>NC_090927.1:1009008528-1019008528 GCF_040938575.1 Ambystoma mexicanum
ATATATATATATATATATATATATATATATAATTAAACACTGGGATCATGGGTGCCAGCTTTGGTTTTTATATATATATTTATGCAGGGAACAGGTGGGGGTATTTCTGCACCTGTAGTGAAAATCCAAAGCTGGCACCCATGATCCCAGTGTTTAATTTCCTAACAACTGCTGTCAGCACAACAGAAACATGTATTTGTGATTAAGCAGTTTGACAACCATTTAACATCTTTATAAATATAACCTGTTATAAAAAACACAAAGGAAGAGGCACAACAATTACAGGGTATTTGTTTGGTGGTCAGATAAAAAAAGAAACACATTTCAAAGAAAACTAGCGAATGCAAGTTTAAGCAGCATGATTGAGTTTGGAAATTACGTTTTTTTTACTGAGTGTAAGATGCCCATTTGGAAAACAATAGTGTGTCCAGCAGGTAGAAAGCCTCCTTATAACAGTGGGGGCCCCCACCCAAATAATAGTCATGGCCACTTAATTCATGCGGTGTCCCTTTCAGGCCAGAAGAAAGAAAATAGGATGAGCAAAGAAATCGCTCAAACGCGGGAAAAAATAGGCTCAGCAAATACGACCTGTAAACGCGCGAATGACGATCAGAGCCACTGGCTTCACTCTGCGTATATGCGGGCTTGGAAAAAGACTTGTCAGTGATGAGGCAGGCTGGATTCTTGTGTTGTGAAGAGTGCAGACACTGGCCAATATTCAAAATAGATAAACGTGTGGCATCATGAAAGATTACGTTTTTAAAACTTAGCATTTTCCGTGCATTCATGTTAAACTAGGCACAATATGTTTTAAATAAGAAACCATAACATGTTTTAATTACTCTAAAGAACTGTGCACTTTAAATACTTCTATGCTAAACTAACCACTATACTCCTGACAAACTGTATCACCCTAAATGCAAGGATTCTTTTAAAGTATTTGTCTCTCAATGAACATTGGGTTGGGCTCGCACTGGGGATCGCATTTCAACAACGGCTTCAGCTTCAAGGCTATTGTCATGTAGAAGGGGCCCTGCCCTGGGGAATTTCACACCTGCCTTGAGCTTAGACCAAACACTAATGTGGAGGAGGGGAGAGGAAGCAAGGAGAGGGAGAGGGCTGGGAATTCCAGAGTGGTTTCAGACTGGCTTTTCAAAAACATTTTCCGTGTCAGAGCAAAATGCTACATTTTCTTAATAAACATGTACTTTTTTATTACATTTAAAAAGGGTGCTTTTCTGAGAGTCATGTTTAGGGCATAATGCATTTTGCCAGAACCCATTTAACAGTAATACTACGACTGTTATATAGTTTACACTGTACTGGCTTAATTAAAAAACCTTGCTCTTTATCACCACTTTCATTCTGTTGTCCTAAATGCTTAATTTTATAGCACTTTATGCCCTAACCCGGCTTCACATTTTAAAGCGAACTTGATAAGTAATGTTGGTCACAGCTCGATCGGGTTTAAAGATAGTTTGGCAGATTTTTGTGTAGTTGCTATGTTCCAACATATTTTTAGGAAAATATATGTAAAATGGTGCATTTTAAATACACTGGGTCATTTTATTTCTCATAATCAGTCATGATTAAAAGAAATAAAGTTAAGGATTTAATACAACATTAAAAGATGCTGGCGCTTAAATGTCTTTCCTCCAGTGGCAAAGCCAATCATGCAGAAATCTTGCTTCTCAATCTACAGTATGGGCCTCATTACGACTTTGGAGGTAGCCATGCCCTTAATAAGGGCATGGCTGCCTCCAAAATCGGGTCCGGGTTCCCTGAATGGGGAAATACCGGACCATTCCGAGTATGAAGGGCCCGGTATTTCCTCTTTCAGGGAACCCGCGCCCGGTCCTTCCCCATTCCCCTTCGAGCCCTCATAGGGATCAATGGGAATGGAGAGGGAGCTAACAACGGGCCCATTACGAACAGGCCCATTGTTAGCTCCCTGGTCCCTCGCGGGACCCGCTATGGACATCTGGAAAAACCAGACGTCCAGAGCGTGTCCCACGAGGGGACCTCGTAATAGTGCAAAGTGGGTTTAACGGCACCGGCACCATTACTGGCGCCGTTAAATCCATTCTGCACTTCTTTTAATGAGGCCCTATGTCTCAGATATATAAGTACTCACCGACCGCACAGAAACACCACCTCCTTTAGCATCCCTTAATATTACCAATGTAAGTCTTCTCTTTTTTTATTTTACCACTCCTATTATCAGAATGAACTCTTATTATCGTACCGATAGCTGCATGAGGACACGCCACAGGTTTCAATTCATGATGCACACATGCGAGCACCTAAAGTTCGGGTGACCAGATTTCCAAAATGAAAAAACGGGACGACCAACAACATAAAAGAGGGACTACCTCATCGCAGCCCACCAATTACCGCCCCTCCCCAACATGCCCCCACAACCACCACCCAATCATATTTCCAGCACTTCTTTTTATAAACTGTATATGATCTCATTTGTGCAGTTTTGTTTGTGAATCTTGGCATGTTAATGCAAAACAAGCATTTGCTATAACTGATATTACATGACTTGCTGTACAACCTTTTCCAAGCCTGTCTCTGTGGCACTGTCGGTAAGTGTTGTGACTTGCACCTGAAAGGTTGTGGGTTCGAGGCAATCCTCCAGCGCCAACATTCTGAAGGTGTTGTGAAAAAAAGAATACACTTTTAATTACCATAGCCGCCCAACCATGCAAACCCTGGATGTGGCTTCTAAAATGAAAAAACTCCTGGGACCCCAGGACGGAGGGTGATTTCCCGGGGCTGTCTGGTCACCCTACCTAAAGTATAAAAATCACTACTTTGCATCTTTATCTCTTTGGTGCGTCGTAAGGGTGCCTTAGCTTGCCTTTCTCTGTGCGCCGTTTTGCTCTTGAAGCGAGTACTTGGTTTCATGACCGGCCTATTAATTTCCACCCAGCAGCTTTTGAGCTATTTTGTGCTCAATGAATGTAGCTGCATTCATTGCTCTGTGCTGTAGACAGCATGGCCAAATAGTGGTTTACTTTACTTTTAAGCTAGGTAGTTTATACGCTAATTGTGAATCTGCCTCGATCTGCATCTCGAGCAGTGGCTTAATGCATTTCTGACCCAAATGAGCTCGTAAATCGGAATAGCTGGTTTTCAATGCATGTGCTCATGATGCAACTTTTACTTGACCATTCTGTTATTAAATTATGTGGACGTTATTTGGCACTCTTTTACATGTCTCTATTCGCAAACCCAATACTTTTGGATGTTGAACTTACATATTTGAGAATCTGTTATTTTATGCTCTCGGGAGATAGCAGACTGTTGATTGTCAATGTTCATGTATCCAAAGCTGCCATGCGCTCGCCATTAGCGAGTTAATGATGGTCTCTTGGCCAGTAATGAATGTGTGCATGTGCTGAATTGAGGATGGCAAATGACTGATGTGCTAGTAGCTTGCAACATTCTATGTTCAGCTTATTTGATGCTGCTACTTGATTCACGCTGATAATTGGTACTAACAAATGCTGTTGCCCAAACAGGTTAGTGGTCGTTTTGGGCTGTTTGTTGACAACGTGCCTTTTATTCAGTGGATAACTGCATGGGTTTAGTCTGGAGAGGCAGCCCTCAAGTTAAATCGGTTTTGGTGGATTCTGATCACCTACAGTGTGGATGCACTTTTTGTTGCATGTTGGGCATGAGGGAGGATTAGATAGCTGCTAGTTGTGTGGTCTTCTGGTGGATCTGAAAATTGTAGCTGGGTTAAGTTCGGCTTGTTTTTTTTGTTTTTTTGTGAGCATAAAAGTGTAACGCTCACCTGGTTCCCACAGAGGCGCGGCGTCGAAGGCGCAGAACTCTGAAGATGGACAGAAAGGGCCCCTCTATTCTGGCTTCCCTGGTTCGTTGGATACCCTCCTGTGCGTGAAAAGGCAGTATTACCAACTGTGGAACAATGCTCAAGCCTCCCACTCCCTTCCAACCCTCCACGATACCTCCTCCACGATTCCCTGTGAAGCCTCACCTTAGGGTTTGGAAGGATGAGCTCTCCATCCTGCTTCTGATGCAGGGGCGCGTTGAAACCCAGTTACTTCACTGGATTGAGGATTGATGGGAGTTCAGGTAAGCTTGACTGTTCAGGTAAGGCGCTGTAAAAGTTCTGTTCAAAAGTTCAAGCTTAATAATAATGTTTGTTGTCTAATTGCAGCAAGCGCTAATGTTTATGTCTATTTCCCCTTAGTGGCCGGGGTTCGGAGTTCCGGAGATATGGCGCCGACCCGAAGTGAAACAGTTCTGGATGAGCGCTCAGGTAATGTCTTTGCATTCGCTCATTCAATGTCTTTGTCTTTTTTCCCCATAGGGGCCGGGGTCCGGAGATGCCAGGAAGCGGCAGGACCCGAAATGCAGTGGGAATAATCCAACAGGTAAGACTTAAAAGGAAACTGAGCTTTCCTTATTCCTTTTCTCCCTCTCACCTTTGTTCTTGTCTTTTTTCCTCTAGGCGCCGGGGCGTAGCTGAATCCGGAAGATTGCTGCAGAAGATGGAAGCGCCTTGCAAAGGTGAGTAAAATGCAGCGCTGCAGCGATCAAAACAAAATGCCTTTAAAATGATGTCTTCCTTTTCAGGGCCGTTGGAGAAATGACTCTGGGATGCAGATTTAGCAGGTAAGGGCTTTTCTTCTCCTATTCTCTTCCTTTCTACCCTTGCAGGTGTTCCAGGGTGCTGGCAGGCGTGGCTGAAGTCAGGATGCAGGAGCTGACACGGTGAGCGTCCAGCTGCTAGGTGCAGAACAACGCAAAGCACGTGTGGCTGTTCGGGTGGGGTTTAAATAGCCTTGGAAGAAGTTCCTGGTATGTATCCTTCCACCAATCAGGTAGGTATCCTTCCCCGACCACACCCGGGTGGTGAAGTAGTCCTACAGGTAAAGTAGTCCCATTCAGGCCTCAAGAGGGCCTGGATGAAGCAGCAAGGTCTGCATCAGGTAAGTGTGCACCCAAGCACTTAAACACATATCCTCTTCTATGAGCCTGGCGCCTAAGGCGCCAGGACTGGGGACCGCTATGAGCCTGGCGCCTAAGGCGCCAGGACTGAGTCCAAAGGGCCCCGACTTGGGCCCGCTGAGACTTCCCTGGGGAAAATGATGTCTGCCTCTGGGGTTGCTGGGCCCGGCCTGGCTCTTTGGAGGTAGGCATCATGACAGTACCCCCCCTCAAGGCCCCTCCCAAGGTCATTTCCTCCGGGGGTTTTGGTTTGTGCGGGAATCTTCGATGGAATCGTTGAATTAATCGTGGTGCGTGAACATAGTTACTGGGTTCCCAAGATCTTTCCTGAGGTCCATATCCTTTCCAATCAACAAGATAGAAGAGTTTCGACTTAACTATCTTGGAATCTAAAATGTCTTTCACTTCGAATTCTAATTCTCCATCAATTTGGACAGGGCCTGGGGGCTCAGACAGTCTGGTTCCAGGTTGTACTGGTTTTAGAACAGATGCGTGAAAAACGGGATGAATCCGCATGTTGGATGGTAAATCGAGTTTAAAGGCCACTGGGTTGATAATAGCTTTGATGGGGTAAGGCCCAATGAATCTGGGATTAAAAGTTCGCTGACCCTTGAGGGGTAGATGTTTAGTTGCTAGCCATACCTGATCTCCTACTTGGTAAGGAGGAGTTTTACTTCGGTGCAAATCAGCGTTTTCTTTATACTTTTTCTTGGCTTGCTGTAAGTGGGTTGTAGCTTCTTTGAAGGCTTGGGTTATTGTGGAATGTAGGTGATTTACTGCAGGCATCTCCAGGGTCAGAGGTGGATCTAGGTCAGAGGTCCGAGGATGGTGACCATACAGGGTATAAAAAGGAGTCTGTCCGGTTCCAGAATGCACTGAATTGTTGTATGCATATTCTGCAATCCAAAGGATGTCTTTCCAATTTAACTCAGATTGGTGTAACATGTACCGCAGATATTGCTCGAGAGTCTGATTGGTTCTCTCGGTTTGTCCGTCGGTCTGGGGGTGGTGGCTGGTGGATAACCGCACGTCTATTTGTGCTAGTTGGCAACATTTCTTCCAAAAGTGGGAGATAAATTGACTTCCACGGTCTGAGACTAATATGGAAGGGAAACCATGTAACCGCACTATATTTTCCATAAATTCCTTGGCCAAGGTGGAAGCTGACGGCAATCCTTTTAAAGGGATAAAATGGGCCATTTTGGAGAATAGATCCACTATTACGAGAATCGTGTTGTAACCACCACAAGGAGGCAGGTCAGTTATAAAGTCCATTGACAAGGTGTGCCAAGGTGCTGGTGGAATGTCCAAAGGTTGAAGTAGGCCGGCTGGCCTTTTCTTTTGACTCTTATTTTGGGCACAGATTCCGCAAGACAACACAAATGACTTTATGTCTTTTCTCCAAGAAGGCCACAAGAAGTGGCGTTTGATCTTTTCTTCTGTTTTCGCGATACCGGGGTGTCCTTCCATTAATGATTCATGATGACGGGTAATGACAAGTTCCTGCAATTCTTTACTTGGCAGAAATAACCGCTCTTGGAAGTAGGGTAAATCATCCTTAACGGTGTAGTGAGGACCCTTTTGACTCCATTCCAGTAAGGCAGAAGAGTCAAAAAGCTGTTTTACTTGAGCTTGGATGTCCTCAATGGTTTGCAATGAAGTCAAGCCCAGAATTCTTTGTTCCGGTATGATTGGCACAGGTTCTAAACTCGAATTGGGTTCTTCCATGCCTATCCGGGATAAGGCATCTGCCTTACCATTCTTGCAGCCTGGGCGATAGGTAATTACAAAATCAAATTCCGCAAAGAATAAAGCCCATCGGAGTTGTCACGAAGATTGAGCTTTGGCCGTCTTTAAATACTGCAAATTTCTGTGGTCCGTAATTATGGTGATGGTGTGTCTTGCACCGAGAAGATAGTGACGCCAAGCCTTGAAAGCTGATTTAATAGCAGTAGTTCTTTGTCGGTAATTGCGTAATTGAGTTCAGGTGGAGAGAATTTTCTGGACCAAAAGGCTACAGGGTGTAGTTGGTTAGTTTCTGGGTCTCTTTGCGACAGGACAGCCCCCATGGCCGAAATGGATGCATCGGTTTCCACGATGTAAGGGAGATCTGGGCGCGGGTGCTTCAATACAGGTGCAGAGGTGAATTTGGTTTTCAGGTCCTAAAAGGCTTGTTCAGCCTCAAGAGTCCATTCAAAGCGTTTATTTTTCTTTAGGAGACCTGTGATGGGTTGAACAGTTCGAGAAAATTCCGGGATGAACCTTCGATAGAAATTGGCAAAGCCAAGCATGCTTTGCACTACCTTCACAGAGCTAGGAGATGGCCATTTGAGAATGGCGTCCACTTTCCGCGAGTCCATTCGGATTCCTTGAGGTGTCAGGATGAATCCGAGAAACTCCACTTCTGTGGTATGAAAAACGCATTTTTCGAGCTTGGCAAATAATTTGTGCTGGCGCAATTTCTCAAGAACTGCCCTAACATGGTTTCTGTGATCAGATTCTGAGGAGGAATACACCAGGATGTCGTCAATATAAACGATGACACAAACATCGATAAGTTCCCGAAGAACATCATTCATGAAGTACTGAAAGGCGGCAGGTGCGTTGCACAAACCGAAGGGCATTACTTGATATTCGAAGAGCCCAAATTTGGTGCGGAATGCAGTCTTCCACTCGTCGCCCTCTTTTATACGTACCAGGTGGTAAGCTCCTCGGAGATCTAGCTTGGTGTACACACGAGCATCTTTTACTTGGTCGATAAGCTCAGGTATCAGGGGCAAAGGGTAACGATTCTTAATCGTTATCTGATTTAGGGCGCAGTAGTCAATACAGGCCCTAAGGTCTCCTTCCTTTTTAGGTACGAAGAACAAAGCGGAAGAGACTGGTGACTTTGATGGGCGAATGAAGCCATTGGCCAGGTATTGATCCAAATACTGGTGCAAATGCAGGTTCTCAGGTTCAGTAAGAGCATAAATCCTACTACAAGGTAGTTGTGCATTGGGTACCAAGTCGATTTGGCAATCGTAAGATCGATGGGGAGGTAAGGTGTTAGCCTGCTCTTTCTGAAAAACGTCTTGGAATTCTTGGTATTCAGATGGTAGCTGTACAGGGGTGGAAGTTACAGAGGCTAGACCCATAGCTGGATTCCTTGGGTAACAGGTTGGTTCACAATCAGGAAAATTTATCTTCTTTGCTCGCCAGTGTATTCTCGGATTATGTGTTTCTAACCAAGGGATACCAAGAAGTACTTGAAATTGTGGGGCCTTGATCACATCAAACACGATTGTTTCCCGATGTCCGTCCTGACCCACCAGAGTGATTTCAACTGTGGAATGCGTTACAGGCCCTGAGGCTATTTCGGTTCCATCAACTGTAGTAATTACATCTTGGGTTACTTTCGGGCGGAGAGGAAGCTTAATCCTGGAAGCCAATTCACGGTCTATGTAATTTCCAATAGCTCCACAGTCTATGTATGCTTTTATAGCATGCAACTGCTGAGGCTGTTTTGGGTTCACAAGCACCATTGGCATGACAAAATGCGAGGTCAAAGAGTTTGTTTTCAAGCTCGGCAAGCGGACCCCTACGCTTGTCGGGCTAGGTCGTTTCCCGAACCAGGTGTCAATAACTCATTATCAGTGGCTCCAACGACCTTCTTGGGTGGTTTAACTGGACAACTTTGAAGAAAGTGACCGGAAGTTCCGCAATACAGACAAAGTTGCATTTGTCGCCTTCTCTCTCGTTCCATCTGCGTTAATGGTCCTTTAACACTGCCAATTTGCATAGGTTCGGAAACGTCAGTACTCTTGGAGTTAACGTGGGTCTTGATAGGTACTCTGGTTTCATACTTGAGCCGATCTGCTTTTCTATTTTGAAGTCTGTGATCAAGTTGAACCACTAAGTCTATGTAGTCTGCGCAGGCCTGGGGTGGATCTACTATCTGAGCTATAACATCTTTAAGCTCTCCGTGCAGGCCTTGATGAAATAATGTGATCCTTTTATTTTCAGGCCATCCGGTTTCCACAACTAGTCTATTAAAGGTGGCGATATAGGACAAAAGATCCTGGTTACCTTGTCGTAAGGATAGCAGTTCGTTGTCAAGGGCCTGTCCCTGCGAGTGTCGAGCGAACAATCTTTCCATGCTGGCCTGGAAGCCCTGGAAATCCCGGAGAATGGGATCATCCTGATTTACCAATGGAATAGACCAATCGGCAGCGCAGCCACTGAGGTAAGATAGTACAAAGGCTACTTTGGTCTGGTCGTTGGGGAAGGCCCCGGGCCTGCATAAAAAGTGTAAACGGCATTGGTTCATAAAAACGGCATATTTCTTGGGATCCCCCGCAAAACGTTCCGGCGGGGCCAAAGGCATGTGTCCAGGTAGATTGATTTGTACCGGGTTATTCGAACCCATTGTTGTAGAAATATCTCCGGAAACAGGTAAAGGAGTGTGCTCTGCCTGGCCCTGCAATAACCTTTTGGCCAGATCATCAGTTCTTTCCTTGGATAGGATTAGTTCCCTTCTGAGAGCATTAGTCTCCTGGCGGGCTGAGTGCACTTCTGCCCGTAATTCCCCTAAAAGATGGGCCAGCTGATCTGTCTCGGAAGTCTCTATAGCGCCCAGGTGGGAAATTGTGGTAAGGCTTCGCGTTCTGTAACGCTCACCTGGTTCCCACGGAGGCGCGGCGTCGAAGGCGCAGAACTCTGAAGATGGACAGAAAGGGCCCCTCTATTCTGGCTTCCCTGCCTCGTTGGATACCCTCCTGTGCGTGAAAAGGGAGTATTACCAACTGTGGAACAATGCTCAAGCCTCCCACTCCCTTCCAACCCTCCACGATACCTCCTCCACGATTCCCTGTGAAGCCTCACCTTAGGGTTTGGAAGGATGAGCTCTCCATCCTGCTTCTGATGCAGGGGCGCGTTGAAACCCAGTTACTTCACTAGATTGAGGATTGATGGGAGTTCAGGTAAGCTTGACTGTTCAGGTAAGGCGCTGTAAAAGTTCTGTTCAAAAGTTCAAGCTTAATAATAATGTTCGTTGTCTAATTGCAGCAAGCGCTAATGCTTATGTCTTTTTCCCCTTAGGGGCCGGGGTACGGAGTGCCGGAGATATGGCGCCAACCCGAATGAAACAGTTCTGGATGAGCGCTCAGGTAATGTCTTTGCATTCGCTCATTCAATGTCTTTGTCTTTTTTCCCCATAGGGGCCGGGGTCCGGAGATGCCAGGAAGCGGCAGGACCCGAAATGCAGTGGGAATAATCCAACAGGTAAGACTTAAAAGGAAACTGAGCTTTCCTTATTCCTTTTCTCCCTCTCACCTTTGTTCTTGTCTTTTTTCCTCTAGGCGCCGGGGCGTAGATGAATCCGGAAGATTGCTGCTGAAGATGGAAGCGCCTTGCAAAGGTGAGTAAAATGCAGCGCTGCAGCGATCGAAACAAAATGCTTTTAAAATGATGTCTTCCTTTTCAGGGCCGTTGGAGAAATGACTCCGGGATACAGATTTGGCAGGTAAGGGCTTTTCTTCTCCTATTCTCTTCCTTTCTCCCCTTGCAGGTGTTCCAGGGTGCTGGCAGGCGTGGCTGAAGTCAGGATGCAGGAGCTGACACGGTGAGCGTCCAGCTGCTAGGTGCAGAACAACGCGAAGCACGTGTGGCTGTTCGGGTGGGGTTTAAATAGCCTAGGAAGAAGTTCCTGGTATGTATCCTTCCACCAATCAGGTATGTATCCTTCCCCGACCACACCCGGGTGGTGAAGTAGTCCTACAGGTAAAGTAGTCCCATTCAGGCCTCAAGAGGGCCTGGATGAAGCAGCAAGGTCTGCATCAGGTAAGTGTGCACCCAAGCACTTAAACACATATCCTCTTCTACGAGCCTGGCGCCTAAGGCACCAGGACTGGGGTCCGCTATGAGCCTGGCGCCTAAGGCGCCAGGACTGAGTCCAAAGGGCCCCGACTTGGGCCCGCTGAGACTTCCCTGGGGAAAATGATGTCTGCCTCTGGGGTTGCTGGGCCCGGCCTGGCTCTTTGGAGGTAGGCATCATGACAAAAAGTGCGTCTTATTCCCAATGGGGGTATTTTATTGAAGTGTAAACATATTTTAACTCTGTTTTTGACCTGATTTATGCGTAGATGTGGTCCCAAGTGTACAACTGTTCCAATCTTATCCATGGAGCTTTTTGGGTGAATTAGAGCAGTGGACTCTTGTATGTGTTTTCAATCTTGTTGTTGGGAGCAAGATGGTATTTTTGGGCGTATTTCCAATTTTAGGGGAGTAAACCCGACTGGTACACGCCTTGTCTGTAGGGCTGTGTGGCACTGGTTGCAGGCAATCTCCCAGAGAAGCGTGCAAGCTAATTTCCGTGTACACTATACACATACGCATGTGTCCTAAGCAGACCGTTGTGTGCCTCTGGTGCTAGGAATTGTAGGCCTGGACTGATATGTACATTGTTTAGGGTTCTGTTTGTGGTTTTTTTAATTGCTGGGTGCAAGTTACTTTGAGAATATTATGGTAGCATAGATGCTAAGATTGTGGCTGGCCTGGTGGGCAATTTGTATGGCAATGTTTTGCAAGTTGTGCTCTTGGGTTAAGGTATTTTGATAATGGATGCCCTGAGGCGCCATGTTTTCTGGCAATGGAAGTACGCAGCGACTGATCCTGGCTGTCAGTGTGCAACACCGGAACGAGTAGAAGACACACTATTTACTAACATTCACCAGTCTGCTCTACTCCACTCTTGTTACAGCTTCATATGGGACACCCCTTCTAAAATTTGATGGAAATTAATTTCTAACCTTCAATGCCTCTGTTAATGTATGCAAAAAGTTTGTCACCCAAGAGATGTGTAGCAGACATTGATTCGGATCTGAGTACTAGAATTGAATCACTTTTGCTCTTCTACCTGTACATTGTACATTGTATTTTGATTTCTCCAACTGTGGCACAGATCTGAGACTTATGCTCAACTATTGTTTACAGTTTTCTTTTTCCTTATGTGTTACTCTCAGTTCTTCCTTTTGAGACACCGTAATTAATATGCAGCTGTCTTGACATAGGAAACCGTGTGGATTAAAAATTGCACCACTAAAGATAAGAATTGTCTTTCCCAATTATATAGACTATACCTTCACAAAACAATTCACTGGTTTTGTTTAACCCCTAGAAGTTTTAGAATACATCATGACTTTGAATTAATGGTGTATCTCTGACAACACCACTTATTCAAATACAACTAATCTCATCCCGAATTTATAGTATGTTTTAACTTTGCTAGGCGGTTACCACCAATGTGATACACTGCTCATTTCAGCCTCAGGTTCTGCCGTTATGGGCTGCCCCTTCAGTTCACACACGAGTACAAGACATGGCAGTAGTGGTTATAAAGGTAGAAAGTTGTTACAGAGATGTGTTCCAGTTTGGGGGATTCCATAGTGTACAACTAAACGTTGTCCATAAGAATACGTCTGTATGCTACAAGGTCCCAATGTGATAAAATGGGAGTCATGGAATTGGACATCTGGGAGCAAATTCACAGCATTATCTATTGGACACCAGCAGAAAAAATCACAGCAGGGCTTCCTTGCAACGGATGGAGTGGATGGAACGGATGGAGTGAATGGAACGGTTCGAGTGCATGGTACGGATGAAGTACATATAACGGATGGAGTGCATGGAACGGATAGAAAGGATGAGTGCAGAGAACGGAGCGAGTGCCGGGAACATAGGCAGTGCATGAAACAGGGAGTGCATGGAACAGATAGAATGCATGCAACTAATAAAGTAGATAGAACCAATGGAATGATGGAACGGATAGAGTGGATGCAACGGATAGAGTGGACTGAACTGACAGAGTGGATGGGACGGATGAAATGGATGGAACGAATAGAGTGGATGGGATGGATGGAATGGATGGAAAGAATAGAGTGGATGGAACAGATGGAATGGATGGATAGGTTGGAGTGCATGAACGGTTGAAGTGCAGGGTATGGATGAAGTATAAAACACACGGAGTGCATGGAACGGATAGAACGAAAAGAGTGCATGGAATGGAGTGAGTGCACGGGACCGAGGAAGGAATGGTTGGACCGATTGGACTGCTCAGAACAGTTGGAGCGCATGGTATGGATGAAGTACATGGAATCAGAAGAAGTGCATGGAATGGATAGGAGGAAGGGAGTGCATGGAACAGAGGGAGTGCTTGGAATGGATAGAGAACTTGGAACCGATGAAGTGGATAGAACCGATGGAGTGGATGGAACCGACAGAGTGGATGGAACCAATGGAGTGGATGAAACCGATGGAGTGGATGAAACCGATGGAGTGGATGAAACCGATGGAATGGATAGAACGGATGGCGTGGATGAAACAGATGGCATGGATAGAACGGATGCAGCAAATGGAACTGATGAAGTGAGTAAAACACATGGGACACAGCCTCACCAAAACCCACCATATCACACCACCACGCTTACTCTCTCCTATACACCACCACTCAACTAGAATACAGTTATACTATGACACATTCAGTATAGCTGTTCTCATACTAACACCCGCCACATACTGCCCATCATCCTAACAAACTCACCCAGCTCAGCACACACCACCGGCCTAAGCGTCTCCTCAGGCCTAACACAGCCAGAAATCACTCTGGGTATCAACCCACCAGAATGAACACATATTCCTGACCTCCCAAACCATCACACCTACAGCTAATAAGCGGCTATCACGCAAATACCTCTCCAGCTGCACACATATCCGGTGCACCCACGCACCTTATGACTCTCTCTCTCTCTCTACTGACTCGAACTTCGGTTCCCGAGGGCGTTCAACCTACCAGTGCTTTGAGATCATACCAATGATACATGAGGCGCTATATAAATACAAAGTAACATAACATAACATAACATAACATAACATAACATAACATAACATAAATGAAAAGCAGTAAACACACACTGTTATTATCACACACAGACACACATAAAGAGATCCTCAGGCAAACATACCACTCAAAGCACCTAGATTTGGTGGGTGTCACTCGCCCTGTACTCAATTCGAGTTTATCAAAATCTGTGTACCATTCCATACACTTGGATAGGCTATGTTCCACTAAAAACACTGACTTTCAACTGCCTTGAAATTGCAATAGGTTAGGTAGGTGCAAAGAGAGGTAGAGACAAGAAAACAGAGAGGCAAAAACGTATAGCAAGACACAGCCGCACAAAGGCGGCAATCTCAAATGTCCCTAATCCATGCAGGGTAGGTGATCAATTCCTTGTTTCAGTCTTTGGATTCTGGAAAAAGTACTTTTCCTATTTTAAAATTAGGACTACAAGTCTCAGGATGCAAAGGAAAAACCAGGATGGAGCACCCACTTAAAGCTTAAATGGGGAAACCTAAAAGCTCTTACAAATGCACATAGGCCAAAGCAAATACATACACGCTCATTCTGACATATTTATAGTAATGCACAGGGAGGCAGCCCATGCACACATACACAAAACTGTATCCCTTATCCACCCAAATCCACTCAGAAGCACCAAGCATGCCAGCCTCAGTTAACAGGACAGTCATGCAAAAGTTATGGACAGCTGCCTTCTAATAATACCTAGAATGCCCCTGCCTGTAGTCTGTGGGCATTTGTCTTACTACTCTTAGTACTCAGCATTGACCTATACCTGAAGTACAAAAATAGTTTTAGAGTTACCGAAAGTTGCCAAGTATTTGTTGCCTGTGTGAATTATTATCCACTCATCCATCTCATCACAGTCTCCTAGTATTACCCTTTCCAAAATGTAGCATTGAAGAAAACTAAACAACATAAATACCCTCCTCCTCACAACATGACCTCTTCTTATCTGTCGCTGCTGCAATGAACAGATCAGTCTTTTCCAGAACCAAAGATAAGCATATGAAATGTATGACACCGTAATGTTACTTTTGTATTGCAGGTTTGCATATTCCTATGCTCTCTGCATCATTCTACCAATCTTGGGACAGTTGGGACCTACTCTGTGGACCAGTTCCTCTCTGATCCCCGAGTATTGCTGGGCAGGCTGAGTGATCCTGGGGACAGCTTCAGGTCAGGGAAAAGCCAGTACTCTCCCACTCTTGTGGCACTATCCAGCATACAGCGGTCTCTATACAAAGTGGGAGCATAAACACTTATTCTGGTTCCAGATCTCAGCAGTGCGATAGCATGCAACAATTCACTTTTCCGAAGCCCCTCGGTTGCATTGGTTATGGCACAGAAGCATAAGGAAGAAGATAAACCAACACTGCTGCCCGTGCATGTTGGCAAGCAACCTGCCATATTGAACAATGAAACTTTAGTCTGCAGCTCCGTGCAAAGTAACACCCGCACAGGAAAATGCCTCTGGAACAGACAATGTGGCAGCTCCTATGTACTTACTACTTAGTGAACAACCTACTAAGACAGTGGTCTGCAACCTTTCGTTATGTAGATGATTTGAACTTCAACTCCAGCCAGCCCTAGCCATCGTAGTCAATGGCGACAGATCATGGGAGTAATAGACACCTGCACTATGATAGCTATGGAGAAGGATACATTCCAAAGCCTAACCGCTACTGCTATTGCCCAGTGATGTTGAAAGCAGCCATTCTTTGCTCTCCCCCATTGAACTTTGCACAGTGCGACTTGACACCACAGGGTGCTTTGCTCTAGCCTAGTCACAGCGAGCTGTGAGCATGAAGGCGGCCCAGACAGCTACTTTGGTCATTGCCTGAGACTAGTGCCCAGTGCGGGTGGGCCGGCTGGGAAGGAGGCGAGCGGCAGGTGTCGAGCGAGTGTGTGGCACCGATTACAGTGCCCCTGTGAAGAAACATTACCTAGCGGGTCAACTTCTTGGTGAGCGCCGTGATTGCCCACTACTGGAGCAGGTGAGACTCACTGTAGACTGAAGATCAGTTTGGCCACTGAGATGTTAGTGAGACAGCTAGTGAGACAGGCAGCAGGTCTGCAGTAACTCCCATCTGTTTGCCACCACTTAATTGGCTAGTACAACATTGTAGCAGTTAGCAAAGTTAGCAAAGGGATTGTATTGGAAGTTGGCTAATACTGATACATTTGCAGCTAGTTGTTGCTTGTTGTATTTTGCCCCTTTTCCCCCTTACCTTGAGCTCACTTTTGAGCTTGCCCCATGCATATGTCCAGGTAGTGCATTCAATTGAGTAGCCCCAAAACACATCACTTTGTTTTGCTGATAGTGACTGCTGGACGATGTCCTTTGAGCCATCGGCATTCATCCGGCATTCATCCGGCATTCATCCTTAGAATGTGTGGAGAGCGCATGGTCTTCAGTGTTCCATGGTGGGACCTGAGTGACTGGATGGAAAAAACACAGCGTGCATCTCGAGGGAAACAAAATGGATAGATGAAATGTTCCCAGCATCAGGGGCAAGTTCAGACTGCATAGTGACTCTACAGTTTAAAAAACAGTTGTCATTTGCTCTATCTGCAGATCAGACCCTTGTACTGGACACAAGTGCTGGCAGTGTTCTATTACGAGGGTCGGAGGGCCAACAAATTAAGATCTGTATTGGCATATGTCCCCCTGTTAACAAGGAGAGTGTGTCATCATGTCCAAGTATGTCAAAAGATCTAGTAGTTGTGGAAAGCAACAGTAACCTGAAACTTCTTGCATCCCCCTCGACAATTTAGGTTGGGAGGCCCTGATTACCAGTATGTGGAATGAAGGATAAGCTGGGGGTTTGCTTCCTCTGGCGATGGGAGGGGAAAGCAGAGGCAAAAAGTGCATGTCCAGCGGTCTTCTTGTGGCTCGGGCATACCCAGCAAAAATTTCCTGCGAAGCAGGATACTCAAAACCGTTTCATTCGGTCTGCCAGGCCCCCTTCTCACAGCTTGACATTGGCCTCCCGCTACGTATGCCTTTGCTTCCCACTGTATATGCTCTGCACTGCATCACGGGTCTCAAGCACTCCTCCTGCTATGCTGCCACACCAGAGAGATCTCTCCGCACACAGCTGGCTGTGCTCCTATAGCTGCCTTGGCTTCTGCCTCTCCCTCTTCCTTGGCTTCCATTTGTTTCAGGTTTCCCGTTTTTAAAGCTCCCACCTCCATTTGTATTACAAAATGAACTAGACCTCTCACCAACAAAGCGGTAGTTTTGCTTTACACCTGTTGTTCTCCTCCTCGTCCCAGTACTTGGCTGGGGTTGATCGTTGCTTTTTGTTTCTCAAAATGAAGATATGTTATTCTAGTTATCCTCTTCTTTGTTCAAGTACCGTATTGATGCCATTTAGGTCATATTTTAGGGGATCCCAAGAAAAGGGTTGACAAAAGTTCATGAAGGCTTGGGGGATGGAGGGTTCATGTTGGGAAATGGGGGATACCATGTATCACTTAAGGATATCCTCTCCCCAAATCTCCTCAACTCAGGTGATCCTCTCTCACATTTCCAACCCCAGGGTCAGGATCCAAAACCATGGCCTTTCCCTGGCCGCCTGAGAAGAGTATCCCTGGGAAAAATAAGTGAGGCTGCCTTCAGGTGCCTCACATACCCTTCCCTTAAGAATAGGGCCTCTCGCATAACGGAAATATGGTAATAGTTTATTTTCTCAGGGTGGGGGTTTGCTGGGAATCTCTCTGGATTGAGGACCAATCCCACACAGAAGTGGTGGCTATAAAGGGTTCTTCATGCCAATTTTTTGCTAGGTAAAAACTGTGAACGGCTTGGGCTGACTTCATGTAGTATGGATGGAAATCTGGGAAAGTCAGTCCCAATGATCGTTTCTTCTGGTAGATCCAGAAAGACAGCTGAAGGAAAAATTGTAGTTTTGCCTTGCACATGTATGGGTATAGCAACTTTGGGGTATATCTCTTGATCTCGATTGACACAAGTAATTCTCATCAAAGGAGCACCATTTAATTGCTCAGGTGTTACTAGATTAGCTCACACAGCCACCTGTTTACTTCCAGAATCTACTAAGGCCTGTACCAGGATCCCACTCGCAAGAACTGATGTGTGACTGAACTTAGATGATGTCTCACAAAAGAAATTGCTCTGGGTTTCAATGTTTCCATAAAAACATGGATCCTCCCATTCTTCTCCTACCATACATGCAATCTCCATGGGTTCCTCCCTTTTATTTTGGGAACAATTCCGAGCTAGATTTCCTGGCTCATTGCAGGTAAAACAGATTGGGCTCATGGGTTGTATTGATCTACTGTATTCTCTCCTCACTTCCTCTTTGGCTTTGGGATTTCACTTTTTCTCTTTGTGGAAAGTTGGGGTGGGGAGGTCCTCTATTTTCTTTCCACCCTTCTAATGAGTATAGTAAATTAATTTGTTTGTTGGCATCAGTGACATTTTGGGCGGTTTCAATAGCTAAAGAGAGTGTGGGCTTGTTCAGTTGTAAGGCGGCCCGTAGGAGGGAGGTAAGGAGTTGATAAATTATTCTATGATTACGGCTTCCAATACTTCCGTAAGCTTTTCTTTCCTACCCCTAAGGACATTGTATTCTTAACTCGCTCTCCCAATTCCACTGGTATTTCCCCGGAGTTTAGTTTAATACTTCTTAACTTCTGACAATAGAAATGATTGGTTTGTCCCACTCTTTGTAAGAGACCTTCTTTGATTTCAGCAAAGGTGGCTGTTCCTGGGAGGTTTAGTAACTGGTAAGACATTTGCAATTCTCCTTTTAATAAAGGTCCTAGATAGCATAGTTTTAACTCATCCCCCCATCGGAACTGGGTTGCTGACCTTTCAAAGTTCAAGGAAAAATGTACTAAATCATCCCCTTCTTTTTTTCTTCAGCGGCAGTCAGACGTTCCAGTCCAATTTGAAATTTGTCTTTCACTTGTATTTGATGCACAGCCAGCTGAGCTAACACCTCATCTATGGATGACATGCTGTCTAGAGGTTATATGGTTTCACTTGAACTTTCTTCAGAATCGGACATAGACAAATATTCAGAGTCCCTTTTGGTTTCAGGGCCTGAATCCATTTTGGTTGGGCTGATTGAACTCATATTACCTTTTCCCTCTTTCCCTTGGACTAATTCTGTAGAAGGATGAGGTGGAATGGCAGGGGAGAGTCCCTTTCCATGGTTAAAAGAACCTAATGCCCCGGGTAGAGAAAACACTTGTGGTTTTCTGATGTTTAAAACAATTTGATCCCAATGTTTCAAATAATAGGTGGCCAAGGGAAGAATGTCACAAAGGGTCTGTGAGCTATACAAAGTCTTGACACTTAATCGGGACCTGCAAATGTGTGGCAATTATCTTCTTGATTAATGACACTTTAGCCTGAGCCTGAACTCTCACAATCATTTTTTTCCCTGAGAGCTTTTGGACTACAGCAACATAAGGGCTCCACAATGTTTACCAATTCAGAGTCTCCCACCCCTGACACCATTTGTGAAAGCAACATGAGTCAGACAGACAACAGGTTCAAATGTTCTCAACAAAGTTTTATTTAACTTTAAATGCAGGGTGGAATGATGCCTAACTTGCCTTATGCTGAGGTGGGATTTCCCTACCTAAAGGAAACTAAGGATAGTCTACAGGAAGTCCAAAGTAAAACTTCTGTCTGTGTCCAAAACCTATACTTGGCTTCACAAATAACTGCATACAACATGTAGGGATATCAGCATCAAACAGGAATAGTGTTCAATGTAAAGTTCAGAGCTCCTACTAGCACTTTGGCTTGTAATTAGCTCCCCTTCATCAAACAATCAAACACAGGGGTTCCCTTCCCCAAGTTCAAAGAAGTTCATTGTTAGGCAGAATCCTGCGCAGTGCCCTTAGGGGCAACTACACACAATTAAGACTACAAGTGGTAATGCAAGTTCACCTTTGGTACAAACCTGTACTACACTGTTAAAGTGGTAGCAGTAGCGGAGCAGCCATACCTATCTCAAGAGTAAATGTGCAGTAGTAGAGATTACACAAAGGACCACAATTACTGTGACTCAAGCAAACACTGACTCAAGGTTTCAGGTAAACAAATATAAGTACATTTATTTTTAAACCATCTGTTATAAAACACACCACTACTATAAATTCAAAACCACGCGTACAATACACTACACAACCAATCCCACTTGTTCCAGCAAATTGGAGGTAAGTACATTAGGATTTGAAAGACCGGTGTTGCGATACTAACGCGTACCCGCGGATAGGAATGCTCACGAAGTTAAAACACGCTTTGTACTTAAGAATTTCAAACAAGGGAAAAGTGAATAAAAATCATGGGCAATACTTTTTCAAGGCAAGTAGACTCGAGGACTTATTCAAAGATACAGATTAAAGTCAATAGGCCTGCGCCAGTGTCAATGGAGCAAAGGGTCAGTTGCCGAGGATCACACGTTCAACAGTTCGAGATTCGAGATGCCAAGAGTTCGTAAAGATTGTCAAATGAAAGGAAAAGTTATAAGAGGGAGGGAAGAAATAACAAATCTTCATGGAGGAAAAGGGTTCACCCAGATTCCGGCGGTCAGACAGAGAGAATGACCAAATGTACACAGTACCTTATTCCGTTGGAGAAAAGCTGGTGCCACGACAGTTGTTCCTGGTAGTTCCTGCAGACTCACGGTTCCTGCAGCTTCAGTTGTGGGGACAAGAAGGAGGACGTCTGGAGTGATCTGCACTACCCAGGGATGAGACCAGCATCAACGAAAAAGACAATGAATAAAAGATGCGCTCCTTTAAATCAGGAGAGGGCTCTTCTGATGGCTATCCAGACAACTACAGCACAGCAGTGATTTCGACCCAGGAGAGGATTCTATGACTGAAAAAAAGACGAGTTGGTTGATCCTACCAGGCTCAAGGGAAGAAGACTATGGACTGGATCTTCTCTTAGTCGTTGAAGGGGTAGATAGCTCAGGACTGCAGCAGGGCTTCACCGGGACTCGGGGTTGCAGCAGCTGTCTTTTTCTCCACTTCTCTTTGGTTCCTTGTAGTTCCAGAGCCGACTCCGCCTTCTAGCTCAAGAGTCCCGCCTTTTATGCCAAAATCCCCCATTCACACAGCCAGGCTGTCAATCACTCAGCAGGGGGGTTGTCCAGCCCGGATAACCACCTGAGCCAATCAACACAAAGTGCGACTTGGGTCTCCAAGGAGACCCTGTGTAGGGGGTGACTACACCCGCCCTTACATTCAGCCCACCTAGACACTCAGACGCCAAAGGAGGGCTTCTGGTTAGAAGCCCGCCAGAGGTCAGCGAACAAAGGAGGCAAACCTGGTTTGCTGCGCAAAGAAAGACCCAAAAAGGATGTTAACAAAAAGAAATGGCGATTAAACCCAAACGGAGCCGAAATAAAAAGTATTTGGGCTAGCGGGTTTAAAGTTCGAGGCTACTAAAATAGACTAAAACAGTACCACATTATGTAATATAATCGCGGTAGGAAAATTAGGGTAGATACCACTGCCACCAGCCAAGTCTTAATGTTAAGGGAGCGAAACAATGCTCCAAGAGGTACAGAAAAAAGGGCTAAGATTTAACCCTTTCCAATTCTCCATGTAAAATGGGGTGTACTGGATCTGTGGTTAAATTACTATGTAAAATTAATGGCAACTTCACTCTTTTCTGGGGGACAGGAGTCAGCCCCAGAAATGGAGTCGGTGGGAAGTCTAAAAGACAACCCTGTGTCACTGCACTGAAGGTGCTGTGTAAAACACAAAAGCGTGGGGCTACTGAAGTGATGTACTCCAGAGTCCACAATCACAAAAACAGATGAAATACACATGGCAAAACACAGGTAAGAGTGGGGGGAAAAGCTCCAGAAATCCAGCAAAGCTGCTGAGGGACTCACTAGGTAAGGGAAATTAGCCATAGAATGAGAATTCTCCCTAACACTTTCCCCCCCCACCGCAGACTAAGGCATAGGAGGATTTAATCCACTCCTGGATGGATCTCATACCTATAGTCGGTTATAAACATCCTAGGGAGACCATCAGCATTTTGGTGGTGACTTCCTGCTCTGTGCTCAATGGAAAAATCAAATCCTTGTAGGCAGATTGACCATCTGAGTAACTTTGGGTTTTCCCCTTTTATTTGCATCAGCCATCTCAAGGGTTGGTGGTCAGTCTGAATAATGAAGGTAGAACCATACAAGTATGGCCTAAACCTCTTCAGTGACCACACAATAGCAAAACATTCGTGTTCTATTGTTGCCCACCTTGTCTCAGGATCCCTTAACTTCCTGCTGATGAAACAAAAATCGGTGTTCCCTACCTTTCTCATCCAGTTGACTAAGGACTGCATGTATACCTACATTAGAAGCATCAGTTTGTACAATGAAGGGTTGGTGATAGTCAGGAGCTCTTAGGACTGGAGCCTGACAAAGGGCTTTCTATAGACCTTCAAATGCTTGATTGCACTCCTCATTCCACCTGACCTTTTTAGGAAATTTGGGAGAGGAGAGGACATTCAAGGGTGAAGCTATGGTCCCATAGTTATCAATGAAGTTCCTGTAATACCCAGTGAGACCTAAGAAGGCTCTCAATTATTTTTGAGTAGTAGGGGTGGCCCAGTTTTGTACAGCTTGTACATTGCTAGGCAATGGCCTTATTTCACCTCCTCCTACCTCATGTCCAAGGTAGACCACTGTACTCTGACCAATTTAACATTTACTTGCCTTTGTGGTCAGATGGGCCTGTTCCAGAGCCTGCAATAGATAGCCTAGGTGATCAATGTGTTATTTCCATGTAGGGCTGAACACTGCAATGTCATCCAAGTATGCCATGCAGAAGTCCCCCATCCCATTCAGAACTTGATTGACCATCCTCTGAAATGTAGCAGGTGCATTCTTTAATCCAAAAGGCATTACCTTGAATTGGTAGAGGCCAGCTGGGGTGGAGAATGCAGTTTTCTCCTTGGCATGGTCTGTCAGGGCTATTTGCCAATAGCCTGACGTTTGGTCAAATGTGCTGAGGTACTTGGCTGCACCAAGTTTGTCCACCAGCTCATCTGTCCTAGGCAAAGGATGGGCATCAGTCTTTGTGACTGCATTTAGAGCTCTACAGTCCACGCAGAATCTCACCTCTTTGGATCCTGCCTTTGGTACAAGCACAACTGGCTAGACCATGGGCTAGTAGAGGTCTCTATAACCCCGAGATCAAGCATCTTGTTGACCTCATTACTTATATGAGTTCTTACATTGTCTGACATTCTGTACCCCCTGCTTTTGACAGGCAAACAGTCACCAGTGAGTATATCATGCTGGCCTCAAGGGGTCAAGCCTGGTGAAAGTAAGAACAGGGAGGCAACTGATTTAACAGTAACTTGCACTCATCCTGCTGGTCAAATGTGAGACTGGAACCGAGATTAACTCCATCCACTTGCTCATCACACACAATCTCTCTGAGGACCTTAAAGCCGTTATAATCGCATACCATCTCTAAGGGACTTCAACATGATTTTCACACTCCATACATGAATTGAAACTTGGTCTTCCATAGTAAACCTTTTGCATTTTCGTGGTTTTATTGCATGCACTCTTTCTAGAAAACTGGTGGGGTTGGGGTCTTAGTGGGTTAGAGGGGGAATCATATGCAAAACCAGCATTGTTGATGTGTGAAGGCCAGAGGCAGTGTCTGAGTCCTCAATGCCAGGATGGATCTGTGTAGTTTGTGACACTGGCAATTGGATTTCTAATTTATCCAGATGGAAGAGCCCACAATCCATTAAATGACAGCACTGTGATACTTGATTTTCCACTGCCTTAGGGGTTGAGTCAAATAAATAGAGATGAGTGCTTTAGCAAGTCTGCATCAGGTTAATTTTGTATTAATAGACACAAGGCTGCCATGTTTGGGGTAGAATATGTGTGTGTAGTTTAAGGTGGTAGGAGAAGGAGGGGTACATCATTTTAGATGGGGAAGGTCTAATGATTTATTAGGACAACCATTGAGGAGTTGAATACTAAATGTTTCCTTTCCAGTTATTTGTTGACCTATGTGTGGCCCCTGGGCGAACTTTAAAAAGATTCTTATCACACACCCTCTCTGTGGGGACTTTAGTGTTATCATTATCGCATAACATCTCTGTGGAGTCCTCAACATCTTAGAATTTACACAACATCTCTGTGGGGACTTACATGGCATATCTGCGGAAACCTTATTTTGTAATTTTTTATAATTTTATTTATTCTATAGCGGCTAATGCCTAAGGGCTTAACATCATCATAATTACATACTGTCTCTGTGGGACTTGAATGTTGCCATAATCATACACAATCTCTGTGGGGACGTTAGTGTTATCATAATCACTTACCATATCTGTGGGGATCATATTCTGTTTTTGTAAAAGTTTAGTATTTTATCGAGATTTCTATAGTGGCTAATGAATGAGTGCTTAACATCATCATAATTACACACTGGGGGTCATTACGACCTGGCCGGTAAGGGATACCGGGCACCGGTAAGGAGACCGGTGCCGGTAATCGCTTACCGCCCTATTCCGAGGTCTCTTGGCGGGGACCGTAAGGAACGTGTGGTCTGACCACACGTCCATTACGGGTCCCGCTAAGGGACTAGGGCGCTAATAACAGGATTGCAAGTCGCGAGCCCATTATTAGCGCCCTCCCCAATCCCATTGAGCCCTATGGGGGCTCAATTGGGAATGAGGAATGGTTTGTTCAATGGGGACTTAACGGTCCCGCCAGGGTCGGACTACACCGGTAAGTCCCCATTGAACAACACTGGACATGGACACGGTATGGGAGGCAGCCATGGAGCCAATAGCTCCATGGCTACCGCCCAGGTTGTAATGACCCCCACTGTCTCTGTGGGGACTTTAGTGTTATCATAATCACTTGCCATATCTGTGGGAACCATATTTTGTATTTGTATTTTTTGTATTATGTTTAGATTCATATAGCGACTAATACCCAAGCGTTTAGCAGCATCATAATTACACACTGTCTCTGTGGGGACTTTAGTATCGTCATAATCACACACCATCTCTATGGGGACCTCATCATCATTGTAATCACACACCATCTCTGTGGGGACATAAGTGTTATCATAATCTCTTACCATATCTGTGGGGATCTTATTTTGTATTTGTAAATGTTTAGCATTTTATCTAGATTTCTATAGTTGCTAAAACCCAAGCACTTAATAGCACCACATTAAACACTGTCTGTGTGGGGACTCGAGTATATTCCTAATCACACACGATCTCTATGGGGACCTTATCATTGTAATCACACACGATCTCTATGAGGACCTTATCATTGTAATCACACACCATCTCTGTGGGGACCTTAGTGTTATCATAATCACTTACCATATCTGTGGGGACCACATTTTCTATTTCTATTTATTGTATTATATTTAGATTTATATAGCGACTAATGCACAAGCGCTTAACAGTATCATAATTACACACTGGGCCTCATTATAAGCATGCAGGTCCAGAAACAATGGTGCCGGTAAGGTTACTGGCACTGTTGTTTCCGGACCAGCATACTACAGGTTTGCCTGCTGGAGCCGCTGTGCCAGACAGGGCAGGCCATGCCGGACACATCAGCCATGGTAGGCAAACCGTCATGGAAGCACCGGCACCGTTAACCATGCCGGTGCTTCCGTGGACCCCATTCCCATGGAGTTCCATGGACTCCATGGGAATGGGGATTCACAGGATTACCGGCGCCTGACTTTGCGGCCGCCAGGGTTGTAATGCCCCGGTGTTACCGTGAAGTCAGGCGCCGGTAACTCCTAACGGGTCTGGCGGCAAACTGCCGGTATCACCGGCGGGGTTACCACCGGACCCATAATGAGGCCACTGTCTCTGTGGGGAATTGAGCATAGTCCTAATCACACACCATCTCTATGGGGATCTTACCATCATTGTAATCACACACCTTCTCTGTGGGAACTTCAGTGTTATCATAATCACTTGCCACATCTGTGGGGATCTTATTTTCTATTTGTAAATGTTTAGTGTTTTATCTAGATTTCTATAGTGGCTAATGCCTGAGTGCTTAAAATCATCATAATTACACACTGTCTCTGTGGGGACTTGAGCATACTCCTAATCAGACACCATCTCTATGGGGACCTCATCATCATTGTAATCACACACCATCTCTGTGGGGACATAAGTGTTATCATAATCTCTTACCATATCTGTGGGGATCTTATTTTGTATTTGTAAATGTTTAGTGTTTTATCTAGATTTCTATAGTGGCTAATGCCTGAGTGCTTAACATCATCATAATTACACACTGTCTCTGTGGGGACTTGAGTATAGCCCTAATCAGACACCATCTCTATGGGGACCTTATCATCATTGTAATCACACACCATCTCTGTGGGGACTTTAGTGTTATCAGAATCACTTGCCATATCTGTGGGGACCATATTTCCTATTTTTATTTTTTGTATTATATTCAGATTTATATAGTGGCTAATGCCCAAACGCGTTCAACAGCATCATAATTACACACTGTCTCTGTGGGGACTTGAGTATAATCCTAATCACACACCATCTCTATGGGGACCTTATCATCATTGTAATCACACACCATCTCAGTGGGGGCTTTAGTTTTATCATAATCACTTGCCATATCTGTGGGGACCATATTTTCTATTTGTATTAATTGTATTATATTTAGATTTATATAGCGGCTAATGCGCAAGCACTTAACAGCACCATAATTACACACTGGGCCTCATTATAAGCATGCAGGTCCAGAAACAATGGGCACTGTTGTTTCCGGAGCAGCATACTACTAGTTTGCCTGCCGGAGCAGATGTGCCCGACAGGGCAAACCCTGCCTGACACAGCGGTCATGGTAGGCAAACCGTCACGGAAGTACCGGCACCGTAATTAATGGTGCCGTTGCTTCTGTGTTCTGTGGTCCGCACTCCCATCCATGGGAATGGGGATTAACAGGATTACCGGCGCCTGACTTTGCGGCCGCCAGGGTTGTAATACCCTGGTGTTACCGTGAAGTCAGGCGCTGGTAATTCTTTACGGGTCCAGCGGCAACCTGCTGGTATCACCGGCAGGGTTACCACCAGACCTGTAATTAGGCCCACTGTCTCTGTGGGGGCTTGAGTATAGTCCAAATAACACACCATCTCTATGGGGATTTTACCATCATTGTAATCACACACCATCTCTGTGGGGACCTCAACGTGATTGCAAGTACACAATGGGCCTCATCACGACCCTGGCGGTAGAGGTTAACAGCGCCGGTAGAGCTGCCGGCCCCGTCAACCCTCTACCGCCTCATTACGAGGTCTTCTTGCGGGTCCCGTGAGCAGACCAGGATGCTAACAGCGGGCCCGTCATTTACAGGCCCGTTGATCGCATCCTCCCCATTCCTATTGAGCCCTATGGGGGCTGAAATGGAAATGGGGATGTATCGGTCCGGGTTCCTTGAATATGGAAATACCAGGCCTTCGAAGGTCGGAATGGACCGGTATTTCCCCATTCAAGGAACCCAGACCTGGTACCCGTATGGAGGTAGCCATGCCTCTGAAAGCGGCCTGGCTACTTCCATACTCGGAATGAGGCCCACTGTCTCTGTGGGGTCCGTTTCATGATTATCGCACATGAGATCTGTGGAAAATATAACTTTTCCATAATCAAACATGATGCCTATAGGAAAGTTAACTTAACTCTAATTATACACATTCGAAAAGAAGAAAGCAACATCATTTCCATTACACCATTTCTAAAGAGCAGATATGAGTTAGAAGGGAAGATGATTCCTGTGAAAGAATGAAATCTGAATTTGAAATATTTATTCCTTTTTGGCCACTGTGTGTCAGCCTGGGTCAATCAAGTCATTGCCTGTGTCGCAGTTATCTTTTCTGGTACATTTTGAGTGTTTATAATAGTGTTTAATGCCAGAAACTAAGTGCCTTTTTAAGTTTTGCATGCAAATTAAACATCTTGTGGGAAATGTCAAACCCCCAAAATGCGTCTGTTGTGATAGCTATAATGCAGGCAAGTACTCACATGTCCAAATAACATTGTATAATGTATATTGAGTACTATAAAGTAAGCATTTTTCCATTTGCTCACGGTGCAATCCATCCTAAATAAGAATAATAAAGTAAGTCTTCACAAGGATGGTAACACGCGTCCAAGTCCCAGCAAAGATGGTACCGGACATACGAGTAAAAATAAGCATTTTTGCAAATATGAAGTTGGATCCTGTATTATGAATTTTTTATGAACATAGTTCTGCTATTAGCCCATTTCTAAAACATTGGGAAAGGTTAGTCCCCACAAGGCAGGTATCCACACATAGTCCATTGTAATCACACACCATCTCTGTGGGGACTTTGGTGTTATCATAATCACACACCATCTCTGTGGGGACCATACCATTGTCATAATTGAACACCATCTCTGTGGGGACCTTATCATGATTATCACTTAGAATTGCTTTGGAGAATTTAAATTGACCATAATCAAACATGATCTCTATTGGAAAGGTAACTTCAGTAATATTAAACATGATCCAAAAGTAGATAACAACACCTCACCATTCCTAAAGAGGAGATGTGTAAATAGGGAAGATGGTGCCTGTGGAAGAATGAAACTTGAATTTGAAATCCTGCTTCCTTTTTTATCACAAAGTGTAATCCTGGGTCAATCATGGTATCTCCTGTGCCACAGTTCTCTTTCCTGGAAGTTTTGTTTAGTGTTTATAATAGTGTTTACTGCCAGAACAAACTGCCTTTAAGTTTCACATGCAAATTAAACATCTTGCAAATTCAAAAACATCCTAATCCATCTGTTGTGGTGCCTAGATATCAGGAATGTACTTGTATATAAAATATATTGCATACTAAGTACTATAAAGTAAGCATTTTTTCATTTGCTCATTATACATTCCATCCCAAATAAGAATAATGTGGTAAGTCCCCATAAGGATGGTAACACACGTTCAAGTCCCCGCAAAGATGGTACCAAACACGCGACTAAAAATAAGTATTTTTGCAAATTTGAAGTTGGATCCTGTATTATGAATTTTTTCTGAATATATTTCTGCTATTAACACATTTCCAGAACATTGGGAAAGGTTAGTCCCCACAAGGCTGGTTTCCACACATAGTCCCCACAAGGTAGGTAAAACGTGTGTGTGTGTGTGTGTGTGTGTGTGTGTGTGTGTGTGTGTGTGTGTGTGTGTGTGTGTGTGTGTGTGTGTGTGTGTGTGTGTGTGTGTGTGTGTGTGTGTGTGTGTGTGTGTGTGTGTGTGTGTGTGTGTGTGTGTGTGTGTGTGTGTGTGTGTGTGTGTGTGTGTGTGTGTGTGTGTGTGTGTGTGTGTGTGTGTGTGTGTGTGTGTGTGTGTGTGTGTGTGTGTGTGTGTGTGTGTGTGTGTGTGTGTGTGAGAGAGAGAGAGTGTTTTGAGAGCAAGAGAAGTGCGTGAGGGACCATAAGAGGTCCACAAAAGTGGGTGAAGGGGAGGCGAGTAGAGAGTAGATTGGAGACCGCAGAGTAGAGCTCGGAAGGGAGAGTAGGATGGAGACTAGAGTAAAAAGGAGAGGAGAGGGGTATGGAGATCAGGTAGTAGAGAGGAGAGAGTGGAGATCAGAGGTCAGAGTGGATAGGATAAGCCAGGAGATTGTGTGGCCATCAGAGAGACAGAAGGAGGGAATAGAAAAAGGGAAGGGCTGGGGAGAGAGAGATAAAGAGCGGGCAAGGAAGAGAGTGAGGAGAAGAAAACATCAGGAAAGGAATGTGAAGGCGTAAAAACCCAGAGAGAGGGCATTTGGAAAGGCACCAGACCAAAAGGACAACTTGAAACACTACCCTGGGTAATCGATAGAAAAGTTAACACTCAGATAAATCCCAGAGGAAATAAGATAGGAAAGGCTTAGGCCTTTAGGCTACCATTGTAGATACAACTGTAGACATTAGGTGTTACCAATCTCTAGTGGACACACTGGGGCATAGGGAAGCCTGAGATAGGGAGGTGAGAAGTCCATGGGACACAAGAGAGGGATGGCCTTTACTGTGCAACATTTAAGCTACTTACAGTTGTAATATTGAATCATTTCAGTTATAACCAATACAAACCCTACAACAATCAATTGAAGTCGCTTTGTTCTTAAGGCCATCTGTGACAACACACATGTCGAGAGACCGGAAAGCAAGATTGACCTATATAGACATTTTTTGTGCAGTTATATTTTTACTCCATTGTGTATACAATGTGGCCGAGTGTTTTTCTACATAATGTTACCTCAGCTGAACAATGTTATGCTTCAAGTCAGCAATATATTTTTTATTTTGCAACAGTTGCTGCAGAGTTGCAAAGATTGATTCCAAAATGGCTGCCCCCAGGAGTCAATTTGAGTGCTCTTTTAGGAGCTAAATTAGATGTAGTTATTGCCATTCACCAATGTACTGCTGCTGATTATTTTTAGGTTTTGAAACACTACACACAAAACCACTCCTTTAATGCCAGATTCATAGCTGGACTTGTTTCCATTTTCTAAGATTACACAAAAGTGAATACTTTGGGCGTTTGTTTTGACTCCCAATTGGCTATGTCTGCCCATGTAAATTACATCAACAGTTCTACAACATATTCCTACCCCCTTTCTTGACTAATATCAATTGGGCTATATATCAAGGGTAACAATAAGCTCTAAAACCGACAACTGAAATTACCTTTATATTGGCTGCATGAAAAGTCTTAAAAAACGAAACTGCGTTAATAGTAGTTAACGCCCATACTTTTTCTCATGGTACCCATTCGGCGAAAACTCCATTGGTACAGATACAGGTCTGGATTACTATGAAAATTGCTACATTAACTTCATAAACGTCTTTCAGTAGAATGCACTTTGCTATCTTTGCAACCAAATATCCTTCCATCAGCCAAACAGGGCTTACAGATATTCAAAGGAACAGCTCTTGAATGTCTCAGTTTCATTTAAATTCAGCAGGTGGAAAAACATTTGCAATTCAAGTCCAGTCTACTTGGAAAACAAAAAAATCAGGATGACGAGATCCAGACCAAGTTCTGTGCGTGTGTATTTATTCGCATTAACACAGAAAGTTTTAAGTAATCAAGACAATTTATTTTACAGATCTTTCGATAAGCACGAAAGGTACAATGTGGACGGACAAGGTTTAGTGATGAAAAGTGATAACACATATGTGTGTAGACCTCGAAACTGCAGAGGTCAAAACTTCAATCAAAGACACATTTCCCACAGTTGGAAGGGGTAACAACCCTAGTAGGCAGGGAAAGGTGTGCTCTCAGACTTGCATCAGTCCAAGGCATGATTAACACATGGTGCACACAACACAATTTACATGAAACGTACACAAGGGGGGTGGAGTTGTGACACAGGGATCGACACGGGGTGTGTTTCGGCCAAAAAAGAGGCTAGAATGGCGCCTGTCTTTGTGCTGGCCTTCGTCAGGAGATGCACCTATGGCGGTGCTGTCCGTAGTGTCTGTGAAAAAAAACATACTGGTGAGGATCTCGAGAGTTTATTTACTAAGTACTGACTAGTATTTAATACGGGCCAAGTGGTGCCAGAGAGGTGCACCATGTGGTGTCTCTTGAGAACAGCGTACCTGCTATTGTGGTAGCAGGAGGCTGTTATGAGGATCATCCATGAATAATGCAGGATTGACGGTGCATGAATGGCACTTGTTCTGTCGGCTGTCTCGGTGGACGGGCCGATTCGTCTCAGGGTCCCGTGCAGCTGGTGTAGGCCGGGATTGGTCCTAAATCTGCGAAACGACATAAAACGCGGGTAATGAAAACCCGGCTGTGTGTAAAGGATAAAAACCCAATGGGTGAAGGTGGTCCGAAAAAAGGCTCTAACCCCACTGGTGTGGTGGTGGTGCGGTGTTCGAGGCTCCATGAGCAAGATACCTGGGCGGTGTGCTCCTGGGTATGCCGAGGTGAGTGATGGTCGGCTAGGCAACATGACTAAGGTGGCCCTAAGATGACAGAGGTGCTTATTGTAAATAGACATCTGTCCAGGTGAAAGCTATGCCGGGCACGGGATAGTTGGTCGTGGGCTGCGTGTCGGTGCCCGGAGTGGGAATTATCATGAAAGTGGAGACAGCGTGAAGTATCGCTGTCGCAGGGGTGCGGTGAAGAGCTGGAGTAGGTAACTTACCGCAGTGAGCTCGCAGGTGCTGCGCTACGTCGTACCAGGACCTCTGGACGCCGTGGTTGGTGTGAGGAAGACAGAGTAGTGGTGCCTTATTAGCTAAGCTGGGCCTGACAGGGACCAATCCAAACTGGCGGAGGGCCTGGACGCGGGGGCCAATCGCGAGGGGCTGGTCGAGTGGGTCACGATCGCGTGGTGTGGTGGGAAATGTAGTTCCCTAGTGCCACCAGACTGGCGGCACAGCAGGGAGTGATGCAGTGACAGGGACGGGTCATGTTCTATAAATGGAAAGAGGTGTTTGGTTAGAAATGTTTCCAATCGACAGTTATCTTCGGGCTGTTTCGTACTGTGTCCAATTAGTGTACTCATTTTTGCTCGAGTCTAGTCGAGTGGGTCACGATCACGTGGTGTAGTGGGAAATGTAGTTCCCTAGTACCACCAAGATGGCGGCACAGCATGGAGTGATGCAGTGACAGGGACGGGTCATGTTCTATAGGTGGAAAGAGGTGTTTAGTTAGAAATGTTTCCATTCGACAGTTATGTTCAGGCCGTTTCGTACTGTGTCCAATTTGTGTACCCATTTCTGCTCGAGTCTAGTGAGAGCCAAATTGATATTGCCACCCCGGCGTTGTGGCTGGAGTTGTTGGACCACCGCCCAGAACAACTGATCATGGGTGTGTTTTGCCTTGGCGAAATGTTCAACTAGTGGCTTTTGGATTGGTCCCTGTCAGGCCCAGCTTAGCTAATAAGGCACCACTACTCTGTCTTCCTCACACCAACCACGGCGTCCAGAGGTCCTGGTACGACGTAGCGCAGCACCTGCGAGCTCACTGCGGTAAGTTACCTACTCCAGCTCTTCACCGCACCCCTGCGACAGCGATACTTCACGCTGTCTCCCCTTTCATGATAATTCCCACTCCGGGCACCGACACGCAGCCCACGACCAACTATCCCGTGCCCGGCATAGCTTTCACCTGGACAGATGTCTATTTACAATAAGCACCTCTGTCATCTTAGGGCCACCTTAGTCATGTTGCCTAGCCGACCATCACTCACCTCGGCATACCCAGGAGCACACCGCCCAGGTATCTTGCTCATGGAGCCTCGAACACCGCACCACCACCACACCAGTGGGGTTAGAGCCTTTTTTCGGACCACCTTCACCCATTGGGTTTTTATCCTTTACACACAGCCGGGTTTTCATTACCCGCGTTTTATGTCGTTTCGCAGATTTAGGACCAATCCCGGCCTACACCAGCTGCACGGGACCCTGAGACGAATCGGCCCGTCCACCGAGACAGCCGACAGAACAAGTGCCATTCATGCACCGTCAATCCTGCATTATTCATGGATGATCCTCATAACAGCCTCCTGCTACCACAATAGCAGGTACGCTGTTCTCAAGAGACACCACATGGTGCACCTCTCTGGCACCACTTGGCCCGTATTAAATACTAGTCAGTACTTAGTAAATAAACTCTCGAGATCCTCACCAGTATGTTTTTTTCACAGACACTACGGACAGCACCGCCATAGGTGCATCTCCTGACGAAGGCCAGCACAAAGACAGGCGCCATTCTAGCCTCTTTTTTGGCCGAAACACACCCTGTGTCGATCCCTGTGTCACAACTCCACCCCCCTTGTGTACGTTTCATGTAAATTGTGTTGTGTGCACCATGTGTTAATCATGCCTTGGACTGATGCAAGTCTGAGAGCACACCTTTCCCTGCCTACTAGGGTTGTTACCCCTTCCAACTGTGGGAAATGTGTCTTTGATTGAAGTTTTGACCTCTGCAGTTTCGAGGTCTACACACATATGTGTTATCACTTTTCATCACTAAACCTTGTCCGTCCACATTGTACCTTTCGTGCTTATCGAAAGATCTGTAAAATAAATTGTCTTGATTACTTAAAACTTTCTGTGTTAATGCGAATAAATACACACACACAGAACTTGGTCTGGATCTCGTCATCCTGATTTTTTTGTTTATTATATGTTTACCCACCTGGGTAAATCAGGACCCCGCCAGGTGCCCTACCATTTATATTCTATTTAGCACAACCCACGGTTGAAGGGCCATTACAATACCATAGGAACAGATTCGTTCATTGTGTCCTACTACTCACGAACATGGACAAAGTCAACATCGTGTCCTACACGGATGAATACTTCCGCAAACTAATGGGCACCCCCACCACCCTTGGATCAGAAGGCGGACCCATCGCACAAGGTGCCAATAAAGACGAACTAGACACCATTCTCCAAAAAAAGAAAAAACTGATACGAACAGAAATGCATGGAACTTTTATGCTAGAATACTTAAAAGCGGGCATCATCCCGGAAGGATTACAAATCAAAAACATCCCCAGGGTATTCACAGACAACCCCAAGTTTAAAGTGAACTTCAGCGGCGTGGGAAACAAATGCAGCCGAGATTGGATCATCCTAATAATCGACACAGCCCAGGAAGAATGCAAAAAACAGGGAGAAGAGCTGGCAACCCTGGAAAAGAAATTTGTGGAAGATAACACCGTCAACGACGCAAAACAAAAATTGGAGAAACTAGAAGAAGAGGTGGCGAAATTCCACCAACTCACGGTCGAACGAAAAGTACAAAAATTCAGAAAGGACCTTAATAATTACGCTGAAGACAAAACATATCCCTATCTCAAAGAAGCATACTACAGCGATCTCCAACAACAACAAAAATCCAACTACAATAAACGCAACCGCATGGTGAATTTCTCAGGCAGCTCAGGATCCTCAAGCGGCAGCACACCTGGTTCACCCGGAGGCACAAGAGACCCAGGCCCACCCCAACAACACCCGTTTTTTCAACGAGGGGGCCAACGGGGCCGACCGAAGAGACGCCCACAAACGGGGCAGTATATGAGGACCCGCCAGTGGTACTCGAACCAGCCTTAGCACCCATCCCCATCTTTAATTTATCCACTAGACCACTGGCCCATACAGAACAGACCCTTCTGGAAAAAGGTCTATCTTTTGTTCCAGCCACTAAAGCAGACCCGTTCTCCACAGAAGCAGAACTCAGACGTTTCTTTCGAACTTTGAGATTAAAATACTTCTTCGAGGTACATTTACCCAACAAACAGGACAGAGCATACAACGGCACTCCAGCACCTGAGAGAGACAAGGAGAATACGACAGGTTTTAAACCTAAATCCACCTTCATGCCTCCACCACATACGATCCCGAGTGAATTCGAAACTTTTGAAAAAATGGTCATGAACACCGTCAATATCGGCATTAGAAAGAACAACTTCTATCAGGACAACCTGACACGAGCGGAGAGAAAGTCCCTGAAGGACCTCCACCAAGACACCACTATCACTATAAAGCCAGCAGATAAGGGAGGGGGCATCGTTATCATGAATACCACAGACTACAACCAGGAGTGCCAACGACTCCTCAACGACCAAAATTCATACAAAATGTTAAACAGAGACCCCACAGAACGCCTTCAGGAAGAGATCCTCAACCTCACTAAACACGCCGAAGACGAGGGCTGGATCTGCCAAGAAGAACGGGCGTTCCTTAACAAAACCCATCCGAGGACTCCGGCTTTTTACATCTTACCGAAAATACACAAACATGCTACGAAACCACCAGGGAGACCCATAGTCTCCGCATGTGACTCACTACTGGAACCTTTATCCCTGTACACAGACTTCTTTATGAAACCCTTTATCGGAAAAATGGCATCCTACCTCTGAGATAGCACGGAAACCATCAAGGTCCTGGACACCATACAGCTCTCGATAGACTCCATACTGGTCACCATGGATGTCGAGGCACTATACACCTCGATCCCACAGCTGGAAGGATTACAAGCCTTGGCCATCTGCCTCGAAAAAAGGACAGACGTCTCCTCCGTACCTACCAACTTCCTGCTCGAATGCATCCGCATTGCGATGGGCGAAAACTTCTTCCTTTTTGGCCAACAATTGTACCAACAAATCAAAGGCGTGAGCATGGGGGCCACTTTTGCTCCGGACGTCGCCAACTTATACATGGCTCAGTATGAAGAGGATCATATCTATCACAACGACAACCCATACAGAACACACATCAAGATCTGGCGCTGTTACATTGACGACGTACTACTAATCTGGGAAGGAAGCAAAGACACACTTTTAGCCTTCCACCAATGGATCAACGCACGCAACAACCACATTAAGTTTACCATCGAGTGGGACTACCAATCCATCAACTTTCTAGATCTTCACATCTATAGATCCGGAGAGAAATTGAAAACGGAACTCTTTAGAAAACCCACGGACAGAAACACTCTGCTTCACTTCTCGAGCTACCACCCTCAAGGATTGAAGTACAATCTCCCGTACGGCCAATTCCTGCGCATCCGCAGGAACTGCTCCGACACAGAAAAATTCAAATACCATGCGCAACAACTACAAAAACGTCTCGGAGAAAGGGGCTACCCTAGAAAATCCATCAGGAGCGCCAAGAAAAGAGCAGCCAATACGGATCGCTCGGTCTGCCTCACCACGAGAGAAAAAGATCCCATCAACAGGGTTGTCTGTGTTACCACATATAACCCAATCAGCAATCTCATAAAGAACACCATCAATAAACATTGGCATCTGATCAAAAATGATGGGAGCCTAGCCAAAAAACCTCTATACGCTTTCAAGAAAAACAAAAACCTCAGAGACACACTGGTACACACCTTCCTGGAACCAAACAGACCCACCTCCACCTTGTGGAATCTCCCACCCGTGGTGGGACACTTCAGTTGTGGACAATGTGTCGCATGTCGCTTCACCAAAAACAGCAAAACTTTTGTCCACAATAATCTCACTTGGAAATTGAACAGCTTTACGAACTGCGAAAGTAGATTCATTATCTACGCCATCAAGTGCCCCTGTCAACTGGTCTACATTGGCAAAACCATCAGACCCATCAAACAAAGGATTAACGAACACAGGTCTTGTATCAAAAACCAAGTCGAAGACAAGCCACTAGTTGAACATTTCGCCAAGGCAAAACACACCCATGATCAGTTGTTCTGGACGGTGGTCCAACAACTCCAGCCACAACGCCGGGGTGGCGATATCAATTTGGCTCTCACTAGACTCGAGCAGAAATGGGTACACAAATTGGACACAGTACGAAACGGCCTGAACATAACTGTCGAATGGAAACATTTCTAACTAAACACCTCTTTCCACCTATAGAACATGACCCGTCCCTGTCACTGCATCACTCCATGCTGTGCCGCCATCTTGGTGGTACTAGGGAACTACATTTCCCACTACACCACGTGATCGTGACCCACTCGACTAGACTCGAGCAAAAATGAGTACACTAATTGGACACAGTACGAAACAGCCCGAAGATAACTGTCGATTGGAAACATTTCTAACCAAACACCTCTTTCCATTTATAGAACATGACCCGTCCCTGTCACTGCATCACTCCATGCTGTGCCGCCAGTCTGGTGGCACTAGGGAACTACATTTCCCACCACACCACGCGATCGTGACCCACTCGACCAGCCCCTCGCGATTGGCCCCCGCGTCCAGGCCCTCCGCCAGTTTGGATTGGTCCCTGTCAGGCCCAGCTTAGCTAATAAGGCACCACTACTCTGTCTTCCTCACACCAACCACGGCGTCCAGAGGTCCTGGTACGACGTAGCGCAGCACCTGCGAGCTCACTGCGGTAAGTTACCTACTCCAGCTCTTCACCGCACCCCTGCGACAGCGATACTTCACGCTGTCTCCACTTTCATGATAATTCCCACTCCGGGCACCGACACGCAGCCCACGACCAACTATCCCGTGCCCGGCATAGCTTTCACCTGGACAGATGTCTATTTACAATAAGCACCTCTGTCATTTTAGGGCCACCTTAGTCATGTTGCCTAGCCGACCATCACTCACCTCGGCATACCCAGGAGCACACCGCCCAGGTATCTTGCTCATGGAGCCTCGAACACCGCACCACCACCACACCAGTGGGGTTAGAGCCTTTTTTCGGACCACCTTCACCCATTGGGTTTTTATCCTTTACACACAGCCGGGTTTTCATTACCCGCGTTTTATGTCGTTTCGCAGATTTAGGACCAATCCCGGCCTACACCAGCTGCACGGGACCCTGAGACGAATCGGCCCGTCCACCGAGACAGCCGACAGAACAAGTGCCATTCATGCACCGTCAATCCTGCATTATTCATGGATGATCCTCATAACAGCCTCCTGCTACCACAATAGCAGGTACGCTGTTCTCAAGAGACACCACATGGTGCACCTCTCTGGCACCACTTGGCCCGTATTAAATACTAGTCAGTACTTAGTAAATAAACTCTCGAGATCCTCACCAGTATGTTTTTTTTCACAGACACTACGGACAGCACCGCCATAGGTGCATCTCCTGACGAAGGCCAGCACAAAGACAGGCGCCATTCTAGCCTCTTTTTTGGCCGAAACACACCCCGTGTCGATCCCTGTGTCACAACTCCACCCCCCTTGTGTACGTTTCATGTAAATTGTGTTGTGTGCACCATGTGTTAATCATGCCTTGGACTGATGCAAGTCTGAGAGCACACCTTTCCCTGCCTACTAGGGTTGTTACCCCTTCCAACTGTGGGAAATGTGTCTTTGATTGAAGTTTTGACCTCTGCAGTTTCGAGGTCTACACACATATGTGTTATCACTTTTCATCACTAAACCTTGTCCGTCCACATTGTACCTTTCGTGCTTATCGAAAGATCTGTAAAATAAATTGTCTTGATTACTTAAAACTTTCTGTGTTAATGCGAATAAATACACACACACAGAACTTGGTCTGGATCTCGTCATCCTGATTTTTTTGTTTATTATATGTTTACCCACCTGGGTAAATCAGGACCCCGCCAGGTGCCCTACCATTTATATTCAGTCTACTTGGAAGACCCTGACATACCATTTCTTTTCTAGTTTGCATTGCATTTAATATTCCCCCATTTTTAGTTTGGACTATTAGGTGGCGCTGAAAGCGCTACCTTTAAGCCGAAACTATTGTCATTAAAATAAGGACATTACCATAAGAGCTTCAAATATGGGCTTTGTATGGGGGTCTGTAATGCTTTTCCAATGCAGATGACATTTATGGAGGCATACACAGTTGTTAGGTTATTGAATCCATCCCATTCCCTTCCCCTAACCATGCTAATCCCTATGTCTAAATCCCACCTGTTCCTGCCCATCTCAGAAATCTTTGAGCTCTTCCATCGAGGCAACCATCTTGGATGATTGTCTCTAAGGATGCTCTGTGGACATAAGACAAAACTAGCAGCCATCTTTGAATAGGAAAGATACCATGCATCTTGCAAATAAAATGTTACATTGAATCATGTGAGTATAATCTTTTTTTAAAATAGCTAAAGTAATTTACAATACTTTCGGCAGCAGTAATTATTTCTGTCCTTTCTGCGTTTCATTTCCTAGTTTTATATAGCTATGGCTTTTGCTCGTCCTTTTTAAATCAGTTTTATTATGTATCAATATCTTACAACACAAAATCAGCAATGTTGTGATACATGTCATGTAGCGCTCGAACCATTACTGGCTCCATGATTGCCTCCGCTAGCTGAAAAGGGCCATGCAGATGCTTACCCCGCATGGTCCCGCCATCTGACTAGTTGTGCTCGGCTTCACACATAAATTGTCTGGCTCACCCCTCATCTATTTTTGTCCTTCGATGCATTCCCTTTCCGTTGTTTTCCTTCCCCGACACTTTTAAACCAAGTGTTCAAATAAGAAACTTGCAATAAGACATGAAAACCCACAGTGCTCACGGCTGAGAGCATCTCAGGGTCTTAGCCAGAAGATCCTCTCTGATGTGAGCACTGTCCTCTGTGTGTTCGCTTGATTTTGCTCGCATTCAGGATTTCTAGCTCCCCGTTGCCGGCATGAGCCGATTTGTTGACAGCTGGGAGCTAGAAATCCTAAGTGCAAGCAAAATTCTACGAACACACAGGACAGTGCTCACGTGAAAAAATTCCTCCATGAATGTCACAGGATTTTGCTCACACTTCGGATTTCTAGCTCCCCGCTGCTGCCGGCAATGTGGCGCATGCAGGCAGTGGGGAGCTAAAATTCCAAAGTGCAAGCAAAATCCTGCAAACACTCAAAGGACAGTGCTCACAGATTTTGAGCACTGTCCTCTCCGTGTTCGCGGGATTTTGTACACAAATCACATTAGAAACTGAAATGACAAATATATTAATACTTATGTGAACTAAAAATAGGATGTCAGTAACTTTGTTTCCCCTATTTGGAATGGAAAAATACAAGTATATGAATGCAAAATGATGTCAGCCTAAAAAAATCTATGTGTTATGCAGTTTTTCAGTCAAGTCATAAAGACACTCAAAAACAAAACTGTGTGGCAATGCTATCTGTTAGTAAACGTTATGAGCCTGATTTGAAAAATTGTTTTTCAATGGGAAACATCAATGTCAGTGCTTCCAAAATAAATTAACTGCTTATAGAAGTGTCTTCTTACCGCTTGGGAACTGTCATTTAAACATTACACCTGCTTGAGAAATGGTAAGCAAGCATTTGTTGGTTTAGGGCAAGCTTGACCTTGTTGGGTGGCTCCCCTTTTCTAAACTAGTAAGTCTGTCAGCTAGTGCAGATTTCCACCTGTTCTGAAGCACAAAGACCACATAACAGAGATGCAAGGTGTGGCTGGTGAGTATTGTAGGTAGGACAGGGCAGCCCCCAGGACATGTTGGCAAGTTACGCTTGATTTCGTGTATCATTGATTAGCCACCTCCTTGATTGAAACATAATAAAGTTTAAATGTTCATCTTCCCCTCGTCACTCGGTGAGCAAGGTGTGTCGCCCCCAGGTGACTCTGAGAACCCGACAAAGACATGAGGTTGAACTCTTGTTGTTTCTTCACCGGAAGACACAGGAGACTTGAACTCTCCTCCAATGGTATCTGGTCAATCCATCAAACACCAAAGCATCTAATACCAAACCATTGAATTATATGCAACGGAATTCAATTTCATCGAATAGCCATTTTGTTGTATATAATTTGATGGATCCATCAAAATTAGTGGGGTGAGGGTTAGGGGTTAGGGTTAGATTAGGGTTAGGGTTGGAGCTAGGGTTAGATTAAGGGTTACATTAGGTTTGGGGTTTAGGGTTGGGGCTATGGTTATATTAAGGGTTACATTAGGGTTCGTGTTGGGGCTAGGGTTAGATTAAGGGTTACATTAGGGGTAGGGTTGAGGCTAGGGTTAGAGTTGGGACTAGGGTTAGATTAAGGGTTACATTAGGGTTAGGGTTGGGGCTAGGGTTAGATTAATGGTTACATTAGGGTTAGGGTTGGGGCTAGGGTTAGGACTGGGGTTGGGGCTAGGGTTAGGACTGGGGTTGGGGCTGGGGTTAGATTAAGGGTTACATTAGGGTTAGGGTTGGGACTAGGGTTAGATTAAGGGTTACATTAGGGTTAGGGTGGGGGGGTGTTGAGGGGTTTGGGGGGAACCCCCCCATATAAAAAAAAAAAAAAAAAATTTACACGGAGCTGGCCAGTGCCGAAATCCCAGCACTGGACAGCTCCATGTAACGTTTTACCGTTACAAAAAATGCTATCTTTTACATGTAAAAGTGCATTTACATGGACTGGTTTAGATGGAAATGCACTTTTCCATGTTAAAGATAGACTGTCGATGCTTTGGCATACGATGCATTTTTTTTTAGATGCTTTGGTATGTCGTTGCTTTTTTTTTCAACAGAATTGACTATGAACCCCTCCAATACCCTCCACGGGACAGTGGAACAGAATGCCAGTAAGTGTACGGGCTCAGCTCCCGGAAAGTATTTCCGGGTCACCCAAAGGTGGTTGTTTGGCCATTCTGTGATGAAGCTAGGCTTCATGCCAGTTACCTGCACTAACAAATTGCAGTGAGACTTGCGCGTCTCCCAATACCCGCCCCCAAACCTACTGACTTGCTTGTGCAGGAGTGGTCTCTGGTGTAGCGCTGTCCTGGAAGGAACACTCTTAAAGTAGACGCTACATGCATCTTTTTTTCTCCTTGGAAGGAGAATACTGAGGATCTCAGGGTTGCTTTTGTTCCAATCAGCAGGCATCGCTGGCCAATCTGAAGGCATGCCAGCGTTTTAGGCTCATGTCCAACCCACTTAACACCAGGACAGAAATGCCCCTCACAATCTCTGCACCTTCGCTGCCTCTCCAAGGTTACACCAGGATAAGTAGACATACATAGATTAAGGACAACCAACATTGGACATTTTTAAGTGCAGGTAGCTGCAGTTAGGATGTGACCATGATGGGTGAAGTGCTAGAGTGGAGGCAGAGAAAATGAGGTACAGAGGCAGGTTAGAGGCGAGGGAACATTTTTAGCTTTGCTAGCTAGGATAGATGGCTGGGTTGAGTGAATGCTGCTGAATGCTGCTGACTGAGCACATAATGCAATTTATAGGACACATGTTTGAATCCCATTGAGGTGGAATCACGTTTCAGGATATTTCTTTTAATTTTAGTAGTGCAGAGCTGAAGCCTATGTTTTTCTTGCAGGCGCAGTGGCAAACGTTCTTTTTGTTTCTAGCTTTTCTTGCAGTGATGCAGAGCCCAGACCTGATTACTTGAAGTTGCGGGCGCTTCTGTTTTGTTGCATTTTGTTGCATCTCTTCGGATTGTGTGAGTACCGTATGTTGGAGAGGACACAAAGCTTGTAGGTGTTTGGTTATTGCCCATCCATTGATTGACCACATGTATTAAGTGTTAGGCATTTCGCAGGCACTGCTATTAGATGCCCAAACTGGTAGCCATAATATTGACCTTGTTACATATAGGATTTCATAAACTGCACCATTGTTTTTTATTATTTATCACTGACACTGGATTACACTTTTCTAAAGTAGATGATCTTAAATCCCTAAACATACCTTGTTCGTCTAGGAGAACCATAATGCTGTCTCGGTGTGTGTGCCCATAAAACTGTCCAGCTATGATGTTGCTGTAATTACGGAATATTTTCACCAGCCTCTCGTTGAAGTGTGGTCTCATGGCTGTGGTGTTTGCTACAAAAGCGAGGTAGCCGATTGGGACATGCGCAATGATGTATACCTAAATCATCAAAAAAAAAAAAGAAACACAAACATTAAAATGTCCACATACAGTACTACACATTCATCAAAATGTAAATCAAAATCACAAAAATGTCCCCTATAAGGCAACAATCAACAGTCTAGAAAAATATAGTGGGGCGAATTAACGGTACGTTAAATTGCAAGACATCACTACAAGTTGAAACATCAATGGGCCCTGTGATGTGATGAAGCAAATCGGAGGAAGAAACACCAATCTTAGGAACCAGAATAATTTTTCGGCTATTGTGGGTCTGTAACCTGCATCAGCAGGCTGAAAGAAGAACACTGGCTGTTAATGGACCCCAACTTCTGATACAATTTACACGCTATCCTTCAGCAGATTAATAAAACTCCCATAGACTGAACTCTTCTATTTGGCCTGTCGTGGTTCAATGCCATGAACGCCATTTTTTCTTTAATTGTCTGTTTTGGTATGTCAACCAGTTTAAACATGTTCCCTTACACTTTAGCTTAGATTACGGGCTAAAGCACCCTCTAAGTTGCAAGCAAGTATTATACTGGTATCATTTCACCAAAATGCCAGGGGTAGCGGAAGTGACATCACACAACCCTTGAACCCCCCCTGATGACATCACGGGAAGTGATGGAACACGACCTTTCACCCCCTGACAAAACAGGAAGTGGCATCACATAATATTGTTACTAAGTACACTATGAAAAATATGGTTACGATATAACTATAATGTGATATACATTTCATACAAGAATGGATCGCCATATGTATCGTTAAGATCAGTGTGTATAGGCCCATATTAGCAAATTACTGTGAATGCAAGCAGACGTCCAAGGCCAAATGATAATGATATGTTATTATATAGCACTTACGCTTAAGCGTTTATATAGAACAAATATACATACAATTTCACCCAACCTGTGTTGGTACTCATTTATCGACCTCAGAAGGATGAAAGGCTGAGTTGAGGTGTTTAAGAACAGACTAAATCAGTGACTGACCCCCTGAAGTGTGCCTGAAATAAACATTTGATGAGTCTAGCAATTATTGTATAGAATTCCAGAAAGACAAATGATTTGGTATTCCCATTCTTTCTTATTTAGGGTCACTGCTGAAAGTGTTTGACTTGTGGAGCCCTGTTCTTTTTTTGTATTTTTTGTTTTTTTAAGAGGTCTGAACAAGAAAACCAGCCACTCCAGAAGCAAAACGCCATATGGCGCTGGCCCCAGCCCAGGACCTTGCATTAAAAAAAAAACGAAAGAAACCCCCCCCTTTTTTTTTTGGTTTCATTTTATTTCTGGGGTAGCAAGGGAGAACACAGGGGTAGCAAGGGGACCTCAGGGTCGCAGTTGCAACCCCTGGTTACCCTTAAATGACGTCCCCGATATTTGTATTTGTTACTGGGAGTCTTGTTTTTTAGCTAACTCCCGATGCAACAATCATCGAATCAGGAACCTTTATAAGCTGATATTTGCTATTAATTGAGAACTATAATTTTCTGGAGACTTGGACCCATGTCGCAGTAAGACATAGTAGGTCAATGTTGTGTTCAAGGATATAATTGTGGCCGTTTATGGCATTGGAGTTTAGAGATCTCGTGTTTAGTTGGGAGGCTCGAATAACTTCATTACCGTAAGCTTTTATTTGAGGAGCAGATGTTATTAGGTGCTTTTAAAAGTTTGACAGTTTTCATGAGGGGGTTCTACGTATCAGATTCGGAAAACTGAGGGGTTGCTGTTTCAGCATTGGAGCCATTATTATGGCTGGGCGTGTGGGGTACCACATTGGTCTGTTCTCCATTAGGATAATAAGTGGCAGGTGTCATAAAACACACTTAAGAAGCATACAAGACAGTTTAGTCTTTGGGGAGAAGTAGGGAGTCTACCGAATAGTAGATTTAAATATTTGGACGAGAACCGAATAGTTGGCCAAGTATTTGGCCAGAAACTGAATACATAGCCAAATAGTTGCCTTGTTATTGAATAAACTTATCTAGACAAGAAGAACACTTTGTAAATTTACAACACAATTTAAAATATGTACATCGATTATTACCCGCTGCCCCCCTCCACCTCGCCCATGACGCTTTCTGTTTCTCCGATCTTCTCCAACTGTTTCTCCATTGACTATCATTCCCTTCTCACTGAGTCTGGTAGGAAAAAAGTCAAAAAAGATATAGTGACCTCCAATCCTGGTCTCCCTATCGCTAACACCTATTCCAGTGCTTCCTCCAGACAGACCCTCACTGACATCCTCTTTGTTGTTCCTTCGCCAGATCTATGGACTCTTCATTTGATCTCTGTGCTCTGTCCTTTCTCCTCCTCTCCCATTAATGGTGGCACCCGCTGGGAGGCCCTCATGGCCCCTTCGACTCCTCTAAGGTCATCATTAATGTCTACCTAAATGGTACCGTAATGGTCGAAGGCACTTAGGCCAATCTTCTACTCTTTGATGGGCGCTTCCCTCGTCTAATCAATTTCCTTTAATCTCCTGCTGTCCCCTCTCTCCCCTCTCCTGATTTCCTGTCCCCCCCTCTCCTCCTCCTTGGCTACCTTGCCCTCTCTTCCCTCCTCTTCTGCCCCCCCTCAGGCTCTTTTGCCTTTGCAGGGCGTACCTCCGATTTGTACCCCTCCACGGAAGGCCTTTCAGGCTGGCAACCTTCTTCATCTTGCCACTCAACTCTCGCTCTGCTGTCAAGCACTCCTCTGACATCTGCTGCCTCCTCGAAGAATTCGACCTCAATGTCCTCATTCTCACTGAGACTTGGTTCACGGCCCGCTCTGTCACGAGCTTTGACTCTCTCCTCCCTGACAGCTAGAAGATCTTCTCCGCACTCAGATTCACCCGGTCCGGAGGGGGTGTAGCCCTGATCTTCCCTGAGTGGATTCATGCCTCTATCATTCCCACGCAGACCTACTCCTCTTTTGAAGGCCTTGTCTGCAGGCTTTCTCTCTCTCCTGACCACTCTCTTACTGTGGCTACTATCTATCGGCCTCCTGGTCAGATCACCTCTTTCCTCTCTTGGTGGGCGGACTTCTCCTCCTCCCTCACCAACTCAACTCCTCCTTCTTGGTGACCTCAATATCCATCTAGATTCTCCCTGTTCCTCATCTGTACTCTTTCATGACCGCTGCGATTCCCTCTCCCTTTCTATCTTTCCCTCTGGCCCGTCTCACTCTGCAGGGCACACGCTTGATGCTTTGATCTCCTCTGACCTCCTCCTCCTCTCCATTCCTCTGACCACTCCTCTCTCCTGTAGCAATCACTCCCTCCTCTCCCCCCCATCTCACCCTCTCTACCCCCCCAGGCCATGCCAACCCCAACACTGCCACCTACCTTCTCGGACATCCGGCCCATGAAGCGTGTGTCAGTTGAGGCTTTCACTGCCACCTTCTCCCACCCCACTCCTCCTCGGCTGACTCACACCCTGACACAGCCCTTTCCATGCTCTACTCTTCTAACTCTGATACTCTTGATACTCTTGCCCCTGTCATGAGTATCTGTTTGAAGCCCAAAGCCAAGTGCAATTCTAGGTACGACTCTGACCTAGCTACCCTTAAACGTAAGTGCAGGAGGGCTTAGAGGAAATGGAGGGCTTCTTGTTCAGCCTCTGACAAACTGGCCTGCCGGCTGCTCCAAAGGCAATACCGACTCTCTGTCCATAGTAAGAAGGGAGCCCACATCCAAGCCTGTCTCTCTGCGGCATCTAACAACTCGGCCGAACTCTTCAAAATCTGCAAGGAGCTTGCCAACCCTGCTGCAGTCCCTACCTCTCATGTCGCCTCCCAGGCTCTTTGCACAGCCCTTGACTCTCACTTCATCTCGAAAATCCGGGACATCATGTCCACCCTCTCGTCCCCTCACCCTCTTCGCCCTTCTCCTTTTGCAAACTCTGGCCCTCCTGTAGCCGTGCCCCCACCCTCTTTCTCTTCCTTTCCTCTTTTCTCCTCTGATGAGGTTTCTAGACAAGTCTGATCTATGAAAGTCTCGTCAAAACAGGTTAGTCCCTGTTCCTCCAAAACCATCAAGGGCCACCTTGATACCCTTGCTCCTGCCCTGGCCGATTTCTAAAACCTCTCCTTCGCCTCTGAAGCACTCTCCGGTGCACCCTCTTAAGAAACCCTCAGCCGACCCCCCTGTCCGGCAAACTATTGTCCGATCTCCATTACACGTTTTCTGGGCAAACTCTTGGAAAAGCTGGCCATCTCGCAGCTTAATCTTCACTCTGATTCTGTTGATTGTCACCACGACCCCCAATCTGGCTGCCAGAAGCCCAGGAACTGCTCTCCTGAACATCCGTGAAGACCTACTCTCCAACCTTGACTCTAACATCCCTTCTGTCCTCATCCTACTCAATCTCTCTTCTGCCTTCGATACGGTCAACCATACCATCCTGCTCAACCGTCTCTGTGACAACCTGGGTATCACTGATCAGGCCTGGCCTAGTTGACTTCTTTCCTCTCTGATCGACCAACCCAGGTCCAACTTGGGTCTTTCATTTCCTCCATCTCGCTCTCTACCTGCAGTGTTCCCCAGGAGTCTAATTTCTCTCCCTGGCTTTTCAACCAATACCTGGCAACTCTCGCCCATCGCATTGCCTCTCTCTGCTCCAATTTTCAGTGTTATGCAGATGACACTAAACTAATTTTCAGGCTTCCCTCAGCCACCTCCTCTCCTTCTCTCATCTCCGATTACCTGTCTGCTATTCAAGAGTGGTGTGCCGCCAACGATCTATGCCTTAATGCCAGTAAGACGGAGATCCTCCTCATCGGCATACCTTCACCCTCCTTTCCTATCACTCTCTGGTCTCTGGCCGGCCTCCCTTGCCTCTCCTCCTACCCCCACCTGCAAGGCTAAGAACCTTGCGGTCATCTTTGACTCCACGCTTTCCTTTTCTGTCCACGTCTCTGATGTCTCAAAAAAGTCAAACTTCCAACTGCACCTCCTCAGAGGTATTCTGCCTTTCCTCTCCTTCCCCCAGAAGCTCACTGTATCTCGAGCTCTGGTTCTCTCTAGGCTGGATTACTGCAACAGCCTCTTTCTAAATCTACCTGCCTCTACTCTCCGCCCTTTGCAACTCATCCAGAACAGGACTGCAAGACTTGTCCTGTACCTCAAGCCGTGGAATCGTATCTCTCCAGCCCTGAAATCTTATCATTGGCACCCAGTGGCTGCAAGGATTAAATTCAAGACCCTTTGTATTGTCCACAAGGCTTTCTGGGGGCCTGGGTCCAAAATACCTTCAACTCTCCCTCCGCAAATACCTTCCCTCTCGAGCTCTTTGCTCTTCCGTCTCAGGGTCAGTCGTTTCTCAAAGAAACGTGACGGGGGTAGATCTCGGTCTTCGGCTGGGGCCTCCCTCTGGAACAGCCTCCCTGCCACTCTGAAACTTGAGGAGCACCATCTCCGGTTCCATAAGCACCTCAAGACCTTCCTCTTTGCTTCTTCCTTCTCTCCTCCTCTCCCCTGTTGATCTTTTTTGCTGAGGCATTGTGCACCTTGTTACCCTCTGATTTCGGGCCCAGGTACTTGCCCACCCTGCCATGCACCCACACTGCCTACGAGAAACCCTTAGCGCTTTGGGTCTGTATCTGAAACCCTACATTCCCCCCCTTTCCCTGCACTTATCAGACACCCCCAGTCTGTGCCTTTTACCTAGCACTTGCCACTTGCTGGCTGCACTACCATTTGTTGTTGTTTTTCATTCATATGATCTGCACTTTCCACTTCCCCTCCTGCACCCCTGCACTTCCTTATTCTCTCTCCCCTGCACTTGTGTGTTCTCAATGTCACTGGGCCTAGTAAGGTTGTTGTTTTTGTGCTCACTTGTTCCCCTCCCTTGCCTTGTCGCGCTCTGAAACATGTGTATAAGCGTGATACAAATAAACTATCAAGATCAATTCTTTATTGCTTTCCTCTTCTTTGTTGTCTACAGAAGATGTGTGTGTAAAACTATCAGATCGCGGCATTGGTCACTATGGCAACAATGGTGATTTCCTCAGTGCGTTGTTCCATCATGCTGTTTATTCAGCGGCCTAGTGTTTACCCAAGATGGCGCCCATCATAGCTCAGGCCAACTACAATTCAGGCATTGGAGTATCTACGCTGTTCCCTGCTTTCATGTATCCTTCCTACTCTTCCCTTCCGCCTTCTGAGAACTCGGACTCCCTACTAACATCCCCTCTATTGACGGCTGCCTTCTATGGTGACACTCAAACTCCACATGTACCTTCCTCTCCGCTGTCACCGCTTACCTTACATTAAGTATTTCCATTGATTCAGTCTGCCGAACTTGCCTACCACCTACCCGGATTAGCGGCGATCGGCTACATAATTATTCAATACTCTGCCTAGCCTACACTCTTCAACTCCTGAGGGTTTTTTCAGGTGGTGCCTTTTTCCCTCTGGTTTCAGTGGCAAGCTTCCTGGGTGTGGCTTGTTGATTCCTCGCCAAGCATTAGGTGTGAGGCGCTGAATTCCATCTCTCTTACGTTTCAACTTACTACCTGAGACTAGGCGTTAAGTGAGATTCCTATCCAAATCGACAAAACCATGAAAGAAATACATCTTCAAAAAATAAACCGTTCAATAGCAGCAGAGTTTGTATTTTTGTGCTGTAAAAGGTACAGCTTGTTGGCCAGGGCCCATGTAACTAAGACTAGCCCAAAAGTATAGTATGTAATCACTGTGAGGGGAGACTGGGATGTGTTTACTCATACTTTCAAAATGTTCCTTTTGGCCCTGCCCATCATTGGTCTGCTGGCTCCAGCAAGGCACTGAAACACAAAAGGAGCGATGACATCCTTTAGCATCCTTTGGACTGTTGAAGTGCTATGCAATACAAATCTTTGGGATGCTAAAGCCATGCCTTCTACCTGTGGCGCTGAGTGGAAATGAGGCATTTTAAAAATGTCTTTTCATTAATAGATAGTATTTTTCTTTCTTTTTCGGGTGGGGTATGTTTGTGGTGTCTTGGGGCATGGAAGAAGACACCAGACAAAATATATACGGAATGCTGAGTCCTCCAAGGCTGTCAGCTGACCCCATAGGGAAGGGACAGTGCTGATTTTCATATTTTTAAATGGCATGTGCATGTTTATTTTACTTACTTCTTTCACTTGTACATCCATTTGGTCCAATGTTTCTAAATTGTAAACTTATATCTCCTTGTCTTATTACACAAACTAGCAAAAAGTACCTGTACTTCACTGGGGTTCTGTAGACTGTAAGGAAGGCATGGTATCAAGAATAGGCAGACACACGTGATCACAGTTCAAGGGTGTTTATTAAAATGTAAAGGTAGGTTGGAACAACACCTAATCTAAACCTAAATCTAAGATGGGAGCAAGTTTCGACTATCAAATAATAATAAGACAGTCCTAGTGGCGTCGTGTCAAATAAAAGGGCCTATCCTAAGAAAAACCTATTGCCAATCCTTACGCTAAATACAAAAAGAAGTGTGGAATAATGTCCTTGAGAAAGAAGGAAGTGTTCACAAATCATAAATTAGGATGCGGTACTTGAGGTCTCCCTTCTCCACGTTTTTAGCAAGGTGCGACTTTGGAGCACAGCACATGCTCAAGCTTACCCAGCATGAGCTAACAGTTTCGCTTTCAGCAATCAGGGCACTCAGTGGTTAAGTCTCCTTTCTATCAAAAAGTCTGTTGCCGCAATGGGCCAGATGTATTCAAATAACAAAGAGTTCCTTTTCACAGATACATCGGGTGATGTCTTTCACCTCTGGATCCCCCTCTTCTGTGTGCAGATCCCTTGAAAGTTATTATCAATATCAGGACCTTCGGAGGTTGTCTCTCCTGCTTCCGAGGATCTGATAGTTCAAAATAATCAAACAAAAGGTTCAACAAAAGCTCTTCTCTGTATTTGAGTGATATTTCTTCACCCCTGGCATATCATGCATTCAAAAGGCTTTTCCCCCCTCTTGTATTTTGATTTGTTGCCGTCACAGGTCGGTGGGTGTTGGATTTTCACCCTTGGATCCCCTCTTCCAGGCTCAGATCTGACTTGGCTGTTTGTCTCCCTCGATTGGGCTCACTATGGCTTTCCATGCAACTTATCTGGTGACTTTCATAAAATGTCTTTTTGTACAGTTCACTGTGAACATCCCTCTGCCGGGTTCACTCTTGTCAACACACTGTATTTCGGGACTTAGACTCCCTGCTCCCTTTGTCGGCATCCCTCGTTCGGGTTCACTCTTCGCAACACACTGCATTTCGAGACTTTAGACTGCGTCCCCTCTTTGTCGACATCCCTCGTTCAGGTTCACGTTTGCCAATCTGTCAATCGTACCTTTTCTCATTGAACTCTTACGATGCAGGATTAATTTCCCTTAGCTTTAAAATCATGTATATGTCAAAGACTTTTGACTGCATAGAGGATTTTACAAGACCCCTGTAGGACCACTTTGACCCCCTCTTCTCGCCTTTGCCAAGGCCCTCTGGTTCTGGTAGTTTCAATAATCGTGTAATCGCCCAGAGTTTACCGAGTGAGCCCCCACGTGGTGCCAGACTCCTCTGTTGTAGGTTTTTCCCCTTTTCTCATCAATCACTCTTTATGCTTTATTCTTAAATACATTAAGTAGTTCATGATAGGTCTCCCAATCACCCTTAACATCTTGTTACCAACATTATAAACACAACCCCTTGTAGGGAATGTTTATTAAAATTAATTTAATATGTGATGTCATTGATTTCATCAATGACATTTGTGATGTCATCTTTCATGGCCTGGGTGTTAGTCTTAGAAGTGCATGGTAGTGGCACAAGTTATGGTTGCTTAGCTTACCATAACTGGCAAATTTCAGTTTTTTTTGTTTTACTTTTAACCATAACGTCCCTTTAAGTTTTTTCAGTGAATTTCATGGGTTTTTACCAGTGCACCGTAATTTCCTACAACTTACTAATATCATACTTACCCCAATATAACATTTATTTTCCAATTTAGAAAGTTTCACCATAAACCTCTGCCATTCTTCACCTTCTAGCACAATTTTTAACACTTCTATAAACTTTTTGCAACTTTTTCTGCTGTTTTTGTGTTCATCAACGTTTGCGAACCTCTGATGTAATCACAGACTTTCTGGGCAGTGTCAAGTGACCACGCACGTGGAATTATGAAGTGTTTGTGAACGTGTCTGCATTTCGCAAACAGGTCTGTGCTTCGCGAACAGTTTGGGACTGCATTTTCCAGCTCATCTAGGAACTTTGAAGCTAAACATTTACCCTTGCACAGCTCCTACACCCATTCTTGCTCATTATCCAATAACAATCTAGCAGACAGCACATACTTGGAAGAATACTTGGAAGAATATTAGCCAAACCTCTATTTAGCTTTTACCATCTATTTTACCATCTCTCCTCCCCAACAGCCACTGCCACCAACAACACCACCAGCTGGAGGACCTACACAACGAAAGAAGCGCAATTCTTCAAATGACAATGAAGAGGACCAGGAAAATGAGGTAGATGAAGTGCCTACCTCTAGCACCCAGAGAGAATCATGGGTGTGGCAGTTCTTTACCACTGTTTGGAATGTACCAAGGGCCAAAGCTATCAAAGTGAAATGCACTGACTCAGTCGCGTGCTTCCTGGGGAGTACTCCTATGGGACCACATCCATGAGCCGGCCACACCAAATCCAACCACTGCAATGCTCTCAGAAAGGCGGTTCCTTTCTTAGGCAGTAGTAGGCTATCTTCCTCTATCTCATCTTCCTCAATCGTACTATAACCGCACAGCTTACTTTAATGGGACACAAAATCCCACCAGCTACCTTGCAAGCGATAGTAGAGGCTGTTGATCCATATCTTTTGAAGACAACACTACTCTGTATATACTGCAACACACCACTCTGCAGGTGGGAGTAATTTTGAAGTGCTTTTGAAGCTGTTATCAAAGAGCATGAGAAAAACTGGCCCCTACATTAGAGTTAACACGCGCGCAACATCGTCCCCTGTCCACCTGGCCCTCCATATTTGTGGTTGGTGCCCCTTCTCCCATTTCCCTTCCCACCTTACTTTCTGGCCTCTCTTGCAAAAAAAATAAAAACATTTTATTTTACAAAAACGTTCCCTTAGGAATAACCTTTCACAGTTAAAAAATAGAACTAAACAAATTATCTTATAGTCTCCATCTACTTTACATTTTTCAGTGAAGTCTTTAGATTCAATAAGATTCTCCAACATTCCCATTAGCATTTTTTCTACTATGCTAATGGGAATAATGGACAACTGTATACTAGAGAAAAAGAAAAAAAACACGGAAACAATTTTCTGTCCGAAATTCTTTTCTCTAGTATACAATAAACACTATAATCCATTGCCCTTTATGACTATTCACAGACTCCACACTCCCTTGTCTAGCCCATGCCTTATTAGAAAACCCAGATTGCACATGCACACCATCGCACAAGACAGTCCTACACTTTTTACTGTTATGTTTTAAACTCTCCCTCATTGCCTGCTTTAAACCATTCACACATATATCCACCAATCACTTAAAAAATCTCTACATATAGCCTTTCAACATATTAAACTTCCACCCACCAACTGCCACTCAATAATGTTCTACAAATCTTTTGCATCTGCATTTCCCATACTTATACCAACAAAAGTGAGAGAACTCCATAAATAAAAGGGGTAGTATGGATGGACAAGTGCTCATGGGAGACCAGGAGGAAAATGCCAAGGGATGCCAAGGTGGGAGGCCACTAGCTAACTGCTGGGGCACAGGAGTCCCAAGGGTGGGGTACATCTTAACCATAACGTCCCTTTAACAATGTTTTTTTATGTCAATTGAATGGGTTTTTACAAGTGAAATTGTTTCATAATGTTACAGCACTATATATACGTTAATTCCTCTTTCAACATATATTAAACAACTGTGAACCTCCTTTAATAATTTATTTTTGCAACGTATACTTGTGTGCATGCTGAGGATGCAAGTCATTGTTCAATTGCCTAGGGCATGAGGCTTGCCTCACCAAACCACTCATGTTATATCCACTGCACCTTCCCAGCATCCTAGTTCAGTGTCCACTATACCCTCATAATGTAACCAATGGCCAGTGCTCATGGCTTGCATGGCCAGTCTCCACAATCCATGGGGCATGGTCTTTGGCCATGCCGCATAGCCCCAAAGGCAAATCAAAGTAGACATGTGTCCTTGCCGAGGGCTGGGCCCATTGTCCATGCACCACACTTATTTATTTCATTTATAAAGTGCACATACAACCCGGAGGCATTGATGCGCTGTTGCAAGAACAAGTCACATACAGATACGGGAGGCACACTTGGTCAGACAGAAAGGTATTGGTGGAAAGACAAGGAGCATAGGTAAGGGTTATATTGTTTACATAGTGACAGTAGGCCTCATTACAAGTTCGGCGGTAGCTTTGCTGGTAAAACCGGCAGGCTGCCGCCAAACTTGCAATTTTTTCCAGCCCCTGGCAATGGGGAAATGCAGGGCTATTACAACCCTGGCAGACCCTGTATTTCCCCATTGCCAGGCGCCAGAATGCATTACTCCCCATTCCCATTTGAGCCCGATAGGGCTCAATAGGAATGGGGAGGTCGGATGCACCGGCACCATTCGTGAATGGTGCCAGTGCATCTGACATGGTCTGCTCGCGGGTGCCATTCCGCCAGCCAGGTCAGACCTGCTGGGCGAAAAAAGGCACCAGCGAGCAGACCTCGTATTTTGCCGGTCTGGTAACAACAATACCGACAAGCTTACCAGTACCGTTGTTACCGGACCGGCAAACATATAACGAGGCCCAGTGTTTACATACATACTGGTAACACTGAACATACTGAAGTAAGGTGTTGCAGAATAGCTGACTTGATGGGAAGGGTGGGGGAGTTAGGAGAAGAGCTGGGTTTTGAGGGCTTTGTGAAAGGTCCAGTAGGATTTCTCAGCCCTCAGGGATTGGGGGCGGTCATTCCAGACTTTGGTGGCGCAGTAAGGGAAGCTTGAGTCTCGAGCGTCGCATCTTCTCACTTTAGCCACGAGTAGGGGGTCCTGGTGGGTCTCATGGAGTGGGTTTTGGAGATTCTTTGTGTGAAGTAAGGGGGTGCTGTATTGGAGAGGCACATGTGGTTAATAGATAATGTTTTAAAGTGGATCCGTTCCTGGATGGGCATCCAGTGAGCTTCCCTTCTGGCATTGGAGATGTGTTCTTGTTTCGGGGATATTCAGGGCTGCTCTCAGGGCATTATTTTGTATAACTTGCAATTTTTTGATATTTGCAGCAGAGGTGCCTGTAAAAAGGACGTTACAATAGACTATCTTGGAGACAATGATGGCCCGGACAATGGTGAGACAATTGATTTTTGTGAGGAAGGGTGTGGCTGCATTGAGGACTTTGGTTGCGTAAACTGCAGAGGAGGCAATGGCGCTAACTTGTCTGTGATGGGTTAGTGAGGCTTCATGGTAGACAATGAATGTCTTTACTGTGGTTGAGACTGGAATCACACACCGGTCAATCAGGAAAAAAGTGTATTGAGAGTTGAGTGACTTGTGGGCATTGGGTATGCTGACAATTAGGATTTCTGTCTTGTTGCTGTTTAGGCAGAGGTGGTTCGCTGCCATCCATGCCTGGATAGTAGAGTAAATGTTGTTGAGAGTATTGGAATCCTCTGTGTAATTACCTGAAAGTGGGATCAGAATTTGTGGGTCATCGGCATAGTTGGTGAAGGCTATGCCAAGGGAATCTAAGATGTTGAAGAGCGGCATGGTGAAGATATTATAGAGGGTGTGGACAATGCAGGACCCTTGGGGGACGCCGCACCTGATGGGGGAAGGTGGGGCATTGGCTGTGTCTGAGAAGACTCTCATGGACATGACTCGGACAATCTGGCCACTACCCAGGGCCACAGTACATGACTCGTACAATCTGGCTACTGCCCATGGCAACAGGATATACCTCAGTCACCAAAAGTATCACTATTGTTTGTACCTACATTATAACACTTTTCAAAAAAACTGACACATTTGCAAAACCATGCTTTCAGGTCCTTGCCAATGCTCCTTGCACGACTTTGCTGCAAATCCGTCCATGTTTTATTTTTTGAAAAGTGTCAAAATGTGCGTACATAAAATAGTCATATAACTTAGCTCCCACTTGACAAAATCCATTCAGACTTTGCCCAAACATTCTAGGTTGAGTCTATAATCTTTCTAAAATCTTTTCTGCACATTTGTCAAATGGCAACAAAGTTATAAGCCATCTAAAAAATGTCAAATCACTGCCTCTAATGTTGCCCCCTCTTCACAAAATCCCACCACACTTTGCGAAGACATTCCAATCTGGATCTTAAATCTGTCTGCAAACGTGTGTGCAGATTCGTGAAATGACACCAAATATATATGCCTTTCAAAAACGTTGGTGCCCCCCCATCCCGCCACCCCCCCGGCCCCTTCTTATTTTGTTCCCTCTTCGCAATACAGCACCAAACTTTGTAGAACTGTTGAAGGTCATATTTAGAATGATAGCCCAAAATGTCATGCAGTTTCATTCAGTGGCGCCAAAGTTATAAGGCATCCAAAAACTTCTTTTCACCACCCCTGTAATGCAAAAATATGTATGGATGCCCCCGAACATCTGAAATGTTCACGAACATTACAGGGTTGTCCCAGACTGTTCACAAACTTCAAAGGTGGCGAATCACCTGTTTTGGGGCTTTTTATGGCCATATTCCATCCCATCCTCATCACCCCTCACCTCCCCAGAGATTGTTTCATTAGTTTGACAAGTGCAATGCTGTGTTTTTTAATGTTTTTACCGCAATGTCCAAGATAACGGAGGCTGTTCACGAATCCAACATGGCGACCGTTTCAAAATATATGATGCAGCTCACGTTTTTCACAATCCAATCAGTGGGTGCGTCCGATGTTCATGGACATCACGCCAGGCTCTGATTAGTCCAGGAGGGTGTCCACTGACCGAACCCAGATATCACAATTTCTTTTACCTACTTTTTGCCCGTTTAAAAAAAACTACTGGACGGATATACACCAAATTTACAAAAGCATGCTTTCGGGACCAAGTCGCGGCTACTGCTACAAATTTGCTGAAACTCCGTCCAGCGATTTGGGCTGTAGGCGTGAGTAAAATGTGTTTTCCATTGAGTCTATGAGAAAAACCACACATTTTCAGACCCCCCCATAACTTTGCCCCACCCCATACAAACCCTCACCAAACATTGCAGAATCAATCTGAGGGGGGCATATACATTTTTTGAAAAGTTTGGTGAAGAATCATCCAAGGGGTGCAAAGTTATAAGCCGCCCAAAAAGTGCTCTTCCTGTGGGTTGAGCAATTGAACCATAACTACATGCCCACTACTGCAGGCCGTGTAATGGAGAGAGAGAGAGATAGAGAAGAGATATCTCTTTTTTCTAACTCTCTAATATTGGGAGGAATATTTCTGCTGCCACAGACTGGGGCTTTTTGGTAAAAAAAAATATAGCCACATTCTGTAATAAGATCTGTCATTTTTACGCAATTCAAATGTGCTCATTTTGGCAACATGATAAAGCTGGAGGGAAGGACTTGTAGTCCTATGTTTCGATATTACTAGAGCATCTCTGCTGCAGGCACACTTTCAGCTGAGCCATGTTACGTGCCTTATAACCTTGACCTGCAGGCGGAAAACCTCCTGAGCTATTTTACTCTGGGTTTGGAACTTACTGGGATCTCTGCAACAGATATATTAATCCACTTAATTATATTATTTGGATTGGGGAATTGGTGGGATTGGAAACTGTAATTTACAGATTGCTTCCGCAGGTTATCAGCAAATCAATAAGCGCCTAAAGAAAGTACAATTTTCCAATAGCGGCTTAATAAACTATTGGTCCAACTCAATGGTTTTGAACTGCAAAATACAGGGGAGACCAGAGATACACTCAAAATATTGAGAGTGCTGCTTTAGCTCACCCATTCCCAGCAAACCAGCAGATGAAGATCTGTCTGTAAAGCACATGCAGAACTTTGTTTGCACTTTCACCCCTCTTCTTTGACTGTAGTTAATCAAATAAGTATGAACCAAAATAAGTTCCCAATTAGGGAACTCCCGTCCCCTGCCCACTGTATGGGGCTATATAGCCAAATTCTTAATAAAAGAAGTAATACAATTTTCTTAATATTTCTTGAGATCAAATTTAAGACATTAGATTCATAAATTAGATTTAGACCTAGCATAGTCTGGTTAATGATAACATTTTCAATTTCGTACAAAAACGAAAAACAAAACTTGTAACGGGATTGTTTAATTAGTCCAGGATATATTTTTCAAAGAAGCAAATTGCCCAATGCGTTTCGAGAGTCAGTTCTCTTCTTCAGGGGCTGTATTTATGCAATTCAATTTTTCAATCTAGTACAAAAACAAATTAGATAATATTCTTAAATAGATAAGGATAGTTCAATCCAAGGTCACTATACATTCTCTGTTTATCAGATAAGATATACAAATAACTTAACAATGCATAGAGGTAGCAAAATTTGGAAGAAGAGGAGACATCTAATACATACAATTTTACAGTAATATCAATATATCAAAGGGAGTACAATCTAAAAAACAAAGTTTCTTCAACATTGGTAAAAAAGTTAAAGGTAAGTCTGGATATCTGGTCATTAAGGTTAAATGCCCTAAGGATGCCCATTTAAGGGTTGACTCATGGTATTCTTATTCCCTGTGTGCCAAAAGACTCTCTCTGGGTAAACACAGGATGTTTGGATAGTAAGCTTACCCTGTTCCTCATTCTTTAAGGGTTGGTTTAAGAAGGCGTTTTCCTCCATAATGGGGACCAAAACTGGGAATCGGTAACTCCTCAGGATATTTCAGGAGTATTTTCTAAAATATTTATTAATGACTGATTAGATTTCCGTTTTCATGCTACTATTTGTGTACATTCTCAGAATATGCTTTTACATAGCCTAGTATAGAAAATAATAGCGTATTTTTCTAATTCTAGCTGATAAAATTTAGCTGAGAAAATATGCAAGAACTATTTATAGTTGTTTACATACTATAGACGCCTTTTTAAGTTTGGTTATCATACAAAGTTATAGTGAAATCACATCAGGAAAGATTATTAGAAAAATGCACACTTACTCAACAAAACGAATAATGCGTTTAAGATGGTTCCAGATGGTTCAATCCGCTATAGAAGGGTAATTAATTACTGGTTTGTTTCCTGGTCAGGTTCCCAATAGGGTAACACGGATCAAGTGCTCATACACCTAGAGATTCATAAGCTCATGGTGAGATGCGCAGTATTTAAGATAAATTCCACATGAAATGGAAAGGACTCCAATGTTAGTCCAGAAACTTACTTGTTCAAGTCCTTATGTGGCTGTAGAAACTTCCAAACGGATGCAGCGCTGGATGTGCATCATGTCTCAAAATGGCCGATTTTATGTTGTTTGAATCGTGACGTCATCACGTTTGTGAACGTGAATGATGTCAACAAACCCTGTGAGATGTGTAATCAATTCAGTTTACAACTTGTAGTAGTGTTAAAATCTATGATTTACCTTGTTTTTATTGTATTACAATAAGTGCACATCGTTTGAAACATGCCTGTTTTTATCGTCTTACGTTAGTGACGTCATCGCGTTTGATGCGTCGATGACGCCACAAAGTCAACAAGCCTTGAGGAAAAAACTCGGTTTTAAGGTTCGAATGATTTTGTTGTGCAAAAGTCAAAACTCTGTTATTGGATAACACCAACAGAATTGTGTTAAATTTGCACCGGATGTGCATCATGTCTCCAAATGGCCGATATTATGTTGTTTAAATCTTGACGTCCTTACGTGTGTGAACGTGAGTTACGTCACAATGTCAACACACCCCCTGGGATGTATAATCTGTTCAGTTTACAAGTGAGAACTTGTAGTAGTGTTAAGATCTATGATTTACCTTGTTTTTATTGTATTACAATAAGTACACAATGTTTAAAACATGCCTATTTTTATCGTCTTACCTTTGTTCACGTCATCGCGTAAGATGTGTCGATGACGTCACAAAGTCAACAAGCCTTGAGGAAAAAGCTCGGTTTTGAGGTTCGAATGATTTAGTTGTGCAAAATTCGTAACTCTGTTATTGGATAAAATTGAGAAACTAATTAGATGGCAAGATCTCAAACTACTTATGGCAACCGCATCTGGGTGAATAAAGGCGCGCACCGAGGCAAGGAACGGAAAGGACCCCTTTGCCACAGACGTCTCTTTCCTGCCCTTCCAGTGTTTTCTGCTTTGCTGTTTTTTGCTGCCTTTTAAGAGGCTTTTATACTTAACCACGCCCCCTTTTTCGGCATTGGCCATAAATTTGAAATGTGCGCGCGCATCAGCGCGCGTGCACCGAGGCAAGGACCGGAAAGGACCACTTTGCCACAGACGTCTCTTTCATGCACCTTCCAGCGTTTTCTGCTTTGCTGTTTTTTGCTGCCTTTTAAGAGGTGAAAGACTTTAAAGGGCTCACATTACTGTTATATATTTATATGGCCTAAGGAAATGTACTAATTGGCTATATTAAACTTGTTTTAGGCTTTTATACTTAACCATGCCCCCTTTTTCGGCGTTGGCCATAAATTTGAAACAAGGACCGGAAAGGACGACTTTGCCACTTCGCCGCGGCATCGTGGCACTGTGGCGTTGAGCTTGTGAGCAATTCTGGTCCCCTCCCCTTCTTTTTACCCTTACCCTTCCCCATCATCCGCTAGCTAGCTTTTTCCTTTCGTTCATTTCTTTCTTGTTGAAAACGCTGGAAATCACTCCTTTGGCCTGATAGGAAATAGTCAGCACCGGATATACCTTTGTGAGTGTGGATAGTCCCATTGGGACTCATTTGTATTAACAACTGTTGTTTTTGCTGCTGTTCCTAACACTTTCATGTTACAGCGTTTATACTCTCTAAAATCTGACATACCAGAAGAGTTACTTCCACTACAACGAAGGGGTGGCGGCAGTGGGGCAGGTCCCAAAGGAGGCAGCGCTACACGGGTGTCTTGTAAAGTTATAACATTAACACCTGTGGCACGCTGCTCCTCACTCACGCCCTCCCGCGATATTCGCAAATTCTTCCCCGACACCTTTATGCCAGCTCCTATGCTAAATATACCTTTGTGCAATATTAACCAACTACCAGGAGTTCAACTGCGTAATCTGACTCAAGTTCCTGTAAAAGAATATTCAGTTCAGGCGGCACAGGCCATCGCCCCGCACACTTCTGTACTAAATCACAGTAAAGTTACTGTAATTTCAGATGAAACAATGCTAGGAAATACAGGAACCACATGCATTCCTTCTTGCATACCACCTGCGGAAATGCCCGTGCCTGGCGTAGTTGATGAAAGCCCTGACTCTAGTTATGTCATTCCAGACATTTCGCTTCATGCTGGTGATTATGACCTTTCCGATGATTCCCAAGCTTGTACTGTATCCACTCCGAGTGCACATTGTTCGATCACATCAGGATCACCAGCTATTTCTTTTGTGCATCCAACTCCTCGAAGACCTACAGCTCCACAACAAGAGCAACACGGATGACACCTGCACCTCCCACTATGCTGGAAATCACCCTTGCAGCGGTGCACCTAACTATTACCAGTCTCTTCAAATTGTATGAAACCTTAGAGACCAAACTAGCAAAACAAACAGAATTAATGCAAGGAATCTCAGATTGGATTGCGACCGAATTGTCATCTAAACAGGCGAAAGTCGCAGATAATGCAGCGCCGCACTTTACCAACTGTTTAGTCGGTACTGCAGAAATCCGCACGCAATCAGTGGAGGAAATTCCGTCCGTTTTACCATTCATCGCACAGGTAATAACACCTGCACCACCACAAGACACAATGCCAGAGCAATGTGCGCAGGACAATCCAAAAAAAAATAATTCTTGGATTAGCATTGAACAAAATTCTCCAGAAAATACAACAGACTCTAATCGGAAACAGACTGCAGATGGGCATTTTGACATCTTTTCCAAAAAGAAATCTTGCCAGCATACCAAACAAAAGCTATCCACACATTTAAGAAAGATGAAACTAGGGAGAAGAAAATCACAACCATCTAAAACGACACGTATGGACAAGTCACACGTGATGCAAACACAAGTCTCTGTGCCAGCTAAGGATGGCAATGACCACCTGAGTGATTGTACCACAACTACACCTCAAAATAATCACACACTTACACACCCTCCGCTAAATGACTTACTTGATGTTCTGAACGAAGGTGACCAACGATCGAACGAAGAAAACTGTGCACCCCCGCTAGTAACGAATGTTAATGAATCACAATCTTCAAAAGAATCTGGACTCGTTACCAACTCTTCAAGGACCAACAAACAGATCGTGGATTCCACTGATAGTTTGCTGCTCAATCAGCGCAGACAAGATATAAGAACGGTAGTGGCAGCCTATTTACAATCTTTGCAAGCAACTGGCAATAATCTCCCAAATCAGATACTCATAGAGACTTCGAAACCTCACCCTTATGTTAGGTGTTAGGCTAAGGAGCAACTTTTGCCGTGTGATCCCAAAGACACACACACACCCACAGCGTTCCGGACATGTGCCAAGTTCAATCAAACCCTTCCTATCGTGACCAACGAAGTCACTCTTCTCAAGAAACCACTCAGGAAAGCTACATGGACAATCAATATTGCAGGCCGCATGGAGTCCATTTTGACCAGCATGCAGGATCGCGACGTGAAGCGCTTGATGCCTACATAAATAATCAACAGAAAGGCTGAGCTGCAACTTTAGAAACTCCACAACCTTTCAACAGCGGTGCTAGTTTGAGTACCATGCACCAAGCGAAAAGTCAACATCAAGAAGAAGAGCTTAATGCATCCAAACGTAACACAAACCAGATCTCCTTGAACAAACAATGCCCAGAATACAACAATTTCCTTCCCAGTCAGAGACAGGCTGGCACCACCATCGTCTACACTGAAGGAATGATGCAACACTATTCAACACAAACTCCAAGAGATGCACAACAAGAACAGGCACAAATTCAAATGTCAATAAAATCGTGCTTAGATGCATACTTTTGGAAGATTGATCCCAGGAAAGGTCCCGAAGGTTGGCATCAGAATGATACCACGGGAGCCGTGCATGACAGCGCTCATCAGATGAAACAATATGACCAAGAAGAGTGGCGCAGCTCAGAATTTATAAAGAAAGGCAATGTACAGGCAATGAGCCTACATGACCAGCAACCTCAAAACAAATCAAGGAAGAATACTTCTAAAGGGAACAACAATGAAATCTCGACCATGGTCATTGAAAAAAGACATTTGTTAATTATGAAATGTCGTGCTGCTCCTTATCCCATGTTTGATCTGTGCAGAACAAGTGTCTTGAACATATTCGGCGAGATACCCGAATTAGAAGACATTTCCACAGCTGACATTGATCAAATAGAATTTCTGAATGATGATGACCTCTCAATCATACGATTATGGATACCTTTGAGAGTGGTGTTAAATGCTTTATGGAAAGCAAAGATGGAGATATCTAGATTAGGTTTTATCATTGCACAAGATCCACATGCCAAAGGACAAGGACAATTACAAGCAAATCAGCCTCAAATACATGTGCCACAAATCTACCAGAAATCTGTGAACGAAAATGTGGTTGCCCAGAGAGCATAACAATTAACCAACCACTCTCAAATCATCTCTTTTGTTTCGTGGACACCCGTGGACACAGCCATCTGCAGAATGAGAGAGATAATGTTCTGGCTAATTACAACATCATAGCCTTACAGGAAACCTGGTTGAGGAATGTTCCCATCTGGAATAACCATGAAGTTTCTCTAGTACCAGCAGTAAAAGCGATAAAGGGCAGACCAACCTCGGGGCTATTAGTAGCAGTAAAACAATCCAGTGGATTAACCATTGTGCCTTGGGCCGCCCCAAATGCTTTCCTCTAGCTAGTCAGAATTAACTTGCAACAGTCGACCTTTGCTCTAATCAACATGTGCAGGAACCCTGCCGGCATCACAGATGACGCATTCTATGAAGCGTTGTCCTCTCTCTTGGACTGAATATTGAATTCCCGAAACATTTCGGCGACCATCATAGCTGGTGACATTAACCTCAATTGCATTTCAAATAAGAATAAGACCTATCCCAAGCAAGTAAACAGGTGGATCCAATTCATGGCTGACAGAGACCTTAGAGCGGCCAATGGCTCTCTTCCAGGAGATGTGCCACCGAAAAATACATGGCATCATGGAGACTCTGCAAACATTATTGACTACATCTACATTGACAAAATTCTGTTCAGCATAGCAACCGAGTTTAAGATCATAGAACAATCAACCAGTGATTGATCATCATTTGCTTGCGCTGACTCGGCCTTGGTCCTCAAAACAACCTACCACCTCCCCAAAAAGCAAGATGCAAAGTGTGATAGTCAACAACGCAAATACAAGATTCAGATGGACTGACAAGAATCTACAAACGCTTGGTAACGATCTAGATAAGCTAGAACAGACCAACATTTCATATATAAACGTCATGAATAAATACAGGACAGTATTCAGGAAAAACGACCAGAAAGCTTTCTCTTACAAACATCAATTCGATAAAGAAGTGAAAGATCGCAAAACAGAATTAAGAAGAGAAAGAAGAGCAATTAAACTCCAATTGCAAGCCATGAGAACAGCTAAAACCAAATATAGAAATTCGTGGTAGAGAGGCTCTAATGTTTCAGATCGACAGTGAATGCATGCTGAAGACCATCGAAAAGAAGAGCACTGCAGAAATCTGGTCATTATTAAATAATGCACAGTATGATAAACAAAATTACAGTCAGATTAACGGAATGATGGAATGGCAATGGATACATCACTTCTCCGAACTTTACAGCGACACAAGCAATCTAGCTATGAATTATCATTTTCCGGAAGCAGCTATATGGGATCTAAACTTCTTACGAACTGACATAGAAGATCTGATAAAACGTTCTAGTGGATCAAGAGCGGCAGGTCCAGATGGGCTCAATAATGTCATGTTCAAAGCAAATCCAACGGCCTGGGCAGCCATACTCAACCTAATTTTCAGAAACATTATTCACAACAAGCAGATACCGGATTCCTGGCGCACTTCCATTGTTGTACCCATCTACAAGAAGGATGATTGGTCCAAACCAAGCAATTACAGGCCTATTGCACTACTCGATGCACCCGGCAAAATCTTCGCCAGACTTGTGCTGCAAGATTTCAACACATGGAACAAATTACATCAAAGGCGAGATCCAAACCAAACAGGGTTTGTACCGGGCATGGACACTGCTGTCAATTTAACATGCATAAGAGCCATCAAGAGCCAAGCGCGTGCCAGCAAGCGGCCAATTTATTTTGAGTTTGTTGATTTTAACGCTGTCTTTGACTCGGTCTCTAGATCATTGCTTATGGCTAAACTGGTGCTAGCAAATTGCCCAAAAACACTCACAGACATCATCTTTGCACTTCATTCTAATACTTCCATACAAATTAGATTAAATGCAGGAGGCTTACTCTCCCCAGTAATTAAAACTGCAAAAGGATTGAAACAGGTGCATTTTAGCGTCTGCGCTGTTCAGCTTCTTTATTTATGATATTAAAGAAGCATTTTTCAATCAAAACACGGATGCTCCAAAAATAGATGGAAGGCCCATAGTAGCCTTATTATACGTGGATGATTTAGTACTCTGCTCCAAATGTCAGGTGGGCTTACAAACTCTATTAACTCTTCTCACTCAGTACATTTCAGTAGTATGGATCCGCTATGAATTAGGCTTAGTCTCACTAGCTGCTCAGTATTACTGGCGCATGTGTGCTCTTTTCAGGAAATGTCTTATGTGTAATGATGTTACAACTGTTCTGAAAACATTATCTACTTATCTGTTACATTCTAATGATGCCTTTGCTAGGAAATGGTTGTGTAGCATCTATAACACACTCATAAATGCTAATGTTTCAACTGATCTTCTAGTTACAAACCCGATGAAGGCCAAACTTCAAATCTTTACCATCAACTGGATTCAAACTAGACAGCTATGTTTGAATTATAAACATTTTGATGGTGATTGCATGATAGATAAAAAGTACAAAACCATGTCACCTTACTTAATAAGAAGTCCATCTATGAATGTTCGGTCAGCAATCATGCGTTTAAGATTTAATTTATGGCCAACAAAGGAAGTACTGGCGGATAGACGCATAATTAAGAAACTAGACAACATCTGTCGTTTTTGTCATCTGCCAGGGGAAACCATCAAGCATCTGGTAATGGATTGCTCCCAGTTGGTAACTTTGAGGAAAACACACTTTGCCAAATTATATAATTTTCTTGCAGATATAAATCAAGAACTAAGATGGAAAATGATTTTTTCTGCTCGGTTGGTGAGCATCAGGATTGCAACTGTAAACTATTTGAATGCTCTGAATTTATAACCTCATAATGAAGTGCAGCTCTGTCTGGATTCATTAATTGTGAATCTCAGTTGCACATTTTTGAAGGCTATGTTTCCACAATTCTAATTTGTCTTTTTTTGGTATTAATCTGAATTCCTTTTTTTTTTCTCTTTTTTATCAATCTTGAGTCTTTAAAGTGTGTTTTCATGCTAGTATGTAATTATGAAAATGAATTTTCTTTATATGTAATGATGGAAATGAACTGATTCATGTTTTGTATAAAAATTTAAGATTGTAAAAGTTAATTATTTAACTGAATACAATTTAAAAAAAGGTAGATTACCTAATAAATTTGTGGTGAGTGTGCCACCTGATAAATGAGGATCAACAGAATATACTGGCAACAATGTATAAAAAAGGGGAAATGCCCCAAGATAAATAATACCTTTCAATGACTTATGGTATAGTTCTTGCTCATTGGTTTCAACAATCTAGAAAAAGTTGTCAGCAAAATTAAATAACTTCAATTAAAAAATTCTCCTAATTAGTGGTTATCCTCATTTGTAATGCAAAGCTTTCATAATCAAACTTTTTTACTTTGTCTAAAGCATTTTCTGTCTCATGAGGAGTTCACAATCTGGTTATTTATAGATAGAATGGTTCCCTGATATAATTCGTGACCGGATAAAGTACACATAGTTTATCCCTAATACATATAATCCACACATTTGTACATAAGCCTATGTTGGTGGTGTTGTGGGGCATGTATGTTTATGGTGGTGATTAGGTACCTAGAAAAGGGACAAGGTAGTATTCCTCATTTAGGCCATGTGGTGCCAGTGCATCGAGTTTATGTATCCAGAACAACTCTCTCTGGGATAGTTTATTGGCTAAATCGCCACCCCTGGGAAGTGGGTGGATTACTTCAAGTATTGCCCATCTTGCACGTCCTGATGGAAGATTTATGCTCTGTCCAGCGTTCCTTAGCTTTCCGATTTGCTTTCCGATGTGGTCCCCTTTTACCACATAAGACATCCAAGTAACAGCAGAAAGATACCTCTGAGAGATTTCGCAACCTGTGTGTCATGATGCCTACCTCCAAGGAGCCAGGCCCAGCCCAGCAACCCCAGAGGCAGACATCATTTTCCCCAAGGACGTCTCAGCAGGCCCAAATTGGGGCCTTTTGGACGCAGTCCTGGCGCCTTTGGCGCCAGGCTCATTCTGGACCCCAGTCCTGGCGCCTTAGGCGCCAGGCTCATAAAGCAAGACATGTGTGTAAGTGTTTTAATGTGCACTTACCTGAAGCAGACCGTGCTGCTACATCCAGGCCCTCTTGAGGACTGAATGGGACTACTTTAACTTTTGGACTACTTTATCACTCGGGTGTGGTCTGAGGAAGAATACATATCTGAGTGGAAGGATACATACCTGGAACTACTTTACAGGCTATTTAAACCACACCCGAAGAGCAGCACATGCTTCGCGTTGTTCTGCATCTAGCAGCTGGACGCTCACCGTGTTTGCTCCTGCATTCGGACTTCTGCCACGCCTGCCAGCATCCTGATCACCTACAAAGGAAGAGAAAGAGAATAGGAGAAGGAAAAGACTTTACCTGCAAGATCCGCATTCCGAAGTCAGCTCGCCGACGATCCTGCAAAGGAAGACACTTAATTTAAAAGCACATCGCATCGACCGCCGCAGCGCCGCATTCCACTCACCTTCACAGGGCGCCTCCATGTTCAGCAGCGATCACCCGGATTCGCAGCCACGCTTCCACGCCTAGGGAGAAAAAGACAAGAGCAAAGGTGAGAGAGAGAAGGGAATGAGGAAACCTAAACCTCCATGTTAAGACTTACCTGTTGGGTCATTCCCTTTTCATTTCGGGTCCGCGCCGCATCCAGGCGTTTCCGGACCCCGGCCCCTATGGGGAAAAAGACATTAGCGTCAATGAGCGAATGAAAAGACATTACCCAAAAACGCTCATCAAGACTTACCTGATTTCTACAGGGATTGCACCTCGCATCTCGGGTCGGTGCCTTTTCCCCGGCATTCCGTACCCCGGCCCCTATGGGGGAAAAAGACATTGACATTAGCATATTGATGCAAAGACAAAAGGGGAACCTTTCAAGGAACTTACCTGGAAGCCAAGCAAGTTTGGTTCTCATAAAACCAAGAATCCAGTGAAGTAACTGGATACCAACGCGCCCCTGCATCAGAAGCAGGAAGGAGAGCTCGCCCTTCAAGACCCTAAGAAGGATACTTTTGCAAGCCGGACAAGCAGGAGTTGGGAGTCCGGTCCAGTCCATCTTCTGAGCCCCGCGCAACACCTTAGAAGAGGTCACAGCAGCACGATCCTGGCCAGCGCCTCCGTGGGAGTCAGGTGAGCGTAACACTGTGATAGCAAAAACTTGCTCTACACACTCCGATGCTCATGTGGGAAATATTATGTTGGTAAGACAAATCGGAAAGCTAAGGAACGCTGGACAGAGCATAAATCTTCCATCAGGACGTGCAGTGAAAAATCACCAGTGTACAGACACTTTAAAGAGAATGGACATAACAGATGGGCAATACTTGAAGTAATCCACCCACTTCCCAGGGGTGGAGATTTAGCCAAGAAACTATCCCAGAGAGAGTTGTTCTGGATACATAAACTCTATGCACTGGCACCACGTGGCCTAAATGAGGAATACTACCTTGGCCCTTTTCTAGGTACCTAATCACCACCATAAACACCACCACCAACATAGGCCTATGTACAAATTTGTGGATTATATGTATTAGGGATAAACTATGTGTACTTCATCCGATCCCGAATTATATCAGGGAACCATTCTATCTATAAATAACCAGATTGTGAACACCTCATGAGACAGAAAATGCTTTAGACAAAGTACAAAAGTTTGATTATGAAAGCTTTGCATTACAAATGAGGATAACCACTAATTAGGAGAAATTTTTAATTGAAGTTATTTAATTTTGCTGACAACAACTTTTTCTAGATTGTTGAAACCAATGAGCAAGAACTATACCATAAGTAATTGAAAGGTATTATTTATCTTGGGGCATTTCCCCTTTTTTTATACATTGTTGCCAGTATATTCTGTTGATCCTCATTTATCAGGTGCCACACTCACCACAAATTAATTAGGTAATCTACCTTTATTCACCCAGATGCGGTTCCCATAAGTAGTTCGAGATCTTGCCCTCTAATTGGTTTGTCAATTTTATCCAATAACAGAGTTACGGTTTTGCGCAACTAAATCATTCGAACCTCAAAACCGAGCTTTTTCCTCAAGGCTTGTTGACTTTGTGACGTCATCGACGCATCTTACGCGATGACGTCAAGAAACGTAAGACGATAAAAATAGGCATGTTTTAAACATAGTGCACTTATTGTAATACAATAAAAACAAGGTAAATCATAGATCTTAACACTACTACAAGTTATCACTTGTAAACAGAACAGATTATACATCCCACGGGGTGTGTTGACATTGTGACGTCACTCACGTTCACACACGTGAGGACATCAAGATTTAAACAATATAATATCGGCCATTTGGAGACATGATGCACATCCGGTGCAAATTTAACGCAATTCTGTTGGTGTTATCCAATGACAGGCTTTTGACATTTGCACAACAAAATCATTCAAACCTTAAAACCGAGATTTTTTCTCAAGGCTTGTTGACTTTGCGACATCATCGACGCATCAAACGAATGACGTCACTAACGTAAGACGATAAAACAGGCATGTTTCAAACGAAGTGCACTTATTGTAATACAATAAAAACAAGGTAAATCATAGATTTTAACATTACTACAAGTTGTAAACCGAATTGATTACACATCTCACGTGGTTTGTTGACATCGTTACATCATTCACGTTCATAAACGTGATGACGTCACGATTCAAACAACATAAAATCGGCCATTTTGAGACATGATGCACATCCGGCGCTGCATCCGTTTGGAAGTTTCTACAGCCACATAAGGACTTGAACAAGTAAGTTTCTGGACTAACATTGGAGTCCTTTCCATTTCATGTGGAATTTATCTTAAATACTGCGCATCTCATCATGAGCTTATGTATCTCTAGGTGTATGAGTGCTTGACCCTTGTTACTATTGGGAACCCTACCAGGAAACAAACCAGTAATTAACTACCCTTCTATAGCGGATTGAACCATCTGGAACCATCTTAAAACGCATTACTCGTTTTGTTGAGTAAGTGTGAATTTTTCTAATAATCTTTCCTGATGTGATTTCACTATAACTCTGTATGATAACCAAATTTAAAAAGGCGTCTATAGTATGTAAACAACTATAAATAGTTCTTGCATATTTTCTCAGCTAAATTTTATCAGCTAGAATTTGAAAAACACGCTATTATTTTCTATACTAGGCTACGTAAAAGCATATTCTGAGAATGTACACAAACAATAGCATGAAAACGGAAATCTAATCAGTCATTAATAAATATTTTAGAAAATACTCCTGAAATATCCTGAGGAGTTACCGATTCCCAGTTTTGGTCGCCATTATGGAGGAAAACGCCTTCTTAAACCAACCCTTAAAGAATAAGGACCAGGGTAAGCTTACTATCCTAACATCCTGTGTTTACCCAGAGAGAGTCTTTTGGCGCATAGGGAATAGAATACCATGATTCAACTCTTAAATGGGCATCCTTGGGGCATTTAACCTTAATGACCAGATATCCAGACTTACCTTTAACTTTTTTACCAATGTTGAAGAAACTTTGTTTTTTAGATTGTACTGCCTTTGATATATTGATATTACTGTAAGATTGTATGCATTGGATGCCTCCTCTTCTTCCAAATTTTGCTACCTCTATGCATTGTTAAGTTATTTGTATATATTATTTGATAAACAGAGAATGTATAGTGACCTTGGATTGAACTCTCCTTATCTAATTAAGAATATTATCTAATTTGTTTTTGTACTAGATTGAAAAATTGAATTGCATAAATACAGCCCTTGAAGAAGAGAACTGACTCTCGAAACGCGTTGGGGAATTTGCTCCTTTGAAAAATAAATCCTGGACTAATTAACAATCCAGTTACAAGTTTTGTTTTCATTTTTGTACGAAATTGAAAATGTTTTCATTAACCAGACTATGCTAGGTCTAAATCTAATTTATGAATCTAATGTCTTAAATTTGATCTCAAGGAATATTAAGAAAATGGTATCACTTCTTTTATTAAGAATTTGGCTATATAGCCCCATACAGTGTGCAGGGGATGGATGTTCCCTAATTGGGAACTTATTTTGGTTCATACATTATCTACAATCCATATGCCAGGGTTGTTATCTTTCTCCCCCGCACCTAGACCTCAAATAACTATTTTATAAACTTATTTTTTATTAATCAAGATTTATTCATGAGCGCTAGGTGTATACTCATTTCTTTGTCAATCAAAAAAGTGACAGCAGCATTTGTTTAATGATCCTTTAAAAGCATAAACATGAAATGCCTGAATGATTCCAGGCACGCAGTCCTTAATGTAGTTTGTAGGGGAAACTATTTGGCTTTGAGTGATAATTATTTGGCCGAAGCCGAATATCTAATTTATGCCGGAATTCGGACAAATACTTACTCAAAGCCCAATTTCGGTACACCCCTAGGCAGAAGTAGAGTTCAATTCGCAAGTACCTTTGAAAAGGTTAATGAAAGGATAACGGATTTTGACAGGGAATGCTCGAAGGCCCAGTCAGGAGAAAATAAAAATATATAAAGTTGTCAAATGAATGCATGACAAAATGGCTGCATGATAACAGAGTCCACAATACTACTTTTTCACTTGAAATGTACTATTCTTTTCACATCTGCCATTGCTCTCTTGATGACTCTGGGATTGTATGAGACCTCCCTTGTTGGATGCATTTGATAATTTTGTTTCTGATACATTGGTGCCATGCTTCCTAATATGGTCAACAGAGAAGACCTCATGTGTTCAATTCAATATTTCTTTTCAGCGTCATCCAATGGAGTTTGGAGAGGCCACGTTTGATGGGCTCATAGGCCGCAATTCACAGAATGAAACTGCCTAGAAGAGGATCTTTGTTCCAAGGTTTCATTTTAGCAGAAGGTCTCACTCTGGTGAACCCTTTGAAGACTAGAGCTGGGCTTTTCTTCGGGCAGACAGCTGATGAGGCGACATATTTCAAGTAATTCCTTAATGGAACATGTGGTGTGCTAAAAGACTACCTTTCTCAGGACTTTGGGAAGAATGAACACGCTAATCATGTAAGGCAGGATAACTGAAAGTGATGGAGTGAGAGGGGTATTAAAAACCTTGAGTGAAGGATCTACCTCTTCTGCCCTGGCCATTTTAGAACAGCACATTGTGTGCAGAGGGGATGGCCAGAAGGCACTCTGATACCAATAGTAGAGATTTCCAGTTGCCAAAATTATGAGATTTCAGTCACCCCTTGTCCATCGCCCGTGTTCCCTTCAATGCCAAACTGATATAGTTTACATAAGGACAGAAGTTGCTTGGTAACCCCTGCTAGCCTATAATGTGGGTTACGGTATAACAATGTCACATATTAAACTACCTTTAAGTGATGTGTAAAGTTGGGGCCAGTGGAGAAGGGTGCAGCACCTAACCATCCTCCCATAAAGGGGCAAGAGTTGACCCTCGAGGAGAGGAGCTTGTACTTGGAAGCCTCTTGTGGGGTTGAACAACTAGTCTCTCATGACTCTGATGCTAGAGTCCTGGTCCCAAAGTAGGAGCTGATATAGTTACCCGGGTAAAATAGGGCAGTACCCAATAGAGTTTTGTGTATGGGTGAGGGCATTTCAAAAGTATTATACTCTAAAAATAGGAAACTTTAGAGCCAAACCCAGGGAGGCAGGGAAGGATCTGTGGGTGGACGAGATGTGATCAAAACTCCTATGCCTTGCCACCAACCACACAGATGCATTATCAACATCTTGTAGGACTTTCAAAGACTTTTTGTTAAGCACGCCTCTAGGCAGTTGCAAATGTCAAGTCAAGAGTTTGCAACAGCACTAAGTTCTACGTCCCCCAAGAATTGTATTGTATTTATTATGTTTATATAGCGCTTTACTGCAAAACGCTGAATAGATGTAGAAGAATAGATGTTTTTTGTAGCTGGATGATGACAAAAAGCATTTATTTTTGGCATTTGTACAAGATTGCTGGAATAACCCATAATCAAGCCATGCTTGTAGATTGATTCTTTTTTACTTTACTCTTTGACTAGATTGCATTACAAAAGATTTAAGGGTAGGTTCAGCAAAATGGCGCTTTGGGCTCCACCAATGATTTTCTTTCAGACATCAGGGATTGTTCAGTTGTGGTTTGAAAATTTGCTGCTGCTTCGGTGTTCCATTATTTTCAGAAGTTTGTCCTTCCCATGACATGCCTTTTACTTCAGAATCCCAGAAGAGGCCAGCTCTCAGATTACATGTAAGATTCAAGGGAACTCTTCTGGGGTTGGGACTGGAATCATATACAGAGGGATAGTTCTTTAGTTATAGGGGGAGTACGGGCGCTGTGCTTTTCTGGTATAAATCAAGCCACACAACTGAAATCATCATTTTTGTCAAAAAGGTTATAAAAACAATGTCACAGATAACCTTAAGAATTTGCTTAGTCTACAGGAGGGTTCAAGTTTTTTTCAAAACAACTCAAAGCTTTTCAGATTGCTCAATTTTAATATAAACAGACAGTTAGAATTTGAGCAGATTGTTCTGTGATATGCACCAGAGCTGGGAAAGGGGTGGGTATGCTATGGAGCATCCCTCCCTCATCCTCCCATGATCTTCCCACCTCCCTATCCCAGGCTTCCCTATTCACCTGGTTTGCGACTAAAGATAGGTATCACTAGGTTAAACAGCCTTATCTATCCCTCCATCTGGGAATTTACCAAAGAACCCCTAGCCTAATTCTCTATATGGTTGTCAATATGACTTAATGGAAAAAGTGCCAATATCTGATGCTGTGGTTCAGTCTCACCCTCAGTCGCTCCCTTTCACTTCTCTCACTTCCCTCCCCTAAGCTACTCTCATGCACTCATCACTCTGCTATTCTCACCTCAAATACCCCCTTCCCTACTTAAGAATATGGTGCCCTGCTGCTCACCCTCCACTCTACTCTACTGAACACTGCTGTATTTTCCACACTGCTCCTCTCCTACCCACAATCTCCTTTCTACAGCTCTGTGCCCTAATCTTAACGCACTCTTCGTCTATATCTTGCAACTACGTTCACCCCCGCTACTGATTCACTTCCACTACCGCCTTGCACCCTCACCATACCCTCCTAACACAGCCTCTCTCTTTCTCTTACCTTTACTCTCTCTCTCTAACCACCACAGGTCTCTCTCTCTCCCTTTCACAACCCACCCCTTTTCTCACACTCCACTACATACAACTGGTACCACTCTCTCTCACAAATACCTCACATGCACTCTGCCACCAACTCCTGGGACCAATCAAAAGCTGTTCTTTCTCCAGGAGGTGGGGCACAAAGATGAGAGGCTTTAAAATCCACAAAGCCCTTCCCCATTTTCTAGCATGCTTTTGTTTGCAGTCTGATGGGCGCTCTGCTTGCTGTGAGTCTGGAATATCGTTTTTCTTGTGATTTTCCTCCTGTGCTAGAGTGTATACTTTTAAATTAGGAAACAATCTAGTCACTCAGCGCTAATGGTTAAGATTCTGATATGCTTCAATTGCATATAGTATTTGACAAATGATTCAGCCTGACACGTGTTTCCAGCATAAACATGCTCTTCACCTGAGGCTTTGTTATGCAGAGAACTTGCAGAACACAATTAAATCCAGTCAGGTACAACTACCTACTGGAACCCTGTCGGGTATATACAATGCTCTATTACTTCACTGCTGCGGAATATGACTTGGTGGTCGGCTGTAGCCACACTGAATAGGTTTTGGAAGGATTTCAGTGTCTCGCCTGTCTCCCTAAAGTCTCTACTCACTCCCATTTCATTTTCAGCTACTCCACCATTCGACATGGGTTTGCCTGAATAGGTAGGTTGGGTGATAGGTGTCTCATCTCTGAATGATAAGTGGAAATTAAGTTAATTCCCTGTCCGTTCTTGATTCTGTTCCCCAGGTCCGGGTCTGTGTTTTCTTGGTGGCACCCAGGTGCACTCTGGGAGATGAAATACTGAAACAGATAAGAACACGGACCAGAAAGAGTACAAGGGGGCATCACATTGCAACAGTGACACCATCCATAACATTCATGGTACATGGGGTTTCAGGGACAGCCCCCAACTCCCACTCCCTGGACCTGTGACAGGGCTGGCTCCAGCTTTTGTCCTGTAAGCTTGCTAACGTGTCACAATATTTGATAGCATTTCTTTATTAATGATAGATTAAACAACAATTTCAGGGATGGAAAATTGCTTTTGTATACAGATACATGATTAGGGAGTGCAAATAACCTTGAACAAAAAATAATCATACTCATTTTTAAAAAAGTTGAATAAAAATGGTCTAGAAAAGCAAAAACATAATTCCTATATATTATCTATAATCTAATCTGTCCATGTGGGTGTCCGTGCCCTTAACTAATATACAAACTGCACTTAAAAGAGCAACAAGTGTTTTAGTTTGGGTTACTTAAAATGAAACATTTGTGGTTGCACTTCCAATGTTCAAGAGGACTAGTCACTTGAGCTCAATGCAGCTTTAAACGGTTGACCACAATGGCCGAGCATGTATGATCACTGATCATACCAAAGTGATAAACTATCTACAAGATTACACACCAATGAAGTGTCACTGACCTGTAGGCACTTACTGGGCGTCCTTGGCACCATGCAAATGTGTACTTGAATTACAGATCTGAAAAAACTTTATTCGACCTAAAACCAACAAAGATCAAATAGAATACCACAAGAGCTTTCATAAAATTGACATACAATAAAAACAACCGAGCTAAATAACATAGTCAATCTAATAGGATCAGACATTTGTTTTTATCTCAAAATCATCAGTGTGGCAGGTACGAGAATGCATAAGCTAAAATGATCATATACCATCCATAAAAAGTGGAGTACAACATTAATAAAATAAAATTTACCCATGTGGGCTACAAAGCAAATATGTCAATCAATGCTACAAATTACCATCTAAGATTCATTCCAGATTCTCCTGCTTCATAGGATCTCAACTTTAAATCCGACCCCAAATTACGGCGCAAAAATAAAACATTGTTTGCTCAACCAATAATCTCCTCACCTTGTTCATCCCGTCGAGATAAAACTATGCTTTTTGTATGAACGGACACTCTCTGGTCCCAATGGCTTTCTGTATGATACACTGACCTGTAAACACCTCTGTTGTAACCTCCTAATGCTAGAATCTTGCTTTGTATGACCATACGCTCACTGTAACCATGATCGATGTAACCTTACTGTAACTAAGACAATCTCATGCAACAGCGCCTCGATGTCCATGGACTGTTAGAGTGCTCTACAAATGTAATAAATAAATAAATAAGGTTGCACCCTGTTGGCAATTGTCTTTAACCACGCTATGAAGCTCTTTTCCCAGATCAGATCGGACCACCATATCACTGGTATCCCAGTAAGGGGACAGGAACTTAAAATCATAACCTGCATTGATGATGTACTACTTCTACTTTCGTCATTTGAAGTCTTTTTTCGGTGAAGCCTTCAACAGTCATAATTATCACATAGAACCATACTTGGATGTATACCAATAGTACAATGTTGGGACGATAATGCGCATCAGCTTTCAGGGAATCTTTGGCAAAGAGAAGCAAGGCATTACTGGTCCACTTTAAACTTCACCATCAGAGGAATAGTGCATGTGATGAAAATGAACATCCTACCCAGGTACCAGTACTTATTCAATGCACTACCTTAACAAATACATAAAAAAGGACCTGATATGCTCTAGAAGCTGCTTAGTGAATGCCTGTGCTGGTAAAAAAGCAACGTTATCCTGGAAAATGCTGCATGCTGTTAATGCAGGAGGTTTTGGCTTCACAAATCTTTCTTTGAATACAAACGCGGTCAGCCTGCAGAAATGTTCTGATAGAATACTGGAAAATTGGATGCACTCCCAGATGTATTTAGAGTAGGGGACCTTCTATCCTCATAATCCTTAGGTTGTGCACCTTTATAATCAACCATTTAAAAAGTGAAATAAAGGTTTGACACTGTAGGAATCATTAAAGGGGTAGTCCAGCTAAAAATTTTATTTAAAAAATAGAAAGGCAACATTAAAAAAAAAATACTAGCACTTTTTTTTTTTTAAACTTCCTATGTAAAAGTTTGAGCTATTCAAGCTCAAAATTCGCAAAAGCAAGAACATGGGCGCATCCATTTTGTGAAATGGATGCCCGCCTGCGCTGGCCTTTGCTTTTGCGGCACTAATGGAGGAAAAGCCAGCCAGCTGTAGTAAACAAAAGCTACCGCTGGGTGGATTTTCCTTCATTGGTACTGTACGCGGAGGACGGAGACCGGAGACCAGAGCCGGAAAGCTGCAGCTGAATCTTGGCAAGTGCTGTTTATTTTAAAAAAATAAAAAGCACTAGCTGCGTTTTTTTTTCTAAGTTTTCCGAGCTGGAGGAGCCCGGAAAACTTAGAAATAAAACTGCAGCTTTAAAAACGTTGTATTTATGTTTGCGGTCGCTTTTGAAGCAGGGTTAAAGCATTTAGAAATGGCAGACTTTATCCCACAATATCCAACAGCCAGTTCACCAATACAACCGTTTTGTACCTTTAGTACATATCACACAATCTTTCTTGTATATTTTAGTACTTCTCTTTTCTAATCCTGCATAAAAGAACAAATTGCACAATTCATTACCTTTTCCCCATTCTGACGTGAACTTTCGAGAGTTTCCTCAAGCCACTCAAATTGGTTGGCGGGGTCTGTCATATTCAAGGTCCTCATGTTAGGACTGTAGTACAGGACAGTGTTCAGACTGATTATTCGTAGTGGATGATTCTGGCCAGCATCTGTTTTGTAAAGCTGGGAGTAAAACCCACCTGCAATAAAAACACCCACCAAAAATAAATGAAATCCAGAACAGGCCAAAGACAGTAACATTTGCAGTTACCACACTGTCCACCTTAAGCACAGGCACTGCAAAGATGCAAGTGTAACGGAGATGTGATGGATACATATCCCACTATCAATATTATTCAAGCATTTTTGCTAATTTGTCCATCAAACTATTTAAATCATAGGAAAATACAAACTACAAGAACTTTGCAGGACATGTGATACAAGGGGCAGCTCCCCTTCTTCTGGCCCACCCAAGAAAGAGACAGTTGTTGGAAGAAACAATTGTTGGTGCTGAAGTGAGCAGGATTGCCGGGTGCCTCAGTACGCCTATTGCAGCTTGGCCCATGGTGCTCTTCTTACTCCTAGCCACAACGTTGCCAAGGCATTATCTTTTCATACCAAAAGAAAGGACTGCAAGACATTCCTCCTTCACCATTGCATTTGTATTTATTACACCCAATCGCTGAACAAAAACAAGCGCTGAATGTGAAACAATGGCTGAAAGGAATTTCTAGGGAGCGGAATAGAGTAAGAAAGATCTTTGTCTAGAATGGAATAAAGGTAAAGACGTAATTTAACAAATGAACACAGGAAGAGAACTCCAATGTTTGGGCACCAGGATTGGAAAAGAGCAAAAGCGTAATTGAGCACAGAGGGGCTAGCCGTAGCTGAGGGAAAGAGTTTTGGAACAGAGAGGACGAGGGACATCATTTGGGGGTCGCCAGAGGTCGCAACTGCGACCTCTGTGGTCACCCTTGCGACCTCTAGAAAAAAATAGAAAGAGAAAAACATTTATTTTTTTGTAATGTAAGCTCATGGGCTGTGGCCAGCACCATGTGGCTCTTTATTTCTGGAGTGGCTGGCTTTCTTGTTAAAGACCCTTAAAAAAAAAGAAGAAAAAGAAGAAAAGGAGTGACACAAGTCTAACATTTTCAGCACTGACCCTAAATAAGAAAGATTAGGAATACCAAATAATGTGTCTTTCTGGAATTCTATACAATAATTGCTTGACTCATTAAAGGTTTATTTCAGGCACACTTCAGGGGGTGAGTCACTGATTTAGTCTGTTCTTAAACACCTCAACTCAGCCTTTAATTCTTCTGAGGTCGATAAATGAGTACCAACACAGGTTGGGTGATATTGGGTGTATATTTTTTCTATATAAAGCACTTAAGCGTAAGTGCTATAATAACATATCATTATCATTCGGTCGTGGACGTCTGCTTGCATTCACAGTAATTTGGTAATATGGGCCTATATACACTGATCTTAACGATACATATGGCGATCCATTCTTGTATGAAATGTACATCACATCATAGCGATAATATCGTAACCATATTTTTGTAGCGTACAATGCTATGTGATAGCACTTCCTGTTTTGTCAACGGGTGAAAGGTCGAGTTCCATCGCATCCCACGATATCACTTTGGGGTGGGGTCAAATGACTTCACTTCCTGTGATGTCACCAGGGGGTCAAGGGTCGTATGATGTCACTTCCGCTACCCCAGGCATTTTGGTGAAATGACGTCCCTGGAGAGGGCAAGGATGAGGATAGAAGGAAATTAGAGAAACTTGGTAAGGGGGATCAAGCCCATCAAGAAACTTGAAGACAATACAAAGGAAGTGGAAAAGAAGACATGATTCAAAGGAGAGCTGAGAGAGAGAGAAGAGAAGAATAAATTGAGGAATGAGCAGGGAGAGAGCAAAATTCGAATATAAGGATGGTAGACAGAGTGAAGGGGAGAAGGGAGAAAGCTAATAAGCAGGAAGGCCAATGAGCCAGGAAGAATAGATAGATAGATAGGAGAAAAGATAGGAGAAAACAAACCGAGATTAATGTTTTTGCTGCTGAAAGAGGATGATGAATTGTATGAATTTTAAAAAGATGGAAGCAGCAATTATGAGCCAACGTAGCAATATGAAAGGAAAAGTAGAATTAAAAGGAACACAAATTGTAAGCAGTATCAGAGAAGGGTAATGGAACAGGGGAGCGAAAGAAGGAAGGGGAACAGAGAGGGACATTGAAGAGGGTGGAAAAAAGGGGACTTCTGTTTTCGAGGGATTTAGACAAAGGAACAAGAGTGCATCCACTGTCGGATGGCATGTAAATAGGCAGCAAAAGAGGCGCCATGGGGGGTCTGAGAAATTGGGGAAAGACACAAAGATTTGCATGTCGTCAGCATTGAAGGTAAAAGAAAAGACACATTTAATGATGATCTAGGAGGAAGAAGAAGTATCGAGAGAAGACGAGAGGTACACAGATGTATCCTAGGGGAACTCCAAAGTGTAAAGAGAGATACAGAGTCTGGGATCAAGAACCAACACAAAAAATGAAAATGTATCATCAGAAAGGTAAGACGAGAACCAACGAAGAACAGTGTCAGAAAAGCCCAAAGAACGAATAGTATAAAGAAGAGTGGTGTGATCTAAAGAGACATCAAGAAGAATCGAAATGGAAGAGTGTTTACAATGTGAGTCAGTAAGAAGGGAACCGTTAACGTAGAGCAGTCTGGGGTAGAGTGCAGAGGGAGAAAGTCAGAATGGTGATGATGGAGAAGAGAGTGTCAATGCCATGCAGCTCTCGGTGTATGAATGATGGAGCAGCTCTGAATGAAGTAGTGTGTAAAAACTGCCCAAGTGCAGCCAAGGCAGCAAAGGAGTGGGAGAAGGATACCAATGAAGCTTCTAAAAGTCTATATTTATGGCCGCAAAATCACAACCACCAGGAATGAATTCTAAAGCGCGACCTCTTCCCGCTCTACAGAGAAAATGTCCAAATATGCACAAAAAACTGTACCTCACCAAGAAAACACATTTAAGCATCATTTCAGTCAAGCATGCAACCATAGTCAACAGGTTGGTTAGCACATGGTTTAGTTACAAAAAAAATAAAACCTTTGGTCTAAACAGAGAAGTGTTGGAACAATTGTGATATTAGGGAAACAAATAGTACAAAAAGAATATGTGTTCATTTGTTATTACACAGATACTAAGGGCATCAGATTGAGAATTGATTAATTATATTCTAATACAATTAATACAAGAAAGAGGCCATAAAGCTAAGGTAAACTGAAATTCAATATATCGTTTTAAAAATTGTTTTGTGTGATTAAATTCAACCTTGATATAATTGAAACACATGATTTGAAACACACGGTTTATCCCTTTATAATATTCCCTGAAGAAGGTCGAATATAGAACAAAATGCATTGGACAAAGTAAAGCCATTGCAACAGGCCTATTAAAAAGATGTTTTTTACAAATAAAGACAATCATTGAAAAACGCATATACGTTTCGGTAGTATCCTTAAGCAAAGAGCATAAACAATTGATATGATATGATATGATACTTTATTTATATCGCGCTCGTACACAAGTGTTTCACAGCGCGACCAGGCAAAAGGGAGGGGAACAAGGGTGAAAAACAACAACAAAAAAAAGAAAACAGCAATCTTATTAGGCCAGTGACTTTTAAGAAAGCGCAAGTGCATGTAATAGGGAAAAGGGCGGGGGTGAGGGGGAGTGAAAGTGCGGAGCAGAGGAGGGAAAACAGAAATAAATATTATATTAAAATAAATAATAGATAAGGATAATAACCATGGTAGTGCAGCCAGCAGTGGCAGGTGAGAGTTTGTCAGAAAGGATATGTCCGATAAGTGCAGAAGAAAACTGGGAGGGGATTGTATGGGTACAGATAAAGAACCCTAGTGCAGAGGGTGGCCTGGATGCAGAACAGATCCCATAGACGTGTTGGGCCACTGCTCCTAGAGTAGTCACAGGGGACGTGCAGGTATTGTCTTCCAGGGAGAATTAAGAAACTGGGAGGCAGCACCAAGCAAGCACAGGCTTTTCCAGTACTCCAGCTGGTGAAGGAGGATGGTTGAGGCACATATACAGGACGAGGAAGCATCTACACCAAGCCCATCTCAACTTTGAAAAGATTTAACTAAAATCCATGGTCTTTGACAAGTTTTTTTGAAGCATAAGTGGTTGTCCTAGCACATCACTTCCTTGTGTGTCTCTGAATACACCTTATTTGGATCCAGCCTGACACGTGAACAATATTTTACTATGCTACATAATGTTTTTGCTAGAAAACAAAATTGAGTAGCCCATCAGATTCTCCTGGAACCACCTTGGACAAGAGGAAAATCACATGCATCGCTGCATTTTCCTCATTTTGTACTATGGCAAACCAGAAGGAGTAAGGCTAATTGGGGCCAGTGGCCAATTATACTTCACATCTCTCTCCGAGAATGGTATTCAGTATGTATAAAAATATATTTCAGAAAAGAAATGTTCTCAGCTTTTCTGCTAGCCTCGTTAGATAGGCTTGTAAGTATCTACATAAGTCAAATGTCTCACGTTGGTTACTTGAAGGAATGTTTTCCTTGTTTCTTTTCCACCACTTTGGCCACTTTCTCTCTATTGGTTTTATATCTTGAACAAGTGGAATGAGGCCTCCATGTTCCATTCTCCTTATGTTTTTGCAAGTGTCACTTGGTTCTTGTGGGCTCTCCAGACCCCTCTGGCTTTCAAGTTTCCTTAACCTCTCTGGTTGTATCAGTGTTTCTTGCCAAAATTCAATACTCAGGTTTCTAGGGCTCCCGTTAACCATCCTTGTCAGTTTATTTATCACAGTTTGGTTCCGCTCACCATGCCCCACCCTGGGCAACCGTGGTACTTTCTCTGCCTTCGGGTGTGCTGCAGCGGGATGGCGTCCCAGCAGGGATGTTGCTGCTCGCCCTTCTCCACGGAATAGCCGGTACATAAGCATTCTGCTTCTGGCTGACTCGGCAGTGTCTGCATTTCCCGTGTTCCAAGTGAAGGATTCATTCCTCCGTTCTGTCCCAGACCCACCACGGTTGCAGGGTGCTCACGCAACCAGGTAAGATGGTCCTTCCATCCCAGTCTCTTGCTTGGCTGTATCACCTTTCTCTGCACCAGGCATCTGGTGTCTCTGCGTCTCTCCACGCTACCGCTGACTCTGTGGTGTAGCACGGCTATGCCGCTCCAGGACGTCTGTACGTCAGAGGCTCGCCTCTGCATAGGATTCTTTCTCCTCCATTCAAGGTTCTTCGTCCTTTATTCTCACTGCCGTACTTCTAAGGGGCGTGTTGCTTTTTGTCAGTTGCTGAGTTCAAGCGAATGACAGTATTACCTTGAGCCAATGATATACAAGCAATGCCAGTATTTGTTGGATGCAAAACAGAAGTAACATCAATCTCTCCTATTGACATATATGCTGACAATGGGCCCCGTTACAAGGTTGGCGCTCCGGTAATAACGGCCCCGGTGAGGCAATACCGGCATCCATTACCGGGCCATTGTATTAGGACCTTAGATGCCGGTACTACCGGCATCAACAAGGACCCGCTGTGGCCGTGCACCACCGTACCGGCATGCGGGCGTGTGCGTGGGCGGCATGCCCGTAATACCGGCATCCCGCAACGAAGAGGACACCATGAGTCGCACGGACATGTACATACCGGCATCGAGATGCCGGTAAAAAGGGCCACCATGATGCCGGCAATACTGGCATCGCGGACCACCCGTTAACAGCAAACTGCTGTGTAACCAAGTGCCACAGGTGCACACAATCAGAACAGGTGGAGGCAATGGAGTCAGGGCCAGCACAAAAGGAGCACACCCGCACACCCACACACCTTTCCAAACCAAAATGCTACCACTTGCACTTGCCATACTGGGGCTGGAGGAAGTGCCTGCACTGCTACTCCTTGAGCAGACAGTACAGCAGGCAACACAGAGGAGAAGGAGGGTGAGACTGGCCCAGCAAATCCCACCAGTGCGGGTAGTTGTTCCCCACAGACAGCCATCAATTCCACGTATAAGGGCCAATCCATTTGACTTAACCCCAGCACAGATCCACACCCTGTGCCGGCTGGACAGGGACACCATCACCAACATAGTGGAATTAATACAGGAAGACTTGGTGAGCCTGATCAACATCCGCACAGCCATCCCCCTCTGCTGAAGGTGGCATCTGTGCGCCACTTCCTGGCCACAGGCACTTACCAACACACAGTGGGCCAAATGCATGGCATGTCGCAATCATGCTTCTCTGTTGTGTTAAACCAAGTGCTGGATGCACTACTGAAGCACGCAAGTGTCTACATATCCCTACCAAGGACACCACAGGAGGCAAATGCCACCAAAATAGCATTCCATGCACTGGCAGGCATGCCCAATGTAATTGGTGCCCTCGACTGCATCCACGTAGAGTTAGTAGTCCCACATGCCGTGGAGGTGGTGTACCGCAATCGGAAGCTATACTACTCCATCAATGTGCAGATGGTGTGTGATGCCAGCCAGACAATAACACATTGCTGTGCCAGATACCCAGGATCCAAGCATGATGCCATGGTGCTGCGGAACTCCTCACTACCCCGCTACATGGAAGGAGATGTTGTACAAAGTGGCTGGCTGTTGGGTGAGTCTGCCCCCTGGGCCAAGGGATGAGTGGAATGGGGGGGGGGGCTACATGCATATACAAGGGGAATGCCCCCTGGACCATGGGAGGAGAGGATTGGGGGGGCTACATGCATATGCAAGGGGAATGCCCCCTGGGCCATGGGAGGAGAGGGATGGGCTACATGCATATGCGAGGGGAATGCCCCTTGGGCCATGGGAGGAAAGGGATGAAAGTATCTTGAGTTATCCGCCGCCACACAGCCCTCACATGTGCATACATAATGCCCCTAGCCAAGATATATCGGGGGGCCTGGTGGTTTAAATGCCTAGGACCCTAGGTCATGTATGTCACCCAAGGCTCGCAGCATGGATTGGCATACACTGTACAGAGCTGATAGTCATGTAGATATGGCTGCCATTGACGGGATTGTGCATATGAACTTGAAAGATGTACAGGCTGAGTACACATGGCAACTGAGCATTATCCTTACACATACCTCCTTCTGCTCCAATGTAGGTGATGCTGGATATCCTCTGAAGGCGTGGCTACTCATCCCTGTCAGGAATCCGCAGAACAGACACGAGGAGGACTTCAATCGTGCAAATACACGCACGTGTGTGGTCATTGAGCAGACATTTGGCCTTTTGAAGGCACATTTTTGCTGCATCAGCAGGTCGGGAGGGACACTCATACAGGCCTGAGAAGGTGGGCAAGATCATCATGGTATGTGCAATGCTGCATAACATGTGCATCCGGCGGAACGTACCCCTGCCATCTGACATGGAGGTGCCACCACCTGGTGAAGTAGAAGGAGAGGAAGGAGTAGATGTTGGACATAGGCCAGGACGCGATACAGGCGAGGGTCGCGCAGTGTGGCAATTGGTCATAGACCAATCATTCTGATGTACTTGGATGCAGAGGGTGCCATGTATTGGGAACTGTGGGCACTGGGTGTGTGGGTATATGGGCACAGTTCACTATGAAGCAATAAATTAACAAACAACAAATCAGCAATGTCCACTCATGTGATGTTTGGTACACAACAGTGTATTAGTGAGATTTTTAGTACAACATGATTCAACAATCCACACCCCCCAACACCCCTCCCCCCCTCCCACATACCCCCACACCCCCAACACCCCCAGTACTACACACTACACCCACCACCACCCTCCACCCTCCCCCTAACACCCAAAGTCAACAATGGCACAATATGTGTCTGCATGTATTCGTAAAGAGAATCTGCAGGGTGGCCCTGCTACTGTGGAGCCCCCTTCGGACGTGGGGGTTGGATATCTGAGTGCAGTGCACTTCGCAGGGACCTGCGCACAGGGCTGGTCTGCCTGGAACTCGCTGGCATGGACGTTGTGGATGAGCCAGATGGTTGTGACCCCAAAGCTGGAGTTTGCCGCTGCTCCATGAGGTCAACAATCCTGGTGAGGATCTGTCCCAAGGCATTGAAGCCATTGCGCACTTGTATTTGTATTTATTGATTTATAGAGCGCCTTACACCAAAGCGCTGTACAGTGGAACAACTTAATACATAAAAACAAACAATATAACGGTGGAAGCAAAATTACAATATGAATCAATCAACAAAACAGTGAGAAGAGCAATTAACTGAAGGGGATAGGGAGAATAGGGGAGTGGGACTGGGTGGGGGGGTGGTGATGAGTAGGAGGAGGGAAGGGTGAGAGTGGGGAGGCAGGAGAGGGGCGGGAGATAGTCAAGGGGAAAGAATAAGGGGGGATGCAGAAGGGGGAAGGGGTTTCAAGGAGGAGAATGGAGGAGGAGAGATTTAAGGGAAGTGCGGAATGAGGTGAAGGTGGGGGTAGAGCGGATTGCAAGAGGAAGGGAGTTCCAGTGCAGAGGCGCTAGGAGTTGGAAGGAGTGGAAACGGGAGGAAGCACAGGGGGACGGAGGTTCAGAGAGAAAGAAATGGTCAGCAGACCGAAGGGAACGGGAGGGGGAGTAGAATGAGAGAAGGGAGGAGAGATAAGGGGAGCGAGACCATGGAGAGATTTGAAGACAAGGCAGAGAAAGTGAAATTTAAGTTGGGAGTTAAATGGAAGCCAGCCATGATAAGAGAGGGAAGTAGAGATGGACTCACGGGAGGTAAAGAGACAGAGAGTACGAACAGCAGAGTGGTAGATGGATTTAAGGGGGGCAAGATGAGAAGTAGGTAGCCCAAAGAGTAGGGATGAGCAGTAGAAGAGGCGGGAGAAGATGAGGGAGGAGATTAAGAGTTTGGTAGCATGGAAGATGAGAGAGGGACGGATTTGACGAATATTGAAGAGGTGGTAGTGACAGGTGCGAGAAGTGAGGGAAATATGTTGGGAGAAGGAGAGAGAGGAGTCAAAGGGAACGCCTAAATTACGAGCTTGGAGAGAGATAGGGAGATGTGCACTTGCAGTGCACTTGAGTTGATGGCCTGGATTACAGCCGCAGTGCTGTCCTGGATGACACGGCGTGTTGTCCCCCCCCTTCAGCAAGGTACTGCTTGACATAGCCTTGCATCTCCTCCTGCCGGCCCTCCATCCAGGACAGACGTCCCTCAAGGTCCCGTATGGCAGTGTGGGTGGTGGTTGGTGGGTGGGTTATGTGGTGGTACTGCATGCAATATGGGGCAGCGCAATGTCGGAGACCACTCACCATGGCTGCCCTGGTCGGATGAATCCCGGCGAGGTGTGTCCTGTGGGGTGAACCTGCGGGCTTGGTGTTCGACCTACAGGCTCTGAGTGGACGAGGTCCTGCATTGCCGTCATCGTCACGGTCAACTTCCTCATCGACACTATGCTGCGCCGATGCAGCCATCTCCCCAATTGTGCTTGTAGCAGCAGACTGTGTGCCCTCCTCCATGCCAGATGTGTCTTCGGCCTGTGTCGATTGTGTGTCCAGGGGTAGGTGTTTGCTCGTCCTGTGTGGGTTGCAGTGTGGCTGGTAGGGCACTGGTTGTTGTCCCGCGTGCCGCTTGGCCCATCCTTGGTCCACTTGAAGTACATGGTCCTGTGCCATCACCTTGCCTCCTTGCCCTTTTGGCTGGTGTTGTGCTTGTGCACTTCCCTGTGCTTCTTCGCTGCCTGCATCCGTACCTGTGGGGAACAGAGAGTGGCAGGGCATCAGTGATGGTGGTGGTTGCATCATGCATGCGTTAGTCTTTGTGCAGGTGGTGCCAAGTGATCAGTTGCATGCCTGGCTTTGCAGTGGGCTGGGTACATGCAAGGTTGGAGGGTGCTGTTTGGAATCGTGCAGGTGTTCACACGTACACCATGGTGGCTGCTGTTGGGCCTTGATGTGTGCGTTGGGAGTGACGTGCTTTGTGACACATGCAGGTCATCTGTGTGTCGGGTGTGTATTCGTGTATAGGCGCAGCATGCAGCATGCAGCATGCATTGGGATGTGATAGTGGTGGGCCCAGCATGTGTATATGGATATGTGTAGGTGTGCATGATGGGCCATGTATTGGCTGGTGTTGCTTTCACATTTGGAGGACAATGGTGAGGATTAGTTGTTGTGTGTTTGTAGGGACACTCACCTTCATCTGCCGATGTTGGCACGCCAAACTCAGGTCCACCGACTCCTTCAATTGACTGAGCTGCAAGTCTCCTCCTATCTGGCCAATTTCACTGGTGAGTGAGGTCCTCCTCCTGTTGCCAGCCCCTGGCTCTGATTGACCGACAAGTTGTTGTGTACTCTCAGCCTGAGGTCATCCCATCGTTTTTTGTATTTGCGCACTGTGCGTGCGGTGGTGCCGACTGCACTTACTTTCCGGGCTACTTCTTCCCGGGTGGCCTTCTTCTTCAGCTGGGCTGGATGCCTGAGGTCGCTGCAGAACACCACATCAGCATTCGCCACTAGGGTGTCAGCTAACATGTTCAGCTCCTCATCCTTGAACCGTGGTTTACGCAGGCGGGCAGTGCCTTACTGGGTGGACTTCGACATTTTGTCCGTGGTGTGCTAGGAGTTCTGGTGGTGAAGGTCCTGTATGTGGAGGATTGCAATGGATTGTGTTTTTGAAGATGGCTGCCTAAGCATTTCCCGTTCCTACGCAATGACGTTACTTCCGGGTCTGGTAATAACGGGCCCGTTCTTAGCACTATGTTAATACCGGTACCGCTATTTGGGGGTAGGGGAGGCCGGAGCCGTTATGTGCGCATTCGTTGGTGCCGCTATCTGGGACTTTGAGTTTCATTACCGGCATGCCGGTACGGCCATTACCGGCATGCAGGGGAGCACGTGCTCGTGCACTCTTAATAACCCGCTGTTTGCGGGTTCCAGCCAAGACGGACATGTTATTAACGGCATGCCATTAATGGCTGCTTTTTAGCGCCAAACTCGTAATGAGACCCAGTATCTTCTTCATAGGGTGTTCCTTGTAGGAATGGAAGTACTTGTCCCCTAGAGGAGAGTCACTCCCAGTGAGGTCCCTCTTTCCCTGACCCCTAGGGTGAGTATTGCCTTGCGGGCTCACCACCCTAGACTCAAAGGAGAGATTGTCCAGATTCGTCATATACCCCTCCCATTATATGAGAGGCGCTCCCCCGCATGGTTGGGAAGAGGGAAACGACTTCAGATGTCTACATTTCTTTGTTATATCCCCGTTTCGATGTTCCACAGAAAAACAAAAATGGTTGGAGATCTAGAAACTATCTCATGACTTGGGCATTGGAATCTTTCCAAAGACTCTACCAGGTTAGGGGTGGGTGGTCTGTCACAAGTCAGAGTCTTCTCCTTGCCAGGTAGTAACGCAGGATCAATATCACCCATTTGATGGCAAAGACTTCTAACTCAAGTGTATTTCATACACAGATCCCATGTGGGCTTATTATCCAACATTTCCAATATAAATTGTTTTGCAAACATACCAATGGTTATAAATTACATGGTAGTATGGTAGTGCTTAATTTAAGCATTCAATGTGTTAACATCATTTACTATCCTAACCACATGACTTCAGATACAAAATACCTTTTATTTGAATGCCTGCAATTTGGGGGGCACTGTTGTGCAGGACAAATATGGCCGCTTGAGGGAGGAGCTCCGCAGTCCGGCAACACGGCATGGCGAATATCCTATTTTCCAGGGTGCGAAATACAATAAATGCAAGCTTGCTAGCTAGCGGGACGCTTCCACCGATCAACGCAGGATGCTTCTGTGGCTCCCAGTTCCACTTGGTATGCAGCAGCAGGGTTTCCTTGCCCTTCCGTCCCACCCTCTCATACCGCCAGATCTGCAGCAGCCACGCAACAACTCTGGAAAGTGGCCCAACCTCCTGCGCTGCTGTGACTAGTGACGCTGAGTTCCCATGCTATTCGTCTCTCCTGACTTTGGAGGTACCTCCCACGGTGTGCTACGGGACCACTGCAGCCCATTGAGAACACCATCATTGATACGTGCTACACTAACGACGACGACGGTGAGTGGGGCTACACACTGCGGTACGAAATTAATTGAGGCATTCCACCCCGGGGCCACCCAACTTGATACTTACTGGGGTTGGGTGTAAAAGGCACCATCCCGCCTGCAGCTGAGACCCCAAACCACTAGCATACCACTGGCTCGCCCTGTGCTGCTCCTCAACAACCACCAACCCCCTGTGCACACCGACGGGACTGATCCTGGTTGAGCACTAAAAGACACTTGCACGTAAACAGTGGCTGACCCCTTTGGCCATCTAACATGCGCTGCAGTGACACGATCCTCCACATTGGCACTTGCTTGCCCCAACCTTGGTGTGCCGAGGTGGAGGAGATCCGCCATCTACCTGACTCAATAACTGCCTGAGAGGCTCCTTTCTGCTTATGTTTCAACGGAATGAAACCCCCGGGTTCCTTTCTGCTTATTTTTTTAAAAGTGTCACTTGGTTCTCAATGGTTCTCCAGACCCCTCTGGCTTTCAAGTTTCCTTAAATTCTTTGGTTGTATCTGTGTTTCTTACCAACATGCAATACTCATATTTCTAGGGCTCCCGTAACCCTCTTTGTCAGGTTTCTTTCGCTGTGTTTGGTTCTAATAGCCTCCCTCCCGCCTGGAAAACCCTGGTACTTTCGCTGTGAGCTCATGCAGTGTGGCATTCCAGCAGGGATGTTGCTGTTCGCCCTTCTCCACGACATCGCTGGGACACATAAGCATCTGCTTCTCTGCTTTTTCCAGACTCGACAGTCTTCGCATTGCTTGTGTTCCAAGTGGAGGATTCATTCATTTTCCTGACCAATAGGGAGAGTCTTGCTTAGCAGGCTCACCTTGCTAGCCTCAAATGGGTTGGCTCCCCCCTCGGAAGGGACACATTGCCCACATTCACCACAATACACTGTACACTGTCCAAGAACAAATAATTGATATCCGCTAACCTCTTCTTGGCTGTTTCCTGCTGTCCTAAGCAGTGGGAAAACACCAAGCAACCTGGGTAAATCAGTAGTTTAAAAATAGTGGGCAATGGTCATTTTGTGAATTTTCCAGGGGATTGGAGGTGCAGAGGATAATGAAACAACCCTGGCATCTAGGTTGTAAGACTAAGTGAACAAGAAAAGGGTTCCCTATTAGGGAACTCACGTACCCTGCACACTATCTAAAGTCTGAGTGGATCAGACAAATAAGTTGTGTGTGGTATTGTATGCCTAAGAAAGCAATCCTATGAATAGGGTAGCAATTTTGGCATGCAGCCACCTTTAAATAGATGTTCCATTTCTTAAAGAATTTACAACATAAGATTATAACATTAGTAATTCCAATGACAATTGTCAGTTTTTCACAAGATCACAGAATTTATTGCATAGTTGGCCCAACACGTTTCGAGTTTTCACTCTTATTCAGGGGCAAGAGATGTTTGAAATATATCGTTAAAAACATTAAAGAAATAATTTTACGTTCATTGCATTCATGGACAACATTAGGCTCAATACATTGAAACAGAATTCACATTCGCAGTTCTTTAATATGTATCACTGTATTCAAAATGGCCTAAAACAGTTGAAAAGAAGATGTGCATAAGCCAACTCCATCTCTCTGTTTGCTCATGAAAACCAATCGTTTATAGTTGGTAGTATAACACTTAAATGAATCCACCTGGTTTGAGATCTAAAATAATGTGAAATAATTAACCTAGTATTCTGGGGTTTAGCAGTTTTCCACAACTAATATAATCTATAATTTAGTCATGAGTAGCAACACGTAAAGGCCGACAAATATGGTAACCATGTGATCTTGTTTGGTTTCTTAGAAATTTTGAGAAAACACAAATAGGCAAACAACATTTTTCATCGGGCAGAGGTTGCTTGCTGGCCCAGGAGTAGTAGTCTATAAAGAAGATATGCATATGTCCATGGTAACTATTGCGAAATATCTAAATCACACTAAATTAGTGGTTATAAGAAATTATTGGAATTTCTTACCAACAAATTGGATTTGTGGAGATTCCCAATGGTTTATATAGTGTCTTCTCTAGTAACTATTTATTACGCAGGTGTTGCCCTCAAAAAAAGGGGGGTCTTGTTTTTACCGAAGTGTTGGATTTCTAAAAAGATATGGTAAATATGATGTTGTTGTCAAATATCTCAAAATAATTAACAATGGTAAGTTCTCTTACCAACAAAGAGATTTAATGGGGGATTCCAATGTTTTTATCGCTTCGTCTCGACCTGGTTCCTGTCTTAAATGTCAGTCTTTAGAAATCACCAGCAATCTCAAAAAGAATATCTGGGAATTCAGAAGAAGGTTTAGTTTATTAAGAATAAAGTCCAAGTAAGAAAAGAAAAATAAGAGTGCTGAACATAACTTACTTAATGTCACGATCCTGCTCGCCTGCCACCCAGCACCGCTACATGCGCCTCTGCCTTTATTTCCTTGTTTTACCGCTGCAGTTTTGGACTAATCTAATTGCGTGTTCCATTCCAGCTTTTGGGTTAAACCAGCAGATGCATTCTGGGACATGTATGCTGTACAAAAGGCAGAGGGCTGGAGGAGGCATACTAAATATATTTGTTTGCAGCAAGCTACTAAGAGCTGCAGAGGGCCCGATTGTATTCACCTGTTCCAAGCTACTGCAGGCTAGGTCGCAGAGAGCTGGAGAGCACTTGATTAAAAACCACTGCTGCAGGTTACTGAAGCCAGGGCTGGGCTTAATTGAACACAGCTGCCAGAGTCTGCAATCAGCTCCACCCTGCTGGACTGCTGGCTTGGAGGGCCTTTATAAACTCACTTTGAACAGAAGCAGTTGTCAGTCAACTGCTTCCACTGGGAGTTGGTGCTGGTGCTCCTGTTAACAGTTGTTGACCTTTCTTGGAAATCCTCTTTTGGCCTTTGATTCCTGTTGCTGTTGATGCTTGCAGCACCCTCTCCAGTCTGCTGCAGCCTTCTACCCTGCTCCTCTGGGCTCCCACCTGGCGGCTCTGCCACACTTTGCTGCCTTCTGCCCTGCTCCTCTAGGTTCCCACCTGTACCTTCTGCCCAGCTACTCTGGGCTCCCACCTGACTGCTCTGCCACACTCCGCTGCCTTCCGCCCTGCTCCTCTGGGCTCCAGCCTGACGGCTCTGCCGCACTCTGCTGCCTTCAGCCCTGCTCCTCTGGGCTCCAGCCTGACGGCTCTGCCGCACTCCGCTGCCTTCAGCCCTGCTACTCTGGGCTTCCCTGCCTGGCAGCCTGCCTGTTTTAGCTTCTGATATCTTATCCTGTCCTGTAACTGGTTATTTCTTTCAACGCTGCTTTCTACTTGTATACATCTTGGTCCACTGTGGTGTCTCCACTTGAATCCGTTTTAGTGTGACCCTGGGTTGGTCTCCGTTCAGATCAGATCAGATAAGGGAAGACTTCTGTTGCCTTCACCTATTCCGTTGACATCGTACCTGCCTCAGTATATGGTCTTTCAGTTTTACCCTTGCACTGAGTACAACAGTTTCCTCGGCATGCCTAAGTCATGACGTTGCTGTATGACTGTTGTTAAGAGTAATCTGCTGGTACCTATCCCAAGGGCTTTCCTTAATCCCTGGTGACCCCTTACCATATTCCAGTACACCCTTATTTCTGATCAATCCAAGTTGCCCAGTGTGCTTGCTTGCCTTTGCCTTTTCTCTGTCTCTTTGTTTACAGCCCGCTCCTGCAGTTCCTGTGAATACCTGTTTCAACTAACAGCTTGGTATGTACCTTTAATCTGTTATATGCTAGCATTGTCTCCGGAATCTCCCTTAATCTACTTGCATACAGTGATAGATAGCCTCTGCACTGTGCTCTCAGCCTAGACTTATGACACTTAAGATCAAAATGAACACTGGGCTGGTGTGGAGCCTTCCGTCTGTCAGGAATGACGCGGGTTGACTGCTACCATCTTGTTAAATAGACCACATCTTATATACCTGGTTAAGTGATGACGTCACTGCACGCATGTGCGAGTGACGTCATTATCATCGCAATGTTAGTTATAGGGGAATGTGGCACTATTTAAATGTTTTTTTTAATTCAAATCGGATATAACCTAATTATAGGTTTGTCATCTTGAGGAAAGTGTAAATAATGATATAGTTGTCTGTTAAATCTTAGTACGCTATGTGTTAATGTCATTTCGCGCATGCGCTAAAAGATCATGAAAAGTATTAAGTGCTGTCTACAGCGGTGAAAGAATACATTATCTCATTATGGGTATATATAAGATGTAATGTGAGCATTTCACAGAAGCTCAGATATATAATAATATTCGTAAAAGAGAAGGCGATGTGTCAATATGTCAATTCATGCATGTGCGGATGATGTCATTTTTATTCTTCCTTACCACATTAACATAATTACAATGTTACCGAAAAAAGAGTTAAAGTAACGGTCATGTTACTGTAATAATACATTGTAGTATTCGAGAGTCATAGATATGCTGCATACTCTGGATATTCATACTTCTGATTGTAGAAAGATAAACCCACTTAATTCTATGTTGATAGTCACAAAGTTGGTAATATCAACAGTAGGTTAGAAAAAATACAGAGCTTCATATAACTTCCTGGGTGGATCAGTAGGTAATTGCAGTGAGCCATTTGCAAAAAAGGATTCATAAGAATTGTATGTTACGTTGAACTATTTCTGGAAAACCTCTTTATAGACATGTTCACTAAGAAAATATAGATTCATCGACTAGAAGCGATATGGGACTCTTGCGCCAAGACCTACGGAACCTAGCTGGCAGAGTAGGCGAGACAGAGCAAACCCTTAAACAAACCGCCACCACCACAAAAGAGCTAGAGAACACTGTCCAGGAACTCAACACCAGGCTAAAAATACTGCAAGACCGAGCAGAAGATGTGGAAGGGAGGGTGCGCCGCAGTAACATCAGGATACTCGGCCTCCCAGAAGGGACCGAGGGGAGAGATCCCACTGAATACATAGAGAACCTGCTACTCCAGGAAATAGGACCAAGCAACCTATCCCAGGGATTCGCTGTAGAAAGAGCCCATCGAGCTCAGATCAAGAAACCACCGCCGGGAGCACCACCGCGGCCTGTCATAGCAAAGATACTAAATCACAGAGATAAGGAAAGGATAGTCTCCTTCTCAAGACTCGGGGGAGTGATTCATAGAAACTCTGCAACCCTTGCCATATACCCCGATTATACGATACAAGTCCAAAGACAAAGAGCACAGTATGTCCCAACTAAGGAGCGATTACGAACGCAAGGTCTCAAATACATGCTCTTATACCCGGCAAAAATGAAAATCATAGACAATGGGAAATCCCTATTCTTTGAGACACCGGAAGATGTGAACTCCTGGATGGATGAGAACAATCTGGGTCAGCTCCAGGAGAAACGACACAAACACCAGAAGGAGCCTTAGCCCCCTGCGTACATACAAAACCAAAACTGACATGAATACTTCTAAATAGCAGGATCTCAGCCCCCATTTACGACAAACACAGACCAAGAGACACCTGGAAACAGAAAGTTGGAAGAGAGGGAATCCCTACGCTTAGAGAATCGGCATATGCACCAAGCCCCATGGGATCGCTCTCTCTCTCTCTCTTGAACCACACATGAACTGAGAGTGCCTAGGGTACTCGTCCATCAGCGTCCCGCAGTTCAGCGGGAAGATGGTGGAAATGCCTCCACGAATTAATGCTGATGCGCAAAAAGTTTACAGTTACAATTTAAAGTTGAAGTTACTGTTAGTACCACAGGACAAATCCACAACCCGAAGACATATCTGCACACAAGAGAGACAATACAATCCCAAGCAGCCTCACATACAGACGGAAAAGACCCCGGAGAAGACCAATCAAGGGTTACAGCGCAGGCAGCCCAATAAGGAGGAAAACCTACGGATACTCACGTGGAATGTGCGTGGCCTAAATAATTATGTAAAGAGGATGAGGGTACTGGCCTATCTGCGTAGGAAACAAATCCAAATCGTACTATTACAGGAGACGCATCTGACACCAAGCAAGCAAACGCGAATTATAGACAAGCTAAGAGGTAAAGGATATGGCTCCGCATTCTCCAACTACGCCAGAGCAGTCCTCATATGGATCGCACCAGGAGTACCACACCGAATACTGCACAAATATTCCGATCAAGAAGGAAGGATAATACTCCTACATGGCTACTTTGACAACAAAGAATTCTGCGTCATAAACACATACGCACCCAATCACAACGCAGCAGCATTCTATCGCTCCCTATACCCCATCCTATCCCCATTCCGAGGGGCCTGTTGGATATGGGGAGGGGACTTCAACTGTGTCCTGGACCCTGTATTAAATAGGTCGGATGACGTAATGAAGACAATCTCCCCCTCAGCCAAAGCACTGCAGACACTGACCAATGATCTAGAACTGCAAGAAGTATGGAGATGGCTGAATTAGAAAAACCAGGAATGCTCGTTTTATTCAAGTGTGCACAAACTATACACTAGAATAGACTTTATTTTCACTGGGAAAGAGCACCTGGAGAACATAGCCAGCGCAGTATACAAGGGCAGAACCTTGTCAGATCACTCCCCCTTAATCGTACAGTGGACACTCATGGACAACCCCACACCAATTCCTATGTGGAAACTGTGTGCTGAATCATTACGAGACACAGACTTCAGAGAAAGCTTGCGAAACCAAACGCAGCAGTACTTTGAGTGCAACCTGGGCAGTGTAGACAGCAGTAACACTGTATGGGACGCCTACAAAGTGGTCATGAGAGGAGTTGTGATAGCTGCCACTGGAGGAATTAGCAAAACTCTAGAAAACAAAATAACCCAAATAGAAACAAAAATCACTGCATTGGAAAAAGACACGGCTCAGGGGGAAGCTAGAGAAAAAGTGCTTATGGGATTGAGACTACAATGCCTAGAACACTGGGAAAAGCTAGGCGACGTTAGTTTTCAACGATACACTGAAAAAATACATGGTCAGGGTGACAAACCTGGCAGATTACTCACCTTGCTGGTCAAACGACAAAACAAGAAGGAGGAAATAATGGAGATCATTGATGAAGACGGGCTTACAAAACGATCCCAATCAGATCAACCAGACCTTTGAGAAATGTTATCCTACACTCTACGACGACAGAAAACACTCAAATATGGCCGAAATACTAGAGACTCTCGAGGACATAAGTCCACCCACCCTGTCAATGGAACAAAAGGATCTATTGGATGCCCCCTTGACCCTAGAGGAGATACAGGGAGTCATCACCTCACTACCCACGGGGAAGACCCCTGGAAGCGATGGGCTACCATCAGAATTTTATAAAGAGTATACAGACACGCTGAGTCCTTACTTACTACAAGTGTTCCAAGAAGCATACGAAACAGGCAAGCTCCCCGACTCAATAGAAAAGGCCCTCATATTACCCATTTTGAAACCGGGCAAAGATAGCAAGCGGTGCGAATCTTACAGACCTATAGCATTGATAAATCAAGATACTTAAATCCTCATGGCTGTTCTGGCAGATAGATTAAAGAGGGTGATCTCTACACTGATACACGCAGATCAAACCGGCTATGTTCCCGGAAGATCTATGACAGCAAACCTGCGGCGTCTACAGGCGATAATAGACAGAACAAACAACACATCAGACGCCTACGCAGTGGCAGCACTAGACGCCATCAAAGCGTTTGACTCGGTCAGGTGGGAATGGATGTTTGCCACACTAGTGAGCTACGGTATAGGACAAGGGTTCATAAGGTGGATACGCATGCTCTACGCCACACCGACGGCAAAAGTGCGTACGGGCAGACACATATCAGAATCATTCCCAATACACAGAGGCACCAAAAAAGGCTGCCCGCTATTGCCCCTCTTATATATCCTGGCGCTGGAGCCTCTAGCGCTTTGTATGCGAGAATCCTTTCGAGACACTGGGCTGCTAATAGATGGCGTCACGCACGTCATATCCCTATACGCAGATGACTTTCTTTTATATATACATAATCCTGAGGACAACCTGGGCACCTACCTGGAAGTATTGAATAATTTCACGTGACTCTCCGGGATAACTATCAGCAAGCCCAAATCTTTCCTATACCCCCTAGCAGGCTGGGTGGGAATACCAGAACAGAAACTTCCTTGCCTAGAACTCAGATGGAATACCCAGATGTTCTGTTATCTTGGCATCAACATACACCACACCGTTGAGGACACACACAAGGCCAACACACTGAAAGCAAGGAACAGTGTCGAGACATCCATCAAACTATGGGAGAAGCTACCTCTATCAGTAACAGGGAGAATATTGCTAGTAAAAATGATAATTCTGCCAAGACTACTATACCATTTCATAAACGTACAATTTCTCATCCCGAGAAAGTTCTTCACAGAACTCAACACAATACTAGTAAGCTTTGTGTGGAGCAAAGGTAGAAGAAGAGTGGCCATGCACACTCTGTAAAGACTACACGGAAGGGGGACTGCGACTCCCGCATTTTGAACTTTACTACCTTGCAGGCCAACTCCAACACGTTGGCAATTGGCTAGCAGACGAGGAAACGGTGGAACACACTCTACTAAGTAATACAGTTTCACCACACCTCCTCAAAGAGATTCTGTGGTTGGAGAAGAAAGCGCCTCTAGGGCCTCCCGCGTTTCTACACTTAGGAAAACAAATATGGAACAGAGTCAAAAAACAACTACAGATAGAAGAGCCGTACTCCCCCCAAATACCACTGGCCGTACTCGATAAAGACAACACGACCCTCCGACAATGCAGACATTTCTGGGAACTGAAAGGCCTGGCCACAATAAGCGATATAGTCCCTGAAGGAGAGAAATTGGCCTTTCAAGATCTTGTCGAATCCCACGGACTGTACAAAGGTCAGTTCATAACCTATGCAAGACTCACCAACTGCCTGGAGAACAGGTGGTCGACTCTAGAGACGAAGCAAAAGGAAAACCCTGTTCTGGGCCTTCTCTATGACGCCACGGAAGGAAGACACAGGGTGTCTAGAATATACCAGACATTAATGAAAGAAATCCCTCATGATAAAAACAAAGGGAAGCAAGCATGGGATGAGATAATAGACAGGACACTCTCGGACAAAGAATGGACGAAGGCAAGGTTATACCCAAAGGAAATATGTAGGAATGCCAGATTAAAGCAATTACAATTCTATATACTACATACAGCATACCTGACTCCAGAACAAATATCCCACTTTCTGGGAGCTGTCCCAAAGTCTTGCCCGAAATGCAATGGAACAAATGCCGATATGGGCCACATGGTTCTGGTACTGCTCAACAATACGTGGTTACTGGCAAGACGTGGAGCACCAACTACAAGAAAAAGGGCTCACGGGACGACCCTGCACCATAGAAGCCTGCCTCCTTGGTCTGCATGGTTCCTCAAAGAAAAACAAAGCGAGAGAAAAAATGTTTAACTTGTCCTGAGAACTAGCAAAAAGACTAATAGCAATGCACTGGAAGACCAAGGACGTACCAACGATGGAAATGTGGTGAAAAGACCTAAAACGATGGACCGTTGCGGAGACGGCAGTCTAGCACGAAGCGTTGCGGACAGGGAGAAGAGAAAGCTCAGTCGATAAGACAGCCTGGAATATTATAACTCAGAAACTATTTGTCTCCTCTGACGACAAACCCCCTTGAACGACGCGGGAAGTCGGAACTATTAAATCCAGCTTTGTAGATATTATCGGATAAATGTTGCCTGATCCGAGTGCAGAAGACTGAAGCTTAGGACCACACCTACGTGGTGTAGAGACATTTATATCCTGTGGACAAGTTTATAGTTCTACCCCAGTCTTTTTTTCTCTACCCCCCTCTTTTTTCTTCATTCCCTTCTTCTCCTCCTGGCCTTCCTTCCCCTCTTCCCCCCCCTTTTTTATTCTCCTCCCTATAAGTTGGGGTTGGGACGTTGAAGGTGGAGTAGAGAAGGGTTTAAATGAAAATATTGCAAACATGTGGCATTGTGTCTGAAGTACCTATGAAGAAAAACAATAAAATGTTTTTAAAAAAAACATTTTTCGACTAGTTGTCAATAAAATACATATGCTGCATTGGTTTTTAGTGCACTAGGTGGAATGGATGCCAAAATATAGGCAATAATTAGACACGGGTAACATGGACCTAGAGAGGACCCGAGTGATATTAAGGGTAGATTAGAGTTATCTGCATATTGCCTGATGTTACCTTGTTATGATGAACAAAATGGCAACTAAACATTGTCCAATTCGGTGGAACTCTTCATGAGAACTGTCCCATTATGGGTTCACATTCTGAGAGGGTATGTTCTATCAACCAATAGGTGTTAATCAGTTTTTAGAGAAAAGACGATGAGGTTGACAATTATCTTTTTGAGTTCAAACAAGCTATTCACCTTAAGTAGTTGCTGAATGCTTCTAGGAGTACATAAAATCTAATGTCCACAAGGTCTAAAGTGGGCTGTCCCCTTGTGGGGTCATAATCTTTCTTGTCCAAGGTCATACTAGTAATTTAGTCAAACTACCCAATGATTTACTAGATTGTGTCAGGTTTTTGTTATGTATACCTTTCATAAAAAAGGACCCAAGTAATGTTCCTCGTTAATGCCTAGAGGTGTTTGGCATCTAGGCGATGAATCCAAAAAAGTTCCCTTTGGGAGAGAATTTTAGGTAGATCACCTCCCCTGGGGAGTGGATGTATTACTTCTAGTATCACTACTCTCATTTGTGCAATACTATGATGGTTATCTTTAAAGTGCCTGTATATAAGTGATTTCATATTGCACGTCCTGATACTTGACTTGTGCTCAGTCTATCGGTCTTTAGCTCTTCTTGCTGTCTTGCCCACATAGTATTTACAGCAGGGGCAACAGATTGCATATATAAAATTCTTTGTCTCACAGGTGGCATAATGTCGGAGTGTAATCTTCTTGCCAGTGTTTGAGTTGCGTATGTGGTCACCCTTGATTACGTTTGAGCAGTGTTGACAGTTTAGGCAGGGGAAGGTACCAGATTTCTGTTTCATGTGATAGCTTTGAGATGGTTGTTTAGTTTTCTCGGTTTTGATACATTAGTCTCTAAAATTGCTGCCTCTTTTATATGCTAGCATAGGAGACTAAGGAAAAAGTTGGTTGAAATTTTGGGTCTGATCTAATGAGATCCCAGTTTTTATGAATAACGCATTTTATCTGGTAGCTTTGACTGGAGTAGCTTAATGTGTGTATAAGATTTCTATTTCCTGCTGTTACCTTAGCTCCTCAGCCCTTCCAGCTTATAGACATGGGACTTTCTATGGAACTATTGCTACTACTAGCTGTACAGAAACTTAACCAAGACAGAATCGTCAAAAAATGCATTGCACAAACACATCTTGATATTGATTTAACGCGACAGGGAAAAATGCCCATTCCATCGATCCAAGAACGTACCGGAAGCTCTCCGTTAACACTGCCCGGCTCTGCTCCACTAACTACACAAAAACCTAGAAGCACCTTAACCCTATTACAACTCAAACTAATAGGGACTCAGGCCAAATCTAATGAACTGACCCCCTTTGCACAAACTATGATGAGTCAAAATGGGAGAGAACCCTTGTTCACATCAGCCGCCGCCCTACCTATGATCAGTATTCCAGATATTAAGGTCCCGTCCACACTACCCTGCCTCTGCCAAGTACCATTGATCAATTGATCAAGGAGGATGTCCGCTGAGGGCAAAATATCATCCCCTGGCCGAGATGGGAAACCAGTTTGAGAATCCCGCTGGGCCCCACCTACTCACCCCTAAAATGGACAAATCTTCTATCGAATCCGACAAAAGTGAAATTATTCATATAAAGCTAGTCTCTAATGCAAACTGTTGCATCAATCTTGTGCTCCTCTACCGCCGTCCAGAAACCATACCATATTTTAACAAGGGCCTTATCCACCTACATAAACAGACCAAACAGCTCTACCATCATCCTTGGGGACAATAACTACTGATTGGGCAATCCTAAAGACAGAGAGGCCAGATATTCGGAAAAAAAGGCTTAATGACACAGGTTTTAAAGTCATTACAAAGGAGCCACCACATCTAAGCGGCAATGCCTTAGACTGGATCACTGCTAGAAATATCACCCTGGAAATTACTGACACGAGAGCGTGCCCTTGGGTGGACCACTACTTTGTGGAATTTAATATTAAAAAATACCCAGCAAACCACTAAAAATACATATTCTGTCAAAAAAAGTAATCAGAAGAAACTTGAAAAGCAAACCAGGGAGACCTGGAAAGATGCCTTGAACAGATCATGGATCTCACTCTGGATTCAGATCCTCCTGAACTCTTAGTGGATACTTACAACTCGCAATTTCAAAGTATTCTGGACCAGGCTGAACCACTAAAATCTAAAACAATCAGGGATAAAAACAATAAACAATCCTGGTACACACCTACCCTGTCCCAGATTAAAGTAAGGACAAAACAGCTTGAAAGACTCTGGATCAAAGACCCCACTAGCGAAAACAAAGCGGTTTGGAAACAAATGCAGTACACCTATAAAAAGCAAACCTACCGGGCCAAAAGAAATTTCTACAACACAGAAATTGAGTCGACAGGAAACGACTCAAAAAAGTTGTTTGAAATCTACAGGAGCCTAGAGAAGCCCAAAGTACAACCTGCACAGTTTAAGTCCTCAAATTAAGACTGTGATAGGGTACAGAAATTATTCGCAAACAAAACAGCATCGGCTGGAGCAAAGATCTTAAACTCGTTACAACAACTCACTACCCAGCAACAACCCTTGCCGGAGGAAAACTCCAAGCTGCCCACAAGCTTCTCCTTCAAACCAGTATCCAAAGAAATGATACTCAATTCATTAACATCTATGCCCACCACGACATGTGTGGGGAGATCTTACCATCCAAATCCCATTGCAGAACGCCAGCCTCTTCAACCCCTTTTTGGTGCGCTTCGTGAAATCCTCCTTAAGTCACGGAAGTGTCCATGACAATGTGAAGGATGTGGTAGTCACACACCTACCCAAAAAACTTGGATTAGGTCAAAACAACCCAAGTAGTATGCACCAAATTACTAACACTCTTTCTGCTTAAAGTCAAAGATAAAATCGCCACAAAGCAGATACAACAACATCTGGAAAGTGGCAGCAGTCTTCATCAAAAGTAATCTGGAGTTTGTGCTTTCCACAGCAGAGACAGCTTTGGTGGAGATGCAATCGCATATGCTAAGTACGGTGGATGGGAGAATCTGCCATAGTTATACTTTTAGACCTGTCCCCAGCATTTAATTTACTTGAACACACTTGCCTTTTGGACAACCTGCGTACTTTTGGACAATGTTCCAAGGAGGCAACCAACTGGATTGGCTCTATCCTTGGTAATAGGAAATCCAGGGTACGTTGGGAGAGGCAGTTTCAGCTCCTGAATCGGTACAGGACGGAGTCCCACAAGGAGCTTGCCTGTCCCCTCACTGTTTAACGTTTACATCAAGCCTCTCTGCAATCTCTTAACCACCCTGAAGTTACAATTTTCTAACTATGCAGCGCCTCATGAAATTGAGTGGTAAATATGAGCAGGATACGACACAGCTGAATAACATATACGATTTGATTAACACAGAACTCAATTTGGATGATACAGAACTCAATGTGCCTGAATCCCTCTAAAACGGCACTAATGATCTTTTGCTCGACATCAGCTAGATCTAAACTCATCCCTGAATACTCCCATATGTATATCGTGACAAATCGAATCAAAATCCAAGACAACGTTAAAACCCTAGGAGTATACATGAACGCCACAGTGAGCTCAGAGGCACAGGCGGATGGGGTAATAAACAGTGCCCAATACCATCTGAAGGCACTGAGGAAGACAAAACCTCTCCTGTCTCAAAAGAACAGGATACTCCTGACCAGGGCAATCATCCTGCCCCGCCTATACTATTGTAATGCTCTTTTGATTGGGGCAAACACTTGCAGCATTAACAAACTAGAGACAATACAAAATGAGGCAGTGCGCATCATTTATGACATTCCTAGAAGAGAACACATCACCAGCGCCAGAAGGGCTTTACACTGGCTACCGGTAGAAGCTAGAACACGTTTCAAAGCACTCACCCTGGTACACAGATGTATCCATGGAAACTCCTCAATATACCTCAAGGCAAAAGTCAAGCCTTATATACCATGCAGACAACTCCGCTCCATCAACTCAGGTACGCTGAATGTGCCCTGAAGCAACAAATGTAGAGGCATGGGCAGTGGTATATTTAGGCTTTCTGCTGCCCTAGGCCCAAATAAGTGCATGCCTCCCCAACGTTACTCCCCCTCTGCTAGACTCTACACCTTCACCAGATTCCACCCCTTCAACCAACTATGTCTGCGTTGTCCAAACTACTCCTCTTCACCCCATCTTGACTCCATAACACTATAATGAAATTTTTAAGGTTGCAGGGATTAGAACATTATTGCCACCTCTCTATTAATTCAAGCCAGTCCTCTTCTATGTTATGTTAGTTGAGAAAGTGTTTTCAGATCTCTGCTGCCCAAGATTTGGAGAAGCTGGTGTGTTCTACAGTTGAGTGCACTAGAGGTAATTGTCACGGCTAACGGTCTACTTTCAGTTAGGTCTGAAAACAATCTTTTAGAGGAAAAAATAAGAACATACGCTGTTCACCAACTGGACACAAGTGAGAGAAGATTGGAATGAGGAATGTTGGTTTCAATGCCAATATCTGGTTTCTCTCATAAATTGTCTGCTGTCACTCTACGAGAAGCACCTAAACCGGTTGGTAATATGAATGCAACAGAACTACATTTCTACATCACCCTGGTACACAGATGTATCCATGGAAACTTCTCAATATACCTCAAGGCAAAAGTCAAGCCTTATATACCATGCAGACAACTCCGCTCCATCAACTCAGGTACGCTGAATGTGCCCTGAAGCAACAAATGTAGAGGCATGGGCAGTGGTATATTTAGGCTTTCTGCTGCCTAGGCCCAAATAAGTGCATGCCTCCCCAACTTTACTCCCCCTCTGCTAGACTCTACACCTTCACCAGATTCCACCCCTTCAACCAACTATGTCTGCGTTGTCCAAACTACTCCTCTTCACCCCATCTTGACTCCATAACACTATAATGAAATTTTTAAGGTTGCAGGGATTAGAACATTATTGCCACCTCTCTATTAATTCAAGCCAGTCCTCTTCTATGTTATGTTAGTTGAGAAAGTGTTTTCAGATCTCTGCTGCCCAAGATTTGGAGAAGCTGGTGTGTTCTACAGTTGAGTGCACTAGAGGTAATTGTCACAGCTAACGGTCTACTTTCAGTTAGGTCTGAAAACAATCTTTTAGAGGAAAAAATAAGAACATACGCTGTTCACCAACTGGACACAAGTGAGAGAAGATTGGAATGAGGAATGTTGGTTTCAATGCCAATATCTGGTTTCTCTCATAAATTGTCTGCTGTCACTCTACGAGAAGCACCTAAACCGGTTGGTAATATGAATGCAACAGAACTACATTTCTACATCCGGTCTTGTGAAATGGTAAAGTTTACATATAAAATATATGCAAGTGGTACAGGCACGTCTTATAAAAATGTTGAATAAAAAGAACTCCAACCCCTTCTCATGGTTACAGCTCTGGTGTTAGCTGGGGGGCAAAATGGAAATAAGCAAGTTACTTGCTGCAGCTGTTGTACCTCCAATCCCTTGTGCTGGAACGCTAATTAAAATCTGCCAGGGACTAAACACCTCCTAAACACCTCCATAGAGTAAAGACAGTTGGAGAAGGTTCTTGGAATCTTTGGCTGTGCATTCTGTGGATTAATGGATAAGGGTGACCCTGAACAATCATGTGTGGAAAGCAACAGCATTCCTCATAGCTGCACAATGCAGGCACCTTTTATAACGAATTAAGTGGCACAAACTGTTTACATCATTGCTGCCTGTGCAATTGTTCAAAATACCTAACACTCCAAGAGTACAATTGAGCAATGCATCAGGTATTCCAGCACAAAATTACGTGTGTGGGTGTGGTGTAGGCTTTGGGTCTTGCCAGCTTGCATTTAAGGTAATTTAAAATGTTTGTTAACTCCATAGAGTTGGTTGGACTGTACAATATATCGGAACATTTTGAGATTTGTAGGTATAAATATAGATGTCCTGCTGTTGTTTGAAGTACTGTTTCACAGTAAAAGCCCTACCTTGTATTTAAAATATAATGAATGTAAAGATTTCTTATAAAAACCAGTTATGCATTGTGTGATGTACTTTGCAGATGGTTCTCCTGGTAGCACTGAGCGTGCAGCAGTATGTAATTATACACACGATAAAACCCAGCAGGGATGCCATTTGCCTGCTTAGCACTACGCAGCTTCTGTCAAGATGGCTGAATGGATATCTTTATGCGACACCTTTACAGCTGTTAAACAGTGTTTACCGTTGGCACACAGTTTTTGTTCCCACCCTTCTACTATGGCTTTGGGTATCCTTTCACAGGTTTCTTGATGCACTTGCGCATTCAGAGTTACTCTTCGCCCTTGTAACTTTTCTATGCTCTATTTTATGCTTGCACCTGTTGGGCGGTACCAGAACTCTGAAAAGTGTGGCCAGGGAGGGAAAATAGTTCTTCCTAACACCATTTTAGTGCCACCTGTGGGAACTCTGTGCTCGACTTCAGCACAAGCATGCATTTAATATTGTAAAATTATGCATTATTTTTAACCTTTACTTTTCTGAAGGGAAAGCGCTAATTTTTCCAATTGTTTAAAAAATGATTGTTGTGTATTTGAATATAAAAGTGATTGCTTAACACAGTGTATGTGTTTATTGATTAGAAAGAACTCCAAAGACAATGTGGATGTAGCACCAATACAACCAATGAGGTTTTGGCTGTTTTGTTTGTTTGTTTATTTTATTTATATAGCGCTCCAGACCCGGGAGTAAAAGGGCACTTAGGACAGGTTACAAGGCACAATATATATAGCGCTTGCAGTAATACATTTGTAAAGTAATGTACAGTATATACAGACATAGGTAATTAAAACTTACAGTTGAGGCATAGGTGAGGCATCTACAATATAAACAATTTGTCATAGGCTAGGTCTAACTTAAGGTTGGTTTTTAATCAGTAGCCTATTAAAGAGCATTTTGGGAAGATAAGAATTACCAAAGATCTTTATATCCGTCATATATGTCTGTGAGAGTTGTATGACTGAATCACTAAATACCTAAAGCATGCTGGGTTTGGTACACATTTCCTTTTTAAAAAACATTTTTTAAAACAAGTCACGCAAACAAAAAGCTTTTGTAAATATCAAGCATTTATACAAGTTTGGCAATCAAAAACTTTAGCTGTCAGAGTGAAATGACTGCTAACAGCTCAAAATTACTCCCAGTGTTGTAGATCAACCAGACTCGGAGAGACACAATTTGCTTTATATTTAAAATGACAACCAGTAAATTCAAAATAAAATGCTTCTCCTCTGGCAATCTGCCGCCCTAGGCCTGGGCCTAGTCGGCTTTGTTGTAAATACGTCCATGGGTATTGAAAGATCCTTTGATCTACTGTCCGCATAAACATGGAACTCTTTGCCAACAATGCTGAGATTAGAAACCAAACAGCAACCTTTTAAGCAGTTTTAGACCCTTCTGATTAGCTAATCCCTCCTCATGAACCATCCCCCTCATGGTCACCTGCAGAATTATGTCATCAAGTTTTTGTGGTCTGATGTAAATGTGTAGCGCTCTGATGCCTTTGGGCTTTTGGTGCTTAATAAACAAATAAATCGATAAATAAAAAATAAAAAATGATTTGTAGGCTGAGTTGAGTTTCTTAAGTGTAGAGTCTGAGCCCACCAGGAGGAGTTCTGTTTTTTTCATTGTTCAAGCATAGGTGGTGGGATGCCATCTACACATGGACAGTATGGTAGATGGCAAGCAGATTGTCAGAATCTGTGGCATAGTTGCCTGTGAGGGGCAGGAGGATATGCATGTCATCCGCATAGTTAGTGCGGGCGATTCCTTTGTCATCTAGCACGTCGAATAAAGGCTTGGTGAATATGTTATAGAGTGTTGGGAAGATGCACAAACCTTACAGGACAACGCATACAATGGGGGCCGGTGGTGCTGCAACGCTGGATGAGAAAACCCTCATAGTTCTCTCGGACAGGAAAGATGCGATCCAGCCAATGGCATCAGGAGAAAAGTAGGCTGCCGTGGCAAGGTGTTGGCATAAGATTTGGTGATCCAGCAAGTCAAATGCTGCCGACATGTCGAGATGTAGTAGGAGGGCTGTCTTCCCGTCATCTTTGATGTCATCTTGTTGAATCTTAAGGACCAAGACGGCTGATTCACTGCCATGGCCTGGGCGCAAGCCCAATTGGTGAAGGCCCAAGAGGTTATGTGTTTCAAGGAAACTTTGGATCTGAAGATAAGCTGCCCTAGCCAGAGTTTTTAGCAAGAAGAGTACTGTTGTGATGGGCCAGTCGTTGGTGGGTAGGTTAGGATACAAGGTAGGTTTTTTTTAGGAGAGGGAGGACTGATGCATTATTGAGATTGGTAGGCACAGAGCAGGTGGTAAAGGAATAGTTAATAAGAGTTGTGAGGAAGGGAGCAAGGGCTTCTGCAGAGTCCTGAATGACAGCTGCTGGGCAGATGTCCCCTAAGCAGTGAGATGGTTTAAGGCTGTTGACAATTTGGGTGGTCTCCAAAATGGAGACCGGTTTAAAGGTGAATGGGGGGAACATCGAGGAAGGGTGTTTGGGGTCTTGTAGAGATAAGAGCAGGGGTTTCCAGGGTGTTTGTTTTTCAGTGATCTTTTTTTGGAGGTGTCGATTTTGAGGAAGAATGCATTTTGGATATTGCAGCACCAAGTACTTTCTTGGGTGCAGTTGGGGGGCATTGGGGCTGGGGAGTATATTGAAAATGTTACAGATGATTTCTAAAAATAGTGTTACTTCTGTTGCTTAGTTGTAATATTGAGAAAATAACACATTGTTAAAATAGTAACCGCTGAATAGACAATAAGGGCCATAACTTAGTATGATATCAATCGGCAGTGGCTAATTCAATGCACCGCAATAGAGATAATCATACTATCAGTAATAATCTAACTAGTCCACAGTAAGATGGTCACCGTTTTCTACCAGGATTAAAAATACACTATGACTAATATCTCACGTGACACAATTTGACTTAAAAGGAAGACAGACTTTACACACAGTGAGTCAGTTACACTGTGGTGTACAGTCGCACCGTAGAATGCTGACAAAGTAAGTACAAACAGTAAGAGCGATTTAACACTAATGTAACTACAGCGTTGAGCTTTTTAATATGTAGATGGGGCTGAATGACAGAGTAAACTTGGGCTTCATTTAACTGCAGGTACTAAATATCTATATAACTGCATTGATTAAAGGGCAGATATCCTTAAAGACTGAAAGCGATATAAACAGTTTGGTGTTGGTCTCCATAAACAGAGTGTCATATGGATGAATAAAAACCGGAAGTGAATCCCTGAAGTCGATATAAGTAAGTGACAGGAATGTGTTTTTTTATGCCACACAATGCTAATATATTAACACAATAAGATTAAAATGTGTGTTTTATATACTATCTGGTCTTGACATTCTAACACAATGATACAATATAAAGGCGTAATACATGAAAGTAAATGGTTTTTTCTGTTTCCGTTTACACATAGAACAGGTAAACGGAACATAAGTAAGCCCGCAGATTCCAAAGTAGGAATTAATAAGTGATCGACATATACAGGAAACAAGTCTAAAGAGCCACAGAGCACAGGTAAGTAAGAACTCTATAGCAGCTTAATGCTACTAATGAACTATCTTTGCTAAGATTAAAATAGAATGATGAAAAACTGCAACAAATAGATATATTTGTATCTGTCGGAGGGAATATGTGAGATACACATTTTCTTCACAGATGCTGCTACACCACCAAAACGAAAGTGGGTAAGCAGTAATATTACTCTTCCTATTAAATAGGGAAGTGTTAATATATGATAAGAAAAAGACAGCTTTTAATTAAGTGCTGTTTGTTTGTCTATGGTTAGGTATGGGAGAAATACACATGAAGGTGCACGAAATCTGGTTGAAACAAAGTTTTGAAACCAACATACCGAAATAGAATCGTGATTAAGTGAATGAAGTTTTTAATAAATGCTGTGTGAATTGCTTCCTTCTTTTAATAGTTATTGTGATATGGAAATGTCCACAAGTGTTTAAAAGATGTTGACACAACCAAGATTCTTAATGCAAGATATAGGTGATGTAAATCCTCTGAAGAAGTTCCTACAAATTGTTAATATAGAGCGAATTAAAGAAACATGTTGGGTCGTTGAATGGAGCTACTATTTGAATAACTCCTAAGAACAAACACAGTATATGAAACTTGTATGTGGACTGTGAGAGATTATTAGTAGGTCAATAGTATGAATTGTGTTAATACTAATTGATATTTACTTTATGTGGTGACTTTATAGATTTGTATTAAAGATTAATATTTAAATAAAATGTGCACATGTTTTATACAGAATTGGAGTTAGAGCACTTATTTGTTTGCGCTGGCTTCTGTACTCATGTCTAGTACTACAACAGTTTAAAACAGTTTAAGACAATCAGTCGAACTGCATACATGCTACATGAGGGACCCTATAACATAGATAACAGAGGAAGAGGTACTACAGAGTATGTTTATGTTAGAAAATTACACCCAACACTTAATAGAAAGCCAACATCTAGGAGCTTGCTCCACTCACACAGCACCACAGATATGTTTGCATCAGTGGCACATCTGGGTAGTGCCACAGGAAGAAGCTCTAAGATTATTACTGCATGATCTGAGGAAGCTATAATGAACGATTACAAATGATGAGAGAAACTATTTTCAGTGTTGTTCATTGAAGTTGTAAGAATAAGTGGGGTTTGAAGTGTCCCTAGTAGTATCCAGTAGTTTCTGCCTTCTCCTGGATTAGCTCACACGTGGTCTTTCTTCTAGCTTCTACCTGGGTTAGTTCCCAGGTGCCCATACTTGGGACGTCTTCCTGGGTTTGTACCAGTTGACCTTCCCTTCTCAGTCCCCTACTTGGATGGTCCCTTCTTCCCTTAGGTTCACCCTCTGCCCTTCATTTTTCTACCCTCTCTTCGGCCAATTTCTCTTTCTTTGATGATAGCCTCCACAATGTATTTCTTAGCCCCAGCCCTGGACAACATCTCTGCTGGTACTTCTGCATGCCTTGCCAAATTACAACCTCCAGCTCCACCTGCTTATATGACATGGCCTCTGTCGCCACACTATGTGGATAAGCTGCACTGCTTATAATCTTCTGCTTCTTGGGTAATCGCTGGTGCTGTTCCTCCCAGCTCCAAGTGCAAGCACTTCTCTCCTCCACTCGGCCTGCGTCATCTCCTCGCCTTTCCACCATTTGCCTTTTCTCTTCTCCACTTGCACTTTGTCACATTCTCTTCTTCCCAGGTTTATACCCTGGCCCTCCTTTCCAGGTTGTATTACCTGTCTCTCTTCAACATGAACATCGCACCTCGCCAGCTTTATATCACTAAAACTCCATTTAACGCTTCTCTTTGGATCTGGCCTTTAGGTAGGGATTGGGCTGGATAGTCCCTCCCTGGTTGTTTGTAGGGGTTAACGAGACCTGTCTGAGCATGGCCAGTCACTAGGATTCTCTGTAGTTCAGACTCCCTGCAAGAAAACGGAGGGCCAGCAGCCTTGTTGAATTCCATTTACATGTTTGGTTGCTGTCAGTTAGGCTGAGGCTGCTCTTCTCTCTCAAAGCCTGCTGATGAAAGACCTACCCATCTCTGTGAGTCTGCATTCCTCAGGTGAGCACAAATATTTCCCTTGAAGAGTAATTAGGCTGAAAACCTATTCCATCTGTGTTAAGTGCTGTGTTGGTAACATCCTCTTTGACATTAATGGAGGGAGTGGCTGCAGGTTAGTCAGTCTCCTTGTGATTGCAACTGAAAGTGAGACAGGAGCTATCTTCTGTCTGGCGTTCCCTGTAGTGTGACAGAAAGTGAAGCTCAGTCTGTGAGTCTAGGAGCAACACAGCTGAGGGCTGTGCTTCCCTCTGCTCCACCACTCTGGAAATTGAATGTGCGAGGGGTGTGAGTTCACCAGGACTGTCCTTCTTAGGGGGTGGGAAGCACGTCCATGGGGAGTTCACATCCTCCTCGGTTTTCCTGTTAAAAAATCTGTTATAGTGGATACATGTCCCAGTCTGGGTTTTCCTTCTGTAGGAAAGAGGTACTAAGGAAGATGTAGTCCTTCTCCTATTTATCTATGGACCAAGTCCAGGAAGCATGAGTTAGGGGCCTATTATTTTGTGTTCCTCTGGGTTTCTGGGACCTGGCTCACTCTTCCCACTCATAGTTTTCCTCTTGCTGAAGTCATAGTTGCTATAGTCTCCCGGATCCGGTCCAGGTCTTAAGACTGGGCATGCGGGAAACTCTGGGAGTCATAGTGGTTGATGGTTATCTTTCCGATACTGGCCTCTGTCCCTTGTTCTGGGGATATTGTAGTGTCATGGGAGTCGGGATATCCATACAAGGCCCATGTGGTGATGACCACAAAGTCAGACTTTTAAGGTAAATGCATTATTTACTAGGTGTAATGACATATGGATTAAAAAACATCTGTTTTAAAGTTAAAATATAAGAACCACCCACCCATTTGGAACGAAAATTACTTTCTTTACTGCCAAACAAATCATATTTCTCCCAATTTAAAAAATATACCCATTTAAAAATCTTATCTGCAGCACGCAATTTAATATTTATTTTGTCCAAAGTGGGTCGGGTGGCTTTTAGGTATAGTTTCAGCATTATTGTTCCTCTCCAAATCTTGGAAGTGGCCTAAGAGATATTAGCACTATACATGTAACTAACATTTTTCTGCCTTTTTACCCCTAGTATCGCCCTCTTTTTTCTTACCTCTTAGGACTCTGGGGCATCTTTATGGCAGCACACCAATTATTTAGCCACACATGAACCACCACTGTAAATCTGGCGGTTTTAGAGAATTGACACAGAGCATAGGTTGCCATATTGATTTTCTACTTTTTTTTATTGAGCCAATCTTTGCTGGAGTAGAATTTTGTTAGGCTGTACCCCCATTTACTAGTGTTATTAATATACAGAGAAGTTTCATATGACAGGGCATACACTTACTAGGAATCGGCGCCTGGTGGTTAACATGTTCTGATCTACTGCACCTGCATAAGCATCCATGGATTTCTTATACAGTAACTACAATTAGGCAAGTATGAAACGGTTAGGATTACCTTTTCTTAAAGTTGTGATGGCTTCTTCCGATAACCATGGTTTCCACAGTTCAGCAACAGCAGAGTAAACCTCACTGTCCCCCACAGGCAGCTGATCCTGTGAATAGGAATGCCATTTTTTTTTTACACCAAGTATATATCTCTGACAACAGGAAAAACAATGCCAATATTGTAACGCTGCAGTTGTGCTTGTAAACAAACAGACATGCAAGCACTTCAGTCACAAACAATTGTATTTGACATCACTTTGTACAGAGTGTGAGGAAATGAAAAACCAACGACAGTTGCAAATATCTTGGCGCTCATCTTTTACCATTAACCGAACTCAAATGTCGGAAAGCATTGCCCATTTGCAGCCAAATCTTATTTCGGTCAAATTCATTTTTTAATTAAGGATATATATTCACTGGATAGAAGACATGTTAGATTTGCATGAAAATACCCTGGAAAACCATTCTAAAGAAAAATGATCGCTAGTATATAGAAAAACCTGCAAAAGCCTCAATATTTTCTATCACGCATGAGTTTCCAGGAGAAGACAGACCACAATCGTCAGTGAAAAACATAATTTAACTATGCAGGTCAGGAGAACAGTTCTACACCATTAGCTGTGTGATGGCATTTAAACATGTTTTATTTATCTTTATGTCCTATGTGTTTCATTGTCTCTGGTTGTTCTTTTTAAACTTTTCCTTGCAACTTGGGTTTTACATTTGTAAGGGTGTAGAAGTAGGGGTCTGACAAAGTGGTGACATGTTTGTTGGCAAAGACTTTTATTTATAAAAGTAAAAGAAAAGGAAAAACCTACCCTGTCCTATCCTATTGCCCTACCTGAACAAAAATTATAGACTGTCAGAATGTCCAGTAAAGTAAAACATCCACCGTCCTTGTTCAGTTTTTGATGAGAAAACACACAAAGTGATACTTTAACTTCAAAGTTCTTGAACATAACTGCTCTTTCAAACGTATACAAAATACAGTTCCCAAATATCAGAGGGGAGTCCCCTCCCCTGCTCTCTCCAGCTTACAAATGTAGCACCCAAGCCTGGTTCACTATCTTGCCTGACTTGACTGTAGATTCCCAAAACACAAAAACACAGTTCCCAAGTATCAGGGGGGAGTCTGTTCTTTCTCCAGTTGCTAAATATCACCTCAAGTCTGCGTCACTATATTGCCCGACTTCAGTAGATCTTAGAATTCCAGTAAATGTCCCTTCTTTTGGCAGTGGGTCCTAGACCCCTTGTGTCAGCTTCTTGCACCTCCCTTTCCCCATTACATGCGTCCCACACCCCTCTTGGTGGGCTCAGGAACTCCCTCACTTGTGCTGTAGCTTGTTTCTCTTTTGTATGAGATTATCTTGGGATCTCCCCGAATTGTTTTGGGCCTCCGCCCAGTGAATGTATGCTTCTTCAGACTTGTGTGGGTCCTTGACCCCTGTCTGCTGTTCTTGCAAGACTCACCCAACTTCATATGTTCCCAGACCCAGGTACGCTGTACTGGTGGAGCTTCCCCGACTTCATATGGGTCCCAGACCCTGGTGTGCTGCTTCTACAGGACCTCTGTCCCTACTTCACTTAATGCGCAATTGAACAGACCTAGTGTACTCTCCTGGGTATCAGGTCTTTCCATCGAAAGCCATACCATCGAATACCATATGATCGAAAATTATTCATTGAATTGCCTTTCCATCGAAAAGCATATTCATTGAATAATTTTCGATGGTTAATTTCAATGGATAGGGTTAGTGTTAGGGTTAGGGGTTAGGTGTTAGGGTTGGGGCTAGGGTTAGACTTAGGGTTACATTAAGGGTTACATTAGGGTTAGGGTTGGGGCTAGGGTTAGATTTAGGGTTAGATTACGGTTGGATTAGCTTTAGGGGTTAGGGTTGAGGCTAGGGTTAAAGGAAGGTGGGTTTGGGGGGGCTGGATGGGGCACCCCTCCGCCCCCAATATATAATAATAAAAAATAAAAAAAACGTTACAAGGAGCTGGCCAGTGCCGAAATTTCAGCACTGGACAGCTCCATGTAACATTTTTTTTTTAAACTTTATTTTTATTGACAACATACATATAAGGTTGGGTGTGAAAGCAAACCCAGCCAGCAAAAACATCAAAATGAACCAGGTTGTCGGTATTTTTAGTATTAACTCCCTTCCCCAATTCCCCCCTCCCGCCCCACCCACACAATAATTCAACATACCAAGTTTTGAGGAATTGCAAACTATAATAACTTTGGGGAGAACACTTGCTTACCACTTGATTATTAACCGTACCACTTGAGACAGTGGGGTCTGTCAGAGAGTCAACTGATTAGGAAACAAACCGGATCCCTGGGGGACGTGAAGATGGGCACGATATTGAAGCAGCTTAGTATACATTCTACAAACGCATAGAAATACAATGCTCATGGAGAAGAACTGCGGTCCATTCTTGTACAAAGTCCGACATAGTGTCGTTCGCTATTGCAGTGAACTTTTTATATATAAAAATCGACCTAAGTTTACAGAGCCATTCCTCCTTGGACGGAGCCGAGGCGCTTTTCCATTTTTGGGCGAGTGCTACTCTCCCCGCTCTCAGCATGGCCCCGATGACCTTGGGAAATGCATTCAATTCTGTCTCCGGCATGGGAATGCCCAGGAGGATTTCCAACGGTAGTAGGGACGGGCAAAACCCCTCGATATACGTAATTCCGACCTGTAAACCTGTATAACCGGGGAGCCCCACCACATGTGAAACCAAGTGCCCCGTTGATGACAACCCCTAGGGCAAGAGAGGGACACATCCCTAAACATCTTGGACAACGTGGCCAGAGGGCGGTGCCATGAATGGAGAATTTTGAAGCTGTGTTCCATGGCAGCGGTATATAGAGATCCCGTAAAGATACATTTAAAGATTGCCCTCAAGTATGGTCGTCCAGTGGCATGCCCAGCCTTTCTTCCCATACGTTTTTGAAGGATTGTCTACCCTCTAGGTGTGCCGTTATCAAAACGCTATAGAACATAGATAGGGAGCCCTTCCGGGATGTACTTTTGGCCAAGATATTTTCAGAGGGAGTGAGGGGGCGTTTAAATTGGACGGCCCACCGAGGATGGGTCAAAATCCCCTTTAAGCTTAAGTATTCGAAGTCCGAGGGAGGGCCATCTTCCAATGCTTCGATCAATTTGTCGTATTCTATGAAGCCCTCTTCACGAAAAAGCTGAGAGACCCTCTCCAAGCCCATATCTGACCAGGACTGGGTGTCTCGGAAGCCCCTGGAGCCCAGGTCGATGGGGGGGAGGGGCCCAGAGCAAAGTCAAGGGGGACGGCCAAGAAAACAATTGTTTATTAACTTTGTTGGGCTTCCAAGCTGCCCACAGGGCCGCCAGGGTAGGGTGTGTTCTGAGCTGAGAGGGGAGAGCTTTTGGGGGAGCTCACAAAAGGTCTCTGACGTTTTTCGGGTGGGCGTGAATGTCCTCAATATAGGTCCAATATGTTCCTATGTCGTCCCTCACATGCTCTAGCATCACCCGGAGCTGAGCTGCTTTATAGTAAAGCCTAAAGTCGGGGAGACCGAATCCGCCATGAAGCTTTGGGAGGGTCAGGGTGGAAGTTTTGACTCTCGTCCTTTTACTGTTCCAAATGAATTGGAGGACCCGGGACTGAAGTGCCTCGAAAAAGGCCTTGGGAATCATCACGGGGAGTGCTGCAAAAAGGTAAAGGAGGCGGGGCAAGATATTCATCTTCACCGTGACCATGCGCCCAAGCCAGGAAAGTGTAAGGGGTGCCCACCGTCTGAGGTCGCTGCTAAACTGGGCCAGGATCCCCGGGAAATTGCATTGGTAAAGCTGGGATAAATCTCTGGGGATGGTGGTGCCCAAATACCTAGTGGACTCCCGCTCTATTCTCACCCCCAGTATGTCGGTGTCACCCCCGATGTCTCGATCCCCCAGACCCATGGGCATGATGCTTGATTTGGACGTGTTTACCTTCATCCCTGAGAAGGAGCCGAAGTAGTGTACGAGATCGAATAACCGGAGTAGGGAGTCTTGAAGGTTTGTTAGGTAACCCAGAATATCGTCTGCAAATAGGGAGAGTTTAAAGTCACAATCGCCACACCTTATTCCCGTGATTTCCGGATAATTTCTAACCGCTATGGCCAGGGGTTCCATTGCCAAAGCATACAGAAGGGGTGACAGGGGACATCCCTGTCGGGTGCCCCTAGAAAGGGAGAAAGGTTCCGAAGTGCCTCCGTTGACCAATACTCTCACCGAGGGGCCATTATATAATGCTGTGACCCACCCACAAAAGTTATCTCCCAAACCCATCTTTCCGAGAACCCTGCCCATGTAAGGCCACTCGACGTGGTCGAAGGCCTTTTCTGAGTCTAGTGAGAGAAGGTAACCCTCCACCCCCTGTCTGGATGCCTCATGCATGAGATCAAGATTTTTTCTTATGTTATCTGATCCCTGGCGGCCCGGGATGAAGCCAACTTGATCTCCATGCACTAGGGTAGGGAGGATTTTCGCCAGTCTATTTGCTAGGAGTTTGGCCAATATTTTGACATCGGTGTTGAGGAGGGATATGGGGCGATATGATTGGCAGTAGGAGGGATCCTTTCCCTGTTTGGGGAGGACTACGATCAAAGCAGACATCATCGTGGGTGGGAGGGAGCCCTGGTCCAGCGCAGCATTGAACATCTTGGCCATAAATGGGGCTAGCATGGACCGATAGGTCTTATAAAACTTAACTGTATAACCATCGTCCCCCGAGGCAGTGCCGCTCTTTAATGAATATATGGTATCTATTATTTCTTGCGGGGATATGGGGTGCTCCAGAGAATCAGCCTTGTCGGGAAGAAGGCCCGGGATCGGGAGGGAGTCTAGGAAGTCGTCAACTTCATTCCCATCACCCATATATTCCGAGCAATAAGGTTTTTCATAATATCGCCTAAATTGTTCCGCTATCTTGCTATCCCTCACGGTCGAGTCCCCATCCGGAGTGTGGATGGAGTTCACCCTCCTGCTATTCCTGAGCTCACAAAGCCTCCAGGCCAGTATCTTATCTGCCTTTTCCCCCTTTTCCATATATTTCTGTTTCAGAAAAGAGAGCTTCCTCTCCGTTTGTCCCACCAGGAGGTCCGCCAACTTAGATCGCAACCTCTGTAATTCCTCCCATTTCCCGGGAAACATCTGTGTTTTCAACTTCCCCCCGGTTGAATAGCCTCTATCTTTTCCCTTAACAATTTCTCCTCGCGGCCTCTCTCCCTTTTTTCCCCAGACCCTATACCAATAAGGGTGCCTCTAATAGTTGCCTTGAATGCCTCCCATAGTACCAACCTCCCCGTTATCATTGAGGGAGAAATAGTCCTCTATGGCTACTAGGAGGGATTGGCGTACCTCCTTGTCTTGCAGGAGGAGGTTGTTGCACCTCCACCGGGATCCAGATGCCGGGGCAGGGGGAAGACCCAACCTAATCTTTACCATATCATGACCCGTCCAAGGGACGATCTCCACTCCCAAATTCGAGACCTCTCCCTGCAGCGAGGAGTCAACCAAAATGTAATCTATACGAGAGAAAGCAGCATGTGGCCTTGAGTAGAAAGTGTAATCGGGATTCCGGCCCCGCTCGGAGGTACACGTGTCACACAAGCCCAGTTCCCCGTTCACTTCCTGAAAGGCCGCCGCCAGTTTCTTGTGGAGACAAATGTTAGGGCAGGGATTAGCAGACTTCCTATCCCTCTCGGGGCAGAGAACATATTGAAATCCCACCAGTAGGGCGCCCTCAGGGTGCCCTCAGAAAATTACATTATTATCTCTTTCATTCCCACCCAGAAGGTGTCCTGCGCTTCGTTCGGAGTGTATATGCAAACCAAAGTAAACAACCGGCCCCGCACTTCCCCCTTAACCATGAGATATCTTCCATCCGGATCTGATCTCAAAGCTTTAAACGCAAAATGGGCACTGGAGGAAACCAATAAAGCTACACCTTGCTTCTTTGCCTGGGAAGACGCTGTGAACATCTGGTCAATGGTTTTGGCCTTGAGCTTAGGCTCCTTACCCCGAACCCAATGAGTTTCCTGTACAAAGAGGAAGTGAAGCCGGAGCCTTGCAAATTCCCTCACCATTAGCGACCTCTTGGTAGGCGAGTTGATCCCGCGTACATTTATTGACCCCACTGTCAAGAATTGGAGCAAATCATCCATTAAAACACAGGTAAAGGCTCATAGCTCCCCTCTTAGAACAGCAAGTGTTGTTACTCCCACAGTGCTTTCGCACCCCGATAATGGCTCGAGACAGCCCCAGGGATGCAAAAAAGACCAGAAACCTTGGCGCGCTATAACTGTAACCCCAGAAAACCAACTCCCACGCTTCACCTCCCCACCCTCCCCCCTCCCCCCTGATCACCTGGCAGTTCCATGGCTTCATCATATCGCCAGGCCAGGCCACCATTGTCTCCCTCCTCCGGGCTCATTAATTCTTCATAAACAACAACTCAAGCCCGCCCCACCCACAAGATCCATGCAGAATACGAACAGTTACATCCCCCCTCCATTCACAGAGTCAAGTACAGGCTTATTCATTGAACATCAGGAGCCCCCTCAAATATTCGGAAGTTCCGGGGATGCTGGGGCCACTCTCCTAAATTTCCCTTACCCTCGAACTCTGCGCCTTTCCCTTGGAGCCTTGTTCCCTTTCGGGCCTGTCGGGGCTCGCTCACAATCCTGCTCTCCCATCTCCATATTTGGATTGTCCAAAAGTTCGCCTGACACCCTGTGAATATCGTCCTCCATGACCAGGGCATGCTTATAGCCCTCAAACTCAAAAGAAAGTGAGAATGGGTACCCCCACCTTTATCGGACCCCCCTGGTCTGGAGCATCTTCGTCAGCGGGGAGCAAAGGCGACGTCTTGCAAGGGTGAAGGCTGACAGATCCTGATACACCGAGATCTGGGCCCCCTCCCACTCCACTGGGCCTTTCTTGCGAGCCAGTTCGAGAATCTTGCTTTTCTCGGCAAAGTAATGAAAACGAACGAGAACGGACCTGGGGCCTCTGGAGGATGCGCCCGCTCTATGGGCCCTGTCAATGGTTGGTTCGTTAGTGTTGGCCCCTTCGAAGAGCAATCCTATTACTGCGTTGACAGCTTTGATAATGTCCGCTTGCGTTTCACCTTCGTGCTCCAGGAAAACCTAGGAAACGCAGGTTGCAGCGGCGTTCCCTATTCTCCAAATCATCCAGTTTTAGGGAGCATTTCTCTTCCCTCCTTTCGAGCTCCGCCAGGCGCATGTCAAATTGTGTCTCAAAGATGTCATTTGCAGCTGTATTGTTCTCTAGCGCCTGAACCCTGTCATCAATATTGTCAACTTTCTTATGCAAGGAGTCTAATCGCAGAGCAATATCCGCCCTAAAGCCGCTAATTTCCTCCAGGAGGGCCGCCATGCCCTTGGTGACTGTGCTGGTGTCAGTAGATTCCTGCAGCATCTGGGCCGCCATCTCGGGGGGTATCAGGGGGCCACGGGGCAGGCAGCGGAATTTCTGTAGAGACTCCTTCCAGTGCATAGTCCCCACCCGAGCATCCCTGCCCCGCCGGGGCCGCCCCTGAAAGCTTGTGCCCAAAGAGTCCCGCTATCAAGATCCCAGTCGGCACCACAAGGAGCAGGGGCCGATCTCACAGAAGGGGCAAGGGTCGAAGACCCAGCGAGGGCGGTCCGAATCTCCGACAAGCTCACCCTCGTAGGTGTAGGTCTCTCCCCCACAGGGCTCCCGCCTCGCCCTTCACCCTCCAATCCGCGTGTCTTCACTCCTGCCGAAGCGATGGACAAGGCCTCTCGGGGCACTTATGTAGACTCGTCACGTCACTCCTCTTGGGTGACCCCCGCCAATTTGACGCAGTACCGGCGGCGGGTCCGGCCCCCGGAGGCGCCCCCTCCCGCCAAATGCTTCTTAGCCCAGTGGCTGAGCGCCGGATGGACTAGTCCCGGGACCCCTGTGCCTGCACCCCAATGCGGCCCGCTGGTGCCGGCCTCTTCCAATGGGGCCCCGTACGTTCGCTTTGTCTGCCTGGGTCCCGCGGGTCTTGGAGGACACCCTGTTGTCAAAAGCCCCTCCGGGGCGTCAATACGTGCAGGGGGCTTTCTCCAACTGCACTCCCGCCTCCTCCCGGGACTCCAGCAACCCCTGGGGAGCCGTCCAGGGAGTCCGTGTGCCGCGTGTGCGGGCCGATGAGAGGCCACGCCTGCCTCCCGCGCGCTCCCGACACCGACACCTGGTACACCCGTTCTCGCCGCACGACCACACAGGGCGATGTACACTCCAGCGGGGGCTCCCTCTCTCCGCCCTCTTCTGCATTCTTCGGGCCACGGGAAGGCCTCCAACTGTGCAGTGACACTAGAATGCTGATGCTTTTATTTTCAATGCATCTTTTTCAATGCATTGGCATTTCGATGCATCGTTTTCGATGCAATTACTATAAACCCTCTCCTGCCATGTACTGTTCTACATAAGAATATTTCTTAAAGTTTGTTCTGGCTTTTACATTTCTTTCATTATCCATTTCTGTCTCCCAGAAATATTGGTACATGTCTCTTTAATCTTTGTGGCCCCCTCCTTGTCCCACCAGCCGGCCCGACACTTTCCCTACGTTTGGGAAATGTTGTTGCGGTCTACAGTCTGTCCTGGGAGTAGAGCTGGGCTTCACTGTTGCTTCTGTGCTTCCGTGCTGGGCGTCCTGCTCTCGCAGCTCCAAAGCAGTAGGTTTTCTCTTGTGTCCTCGAATGCACGGCTTCTTCTTACTTTGGCTTCGCCGGTCGGGTTTCCTCTTTCCCCGTCACTGGGAAAGGTCCTAGTGGAGACACTCATGCCTCCTCGAGAGCATCTCTTCCTCTTCTCCAGGGGTCTCTCGCCATGAGACCGGCATCCCATTCCTCGCTCCTCCAGGGTTGGCTTGACAAGGTACATAGGGCCTCATTACGACCTTGGAGGAATGGGTTTTATCGGCACCGGTAATGGTGCCGGTAAACCCATTCCTCCCTATTACGAGGTTCCCTCGCCGGACCCGCTCTGGACATCTGGTTTTTACAGACGTCCATAACGGGTTCCGCGAGGGGACCAGGGAGCTAACAACGGGCCCATTATTAACGGGCCCGTTGTTAGCTCCCTCCCCATTCCCATTGAGCACTATGGGGGCTCGAATGGGAATGGAGAAGGAGTGGGCCCGGGTTCCCTGAAGGAGGAAATACCGGGCCCTCCAAACTCGGAATGGGCCGATATTTCCCCATTCAGGGAACCCGGACCCGATTTTGGAGGCATGGCTGCCTCCAAGATCATAATAAGGCCCATAATCCTTTGCTTTATATCGCGAGGACTGTCTCTAGTACACTGTACCTCATATGTTGGGTCCGCAGTGGGAATTTGCCTCTCTGGTTGATCTTCTTTGTGCCAGTGATTGTATGCACTCCACATGGGTAAGCATCACACTTCCTCGTCCCAGTATGATTGGTGTGAATGAAGTCCTCTACTCATAAAGGTGTGGGGGATCACAGGCTTCTGAGAGGGAGTGAATACTGCATTCTCCCAAAGCCATCAGCACTGGTCCCATGGAGGGCTTCCCTCCCCATGAGATCCACCCGCTTAGTACCACTCCCAAGGGGACAATAGGGTAGCGAGCGGCCTCACCTACCTGGCCTCATGGGAAGGGGCTTCCCCACGCATGGGAGCGATGACAATACCCTGGTATTCGTCACACGATATAGCAATTATGTATGCTTATTGTTATTGGGAGAAAAGATCTGTTAAGGCTATGATATACCCTATAAAACCTCAGTTTTAGAACTACCAGCCCTTCGGTCAATGAGCCAGGGCAGCATTAGCTGATGGCATAAGAACGGCGGACACTGCGTTTTGAAACCTGGGTATTCAGAAGGGTCATGTGAGCGGAATACTTGCACAATGAAGGATAAGGACTTTGTTCATGCAAGTGTAAAGCTACTGCCATGTGAATGAGATAGCTGACCGCTGGTTGCTACCATAGGTTGGCCGTTATGGAACGTTCTGGGTCAGGTGATGCGTCTGACAGATACATTTGCGTCAATGAAAGACTAATATGAGGACAGATGGTCTTAGAAGGACTAGAAGCAGTCTTCACAGAGGTCATCAAGTAGCCATTGTGCTGCCTTCTATCTAAAGTTCCAGTTTCCTTTCATCATTGTATTGATAATCTATAACAGTCAGGGTCTTGGGAGGTGGAAATGAGGTTGCTGCTGGAAGGTTGAAGTGGATATGTTGTCATCCTTTGTCTTTATTGCGTTGCAAGGCAATAAACTGTGTCATTGCTTCTCTTTAAAATAAATTGTGAAAGACAAAATCTTATTGAAAAAAACACAAATCACTTGATGCTTTTGAGAAAGCTGATACCGACCCAACTCACTGCAGTTGTTTCCCTGCATTTTGTGCACAGCGTTTCGTCCAATTGTTTTGTTGCATCTTTTTGAGGTGGCACTAGAATAGGATTTATTATTTTATATTTAAGGGTTGCTGGGGGATGGGGCATAGAAGGCAGGTATGGGGGGTGTTTGTGCCCACCCTGACAATATGTGCAAAAATGAATAAAACAGACACTCCCTGGGCAGGGAATAAGGCACAAAAGAGCCGGCTGCGAGAGTTCAAGGAAAAGTTTATCTAGATCTCTGTGAGCGCTCTGACCACATCAAGGTTACAACACATTTATATAGTACATCGACATCTTTAACATATAATGCTACGTTGGACCTGGATTGGTCAGCCGGGGTGGTGTCTTAGGTGTGGGCATCATCTCTTCCTCCGGGTTGGTTGCTTGGTTGGCGGGAGGATTGATGTCAGACATCTGTGTTCCGGATGGCTGAAGGTCAGGTCGCTGTGAAACAAGGTGGTCACTATCTAAGCTAAGAAAATACATTCTGAGTAATGCATGCACTAAATAATAGTTGATCAAAAGACCCTCAGTAGTGTATCATGTCATTGGACAAATCACTCAAGAGTTTATATTATCTACAACATTTGGGTTATACAGGTCACAGGTTTATGGGCCTTAACCACTATAATAATGTCATTGAACTATAGGGTTAGTCTCACAAGAATCTCAGGTATGTGGCACTTGTTAGTATTGGGCACGATATACTGCAGCAGGGGTCTAATGTTAGTTGTGGGGTCTGTTGGGTGGGCTTCATAGCATGGTTGGTAGTCTGGCACATGAAAGGAATGCCTTGCAAGGACACAGGGTTAGAATGGCAATAAGTTTCAACTGGCGAGGGTAAGAGGGCCAGGACACTTTTGTGGAGATGGTCGAGCTATGTGCTTAGCTCATGATGGTTCACATGCAGGACAGTGATCTCAGAGGAAAAGGGATGTGTTACATGTATTACTTGTTGCAAACAGCTCCGACTTCAGCATGAGAATGGAGCTGCAGAGTTTTCCAGTTGGAGTGGGGACGAGGGTGGGGGCCATGTGCTCTGAGCTTGTGCGGCGGGCACAAGGGAGAGATGCATTTTGTACTATCGCAGTGAGGCCTGGTTACCAAGATGGAGTCGAAAGGGGGTACAAAAAATGGATGCCCTGTGTCCTGCTTGGTGGTCCCATCTGCGCGAATGCAACCCAAAGTTACATCGCATAAGGGTGAGGGGCGTACCCACCACTAGAGGCACTTGGTCCGAGTTATGTACTGAGAAGTGATGGTAGAGAGGGGCCCATTGGCACCTCGCTCCCACACAGGGGCTTGCACCCAAATAAAAATGGCACACAAAATGCAGGGAAACGGCTGCAGTGAGTTGGCCCGCTAAGAGATGTACCAGTTCTGTTAAAGTCAACAGGGTTCTAGAAGGAATGCCACCAGATTCAACAGTATACACACCCCAAGTTTACTTTGGGCTGCAGGCAAATTAGACCCATTTTGTAATTGTGAATAAGTGGTACTTATTTAGAAACAACATTAGCAAAATAAACAGTCAAAAAATGGGTTCTCAAAAGCAGGCTGACAAGTGTTAGTGTTGTTATGATCAAGATATATTAATGCTTGAAGATTTCCGGTTGTTGGTAAATGTGTTTCAAAGTGTCCCTCACCGATGAGAGACAAACCCCTTTTTAGCACCTTTCTTTTTACAGTACCATACATAGAAAGCAACAGAAAAAAAACATCCTGCCCACTCAGCCTGCAAACTTACCGACCAACATTTGATCTTTGAGAACCTATTTTGTCTGTAGCTCTACCCTGGACTGCAGGAAGTTTAAATAGGGTGACATCAAATTCAGGGGAATTTTCCACCCACCCCAAATCAGGCGTTCACAATTTATATTTATTTAATGACGTTCTTTTTATGAACCTGGGACCCCCAATTTAACAATATTGATTCCCTACAGCCTTCCTTCACTTTTGGCACAAGAAACACAAGGGGTTGCATAAAAGGTATATTTATTAATAAAATAGAAACTAGTAGATCAATTTAAATATAAACAAATTATGCATTTATGAAATTCCAATGTCAATGGTGACTACAATGAAGAAAGATTAATACACACTGGTCACATCACTTTTCTGTTCTACATTTACATGAACATTTTTAAACCTACACCTCACATCCATACATTTAATGTACCCTGAATGCACATCTGCCATGTCTACAAACGCATGAGAGTTTAGGATAAGACTTTCATTTGATAAAAACAAAATTAAATGAGAACATTGCTGCCTATCTAAATTTCTCTACTGATTTGGAATAAAAGAAACACCTCCCCTCCACCCACTATACATGTGAGCATCTCAAACAGCATTCCAGAAACGCAATTTAAAAAACGCAGACTACTTTACACTCCTGCATGTAAATTGCTTGCCATAAGGAAAATGTATGATCAACTTATATGTTTGCTAGATTCCCTTCAGTGGTGTCTCTATTGCATTAATGCACAAAAGTGTACATTTCTCATAATTTCATAGGGCAAATTAAAGGTGGGAAAGGGGTAGCAGTTAATAAGCATTTCCCCTTATTCTTGGGTGGTTCAACGGTTCCATGTCAATTCATCGCGGGATGTTTTTTCGCGGGGTTTTTTACCGCATTTCTTTTACGAAAAAACCCGTCGAATTTTTTTTTAATTATTTTGGGGGAGGAGGGGGTTCCCCTCCCAAACCCCCCCACTTCCGAAAACATTCGATGTGTTTTTTCAGCAAAAAAACATCCCGAGATGAAAGGACGTTGTACCGGTTCAACACCAGGCACAGAACTTTGCTTGCTCATTTAACCAGGGAATTACTTCAGTCATCTTATTTTTCACAGTGGGATATCCTTTGGCTCACAATCTGTGCTTGATCATTGCACACAGGAGGAGCATGAACTCCCCACATACACCATTCGGATCTATTTTGTCAAGTCTACAATTCCGGAAGCACATTCGCTTTTGAAATATTTACAAATGCATCAGGATGTACAGTTAATTTATATAGCCACACCCAGCGGTGTAACGGTATACCGGTATAATTACCCTGAACCTCCTCATTTAATCACAATAACATTGACCTTGTCCATAATGGTTTACTGTGTCGTGTTCAGCATCAAAGCACAGTTTTGTTTGTTTGCAGTGGCTTCATTTTGCTCAAATGAACACGTGGGAGACAGAGGCAAGCCGGCAAAGCCGATTTGTGCAGGGCCGCACACACAGACAGTGGAAGTTCTGACCACTTTATTATTTCGTTTAAATTGCCTGCCTGGCACCTTCCAGCAAGCTAGCATCCCCACTAAGCAAAACAGATAATCTGGTGTCAAAGACACGAAGCTGCAGTCGGCACGAGGCTCCAGTGAATAATTGAATTGGAACCTCCTTCCACAGCTGTATTGCTTGTGCACTCTAGTAATAAATGTGCTTTTATCTTCCATACAAAAAGAAACACGTTTTGCGTGAAAAAAGCCTCCCATGTGCAGTGCGGAACGGGTTGTTGTCCGAGGAGTGGGGCTCAGGGGATCCCAAATCGTCATGTTCAGAGCCGTTGTGTGTAAAGAAAGCTTTAACTTTTGTTTCCCATTTTGTTTTTCTTTCGTAGCTTAGTGAAACAAAACGTTATTTGAGAGTGAGAGAGAGAGAGACCACCCTGCCAGCAGGATCATAAAGGTATCAATTTGGTCCAGGCCCTATGAACACTCTACAAAGGAACACATTAGCTCCTGTCCTGCAGCACACTTTGCAAAAGCTCTCGAGTGGTGGTCCGGGGCCCAAGCTGCTTTGTATGGGCAAATGTTGTACGGTGAGTCTCGCCAATGTCGCCAAGGTTTGGAGCGTGAACATTGCAAAGTGCTGCATTTAGGTTAGAAGAATGGGCCTATGGTTGACAAACCTTAGGATAGTTCTTCGCCTCTGTTCGCCCAACTAGCATTCTTGTCTACATTGGAGTGGACTCAATGTTCATGAAGGTATGTGGGAGGCTCAGACCTGCATGCTATCAGTTTACACTCATCAGAAAAGTCCAATGGAACACCATTTGCTGTATTGGCACATTACAAATACTGAATAAATAAATTAAATCCTACTGAAAAAGGCTTCTTTATAAGCGATCATGAGCTATGTTATGTGTTCCTTTTACCTGGCAACCGTCTGCATTTATTTGACATTTCTGAAGTGCTGCTAAGCCTACAGCCTACTTTTGTGGCATGCAGACCGTCCGAAAAAGAGAAGTTTGCAATTGCACGAGGTCCAGAACCATTTTAGTAAATAAACAATGCCCCAGTTTTCACAGAGGCTGAGGGGGTGACTGAGCATGCAGCAAAGAATTAAAATGTTTGTACGTATTCACATTTTCTCTGGTTACAGCTTTGAGATGACGGTGTGGTTACCAGGTAATATCCATTTACCAGATGTTTGCTTTGGGTACCTGCAGATCTGGTTGAAGATGCATGGTTGCCCATTTCAAAATGTTATTTGGGGAGCCCCATTCCCTACAGCTGGAAAAACAGCCTGCATATGTTAACAATATGTTTTTTGGGCACAGTTTCAGGTGGTGCAGTTGTGACTCCTTGAAGCACATACCTGATTACAAAATCAATACATTGTAAGGAATGAGAAGGAACTAGTTCATTCAGTGCAACATAAGTAAAGGACTTAGGTTTTTTGAGGCATCTGTGTGGTTTGTAAATTATTAGGTATTATATAAATTACATTTTGGATTGTAACAGATTATAATGTTTTTTCTAATGCATACTACAATGGGTGAAGTCCCTGGTTTTATCATTGAATTTGAATACTAATCCACAAATGTATCACTGCCCCAACACACCCACTAGCTGAAAGCAGGGTGCAAATGGTCTGTGATTATTGATCACCTTTTGGAGCGATTTATCTTTGGCCACCAAATATACATTTGAAGTGACACAGCCTCAACCTGTGCATTGGTTTTGTGGTGTGTAGATTATCAAGGCATGTTAACTGTCCTCTGCATTTTAGAACAAAGAAAAGCAACCTAGATATGGAGCTGAAACCCTAAATGACCACTTAAACAATACTATAAGCTTTCTTTGAAAGATTAACAGGGCCCCAAAGACTTGGGGGGAGGGGGGATCTACTTCAATAGAAAGGGTTGATGTTCCTACCTACACATATCCTTGCCCAAGCATTTGTCCAGCGTGGGCACAGGCCTTTTTCCCCTGGTGATATGTGTAGTCAGTGTTCGCTAAGCATTCAGTGCGGCCAACGTGCATTCAGTAAATGAAGAAGGGAGTTTGGTGTTCCCAACTAACAGTCCTAAAAGACAAAATGCCCATTTTTGTCACGTCTACTAAAACACATTTATATACAAAGACAACTTCTTGTTTGTGGTGTAAGTCTGTTAAGAAAAGTCAAACATTGTCACAAAGTATTATTTAAGGTTACAGTAATATGTGTGCTATACCGCAATAACCGTGGTATACCGTTACTCGGCAAGAAGGTTATCATACCGTCCAAAAATCCATACCGTGACACCACTAGCACACCCCCTCGATACTTTTACAAATAAAAATGGCTGGGATTTAATGGATTGCCCTTTAGGGTATCGCTCCCCACAAAATGATTTCCCCTTAACTTTATGCTTACATAGGAATTTCTTTTGGCTGTCTCAGACAGGTGGGTAGCCTCTTAAAGACTGGTTCGATTCTACCCGTCTAGGAATAGGTGGCCTCCACAGTCTGGTTTCCCTCTTTCGGTATTAGACCCACCGTCCTTCAAACTGAAGGCTTGTGAGATTAACTCCAGGTAGGCCTCTCTTGAAGTGTATCGCTAGTAATCCAAATTGTGTCCAACAGGAAAGCAATCTTTTCCATTCTCCACGAAAGAGCTTCTGAAGGTCTATTTGAGCCCTCTGCTTTGTAGAATAGTTCGAAAACAAAATGTCTCTCAGATTTTCCATTAGGTCAAAAACAAAGTCCTGGCTAGGTAGTCTGAACAGTTTCTAATTGATCCCATCTCCTAGGATGTGACCAGCTGACCTGGATAGGTAAATATTCACAACAAAAACAAATTTTGCTCTTTGTCCCTCCTGGGTTGCTCACCTACTTATCTTTGCGTAGGCTACAGGCCTGCTCATCTCATCCCTTATCTCACCCACTTGTGCAGCATCTGGTTTCTCAGTCCCAGGTGACCTACAGGCTTGCTAAAGCACAGCTTTGTTTGCCACTGCTCTCGCCCTTCCTGCGGTGTTCAGATTCTCAACCCTGTGCAGGCTCTGGGTCTGCTCTGCCCAGCTTTGGTTCTTGCTTATTTCACCCCATCGCTGTGTCTTCATATTCTCAGCCCTGTATAAGCTTCAGGACCTGTTCAGCCCTGCTTTGCTTGTCACTCTCATTCGCCCCTTTGTGGGTTGGTGGCATATTCAGCCGCATGGGGGCTCTGGGCTACTCCAGACGGTTTTGGTTATCGCTTGGTGGGGTGTTCATCTTCTCAGTTCTGCATTTGCTTCTTGTTTGTTCAACCCAGCTTCGTGTGTTGCTTCTTTCACCCCTCGTGGGGTAGACATAATCTCAGCCTTGAGTGGGCTATGAGCCTGTTCAGCCCTGCTTGTCTTATCGTTTCTCTCAGCCCCTCCTGAGGGTATTCGTAGTTAGTCTCTCCCAGAGAGTGGGTTTGGTTTTGGCCGTACCGCCCTTCACTCGCTGTCGTATGCAGCTGTAACCGTCTCTTCAGTGTCAGTACTCATTAGTGGAGGCGGTCTCCAAGGCCAGTATGGGCCTGCACTCTTGACTTGTCTATGGTCTGCTCAGTTAGCTTTTCCAGGTTGCTTCTCTCTTCTCTGGACTTCAGCATGGGCAAGACAAGACCCCCGTATGTCTTGTTTTCTTTGGTTTTGCTTCCATCTTCAGTGATCCCACACTGGTCTGGGTCTACACATTCATAGAAGCAACAGCATTCCATGGGCTGCCTTGGGCCTCCAGCCTCCACCTGTACAAGCCAGTGTTTCATGCTCTCGGGCTGTTCTCTCTCATGCTGCAGACTTCCAGGTGTATGTAGGCTACTTCCTGGAATGGAAGGAAAGATTCAATTGGTCCTGGTCTTCACAAGAGGGTATTAACAAATACAGGTCAGATTCCGAGCCATCCAATTTAAAGGGGCCCTGTACATGATTGCCCTATTCAATTCCCATACAACCAACAAACATTGATGATTGAGAAGTGAAGATAGATGGAACAGAATTCTTACTTGGGCATGCCATGTCCCCAAAGGTGGGTGGGCGTACCGCCGGTGGGATCCCCCTTTCCCTGTCCCCTCGGGAGGGTATTGTGTAGTGGGCTCATCTCCCTAATCCCAAAGGGGATGGCGCCCTATCAGGGCGAAGGGACACATTTTTTCCTAGATTCGTCACAGTCTCCAGAATGTATGGGTTTGAACTTTTAAATGAGAAACAACTGCCTTTATGGGAGTGCATCATTTCTCTGATCTAATTGTTCAGTGTGTGTGTGATTGGATAATGTTCCAAATGTGACATCACACTAAACCATCCCCTTCATGCTCACTGGGCATATTAATGAAGAGGGCACTCTAATGGGAGAAACTTCCAAACCTACTTTCCCTCCCACTTGATGTGATGCAATCTTGGAGATTTCTCCATTAAACATCATATTCCTCATATGTGATCATTCTACTAATCAGTTCATTAGATTGCTCTCACTCAGGTGAATCCAATCGTGTGGTTATCATCTCGGCACAACCTGTAAAATGCGTGTGACAAATGTTAACATTTTTCCCTCTGGTGCTTTTATACAAAAAAATGTTTTCTATCTCAGAATAATAGGCTTGCCAGCACAGACACTAAGATATATGAGCCACTAACGCACGCAGTTTCTGCACAAAAATATCCACTGCCTAATTTGAATAATTAAACAAATTATGAAAAAATATACATTTTACATTCAGCTGATAAGAGCTTTTCACCAACAATTTAAAACATTCTACGACCTTCCAATCAAATGTTATTTACAAAAATGATTCCATACATAATTTTATGCAGGGCTTTTAAAAAAATAATTCTTTACATATAATCTGATGAGTCACAATATGAAATGGCATAGCATCCCCTCCCTGACAACAGAACATCTTGTGTCATCCTCTTTAAAGATTAGAGCTGGCCATTTATAATTCCTGAGAAGGTGGTTGTCATAGAACCGGTGTCCAAGGGCTCTATAAAGTTACGGTTGCTGGCAATGGCCATTTATGAACCAGTCGTGCCCCATTGAGAGATTCCAGCATCTGCCTGTACCTTTTGCCAGATGTAGTCTCTGAAGGGGCACATATCCTTCTCCAAGCTGATGAGAAGTTTTGATTATTTGAGAAGTGACCACTGGATATACCGACTGCAGACACTGGCGTAACAGGGGCCCCCGCACTCCCTGCGGTGTGGGGGGGGCCCGCGACCACATGTTCTGGATGGGGCCCCACTTGAAGTAAAAATAATTTTTTTTGTTTTTTTACATTTTCTTTTTGAACTCACTCTGCATTTCTAAAGAAATGCTTTCTGTAACAGAAATAATTTCTTTATGAAGGAAGAGTGAATACAAAAAGTCTGGTGGCTACCCCCACCCCATGACATGAAGAACCTAGGCTGGAGGCCTCCATGTCATGGGGTGGGGGAAGCCCTATGACTTCAAAAATAGTTTATTTTTGAAGTCACTCTGCCTTCATAAAGACATTATTTCCGTTATGGTGCAGTCCATAACGGAAATAATTTCTTTATGAAGTCAGAGTGACTTCAAAAAGGAACAATGGGCCTCATTACGAGCATGGCGGTAGCCGTGCCTGTATAGCCGGCACGGCTACCGCCATTCTCGTTACCTGCACCGCCTCCCGCGATTGGGCAATAACCGGCCCATTACAAGATGAATCGGCCGGTAATTGCCCATTCGCGGGTGGCAGTATTGCCGGGCTTCTGATCCCCATTCTGCCCAGCTGGGCAGAATGGGGATCAGCTGGGCAGAATGGGGCTGGGGAGCATGGTTGCGCTGGCACCGTTGATAACGGTGCCGGCGCAATTACAAGTTATGCTCGCGGGGTGCCGCACAGCCCGCCAGGTACGACCTGGCGGGCTGTCAGGAACCCGCGAGCAGAACTCGTAATGCGGTGGGACGGTATGAACGGTGCTGGTGCCTCACCGGCACCGTTCATACCGTCACCGCCATGGTCCTAATGAGGCCCAATGTATTTTTGAAGTATTATGGCTCCCCTCAAGCCATGGCATGTGCGTGCGTGTGTGAGTGTATGGTGAAAGAGTGCGCACAAATGTATGGTTGGCTGGGTATGCGTGTGTGCGTGTACGGTGAAAGGATGTACCCTGAAATGTATAGGTGGCTGCCTGGTTGTGCCTGTATGGTGAAAGTGTCCACACTTTAATGTATAGGTGAGTGTATGGTGAAAGGGTGCACACAAATGTATGGGTGGCTGGGTGTGTGTGTGTACGGCGAAAGGCTGCACACTTAAATGTATGGGTGGCTGCCTGGGTGTGCCTGTATGGTGAAAGGGTGCACACTTAAATATATGGGTAGGTGCCTGGGTGTGTGTGCCTGTGTGGTGAAAGGTTGCACACTTAAATGTACGGGGGGCTGCCTGGCTGTGCCTGTATGGTGAAAGGGTGCACACTTAAATATATGGATGGCTGGGTGTGCGTGTGTGTATATGGTGAATGGTGTGTGTGCTTGTGTTCAGGGGTGCAACAAAACCTACATTTCAGGGGGGCTAACTTTAAAATGCTGGGAGAGGTGCTAACTTCACGTGTGGTGGGGAGGAGCAAACATATTTGTGTGGGGGCATCGAACTTCTTTACGCATTTTAATGAGACTATTCTAGTGCAGCTTCAATGTTACAAGCAGTTAACTCTCTCCTTTAGGTCTGAAAGCACCCTCTTATGGGCTGCTGTGAGAATGACTGGTCTCCTGTTTCCGCTCTACCCTTCCAATTACTCCCTGGCATGCAAGTACTAAACCCAAATCACAATTTCAATTGCTTAAAACATTTGGCATTTGAATGCAGGTACTAACAGTGAAATTATGTACATTAGTAATTGCTGGGCCGGGCCCTTGTTAATGGCAAAACCCAGGTGCCGTTTAACATCTGTGTCCTTTTCTGTACGGCAACTGCTCTGACGGTCAGCCAGGTCAAGTCAACATAGCCCACAATTTCAGTAGGGAGGGGCGGGGGGGGGGGGGGGGGGGGTGCTGAAGCCCAGTCAGCTCAATGGTGTTGCACCACTACTTGTGTTTAATGCCTTGATTAATTATTGGTAATCTTCTTTACAGCTAGCCCTATTCTTCCTCATCATAGTACTTGTGTATGAGGCAGTACTTGTGCATGAGGCACTATGCAATAAATCATAATGATCCATGCTAAGCAGGCATGATATGTGGTATTAGAGGCTAGAGAGGCATTTTGGTGCTGCCAGTCTAGTCATTCCTCAGTTTGGTATGACTTTTTTTAACTGGGTATTTCGGATAAAGCAGTCCTGCTAAGTGTAATTACCTGGCTAGATTGCCATTTGGGTTCTGCCAGTCTAGCCGTTTCTTACTGCGGCACTGTATATTTTTCTGGGCATCTGTGATAAAATTATATGTTATGATATGATAAGTCATATATAACACACCTGTACACAAGTGTTTTTTAGGCAAAACAAGATAAGAGAAGGAAAACTGAGGGAGGACAAGACAAATGATCTTACTAAGCTTTGTGTCATTCAGATCGTGCAAGTGCGAGAACGAGAAGTGCAAGGGGGAAGGGAGAGGGGAAATGCAAGGGGTAGGGGAGGGGAAAACAGGGCAGCAATACTCTGAGTAAGTGCCCCCAGGGCAGCGTGGCTCTGGGTAGTGCAAGGAGAACAAGGTACTGTAGGGTTACAGTTACAGCCCCTAACTGCGTGGTAGGCCTGGAGGCAGTGCAAGGGTGAGTGATCAAGAAAGAGTCTGGACTCAGTGAGACAGAGGGTAGCCAAGCAACCAGTTGGTACAGCGGACAGGTAGGTCAGCAGGGGAGGGAGAGAGAGAAAGCAGAGGAGAAGAGGAACGTTTTGAGCTGCTTCCGGAACTTCAGGTGGTCTGGCTCAAGTTTGGGAGGCTCAGGGGGGCCATTTCGGAGGGGGGCGCCTGCAGGGGAGAAGGTTCTACCCCCCCACTCTCTGCCTGGAGAAGTATCTAACCCTTAGGGCTCGAGAAGGAAGGTATTTTGGAAGATAGCATTGGATGTAGTGCAGATACCAGCCCCAGAAAGCCTTGTGGACAATGAAAAGGGTCTTGAACTTGATCCATGAAGCCACTGAGAGTCAGTGGAGAGATTTCATGGCTGGAGAGATACAGTCCCTGGGCTTGAGGCCAAGGATATGTCTTGCAGTCCTGTTCTGGATTAGATGCAGAGGGTGGAGAGTAGAGGAAGGCAGATTGAGAAAATGGCTGTTGCAGTAGTCCAGCCTAGAGAGAACCAGTGCTCTGGAGACACTGAGCTTCTGGGGGTAAGTGAGAAATGGAAGAGTCCATTTGAGGAGGTGCAGCTGGTAGTGGGATTTCTTGGCGACATCCGAGATGTGAGGAGAGAAAGAGAGAGTGGAGCTGAAGATGACACCAAGAATGAGCGAGAGAGGAGAGTAGGCTGAGAGGAGCCTGAAGGAAAGCTGAGTGTCATCCGCATAACACTGTAAGTTAGAGGAGAAGGTAGAGATCAGGTGGGTCAAAGGGGCCAAGTAGAGGTTGAAAAACCAGGGTGAGAGGATAGAGCCCTGGAGAATGCCACATGTAGAGAGAAGTGGTGGAGTGAAAGGGACAAAGTTGGACCTGGGAGCGCAGTCCAAGAGGAAGGAGGTCAGCCACTCCAGGGACCGATTCATGATGCCCAGGTTCTCACAGAGTCAATTGATCAGGATGGCGTGGTTGACCGTGTCGAAAGCAGAGGACAGTTCCAGGATGATGAGGACAGAAGGAATGCTGTAATCAAGGTTAGAGATCAGATCTTCACAGGTGTTCAGGAGAGCAGTTTCCGTGCCTCTGGCAGCTCTTAAGACAGAATGATGGTCATGGAGACAACATACAGATTCAGTGTAGAGTGTAAGCTGGCAGTTGGCCATCTTTTCCAAGAATTTGGGAAAGGGGAAAGTTCCAGTGGTAAAAGAATGAGGGGAACGTTCCAGTGGCAAAAGAATGATTACAGAAATCGGCCAAGGCTGGATCGTGTCAATGTGGTCCTTGATGGCTCTGGAGGAGCAGGCGAGCATCTGTTTCGACGACACTTCCATAGATGGCACTTGTCTAGAAACCATCTCAGGTGTTAAAGAGAAAGAGGAGAAAGGGGGAGGAGAGGGAGAGATGGCCAAAGGGGGCCAAGAAAGGGAGAGGGAGAGGAAGAGGAGATAGTGGACAGGATGTCCTGAGTTTTAGCAGAGAAGCTAGAGGCCAAAGCCGTACAGAGATCCTGTTGAGGGAACAGGAGAGGTAGAAACCGCAACAGGATTGGACAGTTCCTTGCAGATTTAAAAGAGTTTGGCTGTGTTGTTAGAGGCCGTAGAGACGCAGGCTTGAATGTGTCCTCTCTTCTTGATGAGTCTTATTGCTTCGACTGGCATTTTGGTGCAACCCGTCTAGGTATGTCTTAATGTTACTGTAATGTTATTATGTGTCTACACTGGTCTACATTGTGCAGCCAGTTGGACATGTTTTCATTGTGGCATGGCATTTTTAATAGCAAAGCATTAATGTTCATGTGCACTGTTGGTTACTTGCATGTTTTGGATTGCTGTTACCCTACACAACAATAGCAAACACTGTGGCTTTTTAGTACATTTTTCTCGGAAAGTGTGCTGTATATTGCATTAAAACACATATTCCTATCTTTCTCCTGGTGCAGTGTGTGGCATACCCCTTCAGCAACACGTTTGTGCGTATTGTGCAAGCGTGGTAATTTAGGGCGGCCCAGAGTGTGGCGCAACTTGTGATTTGTTGCCGAGTTGGGGGGGCCCCCTCAGCATGGCTTGCAGGGGTGCCCCCATAGCTTGTGTTACGCCACTGACTACAGAGGAGCACAGGAAACAAATTGAAATATAAAGAAGAATATTGACCAAATTGAACTGCCATCAGCAAGCAAGCATGTATGTATTTGCAAATAGTAGTGCAGTTAATTCTAAATCCTAAATTCTCACCTTGGCACAACAGGTCAATCAACCACAGCACTTGCACTCGCCACCAGTGCTACCACATGTAGTCCATAACAGGACCACTCTTAATAAGATCTAAGCACCGGGCACAACCAATTTAGGAATAACGTATTAATCACAATAATCATGCATCACCATCCCACACTCCTCTCTCACCAAGCCCAAGCTAACCAGCGCTAAAATAACATATACTTGTGTTAAAATTATAATACTGCTGTATCCTTTACAGCCTCACCAACTACCTTCTTGCATTAGAGACTGGCAGTAACTGTCATGCATAGCACTTGCCAGCAGCATGTACACACCTGAATACTTAGACTCGCATGTCAATGCATAGTCCACACGCCATGCGATCTCGGGACTGTGAGAAACCTAAATGGTATTCTCCCGTTTACTCCCCCTTTTTTACCAATCACCATACCCAATTCCTCCCATCTCATCCAGGAAATATAAAGAAGTATACAAACTCTCTGAGAACTACCTGTCCCACAATGCCTCAGATACTGACAAAGAGAAGGCAATGGAGGGAAATGGGAGGAAAGTACCCAGGCTTGAAACATGATATCCCCCCACTTTCACCTACTCAAGCGAGAACTCTGCTCTTTAGTCAGGGGTCACTTACCTTCATACCCCATATGCCCCTCCCCAATCACTGAGACGAAGAAGAGCAAGCAAAGAGGAAGGAAGATTTCCCATAGGGATATGATATGATATGATATGGCATTTATAATGCGCCTGTACACAAGTGTTTCTAGGATCAACAAAGAAGAGCTTGTCACCTTAATGAAGTTAGGCAAAGTCAGGCAATTCATCTCAATCATCCACACTTGACTTCACTTAACCAATATGCGAAGTATGAAAGGTGTGGCTCTAAACAGCATAGTGAGCGACTTGGGAACCTGTTTCACACTGGGGAAACCGCAAGGAGGACTACTGGACCAGACGCGAGGAGGAGCACGTCTGTCACTATTCCCAGCAAAAGTGTCTTTCTCACCGGATTCCTGTTCTGTATCAAACAAGGACGATTCTTTTAAGAGTGGAGGATTCTTCTTCCTCTTCCTCGTAGACCGGCGACCATGTACAGATAGGGCCGACCTCGAGGAGAAGCCACTATGCCCGCTTGGAGTACCTGCACGGGAAGAGAGGCCTGCCTCCACCCACCGGGAACTGCAGGCAGAGGGGAAAAGCCAGCTGGCTAAAAAAAAAAACTCTGAAGTCTTCTTTGTTTTTTCAACGAGACAGTGTTCAGCTGTTTCGTTATTCCAGATGACAATAATAGTGGAAGGATGAGGAAGTCGTCCAAGCGAGGTTAAAGGAGCTCTGAGAGCCAAATGGAAGTGAAGGCACAGGTAAACAACCAAGCAGAGCGGAAAGGTAAGCAAGCCGAAGCAAGTGAGGACTGAAAGGAGGAAAGCAAACAGCAAGAGCAAAAGCGGGGAGAGAGCGAAGAAAACACAAAGGAAACAGCGTCTTACCCTGAAAGGCACAGAGCGGTGTAGCAATGCTGAGATCTGACCGGGAACTGTGCATACATGGAAACACAGCGCCATCTTGGAAATTAACTAGAGCCTGTCCTGGCGTTAACACGAAAGTGTAGTGGCTCCTCTATGGCGGCAAGTCCAGCGGTTCCAAATCCGCCACAGAGCTCAGGGGATGTCAACGGCATGCCAGAACACCGGCCCACTGAGCGAGAAAGGCTGCAGCACGGCAAGGGAGCCGTGCCTCCCGAGAGCTGGAACCAGGCAAAGAACTTGCTACGGGCATTGTGTGAACAAAAGCTTGTTCCTTGGGGTAAAGAGAGCCCAGGCGTCAGAGGAGCCGTAAGAGTGAACCCTGATCCAAGGCTGAAGGAAGGAAATTGTTACAGTGCCACGCGGCAGCCGGTGAGTGTCCAAAGCTCAGAGGAGCCCGGTGCGCGTGTGCGTGAGGATTTAGTAAACACACTGAAAGAAACATTTTGATACATATATGTGAAGCACATTGACACAAAGGAAAGGGCATGTGAGAGCAAGATTGCTGAAAGCCAAGTACGAGAAAGAACAGTATGAAAAGGGTGCAGAAGCAGTGCATTCTGGAACTGGAAGTTTAAAGTGTGTGAATATAAAAAGAAAGAGGCAAGAACAAAGCCTTATGGGACTTGTGGTCCGAAAGTGAAAAGTGAAACGAAAATTCCCAGAGACACAAGCCACAGCCAGGATATCAGAGGGGTCCCGCACAGGGCTGGGGAAAAGATATGGTGTTTTTGAAGAGGCCCTGATATTAGGAAGTAAGAAGGAAATAAAGGGAATTTCTTGAAATGTGAAATCAAAGGTCCGAGCCTGATCGAGGGAGACCAATTGAAGATTTTGTGTTAAAGTGGGCCTAAGCCTATCGGAGGGGGACATGCGGTGAACAGTAAATCACCCAAGAAGTTGTATATGTGAAACCCTAACATAAAGGAACTTTAATGTTTGTCGTATTGCATCAGACCCTCTGAAATAAAGATACTTTGAATGGCAAAGAGACTTTGGCACAGAAGGCCCTGATGTTGAGGTTTTGAGCTGCATCCTCGTGCTAGAAAACAACTTTCTTACGTATACCATTTTTAGAATTGCAGCATTATTATTTAATATTCGGTACATTATAATCAAGCACCACAAGGCACTCCTTATTTAAGGAACGTATCTGTTGTGGAGCATAACTGCTCATTGCTGAACCAGAGCACTTAATTCACCATACCATAATGGATTTTCAGTTACTGGTTGCCAGACGATTAAACCATTCTGTCCTCACAATAGAACCATGCAATCACCAGCTCTAATTAGCCTTTATGCACAACTCATGCATGTCATTGCCCCACCTGGGAACAACCCTTCAGGTGCACAACAACTCACAAGTAGGAGTCGCTTTAACCAACCTGAACGTGTGCACACAGGGCACATACATTGCTAAAAGCCACCCCAAGTAGTGCGGCCATTTACTTTAGTTCCGCCCTCATTTAGAGCTGCCTACGCTATCCACCCCAACACTTCGATTGGGCACCAACTCGGTCCCCCATCTGACTGTACATGTACACAAATTTGGCGCATAACAATTGCTAAACCAATCACAGCTACACATAATTTTATTTTCCCACAAAAGGTCTTATATAGCAGGATGCGTATCGCCATCCAACCAGGATCTGACACCCCCTCACGCCAGACCAATGGCAGTTTAGTTCATCACACTCTTTGTACAACTCAAGTAAATTGTACATAGCTACCATAACCCTAAACTACCACAATAGCCAGTGGACCAAAATTAACTGGTTACCTTTTCTCTAATGTAGGCATCCATATATACCAAGCATGTGACCCATACATGCCACGATATAGGCTATCCTATTGCACTGTGTATGTAAGTATGACAAGGGGCTCATTTTAGGGACAACACAAAGCTGCCATAGTTTGAACACAGTTATATGGCATAATCTGTAACATCACGACGCATAACCACCAATAGCCTCCCAGGCTGCACTCCAAGGTAAACATTTAATCTACTCAGGATACTCAATGACATCTCATGCTAAATATATGTAACACTGCCCTTGGCAATCAAACACAAAACAATTGTTTACCCACCGGCCCCACAGGACAACTATGAACCGAGCAATTCATGTACTCACTCAATGCCGCTGCTTGGTTGGTTCTAGAGCATATTGGCAATTTCCATGAGGAGGTACGGAGTATTTGAAACTATTTGAGCTAATCTTAACAAAAACTTTATTCTTCTCACCTTCCTTTATTTCCCTCCCCCCCTCCTCCTGCTCTCCCCCCTATGTACACACTGACTAAATAAAATGTAGTATTATGGTTAGAATTAATGTAATACTACAGAAATGTATGTAAATGTATGACTCCAAAATATTGGACAGTTATAATATTTGACTGAACTGCATTGACAAAGCCTGTACTGGCGAAACTTTTGGCCATGCAGTTGCCAATTGTTTGTTTTGTTATATTGCCATGAACTGTCCAAATTTACCGGTAACTAGGTGTTTTACGATTAACCCACTTCGTCATCCTTTGAAACACCACATGTTTTGATCACGTGACAATAAGAGACGGCATGCGCATTGCGGCCCGAGAGGTTACTGCATGTGAGGGAAGGCGTAGGCGAACAGAAATTGCTCTTAAACTCCAGAGATCCAGTAGCGAGAAGAGTTGAGGTAAGATGGGAGGTAAACTGGCTAGGCACATGACCCGTATCCCGACCTGCTAAGCCTTCGACTCGTCGGTCGAAGGTTTAGCAGGTCGGGGCTAAGGGGATTTGGGTAATTTTCCTACCTGGAGTTTACCCTTCCGCTCCCTCAAGGTCTTTCCTGTCATGGATTTACATTTTCAACAATTGGCCGTGTCATGGCCCTCACCAAGGCACCACAAGCAGACACGGTAAGGGACATCTTGGACCCACAGTCCCGGCATTTTTTAAAACCGGTTTTGGCTGTTGAAGGCGTTGAGGATGAAGACATCTCGAAGGATTTGTTGAAGAATTTCTTTCGAAAACAAGTTGTTAGACAGATGAGGCGCGTCAATTCTCAGACAAAGCGATAGCTGTCACGGAAAAACAGAACTGGGGCCAACGGGCGCGCGCATGCTCTATATGATCTCCGATGATGTCACCCTCAAAGGATGCCTTCGAGTGACATTGACTCAACGCCATCGACGCACAGCCCCCTCTGCCTGAAAAAAAATTCTGAAGCAGCTGTCAAAAATGAGGAATACGTTGGAGGACACAATCCATTCGAAGATATCATTAGACGTCACTAGATCATAAATGGTCTGGATCAACCTACCATGTTTTAATGGTTTATTATTTACACAAAGCAAGCCTGTTTTTGTAATTAATCAGGTGTACAACAATTCCATTTCGCACATAATCAGAATCAGTGACACTCAACAGTTCTGTGAATTGGTGGTTTATGGCAATGAGGACAGCTTGATAAATTGCCATCAGAGCTGCAGCATGACAACTTTGGGGACGTAATGATGCCCATGGCTAATCCCTGGGCACCCACACGACAAGCGTGGATATGGAAAGCGGTCAACCAGGAAGCACCAATGAATTAATTCCTTCTCCGCCCCTAGTTATACAATCTCCTTTGGACAAAACAGAGAAGTCCACTGTGGAATTACCTTTACAACTTCCTTCGGGGATGGTGGTACCTGCTGATGATGAGTAGTGTTCACAGCGAGTAAATCACTCCTGCAAAGTGGCATTGAGTTAATGAAAGCATCTCATATGAACTCAATCGGTGTAATAACTTTGCAGACTTCGGTCTATGGGTGGAATCTCTAACAAGTGTGTTTTGCAAGGGGCGGCCTGCGTGGGTGAGTGAATCTCTGGAGCTCCTGAGAGATCCGACTTATAAATCCACCAAACTGGTGAAAATGAACGAATTTTGCAAGGAAAAATGCAGGACGGGTGCTGGAAGACCTGCGGAGCGCACAGCCTGAAGAGCTAACAGAATCGGAGAGAGCCGACGACAGTAGGAGGACCAGAGCAGCCGTGGCGCCAGGCACAAAAAGGCAGACGCACTACGTCGATGAGGACCGGACTCCCCACTGAGACAGAGGAACAGAGGGAACATCAAAGACAACGCGCGTGAGAAGGGACGGCCAGCGGAGTGCGGAGATACCGCAGCCAGAGGCAAGATTGCCCGGCTGCGGTCCCTGAGTGCCTGAGGGAGACAGCACCCCGCAAAAGGGAGGAGACAAACCAGTCAGCAGGGTGACCGAGCCTGCACGGCGGCGAGCAGGAGAGCGGCTCATCACAGTTGTGCCACGGGTCCAGAAGAGAGCCTGGCAGTAACAGGAGACGAGACGGTGAGGTGAGGCACTTCTCCGCAGTGGAGAAGAGGTGGCTTCAAACCGAAGCTGAAGAATGGAGAGGACAGGGAGCAAAACCACCACCCGGGCTTGGCACTGAAGCTACACAGCCCTGCTGCAGGAGCGGCGGGCTGGGTAGGGACACGCCAAGGCCCACCCGGGGTTCACACAGATGGGAGGAGGCAGGAAGGATACCTGACCCATGAGGCAAGGAGCCGGGGGGGGGCGAACACTCCCAACAAAGGCATAGGTGGACCCCACCACAAGGAAGCCCCGCTCGCGCCTGCGCAGCATGCCAAAACGGCGGCACAGAGGGACCCCCGGGCAGATCGTGAGGGGGACGCTGAGACCCAACTGCGACAGCATAGTCAGAGAGTGCATGGGTCTTAATGGGCAGGCCCCGCCTGGGCGAACGCAAGATGACGGACACAAAAAGAACATAGTGCGGCGCCGGGAAATGATCGCACTAACTGAACCTGGCCCACCAACAAGGGCAGGAGGAACCCGGAGCCCCCAGCAACACGGCCATCCGCATGAGGCAGCAGCCGGAGCACAGAGGACCCAAAGGTGGAGGCAGCCCAATTGGGCAAGCAGGTGAGCGGTGCCTGACCACCTGCAAGAAAGTAGACTATTAAAGGAACCAATAGGGGCACACTTAGGTCACGTGAGATAAGCCGAGGGAGCCCCGTATTACAACATAAGGGGCACCACTAACTCTGAGGCCAGGCGAAACCCTAAAGGTGCAACTAATACATAAGAAGACGCCCCCGTGCGCATACAGTGCCATTAGCAGCAACACATCGGCGCAGATGTCACCACCTCGGTATAGGGCAAATGAAAGAGGTAGAGCGTATTTAGCGAGGGGATGACCATATCCGTGGGAGGCCACAACCCATTGATTGGTTACAAGGTAAACATCACTGGGGAGACCCACAAACGCAGGACCAAAGAAGACACCCACATGCAACAGGGAAGACAGGGCCTCGAGGTGGATAGCACTAGGACAGCAAAGTCCTTCAGCGAGAGAAGGGCGTGCCGATTGCGAGGGAGGCAGTCCACAGACATACTGCCCGCACCTAACACTGGAGAAGAGGAGGCCCAGACATAAGACACAAGCCGAGGACATAAGCATGCTAGACAAACAGAAAGGAGGCAAACCAGTATGGAGTCATTCGCCCGCAAGAACGAGAACACGCAGCCCGTGGCAACAGAAGTGGCCACGACCTCAACCACGTCAAACCCCACGCAAGGAGAGATCAGGCAGGTTGAAGGTATCATTCTAGAGGTCATAGAAGCACTTAAAGCATTGACAGAGGGCAAGTTGGATGCGGTGATGCTAGATGTGGGCTCCTTGGACAGGACACAAGGAATCTAGCTGAGAGAGGGACGATGGTGGAGCAACAGGTGCAAAGTAACACGGCAGATGTGACCACAACCCGATCCCAAATGTTATAGGTGCTAAATAGGATCTGTATGCTGGAACGCAGAGCTGAAGATGCGGGAGGGAGAGACACAACAACGTGCGCATAGTGGGGCTGCTGGAGGGGGAGTAAGGCAGAGACCCCACAAACTACATAGAGAGCCTACGGCTGCAGGAGGTCGGAGCAGGGAATTTATCCCAAGGCTTTGCAGTGGAGAGGGCGCACAGAGCCCTAACCAGGAGACCCCGTCTGGGGGCACCCCAAGACCTATGATCGCGAAGATCATGAACTTCAAAGACAGGGAGAAGATTTTGACATTCTCCTGGGAGGGAGGGGTGATAACAAGAAATGGCGCCAGAGTAACCATCTACCTAGCGCTAGTGCAAAGACAACAGGTGCAGTTTTGGCCGACCAAGGAGCGCCTTTGGCCGGTGGGTGTGAGATTCATGCTATTATACCCGGCCAAACTAAAAGTGTTGCACAACGAGAGGTCACACATTTTCGAGACTACAGCTGATGCCCAGGAGTGGATGGACCAACAAGGGATCCCACAACCGAGGGAGAGAAACAGGAGAAACAGGACTGCACCTCAATGAAGCACGAAGCGAGTAAGGTCAAACAGTATACTTTGCAGAGACTCCGACCAGTAGCCCGATAGGCGTGAGCTTCTCCAAAACTTGAGCAGACCGCAGATATCACAAGTACTTACCTGAGGAGTGGAACTGGGGGACACACCCCGGGCTAACATGAAGGAGCAGAACAAACAGCAGAGCAATATCACAGAGACTTGAACCAGTAGTAGGAAGCGGGTGCTCACAGTTTCCGGGAGCAGGCCGCTGAGACCCACAGATGTGACCCCAAGGAAAGACAGAACTTCAAGGCGAGTGCGTCCACAAAAAGGGGGGGTGGCACCTGGGAAGTGGCAGAGCCCGAGCAGGGGGAGGGTGGCTGGGCAATTGTTTATAGTTGTAATAGTTGTGTGGTTAGGGTTATTATGGGAAGGCAAGAGTGGAGGAGGACATAGCAAACGACACAGCAGAGGCAAAGCTGGAGAGCAATCGGAGCCACGTCCGAACACGGTGAATCAAAGGGGTGCACCAGGGAGGGGAGCCAGCAAAGATCAGATGCAGAAGAAGACAGACAAGGTGTGGAGGGACCAAAACCACCCTAATGGGTGGAGGAAAGCGGGAGCGGGCCCGGATACACGAAGCATCAGAAGAACGCTGACCTACCAGCCCATGGGAAGGGGCGGGCTGTCGGACTCAGTGAGCAAATGGGCCAAGAAGTGGTGAATGTAGTCTCATGGAATGTCAGGGGACTAAACGCCTACGTCAAGAGGCTAAGGGTATACGCCTGGCTCAATAGGGCAAAGGTTCACATTGCAATGCTGTAAGAGACACATTTGACGGCCGAGAAACAAGCCAAAGTAGCCAAGAAGTGGGGAGGCCAAATGTATAGTTCTACGTACTCTAACTACGCGAGGGGAGTGCTGACATGGATTGCCCCAGGGATCCTCTTCCAACTCACAAAACAAGAAAGGGATGCAGAAGGCAGGATACTGATCATCCAGGGAATGCTGGAGAACCGGGAGGTGTATCTGGTGAATACATATGCCCCTAACTACAAAGCCACAGAGTTCTTCAGGACACTCACGCCCCGGCTGGCCCCATATAGGACAGCATCGATCATCTGGGTGGGGGATTTCAATTGCACTCTGGACCCTCAGCTGAACAGATCGGATACCAAGCACAAGAAACCAGCGCCGCCGGCCAGAGCATTGCAGAAGATATTGGATGAGTTGGAGGACGCCTGGATAAAGGTACACGGGGGTACCAGGGGATACACACATTATAGTGCCCCGCACAGGACATTCACCCAAACTGACTATCTATTCACGGGCAAGGAGACACTGGGGGAATTCACCGGGGCACGCATAAACGCTATCCGGCCATGCCCGGTTAGTGGGGGCTTGGACACACACATACAGAAGAGCCCCCTTACCCACTTGGCGAATGAGGGCTGAGGCATTGATGGATGGTAAATTTCAGGAGTACATGCAGAGTACGATAGACGACTATTTGGATCATAATGCAGGGAGTGTGGAGAGCACAGGTACGGTTTGGGAGGCCCTTAAGGTGGTAGTCAGAGGGGCGGCAATGGGAAAAACTGGAGGCCTCCAGGATATTAGCTGAACTGGACGAAGTAGAAAGGGTGGTAGCACGGGCGGAAGCAACAGCGGTTAAGAGGGGTGAAGAAGCGGGGGATCTCATGACCTTGAGGCAGAAGTGCACAGCGATTTGGGAGAGACTGGGAAAGCTGGATTACTGGAAATATATACAGCGGCTACACGGAGAGGGAGATAAGCCCGGCAGGCTACTAGCCTGGCTGACCAGACAAGAGGGTAAGCGGGAACCGATAAATGCAATTAAAGACAAGCAAGGGGAGGAGATCAGGACCCAAGAAGTTATCAACACGGTCTTCTTGAGATTCTATGAGAAACTGTACTCCCGGGTCCAGGAGGCAGAGGAGGGAGACATAGCAGAGGCCCTGACAGAAATCACCCTTCCCCAATTGACAGAGGAGCAAAGGCAAATGTTAGACACACCCCTCATAGTGGAAGAATTGTCAGCGGTCATAACTGGGCTTCCGACAGGCAAGTTCCCGGGGCCCGATGGGCTTCCCGGGGAATTCTACAAGAAATACAAGGACAGCCTAGCCCCGAGACTGTTGGAAACGCTAGAGGTGGTGTACGAGGGGACGGCTCCCTAGAAGTATGGCGGAGTCCATAATCGTACCAATACTAAAACCAGGGAAACCGCCCCTAGAGTGTGGCTCTTACAGACCAATTTCCCTGACAAATCAAGATTCCAAAATCCTGACAGCGGCTCTGGCTAACCTGCTTAAAAGGGTCATACCCACGCTGCTACACCCAGACCAAACAGGATACATACCGGGAAGGAATACAACATGGAATCTCTGCAGACTCCACCATGCTATAGACTGTACAAATCTGAGAAAGGGGGAATGTGCAGTGACATCACTGGATGCCATCAAGGCGTTTGATTTGGTGAACTGGGACTGGCTCGCCCACTTCGGGATAGGGGCGAGCCAGTCGTCAGGGATACGTTGGATTAAGCTCCTATATAAAGATCCAAGGGCCAGGGTGAAGACGGGGAGGCACGTCTCGGAGGAATGGTGCATTGCACGGGGTACGAAGCAGGACTGCCCATTGTCCCCGTGTTGTATTTCTTAGCCCTAGAACCATTTGCTGCTTTACTAAGGGCAGAGTACAGGGACACTGGAATAGAGATAGACAGGGAAGTACACCAAATATCAATTTACGCAGACGACATGTTGCTCTATGTCCAGAGCCCACAAACGTATCTGCTAGAACTGCTCGAAGCACTGGGAGCATTCAGCAGGCTTTCGGGAATTACTATTAACAAGGGAAAATCCTCGCTGTTCCCCCGTAGCGGACCTGAGAGGAATGACCCCAACCCAGCTACCGGACCTGGGCCTCACGTGGACCCCACACACTTTCAGATATCTAGGAGTGAAAATTCACCATGACACCAGAGAAACTCACAAGGCAAATACACAGGCAGCCCAGAAAACACAGAGAGGGCCATGCGGTTTTGGAGTATGCTACCATTAGGGATGATAGGGATGACAGCCTTACTGAAGATGACGGTGCTACCCCGTATCCTAAATTATTTCACTAACATCCTTTACAACATTCCTGGATCATTCTTCAAACAACTACACGCCATGTCTCGGGAGGATAGCTCAGGGGCAACGTGCTCGGCTTGGAAGCAAGACGACACGGAGCAACAAAGGTTTGATCCCCGGGTCCGCGCTTAGAAACCTCTGTGTATTAAGCGCGTTATAAATAACCTATCATATCATATATCAAGGCACGGGAGTTCCAGTGTGGTGGAGGGAGAAACAGGGTGGCACGGAACACACTGCAGAGGGACTATGACTGGGGGGGCATTAGCCTCCCGGACTTTGAAAGATACTATTTGGCGAGCCAACTCCAGTTCGTAGTACAGTGGCTGGGAGAAGATGCATATATAGACTCAATACTCTTTCAACCGGTGGTGCAGCAGTACTACCTGAGAGAGGTCCTGGGGCTAGACAAAGCCTCCGCAAAAACACTCCCGAACATGGTTAAGCTGGGCATGGACCTATGCAAAAGGGTGTGGAGAATCCAAGGTATAAAAGACCCCTGCTCTAGACAAATCCCTCTTGGCGGGATTAGTCGATGCCCGCATCACGAATCTGGCAACGTATAGAACGCAGTGGGAAGACAAAGGAGTAGCCCAAATGGGGGACCTGTGGCAAGGCAGATGCTGGGTGGACTTTCAAACCCTGGTAGAAGAGCAGGGCATACAGAATGGCCAATTCATATTGTATAACAACATTGTCAGAACGATACGGAAAAGATGGGAGACCATACTGGAGGCGGAAGACGAGGTGGGACACTAGATGTATGGTATGAGGTCTCGGAGGGGGGGGTGCATTGTGTCCAGACTATGAACAACTACTAGGCGTGACCAACACGAGAGTCCTGCAAGCACAAGTCAAATGGGAGGAAGAACTTCAGAAACCCTTCTCGGATGAGGAATGGAACAGAGTCCTCCGGTATGCCAAGAAAGTCTCTAGGAACGCAAGGTTCAGGCAGATGCAGCTCTACCTCATACACAGAGCATATCTGACGCCTAAAAGAATGTCGACCCGGAGCTGCGCGACAGGGCAGGCGGACATGTTGCATATGTTCTGGTCATGCCAGAAGATAAAGCACTTTTGGGACACTATCAAGGAAAAAGCATTGAAGGGAGGAATCCAAATGCAAGCATGGACACCAGAGTCTTATCTGCTGGGACTGTTCCCGAGAGGGGGTAAGCAGAGAACACACCTTGCGAAAATGAAAGACCTGATGACAATATTGGCAAAACTTTGCATAGCAATGGCGTGGAAGTACAGGACCCTCCACTGAGAGGTGGTGGGAGGACCTGCAAAAATGGGTGATAGCCGAAACATCAGTGTGGACAAGGGCGACGCAAAGGGGGGAAGGCGACAGTGGGGCCAAGGTACTGGCGTGGAATACCCTTGTGCGAGACCTGTTCGGAAGAGAAGAAAGACAGTACATGTGATCCCAGAGGCTCAAGAGGATTAAACGGACGACACAGGGGAGGTGAAAGGTCTCAGGGGGAGGATGGCTCGGCCCACCCGCACCCGAGAAAACATACAGAGTAGTAGACGAGCATTATGGACTGGGGAGGAGGAGGAGGCCTCTATCAAATAAGAAAATGGTAACTCCAAGCGAACGTGCCAGTTGAAATGTGATGTGTGTTGTCGTTAAAGTTGTCATCAGTTTGTTTTGTGTTGAAAATGCAAATAAAAAGGTTTAATTTAAAAAAAAAAAGTGTGTTTTGCAGTATCATCAGGACAAGATAAGAAATGTTTGTCAAACTGACCAAATGCCCAATAAGGTAGTCCTGGCTTGTCAAACAGCCCAGAACAGAACCAGTCGCTTGATGTGTGAAGCGCGACATGATCCTCAGGTTCATGCACCATCTCTGCTATTAGAGGTAGAAGAGCGAGTGCAAGCGCTGATATCAACACTGCCGGTTGTAGCCGGTGAGCCAAAACACTGCCATCCAGCCTAGGTGCTGGAAACTTGGTAGGCATTCTCAGTGCTCCGCTGCAATGCTCGAAACTCACTGTGCTGACCTTCACCAGAAGAGGAGTCTTGTCTGCCTTGGACCTGAAGTGTAACCGCTGTACCACCAAGAGCCTGCTGACACTGTCCAGATGAAGGCAAGACGTACATCACCACAGTCATTCATGAAGTCCCTGTTACATCGCGGGACCTATCTAGGGTGCTTTCATTGACATCGAAGGTATCCAGAGGAGCTTGAAGACCAATGCTATTGAATTCCCTGAAGTCTGTGACTAGACGATGCTGCACAAATACCACGACAGGTATTCTCAGCAATCCTTAATCACCTGGGGGTGTTCCTATCTTTGAGGGACCTCTTTGGGCCGAGGAAGCTCATCTCTCTTGAACCGACACGATCACCATTAGCTTTGCATTGGGCGCAAAGTCTTGCTTACATTAGCGCTATCCAGGCTGGCCCAGTTCGGTGGTGGCCAGATCAGTACGGTTAGGGGATATTCTCTTGGACCCTGTAGGTAGTATCTGCTCTCTCAAATACCTACAACTTGATTTAAGACCCTTAGGTCACTTTTCTACCACCTGCATGTGCTCTAAACTGGCTGCTTCTTCATCCTGAACTCCGTTTCACAGTGGCCTCTCCTAGTGCTACTCATCTGTGACTCCATCAGAACTCTGTTGGATTCCTACTGACTACTAGACTCTCACTAGATAGGGATTGGACCTCTGAAGACTAATCTACTGGTGCCTTGACCGGTCTTATAATTATAAGGCATATGTATTATGGTGTGCTAACAACCTTTCCACTACTTTAGCAATACATTGAATATGTTTTAACTGTGCACATATCTAAAGTAGTGGGTTGCAAAACTGAGTTATATGTATGTAGTGTTATTTGTACCTACCTTAACTAAACTGCACTTCCAGAGTGTGATGAACACGTGACGAAAGAGGAAACAAATTTGCTAAGCATCTCTTCTTTCAAGCGAAAGGTGGCAATATCTTCAACTCAAAGCAAGGGTGTACACCCAAGCACAAACGTATACCGAGGGGCTGCAGTTTACTCACAGCACACCAAAGGAGCCACCAAAAAAGAAATATTGTTTTCCATGCACTCATTTAATACCGGCAATGGTTATGGGTTTCAATAGTTTGTGTTGGAGGATCTCTCATTACATGGATATCTAAGACACCCCAACATTTACAGAACTTCGACAGCCAAGCCTATTCCAGTTAGTTTTGGTTCCAGTGGCAGTCCAATGTGTGGTAGGGTTCTAGATCTGGTACCAATCCTCACAGCCTTAAACTTGCCTCAGTGTCTCGTAGGTCTAAGCATACAGTCCAAAGCATCCAGCAGGGAAGTGAGCCAAGCTTTGATGAAATTCTGAACTGCCAGGAGCGTACAAGCTGAAGAAGGAAGCAAGGGAGCAAGGGAGCCGAAAGCACAGGTACAGGAGCATCCCTATGAACATTCAGACATGCAGTCCCCATCCTGCATCTCCAATGGGCCATGCAAGGCTGGGAAAGCAAAATACCCCCAGCCTTGCATGGCCATTGGACATGCACGCTGGGGAACTAAACTGTCAAAGGAAAACAATGTTTCCTTTTGAAAAATAAAGCCAGCCCTGGAGCGCACCCTAAGTAAGCAGCCGCAGGAGTGCTCAGTGTTTCCGCTGCGCAGACGCGGCTCCTCCATGATGGACGGGGCTATTCGTGGGCTGACGCCCCCCCCCCAACCTCGCCCATTATGGACGAGCGACCCATTTTCAGACACCTCGGTCTGCATCCTCACTAACCCCCACCCACTACCCTCCCCCCGCACATCAACACCATTTTGTTAGGCCTGGTGGCTCCAAGAGTTGTTTGTGTGCACAAGGAGCACATTATAGACTACCTTTAACACATCACCCGTTACAAGGAAGGCAATGCCGTGAAAAAGATTTGGAATACATTCGTTGATGTGCAATGCATATAGATTGCTCAGAACAATGTCATGAGCGTAATGAAATTGTGAAATAAAAAAAATAGACGCGCAGCATTGCTGCCATGAAATAATTACATGTTTTGAATGTTGCCAATCTGCCTCATGAGGCAAGAGACTCTAAATACAGGATGAGATGTTGGCAGCAGATGCTGAAAATATGAAACAAACTGTTTTCTTGCAGGGCGTAGTTGGTGAGGGATAATATTGTAGTCTTCTACTTTGTAAAGATTTGTGTAAAGCATTGGAATTACATAGATGTAAGTTGCAAGTAAGTAAATCATGAAAAATAAGACAAGCTTGACAATCAACACACAGCCTTCATAGCAACTTTGCATAAAAAAGTAACATTTACCAATAATAAAGTAACATTTAGTGCACACAACAAAGCGAGCAGTCTATTGCCACACACGTATAATAATCATGGAAATCTCAGCGAAATGTATTTTACCAGCTCATGAAGACAAAACATGTAAGATAGCTCAGTATGCTAAATGCTGGCTGGTGAGCTCTACGTGTGTTCCGTAGGTGAAAAGTTTGAATCCCGGGAAAGGCTTTTCGTCCTTTAAGGTTGCTAAAAGGAGTAGTAATTTATGGTTGGGTAACGAGCATTGAATTAACACATAAATTCTATTAAAAATGCCTTGTCGAAACTTTTTTTAAAAACTCATATTTGCATTGTTATTACCTTTGCAGCAATAGCTCAGCCCACGCATCTGTGTCACCAGTTCTAGGACACAGAAAAACAGAACACGACTTTCCAGTCATTAGTATTTATGGGATAGAAGCCAGTCTAGTTCTATATGGTGAAGTAATCTGGATAGGTTCTAGAGCGTGTAACTAAAGTTTATGTAAAGCAGGGGTTGCAACCTCTGGCTCTCCAGGTGTTTTGAGTTACAACTTCCATCAGCCATATCCAGCTTGGTGAGAGATGATGGGAATTGTTGACCAAAGGTTGCAGGCCTCTAATGTAAAGAGTGCGCCAAGAAACCACATAAATGGCAACAGTGCGCAGTACAAGACCCCCATAACATTAACATCAAAATTAAAGGATGCCCGCTGAGGATCTAGGGACCTTGATGTACAACCTGCAATACAATGGGCTCTGAAGAACCAATGCGAAATGACTGCAGCAAATGAAGCACAGTCACAATAACGCAAGGTAATGGGACACAACGCACACACAAGAATGACCGCAGGTCCAAGGCCATGGTTACTGAATACAATGCAAGGCATGTGCAAACATTACACACAGTTTTGCCGAATAGCAGCTTTCTCGGTCATGGGTTGATATGAAAGTTGTATTTACACCAGATTTACAGTAGAGAATGGAGCCAGAGCCCTTTAAGATAAGAGGGACACACTAAAGGCTGGGAGGAGGGAGGAGGGAAGAAGGGGTGGGGTTTAGGGGAGGAACGGGGTAGTCTGTATGAGGGAAATAAAGAGTGAAGACGTGTTAGCCACGAGTCCCGTGTCGTTTGTCAAGCATGTTCATTGGGGCCTAACAACTGGCGACGAGGCGCCACGACCCACTTTGCAGACAAAGTAGTACCGACACAGTTGGAACAAGCCAGCGCTGTGTGGGAAAAACTTAAATCAGTTTGAATATCATCAAGGTGGCATCAGACAGTTCAACATTTCCAGGGAGATTTTGTATACAGAGGCAATTGAAACTGTTCAAATGAAACTGTGCACGAACGTCGTAAGGGTAGCAATAACTTTATTTGCACTGTATCTTTAGAGGCATTTAAGGGTTATCTGAGCAGTAGTCCAGCATACATGCCAACATTCTGTGACCAAAAATCTGTAAGAATCTTAAAGTTTCAAAAATAGAACTAGCATGATGGTGATATCCCATGAAATGAAGTCACATGAACTTTGGCCTTCAGTCACCACAGAAAATGACCTTAAGTGACATATGGCCTTGAAGAGATCACAGGAAAAGACTGCCTGGTGTGGCCTATCCAAAAATCCTCTGACCCATCATTAGAAAGAAATGTTCCAAATAAGTGAGCTGTGACCAGCTTCTTCCTCATTAACACATATTTCTCTCTGCAAACATACCCGCTGAAAATCACGAGATGGCCAGCCAGCAAGGAGCTGAAACACAAAATACCCAATGAAAAGCTAAATCTTTCTATTTGAACAAGTGCCTGCTGTGGAGGATCCAGTGTGAAAAGACATCAAGGTGATAACACTTCTGTATACCCTAAGGGAAATGACGGCCGCAAGGACTCTGCAAATGCAGCTTGTAAGGCAAGCCCCAGAACAAAAATAATATAGAGAAAAATATATTGCTGTGTTATACAACTGCTGAGAGGCAACATGCGGCAGTTGCTGGGGGCCTCCCTCAGGCTCATGGCCACTTTCAACTAAAAGGTTGAATCCCCCCTGATGCCTTTCATGCCCCTGACAAATCAAATATTTCCTATATCAGGATGCTGGCCAAAAAAGAAAAAAAAATGTTTAAAAAAAAAAAAAATTGGTATTTGTTGCCACTAAATCGGTAGGCGGTAGGACTGCTTAGAAAGCGGTATCCTACCGCCTAAATCGGTAGGGTTGGCAAGTATGGTCCAGGACGGGGAATACTGGCCGGGACAAAGACTAATCTACTGGGGCAAGTTCGGCTAGGGGTTAATTTAGGGAGTTCATGGCAGGCAGAAGCAAAGGTCTACCGATGGCGCTTGCCTTGGAGCAAAGACGGAACTTACCAGCCCCAGCAATAAGGGGGCCCTTCCTTTCTCCTCTGGTACTCAATCACTGCAGTAAGCAAGGTGCAGCAGTGGTCGAAGTGTACGAAAAGAAGTAGTGGTACTATGTTCCCCAGTGGCCTGCACCTGCTCCCAACAAACCACGTTGCCACGCCTCCTCCCACGCACAATACAAACCCACAAACACACACACACAGACACACCTGCTGTTTAAGGGAACGTTCAGTGTGTTGCATTGAATGTGCAAGTTTCAACTTCTTCTTACACTTTTATTTTAAAGTGAAACCATTCCAGAATGGTTTATTTTAAAAATAAAAGTATAGGAACAATAAAGCTTAATTAAAAGAAGTAGAGGGACGAACAGCCGCAAAGCCAGTGTGTGGGGCCTAAGGATTTGTTAAAAGCTGCAAGGCGCAAAGATCCTTCTTGCAATGCTAAAAGCCATTTAAAGCACTAATCAGGTAACTGGGATGGACATTGAAGGAATAGACAGGCAACATGAAGTCGGAGTTATCTGGGTGAGGTCAGCAATGTATTTGAGGTGGGCCAAGAGACCAGCAGGAGGAACAAAGGAGCGGTGGAGTGTGGAGGCGTTTTTGAAGCATGGCGAGTCATTGGTTTAGTCAGTGCAAGAGTACTGCAGTGCTGTGTTGTGTACATGAAAGTGTTATAAGTGTTGTCAAGAGAAGGAGAGTAGAGAGTGATTGTACATGGGAAAGAGGGTGTCTGAGTAAGAGGTGGGCAGAGTGGTTGTGGTAGTTGGAGGGTTGGTACGGACAGGAGCGGTAATTGTAGTCTGCAGGGAGTGACAGTAGTTGAGAGGTCAGAGCGGTAGTTGAGAGGGAGAAGCGTGTAGGGGGTTAGGAATAGTCAGGAGGAGGCAGTCAGCGCGGAGGAGGGAGAAGTACAGTGGAGGAGGGAGGAGTAGTAGTACCATCAAAGGGTGGAGGCAAGGCACCCATAAGGTGTGAGAGACATCAGAGGGACCGAGGAGGAAGAAAGTAGAAGCGGGTGTACTGGGAGGAGAGACAAAGAGAGGGAGAAGAGAATGTGAGCATTAGAAGAAAAGACTGGATCAAGTAGGATGTACAATCTGGGGCTATGGATGCCTGGGTAAGGGAGGAGGTTCACTGAAATGAAAGCAAGAGGGACGGGCATTGGGGCCATTGATATTTCAATAAAAACCCTTTAACCACCTCTGAGATATGGAGCGATTCTTGTGTCATCTGTGACGCTAAACCAACCAGCCCTCTGGTACAGTTTTCTCCCTTCTAGGCATTTTGCTCCTCATCCATGCCCAATGCCACAATAGAGAGGCTTGGATACAATGGTGTAGCTATAATTTCACTAAAGGGGGGCTTCACCACATAAATGTGAGCTTACGGTAGGGATCCCCAAATTAATAAAGACGGTGCATTTAGTTTTGCATGCTCTTGCGACCAGGCTGAAATCTGAACTTGTATAAAACCCATTGCATTGTTAATACGAGTTCTTACCATTGGCAAACTAAATGGTATTCATATTATCGACTTCATAAGGATAAAAGATGGAAAGGGCCATGCCAATATTTTGACATAGGCATACAGTAGCCAAAATGACCCGTGGAGATCTACACATATGTGAACCTGGCCCCATGGGATGAACAATCATAACTGGCTTCCCGTCCACAGGTTTTTTTGCTTATTCACTAGGTATGTGCTATTTAAATCCCATACATACAAAGGTCAATTAATTATTTTCTGTCTCAAAACAGTAACCTGAATACATAATAGCTGCAAAGTGTGGACATCCGAAAACGAGTAATGCACATGGACCCAGCCTTACAGATAAGGGAGTATCGGACACTTTTACTCCCTAAAAATAGGCAAATACCCCTAAAAAATAAAATTAGAGAGTAAAAATGCTCCCACCGAAAAATAGGAAAAAGACATGTAGAATGTTGTGCCCCCGCTTTCACCCTCACAGCTTCATGGATATGTTTCGGCAAGTCGTGCATGTAGTATCACAGGAAGAAACTACTATTACAATTACCTGATCAGAAGAAGTAAACCTGTTTTTTTATGTGCATGAATAACTAGGTCCAAAGAAATAATTATAACAAAAACATTTCAGTTTTTCCGTAAAAACATATTTACTCGCTTATAACATACTCTCATTGGGAACTGGACTTTTTTTTTAGGGAGTCAAAATAAAAGAAATTTCACTCCCAACTTAAAAAAATAGGGAGTAAAATACTTCCAAATCATATCTGGAGCACTGTGCGGACCCATATCTACTTTTCTAACTCAAGAACTTCACTCACACTCTTGTTTCATGAGAATATGCTAAAACAGCACTCAGCACATGTTCCGAAAGTCCTGGTGGCATTGTTAGCACTGTTACATCACGTTGCCTTCTTGTGTATTCCACCAGTGACCTAATCAGATGACATATTGTGCCGGCTTGTAGAGGTTTCCTACCACAAGAACAACAAATCAAAACGGCAACATTCTTCTTCATCATGAGGACTGCAGGTGTAATGATATGACAAGTCATTCATAACGCGCCTGTACACAAGTGTTTCGAGGCTCGACAAGACAAGGAGGGCGAAAAAGAAGGAGGACAAACAACGATCTTACTAGGCCTTGTGTCATTCAGATCGCGCAAGTGCGGAGAAGAGGTGAGGGGTGAAGTGCCAAGGGGGGCATGGGACGGTGAGGATAATGGGATTAATCTTCCTCTTTTGGTTTGTCTGCTGTTAGTAGCTGGATTGATCATAATTGTCTAAAAGGTAATGGGATGACATTCTAAAAGATACAGCATAACTTGGGAATTGGTGCAAAAGCCCTGATCTGACACATCTGCTGACATCAGCAAAAAACTTTCCAGCTGAATTATATAAAAAGTTAGAAAAACATCTCCATAAATAATACATATTTTATCAGTAAGAATTTAGCAATTTATTCTTGTCAAATTCTTCCTTTAAAGTCTTTTGTGTATGTGAGTTGTTGGCCACTTGGCAGTAGCATAGCTCTGTGAGTTAAGCGTTTGCCTGAGGAATCTGTGTGTAAACTGCAAACCCAGGACTAAACCCCCCGCCCCCACAGTTCGGACTCGGCTCTTCATCTTTCCAAGGTTGATCATTTAAGTACTATGGAGATGTGCAATAGTTGGTCAATAACATCAATTGTCATCAGTCCCAGCAGACAATTGATTGGATAGAGTGGTGAGCACTATACTAAAATGGTCAATATTAATGTTACTTAAACAATAGAAAACATTACAGAGAGTAATGGATAATAAAGGGATAGCCATTAATCCCAGGTGATGATCAAATGCCCTATCCCAGATGGTGATTTTTTCAATACGTTCTGGGAATCGAAAATCTCATCCTTTTATACTAGGTGACCTCTACCAGAAAATCACACTCCCATTCTTATTGAGAATATAAACCCTTCCAGTTTGTCTTGAGATTTATTTTTAGCCAAGGTAATAAAAAACTATTTTTCCGGCAATAGCAGGCCCTTAACATCGGACACTTGCCAAGACATTCAAATGTGCCTCAGTCCTTCCCCATTTAAAAAAGAAATGTGCACCCCTATTCTAGACCTACAACATTTCGGACCCATATTGAGTCCGCTGTCACCCTAATACTAACCAAACACATAGAATCCCAGAACATTCTTGAAGACAGGCAGGTGGGTTTAAGTGCTGGATGCAGCACTGAAGTAATGGTCACTTTAATGGTAGCAGACATCAGGAAGAGGGTTGATGGTGGGGTTATATTGGTATCATTAGTTCTCTCAGCCGCTTTTGACCCCGTCGGCCACACCATCCTCCTAGGTCGAGAGCTAATCTTAAGTCCCTCTGGGCAAGTTTTTTCCGGGATAAATTCATGCCTGAAAATTCCCTCTGGCTTTACTCAAGGAGCTGCCATCTTCTCATTGTTATTTAATAGCTACCTCCAACCCTTCACAAAGCTTCTCCTTAAATGTGGTATGCATTTAAAGCCTTTAATGTAACCCGCTGCAACCAGATTTAAATAAAGTTGTTTAAAAAAAAAAGGTTTGGATGGGGTGTTATAACCAGATTAATCATCCTCTTTGGGTTTGTTTTCAGTTAGTAGCTGGATTGATCATAATTGTCTAAAAGGTACTGCTAGCAAAACTGAATTCCTTATACAAGTTTCTCGTGGACTGACTGGAATCCAACTTTAGGCCCTGTGTCCTTAGCATGCCATGAAATCCGGTCAGTAAAGTCTGCACCCTATGTATTGCCATTGATAGTGAAATTGCTCTTGGCCTTCAGGTAAACAAGTGGGTTGGCACTGGTTTAGGTCAAGTTCAACAATTCAGGAAATGTTTGCATTTATTTCCCATTAGTTGTCAATTTCAATTGACAAATGCATTTCTAACATCATCTTGACTTGACTTGAATACTGCAATTCAATATGTATTTGTAAGACTTCAGAGGATTCAAAATTCTCCAGCCAGATTTTATTGAAACTTTCACAGAAAGCCCACACCATGCCCACTCTGGCTTTCAGTTACTGAAATGGTTACATTCAAGGTCCTTTGTTTCGTTCATAATGCCCTTCAGCACAGGGCCTTGATTTCTTACAAAAGAAAAATTAAACATAGCTTCCATATCCATTCTTCCATTCAGCAAAGGCTATTCACCCAGTCCCATAGACGTTTCATCTAGTAAAAGGGGGGGGGGGAAGAGGATCTCTATGCAGGCAGTCAGTCATTGGAATTTGTTACTGGTATCGCCAAGGAAAGCCGGCACTCATCAGTCCTTTAGAAAGCAACTCACAAATTCCTTTTCTCAAAAAGCTATGAATAATCTTCATCCTGCTCCTATCAGACTGCTTTTCCTTTCACTAGTATGATTAGGGTTTAGTTTGTTTATATGTGTCAAGTGCCGAAGTGTCCTTTGGGGCATAAACTGCACTATACAAACCAGCTTAAAACTAAAGTAATCTAAATAATGGAGATACAGCAATAGTAATTTAGAAATACCTCTTTTTGTAACAAGTCAGAAAATACACAGTATAGGTGCAGGTGCAGGGTAGACATCCTCAGATCGGATTGTTCAAAGTATTGCATGACAACCCAAGAGAGGGGTGAAGCTTTACCAGGAAATAGCTGGGGAGTGATCACATTACAAAAAAGGTATATTTAATTAAGAGCGAGAGCACTGGATGGGGTTCAAGGAACAAATGGCTGCCAGAGGTTCTGAGAAGAAACTGGGTGGGACAGAGCACATCCATGCTGGCTCTTTTTAGTCATCAATCACAGAAACTGAAAAAGGGATTTCATCAGAATCTCATTTCAGAGGCTCGTGCTCTGTAAGAACCTCAGCTTTTTCCTCTGTCCAGCACTTTACTGAAGCAGAGGGTTTTGACTCAGTGAGACTACTGAGTTCATGACCATTAAAAGTTGGCAAGATACTTTGCTTGGTAAATCCTGCCAGGTTCGAGAACCCCGGCAAAATCAGCAACCTGTCCTTGAAAACATGGACTGTTTAGGTGTTGCTGGGTGAGAGCTCTGGTGATTGCAGCACTATCTACCCAGAGCTTTTGGAATTGGCAATGGAGCACAGTGTGCACTAATTGGCCTTGGCAGAATTCCAAATCCTCCGCCAGCCCCATCCTAGTCTATATGTGGGTCAGAAGGGTGGTACAACAATGAAGATATTCTGTTAAGTCGCTGTAAGCGGGCAAAAGATCACTCTGTACTGTAACAAGGCGTTACACGTGACATGTATATTGAATTGAACTCTAAATTAGGGCGTTTATTCGTTTTGCCAGCATGCTTGGCAGTTTCTCTGAGGTTTTTAAGCTTCCCCCACAATGATAAAATGTCTTCTTTCACAATTAGTAAAAGGCAACGTAGGCTTGCTCTATCTTTGCCCTTGTTCAGTGTAATCAGCTTTTCTTTCTGTGCCTTTGTCTTCGTCAGGTCTCTGCCTTTTTCTAGGTCAGGGCATCTGCCGTCTCTACCTGCTTTTATTGCTCAACGTTATTTTGTTATTTGATCCCTCTTCCTCCTATTCCAATAACCTCATCTTCCTTTATGGGCTCTTCCTTATTTTTCAGGTTTTCTTCACCCTCTCCTTTGCTAGGTCGGTCTTGGATTCGTGAGGGGTCAGAAAAGAAAGCCGGACACAAAGTTGTCTTTGGCTAAAAACTTATTGACATAAACAGGCTGGGAAAATGCCTCTCTGACCCTTTTCTAAGAGGAATATCCCTACCTACAACTAAAATCTAAAGATCTGTCTGTGTCAGTATGTCAGAAATCAAAACCAAATGTCCTATCCTGACCCTCACACTACAAACCAACTAATATGGTGAGACAGGAAATGACTTTAACCTGGTATTTCCAAAAAAGTGTTCATACATAAAAATAGAACAGCTCCAACATAAACGTTCTGCAAGGTAACAGCACCTTGGTTTCAGGGGGTGGATCCCTCCCCCTGGATTCTTCAATGGTATTGCAAGGTTCCTTGGTCTAACAGTTGTGTGCGTCTTTTCTTGGTGTTGGGTACAAAGCTGTTTAGCCTTGTAATTTCCTTCTTTTAAAAAGTTCCTTCTTTGTTCAATCAAACACTGTCCTTTCTTGGACTACTCGTAGGTTTGCAGTTGGCCGATATACCCCCCTGCCAGGACTTCTTATGCACTTCCAAATGCCTGGTATACTCTCCTGCCAAGACTTCTCATTTCCATATATGTGTAACAGTTTCTCTTTACACCCAAAATTGCATATCTCTTCCTCGGTTCGGTATATCTAGTTGTTTAAATGTACACTTTCAGTTTTTCCCAAATCAGCATTCTGTGCACTTATATATTGTTAGGGTCATATTTGTACTCTGCCTTTTTGACTCACATACAATCTTATTGTTTCTGTCTCTGTGGGTTTACAATGTACAAACTGGAATTGGCGCGGTCGCCGATACGTCACGGGGTCCCCACTTCGCTTGTGCTGACTCACGGCTTTGTGGGACGTCTTCGGGCCCGTTCACGCTTACGTGGCGTAACTTTGCCACCTGCTTTTCACTCTGGACTGCTTCGATGCCTCTTCGGCTTCTCTCGCGGCTCCGCTCCTGCATGCCTCCTTGCCTTCAGGTCCCGGTGAGGGTAACGTGGCTTCCTCCAGCTGCCGAACGCCCAGGAATCGTCTCATGGTTCCTGGTGTCTCTACAGCACAGCTTGCTCACGCAACAATACTTTCCCTCTTTGCTGGCAAGCCCCTTGGCTCCACCACACCGGATCGTGCCTCTAACTTCCACATGTCCACATGAGGGAGATGCAACGTCTTCTCATGAACAGCTGCTCATAGTTTGGTTTCCATCTTTAAATGTCCAGCGCACAGGTGTTTTCTCTAAACAACTAGCATGCTCATTGACCTTGAGCCTCCTTCTGCTCTGCATACTTTCCTTCATCCTCCTTGTCCCAGTACTTAGGTGGTTGTGGGAATTGGAGTCCATTGATGTCAACTGATGCATAGTACTTGGAGAATCTCTCTCCATGGTGAAAAGATTGGTTCTATATTAAGGGGAATTAGAACTGAAAAAGGTATTCTTGGAGCTTTCACCTTTTTGACCAGGCATGGGAGTTTGGCCTAATGGGTTTTGGGAAAGGTTTCTCTTCTTTTGCTTAAGGGCGAACAGATGCATGGCAATAGACCATTAGGGTATTGAGTATTAGGGGGTCTTTTTAGTGGGCAAATGGGGGATACCATGCCTAAACCAATGAAGCCATGACATCTCCCCATGGTTGTCTCCTCCTATGTGATCCTCCCTCATTTAGCCGTCCCCAGGGTCAGGGTTAGGATCAGATAACTGCTGCTGTCCCCTGGCCACATGGGAAGAGGTTTCTCACCGGGGGATCTGTGATGACTTAATTGGATTCATCCTTCCTTTATGTCCAGGTTTCTCTCTAGACCTTACCCTCTCCCTTCCTTGTCCCTTTTTTGAGGAATCTTCTTCTTTTTGCCTCCCGTGGCCACTCCTCCTTGGACCTTCTCTTTTCCAATATACACCTCTTCTCTTTTCTTTCCCTGTTTTAGCTTTCCCATATTTTGCCCTGCCTCCCCTTTGTTCACCTTTGTTTCCTTCTTTTCTCCACTGGGACTCCTTGCCACCCAAGTAAGCTTTTTTCTTTCTCCCTTCCTTTCTTTGTTCTTTCCCCTAGAGTTAATATATCCCTACTCGCGGTCTTGTAACATTCTCAGTCCATCCTTCCTCTTCCCTCCTTATCAATCAATCACTGGCCTCGTCTTTGACCTCTATTACTTTTCCCTTTCTTGTGTTGGTTACCTCCCTGCATTGCCACACTTCCTTCCTCCTCATCTCCTTCCTCTCCTCCTTCAAACCTACTATATTCTTTTCAGCCTTCGATTCATTCTATATAGTGTTCCCTCTCACCTTCTCCCAAAATTCTGACTCCCGAGGTATCTCTGCCCAATCCTTTTCCTGGTACTCCCCATATCCTCCTCTTTGCTCCCCACAAATTCTTCCTCTTCACTTCTACTTCCACGTGGCAAATTATCCCACTTACTTTCTGTCTTCTCCAACCTTTCCCATATAGTCTGGAACACCTGTTCCCCCACTCCCAAATTCCTGTTCTTCTCTTTATAACCCTTCTTTTGTTACCCTTTAAGTCTCTGCTTCTCTGCCATTTACTGCTTTCTTCCTTCTGGTTTACTCCCTCTTCCTTTCCATACACTCCCTTAAGCACCATTATCTCATCTCAGCTCCTGCTTCCTTCTGATCTGCTTCCTCTTTCTTTAGGTCAACTTCTAGGGTCCTCCAGCAGCCCTGGCGTCCTCCAGTCCCTTCTGGCTGTGTAGTTGCATTCTCTTCCACTTTCCTCCTTTTACGGTTTGGTCCCACTTCTAATTCATTTGAGGATGAAAGTTTGCTGGTCCGAATCGGGCTAAGAAACTTGATGTCTATCTCTTCAGAGCCTTGCCTCCTGCATATGCTACGTGTGGCTCCAGTGCCTGGGATGCCGACAATGCAGCCAGCCCTCTCAGGAACTGACCCGATGCTTCCCCTGGCCACCATACTTGGGCCGGGTACTGCTCTAGCCCCTGGCGTCCACAAGACCACCACCTTCACAGTGCCTCTTGGCCAAGCCTCTTTCCATGGGTGGACCAAACAGAATTCTTGGAGTGGCCGACCATCATGTGCTCCAGCCAAACCAAATCCCCAGGAGTGAGCTACAGCAGGCAACCCGGTGAGAAGATCTCTTCTCCCCAAACTGGCTTCAGGGTTAAGGCAGGAAGGATTCCTGGAATGATGGGCTAACTGTGGGGCTTTATTTACCCCCATCTGGTGACCAAACACCCCAAACTCCCAACACTCTGTTCACTCACATCACCCTCAATAAATCTGTGTCATTCTCACAGCACTCAAACAATTTGCCAGAATGCAGCTGCCGGGTGTAGATTCTTTACCCATCATGGAAATATTTTTCCTGTATTTTCCTTATTTGTTTATTATGTCAACTCACGAGAAGGTTATCTTTTCAGGCCCCACCCACTGGCTTAGGAGTATAAGGGTCCATGTGAGAGATTCCCATCTAAACAGTTACGTTCAAATCTTTTTCCTCGTTTCATTCATAATTATATATTTATATGAAAAGTGCTCCCTTGTTAACTACTCCCTCTTTTTGTCAGCTGAATGTTTGTCATGAACCACCGAATTCGTCTATTTTGGACTTCATGGTCCATGATGCACCGCGATATGAACTCCGTGATCCTTCCAACATGGCCGACAGTTCCGAAACGCTGCACACCAGCCCTTGTGCATTATGTTCGACCTCCTAGAAAACAGCCACGGCTCTGCGAGTCTCAACGCTACTGCTTGGAGTAGTTAGACGTGTGTTGTCGGAGTCCGCTTCTGTGCTCTTTTGATTCCCTTTTTCCCCTTTTTCCTATTCCTGGACCCCCCGTGCATCTCCTTCCTTACCTCTTATCCGTGGCTTATTCCTGGATTAAACCTGTGCTCGATCCTATGGTGCTACGGTTCGCTCCGAGCCCGGAACTCTATCTACCTCCTGGCTCCACATCCTGGATACTGAACGCTACCCGGCGAAGGACAGCTGGAGAACTCACGCTGGAATCCGAAGACCCGCGCCCATGCCTATACAAGTCTCGGACAGTACGAAAGAAGGATACCACTTCCAAGAAGGTCACAAGTAAAGAGAAACAGGTGAGAAGGGGAGAAACTTGTGACAGATTGAGACGCCTCAAGCCTGATACAAAAGCAGATATGGAAGCCGCAGTTCAAGACCTTATGAGAGGTATGCAAGAATTAACCACTGAAGTCCAAAACCTCAAGGCTGAGAATGCAGCATTAAAGCAGTTAGTCTTATCTTGTGACTCTGCAATCAAGGAAAGTGTCCTGGTAGTGGGAGTAGTGGACAAATATGACGGATCATCAAAAACCCTACGTGCCTTCCTTGATTCTTGTTTAGTACATCTCACCTTCAAACCATACTATTTTTCCACCCCACGTGCTAAGGTTGGATTCATGATATCTCATCTCACGGGTAATGCCCTAACCTGGGCAACTCCCTCAGTCAGTTCGGGTGATCCTCTCCTGGATGATTACGATGGGTTTGTGGAAGCCCTTAGGGCCATGTTTGATCGTCCAGAACTCGTTTATAGTGCACAAGAAAGACTCCTTGAATTCCAACAAGGGACTCAGGATATGCTCACTTATGTGACCCGCTTTAAACAGTTAGTAAAAGAAGCCGATTGGTCCCAAGAAGCCAGCTTCTCCCTCTTTCGAAGGGGTTTAAATGACGAGATAAAGGACGAATTAGCTAGAGTAGCTCGCCCAAGTTCCTTCCAAGCCCTCATGGACCTCTCCCTGCAGATCGATTTCCGGATCCAGGAAAGAGAGGCAGAGAAAAGGAAGTCTAAGTCAACATCCCCAAAAGCAGCCACAGGTTATCCCTGCCCAAACGAAACAGCTGCTCCGCAAGCCTCAGATCCAGAACCCATGCAACTAGGCGCCTTCCGAGGACCAATTTCCCCCCAAGAAAGGATCCGTCAGATTAATACAGGACTGTGCATGTACTGTGCCTCTGATAAACACCTTGTAAGAGAATGTCCTATAGCGCCACCTCGGCGTTAGGGAAATGCCAGCTCCCGATCCTAAGCGGAGCGCAGCTTCGGGAGAAAGATGTATGCTCCTCATCAATTTCTTTCTTGAAATCTCCTAGACAGAACACTCTAGTGATTCTACAGACATTTGTGTCATCTATCAAAAAAGAATCCTACCCCATCCTGGCCCTTGTGGACTGCGATGCCATGGGCATTTTCATAGATCATGATTGGGTTGTCAACCATCACATTCCTCGAGAAACCAAAGAGGTAGTACAACCTGTTGAAGCCATTGATGGCAGACCCTGGTCTTCTGGACCCATAACACGCCAAACCAAGGACTTACTACTTTCAATAAACAACCACCAGGAAATACTTCGATTTGACATCATAAAATCCACCCACTACCCCATGGTTTTAGGCATGCCTTGGCTACAGAAGCACAATCCATACATCAATTGGGCAGCAGGGTCCTTGTTTCTCGGTTCAGAACATTGTATATCCCATTGTTTATCCCTTGCCACATTGCAAGGCCCTTCAGCGGACTTCCAGGAGCACCAGCAGCCATCCGTAACTGTATCCAACATTATCCAAATTCCTCAGGCGTACCAAACATACTCGGATGTGTTTTCGACAGCCATTGTTTAAGCTCTCCCACCTCATAGACCAGAGGATTGTGCCATTGATACAGACCCATCTTTGGTGATTCCTTTCGGGAGAATGTTCATTTAATCTGAACCAAAAAAGAAAGCTCTCTGAGAATATCTGGACACCAATTTGACAAATGGTACTATCCGACCTTCCAAACCCCCAGCCGGTGCTTCCCTCTTCTTTGTTCCTAAAAAAGACACTAAGGAACTTCGACCTTGTCTGGATTACCGTGGCCTCAACCAATGCACACTCAAGGACCGCTATCCGCTACCGCTTATTTCGGACATTCTGGAGGCAGTGAGGGGTGCTGTCATTTTCACTAAACACGATCTCAGGGGTGCTTACCATCTCATTCGCATAAGGGAAGGCGATGAGTGGAAAACGGCCTTCCGAACTCCCTTTGGCCACTGAGTATCTGGTAATGCCCTTCGGTCTCGCCAATGCCCCCGCAGTTTTTCAACGTTTCATGGATCGGGTTTTTTTCTGACATGCTGTTCCTTTTTGGGATTGTGTATCTAGACAATATTCTAATTCACTCCAATGAACCTCAGGCCCATCAAGAACATGTAAAAGCACTTTTACAACGCCTACGTGAAAACAAACTCCTGGCCAAACCTGAAAAATGCCTTTTCCATGTATCAACCGTTCATTATCTTGGATTTGTACTTAGTTCCAAAGATATCGGAATGGACCCTTCCAAGGTTGACTCCATCCTGTCTTGGCCCGCTCCGACTACTGTAAAACAGATCCAATCCTTCCTGGGACTTGCTAATTTTTACAGAAAATTCATACCTGTGTTTTCTGACGTAGTACATCCCATTGTAACACTCTTAAAGAAGGACATTCCGTTTCAATGGTCCACGGCTCAAGAGACGGCCTTTCAACAACTGAAACAGGAATTCACTCGAGCTCCAATCCTATTTCAACCCGACATAGATCGACCCTTCTTGGTGGAAACAGACGCATCCGACTATGCCATTGGAGCAGTCTTGAAACAAGAACTTGAGGACAAGATGGAGCATCCTATTGCTTACTTATCCCGCACCTTGACTCCCAGCGAGACTCATTATTCCGTCCTGGAGAAGGAGCTGTTAGCCATCCAACAAGCATTCACCGACTGGCGTCATCTTCTTTTGGGTGCCAAACACCCAGTACAAGTTCGTACGGACCATCAAAATTTACAAATCCTACAGTCCCTGGAGTGCAGAATCAGCCGTTAGGCCCGTTGGGCCTTCTTTTTTGCCCAATATCAATTTCAAATTCACCACTTTCCTGGAACATATAACATCATTGCAGATGCCTTGCCCAGACGTCCTGATTATGAGCCCCTCGAAGCACGGACCTTCCCTAAAACGTTTCCTGACACCGTGTTTGTAGCTCAAGCCATTTCTCTCCTGGAGGACATTCGTGATAAAACACCTTCTTCCGATCTCTGGAAGGAATACAAAGGGAAGAATAAAAGGAACCTCATGATGAAGGACGGTTATCTCTTCAAGGAAACACGGCTGGCAATACCCACACAAGAACTGAGACACAAGATTACGAATCTATGCCATGATACCCTCTCCATTCAGGACATCGAGGCATCACCACCACCCTCCATTTTATACAGAGGCAGTTCTGGTGGCCAAGGATGATAAGACGACATAAGAACCTATGTCCAATCCTGTGCAGTGCGCAACCAGAATAAACCTAACAGAAAGCCAGCAGGCCTCTTACACCAACCAGCAATGCCAACAAGACCTTGGGAAATCACAGGCACAGATTTTATTGTGGAATTATCCCCATCCAGAGGATACACAACCATAATGGTTACCATCCATTTGTTTACATTTATGGCTCACTTTACACCCTTGTTTAAGCTACCATCGTCATCTGAATTGGCTGGAATTTTCTTGAAACACATATTTAGGCTTCATGGACTACCTTCCAAGATCATCTCCGACAGAGGACCCCAATACATATCCCAATTTTGGAAACAACTATGTCAAATATTGGGAATCCAGCACGCGCTGTCTTCAGGATATCATCCACAGACCAAGGGAGCAACTGAACGAGTCAACCAGACTCTGGTGGCGAAACAGCGAAGATACTATTCTAGAGTCTGGTTGATGATTGGTCGCTTTTGATTCCTGTGGCTGAATTCGCTTACAAAAATTCAGATCATTAAGCTATCAAGACTAGTCCATTCTTTTGCAGTCGAGGATTTCATCCTTCAGTTCTAAAATCTGTTCTTCCACATCCTACCCCAGTTCCTGCGGTCGATTCCTGGATCGAAACACTGGTCAACGTACACAAAGATGCCAAGGAACGACTGGAAAAGGCCAGAATAGTTGTCACACGATATGCAGACACCAAAAGGAGACCAAGGCCTTCTTATGCAGTGGGAGATAATGTTTGGCTATCTTCGAAACTTCTTCCTCAACATCTGCGACCAAACAAACTGGCCCCCAAGTATTATGGGCCCTTCTCTATAAAGGAAATCATTAATCCAGTGGCCATCCGACTCCAACTTCCAGAATCGTGGAAAAGGATTCACCCGGTCTTCCACACTTCCTTGTTAAAACCATTTGTACAATCCACCCAAATTGCTCCAAGACCTACTCCTGTAATCATCAATAATCAACTTGAATTTGAGGTCCCCAGGATATGTGATTCCAGATATAGACGAGGTCAACTCATCGAATCCACCCAGGCAAACCCAGAGGTGCAGGGTTTAGGAGGAGGCATACTGTCATGCTCCGGTAGATAGAGTTCCGGATTGCTCCGAGCCCGGAACTCTATCTACCTCCTGGCTCCACATCCTGGATACTGAACGCTACCCGGCGAAGGACAGCCGGAGCACTCACGCTGGAATACGAAGACCCGCGCCCAGGCCTATACAAGTCTCGGACAGTACGAAAGAAGGATACCACTTCCAAGAAGGTCGCAAGTAAAGAGAAACAGGTGAGAAGGGGAGAAACATGTGACAATGTTGAGCACACATGCTTTTGGTTTGCTAGAGAGAAGGATATCTCCTTAACCTTTCAGAGAATGTCCAAAGGTACTCCATAGACCTCAGTGGAGGCACCATTTTACACAGATAAAAATACATTTATTGTCACACAGGAAGCCCGCTGGTGAATTTAGGGAGGCGTCTATTGCTCCTTTGTAGCCTCTCTGCGAGAAGTTCAGACAGGTTATCAACATGTTGCTCTTTACTGATTAGGAGTTGTCAGAAGACTATTTATCCGGTCCTCCGCGAAGGAGCGCACCAAATATTCCATTGCATGTTATAAGAAAACAGAGAATCCGAAGGCTGAAAGGATAAGCAGGGGGCGAGAGAATGGGCTGCTAAACAAAGATATATGTACAATTACTTAGGGAGCTCACAATTGAGCTTCATAGTAAATACCTACCAATACTAGTTATTGACTGAAAAGTGCAGCCCAATTTGATAAAAGTATGGGGTATATTCCACCAATCTCTTCATCAGTTCACAATACTCTAACAATAGCATGTGAGCCACCACATTTTTAAAGCTTTCTGAAGTATTGCTGTAGAGTGATGCACTGTGTAATTTGTACTCTGATGAACTTTGTTCTTATTTTGGAAAATCCTTCAGTTGGACTGAGTTTGCAGATACACCTACATCTAAGTACATGTGAAAATAACCGCTTTGTTTTCCCAATAAAACAAAATCATAATGTAAAGTGAAATATAGGACACGTTGTGCTCACCCCGACCTTATATTCCCTCTGATCTGTAAACTCAGGGGTGTTAAACGTCTTCCAGAAACAAAACCAGAAAAGCATCAAATCCATAGTTTAGTTTCACAAGAGTACATTCGTGGAAAAGAAAAACAAAATCCAAGCAACAGATCACTTTAGGAGCCAAACACTCAATAGGTTTTCCTGTCCAGTGATTGTTAAGAATATAAGGAAAGATAGAGATCTTAAACTAACCGCAGTGATGCAGTTAAGGGGCAGCTTTGGACAAGGTAAAGAGGACTATACATTTACAAAAAGGGGGGCTGGATGACAGTAGTAGTCATTTATTTATTTCAGATTATATAAAAATAATCCATAAAAGATACATCATACAAAACCATTAGACAAGAAAATTTTGCAAACATTAAAAAGCAAAGAGCAACAATTCATTTATAAAATCACACACATGGTACAATTTAACACTCATAAAAATTCTCTAAAACCAATAGTAGCTTTAGCAGCCAGAAAACATATAAAACAAACTCATATAATATTCATCACTTCTTCCTGCAATTGCATACCCTTGTATAAGTCCCCTTTCTCGTGTTTGCAAAGCGTTTCTAATAAATAGGGATAGATTCCCAGCAATAGCTGGTTTGGCTGCATTCAGCAGGTAGTAAAGGACAGGCCTGTTCTGGGTGAAGCCTCTACCTACAAACAAGGACAATAAGCTGTACAAAAGAATAGAACGTGTGCTAGATCTTCATGCCCAGCTTGACACATAGGGCATTTAGATTCAAAATCCCAGCCTGATCCCCAGTTTAAGATGTCGTCCAGCTCAATGCACCCAAAGCGTACTCTTGTAATAGGGGAAAAATGTGTCATAGGCGCCCCTCTATGAGAGCGAACACAGCAAAAATTGCCTGTTCTTTGGGAAGGTACCCACTCTAGAGTCCGCAACCATGCTTTAGCTCACTGTACCTTTCACAAATGGGAAATATCCATTTGCATATCAGTCTTTGTCCCGCCCACATGGGCAGTCCAGCACCGAAATGCTATGGCAATTCCTTTCTGAATAAGAGTACCAACAGCAACCCCATACCAGTGTTTCAGCCTTGTTGGGCATCATCAGTGAGGTGGAGCTGTGCCTCTCTGAGCACAATGAGCAAGGGGTCCACGTCTGGATGACCCTGGGAAACTTACAGTGACTAGACAGACCTAAGGCCCTTCAAAAATCAAAAATGAGTCATGGGCGCCCCTCTATGAGAACTAACATGGCAAAAATTGCCTGTTCTTTGAGATGGTACCCTCTCTAGAGTACGCAGCCACACTTCAGCTCACTGTACCTTTCACAGATGGGAAATATCCATTTGGATATCAGATTTTTTCAAGGACCTTAGGTCTAGTCACAATGTATCTGGCCGGAAAACTCCATCTCACTATGTCACGCTCCGCTACAGAATGCTGCTATAACGGCGGCCCGTTTCATTCTGCTTCCAATGTAGTGGCAAGTGAAAAAAGACTGCAGGACACAACGTATCTGGCCCCAACACACGGAACACTCTACCTCACTCCCATAGTGACAAAGTGACTCCAAGTCATATTCCCTCACCTATTAATTTCAAATGACACCAAATGTCGCTAAAGCGGTCTATGCCTCAGATTCCTGATGCGAAAGCTCGTATTTATGAGAAACAATAGAAATTATAATCGTTCTAAAATTAAAACGAGATGTTAAAAACCCTACTAGTGTGCTATGGAAAGTCTTGCAATACTAGCTTCAAGGAAATGTTTTCGTAAGACTGTAATTTCTGGAATGTATGTGGTGTTATAGTAGGTTTCAGTGGTTTACACCTGGGATACCCACCTGGGATACCCACCTGGGATACCCAACACGGAAGCTTATGTTGAATTAGAGGTAATTTACATGTGCCCAGATTCAGACTTGATTTTGTACCACTTGCACAATAGTTAAACTACTTTAACCCCCTGTGCAAACCTTTTGTTGTAATTAATGATGTAATACTGTAGAAGAAGGTGTAAGCAATAAGTGCCATGGTTGTGAGATGTGCGGTATGAGTTCTACTGTTGGTTAGGCTCAGACTGGCCTACAGGGCATTGCCCGAACCAAAAACGCAAAATGCTAGGGTGGGCCTGTTTTTTTGGTCAAACCAGGCTACTTTATTGGCACATGTGGGCCAGTTTGATAGGTTACTTCACCATGCAGCTAGTAGCTTTGACCAGTTTTATTGAATAAACAGTCTTTAAAATGCACAAATTGCACCACATTTTATCCACAAAAAAAACCTTGTGGGTACTACTCAAACAGTCTGTCACAAAAGGAATGCATTGCCATTTGCAACTGTGGGACACTTTTTCATGGTGCCCGAGACAATTGTATGACAAAGCCGACTCTGGTGTTGGTGATCTCCAGTGAGGCGTAAGTTCCAGGCACTGCATTTTGTACAAATTAAGCTTATAGGCTGCACCAGAGGCTCCATTGTGCATGGACTATCTTGCCCAAACCGCGTCATAGATTAAGTGACAGTGCAACAGTGCTCATGTCTTCAGCGCGTTGCTCTGCAAAACATGATTGGCTATGCCTGGTGGACTGGGAACCAAATGAGGCCCTGAAAATAATGCTCAAAGTAGCCCCATATTACATATTTACAGCAAGTCCACCCCTTTTTCCTATGAGAACATTTTTTTTTTTTAACTTTTCTTTATTGGCAAGGAACAGTAACTGGCACATTACACATTACACCACAACCCATGTTACATAATTTGGAACGTGGATAACAATGCAGAGTCTTAGCAATAAACCATGTACGTTCGCAAGAGCACATCAAGTCCAACAAGGCTGCTCATAGTTCAGCTTACATAACTGCCTGCTCTGGCGATGGGGGAGAAGATAGAAGCTCTAGGTCCGCCCTGCTGTTCAGATAGCTACAGAACTCTGTCCACATGTTTTTGGGGCGAGCATTCACGGGCAGCGTGTTTATGTAGTCCTCCTCACACATCTGTGTCTAGGTAAGAGCCTTTAACCACATTTCTAGTGAAGGGGGGGGGGGGTCGCCACTTCCAGCACTGCAGAATGCATCTCTTAGCCACTATCGCCCCCACATTCAAGAATTTAGCAACACGCCTTGCCCCAGTCCCCTCCCACAGCCCTAACAATACAGCAAGGGGGTCAGGGTCGACCCGGAACCCCACCATCTCTGAGAGGGCCTCAAGCACAGCCTCCCAAAATGGAGCCAGTGCCCCACAGGACCAGAACATATGGGCGTGATCCGCATCGCTGGATCTGCATCTCTGACAGGGATGGGGCTGATCACGTGCAAATTTCCCAACCACGTGGGGGAGTATAATACAGGCGATTAAGTAGCTTATATTGCACACATCTATATCTAGAATTGAGGGAGACCTTGCGTGTATGTATACACATTTTTGCCCACATTTCGTCAGTGATGCCCAACCCCAGCTCGTGGCCCCAAGTATCCGGGATCTTGTGGGATGGTTCTACAACTTGTGCCATCAGTATTTTATACAGGGCGGACACTATGCCTCTACCCCCTGCGGAATTAGCAATGTAGAAGATCTCGGGGGTTTCGTCTGGGTACGAAGGCCACATGTTTTGGACTGCCACTCCGAGTCTAAAGTATTGCAGTAACTCCAGTGGTGATTTGGAGTGCCCTGAACTCCATGTCTGCGGGGTGATGAATTTCCCCTCAGAGAACAAGTCAGAGAGTGAACGATATCCCAGGTCCAGCCAGTGCCGCATAAGGAGTTTATCCTGTGTGGGAGCAAGGCCCGGGAATGACCACAGGGGTAACCATTTGTAATACGGAGGGGTTTCAGAGTGGGATTGCAGAATCTGTTTCCATGCCCTGATTGCGGTGGCCACTGGGTCAGCCGGGGCATCCAAATGATACGAGTGGAAAAGGATTAGGGACATAACATTCACCTCCCCAGTTGCGAGGATCTCGAGTTTAACATGCGGGGGAGGGTCTTGGTGTTTATACCAGTGTGTTGCATGCTGAGCTTGTGCAGCTATCCAGTATTGGGTCAGATCAGGTACATTGAAGCCCCCCCTCTCATAGGGTAATGTCATATGCTGCCACTTCCTGCGTACGGCACCGGAATGCCACAGGAAACGGGCGCACCCCGCATGCAGGTCCGTGAAATATTGCTTCCCGGGCAAGAGTGGGACGTTAGCAAATATGTATAGAAGCTTTGGGACTATGATCATTTTGATCAGCGATAGTCTCCCTGATAGGGAGAGGGGGAGGTTACACCACCTCTTCATTCTGGCCTCAGCATTTTGCGTGGCGGCCCCATAGTTGTCAGCCAATAAAGAGGATTTCGACAGGGATACCTGGACTCCCAGGTACTTGATGCCCCCAGGGGCCCACTTGAGCAGGAATTCACATGTCGGTTGGGGAGTTGCAGGTGTGAGGGGGAAGATTTCTGATTTGGTGTAATTTATAGTGAAGCCCGAGAATGTACCAATTTTGATTATTTCGTAGATGATTGGGTCCAGATGGACCGAGGGGTCCCTGATGTACAGAAGTACATCGTCCGAATAAAGTGATATAATTTTGGGCGTGTCACGCAGGCGTATCCCCTTGCGAGTATGCTTGTCCCTCACACTATCTGCCATGGGCTCGATAGCCATCGCAAACAGCAGGGGAGAGAATGGGCACCCCTGGCGTGTCCCTCTGTGGAGGGCGAAGGAAGCTGACAGATGAGAGTTAACCAGGACTTTGGCCACGGAGTTAGTATAAAGCAGTTTAATGTAGGAAAGCATGCACGGGCCGATCCCCATCTTCTCAAGCACCGCCCACAGGTATTGCCATGAAACCATATCAAACGTCTTTTGGGCATCTAGTGTCACGGCAACCGCGTTAGCCTTGGGGTCAATTCTAGAGATGACATTGAACAGGCGCTGGATATTTAAGGCAGTGGAGCTTGCGGGGACAAAGCCACTCTGGTCCGGGTGGATCAGATATGTCATGATGGGAAGGAACCTATTTGCAATAATCTTGGCAAATATTTTGGTGTCGGTATTCATGAGGGACAGAGGTCTGTAGGAGCCGCACTCATCAAGAGGCTTACCGGGTTTAGGGAGCACGGTAATGATGGCCTCGCGTAGGGACTGGGGAAGAGTAGCGAGGCGCAGCGATTCATCCCACACCTCGTGTAGGCACGGGGCCAGTAGGGAGACATGCTCCTGATAAAATTCGGCAGTTAGGCCGTCCGGGCCTTGAGCCTTTCCCTTCGGGAGGGCCGAGATAGCTGCGGCGATCTCATCAAGGGTGAAGGGCGTGTCCAGTTGCTCCTTAGTGGCGTGGGATATAAGGGACATGGGGATGCGGTCGAGGAGCAGATCCAGATCCCGCGGGCTACGTTCGCTCTGCGGAGCGTAGAGGGCAGCATAGAATTCTGCGAAGGTCTCAAGAATGGGTTGGTCGGACCAATGCCGCACTCCGTTCTTATCAGTGATACTATCAATCCGGGCTCTGCCCCCCTCAATCCGGGCCAGTCTGGCCAGGGTTCGCCCAGGTCTTTCCCCTTCGCCATACTTCCGAGCCGCAATGGGTCGGGCGTAGTATCTTATCTCCCTGAGGGCGTGGGCCTCAAAGGTTTCCAGTTCCGTTCGTATCTGCGCTAACTTGGGAGGGGAAGGGGCGGAAGCGTACTCGCGCTCCAGTTCCCTGAGTTTGGTCTTGGAGCGTTGCAAGGAGTTCCTAATGTCTTTCAGGACCCCAGCTTCCCTGGAGATGCACATCCCTCTGATGAAAACCTTGAATCCCTCCCATCGAACCCCGTTGGTTGTGTCGTGGCGTTTGTTGTTATCAAAAAACGAAGTGATATCTGCAAGGATATCGGCCTTGAAGACTATATCGGGTAGTGCCTCTGACTTAAAGCGCCAATTGGAGTGACGGGGGAGGGCAGGCTGCAGAGTTATGTCCAGCGTCACCGGGGAGTGGTCAGAAAGCGTGCACGGCAGTATCTGCATGCTGAGAATTTTCCCCATGAGCCCAGCCGGCAGAAGGAAGAGATCAATTCTGGAGTGACTGTCGTGCGCAGAAGAGTAGAATGTAAACTCTCTAGCCCGTGGGTGAAGCGCCCTCCAGGCGTCAAATAGACCAGCAGGGACCATGTGGGCGCGGAGCTGACGAGCGGCTCTGGACATCGTCCTGGATGCAGCGCCTGATCTGTCCAACTCGGAGTCTAATATGAGATTCATGCCCCCCCACCCCCAGATGATTGGGACCCCAAAGTAGCTCTGGAGCAGGGCGTTGATGTCATCGAAAAAGTCAGGAGCATCTATGCTCGGGGTTTATGTGTAAACCAGAAGGCACTCTGTGTTAGCAAGCAGAATATGGAGGATCACATACCTACCCTCTCGATCAATGTGGCTAGTGCGTAGGGAGAATTCCACCTACTTATGAATTAAGGTGAGGACACCCCTGAACTGAGTGGAGTATGCCGTGTAATATTTGTACGGGCCCCATGCCAGAGCAAGAGAGGACAAGAGGTGTGCAAGGGCGTGGGTTTCTTGCAAGAGGATTATTTTGACCCCATACCTCTGAGCGGATGCAGTTATCCTGCGGGCCTTCGTAAAGTTGCTGAGCCCTCTGATGTTCCATGACATTAGTCTAATAGCCATTCTACAGTTTTCAGGGAGCATCCCAGCATCTTGTGGCCTTGTTTGTTGAACATGCGTTGGTTATCAATGAAATGGCGCACCGCCTCACACCCCAAGCCACTACTTCCTTGCCACTTTTGTTATAACATCCCGCAACTGTACCCCCCTCCCTCACTGCCCCCCCAACTCAGCAGTGCTCAGAGACCCACCCAGAGACCTAATGCAAGCGTGCCAAACCCAACAGGGCACCGCCCGCCTGTGCGCCCAACTGGGGCGCAACCAGTGATCATAACAAGCCCAACTTGGCATTGCAGCTGCAGCGGGGGTCGCTGCTGCCGTGAACCCAACTTAAATGAGTGATTGGTGCAATACACCGTAAATCGTACAGTGGTATCAAATAATACAGTTTCTGAGAGGCATTACAACAAATTACAACTAGCAAAGGATATACAGGATACAGAATCCATAAATTCAACAGGGGAGATGCAAATGTCGGGCGTGCTGGTGGTACACAAGGAGGCCCACATACAAGAGTCAGGACGGGTTCCTCACCCATCATCTAATGGCTCGTCCACCGGGCCAGGAAGCGGAATATGGGATTCAATGAATTTTACCGCCTCCTCCGGAACCGTGAAGAAATATAGCTTATTGCGATGTGTGAGCTTCAGCCGTGCTGGGAACAACATTGCGTATTCCACTTTCCTCTCTCTGAGCAGCTTTTTCACTCCGTTGAACTGCCTGCACTCCATTTGCACATTAACGGAGAAGTCGGGAAAGAATCGGATAGTCTGAGACTCCAGTTTCAGCTCCCCCCTCTCCCGGGCCAAGCGTAGTATGTGATCTCTGTCCCTGAAGCTAAGGACCTTGGCAATAATCGGCCTGGGGAAATCGCCCGGCTTGGAGCGGGGGGCCAGCGTCCGATGGGCGCGTTCGATCGTGAAGAACGGGGAGAGTTGAGGATTGCCCAAGAGATCTCTTAGGAGGTTTTCAACAGCTAGTTCCATCTTGCCTTTGAGGGCAGTCTCCAGGACCCCCACAATGCGGATATTGTTCCTGCAGGATCTGGACTCTAAGTCGTCGCACTTCGCCTTAACTTGTTTCATATCACGCACCAGGTCTGAGACAGTGTTTTGGAGAGTGTGCACCTCATCCTCATTGGCCCCAATTCTGGTCTCGGCCTCCACCAGTCTAGCGCCGTGCTGATCCAATTTGGCTCGCATAGAGGCCACGCTGGCGTTAATGTCATCCAATTTATCGTGGAATGACGCAAAGTTCTTTGCCATAGTTTCCATTAGTGTTGTGAGGTCCGACTGAAGGGGGCATGAAGGTGCATCTGGATCATCCTGAGGCAAGCCAGCTCCCCCTGCTCCTGCCTAGAAAGTGTTTTAGCATACTTGTCCATTGCCCCCGCCTTGTTGGCCCCGCGTGCTTTGTTTGACATGTTTTGGGGACACACTGAGGCCCCGCAGGGCATTCTTTGCAGGATGTTAGCACGAGAGCTTCAGGCTCCTGGGGAGCAACAGGATCAGGAAGGGAAGGGGGGGGTCACAACCTCACATCCAGCAGTAAACCAAACACAATGTAGGGGTAGGGATGAGCTGTATACTAGGCAGCAGCGTACCAGGGCACCTCCGTGCAGGGGCGGACAGCACGCCAACCAGTCAGATGCAGCAGCGTAATCTGGCGGGGATGTTGTCGAGCAAGGCGCGCCACAGGGCCAGGAGGGCCGCAAGCCACCAGCGCAAGCAGAGAGGGGCAGCACAATCAGAGGGCGCCTGGCGGGCGCGGGGCACCGGCGGCTGGGTGCTCAGTTTGGGGAAGATGCCGAGATGCCCAGGCAGTAGATCAATAGGGAGAGGGCAACAATAGATCCCACAGGAACAGAGCAGCGCCACCTCGGACCTCCAGGGGGGCTGCACAGTCACGTTAGGGTTAAGGGCTCGTAGGCCAGAGACAGCTTGGTATGTGTGGGGCCCTTGGTTCCCGAATAATTGGGTTGTATGCTGATTATGGGCCCCCGGCTCCTCACCTGCGAATGTCGGCGTTCAGCTCACAGCCCCCGCACAGTCCACAGCCACCGCTGGCCGAACGAGGCGACCCGGAGGGGAGAATGCAGGCGGGTCGCAGCGCAGCCCGAGGCGTTAGCCAGCACGGCACCGCGGCCACCACCCGAGAGGGGCAGCCGGACCGGCAGGCAACCCGGCAGGGGAGCCGCCAGATGGATCTGGCTCGATGTCTTCGTTGCGGGGGGCCGCTCCGGCAGCCCCTGCGCCCCACCAGGGGCAGGCACAGGTCCAGGTGCACCCCGCCGCAGGGAGAGCGGGGCCGGGGAAAGACACGGCGCCCAAGAGGCGCACAAAGGTCCGATCACACAGCGGGGCAGGCAGAGGGAAAACAGGCCCGCCGCCCCAAGCGGCAGCACGCAACGCAGCTGGGCGGAGAAGCCTGGCAGTCGACCAGCGGGAGGAGGGAGACCGGAACCCCAGCAGGACACAGGGGGCCGGGCCTGCAGCTGTAGCACGCGGCCCAGCAGGCCTCAGTCGTCGTGGGTGCCCGGCACAGGGGAAGATAGGGCCCCAAGCCGCCCCGGAGCTCCGATTTTCGCCCCGACACAGCTTAATGTGTTGGTCCGATAATAAGCAGCACAATGCACACGGTCTCAGCTCTGGATGATGCAGGGAACTGCTGATTCAGGCGGATATACAGCCGTCGGGTCACGGAGCAAAAGAGCTAGGCAGCCATCTTGCAGGCTGCTCAACAGCGCCCCCCGTGAATCCTATGAGAACATTTTGAATTAAAATAGGACACCACACAAAAGAGGCCCAGGGTGCAGAGGCCTACCAAGGATATCCCCAGAGTTCCCTATAGGCCAGTCCACCACTGGCTATGATGGTGAGTTTCTCTACTGGTCTGTTCCTGTTGCCTGTTAGCTTGTGTCTGACCCTTTTAAACCAAGGCCATCTTGACATATTTCAGGGCCCAGGGTCAGACAACTTTGGGCTCCCTCCCTAACCCTCTGCACCAGGCAAAAAAAGAAGGGACCACAATACTCTCTGGTTGCGCACCCTCACTACATCACAATCACGACCAATGGAGTAACTTTGCTGAAAATGTTGGGGCTTAGGGGTGAAGGGTTAGGGCATGACATCTAAAGGAAAGGGGCCCCTGCTAAATGAGGGGGACAAAATGGTGTTGGGGGGAACAAACACCCTTGTCCCCTCCCTAAAATTAAACCCATGATTGCAACCCATAGCTTGATGCATTTGTCTTGGTAGCGATTAAATGTCTGGGAACGTCCTTGCACTCCATTTACCCCTGTCATGCATTATGAAATGACAATAATAAACAAAGTGGCATTACAAAAAGCATTAGCTTTCCACGCTGAGGGTTCTTTTGTTCTGGCATAGGCATGGGACATAGTCACAGAGAAGATATACAGACTGTAGCATAGATGCAGGACCCAGATCAGTAGCGTGCATCTCTTATCTCACAAACTGGAACACACTACAACACCCACACAAACCCTGAAACTGTCCTCACTACGTGGGACATATACCTCTAACAATGCCTCCCCCTTTTCTACATAGTAGGGGAGTGACACAAACAACATAACTAAATGCCCTTCCAAATTTCTCTCAGCATCATCAGGCATACCGGCCCCTCTACACATCTGCACCTCTCGCAGCGCACAACACCATGTCATTCACTCTGCTCCCTCACAGCCCTCTCATCATGCACAACTCACTGGCTGCCCTCCACACAGTCCCATTCAACCAGGCTGGGTATTCCAAATACCCGGGTAGTCAACACCACAACAATAAAGTCACCTGAAGTGCTCAGTGTCTCTACCCCATAAGACGCCTGTGTTCAGGAACCACTTTCCACGCAACACTCTTCAACTTCAGGGAGCCCCAAATAGCACACTCACAACATCATTACATACTCACTGCATCATTACACACTCACTGCATCATATATTTAGACAACGTCACCACATTTATATTCACTAGGTTTTCTCTAATGTCATAACAATTGCAATAAAGTATGCACTTATATCAACTCAACTCTAGATTTGAACTTTTAAACTCACTAACATCAATAGGAGTCCCACTGGCAAAAGCAAACGTTAGGTTGACACAATTCATAAAATTACATTCCTCTGTATCCTACCAACTCATCTAGTCCACTTGACTAGTAATCCTTAAAGTCCATCTGTGGGAAGATCTTGTTAGACAACTATTAACATTAAAGCATGCTGTTGTATTCACTACTGTCTAAACTCACTACAATGCCTTATCTAACGGGGGCAACGACATCCCGTTAGATAAGGTGCACTGAATGGCAAACTCATTCAGTGCACCCACAAATCAGTTACAGGTCTCATCACAACCATAATGGAGTGTCCACAGGCCTCACATCACTACTGCTGTTGCTCAAACGTAAATGTCCTCACATCACCTTAAAATGATGTTGCTATCAAACATCTAGTAAACCTAACCAGAACAACTAACGACTTGTCTCTATGGCTGCTCCACCTGTCAGCACCAGCTCACATAGTACCTCTGGAGACACGGCCCCACTTACCGCTGGTCGCTCGACCAACATTCCAAATATCAATGCCAGCACTCCTCTGTAATCGCCAGGAGTGCTGCAGCAGCTCGCCGGCATGCCTTCTTTTACCAGCCATACTGCAGCCGTACAGGGTGCTGCCTCCTCTGTTTTACTGGCAGCATTAGCCCGCATTCACTAGATGCCGGCTCCTACATTCACCAGATGCAACTAGCGACTAGTAATGATGGATACTCGTTCTATGTGTGTGTTGTTTTTTACTTTTAAAATTTGACTAAAGGTTATTGTTTCACCTGGTATTTGTTAATTTGAACTTAAAGGTGTAATACACCAAAGTCATTTTTGACATCGGAGTTCCTTTGATTTATGGCCAATTAAGTTTGTAATATTATTAATCTGTCACTTGCACTTTGTTCTTGGTTTTGTGTGTGTCCTTTTTTTATAATATGTATTAATAATTGTGTTGATTCATTTTTAAAAGATGGTTTTATGAGATGAAATAAACTTTGGTATATTTTTTACTATGAGATTGAATACATTTTGATATATTTTGCAGAATACATTTCAAGAGTGTGGGTTTCACTGGCAAGGGGAATTTGATTTTGTTGGTCTATATTCTTTTCACGTGCAATGAAGACACAGAACAGCTTCCAGGCCAGAACAACAATACAGGAACGAAGAAAACCCTCCCACAGACTTGAACATTAACTAAGAGAAGCAGGGTGCCATTGACAAACCCAGGCGGACCCACACACAAGAAAAGAGGCAGGGCTTATAAGCCATTATATTGGGGATAGAACAGTAAACAATTGGCCCAGGAAACTAGCCAAGCAGGATAACCATTGGAAGGAAGTAAAAGGAGACCCAGGAAACGGTAAGTAATGGGTTATTCGACTGAAGTCAAAGAAGGTGGGAACAGAATGAGAGACCGGGCGGAAGAAGTAGGGTGCAGAGGAGCTTGGAGACGGATTATTCAAGAAATGTGCATCGTACGGTATTAGTTGGTGAAAAAAAGTGCTACTTGGGATTGAGTATACGTGCAAGTGGAGTTGGTAGGGGAGAGCAGGGAATGAATGGGACAGTTACGGAGGGAGTGAATACAGAGTGACTAAAGGAGTAGGTGTGGGCGAGTGAAGTGGAGAGGGGAGTAATAGTGTGTAGTAGTAGTGTGGAGAGGGGAGTAGTAGCAGTAGTGCAGAGATGGGAAGAGGGTAGTAGTAGTGTGGAGAGGTGGGAAGTAGTAGTGTGGAGGAGAGAGTTAGAAATTAGGAGGGAATAAGATTGGAGGATGGAGGTAGATAGTGGAGAGAGTAACAGCGGAGGGACAGAGGAGAGCGTATCAATGGGAAGGAGAGACCGTGGGTGAAACAGGAGTCAAGAGATTAAGAGGAGAAAAGGGAGAGTGACAGAAAAACACAGGGAGAGGAACAGGCGAGCATGGAAGGTCAAGTTCAAGTGGGGCCGGCTGCCTCAAAGCACCGATCCCTCATGTTATATCACATTAGGGATTCTTAGAGCAGGCACCTTATAGATTGTTCTATGGTGGAGTGTAGAAAGATAAAGTGTCTGTCAATCTTCAATTGGGCCGCCTTTTAGTACTAGTTTCCGATATAATGACAGCCTGGGGTAGAGAGACACCTTCACAAAACAAATAATAACAACCCCTGCACTGTTTTTGGGGGTTGGTGTGTTCTTGAGGCCATCTTTGATACATTTGTGTTTTTATGTGGTTAGATTGGCCTATTTTGTTGGCGCCAGTCTGCATATTATTCCTCTGTGACATGGGATTTGTTACTGGATATCATGGTAAAGGCAAACATGATAAGTGTTATTAAGTGGGTAGGCTGGCCTTCATTGGAACAGCCTCTCTGGATATACTTATTCTCTGCTACACTGCCGGTAGTTCTCATATGGATATGCTGGCATTTATTGGTCCAGCCTACGCACACGTGTATGGACACAGCTAGCATGAACATGTTTTTACTCTGGCATATATTGTGGGCAAATGCATCATGAAAATGCATTAGAAATGCTCCTGTGCACTGCTGATAACTTGCATCCATTGGATTTTTTCATGTACTACCATACAAAGCCAAACTTTGTGGCTTTTGATTCAATTTTTCACAGAAATAGTGCCCTAAAATGCATCAGTTTAACCCATTATATTTATACTTTTCTTAGGGGAGAACCCACATATTCAGAGCAAAGCTTTACACCCCTCCAATTAAAAATATTCAACAGCAATCACTGCACAGACCTCGTTTGGAGGCACCAAGCTTTAGGAGTTGCTGTGTGAATTATTATAACAAGCCCTTTCTGCTGCAGGTATGTTGTTCTAATAGCAAGGTGGATGTTACGATCGTCAACGTTTATATACTCAAGTTCATCATCCACAGAGAAATAAAAGGCAAAGTCTGCCTTTGCGGAATGTATAACTGTGAACTGGCATATTTACACAGATCTCTGCAACTAGTGCTCAACACACAGAACTATCTTCGGAACATTCATGGTACTCAACAATATGCATTTTAAATTTGCTTATTGCACATGATCAATATATTCCACAGAGAAAGGTGAAAATTGAACATTATTTGTGTTAGGGTTAACACGCAAACGTTATATTACAGTGAACACTTCAATTCAGACTTTAGTTATTCCAATACCCAGTGCCTCAGCAGTGCACCACACAATATCATAGTGTGTTTTTTAGGTGCACTGACTACTTTGTATCACGCAACCAGGTTGGGCCCTCCCATGGTTTTCTGTGTGTTCACGTATCACTGCAGTGATCAGTATTCCAGTCATCAGTATTCCAGTTAACTCAAGAACAGCTACAGATTCGCACTCAACAACTAATCCGTCCCTTGTATGAAATTTGACAGGATGGGACAAGGTGAAATAAGGGTGGGCCTTGCCCCTCAGGCCAAAACCTCACTACTGGGATCTTCCTTATGTCTTGCCTCTCTGCAGTCATATACAGGGTCCCTTGTACATAGGCAAATGAACCTGTGTAAGGAAGCATGTGGTTACTCAATGACTTTTTGTAGGACTGGAGAGGGAACATGTACAGCTGTGTGCGCTTGCATGTTGGCATCAGTGTGCTGAATGTCCAGTTTTTACCTTCTTTGAAAATGTATCCAGTAAACCACTTGCACAGATTATCCAAGAAAAATAACTGTTCAATTGGTCAAATTGATGGGGGTTCGACCTTTTCTTTCACTTCTTCTTAAAAATGCCTGACTGAGGTTAAGACTTGGATGGATAACACCTTGTAAATTAATCCTAATTAAATCAAGAATTTGCAATGCCAGTTTGGGCTTTTGCGTAGGCATAGGAAATTAACTTGCCAGGCCTTGCGATAATGGTATTAACTGGCTATTAATGGTAGCAGGACAAGGTTCGAAATTGAGGGGAGCTGGGAGCCATTTAGCTACTAGAAGCCTAGAAGAGCCTGTTTAGCATGACACCAACAGCTACCAGGAGCTACTTTTGGCTCCCCGGCCAACTGATGCTGAACAAACATACCCATATGACATTAACTCTGTGCATTTAGGATATTCTATAAAGAAGCATTAGAACACATCTATTTGACCTCCAAAGTATAAGGAGTCACAAATTATGAACAAAATGTTAGGTTTTCATCTTATGTGGAAGGTAGAGTTGCAGAATGCTACATACTAGCTCCTTGTCCCCCAGGTAGCTCCTGCTCACTGGTTAATGCAGGATACCCAGGAGATGCTTTTAGCTCCTGCTTATCCGATCTTAATTTCGATCCCTGTAGGAGCAAAATGGTACACTTGTCTCGGGAGGATAGCTCAAGGGCCACACGCTCGTGTTGGAAACAAGACGATTCAGAGCAACACAGGTTCGATCCCTGGGTCCGCGCTTAGAAACCTCTGGGTATTAAGCGTGTTATAAATAACCAATTACAATTAAAATTACAATTACCTGGGCATCTAGTAGCAGTGCCTGGCAATTGCCCAATACTTATATATAAGCCATACATTTTCAACAGGACTTCAGTGAAGGACACACATAGTGCTTATGAATTGAGTGGCTGAAGACAGACCTGGCTAAGACATTTTATTTATACCCGTAGCGAGTTTACAACTCTATTAAAGTAATTAACTCTCAGAAGACTGCTTTGAGAAAACACTGGCAGGCACTATGATTGCAAAGTTTGATTGTAAAGTTCGACTAAACCAAGCTCAAAGAGTTCCCAAGAGGAGGTGTTTTGGGCGAGGAGGGGCAGGAAATAGGTGGGAATGGCCATGGGTTTAGCATGGCCATGGACTGTCAATGGGTGGGCAAATAACCAAACAACACCTACACACTTTGTGTCCCTCCACATATACCATTTCTCCCTATCTGTACTGTAATGCAATAGTTTTCGCTTATTGGTGGTGCTAAAGCGCCACATAGTAGTCCAAACTAAAAAAGGAGGTGTTACCCCTAGTGTGCTGTCCACCCCTTGGGATACAAAATTCTGACCAGTTTCATTGGGTGATTTCCCTGAATTGTTGCCAGCTATCAGAGAACTGAGAATCATTTTGGATTACAAAACCTCTTTGAACACTGAACTCTCTTCATGATATTGGGGATCCATTCACCAAAGAGGTTTGCAGGAGTGTCAAAGTGTACCCACACTGGATAAAGCTCAGGCATCCATCTGATGAGTGTTTCCTACTCCAGTTTTTGGCAGAGCCAGGAGAAACATAGGCTGAACATTTAGCTGTTTCCAGTCCAGAATACCAGGCCCCTGGAAAATACTGGGACTCATGCCCCAGGAGTCCTTCTCCTGCAAAAGGCTTGGCAGATATGGCCACAGATGGAGAAACAATCTGCCATTGCCAAATGGTGGGTGGCCATACAGCCACATTTGTTAAAAAAATTAAAACTGATATTAGACGATGCCTGCACACAACAGGTGATGCAGTGCTTTCACCTGCGATTGTATGGCCTCCCAGAACAGTCGATGCTCCAGTCTCTCATCCAATTTTTCTAGCAAGATAGGGGCAACCAACAGATAAATGTTGGTCCTGGTTAGCAAGGGGGCATATGTCTACTCCTCCCTGAACCTTAGGGCTTTCCTGAACAAACTACTTTTAACACACAGGAAAGGAAAGTGAAACAGTTATAAACCTGAAGTACTTAAATAGAGGTATACACTCCATCTTAAGGATATAGTGCAAAAAAAATGACGAGCTGGTGTGATCAGATCTATAAGAAGCAAATGTCACTGTGCCATTATTCCACCCTCACAGGCCCTCTCCGATATGCAAATGATGCCAAAAAACCTTCAGAATTCACAACCATCTATTTCAATTGTTCTTTGAGTCCGTGGTGTTTCATGAAGAAGATGAAACTGTTGGTTGTGGCCCTACATGTCAAGGATGCACGTCTAAATCAAGCATTTACCTTCTAAAATCGGAAGTCAATGTGGTGGTAAGCCTCCGTCAGAGCCTGGGGTTCTTACTCTATTGGGCAAAATTGGAGCTGGTCCCCTCTCAATCCCTGGTATTTCTGGGCTTTTCAGTCGATTCAGTGTCCTTCCCTCTGCCATTACCTAGTAAGAAGGTGCCAGATGTAAAGGGGGAGCTCAAAGAGGTCTTGGCTATCCACTCTGTGTCCCACCTGTACTAGCTAGGATTGTTGGTCTCATAGCATCCTTGAGAAAAGAAATATTTCCTTGACCCCTACATTACAGGGCCCTCCCAGACTGAGGATCTGTCATTTACAAATGGGACTTGCTTACAGCACCATGGTTCCCCTGGACCAGGACTCCATTATGGAACTCAATTGGTGGATTGACCATATGGAAACCTGGATTTGTTGTGCCATCTTTGGCTCAGCATTACTGAAGGTAATTGGCTGGAAGGTTTGGAATTAATCTCAACCTCTGACACTGCTATGTGCAACCCTCTAAACCATTGTTTGCCAAGCCGTTACAGAAGGAGTAAAGACCATTTGTAAATCAGGCTTGGTCCCACCCCAAAAGGGGCAGTCCAGCTCAAACAGCTAGGTCACATTCTTTCTGCACCAGAGCACACGCATACCCAGACATGTTTCAGCCTCATTGGACATCATCAGTGAGGAATAGCTTGGGTCTCAAGGCCCAGCAGACTCGGGTCCTATGTCTGGGCATACCCCGTCCCACTTGGAGTGACTACAGCAAAATTACTTTTGATCATCAAACCAAATGCCAGCAGAGTTGGTGGAAGTGCTTGCTGTGGCGACTTGGCTACAGAAGGAAAATGCCCCCCCCCAATAATTGGAATTGCATATCAACCAAAAGGAGCTTCTGTTGGGCTGGTTTGCAAATCTGAGCCATGAACAGAGAGACAGTAAAAGCCTGCGAGCGGCTTCACATAGACAACCTCTCAGTAATCTGCTGTATCAGCCATTTTGGATGAACAAGATAGATGTTGTTGGCCAAATTGGTGAAAGAATTTTGACATTAGGAGGTGGGGAGGGGGGGGTAGGTTTGCAAAACTGCTGAAACTCTGATAATCCTGACTTTGTGATTTCAATTTAGTTTTGTGGTTGCTTCAATCATGGGGTGAGAAATATACCTTCTCCCACAAGTGCTGAGGCAAATTGACCATGCTTTTGTTCCTCTTGAGATGCAAGAGTTTGATCTCAGGCATTGCATTTTTGCAGAGCGGTTTTTCACCCAAAAGGGTCACTTTCGCTGTCTCTCTGCATACTAGGACTAATATCTTGTCTGTTTCCTTTCAAGCCTTTCTGGTAATTCCATGCTTTGCGCAGTGAAATGCCTTCAAATGTATGAGACAGTTACGTGCGCTGATAGACCCACCAGTCGACCCAACCTCTTTGGTGCTGCACATGTTTTTGCTTGTTGGATCAAATGGGTGGTGGAGCATGCAGGCATCAAAACATTTATGTTTGGTGTCCATTCTGCCAGAATGGCTATGGCTTCTGCCAGACTGCAAGATTAGAATACAGAGACTGTTTGGTGGAAGGCTTTGTAGTTAAGCGGACTGAGGTGGCCATAATAAAGCAGCAAGGATACTCCTGAAACTAAATGGAAGAGCCCACATCACCCCATATCTGAGAAGCCTACAGCTTGCACAAAAAAAGAAAACACATTAACTTCAAAGCCCTCTGCATCACCCACAAATCACTACATGGACAAGGAGCCAAATTCCTCCAAGCCAAAATCAACCGCTACCAACCAGGAAGAAACCCAAGATCAAGCGACAACCTCCAAATTGAAACAAAACATTACAAAAAAGGAAATTCGGAGGAACCGCATTCACCCATATAACAGCCAATCTATGGAACTCAATCCGGAAGGAGTTCAGAACGACATAAGGCCACCTCACCTTCAGAAAACTACTGAAAACCTGACTATTCAACTCACTGTGATTAGCATAAAACAGGCACTGCCCGCAATATCATAGCAGACCTGAGACAAACAAGCGATAGTACACAGTCTTGAACCAACAATAAAACAAACACTCTACTAACCACCCAACATCCCTGCTCCTCGCTCCTCTCCAGCATACCCCAACCAAACCTCACACAAACTAACGGGCCAATCCAACCTCACACAACCCACACACCTGCCACAAGAACTAACTGCCACAAACAAACCACCCAATCACTGGATGTTGCCCTTCCAGACACAATAACCCCAGTACACATACTCCAAACAGAGTCAGAAAGCAGACATGCACACACCCCACTTTCTTCTGGTTCTACAGGCACCAACAGAAGAGCACAACCTCAATCCTATCCCTTCTTCCCTCACTAAGTTACCCAACCCACTTTCCTACACAGCCATGTGAGCACCAGGAGACCATGCAAGTGGAAACAGCGTGCAGTATAAGTCAACTTAACATGACATAACATAATAGTGTCAAGTAAACTGTGAGCAAGTACAATGATCATCTCCGGATCTGTGGAATAGGAATTCTCATAACATGTTACTAAAAAGATTCTATTAAAGATACAGCAGCGAGTACCCTCGTATTGAACAAGTATGATGGCATTTAGCTTGTTTATGTGTTTCCGAAAAAGATCTGGTCACAGATGGCCTTAAGAATATAAATACTATAGAAGATAGTTAAAAGGTGTTTATTTTGCACATCTTAAAGGAGACTGATATTTGTTGGATGCAAAGATAAAAGGACATGAATGGCCATCCGTCTCGTCTCCCATGTGCTTCCCACCTCCCTAGCCTAGGCTTCCCTATCCACTTTTTTTGGCAAAAAGAAATTGGGAATCCCTACTTTGTTGAATGCTAACTGCAGCAATGAACTAAAAAGCCTCAGCTTTCTCCCTAACTGTAGGGCTCTTCTGGGGGAAACCTACCCTGATCTTGCAGGAATATCTTGGTCTTACAGGTGTCTTCCTCTTTCACGCCTTCATACTCCTATACCTGATGCTTTCTATTTCTCTTTCCCTCCTCTTACTTCACTCCCTCTTCCAAACACTCTCTACTTTCTCTCCCTACTTCTGTCCCTCTGATGTTCACACTACTCGCTTTCTGTCTCCTTCTCCCTCTTCCCTGAAAGTCTCACTGCTACTCTCCTCTCTCCTAAACTTTCTACCATTATATTCCACTCCCCCCTCCTGAACTCTCCCCTACTCTCTTCACATTACACTACTGTCTTTCCACTTGTATTCAGACCTCTTTCACTATCTCATCCACACTTCTCACCCTTGCAGACTTATTTTCCTACTCTTTACCCAACCTGCACGCACCTCTCTCCCACCTTACATGCACTTTCACACACAAGTACTACTTACTCTCATAAACCAATACCTCACCTTTAACACGCTCTCACTTGGTCGGTCTCCTCTATGCTCCCCCACCACACTTCCTCCACCGGGTCTCTTGGTCCACCTCCTCCCTCCTTCACCTCACCTGAACAACCCACATCTCCTTGTCCTGTCCTGCTTGTTCTCTTTTTACAGTCATGTGTACGGTTGTTCCTCCTTCTACCCCTTTCAATGCCTATCCGTCTCACCTGGCCCCCCGGGTCAATCTTTCCCCTAGAGGTGGGGTTATCTGGGTGTGAGGTTACAAAATGCACTTCAAGCACAACTTACGTTCTCTACACTAGCCACTGACATTCTGTGATATCTGCTCAGCGTAACAATTATGGATTTCAAAGGTCATTCCTTGCTGTGTTGGAGCAGCTTTGCTGTCAGTAAGTAGCCCGTTATGAGCTAACGGCTTGGTGTTCATTGATGCATCTCCCTCTCTCTCTTGGATCGGGTGTTTCACCCTTTGCTGCAAGGGTTTTTTTTCTTTGTGATTCTGGAAAGGATAGAGAGATCACTGGCCAGCTTGGCTTGCTGTAAAGGAGGCATTAGGTGATTGACAATGGTACTCCCAATTGTAACTAGACACATAAAGTAGGGGGTGGCAGAGACTGCCCCCCATCTGCCCCAACTCCCTTACCTTATCCTGCCTCAGATTCAGCAAACATCCTTGTAAACCTCCTGCCTTGTTCCGGAGAGGGGTCTACGGTGGGTCAGAAGAAAAACGCAGACACAGTTTTGAAATTTCTCAAAGAATTTATTAAATGGTAAGAATTATGCCTCTGTACCTACTGCCATCAGAATGTTCCCTGCCTATGTAAATAACCAAGGTGCTCATCAGTCATGAACCAGTCTCAAAATAAAAATAGTCAGCTGTCCAAAAACGAATTCCATCTGACCCTATCACTATTCTAACCAAAGTAAATGAAGTCAGGATAATGACTCCCTTCTCCTGACTATCTCTTCTTAAAGAGTTTGTTCTTCAATCTGAAGTCTTTTAATATGGTATCTTTAAATAGTCTCTCGTGACTTTCTGTATTAGAGCTTGTAACTCGTTCAGTAGGTTTTTGGCTTTACTCTTTCTTCCCCGTTCAGTGTACAATGGATATCCTATTATCCTTTCTCTTATCCTTTTGATCAACGCTACTATGATCTTTTGATTCTTTTAACATATACTTTTAGGTTGGATAGAGTTTCTTGTTATTTAAAGTTTTCTCTCTGCTGAGATAGCTTACTTGGCGTTTCTCTCTTATGGGCTCTACTGGTCGCTACTTCACACTCATTGGATTCTCTTCCCAATATCTTCCACTCTGCACTTCTTGTCTTATGGGATATTGCTCTCTCTTCCCAAGGTATTTGAACCCAATGCTTATTAGTTTCTTTTACAAGTTTACTCGGGATTCTTTTTCTTATATTGTTACAGTTACAGTTTATCACATGTCTTGTCAATTTACTGTGATGAGTTTTTCATAAGATGTAATGATTCTCCAGCAGCCTCCCAGTTCTCCAACAGAAATGCCCCCTTTACGTACGCTCGCTCAGGTTCTCCTTTCTGTCGGTTTGCTCTCACTTGAAGTCCGTCAGCGTCCGACTCTCGGTCTTTTCCGTCTCTACGACCAGGCTTATCGTGAGACAGCAGATGCTTCGCTCTTCTTTCAGCGTGATGGTTTTGGCGTTGTTGTATGGGTGCACTGCCCACCACGAAGCAGTCGTGATCATGCCACTACCGATACCTGGCTTCTCATCTCCTCACTTCTCTCGCACGGGCAAATGCTGGGCCTCCAGAGATTCCGTCTTGCAGTCAGATGACTCCTGAAAGCCGTGTGCTCCACGGCTCTCCTTGGCTCCACCTCTCTCAGCTGTGACGCGGTCAGGGCCCTTCCCCTGCTTCCTCTTTTCTCTCTGCTTCGCCTATCATCGGCGAGTCCTCCTCTTCTAGTTCACTCATCTAAGTTAAATGAAAATAATTTCTTAAAGAGACAGTTTCTCTTTCTGGCTCATGGTGACTTAGTATGGTTTTCACTTACGCCAAGTCTCTGGATTTTAAAATGTACTTTGTTTCTGATAGTCCCAATTATGCCATTACTGCGAATGGCCAAGGGAGTTCCTCACAGGAACGGAAGTCCTTGTTGGTGAGGTGCCACTTGCCTCGACCCCTAGGGAGGGTATTGTGGAGCACGCTCACCTCCCTAGTTTCACAGGGGGTGGTGGCTCCCCCTTTGGCATAAGGGACGAATTCCCTGGATTTGTCACAGGTCCCCTATGCCTCCCTGACAGGGTTGGATCCCGAACCCTGTGGAACTCATGAGAGATTTGTTGCCACGTGATTTTGACAGTGTGCTTTCTGTTGAAGTCTTGTGGAAGAGCTGGCTCACCCACAATGCTGTGAGCTATTCTGGGTTGGAATGTTATGTTGGTTCACCTGGAAGTTCTCTGTGGCAGGTAGAGTACTTCTTGGTTTGGTCGTGGTCGTGGTCCAGTGACCCATTATTTTCCTGGTCACATCAAAGGAAGAACGTGTGGTGTGAGCAAAATAGGAGATCATAAGGGAAAGGGCTTAATGACACAAACCTCTCATAGGAGTAAACATATCAACACATTTGGAAAATAGTTAAAACATGTTTTTCTTTGCTGCTGAAGGAAAAGAAAAAGAAACTGAAGCATGATACTCATCTTTAATGGAATGAAAGCTCCCTTATACAAACAGGTTTTGGGGACTCATACTGTGATCCCAATCTACCCCCTGTCAACCATTCATTGTAACTAGAATTTGGTTGTTCAGACACTACAAGTTTGCTTGTTTGTTTTATTGTTTGTTTTATTCGTATTTATATAACGCACAACAGCCTGTGAGGATCGTGGCACTAGTTACAAGACAATGCTTAGTTACAGAAAAATCAAGTCGGCATTTGTTACATAGTGAGCAGTTTGAGTACAGTGGTTTTACATTTGTACTGCGAGTAGAGCACGGATGCAACATATACACAAAGATTACATTCTAATTATATTACATTTCTGTTTATATTACAATATACATGTTAGGAACAGAGGACGTGGTAGCAGTGTTAGTTAAGGAGAGTGGTCTTGAAGTTATTGCGAATGACAGAGATGGAAGTTTCAGCTCTGAGGGTGGCAGGGAGTGAATTCCATAGTTTCGGCGCAATATAAGAAAAGCCTATACCTCCGGCTGTAGCTCTCCGGATGCGTGGTATGTATAAAAGGTTAGTGTACTGGTAGGGCGCGTGGAGGCGGTTCTTGATATAGCTTCAGATAGCTATGTGGGAGCAGTGTTGTTGATGCATCTGTGTGTGATAGTGAGGATTTTGAGAGTAATGTGGTCTTTGACCTGTAGCCACCGTGCTGCATGTCTGACATGAGATATATGGTCCATATATATGGATATATGGTTGTTATCCTGACCCTATTTGTACACAGTCCCCTATAAAGCTTTTTGTTGAGCACGGCTTTCTGCTTGGCCTTTGTGTGTCGATCCAGGTCAACCAATTGCACACAACTTTGGGTAACAAACCACAAATAGCACGCCCCAACCCAAACTTGTGAGTTTTGTTGACACAGGCTCAAGTTTGAAGTTAATAGAAAACCACCATGCACTGATAGGTGAACTCAAATATAACAAACAGAAAATATGTTACCTGTGGCCAGTAGTCATGATTACCCAATGCAGGAAAGACCTGGAGATCTGGGAAAAGCCCTTGAATGGTAGCGGTCATGTTGGCTATGACATTGATTACGGTCTGTGTGGACAATTCTTGCACTGGAACATGTGGTGGGCTGTCCCTGAAAGGTGAAACAAAAACAATTCCAGTAAGTACTCACACATAGAAATAGGATGCAGTGAAGTACAAAAGATTCTACCTTTACTGTGAACAGCCAAAATATACCCCTTCGTCATCTGCAGAGTCCCTGCCTCAAGCAAATAGACGTGTCTGTATTCCTTGCCAAAACCAATACTCCCAGGCAACATCAATGCCAAGGACCTCACAAAGCAGATGTAGTCACCATCAGCATGACTGCCATTGTCCAAGCACCATGAATGCCAACAACCACAGTCAACCTATGCCTACAGCAGGGTCTGCAACCTTCAGCTTTCTGGAGGTTTTGGATTACAACTTCCATGAGCACCGAATATGGACTATATGAAGGGGGTGATGGGAGTTTTAGTCCACAACACCTGGCGAACCAAAGGTTGCAGTCTTCTGGCCTAGAGAGCTGCTGAAACTCAGATACATCTTAATGAAGGTATAATCATGTGTCTGGGGTTGCTGTAGGTAATCGTGTTAAGTGGAAAATTGCTTGGAAATTGCTGGAGCATGACCAGACCAATATGCAAATACATATTTCTCCTTTGCAGAGGCACAAAGCAAAAGTGTGAAAGTAGAAATTCCAGAGTGGGCAACCTCCAATAAAGCAGGTTATATTTAGTCCTTAGTAGAGGGGCTCTAGCATTTTAACCAAAGGTTGCCATTTTATATCGAGGCCATGAATAGGCAAGGCTACTGGCAGGCATGCACATTCAATCAACTTGTAGAAGCACAAAGGCACCACATGCATCACCTCCACTTGGTCATCTTCTTCAACACTGATTTTGCAAAGTACAGCAAAAGCCTAAAAACAAATTGTGCCCATCAGACCATCAGACTTCACCTGATCCAATTTCCTTATGCAATCTGGCAGATGACTTCTGTTGGTTTGTGTGATACTTACTTGTATCTTTCTACTGGTGGTCATTTTATAAAGGAAGCCCTCTTATCAGACATGTGGCCAGCCTGCAGATTTCAAGTTTGAATACAAAGGCAGCACTGACTCAGCCCTTCATCCTTTTGAGTACAATACAATCTGGCAATAGGAACATATATTACTGGGGCACTTATAAGCGAGAGGAATCCAAATTGGCACACTATATACAAACAAAAATGATAATCATTCCTTCTAAAAAAAATTTTATAGAGAATTTTGTTTTCTATTTAATAAATGGAATGTGCAAATGTAACTTTTTGAATAATTCGTTTTGGATTTCATTGTTTACTCCCCTTTAATTTCTGTTCCCATATTTTCAAACCTTTGTGTTGGTTTTGTTATATTCTGAGGTGGTGAGAGGCCCTTAGGCCCACACAGATTTTCCTCAGTGTTTTGAAATACACTCAAGATTTAGTGAACTGAGAGGATTTTCAGGAAGATGCAGTTCCAAAAAGTGTAATTTTCTGCAAAATCTTTCCTGCAACGCGTTATTAGAAATAGGGTATGGTATGCTGGTGCACCCTCACACAGTGTTGTAAAGATTGTAAAGTATTTACATTTTATGTATGCTTATCTGGTGAATAGTTTTCTTACATTTATTCTTTTTGGATAATTTTTACATCATAATAACAATCATTTTCATCCATCTATCAGTCTTTTTTAATGCTGATCATGTCTAATGAAAGAGGGATGTTCATCCAAACAGTGCAACCTCTACACTTATTGCAAAGTTTCACTCTTTTCAATTACTACTCTTGTTACAGATACCATGCACATCTTGTAAATTAAATCTGATGTAGGATTACACAATTTCATGACTTTGTGGTTTGTGATGTTACTTACAGGAAAAATAATTATTTATGTCAAATTTCTAGCCCCTGCACCCTCCAGCATGAAGAATCCTTCCAGAGGATTGGACAGAAATAACTGCTCCCTCCCTCTATCGGGTGTTTCTCCCGGGCAGGTCATTCTCTGGTGTTGCGAGTAGCATGGATTGGGGACTCCTCCTGTGCTAGGAGGGTGGCGGGTATAAGTGCTCCATAAGCCGGAGGCCCTCTGACAAGGGTTGATCATGGGCCCTTACCTCAACTGTGGAAACCACAGAAACTCAAACTTCTTCCAAAAAAAGAACCAAAGCCATCCTTCCTTCCCCTCAAAGATAGTATAGCTCCCCTCTAAAGGAATACATCCATGGGACTGACCACTCCACCCATCTAACAGCTCAACCTATTTATCACACCAGATCCTGCTATGCTAGGCCCAGGGAAGTCCTTACAGGTGGGCTCATCCTGAAGTTAACATACATGCTTGCTGGTCCACAGAAGAAACACAGGCAAAGATTTGACTAGCCGACGCTAATCCTAAACGCTGCTCTTCATCGGTCTCTCCGACACAAAGGCTTTTGCCTCCTTGTCTGATTACGACTGACCTTTGCGATGATCAGGAGACACATTACTACTCATTTGAAACATTCATTTAATTTTACATTGATCAGTGATCATATTGCAAGCACAGGTTTAATATTATGAACTTCTTGAAATGGAGATTTTTAATCGCCGCTTTGTCCGAGGGGCATAGTCATCTTTGGATTGTAAAGCTCCCCCAACATACACAAACATACTTTGAGATTCTCAAACTGTTGGAGACATTGCAAGGAGTCATTTGTAAGATAAGAGTAGACATCTTAATCATCTCTTATCCCCAGACAGTGATACATGTGACAAATTAACATTGAGATTCTGTTTCAATATGAATACCTTGATTAGTATTGCCATGTGTTATTTTTCACCTGCCCATGATAACCTTACTGGGGGGTTAATTGCTGAAGTGCTTTCAGATAGCTATATCAAAACGGACAGCTGTCTACTTAAGGCAGAATGGTATAACTCGATCAATATTCCACATAGAAACTAGACCAGGGCACAAAATGTGCACTCGCCACTAGCCATTGGCTGGTGATAATTGACTGTTGGCGCGTGGTGGCCTGTTTCTATGTTTAGGATTGAGGTACAATTTACAAAAAGGTGTGGGAGCCCCTCTACTAAGAACGAACATGGATCAAATACCCTGTTCTATGGAATTCCTTCCACTCAGGAGGGTCTACAATCACGTTTTTGCTCATTGCACCCTTCACAGAGGAGACATATCCATTTGCATATCATATTTGCATCGTCCTCCTTTGTCTCCCTACCTTGTCTTGTTGCACCTGGAAACACTTATGTACTTATGTGACGCATTATAAATGACTCATCATATCATATCATAGAGTAGGAAATAGCAGTAGGGGAGTGAGGGTAGTAGTCAGAGTAGGAAAAAGTGAGTGTTAGAAGAAAGTGAGGGTAGTAGAGGGGGGTGATGGAATGCGGTGTAGGAGATAAGTGGGGAGGGTGAGTGTAGTAGAAGGGTGAGCAGGGAACCACATATCCCAGAGTTTGGGGCAGAAGAGGAGTGTAGTGCAGAGAGAGGAGAGTAGTAGTTTAGAGAAGAGAGTAGTAGTCGTGTAAAGAAGGGGGTAGTAGCAAGGCATACATTAGTTTTCAAAAATTGATTAGCAGAATTTGCTAATTAAAATGTTCTTGATAAGCTTCAAACTTATTTGATTAGCAATTTTGTAGAAATATTTTAAATGTCACCCAGAGTTATTTGCACCCAAGACGTAACATTACACAGAATACAGCATTTCTTTGTACCCCTAAAGTAATACATTAGTGTGAGGAGTGTCGGTAAAATGCAAAGGTTAGCTGCATAAATGGACAACAACAAAAAATAGATATGATAAAAAGGCTCTAAAAACATGTTTCAGTGCACATCTCTGTGCGGCTGGGTGCAGTCAGTGTTGCACAGGGCAGTGTTCTTCAAACTGTACGCTTGACCCTTCATTTGCTTTGAGGAGAAGCTCAGAAGTTTCATATAAGCAAAAAGTTCACAATGTTAAAGAAAAGTCATAGCCCGAGATGTTGTATGGTTTTGGGGCGGTGAGGGTAACTATCAACTTTAGAAGGACAAGATGACCCTTGCCTGTCATTGATATCAACTGTTTTCAATATAGCATTAATTACCACTTTCAGGGGGAGGGCAGGGCCACTAACGGTCCTCAATCGCAAGTCAGGTAAGCGCAGCATTACAAATCTATGCACTACAATATTTATCGCTATTAGCACTCAGAGCAGTAGATCTGTAGCTGTAAATACTGGATGGAACTATTGATGACTACTTTGAGTATACTTCTAGTTAGCTTTGTGTATTTATTATGTAAGAGGAAATAAAGTAAGCGTGTAAGCAGAGTGGATGGTGTAGCAGGTAGTGAACTTGGCAAACTAGGTGAAATATTGTAGTTTTGCGGCCATCTCACTTTCAGGGGAGCTTGTATAAAGCAACAGGGTGAAAAGATAGGATGGAAAGGAATTTGAGATCAGCTCACGGGTTAAGCACCAGGTTATGCAACAAGCAGGTCACAGAACTAGGTTTGCCATCAAAAGCATTGGCCATGTGATCATGTACATTTTCAAAAGTGTTCACTTGTCAATATGATGCACTTTCCCTGACAACATGAAATATAGTTGACACTGAGATTTAGACACAATTACTTAAACTTTACTGAAAAAACATGCAGACAATGTAGTGTCGCAATACTGCAATGATGCATATTTAACAACTTACATTTTTAGAAAAGGAATTGCAGGCCTGTCTTTAAAAGAAAATGAAAAAGAAATAAAATAAAATCACACATACTGGTCTTTGCCAGACAGGATATAGTCAGCATAATAAAAGTATAAACCCGATTACTTCTGGTTTGCATTTATTTGAAACAAAGAGAGAATGTTTCTTGCCTAGCAGTCCCACTCAGCGCTTTGGCAATTTTAACAATGCAGCAGAAATCATCTACGCTATCTCCGATTAGCCTTTTGCACTTGCAGTGCTTGAAGATCAAACGGCACAATCATACCCCACCTCTGTAAAACTCTCCATCAGTAGTGTAGGGCAAGTTAGAAACTCCCTGATGTTTAGGGTACCATCATTAGTGGAAGCCAGCTATTAGATAGTAGGGGTTAGCATTTGGTAGTAAAACCCACGGCTAAAGAAGCCTGGCTTAGGTAGGATAATCCCATGTGAAAGAGGGATGACCCTTGTGCCACTAACCAGTCTCCTTTTCCAGCTCGGACGCCGCAAGGAAGAAACTATCATTTCAATGAAACATCTGAAAAATCCTTACAGTTAACGGTCGCAATGTTTCTGTGAATTAAGGCCATCTGGGCACAATGTTCCTTTACATACATTTGAAAGCACACAGACAGGTATATTTTTACGCTGCCACTTGGTGTGCGGGGCATAGTTAAGCGTAGCTCCAGGTAGGGTAGCTGTTGTTGTCATGGTAATCAGGCTCTCCCAGGCTATAAGCAGGAGCTTACTAGTTGCCAGCAATTGTGAGCTCTAATTTTCTTCTGATAAGAAAAAAGTGCCAGTTAAAAACCCTGTACAACGTCCAATACCTGTTCATGGCCTTCCAGCCATATCAAGTGAATAGAGACTCAAGGTTGGCCCATCTAGCCATTCATGTGTCTATGTTTAAGCAGTTCAGTTGGAGATCCACTCCATACAGTGTGTGACCAGGCCCATTTTTAATAGCACATAAGGATCACCTCCCCCTTAACCACCTTAACCACCTCCCCCATCTCAGACTTATGAATACTTCCTAATATTTCACAGAAGTCTCAAAAACCACCTGTTCCTTGGTGACTGCTACTCTTGAGCGCCCTAAAAGTCTGTTATTGGGGCTTAACCTTGGTTGAGGATTTACATCCAAATCATATGTCCTAGAACCACAAAGCCTCTGCACCAGAATCTTCCTACACTAAATAACTTATCACCTCCTTGGATGGAATTAAACACGGACACCCTTGGAGAGCTGACTTCACATTGCTAATATTTCACATGTATGGGCCTGGGGCAAGCCAGAAGAAGGACTCGGGCCAGAGGACATACTTTTCAAGTAGCTTTACTCAACCTAAAAGGAAAATGCCTCTGTAACCCTATAGTATAAGGGGAGTTCCGTTCCTATCAAACTAAACTATGGTGCTCGTCAATAGTCAAAAGCAAAATAGTCCACTGTCCAAACCTATCCACTAAACTGGCCCTACCACGTAAAAAATATTTAGTTGGAGTGCCCTGCACTCAGTGTTGGATACTAGAATATTTCCCAGGGGTTCCAGGAATCGCTCCCGGTTTCAGGATTCTTTAATTTAACAGTTCTTCTCATTTCACAGTTCCTGGCAGTTTATCTAAGTTCCTTAAGTTTAACAACAACAAAACAAAGTCTTAGTTCCAGAAAAAACAAAATGTTCAAAGTTCCTTAGATGGAGGGATATTTCCCAGATTCCTCTCCACCCCTTGTGGTGTTCTCTCCACACTAGATTCAGGGTTTGGGTGCCTCTGGGCTCCCCTCGTGTCTGTTCTTTGCTTTCATTATTGGGCCTCTCTGGCTCCCTTGGGTTTCTTTGTCCCACTACTTCACTTATCTCTCTGGGTTATCTGTAACCCCTCTCTTCTACTTGAAAGTCTCTCAGCGCTCGTGGGTTTTTGTGACCCTTCTGGAGATTTATCCTCCTCAAGCTTCTCAGAACCATTCTCCTTCTCTTGTTCAGTCTTCCCCTCTGGGCCTCTGTGACCTAGTACTTCACTTTCTGCGTCCCCCCTCGACCTGGGCAACATGTGTACCTTCTGTATTGTCCGGCCCGCTCCAGTGAGGGTGTGTCTCTTCGGCAGCCCTCCTCCCCACCTGCCGGTCTTCCAGACTGGCTGCAACCGTTCCTCAGACTCTGATCGTTGTGGCGTTCTCTCGCCTTTCTGCTCGCTCGTTGGTAGCAGAGGATTCACTCCTCCCTCGGTTTCTGGTTTCGGCATTCGTTTGCGGGCACCGGGCCCATCACGTCCTCAGTGTAAGCTTCTCTTTGGTTGGTCTTGGCTTCTCAGCCCCAGTATGCCTCTGTATCGGGACGGTGGCTTCTCCTTTCGCCATTTGCCTCTCTCCCTTCGGCATTCGTCTCTTTCTGCAGCACAGCAAGCTCTGCTGTGTGGTGTAGCTCAGCCCCTTTGCCGACGTACTTGCGTCAGAGCCTCACATCTGCAGGTGGTTTCTTCTCCACCACTCAAAGGTCGTTGGCCCTTTATTCTCCCTCCTGTAATGAGAGAGAGCGTAACGTTCACTACAAGTTGTCGAACAGGTGTAAAGTTCATCAATACCTTGAACCAAGCATTTAGAGGCTTGGCTCAAGTATTGCTGACTTCCACGTAGGCAGATAGTAACTGCTATATAGGGAGTTCTCCATGGGAACGGGGGTCCTTGTCCTCTGAAGGGGAGTCCCTCCCAGTGAGGTCCCGCTTCCCAAACCCCTATGAAGGGTTTTGCTTCACAGGCTCACCTCCTTAGCCTCAACGGGGGTGGCTCCCCCTACGGAAGAAGGGACAAAATCTCCAGATTCCTCAAAGGCCTCAGCAGGTTTGCTTGCACGTTCATCTCATTTTTATATACAGCATGCTATTGAACACAGGGTTTGCTCAACTCATCTGTATTGATGTATCCCTGTGAATGGTCCTGACTTTAGGAACTTTTAAACCTGTGCAATCTTTGGCTTTTTTTTCTGAAGAGTCTCTTTTTTTCTCCACTTTTATGGACCCCGGTCTTCAGATAGTGGGGCCACTATCTTGACCAATACTTTTCTCACTCCCCACCACTACCACCCCTATCAACCAATACAATCACACACACCAACACAAGAAAATTCCAATTATGTTCCTTAGGTTTTCAGAGACGTATGGGATTTTGAATTTAAGATACACATGCTACAGATGGTCACAGTCTGTAGGTTGCATCCCCTGCAGGCCGACATATAGCAGGCTTGAATCAGAAGGCCGCCTCTCGTACGTAGGGGTGGAGAAGGCAGCTGCCAGAGCTCTCCAGGTAAGTGGAGTGCGGCCATGGGACGGGGCCGTGCAGCACATTGTGTTAGGGGGGCAACCTGAAAGGGAGCAGCTGCACACAAAAGGCTGATTTTGTAGGTGCAGTCTTTTGTAAGGCACTCATGGTGGTAACAGTAAAGAGAGACACAAACAATTGCAGTTCAAGGGTGTTTATTAAACTGTATGCATGTTGGAAAAACACCTAATCTAAACCTAAATCTAAGATGACAGTAAGCGTTGACGATCAAATGGAAAATAAGGCAGTCCTTGTGGAGTTGTGTCAAATAAAAGGGCCTATACTAAGAAACCTAATACCAAACCTTACAACTTATACAAAAGGGTGTGGGATGGATCTTAAGAAAGGAAAGAAATGTTCACAAATAATATGTCAGGATGTGTTAGCCTGGGTCTTCCTTCCCCAGGTTTTGTGCACCGGGTAAGGTAGGACCTTGAAGCACAACACACACGCAAGCTTTCCCAGCATGAGTCGACATTTGCACTTGCAGCTATCAGGACCATCGATGGCCAAGTCTGGTTTCCTTGAAAGTCTCTTGCCTACGAGGGCCTGACATATTCAATAACAAAACAAAAGTTCCCTCAACAAAATGAAAGTTTGTTTCCTGGTTTTGCTCTGGGTGAGGATTCTTCACCCGTACCCCTCTTCTGGGCCCTGACCATTTTTCCTTGGTGTCTTGGGTGATCGGATTTCACCCCTCAGATCTCCCTCTTCCGGGCTTGTATCCTAAAACAGTTCCTATCTATATCAAGGCCTTTGGGGTTGTGGTTTCCTAGTCCTGTGGGCCTGATAGGATTATCAAGAAAAGCAACAAACACAACGTTCTGGTCTACGTATTTCTCAGGTGATGGATTCAACCCTTGGTCCCCCTCTTCCGGGTGCTGACCCTTCACAAATTGTATTCCACAAATCAGATAACAGTTCCTTCTCTTACTGGATTTTGAGTGACAACTTCCCCCCTAGATCTCCCTCGTTCGGGCTGGGACCCCTCTCGACTGCTAGCCTTCCTCCACCGGGTTCACTATGGCTCTTCCAGCATTCGTTAGTCGTAATGCCTTTTCAAACAGTTCCAGTGGACATCTCTCGGCTGGGTTCAATTTCGTCAACACACTGTTTCTTGGGACTTTAGACTTTGCCACTTCTCGTCGGAATCCCTCTTCCGGGTTCACACTTGCCAACTTCACCTTCACATTTTCTTATACTTTCAATGTTTACAGGATTCACTTCCCTTGCTTTCTCAAGTAGCAGGATTGTCTTAATCTCTTTACAGATCGTAGGTCAAAGGCTTTCGACTGTACAGGGATTTTGCTTGACCTCCTGCATGACCACTTTGACCTATCTTGGTCGCTCTCCTACGGCCTTCTGGTACCTGTAGTTTTTATTCAAACAGGGATCGACCAGAGTTTCTCGAGTTAGCGTCCACGTGGTGCCAGTTCCCTCTGCACCTGGTCTCCCCTCAACTTAGTTCAACTTGCCACTTTGCATCTTTCGTTCATTACAGCCTGGATCTTATCGGCTCTCCCCTTGACTCACCGGCTCTGATGAACTGCTTGGCTTTCCTCGTAACTGGAGTGAAGGCTGGTACCACGGTAGCAGGAGTTGTCCTCGCTCCCGCTTATCAGCATCAACACGCTCTGTGTACCATTGACATCTGTTGTAGAACACTTGGGCTATTGTCCTCGGTCTTACGATTCTCTCTGCAGAGGTTTTGCTGGTCTTCGCTGAAACTGGCAAGGTCGTGTCTCTCGTTGTCAGCCTCTTGATATTCACTGCCTTTCTCCTCCTCTTGAACTGCCGGACCTGGATAGTTGTCTCGTCTTGCGGTCTGCCTTGCTCGTACTGTGCTCTCGCGCTCCACCTTTTATCCCTCTGGGGAAGGGAAAGGGCTGCTAGGTGTGTGCGATTCTGATCAATTGCCTGACTTTGCCTGACCCTTGTACTGGGACATGTCAGGTAAATTGCTCTGTTGTTAGTCTGTTCTCTGGTGTGTTGTGTGAAGGTGTTCATGTCGAAAATGTCCTACGTGGTAGGATGGGGGTAAAGGTGTTGAAAGAAGAGGGATACCGCTTCTCACCCGTCGGTGTCCCACTCCCCGAGGACCCGCCATCCAGGTGATCTTCACTAGTCCACCCTCAGGAACTGGATCCAATAGCGATGGCCGTGTTCTGGCCACCTGGATGACGGACCCCTAGGGTTTAGCCAGGGAGACACCTTCAGGTTTCTCACACTTTTCATCCAGAAATCTGCAAGTTCGTCATTTGGTGTGTGGCCAACAGCCAGACCGCTACTAAACAGTTTAACTGCATGCTTGAGAACTGAAAGTACACCTCCCCTCACCCCCACTGCATAAGGCTGTTTAGAATGCATTCCAACTTGAAGGAATGCCTGCTTAGCACGCACTAACTCACCCAAGAAATTCTTCTCCCATTCATCACCTCTGAGATTCCATATTGTTTATCAGAATTTAAAAAACAGCAAGTTCTCCACGACTGTAAAGAACTAAAAACATTTAACTATTCAAGATTATAGAGACAGAAAACTCACACTGTATCATATCGATAAAAGGTGTTGGATGAGAAATCTATGAATACTCATATTAAAGCAAAGTAAAAATTGGTGAGAAAAACCAAGCAAACAAACTCAATGTTCTGACACACACATTTCTACTTGGGACAGGAAATGTGATAATGTTGGTAAGCTACCTGCCCATCCCCTTTAGTATATCAAATGTCAGTTAAAATAAGAAAAATGGACATGGCACAGTGTTCATGAGAAGTGTGCACTTGAACGACACAGGAGCTCTTAAGTAGGAGTTGTATAAGAAGTCAAACTCGTCTAAACCGAAAGATAATAACTGGTCCATCCATTTATAAACCATGTATTCAAAGAGGCCAAGTGCCCACCCAGAGCTTTGTTCCCATTTCCCACCATGATAATATGTAGCTGCCAGACTCACTCATTTACTCACCCGGTCCAGATCATAAATGACGCTTGCTGTTTAGAATCTTTCATAGACTTAAAAGCAGACAGTATGAGTTCATATGGCGAGTCACACATGAAATCCCCAAAAATGCCAGGGCTGGAGGCGTTTACCCCTTTGGACGAAGCACATACTTTGGTGTGGTCATCGGAGAGATGATAGGAAGGGTCTAAATGCAGGTCGGAGACATGCCAGAACTGCCCTGTTGATGGAGACAAATAGTAAAATTCAGTTATGGCAGACATGAATGTGAGCTACTACAGATCATGAAATCTGCTGCACACATTGATTGGAACTAACATCTCCACCAGTGGTTTTCCATCAAGACAGTGGGACACTGTGGAGAAACTTAAAATGGGTGAAGTCGCTTCAGAAATTGGATTCCACGAATTCTATTGCAAAAGCAAAAGAGTCCTAGATGGGCTGAGAAACATAATAGATGTAAACAGGTTTCATTGATGGGAAAACAATCAATTCTGAGAGGAAGGTGCTGCTAACAAACGGAAGGTTCACAGTAGTCCAACAAATTTACGATAGACGCATGATTCAGTAGCAACAAAGCAAATGTGTTTCGCCAAAGCCTACTATGGAGCACTTCTAATCACCAGCCAAAGAGGATTAAACATAGGATGCTGCACAATTTGCACAAGGAAAAAAAATGAAAAGAAAACAAGTGTGAACAAAAGCCCAACAACAACAATGCTTGCAAAATTCAGTGAATGGGTTTTAATTCTCAACCTTTTATTTTTTATACATTTCTTTATTGGCATTTCAAATAACAACTCAAACATTGTATCAACAAACCCCTCCCTTCTATCCCTCCCCCCGTTACGCATATGAAGTAGTTCTAAAGATTCCAAAGGATCGGGTGGACCATAAAGCTGTTGTCCTGCATACAACCCTCCCAGTTTGACCTCCACACCAACGGAGGTATAGCATCCACACTGACCAGCCTTCATTTCGGGTTTCCGAGACCAGGCAGATATCTCTTCCTAGGGCTAAACTACGTGGGGGATTCTGGCGCAGCAGGAGATGCAGGGTCCTCCCTTCCAGACTGATTAAGAAGGTACATTGTATACGCATCCCACAACCGACTGTCACTCTGTTGCCCTCCCCGCAGCGCACCCCAACGTGTCTCCATATCGTTACAATACAGTATATCCCGTGACCATTGCTCAACCGTCGGGCTCCGTCTTTGACCCCACCCCATAGCCACCCGGCGTTTCGCTAAGATCAAGAGGAGACCCACCAGTTTCCTAGCCTCGTTAGGCATCTGTTTCGTATACCCCAACAGGGCCACCACTGGATCCGGTGCGAGTCGTTGTCCCATGATACCCCCAATAACCCCAAACACCTGCTGCCAAAAGTGTTCCAGCTCCACGCACTCCCAAGCCACATGTAAAAAAATCTGCCATCTCCTGGCCACATCGAAAGCACGCCCCCGATCTCTGAGGAAAGTAGCCCTTTAGCTGAGCTGGGGAATAATAACCTTGATGTAAAAATTTGAAATGAATCAGCTTATAGTTCGAGTTAATCGCCCCCTTCCTGATCATTATGCAAAAGTATTCCCAGACATCGGCGTGTATATCCCGTCCTAGGGACCTCTCCCACAACCCCTTCGAGGATAACCCAGCGCTAGATCTACCCCTCAAAGCCATTCCATACAATTTGGAGAGTATACGCCTCCCTGTGCCCCCCCCAATCACCCTATCAAGCATGACGGCCACCCCAGACGGCTCAGCAAAGGAAGGAAACAGCCTCTGTAGCATTACCCTCAATCTATAGTACAGAAACACATCCAATGCCGACAGATCTCCCCTTTCCTTCATTTGATCGACAGAGATAAACTTCCCATCGGGGAACAGCTCGCCCTATGTGGTGACACCCAGCCACCTCATCATTGCCACATAACAGGCCTCACTAGTCAGGGGAATCCCAGGAGTGAACAGTGGCGGGAGCTTCGGCGAATAGAGAAGGCTGCCTCCGGGAGCCCCCTCAAGTAGCGCCCAAGCCCAACATGTCAGTTCCACCAAATTCCGGGGGGTCCGGAAGCGGCCCGGGGCTGTCAGAATGACCGACCTCAACAATGCAGGGGACGCCACCGATCTCTCAATCTCCACATGTCTGTGTTCCGTCGCCATCCCATACCAGTACCGAAGATAGCTGGCCTGTGCCACCTTATAGTACAACTCAGAATCGGGCAGTGCCAACCCACCTTCACTAACTGGCGCCGTAAGTTTCTCCCAAGAAACCCGAGCTTTCTTGCCCGCCCAAACAAAGTGCAACACTGATGACCGGAGATCCCGAAAATATTTTTGGGATACCTTTATGGGCACATTCAGAAACACACATAAAAATTTGGGGAGAATAGCCATTTTGACCACCGAAATCCTACCGTATAGATTAAGCGGAAGTGATGTCCAACTCGCCATGGCTCGCCTGGCTGATTCTAGCACTTCCACATAGTTCCTAGTATATACCACTCCCTCTTCCCTCGCCACCGTGACCCCTAGGTATCGAGTACTCTGTAAATCCCACTGGAACCCCCAACTATCCCGAAAGGGAGACACCCCGCCCATCAATGGGAAAATAACAGACTTACTGGTGTTTTTGCGCAACCCCGAATGCTCACCAAAACGTCGTAAATCCGACATAACCGGGTCTAAATTAGTTTCAGGATGACGAATGAACAGGACCATATCGTCCGTGTACAACGATATAAACGCCTTATGAGTATGCAGCTGAACCCCTCGCTGTAGATGAAAGTCGCGAACCCACTCCTCCCAGGGCTCTATCGCCAAGGCAAAGAGCAGAGGGGACAGCGGGCAACCCTGGCGTGTCCCCTGCTCCAGTGGCAGTACCTTAGTATTCCGCCCATTCACCCTCACCTTGGCCACAGGGTCAGTATAAAGAAGGGATACCAGAGATATAAAAAAAACTTGCCCAGGCTCTGTAAAACAGTGAACAGAAACATCCATTCAACAGAATCAAATGCTTTGGTGGCATCCAACAGGACCGCCACCACCGGGTCCTCTGACTGCAGCGCCGACATCAGACCGAACATCCTCGCAATCCGAAAGAAGTCGACCGACCCGGAATGAACCCCGCCTGATCCGTCCTCACCAAGATGGGCATCAGCGGTGCAAGCTGTCTCACTATGACTTTCGCCAAAATCTTATTATCAAGGTTGATAAGCGAAATTGGGCGATATGATGAGCAGTCCCCCTCAGGCTTCCCGGGTTTCAAAAGTACGCCAACTACGGCTTCCCTAAGTGTGTCTGGTAAGCGCCCCATGGATATCGCCTCCTGATACATTGCCAACAAGCGTGGCGTCAGGCTCTCAGCGTAGCACTTATAGAATTCGGCTGTGAAGCCGTCTGGGCCCGGAGATTTCCCACCCGGCAGAGACTTGATAGCGCCCACCACCTCCTCCAGTGTCACCGGTCCATTGAGCCCCTCCCTCTGTTCCTCTGAACACCAATATAACCCTACCTCGTCCAGAAACGCCTCCAGATCCGCCTGTGTCGCCGCCAACTGCGACAAGTACAGGCGGCCGTAAAATTCCTCAAATTCATGGGCGATGCTCTCATCTTCATAATGGTCAACTCCTCTCCCGTCTGTAATCATCGTAACCCTATTATCCCGCCCACCCGACTGAGTTATCCTAGCAAGTACCGCCCCGGGGCCTGTCCCTCACCATATTTCCGAGGAGCTGCTTTGTCCCACAGATACTTAACTTCCCTCTGCGCCAGTGCCTGATACTCCTGCAACTTCTGCTTGATGACACCCTGCCGAGTACGACTCGGAACGGGGGCCTCCTCCTGTAACACCCGAATTTCCTCCTCCGTATCGGCCAGATCTCTCTGCAGCTTTTTCAGAATCCCCAGCTCTTTAGCTATACATTCCCCCCTAATCATGCACTTAAACCCTTCCCATAGAACGCCAGCAGATGACACTGACCCCTCATTAAACTCAAAGTATGCCTCTATGGCCTTTGCCAATTGCTCCTTAAAGACCCTGTCCGTGAGCACTTCGCTCTTAAACTTCCAGGGAGGCCTCACCTTTATCCCGGCCCTCCAAACGGATCGACAACAAAATCAGAGCGTGGTCCGACAGAGCGCGGGCTAGAATACCCACCCCAGCGGACCGACCCATGGTTGCCCTAGACACCAGGAAATAATCCAGTCTAGCCGCCGAGCTGTCGCTGAGTAATGTGTGAATTGGCTCATTCCAGGGTTCCTCACCCTCCAGATGTCATCAATATCCCACACTAGACACATGCCACGAAGTTTTATAGAAGTCCTAGTGACCATGCATGCTGCGTTTCCCACTCTATCCAAGGACGCATCCTAACAGAATTAAAGTCCCCAGCCAAAATGATTTCCCCTTCGGGGAGCGTCCCCAATTGCCGCTCTATCCAGTCTAGGGGCTCTGTGGTGTCTTGGTTAGGACCATAATAGCATATCAAAGTATATAATCTCCCCTGAATAACCCCTTGTACTATCAGGGCCCTTCCCTCCGAATCCCTCACCACCTTAACCATCTTAAACCCCACCGATCTATGTATCAAGATACCCACACCTCTAGAATAGGAGGAATAGGAAGAGAAATATCTATGGCACCCCCAACTCTTACCAAATCTAGACTCAGATCCCGGTGTAAAGTGGGTCTCCTGAAGGAAGGCCACTCTGATTCTATGCTGTTCCAAGTATTGCAACCGTTTCCTGCATTTGGGCAAACCGTTAAGACCCCTAACATTCCAGGTCATGAGATGTATTGTCGCCATCTGTAAGTAAGTAGGCACACACCCCCCCCTGCTCCGATTAACCCAGCTGATCCCCGGATCTCCGATGCGTACCGTGAGTTCTCCCCTTCCCCCCTCCCGCCGCCCCATACTACCGACAACCCCCCCAACTTGTCAGTGATTGCTCCCTCCCCCTGCCCCACCACTCCCCGACCCACAACAGAGACCCCCACCCCCCTCACGCTGGAACCCCCAACCTTCCAGCACCTCGTCATCTGGCAACATACACCCAAACAGCTTGCGCTCAGGGGGCAACTACGATCCCAACCCTCCTTTGCACCACTCAGGATAACTGTCTCTGCGTACAAAACCGCAGCTGACTGCCCAAAACAACGGCAACTGCAACCAGCGCCTCTGATGTTAAAGAAAGTCAGGCCTCCCCCATCCGTGACCTAGGAGACCTCGGCAACATATCAAGAAAAGTCTTCCTCCGGGGACTGAAAAAACAATGACTTGCCATCATGTATCACCCGCAGTTTAGCCGGGAACAGCATCGCGTATTGCAGACCCTTATCCCTCAGTCGTTTCTTGACATCCAAAAAATACTTCCTGGCAGCCTGCACTTTATCAGAAAAGTCCGGAAAGAGTTTGATCACATCCCCCTTATAAGAAAAAGTGCCTTTCTCTCTGGCTTTCCTCAATGCTACATCCCTATCTCTATAATTCAACAGTCGGGCGATCAGTGGACAAGGCGGGGCTCCCGGGATCGGTCTCCGGCCGCTGGGGATCCTATGCACCGTCTCCACGACACAGAGCGGGGAAAAGCCGTCCAAACCTAAGGTTTCCCGCAGGATTTCCTCCACCAATGCCTCCATGTCTCTTTGACCTGCCGACTCGGATAAGCCAACAATTCGGATATTATTCCGACGGGATCTCGATTTGAGGTCATCCTGCTTCTCCCGAAGCTCCTTCAAGGCTCTTCTGACCTCTGTCATTTCCCCAGAGACCGCCGCTGTCACACCTTCTACTCCCGACAGCCGCCCTTCCACCTCATCCAACCTCTCCCCATGTTTATCCAGCCGGACCTGCATGTGATCCACCTTGCACGTCAGGGTATCTAGCTTGCCGTCCAAAGACTGTATCCCAGACTGTAGCTGAAGTAGCGTAGCTTTGATGTCTTGAAAAGCAGCTGCCGGATCTGACTCGGGACCCGCGTCTGGCACTCGCATCACCTCGCCCATCGAGCTTCCACTCTTGGCCTGCGCAGACATCTCAAAATTTAATTTGGACTGCTGCTTACCCCCTTTCCCTGACTTGGACATGATCAGTGCGGGGACCAGTGATATTGTGCAGGGTGTAATAACTGAGGCCACACACCCCTCTGTCTCCTGATCCAGGGGCCCAGGGTCCAGCAGGAGTCACGTGCCGGGAGAGGGAGCAAACACCAGGGATCCCAGGGAACTGTCTCTCCCGAAGAATGATGGCCTCAGAGTATTCGCAACAGTTTACAATCCAGCTCCGCACTGTCCAGCCAGGGCCCAACCTCCCAGCAGTGCAACACTCCACCCTCCGCTGCGTACAGACCTGTGAGTCACTGCTGGACCCCTACTTTCACAGGTATACCAACAGCCGAGTAGGCCAGATCCGGAAAGGTGTGGGAAGAGGGATGTTCCAAGCAAGTACCTGATTAGACAGCGTTATGCAAGTGGGCTTCGTGTTTCCCAGGATTTCCAGCCAACTAACTATGGAGAAACAACACAAGGCGCCCAACAGCTCCGGCCAGGCAGGTCCCCCATTAGCTCAGTACTCACGGAGCAGGCACCGGCCGCTTCCAGTGCATGTCTCCCTGGGAGCCGGTGGATCCAGTGAGTCCGCCCCCGATCCGTTCACATCGCCTCAGTCTCCTACTTGTAGGTCGGGTGATGCACGCAGCCCAGCAGTCCTCCAGGATCCATGTAGAGTGCGGGTCGCCTTCGTATTGAGCACCGCCCGCCATCAGCAAGATAGCCGGTCTTCTGCAGCCATCAACTGGACCTCTGCCGGCCTGCAACTGTGCCACAGAGGGGGGGGGGGGGTGGGAGGAGGGTGAGCACCCAGCAGTCAGACGGGCAGCGCCACTTCACCCGGCTCAGGATCCCCGCCAGCACTGGGTATGTTGCCCCCCTCTCACTCCCTGCGGTATACAGGGCCGCCACCTGGGGGTGGGGGAGAATTGCCGCCGATGGTCCCCTCACCTTCTCGCGGCCGACACAGTCGCCCACCGCCGCAGCTGCCTCCACTGTACGGCCGCCGCTGCCCCCAAAGCTCCGGCTCCTGCGGTGACTCAGTCTGCCGATGGGCCGTCTTGTCGGCCCCGATCAGGTCGATTCGCTCCTCCTCAGCTCGCTTCCCACGCCAAGGAACGCTCCGGGCGGCCCCGCTCGCTGAGCCTCCGGCGTCCGTGCGGGGGAGGGGATCTCGCTTCGCCTGCTGCTCACATCAGAGGCTTCCAAAGCAGGGACCACGGAGAGCTGTCCCCCCGCACCTCTGCCGGCCTGCACCTCCCCACCCCTCCCCGGAGCAGGCACCGTCACCGTCCTTCACAGTCCGTATAGTGCCCTGCCGGCTACAATGCACACAAAAAAGACCTCTACGGGAGCCCAACACGACACGGGTTGAGAACCAGTGGCAAATACTGCATTTCAAACAAAGCACATTAGACAAATAACCATTTAAACATGATATGATTTAAAATAAACATTCACTGGTAGTTTGGAGTTCTACAGCAAGGGATTTTAGGGCAAATTAATAGAAACGTGTGCTTGCTGAAGCAAATTGGTGCAGGAACATATGCCCATTGTTTGCACAGTCACCCAATCTCAATTCCCTTAACCAGCGTATGTACCACCATCCACTCAGCACTCATCTGCTGGCAGGAAACCGTACTAATTTTGCCATCTACAGTGACCTCAGAAAGAGTGATAGCACACTAAACAGTTTGCACGAGAATGTTATTTTTATTTATTGTTTCAAGGCGCAACAAGTGGGGGGGGGGGGGACAGGGATGACAAAAGAAAACGGTCCTACTAGGTCTTGTGACATTCGGATTGTGCAAGTTCAGAAACAGAAGTGCAGGGGAGAGGGGAGTGCTGTAAGGTTAAGGGAGTGCTGGGGGAGGGGCCAGGTGGACAGAGCACGGGAAGAAGAGAGTGAAGGGCAGAAGGTCCACGTGCTAAGTGCGAGGAACAGGGCTGGTGGGACTCAGTGAGATATTTGGGGAGAGAGTGTTGGATGTAGCGCAGTCCCAGGCTCCAGAAAGTCTTTGTGGATGATGCAGTGGGTTTTGACATTGATCCTCGCAGCAACCAGGAGCCAGTGGAGAGATTTTAGGGTTGGAGAGATGCGGTCCCTGGGCTTGAGGCCAAGGATAAGTCTTGCAGTCCTATTCTGGATTAGTTGAAGGGGGCAAAGGGAGGAGTTAACCAGGTTTTGGCAATAGTCCAGCCTGGAGAGAACCAGAGCTCTGGAGACATTGAGTTTCTGGGGGAAGGTGAGGAAAGGGAGAATGGCCCTCATTACGAGCATGGCGGTCTGGCAAGTACGGTACCAGTAAGCATGCCGGTACCGTACTTCCAGGACCGCCATAATACGGGCTCTGCTCACGGGAACCGTTTCACCCGCCAGGTTTTTCCTGGCGTGTGTAATGGCACCCGTGAGCGAGCACATCGGATGCACCGGCACAACTCTGAATGTGCCGGTGTATCGAAAATGGCCAATTACCGGGTCCGTCTAACTCGGCATGACCTAGTTCTTGCCCATTCACGGGTGCCGGAAAAAATGCAACTCCAGCGGCAGCCGTACCGTATTTAACAGCACGGCTACTGCCAGAGTTGTAATGAGGGCCAATACCTCTGAGGAGGTGCAGCTGAAAGTGGGCCTTCTTGGCAAGGTATGTGATGTGAGGAGAGAAGAAGAGAGAGAGGAGTCGAAGATAACACCAAGGTATTTTGCCTCACAGGAGGGTGAAGGGAGGGGGCCGATGGAGGGTGGCCAGAGCATAGGAGGGAAGGAAGGAGCTGGGATCCCGATGAGGGATCTCAGTCTTAAGGCAGAGATTGTTAGCAGCACAGCATGCCTGGATAGCAGACAGACAGTCAGGAATGAGAGAGGGAGGGGAGAAGGCAGAGGAGGGAAGCTTGAAGGAGAGTTTTGTGTCGTCTACATAAAGAACAAGTTACTTACCTGTAACTGTTGTTCTCCAGCGTGGGTCTGGCATGGATTCACATGCTCATGAATATTTCCCGTCGTCAGGCTGGGAATCCTCGGTAAAGAAAAAAATCAGTATCATTTTAGTTTCTGATCTGTCTTTCTTAGTAGTAACCAATCACTGGTGTCTGGGCCATACTGCCCCCAGCCAATGACTGCCCTCTCCCTAAGCCCCTACCCTGGCAGCCATCCTCAGGTTTGGTAGCACGTAAAGTGGCAGTAGGACCAAGTGAAGAGCCGCAGAGGGGAAGGAGGGAGGGTTTGCATGTGAATCCATGCCAGACCCATGCTGGAGAACAGTTACAGGTTAAGTACATGCTCATGAATATAAGAATACATAGCAGTACACACATGCAATCCACGGGAGGTGGCAAGGCTCCACATTAAGCATTACATCAACTCAACATTAAGCATCTCTTACCTCCTCACCAGGCTCACCTTCAGGCGAACAGGTTGCGCAGCACTGCTTGGCCGACCCTGGACTCCTCCCTGGAATCCCGGTCGATGCAGGAGAATCTTGTGAAGGTGTGCGTCGACCTCCATGTAGCAGCCCTGCAGATGTCCAGCAGGGGCATATCAGATAGGAACGCCATGGTAGCAGCGATCGCTCTGGTCGAATGGGCTCTCGGACAGCGGGCAACGGTCGGTTTGCCAACCGGTGACAGTGCATGATGCAGCCGGAGAGCCATCTGGAAATGGAAGCCTTCGAGAGGGTCTTCCCTTGGTTCACAGGTCCAAAGTTCACAAACAGCTGTGGTGTCTTCCGAAAACTCTGTGTGCGGTCCACGTAGAACTTCAGCGCTCTAGCTACATCCAGGGAGTGCAAAGTCCTCTTGGCCGGCGACGAAGGCGACGGGAAGAAGACTGGTAACACCAAAGGCTTGTTGAGGTGGAAGTCCGACGGCACCTTGGGCATGAAGAAGGGGTGCGTCCTCAGCACCACCCTTGTCTCGTGGAAAGTCAAGTACGGAGGCTTGCAGGAGAGGGCCTGGATCTCTCCCACTCGTCGTGCAGAGGTGATGGCCACAAGAAACGATGTCTTCCACGATAAGTACTTCAACTGGACCGAATGCAGAGGCTCGAATGGCGGCCCCATGAGCCTGCTCAGCACCACGTTGAGCTCCCATGCCAGGGCCGGAGCCTTCACCGGCGGGAATGAACGGAACAGTCCTTTCATAAACTCCTTTACCAAGCGATGGGACCACAGAGAGGATTACCCAGGAGTTCTGGTGTAGCGGGAAATCGCCGCTAGATGCATCTTGATGGAGGCATGAGCTAGCCCCGCCTTGGCCAGCGATATCAGGTACAGCAGCACTCTCGGGGTCGTAATCCATAGGGGGTTCATCTTCTGGGCGCGGCGCCAGACAGAGAACCTCTTCCATTTGTGTCCGTAGCACTTGAGAGTTGAGGATGCCCTTGCAAGCACCTCCTTGCAGTCCGCCGGGATATCGTACCCTTCAAACTCTAGTCCTGCAGGAGCCAGGCCTGCAAGTTCAGCGACCCCGGGTCGTAATAGAGGATGGCGCCTCCTTCTCTGGAGAGAAGATCCGCGTCCATCGACAGTTTGATTGGTGGGAACGCTGACAAGTCTAGAAGGTCCGGGAACCAGATCTGCCCCGGCCACGCCGGTGCGATGAGGATCATCCTGCACCGGGACCTCTTGAGTTGGTTGATGAGTCACAGCAGCAACGGCAACGGGGGGAACGCATACAGGAACAGGCCGTCCCAGGGGAACGAGAAAGCATCGCCCATGCTCCTCGGCTGGGGAAACCTGCTGGCAAACCTCTGGCACTTGGAGTTCGTTGCCGTCACGAACAGGTTGATCCGGGGTTTGCCCCATCATTGGAAGAGTCGATCCGTATGATCCTGATGCAGCTGCCACTCGTGGCACGAGCGCAGCTCCCTGCTGAGTGAGTCGGCGATGGTGTTCTTTATTCCTGCCATGAAGACCCTCACCACCTTGCCCTTGATGGACGGAAGGAACGACCTGAGGGCCTAGAACACAGCTCGGAGCTCCAGGATGTTGATGTGGAGTGACCTCTTCTCCTGGAGCCAAAGGCCTCTTGCGTGGAGATCTCCGGTGTGCGCTCCCCAACCCTCCCAGGAGGCATCCGTCGTCACCGTCTCCTGATGTGCTGGGGTCTGAAGGTCTGTGCCCGCCGCGAGATGTGCGTGGGTGCCCCACCACCGAATCGCTTGGTGGAAGGCCTCGTTGAGCGGGATCCTGTCTTCGAAGCTGCCTGCCGCTTGTATCCAACGGGCATCGAGGAACTCTTCGAGAGGACGCATCCGCAGCCTGCACAGGCGCACCAGGTAGATGCACAAAGACATCATGCCGAGCAGGGACTTGATGGATCTCACCCTGGCCACGTCCGTAGCCAGCAGGCGCTGCACCTTGCCCAAGATGGCCTTCGTCCTCTCCTCCGACGGAGAAGCCAATTGCGCCACTGTCGAGCTTGGCTCCCAGAAACAGTGCGACCTGCGACTGAACCAGGTGGGATTTCGAGTAGTTGATGGCGAATCCCAGATCCGTGATCAGTTGGACGGTCTTTGCTGTGTGTTCGACAGCAAGTTCTCTTGTCCTTGCACGGATGAGCCAATCGTCCAGGTAGGGGTAAACGTGGATCCCCCGCAGGCGCAGCCGCGCCACCACTGGTGCTAGGCACTTCATGAATGCCCTGGGCGCCGACTTCAAACCGAATGGAAGGGCCTGGAACTGGTAGTGCCGTCCCTGGACCACGAATCTGAGAAACTTTTGGTGTCCTTTTAGAATGGGGATGTGAAAGTAAGCATCCTCCAAATCCAACGATGACAGGAAGTCACCCTCCTCCAGCTGTCCCAGCATGTGCTGGAGGGTGACCACCCGGAACTTTTGGGCCTTGATGTACTTGTTTAACTGACGCAGGTCCAGGATGGGTTGGCAACTGCCGGTCTTCTTTCTGATGAGGAAGTATTGCGAGTACACTCCGGAGCCCCGGAGCCTCTTTGGGACAAGCTCGATGGGTCCTTTCTTCAGCATCGCCCTTACTTCCAACAGAGGTTGAGGGACGTGGTTCTCCTTCCTGGCCACGGGAGGAATGCAGGGGCAGTTCTTTTGAAATTCGAGAGTATGCTCTTGGGCCAGGGCATCCAGCACCCAACGGTCGGTGGAGATGGACTCTCGCACGCTGACAAACTTCGCCAGCCAGCCTCCCACTGGGGTGCTCAGGTGGAGGCCCGACGCTACGGCCGGTTCAGTCCTGCTTGGCAGCAGACTTGCCGTCTTGACCTCTTTGGCGACGACGGCGAGATCCTGCTGACTTGCCTCGTCCTCTAGAAGCCTCCTACGACGAGGAGCGAGCCGTCTGGCGGTATGTCGAGGAGCCACCGCCGAATCCTTTGGATGCACCTTGCTTGCCTCCGGAGTTCCCAAAGGGCGGCCGTCGTTGCTGCAAAACTCCCAAGGCCCGAGCCATCTCCGTGTCGGTCTTGATAGCCTGCAGAGATTCGTCTGTCTTTCCAAACAGGTTGTTCCCGTCGAAAGGCATGTCCAAAACTTTGGTTTGCATGTCCTGATGGAAATCAGTCGCTTTGGGCCACCCCCCTCGCTGAAGGCAAACACTGTTGCCCAACTGGCGGAAACCGGTGTCAGCAATGTTCGTGGCCACCGTTATGGCGTGGTCTGACGCCACCTCACCTTCCTGCAAGATCTCCAGGGCCTCAGCCCTCTTGTCGCCTGGGAGGAAGTCCAGCAGGGGAGCAATCTTACACCACAACTCCCTGTCGTAGCGGGCCACAATCGCAAGGGCGTTGGCCGCCTTAATTGTGGTCGCTGCCGACCAGATAACTCGTCGTCCCATGGCGTCCAGTTTCTTCCCCTCACCGTCCGGTGGGGAGGTCGAAGTTGAAGTCGTCACACCCGCCGCTTTCTTCTTGGCCGCCGACCGAAATCGACCGAATCCGGAGTCGGCTGCGCCCTAAGGCACAAAGGGGCGGAATCCGGGACCCGGTACTTCTTCTCGTAACGGTCCCTCTTGGCGGGCATCTTGGACGGGTTCTTCAGGAGAGACAGCCCTTCGTCCCAGATGTCGTCAAGTAACGGGACCGAGAGGACCGTCTTCCTCTTGGCCTCACGCCGTTGATAGAGGAAGCCTTCCTTCTTCTGTTCTTCGGGGCAGAGCTGGAAAAGCTCGGATTCCCTGGCAATCATGGCGTGGAAAGAGCCAATTTCGTCGGTCGGGGAGGACCGAGGGGGTGGTGATGGCAGGCCCATCCCGTCGTCACCACCGTCGTCATCCGTCCCTGTCGTGGCCGTATCTGTTCCCGTTTCCTCCCTAGGATCAGGGGAAGGCGAAGGCTGAGAGGGCCGCTAAGGCTGGAAGGGCGGGGGTGGATGAACTCTCCTCTGCTTGCCTGGAGGGCTTCACGGCGGCCACGGTTCTGCTGGGTCGTCCGTCGGGAGTAAGTGTAACCTCGTCCTTATCTCCGTACATAAGGCTTGGAGTGCCATCAAGATGGCCCCCCGAGTTGTCCTGAGGCTTGGGCACCGGCTGCAACGGGCACGACGGTTGGGGGGTGGAGTCCTCCTCCTCCACAGGCTCGTCAGCGCCACCGTTGCTCTCTTCGTCCGCCTTGTCAGGATTCCTCCCATAGGAACGGACCTCTTCAAACCTCTTGCTGAGGACATTAACAAATCCAACCAGTTCCTCTTCAGAGGCTGAATCCGTGTCCGTGATGGCCACCGCCCCTCCCCTTTTTCCACCAGGGTTGTCACGGGGTCTTATCGATGGGCTGAAAAGAGGATTCCCTCCGTGGTGGCAGGGAAACTCTGGGCCCCGAGGTCGCCTCCACTGGGGTAGCCTCCACAGGCTTCGCCAGGGCCACCACGACTCCTTCGATAGAGGCCTTAGCCAGGTGAATCAAGGCCTTCACCACCTTGGGAGCGCTTGAGGCCTTCACCTTGGGGGGGCTTTGGGAGTGCTGACTCCTTCGAGATCGACCGGGACTTCTCCAGAAGCTTACCCGGGTTCTCGGATTTTCTCTTCCCGGAGCCAGAGCGTTGGCTCGTGGTTGATGGCGTCAGTGAAAGTGCGCCCTGCCTGGCAGCCGAGGAGCCCGACCCTTCGGCGCTCCCGGTGCCCGCGGACTCGCAGTGCTTTGCCTTCTGTTGGGCTCCCATCGCCAGGGCGCCCTCACAGGACTTAGAAGACCGCTCGGACTTCTTCTCACCTGCTGGGCCCTTCTCCAACCAGCTGGCGAGGCGGAGCCGACGATCCCTCATAGTCCGTTCCGACAAGTTCTTGCAAAACTCACAGTCCTTCTCCATGTGCGTTTTGTCTTCGTGAAAGCAGTAGACACATCTCGAATGCTCATCCTCCTTGAAAACATTCTGTAATCCGCATCCAGGGCAGTTCCTGAACAGCTTGGATCCGGGCGTTGAGCTTCCCTTGTCCTGGGCCATGTCCCCGAGGTAGGCCTCAGATCTTCTGGAAATCCTCCAAGAAGCGTAACTCAATGAAACTTCGCCCCTGAGGGGCGTAGAAAGTTCCGAAACGGGTCCCTGTTGATCGGAAGTCGAAACGGTGGAGCTTGAGGCTCGATTGACCGAAAAAAATGAGATTAAACTCTTTGAAAAAACGCAAAAAAGCAGTAAAAGCTCGACAGCTATAGCACGAGGACTCCCAACACTTGAACGTGCTGTAAAAATCTGAGGATGGCTGCCAAGGGAGGGGCTTAGGGAGAGGGCAGACATTGGCTGGGGGCAGTATGACCCAGAGACCAGTGATTGGTTACTAATAAGAAAGACAGATCAGAAACTAAACTGATACTAATTTTCACTTTACCGAGGATTCCCAGCCTGACGACAGGGAATATTCATGAGAATGTGAATCCATGCCAGACCCCATGCTGGAGAACAATGGAAGTTAGGAGAAAAGGCAGAGATCAAATGGGCGAGGGGGGGGCAAGGTAGATGTTTAAAAGCTAAGGCGAGAGAATAGAGCCCTGGGGGATACCCAGGCCTCCAGATAAGGTTTGTAGCAGGCCTTTTTAGGCATGGAAATCTTGTAAATACAACAGCTTTATTATTTTCCTGTGTACATTTAAGCACAAGTTTAGAGCAGAGGGCAGTGCAAAGGTCAGGTTACTTGACAGAAACCAGAACACTTCTTTTGATTTCTATCTACATGGATGTCATTGCAAGCCATGGAGAAAAGCCTCTGAAATAGAATGTATTTCTCTAAAGCTTTTCAAAAAAATAAACTGTGATAAAAGGAATTATTTATTTCCATTCCGCTTCTGCTGCGTTGTGAGTCGATGCTCATGTTGCAAACAGAAGCACTGTGCATATTTATTTTCCAAGCATTTTAGGATTGTATAATTAATAAGATGGAAAACTAAGTTGCAATTGAGAATTAATATTTTGTGACAAATAATGTTTTTTTCACAGTGAAAGCAAAACAGTATTGCACAATTGTATTTTTCAGAGTTCCTGGGATGTTTGCATATTTATGCAGAGGCAGATAATTTTAAAACTTATAATTTAATGTACACTCTATTTATAAAAACAGTGTGTCAAATGATGATTATGCACCATCTAGTTTACATCCATTCAACCTTGCAGTCAATGGGTTACATTACTATAAATGATCAGTGGCAGCAAAGTCTTTGCTCAAGGGTGAGTGATTGTCATTAAAGCAATCACATGTGTTATAGCCCCTCAAATCTTCAAGAATACAATTAAAATAGCCAAAACCTGACTGTCCAGGACTGTCCAGGAAGTGCAAGCACTGTTAAAAAACAAACAAATTAAAGTACATTGACATTACATTTGTAATTGAAATAGAAACTCAGCAAAACCTGCCCCTGTGATAATCCAGATAGATATGTACCTTTATGTAGCGCTTCATACATGGTTCATCCAACATCTAGGCACTGTGATTATTATACTTCAGTCGATACTCAGTTTACCAATCTCTGAAGGATGTTACCCAATAAGATAGCTCAGCCGATTGAGTGCTCGTTGCTGCAATCTGTGCGTGATCTGTAGGTTGCAGGTTCGAATCCCAGCAAGGCCAACTCAGCCTTTCGAGGTCGATAAAGGAGTACCAACTTCGGTTTGGTGATAATTGTGACAAATAAGTTCTATGTACAGTGCTTTGCCAAAAACGCTATATCAATAACCATTTGACCATGAGATTAGGTATATAATTTAGCATGGAGTCCTTGCCTCTCTGCACTGTTGTATCATAACATTGCATTACCATTAAGTAGTAATAGCTCCAGGAAATTAGGACTTTCATTAAACAACAAAAGACAATTCTGCTATGAAACCTTAAAACAGACAATACAATTCATATTTGCTTTACTATGTAATTGGCTAGGTTTTTGTGTTTTCAACATTTAAATAAATACAGGAGAGATCAAATGGCCAGACCTTAGAGAAATAATGAAAGGTGTAATCTGTTACAATGCAGAAAGATACCTCATGGTAATGATTTCCATACAGTTTTTGCACACGTCGGCTGGAGGTAACATACATTTTACTATCTTACAAAGGAGAAACATAATTTTTACTCTTTTGAAATCCTATTTACTCTCACAGTTTAAAAATAGGGAGTAAAATACTCCTACCTCAAAATCTTATCTGGAGCACTGGGGACACCACAGGTAGAAAGTGAGGTGGAGGAGAGAAAAGGGCCCAGTTGAACATTGGTAAGGTCGTTCAGAGAGTAAGTATATCAGCCTGTCCAGAGCCAGGTCCGTGATGCCAAGGGTATCACAGAGCCGATTTATAGGATGGCATGATTGACCGTATCAAATGTAGAGGAAAGATCAAGAAGGATAAGAACGGAGGGAGAGTTTGAATCGAGATTAGAGAGCAAGTGTTCATAGGTGTTCAGGAGAGCAGTTTCTGTGACTCAGGCAGCTCTGAAGCCAGACTGGTGCTCGTGGAGACAACCAACAGATTTGGTATGGTGGATAAACTGGGAGTTGGCCAGCTTCTCCAAGAGTATGCCCTGGGAGGAGTTAATGCTTTTTACTGGAGCAATACCGGCAAGGCTTTTTTTAAAAAGCAGAGAAATATTATATTTCTTCTTTTTTATTCATACAAGAAAAATATACAAAAATAGTATTCGATTAAACTTAAAAAGAGTTAGGAGGGGCGGGATTACCTAGTAGCACAATTATGCATACTTTATGACCATGCTAAGCCATCCCTGACAAAACAATGGGTGAAATAGAAAAAAGAACCCTTAAAGCCTGTGATGATTTATCAGAGGTTGTGGATCCCAGCAGCAGCAATTCTCAGAGTACCAACATTTAAGGAAGGACCTCCACGCAGGAACACCTTTTTGAGAGGTATTTATTTAAGTTACAACTGCACAGACTCCCAGAACTTCCTCTCACCAGTACAAGGAAAAAAACAACTACCAGCAGAATCTATTCAAAGCTAAACACTTCATTTGGATTGTTACCTGCATCATACACTGACCTCACTATACACATTCGAATCCATAGCTATTTACAAGAACTACATTATAACACATCTCCCTCCTTTATTTAATGCACAACTATTTACAAGAACTATGTTATAACACATATCTAATGAACAACTATTTACAGAATTACTTTACAGCAATTTATCCATCACAATGGCAATTCTGTTCTTATTCCAAACTTGACCACCACTCACTATGACAGCACCTCTCATCACTGCTACCAATCAAACCGGATCAGAATACAACACATCTCCTTTCCTTTTTACAACAACCTTTTTCTATTCTTACCCATTCACCACATTCCACTCTTAACTCCTTCTTACTTCTAGTATTGTCTCTCATCACATACTTCCCTTTCTTCTCTTTCAACTTGTTCCTCAGCTCATCAACCACACAATCTGAATCTCTCTCTCTACCAAACCAAGGTGGACTTCCGTCCCCTCATCAGCTCAAATGGAGAAACCTCTGTTGTGGCATGTGGAGACATCCTCAATGCATACGACCTTTCCTGGGTTGCCACCTTTCTATCCATGCCACATGTTCCATCTACTCTAATGGCTTCCATGATGCATCTATTCATTCTCTCAACCAAACCATTTCCCTCAGGATGATGCAAAGACGATTGCTTATGCTTCATACCACTTTTCTTAACATATTCTTTGAAACACCCACCAGTGAACTGACCGCTATTGTCCGTCAAACTACTATTTGGAATTCCCTCCCTCGCAAAAATATCCTGCATGAACTCCACAATGGCCTCCCCACTAATGTCCTTAAAACTTTAAACCCACACCACAGTGACAACAAATCCACCGACACCAAAATGTATTTACCCCTACCAAAACCCCATTTCAACCGGACCTAAAATATCAATTGCAACATCGTACCACGCTTTCTGTGGCACATTCGATTCAATCATGGGTTGTCCTTTTGCCACAACTCCCATAAATCCTTTTACACACTGAATGCAATCAGCCAATCTCCTCTCACCCTACCCATCAAAACCCGGCCATCAGTATTCGTTCCTCAATATTGCTTTAGTTTTAGATATTCCAATATGACCTTTATGAGCCAGATCAATGATCCTTCCCCTAATGGATTCCGGAACAACAGCGCGTTCCCAACGAAAAAGGATCCCATCCACCACACTCAGTTCATTGCGTACCTCCCAAAATGGTTTCTCACCTTGCCGTACGTCTAGCTTCCTTTTTGGCCACTCACACATATACACTTTTACTCTTGATAACACTTCAACCATTGCTGTGGCACTCATCTACTTGACTTTGTTTACAATGCCCTCATAATTCACAAACACCATCTTTGAATGCTCTCTCTATTCTCCTCGCGTATCTACTCAAATCTTGACAAACAGTCAGCCAAAATGTTGTCTTTACCACTTATCACCCTCATTTCGCACGGATCTATGTGATTATTGTGACGGCCGAAAATGCTGACTTTTTTTTTAACCCCTTACACGATATATATATGCACCCCCCCACCCCATATTAATATTATACTCTAAACCCCCCCACATATATATGGGATGTAAGGGGGTAAAAAAAAAAAGAAAAGTCTGCATTTTCGGCTGTCTCAATTCAATTCAATTCCGAGGTCGACATTTTTGTACGATTCCATTTTGATCCTATGACATTGCATACGAGTATCCCACCATGCAACTCATTTCAACGCTTTGTCAAGCCCTTTGGATTAAAAAATAGCCTTTAACGGCTTATGATCTGTTTGCACAATAAAATCTGTGCCCCACACAACAATCCTGAATTTCTCCACTGCCAAATAGCATCCTAAAGACTCTTTCACTAGCACTGAATATCTCACAAATGCAAATCTCCCAATGGCTTCGTAACCACCACCAAGGGTCCGTTCCACACCACCCGCTCTCTCAATGATACCCATGCACAACAACTCCCTTAATTCCTTCTTTACACACCTCTCTCAGGGTTAGTGGCACCGATCGTAATTTCGCTGCAATTGGGATGCTCCCCTGTTTAAAAAAAATTTGGTGCTACACTCCCTTCACTTTGCCTACACCTTTCTTAAACACATTTCTGTATTTATAAGCAACTGTTGTATTGACATGCAAAACCTGTTCCTTCTTATTAGAATCTAACCTGACCCACAATCTTTTCTGCTCATGCCACCCAAGTAGCGTCATACCCTTCCTGGTAACATATGTCTTTCCTTGGGCACACCTCCTTTTGAGCTGAAATTTCACCTCAAATTATCCCAATAATTTAATGTTATCCTCGTTATAAACCCCAGGATTAATATCTGGTTCCAGTAAATTTCTAACATCCCCTCCCATTTCTTTTTCAAATATCTCTTTGGATATCAATTACATCTTTGAACATGAGTCCGCCATCATTGAGATCTCTTTCCCATTTACGCATACACTTGCAAACGGCTGTTCACATTCATCTTCACCGTCACATTGTACCACATTAACAGTAATATTTTCCACAACACATTTTTCCTCATCATCAGATGACCTGTGGGAATCCTCATCATTAACATATAAGACTTTTCGCTGGATAAATTCAAAGTTCTTGCAGCAATTCGCAAAGTGACCATTTCTTTTACACTTAGCACATATGGTACTTCTCCCTGGACATGCTAATGATCTGGCAAAGTGTGTATTGCTGCCACACCTAAAGCATACGAGCTTGTGATGATCCTTTCTCTCGCCTCTCCACTTATTGGTTCTATCATTATTCTTTTCCTTCTCAGCAGGTTTTTCTCTCCCCTTCCTCTTTTTTAGCCTCTGCTACATTCAACATGTCCACCTTAACTTTGTTGTGTTCCTTTTCTGTAATTTTCGCCACACAAGCCAACGAGTGTTCAATTCTTTTTATGTTCAGGACTTATTCTAACGAGGGCTCATCTTTCAGCCACAATTCTTCCCTGATCTTGTTGCTAGTACAGTGAATCATGAATGTGATCGCCAAAAGTGTCTCGAAACTTACAGGACAACGCCAAATGCATCAGAGCAGTGATGTACTCCTCCACACTCTCCCCTTGTTCTTGGATGCGTACCCCAAAATTATACCTTTCCAAAATGGTGCTGATCTTGGGGTTGAAGTGTAGCTCTAACTTTCTTAGGACATTGTCCAAATCATTCACATTGTCATCATCCCCTCCCTCTGGCAAGGGAGGTAAAGTGTCATATATTTGCTGTCCCTCATAATCCAGAAAGTCCATTAATAATGGCACCTTCCTGTCCATGGAGTATGCGTTTCCACATGCAGCCCTAATATAAAGAACAAAGCTTTTTTTCCATTGGGCCCTCTTCACTTTAGCTGGGCCTGGAAATGCCATGAAGACTGGTGGTCCAGGTAATCCTGCCATTGGCATTTTGCATACATGTTGTGTTACCTGTTGTTTGTGATGATTGCAAAATGCTGTATCTTCTTTACTTAACACTGTCTAGCTCAGTTTAGAGCTTAGTGTCCTTGGTACGTACACATTCTTCTCCGCATGTATATGGAACAAGTTACTTACCTGTAACTGTTGTTCTCCAGCATGGGTCTGGCATGGATTCACATGCTCATGAATATTCCCCGTTGTCAGGCTGGGAATCCTCGGTAAAGAAAAAACCAGTATCAGTTTCGTTTCTGATCTGTCTTTCGTAGTAGTAACCAATCACTGGTCTCTGCGTCATACTGACCACAGCCAATGACTGCCCTCTACCTAAGCACCGCCTCTGGCAGCCATCTTCAGATTTGGAAGCACGTGAAGTGGCAGTATGACCAAGTGAAGAGCCGCAGAGGGGTAGGCGGGAGGGTTCGCATGTGAATCCATGCCAGACCCATGCTGGAGAACAACAGTTACAGGTAAGTAACTTGTTCCTTCTCCAGCATGGGGTCTGGCATGGATTCACATGAATAAAGAATGCATAGCAGTACACACATGCACAACCACGGGAGGTGGCAAAGGCTCAACATTAAGCATTACATCAAACTCAACATTAAGCATTTTACCTCCTCACCAGGCTCACCTCAGGCGAACAGGTTGCGCAGCACTGCTTGGCCGACCCTGGACTACTCCCTGGAATCCCGATCGACGCAGTAGAATTTCGTGAAGGTGTGCGTCGACCTCCACGTAGCCGCCCTGCATATGTCCAGCAGGGGCACACCAGAAAGGAACGCCGTGGTAGCTGCGATCGCTCTGGTGGAATGGGCTCTCGGACGGCCAGGCAGCGGTCGGTTTGCCAACCGATGACAGTACATGATACAGCCGGAGAGCCATCTGGAAATGGAAGCCTTCGAAAGAGCCTTCCCCTGATTGACAGGTCCAAAGTTCACAAAGAGTTGTGACGTCTTCCGAAAACACTTCGTGCGGTCCACGTAGAACTTCAGCGCTCTAGCCACATCCAGCGAGTGCAAAGTCCTCTCAGCCGGCGACGAAGGCGACGGGAAGAACACAGGCAACACCAAGGGTTCGTTGAGATGGAAGTCCGACGGTACCTTGGGCATGAAGGAGGGGTGCGTCCTGAGCACTACCCTCATGTCGTGAAAAGTCAAGTACGGGGCCTTGCAGGAAAGGGCCTGGATCTCTCCCACCCGTCGTGCGGAGGTGATGGCCACAAGAAACGCTGTTTTCCACGACAGAAACTTCAACGGGGCCGAGTGCAGAGGCTCGAACGGAGGTCCCATGAGCTTGGTCAGCACCACGTTGAGCTCCCACGCCGGGGCCGGAGCCTTCACCGGCGGGAACGATCTGAACAGTCCCTTCATAAACTCTTTCACCAGACGATGAGACCACAAGGACATCCGCCCCGTGGTTCTGGTGTATCGGGAGATCGCAGCAAGATGAATCTTGATGGACGCGTGTGCCAGTCCAGCTTTGGCCAGCGTCAGCAGGTCCGGCACTACCTGGGGAGCCGAAATCCGTAGAGGGTTAATCTTCTGTGCGTGGCACCAGACAGAGAACCTCTTCCATTTGTGTCCGTAGCATTTAAGAGTCGAGGACGCCCTGGCCTTTGCAAGAACCTCTCTGCAGTCGGCCGGTATGTCGTATCCTCCAAACTCTAGCGCTGCAGGAGCCAGGCCTGCAAGTTCAGCGATCTCGGATCGTGGTGGAGGATGGCGCCTCCTTCCCTGGAGAGTAGATCCGCGTCCACCGGCAGCTTGATTGGCGGGGACGTTGACAAGTCCAGAACCATATCTGCCTCGGCCACGCAGGTGCGACGAGGATCATCCTGCACCGTGACCTCTTGAGCTGGTTGACGAGCCGGATCAGCAGTGGCAAAGGAGGGAACGCATAGAGGAACAGGCCCTCCCAGGGGAACGAGAAAGCATCGCCCATGCTCCTCGCCTGGGGAAACCTGCTGGCGAACCTCCGGCACTTGGAGTTCGTCGCCGTCGCGAACAGGTCGATCTGGGGTCTGCCCCACCGTCGGAAGAGGCGACCCACTAGATCCTGCCATAGTTCCCACTCGTGGCATGAGCGCAGCTCCCTGCTGAGTGAGTCGGCAATGGTGTTTTTTATCCCTGCCAGATGAAACGGCACCAGAAACATCCTTTGGGCGACGGCCCAAAGCCACAGGTCCTGCGCTTCCTTGGACAGTGCTGGGGACCTGGTTCCGCCCTGTTTCCTGATGTAAAACATGGTGGTGGTGTTGTCGGTGAAGGTCCTCACCACCTTGCCCCTGAGGGACGGAAGGAAGGACCTGAGGGCCCAGAACACTGCACGGAGCTCCAGGACGTTGATATGGAGGGACTTCTCCGTCGGGAGCCAGAGGCCTCTCGCGTGCAGATTTTCGGTGTGCGCTCCCCACCCTTCCAGGGAGGCATCCGTGGTCACTGTCTCCTGGTGGTCTGGGGTCCGGAAATCCATGCCCGCCGTCAGATGCGCGCGGGTGCCCCACCACCGGACCGCTCGGCGGAAACTCTCGTCGAGTGTGATCCTCTCCTCGAAGCCGCCCGTCGTTTGGATCCAGCGCGCGTCCAGGAACTCCTGCAACGGGCGCATCCGGAGCCTGCATATGGGAATGAGGTAGATGCAAGAAGACATCATTCCGAGAAGGGACTTGATGGACCTCACCTTGGCCGCGTCGGAAACCAATATCCGCTGTACCTTGCCCAGGATGGACCTGGTCCTTTCCTCCGACGGGGAGGCCAGAAGGGACACTGTGTCGAGCTTCGCTCCCAGAAACAGTGCGTTTTGCGTGGGTACCAGGTGGGACTTGGCGTAGTTCACGGAGAATCCCAGGTCCGTGAGAAGTTGGACGGTCCTTGCCGTGTGCTCCACGGCGAGCTCCCTCGTCTTGGCTCGGATGAGCCAGTCGTCCAGGTAGGGGTAGACGTGGATCCCCTCGCGGCGCAGCTGCACCGCCACCGGTGCAAGGCACTTGGTAAATACCCTGGGTGCCGACCGTAGTCCGAAGGGGAGGGCCTTGAACTGGTAGTGACGCCCTTGGACCACAAACCTGAGGAATTTTCGGTGCCCCTTTAGGATGGGAATATGGAAGTAGGCATCCTCCAAATCCAACGACGACAGGAAGTCTCCTTCCTCCAGCTGACCGAAGACGTGCTGGAGGGTGACCATCCGGAACTTCTGCGCATTGATGAACTTGTTCAGACGTCGCAGGTCTAGGATGGGGCGCCATCCTCCCGTCTTCTTCTTCACGAGGAAGTATCTCGAGTAAACTCCGGAGCCCCGAAGCCTCTTTGGGACGAGTTCGATGGCGCCCTTCCTGAGCAACGCCTTTACCTCCAGGAGAAGCTGAGGGACATGAAGCTCTTTCCTGGCCACGGGGGGGGACGCGCGGGCCTCTTCTTTGAAACTCGAGCGCGTGGCCCCGGGCTAAAGCGTCCAGCACCCAAAGGTCGGTGGAGATGGACTCCCACACGCTGACGAAGCTCGCCAGCCGGCCTCCCACCGGGGTGCTTCGGTGGGGCCCGACCCCACGGCCGGTTAAATCCTGTTTCGACGAGGCTTTGCCGCCTTGACCTCCTTGGCGACGACGGCGGGGTCCGCCAGACTTGCCTTGTCCTCTGTAGGCCTCCTGAGACGACGAGCGGGCCGCTTGACGGTAGGTAGAGAAACCGCCGCCGGAACCTTTGGAGGCGCCCTTGCCTCCGCTGCTCCGAAAGGGCGTCCGTCGCTGTAGAACCCCAAGGGCCCGGGCCGTCTCAGTGTCCGCTTTAATGGCCTGAAGGGAATCGTCCACTGTTTTCCCAAACAGGTTGTTCCCATCGAACGGCATGTCCAGGACTCTGGTCTGTACGTCTTGACGGAAGTCCGTAGCCTTGAGCCATCCACGCCGCCTAAGGCACATGCCGTTGCCCAACTGGCGAAACCCAGTGTCGGCGATGTCCGTCGCAATAGTGATGGCGTGGTCCGACGCCACCTCACCTTCCTGTAAGAACTCCAGGGCATCCGCCCTCTTGTCGTCCGGTAGGAAGTCCAGCAGGGGAGCCAGTTTGTACCATAGCTCCCTGTCGTAGCGGGCCACGATAGCCAAGGCGTTGGCCGCTTTAACCGTCGTCGCTGCAGACGAGATGACCCTGCGTCCCATAGCGTCCAATTTCTTTCCCTCGCCGTCCGGTGGGGAAGTCGATGTGGAGGCCGCACCCCCCCCGCTTTCTTCCTGGCCGCCGCGGAGACGACGGAGTCCGGGGTAGGCTGCGCCCGGAGGCACATGGGGGCCGCGTCCGGGACCCGGTACTTCTTCTCGTACCGGTCTCTTCTAGCTGGCGTCGTGGAAGGGTTCTTGAGGAGGGCGAGGCCCTCATCCCAGATGTCGTCCAGTAGAGGCACCGTGAGGACCGTCTTCCTCTTGGCCTCGCGCCGTTGATAAAGGAATTCTTCCTTTTTCTTCTCCTCAGGGCAGAGTTGGAAAAGCTCGGATGCCCTGGCGATCATGGAGTGGAACGATCCAATCTCGTCGGGCGGAGAAGCCCTGGTGGGAGGTGACGATGGGAGATCCTCGTCGTATACCTCGTTGTCTGTACCCGTCGCTGCCGTGTCAGTCCCCGTATCATCCCCTCGGGTGGACGGGGAGGAGGGCTGGACGGGTCGCGACGGCTGAAAAGGAGGTGGAGGGTGAATCCTTCTTTTCTTGGGCGGGGGAACACCAGAAGGTCCTGGTTCAGGATCCCCCGACGGGAGAGGTTCCTCCGTCGGCAACGGTAGTCTCGTCCTTATCTCTGAGCATAAGGACTGTATAGCCAACAAAATGGCCGCCGAGTTGTCTTGCGGCGCTGGCAGAGGGGAATCCGACGGGCGATCAGGGGCCCCGTCGGCACCCTCGATGCTGTCGTCGTCACCTGCGTCGGGATCCATCCCGACGGGCCGGTCTTCATCCACGCCAAGGCCGTGGCTTAAGACCTCGATCAGCTCTTCCTCTGAAGCCGAATCTACGACGACGCCCTGCCCCCCTTTTTCTTCCCCGCCGGGGATTTCACGGGGGTCCTATCGATGGGCACAAAAGAGGACTCCCTCCGAGGTGGCAGGGAGACTCTGAGCCCCGAGGTCGCCACCACTGGTGTAGCCTCCACAGGCTGAGCCAGGGCCGCCGCGACAGTATCGATAGAGGGCTTGGCCGAATGGATTAAGGCCTTCACCACCTTAGGTGCGCTCACCGCCTTATCCTTGAGGGGGGGGGGACACTGCCTCGCTCCCCCTCCGATGGGGCCTTCGAGCTCGACCGGGGCCTCTCCAGGAGCTTCGCCGGGTGCTCGCCCTTCCTCTTACCCGACCCAGAGCGTTGGCTCGTGGCTGAAGGTGCCGGGGAGGGTGCGCCCTGCCTGGCGCCCGTAGTGCCCGACCGTTCGGCGCTCCCGGTGCCAGCGGACTCGCGGTGCTTGGCCTTGTGTTGGACCCCCGTCGCCGGGGCGTCCTCAAAGGTCTTAGAATACCGCTCGGATTTCTTCCTCTTCTTCTCGCCTGAAGGGCTCTTACCGTCCAGCCAGTTGGCGAGGCGTTGGTGGCGGTCCTTCATGGTCCGCTCCGACATATTGCCGCAAAACGCACAGTCCTTCTCCACGTGCGTCTTGTCCTCATGTAAGCAGTAGAGACAAAAGGAGTGTTCGTCCTCCTTAAAGACGTTCTGCAGCTGGCATCCAGGGCAGACCCTGAACAGCTTTCCGGGCGTCGAGCTTCCCTTCTCCTGGGCCATGTCCGGGCCTGAGAAGCTTCTGGAGTCCTCCAAAACGTAGCTCGACGAAATCTTCACCCTTGACGGGCGCAGACGAATCCGACACGGGTCCCCGTTGATCGGATGGAGAGTCGGTCGAGCTTGAGGCTCTTTTGACCGGAAAAATCGAAGTTTTGAGAAAAAAACGTGAAAAATTAGCACTAACGCTCGAGAGCAATAGCACGAGGATCCCAACACATGAACGTGCGGTAAAAATATGAAGATGGCTGCCAGAGGCGGTGCTTAGGTAGAGGGCAGTCATTGGCTGTGGTCAGTATGACGCAGAGACCAGTGATTGGTTACTACTACGAAAGACAGATCAGAAACGAAACTGATACTGGTTTTTTCTTTACCGAGGATTCCCAGCCTGACGACGGGGAATATTCATGAGCATGTGAATCCATGCCAGACCCCATGCTGGAGAAATGTTTGTGCTCCTCCTTTGTTTCTTTTGTCTTGTATTGTTGCTTATTAGGTGCTTATGCATGCTCTCCTCTTCGTTTGGTTACAGCACCAAATATTTTTGATGCAACACTTGATTTCTTGCTAGTTTAGTGCTTATGAATGCACGCGTCCTCTTTTGAGCTGAGCATTCACGTTTCTACAGCAACACAATCTTGTGCATGCACATAGCTCTGCCTGACCCCTTCTGTTGGTACAGGACACCAGTGCGCATGCGTGTATTAGGAGATTTCCTCCAAACACGAACTAGAAAAAAAATTGTCTCACGTGCTCTGCTTCCGCTTGTGGACACTGTCCGAAAGCCACTTTCTGGCCCACTTAACCATTCTTTCGGATAGGGCATGGTGCTCAGACAGGGCACAGTGCTCACGATCACTAGGGCATCAGCACGCCTCTGAATGAGCATACATACGCAAGCCTTGATGCTCGCTCTTTTAGTTGGCCGCTGCTATGCTTGACCAGTGGAGTGGCTCCCACGTGCACGGTGGCTTAGTGGCTTTGTACCTTAAGATCCGGTTTGCTGCTTACGGTGATTGCCGGGGTCTGTCTCCTCAACCACAGATCCTCCTCGCCATCTGTAAGGAAGGACATCTACGCAGGAACGCCTTTTTGAGAGGTATTTATTTAAGTTAAAACTGCACAGACCTGCAGCCCTACCTCTCACCAGTACAAGGAAACAAAGACTACCAGTAGAATTTATTCAAAGCTAAACACTCCATATGGATTGTTACCTGCATCATACACTGACATCACTATATACATTCTAATGTATAGGTATTTACACAAGAACTACATTATAACACAAAAGTACACCCAGTGTTGCACACTATTTGGAAATTATGGCAGAATAGGGGCTAGTGGGCAAACTATCTTGGCCATCACATTGAGCTGTATCTGGGCTGCCCTATTTCTGGAGGATATCAGGGATGTAGGTGGATTTTATTTCTTTATTGTATTATTTTTTTATTCATAGCATTTTTTATTAGAAAGTCGCATAAGACCAAGGACTAGAGATGCAATACCTAAACATATTAACATAAACTAATTAAGTACAGTGCATCAATAGCAGAAACCGGAGTTATAAAAAATCAGGAGAAAAATAGAGCGAAGAGGAGACGAAAGAAGGGGAGGGATAGAGGTAGATTTGAAATATGGGCCATGGCAGATCTAGAGAGCAGGGCAGTTATGGAAGAGGGCAAATTCAACCAAACTCTGGAGAAGCAAATCGCATATTGCGTGAATATCAGTGTTTTTGTATAGCCATTTAAAGGGAGTCGTGTTGCAGGCTAAATCAAAGTATAATGCTATGAGGGAACCAATACTTTTTGAGGGAAATTTGGACCTACACCAAAGGCTTACTTTAGGATTAATATAAGCAGATCAATAATTGGGACAAAGAGTTCAGGCTTTTCTAACTGCAAGGAGAAGTTGGGTTAGATATGGGTTGCTAAATAGAAAAGATTTGGAGAATCATGTGTGATAGTGCGTATAATCAAACAATTTGTCCAATGTCTCAATCGCCATGAGTCTATTATCACAAGCCAATGGCTAGTTCTGAGTGCACATTTTGAGCCCTGTTCTACACGTTGGCATCCGATGCTGCTTAGATTGACCAGGATGCTGGGGATGTGTGGGTAGTTTGGATGCATTGTGCTGGATAGAATGATGATAAATGGACCATCTGTGGCGCATGTGTTGGAGCTGTAGTGTTGTGCAAACGTACTGGGACGAGGTGTTATCATGGATGAAGGAGATGGATGGGTTGGCCAGTGGTTAGATCCCACCCTAATTCTATTTTGTCTGCTAGCTAAGGGGAAGGCAAATAAATGATTGACAAACATGGAACAACATTTCTTGCTGAGTGTGGAAGCCTGCCTAACGGCTAGTTGGAACAATATAAATTCCCTGCAGGCCACTTTTGCCAAAGCCTGGTTTCCCAGGGCCGGGTTTAGTGCTCCAGGGAATCTTATTTCATGCACTCTATCTCCCCTCCTCCCCCAAGGTGACACTCCTGCATCTCATGGCCATCGGCCTCTAACCCCCCCATCCACACTCCCACCCTTCTCTTGTGCGGGTGACACTCCTGCTCCCTACAATCTCTTGCTACCTCCCATTCGATGACCCAACCCATGTCTGTCTGCTTCACTGTGTCCTATCCCAAGGAAAACCCCACCTTTCCCCACTCTCACCGCCCTTCATACCGCTTTTAGACAAAGCGCCACCTCTCCCTACCTTTGCCTAGTCTTGTGTAATAAGCACATGCACCGTTTCCAGACAGGTCGCACTTCGGGCAAAGCAGCTGGTCAGGAAATAGTCCTCGGTAGAAGGGGCCATTACTGGCTGGTTTGAAGAAGGCCCAAACAAAAAAACTTGAATGAATCAACAAGGAATAAAAGATATATCAAATGGAGATTTTGACTGTGGTTTATTAAGGGTACGAACCAGTGGGAGCTGGAGTAGTATTCTTTTTGGTCAAAATATGGCCCCTAACTCAAAGGATGGCTGGGGGGGTAAGGGATAACGAGAATTGGGTAGCATCAGGGGGTAACGAGATAAATGCCATGTTGGAGAATGGCCAAAGATAGCCAAAGATAGCCAGTATAGTTTGAAGGGTAGGCGGTGCACCCTGAAGGAGATAAGGGAGATATTATGGTGATATGCAATTGTGAACTTGCTGGTAAGGGAAGAGGAGTGGGATACAACGGATTTTCAGAAGGGTGCATTGGGTGAATACGGGGGGAGTTGAAGGGAATATTTATGTAAGTGTATCTGGGACAATTTTCAAAACACTGTTAAAGTGCATTCTTCCATCTGAGGAATGTATTCTGTGTTACTGCAGTTGAACACCGTAGGAATTCAGAAGGATTTGAGACTTTTCTGAGAATTGGGTGAATGGTGGCATTGTAAAGGAGAGCAGAAGGCTTGTGTTACAAGAAATGTATCAATATAATATGTCTATATGATGTTAAGATGACCATTGTGATTTGTTACACTTTAATTTCATAATTTCAAGTCTGAAAATAAAAATACGGACTAGACGGGAAGTGGGGTCATCTCTGGCAGCGTTAATGGAATAACTGCACAACTTTGAACTGGCTTCAGTGTTGGTGGTTCATTATTCCATGTCCTGAGGCCTAAATGTGTCTATACCAATGCAGAGACAGCGGCACCTCTCTGCGATATGCCTAATGAGGTGAGTGTGCACGGCTATCAGCTATCTAGGTGTTTGGATCCCAAGGGTCACTGTGCAGATATTTCAATATAACTTCCCAGGATTGTTTACCGAAATGTATGAGGATCTGGATAGATGGGACCAACAGGAATTTTCAGGGTTTGGGAGAACAGCGGCTGTAAAGATGAAATTGATCCCCAGATTATTATACTAATGCTTGGCCATACCAGTTAAGACGCGGATCCTGGAATTTATATGGGGGGGGGGGGGGACAAGAATGGTTTTACTAAGAGGGGTGAGATATGGAGGCTTAAACATCCCAGATGTCCACCAATGTAGTTTGGCGGCACAGCTGTCGCATGTCTTGAGTTGGGGTAGAGAAGAGGCGATACCAAAATGGAAGCATATTTAGCAGGCCTAGTACCAGATTCCACTCTCGTGGCTCACCTTTGTGAATATTATGCGGCCAAGAGGCCTGTAGAAGAAATTGGATATTTTGCAAAGTTAACTCAAACGGTTTAAGTATCAATGCCAACAAATTAGAAATACTGTTCTTGGAGAATAGAGCTACCAGAAAAACGAAGAACATGAGTTGGCTCTTAAACAATCATCGCCTCAGGCCAGTTCCATCAATTGATATATTAAGGTGCCATGATAAGTGCGAGCGCAAGTGAAAGTCCATGGAAAAATCATCTGGAGTCCAAAATAAAGCAATTAACTGCTCAGGCTATGATAATTGGATGGAAATATGGAAAATGTTCACTTTTTCCAATAGTCCACTTCTATAATCAGAAAGTGATTCTAGCTATCACTTATGCTGCTGAATCCTGTCTTGGACTCTCTTGGGAAATATGGGCCCGACTTGAAAGAAAGTTCTGGAGACACATTTTGATTCTCCGAAACGCCATTCCTATGGCAGTGATTAGGCACAAGATTGGATTTTTGTCTTTACATGTCAGAGTGATATGGAAGTCGCTACTCCTTTTTAGCAAATTACAATCCACTCCTACTCAATTTAGTATTTTGTTGCCTGACCAAAGTGCTGCTCCAGATTGGGCCTTGAACATGTGGCTTGGAAGATGTAATGCAATCCTGTTAAATCTGGGGTAAACGGTTGAGAGCTTATGCTGTAATACAACACATGCCAAAATAATACTTGGGGCTGATGATTAGAGAGCCACTGAAATGAGAAGAGCAAATCCTAAGGTGCACTCCCTCTGCAAAAAAATGTGGTAGCCTCTTTTAACGTGAAACCATCATACCTAAAAAAAAAGTTTCCAAGTGCTGGACACCAAGACTTATTCCTCAGATTCAGGCTAAATATGCTACACACAAACACCACTCTATGTAGATATGGCCTAGGTACAGAAGACTGCAAATGCCGGTTGAATCCCTGCAACATCTGATTCTGTGTTGTCCAGAGTTAAGAACATACAGAACTTTGTATTTGTACAAACACCTGGCCAAGAAATGGGGACTCAGCGCGGATGCCTGGTGCAAGATTTTGTATTCTGGTGAACATGTTGGGTTAACTTGTGCTTTAGCAACATTTCTGGAAACTTTTTTTTTTTTTAAGATTAAAAGATTTGTAAGTGAGGGGATCCTGGTATGATCGTGATATGAAATTAAAAGTGAGTAATTAACTATATGTCTAATAAATAAAAAAAATAAAAAAAGAAATATATGGTGCAAAGCCAAGTTTCCCATTCTGACTTTGACAGCAAACACCATACACTATTGGAAAAGGGCAGCCCGTAGGTGGGGAAGTCAGGACTGGAATTGGACTGCTCATGTCTGTTAGGGATAATCCCGATTGTGGTAAGGAACAATTTAGGTGTTGGACAGGAGCAGGACTGAAACATGTACACCGGGGGCAGACCACTCGCGTTTGAAGACTGCCAGACCAAGTTTCACGTGGGAGAGAGAGGTTTCAATACATACAGTTACGTCACTGGGCATCTCACCCACATACTAAAGCCGGAGGCTCAAAAGAACAGACTGCATTGCAACTCACATTGAGTTTGGATCTAAAAAAGTCTAAGGTGTCAACTCTATATAAGCTTTCAGATTGTTAGGATCTTAAGGGAAGGTTGCCAAACATGACTAAAAGGGAACGAGATCTAGGGCTGGATACTGATGAGGAGGCCAGGAGTAGGATCTGGGTGAGGATTCACGGGTCCTCAAGATGTGTGGCGAACAAAGAATGCATGGTTAAAATATGCTGTAGATGGTACATGACCCCAAAGAGGTTGAATAAGATTAGCTCTGCTTACTCTCCGAATTGTTGGGAAACTGTACGGACGTGGGGTTGGACATGTGGGAAGGTGATACATTTTTGGAAGGCGGTACTGGCACAAATTAAACACATTACAAGGATCCAACTTCCTATGGACACACAGTTCTACTTCTGGGTGACTCTGGGGGGTGTTGCCTTTCCTATGACTGGACCGATGGCTATACTTTTGGGGCACCTGAAGATGGCTCCAAAGAATAGTGTGGCCCGCAATTGGACATCCCTGAAGGCCCTGTGATTCAGATGTGGTCACTGAAAATCTGGGAAATGTTGGTGGCAGAAAAAAAGACGGCTCTCAGTGTGGATCAATATGAGGGGTATAGGGACACATGGTTACTGTTTATAGAATATTCAGAAAAGGTGCCTGCTGTGACTGTAAAACCTCCACCGCTTCACTGATTCTCAATACTGTAATGAAATTGCATGGGGTCGAGGGTTGGACCAGGGTTAATCAGGGACACTGTGTCTAGTATTTTTGTAAGAATTGTGAACTCCTGAACAAGAGAAAAGACATACATGTATTTCCCTTTATGTGTTGTGGCGCGACTCCATTGTTCCCCTGCAGTGATTCTGGGGACCCTATGGTGGGTTTTTCCATTGGCTCCTAAATGAGGAAGTGTAGTCTATTTGATTTTGAGTAACCAGTATGTTCCTTTTGTTCTGGGCAGTGCCTTGCCGGTTGGGCCTAAGTGGTATGTGTAGTGCCCATTTTTCTTCTTTATGCAATCAAAGGGACTGAGTGTCTCACTGTAGCGACCCTGTCAAGTGAGGCCAAGAACCCTTTGTGGCTGGGGGAAGTTAATGGGCACTGCTGTCCTCGGCATGTGTGGAGTCATGCTTGTATATTAGTGCCTCTGTCTTTGACCTGATGCCCGCGTCTCCTTCATTAATATTTTAGGTTGTTTCCCATAGTATTGGAGTTCAGAACAGCCGGATGTACCATCAGACGACCCACAGACCACAGTAACCAGCATGCACCCAACTCCTGTAGCCTCAGATGGATAGTGTATCCTGGGAAGCAGTACAACATAAAGAGGAATAACGGAGACTACAGGAACCACTTAGGCCCAACGGACAAGGCACAGCCCAGAACAAAAGGAACATACTGGATACTCAAATAGAAATAGACTAGACTTCCTCATTCAGGAGCCAAAGGAGAAACCCACCATAGGGTCCCCAGAATCACTACACAGGAACAATAGACTTGCGGCGGCGAAACTAGAGGCAGACCAGAGAACATTCCCAAAAAAACATTTGGACAGTGACTTACTAGATCAAGGAGGGGAAGAGAAAGCAAATGGTGGAGGGAACCCCATGGCAGGGTGGAAGAAAATGGAAACTGGAAAGGGGCAGGACTGAGGGCTCTTCCAGGGGTAATTCAAGACTACAGGGGGAAGGAGATGGGAGGAGTTAGAAGTAGCCCAGCTAGAGATAAGCAATGGGAAGTAGCCGACTCTTGTATCCAATGGGAGCAGAGAAAACCATCTAGGCAAGAGGGGGAGGGCTTTGAAAAGCCAGCAGAATCAGTTTTCAGTGAGAGGTGTTCGGGTAAGGTCAGAGGAGAAAAAAACAGGACACGGACCAAGATACCAGAGAGGAGGGTGCAGGAGACATTTGGAGTTTTTGGAGAGAGTGAAGCTAAGGGGTTGGAGTTTAGAGAGTGGTAACAATTGTATCTGCATGTATGTGGATAAGTGTGAGAGAAGCAAGAAATGGAGTGTTAGGGGGAGTAAAGGTGGTAAGGAGGAAGAGGTGGAGAAGGAGTTTAGTGAGCGGGGCACTATATCGCTGGGTGTGGTTTCAGTGAGCAGGGCACTATATCCCTAGAGGTGATTGGAGAGGAGGAAGACATGTGTAGTGATAGGACAGTGGGTTAAGAGAGAGGAAGACTGGTGTAGCGATAGGACAGTGGGTTAAGAGAGAGGCGGAGAGTAGCGACGGCGTTAATCTTAGGAGACCGAGATTAGAAAGGCAGAGAGAGGGAGACAGGAGTAGGAAGGGCGAGACAGGTGTTGTGAGACAAGAGTAAAGTTAATGTATAAAGACAGTAGTTCAGACTAAAGGCATGCCAGGGCGATCAAACTACCCAAAGTAGGTCACTTGGGAAGTCCCTGATGGAGTTAGCGAGATATGGATATGACATTTAGGCCCTCTCCAAGACAGGAACAGACTAGACAGTAGGGGGTCACCTGGCTATAAAGAATTTGCACTGTGATGAGACCTGTTAGGATTTGGGACACTGGGTTAGGGAGGTGGCCGTCCCTTTCAGGACAATGAAAGGTGTACAGGGACCACCCCTATACTGAGATTCTTAAGTGTCTCTTCTTTGTATAGACTTTTATAATGAACACTGAAAATGTATTTACATTGTGTGGCAGGCCAGAATAAGGAGACGTACAAGGAGGTATGATTTCCAACTTCTCTTTATTCTGTTTAACCAAGAAGAAAACCACATCTTTCCCAACCCTGGGATTCTAAGCCCTCTCTAAACAGAAATAAATACAAAAAACGTTTGTCAGGAGGTCAGAATGTATAGATAATATGTATTTATTTTTTCATTTATAAAGCGCACTAAACCCGGGGCATCAAGGCACTGTTACACAACCAGTTACTCACAAGAAATGTCAAATAAGTCAGTACACCAAGTTCACAGTTTATGCGAACAGCCATGTTTTTGGGGCTCTCCCGAAGGCCCAGTATGATTGTTTGGCTTACATGGCGGGCGGAAGCGAGTTGCACTGTTTGGCTGCAATAGTAAGTAGGGCAACTGGAATATCCTGCTTTAGTCTGTTTACATTTCAGCTGGATGAGATAGTGTGCATAGGCTGATCCTGTGGGCATGGAAGAATGTGCTTTCATAATTATCTGTTAGAGGTAAGCGGGAGCAACGTTGGTGAGATATCTGTGCATGATTGACAAGGTTTTAAACATGATCTGTTCTCGAAGCGGGAGCCACTGAACATTTCTTCTTGCGGAGGAGATGTGTTCTAGTTTGGGATTATTGAGTGTTGCTTGGAGAGCGTTATTCTGGATAACCTGCATCTTCTTGATGTTGTGCATCGAGGTGCCTGCAAAAAGAGCATTTCAAAAGTCGAGCCTAGATTCAATGACTGCTCAAGCAATTAAGAAAGGCCCAGATGCATTGATCAGTTTTGTAGTGTAGGCGGCAGAAGGGGCAATGCCATTCACTTCGCGAGTAAGCGAGAGACTAGCATCCAGGTAGACTCCCAGTGTCTTCACTGAGGAGGAGACCGGGATCAAAATGCTGTCGATATTGAATGAGGCATATTGGGCATTGTGGTTCTTGATCACCGCCAAAGGCCCTACAAGAAGCTTCTCAGTCTTTTCATCATTGAGGCAAAGGCGGCAAGTGGCAATCCAAGCCTGGATATTCATGTAAGTAGCGTTTAGAGTGATAGAGTCTTCAAGGTAGTTTCTAGACTGCGGGAGGAGGATTTGGGTATCATCGGCACAGTTAGTATAGGATATACCGATGGAGTCTAGTCAGTCAAATAGAGGTTTAGTAAAGATATTATAGAGGGTGGGGATACACAGGACCCTCGAGGCACACCACAAGAGATAGAAGCCGGGGGTAGGGGCACTGGCATTTTCAGCAAACACTCCGACACATTTTTCCTCCAGAAAGGAGGCAATCCAGGTCATGGCTTCTGGCGAAAAGTTGGCTGCAGTAGTAAGGGCAGGCTTCCCATCGTCCCTGATCTCGTCGAGTTGGTTCTTCAGGTTGAGCAGGGCTGATTCTGTTCCATGGTCTGGACGGAATCCAGACTGTCTCGTTCCCAGGATATGGTTAGCTTCCAGGTGGTGCTTAATTTGGATGTATGCCGCTCTGTCCAGGATTTTCAGTAAGAAAGGGACAGTTGTAATCGGTTGGTAGTTATTTGGGACAGAGGGGTCTAGAGAGGTTTTTTTTTTCATAACAACATTTTATTGGGTTTTACAAATAAGTACAACATTCACAACAACGCATTAATTGCTAGTTGCATCACAGTAAAGTGTCTCTCGAGGTGTTTGGTGGGTGAGGGGACTGTCGGTGATCTTATCGCCATTGTCCGTGATCCGTTCTGTTCGTGAACGGGTGGGAATCCTGTTTCTGAGGTGCTTTGGATGAAGTTTGATGTTAATAAAGCGGGCTACATTGGAGCCATCTGGTGAGTGGAGGTTTCCTTGTGAGGGCTGGGAATTTAGCCGCATAGTCCATGAATGGGTCCCATATGTTTAGGGCTCTATTCAGTGAGCCAGCTCGGATTGCAGTGATTTTTGCGGCCACTGCTATGTCCCAACACTTGGACCACCATAGTGCTATTGAGGGTCCATTTTTGTTTTTCCACAACCGAGCCATTGCAATTTTTGCTGCTAGGAGTAGGTGCGTGCATAGACGGGGGATTTGACCTGAGATTGGAAATGCCCAACCATCTCCTGTTTCAAACAGCAGAATGATTCCCAGATCCCAAGGAATGGAGAGACCAGAGATTTCTTTGATGTGTTTTAACATTTCTCTCCAGTATGCCTCTGCCTTCGGGCAGGTCCATCCTATATGGAATAATGAGCCGGGGACCGGGCAGCCGCGCCAGCAGGTTCCAGGGATGTTCGGGTTGGCCTTATTGATTTGAGCTAGGGTGACATAGTACCTATAGCAGAATTTGTAGCCCCCTTCCCTGTTCGTAATGCATTGAGAGCTTTTGTGCAATCTGGCCCATATTTTCCCCCACTCTTCCACCTCTATTTCTCGACCCAGGTCCTTTTCCCACTCTAGCATATATCTTTCTTTTTTTGCGGGGTCTGCCCTGTTTAAGAGGCAATAGATGGTTGAGGTTCTACCTCTTCTGGTTGGTGTTGTTAAAGAGAGTTCCAGCGCTATTAGCTCTCTGGATCATTTTTCTCGGATTACCCTATGGGACATCCAGTGCCTGATTTGGGCATAGCGGAATCTCTCCCGTTCGCTGACCCCAAATTTTGTTTTGTATCTCTCGAACGAGATGGGAGATCCCTCTTCTGGAAAGTTGCTAGTATCCAAGGTTGAAAGCCAATCGGGGACATGCCTGGTGAAAAGTCAGGATTATTCCAAATGGGTGTTAGGGGACCCAGAGCTCCTCGTATGCCCCATTTCCGAGCTGCCGATTTCCAGCACCGGACCGTTGCAATTGTAGTTAAGAGGGAGCCGCTATTTGCTTGTGGCTTTATGTGTGGTAGGTGTGGGAGATTAGAAGGCATGACCAAACACCAGGCCTCTTCAATTTGTGTCCATTTCAGGTATTTGTCTCTTGCACCCAGGAGAATGCATGTGATAGTTGTGCAGCTAGGGTGTATCTGACCAAATCGGGTACTCCCAGCCCACCCTGTGTTTTCCCCCTCATCATAATTCGCTTGCCGATTCGGGGTCCACCCTCCACCCCCGCAAACAAATTCCTGTATTTTCTTTTGTAGGGCCTTTAGGGCCGGGCCTGGGATATGGATTGGTAGTGCTGTGCAGTGGTACAGCCATCTGGGGATTAGATTCATTTTAATGGCGGTAATCCGCCCGAAACAAGAGAGTTCATGCTGTTTCCACCTTTTTAGATCGTTTTGAAGGTCCCTGATTAGTTGCGGGATGCTGCTTGAGTACAAGCGCAATGTGTCTTTAGTGATATGTACCCCGAGATATTCAATTGCTCCATTAGCCCATGGGATTGGCATTAGGGGGGTTAGAGAATTCCTTTCTTGCTTAGAGAGGTTAATGGCTAAGGCTGAGGATTTGGTTAGATTTACTCTAAACCCTGATAGAGCCCCAAATTCTTTGATTTCTTCCCATAGTGCCTACAGGGACGTTGCCAAGTTTGACACTGTAATTAACACATCGTCTGTGTATAACGTGATTTGGTATTCTTGGTCTCCCACAGTTAGCCCTTTTATCATGTTGCTTTGCCTAATTCTTGCAGCAAAAGGCTCCATAGATAGGGCAAAAACAAGGGGTGAGAGTGGGCATATATGTGTAGCTGCCGACCTAATGTCATTGACCCGCAGTTGTGTGGTAGGAATTTGATAGTTAGCCATTACCCATGTGGTGAAGTTAGGGCCAAAGCCGAAATGCTCAAGAACAGCTCGAATGTACCCCAGTCCAAGGCTTTGTGGGCATCTAATGAAATAACGGCCATTCCTACCTTCATCTTGTGGGCGCTTTCAATTATGTTTATCGTCCGCCTGATGTTGTCGTGGGTCCCTCTCCCCGGTATGAATCCAGTTTGATCTCGGTCAATTAGAAGTGGGAGAACCACTCAAGTCTCCCGGCTAGTACTTCGGCAAAGATCTTGCCATCGTTGTTCAGGAGTGATATCGGGTGGTAAAAGTCAGGCAATTCAGGATCCTTCACGGGTTTATGTAGCAGGACTGTAAGTGACTCAGTCATTGATCCGGTGACCGATCTTGAAGACAGGAAGGAGTTGAAGAAGGCAGCTAAAAGGTTGCGGATAGGCCATCTGGTCCTGGAGCGGTAGATTTGAGTGATTTGATGGCTTCGCTAATTTCTTCAATATTGATGGGCGCTTCCAGGGATTCCAGCTGGGTTGAACTTTGGGAGCGTATAGCACTCAGATATTCTGGCAGATTGTCTAAAACCGTGGGATCTCCGGACATTACAGATTTATGGTGTTTCACCAGTTCATTAATTTTATCTATCTTGGAGTAGTGTAATTTCCCCATCTTCTCCCAATAATTTAAGAATGTTATTTCGGCTGTAGATCTTTTTCAACTTATGCGCTAGTACTTTATTTGGTTTATTCCCTTTACTATAATAGAACTGCTTCGTGTATGCTAATGATTTGGCTGTTTGGTCGGCGCAGTGCATTTCTAGCGCTGTTTTGGCCTTTCTCAGAGCTCTCTGTGTTTTCCTAGTGTAGCGCGTTTTCAGTTCAGCTTCTAGTTGGTTTACTGTTACGCTCACCTGATCTCCACAGGGGCGCCGAACGGAGCTGGACATTCCGGTGGTGAGTGGTTTTTGTGCTCCCCTCCGTTACGAAAGCAGGCTTGCCTAGAAAGTTAAATCACAGGTTACCCAACCATTTGGATGAGGGCAACTCCCGCCTCCTGCGGCGTTCTCTTGCACCCCACTGCTATATCTCACCTTTGAGTTATGAATAGCGGGCTCTCCGTCCTGCCACTGTTCGCAGGGGTGCGTTGTAGTTCAAGGATCTAGCTACTTCACTGATCCTATTAAGTTCCAGACAACTGTGACTCAATGGTAAGTCTTATTCCAAAGATATGGATAGCTAAGAGTTCAAGTTGTAAAAGTTCACTCTGTACCTTTCTTCACAGGTTTCTTCTTCATGCTACAATGGACCGAGGTCCTTGATAGCTGACTTCCCAAGGTAAGATTTGCGCCAGTGCTATGCGAAGTCTTTCCACCCGGTATTGTTTTTCTGCACAACTAACCTGCTGCTTTTATATTCTGCAGGGGCGGAATCTCCTGGACAAAGGTTGGGTGATGAAGAATTGCGAGTCTGTGAGGATTGCTGCCTTAAGGTGAGAGCCGCCTTGTGCAGGATTATAAGTCTAAATGAGACCTTCCCACTGCTCTGCTAACCTGATGTCTTCTTTGTGTTTTACAGATGCGGCAGTTCCGGAGCGGCGATTGGAAGATGGAGCGGTGATCGTGTGATGATGTTCCGATGGTTCGCTGGTAAGTATTAGCGTTGCGCTGATCTGCGATGAAGAGCGTGTGGTCTGCAAGGCTAATCTGGTGTCCTTTTCAGCTCTGAGAAGCGTGGACTCCAGATCGGCCGCAGTGAAGAGACAGGTAAGTATCTTGTTCTGCTCTCCTTGTCACTCTTAGGTAACTCGAGACAACTGGACGGGCATGGCTGATAGCTGGCCTGGAGCTGCAGACACAGTGAGCGTTACGCTGCAGGAGTGCAGAATAACGCAAAGCGTGTTCTGTATGAAGGGTATGGCTTATATTGTCTTCTGAAAGTAGTCCCAGGCAAAGTAGTTCCAGCAACCACACCCACGCAAATAGTCCCACGGCAAATAATCCCTTCAGCCTGCCTCAACTTGGTTCACACGTGCCTCACTGGGCCTGAAACATGCCATGTTGCGATGGCAGTATGAACCTGGCGCCAACGGCACCAAGACCGAGTCCAGGAAGCCCCTGCGAGATTCCCTGGGGCCTTCAAGGCCCCCATCGGACCCAACGCCCTAGGCAGGGTGGCCTGTACCTGATGTTTGGGGGTATGGACCGTGAAATTTTCTTCTTCCTCCAGTTTGGTTGCTGCGATGTTAGAGATCCTTCTCTGTTCCGCCCCTGCACTAATCAGGGATCCTCTGACCACATCTTTCATTGTGTCCCAGATGATGTTGATGGGAGAGTTCTCCGTGGTATTTTCTTTGAAATAGTTGGTTATTGTGTTCTCCACTTCCGCTCGGATACATTCATCTAGTAGTAGGGAGTCATTCAATTTCCAATGCCTCTGCACAGGTTTATTTTTGGCCCGAAATGGCTAAATTTGTGGATACTGGGGCATGATCAGATATCATGCAGGTATGAATTTCTGCAGTGTTTAGGCAAGGGAACAGCACTCCAGAGATTAGGATAAGGTCTAGAGTATCCTTTATGTACATAGGAGTAGTGAGTGTAGTCTTGTAGAGAGGGTTTTTTAATAAGTGGGATTACCCAAGCTTCCTTGAGGCTGGTAGAGACTAAGCCAGTGGAGAAGGAGGCATAAATAAAAGTGGTGATGAAGGGTTCTAGGACCTTAGAACAGTCCTTAATGAGTTGCTGGGCACCTTTGCATCTATCTAGATTTCAGGCCCTTCAAGACAGTTATGACTTTCGCCTCTGTGACATTACTGGAGTAAACCATGGGAAGGTCTTGACAGGTGGCAGTTGGGGGAGGGACGGTAGAAGTGGGGTGTTGAGACGTTTTGAGCGTGGATTGCTTGAGGTTTATTTTCTTATGCAAGGTGTCAATGTTGTCAAGCATGGTATTTTGAATATTAGTGCACCAAGCCTCATCTTTGGTAATAGTAGGGGAGGAGGGGGGGGGTCGTAGGGGTTTCTAATTTCCTGAGGATGGTGAAAATCTCTCGGGTACTAGACTTGGTGTTGGCAGTTCTTGCATTTTAGGTGGTAGATTTAGCAAAAATGGTGGCTTGTTTGTAGAGTTTAGCTGCAGTAGTGAAGCGCATCTTCTGGACGTCTGAGGGTGATTTTTTCCATTTAGATTCTGCTAGCCGTTTTTTTTGGCGCAATGATCTTGGCAGTGAGGAGTGAACCAGGAGTTGATATGTATTGAAGGTTTAGCTTTATGGGATGCTAAGGGGACAATGGTGTTATTGGCTTCAGTCAGTGTCTTACAGCAAAGGTCAGAAAGTACATTACGGCCAGTGGTGTGGATATACTCCAATTGGAGTGTGTTAAGCAAGGTCAAAATACGATCTTTAGTGAGGCTTTTGGGAGCTGTGGACTGGTGTAGGCTGCAGAGATGGGGTGGTGTGTGTGGTGTGCCTGATGAGCGAAATAGTGAAGGACACAATGTAGTCATCAGACCACGGCCTGCAATCCAATCTAAAATACGACCTTTGACACGGGTGGGGCACTAATATAGTGTTTATAGCCTAGTGCACTGAGGGAATTGGCTACGGAGATGGCATTAGGGTCAGATGGGTCATGGAGTCCTAGGTTTATGTCACTTAAGAGGCTATTTTGGTAGTAGGCTTAATGTTGCATAATATAAAGTGATCTGTCCGGAAATCCTAATCTAACCTAGTTCCTTCCCCCATCTACTAAAAGAAAAACCACAAAACAACCAAAACATGTTTGGGAATTGCCCCAAGGAAAGGGATGGCTGATGGCTTTTGACTACAAAATCTTTTACTCTTTATCATAGGCTTTTTCCTATGTTTACAGTTCCAGTTCATACAGTTTTTGGAATGCTGAAGTATCCTCCCAGGCTCCAGCCAGCTCTCCCTTTCCTTGCTTACATGTTTCACAGTCTTTCCACCAGAGTGTTCTCTTTAGGGTTTCCTCACACTGGGTTTCTTTTAGTCTCCTCCAAACCACTCTGAAGCTCTGCTCCTTCCGATTCCCCACTCTGGAGTTCTTTTTTTCTCTCTCCCCACGTTGGGTACTTCTCTGTGCTTTCCCCACTCCGAAACTGAATTACCTCACTTTTGTGGGACAGTTTTTATGAAGTCTAACTAAGGGCTTCGTAAAACCATTCAACTGAGGCAGTACAAGGGTCCACTCTTAGTATAAGGCTGTACCACCTGAGTTCATGGTAGTGTAGACAGAGCAGCCAGGCTGATCTTGGGAGGGAGAGAGGGATAAAATACAAGCAGACCTAGATAAATCTAGGGGTAAATAGGTACTATCATGCATTATATGTATTCACAATTATAAAAACACAACACTATGCTTGAAGGTGCACAGACCAAAGCATAAACCTTATTTGGAACACCTAACAGTAGGGAAATCAAACCTTTTCATACACATTCAGTATAGGTCACACCTATTCTTGGGGATAAAAAACAATGGCTACTTTCACAATTACATTCAGTAATGCAAGGGCAGTAGACCCTACCAGTTGTACAGGTACTCTCAGTACAAATCACATAATCAGTCTACTGGACAATATACTTTTTGTGAATAGTGGAACACGTATTCCAGGAACAGTAAAAACCCATAACTACTATTGTGATAACACACAGTTACACTGGGTGAGTGAAACCTATTCAATTTCAGGTGCATTTGAGATCAGTGAAACACAGATTGAGATGAGCAGTAAATCTTGTAACTTTTTTGGATGGCACACAGCTAACTCAAGGTAAGTAAAACCCTTATACTTTTTTAACCTCACAATGAAGTCCAGGTTAGATCTTTCCCAGCTATACAAGTAACTAATGTACGACTTATGAGGGACAGTTAGAACCAACAACTCTTCTTATGCCTGTCTACAACAGCACAGGGAAAGCAAAACCCAATGTTACACTTTACTGAATGACAAAGTTATTCCAGGTAGGCAACAACCTAATACAGACTTATTCTGGACAGGCTAGCAGCAAGTCAGGGGAAGCAAGACCCAGTTGGAGGACACTCATACAATTATCCTAACAGGACTAATCTGGTGAGACCAACACATTACTTTTGGGAAGGTGCACAACCTAATCACAGGTGAGTAATATACCTTCCAATCTACTTTCTATTAGAATGGCCAAACGGTTTCTAAGGAAAGAAAGATGTTAAACATACTTGTGAGAATAGTGCATCACATGTCCAACGTAAGTACGAACTTTTGTAACTGTTCACTCTTAAAGTTACAATTACCAACCAACTCTTTACAAGTAAGTAACTTTTAAACACTTATTTTCTTTTCTAGGCAAAGGTCCTTATCCCTTAAAAGTCTTTCGCTTGGGGCGTGGCTTGGAGCGCCATCGATGTGGCTGCTCCCTTGAAGCCAGCCGTGTGAAGCCCGCCTCAATAAGGGATAAAATGCAGTTTCATGGAGCCCGGCAGGAGCCCAATTAACTCTCAGGGCGTCAGAACACCTGAGGCACCTACGGGCTAAAGATGGACGAGTAATGCATGCCCTAAATGAAGTTATCCGCCCAGATGCACCGAGCTAGCTTCGGCGTCGGGAAACCCAAGATGGCGACTGCGCCTGCCCCTGATCTCCGGAGATGTGGCTGACGACGTCAGAGACTCCCCTTGGCACCCGCATGGTCCACCCCGGACCCTGAACCCACCGAGAGGCGCTGATTGGGAGACCACCCTGCAAACCCCCCCCCCCCCGCAACCATCCTACAGTGAGCAGCCCACAGTGGATCACACGGCGAAGTCCCCGGCACCCCCGCAGCCCACTTCAGGCCGATCCGCGGCCCCCCTTTCAGCTCCGGAGGAAGCAGCTGCACTCGCAGTGCCTAATCAGGTTGGGGCTTCTGGGGGGTGAGGGCTGGATTGGGAGTCCTCCTCGCATCCTTCCAGAGCCCCCACCGGAGGATCCAGCGGTGCGCGCTCTGCAGCGATGCAGAGGGGCTGCTTCCCCTCCCCCACGGCCCCTGGAACTTGCTCTGGCCTCCTCCCGGCGCCTGGGCAACGTATGGGGGGGAGCCCACGGCTGACTTGGACCCCGCTCTCCTGATTCCTGGGGCGCCTACACTCTGTGCCTTTCTCCCGCCCGGGAACACAGAGCTTCTCTTCTCCCTCTCCTCCATCTGGAGGGATAAAGCTGGGATCCTGTGCACTCAACAGACCCCACACAGCCATCACTGGGGGTCCCCAAGCCTCTGTCTCCAGCTCCACAGCCCGCTCTATCTGCAGCCCCAGGCCCTGGACCTCTGCTACCACCCTCTGAAAGCTCGGATCCTACGCACTCAACAGACCCCACGCGGCCATCGCTGGGGTCCCCAATCCTCTGTCTCCAGCTCCATAGCCCGCTCTATCTGCAGCCCCAGGCCCTGGACCTCTGCTACCACTCGCTGGGGGTAGGTGGTCTCGCCGGGCTGCGGCGCCGCCCCCCTGGTGCCCGCCCCAGCCCGGTGTTGGATCCTCTGGCCCCGGGTGCAGATGGACTGCGCCCCATAACTGGCCACCTTGCCTCAGCCCTCCCATCCCCTTCTGGGGAGAGGTTCTCGCCCCATGGCATCCCCTGAAGCTGCACACTCCAGCTGCTCACTTCCTGGGGCGCCCCGGCCCACCGCTCCACTCACATTCCGTCACCCAACTAGTCTTCAGAAGGGACCTACTAGTTTTCTTGCCTCTCGGTGGTGGAGTGTCCAGCCTCCCCCCCCCCCCCCACCAGACAGAGGGGATATTTTCTGCACCCAAATCCCTCGGAACAGCCGGAGCTGACCCTATGCACAGGGAGGAAACCTGAGCCTGCTAAGCCCACCCCACAGACTTCCCAGGAGGGGGGCGATACCCCGGCCACCAGGGGCGACTTGCTGGCTTTTATGGCAGACATTAAGGCCGAATTCCGGTCCTGCATGTCGGAACTCACCACCAAATTGGAACAAACTGACCACAGGGTAGCCAAGGTGGAGCAAAGACTAGGTGAGGTCGAGTACCGCTCCCAGGACCAGGCAACCACACTGGGGGACATCCAACAGGCAATAAGAGCTCTCCAAGACAAATGTGAAATCCTCAAATTCAAGCAGGAGGACTTGGAAAACAGAGCCTGCCGTAACAATTTTCGGATCCGGGGTGTCCCATCTTCAGTCCCAGACAAAAATGTGCCAGAATATATACGAGACTTCTTCCAGGCCCTCCTCCCGCAACTGGATAAGTCCCAATTGCTGCTGAATCGTACCCATAGATTGCGCCCACGCCGGGGAGTGGACTCAGCCCTCCCTCCAGACATCATCACTAGAGTCCATTACTTCTCCACGAAAGAAGCCATCTCTGCTATCAGCCGCTCGCGTGAGGAGCTGTCCTTTCAGGGCCTGCCTATTCAGATCTACCAAGATCTTTCGCTGCTGACCCTGCAAAGGAGAAGGGCGCTCCGACCCCTGGCCCTCTTCCTTCAGGAGCGACAAATCCGGTACAGATGGCTCTTCCCTACGGCATTGCAATTCTCATTTAACAGCTCGCTTCGGAGAGTCAGTCATCTTGAGGACGCCACCAAGATCATGCACCCATCCCCCCCCAGGGGGGGCGCTTTGTCGAGCCCAGAGGAGGCGGGAAGCCCGGAATTGCCCCCCCCCCCCCGCAGCCTAGGCGGTCCTCATAGTCAAGGGCATCTCAAAACAACAGGAGGAGGTAACCAGATCAGAAGTGATGCTAGCAGGCCCGATACTGTTCTACCTGCCCAGGTGCCCGACCTCCCTTTCGCTGACCTAAAGCATCAGTCCTGGCCCTGCACAAATACACAGTCTTCCGTTGCGGCAGGCTTCACTCACGGATCATACCCGTTGCAAGGTTCGCTCCACCTTAAGGTCCTTGGAAACACATGTTGTTCCTATTGACTCAATTGGCCCGGTTGGCCAGGGGCTGGGCTACACCCACACTGTTGCCCACTCTGCCAGGTAAAGAGTTGGCCTCCCGTTGGAGGCCGGTGTTAAAACTCAAGAGAAGGGCAGCACATTTCCAAACTACTCCTATGATGGCAAGTAACGGACGATCTGCCGACTCCCCCCCAGAACAGGGGGTGGCAGAAACTCTGACCCAGGAGCATCAGACACGGAGATGCCTTTCATTGTACGTTAATGGGCTCAACGCCCCCCACCCCAAACGCAAGTCAATTTTGCAGAAACTACAGGACGAGGAAGCCGGGGTGGCCTTGCTCCAAGAAACTCACCTCCTTCCAGCGGACTTTGGTCGCCTTCGATCCCGCATCTACCCACGGCAGTTCTTTTGCTTCGGGAGACTCTAAGAAGGGGGGTACGGCGATCCCGTTTAGAAAAGACCTAGATCCCCAGATATTGGACTCTATAACCTGCCCAGAGGGCCGCTTCGTGGCCGTCAAATGCCTTCTGCTGGGGGACCTTTATACCTTTATCTCAGTATACGCCCCCAACTCGGGGCAGGCAACCTTTTACGACTCGCTGGGCTCCTCCCTCGCGGGCTTCATTGAAGGCCAAACAATAATAGGGGGAGACTTCAATGGAGTTCCAGACCCCACCAAAGACAAATCTCACCCCCTGGTGATTTCACACAGGCCCTCAGCCTTCTGCGCCTCTTCAGAACCCTGGAAGTAGGGGACTCATGGCGGGTGCTCCACCCCACCGAGAAAAATTATTCCTTCTTCTCCCATGTTCATTGAACATTCTCTAGAATTGATCTCCTCCTATCTTCGCCCCAAACCCTCGCTTTCACCAACGAGGTATCCATTGGCCCGAGGATCCTATCGGACCATGCCCCTATAATAATGGAACTTTGCATCCAGGTCCCCAAAGCTAGCACCCCGCGTAGATGGTCACTCTATGATCCAATCCTCAACGACATGCTAATTAGGGACAAAATTGCAACCACCATCAGGATCTTCTTCGAGGAAAACCTGGTCACAGATACCTCCCTTGCTAACAATTGGGATGCGATGATGGCAGTGGTTGGGGAGCCCTGATAGTCCAAGGAGTGGCATTCCACGGGGACCGATGACGAATCTGGCAAGCCCTGGAAGACGAACTGCAGACAGCAGAAGAAGCCCAAAAGAAGAACAGGTGGTCCCCTAGATCTCAACGAGCCCTCTGCTCAGCTAGAAAGAAGCTGGAGGCCCACTACGCGGAGCACACAGCGCAACTACTAGCTAAGACCAGACAATTTTATTATGCCAAAAATAACAAGGCGAACAAGCTACTGGAGGCTAAGCTGGCAAAAACGAAACGCACCAATACCATCGCTGGGTTCCGAGACGCACAAAGGGTGATTCACTACTCTGAGTCAATGAAACAACAACTAGCAGTGGACCACCTAACCCACGTCATGACGGCTCCCCCACGAGACGATCCAAACAAAAAGAATACTTCCAGAGGGCCACCCTGCCACGCCTCGCTGACTCCGCGAGAGAGAAGCTGGAGGCTCCAATAACGGATGAAGAGGTCAACGAGGCCATAAAGACTCTTAAATCCCGGGCTCTGGGCCCAGATGGGTTCTCCCCGAGGTTCTATAAAATATTCAAACCCCAACTGATCCCCCACATGGTGACACTTTTCAACTCATTCAAGGGGTCGGGCTCAGTGACTCCCTCAATTCAAGAGTCCACAACTGTCCTCCTTCCGAAGCCAGGGAAGGACCCGAGAGACCCAGCCTCGTGCAGACCTATCGCCCTATTGAACATAGACGCCAACCTCTACTCTAAGATCCTGGCTAACTGACTATCACACATACTTCCAGACATAATCCACCCCGATCAGACAGGCTTCATCCTGCATAGAACCGCGGGAGACAATATCCGGAGGACCCTGAACCTGATAAACATCACCCACCAAGACTCCCAAAGCCTCGCCCTACTGGCCCTAGACGCAACCAAAGCGTTCGACAGGGTAGACTGGTCATTCATGGAGTGCACCTTGGAAGCATTTGGTTTTGGCCCCGAGTTCCGGTCTATGGTCCTGGCCAACTACAAAGCCCCTAAAACCATCCTGAGGATCAATGGCACCCTCTCAACTCTGATCCCCATGACCTGTGGGACAGGACAGGGCTGTCCGCTGTCCCCCTCTTCTCTTCGCCCTCACAATGGAACCTTTCGCCCAGAGGATCAGGCAGAATGAACTCATCAAGGGCCCGCAGGTGGGCCCTTCCCAACACAAAATAACTTTGTACACTGACGACGTACTGCTAACGCTATCAGAAGCTAGCACCTCAGTGAGGCATGCCTTGGCGGAAATAAAATACTTCGGGGAGGTCACCGGCTTCACTGTCAATTTCTCCAAATCAGTGGCCCTGTGCATTGGTATCTGACGAGAGGAGCGGGAGACACTAACCTGGATGTGCCCAATCAGGTGGCGGGAACGGTCCATCCCATATCTGGGAGTCCACATTGCGGCAAATCCGAAAGACACCTACCAGGCAAACTTCCCCCGATTATTTCGGGAACTAGAGGGGACCTGAAGCATTGGACCACGCAAGAAATCTCACTCATGGGGCAGATCACGGCTACCAAAATGAACTTGCTCCCGAGATTCCTTTACGCCTGTTCCTCCCTCGCAGTAGCCATACCGACTCCAGCCCTCCAGGATCTGCAGAGGAAAATGTTAAAGTTTATATGGAGAGGCAAGAAGGCCAGGATCCCCCACAAGACCCTGGTTGGTAATGCCAGGCTCGGGGACCTGGGGGTCCCTGACCTCCGGGCGTATAAGGCAGCAGCGCAGCTAGCACACATCCACGCCTGGCAGATATGATATGGCATTTGTAACGCGCCTATACACAAGTGTTTCAAGGCGCGACGAGGCGGGGGGGGGACAAAGGGAGACAGACAACGATCCTACTAGGCCAGGTGTCATTCAGATCGCGTAAGTTCAAGGGTAGGGGGACTGGGAAAAGTGCAGGGGAAGGGGAGAGGGGAAGTGCAGTACATGGTTAGTAGAATACAAGATAAATAATAGGGCCAGCTGGTGGCAAGTGCAAGGAAATTGCGGTACATGGTTAATAGAATACGAGATAAATAGTAGGGCCAGCAGATGGCAAGTGCAAAGGTAAGTGCCGGGAGAAGGGGCTGTAGGATACAGAGACAGTCCTGTAGTGCATGTAGGCAGTGCAAGGAAGAGTGGCTGGGCCAGGACGTGAGATCGGTGAGTGGCCCAGTTGCAGATTCAGTGCAGGTTCAGTGATAAGCACAGCCCGCCCTAGATGGGTGGAATTGGAACAAGCTCAACTCCTGCTCCCCCTGCGGTTCCTCCCACATATCCAACACCCCCTCAGAGAACGCTGGAGGAACATTTTGCGGACGACCAAACACACTTTAAGCTCCTGGGACTGGGCCCTGAAATGGAAGGGAATCCCGAGAGGCCAAAGTCCTCCCTCACCGATTTTTCACAACCCAAACTTCTCGCCGGGAGCCTATCCCCGTAATTTTCAAAACTGGATAGATGGGGGCCTCGAAACCCTGGAACAGCTATACTTTCGGAACAAACCCCGAACCTTTGAACAATGCAAAGAGGTGTTCCAACTCCGGGAGGGAGATAGATTTACTTATTGCCAACTCCGCCATTGGTGCGGCCACCCCCAGACCCTCCAGGCGGCCACCCGCCCCCTGACGCCCCTCGAGCTAACACTTAAAGATTTACCAACCAGAGGTAGAACCTCAACCCTATACAGACGATTCCTGGGGGACTTTCTAGTGGCAAAAACTTGATGCATGGCCCAATGGGAGGCGGACCTGGGTCACTCGATTGACGATCAAACATGGGTGGACATCTGGACACGCACCCACACCTCATCCTCCTGTGTCACCAACAAGGAATGCGCATACAAGCTCCTGTTGCAATGGTATTACCACTACGCTCAGATTACACCATATGAATCCACGAGTGGACCCCTCCTGCTGGAGGGGTTGCGGCCAGCCTGGCTCCTTCCTTCACATGTGGTGGACCTGCCCCAAGATTCAGCAGTTCTGGGCTAGGTGCCTGTCGACCATCGAACAGATTACCGGGACCGCCCTCAAATCGGATCCTGAAACCATCCTATTGGGGGTCTCAACCCCTGGGATCTACCCCCGCTCCGGAAATAGAGCAAAACTACTGACACAATGCCTTCTAGCTGGCAAAACTGTGCTGGTCCAGTTCTGGAAGTCCCCGGACGGTCCCTGCATGGCTTACTGGTGGGGAAAACTCTGGGACATCCTGATCGCAGAAAAGGTCACTGCAGCGAGAGCGGGGGTCCTGCACCGCTTTCAGAACATCTGGGCCCCAATATTGGACTATGACCAGCGATTCCCTGCCTCGACATTCAAACCGATCAACACCTGATGGGCCCCGAGAGACCAGGAGGCCACTTAACAGACGGGGCGGTGGGCCAAGGGGCGGCCTGGGAGAACTAGAGGAGGGGGGACTGGAGTCCGAGGTTGGGGGTGGCAAAGAGTAGGGGGGGGTAAGACTACGGACTCAATGGATTTGTTAATAACATGCAAAGTTGCCATATAGTGTTACCTGTAACCTGTCCTGCCTTGCTTTAAAATAAATTGTTTAAAAAAAAAAAAAGTCTTTCCTTTACTCTTGGAGCATGAGTGTTCTCAGTGGCAGAAGGGGGTAACTAGGATTTAGTGTCCAACAGGCAGTGTCAGGAAAGGTTCTTAAGTAGCAAAAGTCAGAGTTCCTTAGGAAGACTGGGCAAACAGGTGAACACTTTACTTCTAGAGTTAGAAGAGGGTCCAGAGGCTTCACAGAAGACACCCTAGCAGGATTCTAGCAGTGGGACTGAGTGCACTGGACGAGAGGCCTCTCAATCACAGAAAACACCCCAGAGCTACACAGAAATCCTAACAGACTTAAGGTAAGTACATACCCAAGTCAACACAGTACCTCAGCATTGAAGAAGATTTTGCAGCAGGACTTCTTCAGGATCTGTAGCCAAATACCCGGTCAGTGGATTCCTTGTTGTGGTGACTGAAAACAAGACCTCAGAAGGAACTTTGCAACAGGGATCAATGGAGAATACTCTAGGCAAGGTTTTCCTCGTTTCCTCGTAGTTGAATGCAGTTCTGCCAATTTGGCGCCTTTTCAAGGAGCACTGAAGAAGACAGAAAATCGTGGTGGAATTCTCATTGTTACATAGGTCCAACACTGTTTGGAGGGAAATTTTCAGACTCGATTCGCGTCTCTGGAGATCCCCCAGGTTGCCCCGAAGTTTCAGCGGGAGGATAGCTCAGTAGCAACGTGCTTGCTTTGGAAGCAAGACGACACAGAGCAACACAGGTTTGATCCGTGTGTCCACACTTGAAACCTCTGGGTATTAAGCGCATTATAAATAACCTATCATATCATATCATTCGGAAGACTGTGCACTGCACGATTGCTTAAGGTCCCAGGGTATTGGGCTATTGCAGCCCCGCAAGGTTGCAGCAACTTGTGCGATGGCTCAAAATGCAGGTCTTCTTGACTCTAGTGGGTCTCACCAGGCTCTGGGTAAGGGTCATCGTTTTCGGAGTCCCCAGGTTGATGGGAGGAAGGGCTACAGCCGGCTCCGGTTACACAGCAGGCTCTCTGGTCGGTGGAAATCGTTTCAGCCGCTTTTCCTTCATCATCCTCTTCGGGTTCGTGTTCCAGTGGTCGACTTGTCTTCAGTTTCCAGGTTCGCAGTATTTGACAGGAACTACAGCCCCACTTTATTCTCTCCATGCATTTTACAACAAGGGGTGGTCTGGTTGACCAATCAGGACAGCCAGCCCCCGACTGGGATTTGTCCCCATTCAGGCAAGGAGAAAGACAAAGGGCTGGGGAGTTTTGGACTCCTCCCTTGCTTCCTGCCTTCAGACAGACTGGAGCCAGGGACTCCCGGCGAAGATAAAATCATACAAAGGAATTTCATGCCCTGGATGTCAGGGGAAGGAACAAGAAAAGACAAGAAACACTAAAATGGTGAAAAAAGAAGACGCCTCATTTTGGTTAAATGAGCACCTTTAGGTGCCTTTACTGCAGCTGTGAACACAGCCTGAGGTAAAGGTGCACCAAATTAATACAAGATATCACTGCCACCAGCCATTGAAGGTATGTTTGTCCCTGTAACAGAATTGTTACAGTTTTAGTGTGAAAGGGGATACATTGTATCTCCCCAGCACTCCACATAAGGTGGGGTGTGCTGGTTTCACCTAACAAAATGTAAAGGGGATACAAAAACCCTTTCTACCCTTGGGTACTGTAGTTCTCTCAAGCTTAGCCAGAGAAACCAACAACAACAGGCACTTAATGCCAACAAGTTGTTAAAGTGGATAACTTTAAAAATACACTCACTGAGGTATTAAGGAAAAATATCCCACAAGTAAAGCAAAAGGTTCTGGAGTTGACCCAGGTCAGGAAGAGTTATCACTTCTATGAAAATCTTACCTAACAACCTTAGGGCTCCCCTCTGTGTTTTTCACACTCTGGGGTCAGATTCCTTCTCTTTACACACATGGGGCTTCTCTGTGCTTTTACAAAGCAGGTGTCTGTCTCTTCCTCTCACCCCACTCTAGGGCTTTTCAATACCCTCCCCTCCTTGGTGTACTCTCCACTTTGGGGATTCTCAGGTTTCTCCTCACTCCGGGGCTTCTTGGTTATCTCTCCACACTGGGTTCTTGCTCTTACCCCACTCTGGGGTTTCTCTGTACTCTCCCCACTCTGGGGCTTTTCAAGGTTTCACCCCACTCTGGGGCTCGGTTTCTTCTTCCTTGTGTCTTCGACCACCTCCCAGTTCCCTGAGTCACCGCGTACCGGTCTCTGCTGAGCAGTCCTCCTTGGGAGGGGTGTAGAGTAGGTCTGTCGTGGATCCGCATCCATCAGGTTCCGCATTGGAAATTACTGGCTCCCCTTTTCGGCTCGCTTCAGGCAGGGATGCAGCTGCTGCTCCTCCTCAGGCCTCAGTGCTCTGAGGTGCCTCAACCTTCGCATCCTTGGGCTGGACTCTTCCGGTGTGTCCCGGGGCACTCCAGCAGCCTAGACGCCACATCTGGTGTCTTGTCTGTCAGAGCAGTCACGCCTCCTCAGAGCCTTCTGCCTCAAACTGTGCAGGCTTTTGCCAACCCCCCTCCTCCGATTGGTTCTCTCTACGATGCTCCTACAGAGGACTGGACTATTTGACTCTCATTTTTCTAGAAGGCCTGGGCAGGGTTGAAGCCAGAAGCCTTATCAGCTATTGCAGAATGAGTTATAGGGTTATCATACACACCTTGGATCCCACATGTCCCCAAAAAGGTATTAACGTCTAAGGGGAAGGGATAGGGACTCGAGTCCCACTCTTGAGTTTTTCCTATCCCCGAAGGGAGGGGTCACCTCCAGAGTTATCCAGCTATCCCTATCCGCTCGGGGGTTTTGAGCATTGCCGGCTCACCTCCCTAGTCCCAAAGTGGATATCCCTTAGAGAGAGGTGACGAGCTCCTGGGATTCATCACAATACATACATACATATACTTTGAAACAGGTCAGTATCGTTTTTTGATTCGCACTCATTCTGAAGAAGCAAATTAAAATGAAAAGGATAGGGTGACTGAAAAAAAACACGAACAATGTTATACAGAGAGGCAATACAACTAGATTTCTTTCAAAGATTAGAAGTCCCCACGTTTGCATGAGAGGATTAGATCCATAGCCTGCAGAGTCATATTTTAAAACAATGGATATTAAAAAGAGGTGATTAAGCTTTCGAAATTGAAAAGAAGAGACATAACAGATTGAGCATAGTCGCTATGGTGGTGATGGCATTGAATAGGCTGATGATGCGCCACTGCATCTAGAATAGTCCAAACCTGTCGGCAGTTTGGAAGAAGATACAATACTGCTGAAACATAATTTTGTAGATCTAATGATGGTTATTATGTAACCTCGGTAAGTTACAAGCCCAGGATTAAAGGCTTTCCTCCCCCAGGATAACGTGAAAACCTTCTTTTTGTGACATTCCCAGAATCAGATAACACCATGTGCTTAAATGCATATGGGGGATAAACTGTGTGATGCTGAATCCTCGGGTGCGAATACTCAATCAGGTGGTTGGAACAAAAGGTGAGAATACACAATCCCTACTCGCTGTTCCAGCCGCCCGAGGCCCTTTCACGGGTGGATCTTTTTTTTTCTTCTTTTTTTCTCTAACATGGGAAGGCAACAGGGAGCTTCTCACTGTTGCCTACCCACCCCTCCAAATCGCCCATTTCCCCTTCCCCCACCCCAACTTACTTGTGGGACGTTGCTGATCTCCTCCTGTCTGCCCGCCCTCATTGAAATCGAAAGCGGACTTGTTTTTTTTTTTTTAGGATGACGCTGGCCATTTTGGAACATGTGGCCATTTCAATAGCGGGAGCCATTTTTGTACATTTTTTTTTCTCTGACCGGAGAAGGGCTTGTGGTGAGCACATCTCCTGTCAGAAGTAAACAAAAAAAAGAAAAATATCCGCACCCCGGTAAATCCTGGGGTGCGAATAGCTTTCACGCCCCGGTGGGGGAGGTAGAGGGGCCAAGGAGTTTTTAATGGCCCAGAGCCCAAACAGAGGCCCTCACTTCACTAGGGCCTACCAAAGCACGGGCTGGCAGGCCGTTAAACGCCATGTTCGCCGCCCTACCGGGGCGTGAAAGCTTGAACATATTAAAAGCCCTGAACCAGAAGTGTACAGACACACTTCAAAGGGTTTAACATTTGGGATTTTTAAACAGCCAACAATTATCTGAGAACAATCTAATCTTATTACTGTTGCCCTGAGAAAATGGTGATGCCAGCCCCAACAATGCTGTGCCTTTGTTGCCTAAGTTAAGCACATTGTCAAGGTGGTACATACATTTTCTTCAGAAATGACTTATTTCACATCTCATGCCCTTTTGAATACATCATGTCACTCGTATTGCCCCATTACCTGTCCCTCCAAGTCATGTATTCTTGCGCTCTGTATTTTCCAAATTAACTCGCATTGCACCAGAACTGCCCCACGTGGCAGCACAATGCATGCAACCCAAACTGCTCTGAGGCACTCTTGTTGCCCCTAGAACAACCCAATGACACATTCAAGACACCTGAATGACCCATCGCTACTCTCATTGCCATATGAATTGCCCTAGGCCGCATCCCAATGGCACTTGATTTGCCTATGTTACTTTCATGGCCCCAAGAACTCCCATGCCAAGTCTGTCTAATTGAAGGAGTGATTTTGTGCAAAGTGCTAGGTGTATCAAACTCAGTACCAGTAGCAGTCATCCTTCATGAATTTGGTCTTGCCTCAATAAAAGCAAAGGGTCAATGATGACTTTTATCTCTATTTGGGAATTTGTGTAACCCAGTAGAAAGACCTATACTGGGCACTTGCCGAGGTCATGAACCACAAACAAGATTAGACTCCTGGGATATTTAAAGATGTGGTTGAAATATTGAATGACTTTGATCTTACATCTGATGATTTGTGTCTAACCCAAACAGAATGAAACATAAGAAGATGAATCAAGATTGGTCCTACAACACAGAATGTTTGCAGGGTTATACCTCTCTGTCACACCTAAAATTTCATCCCAAGCGTAGAAGGAATCTTCCCTCTTACTTGGTTAGGTTTCCATGCAATAACATGAGAAATGTATTCATTCGTTTCAGATGGAACCAGCTTTTGACCAAAGAAGTACTCTATAGAAGGAATGCGGCCTCTGTCAGTGAGGTCCAATGTAGGTTCTGCCAACAGGAAGACAAGGTCGAAACGCTGAGGCACTTGTTAGTGGAATATTCACAACTGAGTTCTCGGAGGTATCTGCACTTCAAAAGAATCTTTCATGCCTGTGAGAGCATTGGTCAAGATATATTCTGGGAAACATGCATTACTGGTTCCAAAACATCTACTGTGGTTTCCGTGGTACATTTTTTGTATAGCCTAAAATTGAATGAGATTTAGACTTTTCTTTTTCAGCACAGGTGTTGACTCAACGTATGTTCACTTTGAGAATCTGTGGTTTTAATGTTTTACTTTCATTTCTTTTCTTTTTTTAAACATTAATTTTGTTGTTTTGATTTGTATTAAGGTTAAATTTATTTTTAACCAATACAAAATTATTTTAAAAAAAAATAAAAAAAATAAGTCAAACAGTATATTTTCCCATTGGATTTGAATTAAGATCCCTCAACCCCCAAACCCTCCGTCCGATATCAAGGTTTGAGGGTGGTGGTTGCGGGGGGTGCCTCACCCTCAATGGAAAACATTTTTTTTAAATGGGTTGAAATGTTGCATTTTATAGCGCAAGTTTTGAAAAAACTAGGTAAACAGCCATACAACTTATAATTGATTCTGTAGGGTAACACATTAAAAACAGCAATACATGGGGGGGGGGGGGGCACTGTTGAACATGCACGGCCGAGGACGTGCATCTCTTAAGCTCCATCGGGGGCCTGCAATATCCTGTGTAATTACAGCCCGGCCCTGCAGACCAAATCACTCAAAACTTTTTCCACCTGCTGATGCTGCCCTGACCTCTCTGCTTCTTCCCCGGCCTGAATAGCTGCTGGGAAAACATCACGAGCGAATCGCACTCGCCGACAGCATCAGTGCGCACCCGCCATTTTGGGCTGGTATCATTGGCCGGAGACTCCAGCAGAGCTTGGCTGACTGCAGAGTGGAGCTCGTGTTGCGGGCTTGAAGTTGCCCACCTGGCTACTTGAAGCAGGCTTTGCACTCCTGTCTGGGTGGAGGGGCGGCATTGCCTTTGCCTTACACAGTAAGAAAAGAGTGACAAATTGAGCCTGTTGCAGTTGGGGGCGTGCTTACCGCTTATCCACTCCCTCCATTGGTCTGTTCCGGTGCTTGTTGGGTGGCTAGATATCTCTGGGACCGTACCTTGGCACCCAGAGGATCTGGGCTGTTACCGCACCCCTCCAGCTGTCTCTGTACTCTGGGCTTGGTGAGAGCTGCAGCAATCCCAACTAGAGCCGGAACTCCTGACATGTTGAGCATTGCAGATTAACAATGCTATGCTTCTTAACTTCCCCTGTGACTTTTCGCACTCTGCTCAAACCCGGATGGCTACCCTTTGACACTGGAATATACTTCGCAGGATACTGATTGGTGCCTGAGACTCCCTCTTGATAACACTCTCTGCCCTCCTATCTATAGTGGCCTGCACTGGAGTGTACCTACCCACCTCTGTGATACCGGAATATTCCTCTGTGTGGGGTGGCTCCCACCTGCCTCTGATCTCCTGGCCCTGGGCTAATACATACTAATATATCTGGATACAGTGAGCTACCAGATAGTGTGCCTCAGCGCCCATATGATCACAGGGCATGCCACGGTTTGATGGCATTATGACAAATTAAATTGATACGCATTCCTGGGAGGCCCCTGATTTGCACCGGGGCCCTTGGGCTGCACTTGGAAAGCCTAGCACTTCCAGATATACAACATAGTCAAGAACAATCAAAAGAAACCAGACATGCAGAACAAAATGGATCAGTACACTGTGGATACCCCTGTGGCCTCCCTCAGATGCCAAGTTGAGGGACAAAGATGCCCTTCCTGCCACTCTATCTTTAGCAGAAGTGATGAGCGTCATTGCAGACTCTCGGAAATCTATGGAGTGGAAGATTGATGGACTCAGCTTTTACTTCTCGTTGCTTCACCACGATCTACAAAAGCTTGCGTCCAGAATGGATGGGACGGAACAACGCATCTTGGACTCTGAAGATGCTATTCGAGCAATGGAGCACTGTTTGTCCACGTTCACTCAGAAGATGAAGGGACACTCACATAGAAATAATCTTCGTATCCTGGGCCTACCCAAAAAATCTGAGGTTCCCAGTATGGAACTTTTCCTAGAAATTGGCTAACAGAGCTCATGAAACAAAAGACCCCCTCGAACTCCTTTTCCATGCAACTGGTGCATCGGTTCCTGATGGGCCATCCAACTACCGGGGCTTCACCCCACACTGCGATAGCCAAGCTTGGAAAAAATCGAGATCGGGGTGCCTTACTGCAGGTGGTGAGAGCGAAGGGACCTATAACATACAATGGTGCCAAGATCTCCTTCTTCCCAGACGATATTAGGGAGATTCAGAGAGTGCGCCATGCCTTTGATGCGGTCAGACGACGGATAGATGCTCATGGGGTCAAATTCACTCTTCTTTCCAGAACACCTCCAAATACATTATAACGGAATGACCCAGGCATTCTCGGACACCCACAGTGTGTGGGCGTGAGTGGAGGCACACCTGGGGAAGGACCCCGGCTGGCGTAGGTGTGGGGTTGTTGCTACAGATGTACGTGACCGAGCACAACCTTCTAATGTGCCAAGATCTCAATCACTAGTGGTCCTTCCTCCGACTGATTCTTCACTTTCATTGTGGAATGCAGGCTGAGACCTATTTCCCAACCGAAACCTACTATCCTGCCGGTGCCGAAGAAGGCAGGGCTGACCGTTGCCTGTAGGCATGGGGCCAGACTGGATGAACTGGCCTTGACGGGGACGACTGCCCCCCCCTTCCCAACCCCTTGTTCCTTCTTTCTTTTTTCCTTTTTTCTTAATCTGATCTTTTTCTTCCCTCTGGGCTGTGTGTGCGAGACTTCTCGGATACTGCACTGTTTCTTTTTATTGTTAGTTTGGTGACTATTTAGTCACATTTCTGGGCGACAGGCACTTTGAGTTTGGATGAAGTATGGGGTCGGGTGGCTGGGAAGTTGGTGGTTGAATCTTTTTTTTATGAAGCAGGCCCTACTGACGCAAAGATATGGTGGCGGCTGAATGCAATCTGGTGGTATTTGGAGCATAGGGTTAAACCAGGCACAGCTCACTCTCCGAGACCTGATGGGGACTGATGGCATGAGTAGAAAACTTAAACTGATGTCATGGAATATGAATGGCTTGTGCTCTCGGGTTAAGAGGGGCTTGGTTCTCCAATTCCTTAACAGATCCTCCCCAGATGTGACCCTCCTTCTTGAAACACATTTGGCGGGATCAGATTGAAACTTCTTTAAGCAAACAAACTACTGGGGCTCGACGCATGCATGCTTCTTTAAAGGCTCCCGTGGGGGGCTGATACCTATTCATAAACACTTTCCTTTTAGGATCCTCTCAGACAAACAAGACACTCTGGGTAGATTTGTCCCGGTTGTGGGGGAACTACTGTTGGTATCCTTGCCATTTATCCCCCTCCTCCGCTGTCTGTGGACCTACTAAACACGATTAAAAAAGTATTACTCTCCCATTAGCCTGAATTATGGATCTTGTGGGGTGATTTTAATGATGTTATGGACCCGACCATAGACCACAATCACCTTCGGGGTAGGGACCCCACTGTACCAACTAAACTATGCACTTTTACGACTGCGTTCGACTTTTGTGAGGTATGGAGGGCGGTTCACAAACAGTCCACAGGCTATTCTTTTCACTCGCGGTACATGCCGGTACAATTACTTTGTAGACCCGCAGCAGAGGGCACACTTGTTCGCATTGCCCAGGTTCCAGGCCACAGATATTTTGGACTGCTCGCCACTTCTTATAGAGCTGGAGAGGGGTAGACCCGGGCATCAGATAGGTTGGCATTTAAACACCCATTATCTTGGTTTTCCAGAAATTATTGATGGGATCACGGCCAAGAATACTTTACACTTAACACTGGGTCGGTGGACAGACCGACGATACTTTGGGAGGGATATAAGGCAGTACTGCAAGGGGAAATTATATCCCTGATCTCGGCAAAACGTAAGGCCACGCACAGATTACTTTTGATGGCCAGGGAAACATTAGGGAATTTTCAGCTTGATACTGCCAAGCATGCCCACGGATATAGGTTAAGTAGAATTTATGAAGCTGGGTCGAAGGACAGGAAGATGCTGGCCTGGCTGGAGCAGAGGGATGAGAAGTGTAGATATGTTATAGAAACTCTGGATGTGAACGGTGAGTGTCACATGGAGGATTCGGAGATTAGACAGTGCTTTGCGCATTATTATGAAACACTATATCGGACCCCCGTGAGGCATAAACATCACGCACCCTTGCCTTTCTGAAGAGCAGTCAACAGGTCTGGAAGCTGAGCTTATTGAAGAGGAGATCACAGAAGCAGTCTCCCAGCTTCAGCCTGAAAAAATTCCAGGCCCTAAAGGGCTCCCAGCAGAAGTGTGGAACAAGCTGGGCACCTTGACGGATCCACATTTGTTTAAGTCACTTTTGCATTGCAGGGAGGTGGGCATCCTCCCATTGGATCTGCGGTAGGCCACCATGGTGGTCATTCTGGAAAAACAAACTCCCTAACGTGTGTCCCATCTATCGTCCTATCTCCCTTATAAATGGAGAAACTAAGATACTGGCCAAGATGCAATCGGATGATGTGGGTGATCACCTCACTGATACACCCGGATCAATGTGGTTTTCTGCCAGACAATTCCACCTAAACGAAAACTATTGCAGGGGTTACAGTGAACGGGATAACATCTAGACCTTTCCACTTGGGACAGGGAATGAGGTAGGGCTTCCACTGCCCCCCACCCCCTTTTTGTTTATGATCGCTATTGAACCACTGGCATAACAACCTCAGACCGATCTGACATAAGGGAGGAGAGGGGTTCAGTTGGCCACGAGGCAAGGGCCTCCCTCTATGCGGATGACCTTTTAATATTTCTGGGTAACCCGAGGATCTCCTGCCCCATTTTAAACAAATACCTGCGAGACAGTGAAGAGTTTAGTGGGCTTAAGGTCAATTGTCATAAGTCGGTCCCGTTTCCACTAAAGGGTTGCGATCTGGTACGTCCCCCTGATTGTCCTTATTATGTCTCGCAGGTGGGTTTCATATACCTGGGTGTTCACATTGTCTTCGATCTCAATGAATTCCTTTCTCGCAACTTACATCCTGTTACGGATCAAATTCTACAGGGCATTGGCAGACCCTCCCAATAACACTGCTTTCTCCATAAGTGTTATTGGGAGGGTCTGCCGATGCTCTGTAGAAATTGATCCGTAACGGGAGAGCAGAGTCCACTCTAGCAAACTCTGTCGGGGTTACAGGAAGGTGAGCGTTATTGAAGATGCACACACTACCAAGGTATCTTTATGTCCTCCAAAACACTCCCCTTCCTGTAACCCCGACAGAGTTTGCTAGAGTGGACTCTGCTCTCAGAGACACATTATGGAGTGGGAAGCAACCTTGGATTGCTCTATCGACCATACAATGCTCAGTGTGTGAGTGGGGCATAGGGCTGCCGAATGCTGTACACTACCAATGGGCCTGCTGATCCTAAACCAATGCTGCTGGGAATTTGGGGAAACCTATGGCCGCTCCGAAAAAGTGCTGATATCTACGGCTGCAATCTTGGTAAAACAAAACAGCTATGATGTGGGGGTATGCCCGGAATGCCAGATACACCTAGATATAGCAAAAGGGTATGAGATATGGATATCTGTAGGTCAAATGAAAGGAGAGTGTATAACGCACAAGGATGACCGACTAAATTCCAGAAGATATGGCATACATGGCAGGAAGCTTCGTAGGGGGGGTGGGAGGGTCGATGGATGGTAACTGAATGTGGATATGATTTGGTTTGCTCTTTGAATTTCCGGATTATTTCAATTAAAGCGCTGCTTCGGTCTTCTTTTGTTACATGTTTTAAATTATGTATAAAATGTGTTATACAAAAAAAAGGAATACATGGATGCTAGATCACCAGTAGCCCTCTCTCTCTTCCTACCACGACATGGCCGGGGTATTGACCCTGTCAAGATGGGGACCCCTCCCAGCCTAGGTCAGGAGACCTACCATGGCATATGCCAGAGCCAGTAGTGCTCCAGAAGTGGGGTGGGGGAATTGGGAGGGCAGGGAAGGGGCACTACCTTTTCGCCATCGCCCCCAGAGTGCTTTGTATATGACTGCTGGTACCACTGTCCCCATCACAATGCCTGTTAGCCTCTCTTTTGGCCAGAGTTCTTCTTGGTCTTCTTCAGAACCGCAACTCTGAAAACGCAGCTGGGAACAATCAAGAAAACTCAGACTTGAAACCAAAGCAATTAAATCGAAATCCATCATGGAATGGACTGGGATTTGTTCCTTCCCCACAGAGATGAGACATCCAACATCTGACCTATGGACCCCAGGAGAAAGGCGGGGAAGAAGAAACTTAACTGAGAGTGAAATTCTCTCTTTACCAAAATGGGAAAGAAACACACCAGTTCACCAGCGCATTTAGGAAAAAGATACAAGGAAATGGAGCAGCCTGATGTGACAGATGGCCTAAAGAACATGCCAACTCTCAGTGATGGTTCAAATGTTTTTATTACAATTTTTGGCACAGCGCTAAGGGCCGTCCCTCAAGCTCTCGTCTAGATGAAGTGGTTCCCTCCCTAACCTAGGTGTCTTTACTATCAAGGTTAGTATCTAGAGCTTATTGACCCCCTACCATTTATGTTTCATTTTAAGGTCAATGAGGGACTAAAGACAAACAATTTATCTATATAAGATATCTCAAGGACTTCCTAGGCTGAGCCTACACGATCAATGATGTTACTATAAAAGGGATCGAAGGGTTGTCCCTTACTCTGTCTTCTTCCTCTCATGCCCCGGTGTTCTTTTTCCTGTCTCTAACTGATCTTTTACCCTTCTCCTGCTACTCTCCTCCTTCCATCTCCACCCCTCATTCTCTCCTGGTACTCCCTTGTGACCCTCTGGTGGGTATCTCCTATCCTCTACCTCCAGAGTTACTTCCTCCTTTTTTACCTCTCTTCCCCTCTATTGCTACTCTCCCCTCACCACACTACACTACTACTACTACTACTACTACTACTACTACTACTACTACTACCACCACCACCACTTCACCCCACCTTCTACTCAGTCACCCTCCATCCATTCAAACTATCACTTTCCACTTACTCCCTACACTTCCTCTAACAGTCTCACTCACCCATCTTGCACACACACTAGCACAGTACCAGTTACTCTCACCAACCAATACCTCACCTTTTCTTCAAAAGCCTCCACACTCCAGTACACAGCCATTCCTTCTGCTGATCTCTTGGTCTGCCACCTCCCATGATCTCAACTGAACAACCCACACCTTCCTGTATCTTGTCCTTTTTCTTATCTTCCCCTCCTTCTCCCACTGGACTCAGTTCCCTAGCCAATCGTGTCCTGACACACCTGCCTGGGAAGTGATACAATAGTCACAAGTTATAAATAGGGGGCTAAAAATGCCCCTTTCTTCCGTGCGATGCCGCTGTACTGCAACAATAACGTCATGCATCGGAGAGTGTCAGTTTTGGGCAGTGAAATCCATGGTAAGTATGGTGATCGTTATAGCGTTTTTATATAGTCAGGAAAATAAAGAAAAAACTTAACTTTCCCTATCTCAAAGAGGGGTTTCCATGCCTCAACTAAAACACTAAAGGTTCTGTCAGAATGTCCGTGTAAATCAATAGTACACCGTCCTGTGTCAAAAACCTACTTCTGTCGCTTACACATGAAACTATACTAGAGATAAAATAGATCTTCTTGGTCCAGCAGAATGACTCCCCTTTTATAGGCTGGAGATAAAAGTTCACTTCCAGGTTTTGGCCTCTTCTTAGGGGAATGGTTTCCTTCCCCGTGTCAAAACATGGGATATAAAGTTTTATAACTTTATAACTTTGGTTATCAGGGAAATTACTCCTTTCTCCTGGCCTCTTTCTTGCTTTGGTCTCACAGTTCAACAATACCAGGGGGAATGACTGCCTTCCCATGGCCTCTCCTTTGCTTTTGTATCACAGGGGGAATGACTCCCTTCCCCTGGCCTCTCTTTTGCTTTTAGGTTTCTCTGCAATACAGTTCATACACTGGTAGGGTCCTTGAGCCAGGCTTCCCCCTTTTTCCCCCTTGGTTCCCTATCCTGCCAAGTACTACCACGAGGAAGATGACTTGTAGTTTCCTTCTGTCTGTTTTGGGTGCAAGTCCCAGACCTGTACTTCTTTGGTTCTTCAGTCTCTCAGACCTTGGTCTATTCTCCTGCCAAGTACTGCCACAAGGAAGATGACTCATGTTCTTTTCTTGATACATGTCTTTCTTGGTGGGGGCCCGATATGTGCCCCTATTGGGCAACCACTTCTTATGGATCTCCCCACTTTCTTTCTAGCTCAGGCATTATATCCCATCCCCTAAGTTCTGGATTGTTTCTTCTTGTGTGATTATGCCGTAACCCAGACACTCTCGTAACCCCATTGGCCAGCCCGTTTACTCCCGTACATTTCGGGCTTCCCTGAAAGGGCTCCGTCAGCCTCTGGGTCTGCCTTTGGTCTGCTTGGGTCTCTAGTGGCTTCCGCTGGCTTCTCCTACACTGTGGTGGCTCTGCAGAATCTGTCCTTCAGCAGTACGCATACCCGTTACAGACCGCATAGTCCACCTCCCCTGCGAGGTCGGGTTACCTTTTTGCCAAGGGTCCCGCAGCATCGAACCCGCTGGGGATGCCTGCTTCTTTTCGGCATCACTTGCAGCCACTTGAATTTCCTATGCCGAGCAGCTTCCTAGTCCTTGGTTCCTCCTGGGATGGCTGAGCAATATTGTAAGTCCTTTGTTGCTTTTTATCTCACACTGCCATGGATGACTAGAATGCTTACCCAGGTTACATGTAGCGTTCTTTATAGCTCTGCACGTTCTCAGCATCCCAGTACTTGTCTGGTACACTTCCTTTGGGTAATCCCTACTCTTCTCTGTCTCAGTATTTATTAGTCACAGACTTACAAAGGTACATGCGAGTACTAGGTTAAGTGTTAGGGTCTGTGGGGTATGGAGGTGTGTAGGGTGTTGGGTGAGGAATGTTATACCGCATTCTCCTAAGATGTTCTCCTTTGTCCCCAGAGGGAAGGTCTCTTCCCATGAGATCCTCTCACCGAGTACCACCCCCAAGGGGACTATTGGGTAGCTGCCTCACCACCCTGGCCACATGGGAAGGGGCACCCCAATGGGGAGAAGGGACGACATCTCAGGATTCGTCACACAGTCTTGATTTCTATTAGAATGCCACTAGGTGAGAAGTCTGTAATGGTATGAGGCAGATCATGACCAGCTGTGGAATCACAGTGTAAGCTGGTGCTGGGAAGTGGTGTGCAGCATCCCTGGTGGCTGCCCAGGCTTTCCATCCTATCCTTCAGCTGCTCTCTCTCCTTCTCCTGCCCCTCCAATCTGAGGACTGGAGCGGTCTAATAGAAGGATCTGGTGGGCTGCTGTCTAGCAGGTGGTTTGCCCAGACCATGGCAGCACCTTGATGTCCAAAAGAAAGAGAAAACTTGACCAGCATCATTGTCAGGAGATGGGTGATCCACAGTTGTACTGTTAAAATACATACTGGCTCTCTCAACGGTCACCTTCGACCTCTGGGGTAAGAATGGCTCTGGCTTCCACCCTTATAGGCCCACACCCCAGGCTGAGAGCAGTCCCCATGCCCTCTTCATGCCCTCTTAACAAGGTCAGACTACTGACGTTGTTGCAATGAGCATGTGACTGAAACACTGCAAATGGGGTTTGAAATAAAGGGTGGGGCTAAACCATTTCTTAAAGCTTTCCAGAGGACATCAATGCCAAAGGGGCAGCTTACACAGAGATTGGCCATGGGGAGCATGTGACAAGGGGAATCAAAGGGAGCCGGGAGGAGTGTTAAATGAGGGAAGGCTGGGTTACAAAAGCCCAGTCAGGACACAGTAAATTTGAAGGCGTTAGGCTGGAGCAGTGGTGGGACATAAGGTCAGGCAGGGGGTGGAGTGAAATGCAGAGGAGAATGTGGCCGTGCTCTGAGAGAATGCAGGTAAGGTAACGTGTAGGAGAGAGCGATACCAGTTGTGTGTATTGTAGTGGTGAAGGGGTTTTAAAGGGTAAGCAAAGGAGAGAAAAAGAGAGGGCGAAGTGTAGGGGGATTTAGAGAGGGTGTGAGTGTAAGACAGAGAGTGTGAGGCAGGAGAGTGATGAGAACGTGGAAGTAGCAGTAGGAGTGATAGTGGGGAGGGCAGAGAGAATAAGGAGGATGGTAGTGATGAGAAATAGGTGGTGAGAGTGTTATAATGTCAGGAGATAGACAGTGGTCATTGAGGGAAAGAGGTGAGAGGGGTGCAGGAAGTCAGAGGGGAGGGGAAGAGGGGTCACAGAAGGAGTTGGAGTAGATGGGGCAGGGCAGGGTGCGAAGTGAGAGGATAAGTTGAGAGTGAGGGAGATGAGGAAGATAACAGAGGGAGGATAGAGGTGATAGAGACTGAGGGAGAGATAGAGACAAAAAGTGTCAAAGGGAGGCCCCAATGAAACCAGTATGCTGCCAAAATGAAGAGGTTCATTTAGAAATTCCCAAAGGGAGAAGACCACAGCCTTTAGGTTTCCCTTCCATATTAGATTACCTTTCTGCACAGCAATCACATTGTCTGCTTCTGGTCTAGAAGGCAGTGCAGGTTGCAGACAGTGTAACAGGTGTGGTATACAGGGTCTTCGTCCGTGGTTGCCTGTGGGCTAAAACAACACTGCACTGATGCCACTTACCTCATGTTCTCGACCAGCAGGTATTATATTTTTTAATCACTGGGCATGCTTCTCACTTGGTAAACTTGGGTGGGCAGAGGGTAGCACCAAGATGTGGTTGAAGAGCCAGCATTTGGCGGCTGCAGTGAGTGTTCCTACAAACACCACATGCTTGTGTATACAAGTAGGTGGAAGGTGAGATCAATGCTTATTTTACCACTCAAGTGACAAGGGGAACACGGTAAGGTTTCAAATCGAGAAGCAGTGCTCATAGATAAATAGCTCTTCATATCTATCTTGGACTAAGCTGTGCAGCCTTTTATTGTGGATGTATTGAAAATATGAATATTTTCATTTGTTAAATTGTTCTGCAAGTACAAATGATGAAGCCACAATTTGGTAAATTTGGGAATTAGTGTCAGACAATTTGGCTAATTACAAGACAGTGTGAAAAAAGTCTTCTTTTTACTGTCACACAGGAAATGCATAAAAAGAGATTGAGAAATTGCTGGGTTTCCACGAGCGCACGTAACTCAGAAAGAGACAAACCCCTAAAAAGGGAAGTCACTGACATAAGGAAATTAGCTAATTTGAACTCCTTTTTTGCACAAGCCTATGGCCAAGGAAATTGCAAGCATTGACAAAACTGGATAGTCCGCTCTTGATACCCAAGCAATCTCCAAGTTGTATAATAACACTATTGGCGTACTGCAAGTAAAGGGAAAAAATGTTCCTGCAATATTTTAAGTACCTCAAAAAAAGACAATATAGTCAGAACTCTGTCCTAAATTACAGTAACTCTTCTTGACAGTAAACTTTAAACATCGTGCCAACGTATTCTCTGCATTAAAATCTGGTGTATGATTCGGAATGTGTATAGTTTTTAATCATGTGCACCTGAAGGTGCTCGATGAAGTCCAATTTTGTAGCAGCAATAGCAACAACCTACAAATCACAACTTAGGAACACCAGAAAGTCTAAAATTCTCCTTTCTTATTTAGAAATATTTGTGAGATGACACAGATTGTAGTGAATCTATGTAGGCGTGCCCTGAGAATGTGGTAAATCAAAAAGTTAGTAGATCTTCACTGACAATATTAGGAGTCAGAATCCAGAGTTAAATAGATCCTGGTGTCAACTCCGTCTTATCTGCAAAAACATAGACCTCAAACTAAATCTATAGTGTTAACTCATAAAATCCCCCACCAATGTAAAAGGTCTCTTTCTGGTGAAACACTGGAAGGTACTTTAGTGGTCATGCGCAGATTGCATAACTCCTTTGATGTTCCATTGTGGGGATTGCCAAGGCACGAGTACCTAGCACCCTGGCATTGATGGCCCCAGTTGGTACATACAGCTTGCTGTATTCCCAGGATGGTTCAGACAAGATGGCGACAACGTTCAATGATGGCATCATGAAAGGCTCATCTGCACAAGTGCAAGGATCAGGATATGAAAACAGGATCAGACGCAGATGTTAACCTACGTTCCTGAAGGCCTTCTGGAACCTCCAGTATAAATGGAGCACTAACCTCATGGACCACGCTTCACAATTCTCCTTTCTGTGGGTAGCCTGAAGCTTCAGCAGAGCCTACTTCTGCAGTGCTACTATTGCTTTTGCCACATTACAAGCAATTATGTCCACTTCAGGTGGCACAGCTTCCAACTCCTAGCCACTCCATGGAAGCTCCTCTTGCTCCATCAGTGCACCATTTAAAACCCTTGGACGAAATGTGTGTGGAGCACTACCTACCTACTCCTACAATGCAGGTGTTATCTTTTGAAGGGAGTTCTCGCCCGCGACAGTAAAGATTGGTACATGAAAAAAGGACAGCACATTAATATTAAGACAATTTCATTTTTGGAAGTCTGCAGGTCCTTACATTTTTGCCCCACCCCCTTCTTATTTCTTAGATCTGTAACCTATATTTGTGGCCAGAGACACTTCTTCTGAAGTCCTCCTGCCACTTCGACACTTCCTAGCCTTTTGGAGTACATGTCCCATGTTTGCCCAAAAGGCTCCTGGAACAAGCATGTTTTCTAAGACCCCACCTACGTTTAGCCTTACAGTGATTAGATCACCCTCCATTGGCGTTAAGGAGTAGGTGAGTGGCAGTTGTCACTTAAATTTAGCTTTGGGGAACAAATGTAATTTTTAACTCCTGCTCTCATCCATTTTATTTTAGGGACTTTCTTTATTCGGGTAAACCACAAGGTAGGCCTAAAATGGCTGTTGTGTACATATGGGCGCTTTGCGAGCCCAGCCATGCACCCACCACTAATGTTTTTTTAACTGATGTAGAGCAGTTCACATCCTGTGGGGTGGGCAAAGGAATTGGCTAGACCCATAAGCCTTTATTTTTACCCACCCTCCCCCGGGGTGAATGTGGACTGACTTGCAGCAGCCCATGTGTGTGCCACACTACAAACAACCCAGTGTGTGTTCGTGCGGAGGGGGTTACAATTATGGGCGGCATTGTGCCTATACTCAACTCTGAACGGATTTCCTTGGAAAGGCTGGCAGCTCACCTGCTGTAGGGTTCCCGATTTCACTATTATTGTATGTTGCAATATCTGGATCCCCTCTCTCCCAGCTCCACCAAGACTTGTCACCATTTATGTTGCCTATCAAAGGACAGTATGCTCATATTTTAGTATGGGGGCGAGGAGTGCCCTGGGAAATTTTTATAAAAGTAGTAGGTATTTCTGCTGTGTGTTATGCCTTCTTAAAGTAGTCATGAAACTAAAAGATATGCATGTGTAATCTAATAAAGGTGTATTTCTTTCAGCATACCAGTGTGGTGTGTTTTCCTTATATAGTTGTGTGGAATAACTGTACATTTGTGCCATCCGACTTCCTCTCTATGGAGTTATGCCTGACTGCTCTGTCACATTACCTTCTTGCAGGGAGGTTTGGCTTCCTTTTTGGGTTGGTTGTCCATTCCCCACCTTAAGGTTCATGTTTGAACAGCTCTCGTTAGAGGGTTGTACACATACTGCCTTAACAATTACCAATAGTGAATAGAAACCATGCTATACAATCCTTTTTAGTTTGGGCTTTTAGGTGGCGCTTGCGCCATCTATAACTCGAAAATATTGTATTGCAGTACAGATAGGGAGAAATAGCATATGAGGAGAAGACCACAGCTTGTAGGTGTTGTTTGGTTATTTGCCCAATCATTTACTGCCCATGGCAATGTTAATCTCTGTGGCCATTCCCACCAATACACTGTCCCTCTCTGCCCAAAACACCTCCTCATGGGAACTCTTTGAGCTCACTTTAACCAAGCCTTACCATCAAACTTTGCACTCAGAGTTCCTGCCAGTGTTTATTCAAAGTAGTCTTGTGAGAGTAAATGACTTAATTGGAGCATTAAACCTGCTACGGGTGTGATAAAAACGTCTTAAAATGGTCTGCCTTAAGCCATTCGATTTAGAAGCACTATGTGTGTCCTTCACTGAAGTCCTATTGAAAATAAACACTGGAAAAGCCAGCAGTGCGGTTCTCCACTTTGACAATTAGTATTGTCCTGGGAAAATTACCTTATCTTCCAAAACTGAGAGCACAATTACGCACTATGTAAACATGTAATGTTTAGCCTGAATACTAGGTCAGTGCCAATTTTCTGTGAAGTGCAGTTCATAACTCAATTTTTGACTCAGTTTTTCAAAGGAGGTGAGGTCAAGAGCCTGAGGTTTGGGGTGGGTAGGGTGTGAGGGGGAATATAACTTATCTCAAGAAGAAAACAATGGACTGCGACGCATAGTTGCTTTAAAGAATAATCATTTTGGATATGTGCCTTTTGTTTCCATATGCATGCGGGTCAACTCCCTCACCCCCTTTCATGTTTATTGAATTTCCTCCTTCTCCATCCGTACCCAACTGTTGCGGCTTGTCTTTTCCGCCCCTTTTTTGTGACAACCTATTTTGGCTTTTAGAGAGCTTTGCTGATTGTTTTTGGGCAACAGATTACTGAAGGTAAGCGGTTAGTTGACCTTCACAGGTTCCCCATGTCACAGAAATGGCGCAACAGGACAGGAGAAAGCTCATGTAAGAAGTGGGAAGACCGGCTGAGGTGCAGTGTGACTAGACAGTGACGGCAGGATGCAAGATGCACTTGTCTGAAAATAAGATCTGATGAGCAGAAGCTAAAACCAGCTCCTTGGGGGTCAGGTGTCACCTAGTAAGCAGGAGCTACCACTGAGGATCCAGGAGCGAGTACACAGCACACTGCAAATCTAACTTCCACATGACATACACATGTTAACATTTTGCACATTATGTATGATCCATTGTATTTAAATTTGTCTTAATTCTTCTTTATTCACATTCTTAAATACTCAAAGTTAATGTCACATATTCATGTTTGTAAAGCACAAGTTGGCCTGAGGAGCCAAAAGCAGCTCCTGGTAACTGTTGGTTTTAAGCTGACCAGACTCTCCTAGGGTAGAAGCAGGACCAGCTAAATGGCTCCCAACACCCATCAATTTCGTACCCTGACGAGGGAACGGCTAAAGAGCAGATACAATGCCAGATGGAACAGGCGGGTTGTTGTGTGAGAGTCTACTAGATACCAAGAAGAAGGGCAGGAGGATAGCTCAGGGGCAACACATTTGTCTTGGAAGCAAGACAACGCAGAGCAACACAGGTTTGAATCCCGGTCCCAGTAATTAGCGCATTACAAAAGATGAATTAATATCAGACAGGGTTCCATGTGTTAATATCCCGCAAAAATATCGCCATACAAATAAATCGCCATATTTTTGCAGCGATATTAAGGCATGGAACCCGCAGGGGACACTGTAGTGATTTAGGTTTCCATGTTGTCTTTGCAGAATGAGTAGAATGTTGAGTGAGTGACATGGAATCTTGCTGGTGAGAATGTTGTTGTATGGTTGAGAGTTCTGAGTGAGAGAGTTGGTGAGATGTAGCCTACCTGGGAGGATGCCGGTGCATGTTTGCCTTGAGCTCTGATGAACTTGACATAAGAAACATAAAGGATGTACTGGAAACTCATTAAAGGAACAACTGGAACATCAAGAGATGTCAGAGTCATCATTGGGAACCCACAGCTTTACATTGGCGACGAGGATGCTGGCTGTGCTCAGGGGACAGCACTGAGGATGGCACATGCTCCGCCCCCCAACCCAAGTAGAAGACCCTCCCAGGTAGGGCGAGCGCTTATTGGCTTTAGGCGCAGTAGGGCCCAGCGCTGGGGCCGCTGGCGCAGGATGTAGTGATCTGCGCCATGCAAGAGCCATCTGGGATGGCCTCTCTAACCGGAAGTTGGACAGGTTAAACTCAGAGGGCCAAGAGACTGGCAGAGCAACAGTGGCAGGGCTGAGGGCCCATTGACTGTCTTGAAGGGATTTGGGAACCCAAAGCTTTGACATGGAGGGCTGGAAGCCCATGGCAGTAGCAAGTAAAAAGGCTTGGAGTCTGAGCTACGCCTGGAAACTGGGAAGCCATGTTGCGCAGTTGAGGGGTTTGGAGCCCATGGCAGCAGCAATAGGAGAGGCCTGGAGCCTAAGCGGCATCTGGGGATTGAAGAATACGGAGGTCATGCTGTGCAACCGAGGGGTTTGGAGCCAAAGTAGCACCATTGGGAGAAGCTTTGAGCCTGAGCTGCACCTAGGAGTGACTAAGGGGCCACTGCTCTCTGGCAGAGGGGCTAGGTGCCCACAGTGAGAACTGTGTTTCTATGAAAGTCAAAAGTGACTTTGGAGGAGTTTAGAGTCCATTGCAAATCGGGGCCGTGTCCCCTAATGTACTTTTTCCTATGGATGGAGATGGCAGGAGAACGAACATGGCTACAGAATTACTTTTGGTTATATGGGTGCATTAGATAGCATGCAGCAGAGTTTAAGTTAACATGTTGTGTTTTAATTGTCATGTGAGGCCTGTGATAGTGGTGATATTTTGACACTATAATTGCAACATGAGCATTTATGAGAGAATGTACACTGGATGGGAGAGTGTGGGGTCGTAGCCATTGTTTAGAGACATATTTGATGTGAGCAATGTTAGTTTTTTGAAGCAGTTGTGTTCAATGCATGTTCTTTCCACAGATGGACTTTTCAATGCAATAGGCAAAGTGGACTGATATAGTTATAGTACATGGCACGGAAAATGTGATAAATGGAACATACTTACAATTTTTTTCCTTTGCAGGTGAGACTTTAAGTTTGATGAGAGCTAAGAAGCTTAGTTAGAGCTTTAAGATTTGTTAGAGTTTTGCAGAAATGTTATTAATTTTAAGCAGTGTAAACTTGTTGCAGTGTGGTGATCTGCATGTGGGAGTCTTTGTGGTGTGCTAGAGTTTTAGCATTTTGGTGATTTTTGTAGTTGTTCACTTGGTGGGCTAGTGCATGGTGTGTTCTAAGTGGTTCTTCGCAGCAGTGGTGTTGGTTTTGATTGTTTTAAGGAACACAGGTGACGGATAAGGGGTGGCAATATCGCACTGTTTGTGCTGTTTGGATGTTGTTTCACTCGGACGTTTGGAACGCCTAACCTGGTTCTTTGAGTGGGAGGTGCAAATCATAGTGGTGTGTATTTATTTGGCTGTGAAGTTGTGGGTGGCTGAGTGTAACAAGAGTACTGTTGTTCTGGTGAAAGTAATGCATTTATTTATATGTTGTGTGTGACAATGCTTTCTCATAGGTGTGTTTGGTCTTTAGGTGGATCTTTAGGACACAGGCGACGAAGTGGGGGTGGCGGAATAGGTACCTTTGGGTGCAATGTTTTATTGTGTTGTTTCACTCGGGTGTTGGGAATGCTCAGCCTTGTTCTTTTGTGTGTGGTGCACAGCTCGGAGCTGTGTGTTTAGTGTGGCTATGAGGTTAGTATTGGTTATAGTTTTTGTGTGGTGGAGGAGAGAGGTGAGAGAGATACGTGAGCTGTTGAAGATTGATTGCTAGTGGTACAAACTTTCATTGGTAGGTGTTCTTCCTTTACTGTGTAGAAAAGGGGAGGGGCATCGTTAGTATTGTGTTATGGTACCATTTGAACTTGTGACGCGTTCAGGTTGTACGGGTCTGGTGATAGTTCATGTGGTTGAGATCCACGTGCATGTGTTGGAGTGTGTGTTTGTACTGTGTGTTGTGAGTGTGACCAGTTTTGGTAGGCGTTGTTGTTGTTGTGTAAGGAAGGGAGATATGTAGTGATTTAGGTTTCCATGTTGTCTTTGCAGAATGGGTAGAATGCTGAGTGAGTGACATGGAATCTTGCTGGTGAGAATGTTGTTGTATGGTTGAGAGTTCTCAATGAGAGAGTTGGTGAGATGTAGCCTACCTGGGAGGATGCCGGTGCATGTTTGCCTTGAGCTCTGATGAACTTGACATAAGAAACATAAAGGATGTACTGGAAACTCATTAAAGGCACAACTGCATCAAGAGATGTCAGAGTCATCATTGGGAACCCACAGTGAGGTCAGAATGTTTAGAGTTGAATGGGTTCTAACCCAGGCAATTAGATTATGTGAGCCTGGGTGGTGGGAGCCAGTGGGCTACTGTCCCTGTCCCTGTTCCTGTCCCTTTCCTCTTTATCTCCTAATAACAATTGTTATGACCAGCTCTTGGTCATAGGGTTCACTCCAAGGGACACTCAGGATACACAGGCCAGTTACGCATTGTGGTTACTTTATTAGGGTTCTTCTGTTACAAGGATCAGATGTCATCATAGTTATTAGGCGATAAAGAGGAAAGGGACAGGAACAGGGACAGTAGCCCACTGGCTCCCACCACCCAGGCTCACATAATCTAACTGAATTAATAGGGTGTCCTGGAACTTAAGACACATAATCTCTCATCCAAACCAGTTTAGACCTGGACCTTTTTAAAGGCCTCAACTTATCATCTCTGTTCTTATTCTGACACCCTCCTCCATTGTTAAGTGACTCCTTTTCATTCTCAACTTCTTTCTCCACTCCTTCACTCCCACCATGCACCTTAGCAATTCTCCCTTTTGACCACACTTGTAAAACAATTGGCGACGAGGATGGTCCAAGGTATGGTGAAGGAGGACCTTGATGTGGACAGCAAGTGAAGAAAAAGGAAGCAGGTACCTGTCTGATGTCATGTGAGAGAGGAGGAAAGACTCTGCTGCGGGGTGCAGGCAAGGGGATAAAATGTGACTGTTGGAAGTGAGGGAGAGCCCACTGCCCCCCATGGACTGGTCAGTACCCACCACCCAGGGCTGGAAGGGACAGCCTGTCAGGGGAGACCCCTGGGAAGAAGGGAGAGTGCCCTGTTTGAGGCCAGGAGTCATCAGAGGCTGTCCAAGAGTCTGGAGAAATGGAAAGCATCCACGGTTGAAAGGACATCCTGTTAGAGGAGGCCCCTGGGAAGAAGGGAGAGTGCCCTGTTTGAGGCCAGGAGTCATTAGAGGCTGTTCGAGAGTCTGGAGAAATGGAAAGCACCCAGGGCTGTTTGAGTCAGCCACCCAGTACTGCTTTAGTCAGCCCCCAGGGCTGGAGGCGGCCGCCCAGGGGTGTCAGAAGCATCCTGCCCCATGGAGCCTGGGGCAAGGATGGCCTGTTGGATGGCCTGTTGGAGTCTGCCAGGAGCAGGCCCCCTGGTACATAAGGAGACATTGGCAGGGTTGCATGAGGCTGCCCAAGTGTGCCACCATTTCCTGAGTGACTATGAGTGACTATGCCAGCATTATTTAAAAAGGGGAAGTGTAATTTCCATGCCAAGTAAGCGTAATTGTGCCTTTTTATGCACCTGGAAGGCTAAAGGTTTTAATGTGTATAGACGCTGTGCTGATTTGGTTTGAAGTGGGGACCACGCAATGAGAAAACGGTTACTGTTTGGGTTTGGGATGATAGTAGTTTTTGTGGATGATCAGTTTACACTTGCAGAAGAAATTTTGGAGTTTCATTTAAAAAGTAAAATGTCATAATGGATTGAGCAACGATGTGACAAGTTGTGACTGAAGAGTGCTGTTGTGCATTAGTAGTGAATTAACATGAGAAGTATTAGTGAGAATGATGTTGCACTGAGAATAGGAGATGCATTTTATTTTAGATGTAACCATTTTGCAATGGTAGGCGTTGTTGTTGTTGTGTAAGGAAGGGAGATATGTAGTGATTTAGGTTTCCATGTTGTCTTTGCAGAATGAGTAGAATGCTGAGTGAGTGACATGGAATCTTGCTGATGAGAATGTTGTTGTATGGTTGAGAGTTCTGAGTGAGAGAGTGAGATGTAGCCTACCTGGGAGGATGCTGGTGCATGTTTGCCTGGAGCTCTGATGAACTTGACATATGAAACATAAAAGATGTACTGGAACCTCATTAAAGGATCTAGAACATCAAGAGATGTCAGAGTCATCAATGGGAACCCAGAGCTTTACATTTGACAGATGGAAAAAGATTTTTGACACATACCTGGTGGAGATTGGAGGAGATAAGTTTGCAGCAACAAGAAAAGAAGCCATACTTTTGCACAATCTGGGAACAGAAGGAAGAAGTGTTTATGATGGCTTGCCGCAACCTCCACTTGAGGGTCAGGGAGAAATAGACCAATATACTTTGGCCAAAAGAAAACTAGAGATTCATTTTGAAGCAAAGAAAAACATAACATTTGAAAGACACAAGTTCTTTCAGAGGGTACAAGACCCCCACAAACCAGTGGAAAACTTCATCGCAGCGTTAAGATCTTTACGTCACACATGTGAATTCGGCCCATTGACTGATTCGCTTATACGTGGCCAGTTGGTCCGTTGTACCAACAACATGAAAATTCAAGAGAGATTGCTGACCAAAGATGCATCTCTGGAGGTAGCAGTAGAAACTGCCAGAGGAATGGAACAGACTCACAAGTATATATCCACCATGAAGGGTGATAAAGGAGATAGCGAAGTAGCAGCAGTGAGGGGATTCAGGAAAATGAGTATGAACAAGGAGGTTAAATGCTACAAATGTGGTAGCAACCGTCACATTTCCACAAGTGTATTTTGTCCGGCAACAAACATATTTTGTTTGAAATGTAAGACAAAGGGTCACTTTGCCAGAGTATGCAGAGAATCGGGACAAGTACAAAATATTGAATCAGGAGCAAGAATCCCAGAACAAGAAGAAAGCTCAATGGTAGTGCAAGGGCCTCAGCCCAAACACGTGTTAGAAATTTCTGAGATATCCAACAGAGGGAGTGCTCCGACCGATGTGTTTTTGATGAATGGCAGAGTTGTGACATTAAAAGTGGATAGCTGCTCACCCTGGACTTTGATGTCTAGAAGAACATATGAGGGGTGTTTGCAAGGAAAACTGGACGAGTTAAAAGAATAGGTTCCCCATGTCATAGAAATGGCGCAACAGGACAGGAGACAGCTCATGTAAGAAGTGGGAAGACCGGCTGAGGTGCAGCGTGACTAGACAGTGACGGCAGGATGCAAGATGCACTTGTCTGAAAATAAGATCCGATGAGCAGAAGCTAAAACCAGCTCCTTGGGGGTCAGGTGTCACCTAGTAAGCAGGAGCTACCACTGAGGATCCAGGAGCGAGTACACAGCACACTGCAAATCTAACTTCCACATGACATACACATGTTAACATTTTGCCCATTATGTATGATCCATTGTATTTAAATTTGTCTTAATTCTTCTTTATTCACATTCTTAAATACTCAAAGTTAATGTCACATATTCATGGTTATAAAGCACGAAATGGCCTGAGGAGCCAAAAGCAGCTCCTGGTAACTGTTGGTTTTAAGCTGACCAGGCTCTCCTAAGGTAGAAGCAGGACCAGCTAAATGGCTCCCAACACCCATCAATTTCGTACCCTGACGAGGCAACGGCTAAAGAGCAGATACAATGCCAGATGGAACAGGCAGGGTGCCGTGTGAGAGTCTACTAGATACCAAGAGGAAGGGCAGGAGGATAGCTCAGGGGCAACACATTTGTCTTGGAAGCAAGACAACGCAGAGCAACATCCCGGTCCCAGTAATTAGCGCATTACAAAAGATTAATTAATATCAGTCAGGGTTCCATGTGTTAATATCCCGCAAAAATATCACCATACAAAAATATTGCCATATTTTTGCAGCGATATTAAGGCATGGAACTCGCAGGGGACACCTCTGCAACCCCTGCATTATTTTTAAAGGAGCGGGGACACCCCTGCAAACCCAGCTCCCCAAAAAATTATCCCCCCCAAAGATATCGTCTATGGCTGTTCCAGACTACCATATATACGGCGATATTTTTGGTCGGGATAATATGTAGTGATACCTCAGACAGCCCTTTGATACTAAAGATCATTATCAGATGCTGAAAGGCCCACTTGGGAAATGAATCAGGGATCTCAGACAAAGCAATGAAATACACTAGCTTCTTGTAGAGCAAGTGAATCCACCATGTAAATCGTCAGAGAAATCTCTTACAGTGGCATGCCAAAGCACTCTTCCTCCCTTCATTACATGATGTGGCTGGAATTATATTTCCAAATGTACAGGAACGACCCTCAGCTAGTGGTTCAGCTTGAAGGCAGTGGAAAGGGACTACAATTCAAGACCCCAACATGATCCAGGGCACCAGTCTACAATATTCAAATCTGGATGCAAAAAGGAAGGTTTGCATGAAACGTCGCCCAGACCTTAAATCAGGTTTTTTTGGCATTTTAAGTTTGCCATAAACACTCTAAATGGTGCCTCCTAAGATGACAATGCCCGAAAGCTGGTGATATTGATGGCATACAAGTAGACAGATGATTTTGAGATCAGGTAGGTAGTCAAACGAAGCAACGTCCACTGAACACCATAGCTTTCCTTGGCACAACGATGGCCCCTGGTGTTCATAAATGTCCTTACACACCTGGGTCAAAACACCAGTGTAAACTCGCATTACCCAGAACTGCATCAAGGATGTGAGACCTCTTACGCTTCAATCTTCTCCCACCACCCTCTGCTTCCACGCTATCTGCTTGTGTGATTAACTTTAAAAAAACAAATTAAACATTATTAAAATGAGAGCAATCCAAATGGTCCCCCAGTCGCTCGAAGACAATACAGAGCCAGCCATTTGAAGCATCGCACTATGGCCAGGTGAAGAGGCATGTCCCACTTCAAGATCCCTGTGGTTGAAGCACGCAGCAGCCTGTTGAGGAAGTTCTCCAGGCCAGCCTCAATGAATCCACTCAATACATTTTGGTCAGAACATTCACATCTCTTGCTCTGATAACTTGCTGTTTATCCCCACAGACTTGCTTGCAGAGAAACACTCTTCTCAGCACTGCAAATGAGCGAAGACCACCTTCAATCAGTGACTTTCCCTAACATCAAGTAAAAGGGCACGCCATTGGACAGAGCTCGCCATGAGTGGATCACTTGATGGAAAAATTGCCACATACCCAAAGGCAACACAAACTTGAAGTGGTTTAAGTTTCCATGTGGCACAGTTTAACCCCAGGCTTGCATAACATATTATTAATATTATGAACAGTGCAACAACAGCAGGGCCAATCTTTGGGAGGCTGTGTGCAAAGGTTAGAAGTACAAATATTTCATTTTGATGATGTGTCTTTGGTGCTTCTGGTACTGCACCTTGAATCTGGTGTTCCGGTTACTGTGTACATATTAAAATTAAATAAACCGAGCTACACTAAAAACGAATCAGTAAAGTGGAACCATCTGATGTTGGAAGGAACTGGAGCAGTATCTCGATGGTGAGATCAACCCGCATGCTGTGGGATAAAAAAGGTAAACCTAGGCTGCAACTAGACAGCCGAGGAACACACGCAAGATGTAAAGCCATTGCCTAACCAAGCAGAAAGGAGAGCTTTAGCAAGGCTCAATAAAACCGGTCGAGGTATTGCAGAACCACAGAAGAAGGAAGCTCCGCAGAGGAGGCCCAAAACACAGAACAATAAGAGAGTGGGAGATTTTAGATGGAACAGGTACATTGACAAGGAATTGCACGGCAAACCGAGGGAATACTTGTGTGAACAAGCAGAGGAACATTACTGACAAACAGGGGGGATAGCCCACAGGTTTATGGGGGAGCTGCATTTTTCTTAAAGGTGCTTTGTACCCAAAAAGTGAAGACAACTTGAGGGGTATTGGATGAAGCAGATAATGTGGAACAGCAAGGGTATTGGTTGCCATATAGGTAAGGGATGTATCAGCCACTTTTACTCACTAAAAGGAAAATACGCCCACAAAATAGGGAGTAAAAACGCTCCCAACAAAGAAATAGGAAAAAGACATCAGAGCGTGTGTCCCTGCTGTCCTGCACAGCTCCATGGATATGTTTGGACCAGTAGTGCATGTCGTACCATGGGAAGAAATTATTATTATTATTGCTTGAGCCAAAGAGGTAGAATTGTGTATTTTAATCTGCATGAAAAACTAGGTAGAAAGAAATATTACAAAACATTTTGTTTACAGTAACAAATATATTTTTACTCAAATAAAAACATACTCCAATTGGGAATGGGACTTACTTTTTTACTCCCTGAAAAATAATTTTGCTCCCAACTTTAAAAAAATAGAGAGTAAAATACTCCCACTTCCAAATCTTATCTGGAGTGCTGGGTGTTGGTAAACATAGGGAAAGGTATGTAGAGTGAAATGCAGTAAGACATAAGTGCTGACACTGCCAATATGTTTGGCTTTTTAAGTGTAAAGTGCCTTAATGATGATTTTGAAAACTTTATTTATATTTTCCAACAAAACATGTAACAGGATCAACAATAAGCAATAGTTTTCAAAAGTCTTAATACTCATATTTACAAAATGTACATAACCATCAATGAGTTAAAAGAGTAATCCCTAAAAAAGTATAATTATCTAATAAGTATATTAACAAAAGTATCGCCACCCTATCTTTGTCAACCCGCTATACACAACTAGCAAGCTTGTATAAGATCTCAAATCAAGAAAAACAGGGAGAAAACATAATCAGAAAAGAAAACATAAAAAAGAAAGAAGAAAAAAATAATTAAAAAAAAAAAACACAAAAAAACACAAATACCCCATATAAAACACAAACACACCACACACCCAGCATGTCTTACATCCATCCTAACCATCATGAGCATGCAAATATCAAACGACATTCATCAAATTCACTTCTATGCACCATACAAATCATTAAAAGGTGACCAGATATCCAAATAAACCTTGTCCTGATTTCTCCTGTAATACATATATTTTTCAAAATCTGATAACAACTGCATGTCATTAATCCAATCTTCCACCTGCGGCTTTCTCCTAGTTTTCCACAATCGTAAAATGTGTTTCACTGCCACCATTAAAGCTTTATTAATCCAACACCTATACCTTCTAGCCGTCATACATCTTCCTCTGTCTGATAAAAAGATTGTTGATAAGGGTGTTCTCGGAAGGTTTATGGACAATACTGTATCCAACCTATCTAACACCCCCCCCCCCAAAAATTCACTGATCTCGAACAATTCCACATCATGTGAACCATCGTCCCTCTCTCTTTCCCAGCATACCTCATTATCTAGGAGACCAGATCCATGCATACGCACAGGTGTCCAATAAAGACCACCCAGAATTTTCTGATGAACTGGACGTAAATTCAAATCCAATTTACTCCTATAACCCGTCTGTATTATTTTCCCCCATTCATCTTCCGAGATTGGACATTGCAACTCATTTTCCAACTTTTCTTTCAGTCTATCCCATGACTTAACAGCAGTATCTTTTGAAGGCATTAGGTTGATGTAAGTAGATACTGCGCGTGGAAATGATTTCAGCACTTTACATAAGACAGGTTCAGTTCCCAGTGAACCTGACAACATTCCTAGCCTTTGACAAAGAAGTATCCTAACTTCTTTATACCTATCCAACTCCCTCTTCTCCAAACCAAACTTCCTCTGCAATTCCAAAAAGGAAATTACCCGTCCATCCTGTATAATGATACAGGATGATACATCTCTTTCTCTTGACGCGATCTACTCAACCCCTCTCTCTTCCACGCCTCTTGTTCCTCCTCCCCCCTCTCGCTTCTACTCTCTCTGCAGATGAAGTTTCCTCCACCCTATCCTCTTCCCTCGCCTCTACTCTTGACCAGCTTCACCCTCTTACTTCCTTTCACCCCTCTCGTAAGCCTGGTCAACCCTGGCTTTCTCCACATCTTTCCTCCATGCGCCGCCTCTTCAGACCCTTGAACGACGTTGGCTCAAACACCGCTCTCCTGCTAACCAATCCTCCTACTTCTCTTACCACATCCTTTACGATAAATGCCTCAATTCCGCCAATTCCGTGCTTACTTTTCTGATCTTCTTCACTCTCAATCTTCTCACCCCCGCCAAATCTTTCAAAACTTAACTCGTCTTCTCTCTCCTCCTGCCCCTGACCATTCTATTGCCCCTCCTCTCTCTGCCACTGATCTTGCTAATTGCTTTTCTTCTAAGGTCCAAACTCTACGCCAAAACATTCTCCGCCCTCCTCTTACTCTCCCCCTTCTCCTTCTCCCACTACTCCATCCACCACCATGTCCTCCTTTACCCCTGTCACTCAAGCTGAGGTTTCTCTTCTTCTATCTTAAACTCACCCAACCTCTGCTCCCTCTGACCCCCTACCAACCTCTCTCATTCCCAAAATCTATCCTCTTCTCATACCTTATCTTACCTCATTCTTAAAAACCTGTCAGGCTACCTCTACCTTTCCCCTCTACCTTCAAACACGCAACCATCATCCCTATCCTAAAAAAAGCCCTCTGCCAACCCCCATCTGACTTTCGACCCATCTCTCTCCTACCCTTCCTGTCAAAACTCCTTGAACGCCTTGTTTATACACAACTTTCTGCTTTCATCTCCAGCCTCTTTATCCTCCCCTTTTTCCCTAACCACTCCACTGAAACTGCTCTCACATCTGTTCTGTTCTCAATTCTCTTCTTTTTGCTCGCTACTCTAAACACTCATCGATTCTCATTCTTCTTCACCTCTATGCAGCCTTTAATACTGTTGATCACCCTCTACTTCTTAACTCTCTCTCTTCCTTTGGCCTCAAAGACTCTGTCCTCATCTGGTTTACTTCTTACCTTTCCAATCGCACCTTTGCAGTTTCATGGGGAGGCAACACCTTCCCCACCTACTCTCTAAACTACAGTGTCCCACAAGGATTCGTACTAGGTCCTTTTCTTTTCTCGCTTTACACCTATCTCCTAACTCGTATTATTTCTTCCTTTGGTATCTCTCACCACTTCTATGCTGATGATACCCAGCTATTCCTCTCCTTCTCTTCCTTCACTCCTGACATCCATTTGAAACTCTCCTCCTTCCTTTCCGCTATCAAATCTTAGATGAAAACCAACACAGGTAAGTACACTTGCACGCCAATTTGAATGTAATTTAGTTAGGTTTAAACAGAATGGTAAAATTTAGTAAATAATTCGAGGTGCGGGGGAGAAAGACAGAGCCTTGGTACCTAGGCTGGTTATATACAAAAAAACAAAGACAAAATCCGATGTGGATAGCCGCGTCCCCTGCACACTTTCTAGATGGCCAAGATAAGCCTTTTGAACATTTTTTGTAAATTTTTTGAAATACAATATTGATAACTTGCAATCAATTCTGTAGAAAATGTCCATAAATGATTCAGTTGAAACTTTCTGTTTTATAAAAAAAACAATTTTTGCTTTTTATTTGTCTTTTGGTGAGCCCAACGCGTTTCGAGTATAAAAAACTCTTCATCAGGGGCGGCATTTTTCAACAAATTAAAGTCTACAAAAAAAATACATATATACTTCAATTAGTTTGAACTTAAAGCAGTTTTTACACAATTTTGAAAAACATATCAAACTTTTAGATCAATTTTAACAGATAAATTGTTTTCAAGGCAGTCAGCTTAGTCTATAGGTCAACATCCCATTTTTCAGTCCTCATTTTAAATCCATCTCCCACAGAGCTAAAAGCTAAAGGATTTCGTCAAAAACCAACAATTAAGGTTGATATGCAAATGACCTAAGTCTAGTATGGGCGTATAGTTTCTTATTAAATTTCGAATGTGGGGTAATGTGCCTTATGTATCCATAGTTGTGGTACACAGAAATGGAGAACGTGGTATAATATCTTAAGCAACTGTGAGTATAGGGAGGAAGAGGTGAGAGAAACAGACTAGGAAAGGTGGGTCAAATAGTAGCATTCCAAATAGAAGAGAAGTGAAAAAATGGGCAACCATATTACCCAGGAACATATATTAGGCTCATGGGATGATCCAAGATTAGCAGAGCTGATCCAGGTGTCGAGCGGACACTTTGTAGTGCATCTCATGGAAAGAAGACTTTGGTGAAGCCTTAATGGGGATGGGTATCTAAATGGGATAATGGTATAACCAAGCGGTTATTAAATTAGCTGAGCGGAATAAGAAGTGCAAACGAGAGGTCCAGCATCTAACTCAAAAGGAACTTACAAGTTCAGTATCCATCTGCGTCCAGGAGTAGACCGAGTACGATCGGGATCCGCACCAGAGTGAAGTATTCACTCGGCATCCCTGTTTATATACTGAAAAGAGGCTGTGAGGTCCCCTAAAACGTATTTACTTGGTTTGTTTACGTCTTGGCGTGCGTGCGCGGGTGACATCACGTTTTTCGTGACGTTGCCCGTGCAGGAGCGCGATGACCTCACAGCCTCTTTTCAGCCTCACGCTCCGTATACACCACCCAGGCTAAGACCAAACTATCTCCCCCTTGGTACACCCCCAAGCTCACCTCCAACAAACGCTGAATCAGAACCCTATAGAAACGGTGGTACAAAAACTGTAACTCTGAAGATCCCACCAACCTCAAAGCTCTCCACGTCAACCGTAGGATTTCGAATACCGTGGCCAAAGCTGTTTAAAACTTAACCACCATTGTGGCAACCTTTAACAGGAGCAAATCCCTCTTTGAAGTAGTAAAGCATTGTACAAAACCATCATCCGACACCGAGGTGCATGCTACTCAGGGAAAAATGCAATCGAATCCACAACCATTTTAATGGAAAAACAGACATGAATCACAGATTATTCAATCCACTTCCCACAGCACTACCCCCCTGCCCTCCGGCATGCTCACTGCCCCTCTGGACTGAAATCTCCCCCCCCCACCCAAGACCACCTGAAAACAATCAACTCCCTCAAATCTACTTCCTACTCTGACAATATCATCCCTGCCTCGATCATTAAACAATTGATGGGCCCAGTGTTCAACGTACTCTTCAGCATCATTAATACCTCCCTCACAGAAAGGTCATTCCCAGATACCCTCAAGACTGGTCTCATGCAACCTCTTTTTAGAAAATTGACCCTACACCCAGACGACATGGCCAACTAGCAGCCCATTACAAACATCCTGTTCATTGGCAAAATCTTGAAGAAAGTTGTTGCTACACAACTACTCGCCAGAATCGAAAAGCACACCTCCAAAACGACTATCTGTCAGGGTTCCATTGCAAGTGTAACATAGAGATGGCCACCACATCCACGCGGCGGATGATGCCCTCCAAATCATGGATAAGGGCGCCTTGTGCCTTCTGGTCCTCCTTGACCTCTTGGCTGCATTTGACAGAATCAACTCCCATATCCTCCTCTCACTCCTCACCGATAGGATGGGATTCTATGGCACTGTCCTGAATTGGTTTGCCTCCTACCTCTCGGGCTGACACCAGGCCATCCAGATGAATATGTTGCATTCTTACTGACTCCCCCTCCCCCGCAAGTCTCCATCCTCTCACCGATCTTTTTTAATCTTTAAATGGAGCTTAAGGGTGCACACATCAAAGGCCCTGATGTAGCCATCCACCAATACCTCTCCCTCCCTTGCTAAATCCCACAGTTGCTGAGATTGGTGACCAGGGCCCTTATGTGTCCTTTCTGGGTTGTGGCAGCCCTCCCACCCCTCTGAACAGCCTCAGCCCCGCCCACTCCCAGCATTTGCCTTTGGGCGCCCGCTGGCTGTGCTGTCTCACAGGCCTGCACTTATTGGATTGACAGTGGACCACTCTTACCAAGTGATTTCTGCCAGACATTTAACAGTTGCTTGCAGCTTACTCCCCAGCACTTCCCTCTGTGGAACTCCTAGAACTTACCCCCCCTTGTCCCTTCTCTCTCTCTGCACGTTCTGAATGCTCACAAGGCCTAGTAGGACCGCCTCTTTCTTTCTCTTCATTGTTATTATATTTGCTTTTCATTCCCATGTTCCCTCACAGTTTACCCTGTGGGCGCTTTGAAACACAATTTACTTGATGTATAGGCACCTTACAAATGTACAATAAATAAAAAAAATTAAAATATGGGGATAATACTCAGTTGTACAAGAGAGTAAAGACATCAGTCTTCTTCATGATTACCTAGCCACCTTTCAACCTTGAATGCAGACTGCCTACTTCAACCTTAACCCAGCCAAGACGGAATTTGTACTCATCAGGCACCCTACTTACTTAAAACCTGTCCAAAACAGCTCCATAATTTGCATCTAGAAGGATTTCATCCGCAATTTAGCAAAATCCTTAAGCTTCAGTATTGACAGACAACCAAGAAGACCCAAATGACCTGGCTCCAAATGTCCACCCTTCGCAAAAATCATACCCTTCATCCCACCGCAAGACAGACAGTGGTGCAGTCGCTTGTGGTCTCACACATCGATGGGGGAAATCACCTCCGACAGAGCACCCAGCTGCTCACTTGGCACCCATAAAAGCAGTCCACCATGCTGCAGCATGTTTTAGTACAGATATGCAGAAATGTGCCCAAACCACCTCGTCCTACTCCAACTATGGGCTTCCTCTCCAGGTCAGGTTCAAGACTTCATGTATCATCTACAAAGCAAAACAGAAAGGTGATGGCTGGAAGGTTTTGAATTAATCATAACCACGGGCAAAGCTCTGGGCAACCCTCCAGACCATTGTTTTTCAGCCTGCCAAGCCATTACAGAAGGGGAAAAACCATAGGCAAATCAGGCTTGGTCCTACCCCAAAAGGGGCAGTCCAGCCCGAACTGCTAGGTCACATCCCTTCTGCACAAGACCACAAGCATCCCCAGACATGTTTCAGCCTTGTTGGGCATCATCAGTGAGGAGTAGCTTGGGTCTCTAAGCCCGGCAGACTCGGGACCCACGTCTGGGCATACCCGTCCCGCTCGGGGTGACTTTAGCAAAACGGTGATGGCTGGAAGGTTTTGAATTAATCATAACCACGGGCAAAGCTCTGGGCAACCCTCCAGACCATCGTTTTTCAGCCTGCCAAGCCATTACAGAAGGGGAAAAACCATATGCAAATCAGGCTTGGTCCTACCCCAAAAGGGGCAGTCCAGCCCGAACTGCTAGGTCACATCCCTTCTGCACAAGACCACAAGCATCCCCAGACATGTTTCAGCCTTGTTGGGCATCATCAGTGAGGAGTAGCTTGGGTCTCTAGGCCCGGCAGACTCGGGACCCAGGTCTGGGCATACCCGTCCCACTCGGGGTGACTTTAGCAAAACAGAAAGGTGATGGCTGGAAGGTTTTGAATTAATCATAACCACGGGCAAAGCTCTGGGCAACCCTCCAGACCATCGTTTTTCAGCCTGCCAAGCCATTACAGAAGGGGAAAAACCATATGCAAATCAGGCTTGGTCCTACCCCAAAAGGGGCAGTCCAGCCCGAACTGCTAGGTCACATCCCTTCTGCACAAGACCACAAGCATCCCCAGACATGTTTCAGCCTTGTTGGGCATCATCAGTGAGGAGTAGCTTGGGTCTCTAGGCCCGGCAGACTCGGGACCCACGTCTTGGGCATACCCGTCCCACTCGGGGTGACTTTAGCAAAACAGAAAGGTGATGGCTGGAAGGTTTTGAATTAATCATAACCACGGGCAAAGCTCTGGGCAACCCTCCAGACCATCGTTTTTCAGCCTGCCAAGCCATTACAGAAGGGGAAAAAACCATATGCAAATCAGGCTTGGTCCTACCCCAAAAGGGGCAGTCCAGCCCGAACTGCTAGGTCACATCCCTTCTGCACAAGACCACAAGCATCCCCAGACATGTTTCAGCCTTGTTGGGCATCATCAGTGAGGAGTAGCTTGGGTCTCTAGGCCCGGCAGACTCGGGACCCACGTCTGGGCATACCCGTCCCACTCGGGGTGACTTTAGCAAAACAGAAAGGTGATGGCTGGAAGGTTTTGAATTAATCATAACCACGGGCAAAGCTCTGGGCAACCCTCCAGACCATCGTTTTTCAGCCTGCCAAGCCATTACAGAAGGGGAAAAACCATATGCAAATCAGGCTTGGTCCTACCCCAAAAGGGGCAGTCCAGCCCGAACTGCTAGGTCACATCCCTTCTGCACAAGACCACAAGCATCCCCAGACATGTTTCAGCCTTGTTGGGCATCATCAGTGAGGAGTAGCTTGGGTCTCTAGGCCCGGCAGACTCTGGACCCACGTCTGGGCATACCCGTCCCACTCGGGGTGACTTTAGCAAAACAGAAAGGTGATGGCTGGAAGGTTTTGAATTAATCATAACCACGGGCAAAGCTCTGGGCAACCCTCCAGACCATCGTTTTTCAGCCTGCCAAGCCATTACAGAAGGGGAAAAACCATATTGCTATGAGGGATTTTCCATGCCTAAAAACGAAACTAAGGATGCTAGTCAGTTGTCCAAATCAAAAATAGTCCATAGCCCAAAACTCCTAAATGGCCCTATAACCTTGAGAAAAAAAACAACATTAAAATGAGCCATAGCAGTAGCCTTTCCACTCGAGCTACTTCTGGTAAAGCTACTTGGGTTGCTCCCAAATACTGGTTATCAGCATAACGTGAGTTTTCAATAGGTTATACATAGTAAAGTTTTCAGTCCTCCCTCCAGGTTCCTTTTTTACACGTTTTAAGTCTTTACACAAATCCAATGTCCCCAGTCCCTTAAAAGGAGAAATCATTCTCTTAGTGCGATTCCACCAACTGAGGCATTGTCTTTCAAATTGTTCTTGATTCAGGATTAAGTAATTGAACCCTCCATGTTCCCTGTTTTCCAAGTGTTCAAAGAAATTATGCTTATTTTTATAATGCCTCCTAAAGCCTTCTGGCCCTCCGATTTGCTCAACACAGCAGGGTCTCGCTTGGGCGACTGGCCATGTCCAGCAATCTGGTTTCCTGGGCTTCCGTAACCCTTTTAGCTTCTCCAGCTCAATTTAGGATTGACTAATTGAACCCTCTAGGCTCCATGTTTTCCAAGTGTTTAACATTTGTTTGTCTTCTCCAGCCTGTTGTCTCGCTCTCTTTAGTCAAGTCTCCTTTGCTTCTGGATTTGCTTAACTCAGAGACATAACCGCCCACCCCACTCAATAGCTTTACCTTCTCGGGAGCTCTTGCTTCCCTTTGCCTGCCCGGCTCGGCAGTTGTTTCTGCTTCTCGTACGGAGGTCAGGGATTCGGTTTCTACTTTGCAGCCTTGTCGCGGCACCGGTTAATGGGCCTTAGGCCCACCATCGCCACAGAGTGGTCACGCCAGCAGGTGAGACAGTCCCTCTACCGTCTCTATCTCTATTTTGGCGCTGTCGCCCTTCGCAACGCCAGCCCTCTGGTGACTCTCTCTCATTCTGCTCCCTCTCCACACTACCGCTGGCTCTGCAGTATAGAGTGGCTCTGCCACTGCAGGATGTTCTCACGTCGGAGGCTCGTCTCTGAGTAGGATTCTTATTCCTCCATTCCAGCTTCCTCGTCTCTTTATTCTCGCAGCTGTATTTCCACGGGGAGTGTTGATCTCCATCAGCTGTTGACTTCACAAGCATCCCAGCATTGACCTTCAGCCAAATGTCTGGGAGTAATATTAGTTTGTTGGGTATGCCAATCTATAGCAATAATATCAATCTTTTCTATCTGTTCTTTGTAGGGTTTGCCTTGTAAGAACAGGAGTCCTTGTACCCTAAAGGGGAGTCACTCCCAGTGATGTCCCACTTTCCCAGACATCTAAGGATGGTCTTGCTTAACGGCTCACCTACCTAGTCTCAAAGGGGTGGCTCCCCCGTTGAAAGAAGGGATGAATTGCCCAGATTCGTCATACAACCCAAACACTAGCTACCCACATTTTGTACTGCCCTGCACTGCTCTCGAGCTAGGTCCAAGCTTTAAACAATAACAATTTAAAAAATAAATCCAAGAATAGTAAGGAAGGTGCAAAGTTACTGTTAATTATAAATAAAAAGTTGTGAATGTTTGTAAATAACTTTTTTTAACATGGTCTTTAATTTGAATGTTGAAGGTTGTCCATTAGCATCGATTGAATAGCATGCATCTTATTCTTATTATAGAGAGTAATTACATACATTAATGATAATGGTTTTAGGGAATAATTGCATCATTTACTAAGCAGACCAACTAGAAGAGTCAGCCATCTGCAGATCAGCTGGCAGTCTTTAAATTAAAGCATGGGAGGAAGAGGCAACACCAGCGAAAGCCACCGCTCATTGGGGGTGTTATTTTCAATGGAATGGACCAGCAATGCTGGCCATCACCTGATGGGAGGTGGGGTTCTGGCGGCTGTAGTCCGTGAGATGGAAGGGGCAAAATGCAGGGAGGTATAGAGTGAGTGTTGCCCCGTAACCACTGTTGCGAGTTAACAATGCCCCATTTCTATTCTGTGAGGGGGCCTAAACGCGAGGCACTGGTTTGGTCCAGTCATTTCCTCATGTGCCTTCCACAGAGTGTATGGAACAGTACCCTGCAGGCTCTCCACCCCCTCTGAAACGTGGTAACCGTCCACCAAGGACATCCCTTATACCAACAAGCAACAGGGACTGCAATTTTTTAAAAACATGTTAACCATTACATCCACAGGTTACCTCAAAAGAAAATTCTCCATTTTGCTCTTCTTAAAGATTTTGCAAAGTAGTTGTATGCTCGCTTTTCATCTGGCTCATTGTGTAAGAAAGGCATGGCATCAAAGTAAGACAGACACAAGTGATCAGAGTTCAAGGGTGATTATTAAACTGTAAAGTGGGTGAGATAAATGTCTAATCTAAATCTAAATCTAAGATGGGAGCAAGCTACGACCATCAAATAATAATAATGCAGTCCTAGTGGAGTCTAGTCAAATACAAAAAGGGCCTATACTAAAAAATCTATTGCCAATACTTACTGCTATGCTATAAAAGAGTGTGGGATAATGTTCACAAGAAAAGAAAGAAGTTTTCACAAAATGAGAAGTTAGGATGTTATGGCCGGGGTCTCCCTTCACCAAGTTTTTAGAATGTGACAAGGCAGGACTCTCGAGCACAGCACACTCCTGGGCTCCTCCAGCACAAGCTTACAGTTCATTTTCTCTATATCAGGGCCTTCTGTGTTAAGGTCTCTTGCTTCAGAGGGCCTGATAACTCAAAGCAACAAAACAAATGTTCCTTCCATTATCTTTTACATCGGGTGCTTACCCTTCACTGTTGCATCCCCCTCAGCCGGGTTCCAATCCTTCTCTCAGTCATCAACCTCCCTCAGTCGGGCTCAGACCAACCACTCATTGTGGACATCCCTCAGTTGGGTTCATACTTGTGATCACAGTGCTGTTGACTTAGCTTCTTCACAATGTGCCTCTTGATGCCCCTCAGTATGGTTTACTATCGCCTTTCAATCACAATCTTCTTATTTGTCTTATTCACCAGTCTTAATGTCCTTTTAAACAACCCCTTTTGTTTAGTGAGGTCCCCCTCATTCAGCGCAGACCTTCCAAAGCATTTTGCCAATTCAAACAGAGACTTCCGAAGGGCGATCTCGTCTCGCTGGGTCACTCTGTTTGCCTACAGCAAGCGTGAGTTTCACACATTCACAGTTTGCACAGCGTTTCCCTCAGTATTCCACAATGTTTACACTTCTAAAATGGGTTACGGATTTTCGATTGCACACAGGATTTGTCTCTACCTTTGTATGACCACCTTACCACTCTATACCAGCCTTCCCTATGGTACTTGTAGTTTTCTTTCTTCCCAATGTTCAATGCAGTCTCTCGTTCATAAGAGGGGTAACAACCAGAGCCCTTCGAATGGGCGCCCACTCGGCTCCAGTCCACCATCTCTGGTACCAAATGTGTTCACAAAAGACCTCTTGTCTAATTACCTTCTTACTATTACCACTGCAACCTTGACCTTAACACAGTCGGATTGACTATCAGCTTCTTCTGACTCAATGGCTGTGCTTAACTTGCTGGCGCTTTCTTTGCCGCAACAGTCAAGGATGGTACCGCGATGGAAACCGCATCTCCCCTTCCTGGCTATCGGAGTGGGAGGGTGCCGCTGACATCGGTCACACCATGGGCCAACTGCGATTCCTGTTCTTATGTTTGTTTCATCAGAGGTTTTGCAGGTCTGGGTTGAAAAGGGCAAGGACAACGCTCTGAAACACTTGTGTACGAGCGCGATATAAATAAAATATCAATTCATTTCAATTCAACTCCCTCCTTGATGTCCTTTCAGGTCTCGCCGCCTTTCTTCTCTGTTTGAACTGCTGTCCTGGAATGGCAGCTTCCTGGTGAATTCAGCCTTGTTCGGAGTGTCCTCTTGTGCTTTTATCCCAATGGGGAAGGGAAAGGGTGGTCAGCTTTGTGTAGTTGTCGTCAATTGCCTGACTCTGCCTAACCCTTGTGTTGGGACATGGCAGGTAAACGGTTTGGATTTTAGTCCGTTGTCGTTCTTGCTGTGAGAAAGTGTTTGAAGCGGATACCACGTCTCAACCTTTGGTGTCCCACTTCCACTCCCCGAGGACCCTCCATCCAGATGATCCCCTCGCACTGGTCCACCCACAGGGACTGGATCCAATAGCGATGGCTGTGTCCTGGCCACCTGGATGACAGATCACCGGAGACTAGTAAGTGAGACACCTTTAGGTTTTTCACAATTGGCACATGTGTCTATACTTTTATAACTAATTTGTATGTGCATACAACAGCACAAAATCTTATATTTATTAACCCATGCACCAATCTGTCTGCACAATCGGATGTACACATGCCTTAATAAAATAGTGCATATGCTGCTGTATGCATATCCTGTCTGCACAACAGGATATATGAATGCATTTAAAAAATACATCTGCAGAGCAACTTGTACAAATGAGCAACTTTGAAACCAAATTGTACACCCATCTGGTCCATTGTTTAATGTACCCGACTGAAATGCTTCAGTGCACCTGGCTCCTAAGGACCAGGCACAGAAAAAAAAATATTTACACAGAGAGGGAACAGAGCCTGTGAACACGGCTAATGGTTTAGGATGAGTTAGCTAGAGAGAGAGAGGAAAACAGAACAGTACGCAAATAGACCTTGAGCTACCTCGAGCTACAGAGAGTCAAACATATTCTGAAAGTGAAACAGAGGTCAAACTGAGTGGGAATTATTAGGAACTGAATTCCACTACTTTTCTTTTTTTTAGTCTTAACAGTTCCACTCCATTTTACAACCACTTCTACCATTCCTGAACTTTTTTTGTTTGGGCTATTTAGTGTCGCTTGCAACACCTATAAGCCGAAACTATTGCATTGGAGTACAGATAGGGAGGAACGACATATGAGGAGGGACACAGAGTCTGTAGGTGTTTGGTTATGTGTCCAACCATTGCCTGCTCATGGCCATGCTCATCCTTATGGCCATACCCACCCATTCCTGCTCTGCCTGCCCAAAACACCTCTTCATTGGAACTTTTTTTTAGCTTGCTTTAATTAAGCCTTACCATCAGGCTTTGCATTCAAAGTGCCTGCCAGTGTTTGTTCAAATCAGTCTTCTGAGAGGTAATAACTTAATTGGAGTTGTCAACACGCTGCTGGTATAATAAAAATGTCTTACCAGGCCTGCCTTCCGCCACACGATTTCGATACACTCTGTGTGTCCTTCAATGAAGTCCTGTTTAAAACAAGCATTGGCAAAGCCAACGGTTTGGGCTTGTGCATATGTTTTAAGCTTTTGCGAGGCACTGCTATTAGAGGACCAGGTACTGGCACCATTTTGCATCTGCTACCAACAAAACACCACTACGGCTGTGCTGTCAAGTGCCTTACCCCTGCCTACACAAAAGGCCAAACTGTTGGCATTGCCAATGCTTGTTTTAATAAAGTTAAAGCATACCTCTTAATTTTACCACCCTATAGCAGTTACAGCCAAACTGAAATCCATTTGACAGTGCATTCATGAATACTGGATGGACTCCAGCTAGCTTCAGCTTAGGCAGGGAGAAATGGAGGCGTTCCTACTAAACCAAGGGAGCAATCTCTTGATAAAGGTCTAGGCCATTTGTAACATAGGCCGTTTTAATCCCCTGTTCCTCTGTGAAATCTGCCCCGCTGTGCGCCTAGAAACACTTGAGTACAGGGGCGTTATAAATGACATATCATGCCACAAAGTGCAGTTGGAAATGAGCTTTAGTGACTAGTTGATTGGACTATTGTAATGTACTTGTGGGTGGTACTTTAATGAAACTTACTAGCAGATGGCAGGTGGCTCAAAACGGAGCGGTTTCTGGATGTAAGAAAAGCAATCATGTCCAAGCAGCTCACAGGAACCTGCAGTAGCTACCAAAAGAGTGGAGAATTCAGCTTAAAACGTGTTGCATCATATTCAAATGCATCAATGGAGATGCTCCTGCCTACCATCAGGATAGCATAGGCCAGGATGGAACCTTTGGGGGTCCCATGTGATATAAACATATTTGACCAGACCTTCACCAGATTGAAGGATATGCTAAACAAACTTGGGAGATATGCAAAACTAATGGGCTAGTCGTGAATTTGAGTAAGACTAAGATTATGTTATTCCCCTCAAGGAAAATGAATCGTCCTGTTACGGTTACACCTTTGGGGGAGATTCAATATACCGATTCTTACAAATATCTGCGCCTCACTATATCAAGCTGGGCAAATTATTCTAATATCATCGATTTGAAAACCGGGAAAGCCAATTAATTAAGTGCCCTCTGTCGCAGATGTGTACGTCAGCATGCAGGCTATTACCTTGTCAGGATAGTCACGCTGAACAAGCAGTGGTTATGCCCTTCTGTTTTATACGGATTGGAGGCCCTCCCAATGCACGATCTACGCTGGTTAAACCGACTCAAGGGGTTCTTTTGGCATAGTGTGCGTAGTTTGCCAAGTTCGACCCAAATGGAATACATACGCCTAGAACTAGGGCTGACTTCCCCCGACAGGTTTGGTGCTAAGAAGAAGAGGAGTACTCTATATAAAATCTTTGTTTACTCCACAGTGCCCGTTGCGAACAGTGTTGGGTAGTAATTTAAACAAAGAGCCCCTACTGAGAGGTACAAATTACATGAAGGTAAAAAATGAACAATTCAAACTAATGAAGTGGCACCCCGATCTAAATTGCTGCAAAGACTTCGAAACAGTAAAAGGGGTCTTTTGTAGGAAATTCAACAGATGTGACTGGTATTGTAATTACACCCACCAAGCGAAATTAAAAGGTTACCAAGCAGTGAATACTGTTGTCCACACCTTTGGAATGCCCCAAATGTATTGTGTGCAATGCCCCCACCCAGAAGTCCAACAGTTGCGCATCTTGAGGCGCTGTAATTTATTACCATTACAGGCCATTTGGGGAGCCAGATGGGGAATTGTGAAGAGGACAGGTACTGTCGCATCGGTTTGTGCCCCATTGATGCAGAGACTGCAAGGCATGTTTTCATTGGTTGTCCTCAATTGGGACCCCTCTATAGGACCTCTCTTGGGACCCTGGTCCGTGATTATGGCAGTATTAAAACCAAGGACTTTTGGAACTATTGTTTAAACACGGATTCTGCATCCACACATGTGGCACTTTATCAGGTATGGACGAACATTGAAGAATTGTTAGGGAATTTTATGACTACATAAGTAAAACGGTGGTTATTATGAAATATTTTATGTATTGTGTGAGTGAGTGCAATCAGTTGCAGTATTGCCTTTTTACATGTGAAGCCTGTTGAGCTTAATCAATTGCTGTTATTATGGCTTAGTTGTCATATTGGGGATTGTGCTTTATTTTAATGTTGTTGTCTTGTTGTGGTTGATAATGTATGTTAATTCATGAAAAGTTATGATTTAAACTAAAACGTAAATAAAAATTATTATTATGAACAAATATGTCTCAGGGAAACGGTCCCCCCAAACCCATTTCCCCGTGCTTAAACCCCAACGCCCTCCCCACAAGATTTAACCCTTTACCCAACCCCCACATATATTTGTTTTAAAAACCCACTATTTGTTAGTTATTTTCGTTTCATTACAATTGTAATTGGTTATTTTTTTTCTTCGTTATATTCACTGTATACCGCTTTGGTCTATGCAGGATCACAGACTAGTCAGCCCTAGGACTCTGTCACATCTGAGGTGATAAAATAGAGTTTCACGACCCAGAATTTACAAAAAAAACTTTCACGACTTGGCACATTTTTATAGTTTAATGCCCCTGTTGAAGCAGCATCTCTTCTACATCACCTGCTTTCCAGTGGCACAAAGTAGGCTGTGATGACGAATCAGGGGATCTCGCCACTTCTCCCCAGAGGGGAGCCCTTCCTTGTGAGGCTAGGGAGGTGAGCCCGCTACGCAATACTCCCTCTAGGGGTGGCGGCAAGTGGGATCTCACATGGAAAGACTCCCCTCTCCGTCAATGAACTCCCTAACCACCTTTCATATGAGTCCCCATGCCACCAGGATCTCAGACAAATCAGCCTGAACAAACCACTGTTTGCTATTGTAATGTTTTACACACACCTTGAAGCCAAAAATACTGAGAAAAAGAGTAAAGAAGGAATAAAGATTGCTAAATGGTTGTAAGCCAGCTGAGAAGAAGAACGAGCGAGTAATGAAGAGTGCTCTAGAGAAAGGAACAAAGAACTATGGTCCTACGCTGGGGAGGACCCAGCTACTGCAAGTAAAAAAAGGAAGAAGGACAAATATCCGGAGAACCTGAAGCCTCAGAGTTTCAAACATGCAAGGAAGAAGCTGCTGAAACTTGGGGTATCCTCATTCAGGAGGATTCAGCCAACCATCAAGAGAAGAAAGCAAAGAAAGGGCAGGAAGCTATGCCGTGCATGCTCAAGGTCAGAAGCAGTGGCACGACCCATGAGAGGTGGACAGTGCGGTCATTGAACTACGCCACTAATAACGTTGAAGCAATTGCTCCACGGAGCCGCAAGAGAACATACAAGGAAGAAGGAGTGAATGCTGACCCGGTGACGCAGCCACATTTGAAAGGAGGTAACGGGGAGAGCGGGAGACCTGGGGAGAAGGACAAACACTGTAATTGCAATAACAGGACAGGTCACAGTTACCAAGACGAATGTAATGGGTGTAGTAATCCTAGTCATGTCAGTACTAAGAAGAGTGAAGCACTGGGCCAATCATACTCGTCCCAGTATTTAGAAGAGTGAAGATAACAACTGTGCTAATCGTGCGCGTGTCAGTACCAAGAAGAGTTCAGGCAACTACTGGGCCAATTATACTCATCCCAGTACTAAGAAGAGTGCAGATAACTACTGTGTTAAACAAATTCAATCCAGTACCAAGACAAGTGAAGAAAACTGATCACAACATCCCAGTAGAGAAAGTTATATAGAGACACTGCAAGGGGAACCCCGGCAGTGGAAGAGTCCCCTAGAAGAATTGAAGGAACTGGTTCAGGAAATTACCACTAACTATTTGAAATAAAGCTATTGAAGCTGACAAAGCCCATCCACGAGAAGGGAGTCAATCTCCTGGACTTCCATTTTTGTTTTGCTTATTGGTAGTGTCAGGATGACTAGTTTTGGACAGAGGGACACAATAGACAGATGACACAACTGACAAAGAGCACCCTAGTAAATGTTTGTGTTAAGTGGGGAAAACCGATAGAATAGGCATAGAAAGGCCTTTACCTTATAATTTCAATAAAGAAACACATTTGAAATGCCACCATTTGGTCTGTCTCCTTCTCTTGACCTACCACAAGGCTCAGCGGTCGTAGGTGCCCATTTGACAGCTGCTGTGACAGCCAAGTCACTTCAGTACAGAGGGTGCATTCAAAGTCTGCACTGCTGTTCCAAAACCACATGGTCATGAGTAATTACTATTCTGGTGGCAGTTTAATCTTCAAACAGAACACCATGCCTGAGTTTAGGGAATGGTGGATAGTAATTCACATAACTATAAGCATCCACATCAGATCAATATCCTGCATTTATCAGCACTTTGAGAAGAGGCCAGCTGGGGAAGGACTGTGTGTATTCTGGTCAGACAGCCTGCCACTACAGGGCAGGAGACTGAATAGATGTACCTTTCCTTTTGATCCTTTGTGAGGTTTGGTAACACCTCTTCAACAGGACAGTCTCCCAGCAGTGCCAGTCCTTGGAAAAAGTAATCAAAGAGCACACCCATCCCAAAAGGACTAGCCTCAAACCAGGGTGCTGCATACCAAAAAGGGCCTTTGAAGCTATTGAAAAGGGAAGAGGGCGTGGTTAGTGTAGACAACGCGAGATCGGCATAGTTCGAGGAAAATTCCACCATCATGTCTCTCTCTATATTCTCTCTTCCTTCCTGCCCTCTCCCCTTTCTGTAACACAAAGCGCTTTAGGTATAATGTCAGAAGGCAAAGACCACTTGTCTCAAAAATGGGGATTGAACCCGTTATAGCAGGCCTGCTTTAATCCAATCACCTGTGGGCTGCTACCTTTAAAAGAGAGTCTCCCAGTCCTTCTGCAATTCACACTTCAACAAACACCTGATGAAGAATTCATTGGACCTATGTTGAGAAAGTTGACTTTGCAAAGTCCTCTGCCAGTGAGATGAAGAATGAGTGTCGAAGGCAGAGGCATCCTCTGATCCCAACACATCCCCAGGGTACATTTGGGGTGACCTGCACCTCTGCCAACTACACTGCTGCCCAGGACCTCACTGTTTTGAATGAGCCTTGAAGGGGTGTGCCAGCCTCTCTTGTGCTAAGGAGCCTGAGAACAAAGACTACACGTTTCCCTGAGACTCACAGCACCTGAGAGCCAAGACAGCCAGGATTCCTGTGTTTTGCCATTGAACCACTGCAAGCTGTGATTTGAGCCTGTTTCGATGCACTGAGCCAGAAGGACCCTCTGGAGCAGCCTTTTGCAATTGACCGATCTTCGAGCCACTGTTCCGCACACTCAAACCGGTTGGCAGCGGCAGTATGCGAGATGAGCACATTGTCTTGGCTCAAACTTGAAGCTCCTCATTGCCTCTACTGCATTCGAACCACCAGCATCTTCACTGCCAGTCGAACCAACCAGGTGGTCTCATCGAACACTGCATCGAATCTCCCAACTTGAACTGCACATCCAGTCACCAGCATCTTAGCCATTGAGCCGATCCTGGTGGTCCTAACAATCCGCCCTTCTTCAAGCATTGCTTCTAACCGCAATGAACTTCAGCTCGACCGTGGCTCGACACCATTCCTCGTCTGGAACAGCATGACTGCTGCATGTGACGCACAGGATGTCGCAAATCCCAGGCGCAGATAAACAGAGCTGTCCCAGATGTTCGGCAGAGGAGGCGGGAATACTCCACATGTTCTGGACCTGCCCAATTATTCAAACATTCTGGGTGGCAGTGGTGGATAGAGTGGCGAAGGGTGGAGTAGAAATAAGGGGGGGGCATCTGAAGGTTGTTTATTAGGTATGTTTTCACGAGGGCCAGGAAGAGGGGGATACAATAGACAGATGACACTACTGACGAAAATGAAGGTCCTTATTTGTATATTGGCCAACCGACGGATAGCTATGGCCTGGAGATCGACCAGCGGTCCCAGTGTTGAAGCATGGTGGGGGGGTAATTTACGATGGTGGGCAATGGCAGAAACAGCGGTGTGGCATAGGGCAGTAGGCAGAGGCCAAAGGGAAAGGAGTGAAGATGTGCTGGCATGGAATATGCTTACACAGGAAATGTTTGATGCCAGAGAACTAGTACAAAGCCTGCAGAGTGATGGGTAGGAGGATAGCAGAGGGGAATAGATTATTTCAGTATGGCCTTGGAGGGATTAGTTGAGAGTGCAGAGAGGGGACGAGGCAAAGGGACGAAAGGGTAAAGGACAGCAGCCCACGAACTGAGACACAAGAATGTGAATGTACAGGAGTCGGTCAGAGAGACTTATATGGCTTAGCTTGCTGGGCACCAGAGCTGGAAAGAGGCATGCAGTGTTTCTGCAACAACTTCAATATATGGGGATAGACGTGTTATACACCCCAGATAACCCGATCACGGCAGATAAACACTTTGATTTACTTTGCTAATTCGAATTGGAACTACACTCAATATTTGATTGCTTTTAAGGGGGAGTGGGATGGGAGATTTAAGGTGTTTGTTATTACTATGCAAAACAATAAACACAAATAAAAGAATGATGATATTGCATGTTAAATTGATTTAAGCTTGTGTTCAAAAGGAGCCTGTTCTGTGAGGGAGAACACTTTGACAGATCACTAGCACAGTTGGCGTGAGTCAGATGCACAGAATTATTTGTGGGGTTTAGATTAAATGATCAGTATAGGGGATGAGGGAGGGCCAGTGCTTTATATGTAAAAAAAATACATGGCATGAAAGCAACAGGGCCCCATACCCATTACAGTAACAAGGACCCCTTACCCCATTACAACACAAACAGTGGACTGCCAAACCCGCTAAAGGATACCCTAACCCTTACATTGTGTGTGTGATTAAAATATGTGCGAGCTAACACCAATTTTAAAATTTAACATGGGGTGCGCATAGTGCACCAAGTAATATTATGGTGCATTAATACGCGTCTAAGTCTGACAAACCTGCAATACCACATTACACCACCATTTGGAGTATAAAAATTAAAGCAGTGACATCATCATATGTGGGTGTGGCCATGTGATGACATCAAGAAGTGGGTGTGGCCTTCTGAACAAGGAAGTGGCGTCACTTTTTTCCTGCCAGCCATTTAGGAAGTTTAGAAACAAGTTATTTTTTTTTAAATAAAAAAAGCTGGGATGCTGCTTTCAATTACATTGGATTGCCAGTAAACCTACACATCCAAAATATACAAACATTTAATTTTTAGCATTAGCTACAACAAATATATTTTTCATAATGAATTAAAATTGAAGGACAAAAAGTTAGACTTGGATTAATTTAATGAGTAGGCTTGAAGAATTAATATTCCCTCAAGTCCATTTTTGTTACTTGAAAGTTTATCTAAAACTGGGGTTACAAGACCCCAAACATGAAAGTAACAGGGCCCCAAACCCATACAGTAACAGGGACCCCTTAAACTACCTAAAGGGTACCCTATTCCTTTCATTTTCTAGTGCGATTAAAATACACATTTGTATTAGCTAACACCAATGTTAAAATTCAACATGGGGCCGTGTAGTGCACCAAGCATTATTATGGTGCACTAATGCGTGCCGAAGTCTGACAAACCTGCAATACCGCATTACACCACCCACCAGGTGGATTATAAAAATTAAAGCTATGGTATCGTATGTGGGTGTATCGCCCACCTCCGAGGGGATGTGGGGCCCCACAGTTAATAATTTTAATTTCCAGAACTGCCTTACTTTGAGATCCATTAGCAGAAAAGGCGGATGGGTATTCCCGGGAGAGTCCTGATTTGGGCCCTTGAGAGTCTGTTTGCGCCGTTACTCGCATGGGTCGCTGTCTGTCCCACCAATGGAAGCAAATGGAAAGTTTACGTCACCTTGCAGCAAACTCCAATGCTGAATAGTAACTAGAGCCCACATCTTGTAATCCGTCCTGCAGACGGTCCCCAATTCTATTGAACCACGTTTTGGATAACTTTAAAACTGGACGCAGTTCAGTGGACGAGTGTTTTACACGCATCCCTTCACCACTCTCTAAAAGAATGTGCCCCTGCACTGTTAAAAGAGAAGGTACAATCCTTCCACTCCCGAGCATGGGCAGTGCCAGGCATGGGCTTGGGAGGCTGTCTGTCTTCTTCTTGCCGATAGATGTTTATCCATCAGCAGTGATTTTTGGAAATGGAGGTTTGAGCCTCATTACTCCATCTTCTCGAATTGAGTATGTAGGCGTGGGTTAGGATACTTCATGGTCTGTGTGGACTTCTCACAGTAGGCTAAAGCCCTCCCAATTTCAAGCAGCAGACATCGCTCTGCTTTGACGCACAACCTAGGACTCAGACAGCAAGAACCTGTCAAATTTCACACCTCGGAGAGGAAATTATTTACTCACTTTCAAACTTTAAAAGTAAGCAAATACATGCTCTCTGAGATGAGAAAATTGTCATTAATGTGACTGTGGCAGGAGAAAACGAACAGAGGCAGAGGACAAAAGACTGCCCAGAGGATATCAATAGACCCTCTATGTTGAAATTGTAGAGGAGCAGCTGAATGCCTCTGCAGGAAGTCCCGCCCCCCTACTTCCAGTATGCTGGGAGCCTGCCATGCTTGACACCAGCAGTTGTGACCATACCATGGAGAATATTCGAGAGAAGATACCCTCTGAGAAAGCCCTATCAAATGTATTCCCGAAGAGATGACAATCTGAGGGAGGAACGCTCCGAAGGAATATGAGAAAGAGAAGCTGGTGACATCACAAGAAACGAGCGTGACGCACTAAGAAGACCGACTGAAGAAAATGCATGGACCTTAGTGAAACTGATGACGAAGTTAAGAATCGAGTAAACTTCCACATGCGAAAAGAATCTTGCATGAGTGTGTGTGTGTGTGTGACTCACTGCAGAAAATGCAAGCCGTTCAATAACTGTACAGATGCAGCAACGGAAGTAGACTAAGTGAACATAGAATCTGGCTTATGTAGTGAATAGATTGCAGACGGAGCCGCCATTGTATAGAAGCTGGACATCGGTGTCATGAATTAGTAAGCCCGGACCCATGGAGAGGAAAGGCAGCGAGTTGTGTTGCAGCAAAGAATTCGCTCAGATCGTGGACATGAGTGGCAAGATTGCCTGGCCTGGTATCAAAGTTGAAGTAAGCCAAGGCCGGTTATCTATTCTCAAAGGCAGTAAAATGTGAAAAGCTGAATCATTCCTTGTTAAGGTGCAAAGAAAGAACACCAATCGTGCCAAGTTCTATTTAATTAACACATTTAAATGCTGCAAATCGGTCTGAATCGTGGTCTCCTGTCACGAGAACCAAGGATGGAAATAGAGTCAGGCATGGTCCTCCAGAACTATGATAGTGTGTGCCCATACTCCATGATATTCCCAGAGACAAGAATACACTGCAAGGCCAAGTCAAAAGAAAATCTTTATGGCAGAAGGCATGGGTGATGACATAGGGCTAATTGTGTGGGGGCGGTAAAGTCATGTCCACCTCCTGGCACCTGGGTATGAGCTTACATGCTGCTAAATGTGTCGAATGTTCCAGACAGACATCGCACGAGCATGCCAACCAATTGTAGACGGCCATACAACAAAGAGCCTTATAGTTTGAGAGCCAATAATATACTGTGTACTTAATAAGTCTTGAAGATGACCTGCACTAGAGGAGGGCGCAAGTTGTCCACCTGACAGTAGATACCCAATCTCAACCCAATCCCTTACAGAAAATATACTTAGATGTTCCCCTTGATCGTATCACAATTCTTCGTAGGTTTCTCTTATTTGCCACGTAGTATGACGTCACGTATGATAGATTTTTTGTATAAAGATGTGAAATGTACTGAGGGACTCAAGCGAACGTCCGTTGATGTCTGTGGTAACTCCAGATTTTAGACAATTGCTAATAAAACAGAAAACCTTTGCCATCTTCCTGAGTTGATTTGATTATTTGGTGTCGTAGTTATTCTGCATGCCACCCACTGCATGCATGCTATCCAAAGGGCTCTAATCTCAACATTTTGAAGTTAAAGGCTTGGCTGCTGGGCTCACCTTTTAGATGGCTCACACCGCCAATAATTAGCATTAACTAAATAGCCTGTGAGTTGCAGAGGCATACATAGATAGGCTAGGGCCTGAGCGGTCATACGGGTAATAAGGGAAACAATTAAGAAAACAAGCATTGCCAATACCAACAGTTTGGGCTTTTGTTTTGGCAACGGAAAGGCACTTGACAGGCACTGCTGTAGTGGTATTACCTGGGCATTGATGGTAGCCAGTGCAAAATGGTGTGACTACCTGGGCATCTAGGGGCAGTGCCTGGCAAATGCCCAGTACTTGTACCAAGTTAAAAATGCCAATGCTTGTTTTTAACAGGGCTTCAGTGAAGAACATGCACAGTGCTAATAAATCGAGTGGCTGAAGGCGCACCCAGATAATACATTTGTATTACTCCCGAATTGTGATACAGCTCCAATTAAGTCATTAACTATCAGAAGACTGCATTGAAAAAACACTGGCAGGCACTTTGAGTGCAAAGCTTGATGGTAAGGCTTGAATAAAGCAAGAACAAAGAGTTCCCATTAGGAGCTGTTTTGGGCAGAAGGGGCAGGAACTGGGTGGGAATGGCCACTGGGATTAGTATGGTCATAGGCGGTCAATGTTTGGGCAACCAACCAAATACCTTCAAGCTTTGTGTTCCTCCTCATATGCCATGTCTCCCTATCTGTACTCTAATGCAATAGTTTCAGTTTATAGGTGGCTCTGCCACCTAATAGCCCAAAATAACAAAGGTTTTGTTTGTGTGCATGCAAGGTTTGCATGCATGTATGTGTGCATGCATGCAAGGGAGTGTGTAAGGTTGTGTATGTTTACATGGAGGGGATGTCTGGAAGTGCACGCATAAGGATGAATGCAGTGGGAATGGTATACATGGGTGCTAGTGCGCGTGTGAATGACAGTGCAGTGTGAAGGTTCTGGGTGCTCGTGTGAATGACAAGCTGTATGGGTGCGTGACAGGTGGGTGAATATGTATAAGTGTGTGTGTGCATCTGTAAATATGTGAAACTGTGTGTGTATCTGTATAAGTGTGTGAGTATCTGTGTATGTGTGTATGGGGCCTGAGCAGGGGCATTGGAGCAGGAACATTTTTCAACAGGAGAATGGCATGTTGTACTGCCATTTTTTGGGCAAAGCAAAGGCAACTTGAGCATTATGTGAAGGAGGGGGTGAAGCGGAGGGGCAACAATGGGGCTGGCTGGAAATGTTGTATTCGTATTAAGAGCAAAGCAAATATGTTGAGTGTTCTTACATGGGGGAGGGCATGTTTTCTTACTGTGGCATGAAGTATCCAAAAACAAAGTAACACTACTTTGTTAGTTATGGCGCTTTTCAGTTAGCCCCATCTGGTTGCTGTTGGATTTCTAAAATGTTAAGTATGCCTAACAGTATTGATCTAAATTAAGTAATTGATTCAAAAAGTGTCTCTCTTAAAGTAGGATATGTTTTATTCACATTCCTGAAGTTTTCCTTAAAATGACGTAATTGTGCACATCGACAAATGGGTTTCCATCTAGTATTGCCTATAATACACTAGTGCCAATGCATTTCGGATTAATCCTTCCTCAGGGCGGTATTAAGGCGAAATTAGTATTACATAACTCATATTACATTCATATCTTGTAAATCTTCAGACAACAAACCATAACATTTTAATTGAATCAATACGGAAACACATACCATATCATGTATAGAAAACATCCATGCGCATAGGAAAAGAAAAAGAAAAACAAAATGGAAGCACTGATTAGTTAGCTTGTAGCATGATGTATTCTGTCCGGAGATTTCAATGAATAAACTTGTCCTACCTGAGTCATGTTAAATTCTTATCTATGTGCGTGCCTGTACAAAGATGTATCTGCAAGATAGAAAAGTAAGGTGTCACCCTACTTCTAGTGTAAAAGAAGACTGCGCAATGGGTCTATTGTGCGAGCCATTCTTACCGATCAGCTTCTGCTCGCGAGTCTTGTGAACCGAGAGAGCCGCTGGAAAGTGCCCTAGCGGCGGGTTCACTTTCCTTTTGTATGTAACCATGGAGACGGTACGAGGCGTCTTAGTCCAGCTGGAGTACAAACGCCTCGCACCCCACCCCCTGGCGCAAGCCCTCGGGCGGGGATGTCACCATGGAAACAAACGCCTTTAGCAGGAATAAATGTATTCGTATTCTATTAAGTTAAAGAGCGTGCGTGTGATGTAACATGTATAAATGTTGATACATGTATAAATGCGTGTATCAAAAAAAAATGCGGTATCATGGAAGGATGATAGTCAGATTGTATTGTGCTTGGGAAACTAGGCAGGTTTCACCGCGTGAGTATCCGTGGGTGTAGTTAGTTGTGCATGGTATGTACAAAAGCTATGCGTTGGTTACAATTTCAAGTCAAGCCAAAGCAGGCCACCGGGTGGAGCACCCTTGGGTCCTAGTTGTGTAGTTAGAATATCACAAGTAACAAATATCAAAACATTATGTTGTGCGACTTACACCCATATAACATTACAATGTAACAAGCATTACAAAAAGCACATGAAATTAATTTCTTCGTTGAGCCCCCTTGGAGTCAAGGAGCTCAAGCGGTCAATCCAAAAGGACTATGAAGACGATTGTGAGAGACAATTGAGTGACGTAAACACCTATGCAAGACTAACAAAGGATCCTACACCAGAGATACGAGAGAATTTAAAAATACTGCTCGATAAGGCGGAAGAGTTAGAGTGGATTAATCACCACACGAAGAAGTTCTTGACCAATCAACATCCCCGAATACCACACTTCTATACCCTACCAAAGGTGCATAAAGATCCAATTAAACCCCCTGGGAGACCCATTGTAGTAGGGATGAACAGCATATTAGAACCCCTTGGCAAATATGTGGATTATTTTCTACAACCACTCATCCAAGATACCAACACATACATTAAGGACTCAACACATTTCTTACAACTGTTGAATTCGACACCATTTGATTCTAACAACATTTGTTTCACCATAGATGTCGAGTCTTTACACCTTAATCCCCCACAATCAAGGCAGTGAGGCCATAGAATGGATGCTTCTCAAAGCCGAAGAGATACCAGCACAGAAGGAGTTCATAATGGCCCTTCTGGAATTCATAAGCAATAACTCATAATTTCGATACAAAGACCGCTACTATCTTTAAGTAGCTGGTACAGCCATGGGGGCCACTATGGCTCCTTCTTATGCGAACTCATTTATGCACAAATTTGAGTCAGAACACATATTACAGAACACACAATGGCATCCCAAGCTGTGCCCATGGATCAGGTACATTGACGATATTTTTGGAGTATGGAAAGACAGAGGGAGAATTACTCAACTTTTTCGAATTTCTGAACAGTATAGATGCAAGAACTCAATTTACGTATGAATACTCACAAGTAAATATTCATTTTTTGGATGTAAATATTAAGATTTCCAATATGGGATACCAGACTACCATTATCCGATTATTGATTTTGGAAGTGGTAACCAAAAGAGATATCCACGAGAACTTTCAGAAAAGGATGGACCAAAGAGAATCCTTTTGGATTGACCGCCTGAGCTCCTTGACTCCAAGGGGGCTCAACGAAGAAATTAATTTCATGTGCTTTTTGTAATGCTTGTTACATTGTAATGTTATATGGGTGTAAGTCGCACAACATAATGTTTTGATATTTGTTACTTGTGATATTCTAACTACACAACTAGGACCCAAGGGTGCTCCATCCAGTGGCCTGCTTTGGCTTGACTTGAAATTGTGACCAACGCATAGCTTTTGTACATACCATGCACAACTAACTACACCCACGGATACTCACGCGGTGAAACCTGCCTAGTTTCCCCGAGCACAATACAATCTGACTATCATCCTCCCATGATACCGCATTTTTTTGATACACGCATTTATACATGTTACATCACACGCACGCTCTTTAACTTATTTAGAATACGAATACATTTATTCCTGCGTTTGTTTCTATGGTGACATCCCCGTCCCAGGGCTTGCGCCAGGGGGTGGGGCGCGAGGCGTACGTACTCCAGCTGGACTACTACGCCTCGTACCGTCTCCATGGTTACATACAAAAGAAAAGTGAACCCGCCGCGAGGGCGCTTTCCAGCGGCTCTCTCGGTTCACAAGACTTGCGAGCAGAAGCTGATCGGTAAGAATGGCTCGCGCAATAAATAGACCCATTGCGCAGTCTTCTTTTACACTAGAAGTAGGGTGACACCTTACTTTTCTATCTTGCAGATACATCTTTGTACAGGCACGCACATAGATAAGAATTTAACATGACTCAGGTAGGACAAGTTTATTCATTGAAATCTCCGGACAGAATACATCATACTGCAAGCTAACTAATCAGTGCTTCCATTTTGTTTTTCTTTTTCTTTTCCTATGCGCATGGATGTTTTCTACACATGATATTGTATGTGTTTCCGTATTGATTCAATTAAAATGTTATGGTTTGTTGTCTGAAGATTTACAAGATATGAATGTAATATGAGTTATATAATACTAATTTTGCCTTAATACCACCCTGAAGAAGGTTTAATCCGAAATGCATTGGCACTAGTGTATTATAGGCAATACTAGATGGAAACCCATTTGTCGATGTGCACAATTACGTAATTTTAAGGAAAACTTCAGAAATTTGAATAAAACATATCCTGCTTTAAGAGAGACAATGTTTGAATCAATTACTTAATTTAGATCAATACTGTTAGGCGTACTTAACATTTTAGAAATCCAACAGCAACCAGATGGGGCTAACTGAGAAGCGCCATTCCTAACAAAGTAGTGTTACTTTGTTTTTGGATACTTCAAGTTTTGACTGGTCCTTGTGCTATGGGACCATTACGGACTGGCAGCTCCAGGCAAAAATATTTTGAGCATTGAATTTGACTCATTTTAAAAAATTCCTACTACTAAAAGATTGAATAGAAGTGGTGCCCTACTCTCCCTCCATACATTCTTACTGTGGCATGGCATTTTATTTACTGGTGTTGGGTCAAAGGCAAATGACAACATAACTGTCCTTACGTGGGAGGCACGACATTTTTTATTGGCTTTGGGGGGTAAATACAACACGAGTGTTCTTATACGGGGAAATGTGTATAATGATATGATATTTATATAGCGCTTTCGCCAAAGCGATGTACAGAGAACATACGTACATGCAATTATCACTGAACCGAAGTTGGAACTCATTTATCAACTTCGGCAGGATGAAAGGTTGAGTTGGCTTTGCTAGAATTTGAACCTGTGACCTGCAGATCACGCTCAGATCACAACAGCGAGCTCTCAACCTGCTGAGCTATTTCACCGGCTAGCCAATAAGGACATGTGATTTCTTAGCGTAGCATGTATTTTCTTTTACTGCCATTAGGGCAAAGCCAACATGAGTATGTTCTTACGTGGGGATACTGACAAATACACTGGCAGAGCCAGCATGAACATGATATACTGGCAGAGCCAGCATGAACATGATATACTGGCAGAGCCAGCATGAACATGATATACTGGCAGAGCCAGCATGAACATGATTTGTTATAGAATCATTACTGACATTAAGGGGAAAACAAACATGAGTATGTTCTAAAGTGGGAATACTGACAAATATACTGCACCAGAATGTACATGTGTGGCAAAATCAATATGAAAATGTGTTTTTACACTGGCATATAGCGGGCAAAGTCATTATACAAATGGCTGGGAAAATGCTCCTGCCCATTGTTCGTGACTTGCCATCTAATGGACTTTTTTCATGAGTTACCCTACAAAGCCGATTGAAAACTGCGTGGGTTGTTAACTAATTTATCCCTGAAAGTGCACTGTAAAATGCACCTTTTTAACCCATTATTTCTAAAATATTCTCAGGGGGAGAACCCCCGGAACTCCTTTAATTGGTTTGTGCTTCCTCACTATGCTCTGTCACTCCTGCACATTGTCCTGGGGCAGAGGATGAGCCCACTACATTAGTTGCACCTGTTAAACAATCCTGACTATGCCTCTGGTGATTTGGGGGGAAAGATGCATCTGGTAGGCCAAAGAAAGGCATAATATCTACTCAGCCTTCTGGGCGAGGGGGTTGGGGTGCGAGGGGGAGGAGGGGTCAATAGTGCAATAGGTTTAATTATTATTATTTTAAGTGCACGTGGAAGAAACATTGTCCTAATTTTACACATAAAAAGACATAATACAATTTATACAATCATCATCGTTTAAAATCATATAATCAAAAACAATTCTTAAATCCAACCATTAAAATTCTAAAAAGACAAACTTCTCATCTTGTAATTCATTAGTTTCATAAAATACTGCTTTGTGCCAAGTTAAAAGTTCAAACTTTGTATAGGCTTTAATTCCCCACTTACTACCAGCTTTCAAAACTGCCATAAAACACACCCCAACCCCCAAAAAGTGTTGAGGCTGGCTCCGCCCCTGCGCTGGAGGGTATTTCTGTGTGTGGTGAAAGTGTGAAGTAGCCGCGGTAAGTATTACAAAGACGATCAATGTGGAAATGTAATATATATTTATTAAGTTAATATAACTACATTACAATGTAGTAAAAGGAGGAGGGAGACAACTAGTAGCAGAGGGAGCTGGACAGTTATCATTCAACTACAGTCCATCCTTCTAGAACCCTGTATGCCTCTGAGTTCCAAGTGTTCTATTATTACACACCATGATGTGGTCAGGCATGTCCCTCAGTCATCAGGCAGATTCTATTATAATAATAAATACTACACATCTCCCTCCCTTTATATTATATTAACAAACTATATTCCTTATAATTTTACACACAAACTATATACAATTTCTGTAACAATTGTTCCAGTTGGTTAACTAGAACTCCACATAGTCTTCCATCTTCTTTGGTAACCGATAGGATCTGCCAACTCTGGACGTACATCCTCCATGTCTGGAATTACTTGGCAAGGAAAATTTAACTTGCTCAGATTTGCCATCATATCCCTTTTCCACAGTGTTATTAACTTTATTTTCCTCACCACTGCTTGACTTTCTGAATATCTTAACATTTCTAGCTGTATTCTTGCCTACATCTTTCATTCCTTTCTTGTTACCTATTTCTTTCCTGATACACTTATTATTTTCACACATCCAAATTCTTTCTACATTCCATATTCTTTTGTCCTCCGTCCTGACAGCATTATGAAACGCCTCTATAACTCTAATAGGATTGGACCATTTACATGGTCCACTCCTTAGAGCAGGAGGGAGTAATACTTTGACAAACTGACCAACAGCTTTACACATATCATACTTGCTGTTCTGTACCTTCTTATCATAGTTCACCTTGTTTCTCCTTTGTGTTTCCCTGATTTTTTTTTTTGCATTACTCAGATTTTTTTTTATTTCTTCACCCTCTTTAATAATCCAAATGGGAGCTAATTTTGTGTTTGCTTTTCTTCCTCTGCTATGCTCAAAAGGAGAAACACCAGTACTGGTATGTGGGGTGAAACGATGGGCAATCATTTTTTCCCTAATGGCATCCTCCCAATTCAACCCATTGATCCACGCCATTCTGATGGTCTCTTTCAGGATTTTATTAAAACGTTCTACCACCCCATTGGTCTGTGGATGATAGATCGAGCTAGTCTTGTGTTTAATGGCAAATTTTTTACAAAAATCTGCCACTTCCTTAGACATAAATTGGGTACCGTTATCGGAAAGAATACTTTCCGGGTATCCTTCTCTCTCACATATACTTGATAAAAATTCCACCACGGTTTTACCCGTAATACTAGAAGTAATCAAAATCTCTGCCCACCTGGTGAGAAGATCTATAACTACCAAGCAATACTTTTGTACACCTTTACAATGTATTGGACCTAAAATATCCATACTTATATCCCTCCATACACTATTGGGAATATCAGTAATAACCATTGGTTGCCTGGAACCCACACATTTTTTCTCATCACCACAACAAAGGATACATTCCCTAATATATCGTTCGATCTGGAGATCACAACCGGGCCACCAATAGTCATTCCTAATTCTTTGTTTAGTCTTTATCACTCCTTGATGGCCCTCATGACCTAATTCTACAATCTTCTTACGCAGATCCGTCGGAGGAATGACTTTATCACCTCTCATTACAAAGTTATCGTGAACATGCAGTTCATCTGCAACTGTCCAGAAAGCACTTAAATTAGCTTCCTCAAATTTAGATTTCTTCATGGAATCATGACTTTGAATCAATTCTTTCAATTTCTTGATGTTATCATCATTAGTTTCAGCCTGATCCCAAGCATCCTTGGATATGGAAGAATTTTCCACACAAAATACCACTTCCATGTCTTCATCCTCATCAACAATCTCAGAGATGTTGGTTAATCGAGATAAACAATCAGCAGACACATTCTTTATTCCTGGAACATATGACACAGTATAGTTAAACTCTTGCAGCATCATGACCCATCTTCTCATTCTGTTGGATACTTTATTAAGACCTTTTGACATGAATACTTGAGTCAAGGGCTTATGATCAGTTCGAAACTCAACTTGGTTGCCCCATATAAAGCTTCTAAATTTGTCAGCTGCCCACTTAATAGCCAGAGCCTCCTTTTCTATAGTGGCATAAGAACTCTCTGCACCCTTCAACAATCTCGACGCAAAAGCAATTACTGCTTCTTGACCATTTTTCTCTTGGGACAATACAGCTCCCAATCCTATGTTACTGGCATCCGTAGTGATGATAATCTTGTCTTTGGTACAAAAATCCTTTAATGCAGGAGCAGAGTTTATTGCATTCTTTATGAAATTGAATTCATTTTCACATTCCCCATTCCACTCAAACCATTTCTTCTTGAGTGCTTCTCGTAATGGAACGGTGTGTATGGCAAAATCCTTGACAAATTTTGAGTAATATTCAGCCATGCCAATAAATGTACGAATTTCATCTTTGTTACTTGGGCTTGGCATGCCCACAATGGTATTGACTAATTGAGGTTTTGGAAAAATTCCTTCTGCTGTAATTTTGTGTCCCAAATATTCAATCTCCGTGCAATTTATCTTACACTTATCTTTGCTCAAAGTCATGCCCGCATCATATAATTTCTTACACACGTGTAGTAACCTTTTGTCGTGCAATTCTTGAGTAACAGCATGAATCAATATGTCATCTTGAAAACATATCACTCCATCAGTTTCCTTGAACATACCATGCATAACCTTTTGGAAAACTGATGCTGCCGACACTAATCCAAAAGGCATTCTTTTAAATTGATACAAACCATCAGGAGTTATGAACGCAGTCAGTTTCCTTGACTCTCTATGCAATTTAATTTGATGATAGGCAGATGATAAGTCTAACGTCGAAAATACTTTAGAGGGTCCAATGGTAGAAACAATTTCTTGTATATTAGGTAAAGGATGACGATCAGGTATGACACATTTGTTCAATTCACGTAAATCAACACAAATTCTAAGTTTTCCTGACTTTTTTCTTATCACAACCAGTGGAGAAACCCATTCGCTAGCATCAATACTTTCTATGATTCCATCTTCTTCCATTTTCTTTAATTCCTTGCTGACTTCTTCTCGTACCGCTAACGGAATGTTTCTCAATTTTTGAGCTATAGGTTTTTTATCTGACTTGAGCAATATTTGATGAGTAAAACCTTGAAGACATCCTATATTATCTCGGAAAACCTTTAGCAAACCAGCTTTACGTATAATATCACCACCTGCAATTGATTCACTGCTTCCATTACTTATGGACAAGACTGATTCCACACTGGTGGAGTCCACTTTCACTCGCAACTTACTCTGGTGAGTCCAGCTGAGTAAAGCAGTTTTCCCTTCACTTGTGATATATATTTTGCCGTTTGCCACTCTGTTCTTAAATTTCAATTTTCCCCAATGCCAACCGATGACATTAATTCTCACACCTCCATAGGCTCTTGGATTGATATCCGTTTCATGTAAATATTCATGTTTATTCTTGTTCCAAAACTGTCTCGGCAGAAGCGTATACTTTGCACCAGTATCAATCATCATACATATTTCATTGCCATCAATTGACACCATCGCCCTGGGACTTTCCAACACTTCTTCATCATTATCATCAGTTATAGTACATACGCAATCATCTTGAACTTCCATTTCACTGCGATCACTATCAGAATTGTCCCCTATCCAGTTCATGGAATTGTCGCGATATCTGCAACATTTGGAAAAGTGGCCTTTTCCTTTACACTTGTTACAAATGATCTTTAATGCTGGACAATCTGGGTCATCAGCCCAATGATTCACATTGCCACACCTGTAACACTTTCCTTGGCGCTTTTTTTCCACTTTCCTTAATTGATTCACTGGACTGTTCTTCTTAGATACTTCATATGATGAACCCTTTTGAGCATATTTGCTTGACCTTTTGTCCGCTCTCCTTGAATTATATTGCTTAGTGATGGATCTCCTCTTAATGGTGTCATTATTGATCATTGAAATCGACTCCTCTTCATGCGTGTCATGCATTTTACTGTTGCTGTTTTCTATTTTTACTTGCTTCATCTTATTCTCCAATTCTTTAACACACTCCTCCGTGTGCTCTACTTCTTTAGCTACTCGAAGAACAGTGTCGAGGGAAGGATCACTTTCTGACCACAATTTTTCCCTTACTTTGCTACTGCGACACTCTAACATAAATTGGTCTCTGAGTCTCTCATCTAGTTGCTCATTAAAGTTGCATGACTTTGCTAATTTCCTTAATGCTGTAACAAACTTTTCCACACTCTCTCCCTCCTCCTGTGTGCGTTTGCCAAACTTATAACGTTCTAGAATTATGCTCACTTTCTTTTCAAAATGTTTATCAATTTTCTTTACAGCCAGCTGGTATTCATTTAGATCCACACTGTCTTCCTCTGGTAAATCTGGAAGTGTTTCGTACTTTTCTTGGCCAACAGGACCTAAACAATGCAATAGTAATGACTTCCTTTTCTCCAGACTGCAATTGGGACCACAGATCACACCTGCATAATGTTCAAACGATTTTATCCACCTCTTCCAAGGTAAAGCAGGTTCATCAGTGCTGGGCAAGAAAAAGGCAGGCGGTGGCACACTGCTGAATGCCATGAGAGTTTATATTTAATGACAACCACAGTATTATATATATGTGTTTGAACCAGAACACACTCCTTGCAGCGCAAAACTGTGCCAGATGTCCTGAAGCGCAATGTGCAATGTAAAATGAAATCTGACAAAAGTGGGCATTATTTTATCAACCATCGCTAGCATACAAATATTCATCTCCTCTTGAAACTTGTGTACAATGCACATACTATCCTCATGTGGATTAGTTACCACTATGTATCTGCAGATGGGAGTTCACTCATATATAATTAATAGCATTGTTCCACGAAATTGCAATGTGCACAGATTGCACTTTTCCAACTCCTACTGTACTGCCTACACCACACTGTCACAGTGCGTGAGAATTGCAGGCTTGCATTGGAAAACAGCGGCGTACTGCGCCTTTAAGAAACATTTCCTGCTCGAAGGCATTGAGCGCATGCGCGAACTCCGATGTTAAAGTAACGTAAGGCGGCTAATTGATGTACAGCATCTGCTGTCATATCCTTTGTATGCCGCACTGGAATCGCCCAGCATTACCTTCCGGAACATCAAAACGGGGCCGCTTCTACGCTCGGGCATGAGCGGAGCAGCTCCGTGTACCTCGATGCAGCATCAATACGACCGGAGCCATCCTCGTCGCCACTTGAAGTAGCCGCGGTAAGTATTACAAAGACGATCAATGTGGAAATGTAATATATATTTATTAAGTTAATATAACTACATTACAATGTAGTAAAAGGAGGAGGGAGACAACTAGTAGCAGAGGGAGCTGGACAGTTATCATTCAACTACAGTCCATCCTTCTAGAACCCTGTATGCCTCTGAGTTCCAAGTGTTCTATTATTACACACCATGATGTGGTCAGGCATGTCCCTCAGTCATCAGGCAGATTCTATTATAATAATAAATACTACAAAGTGGTGTGGTGAAAGTGGTACGGAGAAACCCCTCGATCGATCAAAGGCTTACAGATCGTACAGTCAGTCACTTGCTGAAGACCGATGTGTGCAACTTAAATTGCCTCTGACTACAACTCACAGAATACACGGCGTCGTTGGGTGAAATTAAAGCACACAACTTGAAAAGTGGTATTCTGGTGACATACTCGTCTAGTTTCTGGATGATGAAAGGGTAAGTGCGAAACTGGACTCACCTACGAGGCTGGGCTCTCGGCTCCCGGACGATTCCAGCGGCAGCGCCCTGACAGTGCAATGCCGGAAGAGCAGCGCCGACATTAGGTTCAGCATCCACATTCTCATCTCGCCACCTCTGCTCTGCCTCCGACCCTCCACTAGTGTCTTCCTGCAGTCGGATCTTCCCAGGACACAGGATCACGTGAGGGAGGCCCCGGTGCGCCACATGACCCTGAAACTGGGGCAGGAGGAGGAACGCCTGTGCTGTGGTGTCAGGAGGGAGCGATGTGCTCACCGCTGGCTTCCTCATACCAAAGCGTGGAGCGGCGTCACTGCTATTCGCTCCGTCGCCTCTCCTGGCAGGTAAACGTTTCGCGTCTAGTGCACTGACGCCTGTTATTGTTTACACAGGCTCGCGCAAGTGAAGACTCACTGTGCTCCATACGACCCGAGCAGCATAACACCAGTTGGAGCTTTCGAGAGAGGGACACTCCAGCAAAGGAAATTAGCAATATGGATTTCAGAATAAAATAACGCTTTCAGTGGCATTTATAACCGTCAGTGTACACAAGCCGCGCACACAAGGAAATAATGTGACTCGGCTTGCGGTTTTTTGGCACGCAAGCGAATGAAAGGTTGACACCAAGTTCCACTGCCTTGTTGCAGAAACAGCATATATGGCATCTTGCAGTTGAATAGCGTCTCCTGCCATAGTTTATAGCTTCGAAGCGCCTTGCCTGTCAGAGAGACCAGGAGAATGATAGAACATTCAGTAGTGATAGGCAGGGACTCATTTAGTGGTCTCCAGAGGCGACCTCTGTGGTCAGCCTTGCGACCTCTAGAAAAAAAAAGATATATATATTTTTTGGTAATGTAAGCTTATGGGCTGTGGCCAGCACCATGTGGCTCTTTATTTCTGGAGTGGCTGGCTTTCTTGTTCAGGCCCCTTAAAAAAAGAAGAAAAGGAGTGACACAAGTCTAACAATTTCAGCACTGACCCTAAATAAGAAAGATTAGGAATACCAAATATTGTGTCTTTCTGGAATTCTATACAATAATTGCTAGACCCATTAAAGGTTTATTTCAGGCACACTTCAGGGGGTGAGTCACTGATTTAGTCTGTTCTTACACGCCTCAACTCAGCCTTTCATCCTTCTGAGGTCGATAAATGAGTACCCACACAGGTTGGGGGTATATTTTTTCTATATAAAGCACTTAAGCGTAAGTGCTATATGATAGCACATCATATCATTTCTTCATGGACGTCTGCTTGCATTCACAGTAATTTGGTAATATGGGCCTATATACACTGATCTTAACGATACATATGGCGATCCATTCTTGTATGAAATGTACATCACATTATAGTGATATCGTAACCATATTTTTTGTAGTGTACAATGCTATGTGATAGCATTTCCTGTTTTGTCAACGGGTGAAAGGTCGCATTCCATCGCATCCTGCGATATCACTTCGGGGTGGGGCCAAATGACATCACTTCCTGTGATGTCACCAGGGGTCAAGGGTCGTGTGATGTCACTTCCGCTACCCCTGGCATTTTGGTGAAATGACGCCCCTGATGATAGGGAGAAACAAAGTAGGGGAGTTGGGGTGAGGGATAGATAAGATGCATGAGAAGGAAAAGGTAGGCGAGCTATGTGTACAATTGCACCGTATTTATCGTGGGACTCAACTGTATTATATGGGGCACAGGGCCAAGAGGAGAGATAGCTGGAGAGATGGTGTTGTCTGCACAAAAGAGATATGCCTGGAAATGTCGTACTGTATGGTGAGCCTGGCCATTTCTAAAGCCATGCACAAGAAAATGCATGCTGCAAAGCCCTTACGTTTACTTCCGTAAACCCCAAACAACATTTTGTTGTATGTCAGAAATCTGAATTTGCCTAATTTTCAAAATCGTCCTGAAAAGCAAGCAAACATAGCTCACATTTTTGGTTTGCTCATTTATGTCATGGTTATCCTAAGCTTGTGGGCAAAGTGGTTATAGCCAGACGTTGAGCCTTCCAGTGTCATAGTGAGCCAAGACATGTAGAAAACAGTGCGCAAAACCCCTCTACTTTACTAGTCCCCTAACAGTCTGGTTCCATTTATAGGAAAGCTGGAAGGAAAATATGGGCACATTTAGCTGAAGGAGGGATTTCGACCATGGCTTCCTTCGGAGCATAAGCCCAGTGCGGCCTTCCTGGAGGTTCCTGTGTTCCGCTAGAGCCTTTAAGGTAATGGTTATATTGATGTGTGAGGCAGTAACCAGTGAAGTAAGAGGCAGTGACTGTTCCCAATGTTACAATAACCCAAGGATGACTGAAACATTGTGTAAGTGTGTGGCAATAAAAAGCAGTGGTTTTTTATTGCACATCACGTAAATATAAACAACATAATTACACAATGTACACTTGGGCACGAGGTCCAGGGTTGTGTCCCTCACCCGTGCCACCTTCCTCTTCCCACGACGACGTGGGCCACGTTTGTTGCCCTGTATTCCCTTTCTTCTCCCTTGTTCTTTTCTTGGGTGGGTGGGTTTTGAGAAAATAAAAGTTTTCTGCATGTGCAGAATACTTATGCTGCTCCGTCCGGAGTACCAGTGAACTGATGTCTCTTTCCCCAGCAACTCCCTTTATCCCTGTAGTTTCACCCTGGGCTACGCATGTGTTTGTGAGGGCTTTGTTGTACCCCCGTCCGGCTGGAGCCGACGGCCATTGGCACCTTGTTGTGCCCTTTTGTTGGCCACTTGCCTTCTTCCTGTTTTCCCTTTGCCCCTCTGGTTGCTTGTCCGGGCTTTCTAGCTGCGGGGTGTCCCCTGCACAGCACTGACCAGAACCCTCTTAGGCTGAGGCTAGGCGCTTATGGGAGTTAATTTACATAAACCAGCCTTTGACTAACCTTCTCATCCCGGGCTGCAGTTACTGTGCTCTGTTAATAGAGGGCATCATGCATATGTTAGGACAAAATGGGGTTTATGGTCTAGTTAACAAATTAGATTTCCAGGTCTACCTTCTGAGGGTTTTTTGTGTGGGCGTGTTTAGGGGGTTGCTACATGGTGTCTTATGGCTGCTTCAAAAGTGCTTGCAAATTAGACATTTAAAGCAAAACATTATAATGAAACCTCAGCATACTATAACATGACCTAACCAGCTAGTATAAAAGAAAACTGACAACATATTTTCCCACCCTCCCGTCAAAGGAGTGAATGTGTACATACAGCAGCACTCGGATAGATTCTAGTTAGCATACATTTAGCTTTCGGAAAAGAACACTTTGATCCCAGCAGAGCAAGATATTACAAACATGTTTCTAGAGCTTAAAACGTGACATGCTGAGACATAACATAACAAAGTGTAGCATACCAATCCTAATTCAGTGTAGCACTTCAAAACAGGGCTGGGCATTGATAATATAGCTTAGTACCTAGGAAAACATCACACACTCTGCTCCAGACTCACCTTCTGCTGCTCCTGGGTTGACTGAATTCAAAATGAAATGGCTGATCTTTTGTAGGCCAAGTTATTGGGACTTCAAAGGAAAGGGACTGTCCCCTCACACATTCCTTCACTCTTCCCTGGGGTAAATGGCTGTTTCCTTTCATTAAGAGGTGCCATTCCTCCTTTGATTAAGAGGTGTTGTCTCTCTGGACCAGTGGGTGTTGCATTTGGGTGCTTTTTGGTGGGATAGTGATGGCTCATCCTTTGAAACAACCGGTGGCTTCCATAAATGGAGTTTCTTTTTTAAAATGTATTTATTTATTTACTAGCAAAAATTAACCGTATTCTCACAGGTTCTGTAAACAGACACAATGACACTGAAACAAAGTGTTGAAAATCAATGATCCTGTAGTTCCCTGTTGTGAGTCGCTTATGTAAATCCATGATCCTGTAGGCTGCTGTTCTGAGTCGCTTATCATTTGATGTGCTTTGCACTCTGAAGTCAACTGCACCGAGCATAGGTGTGTGTGGCTGGCTAACAAACTCTGGAGCAGACATGGAGGTCAGAGGAGAGTTGGTATGCTGTAATATGATGGGGCCTTCTGTGCGCTCTCTCCACTTTCCGCCTCAACCCGGCGTGGTGCAGTGCGTTTTAGTGCGTTACGGTGCAGATATTCCCAGAAACGGTGCATCCCAGGGCACTGAAGCAAGGTTTTCAAGGCGTTTGAGTTTTGTTCCTATCGTGGAGATGCTTACAATGAGCTTTATCTGGTCCTTCTACAACCACATTGTTGTTTTGTGTGTTTCAGGGCAAATATCTCGGAAACGGAGTGCCCTAGAGCCTTGAAACATGGTGTTCAGACCTTGACGTTTTTGTTCCTCGCATCCAGACGCTTGTAATTAGCTCTTTCTGGTCCTTCTACGACCACCTTGATGTTTCGCCGTTTCCAGGCTACTGTCTCATGTGTGCAGTGGCTGAAATCTGGGTAACGGGGTGGGGTGTCCACACATAATGTACCCAGTGACGTCGCGAGGGTCCTAACCGGTAACTATGCAAAGTGTGGTACAGATTGGTGGAATGGTGTGGAATTGCATAAGGAACAAACAAACAGATTTTCCATTTGATATAAATAGATTTTACTTGACAAAACCATAGGCTTGTGCTTCAAGGCAAAGTGCTTAAGGACCCAAAACAAGTCATTGGCTCCTCGTTGGTCAGGCTATTGAGTCTTCCACAGTGTCATAGTGAGCATGATCATGTTGAAGCCCTACCAAGAAAACAAGGATGGCAAAGCCCTTCTGCTTACTTCCCTAGGGTTTGGGCTGGGTATATTACACGGGCCGCGGTGGCGGGTGTGCAGTTATGGTTAAGTTGCTAAACTCATAGGAAGAGCACTTTTTCGGCGGCTTATGGATGAATCCTCACCAAACTTTGCAAAAAAAAGTATATGTCCGGCTCTGAATTTTCGTGCAGGGGGGGCAAAGTTATAGGGGGAGTCCCAACATTTTTTTCCATAGACTGAATGAGGAAAAACTTTGCGCACGGCTACAGGCAGAATGGCTGGACGGATTTTCACCAAATTTGCGACAGGGGCTTGGTTCAGAAAGCGTGCTTTCGTGTGTTTGGTGGAAATCCGACCAGTAATTTTGTTGAAAAGAACTGAAATGTACGTCCCAAAAAATGTGTGATATCTGGGTCTGCTCTGCCGACCGATTTCCTTGTTTGCTCTGCAGACAGAAGTGTCATTGGCTCGCGGTACGGCGTGCTGTCGGAGAAGTTTGGACGTGGCCGGTGGTTGGTTGGAGGGATGCATGGTGTGCCTCAACATTTTTTGGGAAAGCCGCCATGGTACATCGGAGGACAGTGCAGCAGCGGAAGGGTCTGGAAAATGTACCGAACGGAATGTGTTGACGCAATAAGGGAGGGGACGCATGGGTGAGTGAGAAGTGGTTCATGTGACATATGTAGGCGAGTACTTTGTGTGGTGATTGGAGGTGGCTGTCGTAGCAGCCCCATAGCTTCTGCCGCGACCTGTTTGTGGCGACCTCTTTTCGTGGTGAGTGGTGTCAGGTCAATTGCAGAAGGGGAGTGAGTTGCACATGACATAAGTTGGTTGGGAGCGCGGGCGGGTGTGTGCTGTGAATGGAATGCGGTAGGTGGGCACATGGTGGCATGCATGGGTGAATGAAGGTGCAGTGGGTCTCTGGAAGGATTGGACTATTGGGTGCATGACCGAAGGCCGTAGGGTGTAGGGCATGCACTCAAGAGCGTAAGGCTGCAGGATACCCACCGCTGGAACCCATGTTGGACTCTGCATTCGGTAGAGTGTGGTGCTTGCATAGTGTGGTGTGTGCAGATTGGTTTCAGTTGGGCCAGTGTTGCAAACAGAAAGTGGGTAGGTTGCCTGTGACACAGTTCTTTGTGAATGGAATTGGGTACGTCCATAGTATGTGAATGAAAGTGCAGTGGGGTGTAGGAAAGAGTGTTTTGTTAGTCCATTATGTTAACAGTTGGAATTTGTTGCTGCATAGCTACATGGCGGTGCGCAGGTTGGGTAGCAGTGCTGGTGGCAGTAGTGTATGTGTGGATGGTAGTAGTTGGTTACATGGTGATATCCATGGTGCCATTATGTTGCTGCGGGTGTGTTCAAGGCCAATGCTGTTTGCAGATTTGTTGAAGTAGGGGGGCCAATGTTGTGAAAATGTTGTGGTTAGTGACACAATACTTAGTGCATGGCTTTGGGTAGGGGCAGTGGAGGCTGTGTGGTATGTTTGTGGAATCTGATAAGTAGGACCTGTTTTTGTGAAAGGGTGTGTTATGGTGTGGGGAGTTGGGGTGAAGTGTTGCTATGTACGTATGTTACGTTTGTGCATAATGTTAGCTGCCCACATGGGCATAATGTTAACTGTTGCAATGTGTTGCTGCATAGCGCCATGGCAGTGTACCGGTTGGGTAGGAGTTCTGGTGACAGTGGTGTGTATGTGGATTGTCGTAGTTGCTGAAATGGTGACATGCAATGGGGGGAGTACATTGCTGTGGGTGTGTTCAAGGCCTAGACTATTGCGTGCATGGCCGGCGGCCATGCACTCAAAGGCCTAGGCCTTGAGAACACCCACGGCAGTAATGCATTTTTGAATGATATGATATGGCATTTATAACACGCTTATACACAAGTGTTTCAAGGTGCGACGAGGCAAGGGAGGGGAACAGAGGGAAGACGAGATAATGATCCTACTAGGCCAGGTGTCAGTCAGATGGCGCAAGTGCATGGGAAGGCGGAAAGGGTAAGTGCGAGGGGGGAGGGGACAGTGCAGTTAATGGGATAAACAGAATAAATAACAAGAATAAATAACAAAGAATAATAACAAGAATAAATAATAATAAGTAAAAGTATGGCCAGGTGGCGACAAGTGCAAGGGTAAGTGCAAACATCAGGAGTCCGGTTCTGGTAGTGGGACTGTAGGGATACAGAAAACAGTCCCCAAGTGCGGGGGTTGCCAGGAAGGCAATACACGTGTGCGACTGGCAGGCTAGGGGACCTGGGCCCGAGATCAGAGGGTGGCCAGGTAACCAGTGCAGTTTCAGTTTCAGCAGGAAAATCTGCAGGGGAGAGGAGGAGAGAAAGCAGAAGCAAAGAGCAAGGTTTTGAGGTGTTTACGGAACCGGTGATGATTCTCCTCAAGTTTCAGGGAGGCTGTTCCAGAGGGAGGCCCCTGCCGAGGAAAGAGATCTGCCACCAACTCGTTGGTTGGAGAAGCGACTGACCATGAGGGAGTTGGAGGCGGATCAGCGGAGAGCTCGAGAAGGACGATATTTAGGAAGAGAGAGTTGAAGGTATTGATACCCCAGGTCCCAGCAGGCCTTGTGGACAATGCAGAGGGTTTTGAACTTAATCCTTGCAGCCACTGGGAGCCAGTGCAGGGATTTCAGTCCTGGAGAGATACGATCACTGGGCTTGAGTCCAAGGACAAGTCTCAGTTAGAGGGTGGTGACATGTAAGGAATGGTTGTGGAGCACATTTCAGCCGTTATAGGCCAGTGTTGCAAACAGAATGTGGGTAGGTTGGCAGTGGCACAATACTTTGTGAATGGAAGTGGGTACGCCCATAGTATGTGATTGAAAGTGCACAGGGATGCAGCAGACAGTGTTCTGTTTGTACATTATGGAAAGTGCTGTAAATTGTTGCTGCATAGCTCCATGGTGATGCGCTATGCTTGGAGATGCTGCAGTGAATAGGCACTCAGTGTGGGCATTGTGTGCAGTGTTTGCATATTGTCAGTATGGTAGAGGGTATGGTTGAAGGGCAGCTTATATTTGCTTGGATAGTGTGCTGTGTGCACAATGCTTGCAGTATGGGCAATGTTGTAAAAATGTTGTGGTTAAGTTGGCAGTGACACAATACTTTCCGAGTGGAAGTGGGTAAGGCAATAGTATGTCAATGAAAGGGCGTAGGGGTGCTGGAGACAGTGTAATGTTTATACATTTTGTTAACTGTTGTATGTAACGATGTGCATGTCCACTGCAGTGTGGAGGTTGGTTAGGAGCGCTGGTGCCAGGGCTGCATATGTGCATAGTGGTAGTTGGTGACATACTGACATACATGGTTGAATTACGGTGCAGGAAATGTGTGCAAGGAGCACACCCACTGGAGTAATGCAGGTTTGACAGTGCATGAGGTACAGGGTGGTGATCTTTGGAGAATGGGTGTGGAGCACAGTGTCGACGTGGTACAGCACCACAAGTGATTTGCTAAGCGTGTACTGTGCATTCCATGGTTGTGGTGATAGTCCCAACATGCTACAGTATTTGGTGTGCGGCAGGAGATGGTGCAGTGAGAAGTTGTGTCGTGTGGCCACGGTGTGTACGTAATGTGAGTATGGAAGTGGGTATGGTTGAAGTGGAGCTTATATGTGGTTGGTTACTGTGCTGTGCAGATTTATTGAAGTAGGCCCAATGTTGTGAGGCTGTTGTGCATAGGTTGCCAGTGACACAATACTTTGTGAATGGCAGTGAATAGGGTTGGTCCAGGCTGTGGTATGTTTGTGGGTTGTGGTAAGTGTGATACATTTTTGTAAATGGGTGTTTTATGGTATGGGGGAGTTGGGTAGAAGTGCTGCTAAATATGAAATGTTAGTGCATAATGTTAAGTACCCATATGGCCGCTTGCTTGGATGTATAGTGTTGTGGTTGGTGTGCAAAGGGCTGCAATGTTGTGTGTATGGCCAAAGGTGTGCTGGGTGCAGCTTAGGATCTTTATGATTGCTGCAATCATGCATTCTTTATCAGAAGTTTCTGGTGGAGGGGCTTAGTAATCAAACGGATTGTGTACTGAGAGTGTTTAACAGTACATATGGAGTGGTATATAGCAATGACAGTGTGCAATGCAGAGGTTTTGTATGTGATTGCTGCATGCGTGTTTGAAAATTTGAAAGCACCCAATGGGGGAGTGCTGCAAAAAGTAACCGTGCAAAGGGAAGAAGTATTGTCTGAGCTTTACTGGTCCGTGGCCCTCACTGTAGATGGGAAAGCGCACATGCACATCCTGCCATTATGAGCAGGGTGGAAAGGGAAATGGAATTGTCGGAAATAGGCAAGTAGGAGTTTAAGGCGTAGTTCACAGGAAGGGGCGGTGCCATTGCGTCCCAATACTGTTTCGTGAGGGTGGTGAACATGGAGAGACACACAGTGCTTATCATCGATGATACCTTTCTGTGCCATCTGCACAGGTCTTGTATGCAAAGAGGCGTTGCTGGTAATTTTGGGTTGGAAGGAATGGATGCTTTGTGAGTCTCTCAGGGTGACTGCAGTTTTGGCGGGATGGTTCACCTGTGCAAATATGTGGCGTCCATGACGAATGTTGACTTTTTCGTGGTGTACTATGGAAGTCTACATTTGGGTTATATGTCGTGTGGACGATCAATACGTCACCTGAAGAGGTTGCTTACCGCAGTGATGCATATTTTTCCAACTGCCAAGGTCCTTTTCTCATACATAACACCTAGAGTAGTATGGCTCCATGACTGTGTAATTTGTCCCCAGTCAGAGTTCGTAAGGTGTGCTATAAACAGAATTATGCGTGAGTTTTTGCAGACTGCTGGCATGTTCTGCACCCACTATGAGATCATGAGGTCGGTAAATATGCACTGGTTCTGTAGAAATGGCATTTATTTGAGCGCCATTGGCAATGCGTCTTCTTTTACACTGTGCAAGAAGTATTGACCACAATGTGGTAAAAATGTGAGGAGAGGCAAACAGAAACGCATATAAAGAGAAAATACAAAAAAAGTTGCTCGTTCGCACGTCAAAGAAAACCTTTATACAACTATGATGCAAGACTGAATCCCCTATCCAGTTTTATATTGTTTACCCCCCTCACTATCCTGAAAAGGTAGTGGATTAAGCAGTACTTTCAGGATCACTCTTGCCACATCCTGGGTGGCTATGTGGATGTATGCGGATGGAGCAATCATGCATGCTTTCATTGAACTGTGTAGTGGACGTGCTTTGGAATGGCACGACATGTGTACTGTAAATGTGTAACGGTACATTTCAAGTGTTGTACAGGAGTGACAGTGTTGGATGATGGCAGTTTCGATGCGATTGGTGGATGTGTGTGTGCCTATTTACGTGTAACCCAATGAAGTACAGCTGCAGAGAAGATGGTGCAAAGAGAAGAAGGACTGCTCCCGCTTTACAGGAATGTGGCCCTCGTGCTACTTTGGGAGGTGCACATGCCAAAATCTGCCCTTTACACCACCTTGCCCAATTAGCATGGCAGTGTGGGGATTAACCAATCAGCTAGTGTTACTAGGGAAGCAGTTAAAAAAAGGTTCTTTTAAGAGCCACCACAACTAACTATGTCCGCTCCCCTGGTTGAAAGTTATTCCCCCACTCCTGCGCACGCCCATCAGGAAAATTCCACAAATATCACAATAGTTGCAGGGTGGCACGTGTTTCATACACCTCTTTTGCAGATGACGGCCATAGAAATGGGCCTGCAGAGCCTTCGGGATTGGCCAATAAAGTTTATGGGTGTGGTGTGTACGGACAGACAGTGCTACACAGTGTATTTGTCAACAGAAATGCAGAGGGTGCGGTTATGGCTGTGTGTTTCACGATGCACAGAATGCAGGTTTTGGGGGATTCTGACATACATTGACTGAAAGTGAAGGAAAAACACTGTGCAGTGGCTACTCATTTTGCAATCTATCATGTGCATGTGTTGTGCTATGGAGTAGCTACAGTGAAGTGCCTGATTTTGATTCTCTGCGTGACACTTTGGTGCCACGCAATCATGCTGATATTATTGTTCTTCATGGTGCAGGGAAAATTCCACAGTATGTTACACAAGCTTCAGTGCCGTTTGCGATGACGGAGGCACTTCGTAAGTTCATGCGTTTGTTTCCGTTCTCTTGCATAACTTTCTATCACATTATGCAGCCTCCGATGGGGCAGCGTCATTTTCTATTTGGTCCTTCAATGCAGACAGCGTGGTACATTGCAAAGAAGTGTATCAAAGCCTTTGTTCGACATGTGCCAATGGCATACTTCGCCCATGGAAATAGAAGCCCGAGTGGTGAAAAGGGCGAGCTGTTGTCTGCTGTGCGGCTGCTACCCTTATTCAAGACTTTGTTCGTGTAAAGAACTGAAAGAACTGAAAAACATTCGCCTTGTGGACAGGAGGAGGATCGACTTTAAAACACCCCCTCCAAATCGCGTAAGACTCCCAGCTCAGCTGCGAGCAGTTTGAAGTGAGGGGCATCCCCCCTGCAACACGTGACCCGCGTCACGTGACTTTCGGAAGCCACTCCCTCTGCTTCAGCCTCATAAGCAGAACAGCTTGACCCTTGCGGCGAGAAGCCCGAGTGGTGAAAAGGGCGAGCTGTTGTCTGCTGTGCGGCTGCTACCCTTATTCAAGACTTTGTTCGTGTAAAGAACTGAAAGAACTGAAAAACATTCGCCTTGTGGACAGGAGGAGGATCGACTTTAACACACCCCCTCCAAATCGCGTAAGACTCCCAGCTCAGCTGCGAGCAGTTTGAAGTGAGGGGCATCCCCCCTGCAACACGTGACCCGCGTCACGTGACCCGCGTCACGTGACTTTCGGAAGCCACTCCCTCTGCTTCAGCCTCATAAGCAGAACAGCTTGACCCTTGCGGCGAGAAGCCCGAGTGGTGAAAAGGGCGAGCTGTTGTCTGCTGTTTGCGGCTGGTGGTGGCTAAAAGGCTAGGTAAGACACTGATCACACACATCATATTTTCTTCCAGGGAGGAGCGACCAAAACCCTTGCACCTACGCGAAGCGGCACGCAGAGTTGACTCGCCAGAACCGCGAGCAATCTACGGCAGCACGCGGCCGTCTCGGCCGATATGGCCTCTTCAGTCAACTCGAATTTACTCAATTCATCAACAACACCGATAACACCGCTAGGTCGCGTCCTACGCAGTCAATACACACGCCTGGAACGAATTGACCGACGCAATACAAAAGACAGAGAAAATCTACGATCCCGTTCCAACGTAAGGAAGGCAAAGGGGGAGGCTAAATCCATCTCATCCTCCTCCTCCTCCTCCTCCTCTCTATCGTCTAGGCCAAGCTCGCTAGACAGCCAGTCGCTGCGTGAAGCAAGCTCCCGGACCGACAAAGAGGAAGAAACCGCCGTGCAAACTGAGTTACACCTATTGAGGGACGAAGTCTTGCATCAGCTCCCCGCCGTTACTGGACCCCCTTTGCAGTCAAATCCTGTTGTGATCTCGCTAGGAGGCTCCATAGACAAGTGCGAAACGACGATGACAAATCCGTCTGACTACACACCGTCCCTGTCACCGCGTAATCAGCTTTCAGTTTCAAGAGATCGACCTGCCTCCGCTGTGGCGAGTGGGACCAGACCCGACAGCGCCGAAGGGCGCAGTCGAGTTGACCCCAGCGGCATGGTCTTACTGAGCCGACAAAAATCCCCGGACCTTCCAGCCTCTGCTACGACGACTGGGATCGCACCGGTTGTCGCCGGAAGGTGGCGTCGATCTGACCCTTTCGCTTCGGTCCAAGAGGAAGCACAGAGTTCCGAACCTCTAACCGACTCAACCTTACAACAAATCTACAAAAAGCGCAACATCCATACGCACGCTCTACAAGCTAGAAACCTGGAAGACAACCTGGTGTCATGTGCCGATTTTGGAAGTACCATTCAAGTTGAATGGCATGCAAATTCCAGCCACACGACTACATTAGATGAAAGAGACGATACCGAAACACCTCCCACTTTACCATCACACCCACTGTTAACTCCACCGACAACAGAGAGGTCGGTAGGTCCCTCGTCCCTCCCTTTAACGGTGGCTCCTTCCCCTTTACCCGTGGAAGCGGACCCAAACTCAACCTTGGGGAACGAACCGCCCACAGAGCGTTACGCTTCACAAAGACAAACTGCTATAGCTTTACTAAAACGAAAAGCACTTCACCAGAAAAAACCCTACGAATCTGGGACTTCACAAAGTTCCAATTACTATCAACGGAAGCAGCGCCAAACAGCAAAGAAAATCGAGATTGGGAAAACGCTACTTGCCAAACCCTTAACATGTCACGCATTAAAAGACTTCTTCGCCACACAGACAAAGAGAAAACTGGTGAGGGAAGTCGAGCTTTCAGACGCAGAACTATTGGACGCAATCGCCGAAATTCCCCCGGCTCCTAAACAAAAGAAAACGGGGGAGGTCGATTCACAGAACTCACCGTTAATTGACCTATGCGCCTCTCCAGTAAGAGCTTCAGCCTTGTCACATAACTCGGACCACTTACAGCCAAGTCCACCCACTGGACCCACACAACCAGCTCTCAACGTGTTCGTTGAGTCATCCGAAGACCGAGTGCTAGGACCTTGTGTCCTAGTTCCAGATAAACATAACCTACCAACAAAAGTCAAAAACGACACCCCGCCTCAAAGAACTACTGCAAACCAATTCGCTCCATGTACACGCCCTTTAGATCATCAGAGAAACTCCTCCACTCCGGGAAAAGACAAATCCAGTGAGTCTTCGCCATCAAAATTGAACCACGAGTCAGAAAATCAGTCTCCAGATATGTTCGCTGTGATGTCAGCCATCACGGTGGCCTTGTCCCCGTTTGGAAAACTGTACGAATTGCTCAACGAATCAATGAAAGATCTGGTGACAATAGTAACCTCTGAAAACTCAAAAATGATCTTCTTGGAAGGCTTCATCACGGCCCTAAACCAAAAAAACACGGAGCTAGAACTTCAGTGGGAGCAAAGAATGTCACTCCTAGAAACCCAATTAAGATTAAGATCCCCACACACACTCCGTGCATCTACAAACATAGACAGATATACAACCATTCAGGAAAAACCGAACGAAGCAAACAAGGGTCAACCAATTAGTGAAACCCAAATCACTCTTGAAACTGAAATATCCAAAGAAGGCTGTCATCAAATAGCCAAAGATTTGAAAAGAGGTGTGGATGAATATAGCAGAAAAACGACACCGCTCATCGTAAAAGCAAAAACCAACTCTAAGAAATTGGAACCCAAACCCGCACAAAGCCTTAGTTGGAGTAAACAACGAGAGGAGCTACACCCCAAAAGAACGTTACTACAAACCATGATACAGAATTCATCAAAAGAAGCAGCACTTCTGGAATTTCAGCAGACAACCGAGGTGGACGATTTACATTCATCGATCCCAGATTCCTCCTTGATGAACCTCGCACAAAACTTAGAACCGGAAGATACATCAAATCCACATACCACTGTGCGAAAGCCTTCGTCAATAGAATCAACAAACTCTTCTACCGATCTATTTACACTGGGCTCCACAAAAGCGTCCTTGACTTCATCGAACTCAGCTGTTTCGTTCGCATCCAAAGCGGCAAAAGAACTACCGTCTGAGGCACGGTCAGCAAATACACACCCCAAAGCGGCCGTCAAAATGACACCGCCTGAGAATAACCCACAGGACAACAATAAAGAGTGTATTAATACACCAGTCCAGTCAAGGTCTGAATTAACCAAAACAAAAAAAGACCCCCCAACACACATCCAAACCAAGAGCCAAACCCGACTCTTTAAAATGGAACAACTAACGCCAGGAAAAAATGTTCTTGTTCTGAATAGAAAAACAGTTCTCACAATCGTGGCCAAAGTGCCTAGTTTGACTCATTTGTCTACTACGAACTTCATTTTAATTGAACCATACCATAGGCAGAAAAAGGCCAAAGCATATCTACATGTAAAAACCATCCCTCAACATGAGCCAACTAAAGACACGCTTGACGCGCTGCTTCAACTAGGCTTCGGCCTGTCAGAAATACAACTACCTCAACCGACCTGCCAAGTAGGATCAACACATTACAAGACCAACTCTCAAACCACAAATCACAAAAAAAGTGCGCAAGTAAAACAGAATAACGACTATCGAAATTACTACGCAGAAACACGAGAACACCAACGTGAAAGACCTAAATATACGCCACGGACCTGGACAAGCAGAGCTCACCACCTCAGACAAGAAGGAGGTCAAAATTGGAAAAAAACTCGTCTCAGGTCAGACAGATCCCCTGTGAAAGATTTCCCCTTGGAACACAAAGAACCATTGAACCAATCACAATCACGGACTCCATCGGGTCCCTGGTCTTGGTTGAGAAAAGTGCTAAAACCAAATTCCCAAAACTAGGAATTACCTTGTACAGAACTGCAAACCTCGGACAAACTTCTGAATCAAATCATCGAAGACTTTCCCCTGACCATCTCCATGTGCTCCTGGAATACAAGAGGTCACGACCATCTGCAAAACCCAGAAACACAAGACCTAGCAAAACTTGACATAATCTGCCTCCAAGAAACTTGGCTGAGGGAAAATCCAATTCTAGATGGATACGACACTGAAATATCACCGGCAACAAAAGGCATTTTTGGACGACCATCATCTGGCCTTCTGACCTCAATCAAAATCGGATCCGGAATTGACATCAAGGCAAAGATAGCAGAAACTTACGGAATCCTTGCTCTTCAGACAGAATGGTGCCATCCGAATACAAACGTAAAGGAAAACCAGAAATCAAAGCTGGCTATCATTAATACTTATTGGAATCCGCAAAGATATACAAACAAGGAATTTTGCGACGAAATGACCACCCTGCTAGACAAGATCACCGCCAAACTTTGCATCGACTTCATCATAATTTGCGGTGACCTGAACGCAGCATTACCGACAGCCGCAAAAGCAAGAGGAGACCTGTGGTTAGATCTGATGGACGCAAGAAACTTCCATAAGATGGCAATGGTAAGGGGCCAACTTCCTGCATTTCCAACATGGGAACGTGATTCGTCAACAGCTACACTTGACTATATCTTCACTTCACTCGCTTTACTACCCTATGCGTCCACCTTCGAGATTTATAAAATGAAAGAAAGCGATCACAACCTCTTAACCATGACGCTGGAATCTAAAATCCCGGTGAGACCGTCCTACACATCAAAACTGCAATTGGCAGCGAACCAAAAGCGGCTTCAGCTCACATCATCAAACATCAAAGAAATAACGAAAAATTACAACGAAGCTCAACAAAACGCTATGGGTACTCCGGCAAGGCCAAATTACTTGCCCCTTCTTATACCCCATATACAAAAGCAAAAAACCGGCAAAGCCACAGTAACAACTGGTCATCATGAATACGACAAAATTCTAGTGCAAAAACGAAGAAAACTGAGAAAACTACAACGTGACTTCAAAAGAAATCCCAATGAAAAGGCTAAACAATCACTGGCTGCGGCGACCAGATCTTACAGATCATGGGTAAGACACCGGAGAGCGGAACTTTACCAGAAGGACGCAGAACAGATGTTAAAAACTTTAGCGTCAAAAAGTGTTGGAGATTTCTGGGCTTTAATAAAGAACAATGGCATCCGAACCGATGACAAACTCTTCAATTTGATACTGGAATCATCGTGGACAGCTTTCTATTCTGCCCAATTCGCTCCTACCTCCATATCTGACACGGTGTTGGGAAACCAAAAGGAAGCAACATGGATAAATCTAGCAGTCCAAGACGAAATCAAGTCAGTAATCTCAAAGCTGAAAGCGTCTAGAGCACCCGGGCTGTCAGTAGCGCTCTTGCCCTCGTAGTGTAGCCGAGGAGTTCTTCTCGCCAATCTACCGAACTAGTCAGTACAATCAACAAACAGAACAGTTGATTGGCGGAAAGATGGAATGTCAACGAAGAATCCAGAACCCGATGGAACAGGATACTGGAACGGGATGTCTTCTCCAGGTGTACAGGCAAGACCCCCAGACAACTGCACTATGAGCAAATATCACATAGATGCGATGTATGCAAAATAAACGCAGAAATCAGAATAGAATCCACCACTAACCTGTGTAGTTCTTCAGAATCTCCGATTCTCCGAAGATTCCCAAGGAAGGAATAAGAAGGAAGGTAGAGGCCAACCCAAGATCCAGAAATGAAGGCAAAGCAAGAAGCAGGAGAAAATCCACGCTGACTGTCCAAAGAGCGAACCTAACCCGACGGCACGAGGACGCCTAAAAGGTACAACAAGGCAGTCTCTAGTCCGTGTACGCAAGGTGACGAGTTCCAATGTAGGTGGACAATCCTAACAGGGTAGGACCGTGGACGATCCGAGGTCGAAGAGCAGGGCTGGCAGCAAAAGTACGAAGGAGTATCCAAAGCAGGTCCGTGGGCGATCCGAGGTCGAAGTGCAGGGCTGGCAGCAAAAGTACAAAGGAGTATCCAAAGCAGGTCCGTGGGCGATCCGAGGTCGAAGTGCAGGGCTGGCAGCAAAAGTACAAAGGAGTATCCAAAGCAGGTCCGTGGGCGATCCGAGGTCGAAGTGCAGGGCTGGCAGCAAAAGTACAAAGGAGTATCCAAAGCAGGTCCGTGGGCGATCCAAGGTCGAAGTGCAGGAAGACAGGGCAAGGGGGGACGAGATACTGGATTACAAGAGAAAGCAAGCCGCTAGAATACACGATTCAGAAGCGCCGGCAAAACGAACAGGCGTGGCTTATATAACAGTCACATGATCACTAAACATAAACTTAACGTGTAGAGGGAAAAGTGACAGACGTGAGAGGACGCCATCGTCTCCATGCCAACTTCCAAGATCCGGCAGACGAGATCTTAAAGGGACCGTAACCACTGTTCGTTGACGAATACGAGAGCCACAAGTAGTAGTTCTCGTGGAAGCCGGATAACTACGGCGTCCCAACACAGATGATCTCTGCCGATACTTGACAGTTTCCTTCCCCAAAGAGGCCCCCACACGCCGAGATCTCCAAAAACGGGACAACAAAACCGGGGCATGTACGTTTTCGCATGGTTCCCAGGTGCGATCCTCCGGACCATAACCCTTCCAGTCAACATAGTAGAGTCTTTTACCGTTCCGAACCTTGGTGTCCAAGATGGCTGACACCTCATATTCCACAGCACCCTGAACCCTGAGAGGCGGAGGGTGGGAGGGAAGATGGGTATTAGGACGGCACGGTTTGATCAAAGACACGTGGAATACTGGGTGTATTTTCCACGACTGGGGAAGAACCAGACGCACCACTGCCGGGTTGATGACATGCGATATAACATATGGCCCAACAAAACGTGGGAGCAACTTCCTCTGACCAGGCAGGCGCAAATTGCGAGTAGACAACCAGACGTTCATGCCTGGGAGATACACCGGAGCAGGGGTACGATGCCGGTCTGCATATAACTTGGTCCTGTTCTGAGCCTCCAACAATTGTCTCATAACCTGGACATGGGTGCCGGAAATGTCCCTAACACAGGCAAGGGCAGCAGGATTGTGAGCCGGCAGGTCAGGTGCGAGAGGCAAGGAACGCGGATGCTGCCCATACAGGGCAAAGAAAGGAGAAACCTGTGTAGCAGTGTGGAGCGAATTATTGTATGCAAATTCGGCCATAGACAGTACCGAAAGCCAATCGTCCTGACGCTGAAAGATGAGACACCTTATGTATTGTTCCATAGTGGCATTCAGACGTTCGGTCTGGCCATCCGTCTGCGGATGATAAGCACTCGAGAATCGAGCTTCGATACCTAATGCAGCCGACAAAGCTCTCCAAAAGCGTGAAGTAAACTGAGGACCGCGGTCGGAGATGATTATAGAAGGAAGACCAAACAACCTAAATACGTTCCGCAGAAAAAGATCCGCCAGTTTAGGAGCAGTAGGGATCCCTTGACAAGGTACGAATAGTGCCATTTTGGTGAAATAGTCGATGACCACCCAAATAGTATCAAAACCGTCCACCGGAGGTAGTTCCACAACGAAATCCATGGAAATGGAGGACCAAGGATGATCTGGAAGAGGCATGGGTTGGAGCAAACCCACGGGTTTGCCATGTGATGTCTTACACTGAGCGCAAACCGAGCAAGTGTTTATGTACTCAGTAACATCCTGTAATAAAGACGGCCACCAACACCATCTTTTCATTAGATCAACCGTCTTCCTAATTCCGGGATGAGCAGCCAGAGAGGAGTCATGACACCATTGTATAGCAGTACGTCGCGTCTCTGGAGTAGGCAGGAATAACTTACCCTGGTAATAGGGCAAGGAATTTATGTTCTCCAGCTTGTATTTGGTTACTTCTGACGGATCGTTTCGAAGCCATTCCTGTATAAAGGACTTAAGTGATGGACGTAAAGTGCAACCACAAACCACCTGAGTGGGTAACAGAGGTACACCAGTGGCGTGAGAGGATTTGGCGGGTCCATGTAGACGAGAGAGAGCATCCGCTTTAGAATTCTGAGAACCAGGACGATAGGAAATAGTGAAATCAAACATTGAAAAGAATTCATGCCAACGGGCATGTCGTGCAGTGGTGCATTTCACTGACTGCAGGGCCAAGAGATTCCTATGATCCGTGAACACCTGAACAGGTACTTGAGAACCCAGCAAATGATGCCTCCAAACCAAGAACGCGTCCCTGATAGCCAACAGTTCGCGCTCCGTGATAGTATAGTTCCTTTCATAAGGTGTTAACTTTCTGGAATGAAAGGCTACTGGATGTAAACCCGCATCGTCTGGGCAAGGTTGGGACAGGATAGCCCCCGAGGCCACATCCGAAGCATCGGCCTCGACAATGAATGGTTGGGTTGGGTCCGGATGCTGGAGCACAGGTGCCGAGGTGAAGGCGGACTTCAGAGAGTCAAACGCCTGTTGAGCCTCCCCATCCCAACGGAAAGATCTCTTGGAGCTAGTCAGAGCCGTGATGGGACAGACAATGGTTGAAAAGTCTTGAACGAAACGTCGATAAAAGTTCGCAAAACCCAAAAAGGATTGCAGCGCCTTCAGATTGTTGGGAACCGGCCAATCCAGAATAGCAGAGACTTTAGATCTGCTCATCTTGACTCCCTTGTTGGTGATGTTAAAGCCAAGAAACTCGACCTCTTGTACATGGAAGAGACACTTTTCTAGTTTGGCATATAAATGGTTGTCCCGCAAACGTTGTAAGACTCTGCTGACCTGAACAACATGGGTTTCATGGTTGGGGGAGTAAATCAAAATGTCGTCTAGATAAACGATCAGAAATTGATCCAACATATCATGAAAGACTTCGTTTATGAAGAACTGGAAAGTGGCGGGGGCGTTACTCAGGCCGAAAGGCATTACAGTGTATTCGTATAGACCGTATTTGGTTTTGAAGGCCGTCTTCCATTCATCCCCTTCTCGTATGCGTACAAGGTTGTACGCCCCACGTAAGTCTAACTTGGAGAAGACCTTGGCTGAGCCGAGCTGATCAAGCAAGACTGATATCAGAGGAATCGGGTATTGGTTTCTGACCGTAACCGCATTCAAGGCCCGATAGTCGATACAGGGGCGAAGGTCCCCCTCCTTCTTTGGAACAAAAAACAGAGGGGAAGCTGCCGGAGAACGCGAATGCCGAATGAAGCCGGATTTTAAGGATTTATCGATGTATTCCTTAAGGATGACATCCTCCTTGGGTGTTAATGAATAAATCCTGCCAGATGGTATCTTGGCCCCAGGAATCAATTCTATAGGACAATCGAAAGGCCTGTGGGGTGGAAGGATTTCTGCCCCACCTGCGTCAAAGACATCCCGATATTCCCGATACTCTGAGGGCAATTGAGTGTTAAGAACCGCTCCGATCGTAGAGGCGGCATCCATGAGAGCATGGCTAGGGCTGGGGGTTTTCTGAACTGATGTCAAACAGAACTGATCACAATGTTCTGAGAGGAAGTTCACTTCCCCCGACTGCCAATCCACCACGGGGTTGTGTAGTCTCAACCAAGGAAGTCCCAGGATGACTTTAAGCTGTGGGGCGGCAATCAGGTCAAAGGTGATCTCTTCAGAATGCCCACATTCCGTCCTCATGACCAAAGTAGCAGTACGTTCAGTCACTAGACCAGAAACCAGGGTTGAGCCATCGACCGCATTCACGACCTCGGGGCAATCTTTGGAAATGATCTGTATACCCATCTCTCGTGCATAATCACCATCGATATAGTTCCCCGTAGCACCTGAATCCAAGACAACTGGAATCACCCGTCTACCGAGGGAGGTGGAATAGAGAGTGACGGATAAACAATAAGGTGTAGACATGAGGGGGTTGCTGGAAGAACCACCCGGCAACTGAACCCCTTCTATTGCCGGGCTTTCGCGTTTCCCTGTTTCTTAGTAGGTTTCTTAGTACATGATCGTAGTAAATGATCTGATGACCCACAATAGAAACAAAGGCCGTTCTTTCTTCTGTGTTCTCTGGTTTCTGCTGACAACGGTCCCCGCAATGCTCCGATTTGCATGGGTTCTGAGGACCCGGTGGCAGGACTTGACGTGGCGGTCGTAAGAGGAGGAAGCGGTCGCCGTTCCCCCCTTCTCTCTGCTTGCCTAGAGTCAATTTGAAGTACCAAATCAACCAACTCAGAGAATGCTGTAGGGATTACCGGTACCGTAGATAGAGTATCTTTAAGGGAATCAGACAACCCTTTGTAAAATAAGGAGGCCTTCTTCTCCTGTGGCCAGTTAGTTTCGGCAACCAATTGATTAAACTTGGCTAAGTAAGCCAAAAGGGTAGAAGTTCCCTGCTGTAAGGCCAATAACTGTAAGTCGGTGGCTTGCGTAGCATAGCGTGTATCAAAAACTCGACTCATAGCCTCAATCAAGGCGTCACAATCGTACAAGAGGTGACTGCCCTCTTCCAATAGTGGATTGGCCCATGCCGCCGCCGTACCACCCAAGTGTGACAAAAGGAAGGCTGCTTTAGTGGTTGGATCCGGAAACTGTGCTGGCCTACATAGGAAATGCAACCTACACTGGTTAAGGAAGGTTCGATAGGTCTTAGGGTCACCTAAAAACCGCTCTGGTGGAGCCAAGGGAAACTGAGCAGTCATGTACACTGGCCCCGTATCAGAACGGGCGCGAGATAGCCCAGAACCCGAGGCCACAGTGGGTGAAGGCGCCCCAGCACCGGTGGGCTGAAAACCAACCTGTAGCTCATCAATGCGCCTTTCGGTGGCAGCATGGGCATGAGCCATTTCACTGCGTAAATCCGCCACCAATTGCATTATGGCCGACAAAGACTCGTTGGCATCCATTTATATAGAAGGCTTCTGAATATGTCAGTAGCGCTCTTGCCCTCGTAGTGTAGCCGAGGAGTTCTTCTCGCCAATCTACCGAACTAGTCAGTACAATCAACAAACAGAACAGTTGATTGGCGGAAAGATGGAATGTCAACGAAGAATCCAGAACCCGATGGAACAGGATACTGGAACGGGATGTCTTCTCCAGGTGTACAGGCAAGACCCCCAGACAACTGCACTACGAGCAAATATCACATAGATGCGATGTATGCAAAATAAACGCAGAAATCAGAATAGAATCCACCACTAACCTGTGTAGTTCTTCAGAATCTCCGATTCTCCGAAGATTCCCAAGGAAGGAATAAGAAGGAAGGTAGAGGCCAACCCAAGATCCAGAAATGAAGGCAAAGCAAGAAGCAGGAGAAAATCCACGCTGACTGTCCAAAGAGCGAACCTAACCTGACGGCACGAGGACGCCTAAAAGGTACAACAAGGCAGTCTCTAGTCCGTGTACCCAAGGTGACGAGTTCCAATGTAGGTGGACAATCCTAACAGGGTAGGACCGTGGACGATCCGAGGTCGAAGAGCAGGGCTGGCAGCAAAAGTACGAAGGAGTATCCAAAGCAGGTCCGTGGGCGATCCGAGGTCGAAGTGCAGGGCTGGCAGCAAAAGTACAAAGGAGTATCCAAAGCAGGTCCGTGGGCGATCCGAGGTCGAAGTGCAGGGCTGGCAGCAAAAGTACAAAGGAGTATCCAAAGCAGGTCCGTGGGCGATCCGAGGTCGAAGTGCAGGAAGACAGGGCAAGGGGGGACGAGATACTGGATTACAAGAGAAAGCAAGCCGCTAGAGTACACGATTCAGAAGCGCCGGCAAAACGAACAGGCGTGGCTTATATAACAGTCACATGATCACTAAACGTAAACTTAACGTGTAGAGGGAAAAGTGACAGACGTGAGAGGACGCCATCGTCTCCATGCCAACTTCCAAGATCCCGGCAGACGAGATCTTAAAGGGACCGTAACCACCGTTCGTTGACGAATACGAGAGCCACAAGTAGTAGTTCTCGTGGAAGCCGGATAACTACGGCGTCCCAACACAGATGATCTCTGCCGATACTTGACACGGGCCAGACGGACTGACCAATATAGATCTAAAGAAAAACCAAACGGAATGGTCCCTTCTGATTACAAAAATTTTTGATCACTGCAGAACATCCAGACAAGTCCCGAAAACATGGACAGAGACAATTATTGTACCCATTTTTAAAAAAGGAAGCACAGACAACCCGGCGAACTACCGACCCCTAGCCCTATTGGACATCATGGGCAAAATATTTGCGACTCTACTCCTATCAAAATTTCAAAACTGGGCAAGAACCTCTCCTTCAATCGATCATTTCCAAACGGGATTTCTCAAGACGGCCTCCACAAGCATAAACATCTTGATCTTGAACATCATCAAAGACAATGTAAAAAACGGAGCTCCAAAAGTTTTCCTCGTATTTATCGACTTATCTAAAGCATTTGATAAAGTAAACCGTCAAAGACTATGGTCGAAATTATCCAACTGGAAGTGTCCAGAGGAAATATTAGAACCAATAATCGCACTACACACAGAGACAACTACGCGAGTTCGACTAAACCGACAAGGCTTGCTATCGGAAGCAGTAAAGGTTGAAAGAGGGGTCAAACAGGGGTGTCCTTTAGCCCCCGCTTTATTCATTACATTTTTAGGTGACTTTCAATATACGCAAACTTCATTGAGAGTTTTTCCTCCAAAAGTTGGAAACAGCGCAGTGTCCAGGTTGCTCTACGCCGACGACCTGATTCTGATGGACCAAACTCAAGTCGGTCTTCAGCGCCAGTTGACAAACCTGGCCAGATTCATTATCCAAAACGACTTAGAAATAAACATAGAGAAATCAAAAATCTTGATCTTGGGGAACAAGCGCTCAAAATCTAACCCAGGTGGCACCTGGTTCTTAGACAATGTAAAGATCGAGATAGTCACAAACATCAGATACCTGGGTGTCATGATTGATGAATCAAGAACTGAGAACTCAACCATCCTGGCTCTGTGGGCGAAAGTCAAAACACTTACCACTCAAACAAGACTGATCAACAACAAATATGGTAAATTTTCCCTAATACCAGCAATCCAGTTTTACAGACAAAAGGTGGTACCAGCTTTGATCTACGGAATGGACGTAGCGCTCAACATGCACGACTCCATCTGGACAAAACTAGAGGGATACCTCTGGAAAGCAGTTTTGGGATTGCCAAAATCGGCATCTATTGCAGCCATATGACGAGAACTTGGCTTATTATCTTTGTCAGCATCCTTAGAACAAAGCCAAATGAGAGCACTAAGGAAAATCATTGACCCGGACTCGCTGCCAATATACAAATCGATTCGAGAAGAACTTAAGACGGGGCGCTGTAAAGCATTGACCCTTTGGTAAAAGAAACTAACTTTAAAACTAAAAGCCCTTGCCTGTACCCGCGAGGACTTAATCCAAAACCCAGAAAAAATTAAAAGCAAAGTAGCACATGAGGACTGGATCACCACATGTAATCTGGCAACGGCAAACAAACTGCTTTACCACCTTCCACCTACCACCAACAAACTAAACCTTCCGCTGAACTATTGTATCAAAATTCCAAGCAAAAATCTCCGAAAAATGTTCATGCGAACAAGACTAAACCTGATACAAACACAAGAATTCCGAGCTATCCGTACTCAATCAGCAAATAAAACCTGCAGACTATGTCTAAACCCAGACATCACAGAAACATCAAGACATTTGATCTTAAATTGTCCTAAAACCGCCCACCTCCGAACGGCATTCTTGCTACCGCTACTTCAGGACTCTACTCTTAGAGAAGAACAGACTTGGTGGTATAGATTGATCGCCGGGGAAAAAACAAAAAAAAAAAAAAAACAAAATGGGTTATAGTGGCAGTCAAGATTCTCGAAGCTGCCTTAAAACAAACCACAGAACTTTGATCCAAACAACGAACTTAGCCAAGATTAAAAACCGGCGAAACCTCATCAACAGATCCCAGAAAAAAAAACGCTGATCTCCTTCTTTTTTATACCTTGTAAAAATCAATTCTTTTTGGTTAAAATCAAGTAAAAAAAAAAAAATATGATGTTTCACAGCACAAATACTTTTCCCCAGCTACAACATTCATCTTACTATGGCAGCCATCCTGATTGTTGCACACCCCATCTAAATTGGCTTGCTGCCCTTCTTGAAAGTAGTGATATTGTTTAGTACTTAGTGTTGCGCTGTGACTCTCTTGAAGACGCTCTGCAACACGTAAAAAAACCTCTTTGTACAGAGACCCCTTTCTAACCAATTGAACTACAGTGTTTACGACACTGCGACGCTTCCCGTCCTGCATACGTGCATTGGCAATTCCATTGTTGATCTGTGAATGGTGGTTTCTTTATTTACCTTTTTTACTTTCCCAGTTTATTTTCAATTATTCTGGTGTTCTCACACATGCCACAGAATGAACATCAGGAAAGGTCCGTACAGAAGGGGCAGCAGCTACCTGGATACTGTAGGGGATGTGCCGGGAGATGGAACTATTGTGTGGCCCTCAGCTACATAGGCGGCAGTCATTGTAATGCTCCCGTAAGGACCGTTCCACGCACTTCCAAGTTCCTTCCCTCTGTACAGTAGCGCGTTGCAGTACATGCACAATAGAATGCCCTTTGCCGGGTGAGGGTCTGTAGTGCAGCATATGGTTTGCAAAGGTTGTTTTACAGCTCTGCTGCCCTACAGGAGTTCCCCTCTTGTTGCCCGCAGCAGATGTGGGAAATGCTGTACATGAAAGTACCCTATGTAATTGTTGGAAGGGCAGTAGCCTGCCCACTGGTCCTTTGTACTTTCATTTCAGTTGTCGTCACATGCAGTACAAACAGTTTACACTACGCCATTAGTGTTACGGGTAGCATTCACGTATATCAATACATTGTGGAATAGAAGAATGTTTAGAACAACGCGAAACACAGCCTCATTACGTGCAACTCGAAGGCATTTATTCTGTGCGACCCATGCAGCTACAGTGCTTTTCTAACCACCACTAAGGTTGTTTGCACTCTGCATATTCTGCTGTTTCCTTACTTGCCTTTACATGCACTAGTATGTGCGTGAGGAATGTGCACCAGCTGTGCCATTTTGCAGACTTTGAACAAACTGTCCCACCTGCAGTTACATGTATTCTTCAACTGTACGACCGGCCGGCGACCTCTTCATACTTTCCGTCGCACTGCTGAGTGCAGACACAATGTATCTGTTTCACGGGTCATGGAAAGGCAAGCAGCAAATAAATCAAAGTAATGCGTCATTTAACCCTCCCACGTGACACTGCAGGTTGGTGTTCCTTGTTTACCAGTGCACATTATACAGTTAGGAGTACTTTAGCCACACATTGATAGGTTTGCAGAGCCACCCACAAAGTTGGCAGCAGTACTTTAAATGCGGTAGCCTACTGCATGAATCCATAGGGCTGTCAACAGGGGCGGTGTTACCAGCATACACTAGATGGCCTATGCATGGGTCTAGGAGTGGAACGGAAATATGTGCGCTTCCACAACTAATTAAAACTGCATTAGAAGATGTGGACATGCAGCCACTAATGGAGTCCTATGGATACTTGCAGTGTGATTGCACATACGCCAACCAGGTGCAGTGTCCGTAGGAAAAGTCTATATTGCTCATCTGTACTCATCTTGGCCAGTAGTGTGCGGCACAGATTTATCATGCACTGTTAACACAAAAAGATAGCCGACTGACACACTAAAGAACATTTACTATGTACATCTGTAATTGGTACGATACACCAACACTATTAGGAAAGGTAAGGGGTAGCGCAAATTGATACATACACCAGACAATTTGCCCTTTCCACACGTTTATCATGAGGGCAGCCAAGGACTCAGTAACAAACCGTTGTTAACGGGATGTTATGGTTATGTTGCCGTACCAAATACCTATCCTCTTTACAGAAAACGCTATGCTACAGTAACGTTCTGCTTACAGCGCCCTACTAAAAACCTATGAAATAAGGAAAGGAAAGTAGTGTAAGAACATATGAGAAAGGTGCCGTACACAAATGTAGAACCTTTTGAATTGTTTGTTCCTGTCTGTTAGTGAAGAAAAGCATGTGCCCTACTTATAATAGTGAACAAAAGAGAGGGAGCCACACATGTGATGTTGTCATTGATGTCATGAATGAGACTTGTGATGTCATGGGTGTTAGTCCTTGCAGTGCACACTGGTGGCACAAGTTATGGTTGCTTAGCTTACCATAATATACAAATATAAGTGTATCCCACCCATGAAAGAGAAAAAAATATATGGAAGGGTTAGTTCTAGACAGCACCCGATTGTTGCTTCACGGGTGACGCTTATGTAATCTCAATCATCCAAATCAATTGTTTAGGAATGTCTAAGGATAATTGAGCATATTGGAGAGGGAACATTTTTTAACATGTGCTCTTTAATTCACATTAATGAAGAATGTTTAACTTAACAGTATCATCTTTCCAAAACATAAACATTGCAATGAACAAACTTAATTTTGATACATTACGACAGAATCATGAATCAACATAAAAAAACAAAAAAGATTTTTCTATATACACAACATTGAAAGTGGATTAAAATTGGAAAAGTTGAATTCAGTTCCCAAGTCTGCACCCAGTCTAGGGTGTCCTGAAACAATCCCTGTGTCAACCTATGTCGATTATTAAAAAGCGTGTGCTGCACACTCTCATCTCAGAACAGGTTATCATGCCATGTTGTTTCTGGAGAGGAGCGCCAGCTACCTTTTTGAAATATATGTTGATTATTATGTTTGGTGAAAAACAGGAATTTGTGAAGACAGAATAGTGTCCTGAGGCTCAAATGGGGCCTGTATCTGGGTCTTTTGGGTTAAAGAATGCTTTGCCTACGTGGGGCTCGGTATCCAACCAAGCTCTTCACGTTTCGGCGGTCTTAAAACACTTTCAGTCCGCCTTCATCAGGGCATCTGTTCGAAGACCCTATCGATACTGTAATCGCAAATCTTGAATCGTGTCCAGTGTTGAGCACAAGGAAATCCCTAGACTCAAGTGCGGTGCATTCTGTATTTCTTAATTACAACAGATGTTGAGGTGCACATACGGATTATGCCATTCCTGTTGGATCCCCCTTGGTATATGGTGGGACTACTTCGGCGTTGCTCGGGGCTTCCTTTAATGGGTGAATGCAGAATATGCTGCTGAATTGCAAAATGCGGTGAGGTTTTATGGTGTTTCGTTCCTAAAACCTCGAAGTTTCAATGTGCGCTCAGTCGCAACTGTGTTCACTGGCGTGTGAGGTGAGTTCTCGAGATCTGTTGTGGTGAATCTGGTTGTATCCCCCTCTCGTCTCTGTCCCTGCAACCCCCTTGTGTAGAAATTGTCGAGCAGCGAGTCCTGATTGTTGCACGTATGAGTCTGAATTCTAAGCTTACCATAACTGTCGAATTTTGGGGGTTTGTCGGTTTTACCTGTAACAATAACGTCCCTGTAACAATGTTTTTCCATAGAATTTCATAGGTTTTTGCTAGTGCAAGTTAACCATAACGTCCCTTTAACAATGTTTTTGTTAGTGAATATATATATTTGTATACAAAAGGGGGGTCGTAGGGTCGCAACTCTAGGTCCTAGCTACAGTCAACTCACAGTCCAGTTGGTTTGTCCTTCCTCCTAGCATGCACTTTCATGCTTCAGCAATCTTCAAGGAGGCAGATCTGATTTAGGTGTGTAAGGTTGAATCCTACTGGTTAGTACCGGGATGTTGCAGCAAGGAATTCTGGTTCCTGTAGTTCAGAGGCAGCCACAATCCAATTCTCTCCCATTGTTCAATACTTGCCCTGAGTGGGGAGGAGGAGAGTAACCAACAGTATGGCACTCCAGAGCCAGGCATAGGTAACCTGGCTGCATTCCCTCTGAAGCCCCAGATTCCATTAAAATGTGCAGACAAAAGAGGTGTGGCAGGGGTGCAACTCTTGGTCCCAGCTGCAATCAGCTCACAGTCCAGTGGAGTTCTCCTCCTAGCGCATGTTTTCATGCCTCAGCAATCTTCAGGGAGGCAGATCTGATTAAGGTGTGTAAGGTTGAATCCTACTGGCTAGTACTAGGATGTTGCAGCAAAGAATTCTGGTTACTGTAGTTCAGAGCCAGTCAGGATCAAACTCACCCACATTATTCAGTACTTGCCATCAGTGGGGAGTGGGGGGGAGTTACCAACAGTGCAGCACTCCAGAGTCAGGCATAGGTAATCTGGGTGCAGCCCCTCTGGAGCACCAGCCTACAGTAACATTTGTAGACAAAAGAGAGGTGGTAGGGGCACAACCTTGTACACCTGAATCCATTCCGCCTCCCTGAAGATTGCTGAGGCATGAAAGCATGCTAGGAGGAGAACATCACTGGACTGTTGAGCTGATTGAGGCTGGGACCCAGAGTTGCACACCTGCCACCCCTCTTTTGTTTGCAAATATATATGTTACATGTCGTGCGGTAGCGGCCGTGTAGTTATGGTGAAGTTGCTCAAATCATAGGAAGAACAGTTTTTGGGTGGCTAATAATATTGATGCCATTTGACAAATAGACACCAAACTTTGCAAAAAAAAAGTATATGGCCACCTTGGAAGGATTTTGCACAGTTTGGTGCGTTTTTGTGCAGGCGGAGCAAAGTTGCAGGCAGGTGCCCAAAACATTTGGAATCCTCATAGACCAAATGGAAATAATGTTTTGCTCTAGCCTACAGCCCAAACTGCTGGACAGATTTGCACCAAACGTGCGTGAGGAGCAGTGGTTTGGTACCGAAAGCCTGCTTTTGCAAATTTGGTGTAAATCCTTCCAGTAGTTTTTAAAATAATGGCCAAACAGTAGGTTAAAAAATGAGTGATATCTGCGTCCGGTGGGCTGACTCATTTCCTGATTTGGTGTCCGCGGATGACTCTGGACCAATCGAGGAGCTTATCTTATTGGTTGTTGAAAAACGTGAGCTGCATCATATTATATTTTAATGTTTGCCATGTTGGATTAACAGTCTACAGCTTTGTTCACAGACAGCGCTGTGAGAAAACAGTCTGGAAAATACATTTGGGGTTATTTTGTCAGTGAAAAAGTGTCTGGGAAAGGTGGAGGCGTGGAACATTTAATATGGAGCCGTTGTTATAGCTGAAAAAGGTAGTGCAGGTGCTGCTGAGTCAACAGTAAATTTTACTATCCCCGGACATACCCTGTGCTGCGAACACAAACATTTGTCCATGGACATGTGTCCACAGACAGTATTGGGATTTGGAGGGGTTCTGGGTGAGTCATGTTATTTGAAGGTGTATTGTGCATATTTGTGATAAGGTTCAATTCTATTGTGGCAGTGGTCCGATTCTTGGGGCCATGACCACAGTAATATGTGTATAGTAATTATAGCTACTCTAGGGAGATTGTACAGTATTTGTAATATGGTGGAACTATATCATTAAAGTGTATATGGTATTTATAATCCTGCCACAATTGTGGACACTGCGTATGATTACAATATTTTGTCCTTAGTGATTTTGGCTACAGTAGTATCTTGATAGTGGGGATGGATGCTTTCTTGATTATTGTAAGAAGGCTGTAATGTAGAATTGTAGACACTGGTGAAACGTATGCTACTTTGTCCTTAGTAATTATGGCCATAGCAGGTAAACCCAGATGGCTTGGGGTGATTAATTTATTTAAAAGTGCTTTTCTTCAATACTGAACCTTTTTCGAATTTCATCTTTAATTTGCCCAGTGGGGTCTGCCTGCACTACCCATCTGTGCTGGGGATACTTATCATCACCTTTGCTGCTCTGCAATGTACTTTAGCCCAGTTGGGCATCAGAATCCTGCCAAGGCCATATCTCCAACATGGCGACACTATCTGCACATAAGAAGTGCCTCGCCAGCCTTCCATGCAGCATTTCTGATTGGCCAGCCTGGGCCACTTTACACCACAGCGGGTAGGCTTGAGCCGGCCCCCGACAAAGGCCCCTGTCTGGCCCTGTCCGGAGTTGGAGGGAGCACCTCTCCCAGCATTACTCCCAGGGGATTCATACTGATTTGATGATTCTGCACGCTTTGTCCTCGAACATAAGCTTTGCTTTCATTTGTCCTGGTAAGCAATTATTGGATCTCTTTGGTCCACCCACCTTCTACGGAATCTATATCTGCTCAATTTACTGCCTGCTCCTTTCCTACCTGTCCCATTCTGTAACCCCTTATCTCTCTGTACCAACAATACCATGCATCTTGATGTGCACCTCACTGACTGTTACGGTTCTCTTATTTGCCTTACTTCAATGAAAGAAAAAAGAAAATGAAAACACGTGACCTATTCTCATCTATTCTATGGTGTGCTTCCAGCTGTGCATCCACCACCTTTTTGTACTGCGTTTAAGTGCTTTTGGCTACAATCGAATTTAGGTGTGCTTCCAACTGTGCATCCACCACCTTTTGTACTGCGTTGAGTGCTTCTGGCTAAAATCGAACTTTGGTGTGCTACCGATTTGTTAATGATCTGAATAACTGGGCATTTCCAGTGTGTTCATTGATCTCTGTCTGCTTGGCCACCTGGTGTGATTCTACTTTTTCGTAGTGCTTGATCCACTGACCCCCACACCTTCCCTCTCTTTCTCTGCCCCCATGGCACTCTCCATCCCTCCCATCTTTTCTAACTGCTTCTCCATCTCCTATACTCCCCCTCTCACAAAGTAAACTAAAAAAGGCACCCCTCAGTTCCAACCCTGGTCTGCCCATTGTAGACACCCACATCAATGTTTATATTTCTCGACCTCTTACTAAGGATGGAAAGGTACATTCTAAAGAAGTGACTCAGTCTAGTGTTGAACCAAATAACACATCTTCTATACCTCAAAATCCACACATCCTCCACAATGCCAAAGGTAGGCGAAGAGGAACAACGCACATGTGACTTTTCCTGTCCCATCTGTCTCTCAAAAGGTCAAACCTTATCGTTCCTCTTTTAATAATACCAAGGCAGGAAAAACCATCCTTAAACCTTTTAAAGAAGTAAAGAAACTGAATTTGTCTGAGGTGGACTGCATATCTCAGAATCCATCAGGGACTGTGATGAAGAAGAGGGCTAAGGAGGCATGCAGGAAATAAGGGAAGCTCTGAACTCCAAATCATGAGGAAACATTGCTGGTAACTGTAACTAGCTACATTTATACTCACGTACACGTAAAAGTTGTTCGCACAAGTGAGAAGTCATTCTAACAAGGGAGTTGTATCACACGCTTATGCTAACAAAGCTGAAATACCCACAGGTGGAGAAAGCATCTCTTTTCCCAATTGTTGGATGTAACTGGTTGCTGAACAGTCGCGTGTTTCCTGTTAAAGAGGAGAATGTTGCGGTAAACCTTATGAAGCAGAATTTGACTTTCCCGCAATGTTAAAAACCTGTTTAACATCAGCGAGGTTGCGCATTAAACTGTTTCCCAACACTTTTTGAAGTGTAACACTGATCGAAAGGAGGGAATATACATGTTTTGAAGTGGCAGTTCAATATTCAGTCAGTCAAGCAAAAGCTTTATTTCTGTAAAAGAACTATAAAGGGACAAAATAAAAAATATAAGAATATTAATAGACAAACATCTTGAGGATATAAAAACAGACAAACCCTTAGATTTTTAGGTCTAGAAAGCAACATACAACTACATCTTCAATAAGACTATGGTCCTCATCACGAGTTTGGCGGTAACCCTTAAATGTGGTGGTAAAGCAATTACCGCTGCATTTAAGGGTCAGCCAAATCACGGGTTTGGCAGGATTTACCCCCAGCTCTGAGCTGGGGGAAAATCTGCCGTGAATTTGCCGATTTTCGTCGCTATTACTGCTGTGCTAATACCGCCGGCGGTAATAGTGCTGAAAATTCCCCATTGGGCTCAATGGGGAATGGGGAAGTCCTGAATGGGCCCAATGGTGAATGGGAACTTACTGTTCTGCCAAACCCATGATCCGGCGCTAATAGCGCCAGGGGGTTTGGCGGTAACGATAATAGCCCCAGCAGTAATACCGTCGGGGATAGCGCCCAACTCTTGATGAGGCCCTATGTATTTTTGAATCAGAAGAGAGAGTAAAAATCATTGATCCACCGTGGCCCCTGTTTTGTCTGAATCCCACCTGATGGATACTTATTATGCTATTGCTTTCTGCCCAAGCCTGTAGATGGCCGAAAACGGCCTTTGCAAAAATGTTGCCTTCCCCATCTAAAAGTGAGGGGAGACGATAATTGCACGGCAGGTCCCTTCCTCCTTTCTTGTGCAATGGAATTATCACAACTTGATGCCATGAAGAGGGGACCAAACCTGATTTGAGAATGGTATTGAAAACTTTACAAAGAACTGGTACCCACACAATTTACTCGTCCTTATATAGATCGATAGGGACATAGGGACAAAGTCGGGACTCGCAGCTTTACCACTTTTCATTGATCTTAAAGCTGCTCCTACCTCTGTTAGACTAAGACATATGTCTTTCTCTCACAGTTTCCCAACATTTCATTATTCCAGTCCATTTCCATTTCCTCATGGGATTTGTAGAGTTCAGAAAAATTGGTACTTCATTCTTCAACCAAGATACACCATTGCAAGCATTGATCCCCCTTCAAGTCATTATCCGTCACCATTTTCCAAAAAAGGTTGGAAAATACCTTGTTCCAGCGCATTGTGCGAAGCAGACCATTTTTCACAAACAAACTCCCTCTTTTTAAGCATAATTAATTTCTTATATTCGGATCTCAGGCAGCACAGTTTATCCTTATCCACCCCAGTACTGGACTAACACAAGATATAGGGGCCGATTCATGGAACAAATGTGCGCCGAAAATCGTGGCGCAAGCGTGAAAAAGCAAGCGCACGCGTGTGATTCATGGAAGGGCCTGTGCGTGTTTTCCCTGGGATGTGCGCTAAATCTGTGCGTAGCGCACGCAGACGCACACATCATTGCAACATCTAGAACGCCATGCACCACGCGCACAGTGAAAGCGCACAACGTTAGCGCACACACCAAAAAGGGGGCGGAACACGGGGCAGAACGCACGGAATGGGAAACAACGCGTGAAAATAATGGCGTAACTGGGGATGCACTGCTGGGAAGTGCAAGGAACGCCCACACACACGCGAACCACACGTATTCATGGAATCGAATAGGGGAAACCCGCGCACGGCCAAAGAGACGCACAGGCCTAAACACGTCCGCCACACGAAGGCAGGTGGTAGCGTCCCTGCGCATTACAAAAGTGTGCGCAAACAACAAACACGTATATACAGCTATGATGAATGTCCCTTCTGTGGCCCCCTAGGAGAAATGACGTGTCACGCAATGCTCAGGCATCCCAAAAAAAGCAAGAAAAAGAGATAAGCGACCCCTGTAGCCCACATGCGTGTAAAAAAACACACGCAGTACGCTGTGGCAGCCAGGAACACAAAAAATACATACGTGATCCACACGCAGGCTAGTATGGCCCGAAAAAAAGGGGTACGCGACTAACAGGGACACCTGCATTATGAAAACTACCGTGTGTGACTCACTGTCTGCCTTGTGTGTAGAATAAGAACCCGTAGCCAACACCCATGCCAAAAGAAGAAGTATGCACTGTAACCGCTGTGAAGTAATCGCGTGTGAACCCCAACGCCTGGAAAACACACGCACCGCTTTCCACGAAAAGCACGTACAGAGCGATGGAAACCCACGTGGGACCTTCAACCCGTGCCAGGGAAACGCCCGCACGCACGTTACGTCACCTACGCGCTTATGCACCAAGGGCCTTTCCTTGGAATTCATGCAAACGTGCTGTTTTTAACGTGCCAAATCACTCCGTATCAAGCTGGCTATGTGACAACACACGGAAGACCACGCTCCTGCCCAGAAAGCCGAATTACTGCCCCCCAGAGCCCAGAGCAGCCTCACACGAGCCAACTGCTGCTGCCTGCCTGCCTGCTGCCACCGTGCCCTGCCATTTGGTGCCTGCACATCTGCCATCTGCAGGGGTCCAGTTGCTGTGACCACCCCTGCTGGAACAGAAGACTCCAGACTGTTGTTCCATCACTCCACAGCCCAGCCCCAGGACCCAGTTGCCCACCCACACTTGGCTCGGGGGTTGCCATGTCCGGCACAACACCTTCTGGCACCAGTGGCAACCCCCCAGCACAGAGGCAGAGGGCTACCAGCTTCAGTGAAAAGGAAGTTGGTATCCTGGTGGAGCAAGTTCTGGGGCATTATGATGCCCTCTTCACACCATTGCGCGCCGACTATGAAGGACGGAAGAGGATCAGGAAGGACATAGTGGGTGCCATCAACGCGTAGGGGGTAGCACCCCGTGACATGAAACACGTCCAGAAGCGCTGGGAAGACTACAAGTCCAGGAACCTCAAGAAGGCCCAGCGCCTCTTGGAGGCAGCGGATGCAGTGGGGCGCCGGGCCCCGCTTACCACCTAGCAGATGCGGGTCCTGGAGCGCATTCGCCAGTGCTTCACCACCAGATCCTCAGGATGCAGGCCCGTCTGGAGTCGAGTGGTAAGTGGCAATGCATTCACGTTTAAAACAGTGCATGTTGCAGTGTGCTGGCAGTTAGCTACTTGGCTGCATGTGTGACATGGGTCATGTATGGATGTGTGTGTGCAGGGACATGATGGTGCTGCATGTGAGTCCAGTCAGGCGTGACCCACATGGATGGTGTATGTGTTACAATGCATCATGCGGAGCAGCATGCGGAATGCACACATGTATGCATGCATGCCTGTGTCTGTACTTTGACATGTTTGGGGTGTGAGAGATGTGTGCTGCTGTCATGGACATGCATGATGTGCATGTCCGTGTGTCTGAGTAGAGTGTGCGCCATGGATGCATGACACATGTCCATGATGATATGTTGAATCACTGATACAGCCTACTCATCCTTGTATCCCCTGTGTCTGTGGGCATACAGGGCCAGATGCATGACCCTCTGGTGATGCGTGTGCATGTGATCAGCATGTCCCATGATGCATGTAAGATTCTGTCCACCATTGGATGTTTCTATGGTGCGGTGGACATGGATGCAAATGTTTGTTGCATGTGCCATGCCGGTTCCTGCATGTGTGTTGCCTGCACTGACCCATGTGTTGTTGGGAGACATGATGGAAGTGACGTTTGACAGGGCCACTCATGTGCTATTGCTTTCTGTCTAGGGGACTATTGTACAGTACCCTGATGCTTGTGTTCAATGTCTCCCTTTACACAGCGGAGACTGAAGAAGTGGGCGGAGACGGCGCTGTGGATGAAAGCAGCAGGGATGCCTCCACCGGCCGGTGACGCAAGGCCAGTCACCCTCCCAGGAAATTCCATCATCCGGGAGCGAGGGGACTGGTGCCACGTCTGCCACTACGGCTGCAGCGGAAGGGGCGGATGAGCCCCACAGGGGCTTGCAACGGCAGAAGACGGTGCAGAGCCATCCAGGTTGGTGGTGTCTATAGAGGAGGAGGAGGACGCTACAGAGCCGCACATGGGGCCTGGTGCAGGTGGTACAACTGGTGCAAGTGGTGCAGTCCAGGGGCAGGGGCAGGAGGCAGCACAGGTCGCCGCGGAGGTGCCTGTGCATGTCTCTGTCCCTGACAATATGACTGCATCACCATGCACCAGCAGGGATGCCCCGTCCCAGGCCTGTCCGCAGGTAGGGGGGAGGTCCATGTCATCTGGCACTCCTCTACCTGCGGACGAGGGGGACCTGTGACCGCATGGAGTCCGTCCTGATTGGTGTTGCGTTACGCACATGTGACATTCGTGATGACGTGCGTGCTTCCTGGGGGGACCAAGCACGTCATCACGAAGAGCTGTGAGCCAACGTGGCCCAGTTGGGAGGGTCCATGGTCGGGGGTTTCCTCCATGTGTCGGCCAGTCTTGCGGCCCTCTCCTCCTCTGTGCACACTATTCACCAGCCGTTCTCCGTGCCGTCTTCCGGCTCAGATGCTACCAGGGCCCCCTGTGGATCTGCCCCAACCAACGCAGCCAGCCAGGTGGAAATCCCATCCCTGCCGCAGTCGGGAGTCGGAGATCCAGTAGGGATAGCCACCCCACCAACTGGACCCCAGCGGATGGAGGATGTGCCGGCATCATCGGGCAGGGCACGTGCACGACGGCACCGGGGGATTCCATCAGCCCGGATGCCATCGTGCTGGCAGAGGCAGTTGCGTCGGAGGCAGCAGCAGGCTCAACGTGGGAGGCATCATGGCTCGGGCAATCAACACCCCGGGGGCAGGCAGCGGCCGAGGGGCAGGAGGACCCCAGACTGGGAGTGTCTTCCGTGTGGCAGCGGTTGGGCCGGCAAATAGATGGGGAGAGGCGGCGGGCGGAGAGGGCGCGGCTCAGGATGGTCAGGGCAGAGAACTCCATGCACCGGGCTTTGAGGCGGGCGCAGGGCCTCGAGGAAACTCGCAGGGAGTTGAGGGATTCCATGGCTGCATCCCTGCGAGACCTCGAGTCCAGGGAAAAGGCCCGCCTCCAGAACATCGACATGGAGTTCAGTGATGCCCTGGGCCGGAACATCAAACAGTGAGCCATGGGACTAGCCCGCCGCCTTTGTAAATAGTTATGTAGTTGTAGTTTTCCTTTATTTATTTTTTTCTTTGGGGCGCATGGACTATGCCCCGCCTTTTTGTTAATAGTTATTTATTATGTAGGTTTTTTTCTTAGGTTTCCTTTGGATTGTTGGGCACATGAACCCTTGATTTTTACATTGTATATAGTTATGGACCTGATTTTACATAATTTTTTTTACCATGGAGGAATGGTTTTGTTTTTATTTTGACTTTGGATTTGGTGTTATGGACGGACACTTTGGAGGCATTTCTCTTTGCATTTTATTAATTTCAACATTAATAATTTTTCCTTCATTTCGGACATCCTTTTATTAATCATTTTATTCTTGTGTAATTTCGTTTCATTCATTTTATAACATAATACATTTTTATTTTTTACTTCATTTGTGTGGTCTTCTCTCATTGGTTTTGTGCATGTCACGATGTGGGTTTTCTCAGTCATGTGTCGTCATTGTGTGGGTCTGACTGACTTGTACTCATGCGCATACTGGTTATTTGGGATCTATCATGACATGGGGATTTCAATTTTGAGTGGATGGAATGCTTAGTTGGGTGCTTGGACTGGGGTGGCGTGGGGTGGGATTTGGGTGGCCATAAGGGCCATGGATCTGGATTGTGATGAAGTGTTGGGTGGGGACATAAGTCAGGGCCTGCTGTCAGGTGCCTGTTACTGGGGGTGGGGACATAAGTCGGGGCCTGCTGGCAGGTGCCCGTCACTGGTGGGTGGGGGACATGAGTCGGGGCTCCTAAGTGCATGGTGCCATGTGGCCTGCCTGTGGGGCATGCCCAGGGGTGATGGCCTGCCTGCGGGGCATGCCCAGGGGTGATGGGCTGCCTGCGGGCTATGGACTGGGGTGATGGGCTGCCTGCGGGGCATGCCCAGGGGTGATGAGCTGCCTGCGGGCTATGGACTGGGGTGACACGTACCCCGCTTGCGCCAGTGAAATCGCACGTAAAATTCCCTGCGCACCCCTTGAATACATGTACCCCGCTTGCGCCAGCCCTATTGCGTGTAAAACTCCACGTGCACCCCTCGGAATACATGTACCCCGCTCGCGCCAGGCCTATCGCGTGTAAAACTCCCCTCGCACCCCTAGGAATACACATACCCCGCTCGCGCCAGGCCTATCGCATGTGGAATTGCACGCGCACCCATGAAATATGCGCAGGCAGCCCTTTCACCCTCCCCATGCCCCGCAGGCAGCCCATCACCCAGTCCATGGCCCGCAGGTAGCCCATCACCCCAGTTCCTAGCCCGCAAGCAGCCCATCCACCCTCCCCATGCCCTGCAGGCAGCCCATCACCACTGGGCATGCCCTGCAGGCAGCCCATTACCCCAGTCCATAGAATCATGGCCCAAGTTTCCTGAAATAAAATAATCTGATGTTTTCTTTTAAAATTGCACCAGCCACAAACCTCCAACAGCCTGCACAAACTGGCAAGGTTCCAGAACAACATTCTTATTCAATATTAAAACGACATCACGTACACCTAATTTCGTTTCTACTAAGAAGCTTGCTTCTTGTAACATATTGAACATTGAAGTAGAAGTTGTAGAAGTGGCTGAAGTTAAACGAAGAACAGGTATTACCTAAGCCAGTAGACCAAATCCTGTTAAAGTGAAACCAGCTCATTCAAAAACTGAACACCATTATCTTGAAGTCACTGAAGATGTTGTAGCCCCAAGTCCTCTAATACAAGGTTGACAAGGTTATCCAAGGCTGGAAGAGTGGCACTACAGCCTTGGGGTAACTACTGCAGGCAGAAGGTGTATATGAAGCTGGGGAAGGGAACTGGGTACTTGTTATGGAAAACTCATTTAAAGTCTGTAGAGCTGAGACTGTTCGAGTTGAGAATAAGCAGTCTGGGAGCCAAAGACAGATTGTGTGGAAGCTGCAAGACAGAAAGGAAAGGCAAAGAGTCTGCCCTTTCTTTCCATACAAGAGAGAAGAGTACCTTGCCAACCTATAGAGGCTGAAGAGTCTTGCTGAAGTTGCCTACAATTCTAAGTCGCAGTAGCAGCAGTAGAACTGTGGTTGTCAATACATGTGTCAGAACTATATCCATTTAATGTAGAAGAAGCAGAAGTCTACTGTCAGGCAAGGGAGTCTGCTCTCACAGTATGATTGGCAGAAGGGAGTTGCTAGAGAAAGAGCAAACCCTCAGAAGAAGCATCCTGAAAAACTGTATATAACAACGCTTCAGAAGTTGAAAGAAGAAGAGTTGTTGCTAAGTAGTACTAAAGTCTTCAACGTTACCCCTTCTTTCCTGGAAGGAGCTTATACAGGAATACCGTTGGTGCTGTTGTTTTTTTTTGTGGAACTTGGAAAGGGAATCTTTTCATCAGGAGAAAAAGCAACCATTACCAGTGGACTTTTATTTGTGTGAATGTTTGTTTCTTTGGAACATTTCAAGACTTGATTGAAGGCTTTCTTTTTCTTGGAAGACATTGACTTTGGGACATTCCCGGGGGGGGGGGAGGGAGATCTGACCAGGACAAGTAGAAGTCATCCATGAAACTGGTCATTTGGTAACCTTTTTTATTTATGTTGTTTCTATGTTGCATTGAATGTTTCTGTTGTTTAGTGTGAGGGTTAGTTTTGTGAATGCTAGGAGGGTTTCCCTTAGATCCTACACTTGGTAAGGAATCCCATGGTAGAGAAGGTTTAGTTAGGGTTTATTTTCTACTTTTCTTTCAAATAAAATGCCAAACCTTGAGAAAACTAAACACAGTTGTGAGTCTACCATTACTGACCCATCACAGTTAATAAAGTTGGATGTGCTTTTTACGAGATGTAGGAATGGCATCTTTCCACAAGGAGAACATAAAGTATGATGGTGTGAACATTTTTCGTACTGATGGAGTTCACTTAACAGATGTTAGAAATTCGACTTTTCTTTGCAATATTCAGAATGCCTTGAAACAGTTTGTATGAAAAGGGAACACATGAAATATATAGTAAAGCATCTGTGAGTAGTTATAGTACATAAAAACCAAACACACAAAAAAAGTTTGAATCAGTTTTTGCAAAAGTAATAAAAAACAGTCAGTCAAAATACTTTATTTCGGCTAAAAGGCCACAAAAGTTAATATAAATAATACATTCCATTCTAATATTATTACACATCCTAGAATATACAGATACTTTAAAAAGTGGCACTAAATTTCTCAGTTTCCATGAATTGATAAAATCACATCTGTGAATTTAAAATATACAGTGCATTCAGATAACATACAAAACAGAAGAAAATAAATCAAATACGATGCTCAACCCCAATGCCAGCCCTGGCCTGGATCAAGGCCTTGTTCCTCTGCCTATCTATAAAGAACAGTGATCCCATAGTCCCAGACAGAGTTAGACATACGCAAATTAATATCTTTGAACCTTCTTGTTTCAACCAATCCTGTTTATTGAATTTAAAAATACATCTCAAACATTTCATAATGTACATCTTAATATCAAAACATATTTAATCCTCAACAGACACCTCTCCAATACCTACATAATTCCACAGGTCATACACATTAATTCCCTTACACACAACCACTATTAAGTTTCAATGCTTCACCCAGTAACACTATCGGGATAATATGCTACTAACAAATGTACTGACATACACCTCTAGCAAATAACATCATTGTGTCTATTTCTTCGTGTCTCCATCGAAACGTGTTTCAGCCGGTTCTCATTAGCCATACACTCAGGCTGAATTCTGCTCCGGCCTTCCTCAGGACATGAATGGAATCTAAATGGAATACCACTCCATCTACACTTTTGTATTCAGGGTGTCTTTTATTTGTCGCACCGGCTTTCTCCACTTCACCTCAGCCAGCCCTCTGTATAACCTGGCCTACTTCCATATACACTCTCCTTTGGCCACTCTGTTGCTGTATAGGACCTCTGGTCACTCTTGTTCAGATGACGAACCCACTACTGATTGGCTTACTCAAGGCTCGCTATACACAAATCCCCTCCTCCTCAGATTGCAATATGTTTTTGAGAGGAAGCTGTCACCAACGTCTGACAGCCACCATGGGCAACGGGGATGATGCCACTATGTACGTCTTGTTAGATTACCTCGCACACTCCAACAGCAAAAGCTCCGCCACCATGCCCTATAAATATATTGTGCAGTTGCATAAGTAATATAAGGAGATACACATTAGTTTAGAGACTCAAAGCTCAGGAGCAGCTTGGCAGATTCCTTTGTCTTATCACAATCTGGAGAAAATATAAACACCTCAGGTGGAGTGTTTTTTTGAATGTTAACATAAAGTGTGTCAGTGTTTCATTATAGAGGACACAGAGGGCTCATAGCCACAGCATCCGGTGTCCATGTAAAATACCCAATCTAAACCGGAGATACAAGAATCTCTCGAAGGGCGGGCAGACTACATCTAAATATGCCTTGAAGCCACACTCAGATCTAGACTCTAGGTAGGCTGGGCCCAGCTTTAGGGATGCAACATCCACAATTAGATTTTCCAGGATTCTCCGGGACATACAGGCTTTCAACTGCTTTATTTCCTGGATGGAGAGAGCCTGTGGATTTTCCCAGAGGTCAGACATGTCCAAGTTTGAAAAAGTTGCCTTCACATATGCAAGCCATTTAAGGCTTCTTCCACCTGCTAGGCTCATGATGTGCACTAACCTTTCACGGTGTTTTAACAAGTCCCTCAAGCTCCATAGCTTCAGCCAGTATAAAGCAGGTTTGGGAGAAACATGGGATGTTACTGGTAAGTGGTTAAGTTCTAGTTGGAGTATCGCAGAGGGAGCACTAACTGGAAGTAATAATAATCTTTTAAGAAATGTATTCTCTCAAGCACTTAGCTTACTTAAGTTGGTATGGCCCCACAATTCGGCCCTGTACAGGGCAGCTGGCATTGCTAGCTTCTTCAACAAGTCAAGGGCCGGTGATATAGCACTGCCGCATTGGCGGTAGAAGAACAAATAAATGCCACCACTATACATCTCCAAGAAGAGTGCTGTGAGAAACCTGAAGGTGTCTCACCCGCTAGTTCCCGGAGATCTGTCATCCAGGTGGCCAGGACACGGGCATCGATATTGGATCCAGTTCCTGGGGGTGGACCAGTGGGGGAGGATTACCTAGATGGGTGGTCTCTGGGGAGTGGAAGTGGTACACAGATGGGAGAGACGTGGCACCCCCTTCCTTATAACACCTTTTCTCCATCCTACCCTGTAGGATACTTAGAAGCTCTACCCCCCCCTTTCCGACACAAACACTTTCTTACACTGTGAAAGATAACAGACTGTCACGAGAGCTGTTTACCTGACACGTCCCAACACAAGGGTCAGGCAGAGTCAGTCAATTGACAATAACTACACACACCTGATGGCCGTTCCCTTCCCCACAGGGATAAAAGGCGGAGCATGAGAGTATACTTTGAGCAAAGACAAATGCACGAGGAAGCAGCTATTCTAGGACGGCAGTTCAAACAGACAAGAAAGGCAGCGAGACCGGGAAGGACAACAAGGAGGGAAGTGCCCTTGCCCTTTTCGACCCAAAGCCGCGAAGCCTGCGTGAAAGGAATCATAAGACCGGGAACTACACCTGACGTGTGCTGTAACCGATGTGAATGGTGCACAGGACCCTCCCGCACTGATAACCGAGGCGGGGAGGCACACTTGCTACCGTGGTACCGTCCTTGAATCCAGAGACAAGAAAAACAATATGGTCAGCACAGCGGGTGAGTCAGAGGGAGAACCGATAGTAAACCGGACGGTGTTGAGCGAAGGTTGCAAACGGCAACTTGTTATGAACAAAGAACGTGTGTGCTACTGAACTTTTAAAACCCGAACGGTGAATGTGGGAAGCCTGACTGGGGAGCTAAGGTGAAGCCTGACTGCGGTCTAAGAGAAAGCCTGACTGCGGCTTAAGAGAAAGCCTGACCGGGGGCTGGAAAAAGCTAAGGAAGTAAATCCTGCAAGGTGTTACAACTAAGTGAATTGTGTTAAACTGGCAAATGTGAACCCTGCTGAGGCATGCCCGTGAATGAGAGCAAAAACTAACAGACCGTAAAAATTGTGTCGACAAGTGTGAACCCGGCTGAGGGATGTCCACAATGAACGGTTGTTTAAAAAGACATCGAGACTCTTGAATGTTAAAAGTTGCAAATATCTTGAATGAAAGGCTATACTAAACCCGACTGAAGGAGACCAACATTGCAAAAGGATCGGAGCCCAGTTCAGGGGGATCCACGGGTGAAGAGAAATCACCCGACAGGAAGATTACTGAAACAAACTTTTTGTTTGTTGTTTTTAGTACACCAGGCCTTCTGAGGCAAGAGACTTGGGGCCTCATCACGAGGTGGGCGTTAAGCCGGGTGGTATTACCGCCGGGGCTATTAGCCCTACCATCAAACCCCCCCGGCACTATTAGCGCCAGATCACGGGTTTGGCGGAACAGTAAGTCCCCATTCCCAATTGGGCCTATTCAGGAATTTCCCATTCCCCATTGGGAATTACCAAGCATTACCGCCGTATTTAAGCATTACCGCCAAACTCGTGATGAGGCCCTTGGTGTAAAAGAGACTTGGCCACAGAAGGATCTGATACTTTAGGAACGAACTGTAAGCTTGTCCTGGAGAAGCCAAGGAGTGTGCTGTGCTCGAGAGTCCCGCCTTGTCCATGCTAAAGAACGTGGGGAAGGGAGGCCCCAGTTATACCATCCTGACTTCTCATTTTGTGAACACTTTTCTTTTCTGGTGAACATTATCCCACACTATTTTGTAACTTAGCGGTAAGAATTGACAATAGGTTTTTTAGGATAGGCCCTTTTTATTTGACAAGACGCCACTAACACTGTTTTATTATTATTTGATGGTCGTAGCTTGCTCCAATCTTAGATTTTGGTTTAGATTAGGTGTTTTTCTCACCCATTTATACAGTTTAATAAAAACCCTTGAACTGTGATCACTTGTGTCTGTCTTTACTGTTGCCACCATGAGTTACTTACAGTGCTGACCTGGCAAGTTGTCCGCCCACCCACTCTTATCTTGGTAACGCACTCCCAAGTAATCATAAAATTTAACTTGCTCAATAATAGCCTCATTGCTAGTTAGAGAAATTAGTCTTTTTTTTTTGAGAACGGAGGTTTGAAAACCATTGCTTTTGATTTCACAGTGTTTAGGTTTAGCGAGAGAGACTTACATTTGTTCTGGAAGATAATAAAGGCTGTTCTAAGTCCAGCTGAGGAGGTGGCGAGTAGCACTGCATCATCTGCATAGAAGAGTCCAGGGTATTTATCAGAAGCCAATCTTGGGGTGGTCCTGGCACCCCTCCCTCAACGCATCAATCATTTCCTGGATATAGATGTTGAAAAGTAGGGGCGCCAGGACACAACCCTGCCTAACTCCCATGCAGATGTCAAATTCCCCTGTCATCTGCCCACCCAACCCATAGTGAACTCTGGCCTTGTTACTAGTATACAAGGCCGAAATAATGGAGACCTGCTCAATAGGAGCGTGGCGTGTTAGCATAATTTGCCAGAGAGCATCCACAGAGACTGAATCAAACGCGGTCTTTAAATCCAAAAAAGCGGCATATAGGTAAATTTTATTTAAAACTGTGTATTTTTTGTAAGCAGGTGTAACAAAAAGCAATGATCCAAAGTACCTCTATTCTGCCGAAACCCAGCCTGGAGGCCGCTAATCACATTCTCACTATTCGCCCAGTAGTGTAAGGTTGATAGTAACAATTTTCCGAAAAGCTTTCCCGCACCAGGGGCGTGGCTATGAGGGCCATGTAGGAGGACGCGATCTGGAGGAGCTCCCGAGATCCTGAAATGATCCTGGCAAAATAGTGCATAACAACGTGCCTATGATTGCTGAAAACACACATGTCGGTGTGTGAACGGACTGACTGCGCTTGGTGAACTTTTGGAATGTGTGGGAGGAATGGTGGTGGAGTTTTGTGTGAAAAAGATAAGGAGCGCCGGAGACGGAAGACGAAACAAAATGGCTGATCAACGACCGGAACAAAGGAAGGAGCAGGCCGCACGGTGGTCGGGCGACAGGAGCGGACTGTGTACGTATTTGTAACTTGTGCGGAACGCAGGTCCCCTATGTTGGGACACTAACGCGAATCGGCCTGTATTCCTAGAGTGTTCTACTACTGGCGTAGGCCTTTGGGCATGTGATAGAGGGCTGAGGCCACACTACGACGCATCGAAGTAGCGAGACACTGTGCATGGAAAGCTCAGCGTGAGAAGCTCACAGAGTTTGTTGACTGAGTGTGCCCCCCCCCCACTCTGTGGAGCTGCCGGAGTGGGGCTTATGCGGCTACATGGGAAAGCACGACCCATGGTAGCGGACAGGTCTCACCTGGGGGTGGCTCGAGAGTGGTCCCCTGGAACGGGCCCAGCGGCTGTAGAATCATGTCTAATAGAACCGTGAGACCGAAAGCGAAGCAGCCCACGTTGGACGACTTCGCCAAGACGTCTCCTGGCCCGGAAAGTTCCAAGAGCAAGGATAAGTCGCCTGCAGGCGGCATGCCTGTGACGGGCACTAACCAGGAGGTCCTGGCTGCGATTGCGGACCTGAAGGCGGCCTGGGAGGCTAAACTCGAACTGGCCGTTACTGAGCTGAAAACGTCATTGGACCTTAAGGTCGGAGAGATGCATGAAGAGGTGAATTTACTTCGACAGGATGTCAGGTCTCTGGCGGAGCGCACTGAGACCCTCGAGAAAGAGGTTGGCCCGAACACCGCGGATTGTGCCTCCCATAAGGCCGAATTCCATGCCCTGGAGCAGAGAGTGGGCAACTTGGAGAACAGGGCGGAGGAGGCGGAAGGACACGCCCGACGGAATAACATTCGCATCGTGGGCCTGCCAGAAGGATCAGAGGGCCACGATCCCACGGAGTTCATCGAATCTATGCTGTTGCAGGAGATACCCGGAGGAGCTTTATCTCAGGGATTCGCAGTGGAACGTGGGCATTGAGCTCTGACACGGAAGCTGCCGCCGGGAAACCCACCTAGGCCAGTAATTGCCAAAATCCTAAATTACCGGGATCGGGAGAGGATACTAGAACACTTCCACAAGGGTGGAACGATTAAACAAGGGGCGGCAAACATAACGGCCTACCCAGACTATACCCTGATTGTGCAGCGTAGCCGTATGAACTTTGGAACGGTAAAGCAGAGATTGAGAGAGGCGGGCCATAAATACATGTTGCTGTATCCGGCGAAATTAAAAGTTTTTCATAAACACAGGACTTTGTTTTTTGAGACTCCGGAGGACGCCATGGGATGGCTCGACGCACAGGGATGCCTCCAGAAGCCTGACGTTCGGACGGGAAGAGGAGATGGAGGAGATAAGTAGTGCACGAGGAGGGCGCTACAAGATGGCACGGAATAGGACTCTGGGACTTGATTATAGTCATTTGAGCGGCCTTAGGCAGAGAAGGCCAGACCGCTAAACAACTTGTTATGAGCACTGTGACTATTGCTGTTTTTTAGGGGAGCCTTGCAGAGCAGATCTCTTTACCCCACTTAGTAACTTTAGTTAAGTGGCCATTAGGACGACTTCAACCTACTGAGCTCTGGGCATTGGTTGGTGCTTGCAGGGCTAGATGTGGGGGTGCCTGAGTTCCATGGATGGAGCTGGGCAGCAGTTGGGGAGTGTGGTGTTGGGGAAGGGATGGGTGGAGGGTGGGGAGGGAAGTGGGGAGTTTGGGGTGTGCATAGTTACGGGAAGTTCGAGTTTGTACATGAGGCTACAAGAAAGAGCTAGAGGGTTGTATCTGTATTGCATGGGCAGGTGGGATTGATTACACGGAAGGGGGGAGGATACTTATGAGCTATGGGGGATCTTAAGATCGTAACGTGGAATGTCAGGGGACTCAATAGTTACTTAAAGAGGAACAAGGTCATGATGTATTTGAAAAGACAGAAGATTGATATTGCACTGTTGCAGGAGACGCATCTGACGCGGGAAAAGTTGGAGCTGGTGGGGAAGAAGTGGAGAGGTATTGTAGTGGGTTCTCTGTATTCTGCCTACGCTCGGGGAGTGTTGGTCTGGGTGGCACCGCACGTTCCGCTCCAACTTACACGGGAGGTGGTGGATACAGAGGGGAGGATGGTTATATTGAATCAAAACACAGCGGCATATTTTAGGACTCTGTGTACCAACCTGGGTACGTGTGTGGGTGGGGCGGTTATTTGGGGAGGGGATTTTAATTGTGTGCTGAACCCCATGGTAGACAGATCTGATGATAAGATTGATAGGCCCACCCCAGCGGCCAGGGCGTTGCTGACGCCGCTCGACGACTTCGGGCTGGCAGATGTTTGGAGACTGAAACATCCTAATGGGGAGCAGTATTCGCATTACTCAGCCCCGCAACAACTGCATACGAGACTTGATTATTTTTTTGCCACGCCAGATGTGGTGGTAGAGACCACCCAAATAGAATACAAAGCGAGGGTCCTGTCGGACCACTCGCCTCTGGTCCTGGGGTGGGGGTACTGCCGCCTCAGGGCGCGGATACCGACGTGGCGCCTCCGAGCTGAGGCACTCAAGGATCTGGTCTTCAGAGAGGATATCAGAGACGAGATTATACATTATTTCAAAGAGAACACTGGCAGTGTGGACTCGGCAGGCACACTCTCGGAAGCCTTTAAGGTGGTGTTGCGGGGTGCTGCCATCGCTAAATCAAAAGGCCTGCTGGGTGGGGTCCTGACGGAGTTAGGGAGAGCTGAGGATGAACTGGAAAGGGAACTCAATAGTGGAGGGGGGGGGTGCGGAGCTTGTACTTAAACTACAGCAGCGGTGTGCGGAACTTTGGGAAAGGCTCTGCAACCTTAACTATAAGAAGTATGTTGAGAGGCAGCATGCAGATGGGGATAAAACGGGCCGCCGGTTAGCGTGGCTATACAAGAGTGAAACCCCTAAGCCTCCGATTAGGACGATAACCAGAGAGGATGGAGAGGTAGCGGACACCCAAGAAGGAGTCAATGAGGCATTCTTGGACTATTACAGGACACTATATGAGGACAAAGGGGGGGGGGGCAGCCGAGAGGAGATAAGGGAAATTCTAAGAGATATTGGATTACCTAAGATTAGTGCCGAAAAAAGAGAAGAGCTGGCTGCACCGATTACCTTGGAGGAATTGGATGAGGTGGTGAGGCAGTTGCCCACCAGTAAGACCCCGGGAGCGGACGGACTTCCTAGCAAATTTTATAAAGCATATAGAGAGGAGGTATTCCCCCCCATGCTAGCAATGCTTAATGAATCGTTTGAGGTGGGCCGGCTGCCGGAATCGCTTAGAGAAGCGATCATAATACCGCTCCCTAAACCCAACAAACCAGGGCATAGCTGTGGCTCCTACAGGCCCTTGTCAATGCTGAATCAGGACGGCAAGATATTAATGGCGGTCCTGGCTAATAGATTGTGGAGAGTTATTAGTAAATTGATACATCCGGACCAAAAAGGTTATGTCCCCAACAGGAATATAACCCACAACCATAGGCGACTCCACCGGGTGGTCGAATGGGGGAGCAAGAGCGAGGGAGAAATGGCGCTTGTGTCCTTAGATGCAGTCAAAGCTTTCGATTCAGTCATGTGGTTGTGGTTGCTGGAGGCCCTGAGGGAATACGGGAAGGGGCCGGGCTACATTAGGTGGGTGAAGTTGCTGTACAGTGAGCCGCTATCTAGGGTTCTTACAGGAGCGGTGATATCTGAGAGGTGGCAATTTAGCAGAGGCACCAGACAAGGGTGCCCCTGTTCCCCGATGTTATATATTCTGGCCCTGGAGCCCCTGGCAGTGTACCTTCGGCAACAATATGACATGATAGGCATCGAGGTAGGGGGTGAGAAACACCTAATATCCCTGTATGCTGACGATTTGCTATTATATTTGAAATATCCGGAGGAAAATCTTCAGTATATTCTGGAGGTAATGGAAAAGTATGCAGAACTGTCTGGCATAGCGGTGAACCCCCAGAAATCAAGCATATTCCCATTGGGTAGCTACAGAGGAACCCTCCCGGAGCGGTTGCCAGTGTTGCCGATACCATGGGCGGTTGGTTCCTTTCGCTACCTCAGGATAGATGTGTATCATACGGTAGAGGAGGAACATTTGCATAACACCGAGGTGGCTGTGGGAAAAATCTGTATAAGTATGAAGTTTTGGGAGAAGCTGCCGTTGGCAATGATGGGGCGGGGGGCGATGCTTAAAATGGTGGTCCTGCCTAGGCTTTTACATTTTTTCAGCAATATTCCGTATATAATATCTAAGAAGTTTTTTGCCAAGCTGAATAGTATGTGCAGAGACTTCCTATGGCATGGCACCCGGAATAGAGTGGCGCTATGGAAGTTGCAGAATTTCCATGAGAGGGGGGGTATTAAGCTGCTTAATTTTGAGGCCTATTATGTAGCTGGTCAGTTGCAATATGTGGTCAAATGGCTCTCTGATGAGGCAACTCCCGAATTTAGGCTGTTTGGACAGGACTGCACTCCGTTTTACCTGAAGGAAATGATTTGGTTGCCTAGTTCAGAAATGAGGGAGTGCCCGGGAATGATGTTGCTGGGGTGGAAGATGTGGCGTAGAGTATGTTGAATGATGGAGGACCCGTACCCGTGTTCCCCGCAGGTGCCGTTGGTTGCTTTGGCAGGGGAAGACAAGCAGCTAAGGATGATAATCAGGACCTACTGGGAGTCGGTCGGGCTGGTTACATTGGGGGATGTTTGGCAAGAGGGGACCACTAGGGATTTTGAAGGACCAAGGGAAGAGACGGGCTTGCATAGGGGCCAGTATGTCACGTACCTAAGGCTGGTGCAGAATATTCGTAAAATCTGGCCTGAGACTGTATTGGCGGAGGACCCAGACGCCACTATGGGGACAATATATGACATATCAGAAGGGGGGCATGAGATCTCTAGATTTTATGAGATGGTGAGGACCCGGGTTGGGAAGGAGTTGACGCATTTGAGGTTGGACTGGGAAACAGAGGTGGGAGCACAGATGGAGGATGGGATGTGGGAGCGTGCTATGGGATACCACAAGAAGGTGTCAAGAAACGCTAGATTACAACAAATACAATTGTATATAACGCACAGAGCTTATATGACCCCGATGAGAATATCTAAGTTCGGAAATGCGGGACGCCAAGAGTGCCCAAAATGCAACAAGGAAAATTCTGATATGACACACATGTTTTGGTCCTGCCCAGTGATTGAGAGTTTCTGGGGAGAAGTGGCGCAAAAACTAGCAGACAAAGGGGTCACGCTCATTATAGATACGGCCTGGGCCTGCCTGCTGGGAGGGTTTCCCAGACCACGGAAACTTAAACATGTTGGGAAATTGAAGGACTTGGCATATGTGCTCGCAAAACGGAGGATTGCCATGGGGTGGAAGCAGTGTCATAAGCCACGGGTGGAGGTATGGTGGCGGGAATTGCAGAAATGGGCGGAGGCTGAAACGGTGGTATGGCAGGAGGCATGTAGCATGAATGGGGAAGAAGAAGTGGGTACCCTGATGGCATGGAGAGTATTAATAGGACTGTTTGGAACAATAACGAATTCTGCAGACTCAGAAGGAGGTGATACCCTGCCACACGTAGCAGATACGGAAAGTGAAGGACAAACAAGCTCTTGAGGGGGGAGGGATTGGGGGAGCAGTGGTCTTGACTAATTGATGTTCATGTGATTGTTGCAAAAAGCGCTGCCAGTTTGGTTTGTATTGTTTGTTTGTTTTGAAAATTAATAAAAACCGTTTATAAAAAAATGAAAAAAATAATAAAAATAAAGCTTTCCCGCACCATCCAAAAGGCAGATTAGTCGGTACTTTGTTGGCTGTTCCTTGCCCCGCTTTTTATAGATGGGAACTATAATAGCTTTCCTCTATGATTTGGATATCTCACTACTGACCAGGGTCGCATTGAACACTTTACAAAGGACCAGAGCCTAGATTGTTGGTTCATCTTTAAACAGGTCTGCCGGAATTAAATCTGGACCAGCAGCTTTATGATCTTTAAGTGATTTAATGGTAATATCTACTTCAATAACCGCAAAAGCAAGGTTGGAGCTAGGAGATGGGCTCTCCGGGGCCAAAATGATGTCATGTGTTGGCCCTGCTACATATAAGCTGGAGAAGTGATGACACCAAATGTCTATTGTACAGTGTAAAGCCAAATCCCCCTTTTTTTTAACGTGTTTTTATTGCATTATCATAAACATTAACAATGGGGCTTCCCCATACCCCATGCCCTTTCCTCTCCCCCAACCCCTCCCCAGAACCAATGTTCTCGCGTCCACGAGTGTAGACTATCTTGGTCCTGTTTGTTTATTTGAACAAGATTAGAATGCGTAATTTGTGAGGGCACCACTGTGCCATATATTCACTCTGTAAGTGTTCCAGGGTCATTCCCCAGTCCGTTAAACATTTCTGACAGTCCCCCTGAATATTGTAGGTGATGCGCTCCATCGCCAAGTCGGACCAGACTCTTTGTATCCAATCCAACATGGATGGTGGCGTTTTCTGCTTCCATTTTTCAGCTATTGTTATCCAGGCCGTCGTTAGGAGCCCCATAAAGTTCCTCTTCTGTGTTATCGTCATTGTCTTTTCGTTGGGACTCCACATGCCACAAATCCATACCTCTTCTCCTAAGTCTACCATTCCGGTAAACATCGCCTGCATCTGGGTCTTTTCCTCTGTCCAAAATTGGAGGAGCATCGGACAGTCCCACCAGATGTGCCTCCAATTGCCCTCTGCATCGCAGCCTCTCCAACATTTATTCTGGGTAGTTCGATACATCACGTGAAGCCTTTCTGGAGTATAGTGCCATTGAACCAGGATTTCTGTCCATGCTTCCCTTGTTTGGAACGCTCTCGTCCATTTAGGGATGATTTGCCAAATATACTCCCATTGTTTTCTCGTGACTGCTCTCCCCAGCGTTGTTTCCCATCTTTTCATATATTGCCACTTTATTTCTTCTGTTGGAGCGTTGTGTCATGAACCATGGACATAGCCCCTTCTGGTCTTCCTGGTCCTGGTCCAGACGGAGAGTGTGCTCCTTGATACTTCCAACATGGCCGTGCCCAGTGCCGTGTTCCGTACTAGCCTGTACGTCGGACACGGCACGTTCTATAAATGGGCCACGCCCCTGCGTCTCAACGCTATCTCTAGGTAGTGTCTCTACGTGTGTGTGCTGCTCGGCGTTACCCTTCCAAGTTCCTGGCCAACTCCCTTATTCTTTCTTCCCTTTTCCCCTGTTTCCAGTATCTCTTACCTTTCTTCGATCCTCTTCCTGGACGTCCTGGAATACGCGACTTCCTGGAACTTTGATCGCTCGCGCTGGAGTCAGATTCGACTCGCGCGCACTTATACAAGTCCCGGTCCGGCCGGGAGAAGGAGTCCTCCGCGGAACGCCACAAGAAGAGAACTCAGGTGAGCCGGGGGAAACCTTTGACAGATTGAGACGCCAAACGATCAACACTGATACCGCTATGGAGAAAGCGGTCCAGGACCTCATGCGCGGCATGCAAGAGCTAACAACCGAGGTACAGAACTTAAAGGCAGAAAACGCAGCTTTGAAACAATTAGTGCTGTCACGTGACTCTGCCAATAAGGAAAGCGTGATACTGGGTGAAGTGGTAGACAAATACGATGGCTCGCCAAAATCCTTACGTGGATTTCTGGATTCCTGCTTGGTGCATTTTACATTCAAGCCCTATTATTTTTCAACTTCCAGGGCCAAGGTGGGCTTCATAATCTCCCACCTTACAGGGAATGCGTTATCTTGGGCCACTCCCCTAGTGAACTCTGGAGACGTCCTCCTGGACGATTATGATGCATTTATCCAGGCGCTCAAGTCTATGTTTGACCGCCCCGAACAAGTGTTCAGCGCCCAGGAACGCCTACTTGATTTTCGGCAAGGATCCCAGGATATGCTAATGTTCGTTACCAGATTCAAACAGCTGGTAAAGGAGGCTGATTGGGGCCCTGAAGCGAGTTTCACCTTATTTCGCAGGGGGCTAAATGACGATATCAAGGATGAATTAGCCAGAGTGGCTCGCCCCAGTTCGTTTCAGGCTTTGGTAGATCTAGCCTTACAAATAGACTTTCGTATGCAGGAAAGAAGGGCTGAAAGGAAAAAGGCTAAGACTGCCTTTCAACGAATCCCTCCGGAGTCGACTGTGAAATCCGATCCTGTCTCAACCCCTGATAACGACTCCAAACCAATGCAAATAGGCGCCTTTCGTGGGCCAATTACTCCACAAGAAAGGATGAGAAGAATTCACACCGGCCTGTGTATGTATTGTGCCTCAGACAAGCATCTCGTTAGAGAATGTCCTTTAGCCCCTCCACGGCGTTCGGGAAACGCCAGCTCCCGGTCCTAGATGGAGCGAGGTTTCGGGAGAAAGATGTCTGCTCCACATCAATCACATCCTTGAACTCTCCTGGACAGAATAACCTGGTGGTGCTACAGGCCTTTCTATCGCCCTCCAAGCACAAGACCTATCCCATACTGGCCCTGGTGGACTGTGGAGCTATGGGAATTTTCATTGATCAAGACTGGGTTATCAGACATAAAATACCATATGAGTCACGGAACATTAAACAGCCGGTAGAAGCAATTGATGGGAGACCTCTCTCTTCAGGACCCATAACCCTACAGACAAAAGAGGTCAGTCTCTCCATAAACCACCACCAAGAGCAGATTACATTCGACATCATCAAATCAGCCCATTACTCTATGGTTCTGGGTATGCCCTGGCTTCAAAGACAGAATCCGTACATTAATTGGACAGCAGGGTCATTGTTTCTGGGCTCTGAGTTTTGTATGTCCCACTGTTTATCCCTGGATCTCTCATTAACACCAGCTATTGAACATTCAGGAGAGCAAAAAACCTCACTCATGGTTTCCAACATTGTACAAGTCCCAGAGGTCTACCAAGGATATACTGATGTCTTTTCGACTGCCATATTCCAGGCTTTACCCCCTCACAGACCCGAAGATTGTGCCATTGAGACAGATCCCTCGGCAGTAATTCCCTTTGGCAGAATGTTTATCCTTTCAGAACCTGAGAAAAAGGCCCTCCGAGAATACCTGGACATCAATTTGGAAAATGGCACCATAAGACCCTCAAAATCTCCAGCGGGTGCCTCATTGTTCTTCGTTCCTAAGAAGGATTCCAAGGAACTCAGACCCTGCCTCGACTACCGTAGTCTAAATCAATGCACCCTCAAAGATCGGTACCCTCTGCCTCTGATTTCAGATATCCTGGAAGCTGTCAGAGGCGCCGTAATATTCACGAAGTTGGACCTCCGGGGTGCCTATCACTTAATCCGTATCCGGGAAGGGGACGAATGGAAGACCGCCTTTAGAACGCCCTTTGGTCACTTTGAATATCTAGTCATGCCCTTTGGATTAGCTAATGCCCCTGCAGGTTTTCAACATTTCATGGATAGGGTGTTTTCTGACATGCTTTTTCTCTTTGTCATTGTCTATCTAGACAACATTTTGATTTATTCCAAGGATCCCTTGAAACATGAAGAACATGTCATGGCGGTACTACAACGGCTCTGTGAAAACAAGCTCTTGGTCAAACCTGAGAAATGTCTTTTTCACGTGACTTCAGTTCATTACCTTGGATTCATCCTCAGCCCAGAAGGAGTTGGAATGGACCCTTCAAAGGTAAAGGCCATACTGGCCTGGCCTGCTCCTACATCGGTGAAACAGGTTCAGTCTTTCTTGGGACTTGCTAACTTTTATCGAAAGTTCATTCCTACCTTTTCTGAGCTTGTCCAACTGATCGTTGCTCTGCTGAAGAAGGATGTTCTCTTCATCTGGTCTTCCTCGCAAGAGAAGGCTTTTCAACGCTTGAAGACAAGATTCACGCAAGCCCCCGTCCTGGCTCAGCCTGACTTAGATCGCCCTTTCATAGTGGAAACGGATGCCTCCAACCATGCCATAGGAGCAGTCTTGAAACAGGTGCTTGAGGACAAGATGGACCACCCAGTGGCTTACCTCTCTAGAACCCTAACAACCAGGGAAACCCATTACTCCGTTCTGGAAAAGGAGCTGTTGGCAATCCACCAAGCCTTCACAGAATGGCGACATTTACTCCTGGGTGCTAGATATCCAGTCCAGGTCCATACGGACCATCGAAATCTACAAATTCTCCAATCTATGGAGTGCAGGAACAGTCGTCAGGCGCGTTGGGCCTACTTCTTCGCCCAGTACCAATTCCAAATCACTCATGTTCCTGGAACACAAAACGTGATTGCGGACGCCTTGTCCCGACGTCCTGACTATTTAACCACTGAAGATAGGACCTATCCTACAATGTTTCCCAACACAATCTTTATAGCTCAAGCGATCAACCTCTTGGAAGAGATTCGAGCCAAAACCCAGTCCTCTGACCTCTGGAAGGATGTCTATAGGAAGAATCCCTGGAACCTAAGAATCAAGGAAGGATACTTATTCAAGGACAATGCCTTGGTCATTCCCACACCAAAACTTCAACATAAAATAATAACTCTCTGCCATCATACTTTTCATTCTGGACATCGTGGCGTAACCAACACGCTCTGTCTTATACAAAGACAGTTTTGGTGGCCGGAAATGAAATGCAAGGTACAAGAGTACTGTCTGCAGTCAGAATAAGCATGACAATAAGAGACCGGCGGACCTTCTATTGCAACCTACACTGCCAACAAGACCATGGGAATGTATAGCTACAGACTTCATCGTGGAATTACCACCTTCCCGAGGTTACACGACCATCATGGTAACCATAGACTTGTTTACTCATATGGCACATTTCACGCCTCTCTACAAACTTCCTTCCTCTTCAGAGCTCGCAGGAATTTTCCTAGAACACATTTTCCGTCTTCATGGACTCCCTTCCAAGATCATATCGGACCGAGGACCGCAATATATTTCACAATTCTGGAAACATCTCTGTCGTGTTCTAGGGATTCAACGCGCTCTTTCATCTGGATATCACCCACAGACGAACGGGGCCACAGAACGTGTTAATCAAACCCTGGAGCAATATCTTCGTTGTTTCGCAACCAAGGTACAGGATGATTGGTCCCTCCTTATACCCTTGGCCGAATTTGACTATAACAATTCAGATCACTCAGCGATCAACGTTAGCCCCTTCTATTGCAGTCAAGGTTTTCATCCCTCCGTGTTACCTTCAGTTCTACCACATCCAACTCCAGTACCTTCACTTGATTCCTGGATTGAAACTCTCCTCAACATCCACAAGGAAGCCAAGGAACAATTGGGAAAGGCCCAGATTCGCACTAAGCGATATGCTGATTCCAAAAGAAGACCAGCACCCTCCTATTCTATTGGTGACCAGGTCTGGTTGTCCTCGAAACTATTACCACGACATCTACGCCCTAACAAGTTAGCCCCCCCGATATTATGGTCCATTTTCCATAAAAGAAATCATCAATCCTGTTTCTTATCGGCTCAAGCTACCAGATTCCTGGAAGAGAATACATCCAGTTTTTCACACTTCTCTACTCAAACCCTACATCCACTCCACCCGGAAAACCGGCAGACCCAGTCCTGTGATTGTGGACAATCAGTTGGAATATGAAGTATCCAGAATATGTGACTCCAGGTACAAACGGGGTCGGCTTGAATACCTGGTCGAGTGGAAAGGCTATCGTCCTAGCGAGAGAACATGGGAACCAGTATGCAACCTAAACACCCCTCGATTGCTGAGAAGATTCCATCTCATACACCCTGGCAAGCCTGGTGGGACGGGGTTTCGGAGGAGGCATGCTGTCATGAACCATGGACATAGCCCCTTCTGGTCTTCCTGGTCTTGGTCCAGACGGAGAGTGTGCTCCTTGATACTTCCAACATGGCCGTGCCCAGTGCCGTGTTCAGTACTAGCCTGTACGTCGGACACGACACGTTCTATAAATGGGCTACGGCCCCGCACCTACGCGCGTCTCAACGCTATCTCTAGGTAGTGTCTCGACGTGTGTGTGCTGCTCGGCGTTACCCTTCCAAGTTCCTGGCCAACTCCCTTATTCTTTCTTCCCTTTTCCCCTGTTTCCAGTATCTCTTACCTTTCTTCGATCCTCTTCCTGGACGCCCTGGAATACGCGACTTCCTGGAACTTTGAACGCTCGCGCTGGAGTCAGATTCAACTCGCGCGCACTTCTACAAGTCCCGGTCCGGCCGGGAGAAGGAGTCCTCCGCGGAACGCCACAAGAAGAGAACTCAGGTGAGCCGGGGGGAAACCTTTGACACGTTGAGAAATGTATACATGGTTGAGACAAACTTTTTCGACCCTGACTGTGTCATAATATATGTCTCAAATGGGGTTAGAGCTCTGGTTGCCGCATTCGTGATCTTTGAAGTGGAGAGCAAATGGTGTAGTTGTTCGTATTTGTATCTTTCTTTTTCCGAGAGGTCGAAGAGTCCTTGACACTCTGTGAAGGATCTAATCTGTTGATTCTTGTACATGTCTCCTACTTTTGTGCATTCAGCCTCCTCCCATTTCTGAAATGCTCCTTTCTCCATGCCAGGTTGGAATTCCAGGTTTCTGAATATGGCTTGAAGGGGGCTGGGTCTATGGTCAGTATTTCTTTTCTGGTTGTCCTGTTCCATATCTCCAGTGATGCTCTCATGATCTCAGGTATCTGCACATTCGGGTGTCTGTGTTCCGGGTTTGTCCAGAGTAGATGGCGGAGTCAGGTCTTTGCCACTGTCCTGTCTTGTCCTTCCCATAGTTTCTGAGAGGTGTCCGGGATCCATTCCTTCAGGACCCACAACTGTGCTGCCTCATAATATTTTCGGAAGTGTGGGAGTGCCATGCCTCTCGCTTCCTTGTGCGCCGTGAGTGTTAGGCTGGAGAGCCTTGAGGGTTTTTTCTGCCATACGTACAATGCTTTGGTGAGGGATTTAAAGAATGAGGGTGGGAGTCGGATGCGGAGGGCTTGAAAGGCATATAGTAGTCTGGGTAGCACTGTCATTTTTATCACCGTCATCCGTCCCCACCATGAGATCGATAGCGGGTTCCACTTTTCCAGGTCTCTTTTGGTCTTTTCCAGAAGGTGCGGAAAGTTTCCTGCATAGAGGTTTTCGATTTTGTTCGTCAGGATGACTCTGAGGTACCTGACCCCTCCCTCTGCCACTTTTAATTGAAGCTCCTCTGCTAGTTTGTGGATCTCATCTCTGTTTCTGGCGAGGATAAGAATTTCGCACTTCTGTTTTTTTAATTTTAGTCCATAAATGGCACCATAATTCTCTATTTCCTGTATTAGGAGAGGCAGGGACCTAGTCGGTTCCATCAAGGCCATCATCATGACGTCCGCATAGGCCACGGTTTTGTGGGTCGTTCCTCCCATGTCTATGCCCTTATTGTCTGGGGCCGCTCTGATCACTGCCAGGAGTGGCTCTAGGAAAATTGCATAAAGTAGTGGGGAAAGTGGACACCACTGTTTTGTTCCCCTTCCGATCCTCATCATTTCCGATAGTTCTCCGTTTACCGTTATCCGGGCTGACGGTGAGTTATAGCTGGCGCGGATCATCCTGATAAATTCTTCTCCCATGCCCATTTTCCCGAGGATGTGGAATAGCATTGATGGTATGACGGTATGAGCTTGCGGATTCCGGCCACTTCCGTTGCTTATGAAAGACTAAGATTTTCGCCTCATTCATGGACTGCGTGATATTGGTTGTGTCTATAAATGTGTTAAATAGTCCTGCTAGGATCGGAACCAGGTTGCATGCAAATAGTTTATAGAATGTTGCTCTGAAGCCGTCCGGTCTCGGGGCTTTATTCTTCGACAATTCCCAAATTGCTCTAGCTACCTCCTCCACTGTTATGGGTTGGTCTAGCTGTTGTTTCTCTTCCTGCGTCTCTGTAGGAAGAGCAATATTTCTCAGCTATGTGGATTGATCTTCCTCCCTGGGGTTGTCTGACGTATATAGTTTTTGATAGAACTCTCTGAAGATTGCCCCCATCTCCGTCGACATAGTTCTCTTCTGGCCGTTCCGTCCATCGGTGCTTTTATTGTTTGATGTTGTTGTTTCCCTTTTATCCGCCTGGCTAGGAGTCTGTCGGCTTTATTCGCTTTCACAAAATACCAGTGTTTTAGGTGAAGTAAGTGTTTCTCCGCACGCTTGGTCCTGATGACCTCGAGTTGTCCCTGTAAGTGTCTGTAGGCTCTCTTCAATTTCAAGGAGTGGTTGCGGGTCACTTCCTCCCTTATCTCGACCACTTTGGCTTCTAGCTCGGTTTCCGATTTTCTGTTTAGTTTTTCTATTTGAGCTTTGAGTGCTATTATGTTGTCATCCGCTGCCACGGCAGTAGCCGAGATTGGCGGATACTTCCGCGTTGGAGTTGGTGACGCAGAGGTAGGGTTTTTTAGTCCCTTCTCTGTGTTATTGCTTGCGGCTCCATTGACGTAGCGCAGCACCGCTGGGAGTATTTAATCCTCCCCCCCCCCGGCTGGACGTTGCGTTGCAAGGTGTTCAGTCATAATGTCGAAAAAAAAATGTCGACAGACAAAAATGTCGACAAAAAAATGTCGAAAAAAAAAATGTCGACTTTCCCTTTTTTTAATTATATATTTATTTTAGGGGTTTGGGAGCTAAAAAAAAGGGAAAAATTAAAAAAAAAATTAAAAAAGGGGGGTTGGGGGGGGAACCCCCCCATATAAAAAAAAAATGCATTGAAAAAAAAAGTCGACATTTTGACTGTCGACATTTTGACTGTCGACATTATGACTATAAACCGCGTTGCAACCCCTCTTGGATGTTTCCTGTTCCGGGATTCCTCGCTCCCAACTTCTGCCTTCCCTCTTCGGTTCGGTCAGAGGTTCCTTGTGCTCCTGTGTTCGTATTTCATACGAAGCCCACCTTCTCATTATTTTACCCTAGCGCTGCCCTGAGCGGTTCGCTTCAGTTTCCACTCTCTTGGTGGCTTCGTTCCTTCGGACACCGCTTCTTTCTCTTTCTCTCCCTTATCTTCCTCCTCCCTTTTACCTTCTGTTTCCTCTGGGTCCGTGCACCCAATTTACCTTCTACCTTCTCCTTTACGGCCCGCCTTGGATTCAGCAACCACCTTTGGAATACCTCGTCTCCACTTGCAAGGTGGTATCGACTTCCTATAGTACTGCGACTCCTTCGCATCCGCTCTGTTGAACTTTCTACCTGACTACCTGCATCTTCAACATAGCCCTCCAGCCAGCGGTCCGCCTTGTCATCAGGATTGGGAAAGAGTCTACACTCCGCCAAGGGTTTTTTCCCGATTTGGGTTTTTTCCTTATTCCGGCTTGATTCTGGAAGGGAAGTCACGGGACAGCTGTTTTTCCAGCGGTCACTGTGGCTTCCCTCCTTGACAAACATGTTCATCTAAAAAAGGGGAGATACTATCTTGCACGGCGATGCCTACAAGAGACTGACAACTCCAGCAGCTCAGGTGAGGAGAGTGTGTTAGTAGGGGAGGAAGGGACCAGAGTGCAAACTTCACCACAGATTGCAACGCCCAAAAGTTTAAAGATGTCCGCTGAGGAGCAGGTTCAAGAGTTGTGGAAGGCTTTCCAAGCAATGTCCCAGGAATTACAAGGAGCGAAGACAGAAAATGCCTTACTCAAACAGATGGGGCCTCATTACGACCCAGGCGGTAAGGGGTTTACGGCAGCGTTAACAGCGCCGACCCTTACCGCCTGAGTACGAGGTCCCTTAGCGCCATGGCGCTTTTAACACCTGCTTTTAGCAGGTGTTAAAATCCATGGCGCTAAGGGACCATGGAGTTAATTACGCCACCGTAATTTACGGTGGCGTAATTAACGCCTTCCCCACTCCCATTATGCCCTATGGGGCAAAAATGGGAATGGGGAAGGGTAAATGGGGATTGGGGACTTACCGCCCCACCAAGGTCGGAATGGGGCGGTAAGTCCGCCAACCACCATGGCGTAAACGTAGTTTACGCCATGGTGGTAAAGTCACGGCCCAGGCGGTAACTTACCGCCTGGGTCGTAATGAGGCCCATGGTGTCCACAAGGGAGCCTGCCCACCCGGAATTACCACCAATGGCGCTTTCCTCCGGGAAATTCGACGGCTCTCCGAAGAAGGTGAAGGAGTTTTTAGAAGCATGCATGGTTTATTTCACTTTCAGGCCTTGTACCTTCGCCACTGACCAAGCCAGGGTGGGATTCCTAATCTCTAATATGACTGGGAACGCACTGTCCTGGGCTACTCCATTGGTGACCAGTAGTAACGCCATTCTTCAGGATTTTGCTGGGTTCCAAAATCTACTTAAGCAAACTTTTGAACGCCCAGAGTTGTCCTTTACCGCCTGTGACGATTTGCTGGATGTGAAACAAGGCTCTCTGGACGTATTGTCATATATCTCCTCTTTCAAGACATTGGCAGCCGGAGCAGGATGGCCCGAAACAGCACAATATGCCATTTTTAGGAGGGGATTGAATGAGGAGATCAAAGATGAACTGGCCAGATCCCCTCGTTCACCCACCTTTTCGGATCTGCTCGCTGCTGCTCTTCACATAGAGTATTGTCTCCAAGAGAGGAGGACGGAGCGCCGCAAACAAAGAGGCTCTGGTTATACTCCAGACCCCTTATCACACTCTTCCGCTGGTTGCTCCGCAGCTACTCCTTCCGATGAACTAATGCAGATCGGCACCACCAGAGCACCTCTATCCGCTGCAGAAAGACGTCAAAGACGAGAAAAGGGATTATGTGCATACTGCGGTTCAGACCAACACCTTCTTAAGGACTGCATGGAACTGCCAGCCAAAAGGTCGGGAAATGGACACCCTCGGCGCCAGTAGGGACAAGCGACCGGGGGTCTCCAAGCCTTTCTCATCGTCCCTATGTCTCTCTTTCTGTTTCCTCTCCTGAGTCCAAAGATGATTCCAGACTCATGGTGATTCCAGTACATCTCGACATTGAGGGCAGACAGTTGAAGACCCTAGCTCTACTGGATTGCGGAGCGGCGGGTTACTTTGTTGATACCCTGTGGGCAGACAAGGTGGGTCTCCGCCGGATAGCCCGGAAAGAGGGCCAGAAGGTGGAAGGAGTGGATGGGTCGCCATTGTCTTCTGGTCCCATTACCCATACCACAGAGGAACTCTCTTTGACGATAAATCAACACACGGAGGTCCTTACTTTCGACATCATCACATGGCTTTGCAGACATAATCCATGATTAGACTGGACCGAGAATCAACTGAGCTTCAGTTCTCCGTATTGTGCAACCAATTGCTTCCCGCTGGAAGGTCGGGGAGATCTGCAGCCGGTAAGAATTTTTTCAAACAACCACGTTGGAGTTCATGCACTACCTAGCTTCTGTTCAGGTTTTTCTGAGGTGTTTCAGGAATGCCTTCATGCCAAATTGCCGCCTCATCGGCCAGAGGACTGTACTATCGACCTGGAATCCAATGCTCTGGTTCTGTTCGGAAGGTTGTTCTCCCTCACGCAGACAGAGAAGCAGGTCTGTCGGAAGTATTTAGATGCCAATCTGGAGAATGGTCTCATTCAACCTTCAAAGCCACCCGCAGGAGCTCCTCTATTTTTCATCAAGAAGAGCGGCACCACCGAGCTTAGACCCTGCATAGATTACAGAGGTTTAAACAGAGTTACTGTTCGGGATCGGTATACGATGCCCTTGATCACGAACATAATTGAGGCTGTACAAGGAGCCATGGTATTTACTAAACTCGATCTTCGGAATGCATACCATCTACTTCGGATTGCCAAGGGAGATGAGTGGAAAACTGCATTTCGCACTCCTTTTGGCTTATATGAGTACAAGGTAATGCCGTTCGGACTGGTAAATGCACCAGCTGTATTCCAGAGATTTATGGACAGAATGTTTTCAGACATACTTTCTATGTCAGTCATCATTTATCTTGACGATATTTTGGTTTTTTCTCGAACATGAAGAAACACATTGAACAGGTTAAGCCGGTATTGGACTGCCTTCAAAAGAACAATCTACTGGTCAAGGCCGAAAAATGCAAATTCGCCGTACCTTCTGTGCAATACCTTGGATATGTTCTTTCAGAAGAAGGGATCGCCATGGACCAAGACAAGGTCCACGCCATTCTCAACTGGCCGGCTCCTACCTCCGTCCGGGAGGTACAGGGGTTCCTGGGGCTCCCAAATTATTACAGGAGGTTCATCCCGAATTTTTCGGAGATAGTGTTCCCCATTACACGACTGCTCAAGAAAGAAGCCTTTCTGTTTTTATGGTCCGCCAAGGCGGAGAAGAGCTTCTGTCATCTTAAGAGCTTTTTCTACTCGGCCCCGATTCTGCAGCATCCGGATCAGACGCTACCATTTATCTTGGAAACGGACGCATCAGCCATCGCCATCAGGGCCGTGTTGCTTCAGACCATTCAGGGAATGGAACATCCAGTTGCCTACCTGCCTAAAACACTTTCTCTAAGTCAACATAACTATTCAGTTCTTGAAAAAGAGTTGCTTGCCTTGAAATTGGCTTGTGAGGAATTGCGGCACCTCCTCATGGGTGCCCGACATCAATTCCTAATCCGTACGGATCACAAGAACCTAAAGGCCTTACAAGAGATGGAATGTTCAAACTCCAGACAGGCAAGGTGGGCCTACCTTTTTTCACAGTACGATTTCCGGATCACATATATCCCTGGGTCACTCAATCGGCTGGCTGACGCCTTGTCCCGCAAGGACTCTCACAAAGAAAAAGCATTGATCAAATCTGGGCCCTTGTTCCACAGAAATCAGATTCTGGCTATTGTAGGTTCCTTTCTTCAAGAAGTAACAACTGCGGTTGTGCAGGAATTACCACAACTCTCCTTTCATCCTAACTCTCCCAACCAAGTAAAAGACGGGTGGGTTTTCTATAAGAAGAAGTGGTATATTCCAGAAGGTCCGCTACGCAGAAGGATCCTAGATTGGTGTCATGATTCACGTATGGTGGGTCACAGAGGCGGAGACAATACCCTAGAACTCATCTCGAGGTCTTTTCTCTGGCCAAATATGAGAGAGGAAGTGTTTGAGCACGTGAGGACTTGTCCGATTTGTGCCAGAGCCAAGTATGCATCAGGCAAACCCCTAGGATTGCTCACTCAGGTAGAGATGCCGACTCGCCCGTGGGGGCTCATCTCCACGGACTTCATAGTGGACCTTCCTGAATGGGAATCATGTACTTGTATCATGGTGACAGTGGACGCTTTTTCCAAGTTGGCTAATTTCTTCCCTCTTGCAGGACTCCCTACAGCAACTAAGATGGCGGAGATCTTTGCCCGAGACATTTTCAAACTTCATGGTCTACCCAACAAGATAATCTCAGATCGAGGAAGTCAGTACGTCTCCAAATTCTGGACAGCCTTGTGTGCCAGATTGGGGGTTGAAAGAGCCCTTTCTTCAGGTTTCCACCTGCAATCAAATGGTCAGACTGAACGACTCAACGCTACTCTAGAACAATACTTAAGGTGTTCCATCGTTCAACATCAAGACAACTGGGTCTCTCTACTCCCTACCGTGGAGTTCTCTTATAATAATTCCAAGCACCCCGCCACTGGTCTTTCTCCATTTTTCTGTACCTACGGGGTTCACCCATGATTTCTATTACCAGAGGTACCCAGTTTTTCCAACTCCCCAGCCGCAGAGGAAGTCTTGAGAAGTATTCAAGAGGCTCAGACCACTGCATTGCAAAGCTTGGAAGACAGCAGAAAACAGAATAAGAGTGGAGCCGACAGACACTGCAAAGAATAACCTGCCTGGAAGCCAGGTGACAAGGTGTGGTTATCTACAAGGTTCCTACCCAGGTGGACATGGCCTTCTAAGCTATCTCCTTGTTTTCTGGGTCCTTTCCCTATTCTCTCGAAAGTCAATCCCGTGGCCTATCACCTCCAGCTCACCCCCTCTCTTAAACGCATTCACCCTGTTATCCATTCCTCTCTTCTCAAACCTTACTATCCTGACTCATATCACAGGACTCTCTCCCGCCATACTCCTGCTCCTGCATCTAACCTGGAAGAGTACGAAGTCTCTGCTATCAGGGATTCTAGGTTTTACTGAGGCCGGTTGGAATACCTCCTGTCGTGGAAGGGTTACCCAGAGTCAGAGGACTCTTGGGAACCAGCTTCCCAAGTACATGCCCCTCTCCACTTGCAAGGTGGTATCGACTTTCTACAGTACTGCGACTCCTTCGCATCTGCTCTGTTGAACTTTCTACTTGGCTACCTGCATCTTCAACATAGCCCTCCAGCCAGCGGTCCGCCTTGTCATCAGGATTGGAAAAGAGTCTACACTCCGCCAAGGGTTTTTCCCGATTTGGGTTTTTTCCTTATTCCGGCTTGATTCCGGAAGGGAAGTCACGGGACAGCTGTTTTTCCAGCGGTCACTGTGGCTTCCCTCCATGACAAGCATGTTCATCTAAAAAAAGGGGAGAGACTACCTTGCACGGCGACGCCTACAAGAGACCGACAACTCCAGCAGCTCAGGTGAGGAGAGTGTGTTAGTAGGGGAGGAAGGCCCAGAGTGCAAACTTCTCCACATATGTGGCTGCGCATCACTGCTTTGAAAGCCTCCCACAAGGTAGCCTTAGTTGTTTCCGGTGTATCGTTGTCCTTGAAGTAGTCTACTATGCACTCTCTAATTGCCTCCCGCGTTACCGGGTCCTGAATTATTTCCCCGGGCAAGGTCCATCGCCATAGGCCAGATCGTTTTTCGTAGTGTGGGAAGTGTTATCCACAGGGGGGCGTGGTCCGAGAGTGAGTTTGAGCCCACCTCTGCATCCTGGATCTTCCCCAGGAGACCTGCTGATGACCACATATAATCAATCCTGGAGCTAGTACCATGGACTGCTCCAGGATTATTGTGTGAATAATGGGTGTACCCAGGCATCGAGCCCCGGATTTTCCGCCAGACATCCTTCAGCGCTTGCTTTTCCATGGCTCTCTTCAGAGCCCTGATGGCACTCCCTGTCCCGTGGATTTGGGATTTGATCTGTCCAAGTTTGGTTCCCACGCTAAGTTGAAGTCTCCGGAGAGAATCACTTCCGCCTTCGCAGAGGTTTCCAGTTTATCCATGCTGTCTTTTATAAAGCCATCCTGTCCCGTGCTGGGGGAATATATAGTCGCCAGTGTCAGGGGGAACTCTTCGATCTGCACGTTCACAAATAGGAATCTGCCTTGTTTATCTGGGAAGGTCTCTGGGATCCGTATATTAAGAGAGTTGGCAAATGCTATTAGTACACCTCTTTTCTTCTCTTTGTCATTTGCTTGGAGGATTTGATTAAAGCCTTTTATGCATATTTTTCCCTTATCTTTCTTTTTTATATGTGTTTCCTGGAACATTATTATGTCAAACTTTCCCTGGTGTAGAAAGTGTTCCACCTTCTTCCTTTTCATGGGGGAGTTTAGCCCTCTGATGTTATAAGTTAATATTTTCAGCCCCATTTTCTGGTTGTAACGTCTTTCCCTTCGTGGTTTGCTTGGACTCGTTTGCGTTGGTATGTTTGCCTTCCGGTGGTTGTTCCCTCCTCCCCCCAGTCTCTTTCCCCCGTGTTCAAACAACATCCCCCAACCACCCCCCCCCCCAAAAAACTTCCCTGAGGAGGGCTCTGGGCCCTATGATCACTCGGGCATAGAGCCTTATGCGCCATGCCCCCTCTAACTCAGGTATAACTAAGTCATGGGGAGTCCTAAACCCCACTTAACAGTCTCTGTGGGTCCCTTGATGGTCCCCAGCTCCTGCCGCAACTATGTGTCGGTCAACGGTTCTCTTCTGTGTTTCCTTGAGTCATCTTGCCTGAATCCCTGGCAGGCGCTCCACAGTTTCTTTCAGAAAACTAAGAAGGTTGCTGATTGGTCTCCAGGTTCTTTATGGGGCGCTTTGGTCTTGTATTTATGGTTTTCAACCCCTGCGGCGTCCTTTGCCCGTACGTTGACTCTCCGCTATGGGTTTGTTCGCCATCCTTTTCCTGTATGTTCATAATCCGTAGGCCTTCCTCACTTGTAGTAACTCTTTGTTGCTTTCCCTCCCATGCAAATAGAAGGCCAAAAGAGAATGTCCATTTGTATCGGATTTGGTTCGAGATCAATGCTGAAATTAGAGGGCAGCAAAACGCCAGCCCTCTTACACAATCCTCACATTTGGCCAATTGCCGATCATTCAAAATTTGTGGTACAAGTTACACGGGAACTCTCAATCATGTGATAGACGTAACGTGCCTCCTATTTTTACAAAAAACTAGACTGTAGCTTGCGGCATGGAATATCTGGCCATGTTAGACTAGTGAAACTGCCAATGATTGTTTATGAACATGGCCCTCCCGTATACACCAAGACCTTTCTCCAGATATACAGGAGAAGAGAGAATATAATAATACACTGCTCCCTCCGGCCTATCAGGCAAAAAGTGGACTCAGGATCCAGGTTGTTCAGAATGGCCACGGGACATAGGTTACCTGCACACTTGTGTACAGGCACGTTATAAATGACTTATATCATATAGGGTACAAACATTAGGAAACAAAAGAAAGAACAGAAAAACACAAGTCCCCCACACCCCCTTATCGCCTTAAATTCAACACTGTACCTGGTTTTCTTCAGATTAAGATGTTGATTCTCTTACAAAATGAAATGAATAGACAGGAAGGCAGTCCATAGACCAGAAAATCACTGTTGTTACCTCGAACAGAAACACCATCAACAAGCTCCGATGTTCGTGGGGAACTCACCCTGACGGCACAAAGACGCCTTTAGAAACAAGAGTACCGAAACAAATCTGGCAAACCAATAGTTGTGCATAATCCTGTAGATGGCCAGAATATGGACTGTAATCCAAGTAGTCGGGGTGTAGAGGAGGTACAACAACCAATAAACAGAAATGGCGCTGACGACGGAAAAAAACCAGCCCAAAATGGAGGAGGCAGCAGGTTAACCCCTGCGGGGTCATGCCGCCAGTAACCTGGGACCCTCCCCCTGGGGACAGGAGGAGGTCAAGGGGCGGAACGGCCCCAAAGGCCAAATGGCCCAAAAAGCCTGTGAAGGGCTGAACAAAGGAAAAGGGGCAGGGGCCTCCAAGTTATAAGCAGGCAGGGCCTGGGTGCCAGGCATCTCGCTCCTGCACTTGGAACCGGTCACCTCGCCAGTGGAAGGGATTTCGTTTTGACGCCTAAGGACCGCCCAGCAGACGGAAGATAGCCCAGCTGATCGGGGCCGTGGAATCGCTGCCAGCGGAGAACGCGTACAGCGGAAAGGCGGGGCTGGAGCCCGGGACCAGGAGCAGAGCTGCGGACTCCAGAGGACCGCCCAGCAGACGGAAGAAAGCCCAGCTGATCGGGGCCGTGGAGTCGCTTCGGTGAGGAGAGCGCGCTCAGCGGAGAAGCGGGGCTGGAGCCCGGGACCAGGAGCAGAGCAGCACAGGACCGGCAGCGAGCAGGAAAGGAGACCGTTCGGCGCGGCGAACGGCAGAAGGGGCGGACCAGGTGAGGGGCTCCAGCGCGAACTAGCTGCCAAGGCGGGGCAGGGGGCCCAGGGGCAAAGGAGGCGCAGCAAAGATAATGGGGGCAGTAACTCGGCTTCGAGGCCCCAGCTGACCCGAGCGAGCTCCTCCCCCTACGGATGTACGTTCTCGAACGAAGGGCCTGCCACACGTTGCAGGGGCACAGCAGCGCAAAGGCTCCCCTCCTCACAGGAACACACAGGGCAAGCCACGAAGCAGCAGCCTCCGTGTGAGCGGCGGCGGGCAGGAGGTGGGGGCCGTGTGAGCACTCGCCAAAGAGAGGGTGCAGGAGAAGAGGCACCAGGACAGCAGGGGGAACAAAGGAAGCACGGGCAACAGCAACAGGCTGCCCAGGAGGGTCAGGAAGCAGGTGATTGCCACGGCAGGTGGGCAGCAGGCAATGGATCTGGCGGCATTTATGGAAATGGCGAAGGTGGCAGCAGCAACCCATGGCCCGGACTGGATGACAAGGATGGTGGCCCAACCTAGCCAGGGAGGACCCAGCCAGAGGGTAGAGAGCTCCCCTCTGATGTTTCAAGACAGCGGCAGTGAGGCCACGGTGGTCGAAGCGGAGATTCACAGCTTGGAGGAGGATGAAGAGGAGGAGATCCAAGTGAACAAGAGGAAAAGGACAATGACAGCCAAGGTTAAGGCGAGTAAGGAGCAGGCCAACAGCACCAAGAGACCGCGACAAAAGGGGAGGGCGCAGGAGGATGTGGCCTTAACGGCTCCTACACCTGCTGAGGCTCCAGGGAACCGAGTGAGCCCACCCAGCACTCCTGTGACCAGAATGGTGGAAGTCGCTGGTGGAGGAACCACATCCCTGGAGATGGTAAAAGGTATGGTGTTGGAATGTATGCAAGCATGGGGGAAAAATGGGCAAATGCCAAATGTTGTTGCCAATGCTAGTATGTTGGAAGGAATGATGGTTAATGGGAGTAATGCCACGCAACCGGGGGTGCCTCAGGGGCTAGGGGTCCATGGTGCGGAGGCAGGAGTCAGGGCTGGTCCCAGACAGGGGGAGTAAGTCAGCTACCACAGAAAAGCGGGATTCCACCCGGGGATTTCTTATCAGTTGAGCTGCCTAGTGTGGCCCACCTACTGGGGGCAGTCAACAGGCACAGATGGCGGGGCTTCCATGGGGACAGGAATGGTGGAGTCAGGGGCCGAGGGCTCCAGTGAGCGCAGGGATGGCCCAGCAGCTTGCTACAGGGGTACCAGCGGCGGCCCAGAAGGAAGGAGGGCCAGGGGCGGTCTTGCCTGGGGGGCAGAGCGCGGCTCAGCTACCGGCGGGGGGCCCGAGCAGCAGTGAGACAGGGGGAGTGTGGGGCCAGGCAACCCAGTATGGGAGTCCAATGCCAGGGTTCGCACCGATACGGGCTACAGTAAACTTCTTGGTGTGGCACATTCCGTGGGGAATCAAGGAGAGGTTGTGGAGGAAGGAATTTATTGACATCTTTGATTTGTTGGGGATTGTGCCCACGGGGGGAGGGCTGAAGGATCTGTCCGAGAAAGAAAAGGAGAAAAGGGACAGAGTGTGCACCAAGGTGGAGCACTCCATTAACAACTGGCTAAAAGCCTATAGGATGTACATGTCAGTGATGTTGGAGAAGTACCCGCAGGATGCACTGGCAATGATAGCGTATGAACAATATGTGCATGATTTGTATCAGAAATATGGCGGCGAGGGATGGTTGGATTATGACCAGGGCTTTAGATTAAAGATGCAAGTATGGCCAGCAATGTCATGGGACGAAATGGATGTCGGGGGGTATAGGGACAAAGTGGTCCCCTGCAGGGAACCCGAGGAAAAGCCACAAGGGGAGAGGTCCCGGGGGGGGAGAGGCAGGGGCGGGTACTCACAGCGGGGGTGAGGGTACTTTCGCGGGCCCTCCTCCTGGGTGTACCGGGCAGCAGCCCACCAGGGGGAGCAAGAAATCTGCTGGAGGTTTGCAGAGGGGTACTGCTCATACGGGAAGACATGCAGATACAAGCACCAGAGGGGTGGCAGTACGGGCCCCCGCAGAGCCACTCCAGGAGAGGCTAAGCCCAAGGAAAGTGGTAAACCAAAAGAAAAAGCAAATGTTGACTAATGCGCCGACAAAACAAGGCAATGTTGGGGAACTTATGAATGTCAAATGTGTGATTAAAGGGGCACTGTCCACACCAGTTAGCCTCCTTGCCATGACGCCCTTTTTAAATTTGTATCACAACAAGGCCGATGCAAAGTTGTTATGGCAAGGGTTCAGGTGGGGCTTTCGGATCCCGGGGGCAGGTACCCAAGGGGGGAGGGAGGCGGCCAACTTACGGTCTGCATTGGAGAAACCTGAGGTGGTGGAAAGGAAGGTGGAGAAAGAGGTGGGGCTTGGGAGAGTGGCCGGCCCATTCAGGGCGCCGCCTATGAGCAATCTGGTGGTATCCCCACTGGGGTTGGTGCCAAAGAAGGAAGAGGGCCAATTCCGCATGATACACCACCTGCCCTTCCCCGAGGGTCAGTCAGTGAATGACGGCATCCCTGAGGAGCGGTGCAGGGTGCAGTACGCCTCCCTGGAGGACGCGATACAAATAGTGAAAGCAGCAGGGGAAGGGGCGTTGTTGGGAAAGGCAGACACAGAATCGGCCTTCCGACTATTACCAATCTACAAGGACAGTTACCACTTGCTGGGTTTCAAGGTGGGGGACAAGTACTACTACAACAGATGCCTACCCATGGGTTGCGCTATTTCTTGTTCATACTTTGAGGCATTCAGCTCCTTCCTGGAATTTACAGTAAAATTGGGAAAAAGGGAGGGGGAATATTGCACTGCTTAGATGATTTTCTCTTCATTGGGAGAAAGGGGACGGAGGAGTGCAGGGCCCTGATGGAGGAATTTCAAGAGCGGATGAAGCAGCCCTAGCTGGGAAGACCATGGGTCCAGCTACAACATTGACATTTCTGGGGATTGAGATTGATTCGGTTAAGGGGGAATGTAGGCTCCCGCAGGACAAGGTACAAAAATTGAGGGGCCTGATTCAGGAGCTGTTGGGGAAAAACAAGGCGACCTTGCGGGAGTTGCAGTCATTGGCGGGGAATCTCAATTTCGCAGGTAGAGTGATACCGGCAGGTAGGGCGTTTGCCAGAAGTGTGGAACTAAAAACTGTGGGCCCACAACACGCTTCACACCACGTCCGATTGGGCTCAGAGGTGAAGGAGGATCTCAGGATGTGGGAGAGCTTCCTGACAGAATCCAACGTGGTGGCAATATGGAGGGCTGACTGGGCAAGCAGCTAGAGGCGCAAGCTGTTTACCGACTCATTGGGATCCCTGGGTTTTGGGGCGATCCTGGGGGACAGATGGTGTGGCATGGCATGGCCAAAGGAATGGCATAAGGAAGGGGTCACTAAAGACATTACTCTGCTGGAGCTATTCCCCATAGTGGTTGCATTTAAGTTGTGGGGGGTGCAGCTGCAGAATTCGAAGGTCGCACTATAGTCAGATAATTTGGCGGTGGTGCAGATTATTAACACAGGGTCATCCAGCAATCTGAGGGTATTGAGGCTCCTCAGGGAACTCACCAGAAGTCTGTTAATACTGAACATCGAGGTCAGGGCACATTCCAGGGGTAAAAAACACGGCCGCTGATTCTCTGTCTTGTTTACAGTGGGACCGTTTCCGAGAAAGCTGCCCGAAGCAAGGAAAGAGATGACCCCATTCGAAGAACAATGGTGGGGGATGATTGGGGTGATCTGACCTCGTTGGTAGAGACGGCACTCGCACCAGGTACAGCCAAAAGGTACAGGGCTTGTTGGGATCGTTTTATGCAATTCCAGGAAGAGGTGCTTGCGGGTAACCAGGGGGTGAACCCGGTGCGGGCATTCATAGGCTGGTGCTGGAAGACAGTGAAGACCCGAGCGTGGGTAGGCTACCACTTGGCAGCCATAGCACATTTCGCAAAAGTAAAAGGAGAGAAGGACCCCACGAAGGAGCACTATGTCATGCTAGCCATGAGAGGCTGGGCTAGACAAGTAGTAGCAAAACCAGACGAGAGGCGGCCAATTGATATTGTGAAATTGCACGGATTAATTAAATGTCTAAAATCAGTATTTAGTGAAGAGGCAGAGAGGTTGCTCTTCACGGCCGCCTTCACAGTGGCGTTTTTTGGGGCTCTCAGAGTCAGCGAACTGGTGCCTGAGAACAAGGACGGCAAGGGGAAAGGGTTCTTGCGCGTCAGGGACGTCCAAGTGAGAAGCGCCCAAGTCGTCATTTATGTGAGGAGGTCGAAAACGGATTAGAAGGGAAAAGGGGCGGCTTTAACCTTACAGGCCATTCAGACAAGCAGGGTTTGCCCGGTGGCGGCGGCAGCAGCAAACTTTATGCAGCAACGGCGGCCATCAGGGGTGGAGGCGCCGTGGCTCATGCACAGGGATGGGTCCGCATTAAGCCGTTTTCAGTTCAGGAAAGTGATGGCGCAAGGTTTGGAAAGGATGGGGCTGACAGGGGGGCGGTTTGGGACACATTCATTTCGGATAGGGGCCGCCACCTCCGCGGCGGTCGGGGGATGGGGGCGGAGGACATCAAAAGGCTGGGGAGATGGTCTTCAGGATGTTATAAACGCTATGTCAGACCAGAGAAAATGTAAGAGTTAACCTTGCCGTTCCCCCCATTTTTATTTTTCCAGCGGTACACCAAAGGAAACTACGCACAGTGTGGGTAGTGGGGCACTCATTCATCTCAAGGGCAAAGGCGAGCTGGACTCAACAGCAAGAGATTTTGACGGCTGGAGAGTTCAGGATCGAGTGGCACGGGGTGCCAGTGATGAAATGGGCGCAGCGGAAGGGGCATTTGCAAAAGCTGCTGAGTAGGCGGCGGAAGCCAGAGGTGTTGGTGATACACTTCGGAGGGAATGACCTGACCAGCTTGGGGAGAGGGGTCTTGCTGAAAAACATGACAAACTCACTACAGGAAATATCGGCACAATTGGGTGAAACGGAGATCATCTGGTCTGAGGTGATTCCCCGGGCGCAATGGAGGGGGGCAAAAAGCCATTCAGCAGTAGAGAAATCAAGGAGGAAGCTGAACGGGGCCGTGGCCAAGTTCTGCAGGGGCAGAGGTTTTCATCAGGTCAGACATGGCCTGATTGACGGGAAGGCACCCAAGTACTTCTTAGCGGATGGGGTGCACCTATCCACAAAGGGAATGGAGCTCTTTTCCTGGAACATTTGTACCAAATTGCTGGAGTTGTGAGAAAGAGTAGGAAAGGGGGATCCAGCCGGTGGGCGGGAACCCACCAGTTGGCGTGGCGGTGTTTGGGCAACCAAGCACAAATGATAGACTCCGGACGAGCCAGAAGGAAACGGAATGGGTCTTCGCTCTTCCGGACCAGCGCCTCTTGGGGGCCTAAACAGCGGGGGCGTCTGGTAGGGACAAATAAGGCTCAGCTTCCCCCAAAACAAACGGCGCTCTCCCCACCCACGGACACCTGCACGGGCAGGATAGGAACAGGTACAATGGGTCGGGGGAGTTGGGGGTCTACTATACCAAGTATAGGGGGAAGCAAAGGAAATCCAGCAAGCAAGCACCACACGTACAGACTGAAGTTCACAAATTTGTACAAATAATTCTGTTGTCATGGAAATAAAACTGCGGCCAAGTTTGCCAATTGAAATACGGTGTCATGCCAATTTATGGGGGATACGGAGAAATGCATTGGGGTACATGCGCAAAGAATAATTGGCAGTTAAAAGGCAAATGGACGGCTGCAGGGGTTATGGCGCTGACGACGGAAAAAACCAGCCCAAAATGGAGGAGGCAGCAGGTTAACCCCTGCGGGGTCATGCGCGAGTAACCTGGGACCCTCCCCCTGGGGACAGGAGGAGGTCAAGGGGCGGAACGGCGCCAAAGGCCAAATGGCCCAAAAAGCCTGCGAAGGGCTGAACAAAGGAAAAGGGGCGGGGCCTCCAAGTTATAAGCAGGCAGGGCCTGGGTGCCAGGCATCTCGCTCCTGCACTTGGAACCGGTCACCTCACCAGTGGAAGGGATTTCGTTTTCCACCCACCCATCCACGAAATACAAGCAAGGAGGAGGACGCCTGGGCATTTCTGTCGCAGGACACCCAGGCCAAGATATGACAAGTGGCGGTGTTTGGGCAACCAAGCACAAATGATAGACTCCGGACGAGCCAGAAGGAAACGGAATGGGTCTTTGCTCTTCCGGACCAGCGCCTCTTGGGGGCCTAAACGGCAGGGGCGTCTGGTAGGGACAAATAAGGCTCAGCTTCCCCCAAAACAAACAGCGATCTCCCCACCCACGGACACCTGCACGGGCAGGATAGGAACAGGTACAATGGGTCGGGGGAGTTGGGGGCCTACTATACCAAGTATAGGGGGAAGCAAAGGAAATCCGGCAAGCAAGCGCCACACGTACAGACTGAAGTTCACAAATGTGTACAAATAATTCTGTTGTCATGGAAATAAAACTGCGGCCAAGTTTGCCAATTGAAATACGGTGTCATGCCAATTCATGGGGGATAAGGAGAAATGCATTGGGGTACATGCGCAAAGAATAATTGGCAGTTAAAAGGCAAATGGACGGCTGCAGGGGTTATGCGGACATGAGGTGAGTTCTCGAGAACACAGGCGTTAGGTCAAAAAACAAACAAGGATTGAATGAGTCAGAAATAGAGTCCCATGCAAAAGTACCAAGAAGCAATCCGGAAGGCAAGCCAAGGACAAGCGGAGGGTCAAGCACAGAGTATCAAGCCAGGTAATAAGAAGTGTAATCAGCGAGAAGTTCCAGGGACAGGCAAAGGGTTAGTTACCAAGATACAGTAGATAGCAGCAAACACAGGGAAGACCAGGTAGCGTCTCCAGTAATACCGTTGAGAAGCACAGTACTGCAGGTGAAAGTCGACTTTATTTACTCCTTCACGGGCGCACTGCGAGCCGTAAATGACATTGCAGGCGTGTGCAATGATGCAACATGTTGCGTTCGGTCGTCTGGTAAGCAAAGTTCCCACCACTACCGTGTTGCAAACGCCTCTGTACTAAGAACAGCTGAGGGCCCATCTTGGCGGAGGGTGTGACCTGACAGTCCATGAGTTCAAATGGGGGACAGACTAAAAAGAATGCATATCCGAACAGATTGCGATCACATTATAATTGCGCAAGTTAAATAAATGGACTCTTTGCAGCCTTAATAGTCATGGACTTTTACAGGCATTATATTTGATGATGAATGAAAGCACATAAATAACTTAACCAACGTTAAGTTCCGAGATATTTTCACTGCAACACACAAAATATCAGTGTGGATGTAGAAGGACCAAACAAAGCTCATTTTAAGCGTCTCAATGCTAAGAACAAAACTTGAAGTCCTCGAAACCATGTTTCAAGGCCCTAACATGCATTGTTTCCAAGAAATTTGCAATGCAAAACACTAAATCGGTGAAACATCAAGACACACAGTTTTTGAAATATCTGCATCGCAACGCATTGTAGCATGCCAGGGTGAGGCATCAGCTGGGGAGAGCACACAGAAGGTCCCATCATGCTGCAGTGCGCCAACTCTCACCTCCCCTCCAAGTCTGCTCCGGAGTATGTAAGCAAGCCACATGCAAAGCACATCAAACTATCAGTGACACAGAACAGCGACCTACAAGATCATTGATTTAATTGCGACTCCTAACAGGGACCTACAAGAGCAGTGATTTTCAACACTTGATGAGTGTCATCAGTCTGTCTACAGAAACCAAACGAAAAGTATGGGTCATTTTTGCTTGTATGATAAAAATTACATTCAATGTTGTAGAATTAGTCAGGCCTTTCAATGCCCAGGTATTTTTAGCAAACTCAAATGATGGTATTTTAAGTGTCAATGGACAAACCGAAAATTCGCACAGGCATAATGGCCATTAGTAGGGGTCAGACCGAACTGACTACGTACATCACTATCTGAGGCCTCCTTTTTACTCAATGCACATAACAATGATAGGCAAAGGTTTCTACCTTTTTTTAAAGGAAAATTTGCTTGGCTAAATCTGGATCATGTACAGGTTTCTCAGAATCAAATTCCTTATATAATTACTATAGGGACAAAATGTAGTGGCACACACAATTCGCTTCATTACTTTATGTTCTTTAGGGTATAACAAACTATCCCTTGAAAAGCTGGACCTCCTTAAGTGATCTTTCAAGATGTTGCTTTGGGTATCATCTTCTAAATAGATGTTCAAACATGATATCTGCCTGTTTATAAAACTCTGTCCAGGAGGTACAATTTCATCTTGCTCAAAGAAATTGATAAAATTGTATATTTTTACACAAGGTCACTGGATGCTGGCTTTCAAAATGTAGGATCATATTTCATCGGTGGCTTTTGAAAACCATGTCACCTCTAATTGTCCATCAACTATTTGAATCAAGAGATCAAGGAAAGAAAGTTCAATATGACTTAAAGATGCTATAAATCTCATGTTATGATAAGCGTATCCAAAGTATAAATGCATTAAGTAGCTATAAATCATTACTCCAAATAGCAAAGATAACGTCAATATATCAGCGATACATAGCTATGGATGATAAGAATGGCGTATCCTTATACCAAATATGGGTGAGCTCAAATTTTTCAACATAAAGATTAGGCCAGCTTGGGGCAAAGATTCCCCCATTGACATACCTTTGATTTGTTTATAGATTAAATCATTCTTAGGGAGAGCTACAATGGCTAAATCAATGATGAATTTGGTGGTAGCCTTGTGTGCAACTGTTCTCAGATCAAGACATTTCTTAAGAACCCCAATAGCTGTCTTTTGTGGAACATGTGTAGAAAGAGACTCGATGTTTCCAGCCAATCCTTCCTCTAGTCAAAAACAAGGCTTTCTACTAAATTGATAATATCATGTGAATCCTTGCGGTAAGAACGTTCTAGCACCGAAAGAGTTTTGATGAGGAAGTCTACATACTTTGCAACTGGTTCCAAAATTGAACCGCATGCCGAAACAAGGCATAGTTAAAGTTAAGATGAAGTCTGTATGGCATTTCAGGAAATTACTTTTCACAATATCTTTTGAACGCTTGCATGAACATATCTTAGAATATTCCATAGCAATATTTCGAGGCTGTCTTCTGTGCATGCCGAATTTCAGAATTGTACACAAACTAATACTTTGTTTAAAACATTTTTACTTTGATAGCGTTTTGAACAGCTTTTAACCTGGGATGTTGCCATAGGAAAAAAATATATTTGTTTGGACCAAATATCTCAAAACATTCCACTTTGATTTTCACAATGTTTTGCAGATGCCTAGATTTCATTTGGAATTGGTGCACTGAAAAAGAAATGTAAAAACTGACTTCGGTCCTTATCACAACCATGGCAGTCTGCCAGCAATAAATCTGCCAGGATACCGCCAATGCAAATAGCATTACCGCAACTTGGTCTCGCTCTATTCCGAGTTGTGGTAAGTGCGAGACAGTCATAGTATCAAGAGAGACACAGACTCAAAAGTGTCAGTTTCAAAAGCTTTATTTACTAAGGTTCCTGGGTTGGTGTAATGCCTGACTGGCCCTAACTCTAAAGGGATGGTGCCTTAACTGATGATTCTAAAGGCTGTCAATCACTAATAGTCTAAAATAAAAGTCTGTCTGTGTCTAAACCTTTGCTTGCTCTCACTCTTAACAAAAATGTGATAGGAAGTCTTTAAAAAGGAAAATAGTGCTTCAACAGAAAATAGGAAACCAAAGTTGGTTTCAGGTGGTCTTCTCACCAGGTGTAGTTTAGTCAATGTCACAGAAATGGGTTCAATCAAAAAGGGCTGTTCGTAAGACCTTCTCCACAGATCCCTTGCAATATTCTCCAATACCTTCACTGTCTTTGGATTCCTTTGAATTCCCTTCCCCAAGCTTCAACTTGTTCAAGTTCCAAACAGCACAAAAGAAAATGTACAGTTCCTTTTTAAGTTTCTCAGGTTCCCTTCCCCAAGCTTCAATCAAAACAAGAAGTTAGGCCTCTCAGGGTTCCCTTCCCTAAGCTCAGGCCACTTCCAACTTGTCCAAGTAAAAACAGGAAACACCACAAAAGAAATATAACAGTTCTTTGTGAAGCTTCTTAGGGTTTCCCTTCTCCAAGCTTCAATCCTTTCAACACTACAACACAATTACTTTCCAACTTGGTTAGACCTCTCAGGGTTCCCTTCCCCAAGCTTAGGCCCCTTTTTGGTTTCAAATACAGGTTCAACTTGTCAGGATGTACCTTTCCTTTTAAGTATGTTCTTTCACACATACTTCACTTGTGGGGCACAATCGGCGACTTTCAAAACCACCTGGTTGCTCTTCTTTTTAAACCTTTCACCTTCAGGTGCTTCCTGCACCCCTTCTTGTTTTCCTTGGCTTCTTGCTAATGCACACTTGCACCTTCCCCTTTCTGTTCCTTTTGTTCCACAGCGCTCTCTTGTACTTTCCTTGACTTTCTTATCGTGCCTATTGTGCACCTCACATCCTTTTGTTTCACTGTGCACTCTTGCACATGTTCCTTTCTTTCTTGTGCTTCCTACACGCTTAACTCACTGTCCTCTCTTCACCGTGTATGCTTTGCACTTCTCTCATCATACACGCTTTGCCCTCTTTAAACTCTTCACATGCTTTTCTTTTGCCTTTTCTTTTCTTCCACACTGCTAGTGCCCCTTTTCTTCCTTCTATTTCACTTCGTCTGTTTATTCCTTATGCTTTCTATCCTTTGCGCACTTTCAAACTTTTCCGCTCCGTGCTGCTTTAGAACTGTCTATCTCCTGCTCTGCTTCAGTCAAACACACGCTCCTGTGTGTGTCTCTCTCTCTCTCTCTCTCTCTCTCTCTCTCTCTCTCTCTCTCTCTCTTTCTCTCTCTCTCTTTCCGGGTAGCATCGCGTTGACAAGCGGTTCCTCTGGATGCACAGGGTTGAGGTCAGGTTCTCAACACCTACTCCTCAGACACCCTTGGGACCGGCAAACGTCCCAAGGGAACACACAATTTTCCAAACGCCACTAGCAGGAAGCAGGCTGCCTTACTCTGGCTCCTTGGAGGCACAGCTGTCTAGCCACAATGCAGCTCCTCACAAACACCAGGCCCGCGTCTCAGCATGCTGTTCCCCTCCAGGCTTTTACTCCTGCTGCTCTCTGCTCCTTGGCTTTTCAGACAGCATTCCCATCTCACTCTCCTCCTTGTGATAAACCACACCTTTTATAGTTGATAAAACAGTCAAGTGGAGTCAGGTGTGAGTGATCACTATTAAATGCCTGACTCGATTAGTAGGACAAATTGAGTTCTTTCTACAGTAGATTTCCCTTACTTTCCCCATGTTGATTCTATGCATAGTCTTTACTGCCTCTTCCTCCTCTTAGTATTAGTTGGAAATGGGGAGGGGGTGATGGAAGGGTTTTGGAGGATAGATCTATTTCCCGCGCTTGTATCAGGGAATCGATAATGGACATAGAGAAATCCTGTAGCCTGGTTTTCCCTCAAGGGGATGGTTGCCCCCTTCCATATTCCTGATGGTTGATGCAAACATCAGTTCTGATGGTATTTGCTGTGATTTAAATTGGTAGAGGATGACTGGCTATTGACTTCAGATTCCTGGCTTAGTTTTAGTTGTTTTTTCTTCCTTCTCACGCCTTGGGCAATTGACTCATTCCTTCCTCCACCTTGGGCCATTGATGACAGGATGGGAATTAGGAAAAGTGAAACCTGGATTAGGGTGACGGGAATCAGCGTATCCCATGAAGGTGTCCGGGGCTTCCTCCTCTTTTGTCACGTCAGAATACTGAATCTTGCCTCAGGTATTCCCACAAAGGCAACCCTGTATTTCCGTACCCAGATGATCCTCCGTTGCTCATCCACCCCCCGGGTTGGGATCCATGAGCAATGGCCCTCCACTGGCCACCTGACTAGAGGGCTTTCAGGGTCTTAATGGGAGAATACCCCTAGGTTTCTCACATAAGGCTGTTGCTCCTTATTTTTTGTAGAGTCCATAGGACTCTATGGGGCAGTCACAGTACTATTACCGCCTGCGGTATTAGCGCTGCAGTACTACTGCTGCAAATGGGCGGAAAGTGGAGAGTTTGACATCCAGCAAAAAGCTGGAGGTAAACATACAACTTTCCGCCCAAACTCGGGATTGGGCGGAGCAGTAATGTGGCAGTAATAGCGTTACCGCCACATTTTTGCGACTCAGCCCAACCCCTGATGAGTCCCTAAGCCATTTGAGATATTAACGTTTGAAATGTATCTGTATATGACGCATGAGCAGAATGAATGCGCATATTTCATACAAGCTGTACACAAAGAGCAGTGGTCTTCAAACTGTGGGGCTGGCCCCCCCTTGGGCGGCCCGAATGATGTCCAAGGAGGCATGAGGCTCTTTCAAAAGGGGGTACAGTGACTGTTTTTAATATAAAATATAAGCAGGTGTGGCATCGGTGGGGCACATCAACAACAGTTTTAGTCAAGGGGGGATAGGTTGAGGAGTGTTGTAAGGATGAAACTTTGGGTCAACAGGTAAGTTTCTTAGATTCATTTATTAAGCATTTTAGTAATCCTGTGACATCAAGTATTCATATATTAGGAATAGGAGTTATGTTAGGGAATTATGCCCATTGTCTCCCAAAACCCGTCAACATCAAGTTGATCACTAACATTCCACAAACACACCAAACATTCTATAATGACATCACACAGACTCCTAGAAGCCTCACGTGACTCCAGCTCACACAAACAGAGGAAAAGTAAGCTACAACACCCTGCATAAAAAAAGTTTTAATACCACTGACATAGATTATGAGTTTTGCAGTTCGTACATTACACAATTAACATCTCCTAAAAACTTGCATGAAAGGCAAGCCTTATTTGACTTTGATGTCAGTTTTAAGGTGATGGAATAAGTGTACACTTTTCATATAAACTGTACAAAGAGTGTATGAGTTTGACAGTTCATACATTACACAATTAACATATAAAATCTCACATCAAAGGCAATTCACAGCTGACTCCGATGACAGTTTTAGATTGATGGAATAAATGTGCACTTTTCATAAGAAAATGTACACTTTAGGAGGCATACAATGCATGAGCAGAATGGAGGTACATTTTACACGTACATTTGTGATATTAACATTGTGTATATGAACACTAATAACGTACTCCTACAACATGCGCACCTAATACACACTGTAAGGAAGGCATGTATTAAAGTAAGACAGACAAAGTGACTACAGTTCAAGGGTGTTTATTGAACTTTATCAGGTTGTTATAAACGACTATCTAAACTTAAATCTAAAGATGGGAGCATGCTACGACCATCAACTAATAATAACACAGTCCTAGTGGAGTCTCGTCAAAATAAAAGGGCCTATACTAAAAAACCTATTGCCAATCCTTACCGCTAATTTACAAATAGTGTGGGGAAATGTTCATGAAAAAGAAAGAAGTGTTCACAAAATGATAAGTAGGGATGTTCAGGCCGTTGGCCTCCCTTCACCATGGTTTCAGCACCGGACAAGGAGGTTCATTCGAGCATAGCACACTCTTGGGCTTCTTCGGCAAGAGGACACAGTTACATTACCAACATCAGGGCCTTCTCTTCCCAAGTCTCTTAAATTATCAAAGTCTCTTGATTCAGAGGACCTGATGTACCAAAACAACAAAAAGTTCCTTTACAAATCTTCAAGTCTAGTGATTCACTCTTCACCTTGGATCCCCCTCAGCCGGGCTCATATCCCTTTTCTACCACAATCTTTAGTTTGGATCCCCTTCTTCCAGGCTCAGATGCTCTTCTCCGATGCTTATAGAATATCTTTTCTCGGGTGACTCATGGTTGACCCCGGAACCCCCTCAGCCGGGCTCAGATCCCTTTTACACAATTAGTCTCCCTCAGCCGGGCTCAGACCAATTACAGTTTGTTTAGCAATCAAAGGCTTTCGAATGTGCACAGGGTTTGGCTCGACCCATTGTAGGACCACTAGGATTTGACAGCTCACAATTTTACACTCTCAGTTGGCTACGTAACAGAGACCTTCTAATGAGCATCCAAGTTGCGCCTGACCACTCTGTATCTGGCATCTACCTTGGTTTCAGAAGTTCAGTCACTCCTTGGATATTCAATTATATTTGCGTCGCTCATCACATACGTCTTACACTGTGCTCTTTGCAGATTTCTTCATACAATGTTGCTGCTTGCAACCTCGGTTCTAACACAGACCGGTCTTCTATCAGTCTCTCCGAATCACCGGCTCTGCTGACTTTACTGGAGCGGCTTTCTTGTAGGGGCCAAAGACAGTACCACAGCGGCAATCGCTCCTCCCCGCCTCGGCTATCCATGCGGGAGAGCCTCAGGTATCTTCGACGCACAGTGCACCTTTGTTCAGCTTTAATTCCCGGACGTATGTTTCTTATTATCGAGGGCTTGTGAAAGTAGCGGTTTTCTTTCTCTGAAAAGGCCAAGGGCAATTCCCTCCTTGCAACCTTTCTGGTTCTCGCATTAAACTGCCATCTTGGAACTGCTGCTTCCTTGTGTTTTTTTCCTTGCTCAGAGTGTGCTTTCGTGCTCCGCCTTTTATCCGTCTGGGGAAGTCTGATGGAAGTCAGATTTGTGTAATTATCAGTAATTGCCTTACTCTGCCTGACCCTTGTCTGGGGACTTATCAGGTACACGGCTCAGGTGTTAGCCCGTTTTCTCTCACAGTGAGCTGTCTGTGAAAAAGCGTTTGTGGCGGGAAGGAAGGGTGCAGGGGTTGAGTTCCTAGGTATCCTACCGGGTAGGATGGGGATAAGTGTTATTGGGAAGGGGATACCACGTCTCACCCTCTGGTGTCCCACTTCCACTCCCCGAGGACCCCTCATCCAGGTTATCCTACCGCACTGGTCCACCCCCAGCAACTGGATCCAAAAGCGATGGTCGTGTCCTGGCCACCTTGATGACAGATCCCCGGGACTAGTGGTTGAGACACCTTCCGGTTTCTCACATCCCCTTCCCCTATGCGATGTAGCCGCATCTGTTTCACAAGGGAACTGAGAGAGGAAATACATGTTCCCTTGGTCTTTAGCTTTTCGGTGCTCTACAGTGAAACAGTAGTGTTGCAGGTCTAAGAACCATCGCATGACTCGAGGGTTAGAGTCTTTTCGTTGGCTAATCCAAACTAGCGGAGAATGGTCAGTGACGAGTGTGAACTTTCCTCCTAAGAGGTAGTATCTTAGATGGATTATGGCCCACTTGATGGCAAGGGCCTCTAATTCCATCACAGAGTAAAGGTTTTTACATGGGAAAAGGTTGCGACTCGTGAACAAGATGGGATTTGTGATAAGACTGCTCCCAGCCCTGTAAGATGGGCGTCTGTTTGCAGTACACATTTTTTTGAGAAATCTGCTACCTTTAGGATAAGGTTCTGGCATAGGGTTTGTTTTAGTTTGCTGTAACATATATCATCCCCGTCGGTCCGATGATTTTTCTGGGGCTCTGCGTTCTTTAGTTTATCTGTCATACTAGCTGTCCTGTCGGAGAAGTTTGGGATAAACCTACGATAATAACCGATTAACACTAGAAATGCTCTGAGATCGCTTTTAGTTTTAGGTGTAAGGGTATCTAGTACGGCTTTCACTTCCTCGCGTTGAGGTTGCACACTACCATTCCCTACAAAGAAGCTGAGGTATTTCACGCCTGATTGGGCCAGTCTGGATTTTGAATGGATTGGCAGTTAGACCAGCTTCTATGAGAGCTCTCATAATGGTAAAAAGATGAAAAAGGTGGTCTCCCAGGTTTTAGTATAAATGACGATATCGTCATGTAAGCTACACAGAAATCAGAGTAGGGCTGTAATAAAAGGGCCATAAGCCGTTGGAAAATGGCTGGAGCCCCATGTAAGCCAAAAGGGAGGACTTTGAACTGAAACAGTCCTAGGGGTGTTGAGAAAGTTGTCTTTTCCTTATCAGGTCCATAAACTGGGATCTGCCAGTACCCTTTTGCTAAGTCTAGGGTTGATAGAAAGGTGGCGTTTCCGAGTTTATTAGGTCATCGATGAGTGGCATGGGATAAGCATCGATGTCGAAAATGGCATTAACTTGGTGGAAATCTATGCAAAACCTCCAGGAATGGTCAGGTTTGGTGACCAATACGATAGGGGAGGACCATGGGCTTGAAGAGGGTTCGATAATGTTCGCTCTTAACATTTCATTCACTTCCTCAACCACTATCTGCTTGCGGGCTTCCAGGAGTCTATATGGTTTCAGATTAACCACTTTTCCTTTAGGTTCTAATGTAGTGATAGGTGCGTTTCACTCTTCCTGCTTTCTCCGGGAATACATTGGGGAATGAGATAATTTAAATCTTTTAAATCTTCTTATTGTTGACTAGATAGCTCTTGAGGAATTATTTCAAAGTTGTCTACCTCTCCAGGCACCAAACCGGATAGTATTGTGGCATTGGTGGCAGACGGGTTTTCCTTCCATTCTTTTAAGAGATTTACATGATATAGATGGACCTTCTGTTTCCTGTCAGGTTGTGCTACCTTATAAGTACAGGTTCCTGTTCGTTCCAGTATTTCATATGGCCCATGCTACTTAGAGATGAGCTTCTTTTCCGAGGTAGTCAAAAAGACCAATACTTTTTGGCCTATGGAAAACAATCTTAAGCTCACCTTTTTGTCATAAGAGGATTTTTGCTGGATTTGGGCCTTTTCCATATGAGTATAAACTAGATTGCAAACAAGTCTCATATGTTCTTGCACTCTGGTAGCCATCTGCTAAAAGGGAATGGGTGCCTCTGCTCGTTCTTCCCAGGTCTCCCATAGCATATCCAGGACATCCCTATGTTCTGTACACTAGGGTAGCTCAAAAGTAGAGAATACAGTAGATGCAAACAGTGCCGAGGGGATCATACGGTCCCAGTCATTCCCATCCTTATCTACTGACTTTCGTAGGATCATTTTAATCATTTTATTGAATCTCTCTACCAAATCATCTGTTTGGGGACGGTACACTGAAGTTCGTATTGTAATATGGAGTAGTTCCTTGACATCCTGCATAATCTTGCTCATAGAATTTGTGCCTTGATCTGTTAGGACTTCCTTAGAAAACCCAACCCAGGAAAAATGCAGTAGGAGGTGCTTTAGAATTTGCTGAGTGGTGTTGTTCTGCATAGGGACTGCCTCTGGGTATCTGGTTGCGTAGTCGACAATTACGAGGACATATTTGTTGCCCAGTCTAGATGTTTCTAGAGGTCCAATGATGCCCATCCCAATTCTTAAAAAAGGGACTTCTATGATTGGAAAACCATTCAACGGGTCAGGCAATGGCATGTGAGTACTGGTTTTCTGACATATTTCACACATCTGAATACAGGTTTTTATATCAGCATGGATACGTGGCTTAAAAACTTCCAGCTGATGTGTGCCTGGGTTTTGGATGGTCCTAAGTGTCTCCCGGTCTGATGGGAATACGCAATCTCGAGCACGATCTTTCAGTGGGTTTTGGCGATTAGCAACTGGGTCTTACGCAAGCCTTCTGTGGATGTTTCTTTTCTATATAGCAATCCTTGCTTTAAGAAGAAGAAAGGGCTTCCCTTCTCTACATTCTCTCCTTTGGGAATTGATTGTTAAAAGGGCACCAGCAAGGGCTGGGTCGGGCACGAGCAAGGGCTGGGTCATTTTGCTGGGCGAAGGCTGGGTCGGGATAGATGGTAGGCTCTTCGCCATTTTTCTCTTCAGTGCTCGATGGTTTATCAGCTTCCCCAAAGTCTAAAGTACCGCTCTCCATTTCTTCAGGTTCATTTTCTTTAAAATGGGGAAATAAAGCTTTTTCAACAATCCCCTGGGCAATTTTGTCTCCACGGTGTACTTCAAATGGGATCTCGCCATGGTTCTGTAAGAGAACCTTTATGTCTCACCGGAAGTTGGGATCAATGACACCTGCTAGAACTTCTATACTGAACTTCCAGGCCAGGCCAGATTTTGGGGTCAATCGTATATAACACCCTGGAGGGGGTATCAAAACTAAGTCTGTGGGAATCATTCCTCTTTTCCCAGGAGGGATAGTAGCCTCTCTACTGCTACAGATATCGAAGCCTATTGATTCTTTCATGGCAACAGAGGGGTTGGAGGCTCTATGACTAAGCTTCTGGAATTGTAAGGTTCCCCAATTTGTTTCAATTGAGCCACATCCCACCCCTGACACCATATGTAAGGAAGGCATGGTATCAAGGTAAGACAGACACAAGTAACCACAGTTCAATGGTGTTTATTGAAATGTATTAAGTGTGTGATAACGCGTATCTAAACCTAAATCTAAAGATGGGAGCAAGCTACGACCATCAAATAATAATAATGCAGTCCTATTGGAGTCTCATCAAAATAAAAGGGCCTATACTAAAAAAACCTTTTGCCAATCCTTACAGCTAATTTACAGATGGTGTGGGGAAATGTTCATGAAAAAGAAAGAAGTGTTCACAAAATGATAAATCAGGATGTTCAGGCCGTTGGCCTCCCTTCCCCACGGTTTCAGCATGGGACAAAGCAATTCGCTCAAGCATAGCAGACTCTTGGGTTTCTTCAGCACGAGGACACAGTTCCATTACCAAAATCAGGGCCTGTGTGCCCAAGTCTTTTAAGTTATCAAAGTCTCTTGATTCAGAGGGCCCGATGTACCAAAACAACAAAAAGTTCCTTTACAGATCTTCAAGTCGGGCGATTCACTCTTCACCCTGGATCCCTCTCAGCCGGGCTCAGATCTCTTTTACACAATTTGTCTCCCTCAGCCGGGCTAGAACCAATTACAGTTCGTATTAGCTATCAAAGACTTTCGAATGTGCACAGTGTTTGGCTTGACCCGTTGCAGGACCACTTCATGTTCACAGTTCACAATTTTACACTCTCAGTTGGATACCTAACAGAGACCCTAGAATGAGCACCCAAGTGGCACCAGACCACTCTGTATTTGGCATCTACCTTGTTTTCAAAAGTACAGTCACTCCTCGGATATTCATTTATATTTGCGTCGCTCATCACATATGTCTTACACTCTGCTCTTTGCAGATTTCTTTATACAATGTTGCTGCTTGCAACCTTGGTTCTAACACAGACCGGTCTGCTATCAGTCTCTCCAACTCACCGGCTGTGCTGACTTTACTGGAGCAGCTTTGTTGTAGCATCCAAAGACAGTACCACAGCGGCAATCATCCTCCCTGTCTCGGCTATCGATGCGAGAGAGCCCCAGGTACCTCCAATGCACAATGCATCTTTCTACAGCTTTAATTCCCGGTCTTATGTTTCTTATTCTCGAGGGCTAGTGAAAGTAGCAGTTTTCTTCCTCTGAAAAGGCCACGGGCAATTTCCTCCTTGCAACCCTTTCTGGTCTTGCCGTCTTTCTCCTCGCATTAAACTGCCATCTCGGAACTGCTGCTTACTCATGTGTTTTGCCTTGCTCAGAGTGCTTTCGTGCTCCGCCTTTTATCCGTGTGGAAAAGTGTGATGGAAGTCAGGTGTGTGTAATTATCAGTAATTGCCTGACTCTGCCTGACCCTTGTGTTGGGACATGTCAGATATACGGTTCGGGTGTGTAAGGAAGGCATGGTATCAAAGTAAGATAGAAACAAGTGATCGCAGTTCAAGGGAGTTTATGAAACTGTAAAATGGGTGAGATAAACGTCTAATCTAAACCTAAATCTAAGATGGGAGCAAGCTATGTACATCAAATAATAATAATACAATCCTAGTGGAGTCTAGTCAAATAAAAAGGGTCTATGCTAAAAAAAAAACTATTGCATGGGACAAGGTGGAACTCACACTCCTGGGCTTCTCCGACATGAGGTTACAGTTCCTTTTCTCAATATCAGGGCCTTCTGTACCCAAGTTTTCATGCAAAGTCTCTTGCTTTAGAGGGCCTGATGTGCCATAAACAACAAAACAAAAGTTCCTTTTACTAATCTTCTTCACATCGGGCGATTTCCCTTCACGCTTGGATACCCCTCAACCGGGCTCCGATCCTTCTCTCAACGTTAGCCTCCCTCAGTCGGGCTCAGACCAACAACTCACTGTGGATATCCCTCAGTCGGGTTCACGTTTGTCGTCACAATGTTCACGGGTGTATTACTCTTCACCCTAATTCGCAGGCATCCTTCAGCCGGGTTCACATTTGCCGAAATGACACTGTTCACATAGTTTTCTCACAATGCGGGATTCCCTTCCCTTAGCTTTCTCCTGGCATCCCATCATCGGGTTCACATTGCCATTTTAACACAGTTCAAAAGAAAGTAATTCTAGACCTCTTAGGTTCTTCCCTTAAGCCCCCAGCCAGGCTTTCCCTTAAACCTCCAGTCAGGCTTTCCCTTAAGTCCCCAGTCAGGGTTTATCTTAAGCCCACAGTCAGGCTTTCCCTTAAGCCTCGAGTCAGGCTTTCCCTTAAGCCCACAGTCAGGCTTCACACAGTTCTATTATCACATAAGATTACCCTCCGACGGTCTCAAACCTTTCTCAGTGGCTCTTGCGCCTTTGCTTCCCTCTGTTGGGCTCAAGCCACTTGGCCTTCCACTATATGTTGGGTCAGCGACTTTCGAGTGGGTGAGGACTTTTATGGGAACCCCAGCCTGACCACTCTGGCCATTATTCCACTCTTCTCATTCCTTTGGTACGCTTCCCTCAGTCAGACTCGAGCTGTACTGATTTTCACATTCGTCCCAATGCCTCTTTGGACTTGTAGTTGCTTTATATTTACTCAGTGTTTCCCTTTCTCGCATGCGAGTACTCCTTCTGTTTCGCTTCCCCGTTCCAGCCACCCATACAGTTACCAGGTTCCTCTCTTCATCCGCTGTGAGACTTACTCGGCTAGCTGGTCGGTAGCTCCCTACGGGCGATAGTTCTGGTAGGAGGTCAGGGTCTCACCCCCTGTCCCTCCTGAACCTGGACCTCCTCTCACATGCCGCGGTGAAGCAAGCTTTGCAGTAAACAAGACCAGCAAGCTGCAGTCTGCCTTCTTTAGCCCTAGGGAGGTAAGGCTCCTTAGCTGTGCTATAGCCCCACACATGTACTGGCTCAGCACCTCGCCCTTCCTCCTCCTCTGGGCACTCTCCACGGCTTCCTCTGCTTCCTCCTGCTTCTTGGTGTGCTTGGGTCTGTGGTAGGGATCCTCTGCCGGACTCAGCCTTGCAGCCTCCCTCCTCTGTTCCCAAGAGCAACTGCCTTCTCTTTCATTGCAGGCCCCTTTTAAGCACCTGTGGGATATTAACAGGCTGCAGGTGTGTGATTAGGGTTGGGCCTGCCTGACTGTGCCTGGCCTCGTTAGTGTGACAAAATGGCAGTCGCCCATAGGAGTCAATGACCCGGGGATTCCCATGGGTTATTCTCATTCCTCCCTGTTGCTGCTGCTTCTTCACAGTATTTGGAGGACAGAGTGATTGAAGGAGATTCTGGGAAATGTAGTGGTTGTAGATTTTGGGAGAAAGTCGGCTGAATAATTATAAAAAGGTTTGTCAACAAAAAAACGGGAATTATGGGGTTTGTAGTGTTTCACTGAAGAGAGGGCAGGTTATTGTCAGAAAGGGGAGAACAGGTGTATCGTTGTGGATGAATGTGTTTTCTCCAGCCTTTTCTTAAAGGAAATTACTGGGGTAGGATGGGGCTATGGTGGCAAGATCCCATAAAGACTGAGGGGTTGTCGGGTATGGGTGTATTGCAAAAAAGGGGATACTGCGTCTCGCCCGAGGGCTTTCCTTCCAGGGGCCCCAAGGGCCCCTTACCTAGCTGATCCTCCCTCGCTTGTCTGCCCCCAGGGTCCGGATTCAAGTGAGATGGCCCTCCCCTGGTCACGTGAACAACAGGTCCCCAGGGTCTACCAGTGAGAACACCCTCAGGTTTCTCACATGTCTTAGTGCATTTTCTGTGACAGTGAGCTGTCCGTTAAAGTGTTTGTGTCGGGAAGGTGGCGGGGGGTGGGGGGTTTGAGTTCTTAGGTATCCTACCAGGATGGGGAAAATGTGTTATTGGGAAGGGGATACCGCGTCTCACCCTCCGGTGTGCCACTTCTACGCCCTGATGAACCCTCATCCAGGTGATCTTCCCTCACTGGTCCACCCCCAGGAACTGGATCCAAAAGCGATGGTGGTGTCCTGGCTACCTGGATGACAGATCCCCGGGGACTTGCGGGTTAGACACCTTCAGGTTTCTCACAACACACACTTACTACACATAACATGTAGACGTACAAGTGCTCTTACATGCACCTACGACACATGCTCTGATGAAACATGTGCCTATGACACATTTTCCTATGAAGGATGCTCCTACTAGACATACTCTTATGACACACACTTACCACATACTCTTATGACACACACTGTAATGACACGCACTCCTATGACATGTGCTCCTACGACTGCTGCTATTACATGCGCTCCTACAACAAACACTCCTATAATACATGCTCCAATGATAAGCACACCTACTACACACGCACCTACTACAAATTACATGTGGCTGTACGACACATGTTCCAACCATAAACACTCTTACTACATTGTGACGAATCCCGAGGTATCGTCACTGCTTTGATGGTGAAGCCCCCCACTCTCTGGCCCCATGATGCCAGGATGGTGAGTCCGCTACCCGATAGTCCCCCTAAGGGTGGTACTTGGCGGGAGGATCTCATAGGGAGGGAGGCCCCCACTGAGAGCAGCGACCACATGGGGAGAACGCAGTATCCGTCTTCCCTCAAAACCCTTCTTACCCTCCACCAAATGCCACAATGTACTGTTGTGATACCTCTCTAGTAGAGACCACTGAGGAGAAAGACACTCACATGGATTCCAATGGCAGCACTGGGATGAGGAAGAGGACGCAAGTAATGAAGATTACTAACAGGAACCAACGCATACTCTCTAGCCTTTATGACAACACGATTTGTGAGCCGTCATTCAAAGGCAGAGAGGGAAGAGAGCGATGGCGTCTTCGTTCTCAGCTCTGTGTGGACCGAGCACTTTGCAAGGGCCACACAGACCCACAGCAGAGAGAAGCTGATGATGCGCAGGAGCAAAGCAGACCTGCAGTGGACCGTCAACGCAGCTGGCGGACCAGAGAAGTAGAAACGTACCTGACGGTTACAGGGGCTGCTGCGCTGACACCAAATCGCTGAGCCTGAGAAACCACCACAACCGCTGGGGGACCTGCGAACAACTGGAGAGACACAGCCAACGCCCTACAGTTACAAGGGTGGGTATTTGAATGGATTGTGTCCTCCAACGTATTCCACATCTTTGACATGTAATGTCCACAGCTGTGTACTTCGGAAACCTTTTCAGCAGAGGGCGTCCTGTGTCGCTGGCCTTGGGTCGATGTCCCTCAAAGGCCTCCGCCGAGGGCGACGTCATCAGATGTTATGAATAGGGCGCACGGCGCCCGTAGCCTCAGTTCTGTTTTTTCTGCAAACGTGTTTGCTTTGGAGATTCTCTGCGTATTCCTCGTGAATATGTCTTCTTCTTTGACCTCTCCGACTCCGCGGTCTGGCTTCAAGACTTGCCGGGATTGCAAGTCTAAGATGTCGATTACCGACCCGCATCGCATTTGTTTGTGGTGCCTGGGCGAGAGTCATGACACCGACGACTGTTCCAAATGCCAGTTGCTGACTGCTAAGGCCTTGCAGGAGAGTAAGGGGAAGTTCCAGGTAGGTAGGGGTTCTAAACCCAGTAAATCCCGTAGAACCTCTAAGGGGATGCCCACCGACGATTCGAGGAGCGACTCTCTGCGTCAGAAGGAGTCCTGGGGATCTCTGTCACTGAGTGGTTCCCGCCATTCGTCCTCCTCGTCTCGGCATTCCAGGAAGCGCCGTCACCGGTCGCCTTCCCCCTCCACAGAGGAGGATGGAGCCGCGAGGAAAATGGCTTGTCCAACTAAGTCCTAGACTCCGGAGGAATTGGCTGCCTTCAGGAAGCAGATGCTGGCGATTTTCCAATCCCAGGGCACAGTTCCGTCCGCGCCTTCGGAAGAAGCCGGCAAGGAACGGTCTCAATCCGTGGCTCGTGCGCCTTCGGGCTCGGGTCCTCGGCGCGATTCTCATTGGGAACCTTCGAGGTCCCGTTCGGGCAAGGCTCAGGATGGTTGCAAGAGACGTGCTTCCAGGTCTCGGTCCTCGTCCCCAGCAAGACCGCAGAAACCTGGTAAGGGCTCGAGGTCAGCGTCGACTCTGTCGACGACGTGTCCGTCAGATACGGACGTCGAAGCTTTGCCTTCGCACCAGCCGTAGGCACCGTTGTCGATGACGAAGCTGTCAGCCCTCTCGACGACGAAGCCATCGGCACCCTCGATGCCTTCGGGCCTTTTGGCTGGAATTTGCTGATGGAGATCCCTGGTACTGTGGATCCTCCAAGGAAGGCTACTTCCAAGTTTGTGAGGCCTGTTAAGGAATCCAGACCCTCTTCTGTCCCGAGGCAGGACTTTTACCTCCCTCTGGATGACTTTTACCTCCCTCTGGATGATTTCTATGAGGATGAGGAGAGGTCAGATGTAGATTTTGACCCTGTTGAGCCTGATGTGGCTCCTGTCTTTTCCTGGGACAGTCAATTGGAAGAGTTAAGGCAATCTCTTCATGATGCCAGTGGCTTGGACACTTCTCCTGAGGTGGAGTTTGGCAGGCTTGAGCCTGGGGCTCATGATGGCTAGGGTCACCTAGTATCTGGGTTGGTCCAGTCCTCCTGAAGCTTTTATTCAGGGTGACTTAACGGATATTTTAGATCAAGGTCCGTCCTCTGGCCCGATGTTACCTTTTCATTTGACGTTGCAGAAAAGGGTGGCGGCTGCTTGCAGACACTGGAATCTCTTCCGGCAGTTAACAAATCGTTAACTAAAAAATACCGCCCTTCCGGTAGCGACCCCAGCTACCTTTCATCTCACCCCTCTTCCAAGAGTTTGGTGGTTCAGGCGGTTGCAGCCACCTCGAGGCAGGCGGCGTACCCTACCATCCCTCCTGATAGGGACAACAAACGTTTCGATGGTTGGGCACGCAAGGTGTTTTCTGCTGGGAGTATGGTGCTAAAATCAGCCAACTCCACTTGTGCCTTTGCAAGATTTTCACACACTCTGTGGAACTGTGTTTCTCTTGCGGCTGAGCATATTCCCGAAGGGGGAGAAAGGGGTGGGTTCCTTGCTCTCGTGCAAGATGGCAAGGATGCCATGTATGGATCCCTTCAGTCGGGTTTGGACACGGCCAACAGTGTTAGCCGGTCCATGGCTGTGAGCACTGTTATATGCAGATTTGCGTGGTTGCGGAAGTCGGGTTTTGCTCCGGATGTGCAAGCCCGTCTTTTGAACATGCCCTTTGATGGCGCGCATTTGTTTGGCAGCAAGGCTGACGAGAGCCTTGAGAGGTTGCAGACCTCAAAAGTTGCAGCAAAGTCTTTGAGCGCAGCTGTGCGTCAACCTCTGCCTTTTCGTCCTAGGGGAAAGCAGTGGAAGGGAGGTTCCTTTCGTTACTACTCCTCGTTTGGTAGGACAAGAGGAGCCTTCAGTCAAAAGAGCCAACGAAAAAGTACCTGTGGTGGTCGGGGAAATAGGGGTGCCAAAGCCGCTCAGGCAGTTGCCTCTTTGCCTTCAGGCGCTGCCGCAGCCACTCCAAAACAGGCATGAGGCCATGTTCCATGGTTCGCCGGTTGGGGGTAGACTGTCTCAGCATCTCAAAGAATGGCGAGCTATTACTTCGGATGCGTGGGTTCTGGATACCATAGCCCATGGCTACTGTCTTCCCTTCCTAAAGCAGCCTCACGACAGTCCAATGGGGAATCTCTCTTTGAAGCTTCCAGATCCGCTCCTTGTGCAGGAATTCCTGACCCTGCTGGAGAAAGGCGCTATAGAACTGGTCCTTGTCGCGGAGAGGAACAAGGGATGGTATTTCCCATATGTTTTGATTCCAAAGAAGGATGGGGATTGAGACCCATCTTGGACTTGCGTTGGTTGAACAAACTTCTCAGGAAGGACAAGTTCAAGATGGTCACTCTTTCTCAAGTCCTCCAGGCCCTTTGTCTCCAGGATTGGTTGGTGTCTTTGGAACTACAGGATGCTTACTTTCATGTGCCGATTCATCCGAAGCACAGAAAGTACCTGAGGTTTGTGGCTGGCAGCTTGCTTTTTCAGTTTTGGGTCCTGCTATTCGGATTGACCTCCGCCCGAGGGTCTTCACCAAGCTCATGGCGGTGGTGGCAGCGTATCTCAGGTGAGGGGGGATTCACGTCTACCCCTACCTGGACGACTGGCTGATCCGAGCACATTCTGCCGAGCAAGCTCTGGATCATCTCAGTCTCACCTGCCGTTCCCTCCACAAGCTGGGCTTCTCCCTCAATTTCAAGAAGTCGCATTGGACACTTTCCCAACAGCTCCAGTACATCAGGGTTGTGTTGGATACGTCCTTGGGGAAGTGCTTGCCTCCCAAGTTGAGGGCTCATCACATTGTGCAGATGGTGGACAAGTTTCAGCATGCCCAGCATCTCCCGGCTTTTGAATTCTTAAGGTTGCTCGGCCTCATGGCATCCTGCATTTTTCAGGTGCCAGAGGCCAGGCTGAAGATGAGATCTCTGCAATGGGTCCTCAGGATGCAGTGGTCACAATTCTCAGGCACGATATTGGATCCTGTTCAGATTCCACTCTCGGTCTCCCAGGATCTTCTGTGGTGGGCTGACGAGGGGAACCTAATGAAGGGGGAGGCGTTTTGGCAACTTTGGCCAGAGATGACTGTAGTGATGGACGCTTCCCTCACAGGATGGGGAGCTCATGCCAACGATTTGACCGCCAGCGGTCGTTGGTCTCCGTCGGAGTCCAAACTCCACATTAACCTGTTAGAGCTGAGGGCCATCATGCTGGCCCTGAAGACTTTTCTGCCGTCTTTGCGGGGGAAGAGCGTCCTGATCATGACGGACAACACAGTGGCCATGCATTACCTCAACAATAAAGGGGGGCTAGGGTCACTCCTATTGTGCAGAGAGGCAATGCAGCTCTGGTTTTGGGCAATCCAGCAGGGAATTTCACTCTCGGCAGTTCATCTGGCCGGAGAGGACAATGCGGCAGCGGACGCTCTGAGCAGGCAAAGCACGATCTCTCACGGGTGGGAGTTGGCTCAGGATGTCCTTCTGGAGACCTTCGCCCTTTGGGGAACCCCACAAGTGGATCTCTTCGCCACCAGTGCCAACCGGAAGTGTGAGAGATTCTGCTCAAGGGAATTTCCTCCGAGAGGAGCCTTGGGAGATGCATTCGTAGTGGATTGGTCATTCCCACTTCTGTATGCATTTCCTCCGGTCCCTGTCATTCCTCAAGTGTTAAGATGGTTGCAGAGGTTCGGATCCTACATGATCCTCATTGCTCTGGATTGGGCCAGGAGAGCGTGGTACCCGGACCTTCTAGAAATGTCCATCTGCCCTCCATGCCGTCTTCCCTACCGAGAGGATCTGCTCTCGCGCAAGGGTGGGGTCGGGTTCTCCATCCAGAGGTCAAGACTCTCTACCTTCACGCTTGGTATCTGAAAGGTTGAGGTATAAGGATTGGGACCTCCCGGATGACATGATGTGGAGGTGTTGCTTTCGGCCAGGTGGCCGGCAAACCAAATCCCTGTACCGGTGCCATTGGCGTAAGTTTTGCGACTGGTGCAGAGGACAAAATGTTGATCCTTTTCAGTGTTCCATTCCTGTGGTTCTGTCGTTCTTGCTTTCTTTGGCCCACAGGGGCCTTCAAGTAGGTACCATTAAGGGTTACCTGCGGCGCTGTCTATATTCAAGCACTCGTCGGAAGAATGTTCTTACTTTAAGATTCCTTTGATTTCATAATTTCTTAAAGGGCTCACTAATGTGTTCCTGCCGTCCCCATTCCAGGTGCCGGTTTGGGATCTGAATTTGGTCTTGAAATTCCTGATGGGTGCTCCATTTGAACCTTTGCATCTTGTCTTTTGAGACTATTGTCTTTGAAGACTGTGTTCTTGATTGTGGTTACTTACACTCACAGAGGAGTGAAATGCAGGCACTATCATCTAAGCTGCCCTTTACTGTGTTCCACAAGGATAGGGTTGTACTGAGGGTACGTCCTTCCTTTCTACCTAAGGTAGTGTCTGAATTTCATTTAAACCAGAAAGTGGTTCTTCCTTCTTTCTATCCTCCTCCTCATCCTGGTAAGGAAGAGCAACAACTCCATAGGTTGGACTGTAGGAGAGCTCTGAGCTTTTATATTTCTAGGATGTCCAGGCTCATAGTGGACGATCAACTCTTTGTGGGGTATGCTGTACACCGATTGGGCCAGGCTGTTACCAAACAGACCTTGTCCAGGTGGATTATCCTCACCATTACTGAATGTTACCGATTGGTGGGCAAGGACCCTCCTGATGGGTTGCAAGCTCATTCCACTAGGGGCGTAGCTACTTCCTCAGCCCTGCAGCGGGAAGTTCCTATTAGGAATATTTGTGATGCAGCCACATGGGCTTCCATCCACACCTTTGTTAAACATTACTCCCTGGATACACTCCATGGTCAAGATATGGCCTTTGGTAAGGCGGTTCTTTATTCTGCCATCTGATTGGGTACTCTAAATTCTTTTCCCTCCTCCATTTTCTGCTACTGCTTTGGGAGTCTGTCAGAGATGTGGAATACTTTGGAGGACACAATCCATTCGAAGAACAAGTTATTTCGACTGGATGTTCCTCCAAAGTATGCCACATCGCCCTCCCAGCCTGCCCCTCTGGAGAATTTCCTATGCTATTGCAGATTACGTTCCCGCAAGGCTATGTGCAGTCATGCAAGCATTGGGTAGGTGCATGTCACACGTTATGGAGGAAAAAACATAAACTGAGGCTACGGGCCCTGTGCATCCTATTTATAACATCCAGTGACGACGCCCTCGACGGAGTCCTTCGAGGGACATCGACCCAATGCCAGCGACGCAGGACGCCCTCTTTTCGAAGTACACAGCGGTGGACATTACATGTCAAAGATGTGGAATATGTTGGAGGAACATCCAGTCGAAAGAACGTTACCAGTTGGTACGTAACTTGTTCTTTTAAAGGTTGAGTAGACCCCGAGAACATATGGGGCACAAAGCGAAGTGAAGGAAGACTACTCACCAGCACAGAGAGACCTAGTGGAGAGGGTCTGGGACCCAATGCAGAAATACAAACCCTGAACAGTAACGGGTGGGAATACAAACTTTGCAAATATAAGGGACACTCACAGACCTTGGCAGGAGAGTAAACCAGGACTGTGGACCTAAGGAAGATTAAAGTGAGATACCATTGTGAACAACCAAGTGAAAGGGGCCTGGGACCCATGAAAGGCATACCCCAACTTATAACAGGGGGAATTACAAACTTGGCAGAAACAAGTGACATTTGCAGACACTGGCAGGAGAGTAAACCAGGGCTGTGGAATAGAGAGAGATTGGATAAAAGGAACACTGTGAGTGAGCATGTGAAGGGGGCCTGGGACCCAATTTGGGGAAGTGCTACCCAAACTATATTAAAGAGGAATATAAAGTTCATATGTGCAAGTAACACTCATCCCTTGGCAGGAGAGTAAACCAAGGTTGTGTGTGAAAGTGAAAGCAGAGAGACAAAAGTGGGAATTGAAGAATGTGGTGTATCCTACTTAGCAAGAGAGTGGACCAAAAAAGGGGCATAGAGAATAAGGTCTGGGACCCACAGCAAGAGATGGAAAATCCCAGCACAGTTTAGGAGAGAGAACTAGGCTATTTTACCTTGTCCCCACCCTTGGGAGGCGGGTATGCTCACAAAGAACAAACTTGAGTAACACTGGAAAGGATCTGGGGAAAGCGAATCACAATATCAGCCTTGTGGAACTTTTGTTTGCTTTTCTGTACCATTTTTGAACTTTCATTTGGAATTGCAAATCTGGGCGGCAGCCCAAAGACATTTCCCTTTTCACCTTTTTGTTGAGTTTAGCTTGTGAGGGATAGGTTAGAATTTGGACACAGGGCGGTGAACTTTACTTTGGACATTCTGACACAGACAGTTTCATTAGCTAGTTTTGTTATAACAGGGAAGCCCCTCTTAGAGGTAGGGTTAGTAAGGATTTCCTCCAATCCCCTTATTTTGTTGTGAATAAAAGTCTTTGCCAATCAACATGCCACCCTTGTGTCCATCTCTTACTTCTAGACCCTCACAACATACACTCCTACAACACATGCTCCTATGTCACATGCAGCTACTACATGTGCTGCTACTACACACGCAGACACGCTCCTAAAAAATGCGCTCCTACAACACATGGTCCTACGACAAATATTCTTACCACACAGGTGCCTACAACATGCACTGCAGTCACGTACGCAGAGAGTATGCGTTTTAAAGTTGGTACATTACAAAATTAACATCTCATTAAAACTCACATCAAAGGCGAGTCACACGAACTGTACACAAAGTGTATGGGTTTTAGGGTAAAATTGGAAACTGCAAGAAGTTTTTGAGACACTACTAAACGGCAATACAAGAAGTATGTGGAGAATATTGTCCTCGGTTAGACAACCTACTGAGTTGTTTATTCTAAATCCGATCTCAGAAGAGACATGGGTAAATTGCATAGAAAATAAAATGTATACAAAAAATGGTGACCCAGAGCAAAGCAGACCAATTGCGCCAGACTGGCCCGTTGTGTTCAATTTTAGAAACAGTTGTGAACATCTTAAGAACCTTAAAAACTCCAGGGCGCCTGTCCCAAATGGGCTATCAGCCACTAACCTGAAGCGGGATGCCACACTAGGGGTGGAAGTTCTGCACTACTTCTTTGTAAAAGTCTTTAAAACCAGGTCCATCCTGTATTCCTGGAAGAGATCTATTCTGGTCCCAGTCTTTAAAACCAGTGACCGATTGGCACCAGAAAATTACCGCTTATTGTTGATGCTCGACATAGCTGGAAAGGTATTCGCCTTATATGTTCTTGTACACCTGCAGAGCTGGTTAAAAACCAGCAACATCCTCCATCCTTTTCAGACAGGTTTTCGTGCTGGGTTGGGCACAGTCCATAATATCAGAGCCCTGGACACGATAATGTCTCAGGCAAGGTCTTCCCCTAGCTGCTCAGTATATATTGCCTACTTGGACTTTAGCTCTGCTTTCGACCAGGTGGATCGAAATATCTTATGGAGGAAAATGAGAGGTCGGGGATGCCATAGCTGGCTCTTAGAAGTGGTCATGGCCCTTCATGCAGCCACTTCCGCACAGATCCGACTAGATAACAACGGTAGCTTGTCCAAGCATATGAGAATAAACAAGGGAGTGAAACAGGCCTGTATGTTAGCCCCACTGATTTACAACATTTATGTGTCAGATCTGCTGGCTAGGCTCATGGAAAAGGGGGGTTGTGTGCCAAAGATCGGGGGTTTCTCTATAGGTGGTAGCTTGTATGCAGATGATTTAGCAATATTTGACCATATGCTGACAGAATTTAAGGCTGTGCCACATTAATTGGGTTTGTACACAAAAGAGAATCAACTGAAATGAAACTTAAATAAAACCAAGGCAATGTTGGTGTCAACAATTGTTTGTTATATGAACAAACTCATGACAACAGTTGGAACAATCGAATACACTGATGATTATAAATATTTAGGGTTTGAAATGTCTGTGAGGCTGGCATATTGGGACATTGTGGAAGCTAAGGTCAGAAGGGTGAAGCAAGTTACTTGTTCATCAAGGAGATTTATGCTCGAACATTCCGGTTTCTTTCTAAAAGGAATACTGGCTCTATATAGGCAGTGGCTATGACCGACAATTTTATATGGTTTGGAGGCATTATCGATGGAAAGCCTGAGATGGTTGGATGAGGTAGAGTCTCGCTTTTGGGAAACCATTTTGGGCCTCCCAAGATCTACCTCGATGGGAGTATGTGCGGCTTGAGTTTGGTCTGATGTCTTTAAGAGCAAAATTGTTGGCACGCAGGGGTATTTTGATGCTGAAGTCAAAGTGGGCTCCCTGTTGCCATCTTTTGGCCAGCTTTGGCAGGAGCTATGAGGTGAAGTTGACCGGGAACACCAGGTCCCATATGTCAAGCAGTTTGGGGAACTATGCAATAGCATCGGCTGGTCGCCTGATTTCAGACAATGCTCGGGCTTCAAAACATTAAAGGGAGTGTTTGTCAGGCGTTAGTCAAAATGGGACTTGCAACGTAATTATGACCATCTGTCCTCACTAAAGGGTTAAGAGAATGTGGTACAGGTGGTTCATCGCTATATGAAGCCCGAGAGGTACCTATTACTTTGCCCCGACCCAGATGTTTGAGATTTCTGTATGAAGCTATGTACAAATCAGCTACCAATGCCGGCAGTGTGTGGTGCAAAATTAAATTTACCAAGGGAAAATAGATTCTGCAGAATTTGTAAGGTAACCACGAATCACGAGTCAGCTAAACACCTACTCACGGAGTGCCCTGATCTGGGTTCTCTCCATATGGTATCCTTGGGGCCCTTCATATATGATTACAACTCTATAAAATACAGTGAAGTTTGGGTTTTCTGTCGAAATACGGAATCCATGATGGTTATATTAGCACTATATAGAGTTTGGAGAAGGGTATATTCCCTCCTTGATATAAGAACTTAGGTGTTAGTAAATATGCACTGGTAAATTCTTTGAGCATAAGGACAAACTCCTTCTATTACACCCCCCCCCCCACATATAACCACACAACAAAAGGTACTAAGATAACATTTGACCATGAGAAAGCAAATTTGTAATTTTGTATATTCGAAATTCGGCATTTTTATATTTTGTAATGTAGTTTGTATTTTATTTGAACATGTATTATATTGAAGCACTTTGGACTAAGAAGTGTATCATCATAGAAGCGTTATAGTAGGGAAAACATAGAATGAAAATCAGTGGGAAACTGGCATTAAAAATCTTATTTTGTGTAAGTAAGTAGACTTTTAAAGATTTTATGGTTTGGATATCTAAAGTTAAATCCATGTAAATGTATGAATTTTCTGTCTTGTCTGTGTGAAGTGGTCTATGCAATGAGTAACATTGATTGTAAAAGTTCATTTTTGAACCATGTACAGTTATAAAAAATAAATAAATTAGTGTTCGTACATTACACAATTACCATCACCTAAAAACTCATATGAAAGGCAAGTCACAGCTGACTTTCATGTCAGTTTGAAAGTGATGGAATAAATATGCACTTGTAATATAAACTGTACACAGAGCGTATGAGTTTTAGATTTTATACATTACACAAGTGACATCTAAAAACTCACATTAACGGCTAGTGACTGCTGAATTTGATCCCAGTTTTATTTTTTTTTTAATTTTCTTTATTGGCAAGAAGTAGCAGCCGGTACAGTGCAAATTAAAACAGTGACACACATTTCATATTGAAGCATGAATGATGAAGTATAGGTACTACAGAAGGTTAGATACAGTCCCAACAGAGGTTAATTACAATAGAGGCGTGCATCATGTAGCGAGATTAGCCCCCTGATCAGGAGGAGGGGATGATAAGAGCTCCAAGTCCACCTTACTGTTCAAGTAACTACAAAACTCTGTCCATATGTATTTAGGGGGAGCATTACTAGGCAGCATGTTAACATAGTCTTCTTCACAGGATTGTGTCCAGGTGAGGGCTTTCAGCCACATTTCCAGGGAGTGGGGGGATCTGCGCTTCCAGCATTGCAGAATGCATTTCTTGGCCACAATCGCCACCACATTCAAAAACTTAGCTACCCGTTTCGCTTCAGCCCCCTCCCAGAGATCAAACAGAAGAGACAGGGGTTCAGGATCTACGCAGAACCCTACTATTTCAGAGAGGGTTTCAAGCACTGCATTCCAGAACGGGGCCAATGCCCCACAAGACCAGAACATGTGTGCATGGTCCGCTTCGTTAGATCTACATCTTTGACAGGGGTGGGATTGATCCCGGGCAAATTTTCCAATCGCATAAGGGGTGTAGTACAGGCGATTGAGTAGCTTGTATTGGATACATCTAACTCTAGAATTAAGAGAAACCTTGCGAGTATGCATGCACATTTTGGACCACATATCATCTGTGATGTCTAATCCCAGATCTTGGCTCCAGGCATCACAAACAGTGTGGGGGGGTTCAACAGCACGTGCCATCAACATTTTATACAAGGAGGATACGATACCACTACCACCAGCGGAATTGGCTATATAGCAGACCTCGGGGGACTCAGGGGGTTCGTTCGGGTATGAAGGCCACATGTCCTGGACCGCCGCCCTAATACGGAAGTATTGCAGCAGCTCAAGTGGGGATCTGGAGTGCCCCGGCCTCCACGTATCTGGGGTGATGAATTTCCCGTCAGGGAACAGGTCGGAGAATGATCTGTATCCCAGGTCCGACCAGTGGCGTATGAGGAGCTTATCCTGTGTGGGGGTGAGGCCAGAGAAAGACCAAAGGGGAAGCCATTTGTAGTACGGGGGGAGCCCGAACCAGGCGTCAGAATCTGCCGCCACGCCTTAATAGTGGAGGCCACTGGGTCAGCAGGGGCCTGCGTTCGATATGAGTGAAACAGGATCAAGGACATGACATTCACCTCCTCGGTCGCTAGGATTTCAAGTTTAACATGCGGTGGGGGTTCCTGGTGGTGGTACCAATATGTAGCATGCTGGGCCTGGGCGGCTATCCAGTGCTGGGTGAGGTCAGGTGCACTGAAGCCACCCCTCTCGTAAGGTAGGGTCATATGCTGCCACCTCCTGCGCACGGCCCCTGAATGCTAAAGAAAACGGGCACACTCCGAGTGCAGGTCCGCGAAGTATTGTTTCCCGGGCCAAAGAGGAACGTTAGTGAATACGTACAGAAGTTTAGGAACGATAATCATTTTTATTAGGGACAGTCTCCCTGATAGTGAGAGGGGGAGGTTTCGCCATCTTTCCATCCTGGTATGAGCGTATTGTGCGGCAGCCCCATAGTTATCAGACAATAAAGAGGATTTTGAGAGGGACACCTGGACCCCTAAGTATGTGATGCCCTCGGGAGCCCATTTGAGAGGGAATTCGCATGCAGGCTGGGAGGTTGCAGGAGTAAGGGGAAAGATTTCTGATTTAGAGTAATTTATGGTGAAGCCCGAGAATGTGCCAATTTTGATAATTTCACGCATGATCGGGTCGAGGTGGACTGAGGGGTCTCTGAAATATAAAAGCACATCATCGGCATATAGTGATGTAATTTCGGGAGTATCCCGCAGGCAAATCCCTTTGCGCACGTGGTTGTTTCGTACATTATCAGCCATGGGCTAGATGGCCATAGCAAATAACAAAGGAGAGAAAGGGCACCCCTGTCGTGTCCCCCTGTGGAGGGAGAAGGGAGCCGATAGGTGAGAGTTAACCAGGACTCTGGCCACAGGATTAGTGTATAGCAGTTTAATGCAGGACATCATGTATGGGCCAATCCCCATCTTTTCCAGCACCGCCCACAGATATTGCCACGAGACCATGTCGAATACTTTTTGGGCGTCTAATGTCACGGCCACCGCGTTGGCTTGGGGGTCAATTCTAGAGATGACGTTGAATAGCCGCCAAATGTTTAAGGCAGTGGAACGGGCAGGAACAAATCCCCCCTGGTCTGGGTGAATCAGATATTTCATAATGGGGAGTGACCTGTTTGCTATGATTTTGGCGAAGATCTTGGTATCGGTATTGATAAGGGATAGAGGTCTATAAGAGCCGCACTCATCCGGAGGCTTGCCCGGTTTAGGAAGCACGGTAATGACAGCCTCACGCGGGAACGGGGGAGGCTGGACCGGGGGCTTTCCCCTTAGGGAGGGCCGAAATGACAGCGGTGATCTCGTCAAGGGTGAAGGGAGCATCTAGTTGTTCTTGGGTGGCCAGGGATACAAGGGACATTGGGATGCGGTCTATGAGGTCATCCAACTCTTGAGGGCTGTGCTCTGGTTGCTGGGAATAAAGGGTTGCATAGAAATCTGCAAAGGTCTCAAGAATGGGCCGGTCAGACCAGTGTTGCACTCCGTCGTTGTCAATGATACTATCAATTCAAGCCCTACCTCCCTCAGCCCGGGTGAGGCGGGCAAGAGTACGCCTGGTCTCTCTCCTTCACCATACTTTCGGGCCGCAATGGGGCGGGCAAGGTATCTTATCACGCTGTGGGCGAAGGACTCGAACGTGTCCAGTTCAGTTCTAATTTGTGCCAGCATGGGCAGAGAGGGGGTGGCCGCATATTCGCGCTCTAGCTCCCCAAGCCTGGACTCAGAACGGCGCAGAGAGTTTCTAATATCTTTCAGGACCCCAGCCTCCCTGGAGATGCACATGCCCTGATGAAAACCTTAAAGGCCTCCCATCTCACCCCGTCCGTTGTGTCATGGCTTTTGTTGCTATCAAAAAACGAGGTGATATCCGCAAGGATGTCAGCCTTGAAGACTATATCGTGTAGTGCGTCAGACTTAAACCTCCAGTTAGAATGCAGAGGGAGGGCCGGGTGCAGGGCGATGTCCAACGTGATCGGGGCGTGATCGGAGAGTGTGCGAGGGAGAATCTGTGAGGTGAGTGTTTTGCCCATGAGCCCCGCAGAGAGAAGGAAAAGATCAATCCTGGAATGACTGTCATGGACGGAGGAGTAAAATGTAAACTCTTTTCGACATTGGGTGGAGTACCCTCCAGGCATCCACCAGACCGGCAGTGAGCATGTGTGCATGGAGGCGGCGAGCGGCCCTGGACAATGTTCTAGGTGCAAAACCGGATCTGTCCAGGTCGGAGTCCAGGATGAGATTCATGTCCCCCCCCCATATGATGGGAACCCCAACATAGCCAAGGAGGATGTCAAGGATGTGGTCGAAAAAAATCGGGTGCATCCATGCATGGGGCGTAGGTGTTGACCAGAAGGCATTCCGCATTAGCGAGGAAACAGTGTAGGATCACATATCTACCCTGGGCATCTATAAGGCTGGTGCGAAGGGAGAACTCCAAGGACTTGTGAATCAAGGTGAGGACACCTCTGGATTGTGAGGAGAACACAGTGTAATATTTGTTGGGGCCCCATGACGGGGCAAGAGAGGACGATAATTGTGCGAGGGCATGAGTTTCCTGTAAGAAAAGTATCTTGACCCCGTGCCTCTGGACGTAGGCCGTGACCCTGCGTGCCTTTGTGTAGTTGCTGAGCCCTCTGATATTCCAAGACATTAGCCTAATGGCCATTCCGTAGCAATTTAGGGGGGATCCGAGTAATGTGTGTCATACATTGTCGAACAAGTGCCGGCCACTTGTACAGTGACCAGATGTGTCATACCCAAAGCTACCACTGTCTCACCATTTTTGTTATTATAACATCCCCCAATAACACCTCCCCCTCCCTCGCTGCCACCCCCAACATAGCAGTGCCCAAGAACCCACCCAAAGTCTCATGGCTTTTGTGCCAAGCCCAACGGGGCTGGACCAACCCCCAAACAAAACAGGGGAACAGCCAATGAACTAAACAAGCCAAACTCGGCGTTGCAACTGTAGCGGGGGTAGCTGCTGCCGTGAGCCCGATTAAGATAGTTGAATGGTGGAGTACACCAAATAGCGTACAGCGGTGGTTAAGTTAAGTTTTAAGAGGAGACAACATAGTCGGGTACAGTGAGTAGGGGCTGTAGGAATAGAGGGTCCAAGTATAGGTGCCATATATCGTGGACCATACAGCTGTGACCCATGTTGCATTTCATGAAATTTCACAATGAGTTACGACAATAGGAGAATTCACAAAGGAGAAGATACATGAGATTACAAGTAAATTGCAAATAACAGGCGTGGTAATAGTACCAGAATGATTCAAGTAACAGGTGCATGGCAGGCCGGCTCAATCCTCATCAACGGGGTCACCCTCAGGGCCCGGGACAGGAATATGGGACTCAATAAATTTCACCGCCTCCTCAGGGACAGTGAAAAAGTACAGTTTATTACGGTGGGTGAGCTTCAGCCTAGCAGGGAATAACATGGCATATTCCACCTTCCTCTCTCTGAGCATTTTTTTCACACCATTGAATTGCCTGCGCTCCATTTGAACATTGACAGAGAAGTCCGGAAAAATGCGGATGATCTGGGACTCAAGTCTCAGTTCCCCTCTTTCACGGGCCAGCCGTAGAATGTGGTCTCTATCTCTGTAGCTGAGAACCTTGGCTATAATTGGTCTGGGGAAGTCGCCTGGCTTGGGGCGAGGGGCCAATGAGCGATGGGCGCGCTCGATAGTAAAGAAAGGGGAAAGTTGAGGATCCCCTAGGAGGTCTCTCAGAAGGGCCTCGACTGCAAGTTCCATTTTGCCCTTGAGGGCTGTCTCAGGAACCCCTACGATGCGGATATTATTCCTGCGGGACCTGGACTCCAAATCATCGCACTTCGCCTTGACCTGCATCATATCTCGCACCAAGTCAGAGACCGTATTCCGGAGCACGTGTAACTCGTCCTCAGTGGCCCCAATCCTGGTCTCGGCCTCACCCAGCCTAGTGCCATGCTGATCCAATTTGGTGCATAGGGAGGCTACATTGGCATTTATGTCATCAAATTTTTCGTGAAATGACGCAAAGTTTTTGGCCATAGTCTCCATGAGTGACGTAAAGTCCGGCTGAGGAGAGCATGAGGAAGCATCCGAGTCGTTTTGAAGAAGGGCAGCCCCAGCTTGGTCTTGCTTGGCTAGGGCTTTGGCAAACTTGTCCATTGCTCCAGCCTTGTTGGCCCCTCGTGATTTGTCGGACATCTTCGGGGGTACCTTGATAAGAACAGAGGATGTTTTCGTAGGAAAGCAGCAATGGTGCCCCGGGGGTTTAGAGAGGGACTAGGCCCGTAATCAGCGACAGGTCGGCAATTGCCTAGGAGACAGAAGCAAGGAGCACCCCCGACTGGCGTGTTCCGGGGCAATAAGCCCACTCAAGGGGCAAGCAAGGTGTCCGGGTGGCAGTATGGTCTGGGGGGGACAGTATCCTGCGGCACCCGCCTCTGAGCCAGGAGGGCCCAGGCAGAGGAGGCCGGTAGTGGAGGGCAGCGTAGTCAGGGGCGCAAGGTGCACCCGGGGCATGGCGAGTAGGTGCACAGACTAGGGAGAGGAGAGTAGTGGACGCCCAGGGTGGCACCAGCAACAAGAGAGTGGTCGCAGGGGAGCCTGGTATGCTTGGGGGTCGATTTCCTTCTCAAAGTGGAACAGGCGCAGCCCAGGGATGAGGCAGAGCAGGTGGGCACAATGCGCAGCAACCAGTTCCCTCACCCTCCTCACCTTGGGACCCTGCAGGCCGAAGAGTGGGTGTCCATCCGAGTAGAAGCAGGCCTCAAACCCGCAGCTGTGGGTGCAGGCGGAATCGGGCCCTTAAACTTCAGCTGGAGCCCGTAACAGGGAGGCCACGGCACAGCCCCCCACCCCAGCCGTCACAGGGGGCCAGCGAAGCAGGCGGCGGAACCACAAAGCAGAAGTGGTCAGATGGCGTCTGTGCGGGGGCCGCTCCAGCAGCCCCCGCCGTATCCCGGAGTGTCTTTGCCCGCCGGGGGGCGGCGCCGTCACTGCCGCCCACGGGCAGGAGCGGTCGGCGAGAAAGCCACACCGGCAGACCACGGGCTCTGGCGCACCCCCTCGGGGAGAGCGGGGCGCGGATGACAGCGCTGCCGCAACGGGGAGGCCTCGGCACTGCCACCCGTCGCGGCCGTCACAGGGGACCAGTGATGTAGGCGGCGGAGCCACGAAGCAGGAGTGCTCAGGTGGTGTCAGTGCGGGGGCCGCTCCAGCAGCCCCCGCCGTATCCCGGAGTATCTTCGCCCGCCGGGGGCCGGCGCTGTCAACGCCGCCAAAAGGCAGGAGCGGTCGGCGAGAAAGCCGCGCCGGCCGGCCACGGGCTCCGGCGCACCCCTGCAGGGAGAGTGGGGTGCGGAAGTCAGCACCGCTCAGGAACAGCAGTCCATGCAGTCCAGGGAGGGAGGGCGGAGAGGGGGTAATGCCTGTGCCCCAGGCGGCCGCGCACCAAGCCGCAGGAAAGCGAACCCTCGCGGGGCGATGGGGGGGGGGTGGGCTGCAAACAGAGTCACGCGGCCCGGCGGCCTCCACCGGCAGCAAAGTGGCTCCGAAGGTCCGTTTTCGGCCAAAAACAGGGCAGGATGTAGCAGAGGCGATGGGCAGCAGAATGCCTGGGGTCCCAGCTCCTGTATATCCCAAGAACCGCTGATTGTGGCGGATGTGTAGCTCACGGGCCACAAAGCTAAGCGGCCATCTTGCTGGCTGATCAACAGCGCCCCCCTGATCCCAGTTTTAAAGTGATGGAACAAATGCACTTTTCATATGAAAATGTACACTTTAGGAGGCATGCAATGCATGAGCAGAATGGAGGTACATTTTATAGTAAAACCCTACACGTACATTTTTGATCTTAACATTCTGTATATGAACACTAATAGCATGCTCCTATGACATGCGCGTAATACACACAACATGTAGATGTACGACAAGTGCTCTCACATGTACCTATGACTCATGCTCCTATGACTCATGCTCCTATGACACACGCTCCTACCACGCACACTCTAACAACATACTTTAATGAAATGCACACCTACGTGTGCTCCTATGACATGCGCTGCTATAACATGTGCTCATACAAAACATACTCCTATGATACATGTTCCGATGACAAGCGCACCTAATACAAACGTGGCTATTACAAATAACACATAGATGTACAAGTGCTCTCACGTGCACGTATGACATGTGCACCTACGACATGCACTCCTACCACACACGCTGCTACCACACACTCTTATGATACACACTATGATACACACTTACCACACACTCTAATGACACATACTCCTACAACATGTGCTGGTATCACATGCACTCCTACACCACTCACTCGTATAGTACATGTTCCGCTGACAAGCACACCTACTACACATGCGCCTACTGTACAAATTAGATGTGTATATATATGACACATGCTCTTATGACACATATTCCAACCACACACTCATATGATGCACACATACCACACACTCATATGACACATACTCCTACTGCACGCTTCTACAACATGTGCTCCAATGACACGCGTACCTACTACCTGTGTTCCTACTACACACACATTCCTATGGCACATGCTCCTACGATATGTGCTCCTACAACATATGGTCCTACGACACACATTCTTGCAACGCCTTCTCCTACCACTGTGAAGGCATCATGAAGCAAGACACAGACAACAGATTCAAAGTTCAAAACAAACTGATTTATTAAAGTAAGTGTCAGGAAGGTAGAAGGCCTAACTTGCCCTATGCTAAGATGGGATTTCCCTACCTGAACGAAAATAAGGAAAGTCTGAGTCCATAAATTAAACTTAAAAGTCTGTCTGTGTCCGTAACCTATCCTTGCTCTCATAACTAAAGCTAAACAATGTATAGGGATGACAGTAATAAAAGTAATGGTGATTAAATAAAAGTTCTGAGCTTCTTCCAGCTCTTAGCTTCTTCTTCAGCTCCCCGTCCCCAAGTTCAAAACAGTTCTACAAAAGTCTCACGAATACCTTTCTACAGTTCAAGGCAATCCAGTTCCACACAATCCTCGGGGCTCCCTTCCCCAAGTTCCAAGCAACACAGTTAAAAAGAAAAGGGTCTTGAGGCTTCGTTCTCCAGATAATATTGACAGTTCCTCAAGTCTCAGGGTTCCTTTCTCCAAGACGTTAACTCAGCCACTCATATTTGTTTCAGTCGTTCAAAAGGTTCCACACAACTCTAGGTCAACCTGACCCTCCTTCTGGATTGCATCACCAGTTCACTTACAGTGCTTCTCGTTGGTTTGTCTCACAATGTCTTTGGTTTTCCCAATTTTAGGGCTCACTGGTCTAGGTGCGTTTGTCAGACCACAGAGTCCACCTATAACAGGTCGCGCAGTCAGGATTCCTAGGCTTTTTATCCCACACAGGTTCTTCTCTACTTGCCGCTGTGTACAAAGTCACATTCCCTTTGTCTCTCTTTGTTGGCCTCTTGGCTTTATTTGCAGTTTTACACTCTTCTGGCTTTTCCTGGTTAGCCTTTTGGCTTTGCCATAATGTGTCACCCACCTCTTGCCGGTCTTTGGCCTTGCCGCACTGCATCCATTCATACAGTTTACTTTGTGGTGGTCTTGTTCATACCCCACCTTTCTATGGAACTCTTTTACACTTGCGCTCTTTTCCGTAGGTTGCTTTCACATGGGCACTTTCTCTTTGGCTGTTATCTACTATTTGCTGTGCCCATAAAGTTCAATTCAATTCAGTATGCAATATGCTTGATTTCACGTTTTCACTCAGTTCGGTATTCAATATGCATAATTCGGCTTGGTTTCAAGTTTTCTAACAGTTCGGCATTCAATATGCATGATTTGGCTTGGTTTCAAATTTCCTTACAGTTTGGTATTCAATGTACATAATTTAAAGTTTCAAGTTTTAATTCCTTTTGGTACTTCGCTTAGTTATGCGAAGGCCCGCTAGGAGCACCCACGGCTTTTGAGTGGCATTCCCTGACACTCGCAGGTCCTCAGCATTCCTCTTCGGTGACTCATGCTGTTTCTTCTCTGCTTCTCAGGCCGGCAGGCTAGCCGCTGCGAGCCTGGCTCACACACTGGGTGCTGTTGGGCACATGCCAGCAACTCCACTGCCTCTGTACAGATGCAAACAGTGTCCTCTCTTCTTTTCTGCAGCTCCAGCTTCTCATTCCACAACATGGAGGCTTCCACACCTGTGGCATCCTAATAGCCCAACCCGCCTTGGACACCACAGGTCCTCTGGGATGTCGACTGACGTCTTGGCTCCTCCTCAGTTCCCACCACGGCTGCCTCCTTGCAAAACAGGTCCCCTGCTGGTCGCTCTCACACAGGATTCCCTGTTGCCCCAACTGCTGTTCTCTGGCTCTCCGTTTGTATACCTGCAACCACTTGACAGGTTGCAGGTGTGAATTCTCAATTGGGTTTGCCTGACTATAATTAAAGGCACATGCCTGACCCACATAGTCTCTACAGGCATCTTCCACATCCCAGTACTAGAGTGCTGAAATGGGTTTTTGGTGTTCGCTACTCTGTCGCCTCTTCCTCGGCCCAGTACTGTCAGGGATAAAATGTGGGGAAATGAGGGGAGCTGGCTTACAGTAGCTTATAGAGGCTGGGAGAGTGTTAGGTTGGTCCTCAATAGGAAAAGGGGGATACCATGTTTTGCATATTCTATCCTTGACCTCTCTCTTCTTCACTCTGTTTGACTCTCTTGAAATTGGATTTACTCTCCAATTAAAAAAATTGGGAGTAAAATACTCTCACGCAAAAATCCTATCTGGAGCACTGTCTGACCCTATCACTTATATGACTCCCTTCTAGATGCTTCCCGCACTTGTCTTCTTGGTTTCAAAAAGAGTTAGTGACTCTTTTGGTTTAGTTCATATAGTTCTTTCCTCAAATTGGGCTATTTAACTTTATTTTTAGAAGTGTCTTTCCTTGACTTAACTTGGCTCATCACAAAGGCTATCTGGAAATTCAGATGCTCACCTGGTCTCCACGGCGGCGTTGCACGAAGCTGCACGAATGATGTCTGCACAGACGTTGCACGGCGCTGAGTGATGATGCTTGCACGCGTCTTCTCCCTCACTATCACTTCCCAGGAAGCATTTGCCTAAAATTTCAAAACAAGATATTAGCTAGCCGTGAGGAGCGGGTTTGGTTCCCAACCTCCCGTAACCTCCTAATGCCCCTCTCTGCTCCTGCCTCAACTTAGGGCTTTTAGTGGTGGGCTCTCTGTCCTCCGATCTCTAGCAGGGGCGCAGTATGTTCGGTCTTTCCCTGGATCGAGTTACTTCACTGATCCTGCGGGGCTGTAGCGGAGTCTTGTATCGCTTGACTCAGCAGGTAAGTCTCTATGCCAATAGATGTTTGGTATAGTTGCTTAATGTCTTTATTGCCCAAGTTTGACTTTTGTTCTCTTTTCTTTCAGACATAGCCTTGGGCAGTTTTCAGATGAAGATTTGCCTCTTCGTACGACAGTGAGCAGATTTCCTGCGGTTGAGTATTTGCGCGAGTGCGTGGCGCTGAATGTCTTTATAAATGATTTCTTTCCCGTGCGCGACTAACCTGCTGTTCTTTTCTTTTTCTGCAATGCAGGTGTGGTGCAGCTCCGGAGCGGGGCTTGGATGAACCGCTTCAATGAAATCCTAGAAGAAAGCAGTCTCCGGGTGAGTATTGGTTATTCATGCAGATGCCTTCTTTTCTGCAGGTGTAACGATCCGGAGAGCAGCTGAAGGCACAGCCTTTCAGATGGAATGCTTCAGGTAAGGCCTCGGTTGCTGTTCTAATTCCTGTTCCTTTCTTTCCCTTCTTCTCAGGTGTCGATGGATTGTGATCCCAGGGCAGGCGTGGCTGTTGAAGTTCGGGTACTGGAGCTAAGCAGACACTGTGAGCGTTACGCTGCAGGAGTGCAGAATAACGCGAAGCATGTTCTGTCTGTAGGGTGTGCTTTAAATAGCCTTGCAAGTAGTTCCAGGTAAAATAGTCCCTCCAGCCTCATCCTGCCATTTCAGGTAAAGAAGTCCCTCAGCCACACCCAGGGTAGGCTGGCAGGCTCAGCCCCATTAGGCTGGGTTGTATGTAGTCCCATGCAGTTTACCACTAAATAAAATATTATGAGCCTGGCGCCAACGGCGCCAGGACTGAGTCCAGGAAGTTCTAAGACAACCTTTTGGGGCTTTATAAGCCCTTACGGGGCGTATGTACCATGACACTCTCGGAGTCTCAGTCGGGCGTTTTTCGCTCTTCCTCTCGAGTACTCTTCACTTCAACGGGGAGCTGTGTCACTGGCTGCGGCTTCCTGGGGACAGTATCAGTGCTGTTCTGTGGGCAGACTGCCCCCCATGACTCTCTCAGGGTTGCAACACTAACAGTTCTCAGGCTCCACACATGTTGGTTTTGCTCCGGCTTTTGGTTACGCTGCTCTCTCAGCGTTCCCTTCACTGCATCCCAGCAACTTATCTCACTGGCTCCACATCTTGCTTTAGCTCTGCCTCCTCTCAGGTTCACATTTGCAGGCGACGTCCCGTGCGTTGATTTACGTTCGTCTCGCACTCCTTTTCCTCCTCTACCTGATGAGTCTTCTTCCTTTAATACACTCGTCCCAGTGAATGGTTAATTTCCAATAAAAGGAACAGTATCTCTTTCTTCAGGATAATAACATCTGTTTGCATCTTCTTCAGCCCAGTCTTGGTACTTGGCAATATTTAATATGTTTGGCAGTCCCATGTCTGCCATCATGGTTCCTGGTTGAGGGTGTTTCTCACAGGAACGGGAATCCTTATGCCCTAAGGGGGAGTTTCTCCCAGCCAGGTCCTGCTTGCCTCAATGCCTGGGGAAGGTATTGCGGAGTGGGCTTACCTTCCTAGCCTCACAGGGGGGCTCACCTCTAGGGGAATAATCAAATTCTGTGGATTCATCCCTTCCCCTTCCCTTATGTTCGTGGCTTCCCATTCTTCGTGTGTCGGAAAGCGGCTTAAGAAATCAACATTTTCTTGTTCTTGACCTTTCTGATGATCCACGGAAAATAACAAAAAGGTTGTAAATGCAAAAAACACCTCATTACCTAGGCATTCATGTCATTTCAGAGACTCATCCACTTTAAAGGAGGATGATCTGTAAAGAGTCTAAATGTTCTTCCAGTCAGGTAATATCTCAGGTGGGTGACAGTCCATTTTATAGCCAAGGCTTCTAACTCCACTGTGGCATAGGAATGTTCCCTGGGGAACCATTTTCGGCTGGTGTACAAGACTGGGTGGAACACCCAGTCATATTCTTGGGCGAGAACAGCATCTAGTCACATTTTGTTTTTGAAAATTTGGTTTTATTGAAATTTTACAGTTATGACATAATCCAGAAAATAATGCAAACATCCATATATATCAAGATGAGGTCACAACTCCCCCCCCCACCTCCCACCTCCCACCCCCCCCCCTGAAACCCTCCCTATACCACGCCATGGTTTAATGGTAAGTAATAACAACAGGGTCCGGCACATCATCCGAGGATACAATGCGAGCATAAGGTTGCTTCCGAAAGAGAAACGGTGATCAGAAAATAAGGTCCAACATATAGGAGTCACATGTCTTGAAACAATCGATCTCCTCCCACTTCAAAGGGGCAGCCCCAATCGTGTTGTTCCCCTCAAGAGAACCGTCTGAAATGGTTACTCGTGCCTCATGCTGTTTTCCCGTATTTGTCAAAAAATGGTAGCCATAGGGCCTCGATGTTGGATTTGGATTCATCGATCAAGTGGGTCAAATACGCCATATCGTAGATTGCTCGTGTTTTCGCTACCCACTCCCCTTCCCCCGGAGGTCGGGGTGATTTCCATTTCTGGGCCCAGCAGCATCTAGCCGCGACTAGCATGACCTGCAACATGTGGTCATGTTTCACCTTAGGGCCCCCCTCAACCTCAATACCGAACAACACCAGCCAGGGGGACAGAGTTCTCCCCAATCCGTCAACTCCCCTTATCCATGACAGGACCTCACTCCAATAGGTTTATGCCACCTGACACTTCCACTACATATGGACATAGTCTCCCTTTTCAACATGGCATTTCCAGCAGTGGGGTCGTAGCTTGTTCTCATTCTGGCTATCCTTTGTGGGGGTAGTGCCATCTGTGTATCAACTTCAGGGCCTGGTGGCGGTATTGGGGCGCAGTTGTGGAGCGGTGTGCCTGCCTGCAGATCTTGGTCCATCTCTTTTCCGTTATAGGGGTGCCCAGGTCCTTCCCCCATTTTACTTGGGAGGATGGGGGGTCCCGTGGAGTAGAGAACAGCAAAAAGCTATAAAGCCGCGATATCACCCCCTTGGTACCTTTGTGCGTTATGAGGAATTTCTCAAAATCGGTTAGGTCCCGCTTAAGTGTGTCTCCCCATCTGCTCTTGGTAAGGGCACACTTGAGCTGTAGATATCGAAAGGGGGAGAGTTTGAGGAGGCCCAGGGCGTCCTTCAAGTCACCCAGAGAAATAAACACCCCATCCACCCAGAGCTGTCCGGCCCTACACAGACCCACCTCATACCATTGCTGGAAGGCTAGTGGTTCATTGATCCCTTCCCAAAGTGGTGGGGCCCAGATGCAGCTCAAAGGTGAGGGCCACGTTGTGAGCAATCTCAGATAACCCCCTTCCTTCCAAATAGACGCAACACTCCAAACACTGGGTGTTTCAGAACCCTTCTCGGAATGGATGTCTTGGGGACCCCTTGCCATTCGTCTAATGTGACCGGCGAGAAGAGTGTGTTGTCTAACGTTACCCATTGTTTCTTTGGGCCAGTCATCAAGTGGTCAACAAGGACGCGCAATTGTGACGCTTTATAGTAGGTGTCCAGATCGGGAAAGCCCCCCCCCCTCATCCTTGGGTCTTGTGAGAGTGTCGTAGGCGATTATATGGAATTTACCGGCCCAAAGATAACAGAGAAGGGCCCGTTTGATCTCCAGGAGGAATGGGTTTGGTATCTGGGTTGGCAGCATTTGGAACAGGTACAAGAATTTAGGGAGGATTACCATTTTGATGGAGTTGAGGCGAGCCATCCATGAGAGGCCGGATTTCGACCAACGTCCCAGGTCGTGTTTGATGGACCTCCATATGGGCGGGTAGTTTACTTTGAAGAGATCCCCTAAGTCTGATGGGATTTGGATCCCCAGGTGGGAGAATCCCTCTGTACATTTACAAAACGGGAGGTTGTCGATATATTGTCTCTCGGTCTCGTTGAGCTGGCCTGCCGGGAATGCCACTGATTTATCTACGTTGACCCTGTAGCCTGCCAGGGAACCATATCGCTCCAGACTATTCAACACCTCTGGGATAGATTGGGATGGTTTAGAAAGGTACAGGAGGACATCGTCGGCAAACAGGGTTATTTTGTAATCAGTTCCCCCCATCTTAACACCCTGGATCTGATAGTTGGACCTGATTGCTATAGCCCACGATTCCATCACCAGGGCGTATATGAGGGGGGGCAATGGGCATCCTTGTCTTGTGCCTCTCTCTAGGGGAAAGGACACTGACTCACTTCCATTGACCACCACTTTAGCGGAAGGGCGGGAGTAGAGGGCCGTCATCCATCCCCGCCACCTGGGTCCCATCCCCAAGGACGATAGAACCCCCTCCATGAAGGCCCAGCTCACCCTGTTGAACGCCTTCTCCGCGTCTAGGGACAGGAGAAGGGCACCATCGGATTTCACCCCATTTGAGCTCAATATGTGGAGGGTTTTGCGCATACTATCCGCTCCTTGCTATTTACTACGAAGCCCACCTGGTCGGGGTGAATCAGCCGGGGGAGGCACCGTTCTAGACATGTCGCCAGGATCCTGGTGAAGATCTTGGCGTCTGTGTTCAGGAGCAAGATGGGCCTATATGAGCCACACTCCGCTGGGTCTCTGCCCCGCTTAGGGATAACTGTGATTATAGCCTGCAGAAATGTCAGTGGAATGGTTTCTAAGGTCTTGATGTGGTTAAATAATTTGGTCAGCGGTTGGGTTAGTTCGGACTGGAATTGTTTATAGAAATCCGCTGTGTACCCATCTTCCCCTGGGGTCTTGCCTATTTTAAGCTTTTTGATGGCCTCCTCCACTTCCTCCTCCGTTATCTCCTTGTACAGTGTCTCCCTTTCTAGGTCTGTGAGCTTGGGTAGGGGGTGGTCATCTAGATATTTTCGAATTTCATCCAGTGATTCACCCTCTTTTTTGGTATAGAGGGCCCTATAAAAGGCTGTAAATGATTTTGCTATGTGTTCAGTTTTTGCCTGGTTGTTACCCGCCCCGTCCCTGACCTTTTCTATGAGTCTGTCCGCCCTGTTTCCCCTCAGCCTGTGCGCCAGAAGAGTCCCAACCCTGTCGCCCCTCTCATTGTATCTCTGCTTCGTGTATCTCATTTTTTTAACTACCTCTTCAATTAGGATTGTATGCAGAGCCTGTCTCTTCTCTCTCATTTCACTCAGGAGGTTTTCGCGGTCTATGTTTCCCTTGGTGAGCTGGGCCCTCATGGCCCGCAGGTCCTCCCGGAGTCTGGATTCTATCAGGGCCCTCTCTCGCTTCTTGCTTGCACCCTCTGCAATGAGGAGACCCATGAAGGTAGCCTTCGCTGCCTCCCAGACTGAAACCATTGGGACCTCCCCTGTGTCATTTGATAGGAGGAAGGCCTTCATTTCGTTCCTAAGGAATTCCCTAAACACCTGGTCCCTCACGAGGGTATCGTTACAGCGCCACCTACGTGATTTCACGGTGGCTTTCAATCGCCATTCCATGACGAGGAGCTCATGATCTGACCAGGTCACAGACTCAACCGTAGGGTCCGCAACCTCTCCCCCTCCCTCCTCCGAGAGCAACAGTAAGTCAATCCTAGTGAAAGTTTGGTGGGGAGGGGAGAAGAACGTGTAACCCCCAGGGGTCTGCCAGCATTTGCACCATACATCAACCCAGTAGTATTCTTGTAGGAGGTCCCTCAAGGCGAGATTGTCTTTTGTGCGGGCTCTTGGTCCCGTCTTTGGGTTACCACTGGTCCAGAAGGGGGACTGTAATGAGATTGAAGTCTCCGCCCAGGATTGTGGCTCCCTCGGCCCACCCGTCCATGACCCCAAAGACCCTGTGAATAAACTTGACCTGGACGGCGTTGGGTGCGTATATTGTGGCTAGTGTGACTAGTGTACCCTGGGCCAACCCCTTGATCACCAGAAATCTGCCTCCAAAGCTCCTCTTCGTCTCCACATCGGTGAGGTGCAGCAATTTACCCAAGAGGAGACCCACTCCCTCCTTCTTGGAGGATTTGTGCGAAGCCCAGAAGTTTCTGCCTATCTCCTTTCCCTTAATCGTTGACTCTGCCCCCCTTCTATAGTGGGTTTCCTGTAGGAAGAGGGCCAGTAGTTTCTGTTTGCGGAATAAGTTACTCGTGAGAGACCGCTTGTTCTGCGAGTTTAGACCTTTAATGTTGAGCGTACCGATCCGATCTTCAACCATGGTCGTCGCTATCCTTGCCCTGTAAAACCTCAGTGAGTGCCCCCGTTATCATCTGTTGGCTTGGACCCCAGAACCATGGCGTGGCGTTCCCTGTTTCTTTCCCCTCCCTCTTCCCCTCCCACCTCCCCGTTTCCCCATTTCCTTTACCCATTTTGGTAGGCGTCCGTCTCCATCGCCCGACAGACATCGGGTTTAGTCAATGAACCACCAGGGCCGCTGCCTGGGCCCCGAGAGATAAATAGTGTAGAGCGTATCCTCCAATTTTTACCCTTAGGAACATTCAGCAGCTTTAGTCAGGGTCCAGTCCCTCCACAAGACCTCCCCTACCCCAGTCCCCTCCACCCCTGCCACGTGTCTCATCAGAGCTGGGTCCAACCGTGAACTAGCTTCCAATGTGAGTTGGAGGGATCTTTGAAGGCCTCGGGGGATGCAGCTGGCCACCCTCTGACGGCCGAGAGAAACCCCCGTCCGTGTGTCAAGCAGGTGGAACCCGAAACCTTCAGCCCTCAATTTCGGCCTAAGCCTCGCCAACCGCGGCAACCTCCCAACATAACATAGATCGCCCCCAAACATGAGGGGGCCCGTGAGGACCCTGCGATCAGATGCAATATCAAACAACAACATAACAACATCACATTTCTTAACTTTCTCCCCCTCCCTCTCAGTCACTCGGATCCACCGCGCATGCTTCGGCATCCGCAGAGGTGGAACAAATGCTTCTCCTCAATTTGCCGGGGCGAGCGAGCGAGTGAACCACTACCGCTCAGCACTGCGTTCCATTTCTTCTCCCCTCTGTCCCGTAATCATGCGGGTCCTCCGCGTCCCTACGAGGGGTGTCTGGTTTTCCTGAATTTCCGGTTGCCCTTCACTTTTTGTTTCCCCTGGCTGTGGTCAGGGCTCCGTGGGGCACGCCTCGGGTCTCTGTTGTCGGGTCCACTGCTCTCCCCCGAGGGCCCCGGAGGGACCTCGATCAATTCGCCGATGCCTCTTTGGATGTCCTCTTTTGTAACGAGCTGAAAGTTTTCCCCTTGCCACTCAAAGGATAGGTAGAATGGGTGTCCCCAGCGGTACCGGACCCCTTTTTCCTGGAGCCACCTGGTGATCGGGGCACATTTTTTCCTCATTTGTAGCGTGAGGGCGAACAGATCCTGGTATATTGCCACCCTGGAATTGTCGAATTGTATCTCTCTTAGGGTTCTAGCTCTTTCAAGTATTTTTGCTTTGTCCCTGTAATAGTGGAACTTCGCAAGCACAGAGCGTGGGCCCCCACCGCCTCTGCCAGCTCGATGCACTCTGTCGATCAGGATGGTTTCTCCGGAGTCGGTTCCCAGGACAATCCTGATGATCTCCTGCACTTTGCCCTCCAGGCCGGTCTGGGTCTCCCCCTCAACCTCCGACAGGCCGAAGAATCGCAGGTTGCATCTCCGTTCACGATTTTCCATATCGTCCACTTTGAAGCGGAGCTCTCCCTCACGCCGCTGCAGCTCCTTGAACCTCGCCTCTATCTGAGCCTCCAGGAAGACGGTGGAAGCCTGGTTATTCTCCACCCCCTCCATTCTATCCTCCAACGTGGAGACCTTGGTGGTGAGGTCGGCCAGCTTGGCACCCATGTCCGTTCTCATCCCCCTGATTTCGTCCAGGATTGTCTGGATATTGCTCTGCATGGTGTTCATGTCGGGGGTCGGCGTGGGCGGCGGGTTGGTCTCCATCTCTTGTTTTCGAGGAATGAATTGGTATCTTGCCAGGGTTCCTTTCCAACTCATGGGGTGTCTCCCCCTCTAGGTCTTCGTAGTTCCACGCAATCTCCCCCTGGGGCTTCTTCCATCTCTTCAGCGCCAACCCCGATGAGGTGTAGAGGTTAGGACGGGCGGATCATTCCCCAACCCCCCGGCGGCCACTACTCACGGTTGCTCTGACGTGGGGCCGGTGGGTGCTTTCAAAGGTCGCAGGAGGGCCCAGGCGCGCTCCCACGTCGGCCCAGGCCTGTTCGGTGTAGGCCTCCAAGAGTTGTGTCGCAGCAGTAGCCGGGGGGAGTCTTTATGGTAGTTGTTACTAAGATGTTCCCCAATGCCTGGGGGGTGAGGAGAGGAAGAAACCCGGGCGCGCTCCAGCGACGGCCCGGGTCAAGATACACAGATGCGCGTGCGGCCGGCCGGGGTCCGGCCGTGGAGGCCCAAAGCGTATTAACGTCCAGAGCCACCGCAGCAGAAGCCGAGGGTGGGCTCGTCTAGGGGCCCCGGTTTCAAAGGGGCTCCCACAGGTTTTCCGTGCTGCCTGCAGAGGTGCAGGGTGTCGATTCCTCAGATTGATCCCAGCAAGACGCTCATCCGCGGAGAGGAGGAGCCCGGCCGCGGAGCTTCACCTCGTGCGTAGCACGGGCCTGGAGGCGGGAGGGGAAGCGTGGATGCTCCAAGTCAAATATCTTGGGGACCCGGGCACCCCCAAGACTCCGGAAGGTGTCTCCGGAGTTCCCAGGAGTTCCCCCACCTGAATTCAGCCTTTATAGGAGGATGACGTTCCTTTTATCGCAGTTTACTCCACAAATCTCTCGGGGCTTCAGGGGAGCCGAACGATCAGGCGGCCATCACGCCTGCGCCCCCTGGTGGCCTCTTAGTCACATTTTAAATTCTCTGTTAAAGTCGGTTTAGTACTGGTTCGTTACACAGTACGTTTTTCAATTGGTCAAAAGTTGCTTGGTCATTCTCATCCTATTGGAGTTTCTGGGGTTGGGAATTCTTCAGTTTTTCTCTCAAATTCACAGCTATAGATGAATAGATGGGAATGAAACATCTATAATAGCCAGTTTACCAGAGGAAGGCTTGCAGATGTCTCTTGGATCAAACCATTTCCCACAAAGAAGCTGAGTTATTTTACTGATGATTGGGCTTTGTGACATTTTCGTGGGTTGGCCATTAGGCTGAACTTTCTTAGCACACTGATGATTTCGTACAGATGGTTCATGTGTTCATGCCAACAACTGCTGTGTACCACAATGTCATCTAGGTAGGCTCCACAGAATGTCAAATAAGGTTTTAACATGTGGTCCATTTGTCATTGAAATGCGGTTGGCGCCCCATGAAGATCGAAGAGTAGGACTTTAAACTGGAACAGACCTTGTGGTGTTGAGAAGGTTGTTTTTTCTCAGTTGGGTGGATTCAAGGGGACTTACCAATAGCCTTTAGCCAGATATAGTGTACATATATATTTGGCAGAGCCAAACTTCTTAATCAGATCATCATTTCTCGGCATTGGGTAGTTATCGAATATCGAGACTGAGTTGAGTTTTCTGAAGTCTATGCAGAACCATAGTACAAAATAAAGAAGAGTCATCAGCTACCCCTATTTTTAGCAGGTATTGAAATATCAAAGAAAGAAAGAAAATTACTAAAAAGGTCACAGAAAATAATTTTTCAAAAATAATAGAATTTATTCGTAGATTATACACACTTCTAAAAACAGAAGATTCAGAAGGAAAACAGAACCTGTTATGGACTGATCTGGGCCTAGAGAAACTCAGCACAAGAGAATTCTTGAATTGTTTTATATATCACAATTTAAATGAGTGAAGGTTAGTAACATATTGTGCAACTGGATTGACTACTACTTATAGAATGGTAGTAACTTTGTCGACATTGATTAATGTTTCCAGTCCGTGATGTAGTTAGCCTTCACTTTAAAGAAGTATTGTTAGATGAAGGATCCGGACTTTAATCAGGACGTGGTTCAAAACAGGGGGATTTCCTAAAGGGATACATTGTATTTAGAAAAAAGAAGTGACCATACAAATAGAAGTGACCATAAAAAACATAAGAACCTGCAGTATCAGGGCATACCTTGATATATCAGTGATTCAATAGGAAAGTCATTTTGAGCGCCTGCGCTGTTTTATAGACGGACAGATGTAGACTGGATCTACGCACAAAAAAAGGCCGTCACAATTCGTTGATCCTAGCGATAGAGGAATTGCAAATATAATTTAAAAAGGGCATACCTTGAAGTAGGATAAGCTCAGGTTCAGAAAGAGATGGAACCGGATGATGCCATGGTGCAAAGTAATCATGGAGGTAAAGACACTAATTGGGAGTTGAAAAAAGGAAAATTACTTATGGTTTCTTAACCAGAACTGCAACAGCAGAAGAGTGTGATATCTAATCACTAAATGAATGCTTAGAGAATTGTACTAATATTGAACAGCTATAAACGGTTTATATCGTGTTAAATAGAAAATACCGAATTCAGGGCAAATATAGTGCAAAGTTATTGAAGGCTAGTGTGGCCGTGGATATTTTGGCCGGTGCATTATCGAACCGTGATCATGCAGAAACCATTTCTAAAAAGGTAGTGATAACTACATAAAAGAACAGTGTTGGTCGTCATCTTAGTGAGGACGAAAAGCGTCTGGATTCGCTTAAAAAAAACGTTGCTGTTCATAGTTCAGAACGCATACCTCGGAACACGTAAGTGTGCAGCTCCTACGGGGCTATGGATGCTCAAGGGCGAGCTGACAAACGCGCATGATTAAATAGCGTAAGGAAGTGTTTCTGTGCGCGCATGCGTTTGCAGTGACCCTCGTATAATTTAAGATTGCGCATGTGTAGATGAAGACACTATCTTTGGGTAATACGGTTGCAGTAACCCTAGTATAATTTAAGAGTGCGCATGTGTGAATAGAAACACTATTTTTGGGTAGTAGGCAAATATAGTGCAAAGTCATTGAAGGCTAGTGTGGCCGTGGATATTTAGGCCGGTGCATTATCGAACCGTGATCATGTAGAAACCATTTCTAAAATAGTGGTGATAACTACATAAAGAAACAGTGTTGGTCGTCATCTTAGTGAGGAAGAAAGCGTATGGATTCGCTTCAAAAAACGTTACTGTTCATAGTTCAGAACGCTTACCTCAGAACATATAAGTGTGCAGCTCCTACGGGGCGATGGATGCTCAAGGGCGAGCTGACAAACGCGCATGATTAAATAGCGTAAGGAAGTGTTTTAGTGCGCGCATGCGTTTGTAGTAACCCTCGTAAAATTTAGGATTGCGCATGTGTAAATGAAGACACTATCTTTAGGTAATACGGTTGCAATAACCCTAGTATAATTTAGGATTGCCCATGTGTGGATAAAAACACTATCTTTGGGTAGTACCCATGCGTATTTTTGTCAACAAACACCTGAACCGATATTGAGCGGTCCTTGTCTTAATAGAAAAAGGAAATTAAACCGCTTTTGGGAAACATGAAAATCAAATTGGCAATTATTGAAGACATCAATGTTACATACATAACGTAACAAATATTGTAAAAGTAAAAACCTTACATATTAATACATAATCACCATTAGCTCTAAAAAAGAGGTTGTTGAGAAAGACATGTTTACATTACATGTTAGGACATACGTTATAATGCAATTATGCAAAAGCACAGAGCACATAATTCACTATATGTCCAAACAGAGGTTGTTGTATAATTGTGTACAATAACAGTTTAGGATCACAGATTACATAGATCTTTGAACATTCATTATATGTCTAGACAAAAAATGTCGTGTGATTAAGCTTGACAATAATTCAGCATCGTCATTCACGTAAGTATCTGGACACATTTGAACAGTTATAAAGAAATGTAGTGGAATGAAAACACTACTGCATATAAGTACATTACATATTTAGACTTATGTTGTAATGCAATTATGCAAAGGTATAGAGCACGTAGTTCGCTATATATTCATACAGAGATTGTCATATGATAGTGCACGATAGTATTTTAGAATCACAAATTGCATAAATCTTTGAAACAAATTCATTATATGTCCAGACAAAAATATCGTACGATTGGTCATGATAACGATTCAGCATCATCATGCACGTAAGTGTCTGGACACATTTTTGAACAATTATGAAGAAATGCAGTGTAATGAAAACACTACTGCATATCAGTTGAAAAAAGGGGTTGAAAGTTATTTGAAAAACAGGTTCCATTCAATAGAAATATTGAGACCTTGCTTAACAGAGTTCAGGCGATATATCCATTGTTGTTCTAGTTTGCGGAGTGATAGATCCCTGTCACCTCCTCTAAAGGGATTTTTTGCAATTTGCAAAATGAACCAGAACATATCATTATGTGTATGTTTCTTCTCTAGGTAGTGTGCTACCATTGGTTTTTCTGGAATTTGATTTTTGATACAGGAGCGATGCTCACAGATACGTTGTCGTACCTCTCGTTTGCTTTTGCCAATGTAAAGCAGTTTACATGGACATTGGACGGCATATACCGTCCATTTAGTTTTGCAGTTTGAAAAAGTGTTGAAATTCCAAATCTTGCCATTTAGTTCAATGGATTTCATATTTTTAGTTAAACAACATACAGAGCAAGATCCACATTTGTGGTGGCCTATTACTGGTGGTAGGCTCCACAGGGTGTTCTGTCTTTCGATTGATTCAGTAGGTTCAGTGTAAGTGTTAACTAATCTGTCCTTCAAATTCCTGCTTCTTTTAAATGCAAAACGAGGCTTAAGAGGTTTAAAAGTCTCGGTATATAGAATATTCCAGTGGCGTAAGATGGTTTTTTTAATCAGATTGCTCAGGGGAGAAAAAGTCGTTACGCAAGTCATTTTATCTTTGCACAATTCTCGTGGAGTAGGAGAAAGGCAAGATTCTCTACTTTTATGTTTGGCTCTTTTTCTTGCTTGTCGAATGAGATGACTGGGATAACCTCTTTCTTTTAGCCGAATAGAGAGATCTGTGCTGGTTTTATCAAAATCTTCCCGGGTAGTACAATTACGCCTAAGGCGTAAAAACTGACCAATGGGTAAGTTCTCTTTTAGAGCTGCTGGATGAAAACTATGAAACTCTAGAAGAGTATTTTTGGCTGTAGGTTTACAATATAAAGTGGTAGCCAAAGTGTTAGTTGAGGTTTTGTATACGGTCAAGTCTAAAAAAGGAATGGAAAATTTATCTGACTGTATAGTAAACTTAATGCAATTGTCTTTACTATTGAGCCATAAAAAGAATTCTTGTAAATCGTCATCAATGTAGCGGATCCAGAGACCTATATGATCTTTAAAAGGATTGTCTGGACTATAGATGGTTCTGGCTTCGAAAGAGTCCATAAAAAGATTCGCTATATCTGGTGCAAAAGTTGCTCCCATTGAAGTACCATGACATTGTTGGTAAAAAGTTTTCTTGTAGATGAAGTAGTTCTCTGTAAGGGCGATCCTGATACATTCAAGTAGAAAAGCAGTTGGTGGTTCCTTGTTTGTTCTTCTATCGAGATAGGTAGCTAAGACATCAATGCATTCACGTTGGGGAATACTTGTATATAAGGACTCAACATCAAGTGTAACTAATAGGTCATTCTGACCCACATGAATTGTGTCTAGTTTCTTAATAGTGGACGTAGTATCTTGTACATAAGAACGCATTTGTCCAATGAAAGGCCTTAAGAAGAAATCGATGTAGATGGATAAGGGCTCTAGAATAGATCCTATGCCGGCCACTATGGGACGGCCAGGTGGATTTGTGGCATTCTTATGGGTTTTAGGTAAAAGGTAAAAGGCTGGCAGAATAGGATTACGGTTTATCAAGAACAGTTTTTCGTCATCGTCTATCCACCCTTCTTGCCATGCATGGCACATCAAACTCTCGATTTCAGTGAGAAGTCTGTTTGTTGGATCGATGGGTATCTGTCGATAGAATTTGAGGTCGTTAAGATGTTTTTTAACTTCTGTATCATAAAGCGTTGTTGACCATAGGACTATGCCTCCTCCTTTATCTGCGGGTTTAATGAGAACATTTGAGTTGTTTTCAAGATTGGTTAGAGCCAGACGTTCATTTTTATTTAGATTGTCTGGATATCTGATGTTTTTGTCAAATAGTTGATTGACCTCTAGTAGAATCCGATTTTCGTATGACAAAATTTCAGGACACACCATGTGAGATAGTGGTGTGAAGGTAGACTGAGGTTTTAAACCCTATGAGAACGCGCCAATGGATGCCTCCAGGGAACCAAACTTGGTGATACCGATTTTCAATCTAAGTGAGCATATACTCTCCCATGAAGATATCAGTGTTCTCAGTAAAGGTCTTAGTTTTATCCCTACCACTCCAGCAAACAGATTTCAAACTGAAGTAGAACTGCGGAAATTTTTTCGCTCAATTAGGCTAAAATACTTCTTCATGAACAAACCGGATCAAGATCCTCCGACTACTACGGGATTAAAACCTCAGTCTACCTTCACACCACTATCTCACATGGTGTGTCCTGAAATTTTGTCATACGAAAATCGGATTCTACTAGAGGTCAATCAACTATTTGACAAAAACATCAGATATCCAGACAATCTAAATAAAAATGAACGTCTGGCTCTAACCAATCTTGAAAACAACTCAAATTTTCTCATTAAACCCGCAGATAAAGGAGGAGGCATAGTCCTATGGTCAACAACGCTTTATGATACAGAAGTTAAAAAACATCTTAACGACCTCAAATTCTATCGACAGATACCCATCGATCCAACAAACAGACTTCTCACTGAAATCGAGAGTTTGATGTGCCATGCATGGCAAGAAGGGTGGATAGACGATGACGAAAAACTGTTCTTGATAAACCGTAATCCTATTCTGCCAGCCTTTTACCTTTTACCTAAAACCCATAAGAATGCCACAAATCCACCTGGCCGTCCCATAGTGGCAGGCATAGGATCTATTCTAGAGCCCTTATCCATCTACATCGATTTATTCTTAAGGCCTTTCATTGGACAAATGCGTTCTTATGTACAAGATACTACGTCCACTATTAAGAAACTAGACACAATTCATGTGGGTCAGAATGACCTATTAGTTACACTTGATGTTGAGTCCTTATATACAAGTATTCCCCAACGTGAATGCATTGATGTCTTAGCTACCTATCTCGATAGAAGAACAAACAAGGAACCACCAACTGCTTTTCTACTTGAATGTATCAGGATCGCCCTTACAGAGAACTACTTCATCTACAAGAAAACTTTTTACCAACAATGTCATGGTACTTCAATGGGAGCAACTTTTGCACCAGATATAGCGAATCTTTTTATGGACTCTTTCGAAGCCAGAACCATCTATAGTCCAGACAATCCTTTTAAAGATCATATAGGTCTCTGGATCCGCTACATTGATGACGATTTACAAGAATTCTTTTTATGGCTCAATAGTAAAGACAATTGCATTAAGTTTACTATACAGTCAGATAAATTTTCCATTCCTTTTTTAGACTTGACCGTATACAAAACCTCAACTAACACTTTGGCTACCACTTTATATCGTAAACCTACAGCCAAAAATACTCTTCTAGAGTTTCATAGTTTTCATCCAGCAGCTCTAAAAGAGAACTTACCCATTGGTCAGTTTTTACGCCTTAGGCGTAATTGTACTACCCGGGAAGATTTTGATAAAACCAGCACAGATCTCTCTATTCGGCTAAAAGAAAGAGGTTATCCCAGTCATCTCATTCGACAAGCAAGAAAAAGAGCCAAACATAAAAGTAGAGAATCTTGCCTTTCTCCTACTCCACGAGAATTGTGCAAAGATAAAATGACTTGCGTAACGACTTTTTCTCCCCTGAGCAATCTGATTAAAAAAACCATTTTACGCCACTGGAATATTCTATATACCGAGACTTTTAAACCTCTTAAGCCTCGTTTTGCATTTAAAAGAAGCAGGAATTTGAAGGACAGATTAGTTAACACTTACACTGAACCTACTGAATCAATCGAAAGACAGAACACCCTGTGGAGCCTACCACCAGTAATAGGCCACCACAAATGTGGATCTTGCTCTGTATGTTGTTTAACTAAAAATATGAAATCCATTGAACTAAATGGCAAGATTAGGAATTTCAACACTTTTTCAAACTGCAAAACTAAATGGACGGTATATGCCGTCCAATGTCCATGTAAACTGCTTTACATTGGCAAAAGCAAACGAGAGGTACGACAACGTATCTGTGAGCATCGCTCCTGTATCAAAAATCAAATTCCAGAAAAACCAATGGTAGCACACTACCTAGAGAAGAAACATACACATAATGATATGTTCTGGTTCATTTTGCAAATTGCAAAAAATCCCTTTAGAGGAGGTGACAGGGATCTATCACTCTGCAAACTAGAACAACAATGGATATATCGCCTGAACTCTGTTAAGCAAGGTCTCAATATTTCTATTGAATGGAACCTGTTTTTCAAATAACTTTCAACCCCTTTTTTCAACTGATATGCAGTAGTGTTTTCATTACACTGCATTTCTTCATAATTGTTCAAAAATGTGTCCAGATACTTACGTGCATGATGATGCTGAATCGTTATCATGACCAATCGTACGATATTTTTGTCTGGACATATAATGAATTTGTTTCAAAGATTTATGCAATTTGTGATTCTAAAATACTATCGTGCACAATCATATGACAATCTCTGTATGAATATATAGCGAACTACGTGCTCTATACCTTTGCATAATTGCATTACAACATAAGTCTCAATATGTAATGTACTTATATGCAGTAGTGTTTTCATTCCACTACATTTCTTTATAACTGTTCAAATGTGTCCAGATACTTACGTGAATGACGATGCTGAATTATTGTCAAGCTTAATCACACGACATTTTTTGTCTAGACATATAATGAATGTTCAAAGATCTATGTAATCTGTGATCCTAAACTGTTATTGTACACAATTATACAACAACCTCTGTTTGGACATATAGTGAATTATGTGCTCTGTGCTTTTGCATAATTGCATTATAACGTATGTCCTAACATGTAATGTAAACATGTCTTTCTCAACAACCTCTTTTTTAGAACTAATGGTGATTATGTATTAATATGTAAGGTTTTTACTTTTACAATATTTGTTACGTTATGTATGTAACATTGATGTCTTCAATAATTGCCAATTTGATTTTCATGTTTCCCAAAAGCGGTTTAATTTCCTTTTTCTATTAAGACAAGGACCGCTCAATATCGGTTCAGGTGTTTGTTGACAAAAATACGCATGCGTACTACCCAAAGATAGTGTTTTTATCCACACATGGGCAATCCTAAATTATACTAGGGTTATTGCAACCGTATTACCTAAAGATAGTGTCTTCATTTACACATGCGCAATCCTAAATTATACGAGGGTTACTACAAACGCATGCGCGCACGAAAACACTTCCTTACGCTATTTAATCATGCGCGTTTGTCAGCTCGCCCTTGAGCATCCATAGCCCCGTAGGAGCTGCACACTTATATGTTCTGAGGTAAGCGTTCTGAACTATGAACAGTAACGTTTTTTGAAGCGAATCCATACGCTTTCTTCCTCACTAAGATGACGACCAACACTGTTTCTTTATGTAGTTATCACCACTATTTTAGAAATGGTTTCTACATGATCACGGTTCGATAATGCACCGGCCTAAATATCCACGGCCACACTAGCCTTCAATGACTTTGCACTATATTTGCCTACTACCCAAAAATAGTGTTTCTATTCACACATGCGCACTCTTAAATTATACTAGGGTTACTGCAACCGTATTACCCAAAGATAGTGTCTTCATCTACACATGTGCAATCTTAAATTATACGAGGGTCACTGCAAACGCATGCGCGCACAGAAACACTTCCTTACGCTATTTAATCATGCGCGTTTGTCAGCTCGCCCTTGAGCATCCATAGCCCCGTAGGAGATGCACACTTACGTGTTCCGAGGTATGCGTTCTGAACTATGAACAGCAACGTTTTTTTGAAGCGAATCCAGACGCTTTTCGTCCTCACTAAGATGACGACCAACACTGTTCTTTTATGTAGTTATCACTACCTTTTTAGAAATGGTTTCTGCATGATCACGGTTCGATAATGCACCGGCCAAAATATCCACGGCCACACTAGCCTTCAATAACTTTGCACTATATTTGCCCTGAATTCGGTATTTTCTATTTAACACGATATAAACCGTTTATAGCTGTTCAATATTAGTACAATTCTCTAAGCATTCATTTAGTGATTAGATATCACACTCTTCTGCTGTTGCAGTTCTGGTTAAGAAACCATAAGTAATTTTCCTTTTTTCAACTCCCAATTAGTGTCTTTACCTCCATGATTACTTTGCACCATGGCATCATCCGGTTCCATCTCTTTCTGAACCTGAGCTTATCCTACTTCAAGGTATGCCCTTTTTAAATTATATTTGCAATTCCTCTATCGCTAGGATCAACGAATTGTGACGGCCTTTTTTGTGCGTAGATCCAGTCTACATCTCTCTGTCTATAAAACAGCGCAGGCGCTCAAAATGACTTTCCTATTGAATCACTGATATATCAAGGTATGCCCTGATACTGCAGGTTCTTATGTTTTTTATGGTCACTTCTATTTGTATGGTCACTTCTTTTTTCTAAATACAATGTATCCCTTTAGGAAATCCCCCTGTTTTGAACCACGTCCTGATGAAAGTCCGGATCCTTCATCTAACAATACTTCTTTAAAGTGAAGGCTAACTACATCACGGACTGGAAACATTAATCAATGTCGACAAAGTTACTACCATTCTATAAGTAGTAGTCAATCCAGTTGCACAATATGTTACTAACCTTCACTCATTTAAATTGTGATATATAAAACAATTCAAGAATTCTCTTGTGCTGAGTTTCTCTAGGCCCAGATCAGTCCATAACAGGTTCTGTTTTCCTTCTGAATCTTCTGTTTTTAGAAGTGTGTATAATCTACGAATAAATTCTATTATTTTTGAAAAATTCTTTTCTGTGACCTTTTTAGTAATTTTCTTTCTTTCTTTGATATTTCAATACCTGCTAAAAATAGGGGTAGCTGATGACTCTTCTTTATTTTGTACTATATTTTTGCCTTTTTGAGTCAAGCCCCCCTTTAACAAAAGAGAAGGCCTTTAGCCCCCTCCGCCATCTCTGTCTATGCAGAACCGCCATTACTGAACTGGTTCCGCAACTAGCATAATAGGGGAGGACCATGGACTCTCAGAGGACTTGTTGATGTCCACCTTGTGCATCTCCTCTATCTCTGTTTTGATGACATGTTTCTAAGCTTCTGGAATTCGGTAGGGTTTAAGGTTGACCGTTCTCCCTCTTGGGGTTCTAACATAATGAAATAAATTAGAAAACATTCCCGGTTGCTCACAGAAGACATCAGAGAACTGCATCAGAAGGTCATTAATGTCACTCTGTGGGCAAGGTGATAGATCAAAGGAATGTAGGGTATTCTCTTTAATCAGAGTCTGTCAGAAGTGCTTCCATGGTAACACTGACATCTTCATTATTGTCTGTTCTCCACTCTTTAAGAAAGTTGACATGATACATTTGACTTTTCAGCCTTCTATAAGCCTGGGAAATAAGGTAGTGTAGATGTCCCTTCTTCTCCAAGATGTGGTATGGCCTGTACCACTTGAAAACCATCTTTTTTTCTGAGGTGTTTAGAAGAAACAAGACCGACCGCCCCACTGAGAAGGTGTGGGTACAGTATGTTTGTTGTAGGCAGGTTGTTGCTGTTCTTGGGTATGCTCTAGATTTTTTTTTTTTACAATTTATCATACTGAAACCATGTGGGATCTTAATTTTTGCACGGTTTGAGAGATTGGTAAAAGGGCCTCCTCCCTTTCCTCCAAGGTATCCTTCACCATGTCTAGCCCATCTCAGGGTTCCCTCACATAGAAAAGTTCAAATGGGGAATAGCCGAGGGATGACTGTGGTATTTTCCTGACAGTAAACAGTGCCCATGATATCCCATCCCAGTTTTTCCCATCCGTTTTTACCAATTTTCAAAGTATTTTTTTCAGGGTTTGGTTAAAACGTTGCACCAATCTGTCAGTTTGGGGATGATATACCAACGTTTTAAAGGTCTTGATGTTTAGCATCAGTTTTGCCTCCTGCATCAGGCAGGACGTAAAGTTGGTATCTTGATCTGTGAGGATCTCTTTGGGGAATCCTACTTGCGATAGAAAGGGTATAAGGTGTTTTAAGATTTGTTGCATTCTATTATTTTGCAAGGGAAAAGCTTTGGGATAACGAGAGGTATAGTCTACGATTAGCAGGATAAAACGGTTTCCTAGCCTGGATGTATCTAGTCGGCCGCTATCTTCATGGCAAACCTTGAAAAAGGGACATCTATCATAGGTAATGGTAGCAATGGACCATTTGGAATGGGAGTGGTTGCCGTCTTTTGACATACCTTGCATGTCAAGACAACATTTGTAATATCAGCAAATACTCCTGACCAATAGAATCTCAATGCTATTTGGCTTTTTGCTTTCGCCTCCCCGATGAGCCTCTGTTAAATGAGAGTTTAGGAGCTCCAATACAATTCTTCGCTGACTATGAGGAATGACTAGTTGTGTTCGATATACCCATTATGGGGTTATATCACCCCAGTATAATAGTAGTTTTTTAAAGAAGATGAAGGCACCAGCTTGACTATGTCCGACCTCTTCTGTAGTTACCCTCCCAAAGACTTCCGTAAGAGCAGGATAATTTCTCTGTGTGAAGGCTAGGTCAGGTAAGGGGGCAACTTCTTCCATCTCTTCAGGGCCTTTCTTATTTTTGGGTTGATCGGCTTTCACTAACCTTTTTGCAGCTAATCTAATATGTGCTCCTTCAGGAGAGGTTGATGTCAATCCGATGGGGATTTAGACGTCTATCACCTTGGGATATTACAATTGCCTCAGTACTTTTTAGGTCAAACCGTATGGATTCGGCTGTGGATAATGTAGGGTCTTGGGACTTAGGTTGGGGACCCGTTTTGTTCACTAAACATTCTCAATTGGTATACATATGTTAAACAAGGTTTCACGGGATCGCTGGTTACCTTTTCTTCCCGGGGTTCGTGGAGTCGAGGCTGCCAGTCTGTCGGAGCGACGATGCAGATGAAGCAGTAACGCGGGAAATTAACCCAACACCCTCCTGACAATAAATGGCAGGATAGCACTGAACCAACTCCCAACGCCACGGGTGGCACTTCCCTGCATTAACGTGACGTCGGGACAGTGTTTCCACTGGCAGAGAAGGCGAATGAGTCCTTAAAACACCAGTAGATGGATGAGCTGTTCTTCGGGACTTCCAGGAAGGCAGTAAGGCACGGGTACCGGCAGGGCACAAGGCGGAGGAAGGGAAAGGCCAGGCAGCAAGGATGGGAAGGACTGACCAGGGAATCCCACGGGACAGGAGACAAGGAAGGGAGAAGGCTAAACAGGCAACCCAGAGAAGACCCCTCCAAACCCCAAAACCAGAAAGTAGGTAAGGACAGGACAGGGCTGAGAAACCAGGAACTGAAAGTACCAGGGGCTGGAAGGAGAGGAAGGTAGGAGGGCAGGACAAGGCAGGGCAAAACTGGCAAGACTGTAGCACAGAAACCAGAGAGACTGTAGCACAGAAACCAGGCTCCAGCAGCGCATACACGGCAACAACCGCATTGAGACGCGTTGTCTCCGTGTATGCGAAGCCGGTCCGGGGCCAAAGCGAGGCCCGGAACGCAAGTTCGCGTTACTGCGCATGCGTGAACGTTGAACACTGACGATCCGCGCATGCGCAGAACACGCAAGATGGCTGCGCCCACGGACCGCGGAACGGCGTGGGGAAAGACGCCACCGCGGATAGAGTCTCCATGAAGGAGGAGACTGCCGAGGCCGAGGACCCGGATCCCCGTAGCAGGTAAGTGGCGCACGCGAGCGAGCGCGCGGCATGACAACATCCCACTTTGACACCATATGAGGAGGATCAGAAGAAGGATGCAGACTCTTTGAGGACATTTTGAATTATATTTATTAAAAAATAATATGAAGGCCTCACTTGCCCTATCTCTATGGGGTATTCTGTACCTATTTTACTAACTAAGGTACTCATCCATCATCTTGGAATGTCCAAAAAGAATACATCCTCTGTGAAAAACTAACACTATCTGACCCTATCACTTATATGAACAAAAAATAAGGACAGGAGAATGACTCCCTCCTCCTGTTAGATGCTTCTCGCACTTGTCTTCTTGGTTTAAAAAGAGTTCCTTCAATAGTCTTTAGCAACTCTTCTGATTAGTTCATATAGTTCTTTCCTCAAGTTGGAATGTTTAACTTTTTTCTTACAAGTGTCTTTCCTTGACTTAACTTGACTTATCACAAAGGCTATCTGGGCCTTCTGATCCTTGTATTCTTTCTTTCTCAATTCCCATGCTTCTCCTTTTGACTCTGAATTTGATTTCCCTTTTCAGGACAAATGTATATATATCAGCTTTATCATTACTTCTTGGGATCATCTCTATGGTTTCCTTTCCTTTATATGAAACATTCAGATTTGTTAATGTTGACTCTAGCCTATTCTTACTTCCATTCTTCACCCTTTTATGGAACATTGCTATTTTTTCTTTCTCGTTATCACAGTTCAAGTTCAACAAAAGATTCCCTTTTCATTCACTTCCCTTTCAGGGGATGGTCTTATTTTCTATCTCTCTCTCTGTCTTATTTTCTCTCTCTCTCGCTCTCTCTCTCTCGCTCTCTCTCTCTATCTCTCTCTCTCTCTCTCTCAGTTCAAACTTCGTATATTTGCTTTCACTGTTTACTCATTGGTACTGAGACGAGTTGTCTGATTCATATAATAATAGTTTGTTGACTTCCCATGAGTCCGTGGTTCCCGTTACCTTCGTTAGGATTAGAGATATTCTCTGGGATCCTCAGGGTTCAATTCTGCACCGCACTGCCAATGAATCTCTCTCAGAGTCTGGGTCGAGTGTTTTTTGCTATCCCTCTCAGTTACTCTACACTTCAACGGGGAGCAGTGTTACTGGTTGTGGCTTCCCGGGGCAGTATCAGCACTCTTCTGAGGGCATACTGCCCACCAGGACTCTCTCTGGGTCGCACCACCACCAGCTTTCAAGCTCCACACGAGCTGGTTTTGCTCTGGCTCTTGGTAATGCTGCTCTCTCAGCATCCCCTTCGCTGCTTCCCAGCAACATTGTACCTCGCGAGCACCGCGTCTTGCTGCTGCTCTACTTCCTCTGAGTTTCAGGTTTGCAGGAGATGTCCTGTGCTTTGATGTACGTTCCTCTCGCACTCCTCCTCTTCCTGACGAGTCTTCGTCCTTTAATGCACTCATCCCATTGAATGGTTAATTTCCAATTAAAGGAACTGTTTCTCTTTCGTCAGGATAATAACTTCTGTTTGTCTTTTCTACAGCCCAGTCTTGCTACTTTGCAATATTTAATACGTTTGACAGTCCCATGTATGCCATCATGGTGCCTGGTTCAGGGAGTTCCTCACAGGAACCGGAGCCCTTCTCCCCTAAGAGGGATTTTCTCCCAGTGAGGTACCACTTGCCTCGACCCCTAGGGAGGGTGTTGTGGAGGGGGCTCACCTCCCTAACCTCACAGGGGGCTCCCTCTTGGGGAGAAGAGACAAATTCCCTTGATTCATCACATAGTGCAGGTCTGCTTTAGGACGTTTCTTAAACAGAGGAATTCCCAGACAATGCCATCAAGATTTGAGGACAATTCTCCCAATAACTATAGTTCTGAGAACCTCCTTTAAGAGTTTTCCCCACCACTCTGGAAACCCTGCAATGTGGGATGTTTTTACCCATGCATCCAAGCCCTACCATAAAACTGTGCGTTACTGGCATTGAAAACATCATTATGGCCAGAACTCCCGAGAGAGTGCACATGGAAAACATGAAGAATAGGCTGCCACCCATTTTTGCCTATGTTGTGAGCACAGGAGGGCACCGCCTAAAACCATCATTGGGCTACACACACAGTAGCCTGAAACCATTGGGAATGGCAATGCTGATTGCCAAAAGCAACCCAGAACTGTGGGGAATTCATTTTCTTAAGGTCAGAAATGGATGCAGTACGGGTGCTCACCACTATCAGGAAGCCGTCATTTTAAAACCACCAGACTGTTTGTAAAACTGAACAGATGAACCCAACCCAGGCCAAGGAAAGACTTGCTAAGAGGTGGATACAATGTAAAACTATATTCTGAAATGACTTGAAGGAAGTAATTATTTAATGTATATATAAAAAATAGCTGCATGTACGTTGGATTTGAATGTAGAAAACTGGGAACTAAAGTGACATTTAGCTGAATTCTGCCTGACAACTACCCCCGACAGGAGTTAAACTGGCTCAACAACTCTTCCCAGGCCTGGCTGCATCCTGCTGCCCCCACCAAAAGGAGATCACACCTCTCTGATTGAATTAAGGGAGGGGTACCTGCAGACTGCAGGAGGTTGAACAAAGCCCTGTCCTGTGCTTAGGCAAAGGTTATATTGGGGGGGGTCGTAAAATGGCTTCCTCTTCAGAGAAACTAGGAGGGGCAGTGCCTGTGAGAGCCAGCTGAGCTTGGGGGAAGTGGTTAAACCAGTTATTCCACCATGTGATGTGGGAAGCCACACCCCTTTTGACCAGGGCATAATTTTAAAAAGATAGATAACTCATAGGGGGACTGGTCAAAATTATATAAACAATATCATTATTCTTCGGATTTTTCCGTGCACATTTTAAAAGACGTTAGGACTCTGTAAAATGTTCTGAGGCAGAACCCCGCTATTTATTGATATTGCAGACACTGTGTTTAAGCTAGACAAATGAAAATTTACTGGAATGTGTGTAGAAGGGGGGTGTACAGTTGTGTCATATCTGGAAAGGTTTAAAGGTCGTTATCTGGATGAAAAGGGGCAGAATTCTGTCAAAAGTGGACACAATATCGTACAAAGACAGGGATCGGATGGTTTGGTACTACAGAAAATATGTTAACTGGACCTATAATATTAGAAAAATGGTACATAGATAAATGTGTGTTTGGATCAAATATAGATTTGTATGCAATTTGAAAGGGGAAGGATCCTCAGACCATAAAACCTACAGCATCACTCTGACTCACATTTCCTTCCCCCAATCAAGGGAGAGAGGAGGAATTGGCCAATGATAAGTGAGAGGGGCAGGTTTAGTTATGACCAACGCACACACCCACTTTCTAAAGACATAAAAAGGACCACTGAAAGACAGGCAGGACATTCACTTTCCACTTTCTTGCGGGACGCTTTGCCGGGAGACTTCAGACTTCACATCCAGAGATCCAGACTTCAAATCCATCAATCTCCAAAGAGCAGAAATTAACTCCAGAATTTGTAGCAGAGAGGCCTGAATCCACAAGCTGAATCCTCTTCAGCAGGCCTCAAAACCAACCAAACTATTCAACAGCCGGGCGAGCTGTTTGAATTTTTTGCCAACAACATTTGCAAGAACCTGTAGCAGTATCCAGAAAGCAGTGCTGTATCCGGAACCAGAGAGAACCACCAACCAGACCGTTGTGAGCAGATCCGGTGCTTAACAGACCCAGAGAGCAGAGCTGACCTAGATAGCCGGGACTTCAGAACCACCCGCCGGAAGTCCCGTCCAACCTGACCAGACCTTGACGGCTTATTTCAAAAATATAGTGTGAGTACTCACTGTGCCAAAACCAATCTCTTAGTTTAAAATAATCTAATCAAAACTATTTTAGCCTATTAGAACTGCCTCCTAGAATCGTGTCATTCTGTCATTTTTAAAGCTGAAAACTGTCACCTGTCATTTTGAACTTTTAAATTTCAAATCTGAAAAACTAGCTTCACAAAATCGTCCGTATCTCCGGAACCGTTTGTGCTAGAAGCGAAATTTTATCTTAAAGCTAAGATTCTAGGCTTTCCAACGAACCTAGAACCGACTTGCTACTCCTTATAGTGTCTCCGTAATTACGCTCGACGCGCGCGATTACATTTGCCGCGATTTGACATTTTGCACAATTTCAGCCATGTGTAAAAATCAGCAGCTCCTTGCTTTCCTTTGCTAAAATTTGTTTTAACCTGCTAGTTACTCATAGAGCATTGCTAAAGTGAGCCTGAACTAATATAAACTAGATCTCACCCACTCTGAACCTCTAGAGGGAATTAAAAGCATTTTAGCACATTTCTCACTTCATTGTCATCATATTCAAAGCATTTTGGGCCTGTGTTTCAAACTTCTACCTGTTTTCCTCTAAGCTTGCTGGGGGGGAACTGAATTTCGTATTGTATTTAATTGCATTCCTGAGAACTGTGTGCTCTGCTTTCCATCTCCTTATATTGCATAAAGGGGGGGAGTGAATTGTCAAGGAAAAGTGATTACATTGTCTTTTGTTGAAGCCATATCAAGTTTATTTTCTGTACTGCATTTTCATTCATCGTTGCATTGTCCTTGAAGCCATAAAAGCATTCTCAGCTACTTTATCCTCTCTATATCACTTCTAAGCCATCAAAAAGAGTGTACCACTGTAACATTATCCATTGTTGATCACTATCATCTTCCCAAGTGTGCTATCAAACATTAATTTATTATAAAAGTGTGATATATATATATATATATATATATATATATATATATATATATATAGTTTACTTTTCAAATAAACCTTTTAAATTTGCAAAACAAGCCTACTTCTTGGCTCAGTGGGGTCAAGGGGGATTCTAAGAGAGGGGTGTTATACAAGGGTTCATCATCCAGATTATAACTTGCCATAAAATACATAAATAAGGGCTTCCCTTGGGCATCCCAGACAAGGCACTGACTTAGTGGGATTGCTTGATCGGAGTCACTTACAGCAAATATATCTAATGTAAGGCCATCCAGCACAGCAAACTTTCCTGCTTCAAATAATGCACACATCTATACATGTCTTTCTATGAAGGAGCTACAGTCAGGTGGGGATCTTTTCACACATATTTTGAAAGTGGTTTCTCCATTCCTCAGGAGAAATAGCCTTGCTCTCCACAACGGAGGAGCCCTCTGGTGGAAATAGAATTTACATTGCTAAGGTGCTATGTGCCTAAGTTAGTAATGCCCTGCGCATTGTTGAATTCTTACTACACTAATATAGTGTACTAGATTTGTAAATGTGAGAATAATACCAGTGACATCAGTGGGAATACTTTGCCCCTTAATGCTCAATTCACACATTGCTGCATTTTAAATAGTACCGCTTGGTCTCCTTGCATCGACTGTAATTTCAGGGCCTGTCTAAAATGATTGCCTTCTCCAGTCCTTATTATGGTTTTAGGGGCATGATCCTTCTTCTCCTTAGCTGATGGAGCCACTACACAAAGAAGAGGAAGTGTACCCTATTCCACCACTGCCCTGCTCCACAAGGGCACAGTCCCAGCTGCTGTGCTGCTTAACCTTCCATCTAGAAGTCTTGGATCGCATAGGGGGGCTGGCCCACATGCAATGTAGATGTAAGAACTCCATGAGTATAGATCAGGATCATTGCCAAATAAGGAGAGGGGGGCACATATAGATATCGTTTGATATTTTGCAATCGTGATTTGCGTTTTTCTCTTTTCCAACATTCTTCAAATGTGTTCACCACGAAGGAAGACCTAAGAAACCACTTTGCCTGATGGGGGATATTTAAGGGAGAGACAAATCATTCTCTTCTATGTGATGGCTTTAAGATCTCTCTCAATCCTTCAAACCAAGATATTTTATGAATCTGCTTATGGCTGTGAAGTTCTATTACGAGGTCTCGTAATATGGATTGTCTTTCGGGGGCGTGGCTAAGCACTGATGCAGATGGAAGCATAATTTGCGCTCCCGTGAATTTAACTATACTTATTTTTTATTTGTAAATGAAGTAAAACATTGTGTAGTCCGCTGAGGTTCTGACCAAAGCACTTCTACAGTGTGTGGAGAGGTTCCTGTCCCTCATTCAGGCCCGTGAGATGCAGCAAGGGATCTGAGAAGAGACCCAAGGGCTCGTCCTCCTGACAGCAAGGTTGCGTTATTTCTAAACCGACGCGTCCTGTCAGCTGACACTACAGGCGCGATGTGGGCAGCCCGCTAAAGTTAGGAAGCACGATTTTTGGACCACAAAGGCTGAATTCCTACTACAAACGTAACACAAGGATTACAAGGTATTTTGAGCACACAGCAAAGTTATTTATATAGTAAATGTGCTTTTTTTATTTTCTCTTTTTTAACACTTCATGCACAAAGTGTGCATCTATTACTGCAGCTATATGGATTAAGGCACATGAAGCATACCATTTTCTGCAATGGGAAGTGTATCAGGATTTAATTAATGCTGCACAACATATTTTATGTGATTTAAAGAGAAAAATATAGCTTTGAGGCACATAATTGTTGGGAAATCTCAAGGATAAATGCAGCCCTATTTTGGGGAAATGCTGTTAAAGAGTCTGCTGATAAATATGTGAAGAAAGTATCTATGTCATACATGGCTGCCTGGCTTCGTTCTTGCTAATCAATACTCTGGCACAAATAAAGTATACTTAAGTAACTTCAGTGCAGCTATTTTGGAAAAAGGCATTTTTAAGGCATTGCTGCTTAGAATAGATTGTTGAACAAGCTGCTGAGCTGTGTGTGGGATCTATTTGTGCACATCTACCAAAGTTACTTCAAACGCAGCACATTCAGTAGGCAGCTGTCTCCAATATTACAAGATGTTAGCAGTACGTCATCATCAGTTTGGTGTCACATACTTGGCACAAATATGGCTTAAACAAAAGGGAAAACTAAAGACCCGCCCTCAACATCGATGAATAGTGCTCCTAAGAGACAGAAAAGTGACTCTTCCACACACAAGGATGATACACAAGATCCAGTTATGCTAGCTATTTTGTCAGAGATCAAGGCGCTCAAACCCTTCATGGAAGCCACAACTGTAAACCTACAATTGAAGGGTCAGCAACACAGAAGATGTTACAGAAAGAGTGCTGTCACTGGAAAAGTCTGTTATATCTCTGCAGAAGCAAGCAGAAAATTTAGAGAATAGGAATAGGAGAAACAACCGGATTGTAGGCCTTCCGGAGAAAATATTGAAAGATGATCCTATTCAATTTCTATATTACATGCTTCCTATACTTCTGGACATCCCTACGCCCTTGCAACTCAATATCCAAAGAGCCGATCATGTTGGACCCAACAGTTCATCTCGGAATGCCGCAAGAACTTTAATTTTAGCATTACTTGATTGTACTCATGTAGTACTTATGCTGGAAAATGCTAAGCAAAAAAGGCAACTCATGTGGGAATGTATCAAGATCTTTATTTCACAACATGTTTCCAATGTCACCGCAGCAAGACAAAAATAATTATTGATATTTAGACCAGCCCTAAGGCAACTAAATGCCAGATATGGAATCATCCATCCTGCCTCACTGAAAGTAACTCTTAATGGCAATATGTTCACATTTCAAAACCCAATGGACTTATACAATTTTATCCAAAGTCATAGAAGAGAGGAAATGAATATGTCTAAACCACATACATGAATTTGAATCTTTCATTAAACCCTCTGTCATCACATGACGTCTTCGCCAGAGTGGGACACTGGATGAGCACCTCTGGATCTGGCTCTCCACCCCTTTGATTCATCGTCACAACTCTGACATGGTTTGGAGTGGCTGTTTCCTGCTAGCCACTACTTTTCACATTATATCATGTTTTTTTTGGAAGTTATAAAATTCCATGTTGTACTTGTTAGTCTTTCCCTCTCCCTTATGTGCCCTCCTTATATGTTCATTAATGTAACACTTGTCAGCATTGACCATAAGTATGCATATTTCACCCTATTTGCTATTCATGTCTCTTAATATATCTTCATGGAACGTTAAGGGATTACATAACCCTATCAAACGACAGAAAATTCTCTCACACTTAATAGGGATAACCTGCAATTGCTTGTTTGCAAGAATCCCACCTCTCACAAGAAGAAGCGGCTAAACTGAAACGTTTATGGGTGGGTCAGGTCTTCTCGAGCGCCGCAAATGGAAGGAAAAATTGGGTTACTATCCTTATTAACACACATCTTCAATGTAAGGTCATCTCCACTGACTCAGATAATATGCGAAGATGGGTTTTGGTTAAACTTCTCATTGATTCTGTTGAATACTCCATATGACATGTATATGGTCTTACCAATGCTGATAATGTTTTCGGGACTCATCTAAGTGTGGTGACTGTAATTAAGTCTTAGATCCCCTTCTTGACAAAAAAACCAATTTACGTTTTGAGATAACTAAGTCCCATCAACAGTTTGCCAATTTTGTTTCCAAATTTACCTTGATTGATACTTGGCGCATAGCTCATCCCTCTGATTTGGATTATACATTTTACTCTCCACCTCATAATTCCTTTTCAAGAATCGATTATATTTTTATATCTTAATCTTTGACCAATTGCCTGTTGGATGCCAAAATAGAACCCATTACCCTGTCTGATCATGCTCATGTTCATATTCAACTTTCTAATCTACACAATGATAACAAACGTAACAGATGGAGATTCAATCCAACACTCTTGAAAGATGATCTCTTCACTAAATGTATTCAGCAACAACATTCTCATTTCTTCTCTGAAAACCTCAACATTGATACATCCATAGGCAATAACTGGGATTGTTATAAAGTGGTATTAAGGGGGACATATTATATCATATACTGCTAATAAAAGGAAAACACTTAAACAAGAAAACGATGATATTATGAAATTAATTAAATCTATAGAACACAAATACGCTCCAACTCTATCTCTACCCTACAAAAAATACTAAACTAAGAATACAATATAATAATTTGGCTATGCAATACTCATGTACCTACCTCTTAAAGTACACATCTAAAATCTATCAGTTCTCAAATAAATCTAGTAAGTCACTAGCGTCTTACCTTGAATTGAAAAGAAACAACGCTAAGATTACTGTCATTAAAGACCATAATGGCAATAGAACCTTTAATGATAAAGACATTTTAAAAGTATTGTCACATTTTTATCAAAAATTATACTCTTCGGATACTACACCCAATAATAATCATGCATCTGATTTCTTAAAACATATACATCATAACTCATATGTTAGTACCAATCTGCAGACACTGAATGCCCCCATGTCGGCAAGTGAAATATATAAATCCATTGGAGATCTCAATAAAGGGAAAGCTCCTGGACCGGATGGTCTTTCAACCAATTATTTTGCCCTCTTTAAAGATCTGCTAGTACCTAAGCTTGATGATCTGTATTCTTCCTTTATTTCAAATGGGAAAGCCAAAGGGTCCTTTACAGAAGCTATGCTTATTGTTTTCCCAATAAAGATGCAGAATTAGTCCAACATGATAGACCAATATCCTTGATTAATACTGATTGCAACATTTTTGCCTAAATTGTCGCTAATAGATTAATTCCCTTTCTTCCAACACTCATTAAGAATGATCAGTTAGGCTATGTTAGAGGATGACTGTCTTCAGGTGATATTAGACTCTTTACTAACGTTCATAATATTATTCAGAAATCTACTAATCCATATGCTGCCATTGCACTTCATGCCGAAAAGGCTTTTGATAGGGTTGAGTGCAATTACATGTTTGAAGCTTTAAAGTGGCATAGTATTCCTAATCCTTTTATAATTATGATCAAAGTACTATATTCTAATCCAAAAACATCTGTTTTTATTAATGGGCACATGTCTTCCTCTTTCTCTCTTCATAGAGGAACCCGGCAAGGATGTCCCCTTTCTCCCCTGGTTTTCATTCTGGCACTAGAACCCTTCCTTGAGGCAATTGGACAAGATGAAAACATAACAGGAATTCACTTTGGAGGTATTCAAATTAAAACTGCTGTGTATGCTTTTGCATATATGTCTAGGCAAGTTACTCCATACTGTTAGACAATTTTCTTTGGCAGCATGATACAAACTTAATACAGATAAGTCAGAGATACTACCACTTAACATACACTGTACCAAACACCATATTTAGGCTCCAGAATGAAGTGGTGCCCTGCGGGCATATCTGGGTATCCATATAACATCTTCTATTGAAAGTATAACCAAACTAAATATGGCATATATCCTAAGTAAAGTTAAAGAGCTTAGTAACTCATGGTAACCCCTGTTCTTATTATGTTGGGGTAGACTTGAATCAATTAAAATGATGATCTCCCCCATTATACTTTATTTTCTATATATGCTTCCTATTCCCTTTCCTGCCTAATTTTTTAAATCATTAGATTCCTGCATCCTCAAATTCCTCTGTGGGAAAAAGAGACACAAAATCCCACTAAATAAGATCAAAACGTTTAGAATTGAGGGAGGTGTAAAATTTCCAGACTTTAGGAAATATCATATGGCCTTTGTTTTGAGGCAGACACAATTGTGGGTTTTCCCTGCCAATCCTTGTTTGCCTAATTGGCTTCTTATAGAGAGAGCAACGGTTTCACCCCATTCTCTTGTAGATTGCCCTTACATTATAGACAATAAGTGATACTTTAATAGTACAAGCATTAATGTATCTATTATTTATCTAAGATCCTATTTATTTCCCTTAATTACAAAAAAATCTCAGTTTACCTCGCAATATTTATGGTTGAACCCCCTGATTAAGATAAATAAGAGAATTCTATGTTGGAAGCCATGGCTCTCTCATGGCATTAAATATGTTGGGCAGCTGTTTCTTCAAGGAACACCTCATACATTTGAAGAAATATTGGCTGAATACAATGCTCCAATGTCACTTGTACAACAATACTTAGGTTTGATGAATGCTATAGCTTGGCTTATTAACATGTAATGTGGAGGATCACCATGCTGAAAAAGTTAGACACCTATCCAATCCAATGCTAACGGCCTCCGAGTTCTATAAAACATGTTTATCTAATCCAACAGTTGCACAGCCATTTAATTGCCAAATGGCTTGGAAACTAGAATGTTCCCTTCATGACTATTTAACAGTATGGCCTTTTTGTCTGGAAAAATTATCTCAAAAATTATTGTATTAGCAAGTTTACTTCAAACTTTGTACTTTTTTCACCATAGAGCCTTTACCACCCCACATACTCTTTTCAAAGGTGGATATCCCAAAATGACAATTGTTGGAGTTGTTTATGCGTTCAAGGTTACTTCAAACATATGTTTTTCGAATGTGTTTTTGGTAACACAAATTTGGGAAATGGTGTGGAAGACTATCATAGGTATTTTTCATATGCGACAAGATTTGTGTTTCTCCTTCCTTCTCCATGCAAGTACCATAGTTCAACCTAAGATGCATAGAAATAATTGTTACCTGTTTGACCTCCTAATTGTAATCTCTATCCAAACAATTACATCCAATTGGAAAGACTTCAAACGTTTACATTGTAAGATATGGTGGAACTCATTATGTAACATACGTAGAATGGAAAAATGCAATGCTACGACTCCACTTTTACTATTCAAGCATGAGTCAAAGTGGCAGTCATTTGTAGAATACTTACAAAATGCTTCTGTTAGTTGATAGGAAAATATTATCATAACTTATTGCCATTCTAGTCCCTGGATCGCATCACCCCCCCTATCCTCATGTGTATGTCTGTCCTGTGCGTCTTTGTTCATGTAAAGTTCATATTATGTGATATATATATATCTATGAGTTTATTTTTAAACAGGATTTTTATGCTTTAGTCAGAAATCACATATGTGATGTCATATAAGACACCTATAATGTTAAAACATGCTTAGATGTATGGTTCTTCTGTATTAATTACATACTTATTATTACTTGTTCACATTTTTATTGTATAAGTCTTGTATGTCTACTGATGTTCATAAAAAAAATATTTAAACATAAAAAATATGGATTGTCTTTCCACGTTATACAATTTGCCCCAACATTTCACCATTCCTAACCTGATCAGGTCGTCAATATAGGCTGTTGAGGTTTCATTACGAATTACTATGTTGGGGAACTAGCAAGGGAGGTGGACGAGCTTAAAGAGCTTGTTTTCAATGAGGGCAAAACATAACACGTACATGCCTTCCCCTAACTCCCCCCCCCCCCAAAGAGAGCCTGGGAAAACTGCCTAAGCCTTGTAAACCTTGAGTGCAGCATTAACAAGTAGAAGCCACCCATTTGTTTATGTTCAAGGATAGGCAGCAGGGGTCTGCAACCTTTGGCTCTCCAGATGTGTTTAACTACAACTCCCATCAGACTTATCCAGCATAGTTAATGCTAAGGAATCCTGGGTCCAAAACATCTGGGGAGCCGCTGGTTGCAGACCCCTGCCCTACAAAGTTTCATTAGCAACTATGCTCTTTCAACTTCAGAAGCCCAAAATGTACTTGTTGCAAAGACGACTTCTAGATAAGGTCTGAACCAGCTCCAGGATATTGTCCTTTAACATGAAACTACATTTCGGATGTTTCCACTGTCCGATGACCATGGCCTTTGACTTTCCAGAACTAAAAGATACATGAAGGTATTCACAAACGCTCTCAAAAAAGCCCTCAGTATCCTTGTCAGGGTGAACTCTGTTTTTGCCAAGATTGACCCTTGATTTGCGGGTCATAAACTGTGACCCCTAATAAGCCTTGGTCCACGCCATTGATATGCAAGTTCTATAAGAGTTGTGTGTGAGTGGAATGGGCTGTGTCTGAAAGCACAAGAGAAGGTCAGAATTCAGAGTCCTCGGGTATCTTCTTGCTGCTGGCCTCCTATGGGGTCAGTGTCTCCAAGATGGGTTTGTTTTATACTAAGCATATGAGATGAATGACCTCAATCTTGAGATGGACATGCCACGATAATTTTCTGCATTGTAGATAGAAGCAGATTCGTTTCTTTAAAGCTTTCCACATTCTCAGTTTGCAGCCCGGCAGGCGCGCACCAGCAAGTTACTTTAAACCTGCATGTTTCATATTGCTAGTGCATAGAAAGTGACGCTATCTGTATGGTGGGCCGAGTTTTAAGCATGTTTTATTATTGACACAGAACTGACAAGAATTTGACATCAGACAAAGACAACATCTTAGAACTTACATTTTTGTTGAGGGAAGTAGCACAAGAGGGCACAATAACAAAATTGGGAAATAGGTTCAGGTTAGACACCTCAAGACTTATGTCAAGGAAGTGATGCTAAATTCAGGATGAGGGGTTCTTGTCTTTTCTTGGTTCTCAGGACAAGGCCCTCTCGGCCATTTTAAGTCAGGCTTCAGGGTTCCCAGACATTCTTCTTTCTCCCATCCTGTGGCTTCCAGGTTCTGGCACCATTTTCGCATTCTGCCTCTTTTTCAGTCTTGAGAGATTCCCACCCTCTTTTCTCTCTCTGCCTCTCAGGCATGAAGGTTTCCTGCAGCACTTTTCTCTCCACCAGTCTATTGGGCGTATGCTCCTGGTCGGTGCTGGGGAAGCAGGTACTCTTGCAGGCAATGGGGTGTTGTCTTCAAATTCTGTGAAACCACGTATATCTTCTCTGGGAGCCTTATGCAGATTTGAGAAGCCTGGACTAGTCCCTGTTTTTTCGGACAAGCTCCAGGAAGGTTCCATGGTTCCTAGAGACTGAGAGTCTCTGCTCTTGCAACTCCCTCTATGCTGGTCCTGACTCTCCTCAACACTGCACCATGCTCTTTTACATCCTCGCACCAAGGGTCTATTTCCTTTGACTTAGGGTATTTCCCCTACCTTGAGCCAAACCAGCCTCCTCACACCTTCCTCGACCATCTGTCTAATTACTCCTGCTCTTCTTCTTCTTCCACTTCCTCCTGATCTTCATAGGTGTTTGCCTTATATCCTCTTGCCATCTGATGTCCCCTAACCTCCACCTCTTCTTTCTCCATCACCTCTTCCCGATCGTCACCCCACTCTTTGCTTCATTCAGCAACCTCCTTCTGTTGTTCACTGCTTCCTGCTCTACTTTCCTTTACCACCTCCTTCTGATTTCCACCAACCATCTTCTTTTTTGTTTCCCCCATCACCTTGTGAGGCTCACACGCCTCATTGTCCATTCTTCCTTCCTGCTACTTCTGCTGTTGATGTCTCTCCTCTTAATCTACTCCTTGAACCCCATCTGGGCTCCACAACGCTCTTCTTTAACTCCACTTTCCACCTCTTTCTGATTGTGATACCTTGACTTCTTACTTCCTCCTTCCATCGCCTCCTCCTCCTCTTCTGGTCTCCAGCCTCCTTTCCTCACTTCTCCTCTGTCATAACCTTTTTCTACTCTCAAAGTCCTCTGGATCCTCTCTTCTTCCAGGTCCCCGTTGCTAGGGGGTCTGGGGGGGGCTATAGTCCCGGTTCTTTTGGTTGTAGCCCCTGATAAAACCTCAGGGACTACAACCAAAAGGCTATAGCTAGCCCCGAGTCCCGACAATCTTGACATTAGCTGAGCCCCAGATCTTTTCCAGACCTACCAACACCCCTGTCCAAAACCATTCTAATAGTTTCTTCTTCAAACACCCAGATTGACTGACTGGGACCCCAGGCTTGAATAGCCCTGTAATAATTCCCTGACGGCTGGATCTACTGGGAGGGCCTGCACCTGGTGGGACATGGATTAGCTATTGTTCATTGGTTCAGTTGTGCTGACTAATTGATTGGGGGAGGGGTGTAGAGGGCCTTTAAATGGCTGATCTCCCATCTGGGATTTCATAGATGTTATTTCTAAGGTCGGCAGGGAGATGCAGGAGCTGCTGAGTGCTATTGCGCTGCCTATGGAGGGCGAGTTGAGTGTCTTAATCCCCTGCTTCCCTGGTGATTGCCCCATTTGTGGATTGAACCCTGCCATCTGTGGTCCTTTGCAAACTAACTCTGTGGGCTGGCAGGAGATTTTCTCAAACTCGGCAGATGTGTGTGTGAGCCCGAGACAGAGGTTGCGCCAGAATTCATGAAGAGCTTGTGATGTTCATTTGGGTTCCAAGAACAGACATTGACCTTTCATGCAGTATGTTACGTTATGTATCTTTTGTACTGCGCACTGCATCACAATAGTGGCCTAACATTTTGGCGCCTTGCCCAGACCTACAGGTGAATTGTGACCCCAGCCGGGGCATAAACCAGACCATTGTCTGTAAGGTGAAAAGGAATAAAATGAGCAGGGGGGTAAACGGGCATGGGCTGAAGCGGAACAGGTAGACCTAAGACAGAGAGTACAGGAACATATAACACATGGGGTGAATGATAATGATCGCCGGCATGTATGTTAAGTTATAGGCATTTTAATACAAAGAAAATATCATACGGGCAAGCTTTCATGGAGGCAGTTACTAGTACAGAGTGGTAGCAGTCTATGTATGCTGGTCTTGAGATGTGCTTGAGGGACTATGAGTTGTGTAGGCTTCTTCTCACCAAATAATCCGATTGAATTCCTTCCTGGTGCAACCAGAAAGGGCATCTGGTCATTCCAAGCCGATGGACTGAGGTATCAGAGCCAAGGATTGGTTGGGTGCAGAATGAATGCTGGATGCCACAATAAAGGAGCGATAGTGGGAAGTCGACCAGAAATTCACCTGACATGTCCGAAACCAGGTTGGCAGCTGATGGGCAGGTGAGAATGAGTGCCACTCCACGTACATGCAGAGAATTGGTGGCAAAGTACTTTTTAATGCCTTGCTATTAGTTTGACACTTGAAGTTATTACCCCTCTTAAAAGGAATCCCTCCCCTAAATCAGCCTGAAAATGTGGCAGTCATAGAAGAAACTGCGAGTAATGAGAGGTTCCCGATGGAGACAATGAATAAGCAATGTAAGTATCATTGCAGCCATGAAGGTTTATTCTATGATCACAGATAACCTATCAGAGCAGGAGGTTTAGGGAAACATTATTTTGAAGAACATCTTAAGAAGTACTGCATAGCATATCTAGAGTTGGTGTTGTGTCGAGATATTCTTGTATCAGAATTCGACTGGCGGTGCGAAGGTGAACAGCCTATACCCAGTTAACAGTTTACCATTCATGTTTCTTTGTAATTTCAATCCCTGTCGTAAAGAGACAATGGGCCTCACTACTTCCTTGCTGGTATCCTGAGGTTAAACCCGCTAGGAGACCAGCAAAGGGTGTTACTGTGTCCGGTACTCAGTCCGTCGGCATTGCCGGTGGATTACGAGTGCCAGAGGGACGGAGTAAATCCCCATTCATGGAGTCCCATAGGGATTTGCTGTGATTACCGGCACCAATGAGGGCTTTGTTTGCCGGTAGGGCACCTTGGCTTACCTCCAGCTGCCCCACCGGCAAACCCGTAGTCGGGCAGTTTGGTAAAGTGCTGGTATCCGCAAATACCGGCACTTTTCTACCAGATCGCCACACTTGAAATGAGGCCCATATATATTGTGTCATAAGTACTAAGCAAAGTCTAGGCAATGCCTGCATGAACAGCCTCCCTTTTGAAAATGGACAGTGCCACAAGAAAAGTTCTTTGAAGGTATGGGGGTGGGGACGGGTTGCTTGGCCAAGGGGTAAGGGAAGAGGACCCAAAGTTCGAGTCCTCCCGTCCCCTGCACACTCTTGGACTACACAACAAGGGCGCAGATTCTTAAGGATATAGTTAGCAAAATTTGTTTTTAAGCACTCTTTAAAGAATTGATTCGACAAAATTTATAACATCAAACAGAGGAACAATGGTTTCTGTATTTTAGGTGTACAGGGATGAAGTGAGCACCTATTTATTTATACATAAAAATGTAGTGAAGACAGGAGAAATTGCATAACAACATTATAATGTCAACATAATCAAAAGTTGGTGGAAATTCCACTCTCAATGGCTTGACGCGTTTCGAGGTGATACCTCTGTGGATCTACTGTCTATTGAGGTTTAATGTTGTAGCAGAAAAGCCATCTATGGTGAAAAATAAGTCCAAGTGGACATGCTTGCATAACAACATTATAATGTCAACATAATCAAAAGTTGGTGGTTCATTATCGTGTTCTCTGTGACCCCTGAATTATGGAGGCGGCTAAGCGGGGTGACAAGGGGTTCCTTTCAGAGGAGTATTTGGCAGTCGGACAAGGGACAAATGGCCACAGGGACACCCAGTTCTGCTTTCTCACCTCAAAGGCAAACAGCCGGGGCTACACAGGCCCTCTTACTGAGAGCTTAGCTTCTAAAGATCTCAGCAACTAGACCATTTACAACAGGAGGCCATCAGTTATGTTAATAGGTAAAGGGCAGTGACCATTACTGTGGCCCTTTCTCCTTAGAATTTGAGATGGTTTTAATAAGCTATGATTTTTGGGAGGTTATATATCACGGGGGTACAGAACACATCGGAAGCATTGTGAAACAATGACCTTACCATGCATTTTATTTCACTTTGTGTCTTTAGGAGATTTTTTGTATGTTCTTTTTAATTTGCATGCTTTAACTTGCACACTTTCATTCAGGATGGGAAAAATAAAGCTTCAATCGTGTGGGGTCATTTTCCACGTACAGCGCAGTGGTAAAACTGGCGGTAAAAGCGCTTACCACCTCTTTTTGTATGGCACATGATTTTGTATGATTTGGCAGGTGAGAGCAGACTGGGCTTAAAACGTGTCCTTGCTCTCCCAGGCCTACCTGCCAAATCTGCTTGGTTTTTCACCAGTGTGTATTTTTATGCTGGTGGAAAACCATTAGATTCCTATGGAATCAATCTGACTTTTACACCTGGTAAAAGCAGGCGGATTCCAAAGCAGTCCATTATAGATGGCTGGCTCCCACAATCCTTAATTGTGGGTAGCATTTACACTTTTCCAGACACATAGTTGAAAGGTGAAGAGTCCTGTGATTTACTATTTACTTTACCACCAGGTGGTGGAAACAATTAAAATTCCACGCAGAGGACCTTTTGCACAAAAGTGCAGACAGAAGTGGTCCTATTCATGCAAGTGTGCAACTTAAGATTCAAAACAAAAAGACCCCATACACTTTTTGATCAACAGGTTTCTCCAATGATCTTTATGTTGTCAGATTGGTTTATCGTGTCACTTGCACCCTCTTCAAGTCATCTGAATAAAGCAAACTATTATTTTAGGTCTTCAAACTCAAACATTAATACAAATTTGAAATTCGGCTTCACCACTTAACCAAAGTGTGTTATCATAGACAAATCATTTAATCTCACAGTGTATTTACCTGACACACTTAGAGGCCTCTTGAAGTGTTTCTGTTCTCGGTGTACACTCAAAATAAGCCTCACTCAAGGTTAAATAGACTAGTTTTGCTCCATATATATTAATAGTGACTTATCCTATCAAAAGTAGCAGATCTGGTTTCCAAACGTGTATGTCACCCTGAGGATGTTGGCTACATTTCCAATTGCTGTTGTACCCTAGCTCTCTCTCCAGCACAATCGCACTCCTTCACAACCTCAACACAATAAACAATCTGCTGCAAACATGCAGCTAAAATACAATTTTGTTCTTCAAAATGGCATTCATTAAGCTGAAAATGTCCTAATCCAAGCTGAAGTGTTCTGGGAGGGGTCTATCTCTCCTAGCAAGATGCCCAGCCCGGAAGCCCCTCCTCTGCGGCAAGCTGGGAGCATCCAGTGTTCAGGGGCACATGGAAGGAGCACACTGCAGCTGAGATGGAATGAGATGTGGGGACCTGGTTGTTCCGTCCTCACATAGAAGAGGCGGAATCATCCTCGTATCTACCCAGGCAGGCAATGAGGACAAGGGGTGGTTGCTTTGGAGTGGTCGTAAACAGGAATTGTGGTAAGGGAGAGTGGATGGAAGGTGGCTGGGTGTACAATTTGAAGGGAAAGTGGATGAAATAGAAAGGGGAGAGCAAACGGAAAGATTAGTAGATTGAGGTGTCCACATTATTTGTCTTGCTTCTCTTTGAGGCTAGATTGGTACTGTTGTTTTTTTTTTTTAGGTCTGTTTATGCATGTATGCTGAATAAAAGGTACACAACTTTTATTTTCACGATGTGATTAATTAGGACTCACCTCTCCGGCACTTGTCAGGGCTCTGCCATGAACAGTTTTAATGTTTTATACTGAGGCAAAGGCAGCTTCCTTATGGGGAAGGGGAGAGAGGATGAAAGGTAATGATAGTAAGTGGGTCGGCGGTGAGAAGGATGCGGGACAGATAATGGACGGAGAATAGAGAATGGAAGGTGAAATGAGTGGAGGGGCTTAGGGGAGGAGATGAGGGATGGATGGAAGAGGAGAGCTGACGATTGTGGAAGGGATGAACAGATGGAAGGCGAAAGAGACATTTCCACTGGAACAAATTGATCCCCGACAAATCACTTTTTTCAGCAAGACTTAGCGAGGGGACCAGGCTGTTTCCAGCCAGTCATACCCCCTAAACACACAACTTGACAGTAGAAAATAGAAGCTGCAATGCATGGAACATTTGCCATTAAAGTTAATCAGTGACAGCCATTAACTCCCCCCCACCCTAAGCTCCACCTTACCCAGGGCCCTCTGTCAATTTTGCCAACTGGGCCCGTTGCCTGGAATCTGACACTGATTCCGTCCATGCCATCATTGGGACCATCATCCTTTGATCATCAACCTCTACCTTTGGGGGATGCCCCACCGCCTTGGTGGGCACACTAGAACTCTCCAGAACCAGGCAGGGGACTTTATCGCACTATGCAGGTATTTAGCTTGACATAAACGGCAAAACTACCTTTATAATGTTGTTGTGGATTTTTTAACCTTATTTGATGGCTAGGAATACCCGAACCAAACTATGCTCTAACTTTCTATTTATGATATGAATGCTCCAGTATACAAATTAGCCGCTAGGTGGCAAGAGAACGTTACAGTTCTTAGTTCGGTTACTTAAGTTCTCTAACTGCACGCTGCCTTACTACCAAGCTTTGAGAGAGCCCAGCGATCTGTTTTTTTTTGTTTTTTTTTTGTTTACAAGTGAAACCATTTTGTGTTGTTTATCTGCAGCTCGGCTGTGTGTTTTGTAATAGTGCGTACGTGAATAGGTATAGTGGCGCTTGCTGTGTTCTCAGCCGTTGGGGCGATGGTTGAATTGGACGAACGCACGTATTTTAACATTCACGGGTTACTATTGTATGTGGCGTTAGAACACCCAGAATTGATGTGCAGTGCATTCTACTCCTTCCGCCACAGAAGTAAGAAACAGGCGAAAAGAGTTTACATGTTGGGCCCTGGAAGCGTCCTGGAGACAATTCAGGCATTCCAACTTTTATTCCCATAGTTATGTGCACATCTGTGTGGCAGCTGGATTGAATGACTGACATTTTATGGAAGCCCGAGGAGAGCACGTGCTGCACATGTGAGAGAGAATTTATGCTGAAAGGTCAACTGCTGTTGTGTTAAACAGAAAAGGGACAGTGTGCTGAGTCACTTGACAGTTACTCACAGGAGACTGAAAAGGCCTCAGTCCCTCTAGTGTAGCACAAAATCTGTCCCACGTGCCCCCACCCCCTGTGAGCCATCCGGACCCCCAGCTCCTTAACAAAGCACTGACCACGCATGCGCAATGTCCACGATGACCATGCTGTTGCAGGGGAACGCGCATTTACTGCACTTGGTGAAAGATGTATCGTTAAGATCAGTGTATATAGGCCCATATTACCAAATTACTGTGAATGCAAGCAGACCTCCATGACCAAATGATATGAGTTATTATATAGCACTTACGCTTAAGCACTTTATATAGAAAAAATATACACCCAATATCACCCAACCTGTGTTGGTACTCATTTATCGACCTCAGTAAGGATGAAAGGCTGAGTTGAGGCGTTTAAGAACAGACTAAATCAGTGACTCACCCCCTGAAGTGTGCCTGAAATAAACCTTTAATGATTCTATCAATTATTGTATAGAATTCCTGAAAGACACATTTTTTGGCATTCCTATTCTTTCTTATTTAGGGTCAGTGCTGAAAGTGTTAGACTTGTGTCACTCCTGTTCTTATTTTTCTTTTTTTAAAGGGGCCTGAACAAGAAAGCCAGCCACTCCAGAAGTAAAGAGCCACATGGTGCTGGCCACAGCCCAGGAAGCTTGCATTACCAAAAAAAAAAAAAATCTTTTTTTTTTCTAGAGGTCGCAAGAGAGACCCCAGAGGTCGCAGTTGCGACCTCTGGCGACCCCTAAATGACCTAACACCTGCACAGTTGATCATTCTTCCTACAAGATGTGGCGAGCTTGATTTAGCTTGTTTCCTGAGGAACATCGTTCTGTCTCTGACTGATTAATTATGTGAGGGGAGGGACAACAACTGTCAGGTGCCATTAAAAGCATTCCTCCAGCTGGTCTTCAAGTGATTTGGTTTCAAAGCCATCCTTTACTAAAGGGAATAGCTTGTGCAGGAACTGCCACCTTTACTGCGTTTCTGGAGAGTGAGACAGCTTGGGGGCAGCAAGATCTACCTATTCTGAAGGCCAATTGCCATTGGATTTACACTCCATCCACAATTACTGGTTGGCGTTAATCCTTACGTTTATCTTCTAAATGCCAGTGCTCCATAGGGTATTCCCACCTTTAGGGGTGCTGCTCCTGTGGGCATTAGGCTTCATTATTTCCCAGTTCTTTTAATTTCAACCGGCCCAATGGAAGACGAGGAATCAGTGCAGGTGAATCCCCAGTGGGTTTTGTTGCTGGCTGTTGTCCCACCTTCCGCATTTACCATGCCCTGGTGTGCCGAGTGTGAAATGGGAGCTTTGACGTGAACCCTTCGAAGTCTTCATAGATGCACAGGATAGAGGACTGTTCCACCTTATGAAAAAATTGTCAATGATATAAAATGGTATTGTTGCAGAGGCCGCGCGAACAATGAGGCGCTGTAGACCGATTGATCAAGGATGCAAGGGATGAAACGTTTCTGAGTTCACATGGTTTTTCTTTATTACAAGTAAGTTAAGGATCGGGTTGCCAAAAGACCTTCAGAAAATAGGGAATGGCCTACAAATAATAGGGAATTAATCAGTAAAACTGTGTCAAGGACTGTCTCATCGCCACCCCACGTTTAGCTAAGCTTTCCAAGGAGTACGAAGCATGCACCATCATGCACAACCATGCACCATCAATGGCCACATTATTCTAATCGCCACCACGGTAAAGACCCTCAGAGGCTATCTAGATGCCTCCCTCACCCTGACCCGCCACATCAATCATATTGCCTCCATATCGTCATCCGCCACCAAACTCATTACTGCCAGCCGACTGTTCCTCTCCACTGAAAACCGATTAGACGTAGCATGCACACTTGTTTGCTCAAAACTTGACTATTGCAACTCACTGCTCTGAGGATTTTCCAGCAAAAACCTGAGCAAACTTCAGACAATTCAAATCGATGCACTTTGTGCAGCACTTGAAAAGCGACCACATCACTGAAGTGGGAAAAACTGCCCATTTGCTACCGGTAAAGCACTGTATCAACTTCAAAGTCCTTTCCACCACACACCGCTGCCTCTCCAACAATGCCCCAGCCTACCTCGCAAACAAGCTCAAAAGGCAATCACCGGTGAGGCCCCTGAGATCCACCTACAAGCACTGCCTCGCCATCCACAAGTTCCACTGCAAGGGGGCAGGGAGGGGGCGACCTTCCCAATACGGACCTCTACCCTTTGGAACACGCTAGCCACTCACTTGCGAAGTGAACCATTGTATCACATCTTCAGAAAAAAGCTCAAAACTCATCTCTTCAACTGACATTTTGCTTTCTTCCCCTTCTCCTTCCTCCACTTTTCCTCACCGTCTTTCTCTGCCTCAGAGTAATTAGCGCCCAGATGCCTGTGGGCTAGGTGCGCTCCTACAAATGGTGAAATAAATCAAATAAAAAAAAATAAATGCAATAACAAATGTGGGTTTCTTGAGGTGTTTACAGCGCCTTGGGGGTGATGATTCCAATAAACATAAATGTCTCAAACCTAATCTCAGCAAGTGTCTGCCCCTCCAGGGACACCCTATTCTACCAAATGAAATGTAAAGGTGATGACCAACAGAAAAATCCAACCTACTCTCACAGATGGCACAGAAAACACTCCAGAGTCTCAAGGACGGTTCAAGGCTCTTTATTGAGATCCTTGTGGGGCCTTGTGCTGTCCCTCTCTCGTCTTGCCACAACGCTCCTGCCTAACCCAGGCATCCATAACGCTGGTAGTGCTTCCGATTTCTGAGCCTGACTGTCTAAGTTCTGGCTTTGCCTAGTGATGGTTCCCTGAATGCAGGCTCATTGAGTGAGGGACTTCCTAACGTTCCCTGCTCTCACCAAAGGTTAGTGTTCTTATAGAGATGGAGATTGTGCCTTGCAATTGCTCTCTAGGATGCAGCTGCTTTCACTCACGCCCACTGTCACCTTACCCTTCTTCTCTACCTACTTCCTCTCCCATGACTCCTCCCCACCAACCTTCTCGCCCTCAGATGTTTCACTCCCTGTCACCTGCCTCCACCCTTTGATGTTAACTCTCTCCCACTTCTGTTCCCCCTTCACTACTACTCCTCCCAAACTACTACAACTGCTCCTCCCATACGACTTCTCCTCCTTCTACACTAGTACTTCTCCTCCTCTCACACTACTACTCTCCTCCCACTATTACTACTCTTCTCCCAGTACTACTAATGTCCTCCCCACCACTACTACTGCCCTTCCACCACTACTGCTCAACCACCCGCCTTTCTCCCGGTACCATTCACCTCACATTCAGTCCTTACACTAACTTCTTATACTCACTTGCCACACAGACATGTACTCAAACTGCAGAAGGACTCTCAACATTCCATGCCTCACCTGATCCAGAAAATTCCTCCACAGTCCACTGCTCCTTTCTTCCTTCTGTTGCTCTCTTGTTCAACCACCTCCACTCCTATTACCTCATCTGCGCTACACACACCTACTGTTCCCTGCTTAAATATCCCTCTTCCTGTGCCATTCATCCCTAACCAATCTGCTTCTCTCTTTTTCATCCCAGGGCGTGTATGTGCGGACATAAGCTTCAAAAGGGCTCTAATCCCTGCCCACATTCTCTGCATGGGCTTGCCGCAATGAAGCCATAGCGGACCAGAAAGCATTGCATCCATGTTTGTTAAGATGGATTCTGGAATCTGGCTTTGTAGACAGATTCTAGGAGGCCACACTAGTTATGTTGAACAGTGAGCTCAGACAGTTTAGCCAAACTCCAATGTAGGTAGAGTGAAGAACAGTCAAGCCTTAGTTTCAGGAGAGTGGTATTGGGGCTATGGCCTTCAATGAGTCCACCCAATATAACACACATATGCATCCCTACAGTCCCCCTACTTGCACTTATCCATCACTTGTTGTTTGCACTTAACCCCTGCACTGCCACTTGTTGGCCCCACTCTTTTTCCTTTGTCTTGATCCTATGTCTCGCACTTCTCCTCCTCCCCTTGCCCTTGCACCTTTCCCCCTTCCCTCTCCCCCGCACTTGCATGATCTCAATGTCACTTGGCCTAGTGAGATTGCTGTCTTGCCCTCTATGTTCCCCCCTTGCCTCGTCGTGCCTTGAAACACTTCTGTATAGGCACGCTATACATAAAATGTATCATATCATATCACAATATTCAATTTAGACAGTCAGTTATAAAAATACCGTTTTTTAGCCCTTTAGAACACACTGAAAAATGAAACTAGCAGGTAGTAATATCACACAATATTCTATAATCTCTCTGTATAAAAGGGAAATGTGTGGATATGTGTGTGTATCTGTTTGAAATGTTCCGCATTTTTCTCAACATGCTTCAAACTTGAAATTTGGCATGTGGGTAGGTTCCATGGTGTAGCCAATGTAACAATTATAAAATATACCCTTTTCTGATTTTCTTTTTAAAATCAGTCTGCAATGCTTGCCATACCATATGGCTCTTCACGCCATAGTTCTGCCGTAGTTCTATGTTCATTGTTCCTAAAATTCCGCAGTTCATGAAAACTTCAGCAGTTCATTGCTCCTACACTTTCCACACTATCAGCATTCTAGCTGACATTAGCGGCACCCACTTTTGAACTCATGCATGTGACAATACAGTGCTTTTGTAGTAATGCGGGTGAAAGGAAGCAGTGCATGCATCTACTTTAGTATCCGCAATGACGTTGTCCATCACACTATGGCAAATCTCTCATGATAATTACAGAAACGTCATTTTAGACGGAAGTTGATGAATGTATGCCATCTCAACAATACAAAGCTTACATTCTGCAGCCATACACATACAGGTATGGCAGTTCAAGCTTACAGGCTTCAGCCCTACACATACAGCACTTATGTTGAGGTTGCTGCTGCCTCGGCCTTAGATTGGGACCCCAATTTTGTTGCTACGCAATCTCAACGCTCTAACTCAAAGTAGCTGCAACTGATCTACGGGATTCATGCTTATCTCATGGCAGCTTTATGTGGCTTGCTTCAGAGTTAGAAACAAAGACAATTTGTTCCAACCAGCTCCTACAGGAAAGAATAGCATAATTGTCTACAAAGAAGCATTGGTTCAGTTACACCTGCTAGTACAAATATTTAGAATCACCAGTATGCTCACTGAATATACTTCCCCAAATAACTCAACCAAGCATTGCAGGGAAGTAAAGCAGATGCAGTAATATGAAGGGAACCAGTCACAGGTGCAATATCCTAACTTTAGAAGTCCAAACCTTCAGATGAATTGGGCCTTGTGCCCAAATGTCACAGGGTCTGCTGCAATGTTTCTCATAGGTACGAGTTCTCTTTAAAAATGATGCAATGCGCTTGTGGTGGTGCTCAGTTTCAAATAAATACAAAGTTCAATAAGAATTTACCCAAAAATAGGTACGTTCTTTACTTTTTTCCAGACCCAAGGCTAAGCCTGGGACAGATACCCGACCGGGATTTCATGACCAGAGGTTAGTGGGAGAGAGATAGGAGACAAGGGGACTTGTCCCCAATGTTCTCCTATTGAGGATAATGGTGGGGGGGGCATGCACAAGTATGCTTACTTACCCCCTGACTATGATTTTCCCAGATATCGTTATGTCATTATGGATCATCTGGGGGTCGCTGCAGGCTCAATCTTCCACCCTTTGTTCTGGTGAGCGGTGCCCAGGATCACAGGTTCGAGGATTCTTCCTGCCAGGTGCAACTGCAAGATGAATGTAATCCCTGTTGCCGAAGAAATGCAGAATTCTACAATGCAGACCTCTCCAGGACACTTCAGAGAAGGGAGGAAGGCGAGTTCCAGCGATGATCACAGTTTGCAGACGATGACAGACATCTTTCCACCCGTGGTCACAGAAGCTGCTCAAGGACAGGTTCCCTTGAAAATAAGATGCTGGAATTCGGGGAAAAGGTGACCTGTGGCACAAGCCGACGACCTCAAAAGTGATGGGCTTGAATGCAGAACGGTGATGGTTCTGGTGAGATAGCCTATGAGAGAGATGGTCAGTCCAGGGACATTTCCGAAGGCTCTGACACACAGATACAAAGGTATCCCCATTGCTCTGCCTTGTAAGGTGTGGTGTGCAATATAAAAATACACAAATTCAAAAGGGAAACTTTAGCATTCACTCAAATCATGTAAATCACGAAGTCCATACAACAGGAGTGTGCAGGATTCATATTTTATTCCATATACGTTGTGCAGTTTAGTGCTAGCAGTGCAGCTACAGTCCTTCTCCCATCTTGTCCTCCTTCCTTCTCAACAATTCAGAATACTCACAACCTTCTGAATCATTGCATTCTGACTACAGAAGCAGAACACAACACATCTGTCTCCCCTCACATCCTCACCTTTGCCACCCTACTGAAATCCCACCACCGACCATTACTGGTCAATACGCTGGTTTTGGTGACCGTAACTACCTTAATAGCTTTACTGTACACAGATTGTGATTTCTGCACATTACCAGGTAGCTTTATTTTCATAACATCACCTACTTTTATCTCAGTGTAACCAGCCCTCTTATCAACATCAAAACTCCTTTGCATTTGTTTCCTTTTTTTCTTCCAGTCACATCATACTCCCACACTATCACTGCACATCACCCTCTTCAGAAGTTCCTCCAACCATATGGGAAACCTGATGTCCCTACACTTCCTTCCTCTGATCAATTCAAACAGTGTTTTAACTGTAACCAGATGTTTCCTCACCCTATATGCACATAACATCATGTCCATTACATCATCAAGGTCCGAACTAGATTCCCTTCTCAATTGTACCACACCTTTCACCACTCTATTGAACCTTTCCACTAACCAATTGGCTTGAAGATGGTATAATGGTGTGTTAATGTGCCAAATCCCCTTTCCAGTCATGAAATTGACCATTTTACTGGACACAACTTGAGTCCCATTATCTGTCACAATCTCATTGGGTATGCCTTCCCTTCAGAAGACGTCCTGTAAAAATGTTATTACACTCTCTGTGTTCAACTTCTCTGACAAACTTCACCTCTGGCCAATGACTATAGTAGTCCACCAAAACCAAATTTATTTTCTCTGATCTTAAACCAACGAAATTGCCCTATTATAGCCATGGCTCTGTTTGCAATTTAGGTGAAACCAACAGCGTAGTCCTTATTATCAAAGTCTTGGCACTCTCATTACACTGCCTACATTCTTTGACATACATGTCAACATCTCTGTCTACTCCTGGCCACCATAAATGTTTTTGCACCAATCATTTGATGTTCGTTATGCCTGAGTGACCAATATGTGCATTTTTAATAATACCTCCTCTCACCTCCTCAGGGGGAATTACCCTCTCTCCCCTCAATAGAGCTCTATCCTCCATGGACAATTCATCACAAATCATACCACAAGGCTTGATACTGATTTCCTGATTTCTGCCTAACAGCCATCCTTCTGCAACATATTTTCTCACCGTTTGCAGCACCTTATCTCTGCTTTGTGTGCCCAACCATGCTTCCCTAGAAGTCACATTATAATACGCAAACCTCTCCTATTGATATTGCATCATACACAACAACATCCCGCTCCTGTACATCATCAACTGGCAATCTGGACAAGCAATCCACAACATTATTGTGCTGTTCTTCCCTATATTCAACTGTGTAGTTGTCCTCAATCAATCTCAATGCCAGCCTGAACTATTTAGGAGATGCTTCCTCAGCCCCTCACCCCCTTTCAGTATCTTCAACAAGGATTTATGGTCTGTCCTCAACAAAAAGGGGATTCCTTGCTGCATCATGCCCCTTAGCAATATCTGTAAGGCAACCACCAATCTCAAAGGGATTTTCCTCATTGTAGTCCTGACTGGTGTTGCACTTTCTATTAGTTTGATGTGATGTTGGTAACCCTTCAAGATACCTATCTCCCCTGACAATACTTGGGGACATTTCTCGACCAATTCGTGTTGCTGTAAATCACCATCAATGGACAATACTTGCTCTGTATCACAAGTTAATTCTGTTAAAGAACGTCAATGGCTAGCTCACTTCACTGCTCTATACACTGACGCTGACTTCGATCTGTTCACTCCGGTCACCAGTATAGCAGTAGCGTGGTCCGTAGACTGTTCTACTTTCATCTTGGAACAATTTATTCGGGAGATAAGCTCATCTAGGGCAGCTGGCCCTGATGGACTTCACAATAATTTAATGTTCAAATCTAACCCAAGATCATGGGCTGTGATTTTGGACAAAATATTCAAACAAGTTGTACTATCTAAAGAGATACCCCGATCATGGAAAACATTGATCATTGTTCCAATCTACAAAAAAGGTGACCGTACCCTGTTGCAGAATTACAGGCCGATCGCCTTGTTGGATGCCACGGGCAAATTATTTGCAAAACTCATACCCCATGATTTTAATGCATGGACGAAAGCCGGTCAATTTAGAGATCCACATCAATCAGGGTTTGTTGCTGGCTTTGGTACTCACATCAATCTATTATCCCTCAATGCCCTCAAAGCTCAGTGCCACATATCCAAACAATCAGTCTACTTTGCATTCATAGACCTACACGCCGCCTTCGACTCAATATCCCAGGTAATGCTGATGTCGAAGTTGGAGAGAGACCGCTGTCCTGCCCCCATACGTGAAATCATCTATGCCCTACATTCCCAAACTTCTATTCACATCCATCTGAACCTAGACGGTTAACTATCTTCTCCAATTCATACTGCCTGGGGCCTCAAACAAGGCTGTCTACTCGCTTCTTCAATCTTTAACTATTTCATCTATGATGTTAGCCAGACTTTCACTTTTGTAGATTCAGATTCCCCAATTTGAAATGGATCGGCCATCAAAACATTAATGTATGCCAACGACCTAGTTCTTAATGCAAAAACACCAATAGGTCTGCAAAAACTATTAACCGCATTCAGTACCTACATTGATTTAAACCAACTCATAATCAATACCAGTAAAACACAAATCGTAGTTTATTCTCCCACCAGAACTACTCATAATAAATTGACATGGTCAGTTAAAGAAACCAAACTGTTGACTGTTCCCAGTTACATGTATTTGGGTATGTCTTTTGAGGGAAGACTACATGCTGTAAGCCAAGTAGATTGCGTGGAGTGAAAACTAGCCACTGCCATATCACAAACCAAGATAATTTTACATCAATATGGTAAATTCACTCTGAACCCTGCTTTATCCTACTGGAATCAAAAAGCCATTCCATGTATTCTTTACGTCCTTGAAACACAGCCGATCTGGCCTCAATCCTCATTTGACAAATTGGAAGAGAAATTCTGGAGAAGCATTCTCTCCCTGCCACAATGTATCCCAGGCTCATGGCTTCGCCATAAACTTGACTTGCTCCATGGCTCCAGCCTTTAATTCCAGGCCAAATTCTGCTGGGTGTCTCCAACTCAGAACAGGTGGTCCTTTACCCACTACATTCACTTTTCCCATTAGTTCACTCTCTTGGAATTTCAGTTTTACCACAAACCATCTGATCCTTCCCAACTGATGCCCCGGATACGCACAGGGCGCTTTCGTGACCGGACTGAGATTCTGCACAATTTGCTGCAGTTGTCCCTTGTGCATTTCATGTGGAATTATGATGTCTAGGGATCCCACCATCAATTGCATCTTCACCACAGTAATTTCTATTTGACATCTTGGTCTCTCAATACTGCCAAATCCACTGGAATCCTCATCTGGATCCCACAGCATTAGAACATCTCACCTATGCACATTTTCATTGGGTGGTTCTTCCCTATCCACTTCATCTCTATTGTTTTCATCTTCATCTATTAGTGACATTTCCTTTCTTTCAGTCACAGTATTCGGTTTATAGAACTTGTTCCTACATGCTTTTGTAATATGGCAAATCCTTCCACATTTGTCACAGGTTTTGCCAATTGCAGGACAGTTCTTGGAAGTCGCTATGTGGTCCTTAGCACAGCACCTGAAGCATCTGACGACGAAGCAACCTTTTGTCTTTCGTGTCATTCTATTGGTTATTGCAGCTTTCTGATTTGATGTGCGTTACACACACCCAGGGTGAGCAGTCTGCGCTTTTTTCTTTAGCTAGTTTTTTATAAGCTTCTGTAGACCTTTCCATACTTTTTGCAATTTGGATTACCTCATCCTTCGTAGGTTCCGATTCCTCCCGTATGCGTTCACTTATTTCATTGCTGGATATGTGAACCATTATTAGGTCTCTCAAAACTTCATTTAAAAACCGACCAAAGTTGCATCTTGTGGCAATGCTACTCAAGGCTGTTAGAAATTCATCAATGGATTCACCCGGTAACAGGTCCCTGGTATAAAATGTGTGCCTCTCTAGGACCGCACTCTCTTTTTTCGTATCGTGTTTTTCCGTCCGCGCAACAACTTCATCATAAACACTGAGTCTGTCGCCTTCTTGAGTTTCCAGCACTGGAGATGTGTCTGCAAACTTCCTGGCCCTGCGAGCCAAGATTGTGAATAATAATTGCTTTCTTCCAATGTGCAGATAATGTGTTCCCATCTATTGCTTCCAGATAGATTTCAAACCGCGCCTTCCATCGTCGCCAAGGCATGGCAGGCCTTCCAGGATTCTGTAAAAATGTTGGTGGTGAATCTTAGTGCTGCATGGCCATATCACTGTGGTAAACTGTGCCTAAGCGTAACAAAGTAAATATGTCTTATGAAATGATAAAATATCTCTTTTCTTCTTCCTTCAGTATGATCACTTTGTAAAAATGGCTTTAATCCCAAGAATGTGCTCAGAAAAATGAAAACTAGACATGTAAACGGTGCCAATGTATAAAGAAGACAGTTTCATCTGTTCCCTTTCTTATTGTTTTTTATTTACAAGTTGCCCTTTCCTTATGGGCGATGTCTTCAATGTCGGAAATGTAAGAAGCAACAGCAACCAAGATGAAGAAGATTTACAGCAATCATTATTGCCAAGCAATGCCAGTTTTCCAGTGGACGTTGTTGGCTCGTAGAGCGTAACCAGGCAACACACTTTGGCTGCGCGTCATACAGGAGTCACGTGCATCCTACTTACGTGACAACACTAATTTGCTATCAAAACTGGAAGAGACAGAGTTTGAACAAGGCAAGGACATCCTATTCACGATGGATGTCACTTCACTTTATACAAACATTGTACATGAGGCGGGGATAGAGGCAATTGAGTGGCTTCTACTCTCTATAGACTCTTGTAAAGCAAACAAGCTCTTTCTGCTGTCATTGCTGAAGTTAGTTCTTACAAACAATTTCTTCAGATTTGGAGACAGACATTTTGTTCAGATCTCAGGCACCAGTATAGGGGCAACCATGGCACCGAACTATGCTAACACATATATCTTAGATCTTGAAACAGAACGTGTCTTGACACCTGAGAGATGGAGTAAACATCTGAAGCTCTACACCCATTATATTGATGATGTGTTCAGTATACGGAGGAGCTCACAAAGTGAGCTAGAGCAATTTTTGAAATGATGGACCACATGCATCCGCAATTGAAATTTACCACAGAATCAAGTTGAATGAAGGTAAACTTTCTTGATGTGGAGGTATACGCTGAATCACTGAAGACCAGGATCTTTACTAAGAAAGCATACAGGAACACCCTGTTACATGCCATAAGCTTCCACCCTCAGCGGACACTAGCTAGTGTGCCATTGAGCCAATTCATGAGATATCAGAGAAATATCTCATCACAAACTGAGTATGAGACTCAAGCGACCAAATTGAAGGGCACATTTATAGAAGGAAAGTATGACATCAAACTCTTTAATGAGGTGGCAAGGAAAGATTAACAGATTCCAAGAGGGGACCTGGTAAAGTATAAATCCACCAAAACTAATCCTCCATTAGTATATGTCACAACTTATTCCGGACAGAGTCGGAAGATTAAGCGGATCGTACAAAAGTCCTGGCCAATTCTGAAGCTGGACTCTACCCTAGAGAAGCTCTTTCCAGCTCCACTGGTTTTTGCCTAAAAAAGAACTCCGCTTTGAGAAACATGTTAGTATAAACAATCAGACTCTAAAAAGGGTTCCATGTAATAATGTCCCTGCAAAAATATCGCCATGCAAAAACATCGCCGAAAAATGGCAGTTTTTTGTGTGGACATTATTACATGGAACATGCGGGGGACACCCCCGCAACCCCCAAACCTTTGTTTATTCTTCATGGGGAGCGGGGGACAGCCCGCAACCCCCGCTGCCCCTGTCCTCATATATATGGTCACCCAAATAATATCACCATGACTTTTTCCCGGTGATATTATTTACGGCGACCATATATATGGGGATAATATTACCTGATACCCTAAAAAGGTCACACACCTGGGAACGCAACCGCGCCACAACTGTCAGTATTGTGGCAACATCATGAAGGGGAACTTTACACCCTCATACAGGCAAGAAAATGTACCTGCGGCATTTCGGGTACTTGTGACTCAGCCAACGTGGTCTATGGCTTGAAATGCCCTTGCGGTTTCTATTAAGTAGGGATAAAAAAACACAAAGCCAAGACCGGTTAGAACAAACACAAGTCGAACATTAGGCTACAAAATCAGAAGTCCCCAGTGACGGTTCATTTTTCAGAAGCTAAACATAATATTGCAGAACTGAAGTGTGTAATCTTAGAAAATGCGATGGTCCCGACATGAGGGATCAATGTACAAAGATTGCTTCCATAAAAAGAAACAGCATGGATAGAGAGACTAAACTGTTTGGCGCCAAGGGGAATGTATTCTGAGTGGGATCTCTCATGTTTCTTGTAATTCTGTCTCCAAAGGGTGAGGTAGCAGTGGTTCTGTCCAGTGGTGGAAACAATAAAAATCTGCAATCCATGAGGGGACCTAAGATCAGGGGAGAGATCATGTAAATTCAAAATCATGTGATGATACCCCACGAGAGATAGATTGTGAACAGATTTATACTCCGGCAGGATTAGGCGAAGAGATGGGAATTGGACAATGGCACGATATGTGACCACAGGTTTCAAAATGCAAACGATTTGATGTTAATTGTGAATACACGGTACATAAGGAAAGCTAGATGGTGAAAAGATGGGCTTTCTGGCAGAGGTCTGCTAGCGGTTGCTAGAGGTTGCTAGATACGCTCAACGACTAGCTTCGAAATGAGGAAGATGCTCGGCCTTACATTGTGAGCGCTGTGGTAAGAATGGATGTCCACTCCATCTCTTGGGGATCACACATGGAATCCGCAGAGAGAGGACGTAGCGATCCTACCCCTTAATACATTCTCAAGCAACAACCACCTTTGTTATGGCATCCTGGCAAAGCTAGAACATAAAGTTGCACACAAGCATTGTAAACAACGGGCAAGATGGTCCAGGTAACTTTTCATTCAGACCAGGGTGAGTCATGTGGACAGTTCAGATACTGGACACAGACTCTGAATGATCGGGTAGGACCAAGATGGAGATTTTGTTTCATGTACTGCCACCGTAGCAACTGAGCAAATGATCGTGTAGGATCAAGGTGGAAATCTTGATCCTTTTACTGCCGCCAAGCACGAGGTGTCACCATAGTAACAGAGTAAATATACAGGAAGTGATGATTATAATCGTGAGCATAGGCGAGTGACAATCCACATTGCCCATGGAGGGTATTGATTCCAGTACCTATGGTATGCATCCAGGTTAATACCGAACACTTGATTCATGGTGTGTTTTATCCCTGCACCCTCCATCCTGTATGCATAATTGTGTGCTCCCTGGACACTTGATTCATGGTGTGTTTTATCCCTGCACCCTCCATCCTGTATGCATAATTGTGTGCTCCCTGGACACTTGATTCATGGTGTGTTTTATCCCTGCACCCTCCATCCTGTATGCATAATTGTGTGCTCCCTGGACACTTGATTCATGGTGTGTTTTATCCCTGCACCCTCCATCCTGTATGCATAATATTGTGCTCCCTGGAGACTTGATTCATGGTGTGTTTTATCCCTGCACCCTCCATCCTGTATGCATAATATTGTGCTCCCTGGACACTTGATTCATGGTGTGCTTTATCCCTGCACCCTCCATCCTGTATGCATAATATTGTGCTCCCTGGACACTTGATTCATGGTGTGTTTTATCCATGCACCCTGCATCTTATATGCATAATATTGTGCTCCCTGGACACTCGATGGTGTGTTTTATCCCTCCCCCTCTATCCTGTATGCATAATTGTGTGCTCCCTAGACACTTGATTCATGGTGTGTTTTATCCCTGCACCCTCCATCCTGTATGCATAATATTGTGCTCCCTGGACACTTGATTCATGGTGTGTTTTATCCCTGCACCCTCCATCCTGTATGCATAATATTGTGCTCCCTGGAGACTTGATTCATGGTGTGTTTTATCCCTGCACCCTCCATCCTGTATGCATAATATTGTGCTCCCTGGACACTTGATTCATGGTGTGTTTTATCCATGCACCCTGCATCTTATATGCATAATATTGTGCTCCCTGGACACTCGATGGTGTGTTTTATCCCTGCACCCTCCATCCTGTATGCATAATTGTCTGCTCCCTGGACACTTGATTCATGGTGTGTTTTATCCCTGCACCCTCCATCCTGTATGCATAATTGTGTGCTCCCTGGACACTTGATTCATGGTGTGTTTTATCCCTGCACCCTCCATCCTGTATGCATAATTGTGTGCTCCCTGGACACTTGATTCATGGTGTGTTTTATCCCTGCACCCTCCATCCTGTATGCATAATATTGTGCTCCCTGGACACTTGATTCATGGTGTGTTTTATCCGTGCACCCTCCATCTTATATGCATAATATTGTGCTCCCTGGACACTCGATGGTGTGTTTTATCCCCCCCCTCTATCCTGTATGCATAATTGTGTGCTCCCTAGACACTTGATTCATGGTGTGTTTTATCCCTGCACCCTCCATCCTGTATGCATAATTGTGTGCTCCCTGGACACTTGATTCATGGTGTGTTTTATCCCTGCACCCTCCATCCTGTATGCATAATATTGTGCTCCCTGGACACTTGATTCATGGTGTGTTTTATCCCTGCACCCTCCATCCTGTATGCATAATATTGTGCTCCCTGGACACTTGATTCATGGTGTGTTTTATCCGTGCACCCTCCATCTCATATGCATAATATTGTGCTCCCTGGACACTCGATGGTGTGTTTTATCCCTCCCCCCTCTATCCTGTATGCATAATTGTGTGCTCCCTAGACACTTGATTCATGGTGTGTTTTATCCCTGCACCCTCCATCCTGTATGCATAATATTGTGCTCCCTGGACACTTGATTCATGGTGTGTTTTATCCCTGCACCCTCCATCTTGTATGCATAATTGTGTGCTCCCTGGACACTTGATTCATGATGTGTTTTATCTCTGCACCCCCTGCCTGCTCTGCCCCACACCTCACCCCTCACCCTGCTGCACTGTTCCTGCTTCCGTTTCATCTTCCTCCTCTCTACCTTTCTTGTCTGTCCTTACCCCTCACCTCCCCCCTTCCTCGTTCCCCTTTATGTTAGGCTAGTAGCTCTTACCTATCCGAAAGGTCACTTGGCCCGTATGATAGTTTATTGTTCTCGATGGCCTTTCCTTCGCTCCCCCCCCCCTCTCCCTGTCCTTCCTATTAGTGTGATTAACTCTTACCTATCTGATATGTCTTCGGGCCCCTAGGATAGTCTGTTATTTGTATTATCAGTCTTTGGTTTGTGATGTATGTTGTACCTTTATACCGCGCTGCACTTGCACATTCAGAATGTCTTAAGGCCTTGTAAGAATGTTTATTTCCTCTGTTCCCCCCGCTTTGCAGCGCTTTGAAACACTTGTTCCTTGTGTATATTCGCTATATAAACAACCAATAAATAAACCAGATTAAGTGTTCCCATAACCGACAGGAACGTCGGGTAACATCTGTTCAAAGCCACCTAATGGCGCTCTAATCATACATTCTGAATCAGCAAAGAGATTGAGTCTAGTTTTATTTTTTCTGTTTTTAGGTATATACGAAAGGAGTGACGTGGACATTCACAAGAGGTTAGTGTGGTGCAATAAGTTGGAAAGGAATAGATTGTTTGAAAAATGTGTTAAATCATGATTGAGGATACTGAAAAACCGTTACCATTACGATTATTATTATTATTATTATCATCATCATCATCATCATCATCATCATCATCATCATCATCATCATTATTATTATTATTATTATCATTATTATCATTTTCTCTTTTAGGGCTTTGTGAAACTGTGATTAATAACATGGCATTTAGCATCTGAAGAAGGATATTTTTGTATTCGAAACGCAATCAAGCATTTAAGACTGTGTGAAAAAATATGAACAACAACAATAACGGTCCTACTAGGTGTTGTGACATTCGGATCATGCAAGTGCATTGTCGGGAAGTGCAGGGGGGGCAGATTAGGGCGAGAGGGAGGGATAGGGAGAGGCCGAAGGGTGAAGGGAGGACTACTGGAGGGAGGGGACCCAAGGATATGATATGAGATGGCATTTATGACGCGCCTATACACAAGTGTTTCAAGGCGCGACGAGGCAAGTGGGGGGGGGAAACAAAGGGACGACAGACAACGATCCTACTAGGCCAGTTGTCATTCAGTTCGCGCAAGTGCATGGGAGGGGGCGGGGGAAGGAAAAGTGCGAGGGGGAAAGTAGAGGGGAAAGTGCAGTACAAGGGCTAGTAGAATAAATAAGATAATAAAACAGCCATGTGGTGGCAAGTGCAATGTAAGTGCAGACATAAGTGCTGGTAGGGGGACTGTAGGGAGACAGAAACAGTCCCTTGGTGCAGGGTTGCCAGGGAAGGCAGTGCAGGTGTGCAACTGGCAGTGCCTGAGCCCGAATCAGACAGGGTGGGGAGGTGATTTTGAACAGTGCAGATTTAGCCAGGAATTCAGCAGAGGAGAGAGGGAGAGAAAGCAGAAGCGAAGAGGAAGGTTTTGAGGTGCTTACGGAACCGGAGATGGTTCTCCTCAAGTTTCAGGGAAGCAGGAAGGCTGTTCCAGAGGGAGGCCCCTGCCGAAGAGAGAGATCTACCACCAACTCGTTGCTTAGAGAAGCGACTGACACTGAGGGAGTTGGAGGCAGATGAGTGAAGAGCTCGAGAAGGAAGATATTTGGGAAGAGAGAGTTGAGGGTAATTCGGCCCCCGGCCCCAGTAGGCCTTGTGGACAATGCAGAGGGTTTTGAACTTAATTCTCGCAGACACCGGGAGCCAGTGCAGAGATTTCAGTCCTGGAGAGATACGATCCCTGGGGTTGAGGCCGGGGACAAGTCTTGCAGTCCTGTTCTGGATAAGTTGCAAAGGGCGGAGAGTAGAGGCAGGCAAATTTAGATAGAGGCTGTTACAATAGTGCAGCCTAGAGTGAACCAGGGCTCTGGAGACGGTGAGCGTCTGGGGAAGGAGAGGAAAGGAAGAATACCTCTGAGGAGGTGCAGCTGGTAGTGTGACTTCTTAGAGACGTTGGAGATGTGAGGTGAGAAGGATAGTGTGGAGTCGAAGATAACCCCAAGATTCTTAGCCTTGCAGTTGGGAGCAGGAAGTGGGCCAAGAGAGGCCGGCCAGGGGGCTGCAGGGAAGGAGGGAGTTGGTGTGCCGATGAGTAGGATCTCAGTCTTACTGGCATTAAGGCAGAGGTCATTTGCGGCACACCAATCCTGGATAGCAGACAGACAGAGATGAGGGAAGGGGAGGAGGAGGCCGAGGGTAGCCTGAAAATGAGCTGTGTGTCATCCGCATAGCACTGAAAGTTGGGGCAGCGAGTGGCAATGCGGTGGGCAAGGACTGCCAGGTACTGGTTGAGCAGCCAGGGAGAGAGGTTAGATCCCTGAGGGCGAGTGCTAAAGGGTGCCCAGGAGGGAAGTGCCTGGGGGAGCCGGGTGTATGGGTTAAAAGTGCAAGGGATGACGGGTGGACCAGCCTCAGAAGGCTAATCAGGAGAGGGTGCACAAGGGCAAGGGCAAGTGCCGGTAGGCATGGATGCCTGGGGGGACTGGTCGATAGAGGGCCTGACCCCGGTGAGACTGATAAGGGACACAGGCAACCAGTCACAGCAGCAGGAGGAGACTAGCAGCGGGAGAGAAAATGAGGAGGAGAAAGGGAAGGTCTTGAGAAGTTTCTGCAACTTAAGGACATCCGGCTCAAGGCGGGTAGGGGCCGGGAGGCTGTTGCAGAGGGAGGCACCTGCAGAGGAGAGAGATGTATCCCCTACTCTCTGCTTGGAGAAACATCTAATTTGCATAGAGGTGGAGCTAGAGGATCGGAGGCCTCTAGCAGGGAGGTATTTAGGAAGAGAGAGTGTAGAGTGCTGGATGTAGAGAGGACCAGGCCCCAGAAAGCCTTGTAGATGATGCAGAGGGTCTTGAATTTGATCCTTGCAGCCACCCAGAGCAAGTGGTGGGATTTTAGGGCTGGAGAGATGCAGTCTCTGGGCTTGAGGCCAAGGATAAGTCTTGAAGTCCTGTTCTGGATGAGTTTAAGAGGGCGGAGCGAGCAAAGAGGCAGATTAAGGAAGAGGCTATTGCAGTAGTCAAGCCTTGAGAGAACCAGAGCTCTGAGTTTCTGGAGAAAGATGAGGAAAGGGAGAATGCCTCTGAGGTGTTAAAGCTGATAGTGGGCCTTCAGCGATATGTGGTGAGAATGAGAGAGAGGAGTCAAAGATGACACCCAATTCTTTTGCCTCACACGATGGCCAGGGGAGGGGGCTCGAGGAGGGCAGCAGAGTGTAGGAGGGAGAGAGGGGAGAGGAGTCCCCATGAGAAGGATCTTAGTCTTACTGGCGTTGAGGCAAAGACTATTGGCAGCGCACCATGCCTGAATAGCAGTCACGAATGAGAGAGAAAGGAGAGGAGGAAGCGGAGGGAAGCTTAAAGGAAAGCTGTTTGTCATTAGTATAACACTGGAAATGAGGAGAGAAGGTGGGGATCAAACATGGTAAATGTTGAAAAGCCACGGTGAGAGGATAGAGCCCTGAGGGACACTGCAGGTCGAGAGTGAGATGTTAGAGAGAAAAGGGTCCAGTTAAAATTGAGAGGGCTGATTAGAGATGAAAGAGGTCAACCATTACCCTATCCATGATACCCAGGGTATCGCAGAGCCAGATTATGAGGATGGAATGATTGACTGTGTCAAAAGCAGAGGACAGATTGAGGAGGATAAGGAGTGAAGGTTTGAGAGCAGGTCATCATGGGTGTTCAGGAGAGCAGTTTCTGTTCCTCTGGATGCTCTGAAGCCAGACTCATGGTCATGGAGGAAACCAACAGAATCAGTGTGATGCGTTAGTTGGGAGATAACCAACTTCGCCTAGAGTTTGCCCAAGAAGGGTGTAGTGGAGATAGGATGGTAATTAGCCGGGCAGGAAGGGTCCTCAGGTGGCTTTTTTAGGAGGGGGTGCACACAGGAGTGCTTGAGGGGTGAGGGGAAGGAGCCAGTGGTGAAAGAGTGGTTACAGAACTCAGCAAGGAGGGAGAGAGAGAGGCAATATTGTCATTGATAGTTCTAGAGGAGCAGGGATGCACCTGTTTGGAGGAGACTTTCATAGAGCAGACTATCTCTGTGACCTCATCAGGTGCTATGGGTAAGAAGGCAGAGAGAAGGGGGAAGCAGAGGAGGAGGCCATGGGAGGCCTGCCAGTAGGTGGGGGATATAAGGAGGCTTAGAGGAGAGAGAGGGCAGGATGTCCTGTGTTTTGTGAAATGGCTAGCCAGCACTGTGCAGAGGGCCTGATAAGGAAGAGGAGAAGTGGAGCCTGCAGTAGGATTGGCAAGTTCCTTACTGTTTTCGAAAAGTTCAGCCATGTTGTTAGTGGCCCCAAAGATGGGGAATTGGCTGTGGGCCCATTTCTTGGACCGGATGGAGAGTCTGTATTGTCATTGGAGCAGGCGATAGACCAGTTTGTCAGAGGATGTGCTAGAAGCCAACCACTTCTGTTTCGCCGCTTTACACTTGCGTTTCAACAAGGCTAAATCTGAATCATACAAACTGTTGCACTTGGAAGCAGGCTTCATACAGATCCTTATGGTGGAGAAAAAGATGTCAAGAGTGTTGGAGATGGAGAGGTGAAGGATAGTAAGACCTGAATCAGTGTGGGAGTGAAAAGTAGGAGTGGGGGGAGTGAAGGAGGTGGCAAAAGCAGCAACTGACACTCACTTCGTAGGTCGAATGACATAGAAGGAGACAGGCGGTGCAGGCGGATGCTTAGCCGGGGAGCCAAGGAGCTCCAGATGGAAGTAGAGGAGGGCGTGGTCAGACCAGGAGAGAGGAGTAGTAAGAGGGTTGGAGAAGGAGATATCAGCTGAGATGAGTGCATCCAAGGTGTGCCCAGCTGAGTGCGCAGGGCAAGAGGGAAGAATAGTGAGGGAGAGTTGCAGAGACTGCAGTAGTGTGGAGTGGCTGCTTCAAGAGAATCACAATGAATATTTAAGTCTTCAAGGAAGAGAAGCTTAGAGGTAGAGGTTAGAAGAAAGGAGGCGAGGTCGGCCCACTCTGAAAGGAAGCAGAGATCGGCCCAGGAGTCCTATAGATGATAGCAAGTTTGAGCAATGGAGTGGGAGAGACGCAAAGCTTGCAGATAAGGCATTCAAAGGAGGAGTAGGATTGAGTGGGTATTTATTTATTTATTTTTACATTTATATAACGTGCTAAAACCTGTGGCATCAAGGCACTTTTATATTGCAGGTTACATAGACAGAGAGCAGTAAAACATTAGTCGTAAGTTAGGGGGTGAAAAGTCATAAGCAGATAGTTGAAATGATCTGTTAGGCGAATAGCAGTGTTTTCATTGCCTTTTAAAAGGTCCAGTACCAGCGTTCAGCCCTCAAGGTGGGGGGGAGGGTGTTCCAGTGTTTGGCAGCTATGGCCGGGAAGCTGAATTCACCGGCTTTGGTTCTTTTGAACTTGGGCTGAGTGATGCGGTTGGTGTATGCTTCTCTGGTGGGTCTTGGTGAGTTGCTTCTGGTCAGTTCTTGAGACAGGTAGGGGGGGCATCCATGGACAGACATCTGTGGGTGATGGAAAGTGTTTTAAAGGTGATCCGTTCACAGATCGGGAGCCAGTGTGCTGTTTTACGGGATGCCGTGATGTGGTCTTTCTTTGGGATGTTCAGGGCCACTCGGAGAGCATTGTTCTGAATGACTTGCATTTTTCGTATATTTTGCTCAGTGGTGCCTGCAAAGTGTCAAGCTTGGATCCAATAGTGGGTCGGGCAATGGTAAGGCAGCTGTCTGGGGAGAGAAACCGTCTGGATGCATTGATCAGTTTGGTAGAATATGCTCCGGCGGATGCTATGGCATTGACTGGCCGTGATATGGACAGGAAGGCGTCAATGTATACGCCTAGGGTTTTCACGAAGGGAGAGACCGGAATGGGGAGGCCATCGATATTAAATGAGGCATGCAGGGGATCAAATCTTTTTATGGCTCTGGGGGGGGCCCACTTTGAGTAGCTCCGTCTTATCGCCGTTGAGACACAGACGGTGTGTGGCCATCCAGGCCTGATGATTAGGTAGACAGAGCTTAAGGTAGTAGAATCTTCTGTGTAGTTGCCTGAGAGGGGTAGGAGGATGTGTGTGTCATTGCATAATTTGTATAAGAAATGCAGAGGGAGTCCAGAAGGGTGAAAGGGGGGGTGAATATGTTGTACAGGGTAGGGGACATGCAGGAGCCTTGTGGGACACCACAGGAGATGGGAGTAGGGGGGGGGCGCACATGCGTTTTCTGCAAAGACTCGGATGGGTCTGTCTCCTAAGAAGGAGAGGATCCAGGTGATGGCTTCATGGGGGAAGTAGGCTGATGTGTGAGGTGTTGACCTAGGATTTTATGATCTACAAGGTCAAATGCTGTTGATATGTCAAGCAGGAGTAACAGCGCAGACTTGCCTTCATCTCTGATTTCGTCAATCTGGATTTTTAGGTCGAAAAGAGCTGACTCAGTTCCGTGCCCAGGGCGCTAACCTGATATGCCTAGGATCTTGTTGGTTTCTAGATGGCGTTGGATTTTCAGGTATGCTGCTCTGTCCAGGATCTTTAATAGGAAGGGGACTGTGGTGATTGGGCGATAGTTGGTGGGGATGGCCGGGTCTAAAGAGCGTTTTTTGATTAATAGGAGAACCCAGGCTTCTTTGAGGTTGGAGTAGACACAGCCTGTATTAAATGAGGCATTGATGAAGGCTATGATTTGTGGAGCGAGGGCATCTGCACTTTCTTTGATCAGGGTGGGGGGGCAAATGTCTCCTTTACAGTGAGAGGGTTTGAGGCCTTTGAGGATGGTTTTTACTTCCTCTTGAGAGTCATTGGTAAAGTGGAATCTGGGAGTGGTGTGAGGTGTGGGGGGAAGAGGAGTGGTGGATGTTGGTACTTGTGAGAGGTCGATGAGGGATTGTTTGGTGTCAACTTTGTTGTGCAGTGTGTTCATTTTTCTGAGCATAGTATTCTGAATGCTGACGCACCAAGCGTCATCTTTTGATATAGTGATTGGTGGGGATGTCAGGGTTTCCAGTTCCCTAAGGATAGCGAACATTTCCCTGGTGTTGAACTTGGCGTTAGTGTTGCAGGTGTTGTATGTGGATGATTTGGCCTGGCAGATTGCTTTGGTGTACATATTGGATGCTAATGTAAACAGTGATTTGTTCTCCTTAGAGGGTGATTTTTTCCAGTTGGCTTCCATCGAGCGTGAAGAGTTTGCAGTTTGGGGGTGAACCAAGAGTTGACGTGGGCTGAAGGTTTAGTTTTGCGTGGCTTGAGTGGAGCTATGGTGTTGATAGCATCAGATAGAGTTTTGGTGTATAAATCTGTCAATGGGCTGGGATCTGTGGTGAGGGTGTGTATAGGAAGGAGTGAGGTGAGCATGGGGGCCAAGTGTTTCTTGGTGAGGGATTTGGAGCTATGTGTGAGAGAGGAAGGAGTGAGGTGAGCATGGGGGCCAAGTGTTCCTTGGTGAGGGATTTGGAGGTATGTGTGAGAGAAGGCGGAATGGGTATGGGGTTGTGGGGGTCGTGCATGGATGGGGAGATAGTGAATTGAACAATGTTGTGGTCAGACCAGAGGCATGGGTAGTTAGAAAGAATGTTGACTTGGCAGTTGAGGTTAATGATCCAATCTAGGATTCAGCCTTTGCTGTGGGTTGGGGTGTTAACACATTGGGGTAAACCAAGAGCGTTGAGGGAATTGGAGAGTGAGGTAGCTGCGGTGCCGTCAGTGTCATTATATCCAAGGTTAAAGTCTCATAGGAGTATCATTTTGGATGATGGTTTGATGGAGGCTCTTATTGTGTGCAGGAGGTTCTCTTCAAATGTAGTGGCTGGGCCGGGGGGATGGTAGATGATGTGGATAGAGATAGTATCTGAGTCTGATATGGTTAGTTTGGTGGAGAGTATGTCACAATTGTCTGGCATCGCAGAGTTGGTGATTCTAATGGGAATTGTATCTTTTGCAATTAGTGCAACTCCCCCTCCCTTTGCATTCTGTCTGTCAGTCCGGTATATGGTATATCCAGGGGGCAGAGCAATGGAGAGTGTTGGGCCAGAAGCCTGTTGTAGCCACGTTTCCGAGGTTGCTTGGAAGTATAGGTCTTGCGAGAATAATAGTTTGTTAATGTCCATTGCATGTGCATGGATAGACCTAGAATTAATTAGTGCACCTTTGAGTGGGGGTGTCTGGCTGGCATGCTGATTGCGGGTGTGGCTTTTTTTGTCAGCATGGTGCTTGGCTTTTTGTCGGTTGCCATCAGCAGTAAGTTTGGGATGGATATTTAGGGTGGTGGCTGTACGGTTCCTGAGGTGGTTGTTTCAGGAGCCTGCACTGTGAGGCAAAGAAGAGAGCGTGAGGGGGAGGTTGGTGTGTTGCAAGGTAGCTGTGCAGCTCCTGGGGCGGTTGTTTCTGGAGCCTGCACTGTGTGGCAAAGAAAACAGCGTGAGGGGAGGTTTAGTCAATGTGGAAGAGAAGATGAGACTGGGTGGTCGGTATTTGGGAATGTGTGTGCAGTGCATGGTCATGTAGGGATGAGGGTGGATGGCGGGGTAGTGCATAAGGGGGGCTGGTTGCTGTCTGATGTTGGTATATGGTGGCTATTAAAGGGCAGAAGGTGTGGCAGGAATGGTGTGGGAAGCGGTAAGGCGGGGTCTGCTGCTCTGATACCGGGGATGATCATTCTTCCTGGGATGGGTGGTAGTGGTGAAGGGTCTGCCGAATGGGAGTATTCGGATTAGCAGTGGGGAGGTTTCTCCGTGTTGCCGATGAGGAGGAGGGAAGCAAGTTGGGGGTGGCAGGTTGGATAGGTGTGCGGGGAGCATGCGTGTACGACCTTGCATTTCTAATTTGGATAAGGCAGCTGGATTGTTACCTTTTTGTTATAGTATGTGATGGGTCCGCGCATCAGCGACATCGAAGTAAGGCGTTTTGCATTTCTGGGATGCGACATGGAAGGAGTACTGTGGCCCGATCCAGCCCGGACAGGCGACGCGGCTCTTGGGAATGGCCCTTTGGGATGGCCCGGCTGTGCCTCCCGGCACAGGGAGCCTATCCTTATTTGAATAGTAGGCAGCAATCAGTGCGCTCGGCACCGCAGGCCTGTTCCATGGCTCTCTGGTGGGTGCCGAGCAGGTCTGGTGATGATGCAGCAGCCATTTTGGAGTGGCCTCGATGGTTGAAAATCTGTAGGGACATCATTGGTGTTGGAGGGGGCATTCGATGGATCAGGGGGTACAAGCTCTCCTGAGCCGTTCTCACCCTCTCCAGCCGGACAGTCAAAGACAAGCGACGCAGCCTTTGAGAATGGCCCTTTGGGATGGCCCGGCTGCGCCTCCCGGCACTGGGAGGCTTTCCTCATTTGACTAGCAGGCAGCCAATCAGTGCGCTCAGCACCGGAGGCATGTTCCATGGCTCTCTGGGTGCTGAGCGGGTCCGGGCATGATGCAGTGGCCATTTTGGAGTGGCCTTGATGGTTGAAAATCTGTAGGGACACCAGTGGTGGTGTAGCGTCACTCGATGGACATCAGGGGGTACAAGCTCTCCTGAGCTGTTCTCACCCTCTCCGGCCAGACAGGCGACGCGGCCCTTGAGAATGGCCCTTTGGGATGGCCCAGCTGCACCTCCCAGCACAGGTAGGCTCTCCTCATTTGACTAGCAGTCAGCCAATCAGTGCGTTGGGCACCAGAGGCCTGTTCCATGGCTCTCTGGGTGCAGAGCGGGTCCGGGGATGATGCAGCAGACATTTTGGAGTGGCTTCGATGGTTGAAAATCTGTAGGGACATCAGTGGTGGTGGAGGGGGCACTCAATGGACATCAGGGGGTACAAGCTCTCCTGAGCTGTTCTCACCCTCTCTGGCCGGACTGGCCAAGACAGGTGACGGGACAGCAAGGTATGATGGAAGCAGGGACCCATTCAGGGTAGACAAGGGCCACTCCGTCACCAGACTGGTTTGATCTGGACTTGGAAAGGATCTTGTAACGCTCAGGAAGGAGACGGTCAAAAGCAGTGACAGAGCTGGCATTGAACCACGTCTAAGTGAGGGCGAGGACGTCGAGGTCAAAGTCTTCAAGGAGGTGACAGATATCAGAAGAGTGTTTGACAGCAGAGCGAGAATTAAGGGTAGCGAAGTGGAGACGATTGCCACCTTTAAAAGTCTTCCGAGGTGGGGTACAGAGCATGGTACACCTTTCAGTGGGGGCGAATGGGCCAGAGGAAAGGCAGCCAGAGGAAAGGCAGGAGAAGGGAGGAAGTTAATGACAGATGAAAGACGCCTGTCAAGAAGGAGGAGGTTGGTCTGAGAGCCCTGGTCCATGATAGTGCCATTCTGGTAGACAAGAGAACTTCCCTTCTGGTTGCACCATTAATGGGAAAGGAGGAAAAGGGGGAGAGGATAGAGACCAAATGGGGAGTCCATAGGTCAGGAGAGGGGACAGTAAAGAGAATGTCAGTAATAGTCTGCCTGGAGGAAGCATTGATGTAGGTGTCAGCAAGGGGCAATCCTGGATTGGAGACCAGGGGCCAGATTACAGAAACTTTGCATCGGTGCAAGTGCAAGGTTTGCACGGTATTAGCACTAGGGCAAAGTTTGCCCTATTTTAAAAACACTGCGACACATTAAAAAACCATTGCACCTCAACAAGTGTAGTTTGGCATACTCAAAGCACCAGGATTAGATGCCCCTAGTGCTGAAAAGATATCGTTTTGATGCATTTTTGCATCAGGGCAAAGTTTGCCATAGAGCTAATGGCATTCCGTGTTAGCACTAGGGTAAACTTTGCCTTGGTGCAAAAATGTAGTGAAAATGCATCTTTTTAGCACTAGGGCAATTTTAGTTCTGGTGCTTTTAATATGGCAAACTGCACATGTTAAGGTGCAATATTTTGAATGCATGCCAGTGTTTTTAAAATAGGGCAAACTTTGCCCTAGTGCAAATACTATGCAAACATTGCATTTGCACTGGTGCAAAGTTTCTGTAATCTGACCCCAGGAGTGCTTTCTTAATTTATTTCAGTCCAGGCTTCGAGAGAGGTTTAGGAAAGGTGATAGAGTATCAATTGGAGTAGATAGGAGAGATGGATAGAAACATGGTTCCAAGGTAGGGGGCGGAGAGCCGGGGAAGGGGCTGCACAATGCACGAGGACCCACCAGGCTACCTAGCAGCAAGTTGAGGAGGAATAACATGCAACAATGAAAACAGTAAAACTGTAATAAGGTCTAGGTTACAAAAAGGCAACGGGGAGAAAGAACAGTTCACAAATGCGGAGGCACAGTTAGTAAAGTGAACATTCAGAAGAGGAAGTTAAGGTAAGATAAAAAAAAGGCCTAGTAATTGGCAAAGCAGTATTTTACATATGGAAATCTGATTGATTTACACAAATAGCTAGAAAGGCATAGGGCGCGATTGATGGAATTATTTGCACAGTTCAAAGTGACTTTGCACTGCTGAGAAGTGACTTTGCACTGCCAACACAACCCTGATTCATGGAACCGTGCAAAGTGTATTTTCGCAGTGCAAACTACTTTGTACTGACTTTGCACTGACTTTGCATTGCAAAAATACACTTTGCACAGTTCCATCAATCAGGGTTTGTGTCGGCAGTGCAAAGTCACTTCTCAGCAGTGCAGGGTGACTTTGAACTGTGCAAATAATTCCATCAATCGGGCCCATAGGGCCTCATTACAACCTTGGTGCTAAGTGCACCAACTTTACCACCATGGTGTAAACTCTGTTTACACCATGGTGGATGGCGGATTTACCGCCCCATTCCAAGGTGAGTGGGGCGGTAAATCCCCATTTCCCATTTTCCCTTCCCCATTCCCATTTTTGCCCCATAGGGCATAATGGGAGTGGGGAAGGCGCTAATTACGCCGCCGTAAATTACGGCGGCGTAATTAGCACCATGGCAGGTTAGCGCCATGGATTTTAACGCCTGCTAAAAGCAGGCGTTAAAATCAGAATAAGCGTTAAGGGTTAACGGTGGCGTTAACCCTTAACGCCTGAGTTGTAATGAGGCCCATAGTATTTTAGCACTACCCGAGGAGTAAGAGCAACAGGACGCCCAGGGACATAAAAGTACAGGCAGATCAGGCTCCTACAGCAAGGCAGGAAACAACAGATGCAAAGGGCTCACAATAAATGCGGCAGAACAAGGAAGCCCATAGAAAGACGGAGGTGGCAAAGGTCACGGTAGGCTCCAAAAGTCACATAATGCATGAAAGTCAGGCAAAGTCAATGTTATGTTATGTTAAAGGTACTTATATAGCGCACAGTCACCAACAGAATTGTTCCCCAGGCGCTCTGGTGGATCTGTAAACAAGAAAGACAGCGGGTAGGGTTAGTAGGATGGTGGGGGAGTTGAAGAGTGGGAGAAGTGGTGTGCTGTGGCCGGCTCAGTTCGGTATACACTGTGCACTAAGCTTTGGTGCGAGTATCAGACCGGGCGAAACCTTGTGTGCTGCAGATGCATTTTATGTGCTGTTTGTATGTTGTTGATGCAGTGTGGTAAAGTGCATGCGGATTGCTGGGTGAGAGATGGTTGTGTGAGTTTTGGGTGGGTTGGGTATGCAGAGATTCGAAAGTTGGGTTAATGGGGTCTGTATCCTGGTTCTAATACTTCTTGTTCCATTTGAGTTGTATTCCTGTGGGTGGGGTTGTTGCTGATTTCTTATTGGCCGTCTGACTGTAGTGTGTAATGGTGCAGCGCAGTCCCAGCTGTATCCTAATGAGCATTGTATACTGAGATTGGGTGTGTCTAATTTCTCTCCCTCTAGTGTGGGAGCTGAGGTTGGGTGCTCCCTTTTCCCTTGCTATCTATTGTGACATTGGTCTGTTGGAGCTTGGTGTGGTTCAGGGCCAGGATGCTATTGACCAGTCGTCCCAGTACGTCCATCTTGGTCAGCCTATGTATTCCGTCTTTGTGTCCTCCTAACATGGCTATCTCTCAGTTGGTCGCTCGGTATGTCGTGGGTGTCTTTCCTAAGTTCCATTGTTTGGTTGTTGCTTTGGTCATTGCAATATGCACAGAATATGCCTCACCAGCTGGTGGGGGCTGGTGAGGCACTAGGCACAAAAAAGGAGTTTCAGTAGGTGATGAAAGGACTCCAAAGAAGTGTGCAAGGTGCCAGCAGGCCTAGCAAGGCCAGAGTGAAGCGCACCATGCAGCAAGACATATGCTGGAGCAGTAGTTATCGGGAGAGGCTAATACCGCATTGCGAGGAGAAGGAGGAGCAGCAAAGCAGGGCCTGTCATGCCATTGTGGTCAGATCTGATATGGCTGTCCACACAAGAACAAAAGGATAACCGCACCTGGTGCCCACCCAAGAACCAAGGGAAAACGCATTGGCAAGAACAACAACGTTGGTGCACGGGCAGAAGATGGCCTTATCATCAAGGTGCAGGCCCTTCTTCCTTAGTTGCAGGCTGCGGATGGAAGTGAAAGATAGCCCACATGGCACAGCCTTACTCACAGGGAGGCGGGGGTTGGGAGGACCCACGTCATGAGTGTTGGTCAGGCTTAGCATCATTAAGCATTAAAGCTTCCTCTAGCCTGGGCCAGTGCCTGGGTTCAGGGCAACTACAGCAGCGTCAGCGTCCTCTGCGATCTGTTCCCACACTGACTCTGCTTTAGCCTGCCCTGAATGGGAGGGTGCAGTCTCCCTGGGGCTAGGGGGGAAACCAGGGAGAAACCGAGGAGAGAAGCCTCTTCAGATACGTGTGTAAGGTGGTTCTGCTGAACTCTCTTGGCTCGGAGCTAACTCTGCTCCAAGATCTCTCCTGCTCTGGCACTTAAAGTCCCTGTGAAATGCTTGATGTGTTGGTGTCCTCAAAGGGGAACTTATAAAACATGTCATGGAGGGGTGAAAAGCTGAGAGAATCCGGCTGCGTCCACTTTCTAGGAGGCACATTGGGTTATGGCCTGTCCATCCCATTCCCCTGTTGCTCGCCCCGGGACAGCCGAGAGGATGGGCAGTGCCTCTATCTCACTGCAGCACCTACTGACAGGTGAACACAAAGAAGAGAAAGATCCATACACTATAATGCATAGCTCCTTGAGTAAAGGTCCAAGAAAAAGTGAGCACAGGACTCCTGGAAAGAATAAATTTTTACTCTGGGAAATAACAGCATCGGGAAAGAATAGACGACTGTGCGCAAGTGCTTATAGGTTTAGCCTCTAAATGGAATTTTGAATACATCACACACAATCAGGTCGTGTGGAATAAATTCTTTATTTATTTATTTGTAATTTTGACAAAACAGCAAAGAACAATTAATGATAATTAAAACAATTGAAATACATGCAGATAAGAGAGCACATAATTACAAACATAGAACTAGTACATATCTAGAAACTCATCCCAAATTTTAGCATACAAGTTAAGCTTCTTTTGTTTCCTGTAGATCATTCTTTCCATATTGGCAAGACAATTCATCTCCTCGATCCAATTGACAACCGATGGTGCTATACGAGACTTCCAACTCCTCAATATCATTTTTTTGCATATACAAGCCCCTCTAAATAGAAATTTTTTCTGAGAGACTGAAAGATCTTCAAGTAACTCATCACAACCCAAGACCATTGTTTTGAAATCTAGAGCAATATCCTGATGTAAAAACCATAGGCAAATGTTACACACATCCTGCCATAATCCACAGACACGTATACAGTCCCAGATTATATGTTCCAAGCTTCCCACTGCATTTCCACAGCTCCAGCAGTCATCCGAATCCATCAAACCGCTCATCTTCAATCTTTCCGGGCTCCAGTACACTCTGTTGAGGATTTTAATTTGCCTTGAACGTTCTTCTAAGTTAATCGAGCAAAGTTTAATGTTAGCACACATCCCCATCCACATCTCAGAAGAAATCACACAGTCCAATCTCCTGCCCCATTCTTCTCTTAGTTCTGTATTCTCTCTATAATTGGACACAATCCGATTGTATATTCTACTGGCAATTGAACCGCAACCTGGTTCACTTTTCTTTAGAAAGAGGTCCACAATAGTATCTCCTTGCTCATCCATCTCCTTTATACATCTTTTAAATTTCCTGAAATCACTACTGGAATAGCCGTCCATGGTAAATTTGGCACATAACTCCTCCTCCTCAATCAATCTACCTTCCTTATTAGCATCACCAATCCAATTTATTCCACTGAGGGACCATTCCGGCCAAAATAAAGGTTTACCCCTCTCAACTATTCCCGGATTCAACCAAATAGAAGCATGGGAAGTTTTCAAAGCCTCCGAGCCCAGCATTACATGTATATTTTTCCAAGTTTCCCTCAAAAACACAGTCAATTGAATTTTCTTACAATGCTTATTTGTGGCCGTGAGGATGGCTTTAGGAGCAAATTCACATAAAAGCATTCATCGGAAAATGTAGGAATCATCTGTGAACTGGTCCAAATCTGGATTTAGCTGCTGCAGTTGACATTGCCTGCTGTATCGAAACCCCTCATGACAATATCCAGGAAATGGAGGATTCAAGTAAAGACTTATTTTGTGTGGTTTCGCATGAGTGTCCAGGATTGTCTTAAGAAAAAAAAAGTGGGAATGTAAATAAGGGCCAGTCATCCCTATATAAGTAGCAGGAATTGCTTTACCTGTGGATGTCCAGATCCCCCTGGCAGATTACAAACAATGGCCTGCTATTGATAACATATGTTGTATCTGTAAGAGGAGGCGTCGTTTTAGAAGGGTCTCTCATGTGAAAGCAGGTGGCAGAGTAAACCTTGTGAGCAGCAGCCATGCAGCAAGTGCCACTAAAGGGAAATACTATTCTTCAGTGGTACAGGACAAATGTGTGAATACTGACAGTGAGAAACCAATGTGCATAATTCAATGTAATGACGCCTCTAAAAGAGTGATGCAAGATTCTTGTTCCAAACACAGCATTTAGGGGTTTGGGGATTTCTTAGAAGTCGTTTGGGGACTATAGGTTGAAGAGGCTTTTATTGCTCCCGGAATGTTTGGTACAAGCAGAATATAGATGACTGGTACCATGTAATGCATTCTGTCATGAAGCGGTGTAGGATTAATATAAGGTAGACACTTAGGTTTTAAGTATACCCTTTTATTAGGGATCCTTACACAAGTGGGCCATCTAAGGACAATATAACTCAACAATAGAATATGTGTGACTTGAGATTCAAACAGCAAAGTTGCTAGCTTTCGTAAACACCACTCCAGGATCCCTTGCCAGGACATACCCAGATTTCTCAGTCAGTCTGGAGATGTTCTTTGTACCTTTGAATCAGTTCTTCTGGTGCTCGTCCTTGTCTGCTGTGAGAACCCTCGCCAGGAACTCAAGGCCCACATGCACTTGTATGCTAGGCCTAGATAACGACAGAAGGGTGATTCCAGAACTCGCTCCAAGAAGCTAGCTACCTCGGAACCTCGACAGGTTGGGTCAGTCCCTAACATCCTGTCCTTGTCTACCTCTTCGAAGAGCCGTTCTTCTGCTTCTGGTACAGTAGTCTATTTGTGGGCCAGATATGGCAAACCCTTGCCCCTGGGGGTTCCTGACCCATATTTTGACAGAGTCAAGGACCTGACCCTGTCAAGAAGGTATGGGGACCCCTCTCAGTCTCTGGTGGGAGGCCAACCAGGGTTGTTGCCAGAACCAGTTATGCCAGAGGTGGGGTTTTGTAGTCGGAAGGACCCCAGCCTTGATCCTTCTCTTGTGGCTGCATGTTGGAATTGAGTACCACTTCTTCTTACCCCATACCTGTAATGCACAACGCTTGCCAGTTTCTTTCTTGTCCTGTAGGACCTTAAGATTCAGCATGCACAGCGGTGGAGGAATGAGGAAGCAGCTGGCATGGGAGAGAGAGGGCAGAAAGCCACCAGCATCTGAGCAATCCACAGTGCAGAAAACAGGTATACTAGGCGACATGGGTCAGCGTGAGGAAAAAAGCTCCAGCAGCAGCGAGGTTGTGGAGCGCTGACTTCATAGTTCAAGCCACAAGGCCAATATTCTTACCTGCTCTGGAGCCGTGGTGCGGTCTCCATGCTAAAGCAGCATCTTGCACCCGCCAGGAAACAGTCAGACGAACTGGGACATTGAAGTTGATTCTTGCTACAGCGGACTGCCACTTACAGATGACAGTGGACTTGCGTACCAGAAAGGGGCACGGTTTAAAACCCCTTTTTGTGCTTTTGTTTATCTATAACACCAGGAGGCCTACTAGGGTGGAAGCCAGAGCCAGTCTTACCCGAGTGGGGGGCGGTGGCAGTTGAGAGGGGGTTGTGGCAGTTGAGAGGGGGTTGTTGGATGCCTGGGCTGAGGAAGGAATAGCCTGCAGTCGAGAGAGATAGCAGGGCCACCCTTAGCAGTGACTTTAATATTCTAAAAATAAAAACCATTGACCTTTCTTAGGGAGGTGTTATGTTCTTGGGGTAATCTGTGCCAGTATTCAGGTGCACATCGCAGAAGATGACCAGCGAATGTGACAACACTTTGGGAATGGTTGTCCTGCAGGGTTACCTGTGTTTTCAAGGTACTACCCATGCTTTGTTTCAGTTTTAAAGGGACAGGAGCATATTTCTGATCATTGTGACGAGCCTGTGCCAAAGGATTAGGTCATGGTGGAGTAGGCAAGCTGATCCTCCTGCACCGTACCGGCTCAGCATCATGTAGCTGGTGGAAGCAACTGGCGGCCATGGCCACTCTGTGTTTTTCCTCAGAGTCAGGCAGGGGACTTTGTCACAAATTTCAAGTATGAAGGTCACGTCACTGCTGTAATATTTAAGTGGATACATCCATTCCGGGGAGATAAGGAATCAAAATGCATCCAGGTGGAGACTATCAGGGGGCGCGGACCAACATGGCCATGCTTTAGAGGAGCTCTGCACACCATTGTCCCCCATGGCGGCCTGAGAGTAAGTGAAGGCTTTTTGTAATGAAATTCCAGTGGTGAAACGGCCACAGAGATCTCGGGTGCCGGACCACTCTGCACCTGCTTCTCTCTGAATCGTCTTCTTTTTACTTCAATTGAAAAGTCCCTCTCGCCATCTGGCATTTACTCATGCTTCTTAATTTAGAAAGTTTAAACGAATTGTTCACTTTGCAACACTCTTGCTCCTCACAGCCTTCACTTTCAACGCAAACCGGTATCTCACAGTTGCTTTTAATTCACCAGTTGCGTGAAGCCTTTTTGATCGGTGGCTTTTGTTCTCGGAGCCAAAGACGATGCTTCAGCAGCCACAGCTCCTCGCTGCTTCGTTCAACCACACAGTAGGGCCTTGATCAGGTCTCACTTTCAGGCCAGTAGTTTGCCGTCGCTACAGCTGGGACTTACGTCTGGCTCCTCGCCTTGCTCAAAAGGTCTCCCTCTGCCAGACGCAGACCCTTCTTCAAGTTCTTTTTATTTTCCAAAAATAAAATGTCTTTGGACTTCAAGTCCCAGAATTCACCTGGTTATTTTTGCTCCCACTTCCCAGCTCCCAAATATGGCATTCTCTGGCTCTGGAAGCTGCAGGAGGTAAAAGGGAATGTTGAAATGAGGTAAGTGTCTTGCCGCATACCCCTCAAAGACCTGGGCTCACCTGTTTGGCCCAGGGGAGGGGCATTGATGTGGGTACTTCCAGGCAACCCCGGCTGCACCTGGTTTTGCCTTCTGGAGGTACAGTTCCCTCGCCTTTCAGAAACAGCCATATTTTTAACACACATCCATCTAGATCTTGGGCAACCATTCAGAAATGGCCGATTTCCTCCGTCCCTTTTGCGTGTTGTCTTTTGCGTTTTCATTCGCATCAGGCTAGCCATTAGAAAACACGTCATCACGCCAACGCTAACGTGTGATCATGTATAAAGGCGCCATATAAATCACATGATCACCGACATGGTACGCGACCGTCTGGACAGAGAACAAATAGTCCTGTTCCATACGTACAAGTAAGTCTCCCGCATTTAGAGTTTTTTTGTATTGAAAAGTAGATTGGATTCCTTTTCATTCATAGTCCTTTTGTGTACCTTTTGAATTTGTAGATCGGGTACACACGCGATATTTGTTACGTACTGCCCCGTTTTTCGTTTATACGGATTCCAACAACACCGCATTTTGCCTTTGTACTGATGGCAACAGCATCACTATGGATTAAAGGTATGAGGACTCACATATATTCCCTCCATAATGTATCTGTAGCGAGGCAATCGCTACAACACTGATGTGCATTACATGCATTCCTCTTTTTCCTTTTTCCTCTAGTCACTATAAGCCATTGATCGACACCCTTTGCTTCAAAAAGGAAACAAAGTCATTAATTACTCTTGGACCTTGTAATACTCCATCAAATATCGTGAAAATGGAGCTCCACTTGAAGGTACAAAAAATAACATCGCTCTATAGAAATAACATGAATAACACTTTTATGAAGAATGCTTAAATAAGAAAACGATAAAATCTCTCTACATCAGTAATAAGATACTCCAAAAATATAAGTTATTTAACTAACTTTGATCGAGACTGAGGGGATTAACCACTCAGTTTTCTTGGTTGCACACCCACTAAAATAAGACAGTGCAGGTCATAGAAATACTGATGAGGCTTGCTGATGAATGACATTTAGAACTTAGCTAGTTTTGAACCTATTGTGTTTGTTTGTTTTTAGAAATACATCTTTTGATACTCTCAGCCCAGTATGAAGATTTCGATGCTGGGGTTACTAACACCGCCTTAACGTGTCCTGACGAAAGTCTTATATGGTCTCACTTCCATCCCACGACGACAGCCACTCACAAAAGACTGGTGTTGACCTATAAGGCTGGAAACAGAGCTAACCCGTCGACACTGTTTACAGATGGGCTTATGCCCATATACTGTACCATTAGTGGTCGTTCAAAAATGTTTTCATGAGTCATTGTTTGTGTTGAAAAGTCACTTACACAACTACTAACATCACCTATATTCATAAAAGAAAATAGGCCTGATACATGATTGGATGAAATGAAGTGGTCCCACATGACTACCTCTATTATCTAACCGTTTCTGTTAAACAGGATTGTGATTTTGGTCATCTTTGGTGTTTTTTTAATCGAACTAATTATGTTCAATCTTTTTATGTAATCAAAAAAAATCATGTTTTTTGAGTAAAATACTAGCTTTTGTACAGATTGATTCTATAATAAGATTATGTTTCTCCTGCATGTTCCTCATCTTTATCTAGACCTTGCGCCCGAGATTGTGACAACAACAGGTAGCTTGTTTCTGGGAAAACCCCTTTTTCGTCTATGATTTTCTGACCACATCCCACAAGCCCCTATCAAAAAAGTGGTCGCCCCAGCTCAACAGCTATACCCGGTACAGTTCCCTCTACACACTGCAGCCTCCCCTGTACTCTGTGGGCCAGTGTCTGGGTGGTTTTCTCCTCCTTTCAGGTCTCCCAGGGTCTCTGCAGCTCACTTAGTCTTCCTCTGACTTTGCGGCACCTTACAGAATCCCCAGCTCGCTCAAAGTGTGCTCTCCTGCTCCTCCTTTTATACTTCCTGGGAGAGTAAAGTGGAGTCAGGTGTGAGTATTTGAAAAGGGAGGCATAACTTTGCCTGGGCTCATTACTGGGGCAGTCTGCTGTCAAGGGGGAAAGAGTCTTTTTTTCTGTGTCTGACTGTGTTTTCTGTCACTAATCTTTATCCCCCCCCCCCAGTCCCTCGCCTCCGCGTCTAAGTGTTTACATGGAAAGGGGGATTGGAGTGTAAATTGGAAAGCCAGTAAATCTTGCACAGTAGGATGGGAAGAGGTTTGAAAAGAAAGATGATACCGCGTCTCACCATCGGGTGCCCCTACCCTACTTCCCGAGGATCCCTCAGCCAGGTGATCCTCCTGCACTCGTCCACCCCAAGGAACTGTATCCACCAGTGATAACTGTGTCCTGGCAACCTGGATGAAAGATCCCCAGGGATAAGTACCAGAGACACCCTCTGGTTTCTCACAAGGCATAGGGACTGCCAACCTCTCACGGCCTGGTTGTCGGAAAGCAGTATACGGTGTAGGTGGACATTTCCATTCGCACTGGTCTTCATGATTAATGAAGTGTACTGCTCTATCACTAAAGGCGCAGAAGCAGAGCAGGCCCTACGATACCTCTCGGAGTGTTAAAAGAACGCAGGGGGGCGTACTTGAGTGAGGGAGGAGGGTTTGGCCGGGAGGGAGACAGGAGGCATTGAGGGGCCTCAGTTAACGTAAAAGGGTCTCAAGGGGTAGGAGGTTTTTAAAGCTTAATACTCCCCCGCCAGTGAAGTGAACAGAGTAGATGTTACTGCGTGCCTATGAATGGAGTGTTAAGATCTTTGTGGTGGTGGTTTATGGTTATGCCTTTGTTCGCATTGAGTGTGGTTATATGGGGGGGGGCACGGGATGGGAGGTTGTTCTGTCCATGGTGGCCAAGTGTTTGATGGGCGTCTCTGGGATTTTGGGGCGTGGGTAAAGGGGGGGGTAGTCCGTTGTGTTCTTTGGGAGTTGGGGGGACGGGCGGCATAAGGGATGGTTTGGAGAATATGGCTGCAGGGTGTGCTACAGCCAGCTTGAGATGAGACGGAAGGAGTGATGGCAATGGTAGGAGGTAATAGGGGGAAAGGGCGGCCACATGGCGGTGGGGTCTTGAATGTGAAAGGTTTAAACTCCCTGACTAAAAGTACGTTTGTAGCCAGGGAATTTAAGAGAGATGAGTTGGATGTGTGGATGTTGCAAGAGACCAGGTTGGTGGAGGGTGAAGAGAGACACATTCCGTTGGGGCTGATTGGTGGGGGGTTTTGGGCATCTGGGCGGGTGAAGAAAGGAGGATTAGGGATCCTGCTGCACAAGAGATTGAGATTAACTGAGGTCAAGGTCTGGAGATGTTGGGACGGAAGGGCCCTGCTTGTAGCAGGCAGAAGAAATGGGACATGGAGGTTGTAAACACTGGTAGGGTGTGTCTGTACTTCCGCTCTCTATATGGTAGAGGAGAGGCACAGAGGACCCAAGCCAAGATTCTCTATTATTGGTACGTGGTTGAGCAATCAAGGCCTAGCTTCTCAGAGGTGATGCAGGGTGGTTCTTAAGTACAGTGTGGTCCCCGAGCCCCCACAAAGGAATGTCCACACACTGTATTACTGAAAACACAGTCTTTATATAATTAATATTCAAAGGTATGTACACGATCACAATAACGCACTTTGTACTCGGAAGTCAATAATGATAAATATATCCAATTCTAAAGTGTTACCACCAATGTTATCGAATCTCATTAAAGTGCATCAACTGTACGGTAAAAATGTCACACAGATCAATAACGAGGAAACCAGCAATAGAGATAGGAAGGAACCCAAGATGGTTGAAACAGTAGGCAGAATGCTGACCCCTACCACTAGGCACAGTTCTGTGTGGATATCCCCACACCTGGGCAACCTGTAAATAAAGATATATAGCACAAGCCCAGTCCATATAATGTTCAATAGTCTTACTTCCTCCTATTAAGGTTTTACCCCCCCAATGGAAGAGGCGTGTGGGGCACCTCGGTGACGATACTTCTGGACCACAAAGAGATGATGAACTGTGGCCACGCAAGGGCGTTGAGTCGTCGGCGTCTGTGTGGTCTTTAGGTGGCGGGAAACCCACCGGTGGATGCTCCTCGGCACGTCGACGGTCGGGCCTTCTCCAGCGGGAGACAAGCGGGTGACGATGCAGACGAGAGCGTCCGATGATCAATTGAAGTTCTTAGGCAAACGGGAGCACGGCAGCTCCGGTCGGCGACGGCGGTCGTCAACAGTGGCGGACAACAGTCCGGGCGCTTCTCCTTGGAGTTCCGCAGCAGTCTCTGTATCGGGTCGGCAGCCTGTCGAAGGTCTGTCTACCAGGGAGCCTTGGCAAAGATCAGCTGTGCACGATGGTCCCGCACAGCTCGGGAAGAGGGCGCCTTACCAGGTCCTCTCTGGGCCAGTCCTTGGAGGCACAGCAGCTTTCAGATTGCGAAGGAGAGCAACAGCAATTCTTCTTGTCCAGCCGGGCTTCATGGTCAAGCTTCAGTTACTCCAGTTACTCGTCGTAGTGTACTTCAGCTTCTGAACACGATTCCTAGCAGTGGGAGGTCCCCAGGCATACTGTTGATCTCCCATTGTTTCCGCTGGGTCACACTCAAGCATCCAATCACGACTACGGGCATTCATGCAGGCAGGCAGCCAAACAGGCACAAAAGGTATTCAGGCCATTCACTTATCTCCAGACACTCACAACAAGTTATGTGTATTGGGACAAGTACCGAGCCATTCAACACTCCAAGCTGCATTCATACCGGTTTCGGGCAGGGCTGTCTCAGTCATTTTGTCAACCACCAGATACTAGACATCCACAACACAGAATGCATATTCGTCACACACTCTATTCACCCAGGTCCCACCCACAGGAGGTACCCACAACATACATCACCGGGAAGGCTCTAGCTAGTCTCGCCGGGCCTTCATAACAACACCATATATGGCATTTCCACCCAACAGCCAGTCAGGGGGAAGGGACAGAGTCAGGGCTTCCCAGGACTTTGGGAAAACAAGGTAATGGGTAATAGAAAGCAAGAGGCCACAGGGGCCATCTTGTTTTCCATCAGGAATCAACTGATCCCAATGGCAGGGCCGGGGTAACCCAAAATGGAGGATACTCCGCGCACCTGTAAACTTCAGCATGGAGCTGCCACCAGCCCATACCCTGCTCTGCGGGACACCCACAGGTGCCCAAAAACATACACTAGGGGCACAGGGTTGTACCCCCACGTATGGGTGCCATAAGGGTATCCCACGGGTCCGTTCACCAAACCAAAAGAGAGAGAGCTGCACCGTCAGGAGTCCCACATGAACTCCTGCGCTGAAAACACGACAGAACACACGATAAAAAGCAGTAAAGGACGAGGATACGGAGGCCCTGTCCCTCCGATGCATTTCCAGCATCACAGAGGTCATTTGCAATGGTATATTGACCAAATCAGGGGCCAGAGGGCGTTTCTGGTGGAGACTTTGGGCCAATTGATGGGTGAGGCTAATGTTATCCTCATACTGGGTGGATACTTTAATATGTGGGCTGACCCCAAGTTTGATAGGAGGGCCCTGGGGAAGGAGGGTGGCAGGTGACCCTGGCGGTCAAGGTGGTTTAGCTGATTGCTTGAACCTATACGGGTTGCAGGATGTTTGGAGATGGTTCCACTCGTGCGATCTGGGATACACTTTTTTCTCTCCTCCTCACGGTACCTAAATCCATATTGATTATATGTGCGTGGGCAGAGAACTGTTGGGCCACGTAGTGGATTGTGTCCATGTGACATTTAGCTGGACAGACCACGATATGGTGATAAGGTTTGCGCCCTGATACCTCCAGGTCTGGTGCACGTTACAAATATACGAACAAACAAATGGGGGTCTCTTTAGATGGGATGCAGGGTTGGGACTCAATCTGGCAGTGCAATGACTCTCTGTGGAAGGATGTGAGGCTCCGGGAGGAATTAGAGACAGGGATCAAGAAATACTTTAGTATAAATGATACAGGTGAGGTGGAGGTGGCCTATTGCATGATCTGGGAGGTGGCTAAGGCTACCTAGAACGGCCTGTTGATTAAAGAAAATGTCTATAATAAGAGGGAAAGAAACATTTGTGAAGGTACCTTGAGGAAGGATATTGTCTCCTTAAAATGTAGGATACAGGTGGGGGGCATGGGCAGGTCAGGATTGTTGCAAGAGGCAAGGCCAACAGGGCAGAGTTGAAATCGCTGCAGCTGGGAAAGGCGGTTCGACAGTTACAATTTCCGAAACAAAAGTATTATGAGAAAGGGAACCAGGCTGATGGGCTCTTAGAAGCCCAGCTCAGAGGGCGGCAAGATGGGTTGATGAAATTATCGGATCTGATGGGCGGGTTGAGACGTCCCCTATCGGGATAGCGGGCTGCTTTGCAAGATTCTACAATGAGCTCTACGGGTTTGAGATGCGTGCTGACAGGGAGGAGCTGGATTCATATTTGGGGGAGATTACATTCCCGACTGTGACAGAGGAGGAAAGGAGGATGGTGGACGGGACATTATGCCTGGAAGAGGTGCCATTGGCCATTTGGGAGATGCAGGCTGGGAAGGCACCGGGGAAAGATGGTTTCACAATCAGGTTTTATATGTCCTTCTAGGGGCTGCTCGCTACACATCTGGTAACGTTATTTAACCTTATCCAGGAGACAGGGAGAGCACCAGAGTCTTTTGGCTGGGCCTTGATAAAGGTGATTCCCAAGCGAGGAGGGACGCCAGGGCGTGTGTGTCCTACCTACCCATATCTTACTGAATGTTGATGCAAAGATTTTTACCAGGGTGCTGAGTTCCCAGTTTGAGACACTGATACCCCGATTAATCCTTTCAGATCAGGTGGGTTTCATTTGTGGGAGACAAGGAGCTGATACATTGAGCAAAGCTCTGCATTTGATGGGTATGACCTCGGGGAAAGAGGCCAACCCAACGCTATTGGAATAGAGATGCAGAGAAGGCCTTCGATATGAATTTCGATACTGTATCTATTTCCGATGCTCTCGACAGCAGTCCCGGAGACGTTACTGAGGGAGGAAAAGGGGTGCATGTTGAGGTTTCTATGGCAGGGAAAGAAACCATGGGTTGCGTATATTACCTTTATTCAAGCCAAGAAGAGGGGGGGCGGTGGGATTCCCTGACCTCCGGTGGTATTACAGGACAGCACAGTTAAGGATGCTGGTCCCACACCGGGAGGATGTTGGTAATGTGAGAAACCTGGAGGTTCCTCACCCGCTAGCCTCCGGGGATCTGTCATCCAGGTGGCCAGGACACAGCCTTCGCTTTGGATCCCGTTCCGGGGGGTGGACCAGTGTGGGAGGATCACCTGGATGAGGGGTCTTCGGGGTGTGAAATGAGACACTGAAGTGTGAGACGCGTTATCCCCTTCCTTATGACACCTTTCCCCCAACCTATTAGGTCGGATACTTGGGAACTCAAGCCCCCCCCACCTTTCCCAACAAAAACACTTTCTCACGGACAGCCCACCGTGAGCGACAATGGACTAACACCAGGGTCGTATACCTGACATGTCCCAAAACCATGATCTGGCAAGGACAGACAATTATGGATCATTACACACACCTAACTTCCATCACACCTCCCCACACGGATAAAAGGCGGAGCACGCAAGCACACTCTGAACGAGGCAAAACACACAAGGGAAAAGCAGTTCCGAGATGGCAGTTTAATACAAGGAGGAAGACGGCTAGACCAGAGAGGGTCACAAGGAGGGAAGTACCGTGGAACTCTAAGGACGGTTACTTTCGTGAACCTTGGAACGTAAGAAACCAAAGACCAGCAACGAAGGCTGATCAAACCTGTGCAATATGTTGGAGGTACCAGGGGCTCTCCCACATCGATAACCCAGCCAGGGAGGAGCGATTGCAGCTGTGGTACTGTCCTTGGCTCTTACAACAAAGCAGCGTCAGAAAAGACAGCACAGCTAGTGAGTCGGAGAGACTGATACCAAACCAGCTGGTATTTTGAAGCAAGGTTGCAAGCAGCAACTTTGTATAAAGAGAACAGTGTGTGAGGCGTTGGCGATGAGCGACGCAAATGTAGATGGAAACTAACAAGTGTAATTGGATTTTTGGAGGTCAAGTCAAGATAACCTATTCAGAGTGGTCCGGTGCCCCCTGGGCTAACATTCGAAAGTCTCTGTCTGGTATCCAACTGATGCTGAATGAATTAAAAGGAAGATTGAGATTGTAGTGGGCATGCAGCGGGTCAAGCTAAATCATGTGCACATTCGAAAGTCTTCGATCATTAAAGTACATCGCCATTGGTCCGAGCCTGGGTGAGGGAGACTAATTGAGCGGGATCTGAGCCGGGCAGAGGCGGATCCAATTCGGAACTTTTGAGTTAAAATTTTGCTTTGAAAGGATCTGAGCCCGGCTGAGGGGGATCCAGAGTGAACATCCAAAGTGTGTACTTGTGAAATACTGAAGGGGAAAGAACGTTTCGTTATTGTTTTGTGCAGCAGGCTCTCTGAGCAAAGATACTTGCAAAAAGTAAAGAGACTTGAATACATAAGATCTCGAACTGTGGAAATTGAACTGCATCCTTGTGCCCCAGAATCCAGAGTGTGTGCTGTGCTTGAGGGACCCACCTTGCCCCATACTGAAAATGTGGGGAAAGGAGGCCATCGGTCTGAGAACCCTGACATATCATTTTGTGGGCACTTCTTTCGTTTTCATGAACATTACCCAACATTATTTGTAAATTAGTGGTAAGGATTGCCAATATTCTTTTTTTCGTATAGACCCTTTTTATTTGACAAGATTCCACTAGGACTGCTCTATTATCATTTTATGGTCGTAGCTTGCTCCCATCTGTAGGTTTAGGGTCATCACCCCCTTGTGAAAGTTCAATAAACACCCTTGCTTGTGGCATCCAGAGGACGGGATGCATGGGATCACAATGTGGCCCTCTCCTATGAGCCACCTGTGGACACTGGGGGTGTGAGAGGCAATCCGGGACGCGGGTAGATATCATGCTTCAAGGCTGGGTTGACAAGGATTGGTCAGTTGTGGCCAGATGGGGGGTTTATCTGGATCCAGGAGCTGGAAGCTGCATTGCACATAGGAAGTCTATTGGTATTTCTCTACCTGCAGATCAAGAGGGTACTTGCAGCGGAGAGGTGAAAGCACCACATTCAGAGGGAGCTGACTCCCACAGAGCGTATCTTGGATTCTCAACTGGAAGCACCTGATTTCAGCCTTGTATGGGGCATTCCTGGAAGTGGGAGGTCTGGTACTGAGAGGTGGAGGTTGAAATGAGAGCTGGTTGGGCTTCAGTATGAAATATCAACTGGTGTGATGGTCCTCTCAGGGAATCCAAGGAGGGTGAAGTTGTACATTGTTCTGCTTCCTCCTCCAATTGGCTTCCCTGACTATGAGGTTACAATGCCTCGTGTGATGGACTGTAGCAAACACTATGCTCCTGAAGGGTTAGGTTGACCTGTTATGATGCAATGAGTGTTCCGTAGTTTTGGTAGTTCACGGGAATGCTGCAGGGAGGAGTGGAGGTAGGAGGGGCAAGGTAACGGGAGGGGTATGGAATTAGTCTGTTGATTATGTGCCATATTTTTAATTTCTTATGTAACATCTAAAATCAATAAAAATCTGACATTTAAAAAAGAAAAAATACATCCAGTAGAGCGGGTGCAGGTATAGAGCATGTATAAAGATCACATGGAGAGTATAAAGTACCAGTACCTGGATGGAGTAGGGGACAATCTAAGGATTTGATTATAACATAGTGTTTTGCCGCATGGAGCTGTTTTTGTTCCTTGTAAATATAGGGTTCACAAGATGGCCATACCTATTTGAAAGGAACTTGGTAGCATGCTTGAGTAGCTGATTAGGAAGGAAATTATCAAGCCAATTAAAAGCTTGGAATAGGTATCACTGATGGTGATTTCCAAGAAGTCGGATGTGAAGCTCATGTTGTGTGTTGACCTTGGTTGAGTAGATGAATGTGTAATAGTAGATGGCTACTTTCTCCTTAACCCAGAGGAACAAATGGCACTGTTGTGATAAGCAAAAATATTCTGTACGCTTCATGAGACAAGTGCCTATCACCTATGTCTAAACAAAGTGTCATTGAGTCTCACAACATTCTCTGATGGTCTTTTTAAGTTTAGGTACCTCACTGTTGGTCTTATAGTTCTGCATCTGTATTTTATCAGCTAATGTATCCAAAGTATCCATCCTTCAATGCAATGTATGCTACGCCTTCAGAGGCATCTACCTGTATAAGCTACCATGATTGCAACAAAGCCAGTATGCCTCATTCCAAGGTTTGTTTTATTTGTTTTGTTTTATTCATATTTATATAGCGCACAACAGCCCGAGGACATCGTGGCACTTGTTACAGTACAAAGCTTAGTTACTTAGTTACATGGTCATTAGCAATATATATACAGGTTGCAATATAGTTACATAGTCATTAGCAGTATATATACAGGTTACAATATAGTTATATTACATTTGTGTTATATTACAATATACATGGCAGAAGTGGAGGAGGCAGTCCTCCACTTGCTAGTTGAGGAGAGTGGCCTTGAGGTTGTTGCGAAGACAGAGATGGAAGTTTCAGCTCTAAGGGTGGCAGGGAATGAGTTCCAGAGTTTCGGTGCAATATAGGAGAAGGTATGAATCTACCAGAACAACGTTATAGCAACAAAACACACAAACTGGTTTACACCAATCCCCATGCACTCCGAGCTCTCCCCCCATGAACTGATTATGCCTATCCCAGACTCTAATGATTTTAGCCCTAAATGGATTGTGCCTAGCCTAGAATTGAACATACCTAGCCCTAAATTGACTGTGTCTAGCCCTAAACTGATTGTGCCTAGCCCTAAATTGATTGTGCCTAGCCTAGAATTGACCACGCCTAGCCCTGAATTGATTGTGCCTAGGTCTAAATTGATTGTGCTTAGCCCTCCATTGATTGTGCCTACCCCTAATTTGATTGTGCCTAGCCCTACATTGATTGTGCCTAGACCTACATTGATGGCACCTAGCCCTGAATTGATGGCGCCTAGCCCTGAATTGATTGTGCCTAGCCTAGAATTGATTGTGCCTTACCCTAAATTGACTGTGCCTAGCCTAGAATGGACCATGCCTAGCCCCAAATTGACTGTGTCTAGCCTAGAATTGACCACACCTAGCCCTGAAATGATTATGCCTAGCCCTAAATTGACTGTGCCTAGCCCTAAATTGATTGTGCCTAGCCCTGAATTGATTGTGCCTAGCCCTGAATTGATTGTGCTTAGCCCTAAATTGACTGTTGCTAACCCTGAATTGATGGTGCCTAGCCCTAAATAGATTGTGCCTAGCCCTAAATTGATTTTGCCTAGCCCAAAATGGATTGTGCCTAGCCCTGAATTGATTGTGCCTAGCCCTGAATTGATTGTGCCTAGCCCTATATTGATTGTGCCTAGCCCTACATTGATTGTGCCTAGCCCTACATTGATTGTGCCTAGCCCCACATTTATTGTGTCTAACTTTTAATTGAACGTGCCTGGCCCTGAATTGGCTGTGCCGAGCCCTGAATTGGCTGTGCCTAGCCCTGACATGACTGTGCCTAGCCCTTAATTGACTGTGCCTGGCCCTAAATTGATTGTTGCTAGCCCTAAATTGATTGTGCCTAGCCGCAAATTGATTGTACCTAGCCCTGAATTGATTGTGCCTAGCCCTGAATTGATTGTACCTAGCCATAAATTGATTGTGCATAGCCCTGAATTGATTTTACCTACACTGAATTGATTGTGCCTAGCCCTGAATTGATGGTGCCTAGCCCTGAATTGATGAAGCCTAGCCCTAAATTGATTATGCCTACCCATGAATTGATGGTGCCTAGCCCTGAATTGGTGGTGCCTAACCCTGAATTGATGGTGCCTAGCCCTGAATTGATGGTGCCTAGCCTTGAATCAATGGTGCCTAGCCCTGAATTGATGGTGGCTAGCCCGAAATTGCTTGTGCCTAGGCCAGAATTGACTGTGCCTAGCCCTAAATTGATTGTGCCTAGCCGTGAATTGACTGTACCTAGCCCTGAATTGATTGTGGCTGGCCCTGAATTGATTGTACCTAGCCCTAAATTGATTGTGCATAGCTCTGAATTGATTTTACCTACACTGAGTTGATTGTGCCTAGCCCTGAATTGATGGTGCCTAGGTGATTGTGCCTAGCCCTAAAATGATGGTGCCTAGCCCTGAATTGATGGTGCCTAGCCTTAAATTGATTAGGTGTAGCCCTACATTAATTGTGCCTAGCCCTGAAATTATGGTGCCTAGCCCTGAATTTATGGTGCCTAGCCCTGAATTGATGGTGCATGGCCCTGAATTGGTGGTGCCTAGCCCTGAATTGGTGGTGCCTAGCCCTGAATTGATTGTGCCTAGCCCTGAATCGATGGTGCTTAGCCCTGAATTGATGGGGGCTAGCCCTGAATTGATTGTGCCTAGCCTTGAATTGGCTGTCCCTAGACCTGAATTGATTGTGCCTAGCTCTGAATTGATTGTGCTTAGCCCTAAATTGATTGTGCCTAGCCCTGAATTTATTGTGCCTAGTACTGAATTGATTGTGCCTAGCCCTACATTGACTGTGCCTAGCCCTTAATTGACTGTGCCTGGCCCTGAATTGATTGTTGCTAGCCCTACATTGATTGTGCCTAGCCGTGAATTGACAGTAACTAGCCCTGAATTGATTGTGCCTAGCCCTGAATTGATTGTCCCGTGTCCTAAATTGACTGTGCATAGCCATGAATTGATGGTGCTTAGCCCTAAAATGATTATGTCTAGCCCTACATTGATTGTGCCTAGCCCTGAATTTATGGTGCCTAGCCCTGAATTTATGGTGCCTAGCCCTGAATTGATGGTGCATGGCCCTGAATTCGTGGTGCCTAGTTGATTGTGCCTAGCCCTGAATTGATGGTGCCTAGCCCTGAATTGATGGTGCCTAGCCCTGAATTGATGGTGCCTAGTTGATTGTGCCTAGCCCTGAATTGATGGTGCCTAGCCCTGAATTGATGGTGCCTAGTTGATTGTGCCTAGCCCTGAATTGATGGTGCCTAGCCCTGAATTGATGGTGCCTAGCCCTAAATTGACTATGCCTATCCCTGAATTGATGGTGCCTAGCCCTGAATTGATGGTGCTTAGCCCTAAAATGATTATGTCTAGCCCTACATTGATTGTGCCTAGCCCAGAATTGACTGTGCCTAGCCCTAAATTGATTGTGCCTAGCCCTAAATTGACTGTGCCTGGCCTGAATGATTGTTGCTAGCTCTAAATTGATTGTGCCTAGCTGTGAATTGACTGTACCTAGCCCTGAATTGATTGTGCCTAGCCGTGAATTGACTGTACCTAGCCCTGGATTGATTGTGGCTAGCCCTGAATTGATTGTACCTAGCCCTAAATTGATTGTGCTGCATAGCTCTGAATTGATTTTACCTACACTGAATTGATTGTGCCTAGCCCTGAATTGATGGTGCCTAGGTGATTGTGCCTAGCCCTAAAATAATGGTGCCTAGCCCTGAATTGATGGTGCCTAGCCCTAAATTGATTATGTCTAGCCCTACATTAATTGTGCCTATCGCTGAATTTATGGTGCCTAGCCCTGAATAGATGGTGCCTAGTTGATTGTGCCTAGACCTGAATTGATGGTGCCTAGCCCTAAATTGATTATGCCTAGCCCTGAATTGATTGTACCTACACTGAATTGATGGTGCCTAGTTGATTGTGCCTAGCCCTGATTTGATGGTGCCTAGCCCTGAATTGATGGTGCCTAGCCCTGAATTGATGGTGCCTAGTTGATTGTGCCTAGACCTGAATTGATGGTGCCTAGCCCTGAATTGATGGTGCCTAGCCCTAACTTGACTATGCCTAGCCCTGAATTGATGGTGCCTAGCCCTGAAGTGATGGTGCTTAGCCCTAAAATGATTATGCCTAGCCCTACATTGATTGTGCCTAGCCCAGAATTGACTGTGCCTAGTCCTAAATTGATTGTGCCTAGCCGTGAATTGACTGTACCTAGCCCTGAATTGATTGTGCCTAGCCCTAAATTGATTGTGCCTAGCACTGAATTGATTGTACCTAGCCCTAAATTGATTGTGCATAGCCCTGAATTGATTTTACCTACACTGAATTGATTGTGCCTAGCCCTGAATTGATGGTGCCTAGTTGATTGTGCCTAGCCCTAAATTGATGGTGGCTAGCCCTGAATTGATGATTCCTAGCCCTAAATTGATTATGCCTAGCCTTACATTGATTGTGCCTAGCCCTGAATTGATGGTGCCTAGCCCGGAATTGATGGTGCCTAGTTGATTGTGCCTAGACCTGTATTGATGGTGCCTAGCCCTGAATTGATAGTGCCTAGCCCTAAATTGATTATGCCTAGCCCTGAATTGATGGTGCCTGGCCCTGAATTGGTGGTGCCTAGCCCTGAATTGGTGGTTCCTAGCCCTGAATTGATTGTGCCTAGCCTTGAATCGATGGTGCCTAGCCCAGAATTGACTGTGCCTAGCCCTAAATTGATTGTGCCTAGCCCTTAATTGACTGTGCCTGGCCCTGAATTGATGGTGCCTAGCCCTAACTTGACTATGCCTAGCCCTGAATTGATGGTGCCTAGCCCTGAAGTGATGGTTCTTAGCCCTAAAATGATTATGCCTAGCCCTACATTGATTGTGCCTAGCCCAGAATTGACTGTGCCTAGCCCTAAATTGATTGTGCATAGCCCTTAATTGATTGTGCCTGGCCCTGAATTGATTGTTGCTAGCCGTAAATTGATTGTACCTAGCTGTGAATTGACTGTACCTAGCCCTGAATTGATTGTGCCTAGCCCTGAATTGATTGTCACTTGCCCTAAATTGATTGTGCATAGCCCTGAATTGATTTTACCTACACTGAATTGATTGTGCCTAGCCCTGAATTGATGGTGCCTAGTTGATTGTGCCTAGCCCTGAATTGATGGTGCCTAGCCCTAAATTGACTATGCCTAGCCCTGAATTGATGGTGCCTAGCCCTGAAGTGATGGTGCTTAGCCCTAAAATGATTATGCCTAGCCCTACATTGATTGTGCCTAGCCCAGAATTGTCTGTGCCTAGCCCTAAATTGACTGTGCCCAGCCCTTAATTGACTGTGCCTGGCCCTGAATTGATTGTTGCTAGCTCTAAATTGATTGTGCCTAGCCGTGAATTGACTGTACCTAGCCCTGAATTGATTGTGCCTAGCTCTAAATTGATTGTGCCTAGCCCTGAATTGATTGTACCTAGCCCTAAATTGATTGTGCATAGCCCTGAATTGATTTTACCTACACTGAATTGATTGTGCCTAGCCCTGAATTGATGGTGCCTAGTTGATTGTGCCTAGCCCTAAATTGATGGTGGCTAGCCCTGAATTGATGGTTCCTAGCCCTAAATTGATTATGCCTAGCCCTACATTGATTGTGCCTAGCCCTGAATTGATGGTGCCTAGCCCTGAATTGATGGTGCCTAGCCCGGAATTGATGGTGCCTAGTTGATTGTGCCTAGACCTGTATTGATGGTGCCTAGCCCTGAATTGATAGTGCCTAGCCCTAAATTGATTATGCCTAGCCCTGAATTGATGGTGCTGCCTGGCCCTGAATTGGTGGTGCCTGGCCCTGAATTGGTGGTGCCTAGCCCTGAATTGGTGGTTCCTAGCCCTGAATTGATTGTACCTAGCCCTGAATCGATGGTGCCTAGCTCTGAATTGATTGTGCCTAGCCCTAAATTGATTGGCCCTACACTGAATTGATTGTGCCTAGCCCTGAATTGATGGTGCCTAGTTGATTGTGCCTAGCCCTGAATTGATGGTGCCTAGCCCTGAATTGATGGTGCCTAGCCCTGAATTGATGGTGCCTAGTTGATTGTGCCTAGCCCTGAATTGATGGTGCCTAGCCCTGAATTGATGGTGCCTAGCCCTAAATTGACTATGCCTATCCCTGAATTGATGGTGCCTAGCCCTGAATTGATGGTGCTTAGCCCTAAAATGATTATGCCTAGCCCTACATTGATTGTGCCTAGCCCAGAATTGACTGTGCCTAGCCCTAAATTGATTGTGCCTAGCCCTAAATTGACTGTGCCTGGCCTGAATGATTGTTGCTAGCTCTAAATTGATTGTGCCTAGCTGTGAATTGACTGTACCTAGCCCTGAATTGATTGTGCCTAGCCGTGAATTGACTGTACCTAGCCCTGGATTGATTGTGGCTAGCCCTGAATTGATTGTACCTAGCCCTAAATTGATTGTGCTGCGTAGCTCTGAATTGATTTTACCTACACTGAATTGATTGTGCCTAGCCCTGAATTGATGGTGCCTAGGTGATTGTGCCTAGCCCTAAAATAATGGTGCCTAGCCCTGAATTGATGGTGCCTAGTTGATTGTGCCTAGCCCTGATTTGATGGTGCCTAGCCCTGAATTGATGGTGCCTAGCCCTGAATTGATGGTGCCTAGTTGATTGTGCCTAGACCTGAATTGATGGTGCCTAGCCCTGAATTGATGGTGCCTAGCCCTAACTTGACTATGCCTAGCCCTGAATTGATGGTGCCTAGCCCTGAAGTGATGGTGCTTAGCCCTAAAATGATTATGCCTAGCCCTACATTGATTGTGCCTAGCCCAGAATTGACTGTGCCTAGTCCTAAAATGATTGTGCCTAGCCCTTAATTGACTGTGCCTGGCCCTGAATTGATTGTTGCTAGCTCTAAATTGATTGTGCCTAGCCGTGAATTGACTGTACCTAGCCCTGAATTGATTGTGCCTAGCCCTAAATTGATTGTGCCTAGCACTGAATTGATTGTACCTAGCCCTAAATTGATTGTGCATAGCCCTGAATTGATTTTACCTACACTGAATTGACTATGCCTATTCCTGAATTGATGGTGCCTAGCCCTGAATTGATGGTGCTTAGCCCTAAAATGATTATGCCTAGCCCTACATTGATTGTGCCTAGCCCAGAATTGACTGTGCCTAGCCCTAAATTGATTGTGCCTAGCCCTAAATTGACTGTGCCTGGCCTGAATGATTGTTGCTAGCTCTAAATTGATTGTGCCTAGCTGTGAATTGACTGTACCTAGCCCTGAATTGATTGTGCCTAGCCGTGAATTGACTGTACCTAGCCCTGGATTGATTGTGGCTAGCCCTGAATTGATTGTACCTAGCCCTAAATTGATTGTGCTGCGTAGCTCTGAATTGATTTTACCTACACTGAATTGATTGTGCCTAGCCCTGAATTGATGGTGCCTAGGTGATTGTGCCTAGCCCTGATTTGATGGTGCCTAGCCCTGAATTGATGGTGCCTAGCCCTGAATTGATGGTGCCTAGTTGATTGTGCCTAGACCTGAATTGATGGTGCCTAGCCCTAAATTGATTATGCCTAGCCCTGAATTGATTGTACCTACACTGAATTGATTGTGCCTAGCCCTGAATTGATGGTGCCTAGTTGATTGTGCCTAGCCCTGATTTGATGGTGCCTAGCCCTGAATTGATGGTGCCTAGCCCTGAATTGATGGTGCCTAGTTGATTGTGCCTAGACCTGAATTGATGGTGCCTAGCCCTGAATTGATGGTGCCTAGCCCTAACTTGACTATGCCTAGCCCTGAATTGATGGTGCCTAGCCCTGAAGTGATGGTGCTTAGCCCTAAAATGATTATGCCTAGCCCTACATTGATTGTGCCTAGCCCAGAATTGACTGTGCCTAGTCCTAAAATGATTGTGCCTAGCCCTTAATTGACTGTGCCTGGCCCTGAATTGATTGTTGCTAGCTCTAAATTGATTGTGCCTAGCCGTGAATTGACTGTACCTAGCCCTGAATTGATTGTGCCTAGCCCTAAATTGATTGTGCCTAGCACTGAATTGATTGTACCTAGCCCTAAATTGATTGTGCATAGCCCTGAATTGATTTTACCTACACTGAATTGATTGTGCCTAGCCCTGAATTGATGGTGCCTAGTTGATTGTGCCTAGCCCTAAATTGATGGTGGCTAGCCCTGAATTGATGATTCCTAGCCCTAAATTGATTATGCCTAGCCTTACATTGATTGTGCCTAGCCCTGAATTGATGGTGCCTAGCCCGGAATTGATGTTGCCTAGTTGATTGTGCCTAGACCTGTATTGATGGTGCCTAGCCCTGAATTGATAGTGCCTAGCCCTAAATTGATTATGCCTAGCCCTGAATTGATGGTGCCTGGCCCTGAATTGGTGGTGCCTAGCCCTGAATTGGTGGTTCCTAGCCCTGAATTGATTGTGCCTAGCCTTGAATCGATGGTGCCTAGCCCAGAATTGACTGTGCCTAGCCCTAAATTGATTGTGCCTAGCCCTTAATTGACTGTGCCTGGCCCTGAATTGATGGTGCCTAGCCCTAACTTGACTATGCCTAGCCCTGAATTGATGGTGCCTAGCCCTGAAGTGATGGTTCTTAGCCCTAAAATGATTATGCCTAGCCCTACATTGATTGTGCCTAGCCCAGAATTGACTGTGCCTAGCCCTAAATTGATTGTGCATAGCCCTTAATTGATTGTGCCTGGCCCTGAATTGATTGTTGCTAGCCGTAAATTGATTGTACCTAGCTGTGAATTGACTGTACCTAGCCCTGAATTGATTGTGCCTAGCCCTGAATTGATTGTCACTTGCCCTAAATTGATTGTGCATAGCCCTGAATTGATTTTACCTACACTGAATTGATTGTGCCTAGCCCTGAATTGATGGTGCCTAGCCCTAAATTGACTATGCCTAGCCCTGAATTGATAGTGCCTGGCCCTGAAGTGATGGTGCTTAGCCCTAAAATGATTATGCCTAGCCCTACATTGATTGTGCCTAGCCCAGAATTGTCTGTGCCTAGCCCTAAATTGACTGTGCCCAGCCCTTAATTGACTGTGCCTGGCCCTGAATTGATTGTTGCTAGCTCTAAATTGATTGTGCCTAGCCGTGAATTGACTGTACCTAGCCCTGAATTGATTGTGCCTAGCTCTAAATTGATTGTGCCTAGCCCTGAATTGATTGTACCTAGCCCTAAATTGATTGTGCATAGCCCTGAATTGATTTTACCTACACTGAATTGATTGTGCCTAGCCCTGAATTGATGGTGCCTAGTTGATTGTGCCTAGCCCTAAATTGATGGTGGCTAGCCCTGAATTGATGGTTCCTAGCCCTAAATTGATTATGCCTAGCCCTACATTGATTGTGCCTAGCCCTGAATTGATGGTGCCTAGCCCTGAATTGATGGTGCCTAGCCCGGAATTGATGGTGCCTAGTTGATTGTGCCTAGACCTGTATTGATGGTGCCTAGCCCTGAATTGATAGTGCCTAGCCCTAAATTGATTATGCCTAGCCCTGAATTGATGGTGCCTGGCCCTGAATTGGTGGTGCCTGGCCCTGAATTGGTGGTGCCTAGCCCTGAATTGGTGGTTCCTAGCCCTGAATTGATTGTACCTAGCCCTGAATCGATGGTGCCTAGCTCTGAATTGATTGTGCCTAGCCCTAAATTGATTGGCCCTAGCCCTGAATTGATTGTGCATACCCCTATATTGACTGTGCCTAGCCATAAATTGATTGTGCTAGCCCTACATTGATTGTGCCTAGCTTTAAATTGATTGTGCCTAGCCCAGAATTGACTGTGCCTAGCCCTAAATTGATTGGGCATAGCCCTTAATTGACTGTGCCTGGCCCTGAATTGATTGTTGCTAGCCGTAAATTGATTGTACCTAGCTGTGAATTGACTGTACCTAGCCCTGAATTGATTGTGCCTAGCCCTGAATTGATTGTCACTTGCCCTAAATTGATTGTGCATAGCCCTGAATTGATTTTACCTACACTGAATTGATTGTGCCTAGCCCTGAATTGATGGTGCCTAGTTGATTGTGCCTAGCCCTGAATTGATGGTGCCTAGCCCTAAATTGATTAAGCCTACCCCTACATTAATTGTGCCTAGCCCTGAATCGATGGTGCCTAGCCCTGAATTGATGGTGCCTAGTTGATTGTGCCTAGACCTGAATTGATGGTGCCTAGCCCTGAATTGATTGTGCCTAGCCCTAAATTGATTATGCCTAGCCCTGAATTGATGGTGCCTAGCCCTGAATTGATGGTGCCTAGCCCTAAAATGATTATGCCTAGCCCTATATTGATTGTGCCTAGCCCTGAATCAATGGTGCCTAGCCCTGAATTGATGGTGGCTAGCCATAAATTGATTGTACCTAGCCTTGAATTGAATTGACTGTGCCTAGCCCTGAATTGATTGTGCCTAGCCCTATATTGATTTTTCCTAGCCCTACATTGATTGTGCCTAGCCCTACATTGATTGTGCCTAGCCTTACATTGATTGTGCCTAAGCCAGAATTGACTGTGCCTAGCCCTAAATTGATTGTGCCTAGACCTTAATTGACTGTGCCTGGACTTTAATTGATTATGGCTAGCACTAAATTGATTGTTCCTACCCTTGAATTGACTGTACCTAGACCTGAATTGATTGGCCTAGCTCTGAGTTGATTGTGCCTAGCCCTAAATTGATTGTGCCTAGCCCTGAATTGATTGTGCCTAGCCCTACATTGACTGTGCCTAGCCATAAATTGATTGTGCAAGCCCTACATTGATTGTGCCTAGCCTTAAATTGATTGTGCCTAGCCCAGAATTGACTGTGCCTAGCCCTAAATTGATTGTACATAGCCCTTAATTGACTGTGCCTGGCCCTGAATTGATTGTTGCTAGCCCTAAATTGATTGTACCTAGCTGTGAATTGACTGTACCTAGCCCTGAATTGATTGTGCCTAGCCCTAAATTGATTGTGCCTAGCACTGAATTGATTGTACCTAGCCCTAAATTGATTGTGCATAGCCCTGAATTGATTTTACCTACACTGAATTGATTGTGCCTAGCCCTGAATTGATGGTGCCTAGTTGATTGTGCCTAGCCCTAAATTGATGGTGGCTAGCCCTGAATTGATGATTCCTAGCCCTAAATTGATTATGCCTAGCCTTACATTGATTGTGCCTAGCCCTGAATTGATGGTGCCTAGCCCGGAATTGATGGTGCCTAGTTGATTGTGCCTAGACCTGTATTGATGGTGCCTAGCCCTGAATTGATAGTGCCTAGCCCTAAATTGATTATGCCTAGCCCTGAATTGATGGTGCCTGGCCCTGAATTGGTGGTGCCTATCCCTGAATTGGTGGTTCCTAGCCCTGAATTGATTGTGCCTAGCCCTGAATCGATGATGCCTAGCCCAGATTTGACTGTGCCTAGCCCTAAATTGATTGTGCCTAGCCCTTAATTGACTGTGCCTGGCCTGAATGATTGTTGCTAGCTCTAAATTGATTGTGCCTAGCTGTGAATTGACTGTACCTAGCCCTGAATTGATTGTGCCTAGCCGTGAATTGACTGTACCTAGCCCTGGATTGATTGTGGCTAGCCCTGAATTGATTGTACCTAGCCCTAAATTGATTGTGCTGCATAGCTCTGAATTGATTTTACCTACACTGAATTGATTGTGCCTAGCCCTGAATTGATGGTGCCTAGGTGATTGTGCCTAGCCCTAAAATAATGGTGCCTAGCCCTGAATTGATGGTGCCTAGCCCTAAATTGATTATGTCTAGCCCTACATTAATTGTGCCTATCCCTGAATTTATGGTGCCTAGCCCTGAATAGATGGTGCCTAGTTGATTGTGCCTAGACCTGAATTGATGGTGCCTAGCCCTAAATTGATTATGCCTAGCCCTGAATTGATTGTACCTACACTGAATTGATTGTGCCTAGCCCTGAATTGATGGTGCCTAGTTGATTGTGCCTAGCCCTGATTTGATGGTGCCTAGCCCTGAATTGATGGTGCCTAGCCCTGAATTGATGGTGCCTAGTTGATTGTGCCTAGACCTGAATTGATGGTGCCTAGCCCTGAATTGATGGTGCCTAGCCCTAACTTAACTATGCCTAGCCCTGAATTGATGGTGCCTAGCCCTGAAGTGATGGTTCTTAGCCCTAAAATGATTATGCCTAGCCCTACATTGATTGTGCCTAGCCCAGAATTGACTGTGCCTAGTCCTAAAATGATTGTGCCTAGCCCTTAATTGACTGTGCCTGGCCCTGAATTGATTGTTGCTAGCTCTAAATTGATTGTGCCTAGCCGTGAATTGACTGTACCTAGCCCTGAATTGATTGTGCCTAGCCCTAAATTGATTGTGCCTAGCACTGAATTGATTGTACCTAGCCCTAAATTGATTGTGCATAGCCCTGAATTGATTTTACCTACACTGAATTGATTGTGCCTAGCCCTGAATTGATGGTGCCTAGTTGATTGTGCCTAGCCCTAAATTGATGGTGGCTAGCCCTGAATTGATGATTCCTAGCCCTAAATTGATTATGCCTAGCCTTACATTGATTGTGCCTAGCCCTGAATTGATGGTGCCTAGCCCGGAATTGATGGTGCCTAGTTGATTGTGCCTAGACCTGTATTGATGGTGCCTAGCCCTGAATTGATAGTGCCTAGCCCTAAATTGATTATGCCTAGCCCTGAATTGATGGTGCCTGGCCCTGAATTGGTGGTGCCTAGCCCTGAATTGGTGGTTCCTAGCCCTGAATTGATTGTGCCTAGCCCTGAATCGATGGTGCCTAGGTCTGAATTGACTGTGCCTAGCCCTACATTGACTGTGCCTAGCCATAAATTGATTGTGCTAGCCCTACATTGATTGTGCCTAGCTTTAAATTGATTGTGCCTAGCCCAGAATTGACTGTGCCTACCCCTAAATTGATTGTGCATAGCCCTTAATTGACTGTGCCTGGCCCTGAATTGATTGTTGCTAGCCGTAAATTGATTGTACCTAGCTGTGAATTGACTGTACCTAGCCCTGAATTGATTGTGCCTAGCCCTGAATTGATTGTCACTTGCCCTAAATTGATTGTGCATAGCCCTGAATTGATTTTACCTACACTGAATTGATTGTGCCTAGCCCTGAATTGATGGTGCCTAGTTGATTGTGCCTAGCCCTGAATTGATGGTGCCTAGCCCTGAATTGATGGTGCCTAGCCCTGAATTGATTAAGCCTAGTTGATTGTGCCTAGACCTGAATTGATGGTGCCTAGCCATAATTGACTATGCCTAGCCCTGGATTGATGGTGCCTAGCCCTAATGTTTTAAAAATAGGTTCACCTTTTACTGGTGTTAATTGAAGCAGATCTCCAAAAACAATAATGTGTTTTCCTGCAAAGAGCTCTTCATAGTCTGTTTTGAGTACTTCTTGTAATCTGAGGTGAATCAAAGCTAACATCAGGTTGGAGACCATGCTCACTTCATCTATTAGTAGCATTTTCATGTTTCAATACTCTGCGTAATTCCATTGCAGCTTCTGCAGAAAGTTTGTAATAGTCTAATTTGTTCTGGTGTTCTACTGGTAATAGTAGTAATCGGTGTAATGTAACACCACCTATGTTGTAGGCAGCTAAACCTGTGGGGGCAGTGACAACAGCTGACAGTTTGTTGTTTGACAATTGTTGAAGGAACTTACTAATGATTTTGATTAGGAATGTTTTGCCAGAACCAGCTTCCCCACTGACGTACAGTAGTATAGGTTTATAATTATGGCAGGAATATTCTTTATTTTAATGTTTTACACCATGTGCAATTTGTTTTGTTACTTCTCGAAAAATGCTACTTTGCTCATTGTTTAGTTTTGATTGTAGTATAGTTAAGTCTTCCTTATCTTCATACTGACACATGGCGTTTTCTACTTCTATCATAGCTAATTCTGCCTCATTTGTTATTAGTGGTTCTCCCAGTGGTTCTTGGCTTCCTGTTACAGAAGGTTGACTACTGTCAGGAGTATCCTTATCTAGTTGGGCTTGGAGTTCTTCTTCATGTTGCTGTTCATTGTGCAACATTGTTTTGTACTGTGTAAAGTTTACATCAGTTATAGTGCTTTCATTTGCTTTGAAAGCATCCTCATATGAGTCATAGTTATCTAGTAATTGTTCTTCTTTTCTCCATGGTTTGAAGAGTTGTAGCAGGGACATGTAATATACTTCTTTATGTTGAGGAGTCTTCAATGACAATTTGATATGATTAATTAAATTTGGTTTAGTGAGTTTAACTAAGCTGCCTTCACAGTCTGTCACTCTATATTTACCTTTTTTTTCATCAGGTTTCATATTATTTTTGTATGTGTAGTTTTGGGCTATTTGGTATAGACACATGTTTTCCAAAGTATTACTTCTGTTTGGGTAGTATGTGTTCAATAAATTGTTTTTTAAAATGTCTTGGCTGTTGGGATCATGTTTGGCTATTGTTTCTATATCTTCATATGATTTTAGAACTCTTTTTCTAGATTTAGCTGGACCAATTCTTAGCCATACTATATTTTCAGATTTACCATACAATGAAGTACCAGTTAAACGATCAGCTGCTTCATAAGATCCACATTCTCTATGGGTGAGCATTTTTATGCCCAAGCTGTATAATTTCTGAGATACTGTTTTATCTGATGACAGGTCATTCCAGAGGTCTTGGAGCTCTGTCTTTTCTGCTTTAGTTAAGTATGCTGTGACATATCGTGCAACTGCAGTAGAATTGTCTGCAATGTACTGCACATCTATGTTTGCATTCCATAAGTGGGTAATGATTGCATTATAATCATTGATATATTTTTCTTCTTCTTTTCTTTTTATGTAATATGTATTTTTAGGTGACTTACCTTTAACACTATGTCTAACTGAAGACATGAGGTTGTTTACTTGACCTGTATTTGTAACTGGTCTAGGGAAACCTAATCGGCATTTGGTGTAGTATTTGCCTTTGTTTTTGTATTTGCAACGACAATATTTTCCACATTTGTGTCTTTGAAATTGTAAAATTTGTGCACGAAGATCACTATTTGTGGCTTCTGATGGAATTTCACAAGTGACATATTTTTCAATAAACTGTAAAACAGTGGCATCACTGTCTTGACCAAATTTAGGAGCATCTTTAATCCATAAAAGCATGTGGATATGTGGTGCTCCTCTGGCTTGGTATTCTTTTCTCCAAAAGAAGTGTTGCACTTCTCCAAGGGGAGGAACAGTTTTATTACAAATAAAATGTAGCATAGCAATGAAGCGATGGTGAAAATATCTTGAAACATTAACAGGATCCAAAGAACAAAGTTCTCCAGGTGTTAGAATATCTATGTTTGTTTTGTTTTTATTTGATATGCGTAGGAAATCATGTAAATCTTCCCATGCATATTCTGCACAACTTAATGTAACAAACCAAGTGGGTGGGCCAAGGTTTCTGATCATACAACGTACATCTCCATGACGTTGAAACCAGTACTCTTTAGTACCACGCATATTTGCTAATAGATTTGTAATATTTGATTGTAAAACCTCATCCTTTTCTTGCACTTTCTCTAATAATTGTGTAGCTGTCATATTTTGAAAGTGTGATCCTGATTTTAATATGTGTGCAACTCCGTAACATAAAGTTGCTAGTTCACTTTCAAAGAGTAGGTGGAATATGTATTCCACATTTTGTCTAAATCTGGGATCTTCAGAATACATCTTTAATGAGCGGTATTCTGAAGCTGATATTTGAATAGGTCTATCATCATACCTTCCTCCTTTGCCAGTAGGAAAGAGTAGAGGAAAAGCATGTGCTTCTATACTTTTTTCCCATATACTGATTGGCGATCCTTTTGTTTGACGCATTTGGTAAGTTTCCAGTACATCTTGTACGGTGTCATTACAGTGCAAAGGATGAATTGTATAATGGTCTTAAGTATTTCATATTGTAGCAGGATCTAGTAGCTCAAATTGACCAGCTTCTTGTGTTTCTTGAATTATTTCAGTTGTATCTTTCAAGTTTTCTTCAATATTAATTTCTTTGTAATATTCATTATTCTCTTTAAGATATTGGAAGGCTTGTCTAACTTTATATAAATCTACCAGCTGTTGCCATATTTTGTTGTCTTTTGTAGGTTCTCCATTTACTAATATAATTAAAGATTGCTGCATTGGACGTTGCACTCCTAGAGTATGCACATTTTCTTTTAGATTTAATGGTAAATAAACTACTTTTCCACGAATGCCTTTTACCAATTCAGAGGGAGGTAATTTTGCTGTTTTTGGTTGAAGGCGTATTATTGCTTGAAATGGGTGTATTGTTTGAATTATGATGCTCTCATATAAATTAAGTTGTTGTAGAGGTTTTGGTACTGGGTATAATTCCAAATTATTTGTGATAGAACGTGAAGGAGTTTGGTTGTTGTCAAGGTTTGTAGTGCAATAACTGCAAAGTATTAAGGGCTCAGTTATTTCATATTTGTTTTCTGCTACAAGGTAGAGAGCTAATTCAAACCATTTAGAATCTTCATTGTCTTCTATTTTGTATGATAGGTCCACAGTTTTTGTGTTACTTTTATAAAAAATTCTACGGCAACATACACATACATGGTTTGGTACTTCAGCTGATGTACTTTTAAATTTTAGTATTTCTTTTTTGTATGTGTTTAGCAAAAGGTTGCCATGTGTAGAATTGTTGCTTAATTGGTTTAAAGCTATGTCATTCTGTAAATGGCTTTCACTTCCAAAATATTTTTTCTGGATATAGTGAATTTCTTCAAGTAGGTCTTTTGCTGTACCATGTAGAAGGATGTTATTTAACTTTGCTAGTGCTAAAGCAGGACTTTTAGCATAGTACAGTTTATAGACTAGATTTCTTATAGTTGAATGATGTGTTGATATCCTTTTGATATCATGGAAAGTGGTTTTACAAGTAGATCCTGTAATGCAGGCCAATGAATGTCCTTGTAGTCCTGTGTACTTGCGCACTGGACAGGTATCTATATTTTGCAGTAATTTAATTTTGATTTTGTCTTTGCTTTTTACATATTTATTGAGGAATTGGCGTAAAGATTTGAAACATTGTTTGGGAATGTTACACATTGACGTGCATGGCCATTTGTACACTAGACGTTCTGATTCAGTTGAATGGAGGGGTAATTCTAAGTTTTCAGGGCATATTTTTGTAAGAAGTACTTCTTGTTCCATTATGGTATTATTCAGTTTTTCATAACCTCGACCACTGCTATGTATGGCAATTGTATTAGTTTGCTTTTGTTTGTACGCTTCTTCATTAAAATATGGTTCTGTGCTTGTAGTGTGATTCCATTCACCTCCGCTGATACTTAAGAAGTTCTTTCTGTTGATATTTCGCTTATTGAGAAGTCTTTTTTGTAATTTAGTTATTAGTTTTGTTAGTGGTTTCATTTTGTTTAACAGTAAAATAAATACATTTCTTTTGAGAAGAATTGCACTGTCCATCAATGCTTCTAAGATTAATTTCCTACGATAGGTTTTAAGCTTTGAACCTGATTTCTCTCCTGTTTTTATAAGATTTTGAAGGACTTTGTGACGGTATATTTTGGCTAAAATACTTTTCTTGGTATGCTTACTTTGCACTATATTAAAATTTGAAGAAGTAGTTTTATCTGTACTGATAGCTGATTTTCTGTTAATTGTTTTTTGGTTTGTTTTACATTTTGATAGAGGAAGCAAAGTTGTTGTACTTGAAACTTCTTGTGTTTCACTAAATGATTGTATTAGCTGTTTTGTTTCAACTTTTTTTACAAATTCTGCTAGAGATGGATGCTTATGTTGGACACCTTTATTTTCATTTGCTCTACTTTTGCGTTGCTTTCTACGGACTTGACTTTTGGTAGGCATTCTTTAGGGTCTGTTGAAAAAAATAAAGAAGATATGGGTTGGGGTGTTCTGGAATGTATGTGTGCTGTGTGCATGAGTGTTTGAGTAAGATGATAAAGATGTATGTAATGGTGTGTGATTGTGCATTGGGAACTAAAACTAGTAGGGATAGGTATTCTTGAATTTATGTGTTACTAAACTGGGGTTCAGATGACAAAAAAAAAGTAAGCTAGTGGTGTGGAAAAGTACAAATAGTAAATCTAATGTATACAATTAAAACAGTTGTTTGTTCTATAATATGAAAATTGTAGTGGTTCAGTTGGGTAATTTGTGTGTCCAAAAATAGAAATGTGTGGGCTATTCTGGCTGTAAATCGCTGTTTAAGACATGGAAATCTTTGGACAAAATGGTACAAAATCTCTATTTTTAGAAACCGAAATAGCTCCTATTAATGTTATAGTATATTTGATTAATAATACAAATATTATGGTGATATTTTACTTACTTTTTTTAAATTAACAGGTAACTTCTTAGTTTTTCTTTCTTCTTCGAATTCGGCTGCTTCTTTTCAGGAAACTGGTCTTCACTGCAATTGTAAAAGCTTCAAATTAGTAACTTTGTTTGTATATAGCACTGTTTTTAATTTAGATATTGATTTTTTTAATTGAAATCCTCAGTGCCTTCTGTAAAACCATTAAACTAATTTATTTACATAAGATACATTGCATCAGTTCAGTACATATGATATGTTCTTAATGAACAAATTGTATTGAATGACTAACTGTAGCAAAAAAAAAATATCTTTACTATGTCTTGTGAAATTTATAATATATTAGTGAATACCACTATTTCTGTAAGTAAACTGTTCTAGCTAATAGCGCCTCAATGTCATGTCTGATTTAAAGTAATTAAGTAAATAAATAAATAAAAACAAAAAATATGAAATTGTATAAGTATTTTTATAAAGGTTTAAACATAGATTGTGTTTGCATGCAATTTTGTTTGAATATATGTAGTCTATATATTTAATTTAAAAAATGTTAGTTTAACATGATTTGAGTGTGTGTGTATAACGAAAGTAAAAAGTATAAAGGTTTATAAGTGATAGTTGATTTTAGGAAATTGAAAAAGTACAGTAAATTCATTTTACAGATTTTACAAGGTAAAAGTCTGTTTGAAAATGTGTTCATCTACTATAAAGAAAATATGCATACCTGAAGTTTGTGTTCATGCATATGGATATGCATGGAGCTGCAAGTAGAAATCTTGAAGACTTGTACAGTATTTCTGGTAGATGCTGCTTGCCAATGATATGACACTTGTACTCAGAGAGATTCAGAGTACATTTGCAGTGCTGATCTATGATGATGCATTTAGATGTAGAGGTCTTGAATGTGATTGGTGCATGGTCATGTGCTTTTTGAGGTACATCCAATGAGGGAATGGCAGAGAGAGTGTAGTGGAAATGGTAGAAGGGCTGTTCATGTTACGATATGTCCGCGGACATGGTGGTAGTTCGCGGACATCGGGGAGTTACATCCGGGGATTTTTGGGTTCAGAAGTCATGCAAATGAGAATAAGCACTGAAAGGGATTGGTCAGGAATGTTTGGTGGGTGTGTTGTGCCAGGAGAGATTTTCTCAGATACTCTTTTTGCTGAGAGAACAAAAGATAGTTATGGCTGTGTGTTTCAGAAAACAGATTGTTTGGATTTTAGGAGATTCGTGGATACATTGGTTGAAGGTGCATGCAGAAAGCTGTGGAGTAGCTGTAGATCTTGGATTCCCACATGTGGAAGTACACTGGCATGGAGTACGTGGAATGAAGTAGTTGGACTTGCTACCTCTCTGTGCTACTTTGGAGACAGAGCAACATCCAGACATAATTGTAATTCATTACGGAGGGAACAGTTTAGGACATGTGACTGGAATTTTTTTGCAATTTGCTATGAAAGAAGGACTTAGGAAGGTTATGGACATGTTTCCTAATTCTCAAGTGATATTTTCACGGATTGCGCAGAGACAAATGTGGCTTCGTTCTTCTTCATTTGGTCCACAAATGGAAAAAGCAAGGCGCAATGTTAATAAGGCTGTTTGTGGCTTTCTAAGAGATTTTGGCATGTCTTCTTTTCACAATGAAAATATTATGTTTTGTAGTACATACATTTTTCGCAGAGATGGAGTCCATCTTACTTATGCTGGCAATCAGATTTTTCTGAGAAATGTACAAAATGCATTGTGACCTTTTTTGGAATTACAACAACGATTTTGAAGTAGATGTTAAGCATTTACAATTTTTGACTTACAAACACCACCCAAAGGCTCTTTTCAGAGCCACCACTTCTTTCCAGAGAAAGTTACAATGTTTGTGATGGAGTAGCAACCCAATTTTTTTAATGTTCGCGAACTGTCCGCGGACTTCTAAAAAATACAAAGAGCCCTGCTTCATTTATTTTCACTTCTATTTTTTAACTGGGAAAGGCGGCTCTGAAAAGAGCCTTATTTTTTTTTGATTTTTGTAATTTTGTATTTTTTTTGGTTTTTCAGACACAACACACTAGGAGAGGAGGGTAAAAGGGGGGGACACCAACCACAGGGATAAGAAAGGGCGAGCTGAGAGAGGAAGATGTAGAGTGGGTTTTATTTGGGTAGTGAGCAGGTCTTCTCGTGCTCTGAGACGATAGTCTCAAAAGCACTCCAAAGTCACTCCCCCCTGCAGAGTACTGTGTCACAGTACATACATACAACTGTGACCCTCGAAAGGTAAGGGTCATCAGCATTCTGTATGGCCTGTGAGGCAGCTTGAGAAAGACACTGTCCCACAGAGGTGGTCCTTGTGGTGACAGGATCAGAAACAGAGGATGAAGTAGAGGAAATCAGCCTGCTACGTTCTTCGCAAGGTACAACCCTGCGAATAGCCCCAGAGTGAAATGACCTCAGGTGTCGCTTCATAGTAGTGGTCCCAAAGCTGTACTTACCGTGCTTCCCGCGACTGAGTATCATTTTGCACTCATTGCAGGTAACACGGTTCGCACGAGCCTTAGGACCATTCCCATGAATGGTAAATAACCGCCACACCCAAGACTCACGCCTAGTGCGGGTAGTAGGGATTTCCTCTACCTCATTCTCATCAACCTCTTCTTCCTCCTCTGCATATTCACTCCTGTTCCCCTCTTCAGGCCCTTGGGGAGGTGGTGGTGGTGGAGGGGGTGGGGGTGGTGCTGAAGCAGGTGCAGCACCAAGTGGCAGTTCAGCAGCCAAGGATGCCATCTCGATGATGGTGTAGTCTGCAGGTGGCAGCAAAAATCACTGTGTTCTGAAGAATAGCCAGAAACACAATGGGAATAAGCTCTTGGGCGTGGTCTTTTATAGGGGTGCTTGTGCGCGGTCTGCGTACATGCGCACTGTCCGCGGACAGATCGAACACAAAAAAAGGATCGGAAAGTTTCAAAAGGTATATAGAAACTCAAGATTGCTATGTGGGACTTGTGCCATGGTGAGATTTTATTGAAAAATATTATGGATTAACTGAAAATGTACTTTTAAATTGTTCGGGGACACGAACAGTGTCCGCATTTCAGGACACACGATGAGCGTGGGCGCGGTCATATGATCTGTTTGCGAACTAGTCCGCGAAGGAAGCGCCTGTCCGCAGGACACCAAGTGCACAGAGATTGGTTAGCGCATGCGCATTGATGTCCTATGGACACTGTTCGGGTTCTGAAGTAATTAAAAGTGCGTCACACGTGAAACGAACATTTCAGGACACCGCGTGTGTTCTCAGAACAGTTTAAACTTGGTAGCGAACAGTAAGGACAGATATAGTGTTCTTCAGGACACGTGTAATTTAGTTTATGTACGAACATTTCAGGACACCAATTGTGTTCTTAGAACAGTTTCAATTGGGTAGCGAACACTACGAACAGGTATAGTGTTCTTCAGGACACCTCCATTTTCATTTACCTATGAACATTTCAGGACACCAATAGCGTTCTTAAAACAGTTTGAACTTGCTAGCGAACATTACCGGACAGGTATAGTGTTCTTTAGGACACTTTATTTTTGTTTGTTTACGAACAATTCAGGACACCACGTGTGTTCTTAGTACAGTTTCATGTTGCTAGCGAACACTACGAACAGTTGTACTGTTGTTCAGGACACATCATTTTCGTTTATTTACGAACATTTCAGGACACCAATTGTGTTCTTAGGACAGTTTTAAGTTGATAGCGAACATTACGGACAGATATAGTGTTCTTTAGAACACTTTAATTTTTGTTTCTTTACGAACATTTCAGGACACCACGTGTGTTCTTAGAACAGTTTCAACTTGCTAGCGAACAGTACGAACAGGTGTGGTGTTCTTCAGGACACCTCCATTTTCGTTTATGTACGAACATTTCAGAACACTCGCACTGTCCGCGGACACTTTTATTGTTTTTTAAAAAAAAAACGGAAACTATTCACAATACAATATAAAAATTAAACTTTATTTAACATATATTAATAATTTATGACCGAGAAGGTGAGGCAGAAACAGAAACAAAAACAGGAGAATTTGGGGTTTCAACATGATTGGTATTAGGTGAAGAAGGGATGGAAATCTCATCAAAACGTTTTGGATTATGGAGAGGGTTTGGGGATAATTGACTGGGATATGGTGAGGAGGGACAAGTACATGTGGGGCAATGGTACGAGGTTTTTGGTTTGAAATGATTTTCTACAAACGTTTTTAAATTATTAAAATTAGCCAACAATACATCCATTTTTTCTTCTATATTGTGAAGACTGTTATCCATAACAGGGTTTTCTGAAGTTTTTTCTATTCTGGTATGCTCTGTACAAAAAAATAATATATATGTTAAATGTATATAAAAAAAATAATAAATAAATGGTTTATATTATAAAGTGTTTACCATTAGTTTCACTATCTTGTGACATTTCTTCATGTGGGAAATTGTCCTCTAGCCATTCCAGAGTACTAGACATTTCTGTGAGAAAAAAAAAAAAAGATAATATATTTTTTAATCTAATACAGAAAGTTTATAAATATATGAGTAAAATGAAGTACACTTACTATTTCTGGTAAGATAAGTCCTATGTATTCAGTGGGTCTGGTCTTGTTCTCAGTTCTGTTGTGTCTGTGAGGTAATTATGTTGGAAGCCAATTTATCTTCTTGTGGTATATTCCATTTCAGAACATATTGTATTTAAATGAATGGTTAGTGTGTTACATATATGGGTTACATTTCTTATGTATTACTATATATAATGTGTTTGTGTGCTGCTTTTTGAATTTGTTAAATGTTCCTATATTATGATATAACAATCAAACATACCCCCCCACCCCCCCTCCCCCCCACAGTTTTTAGGTAGTGGTACTGTTCTCCGAACATGTCCGCGAACATTAAATAAGTTCGCGGACATCAAGTTCATAAGAAGAGATCTAGTCAGTTCCATATGACATGTATATAAAGTCAAAGTCATTATTGTTAAGTTGTGCTGCTAAAAAACTATGAAATTCAGTGAAAAAACTTTGTTAAAGGGACGTTATGGTTCCAAGTTCTTTGATGTCCTGGGTGTTAGTCTTAGCAGTGCACGGTGGTGGCGCGAGTTATGGTTGCTTAGTTTACCATAACTGGCGGATTTCAAGGGTTTTTCGGTTTTACTTGGAACCATAACGTCCCTTTAACAAAGTTTTTTCACTGAATTTCATAGGTTTTTAGTAGCGCAACTTAACCATAACGTCCCTTTAACAAAGTTTTTTTCACTGAATTTCATAGGTTTTTAGTAGCGCAACTTAACCATAACGTCCCTTTAACAAAGTTTTTTCACTGAATATATATATATATATATATATATATATATATATATATATATATATATATATTTCATTCATCAATATCAAAAACTTACCGCCACAGGCTGGATTAAGCTTGATGTGTATTACAAACAGGAAGGAACCTTAACTGACCCAGCCTGGGGGGAAAGAAATCATTGAGAGTGCAGCCACATCCCACCACTTTTAAGCCTAACGGTTGGAGTTTCTGTTGTTGCCAGCAGCACATCAGGGTGGAAACTTCATTACGTTGTAATGTACCTCTGCTGACGTTTTCCTCTCATTACCTATTGCAATGTTTTATTTTCACATCTGCCTATAGCCTCACATTTGTGCAATTCAGCAGGCCTTGAAATGGAAGGTCAACATGCAGTGTTGCCTTGATTATTGCGTTCAATGGACCACCTTTTGCATAGTCTCAGAGTGTCTGAGGTTGGGTTTTAGGAAGAGGCCCACGGGGTAGGTGCAAAGGAGTACACGGATTGGGAAGATACTGCAGGCAAGGAAATAAATCAGGTAATGTGAGAGAGGGATGGGCGTGCACAGTTCTTAAACACTGGTTTTGGGATTGGGGCTAAAAAGGCTTGTCTACTTGCCATACCAGATATATATATATATATATATATATATATATGCCATTCCCTAAATTGTCGCCACTGTGGGGTGGTGTCATAGACTAGAGATAATGTGCAATGAACTTTTTAAGTTTGGTGACTAGGGAAAGGGTAATGCAAAGAGAGAGTACATAATGTGCGGTGCTCTGGACCCAGGCTTCTGGCTTATTATCCACCATGTTGCAAAAAACACTCTTCCATCTCACACTTTACATACAATGCACGTGAAATATCAAACTTTCAACATTCAAATAAAATGGGTAACTTAACTTGGTACAGCATATACATATATGTTGATTGCATGGGTTTTGTGTATATATATATATATATATATATATATATATATATATATATATATATATATATATATACACACACATATATACACATATATATACACATATATATGTATATATATATATGTATGTATATATATATAAATATATATATATATACATATATATATACATACATATACACACACACATAGGGCCCCATTACGAGGTGGGCGCACAGGGATACCGGGCACCGTTAAGGACATCTGTGCCGGCAATCCCTTTGCGCCCTATTCTGGGGTCCCTTAGAGGGAGCCGCAAAGGGACCAGGGAGAAAATAACAGTACCCCAAATTGTGGTACCGTTATTAGCTCCCTCCCCATTCACATTGAGCCCCATGGGGGCTCAAATGGGAATGAGGATTGCCTTATTCAATGGGGACTTACCGGTCCCTCCAAGGTCGGAATGGACCAGTAAGTCCCCTTGAACCAGGGCGGACTCGGTACCGGTATGGGAGGTAGTCATGGCGCAAATAGCGCCATGATTACCTCCATACTCGGAATGAGGCCCATAAATTAGGGCGGCAATAAGCGTCCTATAGTATTATAGGGCAGTAATAAGCACCCTATCACCCTATAGTTAATGTATAACCAATCAGCATTGGCTTTTTCGAAAATCTTATTGCTAATAACTTTTTTTCAAGAAACAATGTATAGTACGGCCCCATTGCTCAGCTCATAAGAACATATGACATCAAACCCGGGATCAACAATTAGATCAAAAATTACACCATGTGTGACATATATAGAGGTGACTCTAAGTTAAGATTGTAATCCATTCACACAATCGCTGAATTTAATAAGTTTTGTTGTGATAGGTTAGTGTATCTCCCCTCTCCTTTAGCTAAAGTTTTTTCACTGAAAATATAAATATATATATTTGCCAGTTGTTACTCAGTAATAGTCTTTCTGGTACTTGTATCTATTTAGTCACATGCTCCTCTAGATCACGCTCTCCGCCAGATCAGGCTTGGACACATGGCACCTGATTGTGAAACGTGCAGCACATGATGTTAATCTTGTCAACCTTGTGTAGGTTGTAGTGCAGTGCACCGCCTATCTGAGGCTGGTGCCTGAATTGAGCCTTCAGAAGACCAAAGGCCTGCTCTATGGGGAACGTGTCTACAAATGTGCTCTGTTGTAGTATTCCTCATATTGGGTACATTGCTTAAATGAGGGTATGCAGTCATTGGAGGAATGGGTAATGTAAAGAAGTTTGCCCATTTTATTTCACAGAGAACAAGAACAAATGAGTATTTTTCTAATGGCAATAAACACCTAACACTGTGCGTGGAGCCGCTACTCAGTGAAAAATAAAGTGGGTTACAGAAGTAAAGTAAGTTGGAGAGTAGCATGACAGAAAGCAAAAGCAACCCGAGATGGATAGGGGGAGTTTGTGGAGGTGATGGTGGACCCAGAACACGAAAACCAGAGAGCAGTGCATGATGGGTTAAGCTGATAAAGATCAGCAGCAGTCCAAACATTGCATGCCTAGCCAGAGTGCAGGAGGCTGCCAAGACACAGGCGCAGGGAGACCAGTGAATGGGAGACACTAAGGCCCTCATTAGGACTCCGACTCTAAACCATGGTGCTATTAGCACCATGGTCCATGCCGGAGTCCGCAATGGAGAAAGGGGGAATTACCACCCCATTCTAAGGTTGGCGGGGCGGTAATTCCCCCTTTCTCCATGGCCCTTCCCCATTTTTGTCCCATAGGGCTCATTGGGAATGGGGAAGGCGGCAATTACGGTACCGCAAATTGCGGTACCGTAATTGCCATCAAGTTCCCTTTGCGGGTCCCTACTTTAACGGCTGGTCCAGACCAGCCGTTCAGGTCGGGAGCCGCAAAGGGACCTCGTAGTAAGGCGTTAAGGGGTTAACGGCGCCGCAGCCTTTTACTGCGCCGTTAACCCCTTAACGCCGGGGTCGTAATGACCCCCTAAGTCTGCTGAGCAGTCCAGAGGAACCAGAAAGGTCTGGATCAGCGGACAGAGTAGCACAAGCTCGTGCATGTGCCTGCTGTGGAAACGCGAGTAAAACAGGGTGAGGCTGTGAGAGAAATCAGACACTGAACATTTGTGGTACAGGAGTGACTAGTGGAAGAGACCTTGAACATCCTTGGTAAAATGGCAACAAAGGGTCAAGAAGGAAAGAGTACTTGCGGAGTTGCGCAGGAGCTGGAACTCAAAGCCCAAGTAGGTTTGAAGCCCTGAAGATGAATTAAGGGAATCCAGTGAGAAAGAGCACAAAGAAGAAGAGATGCATTATGGGAGCTGTGGTTCCAAACCTTCAAGTGGGCAGAGATGCTGTCAAACCAAGTGAACCCGTTAAAATGTTGCTTTATGGGAGTTCAGGTTTCAACACTTCAAGAGTGAATTGGCGTTGACAGACCAAGAGAAACCAGAAGAGGTTGATGTATGTGCGGAGGTGCTAATAAAGAAAAATTGCCCAGTGAATGCATTGCCTTTGGAGAGTTGTTGTCCAGTCATCTTAATGAAGGCACACGCTCTATTGAAGTCAATTGTACAAGTATTAAGAAATACAGGCAAAGTTGTAGAACACTCACCCATTCAATTTCATTGACAGTGCAAGCACTGCGAAATCCATGTGCGCCTAGTGTGAGAGTGCTAACCAAGTAATTGGTGTGATAGCCTTTAATCTGCACCTGGAACCCCCATAATCAGGTCCCTGCCCTCCCGTACCATGAATCAAACGCCGGAAACAGGTCGGCCTCTAACGGGTTCCTGGCGCGCTCTGCCGAGAGCCGGTCCGCCCCTTTATTAAAACGCATCCGTGACGGCGAACAATGCCGTTGCGCTCACATGACCGTTCACTTGACTCCGTCACAAATGGATCGCATAAAGAAGTTCATGAAGCCAAGGGAAATGGCTAAAGAGAATGTGACCTAGACAAGTGAACCGTCTACACAAGAACAGACAAGAGCAACCCAAGTTGTGAAGGATTGCATGCCTTGTATTGTAGCAGAGATACTTCAGCAACCTAGTGTAGGGGCACCAAGACAGAAAGGTAAATCAACCACACATTTGGTGAGTGTCCACAAACCTGATACAACCTTCAATTGTCTTGACGTTGAGAGTAAGAGACAGTGGCTCAAGGACCCCGATTTATAGAGATTGCTGAAGTATTAGATCCGGAAGTTAAGTGTGGAAAACTGGGAAAAGTAGTAGTTGATGCAGGAGGTGGCCTCACAGGTCATTTGTGCATGGATGGGATGTTGCTATTTTTCGTTCATGAACAGATGCTCCTTGCACAGACGCTCGAGTGTGGAGGGCGGGGGATCAAGATTATGCGTGAGCAGAGCAGTGCCCCCAGCACATTAGGGACACCAGCAATGGTGAAGTATCTGCCTTTAAACTGATGTTCTGCTGCTTTGTGGGAGGGAGAGGTATCCATGATTTGGGAATGGAGGCATCCTGGACCTGTGTAACTAAAACAGAGAATATTGGCTTGGACATTCCATGGAGTATGTCCCACAGTGCCCTGCAACGCCTCTTATGCTGGCTCAGAAGTGGAGGAGGGCATGTGCACGAGGATGTTGCTGTGTCATCCTGAATGGCTAGAGGCTAGATGTCATGGCCTTTTTATCCAGCCTGTATACCGTCAGTATTTGCTCATTGCTGGGCTGCCAGGAATATGGACTTGGGCAGGGACCCACCATCTTCTCCTTCTCCCCTGACCAGGCTCTCATGCTCCCTCTGGTCTCCCTCAAGCAAACGACTATTTCAATTCAATCTGATTTAACCAGTACTTCTTAGTGAGATTCAGTTTCCTCAGACGTCTTTCTTTCTTTTTTCATCAGTTCAATTGACATTTGTGGCTTATCAATGTCAACAGCCATTTAACTTGTTGTCACGTTTACCATTAACAAACAATAAGGTTAGCATTCCCTCAACATCCAGTGATTCCCTCGAAAACATAGCATTGAATGCAAAAGCATCGAAAAACAATGCATCGAAAAAAATGCATTTTTTTAAAGGTAAAGGTTTTATTTGTATTTTAATGGGTTTTAAGGGGTTAAAAAAACGGGGGTTGGAGAGGGACCCCCCAATTTAAAATAAATGCATTTTTTAGATGCATTTTTTTCAATGCATTTGCATTCGAGGCTTTTGCATTCAATGCAATCACTAGGAACCCTCAACAGACCCATCAAGAGATCCATCTGTATTTTATTGATGATTTAGAAAGAGGTTTCGATTTAAATTGTTATTAAATTCTGATTCCAGGAAGGGAGTGAGTTCTATTCACCGAAGGAGGGAGTACATTTCGAATTGTGTAGTGATAACAGGAATCCCGACTTGTCACAGAACACATTTGAGCTAAGTTATGGGATCAGTCCTAAGGGAACTCAATTCAGTCACAGACAATGACTACATTAATTCTTTGTATAATCAATGAGTTTGATTAGCTGTTTGAATATTTCCCCTGCTTGGATACATGTTTGAGAATATAAATGTAACAGAGTGCATATTAACCCTTGTTCTTTTTTGCAATTAAATTGTTCAATTAATGTTTTGTTTTGAAGTTTACAGAACCTATACATTGTTCCTATTTATGAGTTTAAAAAAAATGCATGAAAAAACACTTTTCATCAATACACTTTGAATGGTGTTCTTTGCTGATCTAGTGAGTGACACAAAGCATGTTATTTTGACATATAGGGAGTTTTAGCTATAAGAGTGCCTTGGTATTTCCTTGATTAGTTTCAAGGAAAGAAAATGTCTCCCTCAAAGATCATCATGCCTGTTTATATGCCAGTCTCATACCTGTTTTTCTGTGGAGTCCGCTTTTCCGCAGAATCATACGCACCTGGGCCTTGTTCGCTCTCACCTGCCAGTCATCAACTTCAGATGTTGCTTCTTGCTTTATCGGTCTGGCTTTGCCATCTTTCCATTGTATGCCATTTGTTTTTCTATGGAATTTGAGGGGGTAAAAGAGTGTCACCAATTTGTAACTGCCCACTGTTGTCTGGTGTTGATTGGTGCTCCACTCTTCAAAGATGCATTTGTATATATCATCTATGTATGCACCCATATTGGCCTTAGTGCAATTATCTCTCACATGGAAGCCATTATCGCTATGGAGTAAAATAGTTTTGGGGAATTTTTTTGAGCTTTGAGGCTGTTTTGAAACTCATAATTTTAAGTGAATGTTTAGACATTGGAGCGGGAAAAAATGGCGGTAATGCAGCAGTAATTTCGTTTCCACTGCATTACTGCACCACAAAACTATGAGGTTGGTGGTAGGGGGGTAAGTTTGTCCCCAACTAAAAGTTGGAGGTAAAACTTCCTCCCTAGCGCCAAGAATCAGTGGAATTAACGCAGCAGAATCCCCACGTAGTCCTATGTACTCCAAGAATGGGGATTTACACCACCTACCACCACTTATGCTCCTGTGGTAAATCTACAGAACCAAGTGGCGGCAACAGTAATTCCGTTTGCCAGTATTTTGGCAGATTTACCACCAGAATACCACCAAGTTCGTAATGAGGCCCATTGACCCAAACCTTGACCTCAAAGAACAGTTGAATGTAGCCATCATCTAGGAGGGTGTAATGGCACTATGCCCCACAGTCCATCCATAATGCTGTGCTGACACTGTGCCCCACAGTCCATCCATAATGCTGTGCTGACACTGTGCCTCACGGTCCATCCATGATTCTGTGCTGACACTGTGCCTCACGGTCCATCCATGATGCAGCACGGACACTGCCACATCAGTCTTAGGCCCCATCCGACTGCTCCAACAGTCTTATGCTCACTGAAAATTAGACACAGACGGGCGAACAAGTATGCTCTATTGTAGTTTAGCACTGTAAACAAAACCCTTCTAGGCATTTTACCTACTAGACACATTGTTAGGAGATGTGTGTTGCCTGCTTTCTGAATTTCACAAAATGTGTGTGGTTTTGCTGTTACGCCCAACGCCACCTTCCTTATGCCTACCCACTTTGATATTATAAAGCTCTTGCGCATAAGGAGGCTGCCGTACCAGCCGGAGAGCATGTTCGACTCGCTGGCCATTTTCTGCAGGACATGGTATTGCAATTTATTCTACGCTACGAGTTATGCAGTGGTTATGAATATTTCACAACAGCAGCAAGCAGGCTCTGGGAATCCTAGCCCGTCCTGCATCATTTATGAAACCTTCTACTTAGTGGAATCTAACAAATTTCCAGTTTCTTCTTCCCACTATTTTCACAATGTAGACCCATTTAAGCTAGTTTCCCTTGTCTTCTTTTGTCAACGCTAAAAACATTCTAGTACTGCAAAGGGGGACAGTCATCGGGGCAAGTGTAAGGTACCAGGAAAAGCAAACTAGATCCATTGCCTCATTCCAAAAGCAATTCTCGGCATAGAACAGGAGACGGCGCATAGAACAGGAACAGTATACAACAGAGGCTGTTTCTATTTCATGTCCACGTTTATATCAAACAACTGAAATCACTTACAAATGTGGCTTCTTGCTCCCGGATACAATGTACGTAAACACATGGCGCACCATCCTCTGTGTCAAGGACTGGAGGCCTGTTGTGAAGACAGAAGACGAGCTAGACTCAATTTTCACACTGCGAACCACTAAGCTCGATTAACTGTGCTGAACTGTGTCTTCATGCAGGGGTCGGCAACCTGAGGCTCCCCAGATGTTGTGGTCTATGGTTCCGGTGATGTCTCACCACTGACTATGCTGGCTAGGGCTGAAGGACGCTGCAGGTCCAAACATCTGGAAAGCCAGAGGTTGCCTATCCCTGCCCCAGTACTATAGCTCAGACTCAGCCCCACCCAGCAGCAAGGTTAATTTTGGAAAATATTGTCAACATTCTTTATAAAGCAGCTTTTACTTGACCCGGCACAATGGGTTTGCTATTAAAAGACATTAAATATGAAAGAGGGCTTAGTTGATAGTAACCATTTGGCAGGCAAAGGTTTACTTTTGAAAGTAATCTGGGACACATTCTTCTTCAGCTCTTTCTTGCTTGAGACTGAGGGATAACTTGCTCTCTGGGTTTGGGGTACGGTAGAAAATTGGTCTTAAAGCAAAGGTAAATACAGTAGTTCGGTGTGTAGCACTATCCAGATAGAAACGTGTTGCATAGTCCGGCATAGAGCACTAACTACAGTGGCTACTTGGTCTCAGGATTTGGGAAAACTGCACAATCAATTTCATGTCCGTGCATATAAATCCGGGTGCGCGCTCACTCGCTCGCTCTCAGGTCTCCTCACTTTTCCTCCTCTTGATTTTCCACAGGGGCTTCCGACGGCGCCTCTTCCCCGCCTTCAGCTCCTCCATCTAGAAAAAAACAGAGATTTACATGGTGAGGCAAACATCTAGTTGTGCATGCAAAAGAAATGTCAGTCTGTCACCCAACCGCAACCAGTGGCCTGCCTGTTATTCAAAGCGATTAGTGCAGGTGCAGCTCAACTAGCCAGGTGATTGATCCGCCAGTCACACACAAGCAAATACCTGTTATGATAATCGTCCTCTGTGCAAATGTACCAGGGTTGCTGAGCCCAGCAGTGAGAAGATCCCATCTGCCACAAGCTGGATCCCTCTACTTCTCCCAAGTCATGCATGTGTGTGGTTTCTCAGGGATTGTGTAAGTAGCTGCGCACTTAGCCATGCACAGAACTACCATGTCTTGGAGCTCTCTGGTTCACAATCAAGTATATTACAGGGAGATCTTTCTAGAAGTAACTGGACCTATTGTCTCGGGAGGATAGCTCAGGGGCAGCGTGCTCGCCTTGGAAGCAAGACGACATGGAGCAACACAGGTTCGATCCCTGAGTCCACGCTTAGAAACCTCTGGGTATTAAAGCGCGTTATAAATAACCTATCATATCATATCATGTTGCGTGGTGAAAAGAAGATTTACAGAAGTCAGGCCAGTTCTATGACAGGACAATTATAGTAGGCCGATTAGAGATGCCAGCCAGCAGTAGATGGGCCCTATACGCAGTAAAGCTGTGCCCAATGCCAGGGCAAGGGTGCCAGGATGTCGTGCCACCTAAGGTGGCCTAAACCCTTAGAGTGGCCTCCATTAAGGGGCCAAAGAAAAAGGTAATTTAACAAAGATGGGTTTCGTTTGATAGGATTCTGGACATTTTTGTGTGAGAGTTCAATTGAAAACACCGACCAACATACTGACTGAATTCTACATCCCAGTCGTTGTCATGTGTGCATCTATTTAAGACGGGGGCATTTCTATGGCAGTGCAGATCATGGGACCTTGTGTGGTGATGTTTTGTGAAATGGTTGCTAGTTTAGTCCGGATTCTTTAAAACCCTACACTAGGCGGTAATAACAATTCAAAATAGACTCTCCTTTTAATTTGGAACCAAAGAAATATTGGTGTAGATGGAAGGTTTGCTTCTGGGATAACACAATTCACTGTCCCACTGTGCCAGGACAGTTCCCCAGAATCGGGGAAGTGCTTCTTTCAGGTGCCGCGGATTGAGGTCCCTGATGGCCATGTGAGCTCAAGCTTAGCGGAGTCAGATGAGTGCAGTACGCACAAGTCAGAGGAACCTGTGGTCTGCAAAGTTACCACAAAGCTTTTCCCTCATTCTAGAAGGAGATTTGGGAAAGGGAATGCAGGGAATAGACCAATGATGGTGCTTCTAACTTCTGCAGGCCACCCATGCAGCTGAACTAGTAAATCAAGTGGACAATACACAGTCACCCCTTTTATGCTTCTACATAATGAAACTTATCAGCGTGTGACCATCTTGGGTACAACTATGCACCGTGCAGCATATCTGGAAAATGTCCCAAAACCATGTGTTTCACTAATTTCTCTGAACTCTGTTGAGTAATTGTTTGGTAAGATACAGGACTTCCATACAAACTATATAAATAGCGGCAGCATTTTGTGAAAGAATAACATTTGGTGGTTCGAGCCACATATTGAGTGCACCCAGGCACTGTATTCTACCCTACTGTCTTGATTGACCTGGACTACAGCGCCCAAGGCCGTTCAACCCACCAGTGCTTTGAGATCATACCAATGATATATAGGGCGCTACATACATAACATAACATTCCATCCACTGCCTACTGTTGCAGGAACGCGGCCCACTGTAGCAACCCCTTCCTAGCCTACTTCCCTTCCTCATGTCTTTTACTAATTACGAAACCCAAGTTTCCTTGTTTTTGGGAGCTCTCTATGAGGTTCAACAGGAGACAGGTTGTTGAGTTAATGCCCACCTAAGTTTCCGTGAATGTCCATCGCCCGCTCTGCTCCTAGTCACTTACCAGTGTGGGTTTCCCTCCTCAAGTGTCTTATGTGGTGTTTTAACCTCTATGGAGCTCAGACTCATTCATTCATTCATTTTGTCTTTTGTTATAGCGCCTTTCACCATAATTATGGTCCCAACGTGCTTTTGGTTGAACGCCCTCGGAGGGACCGGAGTCCAAATATTTGGGAGAATTTGGGAGGTGCTATTATGCGTATGTGTATTTCATCCATTACAGTTTTGCAAGGGTGGCTAAGACCCGGGTAGTCACCCATGTCTAATGGAGTGTGTATGGGTGCAGCAGAGGTATCCTACGGACTAAAGGGGGAATTGTGTTTAAGGAGATAGCGAGTTATGTGGGAAGCCACAGTATGCATTTTTGTTGTTAAAAGTAGCTTCATTCTTATGGCAGACGTGATGTGCACTACTGTTTGTGTTGTATGTGAGGGCAGGGTGTGTGGAGTGAGACTGAGCCTTCCGCTAAGTTGCAAAGGTGTGGTGTGCGAGGGGAGGAATGGGTTAGCTGTACAAACCACAATGTCTACTTACTGGGTTCCATCTATGTACAGGGAGTAGTGCTATGTTTCACAGGCGATCTAAGTGCTCGATGAATACATAATACTCACCCTCTGAGAGGTTCTTCGGGTGAGTGATTGTCGTCCCAAGTTCCTTCTAGTGTGTACTTTGCACAATTGGGCTAAACGTAAGAGATGGCTGACTGACACAAGCGGGCTGAAGGCAAAGTACGGTTACCTTACACATAGGCTAAACGGCCCATTCAAATAGGAATAAGGGAGGTGTATCTGGCAGCAATAACTACATATATACATCTGCTCATATACACGTGCTAAACATGCACACAGGAACTGCTAATGAAAGACTACTTACTGGGATACTATAAAATAAGTATTTAACACATGCATCCTTGCCTTAGTCTTTATTGATTAGTACATTTGGTAGGGACCTTTGAGATGTGCCTTCCAGTTTCTGGCCAACCTTGTATGTTTAGGCTGGGGGGCTAGCTCACAGGCAATGCGCTTGCTTCGGAAACAAGACGTTGCCATGCACCATGGGTTTAAAACCCGGTCCAGTGCTTAGAAGCTGGAAGAGTCAGGCATAAAGCAGAATATAAAACACCAATAACATTAAAAAGAAGAATCCTCCATGCCCAGGAGACCTCTGTGGGAGATCTATTTTGCCCAGGACATGCATTAGGATTAGGGGTTGTCCAGCGTTCAGGGCCACTTCCTACATGTGCGGAGGCACCCTTATTACCCTGGACACAAATGGCTATCTGAGAAACTGACCCCCCTGGGTGGAATAGTGCCCACAGGCGAATATAATTGGGTCAAGCTCAGCAGCACCAGGATCCAATTTGGGGGCCGTCTGCAAATTCACCTAAATAAAGGATGAAGAGAAGGAGACACTGCCTCCAGGCCTTTAAGGGAGGACTATAACCGGAGGGGCCCTTTTTAAAGTAAACATGCAACATAGCCGCCTCCCGGTGCCCATCCCAGGGAACAGTAGCATTCAGGCTTTGGAAAACACACACTGGGCCTATTGTGTAGTTCACAGTAGTACTGGTATCTCTCCTCTGCCATTAGTGCCTGGATCACGGTGGGCACACAGATCAATCCAGAGGCTCCGAAAAATGAAACTCCTCTCTTTCTGTGGTGTCCCTCCATTGTGGTTCAGGGCCTGCTCTGATGTTGCAGGAAGCATTAATGAGGACTCTTTGCTGTATCAAGGCGTGGGGCCGAGCCACTCTATTACATGGATTCCCATAGTCACAAGCTACTCATGGGCCGCCTAACTACTCCAGACTTGCAGGACCACCTCCTTCCTCCTCCAGTCTTCACCCCAAGGGACCTACAGCTTCTCTCTCTGCTGTAGTGCTAACGTCCACACTCTCATGGATCCAACTCAAGGGATTGGGTCCCCACTCCCTGCATCTCAAACACTCCAGGTCCTTTCCAATCTGCCTGGTAGTTGCTTGGGCGAATGTCCTGAAACTATATATATATATATATATACATACATACATACATACACACACACACACACACACACACACACACACACACCCAAGCCCCCCCTGGAACCTCCCCGCACCACCACCCCCCACCCCCGCACTGGAACCAGGGGAATGGAACCGAGAACGAGAAGGGAACAGGCAGGACAGTTTCTTGCTCTGCAGAAATGAGTCACCCAACACCCGACCTGCCAACATCAGATGGATTTCAGGCATATGGTGAGGCAATGGAAAACTAACAGGAAGTGAGGGGAGACTGCAGGGCAACAGGAGAGAAACAGAAGCCCTCCCCGAGCCAAATTGGTAAAAAAAAGCCACCTGGTAAATGAGCAGCGTGAGCAACTGGCCGCTACCCTGCAACCAGAGTCTGAAGAGGGGTGGAGCTAAGAAGGATTTTTACACAACCCAGCCACTAGGGAAAATACAGGTACTGCTTACCCCACAGAGTCAGGCGATTGCTGGAACCGATGGAGGGGGAAGGGGCTAGAATAAGGAAGGGAACAATATATTAGAAAGGGATGCACAACTCGTTTCGCTGCCACCTTTTACGGCGCCGTTAACCCCTTAACGCCTGTGTTGTAATGAGGGCCATAGACTTTGAGGTACTTTTTTTATTATTTCTCTAATATTGTAATTGTAACATTTGTGATACATTGCCCTGACAAGGCATTACCACTTTCATTTATGTGTATCATGGGGCTGAAATATATATATTTTTTAAAGTTAAAACTGAGGTATCAGAAGGGAAAGACAGAAACTGCATTGCAAACCTGACGAGAGAAAGAGAAATGTACATCAGAAGGGGATAGAGGGAGTGCATGCGTGGGACAGCCATCCAAGGTGTCTGTTGCTGGCACTAGAAACATCATTTCCTGTTGAGAAACCTGGGAAGTGTAAAGTCATGGCAATCCTAGAAGAACTCCGGAGGCAGCAACATAGATAAGGCTTTCGCCTTTAGGCTATCACCAAAAGTCAGTATTAGACAGTAGGGTAGGTGTTACTGATCTCTAGCTTGGAAATCTAGGACTTGGGGGTACCTTTGTTAGGGTGGTGAGAAGCCCAGAGGAGACGAGAGAGGGAAGCCCATTAGAACATCCTGCCCACACCCTGGCCAGAATAAAAACAATGATTTGACTACTTTGAAAATAAAAACCCTTGAACTACCTTTCGAAGTCTGGGCATTCTTAAGGCCATCTGTGACAGTGCTTTCACCCTGCTCTTCTGTATTCAGAAAAAGGCCAACCTCTTTCAAAGCAATGCCCATGTGATGGTTATCCTGGACCTCATTACAGTTTTGCCAGAACTACCGGCGGGATACCGGCAAAACTGCCTTACCATTTCTGCTGCCCGATATTCTGGTATTGTTCGGATATTACAGGCGGCAGAGATGCCAGTAAGTTCCGGTTCCATGGAGTCCAGGGAGTCCTACAGAATTACTGGCACCTGTAGTATCAGTGCCAGTGATTCTGCCATTTATTTGCCAGTAGGTGTCTGAACTCCAAGCAGGTCAGGCCTGCCTGTAGATCACTGTCACCACTGGCAAACGTATGCTTCCCCGGTCTGGTGGAAATGCTGGTGCCGGAAATACTGTCATTTTTGTCCAGACCGGAGGAACCTATAATGAGCCCCCTGTCTTTTTTCTCTCCCCCCTCTCTCTCTCCCCTCACTTTCTCTAAATGTCCCACTCTTCTGCAAAACTCCCAAACCCCCAAAACAGTATATGCATATTTTCCATTAATGATCACCGCTCAAAGAAGGCATTTGAGGCTGGTACCAAGGGGATGTTTTTATACCATGAGCAAAGGTAGACCTTTCAATGGCAGAAACAAGAGCAGCACATTGGTAACTGAGGGTCTGGTGAATTCTCATACAACGCATTGGGCCTCATTCCAAGTCTGGCGGTCCGGAAATAAGGGTGTCGGTAGCAATGCACCGGCGCCCTTTCCGGACCGCCAGACTACGAGAATGCCTGCAGGAGCCGGGTCTGACCTGCCAGGAGCACTGGCCCCTGCCGGCATGGTTTTCATGGAAGCACGGTGCTGGTGTCTCCGTGTCCCCATTCCCGTGGAGTCCTATGTGATTCCACAGGAATGGAACTTACAGTTTTCGCCGCCTGACATCCCGGGCTGCCGGCACTTGTGATGTCCCGGTGGCACCGGGATCCCTGGCGGCGGAACGGTGTTACGAGGTCGGCAGGAACCCGCCGGTAGCACTAGCGGATTACCGCCAACCTTTGAATGAGGCCCATTGTCACAGTTACTATAGCAATTTTAAGGAAAACTCCAGACATATCCAACGCCGGGCATATATGGGGTGGGGGTGATTATACACATGTAACATACAAATTCACATTTTTGGAAACAAGAATAAGGTTATGCGTTTGTGGTGAACGTATTACTTAATTGGCACTCTAATGCGGTTTGGTGCAGGGTAGTGGTCTAAGAACTTCAAAAGTAGAGAGTTTCCCTCGTTTACAACCACTAACATCACACCTTATTTTGGGACTCATTTCGAGTTTGACAGTTTTTCCCCTGAAAATACCACCAAACTAGATACCATTACTGCATGCATTAACAATGTGGTATGGGAAGGGTCCACATACTTTAAAGTTGTGTGGACCCTTGTGGTATTCCCCATATTAAAGTCTCACTGGACTCAGTGGGGCACTGTGTATTGCCTATCGCATTTAGTGATAAAGCCTGCAGTCATGGTGTTGTGTGAAGGATATTTCCTCCACACAAAACCAGGTGATGTTTAGAGAGTTTCATTATTGGAACTCGGAATTTGGCAGTGCGTTAAAAGTGGCAGTAATTCTATTAATGGCACTTTTTTACCACACCACCAAACTTTAAAAGAGGTCCTTTATTTTTGCACACGTGTCCAGGTGTCTCTTATTAGGAACCTGGTTGCGTTGGCTTCATATGGCACCCAGGTCAAGACTCTATTTCCCGGGCTTAGTTGTTCTCCCCCTCCTGAGTATTTATCTGTTTCCTGAGGCCCAATGAGGCCCCCAGGTGCCTCAGATGGTGGAAGCCTCAAGTCTGGACCTGGGGCTCTCCCATTCACCTCAGAATGTATCACCACCACACAGGGAAATGTTGTTTTAATAGCCTCTATAGCCACTGGCCGCCAACAGCTCAGCACACATGGGTAATGCATGCTCATGTCAAATTACCATTTATACGAACACTCATTTACATCCACTATTTCTCGACAGGTACATCCATAGGACCCAATCGCCTGTCTTTTACGAGTGCCTATACATACATCATTTCGACCTCCAGTATATTTCAGACTTGCAGCATTCATGATCTACAGACAATGATGTTCATTCACACTGCAGGGACATACTTACCAGGCCCTACAGTTATAACTTGGTTGCTTTTTGGCCCATCTCACTCATGGTATTGAAACAGGGGTTGGCGGATCAGAGGAGACCAGGCATTTTGAGGCCAACTTCATCTTTCTGGTTTATCTGACTGACAACGGCGCTTACTTGTGAATTGCAAGAGTTTAGGACAATTGCACTCTGGGTTAGTATTTTAAGGTAATGCAATGTGTATAGGCTGGACTTAAACTAGAGACCCAGGCGAGGGGAATAATCCATGCTTCCTTCCACTCTATTTGTTGGACTCTCTCCCCATTCTATCTCTATCACCAATTCCCTTCTTTCTTCCCCCTTCTCTCTCTCTCTCTTTTGTGTTTCTTCCCTTCTCTCACTATTTCGTCCTCTCTTTGCCATCCCTCCAACTCCTTCTTTCCATGTCTTTCACTCTGTCTCTCAGGCTCTCTGTCTCATTCTCCCCTCCACCTTCAACCTTTCCCTACACTATCACTCTCTCTTTCTCACTTTGCCAAACTCACTCTGAATTACAAATATGTCATTGATGTACATTCTCATCAATTTTAGATCAAGATATTTTGAATGTGTCTCACAATACTAGTTTGAGTTGAATCATCTAAATGTAATGATTAGATAACACAATAAGCGCAGAGAAGAATTCCATTAAATAGGAACATGTTGCCCCTATTGAGTGACTCTCCATCAGGGTCAAGGTACAACATGACGAGACGGGTAAACTATAACTGGTATTATCACCTAGAGATTATTATTGACCTCCCCTTAGCCAATCACAATGTTAAGACTGCAGTCAATAACTACTGGTATCGGCTGCTATCTGAATATTCTGACACAGGGAAACTACAATGCAATTTCCTGGCAATATTTCATCAAGAAACCTCCCCTCTGTGGGGCCTTTTCTTTTGTTGCTACATCAAATTCACTGATGACAAAGCTAAAACATGGCACCATGCTATCAGTTTCTTATAGAGACAACCCTGTTATTTAAATACAACATAAAACCACATTTAATTTACTAACTCAGTTTGTCTACTTACGTTCTCGCTATTAAGGTAACATTTTAACTTCACCACCAAAACTCCAAAACATGTATTGCTACTATCACTACGTGCTAATAGCCTCATAGACCTAGGTATCCCAAAAGATCGAATTACAAAAGGATGGAACCCACTTGCCTGCATTTTGTAATACGATCTTGTGGGATTTTGCCTGTTTGTCCCCCTCACTGCCTTTAATGTAATGTATGCGGGGACACCCATGCAAACCCTGCTCCCCTGTTCGGTATTATGGGCTTCGATCTAATCTACTATGCTGAAATTTGTCATCACATTTCCACAAAAAAACATTGTTGGGTCCAACCATTTTTTTCTCCTACATATCAATAATCTCAAAATATTCTGAGGCTGGTATAATTATATTAACACATTGGAGACCTAGAATATGTGGATAAAATGTTGGATAGTGGGAAAACAATGCTTCTCCAACAATGTTCTTTCCAGTAGATATAACTGCTGGATACTGTTAAAACATGCCACATATGTTAAAAATAAACCGAGCCCCCTGTTGTAAATTAATTCTTATTGGATTCCTCCTTCCTGCCTTTTTTAAATCTTTGCCTCAAATTGTCTTTCCTAGGTTAGCAAATCTAAACATGAATTTATTTATGCATGCATATCAGAGAGGGGTTTACAGATTAATTTGCATCTGTACCTCATTAGGCACTTTGACTAATTGCATGTTCTCTTCCTCACTTGTAAACACTAGCGCTGGGATTACACATTCCTTTAACAGCTGATGTTTCACTTGTCTTGTTTATCAGCTTTAGAATGTCAAATTCTGTTTCAATTATTTTAGTAAAAGACAAACAAAACCAACTTCTGTGCATCAAATCTTCCTTATTTGCCTGACAATTATAATCTACAGCCTTATAGCAAAACAACTATTTATTACTTTCTAAACATCAATGATTTATAGTGTTATGTTATGTTGATTTATACCGCAAACCAATACCACCCAAGAGCAGTCTCCAGGGGCTCACGTGGATCTGCAAGAAAGTGGACTAAATCTGATCAAATGTCCTTGGTTACTTCTTTGGCTGTATCAATTATGAACACAAGCCGGTGTCTACCACATTTGTTCGCTACGTGACTCCGAAGTGTATCTAAAATATTCTAGGTTCCTGCCGCACTTAGAATATTGGTGTGGGCTTAGCGTGGAGAACACTACGGGCCCAGCGCACCTCCACAGTGACTCACCACCAAGCCATCCCTGCCAAAATAGAGACTCATAGCCCAGACTTTATGTATACATATATGTTCATGTCCCACTGTAAAACAACTGTGTGGTACATATAATTGGTTGGCAGAATAAAGCCAGAATTCCAAACCCTGGGCTCTGTGTGATCATTTGGGGCTACAACACAATTGGCAACGAGGACCTGGGAACTGGCCCACCGCAGTGATGATGCAAGGAGCCACACCACTACCGGCGTTCCTACAGTCGCCAGGTAGGCCAACCATACCATGGCTACAGTGAGAACCGCTGTTTGAGATGAACTTGGAGGTTGTTGGAGGAGCACGTTACGCCGCAATGAGAAAAAGGGCCATGCTGCTTAACGCATTGGGTGTAGAAGGACAAATAATATTCACAGGCTTAAAGCCTGGGGTGGTGGAATTGCATGACAATGATGTGTACAAAGAAGCAGTGAGTAGGATAGTAAAAAGGTTTTCATCCAATGAAAACATCATCTTACACAGGATCAGATTTTACAGCAAAAAGCAGGAGCCAGCCGAACCAGTGGACGACTACATCATCAATCTGAGGGAAATTGAAGCGATGTGTGCTTTCGGTGAGGCATCGGAATACCAAATATGTGACATGCTGATTCGTGCACAATAACAGTCGAAAAATACAAGACAAATTCATACTGGAAAAAGCTGCAACTGAATACGATTATCCAAATAGCTAGAGCAGTGGAGAAAACCTGGTGTAGTCAGAAGGAGTTGGTGGGAAGCCTCCGGGGGCCGAAAGTGCAGGCCGTGCAATTCAAGGGGAGGTGAAACAGGTGGCAGCACAATTCCAGAAAAAGAGAGAACAGGAAGACGTGAACCACAAAAGTGTCACAGATGCACCAGTCACCTGGCAAATAGCAGTGAATGTCCAGCAAGGAACAAGGTGTGTTCGAAGTGCAGGAGGTTTGGATATATTACCATAACTTGCACATGGAGAGGAAAGAAAGTGGTGGCTTCAGTGCAAAGTGATGAGGTCAGGAATGGAGAGTCATCAGAGGAAGATGGGTAGCCTACCGTCATCATGGTTAACAGTGTCACAGCTCACAGAGGAAAGCTGCGTTGTGTTTCAGCGTGATTGATGACCATGAAACACGAGTGATGGCGGACTCCGGCTCGGACCGTACCATATTACACCTGGACAAGTACATAGACATGGTTGGCAAGGACAAAGTGGAAGTGCGCATGATGAAACACAAGCCGGCTGTTTTCGGAGGTGCCACTGTGAACCTGTTGGGCTACATTCTGGGCACAGTCAAATTCAAGGGAAGAGTAGTGAACACCAAAGTTTACTTCTCGGAGGAGGGCCCAGCTGTGTTAGGCTGGGATGCTGAAGCCAAACTACAGATCAAATTGGTGGATCCCAGCGTAGAGGACAAGTGTTGTCCATCAACACAGGAGGAGCATCAGTGTCCAGAGAAGAATTTCCAGACTTATTTTGCGACAAACCAGGAAAACTCAAAAATGATGTGCATAAAATAAAGCTGAAGCAAGGAGCAGTCCCAGTAAAACACAAATTGAGAACTGTGCCGGCGATGGCAAGGTGTGCTTTGCAAGCACAACTGGAGAAAACGCTAAAGGATGGGAAGATAGAAACGCCGAATCATCCGGATGGCTGAGTTCAGTAGTCCTAATAAAAAAAACAACACTCAGATGACCTACGCATCTGCATTGATTTGCACATCCTGAATCTTGAAGTAGTGGCGGACAGCTCCCTGGTACCCAGTATAAATGTGCTGATCCTGCTAATTAAAGAGGCCAAAGTGTTCTCAATGCTCGATATGAGGGATGCCAACCATCAAATCAGCTTACATAGAGAGTTGAGACAGTTGCCAGCGTTCATAAACCCTGTTGGCACCTACCAGTTAATTTGCATGCCATTCGGCCTCTCTTCAGCAGCATCAACGATTCAGCTCAAGATAGACTCTCTTTTACGACACATATGGAACTTATCATACTTTCAGTACGATATCTTAATATACGCAGAGGACGGGGAGACTCATGACAGAGTGCTCCAGAAAGTGTTGGCAAAACTACATGAAGCAGATGTCATGTTTCGTTTCAACAAGTGCGTGATAAAAGCCTAAGAAGTTGAATAACCAGGCTACAAGATCTCCAGGGCAGGAATTAGCCCAAAAAGGAATCTGTTACAGACCATTGTGAAGGCACCAGCACCGACAAGCAAAGAAGAACTGCGGTCATTGCTAGGACAGATGGAATATTACGCAAAATTTGTGCCAAACTTCTCAGAGGCCACAGCCCCCATGAGGGAGTTATTAAAAAAAGGTGTTATGATATGATATGATAGTTTATTTATATAGCGCCTATACACAGTGTGTTTCAAAGCGCTTCAAGGCAAGGGAGGGAACAAGGGAAAAAACAATGATATTCTTACAGGCCATGAACAGTAAGGATGTGAAATTAACTATCATACTCGGCCTGACGACATTTCAGATAGTGCAAGAGCTAAAACATAGATAAGGAAGGGAGGGGGAGAGTGGGAAGGAAATGGAAACAGACAGGCGACTACCGTACTAGGCCTGACGACATTTCTGGTAGAGCCGGAAAAAAACAAGAGGTGAAGGAGAGGGGTGCAGAAAGGTAGGGGAGGAACAAAACAAGCGACTATCATAATAGGCCTGACATTTCAGATAGTGCTGGAGGGGGGTTGGGGAGGAAAAAACCAGTAAGGGGAGGGAGGAGGAGACAGACAAGGTTGCTATTATACTAGGCCCATGGGCAATTCTGATAGAGTAAGTGCATAGAAGAAAGTAAGGGGAGGAGATAGGAAAAGGGAGAAGGGAAAGGAGGAGAGAACAGAGAGTTAGCAGTCAAAAGAGTGGAGAAGCAAGAGCAGAGAGTGAATACAATTGCAGAAGTCAGTAGTAACACATAATGTTGCAAGCCAGGATACAAGATGAAGATGGGAACAGCATGATTCAGGGCCACCATGAGTACAAGATGCTAAGGAAGTCCAGCATGAGAGTTGAGAAAGGGTGACGCACCATGAATGAATGAAGTCCATAAAAGTCAAATCCAGCATTGTTCACAAGACGGTGATGGTGAAACCAGAATGTATCAGGACAGACTCCTGCAGAAATAGGCTGGAGTGGGGTGAGGGGGGAGCATGGTAGAAGAATCAAGCAAAAGAGGCAACACCTGTGTGCGAGAATGGGGGGCACAAGGGAACATCACAGTGGGACCAGAGGGAGTAACACATGTTGGTGCATGCCTACCTGCTGTTTGAGCAGGGGGTCGGGCCCTGGGTCCTCCTGGTCCGAACAGGTCCAAACAGGAATTCCCCTTTTCTTCGTCTGCCCTTCGCTTAGGACGCCCAGGCGAGACACGCCCTTGATCTAATAGTAAGGAGCAGGAAGGAAGAGGCAGGGCTAAGAAGATGGGTGGTGCTTGCTACGTGGTGAAAAAGAGCGGCAAACAGGAAGGCACCAGGTGGGCGTGGCTTGCTAAGTGGTGAAAAAGAGCAGCAAACAGAAAGGCACTAGGTGGGCGGGGCTTAGGCCAGGTTACCTAGATCCACTTGCACCTGCTCCCCATCTGCAAAGGAAAAGAGGCTGGAGGGCTCCTTAAGTAGGGAAAAGGAGCGGCAAACAGGAAGGCACCAGGTGGGCGGGGCTTGCTAAGTGGTGAAAAAGAGCGGCAAACAGGAAGGCACCAGGTGGGCGGGGCTTAGGCCAGGTGACCTAGATCCACTTGCACCTGCTCCCCATCTGCAAAGGAAAAGAGGCTGGAGGGCTCCTTAAGTAGGGAAAAGGAGCGGCAAACAGGAAGGCACCAGGTGGGCAGGGCTTGCTAAATGGTGAAAAAGAGCAGCAAACAGGAAGCCACCAGGTGGGCGGGGCTTGCTAAGTGGTGAAAAAGAGCGGCAAACAGGAAGGCACCAGGTGGGCGGGGCTTAGGCCAGGTGACCTAGATCCACTTGCACCTGCTCCCCATCTGCAAAGGAAAAGAGGCTGGAGGGCTCCTTAAGTAGGGAAAAAGAGCGGCATACAGGAAGGCACCAGGTGGGCAGGGCTTGCTAAGTGGTGAAAAAGAGCGGCAGGCAGGAAGGCACCAGGTGGGCGGGGCTTAGACCAGGTGACCTAGATCCACTTGCACCAGCTCCCCATCTGCAAAGGAAAAGATGATGGAGGGCTCCTTAAGTAGGGAAAAAGAGCGGCAAAAAGGAAGGCACCAGGTGGACGGGGCTTGCTAAGTGGTGAAAAAGAGCGGCAAACAGGAAGGCACCAGGTGGGCGCGCTTGCTAAGTGGTTAAAAAGAGCGCCAAACAGGAAGGCACGAGGTGTGCGGGGCTTAGGCCAGGTGACCTAGATCCACTTGCACCTGCTCCCCATTTGCAAAGGAAAAGAGGCTGGGGGGGCTCCTTAAGTAGGGAAAAGGAGCAGCAAACAGGAAGGCACCAGGTGGGGTGAGGCTTGCTAAGTGGTGAAAAAGAGCGGCATACAGGAAGGCACCAGGTGGGCGGGGCTTGCTAAATGGTGAAAAAGAGCGGCAAACAGGAAGGCACCAGGTGGGAGGGGCTTAGGCCAGGTGACCTAGATACACTTGCACCTGCTCCCCATCTGCAAAGGAAAAGAGGCTGGAGGGCTCCTTAAGTAGGGAAAAAGAGCGGCAAACAGGAAGACACCAGGTGGGCGGTGCTTGCTAAGTGGTGAAAAAGAGCAGCAGGCAGGAAGGCACCAGGTGGGCTTGGTTTAGGCCAGGTGACCTAGATCCACTTGCACCTGCTCCCCATCTGCCTAGTTGAGTATCTATGGGGAGGAGAGCAGCTAAAAGCATTTGAGAAAGTTAAGGAGAGTATCATACACGCTCCCTGCTTGCAGACATTTAATCCCCAGTGGAAAACAGTTATAACCACTGACGCTAGCTTGCATGGACTAGGGGCAACGCTGACCCAGAAGAGGGGACACGTGAAACACATAGTGGCCTTTGGTGTGTGCATGGGTGGTGGACTATTTCTGGATATATGTGTGGGGCACAAATTTTCAATTGGTGACAGACCACAAACCATTGGTGCACATGCTTATTCCAGGAGGGACCAGAACATCCTTGCCTCATCTTGCCCGCATTGCAGCTAAGTTATAGGAATATACCTACAAAATCATGCATGTTGCAGGGTGGGAAAATGCCCATGCAGTCTGCATGTCCAGGGTGCCGGAGGGAAGTGAGGCAGCGACCAGCTTCCTCAAGGATGAGTGCGTAGGCGCGTCTTTGGGAGATCGCAGAAGCAAGGCATTCCTTGAAATTAGTGAAAAACATTGGAAAAAGGAGCCGGCAAATGATGCAACAATGAGGAATTTCACAGAATGGGTAATGGAAAGGTTGGCTGGACGAGAGAACGAACCCCGAACGCCTGCACCCTTATTGGAAAGTGTCGGAAGAAATCTTCGAATGCAAGGGCATGTTGATGAGAGGAGATCAAGCTATTCCACCGGTTGCGGTGAGGAAGACCATCCTGTGCAGGGCCCATGCAGGACACTTCAGGAGCAACATGACGAGGAGATGAGTGAGCGGCGAGTCCTATTGGTGGCCCAGTATGGATCAGGATATATGAATAATGACAGAAAGGTGTCATGAGTGCCTCAACAGTGATAAAAGTTGAAAGTGAGGCAAGTTCCGTTGCACCCCACAGAGATGCCAGAAGGTGTGTGGCAAAAACTGGGACTGGACTTTATAGATGCTTTGGAGTTAATGCAGCCGGAACAGAGGCACGGTATTGTCATAGCCAACTTTCTGCCGAAGTGAGTGGAAGAAGAGTCTGTACCTGACATCACGATTGCCACAATTATAGGAGTTCTAAAAGAAATCTTTCAAAGAGAAGGATTGCACAAGGAACTTGTCACAGACAATGGAGTGTAACATGTCTCCAGAGAGATGGAAAAGTTATTGAAGGACAATAATATACATCAGATAAAGGCTGCGCTGTATCAACCCCAGGGCAATGGGTTGGTTGAACAGACTGATAGATTCATCAAAGGGGAAATGCAACTGACCAAGGCGTCCAGCATGGACCTGTAAGGCACGGTCAAAGAGGCCCTTGCGGCTCATTGCCTGACCCCCAATGGGACTACAAACATTTCCCTGTTTCACTTGCTGAGAGGGTGCAGACCTGCATCCACATTGGTTCCTCCTTGGTTGTCAAGAGTAAGGGAGGATGACAACATAGACATGGATGAATTAGTCTGGAGGATAAGGAAAGGAAGACTTGCATGAAACTCTAGAATGAGAAAAGGAGAATACCCAGAGTAGTGACGTTCAGGAAGGCGACTGGGTTAAAATAAAGTTGTCTCGCAAAGACCCTGTGACAGGGTCAAGGTTCAGCAGACCTCTCATAGTGTGTCAAAGAGGGACTAACCATGTGTGCACTCAAGATGGGAGAAGATTGAACTTGAAACGTGTAGCACCATTCGAAAAGAAGACCAAGAATCGCATGACCCAGTGGGTCACGAGAAAGTGCACAATGAGAAGGAGACAAGAGGTGACAAGTAAATCAGCGAAGCTCAGCAACTCCCTGGAAGCGAGATGTCAGAGAACCGCAATGAGCAAGAAGACACCTTTCAGACAGAAGGCGAGCTGCAAATGGAGCCAACTGAGGAGGCAGAGAGCCTGCAGCAGAGCGGGGAGTCAGGAAGGACCCGCCCCCAAAGAGCAAGGAAAAGACCTGCCAGATGTGCAGATTTGGTTTTGGAGTAGCACCATGCTACTCAACAAAAGGAGGCATGAAGAGACGTAACATCGCAAGAGGCAGCAGTCGCGACCTCTCGCAAGACTTGAAGTGCAAGGAGCGACGCCAGCGCAGGGGATGGCAATTTGAGCGTGAACAGAACTGGGAGACCACTGCGGCCCCGGCACTCCTCCACAGAGACTCATCACCAAGCCATCCCTGCCAAAATAGAGACTCATAGCCCAGACATTAGGTATATATGTTCATGTCCCAGTGTGATGCAACTGTGTGGTACATATATTTGGCTGGCAGATAAAGCAATAATTCCAAACCCTGGGCTCTGTGTGACCATTTGGGGCAACAACAATTACTTCTTAGATATTCGTACACAATTGGACCATATAACTCAGTGTGTATCATTCATTTCTTTAACTGCACCATTTCAACTCAATCGTTTAGCTTAGTGTTTTTTTTATTTTATTTTTAATTGTTTTTTAAAAATGCGCTTAATACCCGAGTTCGGTTTCCAAGCACCGATCTGGAATTCGAACCTCTCTAAAGGTGACTGAAGTGGAAGCATCACCCATAGGCAAAAGCTACATAATACCTATTACATATAATCGTCTGTAAGAACCAACATCTTTTGCCCGACAATTATATACTAAAAAATGTAAGGCCAGAAAACTCCTCTTTGATATAGACATAGTAAAAACATTGTCTTATAGGTCTAGAATAAATAACCACCAGAGGTGCTTTAAATAACCCTTGCAACCCAGTGGCTGTATTTAAACATGACAAACATTAAGAGGTGCCCGATTTCGCACAAGGAGTTTTATCAGGCAACACTAGAGTTAACGACAAAAGAAACGACCTTCCATGCATCTAATCTTCCTCTTTTGCTCCCCATCAGTGTTGCATTTCTCCAGCCAGGTCATTGAAACTCTCTCTCCTAAGTTTCTCCTCAACCCTCGCATCCACAAAGCTTCTCACCTGGTTACCAGTTTTCCTAGGTGTACTCCTTTTGCTCTTAGCGTCTTTTAACTCCTCTTCAATATAGTCCCACCCCACATCTCCCTGTACTAACTCCTCCCACAGTCCTTAGGTTCACCTCTTTAGTGTTTTCTATTGCCTTCTGGAGGTTACCCAATGTTTCCCCCTCACTTTCTTCTGTCACCTCCTTTCATGTTCCTGAATTTTCTCCAGTCCTCCACAACTTTCAATGCTTCCTATAACCAATCTGCCTCACTTTCCTCTAGCTCTTGTTCTTTCCATATCCATCTCTCATCACTATGATTTTCCAATTGCCTGCTATTCTCTCTCCCTTTTCACCCTTTTGGACAACTCCCATGAAATAGTTTTGATTCTCCAGTTTCCTAATACCACTCTCTACTTCACCCCTTTGGGTACCTGCTTCAGCCCTTTGGGCACCACCCTTACAACAATTCAGACTTGCTATCGCTCTCTCCATCCCCCGCTCCCTTTGCATAACCTCTTCCCTCCACTTCTCTGGGCCTTTCTCTTCCTGCTCTCTCAGACAAACTCCTCTAAACCTCCTTGACCTTTTCCTCCCCAGTCTTCTGGGCATTGCTTCTTCCAGCCCAATGGGCCTCTTGATGCCCAACCTCTGGCTCTGTCCTTTACCCAGCTTCCTGGGCCCACCCTGCAGCCTCCTGTCTGAATTATGGCTCCTTATGCCAGTCTTCTGCATATCTTCTCCAGCCTCCTATCCCCTGCCGTCTACCCTCCAGAGACTCTACCCCACTCTTCTCCCCCCCAGCTCCTTCTTCAGCTTCTTCTCTACACCTCTGCAGCCAGCACCAAATGAGCCCTTCTTCCTAACTATTGACTGAGTCCTTCAGGATCTATACGGCTTTGGCCCTTCCTTCCAGACTCCTTTTGATGGAATGGGTCTCAGATGTGGCAGATGAGATGGGAATTGACTGCAAGGCTCTGCCTGTGGGGCTGGCTTATTGCCCTGCTGTGGGATTTAGGATCGCTTTGTCTTTCCCCGTGGTCGGACCTATTTCTGCCTGCCAAACCCTGGCATCTCACTCCCAGTCTTTCTCTTGGTAAAGGATATGCATGTTTGGTGGTTTCTTATAGGAATCTTGGCAAACGTAGTTCTCAGGCCTTGATGGGTCCGGACTGCAGCTTTGAGAACCATGCCCACCCTATTGGAGTTCGAAACTCTCTTTCCCTTTATGCCTCTGACATAGGGCCTGACTGATTGTGCCTGGGATCCTTTGGTGAAGCTCAGATCCCCCTATTTCTTTAGGTGAAATTCTGGAGCGGCTTCAGCACCCGCTGGAGGGAAGACAAGCATACGCGTACTGCTGCATCTGCAGAAAAGCTGCTCCTGCATTTTCTAAAGGGGCAGGAGTGGCTACGGTTAACCTGTGACGAGCTTCTGCCTTCTGCATGTGGCGAGATGGGTTAAGCCCTGGGATCCTCCCCATGCTGCCGCATGGCTCACCATCATGCCACTTGAGGTGGCACTTGGCCCCATTGGCGACCCCACCATCCACCATTGCAGTCAGGCAGGGCATTTTGTCATATTTATTTTTATTTATTTTTACATTTGTATAGCGCACTACAGCCCACGGGCAGTGAGCCGCTTTTCAAGAAAGTGTACATAGGCAAGAATATGAATTTGGAGTATGCAGTTACTTAGTTACATCATAGGCGGAAGGTGGCAGAGTACATTGAGGCAAACATGGTGGGTTTCAGTTGGATACAGAGTATGAGCTAGGCATGAACATTTCAAACAAATAGATTGGTTGGTTTTGAATGCTTTGCGGAATGCCAGGTGGGAGTCGATAGCCCTGATGTGAGCGGGTAGTGAGTTCAAGTGGGTGGCAGCAATAGCTGGGAAGCTGGAGCCTCCAGCACGCACTCTGCATGTTTTGGGCTTGGTGATCAGGTTGGTGTAGGCTAGCCTAGAAGGCCTGGTGGATGTGGGCATGGAAATGCGCTGGGTGAGGTAGGGGGGTGCTAGATCATGGAGGCATTTGTGAGTAATGGAGAGGATTTTGAAAATACTCTGTTTAACAGGAACCCAATGCACCTGTCTCCTAAGGTCCGATATGTGGTCTTTTTTAGGAAATCCTGTGGCGGCCCTAAGTGCGTTGTTTTGGACAAGCTGGAGTTTGGCAATGTTTTTGCTGGATGTGCCTCAGAGGAGAGCATTACAATAGTCCAGTCTTGAGCCGATAGTGGCCCTGGCAATAGTAAGGCAGTTCTGTGTGGTTAGGAAGGGTCTTGCTGCATTGAGCAGTTTAGAGTAGTAGGCCGATGAGGAGGCAATGGCGTTGACCTGCCTCTTCATGGTGAGGTTGGAGTCTAGGTAGACTCCCAGAGTTTTAATTGTGTGGGATGCTTCGATGGGTATATTATCGATGGTGAAGGAGCGATAGTTCTTGCCGAGTTTACCCAGGATGGATGGTGACCCAATGAGTAAGAGCTCGGTTTTGTCACTGTTGAGGCATAGCCAATTTTCTGCCATCCAGGCTTGGATGGTGCAGTAAATGGAGTTAAGGCTGATCCTGTCTGCCTCGTAGTCGCCTGTGAGAGGGATGAACACCTGAGTATCATCAGCGTAATTGGTGTATGAGATGCCCAAGGTGTCGAGAAGGTTAAAAAGGGGCCTAGTAAATAGATTGTAGAGGGTGGGTGCGATGCAGGATCCCTTGGGTACTCCACATTTGATGTTGCTAGGAGAAGCGCATGCCGAGTCGGAAAAGACTTTCATGGCCCTTTCCTGTAGAAATGAAGAATGAGGTCGTGGATATCCAGGGCATGGGCTGGGATGGATCTGGCATTGACCAAACCACATTTCAAAGAGGTGGGGGTAGCAGTAGGGTGTGCCAGTTTAGGGGCTTGGGGAGGGGCTGGGGCGCCGGTGGCTGGGGGGCATCAGGCATAGTAACAACACAAGGTGCATGAGGCACAGGCACAACAATGGCATTAGGGGAAGTAGCATCAGACATAGAACTAACACAAGGTGCATGAGGCACAGGCATAACAGTGGCATGAGGCACGGGCATAACAATGGCCGTGAGGGCAGCAGCATCAGGCATAGAACCAACACAAGGTGCATGAGGCACAGGCATAACAGTGGCCGTGAGGGCAGCAGCATCAGGCATAGTACCAACACAAGGTGCATGAGGCACAGGCATTACAATGGCATTAGGCACGGGCACAGCAGTGGCATTAGGGGCAGCAGCATCAGACATAGTACCAACACAAGGTGCATGAGGCATAGGTACGATAGTGTTGATGGGGGCGTGTGGCTCTTGTTCAGCTAGTGTAAAAAATGCAGGAGGTGGCCTGTGAGTAACCTGGGTGAGGTAAAAGGCTTCTCTAGAGACGACATCTGCCGCCAGAGTTCCTGAGGAGTGGCGAAGTGGAGCTGTTAGCGTCGCAGGTGTCATAGGACAGGGGGAAAGCGTGTGGGGCCTGGAGATTGGGGTCGGGGCTCCTTTGTGATATCGAGCATGGAGCGATGTCCTTGCTCCGAGGTGTAAGTTCTGTGAGTGCAGGAGCGGTATGCGGGAGGGAGGAGTGCACGCTCATAGTCGTAGGTACCTTGCAGCGGTGGGGGGTGGCTCTTGGAGGCACAGTGTGTGCTCGTAGTCGTAGGTACCTTGCAGCAGTGGGGGGTGGCTCTTGGAGGCACGTGTAGGCATTGCGGCTCAAGTTAGCAGCCTTACCTTGGGCGGTGCGGCAATCCCCGCCGTCCAGCGTTGTCGAGCAGCGGAGAGCTGCAGAGAGGGGAGAAGGCCTTTTCCGTTGGCCTTCTCCCGGCGGCTTCGCCTGTCGGCCTCCTCCTACTCCATTTAAAGCAGGAGGGTAGGGGCTGGCAGGCTGTGTACGCCAATGGTGGCCCGGAATCACGGAGCATAGTTTCGCGGGCATTTCCTTATTGTTCCCGGGCTCGGGATTGTTAATGTAGGTTGCCTGGGTAACCCGGTCAGCCATTTTACTGCCAGGCTCACGCACAGACTGCATGTGCTGGGGGTGTAGCGGCCGTGAAAGGGGAGCAGGTGAAGGCTTCTCTGGATGAATGTAGCTGTGGTCAGTTGCGTGCAGACTTCCTCGCAGCGGAGCTGTGGAGAGGGGAGAAGGTCTTTTCCCTAGGCCTTCTCCCGGCGGCTTCGCCTGTCGGCCTCCTCCCACTCCATTTAAAGCAGGAGGGGAGGGGCTGGCAGGCTGTGTACGCCAATGGCGGCCCGGAATCACGGAGCATAGTTTTGCGGGCATTTCCTTATTGTTCATAGTTTGTGCACGTTACATAACCACATAATTGGTAGTGTAGAGTATCAGACGCTATATCCAGGAAAAAAGTATCAACCCTGTACGTTGGATTCAAAACTCTCCTATCAATGATTTATTTAGGTGAATTGTTATGTCCTATAATGGGTTCAAATAAAATATAAAATTATAGTATGAACACTTGTACAGAATATCACTCTGAAGGAAAATCAATCTGGCTTACTTGCTATTTTGGAATTTCTCCGCAAGTGTGTGACTATTTTACATGTACTGTCAAAAGACCCACAGTTCAAAGTCACTGTTTGATTGAAATGTGCACTATTGTTTGTAAACAGATTGAATGAATGACAAGATAAACCAAAAGATAAACCAAAAGATATAATACAAAGGTGCCATGACACATAGGCACTAAAAGGGAGGTGCAAATTCACTAGCTGTGAATGCCCCACTTCCTGACAGCTTTGGTTAGTATACACGCTGCTCTTAAGCCCCTACCTCACAACACAAATCAAAATTGGACACAAGAAGACATTTGAAAACCAACAAAGGAAAGAGAGGGAAACCATTAATGAAGTGTGCAGGCGTTGCTTTACTTTTAGGAAATAGACCAGCCCCCCACCCCTAAATCTACTCATCATTTATCATACTTTGTTATTAATAAATACGCACTTTCATAAAAGGAATTAGGGCTGTGATGTTACCCGGCGAAGAGTGACATACCATTTTGTGTTTAAGCCTCTACACCTCTTCCCAGATTGACAAAAAGGGGCTTCATTTTATTTGGGTAAACAAAAAATGTGTGTTCTGCGAGACATTCCCAGATGTCGTTGCTTCTCCCTGCGGGGAGCCTTTCCTATGAGGCCAGGGAGGGGAGGCTGCTACCTGATACTCCCCCTGGGGGTGGTACTCAGTGGGTGGATCTCATGAAGAAGGATGGCTTCTATAGGATTAGTAACGACCTGGGGAGAACATGGTATCCTCACAGCCCACCCAACCCTAACACACCTTCCTAGCCCTCCACCAACACGTTCCCTAGTATTTTTATATGTTTCTGTCATGACACCAATATAGGAAGTACTGAGATGAGGAACAGTGTGGACTATTCAAACTTAAGTACTGAGACGAGGGAGAGACTAATTGACTCACTGGAAGTCCTAAAGATCAGTACTGGTACGAAGAAGCAGTGCAGTAGCATAGAGAGCACTCATGAGAACCTGAATGAACAGCGTCGTTCGTGAAAACAAATTGGGCAAGTCCCATTTAAAGCTGAAGTGGTAAACCAGGAAAGAGAGAGAGGCCCTCCCTGGAGGAACTGTGAGCGTGGAGAATGCTGGCAGAGACGGTGCGAGGTGGAAGGACCATTCTGCGAAGTAGAGCAGCGGATGTCCTGGCCAGCCAAGTAGAGGACTGCACAGTTGCAGGAAGGTGCACCCGCTGAGAATTTGTGAGTGCAGCAGAGATGCTGCAGCACGCCGGAAGAGAGGAGAAGCCCAGAGAAGCATGAAGCCAACGGCAGAGAACCCATAGACCAACGGGGCCGAGACTGTAGAGACCCTAAAGATACAAGGACTACCAGGGCGGTTGGAAGGAGTACCAGAAGGCACTCGCAAGTGCTGGTATTGGAGCCTAAGGGAAGCCCCTGGCGTACAAGCTAAGACCCGTATCGAAAAGGAACTGCAATAGCAAGGGGAGAAAATCCCATGGGTCTGGGACCCGCATCCTCTTATGAAGATCAACCCTAGTCATCTTCATCGTCACAGTACCTGGCAGGATAGTGAACCAGGTCTGCAGTACCAAAAGGGAAGACTCCCACGTGTCTGGGACATGCAACCTCTTTTAAAGATCAACCCCAGTCATCTTCATAGTCGCAGCACCTGGCAAGATAGTGAGCCAGGACTGCCAGACCCAGTCAAGAGGAACACATGTGTCTGGGACCTGCATCCATAAGATTGGGAACTCATATGAAATAAGAACTTTTGAAGTGCAAAGCAAGCAGGGGGAAGCATCGGAGCCCTCCCAGAAGATTGTGTGTGAACTGTGAATTGTGAACGTCTAAGAAGGGCTTGGGGGAATGGAGTTGTTCTGCCCATCCTTTGTGAACTGGAAAGCAAGTAGATCTCAGGAGAAGGAGGCAATACCTCCTACTGTCTTCTCAGAAGATTGGGAATCGTGAAACCAGTCAAAAGAAGGCACACAAAAGGGAGTCATTCTCTGGGATCTGTGAGGACATTGAGAACCACATACCTGGAGAAGGGAGGCATGCCCCAGGAACCCGATACTGAATTACAACAATGTTCAAGAAGGAATAGTGTTTAAGTTAAGACGTTTTCTTTTGCATTGGAACTGAACCCTTCAGACGCTACGAGCTGTAACTTTGTTTTCTTAAAAAGGAACTGAGACCTGGAGAAGGGAGTCATTCTCACAGGCAAATTCCCTCCTACGATTGGAACTGTGGCTCATTGTCCAGAAGAAGCGAGTCATTCTTCTGGACGAAGAAAACCCACTTCCATTTTTCTTCTTATTTTTAAGTGAGAGAGAAAGTAGTAGTTATTTTGACACGCCGATTGACTATTTTTATTTACTTGGACATTCTGACCAACTCATTTGTTCTTTACTAGAGGTAGGAAAACCCCTTTTAGAGTTAGAGAGAGTTAGGTTTCCTCTTTATGTTTGCCTGAATACATTTATTTGCCATTCACCGTGCAACTATTGTGTCAAACTCGTACTTCTGCACCCTTACAGTTCTTATAGGTGAAGCAACTCATTGTGCAGTTAACTAACCTAGCACCCATTCTTCAGCCAAGACTCCACCATGCTCCAGGTCAACGCCATCAATTAAGGCTTGGGTACAGGACTAGTGCACTTCTATGGCACAAGGAGAAATACTGTAGGCTTTACATCCAGCCCCAGATAAGAACCACTCAGTCGCAGAGAGTGAGGATCTGGCATGTCTCAAGCCATGTGACATTTCTGCGAATACCCATGGGGAACAGCATTCCTTCTCCGAACTGATAACATATCCCTATTACAAGTTCTCACATCTGCATGCATCAGTCGGATATAACCCGGGCTTGCCAGATTGTCTGGCCTGTTACAACAGTATATTTATGATATTGAATACAAGCCTGGAAGGCATATTATTGCTGCTGACTGCCTGTCGTGACTTACTCTTCAAATGCAGAATGAGGGTACTGTAGAGGAAGCCAATGCCAATGGGTTGCAGAAAGTGGCTCATATCTGCCCACAGGTTGGCCACCTGTGAAAGACAATGATCCTGACATTCTACCCTTCGTAGACCAAGCAGGAACTGTTAAGACAAAACTGCATATTTTGTAGATCTGATCAAATTGTGCCACATTTGGGAATCAGAAACATGCAGTTGAATGCTGCACCCCAAGAGCAGCCTGGGATCACAAAGAAGGTGATCCACATGTATTACTGGTTGGTCAGCCATAGGTATAGATAATGGATGATTTGTACACAAATCCCCATTTGTATAGATGCTGAGAAACCCCTAGTTACCAGACAAACACCTATTACACACCTACCAGCCCTGGAAGGCCAATGTCAAAAATTAGCTCTTGACCTGGGAGGCCCATGCATTACTCTAACCCAGGGGAGAAGTTGTTCATAGTTCGCATGGACCACTTCTGTAAGTGGCCTGAGGTTATGTTTGTTAACTACATTGCTAAGCACACTGTTATGGAGTTTCTGAGGGAGACCGTGATCTCATACAATGGCGTCCAGCTCACTTTCGATGACAACTTTCTCAAGGCCAGGTGTACCTGCCTCTGTCATCCCAAAGGGAATGGAATAATTTAAAGATTCAACAGGATCCTCAAGGCCACCGCCCAGGCAGCCATCCAAAACAACATCAATGTTTAGGAAACAATACATAGCATGTTATTTATGTGTAGGCCCATACCACACGTTATTAGTGGAATCACTCTTTTTGAAGTGATGAGAGGCAAGAGAGTACCTGCCTACCATCTAAGCGTTGGTGGTTGCCTAACCAATGTAATGGTGATATGGCAGCTCCCCTTGAGGTACAGAAAGTGTATGCTAACTTAGTTGCCAGTAAGGAACACATGCAGGAGCTGCACAGTAGATCCAGTGGAACCCAAGACCCGATGCTTATGTCAGGCAACTGGGTTAGGATCACTCTGCCTGGCCACATGCAAATAGTGGCCCCTAAATTCAATATTCTCTATTGTCCTTGACCAGGTGAGGACACATCCCACATTCCAATATCCTCCAAACAGCATTGAAGATTATCTTTCTGCATGATTCCCGCACCTTCAGGACATTAGGACATTAGGAGTTGAGTCAGCCATCTGCAGTCCCATTCCATTCACTCAGGTAACCATCGCATTGCCATAGTAGCCAAACATGCCACTGGACAATTCTGCAGGGTCTCTAGCAGACAGAGTCAAGATCACATTGCAGTTAGGATTCTAGTAGATTCACCCAAAAGCAGAGCTTACCGTTGCCTTAATCAGATGTTCAAATTCTTCTTTATTAGTTTTCTTGTTAAGTAGGAATGTGAATTCTGCTTTTTCTTCTGTCTGGTTGTACTTTATATTTGTTACCGTTGATGATGTTGCTCTTGTTTTATGATGCAATGCTGTTTATTTGGAATGTTGGAGTGGTATTCACTAGCCTGCTGTCAAGCTCCTCACTGCTCTAGAACTTGGATTCTTGGCAGCAGACAAGATTCTAGAAGTGTTGGTTAGAAGAGCCAGAGGGCAAGCATTTGTTACTCTCTGCTCCCGAATTGAGTCCTTCCAATGGATTCCTTGTCGTGCCAGTCTATCTTACACACATATATTGGCACTGTAGAGAATCGTACACTTAACTTTGAAAACAGAGCAGTCTGGTGAGCTGAGCTCGAGCCTCTCCATCAGTGCTTTGTTTTATGTAAACTGTTATGACCTAAAAAGGTTTACAAAGGGCCAGCAATTAAAAATATTTTTTTTCATATTATACAAGGAGAGGTAGAGTTGCACAAAATCAAAGGGAAAAAAATCATTCTTCAACTGAACTTTGAAAGCCTGACATGAGGCATGATTATTAGGCCTGAGTTTGCCAGTGCTTCTATGAGCATTGGTACCCTAGGACTGAACTGGGTATTTAATAAATGTGTGAATAAGGATCCTAAACTGGCAACATCCTGCAAGTCTGCATCTGTCAGAAGTACTGTATATATTGTGTTTATGGAAAAACATCACACACTGTAAAGGTAATGGAGCCTTTTTTAAGATCTAATTAAATGCTTGCTATTCTCCCACCTGAAATAAAAAGTGATCATGATACCCTGCATGCAATGATTTTTACAGACTGAGGCTACTGTTTGACCCTTCGGTAGGGAGGCTGATCTCAAAATTATAAAAATATGAATAGTTGGAATTTAATGTAATGTAAAGTGGTCTTATATAGGGTCTTTCTGCTAATAATGTTGGCCTCACTGCACATGGCTCGGTAAGGAATTAGGGCAGCGGGTGTTAGCCGGATTGAGGGAAGGCAGATGCAGAAAACCTCTGGTGTTGATGGATGCAGGTCAGAAGTACCAGTTAGCTGTTCGCTGATATCAACATCTCTATGTTGGTTGTTGTTTGTACAAACCGGGCAAGTTAGACATATAGGCTGCCCCCGGAATGTGGATTGCACACATTGACAGAATGGTTTTTGATAGACAATGGATAGGGTCTGAGCTTGTTAAGTGTACTAGAACTGGTCAGTCATCTGAAGGAGTGTGGGTAGTGTAGGAATTCAAGATTTTAGTAGTGAGCGGTTAGTTGAGGGATGAGATGGTGTGGTGGGAGAAGGGATTTAGGGTGTTGCTTCCTGGCTCAAGGTTATAGATGTCACTGAGATTCATGTGCAGACCAGTGTCATGTAGCAGAGTATCCATGCTTTCTCACAGATGGTACTGCAAAGTGTTTCACAATTACTGATGGTAAAGTAGCTCATGTATCTGGTGCACAGTTTTAGTTGTTTGCTATTATGTTTCATTTCTTTTCTAGTGGTTGGTTGAAAAGCCAAGTCTTGAGTTGTTTCCTGAAAGTCAGGTGGTTTGCTCCCAGGCCAGAGAGTTATGGATAGTATGTTCCACAGTTTTGTGGCCAGAATTGAAAAAGAGGATGGTCTTTGCCATTTCTTGTTAAAGGTGGAAACTAGTACTTGTGCTAAATTGCTGGACCTAAGAGTTCTGGAGGGAGTGTAGTGTTGAAACTTACTTCTGAAGGAGAAAGGGCCTCCTCCATGGTATGAACGATGGCCAATGCATAAGGTTATGAAAGGAACATTTTCTTGATGGGTGGCCAGTGGCGAATACATAATGCTGTCGTGATATATTCAAATTGCTTAATTCTGAGAAGTAGTCTTGCAGCTATATTTTGAACTCTTTGAAGCTTCCTCATTAGGTAATCTGGGAGTCTAAGATAGAGGCTGTTCACCTAGTTTTGTTTATATACTATTAGAGAAATTATGACCACTACCCCGTGGGTGAATGTTAAGTTAAGATGCGCTCTAGCATGCACAGCTGGAAGAAACAGCTTCTGACGATGGCTCTGATCTGAGGATCAAGTGTGAGGGTGTTTTCCATTGTGGTTTCCAGATCCCTTACTGCGTTGACTGGATGGGCTAAGCGCCTATCTCGTTACGCCAGGGGATTGTGGAGGAGTTAGAACCTGTAGGATTGCAGAGCATCAGTTCTGTTTTGCTAGTGCTGAGTTTTAGTCTGTTTGCTGCCATCCACGTGTCCACCTGTGCAAGGCAGTGTGTAATGCCAGGAGCGTTTGGTGATGGGTGGTTCACAAATGTGTATATTATTTTTGCGGAATCCATGTAGCTGTAGCAGGAGAGACCAGATCTACTGATAATGTCTAGTAGGTGTGTCATGTTCCTGATGAAAAGTAGAGGTGAGAGTGTGGATCCTTGGGGTACTCCGCAGGTAGGTGGGCAAAACTGGGAATGGTAGGGGTTCAAGATAGTCGTTTTTCTTCAAACTGTGAAGAAGGAGGTGATTCAGCGTAAAGCTGTTTCTTTAATACCATTATCTTAAGTCTTTTAGGAGGTTCTCATGGCCGATGATGTTAAAAGTGGCTGAGATATCTAGCAGGATGAGTGCAGTTTTGGAGTTTTCATCCGTATTGTTTTTAAGTGTAACCCAGATGCAGCAAAGATCCGATTTGGGATTCCTCGAAAGTCTAAATGTGCAATGTGCCGCATTCAGGAGGTTGTTTATTTTGGGGAAATCCCAGAGTTGACTATATATACATTTTTGCAGAAGTCTCCAGATGAAAGGGGCGTTTGCGAGAGGGGGATAGCTGGCTGTGTCATATGGGTCAGCTCTGGTCTTTGTAAGCAGATTTCAACTGGCACTCTTCTGGGGGTGATGCAGTCTTTGAAGAGGTATAAAAAGATGGGCCTTAAGTCTGGAGATTTCATGATAAATTCGTAAAGATTGGGGAAGGACATGGATCTTCAGCAGATACTGATTGGTTGCATGAGTCATTGCTGTGAATGTTGTGGAGTTTTGCATGGTAGATTTGGTTGCTTCTAATCTTTCTAGTAAGGAGTTGATGTGCATTCCTTTGCATGGTCTGGTCTTGATAAATAGCCTTTCCGGTACTGCAAGGCATGGTGTCACAGTAAAACGAGATAGATACATGATCTCCCCAGGGGATGTAGGTCTGGAAACCAAACACCAAATTCCAAACATTTCCTCCCTAGAAGGTGTATGCTAAGAATTTCCATTGGCGACAAAAGCATAGAACATAGTTGCTGTGTCGTGAGAGATGTCCCTTCCGCCTTTCATCTGGGAAGTGACATTCCTAACCTTTTCGCAATCAATTTGGACCTAATATAATAATAAAGCCTGGTCCCGACTGTGGGGGTAACCCCATGGTATTTGACAGCACTATAAAAGAATTTCAGGTAGCTCAATTGCTGCCTTATGCCATTGAAGTTCAAGTGCAAGAAGAGGTTACCATCCCAAGACAGGTCTGAAAATTCACTATTCCCCTCAAAATTAAGGACACCTCTAGTAGACCTAGGACACCATGCCATTCAGATATTGGTGGATAACAATGGCCCTCGAAGTGTCACTATGGATGCAGATACCTTTATTGGAATGGCCGTTCATGCCCAACATTAGTCTATTGATTTAGGAATGGAAATGATGGGATCAATCCCTTCGACATCAGCAATGTATTCCTCCAGAAAAGATTTTTACTAGGCATGGGGCGAATTTCATGGTGTACTCTTCCTGCCCCTACAGTGTGGAAGAGGTGACCTGTGACATTAGGAAGGAGGAGGTAGTGTTCAGAGTCAAGGACCACTACCTCAAATCCCTGGAAGCTATTGTCCAGGTTGACACCATCAAAAGAGATCTCTCCACCCAATTGGAGGATAACACTGAAATTGCCAAACACAAGGTCTTTCCCGGTTTCAAGCAGATGGTTGAGGAAAGGATCAATCTTGCTGATGCCTGTGAGACTGAGGAGCAAAGACAAGGTTTGAAGCAGGTCTTCCTGGAATTCCAAGATATCTTTTCAGTGGATTCTGTGAGAAACCTGAAGGTGTCTCACCCGCTAGTCCCGGGGATCCGTCATCCAGGTGGCCAGGACACAGCCATCACTTTTGGATCCAGTTCCTAGGGGTGGACCAGTGCGGGAGGATCACCTAGATGAGGGGTCTTCATGGAGTGGAATTGCAACACGGGACAGCGAGACGTGGTATCCCCTTCCCTGTAACACATACTTAGGAACTCAACCCCCCCCCACCCTTTTCCGACACACACTTTCTCATGGACAGCACACTGTGAAAGAAAACAGACTAACACCCGAGACGTATACCTGACATGTCCCAATACGATGGTTCGGCAGGGTCACGCAATTAATGATCATTATACACACCTGATTTCCATCACACTCCCCACACAAATAAAAGGCGGAGCATGAACGCACACGCTGAGCAATGCAAAGCACAAAAGGCAACAGTTGTTCCAAGATGGCAGTTTAAAACAAGGAGAAGATGGCAAGATCCAAGAGGGTTGCCAGTAGGGAAGTGCCCTTGACCCTTTTTAGAGAACGACCATTACTTTCAAGAGCCTTCGAGAATAAGAAAAGTAAGACCCGGAATCAAAGCTGAAGAAACCTGCATTGTGTGTCAGAGGTGCCCGGGGCTCACCCGCACCGATACCAAGGTGGGGAGGATCGTTTGCCACTGTGCTACTGTCCTTGGCTCCTACAACAAAGCAGCACAAGTAAAGTCCGCACAGCTGGTGAGTTGGGGAGACTGATACCAGACCGTTCTGTGTTAAAGCCAAGGTTGCAAGCAGCAACATTTTATAGAGAAAACGGAAGAGAACAGTGTGTGAAGCGTATGAGACAACAGACGCAAATATAATTAAATAGCAGATGAGTGAGTGAACCTTTGAAGCCAAGACAGATACCATAAACAGAGTGGTCCGGTGCCACGTCAGTGCTCATTCGAAGGTCTCTGTTAGGTATCCAACTGAAAGGTGACAAATGTAAAAAGGAATTGTGAAATTGAAGTGGTCCTGCAATGGGTCAAGCCACAATCAAAAGTCTTTGATAGGGGATACTAACTGAAATTGGTCTGAGCCGGCTAAGGGAGACTAATTGTTTTAAGAAGGGGATCCGCTGAGCCCGGCTGAGGGGGATCCGTGGTGAACCGTGAGTCACCTGAGAAAGAATATCCTATGAACATTGTGAAAGGGGATCTGAGCCCAAAAGAGGGGGATCCAAAGTGACGATCGCTGTATTAAAGGGATCTGAACCCGGCTGAGGGGGATCCAGGGTGAATAGTAAATCACCTGAATTGAGTATTTGTAAGAGGAAAAGGACTTATCATTTGTTTTGTCGTATCAGGCCCTCTGCATGAGGAGATTTTGATAGGCAGAGAGACTTGGGCAAGGAAGGCCCTGATGCTTATGATTGAACTACATCCTTGTGCTAAAGAAGCCAGAGATTGTGCTACGCTCGAGTGAACCGCCTTATCTCGTGATGAAAATTTGGGGAAGGGAGGCCAACAGCCTGAACATCCTGACATATGATTTTATGAACACTTCTTTCTTTTTCATAAACACTTCCTCACACTTTTTGTATTTAGAGGTAAGGATTGGCAATAGTTTTTTTAGTATAGGTCCTTTTATTTTGACAAGACACCAATCGGACTGCATTATTATTATTGGATGGTCGTAGCTTGCTCTCATCTGTAGATTTATGATTAGATAGGCTTTTATCATACCCTTGTTGAAGTTCAAACAACACCTTTGAACTGTGGTCACTTGTGTCTGTCTTACTGTTGATACCATGCCTTCCTTACAACTCATACGACTGTGGAGGCACCTCCATTCATTCAACCACCATACCCAAGGACCCCGAGATGGCGCCAGTATTTGTGAAACAGTACCGGTTACCTCTCACGACCATGGAGTCACTCACAGAGATTATTAAGAACTTAGAATCCCTTGGGATAATTCGTCCTATCCAGAGAACCTTCAACAACCCGGTCAGACCTGAGGGAGTTTTAAGCAAACGGATCCACGTGTCAAGATGGCCCCTTCCCTACATCGATCATGGACTGGCCCAGATGCAAGGGTCTAAGGTGTACACCGCCATTGACCTGACCAACGGCTACTGGACAGTACCCGGGAGTAGGGAAGACCAGTGCAAGCTTGCCTTTACCTGTGGGAGCAGCAATACACATGGAACCAAACCCCCTTTGGAAACATCAACCCCGACAATGAGTTCAACATCTTTCTACATAAGGCCATGGCCAACTTGGGCAAAAGGGGAACCCTGGCCTACATAGTTCTGATCAAGAGCCCAACTGTGGAGGAACATATAGCAGAAATCTGCTATGTTCTAACAGAGTTGCAGAAAGCCAGAGCAAAATGGTCCTTTTGGAAGGCACGTTGAACATTGTACGTTGATGAGAGTTTCAATCCAGGAGTCAACTGTAGGTACTGGTGTAGGATGTGGGAGAATGGATGGTAGAACCGAAGGGTTGAATCCTTGGCTGCATAAAAAAGAGCTGGTCTTGACAGCCGAGTGATCCAAATTGTTGTAGGCGAATTCAGCCACAGGTATTAAGAGTGACCAATCCTTCCTGGACCTTGGTGGTGAAACAATGAACATATTGCTCTAGGGTTTGGTTCACACGTTCTGTAGCTCCATTAATCTGTGGATGATAACCTGAGGAGAGGGCACGTTGGATTCCTAGTATACGGCATATGTGTTTCCAAAATTGGGATATGTATTGAGGTCCTCTGTCTGATATGATCTTGGAAGGGAGTCCATGAAGTCGGAATATGTGTTCCAGGAAGATTCCAGCGAGTTCTGAGGAAGATGGCAGTTTGTATAATGGTGTAAAATGAGCATGTGAGTGAATAGATCAATGGTGACCATGATAGTCGTGTATCCCATGGAGGGTGCCAATTCCACAATAAAGTCTGTAGCGATGTATTCCCAGGGCCTTGTTGGTAGTGTTGGTTGAAGTAGGAGACCCGCCGGTCTCTTGTTATCATGCTTGTTTTGATTGCAGACTGCACAGGCTTGGATGTACAGTTGGACATCAACCTTCATCTGTGGCCACCAAAATTGTCTTTGTATCAAACGGAGAGTGTTGGTGATGCCACGATGTCCTGAGTGAAGAGTATTGTGACAGAGGCTTATAATCCTTTGTCGCAGTCTCTGTGTGGGGATGACCAGGCCATTATCCTTGAATAAATACCCGCCCTTTGTTTGAAGATTCCATCGATTCTTCCCTGTAAATTCCTTCCAGATCTCAGAGGACTGGGTTTGAATCCTAATGTCTTCCAGGAGATGGATTGCTTGGGCTACAAAAATTGTGTGGGGAAACATTTTTGGGAAGGACCGATCTTCAAGAGTCTCGTAGTCGGGACGTCGGGATAAGGCGTCAGCAATTATGTTGTGTGTTCCAGGGACATGATGGATTTGGAACTGGTACTGGGCGAAGAAGAAGGCCCGAAGGGCTTGCCGACTATTCCTACATTCCAGAGATTGTAAAACTTGAAGATTCCGATAGTCTGTACGGACCTGAACAGGATGTTTTGCTCCCAGGAGCAGATGATGCCACTCTGTGAAGGCTTGCCGGATGGCTAACAGTTCCTTTTCCAAGACAGAATAATGAGTTCACTGGGAGTTAGGGTTCGCGAGAGATAAGCAATGGGGTGTTCTAAGTTGTCCTCGAATTCCTGCTTTAGAACTGCTCCGATGGTGTAGTTGGAGGCATCCGTCTTCACTAAGAAAGGTCAATTGATATCAGGTTGAGCCAGGACGGGGGCTTGTGTAAACTCCGCCTTCAGTCGTTGGAACGCTTCATCTTGGGCTCCTGTCCAAAGAAAGGGAGTATCCTTTTTCAACAATGTAATAATCGGTTGAACTATCTCAGAAAAGGAAGGTATGAATTTCCGGTAAAAGTTGGCAAGCCCCAGGAAGGATTGAATCTGTTTCACGGTAGTTGGAACAGGCCAGGATAGTATGGCTTTTACCTTTGAGGGGTCCATGCCAATTCCTTCTGGACAAAGAACAAATCCTAGATAGTGAACAGTAGAGACATGGAAAAGGCATTTCTCTGGTTTAGCAGGAGTTTATGTTCACGTAGCCGCTGTAAGACTGCCTTAACATGCTCTTCATGCTTAAGATGGTCCTTGGAATATATCAGAATATCGTCCAGGTAGACTATGACGAAGAGGAATAGCATGTTGGAGAACACCCGGTCCATGAAATGTTGGAAGACCGCTGGGGCATTGGCGAGTCCGAAGGGCATGACCAGGTATTCAAAGTGACCAAAGGGTGTTCTAAAGGCTGTGTTCCATTCGTCACCCTCCTTTATACGGATCAGATGGTAGGCACCTCTGAGATCCAACTTCGTGAAGATTACAGCTCCTCTCACCGCTTCCAGGATATCCGAGATTAAGGGCAATGGGTAGCGATCCTTGAGGGTGCATTGATTTATACCATGATAATCAAGACAAGGCCTAAGCTCCTTAGTATCCTTCTTTGGAACAAAGAACAACGAAGCTCCCGCCGGAGATTTGGATGGTTGTATGGTGCCAATTTCAAGGTTGGTATCCAAGTATTCTCGGAGGGCCCTTTTTTCAGGTTCGGATAGAATGAACATCCTTCCGAAAGGAATCACCGCTGAGGGTTCAGTATCAATAGCGCAATCTTCAGGTCTGTGAGGAGGTACGGCCTGAACTAAGGCAGTTGAAAACACATCAGTGTACTCCTGATAGGCCCTGGGGACCTGGATAATATTTGAGACCGTGAATGGGGCCTGCTGGTCTGTAAGCGTACCTTCAGAGGATGTCGACGAGGAATCCAGGGATAGACAGTGAGACATACACTGCTCAGAACCAAGAAACAAGGATCCTGCTGCCCAGTTGATGTATGGGTTGTGCTTCTGTAACCAGGGCATACCCAGTACCATTGGATAGTGGTCAGACTTTATGATGTCAATTTTGATCACCTCTCGATGATGGTTTATCGAGAGTTGGATCTCTTTGGTTTGTAGGGTTATGGGTCCTGAAGAGAGAGGTCTTCCATCAATAGCCTCTACAGGTTGCATGATGCCTCGAGTTTCATATGGAACGTGGTGGGTAGTGACCCAATCTTGATCTATAAATATTCCCATGGCTCCACAATCCACCAATGCCAAAATGGGGTAAGTTTCTTTCTTGGATGACGATAGAAAGGCCTGTAAGATCACAAGATTGTTTTGTCCAGGAGAGTTCAAGGATGGAATAGATGTGGAGCAAACATCTCTCTCCCAAAGCTGTGCTCCATCTAGGATCGGGAGCAGGCGTTTCCCCAACGCCGTGGAGGAGCTAAGGGACATTCTCTTACAAGATGTTTATCTGAGGCACAATACATACACAGCCCAGTGTGAATCCGTCACAATCTTTCTTGCGGGGATATAGGTCCGCGGAAGGCCCCCAGTTGCATGGGTTCTGGGTCTGTAGTGGGGGCAGGAGTGGGCTCGTTTTTAGAGGAAGGTTTTATGGAGGTCTTTTGGTAAGGCACTTTAGTCTTCTTCTTTTCTGCCTTCCTTTCCTGAATACGGAAGTCTATTTGTAGAGAGAGGTTATAAGAGCTTGGAAGGAACCTGGGCGAGCTACCCTGGCTAGCTCATCTTTTATTTCTTCATTCAGTCCTCTTCGAAAAAAAAGGGTAAAGCAGGCCTCCGAGGACCAATCTTTTTCCTTGGCCAGTTGTTTAAAGCGTGTCACACAGGTAAGCATATCCTGGGAACCTTGTTGGGAATCCAGTAGGTGTTCCTGGGTGCTGTAGACCTTTTCTGGGCGGTCAAACATGGTCTTTAGAGCCTGTAAAAACCCATCATAGTCATCCAGGAGGGCATCTCCAGAATTAACCAGGGGCGTAGCCCAAGTTAATGCATTCCCGGAAAGATGCGAGATCATAAAGCCCACCTTTGCCTTGGGGGTGGAGAAGTAGTAGGGCTTAAAGGTAAAGTGGACTAAACAGAATTTTAGGAATCCACGAAGGTTTTTTGATGAACCATCATATTTATCCACTACTCTGCCCAGCAATACACTTTCCTTGGTCGCGGAATCACGTGACAAGACTAATTGTTTTAATGCGCCATTCTCGGCTTTGAGATTCTGAACTTCTGTTGTTAACTCCTGCATGCCGCGCATGAGGTCTTGGACTGCTGCCTCCATGTCCGTGTCAGTTTCGGGTTTGTTGGCGTCTCAATCTGTCACAGGTTTCCCCCCTTCTCACCTGTCTGCGTTGTTTAGTAGAGTTCTTCAGTGGAGTCTTCTTGCACACAGTGCGGGTCTTGTATAACCCTGTGCGTATGTCCTCGGGTTCCAGCGTGCATTCAGCATCCGATTCCTGGATCGTTCAGAATGTCCGGGAAGTCCAGGAAACAGCAAAGCATGTACTCGGAAAGCGAGTGCACGGAGATCTGGGATGCAAGTGAGGACAAAAAGGGAAGGAATGAATGAGGAGGAAGTAATAAGGGAACCAGGAATCGATGAAGTTAGCAAGAGCGAACTACGACAGCACACGTCTAGCCACTGCAAGCGGTAGCGTTGAGACGCACAGGGCCACGGGGGCGTGTCTGCTTTATAGAACGTGATGCGTCCGACGCAGAATCTGGTAAACAGCGTTCCGTGTTTGACGGCCATGTTAGAAGTACTGCTGAGTGCAAGCCCCTACATGTCAGGGACCATGAAGTCCAGAAGGGACGCGTCCGATGGTTCATGACAATCGGATTATACGCTAAAGAGGATCTCCAGTTGTTGAGGAAGTTTTCCAAGATGTTCCAAATCCAAGACAGTTTGTTGGTAAGGGTATCCATATCTGGCTCTGACCAGTGGGTGGTACCTACCTCATTCGCAAAGCCTGATGTTCCACAACACCCTTGACAAAGCCACTGCTGGTCATAGCGGGTTTCACATGACCAGAAATCTTGTGCGGGGTTGCCTACTGGCCACACATGGGCCAGGACCTCGACACTTACCTAAAGGGGTTTTATGTGTGTGCTCCATTTCAACCCAGTTCACTCACACACACAGTTCCCCTATAAAAAAAAGGGGAATGACACTGCCTTGGTCAGATTTGCAAGTCAATTTTATCAGGCCAGTGATTCGTACATGATGATTGTGACATGCTTGTTCTCAAAGTGGGTAGAATGTCTTCCAGCCCCGAATTGTAAGGTAGAGACAACTGCTGCAGTAATGATCAATTGCATGTTCTCTCGTTTTGGCCTCCCACAAAGGATTGAAACTCCACATTGCCTACCACCAGGCCTCAAGCAGGGGTCGGGGCTAGAGAGATACAAAAAAACAATTCTCTTACAGAGGTTTGTGGCAGACTCTGGACCAAGTTGGGACATCCGATTACCGCTTGTCCTGATGGCTATTAGGTCTACACCATCTTCTGCAACCAAGATGTCGCCATTTGAGCTCATGAGCGGATGAAAAATTGTGTTACATCAGCATCTGCTCTACAGAACCCAGGAGCAAACCACTATTCATGAGTACATTAACAATTTAAGCCAGCATCTGCAGCACGCTTTTGCTTATGCTCAGCGCAATTTAGAAAAGTCGGCTGAAGGAATGAAGACCCATTATGATCTAAAGACCACCAAGAAAGAATATGAAGTAGACAAGATGGCTGCACAATTTTCAAAGGAATCAGGCCAATGAGCGGAAATTTCTTCCATCTTAGTGTGGTGCCTTTGAAATTGTAGATAAATGTCACTGGTTGCCTACAAGATCTGCATCCCAAAAGGAGAACAGACAGAAGAAAAATGGCTCCACATCAATACGTTGACTGATTGAGGAGTCAAATGAAGGTCGAGCAGAGGAACCATCCGCGGAGTGAAAACCCCAGATGGAGAATTATAACAGGTGAGTATTTTAATTAATATTCTTTGGAAATATATAAAAAAGAAAAATGTGCAAAATTGATGTTCTCAAATATTGTGTATAGTTTTATGCAATGTTTTTCTCTTTCGAATGGAAGTCTTAAACTTGATGTCTATTTCTATGTAAATATTTTCACTCAAATGCCATGTCCATCGTCTGGGTAAATGTGGTGTGTAAAAGGTACTGAACCTCTTTTTATTTCTATTGTTAGATAACTAACTTCCTTAACTTCCAGCCTGGAGGCAAGCAGGGAGTCTGGAGAGGAGCCTAGGGACCCTGGAAGGAAAGAATAAAGGGGGTGCTGGGCTACACCCCCAAACCCAGAGATGGAATGGGAGCCTTGAGTGCCCACTCCCTGATGAATGAAGAAAGGGGGTGCCATGCTATACCCCTAACCCAGAGACAGAAAAGGAGACTGGAGTGCCCACTCCCTAATAAAGGAAATTGAGCCGGACAGGCTCTAACGAAAACAGAAATATAAGAAAAAGAAAAGGGGACTGCAGATGAAACTCCACTCTGCCCTACTCTTCCCCACCAAAGAATCCTGGAAGAACAGAGTGGGGGGAGCATGTGGGGTGTAATCAAAGTCCCCAAACCAAGGGAACAGAAGGGCCCACTGGGAAACTGACCTGCCAGCATCCAGAAACCTGCACCCTGAAAAATGGGGCCTATTTAGACAGACTATGCAGGTGTCTTTCTGCAGGAGAAATCCAGAGAAGGATAAAAGAAAATGTAATCCGAGTGCAGATTGCAAAAGCACATCACATTGCTGGCTGAGAAATTAACGCAGCAATTTTTTCACTGAAACTGGGGGTGCACTTTGACCATTGAGATCCACTATTCAGCAGAAAAACGAACGGCAAGTAATTAAAAAAGTAATTTGTTAATGAATCAAAGAAACATCCCTGCACTTGCACCATGAAAGTAAAGTGAACTCCGGTCAGTCAAAAACACTGTGTGTCAAAGAATAAAGGCTGATGTTAGAAAATGAAGTATGTGAGTTCATTTCAGCCAAGGGCAATGGACAAAATTTGAAAGTGGCTTCCCCCACTGCCAGCCTGGTTTGTGCATCCCAACTGTTTACAACTGAAATAAAATGTGTCCTGCCTGAAGGGTGTTGGAAAACATGCTTTCTCTAGACTTGCTGTCTCTGCAGTACGATTGGCCCTAGCTCGTGCATGACCAGAATTTAGTGAGAGGTGTGAAAACAGGGGCTGCAATCAAGGGAAGCTGAAACTTTGAAAGAAATATAAGAAATAGAAGTCTTTCAGATCGGAAGGATGGCCCCCTTCAGATAAGAGGACATGCCTTGTGATATCACAGGGCCAGCCCAGCTCATTATCTGGAGTGGGCAAACTCTGTGTAGCCAATGCATCCCCCATTTATGATCTGAAGCCACCGACTCCAAACAACAAAGAGACTAAACCAAACTGTTCACGGGCTGGCAGAGAGAGACAAATGACTTGTAGGAAGCAGAGCACCTATTTGCATTAACATAACATAAAAATGTACTATTAATTTAAAAGAACTAATATAACATAGGCCTTTTCCCCAGCAACCACAAGTCGTACTGCATTGATTTATGTGTCATTTTTTAGATATTTTCCAGGCGATTATTTTGAAATAAAATTCATCCATCTGCGTCTTAGGGTACTGTAATGACCACCTAAAATGGGTTTCTGGCTGATCTGAAAATGTCCCGAATTTAAGAGTTGGCAAACTGGTGGAGGGTAAAATTAGGAATGTGGGGAGTACATTGTGTGTTTATAATTGTCATGCTTTTTGTGTAAACGGCGGAAGATTGCCACACGGCCATGCAAAATGATGCAGAAATGTCTGTTGTTTTATTAAATTCCCCATGAGTAGCTGTAGCAGAATATATGTATATTATGGCAGTTACTACTAAAATTATGAAGTTCTGCTACAAAACTAAGTTTATCCCAAAAGCAGACATAGAAACAAAAGGGGATTTCAAAGGGAAGTTGCCATATGTCTGTTTCAGACTCATAAACCAATCCTTAGAGAGGGGCTGGATTTAGAAGGAGAGAGAAGGGTAACAGTCCAATCCTGGGTGCGGGAACTCTTGCAGGGAGCCGCCCAAGATTGTAAAATTGATGGTGTCATCAATGCTATATAAAGTGGATGCACTATAAGGGGGAAAAAAGGGCTCCTAAAGTTACCATCGTGAAAGCAGCTTCTAAAATTTACCATCTGACAGCCACAAGGAAACATCAAAAGGAGACTTTGCAGAGAATGCCTCTGGGTACAGCTGTCTATTGCTGGGAAGGCCTAAATGATGACTAGGTCCTGTGGTGGAGAGCTGGAGGCCATCCTTGCGAGTATGGTGACCAGACCCCTCCCTATCTTTCCAGAGGGTCCTGAATGCAGCTGGCTTTCCAGAACTTTAAACATAGGTTTTCAATGTAAGTAGACTTTAGCCCCTTTGCAACCAATCGGTGGGTGAATCTTCCTGCCTTATATCCTTTCCCTTTATAGTGGGTGAGGGGGGCGGGCCTCAAAATGTGTAGATCCTTAGCCTATTTAACTAAAAATATTAATTGAATTAATTCCCCTTGGTTGAACACCACAGGGTGATTTTGTTAAAATTCGAAATTAACAGAGCATATTCCCGGTGTGCGATGAAAACTATAGACTGTAATGTAATAGATAATCCTATTTTGACTGTTAACTTCGACTTCTTTTAGTAGGAGGGGTGCCTTTGTTCCTAAACCAACATTCTCAAATCATCCCTGTTTTTACCATCCAGCTTCCCCACCACAGGCCTTTAAGTGGAGGGAGTCTGAAATCCAAAATTCTTCAATCATCCCAGTTTTTCTGTCAGACTTCCCCAACACAGACCAAAGTAGGGGGGGGGTCTGAAAACCCCACTGCTAAATCACCCTGTGTTTATTCTGAGCAAAAGTGTGAGTGAAATAGTAATTGTCATATGCATTTGTACAAATCTGTAATCCAAACTGCTAGCCTTTTAAGCAAGCATGAAAATCGAAATTGCACAGCACTACATCTGTAAATTGATTGGGCCTCATTACACGGAAGGCGGTAATCCAGGGTGCTATTAGCACCCTGGACCATGCCGGTAAATTACCGGCACCGCCTTGGCGGAAAGGGGATTTACCGCCCCATTCCAAGGTTGGAGGGGCGGTAAATCCCCCTTCCGCCATTGCCCTTCCCCATTCCCATTTCTGCCCCATAGGGCTCTATGGGAATGGGGAAGGCGCTAATTACGGCACCGCAATTTTGCGGTGCCGTAATTAGCTCCGAGGTCCCTTAGCGGGTTGGTACTTAACGCCTGCAAGAAGCAGGCGTTAATTCCTCCAACCCGCAAAGGGACCTCGTAGTACGGCGGTAAGGGTTAACGGTCACCGTTGCCATTAACGGTGACCGTTAACCCTTACCGCCGTCCGTGTAATGAGGCCCATTGTGTTCACTGACCAGCACTAATTATTTCTTGAATTGAAATCTGTAGAAAGAAAAATATTGTCATTTGTTTTTCCTCACCCATTGGTGTGATTTATTTGTGTAACAAGAAGTTAATTGTGAGCCACAAATTAGTTGGCATGTGTAGGTTAGTATGATTTCTATGACCTGTGATTCAAATAAATACAAATATATTTCCTGTACACCGGCCTGGTTCTTGGCTCATTGGTAGCTAAGGAGGGGGGATCCTTGGGGCATGATATGAGGCTGAGATAGGGCTGAAGAAAATAACGGACATTAACCGCTTATTGTGTGACACCTGGCTTGGGGAGGAAAGGAGCTCCCTGTGTTGTGGGCGGCCTCTCAAACCGTGACCTAGAGATATATACATCATTATATGCCTGGGTACAGCTTTGTGTTTCAGGAACAGCCTCTCACCCCCTATACAGGCTCAACCACCACCAGCGTATTTGCAGTATCAGCTTCATATGGCAGGGTAGCCTCATAGTCCCTGTACAATATATTCAGGTTCGAACATCATATGGCCAACAACAGCCTTGTAGGCATTAGTACTGTGATAATATGCACAGGTACAGACACATGTTAGGAACAGCCTCATTGATGCAAGTACAGTCTCATAGCCCCATGCCCATCGTTATATGCCAGGCACAGCCCCACATTGTCTTATGCCACCTGATATGTCCAGGCACATTAACAGGTAAAGATTAATATGCCAGGAACAGCCTCCTAGGCCCAGCTGCAGCCGCATATGCTAGGACACAGCTTGATATGTCAGGAACAGCCTCATGGCCACATCCACACCTACTCAGCCTCACGTACTCAGCCACACATACTCAGCCTCACATACTCAGCCACACCTACTCAGCCTCACATACTCAGCCACACATACTCAGCCTCACATACTCAGCCACACATACTCAGCCTCACATACGCAGCCTCACATACTTAGCCACACATACTCAGGTACAGATTCAAATCCCAATAGTCCTGAATCTCGCAGGGCTCGAAACTGTGAATTGGACAACTATATGTTACCAACCTTGTCTGTCATCTGAAAGTACAGTCCCTCTACCTGGACTAACATAGTCACGTTTACATCTGGAGAGTGACAGTCTCCTGTGAAATGTTATGTTATGTTATTAGGCGTTTATATTGCACCAAGCAGCATGAGTAGAGAGCGTCTTACATTTTTTTGTGTATGTCTAACATTGGGTGGCAAGGTCCTAGGGATAAAAAAATATCAGGTCTGGCTTCTCCAGGGCCCACAACCATTAAAATGATTTCATCCATTTTGTAAATATTTGACACTATGGCAACAAACCTATGCTAACCCTATTGACCCAGTGGCTTATCGCCATATTTATATTCCTGCACTTGTCACTCCAATGTGATATGCAAGTAGGTAGTGCAGTAATGTGTCTTGCGCTATACAATGTGTTACCTAAGAAAATGTGCTCCATACACTTGAAAATGTTTTAGAAGCACTGCCAGCTTCCGCTTTAGTCTGCCCAGAATGACAGATACCCACTTTAAATCTTATCTTTCTCCGTAGCCAGTGGGTACACGGCATGAGTTTCTTGAGTGGGTGGACCCGTGTGTTATGTTCCAGCCCTCGGCGTGCGCGCACGAGGGCTGGAGGGATTATGCAAGGCCGCACGGCCTGTGGCGCAGCTCCAGCGGGAGCTTCAATAACTCACACACACACCGGTGGATGGTCTGCCCCGGAACTGCCTCCCGAGCGCGGGGGCGGGGCTTTTATTTGGCACGCCCTGCGTCACCGAGTAGCGGGACGCAGGGCGGAACATAACATTCCTCCTTTATTATAAAACAAACAAACATAACACTAACTTGCATCAACTGTGAGTTCAAACATCGGCTCACGCTCTTAACCAATAACTGCCAGGCCATTAATGTCCGTGGTCCCGGTACCTCACACTACCACACATAGTCATTTAACTTGGCTGGCGGTCTCGTTTGATGGCAGTGTTAGGTAGACGCATATCAATGCAAATCCGGACCTTTCCGGGCTGTTTAGGCTTTCGCGTGATGACCATCGGGGAGACCCATGGTGTGGGCCCTGTAACCGCCTCTATGATGCCAGCTTCCTCCAGAGCCTTGAGTTCCTGCTCCACTTGTTCTCTCATGTGGAAAGGTGTCCTCCGATGCCGTACGGCCTTCGGCTGTACTGTTTCGTCAATGTGCAGCCGGATGGTTTTTCCCTTCAAGCAGCCTATTCCATCTTGCAGCTTGGGGTATTGACTCAGCATTTTCTCCACCTCTTCGGCCTCATCAATGTGGCAGATGAATTTGACCACTCCCAGATCTTCTGCGGCGTCCCCACTCAGGAGGCTTTCAATTCCTGCCTTCACGACATAGACTTTCGACCATAGTCTGTTTTCGCCGTGCTCCAGCGTGGTGCGGAACCTGCCCATAACTGGTAGGGGCTTCCGGCTGCCGTATGCATACAACAGCGTGTCTGTGCTTTTCAGGACTGGTTGGGGCTTTAGAGTCTGGAATATGCTTGTGGGCATAACATTCACCGAAGCGCCAGTGTCAATGGTCATGAGAATGCGCTGGTCTTGGACGGTGACCATGCACTTGCGCCTTCGGACAGAGTTTCTTTGTGTTTCTTGACCTTGGCTTAATGCGGACACCAGGTATATCTTTCTCCCTTTCCTCTCGTTGTCCTTGCCGGGATACTGCTGCCCTGTCGAGACATCATCCCCTTCTTCCTCCGTGGAAGAGTTGGCCACTGCGACCCTCCTTGCACTGGCTTGCTTCTTTTTCTTGGTCGCGTTTTTGTCTGAAAGGTTCTGTGGGGGCTGCGTGGAGGCGCCCGATGATCTGCACACCTTTGCATAATGATCCTTCCTGCCGCAGGCGCCGCAGGTGGTGCCTTGCGCAGGACAGTTGCGGCGGCCATGTCGTGGGCCACCACACCAGCCACACTCTGTGGGCCCAGGAATGCGCGGTTGCCACCTGTTCTGGCCATAGCCCCCAATGTATTCATCCCTCAAGGATTGTTTGTTGGTGATCTGGGCCACCATGGCTGTGTTGAGGGCAGGTTGCAATCTGTGCAGTGTGGCCTCCATGTTGGCCGCTCTGGTGTGGGCTAGTTCCCTTTGTCGTCCTAATTCAAGGATTCGTTGCAGGGGGATGCCTCTCTCGCTGAGTATTAGGCACCTTAGTTTTTCTGATTGTACGCCGTTAATGATCTGCCTCCTGATCTCCCTCTCAACATTTGTGAACTCGCAGGACATGGCCAATTTTCTTAACCGAGTGTGGTAGGCATCCAGGGTCTCGTCTGCTGCCTGTATGGTGGTGCAGAAAATGAAAGTCTCATAGTCCGGGTTCAGTTTGGGGAGAAAGTGAGCCGTGAGGGCATCTTTTGCACTTTGGTACGCATCTTGGCCATCGGCCACATTCAAGGAGTTGAAAATGCGCAGTACCACGTCACCCTCACTGAGTAGTAGGTGCGCCTTCATCTTCCTGGCTGACGTCACATCTTTGCACTCCATCGCCATCTCGAATTTCTGGATCCACAGCTGCCATCTGGGTCCACTCGAAGATGGGTCGGTAAAGGGGTCAAAAGGCTGGACCAGTGTCGATGAGCGTCCTTGTGTGCGAGGCTGTGGGGACGTCAGCGATAGGTTTGCCGCAATTCTTGATGGCGTAGTGGGCCCGGGGGTGGACGTGCCGGTCGCCATGTCGTCGTGTACCTGTTCAGTGCTGGCGTGAGCTCTTCGGGCAACCACTAGCGCGGTGAAGTTGGGCCTTCCCTGGAGTTGCTGTGGTGTCCAACCGCTGTGGCGGAAAATTCAGGTGCTGGTTTTCCCATGTGGTTCCGATGCCACGTCGTGTTGCTGCCCCTGGTGTGGGAGGCCAGATGTCAGATGGCTCCACACTGCCCGGCCAGCACTTATAGGGCGAGTGATAATGAGAAGATAGAAGGCACAAAAAAAAAAATTTTAATTTTTTTTTTTTTGGGGTGGTTCACGTGTGCGATTCCCCCCCCCCCCCCCCCGGTGTCCAAAAATGTTGCCGCGATGGCTGCGGGCCATCTAGGCGCCATGAACACCGAGCGCGTGTTGGTCCTCGTTCCACCTCGTCGCCATTGTTATGTTCCAGCCCTCGGCGTGCGCGCACGAGGGCTGGAGGGGTTATGCAAGGCCGCACGGCCTGTGGCGCAGCTCCAGCGGGAGCTTCAATAACTCACACGCACACGGGTGGATGGTCTGCCCCGGAACTGCCTCCCGAGCGCGGGGGCGGGGCTTTTATTTGGCACGCCCTGCGTCACCGCGTAGCGGGACGCAGGGTGGAACATAACACCGTGGAACCTTTTTTGTGCCTCTGCTCTATTTTGTTGGGAAAACTTCAAAGGATACATATTGATTAAGGTGAACCAGCAAGTCAGTTCCTGTAGTCCCATTTTCTTGGGCCAGTCCATACTACACGGACCCTTAACCTTCAGCACAGGCAGGCCTCACTGCATAGGTTAAGACATCAGGCAACATGTCAATGCAGACACAGGATGGCAAATGTTACCTTGATAACAGGGCACCGCATTTCCAGAAGCTCCTAAGAGGTGAAAGGCTGGCCAATACAAGTGTGCTGCCATCCCAGAAGAAACTGTCCTGATTTTGAGATTACTCTAGAGAAAACGCTTAGGAGTGCTGTCACTCCCAAGTGTGGAGGTCGGCCTTAAAATAGCAAACTAGGAATGCCTTTTGGAGCATCCCAAAAAAGAATCTGGGAAGCAGAATGCAGTGTTATGTCTGACTTGATACTCTCCTGGAAAGCAATCTAGCATTGGTAGACGAGTTCCCGTACTAGTGTATGCACAGCCTCAAGTTCATTCCATAGTCCCTGCCGCTGCCATCCGGGACCTCCTGGTGCCGTCATTCATTTCCACTCTCCCTCTGGTGTCATTTCCCCCGGCTCGTTTGGCCTCAATACCCGGAAGAGGCTGCTGCAGATTCGTACTCGAGCCTGCAAAGAGCGGCTTGAGCACTGGCAGCGGACTGCCTCCCGGAATGCCCCGCAGTGCCGCCCCAGGAAGGAGATTGTTCCCCGCTCTATTAATGAATGGCTGATCAATGAGCATTTTTCGAGCAATCTGGCACAAGAAGAGGAACATTCAAAGAAGAGCTGCTGCTTCCTGAAACAAAATCAGTTTCAGAAAAAAAAACGTGACTTGATGTTCTCTAGAGCACAAAAGCTCTTGGCAAAACCCGAGGCACCATCTGCAGCCGCAGAAATGGAACAAAAAAAGGAGCTGGTGGGAAAAAAACACAGCAGAATTTGTCTAGTAGGAACCTCATGTTTAGAGTAAGGTCTTAATTGCTTGTTGTTGTGCAACTAGGATGCCAACATGTAGATTTCATGAACAGTCCTAGGGGACCTTTGCGAGGTGGAGTGCTTGCCCAGGAAGGAACGAGAGTGATGGGGATACCTAAGGCTGATGGAGGCAATGCTTTGAGGGTACTTTGCTGCCTTTCTTGGAATCCGTTTACCTCTCATATTCCTAATCAAAGGTTTTAGTACCAGCACAAGTTCCAGGTGGGATTAGAGCCATGGGCATGTGCTCCTTTCAAACATATTCTGGCCCATTATTATCCTGCTGGGCTCGCCTCCTCATATATGAGTACATTAATACAGATACGAATGTGCTTAAGCAGATAAAAAGCTATTTTAGTTTCAAACCATATATTAACTCAGATGCTCTCTGATATTCCATTGGCACAGACAAGACAATAAGAGAAACTCAACAAAAATAACCATTGTAAGCCAAGGAGACTGCATTCATGTACAGTAGTACATCAGCACATGGACAATGACCTACACCTTTTACCAGCGATTGCTATTCACAGCCTGTATAACCATCTTGTGTAAGGCATGACCTCCCACAATGAGGTCATTCCATCATAGGACAGGTGTAGTCATCATACGTCAAGATGCACCCTCAGATGAAGTCTCAAATGCCGAGCAATGCCGTCGTAGGGCAGTTACGCACTGCTCACATGCCTGGTGTAGTCACCTAACATACAGCACAGCATCGCATGTACCAGTGCCATCATCCGTAGCCTCCAATGCCACAGTACCGTCATGTCATGCCACTTACAGGCTTACATGCAAAGGAGCTTCCTTCATAGGACAGGTGTAGACTGAAAGGCTCATGTGATGCCATGTTATGCCACACAGGCCAGAAAGAAATTGAGCCCACTCTACTCCACATTCTCTATTAAAAATACCCAAATCCCGATATCAGAAAAAGTGAAGACACTAGGAGTATATCTACAAGCCTCGTTAGGTGCTGAAGCAGACACAGCCTACCTAAAGATAAATTGCCAATACCACCAAATGCTAATAAAAAAAATCAGACCATTGCTAGACCAAAAAAACAGCACGACCATCGCTAGAGCCACTATACTATCTAGACTAGATTATGGAAATTCCCTACTCTTAGGAGCAAATAGCAAATGTGTGAAGAAATGTCAAACAATCCAAAATAACGCCATCAGGACCATCACAGGAAGAACCTGGAGGGAACATATCACTGGAGAAAGGAAGGCCCTCCATTGGTTGGCTATGAAAGAAAGAATTACTTTTAAGTCTCTCACCATGGTTCATCGTTGCTTATACGGCAAAGCACCGGCCTGCCTCAAGAAACAATTCAAGTGGTATGAGCCACCAAGGCGGCTTAGATCCTCCAACACAAGCCAATTGCAAACCACCATAACAAAAAAACAACACAGCCTTGGCAAGGTTTTCCCGACATTAAGCATAAAAAAATGGAACGAACTTCCCACCTCACTGAAGCTCGAATTCAACTACATCCTTTTTCGGAAGAAATTGAAAACAGTACTTTTCAACTAACTTCGGGTAACAGGCCCGTTCGATCATGAGCAAATTGGTCATTCACACTCTGTCCTGTTTTCCCACTAACTGTTGTCTTGTCTCTTTGTCTGCGCTCTGATGCCTGTGGGCTTTTAGCGCTATACAAACAAATAAATAAATAAATAATAAATAAATAATAATGCCACTTACAGCTCACTAGCCGGGTATCGCACAGTGATGCAACATTATCCGTCACGCATTCTTTTCTACCATCTGTGATCCTCGCTCATGCAACCATCTCTCCCAGTGGTTGCTTCTGCTCTCTCTCTCTCTCTCTCTTACACTCTCTCCACCTCCCGATTCACCTTTAAACACCATTCCTCTGCATACCTTTTACCCTGTACCCCACTCTCAGCTGCACCTCTCCTACACTACCCAACGCCTCTTGAAACTCTCTCCCCATTTTTCGCATTCCTGCCCCCACTTATTTGCACCACTTGCAGCCCTGCGCACCTCTCTAGTACTACTCCATTCTTGCCTTACATCCCTCACTTCCCGCACCCCAGAATGGCCTGCAACCCCTCTTCGACCACACATCCCTCTTCCACGGCAACATCAACCCCTGCCTGCACCTCCCTCTTACATGCACAGTGCACCATTCTTTCGCATGGACCTCTTGCTCACCGCTACACAAACCCCATGCACTCACCAATTGCTCCTCAATCACAGTGCACAAGCTGATTTCCCTAGGCCAGGCACACACAAGCTCCATAGCCGGCAAGGCCCCAGTGCTATCTAGTCACTGCATTTGAGTTGCTTTCCTTGTGCCATGCTCAGCATCCCAACTGCAGCATGCCCATCGGCCAATATGCCACTCCAGAATTGCAGTTCATCTCCGTGTATGGTAACTGGCGCTTTGGTTCGGGCACTGGCTGCTGCACTACTCACTTCCCTTCATGGGTGTTGCTTGGTCTGGAAAAGAACCGGGGCTACGCTAGTGTCGGGACTGTCGGTACTCAGGGCTAGCTCGTCTTTTGGTTGTAGCCCCTGAGCTTCTATCCTGGGCTACAACCAGGGCTGGACAGGCCCACCGGGACACTGGGACGTTCCCCGGTAGGCCTCTGGGTAAAGGGCCTCTTTTCTAGCTTGCAGGGTTCTTTGCGGAAGGATACATGAATATATTGGGAATCTTAAGCGGATCATTTAGGCCAGCCTGGGTGGTTCGCTCTTAGCTGGCTGCAGCCTGCTGCTGGCTCAGCCTACTGCCTTTCTGCGGGGCCTGGGCAGTGCCGCCCCGTGACCAAAAGACCCAGGGCTATAGCCCCCCAAGCAAACTCCCTCTAGCGACGCCTCTGCCTTCCTTACATCACCAATTGCTTTGTCTCAGAGGTGGCAGAGGATAATCCAAGAGTACAATGGGAATTGCCAGGGGGTAGTATCCGCCACGTCTGTTGACATACCTGGAGGAGGCCTTAGGGACAGAGAGGAGTTCTGCAGGGCACATCCAGAGGAGCTTAGAAAGGAAAGTTGGAGGAGAAAGAGCAGCCAGTATGGAGGCTAGGAAGCTACATTGGGAGAGGCATTGAAGAGACAAAGGCAGAGGATGCGAAACATCAGAGAGGGGAAGGAGGTTTGCATAAGTCAACTGAATCAAGTCAGATAAAGTATAAGGGAACAGAAGGTAGTTGGAAGTTGTTGTTCTGCAGAATAGATGGATGTCAATTAGAAGGGAAGAAGGTGTCAGGAGGGGCTTCGCAGAAGCCCTAGAGGAGAATCAGAGGAAGGGCAGGCTCACTCGATCACCCGCAAGTTGCATGTGAGGGGGATGGACGGACAGACGGACGGACGAGCAGGTGGTGGAGTGTTTAGGAGGTGTCTGAAGTAAGACAGGTCAAAGAGGAGGATCATAGGTGGAACTAGAGGGATCCCCACAATTAGGAGAAGGTGGCAACCCATCAAGGAAGGTAGACATGGGGGTTCAGGAAGAGTGCCAATACACTGAGGGGGTCATTCAGAGTTTGGCAATAATGGTAAAGCATGTGGTATTTGGAAATATCACGTGTGTCACTGCTTTGCCAAATTCGGAGTTGAAATCTGAAACTCTCAAACGTGTCTGCTTTTGTGCAGTGGTAATTACTACCACATAAAAGCGTTATCACATGCAGTACTAGCCTCACGCGGTAATCACTGATCCCCATAGAGTAATGTGGGACTCTAAAATGGGGATTAACTCAAGGGGCTGCATTACTATGAATCATTTGGACCTTTGCCATTACTGCAGGCTTACCGCATGCATTAACAGTATTGCCACTTGGTGGCATTACTAAAGATAATACCGCCAGTCTCTGAATGACCCCCTGAGACAAGCAGCCGGTCAGAGGGTAGAAACGAAGCTTTAAGATTACCTTAAAAAACAGGCCTTTTGGAAGAAGTTCTGGGGTTCGTTGTCATACCCCAGCTTCTTCCTTCTAGTCAAGCCTAGAATATAGGTTTCATTGTCCTACCCTGTGACGTTCCGCGGCTGAGACTACTACCAGGAGCCCTGGCCTCTGATGGACATGCCTTTGTATGCAGAATCGTGCCCGTACAAAGCCTGACTGGCCACCCCGCTTGTGCTTCCAGGTTGAACCCAGATGGGAGCGAGTTACTTCAGGATTTCACTGTTCCAGGTCCTGTGCTCAACAATGCTGGTAAGTCACTGATTGCTCCATCATCGGTTCCTTTGGTAATCCTTTGGTACCCGGATTTCTGCTTGCTTTTTGGACTGCTGTTGCATCATGTCTTGGCTTGGGTCATCTGATCAGTTCTTTTGCCTCTGGATTTGGTTTGTTCATCTGATTTCCTTTTGGCGTCTCCTTCACCGGCCCAGCGCTTATTGGTCTCACCCTCGTACTTTCTACACTGCGTCGCAGATCTCCAGGGACGTCTTGGAACCCTTCTGGATTTGGTCCTTTCTTTGCCTGCAGGGATTTCTTCTGCCTCATTGCGACTTCTATGGACATTTTCTGACGTTCTTTTGGGCATCCTCCAGTGGTTGTTGTCTTACCTCTGGACATTTCCCTACTTTGGATGGACTATACTGCCTTCTGACCTTTTTTCCCCTGTTAGAGGGGTTTTCACCTACTAGTGCACAGGTATTGTTATCCTGAGAGGGCAAGGAAAAAGGGATGAGGTTTTGAGGTCTTCATTGTGACTACTTACTGTTGCCTCGTTTCTCCCTTACAGACTTGGTGGGTTGCTGGTCTGCTTACGCTGCGTCTCCTGTTGTGTGTCTTGGGCGTTGCCGCGAATAGTCCGGGCAGTCTGGGTGGGATTTTGAGAAGCACATAACTTCACGGGCCAGCCCTCTGCGACAGCAGACACACAGAGCCCTGAGACTCCCTTGAGAGTTAACTACAGAGCCTATTACAAGAACCAGAGAACCTGGATCAAAGACAAGAGACAGAGGACTACAGACCATACACTCTGTAGTCAAGAAAGAAGGGTGGGGAATCTTAAAAACCCCAATTCTGTGAGGGACTGTGATCATATCTTCCATACTGAGAATGGAAACTGAAATGCAATTCAAAATTGAAACTATTACAAACAAGGAGAAGTCATCCTGTTGTTAGCCTGAAGTTCTATGCTGCACGTTTTACTGATTTGGTCCAAACCCTCAATAATCCCCAATAAGCCTTTGTTGAACCTTAGCTTCTCGTTCTGCCCCATATTGATCCTACTTGGCTTTGTAACAGTACTCTACAAATGGGAAACACGCATAACAGTGTGAGATTTAAAGTCCAGATTCAGGTAGGCAGGTTCAATGTTTATTTCATGCAAGAACCAGCAGCACCTGCTTGAGCATAACTGTGATAGAACGCCATATGCAACAGTGAAATAGCCTGAGATAAAAAAAAAAGATTTACCAGAAACTGGTGCAGGTAATTCTGTTTCTGAAAGTGAGATCTTCTAATTAGATCCCACTTTTAAAATGCTCCATGACAAAAAGCATAATCCAAACACGTACCTTGCTGTGACTGCCTCCTGAAAACCCGAGCAGCTGTTCTGCAGTGACAGCAGGCAGGTTCAATCACATGTGTATTCACGAACATAGCTGCTGGAACACAAAGTTCCAACAGGCAGAGGTGGCTTTTTAACCGTCTGCACCTCTGGCTCCAAATATAATTATGTACCGTGCAAGCCTAATGGCAGTTAATACATTCTAAATATAAGCCATGTCCAGTTATATCATGGTGGCTTCTGACATTACAAACCTATACAACCACAATCAGTGGATGTAATTTCATTGTCAGGTTGGTGGTCATTGACCCATGTATTACAAGCCCTGACATGTAATATCTGTCTGGGCTCGGTGTGCCCACAACATCCATGTTGAGTCCAGCCCAGGAAACTTCCCCTAAGGCGGGTTGACACTTTGCTCCAGGGATCAGAAACCTTCTATAGGAAGTTACTTCAAACACAGTCCTGTCATGACAATGGACATTTCACTGGTGTTTCCAGTTTGTCTGCCCCACTGCTCGTATTGTACGATTAAATGAGTTGGAGGGCGTGTTCACCGTTGGTGATGAAGAACAAGCAATCTTCCTTTTCTTGATGGATATATTCAGAGGAAGTCTGACAAGATAGTAGACTTTATGGCTAGTGAAGAATGTGACAAGGACATAGGAAGCAAAGTTTGTGTTCCCCTGAAGAAAAAACAGTGATCCAAAACGGGTTGGACAAAATTAAAACGGGCAAGAGTAGGACAGGGGACTTATAATCTATCCAAAATTGTACTTATACCTAAAGGAGAACTTTGGTTGATCAAAACTTGTAAAAATATGTACAGGAATGATCTATGTAAATGGTACATGGTTTATGGAAATTGATGTATAAATAACATAGGAATGTTATTTTGAAATTGTCCGGATTTCACCCAAATATAAAACATCGTAGAAACAATGTAAATGAGGAGTTCAAAGTATTTGTGTGTTAATTTTTATTACATAAAAAATGTTGGGTATGTATTTTAAGCATCTTATTTTGGTAAATTTGCCGTTTGGAGTGCTTAAGGGTTTCTTATTAGGTTTTAATGAGCCTTTTTTTCTGTTAATGGACATCTCACACCACGTTGCTGATTGCTGGAGACTTTTTGATGTAGGCAGACAGAGGAAGAAAGGCAAGTTACAGTACCCCCAGAAGAGTGGTTCACTCCACAGAGGGTCTCACCATCTTAGTTTTTGCTAGGACACCCAAACCTTTTGTGCACGCTCCCCATTTCCTGCAGACAAGTCACTCTGGCTATGACATCACCATGCAAAGGACAGTTGTTACAGCAGTCAGGATTGGACCCCTAACAACAGACTTGTAGTGGACTAGTCTGCTGTAGCAGTTTGCCTATATGAGGGGGGAGATCCTCCAATTACTTGATTCATCTTTGGATACCAAGAAGAAGAATCCGCTGAATCCTGGTTGGGAGTACAGTCTATCCTTAAGTACTCTGTGGGAGAGGTGAATACAAGGAGCTCCAAGAAGGACCAATTGGGGTGAAAGATGTGTGGACAAGACACTCTGCTTCTTGAACACTGGAACCAGGCCTGCGCACTGGAGGTGAAACATCACTGCAGGTACTTTCTGGCAACCTTGCTGGACTGGAAGACCAGAACACAGGACTCATTTTGCCCCGATAAGCCTGGTCAGAGCCTCCCAGCAACCCTGAAGTCAAGGAATAGCTCTGGTGCCTGGTTTCCACCTACCCCCCTTGACCCTGTCAGGGAGGTAGGTACCCTTCTCAAGCTGAGTCGGGAGGCCTACCAGGGTGGTTGTAAGAGCCAGTCCTGTCCTAGAGTTGGGGTGAGGGAGGGGCCCAGTCTCTGCCCTCCCCACCATATGCGTTGTCACAGATGAAAGGTATCACGCTCAATCACCCATTGCCTGCCTACTCCATTCTGGCCTATGTTCTCTATTTTCTTTTACAGAACTGTAGATCTCAGAAACACCTGTGGAAAAGAAATAAGCAAATAATGACCCATGAGAGAGAACTGTAGCGGTACACGCAGCTTTTGGAGATTTGGAAGAGAACAGTTTACTGCACACCAGAAATGCAGCTATCTCACCCACAGCGAACAGGAGAGCACACACCGGAGGAACCACAGAACCCAGAGTCCTCAAACACTGTTACCAGCACCGCGTCGACAAAGGGAGCTGGGTTTAGGGGTTGTTTTAAAGGTATTACCCAATTTGATCAAATTTGATTGATGGAATGGTACATCTGGCGGGATTCAGCCAGTACCATTCGATCGATTTGATTCGATCAAATTGGGTAATCAATACCAAACATGAGGAGCAGGGGTTAGGCGGGTGTCTCCCGGCCCCCATGTTTGGTATTGATGGCCTTGGGTAGTTGCAGGGGTGTCCCCCGCTTCCTAAGGATTGGAGACGGGGGATGAAAAATAAATTAGAAAAGGGGCCCCCGCGCCATCAGATCCTATCCGCGTAAGTGGGACAGAACTGATGCTGCAGGGTCAGGAGTAGGAAGTGGACATGCAACAGGTAAGTGGGGGTGAATTTGGGGGCTGGGGTGTATAGATTTGCAGAGTTTGGCCATGGCAAAATTGGTTACCAAAATAATTGAACAAAAACCTGTCAATCTAAGAACATAGAAGCGTGGAGAGTGTGGTGAGGTCTCATTAACTTATCTTTAGGTCTATTGGTGGATTGGTGGTGACATAACATAAATAAATGCCCAGTGTGTTGCCTGGTATTTCAAATATCAATGGCAAGTAGTGTATGAGCTAAACCCATCAGTGCCATCATTAACATCCCTTTTCGAGAAAGAACATTCTTAAGTGGGAGGCTACCATCATCACCAATTAGTCCAAGAGAATGTATTATACCCAATGACAATCTGGGTTTAGACCCAGACATAGTATGATATGATATATGATATGATATGGCATTTGTAACGCGCCTATACACAAGTGTTTCAAGGCGCGATGAGGCAGGGAGGGGGGAACAGGGGAGACAGAGACAGCGATCCTGTGTCATTCAGATCGCGCAAGTGGAGGGGTAAGGGGACGAGAAAAGTGCAGGGGGAAAGGGAGAGGGGAAGTGCAGTACAAAGTGATTAGTAAAATACAAGATAAATAATGAGGGCCAGCTGGTGGCAAGTGCAGGATAAGTGCAGATAAGTGCTGGGAAAGGGGGCTCTAGGGATACAGAGACAGTCCCGCAGTGCAGGGGTTGCCAGGGAGGCAGTGCAGGGGAGAGTGGCTGGGCCAAGGACTGAAATTGGTGAGTGGCCCAGTTGCTGATTCAGTACAGTTACAGTGATTTAGCAGGAGAGAGGGGGAGAGAAAGCAGAAGCAAAGAGGAAGGTTTTGAGGTGCTTCCGGAACCGTAGATGGTTCTCCTCAAGTTTCAGGGAGGCAGGAAGGCTGTTCCAGAGGGAGGCCCCTGCTGCGGAGAGAGATCTCCCCCCAACTCGTTGCTTGGAGAAGCGGCTGACCCTAAGGGAGTTGGAGGAGGAAGAGCGAAGAGCTCGAGAAGGAAGATATTTAGGAAGAGAGAGTTGAAGGTATTTCGGCCCAAGGCCCCAGAAGGCCTTGTGGACAATGCAGAGGGTTTTGAACTTAATCCTCGCAGCCACAGGGAGCCAGTGTAGCGATTTCAGTCATGGAGAGATACGGTCCCTGGGCTTGAGGCCAAGGACAAGTCTTGCAGTCCTGTTCTGGATGAGTTGCAGAGGGCGGAGAGTAGAGGCAGGCAGATTTAGATAGAGGCTGTTACAGTAGTCCAGCTTCGAGAGAACCAGGGCTCTGGAGACAGTGAGCTTCTGGGGGAAGGAGAGGAAAGGAAGGATACCTCTGAGGAGGTGCAGCTGGTAGTGTGACTTCTTAGAAGCGTCAGAAATGTGAGGAGAGAAGGAGAGTGTGGAGTCGAAGATGACCCCAAGATTTTTCGCCTTGCAGGTAGGAGCAGGAAGAGGGCCAAGAGAGGCTGGCCAGAGAGCTGCAGGGAAGGAGGGAGTGGGTGTGCCGATGAGTAGAATCTCAGTCTTACTGGCATTAAGGCAGAGGTCGTTGGTGGCACAGCATTCCTGGATAGCAGAAAGACAGTCAGAGATGAGGGAAGGAGAAGAGGAGGCCGAGGGTAGCCTGAAAATGAGCTGGGTATCGTCCGCATAGCACTGAAAGTTGGGGCAGAGAGCAGCGATGCAGTGGGCAAGAAGTGCCAGATACTGGTTGAACAGCCAGGGAGAGAGGTTAGAACCCTGGGGGACACCACAGGTAGAGAAAACGATGTCAGAGAGGAAAGACCCCAGTTGGACCTGGGAGGGTCGATTTGAGAGGAAAGAGGTCAGCCAAGCCAGAGCCTGACCAGTGATACCCAGGTTATCACGGAGACGGTTCAGCAGGATGGTATGGTTGACAGTGTCAAAGGCAGAAGAGAGATCAAGCAAAATGAGAACACATGGAATGTTAGCGTCAAGGTTCGAGAGTAGATCCTCACGGATGTTCAGGAGAGCAGTTTCCGTGCTTCTGGCGGCTCTGAAGCCAGACTGATGGTCATGAAGGCTACCAACAGATTCAGCATGGAGATTAAGCTGGGAGATGGCCAGTTTCTCCAGAAGCTTGCCCAGGAAGGGAGTGATAGAGATTGGACGATAGTTAGCTGGGCAGGAAACAAGTACAAAAATAGCATTGGTTAATCCCCAGTATAAGTGACTACAATTTGCTGGCAGAGGTGACTTTACCTTTCTACAATTTCTTGAATTGGTAGCAGCCTTGAATACACAGCAGATACCTCCATACCCATTTGGACAGTGTAAGGCGAATTCCTAGAGCAGTTCAATGGTTACCAGTCTAACCACAACCAACAAGTTAAACTTGGTGAATAATAAGAGCTGCTTCTTTTAACAGAGAAAACCGGTGCACTGCGCTCTACCTGACACTCGTGTATATACGAACCAACTCAACATTTTGACCTCTACCTTATTCTGATTTGGATTATATATCCACTTGCTTTTTAAATTGACCAAGAGAGTCGTTTTTGATCTGGATGCTCGCTACCAATAAATCTCTTTCAGATATTTCTACAGTATTGGGACCAAATGCCCAATTCAAATGCCTGTTCTTCGCTAGGCTCCCTCACTCCTATAACATGGTAAACACCATATCTAGATTAAATCAACTTGAAACTGTGCATCTAACTAGGGAAGAAAAAATAGGTTCAACTATCAAATGTATTTATTTTATTTATATGTATTTATTTTTTATTTATTATATTTGTATATAGCGTCACACAACCAGAGGCCTCAGGGCACACAAAAAAACACTAAAGAAGACAAACATATCTGGGGCAGTAAGCAGTCAAACCGCCAACAATATAGCGCTCATAACCCTGGACCTAGAACATCAGTCAATCAAGCAGACGCCTCAGTCAAAACTGAAAAAGTGAGTCTTCAGAGCTCGTTTAAACTGAAATAACTGCAGAATTGTTCTTAGGCCAGCGGCTAGCTCTAATGCAGATAAACCCTGTTTCTTCTACCTGAGAAACCTCAAGAAAATATTACAGTTTTCCGTAGAGAAAGATTGAAAATGTGTGGTCCAAAAATCACCATCAGCTTGGACTATCGGAGCACCTTATGCCCAAGTGGGGATTGTGGCAAAGCTAAACAAGAAGGTATCCATTTGGTCGATAAGATTGAGGAGCAGAAGGTTGAAGGTGTGGATGGCCGTCCTTTAAGCTCCGGACCCATTATGCAGGGTGTGGTCGTACCAAAATTTCGACTAACACTCACTTGTGTGGGTCGATACTGACGCTGCAGGGTCCTTTTTTTAAAACTTCTTACACCCCGCTTACCATTACGGTAAGTGGGGGACACCCCTGCAACCCCAACTCCAGTTACTGCGTCAAAGAGGAGCAGGAGACACCCCTGCAAACCCTGCTCTGCTTGGGCTCAGTAATGGGAGTCGGGATTTTGTGCGCACCTAAAGGCGCAGTAACTGCGGGGCGCAGTAGTGCAGTCGAAATTTTGGTACGATTCCCATGTTTTCCTACTTCTGGGGAGCACCAGCTGAATGTGTGCAGGGGCTGCCCATGTCACCGAAGCCATACTGATTGTTCAGAGGGTCCCTTGCACTGGCTGGCTTCCCCCTGCCCAGTTACTCTCGTAATTTGGTACATAGCTCACCCCTATGTTCATTTCTTTCATTTGAATGTTAGATTGAATTGCTTGGGGTGAGGGCACCTCACTTATATGGTGTGATGCTAGCCGGAAAGCGTGGTGCCCATGCTTGAGGGGACATGACTCAGACTGTGGAACAATGCAGGTTTAGGTGCTGTAAGTAGTCCCCTCCGCCCCCCAGATCAAAGTCATAGACAACTCTCTGCACCCACCCGCAGGCAGGCATCATGCCTTGCATTCTGGGTCAGTGCATGCTTTGTTGAGTAACACAGCTGTGTCTGATAATTCATCTTATACATTTTTCTCAAAGCCTAAAGGTAGAGCAAATCTGGAGCTGCCTGGAGGATCATTGAGATGCTCAAGTGCAAAGTTCATTCACAAAGATTTGCTCAAATGCATCTCAGAGATGGCAGGTCGGCGTTTGCTCAGTTTTACTCTTTGAGAATCAGTTCTGAGATAGCGGGACCAGATAGGATATGCTCAGCGCATGGCCTTATCTGCTCCTCTGAACATCTGTTGTGAATTAGGCCCATTGTCTCTGGCTTAAGGCTTGGGACCGTGGAGCCACACTAGTGGCTGTTTATGCACATACTCCAGGAGCTAGACAGGCACAGATTCATATTCATTCTGTGAATTTCCTGCATGGAGTTCACATGGCACTAAGGATGGTATTCCCCGTTCTCCATTTTGATCATATAGTTCATCCCAGCGTGCCCCATGCACTCTGGGACATGTAGTCCAAGGATGATAAAAATAGAAATGCAGCTGTTGGGTCTGTACCAAACAATTTCCCTGTTTCTGTTTAAGTCAAAGGCTAGACCTGTTACATTTGGCCTTCCCCAGAGACCTTCCCTATCGCACATTCTTTTAGCATATATCTCTGCCATTTGACAGATATGATCCTGTCCAACGGCGTGCCGTTTTATACCTACGCCGATGACAGCCAACTGTTTTTTCGTCTCAATGTTGACCTCCCAGGACAATTAAGATCTTGTCTGGTTGATATTCGGGATTGAATAGTGTAAAACTGGTTGAGGTCAAATGCTGAAAAGACAGAGATCTTGATGGTCGGCACTCAGGCTGAGTGTATCCTTTGGAATGCTGAATTTTCACCTAATTCATTGGCCCATCGTCCAGAGGCCTGTGCATTGGTCAGAAGCCTGGGCATCAAACTTCTGTCGTTGGGATCTAGAGAGGTGCAGATTGCCTTCATATGCAGAACTGGCATTCTGAAACTTAAACTCTTAAGGAAAGTGCTGCCTTTTATCCCTTCACATCTTCTTTACCGCGTGGTCACAGCTTCTCTTATGGGATGACTCGATTATTGCAATGGGATTTACCCAGGACAGCCAGAGTTCTTATGGCATCGTCTCCAGACACTGCAGAACTCTGCAGCCCGTCTTGCACTCAATGTCCCCAGATTGACTCACACCTTGCCTTTTCTCCATCAGCTACACTGACTTCCTGTCAAGCAGCACATTGAGTTTAAGATCCTCTGTATCGTCCATTGCGCTGCTCAGCATGTGGGCCCCCCTTTCCTTGAACAGAAACTTTGTTGATTTTTTCCATCAAACCCTGTTGATTGTTCCTAGATTGTATAGGGCTCACAAAGGTGGGGGTTCCTTCTCTGTTTTGGTGCCAAATCTATGGAACTCTCTTCCTTCTCACCTCCGCGAGCAGTCTCACCAGCTCCTTTTTCGTAAAGCTCTGAAGACATTTCTTTTTGTCTAGGCTCTGTTTCAGGGACTCCTTTTTCCTTCTCCTTTTCTTTGTCTTTTTTTCTACTAGTGGTCTTAGGTGCAGCAGCACCCAGATGCCTCAGGGCCTTGGTCTCGGGCTTTATAAATCATTCTACAATACAATGCAATACAAAATAACAATGGTAGAGCAGATAGATACCTGGGCCCAAGGGCATTTAGTATCGACTAAGTTACACACACACCAGATTCGAACCTGCCCCCAGTTTGTTGAAGGTTGGGCAGGTGGGTGCTTAAACCCATGACCAGCACACAGGGACGCCATTTCATCAATATACCAGGGGTAGCGGAAGTGACATCACACGACCCTTTAACCCCTGATGACATCACAGGAAGTGATGTCAATTGACCCCCGCCACTGAGTGACATAATGGGACGTGATGGCACACGACCTTTCAGCCCTTGACAAAACAGGAAGTGGCATCACATAGCATTGTTCTTCAGTACAACAATATGGTTATGATATCACTGTCATATGATATACATTTCCTACAAGAATGGATCACCACCATATGTAGCATTAATATCAGTTTGCATAGGCCCATATTACCAAATTATTGTGAATTCAAGGAGGCGTCAACACAACAACCTGGATTATTGTACATCACTCGGCCTGAACTGTATACAGACAGAGCATCTCGAAGATGCCTAAATCCCAAAGCACAGACATCCAATGCCAGCCAAGTGTATGGCCACAAACTGGAAACAGCAACTAAGCAATACAAGTCCAACTAGAAAAAGGATGGTCCGGAGGGTTGCCCAGAGCTGTGCCAGTGGTTATGAATGATTTGAAACCTTCCACCCATTATCTTTCTGTTTTGCCCCCAGTTTATTTTGTTAGATGGGAGATAGTTAGAAAGGATGTGTTGCAGGTCACAGTAATTGCAGGTTTTTTTTTAAAAAAAAATGTAAACAACAGCAGGAGCTCCATGACATTACCCCTAGAAAAGGCCCATTTTATTATTTTCTTTGGTCCTTTATATCTTGCTTAATGCCAGCCTCCTCCAGCTTCTAAGCACTGGACCAGGAACTGAACCCATGTTGCCCAGCATCCTCTTGAGCCCAAAGAAAGTGAGTTGCCCCAGAGCTATCCTTCCAAATATATATTTGTTTTGTTTGAGGGTGAAATAGATGGTTTACTTCAAAGGAGGATGGGAAACTTCATGTACATCAATTATCTCACCTTCTGTCTATCTACAGTGTGTCTGTGGTGCAGGTCTGGCAGATCTGGGTCAGGTCACAAAGTGCCCAGGCAGGATTAGTGGCAGAAGCCTGTGGGGCACACCCAGCTCATCACAGGCCCAGTGGCTCACTTGATGTGCAAAGCAGACGAGAAACACTGAGATTTGTGTTCATGCTGTGCTGTCACTGAGTACTGCAGGCTGCTCTGACCCATTCTCAGCTAGCTAGATCTAGCCCCCACACCCTTCCTGATGCTACAGTACTGTGTATGAGCTGCACAGACAACCCTGCATCTGAACACAACCATTCAGGCATTTTTCGTTAATGGACTGCCAACCTGTGAGTGATGGCGGATTCATGGATTTCCTGCATCCCTGTTATTTCTCCAGGTAACGAGATCTAGATTCCAGGTGAAAAAAGCTATGGCACATTTAGCTGCATTTATAACCGCCTTTTTCAGGTACAACACAGATATCTTCTATTGGCACTGCCTCTTTTTCCAGTGGCCCAGGGGTCGCAAGGTCGGGTCTAGGGGTAGCTGATGGGGAGCCAAGGCTGCTACCCCTGGACACCCCCAAATGACGTGCTTGGCAGCACTGTTAGAATGACTGGCGTCTGAAAAGCTGGGAAGGAGTGCCTATATCACACAGTGCATTTGTGTCCAGGGTATGAAGGTGTGGACCATTGTATCACTGTATAATGACAAGGACCCATTTAGTAGTTAAATTATTAACATCTCAGATGGCTGTGTCTGGCGTGTGTTTGGCCAAAATATTGCAGAGACTGTTGGTGAGGTGGTCGATTCGGCCATTTACAAAAAGCGATATGCACAAATGTTGCCCTCAAATACTGTTGGCGCCCATTTTGCAACACCTAGTAGAGCAAAGCATATCGGCATGGGTAGTGGTAGCGGGTAAACATATGTTGATATCCATTCTCCTTAGTGATGTGTTCATGTTTCCTTCTGACATTGTGATTTGCTAAACGGTGGACCTTCTCTGTGTTCTGTGTTCTTATTTGCAATTTGTTGCCTCTGCTGTCAATGTAATGAAAATAGTCCCAGGTGTCCGGGTTCACAGACCAGTGACTGTTTTGCTCTACTATGTTTGTTTAAATTGTGGGCCTGGTTTGCATGAAGTATATTAAGGATAGCTATCACATGAAATTGATGGAACTTTGTCGGTGTCCTTTGGTCACAGTGTAAAGTTGATTGCACCATTTAAGGCTACACTTCACATATGACAGCCAACACCTATTCTTTCACAATCATCTTTTTCGCTAATGTACGGTGTAGCGTGGGTTTTTTGAGGACAGAAATGATGGGGATGATTTTCAGTTAGGGGATGGTCTTTATTCACTCTAAAAGATATTACGATGGCAGGTAAGTTACTAGGGAATGCAATATGGTAGACATTGCATCAAGCATAACAGACCTACAGTACAATGTTGTTGTCTTTGACACAATGTAGGGGTAGAGGGAAGACTGGGAATTTTTTTAAAATGTGATTTTAACTTTCTGGCGGTGCCTGTTTTGTGTTTTGACAGACACGAGCCATGCCGTCACACTGTTCCCCAGATGGGGGTAGTTCAGGCCTCTGGCAAATTGGATGGGCATTTTCAGGGGCAACCTGAAATATTTATTTGGAGTTGCTTTTGGCGCTTGAGGTCCTGTTAAGACACCATTCGATGTGGTACAATTTCTGATTGGGTTCACTGTTAAAAGATGATTTGAATACCAATTAGTCTGCTTCATTTTGGGCATTCCATCACCAGATTTCTAACTTGAAGCTAGGCTAGACCTAGAGAAAAATCCAGCTCCTGTCTTGCGGATTTAATTACGTTTGAGACATTGCGAGTCCTGAATAGACTTAGCGCATGCGTGGGCTGCTGAAGGGGTAGGGCAGTCTGTTACGCGTTTTCTTTGGTCTCCAGAAAGGGTGAAGGTCCGAATCTATGATGTTGCCTGATCATGGCTTGGGCACTGATGGCTGTTCCTGGGTGGATACTAAGCCTAACGAGAGGATTGAAGGAAAGCTTATGGATATCTTACATCTAATTAGTAATCTATGGCAAACCACTCTACAATTCAGTTTAAATTCCAGTGTGAAGGGAAGGCGTGGGGTACTGTGCCCTGTCAGGATAATCACAGAGACTCCCGAAGCCAATATTTTGGATACCCAATAATATTTTGCATAATGTCTTTCAACCAGTGGTCGAAGTGTATGAAAAGAAGTAGTGGAGGTATGTGGACAATAAAAACCCCAAAACACATTTGCCTGCTCTTTAAGGAAACGTCCTGTGCAGTGCACTGAAAGTGCAAGTTTGAACTTCTTCCTACACTTTTATTCTAAAACGAAACCGTTCCGGAACGGTTGACGTGTTTATTTGATTGATTTGTGCAGTTGGACGGATTCCCATGAAAACTTCATTTCTTTTCTCTTGGGAGTCCATTATTGCATCTATCTCGGTGATATCAAGCGACAGGCGTGCTAACCTGATAGGTAAAGACTGCATGTTATTGTCAGAGATGGAATTGGTTGGACAATATGTTGACTGCCAATGCAGTTTTGCTATCCTTGCTCTCTCTTGTAATGATGGAGTAAAACAGGAATCTTCGGCTCTTGTTTTTCGTAATTTTTCGCTTTGGGCTTTTCTTTGACTTGATGATACTGTAGCTGCTGTAAGATCTGCTTCTGTTAACTTGGATGAAGTTTCAGTTGGTAATATGCATGTCGGCTCTGTAGTACTTCCAACTGTAGAATGGATGTGTTCATCCATGTTGTCAACCATAGGCACGGGTGTCTTTAGTGTTAAATCACTGATTTTATCTTTTATCTCAGGTATTTGAACGATATTCACTTTATTTTTAACTGATCTGGGCCTCTCCTCTATAGATGAAATAGTTGTCAGAGGGTTGGTATTTGCGTGTGATGTCAGTCTATTGTTCAAGGCTACAGATTCTTCTAGTTTCTCTTGTAGTCTTGTATGGGGTTTGGCAGTATCCATCTTATCTATTGGGGGTGAGAGCTGATTAGGCAAGTGAAACTTCTAGCAACTTAAGAAATAAGATTTGGGTGTTTAGTATACACTTACCAGCCGATCGCGCCGACTCCAGCCGTAAACAGCAGTTAACAGCGCGCCCTTTCCCCCACGTGGACTTCACCCCGCAAGGGTCGTGCTGTTATGCTTAAATGGGATTGTCCAGGGGGCGTGACTTCTGGATGCCACGTGACTCGTGTCACGTGAGAGTGCAAATCAGTCTGCTTCGCGTCTCGCTCTCCTCAACTGCTGTCAGCTGATGTACACTGACAGACTTATGAGACTCGGAGCGATGACAGAGATTCAGTCAATGAAGGTAAGTGAAGGAGATTCCAGTCCTCCAGCCGAACAGCAGTTAACAGCGCACCCTTTCCTCCATGCGGGCTTCATGCGGGGATATTAACACATGGAACCTCTAAATGGCCTTGGTTGCCAGACTCATCACTAACTCTGAACCCTGTATTCACATGTCTCTTGTTTTTCAGTGACTGCCTTGGATAACTCTCAAGCATAGAAGTCAATATTAAGTTCTTGCTTTGATCCTCAAAGTTCTTGGGGAAATCCCACTTGAATATCGTTCCAACCTCATCACCCTGCCCACGACTTTGAGGTTTGTTCAGTCTTCTCATATGCATTTGAATGTTCCCTTCTCTTTCAGATGTGTCCCTTTGCAAGACAACAGATCTGCTGCATCTTATTGGAGCATCCTTCTCCGAACACCTCTGGCACCCCTGCTGGCTCCACATTGTGCCCCTTTGGCCACTTTGAAGAGAAATAATGGATCTGGAGCATACTATTTAAGAAACCAAAGAAATGCATTCCACACTCCACATAACTCTATTTACAACAAAATAGAAGGCTGTGAAAACAGCCTGTTCATGTTCCCATCTGGAAGGTAGCCCAGAACACTCAACACATAGGAAGGTTTCAACTACGTGCTGGTAAGGGGTTGGAGGAACGCTTATTGGATGGAGAACCAGATCAAAAGTGAGATGCTAAGAAAACCGTGGGAGTAGGGAGGGAGGGATGAATCAAGTTCATTGAAGAGTCTGTTCTAAGAGGACCCTGAGGCCTCAGTCGAATGGCATCCCCTTTGCTAAGCCTCAGCTCACGTGAATCGGCACCCAAGAAAGGCCCCAGCACATTTCCATGAGTTGGCCTTTTCAGACAATTCCAATATTGAGTAGTCTCCTGGCATGATGTAGCCTTGATGAAGTCAAACCAGGCAAGCCATGTTCAGTTGCATTACCCATCTTGCCCTAGGGGTCTCCGAACGCTTCTACTTTTGCAGTAGGAATCTCTGATGCATTAGCGAGGCAAGACCTGCACCTCCCCCAGTTGCCCTAGGGCCAGGGTCTGAAACCTGTGGCCCTCCAGATGTTTTGGTCTATGACTCCCATGATCCATTGACTATGCTTCATAAGGCTGATGGTAGTTGTAGTCCAAAACATCTGGTGATCCAAATGTTGCAGATCCCTGACATAGGGGGGTCTTCTGGGGAGGATTTACCCCCTAATAAAGTTTTTTCAGGCTGCAGTAACTATGATCCAACACTCTCCCAGCCAAGGGTTCCTCCTAGGACGCAAGCTAAATTGCAGCTATTGACCAGAATCTAGACTGGAGCCTCCAGGAGGATACGCACCCCAGCTTCTTCTCCTACCAACCTTATAGCCAAGGCTCCCAGCAGACTCTCCACTTCTAGCTTTCCCGCCAAACCTTGCCTGTTCTAAAGGGCGGCTCCCTTGACTCTGCCATCTCCTCTTCTGTAGTCGTCCTATTATGTTGCCTGTTTGGCTTGGCCACTTCAGGTTCTTGGTAACCGTCTCTCCTCTTCCTGCTACACCACTCTGAAATACCATTCTAACACTCTTAAAATCAAAAAGCTTCTGCCTCTTTTTAAAGTTAAGCTATGACAGTGATTTTGTCATTGAAAGTTCTGGTTGTGGAACCGTGTCCCCATAAATGCCCACCTCCTCCTCGGCTGTCTGGCCTTAGTTCACTTAATTCCATGTGTGGTGTTCGTTTTAGTGATTGAATGCAAAAAACCTGTCCTCCAACTTGGCATCAGGCAGTGGTGTCATGGCAGCCAAGCACTCCAGTGTCAGCGCTGGAAATGCTGAGGGCACGTTTTCCTGCTTTTGAATGGGCTCAGCGCGCTCCGCGCATATGCTTATTCTAGCGGTTTCCCCTGGTTGCTGATTTCCCCAGGGTTTCCTTCTGTTGGTATCATTTCTGACACCTGTCTATAAGGCTAGGCCACCCTCCCTCATTATTCTCCCTCATGTTTGCACTTGGTATGGACTAAGAACCCCCATGGCTGACATGGAGAGTTCTGGGAAAGAAGCTGATAGAATGGAGAGACCTGTTTGAAAACAGCATTTGGCCCCTGGTAACAGATTGTAAGGGGTTGTGGCATAAGCCTTATGCTTTCAAGGGTTTTATTTTAATTCACCTGCTGCTGGCAGCTCGTCCGGGACACTACCTCTAGAGGGGTCCAGGGCTAGTGCTGAAGGGGCTTGCTGATGTACACTTTCAGGGGTGCATGCTACATCAAGATGCTCTCTCTCTCAGGCACTGGCTGAAATCAACTCAGAGCGTGATCTGAGGCACGCCAGGGGAACGCCATGACGTCAAACCCAGGAAGAACTCATTGAGGTAAAACTTCTCTGTACCTGCCAACGACCTTATTTGCTGTGAGTTCTCACTTCATTACATTACAGAGGGTCAGTGTAGGGACTAGGGGACGGTGTATCTGCCCCCTGGAGGCCTGAGCACCCGCCTGATCTATCTGGACACCATCATCCAGGAGTTCAGGCATCATGGACTTTCTGCTTTCTCTCCAAGCCGGCAGACAGAATTTATGTTTTAGCACGTACAAGTGTTGGGGTTAAATCGTGTGCACTACTAACCAAGGACTGAGACTAAGTTCTATATCTCACACCAGTGCATTCTGGGCCTTGCAGTTCATCTTTGCAACAGTTACACACTGTTTGACCCGGTCAGTGGCTAATGTGGTCAACAGAGGTTGCAAGCTATGTGTACCACATTTCCTATGTCTGACAGTTAATCTGGAAACCATCAGAATTCCCAGGTTTGACTATAGATTTATAGACAGAGGAAGGGGTCATTTGCCTCGTGCCATAACTTGGTGGCGGGCCAATATCCCAAGCGAATGACCCCTCTCGAGGTCTATAAGGCTATTAGCACATAGTGGTAACAGCAATACATATTTTGGAATTTTCGTGGGTGAGATAAAAAGTCACTTTTTATAGTGAGTACAGTCAATAAAACGTGTTTTTATTTTGTAGTCTTTAAATAAGATTGTCTTCATAGGTATAGCACTTAAAGTGCAAACGTCATTATACGGCAGCAGGTTTCACATGAGCATGCAATCGATGTCATGTTGTCAAAGGTTGTACACAATTCTCTAGAAGAAAGTGAAAGCATGTTTTAGCTTTCTCTGTTGTTTTTAATAGGTTGTTGCAGCAACATAAAAAGATCACCCAGAGAAGTACCTTGTTGAAAATGCAAAAATAATCTTGCTTGCTTGTTTGCTTTTGGACACAGAATGATCAGAATGCAGTCAATACCAGTAGTTATTGACTGCACTCTGAACATTCTGATTGGCTGAGAGGAGGTCAAGCACGATCTCCATGTGCTTATAAAGGTAAGTGCACCAGACCTCATTCTGCGTAGCGTACGTAGTTCATGTCTGCTGACCCTGCGCAAAAAACGCTTTGCTGAAATCTGTGTCCTGTGTGATGTTTACAGTGTTTCCCATGCTTCCTGTTGATGGCACTCTGGGGTTTAACCCTTTTATTTGACAACTATCCTCCGCTTCTACCAGCTCCTACAGAGTCTAGTGGGGTCCAACCAAAGCAAGTAAGGAGTGCTAGAAGGAGCCAGACAGGTAAGGCTATTTGTGGTTTCTGCAAGCAAAGGGATGGTTTGCACGTTTTATGTCCTGTGCTAGAGCACACCTAGTACCACCCGCTTCAGAAAGGTTGCATAAAGCGAAAATGACACAACCACTCAAGAGTGGGGTATCAAACGAGCTTCAAAGTGATTCAAAAAAGTGATTCAAAGGAAAGCTCAAGAGGCTTTGTTCATTTCAGTGAAAAAGAGGTGGATGGTGGGATTCTGAAAGGAGGAAAAGATACCCTTTTCCGTTCTGCAGTGCTGGGCTTCAGTATTTGATGCACACTCATGAGCGGGTGCCATTGTAAGTTAAGGGCAATGATCTGCAAGGAACATGCCGGCGCACCTGGATGATGTCAAGCGATGGGACTGGCTACGGCTGATTGTATTGTAGGGTTCTATGGACGCAGCCAAAATGGAGTCCCAGTTGTGGTTGCCTACCTGTTCTCTGCAGCCTGATGTGGAATTGGAATGCTGCAAGTCTCTCACCAGGAGAATCCATGTTGGGTGAGGACCGAGGTTGAGTAGCCGATAAATTTCATTCGATGCAGTAATTCCGGCCATACGCTGCCGCACCATGCAGAGATTTTTTCAAAGGGACGCCTCTTGTGTGAGGTGTGAGTTTGCAATTACAAACCACTTAAGGTTATTTTGATTGTGGGTTTAGTCATGAAATGTTGCACAAGTGGTTTTGTAGCATAAAGCCGTCAAATGCTGCTCTGATTTCCCCTGACACAGACATGCCCTTTACGGCACGTCATATCTTCAAAAAGTGGGCTTCCTGGGGAAACAAACCCTCATACCATGTCGCTATTTTTACAGTTTCAGTGGGTTTCAACGGTCCGTGTGAAACCTTTGTAAGAATATAGAGTTACGCCATCTGTAGTGCCCGACATTGGGAGGAAACTTCCGGGAACCGGTGACGTCCTCACAAGCTTCTTTTTCAGAAAGTAGTAAATCACAGTTTTGGCCTTTGGTAGGGCTGGTCTGCTTGGCGACACTTATCCACTTCTACCTTGTTTCTCTTGTGCAATTTCCGTTAGTACTTTAATTTTCAGTATTGCTGTCTCGTCATGCTGAGTATGGTAATAATAATAATAATAATAATTTCGCATTTATATAGCGCTACGAACCCTTGGGTATCTGAGCGTTGCTTATTATTACCCACGGTGTGTGGTGCTCATTTATCCACCTCGGAAGGATGAAAGGCTGAGTTTATCCCTGCCGGGATTCGAACCTGCGTTAGCAAGCTCTGCACGGATGTGAAAGCGAACGCTCTACTCGGTGGTTAGAAAGCCAAAGGAACTCCTAGAAATAATGGAAAATCAACACACTTTTTCAAATCAGGGCTCATGCTGAAATGTACATTGAAAACACTTTCACGGTTTATCTTTGTCCCTTGTTCTATCTCGGTCAATCTCTTCATAGGGTGCCCTACGCGGATAGAACAAGAGACCAAGATAACAAAGAGAAAACGTGAAAGTGTTTCCAATGTACATTTCAGCATGAGCCCTGATTTGAAAAAGGCAGCCAGAACCGAAACATGTGTCATCACAAAGGGCAATCATATGAATTACATTTTTTTCAAATTAAATCCATATGTGTAAAATCAACTGACGCAGTCTTATGTGTGAGTGTGTCGATTTTCCATTCTTTTTCTGAAAGTGCCTCTTTATATTGCAAACTGAGGATTATTATATGGTTTGATTTCCACCAACTATACTCAAGTGCCAGACAGTTCTGCGGCTCAATGCCAGAACAAATAGCTATTTAGCGGTTCACAAGTAGTTACAGTCCGAGTTTTCTAGCTTTGATTGTGGATTTAGAGCACGCTTCCAGGCATGATGGATAACTTTTTTAGGATATCTTCGGGCTTTGAGTGTGCCAGCCAGAATGTTCCTGTGTAGTTCACGATCCTTCCACAACCTAGTGCTGTTGTTGCGGCGTGGTGGTGGCACGCGGCATCGCGGGCTATGGCGCAGCAATAAAGGAGCCGGACCCGGAGCTCTTCAAACACACGTCTTACTTTATTCGCCTTCAACATTCAACTCCCCGACCCCACCCCCTTGCATCACTTCCCTTTCCCTTCGATTCCTCCTGCCCCCGTTGTCACGGAGACATTAATGTGACATCTCCCCCCTTTTTAAACAGTTACCAGACTCTTCGCAACGAGCGGCGGTCTGGTGGGCTTCTAGTCTATTTCCTCAAACCATCGGCAAAGTCTGTTCCAAGCCCTCTACGGACATGCCTGACTCCGCCCTGGCGATGGCCCGCTCTCCACAGTCTCTTGCCCCACCTCCGGCTCTGACTCCTTCGAGTCCCACTGATCTGCTTGATAGGAGTCATCTGACTCATAGTCCAGGTGTACATGTACTCTTCCACTTAGCCGTCTGGCTCCTCTTGGTGGAAGTTCTTTGAAGTGGGACAAGTTTCTCGTGACAGATCCCTCTGACCCTAGGGCTGTGATCATGGACCCCTTCCTTTGAGTGACAAGCAGAGGTTCCTCACGAAACTGGGCCGTATGCTTGTGCGTTACCGGTTGCCGGACCGCCACTACGTCCCCTACCTCTATTTGTGAGGTCTGTGCTCACCTGCGACTGTCCGCATACTCCTTCATTCGAGCTTTGGCTGCTTCATCTCTTTCTCGCACCTCCTGGTCCAGAGTTGGTGATGGGGTGATGATTTCTGCCTGTGGTATACGTGTTTGGGTGTTTCGTCCAAACATCAGTTCGCCCGGTGTCCTCCCAGTGGTGCTATGAGGAGTTCCTCGATAGTCTCTCATAAATTGGTTCAGTACTTGTTCATAAGGTTGGCCGGTGAGTCTGGCAGTCTGGAGTGCTCTCTTCAGGTTGGCCATGAATCGCTCAATCATCCCGTTGGCTTGTGGCCACAGGGGAGTGACTTTCCTGTGATGAAACCCAAGATATTCTGCGAATTGGGTGAACTGATGTCCACAGAATGGGCCCCCGTTGTCTATCTTAAGTACTTTAGGTACTCCATAGGCCGAGAACATGTGGTCCAAAGCTGGGATGACATGATGAGCTGCGGTAGATGATATGAGCTGCACGTCAGGATATCGTGAGTACTCGTGATGTTTCTTCTCTCAGGGTGTAGGACTAGCTGATGATACCCTTTTTTCAGGTCCAGTTTGGAAAAGACTTTTGCCCCGTTCAGCAGGTGTATCATGTCCGTGATGCATGGCTCGGGGTGCCTCTCCCTTTTGATGGCCTGATTCGGGCCATGTCCACGCACAATCTTATGGCCTCAGAGCCTTTCTTTGGAACGGGGACAATCGGTGATACCCACGTAGTGGGTCCGGTGGCCCTTTCAATGATATCTTGTTCCAGTAGTTTTTGGAGTTCATCTTCAACTTTCTTCTGAATGTTGACTGGAATCCCGCGGAATGGCTGGGCTACAGGGCGGATTGAATCATCTACATGGAGTTTTATTTGCCTGTTTCAGAGTTTTCCTATTCCTTTGAAGATTTTGGGGTACAGGTTGTTTATCATTTCAACCAGGTATATGTATTTGTGGACCATTATGTTGTAGAGGATATGTATTAGGCCCATGTCAGCGGCTGCCCTGAAACTGAGGACGCAACCACTGTCTGTCTCGGTGGCTAAGACATGTATTGGTACCCTCATTTCGTGGCCTTTATACCGGCAAAGTCTGCTGAATTGTCCCAGGCATTTTAAGGGTGTCTTGGCTCCATATGCATATATGTCCATGGTTGCTGTGTGTAACTTGGGTTTTTGCGGAAGATCATTGTATATCTTTTCACTCACCACATTGACGGTGGCTCCTGTGTCTATGAGAAATTCCACCGACCTCTCTTGCAGTTTAATGATGAGCGTTGGCTGTGTCACGTTGCTGTGGGGTTGCCCAGCGCATAGGCCTTTTTCTCTTGGTCACTCCCTGACAAGCTGGAGTCAGAGTCTGTGGGGGACTGTTCCACCAAGTAATGCACGTTGCGTCGAGATCTGCGTTCAGGTCTTGTGCGCATCACCAACCTTCTTCTTTCTCTTCTCCTCTGCCGGTCTTCTCCCGATTCTCTATCTCGCTGATCACCTGTGGGTTGATTTTGAGGGTTCGGGGTATTGGGGGCTGGGTTACTGGTTCACGACCCTCCGTATCTACTTCTTGGGCGAGATGTATTTTCTTTGGGTCTGTCTCTGGCTCGATCACGGAATAATCTACACACTGCTTTGAAATGTCCTTCGCCACACAAGGTGCATCTTTGACCTACGGCTGGGCAGGTCCCTTTGTGCGGGTATTCAAACCCACATTTGTAACAGAAGAGTTCTTCAGATTTCTTCTCCAGTTGTAATCTGTTGATGTTTTCTCCTGTATTGGTGTTGCCAAAGCTCTCAACTTGGGAGTCAATGGCTCTCTCAACTCTCGCTAGCGCTAGGATTTCTTCTAGCGTATGGGACTTCTGAAGTAGCTTCCTGCGGAAAGCTTGAGACTCGCATTCGGAGATGATTTGTGATCTTAAGGCTTCAGTGTTCGAGTAATTTGCGAAGTCACAGTGCTTTAGTTTGGTGTGTAATCGCATCACATATGCATCCATAGTTTCCCCTTTGGCCTGCTTGGTGCTGTGAAACAGGTGTCTTTCATAATCTACATTAGTATGGGGTGCGAAGTACGCAGCTAGCGCGTCCTTGAGGTCTTGGATTGAGTCTATGGAATATTGAGGCATCTCATCGATTATGTCTCTGGTCGCTGATCCTACAGCTAGTTTTAGGAGACATACTTGTCTTGCGTTGGCGACTGGCCCTGTGACTCCCATGTACAGGTCAAAATCCCTGATCCACTTGGTCCACCGAGGGCCCATGTTGCTTGTGTCTGTCACGTCAAATGCTCCCGGCATTTGAGCTGCCAGGGTGTCTGGCAGTTGTTATGGTATATGGTCTGGTGTGTGTGCCCCTGGGGCGCATTCCCTTGCGCTTGCCCTCCTTGGCCATCATCTTGACCTGACATGGTGAAGGGTGTGGTTCTTACTTCTTATGTTGCCACAAGCCCTGCTCCGTGGATGTGCTGGATGTCTGTGAGGAAGCTTCTCTGGTTATCCTCTCGCCTCACTTCAGGGGGTCCTGCCTTCTGCTAGTGTTGGGTGGCCGTCACACGTGGCACGAACACCATCGAAGAGACAAAGACACACTGACCCCTCCTGGGGCGTCCGTGTTACTGGGCACCATGCACTGTGGCCCTCATGTGCTTGGGGCGTCTGCTGCTGCTTGCAGGGCTTCTTTTGCCTGGCCTCACGTGTGTGCTGTGTGCCTCTCCCTTCTTTGGAAAACAAAAGATACAAATGAATAGGTCCAAGGATGCTAGGCTCAGAACAACACCTCCACATGTATTATCAAACTCTGCATTGCTAAGGAAGGAATCACTCTTCAATAGTATGTTGTAGAGATGAATCTCATTTTTTTATATTAAAGTTGTGTGCAAAAAGACATAAATCCAACATTTAGAGAAATTAAGACATCAAAATGGTCTGCTAAAACAGAACAATCAGACAAAAAAAATATATTTACAACACACAGTGCCAAAAAAACATTTTTTAGGACAATCTCCAAATTGTGTGTGTGTAACAAACCCGACTCCTATTAGGATTTGCCAAGAAATTCACATATTGCAGTGTACATATTCAAGTCAACATTTGTGGAAAACACATAGAACAATGGTAGGTACACAAAATTATTTTTCTTGCGAAAACAGCATTAATGTGCTGTAGTTTTGGGGGGAGTAGTGCGTCTACACCAGGTGTTTCAGCCGTTTCTAGGTGGGCTAGGTGTGCCTCATCTTTAACACGGCCTTCATCAGGATGGAGTTCTGTGTAGATTGACGTCTGTACTATGGGTTAATAGATTTCACAGGCGCTAAATTTGAGATCGGCTAGCCGCATGGGCTGGTCTCTGTATGGTCCTCTCGCTGGAGGTTGAAAAATACTGATCCAGGGTGGTATCAGTGGGAAACAGACACGGCTTGCACAGCTGTGAGGGTTGCAGCATGGGCAGCCTGTCTGCCAAAAAAGTACGAGCTGGAGCTCCTCAGGCTGCTGTGTCACAGTTGAGACTGCAGGGGCCTGACTGCAAAGCGTTGGTAAATGTTGGATTTATGTCTTTTTGCACACAACTTTAATATAAAAAAATGAGATTTATCTCTACAACATACTATTGAAGAGTGATTCCTTCCTTAGCAATGCAGAGTTTGATAATACATGTGGAGGTGTTGTTCTGAGCCTAGCATCCTTGGACCTATTCATTTGTATCTTTTGTTTTCCTAGTTAACCCTCCTGGGTAGAATAGGTTCCACACCAGGAGCCCTATTTTTTGATTCTCCCTTCTTTGGGCCTGCTGGCCCGGTGCGTCCTTTGCGCAGGAGAACACGTGGGCCCCTGTTTGCAGCCGACCGCTGCACAAACACGTGAGCCCCTGTTTGCAGCCGACCGCTGTGCGAGGTTTACTTTCCCCGCTCTGCGCCACGTGGCAGTGCCTCTTTCCGAGCACCGATGCACTCTTCAGTGTGCGATCACCGCCGCGGCCCGGTCCGCATGTTACAGTGCACCAGCTGGGCGGGCCCGCACTTGCGAGCGCTCCAGTTACAGTTGCTGTGGCAGGCTGCTGCGCTCTCAGGAGTGTTGCCCTGCCCGCCATCCCATCCCCGTTGCCATTGTGGTGGGGGCGCGTGGCATCGCGGGCTATGGCGCAGCCATAAAGGAGCCGGACACGGAGCTCTTCAAACACACGTCTTACTTTATTCGCCTTCAACATTCAACTTCCTGACCCCACCCCCTTGCGTCACTTCCCTTTCTCTTTTGGTTCCTCCCGTCCCCCTCGTTGTCACGGAGACGTCAACCTTACATGCGGGCTAGGAGAAATGGAGCTAATTTACTTTTATTATGAGCGAGCTTGTTGTGTACATTATTGAAAAGGTGAGCGTTATCATTTGTATGGAAACATTCAATCAATGATTGACATTCACACTTTACTGGGAATTTGCAATTAGTTGCGTGAAAATGTTCACTGTTCATTATGTGCGCCAATGGGAATGTTTTCACGTGAAGCAAAGGGTTGTGGGGGCGGTAGAAGCAGTGGTCGAAGTGTATGAAAGAACCGCCTGGCCTGTCTCAGGTCCCCACAAACCCCATCGCCACCCTCCCTCCCACGCGCAATCCAAACCCCCAAACAAATATGCCTGCTGTTTAAGGGACAGTGCAATGCACTGAAGTGCAAGTTTCAACTGCTTCCTATACTTTTATTTTACAAATAAGCCATCACGGGACGGGTTCTTTGTTAAAATAAAAGTATAGGAACAGTACAACTTTTTTTTAAAGCAGAGGAGCGCCGCTCCCAACCGCTGCCGCCCACAGGGTAGAGGAGCAGCATAAAACGATTGGAAAACAGGGCTCTAAGTCATTCCTAATGCTAGTGGCCAGCTGGTCTCTAATGCTTCCTGCACTTCTGGCTCCGCAGCTCCCAGGCTCCTCCTTGCGCTCTTCCATCGCCATTCCCCTGCTCATCTACCTCCACCCACCTGGCACCAGTGGGCAAGGGACGCTTCGCAGCACATCGAGAACTTCATATTGCCCAAGACCCACCCTCTTTGGTTACTCTGCTCTGACTGACGGAGCCATCAGTGAACCTCACTTCTGGGAGCAGGGGTTGGAGTGACCTCTTCATTAGAAACCCAACCTTTATCAACCAATTGCCCTCTGGCCGCGTTATATTTGCTCTTTCACAGGGGTGGACAACCAATAGAGGCCGTGGCCCCGTATTACACAGTTTGTGCAAGGCAAGCCCAATCCCTTTCCAATAAGAACATTTGGAAATAAAATAGGCGAGCAAACGAAAGAGGCCTGTGATGCAAAGGCCCACTGGGAAATCTCCAGTGTTCCCATTAGGCCAGTCCACCCCAGCGTCTTTTATCTTTCACTGTGTTGGGTCTTGTCTTGTATTTTTGTTCTGCAGTTTCTCACACAATGCGTCTGCCATCAGGCGTGCTTGTAAGACACAATCCTGCAAGCAGTGCCCGCACTGAGCTGCGCGTGCGTGCGTGCGTGCGCGTGCGTGTGTGTGCGTGTGCGCGTGTGCGTGCGTGCTTGCATGTGTGAGAGAGAGGGCCGTTGCAGATACCTGTCCCTTTCTGCTGTGGCATGTGTGATGTTCCTGGGGCCGCCTGTAGGGCGCTGGAGGAAAAGACATTCAACGTGCTGGCTGTGCGTGTTTTACTTAGTTGAATTCCACACTACTGCAAGTGATTCTTTTTACTTCCGGGGAGCTGGGTCCGATGGCACCTTTTCCTTCCATGCTAGTTTCACCTCCAAACGGGTGTTTTCAGGAAGGCAGCGGGTTAGAATGTTGATTCTGCTCTATGGGTTGGCCTGGAGGTGGGGTACCAGTTACAAATGTACCAATGACAGAACTGGATGCACATCGCTCACGCTTTCCTCACGCGCACCAACCGCCCTTTTTTCATTGCTGTCCGAATGCTCCGCTAACAGTAATTCGTTGGAGGCAACTGAAAGCTTTCCACACTATCCCCAGAGCGTATACATGTGCGTGCAGATATCCTTCCTCCCAGCCGGGGCGCCATGCATTGCCAGACACAAATCCATGCATGGGCTTCAATGCATGGCGTTGCTAGGGGGGGGCTGAGGGGGCTATAGCCCCTGATCTTTTGGTTGTAGCCCCGGATAGAATCTCAGGAGCTGCAGCCAAAAGACTAGCTAGCCCCCAGTCCCAACAGTTCCGACATCAGCGTAGCCCCGGATCTTTTCCTGACCTAGCAACTGTTCCAATGCTTTTGCCACTCCCTTTGGGAGCACATACCATGTAACAGATCAGCCATTTTGATTAAAATCTGTGAAAATGACATCCTTGTCTATTATTAGGCAGAATAAACCGCACATATTCAGTCACGTGACAGCAGGGCTTACCTTGGGACACTGAGAGTTCTGCTAGTTTGTGCGGCAGGTCCGAGGCCTCTGCCCCAGCTGGTGAGCCCAGAATGTCTGGTAAGGCATTTCGGCGACCTGCCCTTCCCGAAGACGCAAAATCTGTGACCACTGGCTCCACATCAGTCATTTCTGACCTCTGTCTTCATAGCAACATCTGCAGAGGGGGAAACACATGACAAGCATAATGTGACTAGTGGACATTTTCCTGCTGCACACAGAATGAGATGTGTTACTTTTGGAGGCGTATAAAGTCCCTGATGCCTGGCCACCAGACATGCTATACTTTGAGGAACTCATTTTCCCAAACTATTTCTGTCTGCTCAGCAAGTTTTTAGAACCTGTAGGGGATTTTGTCCGTTTTGTATTAGAGCAAGAGGTTGAGCTTGTTAACATATGTCTATGCCATATGGTGAAGGGGAAGTGAGTGTAAATGTGGTGAGTTCTTGAACAATTGTGAGAGTTGTTTTATAGATTTAGGTTGGGTGTTGGAATTGGATCTACAGTGTAAATTGTGAAATCGCAAATTAATGTCTCAGAGAATGCTGATGAGAAAGAACTATACTGATAACAGAAAGACTATGGGCCTGATTATGAGTGCGCCGGTCTGTTAAGAATGCTGGTAAAACGGGCAGTAATACCGGATCCAGCTTTTTTACCAGACCGGCACACTCCGAGTTTGCCAGTAGGGGCAGTGAACTACCGGCAGGCCTGGTCTACCGGGAGTTCAGGCCCCTACCAGCAAATAATTGCCCCAATAACCAGCACCGGTAGTACCAGTTATTGTGGCAATCCCATTCCATGGAGTCCTAAAGGACTCCATAGAATGGGAACTTACAGCAATTGCTGGCACCCATAATATCCCGGTAACACCAGGCTATCGCGCGCTAGTAACGGTAAGGCGGGTTTACTGGTAACCTGCAAGTAGTATAGTCGGGTTACTGGCAACCCCGTAATGAGGCCTTATGCCTTTATGTTCAGTACTGGGGAGAGAGAACCCCATCTTGAAGTATATGCTTAAAGTCAGGATGGAGAAATGAGCTTAGCAACTAATGCTGCTTTTACAGACATATTTTGTATACTGATCACTTGACAAGTTATTTTAGAAATTTGCTTACACCTCCAAGAATATACCCATGTTTCATAAAAAGAAACAGCTTCAAATGAATGATCATAGAGAATGTGAGTCTTTATTGCATTAAGGGCACACATCTGTGCCGGTTCTCTTGAAGTCTGATGAAGTGCCTGTCTCCACATACAGTGCCATTGTGCTAGTTGGGAGCGCTGAAATCCTCTATATTGTAGTAAAAGAATCATCTCCTCCAATTGAAGTCAATGTACTGAAAAACTATAAAAAGTTGCTGACAAAGGGAGGAGTAACACAGTTTTTGGATTGCTTGGGGATTGTGTGCTGTCCCTTCCTGTATTCACCCTGCAGTGCTGCTATTAAAGATTTACTGAACTAATCTCACAGAGATTCACATCCCTGATATTCAGTGTGTTGAGGATGCTCAATAGGTCTTCTTACATAGATTTGGTAGTAATCTCTCCTGTGTAGTCAAAGTCACTGAGTTTAGTTTAGTTTATTCATTTATAAAGGGCACCAAACCCTCAGGCATCTAGGCGCATTAGGTTACAGATACATTCAAACATTAGGTTACAGATACATTCAAACGTTTACAATGGGTATACATACAAATACAAAAACGTACAGTAATGGTAATGGTTTATACAATATGTACATGAGATGTGGAATATACAAATGAGTTTTATGCAATATAGGCGTATATGTCTTGGAGGCAGTTTATGTACAGTATGGGCGTATATGTCTTGGAGGCAGTTTATGTACAGTATGGGCGTATATGTCTTGAATGCAGTTTATGCAGAGAAGGCAGCTGATAGGCACAGGTAAGAGAGCTTTATGGCAGCTCATGGGTGAGAAGTCAGTTTTTTACTTTCTTTCTGAAACAAAAGAAAGAAGGTTCTGCTCTTAGGTTCGTAGGTAGGGAGTTCCATAGTTTAGGAGCTGCGGCGGAGAAACTGCAGCCCCCTGATTTTTAGAGGTTAAATCAGGGGACTCTCAGGCAGTGTTGCTGGGCCGTTCTAGTTGGGCGGTTGGAGAGGTTTTTAGAGAATTAGCAAGTCAGATATTTAGGTGCTAAGTTGGCTAAGCATTTATGGGTTAGGCTTAGTATTTGCCAGTGAGTCTGCTCTTCATAGACAGCCAGTGGTGGTTGCGTTTGGTGTCAGGGATGTGAAGCAATCTGGGAATGTAGAGGGCCGATCTAAGGGTGCTATTTTGCAATATTTGAAGTTAATTTAGGTTTCTTTTGGATGTGCCCAGATATAGCGCACTACAATAATCTAGCTTTGAAAGAATGAGAGCTCTGTCCAGAGACAAACAACTTGCTGGGGTCAGGAAAGGCCTGCAGGAGTTTATTAATTTACAAGTTTATGCTGTGGCAGAGGCGGTCGCATTAACGTGTCTGTTCAAAGTCAAGGAGGAGTCCAAGCAGAAACCCATAGTTTTGACTTCTTTGGATACCGGTATAATGTTGCCGCCGATGTTGAAGGCTTTGAAATTGTTGTCCAGTTTATTTAGTTTTGTCTGGAAGCCGATGAGGACTAATTCTGTCTCGTCATCATTGGGGCAGAGGCCATGTGTGGCCATCCATGCCTGGATGACAAGATAGATTTTATTCAGAAGGTTAGCACCAAGGTCATAGTTCCCAGTGATGGGAATGAAAATGTGGGTGTCAACTGCATAGTTAGTGTAGGTGACACCCAAATGGCCAAGGTCGTCAAACAACGGCTTAGTAAATATATTATACAGCGTTGGTGATACACACAACCCTTGAGGTACTTCACAAGTCACCTCTGCTGGGTCCGCAGAAGCGTTGGGTGAGAAGACCCTCATTGTTCTCTGATTCAGGAATGATTGGATCCATGTAGTGACTTTGTCGGAGATGAGAGCTGAGGACAAGTGGGTGCATAGTACTTTGTGATTGACCAAGTCAAATGCGGCCGATAAGTCTAGCAGTAACAGAATGGATAGGTTTCCTTTATCTATTTGGTCGTCCATTTGTGTCTTCAGGACTATTAAGGCCGTTTCTTTGCCATGTCTGGGTCCAAACACTGATTGCCGTAAGCCTTGCAGATTGTAAGCTTCTAGGTGAGCCTGAATCTGAATAAATGCAGCACGGTTTAGTATTTTCAGCAGAAAAGGCACAGTTGTAATGGGGCTGTAGTTTGTGGGGGTGTTTTGGTCCAGGTTGGGTTTTTTCAGTAGAGGAAGTACACAGGCATCTTTTAGATTGGTTGGGACTGTGCAGGTTCTGAAGGAATGGTTTGTAGAGGTGGTTATGAAAGGGGCCAGATCTCTCACTGCCTCTTGAATGATATTTGGCAGACAGATTTCTCCCTTACATCTGGAGGGTTTGAGGCTGGTGATTTAAATTTCAACCTCTATAACCGAGAGGAGAGTGAATTTGAATTGGCTGCAAGGATTTGCTGCGGTGGGCTGAATTTTGTTTGCTAAAGATTCTGAAGAGATTTTAAGTTTTTTGTTTTCTATTTAGGTTTGGAGCATCAATATTTTATTGAGGTGGAGACTTGGATCTTGGTGCACCATGATTTATCTTTAGTGCACGTTTCGATGGGTGGTACAGGTGATTCAAGGTCCCTAAGAATAGGGAAAAGTTACCTAGAGCTTGAATTGGCATTGGAGATTGTATTGTTGTATGTCTCACTTTTGGATTGGAGGATGGCTGTTTTGTAGCCGCTTGCAGCTTTTAAGAAGGCGTCTTTATTTGAGGTTGTAAGATGGTTTTTCCACGCGGTTTCTGCACGTCTTTTGGAGTCAGGTAATGATTTTACATTAGCGGTGACCAAGAGTTGAGGTGTGCTGCAGACAGATGTATTCAAGTTTTAATATGGAATGATGGTTAAGAGGTTGGAGAAGTCATTGATTAAGGAATTGGTGAATTCTGAGGTCTATGTAGTTAAGAGTAGAATGCGGCATGAAAGGATTTATAAGGAGCTATTGTTGGCTACTTCCAACTTGTTGTAGACCTGATGCCATTTTTTGTGATTGATTGGGGGAATTGAACAGATTATTGGAGAGTTTGCTGAGATCTGTAATGTTTTTGTCATACTACAAAAATGAAGCAATCTAATGAGGGAAATAAAGAAAGGCAACTTGGGTGTGACAAGCATTTTGGACAATATGGAATTCCTGAACATCATCAGAAACGGTTAACTCCATAATACTGCTATACAAACCATTCTTATTGTGCAGCAAATAATAAGTCTTGGAAAACTGCCTGCCATCTATCAAAGTATGGATGTCCGTAGGCTTTTTCATGTATATCAGGTCCAAAACAGAAGTTCTGTTACTTAATCCCAAGCAAAACATCAGACCTAACACCATCCTCACAGCACCTTCCCTTCTAAATCTTGTCACCACATTAAACCGCAAAGTGCACAGGTAACTCATAATTTCCCACTCAACATTCAGATTGGGTTAATGGTCAGTATTTACCATACTATGAGTATGGGAGCTCCTCTACTGAGAACAGCCATGGTAAAATGATCCTGTTCTATGGAATGTATTCCCGTCAGGTTCTATAGCCATGCTTTATTTCACTTCGCCCTTCAAAGAGGAGAAATATCCATTTGCATATCAGTCTGGCCCCACCCACAAAAGCAGTCCAGCATCGACATGCAAGGCAATTCTCCTCTGAACAAGAATACCATCACAACCTCATTCGTGAGGTGCAGCTCAGTCTCTTGGCGAGCAAGGGGTCCACGTCTGAATTACCCATAGTGACCTAGGGTCAAACCCCAAGTTTTACAAAATGTACAAGAATCTGGGAGTCTCTCTACTGAGAATGAACACAGTGTAAATACTCTGTTCTTTGGAATGCATTCCACCCAGGAGGGCATACACCCACCTTTTAGCTCACTGCACCCTTCACAAAGGAGGAATACCCATTTGCTTATCAGTCTGGTCCCACCCACAAGGGCAGTCCAGCGCCCAAATGCTAGGCAATTCTCTGAAGAAGAGCAACATCAGCAATCCCACACCTTTGATCATTTTGTAATACTTGGGGTTTAGCCCTAAATTACCAAAGGTAATCCAGACGTGGATCCCTTGCTCACTCTGCTAAGAGAAGCACAGCGTCACCTCATTGATGAGGCTCGACAACACCATAACACATGTCTGGAGGTTGCTGTTGGTACTCTTGTTCAGACAGGGAATTGCCTGGCCTTTCTATGGTTGACAGCCCAGGTGTCTGGGACCAGATTGATGCAAATGGATATTTCTCAACTGTCAAAGGTACAATGAGCCAAAGCGTGGTTGTAGACCCCCCTGAGTGGGAACGTACCCATTGCACAGGTTTTTGGCAGTGTTCATCCTCAGTTGAGGTGTTTCCACACCTTTGCTAACAGTGATTTTCATGCTTGAGCCCCTTTGCATGAGGGGAATGTGGTTGTTTATGTTTCACGCAATATAGGACAAGCCACCTCAATGCATTGGTCATCAAATGCCTGGAGGCTGGAAAAGGAGTAGGAATAGAAATGATGATGTTGTTTAAGATTTTCACATTTTGCAATATCTAATCTGTTTTATTTTTATTTTTAAAAGTCTAGATAAAAAATATCCAATGCACATTGTTATGTTATGTTATGTTATTTTGCATTTATATAGCGCCTTATATACCATTGGTATGGTCTGAAGGCGCCGGTAGGTTGAACGCCCTTGGGAACCGAAGTTCAGGTCAGTAGAGAGAGTAGAGGGAGTCCAAATGTGCGTGTGCGCACCAGGTATGTGTGCAGCTGGTGCAGAAATCGAGTGGTAGCTGCTTCTTAGCTGTAGGTGTGGTGGTTGAGAAGTCAGGAGTATGTGTTCGCTCTGGTCGGTTTTACCCAGAACGAGTGTGGCTGCGTTAGGCCTGAGGAGAACGCCTGGCTGGGGGGTTGTGAAACCAGCAATGATTACTTAGAGTGATGTGGAGTAAGCGGGAGATGTAGATATGAGAACAGTTATACCGAATGGTGTCATAGTATCTCTGTGTTCTAGATGAGTGGTGGTGTAAGGGGGAGAGTAAGCGTGGGGTGTGATATGATGTATGTTTTCAAGTGTTTCCTTCATTCCAAAGCATATTAAGTATCGTCCGTTGCACATATTCGTCCGTTCCTCATACTCGTCCGCTCCACACATTCGTCCAGTCATTATTATCGTCTAGTTCACACCCTTGTCCAGTCCGCACACTCGTCCAGTCCGTACACTCGTCCAGTCCGCACACTCTTGTAGTTTATACTCGTCTAGTCTACATACCGGCTCCAGTTAGGGCACTCGTTCAGTCCACAATGGTCGTCAGGTCCATCCACTCATCGGAAAAGCCAACTACTCGTCTGCTCTGTCTGTTCATCCATACCATACACTTATCTGCTCTATGTTTTTTGTCCGCTCCATGGATTCATCTGCTAGTCACACTCGTCCGCACCACACATTTACCCGCTTCAACCAATCGTCCGCTCCATATATTCATCTGCATCAGACACTCGTTCGCTCCGTAAACATATCCGTTCCACACGTCCATCCACGCTACACGTTTACTTTTCTGCTCTCCTCATTCATCCGCTCTCCACAATCGTCCGCTTCGCACTAATCTGCTCTCCACACTTGTTCCTTCTCCACGCTCCCCCACTCTCTTCAGGTCCCTTCGCTCAACCGCTCCCCACACTCAACCGCTCCCCACACTCATCCGCCATCTGCTCTCCACTGGATAAGATATCTGTTCCAATTTGTAATTCAACCCAGACCCACCTTCCCTTATTGTCAGAGTCTCTAAGGAACTTATGAGGTAGATTCTTGTTAATTAGTATAGCTACACCATCATTTGTTTTACCATTAACTGGGCTAGCAATGACATCTTGAACCCAAAAAGATGTAACTTTCATAGACTCAAGCATGGGCAGATGGGTTTCTTGAATACATGCGACTGATGGGTTGAATTTCTTCAAGTGTGATATTATCTTGTATCTTTTCATTGGATTATTGATACCTTTAACATTCCAATTAGATATATCGGAACACCATTAAAAGAATTTAAAAATCACTAATGAATAAAATAAATAATCATGTTACAATAGTGGTGGTGGACAGACCAGGCATAAGAAATCTTTGCACGTTATGTTATGTTGATTAATACCACGCACTGCTATCACCCAAGGAGTGTCTCTGGGCGTGTTGATAAAATGATCGGGTGTTGCACCAAACCGAGCAAATTGAATATGACACAGAGGCAGAGACACACAAAAGGGATAGGGATGCTGTAGAACTTATCATAATTAAGCGACTTTAAGAAAAGCGAGTAACCACATAGGATTGCATAAAAGAGGAGAAAAGAATATTATAAAGAGAGTCAAGTTCACAATAGGAGACGAAAGAGAGAAGACATGTAGGGCAAGGTGGCACCAGAAGGGTCATGAAGAGACTCCACGGGAGAGCAGGCAACCATCAGACACCACCACCTGCAATTTTTCAGATTTACATAGATATGTGAAATCCGTAATACCCTTGACAAAATAAAATGAGATCGAAGGCAACATAAGTAAACACTCAGGAGATTGTTGCTGGAGCAATTGGTGGTAGTTCTGTATCAAAACTTTCAGATTTTAGGAATCCGATGAAGGCTTTGAGGTCAGTAGGATCTATGTCTGAAGTTCTACCATTGATGGTGACCATGAACAAGCATGGATGGTGACCATATCGGACATTAAGTTGCTTCAGGATTGGGGTGTAACGGTAAACCATTTTACCGGTAGGAATACCGGGACCAATTTAATTGACCTATTATAACCATTGCATGGTTTACACCCATTTACAGAATTTGGGACGGGCAGTGAAGCCTCATCCTGCTTTTGTAATATAGTGCACGTGCACACCCAGTAAAGACTGCAATGGCTTTCTGTTGCACCCAGGCTGAGTGGCAGTCTGCCCAGGCTGCTTGTCTTGCAGATGTGCCCAACAGCTACCGGATTGCCAGCTAGCGCTGTGAGAGGCACACAACATTAACATGCCAAACTAGTGACAGGAGGTTGTTGTGGCACAGACTCGAGAAAAGATCAGAATCTGAGCTTTGCACCACACCCCACACTGCTTGGTGCCCTGGATACAAAACAGTAAGGTATGCTGTTTTACCTGATGTTGGAAGTATAATAAACAGTTGAAAGAGAAAGGACCTAGGCTTCTGAATACTTGACCAGAAGACACTTAGTAATAGATCTAATGTAAACCTTGACGGAAGTGCAATTTGAATGTCGGATGATAATAGTCTTTTAAAGAACGCATTAATGCAATGTAATGTTTACAAATCACTGACAATGTTCTGTTCTCTTCTCTCTGTCTACATGTACGTGTTTGTCAATTGTGGGTACCCTGTTCTCCTGAATGCATATATATTTGATGTTTTTCAAAATATTCTAACAGAAAGATTTTTTTTGTATGCTCGTGTACATTTAACCTGGCTCTGAGGAAGGAATGTTACCATTCCGAAATGCATTAGCCCTAGGTTTTTTTTCTTTGCCATTGTATCAGCACAAAACGAATTGGTGAAGTTTAACCATTCGTTAACTAAATGAGAAATCGAATTGAATTGCAATTTGCAGAATAAAAGCACTTTGAAGCAACTTGATCAAAGATGGTTTTACTGTCATTTATATTCTAAAAACAAATGTTCTAACCCTATTGGGGTAATTTAGGTGTGCAGCCCACACCGAAGGCTAATAAGCCTAGGTCCTTTCTCTTTCAGCACATAACGAGTGTCCCACACGGTGACACGGTATAATGGGCTGCACCCTTTGAAGTAAAATCTAAAAGCATACTCAACAGATACTAATCTATTCAAAATCAAAAGAAACAAGCTGTGCACCCTCTCCCATTCTTCAATTTTAGTATAATAAACAGTGTCACTGACAGCACATGCTTTACTTGGCGAGATGCTCTTCTGCCGTACCAAAGGGAAAAAATGCTCCTGTTCCACTTGAATACCCTTTCTCTGATCTAAAACAGTGTGCCTGCTTACAGCAGTGCTCTCCAGTCCCTACGATCCCTCCTAGTAAAGGCCCAGAAACCCAGCAAGCAAGTGCAATTGGGAAAACAAGCTCAGAAAGAGGTAACAGGGGCTGGAGATTTCAGGGAAAGGATACTTGTATATAAAATACTAGAAATCAGGGTGGGAGATCGGTAGACAGCTATCTGATTTGGAAACTATTTTATTTCGTCTCCAAAACAATTTTACACAGATGATATAGTTGTTAGGGAGAATTATCTTATAAGGCTAATTTCCCAAACCTAGTGAGTCCCCCTGCAGCTTTGCTGGATTTTTGGGGTTTGTTTTTTCTCCTGCTAAGAGCGAGACTCTTTTCCTCCCACTCTAAGGCATGATTTGAGGTAGGTCTTTGACTTTGTGTACTTATGGGCTATGGGGTATTTTACTCCATAGGGTATCATCTATTTTTGTGTGTGTGTTACACAGCACCCTCAGTGCAGTTACACAGGGGTGACATAGTGACCCCCAAACATAGACTCCATACCCTGGGACTGACTACTGTCTCCCAGGGCATGTAAAGTCACCATTGACTTTACTAGTCCAAAATTGTGAACAGAACCAGTACAAACCATCATTGAGGACCTCAATTCAATTCATTGAATTGAGGACCTACTCAGGAGATTCACCTTGTTGGAAAAAACAGAAGAAATAAACACAAGTAAGACACACTTAGCTTACACCTTTCGAAAATAATATCAAAACATTGCCTCCTTTATACTACCCTTGCCATATAATCCTAGATATTTCTTTTTTTTACTCTTAGAATGGTTTCCGCTTTTTGTAGATATTTCTAAATTTTGCATGACAACTTCTTCACTTAATAATGACCATAAAGTGATGACAATTTTTCCTGCCGTCTTTGATCACTCGTGGGTGCTGCCAGGTCCAGTCAAGCACTCGCAAGCGTGAGCTCAGAGACCACAAGAAATATGACAAAAAAGAGAACCTCTTTCCGATTTCATTCAAAAGACTATTATCATGAGTGCACAATGTAGTCACGCGTGTGCCATTGGAGACACACCTCTACCTAGAAAAGGAGGAGCATAGGGGCATGGAATGGACCACCACAGCCTGCCGTGTGCAGTGTGACTTGAACTCTTGTCCTTTCTCCGCTTCTTGGATCACGCATTGCATAGGGGTTGCTTCCTAGCTTCAGCACCTCTTTGCCTCCTGTGTCCTACCTTGGCAAAAACAGAGCATGTCAGGGTTCATGGAGCATGGAGAAAGTGAGGCGAGGTCAGAGTTAAAATATAATGGCCAGTCTGTTGGTTGGCACATCTCTGTGCCCTGGCTGTTGGGCAGGGTAATTACAGGGGACGCGCAGCGCTGGCCAACGGGCCGGCTCTCGCTGGGTCCGAGATCCGGCACCCGATGTGGAGCTGGATCGCCGGATCTGGCCATAGTCAGCCCCAAACAACCCATGCCATGAAATCGCTCTGCGCCGGCGGGATTGTTACAAAAATAAAAACATAACGCTCGCCCGCAGCGTTATGGAGTAGGGGAGCGGACCAGCACATTGGCGCCAAGAGCGCGTTTCTGGCTCCGCCCCCCACGTATGTCACACAGCAGGAAACCAGGCCAAAGGTCTTCTTAAGGATGGCATGCCATTTTGAGGAGCCGCCACTGCCATCAATCTGCTTCAGAAGTGCTTCTGGAGCCTGAGCCATACTCGTCGGTAAGCAATTTGCCATGACTGCAGGCCGCATCCACGCAGCAGATTACAATGTACCTTTGCGGGCCTGGTAATGTAATGATTACATTACCAAGCCCACGAAGGTGGGAGCCAGCTCGGTGATCGAATCTGCCCTCCCCTGTGTGAGCCCACTGTTCATACACAAAGCGGATTGCTCGCTGTGCACAGTGCTCGCACAGGGGAGATTACATCTCTGAGACCCCCACCTTGCTCTAATCTAATCTAATCTGCATTTTTATTTACAGTGTTGCGAAACAGGTCTAAAGCATACACAAAAAAGTGAGTGTGAAAAAGGAGTCATGTTGTTACAGCACATAGAAGGGAGAGGAATTCAGTTTGAATGGATATGAAAGCGTTTTATTGTAATTGTATATTTTTTAATGGAATTGATACATAGTGTGGGTTTTGGAAAAGAAGCAGCATGAAAGAAATTGCACAGTTTTTAAACTATTACTTTGAACATTTAATTTGATCGGTGGTCAACTGCCAGCTCCGCCCCCTCTGAACCCTGCCTCCTCGGACTCCGCCCTTCCTCCAAATTCTGCCCCCACTGCCCGGCCCTTGTGGGATCCCCCTCCAAACTTTTTAATTTCCAGCACTGAGGATGCGTAAGGTCATGGCACTGGTATACACTATGGGTTTCCTACCTGCCGCTATCCACCCGATTCCCCCAGTTTTGGGAAGGTGTGGAAGTGTCCATTCCATGCCATTTCTACAATTTGACAAGCGGGAGAGTCGGGGACCAATCAGAGCACAGAGCAATCACGTGAGCATTCCACTTGGAATTGTGGGAAAATGTAGGCAACATGAACTAGCATATCCAGCTCTAGTCAATCTGGGCATGTTTGCTATTGCTGTACAAAAAAGAGACCTTTCAAGACCTCCCATTGCCCTTTAGCAAGCCATTATCCCTGTTTTTGATATCCTATATCAGGAATAAAGGTTTCTTTAAGTAGTAATAGCAAGAGGCATACGGGACGCATACCTGATCGCAGAGGATGTCTTGGCAGAAAGCACTTGCATTTTTCAGTTAAGAGAAAGTCCACATCATAAACCTAATCAAGCGTTTGTTATGTGCCCTTGACCATGAGACAAGAGCACAATCTATTGAAAGTAACACAACGATGAAGGTCAGGATATAGGTGGTTTGGCTCCACGGTCTTGGGGTTTCACTCTGACCACTCCCATCCCTGGTGTACTCACTCCCCTTGCCTTTCGTCTCCATGATTAGCATTATGGTGTCCTCTCCCCTCCCTGGTGTGCTTATTGCCCTGGACAAATGTCTCTCTGATTAGCTTATCACCCCCCCCCCCTCCCCATGTCCCCATCCAGTCGGCTATTTCCTGTAGAACCATTGTCCAAGGTTCCTGCCTGGATTTTGCCAGTTCCTGCCTGAAATCATCATTCCTCCACAGGTGACTGTTACTCTTGCCACAGACTGGGGACCAACAGAAGACTTAAGACAAACACTGATGCAAAGTACGAAGGTTGGAGTAAGGCCTGCAGAGGTTTAAGGAAAACACATCAAGTGAAAGGGCTATTCAAACCCTAGTCAAAGAATTCAGTATTAAAAACAAGTTATACAAAATCTTTTGGGATATTTGTCTAAATGGGTGGAATCTCACAACCTGATCCCAATCCTTCAACACAATTTAGAAAGGAACGCGCCACAGTGATAATCTGATGGCAATTTATCATTTGATATATATAAAAATATTTAGTTACTAAAAACAATTGCATTATTTTTTCTTTTCTTTTCTTTCTTTCTTCAATTTGTAACCATCAAGGACCACATCGACACCCTCGCTCCAGCTTTGGCCAATTTCTGCAATCACTCTTTTATACTGGAAGCTTCCCTTCCTTCCTAAATCACTCCCTTGTGCGCCCCCTCCTCAAGAAGCCCTCTGCCGATCCTTCCTTGCCGGCAAACTACCGCCCGATCTCCATCACTCCTTTTATGGGCAAACTCTTGGAAAAGCTGGCCATCTCCCAGTTTATTCTCCATACTGAATCTATTGGTTGTTTCGATGACATCCAGTGTGGATTTAGAGTAGCCAGAAGCACGGAAACTGCGCTCCTGAACACCCATGAAGACTTGCTCTCTAATCTCGATACTAACCTCATTCTCCTTATCTATCCTCTGCTTCTGATACGATCAACCACGCCATCCTGATCAATCATCTCTGTGACAACCTGGGCATCACCGATCAACCCTGACAGGTCCAACTTGGTTCCTTTCTCTCTACCACCTCTATCCCTACCTGTGGTGTTCCACAGGGCTCTAACCTCTCACCCTGGCTCTTCAACCATTACTTGGCACCTGTGGCCAACCTCATCTCTACCTTCTGTTCTAACTTTCAGTGTTATGCGGATGACACCCAGTTTTCCTTCAGGCTCCCCTCAGCCTCCTCTGCTCTCTTGCTCATACCTGACTGTCTATCCGCGGATCAGGTATGATGGGCCTCCATCGATCTCTGCCTTAATGGCAGTAATACTGAGATCCTTCTCATTGGGACCCCTGCTCCCGCTTTCCCTCTTTCACTCTTGCCGCCCACCCTGGGCCCTCTACCCTCACCTTCCTGTGAGGCGAAGAACCTTGGGGTCATCTTCAACTCCACACTCTCCTCACATCTCTGACATCTCTAAGAAGTCACACTACCAGCTACACCCCCTCAGATGTATACTTCCTTTTCTTACTTTACCCCAGAAGCTTACTGTCGCCAGAGCCCTGGTTCTCTCTAGGCTGGACTATTGCAACAGCCTCTTTCTAAATCTGCCTGCCTCTACTCTTCGCCTTTTGTTTGCAACTAATCTAGAACAGGAATGCAAGACTTGTCCATGGCCTCAAGCCCAAGGATCGTATCTCTCCAGCCCTGAAATCTCTCCACTCTCTCCCAGTAGCTGCAAAGATCAAGTTCAAGACCCTCTGCACCGTCCACAAGGCGTTCTGCGGCCGGGGACTACCCTACATCCAACTCACTCTTCCTAAGCATCTTCCTTCTCAAGCCCTCCGCTCATTCAACTGCAAATATTTGAGGGTCAGACGCTTCTCCAGACAGAGAGATCTCTATCCTTGGCTGGGGCCTCCCTCTGGAACAGCCTCCCTGCCTCTCTCAAACTTGAGCAGGACCACCTAAGATTCCTGAAGCAACGCAAACCTTCCTATTTGCTTCCGGCTTCTCTCTCTCTCTCCCTTGCTGAAGCTCCTGTCCGCTGCGCTAACTGGTTACCTGGATACCCACTGAACCTCATGGGCACCAGGCTACCTGCATGACCAGTAGCCCCCTGCAGTGCCTCCGGGCCGCCCATCCACTTAGGGACTGTATCTTCAACCCTACGGTCATCTGTTTCCCTGCACTTACTTGAGCCACTACCCTGGCAGCACTTACTGTGTTTTTGCCACTGCACTCTCCCCCTACCCCTCTTGCACTTCTCATCTTCCCTTCCTCTCACACTTGCACAATTTGAGTGACACAAGGACCAGTAAGATCATTGTTTTGTCCTCCCTCTGTCCACCCTTCTTTGTCTTGTCGCACCTAGACACACTTGTGTATAGATGCGTTATAAATCATTTATCATATTATATCATTAATGCACGTAGACAGGGCCCGCAGGCATAATAGCGCAAGGATATGGCAGAAAAAAACCTGCAAGTACACAGACAGGGCAGCTCAGGAGAACTGAAAGGAAGTTGTGAGGTTGTGTTTAAATTTCCCAAAGCTTGTGCAGGCTCTTAGGTCGGGAGGTAGGTCATTCCACTGTCTTGGCGCAATAAGGGGGAAAGAACCCCGGGCTAAAATGGCCAGCTTATCCTTGGGAATAAGAAAGAGGTTGAAGTTATTTGACCGAGGAACTCTCCTTGCCGGTAGCCATTCTAGCCTGTCTGTGAGGTAGCTGGGACTTTTCCCATGAAGACATTGATATGTGATGCACAGGGTCTGATAGGTCACTCTCCTTTCCACTGCCAATGAAGGGCCCTCCTGGCGTTGGAGACATAATCGGATTTCTTCAGGCCTTCAACCATTCTCACAGCATTGTTTTGAACAACCTGAAGGTGGGCCAGCTCACCATTCAGGTCCCCTGGAGAAGGCTTGCACAGTAGTCTATGCCGGCTCCATATTAATATTGACCTATCATAGGCGTATGTTAAGGTTGACAGGAACACTCTTTGGAGAAAGTTGGGGTATGCCATTTTCTTTATTGACCGTATGATTGAAATGCATAATGAAAGCTGGGCTATGGTCATATTAGCCCAACAGGGACGGCTTCCTGTTGGCTCTCCTATCATACAACGTATCTACTGCAGATATAGGGAAAATGCTTAGAGAGAAGGGAAAAGTTATCGTCCTAAAATCAGCCATTTCAGAATACCACGTTTATCCTTCGCAGACAATACTTTTAAATGGCTTTCACACTGGGAGGTCTGCAACATGGTTAGGACGAGTTTAAGTAAACTGCAACAGAAGTTTATAGGCAAACAGATTCTGTCTGAGCCCGTAGCTTTTTTTCACAAAACAGACAGAACAATTTATTAATTACAACTTCTGCATCTAAAATCACCTAAAACTGGCTAGATATCCCTTCAACCAAAGACTAACTATCCCTCAGTTGGATGCTAGTTCCTTAGTGAGCGCTGGTGTAATGCCTGTCTAGGTTAGGGGATAGATAAGAGACTCGCCATATCCTCTCTCATTACTTTCCTGACATCTAAAAATAGTGCACACTTTTCGGAAGTCAAGTCTATTTCTTTATTATTCTTCCGTCCTCAATGTGTGGTTTATCAATTTTAAAACAACAATAATTCAAAAACAGATTGCTATATTTTTGTCTTTTTTGACATGTTTCGTCTGTATTCGCCTGAGCTTGCGAGTTCATCAGCATGTCTCAGAGGTCAGGTCATCACCCTGAACTTTTTCTGGTCAACCGATTTCAGCGGGATAGATATCATTTACGGCTTTCTTCAGGACTCTAACTTAGACACCATTTGTCAAGTGTCAAACATATTTAAAAAAAGACAAACATCATTATTCATGTCTTGGTCTCCATTTTCTGTAACGGAGGGAGGCGTCTCCTGATTTCTTCTACAGGCGTCTCGGTTCCGGGTTCCTGGAAATTGGTTTGTATTCTTCTCATTTCGTTTGTAGGTTCAAACTTCAAGAGTCTACCATGGAGTATTAAGTAGACCAGAATTTGGTTTTGTATTTCTCTCATTTCATTTGTAGGTTCAAACTTCAAGAGTCTTATCATGGAGTATTCAGTTGACCAGTGTATTAGAGCTGTATGGTTATTATGTCTCCTGTTCTTTCGAGATTTTAATTCTGTTTTGTAGGACAGCGCTGCATCTAGTTGTTGTTGGCGGTTCTTAATCCAATCGTCTGTCACACTCGGAGAGCTTGTAATCCGTGTCTTTCTATCCGTTTCACATACAGATCAATGGACGAGTTTAAGGAATATTTCCAGAGGAATAATCTGGAGGTTAACATAAAATACCTGCTATAATGATATTCAATGGCAGAAGGAACTTTACTAAGCTTAACTGGAATATTGATAACAACACCATTGTGCTAGTCCAATATAAATACTTAGGAGAGTTACCATTGATAAAAACGAGAGTCCCTTAAGAGAATTACTTAGTATAAAACATGTTTTAAGGAAAATCTTACAAAAAAAAACCCTTTGGAACTAAATCATTGATCTCTCTTATTAAACTGCATGAACTTAAAGTAGTGCCACTATTGTTGTGTGACCTGCCAGTTATATACGATAAAGATATGACTTGGGTTGATTGATTCGAAGGTTTGTTATTGACAAACATTTTTTTTCCAGGTGGAAACTGCTATTGTTAAGTTTTGGCAGGAAATGATAAAAATGTGTATCTTGAAAATCATTTATTTCGAGTATTCTGTATGAATGGTTGGCTTAAAGGTACAACGATGACTAGGATAATCAATGAAAGCAAAGGGCTATACCATTTTATTGATTAGAAATAAAACTCATATATATTGAAAACTATAGTCAAGAGTAGACTTGCCTTAGTAAATTGGTTGCTGGATCTTCTGCATCCTACCAAGAGAAAGGACTTTTGTAAAGCTAATAAAAAAACGAAAATATGGCCTCCCATAGAGAATGCGAAATGCCAAACAAACAAACCAGATTATTTCTGCACACTTTTCCCCTAAATCCTCTTCCAGTTTGGGAGGTTGGGGGTGCCTGTTGGAGGGTTCCCATGAAGGAGCACTATTGCAATCTATGTAAGGAACATGTAGTCTCTGTCATGCATATTTTTCTAAATTATGTTAATCTCCAGTAATTCGAGAGAAACGTGGAAAGGAGAAATCTTGGGGAGACGGCAAGCTTATACCTCAGACCATACTATGGACCATTTTTATGAGGTGAAACTAATCACATATCCTTTAACCTATGTGATTTTTTTTCAGAGATTTAAAAAAATGCACTCACTTAAAAATACGTGTTTCAAAAAAGCAAGAAAATGAAATATAAGAATGATATTGTATTTTATAAACTATGAAAGATATGTTGCATATATTTTTACTTCTAGAGATACTTTCATGTTTTTTTAAACCTATTATAATTTTCAACAATGAAATCAAATAAATACTCTAAGGTATTGTGGTGGTCCTGAGGATATGTGATCAGGGTTGTATGGTCATGAATGATTCACTCCAAGTCATACACATTTCCAGTGTGGTTCGCACAGTTGCAGAGTGGATCACTCAAAGTCACTAAATGTTTGTGTGGGGTGCCAATATTTCAAGAGTTTTGGGTCCCTTCTGTGGCTGATTGACAATGCTGGCCCTCCTCGACTTTGTAGCTTGTTTATTTTTTTATATTTATTTATTTACTTCTTACACGCCTAAATGCCAGCAGGCATCGGGCACAACACAGACACAAAAGGACAAACAGAAGAGACGTGACAGATGACTGTTGATTTTCCCCTGTTCTGTCCTGTGTGGATTGTGAGGTTGCATTCATTGTTCCGGCATGAAGCAACCAAGTGCAGTGTGCCGAGTGATAAGCTAGGCACTGGCTTAGGTCGATCAAGAACCCAGCACAACCTTTGGCTTCTGGGTAAGCATGCCTCGCTGTTCCCGAGAAAGCCCTCCTGGCCCACCAATTCTCAATGAGCTTGTCTAGCTTGGGATCTAAGTGAGCAGGCGGGAAGGCATTTGGCTAGCCTCAATGGTCTATTTTTTTGCCTCTCTGAGGTTCTTTAGGATTTGACTCTACCAATCTCACAGCACAAGTCAATACGCCTTCCCAGTTCTCTTGTGCCTTGGTCTGTCCCAGTTCACACCCCACTAGCATCACCAACTGCCTCAAAGCCGCCCTTTAGCTTATGTCATTCTTGGTTTGCATTGCTGGTTGTCTGCTTTTCACGTCTACATCCACTTTCTCCTTCTTTCTGACCCTGCTCTGTCTTCAATCTCTCCCTGCGCCAGAGGTACTCCTTCTTCTCAAACCTCCACATTTTCAGGCTTTCCTTCCACCTCTTCCTCATCTCTTCCGCCTCCAAATGTCAACCCCTCCCACATAGACCTGCTTCGGTTCTCCACCTCAATTCACACTCTCTCGCACTCACTCTCTCATTTGCCTTTCATGCCTCCAAAAAAAATGTCTCTCATGCAAGACTTGCTCCTCCTTGATTTTTCCTTTCTCCAAGCCCAACCTCTCACTTGCTGTCATTACTTTGCACTGGATATGTGGCTCTTCTCATCCTTTGTGGGTTATGTTTCTTTTGTCCCTGCACCCTCCAGGACTCTTGTCCCTCTAAGTTCCTTTCAACTCTACTAGACCTTTTTCCTCTGGAACAGCTCTGCAAGGCACAACTGCACCCCAGCATCTCATGAAACAAACTGAGGAATGGGACGTATCAGAAGAATATGTCACTTCTCCCCCAGGGGGAGCCTTTCCCTGTGAGGCTAGGGAGGTGAGCCCACTCCGCAATACCCTCCCAAGGGGTAGAGGCAAGCGGGACCTCACCGGGAGAGACTCTCCCTTTGTGGACAAGGATTCCCGTTCTGATGAAGAACTCCCTAAGAAACACACCACCAACATACCTCGAAAAACATACAGCAAAGATAGGTATGAAGAACATACCAAAATCTGTTATTGCCATCAAGATACACTGATTATTCCTCTAAGGGAAAAACTACCCGATACTGAAACGAGGGAAAAGACATGTGCAGCAATACAGATCATGAAGCAAAAAGAGAGAAAGGACTAAGGTTACGCTAGGGAAGGCCCAGGAAAGTGTAATAAAGTAAGTAGACGGAGACTGGGAGAAGAGTGATAGAACCTACGAGTTACTAACTGGCTTTAAGTATCCTGATGGAAAGATGCAGGTGCGTCGTCTTGTGTGAAGGCTGAATCCAGCTTAAGTTTCTGCAGTCTGGCGTTGGAGAAGAGAAGGGACGAGAGAAACCGAAGTAAAGGCAATGTGTCCTAGTCCAGAACAAGAGTTAAGTTGTGGCATGACCAAAGCCAAGCAGAGGTGGACCAGCAGGTCCGTGAACAACGCTGATACCACTTAATTGAATGCAAGGAGAAAAGAACTGGTAAATCAGAAACTGCAGAGACTGTGGGCCTCATAAGTATGGCGGTAAGGCAACAACGGTGCCAGAAGCACTACCGGTACCATTGCTACCGTACCGCCATACTACGAGTTCTGCTGGTGGGTGCCCTTGCAGCCACCAGGTCTGACCTGGTGGCCGTGCCGGCACCCACGAGCAGAACATGACGGTAATAACGGTACCGGTGCTACCACCGTCCCCATTCCCATTGAGCCCTAATGGGCTCAGTGGGAATGGGGAATAATTGTTTCTGGCGCCCAGAAAAGGGCAATTACTGGGTCCGACAAGGTCGTAATGACCCGGTAATTGCCCTTTTCTGGGCGCCAGAAAAAAATGAATACAGGCACGGCTGCCGCCAGCCTCGTAATGAGGCCCTGTGTATGAAACTGCAAGAACAATCAGAGGCTAACCTGACATGTGCAAAACAAATTCCCAATCCGTTGAAAGACTCAGTGACGTCGTCCTCGGGCACAAGAGGTAACGGGGAAAACGGGAGACCCGGTAGGGGGACTGGAGCAAATCATTACTGGGACACCCCTACTTATCCCAGTTCAGATCAGATATTGAGACTGAATGATGAGAAGGAGAATCATTACTGGTATGATCATACTTGTCCCAGTCAAGATCAAATATTGATATTGGAGGAAGAGTAAGAGAATCGTTACTGCAACGCTCGTACTTGTCCCAGAAAGGATTAAGCATCAAGAGCAAAAGTCAGAAAAGAGAAATCATACTCATCCCATTCGAGTTAAAATACTATTGTGGAATGATAATCCTTATTAGAAGGTTTAAAGAAGATCAAGGAGACAACCCTGAGATATTGCCGAATAGGAGATAACTTGAGAGGGACAAACTGAGAGAACAGATTGAAAGTGAAAACAAGGGCCACGGCCAAAGATAAACTAAAGTCTGTGAAGTAAAGATTAAGAACCCAGGACGTCAAGGGCAAGGGATAAATACAAGTAGAGTAAGACAGGAGAACAAGAAGGAAGGAAAGAGTGATCAAAGGAAAGAAACTCTTGAAACCTTGAAGAACCCAGTAGTTGAACTGTGTGACTTAATAAAAGTAGTTAGCTAGAAATACTTAAAACTACTTTATTGAATGGAAGTTGGTGAAGAATCAGCTCACAAGAGAAGGGAGTCATTCTTTTTTTGTTATAATAGTGGTAGGTTTAGAATAGGTTTGTTGGGACAGTGGACTGATCCAGATTTGGACTCTCACTGACGACTGACGAGCACCATAGCTAGTTTTGTTAGGTAGGGAAACCCTTACCATAGAGAAAGATAGGTGTTTGCTTCTCTCCGTTAATAAAAAGTACCAGTGAGATGGAAAGTCAGAGTTTGTGTCCTCCTTCTGGCTCGCCGCAGGAAGCTGAGACTCTTTTATAATACGGCATGGACGTCTGCTCTCTGATTGACTGGGACTTTCAGGTGGTTCCTTGCAGCGTTCTGATTGAGAGTGAGGCTTTGAAACTCAGAGGGTAGCATATTAAAGAGATTGGTCGCCATTTTCAATCCATGCCATGTGACCTGGAAGTGTGTATGGTGCGAAAAGGGTCTACATCTCTCCCAAGCAAGTAGACGTTTCTGCAAATACAATGGATTCAGCATGTTATTTTGAATTCCTGATGCCTTTTGTTTCCATTTCCCTGGGAAGTTGGTGTTTCCGATTAGGTTGTAAGGGAAAATAAATGTTTTGTTTGTGCATGCCCAGCTGCAGAATTGGGAGAGATATGTTTTCCACACACTGTGGGGGAGGCATTATTTCTGCAGGAAAAGTGGGGGCGGGTGTGCATTTTACTTCTCCCCATTTGGTGTTGGTGTACTTCACTTTGTTCTATGAAGAGTGTGGCCAGTTCCCTGCTGGATTTGGTGGTTAGGAGAAGGGCGAGTCTCCTGGGGTCTTGGGAAGACTTTGCTGGGAGTGTCCAGACGTTCAGACCCTCTGCTGGGGTGTACCTTGTCCTCTGTTGGGGTGTACCTTGCCCTCTGTTCCCTGAATAAGAAGTGGGTGTTCTATTACATGCAATGGGTGGGTATTGGCATTGTGAGGGAAGGGCACTCTGAATATCTGTCTGGAACTTCGGGCGAGTATGAGGACTCTGGGGGATCCCTCATACGCCATCTCCAGGGAATGCAACATGTAGTGGGTGACTTCTGTTGATCCCCACAGTCTTCCGATCCTCCCCAATGGATCAATGCAATGTGATTTATCGCTCCACCCACCTGCACTTGTCCTCTTGCCTAGAATGGTTCTTTGCTTTTCAGAAACAGCTGTACTCGCATCTGGAGCTTCTGCCACTTGCCTAAGTCTGTCAGCTGTGTTTCCACTTTCTGCGTCTCTGCATCAGTTGCTGCCTGTGAGTTGTGTTCCACTCCTGAGCCTATGAGTTGTGCCCCACTCCTGGGGTTATTCCCCATTGCTGGACCTGGTAGCTGTGCCCCATTCCCAAGCTAGTGATTACTAAGCCTGTGAGTTGGGCCGCATGCGCAGTGCCCCACTCTTGCGCCTGGGAGCTTTGCTTGATTTCCGAGCAAGTCGAATGTTCTCATTCGAGAAGCAGATATTGCTATGTTGTCTGCAAGAGCTGAAGCAAGAAATCAGTCTAGCAGACCGTGTATGGCAAAGGGATGGGATTGTTCTTAATTACACAGAAAAGAGGTTCCTCCAGATGATGTGTGAATAATGCGCTGGAGAGACGACAACCTTGTAGAGTTGCATTTTCATCCTTTTATGCCTCCGGGCCTGGTTGCGCTTTATAAATAAATAAATACAAATTCAGTCGTGAAGGCTCAGAAAGTGGATTGTTGAGACAAAGAGATGCAGTTAGTTTATGAAGTCATCTTTTGATAGCGTCAGTGAAATGGTTTGAAAAATGTAATGTAGTCATGCCAGTAATGGTATGTTACGTGAGATTTGTATAGCACACCTCAGCCTTTTGCACGACCTTGTGGCACTGCAGTAGTCGATAAACACTTTTCTAGCGTGTTCTCTCGAAATCCACGCTCTACCTTGAGAAAGGCAGTGGTTCACAGGTTTGGTTGTATATGGCTGCAAGAGGCTGCCATTAGCAACGATTTGCCTTTCTGAATGCGACACCGTCCCGCTGTGATGTCAGGGTAGAGAATTATGGAATTCATATTCTGCTGCCTTCGCATCACAGCAGGGGGGAGGCTATTCTTTCTGTCAGTTCTGTTCTCATTTACCTTGCTGCAAGGGGTGGGCACCTGGTGTTTCTTAATGTTTTATACAACCTTAATTTCTCCCGACAGTGCATATGATATATGATATGATATGATAGGCTATTTATAACGTGCGTAATACCCGGAGGTTTCAGAGCGCGGACCCGGGAATCAAACCTTTGTTGCTCTGCGTCGCCTTGCTTCCAAGGAGAGCACGTTGCCGCTGAGCTATCCTCCCGAGACCATAGGGTGGAAAAGAGCCAGGGGTTGGAGTGGGATATAACCCCTGTGTGTAATCTATCCCCATAGTTGATATCCACCCATTGGTAATCCCATGATATGCTATGTCTAGTTACATAAAGGCTAAATGGATATGCTGAATGAGCAAGGCTTGCATTCAGAGAGTAGGGTGCGAGATGGGGAGTAGAGGGAGCTACGTGGTTGGGGAAGGCGGTTGGGGGGGGGGGAAAGGTGGCCCATCAAGAATTTAAATGGGAGACCCAACCCAGGCAGGGAGATGGATAAAGGTAGGACCGGAGCAAAGGCGGTTGTATAGAGAGCAGGTTACAAAGTTGCGTATTTTGTTGTCGGGGTCAAAAGAGTAAAGAGGACAGCCTTTGCTTATTTTTGGGCAGAATTATAGTAAACCTTGTCTTAAATTGTCTTTTTACCTGTACTGGTATTTTTACTGTTACTTTACCCCATGCCTCACTTACCCCTGGTGTTTAACAGAACACGTGGTTGGTTCTGTTTTTCAGTCATAAGATGCCAGGAGGGACAGTCTAATATTAGTCTCTAATTAGACGGCAGTGATTACAATATCCATGGGTGCTGTGTAATTTGGCTACTGCAAAGCCCAGAGGGTGTGCTCATTAGTTAAGTGCTGCAGGCTGGGGCAGAGCAGGTGATTTGAAGGGACTCTGAGTCAATCTGCTGTGTATGAAAGTCTGAAGAATTCCTGATTGGTCGGTTCCTCTGCAAGGCTGGCAGAACGCTGTCCCGGTGCCCCTGGCCTTTACTAGACCTGATTGTGTGATTGACTGAACTACATTGGGACAATCGTCCCCGTAAGAGTGCACTTGGGCCCACTGTGTAGCGATACATAGTTCTGTTTTTGTCACAACTACTGACTGCCATAGCCACTCACGGTTCCATGTCATTTCACCAACAGGCATTTTTACGACAGCCTTTTTTACGTGGACACTATTACGAAAAAAGTTGCCCCCCCAGCCCCTTATTTGCCGTTTCCCACTCCCCCCAAATTTTCAATGACTTTTTCGTAATAGTGTCCACGTAAAAAAGGCGGTCGTAAAAATGCCTGTCGATGAAACAACTGTATGCCCCACACTCACATCTCAGAGATACCAGATTGCAGGAAATAGACCTAATGTTTACATAGATCATTCCTCCTCTGAAGGGATCCTATGGTAGGGTCAGGGTGACCCCACTGGAAGGGGGTATCACCCCTGTACTTCACCCAGAAAATGTTGTCTACATTCGCTTCACCTGACATTTTCTTTGTCATGCATTTGCATCTTCATGCCTTTTCTTCGTCTGCATCTTCACATTGTGATGGTGTCACTGCATGTGGCTAAGATTAGCTCAAGGGTAGGGTTGGGGCCAAGAAGGTGGGAGGGTTGCTGAATATGCGGTAGAAAAGAAGGGGGGTGCAAGGATTCTCCCCACTGTAATGACACATTGAATGTTTGTAAAAGTGAAAGACAGGACAAGTAAAGGTAAGGCGAATTAAAAGTGTCTAAGTCAATGCAGGCGGGGCCTGCATACTTTTCTGCACTCTGTGGGGTCCAGCTACCTCTGCTTAAAAAACTAGCCCCAAATAATTAAACTGTCTGACTACCTCTATTGTGTTGTTTTAATGGACCAGCTATGCTTTGCCTGCCTCCCCGCCCTTTTGCCAAAAATCACGACCTTTGTCGTAGCTGGATTTAATTTCAGGCTATTATTGGTCAAAAATGTGTCCTCGTACACGAAACTCTGTTGCGGCGCGCCTGGCGAGAGATCCATTAAGACCATATTATCAGCGTACAGCAACATGCCTGGGCAGAGAAAAGTACATGATTGAGGGCATTTTCCATGTACTGAAAGAAAATGGCTTCCATAAGGGAGGATGTTGGCATAGTGGTTCAAAAGCAAATCTAATAGAAATAAACACTAAATGGGCTATGTTGTGGCAACAAGGTGAGAAGAAAGTTAGCACGGCAGACTAAGCGATCCAATGAGTCCATAATCTGTTTCTTTGAGAATAGGCATTACTTGGGCAGGCTCTATTTTGTGAGTGGGGGAACTATTTGACAGAAGGGGTGGAACAGGGTAACGCAATGTTGAACACCACAATAGAGGTAGTCAGACAGTGTGCGCCCCGAGGCCCACGGGCATGTGGCACGTTACAAAAATTTAAATAAATAAATAAATAACATCGAAAGAATGAAAGACGATACAGTGATACCGGTGGTTGTCTTTGAGTAAGAGTGTTTCTGAGGGGTGAAGTGAGTGAAGTTCAAGTGAAGGGGCATAATGGAAAGGTTGATTTTGAGTTTGGGCACTAGCAGAGGCAAAGAAGGTGACTGCCTATAGGCCAGTTGGATGGCAGCTAGTCAGATAAAGGTGATCGAAAAAAGAACAGAGGAAAGTAAGAGCGTAGGGAGAGCCAGATTAATGTTGCAGAGCAGGTTTCAGGGTTTGTTGCGTTTGCGACCTTTGCAAAAGACGGCCTTAATTATCTGTCTGGTGAACACAGGAAAGGGAAGCTCTACTGTTTTCAAACTTGCAACACACCAAGACAAAATGACTGCACATTGTTAATACTGTGCATTTCTAAATGCACCTCACGCAGCAGACACTGCTTTTCTAGACTAGAATAGACCCTCCCCAGTTACTGCCAAGTGACCACTGTACACACAATCCCGTGTTGCATTCAGTGGCTGGGTTTGTATTTCAGCATGGTGGTGGAAAGAAGCACAAGCAAAGGCCAAATCAGGAAAACAACCAAACCTCAAGGAGTTTTCCCATTAACTACAAAAACCAAGGCAAGAATTTCACCTCTGGCAACAGAATTGTTCAAATCACAAACACCAACAGAAACACTGTGGCACGCCTCCCCACGGGACTGAAGAAATGTAGCCTGCCTCATCACCACTTCAAGGAACTAGACAGGTTACACCTCAAGCTCACATTCACTTCAAGACAGCCTGCATCATCTATAAAGATCTGGGGCGCGAATCATGGAATTATTTGTGTGGAAAATAGGGTATTTGCACCCCAAACTGCACACAAATTCGCGTTCATCGATTCATGGAATGAAATGCATGGTATTTTTCCAGACCTTGCATGAAGTTCGTGCATGCTCGGCAGGTCTCTGCAAGCCATCGAACTCCTTGCGTGAGACAGCGCACAGACCATGGGTGAGGCCTGCACAGAGGGTGGAGTAGCTGGTGGAACACGGAAATGGGGACGGAAATGCAAAAATGGGAGTTACGAGGTACGGCCCGCAGACAGTCCATCGCATGCCCACAATTGCGCGGCATGAGACGTATTCATGGATTCGAGCGTGCAATCTCTCGGCAGGGAATTGGCCACGCAAGTGCTTCATACTATCCGCCACCCGAAGGCATGCGTACAGATCGCAATTCGGATTATGGGGTGTGTCCATGCAGTCGGGGTGCAGGAACGGTTTACGGGGGTTCGCACGCAGATTTCCCAGAGTAATTAACGAGTTACGATTTTTCATACGCATGTTGTCAGGGGGCCGGAAACAGCTATGGGGAACCCTGCGCGGGGTCCCCAAGATGCAGGCCTGCTTGTGGCAGACCCCACGCACTGTTTGAAGAGTGCATGTAATCGCACCTGGGTGAGCACGCAAAGGAGACTGTTCAGAAGTTTTTGCTTTGCCTGGGAGCGTGTTGGGGCCGTTCTGGGTGCGACTTGTGAATACAGTTACTTTGCGCACTGAATTCCACGAATACACGGGGCACGCATTTTTTATTCTGCGTGCAGGCTTGCTCCATGTCCTTCTCAGCGTGCAGCTATTGCAGGATTTCTGCGCACATTTCCATAAATCGGGCACCTAATTTCCAAGATGCCAACATACTTAGCTGAAAAGATCACCATATCTTGAGAAAATACAATTGTCAATTGCTCTGAGTCAACCATCGCCTGGTTTGACTCCTTTCTTGGTCCCAGATCAGCGGGAAAACCAATTGGTGGATTCCTAGCTCATCCAGAGATATTATCCAGTGGCGTTCCTCAGGGTGCCTGCCTCTTGCCTCTACTGTTCAATATATACATGCATTTTTTGACCAGCATGACAGCATCGGCATCACATATACCAACTATGCCGACGACATCCAGCTTGTCTTTGAGCTCTTGGGTGACTTTGACATGGATTCCATTCTCATTAATGATACATACAATGTGATCAAAGAAAGTATGTCATCAAATTCCTTGGCATTGAACAAAGAAAAAATAGAGGTGATGATTGTTGGCTCTAGTCAGAGAATAAAAAAGTTAGACCCAAGGAATAGCTACTTCACTATATCCGATTGTGTTATCTCAGTAGGTCCCTTTGTCAAAACACTGGGTGTCATCTTAGATTCTGGGCTAACAATGAAGCAACATGTTAGCCGTGTCAAGACGTCCTGTGCTTAGACAAATTAAACCATACTTATATTCTGATCACCTCTCCTCTTTGGCAACAGTGTGTGTTAACTCTCGGCTTAACTATTGTAATAGTCTCCTCGCCGACCCATCCAAACATAATCTGAAAAGCCTCCACACTGCCCAGAACGGGGCAGTAATAGCTGTTTGCAATCTGGGTGCCCAGGACCATATCTGAATCAAGGAAAGCGCTGCATTGGCTTCCTGTTAGCCGGAGCATCACTCATAAAATGCTCACTCTGACGTACAAATGCATGACTGACAAGACTCCTCGGTACCTCAAGAACCGGCTGACTAAGGCAACTATGGGGTGTACACTTTGCTCCAGTAGGGCCAATAATCATTTTGTACCTAGACGCAATCTGACCCATTTTGGTGGCACCTGGTTTCAAGTGTATGCTCCAACTTGAATGGAACTCTCTCCCCCCTCAAATTGGGAATCTTCCTTGTGTCTCTACCTTCAAGAGAGTATTAAATAGCACACCTCTTTAATTCCAACGATTCATTTTTCTTCCACTGTCTGCCTTGTCCCTGGCTCCATTTCTCTTCTTCTTGTTTGACCAGACTTACGAGGCATTTGGGCATGTTACGCATTATAAAAATTAAATAATGATAATAACATCAGGAAGACAACGCACTGCCAAGATATTGCACGACTGGAATCCAGCGTCTTGGAAAATGAGTTTGATTGTACTGATTTGTAATTGACCCACGTTGTTACCGACCAAATTTTTACTGGCTGTGTCAAACAAAATCTTTGCGAGCTGTCTACAAATACCATATACGCTGGTTTTAGGAAGGGCTTCTCCACAAAGGATCAGTGGTTTGTGATGAAAATTATAGCAGAGAAATATACGAAACTAAGGTTGGTCCGGTTATATGTGACCTTTCTCGATTTAGCAAAGGAATTTGATTCTGTTCAATGTAAGATATTATGGAAAATATTAGATGCAATTGGAGTTCCTGTCAGCAATGTCCACTAGCACCTCTATTATTTATTCTTTTCCTGTCTGACTTTAATCCTCAGAGGTCATCAGTTAGGCTTGTACCTCCGTCGCTAAATTGTACAAAAATCAACACGTTGCTGAACGCTGATGGTACAGTCTTATAGGATCTTTCTCCAGGCAGTCTTCAACCGAGTCTAGTGTATGAGGACACATTCTTTATTGATCATAGCCATAGATTAAATCTAGCTAAGACAAAGAGCATGATTTTTGGCAAAGGTGAGGTGGGGACGGCAAAGTATAACCGGGCAAAACAACAACAAAATCGAGGCAGTCAGACAGTTTGATTATTTGGGGCTCGTTTTTTCCAAGCAGTGGTAGCGGGACCCCACATATGAAAAGTGTAGCAAAGTATGCAGCCCCCATGCATGGTGGGCTGCTATGCTTCTACCGGCTATACAGGGGATAGCGAGTTGATAAGTGCTACATGGGAGGGAGATACGGAGGTATGCAAACAGTAGTTGTTTTGAGGTTATTTAGAATATATTCCCCGAAGATGCTCTCAGGCACGAGCTGAGAGTGCCCAGTACAAAGATACAGATACAGAGGAGGTTTTGGGAATTCTTTCCTGAAGCGTCACCTTGATGCCTGTGTCAACTATAATATAGGTAACACACACAGAGACGACGGCCCCCTCCATCAAGAATAAATATAGCTGGTCCAGAAATGGTACGGTCTTGCTATTAAAGTGGGGTTTTGGAAATATCTGAGCTTTTAATGATATATCCAAGGGTCAATGTAGCAATGGAGTTCAGTGAGACCTGGGGTCCTACTAAACATTTCTCTTCACTGAAACCCTATGTAGATGATATGGGTGTGGAGCCCAAAAATGTTATCAGTAAAATCAAGTTGCCGGAATGTAGGCGGATCATGATAATGAGCTGGTTAAATGTGCTCCCCTTGAAGCCCCGTATGGACTTGTTGGACAGTAACAAGAAATGTATTTGCAGATCAGGGAATGATGAAGATATTGAAAAAAAATGCACTGATATGGAAGAATTATTTAGACCTAAGAAGAAAATTAATTCAACCTAATTTGACTAGAAATACTATTAGGGTACTCTTCGACGATATGCCAATGATTATAAATTATAACAATCGGCTTTTAGAAGATGTCAAAGAGTATTTTGAAGTTTTTATGTAATATATGTGTGATTCGGTTTTATTGACTTTCTTGATGAAATTCTAGTATGAAAACCATTTTGAACCTAGAATCCAAGAAGTGCAAGAAGGAGAGGACCAGAAATGCTCCTGCTGTGCTCACATGCTCTGAAGCAAACTCCCTGCTGGCATCAGGCTGGCTCCCTCCTGCGATTCTGGAAAGAACTGTAGACCCTGCTCTTCAAGCAACACCTAGACAGGCAAGACGATTCTACTGCGCCCCCCCTATGTACCTCTCCCTCTATTAGACAGCCCTGTTTCTATTTCTACCTAGGTACGCACTATTTAAATCACCTACATACATGGCCAGGAAGAAGGCAAAAGGGCAGGGGTGTTGCTAGGTCTGGAAAAGATCAGGGGCTACGCTAGTTTTGGGACTGGCAGGACTGGGTGCCCTGAGCTTCTATCCGGGGCTACAATCAAAAGACCCGGGGCTATAGCCCCCTCAGCCCTACCCCCCACCCCCTAGCAATGCCTCAGCTAAAGGGACATCGAATACAGCTGAGGACTCAAATGGAATGTAAGTGCTGGAGTAGGGTTGAAAAGCAATTGATGCAGTCATCTTAGAACTACCATGCATTAAATATTGTATTTCGTATTATGTAGAAAAGTATCAATGCTAAGAAGCACCTGAAAAGAAGAGCTCTGGAAGTCTGAGTGGTACGGCTCCAGGCATCAAAGACCTTCCGCTTCTAGATTGCTATTGCCAGAGCAGGGCTGTAGTAACTTAAACATCACCAACAGCAAGTTCACAACTTGTATAAGAAAATAAGGCCCTGGGGAACAGCTGTCAGCATCACTAAAGCCAGCATCACAACCAGAAGCACTTTATTAGATGACCCCCGAAATGATGTACTCTATGGGGATACCTGTGTCTGTTCTAAAGGTGAACGTTTCCAATTCTGGCAGGGGAGGCTCAGCCTTTCATCAGACTAAGCGCCACTATACAGAATAAAATGTATTTTTATTTTAAGAGACAATGCCCAACATGTTCCTTTAGAGCAGTGGTCTTCAAACTTTTTTGGCCAGGGCCCCCCTGAGCAAAATTTGGGCAGGTCGGGACCCCCCAGAAATGCCAAATGGACAGTATATATTGCGCGCCGTCACCTGCTCCCATCAAAGTCGCTGGGCTCCCTCATCCCACTCCTACCCAGTCGCTGGTCTCTCCCCACCCCATCACACACCCAGGGCTCTCCCCACTCTGCTCCCATCACTATCCCATGGTTCCCGCCCATTGTGCTCCCACCATAGTCCCTCGGTTCCCCCATCCCGTTCCCAACACAGTCTGAGGGCCAGTGGCGGCTGGTGAATCTTTTTTAAGCGGAGGGGCATTAAGGGGAGGTTCGGGGGGGTTTCCCCCTGTGAATTTTTTTTTAAATAATAGGTTAAAATGTTGCATTGTAGAGCATACTTTTAACAAAAAATGGGTAAATAGCCAAACAGTTTGCAATTGTTGCTGGGAGTCCAGGGGGCAGGCATTGATATTTTATTTCTATCGCGCTCGTACACAAGTGTTTCAGAGCGTGACAAGGCAAGGGAGGGGAACAGAGGAGAATAAAACAGCGATCTTACTAGGCCCAGTGACATTGAGAACGCGCAAGTGTGAGGGGAAAAGTGCATGGAAGGGGGGAGAAGTGGAAAGTGCGAAGCAGAGGAGAAACAGATAAATAACAATAAATAAATAATAAAGGCAACAAACAGTGGTAGTGCAGCCAGCAATTTGCAAGTGCTACGTTTAAGGCAGCAGACAGGGTAGGTCTGATAAGTGCAGGAAGAAAGATGGTTCTCCTCAAGTTTTAGAGTGGCAGGGCGCTGTTCCAGAGGGAGGCCCCAGCCGAAGACGGAGATCTACCCCCAGCTCGTTTCTTTGATAAACGACTGACCCTGAGGGAGTTGGAGGTAGAGGAGTGAAGAGCTCGAGAGGGGAGGTATTTGCGGAGGAATAGCTGAAGGTATTTTGGACCGAGGCCCCAGAAAGCCTTGTGGACAAGGCAGAGGGTTTTGAATGATAGATGTCCGGTAAAAAGATACCATCCCTGTCCCCTGGGCCCCACTGGTCCTAACACAATGAACATGATTATGTGTATATGCAAGGCGCTGCACATTCATACAGCAATCACTCTATCATTCACATGAGCATCCATCACCATACACTCACTCATAACGCATCCATACACATGTTTAAATAAAAACAATGAACATAAACGTACCTTCTGCATTGGCCTGTGTGTGGGTGCTGCTCCAGCTGCTCTGTCCGTATGTGCGAGGAGGCGCAGGAGCTCCCCCTCGGACATACAGACATGCCGTGCCCCAGCCAGCATTTCCAATGAGCTATGCAATGCTGGTGAAGCAAAACGCCCCAGCACTTGCATGGCTCAGTGAGCATGTGCGGCTGGGGAACTAAACTGAACTGTCAAAGGGAAACAGTGTTTCCCTTTGACAGTTCAGCCAGCCCAGGAGCACTCCATTAGCTGGATAAAGCAGCTGAGGGAGTGCTCATTGTTTCACTGGGCTGGCTCCTTAGCTCCTCCATAATGGGTGAGGGGCCACTATGCAGTTAGTAATGTTGACCATTGTTGCTGAATATATCACAATTTACTTACATTTTAACACAAAGCACCCCTTTGGGTACTATTGAAACAGTGGGCTTCATAACTACTCTGGCGGTAGCTGTGCCGGTAAAACCGGCACGGCTGCCACTGGAGTTGCATCCGGGTCTGGCACCCGCGAATGGGCAATTACTAGGTCATGCCGAGTTAGGCGGACATGATAATTGCCCTTTCGAAGGTGCCGGTAGATCCCCATTCCCATTTGAGCCCCATATGGCTCAAATGGGAAGGGGGAGCTCGGATGCACCGGCACCGTTAATAACGGTGCTGGTGCATCCGACGAGCTGAGGTCAGACCTTGCGGGGGCTGTCAAGCACCCACGAGCACAACTCTTACTATGGCGGAACGGTAGTAACGGTGCCGGTAGCTTACCAGCACCGTTGTTACTGGTCCGCCATAGTAGTAATGAGGCCCAGTCTGTGACTAAAGGAATGAATATCCATTTACAACTGTGGGCCACTTTTTCATTGTTGCCTGAGACAGTTTCATGCTTCAGCCCGCCCATGTGGGCCACCCCTGCCCATTTCTTCCAATCTAAAAAAAAAAAAAAAATCTTTTTTCATGCTGAGCTCTCAGGGCCCCCCTGGGATGCACCCGGGGACCCCTAGGGGGTCGCGACCCACAGTTTGAATACCACTGCTTTAGAGTGAACTGTGAAGGGAGATGCAGAATGTCTTTACCTCCTCCCCCTTATATGGGCAGATTTAGGGGGCTAGCACCGCTGCCATCTGAGCTGTACCTTGGGCATGTCTCAATTATTAATTTAATTGTCAATGCTCTCACTACTCTATCATTCACTGACTACACAACATGCACACGAGTGCAGACACGCATATGTACACATACACACAAACATCTACATGCATATAAAAACTGAATCTAGACACATGGAGCCTTTTCTGGTGTGGGAACCATGTTGTCCTTAATTAGGTGTGCAATTTCTCGAGAATATTACATGCTTAGGGAGTGTTATTATGGTTCTGCGTTATAAAACCGAATCTCAAAAACTCCAATTACAAAATGATGTAGCCCACGTGTTCGCATTTTATAATATGAGTTTTGGGGGATTTGATTTTTTTCCCCCCAACCTCTGCGGCCCAGAATACTGAATTAGGGGAGCGGCGGACACTCCCGCAACTTCCGCTCCCCTTGTTAGGAATTATGGGCTTCGATTATTTATACCAGGTCGAATGCACAGTAAACGTGCATGCGACATTTTGTTTCGAACTTTTGGGGTAAACCCGTTATCGTATCTCCTGAGTACACTTCTTACACACACTGTCATGGGTGACAGTCTTACTGTACACCCTGCTGCACTTAAAGCAGGAGGGTGATGCCTGCGACCGCCTACTGAAGGTTTGCATATGCGTTTCTCAGCACAAGATGTGTGCTACATTTCCACGAGAGCTGGGGACACTGGATGCGGCTGTGAAATGCAGAGTGGATTCTAGCAGAGTGAAATTCCTATCGTGGGTCGGAATGTGCAGACTCTATTTCAATGTTCATCGTTGAAAGGAACTGCACACTGTGCTCTTTGCCTCCTTTTGATATCAGTAGCATTGTCAGGGGGTGAAGTGTGCTTACAAAATGGGGGAAAGACTTCTGCTTACAAAATGGGGGAAAGACTAAGTTATAAAAACGATTACAAAATGTGAAAATTAGATCGATGAAAAGAATTGCTGAATTAGAAATGTGGCAGAACGTCAAATATTAAGAGTAAGCGGCAACCGTTTTAATTATTGAAATAGTTGTAATAACTTTGCGATTTTTAAGGTAATGCACATTTCTAGGGTGTGCATCTTTATCTAATGCTCTTGTTGGCATCCATAATGGGTTCTCATAAAGATGTTTAGGGCAGCCTCCCTTTATTACTAAGCAGGCAGCTTTTGTTTTACTAGCCACCCAAACAAATTGGATGCCCTGCCTTATGGGGCTGATGCAGCCATCCTTAGAGCTTGAGACCACTATTCAAGTAGAGTAAAAAGAAAGACAAAGGGAATTCATAGATTCAACAAATATGTTGATCAAGTTCTTTTTATAGTGACGTCTTTTATTACTATATCTGCTTCCAGTGCAAGCCTAGCGGGGACCAATGCCATCAACAGAAATTTAAAACGCAAACCTAACAACTCTTAAAATAGACTTTGATGGCTCAGTGTGTTATAGGCAACATGTATGACCATTGAACCAGATGCCTGGCTGATTTAAAAAGAAATGTGTTTTTATTGCTTTGGCTGAAATGTTCAACCTTTCAACAGAAGTTACATAAAATAATTCATTTTACAATTAAAACTTATTTCTATAAGCATTACAATTAATATTAATAATCAAAACAAATAAAGACTAAAATTGAGAAGAAAACATATAAAGAAATATAGTTTTAAACAATGCAGTCATTGGCAACAGAATCCTCATAGAGTTAATGACCGGCGGTGCCGGCTTACCCGAATGGTTACGGCCCACCTGTGAGTGCATTCACTGATGGTTTAGGAACGATAGAGGCTGGTCATGCAGACACCAACAGTCCCCACCATTAATGCTACTAGCACCTGGACTGAAAACCCATGGTGCTAGTGAACCCCCATTTGACAGGAAATTGGATCCAAACCGATTTTCCTTGAAAATAAATTACAAGTTGTCCCATGACATATTAAGGGATGAGTAATTTTACTATTTCCATGGCAGCGTGCAGTGGCGTGCTGAGGAAGATGGCGACATGGAGGCAGCTGGGAGCAGGAGGCCATGTAAGTGATCTGAGGGGGTGCGGTGATGTGCAGGACAGAGGGTTGTAGGATTCTGGGAGGGTGTTGGGTGTCTGTTGGGGTATGCATTCAAAAACAAGATGGTGGCCTTTGGGAGAGGCACTGGCAGTCAGAATAAGTGTGGCCTTTCAACGTCAGATTCTGACCTCATTGCTGTACATTTGATTGGCTGGTGCTTCTCCCAGAGGTGCTAATGCATGTTAACTCTCTAAAAGGTCAGTTTAGCAGTGACAAGTTGACACTGAGTACTTCTTTTAGATATATAATGGTTCTAAAGATAAAAGAACACAAAAGGGCTATTATGATGCTGTTGTACATGGGAGAATATAGAGATTTTCCAGGCCAACCAACTAATAAGGGAAAATAATTGTTTTGACCAAAAAGTAATAGCAGCAAAACATAAAAAAATATTTTAAGTTTTGAGGGTTTGGTCTCACAGTTTTAACGCATAATTACAAAGCTCACATCAACAACTAGACATGTGTGAATAATAAACCAAAGGCACCCCCCATCAATACCATTAGCCCTCAAAGTGAAATGAGCATGAAATAAATAATAAATGATTGTTCTGATGGCCCTGAAACTTGTGAGGACGACATCTCTAAAGTCAATATGAGTACAAAATATGCAACGAAACTGTGAATGCGAGCGAACATCAGAAGTGCCCCCTAATCGGGTACTATACCTGTCTGACCACTAGATATCATTGGTCTGGTATCTGGTCATTGCATCGAATGCCAAACTGTTGAATGCCATACCATAGAAAAAAATGCTTCGAAAAAAAGGCATTCAATGCATTTTTTTAAATGGTAAAGTCTTTAATTTAATTATAATGGGTTTTAAAGGTTAAAAAAGCAGGGGTTGTGGGGGGAATTATAAAAATGCATTCAATTCTTTTTTTCGATGCCTTTTTTTCTATGGTATGGCATTCGACGGTTTGGAATTCGATGCAATGACTAGGAACCATTGGGCTCCATGTGTTTTTACGGCCAGATGGAATATTCGAGTAGGACACCCCACAGCCGGTCCCTTGATTAAGTGATTTACATCAGTGATAATGGCATGTATTGGGGCATGATAACAAAGTGATTTACAGTATGAATTCTGCTTGCAGTCTGCAGAGGGCAGCACCGGAAGCCTGGGGCACAAAAGGTAGCGCACAGAAGCACACCATGCTGTGCCCCGGGCTTCCGGTGCCACGCTGTGAAGACTGCAAATAGAGCAGGGAAGCCAAGAGCCCGGGCGAGAGCCTGCAGCAGGTAAGTGGGGAGGGGCGAGAGCGGGTGGAGGGAGGCGGAGGGTGCCGCATAGCGTCCGGGAGTTCTGGGTGGGGGGCCCAACAAGGAAGGGAAGAGGGCTGTGCACAAACGGTCACACCAGAGGGATGCAGCCTTTTGTGCTGGAATCTGCGCTGCAAACAGACACAGAACCATAAACCATGAATTCTGGCCTACTGTGGGTGGATCATTGTGAAAGTGATGTTCGATGGAAATGGTGGTTTATCTTGAAGAAAGAGATTACACTGGCAATACTGGCATTTATCGTGGGTGCAGATTCAGAAACGTCATGTACAGAGTCACTGCTGGCATATTTATTTCATGGGTCCAACATCAAAGTGATGTACACTAGATAAACTGCCACTTAATTTTGCATCATGAAAGTGATTTATGGTGACAATGCTGGCACATAGTCGACTCAGGTGTCATGAAAATGTTGTAAAACACTCTTGTGTACTGTTGATGACATAGGATCTGTTGGATTTCCGCCATGTGTTACCCTAGAAGATAATTAATTGTATATTGTTGTAAATGCTCCTGTTAGCAGTCGTTTTCTTCCCCAGTGTTACCCTAGGCAAGTATTTGTAAATTGTAAGTTTGCAACCATTTTTTTTATAAAAGGTTGTGTTGTCAAATGCACTCTTTCCTACCCATTATTTTTAAAATTATCTCAGGGGGAAAACCCACTTTCCATACACCTGTACATTTGCAAGTGCCTCCTAGAGAAATGTGGCCGCTTGTACTAATACCTGGGCGATGCTAAAGCCCAGCCACTAACAATATTCACCACCTCCCACTGGCCTGCAATTGTTTACAATGCCAGTGGCCCCACCGGGGACGTCATTTAGCGGTCACCCAGGGTCGTAACTGCGACCCCTGAGGTCTCCCTTGCTACCCCTGAGGTCTCCCTTGCTACCACTAATGAAAGTTCCTTGTCTGTGGCTAGCGCCATGTGGCTCTTAACTTGTGAAGTGGCTGGCTTTCTTGTTCAGGCCTCTGAAAAAAAAAGAAGAAAAAAAGAACAGTGCTTCCACAAGTCTATCACTTTCACCAGTGATCCTAAATAAGAAAGAATAGGAATACCACATAATGGGCCTCATTACACGGAAGGCGGTAATGGTTAACGGCCACCGTTAATGGTAACGGTGACCATTAACCATTACCGCCTTACTACGAGATCCCTTAGCGGGTTGGTGCTTTAACGCCTGCTTTTTGCAGGCGTTAAAAATCAACCCGCTAAGGGACCTCGGAGCTAATTACGGCACCGCAAAATTGCGGTGCCGTAATTAGCGCCTTCCCCATTCCCATAGAGCCCTATGGGGCAGAAATGGGAATGGGGAAGGGCAATGGCGGAAGGGGGATTTACCGCCCCACCAACCTTGGAATGGGGCGGTAAATCCCCTTTCCGCCAAGGCGGTGCCGGTATTTTACCGGCATGGGCCATGGCGCTAATAGCGCCATGGCTCACCGCCTACCGTGTAATGAGGCCCAATGTGTCTTTCTGGAATTCTATACAATAATTGCTAGACTCATTAAAGGTTTAATTCAGGCACACTTCAGGGGGTGAGTCACTGATTTCGTCTGTTCTTAAACGCCTCAACTCAGCCTTTCACCCTTCTGAGGTCGATAAATGAGTACCAACACAGGTTGGGTGATATTGTATGTATATTTGTTCTATATAAAGAGCTTAAGCGTAAGTGCTATGTAATAACACATCATTATCATTTGCCCTTGGACCTCTGCTTGCATTCACAGTCATTTGGTAAGATGGGCCTATACACCCTCTTGTTAACGATACAGGTGGCGGTCCATTCTTGTATGAAATGTATATCACATTATAGTGATATTGTAACCATATTTTCGTAGTGTACTTAGAAACAATACTATCTGATGCCACTTCTTGTTTTGACGAGGGGTGAAAGGTTGTGTTCCATCGCTTCCCGTGATATCACTTCGGGGTGGGGTCAAATGAAATAACTTCCAGTGATGTCATCAGAGGTCAAGGGTCGTGGGGTGTCACTTCCGCTACCCCTGGCATTTTGGTGAAATGATGTCCATGGCCCCCACCCACATGAAGCAACCTCACCCCACCACAAAAGGTTTCCTCTGCCACTTGGCAGGGGGTAGTGCCCAAATAAAGTATGAATACAATTGTACTTTCCAAGAAAAATAGAGCTTAGAAACAAATGTTGCTGGTGAAATGAAAAAGGAAATTATACGCAGTGTTTGGTACACATTAAACTGGTTGTTATCCACCAATGGGTCTGAACCAAAATATGGGACTCATCACTCATTTTAATGAATCAAGAGACTAGGGTTCACCTGAAAAGGAATTCAAGAATAAGCTACTTGCAACAAAAAGAAAGACAATTGCAAACATTAAAAAACACATGGAGAAAATTGCGTGCAAAGCATAGTTGCTTATATTAAAATGTTTGTGGGTCCGAGGGAACTCTTCCTGTTTTTAAAAGAAATATTTTGGTCACAACTTGAGTTTTATAAATAGTTCTGATGAAGTGCAGTCTGAAACGGCTAGAAATGTGAAGGTGTTTGTGGGTTTGACTTCTTCCTCCCGTTTGCGGGGGTCACACTGACCATCAAATCACTGACCCCCACCACGGAGACCCTCTTCGTGGCAATGAATCAGCCCAGTCGGCCCTTCATTTAAACAAAATTTGAAAACCTTTCACTTTAGATACATTTTTCTCACACGCCCACCTGTGACTCTTTTTACATCTGTCCTGACTATCGGTTGTTTTCAAGCGCCATGATGCCTTGGGTGAAAGAGCGCTATACAAATAGCTGGTTGATTGATTGATTTAAATCCAGTTGACAAACAGATGAGAAGGACTAATGTGGGCCTGCCAGGTAGGAGCCAGAGCAGCACCGTGAACGGACTCAGTTTAATTAACACTTAGTTAACATGGAGGGGATTGCGCATGTTTCCACTTACGTGGAAGCAGTCACCTACGGGCTACTTTGATTCCTTTTGGAAAAACAAATGTAATGCCGAAACAGAGTTGTGGGTTTTCCATTGAACTTTGCACTCATTTCCAAAACAAACCGTAAATTCCTCCATCCATGCCTAGGCCTGGCAGAGACATTCACATGGATTCCTATGGAATCCTCCGGCCTTGAGCAGGTGCTAAAATCAGGTGTTTTCCAGGAGAATCACACAGAATCGGAAAGGCTGCTGGATTTGACATGCAGGGTGGATAAAATGGCGAACAGAAACTTGCAATGCATGTCCACGCTCCATCCTGCCCAGCCTAAAAAAATATGTCAAACTTGCATAGAGTTAAACAGTATGTAAAGTCTGGCGGTAACCCTTAAATGTGGCGGTAACAATATTACCGCCATATTTAAGGGTCCGCCAAATCACAGGCTTGGCAGATTTACCCCCAGCTCTGAGCTGGAGGCAAATCCCCTGCGATTTTGCTGATTTTTGCCGCTATTACCGCCGAACATTCCCCTTTGGGCCCAATGGGGAATGGGAAATTCCTGAATGGGCCCAATGGGGAATGGGGACTTACCGTTCCGCGAAACCCATGATCTGGGAGATTTGGCGGTAGGGCTAATTGCCCCAGCGGTAATACCGCCAGAGTTAGCACCCAACTTGTGATGAGGCCCACTCCAAGCTGTTCCCAAATTCTGGTGTCAATGCGATCTAATGCCAAAGCATCATGGAATAGATGCACTGATAAGCATCCAGCTTTCATGTCTGCAACATCTGTGATATGTTGATAGGAGCTTAACAATGTTTACTGCACCTTTTATTTAAGGTGTGTTTGTTAGGGGGCAGACAGAGGCGGGGGGTGTGTTAGTGCTCACAGCTCCATCATTTGCTGAAGGGGATTCTATTGGCTGGATTTCTTGGGGCCTGGGCAAAAGAGGAACTTGGCCTTTCCAACCTTTTATAAGGATCTCCCTGTTTCCTGATGTGGTGGTGTTTGCTGGCTGATCTCAGTGCAGTGCACTCCATACACTTGCGGAAAAGTGCTTGCAGAGTGACCTGACCAGCGACCTCGCTTTAGAGAATATGACCTCTACTATAACACGTCCTGTTTTGCTCCACTTTGGACACAAATGGGCATTCTTCGTCAATATCTGTGAATATCGCTGCACAACAGCCTTCTGCATTCAGCAATGTATACAAAACACGATTGTGATTATTCTGCCTCTTGAAATATACTGAAAACTGGATTGGACCAAGTCTGACCAGATGTTTATAGAACAGGCGGCTGTGAACGCAGCATTAATATAGCGTTAAGCTTGGCGTTGGGCGGTAGGCATAGGCAGTAACGGCTTTCTAGACCGAGCCCAGGTAGGCCCAAGCAAAGTGAGGCCCACAGCCAGAACATAGGGATATTACTGCCTAAACCCACTCGAGACCGGGATGCCATGAATAGCATCCAGAACATTTTACAGTGTTTGTTATATGAGAACAAGATTTTCTGTGTAATTGATGGATGCGCTGTGCTCCCATCCACCAAAGGGAACATCAAGCCGTGGATACTGGAGAAGGGGCCAGGAGCGAGTCCATTCTCACTGTCCATGGCAGCTGTGTAGTACGAGATGGAGGGCGGGAGCAGTGCCGTTGTGGGGCCGCTAGGCAGAGGCGTTGCTAGGGGGGGGGCTAAGGGGGCTATAGCCCCTGGTCTTTTGGTTGTAGCCCCATATAGAATCTCAGGAGCTACAACCAAAAGGCTAGCTAGCCGCCAGTCCTGACAGTTCCGACAGTAGCACAGCCCCAGGTCTTTTCCAGACCTAGCAACACGCCTGCCGCTAGGTAAGGACAGGCAGGTAGCGGGGACTGGTGGGCTGCGTACAGCCACGGCAGGGATGGAGAAGGAGCCTGGTGCATGAGATCAGCTGTCCTGGAATGTGGACTTATATTGTGGGTTTCAGTCCAGCGTTCCAGGACACGGATTGCCTGGTAGCCCCGCTCTGGGTGATAATGTGGAATTATGTTCCGGTTACCAAGCAAAGGTAATACTTGCAGCCCTAAAGGCTTTGTTTTTGCTCTTTGAAGGTAAATGCAAAATATGTGTCTTTCAAACTCCCTAAAATATCAAATCTGGAGTTCGTCCACCAAAAAACACTGTGTGCATACATTTGCACACACAAGACATGCATGCCCTTTGGGTATCAGATGTATAGCACCGCATTACAATGGAAGTAACCTCTAGTTTGCTCAGAACAGTTATGTCAGAGGTAACACATTCACCGATTTATTTGTTTTTGGATGCAATAGCATAGGGAAAATATCCGCCACAAGAAATGCTGCTCAGTCAGCCATGCGTGCTTATGGACAATCAGAACGGTGGCTGAGCGCCTTTCAAGAGCAAATAAGATTCAAGGACAGATCCATTAACCCGGTGTGGAAGAGAGGGGTGGGAGCAGCACTAGCACAGAAGGATTTAGGTCTAACAGGTTCCCCAATAAACATTTGGAGCATTTACATGTGCTTTTAAATCAAATCATCCATTTGCAGTATTTGTCTGTACGTACAGGTGGTTGAGTAGGATCTTGGTGGCTGGAGAATATAGGTAGATTCCATCGAGTTCGCTTTTGCCACATACGAATTCGCCAATTTGTTTTTGCCAAATGTCACTGCAAATGTATGTGGGGGGTGGGTTATAGTAGTAATAAAGGTGAGGGGGTGGGGATTGCGATGGTCTCCCCGCATACATTGGCAGCAAAATGTTGTAAAAGAAAATGAAATGGACGAAATCGTCTGCAGAAAAAACCCTTGATGAGCTCAGGTGCTGCTTCCAGGGACAAGAGTGTTGTTTTAAGGCCATCACGGAGCCTGATTGAATGGGGATGGACTTAATATCAGGGGTAAAATGTTCCTGCGCTGGGACGCAAGAAAGGTGAAGGAGTGAAACCCAGAGATATCACAGGGTGGATAGGGGAAGGGAGAGGTTGAAATGGCCTTCAGATCTGAGGGAGTGAACAACAGGAACAGAGTTAGCCAGGTAAGGTGGAGGTGGCCCACTGATGGAATACACACAAGAAGATGGTATTTAATGAAGGAGCAAATGCGGTAGGGACTCCATCCTTCACAAGGTAAGGTTTTCAGCCAGGCTGAACAAGTGCCGCTCATGTAGGACTCCGCACCTCAACACCGAAGGCAATACTGAGGGCAAAACTAAAGGTGACATGGACCACATACCTTAGACAGGTATGCCCTAAAAAGAACAGGACACCAGCACTGAAATAGTGATCGGGGACCATGGTTGTGCTACCAAGAAAGCTATGTCTCACATACGACAACTTATCTCCATGGCAAACCTGCAATGTAACACTGCAGTAGTAAAACATGTGTGCCACACACTGCACAAGACAGAATCACTGTAATATGATATGGGACACCCAGTGCAGGACTCACACAGGTGCGCACCACGCAGGACAGGAAACCATCGCTGCAATACTATCAAGTGACAGTCACTCTGAGATTGAATTGCAGACACCACACACAGGATGGGCATGTTACACAGCTGAGTGATCATAACACACTGACGTAAAGTGTGGTCATAAAGGAGGTTTCATTCCTGATCAACAAAGGCAATTCCTTCTCCAATCCTAGGGTGCACTCTCTCTCCTCAGTCTCTGGGTTGTTCTCTCCCGCTGCGTGGAGGGTGTCCCTTACCTACCTGTGAGGTGTATCTCTGCTCTAACTCTGGAGTGAGTGTAACCCTCCCCAAGCTTTGGGGACTTTCTCTCAGCCTCGATGTGAATATCTCCCTAACCACTGGGGCATACCTTTGTTCAATCCTAAGGGGATCTTCTTTGCTAACCTCACAGTGCATTTATCCCAAATCTCTGGGGTGCATCGCTATCCAACCCTAGTTGAAGCTTTGTTAGCAATATGTATTAAAATTGTAGACTTTGCCAGTGTTTAACATAAATTCGCTTCTGAAACAGTTAAATGCGAACATGTTTTTAAAAGCCTTAGCCTGCAAAAACACATACTGTCCTTGCTAGGTCACAGCTGTTGGGCCTGCGTCGAGATCACGTACGAAGAGTGTTAAATTAGCCAGGAGCAGCTGGAGGAGGAAATGTGAAACTCAGGCTGCAGTTCAATTTTAGCACTAAGTCAATGGCTGCTGTAATTTAATCTATGTTGTAAATTGTATATAAACTCCCTTTATGAATGGAAGAGGAGCAGAGACAGAGAGAGAGGGCTCAGATGATGTCTATACACCACACTGAGTAAGGCTGCAGCTGTTAAAATAAACCAGTCTAAAACTAACACTGTCCCGGTGCTTCATTATTTGCTAGACTCGAAGGAACATAGAAGTATTATTATTCTTTTTTTGTTTACCACCTTCCTCTCTTACTTCTGGTTTGTCCTTCTGACCAAACTCGGGGGTGTATCTCTTCCCAATAATGTGGGCATTTATCACCCCAACTACCATTAAAATAATGGAAGGCATTCTCTCACTGCACGAATGAAACATGTGTGTCTCGCAAAGCGCACCAACATTCTAATGCTGAAAGAGGACCCTCACTGTGGAACTGGAAGAGGGGCACCTAACTGTGAAAAGGACATCGCCCCTGCAATACTGAAAGGTGGAACACACTCAATGCTTCATCGAGGCTCTCTTTGGGTGTTTTTAGGTCGAGATAATATCACAAAAACACAAAATAAATCAGACCCAGGCAATCGTTAAAGATTGCACAGTGTTTAAAATACAAATTCCCACTGTGAAGTCGCACAGTTATTCTTAAGAATTCTAATGGTACACATATTTGCTTGTTTAATGTCTTCTGAGTTGCTCCCTCCACTTCCAGCGGTCAGATATGAATTTGAACAAACCTGGTGGCTAGTGAGTATACTATTTTGTATTTTGTTGTCAATCTTGAAAAACAGGAGATAGGAGAATTCAGAATATGGCTTTCAGCCCCAAGGAGGGGGTGCTGGTATGGCCAGTAACAGCCCACCAGTCTGAATCATGGTAGGCCCAAGCGAATCGAGAGCATCGGTTTGGGCTGTGGGCTGCTACCGGCCATGTCCGTGCCCCCGCCGTGGGGGCAAAAGCCATTTGCACCCCGGATTTAACAGGGGTGAGAATGTTTTTTTCTTTCTTTTTTTCGTCAGGAGATGAGCTCAGATCAGAGTGCGTGAGCCCATCTTCTGAGGAAAATGCAAACAAAGTTTTATTTTCCGCTGCTATTTGAAAAGGCAGCTAGCCCCTTTTCAACGTTATGCTGCTGGTGTGGGCGGTGATTATGGAATCACGCCCAGGAAAGACATGTTCTGATTGGATAAACTGTCTTTTCCGGGTGAAAATGTAAACTGACTATCAATTGTTTTGACCAGGAGGTTGTTTTGTTCCAGCAGAATTTTAATCCTGTAAATAGTTTGACTTTCTTAAGCAAGGAAAGACTTCCAAATGTTTCAGCTTGGAATTTTATGACTTCCTCTCAAAAAACATTAACGGAAGCACTGTCCTCACTGCTGGACTGAAGCAAATTGGCCTCACACAAGAGCGGGCACCGCCACTGCAATTCCAGCGTTAGTGTCATGTGTTGAGGTGCATTTGTATCCGTCCTCCAGTGACCCCTCAAATCACCTATCATGGCACTAGTTCTTTATTTTATTTAGATAAAAAAGGCTTTCCACTAATATCGATTATTCCTCTTTCTCTGCGTGAGATCCATGTACCTGCATTCTCTGCTGCATGTCACTCGCTCAGCGACCAACCCAGATCACCACTCCGAGCCCTTCTTTCCTCTTCTTGCTGGCAGATTAGATCCATCAGCCGTGATTATTGGATACCGACCGAGGCTTGAACCTCATTACTCCACCCTCTTGAGTGTGTAGTCATGGGATGGATTTCTTCATGGTCTGTGTGGACTTGTCACAGTAAGGCTGGTCTCACAGGGTCGTCGTGGTGACGATTGCCATTTCAGCTCTCATATTACCTTTATAGACCTTGGGAGAAGTCATTGCTGTCTGCTTCACCTTGGAGGCTGGGGGTGTTCAGGTCATTACCGCTAGATAATGTATTTATAGCGGTTGCCTTTTTTTATTCTGTCAGTGGTCTACTGGAAAACCCAGAACCGAGCGGAACTCCACACCAAGCCAACCCACACAAATGCAAGGCCATAACAATGTTACATGATGGCTTTGCAAATGCCATGTATGTACAGTGTTCCTTCAGGTATTCTAAATGAACTATTTAGCAATGTGCTTTCCAGTTGAAAGAGCTCTGAAGCTGGCAGTCAACGCCAAGTTCAGCACCATACAAACATCGTAAATAAATAAAAAAATAAAAATAAGTAGTCTAAAAACTGCTCATTCAACCGGCCTATCAGTAACTCCCAATCAACCCTTAGCATGTATCTCCTAACGCTCAGATGGAGGCCCCGCGCAACGCCTTGTGGGGGCTGCTTCTTTGGAGCTCAGTTGATCATGGAATGTGTGAGTACTCAATGATCGTCAGGTGAGCAGCTGCCGGAAAATGATGCGCTGAGTGCGGAATGAATTCCTGTGATTTCACTGTAATATAGAAATATTAACACAAATGCTTCCTCAACATCATTAGTGCATGCTTTATTAAACACGCCGCCAAGAAGGACCCTTTGTGAGGGGTCCAGCTGCTGAGGGGGAGGCGCATGCACGTGTGGGTGGATGTGAGATGAAAGGAGAGAGGAAACAGAGGGTCACTATGGAGACGCACTGATTAACAGGCTGAACGCTGACACCCCTCCCTCCCCCAACAGATAGCGGTACAGTTGTTTACCATCTTAAAAACACACAGAGTCAAATGTCACCTTGGCAGATGTATTTATACAATCAACGTGACGTCACCGTTGCTAAGCAACAGAGTTTAAAAACTGGTGCAAGATGGGCGACAATGGCAAACCTACATCCATTGGAAGTTTGGCAAGGTTATCTTCCTATGGCCGGCAGTAGTTGCTTTGTTACTAGAATAGCCCCATGGCCCGTCCCAAAGGTACCCACGTAAGCACAGGGCAATATGCCAAGCCATACACGTTGGCATGAGCATTCATCTGAAGTAGTGATGCAGCTGTGTGGGTCCAGATGTGACAGCAAAGGGTGAGCAGGTCCAGTTTGTGCTGTCAGCCTTACACTGGCAAATGTATCACACCAGCTGTGCTTAAAGTGGGATGGGACCCGGTGGCTCGAGGGGGAGACTTTAGGGGTGGAGGAGGCTGAGTCTCAAAGAAGTCGCAAAACAATATTTGGGGGCAGGTCCTAAGAAGTGTCTGGCACCCCCTCTCAAGCAGTGAAGGTACTTTGATAAGATGAGATGCTTGGCCTACGTGACAGTGGCGTGCCCAGACGCTTTTGACTGGGGTGGCCCCAGTGGGGCACTGACTTATGCAGGGGTGGCATGAAGTACGAGCACTCACACACATAATGATCATAGTTTAGGATAATGGGGTGGCACCTGGGGTGGCCAATCAGATTCCAGGGGTAGCACGTGCCACCCCAGGCCACTCCCTGGACACGCCCATGCTATATGACTATACAGGCGGCCGAACAGATGAGGTTGTATTTTTGTATTTGGCATGAAAGGGAGAAAAATCGATTTTACAATCAGTTTACAATGTGATATAATGTATTAGCAGTCATGAAATTGGGTAAAACAAACATATTCAAATATAGAAACACAATGGGCCTCATTACGACCATGGCGGAGGACCATGGCGCTATAAGCACCATGGTCCATGGCGCTAAGCTGCCAACTCCGCCATGGTGGTTGGCGGACTTACCGCCCCATTCCGACCTTGGCGGGGCGGTAAGTCCCCAATCCCCATTTTACCCATTCCCATTCTTGCCCCATAGGGCATAATGGGAGTGGGGAAGGCGTTAATTACGCCACCGTAAATTACGGTGGCGTAATTAACTCCATGGTCCCTTAGCGCCATGGATTTTAACGCCTGCAAAAAGCAGGCGTTAAAATCACCATGGCGCTAAGGGACCTCGTAGTAAGGCGGAAGGGGTCGGCGCTGTTAACGCTGCCGTTAACCCCTTACCGCCTGGGTCGTAATGAGGCCCAATATGATGAATGACGGTTCCAATGCCTCCGTTTTCTTTAAGGAAATCCATGATTCTTCTGTATAACTGCATTAACTCCTTCTAATGGCACGACTGCAGTGTAATATGTTGTCAAAATCAAATAATGTGCTTTCTGTATTACATTTTCCCTTCAGAGTATTTGGGAAAAAATGATCTAACTTCAACAGTCAGACATATTATGTTGTCCACAGCACAGGCAATAGTGGCATCTATTTAGTAGTAGTGGCATCTACTTAGGAAGAGCAGTATTGTTACTCTGTGTCAGGAAATACGCCTGGGTACCCGGCTTAGCCCTGACTAGAGGTCAGTTTTTGGAGACTTCAGTGGGTGAGTCAGTGCTAGTCCTGGCACATTTAAAGTTCTTGGCATGGGCTCCGCATACCGAGATCTCTTCGTCATCCCTTGAAATGAGTAGGGTGGGCGATAGAGGGGGAGAGACAGGAATGGGTTTATGGGGTGGGGGGGCCTTCTGCAAATACATCAGAAACAGTGAGAGTGGCAGGTGGGGTGTAGCAGGAGCAACAGGAAGTGTGGCTACAAGGGAGCATGGCTATGGACCGAGTGCGGGCTGGGTGTCCGCATAGACACAGAGGTGGGTTTTGGGAATGTGGAGGATGGCGTGTAAAAAAAATAGACCGTAAAAAGAGTGAGCATTGTCGAGAGGCAGATGAGTACAACACGCATAGGGCCGACCCCTCTCCCGCCTTTGTATTGTAAGAACGAAAGGAGTGCATGATTTATGGCGTCTGCCCCCCTCTCCAACTCCACACCGCAAGTACAAGAGACACTAAGGCAAACCTAACAACCTTATCCTGGCGAGACCGAAGAAGAGATGGATCTGCAAGCTCTAGCAGAAATGAACATGTTACTAAAGATGAAGAGAGCAAATGATATCACTGCCGAAACTGACACACGTAGACGCACTAGACACGAAGCAGATATGCAAACACCATAAAGATACACAGCGATTAGGTCAAACTTGCATTTAGAAATGAAGAATGTTACCTGCACGAATAGACACTAGAAAACATATCATCAATGTATATGCTGAAATGCAAGGCAAATGAGATAAACACAAAGCTTGCTTAATGTAGAAATGCAACAGTAACGAGCAGACATTCTGGATAAAATGGAACATGCAGCCACATTCAAATGAATGGGAAGCATCGAAGAAGCCTCAAAGCTGCAGGGAGATCAGACTTGCTGAATTAGCTGTAAATACAGACCCGAGCAGACCAGACAATAGCTGCAGAACTCATGCCAAGGTTATTGTGGAAAAGGGAGGCTTGGACTAGCACAAAGGAGAACAGAAGACAATAATTCCCAAGCATAAGACACATTTCTCTTGGATTAAGTAAAGAAACAAACAGCCCTTGAAAGCCAGGTGCTTGCTACTTAAGGTTTAATATTGAAAGAAAAGTAGGTTGAACACATCTGCAGTGTCCAAGAAGGGTAAGGCCACCGATAATAATAAGGGATAAAGTCCTAGTAAAAGTCGAGCAGAATAATTCAAAACGTGGTCTACTCACACGTGACCGACAGTTGGAGAACAATGGCTTTTCATTACCTCCAGTCGCAGATAGGCTCAGGCCTTCACTCCCCTCGAGTTCTTAGGACAAAGATAACAGACAAAGCCAAGTTCAAAGCTAAAATCCTGGCCTGTGGACTAGGAAAGCAGAGAAGGTGTCTTATTAATTGGAAAAAGCAGCATCTTGATGCTGCTCCCGCTGCCAATGTTGTTGCTCATGTGCTGATGACCTGCCAAGTAGTCAAGGTTGGTAAGACTCCTGTCACCCAATCACTGTTCTCAACTCATGCCATCTTGTAACTGTTGCAATAGCCAAAGGTTGGTGTAGTGATGATGTCTTCTCACCTATAATCTATTTAGAGGTGGTCCGAGGTGTAGCCAGTAGATAAGTAGTACCAATGAAGAAACTAACCCCTATACATTATATACATAGACAATACCCCTAACCAATCCCACCTTCCCATAGGTTTTTGTAGCCACAAATGTAACAAGACGTCAGTTGTGACTCATTTTCTATTCTTAAACTGTTGTCAAGTTCGAGAAGGACGAGAGCGTGGAGATGTTTAGGTGTTTATTGCTTGTGAGGAATTCAACCATTGAATGAGGGTAGGTCAACCTTAGGAAACAGTGTGGGGCTAATCTGCACACATTTTCCTATGCTCACCGGACGACATACACAAACACCTGTGTACTCTGGGTGGAAACAGCCTACAGGCGCAGTCCTCCCTGTCACGTTTAGTTGGAATGTGACACCCAGGAGTACATCAAGGGATGTCAAAAGGGGGAGGGCAAAACCTTCCCCCTGCCATGGACAGCCTAATTAAATAACAAAGGCTCCATGGATCCATCCTATCCTTTTTTTGCTCTGCTGGTGGCAGTGATGCATACTGATGAGCTAATTTAAGCAGGCCCACGACAAGGCTGGTCACAGGGCTAACAAAAGAAAGGAAACCCCATCACCTTTGATATGCATCTGTGTCAACCTGAAGGCAGTTAGTATCAATGACAGTGAGCTGTCATGTCTGGTACATGTGTTTACATTAGGCCACCCCCTCAGGGCGACCACATTCAGAGGGTAGGAGTATGTGATTTGATGAGACAGAAAGTCTGTGCTCACCACAACTTCAAGGGAGACGTGCCTTTAATCAGGAACCACAGAGAACTCAATTAACCAGAGAGGCCCTTTGATCCACAACATACAGGAAGATGGGTGGGACTTAGTAGTACATGTTTTCACCCCTTTACCTTTCCTCTTGCAAAGCACTTTGGTTATGACCTCACGCATATCAGAAGATTGTTGGTGGAGACCCAGGATTGGTTCATTAAGGTAGGCTTAGCCTACACCAATCACTGGGGCCCCTCTTTTGGCAGATCATCTGAAGCTTTTTGCAAGGACTCGCAAGAATAACTCATTGGGACCTTGGCTGAAGGTACATTCTGCCTTACAGCTTTTGCCAGTGAAGGAAGGCCAGGATTTCCAAGAGGGAAGCAAAATCCCTCTCTTAAACATCTCCCAGGGAACAGAGGGAGATACTGAATCCAGAGGGCCCTTCAGCAGCTCCAGAACCGGTACTCAGCCAGCACACAGCATGTCCTGCTAGGCTCTGCAAGCAAGCTTCCTCTGTGGGAAGTGCCAAAGCATCGCTGAACCAAACCAAGGACAAGGCTGTTGCCTGCAACATTGTCCTCAGCTTTGGCCTGTCAGTCTTAAAGGACGACACAAGCCCAGCGAAGAAGCTAGGAGTAGTGCACTGACCAGCATTAACCAGCAACCACCTTAAAGGACATTTTCGAGGCAGTCGAGCCCCTCAAGCTGCAACAGACTGCACGGCTGACTGTTGTCACACTGCAGTCGCTCACGCTGTCCGAGACTCCTCGACCAGTGCTTCAAACCCACCAACCAGTACTGAGACAATGATCCCTGACCCAGAGTCGCCATGTAGGCCAGCCTGCAGCCGTCCATCCAGCCTCGCTCGCCAAACTGCCTGCCGCATGATAACCACAGCTGTCTCCCATCTTGAACTCTGTCGCAGAAGCTGGAAAGTGCCCTGAAACCGACTCAACCCTGTCGAGCACCAAGAACTTCTACAAGCACAAGATACATTATGGTTCTGTCCCCCTGTTCCTTCTCCGTAGGCCCCTGGTGACATTCTATGACCCATTGCTCCCCTTGTGTTGAAACCAAGTATCCTTGAACTACTGAGATTAATTACTTTACTGACTACCCTCCTGTCAGTATCCAGAGTCCATCCCTTTTCCTTTGTGAAACTGTCCTTTGCGTTCCTTGACAGCGTGATTTGTATTTTGTAGTGTGCTAGAACTGTCTGTTGAATAATAATAAAGTAGATATTTCTATACAACCTTGACTGGACAGTGTGTTGCAACTAACCAACAATCCACGACCTTGCAGAGATAGGCCTGCTGTTATGTCCACATTACCAACATTGTAGAAGGATGTTTATAATTTGCTTGCATTTCCAATCTGCTCAGATCCTTTCTGGTGTACTAGAGGTGTGGGGCTGATTGATGGTTTAGAAACCGATATTCATCCCTGCACCACTGGTGCCCCGGAATGTTGATTTGCCACACTGCTGTCCCTGTTTTATCTGGACTATTAATAAAACAGGCCTTTGTCAGTTAACATGACTCCTCCGTTATTGGGTGCAGGATTTCCTGACCTGTCTGTTCCACTCAGGACTGGGGATTTCCAACCCCTCGATTACATATGTAGCAGGTGATGGTGCTGACCTGCCCCCTCGGATTGTCGAATCTTCCCGCTGCGAGCCTGAGGACTGCGGAGTGACCCATGGAGACTGGAAAATCACGCGTGAACTGAGACAGTCTTCAGGGGCACCCTTAGAGGAAATTCTGGCCCATACCCACGGGGCGCCCGCAAGGTGAAGGCAGTGTGGCCAATTGAGGGACGTTCAATACCGAAGGCCTCAGCAGATCCAACAATGTAAGTATAGAGCATCAAATTGACAAACGAAGGTGGGAGGGATTTTTTTGTATAATACTGGGGAAAAGTGATAAAGGATTTATATATTAATTTATTTTAATTTTCTACATACCCAGTGGCAATTGAGTGTACTATTTTTATTTTGTTGTCAAACTTGAAAAACAGGAATAGGAGAATTCAGAATATGGCTTTCACCCCCTAGACGGGGGAGGGTGGTACATGGCCATGTGCAGAGTGCGCAAGCCTACCTCCTGAGGAAAACAAAACAAGTTTACAAAATTGAAAAAATAGTCAACCCCCTTTTGAAAAGGGATCTAGTCTCTGATTGAATAATCTGTCTTTCCTGGGTGTAGATGTCTTTTTTTACCTGCAAACTGACTTTCAATTGTTTTGTCCAGAAGGTTGTTTGTTTCCAGTGGAATTTTAAGCCTGTATGTAGTTTGACTTTCTAAAGCAAGGAAAGACTTCCAAATGTTTCAGGTTGGAATTGTTTGACTTCCTCTCCAAACCATTAACGGAAGCACTGTCCTCACTGCTTGACTGAAGCAAATTCACCTCACACAAGACGGGCACCGCCACTGCCATTCTAGTGTTATTGTCATGTGTTGAGGTGCATTTGTTTCCATCCTCCAGTGACCCCTCCAATCACCTATCATGGCACTAGTTCTATATTTTATTTAGAAGAAAAAGGCTTTCCACTAATATTGTTTATTCCTCTTTCTGTGCTTGAAGTCCATGTACCTGCATTCTGTACTGCATGTCACTCACTCAGCTCCCAACCCAGATCACCACTCCGAGCCCTTCTTTCCTCCTCTTGCTGATCATTGGATACCGAGGCTTGAGCCTCATTACTCCACCCTCTTGAGTGTGTAGTCATGGGATGGATTGCTTCATGGTCTGTGCGGACTTGTCACAGTAAGGCTGGTCTCACAGGGTCTTTGCTGTGAGGATTACCACTCCAGCTCTCATATTAGCTTTGTAGACCTTGGGAGAAGTAACTGTCGTCAGCTTCACCTTACGGGTTGCGGTGTTCAGGTCATTATCGCTAGATAATGTATCTATAGCGATTGTCTTTTATATTGTCTATCAATGGTCTACTGGAAAACCCAGAACCGAGCGGAACTCCACACCAAGCCAACCCACACAAATGCAAGGCCATAACAATGTTACATGATGGCTTTGCAAATGCCATGTATGTACAGTGTTCCTTCAGGTATTCTAACTTAAGTATTTCTCAATGTGCTTTCTATTTTCAGCACTGTACAAAAAATCGTAAGTAAATTAAAACACGAAAAATAAGCAGTCTTAACTCCCGATCAACCCTTACCCGTCACCCCTTTACCATGTATCTCCTAACGCTCAGATGGAGGCCCCACGCAAGGCCTTGTGGGGGCTGCTTCTTTGGAGCTCAGTTGATCATGGAATGTGTGAGTACTCAATGATCATCAGGTGAGCAGCTACCGGAAAATGAGGCGCTGAGTGCGGAATGAATTCCTGTGATTTCACTGTAATATAGAAATATTAACACAAATGCTTCCTCAACATCTTAAGTGCATGCTTTATGTAACACCTTGGCATTCACGCCCGCAGGAAGGGGGGTTATGACCCTTTGTGAGGGGTCCAGCTACTAATGGAGAGGCGCATGCACGTGTGGCTGGATGTGAGATGGAAAGAGAGCGGAAACAGGGGTCACTATGGAGACGCACTGATTAACAGGCTGAATGTTGACAGCCCCCCCCCAAACCCCCAACAGTATAGCGTTACATTTGTTTTCCATCTTAAAAACACACAGAGTCAAATGTCACCTTGGCAGATGTATTTATACACTCAACGTGACGTCACCGTTGCTAAGCAACATAGTTTTAAAACTGGTGCAAGATGGGCGACAATGCCAAACCTACATCCCATTACAAGTGTGTCAAGGTTATCTTCCTATGGCCAACAATAGCTGCTTTGCTACTAGAATAGCCCCACGGCCCGTCCCAAAGGTACCCACGTAAGCACAGGGCAATATGCCAAGCCATACACGTCGTCATGAGCATTTATCTGAAGTAGTGATGCAGCTGTGTGTCTCCAGATGTGACAGCAAAGGGTGAGCAGGTCCAGTTTGCGCTGTCAGTCTTGTCACTGTGGCGGTGCTTAAAGTGGGATAGGTAGCGGTGGTGAAGTGTGCGGCGGGGGGTGGGACTGAGGAGGGGGCGGGCTGTAAAGGAGTGGCAAAACAATTTTTGGGGGCAGGTCCTACGAAGTGACCGCCCTCATTCACCCGCCCCCCCCCCGCCCCTGTTCCGCCGTACTTTGATAAGCTGAGATGCTTGGACTGCGTGACTACTCAGGCGACCTTAACAGATGACGTTGTGTTTTTGTCTTTGGCATGAAAGGGAGACAAATCGGTTTTAAAAGGAGTTAAAAACTGGGTAAAAGAAACATATTCAAATATAGAAATAAAATATGGTGCACGACGGTTCCAGTGCCTCCGTTTTGTTTCAGGAAATCCGTGATTTGTCTGTATGAAGGCATTTATTAATTCATTCTAATGGCATGACCACAATACTGGATAATATAATATTCTGTGCCAATCAAATAATAAGTACTCTGTGTTATATTTTCCCTTCAGAGTACTTGGGAAGTAATGACCTAACTTCAACTGTCGGACATATTATGTGGTCCATGGCATGGGTAACAGTGGTATCTAGTCAGGAAGAGCAGTATTGTTACTCTGTGTGGGGGAAGTAAGGCTGGGGACCCGGCATGGATCCGGTCAACATGACCGAATCCAAATGACCTGCAGCACCAAATTACCTAAAATATATACTACTCAATGTCCTACTGACTAAATGCTCCTTTTCTTTTTTTGTTAGGAACAGCTGCAGGGTATCCCCCGCAACACCCAGCTCACTGTACTATTCAGTGTAGTGAGCGGGGATTGCGGGGAACACCCCTGCAGCTGTTCCGATCAAAAAAACAAAAACAAAGAAAAGAGGCTGCAGGGATGTCCCCTGCAACACCCCACTCACTATACTTGATAGTATAGTGAGCGAGGATTGCGGGGGACACCCCTGCAGCTGACCCAACCAAAAAAAAAAAAAAAAGAAAAAGACCTTTTGGCGCTGGTTCCCGATCACAGAAGTGAGAGGAAACTGGCGTTGCAGGGACCAGCGAGACGGAAGGATGGGTAAGTAAGGGGGTGGGGTTCTGGGAGGCAGTTAGGATTTCTATAGATTTGGGGTTGTTTTACCTTAAATGACCGAATGAGAAATGTACGAACAATTTTGTATTATGTACATTTCTCACGTGGTCATTTCCGTCGCAAACTTTTCAGTCACGGAAGAACAACCCCAAATCACCTGGCATAGCCCTAACTAGTGGGACATTTCTGGAGACTTCTGTGGCTGGATCTCTGCTAGTCCCGGCCCACTTAAAGTCCTTGCCGCGGGATAACTGAGCCAAGATCTCTATGCTAGCCCTGTGTCTGACCCGAAATGAGAAGGGTGGACGATGAAGGGGTAGAGACAGGAATGGGTTTATGGGCGCGGGGAGGCCTTCTGTGGATACATGAGAAACATAGCGAGAGTGGCAGGCGGGGTGTGGCAGGAGCGACAGGGAGTGTGGCTACAGGGAGCATGGCTATGGCCAGACTGTGGGGCTGGAGGTCAGCAGTGGCCTATAGGTGGGTTTTGGGAATGGGGAGGGTGGCGTGTAAAACAAATGACCGTAAAACGATTGAGTGTGGAAAGCAGCGCAGTGACAAGAAGATCCTGAACCACCAAAAGATAGAGAATCAGGGAGGAAAGAATGAATATTATGAGGAATATTGGTGACTTTTAGAAACGCTGTAAAAACGCTTTTTATTCCCGTAGTTAAATTCTGTGCCCCTGGTGCCAGTGTCATGGTGGCCGCCCAAAGCGTACGCACCTTCTTTGGGTAACTCACGGCCTATCGAAAGGACTTGTCAAAGCAGAGTGAAAAGAAGGGAAACGACCCTGTCCACTGGCCGAAGAAAGTCATGGGGTTTTCAGGTCACTCAGAAAGGCCACATTAAATGTATGTTATCAGGGCCCTGTGAGTGAGCATAGGAACAGGGACAGTGGTTTGCGGGGTGCTATGTCTGCCACAGAGAAATAGGCGCCAGACATTGCATTTGTCAGGTCTGTAGTAGAAAAAGGCAGAAGTCATCACATGATCTGAGGAATATACTCAAGCATTAAGGACAGCCCTCTGTAATTAAGTACATTTTGTTTTGTTTTTATTGTTTTATGGTTAAATAAATGTAACCTTTAACAAACTTGATAATACAATAAGTTAAAAAGACAAATGAATCATCTTAAAAAAAGATGTTCAAGTAAACTGCATGGGAATCAAGCGGAACCCAAAAAAAGGAGAATTATAATTATAATCACATACAAAAAACTGAAAAATGCAGAAAAAAAGAGACAAACCCATAACTAAAATAACAATAAGGAAGCTCCTTCTACATAGATAAGTAGGAGCGATCTTCAAACTATTCCATGTTCCCCTCCAACCTAAGTGCTTTTAGGAAGGTGATCACATCAATTAAGGTGGAGGTTGAGGGGCCAAATAGACAGGTAGACCAGATCGCCTCGGTATCCCCCAAAGTCAGAGAGGGCACTAACTTTTTCAAGATATTTTGATCTCAGATCACCCAATGCTGGACAAACAATAATAACATGCTGCAAAGTTTCAAGTGTTGCCTCATTCTTGTGATACCGCCACCCCACCGATCCACAGCAATGTAGCCCACGAGCCCACCTTGCAGGATACACAGACATAAATGGTGCCAAAATTCCCAATTTCTTGTGATCACACATAAGGTGCGAAAGAGAAGAGTTTCCATGCATTTTTTCCACGGTTGTAATCCAATCTTGATAAAATAGGGATTCCTTAAGCGCTTTGGGTTATCACATCATTCCCTCAATGAGCTATTCCCTTTACGTAGCACCAATACACAGTGGTCATATGTCTCATTAATCCGTCATCTGCTGCTACTATCCAGGATACTTTTTAGGTCTTCAAACAAAGATCTCCCCAAAGGCATCATTATTTTCCTCAATAAGGACAGCTGCTTCCACTCAACACGTGCATTCCGGGAAGTTATCCCAAGTTCATAACGTATCGCATCAATTGGGACAGCGTTGGACACCATCAACATCCAACGGCAGGCAGTAGTACAATAGGACGGTATCATCAAATGCGTCACAGAGCAAGCATGTTACTGAAGAAGATATGCCAAACTGAGCCATCGGCCCAGAGAAGGACTTTGAGATGGGGGGAGATGTGAACTCTACATGATGATCCAGTTAGAGCAACAGCCCGGCTGTATCATTCTGTACCTTCGGCATTAAAAAAAACATCCCAAGAGTTCATAGAACTGTACCATGTAATAACTGGTCAGGGCTCTGATCATTGCATTGGAAGAGGCCTTGAGTATATGCATTGGGGAACCGAGAAGTATGAAGTGGACAGAAAAACTGGTCCTTACCATCGTGATTGGTCCGGGTGTATGGCTCCTGCTGGCATTAAACCACTGCTTTGGCTTGCAATGGGTACAGGTGCTGGATGTCGAGCAAGAGCACAGAGTCCCTTGGGATGGATTTGGAAAATACCATTGATGATGAACTCCTAACACAACACGTATCTTCCGGCCTTGCTGGAGGTGAAGAGTAGTTTTGGCGCCAGGTTTTCCCCAGCCTAGCATGGACACAACCTCCTCGTGCTACTGCACTTTTTCCGACTACTCCCATATCAAGTAATACGAACAGACTCAATTACATCTGGAAGGAAGCCACAAGCCAGAGTATCAGCTGCAGTTGTCTTCTTTATGGTATTATCGGTTAAAAGATTAATTTCAATATTTGTTTGGTAGCAAGGCAAACATGTCAGCTTTAAGCAACTTCTCAGGGATTTGGTTGTTGTACATGCGCGTGTGTTTCTCCTGCCATGTGGGTTGAAAGGTTTTCTGTGTCCTGATAGGCTAAGATACAATTTAACAAATGTGTTTTCTAACGTGTTTTGGCTGGTTTGGGGGGCTCTAAAAATCCCCCATTCCCACTTAGTTTGTTTGGGATATGGGGGGTCCCCATAGAACTATTGCTGCTGCCTGTGACGGGACGAGGTTGGAACTCCTTGGGGGGAAAAGCACCAAGCGCAGAGAAATCCAGACTGGATTAAAGATCTAGGCCAAAGTGAGACCAGCCGGCAGAAGAACGACCTGTGGTGAGCATGGAAGTGAGGGGATCTGTGACGCACCTTCCTTTTGTCAACAACAAACATGTACACTCCCACTGAGTTATGTGACAGGAAAGGAGTACACTATCTATATAATGGATTGGGGAATTACTGGTGGGCACCCCCACAGGAAGGACAAGACTGTTATCTGTGACCCCCGCAGTGTGCAACGCCCCTTTAAGAGGTGTCATGACTATGTCATGACACCATGTGAATAAAGGAAGCTCCTTCAAGGACGTGCCTTAGAATGGGGGCAGACTCCAACAATGGACCTACTGTCTCCGTCTCTCATTTCAGGCATGCAGGCCCACACACTGTGTGATCATGGTCCTGCAGCCCAGGCCTGCAGGCCCAAACTGTGTGATCACAGTCCTGCGGGTCCTGTCGCTCTGGGCCCCCCCATATAAGCAAGGTGCCCTGGGTCGGCCCAGGACACCCTACATCCCGGATGCTCCTGGCATCCACGGTGCCCCGGCACCCCAGGCCATGTCCCCATGGGCTACCAGGGTCTGCCCTGCAACTCATGTAAGTCCGGGTGACCCCAGCAACCCACCAAGGCGCTGGGTCCCACAGCACTAGTGAGGCCGGTCGTGTGACCACCACCGGCCCCCCAACAAAGACCAGCTAAAATGGGCACTAACAGGATGGAACATTCTCCCCAACACAAGACACATATCAACAGAGGGTGCCAGCAGGGTCCTCATGTGTATTATTACACTTGTATGCGCCGCTCCAGGGTTCTGGCCATGCGGCTATCTTTGGAGGAAAACGTCAGTTTAAATGTTTTTCTTCATTTTGAAATGATTTGTGATCTTCTGAAAATCTGGGGCTATGAAGTTCGTAGTAAAGGGGGCACTAGGGCACACCATCTGTTAAATATTAGCACGCGGCTACTGTGCGGCAGCCAATCCGCGAGCGCAGAACACAAGCTTTACCTGCTCATCCAAGACTGCATTCAATGCACCCAAAGTGAAAGGGCAGGCCCCCACAAGCGGCCCAGCGATGCCTTCCGCTTTCTACGCCCCTGGTCCAACTCTCTGCTCTCCATCCTCTTCCAGCTCCCGACACTTACTTTTTTCTCTGCCCCGCGGCGGCTACCATGCACATAGAAAAGGGACTATTTTATAACCTCATGTTCTATTTTCCCTGACGGCCCTCATTGTTTGTGCATTTTTTGTCTTTTACAAAGGAACGCTGGCGTGAGAGCATGTATTGCCTTGTCTGACCTTTCCCGTATGTAGGGAAAAACATTGTGTTTTTAAGCATTATACAGAGATGGGTGGGCATTATTGCTTGTTAATGCCCGTCCCAAGTTCGCCTCAGACAATAACTTGGGGAATGGCGTTATGTCAAGAGACCCCCCTCGTGTAGTGTGCTACTTTTCTTTTGCACTTTGACGGCACAGATGTACCCGTCTACTTGCTCCTCCGTGCAGTGCGTCCAGGGCAGAGAAAAGATGGCCAGGGAAAGAAACATTCCATTGCAAGGCGGTCTTGAGCAAATGATGTTTGGCGGCAGCGATGACCACGTCCAGGTTTTGATTTCCAGGGGAGTCACACTGGCGTGACTGATGTCGGCAGTGATTGCGGGTGGGGGTGAATTAGGAGACGCCGACGAGGATGCGGTCACGACGGGAGAGGTAAGTGCACAGGTGGGGGTCCAGGTGAGGCAAAATGATGCAGGCTGCGAGTTATAGAGAGTAAGAGAACATTCCGAGCATTGTGATTGGCCCAGCCATGGGCTGCAAAGCTGCAGGGTTCTATCTAATGAAGATTAACATGCAAAGAATGTATGTATGCTCGTCGCTTACTCATAATGACCACGCTGCATTGCACTAACCCTCAAAGACATGTGTCTGCATGCCCAGTGGGTAACTCTTAAATGTGTGGGTAGTTCAAGGAGCTATGCCAGGCATGCTCCTCATCAAGCTATCATTACAGTGCTGATATTTTAAAATAATTATGCACAATATTTGAGAAATAAATGCAATACAACTTTGGGAAATTCCATAAATGTTTTCCATCCGGTGACGAATTGAGGTCAGCATCTGAAAAGGCCCCGCCTTGGTGTTGTCGTGCTGTAATTAAAGCAAATGTAGGGCAGCCCCCACAGGGATGACGGGCATTCCACACACAGGGAGAACGCCATATTTGATGACACTCATTTTCTGTTGTCATTCTTTCACACGGCTTCTCCCAGAATACAGAAGATCCTTTTACACCCCCGATGCCCGTGGGCATGGCGGATAAAGGACGGAAAGAGGAGATGGGTTGGCATCTGGGCAGCGTGCAATAACAATACAGCTGCCTGCAGGCCAATGTGGTGTTCCAAAGCTTGCTTCTCTGGGTCCTATTACCCCGCCTGGCAGTGCCCACAGCAAATCAGAAGACTGCGTCCACCCCTTCCGTGCCAGGGGCGAGTATGCTCGTTCTATTTGCATAGGAGTGGACAGTAGCTCCGGAGTTGGGCGCAGGGGAACAGTCCAAACAGCAAGCAGAGAGCAATGGCTTTTTTATTTATTATTTTTTATTGAATTTAGCTGAGAAAACTCAACTTTTATCAAATTTAACATTTCATTCAAATTTTACAAAATTCCAATTAATTTAACAATTTATAAAAAGTTCCAAAAGTAACAGTGCAGTGTGGCAATGATGGTTAGCTCAGGAGTTGGGCGCAGGGAAAAAGTCCAAACAGCAAGCAGAGTGCAATGGCTGCATAGCTTTGCAGTGTGGCAATGATGGTTAGCTCAGGAGTTGGGCGCAGGGGAAAAGTCCAAACAGCAAGCAGAGAGCAATGACGGCATAGCTTTGCAGTGTGGCAATGATGGTTAGCTCAGGAGTTGGGCGCAGGGGAAAAGTCCAAACAGCAAGCAGAGAGCAATGGCGGCATAGCTTTGCAGTGTGGCAATGATGGTTAGCTCAGGAGTTGGGCGCAGGGGAAAAGTCCAAACAGCAAGCAGAGTGCAATGGCTGCATAGCTTTGCAGTGTGGCAATGATGGTTAGCTCAGGAGTTGGGCGCAGGGGAAAAGTCCAAACAGCAAGCAGAGAGCAATGGCGGCATGGCTTTGCAGTGTGACAATGATGGCAGTCACTAAGCGAGTATGGAAGGGAGACGTGTAGTGGCAGGTGCAGACTTTGGATGGAGGTTTTGGGGGGTGAGCGGATAGCGGGGTGTGAATGATTTCAGTGGAGGGTCCTAAATGTTTCCTCAAATCAGCGTGAGCCACGTAGTCAGGAAGCCCAAAAGAAATAAGGGAGATTGTAGGTGGGGGAGGGGATAGGGTGAAAAATAATGTGCCGAAATAATTCATTGTGCAGCACCATTTTTGAAAAAAAAAATGATATAAAAAGCCATACAATTTACAGCTGGTTCTTTAGGGTAACATTACAAATATGAGTAAGCGCGGCACAGCACGCAGGAGCACCTTATACCATTTTCATGTGGCTGCAGCCACAGCCTATCTATGCCAGTGAAGGTCAGTGTAAATCGCGCCCATGAGGCTGCTGTACAAACCCATCTATGCCAATAGGGTCACTTTAACACACATGAAGCAAGCTACTGCCACAGCCTGTCTATGTCAGCAGTCTACACACGTGGTTTACAGTGACCAACCAGACAACATGTGAGGCTGGTCACTGTAAATCCCTTGGCACATATAATACATACATACACGCATACATAACATATCATGCATACCAGACCTTACAGAAATAAATACATAATCGCAGAACCCACACTTACCTTTGGTCTTCGGGGGCAGGCGGCAGCACACTGGACAAATGCAGGTGGCAGCACTGGTGTCCCCTGGAAGGACTTTAATCCCTGGGATGTGGTGGCGCTGTATGCAGCAACATTAACTTTGTTGCCATGAGCCACTCACAGAGTTGTTTCTTTTTAAATATGTAAACATGAAAGAAGGGCATGAATTCAGGGTTTTAAGTGGGCCACGGCTAGCCGGGGACGAGTCCCGGCCGTCTCCAAAAAGGGCTCCCGAGCCAAAGCCATGCCAGGGCCCACCCCCGACTAGCCCCAGCCACACCGACACCTTCGTCAGGCAGCCTGTGTAGCCGAAGCGCTGCAGTTGCACAAGCTGCCTGCAGGTGTCAGCACTTTGGAAGTACTGACACCTGCAGGCATCTTGTGTAACCGTGCAGGCTTTGACTACACGGGCTGCTTGATGTCTCTGTACTCAGAAACAGGAGGAGGGCTGGGCTGCCCAGCTCTCCATTTGTTTCCGAGTAAATAGTCATCACGCAGCAGGGTGACCTTTCATTCAAGGAGCTGGTGGTTAAAGCGTTGCCTACCACCAGCTCCTTGGATGAAAGGACTGCCTGCTGTGTGTGAGCTGGGGCACACTGCTATCGCACCTTTGGTGCGCCCAGCCCCTTCATTTGTTTAAAAGGAGGTTCTGGGGCGCATCAAAGGTAAATAATGCCAGTGCACGCCAGCTCTACTTCTATTACCAGCACCCCCCAAATTTAGGCGAGGGGAGCCCCCTCTCCCCCTCGATTTCTAATCCCACTTAATGCACTGAGCGTGATGAAAGGACAGCATTTTGCGCATTAATCACAAATGAACTGTGGTCCAATCATGAAGGGGTGCACTCAATGAAGAATTCCGGGGTCTAAAAGAGGCCTCTCTGGGCAGCCATGATGTCCACAATGAATAACACGGAGCGCAACCTACGCGCAGCCACTTGGCCCAGTGGTTTTTCTTACAGTCCACGCAGCAAGGTTGCTCTGCCATGCAAACCAAATGCTTTCCACTGCTGATGGCGGTGCCTTGAGAGGCATTCTGTGGAGGCGCTTTGAACGGAAATAAAGAAGAGATGGAGGCCGGAATACGCTGCTTTCCTGCCACTCATTTCTCGGAAAATCACAGATCTCTATGCCTGCACTAGCCAGCCCAGGCGTAGGTAAATATTGGCGGGTTCAAGTCTTTTGGACACATCAGTGGTGACTGATGGATTGTTTAATTGGAGTGGCGTATATGTTTCCCCCAAATATGCGTGAGCGACTGAGTAGCGAGGTAGCGTGAACCAACAAAGGGTGGTTCAGGGAGGTTCTGCCGCAAAGAACATGTTTAAAATAATAGCTTAAAAGGGTGCATTTTACAGTAAACTTTAAAATTATTGGGTAAAAAGCCATACAGTTTGCAATTTGGGTAACTCATGAAAATATCCCATAGATGAAAGTCACAAACAGTGCACAGAAGCATTTTCATGATGCCTCTTCCAACAATACTTATATGCCAGTATGAAAAGCCTTTTCACGCTGGCTGTGCCCATACATCTACACGCTGCCTGCATCAGTATCTGCTAGCATTCCCATGTATGCGCATAATTGCAGTAATGATACTATAGGAAAATATGCCAATGCTGGCTCTGTCAATAGATAGCAGTCCCCACACGTAAGAAAACAATGCTGCTGGCTTTGCCAGAAAAAAAGACATACCACACAATAAGAAAACATGTCAAGATTGGCTGCACCAAAATAGGCCAGTCTCGCCAAATAAGAACACTCATCCTCCTGGCTTTACCCTTGATGCCAATAAAAAATGCAATGCCACATCAGAAAATATATATTCCGACTGACTGCACCAAAGTAGACCAGTCTAGCAAGGTTAAAAACAATGATCATGCTTGTGTTACTCTTGACGGCTACTTGAGAAGCAGGCATCACTTAAATCGTAAGCTAATTCTAACAATGTTCAGTCATTCAATCATAGTGCTTGGAACATGACAGTATGCCACTGAGCAGACCGTGGCTAAACTACTACTTTGAACCAGAGACCGGGGTGAAGATCCCCAGTGCCGTCTGCTCCCTTGTGAACATTTTGCTACTCAGTTAATCATAAATTGTGATATTCCTTCAATTGTAAATCATGCCCAATAACATACCCGAGAGACAGCCACCGGCCATCACTTAAGATTTTACCAGCGTTTGTATACCTTCATTCCAAAAAACAAAAACCGCCACAGATTCAATATGGCATTGGGAGGAGTTTTGTAGAAAGGAGACTGATGTTGTCCCTTTTGAACCCTGTTGAAGGACTTTCTATAGTCTAAAATGGATTGGACTTCCACTATTCCTGTTCTGTCTCTTTATTACAAATTATATATGTTATATAAATGGAAATTGGTGTCTAAAAATGATTTACAATTGAAGGAATGTCACAAATTATGATTAACTGAGCAGCGAAAATTACGCAGGGAACTGACGACACTGGGAATCGCTACTGCGTTGCTCTTGATGCCCATTAAATCATGCCATGCCACAATAAGAAAATATATCCAGACTGGCCTACCAACGTAGGCCAGTCTTGCCACGTAATAACAACATGGGCATCAAGAATAAAGCAAACATGAATCACTTTGTTTTATTCTTGATGCCTGTTAAAACATGCCATACCACAGTATCAACACATATGCATACTGGATCACCAACGTAGGCCAGTCTTGCCACGTAATAGCACTTATCATGTTTGCTTTACTCTTTCAAAGTAAGTCACATTAAATGTTTTCTTTACTATTTCAGAGTAAAGCAAACATAATAAGTCTTATTATGTTGCAAGACTGGCCTACGTTGGTGGGCCAGTCCGGATATATTTTTATCTGTGGCACAGTAAAATGGACATCAAGAGTAAAGCAAACATGATATCATAACACATATCATGTTTGCTTTACTCTTGATGTCCATTTTACTGTGCCACAGATAAAAATATATCCGGACTGGCCCACCAACGTAGGCCAGTCTTGCCACGTAATAGCACTTATCATGTTTGCTTTACTCTTTCAAAGTAAGTCACATTAAATGTTTTCTTTACTATTTCAGAGTAAAGCAAACATAATAAGTCTTATTATGTTGCAAGACTGGCCTACGTTGGTGGGCCAGTCCGGATATATTTTTATCTGTGGCACAGTAAAATGGACATCAAGAGTAAAGCAAACATGATATCATAACACATATCATGTTTGCTTTACTCTTGATGTCCATTTTACTGTGCCACAGATAAAAATATATCCGGACTGGCCCACCAACGTAGGCCAGTCTTGCCACGTAATAACACTCGTCATGCTTGCTTTACTCTTGATCGCCATAGAAAACATGGATGGTCATGTTCTGGTATGCCACTGAGGGGAGGGTAAGAGGGGTATACCAGGACATGACATTGCAGCTTCACTCATCCCCCTCACTTCCACGCAGGTAATCAGAGGCTGGACCGGTTCTCAGAACACACACAAGCATTCATACATATTCATTAATATATCAATTTCTCTCATTCAAACCCACATTCATACATCCATTAATTTCTGCACTCACTCACGCACACATACAACAGACTCACTCTTTCAGATACAAACACTTGCATTCATGCAGGCACAAATACATGCATAACTAAAGCATTTTCCTCACCCGCAGCCCTGTTCCAGACGCTGTCTTCCAGGGAGGTCCTCCGGCTCCTGCAGAGCATAGCTGGAACCAGGAAGCACAGAGAGCTTCCTGATTCCAGAGAACATACGTGGGGGAGCCAGTGCGCCTCCTATACATTTCCCCAGGATGTCTAAATGTGCGGGCAAGGGCGGGAGTGCCCTCAAGGCACATTTAGGCCGAGGCTCCCCATTCTGCATACCCACTGGGCCGTGCAAGTCTGGGGAAGCAAAACTACCCCCAGCCTTGCAACATAGGTCAGACTTGCCACATAATAACACTCATCATGCTTGCTTTACTCTTGAACACCATAGAAATCATGGACTGTCATGTCCTGATATGCCAACCCCCTCACCATTACTATGAGGATGAGCGGGGTATGCCAGGGCATGACATTGCAGCTTCACACATCGCTTCGGGAATCCCCTTCTCTTCCCCACAGATAATCAGAGGCTGGCCCGGTTCCTGGAACACACACAAGCATTCATACACATTCATCAATTCATCCATTTCTTTCATTCAAATACACATTTATGCATCACTTCATTTTTCCATTCACTCGCGCACCCATACAACAGACGGTCTCCCATGGCGAGGAATGATAGCTCAGGGGCAGTGAGTTTGTCTTGGAAGCAAGACAATGCAGCGCAACACAGGTCCGAATCCCGATCCTGTGCCTATAAACCATTCGCTGGTATTAAGCGTGTAATAAAAAACAATTATAATAATAATCATGCACACTTTCAGATACATGCACACGTACAGACATGCCTAAAACATTCTCCTTACCTGCAACCCTGATCCAGAGGCTGTCTTCCCTCCCGCGCAGCATAACAGGAACCAGAAAGCAGAGAGAACTTACTGGTTCCTGAGAGTATGCGCGGGGGAGCCAGAGCGCCTCCAATACATCGCTCTGGAATGCCTAAATGTGTGGGGAGAGGTGGCACATTTAGGCCTGGGCTCCCCAGGCAGCATCCGGCTGGGGAAGCAAAACCACCCCCAGACTTGCTCGGCCCATTGGGCATGCAGGTGAGGGAATTTAAACTGACAAAGAGAAACCACATTTCCCTTTGACGGTTAAAGCCAGCCCAGGAGCACTTGCAAGCTCTTTCCCTGAGCTAGCTGTGGCTCATCCATAATGGGTGTCTGGTAAAATGGCGCACCGTTGCCCACTGCTTTAAGTGAGGTGAGAAATCGAGGGGGGCGCTATAATGAGGGGGTTTGGCCTAAATGATGGGCATGGCCTGAAGTGTTCCCAGCACAGGCCAATAAAAAAACGTGTCTTTCCTTGCTATCTGGTTGCTTTTATTTTTATTGTGCTCAGCTGGGGATACTGCTGCTAATCAGCCAGTGTCGCCTTGCACTGTGCTATTTCATCAGTACTCAGTTGCCTTTGTTTCATTCAATAGACTCGTTGACACATTTACGGGTGTTTATTGAATAAAACAACTGAAATTGAGCTCGAAATAGCACAAAATGCAACATTGGCTTGTCACTGGTAGCCCTCAGGTTCAAATTCCCAGTACAGGACATTTTTTTGTCCCATCCTGGGGATTCCAACCCGAGCCCTCTCTCACTAGCCGGTGTCATGCATTGTGCTATATTTTAAAAAAAATGTTTTTAATTGGTTTATTCAAACCTTTAAAAAAACAAGAGACATAATGACTACATCTAACAAATCACACAATACAAGCAAAAGCATCATCATACAAAACAAAAAAAATACAAAAAAATGAAGATAATAATACAAGCGCAGATAAAAAGTCAAAAGAACACTCATTTGTGCAAATGGAAAACTAAACGGGAGCAAAACTTAAATCGAAACTAAGGAATCAATTTAGTTAGTTCTTCTTCAATGTTTTTTAGGAGAAATATCAGAGCATACCTTAGTTTTTTGTTTGCTTCTGTAAAACATTCCTCCCACCATTCTTCCATTCTAGGATGAGCTCTATTTGCAACAATTGTTTCGAACAGTGTCTTTCTTATTGAAAAAAAGGCTTTGCAAGTGAGAATTAGATGTTTGATGTTTTCTTCATGATGGTTACAAAACCTACATTTGGGATCCAGCTTCTTATATTTGGGCCATCGCATGATCACTTCTTTGGTCTTAAATTGATTCAACCTGAATTTCATAAGCAGCGTTCTTTTTTGTTTATCTGGACATTTCTCGAGATATTTGTAAATGGAATTATAGGCTTTTCCTTCCAACGAAACGTTTTTCATCAGCAAGTATTTTGCTCTGTTTATGCCAGTACTTATCCAATCGTGTTCCCACATTTTTTTCTTTACGGCATCTGGATTTGCTGCCAGAGTGTCCATATCACTGTTTATATCTGTAAGAATTTGATGGCATTGTTTTATCCAAGCCGAGAAAACTGTGTTTGATTGTTTATTTACCAGATCGTGTAGGATTTTCATCTGTGGTGCACAATTTGGCAGAATTATTTTGCGGAAAATTGACAGAGTGTTCCGGATGACCTTTGCATTTATGGAGATTAGCCCCAATTCGTATCTCACCACCGCAGCTGGTACTTTCAAAATTCTGCCCCAAAAATATTTTCAAGGTTATCCCACTAGGTAGATGGGCATCCAAATGCAGTTTCTGCACTGAAGATTAAAGCTGGCACAGCCTTTTGATTGTTAAACTTTATTGTGGGAACCAAAGAAAACTTGCCATATTTTTTATCAAGAACTGTAGCTTGGGCGCTAAATTGACGACATTTAGCTTTGTTTTTTTCTACCCAAATATGTTCGTTTACATTTGAGTTCAGCCACATACCTAGATATTTTAGCTGTTTTATATGTTGCAGTGGTTCTCCGTCAAGATGCCATTTAAACATCTTTGCATTGGATGCACTTTTGGTAAGGTTTTGTAAAGTTGGAACAACTGATTTACTTGGATTTAATTACAGACCATTGTTCCCAACATATTGCTCCAAAGCATGAAGCTTCCGTTGCAATCCAATTGGTGTAAGATCCATCAACAATAGATTGTCTGCATAAAGAATCCAGTTCAGGTCGGAGTTGTCTATTTTGGGTGCGAAACCTTGTATGTTTTCGAAATTTTCACCAATGTCTGAGAGGAATGCATTGAAAATTATGGCTGCCAACGGACACCCTTGTTTAACCCCGCAAAAGGTACGAATAGGTTTTGACAGAGTAAAACCTATTGCGTCCAAACGGATGCTAATCTCAGTATTTGTGTGTAAATGTTTGATAGCAGATAGAAGGCTATCAGGACAATTCCAAGATTTTAATTTTGTCCAAAGCATTTCCCTGTCTATGCTATCAAAAGCATGAGACAGGTCAACAAATGCAAGATACACTTTTGAACCTTTCCTAATAGCATCCATTTTCAATAGATTAAGGAGTATAAGATTTAAACAGCACCCCACACCTTTCACAAACCTAATTTGTCTAACATGTAGATGGTTAGTTAGAACAAGCCATTCCATCAGTTTGTGCTGGAGTTGTGTCGCATATATTTTTCCTATAACATCGAGTAAGGCAATTGGACGATAGTCCATTGGATTTGATCTATTGCCTTTCTTGAAAATAGGCACGACAATAGCCTTCTTCCAGGAGTCTGGTGTGGCGCCTTCTGCTGCGATTCTGTCAAATAGCGCTTTACAAAACTCTGCCCAAGCTTCCGGATTAGATTTAAGGATAGCATTTGTAATGCCATCCGGGCCCGGTGCAAGTGAGTTTGAAAGTTTTTTTATATTCATCAGAATGTCATCTTGGTCAAAATGAATGTCCCAGTATGAAGAAGTGACATTGGAGGATCAGAGGTTTTTCCCCTTTTTTGAGAACAATGTGGAGAAATGCTCGATTCCTTTTCTTTTCGGTGCCTATGTTTTTTTGCGGTGCCCGTTCTACACCGCATTCGTTATTAATCACTGACCAGAAATCTGAAGAGTTCTTCTCTTTTAAACATTTCATTATATTTTCTGCGTCATGTTGCTCCATCAAGGAACGATGTGCTGTTGACCAATTCTTATACTTTTGTTTGATCTTTTGATTCATCTCGAGCTGTACCAATTTGGTGTAGTTTTTGAGTTATCGCAAGGCCCTACGCATTTCCCCCTTTCTTATGGCAATTTCAGGGTTATAGGTGTGTATTTACTTATATGTCTGAGCACCATTTGTCTTTCTCAAGATCTCCAGCAGAGGCGTATAATCTACACCTAAGGAATCAATATGCGTCTGATATTCATTTTTTATTATGTTCACCTGCTTTGAGTTAAGTTTGAGTCTATTTCCACCGCAGTTTGGCGTTATATCATGATTCCATATCAGAGAAATGGCTTGCCAGGGCATCTTAAAATGTGCTAGGACCATATTATGGTCACTGACTTGCAAATTATGCACTTGGAGATTTGTGGTATGTATCGATAAGTTTTCCAATACAAAAATGTAATCCAATATGGATTTTTGATTGTTTCTTTGCCAAGTGGGTTTGGTTGGTATATCTCCCTCAACGTTGCCGTTTTGCCTTGAGAAGCTCCATAAGGTTAGCTCTTCACACCATTTTTGCGCCAGATTTTGTTTCGTCAGTGTATCATTCTTACAGTTCTCTATGAAGTTTAACTTGGAGTCGCCGCATATGATAATGCGTGTAGAGTTATCTGCAATCATTAATTCATCAATTAGGTCAATAACTTGTTCAGCAAAGGACAGTGTTCCTGCTTTGCAATGCTGCCAATATAGATTTACGACAAAGAATGTCAAGTCTTAATTTTCAATAACACTGTTCCTTGTGATAGTTACTACTTGCATATAGGGGGAAACATTTTTATACTCCTGCAATCTACAGCCAGATGGTTTTTTTTACAAGTGTGAGCAGACCAGCGCTTGGGCGACCTTTGTTTCTTTTGATTGCCGGATTAATTGCTATTTCAAAATTCTCCGCAAGAGGACATATGTCCAACCAGGTGTCCTGCAAACATAGCAGGTCCACTTCGCTTGCCCATTTCTCTTTTGAATTGAACAAGTGAGAAAATCCTCTTGTATTCCAAGAGCCGATGGCGAGCAGTTCTTCTTTTGAGTCTTTTGAGCATTAGCTCCGGGTGTTATTTGCCAAAGTAGCTGCTAGCCAATTCCACTCTCTATTGGCCACTTGACTCTCCTCTTTTTCATCTGATTGTGTAAACTGGGGAGAGTTTTTTACTGTAATTCTAATTTGGTCAGCTTGTTTTGTTTCTTGCATACCTACATGATCTTGTAATCTGATTTCCATTTTTCATCCAACATAGATTGTGTTTCATTATAAGTTTTCTTCAGCGATGGGTTGGACAGAGATTTGGTAGTAGGTGCCACATCCTTAGCTTCTTTATCCACACTCAGAGGATCCACTTCTACAATGTCGAAACCACAGGGTAGCAATGCTGACGCACCCTGTAGCAGGGTTTCACAGACTAGTCTTGAATTTACGTATAAATACACTTTATCGAAAACAATGTCTTCCTTAAATTCTATGGCCTGAATAACACTAGACTCAATAGTTCGTACCACAGGGACATGATGAAATAAGATTAGTACATTTGTTCTGTTCATTATTAGTCCATCATGGATGTTTAGTATTCTTTCTAGGCTTAGACAATATTTTGCCTTTATTTTATGCACTTTGCCTTGGTGAGCATTTTGATTACCATTAATGCCTTGATTCTTAGTAAAGCTCACTTTCTCTTTACGAGTGTTGGTATTAGTTGGAACATTGCCATTCCCGTTTTTTTTTGTTGCAAAGTGAGCTTCCCTGTTCCAATGGCTTTTCATCATCTGCAGTTCTTTCAAGAGGAGCCATATGCACCGGTAAAGGGTTGGTCTCCTGTTGCGTCATCTTCAATGTAGATTTTTGTCTTTTTTCATCCAATGTTTGGAAAGAACTTATTTATTATATTTTCGTGATTGTCAGTGATTGCCAATTTCGGTTGTTTGATCAGTTCACAAAGGCGCCCTGTTGATCGTACACAAGCTTTTATTATTGGCCCTTCGGGACCGGCCGAATTCTGGGGCGACGGGCTCAACCGCCACGCTTTCCTTATGGCTTCGCATTTGTTTATCTTCTTGCACATCTTCATATGTAGATAGATTCATTAGACTCTCGATGTCAGTGTCTTCAGGCCCCATTTCCGGTTCATGGTCAATATGGGAAGATACAGGGGCTTGGGCTCCTCCGTTGTTTGATCCTGTGGGAGTTATTTTTTGCTTTCCTTGTGCTATAGCAACATCTGATTGATTTTGCACAGCACCACAACCATTGGCCGAGACATTGACCATAACTGGTTTGAGATTCCTTAAAAACGCTCTTGCACCATTGGATATTTTTCCTTTTTTAAAACCTTTGGTTTTCTTCTTTTGGGGTACTTTGCTTATTTCTGTCTTTTGCAAATATGTCAAACAGCCCTTTTGTTGCTTGCGTGTTTTCACGCAGGGCTTCAGTTTCAATGGGGCTACCTTTCATCTTGTTTTTTGCATTATTAGTCATTGCATTCATTGCACCTTGGCCCCATCCTTCATAATGGTTTTTGTTTGGTCAACCTTTTCATTTTGGGAATCTCGTATTTCAATTATTTCATCCAGTTGCAGCACCTCCAAGCATTTGTCATTTGTATGGTCGCTGAATTGAAGATTCGTGACACTGGCCCTTTCAGTTATGTGATCGTTCATATCACATTTTGTCACCTCCAGCTTTTTTTTCATGAAGGCCATCCATTAAAATCTCGTGTGCAGCAAAGGACTCCTCCGAGAGCGGGAGGTACACTTGCCAGTCCTCCTCTTTAGCACTTTCATTTGGCATAATTGAATTCCCTTTTTCTTTCTCTAGTGGTAATTGTCGTTTCTTTTTTGGCACCACTTTGATATTTCGGAGATCGGTTTTCGGCTGTGCTGTTGGCAGTTTTTTTTTCCCATGGCCACGTTGTTCTTACAACTGTCCGTACAGCTACTGCTGTTCGCACTCTCCTTCGTGACGTCTGAATGGGGTTTATTAAGAAGCTTCAAAGCTTCACGTGCAACTTCTGCTAACAATTGTTTATCTTCACTTGAGTTTTGATTTGCATTCAAAATCAAATTCAGAAAGTTATCATTTTGGATGTTGTCATGTCTCGAATTTTCATAATTTGTTTGTAATTCGTGTTCCATTTTAGTTACTTTAGAGTTCAGCAGTGCTGTCAACGTTGTTAGGTCTTTGATGTTACCATCTGTTTTGTTCATATAATTTAAGATAAGGAGCCAGTGCTATGTTCATAGCAGACATAATTACAGCTTGTGAATCCGATGTCATTGTGTCTACTTTGTTTGATTTAATTTGCAGCTTGGAAGTTTTCTTTTACCATTGTGCACGTCTTATTTTAGGAAACGGTCGTGCAATCAAGGATGAATCGTCAGTGTAGGACGTGGAAAGGGACGATGAGCTAGAGTAACTGCCCTTTCTTGCATTAGCTGATGTTAAGGTCTCTTTAGGCCCTTTGTCGTCTAGCAACTGTGTGTTTTCCATTGAAGTAAATCTTATGGGCGATTTCAGCATATATGGCTGTTGTTGCCTCCTTGCCTGCGAGCATGCAACTTCTTCCGAAAGACTATTTGCAGTTCTTTTCCTTTTGCGTTCTGGATTATGAATGATTTTGAAAATGCTTTCTTGTGGAGAAAGGTTTACTTCAACACCGCGTCCACTGGCATGTACTAGCGCATGAGACCCCGGCCGCTACGGCGTGCTATCCCTGCTTGGGGTAGGTGTGTTCTTCAATTGGTTATTCATACGATTGTTGAAGTCAAAATTCATTTTTGTCAGACCTTTTAACAATTTGTCTGCCAAATTAAGAGAATTCCTTCTTTCATTGGTGTTGGTATCGTTATTGTTAGTGTTAATCTGCACTTCTAAAGTTTCGACGCCACATGCTAGATGCTGATTGTCATCTCTTATTGATGGCGCAATTTTTTGTATCAAGAGTTCCATTTGGTAATTGTATTTAGACACATGTATGTTGTAGACATCATGTTGATCCAACACTTTACTGAAAAGCGTTTTTCCGCTTTTTTGAGGGCTCTTATAAATGCCTTGCTCGCTACCTGGCTCCTGTCCATAAGACAAGTCAGAGGTTATTTTTGCAGCCAGGGCGCGGAGTTGTGGAATGGCATCTGATAATGCTAAATTTGTATCTATCGTGTTACATTCAAAAGGGAATTCAGAGCAAGAATAGTATTTGCATCCTTTAAAACCATTTTTTGTAGTAGAACCCCCAGGAGAGGTAGTGCACGTTGGATGTGGTATTCTATTTGTTTCGTTGATGAAACAATCATTGTCGTTTTCTTTTGCCATATCGCTTGGCGTAACCACACAGATCTCGTCAGGCTCACGCTTGCAATCTACACATTTTCCTCCCCTGTTTTTCGAGCACTCGCCAGTGCAAACCCTTATTAGCATTCATGGATTCAGATTCACTATAATCATCTGAATTTTGTAGCTCAGTTGCACTTGGCATGTCTAATATGAATGGCTAAGTGCAGACAGTGGATGTGAATGTGTTAACGCTTACTTGAGTTTGTGATGATTTCTTTCTTGGCGCGCAAGTGGACGCAGGTGCGCGTGTGAACAAAATTCCACTTCGCAGACGAAACCGTGTCTGTGCCGGTTCCGCAGCTTCTCTCGGTTCCATCAGGGGGATATTAAACCAAGTAAATCCATGTCAGAATCCGAGTCCTCGGATTCATGACTCACCTGTTTGCTTCTTGCAGGTTTCTTCATTGAGTGCGCGGTTTTCTTTTTCCTGGATGAGCGTGCCTTGTAAAGGTAAGCTCTGGAGTCTTCTGAATCCAGTCTGCTGGGCTTCGGAGAGCGCAGAGGTTTGTGGCTCACTGTCGCAGTGACGCCGAGGCTCGGATACGTTCAGTTGTTCCAGGAAGAATCCAAGAAGAGACCAGGACAGAACCAGGACAAGGATACAGGGTAAAAGGGTTCCGAATGAGCACTGGGAAGAAGGGGGAACCAGGAAGGAAGTGAATTGGAAACCAGGGTTTACGGAGGAAAAAGGGCTAACACGAGAACACAACTTCCTGGGCGAAGCAGGCAAGCAGAGCGTTGAGACGCGCAGAAACGCGGGGGCATGACTGTTTTCAATGGAGCATTAGGTCCGCACGGACAACTAGACTGCACTAGGACATAGTGTCGGCCATGTTGAAGGTGAACGGTATAAAGTCTATTGACTGAAGGACCAGGCAGACCAGAAGGGTCGATATCATTGATACATGACAGCATGCCTCCTCCTAAACTCCAGTCCACCCGGCTTGCCTGGGTGAGACCGGTGAAAACGTAGCATTAGGCGTAGTGCATTTAAATTGGAGACTGGTTCCCACGTTCGCTCGCTAGGAGGATAGCCTTTCCATTCCACCAAATATTGAAGACAACCTTTTCTGTATCTGGAATCACAAATCCAGGACACTTCAAACTCGATTTGGTTGTCAAAAAGAAGTGGAGGAGGTTGAGGTCTTGGCTTACTTGACTGATGGAAGGATTTTAACAGTGAAGTATGAAAGACAGGGTGGATCTTCTTCCAGGTGGTGGGTTGGGTTGATAATCTCAATTACCGTGAAGGGTCCGTAGAAGCGAGGAGCCAACTTGTTGGGCCTTAGGTGTCTGGGTAGATAACGAGATGAGAGCCAAACTTTATCTCTGACAGTGTAAGAAGGCCCGGGACGCATTTTGATATACGCAAATCTCTTTATGTCCATCCTGGCCTTTTCTAGATGTTCCTTAACTTGCTTGTGGATGGAAGTTAGTTGAGCAATCCATGCATCTACTGAAGGAGTCAATGTGGGGGGAGGAAGAAGTGTGGGTATCACTGAAGGGTGAAATCCTTGAGTACACAGAAACTGACTTATCCTTGTTGTGGAATGGTCTGAATTATTGTAGGCAAATTTGGCTACAGGAATAGGGAGCGACCATTCATCTTGTACCTTAGATGCAAAACAACGTAGATACTGTTCCAGGGTTTGGTTTACTCTCTCAGTAATCCCATTTGTTTGTGGGTGATAACCTGATGACAATGCCCATTGAATACCCAATTGCTTACAAAGATGCTTTCAGAACTTGGAAACATTTGAGGTCCACGATCAGAGATGATTTTAGAGGGTAGCCCATGTAACTGGAATATGTGAGAGACAAAGACCTCTGCAATCTCGGGAGCTGAAGGGAGCTTGGTTAAGGGGGTAAAATGGGCCATGTGAGAGAAGAGGTCTATAGTGACCATTATAGTGGTAAATCCTCTGGAGGGTGAAAGGTCCACAATAAAGTCAGTGGCAATGAATTCCCAGGGTCGAGATGGTAACTCTGGTTGTTGAAGCAAACCTACTGGTTTCCTATTGTCGATCTTATTCTGGTTGCAGACTGAACACGCTTGTATATAAGCACTTACGTCAGAGCGCAACTGAGGCCACCAAAAGTTTCTTCTGATTGTCTCATGACAAAGAGACTCATGGGCCCTCATTACAACCCTGGCGTTGGACCATGGTGCTAATAGCACCATGGTCCATGCCGGTAACTTACCGACTCCGCCATGGCGGAATGGGGAATTACCGCCCCATTCCGAGGTTGGCGGGCGGTAATTCCCCATGCCGCCATGGCCCTTCCCCATTCCCATTTTTGCCCCATAGGGGAATGGGGAAGGCGCTAAGTATGGTGCTGCAAATTGCGGCACCGTACTTAGCACCAAGGTCCCTTTGCGGGTTGGTTTTTAACGCCTGCAAAAAGCATGCGTTAAAGTCTCCAACCTGCAAAGGGACCTCGTAATCAGGCGTTAAGGGTTTAACGGCACCGCCACCTTTTACAGCGCCGTAAACCCCTTAACGCCTGGGTTGTAATGAGGGCCATGATCTTGGATTGAGCTTTTGGGGTAGGAACAACCAAACATTTGTCCTTAAAGAGGTATCCATCCGTGATTGAGAGAGCCCAAGGATTATCGGTATTGAACTCCTTCCAAATATCCAAAGTTGCAGTCTCTTCACGTATCAGTTCCAAGAGAGAGGTAGCCTGTGCCATGAGCACCTTGTCGGGAAACTTCTTGGGAAGGAGTGGATCACCCTCTTTTATGTAATCCGGTCTTCGGGACAGAGCATCCGCTACTACATTGGATGGGCCAGGGATGGGTTGGATGTTGAATTGATATTGGGCAAAAAAGTAGGCCCATCTTGCCTGGTGACTGTTTCGGCATTCCATGGCCTGTAGAACTTGGAGATTCCGATGGTCGGTCCTTACCACGACCGGATGCCTTGCACCCAAAAGGAGTTGACGCCAATCTGTGAAGGCTTGTCTGATGGCTAGTAGTTCTTTCTCCAGGACTGAGTAATGAGTTTCACTAGGTTGTAATGTGCGTGAAAAATAAGCAATTGGCTGTTCCAATCCGTCTCCTGTAGCTTGCTTGGGAACGGCCCCGATAGCATGTTCGGAAGCATCAGTTTCTACCAGGGAGGGCTTGGTTGTGTCTGGTTGAGCCAGGATGGGTTCACTGGTAAAAAGATGTTTAAGTCTCTGAAAGGCTGCTTCTTGACTGGCAGTCCATTGGACGGGAGTATCTTTCCTTAAAAGACGGACAATGGGTTGAACGATAGCGGAAAATGAAGGAATGAATTTCCGATAAAAATGTGGAAGTCCTAGGAACGACTACACTTGTTTCACTGTGGTTGGGGCTGGCCAAGAAAGGATTGCTTCCACTTTAGACGGGTCCATGGCTACTCCTAGGGCACTCAAAACAAATCCTAAGTATTTGACTGTGGACACGTGGAAAATATATTTCTCGGGTTTGGCCAACAGATGGTGTTGGCGTAACCTTTCTAAGGCCAAGGAGACGTGTTTCTGATGTAAGGCCAAGTCTTGGGAATAGATCAAAATATCATCTTGGTAGACAATGACAAAAAAGGAACAACATGTCAGAAAAGACCTGGCCCATGAAACGCTGGAACACGGCAGGAGCATTTGCTAGGCCGAATGGTATCATCCGATATTCGTAGTGACCAAAGGGGGTCTGAAAGGCCGTCTTCCATTCATCGCCCTCCTTTATGCGAATCAGATGGTAAGCCCCTCTTAAATCCAACTTGGTGAAAATGACGGCTCGACATAGGGCATCCAGGATATCTGAGATAAGAGGCAAGGGGTACCTGTCTTTCAGGGTACATTTATTCAAACCTCGGTAGTCCAAGCATGGACGGAGTTCCTTGGTATCCTTCTTGGGTACACAAAATAGAGATGCTCCGGCTGGGGACTTGGATGGACTAATAGTTCCATTGGAAAGATTGGTGTCTAGATACTCTTGCAAGGCAACTTTCTCGGGTTCTGATAGAATGAACATCCTTCCAAATGGAATAACTGCATTCTCTTCTGTGTCCAATGCACAATCTTCTGGACGATGAGGAGGGAGTGATTGAACAATGGCAGAAGAAAATACATCTGAAAATTGATGGTACTCCTCAGGTACCTGGGTAATGGCAGAGACAGTGAGGTGTTGTGGTTTTGGAAGCTTCACTCTGGTAGACTGTTTGGGTTTCCCAGATAAACAGTTAGTGTGGCAGAACTCGGAACCCAGGAACAAGGATCCAGCTGTCCAGTTGATATATGGATTGTGTTTCCTCAACCATGGCATGCCAAGCACTATGGGATAGTGAGCTGCTCTGATAATGTCAAAACGCAAAATTTCCTGGTGATTGTGAATAGACAACACAAGCTCTGATGTTTGTTGAGTTATGGGACCGGAGGACAAGTGTTTTCCGTCGATTCCTTCCACTGCCTGGAAAACATCCTTGTTTTCTCGGGGAATGTGATGTCTCTGTGCCCACTCGTCATCCAAAAAAAGACCCACGGCACCGCAATCCACCAGGGCCAGTATTGAATGTATTTCTTGGTTGGGTGGTGAAAGATTTACCTGGAGTAGCACCAAGGTATTGGTCAAAGAACAGTCTTGAGAAGGTGAAATGTCGGATCAGGATTCCTTTTCCCAAAACTAGGCTCCGTTAAGGATCGGGAGCTGGCGTTTCCCAAGCGACGAGGAGGGGCAATCGGGCAATTACGCACTAAGTGTTTATCTGACGCGCAGTACATGCAGAGACCACTATTGATTCTTCGTGTTCTTTCCTGGTTAGATATGGGGCCTCTCAGGGACCCGAGTTGCATGGGTTCAGGTTCGGATTGAGTTTGGAGTGAGGGTTCCTGTTCCCCGGGACTATTGTATTCAGGTAGAGGTTTGGGTGGCAGGTTCCGTGTCTTCTTTTTCTCAGCCTTTCTCTCTTGTAAGGATAGATCTAAGAAGGCCTGATAGGAGGCTGGGCAGGCTACTCTGGCTAGTTCATCCTTGACTTCTTTGCTTAACCCACACCTGAACAAGGTAAAACAGGCTTCTGAATTCCAGTTAGCGTCCTTAGCCAATTGTTTGAAACGAGTAACATATGTCAACATATCCTGATTTCCTTGCCGAAACTCTAACAATTTTTCCTCGGCGGAGTACACCTGATCTGGGCGGTCAAACATGGTCTTGAGGGCAGAAACAAATGCATCGTAATTATCAAGTACCGAATCCCCAGAGGAGACCAAAGGAGTATCCCAGGCCAGTGCATTGCCAGATAGATGAGAGATCATCAACCCCACCTTAGCTCTGGGGGTAGAGAAGTAGTATGGTTTAAAGGTAAAATGAACCAAACAAGAGTCCAGGAAGGAGTGGAAGGTTTATGGATTCCCATCATACTTTTTAAAAAAAATGTCTTTATTGGTTTTCAACAACAACAAAACAACAAAAACAGAACATACGAACTCTCATAACACAAAATAACTGGCGCGTTGGCATGTTTCTCGGAACCTGCTGTACATCCGTAATGTTGGGGATCTCAGGTGACCGTACCGTTCATGTCCAGTACCTTTGTTGGGTCTAACGCAGAGTCCATTACAAGAGGTGCCCCACCATGGGGCTTTATACCAGGCTTCCTAGTTTTCACTCGTTAGTCTTCTGTCCCTATGGGGTCATCGCTGTCTCCCTCTTCTCTTGTGTCGAATAGGTCCTGCATCAGAGAGTTCCATGCGGTAAGTTTTTGCACTGTTTCCCCTTCCCCTCTTTTCACTGCTCTTATCCACACTACAGTCTCTGCCAGTGCCCAGTTTTGGAGGTCTGACCACCATGCTTCTATGTTCGGACCCTCCCTTGACTTCCATGTCATTGCTATTCTTCTTTTAGCCACAATGCATATTAAGTCTCTCATTTTTGCTTGGTGGGACTCATGTCTACTTCCTCTTGGGAAGAGGCCCAGTAGGTGTTTTTCCGGATGTTCTGCTTGTATTTGGAGTCCACTTTGTGCTATTTTGTTTCTGATCTTGTCCCAGAAGGCCTGTATCACTGGACAGGTCCAGAACATGTGTATCATGTCAGCGTCCTGTGCCAGGCAGCGGGGGCATCTGTTTTGGTTGTCCGTCCGCATCTTGTTCATCCTCTTGGGCGTGAGGTATGCTTGGTGCGTTATGTATAGCTGTGCCTGCCTGAACCGTGCATTCCTTGACACTTTTTTTGGGTGTCTTAGCACCCTGGCCCATTCCTGGTCGCTAAAGGGCCTCTGAAGCTCCTCCCCCCAACGCTGCCTCGTGTGTGATTCCTGCGGGTCTACTGTTTTTAACAATTGTTCATATAACCTGGAGGTTGTGTGGGTTCCCTCTGAGATATCATACCATGCGTCTAGCTTTGTCATCTCCTCCTCCTGGTTTGTCCACTCTGGCCATCTTTTTTTGATGTTTCGTATCATGCAGTTATAGAGGATGAATTGGCCTTCATGTATCTCATGGTCATCTACCATTTCTTGAAAGTCTGGCCACCTTTCCTCTATCGTCAGGTCTCCAATTTATGCTACACCTTTGGCTTCCCAGTGCGCCCGGTATGTCGCCAGCGTGTTTGTGTTCCCCCCCAGGAGGCCCGCCAAAGGGATCTGTGCCGAGCACGGGTCTTTCGTCCCCTGGAGTCTCCATGCCCTTTTCCATGGCCCAGCTGCAATGTTGAGCATGTTCGGTAGGGTCTTGAGCAGGGGTTTGTTACGCCACAGTATTTCTCTCAAGTAGTATCGTTTCAGTGCTGGCTGAAAGATGATTGTGTCTATTGTTTCGTCCTCCCCCAGCCACTTGACTGCAAACTGCAACTGCCCTGCTAGATAGTACTTTTCAAAGTCCGGTAATCTAATACCACCATCTACATAGTCCTTCTGGAGAGTCCCCATTGCAATCTTGTTCCCCCCCCCCCCATAGGTAGTTCCGTGTTATCGTGTTTAATTTGTTGAAGAAGGCTCTGGGAATGGTGCATGGGATGTTCGTGAAATAATATAGTAGGCGCGGCAACACCACCATTTTCAGGAGGGCTGCTCTCCCCATCATTCCCAGTGGAAGTGTTCCCCAGAAGGCCATTGATTTCTGTGTCTTCTCCAGCGCCGCCAATGTATTTGTTCTGTGGGTGTCAGCAGTGTCGTGGTGCATCTCTATTCCCAGGTATCTGAAGGAGCTCAGCGCCCATGTCAGGCCCAGATCCGGGAGACCGCCCAGGGAAACCCGCCTCAGCCCTGCCACAGGGAAGATCAGGGACTTTTCTTTATTAATTGCTATGCCCGATAATCTGGTATATGCCCCGATCACCTCTAGGAGGCATGGTAGATTAACGGCTGGATTCTTTACGAATAGCAGCATGTCATCCGCGTACAGCAAGATTTGATGGAGCACTCCTTCTATGTCTATTCCGGTGTCCCCATATTGTGCTCTGAGAAAAACCGCGAGCGGCTCTCGGGCCAGGATATATAACATTGATGACATTGGGCATCCCTGCTTGGTTCCCCTATATATCCTCCACTCCTTTGAGATGAATCGCCCTGTCTTCACCCTTGCTCTAGGATCGCAGTATAGCAGTTTGATCCACCTGAGGAACCCCTCTCCAATGCCAAAATGGGCGAGTACGCTCATCAGCCACTCCCAACGCACCGAATCAAAAGCTTTAACAGCGTCCAGGGACACTATTGCGCTCTTGGTCTGTTTTTGGTTTGTCTCATCTATTACATGGTGCAATCTATGAAGATTCCATGACGTATTCCTCCCTGGGACGTAACCCGTTTGGTCCAGATGGATCAAGGTGGGCACTACTTGTTTTACGCGGTTGGCTAGAACCTCCGTCAGTATTTTAGCGTCCTGGTTGATGAGGGAGATTGGCCTGTAGGAGGCACATTCCCGAGGCGACTTCCTGGGTTTAAGGATCGGGACAATTGTTGATTCGGACATGCTAGTCGGCAGCTGATTGCTCTCATATGTGCCTTGATATGTGTCAAGTAACTTCTGGGAAATAGTACTCTTAAATGTTTTGTAGAACTCCCCCGGGAGTCCGTCCGGGCCCGGGGACCTGCCGGTGGGAAGCTCTGTAATCACGCCTTCTATTTCCCCTACCGTGAGGGGTGCGCCCAACAACTGAGCCTGTTCTTCTGCCAGTTTTGGTAGTCTTATTTCTGCCAGTGCATCCGCTATATCCTCCGGGTCTATCTCCGGGTTTGGGGCATATAATTGCTCATAGAATTGAGCAAATAGGTTGTTAATGTGCTCCTGGTTTCTAATCTCCTTTCCTGTGTGGTCTTCTAACACTGTTATGGGGTCTTTTTTGCTTTCCTGTCTAGTGAGCCACGGTAAATGTCTACTGGGTTTATCCCCTTCCGCGTTTAGGCGCTGTAGGTACCTCCCATAATTCAGCCTCCCTAGTTTTTCCCAGAGTACCATACAATCTGTTCTCAACTCCACTAGCTCTCGGGGCACTCTCCACTCTGTCTCTGCTCGTCACTCCCTTGTTTCTATCACCTTCTCAAGTTCACTGAGCACTTTCATGGTTGCTCCCGTCAGCCCCCCTGTTCTGCCTATTGCCACCCCTCTTATCACCACTTTGAACGCGTCCGATACTGTGGCGCTACTTTCAACACTACCTTCATTCTGCTCGAAGTAGTCCTCTATCGACTCTTGGAGGTGTTCCTCCAGCTCGCCCTCTCTCGGGGCCTCCGCTCGGAGCTGCCAGGTTGGTATCGGGGCTTTCCTGTGGGTGTGTGCCCATGTCACCAGTACTGGGGCATGATTGGAGAGTGTGCGTGCTTCAATGGTAATTTCTGTAAAATCTTATAGTGATTCCCTACCCATGAATATGTAATCTATTTGTGTGAATGTTCCATGCGGTGCATTGTAGTGTGTGTACCCTCTCCCCTCTCCATGTACCTGTCTCCAGATGTCGACCAGCTGCAGTCCCTCGAGGGTCCTGTGCAGTTCCTTGGCCGGGGGTGCTGGCTTCCTGTGCTTGTCGTCCGACCTGTCAAGGAGTGGATTCAAGGTGCAGTGGAAGTCGCTGGCCCAGATGAACGTCGCCTCCCTGTACTGGGCCAGCCTGGGCGCCAACCTTTTAAAGAAATCCGTTGCATCGCAGTTTGGAGCGTAGGCGTTAACCAGGCACACTTCTCTATGTTCCAGCATGCCATGCACCAGTACCAGCCTTCCGTCTGGTTCTGTCTCCTGCTGGAGCATCTGAAATGGGACCCCCGGGGCAATCCATATTAGTACTCCCCGTGCATAGTTCGAATACGTGGCGCTGTATGTTTGCCCACCCCATTTCTTGTTTACCTTGGTCTGCTTTTCTGAGGTTAGGTGTGTTTCCTGTAGCATCGCTATCTTGACATTCATCCGATTTAGCCATGCGTAGACCCTGAGTCTCTTGATATACGCATTAAGGCCTCTCACGTTCCAGGTGACTATTGTCGTGCCATCTGGCCCCATGTCCTCTTCTTACGGTCTGGCTTCCTCGTCCCACAGCCATATCTTTGCGCTCTGCCCTTCTCCATCCCTGTGTGGGAGTCTCTTGCGGTCCCCATTGCGGGGCCCTCCTTCTTGGTGCAGCTATAATTGTTCCCTGTTTTTTGCTTTATGCTGCTCTGGTCACCTTCTACTCATGTCTCCCCATTGTCTTTTGTGGTCCTTTTTCTGTTGCCTGCGCCATATGCTGTCCATTCACACCATTCAACGTCTTTAACCCAAACAAAAACTGATGAACTAACGCCCAGCCACTCTCCCCCTACTCGGGCTCCGCCGCTTCCCTCATCGTGTTCCCTTAGACGGGGCCGACTTGCAGCAGCGTGATGCCTTAAAACTGACATCTAAACTCGTAGATCACTCTCTCTGCTGGGGCGTCGCCTTTCTCAGCCAACTTTGACTGAAGTGGGGTTGATCGCTCCTTCATACTTTACTTCTGGCTTAGTTTATCAAATGTTTGGTATCGTTGTGCTTGGCTGCATTTTTCCCCTTTTTCGTCTTATCAGGGTGTGTTTCCATTATTGTTGGCGTTTCTTTGCCTCAGCTGGGGGATGCCCTGTACGTCCATCCACCTGTGGGCTTCGTCTGTGGAATCATAGAAGCATGTTTTGTCCTGATGTATCACCTTGAGTTTGGTGGGGAACAGTCGCATGTATCTCACCCCTGTACACCTGAGACGTTCCTTTGTTGGGCCGAACTGTGCTCTCTGCTTTTGGACCATAGCTGTGTAATCCGGGTACATAGTGATCTTGGAGGAGTGTCTGACGATCACCCCCCCCTTGAGAATGCCAGTATTTTGTCTCTGTCTTTAAAGTTCATAATCCTGCCGATTATCGCTCTCGGAGGTTTACCCGGTTGGGGTCTTTTAGTCAGTGCTCTGTGTGCCCTCTCCACCACGAAACCCTGAGATAGTGCTCCCGCCCCTATCTCTTGGAGCAGCATGTTTTCTATGTACTCTGTGGGATCGTTGCCTCCCTCGCCCTCCGGAAGTTCAATTATACGGATGTTGTTCCTCCTAGCTCTTCCCTCCGCATCCTCTGCTCTACGTTCCAGGGCCTTGACTCTTTGCAGTACTTCCGACATTTGCGTCTGTGTTGTGGTGACCCCCGCCGTGTTTTGTTGCACCTGCTGTTCTGTCGCTGCCACCCTCTCTGTCAAGTTTCTTGTGTCCTGTGGAGTAGGCCCACATCCACCATCACTGTATCCAATTTGTTTTCCAGCGATGCCTTCAGGGCTCCTATTGCTGTGTCCATTTGATTTTCAAGAGATGCCTTCATGGCTGCTATTGCTTCCAGGATTGTGCCCTTGTTTGCGCCATCTGCCAGGTGGGGGCATTAGCTGCAGCCATTTCCGTGTCTGTTGGCGTCAACTGTTTATGCCCGAGCGTCTTAGTGAAGGTGTCCATGGTACTCTGCTTGGCTTTCCCTTCAATTTTCTTGTTTGGCATTATGCCTATGTGTGCTCGTCCCCTTCTGGCTTCGGTGGGCCAGCTGAATTGAAGTGGGGATGCTGTCCCAGGTGTGGATTGCCAGTGCCGGGTCCGGCTATGTGCCCCTTGATGTGCCACGTGGGGTGGCCTCCGTTTCTCCCTTCTCAACTCCCCCTCCTCTTCCCATAGGTTTACTTGGTTGTGCACTCCTCCTGTGGCCCTTTGCCGTATTGCGTAGATGCCACGTGGGTCAGTTAGGGGCTCAAGCTCTTGCCTCGTATTCCGTTACTGGGTCCGACTATCCCCGGCGCCACAGTGTCATGAGCACTTTGGTGGTTTATTGTTCAGGTGCGTGCACCCCTTTCTCTTTAGCCTTGTAAGCTACTGGGCTTCCCCGCTGAGGTGTGCCTGTCGCCTTCCAGCCTTGAAGGTGTTTTGGTAGTAGTGGTTAGCCTGAGGTGCCTCCGGAATGGGCTGGCTCCCTGCTTTGGTGTGGGAGGCCGTCCCCGCTCGGCGGCCCAGCCTCCCTACCGTCCATTGCTCCAGGCGCGTGTTGGTGCCTGGGGAGGTGAACCACCGCTGCTCCGTTCTGGGGTTGCGCTGCTGGCGCTGGGAGATTCTTCTCCTATGCCGCTCACCTCAATGGTCCAGAGCCGGGGGTCCCCCCACTCCACTTGCTGGGTGTGTGCGGCTTCAGGCGTACCAGCAGTCCTCCCCGCTGGCCCGGGCCTGCCCACTGTTGGAGGTCCGCAGCAGGGTTCCAAGCGGCCCGCTCCGCGATTACTTTTGTCTCCTTTGGCCTCCCCCGCACTGTCCGGGTGTATCGGCTCCTCTGTGGGCTCTATCTCGTCTGGTCTGACGCCAGCTCCCGGCCATGCTTCTCACCCCCAGAGCCGCTCTTCCTTCGCTGGAGCACCTGCGTCCTTCTCGCCCACACAGGCTGTGCCTGTCTCCCTCCGGATGGCTTCTGTTTTCTCCCGGGGGTTCGGCCGTCGCAGGGGTCGTCAGCAGGCCAACTTCTCCTAGTACGGCAGTATCGTTGCGGGCTCCTCCTTCTCTTCACCCTGAGGCTGCGGCTCCGTCCACCATGTTGTATTTTCACGGGCCTTTTTTGTAATCGAGCATTTTTCTGGATAGATGCTCTGATTTTGTTCCAAAGTTCGCTCAACAGCTGGAGGATTTCTTCTTCCACTTCACCCTGCATTCGGGTCGTTGCAGCCTTCGCTAGGATGTCGCTAAGCCGGATTTATGCGCGGATCTTGACGGGAGCTTGGTCTCAGGACAACCTTACTCCATAGGCTTAGGCCACGCCCCCTTGGATTCCCATCATACTTGTCCACAATGCCCCCTACCGATGCACTTTCCTGATATGCTGAGTCTTTGGATAAAACAAGCTGTTTTAGGACACCATTTTCAGCCTTAGATTCTGCACTTCAGTAGTGACTTCCTGCATGCCTCTCATTAGGTCTTGAACGGCTGCCTCCATGACGGGTACAGTTGTAGTCAGCTGGCGTCTCAAACTGTCAGAATCCGAGTCCTCGGATTCGTGACCCACCTGTTTGCTTCTTGCAGGTTTCTTATTTGAGTGCACGGGTTTCTTTTTCCTGGATGAGCGTGCTTTGTAAAGTTAAGCTCTGGAGTCTTCTGAATCCAGTCTGCTGGACTTCAGAGAGCGCAGAGGTTTGCGGCTCCCGGTCGCAATGACGCCGAGGCTCGGGTACGTTCAGTTGTTCCAGGAAGAATCCAGGAAGAGACCAGGACGGAACCAGGACAAGGATACGGGGTAAAAGGGTTCCGAATGAGCACTGGGAGGAAGGGGGAACCAGGAAGGAAGTGAATTGGAAACCAGGGTTTACGGAGGAAAAAGGGCTAACACGAGAACACAACTTGCCAGGCGAAGCAGGCAAGCAGAGCGTTGAGACGCACGGAGGTGCGGGGGCGTCACTGTTTTCAAGGGAGCATGAGGTCCGCACGGACAACTAGACCGCACTAGGACATAGCGTCGGCCATGTTGAAGGTGCACGGTATAAAGTCTATTGACTGAAGGACCTGGCAGACCAGAAGGGTCGATATCGTCGATAGATGACAATCCAACTTTATCAAGACGGCACAGAGTATAAACAACACCAAGGAGCTCCTGCAGCTCCTGCAACACCAAAGACACACAAGACTCTGTGCTGACTCTGCACCGCTCCGTGGGTTTGGTGTGTATAAGAGTCTATAGCCCCGCCTCCTGGCAGTACTCTGAAAGACAGACTCTGAATCAGGGTAAAAGCGCAGCTCACAGCACCTCAATTCAAGACACACAAGACTCTGTGCCGACTCTGCGCTGCTCCGCGGGTTTGGTGTGTATAAGAGTCTATAGCCCCGCCTCCTGGCAGTACGCTGGAAGACAGACTCTGAATCAGGGTAAAAGCGCAGGTCACAACGCCTCAATTCAAGACACAAAAGACTCTGTGCCGACTCCGCTTGTGCTATATCATAGATGCTCAATTTGTTTTGTTTTTTCAGTTGACTGCTTGACACATACAACCCATAAAAAAGCTCTATGTGTCAAACTGTCTATTGAATGAAAGAAAGAGCCCACATCTCTGAAATAGCACAGTGCTACTTGACAGTGGCTTACAACCGAGACCCGCAAGGGCTGGAGATTCAAATCCCCAGCAAAGAAAAAAGGTTTTTTTTTTTAAAAGTGCCTTTCCTTTATGGTGGGCGCCGAGGGAGCCCCGGCAGAGCCCAGGCTTGATCAAAGTTTCTGGAGACTGCTGGTGCTTGGCCCCGGCTAGCAGGGCCGGCCCTAGGATGTGCAGTGCAGGGCCCAGGGCTGAAAAGATGTGTGGACCCGTCTCATTTGCATAAATAGTGATATCAAAGAATTCATCTTTAGTACTCAAAGATATCATGGGAAGTTAAGTTAGAAACATTTTGCTATGCGTAAGGTAGTAGACAAATACACTGACGTCCAGTATATGAATTGTCAATATTAATATTTACCTGTGTGGCAATATCAGGAGTTAGACATTTTTTTGAGGTAGCAGACAGCTGAATACCTTGTACAGACTTCTAAGTTTGGCAGATAAGGCATAATGTGGTAAAAAAAAAGGATTTGGCCACGGGCACACACTTTGGTTAAATAGAGATGCCGCGATTTGAGACCGGTCTGCGTTTCAGGAACTTGAACGCATCTCTTCCCAGATGTAATTGGTAGAAATACTGTTTGCAAAAGGTATTTTTGAAATTTTGGTTTGAAAACACTATCTGTGTAAGGCATTGCAACTATATTGTGATTGTGTTTTGCTAACTGAAACTAGCTGCTGTTTTTGCTTAGGTTTCACGATTGTTTATATTTTTATTGTGTGTATATTTGGGCAATACTAGCGGCTAGATGCCTACGGGCTTAGTGTGCTTTACAAATGTAAAAATGAATACATACAAAACAGATACATATTGTCCAAATTAGCAATATGCTTTGATTTCCGAAGCTATAGCTAAGGATTATTTTGACTGTAAAAATCGAAATCAAATAATAACTATGTTTATGGAGTGCTGCTCACTACAAAATGAGAAGGGAGCCTCATTAATGTACCCCCCCCCCCGTGCCTCGATTGGAGTGGGGGAGCAGGCCAAAACTGTTTGCCAGTGTAGAATAGCAGGGGATCCTATAGCAGAAAGTTGCAAAGGCAAAGGAGCGGGTTGGGATACTGTTTGCTGCGATATTCTACATTTAGAACTTAAACTGTAAATCATATGTCTTCTTTCCTATTCCTGCGGCAACATGTGCTGTAAAATGTGGTGTTTTGACATGGGGATGAGTACCGCTCCCCCGATTCACTCAGTATGGGAACTTTTGCCACATATAGAAAATCGAATGCTAGCTCCTATGGATATTATGCAAAGTAAGGGAAAATATCTTAAAGCGAAAGATACAAATTTAGTTCAACTGACTGTTCCCCTTAGAAGAAAGTGCACTAGATAAAAGAGCAATGGCCTTTCAAAAAATGTAATCAACAACAGAAAAATAACCTGAGAGAGGAAATGTTCCAATAAATACGCTGGCAAAGTATAAAAGGTGCTCATATATGTGATGTGAGGAAAAAATCACATTTGACCACAAACAAAAACGTTTTGGTGCATTAAAGATGAACATCTGAATATAAAGTAGCTAATTTAAAACTGTTTTGGGATATATTTTAATTGACTTGGAGGAGAGCGTAGATTTAGACAGCTAACTTGTGCTTTGTGTGTGCTTTTGGAATGAAAATGCCTATTTGCATTTCTTAACACAGACATTTTACAAAAACCTCCTTCAAAACAATGCTCTCTTAAATGGGTCCCCACTTTTAAGTGATAAGTAGTCATTGAGGGGGCTGCAGTGTCTGATGGGCCACTGGGAGTGGGTGTTCGTCTCTAGAGAGCCACAGTAAGTCGGGAGGAGACTCTGTGGCCTTGTGTGAGTAGGCCGCACAGCCCCCCTTAAAACATTATTTGTGTTATAGTTGAGGCAGGCACTGGTGCCTGCGGGCCCCCCTCTGACAGGGGGCCTCGGGCCACTGCACAGAATGACCATAGCTCTAGCCGGCTCTGCCGTCTAGCCCCGGCCCACTTAAAGCCTCTCTGTCACCCATTATAGAGGAGCCGCCCCTGGGACACATGGCAAGTGGAGTCAACCGCGTTAGAGCGTGTCATTATCCAGTAAACCCGTAGCTTCAATATTTTTCTTAAATGACAACAATAGCCCTCTGTTGGTGTTATTTAAAATCAGAACGGTGTAACGGCCATGCATTTAAAATCCTAAACATTTAAATTAGTTCTGCTCCGTATTCGCACCCCCTGTCGCCATGTCAACGTTTGTTGGCACCTCTCTGAAAAACAACATGAAAGCATGTGCCTTTGCTCGCCATAATCAAAGGAGACCTAGGCAATTGGAGTGACGTGGGCCAAGATGCACCCTGCTGATCTCGTAAATCAAATCGCAGAACAAAAAGGCACACATTCGTGCCGTTGAGCGATAAGAAAACATGTATCAGAGTGGAGGAAGCTGTTACTGCGCACACGCTGAAAGGTCGGCCTAGCTGCGTTTGTAACATTTCAACCTCTCAACCCCATAGCTGGCGTTGGAGGCGTCCATCCATTTCTTTGGGGGTGGACAAGAGGAGCATTGCCAGGGTAGGAGCGGGAATAGATGCACGCTGGCATCGAAAAGCAGACTGTTTAATTGCAGTGTACGGCTTAGAGGATGCTACCAACTAAAATCGTTTTGAAATGGCGTATTGTGATGTCACGGGAGAGTTACAGCGTGGTGGTGGAGCATGCCATTTTCCTGCCTCCCCGGGTTCCCTTGGACCCAAAAGAAGCAAAGAGGGCCCATGCCCTGACCTACATGAATACACGACTCCCCAACAATGAGGGATTCCCAAACCGGACAGTTTCAGAAAGCTGCAACTCCTGCACTGCCAAAGGCCAAGCGAAAAGGGACCTAGGAGGTTGATACCCAACATCAGGGGTCAAGTCCTAAAAATAAAAGTGAGGGGACTCTTTACCATACTTAGTGGAGTGTGACATCACCAGAAATTAGCATATCAAGGTGACATATGCAAATTTCGTTCAATTGGCCTCCCATAACCATAAAAATTGCACAGGATGAATGGCATTTGCCTTTCATAAAATCAACACCCACCAAAAACAAAGAGGATATTTTCTTCTAATAGTGTTTAAAAATGTTAAAAGGTGTGCATGTTTTAAACTCCACGAATCAATACCAATGCAGTCCAGAAATATGTCATTTCAACTTTAGTTGTATTGTATTTTCCATCAGGTTATATGGTGCAGTGGTGAAGTGCCTGGCCTGCGAACCTGGCGACTGCTGTTCGGATTCCCAGGTTGGAATAGATCCAAAGAAGGCTGTCAAATGTTCTCATTTTACACACACCCTCTAATATACCCAGGGGGACTGCATCCACCCTCTGAAAAAAGTGGGTGGACCCCGTACACCCGCGTGCGCATCATACACATGTGTATTCCTTCTATGGGCTCTGATTGACATCCTAACACTCCCGTTCTGCATCGGATGTCACTCGGATTCCAGTTGCTGATAGCTACCCATCCTTTGGGAATTTATGTTTATACACATACAAATTCATAAAACGTTCACAGAATCAACTTCATACAGTAATATCCATGAAACCAGGTTAATCAAATTTAGCAAAAATATCTGTAAAATTCCTCTATCACTTTAAAATCAGGGAATTTCTATGTGTGGTCCATTTAGCCTTCCCTACTCATCTTTAATGCTCTCTCTGAATGGGATATATTACTTACTGTAATCGTATTTCTGATGCTTGTATCTGCTTAGATTCACATGCTATGCATAGGCCGACATCTAGCGGTAGCCGCAGAGTATTACATTATTTGTTTTTGAAACTCGAAAAGGGGCGTCAACAGGACATGCCAGTAATACTATCCCTAGTGTGACGTTCCCTGTACCCATGGTCCTTCACACGTCATGGTCCCTCAGATTGTTTTGTTTCTGACATGAGGTAGCATGAAATGTAGCGTGAGTACAGATGTAATAAAGCAGATAAGAGTCTATAAGCTAGAAGACATGTATGCACATTGTACTCTAAGGGGAGGAAGGGCCGGCACATGTGAATCTAACCAATGCAAGCATCACAAATATGATTACTGTGAGTAATGTATCTCTTCTGAGGCTTGTGGATCTGCTTAGATCGCATGCTATGCATATACTAGCAAGCAGTATGAGGAGAAGGAGGTGGGTTGTTAGAAGATACGGCAGCAAACAGATGTTTTAGCACTGCTTATCCCATCTGTGACTCTGCTTTAGAATGTGTGTCAATGCAGTAATTCTGAGTAAAGTTATGTATGGAACTCCATGTAGCTGCTTTGCAAATGGCATTTAGAGGGACGCTTGCAATAAAAGCCAGAGTAGCTCCTCTACCTCTGGTAGAGTGAGCTCTTGGTGTGAAAGGCAGAGTCTTGTTTGATAGGCAGTAGCAGAGCTGTGTGCATTTTACTATCCATCTGGAGATGGCGTTCTTTGAAACAGGGTCACCTTCTCTCCCAGCTACTATAGACACAGTTGATCTGTTTTTCTTAGCGGTTTTGTTTACATAGTACAGAACTGCTCTCCTTACATCCAGTGAATGTAGGTTTTTCTCAGCTGAGCTTGAAGGATTTTGAAAGAAAGCGGGTAGTTCAATGGATTGGTTAACATGGAACTGGGATATGAATTTAGTTGAAAACCTAGGGTGTGTTTTTAGTACCAACTTTTCTTTGTGGGTAACAAAGAAGGGGTCTTGCACTGGCAAAGCTTGTAGCTCACTAATCCTTCTTACGGACGTGATGGCTACCAGAAAAGCTGTCTTGTATGTTAGGTGTTTAAGGCTGGATTTGTGCATAGGCTTAAAAAGAGGACCCATGAGCTTTGAGAGCACCATATTGAGATCCCAACCTGGAGACAGATTGGAAATGGGCAGCTAAAGTCTCTTTACTCCCTTCATGAAAGCCTTAACAACAGAGACTTTCCACCAGGAAACCTTGTTCTGTGAAGTGGTGTACGCGGATAGAGCTTCTAGGTGAACTTTGATGGATTTAAATACTAGGCCAGAGTCTAGTAAGTGGAGTATGTAGTGAAGAATGTGTAAAGGAGTACATTTAATAAGGTTGATATCCTTTTATCTGCACCATATTCAATTTATTGAAGTAGCAGTGCCTGGTGTTAGGTTTGCATGCATCCTTGAAGATTTCCATACACCTTTGAGGTAATTTTAAATGTCCAAACTCTATGACTTCAGGAGCCAAGCTGCCAAGTTTATAGACTGAGGATGTGGGTGGATTGTTGTCCCCCGTGCTGGGATAGCATGTTGTAGGGGGCACATGATTTTGATTGGTTTGCATATCGCCAGTTTGAGCAGATGTGGAAACCAAGGTTGTCTATCCCTCAAAGGAGGAACCAGGATTAGAGTTGCTTGTTCCTGGTGCATCTTGTGCACTAACCTGCTCAGGAGCAGTGCTGGTGGAAAAGCGTAAGCAGATTTCCCTGACCAGCTCATCCACATGGCGTTCCCTTTGGATTTGGGTTAGGGGGACCTGGATGCAAAGTCTGGGCATTGTGCGTTTAGGCTTGTGGCGAACAAGTCTAAAGGAGGATAACCCCAGAGGGAGAAGACATTGTCTAGAATGTCTTTGTTGAGTTGCCACTTGTGTTATTCGGGTAGAGGATCTCTGCTTAGAGAGTCTGGCAGGGAATTGAGTTCTCCTGGAACGTGTTGAGACACTAGGAACATGCTCTGCTTGAGTGCCCACTTCCATATTTTCTGGGATAGCCTGGACAGACTTGGAAAGTGTGTGCCTCCCTGCTTGTTTATGTAGAACATGGCAGTGGTTCTGTCTGTTAGGACTTGCACGGTTTGGCTTGTCAGATGCAATTGTAAAGCTTGCAGGGCTGTTAGCACCGCCAATAGTTCTAGAAGGTTGATGTGGTTGTGGGCTACGATTTGTGTCCACAGGCCATACACTGTGTGGTGCTGGTAGTGGGCTCCCCATCCGGAGAGTAAAGCGTCTGTTGTAACTATCACCTGAATTGGAGAATTGTGAAAGGGTTTCCCTTTTAACAGATTTTCCTTTGACCACCAGTGGAGTGCTTGTACTAGTGCTAGCGAAACAACCACTAGATCGTCCCACTGACCGCTTGCCTAAGACTACTGTTTCGCTAAGCCCTCTTGCATTGGACGCATGCGCAACCATGCATGTGGAACCATATAAATGCATGATGCCATCATCTCGAGCAGGCGCATTACCTGGCGTATGATTATTTGGCGACCGGCCAGATAATTAGGTATTTGCAGCAGTATGTTTTGGACTCTTTTGTTTGAGGGGAAGACAAGCCCCTCTTTTGTCTTTATAATAGCTCCTAGGAACTGTTTGGTTTGACTTGGAACGAGGCTTCATTTTTTATTGTTGATTGAGAAACCCAATTGGAACAGAATGTTGATTGTTTTTTGAGTATTTTGCTTGCAAATTTGGGGAGAATCCCCTGTTATTAGCCAGTTGTCCAGAAAAGGGTACACTGGGAGTGATTGTCTGTGTAAGTGCGCCGCCACTACCACCAATACTTTGGTGAACACCAATGGAGCGGAGGCTATACCGAAGGACAACACTTTGAATTGGTAGTGCTGATTTGATATATTGAAGCACAGGAATTTTCAGTGCACTTTGAACATTGAAATATGAAAGTAAGCATCTTTCATGTCCAATGTTGCTCTGCAGAACCCCTTGTCTTAGCAGTGGGATTACTTCTTGTAGAGTTGTCATGCAAAACCTTTGTGTCTTGACATGTGTTTTTGCAGGGCATAGGTCTAGGACAGGGAGCATTGTAAGGTCTTTCTTTGGCACAAGGAAGTATATTGAATAGATAACCTCGTTTACCTGATTTGCCAGGACGATCTCTGTGGCATCCTTTTCCAGCAGTGCTTTGACCTCTTCTAGCAGAATGCGCTGTTCCTCCAGCATTGTCTGTCTTCGTCTTGGCGGGTGGTTGGTTGGTGACTGCATGAGTTCTATGCAATAGCCTTCCGCCACAGTGGAAAGTACCCACTTGTCTGATGTGATCCCCTCCCATGCATGGGCAAAATGACACATGTAACCTCCTACTGGAGAAGCATGGGAGGGGACCTGGAGCGGGTGGTCATTGCTTTGGTGGGGTGGAGCCTCTGGTGGAGGAGGATCTGCCTCTACTTCTTGACCTTTTGTGCCCCCTTTGAACATTTTGTTGAGTGGATTGCCCCTGCGAGGTACCCCAAGATGAAGCTTGTCCCACCTGGTTATAGTTATAGTTAGAGGACACTGGGTGTTCTTTCCTCGAAAACATTGGGCCTCATTACGACTCTGCCGGTCCGGAAAGAACAAAGATGGTAAAACCGCCACCACCGTTCTTTCCGGACCGGATGATTAAGAGTCCTGCAAATGGGAGGTGTCACTCCTGCCAGGTCTGACCTGGCGGGTTTAACACCACCCGTCTGCAGGCGGACATGGAAACACCGGCTCTGCCATAGACGGAACCGGTCTTTCCAACGTCCCCATCCCCATGGAGTCCTATAGGGCTCCATGGGAATGGGGACTTACACAATTCCGCCTCTGGAATTCCCGGGGCTCCGGGGTCGTAATGCCCCGGTAATTCCGGGAATCACGGAGGCAGAATGGTAATACGAATACGGCGGTAACCTGCTGGTTTTTCTGGCTCGGTTACCGCCGGACTCGTAATGAGGCCCATTATGTATTAAATGCGTCTCTTCGCACAAAGGGTTTATTTGTGAGCTGTCACCGGGACTTGAGGGTGTCATATTCCTCTTTATCACTTTTTACTCGACTGCCTTCCCAAATAAGGTGTTTGGTTCAATCATTATATTTACCAGGGTGTGAAGAGAGGGTACCTGGAATGGCCCTCGTGCCCTCAATACGCATGACAGCCCAAAGACAGAGAAACGAGAGATGCCAGTCTCCGTTTGGCCAGCCCCCAGGAGGGCCAGTACATTCTACATATGTGAGCAGATATTCTCTTAGATAACAGTTCAAACCATATCCAGCTGTTTTCGCAGACACAGATGCCACATCACTAGAATAGGTTGACTAATGATAAATATTCAGCCATGCTGACATCATTAGAGACACCATGACATAGTAATGTTAGCCACAAAGCAAACTCGCATCCCTGCACGATGTTACACAGATACGCATGTGCACACACAAAGAAAATTCATACACAGCTCTGTAGATAGTCTCTGTCCCCTCCTGGTCCTTTGCCTCTTGGGCCTCGTCCTAAATTGTTTTTACTCGTTGTCTTGTATTGGTGCTGGTTCCTTCACCATCTCCTTGTTGTTCTGTCCCAGATGTTTCTGGTCCACTATTATCTTGATCTGAAGAGCTTGTGGAACTGGTCAGAGTCTGTTTCTGATTGTATTTGTTCATCCAGCTGTAAACCTCCTCGTTCAAGTAGCCGTACGTGTCTTTACGAAAATTACAAAGGACCAGGAGGGGACGGAGACAGAGATCAACAATGCCCGAACACCCGGCAGAACCCCAGGACAACTTGGTAATCAATCTCTCGAGCTATCCATAATAATCTATTACAGAAAGGATTACATTTTGTTCCAACATATAACTCAAACTTATTTGAGAAAAAAAATAGAACTTTTCAAATTTTCAAGAAAACTAACATTAAAAGCCTTTTTTGCTACAATGCAAGAAGATACTATGGAAAATCAATCTGAAGATACAAACTACATAAAATTTAAGCCCAAGAGTACATTCATACCACCGATTCATTATCCCATTATCGACCTATTCCAAAGAATGGTGAGTAATGACTTCAAAAAACTGTCCTATAAACCATTGAAAAGAAAATTTTAATTTCAGCAAAAAAGATTTGAACATTATTCAGAAAATGTTTTCTAATGAAAACATTACTTTTAAACCAGCAGATAAAGGGGGCGCCTTAGTCATACAGAACACCAAGGACTACAACTCAGAATGTCTACAACAATTAAAGGATAACACAGTATACAGTCCAATAAAATCAGAACCTACAAACGAGATACAGAAAAACCTGGACATAGCTGAGGAGAATGATTGGATAACAGAGAAAACACGCTGCTTCCTAACCACCACAAATCCAAGATTACCTGTTTTTTATACCATTCTGAAAATTCACAAGAAAATGATCAGACTCCCAGGAAGACCCATTGTATCTGCTGCAAATGGCATTCTTAAACAGCCAGGAACATACCTTGACTTCTTTCTTCAACCTATCATACAAAACACCAAGACCTACATAAAAGACACTACCCATTTTCTCAACATTTTATCAACCTTGAAAATAGAAGACAACACTATATTTTTCACTGCTGGCATATGGAGTCTATATACTTTGATACCCCACAATCAAGGACAGGAATCAGTAGAATGGCTTTTTCTACAGCCCCGAGAATTAGGAGCATCCAAAGAATTCTTAATGATGTTACTGGAACTCATCTCTCAGAACTCCTACTTCAGATACAAAGAACAGTACTATTTACAGACTGGCGGTACTTCGATGGGAGAAACTATGGCTCCAAGTTATGCCAATACTTTCATGCATAAGTTTGAAACCGAAAATATTCTTAACCACATAATTTGGAAACAACACCTCCATTATTGGGGCAGGTATATTGATGATGTTTTTGGAATTTGGCAAGGAACAGAAGACGAGTTTAATCAGTTCGCAGAATTTCTCAACACAATAGATGAACGCGTACAATTTACCACAACTCACAGCCAACAGGAGGTTAACTTCTTGGATGTTACTGTGATGTACAAAAACTCCAATCTCAGCACGACTCTTTATCGCAAACCTAGCGACCGCAACAATCTTTTACACCAATTGAGCTTTCATTCTCCAAACACTCTTAAAAGTCTCCCTTACAGCCAATTTTTACGTGTCAAGAAAATAGTGCAAGATGAAATAGAATGTGCCCAACAGATGAAAGAGATGGCCACAAGATTTCAACAAAGAGGATATCAAAAGCAAGAGATCCACAACTCAATAGCCAAGGTAGAGGCAATAGACAGAAAACCAATACTTGAAAAAGAAAAGACCGTTAAAGAAACACCCTTAATATATGTAACAAAGTACTCTACTGAAAGCAACACAATAAAGAAAATTGTTGAAAAACATTGGCACTACTTGTCACAAGACAGAACTCTGGGCAATCTATACACATCTCCACCCATGTGTGCATACACCAGGAGTAAAAACATTAAAGATATGTTAATATGGAGTGACGCTCAAGCGCAGAAGAAGAAATCCAAAAGAAAGGGACATATCCCTGTTTGAATTGCTCTAACTGCAACATGGTCCAGAAAGGAGATACCATATTTCACCGTAATTCGGGAAAGAAAATCCACCTAAGGAACTATGCGACATGTGACACAACAAACGTATTATATAGCATCAAATGCCGCTGTGGGAAATATTACGTGGGACAAACTACAAGGAAGGCTAAGCTGCGGTGGAATGAACATCGGTCAAACATATGGACCGGTAATATTAAATCTCCGGTGTCTAGACACTTTAAAGAAGCGAGACACCAGATAGCACAAATGAGATTTCAAATACTGGATGTGATCGAAACAAGAAAAGGAACGAACGTAGACATCAATAGACTTCTCAACCAAAAAGAAACTTAATGGATTGAGAGACTCAACTCGCTGTACCCTGGAGGACTTAACAAGGAATGCAATTACATATATTTACTTTAAAAACATCTTTTGAACTTTCTGAAAGAATAAAGAAACAAGAACTGGACAATGAAGAAATATCATCATCAAGATCAAAAAGTAGTGCCTCAATGACATGTCAGCCAAATGAAAGGCATTTAGCCAACCTGATGCAATATAGGGCCTCATTCCGAGTTGGGCGGTAAGGGATACCGGGCACCGGTAAGGAGACCGGTGCTGTTAATCCCTTACCGCCCAATTCCGAGGTCCCTTAGTGGGAACTGTAAGGAACGTGTGGTCTGACCACACGTCCCTTACGGGTCCCGCGAAGGGACCAGGGCGCTAATAACGGGCTTGCTAGTCGCGAGCCTGTTATTAGCACCCTCCCCATTCCCATTGATCCCTATAGGGGCTCAAATGGGAATGGGGAATGGCTTGTTCAATGGGGACCTACCAGCCCCTCCAGGGTCGGAATGGACCGGTAAGTCCCCTTTGAACAAGACTGGACTCGGTCACGGTATGGGAGGCAGCCATGGTTCTATTAGCACCATGGCTACTGCCCATATCGTAATGACCCCCATAGTATGTCTTTCTATTTTCATCTTTATTATGCTGGTAACACAATAAGAACATCATTTGAATTTATCATATGGCATATTGTAAGTATAACATCCATTCACTAATATATGTTGGACTATTAAATGTGTGGATAAAATATTTTTTGGATTTACTTCCCAAAAACACAAAACATGAGAGCAAGGCCAACGAGATAAGGAAAATTTGGTACTAATATCTAAAACTCCCATTGGCCTGCAAAATCTTTTAACAGCATTATGTCAATATTTTCGAGTGAATGAGTTGGTAGTAAATGACAAGAAAACCCAAATCGTAGTCTACACTCCGAAAGGCAAGCGCAGTCATCGTATGACCTGGAAGATAGAGCACATAAATTTAGAGGTGGTTCCCAATTATACATACTTGGGTATCCTGTTTGACGGATCGTCGAACGCTCATTCTCAGTTAATGATAACTGAAGTTAAAATTCTTGCAGCAATCCGCCAGACTCGTCTAATCATGCATAAATTTGGGAAATTCTCCATTAAACCTGCTCTGATCTTCTGGATTCAGAATGTCATCCCTACCATCTTATATGGTCTAGAGACATATAGTACAAGTGATCCAGCATTCCTACATGCTTTGGAAGCAAAATATTGGCGTGCTATTCTAAATCTGCCACAATGCATTCCAGGCCCGATCATTCGATATGAAGTAGGTTTGACCTCACTTTTGGCAATGTATAACTGGCGCTTATGCAGTTTGTTTAGAAAATGTCTATTATCTGCTCTTGATAAATCAACTTTAGCCACAGTTGCGAGCTATCTGATGTTTTCCTCTCATCTGTTTCCGAAAACATGGTCTAAAAACATTCTTTCCATAGTATTAAACGCAGATATCTCCATTGAAACTCTTTGTCACCGATCCTGATAGAGCTAAGAAAAAACTCTACATGATGGATTGGATTGACACTAGAGATCTGTGTTTGAAGTATAAAGACTTTGATCCAGCTGTTTTCTCAGCAAAGTGTTATAGAGACATGGCCTTCTATTTATGCAAATCTCCTTCTCCTGCTGTTAGGAATGCTTTGTTACGCATGCGTTTTAATTTATGTCCTACCCGTGAAATTCAAGCCCGTAGAAAAGAAATCCTGCGGGAATCATCAGGATGTCGTTTTTGCAACAACGCAACAACTATTGAAACTTTGGAGCATGTTATTGTGGACTGCCCTGAACTTATGAACCTAAGACAAAGTCACTTTAGTAAACATTTGCCTTATTTTAGCCAGATGAGACATGAGCATAGATGGCTTGCTATTTCCAGTACCACCTGCATGAGTATAAGGCTGGCTACAATTCACTTTCTGCAAGCCTTAAATCTACTAAAATAGCCCGATTTTTAACAATAGCTGCTATATGGAACAATGATTGTCATACCTGTTCATTGCGTATCAATCGTTTAAGAATGCCAAACCCAAATGTAATTATTAGCCTTGGAAGTGATGGTGTGACATTTGGGATGTTTTGTGGGGTTTTATGATTGTATGCTTTATAATTCACTGGCCCTCATTACGACCCTTGCGGAAAGCGACTGACCGGAGCGCCACAGCGTAAATAGCGTTTCCGCCATTGCACGAAGGAGCAAAGTGCGGCCCATTCCGACCCATCGGGCACGAGCACCACGCCACGGCGGAAGTGCAAAGTCCGCGATGGCGGAAATGACCCCAAAACGGCCCACACCGCCGCCGTACGGCGCCCTAGGTGCAATACCGCCACCCCTCTTAGCGGTCACCGCAGTGTGCGCCTACCGGAAAGTACGGTGACCGGAAATATACGGAAACGGAAGTTAAAACATGGGCCCGGAACGGGAAACATCCCGGCGTACACCTATAAAAACACTAAAACCACACAACCACTAAAATCACTACCCTGAAACACACCCCAACCCGTCACCCACCCTAGCGAAACCAAGACAAATGGGAAAAGTAGCGAAGAAAGCGTGCGACCGCAAGCGGCAGGTCCACTTCTCCCGCGAGGAACTCACCGTGCTAACAGAGACCCTCCAGGAGAATGCTGCCGTCGTCTTCTCCACGCAAATGACCAGAACGGCACTTGCAAACAAGAAGACCATATGGGCTCTGGTGGCACAGCGGGTAAGTGCGGTGGGGACCGCACCCCGCACCCCACAGCAATGCCGCAAGCGATGGGACGACCTGCGGATACGCGTCCGCAGCATACTCTCTGCCAACCGCAACATTGCCACAGCCACCGGGGGAGGTCCTGAATCACCCATCAAGTTGACCCCCTGGGAAGAAATCTGTGCCTCCACCATCGGAATGGAGAGCATAGAGGGAGTCGGAGGGATGGAGAAAGGAGTGCAGACATCCGAAGATTCAGGTAGGTGGGCCCGATAAAACAATGCCAAATCCACACAGTCCATCCATGTGAAGTACCATGCGTCCACATAGTGCAACAGAAACACATGTCCAGGAGAACGTCCACACACATCAGCCTGATAGCGCACGTTAAAACCCACAATAAATACATAAATAATTAAAAACCCCTAATACACGCACTACACGTGCAGCAGGCACACCCTAACTGCAGGCTGCCAAACAACTGCACCCTCACTCCACACACAAATCAAAGCACCTCCAAGGACCCGACCCAAATCACCCTCAGGTACCACCCCAGAGCATGTGATACAATGCCATTCCAATTCGCACAGACCCATCATTAACCCTCGCCCTCCTTTACTCCACCACAGGGTCCGATCCAAACGACGAGCTACAGGACACCCCTACCAGCACACCTGCAAAGAGGGCCAAGACCAACGGCCAGAGACCCTCCACCTCAGCTGCACGCATCAAGACACGGCAGCAGCACAAATCAGGTGGCAGCACAGAGGAGGGAACATCAACAGGCACCCCAGCAGCCAGCATGCCCACAACACCACCACCACAGGTCCCCCCAATGGATGCCACAGAAGGCACTGCCTCTGGTGGCAGCAGCACCATAGGTGACACCCCATTGATGGCAGCATGCTCGGACACAGAAAACGGGGATGTCGAAGTCAGATCCATCCATGACCTGTCCCAATCCCCCTGTCTGTCCCATCCCGTACAACATGAGGATACCACGCAGGGGCACCCACAAGACAACGACTGGCCATCCCCCCCAAGCCCTGTGGCAAGGCAACATGAGGACAACAGCCCCTCTGTGACACCCCCGCAAATGGGCATGGCCCAGCAGAGGCAACAGTCCCTCGACCAGTTAATCGTGCAACAGCAGCAAATGGCCACGCTCCTCAAGGACCATGCCGATGAATGTGGGGGCACTAAGGCAGACATAGAAACATCAACTGAGACACTTAGGGCAGAAATGGAGAGAGGCACAGAGACGCTGAGGGCACAAATGGAGAGTAGCACCGAGAGCCTGAGAGTCCAAATGGAGAGAAGCACCGAGAGCCTGAGGGGGGAACTGCATGCGACGTCCAAAGACGTATGTGCCGAACTTGCCGCAGTGCGCCGTGTGCTCACTGAGCTCTCGCAAACCCTTAGGGACATGCATGGACGTGAGCAGGCAGACACATCATCCGTTGCAAGTTCCGTCCAGGGCAGCCCCCAACGTAGATCTGGAAGGAACCTGCGCTCCACAGGCAGGGGTGCCCCTGATACCCGCAGAGGGGGCTTGCAATAGCGACAGCACACTGACAATGAGCATCTTTGGACACTGGGGTTCGTGGGGGAGGTAGGAGGGTGGAGGGGGTGTGTTGGGCTCACTTGGGTGGCGGGTCGATAGGGTGTTCAACATGACATCACATATGCCATAAAAAGTGCACGATCAACCAATGAGATGTGTGGACATTGATTTCTGTGTACTAGGCCATCATAGGCGTACAGTCCATGTTGTGCATGTCCAAGACACGCACAGTGCCACGAGTCCCGTGTCCATGTATCAGCCACCAGGCGTGAGTGCTAGAAGCATGCATCAATGAGATGCTGACGAATGTCACGGGCCTCCGGTGCCTCGCAGACTCCATGAGGTGCTGCCACATCCCCACCCTCATCATGACCATCATCAGGTGCTTGCAGTTCTGCGTCAGGGGGCATGGGCACATTTCTACGTACGCACATGTTGTGGAGCATGACACATGCCATCACCATCTTTGCAACCTTCTCATGGCGGTACAGGAGTGCCCCGCCAGACCTGCTGAGGCAGCGGAAACGAGTCTTCAGTAGGCCGAATGCCTGTTCAATGACTACACGGGTACGTGAGTGGGCATGGTTGTAGTCCTCCTCATGCTGGTCCCGTGGTTTCCGGACTGGTGTGAGGAGCCATCTCTTCAGTGGATATCCAGCATCACCTGTATGTGGACGAGAAACGTATGATGTGGAATGCCATTGCTACGTACGCACACCCCCCCCCCTTCCTGCCAGGTCATTGCAAAATCACATTCCCCACATAATCATGCATGTAATGAGACTCACCGAGTAGCCAGGATCTGTTCCCTGCGTGTCGCTCCATGTAGCGTGGTATTGTAGAGTTCCTCAAGACCATAGAATCATGGGTTGATCCAGGGAATCGGGCACAACAATGTGTAATGATCCTGTTGGAGTCACACACCATTTGTACATTCAGGGAATGAAATTGTTTTCGGTTGCGGTACTGGGCCTCCATGGCATGTGGGACGACCAATTCCACATGGGTGCAGTCGATGGCACCAATGCAACCCGGTATGCCGGCAAGTGCATGGAATCCCACTTTTGTGTTGGTAATTTCCTGCTCCGAGCGTGGTAGAGAGATGTAGTCGTCTGCGTGCTGCAGGAGGGCATCGAGCACTTGCAATAGTGTCCGTGAGAACAGTGGCTGAGAAATGCCATGTAACTGTCCGACTGTGTGCTGGTAGGTGCCTGTGGCCAGGAAGTGGAGTACAGACACCACCTTCAGTAGGGGTGGGATGGCGGTAGGGCTATTTATCATGCTGACAAGGTCAGCCTGTGTCATGTCCACAATGGCGGCTATGGTGTCCCGGTCCAGACGGTAGAGGGTGTGGATCTGCTCATCAGTGAGGTTGAACGGATGTGCTCGGAGGCGTGGGATTGCGGGCTGCCTGCGTGGTGGTAGTGGCTGTGCTGGCGGCCCTTGCTGGCCCTGCCTTGGCCTCCTCCTCCTCCTGCGTCTCCTTCGTGCGGCCGGTAGCAGTTGGTGTTCGTCTTCTTCTTGGAGTTGGAGTAGTTGCAGTGCTATCAGGTCACCCAGGGCCAACATCGCGAGTCCTGCCGGTAGCATTTCGGTGTGGTTGTGGGAGGAGACTGGCTGTGCAATTTATGTGTTTTCAGGCTGTATGGCCTCCACCTGTGGTGATTAATTCCACCTGTGCAAGCTGCTCTCCCCTTTGGCCGAGCACGTCCCGCGCACAACGCTGCAAATCTGGGAATGGCATCTTGCTATTGCAATCATGTATTTTTACCCGATGGCCGTGTAACATTGGTTGACATGTTCATTCTGCTGTGGTCCCATTGTTGCACATACTATCTGTGCAGTCGCGAACAGACTTGTGAAGGGTCAGTGGAACGTAGTACTCGAGTAACGGTGGGCCCTCATGCATCACTTTACCGAGTTGCAATGACGGGCGGGGCGTCCCATTTGTGGGTGAAGGCAGTTGACATTTTCACACACAGCCGCACTCGATGGAATAATTAGTGATTTCGAACGGCCACAGATGCCTTTTCGGCGTGATGTTGCAAATGTGGAATTCCAAGGGCGGCGCTTTCGGTTTCCAGCTAGCGGCGAGGAGATGCCCACAGGTCTGACTGCAAATATAACGTTCTGTTGTTCAATGTCCTTGAGACAGGGCCCATGGCGAGGAAGCAATGATTGATATGAATAGTTTGGGATGCGCAATTGCTACGTGGGCGATGAGGCCGGCCGTTCCCACATACATGTTACTTCACAACACTGGAATTACGGGCTGGGGCACTGTGGATTTTGCAGGCTGCATAACGCACAGACTCAATGGATGTTTCTAATGTTATGTGAGTAATTATTCAGGCGTTTTGATTCCGGGGTGAGGGAATGATGAATGGATGCATGGGCAGGGGATTTGATACAGAGTTTGCCATGTACAGGGCTTCTTGGGATCTATCCGCCTCCCCTACGCTATGTGATGCAGGGCTGCCATGGTGGGACCATCGTCTATCTGGCCTTGTTGAGCCCTCCCTGTCTCGACACGCCCTCAGACACTTGTGTCCATGCACATTAACATTCCCATCTGATGGATTCTGTTTTGACAGACGCATGCACAGGTACACTCGTTTGTGATGGTGTTTGCACCTCGATATCGATGGTTAGGAGTCGCAAGTGGTTTTGGGGTGGTGATGATCCTTTGGAGTGGGCTAGCATGCATATGGCTGTGGATTTAGTGTGATCATTGAAGTGAGTTGTTGGAATGTAGTTCTGATGGCCATTCTGTTCTTTTTCTTTTCTTTTGGTTGACAGGTATCTCCTCCCCTTTTGCCACTGCCATCTGTATGCCACTCCTGCAGATGGGTTTTACTCCCGACACCTGCTGCTTCGTGTTAATCAGTGGAGCAGCATTACGATCTTATGGGACGATCGCCAATGGCCCACATGCCCTTACGCAGTACTGGTGGCTCGGAGCAACCTTTCGGCCTTTCAGCTGGACTAGTGCCTCCCCATTGGGACGGCCCTGCGGTTCTGTGCGCTTCCATGTTGCCTTTTCGTACGTGAATGTGGCTCTGTGTACCATGAGGGAACAGGACGACACACAAGTAGTGGCTGGTCATTTCTTGCGGATGCAGCCCACAATGGTGATTGGTGTTTAGGAGTTCATGGCCTGATGGCTGTATGGGCTTGGTGACTTTGATGTGCATTAAATTTCTATTCTGATTTGGCCCGTGTAGCGTTATTCTTTGCAAGTGATGTGGCATATGCCTATTTGGGGGGCGATGTATTGTGAGGAGATCTGCATTGGGTTCCAGCTTCGGAGTTTAGTTGCGTGGTACTGTACTGTGCGCGTTTGCCTACTAAGCCCGTGAGGTCAGGGATGGGGGCTGCCAATATGACAGTTTGAATGTTGTCATGCTCAGGGGCGGGGGATTGGGTTTTGTGTAACAGATGCCGGTCAGCCAGGTGGACTGGTGGAATGATGTGATTCTCGGAATATGGCTGGTCACAGGTGCCTGTGTTTGCGTGCGTTTCTTGGTGGGGGACTGTGGTCATGTCCATTGGGATGGCTTCTGTATTCGTGCCATCTGTGCCCTGCAGCTCCCATTGGCCCCTCTTGTGTTTCTTTTGTTCGTTGCCATGCATGGGTGACTTGTACATTTCAATGGTTGCATTGTGGCTTCATTGCGCCTACGGGGAGTTGTACTTTGTGGGCAGGGAGCGGTGTACAGGCACTCAGTGGGGCCGTTTACGGTTGATTCGCGATGCCGTACTTCTCACCATGGCGGAATGGTACATTACGCCATGCCTGATGGCGTTAGGTACATGTCCGCTAGGGTCGGAATTGGCGTACCGTTGCGCCATGGTGGTGTTTGCGGTTTCGCATGGCGCGCGCGCGCGTGCTTGGTGCAGTTAGCGTTGGCTTTCACTACGGTGTCGCTAATGGCTTCGTACTTTGCGGTGACGGGTCATAGTCGCACCGAGCGCTATTCGATGGCGGTATTGCATTTCCGCCATCGTTTTCCGATTTCCGCAAGGGTCGTAATGAGGGCCACTGTGTTTTATATGTAAACCTTTTTGATAAATTCTTGTTTTAAATTGAAAAAAGTTGATTAAATTCAACTAAATTCATTAAATAAAAAAATAAAAAAAGATAAGGAAAATTACACACGCAGGTACTAGCAACAATGATGTTTTGAAGTGATAAATTAGAATTCTGTTAAAATTGCAATGAATGAATTGGAATATTTGTTTCAGCTTACTTGACTATTTAGTTATTTTCATCCATCGATTTTTCTGTAACAGTCACTGAAGAAGGTCAATTTAATGACCGAAATGAATTGGACACGAAGTAATTACTGCAACAGGCCTATCTCAAAATAATTTCTATTAATAAAGAAAAGTACGATTGAATGAACATCAAGTCTGAACGTATTTTCTTACAACAAGATTACTCACTTTATACCAAGAAAAAAGGAATAAATAACAGTCTAATACCACGTGGGTCCAGCCGACTGGGCCAACTAACCTGGTCATATACTTGTCATTATTTCATACTACCCCACCATGCAAGCGGGGAGGTTTCTGGTGACAGGACCAAACAACACAATGAAATTCTGTATTAACTAATCAAAAAGAAAAGAAACCAAGCGGTGCCCCCTCACCCCCACTCTGGACATAGGCCAAATGACCAAACAACCCCAACAAACTGTGTGTTCCTCCTCATATGCCATTTCTCCCTATCTGTATTCTAATGCAATAGTTTTGGCTTAGAGGTGGCGCAAGCACCGCCTAAAAGACCAAACTAAACAGTCACACTTAGACAAACTGCGAAACACAGACGCAACGCAATTTTGAAAGGCTGAATGAGACTACACACACTTAAAGTGTAAAATGCAAAGTTACCTATTTCAGGCTAATATTATTTTCACTGTGCACTGGATCACCTTTTGACATCTAGGTGTGAGAGCAGTAGTCCAGGGATCGCAGAAGCAGTACCTGGGCGGTATAGAGGGGGGTGCGGGGACAAGGATATTGCATGAGGCAGCAGCTGGCTCCAGTGGTTTCTACTACTTTACATCCATGGCTGTGTCCCGCAGAGGTCCAGGACATGAGTGCACAGTGAATCTCTGGCAATGCTACAGTAGACGTATGTATGAGATGCATGTGGGAAACCCTGCATCCTGCACACACAATCGTCATCTGTGAATATTATGTGCCTGTACAAATAAATAATGCATGTTCTGGGCCTGCTCTTGAATACAATAACAATGCTAAAGGCTTAATTGTTTAATGACACGTCAGAGGCCGCAATTAGGAGAAATGACGGGATGTTCTAATGTGTGCCCTGTGCTGTCCCTGTGCTGATGCATGGCTGACAGGTCACACTCAGCTCAATCATGCCTCCGTCGGTTAGACCTGACCTCGAGCACCTTTCTCACTGTTGGAGCAGATTCAAGTTCTCATTTTTAGCCTTGCCTTTATAATTGTATTAAAGCTCACACTAGTAAGTGGAAATGAATCTCCCATGCCTACTGTGTCAGGCAAAACAAGAGGAACGTTTCTTTCTGATGGCTTTATTATAAAGTGAGTCATCTCTCGAGGGAGAGCTCGACTGCACCGAGCAATGCCCTTTCCTTCCCAGATGCCAGAAACATGATCACTCCAGAATGAATGCCGGAACTGCCAGGCTCTTCTTCAAGTGCCACGCTGTTATTGGTTCATGCAAATAGTGTTTTCCTTCACAAACGTGAACATTGCTCTGCGCCACGATCATCCTTGCAGCTTGCAGCACTGGGGGCAGCAGTCGTTGAGGGTGTGTGTGCGTGTGTGTGTGGAGCGGGAGAGGAAGTGGGATTGTCCTACAGCAGTGTGTGGCATTTGGTTTCACTGTGGCGCTTGTCATCTGCAGTGGCAACCTGGAGAAGGTAGCTGATTTTTCAGGTGTGTTTCTTGTTTTCAATATGTCTGCCGTGTCCCATTTCATATTTTATGTGCTGTGGTTATCATGGATGTCACTGCCTCAGGGGCGGTGTGCAAGCAGTGTTAGGTGGGTTATCGGGGGTGGGTGTTGGCTGCCTAGTAGTGCCCCTCCTGGCCACTCATGGGTCAGCACGGTGTGATGCTGGGGTCACTGGTATCTGGGGTGCGCAACAGTGACTGGGATCTAGGTCCTGACATTATAGGTGGGCCCACCATTTTGACTTGCCTTCTGCTTTATGCTGTGCCCTTGGTTGTCGTTAGATGGCTGGGAGCCTTCCCAAGCCAGTATGGCGTTCATCTCCTTCCTTCCTGTCATTTGGTTCCCAGGCTGGCTTTAAAGGAAGCTGGATAGTCTGCTGGTTCCGTCTTGGGAACATGGATCAAAGTACTTCATATAACTGGAGGCTTCTTATGCCTGGTGCATTTTCCTCCAGGTGTGGCTCTTGCCACTGGGATCACTTGCACATTGGGCTGCCAACTTTTGATATCCTTTTGCGGGACACTTGCCCACAAGGCAGTGATGACGTCACAGCGTCATTCACGTTTGGCCCACCCCATTTGTAATTCAAATTTGTTAATGGCTCTTAACACCTGGCTTAATTGCAATGCAAATGGTTTGTCCTTGGGAGGTGATGGTCACGTTTTTTAACTGCAAACATGACCATCAGGACCCCAGGAACAAAGCATTAGCATTTGAATTAAGCCAGTTGTCAGAGCATTAGCAGCTCGACCTGCAGGCTCAAAAGAAGCGGGGCCGCTGGGCTGGGGAGCGGCCCAGAGAAAGAAAGCAGCAATTTGCAGCACAGTGGTGTGTAGACGGCCACTTCAGTTTGCAGAGTGGCTGTGCTGGACGCAGGTTGTCCCGACTTGCTGTCTCCCGAGAGTCACACTCCAGAGAACAAAGCACCACACTGCAAACTGTGGAACAGAGTCCCCAATTACGGACAATCCTGCAAAATATGGGACAGTTGGCCACCCTACTTGCACACATTTGTGGTTTTTCCAAAAACGTCATAAAGGCATTGGGGAAGGATCAACCTTTCCTACGCACCAAAAGGGATCAGAGAGTAGAAGGGTTCCCCCATCACGACACCCTCATGGGCCAGCAAGTGCGTGTCTACTGTAAGATTCGAGCGCTACCATATAAAAACAATCCCAGCAGGAACAAAGTCATGTCACAACGCTTCTTTTACTTCGCCTAGTGGTCTCAGTATTGTTGGTCTTTGCATAGTTTCTACTACAAGGGTCCTTGATGTTGGATCAGACGTACAACTCTGATCTGGAGTTTTTTTTATACTTGTAGCTTTTTCCTCCTTCAGGAGTCTCATCCCTGTGCCACTCAACATACAGCCGAGTAGAGCCCAGAAGTGGCATTGTGGCAGCAAGAGAGGCTTCTCATTTTATCAATAAAAAATAGGATTGAGGAGCAGGTGAGTCCATTGATCCTTGAGAACAATCTGCCCTGATATTAGGACTCCTGGAATTGTTTATCATCCTTTATGAAGTATATAATGGCCAGAGGATGTACTCTCAAATTCATGAGCCGCAGACTGGAAGATCTTCAGCCATCAAAGAGAGTATCAGGGCGGTCCGACAGATTCATGTATTTAAGTATTTGGTTTCACATTAAATCAATATGCTAAAAGCTATTCAGACACATTTCGATAATTAATTTCGACCTAATTTAGACTGTTACCCACTTCCAGTGCAACTCATGCCAGTTCTATTTGATGAAACCCTCATTGGACATGAATGGCACTTCCATGGTGAGGCAATGATGTGATGGAAGGGTTTGAGGCTCACCCATAGTTTTTATACAGGGAAGAAAGTAATTTTAGGAGGGTTTGGTTGCATCTTTTATTACATTTAGAAGGAATGGCACATTACACAGAATCAATACCAGGGTGGCAATGTGAGTTCCCGCCAATGGCCATACACAGGATGTGATAGAAACGGTATCGCCAGAAAATGACAAAAAATAAATGCTGAATGCGCATTCACTGCACATTCAGCAGTTACACAAATCCCATAATCCGAGCAGGGGTTAAGAGGTGTCAGTGGTTGTGCCCCACCCTCGCTTCCATTACACAAAGTATGGCGGAGAATAAAGTTTTACAGAAAAAGTAAAAGAGAACCGCAGCAAAAGTTCTCACCCACAGTAGGGAATGTAAACTTGCAGCGCGTGAAGATGGGTGAGGCGAGCCCCCGGAAGGAAGGTAAGTGAACCCACAAGAAGTACATTTGGGTAGACAGGTTGGGGGTAAGTAGAACGCAGAAAAGTGGGATCTATTTGATCACAGCGCGCCTCCATTTTCGGATTCGCCATTTTGGTCGCCGAAGTTACGGGAGGCGCAGTGATCCCATAGATCTGTGGAAACCCCAGTAGGCCAAGCAGCATTAGACTGCCTTGAGTGTCCTGCTTTGCGATCTTGGGGGGCAGATCTATCTTAAAGTTACCCCCAGCAGGGAGATAAAGTACTAAACATACAAAAAGATACAAAAACGGATCCATAGCAACTGTCAAGATAGGAAACTGTGTTTGTAATGTAACTGGAAGATGCCGCAAGGAAGGAGATCCACTTGACTGGTGGACACCGGTTAATAAAGCCCCTGAACTGGCCCTTATTATGAAGGTAACTTTAAATAGTTTCAACAAAGTTTTAGTCTACTGATTAGCAGCAAAAACCCATGAATGGCAGCTAGAAGCAGGACCAGTTGAGCCCCCTGCACTTTACCCCTTCCCTCCCCTCTGCACCTGCGCGTTCTCAATGTCACGGGGCCTAGTAAGATCGTTGTTTTTGTTCTCCTTTGTTCCCCTCCCTTTGCCTCGTCGCGCTCTGAAACACTTGTGTATGAGCGCAATACAAATAAAATATCAATATCAATATCCAATTGTCTTTCATGTGCATACAAGGTTCAAGGGGCATTCCATTGGCTTTCTTACTTCCACCTCCCTGATATTTGCATTCACTTGTATTACTGTCTTAGCTAATCACCGACACGGAGAGATAGCATGTAGGATCAGAAACACTGTCAGGCGGGACCTAGCATTGGATATTTGGTGGGCAGGGTTGGTCTCGTCAGCGAAGCACTGCTGGTGTTGCTAGTATGTTATCTCTGCCAAGTAACATGTGACCAGGCCCACACAGCGTTGGTCCTTTCAAAATGCAGAGGTACAGATTCGAAGGAAGGAGGCACGCCAGCAGTGGCGTATTTAGGCTTTCTGCTGCCATAGGCCCAAATAAGTGCATGCGCCACCCCAACTTTACTCCACCTCTGCCAGACTCTGCACCTTCACCAGATTCCGCCCCTTTAAAAAACTCTGTCCGCGTTGGCCAAACTACGCCCTTTCATGCCCATTTTGTCCCCATAACATTATATGAAAACTTCTAAGGTTGCTGGGATAAGAAAGTTATTGCGTCCTCTCTATTAATTCAAGCCTGCCATCTAATATGTTATATTAGTTGAAAGACTGTTTTCAGATCTCTGCTGCCCAGGATTTGGAGAATGCAGTGTGTTCTATAGTTGAGTGCACAAGAGGTAATTGTTACAGCTAATTGTCTACCTTCGGTTAACTCTGAAAACAATCTTTTAGAGGAAGAGATAAGAACATAAGCTGTCTGCCAACTGGACACAAGTGAGAGAAGGTTGGAATGAGGAATGTTGGTTTGAATGTGAATACCTGGTTTCTCTTACAAATGCGATCACTCTACGAGAAGCCCCTCGACTGGTCTGTAATATTAATGCACCATAACTACATTTTTATATCGGGTCTTGTCAAATGGTAAAGTTTACATATGAAATATAAGCAAGTGTTACAGTCATATCTTATGAAAATGTTGAATAAAAAGAACTCCACCCGCTTCTCATGGTTACAGCTCTAATGTTAGCAGGGGGTGGGGGGCGGATAGAAATAAGGCAAGTTACCTGCTGCAGCCAAATGGCATTTGGCAAAATCACAAGTGAAATTTGCAAACTCTGCCTGGGCTTAAGCACCTCAGTAGAGTAAAGACAGTTGAAGTTTCTTGGAATCTTTGGCTCTGCATTCTCACGGTGGAGTAATGGATAAGGGTGACCCTGAACATTCATGTGCAGGGAAGCAACAGCATTCCACGTAGCTGCACAATGCAGGTGCCTATTATAACAAATGAAGTGGTACATATGGTTTACATCATTGCTGTTTGTACAAATGTTCAAAATACCGAATACGCCAAGAGTAAAATTGAGCAACGGATCGAGCGTTCCAGTACATTACCTTTGTGGGTATGGTTTAGGCTATGGTTTATGGGTTTTGCCAGCTTGCTTTTAAGGTAATTTAACTCCGTAGAGTTTTTTGGCCTGTTCAACACATAGGAACATTTTGAGATGTGCCGATATAGATATAGATGTTCTGCCGTCGTTTCAAGTACTGTTTCACAGTAAAAGTCCTACCTTGTATTTAAAATATAATTAATGTAAGGATTACTTATAAGCATCACAAATATGCATTGTGTGACATCCTTTGCAGTTGGTCTCCTGGTAGTACTGAGCGTGCAGCAGAATGTCATGAAAGACGCATGATAATCCCAGCAGGGATGCCATTTGCCTGCTTAGCCCTGGGCAGCTTCTGTAAAGATGGTTGAGTCGATATCTTTACGGGACATCTTCATAGCTGTGAAACAGAGTGTACCTTTGGCAGTGTGTACATTTTTGATCTCACCCTTCTATGGATATGGGGCCGGTGCGGGAAATTAGTGATTGCTTCTGAACATCATTTTAGTGCCACCTGTGGGAACTCTATGCTTGACCTAATCATAGGCATTCGTTTAATATTGTAAAATGATGCATCATTTTTAACCTTTACTTTTCTGAAGGAAAAACCCTCATTTGTGATTACTTAACACAGTGTATGTGTGTATTGATTAGAAAGAACCCCAATGATAACGTGAAGTGGCACCAATAAAACCAATGAGGTTTTGGCTGTTTTGCATATTAAAGAGCATTTTGAGAAGATAATAATGGCCAAAGAGTTTATATCTGTCGTATAGGTCTGTGAGAGTTTTATAACTGAATAACTAAATACCTAGAGCTAAAGCACGCAGGGTTTGGTACACGATTCGATTTAAAAAAATGTTTTTTAAATAAACAAGTCACTCTAAAAATAAAGCTTTTGCAAATATCAAGCATGTATTCAGGTTTGGCCATCAAAGGTTTTAGCTGGCAGAGTGGAATGACTGCGAACAGCTCAAAATTACTTGCAGTCTAATGGATCAGCCACACTCAGAGAAAAAAAAAACTGGTTTCATATTTAGAAAAGGACAACCAGTACATTCAAAATATAATCCTGCCCCTTGTTGTAAATACCTCTATGCATGTCAGACCAAATACTCTGACTAGTGTATGGTGATTGAGGAGACACGTTTTTGTGGATGGAGATGCCAACTGTCAGTGCCATTATTGAGATCAGCTGATCCAAAGAGAGAGGAACAAGCACTGCAAGGTTCATGCAGGCATCCTTAAGCGACAACACGGTGCCGGCAGCGGGTATACTCCGGGTATACTCAGAGCTGAAGCCTACACATTGCTGAGACATGCAGTGAGGTGAAAAGTTGTTCCAACGACCATGGACAAAAGTTGCCAAGCCAACACTAACACGCACAGTGTACCAGAAGGCTAAAGACGAGGCAGCGCAAGGCACCAAAATCCCAGTCCAGGAGAAATCTCTTGCATGTAACAAAGAGCATTTGGATACGCTTGAGCAATGGGGAGGAGAGAGGAAGGAAGTTAGCTGGTTGAGAGATTATCCCATTTGATGTGGAGAAGAGTTGCACATGAGGAAACTCTTAAGAGTAGAGCACATTTCTGAAGCAACACAGGATGTGAGTGCAGCAAGCCTTGCAAATGAGTGAGCCTGATGCATGATTCAAATAAAGACTAGGAACACCAAAGGTTTGGGCACTGAATTCTGATCAAGCCAGAAATTGTGAGAATTAGAATAATTGATACATTTTGGATCAGACTGGCCTTGAGAAGGAAAGCACAGTGTGATGATAAAAAGTAAATGCCATTGTGGAGTGAACATTTGTATGAGTCTTGCATTTATGAAAGCATCCAAATTAAAGTACACGCTGAGACGAACACGTGTTTAAGTCTCAGAGTTATTGAAACTCTCCAAAACAAGGATGAAGATAGATTTAAACTTTTCCAAAGATATGAGCCATTTAAAGGCAATAATATAAACTTGATGTGAAGCCATATTATGTTCTTAAATCACCAATGTATTACAAAATAAAGCCTGGTAAAAACCTAGTCCGAGGTACATACAAGGAAGTGACGACAACTAAAGTGTAACCCGTGGAGAGACGGATTTAGAATTAAGATTGTCAGTGGTCATCCACAACCAAATAAAAGGATGCCAGGATACTATTGTATTGTAATTGACATTTGTAAGCGCCTTTTACCATTGGTATGGTCCCAAAGCGCTGTTGGTTGAATGCACTCGGGTGACCGAAGTCCAGGTATGGCACATTCGTCAGAGGAGTTTAGAATAAGTGTGTGATTTTAGTCAGTATGAAAGTAGGTAGGGGTGGACATGTCCTAGCTAGCTACCCATGTTGAGTTGGCATGTGGATGGGTGCTGAGAGGTAGCCAAGAGAGTATGCAAAAGCGGGAAACTCATTATGTGTACATATAGACCAGATGTTGTGTCCTGGGTACTAGCTGCATTATAATGGCTCGGGTGTTGAATGATGCGTGTTGAGTAGTGTAGGATAGCAGATGTGTGTGTCTAGGTGGCTGTGCCTTTGGCTAGCTTCCATAAGCCTGGAGTGTGATACGTACCCATATGTCCTGGCTGGTTTCTTGGTTTCGTAGGTGCAGCTGGAGTTAGCCTCACATTGCCTACAGTCTGATAACCATCTAAGACTACACAGTGGCTGCATTTTAACATTGCCTAAAATTCAGTACATTGGCTAAACACCGATACCCACCTAGATTCAATACATTGGCAATACGCTAGTATTCACCTATATCTACTACATTGGCTACACTCTAAATGCACTTAAGATTAATACAGTTGGCTACACTCCGATATTCATCTAACTTCAATTCATTGGCTACGCTCTGATATTCACCTAGATTCAATACATTGGCTGCGAACTAATGTTCGCCTAGATTGGATACATTGGCTACTCTCTAGATGCACTTAAGTTTAATATTTTGGCTGCACTCTGAATTCCTAGATTCAATACATTGGCTACACACTAATGTTCACCTAGATTCGGTACAGGGCTACACTCTAAATGCACCTAATGTATACATTGACTACACTCTGATAATCACCTAAATTCAAAACATTGGTTACACTCTGATATTCACCTAGATTCAGTATCGTGGCTACATGCTAATATTCGCCTGGATTCAAAACACTGGATTTGCACTAAACTTCACCTAGATTCAATGTATTGGCTACACTTTAGAAGCACTACATTTTAATACATTGGAACTAAAAGACTATCAGAGAACACCCTTCCCTGAAAACTAAACAAAAGCAGACAAAAGAAAAAGGTGGGGGTGGAGGTAATTTTTGTATTGTGAGTCCGAGGGGGGCCAGCAGGCCTCATGTATTCTATGAGAAGAGACGCTAGAGTTAGGAGATACCTCAACCCACCGTGTGCTTCATTAAAACATCTTACATTTTACCTTTGCGTTCAGCTCCTCATCTGTCTCATTAAAGAACATCCTTCCAGCTGTAAGTAAAGATTTCAAAAACTTCTTCACCAAAACTACTAACTTCACCAAAAGAAAGGAATGGATCCCACAGAAACAAGGGCATGATAAAGGCAACCGGAACTAAGCAACAAGCCTTTGAACAAGTCCCAGAATTCGAAGAAAAAAATCAGGACTGTACCAACATCGCCAGAATGGATGGGGCATGTTATCACATATGGGAGTAGCCTGCTTAGACAGACCTATGCACATAGCATTGCTATGATCTCCTTAGTGACAGACCTATGCACATAGCATTGCTATGATCTCCTTAGTGACAGACCTATGCACATAGCATTGCTATAGTGACAGACCTATGCACATAGCATTGCCATGATCTCCTTAGTGACAGACCTATGCACATAGCATTGCCATGATCTCCTTGGTGACAGACCTATGCACATAGCATTGCCATGACCTCCTTAGTGACAGACCTATGCACATAGCATTGCCATGATCTCCTTAGTGACAGACCTATGCACATAGCATTGCCATGATCTCCTTAGTGACAGACCTATTCACATAGCATTGCTATGATCTCCTTAGTGACAGACCTATTCACATAGCATTGCCATGATCTCCTTAGTGACAGACCTATGCACATAGCATTGCTATAGTGACAGACCTATGCAAATAGCATTGCCATGATCTCCTTAGTGACAGACCTATGCACATAGCATTGCCATGATCTCCTTAGTGACAGACCTATTCACATAGCATTGCTATGATCTCCTTAGTGACAGACCTATTCACATAGCATTGCCATGATCTCCTTAGTGACAGACCTATGCACATAGCATTGCTATAGTGACAGACCTATGCACATAGCATTGCCATGATCTCCTTGGTGACAGACCTATGCACATAGCAGTGCCATGATCTCCTTAGTGACAGACCTATGCACATAGCATTGCCATGATCTCCTTAGTGACAGACCTATGCACATAGCATTGCCATGATCTCCTTAGTGACAGACCTATTCACATAGCATTGCTATGATCTCCTTAGTGACAGACCTATTCACATAGCATTGCCATGATCTCCTTAGTGACAGACCTATGCACATAGCATTGCTATAGTGACAGACCTATGCACATAGCATTGCCATGATCTCCTTGGTGACAGACCTATGCACATAGCATTGCCATGATCTCCTTAGTGACAGACCTATGCACATAGCATTGCCATGATCTCCTTAGTGACAGACCTATTCACATAGCATTGCTATGATCTCCTTAGTGACAGACCTATGCACATAGCATTGCTATGATCTCCTTAGTGACAGACCTATGCACATAGCATTGCCATGATCTCCTTAGTGACAGACCTATGCACATAGCATTGCTATAGTGACAGACCTATGCACATAGCATAGCCACGACCTCCTTAGGAGCTCACTGGGCCTAAACCCCATGCTTTCTTTTTTTCTTTTTGAATATGAAGTCTTTATTTATACCATCCATTTCATGTGCAATTTCACGTGGGGTAGATATCTCTGGTTATCAGCAATGGAGCTCAGCAAAATCCGAGTCAAGCCAAGGACAATGAATGCACCTATAAATCGGCTTCATGTGCACACAAATGTATATGATACTGCTATGAATCTTTGATAGGTATATGAGGCTTGCGTGGCCCAGTAGTGCCGCAGAACTCTTGAGGCGAACCATATTATATTTGAACCAAAGAAAAAAGGGGGCAATGTTCATGCTTCATCACTATTCCGGTCGACATTCAGTGGTTCAGAGTCATGATTATTTACCTTAATTACGCATAAACCAAACGAATTCCTGTTCTGCTTCTTTTGTCTTGACATCCTGTGCAAATATCGTTGTATTGCTAAGGAAATATGTGCCGGAGTGTTGTGGACAAAACATGCAAATATAATGCAAAGTAAGGACCAGTATAAAGGCAAGAGTTGAAAGGTAGGGCACTTTCTCTAACGCAGCTGTCGAATGATTGACAAACGAGTTAGGTTGCTGCGCATGTAAGGAAGAAAATGTGAAACAAACTTCAGGTACTAGAAGAGCATCATTCTTGCCGCTTGTGGTGTGACCTCGTGGACAGTTCTTGAAAATCGGTTGGTGTGCATGATAGACTTTTCTGATTAACTACGGTACACATGATCTATACACCCACCCCATATATGTAGGAACATATATCCTGCACCATGTGGGTGGTAAATAATGCATGCCTAGGCAGATATGCTGGGAATTTTTAGCAGCCAGCCATGAAGTGCTGCGATATACTGCAACCTCCACGGTCTGAGGGTGCAAAGGTTAGCCACAATGAGCGCTGTGACTCTCTGTGTAGGCCAGGAGTCTGCAACTTCTGCCTCTCCAGATGTTCTGGACTACAACTCCCATCAGCTCTAACCAGCATAGTCAATGGTGAGCTATTATGCGAGTCGTAGTCCACAACAATTGGTGAGACACAGTTTGCAGACCCCTGGTGTAGACCAATGTATGTTGAATCTTCAAGCTCTGATGTAATCAGGCAACATGATTACACGTGCACTCTTTGGGAACGTGTGCCCTAGTACTTTGCCTAACAAGGAGCAGATTATATTCCAACTTCATTCTAAGGTCACGCAGGAGCATAGTATTTGTGTGACATCAGCATTGCATGTTCCACATCTGCAGCATTCATTTTGTCCAGTGTCCCCTGCTCTATGTGTTTTACATGAGACCCAGTGACAATGGTGCATCATTCTGTATTGCGTGTGGTTGAGCCAGACTTTCCCGAGATCTTCATTGTGGTTATCAAATCAAGTATGTGCCTCGGGAAATTGGCAATCAAATTTGTGCTCCCCTTTAGTTTGCAGTGTTTTGGAGACAGAATCATGTTATGTGCTTATAATGTCAACCACCAAAAATGGGCTAAGAGGGTGGTTCCTCGAGTGGGTACTAAGTTTGATTGTTTAAGCAGGGCAATATTAGAGGAATGTTGTCATCGTTTTTCCCCAAAGAGTTGATATGTAATGGTATTGTGTTCCTTCATTACCACTGCTCTTCCTGCTGTGCGAATTCAGAAAGTGACATGCAAGTCATGTTTGCTCAAACACGAGATTGCCACCTTCAACTCAGAAAACAAGCACAACTACCTACCAAAAGAAGCACACATTGAACACAGGTTCTGCCAAAAAGTAGCACAATACAACCCTATACACGCATATTAACATTAATTGAATATAAGGTATAAGGTCCTAAATGACTATTAAAAAAACATTCTTAATGCTAAGGGTGTATATTTTCGTCCAGAATTATATAGGGAATCATTGTAAGCCCCACCCAGTCCTGCGCTAAATGAAGGTACACCTTAAGGACTCTTTTTTTTATTTTTTCAAATTCGTCTTTATTAAACGTTTTGGTACAAGTGTCAACACGACTTTATGAAGCATACATTTAGACAGTTTTGACAACATGAAGGAAAGCACCTGTTGTCTGCCTTCTTCTGATAGGATTCAACAAGGAACAACTAACAACCCTCCTCCCTCCACCTCCCTCTGCCCCTACCCCCCAGCCCCCTCTTCTACCATCCACTTCTATAAAAAACACTTATTTAAACCGTTATTCCCCTCTAACTATTTAATGCAATAACCATTGGCGTTTGTTCTCTGCCCTGGCGTCCCTCATTCTCCTGTTTCCTTAGCACTGCCGGCCCAATATAATGTTTATTGGCATGTAGGGTTCTGTGCCCCTCTCGTCTCCCCGCACCCTGCCTCTCATCCGCCCTGAAGTATTTATTGACAAAACCTCCCCATTCCATCTCTAGTGGGCCTGCACGGCCATGGAATCCCGCAGTTATCCGTTGAATCCCGTATAGATTCTTTGCCAAATTTTCCACTCCTTTTTATCCGGTTTGCGGGGGCTTTTCCATTTCGTGGCAAGGCATGCCCTCACTGCTAATAGTAAACCCAAGGCCATCCCTGACAGTCAGTATTCCCCGTCTTGCCCCTCTACACCAAACAAGACTAACAATGGGGATTTGGCCCGGCAGATTCCATCCACCTCCTTAATCCACCCCAAGAATACATCCCAGTAAAACTGCACCCTTAGGCAGCCCCACCACATGTGCTAGTAGTCTGCCCTATTTCCACAATCCCACCAACAAAGTGGGCTGACGTCTTGGTACATTTTCGCCAATCTGACTGGGTTGAGTTGCCACCCATGTAGGAGCTTTTATCCCGTGTTGTTTATATTGACTTGAAATCGAGCTCTGGTAGACACCCTTACAGAGACGTCCCCACATTGTGGGCTCTATTCTCCCATCAAGTTCCTGCTCCCACCTCTCCCTTAGTTTCTCTGTTGACCCCCCTCTGGATTCTACAAGGTTCCCATACATTGCTGAGATTAGTCCCTTCATCTCTGTCCTAGTGTCAGAAGACTTTCAAAGGGGGTCAGGTTCCACTGTATTTGTTCGCTCCAGGTCTGTGAGGCCCCTTAGTTGTAAGTACAGGAAGACAGATCATTTTGCTATGCCCAGAGCCTCCGCCAACTCAAGAATATCTATGAACATGTCCCCTCTCCATAGCTGGCCTGTACTCTCAAGTCGAGCTTCAAACCATGTCTGGAACCTTTCCGAATTTGGAATCGCGTCTCTGACTCCCAGGACCCATATGTGTCCAAGTGGGGAAGGAGATGTTGTGACTCCCCTCATTTCCGCCCCTTTCCTCCAAATGTTCCATATGGTCCCCAGCCTAGGGTGTTCCTGGATTCTATGGGGATTCTATCCCTTGGTACCCATAACCATTCTCTCACCTTAGCTGGTCGCAGGTGACGGTTGTCCAATGCGACCCACTGGAGGTCCCCCTGGGCCCTAAGGTATGGTATCAGCACCCTAGTTTGGGCTGCCTTGTAGTACCGTTCCAGGTCTGGGAGACCCAGCACATCTTTTCCCCTGGCAAGCATGAGTACTTCCCATGTTAACCTGGCCTTTTTCCCCTGACATAAGAATCTTGATAGGGAATCCTTTGTCTATCAGAAGAAGGAATCTGGGATGCAAATAGAGAGCATCTGAAATAGATACAAAAGTCTTGGGAGGACTACCATTTTTATTGCATTAAGTTGCTCCAACCATTATACTGTAGGCTTACTTCACTTCATCAGGTCCAGTTCAATCGTGGCCTTCAGTGGGGTGAAATTTGCCTCAAAGAGTTCCACCAAGTCTATGGTAAGATTAATAACCAGGTATCTTAATGTGCCCCAACTAACCTGCATACCCAGAGTTGCAAATCTTCCTGTGTCATCCTTTCTTTCTCTGTTCAGTGAGAAGAGGATCGATTTGAATTTATTATTCTTCAGTTCGGTGAGTGTGCTGTATGATTCTATCTGCTGGACCGCCACTGGGATGGATGTCAGAGGGTTCACTATGTGCAGCAGGTTTCATCTGCATACAGGGCAAGCATATATTCCTCCCCTCCAACATGGATTCCCTCCACTCTGCTGTCTTCCCTAATCCTCTGGGCAAGGGGTTCCAGAGAGAGTGCATACAACGATGTGGAGCAAGTACAACCCTGCCTAGTCCCCCTCCCCAGGTCAAACCATCAGGAGTATCCCCCATTCACCACTACACTGGCCCTTGGGGAGGTGTACAGTGGTATTATCCCACGGAGGAAGCCGCTCCCTATTCCAAATTTGACAAGCACTTCTTCGAGAAATTCCCATTCCACCCGATCAAAGGCCTTTTCAGCATCGACCGAGAGAAGGGAGGGATTCCCACCCCATCCGCGGGCTTTGTGCATGAGGTGCAAGGTCTTCCTCATAGTGTTCGCCCCAGTCTACCCCTGATGAAGCCCACCTGGTCTGGGTGGATTAAACGCGGCATGTAGCCCTCGAGCCTGGCTACCATCACCACAGTATATATTTTAGCATCTATATTTAGGAGGGAGATTGGGTTATATGCGCCACATTTCTTGGGGTCCCTCCCCTCCTTTGGTATCACAGAGATGAATGCCCTCAAGAAAGACTCTGGGGCTTTACCCGTCTTCGTCACATCGGTAAACAATTCTGTCATAAATGGTAATAAGACATTGAGAAAGGGTTTGTAGAATACCGCAGTGAACCCATCTTCCCCCGGGACCTTCCCCAGCGGCAGTCTCCCCACTGCCTTCCGAATTTCCTCTGCTGTTATGGGGCTTCCAGCACGGCTGTTTCCTCTCCTTTCAATCTGGGCAGGTGAGTATTCACCAAATACTCTGTGATTCCTCTGGCTCCTGGAGTACGGTCTGATATATAGGGTGTCATAGAAGGAGGCAAACACCTCCTGGATCCTCTCTGTGGGTGTCTCATTTAACTCTCCCCATCTATCTCTACCACCCATTTCTTTGCTCTCTGCCCTCTTAATCTGGCTGCAAGGAGCACGTCTGCCTTATCCCCTTTCTCGTAGAATTTCTGTTTAAGGAATTGCAGGATGCATATTATCTTACCTTCCTCAAGGAGCCGCAGTTCCTCCGATTTCCCCCTAGTCTCCTTAATACTCTCCTCCCTCCCCTTTCCTTGCTCCTGCGCTCGTTTATCCAGGCATTTCATCTCCTCCCACAGCCTAATCTCAATCAGACCCCGCTCCCGTTTCTTCTGTGCCCCTCCCCTAATCAAAACCCCCCTCCAGGTGGCATTCTGCACTTCCCACACCGTCCTTATGTCCACCTGTGCTGTGTGGTTAGTAATGAAAAACTCCTTGAATTCCCCAGCCTACTCCTGAGGGAACACAGGGTCCGTCCATAAGGACTAGTTGCATCTCCACTCGGATCCCCCTGGGCCATTGCCTGCCCAACCCAGGTCCACTGTCACCATATCGTACATGATACAGTCGGAAGGAAGGTTTAATTGACTTCCTGGGATATCAATTCATTCTGGTACAACAGTGAGCCTTGCCTTCTGGCGATTTTAAACCTCTCTGTGAACTTCGACACAGTCAACGACAGGGCACTTCTCAATATGATACGATCCAGCATGTGATCTGATTAAGCTATTCTAAAATGGTTCACTTCTGATGTCAAAATTAAAGGTTCAGAGAAAACCCGTTCCTGTCCAAACGCTCACATAACAATGTTCAATGATTCATTCGTATATTTCCTTCTACATGTTTGAATACTCTGTTTTACTTCAATCACATCTCATTAGTCCAATAATTCGACTCAGTAATAGTTTTTTGCATCATTAAAAAAGTGGCAATATGCAGTGCAGAAGCCAATGCATTTCGGAACACTGTCCATCATCAGAGCCAGAACTGCATCTAATGCATATCCACATCAAACTGAGTCTTTCTTGCAACCTGGTAACGGTTAGAGAAATGCCACTGACTGTCTTCTGGCTCATTGTGGCTCATTGTGGCAGGAGCCTAGACACCAAAGGATGAATTAGACGTAGCTTCTTAGATCCCCAACAGACATCAAATTTACGAGATGGGAGCCACCAGATCCGTCTGTCACCAGGAAACTTGCAGAGTTTCTCTGGGATCAATCTTGTCACCAACATCAAATGAAGCACTTGGGGACCGCTGGTCAACCACAGCCTCACAGGACAGTTACACCAATATGCCGGTGATAGTCGTACGATTGGAATGCCTATCATAGCATCAATGGATACGATTGGAACTCTGTCTCTCTCGCATACAGGCCTGGATATCAATTGCCAGTTTAAGCTTAACCCCACCAAGATGGAATTTGTCCTCCTCTGAAATTGCACCGAGTCCAAAATTGGTAAAATGAAATGAAGTTTGCTGGATTCACCACACAGCGCGCTGCCAGTGAGGTATTGTTAGGGCAACCACAGATCCTCGTCAAAATGCAAATTCTCCCACAATAAGGGCTGTGTTTTGAACATTTCCTGGCTAGTTCAAAAACGTAAGTGATTGTAAAAAAAGTCATTTTCAAATAACTTCAATGACTGCAGGGTGACGTGAGATGCCAACACATGTTTGGCACAACTTGTGTTTCTCAAGGCAAATATGTTTACACATTGAAGTGTATAATAAAAAATAATTAGACGAGGAAAACATTTAAATTTGAAGTTAACATTATTAACTTTTAAACCAAAATGTATGTAACTGTTCTAGTCTCCAGACAGTAAAACATTTAGTTATTTCCTTAGAACACAAATAAGTACAACTAAAAGTAAATTGTGAATTATACATTAAAAACACATAACCTTCATGATTGTCTTATTAATAAACTAACATCTATTGTTGCCAAATGAAATTCAAGCATCAAATCAGCCTGTGTTCAATCGTGTTATTGAATGCATAATACTCAGAACAAAGTAGGTCATTAATGTGGCCTTGGTAATAGTTTCACCATTGGGCTGCTTAATGAACGTAGAAGTGGCCCATGTAATTACTGAATTTATGAGTTGAATCTGAACGTCCTATTGAAATGAGACACATTATAGCTGTAGATGTTCTGGGTGCCTGCAAGAAGAATTAGGTGAATCATAGTGTCCAAGTTAAATTTCAAGGCCTAGTCAATGTTTAGTGGTGAAATCACCACCGTCACCTCATAAATTCCTTTATAGAATTTGAAGTGTCCAGATGTGTTGGGTTATTACAACAATGGGCACCATGAGTGTTTGGAAATGGTGGAATTACAAGGATTCTTAAATGGGAGGCCCATGGCCTTAAGAGGTAATGTCATTGTTTTACAAAAGAAGGTTATGTGGTCGCCATCTTGTAGTGGAAACCCATATTTGTGTTGCCATATCTATGAACAGCTTACACTGTGCTTTATCCAGTACGATATTCAGGTATCAGCTGCAATTTAATAAAATAATCAAATTCCTTGCTTGGAAAATATGAAATCCAAATGGGATACGCTATTATGACCATAGGCATGGGGAATGATAGTTGTTCAGGTTCCAAGTATTGAAAATTCAGTTGTATTCTAAGTTGCAATGCGATAAACGTAGGTTAGTGTATTAAGGAACAACATTAACAAAAACCTTAATATTTAATTGTAAAACCCACAGAGGATAATCTTTGTGTGGCCTCATATTTTATATTTTGAAATGGACAACTGGTAGTGCTCCTACCAGTGCCTGCATCCAAGTTGTACTGTTTGATCCTCGGGCGATACGCGCTACAGTTGATGGCAAGTATTTCATTAACAAAGTGTTGAGAATTCTCATATTTGAGAAATAGAAAATGTGTACTGACACCTGGTGTGAGGGTTAAGCCTAAATCCCCAATTGACCACAATATTGAGGTGGAATCATTTCAGCAGCCAATTGTGGGAGGGGCCAGGATCTCAGTATTAAATGGTAAATGAATGGGAACTGATTTATGTGTCCCATCACAGGACTTTTGGAATATTCGGGTGATAGGGGGAGGATCAGGGGGTGGGGGGATAGTTACCACAGTTGTAGAGGTGGGCAAGTCAACTGTTTTACTGCAGTATGATGGTTTTCGGGCTGAGAGAACCACAATCACGATGTAAATTAACGGTCTGCTGTTGTATCTGCTCACTGTCTACTACTGACTGTATTGGTTTGAATTTTTATTAAAAAGATTTAACAAAAAATAAATGTCAGCAGCCTCGTAAAATATTCTTTTCATTGTAGTATTATAACAATCAGTGTCATCTCACAAGCAGTGCCCGTGTGCTAATAGTATATTACTATGATGTACACACAGAATTGTGTGAGACACATTGTCAGCTATTACAGTGCAGGCAGTGAAGTGAGTATAAGCTGCCAGGAACAAATCATCTGTTAGGATTCTGAGATATTGAAAGATTTTACATAATGTAAGTGTAATGTGACAAAAAGAGAAGATGGGGGGATCATGGAACCATGAGATTTTAGCAAAATGGAGGTTACTCAATAATATCAAGGCATTCATACATTTTAAGAAACATATTTGAAATTAATACTAAATAGGTGCAGTTCTCAAATGATTCTGTACAGTTGATTATAAGAAGAGTACACTCATTATAAGAACGTGAAAGGATATTTGTCAGTGTTTTGGCCACAGCTGGTGGCTCACAAGCATTGTATTTAGACGGTCTATTGCTGCCTCAGCCTTCAGTTGCTACTTCTGGGGTGCGGTGTATCACAAAGCCAATCAGGGTCAGCAGTAGGAAGACACAGAGCTGTACCCTTCAAATAGGATTTAATGGGATAGTTCCAGGGTTGGGCAAATAAATGATTAAAAGCAACTTATGAAAATACTTAGCAAGAACAAGATTGTTATTATTATTGGGGTATTTACTGAGCGTGGACCTAGCTTCCGGAAGCAACGGAGTGCTTTAAAATCATAGGGGGAAGAACACATTGAGGGAAGCAGATAAAAAAGTAGCAGGGAGCTAACAGGGGAGGGCGAGGGTAGGTAATATTGGCAGCAAGGGATCTGTTAAGGAGGAGCCATTCCTAGAAGCTGAAGACCGCAAGCTCTTTCCCAAACTGTAGAAGTGATGGGACAAGTCTGGTGTTGAAAGGGAGGAGACTCCAGGGTCTTGGAGCGTAGAGAGAGAGAAGGCTGGTCTTCTCTTTCTTTTCTGTACTGTCATAATTCAAGATTCAGTTCTTAGATCAACAAGTCTCAATCTGAGAGAGGTTAATTAACTCAGAATCATTAACAGTCCTGGGGTTTTAAGTATCCTCAACAGTTCTTTTTTGTCTCCTTGTTCCTCAGGGCCTTGTCATCAGCTTCCCATCCGTAACATTGTGGGAGATCCCCTCCCAGGGTTCTCCAGGGTCACACGCACCTTTACTGTAGGATATCCAGGGACCTGGGTTGTGATCTCAGCAGGCTCAAATGTCCCCATAGTGTGAAGCAGGGACTTGCTATCCTAGTCTCTCCTTGTGTATTTTGTGTGCTACATATATTCAGCAGGGCAGTGGCTCTGCTTCCCAAAATCTGATAATGCTCCACCTCAACAGTTTGCAACAGTCTTTTCCCCCAAGGGAGCCTCTCTAGCCTCTCCTAACTCCTCCTCCCATTTTGCTTCTTTCTCCTTTACTACGTTCACTCGTTTGGCAATCCTCCTGAACCCCTTCTCATATCTCTCTAACTTCACCAACGTGGTTCCCTTCTAACACCTCTGATGTATTCCTTTCCACCTTCCTCCTAATAATCAGCACTACCTCTTCCTTCATTACCTCTCAATCCTCCTCCCAACTCCTTCCAACGACCTCATTTCAGCTTCTGTCAATCCTTTCTCTGATGATCTTTCTAACACCCTCCTTCCAACTTCTTGTGCCTCCTCTTTGGAGTGTGCCTTTTACCAACCTTCTCACAGATCCTTGGCACATTGTTTGGTGATTCTTCTGCCACCCGCTCTTTAGTGTCCTTTCTACTGTCCCTCTCACCAACTTGCAACTTCATCCTTGTTGTTCCCTCCAATGTTTCTTCGGGCATTCTTTCCTCCTTTTCCCTTCCACCATACAACCTTATTCCTCCATTCTCCATCCATTTCCTTCATGGCCTCTTCTACAGCCTCCTAGACACACATGTGTCCCCCACACACATTCTGTCAGCCACTTGCCACATACATGCAGACCCCCCAACACACTCCCTACAAAGACTTCCCCCACATAGACACTGTGCACACAAATTGGCATCACTTTCCTACACACATAAGCCTGCCCTCAACTTGCAATGCCATAAAGATCATCCCACATATACAAATCCATTTCAATCTGAAGCAGATACCCGGCTTCACTTGCAGACTCACACACCTGGGTCTTGATAAGCATTGATGGTTAGATGGTTCAGTTCTGGGTACATGTAACATGGTGCTCTGGCAAGAGGGGCAGCACAAGGTGGTGAGAGGAAAGCTTGGTGACCAGGGGAGGGGATTAGAATAGCACTGTGGACCCAAGGGTATAGCAGAGATGGGATGCCTTCATTAGGGCATGAAATGGAATGAATAAGCCCCAGCAAGGACGGCACTAGCAGCTCTGAATGTCCTGCGCAAGTCACAGCTGCCAAGTCTAGGGGGCATTGTTTCAGTGAAAGTCGCAGTGTTGTTTCTGTGGTACTTGAATAAAGGGAAGCTTAAACGCAACAAATATTACCCAAGTGTAAGGCTGCAAAGGTAGACGTGGGACACAACTGTGGCATTCTTGCTGGCATAAACTTTTATTGAACTTAAAAGTAAGGAAAAATACCCTACCTTTCCCTATAACTAAGATGGGTGTCCCTGCCTCAAACAAAACTAAGCAAGATGTCAGAATTCGGTCAAAATTAAGTAGTCCGCTGTCCTACGTCCCAAACCTATTTCCGTTCCTTAAACTTAAACAGAAAACCTATAACTAAGACTATATCCTGCTTATGGTTCCATGTGTTAATTTCGCCGCGAAAATATAGCAATGCAAAAATATCGCCATATTTTTCCGGCGAAATTCACACATGGACCCTGCGGTGGACACCCCCGCAACCCCCGCATCATTTTTTAATGTGCGGGGGACACCCCCGCAACCCCTGCTCCCACATAATATCCCTGACAAAAATATTGCCTATGGCGAACCAAACGGCCACATCTACGGCGATATTTCTGTTGGGGATATTATGTAGTGATACCTTGGTTATAACAGGAGGAATCCCTCCTTTGGGATATTTCAGGAAGTTCATCAATCGTGGGGGAACATTCTTCTCCCCTAGCCGTCTCTAGACTTTTGATGTGTTGTTCCCCATGGTTGGGGAGGAGGTCCATCTTTCTCCAGACCTTCCCAGCAAAGTTTCAATGTTCAAGTTCCAAAACAACCTTAGGAAGGCATCACCCTTCCCCAATCCTTTCTCAGGCTCTCCTTTACAATAGTATTTTCGTGACTTGTGCCAAAGGATCTCTTCGGTTGGACTTCCCGTAACTTGTGCCAAAGGTTCTCTCTGCCCCCAAGACTTCTAGCGACTTGTGCCAAAGAATGTCTTCCTCTGGACTTCTCGTGACTTGGGAGAAACCGGCCATTCTTCTTCACTTCAAAATTCATCAAGAGACAAACAATAAGACAAGTTGATGACATTCTGATCTGCAAGGTGCAGGGATATCTCCACAATTAGGAATTTAATAGCCTAAACTAGCGTTGAAACCAACAGTATTTATTTGATATGGGGTCCTGGGTGTAAATGAGCCATGGACTGTGCTGAGCCCCAGGAATATTTAGAGATGACTTGGTGAAACGCAGCCGCGATTGAAACAGAAATAAAGTTGATTGGTTGCCACACAAGAAAGACCCCATAACGCAGGGCAGGCGTTATGTCATCTTTCCAGGAGGCAGGAATGTGTTGTTACTGCATCTGCTTCCCCATTTACTGACTGGGACCTAGAATAGAGAATCACATGGGTTTTAGTTGCTGAGTCAGGTACCATTACGTGTGGTGGAACAATCTGGTAGAAGGGTGGTCTCAGTGCTCCAGATAAGATCTTGAAGTGGGAGTTTTTAACTCCCTATTTATTTAAAGATGGGAGTAAAATTATTTTTAGGGAGTAAAAAGGAAGTCTCAATCCCAGTGGGAGTATTTAGTAAGCGAGTACAAATATGTTTTGACTGTAAAACAGAAATGTTTTACAATAAATATTTATGTGCATTCTGTTATTCATGCACCTTCAAATATAACTTTTAATCTTTCCAGATGAGGCGGTAATAACAGTAGAGTCTCTTCCTATGTGCATTACTAGTCCAAACATATCCATGGAGCTGCGCAAATGAAAGCAGGGGGACTGGACCCTATGAGTCAGTTTCCTATTTTTTTTGGGGGGGAGTATTTGTACTCCTTAGTTTTGTTTTTGTGGATTATTTGCCTAATTTAGGCACTAAAAGTGGGCGATACACCCTTTATCTGTAGAGCTGGGTGGTCGTATCTTGTTGGCCGACCGAGCAGAATTCTTCAGTTCCAGGATGATGTTGGAAAACAAGCCTTTTATGGTCGGAGGTTGTACCATTAGTAAATTAATTGTTAATGTCGGAGGCTAAATGTACCATGTTAACTTTCTGTCTGAAGCTCATTGTGTACAACCCTATTAAAACCCTGAGGTTTCTGTGCTCTGTGCCACAATTCTGAGATTGGGATTCTATGCTGGTTCAGTATCAGGTAATATTATCCCCACCAATAATATTGCCTTATATATGGTCCTGGGATAAGGCCATAGGCAATATTATTGGTGGGGATAATTTATGGGGTAAATGGGACCGGGGGTTGCAGGGATGTCTCCCACTCCCTTTAAAAAAATATGTCAGTTGCGGGGGTGTCCCCTGCAGGTTCCATGGCTTAATATTGCTGCAAAAATATGGCAATAATTTTGCAGGGATATTTACACATGGAACAGCTGGTTCCTTGCCACTTTTGCATAGCTGATTGGAAATAAACCATGTCTCTAACTTTGCTGCCTGGTTTCCTGTGGGGATTATATGTGTAAAGGCTGAGAGATTTAACACTGTTTTACAGGGATTGGAACCTTCATTGACTTATTTTGATTTTTGTTTTATTTGAATATTTTTATTTTAGTAGATGCTTTAATTCAAAGTATCTTTTATTTAACAAACCTTTAGTTGATAAATATCATGCAAAGCACTAAAACTTGACCACATCGGTTAGACGCTGCCTTCGGTCACATAGGCCACCACCCACCATTCTTGTAAACATTCCTTAATTATTTGCAATTACGAGGCCATGCTGACACTTTTTAGGGCTCACTAACAAACATCTTCCCCCTCCATTGCATGTCCCACTGGAAGCTGGGAGATGGGATGTGGTGTTGAAGAGTTAGGGGATTCAGAAGAACTCAAGGGCTGTGGCGAGTGACGACAGAGTGGATGCGTGAAGGCCGAAGGAAGGGAGAGATGTTGAGATAATGAAGGGGCTGTAGCAGAGCTGGCATTGGGCACCTGGTGTGAGGGTTAAGCCTAAATCCCCAATTGACCACAATATTGAGGTGGAATCATTTCAGCAGCCAATTGTGGGAGGGGCCAGGATCTCAGTATTAAATGGTAAATGAATGGGAACTGATTTATGTGTCCCATCACAGGACTTTTGGAATATTCGGGTGATAGGGGGAGGATCAGGGGGTGGGGGGATAGTTACCACAGTTGTAGAGGTGGGCAAGTCAACTGTTTTACTGCAGTATGATGGTTTTCGGGCTGAGAGAACCACAATCACGATGTAAATTAACGGTCTGCTGTTGTATCTGCTCACTGTCTACTACTGACTGTATTGGTTTGAATTTTTATTAAAAAGATTTAACAAAAAATAAATGTCAGCAGCCTCGTAAAATATTCTTTTCATTGTAGTATTATAACAATCAGTGTCATCTCACAAGCAGTGCCCGTGTGCTAATAGTATATTACTATGATGTACACACAGAATTGTGTGAGACACATTGTCAGCTATTACAGTGCAGGCAGTGAAGTGAGTATAAGCTGCCAGGAACAAATCATCTGTTAGGATTCTGAGATATTGAAAGATTTTACATAATGTAAGTGTAATGTGACAAAAAGAGAAGATGGGGGGATCATGGAACCATGAGATTTTAGCAAAATGGAGGTTACTCAATAATATCAAGGCATTCATACATTTTAAGAAACATATTTGAAATTAATACTAAATAGGTGCAGTTCTCAAATGATTCTGTACAGTTGATTATAAGAAGAGTACACTCATTATAAGAACGTGAAAGGATATTTGTCAGTGTTTTGGCCACAGCTGGTGGCTCACAAGCATTGTATTTAGACGGTCTATTGCTGCCTCAGCCTTCAGTTGCTACTTCTGGGGTGCGGTGTATCACAAAGCCAATCAGGGTCAGCAGTAGGAAGACACAGAGCTGTACCCTTCAAATAGGATTTAATGGGATAGTTCCAGGGTTGGGCAAATAAATGATTAAAAGCAACTTATGAAAATACTTAGCAAGAACAAGATTGTTATTATTATTGGGGTATTTACTGAGCGTGGACCTAGCTTCCGGAAGCAACGGAGTGCTTTAAAATCATAGGGGGAAGAACACAGTGAGGGAAGCAGATAAAAAAGTAGCAGGGAGCTAACAGGGGAGGGCGAGGGTAGGTAATATTGGCAGCAAGGGATCTGTTAAGGAGGAGCCATTCCTAGAAGCTGAAGACCGCAAGCTCTTTCCCAAACTGTAGAAGTGATGGGACAAGTCTGGTGTTGAAAGGGAGGAGACTCCAGGGTCTTGGAGCGTAGAGAGAGAGAAGGCTGGTCTTCTCTTTCTTTTCTGTACTGTCATAATTCAAGATTCAGTTCTTAGATCAACAAGTCTCAATCTGAGAGAGGTTAATTAACTCAGAATCATTAACAGTCCTGGGGTTTTAAGTATCCTCAACAGTTCTTTTTTGTCTCCTTGTTCCTCAGGGCCTTGTCATCAGCTTCCCATCCGTAACATTGTGGGAGATCCCCTCCCAGGGTTCTCCAGGGTCACAAGCACCTTTACTGTAGGATATCCAGGGACCTGGGTTGTGATCTCAGCAGGCTCAAATGTCCCCATAGTGTGAAGCAGGGACTTGCTATCCTAGTCTCTCCTTGTGTATTTTGTGTGCTACATATATTCAGCAGGGCAGTGGCTCTGCTTCCCAAAATCTGATAATGCTCCACCTCAACAGTTTGCAACAGTCTTTTCCCCCAAGGGAGCCTCTCTAGCCTCTCCTAACTCCTCCTCCCATTTTGCTTCTTTCTCCTTTACTACGTTCACTCGTTTGGCAATCCTCCTGAACCCCTTCTCATATCTCTCTAACTTCACCAACGTGGTTCCCTTCTAACACCTCTGATGTATTCCTTTCCACCTTCCTCCTAATAATCAGCACTACCTCTTCCTTCATTACCTCTCAATCCTCCTCCCAACTCCTTCCAACGACCTCATTTCAGCTTTTGTCAATCCTTTCTCTGATGATCTTTCTAACACCCTCCTTCCAACTTCTTGTGCCTCCTCTTTGGAGTGTGCCTTTTACCAACCTTCTCACAGATCCTTGGCACATTGTTTGGTGATTCTTCTGCCACCCGCTCTTTAGTGTCCTTTCTACTGTCCCTCTCACCAACTTGCAACTTCATCCTTGTTGTTCCCTCCAATGTTTCTTCGGGCATTCTTTCCTCCTTTTCCCTTCCACCATACAACCTTATTCCTCCATTCTCCATCCATTTCCTTCATGGCCTCTTCTACAGCCTCCTAGACACACATGTGTCCCCCACACACATTCTGTCAGCCACTTGCCACATACATGCAGACCCCCCAACACACTCCCTACAAAGACTTCCCCCACATAGACACTGTGCACACAAATTGGCATCACTTTCCTACACACATAAGCCTGCCCTCAACTTGCAATGCCATAAAGATCATCCCACATATACAAATCCATTTCAATCTGAAGCAGATACCCGGCTTCACATGCAGACTCACACACCTGGGTCTTGATAAGCATTGATGGTTAGATGGTTCAGTTCTGGGTACATGTAACATGGTGCTCTGGCAAGAGGGGCAGCACAAGGTGGTGAGAGGAAAGCTTGGTGACCAGGGGAGGGGATTAGAATAGCACTGTGGACCCAAGGGTATAGCAGAGATGGGATGCCTTCATTAGGGCAAGAAATGGAATGAATAAGCCCCAGCAAGGACGGCACTAGCAGCTCTGAATGTCCTGCGCAAGTCACAGCTGCCAAGTCTAGGGGGCATTGTTTCAGTGAAAGTCGCAGTGTTGTTTCTGTGGTACTTGAATAAAGGGAAGCTTAAACGCAACAAATATTACCCAAGTGTAAGGCTGCAAAGGTAGACGTGGGACACAACTGTGGCATTCTTGCTGGCATAAACTTTTATTGAACTTAAAAGTAAGGAAAAATACCCTACCTTTCCCTATAACTAAGATGGGTATCCCTGCCTCAAACAAAACTAAGCAAGATGTCAGAATTCGGTCAAAATTAAGTAGTCCGCTGTCCTACGTCCCAAACCTATTTCCGTTCCTTAAACTTAAACAGAAAACCTATAACTAAGACTATATCCTGCTTATGGTTCCATGTGTTAATTTCGCCGCGAAAATATAGCAATGCAAAAATATCGCCATATTTTTCCGGCGAAATTCACACATGGACCCTGCGGTGGACACCCCCGCAACCCCCGCATCATTTTTTAATGTGCGGGGGACACCCCCGCAACCCCTGCTCCCACATAATATCCCTGACAAAAATATTGCCTATGGCGAACCAAACGGCCACATCTACGGCGATATTTCTGTTGGGGATATTATGTAGTGATACCTTGGTTATAACAGGAGGAATCCCTCCTTTGGGATATTTCAGGAAGTTCATCAATCGTGGGGGAACATTCTTCTCCCCTAGCCGTCTCTAGACTTTTGATGTGTTGTTCCCCATGGTTGGGGAGGAGGTCCATCTTTCTCCAGACCTTCCCAGCAAAGTTTCAATGTTCAAGTTCCAAAACAACCTTAGGAAGGCATCACCCTTCCCCAATCCTTTCTCAGGCTCTCCTTTACAATAGTATTTTCGTGACTTGTGCCAAAGGATCTCTTCGGTTGGACTTCCCGTAACTTGTGCCAAAGGTTCTCTCTGCCCCCAAGACTTCTAGCGACTTGTGCCAAAGAATGTCTTCCTCTGGACTTCTCGTGACTTGGGAGAAACCGGCCATTCTTCTTCACTTCAAAATTCATCAAGAGACAAACAATAAGACAAGTTGATGACATTCTGATCTGCAAGGTGCAGGGATATCTCCACAATTAGGAATTTAATAGCCTAAACTAGCGTTGAAACCAACAGTATTTATTTGATATGGGGTCCTGGGTGTAAATGAGCCATGGACTGTGCTGAGCCCCAGGAATATTTAGAGATGACTTGGTGAAACGCAGCCGCGATTGAAACAGAAATAAAGTTGATTGGTTGGCACACAAGAAAGACCCCATAACGCAGGGCAGGCGTTATGTCATCTTTCCAGGAGGCAGGAATGTGTTGTTACTGCATCTGCTTCCCCATTTACTGACTGGGACCTAGAATAGAGAATCACATGGGTTTTAGTTGCTGAGTCAGGTACCATTACGTGTGGTGGAACAATCTGGTAGAAGGGTGGTCTCAGTGCTCCAGATAAGATCTTGAAGTGGGAGTTTTTAACTCCCTATTTATTTAAAGATGGGAGTAAAATTATTTTTAGGGAGTAAAAAGGAAGTCTCAATCCCAGTGGGAGTATTTAGTAAGCGAGTACAAATATGTTTTGACTGTAAAACAGAAATGTTTTACAATAAATATTTATTTGCATTCTGTTATTCATGCACCTTCAAATATAACTTTTAATCTTTCCAGATGAGGCGGTAATAACAGTAGAGTCTCTTCCTATGTGCATTACTAGTCCAAACATATCCATGGAGCTGCGCAAATGAAAGCAGGGGGACTGGACCCTATGAGTCAGTTTCCTATTTTTTTTGGGGGGGAGTATTTGTACTCCTTAGTTTTGTTTTTGTGGATTATTTGCCTAATTTAGGCACTAAAAGTGGGCGATACACCCTTTATCTGTAGAGCTGGGTGGTCGTATCTTGTTGGCCGACCGAGCAGAATTCTTCAGTTCCAGGATGATGTTGGAAAACAAGCCTTTTATGGTCGGAGGTTGTACCATTAGTAAATTAATTGTTAATGTCGGAGGCTAAATGTACCATGTTAACTTTCTGTCTGAAGCTCATTGTGTACAACCCTATTAAAACCCCGAGGTTTCTGTGCTCTGTGCCACAATTCTGAGATTGGGATTCTATGCTGGTTCAGTATCAGGTAATATTATCCCCACCAATAATATTGCCTTATATATGGTCCTGGGATAAGGCCATAGGCAATATTATTGGTGGGGATAATTTATGGGGTAAATGGGACCGGGGGTTGCAGGGATGTCTCCCACTCCCTTTAAAAAAATATGTCAGTTGCGGGGGTGTCCCCTGCAGGTTCCATGGCTTAATATTGCTGCAAAAATATGGCAATAATTTTGCAGGGATATTTACACATGGAACAGCTGGTTCCTTGCCACTTTTGCATAGCTGATTGGAAATAAACCATGTCTCTAACTTTGCTGCCTGGTTTCCTGTGGGGATTATATGTGTAAAGGCTGAGAGATTTAACACTGTTTTACAGGGATTGGAACCTTCATTGACTTATTTTGATTTTTGTTTTATTTGAATATTTTTATTTTAGTAGATGCTTTAATTCAAAGTATCTTTTATTTAACAAACCTTTAGTTGATAAATATCATGCAAAGCACTAAAACTTGACCACATCGGTTAGACGCTGCCTTCGGTCACATAGGCCACCACCCACCATTCTTGTAAACATTCCTTAATTATTTGCAATTACGAGGCCATGCTGACACTTTTTAGGGCTCACTAACAAACATCTTCCCCCTCCATTGCATGTCCCACTGGAAGCTGGGAGATGGGATGTGGTGTTGAAGAGTTAGGGGATTCAGAAGAACTCAAGGGCTGTGGCGAGTGACGACAGAGTGGATGCGTGAAGGCCGAAGGAAGGGAGAGATGTTGAGATAATGAAGGGGCTGTAGCAGAGCTGGCATTGGGCTGGATCTTCCCAAATCCGAGATCCAGTAAAAAAAGTCTTCCAATATCGTAGATATTGCTCCCCGATCCGGGTAAATCTGTTTGCACGCTACATTTATTTTAGCGTGTGTGGGTTGCTTTAAACTATACTGCGCTAATTCCAGAATTCGAACGTGGTCTTTAGGGTCAAGGGCGGGACACTTACCCACACAACCATTTGACTTTCTGGTAGGTTTTCCTGTGAATCACTTGTAAAGATTGCACGCTACAGAAAATATTTAAGTACAGCTTTTTAGGTTTAAAAGGTGTCAACCTTTTACGCTTTACTTACAACTTTATAGGAAACTGTGCTATTTTCCAGGAGTTCTTATGATATGATAAGTCATTTATAACGAGCCTGTACAGAAGTGTTTCAAGGTGCGGCAAGACAAGGAAGGGAAGACAGAAGGAGGACAAAACAATGCTCTTACTAGGCCTTGTGTCATTCGATCGTGCAAGTGTGGGGGGAAGGGGAGAAGTGCCAGGGGGAAAGGTGGGAGGGAAGTGTGCAAAAGGCCTCATAAGTGTTGCCAGGCCAGGCAGGAGGCTCATAAGTGCAGAGAGTCAGGGCACTGTAGGGTTGCAGATACAGTCCCTAAGTGGTTGGGAGGCCCATAGGCAGTGCAAGGGCAACTGGTCGTGCAGGAACATGGTCCCAAAAGTTCAGTGGGTGGCCAGGTCAGTATGCGCAGCAGACAGGGACATCAGCAAGGGAGCGGGAGAGAGAAAGCAGAAGTGAAAAGGAAGGTCTTGCGTTGCATCCAGAAACTTAGGTGTTCCTGCTCAAGTTTGAGGGAGGCAGTGAGGCTGTTCGAGAGGGAGGCCCCAGCCAAGGACAGAGGTCTACCCCCCACTCTTTGCCTGGAGTAGTGTCTGACCCTCAGAGAGTTGGAGGTGGATAAGCGGAGGGCTTGAGAAGAAGATGCTTAGGAAGGGAAAGTTTGATGTAGTGTAGTGCCCGGCCGCTGAAAGCCTTGTGGATGATGCAGAGTCTTGAACGTGATTCTTGCAGCCACTGGGAGCCAGTGGAGAGACTTCAGGGCTAGATAGATACGATCTCTGGGCTTTAGGCCAAGGACAAGTCTTGCAGTTCTGTTCTGGATTAGTTGTAAAGGGCGAAGAGTAGAGGCAGGCAGATTTAGAAAGAGGCTGTTGCAGTAGTCCAGGCTAGAGAGGACTAGGGCTCTGGAGACAGTGAGCTACTGGGGGAAAGTGAGGAAAGGTAGAATACCTCTGAGGATGTGCAGCTGATAGTGTGGCTTCTTAGAGACATCAGAGATTTGAGGAGAGAAGGAGAGGGTGGAGTCGAAGATGACACCAAGGTTCTTAGCCTCACAGGAAGGTGCAGGTAGAGGGCCCAGTGTGGGCGGGCAAAGTGAGAGAGGGAAGGCGGGAGCAGGTGTCCCAATGTGCAGGATCTCAGCCTTACTGGCATCAAGGCAGTGATCGTTGGAGGCATACCATTCCTGAATTGCGGACAGAGAGTCAGGTACGAGAGAAGGAGCAGAAGAGGCTGAGGGGAGCCTGAAGGAGAGCTGGGTGTCATCTGCATAAAAATGAAAGGTAGAATAGAAGGTAGAGATGCGGCTGGCCAGAGGTGCCAGGTAGTTGTTAAAAAGCCAGGGAAAGACGTTAGAACCCTGGAGCTCACGACATGTAGAGAGAGGGATAGAAGAGATGAAAAACCCAACGACCTTGGAGGGCCGATCTGAGAGAAAGGAGGTCAACCAGGCTAGGGCCTGACCAGATATTCCCAGGTTGTCACAGAGACGATTGAGCAGGATGGCGTCATTGACCATGTCAAAAGCAGAGGATAGATCAAGGAGAATGAGGACAGAAGGAAAGGTAGAGTCTAGATAAGATAGAAAGTCTTCTCGGGTGTTCAGGAGAGCAGTTTCTGTGCTTGTGGCTGCTCTGAAGCCTGACTGGTGGTCATGGAGACAACCAACAGATTCAGTATGTAGATTACGCTGAGAGATGGCCAGCTTTTTCAGGAGTTTACCCAGGAAAGGAGTGATGGCGATCGGGCGATAGTTTGCCAGAGAGGAAGGATCGGCAGAGGGCTTCTTAAGGAGGAGGTGCATAAGGGAGTGCTTAAGGGGGCAGGGCAAGGTTCTAGTGGCAAAAGAGGGATTGCAGAAATCGGCCAATGCTGGATCAAGGGTGTCGATCTGGACCTTAATGGCAGGGGAGCACCTGCTTTGTTGAGACTTTCATAGATCGCACTTGTCTATAAACATCATTGGGAGTGAACTGGGAGAAGGTGAAAGGAAGAGGAGATATGGCCGAAGAGGGGCCTGGAATGGTAGAGGGAGAGGAATAGGAGATAGAGGAAGAGGAGAGAGTGGACAGGATGTCATGAGTTTTAGTGGTGAAATGAGATGCCAGAGCCATGCAAAGGGCCTGGGAGGGATCAGGAGAGTTGGAGATTGCAGCAGGATTGGCCTGCTACTTGCAGATTTTTAAATGTTCGTTCGAGTTGTTAGAGGCTGAGACGTGGGCTTGGATGTGGGCTCTCTTCTTAGAAAGGCCAGAGAGTCTTTATTGCCTTTGGAGCAGGTGTTAGGCCAGTTTGTCAGAGCATGAGCCTGATGCTCTCCACTTTCTCTCAACCACGCTACACTTGGGCGCTTAATGGTAGCGAGGTCGGAATCGTACCAAAAGTTGCACTTGGATGCAGGCTTTAAACGGATCCTCATGACAGGGGCATGGACATCCAGAGTGTTAGAGATTGAGAGATGAAGTTGGAAAGGGCTGTGTCAGTGTATGAGTCAGCCAAAGGTGTAGGAGGGGAGAAAGTAGCAGCGAAAACCTCCATGACACACGCTTCATGGGCACAATGACCAAGAAGGTGTGTTGCAGTGCTGGAGTCGGCTTAACCTGAGGGGCAGAGAGCTACAGGAGAGGGGAGAGAAGAAAGTGGTCAGTCCAAGAGAGAGGAGTGGTGAGAGGTCTGGAGAGGGGGAGGGTTGATGAGTTCAGAACATCCAGGGTGTGCCCTGCAGAGTGAGTCGGGCCAGAGGGAAGAATATATATAGAGAGAGAGAGAGTCGCACAGGTTGTGAAAGAGCCCTGAGAAGGGCTAGATGCATCCAAGTGGATGTTGAGGTCTCTGAGGAGGAGAAGTTGAGAGGCAGAGGCAAGGAGGGAGGAGGAAAGGTCAGCCCACTCAGAGAGGAAGAGGACAACCTGGCCAGGCGGCCTGTAGATGGCCACAGTGAGAGGCCAGGAGAGATAGAGAGCCTGCAGACCAGGCATTCAAAGGAGGAGTAAGCCTACATATGAATGCCAGAAGCAGGAATCCACTCCAGGAAGATCAGGGTTACTCCCCCCTCCAGGATGGTTGGTTCTGGGTTTGGAGAGGATCTTGTAGCCATCCGGTAAGAGAGTGTCAAAACTCATGACAGAGCTGGCCGTGAACTAAGTCTCAGTGAGACCGAGAACATTCAAATCGAACTCTGCGAGGAGACGGCAGATGTCCGAGGAGTGTCTGAAAGCGGAGCAAGAGTTAAGAGTAGCGACGTGGAGCAGATTGCCACCTTTACAAGACTTCCGTGGAAGGGTACAGGCATGAGATAAGTGTTAGAGGTGCCCGAGAATGGGCAGAGGAGGAAGGAGGAGATGGCAGGGTTGTCAGAGAGGAAGAAGAGGGTGCCGAAGAGGTGGCAGAGGAAGGAGAAGGCAGAACGGCCAGAGAAGCAGTGGAGGGTGCCAGAGAGGTGGCAGAGGAAGGAGGCAGCAGAGCGACCAAAGAAGCAGCAAAGAGTGCCAGAGAGGTGGGGGAGGAAGAGGTGGCCGAGGAGCCAGATTAATCTTCTGAGAGCCAAATGTTTATGGGGTGGGCGTACCCCCCCCCCGCCATTCACACTGCCTCCCTCCCCACTCCCCCGCTGGTGCCTAGTGGGATGCCCCAGTACAATAATAAATGTACAGCACTGGGCTGGAGCCAGTAGTTTTCAACAGAAAAGGCAAAGCAAAAGTCTGAAGAGAAAATGCAACGAAGGAGAGGGTTAGAGAGACACAAACAGCAAGAGAAAGCGCTTAGTGAGGAAAATGGGATAGCGGGAAGTTAAAGGGTTGCGATTAAAGAGCAGCATTCTAGTTCAGTGCATAGTTATGCCTTTCCATACAATAGCTCTCACGGGTTGACAAAGGCTCAGGTTCCCTGAAATACACTTAAATAAAGAGCTTATAATGTATTCATAAATTGCTTGTCAGTCATTAGCGAGGCGGAAGGCAATAGCATAAAGGCCCGGAAATTGCGAGGCTGTGATGCCACCCGGGAACAATAGCTAGCCGCAATCAGGGCCTCATTGTCAGCTGCCTTTGTCACCACCTGGCCATTCAGCCCCCAATTCCTTTCCAGGATCACTTTTCCTCTGTTATGAAGTAACCCTGGCACAGTTTGTTCTGCCTACGAAGAAAGAGCAGGCACTCGCTTATAGTTCACACGCAAGCATAAGCACGACAGCGCCTGTGCACCTGCGCAGAGAGTTCCTGGCAGACGGATTTGTTGACCTCATTTGAGAAGCTCTAAGGCTCTAGGTAGCCGGCTCTCACCAGATCCGAGACCCGGCACCAGATGTGTAGCAGGATCTCGGGATCCAGCCAGAGTCAGCGATGGGGGAAAAAAAAATGTGCTTGCAAGCAAACTGTAACGTCCTCCAGTGACCCTGCGCAAGGGGTCACAAGAGGAAGTTACAGTCCTCAGCCATGAACGTTCCTCAACCAGGACCCAGTTTATTTACTTATTTGTGCAGTGTTTGTCAGATGCATGGACCAGATTATTTGGTGGGGATCCCACAAGGGCCGCGGTTGGGGCAGAGTTTGGGGGGGGGGGGGCGCTGATCTACTGATCATGTCGGATACAGGTATCCGACAAACATTGCATTAATAAATAAATATACAGGTATCCGCCAAACATTGCATGAATAAATAAATAATCTGGGTCCATGCCCACACAATGCGGCCACCCAACTGCTTTCAGAGGGGAGCTGCAGGAGCGGTGCCGGGTGTGGTTCAAGTAAAAGAAAACGTTGCTTATAGCGAACAGAAATCACCCTGTTTGAATAGTACCCAAGGGGGAGTTCTTTTAATAAAATGGGATGCAAGTTGTGCATTTTAAAGAATATTTTCTCAGCAACACTGGTCAAAACTATTATGCGCATAGTGAAGTAACTCATCGCCATGGAAGTGGTTTAAAGTGGAATTGATACATAGTTTGGAAAATAAGCAACATGAAAGAAATAGCGCCGTTTGAAAACATTATTTTGGACATTTCCTTTGATCGGCAGTCAACTGCCAGCTCCGCCCCCCTAATCTCCGCCTCCTCGGACAGCGCCCCCCCAAACTCTGCCCCCACCGCGGCCCTTGTGGGATCCCCACACTATTAGTTTCCATTTCCACCACTGCCCCTGAACTTTGCCATTCGGACAACTCAAAGAAGACAGGCAGATCTGTCAGTCGTGCCCTGTGCAATCCCAATGCTACTGCTTTGTTCTTGGGGTTGTAATGGTCACGTTTACAGTTAAAAAAGTGACCACCCCTTCCCAATTAGGGGTGAGCCTGCCTCAACATTTTGCGGGGGCTGGTCGTGAGTGGGGCCCTTACCCCATTGCAATCGCCACCCCGCCCCCCAAGCCATTGTGCCCAGGAGGCTGAATAGCTATCAGGCCTTCCTTTGCCCATCTGATGCTTCTTGCATCCATTTTAGAAGCTATTTATTTTCACAAGGCGATGCTAATCATTGGAGGTGTGGCTAACTAAAAGCTGAGCCCAGCAGTTAAGCCTTTGGCCTCATCATAGGTGCTAAAACCGGGACAGGCTTTTGTTTTCTGCCTCTGTATGTCTGCTGCTAATACGTTAAGGAACGTTTTAATGTGAATGGTCTGCTCTTCCAGGCGAGAACTTAGACAAGCTCTTGCAGTAGCAGCCCTTTCCCCATCAGAGACCCAGCAGAGGGTTGCATTCGGTCTGCAACCTCCATAAAGCGGGCTAGCCAGGGTCTGGCACCGCCCATGCTCCCAAGGACAAACCATTAGCATTGGCTGCTGAAGTCTGAGAATTCTGAAAACCCTGAGAGCCTGGTGAATTCTGAGCATTCCAAAAATCCTATATGTGGAAAACCCTGCTAAGAATGTTTAAATATAAGTGAGACTGCCTGAGGAAAAGTCCACGCTAACAGCCCGGGCTTAATAAACTACAGGCACCCCAACCAGGCAGGCCTTTGTAGGGATGCGAGGGTGCTGATCTCTGCATCTAATTATAATTATAATTACTACCTAAAAGGATGACTGGCGGGGGACAGAAGCCACATGTTTTCAGCCTTAATGGTTGCACTGCCCCTCGTCATGCATTTGACAAGAGCAGCAGCACCATTAAGGCTGAAAAGGTGAGGCTGCTGTAAGCCGAGGTCTTTTTTTCCTAAACCGAAAGCCGAAAGCCTAAAGCTCCTGCGAACGAGCGAGAGCTTCAGGCTTTGGAAAAAAAAGTCCTCGTCTTCCGGCCTAAAGCTCCTACGAATGAGCGGGAGCTTCAGGCTTTGGAAAAAAAGTCCTCAGCTTCCAGCAGCCTCACCTTGTCTTCTATAATGGTGGCACTGACCGGCGGGGATCTTTCGATTAAAGGATGTCTCACATGTGCCAGTGCCACCATAATAGAGAAAAGGCTTTTTTTAAGCCTACGGCTCTCCCACATGAGCGAGAGCTTCAGGCTTTAGAAAAAAAGCCTTGCCCTCTAGCGACTAGGGCTGCCAGGGGGCATTAGTGGGACCCGACAGGTCCCTGCCTCACAATCATATTTCCGAGCCTGTCGGGGCACCGCCCCAGCCAGCCCCGGGCCCACTTAAAGCCCTGGTTATGGCACATCATTGGGGAAATACGTCACAGACTATAACATATCTCACTCTGTGGCTGAATGATGCAACTACACCCCTAACGGGTAATACACTCACTTGCACCCACATACTCAGAGAAACACAGTGGATAGAAAACACAGTCCTAGGCCACCGCGCAACTTTCTTTACCAAACAAAGGGAAGCCATATATGGGTGAATAACAGCCCGATAGTTCTGTAAGTAAAGTTCTTGCTGGGAAAATGTTAATTTCACCTGCACATAAGATGTTTGAATACTGGTAGGACGCACTCAGCCTTTTATCTTTACAAGGTCCATAAATATAATTCTGTTACATTGGATAATAAAAGAGCTGTTATCTACAGCAAATAGAAGCACCAACAACTACAGTGCCAAGCTCTCTGTTAAAAAGAGTGTGCTTATTATAGCTTACTTTCATTTAAGGGAGAAAAGCTTTCCCACAATGACAATGCAACACAGCCAGTGGAGTAACTTTGATGAAAATGTTGGGGGGTAAAGGGGTGAGGTGGATGGATGGCGGGTGGTGGCTCTTAGATATCGTTTCGGCCAAATTGCTTGAAAGAATTTGGTCAAATGGTAGATTTGACTGAATTTACTCACCACCATTAGTTCGAAGCCGAAGATACCGGACATAAATAGCTGGGGTTGCGGGTTGTCCCCCTCTCCCTATGTTCGGTATTTTTGGCTTTGGCGGTTGCAGGGGTGTCCCCCGCTTCCTCAGCATTGGTGGCAGGGGACCCAACAAAAAAAGAAAAAGGGTCCTTTCAGCGTCAGATCCGACCCGCGTTAGATGGATGGATCTGACGCTGCAGGGTACTGGAGAGGCGACAGATGGAGAAAAGGTAAGTAGGGGGGGTGGTTATGGGTGTACTGGCTGTTTGCGGGGACATGGGTTGGTCAAACATCCTAAATCCTTGAGGAATCACACTAAACTACTACACCACAAGAGTCCATTGCTGACGCTCTTTTATAACTTTCATAAGACTGGTGGCATATTTTTTAAATTCAATTGGGACCCCACACATCTTCAGCCGGCCTGCCATGCACCCAGTGACACAACATAACATTCCAAACTTAAATCCAATAGAAAGAAGAAAACCCCTCACACTTCTCGCTTGGTAAATGCAGCTCTACAACATGTTTTACAAAAGGTTATTCAGTTTTAGTAAAGCTTGAGTTAAAAGTCATTGGGCCTCATTACGACTCAGGCGGTAATGGGTTTACGGCGGCGTAAACAGCGCCGACCCTTACCGCCTGATTCCGAGGTCCCTTAGCGCCATGGAGGTTTTAACACCTGCTTTTAGCAGGTGTTAAAATCCATGGCGCTACGGGACCTTGATGTTAATTACGCCACCGTAATTTACGGTGGCGTAATTAACGCCTTCCCCACTCCCATTATGCCCTATGGGGCAAATATGGGAATGGGGTAGGGTAAATGGGGATTGGGGACTTACCGCCCCGCCAACCTCGGAATGGGGTGGTAAGTCCGCCAACCGCCTGGGTCGTAATGAGGCCCATATAATCTTAAGTGGGCTTGTTCAGTCCATTTTATTTTCTTGTGCAAAAGACCAGCCAACACGTGTTTCGACAGGATGTCTTTTTCAAGGCTATTAAATTCTTGATGCATTAGCAGATTTGATACTTGAAGCGCCCTGTAAGGAATCACCTCCAAAACTACCATCTACGTATGTCAGGTCCCTCACCCTGTCTGGCCTGACTCAAAATCAGCAGCCAGGGAGCTGAACTGGGTGTTGCAGGGCCTGGCGCCTGCGCTGCCACACTAGCAGTAGCACTTCCAGGGGCAGCAGCGCAGAGAATCGTTTTCTGGCTTTGTGTTCGTGCGACACACAGACAGGAACTAGGAAGCTCATTCAGCTTGCTGTTTTCTGTCTGGAGGTGCAGGCGGGCCACAATCACCACATTCAGGGCAGTGAGATGCCCTGCGTCTGGAGGTGCGTGAGTGCAAGGTTAGGTCGATGTAACAGGAGACGTGGCCCGGGTGGCATCTGAAAGCAGAGCAGGGGTACTTTTTTTGTTGTTTTTTTATAATTTTTAATTGTGTTTGTGTATGTTTGTTGGGGGGCTGGGCTGCTGGCTGACCCAAGTGAGGGCGCGTGTCACACTTGAACAATGTGAGCAGAGCTCTTAGTACACATTAAGGCCCCAGGTATGAAGACACACAAGCAATAACAAATGGTGCATGCTCTGTGGCAAGCCACAGCTCTACAATGCCTTTAAAATTAGTCTTGCCACTTTTCAGATGCTACTAAAGCACCACCATCCTAATTTCAAAATAAAGTTGGCAAAAGGTGCGCCCTCCCCAAGTAGACAGGAAAGAGTCAAGCTGAGAAAACCTGTGAGCCAAAACTGTGGTACTCTGCAAATTCTGTGAAATTAATCTGAGTGCTGTACGCCTTCTAAACATGGTGAACTTTTGTTAAGCAGTTTTTTGCTCTCGGTGCGCAGGAGGAATCGTATGGGATTTTGTTAAAAGCACACGTTTAAGAGGCCTTCCCCTGCCCCCAAAAATAATTTTCACCAAACTGTCAAAAAGTATTTCGAGTTTTGCAGACACTTTGTAAGGTCGGTTTGATGCAAATGAGTAAATGAGTGTCATGGTTCTGGTTACAGGCCACCAAAAACTGCTTCACTTACCAAACTAAGCAGGGGAGTATCCAGCATTGGCACCCCCAAACCGCTCACCCCTGGCCTAATCTACTTTTTTGGTAACATTAGTGGAAGATGGCATTTTAACACACAACAAAAAAAATAAAACTGCAGGATCATTCACGATGCACAAAACTCATCTATTAGAACTCTGTCCAGGCCCTCTGAGGCAAAATACATGCACACTTCCTACGTATTATATGGATTGCACCAACAGAAATGACTTCACAGAAAAGGACATTGAAAGGCGCATCATCAGTCTTTGATACTTGGAGGCACCATGGAAGTGACTTTAGAATAAGTTGCCATAAATAAGCCAAGTGACAATTAACTTGGTGGTGCAACATACCTAAATTGCACTATAGTTATATGTGGAGCAACTCTATAGTCGTTAGACTTTTCCATTATAATACCATGATACATTGACATAAGCTTTGAAGTGAATCAGAATCACTTGCAGAGCTGCAGAAAAGGCACAATGTGATTAAATGATTTGCTCAGGATCGCACACTTTGGTTAAATGGTGAAACTGGGATGTGGACAATTTAAGCGACCACGCACATCTTTCCAGGTTTAGTTAATATAGATATTTATGAAGGTTTTGCTTTACATTTCATGTGCTTAAATAATTATTTATAGCAATGCTTTGGAAGCAAACCACATTACATAATAAAGTAACCTTTCATAGTAAACTAACCGTACACTATATTCATTGTCATAGAAATATGTTGAGCAATGGGAGTATGGCTTAAGTCAATATAGCATCATGTATATTAATGTGAGCCTAACAAATGGCATAGTCATTATTTCATAAAGCATGGAACATTATGCACCCTTCTCAATTCTGATCACTCCCTCCCATTAACATTGCTAAAGGGACAAAAGTCCCTGCTAATAGTAACGCCCTCCCTCCCATCAGTGCCTGATGGCCCACATTTTAATGCTCTGTTGATACAGAGCAAAGTGAGGACCCTCCTGCCCTCCCTCCAAAAGATGGGGGGACAAAAAGGCATTCCACAGAAGTTGGGGGGGGGGACAAAAAACCCCTGTCCCGCCTATAATTACGCCCATGAACGCAGCCTTCACTAAACAACGGTCGTGGACACTTGACCCCATAAGGTGTAACAAGCACACTTGCGTTCAACCAATCAGAAAAACAAAATTCCGCTCCGAAACCCGCAATCATTTCTTCACCAAAAAACAGATAAAATGAGTTGCAAAATAGCGTTTTCAAAAAGAGGCAAGCTTCTAATCACTGCTGCCAATAACAATTGTATAGCCAGACAGATTGATGTGGCAAGGCGAGATGTGAGCCTTTGTTTTGGGCTCACCCGAGGCTAAACGAAATCTGCAGCAGCGCAGACAGGAAAGATCCCCCCACGAACCTTCAGGGAGGAGACATTTTGGTGACACCAAAATTCGGATTCTTTCCAGTATTGGAGTGCAGAATCAAGCTGGGATTCGGCACTGCCCCTGCTGTTCAGAAATCAATAGAGCTGATGAAACTGCAGGGCAGGCTCAGGCGAAAGTTGCAAGTATTAAGATTTATTTGGTCAAGATTTTTGTCCATGGAAAAGCGGTGAGGACGACCTTGATACAGCAAGGGTATCGCCACCAATGGACGAGAGTAGCCCATTACAAGAAACCTTACCAACCAGACTTCACAGTGATGGGAAATAGGAATCTGTGTAAAAAGGAACAAAGCACCTAGCGATTAAAACCACGACAACCAATACCAGTGTGAAAGGAAATTGGACATGCATTGTCTTCTTTTTTGTCCTGATGAGGGCTATGGCATGTGTATATTTATGTGGCAATGTCAGCCAGTAATATAAAATAAGAGTGATGTATTTTCTTTGACAAGGAAATTGTGTCTAACATCAAGGGTCTAATGATTTGGCCTATGGGTTCGTTTTAATATAAAAAATGAAACAATTGCGTCATTTTTGCACATGCATGAATTGTTTTTTTTTGGTGAATGAGGTTGTGAGTGAAGGAGATGAGTGCTGCATGGATGAGATCATGAATGTGTGTGGTGTTTTTACGAATATGAAATGGTATGACATTAGTTTTTAGGTGCAATTGTTCTTTAGCCTGATTTTTTCAGGCACATGGACATGGGTGATTAGTAATTGTGGTTTTTTGTATCTTTTGTATTCTTTATATTGCTGTTTCTTGTGATAATAATGTGTATATGAATGGAAAAAGAATTAAATTATCAATAAATTAGAATTTGAAGGGATTGTATCTCAATGGTTCTTCTTTAAATAATTGAATGCCAAGAGAGTCAGTACATACCTTTGGGTATTGGTACTTTTTGTAGAGCGAATAACAATTGTGCCAGTATGCAGACTTCTATTATAAGAAATAAGAAATCACATAAGGGGCTGCGTTTCACAAAATATAAAAGGGATAGTGCCAATGAAGCCTAAATTCCCTTTCAAGAAATGTCTGTTACTGACATCACACATGACGTCCCTCCCAGAAAGCATCTCCAGTGACCCGATGACCGAATGCTTCACATTAGCCAGTAGCACTGATTTCCTGAGATATATTAGGACATCACATAAAAAGGATCAGAAATGATAACACTGGTCACTCACAACAGCGGTATGACCATATGGTCAGCAATATATGGCATCACCTTTTCCACCTTCTTCTTCATGTGGCAACAAGTCTTTTTTCAAAATTATGTGACCTAGTCAATTGATCAGTGGTGGCAGGGAGAGGTATTTTGCTAGAAAAACAGTTTTTTGTTAAGTAACTCTGCTTTTAATCTGCACCAAATTCTCACTGTAGTAGTTTCAGAGTGCTGGATCCTTGTCCGTGTTATATGGTGCCCGCTACCAGGGGTGCTCCAGACCTTAGTCTGCTTGGGGAATAGGGACCAAAAACTGAGGACTGCAAGAGCAGAGAGAGGGAAGAAAAGAAGGACATTTGGGAAATTGGGCAAAGGGAAGCGCTTTGTGTAAGGATGGATGTGTGTCAAAAAGTTAGAGACTAGATATTTGTGTTGAGATAACATAGGTAATTTGGTTCTCCGGCCGTTTCGAGAGCTATGTATTAAATATTGATTAGTGCTGGTTGTGTCACCGGCTTGAGAGCAGGTTCGGGCAATCCTGTTAGAGGTGTTGGATGAATATATCTGCTGCATCCATTTAAATGACTGCACATATTTCCTGAATGGTACTTCTGGGACTGCCAAGCCAATCTTAAATCAGAGGCCTAGTGCAAGAGTGGAAGAGTCATAAAGGTGAATCACTGATTGACCTTTTACAAGATGCTAAAACGGATAAACGCATCTTCTTGGCGGGGGTTTAGGAAAATCGCCTCCGGCTATAAGACTCAGAAGAACAAAAAGGAAGATTCTGATGTTATACAAGATGCACTAGCAGAAGAGAAAGAGAAATATGCTGTAGACACCAGAATATCTCCCCCACGAGCTAAAGCCACACTGGGAAAAATGTTAAGGCCAAAAACAACAACTGTCCAGAATGGAAAAGTACAGGAACTAGGACAAATTCCATGTGAACAGGAAAACATATAGCCTGACATTTCAATGATTGCAAAGTCCAAAAGAACATCAGGATCCCCAGAAAACATTCAAGGAACTACTGACCGGATTGCTGAAATAAATCCTACAGAGTTAAGAGAAGCATGTGACCCAAAAAACCTTAATAAAATCCTTTCCCCATCCTCGAGCCAGCAAAAATGAAAGGTGCTGACAAAACAACAGGCAAACCTGTTTTGCAAATAAAAAAAAAACAAAAAACGTGAAGAAATCCAGCTTCTCAAAGCCAAATGGCTTGCGAAGTTTCCTGAGAAACTTGAAACAACCAACAACTGAAACTACGCCAAAATGGGGCTAAGAAGTGTGATAGCTTGCCCTTCGCAAAAAATAGACATTAGCTCGCAATGTCAAATTAGCTACGAGCAGCTAATGTTGTGCCCAGATACACAGCAGCAAGCTGATGACGGGATGGATCTCATTGACCTATCGGTATATGAAGAAGATGAAGCGATGGAAAGGGAGGAGATTGCAGGGACTCCTCTGGACTCAGTAGGTCCAAGGACATCACAAAGGAGCCCCTCCCTCCCATGGGAGAAAAGTCTGATATCTCTGTTCCTCACTATGGAAGAAAGAAGATTGAAATTAAGGACCTCCAAGGATAAAGATCACAGTCCTTCGAAGCTGGAACCACTAATGAGTAAATTACTCGAAAAGACCAATTTAGACCGCCTGCCTGTACCCCAAAAGAAGACTTGGCAGGAAAAAGTGATTAAAGGACAAGTGGTGCAAAGAAGAAACATCCCAAGCAGAGGGGGTGAATTCCAACCCAGAGTGGGACCCTAGATATACAATTACTTTGGAAAGAACACTAAGAGCTTCGGATTGGTTTAACTTTAAATAGGTCTAATATAATGACTCTTTTCTATCATATCCCCAAGATGAGAGTGGTCAACACAGATGACATCAAAGTAGTTGACTTCACAGATGGAAAAGTAAACGAATGAGTAAAATTACTCCTGGGCTCAGTCTCCTTGACTACGTTACTCGTCGATGCAAATGACAAATTGTGAATCCTGAGCTTTGATCTGAGTAAAGATGAAAACCGAAGGGATAGAACCTGAGAGTGGATGAGAAAGACCCCAACAAAACCGGAGAAAATAATTGATTGACCAATACCAGGGTGCCGACAGAGACTTGATTCAGGAAATAGAATGAATATATTTCCTCTCATGTCTCAAGGGAATGGAAAATCAGGCCCGTCTCTAATAAAGATCACCATACCGGGAAAGGTGGTATCTGAAAAACAAAAAAGGACAGTGATACAAGAACAAATTACTACCCCTTTGCAACAAGACCTTCATTCATGGAGTTGGTTAGCAGGTGCTTTAGTAGCGAAAGATCCCGATTAGAGCCAAAAGCTAGGAGGGCCAAGAATCCTGGAATTCGGGTCCTGGAACACCGGAGGTCACGCCCATCTATTTGACGAAATGGACCCAGCACTATCCGAATTAGATATAATTTGTATTCAAGAAGCATGGCTGATGGAGGCTTCTATGTTTGATGGCTATCTAGTGTTCTTAAATCCAGCCATAAGGGGTTTGATGGGTAGACCATCGTCAGACCTCTTGGTGATGATAAAAAACGGCCTCCAAATGAGAATTCTACAGTCCATCAACCCGAAGCCCTACATACAGATTTTGCTTATTAGCCTGGATGAAGGAGAGAAGAAAGACCAGGATTTGCTGTTTTTATTCAATCTGTACTGGAATACTGATGTCAAGGAGGGGGAGACATTTGTGGACCTAGTGACTGATTGGATCGACAAAATGTACTTAACTCACACGAACATCCGAACAATAATATGTGGAGACCTTAATTCAGATTTCCTTCCAGGAAGACGGGAAGCGGGTGACATATCAGATAGCCCTAAGAGACGCAGAGGATTGGAATGGCTAGAGGAAATGGAAATGAGAGGGTTACATCTGCTTAATGGAAATATTGAGGGAGACATCCCGGCAGTGGCAACCTGGACAAATGGAGCAAAAAAGGCAATCCTGGACTATTTCTTCGTCTCAGAAAATCTCCTCCAAGAAATAAGTTCCTTAATTGTACATCCAGTTTGGCACAGTAACTATGATTTAATTATTATGTCATGTATAGGAATGGCACAGGCACTATCATCCAATTGGAAGGTACGGGTCAAGCTAGAAGGAGGAAGAAATAGATTACGTTTGTCACCCAAAGATATTCCTGTATTAACAATGGGTCTAGCAGCTTGGCAAAAACAAGACATAAACAATGTCAAATATGATAGGGTTTTGATTGCCTTTAAAGAAACAAGACATAGAGATGTGAGGCCTACCTATAAACCGTTCCATGTCTATGATAAGGAAATAGTTGCACAAAAAAACCTCTGAGGATGGACCTAAGAAAGATACTGATCTCGAATTCTACGAATATAAAAGATAAGCTACGAAAAAGGAGGCAACAATACAGACATTGGATTAAAGAACACAACACATTGATACTCCAAACTGATGCAGAAGTGATGACTAAGGCCCTTAACAACAATAAAAGCAAGACCTTATGGCAGCTTATGAATGAAAATGGAAAGGGAAACTCAATGTGCCCCTCCCAGCTAAACCCCATATCAGAAGACCTATGGCTAAAACATTATGGGAAGCTGTTTGAAGAGAAAAATCTCAAAAAAGCAAAACATGAGCCAGGTGGTCATAGATGGAACTTCGACATTGACAGGGAATAAATCCTACTGCTAATAAAAAAAGCAAGCTGGTCCCGAGCCCCTGGACCGAACGGTCTCTCAAATGCCATACTGAAAGCTGATTCAGAATCATGGGCCGAATTTTGCCAAGTGTTATTTAGCAGAATTATTGAAAAAGGAAAGACTCCAAAATCCTGGAAAGAGGCAATAGTAGTCCCTATATTTAAAAAGTGAGATCGAATACTACCAACAAACTACAGACCTATAGCCCTCATAGACGTTGTGGGAAAGGTCTTTACAACTATACTCCAGAGACGGCTGAATGAGTGGGTACTAGCAACAAAGAGGTACAATAGTAGACAAGCAGGCTTTGTCAAGGAGGTAGGATGCAGTTTAAATCTGCTACTAATCAATCTATTGAAAATCCAAGTAAAAAGACCAAAGGAAAAATCTATCTAGCCTGTATAGATTTAGAACAGGTATTTGATAGTATAGTTCGAAACCTGCTTTGGCAAAAGCTACAATCTAAAGGATGCCCAAATGATCGGTTAACTGCCATCAAAGATCTATATACAGAAAATAGCATGCAGATCAAGCCAGATAATCAGGGAAACCTGACTGGTAAAAATAACATCGCAAAAAGACCTGAAGCAAGGATGTCCTCTAGCGCCCATACTATTTAATCTCTTTGTTGAAGACTTAAAGATCGATCTGGTGGCTACAACAACTTTCCGACCCAAGATAAATGAATCAGCCTTGGGATCGCTGCTCTATGCAGACGATCTGGTGCTAGTGGACCAGACACAAATCGGTCTGCAAAGAAAATTGGACACCTTACAAAAGTATGTGAATTAAAACAGTTTGAGGATAAATCTGTCCAAATTTGGAAATAATGTTATTTGGGGCCTTAAATGGAGAAAAAAAAGAAAAGAGAAAGCTAGACCCTAAATGGGATACGTCAGATTTCTACAAATGAGATGAAGTATCTCGGGACAATTCTTAGCACGACAATTAGGGAAAAAGCCTGTAGTGACTGCCGAAAGAGGAACGTTAGATATCTAACCTCTCAAGGAATGACGATCAACCACAGATTTGGAAATGTTCAATTCAACCAGTGGTGATTTTCTACAACCAAAAGGTTGCCGCGGTTCTCATGTATGGGGTAGAGACGTGTCTCGGACTACACTGGGAAATATGGGATTATCTGGAAGGCTTCGTTTGGAAAACAATATTGCACCCTTCAAAGGCCATTCCTGTGGCAGTCATCCGCCAAGAGTTAGGCCTTCCATCATAATATCTGAGAGTTACATGGAGGGCGTTACAGCTCTTCGGAAAAACCATCATGACAAACATCCTTTCCCAATTTGACATAATTAAGACTAAAATTCCTGAGCGGAAGGACTGGGCTCTAAGTCAGCGGCAGAATCTTTGTGTAACCACCTTACAGGATTTGGGTATTTCAGAGGAAACCCTATGCAAAAACCTGACATGTGCAAAAAGGATTTTGTGGCCAGACAATTGGAGGTTGACTGAAGAAAAAGAGCAAACTCTGCCACCCACACCCTCTCCAAAAAATAACTATGAACACCGTCCCTGAAGAAATGTCCTAACAACAAGCAGAGAGACTTGTTTTTGAGATTCAGGTTGAACGTCCTCCATACTATGACCACACTAAAGGGAAATTAACAAGAAAATGAAAAGTGCCGCCTTTGTGGAGCTCGGAGGGAATCCCTAAAACAATTGACACTGTTCTGTCCCAAGGTGAAAGATCTAAGATCGATCCACTTATACGACCAAATGTTTGAAAAGGTGGGGTTAGATGCAGAAAAAAATATTCGTGGAAGCAATGTTTGAAAAACTAAAAAAACCTGAAATGCAATTAAATGGATATACCAAGGGGGGAAAACAGGACTCGAGGGAAAAAGAAGCCAGACGTGGAAAGCGCTGCTCGGCTATCTTTTTTTAATTTCATTCCTTTTATTCCAGAGGGATTGGATGAATGTACTGTGATAATTGTGAACTTTTGTAATAAACTAAATCCAAAGGAAAAAGCGAGGGAAGGCAAGGGATTAAAAAGAAAGAAACATCGGAACGTTCATATGTTACTTTTCCTGCTTTGATCACCCGGATGAAATCACGCACCAGCCATGTGCTCTCACAACTCTAATCAAGGCCCTGTGTCTTCTCTCGATGTATGCAGCCCTCCCAATTGTTCCCTGATAAGTGAACAAGAGAAAACACACCTCCAATTTGATTCCTCCCCACCCTCGATTCCACCAAGTAGACACTGATGCTATGTTACAATATTTGTAATTTGTATAGCGCCCACTACCATTGTCATAGCAGCAAAGCGCTGTAGGGTGAGTAGCACTTCAGCAGACCGTGGTCTGAACAAACATGACATGAAAGAATATTACATTGCATGCAATAGTATTATTTGTAACGCACTTAATACCCAGAGGGTTCTAAGCGTGGACCCGGGGATCAAACCTGTGTAGCTTCCTGTCATTCTGTTTCCAAGGCGAGCGCGTTGCCCCTGAGCTATCCTCCCGAGTATATATGGTTCACGCGACAGTTCACTCATTAGCAGAGATAGTCTAGGGATATTATACAAGCTGTGCAATGTAGTCATGTGGAATGCTAGGTCAGTGACTATGTGACAGCTGGACAGAATTTTTTGTGAAGGAGTTTAAATTATGCGCTAGCTGCTCAGTAAAATCCTGTCAATTGCAGCGCAGGCGTTTTACATCCGTCAAATGTGCTTATGTACAGGTCGAGATTAAGAGTCTGAAAGAGACTGAGTGATGTTGAACCATCACTAGCCCAAAATAGATGGCTCTCCTTGTATCTATCTATTGATTGTATAGATGAGGACCAGTGGTCGAAGTGCACAAAAGAAGTAGTGGAACTATGTTCCCTACTGGCCTGCACCCACTCCCCACAAACCCCATCGCCACGCCCCTCCCACGCACAATACAAACCCCAAAAAACAGTCACCTGCTCTTTAGGGGAACGCTCAGTGCAGTGCACTGAAAGTTTTAAATTCTTCCTACACTTTTGTTTTAAAACGAAACCGTTCCAGAACTGTTTCTTTTTAAAATAAAAGTATAGGAACAGTAGAACTTAAATAAAAGAAGTAGAGGAGCAACGCTCCCGACCACTGGTGACGACGGGGAAGAAGTGGAAAGATGTACTGGTCAGAATTAGCAGGGAACTGGTATACCAGATACACTGGTTTCCATTGTGGCAGCAAGGCGAGGTGTGAGTGCTGAGTTAGTGCTGCATAGAGGGGTTTGATTGAACAACATGCAGATAAAGTACCTGTGAAGAACCACACTTTAGATGCTAGAATTTTAAAGAGGTGAGATCCAGAATGGAAGTCTTACACTGTGTCATTGGCAGGCAGCAGTACACTACGGATCTTAAAGACTGAGAAGAAAAGGTCCTCCTTTTTAAAAGAATGTCTTTCTCCGTCAAAGACCTTGTTGAGGTGGGAGCAAAGGCCCTCGTGAGTAAAGAGCGTTGTCAGATGACACCTTGTAGATCCCCAGAGGGCAGAGGGATTGCTTTGGCCCCACAGGAGTACGCTTTATGTTACAGGGAAACTGAATGGAAGGGCCTAGAAGGTGATGAGTTTTGGGTAGTCAGCACAATGGGCATGGTGAGTAATTACATGGCCTGCCGTATCGGCCGTGTGGTTATGGTTAAGTTGCTAAACCCATAGGAAGAGCCTTTTTGTGTGGCTTATAACTTTGCTCCTCCTGGATGAATCCTCACCAAACTTTGCAAATAAAGTATATGGCCCACTACGAATTGCAAAGTTTGGTGATGTTTGGTCAAGGGGGGGCAAAATTATAGGGGGGGTGCCAACATTTCTTTTTTTCCCATAGACATAAATGGAAAAACTTTCTGTCACGCCTACAGCCCAAACCGCTGGACAGATTTTCACCAAATTTGTGGCAGGAGCGGCAGCTTGGTCCCGAAATCGTGCTTTTGTTAATTTGGTGTAACTCCGTCCAGTAGTTTTTTTTAAACAACCAAAACATAAGGCAAAATAATTTGTGATATCTATGTCCTCTCTGCGGACTCACTTCCCTGTTCTGTCTGCGTACTGGACTCTGATTGGCCAGAAAAATGTGCAGAGTTTTTGAGTTGTCCGCGGACATGGGGACGTGGTCGCTGATTGGGTGGTGAGAAAACGTGAAATGCGTCGGTTTTCCTGAAATGCCGCCATCTTGGATTTGCTGACTTTTTTGGGGTCCGCGGACAGCGCAGTGAAAACATAAAAAAAAAAGCAACATTGCACTTTTCAAACTCAACAAACAATCTCTGGGGATGTGGGGGGGATGAGGATGGGATGGGATATGGCCATAAGAAGGCAAACAATGGGTTGTTTCACCCCTCCCCCCGACAGTCCACAAACACTCCAGATGTGCTGGGGCAGTCCTGTGGTGTTTGCGGACACTTCAGAGGTCCTAGGACATCTGTACCTATTTCTGCATTACATGGTTGGAGAAAAGCAGTTTTTGGATGGCTTATAACTTTTGCGCCACTCAATGACACTGCATGTAATTTTGCAATTTTATGCTAGAACTAATCCTGAATGGTGTTGCAAAGTTTTGTGGGATTCTGTCAAGAGGGGGCAAAATTAGAAGGGGGTCCCAAAATATTGTAAAGGCATATAAATGTGGTGTCATTTGACGAATCTGCACAACATTTGGCAAACGATTTTGGATCTAGATATAAATAGTTTTCTAAAGTTTGGTGGGATTTTCTGAAGAGGGGCGAAATTAGAGGGGGGGTCTCAACATTTTTAGATGGCTTATAACTTTGTTGCTATTTGACGAATGTGGACAAAAGCTTTGAGAAAGATTATAGACCCAACCTTCAATGTTTGTGTAAAGACTGAATGGACTTTGTCAAGTGGAGGCTAAGTTATATGACTATTGTATGTACATACATTTTGACACTTTAAAAAAAATAAAACATGGGCGGATTTCGAGCAAACTCGTGAGGAGCATTGGCAAGGACATTAAAGCATGGTTTTGCAAATGTGCCCATGTTTTAATTTTTGACAAGTGCCATAATGTAGGTACAAAAAATAGTCATATACCTTTGGTGACTGAGGTATAGCCTGTGACCGTGGACAGTAGCCAGATTGTCTGGGTCATGGCATAAGGTCATGATGCGGACAATCTGGTACTGGCCATAACCGCTAGGGATGAAAAATTGTGTTAAAGTGGCTATGTCTACGTGGGACTGGCTATGTGGTAAAGTTATTCGAAGGTAGGACAGGTTTGAAAGGGAAAAAAAGTGCTTGTGGTAATATGTTCATAGGGTTTTGCAGGCTGCCATGGCAAGGGAAGAGGGGCTGTGTATGGAGCCCCACCTTCTCTTTCCATGTTGGCTGTCTTGGAAAGGGATTTTCCTTCCTACAGCGGGATGCCTGAGGGGTCCCGCTATAGGAAGAAAAATCTATGTTTTAGCACCCTGGGTTCCCGCTTTGGGAGCCAGGAGTGCTAATGGCCTTTATCCATCATTTCAGGGGCTGCAATGGGCGATAATGGTCCGTAGCGCTTCTCATTTATTTATAACGCGCCAAAACCCTCAGACATCAGGCTGTGTGGTTACAGTATTTGTTGAGGAAGATGAGGTGGAGGAAGACAGCCTACTACTTCCTAAGAAAGGAACAACCTTTCCCAGAGCATTGCGGTCATTGGATTTGGTGTGGCGGCGCATGGAGGTGGTCCCGTAGGAGTACTGTCCAGGTAGTCTGCGACTGAGTACAAAATTGCACTCAGTGCATTTCACTTTGGTAGCTTTAGACTTTGGTACACTCCCAACAGTAGCAAAGAACTGGCACACCCATGATTCGATGTTGGTGCTAGAAGTAGGCACTTCCTCTCTCTCATCTTCTTGGTCCTCTTCATTGTCTTTGGAAGTACTGCGCTTTTTTGTTGTGAAGGTCCTCCAGCTGGTGGTGGTGGTGGCTCTTGAGGAGGAGGGATACCATAACTCGCGCCACCACCGTGCACTGCTAAGACTAACACCCAGGACATCAAAGATGACATCACAAATGTCATTGATGACATCACGGATGACATCCCGTATCTGGCTCACTTATTTTGGTTCACTGAAAAATCTAGGCCAGGTGGTTTTATTTACTGACAATCAGAATATTAAAATTCAAAAGGTGCTGTATATCAAAACGTTAACCTTGTCCTATGTTCTTAAAGTACTTTCCTTAGGTTTGGCTCATGGTGCACATGCATGGGGCAATAGCAGGCCTCAAAACACACAATCCATTTGTATGCAGGAAGATAAACTTTAATGCTATTAACATTTTCTGATGGTGCTGTTTCTTTCTTCCTTACTTTAGTTTACCTTACTTTAGTATCGCTGTATGTGTCTCTCATTTATATGCATTGTGGGTCTTCATATGTATTGTTTGTACTAGCACAAGTGTGTATTAAGTCTTCAATTGTTAGCTAGTTATTACATGTTTAGCATTACACAATCACCCCTGACATCTTGTTACCAACATAATGAAAACAACCCCTTGGAGGTAGGGACTTTTCATCAACATTCATTTCACATGTGATGTCATCAGTGATGTCATCAATGACATTTGTGATGTCATCTTTGATGTCCTGGGTGTTAGTCTTAGCAGTGCACGGTGGTGGCGTGAGTTATGGTTGCTTATCTTACCATAACTGGTGAATTTCTGAGGTTTTTCGGTTTTACCTGTAACCATAACGTCCCTGTAACAATGTTTTTCCAGTGAATTTCATAGGTTTTTATTAGTGCAACTTAACCATAACATCGCCTTAAACAAGTTTTTTCTGTGCACAATATGCACTCATTCAGGAAAACAATCAACATTTCACGTAGAGAACTGCTTATGTGTAAGTGTAAGAATAAGCAGACCTCTTTGTACAATTACCTGTTCATTCCAAAATAGTCCCCAGTGCGCCTGGTGTACTAAATACATACATGAATAAACTAAACTAAATTGGTTGTTTGTTTATTTATTTATTTATTTGTATTGCGCACCTGACCCGGGGGTAACTGGGCGCCTTGCAAAGAAAAGGTTACAAGAAAACGTAGGCATGGTTACAGGAAATTGACAGAGATAAAGGTTGAAAGGGGTTACTTACTAGAATGATAAAGCGTGACCCTTGGACAGATTTAGGCACTACTCTGCATTTTACATTTTTATTGCCAATGTCTTCAATCAGTGACAAGATGTATTTTTAGTTCACAGGCACAGATCAAACTATATTTAGATCCTGGCAGATCACACTCTTAGGGGAAGGGAAGGTTTCAGTGACACCTTAATAATTTTAAGAGATGGTAAACTCAAACTGGCTTTTTGTAAATGAGTACATTATTATTAATTGCCATTTTGGAGGACATCATCATATTGACACAATGGTTATGCACCCATTGACTGCCCATGGCCATTCTAATCTCTAGGGCCATTCCTACCCACACTTTTTACCCCCCTGCCCAAAATACATCCCCCCTGAGATCTCTTTGACCTCACTCTATCAAGTATTAAAATCAAGCTTCAGCCAGCCAGTGCTTTTCTAATCAGTCTGCTGTGAGTTAGTGGCTTCATTGCAGCTGTAAATGGCTACTGGTATAATAAATAAGTCTTAACCAAGTGTGCCTTTAGCCACTTGTTTTATACCTGTCTCTTGCACTGTTAAAAACAAGCAGTAACACAGCCAACAGTTTTGGCTTGAGACATTATATAGGCATTACATAGGCATTTGCCAGGTACTGAAATTATATTCCCAGGTAATCACTCCATTTTTCAGCTGTTGCAATCATATGGCCAGGTAACACCGGGAGGATAGCTCAGCATCAACACTTTTGTCTTGTAAGCAAGACAACGCAGAGCAACACAGGTTCGAATCCCGTACTCCCTATTGAGACTGGTCTCCGGTGTTAAGTAAGCACGTTATAAAAGATGAATTAATCAACATAAAAAAGTCCAAACTGTTGGCTTGGCCAATGTTTGTTCTGTCTGCTGTCATGCTCTCTCTCCTTCTACAGATGTACTCGGTAAAATAGTGCAAGGCCCAGGCCAAAAAGGAACGGGCAGTGTTTTCCTGTGTCTTTGCACACAGAAGTATCTATTGAGAATGTCCAAAATGTGATGAACCAAGACTGCTCTTAGAATACAGATGACATTGAGTTTTATGCCAGCACTGGAGAATGATGTTCCCTGTGACATGGAGTTAGCTGCTAACCGTTATAATATTTATGCTACTGGGGCAGAATTCCATTTTTGAGGGTTCCTCAGTCCCATTGTGTGGGACGTGAGGGTGTGGAGGTAGGAGACCGACACAGGAGTGCTGGTATACTTTGTATTCCTTTATTTAAAGTAAAAGAAAGGGGTTTGGGAGGAATTCCTAACTTTCCCTAATCCTAAAGGGGTTTCCATGCCTCAACAAAACTAATGTCAGTGTCAGAATGTCCACAGTCTCTGTCCTTTGTTAAACTTTTTATCTGCCGATCACACTCTAAACTCAAGAATATGTGCACAGGGGAAACAATCTCTTTTGGCTGGTCTTCTGCAGCCATTCAGTTCCAAAAGAAAGTTCCAAAAGGTTCTGTCATGACAACTTAAGTGCTCCAATGAAAAGTTTCACTTTAGGTTGATTCACAGTCTTGGTTTACTCTCCTACCAAGGTCTTTGTGAACCTACTGTGTTTATAGGTTCTTTTGATAGCCTGGGTTCTCTGTCGGGCTTCACAATGATTCACATTCTTGGTGCATTCTCCTGCCAAGGTCTATGTGTCTTTTCAGTTGTCCACTGTACTTGGTTCAGTAACCTGCCAAGTATGAACTTTTATTTAAAAAAAAAACAAAAAAAACAAGGAAGAAAGAATGAACTCTTCAGTGGTTTACAAGCGATTTCCCCATTGCCTGTTTTCTTCTTATCGCCTCTGATGGATGGGGGTTTTATGCTTGGTATCAGGGAGAACGTGGTTCCAGACCGGCTTCTTCTGGTCTGTTTTCGCCCTTCTGGTTGGCTGCCACATACTCCGCTCTCCAAAGCTCTTCTCCCTGTGCTCTTTTCTCAGCTTCGCTCAGCAGATTGTTTTAATCCAACAAGCCTTTGCGGCTTTTGGAGTTACACGGCTATGAAGGTCTGCCCCGTACTGGCGGCGCCTCAGCTGCATCCACGCTCTTGGCAAATGCTTTCTATGCTACTTTGCAGAGTGTTCCCTGCTCTCAGTAGCGGCGTACGAACATGGGGCCTTCAACTGCGATTGCGTTCTTCGCTAACGCTTACCCTGCTTCTCGCCATCCTCATAGGGAACATTGGCTTTGCGGGGTTGTCCGCTTCATAGATTTGCAGCGACTTTGGCGTTGTTCTGTTAATGGGGGCTTGATGTCTTACCTCTCGTTCACCATGCATCCCAGGGAGCGTCTTCTGTTGGGGAACGTCGTCACGGTTCCCCAGTGATCTTCTATTTCTTTTCCTGACACCTGCTCGGCCAGCGTCTTTCTGTGTGCTGCACTCTCTCTTTCACACTGATGTCAGCTCGGTGCACTTCTGCTGCTCCTCCAGTTTCCACTGCCTCTACTGCTCTAACTACTTCTCCGTGGGGTTTTTCCATCTTCAGTTTTTATTCTCATTTCGTTTTAGTGGGAGTAAAAAGACTAGAGCGTGGACTGTGGTTCTTCTGTATGTCTGATTCATCCCCAAAGGGCCTCCTCATTTCAGTACTATTTTTTCACGTTTGTGTCCTATTACATAAGTACATGAAGATACATGATAATTGAGGGTTTAGAGTGGGAGGAAGTTGTGGAAACCTTTAGGAAACGTCTAGGTTTGGGTATGGCGGTGGGATTCCCTCTCCTACCAGAAGGGACGAGATCTCCTGACTCATGACAGACCTCTAAACATTTTTCTTTTCCTGCTGGTTGGTTTCTTGGATCTTTGACCTTATTTTTGTGGTCAGAAGGACTTCTACTGAAGTCCTCCTGTCAATGCAAGAGTTTTTGATGTACCACCTGTTGAAGCCAATATGGCTCCTATGACAGAGGTGTGTTTTTCAAAGGCACCATTTTAGATCCTGGGAGATTTGATCATTCTACAATGGTGTTGTGGAAAAGGCTGTTGACAGAAGTCATTTAGTTTTGGCTACAGCAGCGGTGCAGCTGTTATTACCACATTCATTGCCCAGTATACCATTATGATAGATATGGGGATACCAATATATTTTTTTAAGTCCTGGTCTTGTCAATTTTATTTCTGGCTGCAGGAGGCTGGTCTAAAATGGCGATTGTGCATACACGGACTCACTCTAAATCTAGTCCTGCCCCCTGTAGACCAGAATGTTGTGATTTGAACTGGTCCCCTGCCCCAGACAGTCCCAGTACACATGCAGTGTAGGTGGCATTTATTGGGGCCAGCTTGATTGGCTGGCTGCTACGACCTTTCTGTGTCTGCCTGGTGCATAATTGGAGGGCTGGCACAGAAAGGTCCATGAGTGAATGTAGATATCTAGGGAAGATCCTTTCCACTGCTCAGACCAGTGGCTTTTTACCTGAATTGCTGGAGCATTTTGTCATGAAGATGGGCTTCTGATGTTACAGGACCAAGATTAGCCGTACTGGCTGAGCTTGCTTCCTTTGCATAATCTCCATGTTTCTTGTTTTGGATGCTGGATGCCCACCCTGGGCTTTTCCTCGTCCACTTCCTTGCTCTCCTTGCTAGCTGGAGTGGCTGTCCTGTGCTGGGACCATAACCGAGTAGCTGCAATGTTGCTGTCCCTGGGTAGCTGATGTTCCTCTTTGACTAGTCCCTTCAAGTTAGGAAGCTCTGTTGCGCACAAGAGTGATGGGTCACCATTACTCTGCACCAGCTCTATTACGGGCCATCCTGGGTCACCCCCAGATGTTTTCACCATGGACCCATTCTTTGTTGGCTGGCCAAATTATATTGGACCTCCTGCTGCTTGGGTCTGGAATACGGACACCTGTGCATTGTTGTATGTTATCTCCCGGGCCTTCCTGGCCTCCTCCAGCAACTTCGCTTTTTCCGTGTAATAGTGAAATCGGACCAAGATGGACCGGGGACCCCCTGCTCTGCCTCCCGCTCTGTGAACCCGATCAAACATTGGTTCCGTTGTCATCTCCTCCGAGAAGAGGAGGGTGATGATGTCTCTCACCGCCCGGGCCAAATCTCTCCGTTTCTCCCTCTGTCTCCGGAACCCCAAAAATTCTGAGATTGTTTCTCTGTTCCCTATTTTCAAAATCGTCATTTGCCTGGCCCTCTCCTCGTCCCTCTTTTCTAGGGCAGACAGTCTCAGGGCCATTTCCATCTCCTGGGTCACTGATGACGATTGGTTGGTCTCTAGCTGTAACAGTCTGTCCTCAACCTTGTCCACCCTTTGGTCCATCTTTTCCATCTTCTGGGTAATGTCCGCTCGCATGTCCCTGATCTCCTGCAGGACCGAGGCAAAACCCTTTTCCATTGTGAGGGTGGGCGGGGGCGAGGTCTCCGACTGGGCCATTGCACTCTTTCGGCCCGGGCCGCTGTTCTCTCCTCTGGCCTCCTGGTAACGATATTCCTGGAGAGGTTTTCGCCAGCTCATCAGGCCCCCCCTCTACCTCCTCTGGCCGGCACCCCCCGGGGGGTGAGTGAGAGGACCAAGCTGGAAGTCCACCCTCTCTCCTTCAGGCCAAATTGCTTCTAGAGGGCAGCCTTTGGGCGGGCACACACCCCACCGGCCTCTGGTGGGGGCCACACACCCTTTTCTTTTGGCTTGTATTTGCCTGGGTCCCCCTGCTGCTCCTGTGGTGGGGGGGCAATGTGTGCCGGATCCTGCCCGGGTAGAGCTCCAGTATGTGGCCCCGGGGGGAGGGGGGTTCAGGGTCCACGGTGCATTGGCCTATTCCGGCTGACTGTGCTCCCTTCTAGCTTCGCCTCCAGGCGGGCACACGCCCTGGGAAGGAAACCAGGGGCCACCACCTGTGTGGAATCCGTGTTCGGGGTCTCCACCCCTTCGAATTCTTGCTGTTCGGTGAGTGCAGGGTTTTTCACCCTTTAATTGCTCCCTTTGGGGGTGGGGGGGCTGAGAGCCCAGCAGCCGCGGTATCCCTCTGACAGCCCTACTGTGTCCAAAAGGACTCCGCTGGCCCAGGCACCCTCCCGCCGGGGCAGCAGCAGTGTGTGGGCTGGGGCGGGTCTTCCTCACCTTCTGGAACTATGCGTGCTCCGGTGGGGCCGCGGGCCCAAGTCCGCAGTGTCTCAGCTCCAAAGGTCCTTCCCAGGGTCCGTGGGACGGGGTCCCGGTGCCCATGTTGCTCGATTCAGTGCTCGGGCCCGAGGTGGGTAGGTGTCCTCCCCGCCAACGGGTCCGGGCCTGTGGCATAGAGCACAGCCACCTGGGGGGAGGGGCACCCGCTTCGCACTGGTGCCGTCCCCCACCGCCGCAGGCCTCCACTAGTGGATCCTTCGCTGGTACGCCGGTGCCCACATGAACGGGGCTGGGGGGGAGAGGTTGTGAGGTGCGGCAGCTCCCGCGGCTCCGTCGCACCGGGTCCCTTCACGCTGCCCAGATGCCGTTCGGGCTGCTCGTGGTTCCACTCGTTGGGCCTATTCCGGCTGACTGTGCTCCCTTCTAGCTTCGCCTCCAGGCGGGCACACGCCCTGGGAAGGAAACCAGGGGCCACCACCTGTGTGGAATCCGTGTTCGGGGTCTCCACCCCTTCGAATTCTTGCTGTTCGGTGAGTGTAGGGTTTTTCACCCTTTAATTGCTCCCTTTGGGGGTGGGGGGGCTGAGAGCCCAGCAGCCGCGGTATCCCTCTGACAGCCCTACTGTGTCCAAAAGGACTCCGCTGGCCCAGGCACCCTCCCGCCGGGGCAGCAGCAGTGTGTGGGCTGGGGCGGGTCTTCCTCACCTTCTGGAACTATGCGTGCTCCGGTGGGGCCGCGGGCCCAAGTCCGCAGTGTCTCAGCTCCAAAGGTCCTTCCCAGGGTCCGTGGGACGGGGTCCCGGTGCCCATGTTGCTCGATTCAGTGCTCGGGCCCGAGGTGGGTAGGTGTCCTCCCCGCCAACGGGTCCGGGCCTGTGGCATAGAGCACAGCCACCTGGGGGGAGGGGCACCCGCTTCGCACTGGTGCCGTCCCCCACCGCCGCAGGCCTCCACTAGTGGATCCTTCGCTGGTACGCCGGTGCCCACATGAACGGGGCTGGGGGGGAGAGGTTGTGAGGTGCGGCAGCTCCCGCGGCTCCGTCGCACCGGGTCCCTTCACGCTGCCCAGATGCCGTTCGGGCTGCTCGTGGTTCCACTCGTTGGGCCGCGGGGCCTCGATCTCAGGCACCGGGGGGTCCTCCGACGTCACTCTTCTCGGCCGGGGGGGTCCCCCAAGGCTCACTGCCTCAGCGGACCTTGATTGTCCCGTAGGGGGTAATGTAGGGGGGCTCAGTCACTCATCGTAGCTCAAATTCGGCGGGAGCAGCGTCTTCAGGCAGCCATTGCCTGTGCGCCCCCTGGTGGCCTCCCCACTTGTGTGTTTTATGTGCAACCCTATAACAAGAGCATATAGTTTCAGCATATCTGTGCAGTGTATTCTTTTGGGGTGCCTAGGTAAAAACCAGTACTCAACTGGGATAACATCACTCTTTTAGATGCTATCATTGCACTCTGGTACAATTTACCTTATGTTACTTTTCAGGACCTACTACTGTCCAAATTCACGTTATTCCCAGCAACTTTGGCTGGTTCATCATCCTACACATATCAAGTTCAACAATATTGCAAGTACAAACTTTCCCTTAGATATTTAACAATATTGAATGTGTTCTATTGATACTCACCATAAGGCCCCTATACTTCACTTAGATAATACCCCTTTCTTTTGTTCTTGACCCTCAGGGACATCACCCACTAAATTAGTAATCTAAGAAAGGAGAGTCACTTTCAGATATATCGTTATGCCTCCTGAAGAACCACCCCCATCCAGGGTGGGGAAACACGTGTCGAGGCACCAAGAAGCACTAGTACTGCTAAAGAACAGCAAGATACCCAATTATCTTTTGCAATTCCACAAGAGACATTTTGCAAATGCACAAAGATTGTAAGGTCAAGGTGATTCCACAAACTACAACTGCATAAACTCATCAGCATAGCAACCTCAATTCTCATTTTGTTACACAACATTGGAACTTTGAAAATCTACCCTTGGAGCAACTGCACTATATATTGATGTCTGTTTTTGACTCAAGTATCCTAATTGGAATTTGAAAGCTTAACAGTGAAGTAACTGTAATCTCAGTCCATGTAAGTTTTGGTTCTTTCTCTTTTTTGCCTCAAGTATCATATGATAAACATTTATTTTTCAATCTATGTCGGATTAACTAAAGACATACTGCAACTACATAATAACAATCTAAAGACTCTTTTTGGGACTAGCGCAATTTAGGGCTTGCAATACTTTTCTTGGTTATCCATAGTCCTGACCAGTCACAGGACATAGCCCCAGTTAGCAGCTTACCCACAAACTCAACACCAGTAATTGGATTGTGCCAAAGCTGTTGAAGACTGGACATCCTAAATAGCCTATAGATATATACCCAAATTGTAGTGCCTGCATGAGAACGTTTACCCTCACAATGTTAAAGGTCTGTTCCTCACACGCATAGCAATACCAAAGCCCACAGATACACTCACTGTCACACATTACAACTCACAAACAAACTCAAACCTGTTTCCTCTTTCTAATCAGTTAGGTGAAGAGAAATTGAATTTTCCATCTCAGGAGTCACAACTGCAAATGTACAGTTTCCGGTTTTTACTTTGCACAGCAGCTCGCAGCAAATGGGAATTATATTGCACAACTGAACCAGCACCTCTACTAAGTCAAGCAGAGTCAGAGATAAAACTAGGTGTGGAGTTTCTCATCGCCCGTCTAAGGCATTGAAAAATAACAGTAATGTAGAGTTGGAGGCAGGAAGACTGGGCATTTGCAAAGCCAACAGTTTGAGGTTTTTTTTTTTTGAAGCAGTGAGCGTGTTTATGTTACTGGGTATTTTGAAGTATAACAGGTATTCCTAGAAACTCACAGCATACAACAGTTATTTACATCAATTGGTATATACTCAAATCACACAAGGAACTGTTTAAATTTTAAAACAAACTATTAGCCAAAATACTTGATCACCCTTGTAAGAAAGCAAGGCCGGTGCAATGCTGTACACAAACACGCACATGCTCACAAACAGCCACACCCCCCTCTGCGGTAAATACATTTACATACTCTGCCATCTCACCTAGATCATCTTTTAGATACCCCCCAATAAGCAGCCATCACTTTGTCATTTGTTTTCCTTTGATGTCCAATTTGCTTCGGCGACTTTGTGCGCAGCTATCATTTGTGCTCCTCATGTACCTATATTAAAATGCCTTCAGCTATCGTACCCAACTGCGCGACTTGCACAATTTCCTTCAAGTTAGAGTCTACCTAGTGACCCAACTAAAGCATAGCTACCAAGTGGTCCCGTGTTGTACCTTCTGCCAGTCTGTTTTTCTCGTTCAAAAGAACTTTGCATTCTGGGACTTGAATAGCTTTGCTTATACAATTATACGTATGCTTCTTTAAGTCACAACATGTATAGAGCTGCTAGAAAAAACAGCTGTGCGTAGAGCTGATGAGAGGAGACTCGCTGATTTTACTTACAACCTGAACTTAAAAATTCCTAATGTTTGTTGTCCTTAACCTTTAGGAGATATCTATGGGGAACCATTAATGCAGGGAGTTGTTCCCCCCCAATCAAAAGTGGCACACCAATATACCTAATTATATTATTCAATCTAGCCCTGTCTCTGTACCATGTTATAGCATATAGATCTCTCACCCCTGTGCCATAGATAAACCAAGAATCAGGTCAGTGTGTACGAAGAATATATATTTATTAATGAATGGGAAAGTTGATATTTGTACAAAAATCACAAATCAGGTCACCTCACTCCGTGGCCCAAATGCTTTTCTTAACTAACAATTCACTTTTCACACAAATTGAAAACACTAGTTGGTTTAGTATAACACAGATCACAGATTCTTTAACCCCACAACATGTACAGTTTTCCTTCATGGGTTATTTTTCACCATGGTACATAGAAACACACGTCTATAGAATACTTTGGAAACCTGGATCACTCACAAAATATTCTTAATGTACAAAATTGTGCAGCACCATGGACATGAAAGAACAATTTGACTTCACCAAATACTTTGAACAGGGATTACTTTATAACATGTAGCACCTTCAAAACAAAACACCATATATATATATATATATATGGAACCCTTTATCCTCCACCAATATGCAATGAAGAATCTCTCTTCTATCAGCGGTCACTTTCTCACCCTCTGAAGAGATGGGCTCTTAAATCAGTGACTTCACTCTATTTAAGTTGGCACCTTGCTGCCCCAGCCCAACCCCAGATATTAAGTTTACTATGGAAACCCCTCTGCTGGCAGTGTCTGGGGAATAGGGAGCCTTTGGGAATTTAGTTTGTATGCAACCCTCCATTCAGGGAATTTTGGGGTTGGCAATGTGAAATTGGAGTACCCAATTACTTTAACAGACTGTATTTCTATCCACACTGTCAGTGATGTTGATTTTGAATTTCAACAAAATCACCATGGGCAATCAGTAAGGGGAGATGTTAAATCAAACAGATCCCCATAAGATTTAGTTTGGTTGGACAGGTCACTTACATAGAATATATCTGGGTTTTATGCTCAGGAAAAGACATGGGCAAAGGACAGGGATCTGGTTAGGTGGCCTCTCCAGGTTCACTCATGGATATCAGGATCCATCCCTGTATTTGCCTCTCCAGGGTTTGTCTTTCTCCTGGTCCAATCCACCTCTCAGGAAATCTTGGTTCTCTTGGTTCTCCAGCAAGCACTTTTTCCATCAGTTACTACTCATATGATTTCAGACAGCTCTACCCTTTTCCAATGTGCGTCTCATTATAAATCTTTAACCACCCCCTAAATTATCTAAATTAACAGATGCCAGTTTACTGGCTCTCAATCTGGGATTGGATATCTACTGTCCTCCCCTTTTCTCTGATTAGTCCCTTCTAGTTACTGGACTCTATTCTTGGGAGTTTATGACTCCACCCCTCACATGGCAAACATTTGTAATTTACAAATAAGAGTCACAAACAATTTTTCCGAAATGGTCCAGTTATGCCGGACTTAATGAAATTTGTCTCATTTTGGCACAGTGTTGCAGGTTCAAATAGCAGATTTTTGTAATTTATTCAACAAAGATAACAGTTATTAACATGAGATTTTCTATAAATATATTTAATTCAACAAGCCATCCTCTCCCTGAATCTCTGCTTCATGCCATTTTCTGGGAAGCTATCATCACATTTGAGCTTGTAACTCTTGTTCTCAATGGCAACTTTTTAGGGATTTTTATAATTAGATGGATATGTTCATAAGCTGTTTGGTGATATTTGCATCATTTCAATGAGAGTTAGGGTACTTGAGAAAATGGCCAAAGTAAGATCCTGCATACAATCCTATGTGAAACCTATTGACAGGCATATTTTTCCCCTTCAATTAAGTGCCATATTTGTGTTCCCAAGATCTGTGTGTAGATCTGACCTACGGCCTTTGTTGACCCAAGCCTGCCATAAAAGCATGTTCAGGGCTAATGCCCATCTGTTCTCTCATCTATGAGAGCAGAGAGGATAGCTCTGCCTCATGTCATCATGTGGTGGTCTCCTGTTGCATGTCTTCTGTCAGTCAGCCCAAGGAGGGACCACAAATGTACTTCAATTTTGGGGAATTATTCAGAGTTCACATCCATTAGCTGGGTCATTGTTTTCACAGTGTGGGTTAAATCACCCCACATAAAACCTCTCTTCCTGGCTCTGCCACAGCTTCAAAGACATTCCTGGAATCGAATAAGGTTAGTGTGGTGGTGTGCAGTTTTTGGCTTCAAATCGCATGAGAAAATGTTTTGTTGGGTTGAACACAGCTTTTCTTCATGCACAGAAAACATGTACCTTTAAATGTTACAATTTCTTTACACATGATGCCTTTTTTTAATGTAGTTCCATCAGGCCATCAATGTACAACTTCACATTATAGTATACATTGGAATGGTTCAGGCCAAGGAGTTTCCTCTGTGTTAGCAAAGCTGCACTTTAGACATCAGTCATAAGTAATGGAAAGTAGTTTCAGTCCTTTGGACTAGTCACTCGAATACATTTACTGTCCCCGGTGACTGTTCCATTTAGTCCTCTCCACAACCTGGTCAGAATGTCACTCAGACTCACCTCATTGTAAAAAGCTCACCACTTCCCGTCGAATCTGATTTCCTATCTACGTAATGTTCTTTTGTGATCAAAAGAGCATTGTTCCTCACTATAAACAAATAATTAAATGCTTTTCAGAAATGTAACACTGTTCATCATAATGCTTCACTGGCCAATCAACAGTTTCTTCCTATTTTCAGAATGCAAGTCTCCTGTATTTCTTCCTTTGTGAGTCCAGAGCAAGTCCCTTAGGAACGACATGACATTTGAAAAATGCAGTTGCGAGTTGACAGCCCAGTGAAAAAAATACATTTGAAGTGTTGTTATGGTAACTAATGGGCCAAAGAAATGAAAAGGGATTTCTTGCACGAGAGTGCCATGTATGTTGGGTTTGCAGGTGTTGTGTGGCTGCCCAGTTCATCCATGCTATTTGTGACACTTTCAAGCACTTTGCACGTCACACATACGAAGTGCTGCTGGCTGAAAAGGTAAGCCTTTCAGACAGTATACCTATTGCTTGCAGTTATTCTGTCACTCAAGAAACCGCCTTTCCATGCTGCGTTCGACAGAAATGTTGCAGTTGTCAAAGTTACTTAACATATCGTAAATGTAAACCTTTTTTTTACCCTACCTGGAATTCATCACGAGTTGAATTAGGAACACACCTGTAACCTGTGATCAGTAGACAACAAAGGCCCACGAGCCCAATGGGTGACTCAATTGATTAATGCACCTGCTGGAGATCAAAAGGCACACATGCTGGCAAAAGGCAATTCGGGACCTGGGAGGAGCCTTGAAAAGGGAGACATGGCAGCCACAGTTTAATGTACTCCTTCCATTTCAATGCTAGCACAACTTGAAGTCTCCTCGAAAGGGCTTGGAGTTGATACATATTAGGTGGTGACAGGATAGGAAGCATTTGGGCTAGACACCCTCGCGTACATCACCAGAGAGCTCCGGCATGTGCTCGTTTATGAGCCTGAGCATGTTTTATTCTTGGTGTTTGTCTCTGCGGTTGTCTCTTGGTGCAGGCCACGGTGTCTGTCGCAATTTAGCAGTGTGTGTGTTATCGCAGTGTGAGAAAACAGAATTACTCAAATCCTCCCTCCCGATTCCTCACTCAACAATCCATACATAGATCAAGACATTAATTTATTGTGGCCTTACAAATATATGCCAGAAACCAGCTAACAGTGACTCCACTCATTTTCCCTGTATTTCTACACACATCTGAAGGGAGGGAGTGCCAGTTAATAAATCCGTATGACCCTACGAATCCCTCTCTCCACAAGAGGTCGTGTGTATTAATTATGGGCTTCCAGTTGCTTCCAGGCTCTATGTTTCCAATCATATTTCTAAGATAAATGCTCTTCAATAGTGACAATCGAACACAGTGTGACCATCCCTATCTGGCGTGTTCCAAGTGCTAGGGACTGCAACCTTCGACTCTCCATATGTTTTGGACTACAATTCCCATGAGCACTCACATTTTACTGTGCCAGCTAGGGCTGATGGGAGTTGTAGTCCAGAAATATCTAGAGAGCCAAAGGTTTCAGAACCCTGGAACCTCCATGTAGCCACCTCTGGGAGGTCAGTCTGAGCAACTGAGGAGAGCACTAGTTTTAAAGGCATACATCAAAGCACACCGAGAGAAACCACTTGGACAGTAGTGCCTTTGAAATCCTCGTTCAGCAAAAGAACTACTATAATAAATGGTCTTACGCATTGACTGTGAAGTTTGAAGAAGAATGGTCAAGGATTTCAAACTATTTTGAGAGGTGTGAAAAATACTAACACACGCTTTCTTCTTTCTCGCTGCCGCAGATATTGTGGCACTTCGTTTTTGGATGACGAGGCTTTTGCCTCATTACTCCATTGAAGCTGGATGAAGTTTTAAGTCACGTTTAGTAATACATCTTGGTCTGCATTACATCGCTACGCAGTGGGCATGTGGTAGTTCACAAGTTCAATGCCGCGGGTAGCAGTCAAACGGGTATGTTGTGATACCAGCACGTTTCCTGATCAGGGGGTTTTCTTTCTGATTCAATTCTTCGGGAACTTTTTGTTCAGTTTTAGGAGATGTTTGTCTAGCATTTCCATACCCAGGTCACGATGGCGATCTGCTGCCTTGTCCAGGGTGGAGCACCCGTTGAAATGATTGCCAACACCCAGGGCAGGGCACACCTTTATAGGCGAAGTGTCACTGTGGCACTCCCCCGCCTTGTAATGGAAGCTCCCTGTTGATTGGGCAATAGGCTTCTGCATGTAATTGTTTTATTTAAGAACCGGCACTAGGGACATTCCATAGGACGTATTTTAGGACAAATTTTGAATTTTTTGCATCAATGTGTTACCATAAATCCCAGGTTCACTGCCTTTGCTGAGAACTGCAGCCATTTTCAAACCAAGTAACAACTGGTCCAACGTTCCGTAGAAAATTCCATACAAAAACATCTTGTTTAATACCTTATCAATATTGCGGACATGCTCAGAATAGCCAACTGTGCTCAGATGCAGGAGAAATGCTTTTTGTTTCTTTCTGGACATTCTCTCCACCCGTACGAAGAACCGGAAGTCTGGCACTGAGAGCTGCTTTCCTGCAGAAGCATAGTTTGCAATGAATTTAGCATCAGGTGCGGAATTTCTCCTTCCATTTGTGCATTGTGGGTGTTAATGTACTTTCCACAATGAGTCTCTCTCTCGAAGGCCAATGGCACCTAGCTGCCGGCTGCTTGGCAGTAGTCTGGATAAACAGCTTTAGGTGCCAAGTGTCACTACCAATTTGTACAGAGCAATAATGTATAATGCACTGCGTCGGCGAAGTGTTCATTTAATTTCCATGTAATCAAACAGTTGTTTAGCACATACAGTAATCACATTATTGTTGCTATGGAAACCGTGTTTACTCTGCAACATTCCCCAAGCAATATAAAAAAAAACTCCAAAGCGACAATCGCAGTGATTTGAGTGGTTGTTGTGCTCGAGCCACACAGAGCTTCCTCAGGCAAAAAGGATTTTTAAAATCTAGAAGATTCTTCTTTGTGTTTTATATTTGCATAAGCTGTTAGTCTTTATTGCATTCTCACTATAGACATGGGCCATGGCGCGTTGACAACGAAGAGCGCGCCCCTAATTAATCCATGCACAAAGACATGATGTGCATTGTGAAGGGATATCCCTTGCACGAATGAAGCTGCTCCAAGAAAGGACCAGAGCCAGCACGAGGCATGGGCTGCCTGTGCAGTTTTCCAGGATCCCGCTGTCAAGCGGGCCCGCCCCCAGGCATCAGTGCAAGCCTTGACTATACCAATTAATATTTAAAGGGGGCTGTGCTGCTTCTATGTTTTCAGAGGGATGCAACGGCAGTACCTAACAAGCCACTGTGACACTCTGAAGACAAATTCCCACTCCTAGCGCCCATCAAACGCTGCAGGCCCCATAATTCCCGAATGGGGAAGGGAATGGGGAGGGTGCTAACAACAGGCCCGTTGTTAGCACCCTGGTCTGCTTGCGGGACCCGCTAAGGGCGCCTGGTAAAACCAGGCATCCTTAGCGGGTTCCCGTGAGCAGACTCGTAATGAGGCGGTAAGGGGTTGACGGCTCCGGCACCTTTACCGGCGCCGTTAACCCATTACCGGCCAACTCGTAATGACTCCCATAAACTTATACATCCCACCATACACTACAAATAAATCCACATGTCAAATGCCACATTTTGATACAACCATTACATATTACACATTTCAGTAAAAAGTAACATAGCCTAGTCAGTTCGCATCCGCCCATTTCTGCCAGATTTTGTTCACTTTCCCAGGGCAACCTCTAGCCGTATATATGCGCTTCTCCATTGCCATACATATTTCAACATCTGACACCCACTGCCCAAAAAGTGGGGTATTCCCAGAGCCCCACAGCTTCGCTATGTTGCGTTTAATCAACGCCGTAGCCGAGGGGAGCAGCAGTTTCTCATAATGCGTGGTGTCCCCCTCTTCCCAGATACCGAATAATAATAGCTTTGGGTACAAGAGAACGTTGTTTTGGGAAAAACGTTCTTAGGTTTCTGTGTTAAGAAATACAAAGGGGCATTTGTATTCTGAAAGCACACACAAAAACCTACACCCCCACTCTAGTCCAATTACAATAAATCACACAAAAAGTAAAAAAAAAAACTACATTATTGACAGATCTCATATTTAGTAACCAAAAAGCATTTATTTTTGGTAGAATGTAATATCTTCATCACACCATATATGAAGCCTGCATTTGCCAAACATTGAAACGCAAACATGTAACCTCTTCACACATTACCTTTTGTCAATGAGCACATTTTCAAAACCCAAAGGCCATTTTTTGCCTTCTGCTGATTTACATTCTGGTATTTGTAGTCTCCCATTCAAGATATGTGAAAAAAGGCCACGATTGTACACGCTTTGCCTAACATATTTCTAGAAGGCTTTATATATTTGTGAGTGTACTTTACTATGGTTTGTGTACTTTTCAAGTCATCTTCAAAAGCCAAACACGGGGATGCAGAGGAGAAATGATGATAGGGCAAGTGAGTCATGAATATTTGACCAGGATGTGGCAAAACAGGCTGCAAACTTGGAGAGGTTATTTTCCCTCATTGCGACTATTTGTTGCCTTTCAGGACACAAGTAGAGGATACCAGTGGGTGGGCACACTTTTTTCCGGACGCCGGACGCTACCTGCCTGGGTGTTTTTGAGGTCGGCAGACTTACTGAAGTGTTTCGCTGCCGGGATTTCACCCAGGATGTCATGCTCCCAGTTCAGACACTTACCCACAAGATCACATAAAAGTGTCATCAAAGCACATGTTTCGTTTTGGAATTTTGTTTTCCATGGAATATTTCACTATAGAGTGTTGGTTTTAAATACTTTGCTTGCATACTTATTGGACAATCTCCCCTCTCAGGTTATTTTTCCGGTGTTGATTTTGTTTTTTAAAGGCAATTACTCTATGTCTTGTGTACTTTCTTCCAAGAGGTAAGGTCCATTGAACTAAAGTGTAGAGATGTTCCCTTACTGTTCCTATATACATAGGTGCCAGCTTTTGATTTTTGCTATGGCGGCAGAGGTTTCCACACCGAGTGAAGCAAGGGAAGCGTGCCCATCCCCAGGTCCAAACACCCCATTTTACAGCACATTTTGCAGCTGGAATAGGAGAAAAGCCGTATGATCTACAGGAAGGTAGAAACACATCTCAGCAACATTCTCCTAACATGTTCAATGCTCAGTTGATTTTGCAAATCGTGTCCCCCGCCAAATAGTTTTGGCCTGCTCACCCCCCTCCAATCAAGGTTCAGGGAGTACATTGATGGGGCTCCCTTCTCATTTGGAAGGGAGCAACACACAATTTGCAAGATGCATGCTAGCTAACACGTCACCAAGCCTGAACCTAGCAGGAGAGGAGTCTGAAATGCTGTCCCACAATGATTCAGCGGAGCACTGCACTCAATCCGGATATCTTTTTAATTTTTGGTTGCCCCGTGCAAATACTTTGCAGAATCTCCACAGAGGCAAAATTACACTCCTGGCCACTTTGTTGAAGGAGAACAGGTGCAACTGTGCCTCCTCCCCTACATACTCGGCTCCTATGTGTATATTACTAAACTCCAAACTTTTTTTATGACTTCAGACCTGTTAATTTTATTAACATTTGAAGACCTGCAACATTGCATACCCTCACTGGCCAAAGACCTCACAGGTAAATAGGCTCTATCTCACTATAACGCAATCATTCAGAATACGCAACCTGCCCTGCTGGCCCCAGGCCCAATACCTGCCCTGACACTCTTGGAACCTTCTTGGAGTTTACTTCTTTTCACAGTCAAAGCAATGATCTGTAGGTTCTGAAATAAAAGCATAGACAAAGACAAAGAAAATTGACCAAACATATGCACAAAAATAAAAACAATCGTGAAACTTCTGAAAAAACAGCAGATAACTTCAGTTAGCAAAACACAATCACAACATTTTTGCAATGCCGTTCAGTCAGATGGTGTTTTCATACCAAAATTTCGAAAAGACCTTTTGCAAACAATGTTTTAAACAATTATATGTGGGAAGAGATATGATATGATGTTTTATTTATATTGCGCTCGTACACAAGTGTTTCAGAGCGCGACCAAGCAAAGTGAGGGAACAAGGGAGAACAAAAAATAAAAACAACCATCTTACTAGGCCCAGTGACATTAAGAACGCGCAAGTGCATGGAAAAGGGGAAAGGGGGAAAGTGTGTGGAAGTGGGAGAAGTGGAAAGCGCAGAACAGAGGAGAGAAAAGTATAAGTTAAATAAATGAATAAATACAGGCAATGAAAAAGTGGTAGTGCAGCCAGCAAGTGGCAAGTGCAAGATTAGTCAGATAGGGTATATCTGACAAGTGCAGAGGAAGAGTGGGGGACTGTATGGGTACAGATACAGAACCCAGTGCAATGGGAGGCCTGGAGGCAGTGCAGGAGGGAGGCAGGGTGAGCAGGTAACTGGTCCCGAAGGACAGAGGGTGTCCAGGTGCACAGTGCCAAGAGAGCAACACAGGTCAGCAGGGGAGAAGAAGGGCGAAGGCGGAACCAAAGAGGAAGGTCTTGAGGTGCTTCTGGAACCGGAGACGGTTCTCCTCAAGTTTCAAGGTGGCTGGTAGGCTGTTCCGAAGGGAGGCCGCAGACGAAGACAGAGATCTGCCCCCAGCTCATTTCTTTGAAAAACGACTGACCCTGAGGGAGTTAGAGGTAGAGGAGCAAAGGGCTCGAGAGGGGAGGTATTTGTGGAGGGATAGTTGAAGGTATTTTGGACCCAGGCCCCAGAAAGCCTTGTGGACAATGCAGAGGGTTTTAAATGTAATCCTTGCATCCACTGGGAGCCAATGAAGTTAATTCACAGCTGGAGAGATACGATCCCAGGGCTTGAGGCCAAGGACAAGTCTTGCAGTCCTGTTCTGGATTAGTTGTAGAGGGCGGAGAGTGGAGGCAGGTAGATTTAGAAAGAGGCTGTTACAGTAGTCCAACCTGGAGAGAACCAGAGCTTGAGAGACAGTGAGCTTCTGAGGGAAGGAGAGGAAAGGCACAGTACCTCTGAGGAGGTGGAGTAAGAAATTTGACTTTTTAGAGACGTTAGAAATGTGTGCAGAGAAGGAAATTGTGGAGTCAAAGATGACCCCGAGGTTCTTGGCTTCGTAGGTGGGGGTAGGAGGAGGGCCAATGGAGGCCGGCCATAGAGTAAGGGGAAAGGATGGTGAAGGTGTACCGATGAGGAGGATCTCAGTCTTGTTGGCATTTAGACAAAGATCGTTGGCAGTACACCAATTTTGAATGGCAATTAGGCAATCGGAAATGAGGGAGGGAGAGGAGGTGGCCGAGGCAGCCTGAAAATGAGTTGAGTGTCATCAGCATAGCACTGGAAGTTTGAGCAGAAAATGGAAATGCAGTGGGCGAGAGCTGCCAGGTATTGGTTGAAAAACCAGGGCGAGAGGTTAGACCCCTGGGGAACACCACAGGTAGAGAGGGAGATCGATGAAAGGAATGACCCAAGTTGTACCTGGGAGGGTCGATCAGAGAGGAAAGAGGTCAGCCAGGCCAGAGCCTGATCAGTGATACCCAGGTTGTCACGGAGACGGTTGAGCAGGGTGGTGTGGTTGACCGTGTCGAAGGCAGAGGAGAGATCAAGTAGGATAAGGACAGAGGGAATGCTAGAGTCAAGGTTGGAGAGCAGATCTTCACAGATGTTCAGGAGAGCAGTTTCCATGTGTTCAAGTGCCTGAATTGCAGACAAGTCTCAAATCCCGGCTTCACCACTTTACCAAAGGGTGTGCACATGGGCAATTACTTTTATATCATGTGCCATATCTGCCAACATTAGAAGTCTGGGTATTCAGCACACACTGTCTGCTACTTCCGAAAATGTCTCACTCCTGACATTTTCCCATGGGCAAATATGAACATCACCAATTCATACACTGGAAGCCACCATGTATTTATCTCCTGCCCAACTCATGGCAACGTGATTTCGATTTTACTTCCCCTGATACCTTTGCGTATTAAATACTCATTCTGTGATTTCATTTTCTGTCATATCACTGATGTCACCAATCAAAAAAGGGGGCCCCCACATTTTATGCCACAAGGACCCGCAAATCCTAGGGCTGGCCCTGGAAAGGACGGTATACCATCCACTGGAATGTTGAAAGCCTAGCAGCCGGTTTTAATGCTCTGATTGCATTCCATAGATTACTGCATCTATAGGCCTTTGGAATCTGTCTCAGAACACAGCCCATTCAAATAACTGGCTATGAGCAGAGTTCGAAACGGGTGAAGGGAGGAAGAGGATGGTTGGGAGAGGGTGGAATGGAGGAGCAGAAAGTGGAGGGCAGCACCACTGTCAAATTCATGCATTGTCAGCATTGCTGACCTTGGAGCTGGCCGAAAAAAAACCCTAGTTATTGCCCTTACCCTCCTTATATCCCCTCACCCGTCCGATTGTTCAGGTGAGGGCCAGTAACCACTGTTATTGACTGGCTCTGCAGTCAATAATACTGATTCCTTAGACATAGAAGTAATGTACTGAAACAGCATAGTACCTCTTGTTTTGACACCGAAGAGGTAACTTCTTCAAACACACCATTGTGGCAAGCACAGAAAGACCATCTCTTACATTTAAAATTAAAATCTGCTTCAAATTTGATGAAAAATATCCGATCACTTGGGCCACATAAACCTTGGGTCACATGCATATGTGTGGATTTGTTCTTTGCATTCCTCATAAAGTTTACTGGGCTACATGTCTTTATATTGAGGTAATGTATAACGAATGACTATATATCGAATCTTTTATCTTGAAAACTCTTATAGTGAATGCATTCTTAAAGAAAAATGTTTGGGGGTCCCCCCCACACATCCCCATCACCCACCGCTAAAAACCCATCCCCACCGTTTCCAAAAAATATTTAACCCTTTACTCCACCCTAAATACATTCACTATAAAGGTTTTCAAGAAAAAAGATTCTAAATATGGGCATTCAGTATAAAGGATTCAATATAAACACTGTATACCCTTTACTGTTGATAAGTATGCCATAGAGGGGGAACCTCCAGCCATCTCAGTTCGACCTCTACTTATGACACCATACATCCCATGCCCACACTGTGCATGGCACTCATCCCTAGGGGAATCCAGACGTGGAGCCCTTGCTCACTTTTCTTAGAGAGGCACTGCTCCACCCTACTGATGTAGTCCAACCAGACCAAAACACGTGTTGGTTCTCTTGTTCAGAGGAAAATTGCCTAGCATTTTGGTGCTGGACTGCCCCAGGGCAGGACAAAGACTGATAAGTTTTGGATATTTATCCGCTGTGAAAGATAGTGAGCTAAAGAATCTAGGCAAGGCTCTCATAAACAGGACTAATGTCTGACAGAGAGACTCCCAGGAACCCCTCTTGTTAATTTGCATGCCACTCACCCCGACAGCCCTGGCATCAGTGCAGCTCTTCCTTTGTGCTGGACCTAATAAACCTCCCTGCACTACAATTAATTGAGCAAACACTTACTCCCTCTTTGCCCTGAAGAACAAAGACAAAATATGCACTAAACCACCGACAAATAGTAACAGAGAGGTCATTTCAAAACAGCACTTTAAGTACAAATCCACAGCAAAGTATCAGATCATGACAAAAAGCATCATAAAGATGGCTTTTGATGACAGGAAATATGTGCTTTATTTGCTTCATTTCATTGATTCAAATTCTGAATCTTAGCAATATATAAAATGATAGTAGTGGAGAAATATGAACACACGGAACAAAACCAGTATGTTTAATTAAATCACGCTCCTAACTGCCAAAATCCTGTGCCATGCTCAGGAGAGGCAAATGGATGCCAAGAGGCTGATTCACCAAGAAATCACCATGAGGAACTCTGACATACCCTTCACTCCAACCCGGAGAGGGCGACTTGATTCTCAAAGAATTTCCCGCCAGGAACTTTGCCTTACTCCTGACTATGCCAACATCACTTCCGGTAACTGATTTGTGAATCAAATAGTCCCCTCCAAGTTTAAATCGACCTCTAAATGTAGAAATAGAAACATATGTGTTACAAAAAACAGTGCACAACTACAATCAACGAACCACACACCCTAAAAGGCCCCCTTGGTTGCCTGTCTTTTTGGGCACATAAGAATGTATTACATAAGGATCTGTGGCTCGGACACTAAAAAGAATGGTCAGGTTTTCCTCATTTGTTCGGTCAGATGCTGGAGGAAAAAGCAACATTATCATGCAAGGACAAACAAATGTTTGCCAGCGAACAATCAGAGCATGGGCATTGCTGTGCTACATTACATGCACAACTTTTAGCATAATTTGAAGCCCATGCCTTATGCCATTTGTGTTAATTCTGCACAACACCAGTCTGAATCTCCGCAGCAGACTCAGCTCTTCATCAGTCTCAACAGGGCCGGCCTTGGGGCGGGGCCGCCTGGGAGACCGTCTGGGGTGTCATTTGCCCCCCGCCATGCTAGCTCGGGGGAGTCTTTCAAGGGCTTCCCCCAGCTGGCGCAGTCGGAGAATGCGCAGGAGGTGCCTTATTGAACCGAAATGCGACCCACTCTCGTGCCAGCACGAAAGCGGAGTGCATTTTATCACAATAGGTTGCATATGTCAAACCAGCATAGGGGACGCCTTTGAAAGACAGCCCCATGCTGGTTTGACACCGCAGCTCTATTGAAGCTATCAACTCCCCACTGCAGCACGGAGCCGGGAGTTAATCATTTAATTAAAGACAGCGCTGCTGCTAGTTTTGCCACAGCGCTCTTTTTAATTTGGCACCCCCCTAACTCCTGGGGCTCCAGGGGAGGGAAGTGGGTGCGCCAAATTTTGTTGATTCACCGCGGGCACTGGCAGTGCTAAGGCCTGCACTGCTTCTGAGGGTGATAAATTGAGCACCTTAAACCAGATAATAATAACACGCACTGTTACAGAGAAGCGATTGAACAAATACATATGTGGCCTGCCCACAATATCAGCGGCCAATGATGTATGCAACGGTTGCTGTCTCCAGCCCGCAGGCCTAAAGCGCGACACACATAAGAATGTCGCTCTGCGCTCATAGGCCGACGACGCACAGTGCTTTACACTTCGGCCTTGCGGGGCGGGAACCACAGCCTGGAGAGATGCACCGAAGGTAAAGAGATGGGGTGGTGGTATGCCGGTGGGGGAGTGGTAGGAGTGAAGGGTACAGCCTTCTGGAGCTCCAGTCTTATGTATGCAGCTTTGCCTATGGATGCTGATGGTTCTAAAGGCATGCTAAATAGTTGCTGTGTTTCATCCGAGGCGGAAATCTACTTTGGGGAAGTATGGACATAGTCAGTGGAGTTCATTGGCTAGGACCTCAGGCTGGGCTCCATATAAGATTCTGAAATGGGAGTTTTTCCCTCCCTATTTTTTAAAGATGGCAGTAACATTAATATTGGGGAGCAAAAGGGGAATTTTCATTCAAAATAAGGGTATTTTTGTCAAACCATATTTTCTCTGTATAACAGACCTAGTAGCTCATGCAAATTAAAAGCTGCATTTTACCATAAGATTCTTCTTCAGATCAGGCAGTAATAATGTTAGAGCTCCTTCCTGGGGCGCTCCTCTACTGGCATCTCTGATACAAACATATCCATGGAGCTATGTGTCTGTTGTTTCTTGTTCGGAGTATTTTCACTGCCTTTTTTTCTGAGAGTATTTGCCAATTTTAGGGGGGTAAAAGTGTCTGGTACACCCTTTATCTGCTGTCGCTTCCATCAGGTGTTTGCAAAGCTACACCAGTTAATTCTATTGCATCGGCACACTAACATTTCAGGGCCCAAATTATTATACTGATAATCAACTAAAATAGAAATGTATCCCCCAAACCATTGTCCATATGTCTTCATTTAAACAACCCACAGAACTAGTTACCACTTCCTGATAAAACCGCAAAGAGAAAGTACGACCTCTGCCACACCAAATCATGACAACATGAAATTAGAAAAGACCCAGGTCATGCAAAACGGCCAGATGGAGTATTTGAACGAATAATGATTTAAGCTGGGCTTCCAGTCTTCCTAATAATACAAGCCTTGTAATGGGATGAAAACGTGGGTGGGCACCTCATCCTGGACATAAAAAAGGCAACCTGTGACCTCCCAACTACTAACAGTCCATTGACTCCTATTTCATGCAAGGATAAACATCAAAGTCTCACGCTTTGTAATGCAATGTAGAATAATGCGTCATTTGTATAGCGCGTTTCACCATTTGTATGGTCAAAATGCACTGCAAGTTGCATGCCCTCAGGACACCGAAGTCCAAGGTATGGGAAAATCAAGGTGGTGCTAGCACGTGTGTATGCATTATAGCCAACGCGAGGATATAAGGGATGGCCAAGTCTCTCCTAGCCACCCATGTGTAGTTGGTACTAGTTTGTCCTCTACACCCCCCATTTTATGACCTCTACCTAACTCCAAAACAAGATCTACACATGCCTGCTGTCCAGGGGTGGACTACTCACTCGGTCATTCAGCCAAGGGCCGAGTCAGACTCATGCATGTGGGCCGTTTTATTTACAAGGAGCGTGGGTGCCGAGAAAATACACACCATATATATATGTGTTTTACTGTTATAAATATGTGCAGCACAACTTTTTCCTGGGCCGACTGACCTGTTCAGTTGCTTCAGACAGTGTCTGACGGGGCTGCCTGCCATCGCGTGCAGCTAGTCGGTGTGTTTATTGTTGTGTGGTGTAAAAGTAACTTGCACCTGGGCTGGCCTGGGTTACTGGCTGCCAGTGCTTGGTAACAAAATAACAGGCCCTGGCAGAGGCCGCCCCGCCCAGCCCTGTGATCTGCTGCCTCTCCTCTGCCCGGCCCCGCCACCTTGGCACCAACATCGTCACCCACCCAGGCTGCCTGCAGGGAAGCAAACATTTGGCATCATCATGGCACATGGCAGGCTCGGGTCAGACATTCGGTTACATTTCTTTGGGTCTAGTGCACCAGCCCGCTGCAGCAGGGTGTGGCTGCGAGCCAGCAGGCACCAGGAAAGTCCAGCTGGATGTGGATCTGTGTGACCACTAGTCTCTGCAGTGCACAGTGTTTGCAGCAGCAGGAGAGAGGGAGGCAGGCGGCAGTGCAAGCCGACAGACTACTTGAGGCCCGACTGACTCACGAGTCACTCACGTGACTAGCCCTGGCCCAGGTTAGTAGTAGTCAGTCTGAGGAGCCGAGGTCGGTCGGAGCACTACCACTGCGTGCGTTATGATATTATCACCCCTTCTCCTAACGTTGCAGATGCATCATGCATCCTGTTGTTTTGGGTGGTGAGTGACTGACTGTGAGCACCGGGCCGGCACCAGCCCAGTTCCCTTTCCCTGGTCGCTTACTCACTGTGGTCATTGCTGGTCAGGCCAGGGCATTTATTTCAGGGGGCGGAGGGAGCAGTGGTCTGGTGGAGCACAAGCAGCAGGCCCCAGGCCATTGCCAATGCTGTTCCCTGTGCCCTTTCACTGGTCTGGTCAGGGGCGCAGATCAGTGAGTTTGCGTCAACAACGCTTCTGGAGGAGGTGATCTATCTGATATGTGTGTGTACGCCAACACCACACATCCAGAGATGGAAGTGTAATATAAATCATTGGAATAAACGGTATGCCGGATGCCCGTACCACTAGTTTGTTTTCTTTTTCAGTGTACCTTTACTTTAGTTCAGGCCAGGCTCAAGAAATGCATCCTGGAAGTGGTGGGCACTTGCTGTGCTTTCTGCGCTTTCTATTTCTCCTGAACCAAAATATATAATCGGCTCAGGGCAGGGGGCTCAGTCAGGCGGAGGGACATCACATTCAAGCACTGGCAGTTTCCTAATTCTCGGCACAGGCAGACACACACACACACACAGCGTCCGTGGGTGGCTCTGCAGGTCATTACGGTGCTCAGGTTGCAATTCGCAAAAAAACCATTTATTTTATCAGTGGCAGCCTTTCATCTGCATGATGGAACATTTCCAACTCAAAGAGCTCTCAAAGCACCAGTTACCTTGCTGTGAAAGTTAAAGTGAGCAACACAAAGAACCCATTTAAAGATTTGTTTGTATACACGATGACTATTAACTTGACATGCACAAAAAAAAAGAAAGTTGCTTTATGTCACTAATCAAATGTTTTCAACATCAGATTCATGAATAACAATGAGTAGATGAGGCGTCCAGCAATTATTAATCTGCGGATGCATCAGGTCCAGTTCTCTGGGGAGAGTAACTTGTGGTTAGCCTGGGGTAGGTAGACAGATGGCAGAGTGGGGATTCAATGTTTATACTTCTGATGAAAAGGTAGGTTGAATTAGTGCATGGAAATGCAAGGCCAAAGATTAGATCTGTGCAGTTTTAGCTCTCTAGAAACGTAGCTCATTCACTCAGAGCCGAGTACACTTCACACAGTTGTGGGCTAGCACAGCCAGTGTGATGCACCCTTCCACCACTACTGCTGCCAGTGCCAGCTATGTGCTGAAGGATCTGAGAGTTGATGGCAATGTGAACTTTGCAGGTGTAGAGTTCCTGTCTATCGCCACTCAGCAAGTGGGTGTGCTTTACACTAAAATCCCCAAAACTGCAGGTGCATGCAGTTTACTGCAGATTTTACTCAATCCTGGGAACGAGACTGTAAATATGGAGCCAGAAAGTGCATTTATTTATTATTCTAATTATGTGCATTTTTGAAGTAGACTCCCTTAACAGAAGCATCATTGAGAAACAAATCTGCTGCTCTCATGATGCAGCTATCTGTGTGCCAGCAACAGAGCTTCACCGACCAAAAGGACCTGTTTAAAAAAATGCTCTTCAAGGTTCATGCATTCCCACCTGAATTCCTAAATGCGCTACGGAGAGACCTGATCGATGGATGGAAGAATGAATGGATAGATGGCATAGGTTGGTGTATATATCAATAGATCCATGGATGGATGGGCAGATGGGAGTTGAGCAAGCTGGAGGTTTGTAACAAAGAATCTCCATATCAGAGTTTATTACACAACTTATTTTATTGCATGTCTTAAATCACTGAAAGTACAGTGGGCTTAACTAGATTATCAGGTTGGCATTATCTTGCATTCTGGGACTTATAGTTTACTATTCAGGATGTGACAATTAAGGCCACAATATTATTTTGTCTTAACATGTTGCTATAAGGATTTACATATGTCATGATGTGGCTTGATTATACAATTTGTGTTTTTTGTAAATAAAAACATTATTACTTGAAATCCAAACTATTTGTACCCAGTCAAGCTTGGAAGGTATGTAGTCAAATTTGAAGAGTGACGCTTCACTGTTAAGCCAACGTTTGTGATCCTCTCACTCCATTCCCCTCCCCCTCCACCAGCTGTCCGGCCATCCCACTCCCTCCTTTTTGCATGCATCCAGAGGACCACTTATTTCTTTTTTCCACTTCCACCACTGCACACATCACAGTCCCCAGAATTGACCAGCATGTGCAATAACCCACTCCTTTTCATGCAAAGTATGTTTCGGATTGACTTGGGGTACCCAGTGGCACCAATGGAGAGGGGTAGATTCAGGGAGCGTGGGCCAGCCCAGGAACTCACATCCAGGACATGGGGTGCATCTGTGATTCTTCTGTAGGAGCGGGTGATGCCTGTGCAACATACACCCTAATTAATCAGATTTATGCAGCAGGTGTGTTCACCCACTGGATTATCTCACTTGTGCCTACTATCAAGTATAACCTGTTCTTGCAGGAGCTATGCCCTGCAAGTTCAGAGAGTTGTGGGGATGCCAGTGGTACCAGGTGGCACCAGCAAAGTAGGGTAAATGTGGGCAGTGTGTGCCAGGTACTCAAGTACAGCCTCCAAGATGTGAGATGCCTCTGTAGGGCAGGTCACACCTGATACCATAACATGCCTCCACCGATTTCTGCAGCAGGCGTAGTCACCCATTTGGTTATCTTACCAGTGTATTCAAAGTCATGAATTGACGCGATTCACAGATGATGGTTTGAAGATCACTTTTTTTAGGCGAGGGCCCGGCCACTCTTTTCTTAGGTGCCAGGGCCTATTTCTTGTCCCAGTCCAACCCTGCTCCTGCGCCTTCTTCTGAAGGCCTCCTTCTGTACTTTTGCCAACCTCCTTGACACCCCAGATGTACAAGCAAACACTGATTGGTCCCTGCCTATGAAACAACCTCTTGCAAATACTGAGGGATATCCAATCCCTCTTGCAACACACCACTTGTGACCGCCCTTTGCATCTCTCAGTAAACCCGTACTTGGAGCTCCTGTCTTATGATATGATATGAAATGGCATTTGTAACGCGCCTATACACAAGTGTTTCAAGGCGCGACGAGGCGGGGGGGGACAAGGGGAGAACAGACAACAATCCTTCTAGGACAGGTGTCATTCAGATTGCGCAAGTCCAAGGGTAGGGGGACTGGGAAAAGTGCAAGGGGAAGGGGAGAGGGGAAGTGCAGTACATGGTTAGTAGAATACAAGATAAGTAATAGGGCCAGCTGGTGGCAAGTGCAAGGAGAGTGCAGTACATGGTTAGTAGAATACAAATTAAATAATAGGGCCAGCTGGTGGCAAGTGCAAGGTAAGTGCCGGGAGAAGGGGCTGTAGGATACAGAGACAGTCCCGTAGTGCAGGTAGGCAGTGCAGGGAAGAGTGGCAGGGCCAAGGACCGAGATCGGTGAGTGGCTAGTTGCAGATTCAGTGATTTTAGCAGGGGAGAGAGGAAGAGAAAGCAGAGGCAAAGAGGAAGGTTTTGAGGTGCTTCCGGAACCGGAGATGGTTCTCCTCAAGTTTCAGGGAGGCAGGAAGGCTGTTCCAGAGGGAGGCCCTGCTGCGGAGGAACACATGGCAACACACGCCTGAGATTCCATCCGCCTTGGCATACTATCCGACATGCTGCTCTAGCACTACTGTACGACCGGGGAGACTAGTATCCTCCTCTCTGGTTTGCAAGAAATGTCCTCATAAAATATAATGCCTGAAAAATGGTAAAACCACTAAACTTCTACTGCAATGCAACATGATGTTTCCTCACTAGTTATCATTCGGGGTAACTTTAATCTACCACCACCAAACAAGCACCCCACAGACAGTTAAACCTGTTGCTGCATCAGCATTGTTTCCCCACAGTGTGATATCTAGCTCCCCATGCTGTCGGAGTGCCAACAGGCCACTAGATTCACTGTGGGAATTCTCTAGGTCCATAAACAGAATTATGTTTATGGATTGCCAGGCATCCCTTTTCTCATACATATTGGGCTAACATTTACAATGTTATTGGACATAACCATGACATGATGCCCTAGCGTGAACGAGCGCTTAACAAGTTACCTTAACATAACATAACATAACAAACGCAGGCACCAGCACTGGCGTTTTAACACCTTTGTGAACTCCCTGTGGTCTTCCATTGATCTAAGAGGTGACGCCAGAATGTTCAAATATTTTAGGAAATGTAAAATTAGTATTTCCTGCGTGACAAATCTGCTTGACTGTGGTGATGTGTCTGATGATCTCAAGTTGTTTGTCAGGTAATAGTTGTAATATTGGCAAAGGTAGGCAATGCCTCAATTCCAAATGGCTCTGTGATCAAACTGAATGGCCAAAATGGCTCTTGCACAATCTGAATGGCAAAAGGCCTAGTAAGAACGTGTGTCTTGTCCTCCCTCTGTCTCCACCCCCATGTCTTGTCACGCCTAGAAACACTTGGGTACAGGTACATTATAAATCAAATCATATCATATCAAGGCTTAATATTTTAACTTCTATTCTCTGAGCCCCTGGAGACAGTGGAGAGTGTTCAGAATAGGTGTGGTGTGGTCAGTCACTTTCAGGCCCATGATAATTCTGACTGTGTTATTCTGGACGAGTTGGAGCTGGACTGTCTATTTAGACATGATCAGTCTAAGTACGTGGAGTTGGATGTTGGATTTTGCTAACCGAGACATGCAGGGTAGCTTGGAGTCTAGGATCATCCGAAGATGTATACAGTATGGGCGGGGAACCTTCTGTTTCAGTTCAGGTAACTGGGACAGGTAGTGGGGGGCTGTTTACCTTTTTATTTATTGGATATTTATAATGCAGCTATACACAATGGCCCTCATTACGACCCTGGCGGAGGTCCATGGTGCAATTTGCACCATGGACCATGGCGCAGAGCTGCCAACACCGCCATGGGGGTTGGCGGACTTACCGCCCCATTCCGAGGTTGGCGGGGCGGTAAGTCCCCAATCCCCATTTACCCTTCCCCATTCCCATTTTTGCCCCGTAGGGTATAATGGGAGTGGGGAAGGCGTTAATTACGCCACCGTAAATTACGGTGGCGTAATTAACAACAAGTCCCGTAGCGCCATGGATTTTTCCGCCTGCAAAAAGCAGGCGTAAAAATCTCCATGGCGCTACGGAATGTCGTAGTCTGGCAGAGAGGTACGCCATGCATTACGCTGGCGTAAACCCCTCTCCGCCAGGGTCGTAATGAGGGCCAATGTGTTTCAAGGTGCAACAAGACTAGAGGGGGGGGCAGGGATGACAACAACTAAAACTGTCCTACTACACCTTGTGACATTCAGATTGTACAAGTGCAGTAACAAGAAGTGCTGGAAGGGAGGACGAGCCATTGGTTTAAGAGAGTGAGAGGGTGCCAGCGGAGGCAAGGTGGAGAGAGCCAGGGAATGCAGAGTGTGCAGGGGAAGAAAGGTCCATGTGCTAAGTGCGAGGAACGGGTCTGGAAGAGCCTAAGGGGTTTGGCCCAGACAGGAAAGTGCAGGGGGAGGGAGTCCGGAAGGGCAAGGGCAGGTTGAGGGGCGGGGGTCACGGAAGACCAAGTGCAGGGGTATACTGGTTGAGGAGGGCCTGGTGCCCTTTAAGAGTCTGAAGGGACCAGGCAGCCAGTCAAGAGGCAGAGGGGGACCACTAGCAGGGGAGGGGGAGAAGGAAGGAGGAAGAGAAAAAGACGGTCTTAAGAAGCTTCTGGAACGTAAGGAGATCCGACGCAAGTCTGAGAGGGGCCGGGAGGCCATTCTAGAGGGAGGCACATGCAGAAGAGAGAGATCTACCCCCACTCTCTACTAGAACAAGCATCTGATCTGCAAAGAGTTGGAGCTAAAATACCTCTAGCAGGGAGGTACTTACGGAGAAAGAGTTCGATGTAGCGGGGTCTCAGGCCCCAGAAAGCCTTGTGGGTGATGCAGAGGGTCTTGAACTTGACGCTTGCAGCAACCGGGAGCTGGTGTAGAGATTTTAGGGCTGGAGAGATGTGGTACCTGGGCTTCAGGCCAAGGATAAGTCTTGCAGTCCTATTCTGGATTAGTTGAAGGGGGCGAAGGGAGGAGTTAGCTAGACTGAGGAAGAGGATGTTGCAGTAGTCCAGCACGGAGAGGACTAGAGCTCTGGAGACATTGAGGTGGGTGAGGGGAGGAGGACCATGGAGGGCGGCGAGAGTGTAGGAGGGACGGAGGGAGCTGGGGTCTCAAGGAGAAGGAACTCAGTCTTACTGGCAGTAAGGCAGAGATTAAAACAAGAGACCAAGACTATTGAGTCTTCGGTGTGGGCCGCACACCCTTTACCCACTTTGGGTTCAGCAATTTTTTTGAGTAAATCAATAGATTTTCATTCAGGTGTAGTTGTATTAAGATCCTTTATTTTTCTCAAATATTCATTTCATTAGAAATTTCCGAAATTATAGAATTGTAGCTTAACCATTTAGGCTAATGCAGGTGCTGCGGCAAACACAAATTCAACCCTATTTGGCTAATGCATTTCGGATTATAAATCCTTCTTCAGAGCCGGGTTATGAAGTTATGACTAATTCATAAACACAAAAACATATGTTGTATATTCAAATGTTCACATCAATTTCATGCATTAACATTGTGTGTAATACATTTGGTCAATTCAAAATATGCAGGGCGCCCACAGTTACATACACACAATCAACAGATAAGAAAAACATAAAAAAGAAAAAGAAAGTCTCATCAGTGCATTTGTTATGGCGGATCGTAATTCCCATTTATCATAACACATGTAGATCAACTTAATTTATTCTGCCCAGTGCGAATATTATCCTTCAGTACATTATGTCACCTCTAGATTCTTTGTGTTTATTCTATGCTGTACACTTAACGTTGTACCACATGCTTGTATCGTTACATAACATGCTCGTGGTTATGACCATGTCTATCGCTATGTTTTCTTTTGTGTTTTAAACCGTGTCCATGTTTACCTACTGGCTTAGTCCGTGCAGTTTGTTCAGTGTGAAAATCAACATTATATGTGCTGCCCTTAAATAGTTCCTTAAATAAAATTGTGAATAGTTACAGTAGAAGTGTGCACCCTAAGGAGGCCACTGACCTGTTTGCCGTTGTGTACTCTGTCAGTACGGAGATTCGAAATCTCGTAATTTTCACTCTAAGATAATCATAAGTGCAGATCGTATTAGCAACATACTAATGAGCTTATTGTTGTGAATAGCGATTGCTGATCGCTGTTCGTTCGAAATCTCTTACCTTTCGGGAGCGTCCGAACGTTCTTTCTCGCGCGCCGGTAGCAAATGATACCCGGGATTCCAAGCGTTGCTATGTCAACACTAGGTACCAATATGGCTGCATGCAGTTACGCGTGTCAGCCATCTTGGTAGGGGCATTTTTATTCCAATGTTAATATTGTTGTCACTCGTCGTGTGTATCAATTATAAATGTGCATGTATACATATTTCTGTTGTCAGCATCTTAGAGAGGGCTAAAGCAGTAATGACTAGAGGGTTGATAATAAGTTTTCAAAATGCTTGAGCGAGTGCAAGCATTTGCATAATCAATGGATAAATTGGCAGAGCAGATAAAATATCGTAAATCAATCAATGATGTTGCTTACCTAAAAACAGTGTGAGCAAAAGTCAACACGGTGCAAGTGAGCTATAAAATTCTTAAGACATACGCAAGGGAATTACCAATCAAGCCACTTGTTAAAGAACCTAGTACTATTATTTGTATCTTCATGATGCTGATGTCTAGACATTTCGATCAAGTGTGACTTAAAGTGGTTATGTGAATATAACTTTTCCGAAGATTACTTTTCACGTCATCATATTGTAATGGTAGAACAAAGTCAAAAACACATTGAATTTATAAAAAACAATTAAGATCCAATTCTTCATTGAGACCTTTCGAGCACAGTGCCTCTAATCGGTCTATCCAGTAGGCTTCTTTCTGTTGTCTTCTTTTTTTGGTGTCCACTTAGGAGCCTTGTGTTTCTATAATTTCCAAAACCTGAAACTTGACTTGTGCGATACTGTGTTTCTTGTCATTAAAGTGTCTTGCAACTGCTGAGTTTGTATTATGGTTGCGTATGCATGACTTGTGCTCGTTCATTCGAATTAAACATTTTCTGCCCGTTTCACCTACGTAGTACAGCCCACATGGGCATTGTATGCAGTAAATGCAATTCTCTGTGTTGCACTTGGCATAACATTTAATTGTGATCTTTTCACCGGTGTATGGGTGGGGAGCCACTCCTCCTTTAATGATGTTGTTGCAGTTGCTGCAATTCAAGCAAGGAAAAGTTCCTGTTTTTTGGGATTATTCTTCTTCTTTACTATGTCTCTGGTGTCCACTAACATATCTCTCAAGTTGCTGGATCTTTGATAGGCAAAGGTAGGGGCATCTGAACAGAGATTTTTGGTTTTTTCGTCATTTTTCAGTATTGTCCAATGCTTGTTGATGCATCTTTTGATCTGCATGCTCTATGATGAGAATTTTGACAAATATACGAGAGTTGGTGACTGTTTCTTGTCCTTAGGTGTAAGTGTACTTTTTCTGGTTTTTGCATCCACCTTATCCTTTGCTGTTTGTAAATCTTCGTTAGGGTATCCCCTTTCTTTCAATCTTTCTTTCAATTTTTCCAACTCTTGTTCACATTCTTGATGGTCACTGATGATCCTTTTCAAGCGTAACATCTGTCCATAAGGTAGATTCTTCAAGGTGTTCTGAGGGTGAAAACTCATACGGTGTAATAAATTGTTTCTGTCAGTTGGTTTAGTAAAAAGAGAGGTTGTAATCTGATTGTTGTGTACATTTACTTTTACGTCAAGGTAATGTATGCCAGGAGTGCCAATTTCTGAGGTGAGTTGGATACGTGGGTCTATATTGTTGATATAGACCATGAATTCGTTAAGTGACTCCTTTGTTCCTTGCCAAATGCCAAAAATGTCGTCGATGTATCGTACCCATTTTATCAGTTGTTTTTTCCATTCGGGTTTCTGTAATATGTGTGTGGTCTCAAATCTGTACATGAATGCGTTGGCGTACGCAGGTGCCATCGTTGCGCCCATAGCAGTTCCTGAAGTTTGTAGATAGAAATCCTTTTTGTATTCGAAGTAAGAGTTCATTGATATGAATGTCAGTAAGGTGAGGATGAATTCTTTTACTGCGCCTCTTTCTCCTTCCTGTAAGAGTATCCACTCTACTGCTTCTTGCCCCAAATCATGGGGAATGCTTGTGTATAAATTGGTTACGTCGACGGTGAAGAGGATATCTTGTTCCGTTAGGCGTATTTCTTCCAAGATATTTAAAAAGTGAGTGCTGTCTTTTACATAAGTAGGTGTTTTTTGTATCAGTGGCTGAAGAAAATAATCAATGTAGGTTCCTAATGGTTGTAGAATGCTGCCAGTGGCGGCCACTATTGGTCTCCCGGGTGGGCTGTTGAGGCTTTTACGAATTTTTGGCAAGAGGTAAAAATGTGGAGTTTTAGGATTCGAGTTGAGTAGATATGCCTTGGTTTTCTTCAATATCATTTCTCTTTCTTCTGCTTTGTCGAGCAAATCTTCTAAATGTTTTCGTATTTCTACGATTGGATTGTGATCTATTTTAGAATAGACATTGTGGTTGTCAAGTTGTCTTTTGTATTCCTTCTCGTAATCTTCTGTATTTTGTAGCACTAAAGCTCCACCTTTGTCTGCTGGTCTTATAGTTATTGCGTCGTCTGAATATAAGTTCTGAATTATAGACATCTCTCCTCTGTTCAGATTTCTGTTTCTATTGATTTACTCAACAAAATTGCTGAACCCAAAGTGGGTAAAGGGTGTGCGGCCCACACCGAAGACTCAATAGTCTTGGTCTCTTCTTTTAGTTCACTTTTAGTGCCCTACACAGTGGCACTTGATAGTGGGCTGCACCCTACTAATGAACTCTTAATTGGAAGTACAGACGCATTAAACTATTACATATTGATAAAAGCAATAGCTGTGCACTCTCGCCCTCTTTTTGTAGTAAGGCAGAGCAGTGCTCCATGCCTGAAAAGCAGACAAACAGTCAGGAATGAGAGAGGAAGAGGAGGAGGCAAAGGAGGAGCTTGAAGGAGAGATGCATGTCATCTGCATAACACTGGAAGTTAGGAGAGAAGGCTGAGAACAAATGGGCTAGACAGGCAATGTAGATGTTGAAAGGCCAAGGCGAGAGGATAGAGCGTTGGGGGACACCACAGGTGGAGAATGAGATGGAGGAGAGAAAAGGGAGGAAGGTCAACCAGTCCAGAGCCAGGTCCTTGACACCAAGGGTATCACAGAGCCGATTTATAAGGGTGGCATGATTGACCATTTCAAAGGCAGAGGAAATGTCAAGAAGGATGAGAACGGAAGGAGAGTTTGTATCAAGATTAGAGAGCAAGTCTTCACGGGTGTTCAGGCATGCAGTTTCCGTGCCTCTGGTAGCTCTGAAGCCAGACTGGTGGTTGTGGAGACAACCAACAGATTCAGTGTGGTGACAAGCTGGCAAATGGCCAGCTACTCCAAGAGTTTGCCCAGGAAAGGGGTAATGGAGATAGGGTGGTAGTTAGCCAGACAGGAAGGGTCGCGAGAAGGCTTTTTGAGGAGAGGGTGCACAAGGTAGTGCTTGAGCAGTAGCAGGAAGGAGCACTGAAGCAATTGCTTAAAACGGCCAATACTGGAGAAAAGGAGACATTGTTGTCCTTGATAGTTCTGGAGGAGCATGGGAGCACCTTTTTGAATGAGACCTTCATAGAGCTGACTTGTCTAGAAAGCTCATCAGGTGATATGGGAGTGCAAGAGGAGAGTAGGAGGGAAGGGAGAGGGAGCAAAGGGAGGCCTAAGAAAGGGTGAGCGAGAAGGGAGTGGTGTAGAGGAGAAGAAGGGCAGGATGTCTTGGGTTTTAGAAATGAGGTGAGAGGCCACTGTAGTGCAGCGGGCCAGAGAAGGCAGAGGGGAAAAGGAGACTGCAGTAGGATTGGCAAGCTCCTTGCAGATTTTGAAAAGTTCAGCCTTGTTGTTAGTGGCCCCAGAGATGCAGGGTTGGATATAGGCCCTCTTCTTCAAGCAAATGGAAAATCGGTATTGTCTATGGAGCAGGCTGCAGGCCGGTTTGTCAGAGGATGTACTCAAAGCCTGTCACTTCCGCTCAGCTGCTCTGCACTTGCGTTTCAGAGAGGCCAGTTCGGAGTCATTGCACTTGGAGGCAGGCTTCATGCGAATCCTCATGACAGGGGCAAGGATGTCCAGAGTGTTGGAGATGGAGTGTTGAAGGCTAGCAAGGGCTGTGTCAGAGTGAGAGTTAGTGTTGGAGGGAGAATGAAGGTGGTGGGAAAAAGTAGCAACTGACACTCGCTTCATAGGTCGAATGATGGAGGAGACTGGCAGTGTGGGTGGGGGCTTAGCCGGGAGACCTAGGAGGTCCAGGTGAGAGGACAGCAGAGCATTATCAGACCAGGAGAGGAGAGTAGTGAGTGGGTTGGAGATGGGGATGTCTGCAGAGGTGAGAGCATCCAAGGTGTGTCTGGGTGAGTGTGTTTGACCAGAGGGAAGAATGGAGAGGGAAAGATAGTCACAGAGGTTGCAGAAGGGTCCAGAGGCCGCATCAGGGGAGTCAAGATGAATATTAAACTCTAAGATGAAAAGCTTGGAGGTGGAGGCCAGGAGACAAGAGGTGAGGTCAGACCACTCAGGGAGGAAGACAGAGACTGGGCCAGGGGGCTTGTGGATGGTGGTCAGAGTCAGCAAGAGATTAGGAGAGACACCAAGCCTGCAGACAAGGCATTTGATGGAGGAGTAGGACTGAGTTGGAATGATAGCAGCAGGGACCATTTAGGGAAGATCAGGGCCACTCTGCCCCTGGACCGGTTAGGCGTGGGTTTAGAGAGGATCTTGTAGCCCTCTGGGAGGAGAGCGTCAAAACCTGTGACAGAGCTGCCTGTGAATCACATCTCATTGAACGCGAGGACATCCAGGTCGAGGTCTTCAAGATGATGGTAGACGTCGGAGGAGTGTTTGACGGCAGAGCGAGAGTTGAGGGTAGCTAAGTGGAGCTGGTTGCCACTTTTGAAGGTCTTCCGATGAGGGGCACAGGAGTGTGGTACACCCGTCGGTGGTGGTAGAGGGACCACAGGGGTGAAAGGAGGTGGAGTGGCAGCAGAAGGGAGGGCGTTCATGAGAGACGGAAGATGTCTATCAAGAAGGAGGAGGTTGGGCTGAGAGCCCTGGACCAGGACAGTGCCATTCAGGTAGACATCAATGATGGTCCTCGAGGAAAGGAAGCATGCAAAGAGTACTCCCCAATGGGTGCCACCATTAATGGAAGAGGACAAGAAAGGGGAGAGTACTGAGACCATATGGGGAATCCAAAAAGTCCGGAAAGGGAACGAGAAAGAGGATGCCATTAACAGTCTGCCTGGAAGAAGCGTTGACACAGCTGTCAGTGATGGCCGGCCTGAATTGGAGACCAGGAGATCCTTCTTGAATGATTTACTTCCAGACTTTGCTCTTGACATAGGATAGGTGATAGAAAAGAAGTTAGAGAAAACAGGGGAGATTGAAATCACCATGGAGAGAGAGCACGGCATGAGGGAGGTTTTGACCACGTTGGGGCCACTTAGGGAAAGAATTGACAGTATTTATTCCAATTGTCGCAATACAGTGGCAAGGTTTTCAATTCCAAGATCCAAATACACCACCATCCCGTCCTCGGAGAGGGTGCGCTTATGCAGCTATTTCTTGGGTTGCCAGCGTAAAAGACATGGCAGACTTTCTCACAAGCTCACTCAAAATTATGAAATATGAGAGGAGGGCAGATTGGGACAGAGACATGCTATGGACAAATGATACAGAAGAACTGTATATAGACTCAGTGCTGCCCACATCCAGACCCAGGCATATATGGGCCAGGTATCAACAGTATCTATTGGAGAAGGCTGAAGCGGCAAGATCGGAATCAGATCAGGAATAAGGGAGTGCGGTACAATGTCTGCAGTTCTGTTAAATGTACATGTATTTGCTCTGCTTGTGTGCGCCGATAAATAAAGGTTAAAAAAAAGAAAGAAAGCAGTGTGCACAGTTAACAGCAACAATAGCGATTGTAAATGGTTAATTTAAAAATGCGTTGCTGAATACCGTCCGATTGACCTTTAGGGGGCCTTTAAGACTGGGTATCTGCAGGGTAATGCATGTTTGTGGAATGTTAAAAGGCTCACAGTACAACCAGCTGAACGCGCATAGCTTTGCTTGACGTGAAATACTGCCAATCCCCTATTGTGGTCCTAGCTATGGAAATAAATCTGTCAGAGAAAGCCATGAAATATTTAAAAACATATCTTGCTAATGCAAAACAATCGTTAGGGGGGCATGAATCATGGACCGTAGATGAGCTGGCATCCCAAAATGGGTCTTGAGTAGACATATAACTGTTAAAGGGCATTTAGAATTCCCAAGCGTGTTGTAATGAGTCTAGAGGCTTTTTTTCCGAGTTGAGGAAGTACACGGCTTAACACTCGAGCGCCCATCTTGCTAGGAGCAAGGACACAGGACCCAAGCCGGACCCTTTAAAATCAACAAAGCCTATAGTTTGGGGGTTGGAAATATTATTTGTGCATTGTATAGAAGTAGTAGCTGAGAGAAAAGGAGGCATGAGTAGTTCCATATATTTGATATGTATCAATTAGTAGAGGTATGAGAGCTTTTCAGAAATGTTGTTTTAATTTTTTCGTTCTTTTACTTGTATGTGTTTTGTCTGATATCTATTTAATTGGAAATAAGGGCAAGCCCTGTGATTATCTGGACAGGCCCTCTGATCCTCCCAGATCATAGATACAGCATCTTAGAAGACCAAGCCAAGTAATTTTAAAACAGCTAGCCCTCACGTGCCGTCCCTCACAAGCAGCACTCCACACTATTCTCTTCCAATACCAGCTCATGACCATTCTCACAGGATTCCCATTCCCAGGTGCACCCTGATTCAGCAGATACCCACCTAGAGGGCAAAGTGTTCCTGCTTCCCGGGTGCTAACTTTGTGTACCCTCACCCAAGCACCGCCGCATACATCAGTGTCCCTTTTACAACTCGCTACCTCTCCCAGATCTCTGAGACGGGTGACACCCCTCTGACCGGTGGGTGGTACGCTCTATAGATGCCATTCCCGCCCTCCGTGTGGTATGCACTCATCATATTTTGCTGCCTACTCGCATTTAGCCCGCCGCCGTGTGCATCTTTTACATGAAAAGGCTGCATGCCGCGCCTTCTCCCGCTACACCAGCTCGGGGGAGCCCTTGAAAGACTCCTACGAGCTGGCGTGGTGGGGGCTAATGGCACCCTGAGGGGGAGTGACGCACCGGGCAGTTGCCCGGCTCGCCCCTCCTAAGGCCGGCTCTGTCTGTGGTCACCAGGTAACCATCCACTATGCGGAAGTGAGTTGCTTTCTGCACTTGGCCACACTGTGCTCGGTGCTCCACGCCATGCTACCTCTGCCTGCCTCCCTCCCTTTTAGTGCCTTGACAAGCTGCTTCTGCTGAGAATTGTCGACCCAGCGACCAGGCCCATGAGAGCCCAATGCACTCCCCCCATAAGGTCCCAAAGAGCTTTAGGGGATTAGCGTTGGGAGACCGAGGGTACTCATTTGTAGGGCCAAGCCAGGTTCGCGGCATAGGACTTGGCCCGGTTCTAAGGGCCACATGCGATCCGAGCCAGGAAAATGGGCACATAAAATCAGTGACCATCGCCAGAATGTTATTTGCAAGGTGGCTCGGGGGCCAAGGGCTGGGGGAGCGAAATTGTGATGGTGGTTCTCAGGGAAGGGGTGGGATTCAGCGCCTGCATTTTTTGGATGGTGTCCCAGGGGACAGAAAGTGGGGGAAAGAAAACAGTATGGCGGTGCTGGGGGGGTTAAGAACCCATAACCTTTGGATGGTGAAATGGGGAAAAAGGGCTGGGGAAGAGAAAAGGGGATGTCAACACTCAGGGGAGTCATAGGTCAAGAGGAGCTGAAGGAGGTGGCCTGGAGCACAGCACTTACCTTGTGAAGCAACATGCGTCATTGTCACTTTCAGCCTGCTCGCAATACACCGTTCAGCTCCCCCAATGACATAACAGCAAGTGCTTGGACTCCCTGTCCTGCCCCAGCCAATCAATGAGTGGCAGAGGATCAGGACAGGAAGTCAGCTGGCAGCGCTCCTGTATGTGTCAAAATCACGTCAGGCACAGTGAGAAGCAGGTGGGTTTGCTGGTAGACCCATGCTTTGGGCAGTCACTGACCCAAAAGGAGGGTCAAACCAGAACCGCAGTTTTGACCTGGGTCAGTGAGAGCCTTTCTTGGCTCACCCAGCTCTTTAGTGGACGCAGGGCGAGAATCAAGAACAGAAAAAAGGGAGAGAAGAGTGGATGAAAGAGAATAGCATGGGACTGAGAAAACATCTGGTCGAGATAACTGGGTAGCGAGGACAAGCAGCTGCAGCAATAATAGAGCAATGAGGTGGAGAATGAGAGATTAATTAGAGAGTGGAAGTAGAGTAAGTCCGAGGCCTAGTAGATCAAAGAGGAAAGAGACATAAGGACTAGAGGAGCTAAGAAATAGACAGACACTGGACAAAGGACAAAGTGAAACTGAGTGACTGGAGTGAGAAAGAGAACAACTGGAAACAAAAGGAGAGGAAAAGAAAAAGGGATAGAAAATTGCCATATGGCACTAGGAAAATAGGTAGACATCACTGAAGAGAATAGAGTGGACAATTAGCACAGGAGGAGCACGGGAGAAAACACAGAAAACAGAGCAAGAGGGTAATTTCTGTATTTAGTAATAGTATGCTCCTCCTTGCTCATTGTCTGATAAAGAGCCACTCAAGGCGCACACCAAAGGGGTGGAAATGTCACACTTAAAAGCACTACACACATGAAGATCACACACACACACACACGCGCGCACTCTCTCGCTCTCTCTCGCTCTCTCTTTCTCTCTCTCTCTCTTTCAATCGCTCTATCTAAATCTTGGCACCCCTCTAGTTATACTGAGAATGGAATTAAGGGAAACGTCTTCCTGGAAAATAGAGCAGCCAAGGGGGAGAAAAACACATCTGTAAAGGATCAAGGGCCCTCTGGGGATGGAGTGTCCATCTCACAGATAAAAGGGCACACCCAGAGGGCCACTGCTCTGATTGTTCATACTGTCAACAGAAAGGGCAGAATCAGAGACTACAAAGACATATTGTACTATGACTGGACTTCAACACCCTCCTCTTGCAGAGGAGGCACACCCACAAGCACAGAGAATGGAGAGGCCAGCAGAGATGGGCAAATTGTGTCAGTAAGACCCAAGTGGCACTCAGAGATTGGCTACAAGCAGTGGAATAGTTGGGGGCGATACCCCATGTTCAAGGGGGGCCCTGCCTCAGCACCCACCCTGACTGTAGTCAGGGTGAGGATGGGGCTGGCTGCGGCTGGGTAATGGTGCAGGATGGGGCTGCTCCATCTCCAGCTCCCTGTGCACGACAGACAGGAACAAAAAAGGTCTCCCTGTTTGCTGGTTTCTGTCTGCATGGATCGCAGGAACCGGAAGCCTGGCGATGGCGATGGAACGTTGAGTCTGACAGACCGAACGTGGGAAACAGGTAAGAAAGGTTGTTTTGTGTATGTGTGTGTATGATGCGTGCGTGCCGGATGTGTATGTATGTCTACTTGTGAGTGGCATGTCATCATGTGAATGTGAATAAGAATGCAGTGTGTGTGAACGTTCTGAGTGGACGTTCGTGTGGAGAATGCAGTGTGATTGCATGTGAGTGAAGGTGTATGGGTGAGTGACTGGTGGGAGAATGGGTCTGAATGTGACTGTGTGAATGTCCTGGGTGAGTGCACATTAGAGAATGCAGTGCGAGTGGATGTGAGAGAAGGTGCGTGGGTGAGTGACTGGTGGGTGAATGGGTATGAATCTAATTGTGTGTGTTTGTGTGCCCATTTAGGGAATGCAGTGTGAATGTTCTGGGTGCATGTATGAGTGCATGAGGGAGAAGGTGTCTATGTGAGTAACTGGTTGGTGAATAGTTATCAATGTGATTGTGCGTGTATGTGAATTTTCTGGATGGTACACATGTGGAGAATGCAGTGTAAATGTTCTGGGTGCATGTGTAAGTGAATGTGAGAGAAGGTATATGGGTGAGTGACTTGTGGTTGAATGGGTATGATTGTGATTATGTATGAATGGTCTGGGTGAGTGCTGGTGTGGAGAATGCAGTGTGAATGTTCTGGGTGCGTGTGTGAGTGAATGTCAGAGAAGGTGAGTGATTGGTGGGTGAATGGGTATGAATGTAATTATGTGCGGGTGCGAGGTGCTGGGTGTTCCGGAGAGCACTGGAGCATTGTTAACATTTTCTTAAAGTGACATGGCATGTTCTACTGGCATTTTTGGGCAAAGCCAACTTGATGAGTGTTATTAAATGGGTAGACTGGCATGTTGGAATAGCCAGTCTATCTGATTCTTACTGTAGCATGACTTTTTTCATTGTGCATCTATGCTAACACAAGCATCATAAGTATTATTACATAGCTAGAGTGGTATTTTGGTGAAGACAGACATTTTATACTGGTCATCTATGATAAAACAAGCAAGCATGATAAGTGGTATCACGTGACTAGACTGGCATTTCGGTGCAGCCACTCTAGCCAATTCATACTGTGGCATGACATTTTGTACTGGGCTTCTACGATAACACAAGCATGATAAGTGTTATTATGTGGCTAGACTGGCCTTTTGGTAGCCATTCTAGCCAATTCGTACTGTGGCACGCCATTTTTTACTGAGCATCTATCATAAAGCAAGCATGATAATTGCAATTATGTGTCTAGAATGGCATTTTGGCACAGCCAGTCTAGTCATTTCTTACTGTTGCATGACATTTTTACTGAGTATCTATTATAAAGCAAGCATGATAACTGTTCTTATGTGACTAGATTGGCATACAGATTTATCATGTTTTTTTTGTGGCATGGCATTTTTAAGAGCAAAGCCAGCAGGAGGGTGTTCTTACGTGGGGGTACTGGCATATATTGGCAGAGCCAATTGGACTTGTTTTCTTATATTATTGCGACTGGCATTATGCGCAAAGCAAAAAGGACTATGTTCTTATATGGTCATACTGACATATATTGGTGCAGCCAGCATGAACATGTATGCACAGCCAGCATGAACATGTTTTTTATACTGGCATACATTGTGGAAAGGCATGAACATGTGTTGGGAAATGCTCCTGTGCCCAATTAGTGACTTGCATCTATTGGATTTATTGATGTGATACTCTACAAAACCAACTAAGAACTGCCTGTCTTTTTACCAAATCTTTTACAGAAAGTGTGATGTATAATGTACCATTTATACAAAAACTATTCTTGGAGGGAGAATTCCCTGTGAACAGCCTTTCGTTGGTTTGGGCTCCCTCGATCCGCTCAGTTGCATATTTCTGGCAAATATTTACGTGCCTCCAATTAAACAATTGACCAGCCACCACTGGTGGCTGGTACAGTTTGGTGCCACTGGCCTGGCACTGCCACTGTTTAAGGAGGTGAAAGTTTTAAGGTTTGATTAAAAAAACGTGCTTACATCTTTCACCTACCGGTGTGTGCGCGTGGCCCTGCAGGGGCATGATCATCATGGGCTTTGCACATGCATGGTGGTCCAGGTCGGCCTAGAGTGTGGCGTGTCCCATGCTTTGTTGAAGAGCTTAGGTGGGGGGCTCAGCATGGCTCGCAAGGGGGCCACCAAATGTTGTGTTACGCTACTGTGTACAGGGTGAGAAAGACTGCCACTGGGGCACCTCGACTGACTGGCGCACTGGCAAAGAGGCGGGCACATGTACGTTGAACGACTGCCATGGGCAGACAGACTTAAATGGAGGAAAAAAGACAGTAGCATAAAGACAAGAGCAGCAGGAAGGAGCCTGGCACAGAAGGACCAACAGAAGGTGTCATGATGCCTACCTCCAAGGAGCCAGGCCGGGCCCAGCAACCCCAGAGGCAGACATCATTTTCCCCAGGGAAGTCTCAGCGGGCCCAAGTCGGGGCCCTTTGGACTCAGTCCTGGCGCCTTAGGCGCCAGGCTCATAGCGGACCCCAGTCCTGGCGCCTTAGGCGCCAGGCTCATAGAAGAGGATATGTGTTTAAGTGCTTGGGTGCACACTTACCTGATGCAGACCTTGCTGCTTCATCCAGGCCCTCTTGAGGCCTGAATGGGACTACTTTACCTGTAGGACTACTTCACCACCCGGGTGTGGTCGGGGAAGGATACATACCTGATTGGTGGAAGGATACATACCAGGAACTTCTTCCAAGGCTATTTAAACCCCACCCGAACAGTCACACGTGCTTCGCATTGTTCTGCACCTAGCAGCTGGACGCTCACCCTGTCAGCTCCTGCATCCTGACTTCAGCCACGCCTGCCAGCACCCTGGAACATCTGCAAGGGGAGAAAGGAAGAGAATAGGAGAAGAAAAGCCCTTACCTGCTAAATCTGCATCCCGGAGTCATTTCTCCAACGGCCCTGAAAAGGAAGACATCATTTTAAAGGCATTTTGTTTCGATCGCTGCAGCGCTGCATTTTACTCACCTTTGCAAGGCGCTTCCATCTTCAGCAGCGATCTTCCGGATTCAGCTACGCCCCGGCGCCTAGAGGAAAAAGACAAGAACAAAGGTGAGAGGGAGAAAAGGAATAAGGAAAGCTCAGTTTCCTTTTAAGTCTTACCTGTTGGATTATTCCCACTGTATTTCGGGTCCTGCCGCTTCCTGGCATCTCCGGACCCCGGCCCCTATGGGGAAAAAAGACAAAGACATTGAATGAGCGAATGCAAAGACATTACCTGAGCGCTCATCCAGAACTGTTTCACTTCGGGTCGGCGCCATATCTCCGGCTCTCCGAACCCCGGCCCCTAAGGGGAAAAAGACATAAGCATTAGCACTTGCTGCAATTAGACAACAAACATTATTATTAAGCTTGAACTTTTGAACAGAACTTGTACAGCGCCTTACCTGAACAGTCAAGCTTACCTGAACTCCCATCAATCCTCAATCCAGTGAAGTAACTGGGTTTCAACGCGCCCCTGCATCAGAAGCAGGATGGAGAGCTCATCCTTCCAAACCCTAAGGTGAGGCTTCACGGGGAATCGTGGAGGAGGTATCGTGGAGGGTTGGAAGGGAGTGGGAGGCTTGAGCATTGTTCCACAGTTGGTAATACTCCCTTTTCACGCACAGGAGGGTATCCAACGAGCCAGGGAAACCAGAATAGAGGGGCCCTTCCTGTCCATCTTCAGAGTTCTGCGCCTTCGACGCCGCACCTCCATGGTAACCAGGTGAGCGTTACAGAACGCGAAGCCTTACCACAATTTCCCACCTGGGCGCTATGGAGACTTCCGAGACAGATCAGCTGGCCCATCTTTTAGGGGAATTACGGGCAGAAGTGCACTTAGCCCGCCAGGAGACTAATGCTCTCAGAAGGGAACTAATCCTATCCAAGGAAAGAACTGATGATCTGGCCAAAAGGTTATTGCAGGGCCAGGCAGAGTACACTCCTTTACCTGTTTCCGGAGATATTTCTACAACAATGGGTTCGAATAACCCGGTACAAATCAATCTACCTGGACACATGCCTTTGGCTCCGCCGGAACGTTTTGCGGGGGATCCCAAGAAATATGTCGTTTTTATGAACCAATGCCGTTTACACTTTTTATGCAGGCCCGGGGCCTTCCCCAACGACCGGACCAAAGTAGCCTTTGTACTATCTTACCTCAGTGGCTGTGCTGCCGATTGGTCTATTCCATTGGTAAATCAGGATGATCCCATTCTCCGGGATTTCCAGGGCTTCCAGGCCAGCATGGAAAGATTGTTCGCTCGACACTCGCAGGGACAGGCCCTTGACAACGAACTGCTATCCTTACGACAAGGTAATCAGGATCTTTTGTCCTATATCGCCACCTTTAATAGAATAGTTGTGGAAACCGGATGGCCTGAAAATAAAAGGATCACATTGTTTCATCGAGGCCTGCGCGGAGAGCTTAAAGATGTTATAGCTCAGATAGTAGATCCACCCCAGGCCTGCGCAGACTACATAGACTTAGTGGTTCAACTTGATCACAGACTTCAAATTAGAAAAGCAGATCGGCTCAAGTATGAAACCAGAGTACCTATCAAGACCCACGTTAACTCCAAGAGTACTGACGTTTCCGAACCTATGCAAATTGGCAGTGTTAAAGGACCATTAACGCAGAAGGAACGAGAGAGAAGGCGACAAATGCAACTTTGTCTGTATTGCGGAACTTCCGGTCACTTTCTTCAAAGTTGTCCAGTTAAACCACCCAAGAAGGTGGTTGGAGCCACTGATAACGAGTTATTGACACCTGGTTCGGGAAACGACCTAGCCCGACAAGCGTAGGGGTCCGCTTGCCGAGCTTGAAAACAAACTCTTTGACCTCGCATTTTGTCATGCCAATGGTGCTTGTGAACCCAAAACAGCCTCAGCAGTTGCATGCTATAAAAGCATACATAGACAGTGGAGCTATTGGAAATTACATAGACCGTGAATTGGCTTCCAGGATTAAGCTTCCTCTCCGCCCGAAAGTAATCCAAGATGTAATTACTACAGTTGATGGAACCGAAATAGCCTCAGGGCCTGTAACGCATTCCACAGTTGAAATCACTCTGGTGGGTCAGGACGGACATCGGGAAGCAATCGTGTTTGATGTGATCAAGGCCCCACAATTTCAAGTACTTCTTGGTATCACTTGGTTAGAAACACATAATCCGAGAATAGACTGGCGAGCAAAGAAGATAACTTTTCCTGATTGTGAACCAACCTGTTACCCAAGGAATCCAGCTATGGGTCTAGCCTCTGTAACTTCCACCCCTGTACAGCTACCATCTGAATACCAAGAATTCCAAGACGTTTTTCAGAAAGAGCAGGCTAACACCTTACCTCCCCATCGATCTTACGATTGCCAAATCGACTTGGTACCCAATGCACAACTACCTTGTAGTAGGATTTATGCTCTTACTGAACCTGAGAACCTGCATTTGCGCCAGTATTTGGATCAATACCTGGCCAATGGCTTCATTCGCCCATCAAAGTCACCAGTCTCTTCCGCTTTGTTCTTCGTACCTAAAAAGGGAGGAGACCTTAGGGCCTGTATTGACTACCGCGCCCTAAATCAGATAACGATTAAGAATCGTTACCCTTTGCCCCTGATACCTGAGCTTATCGACCAAGTAAAAGATGCTCGTGTGTACACCAAGCTAGATCTCCGAGGAGCTTACCACCTGTTCTTGTCTTTTTCCTCTAGGCGCCGGGGCGTAGCTGAATCCGGAAGATCGCTGCTGAAGATGGAAGCGCCTTGCAAAGGTGAGTGCAAATTTGGGCTCTTCGAATATCAAGTAATGCCCTTCGGTTTGTGCAACGCACCTGCCGCCTTTCAGTACTTCATGAATGATGTTCTTCGGGAACTTATCGATGTTTGTGTCATCGTTTATATTGACGACATCCTGGTGTATTCCTCCTCAGAATCTGATCACAGAAACCATGTTAGGGCAGTTCTTGAGAAATTGCGCCAGCACAAATTATTTGCCAAGCTCGAAAAATGCGTTTTTCATACCACAGAAGTGGAGTTTCTCGGATTCATCCTGACACCTCAAGGAATCCGAATGGACTCGCGGAAAGTGGACGCCATTCTCAAATGGCCATCTCCTAGCTCTGTGAAGGGAGTGCAAAGCATGCTTGGCTTTGCCAATTTCTATCGAAGGTTCATCCCAGAACTTTCTCGAACTGTTCAACCCATCACAGCTCTCCTAAAGAAAAATAAACGCTTTGAATGGACTCTTGAGGCTGAACAAGCCTTGCAGGACCTGAAAACCAAATTCACCTCTGCACCTGTATTGAAGCACCCGCGCCCAGATCTCCCTTACATCGTGGAAACCGATGCATCCAGTTCGGCCATGGGAGCTGTCCTGTCGCAAAGAGACCCAGAAACCAACCAACTACACCCAGTAGCCTTTTGGTCCAGAAAATTCTCTCCACCTGAACTCAATTACGCAATTACTGACAAAGAACTACTGGCTATTAAATCAGCTTTCAAGGCTTGGCGTCACTATCTTCTCGGTGCAAGACACACCATCACCGTAATTACGGACCACAGAAATTTGCAGTATTTAAAGACGGCCAAAGCTCAATCTTCGCGACAACTCCGATGGGCTTTATTCTTTGCGGAATTTGATTTTGTAATTACCTATCGCCCTGGCTGCAAGAATGGTAAGGCAGATGCCTTATCCCGGATAGGCATGGAAGAACCCAATTCGAGTTTAGAACCTGTGCCAATCATACCGGAACAAAGAATTCTGGGCTTGACTTCATTGCAAACCATTGAGGACATCCAAGCTCAAGTAAAACAGCTTTTTGACTCTTCTGCCTTACTGGAATGGAGTCAAAAGGGTCCTCACTACACCGTTAAGGATGATTTACCCTACTTCCAAGAGCGGTTATTTCTGCCAAGTAAAGAATTGCAGGAACTTGTCATTACCGTCATCATGAATCATTAATGGAAGGACACCCCGGTATCGCGAAAACAGAAGAAAAGATCAAACGCCACTTCTGGTGGCCTTCTTGGAGAAAAGACATAAAGTCATTTGTGTTGTCTTGCGGAATCTGTGCCCAAAATAAGAGTCAAAAGAAAAGGCCAGCCGGCCTACTTCAACCTTTGGACATTCCACCAGCACCTTGGCACACCTTGTCAATGGACTTTATAACTGACCTGCCTCCTTGTGGTGGTTACAACACGATTCTCGTAATAGTGGATCTATTCTCCAAAATGGCCCATTTTATCCCTTTAAAAGGATTGCCATCAGCTTCCACCTTGGCCAAGGAATTTATGGAAAATATAGTGCGGTTACATGGTTTCCCTTCCATATTAGTCTCAGACCGTGGAAGTCAATTTATCTCCCACTTTTGGAAGAAATATTGCCAACTAGCACAAATAGACGTGCGGTTATCCACCAGCCACCACCCCCAGACCGACGGACAAACCGAGAGAACCAATCAGACTCTCGAGCAATATCTGCGGTGCATGTTACACCAATCTGAGTTAAATTGGAAAGACATCCTTTGGATTGCAGAATATGCATACAACAATTCAGTGCATTCTGGAACCGGACAGACTCCTTTTTATACCCTGTATGGTCACCATCCTCGGACCTCTGACCTAGATCCACCTCTGACCCTGGAGATGCCTGCAGTAAATCACCTACATTCCACAATAACCCAAGCCTTCAAAGAAGCTACAACCCACTTACAGCAAGCCAAGAAAAAGTATAAAGAAAACGCTGATTTGCACCGAAGTAAAACTCCTCCTTACCAAGTAGGAGATCAGGTATGGCTAGCAACTAAACATCTACCCCTCAAGGGTCAGCAAATTTTTAATCCCAGATTCATTGGGCCTTACCCCATCAAAGCTATTATCAACCCAGAGGCCTTTAAACTCGATTTACCATCCAACATGGGGATTCATCCCGTTTTTCACGCATCTCTTCTAAAACCAGTACAACCTGGAACCAGACTGTCTGAGCCCCCAGGCCCTGTCCAAATTGATGGAGAATTGGAATTCGAAGTGAAAGACATTTTAGATTCCAAGATAGTTAAGTCGAAACTCTTCTATCTTGTTGATTGGAAAGGATATGGACCTCAGGAAAGATCTTGGGAACCCAGTAACTATGTTCACGCACCACGATGATTAATTCAACGATTCCATCGAAGATTCCCGCACAAACCAAAACCCCCGGAGGAAAAGACCTTGGGAGGGGCCTTGAGGGGGGGTACTGTGATGCCTACCTCCAAGGAGCCAGGCCGGGCCCAGCAACCCCAGAGGCAGACATCATTTTCCCCAGGGAAGTCTCAGCGGGCCCAAGTCGGGGCCCTCTGGACTCAGTCCTGGCGCCTTAGGCGCCAGGCTCATAGCGGACCCCAGTCCTGGCACCTTAGGCGCCAGGCTCATAGAAGAGGATATGTGTTTAAGTGCTTGGGTGCACACTTACCTGATGCAGACCTTGCTGCTTCATCCAGGCCCTCTTGAGGCCTGAATGGGACTACTTTACCTGTAGGACTACTTCACCACCCGGGTGTGGTCGGGGAAGGATACATACCTGATTGGTGGAAGGATACATACCAGGAACTTCTTCCAAGGCTATTTAAACCCCACCCGAACAGCCACACGTGCTTCGCGTTGTTCTGCACCTAGCAGCTGGACGCTCACCGTGTCAGCTCCTGCATCCTGACTTCAGCCACGCCTGCCAGCACCCTGGAACATCTGCAAGGGGAGAAAGGAAGAGAATAGGAGAAGAAAAGCCCTTACCTGCTAAATCTGCATCCCGGAGTCATTTCTCCAACGGCCCTGAAAAGGAAGACATCATTTTAAAGGCATTTTGTTTCGATCGCTGCAGCGCTGCATTTTACTCACCTTTGCAAGGCGCTTCCATCTTCAGCAGCGATCTTCCGGATTCAGCTACGCCCCGGCGCCTAGAGGAAAAAGACAAGAACAAAGGTGAGAGGGAGAAAAGGAATAAGGAAAGCTCAGTTTCCTTTTAAGTCTTACCTGTTGGATTATTCCCACTGTATTTCGGGTCCTGCCGCTTCCTGGCATCTCCGGACCCCTATGGGGAAAAAAGACAAAGACATTGAATGAGCGAATGCAAAGACATTACCTGAGCGCTCATCCAGAACTGTTTCACTTCGGGTCGGCGCCATATCTCCGGCACTCCGAACCCCGGCCCCTAAGGGGAAAAAGACATAAGCATTAGCGCTTGCTGCAATTAGACAACAAACATTATTATTAAGCTTGAACTTTTGAACAGAACTTTTACAGCGCCTTACCTGAACAGTCAAGCTTACCTGAACTCCCATCAATCCTCAATCCAGTGAAGTAACTGGGTTTCAATGTGCCCCTGCATCAGAAGCAGGATGGAGAGCTCATCCTTCCAAACCCTAAGGTGAGGCTTCACTGGGAATCGTGGAGGGGGTATCGTGGAGGGTTGGAAGGGAGTGGGAGGCTTGAGCATTGTTCCACAGTTGGTAATACTCCCTTTTCACGCACAGGAGGGTATCCAACGAGCCAGGGAAACCAGAATAGAGGGGCCCTTCCTGTCCATCTTCAGAGTTCTGCGCCTTCGACGCCGCGCCTCCGTGGTAACCAGGTGAGCGTTACAGAAGGACAGAAAGACCTGAAGAGGGCACAGAGAGGTCCAAAGAGGTAGACAGTCTGGCACTGTTACAGATGGACAGTCAGATAGACTGGGACAGGGGCATTGAGACTGGCACAGACAAAGACTGACAAAAGGCAGAGCAATTGGCACAGGCGCCCTCGAAATGGTGCAGGGGTAAACCCTTGCGCGGGAGATGTGTTTTTATGTTTTGCCCAGTGAGGCAGAGAAACAGAGCGCGAAATTGAAACAGACGCTGGCTCAGTGCAAATGATTGGCCAGGGTGTAGGGGGCGAACATCTGGGGGGGGTTGCATAGAGGCAAATTGGATAGCAGAGACTAGCACAGGGAGAAACATACTGGTACAGGAAATATCAGATTGGCAAGGGGTGGTGGAGACTGGCACAGAAACGTGTCCTGAGATGATTAGAGGTAGGGACCCGCACACAAAAATGGCAAAGGGGACAGAGACTGATAGAGGAGAGAGGCAAGGGGGGGGGCAAAGAAACTGTTGGGGTTAGATCACAATGGTGAAAAACATGTTAGCGTTGAAATTGAAAGGCAATTCCCACCCCCCCCACCCCCCATATGTGCCTTGTCCTCATAGCATTCATCATTCATACCTGACCTTTCACTTGGCACATGGACTGCACCAGTCACATGATCAGCAGTCTTTATGTGCCAAAGTAGGAGATTGAGAGTAAGGTAAGGCAGAGCGTGAGTGTAGGGTGAGAGTAGTGAAGGGGTAGGGACAGAGAGAGGACACTAGCAGGGTGAGGGAGCATGAGCAGCGAGAGAAGGATCATAGAGTGAGTGGAGTGTAAGAGAGTGAGCGTGTAGGAGAAAGGGAAAGGGGTAGGAGCAGAGTATGGGAACATTGGGTCACAGATGCATATTTGGAGGTGTGACGAAGTCCCATGACAGAGGCTGGGTGATGGGACTGGGGGGAACTCGGGAATGTGAACCAGATCTGTGATACGGGGTCCCGAGGAGGTATACAGGTGAACCCTGAAACTCCCCGCGCCTTAAGTCCCGATCTCCCTTCCCAGGCAGGGGAAGGAACTAGAGCACTGGACCAGGACTCCCACATTTTGCTTTCAGTCTCCTGGGGTTCAGAGGCGCGTTCGGCCAGGCCCAAGCTCTCCTCACCTAACTCAGTAACCAGGTCGAGTCAAGTGATCTCACCAATAGCAGTGAGGGACTTCTGTGTACTCTGCGTATATGGACTCCCATGTATGTCATGTGTGCGCACTATTAAAGGAATGGTTCGGTCAAAAAACTTTTTTGTCCCTACGGGTCGGCCATGTGTTTTTAAGCCTAAGTCGCTCGATTTTAGAAAAATTTCCCATGGACCTTACCCGAGTTTTTGTCCATTAAACGCACGCGAAAACAGGCATCAGGGCGCTGCCATTTTGTGATAATCCTATCACTTGCCCCATCGCCCTGGCTGACCTGCTTTTGCGGCACTAAATCATATCCCCCGCCCCTGAGCCTGTCATCAGCAGACGCGTACCGCCCATTTCACAACGCCAAAGCACGTCTCGTGCAAACATTCGCTGCGCTTCAGCGAATGACATGTCGCCATGGAAATGGCAGGACGCCTCTTTCCTCAATAAGTATAAACAGACCGTTTCACAACACACAGCAGCAGATTTTTGATTCCATTCCTCTCTCTGTGTTACTTTGAGTATTCTGTGACTCGTTTCTGTGCTCTGGTCAGCTACCTTTGTTGCTTGTAGCCCATGTGAACAGATACCAGTACCACCACTATAAATTATTTTAGTTTGTTTAACACACAATGGCTACAATAATGCCCTACATGTACGAGCCCGAGTATACCGAGGAGGAACTACTGGAAAGGGAAACACGCGAAAACGATGGGTCTTCGGACGGCAGTTGGGAGGACAATTCAACAGCTGAAGAGCCTGGACCTAGTCGCATGGACGGTGTTTCCACCTGGTGCACATTCAATCGGTGCGAGCTAATGCCAACCGAGGACGAGAACTGCTGCTGCTGTGAAAACTCTGGATGCGTGGCCTACATTTCGGAAGGCAAGCCACGACCGCAATGCATCACCGAGCTGCCAGACTTCAGGGCAGCCTGCCTCACACGGTCCGTGTCGAGGATAATGATGGTGCTTATGCAAGAACTTCGCGCAACTGTTCGTCCTCGTAATCCGAGTAACGAGTAAGTATACTCTGCTTGTCATGCCACTCCTATTTCATGGTCTTCTACTTATCCAAAATTATATTTACATATCATTGTAACGCATGAAAGTCGTTCAATAGTGTGCAGTGTCTAGATAACATTTGTCCGAGCAGAATGCCATTAGTTACAACAATTGTCATTGACAACAAATGTTTATTAAACTTATCTTGGTCATTTAAAAACAGTTTGTTTCATTCCTTTTCACAGGTGGTACAGGCTGGTGGCCTATCGTTCCTTTACATGGTGGCTTCACGGGAGGCTTGGACACCGCGTTCGAAGAGTAATACCCGCCTGTGCCGTTCGTGCCATAAGAGAAACTTTCCCAAGTGACAGAGGTCAGTACAGGGGATTTTCTCTCACTGTGCTGCAACCTGACCTGTACAATGTGTAAAGTCTTGTATTTTTGTGACATCAAAATAAGGTACATAATAAAACACCACATATATTTTAACAACGGTTTCGATTTTTTAAATGAATCAAGTGTGTCTCCATTCAAGGATGGACGTCAGACATCTGTGCTCCGAATGGGTGAAGGTCAGGTCGCTGTGAAGCAGGGTGGTCACTATCTAAGCTAACATAACATTTTCTCAATAATGCATGCACTAAATAACACTTGTTCAAAGTCTTTCAGTCGGTTATGTCTCTACAAAAGTCACCCATATATCTATACTATCAATTAACATTGGATTATACAGGCCTTAGGTTAAGGATCTTGACCACTATAATACACTGTTTGAAGTGTGGGTCTGTGCTCACAAGAATCTCCGATATGTGGCATTTGTTATTGATAGGCAACGATATACTGCAGTAGGGGTCTAATGTTAGTTCCGGATCTGCTAGGTGGCCATCATGGCGTGCTCAGTGGTCTGGCACATGAAGAGAATACCTTGCAGGGACACAGGGTCAGAATGGCAGTAAGTGTCCACTGGCGAGGGTGCGTGGGCAAGGACACGTTTGTGGAGATGAACGAGCTATGTGCTTAGTTCAGGCTGGTTCACATGCAGGACAGTGATCTCAGAGGAACAGTGATGTGTTACATTTATTAGCTGTTGCAAATACCTCTGGAGTTTTCCAGTCAGAGTGGGAACGAGGGTGGGGACCATGTGCTCTGTGCAGTGAGGCCTGGTCACCAAGATGGAGTGGAAAGGGGCTACAAAAATGGATGCCCCGTGTCCTGCTCAGTGGTCCTATCTACGCGAATGTGAACCAAAGTTAACATCACATAAGGGCAAGGGGCGAACCCACTACTGGAGGCACTTGGTTCGAGTTTCTACTGAGAAGTAAAGGATGAGAGGGGCCTGATGGCCCCTCGCTCCCACACACTTGCCTGCACGCCCCAGGCCCATCCATCCCACCCCCCTCTATCAAAGGCGTTTGCACCCGGGGATGAGCGCTGGCATGGGGGGCTGCACGGGTGCAAACGGCCAAGGTGCCAAACAGCATGTACACTTCAAAAGGTATCCCATGCCCATGCCATGGCCTCCTCAGACCCCGTGTCTCCAGGCAGGCCTCCCCTGAGGCAGGCCGCCCCCCTGCAAACCACATAATACCACGTCATTCATTCACAAACACATCCCTGTTTCTAATACTTTATAAACCACTTGATATGTCTCATGAGAACATCCTTGTGCTTTGCAAGTCAACTCCTGAACCTTCTACCTGAGAAGCACTGAGATCTATGCTAATCTGCTCGTCGTCGTGCTATCTGTGACCGCTTCGAGCAAACTCGTCAGTGTGCTACCTGTGGCCATCTACCTGTTCTCCTGCAACATACTGCTCGGCCTGCTGAATCCAACTGTTTGTTGGTCAAGGTAAGGTCATGTATCCTAGTCATATTTCGGTCATTTTTACATTTCTAACTATTTGAGATTACAGTACCCAATAGTGCTATGGTCATTGGTCTCATTGCTATTGACTTGAGTTTCAATTGTTATGCTATCAATAGATCTATTTATTTTCATGTGTGTCAATTGTCATCGAATTGCATCCTTCGGGGGTCCAGTCTATAATGTAGGCACGTTTCCTTCTTGTGCAAGACAGAACATCCAAGGGACGAGTCACATGTCCAGAGTTTCAGAGTTTAGTCACATCATTTAAAAAATGTCTGTAACTTATGCAAATACTAAGCGGCACATGATGAACAGGTGTAGGTCTGGCGACCAAAACAAACCTTGCATTGAACATGGTATGGATCATTTACTTTTTTATGACATTTTTATTCATCAAGGTTTTATAATAATCTTGATATTTACTTTTCAGAATTTTCAACAATGCCTGCCTGTTCGATTAGCGGTTGCCCTTCGAAGACCCATGCTAAATCTGAAGGCACTACAATGCATGTATTCCCTAAAACTGTTGATCGAATAAGAGAATGAGTCAGACATTGCGGATATCCATCGGAACAGCTTGAAAGTAGAGTCCAGCAAGTCTTTGAGGACAAGAGGGGTGATCGATACCGCATCTGCAGCCAGCACTTTTCCTCGAACATGTACGCCACATCTTGGGTAACAAAGAAGAATAAACGGTGAACGACACGAAAATTGCTTGCAAACGCTATTCCAACTCTATTCGTCCACATTCCGCCACTGGTGAGTCGAGTGTCCAGATTTAGCTTTAGGCCTTGCAGTAGTGTGTAGGTAGCCGAATGGATTAATTGATATTTTAGGTGTTGTGTCCCTTGTAATACTTTCGATATTGATATGAGTGTATAGCTTTTTGAATAATGACATTTATCAATAAATTATTTTTCGATTTTATAACCCCCAAAGGAAATCTATTTATGGGCACAGGGAACTGTGCTATATTGCGCATTTTCAATAGCATTATTCTCAAGTATTCTGTCGGTTTACATGGCAATTTTTTAATATTTGCATTTCATTATCAAACAATAATTTACCTTTACAACTGCTTGACTAGCCACTGAATCTGAAGCAAGAACATTCTACATCCGTGACGTGCCCGCAGTTATCAACCACTTCTAGCGCGTGTCAGGTAATCATACTTGGCTATTCCGCTACAGACTTGTTTTATGCATGTCAAGTAATAGTTTTTATGTATCGTGTGATTATTTTACCAATTGTTTGGTTAGTGCTTTCCAATTGATATACACCTTAGTTGTCGTCCCCTGGGGTTTGTTTTCAGTTATAATTAGTGTTATCCATACTAATACAAGTACTATACTTTATCTTGTGTTTAAACTGAATATCCCTTTTCCAAGCTGTCCTGTAGGATGCCTCGCTACACTAAGGTGTTTTCTAAAAGAAGTAAGCAATGGGTCATCAAACCAGTCTATGAGGAAATGGAGTTCGACTTTGTAAAAAGCCTTATTGTTGCTGTACTCGAGAAGCACAGATCTGGAATTTTGAACGTTTCTGTGCAGAGCACTGATGCATTGCCACCAAACATTGCCACTGTGCCATGTCCACCCAAAGCAGAGCTGCTTGTGAAGTACAAATCCCGGTTTAAATAATTGTAATATGATTGTCTTTTTGAGAATAAATGTTATTGTACAGTGTACATACAAAGTATGCTAACCCTAACCCATCCCTTCACCATCCTGGGTGGCGAACAACCTGGGTGTCATGTTTGACTTCTCTCTCTATTCTCCTCATATCGCTGACCTTGCCAATATGTGTATGTATATATTTTTGTTGCTGTAACTAAGTTTCACAAGGCTTGCGTATAGCAAATAATAAAACAAACAAACAATAAATCTCACTTTCAACTCAACTCCTCGGGTACGTTATACTTTCCCTGACCTTCCCCCAAAAAGTCAATGTCTCCATAGTTATGGTTCTCTAGGGCTGCAAAGCTCGCGGACAAAGAGGACAAAATTGGGGGCCTCAGAACGCGCCAAGCGAGCCGTTGCAGATGGGAGAGAAGCCAGTTCACATTTGCACATTGAGGCCTAGTACATAGATGGATTCGAAAATTCAAGTTCTCACAGATGGCTTTACTACGGGATGTTGCAAAGTAAGAATGTATGCTCATTTAGATTGAAGGTCAGCGGCTTTGATTTTCAGCTGGCGGCCTGAAGAGGCCCACAACTCACACTGGCAGTATAAGGTTCTATTGTTTTTTGACCTTGAGAGGCAGGGACCATGCCGACAGGACTTCATTTGAAGGAGGGGTGCAATAACGTAAAAGACGATAAGGCAGAAAATTCTGAAACTAGACAGAGTTTCATGTTAGTTCAGTATACGAAAAATCATTGTCAAGAGCACAGTGGGATTTACGGACTGCATTACACAGAGACACAATGGAAATTGCAAATATAATGTAAGTAACTCTTTAGACGCTTTTATACCGGAATTAAGAATTAATGAATGGATGAATTAATGAATGAAGAGCAAGTAAAACGTTTGTGGGATCGTCTTTGTACTGGGCACATGGGCATGCAGGTCCACATTCCACACGCATGTAGACAAACAGTCGTTTCTCATTGTGTGTTAACCTCGATTTATTTAGTTAGTTTTCGCATTGATTTTAGAGCCGAACATACTCCATTGCACTATCCTTGAAAGCAAATAGTGTCAGATCGGCCGTAATAAATAAAATGAATAATATTAATAAAGATCGGCTGGCGAGACTAATTATAATTTTTATGTTTTCAAAACAGGTATATCCTACCCTACTGCTACTGCCACCAGTTTCAGACCCCGGCAGATGGTTTCTTCAACCGCCAGCTGCAGCTTATCGTAAACAACTGCACCACTTTGACGATCTTATGGTACGATCGCCAAGGGCCCATATGCCCTTACGCGGTACTAGCGGCTAGAAGCAACATATCAACATTTAGGCTGGCCTAGTGCCTAGTTGATGGAACAGCCTTGCGGTTCACCATGCGACCAAAGTGCTTCTTTTAACGAAAACCAACACCCTGTGTACCATAAAGTAACAGCGCGTGACTATAAAACGGAACAGGATTTGGGATAGAGAGAAAAGAAAAAAAATGACATTCCGATTTAATATGCCAATTGCTGAATATTCTATAAACATTTAATGTTAAATAAATGTACTTTACCAAATGTACCGTGTTGCTGTTTAATTTGAAAGTACAGTTTCATATTCCGAATTGTGGCGCGCTGTGTTGTGAGTTGATCTGTGTTGGTTTCCGGGTTCTGTGTGAAGTCGCATAGAAAGAAAAAAAACACACTGGGTTGCCGTGGTTTATTCGCATTTGTGGAGAATTAAAAATGTTTGTCTGCAGAAAGCAATCTTATCTTGAATGTGCGACTATGGCAGCTCGGGGGTTTTGCGAGGAACATTGCTGAAGGCTTCTGCAGCCAGTGTTCAGTGAGAGAAATGAACTTGGTGGTAATTTTCCTGAAACATGGCTTTACACTGTGCAATTAGACCATGTTAATTCATATAGGCATTTGCAAGCCTTTAAACAGGGATTTTTGTGTTTGTAGATTCTGATATTGCAGCATTGATTCTAATGTAGCATGGAAGTTGCACTGTTGGTGAAGTGGGTGTGCTTCAGCATATTTGTCACCCATGGGTGCGCTGGGGCCTGGTTCAAATGATAAGTGCGCTCCTTGTTCTTCCTGCTGTTCTTCTGTATATGCACCTGGGGTGAGGGGGCATGGGTTTGATCTCAATTTTCCCTCTTCAAATGTTTTGATAATGTCAGGCTCAGGGGCGGGGGATATGATTTAGTGCCGCAAAAGCAGGTCAGCCAGGGCGATGCGGCAAGTGATAGGATTATCACAAAATGACAGCGCCCTGATGCCTGTTTTCGCGTGCGTTTAATGGACGAAAACTCGGGTAAGGTCCATAGGAAATTTTTCTAAAATCGAGCGACTTAGGCTTAAAAACACATGGCCGACCCGTAGGGCCAATAAAAAATGTTGACAGAACCATTCCTTTAATGCAAGTCATCGTTTGCAAATGGGTTTATACAAGTTTTGTTTCGCATAATACAGTATTTAGCCAGGAAAGGTCCACAAATGAGGACATGCATACTTAGCTCTCAGTACGAATGCCTTTTGTGGTCTTGTTATAACTACTAATTAAAGAGGACTACTAATTAACTAAGAGGGAAAATGTAACTAGGAGTTTTGCATTATATCGTATTTTTTTTTTTGCTAGTCTGTTTGTTAGGGTTTATTTAGCTAACTCCTAATAGACCGGAGAAGAGTGAAGTGACAAGAAAAGTTGTAAACAGTGTTCATAAATTGATAGAGGTTGTAAAATGTGATTTCAATTTTCAAAATGTGATTTCAATTTATTTTTAAACTTTGTAATAAACTAATTAAAAAAAACACTATTTCACTCCACTCCATGTTTGCAATTGAAGGGAAAAACGTGCAACGTTGTCAAGCTGGATAATGCACAGGTGGAATCTTTTTATGGCACACCCTTACATATGCAGAATAGCAATCTTCACCCCTTGAGTGCAATGCGAACCCTACTCAGCCACCCAGCACTGCACAGGGTCTTGTCAAGTTAACATAGAGAGTAGTGAAATCTTGCTGCAGGGCTAAGGATTGAAATGGTGCTCTAACAGGAGCCCTCTAGCTCAGAGGGCAACCTACCCAGCTGCCTCAGTGTACACATTTTGTTGACAGTTTGTAAATCCTGTTATCCTTGAGTCGGGGCTAGCTCTGTCTAAAGAATATTCCATGATCGGTAGCTGGTTTATCATTGGGGTGTTTAGTAAAAGGGCGCAGCCTCTTGCTTCAATGAGTTCCTCATAACATTTCCTGTCGATAGATGTAACCCTCAGCCCATACACCAGACCCGTACTCTGCATTAATAGCCGGTGAATATCTAACCAATTCCATTCTAAGGTCCACTGCGGTGGTGCTTTGCTGGCCATGGCCCTTACGTATTTGTTATTGGAGAGGCAGAAATATGTTAGGATCCCTGAAGCCCATTTTGGAGATCCTTATAATGCAGGGAGAGGGACTCAGGGATCCTGGAAAGTGAGAGACTGGCTTTAATACCCTGTTCCCCACCTAACCAAATGGGTCTGATCCTGGGGAAAATCATCCAAGTGTTCTAATCCTCAGTGCACCATCAGTTAAAATAGGGACAGCGTACAGCCAAATTGAAGACAAGTATTTGGTGCCATATTAAACACTGTTGATCATTCTGCACCACCTGGAAGCTCTTGAAAGTAATTCATTAACCAGTGTCTCGCAATCGAGGTCTCCGCGCTCACTGGCAGTCTGGTACGGCCTTGCATGTGCCAGGTGGTAGAGTGGCTGCCAAACGTGATGTTGCCGCACGCTCGGCCTGAGGCAGAGCTGTTGAACTTTTATCATCGTGCCAATGTTTACACGAAGAAAGAGGTGACACACTGGTATACAGTTCTTCAATGAAATATTGTTCTGTGCCCACTTTATGGTAGGTTGACGTGCCAATCTCAGCCTCTTGGCACTGATACTGGTTTTCTTAACTTTACCTCCCAATGAATGTTTCTGGCATGGTCCTGGACAGTGCCCTTCCTGAGCGACAATTGCGTCTCGCCCAAAAGGAATGCATCATTTATTTATTTATTTATTTATAACATTGTATTTATTTATTTAAATCACAGGGAAAGCAATGCTGTATAGTCACAAAAATGCTTACCGAATGTATCATTGATAGCAGAGCGGAGGACGTGGGTCCTTTACAATGGGGTGAGAGAATGTGACTTGAAGACCAGATGTTGCAGGGGAAGCTGGAAACATAAACCAGGGATGAGGACAGGACAGAATGACATAGGAACGGGATGGTGGAGGTATTGCTGAATTAAGGATAGTGGGGCGATGGAAACATGCTGTAGGGTTGTCTATGAAGGGTATGGAGAGAGGAAAACCGGGTGATGCAATAGCGTAGACTGGTAGGAAACAGGTTTTCAGAAACCTCAGGGCTTTGAGGTTGGATATAAATAGCGATAGTGTTGGAGTAGCATGGAGAGGGAGAGGAAGAGTATAAGTGTGATCAAGAACAGGAGTCAGTGCTTTTCAAATGTGGCTGCAGGACTTCCCCATTGCGAACTCAAACACATTTAAATGCCCCCTATAGAGTAGAATGCATCTTAGATGGAATAACCATACATTGTTCCTAATATGTTTCAGAGATTGTCGGGACGAGGGAAAGTGCAATGTCTCATTCCTACTCGGAGGTCTTAATTTCATGAAATAAGATTGGTGAGTCTTCTGCAACCTTGAACACAGGCGTGTTTATTACACAGGGAGAGGTGACGACCGGCCTTTCCTGCAGCTTCCTTCCTCTCGCGGCCTAGCTTTTTCTCATCGCTTACCAAGTTCTGCTAAACTGGCTGGTGGCAACCGAGGATTAGTTTCCTCCTCCTATGTCCCTCGTTTTCTCAAGTAGTAAAGCCATATCCCGCATTCATTCAACTGAATAGCCGCACAATTAATTCAAAACTAAGTTAAAAGGGGCGCAGCCAAGATGGCAACCTAGCAGCAGCCACTTTGCAGCACTCCAAAGTTGCTGACCCATGCAGCTTCAAAATAGACATACCCTTGACATACATATCAACTTATAAAATGCAAGTGATGCATTACCCCCAGAGCCCAGCAGTACCTGATATAACTGAGGTCGCGGTGGCAGTCTCTCTCAAAATGGATCTGGGTATTCAGGTCCAACATAGGTGGATCGCTTTGCTGGGGTGGGGTGCTCTTAAGGCGTGGGGCCCGCCATCATGCTGTTGAGGATGATTGGTCCGGCAGGGCTCCCAGGTCGCGGCCTGCTTTAACGCTATCTGATGTTGGACCCACTGTGCAGCTGGGTATTGGTGAGCAGACTAGTTTCTGAATGCTGTCGGCACCAAAGTCCATATCTCGAGTGAGAGCAGACCTTTGCTAGGGCAAATACTCTGGCGACCACAAAGGCAGAAGGAGCAATTAACTCTTAATTAGGTGTGCTGGGTCAGGTGGGTGTCCTCCCTGTCCAGGGAGGTGGCCATTTATCTCCTGGTCCCCACTGCTGTGATATCAGCACAAAGTACAGGTTACAAATTGCAGTAAGTGCCCACACCAATAAGGCATCCTTGGAAGGGGCGCTGCCATTTTGGAAAAGGTGGAGTTCAAGGCAAAGGCCAAGATGAAAGACCATAGAGTTCATTTCCCTCAACAGATATGCCTTCTGGGAGACTTTGCTGGCTGGCCACACTTTATCAGAAATCTGGTTACACCGTTTTAATGGCATAATAATAACACAGCAAACTGATCTGATGTTCTACAAACAACATAGTAGAGCTGCAAAGTGCAGTGAGGGACCAGAGCAAGACAGTACGTGCTCGATCAGTGTTGATAAAGGAGATGCACCAGAACAAGGGGCAGTCAGACCCGAAGGGCCGCTGTCTAGAAACCCAACCGTGCCTAAAATCCTGAACTATATATAGATATTTATTCTGTATTTGCCTTGATTGGCTAGATCTCTGTGCTGCCTAAATCCTCTTCATGCTGGGATATAATGGGAGTCTCATTTGCAGATGCCTCCCACGTGCTCTGTGATTTTGCAATGCTTTGGTAAATCGAAGGAATGAACAGATGCAGCCATACTGTGTAAATTGGTTTGATTTCAGCAAAAACAGCAGAGTGGGATCATGCCGGGAAGAGTCCGAAATGGAAGTGGGAGGGAGGCCAGTGACTTCACCAGCAGTGGGACAGAAACAACAAAACAAGGGACAGGAGACCTCCAGAAACCCTTAACTAGCCTTAGCCCCAGTTATTTTGGCATTGGAAGGATAGAAGGCTCCATCTCCAGGCTAGAAAGTAAATTTGATATATTGAAGGAGAGTGTGTTCGTCCTGGAATAGAAATCCACTACTATATACAGAAAGGTGGGATAATAAAACTGCTTACAAAGTGAAGAAGGAAGACCGGACAGTGCCTGACCTTATAGCATGGTAGAGTCCACGGAGATCTGCGTTAAGGGGAGCCTGACAAGGGCCTTGAGGCCTTCGGGCTTCCAGTTGCTATAGCGCGAGATGCCCAATAGCTTTTGCTGAGCCATGAACCCACGACCTATTGGATCTGATTGTGGAAGAAGATCTCTCCTAGAAGGAGGATTTTAGAAGGAGAATGCAGGGAGACAGAGATGGTGGTTGAGTTCGGAGAGAGAGGAAAGAAAAGGGAGAGCTCCTTACATGATGTATAACCAATAAATAATGTGTATACCCTCTTATCTCAGAATTCACCCTAGCCACAGGTGTCACCGGGGTCGGTGATATCTTCGTCCGACAGTGTAGATTCTGAGATCTCCCCCTCCCCCGACTCCTCACCTTCTTCTTCCTTCCAAGAACCCTTCTTTTCCTTTCTTCGAGCTTGCGCCTTTTTTTTATGTAGATAGGGACGACCCCGGAAGGAAGCCACCGTGCCCCCCAAGAGGGGAGACCAGGGGGCCCCTCCCCCGGGATCGACCAAGAGGGGAAAAAAAAGCCCTTAGGCACAAAAAACCCCTGTGTTATCGTTGGGTGTCTTGGAGGTGTGGAACCAGGAATCCTTGAAGGGTGAGAGCTGGTGGAAAGTGTCTGGAGGCAACACGTGGAGTGAATACCTGGAGTGAGGATCTGGTTCACAAGGCTAGAAGTGGAAGTAACAAATACAGCAAGCAAAGGCAGTCCAGGGGAACAGGCCGGAGTCTGGTACACAGAAGGTCACAGCAAACAATACTGAAGGTAGGCGAGAGAAGTCCAAAAGGACAAGGCAGGGTACTGGAACACGGAAGGAACGGAGCAGAGCGAGAGGAAGAAGGAAATAGAAGAGCGGAATAAGCGGAACAGACAAGAGGAGAAAAAGCGGTAAGTGAAGATGGGAAGGAGGGAGGGTAAGCAAGTTGGAAGGAGGGCAAGGGAGGCGGACGAGTGAAAGCAAAGCCAAGGGAGTGAGAGAAAGGCAGATAGGACTAGCGGAAGGACGAAGGAAGAACAGAAGGGGCCGGACTGGGCACGAGGACCCGACCGGCAGACAAGCGAGTAACTCGGAAGATAGCAACAGGCAGCAAGCAACTCAGGGCTAACGGACGAAACCGGAAGCGTTGCGACGCATCCGTGACCCGGAAGTGGCCAGTTAAAACACCGGGCCGCGGAGCGCCCAACCAATAGGAATCGGAGGAAGAGAAACCAGGAAACAGGGGGCGTGGCCGAAAGCAAACGGTACTAAGTTCCGCGTCGCCAGCGGCTCCATAGACGCCAGGAACTCGGCTGCATGACAACAGGGGACAGCTTATCTATCTTCTTATGAACCTGCAGAGCAATACATCCTTCAGGTTAAAGGTCATGTTTTGTTTCTGGAAATTCCCCTGCACCAATTATTTCAACCGGTAAACATGTTACACATCCCTCCTTTGAGTGAGACAACGATAGGAATCTAACCAGTGAAATGCAATGTTTTCCCGTTGGACAATGAGCAGATCGATACTTCTTAGAGGTGGCATGTTGTCTTTTGGCCCGGTGACCATGCCCGCAATTCATCCACACCTGAGGGTGAAAGGTAGTTGGTCCATGAGCAAATGTCCAGACCCTACACCCCAAAAGGGACAATTTTCTATCCATACCCAAACTTTTCAAGTCCAACAATCTTTCAGGTGACTGCGCAAGGAGTTTTATGAAGCACCGTAAATCATGCTTTCAAAAACCTTTCTCAAAAACCCATCTTTCCTAGATGAAAGGCAGTCCTCACTGAATACATCCTTCCTTCAGGTGATGGGTCCTTCGTTACTTCCTGCAAGGTGCAAACATGGTCTAACTGTGCACAGCTTCTTTGCTTTGCAACAGTAACTGCACAGTCATTTTGCAAAGTAATGCTTCTAACACGCACCAACACTGCAATGCTAAATGTGCATCTGGCAATATTGGTCCCCCTCAACATTTTAATGGTGGTCGCTCCCCTGTTCAGTATACCATCGCATTGTTAGCAACTGGGCTTTTCTCATGTATACATTTTCAGGCAATTGAAATCATGATCAGATGTTAGCACTTGCAGGTCAGGGGAGTGCTTGGAAGGGTAAAAGGGGACAAGAGACAACACATCCTCACAGCAGTCCTTAAGTGTCTGGTTTTGGACGTGAATGGGAGAGTTATGGCTGCTTCTAACATTGAAGCTTCAAAGATCTTATATGCCCTAAGCACCACATTTAGTCAAGAATGCCCACAGAAAGTGGCTCAAAGAACAAAGGTAATTTTTAAATCCCAGTTTATATCCATGAGGCTGGCTAATGTAAAATGGAAAGAAAACGCCACCCGTAGAGAGACTCTGGTTTAAATGGGATTATACTACAATGCAGCAGGAAATGCACAATGACAAAGCCAACCACACACCACAACCCAACCACAGCATTACCGTGCTGGCAACCAACAATAGAAATGTCCATTTGGCCCATGATCCTATCTTGCTTGGGGGCAGGGCCAGTGGCCGTATGTACTTGAAATTGCGCAATTTGCTGCTGACTTAATTCTAGATTCTGCAAACATCCCTGGTCTGAGTGTGTTTGCCCTTCCCCTAAAGCCTCTGAAGTTAGCCCCTCTTCTAACATTTGTAGGGATAGCCCCGCCCTAAAGTTTTAGTCTAGTAACCCTCCTGATGCTTACATATGAACTTGCACATGCTAATCCTCTGCCAGAGATGGAGTGGAACGGCATGGCGTTGGTAGGATGGGCGCACTGGCTCAGTTTGTGGGAGCTCCTAGATCTCTTCAGTGCTCCCACATTTAATTCGCTGTCCAAACCCCAGCCCCTTGACCTCGTATCCACTCCTGGGCAGCAGCACCCAGAGTAGGACCAGCTTATAGAGCAATCGGGACATTTCCGCAGAGCGGATTGGTCAGGCCGGTGTGGCACGGTTTTGTTGGCCAGTGTAATGACTATGCATTTAATATTGCTGACTAGTGTTATTACCGATTGCACTTTAAAATGCATCATTTCCCATACGTTTTACCAGTACGGATCTACCATGTACTCCTGGATCATTATGGCCTGAAAAGTTAGAAATTGCGATATGGAAATGGGGGCCACTTTCTTAGGTACCTGGGCAGATCTGTTGACCCTTGCCAGCCCCATCTGCACCTGCCTTCAGGGGCTGGAGGTACTGGACCGGCAGTGAAGCCTTCGCTATCAGATCACTGGATTGCTGCAGGGAAGCAAATACACACATGCAAAAAAAGAAAGAAAATAAGAAACTGCCAAGACAGAAAACAACAACGAGGTGCAACTGGTAAAAGGGCCAATCATTAATTATGTAACCACTGTGGGAAAGTCTACATGAGTATTGATATTGATTTAGTATTTTCCCCAAACGGCCGATGGAATAAGGCCCAGAAGATGGCAGTTTCGGCAGAAGTTCGTGACTGGGCAGTTTCCTCATGTCTACCGAGCACACAGAACACTTTCCTGGGCCTATCCACGTCGCAGACCTCCCAAGAGAAGAAACTTAATCGGGGAAACACCATTGTGGCACTGTTTACATAATGTTTACGCTACACATCCCCCATTCCCAATATGTGTCCAGCATGTATCTCCTCTTCCTTCTCCTCACCTCTCGCCGCTGCCCCATCTATTTTGTCTCTTCACCTACAGTGGAAGGAATGTGATTGGCGGAAATGACGTGCTATACAAGCAGCGCACTGCACCGGGTGGGATCCTATCGGAGCGCGGGCAGCTTTCTTCTCCTTGCTGACAGATTTTATCCATCAGCAGTGATTATTGGATACCAAGTTTTGAGCCTCCTTACTCCATCCACTCGGATTGAGTGTGTAGTCGTGGGTTGGATCTCTTCATGGTCTGTGTGGACTTGTCACAGGAAGTCTTTTTTCACAGGCTCTTCGCCGTGATGGATTGGGACAGGAGACAGGCTTTTACGGGTATGGTAATACCCTTTACTTTTATAACACTTGACAACACTCTTGCCGCACCTCTTACCTGTCTTGTGTGCCCCACTCTTACCGCAGTCCGCAGACCAACCACGGTTTGTGCCGTGGTGGAAAGTGTGGCTAGGAGCTGGTAGGCAGGGTAGTGGGGAAGAGAGGGAGCGAAGGACGTGTTCAACTCCCCTAACTGAATCAAACACTATTTTAACACACGATACAATAGCACTCTGACCACTCTGAGCAGAAGTGTACGGCCTATTTAGTTATTAAGATGCATGCGGTCTCTCGCTTTGCCCTAACTGGTATGGGGCAGAGCCTCTCCAAATACACAAGTGCTTCTTTCCTGTTTTATATAAAAAGCTAAACAAGCACACTTTCTTTAAACAAAGCATATCAAAAACTATCTGTCTCTATTTAAAACCCTACCTCTTAACAAAGCAGCTGCTAAAAATATGAATCATTAAAAAAATATGCAGGCTTTAAAGTGTGGAACCCTCTTTGAAGATAAAAGGTCCTTACTTTGGGCAGGCAGTCTGTCCAGGGCTCCCGCTTGGATAGGTTGACTCTTGGAGATTGGGGACCTCGCAGCAGACTGTTTTTGGGCTGGCCCCTGATGGACTGAGAGGGGATAGCTAGGCCGGGCCACACGGGGTGAGTGGCCTAGGTGAGAGGCCCAGAGATCATGTTGCTCCATCCTGTGTTGCCTGAGCGGCCCAGAGGGAGAAGCTCTAGCAGAAGGCCCCAAAGATGTATTTCCCTGGGCCACGTATGCCAGGTGCAGCCCGGACAAAGGCAATTTATCAAGGAGCATTTGATTGGAGACTCTTTTCAATTTTCTTTGCCACGTATATACATCATTAATATGGTAGCCCTATGGGATGACGATTGTGTGCGCCAACTCGAACACTAATGCTATACCGCAAATTCATCTTGAAAGGGAACCGTGATATGATCGTAGTAAGGATCCCTTGGACACTTTTGAGGCCATCTGCCTATAATACCATTGGAGGCTCCCCTTGAAGGTGGCGCCACCTCCATACACTATTAGTATGGCAGACCTACGGGATGACGATTACGTGCATCACGCTGGTGCTGACTGGAGAGGCCGTATCGTTGTCTACCGATAGTTGCTGATGGCTACTGTTCGCACAGAATGGTGAAGCTTGGAGTTAGTCGTCCCGGCGGATAAGACACCGATTGCCGCGTTAGGACTGTGAAACAATAAGGTAGGTTTCACCTTCGATGGCAGCAATAACATTTCGCAAGGGACTGTCATTTGATGTGTGTGCATGTAACTTGAAGAGCACACACAGCTAACCATCAACAATTTCCAGTCTGATTCATGGAATTATTTGCGTGAATAACACATATTTGCGCGCCTTTCTGCCCAAAAATCCCCATACTTCAAACAGGGATTTTCGGCCAGAAAGGCGTGCACATCTGCGTTTTTCACGCAAATAATTCCATGAATCAGGCATAGTGTTGTTGCTATTGCTCAGATTTGTTGAATTGGTTTGATGCTAAGAACAGAAAAGATAGTTCCAAGGTAAAGCGCTGCCATACAAGAAAAATAATTGAAAGAGCATATATTGTGATTGTTACAGTCTGTGTTTTAATCACAGGTGTGCATCATACGTATCAACGCTTAGTCAGCTGAAAAAACTTTGCTCAACTTTGGCGTGAAGTATGGCACTAGGGCTGCAGCACCCACGGGGGTTGGGGGGAGAATGTACCTGTGATGCGAATGTGTGAGGTTAGTTTTCACCCACACCTACAGACGTGGCACTATGTATAATGTGTTTGAACTGTAGATGTAGGCAATAGCTAAGAGGAAGCCCTTCTTATGTCTCCAAATCAGGGTAGCTTTCTTTGCCTCCGCTGGACGCTGCCCCCTTTTGCACGGCTGGCTGCGCTACTTGGGATGTGAGTTCATGTGACCCCCCCACTCCTCCTATCTTGTCTCTTATCCTAATGAAACCAGGCCGGGGATTAGTCATTTTGTGAAGCTAACCGTTGTTAATGATGGTTATGTACGAATGCTGTTATCATGTTGATATGTGGTGTATATTTTGTTAAAGGTTGTTTTCACCAACAATGTTCAGAAGTTGTTTGTCGCCCTGAGCCAATGCAGAGTGGCTTGAATCTGCGACACCGGCAGAAGTAATTTCTGGGCACACTGCACTTATTGATGTCAGATTTGTTTACATCAATTGCTACTCTTTGCACATTTTCTATTGTGATATTTATTGCATAAGTGGTGAACTTGTTTTTTTATGTATGACTGAGAGTGTGTTTACATACATCTGCATCGCGTGGCGATTGAGATGTATGTATAATGCATGCTTAACTGGTTTTTGTATGAATTTTAGTCTATGAAATTGTTCTGGTTGTAACATCCTGTTTAATATTGTGTACAAAAATAAGAGTACAATTAATAATTGATTCAAATTGTGTGCTGTAAATCATATATGAACTGTCTAGTGACACGCTAATACGCCAAATGTAGTATGGTGTGGGGAGTTTGTTCTTGTTTTGCCCGGACTAAGGATAGCTGCTGGGGATTGCTGTAGTAGGTCTATCCCTGGGTTGGCGTGTCAAATATGGCCCAGGGTTAAGGGCAATTTGGGGGGAGCAACAAATAATTTCTTCCTGGACAGCATGCAGGGATGTCATTTCACCAAAATGGCAGGGGTAGCGGAAGTGACATCACACGACTTGATGTCATTTGGCCCCACCTAAAGTGACATTGCAGGAAGTGATGGCACACAACCTTCAGATGCGTGTAACACCTGTCTTTCCAGGCACTCTCATTTCAGCCAGATATAAGAACAGACATACAGAGGGAGGCAAGATTTGTCCATGATCACACATTTGGGGAATGCCATTTTCCAAATTCGACATGGAGCCTGTATGTAAAACATACATAATGCAGTACATGTAACAGGGTAACAGAAATCTCTAATGCAGGCTACAGATAGTGTATGAAACATCTATAGATCAATGGACACAGAAGTACTTGTTATCTGTGGCATTGATGTTTTAAACAAACCAAAAAAGCACTGACCTCGGGTGGCGTGCGCTGGTTGTTTACCAACGAGCAAATTGCTAAAGCCTGAAAATTAAATCATTGACCAAGATTTAGTATCAACAAAATTACTTGGTTATAAATGTATCTATGAGTCAGCTACCACTATGATACAGAGGCGTTGCTAGGAGTGCGGGGGCTGAGGGGGCTATAGCCCTGGGTCTTATGGTTGTAGCCCCGGGTAGAAGCTCAGGAGCTACAACCAAAAGCTAGCTAGCCCCGAGTCCCGACATTAGCATAGTCCCAGATCTTTTCCAGACCTAGCAACACCCCTGCTATGATAGAAGAATCTTATTGTGTATGTCTGAATGCCTCTGTAAGAACACATTAAAGCTGGATGTGCTCAAATTATGCCAGCATTCCCCTATGGGTACCCATATTTAAGCTGACTGTGCCCAATATAAACCAGCACAATGTATACCAGCATTGCCACATTAAAATACTGTCATGTTGCCTTGCTCACCTGCTTCCCACAAAATAGGCTCGCATTGCCTTGTAATCAAGATGCATGGCCCCTTCTCTCACACACACCTGCACTCACATACACGTGCACACATGCTGTGATGTACTTTTGATGCTTCACCTTCTAACCACTCATTCATTTCATCGTCCCCACCCCAATGCTTGCACTGTTCCCTCCCTCATCCATCACCAAACAGAAATTCAAGCCCGCCTCCATGGCCCTCTACTGTGACCAAGTGATGACGTCCTACCAAACTCCCTCTCCACTACTCCATCAATCTTACCTTTGTCAAATGAAACACTGCTTTGGCTACTGACTTTGATACTTACTATTTAGCCTTCTCTTTCACTCACTATAACCTACTTACTATTTAGCCTGCTCTTTCACTCACTATCACCTACTTACTATTTAGCCTGCTCTTTCACTCACTATAACCTACCTACTATTTAGCCTGCTCTTTCACTCACTATAACCTACTTACTATTTAGCCTGCTCTTTCACTCACTATAACCTACTTACTATTTAGCCTGCTCTTTCACTCTCTATTGGCCCCACCTATAACTGTGGACCTCCCCAATGTGACACCCATCTTCTATTACCTTATTAAACACATGACAAATTCCTTCAGGCAAATGTTTAGTGTACACAGTACTATTCTGGTGAATATAAAGTGAGATGGGCTACGGGGAGAGAAAAGCAGACACATAGCCTAATGGGTGAATGTGTCACTAAAGCAGTCTATTACTCTCCAGGCCTGCTACTCCTAATGTGTGTAACTGACACTTGCGAAAGTGACGTGACAGGTTGGCTCTACTTGCCGCTCTATTCTGGATTTGCAAAAGCTATGGCATTAGCCAATACCATTAAAAAAAGGAATTGGACTGCCTTCAATGGTTTAAACAAAGGTGAACAAAATGCCCGTTCTCCAGCCCATACACCTCATGCAATCTCTACTCTTGACCTTCAGCACTTGCAGACTGGCAGACGGCAAAGTAAAGCGCCATACAAGCAGCCCGCATAACATAATAAGGTAGATTTGGTGGTAGAAGGTTTCTGCACCAGGACATCTGTGTGAGGATTGTTTCCCATCAAGACAGATAGCAAATGGCCAGACAGCAAGGGGCTAGCTGTCCAGCAGTGCAAGAGACCGCCAGACTCTGAAAAACAGAATGCTTTCTTGCTATTCGGATAATGGGTGCAACTAATACCTAACTGGTGCTCATTGCATCAACCCTAGAAGGAAGAAACCTGAAACAAATGTTTGTTGTGATGTAAACCTACAAACAGACTCACACACTGTAGGTGAAGCATGTTACAGCACACAACACAATCTGACCTGTGTGTTACAAGTTTATCTATGGCACAAGTGCTCTAACCACTGAGCCATGATATTTTCCTGTTACAAAATGCAAAGGCTATCAAACATGGCTTAAATAAAGGTGGAGTTCCCTTTGCTGACTCCAGTGCCATGTACAGATATCATTCTACTGATCCAGTTGTTTATATTTTTAATGCATTTGGGAGCCCAAAGCTTGCATTAGTACCCGGTGCAGGGGGCGCAGCCAATCAGGTTCCGCAAATAGCGGGCTGAAACCTCTGATCTCAACCAGCGTTGCAAGGAACCCAGTGGCTGCCTCCCACGCCCTGCAAGGCCACCTTCCCCCACCATCCTATTTTTTGTATGTTTTTTTAAACTATTCCCCAACCCCCTCTCCAACCTCAGTTACCTGATTGCTGCGCCGGTGCAGCTTCACTTTTCCCGCCGCTATAGTAATGGAAGAGGGGCTCTGTATGGAGCCTTGCCCTCTACAACCACTGCGTCCATCTAAGCAAAGGATTTAGCGCCCCGTTCGATGAATACAATTTTTATTTTTTTTAGCACCCCGGGTTACCGCCACTTTGGTAACTCGGGGTGCTAATGGCATTATGCACCTGTTTCACGGGCAACACCGGGAGGTAAGTGCCCGGAGGCTCCAGTTAACCGCACTCAGTTTGCTCAGCCGGTTAACTTGAGCAAATTGGCCATTACCCCCAGTGTTGGCCATGGAGCGGGTGAAAAACGGCACATTATACTTAAGCTAAGTGCTTTTTGTGTCAGAAAAAAAAACAGATTCATGCTGTACAATCAAGATTGTTGTATGTATGTTTGTTTGTTTTCCTCAACAGTGTGCATACTACCCAGCCCCAGACTTGCTGAACCCATAGAAGAAGCTTTAGGCGCAAGATGAAAACAACACATACAAAGAAGAAGCCCCTTTGGGCTGAGTATTCAGGGGATCCTGGGCACCCACGCCTCTAACATGATTGATATTCCCCAATAGCATGTGGGCATCTGACAGGTGTTTGCTGCATTTGGTGCTCAGCAGTGGCTCACATCATCTATTGTTTTCACTAGCCTGGTCACTGGTCATGGGTTGGTGATATCCTTGACCTGCAGCAGATAAAGGTAGGCGTGATTTGGTGTGCCGCTCACAGGCTACTTCACTCTGCTTATAGCCGGGCTGCAAGTAGAGTACAACCTGGCGGGGGGTGGGGGGGACTTCATATGTTGGGAGAGGAACTGACGTCAGAGATTGTGGGGGGGGGGGCAAACGTTCTTGTGTGGGACCATGCAGGTTTGTAGGAATCAGTGTCAAGTTAGCAGCAAATTGGGCAATTCAGTGCACATAAGGCCAGTGGCGCAGCCTCTAAACATGACAGGATTGATGGACTTGCCAGCATGCTAATGCTGTTGTTGCGATTGATTAAATGATGTGCTCAGGATCACACATTTTAGTTGCGCTGAGAAACCTGGATCTGACCCCAGCATTTTAGGCAATTTACTGCATACCTTCCAAGCTGTAGTTAGTACAAATATTTGTTTGGGCTTTCAAGAACCACAATATTATATTACTGTGTTTTAAAAGGTCTCATAAACTGTAATTTTGAATGTAAATGTATGATTGGTGTCGTATCACTGGTTCATTTTTAAAAAAATGTTTAACTCTAATTTTATATTTTCTTTTCTGTTATCGTATTTGTTTTTTTTCCGCCTTTGAGTTATTATTATGTAATTGATTATGAGAGGATTGTAAATTGATCACTAATTTGCTTTTCTTAATGTATTAGTGTTTTTTTCTGTTCTTGTAAAATATTTGAAAAGTTGATTTTATCAACTACCCAATTAAAAAAAAAATACTGTATTATAGAGTTTACTTGCACACAAATCATCCAAAGCAACCGTACCATATGTGAAGCCTAATATTTTACCAAAAGGTTATCTTTGTAGCTGTTTTGTCGCACCCTGAACTGCAGACTACAAGTTCCAGAATGCAAACCTACTTGTCTTTTCAACTTAAACTACTAGACCTCATGGATATAAACAAACGCATCTTTTAAACGTAGCTTTACTTTGTTAGTCACTTTCTTTCTGTGGGCATCCCTGACCAAATGTGGTGCTTGTGGCATTGAACTGCTTCACACATTCTAGTGAGACTCTTCTGCTGAAGCTTCAATGTTAAAAGCAGCCATCAGTCTCTGAAATGAGATGCAAATGCTAACATCCTGTCATAAAGCCCCAGTTGTTGCCCAATGCTTGTTGTGGGTCTGGTCTATAGTGCGACACTGTCTGATCAATGATCTGTGACAGACTGGGGCAGCCTCTCTTTGCTTCATCTGACTCTTCATTTGTTGTCAATCATTTTCAACAGTACAATTGCAAAAGTAAACTGCATTTGTTTTTTAAATGCAGCTTTTACTGTTGCAATTGTCGTAGTGCAGCATGGCTGGGTTTCTTCACCTGCGACACTCGTATATGGGTGGGATAAATGATAATTTATCCCTTCCTCTTAAGATATATCGCCCTGTACCTCCCAGATGTTAAGACCCTGCTAGATGGGATCACCGACAGCTCTGTCGAGCAGGTTGCTGACAGGTGCATGTCCCTCCACAGATCGATAGTTCATTAACAGCGCCCCGAAGAGAAATCACTTGCACGCCTCCGAATGCAATCTCCGGACGCGTCCTAGTTTCTGGCGCTTCACAGTCGGTGGTCTTTACATTTAATAGCGTTTCCTGCAAATAAAAACTGCTGGGTTGCTACAAAAAAAAAAACAATCGTTTGGGTCTGGTAAACCGATGCAGCTGTCACCTTTTGCACCGCGCCTTCTATTGGCTGTCAGCGTTGTTGCAGATAAGGCTGCTCTCCCTAGATCCGCTACCGTTCACAACAAAGACAGGTTTGGGGGCAATGGCAACCTCATAATGGATCATGTTTAGAAACGTGTGCATTGGAGCGAATCGGGAGAGGCTCCCGCGCATCACAGATTTGCACCTGCTCCCGTATACCTGATTCAAAAAGCTTAAGACAGCAGCAAATCTGGAGATGCTTGGAGCTTCTCTGGGACGCACTCAAGCAAAGCTCTGAAAATTGGGTATGCTCTCAGTATAGCAAGATCTGCTCCTCTTTTACCCTTTGTGAACTAGTTGTTGGGCATCAGGTGTAAATAAGTAGCCACAACAAACTCCTCATGTACTTGATTGCAAATCTTTGGGAATCAGGCTCACCAAGCGTAATTATCAGGAGAGGAGCGGGAAGAGGAGGTGGAGTTACCATGGATAATTCTAGGATGAAGTGTATAAAGCAGCATAAAAGTGTAGGGATCCAAGCAGTTTTGATGTAAATCCCTTGGGCAGGCATTCAGAGGTTAATCAAGGAGGCTACTGCAGCACAGGCACGGGTGTTGGGAAGGATTGGTGAGGCAGGTGATCCCAAGAAGAAACCAGCAATGACAGCATGAGGGGAAGCAAGGTGAGAGGTCTCCGGCAAAGAAAGCACATTCCTCTGTGCTCAGGAATTTAAGAAGCCCTCCTTCTCTTGAGTGTCCCCAAGGCTACCCATGCTTTTGAGAATGCATTGTTATTTTATGTTGAGTTGATTGTCATTTTCATGGTCTCGAGGTGCTCAGGTGGCTCTGTAAGCAAAAGTGGGAAGGGCTGGTTAGTGAGTGGTAGGGGATAGAATACATGTTGTGCTCATCTTCTGATGTGTGTAGAATCAGGAGCAACTGGCGTCTGTGTGTGTGAGCTTTCTCGATGTGCTTTTTTGTGTGCACTGGGCTTGTTGTGTCTGGAAGGGCAGCATCCAGTTTTTTTTAACTTTTTTGTTGTCTGAGGCGATTGGGTTTGTAGCTTGTTTAGAGTGATGTGTGGTTTGTGTTTTTATTGGGTTCATTCACTAGCCCTCTGGGTGTGTGTTGTAGGAGAAGACTGTGATTTGTATGGGAGAGAAGTGGTTAGCAGGATTTGGGTGATCGCTGGTTATTTGTAGTTATGTTATTGTTTTCCATTCTGAATGTATCCCTTGATTTCTTTGTTTCTGGTTCATGCTTAGTAGAAGCAGGGATTTTATGGGTTTGGGCAGTCAGTTCATGGAGTGTTTGTTAAATGGTTGGCAGGTGTTTATCTCAGCAAGTTGAAAAGCCAGGTTTGAAGACTTTTCCTGAAGGTGAGGGGATCTTCTGTGGTTGTTGTTTCCTTATGGGTTGAGTTCCATAGCTTAGCTATCAGATAGTAAAAGGCAGTTCCTCTGAATGCTCTTTTCTCATAGTGTGCTGGTTCTATTTGGAGGTCGGTGCTGGATCTTAAGTCTCTCCTCAGCTGGTATTGGCAGATTTTTGTTTGGATGAATTTGGCTCCTTCTCCGTGTAGGGATTCTTGGGGCATGAAGAGGGATTTGAAGTTGATGTGCTTCTTTACCTGTAGCCAGTGGGGGCTTCTCAGGGCTGGTGTGATTTGGTCTCTTCTATTAAGTCTCAGGTGTAGTCTTGCTGTAGTATTTTTCATGCATTGTAGTTTATTGGTGAAACGTTAGGGAATTCCCAGGTATAGACTATTTGCGTAGTCTATCCTTGATAATACCAAGGAGATGATTGCAAGGGTTCTGTATGGGAAGTTGGGGTATGGGAGGATCCTTCTTATTAGTTGGAGGATATAGAAGCATTTGGCAATTGGGTTCACCTGTAATTCCAAGGTGAGGCTGTTGTACATGAGGATTGCCAGATTACATATCACTATTGACATCTTCGGTTAGCTTCCCATGGTTGGGGTCCATCTGAGGGATGTCTGTGTTGGACTGTTTTCTTGTGGGGTGGTTAATATTTCTGTTTTGATTGGGTTTAGTTTGAGGTTGTTTTTCACCATCCAGGTGTTTGTCAGTGAGGCATTTATTGAGGGCGATGTCCGGGTCATTGTTGTTAATTATCTTGAAGATGAGGGGTGCGTTGTCTGTGTAGTTGTAGGCTGCTAGTCCATGTGTTTGAATGAGTTTCATTAGGGGGGTCATATAGATGTTGAGGAGGAGTGGGGAGAGGCTTCATCCTTGTGGTACACCTCATGTGTTTGATGTGAATGGTGGAATGCAGGTTTTTTCTGTTCGATCACTGAGGAAAGTTTTCAGACATAGCAGGGCAGAGCTGTGCATACCAGATTCCTCAAATCTCTTTATTAGTATTGTGTGCCTGATCGTATCGAAGGTTGCTGATATGTCCAGTAGTACAAGGGTGGATTGGCTTTGTTGTTGTCCGCGTTAACTTTATGTTGTCCGATTATGGAGAGGAGTGCTGATTCTGTTCCTCTGAAACCAACCTGGAGTTGGTCAAGTATTCCATTGCTTTCTACATGATTGAATAGTTATTTGTACACATGGTTCTCCAGGATTTTCGCTCGGAATGGTAGGTTTGATATGGGCCTGTAGTTAGTAGGGTCATCTGTATTACCCGTCTTATCGTCTAGAAAAGGTTTGATGTACACTGATTTGAATGATTTTGGTACTATTCCAGTGTTTAGTGATAGGTTGATTATTAGTTGGATCTAGAGGGCTGGTGTTTTGATGGGAGAGTAGCTTTTTGTAGATATTCGGTGGGCACGGGTCGCTGCGAGATCCATATCTTTTAAAAGTTTGTCAAAGATGTCCTCGCTTATAGGTTCTAATCGATTGAGTGTTGTGATGGCTGTTGGAGTGCTGCTTTCTGGGAGAGTGTTATTTGTGGACTTGCGCATGTGTCGTTGGCCTGTTGTATTGCTTCTATTTTTGCTCTTCGTTGGGCCATGATGCTGTTGCATAGGGTTTGCAAGGGTATGATGCTGTTGTTGCATGAAGTTTTTTTGAAATATCCTTGATGATTCTAAACATTTCTTTTTGTGGGGTTGTTGCCGATTGGATTCTCGTGGTGTAGTATGTTTTCTTGTTTTTCAGAACTGTCGATTTATATAGCCGGATTTGTCACTGGTACTTAATTTTGTCTATTTGGTGGTTGTGCTTCCTCCATCACATTTCTAGCTTCCGGTCTGTTTTTTTCAGTCCCCCTTACTTCCTCTGTGAACCATCGTGCTGCAATTCTTTTCAGTGTAGGTTTGAAGATTTTAAGGGTGTTAGTTGGTCTAACGCATATGTGATCCAGGTGTGAAGGTACTTGTTTTGATGGGAGGTGTCTGGTTTGGAAGTTTGTAATATTTGTGTAAATGTTTCACGGTCAAGTCTTTTCCAGCTCCTTTTGTTAGTTGCCGGCAGTTCTGCGTTTGTGGCCATCATGCAGCTCTGGATTTTTACGTTGAACAGAATCTTATGAAAGTCCATCCCTGCAGAAAATTGCATCTAGTGTATGTCCAACTCTTTGAGTGGGTCTGTTCCCTATTTGGTTGACATGAAGAGATTCCAGTAGGGCACTGAGGGAGTTTGTTGTTGTTTCACGTTCTCTTTAAAACCAGATGTTGAAATTTCCCAGAACAATACGATTATTGTGATTTGTAGAAAGATTAGTTAGGGCATCAGTGACTTTAATGACAAAATTATGGTTATAGGTGGATGGTGTGTAGATCAGAAGGAAGAGTAAGTTGAATTACTAATGGAGCTTGAGGTTGACTAGTAGTGATTCTCAGTCTTCTATGTCCGTTGAGGCTAGTGGGGAGGAGCTGATGTGATCTCACTGTTAGATTAGAATAGTTTGTAACTTTTGGCTATGGCTTCATGAGCGATTACTTGTAATTGTCTCAGAGCCATGTTTCTGTGAAGAATAGAGCGCCCATACCACCTTTGCTTAGGAGGTCGTACATTTTTGTTTTGTGCTTTGCCATAGTTCGCACGTTGAATAGGCTGCCGTGTAGTGTGTGCGGTCTGGCTTTTTCTTTCCTAGGAGTTATTGCTGGTGTCTCAGAGGGAGTAGCATTTGTTGGTCCTTCGACTTTCTGTTGGGCTGGCCTGTTTATTGTCAGGTGTGTGGTTTTCTGATTTGTCCATTCGTTGAGGAGTTCCATTAGGCTGCGCGTTGGGTTTCTCTGTTCCGAGTCGTAATCAGATCTTTGGTTGTCTTGGTGGTCTTTTTTTCCAATCTATGGTTATCTAAGGGGTGTGGGTGGTGAGGCATTCCAGTCGAGCTCTTGTTCTGCTGGGTGTCTTTCTGATACTGTTTTCTCCGTTATTGGGTTCTGTGTGTTGTGGCTGTGGTTTAATAGTAAAGTGGGGTCTCTTCTAGTGTTGCCTGGGTCATTGGTTGTGGGCTGTTTTGACTTCCGGTCTGGCTGCCTTGGAGGTGGAGAGGTAGCAGAAGATGTACGATGTCTTTGTTCTAGTCTTAGTCTGGATCTTTAGTTTATTTAGTGGCGGTGGATAGTGACTTAGAGGTGTTGTGAGTTCCAGTAGATTGTTCTTGTTGTCCGGTGGTGGTTTCATTTTGGGTCTTTTTTGTTGTTTTCTATCCTTGTTCGTTTTTCCTTCTTGTATTGGGGCATCTTTACAGTTGTGGATGTTTAGTGATTGTTGTGGGTTGGTGGTCAATTGATGTTGTGGCTGTGCGCCAAACTGCTCCAGTGGTAGGTTTCCTGGTTGGGGGCTTTCACGGATGTTGATAGGTACTGTTGATTGTAATTACGCCGGTCATGCCATGTTGTTGGGCATATACTAAATGGAATCAACTGCGTTTGTTGGCTTAACACAGTGGCGAATGCCTCGCTCTGGTTATAGGGAAGGAGAGACCCGTATTTGTCTCGTCAGGGTCTCATATGCTTTTATGATTACAGAGGCAAAAGCCCTCCTATGACGAGTTGTTTCTTGGTCTCTGGAGTTTTCTGAGGTTGGTAGTGATATGTTTCGGAAGCGGTTGGAGTTGCAGTGGGTAAGGTTGGGTTTCCAGGGGCAGAGGTCCAAGGGACACAGTCCAAGGTGTTTAGGTTCAACGTGTGAAGATGGTGGTTGTGAAGATTCAGAAGGTGGCTAATTCAAGGGAGTATAGGTTAGAGTGGCTAAGTTAAAGCAGGTATAATTCCGTGGTGTCTTGGTACAAAAGGCAGAGGGTTTGAAGTGACAAAACTCAGTTGTGGCGTTGTTAGGATTGGTAAGGTTTGTGGCAATGGATGTAGTAGTGGTTGGAAAAAGTAGGCTCTGAGGGGTGAAGCACCGAGATTTGTAGTAAGCAGGACATTTCAGAGAGGTAAAGAATCAGAGTCTCAAAGTTAACAAAGGCTGGATTTAAAATGTTGTAGGATCAAGTGACAGGATTTGGGTGGTCGAAGTTCCGATTGTCAGGGTTGATGATAGCTTAGTTGGAAAGTGGCACAAGTCAGCAATGTCAAAGTTCAGAGGGGCAGAGTTCTAGTCAGCAAGGTTTTTGGGCAGAAAGTTCAAGATGTCAAACTTACAGAACGTCAAAGTTCAAAGTGGCAAAGAGCCAGACGTCATGGTTGTAGTTTAGCAAAATTCATAAACAGCAGGCTAGAAGCAAGTGGGTTTAAATTGGTTAAATTCAGAAGGCGGCAGAGTGCAGGGTGGCACTATTCAGAGCGGCAGAAATTCAAACTGGTACAATTTCATGTTGCTTAGGTTAAAATAAGCAGCAAACACACCAGCATAGTTCTTAGAGGCGAGGTTTGGAGGCAGTTGAGGCTAAACCAGTACAGCTCCAAAGTGGCCAAAATTCATAAGTGGTCAAGATTAAGTCAGTACAGCCCCAAAAGTAGCAGAAATCAGATCGGCACTGCCCAGATTAAACCAATACAGTTTTAAAGTGGCTAGGCTCAAGACAGGAGGAAACAAGTTAGTGCCGTTTTAGAGTAGCTAAATGCGAGGGCAGCAGCGGCTAAATAATGCAGCCCTAAAGTGGCCCTGTCAAAAAGCAGTGGAAACCAAATCAGCATAGAATTAATGTGGCCAAATGCAAAAGCAGTAGAGAATGCAAGAATGGCTGACACTCCAAAAAGCTTTGGTAAAGTCGTCTGTTGGCACACGTTTTGTTAAAAAGGGCAGGGCCTTCCTTAGGAGTGCCCGCCGCACCCGCATTGCGAGTTCTGCGCCGATCACGTGGCATTGCTGAGTGAGATACTACGTGTCTACTGCTGGCACCAAAGGAAAGAGCATACATAATGGAATTCCTTGGCCAGTATCGAGGGGTGTCTAATCTCTGATGTTTTCAATGATTAGTCCTCAAAAACTGTGGTCTCAAACAAGTGCAAATATTACCGAAAACCTATTGCCTGATTTTAATAATGATTGGTCTGAACTTGTCAATTATTTGTGGAAAAAAGCTATTTGGTTAAGGAGACATAACATAAAAGCATTTTCAGTACATGATAAAAGTGCCCTGAGGTCAACTGTGGCATATTTTTTATTTGTTTAATTTGTGCAGTTTGTGCAGTTCATTTTTTTACATAAACCTTAAGCACATGCGTACAAAAATAATATATAAGAACAGTAAAAAGAAGGACATTTCATAATTTATCTATTTACGTAATATAATCTGATATTGAGATAAAAATACTTTTCAATTTCGCTATTTTATCCTGATAATAGGGTAAGATATATATATATATATATGGGATACATTACTCACCGTAATCGTATTTCTGATGCTTGTATCTGCTTAGATTCACATGCTGTGCATAGGCCGACATCTAGTGGAAGCTGCTAAGTATTACAGTTTGTTTTTCAAAACTCGAAAATGGGCGTCGACACAGGGCGTGCCAGTAATACTATCCCTAGTGTGACGTCCACTGTACCCAAGATCCCTCACGCGTCTAGGATCCTCAGATTGTATTTTTTCTGACATGAGGTAGCATGAGAAGTAGCGTGAGTACAGATAATCCAAGCAGATATACAGAAAGGTAAGACTACAAGCAATCATGCGCCTTCTCTCGGAGGGGAGGAAGGGTGGGTCGCATGTGAATCTAAGCAGATACAAGCATCAGTAATACGATAACGGTGAGTAATGTATCCCTTCTGAGGCTTGTGGAATCTGCTTAGATCACATGCTGTGCATAGATTAGCGAGCAGTACCAGAAGAAGGAGGTGGGATGTGAGAAGGGTCATAAGCAAATAAGTGTCTTAGAACCGCTTGTCCCACTTGAGTATCTGTCTTGGAATGGGTGTCAATGCAGTAATGCTGAGTAAAAGTGTAAATAGAGCTCCAAGTAGCTGCTTTGCAAATGGTGTCGAGGGGAACATTTGCAATGAAAGCCAGAGTGTCCCCAATGCCTCTAGTAGAGTGGGCCCTTGGCGTATAAGGCAGAGTCTTTTCAGAGAGTGAGTAACACAGCTGGATACAGTGAATAATCCACTTCGAGTTGGCACCTTTAGAGACGCGATCCCCCTCTCTGCCTGTAGCTACGGAGACAAACAGTTGATCTGTTTTCCTTAGCGGTCTTGTTTTATTTACATAGTAGAGGACCGCCCTACGCACATCTAGGGTGTGTAGTTTCACATCAGCCGAGCTTTGCAGGTTCTGGAAGAAAGCCGGAAGCTCGATGGACTGGTTTTTCATGGAATTTTGATATCAATTTAGGTGAGAACCTAGGGTGTGTGCGTAAAACCAGTTTGTCTTTATGGATAGTAAAGAAGGGATCCTGCACTGACAGAGCCTGAATTTCACTGACCCTTCTTATAGAAGTAATAGCTACTAAGAAGGCCGTTTTTATAAGTCAGGTGTTTGAGACTGCTTTTATGCATGGGTTCGAAAGGGGGGCCCATGAGCTTGGCTAGCACCACATTAAGGTCCCACCCTGGCGGTGGGTTTGAAATAGGAGGGTGAAGTCTCTTTACTCCTTCCATGAAGGCTTTAACTACTGGTACTTTCCACCACAACACCTTGCTATGGGAAGTGGTGTAAGCCGAGAGAGCTGCCGGGTGTACTTTCAGTGAGTTAAAAACCAATCCTGCATCTAGCAGGTGGAGCATGTATGTAACAATAGTGGAAGGAGTGCAATCAACTGGGTTGATTTGTCCACTCTGGCACCAGATAACGAACCTCTTCCACTTGTCAAAGTAACAGTGCCTTGTGTTTAGCTTCCTAGATTCCTTTAGGATGTCCATACACCTCTGTGGCAATTTGAGGTGTCCAAACTCTATGACCTCAGGAGCCATGCTGCCAGGTTCATTGAGTTGGGTTGCTGGTGCACTGTTTGACCTTGGTGCTGGGACAGTAGGTTGTACCAGGCTGGAAGTTTGATGGGCTCGCACACCGCCATCCTGCGTAGGTGTGGGAACCACGGTTGTCTTGCCCACATGGGAGCAACTAGGACGAGCGTCATCGATTCCCTGTTTATCTTGTTCACCACTTTCCTGATGAGAGGAGTTGGTGGAAAAGCGTACGCAAACATCCCTGACCAGTTCATCCACAGGGCGTTCCCCTGGGAGTCTGGTTGGGGGAACCTGGATGCAAATCCTGGGCATTGTTTGTTTTCGCTTGTGGCGAATAAGTCTATAGTGGGGAAACCCCGCTGAGAGAAGAGATCTTCTACGACCTCTCTGTGAAGAACCCATTCGTGTTCCTCTGGGAGGGAGTCTCTGCTCAGAGCATCCGCTAGGGAATTGAGCTCCCCTGGAACATGTTGTGATGACAGGAAGATGTTCCGTCTGAGTGCCCATATCCAGATTTTCTGGGCAAGCTTGGACAGATTTGGCGAGCGAGTCCCTCCTTGCTTGTTCAGGTAGAACATGGCTGTAGTGCTGTCCGTCCAGATTTGCACTGACAGGTTTAGTAGATGGGGCTCGAACGCCTGAAGGGCTCTGAATACTGCCAGAAGCTCTAGCAGGTTGATGTGGTTCTTGGCCACTGAGTGAGACCAGAGACCCTGAGCTGTGTGGTGGAGATGGTGAGCTCCCCACCCCGTCAGACATGCATCTGTAGTGACTACTGCCTGTACTTCGGGATCGTAAAAGGGTTTCCCCTTTGCGAGATTCTCTCTTGTCCACCAGTGAAGGCTTTGTACCAGTGTTGGCGAAACGACCACTAGATCGTCCCACTGACCACTTGCCTGAGACCACTGTTTCGCCAACCATTCCTGCATGGGACGCATGCGCAGGCGCGCGTGGGGGACCAGGTAAATGCATGACGCCATCATGCCCAGTAAACGCATTGCTTTGCGTGCTGTTATTTGTTGACCGGACTGATAATGCGGAATTTGCAGAAGTATATTCCGAATTCTTTCTTCTGAAGGAAAGGTCAACCCCTCCTGGGTATCCAGGATTGCTCCTAGGAATTGTTTTGAGGTGCTTGGCACCAGGCTTGACTTCTTCTCGTTGATTGAGAAGCCTAATTCGTGGAGGAGGTCGATAGTCCTTTGAATGTTTGTCCTGCAAATTTCTGGGGTTTCCCCCGTTATGAGCCAGTCGTCCAGATAAGGGTACACTGGGATTGCCTCCCCGCGTAGGTGTGCAGCCGCCACCGCCAGTACCTTGGTGAATACCCTTGGTGCTGAAGCTATCCCGAAGGGCAGTACCTTGAATTGGTAGTGGCGACTGTCCACCTTGAAGCGCAAGTACTTTCTGTGCGCTGGGAACATGGAAATATGAAAATAAGCATCTTTCATATCCAAGGTTGCCATGTAATCCCCCTTTTTTAGGAGGGGGATTACCTCTTGTAGCGTGGTCATACGAAATTTTTGGGGCTTGACATACTTGTTGGCAGGCCGTAAGTCCAATACTGGGCGCATTGTTAAGTCTTTCTTTGGCACAAGGAAGTAAGTTGAATAAATACCCTTGTTTACTTGGTGTCCCGGGACGAGTTCTATCGCGTCCTTTTGTAGAAGAATGGCGATCTCCTCGAGGAGAATCTTCTGATGTTCTAAGGAGTGTACTCTTTGTCGTGGAGGATGGTTCCGGGGACGCTACAGTAGCTCTATACAATATCCCGTGGATACTGTTGACAGCATCCATCTGTCTGATGTGATCCCTTCCCAAGCCTGGGTGAAGTTTGAAATGCGTCCCCCTACTGGGGTTGCGTGAGAAGGGACCCTGAACTGAGCGTCACTGCTTTGGTGGAGGCGTGCCGCCTCCCTTGCTGGGGCTGCCTCTGCCTTTACCACGACCTCTCCTATTACCTCTGCCGTAACCCTGGGTAGACTGTTGGTTGTTGTTCCACTGTGTACCCTGCCCCTGGGAATAGTTCGATCCTCTCTGGGAATTTTGGCCGCGTGGGCGACGAAAATTACTATTCCCTCTCTGGTTAGGGGGTTTATTGGTTAACTGGCCAAGGGATTTGAGTGTCTCGAATTTGTCCTTGGCATTTTTCAGTGCGTCCTCGACCGCCTTACCAAACAACAGATCGGCTTCCACTGGTTTGTCTAACAATGATGCCTGAGTTTCTGCCTTAAAACCAGACTGCCGTAACCACGCATGTCTCTTGATAACAGTACCTTCTGCTATCAATCTGCCTGCGTTATCCGCGGCGTCGAAGGTTGCTTTCAAAATGCAACCAGACACGGCTCTACCCTCTGCGGAAATCCAAGCTAGTTGGCCCTTTAACGGTTCAGGAGCAGAGGCTATGAGAGCCGCGACTTCTTACCACTTATGGCAGTTGTAGCTGGCCAACAGGGTGGTGGAGTTAGCAATCCTTGCTTGATAGGCGGACGTTGAGGCTACCTTCCTGCCGAAACCGTATAGTTTTTTGCTCTCCTTGTCGGGAGGAGCTTCTGACGAAGACAAGGGTGTTCCAGCCCTCTTACGAGTGTTGGTAACAACTAGGGAGTCTGGCTTCAGATGCACTCTTATATAGAGAGGGTCAGACTGAGCTGCCCTGAAAAGTTTTTCAACCCTTTGATTGACTGCTCTGGTGAGGTTTGGGTTCACCAGGGACGGATCTATTCTCCGCTGAATGGATTTAAGGATAGGGATGGTCTCGGCAACCGGCCTCCTTTCTCCCACTAACTCTTCTGCGAAGTCCCTTTCCTCCTGTACCCGTGGGTGTCAATGTGGAAATGTTCTGCTGCACGAGCGAGAACCTCATTTAGGAGGGGCTGATTATCGACCGGGGAGTCGGTAACCGGGGCTTCGTTCTCTACCGGGGAATCTACTCTGTATGTTTCCGGGTTATCCTCTTCTTCTTCCTGTTCCTCATCATCCCCATAGTAGCCCGTCCCGGTTTGCTCTTCTATCATACCAAATTCTTGGTCTCCACAAAAGGAAGCCTCTTCTTGATACCGTGAGTATGGTGTTGTGTAAGGTTGTACCTCGAAGGGTTCAGACCTCATCGGGGTTTCAAACCGGGCCTTCTTACTCGGGGGGATAGGATCAGTAGAGCCTGAGGGTGTAGCCCCTTGTGGATCATACGAGAGGAAATGTTCTGGATTTTTATCATAAAAATCAGCCAAAGAAGACATTCTTGACATGACCCTATCTATGTCTTCACTGGACCATTTTTTGGAACTGGGAATGACTCTCTCAGCAAGTCTATGGGATTTATCTTGAGTAGCTTTGCTGGTTGTGGACCTATCAGCAGACCTGGGCTTGTCTGTCTGTTTAGGGGGGGTGGAGTGTTTCACAGGTGTGGAAGAATGTACAGGTAGTTTCTTCTGCTGTTTTCCCCCCTCCCCGTGCGTAGAAAAATGTTTTCCCTGCCCCTTAGTGGCTCCGGAGTTTTTCGACGCCTGGCGTCGAGGATCGGGAGAGGTGTCCCTGTCCTTCAAGCGTGGGGCCTCGCTGGCTTTAATTACGGGCTCCGCCTCCTGGAGCGCAGCCTGGGGGTGGAAGTCGTCTTCGTCTTCCGACGATCGAACTTCTGTTAGCCTAGGGAGCGAGGCACTCTTGGCAAGAGTGGATGATTGCCTGGAGTCATGCGGCGATCTTGATCGAGAGCGCCCAGAGGACACCGAATCGGACCGTTCTGTCTGTGCCTCTTTCCGAGAACTCGACGTCGTCGAGTCTCGGTTGGACTTAGTGTGTTTAGTGTGTGTAGTATGTGAAGCGCTTGCGTCGCCGGGGGTCTTCCCCATAGCCGCCCTGCCGGACGACCTTCCGAGGTCGGGGACCTGCGCTCGCTGTCTTTCGACGCCGTAATGCCCTCGCCGTCCGAAAGTACGGCGTTGCTGCCATCGCTGAAGGCGCCCTCCGCTGCCATGGCCGCCTGCCTGGCGTGGTGGGCCCAACGCTTCGTCGAACGGTCCTTAAGTGTCTTAGGTTTAAACCTACTACACGCTCTGCAGTTCGCTTGGGGGTGGTCCCTCGGCAAGCAGAGATTGCACGTGGCGTGCCTGTCGACCCAAGGGTATTTGCGGTTGCACTTGGGGCAGAATTGAAAAGGGGTACCCTCCATATGCACCTTTAGGCAGCGGGCTGTTAAGTGTAGGAAATGTATAAGGTGTACCTATATACCAAGAGTGTAGAGTATGTACCACCCCCCACTCTCCCTACTTGCAGGGCCGAGGCCAGCGGCCTACCAGGCCCGGGCCGAGGCCAGCGGCCTTCCGAGGCCCAAATCCGTCGTGCAGCAGCCGACGGTCGATTTCTTCTCCAGCCGGCGTCGAGTGTCGAAGTTCGACGTTGGGGTGGGGAAGGATGTCAATAGATTAATAATTTTAAATTTTAGCAAAAGTATGGCTAAGGCCAGGGGTCTCCGCAAGATGCTTCCGACCAGTATGGCGGATAAAAACAATCTGAGGATCCTAGACGCGTGAGGGATCTTGGGTACAGTGGACGTCACACTAGGGATAGTATTACTGGCACGCCCTGTGTCGACGCCCATTTTCGAGTTTCGAAAAACAAACTGTAATACTCTGCAGCTTCCACTAGATGTCGGCCTATGCACAGCATGTGATCTAAGCAGATTCCACAAGCCTCAGAAATATATATATAGACCATTTAAAATCATTGGTATATAATAATTAAAAGATTCAAATAGTGTATTCTATAAATTTAAAATTCCTTCAATAATTCCTTCCATATGTTAAAAGCTGGTGCTGGTATCACTATCGAATTTGCCCCAACTCTTGACCAAATCTGATCCTTAGCGATATCCTCAATATTTGTCATACAATAGAAATGCTTCAAGAGGAGTGTTTTGCCATGAGCCAATATAGTCCATTGTTGGTAATAGATTTAGGTTCAGATATAATATGAAACGTTTTAGTTCCATTGTGCATAACTTAGTCAGATAGCCACATAGTCTATACCATGTGAAGCTTTGCCGTGAATATTCTATGTACCTTGCTCCCAGAAAGCTTATTGACATTTATCGACCTGTCCCAACATCTGGATTTATTTTTTATCTTAATTTCGAAATTGGGATCACTGCTTAAAATATCTGACTCCAGATCTAGCGCTTCTTTAAAATGTGTCTGCTGTCATTTGTAGTTCAGTAATAAAAATATTTTTGTCTGCGGTGCAAATGCTTCTTCCCATTAACTGAAATAACTCATTGGTATTTTGACTGTCCTTCAAAAACTTCACGTATAACAATGTTTTTTGAACACGCTAAATTGGTATTTGTGAGATTAACTCAAATTCCAATCTCAGAGCCTCGGCCCGCATAGAGTTTGGTACATTAATCACAGATCTCAGTAGTTTCCACTCACATACTTGCATGTATTTTAGGGGCACCAATCCATATAGGATGCTTGGCACCGTGCTTGACCGGTAAATCTCAAGAAGGCCCTCGATATTGTATCCACCATAATGCGCTATATAGTGCTTGATTGTCAACCATTTTTTTCAAGTTTTAGCAATAGCCCTCTCTCCACAATATGTCATTCTAAGCCAATTTGTGTGAGGTATAACATTATAATGTCATTGCCGTGCGAAAGCCATGGTGTCTGCATGCTGTTTATTTTCGGTGGAAATTTTCGAATTGAAACAAAGACCGGATTCAAATCTGCAGTATATAAATTGTACAAAATCGGGGCCAATACGCACCCTTGTTTAAGGCCACATTTTGTGGTTTGGTATTTTGTACACAGTCTTGCACGATTTAGATGAACCGTAATGGATGTATTTGTGTACAGCTGTTGGATATAATATAGTACGTTTTCGACTATCCCCCAGGGAATAGGTTTGCGCCCGAGCAAATCTCTGGGGATGAGGTTGAATGCTTTGCTAAAATCTATATAACAACAGTAAAGGTTTGGCCTATTTTCGTCAGCTATGAGGTACTGCAATATGCACGTGTTACTGATTGTGTTGTAACTTTTCCTAAAACCTGTCTGGAATTACTGAGTATTTTGTTTTCCTCAGTCCAGTGAGTGAGCACTTTTAAAAGAATTGTGGCGAAAATCTTCTGGCTACTATCCATCATGGCTAACAAGCGATAATTGTGCGGGTCCAATCTATCGCCTTTTTTAAAGATGGGAACCACAGATTTATGCCATGTGGCTGGTATACTGCCAGATGATTCTATATGTTTATATATGTGTTAGGACCCGGGCCCATAATGCTGGATGAGCTTTCATGACAATGTTTGGTATGCCATCAGGGCCCAGGGTATGCAAACTCTTTAGTTACATCATAATATTAAATACAGACTCCTCTTCCACATCCAGACTTGCCATGCTAACTTTAGTTTCTTCCAGTGTGATCAGTATAGTATGGTATTCTCTATCATAGTATAGTTCTTCTAGGTAGGCCACCATCGTCGCGCCTTGAAACACTTGTGTATAGGCGCGTTACAAATGCCATATCATATCATATCATATCATACCATTTGCTTTCTGGAATGGGGTTTAAATCGCCCGGCGATATTCCCTTCTTGTACTCATTGAAGTTGGAACAAAATCTATCATATGATGGCAACAAGCCAAACAAAAGAAGTCAGTTTGAATTTTTGGTTGAGTACTTCTGTTGCTTTCTCCAATTATTATATTTAGTGGCTATGTTTTTAATACGATTCTGTTTTTTGTCCCAGTTCACGATTGGGTTTGTCTTAATTGCAGCTCTAGCTTTCCGGTACATTTTCTTTTTTTATCAACTATCAGAAAATCATAAGGATTTCTTGTTTTGGTACTATAATTTCTAATTTTACCAGCGCTTTGTTTACAGGTAAAGCTATCATTGGCAGATGGCATGGAGACACATTTGATGCTGATTCATAACCTCTGCGAATAATCAGTGTTGTAAGGATACCAATGGGAGATATGCACTGTTCGCTAAGGTTAAAGCAATGCCAGTGTGGTTTCTACAAAGCCTTCCTTTTATTGCGAGAATAGTCCCCAATGCAATGTCCTTAGGAAAGAATAAGTCTAGTCTTTAAAGATTTGTTAAGATCCATCTCTCCCAAGGATTCCTCTAAATATATTCACTGCTAGAAGTACAGCAAAACAAATGCAGGAATGAATAATGAGAAAACTCTTGCATTTATTACCCAAGACAGAGAGATTTTGAGCCAAACAATTTCCCCAAAAATCTAGTATTTTACAACATGGAAGACCAGATGCCCCGAACTAGTGGATCTCTTTCCCGTAAACTGCTTCGCTACTTCTGGGGAGCTTTATTAAGAGGCCGTTCTTCAGGATACAGGGGGCTCGCGACACAACACCACAGTTGAAGGACACTGTACATGTAACTAGACAATTCCACTGTGATCTAGTCTTTGTTGCAGTTAACCTGTTAAATCAATGTTATCACCTTAGTCCACTCACTTATTAAAACGTCCCTCTTATCTTGTGCCTTTCCCTCCCCCACCTAACTTATTATTATTGGGCATTGGTCCTTATCACTATTATTAAGCTTATTCCACAATTCTTTTGTGGAATTACCACCAACTTTGTTTACCATTAAAGCCACTCGGCCTGGCAGATTTACTGCTGGGTGTATGGTGTGGATTTGCCTATGAGTGGTGGTATGGCATCATTGATGACCATTTTTGGACTCCATGGGGAATGTTTGAGGATGTACTGCGAGAAGGAAATCAGATTCTGCTGTGGCAAATCCACTGATTTTTGGAGTTGCATGCTTGGGATGATGCTCCACTTTACCTCCAATCCCAGAATTCGGCAGTGCAGTAGAATTTGTGTAAATTCTGTTACCTCCTAAGAAAGTGGCAGTATCAGAATGACTGTAAATAATGTACCACATCAGTGAATTCATAAGTAGGGCCCTTTATGACATAGCAGACTATCGTATTTTACAGATATTTGTACTGCTTGTTCATTCGTACACTGCTTTGACGAAAGCATTCTATAAATAAAATGAAATGAAATTAAACAATCTCATAATTACAGTTGGTAAATAAGCAATTATCACCCAATGCAGGCGCCTCTCTGCTCACCCTCTCCCCTGCTCAAGTTGTTCATTATTTCTTGCACCCCACTCTTTTAGGGTCAGGGATGGGATACGCCTGGGCAAGATTTAGCATTTGCGGTTTACGGCCAGGGTCCTGTTATGCAAAGAAGCAAGATTATTTAAATGGGGGACCAAGATCTGGCATAAAATAAAGAACCACGCGGAGCCTGAATTAGCATAGAGAGAATAAGGAGGCTATAAATGTTCTCCGAGCCCTGCCAAGTATTATGAAACAGAGGAGAACAAAATAGAAGAAATTAGCATGAGGCTGAACAAGATCAAAGAATCCTTATTGCAGCGTGACTGTGAAAGAGGGACTCGAATAAGACATAAACATGTTTGAATTGCTAATCGGAAAGGACATGTGGAGAGTTCCACTGACTCGGTAGTGAAGAAGCTCAAAGGCGATGGACGCGGCTGCTGGAGAAAAGTATGCTGCAGAGAGTGCCTCCCCGCAACCCCTCATTGGTGGGACTGCATCACTGACATGGAGAGGGGTGTAATATCATAAAGCTCTGACATGGCCACAGCGGCAGATTCTACGTAAATAACACGTCTTCGTTATTGTCATATATCTAGGTTAGAGATTTTTGATTGGGCGGGGACTAAAATTTAAGGTGCTGCTACTGGACCTTCTATCATCTGAAAAGAAGAGCAAGACAATAAGGATGTTGACGTCAACGCACACTGGCCTATCCCACTCCGAGCTTGACGATGATATGGTTTCGGGCTTAAAAACAAACGGGGGTGATATGGCAGGACGTTAAAGCCAATACTTACTGGCCCATCCTTCTTGGAACTCAAAGACAAATGGCGAGACTATGGGAGAATGTTGACACCACTACTCAATGTCCCGTCCTTCTCGGAACTCAAAGACCACGATGACGTATAGAATTGGCACCTAATTGATTAGATACAGATTCTGAACCATCCACTGACTACAAAATTCTGTTAAGATATGCTAAAATCGAGCCTGGGATCCAAGGCCAGTGCAAGAGTAAGGCCATTCTATGCGGCTTCCTGAGGCGCCACCAGCCGAGAGGCTCCAGTGGGTACCATCTTGGCCCCAAAACATGAAATCTTTCCACATAATTAAAGAGGGAGGGCACCAAAATGGCCCTTGGCTCAGGGAGGAATTCATCTTTGCTGCAATCCTATGGGGAGAAAAGTGTGTTCAAAGATCTATGCATCAATGTCTCTGGAGGATAGCTTAGGGGCAAAGCGCTCGCCTTGGAAGCAAGATAACAAGGAGCAACACAGGTTCGATCCCCGGGTCTGCGCTTAGAAACCTCCGGGTATTAAGCGCGTTATAAATAACCTATCATAATCATCATGAATGGCTTGGTGATGTTGGTCCAAGCTAATGAGGGAGGGCAAAAAAGAATGTGCAAGTCTCCCGAGAGCACGCTGATTCCTCACCGATTAAATGCGTCCTAAATCAATGTTCATCTGATCTTGATATGTTCTGTCCAGCTATCACGTCAATAAGCAAGTGATGCCGTTCAATGTACACCAGTCGTCCCCAGTTCCCACGGCCGTCCTAGATCATGCTGCTGACATTGTTCTATGGTCCGAGCAGCTGATGAGAGTACACTCTGACAGACATAGGTTGGTGTCTAGACTCACTCCTCCACTACATGCCAGACTCCAGCCTCAGAGCGCAGGAACAGGTATCAAACCCATGCGGTCTTATTTCCAAGATGAGCGCCTTGCCCCTGAGCTATCCTCCCAGCCTGCACGTTGACCAGAGATGCCACATGATGTTTCTTGGGTATTGCTATGGCAACGTTTGCGAGGGATAAAGGAAGAATACTTGTGTGCATTGGGTACATTTCTGCAATAAAAACGTTGATAGTGATTAATGACCATGACTGTGCCTGCCCCTGAGAGGAACCAATCAATCTGCAATGCAAAATGACAATTACTACTTTTTTTACTCGGTAACAATATAGATAACAATTCATTGCAATCTTCCCAAAAGCATTGGCCCACCTAGAATGTTGTGTTGATGTTTAAAAGCATAAGGATTTCGTATTGGATTATTTAAAAAATAACAAGCTATTTTTGTTGCCGCAAAGTGACTGCGCTTAATGGCAAGAAAACATTTTGTGTAGGAGTTCCCCAGCTGTGCAAAACATAGTTTAACGGCGCAAGTACTTCTGACAAGCAGCATTCTCTGTCACGTCCCCGGTCACACATCGCACTACCACCATGTCCCCATGTAATTCCCGACGGCGGTTGGACTACAGCTCATGTTGGCATAGCAAACGACTCAAGAGAAACTCCTTTCCGACACGAGCCCCTTACCTCCAGTGGCGGTTACCATGAAGACTGTCCACGCCACTTCATGGTCTTCGGATTGGTTTTGGGCCCCGTCGCGTTAAGTGACACGTGATCAGGAAGTGACAGGCTCGATTGGTTACACGAGACGAGGAGCACGCATCATGTGATCAGAAAGGAAGAATTGACGCGCTGACGTGACACGGAGCATAACACGTGACGCGCTCACATGACATATTTTTGCCTTTCAAAAGATTCGAGCGAATGCTCACACGTCGCTTCACTGCTGCTTACGGCAAGTTTTGTAGAGCGCTTTCCCTGCTTCTGTTCCTTGGAATCCTTGATCACGGACTGCCTTCACGGACCCGCTCTGCTTCTCCTCGGTACCTTTGCTTTGGCGATCTTTCCTGGATCAATATACAAACTTGGTTTTTCCCTTGGACTTGCTTTTGGATCATCCATTGTTATTGTCGTGACCGGCCGGTTTTCTGACCACAGACTACATCTTGGACTGATTACGGATTTCCCATCATAGTACTTTGCTTACGTTTCTTGGCAAAATCAGGTGTTTCTTCCATCAAGAGTGCCACATTACCATCTACTGCCTGCTGCCGTCGACCATAATAGAATCCTGCCCAGTACTTCACCCAGGGTATCTGGCCACTGCCATTGGGGTAAGAAAGAGTGTGACTTGTTCTTGTAACCATTCACTGTCTTGCCTTGCTTTCTCTAACCTAGTTGCTTGCCTTACAGTGGTCAGGGGGTTCACTTCCGGCATTCCTGGTTCCAGGCTGACGGTACTCCACACCTGTGGCCCCAAAGATTGCACGAGCAGTTTTATTCTATACTTGCCTGTGTGGTACTTGGGGACGGAGGTTTCATCATCTACACGACCATCAAGTCTTAACATTCTCCCAATAAAGAACTTGGACTACCTTGTGCTGTTTGCATTGCTTCACCATGGGTTGTATCCGCTGACCTTTGGACTGTATTGCGATGGCCTTCATTTTGAAAAAAGCACAAAAGTTACCAGTGCGCGGAAACGGGCATTAACCCCAGTGATATAGTCCGGTGGCATGTCTAAGAGACAATCACGTGAATTACATTGGCGATTGGAGGGTAACACACGATTGGGCGCTAATGGACTTGGGTACTAGAGGGAAAAATCACAGTGGGACACCAGGGACTAAAGCCTCATGGGGCGAAATTACAGTTGGACAAGTGGGAACAAATCCCAGAGAGAGGAATAACAGGGCGGCCTCTGGGCGCAGCACAGCATGAGGTAGAAAATGGAATGGTGAGCAAGTTATCGAGTGAGTGGCACAAACTATCAAGCCACACCTAGCACGTGATAACTTGGCCGAGCAAGGCATGTTAAGGGAATGACCAGGCAAAGCGTTACATATAAGTCATAGCCAAGAATGAAAAGGCCATACAAGGGAGGACAGCCTTGTCTCCCCCCTACACTCCTACCACTATGTAGACAGCTGCCATTTCTCTTTCTCACTCTGCCACTGCCCATCTCTCTCTCTCTCTCTCTCTATCTCTCTCTCTCTCTCTCTCTCTCTCTTTCTCTCTCTCTCCGTGTCTCTCTCTCTCTCTCTCTCTCTTTCTTCTCTGTCTCCCTATCTCACAGATGGATACATTGTGAACTGTGTGCAGCAAAGATCTGGAGATTAGCATGATGAAGGGAGTAGCCAGTCTGGAGACATCACTCATCAGCATAAGCAGAGTGCTAAGGGTTATTGGAGGCATGAACTTTAATTTCAGAAGGAAAGTCTGCCTCAGAGATAGAACCCCGGGCACTCATGGCACCTTCTTGAGTCAGCTGGTTGGCAGCGAGCGGAGGGCCTTCTCAGACCTTACTCTATTTGCAAGGTGCTGTGTTCAGTGGGCCCTGCTTGCACTTTTGCTTATGAACGACATGCCTGTCGTTTGCCATGTGATTGGGGCATGGTCCAGAACCCCTGGTTGTTTCACTCCGACGCCTAACCCCGTGTCTGCACAACCCCTCAAACCCTCCTTCCACAGCGCACACAGACAGATGCCAAAAATGAATCCCTGCACCGATCCATCCCCCTCACACGGTTCTGATGTGGCTCCATAGCCTCCGTTTCAGATTGAGGCAGAAACCCTGCAGGGGAGCCCGTCGCAAGGGGATCCGTGAGGTGAGGCAAGATGAATGATGAGGTGTAGATTCCTTATGGCTCTCCACAAAGATGGGTGCACCCCATCCCCCCACCTAAAGGGACTGCCATGAGAGTCGCATGCCGAAGTGGAAGAATGGAGGCTGTGCGGATGGGAGGCAGGGGTACAACGGCAATCCCACAGCACTGCAATCTGCAGTGTCTCCAGCCCCTTGGTAGGCACGGATACCTGAAAGATCTCCTTGGAAAGCTCCATAAAGAAGCCAAGGAATGGGCAAAGTCAAGAGGTAGCATTCTGGACTGTTCCATCACAAATGAGAACACGCTATGCCTCAAGCTAGGCCTAGCTAGAGGGCCTTCAGTGTGTTCCACAGGGTTGGTGCTTCATCCTTAGGCCTGGGGGGGGCGCTAGAGGTTGAACCAACCAGGAAGTTATTGCAGAACTGTTGTAGGGTGAACAGATAAAAAAAAGAAAAACGAAACAGGTCATAGAAATAGAAGTAGTACTAAAGTAAATACAAATAAAACGTTAGTCCTACTTCTATGTCACCGGCCTGTTGCAGGGGCAGGGATGGGGGTGCTCAAAGGCACACTCCTCTCATTGGAGGAGAGTGCCTGGGAGGGGAAGGGGGAGGAAATGGGGGCGTGAAAAGCATTTAATGCCCCCATTCGCGCAGTAAGAGTTGCGCCGGTACCCGATTTCGGGATTTTGAAATCGGGTCCCGGCAAAACCCAGACAGGGTTTATAAAATCAAAAAACTTCCAGGACCCCGGGACGAAGGGTGATTTTCCCAGACTGTCCCGGGAAAACAGGGACGTCTGGTCACCCTAAACTGTTGTAATTAGCCTGGGGTCTCAAGAGCTAGGACCCTCGCCCATGCAGAAAGTCAGAAACCTTACAGTCTGGTTAGATGCAGACTTCTCCTCTCATCAGACACAGCTGTATTGCAGCCCACCCTCCATGAACTGATGATGCTAAGAATGGCTGAGCGACCAAACCAATGGTTAAAGGTCACCTTTATTAAAGGGATACAGACCCCCAGCGTAGGGGGATGATAAAAAAACTGCACAAAGTTCAAAATTAACAATAAAACAATAATAAAAACAAATTAAATCATCATCAAAACCAAATGGAAAGAGTGGGTGTTCTGGAACTTGGGGAGCCTACGTGTGGCCCTGAGTGCAGGTGACAGAGCATTCCACGCCTCCAGACAGGGATCAAGGGATTTCATGACTAGGCCTGAACCAGGGAGTCTGGCGTGGCTATTAAGGGAAATATGAACCAAGCTGGCAACTCGCCCTGTCAGTGCTTCAAGTCCATGACAATGTCAGTAGGCGCTATACAAATATCAAGATACATAACATGGCATGCGTGCCAACATGCTCTATTCAATGCAGAGGATGGTAGCCCAGTCCTGTTCTTTTTATTACATTCTTGGTCTTTTAATGCTGGATTTCTAATGCTGAAATTCAGCACTACAAGTCCCAGACTGCAAAGAAAAATACAGGCATGAACTCGAAATGCCCAAATCGAAAGGGAAATGCTGGCGTGTATGCACATATGTTTTAATGTATGCAGCAGATAATGCACCAACCTGAAAAATATGTACATTCATATGTGAAGCAAAAAGAGTTTGATTATAGCTTTCAGTTTCCACATCCAGAATGAACTCTACAGATAATGCAAAGTGATGACAACCAATGTGTCTTCAAGATAATACCAAAACTGCAAAGGTCAGGTCCTGAAGAGCATGGTATGTTCCACAAAAGAAACCCCATTTTCTGGTTTCTTAAAATCAATATAAATCAGCTACGCCATGCAGCGTTTTGGGGGAACGGGTGCGGAGATGGGGAGCCAGAAGCCACATTACAGCTGCTGGAGGGACAGAAAGTTAGAAACTAAGCTTTAAGCTTGAGGGGGAAGCTTCAGTGGGCTTTCATAAACGTATGAACACGTCCTGGAGAACAAAGTTCCTTTGCCTGCAGCCAAAGCGCCTCAGCTGTTAACACTGAGGTGCAAAAAGAAAGGCGCTTTCAGGCCCCAGAGCGTGGTGCAGCAAAGATTTTTATTTGTAGAGTGCTTTCGACAAAGCACTTTCACAATAATAAAACAAATGATCAAAGAACGGTAAAGAATTGCAATGAATGATGTGGAATTAAATTTTATTTTACTTATTGGATATTTGTAAGGCGCCTAAACAACAAATAGTGTTTTGAGGCGACAAGACAAAATAGGGTGAGGTGGTATGAGGGAGAACGAAACAAAAACGGTCCTACCAGACCTTGTGACTTCCGGATACTGCAAGTGCAGAATAAAAGGTGCGAGGGGTGGGTGAGTGCCGGTATGCGAAAAAAACGCAGTGATAAGATGGGAAGAAGGGTGAAGAGGCGAGGTGCAAGTGCTAAGGGGAGGCCAGAGGGCATGTGCCAGGGAGTGCAGGTCAGTGCAGGGAAAGGGGGCGGACTGGGAGGGCGGCCTTGCGCCCTGTAGTACTGAGAGGGAGCCAGGCAGCCAGTCACTGAGTCAGAAGGAGGTGTTAGCAAGGGATGGGGAGAGTGAAGGAGGAGGAGAAAAGGAGGGACTTGAGGAGCTTCCGGAACTTAAGGAAATCCGGCTCAAGCCTGAGAGGGGCAGGGAGGCTATTCCAGAGGGAGGCTCCTGCGAAGGAGAGAGATGTACTCCCCCCACGCTTTGCTTAAAGATTTGTCTGATTAGCAGAGTGTTGACGCTAGCAGACCGAAGGACTCTAGCAGGGAGGCATTTAGGAAGAGTTGATTGTAGCAGCGGCCCAGGTGCCAGAAAGCCTTGTGGATGAGGCAGAGGGTCTTGAATTTGATCCTAGCAGCCACAAGAATCCAGTGGAGAGATATTAGGGCTGGAGAGATGTGGTCCCTGGGCTTGATACCAAGGATAAGTCTCGGAGTCCCATTCTGGATTAGTTGGAGAGGACGAAGGGAGGTAGATTGAGGAAGAGGCTGTTACAGTAGTCAAGCCTAGAGAGGACCAGAGCTCTGGAGTCAATTCGTTTTTGGCAGAAGGTGAGGAAAGAGAGAATATCTCAGAGGCGATGCAGCTGATAGTGGGCCTTCTTGGCAAGGTCTGTGATGTTTGGAGAGAAGGAGAGAGAGGAATCAAAGATGACACCAAGGTTTTTTGCCTCACAAGAGGGTGATGCGAGGGGACACATAGAGGGGGGGTAGAGGTATCTGGGGTACCAATGAAAAGGATCTCAGTCTTACTGGCATTAGGACAGAGATCATTGGCAGCGTACCATGACTGAATGTCAGTCAGCCAGGGATGAGAGAGGAGGAAGAGGAGGAAGAGGAGGGAAGCTTGAAGGAAGGCATAATAGCAGACATTATGTATGTGTAAGACACTGAAACGGATGAGTTTTTAGCCAAGCCGAAAGACATGAAAGAAGAGGAAGAGCAAATATGTAAAGGAGGGGCATACCAATGTGTGGGTGCAAGGAGCGTGAATGAACCAAGACGAGAGGAGGCTCAAGGTGGTTTGGGGACAGAGAGAAGGATAGGGCACTGAGAGTGAAGAGAGCATGTAGGGATACATAAAGACACCAAAAAAGACAGAGAGAAACCTCTGGGTATTAAGTGCGTTATAAATAACCTATCATATCATACCAAAAAACAGAGATAGGGAGGTACAAGATCATGCAACATTTTATATACAAAGTAAAAGAAAGTGAAAAAGAATATAAAGATCAAAGGAGAGGATAGAGGTCTAAATTAGAGAAAGAATAACAGAGGTGCAGCGAAGGAGCTGAGAGAGTAAATGAATAGCAGAATTAAAAACAGAACGCAAAGGGGCGAGGTGAGAAGAGGGAAGGCCAAGAAACATAACAGAACAATAGTTAAGCCAGGAAAAGACTAGGGAGTAGACCAGGTGCTTAGTCGACCCAAAAGGATGGGAAAGGATGGGCACGTCGTACATTATATAGATGATAGCGAGCAGTAGTAGAGATGTGAAGAGAGAAAGAAAGAGAGGGGTCAATAATGACCCTGAGATTGCAAGTAGAGGGGGAGAAGGGAAACACGGACGGGGCAAAGTAGATACCAGAGGGTAAAGGTGAGGGTGAAGGCAGTAGGAAAGTAAAGGACCTCGGTCTTAGAAGGGTTGAAATGAAGAAAGCCGAAAACGATCCATGCCTTGACCGCAGAGACAGGAGGAAACAGTATCTTGAAGATTGGAAGAGAAAGAAGAGAAGGAAAATAAAATGTCGGTGTCATCAGCGTAAAAGTGACACAAGAGATTGAAGGAGCTGATGAGAGCAGAGAAAGGAGAAAAGAAGGCGGCCAAGGACAGAACCCTGTGGGACCCCAAAAAGAAGTGGGCGGGAGGGGAGAGTTGTCCAGCCCAAGAGACTGATAAGAATGGTTAGGAAGATAGGATATGAACCATTTAACGGCACACACAGAAAGACCCATAGAGGAAAGAGAAGAGAGAAGAATAGAGTGATCAACAGTATGAAAAGCAGCAGAAAGATGGAGGAGGATAAGAATTGAGGATAACTTACTGTGCTGAGCAGAGGAATACGTTTGAGACAAGTAGACGTGCAGACTCAGAGGAGTGGGCTGCACGAAAGACGGATTGAAAAGGGGGAAGAAGAGAGTAAAGGTGCAAATAGGATCTGAGAGTATACAACCCTCTTGAGAGGTTTACATAGGAAAGGGAGGAGGGAGATTGGGCGAAAGTTAGATGGCAGAGAAGAGTTGCGAGTAGGCTTTTTGACAATAGGAATGACAACTGCATGCTTGAAGGAAGAAGGGAAGGTAGAGGAAGCCAGAGATAAATTGACAACAGAAGTGAGATAAGGAATCAAAGATGGATAGATGGAAGGAATGAGCGATGAAGAAATAGGATCTAGGCGAGAAGCCGTGGGGTGAGCATGTGCCAAATGAAAAAAGGTGTCTGAATTGTCAAGGAGGGTAAGCAAGAACCAAGCCAGAAGAAGAGGGCAAGGGGGGAGAACAAAGAAGAGAAACATACGGAGAGAGAGTGGGAGAACAAGGAGAAGAGGAGATTGTCAGAGGAGAAGAAACAAGGGTGGAGACAGAGAAATAAGAGTGCAAGAATGTGACTTTCGAAGTGAAAAAGTTAGCGGGTGAGAGTTTAAAAGAAAGGGAGGGATCAGGAGAACAAGGGGAGAGAATAGAGTTAAGTAGCTAAAAGAGGCGGCGAGGGTGATGAAAAAGGGAAAGAGTATGCAAAGAAAAATACTGCCCTTAGCAGAGAGTAGGAGAGAATCATTAGAGGAATGAAGAGAAGACAGAGAGTGGAGATTGTCAGGAGTGTTGGACTTCTGGTGCTCAGCTTTACAAAGAGAAGAGAGTGAAGAGAGGGAGATAGCCAGGGCTGAGAAGGTTTCTGAGAGGGAGTGAAGGGGCGAGATGGGAAGAGGCAGTTGCGGGTGGAGCACAAAGAGTCACGATGGGAAGCAGCAGTGTCAGCAGAGAAAGAGGAAAGATCATTGATAGGAATAAGAGTAGAGAAAAGAGAAGAAAGAAAAGAAGAAGAATCAACAGAGCGCATGTCAAGACGCAAGAGAGGAATAAGAGAGGGAGGTAAGAAGGAGGGAGTAGGAAGAGAAGGAAAGAAGGAAATGATCTGAAGAATTAATGGATTGCGCCTGAGCAGAAGTTTTGCAGGAGAAGGAGGTGAACATTCAATCAAGAGAGGACGCAGATAAATGGGAGAGCGGAGTTGGACATTGCGATAGATAAAAAGAATTAAGAAGTGGAGTCAAGCAATCAATTAAGCCACACTGTTGACTCCTGATTGGCTGCATTCCTGTGCATAGGTGAGTGAGAGAGTGACGATGAGTCTACATAGGCTTCTGGGTTTTTGAGCATGATTCCATGCTGTGGCTAGCGGGTAACAGGCAAGCACCGCTCAGCCCAGACCAAGCAAGTGTTGTATTTGCCTCGCATGTTTTATTTAGTCATGGTGGAGGTGGCAGGTGGAAACAGCAGGAGGGTCTCAGGTCGGGCCCCAGGGCCCATTGGCTCGAAGTTAGAGTCAGGCTGATGCCAGCCACAAAGCTGGGCTGGCTCGAGACCCGTCTGGATTGCCCAACTCTATCACCACAGCCACACTCGAGCAAGCACTACCCCAACGCATTGTGTGAACCCCCTTGGCCCAGTGGGGCAGGCTTCCGCAGAGGACCTAGGCTTGCTTATCGTTGTACTTCAGGCACACCAATCACAGCTGCAGAGGATAGGCCAGCCCCCTGCAAAGCTTTGAAGGCTATGATGGCGAGCAAGAAGAAAGCCAGTTGCAGATAGCTTAGGATGTCGGGGGATATGCTGAAAGGGCGAAACACGCCATTGGCATTTCAGCAGCCATGTTCTGCATAGGCTGGGGACTCGAGTCCTCATCAGCCACCAGGGCTACTCTAGCACAGTCTGTGCTGTGGCTCCAAAGAAGGATGATCAAAAACTCTAAAGGAGTCAGAGCAAAGCATCCATATTCGGAAACCAAAAGGAATAGGACCACTTATCTGTAGCTCCGGGTGGAGCACGGAATCAAGTTTAACATGTTTTGCACTCTGTATACATCTTTTAGTGGTAAAGGAGAGGGCAAAAATAGCTGTGAAAATTCGTTTCCCATCCCATCCACAGCCAGAACCTGCCGTTCGGAAGAGCTGGCCAGGCTGTGCTATGTGGATTCTCCCAAGCAAGTAGCAAAGAGGGAAGCACATGAGGGCACCGGCAGCCATTATATGGAATGCATTGGACCCACAAACTGGTCATGCCACATCTGCATAACTTGTGCAGCAATATTCCAGTGTGCACCAGCATCTTAGTTGGCCTATGGGTTCTCTTTTGGATGCATGGCCCCAGTGTGCTGTTCGCACAGTGCACCGCCCTAGGCCCACACAGGCTGTTTAGGTTTCCCTGCCCCAAATGTCAATTTCAAGGCCTCCATATACTGAATTTCACAAAATAAGTGCATGAGCTCAACATTGTTGCCAAAATGATAACTTCTCCAAGAAATTGATAAATGGAGAGATTTTACAAACGTTGATACAGGAAAGAATAGATTGCTTATTGATACATGTATCCACCTTCCACTGATCTGCTGCTGCACTCCCACCGTAGGCCAATATGAATGGGATGTGTAAGACATGTGAATCCTAGAACACATGGGCTGCAGGTGTGAAGTAGTCGCTATCTGTTTATGTAACACGGAGTTTAATTTGAACTAAAATATAATAATAATGTCCTGGCCCCTGCAGCTGCCCGAGCCGGCCCCCTGGCGTCCTGTACTTTCTCGCTGGTGGGAGTTAAGGAGGAGGGGCTTGTTTTGTTTCTGCATCTTACAACTATTTAACAGTATGTCATACCTTTATAAATCATATTAAATATTTGTTTATTATGTTATACAGTTACAAAATAACTTTTAACATTGTCATTTAAGAAGAAATGTTATAAAAAGCACATTTCCTTCTTACTTCGCTTAATCCATCATCATATCTACACACTATTAACGCTTCTATACCACTAAATATATCACAATGCAATATTCTTAAAATACCATCATGTAATCATTTCATCATCCATTTCATTAATAGCAACTCCACGTTATGTACCCCTTCAGAGACCAATAAATTAATTCCATTCATAAAATACATCAGTCCTATACAGCTCCGTCCAAGTTGGTGCACTCTAACGGTATTGACTTCAAAAACCCAATTACTGCTAATACTGTGGAGGTGGTCCTTCCTGCGAGGCAATGTTTCCACACCATCTCTTTCTCGCTCGGACCTCGTAAGTTGCTAAATCTTTTAGAGTGGGTCATTCTCTTCCCCTGGACGGCAGGGCAAGAGGTAAGCAGATGTTTCAATGACTCCTGATGACCACTCTCCATGCAGACCCTACAGGCTGCCTGCTCGGGAAGCAAAAGGCTGTATCTCACCTGCACTTCCCTAGTTAGAACCAGTTTCCACTTAAATCTTAAAAAGCTCCGCCTGGCACTTTCATCAGGATCGACTGCCAGGTACGGGGACCGGATCCCTGCTCTTTTATAATCTCAGGCCAGATGTTTTGAAGATTCACAGCCATGCATTTCATCCATGCTAGTGGCACAATCAATTTCACAGAGGACCCGCTTCACTCGCCCCTGGTTCACCACCAAGTCATTACTACATAACTCTACTTTCTCGAGCTGGGTGGAACAATGGCTGGAAAATTCAGAAACCAAAGCGCCCCCATTCGCATCCAGTATATGCTTTAAAAAAGAGAAATCTTTATTGTTTTAAGGCGCGACGAGCAAGGGAAGGGGAACGAAGGGAGGACAGACAACGATCCTACTAGGTCAGGTGTCATTCAGATCGCGCAAGTGCATAAGATGGGGAAGGGGAAAGTGCAGGGGGGACGGGGAAGGGAGAGTGCACTACATGGGAATAGAATAAAAAGAATAGGTAAAAGTAACGGCCAGCTGGTGGCAAGTGCAAGGTAAGTGCAGAAATCAGGTATCAAGTGCTGGTAGTGGGACTGTAGGGATACAGACAGTCCCCAAGTTAGGGGGATGCCAGGCAGGCAGTGCAGGTGTGAGAGAATGGCGGCGGAGGGACCTAGGCCGAAGATCGGAGGCTGACCAGGTAACCAGTGCAGTTTCAGTATCAGCCAAGAGGTCAGCAGAGGAGAGGAGGGGAAAAAGTAGAAGCAAAGAGAAAAGTTTTGTGGTGCTAAAAAGAGATAAAAACTTCCACTGCGTCCTCCATCTTAACAAGTATAGTCCAAGCTCGTATCTTACTGCTGCTAAGGGACAGAGTGGCGGACCCTGACGGCTCACCCCCAGATCATTCCTTCCAGGTAGGGCAATACATCTAAAATCCAGGCCGCGTGGACCTCTTTTACATATCAAATTTTGGGCACTATTTTCCCCTCATAAAATGTAAGAATGCGGATCACATATTAAGTATTTGAAATGGAAGCAAAATGGTGTATTTAAAAGATCTTTTCTCTGGGCAATTAAGGCACTCATGGAACTCGGTGCCTGATTCCCCGAAGGACACAGGTCTTTGCTAGTGGTGGGGACACATCAGTGCCTCCCTGCACGTGTTGTGAAAACAAGGAAATAATATGAGGCAGGTTAACCAAAAAGGAAACACACCAAACACAGGTTACAAAGGAACATACAAAGTACTTTATTTTATACTGAATCCAGTTACAAAAGAACAGAACAAAATTCAGATAGCTATCGACCCTCAGTACAACACAGCGAACTCCGGCGTGGTTCGGTGTGCTCAGTGAGTTCAAATATTAATTGAAACAGTCAGGCTTTTATACATTTCTCCAGCCTGTTGTCCAGCCTTTCTTCAGGTTAACCATTCCATAAATAAGTTACTGCTCTAGGGTCCCTTGCCAGGTCAAATCTAGTTCATCTTAGGTTTATACATTAACAAGAAGAAATGGTAATAATGTATGCTCTAGGCCTAACATTACAATGCGGGACTTAATTTATACAATATAGTTAAGCAGGTGTTCTCATTCAATTATAGATCAGTTTCGGTGATACAGGTAATCCATTGCACACAGGTCAGCAGAAGGACAAGGTCTCAGCTCATGACCCTAACAAGTGGCCTGCAGGCAAGTTATACATTAGCTGTACAGAGGTCATGACAATCAAGTTCTGTTCTGAATAACATAGGCTACCATTTTAGCTCACATGGTGACTTATAGAGCAAGAAAACCTAAAATGGCGGATTGACACAAAATGACAGTTTACATGGTTTCTAAGGTCAGGACCTTGCAATGCGATTTTATTCACATGTAGTTTATAAGCAGCTTGTTAGCAGCTTGGCGTAGGCCAATATACATATATTCATAGCAATAGGAGGCACGATATAATTTCTAGTTTGACAAACCCTCCTTTTGGCCTATGCCAAGTGCTAAACTACTTCTGATCTCCTTGCAAATAACTCCATGTGTCATCGTCCATACACCCTGAATAGCTGTCAGAAATATCTATCGCCATTATATCTTTTACTAAGATCTCTTTCAGTACATACTCCTTAGAGGTTTTATCCGGGGCATACACTTTATGTCCTATTGTACCTATCGCCTGAGCGCAACATCCCCCTAGCATTGAACATATACTTGGTAGACATTGGATACAACAACAAAGAAATAGCAGAATTCCCAAAATAATCAGCAAGACTGAAAGCACTTTCCAACCCCAAGACCGCAAGAAGTCCCAGAACCAAGCGCTAAGATCCCAATTTCCCTCGGGAATATGCACTTCTGAACTAAGAATGTGCAGATTCTGTATTGCCTTAAAAATAGTTGGGGAGGAATCCGGTACGAAAACACAGCAAGCGGACCCCACTAGTTTACATACTCCACCACGTTCAGCCAGAATGACATCTAATGCCATCCTGTTCTGAAGCGCTACCAATCTGATCGCTTTCTGCTCTAAAGTCATATTATAGAGTATATCTGTGGTCCGGTTGATGGTTCTCTCCAGTACTCTCGCTAGTTTCCTGATATCCTCGGAATTCGCTGTCTGCCCAAAGAATGGAAGGAATGATTTTGCTACATCTCCTAAAACCTGTGCTGGAGTGTCGCCATTCTCGTCCCGCCGTGGACGAGCCTTCGAAACCTCTACAATACTTGCTATAAACACCCCAGGTAACAGGATTCCTAGATAACAAGTTCCCTGCCAATCCCTGGGCAACCATGGAAATGCTACATTACCGCAAACAAAATATATAGGTTTGCCTACATACAAAGGTCTGTCTTCCCCAGTCAAATTTGCAACGCTGGCACAACCTTTACAATCTCCCATTGACCGGGTGCCATTGCTCTGTATGAAGAAAGAAACTGAATCGGGGCTAGGGTTAACAGTATAAGAAGGAGGCACGGCATCATTATTGCCTATCAGAGCCATTTTAAAGGAAATCAAAGATTGGAAAGGACGAGACAGTCTATCAGAAGGCCTAATAGAAGCAATATTGAGCTTACTCCTATTTGCAAAAAGCGAGCATCCCAGGGGAGTCAGAACACGTTTCTCAAAACTATTCAAATTAGTCCCATCAAAGTTCCCCGAGATGCTATCGTTCCATCGGCCAAAGAACAGTGCTCTAAGTGAAGCATAACAAGCAGTTGTCAAAGGTAAAGGGTGAATATACCAACCTAGCCGCTTATCCCCATGTTGCGGTAAATGCGAGCAGATCCAACAATTGGTTCTGTTAAAGATTGCATGGGTAGCATTCATAATTAGAAGTAGAGTGTTATTTTGATAATTCCGTCTATGCAAAAGATCTCTAGGTGACAAGGTATGTAGTTGCACAGAAGGAGTGGGAACAACAGTTATATTTTCAACAGGTAGGAAATCATTCAAAGGGTACATTCTCTCCAAATACCAAAACCCACAACTAACAGTTACTAAAAGTCCCGTCATTATCACCAGTAGACAACAAAACATTTTCGGGGCCCCCATACATATCTGCTCATTGTCTCTCCTAGTCACATTTTTGTCCAAAAGTTCAGTACGAACGGTAGTGGATGCGGGCATTGTCATCTTCAATCGAGAAACACCAATTGTTCGTTTGATGGCGACTCCGGTCGCGCGTCTTCTTAATGTCTTTTCCCACAACCCTTAGCCAGCAGAACCCTTTATGCAATTGGGCCAAAAAAAGGCAAGCCCTCAAATTCTTTCAATTGTACAGCAAGAGCCGTATTGCAAACCTATCTCTTTGGGCGTAGATTATACTTCACAGTTTCCGGTGCAAAAGAATCAGCCGACAGGATGTTGTCACTTCCCAAAGGAGGTGGCGAGTGAACGGAAGTTGGATCAGAAGATGAATGATCCACAAACGATGCAGTGGGAGAGCAAGGAGGCAGGGTGGCCGTTTTGTCGGGCCTTACAACTTCCGGAACGGCCTTCGATACTCTCTTTCCACCGTCTGCCGTTTCGGGTACATTGGTTTCAATGCCGGAAAGGGGTTCTGCGTCTTCTGTATCATATGGCACTGGGTGTGGGATCCGTTTGGTGTGGCTGCCGTGGATCCAGTGGCGTCGTCCTCCTACCCGCACCGCAGTCTGAGTGACCAGGAGCACCTGGTAGGGGCCCCTCCAACATGGTGCGAGGCAAGACGCTCTATTGAAGGTTTTAACGAGGATACAATCCCCTGGTCGTAGACTGTGACCGGGGCCCTCGTACCTCACCGGCAATGCCTCTCGCACCTGGTGATAAATTGAAAACAGGTTTTTAGTCAATTGGTTACAATAGTCGGAGAGAAGTACATTTTCTACATCGCGCAATGCGCAGCTTTTAGGCAAACCCCAAATATTAGCAGGTCTCCCCATTACCACCTCAAAGGGAGAGAGCCCAGTCTTAGTTTGAGGGGTTGTCCGCATTGAAAGTAACACGATCGGTAAGGCGTCCGGCCATTTTAGTTTGGTGCCGGCATACGTCTTAGCGAGCTTGTTTTTTATGATACCATTGTGTCTTTCCACTAATCCGGCGCTCTGAGCATGTCTGGCCGAATGGAATCGTTTGTCAATTTGCAATGCCGTACATATCTGTGGAATTACAGCAGTGATAAAATGCGGACCATTATCCGACCAGATAACTCTCGGCAAACCGAACCGTGGGAAGAATTCCTTTAACATGGTCTTTGCAGTGGTCATGGCTGTAGCCTCTTTAACAGGGAAAGCCTCGACCCACTTACTAAAGGCGCAAATGACCACAAGGACATATTTTAGATTGTTACATCGCTCCATTTCAATAAAGTCAAAGTGAATCACTTCAAACGGGACAGAAGGAGGCCCAAAGCTACCTCTTGGAGTTGCTGTCCCCTTTCCCACATTGTGTTGTAGGCAAATCATGCAATTCTGGACATAATGCTGGGCAATTTTTGAAATCTTATCATTTACCCAGACTTTCTCTAACATTCTCGTGATCTGTTGAGCGCACACATGTGTGGGACCGTGTGCCATGGTAACCATCATTACTATATAGGCATTAGGAAGCAACTGTCACAACGCGACCCTGGACACTGTGGAAAAGATGGAGGCTAGTTTAGGCTCCTTGCGGTCCTTACCGTTCTAGTCTTTTTGGTCCTTTTCCTTTAAAAGGCAGCCACGCCCACAACGCTGTGCGTTGCAACTTGCATTGTCAGCCTTTCGCTAACTTCGCCTGCAGTGCCGCTCCTTGAGCTTGGTCCTTGGATACTTCCTCTCTAGTACTCAGACCGCTTAGGCTTTCCCAGTTTCTAGGCTCTTTCCTTCTGTACGGGTGCCCGTACATAAGGCTGTCCTTTGCTCCCGCTCGCCCTCTCCCTTCCTTGCCCGATCCCGCTTCTGTTCGCTCTCTCTCTCTCTCTGGCGCTTGTTCGCCCGCCTTTGCTCCTGCACGCTCTCTCCCTTCCTTGCCCGATCCTGCTTCTGTTTGCTCTCCTCTATCTCTCTCTCTCGCTCTCCGGTGTTCGCTCTCCTCTCTCTCTCTCTCTCTCTCGCTCTCCGGTGTTCACTCTCCTCTCTCTCTCTCTCTCTCTCGCTCTCCGGTGTTGGCCCTCTCTCTCTCTCTCTCTCGCTCTCCGGTGTTCGCTCTCCTGTCTCTCTCTCTCTCGCTCTCCGGTGTTCGCTCTCCTCTCTCTCTCGCTCTCCGGTGTTCGCTCTCCTCTCTCTCTCTCTCTCGCTCTCCGGTGTTGGCCCTCTCTCTCTCTCTCTCTCTCGCTCTCCGGTGTTCGCTCTCCTCTCTCTCTCTCTCGCTCTCCGGTGTTCGCTTTCTCATTCTCCGCTCTGTCACTCTTACCTGCAGTATAGACTCACCTTCCTTGCTGACAGCTCTTGTGCAGCCTCCGCTTTGCCCTCCTTGGATCGCAGTGGACTCTCGCCCAATCCTTCTCGACACCAGTCTACCTCGTCTGGAAATACTAGGATTCAAGTACGATTACCGTACACAAGTCTCCAGCCTCTTCCACTTCTGACACACTCCCTGCCAGCAAGGGCTCGCCATCTACAGGGTTTTTTCTGCCATAACTGGCTTTTTCCCTGGTGTTACGGGACTGGCTCCCCTGGGTCCACCCGACAGCTTGTTCCTATCACTGTCAGGGTGGCCTCAAGCGGAGCTCGTCCCTATCTCTACGAGCGCAAGAAGGAAAAGAAGGAAAGGAAGAGCACTAAGGCGGACGAAGAACCGCAGGAGATCACGAAGGAGGGGAGAAGAAGGCCAAAGACATCAACCCAGGAGGATTCCTCTAAGGAGTCAGATGAGAAGCATTTGAAGGAGTTCCTGGATGCTTGCATGGTCTATTTCACTTTTAGACCAAAGGCCTACGAACTAGACAGGTCCAAGGTTGGTTTCCTCATTGCTAATCTCGTTGGAAACGCCTTGGCTTGGGCCACCCCGTTGATATCCCAATCCGATCCAGCAGTCAACGATTATTCCCTGTTTACCCAGCAGATGAGAGTCAGATTCGACAGACCTGAGGTTCTGTTCTCCTCTTATGAAGCCCTCTTGGACATTCGTCAAGGGAATCAAGATGTTCAAACTTTTGCTTCTGCTTTCATCAGACTGCCAAAGGATGCAGGATGGCCTGATTCTGCTTAACAAACCCTCTTTCGCCGGGGACTCCATGACGATTTCAAAGACGAACTAGCCAGAGTGGCTCGTCCATCCTCCTTCCAAGAACTAGTGACCCTGACTCTTCAGCTGGAATACCGACTTCAAGAGCAAAGACAAGAAAGGAGGAGGTTCCGAAACCTTCCTTCTGCCAGCACTACTCCGGTTCCTCTTCCAAATCGGCACCAGACTGAAGAACCGATGCAGATCGGGACTACTAGAGGCCCCCTGACTCCAGAGGAGAGAAAGAGACGTAGAGATCTGGGTCTCTGCATGTACTGTGGATCTTCTAAGCATTTGCTCTGGAATTGCCCCGAAGTACCTCCAAGACGTTCGGGAAACGCTTCTCCTCGGTCTTGAGCAGGGATAAGAACCGAGCAGAGACGACCAATCCCTGCAACATTACTTGTCAGAAGGTTATCGAAGATGACAATAGATTGCTGGTATTCACCATTCATCTCACTTTCGAGCCCAATCCCACCGTAGATGTCTTGGCTATGTTGGACTGCGGTGCTGCGGGTAATTTCATCGATGTCCAATGGGCTCAAGATCAGGGGGTGCCATTTTTGCAGAAGAGCAGTTCCTTGCCCGTAGAAGGGGTGGATGGAACTCCACTCTCCTCCGGGCCTATTGTACAAGAAACCATACCCGCTACTATGCTTCTTTTTCAACACCAAGAACAGATTGTTTTCAATGTGATAAGAGCTGCACACTTCCCAATAATACTGGGTATATCATGGTTACCGTAGATTCCCTAAGTAAGATGGCACACTTTTCTCCTCTACCTGGCCTACCATCGGCTCCGGAATTGGCAGAGGTTTTTCTGAGAGATGTAGTTAGGCTTCACGGTCTACCCCAAACTATTGTTTCCGACAGAGGCTCTCAATTCACTTCTCGTTTCTGGTCTACACTGTGCAAGACTCTGGGGATCAGTAGAGCTCTCTCTTCTGGATATCACCCCCAGAGTAACGGACAAACTGAGCGTCTGAACTCCACTTTAGAGCAGTACCTTCGTTGTTTCTGTGGTCAAGAACAGGAGAGTTGGAGGTCTTTTCTCTCCACAGCGGAATTCGCCTACAATAACACAGTACACTCTTCCTTAGGAACCAGTCCATTCTTTTTCTCCTATGGCTTTCATCCCATGCATATCCCCTTGGTCGGAATACCATCGACTGCTGTCCCTGCGGTTGAACAAAGGCTTAGTGAACTAAGACGTATACAAGGGGAGGCTAAAAAGAACTTGGAGACTAGCAGGGAGCTCCAAAAGAAGTACGCCGTCAGGAAGAGATCTCCGAACCCCAAATTGATGATCCGCACTAAGGTGTGGTTGTCCACTAAATTCTTGCCACGCTGGTTACACCCAGGGAAGTTTTCTGCCCGATTCATTGGGCCTTTCCCCATTTCCTCACTGGTCAATCCGGTGGCCTTTCGCCTGAAACTTCCTCACAGTATGAAGCGCATCCATCCAGTGTTCCACTCGTCCCTTCTCAAGGCCTATCTATCGGACCTGCATGGTCGGACAGTGCCACGCTCATCAATTCCAGATAACCCAGAACCTGAGGAATACGAGGTGGAGAGGCTGGTGGATTCTGGCTACAGACATGGTACTATTCAATACCTGGTACATTGGAAGGGGTATTCCTCTGCAGAGCGTACCTGGGAACCTAGAAGCCACATCCATGCCCCTCGCTTGTTACGTCTTTTTCACCGCCGTCATCCGGGTAAGCCCGGGGGATCCCGGCTGGGAAGGGGGCATACTGTCACAACGCGACCCTGGACACTGTGGAAAAGATGGAGGCTAGTTTAGGCTCCTTGCGGTCCTTACCGTTCTAGTCTTTTTGGTCCTTTTCCTTTAAAAGGCAGCCACGCCCACAACGCTGTGCGTTGCAACTTGCATTGTCAGCCTTTCGCTAACTTCGCCTGCAGTGCCGCTCCTTGAGCTTGGTCCTTGGATACTTCCTCTCTAGTACTCAGACCGCTTAGGCTTTCCCAGTTTCTAGGCTCTTTCCTTCTGTACGGGTGCCCGTACATAAGGCTGTCCTTTACTCCCGCTCGCCCTCTCCCTTCCTTGCCCAATCCCGCTTCTGTTCGCTCTCTCTCTCTCTCTCTCTGGCGCTTGTTCGCCCGCCTTTGCTCCTGCACGCTCTCTCCCTTCCTTGCCCGATCCTGCTTCTGTTCGCTCTCCTCTATCTCTCTCTCTCGCTCTCCGGTGTTCGCTCTCCTCTCTCTCTCTCTCTCGCTCTCCGGTGTTCGCTCTCCTCTCTCTCTCTCTCTCGCTCTCCGGTGTTGGCCCTCTCTCCCTCTCTCTCTCTCTCTCGCTCTCCGGTGTTCGCTCTCCTCTCTCTCTCTCGCTCTCCGGTGTTCGCTCTCCTCTCTCTCTCTCTCTCTCCGGTGTTCGCTCTCCTCTCTCTCTCTCTCTCGCTCTCCGGTGTTGGCCCTCTCTCTCTCTCTCTCTCTCTCTCTCGCTCTCCGGTGTTCGCTCTCCTCTCTCTCTCTCTCTCGCTCTCCGGTGTTCGCTTTCTCATTCTCCGCTCTCTCACTCTTACCTGCAGTATAGACTCACCTTCCTTGCTGACAGCTCTTGTGCAGCCTCCGCTTTGCCCTCCTTGGATCGCAGTGGACTCTCGCCCAATCCTACTCGACACCAGTCTACCTCGTCTGGAAATACTAGGATTCAAGTACGGTTACCGTACACAAGTCTCCAGCCTCTTCCACTTCTGACACACTCCCTGCCAGCAAGGGCTCGCCATCTACAGGGTTTTTTCTGCCATAACTGGCTTTTTCCCTGGTGTTACGGGACTGGCTCCCCTGGGTCCACCCGACAGCTTGTTCCTTCCACTGTCAGGGTGGCCTCAAGCGGAGCTCGTCCCTATCTCTACGAGCGCAAGAAGGAAAAGAAGGAAAGGAAGAGCACTAAGTCGGACGAAGAACCGCAGGAGATCACGAAGGAGGGGAGAAGAAGACCAAAGACATCAACCCAGGAGGATTCCTCTAAGGAGTCAGGTGAGGAGCATTCGAGGGTGGTAGCTTCCGATTCTGACAGCAACCATTTCCCTTCAACCATGTCCACCCAACACCCATCATCATCGAGTTTCCCCAAGCCCTCAGCCCACCTCTTGGATTCTTCTAATGTGGCATTGGCTGGATATCCCGTACAGACCCAACACCCTCATCCATTGCATAGGCATCTACAGTCTCCCTTGAAACATACATCTCCGTGAAGAGATCAGAGGCAGTTTGTCTAGCTATTTGATCAGCGAAAGCATTCCCTTTCCCTACATCATCTATAATCTTGCGATGTGCTGCGCACTTAATGATTGCTAACTGACTAGGGAGCGCAAGCAATTGTACTATCAGGGAGCCATGTTGGATCTTGGTGCCATGCGAAGTTAAAAACCCTCTCTCTGACCAAAGTCTCCCAAAGTTGTGAGCCACCCCAAAGGCATACTGGCTATCAGTATATATGTTTACTGTTAGCCCTTCGGGAAGCTCACAAGCTCGAGTCAATGCTATATTCTCTGCGGCCTGCGCAGAGTTATGCGTAATTCTCTTGGTCTCCACAACCGTACTCAATGTAGTGACTGCATAAGCAGCTATGGATGTACCATCCAGTAGTTTGAAGCAGGAGCCATCACAAAACAGCTCCCCTTGTGGGTTATCCAAAGGAGTGTCCCTCAAATCAACTCTGCCTTTTGTATCTTGTTCAGTAGTATACAGGCAGTCATGTGACTCTTCGTCACCGCAAACAGTATTTTGCGGGAAAAGTAGGAGTTCAGCCAGATTAAGAACGCAGTACCTCCTTATTTGAATGTGGGGAGCAAACAAGATTAATTCATATCTTGTCAGTCGTGCGGAAGTGAGGTGTTGCGTTTGGGTTTTGTTCAATAGAATATCTACAGAGTGAGGCACCATCAGGGTTAAATCATGGCCTAGGACCATTCCCTCACTCTGTTTTACAGACCCAGCAGCAGCAGCGACAGCGCGCAAACATCTTGGCAAAGCGCATGCAACAGGATCAAGGGCGGAAGAGTAGTAACCGCATGGCCTATTCTTCCCTCCATGTTCCTGCGTTAATACAGCCAAAGCACATCCATCACATTCATGCACAAACAACACAAAGGCCTTCTCATAGTTCGGTGTGCCCAAAACTGGCGCCGAACATAATGCAGTCTTGAGCAACTCGAATGAATGTTGATGCTCCGTATTCCATGGCAATGGTGAAGAAATACCCTTCTTCTTCAAGGCCAACATCGGTTTTATCACTAGTGAGAAGTTTGGGATCCATAACCTATAGTAAGAAGCCATACCTATCAAGGCTCTAACTTCCTTTTGTGTATTTGGGACAGACATGCCAGAAATGTGTTTTATTCTTTCAGGTGTCAATCTTCTTCCCTCCTTTGAGAGGAGATAGCCTAAATAGGCAACCTCCTGGCAACAATATTGAAACTTTTTAAGCGAAGCTTTGTGACCATGCTTAGCTAGATGGATGAGCAACAACACAGTGCCCTCTTTAAAAGAGCTCTCAGAGTCAGCGGCTAAAAGCAAATCATCAACATATTGAAGCAACGTACAAGTAGGGGGCAATCCAAGTGTATCAAGCTGCTCTTTCAAAGCCCTACTATAAATACTATGACTCTCAGTATAACCTTGAGGTGCACGAGTAAATGTGAATGAGAGTCCCCCTAAGGTGAACGCGAACAAGTATCTACTATCCTCATGTATAGGAATACTGAAGAAAGCATTCTTTAGGTCCACAACACTGAAGTGAGTAGCCGTAGCTGGAATCATGGTTAATATTGTCGTCACATCAGGCACAATTGGAAATTGCGGAGCGACTACTTTATTAATGGCACGTAAATCAATTATAAAACAAAATGGAATTGCATTATCACCTTTTTTGTACACGGGTAAAATCGGACTATTGCACAAACTTCCTGCAATCTCCTCAATCACCCCACGATGCACAAAATCGGAAACAATGCTCTTCAAAGCTCGCTCGCCTTCAACTGAGATCTTATACTGTGGAATACGGGGCAGCTTAATTCCACGTTTCAAAACTATTTTAACAGGCTCAATCTGAAAAACACTGACATCATTGTCATCAACTGCCCACAAACACTCTGGTACATTACTGAATTCTGGCGGCAAAGGTCTAGTCAAGAATTGCGAAACAGAACATTGCTGTGGTGAAATCGTCAAACGCACTCCATCAGAAGAACAATGAATTACTGCATTTAATTCCTTCAACAGATTCAACCCCAGCAAATTCTCTCCACAATTCGAAGTCAAGAGAAATGGACAGTGGTCCGTAAAGGGACCCAAAGAAATAGGTACCGGTGAAGAAACCGGACAAACAACTGGTGTGCCAGAAAACCCTACAGAAAAATTGGTTTGCCCTGACAGTGGAATGTTTGGAACCCGAGAATGATCAATGGAGCACTTCTGTGCTCCAGTGTCTATCAAAAATTGATGTTTCCTATTTCCCACTACCATTTCAACGTAGGGACCTTTCTGATTAACGGGAATAGGTGTAGGTTCAAAACCCTGCTTCGGGCAATCCTAACAAAACAAAATATCATCAAAAGGAAGCTCTTCAGATAGATATGCAGCAGAAGGATGATCAAATATGTTTCTAGTATCCACACTCGAAGTCTGATTATCCTGTGAAAAAGGTTGTTGGGGATCCTGCGCAAACTGGCCTCTACCAGGACCCCCTGCACACGGGCGACCTCTGGATCGTCTACCCATATTTCCAAATGTGTTATTCGACCTCTGTCGAAGGACGGGGCATTGTGCACGCCAATGACCCTCCTGGCGACAATAGGCACACTGGTTAATATTCACAGAACCCAAGGGCACATTCCCTTGTAGAACATACTGACCTCTAATCTGCGAACTACCCCCTCTGGGGCCTCTAACAATTTGCTGTAACAATACTTTAGTCTTCAAATCGCCTTTTCTCTTCTCGACTCTATCTTTTTCATTATTGACACGGTTCTCGTAGTACTGAGCCATGTGCAGTACTTCTGATTGGGATTTCGCCTGCCAAGCGGTCTCAGAAGACATCATTTGTGACTGGATGTCAGGCAGCAATCCACGTACAAATTTGTCCACAAATAATCTTTTCCCAGACTCTGTGCCTAAGTCTTGTCCACTGAAATCCGAGAATACCTGTTCGAACCGATTAAAGAACTCGGTGGCACCCTCAGATTTTCCTTGGACACAGGCCGTAAGCTTGTCCCAAATAATTCTCTTTTCGGGGATTATAGTTTTCAGTTTTGCAATGATTCTGTCAGGCAAAGTTAGTATCACCTGAGGAGGTTTCTCACCAGCTGGCCTTTCCCCATCAAGCCTAACTATGTTAGCCCATGTATCTCCCAACCCTGGTACATCGTCTATAGTACTAACTTGTTTCCACAAATCTACAGGCAGGAGTACAGGGAATAGAAAATCAATGTTGCCTAGGGTAAACACTGAGGACTGCAAAACGGACTCTATCTCTTTATAGAACCCTGTCGGATTTTTCCTAATGTCAGGAATAGTTTGTCTAATAGTATTCACTTCCTGTCGTGAAAACGGGACGTGAACAAACTGCAATACATAATGTGCAGGAATGTCCACAGCAGGTGTACCTGCTGCAGCATTAGCAGGAATCTCAACCTTTGGGACAAATGTCGGAGGAACTTCTCTCATAGGCAACTGAGATGTAGGCAACTCCAAATGCTTACTAAGCAACAGAGCTAAGTCGAGCGCTAAAGCAGTTGAAGAAGTGTCAAGTGAAAAAGCTCCCTTATAAATGCTCAATAACTCTGTGGGACAGCTAACCTTTCTCTTTAAACATTCATCCTGCAGGTACTCTACCATTACCTGTATCACTTTCCTCTGCATTTCTAGCGTATATTGACTGTATGTGTCATATACCTCAACTGGAGTTACCGATATGTCTGAAATCCATCTAATCGCATCTTTTGTACAAATTCGCGCCTCCTCAGATGTCGATTTACGACACGGAAGAAATTGTTTCTGTACATACATACTTTCTTCTTCGTCATCCTCATTCCGTAACCTTTCCAACTCCTTTCTATACTCAAATATCCTCTCAACATGCTCATGTACCTTCTCCACAGTGTCTCTTGAAAACGCTAAAGTATTCAGGTCCCTCAACCCTTGTGGGAGGTCTGCATTATTTAATTTACCCCACATTACACATAAATGAATCCCTAAACCTTCAATGAAAACATTTTTCTCATGAAAATTATCCATATTAGAAAGTGTGGCAAGAACATTAGCTCGATCATCTCTCTCCATACAATGCTTAGCCCATGCAAACAAATCCTGTTTCTTTTCTGTAGGAACAGTATTACGAGTAACAATCCTCGACCCCGCACCCTGATCAACTACAAGCGGTACAGGACTACTTGGGAGTGAGGGTGCAGGCAAATTCAATGGAGGTACTATTACTGGTGCAATGGGAAGAGGCAGAGGAGCAGGTGGAGGAACAACAACCGGAGGAATAGGAACAACAGGTTGAGCAGGAAGAGCAGGTATAACAGCAGGAAGAGGTACAGCAGGAGGAAGAGGAACATACGGAGGTGGTGCAGAGGCACCAGGCCTTCGTTCATTTAACAATTTGTCGATAAACTCATCAGAAACATGAAGATCTTTAGAAGGATACATTTTCTGAATACAGAGTTAGAAAGCCCTGTCCATATTCCTAACCGACTCAGACTGTTTGTCCTGATCATATAACAACGCCTTTTCAGCATTTGTTTTATGACTGCGCACATGTTCTCCAGCATTGGATCTTTCATGGATTCACATGCTTAGAATATTCCCCGTCGTCAGACTGGGAACCCTCGGTACACATATATATAGTCATTTCCAATAGGAAAAAACTTCTGCCCTATCCCCGTCTGCGTCCTCTACGGGGCCGCCCACGTACACCCCGTTGGACGTGATGGTATATAAGCCCCGCCCCCGCGGGTCCCTTCAGATTTCAACCGTCTCCAAAGATAGTGGGATCTCCTCGTGTATTTTCTTCAAATACTTATCGAATTGTTTCTAACTCCTGCGAGTTTGTCTGTTTGGTCCACTTCTAACTCCTACGAGTTTTGTTTGTTGGGCTGGCAATAATGTCGGGTAAGCCTCTTTTCCGCCCGTGTGCCACGTGCGGTCTAAAGAAGGTTTATGAAGGGGATGGCCATCTTGACTGCATCTACTGCCTTCACCCCCACCACTCGGCGGACCAATGTGATATTTGCAAGGGGTTTTCCCAAAAAACCCTGAAGGACCGGAATCGGCGACTGGTCTCGTGGCTGAACGACGGCGCTGGAGCGTACCCTCAGTCGGAGGTAGGATCGGTGCGCAGTATCGCCTCAGCGAAAACATCAGAAGCCCCCCGACGCTCACATCCGTCGGAACCTCCGGCCAAAAAATCACGACCTACGGAGAAGGACGTGCCTCGAAGTCATTCCTCTAAGGCCTCATCGAAAGAATCGACGAAGAAATCATCTTCCTCTTCTTCTTCGTCGAAGAAAGATAAGGACAGGCCAAAATCCTCCTCGAGCGATCAGAAAAGATCAGCTACGAGTAGAGAGGCGGATAAACGCAGGGAGAGCTCCGCGAAGGCGGGACCGCCTAAGCCACCTGCAGGCCCTCCGTCGACGACGGCGACGATCCAAGTGCCCACTCCGTCACAGTCCCCCGCCTTTCAAACGGGCTCATCGTCGACGACGATTCCCTCGTCGACGGAGTTCCAGGCCTGGAGGCCAGAAGTGTTCGACATGGGGCTACCCGACACACTGCTGCAAGAACAGGCAGTTTCGATCGCCTCCAAAGAAGACGACGGCTTCAGAATAGTGAGCCCGGAAGACCTGGGGCTACGGCCCAGATTTCCTTCTGGTGCAACCTGCTCTCAAGTTTTCACCCAGCCTCCAAACGCCCAGGCTACTCTCTCCATGGAGGTACTTTCCTCCTTACACTCGCTCTTGAAGTCCCTGGACGAAAGGCTCCCACCTGTTCCGACGACTCCCCTCGTCGACGAGCCCGGACCTTCACACCGCCCGACTAGATCGGTCGTGGGCCCAACTGCTCCAACAGTCCAGGAAGAAGGTGAGCTCTCGGACTCCCTCTCTGAACAGGGGTCAGCTTCTGGTATCTCCCTCTCGCCGGCGAGAGACCCGTCATGGGTTTCGGATGTGGAGGTGGATCCTCCGAAAAGTCCCATTCACCCGTCTCCACCGGATGACATAGGGGCCTTCCATTCCATGATGGAAAAGGCCTGCAAGGAGTTCGGTTTGACCCAACAAGAAGAAAAGAAGGACTGCTTCCTCTTTGACCACATGGGCAAGAATAGGCGTTCCGTTTTTTCGATACCGATACTGGACCACGTATGGAAAGAGGGCGTCCAAACCATGCGGCATCCATTCTCGGAACCTGCGGTCAAGGGCCGCGTAGAGAAAAAATGTAAAGTTCCAGATTCGACGCCAAAATGCCTCTCTGCGCAACCCACGCCTGACTCGGTGGTATCGGCGGCGGCGACGAGAAAGGCAAAGGCCCAGCATAAATGCTCTACCCCTCCGGATTCCGAAGCTAGACGCCAAGACGCTTTCGGTAAGAAGATCCTGTCAGTGGGAGCGTCAACAGTGAAAGCAGCGAACTCCCTGGCAATCATGGCCAGGTATGACAGGGAGATGTGGCACAGACTGGCACCCATTATGGACCACCTCCCAGAAGAACACAGAAAATCAGCTATGTCCCTGGTTCGTGAAGGAGAAGAAGCCTCGAACCATGCTATCAATATAGCGGTGGACCTGGCAGATTCGGGGTTCAAACAAATTAACAACGGAGTGGTTCTATGACGCCAGGCCTGGCTCAAGTGCACCAACTTTAGACCCGAGGTGCAATATAAGGTCGTCGACATGCCTTTCGAAGGTGACCACCTGTTTGGCGAAAAGGTGGATGAGGCCTTGAAAGGAATGAAGGAGGACTCTGAGACGGCGCGCTCACTGGGCTCTCTCCAAAGCGGTAAGCCCTTTCGTTCCTTTCGCCCCTTTAGAGGAGCTACGGGAAACGCACGATTTGCGGGATCCAGGGATAGAGCATTCGGGAGGTCCTCATATCCGTCCCAAGGCTATAGGCGCGCCTCACAGTCCTCGACCCGACGCAGAAATTTCCAGGCCTCCAAGAGACGTCCCACTTACTCGTCGTCGACGGGAAAACAAAAAGATCAACAATGACGTTCTAGGAGGGAGAGTGTCAAGTTGCGTCGAGGAATGGGAGTCAATTACGACAGATCGGTGGGTTCTGGACACGGTGAGACTGGGACATTCCCTAAGATTCAAATCCAGACCTCCAAGACGTCCACCGATACGCCTGTCTCAACCACACCTAAGCGTCTTGCGTCGAGAGGTTGCGCTCATGCTAAAAAAAGGCGCCATCGAGTTAGTCCCTGCTTCGCAGAGAGGCTTAGGGGTTTACTCACGCTGCTTCGTAGTAAAGAAACCAAACGGGAAGTGGCGCCCCATCCTCGACCTACGGGACCTCAACAAAACCCTGCTGAGTCAAAAGTTCAAGATGCTTACTCTACAGGAAGTAATCAGATCGGTCCAAAAGAACGATTTCCTGGCGTCTCTGGACCTCCAAGATGCGTATTTTCACATTCCGGTGCGCACTCACCACAGGAGGTTCCTGAGGTTCCTAGTCGGCCAAACACACTACCAATTTACTGTGCTCCCTTTCGGCCTGAAGTCCTCCCCAAGAACCTTTACAAAGTGCCTAGCACCCGTAGCAGCCTGGCTGCGGAAGGAAGGGCATCACGTTTACCCGTACCTCGACGACTGGCTCGTGAGGGGATCCTCCCCAGCGTCGACCAACGACAGCCTATTGACCACCTTGCGACTGCTACAGCGTCTGGGATTTGCAGTGAACTACGAAAAGTCTTCACTAAAGCCCTCGAAGAGCTTGAAGTTCCTAGGTGCTCAATTCGACACCCACACGGGACTAGTGAAACCATCCCTGGAAAGGTTGTTGAAGATCAAACACCTGACAAGCCAACTTCGTTTACAGAGCAGGTTGTCAGTAAGAAAATATGCGGCTCTCCTCGGCTCCATGGCATCGTGCATCCACCTAGTCGCGAACTGCCGGTTGTTCATGAGACCTCTACAGGAGTTCCTATCAGACAGATGGAAGCAGGCCACAGGCCGCTGGTCGGACAAGATAATAGTCGACGACGAACGAGTTATCAAAGCCCTCCGATGGTGGAAAGTGGCGCGCAACCTGGACAGAGGGGTCCCCCTGCAGGAGCCGGAATTTCAGAACACCATCATTACAGACGCCTCTCTGTCGGGCTGGGGAGCACACATGTCACGTCACCAAACCCAAGGCAGGTGGTCGTCGACCGAATCTCGCCTACATATCAACGTCCTGGAGCTAAGGGCGGTGAGATGGGCCCTGAAATCTTTCCTCCCACACATCAAGGGGTCAAAAGTAAGAGTGCTCACGGACAATACGACAGCTATGTTCTACCTGATAAAACAGGGTGGCACCAGATCCAGGACCCTCTCGAAGGAAGCTCAAAAGATCTGGCATTGGGCTTTAAAACACCACATCTCCCTAGTGGCATACCACCTACCGGGAGCGAAGAACGTACAGGCGGATTCCCTGAGCAGGACTATGTCACAAATACACGAGTGGGAGCTGGACTCCACTCAACTCGGGAAAATCTTCGAAAGATGGGGGACCCCGTCGATCGATCTCTTCGCCACGGAAAGAAACCGAAAATGTGTTCAGTTCGCGAGCAGATGGCCCCAAACAGGCTCCCTGGGGGAAGCGTTCTCGTTTCCGTGGACAGGCAAGTTCCTCTACGCCTTCCCTCCATTTCCCCTCATACGGAGGACGATCCAGGGGATCCACAGGTACAATTGCCGGGTCATCCTAGTGGCCCCGCGCTGGCCGAGGCAACCATGGTTCTCAGACCTCCTTCATCTGTCGCTGGATCAGCCGATACCATTCAGGAAAGTGCCGAACCTCCTGTCCAGGGACGAGGGGACCGTGTGGCACCACAATCCGGACAGCCTGAACTTAACTGCATGGCTCCTGACTTCTCGGAGTTCGGGAACCTAAAAGTCTCGACTGATTGCCGAAGGATTCTGCAGGCGGCCAGGGCCCCGTCCACTAACAAATCATATGTAAGCAAATGGAAAAGGTTCTGTATATGGTGTCAAACACAACAAAATATACAACCTTTGGAAGTAACTCCGGAGCAAATCCTCCCGTATCTTCTTCATCTTGCGGAGAGCGGACTGTCATCATCGTCAATCAAAGTGCACCTGGCGGCTGTTTCGAGATTTACAAGAAGAAGACAGTCCCCTCCACTATTCAGTGACAGGCTAGTGAAGCATTTCATGAAGGGTCTGTTTAGAACCTTCCCTCCGGAAAAACGGTTCCCACCGTCGTGGAGTCTGAACACGGTTCTAGCTGCCTTAATGAAGCCTCCCTTTGAGCCAATGTCCTCTTCATCTCTACAATTTCTATCTTGGAAACTCGCGTTCCTAGTTGCCATCACTTCGGCTAGAAGAATGTCGGAACTACAGGCACTGGTCATAGACCCTCCATATCTGAGGTTCTTTAAGGACAAAGTTATTTTATCAACTAACCCTTCATTCATCCCAAAAGTACCGTCGGTCTATCATAAGCACTCGACCCTGGTACTCCCTACTTTCTTTGCATCTCCTTCGTCGACGGCGGAGAAGGCTCTTCACACTCTGGACGTCAAAAGGGCGCTAAAATTTTACCTGCAAAAAACGCAAGATATCAGAGCCACCAGACAGCTATTCGTCGCCTACGGCCCCTCGGCTAGGGATAAGGCTATCTCCAAACAAGGTCTGGCTCGCTGGGTCTCCTCGGCGATTACCCTGTGTCATTCCAAGGCCGGGAGACCTCTACTACATCGTCCCAGAGCCCATTCCACGAGATCGACATCTTCCTCCGTGGCACTATGGGCAGGAATTCCGCTGACGGACATCTGCCAGGCGGCGGCATGGTCTGTTCCACACACGTTTACGCGCCACTACTGCCTGGAAAAGCAGCACGCGGATGAGGTACAAATGGGAAGGGCAGTGCTTCGCCACCTTTTTCAATGAGGTAAGCCAAAGTTTCAAGAATAATGCTGCCTATTATTTGGCCTCAGCTGTTTTTTCAGAGTGTATACATGAATGTACATAGTTTATTGACCTAAACATAAGTGGTCGGGTAGATATATGCGCAAGGGGTGCATACTGAGTCATATGACATAGCATTGTATGGCGGAAATCCGTTTCGTATCAGTATAATAAGTTGTTGCTTACATACATGGTGTAAACGGCAGTGTTTGGGGGTGTCTCTACGAATGTAAGTTACATTGCACTCTCACCTCCTTCTTGATGTTACTGCTTTACAATCTATTCTAAGCATGTGAATCCATGAAAGATCCAATGCTGGAGAAGGGAGTAGTTTCTTACCTGTAACTCCATTTCTCCAGCATTGGTATCTTTCATGGATTCACATGCGCCCTCCGGCCTCCCCGGACTGCAATGTGGAAGATTGGTATGTAAGCAAGTTTTCCCCCGTTATCTTGGAGGGGTCGAAATCTGAAGGGACCCGCGGGGGCGGGGCTTATATACCATCACGTCCAACGGGGTGTACGTGGGCGGCCCCGTAGAGGACGCAGACGGGGATAGGGCAGAAGTTTTTTCCTATTGGAAATGACTATATATATGTGTACCGAGGGTTCCCAGTCTGACGACGGGGAATATTCTAAGCATGTGAATCCATGAAAGATACCAATGCTGGAGAAATGGAGTTACAGGTAAGAAACTACTCCCTTCTTCCCTACTTTTAAGCTGTTGCAACGCTTCTCTTTTCCAATTTTGCAAAACATCAAATGCTGCTGGTCTGGCCTTCTTTTTTAACAAGACTGACTCTAAATATTCAATACGAGGGATCTCAAAACTACCATTGACTGGCCACTGACGTTCGGAGGCATGTTTGGTTTGTCTGTGCCAAATTTTATTAAATACTACACTTCCAATGCCATGCTTACAGTACATAGTACATGCTGGTGACCCCTCCTGTGGTGCCGGACGGCTAAATTCCAAAGATTGTCTATCGCTGCGGCATAATGCCCTAAAGCAGCTAGACAATTTCCCAGGCATTTCTCAAATACTCAGTGTTAACTGGTCAATAATTGTGTCTGCAGATACAATGCGCCAAATTCAAATGGTCAGGGTTGAATTAAGAGTCGGGTAACAACTCACCTGACCAAACCTAAGGAGGACCGATCGGTTTACAAAGGACTTACCTAACGAATTTTACCTTGTGTAAGGTGATTTCGGCAAATCTGCCCGCCTCAAAAAATTGACCCTCGTCAAGATGCCGTCTCAGACCACACGGCTATCGTCCAGGGAACGGATCGTGCAGCGCTGTTGAGGTGTCGCGTCTCGTTCAGTCGGGCCCGTTATGTCACACCGTCCGATCCCGGTCCGATAGCGTGCGTCAACCTTCAATAATCCGCCATCAATCTTGAGGGTCCCTATTCCGGGCGCCAACTGTGAAAACAAGGAAATAATATGAGGCAGGGTAACCAAAAAGGAAACACACCAAACACAGGTTACAAAGGAGCATACAAAGTTCTTTATTTTATACTGAATCCAGTTACAAAAGAACAGAACAAAATTCAGATAGCTATCGACCCTCAGTACAACACAGCGAACTCCGGCGTGGTTCGGTGTGCTCAGTGAGTGCAAATATTCATTGAAACAGTCAGGCTTTTATACATTTCTCCAGCCTTTTGTCCAGCCTTTCTTCAGGTTAACCATTCCATAAATAAGTTACTGCTCTAGGGTCCCTTGCCAGGTCAAATCTAGTTCATCTTAGGTTTATACATTAACAAGAAGAAATGGTAATAATGTATGCTCTAGGCCTAACATTACAATGCGGGACTTAATTTATACAATATAGTTAAGCAGGTGTTCTCATTCAATTATAGATCAGTTTCGGTGATACAGGTAATCCATTGCACACAGGTCAGCAGAAGGACAAGGTCTCAGCTCATGACCCTAACAAGTGGCCTGCAGGCAAGTTATACATTAGCTGTACAGAGGTCATGACAATCAAGTTCTGTTCTGAATAACATAGGCTACCATTTTAGCTCACATGGTGACTTTATAGAGCAAGAAAACCTAAAATGGCGGCTTGACACAAAATGACAGTTTACATGGTTTCTAAGGTCAGGACCTTGCAATGCGAGTTTATTCACATGTAGTTTATAAGCAGCTTGTTAGCAGCTTGGCGTAGGCCAATATACATATATTCATAGCAATAGGAGGCACGATATAATTTCTAGTTTGACAGTGTCCTCTACTCATTTTCTTCTCATTCTGCAGCTTTGGAATGTGGGGGCATACTTTTTCCAGCTGTCTGTGCAAATGAGAGGTGCAGGGTGCCACTATGCCAGTTAGTGTGCCACAAGCAGTTTACAGACATTTGAGAAGATCGGCTCAAAGGTGGGATCTGAAAGCATTTGTTTCCAACTGTACTGGCTTCACAGTTAAAGAAATAGAGAGACTTAGCAAAGGGTGATGGCGCAACAATCCAAAACTTTAAACTGTAAAACAGTATCCATAAACAATATTATTTCCCTGCTGGAAAGAAATGTAATTGGTGAAAGGATCATTCTTTGATCAGAAACAGCTGCTTTGCAATGGGCAGACTGGGATGGAGATGGCACTAAAAACAGCAGTTGCCAGAATTGCCAGGGCTTGGCGCATGTTTCAAAATAAGTCCTGGAGCTGACCACCAGACAACCCAGGCACAAATTAAGCACTCATTTAGATTACGTTTTGAATGTGCACCTCTTTGCCATGTACAGAAAACAGTTAATGCGCTTAAAATTCTCCTTTTCTGGAGTGATGATGATTTTTGTGGGATCCTAGTTACAAATGCAACACAACAAGGAGTGCAATCTGGAGTTAGATGCAAAGCTGGGTGCCTAAAGTGAGTAAATAAGTAAGAACAAAAAGGAACACACCAAAAACTTGGGCCTGTACTGTACACAATTTGCACAGTGTGCAACCTCTATCATGCAGTAACATGAAGCTGTCTGCTGTATAAGAATACAAGTACTGCCACTGTTATATGAAGCTGTAAATGAGCTCCTGGTGTACTAAAAAAAAGTCTTAGCCAAGTTTTTCTTCTGCCAATATGTGTTGCCTTGCATCTCTTCCTTGCACTGAACTCCTGTGGCAAAGCGCAGCGCTGTGGCTTGTGTGTAAGTATTAGATAGGCATTTGCTAGGCACACAGCTATCACATGTCCAGGTACTGACACCATTTTCCAGCTGTTTCCGGATTATGGGCATGTCACGAGGTTTTTTTTTGACAGAGAGGGATAGATAGTGGGTGGGAGTGACCCTAGGGATTAACATGTCTGAGGGCAGCATATGGCTGGGTAAAAAGTATAACAACACCCACAAGTTTTGTGTCTTCCTTTATATCTCATCTCCCTCCTATGTGTACTCCAATGGAATAGTGTCGGCTTATAGGGGGCGCTTTATAGCAAAAACTAAAATATAGTGGAAGCAGAAAGGGGCCAAGGTTACAGAGACCTCTCTCACTGTCTGGCTCAAGCAACAGGTCCCAACAAAATAACCATCTTTTTCTCTCCCACAAAATCCCAATATGTTCAGTACGAAATACCTGCTGGTTGCTGTAGCCTCCTTTCCAGTTTAGCAAAAGATATGCTAGCCCTGCCCCATACAGTCCAATGGTTGGGTAGAGGGAACTCCTCTTCAACGACGTTATCACCACTGTGGTTTGATGAAGTGGGGGCTCCTTCTGTAGTATAAACTGCGAGCCCATTTCTGTTGAGCCACACAATGCAGAGTGGGTAGCCCCTCATTTGCAGAGGAGGGTGCACTCTCAGGGCGTCCTTTGGGAGGGGCCATGGACGGTCCAAAATTCTGTCTGGAGGTCTCTACAATTAACGTCCTTCTAAAAACTGGACCAGTGAGGCAGTAGCCACTCATTCGCCGCAGGCTTTATGGCAACCTGCAGAGTGGCTTGTGGCATTGCGCCAGTGAGCCTAGGATTCATAAGAGGCGGGGCTGGAGCTGTGGTCGAGAGCCCCTGGATGCAGGGTCTTCAGTGGCTGTTGAGATATGACCGCCTCCTTTATAGAGTGGTTGGTTTGGTTTATATATATATATGCTTTGATGTTTAGGGTTGTTCTCCCTGCAGGTATGATGGTTCTTGCTCCATGTCGTGTGTGTCAGGAGCTGCTGGTAGGCGGGAAGCCATGTTGCATCTTCTGTTCTTTGCCTCCATGATTGCTTATGTTTTGGCTGTTTCCTGATGCTCGGTACAGGACTCCCTGAAGTCTGAAGGGTGTCTTTCAGCTGGAGGTGATTTGTGTCTGATCAATTTTGCTCCATTAATGGATCCCAGCCCTGGACCACTTCGAATATTTCTGTATGTACCCCGGAAGCAGACAGATCGCCCCATACCGTGGCACCAAGGAGGGAGGAGCATCCCGGTGCCTCGATCTTTGCTCAGCTACACTGATGCCATTTGCATATAGTGTTGTGTGTCGGTCTAGTGCTGGGATGTGAGAGTGCGTCATGACGATGTCATGACGCCTCTCTAATAAAAGGGGCTCTGCGGGCACGCATAAGGCAGTGCAGCAGAGCCCCAGGAAGTGGCAACTCGTGTCTGTGTGTCCTCATTTTGGTGCGGTTGCCACGTGGTTGTGGCCTGGTTCACTGGTCCTGCCTGGGTGCCCCCACCGCTAGGACCGATTAGGGCGGGGTGCCCCCAGCTGCAGAAGGAATCCCTCCAGTGAACTGGAGGCAAGTGGGTGATCCCGGTGGTCCATACGCTGCGTGAGCGCAGCGTCCTTGGTGCTTGTCGTGTGCCCCGACAGCATCTGTGGCCCGACCTGGTGACAGGGGGCGGGCCACCACATATAGGCATTCCAAATCATGATATCTGAGGGGGCTCTCAGGTCACCACTAGTGTGGTTGCTGTCAGGAGCTGGGTCCACCCTCGTGGGTCCCCAACAAACGAATCAGGCCACTTGCACCAAATGACAGAGCAGAGTAAATCTGTGAGCTTGTTGTCAATGATGCACAACTGCAAAGCATGTTTGGTGCAAGACAATAGAGAGATGTAATGTAAAGGAAAGGAAAGGGGTTTTGTAGAAGGCCATTCAGCCATTTTAGTGGTCTGTCTGCACATGGCCCTGTAACAGAACCTGGGGGTGAGGGGCGGGTTGCTCATTGGTTAGAAGGAAAGCCAGATACCAAACCTGCTGTGTTGATGGGTGCAGGTCTGAAGTACCTGATGCGTGAGGGCCTCTTTGACCCATTGTGTTTGGCGGTAACACTTGCAAATATGTTTATCAAGAGAGGGGAGCCTAAGATCGGATAAATCACAGAGCTCTCTTTCTGGGTTTAACCGCTGATGTGGGGTTAGGGGGTTTTAGAGTTAAAGAGGTGAGCTTTGTAAACGCTCAATTAGTCTGGAAACTGATTGGCCTGAGGTTGCCGTGTATGGGCGCTGTGTGTGTAGTGTAAAGTGGTAGGAGATGTTCAAGGGCAGCGGGTTTGGGAGAAGTGGCGGTAGACACAACAAAGGGTGCATGAAGCAGGGGAAGAGTACGGCACTATTCGGGATTGAGGCAGCCGGCATAATACAGGGAACTGATGAGGATGTTCTGTTGACTGTGGTCATGCTCATTCAATACCATCTCAGTTGCGTGGAATCGGGCCTGAATTAGTCTATTCTCCACTTAGTCTTTGTCAGAGAGTTGTATGTGGGTTTCTGTTAGGTTCATGCAACTTTAGGGTTGCCCTCTGTTGGATTCGAGTTGCAGAAAGTAAGTATAGTTTGTTGTGCTTTTAGTGCTGGTCTTGTGGTTTAGTCAGTTGAATAACCACATTTTAAGCTGTTTTGTAAAGGTAAGTGAAAGCAGATCCTCCTTGCCATTTCCAATTGATGCTAAGCACCGGTACAGTAGCATTGTTGCTGGATCGAAGGGTTATCGATGGTTGGTAAAGGGAGAATTTCCTTGTGGTCAATGTAGGATCCCTGCCATAAAAGGTGCTGTGAGCAATGCTATGAGTTTTGAAGTGAATCCACTGTTTGATTGGCAGCCAATGGGGTGTCCAGCTCCCTGATGTGTTGTGTTGGTATCTCTCCAGTCTCAGGAGTCGTCTGGTTCTAGGTTTTGGACTCCATGCAGTCTGTTGCATAGGTCGTCCAGGGTTCCAAGATAAAGGTTCTTGGTGTAGTCTAGTCTTACGAGTTTAGTGCAATTTCTGCCATGGTTCTGTGTGTGAAGGTCGGATAGGATATTGTGCATCACATAGTATGGCGCTCGACGAGGAAGAAACTTCCTGCAATGGCATTAACCTGTAGTTCCTGTCTGAGATCACGGTCTCTCATGCTTCTGAGATTTCTGACAGTTGTCATGGGCAGATGGTGGGCCCATTGCAGCAGACCAGTGGATTGATGTTGGGTTTAGTGGCGTCATGCCACAGATGATAAGATCCGTTTTGTTTGGGGTGAGTTTAACTCTGTTAGTGACCATCCACGAGTCCATGAGTGGGAAGCATGTGCTTGGGTCTGATGAGTTCATTGTAGAGCCATTTTAGAGCATGTAAACGATTTGCGCGTTATCTGCATAGCTTAAGTATATGAGGCCTGAGTTGTTAAACAATCTCAATAGCAGCGCCATGTAGATGGTGAGTAGTAGAGGCGATGATCTGGCTCTTTAGGCTACTCCATTTGTCAGCATGTGATGATGTGACCTGAAAGCACCATGTGCACGGTTTCAGTAGTCTCAGTAAGAAGCGAGGCAATCCAACACAGGGAAATGTATTTCACTCCAGTGTCCTCTAGTCTTTTTAGTAAGATCCCATGACAGATAGTGTCCAGATTCTGTTCAACGTCAGAAACAGGCTTTTATTGCTCTAACAGATTCCTCTCTGGAAAACTCAAGCTGTTGATGGAAAGCAAATTTGTCTGTAGAAAGGTGATTGCTTCTACAGAATTTCTCAAGCCTTCGGTTTGCTTTTTTGATTATATTAGGTTTGAGAGTAAACCGTTTTGGGAATTGTTTCAGGGTTACTGGTTATTTAAGTGTGGAACATCCTGTGTTTTCGTCTGGTTTTCAGTGATATGCTGGGATTTGGAAGCCTAATGTTTTTCCAGAAGTATTTTAGGTTGGCTCTCTTTCCAACGTCTAGTTAAAATTGGGGGTGTTTTTCTTGATTTTGCAAGTGGTGCTTCTTCAGTGAAGATAGTGAATGGGATAGAGAGGTCCTACCCCCAGGGTAAGCAGACACGAGAGCTGGTAGTGCAGTTCTTGTTACAAAAGACACCATCCAAGGTGTACACAGCTTCACGCGTGGAACCTTTAACCAGTTGTTTGATGATTGGTGCCTGGGTTTTTGCATAGAGGGACTCAGTGGCTGCATGGGTCTCTGTTTCTAGCCAAATGTTCAAGTCTCTCAGTATGCTGAGGTGTTGTCCGTCTACTGAAGGATTAGCGACTGCATCAGCCAGTTTGTGAAAGAAGAGTTAAAAGCGTGGTCTGTATTTTTATCTCATTTATTTATTTTTTATTTTATTGGTATATTATATACAGGTGCCAGATTGCACGAGTACTTTAAGGCTCTGAATTCACCTGGTTGCAGCCAGGATGTAAAAGCATGTACAGAGCATTGACATTGAATTAGTGTTAGTAAGCAAATTCTTTTCAAGGCACAAGAGAGAATGTTCCAGAAATGCTAAGGAGACATAGAGGGGGTAGTGGGTGGGCAGGGAGAGGAGAAATGAAAGGAGGGAAGGGATGGGATGAAATGAAAGTAAGTGTAGTTTACTGAAGAGATAAAACTGCAATGGTGGTCTGAAAATGCATATCAGGTAAGTGCTATTGAGGTAAAACAGAGTCGGAAGGAGGGAGAAAAGTGGTGGCGAGGAAAGTGCTAACCACAGAAGAAGGAGGGGGAGTAGGTAGGGGCTGTAGATGAGAAGGAACCTCTGAGTGGATATGTGTACGGCTAAGAAAGATAGGAGAGATTTCCAGTCAGGGATGTTGTCAAAGAGTTACCCAATATCCTTTGAAAAAAACAAAACAAGATGGCCACTGCCATATGAAGCATCCCTTTTCTATGTCTATGGCAGCCTGGGGGAAAGGAGCAGCGACGCCGGGAGCCCCAGCAGGCGAGTAGTGGTGGGGACATAGTAAATAATTTGGGGGCCACATGGAGCAAGGGTGGCCCAGCAGGAGGGCTGGTGTAAGGACTCGAGCACCAGAAAAATGGCAGCACCTGGGGAAGGAGATCTGGTGGCTAGTGGAACGCGGACGGGACACTGGCAGTTCTTGCATGTAATTACAGCCACCTAATTGGCTGAATGTGAATAATGTATCTATGCAATAAGTAAACTAAGGGTGAAACAAATTGTTGTAGGTAATCAAGGAGCCACGTATAGCTGGACAACAATTAATCTAGCGGTAAATCGATTAATGTAGACAACCAAAGAGTGAAGTACAATTGGACAACAGTTACTCTAGCTATCTAGCAGTTGACCTATTTATCTAATATTTAATCTAGATATACATGAATATAGTATAACCATTCAACCATTAGTCTGCCTGTGCAATAAATAAGGTATTCAATAATTAATCTGAAAATGTAATATTAATCTATTAATACAAAAATGTACCCATCTGTACAAAAGATCCATACAGCTATCCAATGATTCATCTAGCGTTGAAACAATACAGGAAACCAATGTGTGAAGTACAGTTGGGCAGCAATTAATCTAGCTGTGCCGCAATTTGTCTAACTATGCAGCAGCTAATCTCGAGATAAAGCAATTAATCTGGTCAACCAAAGAGCAAAATACATGTGTGAAACAACAAATCTAGCTATGGAACAATAGATCCATATGTGCAATAATGAATCTAGCTATGCAGCAATTAATCTACTTATGTGGTCATTCAAGTAGCTGTGCATCAATGCAATAGGGATATGTAATCAAACTCCCAACCACAACAAATCAACCTATGTAAAGATTAAAATGGATATGCAAAAAATGTATCAATTTAAGTAAGAATTAATATAGCTGTGTATTAAATTATTATTTTTATGGAACCATTAGTCGACCCTATAAGCTAAAGGAATGCAATAATTATTCTGGAAATGCAAAATTGATCTACTTATACAATCATAAATCTAGCTATGCAACATTTCCATCCAGCCAAGCAAATAAATAAACTAGCATGAAACAATCTGGGGTAACCAAAAGCAAAGTTAATAGGTCATTGTCCCTTACCTGGGTGTAGACCGGCCTGCAGAATATGTGGGTGGCAGGAGCGGAGCTTGAGTGACACAGCGGTCAGGCAAACAGGTGCCACCCTTTGCCTTTGCCCTTTGCCAGCTTCCTGGGCGGTATGTCTTGGGGAGTTCAAGTTTGTGGGAAGGTGCGAGTGCCATGACTGCAAGGGAACCTAATACATAGTTCCAAGGGGTGGAAGCAAGACCAGCCAAGTGACAATTATTAAAGATGCCGAAAGCAGAGCTGTAATGCCAAATCCCCAGAGAGGGCAGAGCACTGGAGATTCTGACTCACTGGAGGTCGGTGTTCTGGGTCACATCACCACAATGGAACACCAATCAGTGGTTGTGATTGTGAGCAGCTGGCAGCAAAGCTAGGCCGAGGGGTGGCATCAAGGAATGGGGAAAGTGGTGCTATAAGTGCAGGGGGAATCGTAAAAAGCCCAAATTCACTGGGAGGGCACAGCAATGCAGACGCCAACTTCCGGGAGGGTCCTTTGCGGGTCTCGAGAGAGCCGGAAGTCAATATAAGAGATGAGAAACAGGGTGCTCTCTGAAACAAGAGCTACATAATGACAGTACAGTAGACACCCAGTTTTCTTTGAGCTTAAACCTGTCGGTGCTGATTTTGACACCAATAAAATAAAAGATTTGAAAAGAGAAGCCACAAGAACTAAAAGGAGCAAGAAATTAGAACTTCCTCTGCATAGCCCTCCAAAACGGGTCACCGAGTACCAGCTTCTTTAAGTCACACGTAGTGCTGAAGATGTAGGAAAGAAAACGGTGTTGGTTTTTCCTCCGTTTCTGTGGCCTCCTCCACTAGAGAATGTCTTATTAGCTTCTTTTCATCTCTGTGCTTTCTTGCTCGCCCCTTTGTTGTTCTCAGATGACGCTACTGCCTGTTAAAGCCTTGTTGTTCAGGCAGCCACATACAGCTCTTTTCACTTTCAATTGCTTCTGTAATACGCCAGAAAGTTCCCATTTCCCAGACCTATTATCTCTTTCCTTCCCATCCCCTTTCTAATATCCCTTTCTTTGATGGCGCGCCTTACATCGCATTAGCCTCAATAATTTGCTTTCATTCTCAGTCGGCACCGCTTCACGTGTATTAGGAATATGGCCTACGGAATTGATTCAGACTTTAAAAAAACAGCCCCCAAGAGAACGCACGAGGCTGTGACAGGTCAGTAGAGCGACTGCCTATCACCGGGTTCCCAGAGCTAAGACTCCAACACAAAGTATGTCTTAAGGATTTTTATTAACCTTTTTTTATATAGACTAATAGAATGTGTCGGGATGGTGGCAAAACGCAGTAAACAATGTGTCAAGATGGCGGTGTCTCCAAGCGCGTCAGGGTACAATGTGAGGGAAGTGCCAGTCTCTCCCAACCACAGAACAACAGAAGGGGGTTTTCTGCTCTTGCCACAAAGGGGAGCCATTGGAGAAATGTCCAGTCCCGCCAATTTCCAGAAAGCAAACACCTGTGAGCATTCATCTTGACAACAAACGGCGATGAGAGGCGAGGCCTAAACAAGTCCAAAATACAGACAACAAGAGGCCATTGTGAAATGATGGCACAAAGCACCCCACAAAGCCTCCCCTTGAAGCTTCACAGGACAGCAAAGGTTTAGCTACAAGGGGAGTCAGTTGGAACTATCAATGATCTCACTGACGACGCATAGCCTACATACAAGTGGGTGTAGTTTTAGGGGGGATAAGGGTGTTCGTTCCCTCAACTTTTGTTGCACACCATTTTGTCCCACTCATTTGGCAGTGCCCCTTTCATTTAGATGTCATGTCCCCCGCCCCCAACATTTTCAGCAAAGTTACCCCACTGCGCATGCAGTCCTTATGAGGAGTGCACAGAGCTCAAGAAGGTTGGAGGTGGTCAAAGAGGCCGATAAGAGCAATGATCCATGAAGGACACCAGGGACCAAGCACACCCAGAAGCTGACAGGCCTTCACCTGTGAAAACAAACAGAGGCAGCACCTATCTCAGTGCCAGGATACACTTCTATGCTGGCAAAATCACCGCCATGCACTGGAGACCCCTCAGTGAAACAGCAGCTTCTTGAATAGCCATACGTAGACGTTAAGGGCTTCACCGAGACCACTGCTCTCTCAGAACAAAGCGAGGGCACATACAAAAAAAACGGGTGATGGAAGAATAGTGAGCGAGTGAACCCCAGGAAGACGTGGGCCATCATTTTCTTGCTAAAACAAAGGATAACATTCCTACGGGAGTAGTGCATATGAATTCAATCAGCCATTCAACCCACAGGGGAGCGTGCCATGAACACATCTAGCTCTGATCAATCCTTGAAAACACTGACCCCCCATAAGCAATGTTCCCTCTAATTATTTTTCCCTAAGTGCAGGAATGGTTAGCTTTTGTGCGCACTTTATTTTCCACGTGCGCAACTTAACAACGAGGTAAGTCACTTTGTGAGTTTGCAAACCTAGTGAGTTACCATTTCTGAAGAGTTTGGAAGGGCATGTCCCCTTCCTAACCACTGCAATTCTTTACAAATTAGTGTAAAAGGTGCATTTTACAACATTTTTTCCAAACATATATAGGCTAAAAAAAGAAATATTTTATATGTGATTATAAGGAGAGCTTATCAACTAGTCCATGACTTCAAGATATGCCATAGTACCTACCAAAAGTACTCCAGTACAGAGAAGAAAATGTGTATGCACAGAAAAAGCTTTGTATACTCAGGATAAACAATAGGGGTAGTTGTGGCTATTCATTTATCGACACCGCCCAGAGACAATGCAGAACGTGTTTAATGCCATTGAAATAAAACACTAGTTTATTACAAAAATATATATTGCTTATCACAAATGTGATTGTCAAAGTCAGAGAATTCAGATAGGATCTAATTTTTGCAAAAGGAAAAATGGCAACTAAAAGGAGTGTGTAAGAATACATCCCAATAGGAGTACATGTGCCACTTAATTAATTAATGTATTTAATGAAGTAATTCAAGGCCCAGGGGAACATGCCTCTAGTTCTATAAGGATGATAATTGCATCAGAATAACCACCACAGAATATGATCAGAATTCCTGGGTCTCTGTTAACTATCCACATTATGTTGTCCTGTGAGTTGTGACAACATTTGCTCAAAACAATCCTTACGGCTACAAGGCATATAAACATCAATGTTTACTCTCTAAAAACAGGGAAATGGGCCCAACAAAAACGAGAAACCAAGAACACATGGGAGTCTTCCTCCTACCTCTACCCACAAGGTTCCACTGATATTTATTTGAATCAGTGACCAGCAGAGCAGTGGCATCGGTAGGAGCTCTAATAATATTACTGCCCAATGTCAAGAGGAATTTTAAGGGGAAAGAACTTATTTTAATGAGCATGAAATATCCCTACTGTCAAAGTGAATTATTTTCTTACTCCCTCAAAAGTAATTTGATTCCAAGAAGAGAGTAAAATCATATCAGAGCCCTGCTTTTAACCCTGAAATAGAAGGTGAAATGACAGGGCACATAATGCAGCTTATAGTTTTGCCCACCCTTCCTCGCTACAGCAGAGATAAACTTAAAAAAAGTCTTACTGTGTTTTTTTCAGGAGACCCATTGAAGAATATCACATATATTTGCCTTTTAAGTCAATAGCAGCAATCCTCAGGGGTACAACAGATTGAGTGCCTTTTTGTTTGACTAGAGACCTCTCTTTTGAAATTCACAGATATAATTTAAAGACGATGCATGGGGATGCTACAGGCACTAAATGCAAACACATGATTATATTGAAAATCCCTCAGCAGTGGAGAATAGGAAGAAACAGAAGGTGCAGTTTCCTAGACTGTTACTATAGTTTCTTATCCTTTAGCAAACAACTAATTTGCTTCACTGTCTTGTACTGCAAAAACATCTGATTTGATTTTTGAAAGTTGCTGATTTGTTCTTCAACCTGAACGAGTATTCTCTGTGCCCTTGCACCCATTCCCCTCCCCGGCTCCTTTGCTGTCCTCAATACTAGTTGACAGGGCTCTGTAAAAAGTGAGAGATTGTAGTAGCAAAGCACTAATTCAGATATTCGCATACCCACAATACTTTGCAAGCAAAACATATTTAAAGCTTTATCATGACATTATATGAAGTTTAAGAACATGTCATTAATCTGCATGTGCACAATTACCATGAAATGAATAAAATATTGTTTGCAACATACCCCACCTTTAATTTGTTGGGTAGGAAAAGTGCTCAGTGAAACTGTTTTTGTAAAGCAGAGAATTACCACAAATAATGTTAAGGTCTATGCCCCATGGAATTCTGAAAACATGGAACGGATGCATATGTTGCATATATTGTGTAAAAATCATGCTAGTTATTTGACTATGTGTTGCCCTAATACTTCATACAAAAATGGCAGGCATAGCCCATACCTATTATTCCTCGCAGGCCAAGTAAATGATGTTGCAATGTTGTTCTCCACTTATAGGGTAATGTTAGCTTACTTAAAGTCAGTATGCAAAATTTGAGACGACAGTTGGGTTGCATAGTCTGGGTGACGCTTTTGCTGAGGCACCACGAGTAACAGAAATTATTGTGCTTTAACTTCATTCCTATTATAACAAACAGAAAACAAGTGGATGTAGGTACAAGTCTGGTAAACGTTTGCAGAGCCAAGGTAGGCATAGTGACCGTTCTCTGGTAATATCTGAATGTGACCTGGGGCATATGTTCGAGTCATAAGGTTTAAGGGTGGTAGAGTCAAGCATAGGAGTCATGGGTGGGGGATAACTTATTTAGTTAATGTGTGCAGGCATATCTTAGCAATATCTTCTGTTTGTGGATTCACCTTTTCATTTTAGTTTTGAACCTTTTGTGGGTGTATTCTGTTTTTAGGATTCTTAGGTTTTTTAAGGTCAAACTTGCATAGTAGGGCAATGAAAATAGGCTAGACCAGAATATCAAGAATAGTTAGTCCAATTTAGCTTTATTTTGTGAGAAAGCAAATATTAGGTACCTGTTGTGGCTTGTGCCTTATTAAATCTTTTTGAACTGGTGTGAATTTTCTGTTTGCGCTGCTAGAATTCTTCTGAGCGGCACCCAGGAGGAAGCTTGGCAAGCGCACGTGCGCACTGCTTAGAGGGAACATTGCCCATAAAATAAGATCACACAGTTTGTAGATAAATCCACTTAGATGGAAAGGCAATTCATTTTCCTGGCAATCTGACACCTTGTGGTCTTGTGAAGAAGGGATGTGACCTATGATCTGGGGTCAGGGCAGCCCCTTTTGGAGTGGGACCAATACCTAATTGAATGTGGTCTTTTCCCTTCTGTAATGGCATGGCAGGCTGAACAATGATGGCCCAGAGCAATGGCAGTGAGTATTATTCATTCAAATCCTTCCAGCCATTAGCCTTCACTTTTGCTAAAACTATGATATACTTTAAATCGTTAAGTTCCCTCTGCACTCCTACACTTAGGTCCTAACCATGCAAATAAAATACAGGTTGCACTCTTGGCTCCCAATGACATAAGAGAGAAATCCCTGAGAGTAAACAGATGGGTGCCATGTCAAACCATTACCAAGATGAAAGGCGCTGTCCTGATAGCTAAAACCTTCATGCCAAAGATCCAGGATAGAAATGATTAATTACCGGATGTTAGGGAGAATTCTCAGAAATGTGCTAATTCCCTCTACCTTAGAGACCCCCAGCAACTTTGCTGGATTTTGAGGACTTAATTTTTTTTAACCTGGAGAGAGTGAGACCATTTTTTCCCACTCTGTTTTGTATTTAATGTGATTTTGTACACTGTGTTTCTTTTTGGTTGTAGAGTCTGACAAACTCCATAGGTATCATCTTTTACATGGTGTCACACAGCACCTTCAGTGCAGTAACACAGGGAAGTCTTTCAGATTTCCCAAAGGTTTAAATACATTCTCTGGGATAAACTACTGTTTCCCAGAGCAGTAAAGTGAAATTGACTTTACTTACATTTGTAACTTTCTAGACCCATCACACACTATCTAACAATAGGGTGCTGGAGGGGTTACTTAGTATCCCCTTTGTCTAGCTTCTTGTGTAACATTTGTATGTTACCCTTTCCTCACTGATTGGCTGGTGGCAGTGGTTTACTTTTTACTACCATTATGGGATTTTACTGCGGGCTACTTCCGCAGCCACGGTAAAGCACCCATGAGTGCCATTTTTGTTACAATGGCCCCGGTCTTCTTATTTCGACATTTCTTTGTGGAAAGGTCCTTCCTGAGATTTACCAGGTTTGGTCCCTTTGTTTGTTTTGTCTTTGGCGGGCTTCACGAGTGAAACCCACCTCTGGCTCCAGGGTGTCTGGGGCGGGCAGGAAGCGAGGGAGGTGCCCGAAACTCCCTGTGCTTAATCTTCTAGGAGACAGGAATGCACTCTTAGGTGATTGGCTGACTGGCCATCCAGCAAGGACAGCCACCCTGCTGGGTCACAGACAGCTAGGCTGGAAGGAATGGGAGCAAGCATTATATAAGGCGAGGCTTTTTTGGCTTGGAAGGCAAATTCGACCACTGGACGAAGGAATCCGAAGAAGAACTTAAAGAAGATGCCTGCTGCAACTCCTGGACTGTTGATTTGCCCGGTGAAGCCCTGCTGCTGTGCTGAAACTCCAAATTCGTATCGACAGAGAAGCTCCCGCAAGGACGACTTCTCCCTTTGAGTCGGTGGGACCAATCAACTCCAAAGTAAGCCACCTGGACATCCTCTCATAGCTGGTTGAGTATCCACTACAGTCGCTGCTGGAACCGGATAGCCACGGAGAGGAACAATAGTTTGTGTGCGTTGCTTTTAAGCTAGCCAAGAGCTCCAGGAATATCCTCCGGACTCCCGGGAAGCAGGACTGACCAAGCCTGAGCCCCCTCAACAGAGTGTGGGACACCAGACACAAGGATAGCCCATCTCGACAGCCAGGAACCACGGTGTTGCTATTTGCGGTAGACGCGAGGAGCTGAAACACTGAACAGCCACTTGTTTGAAGTTTGCCAGTTGCGAGCGGTGACCGTCTCATTGCAGTGCCGGAGTCCCCAGAAGTCCTCCCTCTTGTCTCCACGACAGAGGCCCAGGAACAGCGAGATCTGCAGATCTGCACAGCAACAGAAGTCATCTGCTGCACCTTTTCTTCAACCTAAAGGTACTGTAAAGTCTAAGAGAACTTACCTCTTGTTGCGTAGCCACTTGTCCTTGTTAGAGACTTGCTTGGTTGCATGTGTAGAGTTGCCGTCAGCTTCTTTACTTCACAAGCCTAATCAGCTTGTGGCCCTACTTTGATTTTCTTCTATTCTACCAAGACTTCTTAAACATTGGAAAATACTTTCTACTTAACTGCAAGAAGTACTTCAGTTCCCCTTGACTCTTGCTAACTTAACATTGGCTGGCCTAGGCTCCATGAAGGACTCTTCTCTCTTCTGCTTATGTGTTTTGCCTTCCTTCCAGGAAAGGGTTAACTGACTTTGCATTGGTGAGTTGTATTGAAAGTACTGGCCTATTTAAGAATAACTGTATGAATACTTGTTTTATTCTGAAGGTGTATTCTAACTGACTGATAAATAAATTGATAATTGTTTTATCAACAAACCCTGTGTGTAAGAGTTTATTTGAACACTTGCTATTGTGAATCTCTGTGCAACTCCCCTACAGCTCACGTTGACCCCTCTTGAGATAAGCCTGGCTGCTCCACACGCTACCAACCTGTGTAGTGCAGACTTATACCAAAGATTGGGTTTCTATTGCCAGGAGGTCAGGGCTGTTGTGGTCCACCCAAAGGGTACTGCATACAATCTTGCCTAACACCAGAGAAACCTTGGTATTACCAATATCCCAAAAACTAACAAAATAGAGCTTCCCGGAAGCTTTATGCAACCAGGGCCTCCTGTGGCTTTAGGCAAAAATAGGCCATAGTTTCATGAACACAGATCACATGGGTCTAGCAATAAGGACTGGTGTCCCTGGATGCAGCCTGGAGAGGGGGTTGCATCACAATTGGCTGTGCCAGTGGCATTCTCACGGGTTTCCTGAATCTCAGCACAAAGTTAAAAAAGGTCTGCCCTCAACACAAAGTCATTGTACCATAGAAAGCATTTACTGCCGGCTAATAGGTGGCCCCAATATTTAAAAGCACACGCTTGAGCACCTCACCCCATCAGCCAGAATTGGAATGATCCCATCCCGTAAAGTCCCTTGTCAGGTTTACTCCTCCGCCTGCTTCACAAGGCCCAAAGAATTCCAAAGTACTGTACAAGATTTTGCTAACTAGAGTAGAAAGAAGGAACATATTTTTCAGAAAATGTATTGAGGCCCGGGATGAGGCACACGGTTAAATCCATATGGGAAGGAATGGAACTTTGTCTCACAGTAGGAAAGAGACACCTTCCACCGTATTCATTAAGAGCGATCCTGCAAATGACAATTAACCAGTCTAGACAAATTATGCAATCGGTCTGGAAACCGCTTCGATATCCCCTCACTCTAGCTAATGAAATTTCCATCTGCCCTGTGCATAATGGTGAATGCGCTTCATTCAAAGAAGGGATCTAAGGGTTAAATAATGAACAAAAGGAAGTGAGGAATATTCTCCTCCCTGAAATGCCCTTAAGGGAGTAGTTTCTGACCTGCAACCATGAAAGATACCAACACTGGAAAAATGGAGCTACAGGTAAGAAACTACTCCCTTTACCAGCATTGGATCTTTCATGAATTCACATGCAGTGAATAGATTTTGTAGCAGTATACATGTCGAGAGGAGAAAATTCAGGCAAAGATTAGAAACTTTTGCCATTTTAGAGCCACGCTGTCAGATTGAGGGAGCCTGGGTCATGATGTAGAGTCGTTCTGCGATAGGAGATTGGCGTGAGTTCCCAGATGGATTGGATTTTCCGCCAACAGTTGAAGGAGGTCCAAGAACCAGGTTGGTCTGTGCCAGTACGGTGCCACCAGAATTGACTTGCATTGAATCTTGCTGATCACCCGAATTGTCTGCCTGATGAGAGGGAATAGAAGGAATACATATGCGAAGATGCCGATCCATGGGAACGAGAATGCGTCCCCTTGAGAGCCCGGTTGTGGAATCCTGCTTGCAAATTCCTTGCACTGCTTGTTGCCCTGCATGGCAAAGAGGTTGAGAGGGGGATGGCCTCATCCCAAGAAGATTCTGGATATCTGGTTTCTGTGCAGTTGCCATTTGTGGGACTGAGTCGAGTCCCTGCTGAGGATGTCCGCTTGTTGGTTGTGTATCCCCGGGAGGCGGAATGCTTGTAACACAATGTTGGTGTGAATGGACCAGTGCCAAATGGACTGCGCTTCTTGAAACAGGGTGTTTGACCTTGTTCTGCCTTGCTTGCGCAGGTAAAACATTGTGGTGGTATTGTCCGTGAGGATTCGCACTACTGAATTCCTGATTAGAGGAAGGAAAGACTTTAGAGCTCAATGGACCGCACGCAGTGCCAGGACATTTATGTGGAGGAGGCATTCTTCGGGAGTCCACAGGCTTTTGGCTTGGTGCTTGCCTAGGTGAGCTCCCCAAACCACCAGGGAAGCATTGTTTACTATAGTGAGATGGTGAGTGGGTTCTTTAATGGGCATCCCTTTCGAGATGTTGTCGAGGATTGCCCACCATTTCAGTGTCTTTGTGAGAGCCGGTGTGATGGTTATTTTGTCTGCAGGACAACATGGTCTCTTGTAGAGCCATGTATTTGCGCACCGTGATTTGTTTGTTCAGAGCGAAGGAATTTGTTAGGGTTATTAATTTTTTCACTGTGTCAGTTGAGGGTTTGACAAGGCTTTGTCCCATGAGAAATTGTGCGCCCATGAACACCAAACCTTTTGATGGAACTATGCAAGATTTTGTGGAATTGATTGCAAATCGCAATTGTTGGAGAAGAGCTTCTGTTTGTTTCAGGCAAACCGGGGTTTCTTGATATGTTGGACCTCGAACCAGCCTAGCCGTCTAGGTATAGGTAGACGTGGTCACCCTGTTTTCTGAGGAAAGCTGCCACTGGTGCTAGTCATTTAGTGAAAGTCGTGGGGGCTGATTTGAGGCCGAATGGAAGGACTAAAAAATGGTAATGACTTTCGCCAACCTTGAATCTAAGATACTTTCAGTTTTTCTGATGTATTGGCATGTGAAAGTAAGTGTTTTTCAGGACTAAGGTCGCTAGATACTGGTGGGGGTGTACAGCCTTTATGAAATCTGTAGTGTGACCATTTTGAACTTTTGCTTTTTGATGTTTTTATTTAACTTTCGTAATTCCTGGATTGGACACCACTTCCTGCCTGGTTTCTTTACGGGGATGCATCTTAAATATGCCCCTTTTTGCCTCAATGAAGGAGGAACTCTTTTGAGTGCCCATTTTTTAAATATTTGGTGCACTTCCTGTTGTAGAATTGGAAGGTGTGGGTGTGACACCTTTATGGGAGGTAAATGTTTCTGTGCGCGCTTGAACTCCAAGAGGTGGCTGTGCTTGATGGCATCTAGCACCCATCTGTCTTTTGTAATTGCTTGCCACCTGTGGAGATGAAATGCCACATTTCCTCTCACCGGTGTGCCCTTGTTCTGTCTACCTCTTTGAGAGGTGGTTGATCCACTTTTGCGTTGTACTTGGTGATACTCTGTGCTGCGCTGTGAGGACTGTTAGTTCATTTTATATCCCTGGCAGTAGTACCCGAATCTACCATAGTTCTTGTTGTCCTTTGAGGACAAGAACCTAGATAGACCTGAGGCACCTCGAAAGGAACAAAAAGACCTTCTGCCATGTAGCGCTGTTAGTGATCTAGCAGTATCGAAGTCTGCTTTCATTGTTTTAAGGGCCTCATCAATTTTGTCACCGAAAACCTTTTCTCCCTCAAAAGGCATGTCGAAAACTTTATGTTGTCCCTCCTGTCTAAAGTCGGTGCAGCGTAGTCATCCTTGCCTTCTCAGGGCGACCCCATTACCAATTTACTTGGATCCCATTTCTGCGAGATCCACTGCAATGTTGATACTATGGTTTGAGGCCTCCCTACTCTCCCGTACAAGTGTCATGGCTTCTTTCCGCTGTTGCTCTGGAAAGTGCTCTAATACAATAGCCAAGCGGTGCCACATTTCTGTCATAACGAACCACTATTGCAAGGACATTGGGCGCTTTAACTGTTGTTGCACCGATGGTGAGCACATACATTTTCCTGCCTTCATTGTCTGGGGGAGTGGCGCATTTGTGCTGTGTACGCGCCTTGTGACCTGCTGCCGCTGACACTGCCGACTCTGGAGAGGGCTGTGAAGTTAGACATTTTTGTGTTGCATCCATTGCCTTACATTTTTTGTCTAGTCTCCCTTTCAGTGCCGGTTCTGAGAAAGGATGTTTGAGGGTTCATAGCCCTTCTTGCCAAACATGATCTTGGATGGGTATAGAAAACACAGCCTTTCTGCGCTTACCCATGTGATCAAAAAGAAAGCAGTCTTTCTTTTCCTCTGCAGGAGTTAAACCAAATTCCTGGCATGCCTTGGATATCATGGCGTGGAAAGCACTAATGGCGTCTGGAGGAGAGGGTTGTGCTGCAGACAATCCTGTATCCTGGTCCGGGTCCTCCTTATTCCACGTATCGTCTCAGCGAGGGGCGGTAGAGCTCATGTCCCTTGGAACTGTGTCTTGATCTGTATCCACTAGTCCCCCTCATCTTGCTCGCCTATTCGCGGGCTATGCCTTCTTGGAGGTGGAGGTCCTGGTGGAGATTGGGCTCTATGTGCCAAACGTGAACATTAGGCACAGTCCCTGGATGAATGCCCTTGATCCCATTCTTCTTGCTGGCCTGGTATACCCAGGTAATTTCTGCATAGATGGACCCCCTGAGGCGGAGGAGGTGGGAGCCTTGCATTGAGTTGCCCTAGCAGCGTTTGCAGGTTGATAGTACCAGCAGGGGGAGTAGAGATTGCGGGTTTAAAAGGGGATATGATGGTGTCATACCTCCTGTTCCCGATGGTGTAGATGGAAGACCAAATGGTGCATCATAAAGCCGTAGAGGTGTTTCTTCTCCTCTTGACTGGAGGCGACCAGACGACATGTCCTGTACATGAGGTTGGATCATGCATTCTTTGGAATCAGAATCCGTGACCCCCGGGCATTCCTCTCGTGAAGGCTCAAAATCCGATGTTATTTCATGCTGTGCGATTTCATCTGGCATGATGGCGGAGTAGGTTATAGGAGACACACCTAGAGGAAGTTGCCTGTGTGCCACAGGATCCTCTGTAGGGGCTTTTAGTATTCCTTTACTGCAGGATGATATATTGTCTTGATGTAGTTGATGGGTAGGTAGTTCCATATGAACCGCGGCTTCAGCCGTGGTAGTGGTTGAAGGGGTTGTGGGAACTGCAGCCTCACTGCCGGAAGATTTGTGTTTTCAAATGTCGAATTATTTGTTTTTTCTATATTTTTTTTTGGCTCTAGTATATATATAAAACATAGGTAAAAACTAAAAAAAAAAAAAAGGGGGGTTTCGGGGGGAACCCCCCCATTTTCAAACAAAAAACGTCATTAAAAAAAATTAGACATTTTTTTTTCAACATTTTCTTTTCGACATTTTGACTTTCGAGATTTTGACTTTCGAGATTATCACTATGAACCCCAATTTCATGGTCAATTTTGATGTCAAAGTGATTATCATAGACGATTTCATCATCGCAGGGTGCTTTGTGGACGACTCTTGTCCAGAGGAGGATTTGTGACCTTCTTTTAGAAGTGCTAGACTCCGAAGACGAATGGTGTTTCTTTTTTGAGGACGAAGATGGGGTCTTTGTGGGCGATTTGGACTTGTGTTTCTCCTTCGTCGGAGAGGATGTTCTCGAACAGTGGGAGATGGACTTGGTTGACAGGCGTGACAGGCGTGAACCCTTTCGACAACGGTGTTTTTGTCGTCAGACTTTAGACAACTGCTTAGATGCCGACCGGGAGCCTTCACTGCTACCTGACATTTTTTTTGCAAGAGAGTGGGGATGTGACGAGGTCTTATCGTGGCTTGTCAATGATTTTGGCTCAACTTTTTTTGGTTTTTTCGCTTGCCATTCTTTAGACCTGGACCTGTGGCTTGACGGCGAACACTTGTCAGAGGGGGTGGTAGCTCTCCCACTCCTTGAAGAGTGCACTTCCGACGCCGGGTAGGCTCCTTCATCAAGCCCAAAAAATTGTCGACGGTTTCTGTCTTTAAGGATTTTCTGTGAAAAACCCTGACAGATTTCACATTCCTCCAGTGAATGGTAAGGATAGAGGCAGTATAAACAGTCTACATGCCTGTCACCATCATAGACGTTCTTTAGGCCGCAAGTCCCACGAGCCCTGAACAAGGATTTTTTCGATCCAGTAGTCTCCATGTTCATAAAGGGGACAGTAGATGAGTCGTCGGATGTTCCAGTTAGAGTATAAGTTGAAAAAATATATATTTTGTGTGGAAAGACAATTTCCCTTTGAAGAGAAGAGCTTGAGGAATCCCACCAGCTAGAACGATGGTTGAAATCTGAAGGGAAGCTGCTGGGGCGGAGCTATACACTCGATGTCCCATTGGTGGGGACCAAAAGCACCCACAACAACCTCGATGGGACACTCAAGGTGTAAAACTTTTTCCATAGGAAAAGTACTAAATTACAGTAACCGGGGATTCCCAGCCTGACGACGGGGGAATATTCACAGCCTGTGAATCCATGAAAGATCCAATGCTGGAGAAACAGCAGTTTCAAATGTATGTTATGTTGTTATATTTATATAATGTGTCCTGCCATATGTAACATACGTACCCGGGGAAGGACGCTCAGTCAATTAGGTGACTGGAACAGCGGGTGGGAACACCTATCGCCCCCGCCTGCTGTTTCCAGCCACCCAAGGCCCTTCCCAAGATGGCACCATATTTTTTCTCTTTCGAATCTGGGGAGGCAACAGGGAACCTCCCCACCCCAAAACAAAACAAAACAAAACCCTACCCCATCTCCAAACCCCCTCCCCACTTACCTGCTGGACCAAAGCTTTGTGCTCCAGTCCGGAGCTCCTCCCACTCCCGGCTGTCATAGTCCCTTTTCCGATGGCAGTGCCCATCTTTTCCCGTGGGAGGTTGGTGTCGCGCAATAAGCATAGCCACTCTCCCGAGAAAATTAAATAAACTATTTGCACCCCGGGAAAACCTGGGGTGCGAATAGCAATCACGTCCCAGTAGGGGGGTGTGCAGGCTGGTAACAGCTTCACTCAGACCTGCCTAGGCTCAGGCTGGTGGGCCATTACCGGCCATGTACGCCCCCCTGCTGGATCGTGATTGCTACAGTGTTGAAGCACTGTAGGATGCATGGCCCTTCAGCAGAACCACAGTATGAAATGGCAAGAGAGAGGAGCAGCATAATGCATGCAGCAGAAATTGTAGTTTAGGCACTTTATGGAAAGCTGAGAAGTCTAGTGTGGAGACACTGGAAGTCGGAAATAGGATGGAGAAGATGTAATAAGTCCTTTAAAGTTGACAAACTATTTGACAACTAGACACATTTGTTTACACATGATTCAGCTGTAAGCTATGGGGCACAGTGCTATAAGAGAAATGTGGCAGGAATGAATAGTGTATGAACACCTAGGGCAACGGCCTACAGTTGAGGGATCTGCTACACTTTACATGCACTCTACATGCAAATGGTAGACACTATGTGACAGCTGGACCAAATTTCTCGTGAGACTCATCTACATGCTGTGGGGCGATGTGCTACATGCAACGTACGTTCACAGTGAATGATATGCCTTCACATGCAATACAAATTGAGCAGATCTCTTACCTTGACCCAGCAGTGCTATTGCTGCACACCTTATTGTTTATTGGAAAACAGGCCTCAAAATAGGCCACATGCGCGTGTCTTAACAGCATTGGCAATGTAGGCCTCACAATAGGCTGCATGTGTTAAAAGCATTGGCATAGCAGGCTTCACAGTAGGCCACATGTCCCTGTGTTAACAGTGTTGTAAGTGGTCTTGTAGAACGCCCTTCTGCCACTATTTGTGGCTATATCCTTTCCGCAGATCTCGCACCAGACACACACACAGATGGTGATTGAGAAACTGAGAAACTTCCATCAGGGCTCCTCCCATTTTGAGATTTAAAATTACAACGCAATTCAGCATGTCTCCCCGATTCTGTGCAGCCATATTTTTCTGACCATACTTCTCTATCACCTTTCACTGTGAATGTTTCTTTTTTCTTTTCATTTACCCCCCCTTTGACTTTTGCACTTTCAACTACTCCTTGTTGCGCAAGTCTGCGAATACTTAATAAAAACAGTATCACTTTATAATAAGGTGCACTAATGCATTATTTAATGTATAAATAACATGTAACTAAAGTGTAACAACCATTTACTAACAAGGGTGTTTATTGAACTTCAAATAAGGGCTGGAAAAACGGCTATTTAATCCGAAAGCAACAGATGGGAGCGAGCTACGACCATCAAATAATAATAACACTGTCCTAGTGGTGTCTTGTCAAAATAAATGGGCCTATACTACTAACCCTATTGTCAATCCTTGCCTCTAAATACAAATAGTGTGGGAAACAATGTTACAAAAAGAAAGAAGTGTTCACAAAATGATAAGTCAGGATGTTCAAGCCTTCAGCACGGGACAAGGCGGCACACTCGAGCTTAGCCCAGTCACTGGCTCCTCCAGCACGAGGATACAGTTCAATCACCAGCATCAGGGCCCTCAGTGCCCAAGTCTCTCTGCCCTTCAAAGTCTCTTTATTCAGAGAGACTGATGCGACAAATAAACAATATGTTCCCTTCTCTTTCAGACTTTCACAAGTACTCAATTTCCTAGGCGATTCACTATTCACCTCGGATCCCCCTCAGCCAGGCTCAGATCCTCTTAACACATTGTTTGTAAATTATTTATGCATCCAATTTCTTTTAGGATATTCTCTTTTCGGTTGACTCGCGGTTCACCCCTGATCCCCCTTCAGTTGGGCTCAGATCTCGGATCCCCTCAGTCGGGCTCAGATCTCCTGTTTAACACAATGTCAATTAGTCTTCCTCTACCAGGCTCGGCCTAATTCCAATTTCCAACATAACTCTACACCAATTTGCTTTAACTAGAAGCCGTTAGCTGATCTCCTTCCGCCGGGCTTGTATTAACTTGATATCCTTTTTCATCAACTATCGAAGAATTTTGAATGTACACAAGGTTTTACATTACCCATTGCAGTACCACTTCGATTTCACAATTCTTTATCATTCTTCACATTTGCCACTTTCAGTTGGATACCTAACAGAGACTTTCGAATGAGCACCCACTTGATGCCGGACCAGTCTGTCTATGGTATTGTATCTGGATTTCAAAGTTCAATCACTCACTGCTGTTTAAATTGTATTCACGTTGCTTGCCATATATGCGTCAAGCACTGTTCTCTTTAGTTTTCCCTATACAATGTTGCAACCTTGGCTTCCACACAGACCAGTCTAGTATCAGTCTCTCCAACTCACCGGCTGTACAGACTTTACTCGTGCTGCTTTGTTGTAGGAGCCAAGGACAGTACCACAGCGAGAAATGATTCTCCCCACCTTATCGACACGGGAGAGCCCCAGGTACCTCCAACACACAATGCAGGATTCTTCACCTTAACTATGGGTCTTACATCTTCTATTCTTGAAGGTTTATGAAAGTAACAGTCTTTCGTTGAAAAGGTCAAGGGCACTTCCCTCCTTTCAATCCTCTTCGGTTCTGCTGTCTTTCTCTTTGTATTAAACTGCCATCTTGGAACTGCTGCTTCTTCATGTGTTTTGCTTTGCTCACAGTGTGCTTTCGTGCTCCGCCTTTTATCTGTGTGGGGAAGTGTGATGGAAGTCAGGTGTGTGTAATGGTCAGTAATTGCCTGACCCTGAATGACATTGTATTGGGACATGTCAGGTATACGGCTCGGGTGCTAGTCGATTTTCTCTCACAGTGAGCTGTCCGTGAGAAAGTGTTCATGTTGGGGAAAGGGGGTGGGGTGAGTTCATAAGTATCCTACTTGGTAGGATGGGGTAAAGGTGTTACAGGGAAGGGGATACTATGTCTCGCCATCCAGTGTCCCACTTCCACTCCCCAAAGACCCTGACCCAGGTGAGCCTCTCGCACTGGTCTACCCCCAGGATCTGGATCAAAAAGTGATGGCCGTGTCCTGGCCACCTGGATGACAGATCCCTGGGGACTAGCGGATGAGACAACTTCCGGTTTCTCACATAATTCACCAGTGGTGAAAGAGGGAGTCCCACATGGTTGCATCAAGACCAAACTGTGGAGACCACAAATGAGACCCTTTCTACGTGCATTGTGTAGAGCCCAGTATAGCACAAAACTGCTGTCCCTGGCGCATTTCGCAGTTGGGAAATATATAAGATTTAACAGAGCCAGTGAAAGGGTTCCATCAGGAGGGCAGGAGAGGTCTGAACAGTTTGCAGTATACACAAGTAAGTGGCATTCCCGCTTTAATGCTGGTGGATAATCATTCTGTCTAGAAAGACTCCAGAGCCAGTCCCTGTATATGCGACACATTAATTAGTAATTAGATATACATTACAAAAGTTTAGTTACACATTTGTTTTGTTAGTAACTCATTAGTAAATGGTTGTTAAACTTTTGTTGATTATTAATTATACTTTCACTAATGCATTATTAGTGCACCTTATTATAGAGTGATAACGATAGCCAATATATTCCAGTCAAAATTGGTACTTATTTTATCACCCTATGAGGAAAGATTGAGTCCACCCTGCCAAAGTTTAAGCCTTCAACCTACATGTCCAGTCGGAATGCACCAGTGAGCACCGAAGTCACAGACAGATCACTGGCTACAGTATCCCCTGCACTATCTTCCCGGCAACGCAGAGCTATATTACAGGCAATACATGTGAAACTGTCGGCCATCTTGCGAGAGCACAGAGTGAATGAGGCTACACGTGTGAGCTAATGTAACCCATCCAGTTTTAATGAGACTTTAAACATTGGTATTAGGAAAGAATGCAAAAGAGCTATGAATATATGTACCTTTAAAATGCCGGAACGTGGGATGATTTTGAAATGGTTTATAGTCATTTGGTCGAAAACAAAAATGTCGAAAGTCATAATGTCGAATTTTTTTTTTCAATACGTTTTTTTTTTCGAAATGGGGGGGTTCCTTCCAAACCCCCTTTTTTTGTTTATACTTTACCCATTTTTTATACTTACCAAACCCAAAAAATACATATAAATAAAAAAATAATATATTTGACTTTTTTTTTTTCAACATTTCTTTTTCGACATTTTTGTCATTCGACATTTTTTTTTCGACATTATGACTGCACACCTTTTGAAATATATTTAGTGTTTCATGTGTGCCGCCAGATCACGCATGCAGAGCGTGCTGCCCAAAAACTCAAAAGAATGAGGCTAACAGTTGCAATGTGTGACTAAGCAGCTGTGCAGGTTGCTGAATACTGCGCTGTCCCTCCCTGGCTGGGAGGTCCCACAATATTGTATGTGCCCGTGCTTACACAAGACCTCAGTTTAAATGTTCCCCCCTGCTTGAACATCTGAGAGCTTAGGTGTAAATGCTAGAAAGCCAGAGGTCGAAGTGGGCTGGAACAGTTTGGAGAGGTGCTCCTCTACTTATAAAAAAAACGTTTTACTGTTCCTATACTTTTATTTTAAAAATAAACTGTTCCGGAATGGTTTTGTTTTTAAAATAAAAGTGTAGTAAGAAGTTGAAACTTGCACTTCAGTGCACTGCACTGAACATTCCCTTAAACAGAAGGTGTGTATTTGAGGGGTTGGATTGCTTGTGGGAGGGGGGTTGGTGATGGGGTTTGTGAGGAGCTGGGAGCAGGCCAGCAGGCACAATAGTTCCACTACTTCTATTTGTACACTTCGACCACTACAGAAAGCATGCAGTCCCCACAGTGTCATGTCTCCAGTGTGCCACCCTGATCTAGTGCGCGACCAGATCGGACATTCTGGTGGTGTCCAGGTCTTCCACATCACACAGTGGTGTGCAGTGGGAACAGAAATGGCACCGACAACGCAAACTTTCTCTCTGGTTCAGAGAAACATATGTCCTGTGCAATCATAGAAAAAGAGGTCAAAGTGTAAAAAAAAACATAATGGAACTATGGTCCCTTCTATCCGCTCCCCACCAACCCTCTTGCCACTCTCCCTCCCTCAATACAAACCCCATACCTGTTCCACTCCACCACACAACACTCTGTTTTACAACCGTACTCGCAAGATGTCAAGAAACTCGGTGACATAAAGATGCAGCGTAAACGGCCACCATGACTTTCCGTCATTGTCCCTCACAGCATGCAGCTTTTTACACCCTCCTATTTCTAATCACCCACCATTTGCAGCTCTTCAGGGACATGCCACGCACCATAGCAACCTCCCCACGCACTCATTACCTGTACACACAACTATTCCTGCAGCACTTTCATGTTAATCGTGCTTAAATCCAAAAGAAAAACACTAATCGATGCAGTGCAGGGCTATGTGGCGGCTTGTGTATAAGTGATGCATGCTAAGCAGGCTATTGAAAGAACAGCCGGAGCCAGCTCCTGAAAGATAGCTGAGCAGAATGTGACACTCGAGCATTCCCAGCAGTGCCCAGGTTCGAATCCCAAGTAGGTGGGGAAGCAGAAAACAAATCTTCCTTGATAAAAAGTATGGGAACGGTGGCACATTTTCCCAAAAAGTAGAGGAACATGTTACACTATAGTTCCCTTCCACTTCAACCTCTGCATAGAAGGCGTGGAGAAAATATCCATAACTACAGGTGGGTGCACAATTTCACGAGTGTACCCACCTGTATTCAGATAGAATAATGTGATATGGCGATATCAGCAATGTTACATTTCAAGAGAAGTTACACCAGATACAATGTTAATTTTTAGGAAAAATCACTCCCCTATCTCCCGAGTTGTGCTTTATTAATGTACAATCAAATCAAGTCTGTTCTTAATATAGAGCAAACATTTCTGTTCTTCAAATAAATGAATGGCATATGTGCAAAGATTGACAACAGATGTTTCACATAGTGAAAACACTCCTTTTGGGCGGGACAATGAATAGCAGAGAGTTCATTTGTTCAGTCATGTTCTGTGTTGTATGGTGGAGATAATTATCCAGCACATGGAAGCGTCCCTTCGAGACATTCTGCGATAAACCATAACAATACGGAGGCACTGTTTCATGATAACTGCAACCACCTTACTGCAAGTGTACACATGTTGGACAAGTATCTCCACGTTCTGAGATGGAATTGCACTGACCAAACTAAAGCACTGTTATTCTCTGTTGCGCCCCGAAGAGGCAAGTTCATCAAGTCAAACACATGTTGGCAATCTTTGAACATTTGGACTTCATTTACATCAAGAATTACAATGTTGTCTGCAATCAGAAGTGTTTCACTAAAGGTTGAAGGTGACCTCCTCCCCAGGCTTTCATTGTTTGACTCTTAGTTCTTTTGTTTTCTTGTGGGGGCTAAAGAGCACCGACGTAGCTGTCAGGTGAACGGTCTGGTGTTATAAATAACGAACTACATCCAAAAAGAGATGTTCCAATGTTCATATTGGTTGTGTATTCTGAGTATTCTTGAACGTTCTTGTGTATACCCAAGGTTCGTCAAGCTTTTTTGGGGAAATTGTAAAGTTGGAATGGCACCAAGCCTTTTTAACATGGTGAATGGAGCTGCATGTTGTCCAGAGTTTACCTTGATGTAAATTGTGAATACCTTTAGAATCAATTTTTCGTCAACTAAAACATATATCTCTGAGTAGGAAAGCATGTTTACCTAGCACCATCAATATTATGGCGTGTTTAAAAAAAAAAAAAAGCAGAAAAAAAATTATACTGATGATGTGAGTGTTAAATCGCCCATTTAAGGTAATAAGAAACCTACAACATGGTGTCACCTCGTAGCCTCCGAAACACTTGAAACCTGACTGGACTGCTAATGTAGGAGGAGGTCACCATTTATTTTACTCCTAAGAATTTAATTCGAAAAACATTTGAAACAACAGTATATATAGGAAACATTTGTATCCTTAGGTTCAACATAAAGGAGACATTACATGCGACCTTAACATCCTAAAACAAACACGATCTTAAAACGCATGTAATAAAATCAATCATAAAGTGTACTGTGCTCTGAAGTCCCTGCGTTGAGTACTTACTCATGTAAACTCTACTACAACCCTGTGCAACAACTGCAGAAATTGTATAAACCCTATTGTGGACCTATCTACACTTCATCTGCACAACATGTTGTTTCTTTCTCACAATATTGGAATCAATCCCTAGAACTTCTTCAGGGGCGAATGCCCCTTCTGAACCCATTCACAGACACTGATTTCTAGGGTGCTATGTATGTTCACTGCTATTCTACTGGGAGTCGTACAATCTTGCACATTCGTCCCTCTCACAGAGTTTAAAACAGGTAATCCTCTTTTCCTACACTCTGAGGGGCTATTTATTCACCCTCTTTGTAATTTATACATTAAAACAGCCTCTTTTAGTGAACTGCTTGTCTTGGTTTTTTTGAGCCCTCTTAGTCGGCTCTGCAACAATGAGACAGTATCCTGCTTCTCGCTATTCACCGCCCAATAACCTTCTGTGAACAAGTCATAATAGACCTCCATTACATTCTATTCTGGTGTGCAATGTAACATTCACATACCTATTTAAGATATTTTACTTACATTCCTGTACACTACTTTAACTTTTCTCCTGAGCCGGGGTGTTGCTAGGTCTGGAAAAGATCAGGGGCTAAGCTAATGTCGGGACTGGTGGGATTCGCGGCTAGCTATAGCCTTTTGGTTGTAGTCCCTGAGCTTCTATCCGGGGCTACAACCAAAAGACCCAGGGCTATAGCTCCCTCAGCCCCCCCCCCCCTAGCAATGCCTCTGCTCGTGAGTGTGCTAGCCCGTTCATGACTGCTCTTGTGGACACATATAGAGAAAAGTCTATATCATTGTACTGCATGCACTCTCTTTTGAAGCAACACAAATGTTCTCCTTCATTAGCGCCTTCACTTACTTGTGTTTAAATTCCAACAATCCCCACTGTATTCCGGATACCAGTATTTCAGGTACTTTTTAAGGCTTGTCATCTACAATACAAATAGTGTTGTAAGTGCAATGAATTAAGAAAAAGATGTGTCCAACTTAACTTAAAGTATGGCATAGGACACCTCCACTTACTTCCTTCCAGAGGTTCCCCACCACGTGTTTTATGATTACCGATCACCCGCAGTTTCTCCTTATTCTCGGCGGTCTAGAAAACGAATATCGCATCAGTATTAGCTTAACCTGCTGGCGAGTATGCAGGCTCTATTCATTTGTTTATGAGGTTGTGGTGTTGTGGGGTCATTTTTTGAAACATTGCCTCCTCTGTATCTCTCTTTGTATCTAGGATTGGCTTCCAAATGTAATCGCAGACCCATTACCATTGAACCACATGTGTTTGTTGTTTGCAGTTAGCGCGTTGCCTAGCAACCCAACCTGTGTCTCGCTTAGTTGTAAGGTGTTTTTGATGAGCACCATCTTACCATGGCTACTAGCAATACAAAAAAGGATGTTGACCTGTTTAGGGCTCTAGAACTCACCCATGTTCTTTCCTAATACTACTGTGGCTTTATAAAATTCAGCATGATTATGGGGGGAAAAATGACCCAGTTTTTATGTATAAAAATTCCCACACTAATTTTAGAAGGACAAAAACAGTTGTATTGCAAAGGACAACGGGTATATTCACCATCAATTCCTTTTATATATCTTGCACAACACTGATATCTTCAGCCTTGGTGGGTCCACAATGATTAGATGCTCAAATGTTGTGGTTTCTGTGGGGTGTAATAGCCCTGACTGCCATAAGTAAAGGCTGGAATCAGTATGAGGGCTCCCCAAAATGAAAGGCCTGTTCTGAATTGACATGGAAATAAGTCCTTGCAATTTCAAAGCAAAAAGGAGCGAATTTAGGCATCAAAACTTGGAGATGCCTAAAAATGTTGATTGCCCTACCTAGGGGAGGACACGAGAAAACATTTGCAAAAAGTCTCAAATGGCTGAAGTCCTGTTGTCAGAAATGGCGGCATCCTGCATGTAATAAAAATGACCAGATTGTGTGCAAGCCTGCACAGCAGATTGGAGCTTTTCACTATGACAGAAATCATTGCATGCACAATCAGTTTTTCCCTTTATATTAAAGACATGCTCTTCAAAAGGTGTGCAAAAGTGTGATAAAGGAACTGTAATTTTGTTCATCATGAGCCCATCAAGAGAAGACACAATAATGTGCAGAATCTACATGGAGAGCAGCAGAGTGAAAGCCATTCATGGCTGGAAATGACAAAGGACATTTCAATTATGCCTTAAAGGGATACTTTGAACTTTCACATGTGTAGCTAAAGTCTTTAAATATACATTATGTTGCCCTCCTGTAATTACTGTTTTGCAGGTAACCACTGTGCGAGGGTTTTACATTTGAAAGTGTGAAAGTGTGCAATTCTAACAGTTAATGTAAATTTAAAATGCTTGCAGCCGAGGTAGGCCGGAATCCTGGTACCATTTCTTTGCTGTGAATCCCCCAAGTGTGAAACTAGATTCCAAGCTCCGTTGTCAGGGGCACCAGTTGAGGAATTCTACTGCTTCCAGGTTTTATGACTAAAACCACTTCGGCAATCATAAAAACTGGCCCCCAGCCCTTTGAAGCTCTGGGATAACCTAAACAAAAGCCCCCTCTTGGAGTCAGAGCCAAAACCAGATCTCTTCCAAGGGTGGAGGTAGAGTCTGCAGTAGTTTCACACCCATTGCACAGAATGAGATATATGTTGTTTAGGGGATAACTTGGGAAATATTAATCATACACTATTCATGTTCGGATTTCTGAAAAGCTGTTAGTGAGCTGCTCCTGGTGACACCAATACACCAAAGCTACGAGGGAAAATTTGATTGTCATCTCTATATAAATGGAACAACCTTACAAACTTGAGAAAAGATGCTAAATGTTATCAATATTCTGCCCACCGATTGTCGGATATTTCAGAAATATAGTTTAGGAGAAAATGAGAAAATACTGTAGCTTCACACCAATAGGTCTTGCAGACATAAAACAAGGTTTATGTGATTCCCTGAAAATTGTAGTATTAAGAAATGCTGACATATGTGTCATAATATGAAGAGAAAGGGCATTTGTCATACAGTGAGATTTCCATGCACAAAAACCAGACCCAGCCCATTGTCTAAGTTAGATGATTGATGGGGTATCCTCCCTTGGCTTCCCAAAACACGCTCACCTTCTCTGGACCTATTGGCCCACAGATAGGAGGGAACCCTTGAACACTGCCTTATCAATTCTACGAGAACTATGACGAATCAGTTATGTCATTTGCCTTCTAAATAGGCCACTCAGCCTCAAATCAGGACTCTCCCTACCAGATCTCGAGGTGTGCAGCTGACCAAATTTGGAACCATCCTTGCAGAGTTGGGCCTAAGTCTTGCTGTGAAACCAGGAGCTGGAGTGGGACCTTTTTGGAGTACAGAGAGAGGCCTAGACTGAACCCTTGATTGTCCCTGCAGTGAGGCCCTTGTGTCCCCTTGATGTCATCCAGCCCTCTCTTGTAAGTATAGACATACCCAGCAATAGATTAAATAAGTCCTATTTTCTTCAGCATTGCCATAGGGATTCCCCCATGGAAACCCCCCCTATCTTCTTTGTGTAATGAAGTCATTTTCCCATTGAAAAAATGTCACTTGTCTGTGCATTGTAGTAAATTGTTTCCAGTGAAAATCCATTATTTGCCCGTACATTTATTTCTCTCATTTCCCATTGAAGAATCTCCAGTTGCTTGTGTAGATCCATAGTGTATCTGTTTCAGTAAATCAATAGATTTCCACATTATTTCACGGGATCGACAGAGTTAGAATTCAAAACGAACTCTCTCTTCGAAAGTGTCCTATGAGTCATTATAGTCTTAAAGTGTTTCCCCAAATAATCAAATTCATTGCGAGCTAAAAACAAATTTGTCTGTGTTTGTAAAAGGTGTTTTACCAAACAAATTTCTACTTGCATCTGTCATTTTAAACCCAAACCATTTTTCCTATTGTGAGTAATCCCTTTGCCCTGAGCCTACCTTTTATGTGCCTTTGTCATTTTAACTGAAAACCGATTTTCCTATGCGAGTTCCCCATTGCTTAAAGCGTGTCTGTCATTTGCAGCCTTAGTAAAAACGAGTGTCATTTGCATTTTCGTTTTCATGAAAATTTCGCTTAACTTGTCTTAAACCATTTTTCCTAATCTATTCCTCTTCCCCTACTGTATATTGATAACAGATTTACAATTGCATTCCCTTTTTATTTTTTCATGTGTTGCATGTACTAAAATCGAGTGTGCTAGCTAGTCTGTTCTCAAGCCCTATTTGTTTTCTAGTCTAAGCAGCACAAAGTGCTCTTGTGTGCTGTCCCATAGCAGTTGTCCTGATAAAGTGAAACCCCATTTTACCTGGTTCAGAAAAACGAACTGTCCCATACAGTGCTGTTCCCATTGTTTCTAAAAACCCCATTCCAAATCCGATTTTAACCTGATGTTCCCGGTCCTTGCCACTGCCTTCCCTTCAAAGCTGACAAGCCTAGCGGATGTCTGGGGGGGGCATGCAAGGGTTGCTGGGGCCCAAGAATCTTTTGCATGCACATGCACTTTCCTGTGGGTTGCATTCATTTCATGGTGTTTTGAACTCTTGGTAGTAGTGGTGAAATCAGGAAAGTGCATCCTTGTGCCATCCATGTTGAGTTGTCTTAGGGTGCCACTTGCCTAAGCATACTCTGAAGCTTGTGTTGCCACACTTTGGTGGCTATTGTAACAGTTTATTCAATTTTCCCATTAAATCATAAATTAATAAAATATTCATTGACAACACACCGATCTGGTTCCTGGTCTATTGTGACAAGGGGTGCTGGTGGAGGTTGGGTGCGAGACGGGTTGGAGGCCTACTTAAAAGAATCTGATTGTAAAAATAAAAAGTGGTTTTATTGTGCGCACACTCATTTCAGGGGAAAGAGATCCCTGACTTGCTTGTGCTGCATAGTATATTGTGACATTTCTCTGCTACCCCCGTTAGTAGACTTTGAACTCCCAATCCAGTATCTCAATTGTATGTAGGTATACTTACCTAAGTCCGAGAGAATAAAGTTTTTTTACATTTTTGAAAGGACCTGGGATGCCCGTTAACAAATAACTGGCCTATCCTCCTCAAGCCTCCCTCCACCCACTTAGCAAAAAGGCGAGAATTCAAGCGTGAAGGAACCACCTGTATGTTTTTGTGATGCAAAATAGATGTGAGATTCCTTTGCCTTTCCACTGAAAGAAAGGGAGATTTGTGCATCCTTTGTTTAAAAAACCAACCGGCAATGGTATATGAGGCACCTTCATTTTGAGAAGGTCCCCATCGAAAAACTCACCCTTTTCCAAAGGGCTTTGTCACACCATTGCTCATCCTATTGGCTGGGACGTCCATTTTCACAAATTAAACCAGCAAGCTCACCCTGAGCAGATGCCTCCATTCTGCCCATTGTAAACTGCGGATGGTTTTACAGGGTTACTGTTCATGCGCTAGTGGACGAGATTTTTTGGCATGGCCCTCACCCTCTGGAGTCTACTGGCCTTCTTTGTTGGAGCTCTTGAAATTCATTTAAAGCTCTTGAACATCTTAAATCCCTGAATCTTTCGGTAGCGACACGCAAATAGGCTGCTCACCAATTTAAGCTATGTGTAATGGTTGCTCCCGTGCCGAAGGGACAACTGTAGTCATAGAAGGGTTTTAAAGGCAACTCACAACATTCATAACAAAAAATTAAGAATACGGAGATCCAGTGTCGACTTTAGGGATAGCAGACAACCTCACCATGACGAGAGCAGGCATGAACACTGAGAGGTAGCTCTCGATGTTACGCATGGGAGACTCCTTGGAGGCAATGCTTCTGGGAGACAAGCTCCGCAAAGCTGTCAGTATACCCTAAACTCCCTATAAGATTTAGGAAAGAAAGAAAAGAAGTCCATTACAATGACTCTCCAGCCCAATTATGTTTAGGGGGTACATGTTCATAAACAAAAGTCTAAGTAGAACGGCACACATCGGCGCTGCTTGGGCGGGCTATGGAGGTCTATAGCCCTGGGTCTTTTGGTTGTAGCGCCGAATAGAAGCTCAGGGGCTACAACCAAAAGGCTAGCTAGCCCCGGGTCCCGACAGTCCCAACACTAGCGTAGCCCTGGATCTTTTCCAGACCTGGCAACACCCCTGACTGCACAGATATGAGGGGCTGCTGAAAGGGGGGAAGGCCTAATGGGGATCGAGAGTTGAATGGCAGGGTTACAATGAGAGGTTAGCAAGAAGAAGTAGAGTGGTGCTCATATTGTAAGTGTACTTCTGCCTTTTTCGGGGTGGGGAAAGGAGGATGTTTACAGTTTCTGTAGCCTTTTTTGGGATCCTCCTAATCCTTTTCTTAAATATGATTATCCAATGTTTTAGATGGCTCTCAATCTTCTGTGTTTAAGTCCCCAGTTTATTCCTCATGAAAAACTGGGACAGTAAATAACGATCCAGTGAGGATAGCACCCAAGTTAAGTGCTCACCTGGCTGTACTTTGCGAGTTTGAATCCAGGCATGCCCAACACGTGCTTCATCATTCAGAGGTCAATACATTGAGCACTGTTAAATTAAATAATAATACTGGCTAATATCACAGCTCTTCCAAGCAAGGAGTCCTGCAGCCAGTGCTATGTAGAACCCAGATTTGTTTTATTCTTTAAGAGGCTGCAAAGTGGATCCAGTTTCTGCCTCGTCAGGCAGGTAGCTGGGTGATTAATTGTGCAGGATTCACTCTTCCTTCCTTGTTCTTTGCATAGAAAAATCAAGTGTTATTTTCTGAGCTTGTCATGAAAACCTAACAGAATTGACAGGAGTATTAGAGCCAAATAACCGCTTCTGTGGAATTTCTTCCATTCCGAAAGGCCTACAACCACGTTTTAGCTCACTGACCCTTCACAGAGGAGAAATATCCATTTACAAATCGGTCTGGTTCCACCCAGCTGGGCAGCCCAGCACCTAAATACTAGACAACTCTCCTCTGAACAAGAGTAGCCGCACCAACCACGAGCACGTGTTTTGGCCTTATTGGGCCTCCTCGGTGAGGTGAAGCTGAGCCTCTCTAATTCACATTTGAGCAATTTTATAAAAACTACCAGGTCAGCGCACAGCAAGCAGAAACAGGCAAAATGACAGACAAGATACCTCGACAGATCAACACCAGGGGTATGTTGTGAAAGTGACAGAAGAATACAGAGAGAAGCTGCAGTGAATAGAACATGTTGCTCCAAAAAAGAGATGCAGCAAAAAAAGACAGGGCCTCACTATGAGGGTGGTAGTAACAATAAAGGCATGTGGTATTTTAAATGTCACTAGTTTTTAAATTACCACTTAATTATGAATTGGGGGACTCATGGACTATTTTATACATTGGGCATATAGAAGTAATGTATGGATACATGGGTTATTTACCCCACGCAATGTTTTCTATGGCTCCAAGCTATATATATAGCATGCAATCTCAACACCTAACTGGGTTGTATTTTTAAAAGCAAGTTGTATTGAAAATATCACACGCGTTCTGCTATTCACACCATAGTAATAAATAGGTCCCCGAGACGGACGGAAAAAAACTAAGCTCAACGCTCCAGGGCAAGAGGTATTTAGCACCATGTCTGCGAAGGGCGCCGGTATAAAGTGACAGGAGAGAATGAAGCCACGACATTTAATAAGTCACTGCCAATAAGCCACTGCCAACCCGTGGCAGTAAACGCCGGGAGCTGCAACGGCAAACTGCCAAGTGTCCTGCGCGGGAGTGCGTCTCGCGTCCCTCAGATGCAAACGCGGTCATGCGCGCTCCTGCCAACGCTCGGCCTCAGTGCTTCAGTCGAAAGGTTAATGCTCGGATGTGCCGTGAAAAACCCACTCGGAGCAGCCCCCGAGCACCGAGAGATAATAATGAGAGAACATGAATTCAGATGTTTCCCCCCATGACCTGTGAGCTCACCTGAATGTTTCTAATAAGCAACGCAAGCGATGCGCGAGCGCTGCGCCCAACGCTCGGTAATTGCTGTGCGTAAGGGAACCGCGTGAAACTAGCCAATGTCTCGCCAATTACAAGGCACGTGACGAGTTCCATTGGACTCCAGGAGTTCCTATCGCTCGGTTTAAGGTAAACCATCGCATCGCCACAGTGGCGACCGCAAACACGTGGCCCCTCTGGTCCCTCTCTCTTGGACTGGTACAGCATTACAACCCTCTAAAATATCCTTACTTAACAAAAGAGTCTTACAGTTGTGTGTGGGTAGGAGATGCTGCATCTGCTTTATTTGGCCGGGGGCAACTCAGAGGTGATCAGTTTTAACAACTCAGTCTTAGGGTTCTAAGCAGAGCTGGCCTCTTGACTGTCTGCTCATCTGCAATAATGCAATCCTTTGGGGGTGAGGGGAGGGCGGCAGAAGGGACACTCTTTTGGTGTACCTGGGTAAACTGACGTCTTACGCTGTACTGTTATCCAGAACACATGGCATCATGTACTTTACTGTTCCTACTTCCCATGTCACCTGACTTGATACAGTTTTACCTGTTCTGTGGTTTTTACCCACTTTGAGAGTCCGCAGTCATCGCTTTTTGCTCACTGTACTTTTCACAAAGGAGGAATATCCATTGCATATCAGTCTTTGTTATCATGCCATCAGGTTATCATCCCATGTTCTTTCTAGAGTGGGGCGCCTGCTACCTTTTTTGTATTTTTGCAAGGAGCTTGGGGTTGGTCACGCTAAGTTACCTGGGGGAACCCAGACGTGGAACCCTTACTCACTGTGCTCAGAGAGGCACAGCTCCACCTCACTGATGAAGCCCGACTAGGCCGAAACACGTGTCTGGGGTTGCTGTTGGTACTCTTGTTCAAAGGAGGTTTGCCTGGCATTTCGGTGCTGGACTGACCCTGTGGGCGGGACAAAGACTGATATGCAAATGGTTATTCCTCCTTTGTGAAAAGTACAGTGAGCAAAACGCGATGGCTGCGGACTCTCAAAGTGGGTAAAAACCACAGGACAGGTTATCATGCCATGTTCTTTCTAGAGAGGGGTGCCTGCTACCTTTTTTGGAAAACATAATAGATATTTAGCACAACTGAGTAGAACAGAACAGCGACCATGACATTATTCACACTTTATTGCTACACTAATGGAAAATACATATACAATAGTATCATTTTTACAAGGGTTCATACTAGCGAACAAATCAATCAAAAGAAAACATCCACGTGCTTCACTAACAACAAATGCATTAATCAATTGGTCTTCACAATACTTAATATAAGTGTATGTTAGCAGCAGATTATCACAAAGCAGCGTGCAGTGCCAAACGATGCCTGGTCGTTACCCGGTTACTGACCCACTAGCCTGGCCTTACATCAGTGATCTGCAACCTGTAGCTCTCTAGATGTCTTAAACTACCAATTCCATGACCCCTTACCATTGGCAATGCTGGATAGGGCTGATGGGAGTTGTAGTCCAAAACATTTGAAGAGGCAAAGTTTCCAGACCTGTTGCCTTAAATCCATGCATCATTTGAAGCTTCTTTCAGTCGGCATCAATGTCCGGGGCTTGCATAAGGAACTGCAGCGTTGATCGCTGTGCGGCTTCTATTGTCTAGCTCCTTTGTGTCAATAACTCTGCCGTCCCAATTGGCAGGCTTGTCTGTCTGCATTGCAAAAGAAGAAGCAACGGGTTGGCTTGCCAACAGCTGTGTCTTGCCTTCAGGGTGTTCGAGTAGAATCATCCTCCGAAAGCCGGTGGCGCCACATTCGCCTAACAATGAGTGTTGGAGCAGCATACCACTCTTGACTTGCACAACCAGGGGCAGGAAGGAGGGTGCGGGTGGAAAAAGAAAAAGGATGGAACTTGAAGACATTTGCAAGGATTGTTAACAAAAGGAGAAAATTACAAATATATTCAGTAGTAGGAAACACCAATGCAAACAGTCATTGCAGAAGAACTGCGCAACCAACAAGCCAACTTCGGGCGCAACAATCTAAGGGAAAGGGGGTGGTTACTTTTATAGCAGGGGTCTGCAAACTGTGTCTCCCCAGATGTTCTGGACTCTGATTTGCATGATGCTTCCCCCTTGACTAGGCTGGCTAGTGCAAGTGTTAGGAAAACCTCCGGCGAGCCACAGGTTGCAGCCCCCCGTTTAATAATGTTCAGATCTGGAAATGGTGGACACTTGGCCTCTAGTTTCAGACAGAGCGAATGCTCTGCACAGACTCCCTGGCTCCCAGGGATGCAGGAGGCTGAACCCTTGTGACTTATGCTTTTTTTTTTCTAGGATTATATACACTGTTCTCATGGGACAGACACCATCTTGAAAGTACTCCACAACTCCGAAACAGTTGAGATTCACTCCATCAAAATGTATCCAAAGGCGGTCCCGAGACAGGACCAACTCACGTATGGGCGGAGCATGCTGGGAATATCCTTCTTGGCCGGTGTTAGGTAACTTCCGGTTGGGGTGTTGCATACCAGATCCTGTCCTCAGGATGACATGATGTGTCACATCCGGCTGAGCCCGAGTGGCCTTTGACCTGGAAAGGGTTGTTCCTGCAAAGAACTGTCTACATAGAGTAGATGAAACCTGCACTACAGCGGCTCATGCTGGATGCTAACCACTGACAACAGACAGGCCCCAGGTGCTGAAAATATTGTGTCCATTAAAGAAATGTGTCAGTTTAGAAGAAAAGCGAAAACCTTTTGTTCTGAGTTGTAGTATTTGTTTTACCTTCGAGCACAAATGCTCCCATCCTGGTATTTCCAAATGGCGACAGTCAAACATACAGATAGGAGAAAGGCGGCCCAGGCATGCCATTCACAAGTCAGCACCCCCATTCGAAGGCCCCCCTACATCAAGTAACAGGGCGCCTAGCCCCAGCATCTCTAAACACACGGTCTCCGGGGTCACCACTTCACCTGGCCCTGCACCACCTACTGCACGTGTTTGCATCTAATTCCAGGACAAAAAGTGAAAAATAAGAGCAAAATGCCATTAAGCTAAAACGTGCACTTCGCTGGGTAAAACAGGGAGAGAGAAAGCAGATGGCTAGTATGGGCAGTGTTGTAGCCAGGATTTAGTGACGGAGCAGGCCTAACAAGTATACACATGGGCCTAGGGCAGGGGTTGCAGCAAATAAGGACGATGCATATTGTTTTAACAGGGTCCTTTATTGTGCATGGTCCGTCAAACTAGAACAACGTTCGAAGTATTATAGACTATTGTATACTTTTTGCCAAAAATTAAGTCACAGTTAACCAGAACAACCCCCTTTCATTGTACCAGATATGAGCCACAAAAATCGCCTCTGAGTTTTACTAGTGTTCTTTCAAGACACAAAGTACAAGACACGGTGTAATAAGGGCACCTGCTTGTAACCGTTGTTTGACAAGTGCACATAACCCGTTGTTGTGTATAATCTGCCAAAAGATGTGAAGTGCTTTTTAAAAAAGCAAACCGTTTTTGCCTAACAAGAGAGAATCTATAAAGTAAACTTTCACTTTTTCCCCTCGTTTCTGGGTGGTTTTGTGTTTATATCTCCTACCCTGTTCTTTTTCTGCATTTTTCTTTCTAGTTACGTTTTAATCTGATTTATCTAAGGAAGGAATTCCTGAGCAAAAGTTTGTAATAAACTATATGCTAATAAAAAAATGTAAAAAATAAAAATTAAACTAAGCAGTTTAAAAAGAAAGGGGTGTTACATTGTAACTCGGGTTGTTGTCTTGAAAGAATGAATTGCGGTGTGTGTGGACTTTCAGTGGAGATGCAGCTGTTGCAGTGGGACTCACTCCTATATTGCCACTGCTGGCCACAGGTAAGGAATTATACTTCCCTGTGCCATAGTGAGTACCGGCAGCTATAGAACATGTAAAAAAATGCATGCTAAGGTCCGTCAAATAAATGCTATTTATTGGGACAACAGCATAAAGATGAAAGTGAGAGGCGGCCCTGTGAAATTTACACCAGTAACATGCATGCAAAGTAATGGAAGAATAGGGGATGCCTACCACCTACTGGAGCTAATAATGCTGAACCAATGACAAACACCTAACTACTTCATGCACACTTCTGGTCATGTCCTGAAGCAGAGGTCTCAAATCCTGCTCTATAATTCCGGGCATGTGTAGCTCATACCAGTCTGCGTTCATTCCTGTGCACTTAATAAATGCAGCACCCCATGTACCAAAATGCAGTATATGACATGACCCTAAAGGTCAGCATCGGTGTTTAACTTAACACCTATCATGGCACCATTTCAGATCTGTACAAACAACCATGTGGATATACAACATGCAGATTTACACAGCATCCAGAAGAGCCTGTGTGAAAGTAACCTGCCTGTAGTCATTGCTTGAAACATGCCATTATCATGCAAGATTTCAGAACATTGGCTTAGTTCTTAAAATCCTTTCTCCAGATGTCCAGCTAGTGTGCCCTGCCTGAGCCCAAGCTGTGCATATTCTGGCCTTCATTTGTATTTGATGGTAGCAGGAGGTTCCAGGGGCTTTCCTTTCTTGTAGAGGCATCCACCTGGAAAGGGCTCTTAATATGGAAGGACAGTTCCTGTGCGCATGTATATATTGTAAAATGAACATCTAACATACTGCTGTCAGAGAATGGAAATGCTTGCCAATAGACGTGTCTTTTATCCTGTGCTCGTGCTCCATTTCCACTCATGGAAGGTGCAGAAAAAGGTGAGATAATTTATTGTATCTAAAAGAAATACCCGATTCCAAACAGGGACCTGGGTCTGACGGAGGTCTGGGCGTTCATTTCCCTCATCTACTGTCTGTCGCCTCTGAGATATATCCGACCCTTCTCGTGTCCTCATGCATCCGTACACTGTGAGCAGAATTCCTGTGTAACTCATGAACAGCGACAGCCGCCCCCGCCACCAGACCTACCCCCTCCCCGGCCTGCCATTTGCCAAGTCCGGCTTTGTGGAAAAGGATGCAGGCCTTGCCCACCACCTCTTCACACCACTAAGCACACGGTGGAAAGACGGGCGCAGGAGGGGACCCAACCCCCACTCAAGGGCAACACAGGCATGGCTAGCCAGTAAGAAGGCGCTGTATCCTGTGGTCGGGTGTGCAGTCCTGGCGGAACACTATTGAGAACAGGGAAACGCTGCCCACCTGGAGCAGGGCAGGGCAGTTGCTTTCGTTGTCGCTGCTCAGGATGGAGTTTTCAGCAATGGTCGAAGTGTATGAAAAGTAGTGGAACTATGTTCCCTGCTAGCCTGCACCCACTCCTTCCAAAACCCATCACCACGCCTCCGCCAACACACAATACAAACCCCCAAACACATGCACCTGCTGTTTAAAGGAACATTCGGTCTAGTGCACTAAAAGTGCAAGTTTCAACTTCTTCCTACACTTTTATTTTAAAATGAAGCCATTCCGGAACGGTTTCTTTTTAAAATAAACGTAAAGGAACAGTAAAACCTAATTTTAGAAAGTAGAGGAACACCACTCCCAACCGCTCCCGCCCACTTCGACCACTGGTTTTCAGACGAAACCTGGTCCTAAATTTAAATTCAGTATGTTACTGGGCATGTGTGCAGGGCTGGACACGCCAATGGGGATCTCTGGAGATTTCCCGGTAGGCCTCTGCACCTTGGGCCTCTTTTATGGGGTACCATATTTCATTTCCACTTTCTCTCCTAGGAAAAGGGTTGGGCTTGCTGAAAATGTGTAATGTGGGGCCACTTTAAACATTATTTCTAGGGACTCTTGGTTCAAAGTCCTCCCTTCATGTGTAGCCGGAGCTGGCTGAATATGTGCGGGGTCTAGCGGAAGGCAACTTGAATATGTTTGGAGGCCGCCTTGCCTGCACCTGGAAGAAACAGCCGGAGGCATCTGTGGGTGCTTAAATCATAATGGAGTCAAAAGAATGCAGCAAGGTGGTTAATAGCTGTGGATTAACACTGGCCAGGCAGACAGGAGGGAGCTGAAAACCGAAAGGGCTCATTTTCGAGTTTCCCGTAATTGGCCCTGGTGTTGGGGACCTATTACGTTTACAATATTGTGTAAACAGGTTTCCACCACCGAATGCTACTCATTTCCACAGAGGAGTGCATCAGAGGAGGGCGTACGAGCTTGCATGCCGCCCTTATGCACTGCGCTGTGTAAATGGCGTAAGCGGCACATGCCATGTACGCATAGCAGGCAGCGTTTACAATCGATTCCTATGGAGTCCCTAGCATCTGTTCCGTCATGGAAATGCATACGGGCGAGAAATGCTGCAGTATTTGTATGGCGGAAAGTGGAATTGCAATTTAAGATCTGCACCGCGCCCCCCACCTGCCGCGCCATACAAATGCATACAGCCCCCCACCTGCCGCGCCATACAAATGCATACAGCCCCCCACCTGCCGCGCCATACAAATGCATACAGCCCCCCACCTGCCGCGCCATACAAATGCATACAGCCCCCCACCTGCCGCGCCATACAAATGCATACAAATGGGCCGTGCCCAAACGAAATGCATAGAAGCCTTAAGCAATGCTTTTACGCAATTTGATTACACTGCGTGCTCATTTGAAATGAGCTCCAGAATATCTGCTCCAAAGCTATAAAACATTTTTTAACAGCAAGAGGCTAAAGTAGGGGAAAGAAAGCAGAGTAAACACAAAGGACGTGATAAGAACGCTGCTGGATACTAAAAGAGGCCAGAGTGTGCTAGCAAAGGCAGCCTGTAGCGTGAGCCCTGCGAAGTGCACAGGAGTAGGTTGCTGTGTCAAAGACTGGTAACATGTGGCACTGTTGGAGTGCCCGCCCTCTCCCCCGCCCGCTCGGGGCCCATTTCATCAGAAAAAGTTGAAAGGCTCCGACGCCGCCCCTGTGTGCAGCTTCAGGGGTAGCCATAGTAAGACAGATTGGTTGGGTCCATGAGGAGCACATTTTAACATTTTAAAGCATCTGTACTTCAGGGGGATACATTTCACGGGGCCTTATGTTTGGTGGAAGCGGGTTTTCTGGTGTTTGTAATGCCAGGAATCGTGACCCGCAAAGGTGTCCTAGTGTTGTGAATGCAGCTGCAAACTGAACACATTCTAGAACGCTGGGACGGCGGGGAACACTTCCCCTTACGCTGTGATCCCATCAATATGTTGAAACACATGTTGTAAACGCCGACCTTTCCTGTCTGACCTTAAATCCGCGACTTCCCTGTTTTATTTTCGCTTCCCTAAAATGGCTTCCTGTGTTTATTGAGTTGGTGCAGGAAAACATTGTATAGTTGTTAGTCATTTTATACTATCTCACCCATCCCTACAGTACGCTCACTGCCAGGCCACTCAGCGGTGGCTCACATTTGATTTGATCCGAGCATTGGTGTAGCGCACATAGCAGACTGAAGCACCTCCAGGCGCCTCGGAGCAGGTTGGCAACAGCAGCTGAAGTGGTAAATGCTGCCATAGGGCAAACGCAGGTCTTTGAGGCCTTCCTCAGGGAAAACAATAAAGGGAGGCAACGAAGGAGAAATGCACAATCGTGGGGCTTCAAAAGCAAAGCTACAGTCTCCCCGGGCCTTTCCAGGAGATATTGATACCTGTAAGAGGAGTTGATCTGGGTGGCTGCGGCGCATGCGCGGGAATTTACCGTTCCGCTTTCCTCCCTAAGTAAGCAGGAGCAAAGCCATGCAGGCACTTGCAAGTTAAAGCGGGAATTTTAAATGTGACTGGTCCAACGGAGCCCTCAAAACAGCCGTGACTGAACATTAATAAGTAGACAACGTATACAACGATATTTCAAACAGGAATTTACATTCTCTCTCATGTTTTCACTTGTTGTCTAAATGAAGGGAACTTTCCTAGATGCTTCGGCAAAAGCATCGTTTGCTGATGCATAATCTATTTTTCCTACAATTTTGCTTTCAACTAAAAGCACAGCAAGAACCAAAAGCTCTCCTGAGTTGGTGAGCACAGCGCTCAGTGGCCATTCCCAATGCTCTGCTCAGTGGCCGTGGCCATCCCAATGCTGCACTCAGTGGTCGTTGCTGTTCCCAATGCTCCGCTCAGTGACCATTCCCAATGCCCGCTCAGTGGCCATTCCCAATGCTCCGCTCAGTGGTTGTTGCCGTTCCCAATGCTCCGCTCAGTGACCATTCCCAATGCCCCGCTCAGTGGCCATTCCCATTGCCCCGCTCAGTGGCCGTTCCCAATGCTCCGCTCAGTGGCCATTCCCAATGCTCCGCTCAGTGACCATTCCCAATGCCCCGCTCAGTGGCCATTCCCAATGCCCCGCTCAGTGACCATTCCCAATGCTCTGCTCAGTGACCATTCCCAATGCCCCGCTCAGTGGCCGTTCCCAATGCTCTGCTCAGTGTCCATTTTCAATGCCCCGCTCAGTGGCCGTTCCCAATGCTCCGCTCAGTGTCCATTTCCAATGCCCGCTCAGTGGCCGTTCCCAGTGCTCCGCTCAGTGTCCATTCCCAATGCTCTGCTCAGTGACCATTCCCATTGCCCCGCTCAGTGGCCGTTCCCAATGCTCCGGCAGAAGAATTGATGATGGGGGTGAAGTAAAGTGCAAGATTGAGGTGGCAGTGAAAGAGAAGGCAGTTCCCAGCTATATTAAGTAAGGTTAGGTCTTAAAGAAGGCCTTGAAACGACTTCAAAGCGCTATAAGGGAAGAGCAAAGAAGAATGCAGCCTATGAGGTGAAGCAGTAATGTTAACATATGATATGTGTACGCCGACAAAGCATAACAATACTTGCCACTGGTGGGGGTGCATGAGCATTTACTGCGAAAACCTGACATATAGTGAGAGTACCGGAGCATAGGAAGATGATATCTACAAAAGCGTGCGAGTACTTAGGCATGTAATGGCAAGAGCTACCTAATGGGGTGTAGGAGCCTTACAAATATCCAATAAATAAAATACATACTGGGTCGTCACAAATTTAGCAGTAACCCTTAAATGAGGCAGTAACGCTATTACCGCCGCATTTAAGGGTCCTCCAAATCACAAGGGAAATCCGCCGCACATTTGCTGATTTCTGGTGCAATTAGCACACGGAGATACCGCTGACGGTAGTCGCGCTGAAAATTCTCCTTTGGGCCCAATGGGGGATGTGCCCTTTGGGGAATGGGGAATTCCTGGTCTGCCAAACCCGTGATCCGGCGCTAATAGCGCTGTGAGGTTTGGCGGTAGCGCTATTAGCGCAGGCAGTATCCCAGCGGGAATACCACCGAGATACCACCCAACTCGTGATGAGGCCCATAATGTTAACTTCTGGCAAATAGGCCAATAGTTTCATGCCAGATGGATAGCTCTTCTGCTACTGCTGCCTTTGGAAGCGGACAGGGCCATATAACAAGTTTGAAACCCTGGTGGCACTGACTGGAGCCTTCTTCATTCTGAGGGCGATTCATTGAGTACATCAGTGGGTAATAATAAGGCTGTTTAATACAGAGCTTAGAATGTAGAGAATGTAGAAAGTAGCCCCATGTAGATCTACATGGAGTCCCATACAAATCACATTATAATGATATGATACAAGTACACTAGCAACATATTGAAATGCCCAGCAAATTGCACTAGGTGCTGTTGTCCAATGGGAAAAGCTGCCCATTTGAGAGAATAGGTGGAAATGGTGAGAGTTCCTTATTGTATGATGACAACATGTGTAATAGGTATTATATTAACATATCATGGCAAAACCTATAATGGTGTCTTGAACATGCAATTCTAATGCTGGGCACGGTTACCAGTCATTTGGTCGAAAAAAAAGGTCGGCAGGACAAATGGTCGACACCATTTGGTCAAAAGACAAATGGGCGAATTTTTTTTTTTTTTGTATTTTCACTTTTTTTTTTGGGGGGGTCCCCTCAACCCCCTTTTTTTTCTAAAAAACCCTTTTTTTCCCTAACCGAAAACCTAAAAAATATATATATATAAATAAAAAAAAAATTCAACCATTTGGCTTTCGACCAAATTCCGTCGACCATTTGTCTTTCGACCAAATGTCTTTCGACCAAATGACTGGACAGCACTGGGCACATTATGAATGTACTCGGGCATGTGATCTCAATACCTACAGTAGCAAGAAAGAACATCTTGTCACTAGACAAACTGTTGGTTTTGTCAATAATTGTTCCTACAACAATTGCTTTCTACTTTTGCACATACATTTTTTACACAGTAAATAAAATACACACACACCCCTCAAAACAAAGGGTGTAATCCCCGCAACTGCAATCCCCCCAGCCTTTGCCCCTTCCATTTTCCAACTCCTGAGCCCTTTGCTAAAGGGCAGCAACAAGCGTAATGTGTACACATATGGTTTTTCCCATACTTACTGTGATTAATACTTGCCTCCCAGTAACGAGCATAGTTTGGCAAGGTGACACCATGTCGCCTGAACACGTGTTTCCAGTCCTGGTCTTTTGCGCAACAGATGAATGCGCTCTAAGAGTAGTAGTCTTTTGTTTCAACTGAATTAACATACAAGGCAACAAAGATATTCAAAAGAAACCCCAGTGGTGCTCAAATGACACGGAGTCACTCGTTTGATTGCCCTAAAACATTCCTCAAACAGGAAAATGAGTCTTGACCTACTAAAATACCATGAATTAACGTCAATTCATCCCCTCCTCATATGGCACCTTCCTTCCCCATGTGCTTTGGTCCCCCACTCCTGCACCCGCAACCGCCTACACCTGCGGGCTATCTCTGGCCCTTTTGATAAGTCAGCAAACAACAAACAACAACAAAAAGGCTCTTTCAGTCCACCATACAGGCCCAAACCTCCATCCTGGCGTGGCAGTGCTATGCAAACATGATCACATGTTTAAGCCTGATTAGTTTCACAAAGAGAAGCTCATGTGGGTGGGAGCTTCTTAGAAAACCTCTCAGCAGAGTATTAAACTATTGGATGCATCCTGGGAAGCAGGTGGCTTTGGGCATAGCAGTCTTTTGCCCCCCTGCCTCTGTCCATGTAGTGCTGAGCGATGGGAAGCCCTTCAAGCCCTCACAGGAGAGAGATTAGCAGGCTGGCGGTTGTGCCCCTTGCCCCCAACTGTGCCCTGGGCCGTTTCACGCTTTGCCAGCCCATGGAAGTGGGCCTGCTAGCACATCAGTGAGCGTGCAAACTAACCACAAGGAGACTGAAAAAAGGGAAGCGGGTTCCCTGTGAGGCATGGAGGCGGAGGCACAGCTCAGGTTAGCAGCAACGACAGGAGCTGCCCTTTGCTTTTAGGGGGAACATGGAGTTTGGCTTCACCCACAGGAATTTAAGTCAATGAGGGGCCCATTGCAGGCATTGCAGGGCTAATACAATTCTTTCATTTGATTCGGAGTGGACAACTACCAGTTTAACATGCTTTACAAAAACTAAATATGAATACATAGAGAACAAATGACTTAGGGGCAAGGCGTTTGTCTTGGAAACACGACTGTGCAGAGGAACACAAGTTCGCATCCCAGTCCCACGCTTAGAGGCTGACTCCGGTATTGAAGTGTGCAAAAAAGAGGAATGTATTCATTATGTAAAATACCTTTTATACTGTGCCCATCATGGGTGTCATTTTAAGGAGGGACAGGGGGGTTTGTCCCCCCCAACTTCCGTGGCACACCATTTTGTCCTCCTTATTTGGAAGGGGCCCCTTTCCTTAAAATGTCATGTCACCCCAACATTTTCAGCAAAGTTACTCCCCCAGCGCCCATCGCTATCGTAGCAGTTGGACAAATGCAAATGGAAATCTACCATTAAACCAAAAAAACAGATGTGGTGGTTGGCCACCAATCATTTATTTATATATTTATTTATTTGTTTGGGTATTTCTATGGCGCACCTAACCCAGAGGTATCTGGGCGCATACATGATGTCATGATGTCACAAAGCAAATAAAGATACACAATTTTCTTTTCTTCAAGTCAAAACAAAAGAAGGTCTTTACTCTAATAAAGTCTCAAGTTCTCTTTCTTTTGCAAATGTCTCTCTCGCGCTCTCTCTCTCTCTTTCTCTGTCTCTATCTCTCTCTCTCTCTCTCTCTCTCTCAGATGACCTTTCCTTCTTTCATAGGCCCTCCTGCGCTGCATCCCAGGACGCCCTGTGCTTGGATTACTCATTTAATCAGGCCATGTCTATTGAACACTCCCATTCTCTCCCTTTTGCTCCACATTGGGGAGTGACAGGATTCCCGCTCCCAGTACACAGTTCACGTAGGGCTTCTTTTTTTTTTTATTTTTTTTATTTGGTTTTTATACAAACCTTTAAAAATAAAAGCAGCCTTACAAAGCTTTCAAGACAACCCACTTAACTCTGCACTTTAGATTTGGTGCATATGTCAACACCCCACACTCATCAATAACCCCGTGTCTCAAGCCCCCTTTTTTAAAACCAACATAGCATTTAGACGATCTTTCGCTGCCTGAAGAAAGGAGACCAGAGCATACAATACATGTTTGTTAGACCCATCGAACAAGGCTTTCCACCAATCGTCACGAGTTAAGCATTTAAAGTTATTTGTAACTGTGCTAAAGATGCAATTTCTTTCTTGCTCAAGTCCAGAGCATGACATCGTCAAATGTTTCAGCGTTTCGTTTGTGATGTTACAAAAGCGACACATGAGGTCTAAATCAGGTCGTTGAGACCAATGGCATAGCCGTTCCTTCGTCGGCAGAGCGTTCAATCTGAATTGTAAATATAGTGAACGCAACCACTGATCCGGAAAACATGACAAATAGGTCGGCACACAGCCATAGGCTCTAGCTTCTCCAGGAGCTTCTTGCATTGACCTTGATGTCGCTCTTTGGTCACAGGTGTTTATCCAGTCGTTTCTCCAGAGCTTCAGTTTGGCAGCATCGGGATTTTCTAACAGTAATTGTAGCGTAATGTCATATGAGGTAAGAACCTCCTGACATAGCTCGTTCCATTGATGGACAATTGACGACGCTTTGTCATACTCTGGATTTTGGAGAATTGCAGTTTGGAGCATAGGTTTTGTTTGATTTAGTTTCCTGTAGAGGTTTAGCAGGTTCCAAGCAACCCTTGCTTGTATAGAAATGTACCCAATCTCATATCTAATACAAACCGTAGAATTACCTTTTGGAAGATGTAGAACTTTAGACCAAAAGATGTTTTCAAGCGAGTTCCACACTTCATTCCCACAGCCAAAGGCATTTTCACCAGCATAGATTAGTGAGGGAACAGCCTTCTGCTGGAAGAAATTTAACGTCGGTTTTAGAGAAAATTTTCCAAATTTTCTATTAATTAAAGACGCTTGACATGCCAATTGGTGGCATTTTCTCTTTACTTCTTCAACCCATGGAGCGTCGTTTCTACTCGCACTTAATCGCATCCCTAAGTAGCGGGTGTTTAACACGCGCCCGATGGGTTCTTTATCTAGGTACCATTTGAATTTCGGCTTGTTTGTTTTTGCGCCTTGTAGTTTTTCAAAGACAATGATTTCGCATTTCCCCCTATTGATGTTCAAACCATTCTCTGTTAAGTATTTTGCCACAGCAGTTAGTTTACGTTGTAGGCCTATAGGTGTTGAGTCTAACAAGATGATATCGTCCGCGTAGACTAAATAGTCTACATGTGTGCCGTGAATTTTGGGTGGGAATGTGCGTAACCCAATGAAACCGTCTTTGATGTCTGATATAAACAGGTTAAAGATGCTTGCTGCTAGGGGACAGCCTTGTTTCACGCCTCTAGAAGTGACAATAGGAGCTGTTAAATTGCCCTTTAGATCTAATCGCACTCCGATTGAGGTGTTTGTATGGAGTTCGCAAATGGCGGCCAACAGACTTGGTGGACAGTTCCATTTGGACATTTTTCCCCATAGTAGCTCTCTGTTTATACTATCAAACGCCTGAGATAAGTCTACCAGCACAAGATAGATCTTAGAATTTGAGCGAAGCGCTTCCATCTTCATTAGATTCAGTAATAGGAGATTAACGCAGCAACCTACACCCTTTACAAAACCTGTCTGTCTAGGATCTACCCGCTGGTTGTTAGTAGACCACTCCAGCAGTTTTTGCTGAAGAAGGGTGGCATACACCTTTCCCAACACGTCAAGGAGTGCAATAGGTCTATAATTTTTAGGGTTACTGCGGTCTCCTTTTTTGAAGATTGGGATGATCACTGCAGATTTCCATGAGCTAGGGGTCTTACGACACTCAATGATCCTGTTGAACAGTGATTCGCAGAAGGTTGCCCAATGTTCGGGCTGGTGCTTAATCGTAAAGTTTGTTAACCCATCAGGGCCTGGCGCTCTAGAGTCGTGCACATTCTTAATGACTCTCAGGATGTCTTCATATCCAAATGCGAGGTCCCAGTGTGGTAAATTTAGGGACTTCCAGATGTAATTGTGATTACCCTTGCGAAAAAGATCAGCATAAAAAGCTGTCCATTCTGACTCAGGCACCAAGTTAGCCTGAAGGGCATGTTGAGGAGCAAGATGATCGTTTATAAGTCTCCAATATTCAGCTGGGTTAGCGGACTCCATTTTTGCCAGCATAAGCTCTGCATCATTTTGCAGCATAATGGACTTGTGGGATTTTATCCAGTTCTTATAGCCTTGTTTGATCTTTTGAGCTTGGCTTCCGTCATCTACTCGAGGGTGTTTTTGTATCATTCTCAGCTGCCGGCGTAGAAGGCGTTTCCGTTGTTGTACTTCAAGATCAAATTTGTGTTTAGGTATGAATTGGGTGTGTCTTAGATTATTTTTTGGTTCTTGGTATTGCGTCAGCAAGTGGTCATACTCCAGAGAGTCAGAACACTGAAATCTCGCCAGAATGTGACTCACCTCACTCGGTTCGAGATTTAAACGAACCCGGCAGGTTCCTATTCTGACAGAGTGAGATCATTGATCCTGGGAAGGGTGAACATTCAAAGCAAACTTATGGACCACCATGTCGTGGTCACTATGAGTCATTTTTATGACAGCGAACCTGTCAGTTCTTTTATGAATCGTTTCAGATACAAAGATGTATCACCCTGGGTTTGTCCATTTAACATCGTCAAATCACGTAACTCCATTTATAGACACCACTGAGATGTCAGTTGGAGTCCCAAGTTATTTACTCTCTTCTTATTCCCAGATGGGTTTAAGTAATTAATGCAGTCGATGTTGAGATCGCCACATATGATCAGCTCGTATTGTGGGCCAGCTTCCAAAATCCCGTCCAATGCAGTTGTAACTTCATCTACGAAGTGTTTAGACTCAGCAGCTCCATGATTCCAATAAAGATTGACGATGTGAAGATTTAGGACCGAGCGGTCGACTGCCTTTCCAGTGACAATCTTTACCACTTGGCTAAAGGAAGAAATATTGGCAGAGCTTAAGATCCGAAGGCCTGAGTCAAGCTTAACTGCCACCAGAAGACCTGCCATAGGTCTGCCCTTACACCATTTAATTGCAGGGTTATGGACAATTTCAAAACCTTCTAGTATCGGTTTATCACAAAGCCACGTCTCCTGCAAGCAAACAATATCCAATTCACTAGACCAGGCAGTATTGAAAAGGTGACTGAAGCCCCTGGTGTTCCAGGAACCTAGTGTGTAGTTTTTGCGTGAAAAGGGGGCCTGGCATTAACATTAACATGACTGATCGTTGTTTAAAGTTTCAGCGAGCCAGGACTAGTCTTTTCCACTCGTTTTTTGCGACAAGCAGTGATCAATTGCTTCAGTTTTAGCATGAGCTAGGTTGGCTCCTTGAATTGTTATCCTTATCCGATTGCTGCTGGATGGGTCGAAAGATGGCTTCCAGTTGTTTAGTGCAGGACATTGTGAATTGTCAAAAGAAGTTGTTTTAGCAAGTTCAGTTGTCCTCTTGTTGTGAACTTGATTCTCTTTACCATCTTGTACTGTGTTGAGTACTACTTTTGGTGCGCCAGTGAGGGCGCGAGACGGTGCCATGGAGATGTCAAAACCCAGCGACATTAGCACCGGACCAGCTTGAAGAAATATATCAACTATCAGTTTTGGACTGCACGTGTAAAATGACTGCATCATTTTTCGTCTCGAAGAATTCCACTATTTTTAGATCTTCAGATTCAATTGCTCTAAGACTTGGAACGAGATGGCATAACCGTAAGACGTTGTGCCGATTCATGATCAAATCATCTGCAGAGTCAATACGTTCCAAGAGCACCTGATGAAGCAATAGTTCATTTTTTTTTTTGCGAGGATTGACCTTATTGGAGTCATTTAGTAGGTTACTTCTTGTCGATCTTAATGATGGACTCACATTTGAGTTCGATTGCAGGGGCGTAGGCATAGTAAAAACCCCTGTGACTTTATTTGCGGAGTCCAAATTGACAGACTCAGGCACTGGCGTCTTTCCACGAACGTCCAACACTATCTGGGCACTGGTCTCATCTAGTTGACAATCCAGTTTGTGGGATAATGTTGACATCCTAGAGCGCTTTTCATCTAACGTCAAGAACGTCTTCTTTTGACAGTCCCAGTTGTCCGCTGGATCTATTTTAGACTGTCCAATTTCACATAATGTGACCACTCTATTTGATGACTGAAATGGTGCATAGGAAAGCGACTTATTTGAACAAGGATGGTTTACAACTGCGGCTCCATTGGCCTCTGGATTTGCACAGTCTGCTGCCAGAGAATCTGAGTTGATCTCTGCAAACTCAACTACTTTGGCAGGATTACCGTGTGAGGTGTTTATTTCTTCTATCTCACCCAGGTCTTCAGTCTCTACATCCTCATATACTGACATGTTTAGTAGCTCTTCAGAAGTAACACATGAGTTGATTTTGGCTCCATTCGGTTGGTCCAAATCGATGACGACTTTTCCAGAGTTGGTGTCCGACACTCCACTTTTTTCTTTCAGGAACGTCTTGTTGACAGTTACATTAACTGTTTTCAAATTTCTCAGAAATTTCCTCGAATCGTTGCCTCGTTTTGTTTTTCTCGAGGGCATGTTTTTAGGTTTTTTAAGCCCGTTTCCTCTGCAGTATTAAACTCTAGGTCCAACTGGAGGATCATTCTTGACAGATTTAAAAATATCATAGACAGCCGAGGCAACGTTATTCGCCTCTTCAGATACAAGTATAGGCTCCTCGCCGACCAAATCTAGATTTTGGATCTGGGTCGAGGAGGAAGCCGGTTGAGGATCTAATAGAGCCAAGTTTCCAGCGGCTTGAGTTGCCAACAAAATGTCCTGAAACTGTATGGGGTGGCTTTGGTTTGGCCCGACCAGAGCAGGAAGGTTGTTACTTATTTGAGCCCCAGGTTGATTATCAGCAGTGATCACCGCCACAGTCGTCAGGTCTTGAATACTTTTAGGAGAAGCTTTTTCCACTGTAATCGGCAGAATCTTACTACCTGTGTGAGCTGTTACAAGATTCGCCACAGGCTGCACGCGGGAGGTCTCAGTCAGACTACTTGAGAGACCGAGTGTCGACTGGTGTATGCTGCAAGAGGTCCCGTTTCCTCTGTCGTCTAAGAGGCCATTGCACGAGTGGTTTGCTGACTTTTGTTGAAACAGATTGAGTGCTTGTTTCGCCACTTCTGCCAATAATTTTCTGTCTAAGTAGGCATTTTTGTTGCAGTCTGTTAGGGTCCCCAAAGCCATTTCAGCCTTCTTGTTGGTGTTCAGCACTGCGTCCATATGGGACGTGTGCGTGTTTTCGAGCACTGCAATCTTTGTATTCATTCCAGAGACTGCTACTGTCAGATCTTTTAAGCTTTCGTTCAAATGTTCATACATTTTGAGAAAAGGTGTCAACGACATCGTTGTTGAAGACATGATGATGGTCTGGAGATCTTGCATGTTCGGAATTTGGTGTGCGTTGGAAATAGACTCTGTTGTGTGACCGGCCTGACGTTTTCTACTTAATGGAAGTCGTCTGATTTTAGGAAAGGGTCGCTCCATTAGGGAAGAGTCTGAGGATAAAGAGTCAGTTGACGATTCAGCACACCCATCATCGATTAGAAAGCCACACGCATCCTTACGTGCGGTATTCAGTGAGCAATTTTGCTTTTGCGTTGCAGCCACGAGACCTATTTTAAGGAGCTTCCTCTGTGAACATTGAACGCTTGGAGATATGCTCGAATACACTCTTCTCCTTTTCATCAGGTTGTTTTTAAGGGGGCTCTGCAGTTGGCATTTGCTTGCCAGTGCCTGTGGTTTAGAATTTGCCATAAATTCAGATTCATGTATATTTGCCATGTTCAAAGGTTCCGATGCGGCCTCCCTTGGTTCAGCATCTCCCATTATAGTGTCCTTTGTGGCTGAGGTAAAGAGTCTTTCTTTATTTATCTGCTTCAGATCTGTTAGGAGCTTGTTAACGATATCTAGAGAGTTTCTGCGGTTAGTAACGCCTTTGTCCTCCGATATCTTCGATGTTTCCCAAACATCTCTTACAGGTGAGTGACAGTTAAGGGTCTCTAGGCACGGCTCAAAGACATGCTCCGCAGTGTCCCTATAGGTGGAAGCAACACTATGAGAGACAGCAGCCTGAGACCTGTTAGGAGATGTGACATGCGAAGGTATTAGATTGTCATACGCAGTGAAGAATCTTGGTCGATGCGAGCCCATACTTATTTCTTCCTGAGCTATGTTGCGTGTTATATCCAGCGCACATGTGTTCAATTTATGAGCTTGTTCGCCAATAATTTCACACGTCGGCATTGTGATTACAGGCATCAGGTCAGTCTCAGATCGCAGTTCGCTGAGATCGCTTGGTGGAGTGCCAGTGAAAGACTTGGTGGGGCTGTGTCCTGTGGCCGTAACGAACACAGTTTCCCGAGCTTCAGCTTGGGTGGAGTTTCCGTTTAACAAAGAGGTAGGTAAAGCCTCTTGCGTAACGCGGCTATCAGAAATGTGTGTTAACACCGCGGCAGAGTGTGTTAATGGTTGTACAGAAAGTGCGGAAGAATCCGCCGCAGGATCACAACTCATGCCTCTAGCAACACTGTCCATCAACACAGTACAGACAGCAGGCAGCACCAGCGCTGGTTTAGATGGAATATACACACACTCACTTACTTTTGTGATAGTTGTTGTTGTCTGTTTCGAAGTCGTCGGCGCCGGTCGTTTTTCTTCTGGGGCGCGGTCATACTCAGCTATGAACGGAGCCGAAACAGGCTCGAGTGCATCTTTAGAAGCCACCTGCCGAGGGGCGTCAGGGGATTCAGGGGAAGCCGCTGATGTCCAAGATTGTTCCAAGTCAGTGCACGGCATACACGGCGACTCCCGCACTCGCTTCCTTTGGGCCCGTGTCTTCATCGATGTACACGCTGCTTTACCTTTAGCCACGGCAGCAGCGACTTTTACACGCATAGTCGCGGTAGATAGGGAGAGTAGGCAGAGGGGAGGAGGAGCCCACAGGGGAGTCCGAGATTCCGCGGACTTCCTCGGACTCCTCAGACTCTGCCAGACTCTGCGCCCGCTCCGCGGGGATAAACAGCTTTTGAAGGCACTCCCACAGTGGAAAGTAGAAAGAGTAGAGTTACTGGCAATCACTCCTCAGACTCTGCCAGACTCCGCACCCGCTCCGCGGGTATAACAGCTTTTGAAGGCACTCCCACAGTGGAAAGTAGAAAGAGTAGAGTTACTGGCAATCACTCCTCAGACTCTGCCAGACTGCGCCTCGTTCCGCGGGGATAAACAGCTTTTGAAGGCACTCCCACAGTGGAAAGTAGAAAGAGTAGAGTTACTGGCAATCACTCCTCAGACTCTGCCAGACTCCGCGCCCGCTCCACGGGGATAAACAGCTTTTGAAGGCACTCCCACAGTGGAAAGTAGAAAGAGTAGAGTTACTGGCAATCACTCCTCAGACTCTGCCAGACTCCGCGCCCGCTCCACGGGGATAAACAGCTTTTGAAGGCACTCCCACAGTGGAAAGTAGAAAGAGTAGAGTTACTGGCAATCACTCCTCAGACTCTGCCAGACTCCGCGCCCGCTCCGCGGGGATAAACAGCTTTTGAAGGCACTCCCACAGTGGAAAGTAGAAAGAGTAGAGTTACTGGCAATCACTCCTCAGACTCTGCCAGACTCCGTAGACCTCTGAATGCCACGCGCTTATGACATGTTAGAACCATACCTTCAACCGAACACCTCCCTCTGGTTGACATCCTCTCTCTCAGCGCCTCCTGCACTGCATTGGTGCAAGACAGGATTACGAATTCCAAGAATCCAGTTCTCTTAAGCTTTCCTCCATTTTCTCAGCACTGCTCGTTCTTCTCTTTATCACTGTGCCTCTTACACTTTGCTGGGGACTGGATGAAAACTCCCGGTATACGAATCTCCTTAGTCTGCTTTCAGTTTCTCGGCGCTGCTTGTGTTTCTCCATCCTCTTGGCGCTTTAGCATGCTCTCCGTGCCTTTCCCTCATTGCACACTAGCTCTGTTTCTGCTCCCTTTGCTTCTTGCCGCTCGTTCCTCTTGTCCATCGGCGTTGCTTCTTCCACCAGCTTCAAGTCGAAACTATATCCTCAGACTGGATCTTGTCCCATTCCTCTTCTCAAGAAGTCAGAGCTCTCACAAGGCTTCCTCGTGCCAGGATTTAGTAACTCACAAACATGACAGGTCTTCATGTTGTCCTCAGCTCACCTCAGAAAAACATTGCATCTTGGTTTCTGTAAGACTTATTTCCTTTGCTCTGCGAACCCGCAAACTCAGTCAGCCCATAGACACTGACAACAGACTAATGGGCCTGCCATTGTTCGTGTTCTTCGCAATGCTTGGCTACACTTAATTAAAATGCTGGAGTTGGTAAAATGGCAGATGATATTTTATTAGATAATCGTGTTTGGTTTATAAGACCTTTCACAGAAAACATTGCAATTTACATCCACCATGAAGTTAAAAAAACACATGTTGTTTATATTCAATTAAATCAATTCAATTAAAACAATTCATGAATCCACATTCTGGCTCATACACATAGCAGCTCTATTGGATTACTTAATCCTTCTAGATAATCCAAACTTACATATATAGGTCGGTCCCTCCTTCCCTGAGCCGATGCCTACTAGCCTCTGCCCAGGCCAGGCCAGGTCTCTCTTTACAATTTTGCAGTGGATTCCCTACATGCTGGGTGAACAGATCAGCGTAGTATGCCAGCTACCAACATGCACCAGAATCCTCAGACCGCTGTAATGGATGTTGGATACCGGGAGGCAGGACAGCCCAGAGACAAAAGACTACAAGTTCCACAATGCATCTGCGTTCAATGGCCCCAGATCACAAAGAAATAGTTGTTCTGATCAAATGGACTATCCGCCCCCGCTCAGTAGCTGAATGAGAAACCCAACACCTACCACACAACCCCAGATTTGCTATCGGGGAGCAGTGGAGCAGCAACGGCAGAGCTGGTCTGGAACTAGCCAAGGAAATACAGAATACATGGCGGAGACTATGGAACACGCCCCACACCCTGTATGGGCAATGACTCACTGACTACAAGAGAGAACAAGAGGCCAACCGATGCCAGAGACTGCATGGCAGGTTGGACAGAAATGGAGACTGGAAAGGGGGCAGTGCTAAAGGCCCTTATGAAGACTACCCGGAGGCCCCCCTGCCTAGAAGGTGAGGAGATGGAGGAGTTGGGGAATATACTAGAAAAAGATTGGCCCAAGGAAGCAGCTGACTCAAGTACCAAATGGAAGCTATCTGAGAAAAATGTCTAGATAGTATGGAGAGGGCTATCAATATTCAGCAAAAACATCCTAAAGTGAAAGGTGTTCGAGTGAGGCTGGAGGAGGTGAAGGAGGACGAAGAGACCAGAGAGAAGTGTGCCTCAGGTGAAGGAGTGCTTGAAGCAGATTTTTGGCATGTTTGGAGAGAGTGAAGGTAAGCTGTTGGAATTGAGAGAGTGGTGCCAATTGTGGCATTTGTCTGGATGTGAATAAGGCAGGGAGCGTGAGAGAGTGTAGTAAGATCAGATGACTTAATGGGGAATGGAGACAAGAGTGTGAGAGGCAGAGTCAGGAGAAGAGTGGAAACAGGCGATAAGAGTGGAGGAGTAGGATCAGGAGCGAGGCGGATAAGGCCAGCAGAGAGGTGGAGAGTGGAAAGCAGAGAAGAGGGAATTGATAACACCAGGAGAAGGAGAGCAGAGAAGCGGTGTGTGAGGTGGAGTCTGACAGTGGGAGGTGGAATCAGGAGGGGGAAGAAGAGTAGAGACAGGAGCAGCAGGGAGAGAGGGAGAATTAGGATTGAAAGACTATCATCAGAAGAAAAGGTAAGACAGGGCGACCAGACTAAATCATTTAGTCACCAAGGAAGTCCCTGAGGAGCTAGAGAGAAAAGGCTACAGATTTTTTATCCCTTAAATTAGGACCAGGCTAGACAGTAGGGCACCTCTGTGGTGCAAAAACATTTGAGAGTAGGGAGATCGAGCTAGGGAGTTAGGAGCCCCATTCAGGTTGAGCCAAACCATACAGGAGTCACACCTACACTTGGAGCCCCCATTTTACTTTTATGGTATGGTGTTTTACAGTAAAAACTGAAAACATATTCACACTGTCACATGACCTATTGAGAATCTGGTCATGAGAGGTCTGAAATCTGTTGAGCACCAGATGTTTTGGACTACAAATGCCATGATACCTCATCATTGACTGTGCTGACTAGGGCTGACGGGATTTGTAGTTCAAAGCATCTGAAGAGTCAAAGGTTGCAAAATCATGCCTTAATGCTTCCTTGAATTCCATGCTTTCTGGATGTCATACTCCTGTACTCGCTCAATCAGACACAGTGGAAATACTCTCTCATGGACTAGTGACCCGTCGATAGATTTGTTCGTCATCTGCATATAACACGGGTTACAGAGTGGTTTAAGGAGAAGAGTGGGAAGTCTTTATGATCCCATACTCAGAAGAACTTGATGGATTACAGCAGTGATCCCCCGCTTCACCCGCAGGATAGTAAAGAAAGATCTATATCCCTTTAGTGTCATTCTCGAGACCCAAGCTACTGGGTCCAGAAGATCCAGCACGATGCTGCGATGTAAAGTGTGAATTGCTGCTGAACGGTCTCAGAGCCGTTCTCAGATCCATAAAATCTCTAAACCTCCGCCTGATCTCAGTAGATCTGCACCTCATGGGCTTCATCACGAGATGGGCGGTCCAATAACAATCCAGCGGTAATAGCATTACCGCTGCATTACCGCACCGCCCAACATTTCTTTTTCTTCATGAGGGAGAAGAAATGTGCATAGCTTAGTTCTCCTGGTGGGTTTTGGTAATTTTCTGGCTGATGTAGCTGTGTAGGTCTTCTATGTCAGCTGAACAGGCTACAATAACATTACTGACACACGTTTCAGTTTTTAATAAGCACAAAGCTTTGGTTCTCATTGTTGTATGAAAGCACTGCTTAGGGTGCGCCTGTGAAACCTAGGAACAACCAGATAATTACATGTACCTGGGGATCATTTTTATACCCAAGGAATAGCACAGCCTAACATTTTGCCCTAGTGCTAATACCATACAAAATGCACTCGCACCAACGGGAGAAGGAGGTGGCACCTCTGAGGCTCCGGGCTGTGCGTGTATGGTGATTGTCTGTCTGACATAGCTGCCATGGGCCTACTATGTCAGCCAATCAGGCTACAAATGTATTCTATGTATGGGATTTATAAACCGGAAACCTAGTTAGGAAATGGGGCGCACCCAGCGGTTGTGCGTAGGATGCCGGGGAACCATAGGAGCAGGGGTGGGTAGCAAAAGCAGGAGAGGGGGCAGCTCTAGAGGGGGAGAAAGGGGCTAGTGCAGTGATCAGTGATTGGTGAGATGTTCTGCCCAACGATGGAAACACTGTTGTGGAATCGAACACCTCCTGCTATGAATTTACATTTTAGTGACATAAGGCACTGAGGCTACTATACTTTAGGCATGTTATGAATTTAAAAGCCCATGAAACATGGGCGGATAAACAGTCTTTAGGTTCTGTGTTTGGTACGCTCACACAAGATAATCCCACAGGGCTGTACTTCGTAGATAGGAAAAATAAGAGGTATCTAACATGTTGTCATTTTCTGTATTTGTGTTTGGAGGACAGCAGATGGATGCGTACACACGTGCTTTGTAAAGGCGTTTAACCAAAACAATGCATTTTACCCTCTAGACGAAGCTTTGCTTTCATTATTCTGGATTCATTCCAATTGCATTTTATGGTGTGTAAAGGGGAAAGGGAAGCTTGGTTAAAACAGGCAAGATGGAAATATTGATTTCTATTTGGAAGGAAAAGCAAGGTTTTGTAAAAACAGAAAAGATGTTGCATTGTAGTTACTGTGTGTCACTTTCCCTTCTCTTTCAGAGAGCGTATGCAGGTGTCATAAATAATCATCAAAGAAGTAGGTTGCTGAATCTCCTATTAATCAACCTGCTGAAGATGAGAGAAAGCAAGGAATCCAGCAAGATATATTTAGCTTGCATCGACCTTGAATATGCGTTAGACAGAATAAACAGAGAGACCCTTTGGTCCAAACTGGAAACTAAAAGGCGTCCAAAGGACTTGCTTTCGGTGATAAAAGATCCATACTCGGTACATCCGTGCAAGGGAGACTCGATCAAGCGGGGACACTAACTAAAATGATGCCTACAATGAAAGGCCTGATACAGTGCTGTCCGGTGGCCACAGCTCTATTCAAATTCTACATAGAATACCTGAAAGAAGTTTTATACCAGGGCAGAGCCTTCTCACTAATAATAAACGAAATAGCAGTGGGTTGGTTACTATACGCGGACGATTTAGTGGGCAGTTGAACGGAAATCGGATATGACCCGTTGAGCACATAAAATATTTAGGACTAACAATAAGTGCCAGTGCCTGCGATGCTCCATGGGCAGTTTGCTTAAAAGGAAAAATAAAAAATGTAACCGTACAGGCTCTAGTGATTGGGCGCAAATACCTGTCCTAATCATAAAATTCTACAACCAAAAGGTTGCACAATCGCTCACCTATGCCGCTGAGGCGGCCTCCCTTGGGAATCCTGGAAGGTCCTGGAGGGTTACTTTTGGAAAAAAGTCCTGAAACTTCCAGCGTGCGTGCCCATGGCGATAGTTAGGCACAAAGTGTGCCTCATCACTTTATACAAGAGTGGTGTGGAACCAGCTCCTTTTATTCCATAAGCTAAACCTTCCTACGCATCCACCGCAGTTTGCATTTTAGGTTTGAAAAAAGCCTGGAAGACAAGATCCGATACTGAATGCAGGGCAAACCCAATGTCAAATCTGGGTGTGTCTATGGAAACGCTGTGCTAGAACCCTCTGTTGGCTAGAAAGATCCTATGGGAAGACGACTGGCGGGAAACAGAACAAAGAAGATCTAATTCAAAAGTCCACACACTTTTAGGATTACTAACGGCTGCCCACAATGTGAGACCCGTTTATCTGAAGAAATATCCCAATGTGAAACAAAGAGACCTATTCCTCGTGTTTCGCTTAAACATCTTACGCATAAGGTAACCCTTCTTAGATATGGAGAAGACGTTGCGGACGATCGATGCCGCCTGTCTAAGACTGTCCAGGTAAGCCTAAAACATCTACCCTTTTTCTGCCCAAAATTAAGGACTTTGAGAACAGTACTCTTGTATAAACGAATGAAAAACCAATACAAAACGGGCGCAGAGGCCTGGGAGGAAGCACTGTATGGTGGGATGGACACCAAACTTAATTTTGCACTTGTGACATTTTTGGAAATTATTCTGAAAAGAGAGGGAGACTGTGAAGCAGAATCATTGTTTGTGCCTCCACTGTCTGATACAGGTGCTCTGCTTTGCCTCTGCCTTTGTACTTTTCTTTTTACTTCTTCATTCCATAAAGTGGCTTCCGTGTGTTCATATGATTTTACCGGCTGGACCAGACTTCTTGCTGATCTTGTATGAAAGTCTTTGACAAACGTTTAAATAAACTAAATGCCTAAATAAAAAATAAATAAAACATATTGTATTATTATTTTCCATTATCCCCTTTCATAATTTTAGACACACCCTTTTTAGCAGAGGAAATCACGCGTGTGTAGAGCTCATCTGCTCGTAGCAGTGGCTTAGCATTCATCTTGGAACATGGGGAAGAGGGCTAGTTCTGTTTTTCCCTATTCTTCCTGTAGATCATGGTTACTCATTATGTAGCCTTCTGGGTTCTTTGAACTACACCTCACAGGATCCTTCAATGCTGACTGTGGTGGTTAGGGATCATGGGAGCTGAAGTCCAAAACATCTGGAGGGGCACAGTCACAGAGATAGGGGTTCATCTTGGATAATGGTGCATACATCTTATGTTCCTATTTGATAGCAGTCTACATTACCCTCTCCCTGTGAAATCACCCACTTCCTGAAAGCGTTCTGTTGTCCTTGCTGTGCTCCCTCTGCCAGTGGCCTGCCTCTTACCTCCATGCTTGGAACCTGAGACATCAGCATGGCTTCCCGCCCGCATGTCTAGTAAGGTGGACACCTGCCAAAGTTAGCCTCAAGCTCCCATTCAAACTGTTGGTTCAACCACAGGGTTGAAGCCAATTCATCATATGACACATTGTTTTGTGAGCAAATGACTGTACATTTTAAATGGCAAATCTTGTACAAAGCTCTTAACTTTTTTTTTTTTTACCTTTCTGCAATCTGTCTCAACCCTCAAGAAACAGGCAGGACATAGTATCTCCTGATGAGGACCAGACATCCCTGTGTATCCCCTACCCATGGCCAGGAAACCCCTGAGTCGCTCCTACCCATGGCAACAAAACCCTCACTCTCTATTACCCAGGTCCAGAAAACCCAAACTCTCTCCTACCCAGATCCAGAAAACCCAGACTCTCTCCTACACAGATCCAGAAAACCCAGACTCTCTCCTACCCAATCCAGAAAACCCTGAGTCCCTCTAACCCAGATCCAGAAACCCCTATGTGTCTCCTACCCATGGCCAGGAAACCCCTGAGTCGCTCCTACCCATGGCAACAAAACCCAGACTCTCTCCTACCCAGATCCAGAAAACCCAGACTCTCTCCCACCCAGATCCAGAAAACCCAGACTCTCTCCTACCCAGATCCAGAAAACCCTGAGTCCCTCTAACCCAGATCCAGAAACCCCTATGTGTCTCCTACACATGGCCAGGAAACCCCTGAGTCGCTCCTACCCATGGCCAAAAAACCATGAATCTCCAAGGCTGGAAAACCATGAGTCTCTCTGACCCATGGCAAGAAAATCCAGATCCAGAAAACACCGACTCTCTCCTGCCCAGATCCAGAAAACCCTGAATCCCTCCAACCCAGTGATCAAAGTGAGTGGGGACGGTCGGGAGCAGTGTTCGACTACTTTTACTTTTTCTGTTTACCATTCCTCTACTTTTTAGGACCATATTCACCATTCTATACAGAGGATTTGTCATTCAAGTCCCTGTGCACGTATAAAGTTGTGATAGGCGCCCTAGTTACTAGTCACTATGCTTCCATCTACCCTCTACCCTGCCGAGACCACAGTTCCACTACTTTCTTTGGTGCACTTCTACCACTGCTCCAACGCAGATCCAGAAACCCCTATGTCTCTCCTACCCATGGCAAGAAAACTCTGAATCTCTCCTACAGAGAGCCAGAAAACCTTGAGGGTATCGAGTGATAATATCACTGGAACAAATGCATTCCTAATTGCACCTTCATCACCATCCATTACTTTCCCCAAATATTCTAGGACTGGAGTTAGGTTACTGTATGCTTTTGCATTTATTCTATTCATGATATTTATTGAAGAAGAACATGGTGTCATCTGGAAGAGAAATGACTTACAACGTAGAGAATGACAGAGAGTAGACGCAGTCCTAGGGTACGGTGGATTTCCATGAGAGTATCCTTGGACTCAAGGATGTGTAACCGGTGGTAAAGGGGTAAGAGTGGGACAGTAAACCAAGGACAGTGAGACTCGAGAACATCATATTTGACCTTTGACAGCGTTAGGCGAAAAGGTACACCTATACCAATTATAGGTTGATACTGATGGCAGAAAGCAGGAGAGGTGGGTTGGTGGTGAGTTTGGATGGGAAGGTGGAAAGGTTTGGTAAAAAGGTGAGGGGTGGCGCTGCAGAGAGCAACGATGCATGGGTGTGGCAGGAAGCGGAAGAACACCTTTTGCCTGCTCCCGATTGGTCGCTGAAGTGCAGGTGCTGTTGTAGGCTCCGGTGGTTCTCACCACTCAACCAGTGCACAAATGGTTGTGTGAGGACCCATTTATAAGAGAGTGGGAGACAAGAGTCCATTATCTAATTGGCAAGAAGTAGAATGAAGGAAACACGCAATGCAAATACAGCAGGATATATTTAATAATGCTGCCTGTTAGACACAGATCTGGACAGCAGGAGGTTAGCAACCCAGTTAGTTATGTTACCGTCCATACACTGTGTGTTGTCTTATCTACAGAGGTGCATACAGCCGTCACATCACTCCACTGAGCCATGTTACTGGGATCAGAACCTGTTACCTGCAGATAACACACAGATCACTGTAGAGGCAGATTGGATCCTGTCCTCGCACACTTCTCTGGTGTACCTCATTCCTGCACTGTAGCACCTCTGCCTGTTACTGTAGAGTTCTCATCACAAACAGGTCAGCTGAAACGCCTCAATACTGCACTTTATTATCCAGGAGCTGTACGTACAGTCGCGCAGCTTTGCCACTGCACAACAATCCCGCCGTGCCTCACACATGTAATTAAAAAGCTAGGGCCATTCCAGACACATAGCTCAGCTGATGCATGCTAATCCTGCAATTGCCCAGTTATCTCAATATTCCCTTAAAATTCTGTCAAGGAAAAATATTGACCCCTGAGGAGAAATAAGCTTTGCAGCTATAAAAGCAAATGTCTTCTCTTTGGATGTCCTTCTTACGTGTGAGGTTCACAGGTCATCTGGTTTCTGGTTGACAGATTTGAGACTCGTGCCCCACTACCAGGTAATAATTAAGGGGTATCAAAATAATAAACAGTTGATAGGTTTGGGGTCTGACCAGTAATTGGGTCAGACATATATACTGTTATAAAATATAAGATATATAGCTGTAAACAATCATAGGGCCTCATTACACAGTAGGAGGTAACCATGGTGCAATTAGCGCCATGGCTACCCCCTACCGCCTTCTGGGTCCGGGTAGGCGGTATGGGGACTTACCGGGTCATTCAGACCCTTGAGGACCCGGTAAGTCCCCATGCCAATTGCCATTCCCCATTCCCATTCGAGCCCCCATAGGACTCAATGGGAATGGGGAAAGAGCTAATAACGGTACCGATATTAGCGGTACCATTATTTGCTCTGAAGTCCCTCAGCGGGTCCCTTCCTTAACGTGTGGTCCGACCACACGTTAAGGACGGGACCCGCTGAGGGACCTTGTAGTAGGGCGGTAGGGGATTACCGGCACCAGTGCCCTTACCGGTGCCAGTAATCCCCTACCGCCTACCGTGTAATGAGGCCCATAGTCTGATTTTTAGTAGGTTTATTGGTTGTAATATGGGTCAATTTTAGGATATAGAAACTCTGCATATCAGTATGCAAACTTTCACTGCATAGGGCCAGGTGGCCCTGAAGAAGGTTTTGTCAAGCAAACTTCTTAAGTCCATTAGAGCCGTAACGTGGTTGAACGTTGTCTTAAATATTTTGGTCATAAGAGAAATTCTGCGTTTGAGTACATAATGATTCCTCACAGAGAGCAGTGTGGCCTGGAAGAAGGTTTGGTCAAGTGAAATTGTTATGACCTTCAGAGTCGAAACATGGTTGGCATCATATGGAAGTCTGTATCAACTGCCGTGACAATTGATAATGAGGATTTATCTCTCTAGAAAAATTGTAGTATTCCTTGTTAGAATGTTTTCCCACGCATTGCGAGTTCATGGAATGTTTAGATTGGAAGAACCGGAGGATTCGAGTCAGTTAAGGGTGAAGCAAGGAGAAGAGTAAGGGCGTGGCGCCTGTTTATAAATCTTGAATTAAAGATACTTTTACAAGTACTCACGTTTGTTTCCAGTGAATACTTCAGTTGGCGACGAGGATAGCGGCGTCCAGAGGACCCACGGTGTGCCGGAAAGACGAGAGCAGCTGCTCCGAGCCAAGGCGCAGCGCCGCGCAGGCTTGTGCAGACATATCACCACACAGAAACGTGGGATTAACGGAGAGCGGACGCTCCAAACCAACATGAAACTGTGTCGGTTTGTGCTGTTCTGTGGTTCTGATCCGTAAAGGGTTACAGTTAAGAGCAGACGCTCCGAGCCAATACTCAGGATTGTGTTGGTTTGTGCAGAACTTCCGGACATTATCCCCTACTGTCCGGGAAGCCCTTTTCAGCCCCTTTTGATTATCTGATTGTTGGACTGAGGGAAACAGAGCAGTCCCTTGGAACAGACTCACAACGCTATGCTACGTTTAGCGATCACTGCTGGGCTAACGTGCGTATGATTGCTTCATCGTGCGTGTTAGAGTAAAGGACCTTTCAATAGTTCGCGGTCACGTGATCCGGCCGGATCATGACCAGGAAGTCTGGGGAGGGTGAGGATTAGACATCTTCATCCTCGTCCCAGTACTTAAAAAAAAAGAAAAAACGTCCCTTCCTGTTATTTGCACGACCTTAGAGGAACCTCATATTACCACAGACATATGCAAGTTGAAATACTGTTTTGATATACAAAAATGCAAGGCATCAGTATTCAGCCTCCTGCAAGCTTTTTGCCGACTCCAGGACAACCAGCAGTTGTCTGGTCAGAATGGAAGGAATTTTGGCTGAATTATATTCAAGCCGTGAATCAAGAAGAACTCACATCCCGAAAAAAGAAATTATTACTATTGCATGCACTTGGATTAGAAGGCCAAAGGAAGCTTAGAGAACTTCCAGAGTTGACAAGAGATGAAGCTGGAGATGCTGATGAGCATGACAGAGCCATAAGACAATTAGACAAATACTATGCTCCTAAAACTAATGTGGCCATAAATAGATATAAATTTTAGACCAGGGTGCAAAAAAAAAATGAAAGTATCGAGGAATATGTTTCAGCATTAAGAGTCTTATCTAGAACCTGTCAATTTGGCAACGGCATCACACTGGACGAACTAATACGAGATCAGATAATAATTCACTCAAAGGATAATATAGTTCAAGACAGGCTGTGGATGATTGGCAATCCATCACTACTTGAAACTATAGCCATTGCTAAGCGGGTGGAACATAGTCAATTATGCTCTAAGGAAATGAAAGACAAGAAAGAAGAGGCTGCACAGAGCATGCAACAAAACACAACAAAGGTAATACAGGAGAAAGAGGAGCAAAGCCAAGTCAATGCACTCGAAATAAAGACAAGGCTGAAGCTACTCCAGGAAAGAACAACAAAACAAAAATTCCAGAGTACAGAGGAAGTTCAGGTAAAGTTCATGGAAAGAGTTGGACTAAGAATGAACCTTGTACACAATATGATAAAAGATTTCAGAATTACCAACCAAGGGATGGTAACAGGTGTTACAACTGTGGCAGATTTGGTCATTACGCAAATGCAAAACAGTGTCCTGCTCTAGGACAGAAATGTGGAAATTGTGGCATAAAAGGTCATTTTGCAGTTGTAAGAAAAAGAAAAGAGTTTCTGTCATCATAGACGAAGAGGAAGAGTCAGAGGAATAAAAGGTGTTTTTCATACAAGAACCCCCAGAAGGAGAATTTAAGTGCCCAAGTTGCGAGGTGATTTTAGATAACTGGAAGCTTAGGATGAAGGTGGATAGTTGTTCGCCCTGGACATTTATCACCAAGAAAACATGGCAGAATCTTGTGACATGTGGTCTAAGAGGCGAATTGAATGCATCAGACATTAGAAATCCGGGTGGATTTGAAGGGTCACGGATAGAAATGATTGGGTGGTTTCCCTGTATCATTCAATTTAAAGACAGACGAGCCCAAGTTAAAGTTTATGTGGCAGAAAAAGGCGTTAACATCATAGGATGGAGAGATCAAGCTGGTTTGAGAACCAGGTTAGATCCATGTACGGAAGAGCAGATTCTGTTGGTCAATAGTAGTCAACAACAGAGAAACGATGTGTCAGTGAAAAAGAATGAACTCAAATCAGAGTTGGGTTTGTTAAAGGATTTTGCGCACAGAATTCGCCTCAAGAAAGGAGCTGTACCGGTTGGGCACACAAAGTCGAGGCCCGTTGCATTTGCCATTGCTGACAAAGTTGAGCAGGAATTGACATTAATGGAATCTGAAGGTGTCATAGAAAAAATTGAATGTTCGGAGTGGGTGAGTCCCATCGTTGTGGCGCTAAAGAAGAATGGCAAACCCAGGATTTGCGTAGACTTGAGGGACGTCAACAAGAACATAATAACTGAGATATTTCCCCTTCCCATTATTTCTGAAATGTTGAATTGTATTGGTGATGCGGATGTGTTTTCAACGTTATATCTCTCAAAAGCCTATCATCAAATTTCACTCACTGAAGATTGCAGAGACATTACAGATTTTATTACGCCACATGGTCTGTATAGGTATAAACGCATGCCGTTTGGTTTAGCTTCTGCGGCAGCTGTATTTCAAAGGGTGATGATGCATGTGCTTAAAGGAGTAAGTGGGATCTTTGTGTATCAAGATGGTATTATTGTATTTGGAAAAGGAATTGAGGAACATGATAACAGGTTGAAAAAGGTATTAAAAAGATTAGAAGATGTGGGATTGAAAATTGAACAGAGCAAGTGTAAGATTGGAGTAGATGAGGTAGAATATTTAGGACATACTGTAAATGGCAAAGGGTATAAACCAAAAGGAGATGCCATGGAAGCAATCAAGAAGTCACCTAATCCTAAGAACAAAGATGAGTTAAGGTCAATTTTGGGATTATGTTATATTATAATAGGATTGTAAGAAACTTTGCGAGTGTCACAGAACCCTTGAGAAAACTGCTGAAAAAGGATGCTAAGTTTGTATGGAATGATGATTGCAACAAGGCGGTACAGTGCATAAAAAGTGAAATTTGCAATGCATTGGAGTTAGGAGGGTTTGAGTTTGGTAGAATGACTAAAATTACAGTAGATGCCAGTAGCAATGGTTTGGGAGCAGTTTTATCACAGGTAGATGAAAATGCAAATGAGAGGATAATCAGTCATGCCTCAAGAGCCATTTCAGATACAGAGAATAGATACTCGTTGATCGAAAAAGAGTTGTTGGCTTGTTCTTGGCCGGTGAATTATTTCAGGAGATATTTGTGGGGAACAAAATTTGTGATTCAGACAGACCATAAACCATTGATTGATGTTCTTACTAGCAACGGAATGTGCAGAGCTTTGCCGAGGTTAGCAAGGCTAAGTCTTAAAATGCAGGATTATAATTTTTCTGTGAAATATGTGCCTGGAAAAAGGAATGTTGTGGCTGATTTTCTATCGAGATTACCATTGGGAAGTAAGCAGATGGCAGTGGAGATGGATGACGAAATGGTAGCTGTTGTGTTTGAAGTTACGTCCAAGGATATGTGGATTGAGGAGTTGGGTAAGGATGATGAGCTTCAACAAATTGGCGAATACATGAGATCTGGATGGCCTGAAAAGAAAGCAGTTCAGGAAGCATGTTTGAGATTTTGGTAGGTAAGGGATGAATTGTCAATGGAGGATGGATTTTTGGTAAGGGGAGACAAATTGATTCCCCCACGCAAGTTATATGATGAACTTATTGAGAAAGCACATCAGGGTCATCCTGGTATTACAGGCACAAAGAATAATATAAGATTGAAATATTGGTGGCCAGGTATGGATCTTATGGTAGAAAGAATGGTTAGGAATTGTTGGCCGTGTCAGAACAGTGATAAGAGTTGTAAGATTGTAAAGTCAAAACCTATTGACATTCACAAAGGTGAAGCACCATGGGAAATGGTAGGTATTGATATCGTTGGACCATATGGGAAATGAATTGGTGAGAAAAAGTTTTTGATAGTACTGGTTGATTATTATTCAGGATGGCTTGAAGTTAAAGCAGTAAGTAGGATTGATAGTCATGAGATTATGAAATTCATAATGCAAATATGCAGGAGGGAAGGATTCCCCAAAGTGATAACGAGTGACAACGGAGTTCAATTCAAGAGCAGAGAGATAAGAGAATTCGCTAAGAGATCAGGAATTGAATGGAGGTTTTCAGCTTTATATCATCCCCAAACTAATGGGTTAGTGGAGAGATGCAATCGGGTGATTGTAGAAGCAGTAGAATTGGCATTGAGTAATAACTTGTCGGTGGATGAAGTACTCAAGGAGAAGGTGTGGTGTAGTAGGATGTCTGTTAAGAGAGGAATGAATATTTCACCTTTTGAATTAATGAGGGGAAGGGCTCCCAATACTTTACTTAATCCGGAATGAGTTAATCGTAGGAGGGTGGTGCATGATGGAAAACATAGTTTGTTTAAATATCAAAATAAAGATAACATGCCTATTGGACAACTGTCTATCAGAGGACCCAAGTTGAGAATCTCGCCAGGAGATTATGTGCGGATTAAGATTGGTCGTAGTGTGAGGAAGGGTGACTCTAAATACAGCAATCCAGTTAAGGTCATACAGGTGTTCAGAAGAGCAGTTAAAGTTGCTGGGGGAGCGGTATGGAATTTGGATAGGGTAAGTAAATGGAGATGGGGAGGTAAGCATGAAGAATCTAGGCACTATTGTAAAAAGAGAAGAGCAAATGACTTGCTTGGAGATGAAGTTCTATTTAGAATGGAGAATGTAGATGAAATGGAGAATGTTGACAGGGACGTAGCTAGACAAGGTGAAGAAATTAATGTGGATGTGCGACAAAGTAATGATGTATCTGGAAGTAATTTTATACGTAGTTCAAGAGAAAGGAGATTACCATATTGGTCTAGGGATTATGTTATGCGTAGTTAAATGTATCGTCCACACTTTGTGAACATTACCAAATTTGTTCACAAACTATTTTCATGAGATGTATATATATTATGCATAGCATATAGGTCTTCAATGTTCATATATGTTATTTAAGTAATCGTTGTTACATGTTTATTTTCTTAATACTCTACGATATGTACGCTATAATGTTGATCATATGTTTTTAGTCAATATTAAAAGGGGAGGAGTGGTGTAGTATTCCTTGTTAGAATGTTTTCCCCCGCACTGCGAGTTCATGGAATGTTTAGATTGGAAGAACCGGAGGGTTCGAGTCAGTTAAGGGTGAAGCAAGGAGAAGAATAAGGGATGGTCACAATGCAGGGCGCCGGTTTATAAATCTTGAATTAAAGATACTTTTACAAGTACTCACGTTTGTTTCCAGTGAGTACTTCAAAAATATTTTGTAAATATATCAAATATATTTTGAAAATCAATGTATCAAGTTGTGCTTGCATGGATTAAGATATACAAGTCAAACGTTTAGGATTTAGGTTACTTTTTCTGCATGTTATTGTGCTTTTGTAAACAATATTTTCTGTTAATGTTTATTTTCATTTCTATTAGGTGGTGGAATGCTTTTTCTAATTATGTCAATATTTGTGCAATAAAGTTTATAATAATGTTTTGGAAATATTAAGTTGATATGTATAAAACCTTTTCAATATTTCTATTTTAGTATTTACTCAATTCCCTGCAGAGATTAAAGGTTCTGCCCATATAGTGCCTGAAAAAAAAATATTGCTACAATCTTGACCTGGACACATTTCAATGAGTCCAAATTCTGACTGCTGTCCCAATCCTCCTACTGGCTTACAAATGTTGAAACTTTAACGTGAAAAACAACGCATATGGAGAAAGCATTTTCTTGGAACACATGTACATTGATTTTATAAAGCAAATCAGTTTGGGTGGTAGAAAATAACAGTTGTGGTCAGGGGAGCAGTGGCCCTTACAACAGCCATACCTTAGTGCAGGAGGTTGGCCTGTTGGATAGGTATGAGGGGGGAAGGGGTCAAGTAGCATGGAGGAAATGGGGAAGGCGCAGAGGACGTGGTAGTAGGTAGAACGGGCTGGTGGAAGCACCAAAGGGAATGGTATCCTGGATGACACATCTTGAGAAGACAGGGGAGGTTCTACAGAGAGGGGGGGTCAGGAAGTGGGTCGAATAATGGGTAGCAGGAGTGTAGAGTGTGTTTTCCATTCAAGATGGGGACATTTTTATCTTGTAACTATAACACAAAAGCACTATAGGCAAGAGGTTTGATTGTACATTGCAAAGTAAAAGCATTTGAAACATTAATATGTCAATGCAATCAATACTGTCGACAATAAGTCTGTCGATATTATGGCAGGGATCTGAGCCCAGTGGGTGTGATTTTCTACAAGCTTTTGCTTTTCCTGCAATTGCTGGGTGGACACATAAGCTGAAATAAATGGCAATTCAGGTGCATATTTCCTAATGTAAGGTTGTATTACAGTGTGGACACGCACGCAACCAATCGTCTAGACTGTACCTAAGCGATGGCGACAGTGACCAATATATCATGGTGGTGGCTCACAGCCCTCTTACCTGGGGCAGCAGGTGACTTTTGGTTCTTCTCTGGCTTGCTCGGTTGTAACCAGCCGGCTTCTCTAGGATTGCCAGCGAAGGAGCTCAAGTATCTTCTGATCAAAAACACCTACAGACACGAAAGACCTTATTACAAATGATCACAATGTTCACAACACACATTGGCAAATAACATGTGAACGCTGCATTGTTGGGCCGCATTATAAATCAGGGCAAACAGATAAAGTACACTCAGCAATATGGAGAACATGGCATGGACGTCATCAACCACTACCACTACCAGGGCGAGAAATGCTGGTGGGCAGGGTTACTGCTTCCTGAACATACAGAAAAGTGTTAACACAGTTTCCAGTCTGCCTCCTTTTGGAAAATGCTTGCTGGTGAAAATTACACCAACGCTGCGGCACGTCCAATCTTCACCACTATTATTAAAAGAAAGGAGGAGCCCTCGCCATTTAGGAGCAGAATGCAGTAGACAATGAGGTTCTGTGTACAGATTGACAACTGCATTTACTTGCAGTTTCCAGAATTTGACAGTGCCCAGATGCCTTTGGTCTTGGCGCTCTATATAAGCAACAACATAAATAAATAAATAAATGCACTGTAAATTGCAAAGGCATTATCAGCATTGACTGCAGCTAGATACTTAAAGAATCCACCTCACAATCACTACCTGGCTTAAAGAAATGTGAACATCCCACCAACCAACCAAATGCAGCAGCCAAACACCAATGATTTATCATGGGCAGTACCCTCACCCCCGAACCCCAAATTAAAGCCATAGGAAGAAGTTGATCCTTTCAACTCAGATCTCACCCAGTGCATCATGCCACACCCGACTTTCCCACAAAGAACCATGGCAGTCATCACCCATCTACTCTAAGGACTGGAATATGACAATAGCTCCCAGAATATGTGCTAAACTGCCTACAAATAGCTCCTAACACAGCAGCCAGCCTCAGCCTAAGACTGGAAAGATCACAAGGCCGCGCCCCTGCTTTCCAAACATGTCACTGGGCTGCGGTCAAATGCAGAATTCAATTCAAAACTCTCCGTATAGCCAACAGTGCTTCCCACAGCAAGGGCCCAAAATCCACCAGGAAGAAATTCATCCACTACATCCTGTAAAAAGTCTTTGATCCAGAAGCACTGCACTAGTAACAGTTACACACTTCAACTAGAAACAAGGAGAAGGGCCTTCTTTCTCATTCCTAGCAACCAATGCATGGATCACTCTGCCTAGGTGATTCTACACAGAGGGAAACCACCTGGCCTTCAGAAAATCTCCCAACATCTGTTTGTTTATGAAACCACCACAGACAGATCAGCACGCACATGCCCCTTCCACAATCTTAACCACCCAGGTTGTTACAATGTACTAGCCATCACAGACTCCGCCCAAAGAACCACTACCTCGCCAACGTCTCAAAGAAGGACACAGTGAAGACTAGACTCAGTCACAGCAGTCTCAGCCACTGGGGCAAACACAATGGTGCATAACGTACTACTCAAGAACGACACCAGACTCAAGAAGGTCAGCCTCTCCAGTACCTTCTAATCACAGACACAGAACAACAAACCCAACCCTTAAACAAAGGCAAGCCTGGGACCAGAAGCAACAACAGCCCCACAACCCTCTCTTTCTTCACTGCTACCCCCCTCCACCAACACACAGGAACTGAAGCCGTCTCCTCCACTGCAAATTAACCTTTTCACACCCCTTAGCTTAAACCCTACAAAACCGTACCAGGTCAGCCTAACCCATCCACCAGGGATCCTAGATTAATGAAAATCCTCCTGAACTACCGTCACCAAACAATCATCGCACAAATAGGTCCATGAACAACAAGAACTGTTGTGTCCTGACTAATGCAACTACAGGCCCTCTACTTTCATGCAACCGCAGACTGACAGCCTGTGAACGCCAAACAACACGTCCCCACATGTCCTTCCCCCAAATAATCTGCTCACCTTTCATTTTATCACATCTACACAAGCGGAACCCCTCAGCCCCCAACCGCACCGAGGTCTTACAGCTGCTGGCACCACTGTTCACCACATTAAACACTGCAGAGCCACTTAGAGCTCACTGCCTCGATGGCAACATCGCTATCCCTATCATGCACTCCTCATCCCAGAATAGTGTCTCTCCCGGTATCCCTGTGCTGAAAGCTAATAGACCTTGTGTTATCATAGACGCAAGTGTCATGCCACAAACACAATGATATCTTTCATCCTTCAGTACTGAATTGCTTCCAGTCTGGACCCCTCAACACCAGAGGTTTGACATCTGCAGCTCCCTCTACCCCCTCTCACAAAGGGGACATCGATCAGTTACATGCCAGAACAATGTGTATACATGTATCAAGGTTTTATTTGCGGTCGTCACACTAGTGGTTGTTCAACTGAGCCAACAGGGTGTACAAACAAACTCAATGATTGGTCAGGATAGTGTGCCAAAGGGATCGGCCTCCTCCCAGTGCTCTCCTCCCGGTTCACTACTTAATTGAGTGTCTCTGGACAAAGGTAGAATAAAAAGTCTCTGAATCTCTACAAATTCGGGTTTGGGATCTTTCCTCTGCTCTACTGTTGTTCTGCCTCTCCTCCTCCCTGTGCTGTTGTTCTGCCTCTCCTCCTTTGCTCCACTGTTGTTCCGCATCTCCTGCTATCAACCTGTCACCTTCCTCATCTCTCCACCTGATGGTTCTCCTCTCTTCCCTTACACTCCTGTCACCCCCCCGGCTGTGCTTGAATGATATTTTTCCTCTCTTCCTGACCACTCTTTTCACACACGTCCTCTTTGTAGCCTCCTGCCTCCCGCAAACTGTTCTTCTGCTCTTTCCTCCAGCCATTCCCAAATGTACTACTTCTCACAACTTCTGAACCCTTCTGCCAAAGCCCCTTTTATTCATGGGCCCTGATCCCATCTCCCAGACTTGTTCCAGCCATACAACACTCAGATGTGTCTTGAGACGAATCAACGGCATTCGTCCCTTGCCACTGTGAAGAGGCCATTTGAGTATGCCCTCACCTTACAAGACCTTCAGTGCTGGAGTTGTTGGAAGTAATCACTTGGGGAATCACTTCAATGATGAGACCCAACGCGTGAATGGTACCAAACGCAGACCTGTAGTGGTAGTGGAGATATGCACACCTCACAACCTCTGGTGATACACCTCAACCCCAGCTAGATGCAGTTGTCTCCTGTCACTGAGTAGGAGGTTGGATGAGGCACAGATTAATGTGAGCCTAACAAATCCCCTTTGGTTTTAAAGCCATAGTCATTATTTCATAAATCATGCAACATCATGCACCCTTCTCACATTTGATCACTCCCTCCCATTCACATTTCTAAAGGGACAAAAATCCCTGCTAATAGTACCACCCTCCCTCCCACCAGTGCCTAATGGCTCACATTGTAATACTCTGTTGATACAGAGCAGCATGAGGACCCTCTGCTGCCCAGAGCTCCTTGGGACATTGTTGTCACAAGTGCTGGGATATAACGGAGAATCCTCCAAATCAGATAAGTCTATGTCCACCTCCCCTTTCTCCTCACCTGTCTCTTCCAGAAGACTTCCTCGTCTGTAGGACTTGTCCTTTGGTCTTTTCTTCTTTGTGAAGAGATACGGTCGTCCGCGGGAAGAAGCCACCCTGCTTCCCTGATAAACAGGGAAGCAGCCGGCCCCTGTCCCGAAGATGCCAGGAAGAGAGGAAAAAAGCAGCCGCTTAAAAAAACCTCTCACCGGATGTTTGTTGGTAACGAATCAGTGCCGGAGGAGTTGACTGGTGAGTCCGGAATGCAGGTGAAAACAGGAAAGGCTATCCGATGAAGTCAAAGCTGTAGTATAGTCCGGGATAGTAGAAGTTGGAGCAGGAGAAGCCCGAGGAACCGGGATGGAAGTACAAACCACTGCCAGAAACCGGAACGAGATCCGGAAAACAGGAAGACATAGAGGAGCCCCGAAAGGCACGGGAACCGTTAGAACGGAAAAAACAGGAAAATTCAAGGAAGGGGAAGGAGCAGTAGAAAGGAATACTGCTTAAGGTACTGAGTAAATCAGGCAACAGGCAGAAGTACTGGAAACACAGTAGCACGGCAACAAAGCGAAAGAAACAAAGTTGCAATCCACAGAGCCCAGAGAGGGGCGTGGTTAAATACGGAAACAAGAGAAAAGGCTAGACCGTAAAACCAGGAAGTGAAAGGAAAGACACACAGAAGAAAAAGACTAGACCGCCAAACCAGGAAGCGAAAGAAAAAACACACAGAGCTTCTAATGGCGCCGCCAACGCCAAGCCTTCCATAACCGCCAGCGACCACCAAAAGACGGCGGCATGACAGTATGCCCCCTCCCAAGCGGCACCCCCCCCGGTTTACCCGGGAACAGACGGTGAAACCGCTGAATCAACGCCGGAGCGTGAACATGAGATACCGGTTCCCAGGAGTCCTCTGAGTGTGGATATCCTTTCCAGTGGATGAGATACTCCAAGCGACCCCGATGATAGCGGGAGTCCCGAATGGAGGCCACCTCATACTCATCAGAAGGAACCACCTTGGGAACCGGATCTCGTGGCAAAGTGCGATGGTAGGGATCACCCTTGCATTCCCTTAGGAGAGAGGAATGAAACACAGGATGGAGACGGTGCATATGTTTTGGCAACTGGAGACGAAAGGCCACAGGATTGATCTGGTGAAGTATAGGGAAAGGACCCAGATAGCGGGGAGATAGTTTAGAGGCGCGAAGCCAACGAGGCAGAAACCTAGTAGACAACCAGACCTTGGTGCCCTTACGCCATGCCGGAACCGGCTGGCGCTTAAGGTTGCAGTAAGATCGATACCGGAGACTGCTAGCTCGCAAGCAACTTGTGGCAGACTTGTGAGCATCCGAGATACTGGTAAGTAGGGCATCAACAGATGGAGTTGTAGAAGGAGGAAAAGAGAGAGAAGGAATAAAGTTGGGATGGAAACCATAGGAACAAAAGAAAGGACTGAGACCAGTGGCACTGTGCTCTGCATTGTTATAGGCAAACTCTGCAGTAACCAACAGACTAACCCAGTTGTCCTGTTGGGCATTAGTGAAGCATCGAAGATATTGCTCCAGAGTGGCATTCGTTCTTTCTGTCTGTCCATTGGTCTGTGGGTGGAAACCGGATGACAAAGCACGTTCCATACCCAGTCTTTCACAAAGTTCCTTCCAGAACTTCGAGGTATACTGAGATCCCCTGTCAGAAATAATCTTGTCCGGGGTACCATGTAAGCGAAATATCTCTCTGGCAAATACAGCCGCCATCTCAGCTGCAGTAGGAAGACCCGCCAAGGGAGTGAAATGTGCCATCTTAGTGAAGCAGTCGACCGTTACCATGATGCATGAACAACCTTCTGAAGGTGGCAGATCCACAATGAAGTCTGTAGAAATAACGCTCCAGGGCCTCTTTGGAAGGTCCTGTTGTTGGAGATACCCAATTGCCTTTTGAGTGCTGTGTTTGGATCGACAACATACCGGGCATGACTTGACGTAGGTTGTAACTTCTTTGGCCATCCCAGGCCACCAGAACCTGCGAAGAAGCAACTCCAAAGTGTTCTTTACACCTCTGTGTCCTGCTGTTGGATCATCATGGCACCATTTTAAAGCCGACTGACGGGTGAGACTGTCTGGTAGAAATAATCGTTGTTGTTGAAAACATAAACCATCTTGCATGGATAGATCCTTCGGGAGAGGGTAAGTGGACCGCGTGACCTTACGGACTCTGTCCAAGAAGGACTCCACAGAACAGATCACTTTAACTTCTGGTAGCATGAGGCTGGGAAATTCCTTCAGAACCCTGTCTGGATCTGGTCTTCTGGAAAGGGCATCAGCAAGTATGTTCTTGGAACCTGGTAAGTAAGTCAGTACGAAATCATATTGGGAGAAAAAATGTGCCCAGCGAGCTTGACGTGAGTTGACGCATTCCATCTTTTGCAGAATTTTAAGATTCTTATGATCTGTTTTGATTTCAAAAGGATGATTAGCTCCTTGTAGGAGATGTCGCCATTCTTCGCATGCGGATTTCATTGCCAGTAGTTCTTTTTCTATTACCGAATAATGTGTCTGGCTGTCATTCAGTGTTTTGGACATGTAGGCAACGGGATATTCTAACCCTTCATGTTCCTGTAGGAGAGCTGCCCCAATTGCTGCAGAAGAGGCGTCAGTTTCCACAATGAATCTTAGATTCTGATCGGGTTGATGAAGTACCGGAGCAGAGCAGAATTCCTCCTTGAGAAGTTGGAAAGCCCGGTTTGCCTCAGAAGACCAGGTAAAGGGCATGGATGACTTCTTTAGCAACCTTGTAATGGGTAGAACTCGATCCGAAAATCCTTGGATGAATTTGCGATAAAAATTGGCTAAACCTAAAAACCTTTGGACGTCTCTGATGGTATGAGGTGTTGGCCATTGCAAGATGGCGTCGATCTTAGCGGGATCCATGCGGATACCTTCTGAAGACAGGATAAAGCCAAGATAGTTGACCTCGGAGACTTGAAAAATGCACTTGTCAGCATTGGCCTTGAGTAGATTGTCTTGCAATCTTTGAAGGACTTGGTGGAGATGATTAGCATGAAGTTGAGCGTCTTTAGAGTAAACCAAAATGTCGTCGAGATAGACGACAGCACAATGAAAAAGTAGATCGGAGAAAATGCGATCCATGAATCTTTGAAATACAGATGGAGCATTGACAAGACCAAACGGCATAACACAATATTCATAGTGTCCGAAGGGAGTGCGAAAGGCCGTCTTCCATTCATCACCGGCTCGTATCCTCAAAAGGTGGTAGGCTCTTCTTAAATCAATCTTTGAGAAGATCTTCGCCCCTTGAACAGCTTCCAGGATGTCTCCGATCAGTGGCATGGGATACCTATCTCTGAGAGTAACTTGGTTAAGACCTCTATAATCAATGCAAGGGCGAAGTTCATCGGAACCTTTCTTTGGAACAAAAAAAAGTGAAGCCCCAGCAGGAGAAAACGAAGGTCGGATCAGGCCATGATGTGAATTAGCATCCAGGTATTCTTTAAGTGCCTTCTTTTCCTTGAGGGAAAGAGAAAACATCCTTCCAAAAGGTACAACAGCGTTGGGCTGGAGAACGATCTGACAATCCTCTGGTCTATGAGGTGGTAACTTCTGAGGACCATCGTCCGTAAACACCTCCTGGTAGCGGAGATATTCTCTGGGGATGCTGTTTACCTTTAATACCTCCGAACTAGAGTTTAACTCCGGAAAAACATGAATCGCAGTATGTTGGGTTTGTGAGGAACATGAACTACGACAAAAGGCTGATGTAAATGACAGTTGATTCTTTGTCCAATCTATGGTCGGATTATGCTTCCGAAGCCACGAGACTCCCAGGATTAATGGAAAATGTGCTGCTCGGATGAGGTCAAATTGAATGGTTTCGTTGTGATGTAGGATCTTCATCTGCATAGGAGGTGTAGTATGAGTGATAAGGCCCGAGCTGAGTGGTCTACCATCTACACCCTCTACCTTTTGATCCTCGTCTTTTTGCAAACGGCGAATGCCAACCTTTTCTGCCCAAACCAAATCCATAAAGCAACCGGCAGCACCACAGTCCAGTAGTGCCAAAACCTCATAGGACTGCTGAGAGAGGCATAACTCTACTCCAACTACCATAAGACGGTTGTCTTCTGTGGACGGCGTGGGTGTGACTGATAAAGAGACGAAGGGACCAGGAAATCCCCCTCAGTAACTTGTCCCAACTAGTTCCGAGGACTGGCGTTTCCCGAACGTCTTGGAGGCACGTTAGGACAGTCTCTAAGAATATGTTGATTGGATCCACAATACATACACAGGTTGTTCTCTCTGCGTCTTCTTCTTTCTTCCGAGGTAAGTGGCCCTCGGGTAGTTCCAATTTGCATTGGTTCCTCTTTCGACATACAGGTGGGAGAGGGAGAGGGAATCCCAGGATCAGGTGTAGCAGGAAATCCACGCTGTTTTCGACGTTCAGACCGTCGTTCTGAGATGCGGAAGTCCAGCTGAATAACAGTAGACCACAAGTCGGTTAAAGTAGCTGGTCGGTTAACCCTTGCTAATTCATCTTTAAGGTCCTCCCTTAATCCTCTGCGAAAGATGGTGTACTGAGCGTTCTCTTGCCAGCCTGCGTCAGCAGCCACCCGTTTAAAACGGGAGATGTATGACAGAAGATCCGAACTTCCTTGTCGAATATCCAGTAACTGTTCACTGGCGACTACCGCAGACTCTTGCCTTTCAAACGCCAATTTGAATTGGGCGGTGAACCCGGCATAATCTTGGAGTAAAGGGCTGGCACTGGTCACCAGAGGGGTAGCCCAAGAAAGAGCGTTACCCGTAAGGTTAGAAATTAGAAAACCTATACGGGCTGAGTCTGAGGCATATGTTTGTGGTCTGAAAGTGAAATAGATTATGCATGCCTCCATGAACTCTTTGAATCTAGCTGGAGAGCCATCGTATTTACCGCAGGCTAAGGGCATGGGAGGCAGATCACTCCGGGACTGTTCGAAGTGATCGACACGCTGCCTCAAAGCAGCGTTTTCGGCTTTCACAGCCTGTAATTCTAATGTCACATTCTGCATTGCAGTGAGCAAATCTTGGACCTGTTCCGAAATAGACATTGTGTTCTTCTCTGGGCGTTGCAAACTGTCACAAGTGCTGGGATATAACGGAGAATCCTCCAAATCAGATAAGTCTATGTCCACCTCCCCTTTCTCCTCACCTGTCTCTTCCAGAAGACTTCCTCGTCTGTAGGACTTGTCCTTTGGTCTTTTCTTCTTTGTGAAGAGATACGGTCGTCCGCGGGAAGAAGCCACCCTGCTTCCCTGATAAACAGGGAAGCAGCCGGCCCCTGTCCCGAAGATGCCAGGAAGAGAGGAAAAAAGCAGCCGCTTAAAAAAACCTCTCACCGGATGTTTGTTGGTAACGAATCAGTGCCGGAGGAGTTGACTGGTGAGTCCGGAATGCAGGTGAAAACAGGAAAGGCTATCCGATGAAGTCAAAGCTGTAGTATAGTCCGGGATAGTAGAAGTTGGAGCAGGAGAAGCCCGAGGAACCGGGATGGAAGTACAAACCACTGCCAGAAACCGGAACGAGATCCGGAAAACAGGAAGGGATAGAGGAGCCCCGAAAGGCACGGGAACCGTTAGAACGGAAAAAACAGGAAAATTCAAGTAAGGGGAAGGAGCAGTAGAAAGGAATACTGCTTAAGGTACTGAGTAAATCAGGCAACAGGCAGAAGTACTGAAAACACAGTAGCACGGCAACAAAGCGAAAGAAACAAAGTTGCAACGCACAGAGCCCTGAGAGGGGCGTGGTTAAATACGGAAACAAGAGAAAAGGCTAGACAGTTAAACCAGGAAGTGAAAGGAAAGACACACAGAAGAAAAAGACTAGACCGCCAAACCAGGAAGCGAAAGAAAAAACACACGGAGCTTCTAATGGCGCCGCCAACGCCAAGCCTTCCATAACCGCCAGCGACCACCAAAAGACGGCGGCATGACAATTGTCCTGGCAGCGGGACACCACTACCATTCGGAACGGGTAAAGTGTCCTGCTACCAGGACAATGAGCGTGCTGAGCAGGAATTGCTCAGCACACATTGTCCTGCCAGCGGGACACCTTTGCTGTTGGGTGCCCTCTTTGAGGTGGCGAACGGGAGAGGTGTCCCAATGACAAATGTCCCGGTCTGGCTCTTAAAAGATCCATAGGGGCAGCTCCCCCTGCCCCCCGCCTCTCCCGCTCGGAACTCCACTGCTTGGAGCCATTTGCACACATGAAAACATACCTTAATTTTAATCAGTCAGAATCTTGTAGAAAAAATCTATCAGCACATACACATATAAGGTGCTGTGCAGAACCCATGTTTGGAGATATATGGCATTTAAAAATGTATACCAAGTATACTTGGTCACCCACTGCACTGCATTAACCGATGGCTTCTGCCTTTGAATGAAAGGCAAAATCAAGGGAATTACTGACATTCCAGTGAATCTGTTCCTTTCGGCCGGCCATGGATCTATAGTTCAGGTATGTCAAGTCAACTTAGCCCAACATTTCAGGGATCAGGGGGTGATAAGGTCTGGTCGGCTCAATGGACGTTGTGCCACTGTTTCCATGTGTTATTGTATATGTACATATAAATGTTGTGTGCACACAGTGTATGTAAATGGAGGTGCTGGGTGCATTTGTGTGTGAGAGTGTATGCAAGCAAATGTGTGTCGACTTTTGTGTCTGAATGAATGATAGATAATGCAATGTTTGAATGTTCTATTGGAATTAAGTTTGTGAATGTTATGTTGTGTCACTGGGTGCATGGCAGGTCGGCTGAAGACGTGTGGTGGGCCAATGAAATTTTTAAAATGTGCCACCAGTCTTATGAAAGTAATAACAAAGCGTCAGCAATGGACTCTTGTGGTGTAGTAGTCTAGTGTTATCCCTCAAGGATTTAGGTTGTTTGACCTAGGTACAAAATCATGGTGGAATTGACCGTAGTCATTTTTGCTCCGAATACGTTTTTACCTCGGTACAAAAAACCAAACCCATGTATCCCCAAACCGCCAGTACCCCCATAAACCCGCCCCCTACTTACCTTTTCTCCATCCGCTGCCTCTCCTGTACCCTGCAGCGTCAGATCCATCCATCTAACACGGGTCGGATCGGACACTGCATGGTCCCTTTTTCGTCTTTTTTTTTGGTGGGTCCCCTGCCACCAATGCTGAGGAAGCGGGGGACACCCCCGCAACCGCCAAAGCCAGAAATACCGAACATGGGGAGCGGGGGACAGCCCCACAATCCCAGCTCTTCATGTTCGGTATCTTCGGCTTCGAACTAATGATGGTGACAGAATTCAGTCAAATCTACCATTCAACCAAAGTTTTTCAAACAATTTAGCCAAAATGATCACCCCACCTGTGCCCCCCCCCAACATTTTTAGCAAAGTGACTCCACTGGTACACCGGAGATGTGAGGGAACATGTCTTCTTTATTCAAGTACCTCACGGGAACATTGTCTTAGGTTGTCAACAGCGCAGCCAGACGAACTTGCCCAGCAGCGTCACTTCACCACATTCTGTGATCCAGCGCAAAACATTGCATCCCTCTATCCATTATTTACTTGATTTGCCAAGCACTGGTAGCACTTAGAAGCAGGCTGGCCAGTTATTAAGCGCTATACAAAAAAAGCAGACAGTTCCATTTTGCATTGGTCCCCCTATCTGTATAGTGAATGCAAGCTTAGAGTGTGCCATGGCACAGATGTGAAATAACAATGTCAACACAATTCTAATTAGCAAAGCACAAAATATGCCAAATCGATTGGAAAGATTTGTCTCCGCCAAGGCATTTTTTCCTTTACTGATAGGTCAGAAGGCAACATGGTGCCAGCTCATAATTCCCTCGAAGGAGGCCCAGAAATGAAACACTCTATACCGCAGATCTAGAAAAGGCATCACGCCTGTGAGCCCCCGCAGGGCAAATGCCACCGCTCTGCCAAATCTGTAAATGCAATTTGCTGCCGAGTCTCCAGGGATCAACAACTGTGAGATGCGAGGTCTTGACAGTCACCACCAGCCTGTGAAAAATAAGAACTACAAAAAACACGATTTCCCACCCGGCAGGTGTTTCATCTTCAAATCCCTGGCCTGCCGCCATCGAGCCCTCTGTCCTTCGAGAGAATCCCATGCACACATGATTCCATCGCTGCCACCGGCTTTGATGCGGGAATTGTGTGCTTTCTGCATGTCCGAATGGGGATTGAAGGCCCCGCCGCCGCGCCGCAGAGGATCCGCCCCGCCGCGCCGCGGAGGATATACCGCGCCTAACTGCTGATGCAACGAACTCCCAGAAATGTGACCCAATTGGCCCTGTTTGATGGAAGCAACAACAAAGCATTTGATGTAGATCGTGGATAACTTTGGCACACACATGAAGGAGAGGATGCAATCTTCAATGGGTGCCCTGCATTACACCGCATCGATCGCAGAGCCCAGTAAAAGTTCACATGGCGTCTCATGCCACCATCTCCCATCAAAGGGCTGTGGAGCGCCATGATAAAGGTCACCAATAGACCGGCACGAGGATGTCCACGGCTGACCCCGTATCTGCACGCGAAGGCTACCTGCAAATAACCCTTCCTCATTGAGCCCAGACAATGGGGTCTTGTGTGCTCAGTGGCGGACCTTGAGAGAACTGGACTGTAGGTTTGGCTTCAGCCCTGACTCAAAACCGTTTCATTTTGTACAAATCACTTTTTCTGCCTGTGCTGCAAATTCAGAATATTTGAGATTTATTCATTTATTTATTTTAGTTTTTGGGAAGGGCGCTGCATGCCCGAAGGCCACAGAGCGCAGCAAGAAAGAGCCAGAGTGAGCATCAGCGGCAAAGACAGACCGGAAGATAGAGGTTATAAATTAGCTGAATTAAAGAGTAAAGTTTGGATACTTCTCTTGAAAGTAGTCAAAGATTGAGATGCTTTAATGGTGGAAGGTAAAGCATTCCATTTCAGTGGGGCATGAAAATGGGGTTGTAGCTGAGGATTGTCAGATGAGTAGCACAACATTCTACGGACTGGTTTCAGTGACAATCTTCTCGATAAGTAAAAAGGAGCGCACTTATCCTGACACTTAAAAGCAAGAGACAATATCTTGTCTTATTCTTTCAATATGTGAAAAATAGCTCTGCTGTTAGTGGTGCCAAGCACTGTCACAATTACATGGTCACATCACATTCAGGTTTCTGTAATCTGGATCCAACTAGAACCAATGGGCCTCATTATGAGTCGGGGGGTAACCATGACGGTAAATACCGGCATGGCTGCCGCTGGAGTCATGAATTTACCAGCACCCGGCAATGGGGATTTACAGGAGCCAGCCCAGACGGACCTAGTAAATCCCCATTGCCGGGTGCCGGTATTTATTACTCCCCATTCCCATTTGAGTTGCATTGGACTCAATGGGAATGGGGAGGCCGGATGCACCGGCACCATTCATGAATGGTGCGGGTGCATCCGTCGAGGTCTGCTCGCGGGTGCCGGTACACCTGCCAGGTCAGACCTGGCGGGTGGAAAGGCACCCGCGAGCCAAACTCGTAGTTTGCCGGTAATCTAACCGGTACTGTTGTTTCCGGACCGGCAACCTTGTGATGAGGCCCAAGATCTTTCTGCGCACTGCATCTGTAGCTGCACATGCTCCTGAACAATAAAAAAGTTTATGTGCTGTGTGGGGGCTTGATCATATGCATTGAAAATAACAATAATAATCAGCATCGCAACGTGATTGTAATTGGTTTGCGGACTACAATTATCTTTACATGTCGCAATTTACTGGTCAAATGGCAAGTTCATGGCTGTTTTATTTCTTCCTGGTTCCACACTAACATTCCAACGAGGAAAGTCAACCACATTCATGATACCAGCAACAGCACGTTGCCAGTTAAGGGCTTTCAATAAAAAAAGATTGAATCTTGGGAGCTGTAGTATTAGTTCACTTGAAATGAACAAACTGAACTTCAGCACCTGATACCAATGGTTTCCAAAAGGATCGCCCAGGACTGGAAAAGCAATGTGTCGTCGCACAGTGTCATCCGGTAACACTGACTGCCTTGCATCCCCCAACCTCTCACTGTGACGGAATGCATTTGGCATTTATGAGGTAACTCTAACCTTATTACCCTCACTCTGTAGAGATTCCAATGTGCATTGCTTGCTGTCCATAAGACATGTGTTGCGCAAAGCAGTTTCCTCCAGGAGTTGCCATGGGTCCGCGGTAGCTAGTGATTATGGGCCTCATCACAACTTCGGCGGTAAACCTTAAATCCGGCAGTAGCACTATTACCGCTGGAATTAAGGGTCCGCCAAATCAGGGCTTTGGCAGATTTCGCCCCAGCTCAGAGCTGGGGGGAAATCCGCAGAAAATTTGCGCTATTACCGCCGGCGGGAAATCTACCGGCGGTATTAGCGCGAAGATTCCCCATTGAGCCCAATGGGAAATGGGGCATTCCCGAATGGGCTCAGTGGGGAATGGGGACTTACATTACCGCCAAACTCGTGATCCGGCGCTATTAGGGCCGGGGAGTTCGGGGGTAGGGCTAATACCGCCCGTGCTAATAGCGTTACCGTTACCGTTACCGCCCAAGTCGTGATGAGGCCCTATGACACAACATGTCGGCTCATCCATTCACGTGTCCCTTCTGGAAGATATGCTTCCTAAGTACTCTGTTTTTTTTTGTTGTTCCGTCTCTACCCTTAAATAATGCTATTGGGCTTTTTTTAAGATCAATGTTTGTTGTTCAATATCTTGGGTTCTTTCTCCTTCAGATCTATGGCATTCGGGCCTTGCTCTTTATCCATTAGACGCTCTTCCTGGCTCTGTATAGTTCTCTCATGGTCTAAAACAAGAGAGCTATCTCTGCAATATAGAATCAATGCATCTCATCAAAGCACACAGCACATATGTGCCTATAATCTTTGAAGCGTTTCGATAGATGGCTGTGCGTCCATTTTTATCCACGAGGCCCCTGTTGGGGTAGTTAATAAAGGTCCCACGGGTAAAGAGAACTTTGAATTAACTGCGCCATATTGGGGACTGGGTTGAAGGCGATGATGTAAATTGGCACAAATATAGTGTAGTAAACGTTACTTTTAGGGTTATTTGTGTAAAATGATATATTTTTAGATTTGCATGCACGCAGCAATATAATGACAACTTTGTTGATATGATATAGATACAATATAAATGCAAGGAGGGTCACTCAGCCTTAATGAGGAGCAAAGAGATAAATATGCGCGTGCAAGGAAGAAGGTTGTGAATGGAGATTGTGATGAGGGGACACAGTAGTCCATAACACACACATGCATGAACATACATACACGGGAAGCTTTTTGGGATAGTTGGGAGATATGGGGGATATGTGCCGTGTGCCCCCTCAGTGTGGGGAGTTTGTGTGAATCACTGAAACCTGGATCTGCAGCAAGGTGAAACTCTGAATGGCCAGGAAACTGGTATTACAAGATTGAAGGCCGAGAGGGAGAGCCACGGTCAGTTTTGACCAAACCTGCTTTATGGCATACTGCTATTGTGGAAGAGAGATGTATTCTCATGGGAGCCTGTTATTGAATAACAGGGGGATTTCGGCCACCTGTTAGGGCTCTGGGCCCAATATACACCTACAGTCGAAATATGAGTTAGCCAGGAGACTCCCCAGTAGCTGCCCACTGTAATACCAATGGCCTGATCGTGGAAAGCCTATTCACTTAACATGGAACAATTTTCCTTAGGTCTGGGAGAGATTTTCCATAGACAGAAAAGATTTTACCTAGTCAGCACCTGCCTGATGTAGGTTACCCAGGTCAGAGAGGAGGCACCGGATGAGGAAATTACATCCACAGAGTTGCTCTGTACTGGCTCAGATATGTAGATCGCTATAATTGAGCCAAAGACAGCAGGGGCGTTATATAGGCTCTGTGAGTTATGCAGTATTTTCTGAGCTTTATGCTCAACGGTAGGCTCTGGATGCTTGACGGCTGTACTATCAAATGTTACAGCAATTTCTTCTCTGTTGAGGCTAACATCTTTCACGTGGCCCCATAGCTCAGCACCATACAAAGCTACTAATTAAGCTTGGGATGTATAAACCGTGTTCATTTGCCTCATCATTGAAAAAATTAAGTTACTTCTCACTACCTGGTCGCCCCAGGGACAATTACTCTTAAACAGTAATCAAAGACTGGGAGGTTGTCAATATGTGTCCCTTTTAGTGATAGCAGGGAGTTTTGGAGTGACTATCTAATCACAGGGCATGCAAACAAATGTTGGGTGTTACTTAAACAATATATCCCGAGCAGGGGGGCATAGGATAGAAGCCCGAGAGAAGCGAGGGCTTTAAATTTAGCCCCGGGACAGTACCTAACCGGTAATTCCCCTCTACAAGTGTTATATCGTTATTAGTACCCTGGCACCTTATAACTGCAGCCGGCGAGCGATAAGGTACCGCAAGGTAAGTGGCACAGCGGTGGAGGGGATTGGATGTGTGGAAAAGGGGGCTGAGGGCGGGTGAAAGGGGAAGGGAATGTAGGGGAGCACACTTACCTAATTCCAGGTGACGGAAGAGGTCGGCCTCCCGCTCTCAGGAGGCTCGGAGCGGGGTCTATCCTGGTGGCATAGATACTGTTCTCAGCCTCCTCATTGGCTGGGAGGCTGCCACATCCCCCTTGCTGGGTACTGATGTCCATTATGCTGTTTCTGGAGTCCTGATGGAGTTCTGGATTTGAGAACTGCGATCCACATATAGAAGGATGCACAAACTATCCCCATTAAGGCGAGGGGCATCAGCTTTCAATTTACTAATCTCTAAAGATGGTTGTCTTTGTCAATGCCTATGTTAACAGGACTTGAGTGAAAGGAACAGATATAAACCAAGTATCTAAAGGCACACTTGGTTGATACATGTTTTTTTACACCTGTAGCACATTAATATATGTAATTCGGCCATTAACTCTCAGCAGACTGGCAAGAAATAACACTGGGCAGCCAGAGTTTGATGTTACTGATTGCTAGAACTAGCTCAAAGTGGTCCCAGGAAAATAGGTGTTAGGCAGGGAGGAGGAGGTACTTGGTGGGAAAGACTGTACGGATTACCATGGCAATGGTCAGTTAATGGCAGGGTAAATAACAAAATAGCACCCACAAGCTTTGTGTCCCTCTTCAAATGTCATCTCTCTCCTTGCTGGACTCCAATGCAATAGTTTCGGCTTGTATGTGGTGCTTGAGCGCAACCTAAAAGCCAAGACTAACAACAAAGAGGCCTAATATGTTGAATATGTGGTTTTACCCTTGTACGGTATACTTAAGAAACTTTGCTTCTTTAGGGAAAGCAACCTCACCTTGCAGTCCAATACACACACATACAAGATCTAGACAGCACTTGTCAGGGTCGTACATATTGTTTTAAAGCTTACCATCTCACCCAGGGCCCAAGATAAGGGATTAGCTTCAAAGAGAATATTAAGTTAAATGAAGAGACATGCTTTAACTGTAAAAACAACTGTTCCGGAACTATGACAATGGTCGTAAACAGTAGCAGAGCAGTTACAAGTAAACAATCATAATAGCTGAACTCAGTTCATGCTAGTTCCCGCTCACTTTGACCTATGCCCATCCCTCATATTTCCCATGTCTGCAATGCACTTTTCTTTTCTTTCATCTACATTGTAGATCACCTCACCTTTTATAAGATCTTAATCAGTGCTGTACCAAAAGCATTTTTGACCTATATACCAATCTACTCTTCACTTGCTCTACCATTTCACTCTAACCTTTCTTTCTTCTACCCGCTCTCTTTCCCCATTTTCCTATTTTCAGTCTGCTAACGGGCAACCTGACATGGCTATTGCTTGAGGTATCAGTAATACAGTAATACAAAAATAATCAAACCCTAGAATACCATGCAATGTAATAATAAACAGACACTTGAAGGGCCTCTGAGTGGTACAAATGTTACTTTTGTAAATATCAGTCTGTATGTGTGGGTATTTAGGAAGCTCCATGATTGGGAGTTCTTAAAGGTCCTTTTCTTGTCCTGGAGTATTTTCCGAGTGGTGGAGGAGGTGGGAGGGGTGGTTGAAAAACTGAACTCTAACTTCTGCTCCACAGTCAAGTTTTTCCATCTATATTTCAGAACCTTTTCAAGTTATCACTGGTCCCCTTAACGTAGCAGTTCTGTGGCCTTTTTCTTACTCTTTCTTTGCTTCTCTGCCCCCATCGACCGAAACGCACCTCTGAAACAACGCACTTGCAAACTGAAATCGTCAGCCCCCTGGCACATGAAAGAACTCAAAATCAACAAAAGAGTCATCAGGAAACAAGAGAAAACCTGATGCCGCTCCAGGACTGTATCCAACCTTGACACTCCTCAAGGATCTCTGAGCAATCAGCTGACAACTAATCAACACAGCCAAAGCCTCCTACTATCAGAACACCACAGCAGAAGCCGACAACAAAAGCAGAGCCCACTTCAAAGGGGTCAAGCACTGCATCAACCCACTACCAGACCCTGCCATACCACAAGCCATTGAAAAATCCACTGCCATCAACACTTTCTTCATCGACAAAGTCAGCAAGATTGGTAAGAACTTAGACACCGGCTCTGCATTAACAGACCCATCTCACGACCCTCCTCACAAAATCTCCACACCCTGGACAACATTCAAGACACCATCTACAGAGGACCTGGTAGAAACCATGGCTACCCTCAAAGCCACATCATATACAGTCGACATCCTCCCAGTATCCATCCTCAAGAACCTTGTAAAAGAGCATCTACATGCTATCCCGCCAGTCCCCGCCCCCTCACCACTGTGATACTGTAACAGTTGGAGAAAAGCTATAGAAGGAACCCCCTGCATCGTTCCTATGCCGCATCGAGTGTATGAGAGATGCTATGCACTCAGACAGTCATACAGAATGTACCCTCGCACTGAAAGTGTGGAAGGATAGCGCATGGAAAAAAGTTATATGGAAGGATGTCATCTGCCACGATGTCTGAATGTCTCAATGAATATCGTGGATGAACGTTAAAGTGAAATCCGACAAAGATAAAGTGATGTCATGAAGAAGATTTATAAACCTATGCTGAAATGATATGAAAATACTAAGTAACGAAGTAAAAGCATTAAGAGTAACATGAACTTGAAGCTAAAGTAATCACAGATCTAAAAGCAGATGAAGTAACTTACTGACCATTAACTGTAAATACACAGTAATCCAAGGTAGAAAGAAAACATATAGAAGTTTGCTATAGAGCAATATATATCGTGGCGTGGAGGCCATATTAGGAAAATGAACGACAACTCACATTGAATGTAACCAAAACTACCTCAGAAACAGGCTGAGGCTGCAAGAATCAGGAGACATGGACAAACAGCCCGTGAGCAGACCCAACAATGAGTCAAGATTGGCCCAAAGCAAAGATGCTATTTTCAAAGGAGAAGCTCAGAGCACAACGGGAGAACTTGGATAAGCTCTGAATGTGAGACATTCCTCATAGATGAAGGAAGACAAAAACATCTGTGAGAGCCAAAGTGCTGGTCACTTAAAAGTACACAAAGTTCATATGAGGTAGGGTGAGCAAGTCTCTAGAGGCCAGAAGGAGCAACAGCACCCCCTATAATTAAATCAAATAGCAGTAAATGGAAGGTTGAAGTGGACAAATTCATGGTCCACTCACACGTGACTCAGAAGTTGAAAACAAAGACTATTCATTAGAGCCTCAAGCTAAGATAGTGGTGTGCTCACACTTCCTTGAACGTTCCAGGACAGTGAGCAGCAACAAGGTCAAACTACAAATGAGAGACTTTGGCTCATGGCTTACCAATGAGAGATGATGGACTAATTGGGAAAATGGGGAGTAGACTGATGGGATTCGAGCACCTAAGTTTCATTTCACGTAAGTGCTGCTAAGAAGCCGAAAGTGCAAGGTTGGGATAGTATGCCAACCAATCAGTGGGATTGGGGGACAACCAAACACACAATGTTGCAGGAGCCAATCCACTGATGTTTTGTCTGCTATAATCAGTACTGTATGCATTTAGAGGTAGTTCAAGGCGTACCCTACAGACAAGTGGTAGCCACTGAAGCACTAGCACTTATATGTTTTATAAGTAGATATATTCTTTTCATCAGTCCCTAACCTTCATAGGTTTTGTATTTTGCCACATAGAATGACAACATAGATGACGCATATTGGGGTATAAAACCTCAACGCAATCAAACTTGTTTGTGAGAGTGCATGCATCAGTCCAATGTCTGCCAGTTGACCCTGCTTTATTAAACTGAAAATAAAGTAGTACTTTGCCATATTCCTTGGGTCTAGCTGGTTATTGGATTTGTGACCATTATTGTAATTCCATCTTGCACAAAAGAGGCTTCATGGTGCTACAGCACACCTTCCCCTCAGAAGCTCTCCCTCCCACCTGGAGATTATCAACTGCTCCCTAACTCAAGGCACCTTCCCATCGACCCGAAATACAGGAAAAATGCTCCCTCTACTAAAGAAACCCATCTGGATCCTGACAACCTAGGTAACTATTGCCCCATCACCCATCTTCCCTTCCTAGGTAAGATCATCGGGAAAGCGCTAGTTGTGCAACTGCAGTAACACATTGACACCAACAAACTCCTCTAAACCTACCAATCCGTGTACAGACCCAGATGCAGCACAGAGAAGGCAACCATGCAGGTGGTCGACGGCACCCTTAACATCCTTGATGACGGCCACCCTTGTCTCCTGGTGCTACTCGACCTCTCGGCTGCTTTCGAGACAGTGGACTACCAGGTGCTCACAGACACCCTACATAAGCGCATGTGGATCAGCAACCTTGTCCCATGCTGGTTCAAGCCCTACCTCGCCAACCGCCAGCAGTTTGTTTAGATGGACTCCTCTAGATCACCAATGTTACCTGTTACCTGTGTAGTCCCGCAGGGCTCTATCCTCTCCCCAGGAATCTTCAATATATAAACAGAGCCGCTGGGAGCCCTCCTAGCCACACACAACATCCACATCCACCAATACGCCAACGATGCACAGCTATACCTCAAGATCGACTCCATCAAGAACATCCACAGGCTCAAAACCTGCCTCTCACTGATTTAGTCTGGAATGTCCAGTGTGTGAAAATGCACTTATTCAGGATAGCCTTAAGCTCCCCCATCTTGTTTCATGCACTCTCTCCATCTTGCAAAAATCTCCTATTTGGAACTGCAAGTAATCGTCGCACAAGAGTGCTGTGTATGCTGTTGCAAAGAAATTAGCTTATTATTATTAAAGCCTTGAATCTTGCACAGGCCGGACCAAGCGTGATAAAATAAATTTGTCTGCAGCTCTTAATTGCATGGGTCTCACAAATGCATGTAAAAATAATAAGGATAGTTTATGACACAGGAGATGTTCTGTTCTGTTCTAACCAGGAAAGGGTTATCCTAAACAAACTATAAAAACATGGCGCTACACAGTACAGTAACACTCGGTCATGAAAACAAAAGATGATGTTGGTAGGAATGTTTTCCTTTCCGTGAGAACAGTCTGTTGTCTTGTAACGTCAGAAATTTAGAATGTGCTGGCATGAAAATCACTGACGAAATGTATGTATTTATGTTTTCACAGAAAACCCTATATGTAGCATGAAGCTGTAAACTATCTATTACATGGCATTTATCAGCAGAACTCATGTAAACTGGGGTGCATAAAAGGATGTGATTTTCTTTCTGTAAATTGCTCACTTCTGCACAGATATTGCTGGGTAGAACCTGAGTCCGCTTGAAGCAAATACACTTTGTTGTCTCAGGAGGATAGCTCAGGGGCAACAGGTTTGCCTTGGAAGCAAGATAACACAGAGCTCTGCAGGTTCGATCCCCGGGTCCGCGCTTAGAAACCTCTGGGTATTAAGCACGTTATAAATAACCTATCATATCATATCATATACTCATCTCTGTGTCTGCTGATCTTATCTCATTTGCAGTACAGTTACCAGATTTTGGTTTTACAAGTGCATACTTGAAACTAAACCCCTCTAAGACTGAATTCCTCCTCCTCACCAACAACACCAAACACCCAGACACATAGACCTGGCTATCTACCATGAACCTTGAGGGCTTCACACCAGAGCTCACCTCCTTTGTCAAATCCCTTCGGTTCCACATCAACAAACACCTCTCCTTCAAGAGACACATAACTAAGAAAACTCAGACAGCTTGGTATCAGCTCTCCCTCCTGCGGAAAGTCAAGTCCTCCCTCTGGACAGCTTTTGATCCACCGGTCAAGCACTGGTACTATCTCACCCGGATGGGGGCAATGCCCTCCTTAAAGGCCTCCTGTGGTCTGCCCTTGTGCACGAGAACTGTCATAAATGCGGCAGCACGCCTTATCAAGGGTCTCCGTAAATACAACCACATCAACCCGGCCCTCATCAACCTTCACTGGCTCCCACTGCATGTTCGAATCACCTTCACGTGTTGCTACATCATCTATAAGGCAGTCGCCCTCAAGTCACCTACCTACCTTATGGAGAGACTCAACATCTCTGTCGGACAGTGCACCATCAGAAGCCAGGACACGTGCACACATGAAATCCACTGCTGCAAAAAGGGAAGGACCAGAAAACAAGCCTTCTCTGCCCACGCCCCAAGACTACAGAACCTCCTCCCTGTCAGTATCAGACTCACCCCCATGCTCCTACAATTCAGAAACAAACTCAAGAACTGCCTCTTCAAGGAGTCTCTCCTCCTCAAAACCTAGTCCATGACGTCGCCCACCGTGCCACCTGACTCGCTAGATGCTGCCCACCCCTCTCCTTCCAGCCATCATGTACAGCTTTACCCCTCCTCTGTGCCCCTCTGTATTCTCGGGAGGATAGCTCAGGGGCAAAGTGCTCGACTGGGAAGCAAGACGACACAGAGTAACGCAGTTTTGATCCCCGGGTCCGCGCTTAGAAACCTCAAGGTATTAAGCGTGTTATAAATAACCTATCACATCATCATATACCTCCGGCTGTATACCTGTTCTGTTGTTACCTCTGAAAAGCGCTCTGTTATGCATCTGTAATAATAATAAAGTATTTCTTATATAGCGCTACACACCTATAGGTCTCAGAGCGCTCAAATAACAGAAGACATTATTATCCCACCAAGTGGTACTCATTTTATTGTCCTCGGAAGAATGAAATGCTGAGTTGACCCTGCCAGGATTTGAACCTGCCACAGCAGGATGCCGACAGATATCAGGGCAGAGCGCTAAGCTCTCTGTGCTATCTGACCAGATGTTGCATGTAATGTTGCATACCCCTGTAAAGCATTCCGTTATGCATCTGTACTGTTGCACACTCCTTTAAAGCACTCTGTTATGCATCTGTATTGGTGCATACCTCTGTAAAGTGCTCTTTGCTTCTCGAAGCTAGGCCTGTGCTCAATAAATACAATAATAATAATAATAATAATAATAATAATAATAATAATAATTGCTTCTTCAACTGAATCTGTTGAAATTACTGTGCTTCCGGGCTGTCTCATAGAGGATAACGGTGTGCGCAGTGTGTTGGGAATGGCAGAATTGGCAGGACCATTTCGTCGGCAGTGTATGTTCTCACTGTTTGTCAAATGAAGGAGTTTTGCAGACAAAAACACCTTTCCAGTGCGGAGTGCGTGTGATGTCCACAATGTGTTGGGAGTGGCAGAACTGGCAGGACCATTTTGTCGGCAGAGTCTGTTCTCACTGTATGGCACGTGAATGAGGAGTTTTCCAGCCAAAAACACCTTTCCAGCGCAGAGCGCATGCGGTTTGCGTAGTGTGTTGGGAGTGTTTGAAATGGAGGGAGAAGGGACGGAACTCTCGCAACCTGCTTGTCTTCAGATACTCTTCAATCCACCGAGACATCAGACAGTGAGTGCAGAAGTAATTTCGCTCAACTTTTGCCTTTATACCCGTGATGTAACATGTACGATCTTCGCAGCGGGGGCTCCATGTCAACTGTGTCTTCAGCTCCACTATCTGAAAAGGAGGTGCTGGCAGCGGCTAGCTTACCACTCCCACCTTCTCCCACTGAGCAGGCTGCAGTACACACTCTCTCCTCCAATGCATCTAGGAGCTCAGATCCTAAATGAATGACTCCAAAGTTGAAAGCCTGCCTGATAACTTATTTTTTTTCATCAGTAAGGGATAAAGAGTCTTACTCTGTGGCAATCATTGAATCCTTGTCTGTGGGGAGGGGAGGTGGACAAAAGATTTAGGTAGCCTCCTAACTGAGGAAACCAGTATGACGTCCAAAAAGAGTTTAGACTATGGCTCCATAGGCATGCTCATGGATGATATGCCTCCTGACTGAGCCTTTCACCTAAAATGCCAACACACACTGACCACTACTTGTCTGGAACTGGGACGTCTCCCCCCAGTGATGAGCAAGATGGATGACATTACAAAATACAACAGCGAAGGCGGCCTGGCTGAAATAAATCAAGTAATTTGTATTTTGGTTTCGCTCTATGAGGGTCTTCAGCGTGAAGCTAAGGCAAACACAGCACTCTTGGAGTCAATAGTATTCAAATTTGATAATGTAAAAATGCATCTAGTGGTCAAAGAATTTCTGTTTGGAAACACTCTTTCACATACTGGAAAGGCTAAAACCGGAAAGGGGGATGAGAATGGCACCCTAGTTTACGTGACACGTGCACAAAATACTACATGTCTGAACCCCTCTATGGTAACTCCTGCACTTGGGAGTCAAGTGCAAACATGCCAGACAAACAATTTCGTCCCAGCAAATCCTTAACCAATTTCAAAAAACGCAAACTTGGACTCTCTAATCTATGGAGAGACGTGTGGCTTTTGCTGAAAATCAGCCCCATCCTCTAGCACCTCAGAAGGGAATCACTGCACAGCAGAAAACAGCAGGAATCCCCCAGCACATTGTTCTTCCAGGGGGGGAGACTCTATTATATCAATCAGCATTTCACCATCTGTTCAATCGAAGGGGGCCAAGAGTAAATTTGAGAGTCGCTCCAAAAAACCAGCCCCCCAGATGAAAAAGGCAAAAAACAGAGTACAGAAACCAGTCAAAAAGCAAACAGCGCAAAAAATGTACACACGCACTACGTTCTCAACCCACGGTGCAAGCAGCGCTGTTACAAACTAAAGATGTGGCAGTACGTTGAAAGGAAAACATTGCCTTTGGCGATGCAGGAAGTGCAAGTAAGCTTGCATTGAATGTGGAGGTCCAAACCTCTCGATGATCACTAAAACACTTCAAGCACTGGCAACAGAGAAGAGTTCCCCTCTCAGCATTGCTTTAGGGGCTCTGCAGAGAACCTTGCAGGCATTTGTCCCGCGTCCTTGTGCTGCTGAGAAAGTGCTGGATCTGGCGGAAATCAACACTCATGGCCCTGATCAAACTGATACTGCCGCCGGGCAGCTGCTGAGACCAGATAACTTCAAACAATCACCTGGGAAACATTCACCAACTGCGCCACTTTGGAAATCTGCACCACAACAATTGGCTAGTTTGCAGAGCTTATTATACAACACAAAACAAAACCGGAGACCCCAAGAAGGATACCCTGTAGGGCCAGCTTTAGTGGCCACTCCTACCATCTCTAACCTCAGCTTCACCAAGAGGGGAAAGAGAAAGATCACTTCTATAACATTCTATTTGAAAGTGTGCTTCCTGAAACACGCCAGATAACCATGAACAGAGCGATGCTGCATATCCTTCGGGAGAGTCCGGCCTTGACTAGTATTACCTCCAGTGACCTAGCAAGGGTGCTCCTGTTTCAGAGACATAGAGCAGTGATTTCCCTAAATTCTAAGATAGTGCGGGACATTCTGCTAAAGAAAAAAGACTCACTTAGACAAATGGGCTTTGATCTATCCCCCTGGGTGGAGCAGGCCGACGAAGGGGGAATTCTTGCCCAAAAAACGAGGTCAATCACTCAAGTTACACAGCGCCCTCAGGGTTCTGGACAATCCATGGAGGAACAGGTTTTGGAGCTAAAGAGGAGGATTCTTGCCTCCGACGAGAACAGTGACTGGTCGTGGCTTCAGGGGTTGGCCGCAAATTAGATTGTCGGAGTGAGCTCTGGTTTGCCTCTGGATGAGAATTATACCTGTTTGACGTTTATGCTTGTTATCTCCAGGGAAAATACCCATCACTTCAATAATAACGACCGCTCTCAAATCGGCAGGCAACACACATTCATCATTTTACAGGAAACGTGGTTAACAATTTCACCGTCCTTTGATGGCTACTTGACTCTATTTCAAGAGGCATGCCAAGGTGAGAGAGGACCTCCTTACGGGGGGCTTATTAACTGTGATCATATCTGTCCCGAATATATGGGTGGTGTGCAATTTGACCATAGTTTTTGGAATAACGGCAACTCACGTCAGAATTGGCCGGAGGACCATAGTTAATATCCTTATTTTGAACATTTACTGGCATCAGGGAATGTGTTCACTAACTGAGGATCTGGAACTCATTACCACCTATGTTCTAGACTGTTATGACCAAGAGCCAAAGGGCCACGTTTTTGTGGGGGAAGGTGGATTTAAACTCTGATTGTCTGAATGGTCAAGGCTGCATTAACCCGCGGACCACTGCAACCTCGTCTAAGTCTAAATTAAAGCATGGCCAGATGTGGGATAGCGCTTTCTCAAGCCTGGGGTTGATGGTTGTGAATGGTACAGTCAGGGGGGACATCCCTCCACATCCCCCCTGGACTAATGGAGTCACTAGCTCAACCTTAGATTATGCCTATGTAAACAAGGAACTACACAACCTCCGCAGTGAGTTCTCGATGAAACAAATGACCATGAGTGATCATGCTTTAATATCAGTACATTTTGGCATAGTGATTTGGTTCATAATGCCAGCAGAAGGAAATATGGCCAAGGAGTCCTTAGTCTTGAACACAGAGGACAACCGCATTGCGTGGACCACTAATCGTGCAAGGTTGGGGAGCAATTTCTTTGTAGATCTTTTGGCAGATTAACTATTGGCTCGTTGATCAGAGCTATTAGCTTCTGACAACTTGGAATGTTTTGCAAAAGATGCTATTGGGGCCGCCTTTCCTAGTGCAGGGAATCTGAACTCAGTGCCCAAGATCCACAGACATGCGCATAATTCTAAGCGTGTTACCCAGAGGAAAAGTCTGAGAATCTTAGTTCGTAAAATAAAGGGTGATCCTAACACCATGCTCTTTGAGAAGATTGCCCTTTCAAAAAAAAGCTTGACAGCCATATGAAAACGGGCAGCAAGCATCCAAAGCACATATCTTACAACTAGATGCAGAATGAATGCTGAAAGCGCTCAGTAATAAAACTCTAAAGCGTTTTGAGCCTTAATTAATGGGCTGACAGGCGCTCAATCGGGAAGAATGGTCAATGCAGTGGGAGAAACGGACTGGGTATCCCACTTTGAAGCACTGTACGCCTGGGTTGATTCCCCCATGTCAAGTCTTAGGCTTGGTAAACGTCCCGCAAAGGAAGGGGGCGGAACAGAATTCAATCTTGAAGTTGTTCAGAAGGTCATCTTGGCTCTGAGCTGCTCCCAGGCTCCTGGGCCTAACACACGGTTGAATTTCTCCTTTAAATCCAATCCAAGGCTGTGGTCTGAGGTACTTACAGCCTGGGTTTTGGACATAATAAAGACAGAAAGGTTTCCTGTGGCCTGGAGTCAGGCTCACGTAATTCCAATATATAAAAAGGGTGCAAGATCGTCTCCCTGTAATTATCGCCCTTTAGCGTTGATGGATGCTGATTCCAAAGTATTTGCCTCTGTCCTGTTAGGGCATTTGGAGCAGTGGGCCACATCCACTGGGATCCTCAGCAAGTGGCAAACAGGATTCCGCCGGGGAATGGGAACTTCCCTTAATGGCACCATTTTTGAATGTATTCAACACTCAGCATGGACATAAGATGGAAATCCAGTTTATGTAGCCTTGGTTGACCTTACGGCTGCCTTCGACACTGTCGATCGCCCATTGTTTTGCCAAAAACTGCAGTAGTGGGGCATTCCTGAGGGCTTGCTAAGATTGCTGGTAGGTCTGCAAGAAAACTCCACAAGTCAGGTGTGTTTAGATCGGCAAGGCAAACTGTCCACACCCATTAGAACGGCCAGGGGCGTTCGGCAAGGTTGTGTGCTGGCTCCGTGTCTCTATAATTTATACATGGCAGACATTAACCGACACCTGCAACCACCTAGGGCCATGGTAACTCTGAAATTGCATCACCTTTGCCCCCTGTGGCTGTCCTATGACAATGTCCTTTTAATATTCGACAATGCACCTATAGGTTTGCAACCCCTACTGGACGGTTTTCTTGATTTTGTAGCGGCACACGTGCTATTATTCCCTCTAAGACCAAAGTTATCCAGTTTTCGAATACTAGGAAAAGAGTTTCCTTCTTTTGGCATGTTCGAGGGGAAAGGGTGTAGAGGGTGGACGCCCTTCTATACCTGGGCTTCCTGATAAACTAAAACATATCGGGCATAACTACCAAGAAATGGCTTCAATCTAAAGCCGCAGGGCTGGCTAATCAATTACAGAGAATAGATTTAAAATTCAGGACATTTTCTCCTGTACCTTGTATTCATTTTTACGACGCAAAAATCGTCCCGAAAATCCTGTATGGGATTGAAGTCTGCGATCTATCAATTCTTGCTTATTTGCCAGTCTTGGAGGGACAGATGTGGAGGGGCGTTTTCCGACTGCCGCCCTCTTTTCCCCTGGTCGTGGTTCGATATAATTTGGGCTTGACTTCTCTGTTGGCAAGAGCCCAATGGAAGCACCTGACACTATATCGGATGATTTTTGTTACAAAAGGTGCCTCACTTCGAAGATCCTGACAGAATGGGCAGACTACTGTAACCAGCTCCTCTTAGACATGGGAAGTTCTCCACATAAGCTGGTGGGGAATCTTTGCAGGGTCAAGAAATCCTTGATCTTCTGGGATTGGATTCAAACAATTGAGGCCTTTCATGGGTACCCCTCCATGATGCATCCCCAGCATGATCCCAAGAAAAGTGGCATCTTGTCCCCTTTTCTGGGATCTATCCTGAAAGGGGAGTGCAGAACCAGTTTCTAAGATTTTGCTGGCATATCTTGCATACCGAAGAAATGTTACCACGCTATGGCCTTCAGAATACTGAGCATCTTTATTGCAGATTCTGTCACATGAGGTCGCAGAAGGAAACATTAAAACAACTCCTAGCAGGATGTGCAGTGTTGTCAGGAAAACGGGCCAAGGCCTTTAGGAACCACATCGATTGTTTTCAGAGAACAGATACCGCACCGCGCATTTGTGGGAACCATGGTTGGCTGGCCATACTACTTCCATTGTGATAGCTGCAGTGAATTTTGTAAGTGTTTTGAATTTATGAAAATGGGTATGCCAAAAGGTCCTGAACTTATTAACCGTTGTGGGATAGCGAGGTTTTAACTTTACGCGAGACGTCTTGCATTCCTTGTATTATGTCTTGTATTATGTCTTGTTTTCTTTTGTTCTTTTTTCTTATTCTTGACTTTTTTCTCAGCTAATTGTCTTTGTTGGTTTGCTGCCAATTTCTGTGTTATTTTGTTTCTATGAATGCTAAATTGTTTGTAGTGTTAAAGGGTATTTTTTTTTTTTACCAATAAAACAATTCAATGAAAAGAAATGACTGTGCTTTTGTTGCATGAAGCACATTTAGTTTGTTCTGGATGTTTCTTTACCCTTCAGTAATGCAATCTTATTAAAAAAAAGAACCCTGGCCAATGAAACATTTGCTTATTGTGTCACAAGATCAGTTGTCCAAGTAAGAAGTATTAGGATCTGAAAAGGTGGGGGAGGAGGGCATGTTTCCGCCTTTATCCAATAACAGCTGGCTTGCTCTGAGAACGCTCTACCACCTGCCATCGAGTGACTGTCTCATATCCTAAGGAAGAACCCTGTGAGACTTACCAACACAAGCCACCACAAAACCGAATAGTGTGTGTTTGTGTGTGCGTGTGCGTGCGAGTGCATGCGTGCATGTGTGCATGCATTTGAGTGTGTGCATGCATCTGCGAGTGTGTGTGTGTGTGTGGTAGCCTTTCGCCTCCTTTCTCTGGGTGCCTGGCAATCCCCATAAGAAGCTTTGATTCCTTAATCGCTGCAAATCTCCTTGCTCATCTACATGGGGCTTATTCCCAGGCTATTTACTGTTAGCTTGTGCCCACCACCCCTGGGAAGGAATCGAAGGTTCCGGGCTCTTGCTTAATGTCACCTCAAGGCTGGCCTTCCTTTTACAGCACGACTCAGACGGCTGACCCTTTTGTGCACTGCCTAGGCACCTGTTTCACGTTATAAATACAGGACTTTCCATTCTCCCCTTCAATTCATTTTTTTGGGGGTAACCTGGAGGTCATTGTGCAACTGGCTTCCTTGACAGAAATCTAATAAATTGAAAGGGAATGGAAGTGTTGTACAACAATTCAAAATGCCATACCAGGACTGGCAATGCGAGCAAAATCTAAAAGTACTTTTCTCGAATCACTCGAATTTGCCGGAGAGAAAATCCCCGCAAAGCTATTTCCTTTATTCCGAAATGGAAATGTTATTTTTGCCGAAGAGAACACAATGATAAACAATTTGGTATATTAAGGGACCAGGGCACCGTGGTCTGCACGGGACGCTCGGCAACTCGATGGAGAAACTAGCTAGTTTTCACTCAGCTGAGCGTAATGTTGAAATGCAACCATATAGGGCTATTTTGGAATCGTTTAGAGTGTACACTGTGGGTACCGAGCGAAACCTTTGATGCTAATTTGAACAAATGACTCGCGAGCAATCTAGGTAGCTTTCCGATGGGTCCTCGGCTTGTGTTGGGTTAGAAATTGACTGAGTTACAGGTTAAAAATAGTAATAGGAAATGAAGTTCATTCTGGGGAAATGAGGTGGCATACGATTGGTCCTCGGATAAGGAAACAGAAGGCCATACTCTTGCTCATTGCTCAGCACTCACATTTTAAGAAATCGCTGGGTTCAAGGTCAAAGGGAGGTCTGCTGAAAAATATCAGTACAGACACACACACACACACACACACACTTTCCAGCACAAGTGCACATCTGCTGCCATGCAGGGTTCCTCTTTCTCCAATGCCAGGCTAGTGTCATTGCATGGCCGTCACATCCCACAGTCCCTTCCCCCCCAGCACTGGCATCTGTTGTACCACACAGCAGTTCAAGAGTCCTACTAGGAGAAAGTGTAAATTATCTGCAGTGCACCCACACACACGCATGTGTGCATTTGTGTGTCTTTGTGTGTGTGTGTCACATTTGTGGCTTGACATTGTGTACCAGTGATGTCCTCTGTGATGTCATCATTGTGGTCCTAGGCTGCGCAATAGGGTGTGTGAAGTTAAAGTGGCCTTAGCGGAATTTCAGGGTTTTTGTTGCGTTAAATTATCACCTTAACATCCTGTCAAACTAACGTTTTTTCCCTGAAAAAGATGTTGCAATGTATTGCTCACTTTAACGTCCCTACAAATAAAATGTGTTACCTGAATCTCAAATGTTTTGTTATACCACAGTTTTTTTCTGCACCACTGGTCATGGCCTGGCCACTGGCCACAGCCTTCGGCTGTGCCCACTGTATATTTGAGAACACTACCAGACCAGCGGGCACGGCCTTCGTCCGTGGCAACTGTATATTTTGGAACACTACCAGACCTTTTCTTATGCCATCATTTTTTTCTGCACCACTGGCAAGGTTTTCACCCATGGCCAGTGGCCATGGCTTTTGCCCATCCCCACTGTTTATTTTAGAACACTACCAGAGCAGTAGCCATTTGGCCATGGCTTGTGGGCACGGCCTTCGTCCGTGGCCACTGTATATTTTAGAAAACTACCAGACCTTTTGTTACACCATCATTTTTTCCCGTGCCACTGGCCATGGCTTTCGCCCATGTTTTTCATTGTCACAGCCAGGCCCATTGTTTATTTTAGAACCCTACCAGAACACTAGCCCTGGCCTATGCCATGGCAAGTGTGTACGGCCTTCGTCCGTGGCAACTGTATATTTTGGAACACTACCAGACCTTTTCTTATGCCATCATTTTTTTTCTGCACCACTGGCAAGGTTTTCACCCATGGCCAGTGGCCATGGCTTTCGCCCATCCCCACTGTTTATTTTAGAACACTACCAGAGCAGTAGCCATTTGGCCATGGCTTGTGAGCACAGTCTTCGTCCGTGGCTACTGTATATTTTAGAAAACTACCAGACCTTTTCTTACACCATCATTTTATTTCTGCACCACTGCAAGGCTTTTGCCCATGGCCAGTGGCCATGGCTTTCGCCCGTGCCCACTTTATATTTTAGAACACTACCAGACCACTAGCCATTTGGCCATGGCTTGTGGGCACAGTCTTCATCCGTGGCAACTGTATATTTTAGAACACTACCAGACCTTTTCTTACACCATCATTTTTTTTCTGCACCACTGGCAAGGCTTTCACCCATGGCCAGTGGCCATGGCTTTCGCCCATCCCCACTGTTTATTTTAGAACACTACCAGAGCAGTAGCCATTTGGCCATGGCTTGTGGGCACAGTCTTCGTCCGTGGCCACTGTATATTTTAGAACACTACCAGACCTTTTGTTACACCATAATTTTTTCCTGTGCCACTGGCCATGGCTTTCGGCCATGTTTTTCAGTGGCACGGCCAGGCCCACTGTATATTTTAGAACACTACCAGAACACTAGCCCTGGCCTTTGACCATGGCCAGGGGGCACAGCCTTCGTCCGTGGCCACTGTGCATTTTACAACAGTACCAGAACACTAGGCATGGTCTACGGCCATGGCAAGCTTCCGCCGTGCCCACTGTATATTTTAGAACACTTTTATTTTATTTTATTTAGAACATTGTATATTGCAGAACACTACCAGACCTTTTGTTACACCATATTTTTTCCCGTGCCACTGCCAATGGCTTTCGGCCATGTTTTTCAGTGGCCTTCGGCCAGGCCCACTGTATATTTTAGAACACTACCAGAGCACTAGCCCTATTATGCCACTAGCCATGGCCTTTTTTGCCATGGCCAGTGGGCACAGCGTTTGGCCATGCCCAATGTATTTTTCAAAACATTAATAGGCCACTAGCCATGGCCTTTGGCCATGGTCAGTGCTCACGGCCTTAGGCCATGTCCACTGTATAGTTTACAACACTACCAGAACACTAGCCCTGGCCTTTCTATTTTTTTAATACTGTAACATGCCTTCGATCGTGCACACTTTATGCAGCCCACGGCACAGTCTTTGGCTGTGTACATTGAATATTTTAAAACACTTGCACTGACCATGGCCGTCTGCGATGACCAGTGGCCGCGGCCTATGGCCCTGACCATTTTACATCACATACAGTCATCCGTGCCCACACTACTTTAAAACACTAATGAGTCGCTGTGATTTTTCACCCCCAACCTCGCTCTATATGTCCCAATTACTATTTTCTTTTTTTTAATAACTTTTTTCCCATAGCTGCGGGTATACCCCAAGTTATACCCGAGGGTATTTGTAGTATGCACTACATTTACCCATAGGTATTGTAGTTGTATTTCTGCGGTTATCGGAAAAAATGTCAACAAAGGAAATGCTTCCCTGCCCTGCCAGGCCCTCACCAAGTGCCCCCCTCATGTATGCCAGTTTTCCCTGCTACCTTATGGCCCCCTCACCTCCCCTTCCCTCTCCCATTCCCCCCAAAACACTTGTTGTTTCTGTGACAGAGTTTCAGTTGAAATGTCGGGAAGCTGCGGTGATACCCCAGGTTATACCCGAGGGTATGAGAAAAATATTTCAGCCTTGTGTTGCAAACTTGTTCCCTAGCCCCCCTCCAACTCCCAAATTTCCCTTGGTGTCCTCTTGCCTCCCCCACACCTGAAGCCTGATGGCATTTGCATGTTTTTTGACCTGCAAATGGCTTTTTTATGTGTGTGATTTTTCCCATACTCTGGGGTATCACCTGGGATATAACCACGGCTAACTCTCGTATTGAGAAACAAAAAAGATGGCAGCTGTTTAATTTATAAACGCCCTAAACACTCCCTTAGTACCCCCTTCTCCGTCAAATATTTAAAAAAGTACTGGATGGAATAACCCCGAACCACGAAAGGATTGCAAGCCAACGCTTCGTGCCCAAGTTGTTTCAAACCAGGTCCAAATTTTTTCAGCGGCTTTGGCTGTGTGGTCAAGCAAAAATTGACCTTTTTTGTCTATGGAAAAATGAATGGGGCCTATTCCAAAAGTGCTTTTTTTTGGTTTTCTTAATAACTTTATTATTTTGTAAAGAATCTTTTCTAAACTTTCCAGTCTGGGGTGGGCTGTCTGTACAACATTTTGGCCAAATCCATCACACGAGTTAAACGCTATTAGCGATTCATTTTTTCACATTCCTTTGTAACTCCGACTCACCTTAATTGTAGGGCGGCGAACACTGCCCTAGAAAGTTTTTCTATTTGTTTTCTTTTGTCCCTGGTATATGTCCCACTATTTTAAACCCTCAAACTGGCTCACCACTTGTTCTAATCTTTGTGCTATTGTACAGGCACCCTTCCTGGCAATGCCTCCCCTATCTATACATTTGTTATTGTACGTCATTTTTTGTTTGAAATTGACATCCCCATTCTTCAAATAAATACAAAAAAAGTGCATTGGCCTAGAAAACTGGCCTGCACTGTCCTGTCTGACTGACCCTTTGGGCGTTGCCCTATTGCCCTATGGGCCAGTCCGAGCCTGCCTGAGTAACTGCCCTTCACCCTCTTATGGCACTCTGCCTCACCATAGGCCAAGACTTAAGGGATGGCTATTATTTCATGATAATAGCTACTCCTACTGTCTACAAGTCTTAAGCAATACTTCAAAATGTATATTATGTAAGCTGAATGGCATACTTTCATTCTCAACGCTATGCAAAAATTCGACAAATCTAAATATTTTACTCTACTCAACACAACAATCTGATAGTTGGAAAAGTCATTGAATGAAAATGAATGGAGAAATCTTTGTTAACTGTAGCCTGACTGGACAAAACCATTACTGTATCTTGCACGAAACATGCTGAGTAGCAGGAGAATTACATTATTCCGAGCCCTCAAACAGAAATCTGGACTTTTCAGAGAATAAGACATCGTTGGAGCTCTTCCTTTAATGGCAATGTTAATCGTAGTCCAGCATGTCTCAATGAGTGCATATTCTTTGTGAAACTCGGAATTGAATTAAAGGAAAACAACTCCATCCATGTAGATCAGTGCCTGATATTGGAACACCTGAGACAAATCAAAAAGCAACACATCTGAAATCAACAAAACCATCATACCAGTAGATCAAAACCTAAAGGCAAAGAACACCATATGTGTGAGGATAAACGAGGTCATTACTGCTTCAAAGAGGATTTCTACAATTTGGTGTATCACAAAGCTTCTAAACAAAATGAAATAAGATCGGTGTGACAAATGATTAGGAAGCTTTCTTAGGTTTCAAAATGGCGTCCTCGTGCAGTAAAAGATCATACGAGGATTGCAGGATCCAATTAAAATGTTCAAACTTCAAATCAATTTTGGATCAATTCCTGTTAATCCTACTATTTTGAGGCACCTTTCAGAGAGTGTGTGTGTGTATGTGTGTAGTAGAAACAAATGCTTTAAATATAACAAATGAGTAGTCTAATAACGTTGGTGAGTGTCTGTATATGTGCAAATGGCAACACATTTGGGGAAATACCTCAAGTGGTAAAATTAATATGAATTGTCAAAAACAAAAACTAATAGCATGCCTTGAAAAGTGCACAGATAAGCATGAAATATGCACTGCCAAGACCTCTTTTACTTTACGATTTCAGCATGGATGTTTTTGATAATATGCTTTTTAATGCACAAACCTACCAATCACTTTATGGATACAACATCACAACATGTCTCTACTGGCGCAAGGCGGAGTGATTGGAAATTCCTTCACTTGCAATGTTAGATGTAACTGCTCATGAAGCCACAGGCCGAACACAAAAGGACTCCATGAAATGTGCCCAGAAGGCCACCTCAGAAGACTAGTGACCTAATGGAAAGGCAGCACTTGGGCTCAGGTGGCCTGAGGACAGAATAGCTCCATGGCACCCTCGAAGCTAGCACCAATGAACCACGTGAGAGCGCAAGTATGACTGAAATAATCAGGCGTGGATTGGGGAGCAAAAGAGGCTCTGAAAAGAATTTTCTAAGTGGCCTCATAGTACACATTTTCAGCAAGCTGAACCCTTTTCCTATGAGAACATTTGGAAATAAATAGGTTACCACACAAAAGACGTCCAGGGAGCAGAGGCCCACCAGGAAATCTCCAGAGTTCCCTGTAGGCCAGTCCACCACTGGAGATAATGTGCACATGGGAGACTGAGTGCAGGATCGAAAAATCGACCATCAGTGGGGCAGAATAACTGGCATCCCAGGGATGTAATTTAGAGGTCGCCAGGGGTCGCAATTGCGACACCTGAGGTCACCTTACTGCCCCTAAAAAAAGTTTTTTAAAAAAAATAAGGTGTTTTTTTATTTTTTAAATTCAAGCTCCTGGGCTGTGGTCAGTGCCATGTGGCTCTTTGCTTCTGGAGTGGCTGACTTTTTTGTTCAGGCCTCTTAAAATAAAATGAAAAGGGGTTCCACAAGTCTAACACTTCAATATAATGTGTCTTTCTGGAATTCTATACAATAATTGCTAGACTCATTTAAGGTTTATTTCAGGCACACTTCAGGGGGTGAGCCACTGAATTAGTCTATTCTTAAACACCTCAACTCAGCCTTTCATCCTTCTAAGGTCGATAAATGAGTAGCAACACAGGTTGGGTGATATTGTATGTATAGGTTTCCATATAAAGCGCTTAAGTGCCATATAATAACACACCATTATCATTTGGCCATGGATGTCTGCTTGTATTCACAGTAATTTGGTAATATGGCCTATACACACTGATCTTAACATTACACATGGCGAACAATTCTTGTATGAAATGTATATCGCATTATAGCGATATCGTAACCATATTTTTTGTAGTGTACTTAAAACAATGCTATGCGATGCCACTTACCGTTTTATTAAGGGGTGAACGTCTGTGTTCCATCGCTTCCCGTGATATCACTTCATGGTGGGGTCAAATGACATCACTTCCTGTGGTGTCATCTGAGGTTAAGGGGCGGGCGATGTCACTTTTGGAACCCTTGCATTTTGGTGAAATGACATCCCTGTGGCATCCCCATACTTTGAGGCATTTGGAGGTAAACTAATGTGCATGGGCGTAGGACATGGGGGGCAACAGGGGACAAACCCCCCCCACAATTTTAGGTGGGGGGATATAATGTCATTTATCCCCCCCAGAATTTGGTTTGGAATTGTGTCTTTGCAGTGTTACATATGCAGACTGCAAAATTTAAAGTACAAAGTTAACTCTTCGTACTCTGCAGCAAGCTAAAACACAAACTTCTGCTGCATTCTCATGTATCACGTGCCCTGTGCCTGCGCATTTTCAACGTGCCCAGGCCGGGGAACAAACTGTACGTGCCCCGGCTGCGCAGTGCACTGCTGCGCAGCCTCAGCTTTCGGTGGTTCTAGAATGAAGGAGAAGCCAGGTAGCGACGCGTGCTCCAGTGACTGATTGACAGCAGAGTATGGGAGACAGAGTGAGACTCCGACTGCAACTCTCGACCTCCTGAGACCTCAGCAGCTACTGTAATAAGGTAAGTCAAGTGGCCCCCCCTGTGCCGGTTCACTCCGAGGCATGGATTTCCATTTTGCTCTTTTGGAGAAAGAAAAATTGTTTCAGGTACCCTGGCTGCTGCAAGTATTTGAAGAGACAACATGCGCCTCTGACTGCGTTCAGGCATGGCCCCATCCCAAGTGAGGAAAGAATTGAGCATGCCATGGCCAACCCTATGCCTGCTATATTTGTGCGTTGTGCTGCTGTAGTAATGCTACCAATGCTCTTCCAGTTCTCAGGAAGGGACGCTTGCAAAGCTACAGCACATGCTCTGCCCTCTGTGTGAGAATAAAGCGTGCACAGATGCGCCTGTCTCCGGGGCCATTCACATCCATCCAATGTGAGGGGCAGCACGTGCCTGTGATCGGACAAGGCTTACTTGGTCTGAGCATGCAAACATCTGTGCACCTGTGCATCAAACTGTCTATTCCCTAGGTGGCAAACACCCTGGCACCTGCGCTGTCTCTGTTACAGATCTACATGCATGGCAAAGGGGACCCTTTCTTTAGCTCTGACGGGTGTCCACGCTGCTGCCCTCCGTCCACGGTCCTGATCCCTCTCCCTGTTTCTGAGCTCTGTCTCTATTTCTGCTCAATGCTCTTGCTGCTGGGTGCCTAAGGTATTGCGGGAGGCAAATTTAGTTTAGATAGGGAAATAAATGGGGTATAGTGCATTTCTGTAATTATACGTGTGGCTGGCGAGGCAATGGGTATTCTGTTCTATTAAAGCTGGATAGTCAGGAGCGAGGGTTGGCCTCCTGTTTCGGCATTCCACCTGGCTCATTTCGGGGCCGCCAGATCCCACCCAGTTGGCAATAAGCAGTGAAGGAAGCAGAGACAATAAAAGTTCAGCAGGAGCATGTTTTTCTCACATTTTCTCCTCTCAGAATTAGCGCTACTGTGTTAAGTCGCCCGTTTTTCATGTTGTTTTGTCCTTGCACGGGAAGGGGTCTTGGAACAGTGTTGTGTGCTCAGTTCAAGGGTGACGGATGTAATGAGCTGTGCTCTGGACTAGTCGTTTACGTCAGGTAAAGCAGGGGACAGAAAACAGGAATGCTAGGCTTTTTATGTTAAAGCAATGAGCTTTACACAGGGGCACTACTACCATGTTCATGATCTCCTGGCACTTATCCCCAGTGTCTTAAGCATTCTTTTGGCTTAGTGCCAGAGGGTCGGGCAGCATTATTTGCTCATGGGTGAGACAGGTGTGGTGGTATTACATTTAGCAGCACAACTTGAAGTAACATGATTAGTTGAGAGGCCAACAAGCACATGCTTTCTTCTATTATGTTTACCATAAAGGCGGTATGTATCTACTTTACATCTCTTGGCAAACTTTGCTTGAAGTGCAGTGGATGTCAATAAACATGGTGCATTACTCATGAACTGTGCCCTGTGCATTATATTCCTTGTTTCTATTTATTGAAAATTAAAGCAAGAAACTGTTCAAATGGTGTATAGATAGTTGGGTTAGTCCCATTGTTGGGTACTGCACATAGTCATGTGAGTAAGTTAATATAATTAAGCAGATTTTGATGAGACCAGAGCTGGAGACATTAAGGGGCTTGTGATGATGTCTCCTTCGTAGCTATTAGGGTGTCTGTGTTAGTGACTCGTGGTCTCAAGCCCCACCACTTGCTATGTAATGTGGGGCCTTGTGGCAGTCTGGGGAGACTTCTTTGAAACCCCACAACACTGCGTCCTGCAGTAGGGAAATACTTCCTTGAATTCACTTACAATAAGTTTCTGTGTGGACCCATGGAATTCACACACTGACAATGGGAAGTCGGAATTTACCAAACAGAGTCTCCAGCATGACATCTCTCCCACAAGTGCAGCAACCCACTTTGTGAACTCCTCTTATGCTCTCCCACGCGCACTTGTGAGAATGAGAATTCCAAATTGGAGAATTGGCCTATTCCAGCATCAGTCTGAATTGTAAAGCCTGCTATGAGGCAAGAAGTACACACAAATGATTTCCCCAATTCCTTACAGCCTGATCACTATCAAAAACCAACGTATTATCAGGCACACGTGAATCTCGTTGGAAGAATTCCGGTCCTTGGGAACCAAAAGCCCTATGGAAGCCTAGGTAGAGTTGCAGGTAGGGTGGGCAGCAGAGAGTGGTGGATAGGAGAATGGGTAGGTGCAGAGATTAGAAGAGGTTACGTTGCAGGAACACGTGGTGGCGCAAAAGAAGTGGAAGGTGCAAGAGGGCGTGTCAGTGCAGAAGGAGATCAAGGTGTAGGAGGAAAAGGAGGGAAGAAGGGGCTGAAAGTACAAGACGAGGTGGAGGTGCGAAGCAGTTGAAGGGGCAGTAGGGGGTACAGGTGCAGAAGCAGTTGAAGGGGCAGTAGGAGGTACAGGTGTTGAAGCAGTTGAAGGGGCAGTCGGAGGTACAGGTGTAGAAGCAGTTGAAGTGGCAGTAGGAGGTACAGGTGTAGAAGGAGTTGAAGAGGCAATATGAGGTACAGGTGTAGAAGGAGTTAAATGAGAAGGGTGAGGGGAGAAAACAGCAGGCAGGTGAAAGAGCTGATAATTGGGGGCAGTGCAAAAGTAGTCAAAAGAACGGAAGAACGAGGTGGTGGGGAGGGGGCAAGAGTGATTAGAGGAGGTAAAGAAGTGGACATAGAGAAAAATTTAAAGAAAGGAGAGGAGGGAAGAGAAGCCTAATAGCACAGAGAAAAGGCCAGCAGTTGGAGTAGTAGATAAGGGGCAGGATGTAAGATGGGGGGATGGTGGCCCGTCCCTTGAAGGTGCAAGGACATTGACATCCCGAAAGTAAGGCAACGCCAGTCTGTGCATAGTCTGGGAGGAGTGGGAGAAGGAAGAAGCATGTGGCAGAACATTGAAGAGGTTAGTCAACAGCCAGCTCAAGGGCAAGAGGCAAGGCTTAGCAAAAGACCTGAAGTCATCGGTGGGCACTGACTCAACAAAGAGGAAATTAAGACAGAGAAGAGTGCCACATGCTTACCAAGCATCCAAAGAGACTCCAATTAGTTCACCTCTGGGATATAGTGTGGAACATAACTAAGAGCCAATACATGCAATATCTGGGTAACCCTACTCCAGCCATAGTCCACCAAGAAAAGAAACAGCCGGCAACCGGAGCAACTGTCTTCAAAGCATATATACCCGAGACTGTGCGTGACTCCACAGAGAGACCCAGAGAGACTGTGCACGAAGAAATATTTCACTTCAGAAGACTTTTCGTGCCATTCATACCTTTTTGAGTTGCCCAAGATGATGCACAGCCCTATTAACATGTTTCTGAACTAAGTTCATGAGTTGCTTCCGCTTTTGAATCCACTGGGCTTTACGATAATCTCCTTTTACTGATGGCATATACTGGCCTAGAGTAACTGGCAAAGAGAAGCCCTCCCCCAGTCAAGTATGCTCTGGCGATTTCCAGTGGACCTAATGCCCAGAGCTTAAGCACGTGGCAGAAAGCCATTTCTGCCCCTTAACACAGCTCGGTGCACACAATCAGCCTGCAGCTCGACCCGGAAGGAATCCCTTTGGTTTCAATCTCTGTTTTGCACTTGTAAAAACCAGGCAACCTAACACAGCTTGGTGCACACAATCAGCCTGCAGCTCGACCTGGAAGGAATCCCTTTGGTTTCAATCTCTGTTTTGCACTTGTAAAAACCAGGCAACTTAACACAGCTCGGTGCACACAATCAGCCTGCAGCTCGACCCGGAAGGAATCCCTTTGGTTTCAATCTCTGTTTTGCACTTGTAAAAACCAGGCAATTTAACACAGCTCAGTGCACACAATCAGCCTGCAGCTCGACCCGGAAGGAATCCCTTTGGTTTCAATCTCTGTTTTACACTTGTAAAAACCAGGCAAAATCCATACGCATTTATAGTTACTGCCAGCTTCTCTCCCAGAATTCCCCCAAGTCTGAAGTCATATGTGAGACTTCCTGTGCGTCTATCTGCATTTGACTACCAAGGCTGTGTGCACCGGGCTCACGTGCATAGTTGCAGTGCAGTGGCAGCTGAATACAAAGGAAAACAAGGTAGTTCACATTACTTCCTTAATCACAGTGAGCACCTGGCCCCCTTTTCTTATGCCAGTTACCTAAGATAAACCAGCAATGGCAGGTGAGGTGAAGGTCGGAGGGAAGTTGTCCAAATACCTTTAAAGAACCAACTAACTCGACCTCTCCTTTGTTGTTAACCTCACCCAGCACACAGAAATAGAGGCAGCTTCATCTAAATTATGATTGAGCAATATATTCAATGATACTTCATGTCACAATCCCCCAGAATTCCTTGTGCCCAGGCTTTAACTCCTGTAACCATAACAAAGTGAAAGGAATCCGTTTAGAACAATTGACAGATTTTGTTGTGTAACATAATGAAAGGAAACCACATCACCTTTGTTGCTACATCCGCAATGTTCCATGAGATCAATCAAATGTAATGACTATCTAGATGCTAGGCCCTGATGGAAATGTTACACTTTTATTAGTTACTGACAAGTTCATATGTTAACTTGGCACACGGCTGTTGAACCATGTGAGAGAAAGAATGTCCTCTGCCCTCCCCCCCAGATTGTATGGGTCTCCTACACCCCTGCAAAATGCGCGCAATGCGCCTCTTCACGAGAACGCATAATGGAGGACACAAGATGTGATGCACTAATGCTTTGGTCCGAGGAGGCACTCAGCATGTGTACACCGGCCGGGAAGCAAAGCCCTATATGGCTTAATCGACTCTCAGCAATCATGGCAGGACACACAAGGAGAAAGGGCCCATGGCAGGACACACATGGAGAAAGGGCCCATGGCAGGACACACAAGGAGAAAGGTATGGGGATAACTGGGCACAGGAAGCTGTTTTTTGTGAGTGTAATGTAGGTGCAAAGAAAATGTCCTCTGTAAAAGTGCATCCTAAATGGCGCGCATGCTCAAAACGTTTGTATTTGTGTTCATTTTCTAGCCGAGAATACTCAATCGCATTTGAAAGTTAGGATTTCGCTTTCCAAGCCACCAATAACCAATTTGAGCAACAGGCAGGCCTCTCAGGGGCATGCGGCAGAAGGCATTATCCAATGGGCCCGGGGAAGGCGGCTTCGCAGTAGAACTACATTTCCCGTCATGCAACAGTACCCGCAGAGCCAGCACACTAGCCAGACACATTTTAAAATGCGAGGCTACCATAGCATTTTTGACGCCTCTAATGATAATAATTATAAAGCACACACCACAAACCAAATTGTACCTTGGCACTTACGATAGGTTTTATTATTAGTGGGATGACAAACTGCGGATAATGTTGGGCGCTGGGGGGCTTCAATGGCCCAGGCATGTAGCAATTATGTTTAGATATAGGTTCATGGTCAGATCAGAACAATCTTCTTGTGCTTAAAACTTATTGCTTTATTATTGCTTTTGCAATTCCACACCAGCCCTATTTAGAGCTCATCTTACTACTCTACTTGCCCTGAAAAAGACTTAGGTCGAAACGCGCGTCGGCTGTTTGCACTCACCAATGGGTTAATGACTGTCGTTATCTGCCACTATGATGCTTCATTTTTACTGTGTGGAATTGCAAAAGCAATAATAAAGCAATAAGTTTTAAGCACAAGAAGATTCTTCTGATCTGACCATGAACCTATATCTAAACATAATTGCTACATGCCTGGGCCATTGAAGCCCCCCAGCGCCCAACATTATCCGCAGTTTGTCATCCCATTAACCATTCAGCCATTTGGGGATCTGGAGTTGGTCCCCAGACGAACTGGGAGTGAGGCTGCAGGTTGACTTACCTAGTGTTTCTTAAGAAAGGTGCGCGGTAGGTAGGGATTCCCGACCCAGATAACTCCAACCAATTGCAGGTTTTATTATTACCCAACACAATGGTACTCAATGTAATGATCTCGGAAGGATGACGGGATGAGTCGAGCCTGTCAGGATTTGAACTTACGATAGCAGGTAACAAAGCCACAGGTCCCTGAGGAGTGCACAGAAGTTGCTGAGCCATCCTCATTATGCAATTGCACAGCCACCTGTGAGGAGAGCCCAGTAGCAGAGGTAGCTTTCGCTAGGGGGAGGGGCCGGATGGGAGGGCACCAGTGGGAGGGTGTGGGGCACGCTGGGCACCAGGGGATGTCTGGAGGGGTTTGGGGGTGGGTGGGTCATTGCCCCTCCACTGGCTCCACTACTGGCACTACTGGGAGAACTCCACGAACGCGCGTACGTGTGTGTGCGTGTGTGTGTGTGTGCCTGCCTCTAAGAGCTCCCCAGCTGTTAAGGTATGCTTCTCCCTCCCGCTCTTCTACCACATGCAGCGTGGCCCCCTCAAAATGGCAAGGTATCTTTGCATTACATGTCTGTGTATCCTACTTTGTATGGTCTGGCTCTGCCTCTGGTACACCGGTAAAGCAGTAAAACATGGGACCCCAATGCTTTGAGGGTTGCCAGTGATAGGCAACTATGTGATCACTATGGATGCCCATGTGCTGACAGCACACATTGGGCATGCACAGTGCCACCTTTTGCAAAACAAGTGGATGGCCCTGTTGGGTCCCATGGCCATAGACATGAACATTAAACATGTGGCCCTGCCCATCATTTCCGTGTGCACATGCATAAGAGTGCCCTGAGGCTGGAATCTGTGGAAAGTAACAGGAGTGCTAGGAGTTCACCCACGGTTGTGCTGGACATCTGCATGAGCTATTGCATAGTCCCACATAGCATTAGGGAGGCGACAGAGCACCAAGTGCGCGCCCAGAAAGGCCCAATGGGCATTCATGAGGATGCAGGAGGAAAGTACTTTTACTCCATGTGAACTCTGCTGTTCGGAGTAAATTGGCTTGTGTAAAACACATGCCACGTCGCACTTATCGGAACTCAGGTTTACATGCACACATCATGCAAGAAACGTTGTAACTAGTTCCTGGGCCGAATGGCGGCCATGTTTCACTACATGTCTCTTGGGTGCAGGGTTTCATTTGTGTTCCAGCTGTGGGATGCTTGAAGAATGGTGTTGGTTAAATATGATGCCGCTGCCGTGCCCGGAGACCCATACACGTTCAAGATGTCAGAGAATGAAGAAGGCGGGATGGGCGACGTTTGATGGCCTTCTAAATCCGGACTCGGAGGTTAAGACAGCTGCTTTGGGATCATTGCTTTAGCAACATGAATTCGCTTCAAGATTGATACCTTTTTTTAAACAGATCGATGCAAAATGATTTAAAAACTGGAATGGTCCAGTCAGTCATCCTTATTTGATTTATTCACCTGTAGAAGAATATATAAACTAATTTATAAGTCGGGCCAACGTGCTAGTCATATTTTTGCCAATAATACATTTCAGGTATCACTTTCAGAGCCGCCAGAGCGCCAGGGGACCACTCCGGTGGTGATAGTGCGCAGTACAAATGTCCTTTAACATTAACATTAATCCTTCTTTATACAGATATGAATTTTTGAATGTATTGTTTTTACATAAACAATTTTAAAACATTCCAATACATTATTCTACTTCCACAATTGTATCATAATGCAGAAAATCTTGTTTTTACGTTACCAAACATCACCAATGTGAACACAAATGTGGGGTCTGGATTGGCTCTAGAATTGGAACCTGCCGTGCTGAGCTCCACTTTTATCTGAGTTGGATGAGTGTTCCGGTGTCGCAAGATCACAGGAGTGGGTTGGGGTTTAGCCTGGACCCCAATTTGGTAAGTAGGTAAAGTGGGTTTACTCCTGGTTATCTTTCTCAAGGCATGTAAGCATTGCTATAAGCCCCAAGTGGGGTCCTGGTAACGTTGTAGTGGCTGTCCTTGAGGCAGTCTTGGCTCCTGTTGGGCCCTGTGCGCAAGTCGGATCTCGTCCTGTGCGGCTTCTGTGCGGCTCCTCATGGAATGCTTACATGCCTTGAGAAAGACCCTCAGGGTCGAAACACGTGTCGGCTGACCAATCAAGCGCACAAATGCTAAAGTAGTGTTTTCAAAAACACCATTGTATTGAGAAAAACCGCTCAGAATATCAACAATAAAAGCGAACTTGTATCGCATCAACTACTGTGTTAGAAAGAATCAATTCAAAAATCTTAAGCAAGATAACCAGTAGTAAACCCACTTTACCTGAACACAAATGTGCCCTTCTAAATAACTAAGATATCATTCAATATTGCATTTAATTTCCATCATCGATTAGAATTGTGCTACGTATCCGTTCTCCCTCGGAGTATTGTACATACACGTCTAATTTCCACTCTGCAACCAGATTCTCTTGAGCCACCACCCATCCATCAACATGTTTCTGTTCTTTATATTTTCATGAATATTCGTCAGGATACTTATACATAACAACTATTAGAATACCAGTTACACTTCATTTTGTGAATATTCAACATCATACATTGTACTTAATTAGAAACAATATAAACAAACAATGCCAGACACTTCTTCCATACATTTAAACATTTCTCAGTTATTACCACACTAACTTGGCCTTTAATCAGAAGCTTTATATTTGTGCACAAATAAATGGTAAATTATTATTCATTGCTCCTTCTTTGTAACTTGTAATATAATACAGGACCAATCAGCCCTCTGTTTGTATCCATTGCCCTGTATGTTGTGAGTAGACATTTGTCAAATCTCTTATCTGAGTCATATCAGATATTCTTAATTGATGATCTTTCTTTGATCCTTTCCATTTTACCTTTTCTCTTTCATTATTTCACCTGCACTTAACAAAAGAACAGAATAGATAGAAAGTTTCCTCCCTATTCAGATTTCAATGAGAGACATTCCCACATATCCATATCTCCCTTCAGATCGCCTTACCCTGCATACACCTCTCCATCTTGCCTTTTATTTATTGCTGTTTCTGCCCCTAAGCACATCTAATCATGTGGGCCTTCATCACAAGTTGGGCTGCACTTGCTCTGCAAATACTGCCAAATTCGTTTGCTTTTACCTCTGGCCATCATGATGGAAAATCTGCTACATGTTATCGTATTCCCTATCATGGAGTCCATAGGATTCCATTGGGCTTTGGCGGAATTATCACCATGATCACTTTGCCCGGGATAGTTTCTCGTTTTGGCTGGAGGACACACCTTTAAGTGTAGGCTTAACAGTATATTGATATGTTTGATTTAAATCATTTTCATTACAATGAATCAACACGTCATCACCTACTTGGAAACAGACTGGACTCAATGGGTCTCATTATGGAAATGGCACGACTGCCATCGAAGTCATTTTTTTTCCGGCGCCCGGCAGTGTGGACTTACCGGGGCATTACAGCCCCGGCGGTCCCGGTAATCCCCCATTGGCAGGCGCCATAAAATATTACTTCTCATTCCCATTTAAGTCCCATTGGATTTCATTGGGAATGGGGAGGACGGTAGCACCGGCATCATTCATGAATGGTTCCGGTGCTACCGTCAAGGTCGGCGAGCGGGTGCCGTTCCACCCGCCAGGTCAGACCTGGCGGGCTGAAAGGCACCCGCTTGCACAACTCAGAGTATGCCGGTCCGATAACAATGGTGCTGGTAGCTTACCGGCCCCGTTGTTACTGGACCAGCATACTTGTAATGAGGCCCAGTGACTGCTTCCTATGTTGGGTTCTAAGGTTCGTACTAGTGCTCTTCCTTAGCATGTATCCTTATCCTACTTGATCTCTCCGCTGCCTCCGAGACCTCCAAATACTCCTCTCTCATCAGAAATCTTTCTCATCTCGGCTTCCACGGCCCTATCCTTGCAAGGATTGCCTCCTAGTCAGCCCGCCCGTTCTTTTTCCATCTCCAGAAATGTCAAAACATGCTCTTCCAGTCAGGGTCTTTCAAGGATCTATTTTTCTTGATTGTCTCCTCTGATTTCATTGACTACATCTCATCGCTTGGTAATCTCACGCCCTCTTTTGTCTCCTTGTATCACCTCTTTGCCAAGAATGCACAAATCGTTCCCGTCCTTTACCCATGAATTACTTTCCTGCATTAGTGACTGCCCTTGGATTGCACTTTGCTGTCTAATTTTTCAATACCAAAAACTTATGTGCTCTACCGCCGACAAAACAAAAGGTGATGGCTGGAAGGTTTTGAATGAATCTTAACCTCTCGTGCTGCTCTGAGCAACCCTCCAAACCATTGTTCTTCAGCCTGCCAAGCCATTACAGAAAGGGGAAAGACCACATGCAAATCAGGTTTTGTCCCATCCCAAAAGGGGCAGTCCAGTCCGAACTGCTAGGTCACATCCATCCTGCACGAGACCACCAGCATCCCCAGACATGCTCTACCCTGAGCATATAATTGCTTCTTCGTCCCCAGCCCCTATCCTCCCCCAGCCAAGCACCTTCACTCCATCCCCCAAGGATTACAAACTAATGGGCAATTTTGGCAGCAATCGGAAACTGTGACCTTGTGTTGCCTCCGGAGCTATGGCAGAAAGGCTTAGCCTTGTGAATATCCATAAGATTCACCTCACCTCACTTTTCAGTCCCCTATGGCCTTAAGTTAGTCCTCGGAAATTCGAGGTGCGGCTCCAGCCTCCTCGTGGAACTTCCCTTGCTCTCCTTTACTCCTCTTGACAAGGTACGGAAATGTACCACCTGCATCCTCTTCCGCCCACACTTGATCCTCAGGCACATGTGCGCACTGCCTTACACAATCCCGCCCTCTTTGAATTCCTTCTTCTTGTGTTTAAATCAATGTACAGGCCTCGACGCCACACCCCACACGACGACCTCCATCTGCCGTTAAGTTAAATGTGCCCTCGCACTCTGGGATCTCTGAAGCTCTTCTCAACCTGGCAGGGTCATCTCCTCCCTGTGCCACCTCCTGCTTTTGCTGCTTCACCCCTCTTGCATCCATCCATTGGATCTCCATGCCCTCTGGAATCAAGTCATTTCCACTCTATAGGGATTCAAGACTGAGCTGAAGAGACACCTCTTTTCCTTGGAAGGTACACCTGAGTCACCTGGTAGCATCACTCCTTCCCTCTGAACCCCCACACTGCCCCACCGCATGAGTCATGCCTGAATACTGGACATTCTGTACATGGTAGCCTGTGTGTTTGTCCTTTTGGACTCATTGTATGTTTATGCCATCCCTCTCTATGTTCACTAATGCATCTTAGACTTTATTTTAAGGCCCCCTGGATCTGTGATTGCCCGACAGACTATATGTCCTTGTGCATAGACCGTTTCCCTAAAGCTCTTCCCCCTTCCTAATAAATGGCACAAACAAATACAATGCAGTCTATGGGCCTGATTCATGGAAGTGGTTTATAAGGGCGCAATGCCATTTGAAAATGTTCTGTGAATCAGGCCCTATGGTTTTCCTCAAACCCATCCACAGCTGCGCCCTGGATATTCCTGCAGCTATGGAAGCAATCAACAGGTAAAGTCATAAGGACTGCATACAGGGCAAGGCACGGCGCGAGTCATCGATGTGACCAAGTCACGCGTTTTTCTGGGCGTTTTGAACAGAGAGAAGGTGCTGCTGGGAATGGGGTGTGCAGGTTTTCTTTCCTAAGAAACCTTAACAAGGATTAGCAATGACAACAGTTTGGGTTTTTGTGTAGACATGGGAACGGAACTTGACATACACTGCCGTAGTGCTATTAACTGGCCATTGATGGTAGCAGGTGCAAAATGGTGCGAGTACCTGGGCATCTTGACACCAGTAGTTGACAAATGCCTAAAGCGTATAAACAAGCCAAAACGGTTGGCTTTGTCAGTGCTTGTTTTGAACGGGATTTCCGTTAAGGACATCCATAGCGCTCATAAATTGAGTGGCCGAAGGCAGATCTGGTTAAGACATTTATATTACACCAGTAGAGGGGTTGCAGCTCCAAATAAGTCAATAAATCTGAGAAGACTGCTTTGAAAAAACACTGTCAGGCACTTCGACCACATTGATTGTAAGGCTTGATAAATGTAGCCTAAAGAGGTGCTAGGAGGAGGTGTTTTGGGCAGAGAGGGACAAGAAGTGGGTAAGAATGGCCATAGGAATTAGCCTGGCCATGGGCAGTGAATGGGTAGGCAAGTAACCAAACAACACCTACAAGCTGTGTGTCCCCCCTCATGTGCCATTTCTCCCTATCTGTGCTCTAATGCAATCGTTTCATCTTATAGGCGGAGCAAGTGCCACATAGTATCCCCAAACTAAAACTAAAAATAGCTGTAAACAATGCATTTCAAAGTTATTCGTTAAAAAAAAGGTATTAACTAAAACCTCAAAGGTTTAGGAGCTTTTTTTGCAGTAGTAATACTTATGTGTAGCGTGGTAGATCTGCCATGTGAAGTGTTGGTCATATCTTGTCCGCATTCGGCCACACATGCAAGCAAACTGCACTGTTTAGAGTTGCTCTTTAAAACATGTTCTTGGAGGGAGGACACTCCTCCCTTAACTTGACTGTGGAGGAGATTGGTTCCCTAATCCCAACGGGTCACGCGCTCGGATTTCTGCCCGCCTGGTTCAAAGTTTGCAAGCCACCTCACTGGCCATGCAGTAAAATGCTGAAGAGATTCTGCCTTCTGAGTGACTCAGCATATTAATGCCAAACAATGCAAACGATTGATCTGCATCTGGAGAGCGTTGTGTAACTGACGAAAAAGCGTCACTATGTAATAAGTTTGTGTGACACAACAACTTGGTTCTGTGTAGCCCTGTTTACTAAATCAAAAACGGATTTACCTAATGTGGGGGCCCTTTAATGATTTGTATGGCTGGGGCGGGGGGGGGGTCTCTGGGTTGGTTTGTGAGTCGGGAATTGATGGAGGCTTGATTGGTGGGGTGTGTGGGAATGTGGGGTGTGCTTGGGGCGTGTTTTGCTGTCTCTTTGTGATTCTTTTATTTTTCATTTCAACTTTTATTTTTCCTTAGAAATGTGTATGGGCGGTTGTTTATCGCTTTTTAATATTGCTGGGATGAATGTATAGCGTGCTTAGGGTGTTTCTGTCGTGAATGGTGCCATGGTGTCTTCTGCATTGCTTACTGTATTGTGTTCCTATGACTGAGCTGCGGAAGAAGTTAAACAAAGAAACCGCTTTACTCACATCTCTCATATATAGAAATTGAGAGACAGTTGTTGGAATTCTAAAGTCTGCAGCCAATGCACTGTGCCCACAGCAGGGTTCCAGGCAGCACCGATGCAAAACTGCAGTGATGGCTGGAATGTTTTGCATGAATCATAGCCACTGCCATTGCTCTGGCCAACTCCCTGTGCCAATACAGAAGGGAAAACCCTATGCAAATCAGTGTTGGTCCCATCCTGTCCAAACTGCGTAGTCACGTGCCTTCTGTTGCAAGCAACCCCACCACGATGGGAATCACTTGATAGGATTTTGTAACATGGTCACGTGATTATGTCTAACTGTTTACCCAATCAGACACCGATTGGCTCACAACGTTTACCTGTAGGAAATTGGGAGACAGTTGCTTGCTGCATTTTAAATGTCTGAACCGTCAAACTGGGCGAAACTCCCTTTTCTATGCTCACAAGACTCAGTGGAGTAACTTTGCTGAACATGTGGGGGAGGGGAGGCATGATTTCAAAAGGAAAGGGGCCCAAATGAGGGGGACAAAGTGGTGTGCCAAGACAGTTGGTGGGGGGATAAATACCCGTGTGCCCCCTAAAATTACCCCCATGGTGAGACTCATATGAATTACAACCAGGTGCTCTATTACAAAAGGCAAGGTTTAGAAACTACACGTGCTTTGCTGAGACGGCTAACATCAACGAGGGCAGAGCCTTCATTTCCCAAACACTGATTATCCCAGTAGCCTTTGCACATGCATTTCAAAAACAGATTTCTAGTCACACGTCCTGTCAATCGCGTCTGAGACAGCACCTTTCCTCAAACAGCCGAATCCAGAATGCACAGGCCGAACATTGCACAGATAACTACCCCAGCACGTGCCCCCCAGCCTCTGTTATGCTATGGCAGCTCTTCCCAGGGCAGTTATAACTGATGAGTGGGCGGAGCCTGCAAGGATTCCTTCTGGGAATTCAGGATGAACATAGACGCCCCTAGCACTTAAAGGGAAATGGGAAGTTAAATGTAGGTTTAAAAAAAAATGTGAGTCCCTGCCCCCAAGCAATTTCCCTGGGGCCTCTGATTTGATTTTGTTAAGCATCGAGCAGGAATAGGTACCCTAGGGATGGTTGCCATTGGCTCACGATCTCTGCCATATGTCTCATGCAGAAGCCCACTTCCGCCCCTGAAATGCCGAATAATGTACCCTGAAATCGTGGCACCCTTCAGCCTCCTATCGCTAAGCCGGGGGTTGGGCTAGGAGGTAATGTTGAACCCCTCGGCATCCATGGCCCCGTGAAGCCTCTTATCTCTATGCAGGGGGTTGGGTTAGGAGGTAATGTTGGACCCCTCAGCATCCATGGCCCCGTGAAGCCTCCTATCTCTATGCAGGGGGTTGGGCTAGGGGGTAATGTTGAACCCCTCGGCATCCATGGCCCCGTGAAACCTCCTATCTCTATGCAGGGGGTTGGGGTAGGAGGTAATGTTGGACCCCTCAGCATCCATGGCCCCGTGAAGCCTCCTATCTCTATGCAGGGGGTTGGGGTAGGAGGTAATGTTGGACCCCTCAGCATCCATGGCCCCGTGAAGCCTCCAATCTCTATGCAGGGGGTTGGGCTAGGGGAATGTTAGACCGCTCAGCATCCTTGGCACCATTCAGCCTACTATGTCTATGCAGGGGGTTGGGCTAGGGGGTAATGTTGAACCTCTCAGCTACCTTGGACCCCAATGATCTGGAAGGGCTGCTGTCTAGTCTAGGGAATGTAAAATAAGTTTACAAAATGCCATCGGCAAAACAGGCTGTTTGGAATCAGGAGAGAAGAGCATGGACATCCCGCGAAGAGAGATGACAGACGATTGCAGCACTTCGTAAGTAAGTAGGGGCACTAAACACCTACAGAAATGGAGTTTCGGCAGCTCTAACTGCAAGAAAGGCCAAAACCAAGCCCTCAACAGCGGTATACTTTTTCATTTTAGTTTGGCGACTTGTGGGTTGCTCCTGGAGTACTATCCCAGCAACCAGGGGTGTTGCTAGATATGGAAAAGGTCCGGGGCTAAACTAATGTCGGGATTGACGGGACTCAGGGAGAGCTAGCCTTTTGGTTGTAGACCCTGAGATTCTATCCGGGGGATCAACCAAAAGACCCGGGGCTATAGCCCCCTCCTAACAACGCCTCTGCCGGCAACCTTTCCTGTGACGCAAATTTTGGCCAAACTTTTTTAAGGTGGTCTTGACAATGCTTTCTCGCATTGTGATGCCACAATCTAATATGCGTGTACACATTTTTGAAAAACATCATCATTAAACATTATACATTTAAAACAATACCATCTGACACAGCCTACCCTCTCTATAATTGGGCTTTTTTGCAAAAGAAAGATAGAAAAAATCAGAAGCTTTGGGCAACCGAGTGTGAAGCCCACACACACAGTCCAATATTGTAGATGTGACAAATCGTACATGTCAACCTTTTTCCTAGCAAGTTATTTTCTAACAAGCTTTTAACACAAACAAATACAGAAAAAAAGCCTATTACTTTAAACCACTATAATATCATTGTATTGCTACAATAATGGCCGCGCCCCTTAAAGAGAAAAGAGGACCCACCAACATATTTCTGGTCCAATAGCAATGCTATGGCAATAAGAGGGTCCCACAAGAGAAAATAAAATATTTGCCAATCTTATCCTGTAGGAAATTATTTGGTAACTTGGAACCAATATATTAAGTTGGTGGTTTCCTAATACAGAGGTGCTTTTTTGTCCTTTCATAAAGAAAAACATCACTGTGAAGCACAAGCAGTAACAGTCTAGTTGATGCAGACTACAATGACGAGCATGTCACCTCTTCTGTCTAGGTGACTGATATACAGCGATATTATGTGGCTGCCGCTAGTGCTCCCTATTTGGTTGGACAGCCAAAGTCAATAACCATAAGAAAAAGAGAGATATACAAGACGAATTGCATGTCAGTTTCATTCAGGTTCTTGAGATGTGAGCGAACATCAGACCTATAGAGGAGTCCTTAAGTCATTTAAAGGAAACTTTACTAAAATCCATAAAAAGCTCTATGGGTCCTGAGGAAGGTGGATGCAAAAGACAATGGGCCTCATTACGACCCAGGCGCTAAGTGGTTAACGGCGCTGTGAAAGGCTGCGGCACCGTTAACCACTTAGCGCCTTACTACGAGGTCCCTTTGCGGGACCCAACCTTAACGTCTGGTCTACACCAGCCGTAAAGTAGGGACCTGCAAAGGGACTTTGGTGCTAAGTACGGTACTGCAATTTGCGGTACCGCACTAAGCGCCTTCCCCATTCCCATAGAGCCCTATGGGGCGAAAATGGGAATGGGGAAGGGCCATGGTTCAATGGGGAATTACCGCCCTGCCAACCTTGGAATGGGGTGGTAATTGCCCATTGAACCATGGCGGACCTGTTACAACACCGGCACCAACCATGGTGCTAATAGCGCCATGGTTTAGTGCCGGTGTTGTAATGAGGGGCAATATGCTGATGTGACATAGACCTACTAGTCCACCGATTACATATGGAATTGATAACCCTATAAGGGGTCATCTAAAATTCCTTTTAAATGTGCCGTGAGTGCACTGTTCCTAACCATGGTTTAATTTAAGGCTGGGGAACTATTGTTGGTTGTTTCCAACCTTGTGATTTGCACTTTGTTTGTACAATTAGCACTGTCACTTTCGGCCTGTTTGTGATCTGTAGCACCCAGGCACATTGTTTGGTTTTTACGTCTAACCTAAGTACTGTATACATTGAAAAATAACGTTTTGGAATGTCCTGTTGGTTTCAAATGTTTTTAATGGCTTTTGTATGAATCAATAAATCAATATTGCATTGTCGTACGATAAGGCGGGAACATGTTTTGTATAACTCAATCTGCGCCTCGGGTCCTGTCAGTTTGGGGATAGCAGCCGTAATTGTAGTATTCAGGACCCAGCATGATCTGGAGGAATTGTCCTTGAATGGATGTTCTCCTCCCATCAGACAGGACCCAGCAGGTGAGAGTGGGTTCCTATGTCATGCCAGTGGATTCTGTCCCTTATGGGGTTCTGTGTTGATCAGTCCTCTCCCCTCTAATGTAAAATACGGATCCCGTCGTTTTGCCGACCGGAATTCCTTTGAAGTAATTTACTTCAAAGGAATTCTGCCAAAAAACTCATCTAATTATATAGGGTGTTGGGGTTAAGGGGCTCAAAGGGGTGGGGTGGGATGGTGAAGGGGGACTAGTATAGGGAAAGGAGAAGGGGTTGGGGGGAAGCCCTATCAAATAAAATAAAAAATAAGATACTTTTTTTCAGAGGAATCCCTTCAAAGTGAATTACTTCAAAGGAATCCCTGTCGGTAAAATGACATGGAACCGTGAAATATGCATGCCAAGACAGGTGGTCACATCATTCAGAGGCATGGCCTGCAATGCCATCCGCTTGCTGATCATGCATGCCCCATTCCAAGTTACCTCTGAGACGCAGCTGTAGTTCCTGATAATTTAATTGACTGAATGGATGGAGGCAAATTGGTTGGCATTAAACCAAGGTAAAACAGAAATAATGCTTATGGGTTGGGAGTGGGCCTCAGGTTAGGCAAGACAGTATGTGAGCTGCCATTAATTATTGGTGTGTTATCTCTCCCTGTAAAACAGTGTCAGTGCCCTGGGGAACCACAGCTTTGAAATGCAAGGACAGGTTCCTGTGGACATCAAAGGTGGGTATTTCTATCTTTTAACATTCAGAGGCGTGTGCCCTCTCTTTCCCTCTACAAATGAGGAAGCAATCATCCCAGCTTTCATGCTGATGCTGCTTGACTACGCGAATGCACTATATGCATCAAACACGCGAATGCACTATATGCTCCGAACACGCGAATGCACTATATGCATCAAACACGCGAATGCACTGAACACGCGAATGCACTATATGCATCAAACATGCACTATATGCATCAAACACGCGAATGCACTATATGCATCGAATGCACCGATCCCGAAGAGCCTGGCTTTTGAAGGTAGCTGCTGCTCTGTGTTGCTTCATCTCTCGTGCTTCATGTATATTACCCTCATCTTGCAACATATGCACTGCTTTTCAGTGGTTTTCAGTGTGAAATACAAGCCAGTGATTGTTGCCTTCAGTGGAGTAACTTTTGCTGAAAATGTTGTGGGGGGGTGACATCTAAAGGAAAGGGGCTCCTGCCAAATGAGGGGGACAAAATAGTGTGCCACGAAAGTTGGGGGGGCAAACACCCATGTCCCCCCTTAATATTATGCCCATGGTTGCCTTCATAGCTATGTATGTGATTTATATGGTGCAAACTTAGCTCAGCACAATGGAGCCCTGCACAAAGGGGACGCTCCCGGGGGTTACAAGTACGTGACATGGTTGCTGGGATGGGGGAAAAGACAAGGGGGGAAGGTCCAGAGAGGGAGAAATGGAGTTGGGTGGAGCAATCAGGAATTGGCGAGATGTTCTTTGAAGTAGGGTCTTCAGGTCCTTCCGGAAGCGTAGGGTCGAGGGGGTCATTGGTAACCTGGTCCAAAGACAAGGTGCACAGCAGCAAGGGAGCTCTGTAGGGCAATGAGCCACTTTCCCCGGGGTAATGGGTGTGCACCACAGAGCATCCGCTTCAGTGGAGCTGTGGCTCAGTCTACCAATCGTTACACAGCCATTGGTAAAAGGCATTGGGCCTCATTATGAGTCCAGCGGTAACGCTCCCGGATGCTTCCGGCGGGTTGGCGCCGTACTCGTAAAATTTTACCGCCTCCTGACTTCCTGGTGCCACCGGGAGATTACAAGTCCGGTGGCCCGGGAAGTCAAGTGCCAGTGAAATGTAAGTCCCCATTTCCATAGAGTCGACTCGGAAACGCCGGCACCATTGTTAACAGTGCCAGCGCTTCTGTGAAGAGTCTGCCTGCCATGGCCGCTGCGCCTGGCAGGGTCAGACCTGTCGGGCGCAGCGGCCTCGGCAGGCAACACGTAGTTTGCCGGTCTGGGATCAAGGGTTCCAGTGAGCTTACCGACACCCTTGTTTCCGGACCGGCAAGCTTGTAATGAGGCCCATTGTCTTCTTGACTGCAGCTATAAAGACTTAGAACATTCTGTGCCCTTCATCAAAATGCACACTGGCATTATCACAGTTATGAGTAGTCTGAGACCCGTTTTCTGTGTTTGGATTCCCTCCCTTAATAAGGATGTCCCTGCTGTCGTATTCAGCTTCGATTTTCGGAGATAAGTATAACCAAGGTTCAAGTATCAGTATTGTGTCAGCGACATGCTTACAGAAAGACATGTAGTGCCCACATACCTTTTGGTTTTCTGGTAGCTGTTAGCCAATCATCTCTCTTTTTATTTGTCCAGTGATTTTAAAAATATGTTGGATCCATTAAGCTAAAAATAGAATTGGACAGAATGGGCCGGATTCTCAAAAATGAGCAGAAATGAAAATTGCGTTCATTGCTGTAATACGCAAGTCAACTTGCTCTCAAAGACGAGCGCATTTCAGAAGGGGCTGGACATGAGCGCAAAGATGCACTGAATAACCCCAGGCATACATTAGTGTCAGAAGCGTGCTCCCGTCACTGATGTATGACCGGCTCCCAACAAACACCTGGTTGCCAGGAGCGACCTGTGAAGCGGCTGTCACACTTAAAGTAGAAAAAAACATAACAGGGTCGCAAATAACCCTGTCATGATTTGCTCCTCCCCCTGCGCCTGAGGAAGACCTTCACTTCTGCGCGTTTAAAAGCACATCCCATTTGTGAATTCGGTATGCACCGTAGAATGTGCTCAAACGCCTCCTGATTTGCGTAAATACGCAAAGGGGTGAAAACGTTACCTGAAGTGAGCGCAGCTAAGATGCGCTAATTCAGCTGCCATTTGTAAATAGATCTGCTCCTTTATTTGGCGCATCACATCACTTGCACCAAAACATGTTCTGAGAATATGGCCGGATGTGTTTAGTTCATGCCAATTTCACCCTTACTGGTGGTTTTCTCATCACTATCTTTAGTCCGTCATTTAAGCTGGTGCTACAGGAGTGCTAGCTCACTTTGTGCTGTGCCAGGTGTTAGATGCTCAGCCTGTCCTGCAGAGGCATCTCACGTGGCATAACAGTGCAGCACTGCATCTACAAGGAGAACACTAAAGAGGCACCTGAATGAATGTGATGGGAGATTAGAAGCAGTGGCAACTGGTTTATTATGGATGGTAGAGTGCTAGCCCTCCACTGATCGAGAACCTCCGGGCACCACACACCTCTTGGCGTCCTGCGCATTGGGGAGAGTATCTTTCACTCGCTCTGGAATGCATGGACAGCTGAACATCAGTGTAGAGTCTGCATGTCAGAAGAATGCCAACGCATAGGTTATTTGCAAATGCATAGACTGGTGGTCCCTATTACCCTGCACAGTTCTGCGCCTTTGCCAGGATCGGGGCTGTAACACAGCAGCGCAGACCTTGATACTTGCACAAGACTGAGCAAGAACCAGGGAGCCCCGACGTCAGTGATGACACAACCTTCAGCGTGAATGAAGAAAGGTTACATTACAGCCAGACCTGTTGGACACAATGGAGGATTCGTCACCCCTTTGTCTGCCTGCTTGTTCCAGGCAGGGGACAGAGCCAGAATGCTGATTCACCTCTCAGCTTGATCCATGAGCAGGGAAAGGAAATGGTGAAGGAAAGCGCCTGCCCTCCCACCCCTGCGGGTTTCCGCCACCTGCGGATGAACCAAGGCCAGACCAAATGGAGAGAGGACAACATCACCATGAGCAAAGCAAAGGTAACCGTAAAAAAAGGAGAAACTTTTTTTGTGCATGCTTGTTGTGAGTGTGTATTTCTGTGTGTTTGTGTGTGTTCGAGAGAGAGAGGGACTGTTTGGAAGAGTATGATTGTGTGTGTGAATGAGTGTGTGCTCGTGTGTGTATGTGTCAGTGTTTAATAGGAGAGGGTGGATGCTGGTGGCAGTATTAAATCGATCGGACGGCACTGGAAGCATGAAAATGCGTGTTTTACGGTGGCATGCTAGCATATATATACCCGAGGCAGCATGGGGATGATTTACAGTGGGAATACCGGCCTATGTCAGCCACCTCCAGCATGAAGCATCCGACACTGGGCACAGCCGGTATGGAAATGTGTTTTACAGTGGCGGGCTAGCATATACTGGACAAAGCAAGCATGAGAATGTGTTTCAGTGGTAATACTTGCTTACTTTAGACACATTCGTCAGAAGCGGGACACCTGGCTCTTCCCTGTCCCTTCAAGGTATCAATATACTGTTAAGGAACACAACTGGACAGGGCGATTCCAAATACACTATACACCCCATCTAAATACATTTCGATTGATTCATATTCAATTTATTTTTCAATCATGTCAATATAAACGCTGCACATTTATAAATCCAAAAGTTATAACATACAATTCAAAACTCATACACCTAGCACCACAGGTATACATAATAAAATACATTACATGTCTATTTGATTGTAACTCACAAGGAAGGGTAAGCTAAGTCTCAGATGAAGTAGTGTTCATGTAACACTACTCATATACTTGGCTTGTCGACACACAGGTGTTTCGGCTGCTTGAACAGTTGACACATGCTCAGCTTTAAGCAGCCTTCATCAGGACAGAAGGGTCATTTGGTTCCCTCTTGGAGGGTTCCTTTGTTCTTTTAAGTGTTATTGTGCATGTGGATCTGGCTCAGTATCCAATATCAACGATCACTGTCTCTCATCTTGAGCTGGATGATAGTCTCCCTTATGGTGATCCAGGGGAAGTTAAAACGACAGTCACAATGTTTGGGTCGTAGCAGGTGGCACAGCGGACTTGGTCTTGCTATTCCGGAGAGCTGCGGCCGACAAGGCTATTCTCACCTGGCACTTCATCTGCGTGAATGTCTGAGTGCAGCAAAGTGCCAGATGAGAATAGCCCTGTCGGCCTCAGCTCTCCCGGATAGCAAGACCAGGTCCGCTGAGCCACTTGCTATGACCCGAAAATTATGACTGTTGTTTTAACTTCCCTGGTCAGCAGCAGAACAGAGAAGGCATAACTGCGAAATGATAAACTCCTACACTAGTAAAACAATTAGACAGCTTATCCACAGGGCCTATTATTGGGTTACGTTTTGAAGATGTTTATTTATAGTGTAGATCAGGTCTCATCACACTTTAAGGTAGTATTGAGCAATTCCCACGCAAAACAGTAAAAATTACACGGAAAGACAGAAGCAGAATAGGATAGACCAGAGTACAAGAAGGGCTCAAATCGAGGGTACAAGCAGGTGGACGGAGTCCCCCAATTTCTTTTCAGAGGCCGTCCCCCAGGTATTTTAGAGGCATGTGTAAAACAAGAAACATTGACAGTCTTTTTTTACACCGACCTCGGGACTCAAACGGTCGCCAGGTTCGCAGGCCAGGCCCTTCACCACTGCACCATATAACCTGTTGAAATACAACACACAAAGGTGAATTGGCAAGTTGCAGGACTGCATGCTCCAGAGAAAACATTTGTAGAGAAGGAGCCAAGTACCCCCACCTCAACGATCTCGCCCATAGTGCCTATATGTTGGGAACCAAAGTGTGACAGTACCAGTGAAAATACCGATACCAAGGAGAATCCTGGAGGCAAGGTTCCCATTGGATAAGCCATATGTGCATATGAGACAGTATGATGGCCATTTGAATGAAATCCTAGAAGAAGCAGGATCAATGAATGAACAAGCAGATTGGTGATGTCACACAAAGCCAGACTGATGTGTATAGAAGAGATGCAGAGACGAGAGAATGAAGGTATTGTATAAGGCATCAAGAGAGTATCAAAAGCGTAAGTGACATCTCGGGCTCGAGATGAAGAAACTTATACTACAGAAACGATGAAGATATCAAGTTATTTTACACGTGTACATATGCAAAGAAATGCAAGCAGACAAAGTATTCTTGAGGCTAGCTTTATAGTGAATAGATTGTGGCATGCGCCAATGTACACATATATAGGAGTTAGTAAAGTATGGATGTTTCCACGACGTATTATAGCAAAGCTGGGCCAGAGAAGGAAGGCCTTTTCCAGTGTGTCGCAGTTGAAAAAACAATGAAATTACAGAAGTGAATCTCAGAAAGGTGAGCTGGATCAGCCCCAAGAAGACAAGGTTTTATCGGATTAGGATGAGCAGACATTAGTTACAATCGTGTGAAAGAATGAAACTCTTGTTCAGAAGGCATGGACAAAAACGAGGAAAATGTCACAGGTTTATTAAAAAATAGGATTTTAAATGCACCAGAGCTCAAATTTGTGGTATTCAGTCACGTGAATGGATGAAGTTGGACAAACATGACAAACCACACCTACGCAGAAGGGCAGAGCGTGCCTCTACTACCCTGAATTCTCCAGAGCAAAGAACATTTCCAAGGCCAAGTTCAAAGCCTTAATTGACGTGCAGACCACTGAGGTGATGATATGCTAATTGGTGGGAAGCTATGGTTATGACCAGCTCACCAGCACCTGAAGTGAAGCCTGCATGCTGCTCACGTGGGTGGAAAAGTACTGACGGATGTAAGAGTGACAACCAATAGTAAGGGGCAGCATGATTAAGAGCCCTATAGTTTATGTAACCAATGGGACGTTGTGTATTTAGTGACGTTAAGGAGCCTATCACATTCTTAGACTAGTATGGAATGTATACCTAGATGTTCCCTCTAAACCTATCACATTTGCCACCAAGTTTTTGTAGTTTGTCACGTCGGATGACGTTAGTAGATACGTAGGTTAACGTCACCAATGACAAGTTTTTGCTATAAGTATGATGTTTTTTATGAAACAAATTGAGAGACCATGTTATGAGACGTCCCTTGATGTCTGTTGTACTCCCTGTTTTAGATAATTGATAATACAACAGTCAACTTTGCCAACTTCCTTAGTCGTTTTGATTATTGATGTTTGAGTAACTTCTGCAGCCCCATCCATCTCAAAGTATTGCTACCTCGTCTTAAAGGGCTGGGTCAGCTTTCCCGGTTCACTTTGGTATTGGTTCTTGGAGTTTAAAACATGCACACCTTTTAACCTTTTCAAAACACTAGTGTAAGAAAATATCCACTCTTGATTTTTTGTGTGTTAATATTATAAAAAGGCAAATGCCATTCGTCCTGTGCCATTTGTATGGTTATACAAAGTCAATTGAATGAAATGTGCATATTTCACCTTGATTTGTTAAGTTCTGGTGACACCACATTCCATTGATATGTTAATGAGTACCCTACTTTCTTTTTGTTAGCATTTGACCCGAGTACAAGTACTCACTGACTTTGTAGCTGCTGCTTTCCTGCCTTTGCTCTAGCACCAAAGTACTCTATTCTGTATTTTTCATTGCCCTTAATGGTCTACGAGCGCTATATTGAGTGCTTGTTGCTTGTCGCTCCTGTTCACAGACGCTGTGATGTCTGTCCTACAGTAGCGGATCTTAACCTCCCCCCTACAGCATTGCCGTGGCCGAGTTCAGACTCTATTACTGGCCTGATTAATGTTTCACTGTTTAAAGGCACATCATCTATGACTACACAGCCCTTAGTCGCCCATACGCTGCACAAGTTCTACCGCGCCAGCTAAAGCCTCTCTACCCACACCTTCCTGCCTGCTCATTGCCGCGCTCGAGTAGCTTCTTACCATTGTGTTTGTGACATTGATCAAAACGTATACTGCGTTATACTAGCATCTGTGCCGGCCTTATACCGTTCTTGTGCAGCTGCTCTTCTTTGTATCACTGCAACAGCACATAACGTATTTTTTCACAGCCTAACATATCTGCCTGCCTCTTACCTTTCCTGTGCAGCTTATCAGTTATTTCATCTTTGCTACCTTACAAAATGTTTACGCTCACAACCTAGACTCGTGCAGTTTACCAACGTTGCTGAGCACTCTGCTCTTTATGCTGTACTTCACTATACCTTTGCCATTGGCCAAGTGCATACTGCGATTGCCTGCCCCATTACTGCCATTGCCTGCCATTGCGCTCGTACCAAGGATCCTTCCCCTCCAGCCTACTTACGGTTCAACAGCGTGCACCCTTTTTAATTCACTCCCCCACTTCTCACTTCTGCCATATTGAACCTCCTCCAACCGCTCACTCTAACCTGTCCATGCTGGAGATGGCCACCTCCCTCCCCAACTCTAACAAAATAACCCCACACCCTTTTTACCCCTCTCACCTGCCCTAGCATTAATGCATCCACCTTGCGTGCTGCCACCACTTCCATTCGCTCTATCTTCTTGACACTTACATTACACAGGCTCAGGTCCCGAACTAAATCCACACAACACCAACGGCTCTCAGGAACCTTTTTGTGGGCACACGTTCCTCTCGCCTTACTGCATCCAAGCACCTAGATGCCAAATGTCTCATGCCCACTGTCTCCACTAAAATACTCTCTACGGGGTCCAGTTCATCTATTAACAATACTCCTACCTCACCCATGCTTCTCTCAGTCCCGTCGTCTCTCGCCTCCAACCACCTACCTATGACCAGCACAATGGGAGCTCTCCTCCACCCTCCTACACCACCATCAGTTATCCCACCTATCATTAAAAGCACTAATCCCCGTCACTCAAATGCACCCTCGTTAACACACGTTCGCTACCACCCACCCATGCCATTGAGATCCATGACCTTCTCGCCAATCTCGACCTCGACATCGTAGCCATCACAGAGTCCTGGCTGCATGAGCAGCCGGCCCAGCTATTTCATTAGCCCTCCCTCCAGGTTACACCATTAAACGGCAAGAAAGACAGCATATGAAAGGAGGTGGAGTAGCTATTATAATCAAAGAAGCCCTATCTCGCAGAGTAGTTACCCCCTGTAAGGAAGGTAATGCTGATACCATCTCTGCCAAATTATCCATCCCTCCTAATTGCACTATTACCATGCATATAGTCTACCGGCCTCCAGGCCCGGCCTCTGAATTCCAGGGTAACCTCCTCCATCTCTTAGAAGAGAACATCAAGACAGCTACTAAATCCATCTTACTTGGCAACTTTAATTTGGGCCTCACAGACCCTAAGGACAAAGTAGCCAACGCTTTGGCAAAGGAACTCAAGGACATGGGTTTCGTGCAAAGAATCACTAACCCATTGCAAGGGTCGCACTCTAGACTGGGTGGCCGATCACAACTGCTCTACTACCGTCACCTCCAACACCCCATGCCCATGGACTGACCACCACCTCATCCAATTCACCATTCGTATAGCCTCTGCAACTAAAACATTCCCTTCTGCACCACCAGCGTGGGTTAGAAGTGCTCATAAACTTTCCAAGAACAACCTCTTACCCTTTCTTGAAACTCCCACATTTAAGCATCCATTCTCTAATGATCCAGGTTTGCTAGCAGATCTATACAACGACACAAAAATCCAGGCACGTCAACTCCAGGTTCACTGCAAAACTTCTAGCCCTTTGCATACTCAAAAGTAAGCCTTGACCAACTGGCAAAGTAAGCCTAGTGACGCCACTAAGACTGAATTCAATACGTTGTCTGCCAACTACAAAAAAGCCATTTTCCAAGCCAAGGCCAACTCTTTCAACAATAGAATAACTAATGCCAAATCCTAATCTAAGGAAATGTTCACCATCTTCAGAGACCTAATTACTCCGACTACGAGCATTGATGACATCGTTAAAGATGAAGCATGTTGTTCAGGTATTCAACCAGCTTTGCTCAAGAAAATAGACTTGCTTCAGAACTAAATTCGAGCTCGTCATGATGCTCTACCCAGGTCCGACCCAACTCTCGCGTCCTCTCAACTAGACAAGAGCCTTTTCTCCTTCCGAGATGTTACTGAAATAGAAGTCCTAGACATCCTCAAACACCTAAAACCTTCCATCTGCAAAGGCGACTTCTGTCCAGCCAACATCATTAAAGATTGTGCTGAGGAGGCCACCAGGGGGCGCACAGGCAATGGCTGCCTGATTCCCGTGCTCCGCCACGGCCAGGTCTTAACCGGGACTGAGCCCCCCCCAAAGACCATCCCGAGGCGAAAGAGAGGGCCGAAGAGCAGGGAGAAGACCTGGTGCCCCTGCGGAACGAAACAGCGGGGTCGAAGGACCCAGGGAGAGCGGAGATCCGGGGCTGCAGATCCAGCAGCGGGAGCGCCGCAGAGGGCCCGGGCGGCGTGAAGCCTGAAGTCGGAGCCGCAGCCCATCGCACAGGAGATCGGGACGGGAGGGTCGTCCTCCTACGCCGCAGTGGACACCCGTCCCCCGCGGCGCCAACACAGAGCGGGAACCGGCGGGACCCACCCTGGGGAGAGGTCTGCCGACACCTCCCAAGCGAAGTCGGCGGGGACCGCGCGGGGGACGCGCCCGACCGGGGAGAGGAGCGCCGGCCCGAATAGGCCACTGAGAGGTGAGAGCTCCGGAGCGGACTCAGAGGCCCCCGGTGAGGGACGGCGGGCTGTCCGCGGGACGGGCGACAGCTCCTCTGCCCCCTCAACCCCATAGTGGGCCACAAACAGCGGAGGAGGTGCCCCCACGACTGGTGCACGCAGGCCGCGTCCGCGGCCGGGCACCCCACCTGCGGCAAGGAAGACACAAAGGGCAAGGAAGGCCCAGAGGACGCCGGGTGTGAGGCCCCCGCACAGCAGAGACCAGTGGAAGGAGAGAGAGGCAGCCTACCCCCTCGGGCCCCCAACCCCACCACCAGAGAGGGCTTCGGGCTCAAGGACCACGCTAACAGGGCATGCGGCCCACCACCACGCAGTGATCAACGCGGCAAACAAGCACCCCCCCAAGGAAGACACAAAGGGCGCGGAAGGCCCTGAGGACACCGGGTGTGAGGCCCCCGCCCGAGGCCGGCGGGGCGTGTGCCCGCCCTTCCACCAGTGTGGCACAGGTGGACCCGCAAAGTGACCCACCAGGAGCTCCCCCCAGCACAAGTACACCCAACGGAGAGCCCAGGGGGGGACTGAATGGACTGGCAGAGGAACTTGCAGAAATACTGCTACCGAGACCCAGGCCCCTACGGAAAAGACCCGGTCCGAGTCAGGGAGATGGCCCACTCAGAGGCCGCTGCCCCCGCAACGGAGGCAATGGAAAGGGGCTTTGCGTCTATCTTGCAAGAAATTAGAGACATGCGCTCCGACATTGCCCAGAAGTTTGAGAAGATGGACCAACGGGTTGACAAAGTTGAGGACAGACTCCTACAGGTTGAATCCAACCAATCCTCCTCAACAACCCTGGAGATAGAGACTAATATGAGGTTATCAGCCCTGGAGAAGAAGGAGGAAGAGAGGTCAAGACAAATGGACGATTTTGAGAATAGGGAACGGAGAAACAACCTCAGGTTTTTTGGGGTCCCGGAGGCAGAGGGGGAAATGGAGAGAGAGCTTACCCGAACGGTGCGGAACATAATAGCCCTCCTCTTCGAAGAGGAGATGACCGCTGAACTCACATTTGACCGGGTACACAGGGCGGGAGGACGAGCAGGGGGCCCTCGTTCGATTCTGGTCCGGTTCCACTACTATCTGGAGAAGACACGGGTACTGGAAGCAGCCAGGAGAGCCCAAGAGATAACGTACAACAACTCACAGGTCTCCATCTTTCAAGACTTCTCCGCATACACACTATCCAAACGCAGGATGTGCCGCCCCCTCACACAGCTGCTGAAAGAGAAGGGAGTACGATATAGATGGGGCTTCCCCTTCTCCCTAACCTTCGAATACCAGGGCCAACGGACGACGTTGATCACGGAGGAAGACATCAAAGGAGCCATCCAGGACTACGTGGTGGACCCACCCCCGCGAAGGGAGCCATCAGGACCGGCGACGGGTGGAGCAAGAGGCCTGGGCCCGGTGAGCGAAAGAAGGAAGAAATCTGGGGCACGGAAATTTAGGAAAATGAACACACCCTCACCAGCGAAAGAGGCAGAGCGGAATGACTCAGAGGGATGACTACCAAGGGGTCCCAGCCAGCACTGGCGTGAAAGAATGGTCTCCTGGGATGACCGGAGTTAGCTAACCACCTACAGGGCGGTAATCCGGGGATCACCAAAAGGCAAGAACGGTACCAGAATCAGGCTGAACAGCAAGTACAATGGGGGCAATTACGGGAACGAAATCAGGGGGGGGCTCACAAGAAGGAGGTTTTGCAATGACCGCCTGGCCGAGAGGGGCAGGCTGGTGGTCCGGCCAAAATGCCAGCAATGGTGGAACTATCTGGCTGGACGCCGGGGTAGGGGGTGGGGGGTCACGATCAAGTTGGGGTTCGTTTGTTGGGGAAAGGGTTAGGGGGCAGTTGGGGGTTCATTTCAATAGCGTCCAACCGGTGAATCAAGGGGGGCGAAAAGGGAGAACCGATGCGAAGTTGTTGACCAGTAGGGCAGGAAACATTGATTATGGCTGACAGCCGTCCTGCCCTGGGAGTGGGTACCCTGAATGCGCAGGGCTGAACACCCCCACAAAAAGATCTCTGATTTGCAGAGAGTTTAAGCGGGCGAAATTAGACGTACTGTTTGTGCAAGAGACACACTGGGCAAGGGGGAAGGAGCCCAGGCTGCAGGGGGGAGGAATTGAGGAGGTCTTCCATACATCCCACAGGACTAAGAAAAGGGGGGGTGGCCATATTGATAGGAAGGAACGTAGGGTTCGAGAAGGAGGCGATCTTGAAAGATCCCGAAGGCCATTACCTGCTGATATGGGGCGCCCTACAGGGGTCCCCCATTACCCTGGCGGTGGTGTACGGCCCGAATGAGAACCAGGCCCAATTCTGGGAGGAAACCAGGGACAAGCTCAGACTATTCACGCAGGGCCCACTGGTGGTGGGGGGTGACTTCAACATGGTCCTGGATCCCTCCATAGATAGGAACCGGATGGGCCCCCTCAGCCCCAGGTCCACAGAAGAGGCCATGGCAGAGAGGTTTCGTAGAGTGAATGAGGACCTGGGCCTGATAGACACCATCCCGACACCTAGGACAGGGATCCCCTCCTTTACTTATTACTCAGCCATACATAATTCATTTTCCAGGATAGACTACATCCTAACGGACGAAATTCTTTGTCCGTATGTAGCAGGCTACAGGATAGACCCAGTCCCCTGGTCGGACCACGACATGACCCGAGTCACCATCACAATGGGCTGGAATAGGGAAAGCAGAGGGCGCTGGAAATGCAATGACGCCCTGTTAAAGGATGAGGTCATTGCTCAGGAGGTCTCGGACTCCATAACAGAGTTCTTTGAGCTTAATGATAACGGGAAGGTGACCACGTACTCGCTCTGGGACGCCTTCAAGGCAACCCTACGAGGAGTCCTGATAAAAATAAGCGCTCTAAAGAAGAGGGGGAGAGAGGCCCAGGAGAAAGCCCTGTGAGAAAAAATAGCCCGTCTCCAATCGGGTGGATCTCTGACCCAACCCCTAGACCGTGACCGGGTGGCAGCACTGGAGGACTATAGGCTCCAACTAAAAGACCTCCTCCTACACAAAACGGAGAGGAGTCTTCAAATGGTTAAGCAAAAATATTATGAGAAAGGGGACAAGGCGGACGGGATCCTTGCCTGGAAGTTAAGGGAGGTACAGAAAAGCAGGAGGGCGAAGGAGGTGAGAGAAGCCCGGGGACTCCTTGGCTGCGACTCTCCCCATATAGGAGAGGCTTTCCGACAATACTACAGAACCCTCTACTCTTCCGAATACGATGGGGACGGCACCCAGATAGAAAACTTCCTGAACTCCATACAGATTCCATCCCTCTCCCGGGAAATGACAGAGGGGTTGGAGGGCCCGATAACCGAGGATGAGGTGGACAAGGTGATTAGTGGGATGAAGGTGGGCACTACCCCGGGGGAGGACGGCTTCTCCGTCCTCTTTTACAAGAGATTTTGCTCCTCCCTGGCCCCTTACCTAGCAAGGGTCTTCAACGTGGTGCTAGAGGGGGACATCCTCCCAGAATCCATGATGGGAGCCGTTATAGCGGTCTTGCCCAAAGAGGGAAGGGATCCAGCGGATTGTTCTTCCTATCGCCCAATATCATTATTAAACATTGATGTCAAGATCTTGGCCAAGGTGGTGGGGAGGAGGTTGGAAGGTATAATGCCGAAGTTAGTACATGGGGACCAGGTGAGCTTTATAAGAGGAAGGCCGGGGTCAGATAACATCCGCAAAACAATAGACCTTCTCCACTTCGCTCAGTCGTCGGAATTGGATGCATGCGTCCTTTCCTTGGACTCAGAGAAGGCCTTCGACAGGGTGGAGTGGCGCTACATGGAACTCCTCCTCCGCAGGATGGGCTTTGGAACTCACATCATGCTTTGGATAACCGCCCTCTATAGAGCCCCAACGGCAAGGGTACAGGTGAATGGGATATACGATATCGTCCTCACGATGGAGGCGTTGGCAATAGCGGTCAGAGCCAACCCGGATATCAGGGGTATTAAAAGGGGTGAGGTAGAATTCAAGCTCTCCCTGTTTGCGGACGATGTCCTGGCCTACCTGGTGGACCCGGACTCCTCGCTCCCCCCCCCTTCCTGGCCCTGGTTTCTGCTTTTGGACGCTTCTCTGGCCCTAAAAATAAAGACTGGGAAATCTGTCATGCTACCAATGAGAACAATAGACCCAGTGCTAGACCCTCTGGACAGGTTTCACGGGATTAAGGTGGGCAAGGTTGTCATAAGGTATCTAGGGGTACTTCTCACCAGGGATCTAGCGAATTTGGGAGCAGCCAATTACAACCCCATGATTGCGGTGATCACTTCAGACTTGAGGAGATGGGGGAAGATGATCCTTTCTTGGTACAGCCGAATGACTGCAATCAAAATGAACGTACTCCCATGGCTCCTGTACCTCTTTACTGCACTCCCGACTAGAGTCCCAGCACAGAGCTTCAGAGATTTACAGAACGGGGTACGAGACTTTGTATGGCAGGGGAAAACCCCGAGAACCGGAAGGGCCACACTGACCCTGCCAAGGGAGAAGGGGGGATTTGGGCTACCGGATTTCCACCTATACTTCTGCGCGGCCCAACTGCGTGTCCTCCTGGAGCACATGAAAGAGGGGCTGAGAACGTACTGGTCTTACTTAGAGGACATGGACACCCACCCCCTGAAGGTCCGAGATCTCCTATGGGCACCACGCAGGACGATCCCGAAACACCTAAGATCCCATCCGACCCTGGGAGTCCTCTGGGACATCTGGAAAGAGGGCCCCAGCACCGCTCACCTTACCACATGGCCGTCTCCAATGTCCTCTCTCTGGGGCCACCCTATCAACCTGGGAGGGCAGGGGTTCAGGCACTCTCAAATCTGGTCAGACAAGGGACTGGAGTGGGCTGGGCAGATGTTCAGAGAAGGCAAATTCATGCCTTAAGAGGACTTAAAAGATGCTCTCGGACAAGGATCACTTTCCATCTTCGAGTACATCTGCCTGAAGGGCATCCTGTGCGCCCAATCATGGGGCCCAAACCTGAGGAGGCAGTTGACTCCTTTTGAGAAGCTTCTAGACTCAGCGACGTCCAGGAAGGGGGCGTTGTCCAGTGTGTATAAAATACTAAATACCTACAACCTTCAAGGAAGAAGGAGCTTCCGCATGTTCTGGAACGACCTGGCAGGCGAGGAGATCTCTGAGGACGCCTGGGCCAAAATATTCAAGATAGCATTCCATGGGAACCTATTCACCTCGGACATGGAGCATAACTTTAAGATAATACAGGGGTGGCACAGAGACCCTATAAAACTGTCTAAAATGTTCTCAAGGGTGTCACTGAGGTGCCCGAGAGGTTGCGGTCAGATGGGATCTAGAAGCCATATGTGGTGGCACTGCCCGAAAGTACAGACCTACTGGGAGTCGGTGAGGGGCTGGATAAAGGAAGTAACAGAGGACAGTCTGCCGCTAAATCCTTTAACGATGCTGCTGGGCCTCCCCCGGAGGACACAGAGCTCCACCGATACCCAAGGATGTGGGAAACCATGCTGAGAGCAGGCAGGGTAGCCCTGGCCCAGAAATGGAAGGGTCCTGAACCCCCATCCAAGGAAGACTGGCTGAAAAAAGTAAAAAACATGTTCCTGATGGACAAACTAACTGCCATGATGAACAATGACACAAGCTCATTCCTCACAGACTGGTACGGGGTGCAGCAATCCTGGGGATGGGATGTCCATTGAACCTAAGGGAAGGTGCCTATCCATAAGGGAACGGGTTAAGCCCCGTAAGACAGGACACTATGGATTGGGTCCCCACGACCTGGGGAACGGAGGCATTAGTCAGCTAAAGACACGGTCACGAATCGCATCGCCCTCGAGGCTCGAGAGACGGAGCCAACACAGGGAGTCTCCCATGAACAAATCGCCGGAATGGACACGGGGAGGGGGGGTGGGAGGGGTTTGGGGGGCTACAAAGGGGGGGGGGGTTGTTCGGTTTTTCTTTTGTTGTCTGTCATATAAAAATGCAAATAAAAACTAAAGTTGAAAAAAAAAAAGATTGTGCTGAATCCCTTGCTCCCTTCTTGACTGCCTTCATTAATGCCTCATTCGATTCCTGCCTTGTCCCACCTAGTCTTAAAGAAGCATGGGTACGACCTCTTCTAAAAAAAAACTCTGTAGACCCTACCTCTCCAATCAAATACCGTACTATTACTACGGTCCCCTTCCTCCTCAAAATCCTCGACTAGGCAGAGTACAATCAAATTCAGTACTTCCTTGAGTCCAACCTTATCCTTGGTAAGAGGCAATCTGGGTCCGACAAGATCACAGGACGGAGTCTGCGCTTCTCGTCCTCAAAAACAAATATTGGAAATCATGGACGTAGGCAAGCCAGTGCTTCTCCTCCTCTTGTATCTGCTGCATTTGATCTTTTGAATCATAAGACTCTCAGCAGTCATCTTACCAACGCAGCGCAATTCTGTCCAGAAGCCACAACCTGCATTACTTCTTTCTTGGAAGAGAGAGCCATGTAGGTTTTCTCTAACCAGGCATGTGCAGCACCAACCACCATCCACTTCGGAGTCCCCCCAGGGCTCCAGCATGGCACCAACTCTGTAAAATCTATTCAATAAACCTTTCTTCGACAATCTGGACACTCTCGGCATAGCAAACACAAACTATGCCGATGACACTAAGGTCCTCATACCTCTCTCGGGCTCTTACGACCAAGATGCCAAGGCCCTACAAGAGATATACGCCTTCATCTAAGCATGGATGGCAGCAAGCAGGCTTTGTCTCAATGGAGACAAGACTGAGATTCTCATAGTCGGCCCTTAAGAAACTCTCAGCAAACTTAGCAAATCATACAGCGACTTCACCATTGACAATACAATAATCGCTGTCTGTGTGAAGACCTTAGGGGTATACCTGGACTCCACACTATTCATGTCACGCCAGGTAAGCGCAATCACTTCTTCTGCCTCATTCACAACTAAACTAATACATGCAGTGAAACCTTTCCTGTCTAAGCAGCAAAAGAGATCACATCTCACAAGCCAGATGCCTGGCCCACTGGCTCCCCGTCGCAGAACAGATCACTTTCAAGACGCTACCCATAACTCATAAGTGCATAGCGCTCACAGCTCCCACATACCTGTCTGAGAATATTCTCAGCGCTACCTCCGCCAGACCTAAGAGAACGCGTCACGCCAACCAGTTGTACATCCTCACTATAAAAAGGGTCAAAGCAGGCACTGCCAGCTTTCCTTACATTGCTCCTAAGCTTTGGAACTCCCTACCTAACACCCTCAGAGAAGAGACCTCACACTTGTCCTTTCGGAAATCGTTAAAAACCATGCTCTTTAACTAGTTACCATCTCCAGCCCTAATCACCGTCCTTAGTCTCACCCCCTACGGACTCTCACCTTCCTGCACTGTTCCACCTTCTGCACTGAAGAACCCACCCCCTCGTTATACATGTATCACTTTGTTACTTCACTGCTAGCAGGTTCACTGTAACCACAGTCAGGCTGTCTCATTGTGTATCCTATGCCTCCCCCCACTGCTTTTTTTGTTGTTGTTTTTTTTATGGAACTAAGTAAGCCTGTGTGTAGCAGCTCCACGATGCCACTGGGTTGCTTGGGCACTTTATATAAATAAATAAATAAATAAATAAATAAATAAATAAATAAATAAATAAATACACATGCTCAATTGCTGAGGCTCTGCACATTCACTCGAGGTGAAAGCCAGAATGTTTAAGAGTGCATGGATAGACACAGCAGGACATGAGTATATACATTTGAAGGGTATGTGAACATAAATGGATATGAAGTTGTTGTGTACGTTGCTTTATTAGAACCGAGGATATTAATTGAATATGCAAGCTTACACAGTACAGTGTAGTACAGTAATCCGAAAAAGGTTTTGAGAAATAGGGGAAAAAATACCAATTGAAAGCAATGGGCCCCCAACCTACCTCTTCTGCCCCTGCACTCGTCCCTGGCAGATGAGGCCTTCACTGAATACAGGTGGCACACATGAAGGAAATAGAACATCTTTTCTACAGGAAAAAAATGTTCTGTATTTTTGTCTGACAAGCTCTAATAGGCTCTACCTTCCATTCCCAGGGTCTCGCTCAAGGGCCCACCTCAGCAGCACTTACGAAAACATATGAATGCGCGTATAAAAATAGGCCCAGTGTGCGCAAAAGACGCCAACAGTTGATTTTCTGTTTCACACATGCATCTTCAGAGCAGCACCTACGGAAAAAAAACAACCTCACTTCTTTAGTCACATCCTGATGGATGCTTGTTATCCCTCATAATCCGCTGCGGAGATAAAAATACAAGCAACGAAAACGTCAAAGCTTCCAAGCTCAGCGCAAAAGCATTCCAGTCAACAGAAACAAATGGGTGGTTGACCTTGCGTTTCATGCCTGCCACAGATACAGTTATCCTCCTTTGAACAATGCCAGCCATTCATTTGTTCATTCGGCGTCACACAGAAAACATCCGGTAGCAGCAAAATCCTGGAACAGCACGTGGATGCCAAGGAATGAAGAACAAAGAAAGGCTCCTGTCTCAATGTAGGGCCTCATTACATGAGCACTGTCGATGGTAGAAACATGCGGTGTTTTAAATACCTTCCATAGTTTAAATACCACCTCATTATCAGCTGGGATCACATGGGATATTTACATGATCGGGTACATAGAATTGCTTGGGGTAATAACTCATATAAACTCCATACAAAACCAATGTGGTGCATAGCTAATGTGATCCCATCTCATAATCAGGTGGTATTTTAAAAAGAGGAGGTATTTGAAATACCACATGCTCTTTACTCACGGCAGGTGATACACTTACATGAGCAGAGGAAAGTCTGAACCGAAGTTAAGGCAAGGGTGCAGCCAATCAATCTCACCAAATAACATGAAATGATCTGCTTATCCAGCCAGGGATGATAACAAAATCCTCATTTTGGATCTGGAATTCTGAATCCGGTGTCATTCGTAAGGGATATAGGGCAATGTGTGGTTTAAATCTTTGATCAGAAATTACTCTTAGAGGATGCGTGAAAGCGTGTTTCAGTTGAGGCTTTCTCCGCTACTTTCTCTCCTCCTCCTGCACCTTTGGCTGACTCACACCCCGACACAGCCCTCTCTAACCATCACCTCTCCATCTCTAACACTCTGGATGTCCTTGCCCCTGTCATGACGATCTGCTTGAAGCCCAAATCCAAGTGTAACTCTTGGTACGATTCCGACATCACCGCCCTTAAACGCAAGTTTAGGGCTGCAGAGAGGGAGTGGAGGGCCTCGGGGGCACCCCCTGACAAACTTGCCTGCTGCCTGCTCCAAAGGCAGTACAGACCTCTCTAAGATGAGAGCCTACATCTAAGCCCACATCTCTGTAGCATCTAACAACTCAGCCGAACTTTTCAAAAACTGCAAGGAGCTGGCCAATCATGCTGCAGTCTCTACCTCTCCTGATCCCTCTCAGGTCCTCTGCACGGCCTTGGGCTCTCAGTTCATTACTAAAGCTCAGGACATCCTGTCCACCCTCTCTTCCTCTACCTCCTCTTGCTCCTACTCTATCACTCCTGCCTCGTCTGCAGCCATCAATCATCCTCCTTTCCCCTGTTCCCCCCTGACAATTGTTTCTAGACAAATCCGATCTATAAAAGTCTCATCAAAACAGGTTCTCCCCTGCTCATACAGAACCATCAAGGACCACATCGACACTCTTGCTCCAGCTTTGGCTGAGTTCTACAATCACTCATTTGCCACTGGAACTTTCCCCTCCCCCTTAAACATTCTCTTGTGTACCACCTTCTAAAGAAGCCCTCGGCCGATCCTTCCTCTCCAGCTAACTATGATCTGATCTCCATCACTCCTTTCTGGGGCAAACTCTTGGAAAAGCTGCCCATCTCCCAGCTTAATCTACATACTGAATCTGTTGGTTGCCTCCATGACCACCAGCCTGGCTTCAGAGCTGCCAGAAGCATGGAAACTGCTTTTGACACAGTGAGCCATGCCATCCTGCTCAATCGTCTCCAGGACAACCTTGGTATTACTGATCAGGCCCTGGCCTGGTTGACCTCCTTTCTCACAGACCGACCCTCTCAGGCCCAACTGGGGTCTTTCCTCTCGTCTATCTCTCTCTACTTGTGGTGTTCCCCAGGGGTCTAACCTCTCTCCCTGGCTCTTCAACCACTACCTGGCACCTCTTGCTCACTGCATCGCTACTTTCTGCTCCAATTTTCAATGTTATGCGGATGACACTAAGCCCTCTTTCAGGCTCCCATCAGCCACCTCTGCTTCTTCTCTCATACCAGACTGTCTGGCTGCAATTCAGGAATGGTGTGCCGCAAATGATCTCTTCCTTAATGCCAGTAACACTGAGATCCTCCTCATTGTGACACCTGCTCCCTCCTTTCCTCTCTCTCTCTGGCCGCCTACTCTGGGCCCTCTTCCTGCTCCTTCCTGTGAGGCTAAGAACCTTGGTGTCATCTTCGACTCCACCCTCTCCTTCTCTCCTCACATCTCTGATGTCTCTAAGAAGTCAAACTATCAGCTGCACCTCCTCAGAGGTAGTCTTCCTTTTCTCACTTTCCCCCAGGAGCTCACTGTCTCCAGAGCTCTGGTCCTCTCTAGGCTTGACTATTGCAACAGCCTACTACTAAATCTTCCTGCCTCTACTCTTCGACCTTTACAACTTATCCAGAACAGGACTTCAAGACTTGTCCTTGGCCTCAAGCCCAGTATTCGTATCTCTGCAGCTCTGAACTTCACTGGCTCCCCGTGGCTGCAAGGATGAAGTTCAAGACCCTCCGCATCGCCCACAAGGCTTTCTGGGGCCTGGGACCACTCTACCTCCAACCTTCTCTTCCAAAACATTTTCCTTCTCGAGCGCTACACTCATCCACCTCTAACTCTCTTAGGGTCAGACGCTTCTTCAAGCAGAAATTTGGTGGTAGATCTATCTCCTCGGCGTATGACGTCCTGCCACTTCAACGTGCACTAATGTTCATCAAATTTTTTAGGGGGGTGGGAAAGGGCAGTTAAGGGTTTAGGGGGTTAGGGAATAGGTAAAATAGGTGGCGGAAGGGGGGTTTTGGCCCACCCCCCCAAAATTTTCTTTTTTAAATTCAATGAACATTTCGACATTGAAATGCCAGGCTTTGAAATTCCGGCCATGAAATGACATGGAACCCTCCTGGGCTAGTGCTGCCCTCAGGAACAGCCTCCCTACCTCTCTCAAACTTAAGCAGAACCACCTCTGGTTCTGGAAGCAACTCAAGACCTTCATTTTCGCTTCCGCTTTCTCTCTTCCTCTCCCCTGCTTATGTACCCGACTGCTCCTCGCACTGGTCACCTGGTCAGCTTCTGAACTTGGGCCCAGGTTCCTGCATGTCCAGGTGCCCTTGCACTGCCTCTGGGCTCCCCAGCACTTAAGGGTCTGTATCTGCAACCCTACAGTCCCTTCTCTCTGCAATTATGAGTCACCCGCTGGCTGCACCTGTGACTTAACTGCACTTCCCCCTTCCACTACCCCTGGAACTTCTCCCCTTCCTTCTTCCCTGCACTTGCATGATCTGGATGACACAGGGCCTAGTAAGATCGTTATTTGATCCTACCTTTCTATCCCCCTCCTTGTATTGTCACGCCTAGAAACACTTGTGTAATGGCGCATTATAAATGCCACATCATATCAAAGAGTTGACCCACCCAGAGCAAATGTCTGAATGCGGATTTGCAGAATCAAATGCATCAGAGTTCTGGGAACAATACGCAGTCTCTATTATTGCTGTTCCTGGTGCCATACTGGTCACAAGAGTACTCCTTCCACTTGGGTGTTGGCAGGAATGTCCAGAGAAAGTAAACCCTAAGTGAGTGGGGAATAAGAAGCACAATTCTGAAAGCAAGCTTATTGAAGATCCATATGATTGTAGGTACTCAAAAGACTCTCTAAACAGTTATGCAAGTGAGAATCATTAAGGTGCATGAAGGTAAGCACCTGGATCAACAACGAATCTGATTCAACCCGACCCGACTGATGCTGCACATTTCCGCATAGATCGAGTAGCTGCTTGCTACATTACACCAATTTTGGCATCCAGCACAGCGAAGTGCAACTTTGCTTATTTGCACCATATTTTGCCCAAATCACGGGGCAAGCGCCATTAGTAACCACGAGGGCTACTATGTTCGAAAATGGCAGCTCTATTTTGAATCTGCCCACACTTCCGCATTACGGTGAATGCCAGTAGCTGATTGGCTGCCCAGAAGCATTTCTGTCAATCAGACCCCGCCGGCAGCCGAAGCCGGCCTCGTCACCTAAGGCCAAGGATCTAAGGCTGCTGAGTGAGCTGATTGAGCATGCCATGCTGCGGGCTGCCCTACGCATAGCTCTCAACTCACCCGCTTTTGGCGGTTGTCACCCGCCTTGAAAGCTGATGAATCACCCGCCAAGCTCTTCATACGCCCATTCACTTCTATGGGCCTCCCACCCGCCAAAAAGAAAATCGGGTGTTTTCACCCGCCTTCGTGACAAAAAAGGTTGGGAGCTATGCCTACGTCCCTACGCCAGAGCACTCTGGGCCACTCCCATACTGCTGACTGTCATCACTGCCCGCCACGACGCACCACGAGACCCATAAGGTGAGACATGACCACTTCTGGCCTCGTTGCCCACGCATTCCAATCCCACCACCAGGCTTCACTCGAGCCCTGGTTTGATTTCCCTCCAAATAGCTCCCGATATTCCCAGGATGCTAAACCACGCCTAGGATGGACCAGCCATGGTTGCCTCTAGTCGCCGTATGTAAACATCTACAACTGATACTGCTGCCTGTGCATACATTTGCCGCCAAAATACCACACACCTTTATTCCTACGTTATCTTCAACGGCCCACTGAACGTGCTCTACCCTTTACCAACAGCATGATAAACAGTCGCTGGTAAACAGTCCTGCTCCGCCCTTTCACTGACCCATGAGAATATCATATACTATTTGCAACCTCATCATTGACGTTACGTGTGACTCTGCCATTATATCCTAATGTATACCCCACAATCCCAAATTCGCCAAACTGCAAATGTGGTTCGACTCCTGTAACAGTATTTGACTTGATGAAAGTGACACTTAAACAATCTGTCTTTCCAATGTGTCTCTTATAACTGTACCATAGCATTATAAACATTGTTACATCCCTCTGCTTAGTACTAATGCCGTGTACTTCAGACAACACTCTGCATAACTTTCCTGGGCCATTTAAACTCGCTTATTGCGTCTGCGTCAGCTGAACTTGATCCTGCCACGTGCTATCTGTATGCGATCGTGGCATCTGCCCTCCACTAGCTGAACCTGCCCATGTATTGTAGCCACTTGTTAACCCATTTTGTTTCTTTGACTACCCATCTGACTTTGACGTGCTCATAGCAAACCGCACTAATGAATCTGCGCATTGGTTTCATACGGTACTTGAATGTGTTATAGTATGCTGCCCACTGCCTGCTGCATTCGCTTATTGTAATCATATACCAGGTGATAGGTTTCATGCTCACTGGTCTTATACAATACCGCAATGTGTTATAGTATGCTGCCCACTGCCTGCTGCATTCGCTTATTGTAATCATATACCAGGTGATAGGTTTCATGCTCACTGGTCTTATACAATACCGCAATGTGTTATAGTATGCTGCCCACTGCCTGCTACATCTGTTTACTGAGCCCATATACCATTTGACTCTGTCTACCATGTTCTCCTGATAACTAAACACGTATACAGTATAGTGCTTGTCTTAGTTGAACTCACACGCTGTACCCCCTCCACCCTGCTCCATGTGCCCAAATGCCACCAGCATCTATTGCCCGATAGAATATGCAATAGCCTGCTATCCCCTGCATATGATGAAGCCTCTTAACCAACTGAACTGTACAATACTAGCATACTATACTACGGTTAGGTGACCTAATTACCCCCTTCCCACACTTAGATACCACTATGCTAAATTGACCAAGAGCTCTATTTATGCACCCACACTTTCTGCATGGTGCATATACGCAATTGTGACAAAGTGACTCACTCACTAAGTCTCAGCATGTTCACTAAAGCTACCAGCCAAATTATTTGCACTTTAATACTTTAATTTCACACTCTGCCTTGCTAGACACCACACACAGACACTTGGGGATTTACCTACTACGACAGCCCCGACCTGCCTAACAACACGATAACGAAACAGCCTCTAGCTATGGTTGACCCTCCATACCGATTGTTGAGTAACCCTTGTACAACCAAATCTAGGAATAACCGTTTTAGAGCTAGACTAGCTAAAATATATGAGCCCCCTAGAAGCTTGCTACCCATCTCTATAGGAAGAAGGACACCTAAAACTCTGCCTGGCCCTATGCCCACAAGTACCGTGTTAGCACACAACCGCCTTCCTAAAACAAAAAGATGCATAGTCCAGCACTTGAATCCCAAAGACCAGCTAACTTCCCACCCAGCAACTACAGCTCTCACTAGCCCGCCTATTAAAGGAGCTCTAATAAATTCTAGATCCCTAGCAGCTCATGCCACGGAGATCGCCAATCGGTTTCTGAGGGATAACTTAGACTTCCTCGCCATCACCAAGACATGGCTACATGCAGCAGCAGGCCTTATGCTTATGTTAGCGGTCCCCGATGACTATACTATTTTGAGACAAGATAGACAAGGGACTAGAGGAGGAGGTATTGCCATTATCTGTAAATGCAGCCTCTCTATGAGATTAGCCCCCCTTACGATATTCAATCATGTGAAGTACTGTCAGTCAAAGTACCTCTGATTAACTCTCAAACCCTTAAAATCCACTTGATATATCGCCCCCCCCCCTCGGCCCAACTGGGACATTTGAGGAAGACATTAATACAATCCTAGCTAATAACCTCAAAAACTCAATGCAAGCATTACTATTCGGTGACCTTAATCTGGGTTTCAACGACCCTTCAGATCAGCCTGCCTTGGCAATCGCGAATACTCTGTCAGAATTAGGCTTCACCCAAAGAAGCACAACCCCCACCCAAAACAAAGGTAGAATACTAGATTGGGTGGCAGACCACAACTGTCATGCCAACATCCTTTCCATCTCACCGCTAGCCTGGACCGACCACTACTTACTTTCATTTACACTTTCCATCAATAGACCCCTGCCCACTCCTGCCTACATGGCTCCACCCACGCTAATAGAGTATCACAGTGGATAGGCTTATCCCTGCCTTACTCCCTACCCTTAACTCTCTTCCTGACAGTGCTGACCCAGAGAGTCTGGTTGAGGAGCATAATAAAATTATGACCTCCTCCTTGGACCAGATTGCACCCCTTAAATTTAGGCGAAGTAAGCCAAAAAACCATCTGAACTAATGGTTCACACGTTTCCTAAAAAATCTAAGGCAACAAAAAACAAATTGCGAGGCGGCCTGGAAACTACTACCCTCGGAAGCCAACAAATGAAAGCTCACCAAACTCTCATCCCTCTAGAAAAAAGAAATCTGCCTAGCTAAGCGAGCATCTTACGACACTCGCATGTCCCAAGCTAATTCCAACATGAAAGAATTATTTACTATACTCAAAGAATTAGAGACCCCTATCGTAATACCAGACACTTGTAACAAAGATAGAAAGTGGTGCTCAGACATCCAACATGCACTCACTAATAAAGTATCTAGCTTACAAAATAAAATATCCCAAAAAAAAAGACTCACCATCACTCAAAACAACTGGGAACACAGAAGCCCAACCCCGATTCAACTTCTCCAAAGTATCTATCCTTGAGGTGGAAAGAATTATTCTAGCCCTCAAACCTTCCAACTGCCAGGGCGATCTCTGCCCTGCACAGCTCATTAAGGATGGGGTTTGGGACCTATCACCCTTCATAGCCAAGCTTATCAACGCTTCCTTTGCCACTGGCACTATCCCTACTAACCTCAAACAATCATGGGTACTCCCACTCCTAAAAAAACAATGTTAGATCCCTTAACACCGACCAACTACAGGCCAATAACAACTGTCCCCTTTCTCCTAAAAATATTAGACAAGGTAGCCTACACGCAAATACAAAAATATTTGGAATTACACCACTTTCTAGGACCTAGACAATCAGGCTTCCGTCCACAACACAGAACAGAGTCTGCCCTCATTGATCTCAAGACCCAAATCGATGAGCTTAGAGACAGCAGCAAATCAGCCTTGCTCCTCCTCCTAGACCTCTCAGCTGCGTTCGATCTGGTGGATCATACAATATTATGCAACCATCTCGACACAGCAGCACACTTCTCTAAGGACGCCATAACTTGGATCAGATCGTTCTTAAGTGGCAGAACTATGAGGGTCTTCTCTCCCTCTGCAGACCCTATACCCATCACTTGTGGCATACCACAGGGGTCCTGCGTTTCGCCCACACTGTACAATATCTTCACCAAGCCCCTTTTCGATGATCTGGACCATCTTGGTATCACCTACATTAACTATGCAGATGATACCCAGATCCTCCTCCCACTTTCAGGGGATTATGACAAGGATTTGGCCTTGGTGAATAGAGTGTACATCATCATCCAGGCATGGATGACCACGCACGGTCTATGCCTGAATGATGATAAAACAGAACTCATCATCCGGGGTACCCCCACTAACTTAAAAAAACTGGGACCTGACTACGCCTCATTTATAATCGACGGAAACCGTATCAAGGTAGCACATGAGGTAAAAACATTAGGTTTTTATCTCGACTCTACGCTCTCATTCTCTAAACAGGTTAACATGCTAGCGTCTCTACGGCCTATAGATGCAAACCTATAAGAACAGGTAAGCCATTTCTCTCGAATAACAGATGTACCATCCTGGCCAGAGCCCTCATCCTGTCCCGCTTGTACTATTGCAACGCCCTGTACATAGGTTCCAACAAATCCATTATTAGAAGAATCCAAACCCTACAAAACAATGCCCATAGAGAGGCTCTAGGCATCTCCAAAAGAAACCACATTTCTGAGAGTAGATGACAGAATAACTGGCTAGGAACTAATGACAAAATCCTCCTAAACACTTTGTCGCTTACCTATGAATCTCTCAATAACACCGCCCCCATCTACCTCTCTGAGAGATTCCACAAACTGACTTCCACAAGACCCACCAGATCAGCAAACAGGGCCCGCTTGCCCATCCCTAGATTTAAAATATCCACGATTGGAGGTAACAGTTTCCCTGTTAAAGTGGCTAAACTATGGAACTCCTTGCCTCCTACACTGAGAATAGACCAGTCCTAGCTTAACTTTAGAACCAACACCATCCCGTGGCTGAAATCCAATGACCATTAAGTGACATGATGTTTAAGCATCTGCCTACACAACTGAATGATAACAAACAATGCCCATCTCTAGTTTGCAACCTTTACTTGGTGTACTCTGTCTATACTCTGTGCTCTTTTCACCACTTAGCAAGCCCCACCCACCTGGTGCCTTCCTGTTTGCCGCTCATTTTCCCTACTTAAGGAGCCCTCCAGCCTCTTTTCCTTTGCAGATGGAGAGCAGGTGCAAGTGGATCTAGGTCACCTGGCCCAAGCCCCGCCCACCTAGTGCCTTTCTGTTTGCTGCTCTTTTTCACCACTTAGCAAGCCACGCCCACCTGGTGCCTTCCTGTTTGCCGCTCTTTTTCACCACATAGCAAGCACCACCCATCTTCTTAGCCCTGCCTCTTCCTTCCTGCTCCTAACTATTAGATCAAAGGCGTGTCTCGCCCGGGCGTCCTAAGCGAAGGGCAGACGAAGAAAAGGGGAATTCCTGTTTGGACCTGTTCGGACCAGGAGGACCCAGGGCGCGGCCCCCTGCTCAGACAGCAGGTAGGCATGCACCAACATGTGTTATTCCCTGTGGTCCCCCCGTGATGTTCCCTTGTGCCCCCCATTCTCGCACACAGGTATTGTCTGTTTTGCTTGATTCTTCTACCCTGCTCCCCCCTTACCCCACTCAAGCCTATTTCTGCTGGAGTCTGTCCTGATACATTCTGGTTTCACCATCACCGTCTTGTGGACAATGCTGGATTTGACTTTTATGGACTTCATTCATTCATGGTGCGTCACCCTTTCTCAGCTCTCATGCTGGACTTCCTTTGCATCTTATACTCATGGTGGCCCTGAATCATGCTGTTCCCATCTTCATCTTGTATCCTGGCTTGCAACATTATGTGTTACTACTGACTTCTGCAATTGTATTCACTCTCCCCTCTTGCTTCTCCACTCTTTTGACTGCTAACTCTCTGTTCTCTCCTCCTTTCCCTTCTCCCTTTTCCTATCTCCTCCCCTTACTTTCTTCTATGCACTTACTCTATCAGAATTGTCCCTGGGCCTAGTCTGATAGCAACTTCGTCTGTCTCCTCCTCCCTCCCCTTACTGTTTTTTTCCTCCCCAACACCCCTCCAGCAGTATCTGAAATGTCGTCAGGCCTATTATGATAGTCGCTTGTTTTGTTCCTCCCCTAGCTTTCTGCACCCCTCTCCCTCACCTCTTGTTTTTTTCTGGCTCTACCAGAAATGTCGTCAGGCCTAGTACGGTAGTCGCCTATCTGTTTCCATTTCCTTCCCACTCTCCCCCTCCCTTCCTTATCTATGTTTTAGCTCTTGCACTATCTGAAATGTCGTCAGGCCGAGTAAGATAGTTAATTTCACATCCTTACTGTTCATGGCCTGTAAGAATGTCATTGTTTTTTCCCTTGTTCCCTCCCTTGCCTTGAAGCGCTTTGAAACACACTGTGCATAGGCGCTATATAAATAAACTATCATATCATATCATAACATTGTAAATATTGTATAGCCTGCTATTGTATAACTGTATTTCACTTCATGACTCACTATATGTTACCCTGCGGAGATAATTACAACTTTGTACATAATGCCTGTAATATCTGTAAATAAGAGTATACCCAGCTTTGTAAATAATGTATCACACTTTTGACTCTATGTAACTAAGCTTCGCATTATCTTGTAACTGCTGCGTCCTGATACCCCTGGGTCTGACAAACAAACAAGGTAGTAATTTGGGGTTATCACAAATTCTCCTAGGACGATATTGATTAACTGTACTAAAACAAAAACCGGCTGTGGCAAAGGCAACAGTTTGAGCTTTTGTGTCTTTATGGGATAGGCATTTACCGGGCACTGGTATGATGCACTCCTAAGCCATATGGTCTCAACAGCTGGAAAATGGACCTGGGCATTGGATGGAAGTACCTTGCAAATGCTCACATAATACCTCAAGTCAAACTTGTTGGCTTTGTTGGTGTTTGTTTTTAATAGGATTTCAGTGCATGGAAAATATATCAATCAAATGGCTGAAGTCACACGTGGTAACAACATTTTATTAACACTAGGAGCCATTTACAGCTGCAATTAAACCATTAACTCTCAGCAGACCGCTTAGAGAAAACATTGTCAGGCTAAAGTTTGATGTTAATGCTTCACAGAGCGAGCTCAAAGATATCCCAGTAGGATGTGTTTAGGGTGGGGAGGGGCAGGTAGTCGGTGGGAATGGCCATAGGGATTACCATGGTAAAGGGCCGTCAATGGGTGGGCAAACAACCAAACAGCACCTACAAGCTGTGTATCCTTCTTCTTCTTTGTGTCAGGAAGATAGTTTAGGGGGCAAGATACTCACCTTGGAAGCAAGACGACACAGAGCAACACAGGATCGATCCCCGGGTCCGCGCTTAGAACTCTCTGTATATTAAGTGCGTTATAAATAACCTATCGTATGACATGTCAGCTCCCTCCTACCTGTGCTCCAATACAATAGTTTTTGCATTTAGGTGGCACTTAGTGCCACCTAATAGACAAAACTAATAACTGTTCATGGCCTTAAGTCATCCAATACCGCAGAGTGTAATCCACAGTTACCAAAATGTCTTCTTCGACGGTTCCACACAAGACAATTGCAAAAACATTTGCCATGCCTCCACAAAGCCCCAGCTGAAACCATCACACATATCTGTTAATTGCCGCTCTAAATACCATTTATTTTACAGCTGTAAATTGGATGCAGATTCAGCATTTTTAATTGCTTTTCACCGGCTTAGTAAAAATAGACTTAAACGGAATTGTCCCTTACCTCTTCCGGCGCGGATTCTGCGGCTTACTGCGTGACCTCGGGGACTGTGACTGGTCATCGTCTGCTTCAGGACAGAGGCATACATTCATAGTTTTGTGCGCAATCTCTTGACAAACAAGATTTGCATCTGCCTTGCATTCGCCTTGGCGCAGTCAAGTGGATTGTTTGATCATCACAAAATGGCTGGCCCGCGCAAGCAAATCTCTGCAGACACAATTTTCATGTATTGTAATGCGATTCTTATGGCGATAATGCCATGGAGCAAGGACTGTACCGTGTGGTAATGGCCCGCCATCCCTACGTAATGTCCTGAGTGAAGTCCCTAACATGCATGCGGACATGGCAAGGCTGGGGTACAGGGATCTCAAGGGCGAGGGTGTCCTGGTTTTCCCATCCGAGGACTTTTACGCCTAATGGATTCAATGAAGACTGTTCTTGCTCATGGGTCCTTTCTGCATGATTTATCTTTCTCTTTCTGTCTTTGCTTTACTTTTTATTCGGTACACAGATGTGTCTTGTTATGTGATGGAGGTAGTTCCAAGTGTTTAGACCAAGAATATTTTCAAGCTACAGCTGTGGACTCTGGATCACATTTAAGTTAAATACAGGACTGGTGTTCAAGGAAGGAAGATTGGTCGATCAAAATGGAGTTATTGACACTCGGCATGCAGAGGCTTGAGCACGGAGCTGAACACGCAGCTGGAGGGTGTACCAAATATGACCTCGCATGGATCTGACATGAGCAGTATAGTGCACTCCTACTTTAAGCTCTCGAGCAACTTACGGCTCTCTAGATGTTTTGGACGCCAACTCCCTTGATCCCTCACTATTGACTTTATTGGATAGGTCTGATGGGAGTTGTAGACCTAGAGATCTGGAGAGTGAACGGTTGCAGAGCCGTGCCCTTGAGTATACCAGTGGAATAATGTTGAAGTACTAGAACTGCTAGTGATTTTCGTCACTCCACAACAGTGACACTGAGAAACATTGGTTGCAAGCACAGGTTCCCCTTCATAGAATGGTTTAGGACAACATGCATCCCCATGGAGAATAAAATTTACTATCAAAAAGAATGTCTCCTCTACCTCTACCTCACCTTTCCCCCCTATTCCTTCCTCACACTTTCATTCTCTGTTACTGTAATACAGGTCTTCCTAGAACCAGCTTGTTTAAGAATTGATCAACACTGCAGGAATAGACGCATCCATTACAGCTTCGAGGGGTGCGCGTATGAGCTCTCAACATGTTTCTACATGTGACCTGTGCAATGCTATCTACGTCTAGCGTTCCCGATTCCTCGAACACTGCTCGTATGTGGACATTTGCTTCCTCAGATGTAAAAAAACTGTTCCAGTAAAGGGCTGCAAACCCTTCACTGCTTAACTGCCATTTTCCCCAATTCACCTCTGGTAATAAGTTTAGAAGTGGACCAATTGTCCACCAAGAGATTTTCACATGTAAATATATTATTATGCCGAACCCATGTACTCAATGTTTTTTTTTTCTCTTGATATCCTCTCAATTTAATTCGGAGCCAAGATTGTTTTATCTGCCCCGGGGGACAAAGCGTTAATTAAGCAATATGCCCCGAGCGGCGGGGGCATTACTGACTCAGGTAATGCCTTGGGGCCCATAGTTATAGGCCCCGATTGAAGCGAGGGCCTTAACGAAGGCCCCGGGGCATTACCAGAGTCGGTAATGCCCCAGCCGTGAGGGGCATATAGCTATTAGTACCCCGAACCTGCAAAAACTGCGTGACCGGGGCACTAAAAGCTTTATTTTTTTCCCAAAACGCTGTAGAGTTTCGGGAAGAAAAAAAAGACGTCAAAGAAAATGGCCGCCATTGAAAGGGAAAATGGAGTCCGTTTTCCCTTTCCATGGCGGCAATCGGGAGCGGACGCGCTGGAAACAGAAGCGTTTCCAGCGCGTCCGCTCCTGAAAAAAAGAAGGTAAGTGGGGTTGGGAGGGCAGAACGGAGGGGAAAGGGGAAAAAAAAAACGAGAAAATAATGTACCTGGGTCCCCGGTGGGGGACGATGGAAGTCTCCAGCCGTGTGGAGGCTCGGAGCGGGGATGGCCCCGCTCCGAGTCGTCACACGGCTGGAGGCATTCATCGTCCCCCGCCGGGGACCAAGGCATAGAAGGTAAGTGGGGTGGGGAGGGAGGTGGGAGGAGGGATGGAAAGAAAACAAAATCCTTACCTCTGTCCACGGAAGCCTTCGAGCATCCTCATTGGCTGAGGGGCTGTCACGCCCCCCGCCGGCCACAAAGGCCGTGGAATCCTGACGGAGGGATTCCCTGCCTGGTAACGACTCGGCGAGGGCCAATCAGAATGGCTCTTTCATTCTGATTGCTCCCTCGCCGGGTACTAATTTGCAATAGTAGGGCGCTGATTAATGCAGCCATATTCCCTATATCAGCACCAGATCATTTGGACAGATTTAGGGCTGGTGCACAGATTGTGGATCCCCCCCCTTCACCTTGCACCCCGGCAAAGACTAGAATAAGGAAAAGGGAACAAGAGGGGATTGGTGTTTGGAGAAGGCACTTGCACCACAATGACCGGGAGCTGAGAGAAATCACATTGCTAGCCCCCGCCACCTAACTTTAACAGCGGGCAGGAGAATACATAACTATTTGATTCGGATTACTCCGTTTACACATACAGTAACAACATAAATCATCCTCAATTTAAAACCCTTATGGCATAAAAATTACTTTACCTTAAAAGAACTGCCCCTTTAAGAAACTCTGCCAGACTGTATATAAAATCCAAGTCTCCACAGTTCACCACATAACACGGCGCTCTTAGGTATTTCCTTATTTCATTTGCCCGAAACAAAGGCCTAAGCAAGAACCGGCGAAGGGCTTAAAAACGGGGACAAATTAAGAGAAAATGAATCAAATCATCTTCCTGCCCCATTTAGCATACATGTTGTGTCTTGTCTTTCCCTGCACCCGGCCCTGTATGCATCTAATGCTGTGAGTGACTGACATGGAATGCTGTGTGTGAGAATGTTATGTGCGGAATGGTTCTGTCAAAGTCAGTTGAGAAGATGGGTTGACTGAGAGGGGCAGCCGCTGAATGTTCGGTCCCTGTAACTTACCTGTTGTGGCCTAACGTATCCCTGTACCCTGGAGCTGGGACATGAGTAGAGATGTTACCTGTTCCTAAAGTGGTGTCAGTGTCATCTTTGGCCAGGAACCCAACTTAACAATACGCAGTTGGTTTCCCCATTCTTCCATCGTGTGCGTTTTTTCGGTGGGCAGTACATTTAGCCTAATCAGCAGCACCCACCTTCTGCAGGACAGTGATCTAATCCTGGTAATATCTCCTTTTTTGGTGTAACCGACAGTCTGCATATAGTGTAAGCAAGGGCAGCTTATTTATTTTTTGCATCTCTTCCCCATTTAATCGAGTTTGCAGGCAGGAGAGGTGTGGATCCGACAGCATGAAAGATGCCTTTTAAAGTAACCAGAGGAAAGAAAGCTTTGCATCCTCCCAGCTGAATTTTCATGAAGAACCACTAATGAGCCTAGCTGGCAACCATCCCAACACTCTTTTGGAAGATCTCATCATAGATTTCAGTCTAATTGGATTTTTTTTATCATAAACTTAATGAAGTGTGACAGGCATCATCAAAATAGTTAAAGCAAACGCCTAATTTTAAAAGTTTGACTCCCCGGAGTACACTATCACGCTCCCTAAGGTTTTCAAAAGCACAGTAGCTGCAAAAGAAATTAAGCAAATTAGAATCCTTGTGGGTTTTCATTAAGAACATTGTCTGGCCCTTCTGGTGAAAGATTTCATGGACCAAATACCAGATCCTATTTATTAAACAGGGGCCATGAACAGCCACAAATCTGGATCAATAGAGATAAACTATCCATCACTGGACCTCACCCTAATGATTTACTTAAGAACATGATGATTATATATATTTGCATAGGTGTTTTATATAGTGCCAGCATTACTGTCACAACTTAATGCTTATTAAGGTTTTGTTTCATTAGTTTTGGCTATAAGGCCGATGGCGAATTTAGCGCCACCTATAAGCCAAAATGAATGCATTGGAGTACAGCTAGGGAGAGATGGCATATGACGAGGGACACAATGATTGTAGGTTCTGTTTGGTTATTTACCTATCCACTGCCTGCACGTGGCCATGCTAATCCCTATGGCCATTCCCACCCACTTCCGGCGCTTCCCACTCAAAACACGCCCTCGTGGGATCTCTTTGAACTTTATCAAGCCTTAAAATGAAACTTTGCAATCGAAGTGCCTGCCAGGGGGTTTTCAAAGCAGTATTAATAATATAACAGGTGGATTTGTATAGCGCACGTTCATCCACCAAAGGGGTATCTGGGTTCAATTGGCAGATAGCAGATGTTTATTGTTACTCAACTTAATGGTACTCCTTTTATCAATCTTGGTCAAACAAAGGCTCCTGTAGTGGATGCATTAGTCCACTGAGACACAGACTCGGCCATTCTTCTGAGAGCTAATGGTTTGATTGGTGCTGTAAACAGGCTATTGGTGTAATAACAATGTTTTAACCAGATATGCCTTTATCCACTTGATTTATACAAAGTATGTGTGCCCTTCACTGAAGTCCTGTTAAAAACAAGCATTAGCAAAGCCAACCGTTTCAACTTGTATTTAGGTAATACATAGACATTTGCCAGGCACAGCTTTCATATGCCCAGGTATGTGCACCATTTTCAAGCTCCTACTATTAATGGCCAAGTAGTACTGTAACGGAAATGCTGGGAAATTGCCTTTCTCATATCTACACAAGAGCAAAAACTGTTGGCATTGCCAATGCTTGTTTTATTTGTTGTTTTGGTACAGCACTAAACATCAGTGATTGGTCACTTCACAGCACGAAAGTTAGGAATTGAAAGTAAAGGGGTGAGGTGGAAAGCAGTTCAAGACATTCTAAGATCCGTAAGCAACGCGGCATAAGTGAGTCTTCAGTGCTCGTCTAACTTAGTGCGGTCTGGAATGAGGTGAGGATTTGGTGGCAGTCAGGTTATGGTGAGCTGTCCTTAGGCAGCTGGTCAGCTGGTAGAGCGATAGCACCTTGGTTAGATAAGATGCAATCTGACCCTATATGGCTTTAGGTAAGATGCAATCTGACCATATATGGCTTTGTGAGTTGTGCACAGAATTTTAAAGTCAATGGGCAGTATTATAGAAACTTTACACTGGTGCAAGTGCAATTGGTGCTAGAGCAAAAGTACTCTAGTGCAGAAAATATATTACTTCAATTAATTTTTGTACGAGGGCAAAGGACTAGAACAGACATTGCCCTGGTGCAAAAGTGCATTGAATGAATGTGTCTTTTACTCTAGAGCAATTTTGTGCCCTAGTGCTAGTTACACTTGCACTGAGGCAGATGCAGCGCGCGCACCGGCAAGTCCCGAGAAGTCCATCTTTGCCCGGAACTCTCTTGTCTGCATTTGATGAGCTCCTCGCTGGCTGTTCTACGAGGTTGAAATATAGCCTGTATCTGGCTTTAAATTACTAAACAACGTGTAAGCCGCGCCTTCATTTTCTATGTGGCTACAAAAGCAGCCGTCCGCATGCACCAGGGCGCGTGTACCGAGCAAGTCCCGAGAAGTCCGTCTTTACCCGGAACTCTCTTGCCTGCGTTTGATGAACTCCTCGCTGGATGCTCTACGGTATTTTTTTTGCAACCTGAACTTTGTATAAGGAGACCTCTTATAACTTTAAAAACATTATCTGACACTTATTTCCTTTGTATTTTATATAGAAGTTGTAATATAGCCTGTATCTGGCTTTAAATTACTAAATAACGTGTAAGCCACGCCTTCATTTTCTACGTGGCTACAAAAGCAGGCGTCCAGGCGCACCAGCGCGCACGCACCAAGCAAGTCCCAAGAAGTCCCTCTTTGCCTCGGCGTTGCGGCGAGCGGACTCTCGTGGACTCCTCTGTAGCGCTGGGACGCCCTTTTCATCCATCATGTGTACCACTTTAAAATCTGGCAAGCCAAAGGGCTTAATACCAGAAAAACAAAGAACTGCCATTAGGGCGGTGGTTGTTAACACTCGAAAATGCTTTTTGAACCAGACGTCAACTCCAAAGTCATCTCGGAAACCCATCTTAATGAAAACTGGTCCAAAGGATCTGATGGACATACGCACATTTTGTAAAGAGCAACCCACTGCCACAGCTTCAACAATGCCTAGTAAAGGTTTTAATAATCTGATGGCTAATTTCCCGTACTCCCCTTGGAAGTCGATGTACAAACGTCAGACCAATTGAAAGCTGCTCGGCCCAAATGGTCGTCCATCTCGGAAACTTAAGCCCAAGTTGCTTAATGTGACGACCGAGTGCCGCCGGTTGAAAATTTTAGGGTGCACAACTCTATAACAGACATTAGTCTCTTGGATAATGTACCTTCAACAGCCTTAGCGGGAGGAAATGATGGCACTGTTATGGGAGTGGGTCTCTGATGTGGCGACAATCGACTTAAATTTATCTAACTCATGTTTCTCACCACAGTTGCTGCCCGAGAATGTCTAAATCACCAGTAATGTTTTCCTATGTTAATGTATCGTTTTGTGTACCCACTCCTCGAAGACCTATTGCTACACTGGTTCCCAAAAGTGACGATGTATCGGCAATTACTATAAAAAATTTCTCAAATCTGGTGGAAATCGCATTAAATGCTATGCAGCTATCACTAACTACTCTACTCAAGCTATTTGAAACGCTCAACGCAAATTAAACAATCAAGCAGCACAAATTGAAAAACTGATTTCATGGCAATATAAAGTCACGCATAAGTTGCGGTGCACATGTTTAATTTGTCCTGCAACTGAAAGTGTCCCTACCACTACGGCTGTCACCACCGAGGTTGTTGACGATGTGCTGTCCCTTCGGGCAGCCGATGCACAACTTCCTGGTTGTAAATTAGCCTTTATTAATGTTCTGCAAATTGACAAAATCATCTGTGTCCCTGACACCAATGTTGAATTGCTATGTCCTGATACTGGCCTTAATATCGAGCCCCTTAGTCATCCAAGGGGCCCGAGATCAACTCAACTTGAGAGTGAGAAGCCGTTGCAAGCTGCGTACACCATTTTTTCTAAAAACACCAAGCGCAGCTCTACATTGCCTTCTCTCTCTCAAATTAGACTATCAAAAACTGAGTCCAAAACAAAGAACAACAACGGTGCAAAGACCAAACTAGTTATTAAAAGACTGAATCTTCCTGCCAAAAACACAATCTCGACAGCCCGAGCAATTTCCAAAAAATACCAACACATTGGTGGTCATTACGAGTGCGGCGGTAAGAGGTTAACGGCACCGGTAAGGATCCCGGTGCCGTTAACCCCTTACTGCCGCATGTTAAGACGGATTTCTGAACTCTGTCCTGGTGGCGCAGAAGTTCAGAAGGCCAACCTAATTACTTGGAACAGGGTAACCTCTGGACAAGCCAGACCAATCAAGGTAGCGATCGCGGCGGTCAAGACTAGGTCTCAAGAGGGGTGAGGGTGACTGAAAGCCCGCAATGAGCACACAAAGCAAGAGCGCTTACAAACTACTCCAAACAGTTGTTATATCAAAAATATATACACATTTATTTTAAGGCCTTTAAAACAATGACCGTAGCGAGAAAATCACAATATCACAATATTAAACCAACACATACCATATCAACACAATATATATACAAATACAACAGTCGCTAGCGTTAAAAGCACGAAATATGTAGTCCACCTGTAAGGGAAGGAAAACAGGCAGTGCGATAACGTTTTAGACTCAGCTCGCCTTCAGAGGCACCTAACTAGATGGAAGTCCGAGCCCTGCGAAGAGTGGAGCCTTGTGCTCAAAGTACCTGCCACGCCGGTGCCAACGGGCACAAGGGGAAGCTCTTCGGAGGAAGTCAGGCAGTTCGGGTTAGTGCCCAGCAGAAGGAGAACAGGTGCCGCAACTCAAGCGCAGCCTCCACAGCGGGCAGAAGCAGAGCGCGAGTACGGCCAAAAGGGTGCTGTTTTTACACAGCGGGGAAAAGCAATGGGCTACTGCAGGAGGGTGACCAGATCCTAGCTAAACTACTCACCGGTCCCCGAAGCAAGCAGACCCAGGCTTCTCCACGTTAGTTTCAGCAGCTGGCAGGTTCAGAAGAGCAGGGAACGCCTCGTAGTCGTGTAGAGCAAAAAGACGTCCCAATCGACGAAACCAGCACAGTTTGTTGCCGCAGCAGGACAACGGAGCGGCCGTGTGTATTCAAGCCAAATGTACACTCCTCCCTTCAGACTTGGGAACGCCAAGTGTACGAAGCGTGGGAGAGTGACAAGGACTCGGAATACAACACAACCTGGCGGCGGTTACAGAGCAGGACTCCCTTGTAAGCTGGTCAGTCAACTGGATGGCCCAGAGACACTTCCGAAGGCTTACTTGGCAGGAGATGATGAAGTCGCCGGGAATAGCTGTTCCTGCTATTCCAAAGGTCGAAGCACCAGTACAGGCCTTCTGGTTCGATCAAAGGAGGAAAGGGTTTCACAGGACGACAGCAGTGCAAAGGAGGATTCCTTCAGCGGGTCACCAGTGATTCCTCGGTCCAGCCTCTTGGTTGCAGGATACTTGGCTCCTGTATTCCTTCGTTCGTGAGAACTCAGGAGATCGACATGGTAGTGGTGTTTCCAGCTCCCTCTTATCCACGGTTCCCTTCACGCCAAAACGGAGGGGAGCCAATGGGAGATCCGCTCATCAACACACATACCATACATGGACCAATCACGGACCACGGTGGTCCCAGGCATTCACACCACCCTAGACTCTCTGGCACCCAGGATGTGTATTGGGACCAGACATCCCAGCCCACACCCTGGAGGCACACAAACGACATGTAGAAGCCCGCGAAAGCAACCACGTTTCGCGGGAAAGTACATGCCCAAATAAGGAAGGCCCCGGGTCGCTCGACCTGGGGAAGGTGAAGGGCGCAAGACGGTCAGTGGACAAGACAAAGGAGCCTCGTGGTCTGGCCATTTTGAGAGCCAGGCCACCATTTTGGGTTCAATGCGAAAAACGTGCTCAGAACGCCAAAAGGAGCTCAAAATAAACAAAACAATCGCTGCCACCATTCGAGTCCCTGAATGACTTGCACCGATCAAATACCATCCTAAAAGAGTATCTAGGGCCTGTAGAAGGCTAGAGACCCAAGAGAGCTGTAACTTAGCTTACAGTGCCCTCTTGTGTCATGTTGCACTAAAGCCGCAACACGATAAAAGAAACTACGGGAAACAGCGTTCCCCGGTACTGACTGTCTTAAGGGCATGTCAGTTTCCCTGTAAGAAAGAGCGAAAGCCCAGAGGAGTGCAGCAGAAGGCTGCACTTCTCTGGCAAAGTCAAGAACAAGGTGCAAAACAACAGCAAAAAGTTTAGGGGTTGCCACATGGAAGGAAAATTACCTACAATTACGAAATCTTTCCTAACACTCGCCCCTCCCAGACTATGGACAGGGGGAACTAATCCACCCCTGGATGAGTCTCTTGTTCAGGTCGGTTAAACATTCTGGACCCATCAGCATTGCTATGTTGGACACCTGGCCTATGCTCAATAGTGAAGTCGAAGCCTTGTAGACTTATGGACCACCTAAGCAACTTTGGATTCTCCCCCTTCATGTTCATTAGCCACTTTAACGGCTTATGGTCAGTCTGCACAGTGAAGTGGGTCCCATAGAGGTAGGGCCTCAGCTTCCTTAGGGCCCACACAACAGAGAAACATTCTTTCTCTACCGTGGACCATCTGAGCTCTCTGTCCTTAAGCTGGCGACTAATAAAACCGATAGGGTGTTCCTTACCCTTCTCATCTACATGTGATAGTACAGCTCCTATCCCAGTGTCAGAGGCATCCGTCTGCACGATAAAAGGTCTTTGATAATCAGGGGCCCTGAGGACAGGGGCCTGGCACAAGGAGTCTTTCAAGCCATTGAAGGCCTTCTCACACTCGTCGGTCCAAGTTACCTTCTTGGGTTTCTTTGGAGTAGTGAGGGCAGTCAGAAGAGCAGCTATGGTGCCATAGTCTGCCATAAAATTGCGATAATACCCCGTGAGTCCTAAGAAGGCTCTCACTTGGGTTTGCGTAGTGGGGGTAGGCCAGTCTTGTACTGCTTGTACTTTACTGGGTAGAGGCTGTATCCTCCCTCCACCTACTTCATGTCCAAGGTAAACCACTGAGCCTTGTCCAATCTGGCATTTACTAGCCTTTATGGTCAAGTGGGCTTTCCGAAGAGCCTGGAGCACAATCCCGAGGTGTTTCACATGGTCTTCCCAGGTGGCACTGAAAACTGCTATATCGTCCAGATATGCAAGACAGAATTCATCCAACCCATTCAACACATGATTCACAAGCCTCTGGAAAGTGGCAGGTGCATTCTTCAACCCGAACGGCATTACCCGGAATTGGTAAAGGCCGTCTGGAGTAGAAAATGCTGTCTTCTCCTTGGCATGTTCTGCTAAAGCTATTTGCCAATAGCCAGCAGTGAGGTCAAACGTGCGGAGGTACTTGGAGGCACCCAAAGTATCCACCAGCTCATCTGTTCGAGGCAAGGGGTGGGCATCTGTCTTGGTGACAGCATTCAGAGCCCTGTAATCCACGCAGAACCTCAGTTCAGAAGTGCCTGCTTTTGGAACCAACACCACAGGGCTGGACCAAGGACTACTAGAGGGTTCAATCACCCCAAGATCTAACATCTTGTTGACCTCGGTCTTAATATAAGACCGTACTTTGTCTGACATCCTGTATCCCCTACTTTTGGTAGGTACACTGTCTCCTGTGTCAATGTTATGTTTGCACCAAGGTGTCAAACCAGGGGACTGTGAAAACAGGGGGGAAAACTGCCTAAGCAAACTTTTCACCTCAGCCTGCTGATCAGAAGTCAGGTGAGGGGCCACTCGGACACCCTCAAAGGAGCTATCTGAAGGACCGCTTTGGAACAGGTCGGGAAGAGGTTCAGACTCCTCTTCCTCAACGTCTGAAGCCAGTAGCAGTGCTGCGATTTCGACTCTTGGGACGAAAGCCTTCAGTCTATTCACGTGGAACACTTTTGGAGCCTGTCCAGGCCTTCCAAGGTCCACTAAATAGTTCACCTCACCCAGGGGCTCCACCACTGTGTAAGGGCCTGACCATTTGTCCTGTAAAGCTCGAGGCCTTATTGGATTCATGATCAGGACTTGCTGACCAGGTGTAAAGTTGATGAGGGAAGCTTTCTGGTCGTACCAATGTTTCACCAGCGCTTGCCCTGCCTTCAATTTATCACTAGCCAAGCCCATCAGAAGTACCATCCGTTTTCTGAGCCCTAGCACATAATCAACTACGTTGGTAGTAACAGGGGGAGTGGGCATCTCCCATCCCTCTTTGACGATGGCTAAGGGTCCCCGCACGGGATGACCGAACAGAAGTTCGAAGGGGCTGAAGCCAACACCCTCCTGTGGTACCTCTCGGTAGGCAAACAGTAAGCATGAAACAAGAAGATCCCATTTTCTTCTCTGAGGCTCCTCCAGAGCCCCAATCATGCTCTTTAACGTACTGTTGAAACGCCCCCCCAGACCATTGGTCTGGGGGTGGTATGCAGAAGAGAACCTGTAGGTGACCCCACATTCTTTCCACATAGCCTGCCTATACTTCGACATAAAGTTGCTGCCATGATCCGACACAACTTCTTTAGGGAAGCCAACCCTAGTAAATATGCCGAGTAAAGCTTCTGCAACTGACTTGGCAGTTACAGTTGTAAATGGGACGGCCTCAGGATACCTGGTTGCATGGTCGACCAGCACCAGGATAAACCTATTGCCCGAGGATGTTTGCGGGTCAAGGGGACCAACCATGTCGATCCCTACCCTTTCAAATGGTACCCCCACAACTGGGAGCGGTACCAACGGAGCTTGGATTGTCGCGCCAACCTTACCAGACAACTGGCAGGAGGCACAACTCCTGCAGTGACTTTCTACTTGCACCCCCATCTTGGGCCAGTAGACGTGCATGGATAACCTTTGCTTGGTCCTCTTCATACCAAGGTGACCAGCAAGGGGAACTTCATGCGCCAACTGCAGGAGGAAGGGCCTAACAGCAAGGGGAACCACCAACCTCCTATGGTCTCCTTCTGTAGACTCTGTGGGCTCACTATACAGGAGTCCACCTTCCCAATAAATCCTATGCTTCCCAGGAGGTTCACCCTCAAGCTGGGAGCAGGCCTGTCTCCTTAGGCCTTCCAGAGATGGGCACTCATGTTGGCCTTTACTGAATTCGTCCCTATCAGGACCTCCTTCAACTAACAAGTCTTTTAGTTCAGGATGATCGTTGGGGTCGAATACTTCAGGCATCGCCACCTCCTCGTCAGGCCCGGGCGATTGACCAACTTCGTCCACCGCAGTGGTAGGCGAGCTCGGGGGAATATTCTCTTTCCCTCGTTTTGACTTGTAGACTCCTTTCGCCTTGGGTTTCCCCTTTGGCTGGGGCGGCGTATTGGACTTGGCCAATGCTGCCCGTGCTTGAGACCGTGTGTAGGGTCTTTCGGCAGTGTCTCCTACGAGCCCTAAAGCTCTGAGATCATTACCCAACAAGACCTTTCCCGGGACGTTTCTCTGAATGCTCACTGGAATCCTGACTGCTGTACCATTTAAAGTAAGATTTACAGGTATTACGGGAAACATACGGAGGGGGCCGTCAGCCAACTTAGTGGGCATCAGAGTAGCTCTGGCAACTTCCTCTGAGTCTACCAAGGTAGAATCCACTACAGTGCGACTGCAGCCACTATCCCTAAGAGCTGGAGTATCCACTCCATTGATCAGCACACTGTCTTTAAAGTAGTGCTTGGTATTATCCGGAATCCTAGCATAAGCCTCTGCGACTTTAGGCTCCCAGGAACCCAGGGACACTAAAACTACCTCAGCCTCTATTCCGCTGGGAAATGAGTCTGAGGAGAAGGATGCTCCTGTAATCTCTTCTTCCTCGTAGGAGGAGAAGGCCAGATTAGCGGAGTGGACCCCCAAAGGTCTAACCTTACAAAGGGGATCCCCCTTCACGTGGTCAGTTGCTCCACAAGAAAAACAAGCCCCAGTGGGTCTGTTTACGTAGGGAGGCTTATTGTAACCAGAGTTCTGTTTCGGAGGCTGACCTCCACTACCCTGTGAGTTCTCTTGTGTCGTACCCTTGTTTTTCTTTTTGTGGCCCTTATGGGAAGAAGATTTAGCAGATTCCCCACCCTCCATATCTTTGGACTTTTTCCCTTCCTCCTGCTTACCAGGATGAGTTTTGTCCTTATGGGACACTCTATGTGACACCCATAAGTCTGCTGCAATGGCCAGCTTCTTAGGATCTATCTCCTTCGAATCGGCCAAATGCTGCTTAAGCTCCGGGGAAGAAGAAGCAAAAATGTGTTCCAGCATGACAAGATTTATCATGCCTTCGAAGGTAGAAACCTTATAACCTTCGACCCAGCCAGTTAAGTTTTTCAAAGATTCAGCGACATAAGATACCCAAGTACCACCTTCCTTTTTCTTATACTCTCGAAAACGCTTTAAATATTGGGCCGGAGTCTTCCCAAACTTTAAAATGAGAGTTTGCTTTAACATTGCGAAATCAGCTCGCTCAGCCTTCGACATTTCCATAATGGCACTACAGCCAGAATGGGGCAGTCTACTGAGCAACCACGCAATCTTATCAGCATTGTCAACTTCTTGAACCTCGCATGCATACTCAAACGCATTCAGCCAGTCCATAATGTCATTCCTTTCTTCATACACACTGAGCAGATCTTTCGGAAACCGTGGATGAGAGGAAGCCCCAGACCCATGTCCAGGACCCTTGGACCCATTTGCAACCTGAAGCTTGGCCAGTTCCAACTGGTGATCCCTGTCTTTCTGTTTTTCTGCCTGTTCGATTTTTAGTTTGGCTATGCTGAATTCAAGCTCCTGCTGCCTAAACCGCAGCTCTTGCTTCTTGAATTCAAGCATAGCCTCCCCATCAGCACTGGCAGAGGAAACATTAGACATCTCGTCCTCCCTGTCCTCGTGGTCGCGATGGATCAGTGCGGCGGCAGAACCATCGGTTCTACCAGTGAGAGCAGCCCCACCACCTTCCGCACTGTCCTCAGAAGTTATAGCGTCAAGCTGCGCTTCTTGCCACGCCACGATTCTTTGGATCATTTCCAATTTAGTGCCTTGAGAGGAAACACCTCTCTCCGCACACATCTTTTTCAATGTTTCTGATTTGGAAGCATTTAAAGTTAACAAGGTATTTGTTTCCATACTGTTTGATAGGACTATGGCCTTTTTAAAGTTATACTACAACAATTCACTACGTGTACTGGTTGGAATAACCTGAAATGCCTTAGTTCGAGCGCAACACTGGTTACCTTCAGTCGTATCCCACCGCTGTACACCAATTTGTTAAGACGGATTTCTGAACTCTGTCCTGGTGGCGCAGAAGTTCAGAAGGCCAACCTAATTACTTGGAACAGGGTAACCTCTGGACAAGCCAGACCAATCAAGGTAGCAATCGCGGCGGTCAAGACTAGGTCTCAAGAGGGGTGAGGGTGACTGAAAGCCCGCAATGAGCACACAAAGCAAGAGCGCTTACAAACTACTCCAAACAGTTGTTATATCAAAAATATATACACATTTATTTTAAGGCCTTTAAAACAATGACCGTAGCGAGAAAATCACAATATCACAATATTAAACCAACACATACCATATCAACACAATATATATACAAATACAACAGTCGCTAGCGTTAAAAGCACGAAATATGTAGTCCACCTGTAAGGGAAGGAAAACAGGCAGTGCGATAACGTTTTAGACTCAGTTCGCCTTCAGAGGCACCTAACTATATGGAAGTCCGAGCCCTGCGAAGAGTGGAGCCTTGTGCTCAAAGTACCTGCCACGCCGGTGCCAACGGGCACAAGGGGAAGCTCTTCGGAGGAAGTCAGGCAGTTCGGGTTAGTGCCCAGCAGAAGGAGAACAGGTGCCGCAACTCAAGCGCAGCCTCCACAGCGGGCAGAAGCAGAGCGCGAGTACGGCCAAAAGGGTGCTGTTTTTACACAGCGGGGAAAAGCAATGGGCTACTGCAGGAGGGTGACCAGATCCTAGCTAAACTACTCACCGGTCCCCGAAGCAAGCAGACCCAGGCTTCTCCACGTTAGTTTCAGCAGCTGGAAGGTTCAGAAGAGCAGGGAACGCCTCATAGTCGTGTAGAGCAAAAAGACGTCCCAATCGACGAAACCAGCACAGTTTGTTGCCGCAGCAGGACAACGGAGCGGCCGTGTGTATTGGAGCCAAATGTACACTCCTCCCTTCAGACTTGGGAACGCCAAGTGTACGAAGCGTGGGAGAGTGACAAGGACTCGGAATACAACACAACCTGGCGGCGGTTTCAGAGCAGGACTCCCTTGTAAGCTGGTCAGTCAACTGGATGGCCCAGAGACACTTCCGAAGGCTTACTTGGCAGGAGATGATGAAGTCGCCGGGAATAGCTGTTCCTGCTATTCCAAAGGTCGAAGCACCAGTACAGGCCTTCTGGTTCGATCAAAGGAGGAAAGGGTTTCACAGGACGACAGCAGTGCAAAGGAGGATTCCTTCAGCGGGTCACCAGCGATTCCTCGGTCCAGCCTCTTGGTTGCAGGATACTTGGCTCCTGTATTCCTTCGTTCGTGAGAACTCAGGAGATCAACATGGTAGTGGTGTTTCCAGCTCCCTCTTATCCACGGTTCCCTTCGTGCCAAAACGGAGGGGAGCCAATGGGAGATCCGCTCATCAACACACATACCATACGTGGACCAATCACTGACCACGGTGGTCCCAGGCATTCACACCACCCTAGACTCTCTGGCACCCAGGATGTGTATTGGGACCAGACATCCCAGCCCACACCCTGGAGGCACACAAACGACATGTAGAAGCCCGCGAAAGCAACCACGTTTCGCGGGAAAGTACATGCCCAAATAAGGAAGGCCCCGGGTCGCTCGACCTGGGGAAGGTGAAGGGCGCAAGACGGTCAGTGGACAAGACAAAGGAGCCTCGTGGTCTGGCCATTTTGGGAGCCAGGCCACCATTTTGGGTTCAGTGCGAAAAACGTGCTCAGAACGCCAAAAGGAGCTCAAAATAAACAAAACGATCGCTGCCACCATTCGAGTCCCTGAATGACTTGCACCGATCAAATACCATCCTAAAAGAGTATCTAGGGCCTGTAGAAGGCTAGAGACCCAAGAGAGCTGTAACTTAGCTTACAGTGCCCTCTTGTGTCATGTTGCACTAAAGCCGCAACACGATAAAAGAAACTACGGGAAACAGCGTTCCCCGGTACTGACTGTCTTAAGGGCATGTCAGTTTCCCCGTAAGAAAGAGCGAAAGCCCAGAGGAGTGCAGCAGAAGGCTGCACTTCTCTGGCAAAGTCAAGAACAAGGTGCAAAACAACAGCAAAAAGTTTAGGGGTTGCCACATGGAAGGAAAATTACCTACAATTACGAAATCTTTCCTAACACCGCATTCCGAGGTCCCTTAGCGGGTCCCACTAAGGCCGGTTGGTAAAACCAGCCGTCCTTAGCGGGAGCCGCTAAGGGACCAGGGAGCTACTAACGGGCCCGTAATTTATGGGGCCGTTATTAGCTCCCTCCCCATTCCCATTGAGCCCTATGGGGGCTTGAATGGGAATGGGGAAGGGTTTTTTGAATGGGGACTTACCGGGTCCTCCAAGGTTGGAATGACCCGGTAAATCCCCATTCAGAGAACCCGGACCCAGACACGACTTTGGAGGCAGCCATGGTGCTAATAGCTAATAGCACCATGGCTACCTCCAAACTCGTAATGACCCCCCTTATCTCTGATAAAGTGATCAGAACTGAAGCAGAAGGCGTAAACCTTCCCGTGCCTTATGCTCCCCTGGACGAATTAGTCAATGAGGCAGTAGCACAAGGAAAGCATAACAATTGCAATGTGGAAAAAGCTGACATAACAACGACTGAGTCAATACCCATGAAGGCCAATCTGAGCTCAGCAGTGAGCATCAGAAACTTTCATTGTCAAGAGATTAGAAAAGCGGTTGACGCATATATGAGTAGTCAGCCTTCATCAGCTTCCCTAATTAATGGTGCCAAAACACAAAATGCTCAATTTATCAGCAACCTCAAGAGTGTTCGCTTTGCAGAAAAAAAGGGGAAACGAGATCCCACCACCAATTACTCTGAGTAGAGAGATGTTGCCTGCACCTAACTAAGGGCAAAGCCCGAAGAATGTAAGTGCAAAAACCCAACGTGGCTCAGATTCAAATTTCCAGCCGCAGGCATCTATCATCTAACCAGATAGTGATATTCCAATGTCACCAATTAACAAACATGCTTTGTTGGCACAAGTAGCACCCGAAATTATTCAACTAATACAATCAATTATGAACACTAATTCCAAGTCACCGAGGATAATTGTTAACCCAGATTTTCCTGTTAAACTTGAAAATACGGGACCCTTGGAGACTCGCAATAAGAAGTATCCAGCAAACTTCTCACTTAGGATAGCTTGCAAACTGAGCATGTCAGTTCAATATGAATTGAACAGACAGTCCATATTGGCTATTTTCTCAGATATCCCCTTGTTGGAAGACATCAATTCTGCCGACCTTGCTTTAGTGGAATTCCCATCGAAAACCAACTTACATTCTGTATGGATCTGGATGGACTCCATACTTGTTCAAAATACTATATGGTTGGCAAAAAGGAACTCCTAATGCTGGGTTTTGTACTTAGCACTGATTCGGTGGATGGGGGCGAGCATGGATGAAATCCACAATATCAAGCCAATAAGACCAGCGTCAACCTCACAGCATCACAATCAAGTGCAACGACATGCAAACCAAGGGACGTGTGGACCAATCATTCAGTCAAACTAACTAGTACATTCAACAAATGTTCAAAACATCTCTCTTCTTAGCTGGAATACTAGAGGCTTTACTCATCTGATAAATAATAATGATAGCTCATTAACTCACGATAACACTCTTATGATGCAAGAAACATGGTTAATGACAGTTCCTGTGTGGGATAATTATGACTTGTTTTTGAACCCTGCTGTTAAAGCGAACAAAGATAGACCATCATCAGGGCTGCTCATAGCCGTTAACATAGAACAAGGCATTACAGCCCAAGAATGGGCCTCACCGAATGAGTTCATGCAATTGATAAAAGTTAAAATTCATAACATCACGTATGGTTTGATCAACTTGTACTGGAATCCTGTGGGCATCTCTGATGGAAGCTTCTTAAAAGTCCTGGGTGAATTACTAAATGTAATTGCAATAGATACTTCCAGTTCTGAAATTATCATCGCAGGACATTTCAATCTCATCTGCACAATTGAGAATGCTTCCAATAATAATCATAGATTGGCAAATTGGCTTCCCTTTGCAGCGAACCATAATTTGATCAAATTAAATGGAGCTTTTCCATCAGATATTCCCCCACGTCCTACATGGAGCCGAGGCGCCAGCTCCTCTACAATTGATTTCATTTATATGAACACACACATTTTTCATTGTATAACTTGATTTTTGTGTTCTTGAAGATAATCACAGCGATCATGATCAATTTATAGCTCAATGGTTGAGTCCGAAGTTCAACCCAATTGAGCACATAAATTATTTGCATGAATGTTTAATGGTGAATGCTAGTGGAAATCGCCTATGATGGTCAGCAAAATCTTTAATTCAGCTCAATGATCATTTGGCTTCCCAACATTGTAAACCTAAAGTGGCACCTTCTGAACAGCCGGCTGTTTATTCTGACATGTTACAACATTTTCAATGTGCAAACAATCGTAAGAGTGCATATTGCCATACAATGTCTTGACCTAGCTTACATGTGTTACCAAAGCTAAGAAAGCAGAATTTTGTCGGCAAAAACGAGAAGCATTAAAAGTACCTCCGACCATGAGAGCATTGTTTCTGGCAAATATAAAGACCAAATATAAGAATCGGTTAAAAGCGACCCGAGCTAAAATAGATCAGAATGATGGAGTAACCATGCTGTCCTCTGTACAATCTAAAAGCATTGCGGGCACCTGGTCTTTACTGAACCAGGTAACACACAATCCACAGGTTGTTGCACAGGCCAATAATGTTACTGAACAGAAATGTACTCATTTTTCACAGCTATATGCCGCTCCTTTAAATGCTCACCTTGACTTCGCCCAGGGCGATCTGCATTTTCATCTAAAATTTGATCTGGATGACATCTGATTTTATATTTAAAAAGTCAGTAAGTCGGGAGCATGTGGGCCAGACGGTCTCTGAAATCAGACATTTTAAAAGCACCCAGAATTATGGGCTAATATATTATTCAATATATTTTCGCTAATTAATACCACTCAAATTTTGCCGAAAACATGGAAACATTCAATAATAGTCCCCATATACAAAAAAAGGGATCAAACTTTACCTACTAGCTATAGACCTATAGCCCTATTAGATGCCCCAGGAAAATGTTTTACAAGAATAATTCTGAGAGACTTCAAAGAATGGACATCCCAAAATCAGCTTAGAGACCCCTTTCAAACAGGATTCGTTGCTGGTTTGGGAACCAGTCCCAATTTGATGGTTTTGAACATGTTGAAATCTAAATACGCGGCTACAAATCAACTTCTGCATATAGCATACATAGACTTTCGATCTGCCTTCGACTCCATTGATCAGCTAATTATGTATCATAAACTCATCCGGTGCAATTGCCTTCCTTCAATATTGTCCTTGATTATGAGGCTCCATTCCAATACAACAATCCAAGTTAGGCTAACCCTAGCAGGTAAACTGTCTGCGATGTTTCATACGTATCGAGGATTAAAGCAGGGATGCATATTGGCATCATCTATCTTCAATTTGTACTTACTTGATTTGGGTGTGTCTTTGTGGTCTGTTCAATCTGATCCCCCAAAGTTGGGGAATCATTCAATTTGTCATCTATTATATGCATATGACCTTATACTCATATCACAAACACCCACTGGACTGCAATCCTTGCTTAACAAGCTGGTTTTGTATGCTTCTATTAACAACTTGACGATCAATTAACAAAAAACACAAATAATGGTGTGTAGACCAAAGTTAGAACGTATAATTGGTATCTCCAAAAAAGGAATCTTACTTAAACTCCAACAATATAAAACCTGGGTATAGGTATTGTGGACTCAATGTCCAATCAACTTATTGAACATGAGATGAGTAGCAAGCTTCAATCCTTAATTTCACAAACAAAACTACTGAAAGGCAAATTTGGGAAATTCACTATAACTCACATTATGCAATTTTACCCAAACAAAAGGTGATTCCTAGCTTAATTGTGGCATTAAGACATTCTTGCCAAAGGACCACAATTGCTGGTACAAGCTTGAATCACGATTTTGGAAGCAAATACTCAATGTACCCAAATCTGTTCCATTACCGCTAATTTGGTATGAACTAGGCTCATTATCACTCGAATCCCAAATCAAGTGGAGAATGTCTGCCTTTCTTAGGAAATCTATTTTAGGATTATCTTTGGGTGGTAAATTGGGAATTACCGCCCAACTTCTTCCAGCAAAGGGAACATTCATTTACCAAGTTGTGGTGTGATTACACACTGCATGTCTTAGCTGATGCATCAATTACTTTGGATCTGCTATTGAGCAACCCCCAATGAGCTAAACTTAAACTGTATCAACATGATTGGATTGAGAATCGCAAATCCTGTCTTAAATACAAAGACTTTAACATCAACCCGTTCAGGCACAAGCGGTCACGCATAATGGTGGACTTATTAAATGTCCGTCTCCACACTTGCGCAACCAATACCTAAGATTAAGGCTGAATTTATGGCCGACCAGAGAGATCATGGCTAGAAGGAAATTAATACCAGAGGAACTAAATTACTGTCGATTTTGTGCAAACAAAGCTGAAAAAGAAACATTAGAGCATTGTATAATGGTTTTTCCTATGTTGTCTCAACTACGGAAAATACATTTAAAAAAACAACTGGTACTTTCCTATTGTAATATGGAAATGAGTGAAATTTGGCAACAAATATTCAATAGCTCCAAATTAGCGGTTCGAGTGGCCATTGTTCAATTCTTGGATGGCATATTTTCTGGAAAGTTGAAGGGTCAATAACGCTTCTCAGTGAAATAATATGGTGTGACATTTTATTTGATATTCTCTGACCTGAAGAAGTATGAATTATTCTCTTATCCTATTTTGTAGAAACACCTTCTTAATTGTCCCTTGTCTTTTATATTATATCACATTAGATTATATGTACTCCTCTCTTTTTCTTTTTTGAATGATGTGATGATTTGTAGGTAATTAATTATATTAATAGTACAGTCTTGTATGTTTTCTTTTCCTTTTTATATTTCTTGTTCCTTTGCTGTTCTTGTTCTGAAGAGATGTAAAGATATGTTTTGTTATATTTGAAAGGATGGTTATATTATCCAACCAAATAAAGAGAAAAAAAAAGATGCAGTCTTTCTGTAATACCGCCCTATATGTTTTTTCACTGTCAACCAGTGCAGTGATTTCAGGGCCTAGTGATATAAGCAGATCTTTTCATGCCAAAGATGAGGTGGGCACCTGTCTATGTAGCATCTTTTCAGGAAGACCAGTGTAAATGGCATAACAATAATTCAGTCATGATACCATTACTGCAGTGACCGGTGCAGTTCCTTGAGGCAGCAGGAGAAAAGGAAGACGCAGTGTAAAACAATCCATGCCTGTGTCAAACACAACAAGGTTATGAGCTTGAGAAATGGGATTGGGGCACCTGAGGTGCGAATGATTGAAAAAGTATTTTTGCGCATGCCCAATCTCCCATAAAAAAAAGATATCTGCAGCCATAGGCCTAAGTCTCTTTTCTATTTGTATGGATGGACGTCCATGATGGGAGCACGGAAGATGGAGGAGGAAGTCATAGACCTGCTGGTAAATCAGTAAGGTGGTGGGTGGGGGCGTGGTGCAGAATGTCATGGGGTACCCATGGGGTAGGGAGGGCAAGATGAGGTGGGGGTTAGTGGGAGGAAGGAGGCTGGCTCGGGGGAGAAAAAACAGAAGAAATACAGGTATGAGCACTGGTGGCTGGGAGAAGGCAGGCACCCACTGGCAAAATGGCTGATCACCCTTCCTCGGGTGTGAAATCTAGCCAACTTAGTTATGCCTTATATTTCATTCAGGCTGTTACAGACATAGTTTAAAACAGGAATTGAGGTATTTCGGGTGGGGCGGGGTAGGAACTGGGTGGGAATGGCCACATGGAATAGCTTAGCCATGAGAAGTCGATGGGTGGGCAAATAACCAAACAACACCTACAAGCTGTGTGTCCATCCTCATATGCATTTCTTCCTAACTGTACTCTAATGCAATAGTTTCAGCTTATAGGTGGCTCTGACACCTAATACCCCAAACTAAAAAAGGCTGATTGCCATTCTGGTGAATCAGAAAAACCTGGAGGGAAAATCACTTCCAATTTTGTGTCGTGGCTCAATGGTACTCACTGCCCATTTCATTACATTTTATCCCTTCTCAGGTTATGTTTTTCATACACTTTAAAATTAATTTGAGCGAACACAGCTTTTATGGGGTAACAAACTGTTATTCTGGCCTATAACGTTCTGGGCTCCCTTCATCTGCAGTTTATGCCATCTGTCTGGTTTTTATGTAATCATGTTTATGTACGGCGCTATGACTCTGGCTTCTGGTATTGCGAACTGGATAAATGTAATGAAAAAAATCTAAGTCATGCCCAACCAGAAGCAGAGGGGCTTGACTGAGAGACCAGTGGCAGAGGCAGCTTTTAGTGCTGGGGAGGAGAGGGGGTGGGGGGCAGCTGTCCCTTCTTCCCCCACCCTGGCTCCTCCACTGTAGACTTTGGGGTCACCCTGAGCTGGTCTTTTGCAGGATCCTCATGGTTCTAGACAAACTATTAGGAAAAGGCCCTGCACATTGTTTTTACATGTTGAGTTGTGTAACCTGCTTCTAAGAGCTTGGAGCTGTATGGCCGCACACATATGTCTCGGGAGGATAGCTCGGGGGAAACGTGCTCGCCTTGGAAGCAAAACGACACAGAGCGACATAGGTTTGATACCAGGGTCCGCGCTTAGAAACCTCTGGGTATTAAGCGCGTTATGAATAACCTATCATATCATGTCAAAGGGCCCTATAATGTAAGGCACAGGACACGGGCAATTATTCAGTTCTTTCGCCTAACAGGCCTGCCCTGAAGACTCACTTCCTGTGAGGAAAGGTTGTAGGAGGTTACTCCCTGATTGGTTATCCTCCTCAGTCAATCAGAGAGTTTCGCCCACTTTCATGTCTCACCCTTTGTGGCAAGGGAAGGCGTGGATTGGCATTTAGGGCCATAAAGCAATGTCCAAATGACAGGCCCAACATTTGTGGGCCAGTTTTTCTGGCCAAGGTGGCCCAGTATTTTGGCTAAAGTGGGGCAGTTTGATGAGTTACTTCATTGCACAGCTGGTGAATTTGGCTACTCATAGTGAACACATATTATTTGAAACTATTTGCAACACATTTTCCCAGAAACCTCCCCAAACCTCCTTCATGAACAGTCTATCCATAAATGAACAAATTGCCATTTGTGATTGTGGGGCACTTTTTCATTGGTGCACACTCAATGTTTTGGCAGAGTTCGACCCGGGGTAGGGGTGTGGGTTCAGTAAGGGACAGGGTCAGACTGGGGCATAAAATGTTTTCGGACACCAATGAAAAAGTGGCCCACAATTGCAAATGGCAATCAATTCCTTTTGAAGCAGCCTGTTAAAGTAGTAAGTAAGGGGGTGTTTGTTTGATAAATTGTGATGCAAATGTATTCAGTGACACTGGTCAAAACTACTAGCCTCATGGTGAAGTAACTCATCAAGCTGTCCCACATTAGTCAAAAAAGTGTCCCACACTAGCATTTCACGTTTTGGGTTCAGGCATTGCCTTATTGCCCTGTAGTCCAGTCCAAGCCGGGTAAGGCAGCAACCTAGGCCTATCCCTCTCTTGGGATGTTGCCGTTGAACAACAGAATCTTGGGTGCTGGCAAGCGTGCATGTCTCAGATATTGACAAACCTTGCAGTGAAATGGAATCCTTGTGATCAGAGCGGATACATAGAAATACATAGAGAATGGATGAAAAGGCCGATTGTCTAATTGAAGAGAAGAGCTGCAAACACACAAACCATAATACCCCAAACAGACCACACCCTCTGCAGGCATCCAATAAATCCAGGCCTGACAATTAATACGAAGACCGGGCAATTTTAATTATTATGAAAATAATGGCAGACTAGTTTCTTATTAATAATTCATTAAAGTCAAATGAGGATGGGTCTCTTCACAGCTAATTAGTCATAGCCCAAGGGCATCGGCTCTGCGCAAAGGTTGGTGTGAACGTAAACATTTGGGTGCGCCTCGGTGCAGATACATACATATGTATGGGCGCCCTGCCCATTTGCCATGTTATTGGGAACGGATAGGAAATGGCCAAATTGACAATGCTAATACTCCCTATTTCTCCAGACTATCTCAAGATGTGTCCTTTTCACCAGCACACTATCCTGAGCAGTGCTAGTAATTGAAATAAATCACTGTGGGACCCGCATCCCCTTCGTGCACGGGGGTAGGGAGAGAATAAGGGGAAGGGAATAGTTATGTGGGCGGGGCTGAGGGGCGGAGCCCCAACCCAGGTCGAGCGCTACCCTATCTCTTCACGGAACCCAATGCTAGAGATTTGCATGAAAGCTAATAACATTTGGGAGCATAAGAATAACCCCTTTTCCCTTTTTTAATATGCCCGTGATAGTGAGTCAGCACGAAACCCTCCTCAACATAATAACAAAAAGATGTCTGTAAATAGCAAGACAGCTTGCACACGGGATGCGAGACTTGGGCTGCTTGGGCTGCATGGCGCACATTGTAAAGTCATCGTTTAGCCTTGTGCAAGTCTTCTGAAGCTGCTTCCTGAAGTGCTCCCACGCCTCCCTTAGGAGCTTATTTTGGGGACTGCTGGGCTAGCCTAGCCCCAGGAGTTTGGTCTTGGGGCAGAACAGTCCATGGGCACGACAAACTTTTCTGGAGCACAGCTCTGTCTCGTTCCAGCCCATTTCCTACCCTGATCTTGAGAGATCTCACTTTTGCATGTGCAAGCCAATATGTCCTTTGGGAGTAGCTAGGGGGCGCACGTGCGACCCCTGAGGTCTCTGTTGCTACACCTGTGGTCTCCATTGCTACCCTTATAAAAATAAAGTATTTTCTTTTTTTTAAATTGAAGCTTCTGGGCTGTGGCCAGTGCCATGTGGATCTTTGTTTCTGAAAAGGATGGCTTTTTTGTTGCGGCCCCTTAAAAAACAGGGTTCCACAAGTATAACACTTTGCGCAGTGACCCTAATAAGAAAGAATAGGAATAACAAATAATGGGCCTCATTCCGAGTACGGCGCTAACCAATGGCGCTATTAACGCCTTGGTTGACGCCGTACCAGGACCGGCAGCGCCTTGGTGGATGGCGGAATTACCGCCCCATTCCAAGGTTGGCGGGGCGGTAATTCCCCATTCACCAAGGCTCTTCCCCATTCCCAAATGAGCCCCCATAGGGCTCAATGGGAATGAGGAAGATGCAAATAACGGTGACCGTTCATTACGGTCACCGTTATTGGCTTGGAGGCCCCTTTGCGCCCTCGACTTTAACACCTGCTCAAAGCAGGTGTTAAGGGCGAGGGCGCAAAGGGAACTCGGAGTATGGCGGTAAGGGATCACCGCCACCGGTCTCGTTACCGGTGGCCGCTATCCCTTACCGCCATACTCGGAATGAGGCCCAATGTGTCTTTCTGGAATTCTATACAATAATTGCTAGACTTATTAAAGGGGTGAAAGGCCGTGCTCCATCGCTTCCTGTGATGTCACTTTGGGGTGGGGACAAATGATGTCACTTTCGCTAGCCCTGGCATTTTGGTGAAATGACGTCCCAGATGCCACCTGCGTGCTGTTGGGTCTCCTGCATGACATTTTCAACATTTACAAAGCAGAGTGTAGTGGTTTACTCTTCACTTTCATGCTCTCTTCTACAAAAATATAAGTTCCGCCTGCAAATTACGCCTTGCAGGTGGCATTTTGTAATGGATTCCTGTGGATTCTGCCTACTATTTAGCAGTTGCAAATGCAAAGCAGATTCCATAGGAATCCATTGGCTTTACACCTGCCTGAAAATCTCATGCAGGTGTAAAACCGGGTTCTCCTCCAAAAGGGAGGAGAAAAGCAAAGCGGCAATGCAAACTCCACTGTGTGCCTTTCCCACACCTTAGAAGGGCAAAAAACATGCTATGGGGTGTACAGGTAAGGCGTAAATGGCTAATACCTGGCTTTTAACCCTTAGTTTTGTACTCCAAAGCATTTAAAATGACCACCTCGGTTTCCTCTGTTTCTCTATTTCTGTCAGTAGGAAGGCTTCCATGGCATTTAGGCAGTCCTCCCCAGCCCAAAAGACTCAAAGGGCAAGTGTTCCTTCTCATCGCGTTCTTTGCAAGCCTTGTTGCCAGAGTAACTCGCTCGCTTGTCAGTGATGTGCCTTCCCACTTGATGATGGCTTTCCATGTGCCCTGGAGAGTTCAGAAAATCCCTCTTCACATCAACAGCTCTGCCAGATCTCGCTTCAGCACACAGAGATGGTCGTTTTTAATTAAATGTTAATTGCATGCAGGAGACCCCCATCCTTTGCACTTACGTGCTGTTGTGTTCCCTGCTTGCAATCATTTGCAAGGCAGAGGTGACAAGGAAAGGGTACAGGTGAGATGAACTTACTTTTACCCTTTTGTTTTCCCCTCAGTTTTGCATAAAGGTAAATGCTGCATGAAGAGACGCTTTGGCAGGAAGTGTTTACTTATGGATTCCTATGGAATCTGCATGGTTTTGAGCAGGTGCAAAATCAAGGTGGATTCCATTTGATGCCTGCATGAAAATGTCACGCAGACGTGAAGCAAAATGCACTGACAAGATGAAAGAGGAGTACACATCCTCAGTCTTGTCACCGTTGCAAAATGAGGCAGATAAGTCATTCAAGGCGTAAACGAATGATGCCCTGCTTTTACCGCCTAATTCACCACTCTACCATTTAAACTGCTGCTGAGGCCCCTATTCTGAACTTGGCGCAGTGAAGGTGCTAAACAGCATGATTGACTGCACCAAAAGAGGACGCCCAGGCTCCACTAGCATTCTCAGGTGGGCCTGGGTGTCCTCGTAGAGCCCGACAGTGCACTTTGTGGATTGCACCTGTTTTTAGTTGTAACGGGCACAATCCAATCTTGGCAGCATTTTTGTAAAATAACGACATATTTGTTATTTTACAAAAATGCTGCCGAGAACACTGGTGTGTATGAACACGTTCCTATACACAAAGGGAGCAGCTTCAACGTTGCAGGATGTTGAAGCTGCTTACTTTGGTGTATAGGAAAGTGATCATATACACCCGTCTGCTGTATATGAACACTTTCATGTACACCAAACAAGGCTTCTTGTGGCACTCCTCCAGTCTAATGCCACCAAAAGGGTGCTGTATATTTGCGCTATTTTAGCGCACATATTAAACTGGAGGAGTGCCACAAGAATACCCTTCCAAAAAGCCAGCTTACGTATGTGGCGGTTGCTAGGTTGGTTTCCAACCCATTCTAGCAACCGCCACATGTATTCCGAAAGGTTTATAGTCAAAAAGTCGAAAACATAATGTCGAATAGCAAAAATGTCGAAAAAAAAATGTCGAATGTAAAAAAGTCGAAAAAACATACATATAATAGGAAAAGTCATAATTTCGAAAAAAAAATGTCGAAAAAAAAATCGAAAACCCAAAACACTTTTTTTTAATTTTTTTTACCCAGATAGTAACATTTATTATGGGGGGGGTCCTCCCCCAAGCCCCCCATCCCAAACCCCTACCCCAACCCCCCACTCCTCCCCATCCCCCCACCCCCCATAGATATACCTTTAATTATTTTAAAAAAATCTTTAATATAATATTAAATAATTAATTAATTATTTAAAAACACCCTCCCAAACCCCTATCCCCAACCCCCCCCATCCTCCCCATCACCCCCACCCCCCATGGAAATACCTTTAATTATTTTTTTAAAAAAAAGTTTAATAAAATATTTATTATTAACACATAAAATGGAAAAAAGTCGAAATTATGACTGGATACCATTCCGAAAGTGGCGCATTCCTACCAACTTCGGAAGAATGCGCCACCTTCAGAATAGGCCTTAAGTAAGCCTTTTAACGGCCTTTTCGGTACTTAACACCTGGATAAGAATAGGTGCCTGAGTGTGTGTAACTCTTCAGAATATAAATGGGCGAGTAAGTGCTGAATGCAGTTCTCGCTGAGAAAGAACGTCACTGTTTTTGTCAAACGTTTCCCTTTTGGTTCATTTTCTTCCATTGCTGGGAATGATCCAACAAGTGTACAGCCTTTGGAAAACATACCGGGGGCACACTAGAGTAGGGGCACTATGCTTTGTGTCATTGTGCAGCTAAAATTAATTTTGTCCTAAAACGTTTTGTTTTTCTAAATACAATAAAAACGCAGTGGGATAGGTTTGTCTTTGTTGGCACCATGGCACTTTCACTGTGATTAATAGTAAAGAAGGTAGCAATCCAGATGTTTTTGACTACAAATACCATCAGCCCTAGCCAGCAGGGTCAATGGTGGGGGATCATGGGCGTCATAGTCAAATATATCTGGCGAGCCGCAGGATACTGACCCGTGACTTTAGCACTTCATATTATCTAACAAACTTGCCCTCTGTGACATGAGTGGGAGGCCTCCATTCAAAAGCAGCAATTTGTGACTTTTCATGAAAAACGTTTTCAGAAGTTAATTTTGTGCATTTTAAAGGCCAGTCCCAGCATTTATTTTTCTCCACAGTAACCCCTTAACTGCCTTCAGGGTTAACATACTCATCTCTCTTCCTCACTCACTCTCCCCCTTCTCCCTCTGCCACGTGACATTCCTCCTTTCACCCTTTGCTATGTTCCTTTTCTCTGGCTCATATTTTTCCAAACACCTGGTTTTCCTCCTATTCTTCTCACTCTTCAAGCCCTCCTCCTCTTTTCACCAAATGTTGGTGTTCTTCCTCTTTCCCTTTGCTTTCCTTCCCTGCTCCTCTTCTTCTTTCCTGCCACATCTGATTTTTCTCCTGACCTCTCTTCTCACCTTCCTCCTTCTGCCTCCAACTGTTGCTGTCCCCCCTTTCTTCCTCTGCTTTCACTTCACCCTCCTCATCTTTCTTCAGCACCTGATGTTTCTCCTCTACTCCTCTCCCCTCTATAACTATGGGGTTTCCCTTTGACAGTTTAAGTTCCCCAGCGTGCATGCCTAGTGGGCCATGCAAGGCTCGGAGCATTTTGCTTCCCCAGCCTTGCACGCCCCATTGTATTTATGTATATATGCATCCATGCCAGTATTTCATTGTATCTGTATGTGTGCACACATGGATGAGAGAGTGTCTGTTGTATGTGCGGGTAAGTGAATGGAGAAATTAATGCATACTTTTTGGCAGACAGAGAATACTTCCGCATCAGATCGAAGAAGGCAGACCAGGTCCAATGGGGGGAATGCAGCACGTTGTGTGGCCCTCCAGAACCAGCAATGACTACAACCTCCTCCACCTTCATCTTGGATCACTTGAGGAAACTCCACATGCCAGATATTTCAGGTGATGGAAATAAAACAGTGGTGAGAGTGGGGGCACAGGGAACTGTAAGTAGAGGGTGGCATAGCAAAGAGGGTCGGACTGAAAGGGAAGCCAGAGAGGAGAGAGCGGTGCACTGATACCGAGAAGCAAGAGTGGCGTCAGGGAAGATTAGGCAGTGAGTTAATCATGGTTAAGAGAGAGCAGGGACACAGCAAAGGAAGCACAGAGTGAAAATGGAAAGAGGGGGTGGAACAATGGAAAGAGGGTGAGATAATGAACCGAGAGAGGAGCCAGTGGGTAGATAACGAAATAAAGGGGGTACAGGAATAGAGAGGAAGCAGAGATAGGGGCAATGTAATCTACAAGACCACTATTATTGGAAAAGGTGTGGCCATGTTAATTCCATCGATAACACGCAAAAGGCTCACTTTAGACATAGATATGGCACCCCAGTCGCACTTAATGGCCTAGATGTTACACCTGCAGTGCAAAGAGGGTGGGAGTTAGGAGAGCCCAGGACACCATGATGAAGATGGTAAGCAGGGACAGCGACGGGGCCTTTCAATCATTTCAGTTAAAAGGGGCCACAGGCCTCTAGGGGGCTCACAGCAACTGCCCCAACGTTGCCAGTCAGCAGTCTCATGCACGGAAACACTACAACTTTCATTCTCGGTTTTAAATGTGTGCTTTGCAGCAAGTACATTACAAGCTGAATTTGTTGGCTCCCTTCAGGGCGTGGCCTCAACCATCTGTAGTACCTTGTTTTCTTTATATTAGCCCCTTGCTGACAAAGAAGGACTAATCACAAAACGGCCTTAAGAGCAGGGATCTGAAAAACTAAGTGTCCTTATCAGGGGACATTTAGTGTTTCCGTTCCTTGCTCGCTGGCCACATTGTGATAATCAATGGCTTTTAACCCCTTGTAGAGGAGGTACCAGACATGACCTGCACCCCTGCCCCCCATTTCGAGGTACCAGGAACGTACTCGCCAAGGTATGTGACATATGAGGAGCAGACAAACCAACAGAGAGCTGCACTTGGACTCTGCCCAGAGCACATCAGAAGAGCAATACCGGTTGAAGAACCCATAACCAGACAACCATGGACTGCACGGTACCCTCTTAGACAACCGTACCAGCAGCTGACACGAAATGAAGAGTACCTACAGACTATCCACAAGGAGACCCAAAGAGCCTTAATGGTCGGCCAGTGGTAATGACACGGGGGCCCGGACAGACTCACGGATGAACGAAAACGACAACCAAAGATAACACGCCAGTGCGAGTAGCTATGAAAATAGATGTAGTGGACATAGAGGAGGAGACGACGTTGAAACATAAGGAAACATTGCTGTGGAACAAAATGGAAGTATCCAACCAGCTAACGCATGTAAATAGGCCAGGAACACAAGAAGCGAAGAAAACGATACTGCTTGCAATGGTTAGTAGAAGAATAGAGCGGCAAGCGCCAACCACATATCTACCTCAATAAAGCACACTATACAAGTGTGACTCCATTTTGTAAAACAGAAGTATGCCCAGGCGGCCAGAGGTCTACCAGGCCAGGATTCATATCCCAGCTAATGCCAGAGGAAAGCACGGAATCGAAACTCAGTAAGAAGCATCTCATGCCTGGGAGTTCGAGGTCAACCTAAGGAAGGGAGGAGAGCAGCAACCTCAGAGAATCGAAACTTCAGAGCATACCAGCCAGCCAGTGAAGGTCGAGATAAAGAGGCCCCAGGCAGGTGGCGAGGCCGAAGGAGAATTAAATACACAAAAAGAAGGAAAATGAAGCAGATTCACAGTGAACAAACACGTGACCAGCCAAGGGCAAAGAGGTACCAACTTGTCATGTCACCCAGAACTCGAGGATGCCATAACCTTTCCTGATAAGAAGCTACAGTTTCGAGGCCATCCTCACCCAACTAATTGACACATAGCCCTAAGGTGATTGATGGAAGGGAGGCAGGGTGAATCTTGGGGCACTCCGCATCTGGGTGTCCATTCTGCATGCTGCTAATTAAAGTGGAGATTTATGCCTATGGCTGTAACCCACCCAATCACAATGGACCAAATAATCGAGGGTCCTATAGCTTGTAGAACCAATAAGACGTCGTAGTTGTAGTGACGTCTAGCACGAGTGATGTAGTGGGATGGGCGTAGACGCCCACCCGATAAGAGTTATCCAATCCTCACACTCTGTTACCATATACAGAAATAGCACCTATACTTAAGTTACCTTTTCCAACCAATAGAATTGCATGACAAACTGAGTTTTACACATCAAATGATGACGAATTTTGTCCAGAAAAGTTGCTGTTTGAATGAAGAAGTTGGGAGTTGAAGCGAGACAGGCGATCGTGACACTGTTGATTACCATTTGTTTCCCCGTTTTTTGTACTTGTCTTTAAACAGACTTCCCTTTGCCAAACTATTGAGTTGTCCTTATTGAATTGTGTCAGAGTAAGAGAATCCTGCACCCCAACCTCCTCAAGGTGCAGCTATCTTGTCTTACAGGTACTCGAGGGTGAGCTCTGACCTATGGGCCCGTCAGAGGATGCTTCGCCCTCCTGTACACTTGGTAGCGTGAGGATGGTTCTGACCATCAACTATTGATTTACTAATTATTAATTAATGCTAAGACACCCATAGACCGACAGCACAAAGTAACTCTAGGCCTTCGGCAATATCACGAGTCCTTCGTCATTCGGCTGAGTAGACTGTGAAGCTTCCCGTGGACAATGATAGGCTAACTCAAAAATCTGCAGTGGTCTGAAGGAACCTGCCATTCAAAGCATAACCCTTCTCATTCCCACGGGCAGCTGATCGGACGAAAAGACCGCAAGAGGCGGGAAAGGAGGGCCGGTGATCCCGAGGTTCCAGAGAGGAAAAGATGCGAGCGGTGAGTGAAATAATAAACTCATTACTTTGGCAAATGTCTTGTAGGCATTAGAACAAATAAGAGAAAGGTAACGGAGGGTGGCGGAGAAAAAATAAAAATAGTCAGAAGTAGAGAAGACTGTATACATATATAAGGGGTTAATGACTCGAGTATAATAGACAAAAAGTGGTTACTGGGATAGACACCCGAGAGAAAAATAGTGGTTACCGGGAGGGCACACGAGAGAAAAACAAGTGGTAACCGGGGGGACACCCGAGAGAAAACGAGAAGGATACCAGGAAGGACACCTGAGATAAAAAAAGTAAGAGGATTCGCCTTGTTCCTGCTCTTTAATATAGCAGTCAGAAGAAACGTGAACTCAGAGCCCACATAATCAGGGACGATTAGTCTACGGTGACGATTAAAGACGGCACTAAAGGGGTTTGTTTAAACTCCATGTCGGGGTATTGATTAGAAGGCAGGTATATGTGTGTCCAGCTGGTGTCCGTCTAGTCTGTCAAATGTCTGTCATGCGTGTCCTGTTATATGTTAAATGTAAAGAACTGTATCATTGATTGTTTGAAATGAAGGTCGGGTTTTACGCGATTCTGTAACTAAGAGGGAATCGCCAATGGATTGATGTTCTTGAGTGAATTGATGATATAGAATTTTGGCGGGAAGGATTGGATTGGAGCTTGCGTATTTGGTGCTCGCTCATACTGTTGGACGTGTTGAAATTGCATAAAATATTGTTGGTAACGGAATTTAAGGATGGAGGAGATTACACCACTCGCCCACTTATGTAAGCAGGTGCCTAAACATGCACCCAAGCTTAAAAAATACAGCACAGAGTGGGTTAAGGGAACCACCCACAAGATGTTTTTGCCGTGGTGATAGAACGGGTCTTTCTCTAAAGCCATTTTACAACACATGACAACTTATTTACAAGCCACATATACAGGTAAAAAACTAGCTTAACGTCTTGCTGTTCTTGAACTTTGGAAAATGTTTGAGCAGCCGAGGGAGGAAGAGCCACCCGCAGACTGGATATTAAACGTATGCACGGAGGGGGGTGAGCCACCTACCACGCCACCAGCCCCACCTGAAACAGAAATCGAGGGAAGTCAGAGGGACTCTACCCACTCAGGGAGCTCATGGCAGCCACAGGACATAGCAACCCCAACGTATGAGTCACCTACGTACAGTAGTGACAAAATCAAGGAGAAGGATCAGGAAATTAATCTTACCTCCGCAGTCCCGAGGGACAAGGAGAGTCGCGATGATGAAAGGAAGGACCAGGCACAGAGTTGTGCACCTCTCGTTAAGGAGAGAGAGGGAAAGAAATGGAAAGGGAGCGAAGACAGAACTGATGAGATAGCATTCGCAAAAGACGAATGGATGGGAGGACAGATATTGTTGAAACTTGATGGAAAAGGAAGTGATAATGTGAGACTGAGAGAGAAGTCAGATGAGACACAAAGGAAGGAAAAGGAGAAGGATAAGGAAATAAGGCACGAGAAAATGAAAAGAAAGGATAGGCTGAGGCGAGAACAACTAGATCGCGAAGAGCAAGGAATACCGCTCAGTCGCACACATTATGCAGCCTATGAACAGAACAGGCAGAACATGCAAACGTTGGAAGAAGAGCAAAGAGTATGTGAAAAGAGAATAAAGAGACAGGAAGATGAGCAAGTTAGAAGGGCAGAGGAACGTAGAAATGAAAGAAGAAGGGAAGAAGATAAGACTAGAGAAGAAGCGAGGAAGCGCAAGGAAGTCGATGATGATATAGAACGCAAACGTAGACAGAGGGCATGGGATCTTGAAAATTTGGAGCGTGAAGTTAAAAAACCCAATCCTGTTGTAGAATGGGAAGACATCGAAGAATTCTTTCCTGCGTATGACTCAGTACCAGGCATGAGCGGGGCAAATATTGAAGATGACTTCGACACCAGAAGCATCGGGGAAACAATTGATAAAATATACGATGAAATGGGGCTGGAACAAATTCCCCAAGGGGGAAGGGAAGACAAGCGCTTGGAAAGCACTCAACTATATGACACAGAGGATGTCACCCGAAGTAGTGGGAGCAGGGGACTGTCCCTGGACAGGCTAGAAATTAGTAAGAATGAAGAAGATGCAAGGAGTTGCGTGAACTGGGAACAATCAGCGTCCGACTCTGGTGGGGAGACGGAGGATGAAACACACGAAGAAGGGAGACGGCGCAAAAAGCGGCTCTCAAGGGACTAGGGGGTACGATGGTCAGACGCTAGCGAGTCCGCACCTAGGGCATCGGAGTCCGCCGCGCAGCCTGGCCGACATGAGGGAACACCCCACGGTCAGAGGGGGGTGCCAGCACCTGCCTATGTAGACAGATTGAGGACATTGCCAGGTAGACAGCGGTGCAGGAATGCTACCCCAGCGATAGACAGGAGAGTTATTGGGAAAGAGAAGGAAGACCGCGCATTCCAATTCCCGCTGCTAGAAAAAGGGGGAGCAAGACCACAATATATTCCATGGCCACACATGGATCGAGAGAACCTGAAAAACAAGCTCCCAATGCTGACTTCGGGACCCAGGAACAATTTAGCTATAGGGGACATTAAGGGCCTCCTGATCGCCATACTTGGTGAAAGGACAGACGATGTATGGAAACGAGCTGGGTACCCTGGGGTAACCATAATTAACACTACCCATGATGGAGCGCCATTTAATAATTGTAGAGCAGCAGTGTGGAAAGCGCTACGAGTGCTGTACCCAGACACTTCCGATATGGGAGCTATAATGACTCGAAAAATGAAAGAGTCAGAGGATCCGTTGATTTATATCCAGAATTTTCAAGACGCATGCTCGAAGCGCATGAATCTTGGACGAAATCTATCCCTGTATTCTACCATATATTGTGCCAAGGGTTGCCTGAACCGGTGCAAAAGCAGCTCAAGAAATTGGTAGGAGTATAAGCTAAACCATGGGCCGAAATACAGTTGACAATTGCACATTACTGTAGATTGTTGCAAGAAAAGAATCGAAAAAAGGAGGCAACTCGTAAGGGTGAGGAAGCGAAGCTGGTGCAAAAGAAACTCTCAAAGTATGCTCTCGAAGGAGCCATGTTGACAAGCCCGGCTGAACCGAGTGCACAACAAGCGACTAACCCGTTGCAGAATAACCAGGGTAACGCAGGATTTTACCCGAGGGGAAAAGGATTTAGAGGAAGAGGATGGCAGAGTAATCAGGGAGGGGTTCAAAGTAATCCAGGAGTTTTTCAGAATAATCAAGGTGGCTTTCAAAAAGTTCAGATGGGCAGTCCAGATATGCCAAATGGACAGATGGCCCGACGACTGCCGGTGTGTTGGCTTTGTGGAATGACGGGAAATGTGGCACGCGCGTGCAGAAGCCAAGGCATGTGGCAAAATGGCCAAGGAATGGGAACAGGCATGGTGAATCCGCTTGCCATCCCGCAACAGGGTGGTGCACAGAAGCACACAGTGCAGCTGCAAGTGCCGGGCTTGCAGCAAGGTGTGCAGCAAGGGGTTCAACCCTCGAACCTGGGGAACACGCCACAAGGGCAAACCCAACAGGCACCACCGCAAATGCCTCAGGGAACAAACTCCGGAGGGGGAGTCAACCCTGGAAATGGAGGAAATCCACAAGTGTACAGTGGACCGAACTTATATATGCAATAGGACAGCTCACTGGGAATTCTGATGTGCTCTATCCTATCAGTGACACCAGACCCTAACAGGGAGCCAAGGGTAAATGTCGTCATAGGGGGGAAAGAATATTCCTTCTTAGTTGACACGGGTGCAACACGCTTGTGCATACGAGTAGGCAAGTTTTCCTTGTCCGGCCATAGATATTCAGAGTTTCACAGGAGCTCACAGCAGAATTCCCTTTATGGACAATCTCCCAGTCTCTGTAGGGGATTGTGAGATGAATGTACCCTTATTATATTCACGCCAGACACCGGTAAACATTTTGGGTCGAGACTTAATGACAAAGTTGAATATGACAATCTCGTTTACGGAGGATGGCATAGTATGCTCCATCCAGGAATGCATTATTCAAACATGTGCGAAATGATCAAAGCATACTCCGGACGCATAGCTATGAGAGCTATACCATTAGAGCCAGATGTCTTTGCATATGGCATGTGTGTGCTTATGGCGGGATTGCCAGGCCTCACAGATAAAACCATGAGAACCCCTGATGAGATTCTATTCAGACCAAGAATACCTATGTATGAAGAGGAGGGACAAGTATTTCCCTTGACAATACTACCCGCAGCAGTGCGAGGGAAGATAGCATTAGTCGAAGGATATGATGATGAAGGCAGACAATGGGGCGCGATTATCGCCATTGAAGAAGGGTATCGAGTGACTGACGTCACTGATGATGATCTGTTCGAAGAACACCCTGACATAGAAGAGACGAGGGTGGAAGTAAGTCTCATATTCTGGGTCAAAATGATCCAACGAGAGGGGCCACAGAGAATGATGTTGGCGCTGGTATGTCCAGAATACTTTGAAGATGACATGGCCCAAGTGCCTGTCTCTGTGTGGACTACAGGACCTTATGATGTAGGCCTCCTGAAGGGGGCAGGAAAAATGAAAATTAAACTGAAACCAGGAGCAATTTTACCAAGAGCGCGACAATATCCTATGTCCAGAGAGGCAGATGAAGGGATTGCAAAGACACTTTCCGTCATGATGGATCAGGGCATCCTAGTGACGTCAGAATCACCCTGTAATACGGTGATTTACACCATCAAGAAATCAAAGGGAGGGTCTTGGCATTTAATCCAAGATTTAAGAGCATTAAACGATATTGTTGAAGCCGAGTTGCCTCTAGTCCCTAATCCATCTGCAATCCTATGCAACATACCCACTGAGGCAAGATATTTCACGGTGATTGACTTGAAAAATGCTTTTTTCTCAATCCCGTTGCACCATGACTCACAAGATATGACATTTACCTTCAGACAAATGCGTCTGAAGAGCATGAGATTGCCACAGGGTTATTGTGAATCCCTGTCCATTTTCAACAGAGTCCTGCAAATAGACCTAAGCAATATTGCAGTAGACAGTATTATTTTGCAGTATGTGGATGACATTCTGATCTGCAGCACCACTGATGAGCAATGCAGGCGCGACTCTGTCCAGCTACTGACTATATTGGCTGAGAAAGGATATAAAGTTGACAAGGAAAAGTTACAATACTGTCAACAAGAGGTGCTATACATAGGCCAACTAATCTCACACGAGGGGAAAAAGGTAACCCCAGAAAGGGCTGAAGCTATCATGAACACTACTAATCCGATCACGATAAAGCAAATGTAGAGCTTCCTAGGCCTGTGCAATTATGTCAGAGCATAGGTCTTTGATTACAGCTCTTATACCAGGCCCTTGCTTCAGGCCCTAAAGATGGCCCAGGCAACAAAGGAAAAGATTGAATGGACCGAGGCAACGGAGAAGGGGTTTGCAGAACTCAAGGTGGTGATTTGTAAGGCCCCAGTTCTTGGGATTTCTAATTATGCGGAGGAATTCTACCTGTCCTCACACGTTAATGGCAGCGTTATGACAGCAGTGCTCGCTCAGAGAACCTCGTTGGGGTAAAAGCCCCTGGCGTACTACAGTGGGAGTCTGGACCCGGTTATGAGAGGCCACTTCCCATGCGAACAAAGTCTAGCTGCCGCAGCGTTCGCCATAGAGAAGGCGTCATCCATTGTAATGGGATGCTCCATGACGTTATACGTCGAGCACTCATTATTCGCCATTCTAGAAAAACCAAAGGGCACACTGACATCTCAGAGAGCGTCTGCCTATGAGGTGATTATCTCTAACCCATCGATCAAAGTAGTTCGATGTAAAACAGTAAACCCCGCTATGTTCATAGCTGAGCCAGTCACTGAGGGAGAACCTATACACGACTGTGCAAACTATGAGGAATTCTATGATGAAATCCCTCGGGTAAAGGAAAATGCCCTGGCAAGTGGAGAGATCATATTCATTGGCGGTTGATCAAGAATCAACCAAGAAGATGGACAAAGATACACAGGCGTGGCCATGGTAAAACACGTAGTGAATGGAGAGTTTCAAGTACTCGTCAGTGCACGAATACCATCTCATTATTCAGCACAAGCTGCAGAACTATTGGCGTTGATACTCGCCATTGAGAATCATGCAGACCACAAAGTAACGGTGTATAGTGACTCCGCCTATGTAACATCAACCGTGCATGCAGGACTAGCACGCTGGAAAAGGAGGGGCTACCTCCGAGCGGACGGCACGCCAGTGCAACATGCAGCCTTACTACAGCTCCCAGTGGGCGTAGCGGTCGTGAAATGCACCGCCCACACCAAAGGGACAGATTTTGTGTCACGCGGAAACCATGCAACAGACACGGAAGCCAAGGGTATGGCATCCAAGAGTGAAATGATCATGGAAGCAGAAGTGGCACACACCCATGAGCATATGATGGTAGCGCGAGGAACACCAGAAGCCTATAGCAACATGGGGCAGACCCAACTAATGGAGCACCAAAGGGAGGCACCTCAGGATGAGAAGAATCTGTGGAAGCGTTGAGGGTGTTCTTTAAACCCCTGTGATGGTTTGTGGTGGCAAGACAGCACTGGTAAACCAGTAATGCCTGTAGCCCTACTAAAGATAGCATTGGAGCAATTGCATTACCCTTTTCACATGTCAAAAGAAAATGTCGCTGCAACGCTCGCAGAAGACACCGAATTTCGCGGAGCATTTTGCATTCTTTATGGTGAACTGCATAATCTGCAATTCACCGCTGGGCACACATTAAAAGTAGTGAGAGGAGTCATCCCCCGGCTAAATGGGCCTTTTCAGCATTTACATATCGATCATGTCGACATAATTCAAGTGTGCAACGGCTACAGGTACTTAATTGTAGTGGTGTGTCCATTCTCTAGATGGATAGAAGCAGGTCCCGGTACACACCCAGACTCAACCTGTGCTGCTAAGTTCCTGTTGAGGGAAGTGTTCCCTAGATGGGGGGTGTGTGAGGTAATGAGGTCAGATAACGGGGCTCACTTTGTTAATGCAGTATTTGAACAGATCAGCTTGCTGCTTGGTATAAAGCACAAGTTCTCATCGGCGTATCATCCGGAAGGTAATGCTATCTGTGAGAGGCTCAACGGCTTGTTAAAGGAAAGGACAGCCAAGTTGAAGCTTACTCTAAAGAGGGGATGGCTGCACTGTCTGCCTCTGGCATTGTATGCACTTCGGAACCAACCAGGCTCCGACCATCATCTTACGCCGCACAAGATAGTTACGGGAAGGAGAATGAGGACCACCTTTGCCCCCCGAGATAGAGCTAGATGTGATGCCCAGCCAACCAGAGAGGTCTTGGTAACCGAAATGCAGGAGTACCTGAACTGCATGGCATCAAGCCTTTCTGTTGTTTCAGACCAACTGCAGCGACGGCGAAAAGGGTGCAGCACAGCACAAAACACAACAGGAGGTTCTGAAACAGACACAGTTCAAGGTCTATGTGCGCCTCTCACCTTCCCTGGTGACTTTGTGTTGGTAAAAAACCACACAAGAAAAAGGTGGGACGAGCCAAGATTCACTGGCCCTTTCATCGTAGAGGATGCACTCCCTCAGCCTTCAAACTGCAAGGCAGGAGAGCGTGGATCTTCCTCAATGACATTAAACCCTATATCGGGGAGATCCCTCTAGCTGCACCCCACCGTGAAGAAATCACAGACAACGGGGAAGAACTTCAGCACGTGCATACGAGATCCATGACAAGGAAGAAGGACGCATGAGCAGCAAAGCCAAGATAAATGAACTCTGTTTGAAAATTGTGGCTTTAAACTAGACATTTCGTCTAAGCAAAAAAGGGGATAAGGACATAATGGGCACTTTATGCATCCTAGTTGCAGGGTGAAGAAGAGAATTACGCATCTAAGCCACAATGCACTGACAATACGAACTTTCAAATCAAACCACACCTGGGCATTGCTGAAGAAACTAGACTCTGATAGACTGTACACAAGGACTTTTCGTCAAAGGCTTAACACAGTAACCTGAAGCAACCAGCACCAAGACTTTGTTTTGCAGATCTCATGGTATCTCCCAGCAGAAATCTCACATGGGATGTAGTCACCTACTTCCAGGTAGTAGTAATATCATATCCATCACTTGTAGGGAGACTTTATTCAAGATCCTGTCAACAAGAAAGTAATCTGGCAACTGCTGACTGTCATCGCAGAAGCCTTCGCCGAGTTGCCCGAATACAATGACAAGGACACAAATGCTTCCACCACAAGTGATCTTCGATGAAGTCACGTACACGCTTTTCTTTCGCATCATAGAGGAATGCCCAGGACTCTTCGGGAGAACAACGGATACACTCACGTACATCAGAGATCCAAGAAACACTGAACAGTTGAATCAACTGTGAATCAAGCTAAACTACGTGGTCGCAATCCACGCAGCAGGAAAGTGCAGAGACTGTTCACGTAAAAAGAAAGGCCTGTGATCCAGAACCCAGCAAAGCAGGACAAATGTCCCTGTCACCCGAGGACAGCTGGCTGGCACACAATGTCCTGTTCGGCTAGTCACGGACTATCCAGAAATGGTGGGAAGGCCTGCAGAGGTTGACGTCATCACCTTCCTCAGAGATTCAGCTAACACTGCACACATGGGAACACTCCTCCATGGCAACATGCTCCAGGTGGAGCTGTCCAACGTTCAAAGAGAGTACCTAAGGAGATTCCAGTGAAACTGTCCGCCGAGGGACAGATCCAGGGGATTTAGACACAGTTCTTCATCTTTCTGCTGAGCGACATATCGAGGGGACAGAGACACAGTTCTTCATCTTTCCACCGTGGGACAGATCGAGAAGAGCAGAGAAGAGAACATCACTGTTTTGTTTTATTTATTTTATTCTTTATTTTCATCTTATTTTAATTTTTTAAATTTTTTAATTTGATTTTGAGTGATACCATTTTTTCCATTTTTCCGCATCTAAACAGGTTCCAGCATGTCCTCGGGACTGAAGCAGATTCGGCGAGTGCATGGGGAACTTACCTATTTTGAATATGCATAATGAATGTGATTCACCAAAGGTGTTAGTCTAATCTTTCTCCATAGTCTAGTAGGAGAACTGTTTCATATAACCAGAGACAATCGCCACACCGCAAGAGGGGGGACTCTTTAAAGCACTTGACACTTTGATGCAAAACTTTTGAGAAACAAGAACGGAGTAAGTGAAAACGAATTAAAACACTGACACTTGACTCATGATCGAAATGGGGGCCCAGAACAGTAATTTGGTCCTCCCGCAAACAGAGGGGCGCCCCCGCTTCCCGGGAAGGAAATGCTGCCAGCTGTCGTACAGATTAATCATGTGTATATGCGTAGTAATTATAATTGTTTTTCTGTCGTTAACAATCAGAACTGCTTTTTTCATTTGTGCACGAAGCGTCCCAATTTCAGTGCACCCACCGGATAAGGTACACATGAGTCCCACAAAGGCATCTAGACCCTATATAGTTATTCCAGTCCCAAGAAAACCTGATGGTGAAGTAAATTAACTAAAATTGAATGTAATTAGCAGTGATTCATACACTCTTGAGGTAACAAATGAAGAGAAAAGCTGGAGACAGGGTCAGCGCGGAATGAATGAAAATGTAGCACTGACCACTACATGGGCACACACACTGAATGCACACGAACAAGGGCAAGTGTCAATGGCTACAGAACCTCGAATGATGGCAACAGAAAGTAAGAGACTGCCTACCGAACAACCAGTTCCAGAAAATAGTGGAAGTGACCAAGAGGAATCAAGTGAAAGACCAACTAAGGAAGATATAACAAAATCCCTCAAGAAGACAGAGACACATACAAGAGAATTCATTGCAAGGACACAAATGCTGATAGACCATTTGTTCCCATTTATAGCTAGAGAGAAGAAACTGCATGAGGAACTGAAAAATAGAACCACAGAGACTGTAACGACAAGCACACCAGTCCCAACACAAGGAACAAGCACCAGGCCCACAACACGGCCATACATTGGACAGATGGTACACAAGTGGTGGTTAAAGGAGCTCTACAAGAGAATACAAGAGGAGAGGAAGAGAAACACAAAACCTTCTCCCACCACAGCGATACAGATAATGAGGCCTGCTCCACGGACAAGCGTGCCAGAGAACCCTCCGGAAAGAAAAAGTAGCACAGACGCATTTAGAGATATAGTTATAGCTAACTACAAAAAGACACTAAGAATAAAGAGAAGCCCACATGAAGACAACAATGAACTAAACCATTACCTGGATGGCACAGCACACCTAGGAAACAACATTTGGTACCAACACATGAAGGAAGTGGGAAGACAAAGAGCTGAAGGAGAGTGCTTCGTCTGTGCACTTCTACCGTACAGCATGGGAAAATTAAAGATCTTTGTGGCTGTAGAAATCGATGTACCTACAGCACACGGTATGTCACGCGTAGCAATGTGCAACACCAGAGGACAGTTTATGGGGAGAGATGACTCATTGATATGGGCAACTGAAAAGGATTACCCCGATGAAGACTGTTACGTCCAGGATATCAAGACAAGAAACAGAGCGCATACCAAGAATCATGTGATCAGGTACGAGAAGCCAGAAACCAAAGGATCAGGAATGAGATGGGAAATAAACCTGAGACTGAACGTCCAAGGAAAGACTGCAGAAGAAGCTCAAATTTGGAAGTACAGAGGCCAAATGCAGATCTGGGGAACAGTGGTTTCCCCAAACGGATGGGAAGAAGGAGTGGTAATCTGCCGAGCTTGGATGGTCCTTGGAGCCTGCCAAGAAGCGATAGAGAACTCACAGAGGTTATGCAAACCTCTATGGCCAAAGCTGGTAAAGCTGCTGACATGGGTCGAAGATAGGGGAGGACCCTTGCAAATAGTACCACTGGAAAACCCGAAATTGTGCTTCAGAAGCAATGGCACAAGGAGGATGGGAGAGAATCAAAACTGCGGACAAATCTCTGAAGCCCCAGGAATGACGCAAGGGACCGCAGTTATTATGGACCATTACTGGGCGTGTGGATCCCAGGCATATGTAAGACTACCGAAAAACTGGGGAGGCATATGCACACTAGTGAACGTCCACGTTCCTGCACTAGTGATCCCAAAAAGTGACCAGAGTATTGACAGTATCCCAAAAGCAGATGCTCATCTAAGGAAGAGGAGATCTGTGGAACTGGCATCCCGGATGAAGAGAGATAATTACTTTTCTGCCAAATCAGAAGAAGCATTCTATGCAATCTCATACGAACACAGGCTGTTCAGCCTCACCTCAACAGTATTCACAACACTACTCTTGCCACACATCAAAGTCGAAGTGAATGCTAAATGGTTGCAGATAACCAGATGGGAGTTATTGCAGACCATCAACATCACCATAAAAGGATTTAACGTGATCAAAGAAGAACTGATTGCAATCCGATTGATGACCCTCCAGAACAGATATGTACTTGACATGATCACAGCGATGGATGGAGGTGTTTGCGCAAAAATCGGACAATCATGTTGCACATTTATACCTTCGCATGATGAAGAAAATGGAACCTTAACAGAAGCCAGAAGCATGTTGACAAACCTAAAGAACCAGATGATCGATGAATCTGACGAAGTGGATGATGATAGCTGGTTTGGAGCACTATTCTCATGGGTCCCGCAATGGATGGCAGATATATTAAAGTTTCTGGGAGCCTTACTAGTAATAAAACTGCTAGAATTCTGTGTTATCAAGATAATCATCACACAGTGCCAGAAAACTGCGAAGAAAGCCATTGGGATGAAAATCATGGTCGATGCCGAACCAGGTTGGAAGCCCAGAGATCTGACTGATGAAGAAATAAGAGACTTTGTGAAAGCCAGCGAATTTGCGCCAGAAGGAACAAAGTTTAAGTATCCCAGGAAACGAAGGAAGTATGAAGGAAAATTGATCTATTGCAGCCCAAATGGACAATGCCAGCTAATGACCTGGAACAAGGACGAGCATATAAAAACAGCAGGAAGTTTGGAAGGTGTGATAAAAATATGGACTCCAAAGATACACACGTTCACACCATCGTGTACAGTACAAACCCTGAAGACGACGAACATGACACAGAAGAACCAAGGAAGATGAATCCAAAGGAGGAAGCAGAAGTGGTCGATGAACCGACCAGAGGGGGGGAGTGTAGAGGAAGTCCCAGACATGGCTTGCACCCCTGCTCCCCATTTTGAGGTACCAGGAACATACTCACCAAGGTATGTGACGTATGAGGAGAAGATGAACCAACAGAGAGCTGCACTTGGACTCTGCCCAGTGCACATCAGAACAGCAATACCTGTTGAAGCACCCATAACCAGATAACCATGGGCTGCACGGTACCCTCTTAGACAAACGTACCAGCAACTGACACGAAATGAAGAGTACCTACAGATTGTCCACGAAGAGACCCAAAGAGCCTAAATGGACAGCCAGTGGTAATGACACGAGGGCCCGGACAGACTCAGGGATGAACGAAAACGACAACCAAAGATAACACGCCAGAGCGAGTAGCTATGAAAATAGATGTAATGGACACAGAGGAGGAGACGACGTTGAAATATAAGGAAACATTGCTGTGGAACAAAAGGGAAGTATCCAACCAGCTAACGCATGTAAATAGGCTTGGAACGCAAGAAGCTAAGAAAACGATACTGCTTGCAATGCTTAATAGAAGAATAGAGCGGCAAGCGCCAACCACATATCTACCTCAATAAAGCACACAATACAAGTGCGACTCCATTTTGTAAAACAGAAGTATGCCCAGGCGGCCAGAGGCCTACCATGCCAGGATTCATATCCCAGCTAAAGCCAGAGGAAAGCGCGGAATCGAAACTCAGTAAGAAGCAGCTCATGCCTGGGAATTTGAGGTCAAACTAAGGAAGGGAGGAGAGCAGCAAACTCAGAGAATCAAAACTTCAGAGCATACCAGCCAGCCAGTGAAGGTTGAGATAAAGAGGCCCCAGGCAGGTGGCGAGGCCGAAGGAGAATTAAATACATGAAAAGAAGGAAAATGAAGCAGATTCACGGTGAACAGACACGTGACCAGCCAAGGGCAAAGAGGTACCAACATCTGATGTCACCCAGAACTCGAGGATGCCATAACCTTTCCTGATAAGAAGCTACAGTTTCGAGGCCATCCTCAGCCAACTAATTGACACATAGCCCTAAGGGTGCTGATTGATGGAAGGGAGGCAGGGTGAATCTTGGGGCACTCTGCATCTGGGTGTCCATTCTGCATGCTGCTAATTAAAGTGGAGATTTATGCCTAGGGGTGTAACCCACCCAATCACAATGGACCAAATAATCTAGGGTCCTATAGCTCGTAGAACCAATAAGACGTCGTAGTTGTAGTGACATCTAGCATGGGTGATATAGTGGGATGGGCGTAGACACCCACCCGATAAGAGTTATCCAATCCTCATGCTCTGTTACCATATACAGATATAGCACCTATACTTAAGTTACCTTTTCCAACCAATAAAATTGCATGACAAACTTTGAGTTTTACACGTCAAATGATGATGAACTTTGCCCATAAAAGTTGCTGTTTGAATGAAGAAGTTGGGAGTTGAAGCTAGAAAGGCGATCGCGACACTGTTGATTACCATTTGTTTCCCCGTTTTTTGTACTTGTCATTAAAGGATAGTTCCGGGACTTTTTTTTTATTGTCCCTACGGTTCGGCCATGTGTTTTTAAGCATAAATCGGTAGATCGTAGAAAACTTTCCTATGGACCTTACCCGACTTTTCGTCCATTAACGCACTCGAAATCATCCGCCATTTTGTGATAATCCTATCATTTCCCCCCATCGACCTGGCTCACCTGCTTTTGCGGCACTAAATCAAATCCTCCGCCCCCGAGCCTGTCATCAGCAGACTCGTACCGCCCATTTCCCAACGCCAAAGCACGTCTCGTGTCAACAATCGCTGCGCCTCAGCTAATGAAGTGTCGCCATGGAAATGGCAGGACGCCTCTTTCCTCAATAAGTATAAACACACCGTTTCACAACACACAGCAGCAGATTTTCGATTCCATTACTCTCTCTCTGTTACTTTGAGTATTCTGTGACTCGTTTCTGTGCTCTGGTCAGCTACCTTCGCCGCTTGTAGGCCTTGTGAACACCTGTACCATCTCTGTAAATTATTTTACTTTCTTTACCACACAATGGCTACAATAATGCCGTATATGTACGAGCCCGAGTACACCGAGGAGGAACTACTGGAAAGGCAAGCACGCGAAAACAATGGGGATTCGGACGGCAGTTGGGAGGACCAGTCAACGGATGAAGAGCCTGGACCATGTCGCATGGATGGCGTCTCCACCTGGTGCACGTGCAATCGGTGCGAGCTAATGCCAACTGAGGAGGAGAACTGCTGCTGCCGTGAAAATTCCGGGTGCTTGGCCTACATTTCGGAAGGCGAGCCAAGTCCGCCATGCATCACTGAGAGGGAAGCCTGCCTCTCACGGACCGTGTTGAGGATGATGATGGTGCTTATGCACGAACTTCGCGGCACTGTTCGTCCGCGTAATCCAAGTAACGAGTAAGTATACTCTGGTTGTGATGTCAGTGATGCCACTTGGTTCCATATTGTGCATTTTCTAGATAGAATTTTTTTCAAAGCAGAATGACATTTTTTACCTGAATCGACATTGATAAGAAAGTTTTGTCATTTTAATACAGTTTGCATCTTTCTTTTTCACAGGTGGTACAGGCTGGTGGCCTATCGTTGCTTCACTTGGTGGCTTCACGGGAGGCTCGGACACCGCGTTCGGAGAGTAATACCTGCCTGTGCGGTACTTGCCATTAAACAACATTTCCCCAGCGACAGTGGGCAATACCGCGGATTTTCCCTGGATGTGGTGCAACCGGAACTTTACAATGTGTAATATTTATTATTTATGTTCAATTGAAATTAAGATCTAAAATAAAACCCAACATATATTTTAACAATGGTTGTTACCACGCCACTTTGTTCAAGCGTTGGCAATAAAAGGCCGTTGGATTTTATTGATGCAAAACATGGTTATAGGTAAATAATCAATATGGTTGATCATAATAAATCATCCTTTTGGGCACCGGGTACAGAGATGACCCCCTCTGGCCCGTGCCGCCTAGCCACCACAGGCCAGCCTGCTGCTGACTAACTGCCTAGGCATCCAGGGTCTCCAGGGTGAACTGCACCCATATATTCTCCTGGGAGGTTGAGGTATTTATAAACTCACCACCCTGCCTTTCATGTACTAGATCCTGCAGCCTGCCTCTTACATGCAGTTAGATGGCCTCTCCTTGGTGAGGCCCTGCGGCAAACGAGTCCTGTCTGCACGACCACCGCCCCAATCCACCCCCCCCCATCAAAGGCAGTTCGCACCGGGGTACTTGCGCTGGCAAGTGGAGCTGTCAGGGAGCGATAAAGGCCAAGAGGTGCCAAAGACCATGTACACTTCAAAGTGGTCTATAGAGCATGAGTTGTTGTTCCCATGTCTACCTACAGACCCCGTGTCTCCTGCCAAGCATCCCCCCTCACGCTGGACGCCCCCCTGCAATCCACATAAGTGTGTCTCCATTCACGAGTCTTCCTGTGTCTTGTCTGCACGACCACCGCCCCAATCCACCCCCCCGCCCTATCAAAGGCAGTTCGCACCGGGGTACTTGCGCTGGCAAGTGGAGCTGTCAGGGAGCGATAAAGGCCAAGAGGTGCCAAAGACCATGTACACTTCAAAGTGGTCTATAGAGCATGGGTTGTTGTTCCCATGTCTACCTCCAGACCCCGTGTATCCGGCCAAGCGTCCCCCCTCACGCTGGACGCCCCCCTGCAAACCGCATAATGCCACGACATATTCACGTCATTCATTCACAAACACACCCGTTTCGAATTCTTTATAACCCACTTCATATTTCTAATGAGAACTTCTTTGCGCTTTGCTAGTCAACCCGTGAAGGTGCTGGTTATCTGCTCTTCCTCTCTGTGAACTTCCGTGACCACTTCGAGCAAACTCGTCAGTTTGCAACCTGTGAACTGCTCCCTGTTCTACGACAAGAAACTACTCTGATCCCTGCATCTAACTGTTTGTTCGTCAAGGTAAGGCCATGTACCATAATCATTTTGCGTCCAATTTTTTTAAATTATATCTATTTGCTAGTAGTCATCAAATTGCATCCATGTTTTCTTTTCGTTCAAGACAGTACATGCAAGGAACTAGTCACATGTTCTGAGTTTAGTCAAATTATTTTTCTATTTTTTTAAAGTTACTCAAATACTTATCCGCATGTGAATAACGTGTATAGTTCCAACAACCAAAACGAACCTTGCATTGAACCTTTTATGTGTCATTTAATTTTTTAACACATTGGTATTCATAGAGAATTGTTGATCTTTACTTTTCAGAACTTTCCACAATGCCTGTCTGTTCCATTGGCGGTTGCCCTTCGAAGACCCATAACAAATCTGAAGGTACTATAATGCATGTTTCCCTAAGACAATAGATCAGATAAGAGAATGGGTCCGATATTGCGGATATCCACCGTCTAAGCTTGAAAGTAGAGTCCTAGAAGTCTTTGCGGACAAGAGGGGTGATCGATACCGCATCTGCAGCAGTCAATTTAGCTCAGACATGTACTCCACATCATTGCTAATAAAGAAGAACACACCGCGAGCGAAGCGAAAATTGCTCTCAACCGCTATTCCCACTCTATTCGTCCACATCCCTCCACTGGTGAGTCAAGTTTACGGATTTAGCTCTCGGCCTTGCGGTAGTGTGTAGCATTAGCTAACAATAATTTTCCCATTTATGTATCCACTCAATATGAAGGCGGAAGATTCTCCATCCGTGTCGTTATTGCAGTCATCAGCCACTTCAAGCGCCTATCGGGTAATCTTACTTAGCTATTCTGCCACTGACTTGTTTTAGGCATGTAAATCAATAGTTTTAATTTATTGTGTAATTATTTTACCTAATGGTACACCCTTGTACTCGTCCTCTAGTCTTTGTTTTCAGTTATAATTATTGTTATCCAAAATAATGCAAGTACTGTCTTTCAGGGAGATGCTGAGGAGTCCAACGCATTGACGACAACCGTTGATGTCACTCAGATGCTCGAGGTACGTTTCCGGACAGTTCCATCGATGGAGATCATCAGATCTTGCATTCTTGTAGCGTGATTGTTACACACAATGTTTCTTTCGTTTTTAGCCATTGATATGTCCTTCTGTCGTCGCCCTCCTATGTGTCTTCTTTTTTCAATATTGTGGTTCATTACTAATGAAAGTCCTATGTTTCAGGGAGTCGATGGAGCATTAGTCCAAGAAGAAGGGGGAGCATGCAGTTACGGGTCGGCGCAACAGCTTGCAGAAGTGTGCACCGCAGTTACATCGTCCCTTGATGTTCTTATGCATTTCGAGGTATGGATACTGACAGTTCGATCAAGCGAAATCATATGACGTGATTACATCCGCTATACTTCCTTCTTTATTAACGCAAGTACTATGTTTCAGGGAGATGACGGAGCTTCTTCTACAAGAACATCACCCCTAGTAGTTGATGCAGATCTCTGGGTGGTGACACTTCCAACGATCGAGCAAATCGAATTATATTTAGATATCCATTACTTATTTTAGACAACTGATCATTTGTGCAGGTCTATTTAGATGAGCCGTTGACGCCTGCACAAAGTTTATGTTCTTTTTAACAAAATAGAAAACCATACTAATGCAATTACTGTGTTTCAGGGAGTTGCTGAAGCGTCATCTTCAATAATATCATCAATGGAAGTCTATGCGGAGCCCGAGGTATGGATCTTGACAGTTCCATCTAACTAGATCAACAATGCGTGAATAATTGTCGTTTGAATGTTCTACACAATGCGTTCATTCGTGTTTTGCTATTGAGATGTACGTGGGTATTGGTCCCCAAGCACATTTTGTGTTTTCAATATTATTATACATACTAATGAAAGTTCTATGTTTCAGGGAGTCGATGGAGCGTCAGTGCGTGATGGATGTGCTTATCATGAAAATATAGTCGTTGCAGCGCAAGAGGAAGTGGAGACATTCACACACGAGTCGGAGCAACAGTGTCCTGATGTTGAAGTTCGAGGCAAGAAAGATTCAAAGAAAAGAAAGCAAAAGAAGGTTAGTGTCCTGGTCACTATATTATGTTGTTTTTCACTGTTAATAGTTCAATACTGTAAGTTGTGTTTAAACTGAACATCCCTTTTCCAATCTGTCCTCTAGTTGCGAGTGGGTGTACGAACTAGATCTACACAGACAGTGAAGCGAACGAGAGATGTTGCTTGTCAAACCTTTTGGCAGGGACTTGAGACTGGAGATGCATCGTGCCAATGGGAAGAATATGAAGTGATTGACAACGGAGCTATACCACCACCAGACATTGATAGTGAATTTCCTCCTGGTAGTTCGGATGCAGTCGAAGATCAATTCACAGAATCCACACCTGCAAAAACTAAGACCGCGAGAAAGTTGAAAAAATTGTTTTATTCACCCATCGCCGGAGAAGGAACAGATGTTGCAATGGAAGAGAATGAAGTGGACGACAATGAAATACCATCAATATCACTCTACATAGCGGAAGACGATATCAGAGATTCTACCTTTCATGTGAGTGACATGTCCTCAACGTTACAGGCCGAACCAGCTGGGATGCAGAGTGACAGTATAAGGAAAGAGGCCAAATTCATTGTATTCGATAGTTGTTTGATTGATATTATTATTAGGATGAAATGTGGGCATTCGGTTGGTGGGGAAGTATGTGGGGAGCCATTGATTAATGTGACTCGTGCTATTCGAGGCACTAACCTTAAAATACATGCCACCTGTACAAAATATCATCCTTTCTCATGGTCTGCACAACCCATGCTGGGGCAACTGCCAGCAGGCAATCTACTTTGTGCAGCGGCCGCACTTTTTAGTGGTTCAAGTTTTAAAAAGTTAGAGTATTTCTTTCAGTTTGTGGGAATCCATTTCATTGCGAAAACTCAGTTCTACAAATACCAAATCGATTATCTATTTCCAGCCATTAGCGAAGCTTGGAGAATGGAAAAAATGTCTATTGATAGTACATTCGCGGGCAAACGGTTCAGGCTAGCCGGTGATGGACAGTGCGACAGCCCAGGATTTTCAGCCAAGTACTGCACCTACCACTTTCAGGACATGGAAAGTAAGAAAATTGTGAGTTCGGTGGTCGTGCAGGTGTCACAAAGTACATCCTCATTGGCCATGGAGAAAGTTGGCTTTGTAGCTTCATTGCAAGAACTACAATCGCGGGGAATGGTGATCGACCTGATAGCCACGGACAGACACGTTTCAATTGCCAAGACAATGAGAGAAGAGTACAAAAATATAAATCACCAATTTGACGTTTGGCATCTTGCAAAAACAATCAATAAAAAAATGTCGGCTGCAGGTAAAAAAAAAGATATGCAAGGTATTTCACAGTGGTCCAAGTCAATCAGCAACCATCTTTGGTGGAGCTATAAAAACATGTGGAGGGTCGTTGGAAATTCTACTGGAAAAATGGCGGTCAGTAATGCTACACTGTAGCAACGTTCACCGCTGGACCACAAACCAACATTTCCACAATTGTGAACATGGCCATTTGTCCACAGAGGAGGCACGGAAGAAGAAGTGGTTGATTCCTTCATCACCCACTCACAAAGCCATTGAAAAGATTGTATTTGATAAAACTATAACAAGAGATTTGAGGGGACTCACAGAATTCTGCCACACAGGAGATTTGGAGGTGTTCCACAATATGTGCCTAAAGTACAGGCCAAAACGATTGCATTTTGGCATGGAGGGCATGATAAATCGGACTCTTCTAGCGGTCTTGGCACATAACCATAATGTTGGCCGTCAACAAAGTAGGACGACCGGAACTTTAGGGACGCTTCGCTACAACAAGGCCTTCACTAAAAGAAGTAAACAATGGGTGATCAAACCAGTGTTTCAGGATATGCAATATGAGTTTATTGAGAGACTTATTGTTGATGTCCTAGATAGGCACATACATGGAGTTGTGAACGAACCTGTGCAGGGGACAACTGCATTGCCACCCAACATTGCCTCTGTTCCATGTCCACCTAAAGCAGAGCTCATTGAGAAATACACATCACGGTTTAAATGATTGTAATTTGATTGTCTGTTCTCTCGAGTCTCCTCATGTTGCAGGTCCATTGAATATGTGTATCTATGTAATGTGTAAATAAAAGTGATTGCTCAGTGTACATGCAATGTGTCTATCCAACCTTGTTCATTTGCGCATTAAATTAAACCAAACAGTAATATAAATCATTTTTCAAAAAATATAGAATGTCTCCGTATTTATGGTTCTCTGGGGCTGCAAATGCACGCAGACAAAATGCAAAGATGGAGTGTAAATTTCAAGTCCTGTGAGATGGCCTTACACTGAATGTAGCTAACTAGGAATGTGTGCTCGTTCAAAGTGAAGGTCAGCTGCTTTGATTTTTTGCTGGGTGCCGGAATGGCCCACGACTCAGTATAAGGTTCTATTGTTATTTGACCTTGACAGGCCGGGACCATCCCGAAAGACTTCTTTTTGGGGGTGTGGTGCAATAACGTAAAAGATAATTCATATAATTTCAGAAACGAAAGCCATTTAATGTTCGTTCATTAGAAGAAATAACGTCGGCATAGAAGGAGTGGTATTTCGGGGCTGCCCTACGCACAGACACAATGGAAAATGCAAATATAATGTAAGTAACTCTTTAGATGAGTTTATACCGCAATTTAATTACTATACAGTAGCTTTAAAGACGGGTTAAGTTGTACTTGTTCGTTCTATGTGGCATATTGTTTTGTACCGCGCACTATCTTGAGGAGAACCATCTCCTTTTACGGAAGCACCTCAAAACCTTCCTCTTTGCTTCTGCTTTCTCTCTCCCTCTCCCCTGCTACAACTTGTCCACTGTCTGCGACCTCGGTCCTGGGCCCTTCCACTCTCCACCTGCACTGCCTCCCTGTCAACCCCTGCACTGGGGGACTGTCTCAGTATCCTACAGCCCCCCCTTGACGTATAATACCCAGTTGCACTGTCCTAGCTATGAAATAATTTCCCGACCTAATATATAAAATGAATAATTTTAATAAAGATCTGATGGTGAGACTAATTTCATTTTTTATGTTTTTAAAACAGGTACATCCTTCATTATTGTATGTGTCACGAGTACCAGACACCGGCGGATGGCTTCTACAACCGCCAGTTGCTTCTCCGCGTGAACAACGTTACCACCCTGACCATTTTATGGGACGATCGCCAAGTACAAGTATGCCCTTACGCGGTACTAACGGCTAGATGCAACATACAGACCGTTGTGGTGGCATAGTGCCTCGTTGTTGGAACAGCCATGCGATTATCAGTGCGACCGAAGAGCTTATTTTATCGTAAACCAACACCCTGTGTACTGCACACGAACATCGCTTGCCTCAAGACGAACTATTTTGGATCGAGAGCAAAGAAAAATGCAAATCGCTGAATATTCTCTAAACATTTGATGTCCAATAAATGTACTTTACCAAATTTACAATCTTGCGGTTTGATTTAAAAGTACAGTTTCATATTCCGAATTGTGGCGCGCTGTGTTGTGAGCTGATCTGTGTTGGTTTCCGGGTTCTGTGTGGAGTCGCGTAGAAGACGCCTGGGCGCGTTTGCCTACGCAGCACAGTCACGTCACGGAGAGAGGTGGGGAATATGAATGTTTTGATAAAGTCTGTTTCAGGGGCGGGGGATTTGATTTAGTGCCGCAAAAGCAGGTGAGCCAGGTCGATGGGGGGAAATGATAGGATTATCACAAAATGGCGGATGATTTCGAGTGCGTTAATGGACGAAAAGTCGGGTAAGGTCCATAGGAAAGTTTTCTACGATCTACCGATTTATGCTTAAAAACACATGGCCGAACCGTAGGGACAATAAAAAAAAAGTCCCGGAACTATCCTTTATACAGACTTCCCTTTGCCAAACTATTGAGTTGTCCTTATTGAATTCTGTCGGAGTAAGAGAATCTTGCACACCGGCCTCCTCAAGGTGCAGCTATCTTGTTTTACAGGTACTCGAGGGTGAGCTCTGACCTATGGGCCCGTCAGAGGACGCTCTGCCCTCCTGTACACCCTTTAGCTCCATTATAATGCATTCACCCAATGCGTGGCTCAGACTCTTATACTCCTCTCTAAGAAAGGGGGGTCCCAACCGTCGTGTTGAAATCGGACCCCTGAGCCTCCTCAGCCGGCACTGGTGGTAATTATGTGGCTGCAGCGTTGCCTCAGAGGAACACGCCACCTCATTGTTTTCCCCCTAAAACCACACTGGCTTTTTGTGCGCAGTGAGTTTATGCAATGTGTTGCATGGTCTTCTTTGCGAAGCAGGCTACTGTTCGCAGGGTTGGTTTGGGGTTTTTGGCTCACTGACATATTACACTTCAGACTAATGAGGAAATCATGATTACACTTAAACTCAGTTTAAAAGGTTAAGGTGTGTACTTGTGCAGTATGCTGGCTCTGGCTCTTCTACTTTAAGTGCCAGATTTTCAGTTGTGGATTGAGTGACATAGAGACTCCAAAGCGAGGAACCTGAGTGCTGCCATCACCAGAAATCGTTTAAATGCAATATCCCGATTCCCTTGCCCATTCTGGTTGCTGGCATGGCTGCACTCCTTGGATAAGGCCAACTTCAAAGACTTATCAACTTTGGCCTATCCCTACTGTTGACCACTTTTCTAAAATCTACTGTGGCTATGCATCTTGTTTTGCACAAAAAATCTTTTTTATAATAATTGGATTGTTGATGAATTGTCATATGTTTTTATCTTAAATTCATTGTTGGCTTGTATGAGTGGATTGATGTATGTGGTATGGAAGTGGATGAATGCATTTAATAGTATGAATTTTATGAATTTTTGATTTTGATGTTTTTTAAATTTATTCCTGCTATGTTAAATAAATAATTGCCTGAGTGCAGATTAAATCGTGATTAAACTCACATTAGATTATATGTATTAGGTATAATAAAATCCTCAATACGATATTTTTCAAATTGTATCCTCTGGATTTTCTTTCTGAGATGAACTATGGCTGCACTCCTTAACAGGTTTGGCGTAAGGATTGGCGTTGCACCAGGTCATTTTGGTCTCTCTCTCTCTCTCTCTCTCTCTCTCTCTCTCTCTCTCTATCTCTCTTTCTCTCCCCTTCTCTCTCCCTCTCTCTCTCTCTCTGCCTCTCCCTTGCACTCAGGTGAGATTTACTATTTTTAGGCCCATAGGGTGCCCCTGGTGCCCCCTACTGGTGGTGATCTAGGTCACCAGCATCTAGAATTGCCTTACTATAGAATGGACAACGCCCTTAAGGGACAGCTTCACCACCTGGGCAAAATAATCCCTGGTATAGTCTTCATTTTGGAGACGACCCTTGATGCCCAAGAAAACGTGATCGTGATAGTAATAAAATGTGTTCGTTATCCAACGAACGAAAAATAAAATCCTACCCTCCTTGGATTAACGTCTCAATTTAGCATTTTCCTTGCTGGAAGTGTTTTTTTTAATTAAAAAAAAGCAATCTGGCACACTCTTTCAGGCACACTATAAAAAAAACGTACAGTTTTGCTTTGATTGTTCAGGAATCATTGTGCACCGGCATTCTAGAGCAAGGATATGCAAGCCACATCTTCTCCAAATGTACAACTCTCAACAGATTGGAGTTCAAAACAAAACTCTTTGCCTACAAGAGGAATCCATCTAGTGCGTGGCCTGAAATATTGGCCTAGATTGGTCGTTCTCTATCTCTCTCCGACCGCACGTGCGTCCACAGACTCCAGCCGTCTCCCGATTCCAGGCTCCGGCTGACCACAGTCTATTGATGGATACACTATTACATGTTCAGACGTATGGCGGTCATTCAACTTCCACCTACTGAAATCATAAGCCCTAGACAGCACAGTAAATGGTGAGGCTTCATGGGAGTTGTAGTACAAATGATCTGGTGAGCCACAGCTTGCAGACCCCTATAAACATAGCTGGTGTCCTCCCTATTTTATTATCTGCCTTCCAGGGCTCAAGTGGAGGGTACGGACAGGTGGACGGCGTTCTCACACTTTTTTCAGAGGGCGGACACTGTCCCTTGGGGTGTTTTAGAGGCCTTGTATAAATGAATACACTGACTGTTATTTTCAAAATGAAGATTTGAAATTGCAATCTGGGGATTCAAACCACTGTAGCCAGGTTCGCAGGTCAGGGACTTCACCACTACAACATATAACCTGGTGAGAAATAACAAACCACTGAAGGTGAAATGTCACATTTCGGGACTGCACTCTCTAGGGAAAACATTGTCATTGATTCTCGGGTTTTCAAACATGCACATAGCGCATAACATTTTCAAACCCTATTAGCAGAAAAAATCCTCTCTTCGTTTTTTGTTTGTGTTGTTTGGATGAAAGGCACCTTCCCATTTGTCCTGTGTAGTTTGCATGTTTATGCAAAGTCAATTGAATGACATTTGCATGTGTCTTCTTCCTGCCACCCTTCCTCTGCAAACCCATGGCCCATGACGCCCTGACATGCCTCACTAGCCCCCTCCCCCTTAACCTATTAGCAGACAGACTAGCCAGGCTAAGGAGTCGCTCGGAACCCCTCCATCTAGACAACCGCCCCAGACCTGCCTCTACTAGAAACAAACTTCTAAGCATGCGCACCCACTTTGCGTCAGCGGTAGATAAACTCAAGCCATTATGTCTGTCTACACACACCCCTAACCCCATCCAGACCTGATCACCAACCTGGACATAGATGCGCTCGCCATTACCGAAACATGGCTCAATGAAGCTTCAGGACCAGCCATCTCTCTTGCCCTCCCTCCAGGATACACCATCTTCCGACAGCACAGACCATCTGCTAAAGGTGGGGAAGCAGCAATCACAGTTAAGGAAACCCTCACGGTAAAACAAACCAAATCACTGCTTGGAGGGAATGCATACTCGCTATCTGTAAAACTCACCCTCTCACCTAATACTACTATTACTATCCATATCGCCTACAGACCTCCAGGCCCACTAATGGACTTCCACGACAACCTACTCCACCTACCAGGGGAAAACTTAAAAAACACCACCAAATCCATCCTTATGGGGGACTGGAATTCAATGATTGCAGGGACAAGCCAAGTGCCTAGCCAAAGTGCTCCAGGACCTGGGCTTCCATCAAAAAATCCTGGACCCAACTCCCTCCAAAGGACGCATTCTGGACTGGGAAGTGGACCACAATTGTGAAACTGACATCAGCTTCAATACTCCCTCCCTATGGACTGACCACCACTTGATTCACTTCTCCATTCCAACCACCTAAACCTTTTACGCTGGCCCCACCAGCATCAGCTAGGAACTCACGAAACCTCACCAAAGATAGGATCCATCCTTTTCTGGAGGTTCCGGCACCAAGCCCCCATTCTCAAATGACCCCATCGTGCTGGTTGAGCTATACAACACCACTATCAAAACAGCGGTAGATACCATTGCCCCGCTTGAGAGCAATAAAGCTAAAAGGAAAAAACATGCAAACTCCTGGTTCTGCATAGAACTCAAAGAACTATGCTTCCTCAAGCGCAGGGCACTCACCAAATGTCAAGCGGACCCACAGGAATCCACGCGAGTTGTCAACAAATCACTGGCCTCACAATACAAAAAAAGCCATCAGGCTAGCTAATTCGACAGTCTATAATGCCAGGATTTCAAATGCTAAATCGGAATCAAAGGAACTGTTTGCTATATTCAAAGAATTGTCCACACCAGCTACAAGCACCCAGGATCTGGTTAAAGATGAGGCCTGGTGCTCCAGTGTCCAAACTGCCATGATAAATCCTGCAGGAAATGATCAATGCCCACTACAAGGCTTTGCCTAAAGCAAACCTGCCTTCATCACCGTTGAACAGCACAGACACCAACGAGAAAACACTCTTCTCCTTCAGAGAACTAACAGAGACAGAAGTACTATCCCTCATTCAACAAATCAAACCCCCTAACTGCAAGGGCGATGCCTACCCGGCCAATCTTATTAAAGATTGCGCAGACACACTAGCCCCTTTTCTGACAGCATTCATCAATGCCTCGTCAACTCCAACACTGTCCCATCATGCCTAAAAGAGGCTTGGTCCAACCCCTACTAACAAAACCATCCTTAGACTCAGAATCACCCAACAACTATAGACCTATCACGACAGTGCCATTCCTCTTGAAAATTCTAGATAAAGCTGCTCAAATCCAGCAATTATTTTCTTGGAAGCTAACAGTATTCTGGGAAAGAGGCAAACAGGCTTCTGCACAGGTCATAGAACTGAGTCTGTCTTACTTGACTTAACGATCCAACTGGGTGAAATAATGGACAAAGGCAAGCCGGAACTTCTCCTGTTCCTCAATTTGTTGGCAGCGTTTGATCTCGTTGATCACGAGACCCTATGTAGACAACTCGAGAATGACGCCCACTCGTCCTCGGAAGCCACATCCTGGATCACCTCCTTTCTGAAAGGTAGACTCATGAGAGTGTTCTCAGATCATGCCTGTGTATCACCTACCACCATCAAATGTGGAGTCCCTCAGGGTTCGTGCACCTCACCCACACTCTTACAATATTTTTACCCTACCTCTCTTCAATGACCTTGATGAACGTGGCATAGCTTACACAAACTATACCGACGACATTCAGGTTTTACTGCCTCTTAGTGGCTCTTACGAACAAGACGCAGCCACACTGTCTAAGACGTACGCAGCCATCCAGGCTTGGAGGGCAGCCAATGGAATGTGTCTCAGTGGGGACAAAACAGAGATCCTCCTGGTAGGCACCAAGGAAACTCTCAATAAGCTCGACTCCCAATGCACAACCTTTAACATAGAAAACACCACTATCACTGTGTCACCAGCAGTCAAAACTCTAGGCGTCTACATTGACTCATCCCTCTCCATGACGCGCCAGGTTAGCGCCATTCCTCCCTCGGCAGCACTCACCACTAAAATCATCAATGCGGTTAAACCATTCCTGTCGACCAAAAAAAAACTGTCTCACAATAGCCAGGGCTACCATTGGGGCCATATTGGATTACTGTAATGTACTATTCATGGGCACATCCGCCAGAAACCTCAACAAGATGCAAGTCACTCAAAACAATGCCCTCAGAGCTGCGCTAAGCATCCCCAAAAGGGAGCATATCACTGGGGCAAGAAGGGATGCACACTGGCTCCCGATTAAAGAGCACATTCTATTTAAAACCATGGCCATTACACATAAGTGCCTCTCTCTCACAGCCCCCCCATACCTCTCTGAGAAAATAATACGAGTTCCTCCTCCAGACTGAAACAAACCCACTATTCCAACCAGATCTACGTCCCCACCTTCAAAAGAGTTAAAGCGGGAGGCTCCAGCTTCCAATATCTAGCACCAAAAAACTGGAATGCTCTTCCCATAGCTCTTAGAAACGAAACCTCCTAGGCAGTTTTCCGCAAATCTCTAAAAAACAAACTCTTCCTTTAGATACACACACCTGATCTTCATCACCTTGAGCCTAACTTGTTTCCCCTTTAACCCAAGACATCATGTAATTGTCCAGTACTGTTTTGACCTGCTTGAATATAACCATGGAACCACTAGGCCAAACACCAACTAATTGTCCCTGTAATGTCTGTCATTGTCTGTTCTCACTGCATAGACTGTTTCTTTCATGCAACTAAGTAAGCCCTAATCTAATAGTGCCACGGTGTCAGAGGGCCGCTTTGTGTGCTTTATAAATGTAAATAAATAAATAAATATGCCAAATTCTGGTGACCTCACATCCCATCGTGCATGTTAATGAGTCCTCCCACTTTTTGTTTAGGACTTGACCCCTGCTTTACCTTCCATGATATATTCGAAATGCAGCTCGTCCCTCCCCTGCTAGGATCTTCTTTCTAGAAGCATGTTGCTGTACACAAGGCCACTTAACAACAAACACGAGGAACATCCAACTAAAGCAGCCGCCCAGCCTACACAGCCTGTAAACAATGACTGGCAATGGACCTGATCCGCCCGCTTCCACCCAGCCTCCACAGCACTGTACACATCAGTCTCTGTCAAACACCACGGGAGCATGGCTTCCCACTGTGATCACCGCGCCCCCTGCCTGTGTGCAAATACTCTGCTCTCCTGACTCACGACACATTACGGCACAGGCTAATTACTGCACTAATGTACAGGGCATTTTGTTCGTTGACAGGGGGAACACAGATAATTCTCTGAAATCTATTTTAAGGCACTGCTTTCATGTATCCTCAACAAACTGCTTGCAGCGAACAAGCAATTATGAGTGTCGTCAGGAAGGGGGTATTTTGAAACCTCTGCAATAGGGAAACCAGAAACTACTTTGAGACCTGCATTTTCTTAATATCAGCCAACACCAAAGACCTGATACAATACAGACGTGCCTTAGGAGTTGAATCCAAGGTTCCTCAATAGCATTCCTGGTGATTCAGTGAACAAAAACCAAAAAAACACTGAAACGTCCTGTGCACGTAAACGGGCAAGGTAAATGTGCCATGTGGGACATGTTGCAAGCCGGCTTCATAGCCAGTAAGGTGATAGCAGCAAAACACATTGCCTAAGGCCATGGGTCTGCAACTTGTGGCTCTCTGGATGTTTTGGACTATGATTCCCATGATCACTCACCACTGATTATGCTGGTTAAGGTTCATGGGAGTTGCAGTCTAAAACATCTGTAGAGCCAAATGTTGAAGACTCCTGTCTTAGCTTGAATCCCCCCCTTTGGCAAACATAGCATCCTGGTGTCAGGGGGGGAACCCTAGCCTCCTTCCGAGAAATCCGCACTACCAGGTCCGCCAACTAGGAGGCATGGCATCATGCACATATCCCTGCAGCATGTTGAGCCACACTGAAACCCTGTGTGCAGAAGTTGGTCGGAAGCAGGCTTGGACTGGCCTATGGCGCAATAGGGCAATGCCCGAACCAAAAACGCAAAATGTTAGCATGGCCCAGTTTTTTGGGTGAAAGTGGGCCACTTTATTTGCCCATGTGGGCCAGTTTGGTAAATTACTGCACCATGTGGCTAGTAGTTCTGAGTTACTTAATAAATATTCTTTAAAATGCACAATTTGCATCACATTTTATCAAAAACCTCACCCTAGGGTACTGCTCAAAGAGTCTGTCACAAAAGGAATGAACTGCCATTTGCAACTGTGGGCCACCTTTTCATTGGTGCCCGAGACAATTTTACACCCCAGTCTGATCCTGGTCAGAAGGATGCATGAAACTGCATGGGGTGGGAAAATGCACATCATGCAACAAGAGACAAATATGAGTGGGTAGATAGATATAGTTACAGCATCATACAAATTAGCCATGTATTTACCAACAACCCATTTTGAGGGCACACAAAAGGAACCCCACAGGGGGAGGGAATGATGCATGCCAACTCTTCAACGGAAGGTCATGCCCATGGAGACAGGGACCTGGGGTTTTACACGTTTACAAGGTTTCTTTACTTTCTCCTCTTGCTTGCTTTTAGCACAGTGGTTTACAAGTTTAACCCCAAACTGCAAAAAACGTATTTACGTCCTCTTGGTATTTCAACTACTTTTAAATAATTGGAAATGGATTGCCTTGTGGAGAGATTACCCGCCTCTCTTGGTAGAAAGGAGTTCTCTCTCTCCGAGTTCACAATAAAAGAAAAAGAGACCAAGAAGTTGCTCTTTCCCTGCTTGGTCTTTCCAATCCTTTTCAATCCTTCCCAAGACTTGCTTTCTTTCCATGTTTGCATTCAGCACAGTTCAGGGGTTAGTCTCCTGACTCATAAACAAAAGGGGACTGGTGCACTCTCCTACCAGGATTTGGTTAAGGCTTGGCTACTTGTATTTCTGGTGTGGGCCCCAAACTTACATTCAAATTGCCTGGTATACTCTCCTGCCAGCACTTTAGCAGACTTCTTTATTTCCTTTATTTGGGTCCAGGTTCTATACTCGCATTCAGGGTGCCTGGTATACTCTCCTGCCAGGACATTATCAGACTTCTTTATTTCTTTTATTTGGGTATGGGTCCCAGGTTCGCATGCAAAGCACCTGGTGTACTCGCCTGCCAGGATTTTGCCAATGTTGTAACACTTTCATATGTTCATATTCTTTTCCATCCGAGCATTGAGCCTTTGCCCACCTTTCATTCACAACTTCACATGCTTGCCATGTTCCCCGAGCTCCACTGCTCGGGTTCTCCCAGGCTTTCCAATTACTTACAATTGGTGTGTGATGTACGTCTCGAAGTTCCACAGTGCCCCAATCTCCATGTGTGGGCACAGCTGTCTCTCCTGGCTGCTTCTGCGTTCTCTGCAGTCTGCCACAGAAAGATGGCTAGGAAACAGAAAATAGCAGTTCAAGGTGCACTGGACCTCCAGAGGCACTAGGACGAACCTTCCTGATGCTTGTGCTAGTGACACAACCTTTACAATCAGTGTATTTAGTGCAGCAAACCTTTTGATGCCTACACTGGCACAAATTATATATACTTGGTGCATAAAGGGAATCATTTCTTGTATGTTAAATCTAATTAGTACCCGGGCAGGGACAATAATATTGTTAGAAACAATCTCATTGGCCCTCGCTGGATCGTTACCTGGCTGACAAAGACTCACTTGCTGCATTTCTGAGCCTCTTGGAGTTCCTATCCTTTCGTCGTCCGGCCACCATGGAAAGGGAGAAGGAAGTATGTGTAGTCCCTCCTTCCTTGTTCCAGGGTGGCCATTTTCTTTTTTCTATCTTTTCAATGGCCACCATGGAAATAGAAAAAGGACTATGTGTAGTCCCTTCTCCCTGATCCATGGTGGCCATTTATTTTGCTCGAGTTGAGAAACGGTTGACACATCGTTTCTCAGCTAGAGTCAAAATACTATTGGTACTAATAGCAATAGAACCCTCAGAGGCGAGGCATTACTGGGGGCATTAGTCAGATAATGGTTGGATAATGCCACCGGGGCTTTGTTAAAGCCCTTGCTTCGCTCTGGTCTGTAACTCTTGCCCCGTGGGCTGTAACGGTTTATTGAGAGGCCACCCTCAGCACAGGGAGGTCCTTCCCTCCCCAATTAAGGGGTCACCCAACAAACTGTTTAGTGTCAGTTCTTTATTCAGCCCTATCTCCAATTCATCTCATACCTCTTGGATCCCTACCCCTGAGCAACCAATGAGCCAAGAACCAGGCCGGTGTACAGGAAATATATTTGAATTTATTTGAATGATAAATAATGGAGATCACACTAAATTGACACACGCCACATTCTTTGTGGCTCACAATTAAACTTCTTGTTACACAAATAAATCACACAAATTGGTTGGGAAAAACACAAATCATAATTATTTACTTTCTACAGATTTCACTTCAAGAAATAATCAAACTGGTCAATGAGTCAAATCAATTACATGTGCAATGCTGTGCAATTTAGAAGTTCCTGTGCGCTTAGAATGCTAGCAGTTTGTTTTACAGATTTGTACAAATGCAGATGGCAATTATGATTTCACCAACACCCTTTGATTTGAAAGGAACACAGGTTGATTTAGCAATTTGTGTTTCAGAACCCCCCTACTTTGGTCTGTGTTGGAGAGGTTGGACAGAAAAATTGGGATGATTTGAGAATTTTGGATTTCAGACTCCCCTCCACTTAAAGGCCTGGGTTGGGGAAGCAGGACAGTAACAATTGGGATGATTTATGAATTTGGGATTTTCAGCTCCTCCACTTAAAGGCCTGTGTTGGGGAAGCTGGACAGAATGAAATTGGGATGGTTTTGGAATGTTGGATTTCAGACCCCCCCCCTTCACTCAAAGGCCTGTGTTGGAGAAGCTGGACAGAAAGACATTGGTTTAGGAACTTTGGATTTCAAGCCCCCTCCACTTAAAGGACTGTGTTGGGTAAGATCGATAGAAGGATTTCCCAATTAAATGACATTCTATAGTTTTCAGCGCACACTGGGAATGAGCTTTGTTAATTTCTAATGTTAACAAAAATCACCCTGTTGTGTTCTGCCAAGGAGAATTAATTAAATTTATATTTTTAGTTAACTAGGCTAAGGAGCTAGGGAAAGGATTTAAGGGAAGCAGACTCCCTCTGATTTTTGGTTTCAAATGGATCAAATGTACTTACATTTAAAACCTTTGTTTAAAGTTCAGGAAGCCAGCTGCATTTCAGGACCCTCTTGGAGGACAGGCCAGTGGTATAGGTCACTCCAATCTCAAGGATGGTGCCCAGCTCTTCCCCATAGGCCTCCCCAGCAATAGACAGCTCCAACCAAATGCCATTTCATCAATCCCCTTTTGTGTTTCTTTGCAGCTGTCAGATGGTCATTTTTAGCAGCAAATCAAGATTTCAATATTGGGCAGCGCCCTGCAAGAATTCTCATAACCAGGATTGGACCATTGCCCTTCTCTCTACGGCCAAGTCCAGCCTCTCTCTAAGGATTGGTTTAGGAGTCTAGAGCAGACATATGCCAATTCCTCTTTGAAATTATCCTTTTTTTTCTTATGTTAACTTTAGCCCAAAATTAGCTATGTGTCAAATCTTTGGATTTACTAGTAACTGCCATAATGTATATATTTTCCAATTCAGCTAATCACGGAGAACTAAATAAAACTACTGCCGGGTCCACACCATTTTGCATGGGTGTTTGGCAATTTTTTGCTATTTTTACAAAAAGCATAATAGTTATGCACATACAATTTTCTCTCCAAATGCCTAATTCTACCCTCCAACAGCACGTCAAGTCTGAAATTCCATTCGGGAGAAGTTTAGAGCAGCCACAAACACCTTTTAGCTGGCCATTACAATTCCCTAAATCGCAGGTGGATTCATTTTATTTCAACAAAATCGTCTGAAAATTATCTAAAAGATTACAGAAAAATGACGGCAGTACAACACAAGGTTGCTGAGAAAAATGCACACGTTATATTAGTCCTTTTAAATTAATAGGACATCTTCATGTTATGCAAATTGGATCGCTCCTGTCTCCAGGTAATTTGCCACACTTGGCCAGCCTGTGAACAGAGATTTCTTTATTAACCTCTTTGTTGTTTGAAGTTGGTAAGCTGCAGGTGGTAAACCTGGGAGGCCTTGGAAACACAGAGATCCCCCTCCCTGCATTCCAGTCACGTACTGACTAGGACATTTGGCCTGCACAGAACTGCCTTAAGAGACTGCATGTATGGGGAAACTTGGTTTTCAACACCCTTTAGGCAGGCCACATTATATTGCAGTTCTAAATAGGTGGGCTGCACAAACCAGGCGTGGAGTGGGGGAAGCCATTTGTAAATTCTGCACAGAGACCCACCAATTGTCCTTGGCTGAAAGGAACTCACATATTGCATTCTCTAACATCAGCCTTTATTCTTTGACATACCGTGTGTTTTACTGATCAGGGTTCACTTTGCTTTAGCATCGATGGATTTCTTCTTTCTTTTCACACAGCACTGTTCTTTTTTTTTTTAAAGATGACAGCTGAAAGCACAGGGCTGTTTCTTTCAGTCATTAATAAAATACACTTTTAATCATCTGCCATTGTTTTTATGCTGAAAAGTGGGTCTGAATTGTCACAATGCACTACCTTTTAATGGGTGGCAGTTTCAGTGAAAATGCTGCATTTATTTCTCAGCCAGCAATGTGATGTGCTTTTCCCATCTGCACTCAGATTACATTTTTGTTTTAGCTTTCTCTGGATTTCCACTGCAGAAGGACACTAAAATAGTCTGCCTAAATAGGCCCATTTTCAGCATGCAGGTTTCTGAATGCTGGCAGGTCATTTCCCCAGTGGGCCCTTCAGTTAAGTTGGTTTGGTGCCTTTTAATTACATCGCACGTGCCATTACCCAACCAGTAACACCCCACTCCTCGGGTGCTATTGCTTTAATAGTGGAAAGATATTGACAAAGGGCAGAATAGTATATTGTGGGACTACTATTAGATTGTTCAGGACTTCCAAGATCGACTGTTCAGGCCAAGGTGATTCTGCCTAGGAAGGCAAGCTAGGATCTGAAGTAGAACATTTCTACATGTAGTGCCTTACAAAACACTAAAATAACTAAATATATAAACTAGAAAAAGGAATGACAAGTTTGGATACTGCTGGTGTTTTATGTCTGGGCCTGAGACACACACTTAGGCCCTAATAATGTCAATAATATCAACTCGGTCTGTGATATCAATATCGCTTTCCAATTTCGTCTCCTCCCCCTCCTCCTCACATTGCAAGCTTCGATGAATTCTTTGAGGGGCATTGAAGGGAGATCCGAACTATGCGGTTCCCTGTTGGCCACCAATTGACGGAGTACATTGTTCTCCACTTTGAGATTCTGCACTTCTTGGTTTAAGTTCCGTACTTCCAGGTTGAGGGACTGAACTGCCGCAACCAGTTCTTGGACCTGTTCGGCAGTAGCCATTTCGGGATGAGTTGGGCGTTGCAAACTGTCAATAATATCAACTCTGTCCGTGATATCAATATCACTTTCCAATTCCGTCTTCTCCCCCTCCTCCTCACCTGATGATGGAGCCTTAGTCAACTTCTTCTTTCTATCCTTGGAGGATTTCTTTTTTAGAAGGTATGGTCTACCATGGAATGACGCCACAATGGTTATCGGATATTTCCGGAAACCAGTGGCCCCGGATCCTCAGTGGCCAATGGGGAAAAAAACAGATAGGCAAAAAACCCTGATAATGTCCTTAAAGGCCGAAGCGTGGGAATCCTGATGCCGGCTGAGAGATGATGAAGTATTGCAGAGTACCCGGGTAAACAAAGGCAAGTAACTGTGTCGGCTGAAAACTGATTAGGGAGTACCAAAGTATCCAGGTAAGGCAAACTGTAGAAAGGAAGCATATACTCTGAGGGAATGTCGGAGAAGGAGGAGAAGGAAAGAAGAGAGTCGAGTGAGCACCCAACCAGGATGTCTAGTGCCGAAAGGAGGGGAAGGAGGTAAGGCATGAAGGGGAGCAGCTTGGTAGGGCAAGGAGAACAGTAGGAGGAAAAAGAGAAAATACCTGAAGGGTGGCCAGGGGGCCAGGTCAGGATAGCGGGGCCCAGCTGAGCCAAGAGAAATCACGGGGAGTGCCACAACAAACCAGAGGAATGAGCACAGTTGCAACGCGACCGCCGACTGGGAGGAAACACTGATATCGCAGGCGGCGGCCATGTTGAAAAAGACTAGACAGCAGCCTAGCGTTGCGCTAACAACGTAACTGAACTCTCCCATGGCGGCCATGCTTCCATCAGTCCCAGTGCCGTACACAGAAGGGACGCATGACAGTATGCCACCCACCAGTGCGGGAGAAACCTGGCTTGCCAGGGTGAGCCCAGTAAAACTTCCTCACCAATCGCGGAGCCTGGACATTGGAACTGGGTTCCCAAGAATCTTCTGAAGATGGGTATCCCTTCCAGGAAAGCAGAAATTCCAATCTCCCCTTGCGATAACGGGAGACCTTAATCCACGCCACGTCATACTCATCATCTTCTGGCTCCCGTGCCCCTTTAGGTCGATCTAGAGGTGTGGCGGGAATGCCGCCTAGGGCTGGATGCAACAGGGATGAATGGAACACAGGATGGACCTTGCTCATGCTTTTAGGCAAACGGAGGCAAAATGCTACTGGATTAATCCGGGAGACCAGGGTGTAGGGTCCCACAAATCTGAGAGACAGTTTAGAAGGATGGATCCATCTGGGTAGATATTTAGTAGACAGCCAAACACGGGAACCTACTCCAATGGGAGGTACATCGGTATGTTTTAAGTCAGCAAAACTCTTGTAGCGATGACGAGCTTTGGTCAGGGCCTTTTTGGCGGTTCTGTGTGTTTCCATAAATTGCTGCAATCGGTCATCAGTGGTAGGACATAGAGTGGTGGATGTTGTAACAGGCACGATGCCTCTCGGGTGTTTACCAAAGGTATTGAAGAAAGGAGTGAGGCCAGTGGCCGTATGTTTAGAGTTATTGTCGGCAAACTCAGCGGTGGACAATAGATCGTACCAGTTATCTTGAGTGCAGTTGATATAGCAACGAAGGTATTGTTCCAACGTCCCATTTAATCTCTCTGTTTGGTCCATTGGTTTGTGGGTGAAAGCCAGATGACAGTGCCTTTTCAATACCCAGTTTCTGGCAAAGAGCTGTCCAAAATTTCAAGGTGAATTGACTTCCACGGTCAGAAATTATCTCGGTAGGTAAACCGTGTAAGCGGAATATGTCGTGGACAAACACATCTGCCATCTGAGAGGCAGAAGGTAATCCCGGTAATGGAGAAAAATGTGCCAACTTGGTAAGCGAGTCCACCGTAACCATGATGCACGTGTGGCCGCGGGAGACCGGCAGGTCTACAATAAAGTCGGTGGAAATTTGTTCCCACAGGCTTTCTGGTAAGGGGATCTGTTCTAGAAGACCGATGGGCTTTTGGAACCGATTTTTACTTCTGGCACATTGTGCACAGGCTTGAACGTACTTGTTGTTGTCAGAAGACATTTCAGGCCAAAAAAACGACCTCCTGATCAGTTCTTCTGTGTTCTTACTGCCCCGATGTCCTGCGGTACAGTGATCGTGACACCAAGACATAACCTTCCGCTGTAAATCAGGCTAGGGCACAAACAGTCTTCAGTCTACAAAGCATAATCCTTCCTTCATTTCCACCTGAATCCATGGTGAAGAGAAGATGGGAAGAGGTACAAGTATGGTGGCAGTCTTGACTTGGGAGAGGAAGGAAGCGGTGGAGGCGATGAACACTCTGTTCGGAAAGAGTCTTTCCTTACGGAGCGACAAATGATCTTCAGATGTATATCGGCGAGAGAGTGCATCAGCTACCACATTTTGGCTGCCCGGGAAGTAGGTGATCTCAAAATCATACTGAGCGAAAAAGTGAGCCCACCTCGCCTGACGAGAATTGGCACATTCCATATTTTGTAATGCCTTGAGGTTCTTGTGATCTGTCCTGATAGTAAAGGGACTTCCTCCTCCCTGCAAGAAATGCCTCAATTCCTCACAGGCAAGTTTGATGGCCAAAAGTTCTCGTTCAATTACCGAATAGTTCTTCTGGCTGACTGTGAGGGTCTTAGAGAGATAAGCAATGGGATGTTCCATACCTTTGTTTTCTTGAAGAAGTACCGCTCCCACCTCATTGGCAGATGCATCTGCTTCCAAAATACATTTTTTGGATTGATCCGGCTGGACAAGAATAGGGGCTGAGCTGAAGCTCTTCTTCAAGTCTTGAAAGGCAGTCTCCGCCTCGGATGACTATGAAAAGGGTTGGTTTTCCTTCTTTAGTAGAGTAGTGATGGGAACTACCATAGATGAAAAGTTCTTGATGAACTTTCGGTAGAAATTAGTGAATCCTATAAACCTCTGGACCTCCTTTACAGTCGAAGGAGACGGCCATTCCAGAATGGCAGAGATCTTCCTTGGATCCATTCTTATCCCCTCTCGGGAGAGCATGAATCCCAGATAGGGAACTGAGGAAACTTGAAACTCACACTTACTGGATTTCACTAATAGATGATTTTCTTGAAGACGGTGAAGGACTTCATGGAGGTGAGTAGAGTGTTGAAGCGGAGTTTTCGAAAAAACCAGGATGCCATCTAGATAAATGATCACGGAATGAAACAGCGAATCGGAAAAAGTGCGGTCCATGAATCTCTGAAACACCGCCGGGGCATTAACCAGTCCAAAGGGCATAACTCTATACTCGTACAGGCCATAGGGAGTCCTAAATGCTGTTTTCCATTTGTCTCCGGCCCTGATGCGTAAGAGATGATAAGCATTCCAAAGGTCTAACTTGGTAAACACTGTTGCGCCTTTTACGGCCTCAAGAATGTCGGAGATGAGTGGCATTGGGTATCTGTCCCAAATGGTAACCTTGTTGAGCCCCCGGTAATCGATACAAGGTCGGAGTTCAGTGGAATCCCTCTTAGAGATAAAGAACAGGGGGCACCCGTGGGAGATTTAGATGGTTGTACCAAGCCGTTTTTTAGATTGGCATCTAGGTATTCTCGAAGTACCTCTTTCTCCCTTAGGGATAAGGAGAACATCCTACCAAAAGGCACCAAGGCTTCTGGGATTAAATCTATGGCGCAGTCTTTGGGACGGTGGGGGGGGGGGGCAGGTCATGTTCTGCCTTTTCCAAGAAGACCTTGTTGTACACTTGGAATTGGGGTGGTATCAAATGGATTGTTCGAGGTTGCACTTCTGCTGACTGCAAGATAGCTGGTTGGTACCGATGCGACTCCATGCAAGACTGTTGACAATAAGCTGAGAGGAAGCCGAGTGTGTTCTTAGACCAGTCTATGGTAGGATTGTGTCGGCGAAGCCAAGCTATGCCTAAGATGATGGGAAAATGTGCCGCCCGATTGATATCAAAGGATATCCTCTCCTTATGGTGCTGGATAGTAATCATAATCTGTTCAGTGGAATGGGTAATGGGTCCCGGGCATAGAGGGGTTCCGTCAACTCCTTCTACCTTCAGATTTTCTTGGTTTTGAACACGACGGATTCCCATCTTCTCTGCCCATAGGGTGTCCACGAAGTTGCCTGCAGCGCAGTAATCAATGAGGGCCAAAGTCTCCACTGATTGATCCCTCCAGGACAGATGCAGGGTTACCACCATCAGGCGTGTGTCTTCTGTCTGACGGTTAGTAGGAACTATTGACAGGGTTACATAGGGACTTCCTGTAACTCCTCGAACTGTGGTCCCACCTAGGTTTGAGGCGGTCCATTTCCCCACTGCCTTGGTGGGACATCTGGACAGTTACGAGGCAGATGGGAAGAGGACCCGCAGTACATGCAAAGACCAGCATCTCTGCGCCTCTTCCGTTCTTCAGGAGTGAGTGGAGATCTCATGGATCCAATCTGCATAGGCTCTTCCTTATTAATGGCTCCAGAAGGAGGTGAGGGAGTCGGCGAGGGGGCAGGAAATACAAAGGTTCCTCTTCCCTTCTTCTTCTCTCGTCTCCGTTCATTGATCGGGTGCTCAATCTGCAGCGTAACTGATAATAGTTCTGAGAATGAGAATGAGGATGGACGAGGAACCCTTTCCAGTTCATCTTTTAGTTCCACCTTGAGTCCTCAGTGAAAGATGGTGAATTGGGCTTGTTTGGGCCAACTTGATTCTGTCGCTAATTGCTTGAACTTTGTAATATAGGACAAGAGGTCCACCTGACCTTGGTGAACCTCCAGTAACTCCTCACAAGCCATGTATTTGATTTCTGGTCTTTCAAAGGTCTGTTTGAGTTTAGCAAGGAAGGACCCCCAATCCCGTAAGACTGGATCATCCGTGGCTACCAAGGGATTGGCCCAGGCCAGAGCGTTCCCAGTCATATTGGATATGACAAAGCCCACCATACTAAGATCAGTCGAGAAAGCAGTGGGACGGAAGGCAAAGTGCACATTACAAGCCTCAATGAATTCTTTGAGGGGCATTGAAGGGAGATCCAAACTATGCGGTTCCCTGTTGGCCACCAATTGACGGAGTACATTGTTCTCCACTTTGAGATTCTGCACTTCTTGGTTTAAGTTCCGTACTTCCAAGTTGAGGGACTGAACCGCCGCAACCAGTTCTTGGACCTGTTCGGCAGTAGCCATTTTGGGATGAGCTGGGCGTTGCAAACTGTCAATAATATCAACTCTGTCCGTGATATCAATATCACTTTCCAATTCTGTCTCCTCCCCCTCCTCCTCACCTGATGATGGAGCCTTAGTCAACTTCTTCTTTCTATCCTTGATGGAGGATTTCATTTTTAGAAGGTATGGTCTACTGCGGAATGATGCCACAATGGTTATTGGATATTTCCGGAAACCAGTGGCCCCGGATCCGCAGTAGCCAACGGGGAAAAAAACAGGTAGGCAAAAAACCCTGATAGTGTCCTTAAAGGCCAGTGTGTGGGAATCCTGATGCCAGCTGAGAGATGATGAAGTATCGCAGAGTAACCAGGCAAACAAAGGCAAGTGACTGTGTCGGCTGAAAGCTGATTAGGAAGTACCAAAGTATCCAGGTAAGGCAAACTGTAGAAAGGAAGCATATACTCTGAGGGAATGTCGGAGAAGAAGGAGAGGGAAAGAAGAGAGCCGAGTGAGCACCCAACCAGGATGTCTAGTGCCGAAAGGAGGGGAAGGATATAAGGCATGAAGGGGAGCAGCTCGGTAGGGCAAGGAGAACAGTAGGAGGAAACAGAGAAAATACCTGAAGGGTGGGCAGGGGGCCAGGTCAGGATAGCGGGGCCCAGCTGACCAAGAGAAATCACGGGGAGCGCCACAACAAACCAGAGGAACGAGCACAGTTGCAACGCGACCGCCGACTGGGAGGAAACGCTGATATCCCGGGCGGCAGCCATTTTGAAAAAGACTAGACCGCAGCCTAGCGTTGCGCCAACAATGTAACGGAACTCTCCCATGGCGGCCATGCTTCCATCGGTCCCAGTGCCGTACATAGAAGGGACGCATTACAAATAATGAGTCAGGTGGTAGTAGTAAAAGCAGGCAGTTTTTTAAATACCACCTGTTCTTACCAACCGCCTGATTATATAAGTCGCAAGGGATTCAAATCATGTCATATTTCGGGGAATACTACATATGACAAAAACAGCATGATCACAAGTTATTTTACGGTATCAGGATGTGTGCCATGCAAAGCTGCCATTTGCATGGTGCTCACGTTAGAAATCCACATTACCTCCAACCAAGATGTGCTAGCTTATCTTTTCAACTGTAAAGAAATAGAAAATGTGGGCATCTGAGATGCACACATTCGTACCCCTTTTGCTGAGTAACGCACAGAAGTGTCATTTTAGACCCTCCTATGCATTACTGGACATGGTACCGTATCAGTATGATCCACTACTGTACCACATTCGTTCCCACCACCCAAACAGGGATACAAATACATTTCTTTATTAAAGGTGACAAAGCATGACTTGCAGATCTTCCGAAACACAGTATGCAGTATTACAGAAAATCTGCAGAACTCATATTGAAGTGGGACTGGATATCCCAGGCTGAGCTTCGAGGACACAGAAAGCACCCCGTAAGATCAAGATCATTGTGTCTAGTAGCTGGAAACATAGATGGAAGAATAGAATTAGACCCAAATACACACTTGCACTGAGAGGCTAGATTTCCATGAGCACATGTGGTCATGTTTACATTAGGTAGACAATGTGAGTCTGTGTAGTACGCTGGAAGAAAAGGGACTGAATCGGAACAAAGAGGGGGAAATGTATGATTGCTCTATTTCGGGTTTGACTAACAGTAGACATGGCTATGACAAACAATTGCTTGGTTACCATATTTACAGTTGAGTGACTTTTTAAGGGGCTCGGCTGAATCGCCAGGTGTATATAGGAGCACAGGTATTGAGCTACTTCAATGCTACACCTGAGATGATAGAAGCATAGAATTGTAAGGACCATTGCCATACATCAAATGTGTTGCAGCAGATGTCAACGGTACACGCAGCGTTTCGACAATGATAAGCCGGAGTGAGAGAGACTCCTGCTACCATGGTACCGGCCTTAACTCCAGCTACAAGGAAAGCCAAGTGGTTCATCACAGGCGGTGAGTCGAAGGGAGAACCGATAAGAACCGGGCTGTGGTGAATGAAAGACGCAAAGTGGCAAAGTGAGAGGAGTCAAAGAACTGTAAAATTGTTGGGGAGACCAGTTGCAGAAGGGGTCCGGCACCACGTGGGTATTGCTTTGAGAAACTCTGGTCGATCCCCATCTGAGTAAAACTACCGTTACCAGAAGGCCATCGGAGAGCCACAAAGATAGGTCAAAGTGATCACACAGGAGGTCAAGCAAAATCCCTGTACATTCGAAAGCCTTTGACCTAAGAACTATAAAGAAAGTAAAGGAAGTGAATCCCGCCACATGAGAAAGCAAGGAAAGTGAATCCTGTATATAGTGGAAACAAATGTGAAGGTGAAGATGGCAAGAGTGAACCCGGAAGAGGGATGCTGACGAGAAGGGGGGGAAAGTCTAAAGTCCCAAGAAACAGTCTGTTGACGAGGGTGAACCCGGCCGAAGGATGTCCACTGGAACTGTTTAAAAAGACATTAAGATTTGTGAACGAAGGGAAAGCCATAGTGAACCTGGTGGAGGGAGGCTGAAAGCAAAGAGAGTTCTGTGCCTGGAAGAGGGGGACCCAGGGTGAATCCATCACCCGAGAAATACGTAGAACAGAACTTTGTGTTTGTTGTTTTTTTCTTGGTAAAACCTATCAGGCCCTCGGGACCAGGAAACCACAACCACTTAAGGCCTTGATATCGATAAGAACTGTTTTAGGATCCAAGCCCAGAAGAGGGAAATCCAGGGGTGAAAAGCTATCCCCCAACACCACGAGAAACAAGGGTCAGTGCCCAGAAGAGGGGGACCCAGGGATGAAGAATCCTCACCCTAAGTGAAACCAGGAAACAAACCTTCATTTTGTTGAAGAAATCTTTGTTTTGGTTTTTGAAGATGTCAGACCCTTGAAGGCAAGAGACTTTGAAAATGAAGGATACTTAGCCATCAAGGCTACTGATAAACTGGAATGGAAATGTCGACTCGTGCTCGAAAAGCTTGAGTGTGTGCTGTGCTCCAAGATCCCACCTTACCCCGTGCTCAAAACGTGGGGAAGGATGACCCAGGCTATCACATCCTGACATATTATTTGTGAACACTTCTTTCTTTTCTTGAAAATCATCCCACACCCTTTTCGTATTAGCTGTAAGGTTTGGCAATAGGTTTCTTATTATAGGCCCTTTTTATTTGACACGCCACTAGGACTGTCTTTTTTTTCATTTGATGGTCGACGCCTGCTCCCACCTAAGATTTATGTTTAGATTAGGCCTTTTTCCAACCTGCATGCAGTTTTATAAACACCCATGAATTCTGATCACTTTTGTCTGTCTTTACTGTTGCCACGATGAGTTCCTTACACATGATGGCATTTAATCCATGTGAAAAGAGCTGGAGTGATACATGTGTATTCGGATTTCTCCATTATCGTACACGCAGAATATAACAATAAAATGAATTCGGTTAGAGCACATCTAAAATCAGCCAAAGCACATGAAAAGCTTTTACCATTTCCTCCTCCTCCTCCTTCATGCGAGAGCGAGCGAGAGCGAGACTCTCGCATACTCATTGACCTGAAAATTAGTGTTATTGGGCCTCATTACACGGAAGGCGGTAATCCAGGGTGCTATTAGCAACCTGGACCATGCCGGTAAATTACCGGCACCGCCTTGGCGGAAAGGGGATTTACCGCCCCATTCCAAGGTTGGAGGGGCGGTGAATCCCCCTTCCGCCATTGCCCTTCCCCATTCCCATTTCTGCCCCATAGGGCTCTATGGGAATGGGGAAGGCGCTAATTACGGCACCGCAATTTTGCGGTGCCGTAATTAGCTCCGAGGTCCCTTAGCGGGTTGGTTTTTAACGCCTACAAGAAGCAGGCGTTAATTCCTCCAACCCGCAAAGGGACCTCGTAGTACGGCGGTAAGGGTTAACGGTCACCGTTGCCATTAACGGTGACCGTTAACCCTTACCGCCGTCCGTGTAATGAGGCCCATTGTGTGTAGCTGACAATCCCAATGACATTGCTTCAGCGCAGCAATGTATCTAAGAATATGTCAGGAAATGAAATGACTATTCGAAGTCACTTGATTTATGTATTTCATTAAATACATGCCTAAATAAACAATACCAGGGCAGCAGCTAGCAACATGGATGCATGATTTAAGCATCCTTGTTCTCATCAGATGAAAATGTGGACACATTAAGCAGCAATACGTTTTGAATTCCGGAAAATAATAGCGGTTACTCATTATGGGTGGGCCAGACAGCAAATACTAACTTCAAATCTAGGTGGTAATAACTGGCCTTCCTAGTGGACTGTATCCGGGGTTTCAAAGAGAGCTCCTGATCAATCGGGATCCCAAATTCCTGATGGAATCATGTGGATTGGCAGGGGTCCAGCTCCATCAGCCAGATGGGGGTGTTGCAGTACCTTGGAGGAGGGGCCAGGATCACAACATATGCCTTAAATCGATTCCACATAGGCCTATTTGAACACATACATTCACCAATAGCCTGGGCTCAGGGGAGACAGATCATCCATCCTTAGCACATGTATGAGAGCAACTAAACTGTACCGCATGTGAAAGTACTGATTGGTTGAAACAAATAAAAACATATGCAAATATATAGACGGTAATAGCCACTTAAAAGGTGGTTGTGAAGATAAAAGCAAACATCCCAGCATAGGGAATGTGTGTCACAAAACAACCTGCCCGACCGGCATGAACATTATTCCCTATCTTGCGAGTTTGCTTTTATCCCCACAACCACTACAGCATCTTATATTGAAGTGGGAACAATATATGGTCCAGATGACTGTATCTACACATCCTGAACACAGATCTGGCCCTGGTGACGTAGTGTAGTTTCCAATGCCAACAGCCTTCCTTGTGCCTGTGAATAAGATGCAGGTCACACCAAAAAGAACATTGTTATGAATGGATTAAAATTCTTTGGAGGTTTCGTTTTGGTATGTGCTGGGGGTGGGGGGAGGGGGTTGGGTTGGGTTGGGGCTTCTTTGACGTTGTTTCCTATTAGTGTTTTTTCAGTCATGTTCTGTTTTTGGAAAATGGTAAATGCTTAATAAAAATTCATGAGGAAAAAATAAATTCTGTGGACAATATATTTTGAAAAAGATTATGTCTTTTTTTTTATCAAATAGGTTACTGAGTATCACTATGTGGTTGTATTAATCACAATGGGAGTTTTTTTTAGATTGTGTTTGTTCCGAGTCCACTGATTTGCACCAAATATTGGTTTCCGTAATTTTTCACTGTTTTCACTAACTAAGAACTTAGAGCGATGCCTAATTTTCTGTAAATAACCAATTGAATTAAAAGCTACATCAATTGCAGCTTTGCATTAAATAGCTGTCTTGGCCATCAAAAGTAAGTTTTGTTTAACTGAAATTTAGATCTGGTGCTTTCAATAAACAGGAAATTCCACCTGTTCCACAGATCCATTCCCTAACCTCCTCGTATCCAAAATCTGCTCACCTTGCATCATGAGCAGATCTTGGCACAAATCCCACTGGCAGCAAAGGGACCTTGGCAGCTCCCATCCTTTATGGTAAAGTAGTGTACAGGCCAGTGTGCACGGGCCAAAGTGCAGGTTTTCATGAACACAGAAGGACCACTATATAACCTTACCCTGCAGCTAGCTCGAGTGGTGACAGGTGAAGCCATGCAACTTTGACCACTGTATATCCTAAGGCAACAGCTCCCTCTAGCAGAGCATTCAGTGCATTCCGACAGCCTCTACTGTGCATGACGGCATCAGCCAAATATAAATCTGGCCTTTTATATTATTGCAGGTGGTATAGACACAGTAATTACGTTATTTCATTATTGTGAGTTTCAACGGTGGATTCTAGAGCAGTGGTCTTCAAACCTTTTAGGACTGGGCCCCCCCAAGCATAATCAAAAATACCAAATGGACAGTAAGTCCAAATGGCTATGAACTATCGCACGCCGTCACCACACCCTACTGCAAGTATAGTACCAGCCCCCCCATCCCCCTGCTCCCATCACACACAGTCTGGGCTCCTTCATCCCACTCCTACCCAGTCCCTGCGCTCTCCCCACCCTACCACAGATCCTGGGCTCTCCTCACCCTGCTCCCACCACTATCCCATGGCTACCGCCCATCCTGCTTACACCGCAGTCCCTGGGCTCCCCAACCTTGCTCTCAGCACAGGCCCAGAGCCAGTGACAGCTGGTGAATTTTGTAAGTAGAGGGGCATAAATATTTCCCCTACAAATGCCATAGTGACCGAGCGTATTAAGGGAGCCCAAACCAATCAAGTGGTGTTCTGGGGGTTCCCCCCCAGGAATTTCTTTAAAATAATGGGTTAAAATGTTGCATTTTATAGCATATTTAAAAAAATAATTTGGGTAAAAAGCCAATCAGTTTGCAATTGGCACTGGGGGATCCAGGGGGAAAGCATGGTATTTTTGACTGGACATCTATAATAGATGTCCAGCAAAAAAATACCATCCCTGTCCCCTGGGCTCCACAGCGCCTCAGAAGGAGAGCTTGATTTTGGCAGATGGGTAGGGGAGGTTGTGCAAGAAAGGCATTTTTGAAATACCTTTGTTGTATAACCCTCCTGCCCCAAACCCTCCACTTGCCAAAATCAGCTCAATGGACCAAAACAAACACACACACATTCACACAGCAATCACCCTATCATTCACACGAGCACCCATCACCATACACTCACTCATAACACAAGCTTACACGCATCCATACACATATTTATATAAATTAACATAAACTTACTTTCTACCTTGGTCCTGAAGGTTCCTCCCCAGCGCTCCAGCTCCTGCATCAAGAACAGGAATCGGGAAGCAAGAGCTTCCTGGTTCCTGCACGGGGCCTGCATGTGGGTGCTGAAACCCCCCAGTCCAGGCTGCTCTGTTCGTATGTGAGAAGCAGTGCAGGAGCTCCCCCTCGCACATACAGACATGCAGTTCCCCAGCCAGCGTTTCCAATGAGCAATGCAAGGGTGGTGAAGCAAAACAGCCACAGACTTGCATGGCTCAGTGAGCATGTGCGGCTGGGGAACTGAACTGTCAAAGGAAAACAGTGTTTCCCTTTGACAGTTCAGCCAGCCTAGGAGTACTGGGCTAGCTACTCAGCTCCTCCATAATGGCCGAGGAGGCCCCTGGGTCGATACCCCTTCACACATTATGGATGAGTCCCAGGCTCGGACTGGCCTACAGGGCAATAGGGAAAAGCCTGAACTAAAAATGCTAGTGTCGCCCAGTTGTTTGGGTCAAAATGGGTCATTTTTTTGACCAATGTGGGCCAGTTTGATGAGTTACTTCAATATGCAGCTAGTAGTTTTGACCATTGTTGTTCACTAAATATTCTTTAAATATCACAATTTGCTTACATTTTAACAAAAAACACCCCCTTGGTTATTCAAACAATCAGTCACTAGAGGAATGAATTCCCATTTGCGACTGTGGGACACTTTCATTGCTGCCCGATACAGTTTTATGCTCCAGTCCGACCCTGTGAGCTGGCCCTGCCCATTTCCTCCATTAGAATTTTTTTTTATTTTTTAAATGTCAGGCTGGGGTCTTGCACCCACAGGAATGTGGCCGTGCCCCCTTAGGGGAGCGCGCCCTACAGTTTCAAGACCTCTTTTCTAGAGTGTCAAATATTGGCATGGTTACTTCTTTCAGAATTATGTTTATATGGACATGACCATATGAATGCAAGATTTCATATCATTTTAAATGTTTGTTCGCACAAAATCCAGGTTCTGTTACATTTTATTGGGCTAGTTGGCGGAGCGGAAGTGTCCATCTTCTCAAAAGGCTGAGTCGACCAGACCTGCTATCAAACCCATTAAAACCATCACCCATCAAACCCATCACACATAGCATTGTCCTGTTCTCAAAATTAGCACATTGGCCTTGAGCTATCCTCTAAATGGAAAAGGCACCACTTTTAAAGAAAATTCTGATGGTCCCAGCACTTTAAACTGTATTTTTTGTAAACGTGTGTGTGTGCGAGGCTTTTGCATGTTCATGATGTTTGTTTGTATGCATCTATGCATGCATGTATGCATGTATGCATGCTCGTGTTCAAAGGTGTGTATAAGTATTATGTAATGTATGTATGAATGCATCAGTGTAGGATATATGGGTGACTGTGTGCACATTTGACAGAGTGTGTGGTGAATGGGTGGGTGTGCATGTAAATGAGCGAGTGAATGGTGTGTGAAAATGAGCAAGTGAATGGTGTGTGATTGCATATGAGCTTGTGTTCAATGCTAGGCCGAGGATCTAATTTTGGTGGGTGGGATTTGGGGGGAGGAGTGGACCGGGGTCAGGGGATGGGTGAGGAGGAGTGGTAGTGGGTATGTATTTATATTTTGTATTTGTATATTTGTCATGCGCAAAAAAATCCAAAGGACCAGACAGGAGACCCTGTATCTGGTGCAGATGTTCGAAAACTGAAACCAGATGGAACAACCCAATCAATCACTAAAAAAGAAAAGTCAAGTTTTTTCCAGAAAGTGGATAGCGTATCAGACAAGTGTAGCTGCACAGGAAGCTTGTTCCATAGTGTGGGGCCAAATACTGCAAAGTGTCTATCGCCCCTTGAATGACAGCGTGTAAAAGGGATTACCAGGAGGGCATATGCCCTAAAATGTCATTTTCAATGGGCATCTTTTATAAAGCAAGCATGATATGTGTTACTACAGGGTTAGACAGGCATTTTGGTGCAGCCAACCTTGTAATTTTTTACTGTGGCATGACATTTTTAACTGTGCATCTCTGATAAAAAACAAGCATTTTAAGTGCTATTACCTGGCTAGACTGGTATTTGGGCGCAGCCAGACTAGCCTTTTTTTTACTGGGTATCTTTGAGAAAGCAGATGTGATGCGTGTTATTACTTGGCTATGTTGGCATTTTTGTGCAGGCAGTTTAGACCATGATATGTGTTATTATGTGGCTAGACTGGCATTTTGGTGCAGCCAGTCTAGTCATTTCATGCAGTGGCTTGACATTTTTTTTTACTGGACATAAAGCAAGCATGATAAGTGTCATCACCAGTTGTTGAAGTGCACAAAAAAGTAGTAGAACTATGTTCCCTGCCCCCACTACCCACAAACCCCATCAGCCATCGCCACTCCCCCTCCCATGCGCAATCCAAACCGCCAAACAAACACACCTGCTATTTAAGAGAATATTCAGTGCAATGCACTTAAGTGCAAGTTTCCACTTCTTCCTACACTTTTATTTTAAAACGAAACCATTCCAGAATGGTTTCTTTTTAAAATAAAGGTATAGGAACAGTAAATCATAAAGAAAAAGTAGAGGGGCACCAATCCCAACCGTTTCCACCCACTTCGACCACTGGTTATTACCTGGCTCGATTGGCATTTTGGTGCAGCCAGTACAGCTATTTACTCTGTGGCATGGCATTTATTACTGGGCATCATCAAGGGTAAAGCAAACATAATATGTGTTATTACGCGTCTAGACTGGCCTACATTGTGCAGCCAGTTTAGACATGTTTTCTTATTCTGGCTGGATATTCTTAATGGCAAAGCAAACATTAGTTTGTCCTTAGCTGGGGATATTGCCATATATTGGCAGAGTCTGCATGGGCATGTTTTCTTATAGTATCATTACTGGACTTATGTGCAAAGCAAGCATGAGTATGCTCTTTTATGGTAATACTGGCATATTTTGGTGCATCCAGAATGGAATAGCACAGGCAAAGTCACAGTAGAAATGTATTTATACTGGCATATGTTATGGGCAAAAGCATTGTAAAAATGTGTTGGGAAATGCTGCTGCGCACTGTCGGTGGCCTGCATGTATTGTACCTTTGGATTAGAGTTACCAAACAAAAGCATTTCTAAACTGTCTGAATTTTTCCCCAATTTTTTGCAAAAAATGTGTCATTTAATGCCCCATTTTAACCCATTATGCAGACACTTTTCTCAGGGGTGGGGGAGGGTGGGACACCCCTGAACCATCTTTGGGTGATCTGAGCTCCCTTGCTACTCACAGTCACTCTGAAATATTTGTGGGAAATGTGCACGCCCCTTCAATTAAAAATGTCAACAGCTGTCACTGGTTACGTGACTGGTGGGTGAATGGGTATGAATGTGAGCTTGCAAGGTTGGGGCCCAGGAAAGGGGCATTGGAACATGGATGTTTTCTCACATGTTTTACTGGCATTTTTGGGCAAAGCCAACTTGATGAATGTTATTACATGGAGGAGGATTTTGATTGGGGATTTATAGTGCAGACTGGACCTTTTCTGTGGCATGGCATTTTTTACTCACATAAGTGGCAATGCCAAGATGTGTGTTCTTACATGGAGAGGGCCGGTGCACTTGCGGAGTCAGCAAGTAAACGTTTCCTTACTGTCACATTGCATGTTCTACTGGTGTTAAGGGAAAAGTCAACATGGTGAGTGTTCTTACATGGTGTCTGGAGGCATTTGTGCAGCCAAACAAGGAAATGCTTCCTTAATGTCACATTACATTTTTTACTGGTGTTTACAATAAAGTCAACATGAAGAGTATTCTTACATGGTGGTGCAGGGGATGGGCAAGCATTTGTGCTGCCAGCGATAACATGTTTCTTCCTAAGCATGAGAATGTTACTGACATAAAAAACAAAGCAAACTTGTTTGTTCATGGAGATACTGGCATATTCTGGCAGAGCCAGCATGAACATGTTTTCTTAAGCTATTATTACTGGGCTTGATATTAATGGCCACACACCGAGATAGCTGGTACATTAAGGTGCCCAGAGCCAGCAGGCCCGGCTCCAGCAGGGGGGCCAGGCCCCCCCAGAGCCAGCCTCTGGCCCCCCCTAGAAAGGAGGCCATGTCAGTGGTGTGTTATACACTACTGGTAAACAAGGGAGTGGAGGTGGATGTCACTCTAAACATTCAGCAGCAACCTCTGAGACATTCTGGGAGGCTGAATTGCAGTAGGGCCGGCAAGGATTTGTTTTCTTACCCTAGACAATGATTTATGCCCCAAAGACATAAAAGTACAAATGACCAGGGAGATGGAGGGACATTCACACCTCTAAGTGAGGTAGCACACTTATTCAAACTGGCTGGCTACAACTATTTTATGAAACCTAAAATCACAATTTTGGTTTCCGTAATTTAAAGTATGTTTGTTTTTTGTGGGAATAAAGTGGTTTTTTACATCATGCGTAATATAATGGTTAACTATATCAAACAATAAATGACAGGTAAAATTGCTAATACAGATTTCTGCAGAAGGTGCGTCAACTGACGGGGGCACTTACAAATTACATTCATAGTATATATTCTGCTGCATTAACTACTTGAGTTTAAGTGAAAAAATAAGGTTGGTAGTAACACAAATTTAATTTTGGAGGGGAGAGTGTAGTAAAATCAAAAAGTGATAGATGTAATGCTTTGAATTAAACATTACCACTAGCGTTGCTTTGCACAACATTCCATGCCATAATTCTGTAGTATGACTGTGCGATTAGAGAAGGGGAAAAGCCATGAGCAAATTACTTTTGGTGCTGCCACCAAAAGGTGCAGTTGAATCTCAATTGCTAGGCCCTGTTCCATTTGCACTGGAACACAAACAACCACATGCATTTTTTGTCCCTGTGGTCTAGCAGTTTTGGAAGGGCTTCTGACATTAGTGACGGGGCCAAGACTGATATGCAAACAATGGTATAGAAGGCTAGCCAGAGCAATGATGGTGGTTCTAATTGATTCAGAGACGTTTTACCTAATAGGTACAACCAGAACTCATGCTGTGGACCACAGATAGGATGGCAATAAACTGTGAGGAGAAACACACATCTTATGGGTGTGTCTGGTCATTTACCCACCTAATTACTAGCCATGGCTATGTTAATGCCTCACCACCAAAATCTAACCTTTCCAGAACCCTTTGAGCAAGCTCTATCACAAAGTAACAATAAATGTGTTGCTGTATAGGGAATGCCAGTTTTATATCTAGGCATTATTTTGAGTGTTTAATTACTTAATTGCCTCTGTAAATGAGCACCTGCTGTAGTAAAATTCTCTTAATGTGTGTCTTCAGCAAGTTGATTTTATAAGCAATATATTTGTAAATGCTTCCGACTTGCACTGAAGTGCTGTCTTAAACAAGCAATCACAAAGCCAGCAGTTTTGGCATGCGTATAGGTAGTAGCAGACATTTTCCATGCCATCATATGCCCAATTACTGACACCATTTTCCAGCTTTTCCCATTGTATGGCCAGCTGGTAACCTTACGGCAGTGCCTGGCAAATGCCAATCCATGCCTAATCAAAAGCCCAAGCTGTTGGCTAGGCCAGTGCATTTTGCCTTGAGTTTGTCTCTTTGTCTCCCTAAGTGAATGTGCATATGCCCAGATGTTGGTGTCTTGCTTGCTATGCCTATGGAATCAAGCTGCACCTCACTGAGCTGGTCCAACAAGGCCCTACCTGAAAATGATAAGACTAGGTTGGCAAGTATTGACCAGTTTCAGATCTTCTAATGCATACTTACCAGTGGGGCTCTGACCTAAATGGAATGTATCTTTGTTTGGAAGCATAGTCTACTCTGCCAGAACGTTTCATGATTCAAACTGATAAGTACTGCCTTAATAACCTCATTCTGTTTGATTAACTTTACAGAGTTTGCATGCAAACAGAATATGTCATATGTGTTGTGGGATTTGTTTGGAAAGTATGATGTAAATCCTGGGGGATGGGTGTTTAGGCAGTGCAGGAAATGAAACATGAACACCCGTAAAATAACAGAATTTTCTAAAATGTTACGGACAAAGAATAAAAGGTGTACATAAAAAGCAGTATTTAAATATATTCTAAAGAGTGCAATCAGAGGTGGATTTCCCTCCCATCAGATAGAAACAGCAGTGCTGAACAGGCCCTACCAGTGAGATCTTATATTTTTAACGTGTCTCAGAGGCAGATTATTTACAACAGGAAGTTATTAGAGATGAGAAAAGGAAAAAGGCAGTGACCATTGCTGTGGCACTTTAAAAAAAAATATATAGGGTTTTAAGAAGCTATTTAAGTGTGATTGTTGGGTAATTAGTAATTAAGGGGATACAGAGCAAGCTGTGTGAAACAACCTTGTCATGCATTTCATTTGAATTTGTGGATGGAAATGAGTGGGATGGCATTGAATCATAGCAAGACCGAGCTTATGATCATCGGATCCAGACCTAGAATTGGAAAACTTGCACCAGAGTTCGAATCTTTCTGCATTGCGAATCACGACACCCCGAAAGGGACAACATAAAAATCCTAGGGGTGACATTTAATCAGGCCTTGATTATGTCCGATCATGTTAATAGCCTATTGTCAACCTCGGCCTATTATATCAGGCTCCTTGTGCATATTTGTCCATTTTTATCCCAACGGGGTTACGAAAACGATCGCTCAAGCGATTAAATGGATTACTGTGGGTCCCTTCTCATAGGAGTGGGTAAAACAGAACTCTGTAAACTTCAAGTGGTGCAGAACAGCATGATCAGAGCCATCATGGGGTTATGTAAGTTTGCACATGTATCGGAGATAAGAAGAAAGCTCCACTGGCTACCTATTGCAGAAAGCATTGAATTTAGGTTGCTTACCATCACGTATAAGTCCCTCAATGGATCCTTTCCTGCCTATATATCAAACAGACTGAAGTACAAACAGGTGGCGCGCACTCTGCGCTCTAATGATGGCAAAAATGAGCAAATTCCAAAAACCTCATTGGAACTCGTTAAAAGGGGCGCCTTCTGGGCAGCCGCCCCGGCGAGATGGAACGCTCTACCTTCAAGCCTTAGAAACTGCCCGACACTAGAGCTATTCAAGAACAAACTTAAAACACTCTCGTTTAAATAAAGGGGTCCTCAGACTCCTACAATCTGACTGCTTGCTAACTACTGTCTTCGGCGCCCGTGTGCCTCCGGGACACTTTGGCTGTGCCTAACAAATAATTTAAAGTAAAGTCTGTATGAGATTTTTTGTAAGTTCTCATTAATTGCTATGCTGGAGCTTGTAGGCTTCCATTCAGGATGGGGAAAATAAAGCTACAGTCATAGGGGATAATATTCCAGGTCAAGCGTAGTGGAAGAAGTGGTGCTAAAAGCATTTAGTTCCACTTTTTATGAGCTGCAGGTTTTTGTATGATTTGACAGGCGAAGTTGGAGAGCAAATCAGACTTAACAAGGTCCCCCTGCTAAATCCGATTGGTGTTCCACCAGCCTGCATTTTTACATTGGCAGAAAACCAATGGATTCCTATGGGATCTGCCTGACTTTTACACCTGGTAAAAGCGGGCAGAGTCCAAAGGAATACATTGTGGATAGCTCCCACAATTGTTAATTGTGGAAGTAATTTACACTTTTCCAGACACATAGTGGTAAAGAAAGGAGCAAATGCAATTTTCGCCTGTGATTTACTCTTTACTTTTCCAGTACTTGGTGAAAACAATTAACATTAATGAATGGCCCCTTTTGCAAAAAAGGTGCAAACAGGAGAATTCCGCTCAGTGCAATTTAGAATTCAAAACAAAATGCCCCCCTCCCTTCTTAATCTTTTCATCAATATGTTTCTACAATGATAAATACATTGTCAGGTTGGTTTATCATGTGACTTGTACATTTTTTAAAGTAATCTGCATAACATTTAGTATTATTTTAGTTATTCAAAGCCAAACTTCAACACATATTTGTACCAACTTGAGCTCGGAAGATGTGTGGACAAGTATCTAAATTTCAGGCTAGGCTCAAATTATGGCTTTACGACTTGACGAAAGTGTGTATCTTTGGCATATTTTTTAATTTCACTATGCCTTACCTGTTAAAATTAGGTGCCCCTAGAAGTGATTCAGTTTGCATTATAAGCTATTCCAAAAAACCTCACTCATGGTTTAATAGATGGGCAGCACAGGCATTAGGATGCACACACATCTAACTTTGAAAATATCTGGGCCACATGTATTGAACAGAATTGTGTCATTCAATAGCAAATCAAAGTAAACACATCAAACAAAGAGTCATCATGGACAATTCCATATTAGTACTCCGGCGAGAGACAATCAGAATGAAACAAGCATTCTGATTGGCTCTAGCCAGGTCCATACCCGGCCGGGAATCCCTCCGTCGGGATTCCACGGCCTTTTTCCTCGGCGAGGGGGGTGGCAACCCCTCAGCCTCTGGGGAGGCTCGAAGCGGGGCCTCCCCGCGGCTGAGAGGCTGCCTTCGCCCCCCGCTGGGGACTCGGGTAAGTATTTTTTTTTCTCCCTTCCCTCTCCTCCCTCCCACCCGCCCCCCCAACTTACCCTCTAGTTTCTGCGTCTCCGGCGGGGGACGAGGGAAGTCTCCAGCCGTGTGGAGACTCGGAGCAGGGCCATCCCCGCTCCGTGCCTACACAAGGCTGGGGGCTTTCCTCGTCCCCCGCCAGGGACGCAGGTACGTTTCTTTTTTTTGTCCCCTCCCAACCCCACTTACCTTTTTCTTGATCCTTTTTTGGGAGCGGACGCGCTGGGAACACATGTGTTCCCAGCGCGTCCGCTCCCGATGACCACCATGGAAAGGGAAAACGGACTTGTTTCCCTTTCCATGGCGGCGGCCATTTTCTTGGCCGTTTCTTTTTTTCTGTCCCGAAACGCTACAGTGTTTCGGGACAGAAAAAAATTGCTTTTAGTACCCCGGTCATGCAAATATTGCGGGCCGGGATACTAATAGCAATATGACGCTCGTGGCGGGGGCATTACCGACTCTGGGCCCGAGTCGGTAATGCCCCCGCCGCTCGGGTCATATTGCTTAATTATAACCAGTATGTTAACAGTATGTACCAGAAAATGATGTATAGGGGCACTCCCCACCAGGAGTGATACCAGGAGGCTACAAACCTCTCAAACAGCACCGTCTGCCTCCTGATGCAGCCCTTACAGCCCTTGCACTCTCAACTCAATTAAAATGTGCTGTAAGCATGCAACACAAAATAACATTTTGTGGTTAAAATGTAATTTTGGACATGAACCATTGATGGGAGACATTTAGAATGGGACTACTGTAGGGGGTTCAGTTGGAAAGGAGGGGGGAGGAGGTTGTGGAATGGGTGGGTGAAGGGAGAATTGTATATACATGTGTTTATTATTGGAGGATATGTTGTTGTGCTCGAAATATTCTTAAGATCAACTTGGCTACCTGTATTGATTGGACATGTTATGTTCTGTCCTTGAAATGAAAAGAAGTTTGGAAAAAAATGTAATTTTATAGGAAACAAAATCTCATATTCCTTGCTTCGGTATTCTAGGTGCAGGGGGTATGTCTTTCCCAACAAGATGGAGGGAGCACAAGCATCTCCTCCGGGGCCTCTTGGGAGTAGCCACAGTGCTCAGCAAGGTATTGTTAGGCGGATACCATCTGAGATGGTACAAAGACTGGGGGCCTCACTGCTCAGCCCTCTCAGAGGAGCAAGAGGAGGCATCACCCTCAATTCTCCCAAGCCAGGCCAGGAAAGGCATGCTGGGTGCTGGTGGGAGTAGGTGGGAGTGGAGATAAATGGGAATGGTGGTTAGGGGCAGCTGAAGGAAGGTGACTGAACGGTGAAAGATGAAGGAGGATCAGATATAACAGAAAGGGGAGAGCAGATGGGAAGGGAAGATGGGTAGATTGATGTTGCAACACTATTTTCATTGCTTCTCTTTTGCCATGTACTGTTTTTTATAGAGGGGTGCAAATGTATTTTTGCAGACCTGGGAAGAAATGTTTTGCTGGTCACGGATCTGGGAAATCTGGATAAATGCCAGCACTTTGTTTATGGTACTCCTAGACCCGCACCCAATGGAATGTGGGCCCCCCTGATTACAACCCTGGCCCCCCCAGATGAAAATTCCTGGAGCCGGGCCTGAGAGCCAGACACAGCCCTCTTGTTTCTACATAGGATGAAAGATTTCAGGTTTGATTAAAACACACAATTGTATCTTTCACCTAGTGTGGCATGCACCGGCAGCAGCCTGATCATCATAAGCGTTGTGCATGCGTGGTGGTCCAGGCCGGCCCGGATGGTGGCACGACCCATGCTTTGCTGCTGAGCTTGGGCGGGGGTGTGTTTGCTCTCAGTATGGCAGGCAAGGGGGCCCCCACATTTTGTGTTAAGCCACTGAGTACCTCTATAGGAAGTCTCAAGTCAACCATATAAATGATTCTTTGAAAACACCTGAAAGCCCATCCCATTGAAAATTTGGAAATGTAGTCTTTTACTTGTAGGAGTGCCACTCTATTGGGCTCCAAGGGATGATGAATTCACAAAGCTTTCCTGATGTACATTTTGCACTTTTAAGGTCCCCGAGTAGAATTCCTAAAAAGCAAATTGTACTAGGTTGTAAGCAACCATTTCAGGTCTTTTGCCACCATGGCCCAATACTACCCTCGCCAAGAATGAAGTAAGGTTGGGCACAATAGCCCACCACAGCTAAACAATTAAAAACGAAGTATACATGGTCATGTGAACAGGCAAATGTTTAGAAATACGGTTTTACCCAGTGTGGTGTGGTTCAAATTACAAATGTTACATACCCAGTAATAGTCTTGCTGGTGCTCGTATCAGTTTAGAATCACATGCTATGCATATTCTGCCTTGTAGTGGTTGGCCCAGGGTGTCATAAATTGGTTACTCCCAAAGAAAAGTAGGTGTCAAGAGGGACATTCCTGACTTAGTATCCCTCTACTACATGTGAAGGTACCAACCATTGCACTTATTGCCTCTCCCTTTCGATTGCAATAGAGATAACTCACATTGTATAAGAAACTGAGGCAATGCCTAACTGGAAGCAGATGTACCATGGGAAACACATAGCACACTTACCGAGAATAAAAACAGTTGTGCACTGCCAAATTCATGCATACATTCAAAACTCTAGCGCAGAATTGGTATTTCATCCGGATGAAGGTCTCTGTGGGCCAAGGCAGAAGCGTTACATTTGCATATGTTCATGCACTGCATTCACCCATTGGAAAGAAACGGGTATTGGAAAGAAACGGGTATTTGCAGGACAGCAAATAGATAATCTATCACCCTAGTGTTGCGCTGCAGTGAAGTGAAAAAGCAAAATCTAAACTGCACAGGAAATGGTACAGATGTCTCCTGCCATAAGAGTGGGGGTGGGCACACAGAGGTAAGGATTTTCTGCTCACTGTCCTCCATAATCTCTCAGGTTCCTTGCAATAAGTATATGCAGTGCGTGAAGATATGCAAATGGCTGGACTGTGTTCATGATATGTGGGTTCGGTCCGCTGGCCAACTTTGCTGTTCAGTCCGCGAACAGGCATCCGATTGTCCCAGGGGCCGATGTGAGATCCACGGACATCGGACGCGCCTGCTGATTGGATGGTGAACATCGTGAGGTGCGTCAGATTTTTGGAAACACCCGCCATGTTGGATTCGGGAACATTCACCAGTGTCCGTGAACATTGCAGTAAAAACATATTAAAAAACACAACATTGCACTTGTCAAACTTATCAAACAATCTTTGGGGAGGTGAGGGGCGATGAGGATGGGATGGGATATGGCCTTAAAATGCCCAAAGAATTGGTGCTTGTTCAACTCTGACATCCTCAAACAGTCCGCATGCCCAGGGCAGTCCTGTGATGTTCATGGAAATCTAGAATGTTCGGGGGCATCTATGTCTAGTTCTGCATTACAGGGTTGGTGAAACGCCGTTTTTGGATGTCTTATAAGTTTTGTGCCACTCAATGAATGAAACTGCATGAAAGTTTGGAATTTCATTCTAGACCTTACTCTGAATGGTTCTGCAAAGTGTGGTGCTATTATGTCAAGAGGGAACAAAATAAGAGGGGGTTGGGGGGTACCACCATATTTTAAAGGCTAATAAATGTGGTGCTAAACTGGGTTGCCCAGCCCTTTAAGATGAGTAGCAATAATCTGGAGATGGATGGGGATGCAGATTGTATATATCAATAATCAAGATGACTCAGGTAGTTTGGCAAAAGGGAATCTGTTTTAATGTCAAATATCTAAAACAGGGAGCACTTGCTCGATCCTCTTACTCAACTTATTTTAGTAAAAACTGAGGTTATATCATGCAAAATTGTCAACAGAGGCGTGCTGACCTGCGTCACTTAACCACATCTTCCTGCGCGGCAAACTACAAAACCTATTGGAGGGAGTGATAGGCTCTAAGTGAATATCTAGGTATAAGTTCCATATCAGTATGGAACAGTGATGGAAAGTGATAGGGTACTTAACATCAGGTGGGGCAACTAAGCCCTCCCCTCAAAATGGCCACTATGAACGTCACTAAATACACAACGTTCCATTGGCTACACAAACTATAGGACCCTTAATTACACAGTCCTCTACAATTGGTTGGCTTCTAACCCCCGTCAGTACTTTTCCACCTATGTCTAGCAGCATGCAGACTGAACATCCAGGTGCTGGTGAGCTCGTCTTAACACTAGCTTCCGACCAATGAATGTATCAATCCATCATCATCTCCACGGTCCAGTGTCAATTAGTGTTTTGAAGATTGGCCTTGAGTTTGTACTGTGCTCTGCGAAATTTTAAGGAGTGTGGGCACAGCCTGCCCTCGTGCTTAGGTGTGACCACCTTGATCGTCCAACTTCATTCTTCCACGTGACTGGAGACCATGGAATCGAGCCTTTTAGTGTATTTTATATTATTTTCTAATAGTCCTCTGAAATCTTTTGTTATACTCAAGCCTTCCGAACAGGAGTCTCTGTTCTTTCACACGATTTGCATCCAATGTCAGCCAATTCCAGTTTGATAAGACCATGGCTTCTTGGCTCATCCAACACCTTCTGCTGAGATTCATTTGTAATCCAATTTGCTTTTTAACTGCAACACACTGAAATGAGGCCTTCTTGCTTAATGTGCAGTACTGCTCATAATGAGCAGTGGAAACATTCATCCTTTATTCGTTCATATACATCTATATATATTGGCAATTACCTCAAACTATTTACTATAAAGCTTGTGGCTAGTTTTTAAGATTACTTTGCTGCTTGTGTTTCTTTTGCATCTGTACACGTATGAACTAGTTTATTATCTTCATCTGTTCTGGCTGCATAAGCTTCTTCACCTTGATCGCAAGATGTCATTTATCCTTGGTACTGCATTCTCTTGCCTCTGCATCTCTTCTGTGTGTTTCATCTCTTTTTGTGTGGCAACACCAATCACCTTTGCCATTCATCTGCTCTCCTTCTTCACAAATCTCATTTAAATGGACGTCATATTGTCTTGTATGCAGGTACGGTTTTCTCACTGGGTACCTTGCCTTGCAGATTTTCTTAGGTATTGGTATTCTTATTGGTAATGCACAGAGTCCACGCTCTGCTCTTTGTCTGTTCAACTGCTCCGTGTATGTCTCATACTCTGGTTTCCAACAGACAGGTAATAAGGGCGCGGCGGTTGGAGTAGGGGTACTTGGCTCCTCCTCTACACTGCCATTTCACAAATCTGCACAAAAGTTTGCAAAAGGATTTTATAACTAAATATGAATGTTGTAGCAATGTTTGGAGGGATTTTGTGAAGAGAGGGCTAAATTAGAGAGGGGGCCTCAACATTTTTAGATGCCTTATAACTTTGTTGCCGTTTGACGAATGTGGACAAAGGTTTTCAGAAATATTAGAGACCCAAACTTGAATGTTTGTGCAAAGTCTGAATGGATTTTGTCAAGTGGGGGCTAAGTTATATGCCCATTGTATGTACGTACATTATGACATTTTTGAAAAAATAAAACATGGGTGGATTTCCAGCAAACTCATGTAGGGAGCATTGTAAGGGACCTGAAAGCATGATTTTGCAAATGTGTCAGTGTTTTATTTTTTGACAAATGTCCTAATGTAGGTACAAAAAATAGTGATACACCTTTGGTGACTGAGGTATAGGCTGTGGCCATGGGCAATGGCCAGATTGTCTGGGTTATGGCACAAGATCATGACCCGGACAATCTGGCAACTACCCATGACCACGAGGGACCACCAATGGGGGTAAAGTAGCCATGTCCACCAGGGACCGTCTATGGGGTAATGTTTTTTTAATAAATTGGGATAGGTTTCAAAAGGAAAAGAAATTTGCTGGTCATAGGGTTCTCTCTTTGGCTTCTGTAGGCCGCCATGGAAAGGAGAGAGGGGCTCTGTACAGAGCCCAGCCTTCCCTTTCCATGGTGGCCTTCTTGCAGTGGTGTCGCTAAGGGGGGACCTGGGTCGGCCAGTGCCCCCCTCTGAAGTCCTGTGCCCCCCATTGTGCCCCCCCTACCTAAGGCGCGCAGTGACCATGTTCTCTGTTTGTGGTTTTGTGACACTCACTGAGGCAAATGTCTGCATATCACACGGCAATACTCCTTTTGTCTCAAAGCGAGTAGTGCTCGAGCAGCTTGCAGCCCCTCCCATCAGAATGTAGCCACGAAACTGCTAAAGATGGGCCATTAGTCACTGGAATGTTTCGTGCCTGCATTTTGATGGGAGGGAGGGGAGCTGCGTGGGGTGTGGGTAGTTGGTGTGCACAAAAGCCTCTCTGCAGGAGTGCTTGTGACGCCACCACTGGCATACTGAGGGCCCCGTAGCCCCCACAGTTCAGGGGGCCCCTGGGAGGGGGTCCGACTTGGAGAAAAAAATGAAACATTTCCCCCCCCCCCCAAAAAAAGTTTTGTTTCTTTTTGAAATCACTCTGCATTCATAAAGAAATGATTTCTTTAACAAAACTCATTTCTTTATTAAGGCAGAGTGACTACAAAAAGAAACGTTCTTTTTGAAGTCTGCCCTCCCCCACCTCCCCCACTCCATGACATGGTAGACCCTAGGCTTGAGGCTTCCATGTCATGGGGTTGGGGGGTCCCTATAACTTCAAAAAGAAATAGGGACTCATTACAGCTATGCCGGTCTGGAAACAACGGTGCTGGTAAGCTTACCGGCACCGTTGTTTCCGGACCAGCATATTACAGGTCTGCCTGCCATAGCCACCGTGCCGGCAGGTCTGACCCTGCCCAGCACAGCGCCCATGGTAGGCAGACCGCCATGCAAGCTCCAGCACCATTAACAATTAATGGAGTCCTATGGGAATAGGGAAAAACATTTTACCGGCGCCTGACTTTCTGGGCTGCCGGGGTTGTAATCTCCCGGTGGCATTGGGAAGTCAGGTGCCGTAAATCATTCCGAGTCTGGCGGCAATCCTCCCCTGGCAACAGCCGGACTCAGAATGAGGCCCATAGTTTATTTTTGAAGTCACTCTGCCTTCATAAAGAAATTATTTCCGTTATGGTTCGGTCCTTACCGGAAATCATTTCTTAATGAAGTCAGAGTGACTTAAAAAAAAACCATTTCTTTTTGAAGTAATAGGGCTCCACTCAAACCCATGATGTGTGTGTGTGAGAGTGTATGATGAAAGGGTGCACACTTAAATGTATAGGTGGCTGCCTGTGTGAGTGTATGGTGAAAGTGTGCACACAAATGTATGGGTGGCTGGCTGTGCGTGTGTGCTTGTATAGTGAAAGGGCGCACACTTAAATGTATGGGTGGCTGCCTGAGTGTGCCTGTATGGTGAAAGGGTGCACACTTAAATGTTTGGATGGCTGGGTGTGCGTGTGTGTATATGGTGAATGGTGCCTGTGCTTATGTTCAGGGGTGCAACAAAACCTACATTTCGGGTGGGCCAATCCTTCAAATGTTGGTAGAGGTGCTAACTTCACGAGCGGTGGGGAGGGGCAAACGTATTTGTGTGGGGGCATCTAACTTCTTTACACATTTTAATGAGACTATTCTAGTGAAGCTTCAATGTTACAAGCAGTTAACTCTCTCCTTTAAGTCTAAAAGCACCCAGCTATGGACTACTGTGAGAATGAGCGGTCTCCTGTTCCCTCTCCACCCTACCAATCACTCCCCTGGCATGCAAGTACTAATCCCACATCACAATTTCAACTGCCTTAAAAATGTGGGACAATGTAATGCTTTACATTGGTAATTTCTGGGCCCTTGTTAACAGTGAAACCCAAGGGCCGTTTAACATCTGAGTCCTATTCTGTCCAACAGCTGCTCTAAAGGTCAGCCAGGTCGAGTCAACATAGCACAAAATTTCAGGGGGGGGGGTGCGGAAGCACAGTCAACTCAATGGTGTTGCACTATTACTTGTGTTAATGCATCAATTACTTATCGGTAATCTTCATTAATCCTAGCCCTTTTCTTCCTCGTCCCAGTACTTATGCATGAGGCAGTACTTGTGTTTGAGGCACTCTGCCTCATACACAAGTACTGGGGTGAGGAAGAGGTAATGGCGGGAATGTCTGACTTAGCTACCTGTAATCTTCATTACTCCTAGTCCCACTCTTCCTCACCCCAGTACTTACCTATGAGGCAAAGAGCCTCATACTTAAGCTCTTAGAGGGACGTGGAGGTAATTCTGGGCCAAGGAGCTGATTTTGGAGGTTGGGGTAGGGGGTGGGAGAGATGAGGTGTGGAGGGGTGGGATTGTGTGATAAATCATAATGGTTATCCATGTCCAGGCTAAGCAGGCATGATATGTGGCATTAGTGGCTAGAGAGGCATTTTGGTGCAGCCAGTCTAGTCATTCCTCAGTTTGGTATGACTTTCTTTTAACTGGGCATTTCTGATAAAGCAGTCATGCTAAGTGTAATTGCCGGGATAGATTGGCATTTCAGTGCTGCCAGTCTAGTAACTTCTTACTGCCGCATATTTTTCTGGGCATCTGTGATAAAATTATATGATATGATATAAGTAATTTATAACGTGCCCGTACATAAGGCGTGACAAGACAAGGGAGGGAAGATAGACGGAGGACAAGACAAACGATCTTACTAGGCCATGTGTCATTCACATGGTGCAAGTGCGAGAACGAGAAGTGCAAGAGGAAAGGGAGGAGGGGAGGGGAAAAACAGGGCAGCAATGCTCTGAATAGGTGCAGCCAGGGCAGCACGGCTCTGGGTAGTGCAAGGAGAACAAGGGATTTCAGGGTTACAGTTACAGCCCCTAAGTGCATGGTAGGCCCGGAGGCAGTGAAAGGGTAACCGATCAAGAAAGTGCCTGGACTCAGAGGGACTCTGAGGGTAGCCAAGCAACCAGTCGGTACAGCAGACAGGTCGGTCAGCAGGGGAGGGAGAGAGAGAAAGCAGAGGAGAAGAGGAACGTTTTGAGCTGCTTCCGAAACATCAGGTGGTCTGCCTCAAGTTTGAGAGGAGCAGGGAGGCCATTCCAGAGGGAGGCACCGGCAGAGGTGAGAGATATACCCCCCACTTTCTGCCTGAAGAAGGGTCTAACCCTTAGAGAGTTGGAGGTAGCTGAGCGAAGGGCTCGAGAAGGAAGGGATTCTGGAAGAGAGCGTTGGATGTAGTGCGGGCCATGGCCCCAGAAATCCTTGCAAAGGGTCTTGAACTTGATCCTTGCCGCCACTGCGAGCCAGTGGAAAGATTTCAGGCTGAAGAGATATGATCTCTGGGCTTGAGGCCAAGCATAAGACTTGCAGTCTTGTTCTGGATTAGTTGCAGATGACGGAGAGTAGAGGCAGGCAGATTGAGAAAGAGGCTGTTGCATTAGTCCAGCCTAGAGGGAGCCAGTGCTCTGGATACAGTGAGCCTCTGGTGGAAAGTAAGAAAGGGAAGAGCCCCTTTGAGGAGGAGCAGCTGCTAGCGGGACATCTTGGCGACGTCGGAGATGTGAGGAGAGAAAGAGAGAGTGGAGTCGAAGATAACACCAAGGTTTTTTGCCTCTCAGGAAGGCGAAGGAAGGGGGCCCAAGATGGGAGGCCAGAGTGAGAGAAGGAAAGCAGGGGTCCCAATGAGACGGATCTCATGGCATTAAGGTAGAGATTGTTGGAGGTGCACCAACCTTGAATCGTAGATAGACAGTCAGGAATGAGCGAGAGAGGAGAGGAGGCTGAGGGGAGCCTAAAGGAAAGCTGAGTCATCCGCATAACACTGAAAGTTAGAGGAGAAGGCAGAGATCAGGTGGGACAAAGTGTCCAGTAGAGGTTGAAAAACCAGGGTGAGAGGATAGACCCATGGGGAATGCCACAGGTGGGGAGAGGTGGCGGAGAGAAAGGAACCAAGTTGGACCTGAGAGGGGAGGGGTGGTCCAATAGGAAGGCGATCAGTCACTACAGGGCCTAATCCGTGATGCCCAGGTTCTCACGGAGTCGATTGATCAGGATGGCGTGGTTGACCATGTCGAAAGCTGAGGAAAGAAGGAGGATGAGGATGAGGACAGAAGGAATGCTTGAATCACGGTTAGTGAGCAGATCTTCACAGGTTTTCAGGAGAGCATTTTCCATGCCTCTGGCAGCTCTGAAGCCAGACTGATGGTCATGGCGACAACCAACAGATTCAGTGTGGAGAGTAAGCTGGGAGATGGCAAGCTTTTCCAAGAATTTGCCCAGGAAAGAGGTAATGGAAAATGGCCGATAGTTTGCTGGACAGTTAGGATCGGCAGACGGCTTCTTGAGGTGTGGGTTCACAAGGGAGTGCTTAAGGGGAGAGGGGAATGTTCCAGTGGCAAAAGAGTGATTACAGAAATCGCCCAAGGCTGGAGAGAGGGTGTCAATATGGTCCTTGATAGCTAGGGAGGAGCAGGGGAGCACCTGTTTGGATGAAATTTTCATAGATCGGACTTGTCTAGAAACCTTTTCAGGTGTTGTCAGAGAGAAAGAGGAAAAAGTAGGATAAGAGGTAGAGATGGCCAAAGGAGGCCGAGAGAGGAAGAGGGAGAGGAACAGGAGATATCGGACAGGATGTCCTGAGATTTAGTGTGAGGCCATAGCTGTACAGAGGGCCTGGGAGGGAACAGGAGAGGTAGAGACCGCAACAGTATTGACCATTTCCTTCCAGATTGTAAAGAGTTTGGCCGTGTTGTTAGAGGCCGTGGAGACGCAGGCTTTAATGTGTGCTCTCTTCTTGATGAGTGTTATTGCTTCGACTGGCATTTAGGTGCAACCAGTCGAGGTATGTCTAAATGTGGCCTGGAATGCTTTACTGTAATGTTATTACGTGTCTACACTGGTCTACATTGTGCAGTCAGTTGGACGTGTTTTGATTGTGGCATGGCATTTTTAATAGCAAAGAATTAATATTCCTGTGCACTGCTGGTGACTTGCATGTATTGGATTGGTGTTACGCTACAAAACAATTGCAAACACTATGGCTTCATAGCCAAATGTTTTCATAAAATTGTGTTGTATATTGCATTAAAAACACATTTATATCTTTCTCCTAGTGCAGTGTGCGGCATACCCCTTCAGCAGCAGGCTTGTGTGTATTGTGCAAGCGTGATAATCTAGGCTGGCCTAGAGTGTGGTGCGAGCCGTGATTTGTTGCCGAGTAGGGGGGGGCCCTCATCATGGCTCGCAGGAGGGCCCCCACATTTTGTGTTACGCCACTGCGTCACTCATTACCTTTCATAGGCGCCCCCCCTACTTTTGTCTCTGCCCCCCCTACTTTCATCTTTGGCCCCCTCTGTGCCCCTCCTAAATTTGATTCCTGGTGACGCCACTGCCTTCTTGGAAAAGGATTTTCCTTCCTACAGTCGGACGCCGCGTGTGTTCCGGTGTAGGAAGAAAAATCCTTTTTTTAGCACCCCGGGTTACCACTTTGGCAACCCAGGGTGCTATGGCTTTCATCCCTCATTGCATGGGCTGGAACGGGGATAATGGTCCGAAGCCCTTGTTATCTGCCCTTGCTTCACTTGGGCTGATAACTTGGGCTGGCGGGCCGTTATCCCTCGTTCCAGACCCTGGAATGGGGGATGAATGCCACATTATTCCCATTAGCATAACACAAAATGCTAATGGTAATGTTGGAAAATATTGAGTCTATGTACTTTACTGAGAAATGTAAAGTAGATGGAGTCTATAAGATTATTTTTTTGTTCTATTTTTTAACTTTGAAAGGTCGTTCCTAAAGGAAGCTTTTTCTGTTTTTTTATTTATTTGTATTTTTTTGGCAGCAGAGGTTAGACATAAGGTACGAAGGGACATAAGGGAAGAGGCACCAAGCACTAATATGAAGGGGCAGGTGGACAGGGGAAGATGTAGCATGTGTGTTAAATCTAAGGTAGGGTGCAGTGTTACTTATGCTCCTTGATTACAGCTTCAAAAGCACTTCAAAATTGCCCCCCCCGCAGAATGGTATGTTGCAGTACATACAGAGGACTGTTGTCTTTGACAGATATGGATCAACAGCCTCTTTTACTGCTTGTGTGAGAAACCTAAAGGTGTCTCGCTAGCTAGTCCCCGGGGATCTGTCATCCAGGCGGCCAGGACACGGCCATCACTATTGGATCCAGTTCCTGGGGGTGGACCAGTGAGGGAGGTTCACCTGGATGGGGTCCTCGGGGAGTGGTGTCAGGAATCGAGACAGTGGTGAGGAGAGAAGTGACCTTGCCTTTTTCGTCCCAGACCCACAGAACCTTCGAGGCAGAGAGCCTAAGACCGCAAACAATAGCACAAGTGTCTTGCAGCAGATGTCAACAGTACACTGGGTAAGCATATGCCGATAAGCAGGAGAGAGGGAAGCTCCCACGACCATGGTACCGGCCTTGACTCCAATGAAGAGGAATGCCACGCGATTTAACACAGCAGGTGAGTCGAGGGGAGAACCAATGAGAACCGGGCTGTGTTGAAAGAGAAGTGCAAAGTGGCAAATTTGAACCAAGTTTAATGAACTGTGTAAAGGACTGTAAAAATGGTTAAGGGGAGACCAGCTACAAAGGGAAGCTGGCACCACGTGGGTGCTAACTTGAGACACTCTGGTCGATTCCCATCAGAGCAAAACTACGGGTACAAGAAGGCCATAGGAGAGTTGCCGAAAGAGGTCAAAGTGGTCATACAGGAGGTCTAGTAAAATCCCTGTACAATTGAAAGTCTTTGATCTACGAACTAAAAAGAAAGCAAGGGAAGTGAATCCCGCCACATTGGAAAGCAAGGGAAATTAATCCCGTAACCATTTGTGAATATGAAGTTGGTAAGAGTTAATCCGACCAAGGGATGCTGATGAGAAGGGGGCAAGTGTGAATTCCCAAGAAACAGTGTGTTGACACGAGTGAACCCGACTGAGGGATTTCCAAGTTGAACAGTTAAAAAGGATATTACGATTGTTGAAGGAACTCTTTTGTTTGAACTTTATTTTGGAACCTGAGAGGCCTGACGAAAGCGAGAGAGCAAAGCTATCCGGTGTATTGATATCATTAAGGAACTTTCTGGGGATTTGCACCCAGAAGAGGGGAATCCCGCTGTGCAAGTTGTCACCCAAAGCCCCCGGAAAAGAGACTGTTTATTTGTTTTGTTATTTGAATACGTCAGGTCCTCTAAGGCAAGAGACTTACAAGGAAACGAGACTTGGCCATCGACGGTCCTGAGAGCTGCCATTAGAACTGTTGTCTTGTGCTGGAGAAGCCTGAGACTATACTGTGCTCCAAGATCCCATCTTGCCCCGTGCTCAAAACATGGGGAAGGGAGACCCAAGCTGCTGCATCCTGACATAATTTGAGAGCACTTCTTTCTTTCTTTTCTTGTAAACTATCCCACATCCCTTCTTGTATTTGCTTTGAGGTTTGGCAATAGGTTTCTTAGTATAGGCCATTTTATTTTGATACAATGCCACTAGGACTGCCTTATTTTCATTTGATGGTTGACGCTTGCTCCCATTTTATATTTAGGTTTAGTTCAAGTGTTTTTCCGCCCTGCAACCATTCTTCAATTAACACCCTTGAACTGTGAACACTTGTGTCTGTCTTACTTGCTGCCACCATGAGTTCTTCAGACTTGCAAGGTAGCTGGTGGGATTTTGTGTCCCACAGAAGAAGGCGTTGTAGGTACAGTACTGGTTGAGGAAGATGAGGTGGAGGAAGACAGCCTATTACTTGCTAAGAAAGGAACAGCATTTCTGAGAGCATTGCAGTGGTTGTATTGGGTGTGGTGGCGCATGAAGGTGGTCCTGTAGGAGTACTGTTCAGGTAATCCGTGACTGAGTACACTCAGTGCTTTTCATTTTGGTAGCTTTAGCCTTTGGTACATTCCCAGCAGTTGTAAATAACTGCCACACCCATGATTCTATCTTGGTGCTAGAGGTAGGGACTTCCTCTACCTCATCTTCTTGGTCCTCTTCATTGTCTTTGGAAGTACTGTGCTTTTTTGTTGTGTAGGTCCTCCAGCCGGTGGTGGTGGCTTTTGGCTAGGAGGAATGGCAATAGCTGATGCCATTTTGAAGATAAATAGCAGTTTTGCTAATATTCTTCAAAGTATGTGCTGTGTACTAGATTGTTTATGGATAATGAGTAAGAATAGCTTCAAAGTTTCTAGATCAGTAGAAAATGCAGTTCTGAACTGTCCTTGAAGCACGGACCTGATCGCGAAGTGCTGAACGCATTCGCGAACACGTCATCATGCCACTGGCGAGTGCGTGGTCACGTGACACTGTTCAGAAGTTCTGCAATGATGTCAGGCATTCGCGGACACTGACGGATGTAAAAACAGTGGAAAAAGTTGCAAAAAGTGTATAGAATTATTAAAAATTATGCTAGAAGGTGACAAATGGCTTAGTATTAAGGCGAAACTTTGTAAATTGGACAAGAACTTTGTTATTTTGGGGTAAGTATAATATTAGTAAGTTGTAGGAAATTAAGGGTGCACTTGTAAAAACCCATGAAATTCACTGAAAAAACGTTGTGGAAGGGACGTTTATGGTTAAGTTGCACTAATCAAAACCTCTGAAATTCACTAAAAAAACTTTGTTTAAAGGTATGTTATGGTTAAGTTGCACTAATAAAAACCTATGAAATTCAATGAAAAAACATTGTTAGAGGGATGTTATGGTTAAAAGTAAAAACAAAAAACCTCAGAAATTCACCAGCTATGGCAAGCTAAACAACCATAACTCACGCCACCACAGTATACTGCTAAGACTAACACTGAGGGCATCAAAGATGACATCACAAATGTTACTGATGACATCACATATGAAATTCATTTTGATGAAAAGTCACTACAACGGTTTGTGTTTATAATGTTGGTAACAAGATGTCAGGGGTGATCGGGAGACCTATCATGAATTACTTAATCTATTGAAGAATGTACTCATCTAAACAAAACATTATATTGGAGTGTTGTTAATACAGGAACCTAATCATACATAAACATAGGCAATGGCTGCAGCATGCACCACAGAAGTACAATATTTATAAACCTGTAATTTTGGATAGTAAAATAATGAATGTTACCATATCAGGAGTAATGTAAAAAATGTAATAACTAGCTAACAATTCAAGACTTACTACACACTTGTGCTAGTACAACCAATACATATGAAGACCCAAAATGCATACAAATCAGAGGCACATACAAGGAAACTAAAGTAAGGAAGAAAGAAACAGCATTACCAGAAAATGTTAATAACATTAAAGTTTATCTTCATGTATACTAATAAATTGCGTGCTTGAGGCCTGCTTATGGCCCCATGTATGTGCACGATGAGCTGAGACCAAACCCTAAGGAAAGTACTTTAAGAACATATGACAAGGTTAACGTCTAGCTATATAGCACCTTTTGAATTTGAATACTCTGACTGTCAGTGAACAAAACCACCTGGCCTAGATATGTCAGTGAACAAAAACAAGTGGCCCAGACAAGTGATGTCATAAGTGATGTCATCAATGACATGTGTGATGTCATCTTTGATGTCCTGGGTGTTAGTCTCAGTAGTGCACGGTGGTGGTGCGAGTTACGGTTGCTTAGCTTACCATAACTGGCGAATTTCTGAGGTTTCTCGGCTTTACTTGTAACCATAACGTCGCTTTAACAACGTTTTTTCAGTGAATATATATATGTGTATATATATTTATTCAGTGAAAAAAACCTTGGTTATGAGAGAATCAAGGTGATTAGATTTAATGTGCCAAAACCCCTGAAATTCAGCAATCAAAATTTCAAACAAATCCACAAGGATGACATCACTGATGACATTGCTAATTACATCATACGTGACATCACTGATGACATCACTAATGGCATCACTGATATCACTGGTTTGATTGATTACATTTTGAAATATGCCAACGTTTTTTTAACATAATATATTTTTACATATTTCATATTTACACAGTACGATTTATTCTGCCCTGGTTTATTTAAATGTAGTGTGCGGTATACAATTGTAAGTACATATGAACATTATTACAAAGAAGAATATTATGTAAGCATTAATGTACTTTTGAATGAAATCTGATATATTTGAATACAAATTAATTATTTATTTTGAAAAAAAATGACTAAAAATGTTAGTAATTTTCATTTCTTTTCTATACATGTAATTATGCAGTATACGTAACTGTATTTGTTTGTCTATTAACCAAACTTCGAACTCTTAGATTATATACAATCACAATGCACATGGGCACGTACTTTCTTTCATATGTGATTTTTAAAAAATAAAACTTGCCATTTAAAAAACAATTTGTATTTTGTATTTGTATTTATTTATTTGTAGAGCGCGCCTGGCCCAAAGGCATCTGGGCACCTCTCTTAGGTTACAGGGACATAACATACATCAAGAGCATTAACTCACACAGACAGAATATACATTTCAAAATAATTACAAGAAATGTACATTATATTTACAATCAGAATACAAGGACAATTACAATGTGTTCATGTAATGTTATAACAATAATGAGAATTGTAAATTTTAATGTAAACATTGACTATTTTCATTACACTTAGTATTAAACATATTTTTACTTCTATCTAGTCTGATTTTGTTTTACTACTACTTATACTTATTATATTGTGTTTGAAATACCTGCAATATATTCACCAGAATCAGGTACTTTTCCTGCAATGAAGTATTGCAATTGCTCACCAATATATGAAATTCAAACCATTTGTATAATGTTACATATTTTTATTTTAAAGTTTATAAATTGATAAGTACTACAAATGAATTCTACACACGTAATCATATAATTCTTCTGTATAAGTGTATTGTTCCATGTCATGTTGTCATTATTGTTAAGTGTAATAAAATAAAATATGTATCAAAAGAGCGCAACAAAAATATTCTAACTTATTTAATCAGCAATGTCATATTTGATGGAATTACTGATCTCATCATTGATTTCATTCATGATGTAATCAGTGATGTAATCAGTGATGTCATCCTGCTAGAGCCCTTCGGTCATCTAGCTCCAACTCTGCAGATCAGACACTTTTCCAAACAGAGAGGTAGGTCTCTCTCCTCTGCAGATGCCTCCATCTCGAATGGCCTCCCTGCCCCTTTCAGACTTGATCCGGATCTCCTTAAGTTCCGGAAGCTCCTCAAGACCTTCCTTTTCTCTTCTTCCTTCCTTTTCAACCTCCCCTGCTAATTTCCCTGTCTGCCTCTTGACTGGCTGACTGGTTCCTTCAGAGTCTTACAGGGCAACAGATCCCCCCTAGTCTAGTCTACCCCTGAACTTGGTCCACCCCCCTACCTGCAATTGCCCTTCCAGGCCCCTCCCCCTGCAGCAGCCTGACAGGGCCTGCGCCCCTGTAGCCCTTCCAGCCCCTTAACTCACATTTAATTTCATATGATCACAGTTCACAGAATGCGTATAGAGTATGTTGGTTAAAAGTACAAATATAATTTGTGTTGTTTTCTCTTCACCCTTGGATAAGAAGAAGAAATCCTATTTTACTTTTCTCAGAGTTTACCACTAGTCAAATACCTCCAGAATCTCTTTAAACACACGTCTCTGTATCCCACCTTTGTGGTACTGGGACTCCTCAAAGTGCTGTGATTCTTTGGTATGTATATTGGTTCTGAGTCCAATTAAACTAACATAGGGCATCTACCCGCATGGGTATTGCAGGTTCCCATTACCCAGTTGGCTTTACTAGCCTTGCTGGAGAGCATTCACACTCTTTATAAACTCTTCCCTGTATGAAGTATGCATGTCCAATTTGATCAGTTCCTCATATATTTTTTGGCTTTCCAAGTCTTGACATAAAGCACATGTATTCATTTCACTCCTTTGTACATAGGTCATGTTGCTATTCGGCTCTCTTAGACTCTTGAGCTGTTGGTGGCTTCCTCTGCCTTGATATATAGTGTTCATATCTCTTTCACTCCTTTTTAGATGGGTCGGATGCCTGTCCCGTTCCCTCAGGCTCTCGTACTGCTGCCGGTTACGGCACTATTATAAACCGAAGTTTTTTAGCCCTCACCAGCGTCCTCACTTTTGAAGTGTCCACTTCCTGCTTGTTACTCGTCGAGAAAAACACTTGCCGTGTGGAGCTCAGGGACAAGGTCTATTTTCCTTTGTCTCATCTCGGCATAGGTTGCAGGGCACCAAGCCCACCACCTGTCAGAATCTATCGTCTTTATGGGCCTAGTTGAAGAATCTCTGCAATCATTGCAGAGTACTTCCTCCAAGATGGCGAACAGATTGACCTTTGAAATGAGCACTGGAAGAATGCTCTAGCTGTACCACAGGGAACCACTGTGGGACTGCAGCGCACGTCACAGGACACACAAACACATAGAAAAATGCTTTCAGGAAGGTAGGATGACACGTTGCTACTTCTCAGCAGAATGCCAGTTTCCTTGTCTCACGCTTTCCTTCCCTCCAGTCTCCACGACTATCTAGCCTCTAGTACCCGCTTCAACCTTTACGTCCTGCTCTCCCTGCGAACTTTGTATTATTGCTCATCCGCTATCTCCCAAAATTGTCTTTCTTGCAATACCTGCTCTCCGCTCTGCCACCCGCTAACCCCTGATTGCTGGACACGGTTGCATGTCATTTACATGGCGGCTTCCACTATACTACACCGTTTGATCAGCAGAGACCTTCATTTTCTCTGTTTAACTGAGGTTTTCCTTTTTACCACACGGTCACCTGTTACTATCCAGGGGCCGGATGGCATAAGGGATTTCCACTACGCACACCGTCTCCAGCTCTTCCCAGATACATCGACCACAGGTCAGTGAGCGCTGCATGATACCACCGTTCTCTAGTGGTCACGCCACCATGGAAGACATTCCTCTCCGACAGGAGCCTCCTCCTCGGTCAGAGTACCCACCTCTCAGCCTCCAGCTAGCAGGTCTTGCTCCCTCCAAGTCGATGCTAATTCCGTGACTTGGCATAGCTCTGGCCCCTCCAGGACGTCATCTCTAGAGAGACCCACCTCGGCATAGGGGACTCCAATTCATAGTCCACTCTGATCTTGTGCACTTCATCAGAACAAAATAATTGTGCCCTTCTTTGATTATGGTATTCAGGTGATGTTCAGCATTACCGGAAGCCAACAGAGTGAAAGAAGGGTGTTTGTTGGTAATAGTCATAACAGGAAATATCAAAGTCTTTCCAGCACCCATATAGGCAGAAAGTGTGTTTTGAACTGAGAGTTCCTTATTGCAAGGGGAGTCCTTGTCCCCAAGAGGGGAGTCACTCCCAATGAACTATCACTTGCCTAGACCCCTAGGGAGGGGCTTTGCTTAGCAGGCTCACCTCGTTAACCTCAAAGGGGGTGGATCTCCTCTCGGGAGAAGGGTCAAACTATCCAGATTTGCCACAATATATAAATCGATATATATGCCCCTCATATAAATGGTATCAAATCGGCCAGTATAATATATAATAAGTGGAATCCACTAAACTAATTTGGAGGATTGTGCTATTGCCAACATTTGCTAAAGAAAATGTGCATTAGTTGGATTTATGAATTAGAAAATCGAAAAACAAGTCTGCTCACCACTTCAACGCCCTTTGCAGAAGAGGAGAGTTTAGAACGCTCTTTCGGTTGAGTACTTTTCTCAGCGCATAATTTAGTTTTTGCACCACTGTCATAACCGGGAGATCTGGCTTCCGCTCTCTGGAACTCTTAATAGATCAAAGGCTTTTTGCTAAGTAAGAATTGCATTAATTTCGGTTGCTTGGAGATTTAATTTCATGTCAAGTGTCTCAAACAATTTTGACAATGATAATATCGCCATATTGATGGCATTTAATGTGATCTCAATCATTTCATTAGAATTTGCTGATGAGTTTGTAGAATTTACAGGAGCACTTAGGGCATTCACATTGCGCGGAGTAGGGGTTGTAAATGAAATGGCCATAATCAAATTATTTTGGCTTAAATCTGGGAATAAATCAGGTAAACAGGAAAGATTTTGAGACTCATCTCGGTCCAGAAAGCAAGAGCCACCTGATTCCAAGTCAATCACAACTAATGAGTTTGCAACCATGTGCAGAGATTCAACCGCACTCCCCATACTTTTTGCCCCGCGGTGAATCAGACGGAATGGGAGATAGAATCTTATCATAATCTCCAAGACCGTCTGCCACAACCTGGGCAGTTAACGCATTCTCAAGGACAACACTTACAGAAAGTGAAGTATTACAAACACATCCCCCCACATTTTGTTCACTTTGATTACTCACAATTGGCAACTGCTTGCTTTTTACCCAGTTGCCATCTTGTTGACATGATTTGTTTAAAGCCGAGGCTTTCATTTCATTATGCTCGAGTATTTTATCCTCTACTACCGGCTTGATTTGGAGAGAAGATTTTGCAGAGCCTGCAGCCACAGAACACTCCGGTGTTTGAGCTAGTGCTGACAGTTTTTTCTTTACAATCAACACATCCTGAGCGTCTACACGCTTATCACAACAAAACTTATGGATGTCTGAATGTCTAGTTGTCTTTGACAAATCCATAAAAACTGCTTTCTTTGAACGAGCATTGAGCGTAGAACATGTATTAGTTACATCGCGTCTTTTGAACGTAATATCAATCGCTTTTCTATTCGTGCCCTGTAGTTGTGTAGGCGATGGCATATCTGTACGTAATGAGTAAAGACCTTTCATCATGATTTTTACTTAGAAGCCTCACTTGATATTTTTCCAGTTACTTACCAACAAAACTACAGTTTAAATTTCAACCACACAGTGTACTTCAAAATAAAGCAGATATTCACCACCAGCTCTCGCCAATTCGCTTCCCCGCACACCCAAACAGCACAACATCACGCACTTACGGTGCACTTCCGGATGCACGCGCGGATGCGCGTGCACCGGGTGCTAAATGGAGTTGCTGGGTTGCTGGGAGCAAGGGGGGTGGAGCCAGAAAACGTAAGTAAGGACTCTAGAGAGAGAAGAGAACAAAACTAGAATGAGACACGTATTCTACGTTACAGCGTAACAGAGTCTACACAGAGTCCCAACACAGAGGTCCCAACAGAGTATAACTACATAAAAGTCCCATTCAATATAATTACTCTGGGTACTGGAGTCTTCTAATGACTTTCGCCGCAATCAGGCAGCACAGGACTTCCTCTTGTGCATAGGAGTCCAAGTAATAATCCTCAATAAACGAAGAGTAGAACAGAAGTTGCCAAGTTCCAAAAGGCTTCAAACGCTCAGTCTTTCCAGCACAACAGCACAGCACTTACGGTGCACTTACGGATGCGCGTCTTAATTACTAAGACACTTTTGTGCCCCCCACACCAATCTACTGAAAAACAGTCAACCATCATGAGATTTAGAGCAAGTAGTTAAAAGGTGATCCAAAGGAATTGTATGACATTACTTATGATAAGACCACAATATGTCAAGTAAGCAATTCAATTCAAAAAAATGAAAGAGAACCCAACATTCAATTCGAACCAAATTTTTATAGCCCAACGCGTTTTGGGTATTCACCATTCTTTAGGAGCACAAAACTTAATCTGTTAGAATATTGATAAACATAACGAATATTCGTAAACAAAGTCAATCATAGTTTTTGAAATCTGAGCGTAAGTGAGGTAGTAATTTGATACACCTAGTAATAGTATCCAAAAGATAGGTATCCAAAAAGAGCACATCGACTTGTAGTTTTAATCAAGGTCTTCCCCAATAATCTGCAAGAAGAGGTAAGGAGATAGTGTAGTTGAGTCATCTAATAACATCATAGAAGAGATGAGAAATATGTATTAATACCAAGTACAGTCATACCGTAGTGGACAGTATGGCCAGGTCAGAGCGTTCCCTCATGATATACAACAGTAGAGACCACCCAAAAAATCACATCAAATCATTACCAGCAAGGTTCAAGTATAGTTTCCAAAGTCTATGCCAAGGTAATAAAAAAAGGGTCATACCCAGAGTAAATCCAAAGATTGAAAATAGGACATCCAGAGGATCAATATGAGAAATTTTAGTAACAGTATCCGTCAAGGCACACCAAGCCAAAATACCAACCAGAATACTGCTGTAATTCGCTACTATAAGTACATTAAAAGTACATGTTTTCTAGATAGTTCGATGAACAGATGTAACAGCATACATAGGAGCGACATCATTAAGGTTCTATTTCCCAGGTCGGCAGTGCAGCATGGACAGAACGCAAAGTGGCTGAGTGGAAAATGGTCCAAAATGGCTGCAATATTTATATATGTCAATTATCAGCATAGACGTGATGAGGCAAAAAGCATTATAGTCCTTGGGTGGTATATATCAAAACAGATTTGGTAGGCAAAAGCTGAAAAGAAATTCAAGTAAGTTCCCAGGTCTAAAAGTAAGGAGTTTCTGTAACTGATAAATAGATGTAAAAAGCAATAAACTATACTCTCAGACACCAGTCCAAGGTGGCCGCCATGTTCTGCAGACTTACTTAAACATGAAGGAGCATGTTAATGAACAGTGTGACTGTATTTCAGACACTGTACGAAGAATTTATTAGACAGGCTCAAATGGTACAACAGTAAGAATAATAAATACCCCATCATAAAAAAACAGAGTATAAGTTGTAGCTTTGCCTCCTCTGCACCCTATTACATATCCTACTAACACTCTACATACAATTTTTCATCGACTGGCCTTATTAGGTGTCCACCCTGTTGCGTTTCCTTTGTTCCAGAACAAAATATTGAAGCTAATAGAAAGCATGTGTCCCTACTACGCACGGATGCGGGTAAAGACATCTTGTAGTCTCAGAAAATTATCTGGAGAAATTATTTATGAAATTACATTATTTTAATTATGCAATATGTGAAAGAATGCATTCATACATAAATAAACATCATACATGACAAACAGACAACAGTGATAAATGGACCTAACAGAATAAAAACTTCCCAAAAGACAACAGGACAACCATCCAAAAGAAACACACTCTTCAATCACACATCATTCAAAACCCACCACCAACGCATCCTGACTATTTGACAACAATATTTAAAACTGAAAAAATTGACAAGCTTAAATGGCCAAGATCAACAAGGATTGCTTCAACTTCTCATATTTCCAACTGCTGGCCAATACCGGAGTCTTCAACAACACCCAACCGTTTCATCGTGTATGAACACTTTATAACGTCTTCGTCAGGGAATGACTTCTGAAAACTAGTGAGGCATCACATCTATGCCGAAATGAATGAACACGAATCAGCACTATGACCTACCTAGAACATGTTATGTTATGTTATGTTATGTCACTTGGCATTTATATAGAACCTTATATATCATTGGTATGACCTCAAAGTGCTGGTAGGTTGAACGCCCTCGGGAACCGCATTTCAAGTCAGTAGAGAGAGAGAGAGAGCATGTCGTATGGTGCATGGGCGCACCGGATATGTGTGCAGCTGGTGTAGTTGTTGCATGATAGCTGCTTCTTAGCACTAGGTGTGGTGCTGAGGAAATCAGTTGGATATGTTCAGTTTGGAGGGTGGACACCCAGAATGAGTTCTGGCTGCGTTAGGCCTGAGGAGACGCCTAAACTAGCCGGAATATACTCAGCTAGCTGTGTTTTATTAGGATGATGAGGTGTTCGTGGGGTCATGTTAGTATAAGAACAGCTAGTCCGAATTTATCATGGTATAGCTGTGTTCTAGTTGAGTGATGGTGTATAGGAGAGAGTAAGCATAGAAGTGTGATATGGTGGTTGTCAGTAAAGCGCCTGAGACCAGGCACGAGAGCAGGACAGTGGGGGCATACATAGCGGCATACGTATATAAAGCGAGAGGATGGATAGGGGTAAACATGTGATACAGATAGCATGGGGATACAGGTACCTAGCATATATAAGAGATACAGATATGTACCATCTGCCGCAGCATCCGTACCATCCGCAGCATCTGTATCGTCTGCAGCATCCGCACCATCCGTAGCATCCACACTATCCGTAGCACCTGGACCATCTGTAGCATCCGCATCATTCGTAGCATCCGCATCGTCGGTAGTATCCGCATCATCCATAATATTCGCACCGTCTGCAACGTCTGTACCAACCTTAGCATCCGTCAGATCCGTAACATCCGCGCCATCCGCAGCATCTGTACCATCCATAACATCTGTGACATCTGCGCCGTCTGTGTCATCCGCATCATCCACGCCATCCGAGACATTCGATTGGTCCGTTCAATTCACTCCACTCCACCCGTTCCATCTGCTCCATATGTTCCGTCGACTCCATCCGTTCCATGCACTCCATCCGTTCCATGCACTCCATCCGTTCCATGCACTCCATCCGTTCCATGATCTAAACATTAAGAGACTTCATATATGAAGGAACCATAGCGGCACAGAGTGCTTAGAATCAGAACACCTCTGGAAAACCTGGGCAGTTGTATTGCTTTTGAGCACACGTGCTATCACACAAAACGGTAGTTCAACCAGTGGGTCGCTACTTCCCAACGGTATTCGACTTATGATGCATGCGTGATTTAAAGCACACAGAACGCTTGGCCAGAACAAAATATTGCCTGACATCACATCCAAATGATTTCTTGCAGAGACAGAATCCTGACCCATAAAAATGCACACTCTGATCATTGCAAGACAAATGCAGACCTTGAAGAAACATGAACCAAAATTGGAGACACGACTAAGAGGTGTTGGGGACAATTCAGAAAACACCTGCATTCATTTCTCTAGGATGCTTCAGGGGCAGTAAAAATCATGGTCCTCGCGAGAAATGGATGGACGGAGTAAGAACGTCCATTCCTCAAATAAAAAAGGCAGCAAACAACATTATCACCCAACATAGAATAAGTGGAAAAGATTCATGAAATCTAAATATCACAATAGGAATAAATTGCAACCGAAAACATTTTCAGCAAAGCTGGAGAAATGCCAATATAATTCTAAATTGGTCAACTGGTCTCAAGCTCATTCAAAAAGAGTAACAATGCACACAGATATAAAGCAGAAAGTTCCAATTAACGCCAGCATCGCAATGTCACAAAAAGCCATGGAAAGCGCATCAATATCATTAAAACCATAGCACACAGAAACCTTTAATGCTCACAACAATATGTCATGGGAGGGTATGTTATTTGCATGTCTGCAGTGCCCATTTACCACTAGTAGGGCCTGTAGCACTGCAGGCTTGTTTGGGAGTGTGCAAAGGTGTGCCTCTCTCCAGAACATTACACAAAAATAGAGGCGGTTAAATTGTGCAATATCCCGGCTGCAAACAATACACTTATCACACAAAGTTGCACATTAATGTTTGGGATTAATAGTAAGAACATTTTACACATCTGAATCACTAGATGCATTCTTATATGTTCAGAAAATGCATTGCAAAAATACATATTGTGTGATTGCCATTCTCTGCACATAAGAATACAATGAATAGATTCATCTATTTACAACCAGCAATAATGCATTCAGAAAATGTTTTAAAAAATAAAGGAATTACATATATATTAACGCCAGCCATTAAAAGTATGGCGGCAAAGCCGACATATGCTTCATGTTCTTGATTTCTTTTGAACAATTCAACAGGGCAACAGCCCTTGAGGAAGGTCAAGGGGCGACGTGTACACTATACATGAAAGCATGATGTGTGGTGGACCACAATAGGTTCTGGCCTGTATGTAATGAGTGCATGTCTGGAGACGGAGTGGGCTACGTGTCTGTGTGCATGCCTGATTATGATAAGTCTCTTTAAGGGAATTGTCCTGAAGTGCTGTACCCAGTGCGTGAGCGTGTGATACGAGCGCATAGCCTTGGGGTTTGAAACCTGTGGGACCCCAGAGGCTTTGGACTATGACACCTATGATCCCTTACCATTGAATATTCCGGCTATGGCTGGCGGAAGTAGTAGTCTAAAACACTTGAAGGGCCTACGGTTGCAGGTGTCTCGCGTAGCTGAAAGGTCACCATATTAATTAACATGGTTAGCCTTCCGACTGTCCTTCTGGAGTGACATGTCGATAAGAGGAGATATCGCATATCTTCATGGCAGAAGTATGGGAATAACCATGCCCCGGGGGCTCTTCTGATGACAAGGTGCTTGATATATTGAACTATAAAATACTACCGGGTGCTGTGATTCAAAGGGTGGGTCTAAATAAATGACTGATATTGAGTAACAATGTTCGTATTAACTGAATGCACAATTCCTATAAACAACCCTGCTCATTTTATTCTGCAGTGGTATATTGTAGTAATCTTGCACACATTTTATTTTCAGCATTACATTGTGGCATCATATTATGGATGTTACAGAACGTTAGACCTATAAGCTAACTCTACATGTTTTCAATACAACATACATGACTAGAACCAGAACATACTGGGGTGCTTCTGGATCGTATACTGTTGTTTCATCGTCAGGCAGTATTACGACTGCCTTTTAAACGTGAATACAAATATGAAAAATGTCTTTACATTTTTTTGGGGAGTGGAAAAGGATAGATAAGATGTTGGGGGGTCGGGAATAGTAAAAAATAGGGCCAGGAGTAGAGATTTGGGGGGTTGCACCCCAAACAAAAATATTAATTGATGACATTTTTCGAAATGTTATACACCTTTAAAAGGCAGTCGTAATACTGCCCGACGATGAAAGCACATAGAACCTTCTGGATTATCCAAGCCATGATGCGCCCCTCATGCAGTGGTCAAATGGGTCCAGATTACAGAAACTTTGCACCAGTGGGTGTGCAATTTAGCGCAGTGTTCGACCTAGGGCAAAGTTTGCCAAAAACATTGGGGCCACATTAGAAAACCTTTGCACCATGGCAAGTGCACATTTGCATGGTATTAACACTGAGGCAAAAACTGCCCTAATGCAACATCAAAAAACATACTCTTTGAATGCATTTTTCCACCAGGGCAAAGTTGGCCCTAGTGCTAATAACATTCCGTATTAGCGCTAGGGAAAACTTTGCCCTGGTGCAATATCATTGAAAGAAGAGCATTTTGCCAAGGAAAAACTTTGCCCTAGTGCTACTACTATGTAAAACTGCACTTGTAATTGTAATTGTACAAAGGTTTTCTAATATTGTGCAAATGTTTTTTGCACTAGGGCAAACTTTTCCCTAGTACTAATACTGTGCAAAATTGCATTTGCAATGGTGCAGTTTCTGTAATCTGGCCCATGGTGCCCGGGCACTCACCTCCCTCTTGAAAGTCTGTACCCACAGAATGACTGCGCTTCCATTTATTATTAGATTATCAGGAATGGTCCTTGCAGCTGCTTATGCATTAGTGATTTGCACCCCTCTCCAGGGAAGTTGGCACCATAAGACATTTGCGCGGGAAGCGCATGTTTAGTAATGAGGCACCTGCATGAAGTTCTTCATATGCAAAACTTAATTACAAGAGAATACTGAATCACATAGCACGTACACATGTCACACACAATTGACTGCACATGATGTCAATAGGGCAATTCATGCAAGAGACGCACATGGTTTCAATGTAAGCAATAATGCAATATTTTCTCACCCAATATCAACGCTCTGCTCCACTGGTGTCTTGGGGCCGCCGGTTTCTGAATTCTCAAAAACAGAGTTAACCATGAACCTGTAAATTAGAGCCAATTAAAATGAATTAGAGTTTGGATTAAAATGTAATTAAAACAACGAACCAAATTTCAAAAACAATCAGCAATAATAATATTTTAGGACGCTGTGATTTGGGGCTTTGATTAGCTGGGACAGTTTATTGGAAGCGGGTTTGTTGAGGTGTTTTGTTCCCATACATCCATAATCACATCTTTTCCCCGATTAACATTTTGTATTAAATGCTAAATGTTTGCAATGAAGCAGGTCTTAACACTCACTTAAAATTAACTTGAAATTCGGATTTGCTCCAAGTGTAATTTTCCATCTTGGAAACTGTATGGCGCTGTGGCAAAGTGGTATTAATGGAACAAGGACATAGTTACTTTGCCTCTAAATGTAATTCTGTATTATTTTGTAAGACCAGGCCTCTTACATATAGTTAGACTTCGCTTTCCTCTATCAGGATTACCATACTCAGTCTCTTGGTCTGGTTGTTCCCTTCTTTATTTATTTATTGATATTACCAGTCTCTACTTGGTGTCTTAATCTATTTAACAATTCTGAGTTCTTCTGGGTTCATGTACTTTCTAATTTCTCAGCAGAAAAGTCACAATGCCCTTCTCGGGCTTAGTCATCTTTCAGACTCACTAGAGCCCTTCTCTGGCTCTGAAGAATTTCCAAAACCTCTCAATACCCTTCTCATGTTCTGAGTGCCCAGTGGGTTTGTCTGTGTCCCCTCAGGCTGCAGGTGATTTTCGTTCAAATCTTCTCAATGCCCCTCTCAGATTCTAGGCATCTTTCAGACTTCCCAGTACCCATCCCAGGCTCAAGGCACTTTCTAATATTTCTCTATGCCCCTGCCAGATTATAGCCATCTTTAGGCTTGCCCCTCTAGTCCTTTCAAACTATTTCTAAAGCTTAATAAGGTTAATCTGAAATTCTAGGTCTTTTTTCACTTTTTAGCAGTCATCAGGAAGTTCTTGCCACTTTCCATGCTTCCCAGAGCCCCTCTAAATCTCCAGATGCTGTCTAAAACGTACACCCCTGTCAGGTTCTAGGTGTCTTACAGCCTCATTAACAATCCTTATAGAACCTAGACATTTTGACATGCTTCTCAGGCCCCTCAGGTTTTAGGCACTGTACAAGGTTCTCAGTGGAAGTCAGGTTCTACGTGCTTTTTGGGGTCCATAAAGCCACTTAGATTCTAGGCACTTCTCAGAGCACTCAGGAGGATCTTCCAAAATCAGCTTCCCTGAATGGGAGTCAACGCTGTTCCTATCAGCCTAGCAGTAGAGCAGCTCAATGCTTCCTCCTCTAGCTCTGGACAATGACTAATGGCCTTGAAGTAATCCTACTTTCTTCATACCCCTCCTCCTGATCCTTGATTGGCCGAGAGCTTCCTTCCCTTTTTTTTTTAACTCTATTTGGCTCCAGGATATCTAACATAGCCCCTTCACCATGGTGCTCTGCTCTGTGACCATTTTCATATGACAGGAGACGTTCAGGTGATATAAACCAGGTCGTCCAATTTGGATTTTGTTAGATACAGTTTGTTTATGGAAGCCGCAACATGGAGCTGCTACATCTTTGACCAAGTACTTTGATAAAACACTGGGCCTCATAACAAGTTAGCCGGTCCGGATATAACGGTGCCGGTAAAACTGTACCAGCACCGTTTTCCAGACTGGCTAACTACGAGTTCTGGGGCCGTGTGGCGTCACACCCACCGGCCGCAGACAGATGCAGAACACTGGCACCATTACCGCATGGTGCCGGTGTTTCCGTGGTCCCCATTCCCGTGGAGTCATATAGGACTCCACGGGAATGGGGGGGGTAACGGAATGCCGGTGCCGGAACTACTGGACCACCAGGGCTGTAATGCCCCGGTAATTCCGGCAAGTCCGGCGCTGGTAAATCCCTACAAGTCTGGCAGCAGCCTGCAGGTTTTAGTGGCACGGCTACCGCTGGACACGTAATGAGGCCCACGGTTTTTTAGGTAACTCAATTTTATTTTGTCTCTAGTTATGGGTGCTTTGTTAGACAGTGCTTCCTTTTGTCACTTACATTCATCAACCTTCATCAACCTTCCATATTCCCACCTCATTCTTGATCACTGTGCCTCTTGCAAATCACCCTAGGGCATTGTCAGGCATTCTTAACCTCCTGCTCTATTTAATGATCTTTCCCACAAACTGTTTTGGCTCTCACACACTCATTATTGTTCAGACCACAAGGTCTGTCTCTGTCCCTACACCCAAGCCTACTTACACATGAGTACCTGCTGCAAGCTTCCTAGCACTGCCCTCCACAGAGAATCCCCACCCTCCATTCTCGTTCTTTTTTTCTCTCATCTTCCCTTTCTTATTGTGTCTTTAAAGTCACGTATGGAATGACCATTAGTTCCCCCTAAGACAGCAACTTTCAATGTTTGCCTCGTCTACTGTACGCTCCTCTGCCTGCCATCACTGAAAGACGAATCATCTATAATCAAGTTGCTACAGTCGGCTGTTGTATTCTCTCCTTCTTCCAAGACCGAACCCTCAAGAGATTTGCGGGAGGGTTGTCTGGGTATTTCTAACCTGCACTGCTCATTTTTTCCACCACCCACCTTTAGAATCTGCAATCATCTATTTTTGTCCCACCCTTGTGAAATGTTCAGCAGGCACCGTACAGGAATCTTGGCGCCCAACTAATCAACTTTCTTTCCATTCCTCTGATACAGCCTCTGCCAGCTTTGGGTGGTTGAACTGTCAAACTAATGATCCTTGTGACTCTGCTCATCCACTGTATCCAACTTCCTCTTTTTAACTCATTACATTTGCATCATTCACAACACACAAGATTGGTCACACTCAGTCATGATCTTGCATTTCCAAACCACTCTTAACTACATAACTGGCTCCATTACGAGGTCAGAAGTGCACACAAAAAGGGTGGTGAAATGGTAGTAATTATTGTCACTTTCCTGCATGGCCAAAATCCGAGTTTGGAGGTGAAGTGGAGGATTTACCTCCAAGATTTAGCTACTCAATGTAAATTCCCAACCCCCTCCCATGGAGTCCTGTGGACTTGGTAAATGGGGAATAACACCACCTCACCACCACTGTTAATTCTGCCCGACCGAGTGGCAGTAAAGGTAAACAAGTTTGGAGGTAATGCTAGGGATCATTCATACAATTTCCACCAGACTCCTGATGAGATCCACTATCTTTTATTTCCCTCTTTTGGGGTATAACATGCTGATCTATTTCTTCTCCCTCTCTCCTCCCTGTCCTGTCTTCAGTACGTTTCTGTCACGACTCGCTCCCTTCGCTCCCGTTCCCGCCACTTGGGGGCATGTTTTGGGGCTTATTCCTTGCTGGACATTTCCTCCGAACCTAATGCCACAGTGCTGTAATGAATTGGGAGCGCTAAATCCCTATTTTCCAAACTACTTCCCTTCCGGATCCATTCCAGGTTTTTGGCAGCCAGCATGCTTCTTTAACCAAATGACTGTGCTTCCCAGAATGCCTGGCCCACTGCTCCACCTCCACCCTTGCAGGACAAGGTTGGGTGGAGGATAGGCAACACCTGTGGCTGCAGGTGCAGCAGTCAGCACACCTGAGGCGTGTGCTCGTTTAACAGCTTTAAAAGCCTCAGTCTCACGTCAGTCCAGCGCTGGTCATTGTTTGCAGTGTTCCTGTTTTTGACTAGTCCCTGGTTCCTGGTTCCTTGCCTTTGTACCTACTTCCTTGTTCCTGTTTTCTTGTTTCCTCCGCCCTGAATTTCGGATTCATGAGCTAATTGATTTCTGCTCCCTTGATTTCCCTTTTTGTCTTCCTCTGTTTGCAGGCAGCAATTCTCAGTGCTTTCCCCTTTTAGATGCAGCCCAGTTTGTCTGTGTTCTATATTTCTTTGACTCTGTCCTTTGCTGCTGTTACCCATTTGCCTTAGCCTTCCTCTTAGTTTAGTTTCCTGTCTTTTCCTTGGAGGGGTAGGGAGAAGTTTGCATAGGTTATTTCGTTTTTCCCTGCTCCTGATCCTTACTTTCTAGAGGATCCATTCCATGTTTTCCACTGCACTTCTGCATTTATTTTCCCTTTGATTATTAGGTGTGGTGTGCGGTAGTAGCTAGCTCCTGTGTGAATGCTTATGTTTTCCTCACTATTTTGTAGACACTATTCCCACTTAGGTATTTAGTTTTCCTTCCATTGCTGTTCTAGCCTTTCGGGGTCCCAGTTTCTTCAACAGGATTCGTGGGCTAGCTGACATTCAAGAGGTTTATCTCGTCCTCGTGAGTACAGTTCTTAAGTTCCCTTCTGTAATACCATCAAGAGTGTTAGTACACAGATCCTGTCATTGCTTGCCCTCCACGTGGGTTTAGCGCTGTCAGTACCTGTAACAGCAATTGGGGGTAAGGCGCTTGCCGACTTTCCTCGCGGTCAGGTGCTTACCCCACATCCCTTTTCATATATTGGTTTTGATGTCACACTCTATTTGCACTCCTGGGTTCTAGCATACCTGAGTCGTAGTTCCTGGGTGCACATTTCCCTTGCCATATTCGCTGCCTTTGTACTCGCCTGACTAATCCTGACAGTATGACCAGCCCAAAATTCCCATTGAATATGGCAAGTTTAAGAAAGAAAGGCAGCAAGGCCTCTAACAAGTTAGTACAGAAAGCTTCCCCTACATTTACCTGTGACAATCAAATCACTAGTCTTGGCTTAAATGAACTCCTTGTCACGAATGGGCATTTACGAGCAAAGTATTTTTCCCATAGGATGGCACATCCTACATTGCCTGATCCTAGTTCGATCTTTTGTTCTGATCCCGATTCTATGTCAGCGCAAGCCTTAGCCGCAGAAAACAACACACTGTTAGACTTATTATACAAGAGTACCTCTGTTGTTGAACCCCATGATTCCAGTTGTGCTTCACCTCAGATAGAACAGTTTCATGGTACAAACATAACGAATGGAGGGGTTCCTTGCATAACTTCAGTTTTCTACCCTCAGTCCAAATACTTCTTTGCACAAGTACATACGGTAGTCCCTAATGTCAAGAGGTCTAAGGTCAATAGATTGCTTAAGGGTAATACAGACCAAGTTAGTATGAGAAAGTATAAATCTCAGAACCTGAAAGCAGTTGAGGACAATGCACAATCGGTGTACATCCAGATTGCTAGTGCAGGATCCAGCCCTGATGCCACTATGCCTCCCCCTGTGCCTACTGATAGTGATGTACAGTTAATGCAGGGCATGCTAAGAGCTAAGCTTGAGGAGTTAACACAAGAATTCATTTCTTTACAAGAGGAGAATAAGATCTTGCACGCATTCCTGAATACACCTCAGACTTTATCCATTGATGTTGATGAAGTGAACACAGTTCAGCCCCTGAGTGCAGAGACTTTGGTAAACCATGATAATTGCCAATATGTTAGATCTATTGGAAGTGAAAGTCTTTCTTCTAGCACAGCGCTCAATCTGGGCACAGTTTCTAACAATTGTTCTGCTGATTGTCAGGGATTGCAGTTAGCTGAAGATTTACAAGCCACTCCTTTACCTAAAGTTTCCTGTGTAGCAGTCTGTCATAATTCTGAGCTAGCACACATACAAGCTTCTGATCTCCAAACACAATACACAAAGGTGGCATACACAGATTCAGTCACTACAGTAGGCTTAGGTCCTGCTCTTGATACAGCTGCTGAGACTGAAGTAGATGTTAAAGCTGATGTGGAAGACGATCTTACCTCTGGGTTCACTCTTCCTTCTGCCAATTCTGATCAATACGAACAGTCAGAGACAGTACAGATTTCATGTTCTGATGAACTCATTCCACAGTATACAGAACCAAAAGACCAGCAGGCGATTCCTGAACTGTTGATTGTTAATCTGCCTCTTTCAGAAGCTAAGACAGAGGAATGGACAATTGACGAAATCCTGATTAACAGAGACTTTACTATGGTGATTCCACTGGTTGATTTTGACTTCCACAAAGAAAGAGACTCTGTGTCACCCACTAAAGAAAAGGACTGCAAGGGTACAGTTCAGTCCTTGGTTACTGGAGCCAAGGAGTCTAATGCCCTAAAGGTGCCCTCCATTCCTGAGCCACTAATGTGTCTATCAACTTCTGAGACTTCTGTGTGTCCTCCTACAACCATTGACTCTTCTATGATCCAATCCACAGCCCTGCAGTCATCTTTGGTACACGTGTCTTCAATCAATGAACCGCTGCCATGTCTGCCATTTAATCAAGAGCCTCCACCATGCACGGGGTTAGTCCCAAAGACCCTGACATGTTTGGATTCAGCTACCGAGATGGCTCCAACTCGCATGCCTTCAGCTTCAAAGTTTCCTCTAGCCTGCCTGTCTTCAGCTACAGTGACTCATCCAGAAGATCATCCTTCAGCCAGAGAGCCTCCGGTAGTCCATCATATGTGCATGTCTTCAGTTCCAGAGTTTATTGCTTGTTTGCCTTCAGTTCATGATACACCGGTATCCTGCTTAGCTTCGCTTCCAACATCAGAGGTATACCTGTCTACACCATCAGATCCTGCTATATTTTCTACTGCTCCAGACAGTCCTCCTGAATCCCAAACATTTACTGTCGATGAACGTTTAGATTGCCTTTCTTTTGCTTCAGGAGGAGCACCAGAATGCCTGCCTTTTCCACAAGACGATTCTCCCAACTGCTTCACTTTAGCATCAGAGCCTCCTAAAAATGCAGCATCAGAGTTTGAGACTTTTGCCAGCTCCCGCTTCAGAGTCATCAAGCTGGACCAAGTGGTGAGTTAGAACCACTCACCTGGGTGTGCACAGGGGGTGGTGCAGACCGGCGTATTACCCACAGAACTTGTGCAACAGAATTCCGCCAAGAAGCACCAGTTGGGTGCTAGTAGCCAAAGGAAGGGAATGACTGCTGCAGTTCAAGATGTGTCTGTTATTGCTCCTTCTGCGAGTGTGCCTGAAATACCAAGTACTGTGTCTATCACTCCTATCGGTATGCCAAACGTCCCTGCTGTTGTATTCAACGTGCAACAAAGTGGCTACACGACTGTCACCAGGAGTACCAGCCTCGTACAACCCATGGGACTTCCAGGCATCCAAGGCGTAGAATATGTGCAGTCAAACCTTAATCATTTTCAACCACAAGCCTTTTCTCAGATGGATGACAGAAAAAGATCTGAACCTCTACCTCAGCCGCCACCTTCTCTAATGGCTGAACATGAACATTTCCTGAAGCCAGCAACTTCCTCACCTCCCGCAGGTCCGCTCTCGGCAGAAAGGCTAACAGAACTTCTACCATCGTCTAAGGCAAGTTGCACCAGCCTGCCTCCCTCCTCAAAGACTTACAAGGGTCCACTCCCAGTGACTGAGCTTCCTGGACCTTCCAACTCTGCTCCAGGTCCTGCAAGTTCTTCATGCCTTTCTTCGAACCATGAGTCTCTTCCTCACCAGAAGTCACCGTTTCCATCAGTATCACCTCCAAAGACAACACACTCCTATCATGGAAGCCCATCTGCCTTTGCCCACAAGCCACCATTTCCATCAGTGCCACCTCCAAAGAAAAAGCACTCCCATCATGGAAAGAAGAAGACTCGTACGGGTGGCGGGCACCCGAAGAGGGCCGTAGGAGGGGGTATACTGTCACGACTCGCTCCCTTCGCTCCCGTTCCCGCCACTTGGGGGCATGTTTTGGGGCTTATTCCTTGCTGGACATTTCCTCCGAACCTAATGCCACAGTGCTGTAATGAATTGGGAGCGCTAAATCCCTATTTTCCAAACTACTTCCCTTCCGGATCCATTCCAGGTTTTTGGCAGCCAGCATGCTTCTTTAACCAAATGACTGTGCTTCCCAGAATGCCTGGCCCACTGCTCCACCTCCACCCTTGCAGGACAAGGTTGGGTGGAGGATAGGCAACACCTGTGGCTGCAGGTGCAGCAGTCAGCACACCTGAGGCGTGTGCTCGTTTAACAGCTTTAAAAGCCTCAGTCTCACGTCAGTCCAGCGCTGGTCATCGTTTGCAGTGTTCCTGTTTTTGACTAGTCCCTGGTTCCTGGTTCCTTGCCTTTGTACCTACTTCCTTGTTCCTGTTTTCTTGTTTCCTCCGCCCTGAATTTCGGATTCATGAGCTAATTGATTTCTGCTCCCTTGATTTCCCTTTTTGTCTTCCTCTGTTTGCAGGCAGCAATTCTCAGTGCTTTCCCCTTTTAGATGCAGCCCAGTTTGTCTGTGTTCTATATTTCTTTGACTCTGTCCTTTGCTGCTGTTACCCATTTGCCTTAGCCTTCCTCTTAGTTTAGTTTCCTGTCTTTTCCTTGGAGGGGTAGGGAGAAGTTTGCATAGGTTATTTCGTTTTTCCCTGCTCCTGATCCTTACTTTCTAGAGGATCCATTCCATGTTTTCCACTGCACTTCTGCATTTATTTTCCCTTTGATTATTAGGTGTGGTGTGCGGTAGTAGCTAGCTCCTGTGTGAATGCTTATGTTTTCCTCACTATTTTGTAGACACTATTCCCACTTAGGTATTTAGTTTTCCTTCCATTGCTGTTCTAGCCTTTCGGGGTCCCAGTTTCTTCAACAGGATTCGTGGGCTAGCTGACATTCAAGAGGTTTATCTCGTCCTCGTGAGTACAGTTCTTAAGTTCCCTTCTGTAATACCATCAAGAGTGTTAGTATACAGATCCTGTCATTGCTTGCCCTCCACGTGGGTTTAGCGCTGTCAGTACCTGTAACAGCAATTGGGGGTAAGGCGCTTGCCGACTTTCCTCGCGGTCAGGTGCTTACCCCACATCCCTTTTCATATATTGGTTTTGATGTCACACTCTATTTGCACTCCTGGGTTCTAGCATACCTGAGTCGTAGTTCCTGGGTGCACATTTCCCTTGCCATATTCGCTGCCTTTGTACTCGCCTGACTAATCCTGACAGTTTCACAATATCAAAACCTTGAACCACTTCCATTCATCATCAGACCCTCTATCTAGCATCTCTTTTCCCAGCATAATTACTAATAGTTCTAACTTCCCCTTGCACTGCCTTTATTTTATTTTATTGCTTATGGCGCAAACCTAGGTTAAGAGCAGCGCAGCGCTCTACAACTGGATTGTTGCCAGAATTGGGCTTGGTATTTTATACAATAATACAGTACTGTTGGTGGAGGGAGAGAAGGATTTTTATTCCTATGGCAGGTATTGTTGAAAGAGCCATGTTTTGTAGTGTTTTGTGGAACTGGAGGATGGTGGGTGCATTTCAAGTATCTAACGGGATTGAGTTCCAGATGGTCGGGGCATGGCAGGAGAAGGTCTTCTCTTTGCATGCTAGCTTTGACTCCAACCTTTTGATAGCTTTACTAAGAGAGGTGCAAGAACCTCCAGAGGTGTGGAAATTAGCTGCCAAGTATGGGGGTGTTCAGTTTGAGACTGCTTTGTAGGCCATACATGCAGTTTTGAATATGATCCTGGCAGGGAGGGTGAGCCAGTGAAGCGTGTGCAGTGTTGGAAAGATACGATTGAATATGCGGGCACCTGTAATAAGGCAGGCTGCAGCGTGGAGTGCTACTTTGAGGGGAGCCAGATGTGTGGTTGGAAGCCCATTAGGGAGGGCATTTCCCCCATCGATGTGTGAGATAACGATGGCTTCGACCGCCATACAGAATGTGTTCGGGGGAATGAAGGGTTTGCGCAGGGTGTGGATCTGTAGCCATGCGGTTTTGCCCTTTTTGGCTATGTGCTTTTGGAAGGAGAGTCTACTTTCAACAATGAAGCCCAGGGATTTGGCTGAGATTGACAGCTGAGGGACGAATCCTTCCAGACACATGTCATCCAGCCATCGTTGCACATGTTTCTGTTTGGTGGGCGGACGGATGAAGACAAATTCGGTCTTGGTCGAGTTCAGTTTAACCTGATTAAACTGATCCATTAGCTCATCTGCCCAGTGCAAATCCCCAGCACTAGCTCAACCCTCTATTGGCTTTCACAACAGATGCATCAGAGACACTGAGGGACCAATGGACAAAATGCCATTTGTTGTAGAATTTGATGCACTACAAGTGTGTATCATCGACTTTGGGGCTAAACTCTAATCCGTCAAAAGCCAATGAGGAAGTGCAATCGTCACCTTTTTTTTTTAAGTACAACAAGCCCGTTTCTCGTTCCCAGAAACCAGAAAAAAACGGCATCATACAACCATATTTAGAGCATATTATATCCTTCTTAGCACCCCCATCCCTCATAACGCTCATTTGAAATTACACCACTTCTTTTTTTTATACTTTTATAAAGTACATCTCACGAATCTCGCCCTTGACTCTACAACTCTTTTCCTTTAATAACTATGTTTGAAAAATATTGCATAGCCCCCAATGACTTGTTCTCCCCTTTACATATAATTTGTTGGAAAGTCAATCATCACATATTAATCATCTCCTCTCTATGGAGACATCTATTATTAAAAGCCTTTCATGATCACTGTCAAAATGAAAGGCCTATCCACATTTAACCCAATTCGATTTATGCAGCATTATGGACTGCGGATCAGACCTGAAAGGGCGTCAGAGAACTGCACAAATAGTGTTTTGGCTGTACGTAAATATATTCCATGGTCGAACAAATCTTTAAGCCCAACACATTTTATGTATGCAATAAAATTATCAACAGAGTTGTGGTCAGTAAATAAATAGGCAAGGAGCAATTTTGATCACGTAAATCAAGAGAAGTGACAATCGTGCTGTAGGACTAACGAGCAGAGATGGTGAGAGTGTGGCTAGCAGGCAGAAGAGAGGGGAAAGGGAAGGGAGGGGTGGGAGTATTAGCTACAAATCCATAGCTCTGCTATGGAAAAGGAAAGGATAGTTAGGACAGATGGTTATCATGCTGTCAATAGGTGGGAGGGAGTGATGGCAATGGTAAAAGCATGAGGGACCTCATTATGAGTTTGGCGGGAAATAAGAGGTGCATCTGCAAATCTACTGCCAAAATCGCTTCCTATTACTGCCAATCGGGCCTGTGGCATTACTACAGGATTATGAGTGGTTATATGGTGGAGTAAATCCCCATTTTTGGATTATGTAGGTCTCTGTGGGATTTTTTACAGAATTACCACTAGTGGTTATACTGTGTAGTTAATACACAGAATTCTGAGGGTAAACAAGAGGATCTACGTCCTGAAAAATGCTGGAGGTAGATGCTCCACTTTACCGCCATACCTATAGCACAGTGGTAAAGTGGCAGTAAAGGAGTTTGTGGTCAAGAGCGGCATGCGCTGATAGTGGCAGAGGTAAGAGGAAGGTAGGGAGATAAATAATTAGCAGGCAGATTAAAACGTCACAGATCTCGTAGGAATGAGAGACGAAGACCAAGCTGATATGCTCAGCTTTCGGTGGCCTTAGAGAGTAGATCATCTTGTTCGGTTACCAGACATTTGGTCGAAAAAAATTGGTCGGCTGGACAAATGGTCGAACCAATTTGGTCGAAAACCAAATGGTCGAATTTTTTTTTTTAATTATTTTCACCCCTTTTTTTTTTTGGGGGGGGGGGTCCCCCTCCAACCCCTTTTTTTTCTCTAAAAAAACCTTTTCTTTTAAAACGAAAACCCGAAATATAAATATATAAATAAAAAATAAAATTCGACCATTTGGTTTTCGACCAAATTGCGTCGACCAAATGTCTTTCGACCAGTTTTCAGTCGACCAAATGTCTTAATGCTTAATACTCTCTTGCCAATGCTCTAGCCTGGTCCTCCTAGCTTCACAGCTGGTCTTTTGCTGTTAAGCTTGATCTCACCTACTATTCGTCCCCGTGTAACCTTGCGTTTGGCATCCTTCGTGGCCCAATGCTTGGGTCGATTCCTTTAACACACTGCAGTCTTTCTCTTGCAGATCTTTAGCACTCCTTTTGTTTCAGCTACCACTTCTATGCAGATGATATAAAACTGACCTTTCTATTGCGGGCTTTAACATGTCATCCTACCTTACAATTCCAGAGTTATTGCCACTAAGAAGGGTGGCTTTTTGCAACCTGATGCAGAATACATCAACGTCAATTGTCTTGGAGATTCTTAATCAACTACAAGAAGCTTGATCATGGAATGGTGCATGCATGTCCTGGCCGATATTGATCTTCTGGCCATGTGCTTCTCCTTCACCCCCCATAATTATTCACCCTGTTGCCCGCAGTCACAGGATTAATAGAAGCTCCACCCACTAAGGAGCAGAACTAGGTGACGCACGTTTGAGGGAGTTGGGTTTGGGGGAAAAGGCGCGCTGTGGCGTCAGTTAAGTTTTGGGTAGCGGTTTGAATAAAGGTACGTTCCAGTCACCTCTCCGTGTGTGTACGTGTTATTCAGAAGGGCCCGATCCCAGCAACACTGGCGACGAGGACCTGGGAGTAATTTTTGCTGGGCAGTCCGCCCACCATCTGATCCATCTCCCGGGTGAAAAGGCCCCACAAGACAACACATGCACCAGACACAGGAGACACATGGCCTCCGCAGCCCCAAAGGAAGCAACCGGTGAGTGGAAGCCCAGACCCCAGGTCACAGACACCCAGAAGGTAGGGGCCTGCGAAAGTAACTGGGCCCAACACGTCTAACGCTAACAGGCTTACAGCATTTTGAAGAAGCTTCCCCACAAGTGATTCCCACATCTAGAAAGTCATGCATAACAGCGCTCTCATTAAAGCAGAGTACCCCGCAAAATGAGCAACCCCACTTCACCCCAGCCTGCACGCGCGGCCAAGTCCATCCAGCTAAGGATGCCGCCACCGTTCTCCACAACACCACAAGCCACCAAAGGGCCAAGGTGGACTGAGTGGATGGAAGATTTCCACCACTTTGTGAGGGGGTCAGGGGATGGAGACTCCCCTTACATAATTGACATTTTCCTCAACCTGGTGGTGGGGGAGGAGTAAAAACCATCGTCAAGACAGTCTCAACTGCTGAACAAAATGACTGATTAGTGCCCTAGACAAACTACTCATATCGAGACAAACCGTGATTATGAGAGCTACCTCTTCAACCAGTGCTTTCAGAAGCCACAAGAAACGGTAGACAAACTCATAACCCGCCTAAGAGTGAAGGGAACACACTGCCAATTTGATGAATTCTCTTTAGAAGAGGGCGTGGCCAGCCAGCCATGGAGTAGGACGTGCTCCAGAGTGGCTGCTCCTATTGATCCGATGTCGATCCGTATTGAAGCACATATACGGACTGAAAGTTCTGAAAACATAAGCGGAGGTGTTGGAACGTGTTCCCTGCCACAGTAGCAAAGGACCAGTTATTAGTGGCAAGGAGGCCCGAGATACGAGCAATTCAAGGTTTGCTGTGGGGAACACGAAGTCCCACAAAATGGCGGCTAACAAAGACTCTGGGTCTAGCAAATACCCTGATCGCCGGAACGACTGAGCAGGGCTGTCAGCTGTGACCGAGGACTCGCTTCGGACGGTGAGCTGAGCGGAACACTTAATCCGCGAAACAGCATTAAGCAACGTGCTGCACTGTGGGGCGAGCCTTGAAGAGGAAGTTCGAAAGATACATTGACGTGAGCGGCCACTGACAGCAGTGCTTGCGAAGCCCGCTTCGGCCGTGGTGCTCGGCGGATCATCGGAAGAATATTCAGCGGGTGCTACATTGTGTAACAAGACATGAAGAAGCTGATCGAGGACCAGCAGCTCGAGTGTGGGCCGGTGCGCAGTGACTAAAGCAGCCGTCTGTTGCGGGGCTTGGTCGTGGCGAGGCAAGCCCGGGAGCGGGATATTGCTGCACACGGAGGCGCGAGCGAGTCCCCGGATTGTAGCAATGATCAGCTAGGGCAGCCGCCTGGAGCTCTTGTGGCGGAATCGGTAAGAGCCGTGCGCTCGAACTCTCTGATACATTGTTATGGGCGTGTGAGGCAAACAATAGCTTGTGTGCACCGGACTAGAAGTAGAACATTACGCTCAAGCAGAAAGTGTAATTAAGGCAGCAAGTGGCGGCTTATAAACAATATTCGGCCAATATAAGTTCTTACTTATATTAGTAAGAACGTGCAATTGTGCATTTAGCAGTAGCGGCCACTGGGGGACATTTTGACACTGTTGGGCTGGCCCAGGCAGTGGTGATCTTGCACCCTTCAAGATAAAAGAGGGTGCAGCATCAGGAGCTGGGGGCACGAGTGGTGACTGTATATCAGCATATGACCCTGCACAGAGTCACAAACTGAAAGCCAACACGGGAAGACACGACCTGTGGGGTGGACTCAAGCTAATGAAGAAGTGAATAAAACTGCGGCGGATACAGGCGGCTGTGCATAGCGTGCGCAGAGCCCCAAAAAGCTGGGTGAACTAGACAGAAAGAAATAGTGTTCCCCAGGATGCAATGAAATAGGATGAAACGTGGGAGGACACAACCCACTCGAGAATTAACCCAGCGAGCACAAGCTAAATAGAGGTTTTCCTGAACAATTGACCCAGAACTGTGGTGCTACTCTGAGGCAGCATCAAATCGGAGGAGCAGCATCGACAAATCTAAAGTCAAGCAACCTAGGACACAGACTGAGGCTGCAAGATGACTGGGCCAGGGGCCATAAGCAAGAACAAGAACAAACAATCCACAATGGAAGCATTCGCCAAGACGCAACTACCTCCAACGACCCCAGAGCCTAAGGGCGCGACAGCACTGGCGGAGAGCACCGTAGCGACGGAAAACCATCAGATTTTGGCCGCTATCACAGAGCTGAGAGACTCATGGGGGACAGCGATGGCAGACCTGCGCACTTCAATGGAGGCCAAGATAGACGCAGTAGGCATTGATGTCGCTTTGCTACGACAGGATGTTAGGGCATTGACAGAGAGAACGAGCAGCCTGGAAAGTGCGGTGAAAACCAACTTGGATACTAGCGCTAACAATGCAAAGGAGGTGCAAATATTAAAGCAGCAGGTAGCTAACCTGGAGAATCGTGCGGAGGAAGTGGAAGGGAGAGCAAGGAGAAACAACATCCGCGTGGTCGGCCTGCCGGAGGGGGAAGAAGGCCAAGACCCCACAGACTACGTTGAGAACCTACTCCTACAAGAAATAGGGGCCGAAAATCTTTCGCAAGGATTCGCAGTGGAGCGTGCGCATAGAGCCCTTATGAGGAATCCAAAGCCGGGGCCCCCCCCGGGCAATAATCGCTAAAATACTGAACTACAAGGATTGTGAGAGGATCTTGGAGTACTTTCGCAAAGGAGGAACGATCGAAAGGGCTTCTTGCACCATCACAGCATATCCAGACTATACAATGTTGGTCCAGAGACAGCGGTACAGTTATGTGGCAATCAAAAGGAGGCTATGCATGGCGGGTATAAAATATATGCTTCTGTACCCCGCGAAATTGAAAATGCTGCACAAGAGCAAGATGTTTTTTTTTCACACCCCCGAAGAAGCAACGACATGGCTAGACCTTCAGGGTTGTCCGGAACGAGATGCAGAGCAAGCTCGAGAGGAACACGATAAGTGATGGAGACATTGCATGTATGTTGATGTGATGCAAAGCGGGTACCCGAGTAGAAATAATGATGGTGATTATTAGTAAGGGGTGCAACTGAGCAAGATCGATATTTAGCGGGGATACCATTGACTTTGGTGAACTCAAAGGACTTGAATATAGTAGCGCGCACACATGCGCAAAATGTAAGTGTGTTTGAACAATAGCAAATAGGAGCGGCAGGACGCAAGCACCCTACCCCCCCCCGAGTAACAGTAGTAGTTGTAGCAGGTTAGCCACTAGGGCGGCCTCACCCTGCGGAGCTTCGAGTACAGGCGGGAGCCAGAAAGAGCTAGATGCGGGGGTGCCTGAGATCCAGGGATGGAGCTGGGCAACAGTTGGGGGGGGGGGTTTGGGGGAGAGAGGGCGGTTGGGGGGGACGGGGAGTTGGGTGAGTTGGGGAAGGAAAGGGTGTTGGGAGGGAGGGAGGGGGGGAGGGGTGTTTGAGGGGTTTGTAATTAAGGGAAGTTTGAATTGGGGAACAAACCTATATAGACAGGAACAGAAACGAGAACTGGACTGCGCTGATGGGAGGGGGATAGGAAGTATAACAAGCCATGGGGGACCTTAAGATAATCACATGGAATGTCAGGGGCCTCAACAGCTATTTAAAAAGAAATAAGGTTATGTTATACCTGCGCAGACAAAAGATAGATATTGCGCTGCTACAGGAGACTCATTTGACATGGGAAAAGCTGGTCGCAAAAAAATGGAAAGGGGTAGTTGCGGGCTCGACATATTCTGCCTATGCTAGAGTAGTGCTCATCTGGGTGGTACCGCATGTCCCCTTTCACATGTTGCAGGAAACTGCGGAAGCGGATGGGAGAATGGTTATACTGAGGGGATTAGTGGAGAATAGGGAGATAAGTATATTGAATACATATGCACCCAATCAGAATACGGCATCATACTTCAGAACCTTGATCACTAACCTTAGCATGTGTATGGGAAGTGCCGTGATCTGGGGCGGAGATTTTAACTGTGTACTAAACCCCAGGGTGGACAAATCAGATCGGAAATTGGATAGACCTGCCCCGGCGGCAAGAGCGCTGCAAACACTGCTAGACGACTTTGGTCTGGCGGATGTGTGGAGAACGAAGCACCCCCATGAAAGACAGTACTCTCACTATTCTGCCCCACAACAGCTGTACACGAGGCTGGACTATGTCTTAGCCACTTCGGACATAATGATGGAAACGGTGCAGGCAGAATATAAAGCGAGGGTCTTGTCAGACCACTCGCCTCGCCTCTAGTTGTTGGCTGGCAATACCGCCCCACAAGAGCGAGGATCCCAACATGGCGGCTCCGGGCAGAGGCGCTTAAAGATCCCCTTTTTAGGGAAGACATAAGGGAGGAGATCATAAACTACTTCGAGGTGAATACGGGTAGCGTGGACACAGCGAGCACGCTATGGGAAGCTTTTAAGGTGGTGTTGCGGGGTGCGGTCATAGCAAAATCTAAAAGCCTGCAAGGAGGAATCCTGACTGATCTACACGAAGCTGAAAGGGAGCTGGAAAAAGCGCAGAGGGGGAATGATGATACGGGAATAGATACGGAGCTGATACTCAAATTGCAACAGACATGTGCGGAGCATTGGGATAGGCTGTGTAACCTAAATTATAAGAAATATATAGAGAGGCAGAATGCGGGAGGAGATAAAACGGGAAGGCTTCTGGCATGGTTATACAAGAGCGAAAACCCTAGACCCACCATTAGGACAATAACAAGAGAAGATGGCAGTGTAGCTGACACCCAGGAGGGAGTTAATCGGGAGTTTGCAAATTACTAGAGGGAAATATATGGGGATGTGGATAAGAGCAGTTATGAGGAAATAAAAGAAACACTAGAAGACATAGGTCTGCCCACAATAAGTGCCGAGGAAAGAGAGTAGCTGGATGCACCGATTACCCTAGAGGAGTTAGAAGAAGTGGTGAGACAGCTACCTACTAGTAAGGCCCCAGGGGCGGACGGGTTTCCAAGTGAGTTTTATAAAGTGTATAAAGCAGAAGTGCTCCCCCCGATGTTAGATATGCTAAACGAAGCGTTTGAGACGGGACGGCTGCCAGAGTCGCTCAGAGAAGCAATTATAATACCGCTTCCTAAGCCCAACAGGCCTGGACGTAGCTGTGGCTCCTAGAGACCACTATCAATGCTGAATCAGGACAGCAAGATACTGACAGCTGTCTTGGCAAACAGACTGCGAAGAGTCATAAGCAAACTAATACACCCCGATCAGATAGGTTATGTTCCGAATAGGAACATAACCCATACCCACAGGCGACTCCAGCGGGCTGTCGAATGGGCGAGCAAAAACGAGGGTGAAATGGCAATAGTGTCTTTAGACGCGGTAAAGGCCTTCGATTCTGTCAAGTGGCCATGGTTGCTGGCAGCCTTGGCGGGCTATGGGATGGGGCCTGGATACATAAGATGGGCAAAGATGCTATATAGTGAGCCGTTGGCCAGAGTCAAAACTGGAGCCTTGATTTCTGAGAGATTGCGACTAGGCAGAGGTACTAGACAGGGGTGCCCATGGTCCCCTATGTTATACATACTGGATTTAGAGCCTTTGGCTACATACCTAAGACAACAGTATGATACTATAGGCATCAAGGTGGGAGGGGAACGACATTTGATTTCCTTGTATGCAGATGATTTGTTGCTGTACGTGCAGTACCCGGAGGAGAATTTCCAGTACATCCTGGAGGTTATGGATAGGTATGCAGGGCTGTCTGGCATAGCGGTGAACCCTCAGAAGTCCATCATTTTCCCGCTAGGCAGCTATAAGGATCCCTATCGGGCAGCTGCCGGCGCTGCAAGCTCCTTGGGCTGTTGATACATTTCGGTACCTTGGAATAGATGTGTACCATACAGTTGAAAAAGAACATAGGAATAACACTGAGGTAGCTCTAGCTAAAATTGAAAAGAGTATGAAATTTTGGGAGAAGCTGCCACTACCAATGATGGGGCGTAGTGCAATGCTTAAGATGGTGGTTTTACCCAGGCTTCTGCATTATTTTGGGAACATCCCATACCTCATACCTGGGATGTTTTTCACCTGGCTAAACGGCATGTGCAGGGATTTCCTGTGGCAGGGCACCAGAAATAGGGTGGCACTATGGAAGTTGCAGAACTTTTACGAAAAAGGAGGGATAAAGCTCCCTAACTATGAGGTCTACTATGTAGCGAGCCAACTGCAATACATCGCTAAATGGCTTTCTGATGAAGCGACCCCCGAATCCAGGTTGTTTAGGGCAGATTGTGCCCCATTTTATTTAAAAGAAATGATTTGGTTGCCCAAGACAGAAATGAAAGCGCGCCGTGAGATGATGATGCTTGGGTGGAGGATCTGGCGCTGGGCATGCCGGATGATGGAAAACCCGGCCCCATGCTCCCCGCAGATACCGCTGGTTGCGCTAGCTGGAGGAGATGTGCAGCTACGAATGATAATTAGGAACCACTGGGAATCGGTGGGGTTGGTAACTATGGGAGATGTCTGGCGGGAGGGGACTATTATAAATTTTGAAGAGCTGGGTGAGGAAGTAGGAATACACGTGGGTCAGTATATTACATACCATAGACTGGTGCGGGAAATCAAGAAAACTTGGCCTGAAACGGTACTCGAAGAAGTGCCAGATGGTACGGTAGACATGATATATGATATAACGGAGGGAGGGCATGAGATTTCTAGATTGTACGAAATGATGATGTCCAAGGTTGGGAAAGAGCTAACGCAACTAAGACTAGACTGGGAAGCTGAGGTGGGAGCCCTAATAGAGGACAGGATGTGGGAACGTGCCCTGGGGTATCATAAAAAGGTGTCAAGAAATGCTAAGTTGAAACAGATACAATTGAATCTTACGCACAGGGCTTACATGACACCCCTGAAGATATCGAGGTTTGAAAATGCCGGCAGACAAGCATGTCCCAAATGTGATGAAGAGCAGGCTGATACGGTACATATGTTCTGGTCCTGTCCGGTGATTGAGCACTTCTGGAGCGAAGTAGCCGGGAAACTAGCAGAAAAAGGGGTCACTATTGTTATAGACTCAGCTTGGGCCTGCTTACTGGGGGGTTCCCTAGGTCGCAGAAACTGAAGCATGTCAACAACTGAAGGATTTAGCATATGTGCTCGCAAAAAGGAGGATTGCCATGGGCTGGAAGGCTTGTCAAAGGCCACGGGTGGAGATGTGGTGGAATGAGTTGCAGAAGTGGGCGGAGGCTGAGACTATGGTATGGCAGGAGGCAAGTAACATAGTGGGAGAAGAAGAGGTGGGAACCCTGTTGGCATGGAAATTGTTGGTAGCGGAACTGTTTGGAACATCAGATCTGATGGAATCCACTGAAAACCAAACCCCACCACGCAGTGAGGATACAGAGGAATAGGACTAATAGGCTCATAAGGGGGTGGGATAAGGGGTGCAGTGATCAAACTGTGTAATGAACAATGAGAAATTGTAGTATTGATATTTGCACTGCATATTGGGTTTGTATTGGTTTTGTTTGTTGAAAATGCAATAAAATTTTAATAAAATTAAAAAAAGAATTCTCTCTAGAAGAAGCAATACGCCTGAGAGTCATAGAAGGCTGCCTATCACTCGAACTTAAAAAGCAGCTGTTAAAGAAACTGCTCTCCATCCCCGAAGTCAGCGAACTCGCCCGCATTTTCGAAAGAGTCGATGCGCAGGCTGTGTCCATGACCGGCACCAACAACCCAAAACAGGATTCAACAGAACATCACTCAGAACTCATAGCCGCATCCAGTCCCCTCGCCACAATGACAAAGGCCCACACCCTTACAGGCCACAAGCACCACAAATTCCACGCCGACAGAGACAATGTTACCAGTGCAGCATGGCATATCCACACTCAGGCTCCTGCCCATCACTGTCACAAAAGTGCACAAATTGTGGCCGAGAAGGACATTTTCATTCAGTATGTAGGGAAGGGAAGCCTTTCCCCACAATGCCACTCCAAGCTCCAGTCAGAACGCCTTTCCGCCCGACGTTTCCACAATACGGGGCGCAAGGATACTACCAACAGAACCAGAGGAGACATGTGAGAGCGGTTCACAAATATCCAGACCATGACTACGCTCAGGCACCTGAGTACACAGATCGACCGCACCCGCTAACAGACGAATATGACAATCCTCCAGAAGGGTATGGCGAAGACACACAATACTATGATCCGCCAGCGACAGCATATTTTATGCAATATGACTCACATAATCCTGATGAATATGTCAACCTTGTACTTGACCATGAAGAGGCCAGAGAAGCCCCGAAAATACCGATCAAAATGGAGAACTGCCTTTTCCACTTCATGGTGGACTTGGTGCCACCGTGAATATTATGGGCGAACAAGAGTACATGAGAATCCCCCAGCCACCAGTACTCGAGCCCTCACACTCCGGGATCTTCCAATGGCGTGCGGCTATGCCGCTACAAACAATCGGACGTTTCACACTCAGGTTCCTCCTAAATGGACGTCAAGTGGACACCACCATCCACGTAAACAGATCTCTCACTAAAGGAAGATGCCTGTTCAGCTATCACACCGCCTCTCCCCTTGGGCTAATTGAGATCCACGTAGGTGGAGGAGACACCATCACCTCCACCACAATCCGCCAGGAGCCGAAGGAACAGGTCAGGGCAATACTCCAAGAACAATCTCACAACCTGATCTCGAAGGTGGACATTGAACACAAATTCCCAAGCATATGTGCGGGTTTGGGAAAACTCAAAGGTGCCCCAATCAAATTGCACATAGACCACAACGTGAGACCGGTGCCACAACACCTGAGAAGAGTCGTGTTTCACCATCAAGAGGCAGTGTCACGTGAACTTGAACAATTACTGGCTGACGGCATTATTGAACCAGCAACAGGACCGACACCGTGGGTTTCCCCCCTTGTCATAGTGCCCAAAGAAGGGGCCAAGCTACGGCTATGTGTCGATATGAGGGTGGCCAACACCGCCATCCAACGCGAGAGACACCCGGGCCCGTGCATTGAGGACATGATTGTACAATTGAACAATGCACGCATGTTCTCCAAACTCGATCTAAGACAAGGCTACCACCAACTGGAATTACACCCGGAGTCCAGAGCTATCACAACCTTTGCAACACATGATGGCCTATTCAGATACCGCAGACTGAATTTTGGCATCTCCTCAGCCGCTGAAATTTTTCAGGCGGCGGTGCGGCAGATCATTAGGCCAATACGAGGAGCGTTAAATTACAGCAATGACATTCTCATCTTTGGCTCGTCAAAAGAAGCACATGATGCAGCGCTGTTTGCCACGTGTGAAGCAATACAAGCCGCTGGGCTCACACTCAATATTGAAAAATGTAGGTTCAGCAAGGCCAAACAAAGATTTTTCGGACAAATTTTCTCCAGTGAGGGGATGTCGCCTGACCCTGAGAAAGTGGACACCATCACAAGTCTCAAGGAACCACAACAAGCTGCCGATATTCGCTCTTTCCTGGGGATGCCGGGTTACTGCGCCAGGTATATACCACACTATGCATCCCTCACTGAACCGCTCAGAAAACTCTTACAGAAGGATGCAATTTTTGCATTGACTCCAGGATGTCAACACGCATTCAATGACATCAGGAAAGCACTCACCGAGGCACACCGCCTGGCCTATTTCAATCCAGACTGGCACACAGAAGTGATTGTGGATGCAAGCCCAGTTGGCCTAGGTGCAATCTTAGTGCAGACTAGCAGAGTAGACGTAAACCCCAGACATGTGGTAGCATATGCCAGCAGAGCTCTGTCCACCCCAGAAACGGCATACTCTCAAGCGTAAAAAGAAACTCTTGCCGCAGTTTGGGCATGTGAACACTTCCACAACTTTCTAATAGGAAAAAGGTTTACACTGATAACAGATCATCAAGCCCTGCTTTCCCTGTTCGCCAACCCTCACACCAAGGTGCCCCCGAGGATAGAACGTTGGGGCATCCGACTTCAGGAATACGATTATGAGATCATTCATCGACCTGGGGGTGACTTAAACCACACCGACTACCTGTCACGACATCCGGTGGGGCCCCCACTAACAAGGAGAGGAGATGTTGCATATGTCAACTACATAGCTGAAAACTCCCTACCACCAGCGCTCTCATTGGACACAGTCTCTGCAGTGTCTGCAGCAGACCCCACGACCGCACTTGCCATCAGTTTGACGTCAGCCAACAAGTGGAGAGACCACCGACGAGTGACGCTGGCTCACCCGGGGGTGTGCAGAGAAGAAATTGAGAGACTAGCGAGAGTACACAGTGAACTAGCGGTGAAAGATCACAACATCCTACTCAGAGGCTGCTGCATTGTAATCCCAGCGGCTCTGAGAAAAGAAGTTGTCCGCACGGCACATGAAGGACATGGAGGAGCCGAATACACAAAGAAACAACTGAGGTGTCACATCTGGTTCCCATTCCTAGACGCTGCAGTTGACGAATGGGTGAAAAACTGCCACGCATGTCAGTGCACGTCCCCAGCCGAGACCCCGGCTCCTATGCAACATACACAGATACCAGAACACCCGTGGGAAAGAGTGGCCATAGATTTCTATGGACCCATAGGGCCTCATTACATGGATGGCGGTAAGGGTTTACTGCTACCGGTAAGGGTACCAGTGCCGGTAAACCCTTACCGCCTTACTACGAGGTCCCTTTGTGGGACCCTACCTTAACGGCTGGTTTTACCAGCCGTTCAGGACGGGATCCGCAAAGGGACCTTGGAGGTAATTACGGTACCGCAATTTGCGGTACTGTAATTACCACCTTCCCCATTCCCATTGAGCCCTATGGGGGCAAAAATGGGAATGGGGAAGTGCCATGGTGAATGGGGAATTACCGCCCCCACACACCTTGGAAAAGGGCAGTAATTCCACCATTCACCATGGCGGACTCGGTAAAATACCGGCGGCAACCATGGCGCTAATAGCGCCATGGTTACTGCCGTCTGTGTAATGAGGCCTATAGAGTCAGGTGAATATCCACTACTCATGATAGATGAGCATTGGCGTTTTCCCATAGTGAAGAAAGTAGCCACCACAGCGTTCTCACAATTAGCAGGTGTACTTGAGGAAGTCCTCAGCGAATGGGGAACTCCCCGAGTGATTAAGTCGGACAATGGGCCCCCTTTTTGTGGACACGAATTTGCAGCACTGGCGAACCACCTGGGGTTCAAACACATGAAGATCACACCCCGACACCCACAAGCAAATGGGATAGCAGAACGGTTTATGGCATCCATAAAGAAGACAATCCAGAGAGCACGAATTGAAGCAAGCAACCCACATCAAGCGCTATGCCGGCTCCTTAGAGACTACAGAAATACACCACACGACACCACCAACAAGACGCCCGCCGAACTCATGGTCCAGTATGAGGTACACACTCGCATCCCACGAAATCCATCAAGAACAGAAGGACCAGATACAGACATACTGCTGTGAGATGCCGAACGAAAACGAGTAGCGAAGCAAGACACCGATGCCAGGCGCAAAGCTACGCCCAAAGACTTTCAGATCGGAGATGAAGTGTTAGTACAGCAAACCATGGTACACAAGACAGATTCTCAGTATGCTCCGAGCCCCATGAGAATCACGGCCGTGAAAGGAACAATGCTGACAGCACAAGACCAAGATAAGGTCATCACAAGGAACTGCCAGCAGTTCAAACATTATATCAAGAGAGAGGAATATGAGTCTCCTTTGAGACCCAGCACTCCAGAACCAAGGGCTCCCCGAGACGACCTGTGGAATCCGCCACAAGAAGACATAGGCGGAACAACTCAAAGTGATGAGGCTCAGAGTGACGGTGGAGCAGAGGTCCGCCATGAGAGACCGCAACAAATTATCAAGAGACCAACAAGATTGGTTGAAGAATGCTAAAGGGGCGTTTGGACATTTGTACGGGGGTGGTGTTGCTGCCGTCACAGGGTTAATAGAAGCTCTGCCCACTAAGGGGCGGAACTAGGTGATGCAAGTTTGAGGGAGTTGGGTTAGGGGAAAAAGGCGCGCTGTGGCGTCAGTTAAGTTTTGGGTAGCGGTTTGAATAAAGGTACGTTTCAGTCACCTCTCTGTGTGTGTGCGTGTTATTCAGAAGGGCTCGATCCCGGGCAACACACCCAAGCACTACCTTTGCATGCTTGTACTGTACCCTTGTATGGTTTCACTCTAAAGGGCAGCAGACCCATGATCGAATATCTGCACAATGCATTGCTTCATTAATTAGATTACTTGCCTTAGCCACTTTGGGATCCAATCCTCTTGAAGCTTTCTCTTTGGTCATAGTACTGATGTCTTGTCACTGACCTAATCTTCTGCGGGCGTCAGTGTGCTGTCGCTATTTGCTCATGTTTTCTGCCTCAGCTCTCTGCCGTGTTGAGTTCTTCCTCAAGTACTTCTATGACTCCAGGAATCCCCCTCTAACTAAGTTAACTCATAAATGCAAGTGTACACTTACACCAGTTCTGTTCAAATTGGTACTGGCAAAGGCTAGACCTCTGTTTTACAGGACTCGCTACTTCCATACGAAGGAACTTGCATAATGAGTACCAGCTAGAGCATGGTGCCTCCTGACCCAGTAACCACTAATTTACAGTGACATCTAACTCTGACATCCTGGCAGTAGGCCCCTCACAGCTAATCCATCTAAACTGTTGGATGTGGGAAGTCCCCTTTCAGGTGCAGATAGAGTTCCTGCTAGCGCGTTTAATGTTGTTTCATTATGATGACACAATAGTAGCCCTGTATTATAATCTGCATTATTGCCGACCAATTAGAAGGTCTCATTATAGTAAGTTGCTAAATGTCGGAAAATTATCAAGGACTCCTGCACCAAATATTAGTTGATCTTTGTCTACCTGGCTTTCCACTGGTGGAGCAGGCTGGTGATGACCCATACCCTTTGGATTGTAAGGGAGAACGCTATATCCTAATTTCCGATTAGCTGCAATGCGCAAGCAAGGTAAAATAAGAGGGGGTGCCCAGGAGGATTCCACAAATTCTGTGAAGAAAATTGGCAGCTCTTTGATTGAACTTGAGCCGTTGTTGCCAGCCAGTCCTAGACTGACTAGATGCTGGTCGGCAGGCCTCAGTGCTAGCTCTCTGTCGTCACTGCCTTAGAAATAGAAAAGGGACTTTGGGCCTCATTCTAAGTTTGCCGGTTCGGAAACAAGGGTCCCAGTAAGCTCACTGGCACCCTTGTTTCTGGACCAGCAAACTGCGTGTGTGCCTGCCGTGGCCGCTGTGCCTGACAGGTCTGACCCTGCCAGGTGCAGCAGCCACGGTAGGTAATCACTTCATGGAAGCACCGGCACTGTTAGCAATGGTGCTGGTGCGTCCGTGTCCCCACTCCCATAGAGTCCTATAGGACTCCATGCGAATGGGGACTTATAATTTACCAGTACCTGACTTCCCGAGCCGCCGGACTCATAATGAGCCGGTGGCACCGGGAAGTCAGGCGCCGGTAAATTATTACGAGTTCCTCTTCAATTTGGTATGGCGGAAGACATCTTTGATTTTATTTTTTTGATGGGTCATGGGTCATGTGCAATGGGCACCATGCCCATCTTCCATTAAAAAAAATATCTTTCCACTATTTGCACCCCAGAAGAAACCCTGGGATACGAATAGCCATCACCCCCTTGTTCTGGAGCGTACAGGGCCAGTAATGGGCCGAGCCCTCGCCGAGGCTCACACGACACTCAAGCCTACCGTAGGCTCGGTCAGTTGGGCTGTTACTGGCCCTGTACAGGCCAAAACATTGAGATAGCAGATAAATTAACAGATCAGATCACCCTTCCGGTCTGCTCCGCTGCTCTGCACTGTTTGCTTACTGCAGGGGGCGGGAGTTAGGGGCTGATGTGCCACCCGTCCATACATTTAAACCCTCATTGTGTTTATTGTAATGAATTGCAGCACAATATGTCTGTATAAGTTATGATTATCTTTGCTTGTTTTCTTTTAATGTGGTATATGTAAATGTGGAAGGTTTATATTAAACCAAAAATCACTAAAAAAAAGTGCATAGAATACTGTGTGAACTGATAGAAAGCACATGCAAACCAAACCAGCATAAATAAGTAATTAGTAGAAAAGGAACACCCTAATCAAAGTACATTTAGCTGGCTTTTAATCAAAGCATGGGCTTGGATTGGGGCTGAAAATCCTTGATAATGGGACAGACAAGAAGGTTTTGGTACTGAATGACTGGAGGGAAATTCTCAGGAAATCTCACATCCCCTTGTTTGGTATTTTGACATAAACCACAAACAAGTCCTAATACTGTCAGATTTAGATCACATCAAACACTCCCTCAGAGGGCACAATGCAGAATTGCATGTTAACTATATTGAGATCTCGGCCTTACGGGGACAATGCTGCATACACAGTGGCATTGCAGGCTGCGGCCAGTTTTGCAGGGTATGAGCGCTCTCTGCGAGAATTAACATACATTTGTTGACAGCAGAGCAGGAGTAACACAGTCTTCAGGTGGGGCAATCAAAGACGCCTCCTCTCTTTTGTGTTGTTTGCTTTATTATTTTCTTGTCCGTATGCCCCATCCAATGAAAGAATGCCTCAGTTATGGCATTCCAATACCTAATATTTGAACAGTTAATGTTGATGGGCACACTTAGCCCGTACTAACATTCTAAAATAGTATGGGCCTTATTCTCTCTGTCTCTCTCTCTCTCTCTCTTTTTTCTCTCTCTTTCTCTTTCAGTAGGTAGAGTGAACACAACAGATGTCCTGAATTGAATAAGAATGTTGTGTTTTTTTCAAGTTTACCTGCGCCCGAGCGTCCTAAAAAATACATTGTAAGTTAAAAGCATATCACTGGTTTGAAAGAATCGGGTGGTCATACCCTTTAGAACCTGTGCATGCTCAAGCTTTCATCAGCGCCTCTGGCATCACACAACGTCTCTGGAGGAGAAGTGAGAAGGGCCCTGGCTCAGAATATCCAGGAAATAACCACTGGTGATTTCTAGTACTTTCTAGGTCATAATTATGTGCAGGGAGCAGCAAAAGATAAAAAGGTAGAGAATGAATTTTAGCTCGAATCTAGTTAGGTAGCAGAGTACATTTGTTTTTCAAAAGCAGGGTCATATGTATGCAAGCAAATGTTTGACAGAGACACCATGTTAGTCCAGTAGTAGATTTGTAAAGATCCAGGGTTTTAGTTTGAGCTATTTTTTAGGTGGCACTTAGCGCCACCTCCAAGACAAAACTGCTGCATTAGAGTACAGATAGCGAGAAATGGCATATGAGGGGGACACAAAGCTTGGCAGTGTTGTTTGGTTACTTGCTCACCCATTGACTGCCCATGGCCATGCCAATCCACATGTCTATTCCCTGCCCAAAACACCTCCTCATGGGAACTCTTTGAGATTTAAACAAACCTTACCATCAAACTGTGCACTCAAAGCGACTGCCAGTGTTTTTTCAAAGCAGTCTTCCGAGGGTTAATGACTGAACTGGAGCTGTAAACATTATACTGATGAAATAAAATGTCTTAACCAGGTCTGGTGTGTCCTTCACTGAAGTTCTGTGGAAAACAAGCATTGGCAAAACCAACAGATTTAGCTTCTGAATAAGTATTAGGCATTGTGGGGTGAAAATACAGCCATGGAGTGACAGAAATTGAGAGGCCATGCAACGCCCTATTGTGAGAATAAAGCTGGCTGATGAAACCCATTGTAATATGCAGGCCAGTTCAAACAATGATTTCCAACATGATGCCTAGTGAATGCGAACAAGTGGGACCCACCCAAAGTTACCAAAATGGGAAGGTAAAGGAAAGTGTGTCTTAAAACATTAATGCAGCAGAATGTGTGCCCAATGCAGTTGCAAAAGGACAGTTGTGGCTGAAAATGCTGTCTTCATAAAATATGAAAAGCTACAATTTCACTTAAAGACACAGCTAGTAGCATGTTACATGGAGTTCAATGCAGCACAATAGTGTGATCCAGAAATGTAAAGTGAAGACAAGCACTTTGCATTTGTCACAAAGAAAACACTTACTTTTCAACATTCAAAGTGACATAATTTAAAAAGAGATGCCTACTTGCGTTAGAAGTAACACTAGTTTACTATGTTAACTGTTGCATATGTGTGAATAATATTGAAAGTGAGACTCATATCTTTTAAATTATTGTATTAAAGTAAGATTCCATTCCTAGACGACAGGCCCAGGTGCGATACAGAATGTCATGTGTAAAATACATCTTTTCAATTTAAAATGCTATTCTGTTAGAATTATGTATGTAGCTTGTTGTCCCCACTGAACTGAAAGGTCTGTGCCTCTGAAACTTTGACCTCAGGACCTTTGGGCTGGGCCCACCAGGAGAAGCAGGTCTGGTTTTCAGCTTAAAAGGCAAAGAAATATAAAGAGTAGATTAGAATTGTGGAGGGTACAGATAAGAAGGCCAGCAGAGATGACCTTTAAGGTCAGGCCTCCCCATTAACTGTGCATTAGCTTTGAACAGAGACCTTTGAAGACACTTAATGGCAGGGTGGAATACCATGAGCCAGGCAGATGTCTGTGTCATGTGACTTGGGAGAAATTAAACTTATGAGGGGAGGGCTGGATGTGGATCTCAGTGGCCCATGTGATGCGTTGCCTATGGTTAACAGTCACTGCTTTTCCCTTCATAAAAAGAGAATTGTGCGTCCCAGTAAACTCATCCAGGATTCATAATAAATGGCATACAGAGCCCACCGGTTTCATGTGAATATTAACCATGTGCGAGGTATAGAATTTAAGTTACAAAGAAAGCCATGATTCTGGCATTCTCATAATTCTGAAGAAGTGGAAAGTTAGTGAGGTAATAGGCTGTGAAATTAATGTTTGAATTGTAAAGTGGCCTATTTTTCACTATTTCGACTCAGGAGTAAATCGCGGAAAACAATAGTTCCTCCCAGGAAGGGCATGCCGAAGTAAAATTAGTATTTCCCGATTCGACATATAATGTAGAATTCAAAAATATATATGTTCATGCAGTTATCTGAAAAATAAAGATAGTTGCCATTTAGGGAGATTTTAAGAAAACCAAAATTATAAACCAACATGTCATTTTGGAGTGATGCATTTTTCTACTAACTTCCGTCTCCATAATCCACACCTCCAAACTCCTTGTCCTATCAGCAGGCAGTGGACGTAAATGCTGGGAGGGGGAGGGAGAGAGGTAGCCAATCCATGCCGTGGGAATATTGATAATGTGTAAGTGTCATCAGCACTATATAATATCAATTTCCTATCTGAGAGGGCATTCGAGCATGGAACAACTAACCTGAGAAGCAAGGAGAGTTACCAAAACCACTGGGGTACCACCTTGCCAGGAGAAAAGCAGTCTACTGGAGAGACCTTAAACCTTACAGCAGAGGCAGGGACAGGGCCTAATCAGGCCTGACATTGGAGGAGCCAGCTGAGGACTGGGTGCTGGTGACTATCCTTGACAGAAGCCTTTGACCAGATCTGTGCTTTCCCATGATGAGCCCTGCTGTTTCCCTGAGTGCTCAATAACCAAGGTCTCCCATGTAAGTAGATTGATTCAGATGACAACAAAAGTGGGAGGGGGATTCTGCCAGCCTTCATCTCCTTCTTGCATAGTGTATGGAGGGAGTGCAAAACTGTGTAGGGCCTGGCCAGATCTGACTAAAAAGAAAACTCAATTAATTTCTCATAGCAAAACCCCCTATCCATTTAAATTGTATTATGGTGGGACCTACCTGCCTTAACCCTGTCCATTTGATTGTGGGTGAGGGTGGCAAAACTGTGTAGGCCCTTAGCACATTAGATAAACGTTAAGTCAATGAATTCCCATACAGAAAAGATCAAGGGATGAGTTTTGTTACAATTCGAAACGAACAAATGTAATTCCCAGTGTGTTACAGCAATTATAGTCAATAAAGTAATTGGGTGACCCTATTTTCCTGTAACCTCTGACTTCCCTAGAGAAGAGGGGTGTCCTTAATCCCAAAATGAGAATCCCTAAACATCTGCCTTTCAAGTGAATGTAGTGTGTGCAAAACGATTGTTCCCATTTGTTCCAATTTATTCACAAATCAAAAGCCCAAAGCCCTGCATTTCATCTGAATGAGTGTTGAACATTATTTTCCCAATGGGTTTATTTCCCCAAACCTTGCCTTTCAAATAAAAAGCCAAAACGATTTTCCCACTGTATTCCCACTCCCTGTACCTTGCCTTCAAACTAAAGGGCTCATGTATAATTGATGCCTAGAGGGTGGGGGTTGCTGGAAGAAATGAGCATTGGGATAAACTAAGCAATCACTGTGTGTGTTTTCAGATGTTTCTATTAGTTAATTTGCAAAGAAATCCGATGTAAGTTGTGACTGCAATTCTCTAAATTCTACCTGTGTTGTTGTTGTAACTGAAAGTCTGTTAGAAATACATATCCATCAATTGATGCAAGTAAGTTGAAGTTGTGATATTGTATTGGGCCACAGAGTTGGTGGCTGCTGTCCTTGTGAGTGATGTATTCTTGATTGTATAAATATATACACCGGCCTAGTTCCCAGCTTATTGGAGGTACAGAATGTATCTGCTGAATGGTATTATATAGGTTGGAGGCTTCATTAAAGTTGAATCTGCTAAGCGCTTTGTTGTGTGCCACTTTGCTTGGGGTGGGGGGGGACTCCCTGGGTTGAGAGTGACCATCCAATAAACCGTGACAGCATTTGGCAGGCACTGGTATAAGATGCACACCATTTTGTACGTGCTACCATCAATGGCCAGTTAATACCTCTAGGGCAATGCCTGGGAAGTGCCTTTCCCATCCCTACACAAAAGCCCAAACTGTTGGCATTGCCAATGCTTGTTTATAGCTCTTATTGCACTAACTGAAAATTATAGGCTATATCGTACAATATGAAGGTTTAACACCTCATAAAAACAGGATAGCAGAAACTATTTTGCACCTGATTATGTGTTTGGCAGTAGTGGTACAATATCTTGTATTTTTTAAAACTGACTGTTTACCACTCCATCAAATTCCAAATTTCGCACTTGAAACTCTTCTTCTCCGCCTGCTATTGTGATACGTTAACTACTGCCACACAAAAGCATTACCAAATGCAGTCATTACCACGTGCAGTAATAAAAATACGGAATATATTTCGGGGCCGCATGGATTGGAATCATGAAAACCTGAAAATGTACGTACTTACGTTTTGCACTATTTCCAGAGGAAATACCACAAAACTGGCAATCTGACCCTTTTCTGTTCTGCGCCTGTATATAACACAAAATCTGAGAGAAAAAAAACAAGTATATTAAATTAAACAATCTCTCAAATTATTGGTTGTAAAGCACAATAAAATAAGCAGTACTTGGCATAAAACCTAGGTGTTCCCCAAGAATTTAAGAGAGAAATGTTTCACCTGAGCGCATTTATCAAAAGCCAAACAAACTTTAAAAAATGTGGTACCTGAGCAGCCGCTCAAGCTATCAGCAGGGGCGTCAACTCGCTGTAAATTGAAGTCCTATATTGGCCTGACCTGTTCTGATTTTAGGCTGGTCACCCTACACTGGAGAATGGGGATTTAGTCACCTCTCACTGGCCCTTCACCATACTGGGCCTGATTCTTGGAAGTGTTTTATAATGGCGCAATCCCATAGGAAAATGTTCCATGTCAGGCCCACTAGGTAGATGAAGGCGTGTGCAGAGGTATACCTGTGGGTTTGGTCATTTCAGGGGGACGTATACTCAGTGTGGACTCTTACATGACAACACATGTTTGTGTGTGTGTGTCATATTGTTGGGTGCCCGCCTTGGAATTTTCGGGGCTTTCTCGATTAAAATGACTATCAGATCAAATGACGTGTCCAGCTGTCTGTGAGAACGTGATTTAACGAGGCTTTTGCACCGGCAGCACAGTTTGAGTGAGGCTAGGATTTCATTTCACCAGCGGAGACACTGAATTTCCTGTTCCAGACCCCTACTGGAGAGACAAGCAATGCGCTGAGAATTACAGCCCTCATTAATACGATATCACAACACAAAATTGGATTTGCCACAGCCGTCACTGCAAACACATATATATATATGATGAAAAAAATAAAAAATAAAAATACTGAACCACAAATAATTCGACCTGATGAAGTGGACCCAATGATGATGAGATATGTTTTGTACTCAGGCCAGATGTCCCTGGGGCGATAATCAGGATTATATAAAGTGACAAGGTCTGCAATTTATCATGTCTTCGAACCAATCCCATTCAGAAGACTTGGGAGGGTCTTCCCGCAGCCAGTTTATGCCATTTCTTACGCCAGGCCAGCCAGATAGTTCTGTGTATACATTTCGTGGGTTAGTTAACCAAAAGCCCCAATAAGCACCCAACTGACCAAGTTGTGATCTAATTCCCCACAACCTATTTAATGTCGAGTAAAACCTGCCAAAATGTCCTCATGCACCTAAACTCCCAGGCCATGCGCAGAAAACCCACATGTGCCGTGTTACATCTCTGACAGTGATGGGATCCAGAAGAGTCTAATTTATATTACTGATTTGGATTGAACTATGTTCGATGTATGTACTTAGTGTATCAGGAAGGGCCAAGGATCAAAGAAATATTTCTTGTAAGAGAGCAAATATTATCCCAATCCTCACTGGCCAAGGTTTCTTCCAGTACCAGGTTCCATCTCTGCATAGCGCCAGCATCAGAAAACTATGTGTCAAGTTGCAATTATCTATATAACTTATAAATCAATGGACTATTTCACATTGCCAATGACACAATATGAGAAGCAAAGCATTTTGAGGGAGACTTAGAAAAACTAGGCCAATGGGATTTTAAGGTATTGTGGATTGTATAGTAGTGTGATGGCGGCCATAAAGTGGACTTGCCTAGGGAGAGTATCTGAAGAAGGAAACAGGCCTTCTTTGAAGTGGTCACTCCAGGTGGTTAAGTCTCTAATCGGCTGGAGGTCAGTTTCATCCCATAGCCAACATTAGGTAAAGTGAGTGAGTGATGCAAAGGTGTAGAGATACAAATCTAGGACAGCATATCCCCCTTTCCCAACGGGTCTAATTGTCACATCTCCTTTCACCCTGGAGCCTCCACCTGCCCATAGAACACTAAAAAGGATTTGATTGAACTCCTTGAAGAAGTTCTAGAGAGAGATTAAGGGATCTCTTGGAACCTATATACACACGTAGGTAAGTGGCAGTGAAGCCAGCAAGAGACAAAGGTAAAGAGGTCCATCTATTCACTCTCTCAGTCAATGGCTGAGTCATTAGGGTATAGCTGAGCTCATATAACTCTTTGGCAACTGAGCAACATTGGCCACTACTAAATATTTAATGGAATTACGGAACTAGCGGCATCCTATAGAAATTAGAGAGCCTGAGGCTGTTGCAGTAATTGGGAATACCTCATCCATTGGCCTGAATAGCACTGAAAAGATAACATTCCATTAGCTAGGGGCTTCTATTTGCTAGCATGATCGTAATGTACAACACGATATAATGAATATTTAATGACAGGAGACTACTATAGTGTGAAAGCTGTATGCCTCTGTGAATGCAATGCTTTCATAGCAAATGCGTACTGTTGCAAGGTAAGGCTGATGCGTTGTGTCTCCATCCAACAGCCCCCCCTTCAGCGTTAAGCCTGGAGATGAAATGAAAGGCTATAGGACATTTGCATTAAGTACGTCCATACTGTTGGCACACACTAAACGGAGAGCTGCATTACAATGATTATGGAAATGTAACCTTATCTTCACCTAGAAGCGTTTTTTATAAGATTGATGCCACAATGGTAGCCTGTTGTCTCTACTCAGCAGCATAACATGAATCTGCTCCACCATCAGTTTGGAGTGATGACACTTATGTTATTAGCACCACACCTATGCCCTGATGAAAGCGATAATGTTTGAAAGCCGAAACATTGTAAACTTCAACTAGGTCTTTTAAACCCATGTAGCGATGAATGGAGGTTCAGACTACTGTTTAAATGAGCTGATGCATGCCTATGATCAATGCTCAATGTGTTGATGAATTGGATTTCCTACAAAACAATGTTTAGTGTATAGATTTGATCACTGTATGTGATGACCTTTTAATCTGTATATATTGGAAATATACTATGAATACCCTACAAACAGCTGCGCTGAGCTAACAGTTAAACATGAACTGGCGTCTTCTCGTCCTTTCCTTTGTGCCTCTCAAACTATCTTCATAGCACTCGCACCAATACAGCTCAATCCCAGGAGCACCATTCTAACGCAAATTAACAAGGGGGGGTCCTGGGAGTCCCTCTGCCAGACATTAGTCCTGGTTACGAGAGACTTACCCAGAGTCTTTAGCTCACTATCTTTCACAGAGAAGAAATATCCCAAACATGTCAGTCTTTGTCCTGCCCTGGGGCAGTCCAGCACCAAAATGCTAGGCAATTCTCCTCTGAACGAGAGTACCAACAGCATCCCCAGACACGTGTTTCGGTCTGGTTGGACCTCATCAGTAGGGAGGAGCTGTGCCTCTCTAAGAATAGTGAGCAAGGGGTCCACGTCTGGATTCCCCTAGTAATTTAGGGTGAGACCCAAAGTTACTTAAATATGCAAATTAACAAGGGGGGTCCTGGAAGTCCCTCTGCCAGACATTAGTCCTGGTTACGAGAGACTTACCCAGAGTCTTTAGCTCACTATCTTTCACAGAGAAGAAATATCCCAAACATATCAGTCTTTGTCCTGCCCTGGGGCACTCCAGCACCGAAACGCTAGGCAATTCTCCTCTGAACGAGAGTACCAACAGCATCCCCAGACACGTGTTTCGGTCTGGTTGGACCTCATCAGTAGGGAGGAGCTGTGCCTCTCTAAGAATAGTGAGCAAGGGGTCCACGTCTGGATTCCCCTAGTAACTTAGGGTGAGACCCAAAGTTAATTAAATATGCAAATTAACAAGGGGGGTCCTGGGAGTCCCTCTGTCAGACATTAGTCCTGGTTACGAGAGACTTACCCAGAGTCTTTAGCTCACTATCTTTCACAGGGAAGAAATATCCCAAACATATCAGTCTTTGTCCTGCCCTGGGGCAGTCCAGCACCGAAATGCTAGGCAATTCTCCTCTGAACGAGAGTACCAACAGCATCCCCAGACACGTGTTTCGGTCTGGTTGGACCTCATCAGTAGGGAGGAGCTGTGCCTCTCTAAGAATAGTGAGCAAGGGGTCCACGTCTGGATTCCCCTAGTAACTTAGGGTGAGACCCAAAGTTACTTAAATATGCAAATTAACAAGGGGGGTCCTGGGAGTCCCTCTGCCAGACATTAGTCGTGGTTACTGAGAGACTTACCCAGAGTCTTTAGCTCACTATCTTTCACAGAGAAGAAATATCCCAAACATATCAGTCTTTGTCCTGCCATGGGGCAGTCCAGCACCGAAATGCTAGGCAATTCTCCTCTGAACGAGAGTACCAACAGCATCCCCAGACACGTGTTTCGGTCTGGTTGGACCTCATCAGTAGGGAGGAGCTGTGCCTCTCTAAGAATAGTGAGCAAGGGGTCCACGTCTGGATTCCCCTAGTAACTTAGGGTGAGACCCAAAGTTACTTAAATATGCAAATTAACAAGGGGGGTCCTGGGAGTCCCTCTGCCAGACATTAGTCCTGGTTACTGAGAGACTTACCCAGAGTCTTTAGCTCACTATCTTTCACAGAGAAGAAATATCCCAAACATATCAGTCTTTGTCCTGCCCTGGGGCAGTCCAGCACCGAAATGCTAGGCAATTCTTCTCTGAACGAGAGTACCAACAGCATCCCCAGACACGTGTTTCGGTCCGGTTGGACCTCATCAGTAGGGAGGAGCTGTGCCTCTCTAAGAATAGTGAGCAAGGGGTCCATGTCTGGATTCCCCTAGTAACTTAGGGTGAGACCCAAAGTTACTTAAATATGCAAATTAACAAGGGGGGGTCCTGGGAGTCCCTCTGCCAGACATTAGTCCTGGTTACTGAGAGACTTACCCAGAGTCTTTAGCTCACTATCTTTCACAGAGAAGAAATATCCCAAACATATCAGTCTTTGTCCTGCCCTGGGGCAGTCCAGCACCGAAATGCTAGGCAATTCTTCTCTGAACGAGAGTACCAACAGCATCCCCAGACACGTGTTTCGGTCCGGTTGGACCTCATCAGTAGGGAGGAGCTGTGCCTCTCTAAGAATAGTGGGCAAGGGGTCCACGTCTGGATTCCCCTAGTAATTTAGGGTGAGACCCAAAGTTACTTAAATATGCAAATTAACAAGGGGGGTCCTGGGAGTCCCTCTGCCAGACATTAATCCTGGTTACGAGAGACTTACCCAGAGTCTTTAGCTCACTATCTTTCACAGAGAAGAAATATCCCAAACATTGCCTAGCATTTCGGTGCTGGACTGTCTCAGGGCAGGACTAAAACTGATATGTTTAGGATATTTCTTCTCTGTGAAAGATAGTGAGCTAAAGACTCTGGGTAAGTCTCTCGTAACCAGGACTAATGTCTGGCAGAGGGACTCCCAGGACCCCCCTTGTTAATCTGCATATTTAAGTAACTTTGGGTCTCACCCTAAGTTACTAGGGGAATCCAGACGTGGACCCCTTGCTCACTATTCTTAGAGAGGCACAGATCCACCCTACTGATGAGGTCCAACCAGACCGAAACACGTGTCTGGGGTTTCTGTTGGTACTCATGTTCAGAGGAGAATTGCCTAGCATTTCGGTGCTGGACTGCCTCAGGGCAGGACAAAAACTGATATGTTTAGGATATTTCTTCTCTGTGAAAAATAGTGAGCTAAAGACTCTGGGTAAGTCTCTCGTAACCAGGAGTAATGTCTGGCAGAGGGACTCCCAGGACCCCCCTTGTTAATCTGCATATTTAAGTAACTTTGGGTCTCACCCTAAATTACTAGGGGAATCCAGACGTGGACCCCTTGCTCACTATTCTTAGAGAGGCACAGATCCACCCTACTGATGAGGTCCAACCAGACCGAAACACGTGTCTGGGGTTTCTGTTGGTACTCATGTTCAGAGGAGAATTGCCTAGCATTTCGGTGCTGGACTGCCTCAGGGCAGGACAAAAACTGATATGTTTAGGATATTTCTTCTCTGTGAAAGATAGTGAGCTAAAGACTCTGAGTAAGTATCTCGTAACCAGGACTAATGTCTGGCAGAGGGACTCCGGGACCCCCCTTGTTAATCTGCACCATTTTAACGGCCAGAGAACTGGATATTATCTTTATTGTTTGCTTTCCTGTGCAAATGTATTTCTGCTCTCCGGAGGAAACATCAACATTTTATCCTGCAGCCAACTATTTCATGTGGCAATACGGACAGATAACCGCCGAGTGCCAGAGGGACAGGCAAGCGTTTCTCCAGATGAGTCAGCCGGAGCGTAATATCCTTTGAGACCAACCAGCGTTGTTGATAGATGTGGGACCTGGGGAGTCGGTGACATTCTGCCTGGCACACACAATAGAGAAATAAATGCATATGCTCACACCACTAACAGGAATCCTAGCATTTATTCTTAATTTAGTTTCACTGCTCTGGGGCATCAGCTTTTAGTCAACAAGCTGCTCTGGTATTGAAATAAGGACTGATCGATCAGCAGTGTTTAAAGCTATACGCCTGGATGTATTACTGTATCGCTGATTAATTGCTGATCCGTTGGAGTAAAGGGATTGAACTTGCTACTTTGAGTTGGTGATCTACCTGAAATTGTAAGGATCATGTAATTTTTAGGTTTATTAGGCTGACTTTATGAATTGATTTTAGATTGTATAAACTACATTAGAATGGAGTTTATGAAATATTTTGTTTAGTTTATATTGTAACTGATCCTATGAAGTCATGTGTGGGTAATTTCTATTTGATTAGTGAGTATATTAAAACAAATTATTATGTATTATGTTTCATGGGTGTTCTATCTGAAATAAACAAATAATCAACATGTTGGTGATCTTAAAACCTGGAGACCTGGCTCCTTATTCTGGCTGCTGAGTTTGACTTGAATTGTGTAATACTTAATGCATCAGTGGACCTCACTTTGCCAACGTCTGTAATGTTGTAATGTAATTGTGTAAAAGGCAAGTGACTTCTTAACTCGTGGGTGAATGGAGCATATGACTAGACCCCACCTTTAGGACACTGCCATACACCTACAATGGCATTTTATTTTTGCTGTTCCTGCACCGGGGAGACACTACACATACAATGGTATTAAAGTCAGATGAGTCAGTGCCTCAAATAAACAGATTCTTTCATTGTATAGGCTGAGTGCTGCCAGATTCAGGACTCTGGGGAGGGTCGGGTCAGAATTAGAAATTATTGGAACACAAAGTTGACTATATTTTCTATTAGCTTCTAATACTGACCATCATCTTGGCACTGTGACCCTTGCAGGTCTTTCTTGAGGCTATCTTAAAGTTAGAGACTTGCGCAGGCCATGCCGCCACTGGCTCTGCTCCCAACTCACCTTGTTTAATAATGTGCTTGAATTTGTACGCCAACTGTTGCTGGGTGATGGGTTCTCTGCGGCCGATTACAGCCGTAGCACCAGCCAATTGGGAAGCAGCGGCTCTGCTGACCTGCTGCAACCAATCATTTATAATTGTGAGCATGTGGCAAGCAGAGGCCGTCCTACTCTTTTCCTTACCATTGCCCAACTGGTGTCTCCTCTGCGTGCAATCTGATCAGCATAGAGACAGAGTCTCAGGTCCATTCGAAATCAATGCATGAGATGCCTGGCTCGAGAGGATCACAACGGTGAGGGGGAGAACTGGAGTAACTATAAATGGCTTTTTTAGTCAAGGCTGGATATTTTTAAAAGAACATCACAGAGGCATTTGGTGTTTTAGTATATGATTTTCATGGATAATGGTTACGTGAAGGACCTTGCTTCCACACACAGGTTATGTTATGTTATTTGGGATTTGTATAGTGCCTTTTACCATTGCTATGATTCCAAAGCGCTGTGGGTTGGATGAGCTCGGCGACTGCAGGCCAGGTCAGTAGAGAGAGTAGTGTAGTAAAACATGCTTGGGTGCACTCGGTATGTGTGCACCTCCTGTGCAATAGGTGGTGTGTAGAAGCATACTAGTGCTAGGTGTGATGCAGTGGTTGTGTAAGATCAGTAGAATGTGTGCAACAAGACCAATGAACTATCTGCATTCCGGAGTCGCTGGTGTTTGAGAATAACGTTATGTGTGCAGCTAGGCAAATTTCGAAGGGTATAGCTGCATTCTAAAGACTGTTCAGGTGAACGTGGAAGTGCGTCAGTATGCGTGCGATAGGCCGAACTAATCGAGGGGTGTTGCTGCATTCTATTATTTGTTGGTACAGAGGCAAGAGTTGGCATAGTGGTGTGTTTGAGTGTCCGTGTGTTTTCCAGGGGGGCCTTATTCTTATTGAGCTTACAGTGCCTGTTGAGGGCATGCTATCTCCCTGTTTATTGATGGGTCGGATTGTTTTGGCGAAGAATGATGGATGGTGACAGGCAGATCTGTCCCAAAACTCATGTTATTACTGTAATAAACAGTGAGCAGTTCTGCTAAATAGAATCCCTGATAGGTAGTTCTACTAGGACATTCCCAGATAGCTGGATTAGCAGAGAGTAAGTGCAAAGAACGTTCTTTGCTATATAATTCTCTACAGGGATTTCCAGATGTTTAGGACAAGCAGGCAAAGGCATTTCCTGGACTGGTAACGTAGTGCATTTTTGCAGGGCAATGATCAAGTTCATAAGTGCGATTAGTGCTTGGGTTGCTAGTTCTGCTAGATAGATTACCGGTAGGTAGTTCTGCTGTATACATTTACTGGTAGGTGTAATTAGCAGAATAGCTGGTTAACGGCCCCCCTGTATCTAGTTCTGCTCTTGGATTTCCAGGTGTGTATAATTCGCAGACATGTGCCTTCTTGGATTGATTGTGTAGTGCTTAGCTGCATGGCCTTGATCAAGCTCATGAGTGTTATTGGTGCTTGGATACAAGTCTAGAACAATAGCCCCTGATTAATGGCGATAGATACTGCTAGGTCTTATAGCGTACAGAATTCCTGCGGATAAAGTGATTAATACATTCTGTCAGGTGCATGGGTGCCACTACGATTCAGGTTTCAAGACTGGGCAAAGGCTCTAGGTAATGGAGTTATATATCGTCAGGCCTGACAGGGTTCCCAGTGATTGCATCGAATGCAAAACCATTGAAAAAAAATGCATCGAAAAAATGCATTTATTTTTTTAATGGCGGTCCCCCAACCCCTGTTTTATTACCACTTTAAACCCATTATAGTAAAAATAAAACTTTACCTACAAAAAAATATGCATTTTTGATGCATTTTCTTCTCTCGATGCTTTTGCATTTGTTACTATGTATTCGATGCAATGCCTGGATACCCCTGACGGTTTATGACAGGGTCCGTAATCAGCGAGGTACCACGCCAGGTGTCGGCCGTGGTGGTAGGTCGAGTGCTTCACTGCATTCCCTTATGTGTTTTTTAGCAAAGAGTCAGGTTTTCAGTGCCTTTCCGGAAAGACAGGTAGTGTTCACTGTGTCTAATTCTGGGAGGCAGTGAGTTCCACAAAGTTGGCACCAGGCTTGAGCAGGCTGATGCTTGCCGAAATTGGAGGTGGGGACCACTAGGAGGAGGGCAGTTCTTGACCTAATGGTGCGACTCGGGTGGTAAGGCGTAATCTTTTCTTGTAGGAATTTTGGGCCTGCTTTGTGCACCGCTTGGTGGGTAATACATAGGAATTTGAAGGTGGCTCTGCATTCAATTGGGAGCCAGTGTAGGGTGCAGAAAGGCGGTGAGACGTGATCCCTTCGTCCCAATGTGAAAAGCAGTCTGGCAGCTGAGATTTGTACTCTTTGGAGTTTGTTTAACTGGTAGGCCGGTGCACCCAGGTAGAGAGAGTTTGCCTAGTCAAGTCTGAACATGGCAATGGACATAATTGCAGCCAGTCTGTTCGGGTAGGTGAGGTAAGGGAAGATACGCTTCAGGACCCTAAGGTGGAAATGACAGATTTTTGCTGTATTGTTGTTACACACTATCAACGTTGGTCGTGGGGGCAAAGCAGGAGGATAGGAAGAGCGCTATTCTATCTCTTCCCAAAGCGACAATACCTACTTCAGAAAGCAACGGTCTAGTTGTTTCGCGTACGACGGATTCACTCACATCGGATCACGTGACAACGCACGTGACGGCTCACATGACCCCAGATAAGGAAGGAAGAGCCACCAGCAGACACGTCGCTACTGCCTTTACTGACGCTCCGTGAGTTTGTTACTAGGGTTCCTTCCACAGTGCTTATTGTTTTGCCTTTCCTTCGTTTCTCTAACTTTGCCCTGTTCTTTCCTCCTAAAACACACAGACACCTCCCTCGGTCGTTATTCATCTCCACCGATCACTCGGATAGAGAGGTTCTTCCAGCAGCAGTGAGTAATCCTATACTCTGACTACTTTTTAGCCCTTTAGCACTCACACGCTTAGCCATCCTGCTCTCCTCCTTCTTTGTCCTCTTAGTTCCTCTGTTCTGATAAGAGCGAACGGATTCTTCAGATTGCCGGAAGCACCCCAGAACACTCTTTCCTCACTGAGGACTTAAGCATTGATACATGGTACATTTCCCTGCTTACTTGCAAACCTCGCTCCTCACTGTAGCTTCCTGAACTGACGCTCACCTGTCTCTCTCTTTCTAATAGAAAGGTCATCGACCCTCCCTGCTTAACAGACTAATTAGAGGAATCCTTTCTGACTCTACACTTCCTTCCGAAGAGTTCCAGCTATCCAGGGTTTTCTTCCCCAGGAGGGTTTCCCTGGGGGTTCCGCTTCCCTCCTCACTGAGATTCCCTGCAGGGAGAGAGGGAGCGGGGCATCCACGGGAGATTTTCTGATATCAGCCTGTTGCCTTGATTGTGAACCGCAGTTGCCCAGGTTAGTGAACTCAATCATTGAATACTATACAAGTCGCCAGAGTTGACAATTGTTGAATTGCTGAGACAGTTAGGTCTGAGTCTATTGTGCAGTCAAGGTTTTTGACAGTGTTGGTGGTCACGGGGGGAGGCCGAGCGAGGGTGGCCAGGGAGTTGGCTGGGGGAATAGAGCAGATTTTCTGCATACAATTGTTTTACCAAGGTTCAGAAGGAGATGGTCAGTCGTCATCCAGCGGTCAATGTCTGAGAGACATGCTGCTAGGTCAGGGCTGGGGTAGGTGGTTGATTTATGAATTCTCATGATGATTTGTGTGTCATCCGCATAGTTAAGGCAAGTGAGGTTGTGTGAGCAGATGATCCTGGACGGGGGCTGGGGGGGTCAGGTAAAGGTTGAAGAGAAGGGGGGGCAGGCACCTTGGGGTACTCCAGTGTTTACTGGGAGGGCAGTGGAGAGTAAAGGGGGAAGATGGGTGATTTGCTATCTATTAGGAATGAGGTGACCCAGGAGAGAGCTGAATCATGGATTCCTAAGGAGTGCAGTCTGTCAAGGAGAATCATGTGGTTGATGGTGTCAACCGATGCCGAGATGTCAGGACCAATAAGAGCTGTGCATCCCTCTGAGTCTGCTGTCAATTTAAGGTCCTCCTAGATAGAGATCAGCGTGGTTTCTGTTCCGTAGCACGGACAGAAACCTGATCGCGCGGGATCTAGGAGATTGTTGCATTCCACGAAACCATTGAGCTGTGAGTAAGCAGTGTGATCAATGAGTTTTGCCAGGAATCTGGTGTTGGAGTTGATTGGCCTGTAGTTGATTGGTAGTAGGAGGTTGAGGGATGATTTTTAAGCAGAGGTTTGACATGTGCACCTTTTGAAGGAGTTTGGGAAGATGCCAGAGGTGAGGGAATCATTGAGAATGGATCTCGCCGATTCTCCTGCACAGTTGGATGTGAAGATTCCTTTGAGGAGAGAGGCAGGCCAAGGGTCAAGCAGTGAGCCAGAGGGTCAGCTGATGGATAGTAGTTTCACAAACTCCTCACATGAGATATGGTTGAAAGAGCAGAAAGAAGGGTTCTCGGTGGTGAGGGGGGTTCTAGTAGAGCAGGTGAAGAGCGGGTGGACAAGTGAGCGGTTATGGGTTTTTAGAGTCTTCAGGTGGAGAGTGAACCATTTGGGGGTAGGCCCTTTGTGGGAGGGAGCAGGCTTGGAGGGGGTTAGGGGAATGAGGGAGTTGATTATCCAGGAGTCTAAGAGCTCTATGGCAAGGGACTAGCTGTGGTCGGGAGTGATGGGAGGGCGTTTAGCAGCGCCTCGGCCAGGTTCGGTAGTACCTTGACCTTGTTCCAGCACTTGATCTGAGAGGTACTGGTAGAGGATGGCTTTTGGGGTGGCTGTGGGGTGAGGATGGAGACAGGTATGGCAGCAGGGTCTGTCATGATGAGGGGTCAGGGGGTGTATGTGGAGATGAGGTTGGAAGAGCTGAAAATGGCGTTGAGAGTGCAGCCAGCAATATGTGTTGATTCTCTGATATGCTGGGTGAGGTTGAGTGCCTCTAGGCTGTTGACCAGGGGTAGCATCATGGAGTTGTTGGCGAGGTCAAACAAAATGTTAAAGTCTCCCAGTAGGGTGAGTGCTGGGTGGTTAACTAGAATGGCTGCTAGTGAGTCGCATAGGTTGTTGCCGAAGTGTCTGTCGTAGCCCGTGGGGCTGTAGATAAGTAGGAAGCTGTGTGAGAGAGTAGGCAAGAGAGAGAGTTTGACTGTGAGGGATTCGCAGTTAGCTGTGCGGAGTTTCAGTGGTGGTGATAGAAATGTTAGGTTTGCGCAGAATGGCTAGTCCACCTCCTCTGGAAGGTCTGTTGTGGGTGATGAGTGAGTAGTCAGTTGGGAATTCTTTGTGAGCTATAGGCTTGAGGTCTTCAGAGAACCAGGTTTCGGTGATGAAGATAAGATCAAGGTTCTCAGAGGTTGGGAGATCATAGATTCTGTTTGTACTTGGCTACGGAGCAGTCATTTAAGAGGTGGTAGGTGACTTTGGGAGAGTTAGTGGTGGCAGTGTTTACCCAGGTGTCCGGATTTGGCCGGACTGGGGTGGACGTGGTCATCGGAGGTTTGGGGATGGTGGTGGGGAAAAGGTTGAGTGGGAACGGCAGTGTAATAGGACAGACTTGGGTGGTCAGGGCAGGGGGATACTGTAGTGGGTGCGTAGAGGGCCGCATGTGGCTAGGAACTGGGAAGAGAGGGTGGGCAGCCACAGGCCTTTGACTCCCTGGTGGCGTGGGATGGGCAGTTTGGGTGGCAGTGAAAGGGACAGAGGGTTCAGGGGTAGTGGTGAGAGGTGGTGGGTGGTACAGAGGTGCCTGGCTAGGTGATGTTATGAGATGGGGCATTGGGGATGGGAAAGTGGGGGAGGAAGATTGTTGGAGAAGTGAGAAGGGGGATGCTGTCTAGAAGTATAAGGGAGGGGTACAGGGGCATTAGAGGGGATGTGGTAGTGAGGGTATGAGGGGCAGGTGGATCAAGAGGTTTAGGGCAGGTGAGGCATGCAGAGTTGAGGGTGAGGGTCATCATCTACCTCTGAGTTCTGTGTTTTTGGGGGCTCAGGGAGTGTCCAAGAGGGTGGGGGGGTTGGCAGGAAAGGGGGTGGAGGCGATGGTTCAGGAAAGGGAAAGACGCGCCACTGTCAGTGAAGGGAAGGGGGTTGCTGGGCTGGCCATTTGGGGGGGGTCAGTGTGATGGAGATGGGGTAGGTAGGTGGGCAATGCTTGCCGAGGGAGGTGTGGATGGGGCGTGGGGGTGGAGGTATCGCCGGACAGGAGGAGGGTTAGCTGTAATCTGTCACAGCACCTCTATGGTTCCTCTGGGTTGGTTGTGGCAAGAGTGTGGGAAAAGGTTGAGAGGGTGTGTGAGGGTGGGTGTCTGTTTGGAGGATGCTGGGGACAGGAGGGGCAGTTGGGTTGAGGGCAGCTTCCCCTCATGAGGCTGATATGTGGTGGTCTCTGGGTTTGCAACTGAGGGGGCAGGGAACAGGGGGGTGGCGAGAGAGGTGCAGGGTGTGTTTCTGAGGGTAGGCGCAAGGATAAAGCTGGTGGAGGGGCCATGTTTTTTGGAGCACCAGATAGCTCCTCTGGTCTGAGAGTTGGACATGGATGGTTGGACACTTTGGGAGGCGGGAGGTCTTCTGCCTGGGGAATTGGAGACGGGAAGTGGAGGACAGGGAGGGAGTAGGCTGGGGTTGAAGAGAAAGGTGCAAGGTGTTCTGTGTGTGCCAGAGAGCCCCTCTTGTCTGAGAGTTGGAGGGTAGGCACTGAGAGGATGTGGGAGGCTGTGGTTTCTCAATGTGGGAGAGCAGGAATGAGAGTTTGGAGGTTGGAGAAGAGCTAGTGCTTGTAGTTCGTAGGCGGGTATGCAGAGGGTGCCTCAAGGTGGGCCAGGGAGCTCCTCTGGTCAGTGAGTTGGAGGGTGTGCAGTGAGTGGTGGTGGCAATGGGTCGGCATGTGTGTGGGATTCAAATGGATGGCTCGGAGGTGGTGAGGTTTTGTGAGTTGTGAAAAGGGTTCATGAATGAGGGTGCGTGGGTGGATGATGTAGGTTGGGTGGGGTGTAAATGGCAGTGGCTGAGAGCTCTGTGTGTGTGAGAGTGGGGTAGTGTGTGGTGAGAGTGGGTGTGTATGTGAGGAATTCTGGGTGTCTGTGGTACTGGGTACGGGAAAGAAGGTGCAAGGGTGAAAGATGAGATGTGGATGGGCTGTGTTCTGGTGGGTCTGAGAGCTCCAGGTGTATGTGAGTAGGGTGGGCAGGGGAGTGAGAGGTGGTGTGGGTGGGTGTGCATGATTCTGGGAGAGTGTTTTAATGGGTTAGTGAAAGAGGGTGCAACGTATAGGGTGGTTGTGGTGTGTTCTGGAGCGCTTGAGAGTTGCTCTTGTACGTAGGAGTGGGGGTGTGTGATAAGTGGTAGTGCGTGCATGAATGAGTCTGGGTGAGTGCGGTAGTGATGTACGGGAAGGTGAAGGGGGTGAGTGTCCTAGGTAGTGCGAGTGCCTGGCTTGAAAGTATGCTGATTGCCATGGTCGTTTAAGGGTGTGGATGGAGATGGGCGGGTTGGAGGCACTGGGGGTGGCTGTGATTGAGATACTACTGTAGATGGGAGGGTTAGATTGTGAGAGAGTCTGATCAGTGCGCGGAGGGCCCAGAGTTCAGGAAACAGTGGCTAGTGCATCTGGATAGAGGGAGAAGCGCCTAAAAAGGGTGCACAACAGCAAATGCAGTAGCCCCTAGATTTGGGATAGTTGGACCAACAATGGGTGCACAACAGTAAATACACTAACACCTAGACTTGGATAGAGGGAGAAGCGCCTAAAATGGGTGCACAATAGCAAATGCAGTAACAGCTAGAAATTATAGTTTACCAAAATCAACCTGCCCAAATGCGAGATACTGCTGACTAACAATATGGCAAGATGCGAAAAATGGCAGACTGACATAATATGGCTAAATGTGAGATATGGCTGACTAACACAATACGACTAAATGCAAGATAAGGCTGACTAATATGTCAAGATGCAAGATAATGCTGGCTAACACAATATGTCAATAAGCGAGATAAGGCTCACTAACATGATATTTCAAGATGCGAGATATGGTGAACTAACACAATACGGCTAAATTGCGATATATGGCTGACTAATACAATATGTCAAAAAGCGATATAAGGCTGACTAACATGATATGTCAAGATGCGAGATATGGCTGACTAACACAATATGGCTAAATGCGAGAAAAGGCTGGCTAACGCAATATGTCGAGATATAGCTGACTAACACAATATGGCTAAATGCGAGATATGGCTAACACAATATGGCTAAATACGAGATACGAAAACTAAAACTGTGCGCTGTATGCATCAGATTACAAGTTTATAGAGAATAAGATCGCTTAGTCAGTTTAGTAGGGAGCAGTAATGGCTGCACCCCTGCCTGAACCACACTTACTTTGTCAGTCGCTGCAGTTGATGGCTGCATGCTCTGCTGGCGAACACTGGCAAACACAATGTGGAGCTGCTTCTGCAGGAGCTGCCCTTTGCCTCAGGGCACTTCACCACAGGCGGCTGCAAAGGGCATGTTGTGCCATATTGTGCAACATCATAAAATCAGGTGCATAACTTTACAAACTAGGCAAAGCTGATCGTTATGTGCTTGCGAGATATAATCCAGAGAAATGTTCCAGTAAAATATTAATTTTTGACATGCTTTCTCCGACATCATTAACAACTTCTGCCTGTTCTAAAGGATCATGGATTCGTGCATGCTGGCCTCCAGGCAGACTTGGCAGTGTACTACTTACTCTTCGTAGTTTTTCTCACATGGCTGGGCAGCAGGAATGGGATATTCCCATGGCTCGAAGAAACTGAACCATCCTTTGTCCTGCTTTGTATGACTCGTGTTTTTATTCAAAAAAAGACGTACTGTGACGAAGTCACCCTGTATAGCCATCCCATGCTCGGAACAAGACAGGGTCTCGGTATCATGGTGGCCAAGAAGCGGTGGGACAAGCCACAGTACACTTGCAACTACACCATACTACAGTAACAAGGCTGCTCCTCACCTTCAAATATTAGTAAGGGTCTTTCACTAGCTCAGAAGGCCCTATTGTGGCTCCCTAGTGAACACACATGCGCATGTATACCACTCTACATGACAGAGAGCCACCATGAGCACAGGGCACAGCTACCTGAAGTCTAACCTTCACAAAGCATACGTGTAGCCCCGGTCCCAATTAGAATGCAGCTGTTCTTTTGGTGACAGCACCATCTAGCTCCCACCTTGAGGCTGGATGAAATTCTGAAGAAGAAAGAAAATGACCAGGTCTCCCCTGTCCCAAAAATGGAAGGAGAGAGAACTGGCAACAGAAGAAGAATATGTCAAAAAAGCAGCCACAGAGAGAAAGAAGGAGGCAGGTAGGACAATGAAATGCCTGTGGGGGCATGGCCGAAAGAGGCACCCAAGGCTCCAAGAATCTAAAGAGCCAGACTGAACATGTCAGGAGGAAAAGCGGCATCTACCGTGAGACCCAAGCTGCATGCCAGTGCAGCCCATGCACTCATAGTACCTTAGGGTGTGTCATCCCGCCAAGGGTCCAGGCTGAGTGGGCCAAGAGGATCCTGCCAGGGGAGACAGTGAGGCCCAGGAAGAGCTGAGTGGCCTGTGGTGCTACACGGACTGCTCCAGGACTGGCATGGCGGTCCGGAAGAAACTGAAGGCCTGCACTCTGCAGGGATGGTTTATCCAGGGAAGATCAGTCAAAACAAGCGGCCAATAGACAAAGTCCCAGGCCATGCAGGGCAGTAGGGAAGAAACTGAAGACGCGGGCTATGCAGGGATGGTAGCCCAGGGAAGATCAGTCAAAACGGGCCGGCCAAGAGACGAAGTCCCATGCCAGGCCGGGCGGTCGGGAAGAAACTGAAGGCCTGGGCTGAGCAATGCTGCCTGGGCATCCCACAAGCGAGGCAGGGTAACTGCTGTTACCATCAGCAGCTGGGAGAGGGGCAGCCCCAACCTCCCCGCGCCTGCCTCTCTCCTCCCCCCAGATACAGAGACACGCAGTCTCGGCAGCACAAAAGCCACGGAAGGGTAAGGTGCGAACAGTCACCGCACCCTTCCTCCAAACAGCAAGGTGCTAAGCGCCATAAGGAAAACAACCGTCAGTCAGCAGTTATGTGCAGGGATGGTAAGTCTTTTGAATGGCTTGTGTTTTGTATGCCAAGGGGTAGGCAGATAGGAACAAAATCATTCATGAGTCGAACTATGAACTAAGTAAGGTGAACTCATGTTCGTTTATTGTGCTTCTGTGGGTGAATGATACATAAAGACTTAGACATACTAAGACATTAAACATTTTTAGGCAGGTAATGAGAAAAAATTATGTAGTTTGCTTTGCTGCCGGCGGGGGGCTCTATGGCGAATGATCTATTGAAGTATAATGTGGCTGGTCTGGCCACATTTCTGGCTAGGGACTGGTGATGGTGTCATACAGAGGTGTCTAGGTTCTTCAATGTATTAATGTCTAACCCCTCTGAGTGAAGCTTACATGAATCACCCTCAAGGTCCACAATAAGAACGTCCCCTTTATATTTTTGGTTTGCAGGGTGGGTGGCACTATAGGTCTATATCTCTGCCCCCAAAAATCCTTTATATGGCTCTGTCTGTCCCATTACATGTTTCCAGAGCCCATCACATCCTGGTTTCTGTACGCTGGTCTTAACTGGACCCCACATATCAGGGTGTTGATGTACGTTTAGCAGCTCACGTTGGAGCTGTTCATGTTACAGTAAATGTTCTCAGTACAAGCTCCTCCGCCTCTGGGAGATAGGCCTATGGTATATCAATTATATAACGCTGTGATCTATAATGCCCGCCATCCCTTCAAAACATATTTTCTGAACGGTGGTGGAGTCTTTTGAATGCTCTTTCTCACATGCCTGATATGCCCTATGAAATGGGTGCATGTTTACATCTTTTTCTCAATCAGTGACACGCAGCTCAGCTGAGATTGGAACCACCTCAACCGGATAGGATTACATTACGCAAACACGCAGCTTTTTGTTATGAGCTAAACATTATTGCTGTGTCTATCAAACACATGAAAGTAACACGGCTCTTTGACATGGACAGCAGAAGAGATCATCACCTTCATAGCAAACACACAAAAACGCTACTATGCAAACTGCTAGTCTTACATTCTTCTGACCATGTACAGTGGAGGGCGTTCAAGGTCTACGAAAGGGATGTCACCGGAAGTGACGTCGTAGACAAGCTTGTTTCCGCTTTTAATAAACAGGGCATCATGGGAAGCGGCATTACAAGAAGAAGTGGAACACCATCAAGGGGCACGAGTAAAATGTGGAGCATTACAGGAGAACAGTGCGTTTTTAGATTAAATATGGTTGCGTTGGTAACAGAAACATAACAAGGAAATGTGCGCACACAGATCCATTATCTGCTATACACGGTTACTAGATGGTTTAAAGTAGTTGCATCTGCGTTGTTCTACATCAATGTTGTCCAACGTACGGCCCGCGGGCCGCAATGTGGCCCTCAGAGCGATTTCATGTGGCCTGCGAGGCCATGGCCTGGTTTATTTATTTGCTCAATGTTTGTCGGGTCCGTGGACCCGATTAATTAATTTATTTCTGCAATGCTGGGTCCGACCAGCATTGAAGAAATAAATTAATTAATCGTGTCCACGGACCCGACAAACATTGAGCAAATAAATAAATAAACCGGGCCGTGGCGGAGCACTGTTACTGCCTCTGGTGCCCCCTACAATGTTCTTGTCTGCTGTTGGTGACATGGAATGTACATGTTCCCCTTAAGAACGGATTGTAAACTTATGGCTTTTTGGCCACTTTTTCCTGCTGTAAAATGCACCATTTCAGCCCCATATTAGAAAAAATAATCTTGGGGGGGGACACCCAGGGGGGACCCCCCCAAACCCTCCCTAGATCATTATAGCTCCCTCGCTATGCTCGCTCTCACCCACTATTTCAGAAAAATATCAACACATACACACTAGAAGAAATCACAAGAATCTAACCTTTGATCACTGTCCATGACACCAAAAGCTATCTTTGGGACTGCATGGCTATCACTGCATGTGATGCTATTGTGTCAAAGGTCACACACCATCGATTTTGAATATACTGCTTTGGGTGAGGGCGTTGACTTTTGGCTCGTCGGCCCACTGGGTGACAAAAAGTTAATGCTTCGGCCCCACATTCAAAAAGGTTGGACAAGCCTGTTCTACATAATGCAATGTATAATGTAAGGAAGGGAAAGCAGCATATGACTACGGCAATGGGCCTCTGAACTAAGCAACACATCAAAGCTGTCAAGTGCGGGGCCGGGGCACACCACGTTGGAGCGAGCAGGGATTAAGATAAGAGCTTTCAGGGTGTTGAAAAGCACTTCATCAGTACATATACCGAGTCCCTCTCTGTTTCCTCCCAGATCCCCACACAATGCTTCTAAATCAGCGCACCCTTCCGATTGTGAGCAACTGCCAAACATGGTTTATTCCAAGCTTTCGGGTTCCCTGTGACATGAATGCATTACTTGGTAAAGTAAATACATCATAAAGTTTAACTAATAAAGGAAAATGTGTTGTCTGGAAATTAAACAAATTGTAAAAAATAAATCTGCTCTTCTCCATGTATTGCCATATTTTAGAGTTATTATTTGGAACTGTTCATTTGATTTGCAGCCGCCCCCCACCTTACCCCCCATTAATTTCGTAATAGTGGTCCAAATGTTCTGGCTAATCTCAAGCAGCTGTGTCCTTGTTTTAACAAGAAAACACGAGCAGTACAAATGCATCGCACACTGAAAAGACTTGTGGTGAAACAGGACACAAAACACACACGCACGCACTCACACACACACACACATTCTCACACTCTCAGAGTAGCTCGCCCTCCCCCACCATCTGTCCCTTCTTCATCCCCCCTTCTTTCAAACTTCTTCTTGATGCCCTCCCTCCCTATTCCCTCCTGCAGCCCTTTTCCCAGTTAGTGGTTTTTCATTAACAGGGCTCGCAAAATCTACTAGCCCACTAGCATTGGCAAGTAGTTTTTATGCAGGGTGAGTACAATTTGCATGATACTCGACCTTTGCTGGCGAGTATGGGGATGTTAGAAACGTATTTTCCATTTACTGCAAACATGCTGTTTGCAGTAAATGGCAAATACATGTTTCACTGTGCATACTTGACAGCATTGCAGCAAATGTGAAGTGTGCTTATAGCGACATGCATTATTTTAAAAAAAGCAATGGTAAATATTTTGTCACCAGTCACGTTGGGACAAGTGCATTTCTCTTAGGTTGAGTATGTAAAATGAGAAACCTGCCCTGCAGGTCTAGTAGGATTTTTAAGAATTTGCAAGACCTGATTAATATATCACTTGCTATCGCAGTTTTGCTACTTCATCATCTAGTAAGCAATAGTTGTTAGCATTACGAAACCAAATTTTACTCATTTTATCAAGAGTGGAAGGCTGAGTTGGCTCTGCTGGAATTCGAACATGTATATTCAGGTTGAACACACATCTCCATGGATAGCAGAGATCTACTGATATAGTACCCGAGTACCGGTTCTGCAGTATTAGCCATGCCACAAAATGCTAATACCATTACCACCTGAATTAATAATATGGTACCTGTACAGGTCTACATGATTACAAGTCATGTGGGCCCAAAAGTTATTAGCTGTTTTGGAGTCCCATTGGACTCCATGGGGATTTGTTATTACCACACGTGGTAAGGCTTTTGCGTTGCAGTAATTCCCACCACACAAAAGCAGGCGTAAAAGATGGGATTTTGTGTTTGAAACGCACAGTTTGGCGGAGTGGTAAAACAATCGGTATTCAAAACTAACAGAGGTTTTACCACTAACACCAAACTTGTAATCAGGCCCATTGTGTGTATCTGCGAACATGGAAAGAAACCGGTTAATTATCAGTAGTTCATGTTCCTCTTCTATTGCGCAACAGTAAACTGAATGCAAAGTAAATGCCCAGCAAGGATATTCATGGGGCCACTAAAGCTAAAATGCTCATCAACCGCTGCCCACTTTCCTCACCTAGCACCAGGTGTTCACCAATGCAAGTTTCTAAAAAAATATGCCAAGACTAGGCGCTCAAGTGTTCTTCCGCAGTGCATGTCATTTAGCTCAGGCTACTTGCATTCTTTTACAGTGTTTGTGGCATTCTCTCCACCATAAATGGAAGACTACACATACCAGAATGCAAAGTGATGCTATCCGGAAAACTGTCCTCTGGATTTGATCTTCCAATCCTGGTCCTATTTCCCATTTACACTAATTGCCTCCCCAGATAAAGAGCTTTGGCCTTTCCGGTGCCTTTATTTGGATTTTGACTGGTGAACTAGACTGCAGGGCTGATGCCTTGACTAGAACATGGCCACATAGTTGCCTGTATCCTCCCCCCATGCCATGTATTCCCATGGTTCTCCCCAAGATGAGGCACAGCTCTGCTCAGGTAATCATAGCGGCCCCTCATTGCTCCAGGAGACCATAGGTCCCTCTTTTGATTCAGCTGGAGGTCGAATCCTTGGGGATTTCCCTGCTTTCCTTCTGATTCCGCATCCTTCTTATTAAGTCAAAATTCGACCCTGGTAGGCTTTGCACTTGTCAAGAAAGTTCTTAGAAGGAAGCCTCTTTCCCAACAGCTAGGCATGGCTGCCCAAATGTCTATGCACCCCGATAAGTCCAAATCGTAATCTATACATGGGGAGGGGGACATTTTGATCATGGTGTGAGAACAGTGGTATCCTCCTCTCCTGTGGGGTTTGACTTGGGGCAGGCTTTCTCCTTTTTCTGCTCCAAGTGGTCAATGATTAAGTCACAAGTTGCAAATGCCAGCACCAGAGGGTTACGAGCATCCTGGGAGACGCTCAGTGAGACCCTTTGCGAGGGATTTGTAGAGCAGCCATTTGGTTGAATCCCAATAACTTCATCCAATTTTATTTAAAATGTCCTCACTGATTTGCAGCATTCTTTGTGGTGTGGTTGGTCTTCTTTCTTCTGCTCCTCGAGGTTAATGCTTTCCTGGAGTGTGTCTCACAGTGTAATCACTGGGATGAGAAGCAAGGGCATGGTGGTAATCCTTAGATTACTTACAGGTACTTCTCATTACCGCTGGTGCTACTCTTCCTTGGTACAGACCTTTCACACACCATTATCACCCCTTCTTAAGGTGAAGAAAACATTGACTCTAGTACAGCTTGCACTGATCAGGAGGGATGCGGGTGCATGGTGATTGTTATACCCACCTTGGGAGGAGAGCTCAGGGGCAATGTGCTCGCCTTGGAAGCAAAATGGCACGGAGCACCACATGTTCGATCCCAGGGTCCGTGCTTAGAAACCTCTGGGTATTAAGCGTGTTATAAATAACCTATCATATCATATCACCTGGATGAGAGTCAAAAGTGTTTTTAATAATGGTTCCTGTACTGGAGGTGGCATGCCTCAAAATGAAAGGACTGTGACGAGAAATTAGATGATGTGATTTGGAATTTATAATGCAGCTGTACACAAGTGTTTCTAGGCGCGAAAGTAATAGAGTTAGGAGTAACAAAAACGATGTTATGTTACTGAGATTTATATTGTGGATTGCTGCCAGCTGTATGGTCTCCAGGTGCTCTGGCAGGTCTGAAGAAGAGGGGTGTAAGTTATGTTAGTGGAGAGAGAGAGGGAAAGTGCAGGAAATAATTGACGCATTATCCAATTACTGCTACTTACAGGATTAACTGGTTGTCTAAAAGAATGGTACTTTTGTCATTAGAGCAAGGTCAACATTTCCATAAGCGTTTCAACAAACAAAACCGGCATAACCAGAAAATGCGCTCACAACAGCTTCCACAGGTGACAACTGAGTAGACGACAGGCCCGCCTCCTCGGGAGACCTTATTAGTATGGGTTACTAACTGCCAGCTCCTGTCTCCCTGGGGTGGCAGTTATCAACCGCCAGGTTTTAAAGAAGAGCGATCCGGGCCCAGTGGAGTAACTTTGCTGAGAATGTTGAGGGGGACATGACATCTGAAGAAAAGGTGTGCCCCATCAAATGCATGGGGACAAACTGGTGTGCCATGAAAGTTGGGGGGGACAAACACCCCCGCCCCCCCCTAAAATTACGCCCAGGTCCGGGCCTGCTGCGCTCCCTTTGTGTTTTTAAACATGTTTGCATATATCTAAAACCTGGCACCAGAGGCGTTGCTAGGGGGAACGGGGGGTGCAAAGGGGGCTATAGCCCCTGGTCTTTTGGTTGTAGCCCTGGATAGAATCGCAGGAGCTACAACCAAAAGGCCAGCCAGCCCCCATTCCCGACAGTTCCAACATTAGCGTAGCCCCGGATCTTTTCCAGACCCAGCAACACCCCTGCCTGGCACTAGGAACCGCCAGTGAACGTGCCTGCCCCTTTATGCCGCAACATAACCCAAGACTAAAATGTCCACACTACCCTTTTTACTTCTTTGGCGCTCACCTATGCGATTTTTGATCATCTCAGGAATGTAAGCTTGCGCTACTCGAACGCATGGTTCGACATTGATGGGAGCTGGAAGCTAGAAGAGCCTGGCTAGCTTGACACCAAACGCCAACCGCTGTCATACAAACAGACCACTCTAGCATTGACCCTGGCAATACCACAATGACAAAATCTGAAAAGAAGGCAGTAATAGCAAAAGAAATACAAGGCATGTTTGAAGATGTGTTTTGGCTCCCGTCTTCGCGCAGCATCGAGTCCCTTATTCCCAGACACGCACTCCACTGGGTATTTCATCAGTTATTGTTCCTTATCTGTACAAACCTGAGCATTTGTTCAACTGTGACTGGTGGTTCCCTGGAGAAAGCTGCTATGATGACATCATTATTGTTGCCCGCTTGAGGCAGAGCTGAAGCTCAACATTTGAAGCTATCAAAGCAGGAAACCATGTGTGGGGCCAATGGGCGAGAACAATATTTATTGTACTTATTTATTCAAGAGTAAAAACTGGAGAGGGGGGAGTGCAGAGCAGGTCTCATTTCAAGCTTTAAAACAAAGATTTGTTGGTCAGAAGTCAAAAGCAGCTGCTGGATGTTAGGCATCACCTGGTAAGGAGGAGCGGCCTCTGATGAACCACGGGCTAGTTAGTGCACGGCCTGCTGCCACTCTAATTTTACACCTGACCCAGACTTTTTGTCCATTTTATAGGACCCATTATGCTTCAGATGTCTTCTAGATGTGCCCAAATGCTCCCTCATACACATTCCCAAACACACAAGGCCTGATGTGCACTAGAAGGGAAAGCTCAGTCACCGCATCGGAAGCGCATCTTTTGGAAATACGGTGGCACTTTGTGGAGCAGAAATGGCAGAAGAGCAAACTTCTGTAACTCAACATAGGCCTGAGTGAGATGAAGGTGTGTGGCAGTACTAACAAAGCCAGAGGCCATCTGCCAAGAATCTTCTTTCTGAAAACAAATCAGTACAATAAGAGATAATGGGCCTCATTACGAGTTTGGCGGTATGAGCAGTGCAAATACTGGAAAACATATTTACTGCGATCGCCGTTGAGTGGTGATTCATTGTGGCCAGAGGTGTTTGCACCGGTGTATGTCCCCCTAATGGGTTTACAACGCACAATTAGGTGGACCTTCTAGTTGCCGTCCAACTTGAAATAAGTGCCAATGTATCCTGAGACAATGAGTGACAACTTCACCAACTCACCCCTCTTCCTCTTATCCTGTCACATTATAAGGCACTCTTCATAGAACTCCACCAGGACTCTGGCATGACCGTGGCAGCAAAAGGGCTGGGCACCAAATGCTCCACACCCTCAAAATGACCACAGTTCTCCTAAATGCTAAACTCATGAACACATTTATGGTAATTTATTTAACTAAGCCTAGTTTTGGTAGAGAAAACTCACTGTCTGAAAAAGATATGGTATATCAATGTTTACAAGCTCTTTGAAATTGCATATGAAGCATTTGTGTGTTATCTTAAATGGCCCACTATTCTTATTAATGTTGAACAACATTCCACATAGATTCCCAAAACAAAAAGTAGACAAATAGCCTAATTTCTAGAGTAAAAACCATTGAATAGTGTGGCCAACATAAGTAGGTTATCCCGTGTAATGTAAAAAAGGGACCTGCAAAGCCAGGATCTATATTCCCCCTTAATGCCCTGTCTTTGATTGACATCCTTCCTAAGCTTGTTCATATTGTAGCGATGCTTACTAGCCCCTACCATCAGCCACACCCCAACCATATAATTGTCTGAAGTTCTACGCATTGCTAATCATCTAAACAAGATTTTCTCTTGCTCATAACTGAGAATATAGAAAGAAATGTGGTATGGTCTCCTTGCAAAAGTGGACATGCAGATTTGCTGGCCAACGCCAAGTCCTGCTGACCAGCCAATGCCAAATCCTGCTGATTGGCCAACACCATGTCCTCTCACCGGCCAACGCCAAGTCCTGCGGACCAGCCCATCCTAAACATCAACAAGACCTATCCATTTCAGAGATGTACATACCTCTGATTGCCGCAGTGGAATCCTAACTTCAACAACTATAGTGTGTGTGAAAAATTAAACCCACATGTGAAATACTTAATCTATGGTATCTGAACCAATGAACCTATAGCAATTTTGAATCTTTTTCAGTATATCTTGAATTGGGATAACTTCTCATCAAGCAAATACAATCTGAATCAGAACATCTGATGCATACGGAGTGCGAGACTATTAGCTGTAGCCACTGAATTGGACATACAAGTATACCCATACGGAATCCACAGGACGGGAGCAATAGAATTAGATTCGAAGATAGTGCGAGGAAACTAAGGAACTTAACACGTAGCTCAAGCTCAGACTGGACAAGCTTACAGCTGAAACACATAACAGGGATACCAACCGACAGATGAAGTTGCCTTGAGGACGACCGAAGGTCGAAACACGTGTCGGCTGTGATTGACACCAAAATTAAAAATACTTTCATAGACAATTTATTGATGAACTCCCTTTCTTTGGGAATTAGTTAAGCATATGAATGTTTAATGTTATAGCGCAACCTGTCAGCATTATTCTATTTTTCTCAATTACCTGCACATACTGTTTTTATTGTGCTTTTAGGAATATTTCTTCCTTAAAAAGATAGGCACATTTCTGAACTTTGTTGTGATACAGAACCTTTCCTTCTGGGTATTGGCAATGCCGACATCAGTTAGTTCCCAATGCTATGGTTTTTCACAACCTCTTCTTCAAGGTTTTTGGGAATGTGGACCTTGCAAAGGACAGAGCGATGTCTGATCAATGTGCGTCTTTTTAAAACGTGAATGATCTACCCATACAATGCACCAGCCTCCTACTTCAATACCAAAACTGAGTACATCCTGTCCTCACTCTCCTCTACTCCCCTCCCTCCTCCTACAGCCACTCTTAGGCCTCCCTTGGCCCCCCTCTCTCCTTCCCTCCTACTCTCCTCCTTCTCGCCCATAGTGCCAGATGAGGTCTCTAAGCAAGTCCTTTCTATGAAAGTCTCCTCCAAACAGGTGGTCCCCTGCTCCTCCAGTACTATCAAGGACAACATTGCCTCTCTTCCTCCAGCCTTGGCTGAGTTCTGCAATCACTCCTTTGCCACTGGCTCCTTCCCACTATCCCTTAGACACTTGCTTGTGCACCAACTCCTTAAAAAGCCTTCTGCTGACCCTTCCTGCCCGGCTAACTACCACCCTATCTCCATTACCCCCTTCCTGGGCAAACTCTTGGACCAGTTGGTCATCTCCCAATTGATCCACCACACCGAATCTGTTGGTTGTCTCCACAACCACCAGTCTGGCTTCAAAGCAACCGGAGGCATGGAAACTGTCACAATGATGAACCACACAGAGTAGACTGCTATAGATCCACCGCCAGCCACATTTATCAGCACTGGGAACCCACGTGGCTTCCACCCCCTACTGGGAATGCGGCACCTAAATAGTTTGCATTATCATGCACAATGCCCCCCACTGAGGGTCAACTGCCTGGAGTTTGCGCCAACGGCGGTCCTGAACCCAACCCTGATGAAGGCGGTTGAACTGCATTCATTACCGGCGAAACGTGGAAGCCTGGGGACTTTATCCATTACGATACACAAGTGGCCCACCCAGATATGCTCACCCACACGTTGGCAGACCCATCACTATGCTTGAAGCTGGAAACTAGAATGTTCAACGCCAATTTAAATGCTCCAAACAAAAAGCTATTTTGAAAAATGTATTTACCTTCGAACAAAATAAGGTGAGCAAATGCCTCTAATATAGTCAATATAATAAGAATAAAGCCTGGTAAATGCTTTGGAAGGAACATATTGTATTCGGGAAGCGAAGTTAACACTGTGTTTAATGAGGTTTTGTCGAACAGAGTGCTTTCTCATATTAGTGGGGTCACTGTTGAACTACAGCGCAGGCTAATCCAGCAGAAACCGTGTTTCAGGCAGTGACCAGTGGGGCATAATGAGTGTTGGGGCTCAGCCCCTCCATTGGTGCTCCAGCTGCACCTCATTTTGTCATGCACAGGGCTCCATTTCAGGAGCGCTGCATGGCAGGATTACCGACTGGCTGCACAGTAAATGGACATGCAAGCGCTCATTTGGGAGCTGTCCCCGGCGGAGGCATTGGGGGGCCTCTGTTCCTGCGGGTAGTAGGGGAGCAAGGGAACAGAGCACACAGGAAGACATTAAGGCATCCATCTGGACACTCTTCTCGTGTATTCCTATGGGCCAAGCTGGGGACGGGACTCAGAAAGATACGTGCCAATCAACTTGCCTCCCTGCTTCCTGTTACTTCCTGGGCCTTGCTCCAGGTGAGAAGAGCTGGGGGACCAGGCTGAGGATTATTTATCAGGAAAAGATAGGTACAAAAACTGCGCGCATGCGTTTGTGTGTGTGTGTGTGCTCGTGCATGTGTTGGTGTTGGTTTACTGTGTACATGTATTGTTTGAATGTAGCCATGCTGAGTGGAGCGGGGCTGGTGAATGGAGGTACTGGCGTGGACCTCAAGGGCAGGGAATGATGCTGGCAATGTGCTTTCTATTGTCCATCCAGGAATACTACAGGAATTGGCTGCAGGGCAGAATGCTACAGCATAATACTGGCCCTCTTTCAGGTCCACCAGAGCGCCATGCAAATGACAGCGGCGAGTGGCATAAAGCCAAGTGACATAACACAACCTATAATGTGGGCAAATGCTTCAGGAACATGTGTCATAAAATGCTCCTTTGTACTATTGGTGATGTGGCATCAATTGGACTTTTTCATGTGTTTTCCTAAATAATAAATTGTCCGTTATTGACTTTCACAAAACCCACTAATTGATTCCACTATTTTGGAAATAATTCTCATGGTCAGAACCCCAGCCAGGCCTGATCGGTTGGTTGTGGCTCTCTCGCTTCACTTGTTGAGAGGCAAACATTAGTGAGGAATATTAATGCCTCACGAGTGAAAAAAGTTTCCAGCCAGCACTGGACCTAAAAATACCCCACCTGACTTCGCGTTACTCTGATAGGTAGGAGAGTCATGCATGCATATGCTTCCGTCTTCTCTAAAGAGAAAACACTTCTGGGAGGACATTTCTTCTCAGATTAACTTAATCACACACTCGAACCTGAGATAAGATGTACAAATTGGGCCTCATTATTAGGTTGCCGGTCCGGAAACAAGGGTGCAAGCAAGCTCACTGGCACCCTTGTTTCCGGCTGGGCAAACTCTGAGTCTGTCTGCCGTGACCGCTGTGCCGGACAGGTCTGACACTGCCAGGTGCAGTGGCCACATTAGGCAGACCCCTCAAGGAAGCACCGGCACCGTTAGGAATGGTGCCGGTGCTTCTGTGTCCACACTCCCATAGAGTCCTCTATACTCTATGGGAATGGGGACTTACATTTTACTGGCACCTAACTTCCCGGGCCGCAGGTCTTGGAATCTCCCAGTGGCACCAGGAAGTCAGGCACCAGTAGCATTTTACGAGTCCGGTGGCAACCCACCGGTCGCACTGGATCGGTTACTGCCGGACTCATAATGAGGATCATTGGCTTATTTAACATTGTCCCTAAACCAGGCAGGTGGACGTCATCCGGGGTACTGTGGATAGAGAAAGCGTTGGTGTTGGGCAAAAGGGTCTTCCTAAGAATTTGGAAATCAAAACAAAGGTCAATGGTTGAAAGACTAACATGTCGAAATAGGCACCTACGGAGAGGATCACGTGGTCACTGGGAGTTGGGATAAGTACCTCAAGCTCTAGGACTCCTAGAGCAGTTTTATGCTTTCCTTGCAGTCAGGATCAAATATTCCTCAAATAGGGGACGCATCCACATTTTCCTTTTTCCTGGTGAAACCGAGTAGCCGCACTTGTCGAAGTGTTTTTACCGTAACCTTACATTGCTTATAAAGCTGCGGTTCACCACTTACACCACATTGACATCTGCCTGGCAGTGGCTGATAATAACAATCTCAAGCTGCAAGTCTATATTCACTCAAAGGCTTGCTGACCCAAATTCCAGTTCGACAACAGGTCTTGTGACAGCAGCCGGTTGGATAAATTGGAGGGTTTGGCAGTGGAGGGGCAGCCAGTGGCCCTAAATGTGTTGGACGTTTATTGTCCACCATTAAGATGGTGGACCATCATTAATTGAAGGGTTGATTTCTTTCAGTGGATTTCAGATCTGGCCCTGAATTGGACAACCTTTCTTTTGAGTGATCGTGCCTATGAGGCAGAGATCGTGCCTATGAGGCAGAGATCACAGATGGTAGCTGCAATGCAGAAATCTACGGATTCCCCAGGGCTCTGCACTCGTTCCCTCTTCTGAAATATCTGAATTTGCCTGCGGGGTGAGGTCTTATGTATGGAAGGTCAGCTTGGAACAGGGAGGAAAGTGGTCAGGGCTACTGAAAGTAACTACCCCCAGGCTTGTCATGGCTGTTTAATTGAGTGGATGCACATTAATTGGCTTACCTTCAATGGGTCCAAAAGAAAAGGGTTGGTGATCAGACCTAACCTCCACACAAATCTCCCATTTCACTTGCCCTCACCCTTGGAATAATTTCCACAGTATCAGCGTGGGCAAAAAACCTAGAAGTAATCATCAACCCGAGATGCCCTTTCAAATGTAGGTGTCACAGTTGATATGTACAGTTAATTTTAATGTAAAGCCCAAAAGTGATCTGCCAGTAACACACATGGCCATCTTGAATAATTCCATCACAGCTCAGTCTATTACAACTCATTAGTACCCGGCGAGGGACAATGAGCTTGTAAAAAGAAAGCTCATTGGCCCTTGCCTGGGCCTTACCTGCCCGACATGGCTCCCAGGCCTGCCGAGTCCCAGAATTCTCTCCGTGAGTGCCCAACATGGAAAAGGAGGAGGGGCTAGTCCCTTTAGCCCTTCGATTTGCTTGACTTTTTCTTTGCATTTGTTTTAATGGCCGCCATGGAAAGGGAGAAGTGACTACACATAGTCGCTTCTCCCCATCATTGGCGGACATTTTTTTGTCTCAAGTCGAGAAATGGTTGCAGTGTCGTTTCACGACTCAAGAACGAAAAATTGCAATTAGTACCCCGGTACAACGTTAACATCTTCCACAAATAAGTGCAAGAGAGCAAGCATAGCAAGGGAGCCCTGAATAAAGTAGGGGAAACTGGGTGTTTCTCCCAAAAACATTTTTAAAATAATCAGCTGAAATTGTGCATTTTACAGCATATTTTTGGAGTAAGATTGATTAAAAAGACTTACAATTTACAATATGTTCTCTTAGTTAATGCATGAGAAAAAAATCGAGTAGATGCCATGCCACCAACAGTATACAGGAGCATTTGACAAAATGTTTGTGATGACTGAGTTCACAACTTATCAACATAAGTTGTGAACGCATTGTGGTTAAAATAATTTTTATGCAGCTGTGCCCCCGATATATACCCAAATTGCCAGTGTAAAGCAGTTAATGAAGTTCAGTCCATAATAAGTGCTGGCATTCCTAGTGTAAAAAGCACTTCGATTTTGTGGCCCCAATGAATGTCATTATAGTCACTGTAAATAACATTTATGAAGCTGTGAACACAGTCTAGACTTGTATGGTCACTGTAAATCACTTTTGTGAAACTACAGGCACAAAGTACTTCAAATCTATCAATATACCAAATTGAATGATGTTGACAAACAGTATAAGCCAGCATTGTCACAAATAATAAGTTCCACGATGCAGCTCGCTGCCGCTAAGCACAACAATGCATTACACACCCCAACACCTGCACACACAAACATCACTCATGCAATAAATCGGAAGCAAGAAGGAAAGACATGTTCAGACTTTAACTCTGCGTGTGTAGGAAGGAAAGAACGAGAAGACAGGCCTTCTCTATCTATGCCCCCAGACTCCATAACCTCATCCCTGTCAACACCAGATGCGCCCCCTCACGTTTACATTTCAGGGAGGGAGCTCAAGACCCTCTCGTCATGGAATGGCTTCCCACTAATGCATAGTTCCACTCACCCCCCACTCTCCCCCTAACCTGAGACTTGACGATCTGCTTCTCCTTTTTTCCTATCCTGGATGATTGTAGATCGCTTATTGCCAAATTGCCTGCCATCCCTGCTCCCTCTTTCGATTCCTTTCAATTGGTTTCCCTCAACATGTACTTCCCCCTATGACTTATAAAGCACTCTGTGGCTTCCCAAAGCTAGGTCCACTCTTTATAAATACAATCATAATAATAATTAATAATTTGCTGTTTATAAATACAATATTCTCTCACTCAGTAGTTAAACAATTCACAAAGTGAGTAAAGGTCCCACTTTCTGTAAATAAATCTCCTATGGGAAGGTACACAGGGATATATAACACAATAGTGCCTGGTTGTTTTGCATAGAATCAAAGAGCATTTTGGGAACGTAAGAATGTACATAGATTTTTATATCTGACACATATGTCTTTGATATAGATTTAAGAGCATGGCTCTATTTTACGGACGCAATGCATAGAGATCTTGGGTTTAATTTGAACAATACTCATCCTAACAGTAAAATGACTGTAAAATATTAGTCATATATACCAATTTGGAAAAAACCTTGTTTCAGCTGTGAGGCTTGCACTGAGTAGAAAGCAACATGTGCTGGACACAGACACAGTGTCTCTGGTGGCATTTAGTGGGGGAATGCATCTTATTACTGTAGTCTCTTTTAGGATGCTCCCTGTGAAGCCAGCCCCCTGGGGTCGATGGGGTACAGTGGTCGGGCTGCGCCAGTGATGTTAGCTAATAGCAGCTATGTAATGCTTCACAGGTTATGGCTGGGATGATTTTAACTTGATAAGCCTGAACAAACAGCTGTGAAGATGGTTCCATGTGCTAATATCCCTGCAAAAATATTGCCATATTTTTGTGGCGATATTAAGGCATGGAACCTGGAGGGGACACCCCCACAACCCCGATATTATTTTAAAGGCAGCGGGGGACACCCCAGAAACCCCCGCTCCCAATAACCCCCAAAATGATCCCCACTAAAAATATCACCTATGGGCGTTCCCCACGACCATATATATATGCAATATTTTTGGTGGGGATAATATTACCTGATACCGCGAAGATAAGACACCATATTAGAAATAGAAGCACAAAAGACCTCTCATTGTTTCATGTGCTTTTGTTGACAGGCAGGTTAAAGGGTTTTCATAACTATAAAAAAAAAGAAAAGAAACAACACGCTGGCATACCTATAGTCAGTCTTTCTTCCAATACACGAGCATTAACTTTCCAGCACTGCCCTTTTCATGACCGAAAATCATCACCTTAGTTTTTATATTGTTAATTTCAAGGTGATCCAATTTACAAAATCAATAAGAACAGTATGAGAATGTGGATTTCCAATCGAGTCTTCAGGAAAGGCAGCCATCCGGAGATGGTCACATGAAAACAGAAGGAGCACTTGGCAGAGCCTATACCTTAAGCATAGGTCTTCCGCCCGTTCTGATCACTCCACTGATTTCCACTTTAATGCGGACTGGAATAGAACAATAGTAGTCACGTGGTACTGACATGCTGGTGTTGATAGTTAAAGGTTGTTGTATCCCGGGTGATTTCTCCCACATGGTATCCAACAAATGTGGGGTCTGCAAACTGTGGTCCGCCAGATTTTTAGAAGTACGACTCCCCTGATTCCTTACAATTGAGTATCTGCTAGGGCTGATGGGAGTTGTAATGCAAATGACCTGAAGAGGCAAAGGTTGCAGACTCCTAGAATCTAAAAGCTTTGTCGATGAAAAAAAAAAAAATGAATGTACACGATTAATTTTACTGCTACTAATCTTTAGTGGATTTAAAGTACAGCACTGGTTAAGTAAGACCCAGTGCCCGCCACAGAGCCCCATACACTACAGCAGTTTTTAAAACACCAGTCAAGAATATTTTGAAAGGTGCAACGAGTCTCGGAATTTGGATAAACTGAATCAAATATCTAGCAAAGTAACATTCGCATCCCAATAATCGACTGAGAAAAGAAGGGAGAAAGACATTGGGCCTCATTACGAGGTAGGTGGTAAGGGATTACCGGCACCGGTAAGGACACCGGTGCCGGTAAGCCCTTACCACCCTATTCCGAGGTCCCTTAGCGGGTCCCTTCCTTAACGCCTGGTTTTACCAGGCGTTATGGAAGGGACCCGATAAGGGACTTCAGATCTAATAACGGTACCGCAAATTGCGGTACAGTTATTAGCTCCATCCCCATTCCCATTGAGCCCTATGGGGGCTCAAATGGGAATGGGGAATGGTTCCCGGAATGGGGACTTACTGGGTCCTCCAAGGTTGAAATGACCCGATAAGTCCCTATTTCGGGAACCCGGACCCAGAATGCGGTAAGAGGGTAGCCATGGTTCTAATAGCACCATGGCTACCTCCTACCTAGTAATGAGGCCCATTGTTCGTAAATCGAGATTGAGGCACCAATAATCCGTCACCAAACCCATGTGGCTGCCATACTGGAAACAGCAGCCTGAGAGTGCTGAAGAATTAATTGGCAATACATCCTCGACTTACATTACACGTTGGGCTTTCAAGTTCCTCAGCATAATCAATCGAGGACACATCCTGGAAAGGAACCACTTGTGAAGAGTCGTAATTTGCTCGGCAATTGGCAGGATTTACCATGGTTTCATTGTTTAATGTTAACCAACAATGCCTAAGTGAATATTTGTAGAGCAGGGTTGGATTATATGAAATCATTGATCAATATTTGCTCAACACTAACCTCTAAACGCCTATTGGCCTTATTAGTCAGCAGAAAGCACAATAGATAGCAGCTGGGTGCAATTGAATTGATAACTAACTGCAGTGCATATCTAATGATCACGAAAAGTAATTGCCACTGGGAGGCATATACTTCAACCATAGACTATAACCGTGGGAACATTTCATAGATGACTTTACCACCAACTGGTCGAAGCTTGGGGGGCAACTCGGTGGGTTAATGCACCCCTTAAAATCTTCAGGGGTGTATTTACAACGCAGCTTTTCGGGTCTAAGCTTCACATACTGCTAGAAAAAGTCGCAAATTATTCATGAGAATGTTACTCCGAATTTACAAAACTGTTACGACTTTTTGTTGACTTTCACCTAGGCCAGGGAAACGGGTATTGCCATGGATATGTCAAGGAGTTGTGAGGTTGTCAGGCGGGTGTCTGAATGGGGAAGGGGCACACGTCCATAAAAGTCATAAAAGTGTAACTTTACATTCACTTAATAAAAACTCAAACTTGCCCTAGAAACCACAAACAATTGTTGGATGTACCTTATCAAAATGATGCTAAATTCTTTTTGTCAAATGTTTTTGTCCCTGTCTGGAATGGAATACTTTACTCAGGAACAAATTGCTCCACGTCCGACTGACACTTCTGGTTGTAAATGGGCCTGTTTTGTGAATTACTTACACCTTTCACAGGCTTCCCATCAGTAGTAAGTTACACCTGCCATATGTGGGAATACCGATTAGAGGTGTATGTTATGACAACATCTAAGGATAACTTACAGGGGCCAATTCACAAAGATGTTACTCTTGAGTTAAACATGCACAGCGAGGATACTATGAGTAACACAGACTTACACTGCGTAGGTCAATGGTAAATTAGACTTACTCCTAGGTAAGTAAAATGTAACATCCCTGTGAACCAACCCGTGGTAATTAAGGAGAAGGCCACAGCTTTCAATTCCACTGGGGGTACTAAATGAGCGTGCGCACATCCCCTCAAATTCATCATATCTTTATCTCTGGAGGTATCACAAATGGATTCCATTAAATACATGCTTACATGGACGGTCATCGTAGAGAAGCAGACTCTGAACAAAATAATACAGCACAATAATGGGCGATCCTTTATCCCCACTCTCTTGTTCTCTTTCTGCCTAATCTTTTTAAAGTTGAAATCCCTCCCCCTCTCTCTCTCGCCTTTTCTTTCCTTTATTAGAAATTGAAACCTGCCCTGCTGTGCTCTTTCTCGTTCCCACACACTTTATAAATCGAAAACATTTTTGCTCCGCTCTAATCAATGGAATTAGGATGATTATCAGCAGGATTTCAGCAGCAGTGGAAATTGACAAATTCCACCTGTACAGCGTGTCGGCGGACATTTTGCTCCCACTCTACTGGATGGGGGCATACTTTGGTAAAATAGTAGTAGGCTTACAAAAAGGAAGAAAAGTGGGTGGAATTTACATACAGTTTGAAGAAAAGGTTGAGGAAAATAATTGTAAAAAACGCTTTTAATATTACAAAGAGATAATACTCTAGGGTCTAGGCAATAGAAGGCACAAACTGCTTTAGAGTGAATAACAACAGTAATAATAACATTCATGTTTTCTGTCATTTCTTTATCTGCTAATGAGAAGCAGACCAAGAAAAGAATACCCCTCAGAAATGACGGGGAAACAAAATAAATCATTAATACCTGAAAGAATCGCTGAATTGGATAATAGCAATCCCTATTTGTGAGGAATTAGACCATTTGCACAGTGGGTGTGCGCTCACCTGGGTGTTTTTGAAATTTGAAATGAAATTGAATGATGGTAGATCAATCTTCGAAAAAAGTGTTGGGTTAATCCGCACACATTTACCTATGCTTACCGTATGACATACGCATAGACCTGTGTACTCTGGGTGGACACAGCCTACAGGCGCAGTCCCTCCATGTCATATTTAGTTGGCATCTGACAGGTGGACTAAGCAATGCATCTCTAGAAGGGGGAGGGCCAAATCGTCCCCCTGCCATGGCCAGCCAAATTAACTAACAAAGGCGCCATAGATCCGCCCTGTCCTTTTATTGATCCATATAGCTGGTGTCAGCATTTGCATACTAATCAGAGTATAATTCAAACAGGCCGACATTGGGCCTAGCAGCAGAGGCTAATAAACGAGACAGGAAAACCCAACACCGTTTCATATATACTGTGTCAACCTGAAGCCAGCTGCCGCACTCAGTATCGATTGACAGTGAAATGTTATGTCTGGGACTGCATATTTTCAGTAGTCATCATCACAGGGGGACCCTATTCAGAAGGTAGGAGAATGTGGCTTGGCAAAGCCAGAAACTCTGGTCTCACCGCATCTTCAACGAAAACCTGCCACTTTAATCAGGCAAATAGTAACAAAAAGAACTCAGCATTGGACCAGGCAGAAGGTACATTCTGCCTTACGTCTTCCGGCAGTGAAGGAAGGCCAGGACCTTCAAAAGAGAAGCAAGATCCCTCCCCCTAACATCTCCTAGGGAACAGAGAGAGATACCGAATCCTGAGGACCCTCTAGCAGCTCCAGAACCGGTACCCAGCCAGCACACAGCATGCCCTGCTAGGCTCTGCAGCACCCTTCCTAGGTGGGAAGTGCCAGAGAGTCTCTGAACTCTAAACCAATGAGAAGGAAGCTACCTGCAACACACTCCTCAGCTTTGGGCCGTCCACTTTAAAGGACAACACAAGCCCAGTGAAGAAGCTAGGAGAAGTGCATCGACAAGCATCTACAAAAGTCTGCCTTAAAAGACATTTTCGAGCCAGTCGAGCCCCTCGAGCTGCAACCGACTGCACTGCTGACTGTTCTTACGCTGCAGTCGCTAAAGCCGTCCGAGACCCCTCTACCAGCACTTCAGAACTGCCGAACAGCACTGAGACAACGATTCCTAACCCTGAGCCGCCGTGCAGGCCAGCCTGCAGCCGTCCATCCAGCTTCGCTCACCAAACTGCCTGCCGCCTGATACCCACAGCTGTCTCCCATCTTGAACTCTGTCACAGAAGCTACAAGGCACCCTGAAATCGACTTGACCCTGTCGAGCACAAAGAGCACCAACAAGCACAAGGTACTTTGTGGTTCTGTCCCTCGGGTCCTTCTCCAAAGACCCCAAGTGACATTTTACGACCCATTGCTCCCTTTTTGCTGAAACCAAGTATCCTTGAACTGTTGCGATTATGTACTTTTTAAAAAAAACTTTATTTTTGGTATTTCCAACTGGTTATACGGCGATTATGTACTATAACAGTTACCCTCCTGTCAGTATCCCCAGTGCATCCCTTTCCCTTCGTTGAAACTGTCTGTCCTCTGCATTCTGTTCAGATGGATTCATCTCTGGACCACTGGTGCCCCGGACGTTGGTTCTTCACACGTTTATTATTGTTATTATTTGGGTACTTATTGAGCATGGACATAGCTTCATGAAGCAACAGAGCGCTTTACAATCATAGGGGGAAGAACAAGATTAGGGAGTAGAGAAACAAGGGAGTGGGGATCTACCAACAGGGGGGCAATTGCCAGTAATGGATCTTCAAGCAACCAGGGGAGGAAACCGTGGGGATCAGATCACCCAGTCTCAGCCCTTCATTTACAGAACATTCAAACAAAATAAATGTGATAGTATGTGTTATAGGAAAACCAAATATTATCAAAATCATTACTAAGAAAAACATCACTTCAGTATGTTCATAACTTTCCTCAGCGAAACAAGGCCAGTTTGGCAAGTCAATGGGCCTCATTCCGAGTTTGCCATGACTATCTCCAATACCGGTACCGAGTCCGCCCTCGTTCAGTGGGGACTTACCGGTCTATTCCGACCTTTGCGGGACCGGTAAGTCCCCATTGAAAAAGCCATTCCCCATTCCCATTGGAGTCCCCATAGGGCTCCACTAAGGGTACTCGGAATAGGGTGCAAAGAGATTACGGGCACCGGTGTCCTTACCAGTGCCCGGTATCCCTCTGCGCCAAACTCAGAATGAGGCCCAATGTGTTTGTGTTCGGTGACGGAAACATATGCGGTGGTTATGAGCGTTTCGTTTCTAATATTTAATACAAGATGTATTGTGTAAAGGCGCCTTATAAATGCCATATCATATCATGCAAAAAAGAAAGGCTCAACATTTCAAAGCCCTCAAAACGTCTCATTGACTATTTTTTGTAAGGGAGCGGGGATAATAATCAGCCAATTCTTTGCAACACTCAGGCGTGTTTACAGGTTGCACACTAGACTTCTAAGACCCTTGCTCTTGGAAACTCATTTTTTGGAGCCAGATCATCTCTCATTTGCAATGGTGCTAAACGAGCAAATGCTTAGAGAATACGGAATGCAACCAATAGGTTTGATCACATTCCATATTATCGAAAAGCACTAGTGCAAAAATCAATCTGACTCTTGCTTGCACTATGTTTGCTACATAACATAAAGTAAAATGTGATTACGATTTTTTTTCATACCTCGCAGCAAGCATACTAAATAAAACAATCTGCTTCTTTCGTCCTCCCCACCCCCGAAATCCAGTGCTCCCCCTCCAGATCTCGGAAATCAACCTGATGAAAATGATCTGATCTGCATTTGTTGCCAAAGTGTGGACACAAATAGGAAACGCTTTCTTGGGCTAGTTTACATTTTAATTTAATTAATTGTCCTGAAATGGAAATGTTTATTTATAGGGGAGAGAAAAAGAATCTCCTGAGTCCCCAACAATGCTGATGCCGGTAAGATAGCTCAGCGGGTTGAGCACTCGCAGCTGCGATCTCAGTGTGATCTGAAGGTCGCAGGTTTGAATCCTGGCAAGGCCAACTCGGCCTTTCATCCTTCTGAGGTTGATAAATGAGTAACAATTTCGGGTGGGTGATATTGTATGTTAATATGTGCTCTGTAAAGCGCTTTGGATTAAGGCGCTATATAAATAACACATTATTATCAACAACCCCCCCAATCCTCTGCATCGCTGGTGAGATCCCACAGGTAATAATTTCCATTTACAGCATTATCATTGTTAATATTATTATTATGGTATTTATTAAGTGCATACCTAGCTTAGAGAAGCAACAGAACACTTTACAGAGGTATACACCATACAGATACATAACGTATCGCTTTACAGAGATATACAACAGTGCAGATACGTAAAGGAGCGCTTTTCAGAGTAACAACCGAACAGATATACAGCGGGGGTAGGATACAGAGTTGGGGTACAGCAGTACCAGGTGGCGGGGAGGAGAGGGGCGGGCAGCATCTAGCGAGTCAGGTGGCACGAGGGGCGATGTGATGGCCTAGGTGTTGAGGAGGAGAGACTCCCTGAAGAGGTGGGCCTTGAGTTATTTTCTGAATCGTAGGAGCATGAGGGCGAGTCTGATGCTGATGGGAGGAGGTTCCATAGTCTTGGGGAAGTGGGAGAGGAGAGCTGTACTGGAAGGAAGACAGTGCTGTGATGATTAGATTGAAAATGGTACCTTTCTCGTGTGTTGGGTCTTTCATGTGCTGTGTGAGGCTGAGGGTGTCGAGAAGGCTGCAGATAGCTCCCTTCATCAGTTTTGTGGCCCACTATCACAGAGGTTCTTTTTTATGTGTGGGAGGTTAAAGTCACCTAGGAAGATGTTGGCGTGCATGAGGGACATGGTGGGGATCAGGTCGATGAAGTCTCTGATGAAGGTGGTGTTGATTTTGGGTTGTTTGTAGATGAGATGGAAGGTGACTGTCCGTTAGGGAGAGCTGGAAGTGCCAGGAGAGGACTTCGAAGGAGCCAATATTGTTGACGTCAAGTCTGGTCAAAGGCCATGAGATCTTGTGGATGACTGCAAGGCCTATGGCTGCCTTGTTTGGCCGGTCTCTGTGTTGGATGCTATAGCCGTTAAGGACAAGAACGTCTAGGATGTGGGTGTCAGCCAGGTCTCGGTGATGAAGATGGTGTCAAGGTCGTGTGTAGTGATGAGGTCGGTGATGTCTGTTGCATGAGTGATAGCTGAGCTGACGTTGGTAAGCATCAACTATCTTATTGTGGACGGTGAGGGGGTGCTGATGGTTCTTGGGGTTTCTGTGGGTAAGCTTGCTGCATTGCGGAGTACATGCCTTAGAAGAGGGGCAATGTTGTTGGCGTTGCCTGGTGATGGTGGAGATGGCCTGTGAGGATGAAGTGAGAAAACACATGTCAGTGTGTGCTTACCTGTTGTCTGTGTGGGAGTTCGGGCCCTGGGTCATGCTGGTGCGAAAAAGGTCCAAACAGGAATTGCCCTTTCATCTGCCCTTCACTTTGCATGCCCGGGCGAGAGATGCCCTTGATCTAAGAGTTAAGAGCAGAAAGGAAGAGGCAGGGCTAAAGAGCGTGGGTGGGGCTTAGGCTGCGTGACCTAGATCCACTTGAACCTGCTCTCCAACTGCAAAGAAAAAGAGGCTGGAGGGCTGCTTACTTAAAGAAAAAGGGCGACAAAACAGGAAGGCACCAACAGTTTAAAGTGAAGAGCCCTAGTCCACCATTTATAGATTATACAGATTATGCTAGAACTGTTAGCTCCATTCCGTTTTATCTAAGCATTCATTTGCTAATTTTTTTTTAACAAGAATAAAGTTTTGATAATATAGCGCTTTCCTCCCCCACACTCCTCCAATGTGTCAGCTATCAATTATTGGTCAACGTCAAGGGGTAACTTTCAAAGCAGATCTGTGTCTTGGGAGGAGTTAGTTGGGACCTCCAGCTATGCTTTCTCCCATGGGGCAGATGTGCTATGGGCGCCCAGCCCAAACGGGCTGTAACTAGAGTTACTGACCGTAGCACGCACTCCCTTGGGCCCCCAAGCCTTAGGCGCTGATGTTACTGGAACACAGGCGTTTATAAGGCGCGCTCCTGCCGGCCTTATATAGTACTCAAGCTGCATTGTTATACATGGAATTTTATAAACACAACCCCGTTGCCGCCCCACTATCACCGAGATTCTTTTTATGTAAATAGGCAGAAAGTACAGGACAGTAAGTGCCAGTCTGCATGGTCACAAGTAATGAACGAAAGAAGAAAAGGAGAAGAGGCAGATGGCATCCAGTGAATACTTGTCGCTCGCACACAGTATTCCCACCCTGGTGAAACTTCTTCAGTTACTCAACAAAAAAAACATGCATCTCCCGTTACACTGTGTTATTCTGTGCCCAAGAAAAAATTAAACTTCAGGCACAGGGGGACCGGAACGACGCAAGCTTCCGTCAGTGTGAAACATGCCATTGGCAGTGACAGGAGGGGCTCTGAAGCAGGTGGTGCGGAAATACCACTCAGAAGCAGACCCTTACATCTTCCAGGGGTTTGTCGGGGAGGAGGTTTGGGTGGAAGTGGCAGTATGCCATCTCCTTCAAGGATGCCCTTTGGCACTGTCCTGCATCTCTGATTCTCCTCATTGGTCATACTTTGCTTGGTCATTCGCTATGTGTGGTGTGGATACGGGAAGGGATGTCCCGGTGTTGTTTCTCTAATTGGACAGCCCACCAGTGCCACTGCGGGTGCATCCTGCATAGACTGTGCTCCTGTATTCCCGCAGGAAATGGTACAGCGCCATGTCCACGCTGCTGCCTTGTCTATGTGCCATTCTGAATGATTTGTTGGGCGTCCTCGTGAATCAGCCTGCACTGCCATTTGCCCTGGGCCATGTCAGGGGGGTCTTCCTGTGAATGATGCAAATAGATTGAACACATTCCTGCACCTGGAAAGGGGACCAGTTATCTGCCCACAATGCCTCTGATAGGCCATGGGTGGCAAAGATTCCTTACAGTACCGAGATAAAGGCTCCACCTGCCGTTGTTCTACTGCAATCTACTTCTGGGTACCTAGTACATTCGTCACTCACTGCTGCAAAACATCCATGAGACAAGATCATGCACACATCTGGAGATGGATGGGGGTGTGGAGCTCCTGTAGGAAGAGGACCTGTCAACCCTGATGCTGCTTTGCACCATGTGAAGGCTTTCATGGTGTATTCCACTTTGCTTCCAGGTCAGGGAATGACACCTTCTCTCTCAGGTTCACCTTTGTCTTTGCCATACCTTGATGACCCCTGTGTGCCAGAGTGATGGCCTTGTGCACGAGTGCCAAGGGTACTACTACCCTGGAATCTCTTTGTGAGAGCATGTCAGTTCTTGCCGTATTGTTGCCTTTTCATTGGGTGCAGCCTTTCTGATGCATTACCAAGTCATTTTACCCTCCTGAATGTCCTGCTCTCCACACCAACTGAACTGTAAACATTAGTCATGAATAGAGTCATTGACCAGTACTTCTATTTGGATTGAGACTGTGATAACTTGTTGCGGCAAGCTGTACATATTCCTGAGCAATTAAGTCTGTGTCTGCTCGCCGTGTGACAAGAAATGCACCAGATTTCCACGTTAGTTTACATGCTGAGGGCTAACAATGTACTTCTGAACATGTAACAGTGATTTCTCTATTTTTAAGGGTGGCCAAATGCTACACTCAACATAATAGGGATAAGTGGTTTGTGTTTTATATTTCTTCCACCGGATGCCCATATATGTCAACATGATGGTTGCCGCTGCCCCAAAGAACAGCAAGAGCTTCTTGCTCAATCTGTGAGTACCTTTGCTCCATCAACGCCCGACTGCATAGCCAATTAGAAGGGGTACCCCATTTTGGTCCATTTGCATAAGCACTGTCCTCAGTCCCAAGTACATCAACCCACAACTGATGGACAAGTGCTCAGTTGAAAAATGCCATAGTCATGTCTGCCATTAATTATTTTTTGAAGTCTTGAAATGCCTTCCCCTTCAGTGCTCCAGTACAACATATCATTTTTGATGGGCTTATCAGTGATTTTGACAATGTAAAGAGGTCATTGATAAATCGGCCACAGTATGTGGCCATTCCGAGGAAGATTCTCACGTCTGAAGGGGTTGTGTGTATTGCAGCCATATGCACATCATTGGCTCTCAACAGAAGAGGGAGCAGAACAGAGTCCATGAACACGTAGCCAAAATAAATCAGTCTTTGTTAAACCTGGCATTTTGACCTGTATATTGGTAATCCTTGAAAAAAGAGTCTCAGCAATACTTCTTTTTTTGTAGATGTTCTGGATTGGAGGGTGCATGGATAAGTGTATCGTCATTGACATTTATCACTCCTGGCAGGTCCAAAAGCAGACATCTTTTTGCATGTTCAAATACCTCAGTAACTGATGATATCCGGTCTGATAGCACAGCGAGTAGAGCGCTCGCAGGGTATGCTGATGCAGGTTCGAATCCCGGCAGGGCCAAACTCAGCCTTTCATCCTTCCGAGGTAAACAAATGAGCACCTCAAACCGTGGGCGCGCTCAGATGCCTGAGGGTTCGTAGTGCTATATAAATGCTAAACTATTATGATATGCCAAAACTTAGTTTCTTGTTCTGATAGAGCCCTTAGTGTGCGGAAAACGTTGTTATATCCCTAGAGACAGGGTGCACAATTTCCTGGTGATACTGGGCTCTCTAAGATCTAATTTTTAAAACATTTTGACTCCCGGCATGTCAGTTACTAGATCTATAGTGGGTGTAGGATGTCTTTCTCTTTTGATTACTATTTGATAATCGCATGTCCACACATATCCTTACCGTCTCTGACTGATTCGGTTTGGTTGCAACTACCAGAGGGGTAGCCATTGGGTGGGTGGTTAGTTCTTACGGGGGGTGCCGCAATGCAATGGTGACAGTTGGCGATTGTAGACACGGAGCAGGTGCCTGAGCACACTCGAAAGGAATCATCATCCCTGCGTCCAGTCTGCATTGACTCAGAGCAATTTAAACCTCGCATGGACAGAAATAAATCCTGTTGCGGGCCGCAGGGATCACTGCACAGGAAATGTGGGATGCAACCCGTGTTACTTGCTGGGGCACTGAACATGTCCACCTTGTGCCTTGCCGGAGTCCTCTGTGCGTGTAACTGTACTGCACTGTGGCCCGCTGTCTCCTTCCTTCATGCAAGTTGTTGGGGGGTATCAATAACGGGGGTTCGTTGGCAAACAGGCCCACATGAGTCTGCAGCATAGTGCAGGAGCTTGGCCTCTACGACAGGGAACAAACACATGCACGTGCACACGTTGCTTATGGCCTGGGACCTGGCAGGACGTGTGCATGCCACCATTTAATTTCTATGATACGATGATGCAACCAGCATTATCACACATAATATTAACCACTAGAACATAACCAGATGGAGGAGCTACCCTTTGATAGTGAGAACGCTGAAAAGGATAGAATATACTTGATCAAAGCTGTCATTTCTTTTCTTAGAGCCCAGTATAAAATGTTCCCTTTTGATAAGCCAATATTCATGGAAATATCATGGCCAGCGATCAGTCCTTTCACTCCCATTTAGTGGTAATCCCCAGGAACTATAAAACAATAAAAAACACATTTGCAAACTTTTTTCACAGCTCATTAAAAGGTGAAACAAGCCTTGGCAATGCCAACAGTTGAGCTTGGGCTTTTGTGTAGGCATGGGAAAGGCACAGCCGTAGTGGTTTTAACTGGCCATTGATGGTAGCAGGTGCAAAGTGGTGTGAGTAACTGGGCATCTAATAGCAGTCCCTGGAAAATGCCTAATACTTACAAGCCAAAACTGTTCTCTTTGCCAATGCTTGTTTTTTACAGGACTTCAGTGAAAGACACATATAGTGCTTTTAAATCCAGTGGCTGAAGGCAGACCTGGTTAAGAAAATGTTATTACACTAGTAGCGGATTTACAACTTCAATTAAGTCATTGGGGGGCATTACAAGTGTGCTGTTCTGGAAATAAAGTGCCAGTAATTCCGTTTAGCAGCACTTTTTCCAGACCATAGTATTCTGAGTTGTATCACCAGTAACACCAATGCTGGTAACACTGCACACTGTGCCACTGTTGCCGTAGCACAGGCAACGGTAGTTGCAACACCTACCCGGACACATGTCGGAAACACCAGCACCACAAAAATACGCCGTCATTATGAGAATTAATTCGCCGGAAATACCGGCATAAACATGCCAGTACTACGGGCAAATCCGTGTCACAAATGCCAGCACCGCAGAGCAACCGGAAAACGGGTCCAGGTGAGGAAGAACAGGCCACAGGTGCACCCAATGGAACCAGGTGCACCCAATAAACGCAGAAACAGCACACATGGACCACACCCACATAAAAAACACTGCCCAACACAACCATGCTGCCACTCATAGTTGTAGTAATGGACATGGAGTTGCTGAACGCTGGAGTCCAGCTGTATGAACTGGAGCTGTATAAGTGGCAACAGGAGGACAGGGAGTGGAAGAGGAGTTGAAGAATGATGATGAGGAGGATTAATGACATGCAAGTGGCGATGCAGAGGCATGCAGTGATTCCCTGCACAAGGGCAACACACTGGGCCCTGACAGATGGCCAAATTCACACCTTGTACCGTCTAAACAGGGAAACTATCCTGTACTGGTGGAGATCATCCAGGATGACATTGGGCGCAGTATAGGCACCCGGACAGCTATACCACCCCTGTTGAAGCTGGTGTCAGTCCAGCACTTCCTCGCTACAGTCACGTTCCAGCACTCTGAGAGCGAGCTGCATGGCATAGCGCAGCCTGCATTCTCCAGAGTGCTGGTGCAGGTCCTGGATGCCCTCGTGCACCCATGTGGCCCAGCACATTGCCCTCCTAACCAGCAGGGTACAGGTAAATGCCACCATGGCCCGCTACCATGCAATTGCAGGCATTCCCAATGTGTTGGCAGCTATGGACTGCACACATGTAGAGCTGGTGGCTCCCATGCCACAGAGGAGAGGAGATGTACAAGAACTGTATACAGTACCATTTACTAAACATCCAGATGACCCGTGTTGCTGACTTGACCATCACTCACTGCTGGGCCCGCTTCCCATACTCAACCCACGACTCCATGGTCCTGCCGGCGTACATGGCGCGTTATGGGGGACAGAGGACCTGTATATTGGGTGAGTAAATGTACAACCACACACACATTGCTGCATGGCCATAGGCCAAGGGGATGGGGCGGGGGGGCTTGGCACCAATGCATGTCCCACAGCCACCATGCAAATGCAGGTCCATCAACGGCATGCCCGATTGTGTGCCCACGACTCACTTTAACAACACGAGACATGAGTGGTACCATTGACAGGCCATTCCATTTTGAGAATATGGACATGCACATGCAATGCACATCAGGTACCAGAATGCAACACTGCCACTTCACCAATTCAACCGTACCTGTACATCGTCCCACCTAGGCCCATGTAAGACATACCCTGATGAGACAAGGTGCATGCATGCAAACACCATGACTGCGTAGAATCCATAGTCACAGGCAACACCACTATCGTGCACCATCACTCATACACATCAAATGTCAATGTCAAAGTTAAGTTGGATCTCAGTGGGAACCGAAGGGAGCGGGGCAGCATGTCCACGCTGTGCCATGAACGGCTTCAGAGCTGGCTTAAATGTTCATCGTCTGACAATAGGAATGCATGGAAGACCCTTGAGAAAGCCTACAAGAATATGATCACTGAGTTGAAAAATAATTTCTACAATAAACTTATTTTGGAGGCCAATAATAAACCAAAGAAACTGTTTGAAATATTAAAGCTCCTTGAAAAACCCAAAGCCCAACTGACGCCGTTCACACCCTCTAACACAGATTGTACCAGAATACAACTAGCTTTTCAAGAAAAAAATACTTAAAGCAAGGGACACAATTCAAGACCTGATCACTTCGCGATTAAACGCACTGACCCTGCCCTTTCAAATTATCCCTCCCTCCCAATTACGCTTCTAACGGAAAATCGCACTACCTTCAATTTTACCCAAGTGACCAGCCTTGAACTGCTAACAACCATGAGCATTATGCGCCCATCATCTGGTCCAGATAACGTGAACCCTCTGAAAATGATCTTAGGTAATCTTCTCTCCATTTCTCGCAAGATTCATTAATGCTTCCTTCTGCATGACTACAACTCCAGATTGCATCAAAAAAAATGTCACCATAACACTCCTCTTAAAAAAACAGGACTGGATCTCAACGATGGAGCAAATCTAAGATCCATCACCAACTGCAATTACTTCCTGAAGGTTTTAGTTAACAAGGCCACCCACCAGATACAAACTGACATCAAATCTATCAATATATTACACCAGAGACAATCCGGTTTCTGCCCCGCTCATAGTACAGAGACGGCCCTTATTGATCTCCAAAACCACATGCTGAGCATTATGGACCAGGGCAAGTCCGGCCTCCTGGTCCTACTAGACCTTTCGGTCGCATTTGATTTACTGGACCACAAGCGACTCTTACACACCTTAAAGAATATCTGCCAATGCTCTAAAATGACATGCAGGTGGACCCACTCCTTCCTGACTGGGAGACAATCAAGATTCTGCTCGGGGGATGCCTCCGCAGACCCCACTCTGTCCACCTGTGGGCTGCCGCAAGACGTTTTCATGTCCCCGATATTGTTCAATCTACATATCATATCCTTATGCAGTCTCCCAGAGGAATCTAGAGTGTTTTGGACCAACTACACAGATGACACTCAGTTGGTCTTGGAGCTCTCTGGGCACTACGCAACTGCCAGCCTAAATCTTCAAAACATCTACAATCTAGTAGAGTCCTGGATGGTAGATAGCTGGATGTGCCTTAACAAGGGCAAAACTGAGTTACTCATCTTTGGTTCCTCCCAAGCAAAGGCTAAACTCACCGACTGCTGCCAGTCTTTTTCCATCCAGGATTGTAACATCCAAGTAAAAGAGAAAATGAAAACACTTGTGTAAACCGACTGTGCCTTGAGTGAAAAATCCCACGTACGCCTGATTACAAAAAACGGCACATATCACCTAAAATTGCTCAGGAACATTTTCCCGTACCTTAATGAGGACAACCCCGCCACAATCGCCCAGGCAACCATTCCATCTAGAATAGATTATTGTAGTGTGCTATTGGTGGGTGCTGATAAAAGAAGTATCCAGAGACTACAAACCATCCAGAATGACACTTTCGGATTCACAAAGAAGTCCTGAGAAGTTACCACATCTCGACCTACCGGCAGCGCCTACATTGACTCTCTGTCTCAGCTAGATGTCAATTTAAAGTGGCCACTCTACTACACAAGTGCCTACACAAGTGTCTCTCTGGGAACTCCCCAAGCTACCTGATATCAACTATCTCGTGGTATAACGCTTATCATCTCTTAGATCGACAAACACCAAGCTTGCTACTCACCCCCATTTCAAAAGATCAAAAGGACTTAGTAAGTCCTTTGTAAGCTGCTCAGCCAACATTTGGAATGGTCCCCCTGCAACCATGCGCTCGGATACGAACATCAGAACTGCCAAAAAACACTAAAGACATTCCTCTTCAAGTAATCTTTGCCCCCATCATTTATACCAGCCTCCTGTATCATGTGATTGTTGTTGTCTTATGTGTATACTTGTGCTCTGATGACTTCGAGCTACAGTGTGTTACAAATAAACAAAATAAAATAAAAGAGCGTCCAAAGTGCAGATTGGCCTTCCTGGCCCTCCATGCATGTGAGCTGTCATGTGTTGTACATGCAAGTCATTTACTGTCCAATCTGCATTGCGGGTGCCATGCACTATGTACAATCGCAGCTGTGGCAGGGGCACGTCAACGTCCAACCCAGACAATGTGAACACACAGGCGTATGAGTGACTCCCACTAAGGCCAGTCAATGGCCATTCCTGCCCTTCTCCCAGCAGCCCATCCCAGGTACCCAAACCCTGCACAGACAGCATGTTCAGCAGTGGCTGTCCCAGGGTGCAGCAGGGCTCCCGAGGGTCTGCCAGTCCACAGTACCAGATGCATGTATTAGACACACACACAGACAGTCATTGTGAAAAGCTCTGTCTAGCCACATACATGTCATGGCTCACCTCATGCCCTAACCCTTGCAAGTGATTCTGACTATGCTCTACTGCCATGGTTGATGGCCCCTCTGAGATATCCCCAGACACAGCAGCAAGTGGCCTACAATCATGCACATGTGAGAACGCGGACAACTATTGAGCATATTATTGAAGGCCCATTTCCGATGGCTACACCGGTCTGGGGGTACACTCATGTACAGGCCAGAGAAGGTGGGAAGATAGTCCTGGCCTGTGCAATGTTGCACAATATATGTGTCAGATGCAACACACCCCTACCCCAGGATATGGACATGACACCATCAGAAGGTGAAGATGATGAAGATGGGAAGGCAGGTCCAGCCATGCACCAGCACGTGCGCATGGATGCCAGGGATGGGCGTGTAGCCCGTCAGGAAATAATTGACAACTTCTTTTGACTCCCCATCCACTGCACACGATCCATTCCCCTCACAGCATGTGATGCGCACAACCAATAAATCAGACCACACCAATAAGGAATGTCCAGGTGTGATACGTGCTTAACAAGATGTATTTTTAAGATGGAACTATGTACAACCAACGCCCTTGTGCCCCCTTCCCTCTCTCCAACCGCTCCATTCCCAAACACTCCCTCCGCAACACCCTCCTCACCAAACACCCCCACAAATCAAAGTGTCATTAATGGTGTGGTTCAAAGTCAACTCTTATGTTTTTTGACGTCACGGGCCTCGGCATGTGCCAGTGATCCTGACAGCCCCTGGGAGTGGTGCCTTGGGCTGCCATGGTGGGATTGTGCTGGTGTGGTGACACTGGAGGGGGTCTGATTCTTGGACATCCATGCATTTCAGGGCCGTCAGCAGGGTATGAGCGAGGGACTCAGCAAGAGCAGACAAACCTTTGTTCCCCTCCCGGACCCTCTCTGCTAAGACCACCATGGCCGAGGTTGTGCAGACCAGTGCACAGGCACAGCATCGGCTGCTGGCTTGCACACATTCCTGCATCATTTGCTGCCTGACCATATCCGCCATCTCTTCATGCCTTCCCTCGATTCTGCGGATGCTTGCATCCATCTCCCGGATGTTTGGCATAGGAGGTATAACGGTGGAGGGGGGCTGTGCAGGTCTGAGGGGCTGAAGCTCGGCCTGTGGTATGGGTTGTGGTCTGGGGAGCCATCCTTTCTTTCCCCTGCTTCAAACACCACATCATCGTCTGTTGGTGTGCAGGGATGTGACTATGGCTGGTGTTGGGTGGGCCCTGGACATGTTGGTGGCCCAATAGCTGTTGCCCCCGGGGCAGATGGTTGGGGCTGGAGGGCTGCGGTGCCGGGACAGGTGGTTGGGGTATGAGGCCCGAGGACTGCACTGCTGGGACAGTTGGTTGGGGCACAGGGGCAGGTGGTTGGGCACAGGGCCCGAGGGCTGTGCTGCTAGTCAGAGTCAGCTGTGATGTGGTGCCGCGTGGTGTTGTCCCTTTCCTCCGTGTGGCTAACTGGGCTGTGGAGGGTCCAGCGTGGTCACTTTCAGAGGATGTGCATGTCAAGATGAGATGGGCATGGAGTTATTCACCTGTGTTTCACCTCAACAAAGTTGCTATAGGGAGATACATCATTGTGTGTGACCTTGCCTGTACATGGTTTCTGGTTGTCAGGACTGCTCTGATGTGTGCATGCATGTGTGTGTGGTATAGATGCACTTTGGTCTTAGTCCTGCCATACTGCCCTGTACTGGTGTGTGTATTGTGTATGTGCTATTGCCATGTTGTCCCTTTGAGCACATGACCGGCACTCATGTGCCCATATGTGTGTGTGCATGCATTTTGGGTGCAATTCTTGTGCATATATTACCCTCGCCCATGACCCTGGCATCTGTCTGTGCATGGCCCATATTCATGTTGCAGTCATGTATCATTGGCATGCACTTGGACATAACTCCAGGATGTGTGCGTTACATTTGAGAGGCATCTCATGTTTTGGATTTTGATATGGCTTGTTGTACTAACTGGCCTCTGGTTGAGTCCCAGCTCTGGCCTTTGCCACTCCTACTCCCTCGATCCCCTCCATGTGCAGCACCCTGCTGCATGTCTCCTCCCACATATCAATTTCAGTGGGGAGGCCGTCCCGCCTCCAGTGAAAAGGCATTCCCTCCAGTGTGCCGAGAATAGGTTCCTTACTCGGTGTCGAAGGTTATCCCACCTTTTACGAGAGTCTCTTGGAGTGCAGGGGACAGGGTCCAATACCGTGACCTTCTGGACCACCTTCTCACATATTGCAGACTTCTTGCCTGGCTAGTTCACCGGTTGTCTGACCCAAATAGTTGTCCACACTGGCCACTATAATATCAGTCAATGCAGTTAGTTCAGGCTCCAAGAACCGCGACTTCCATTGACAGATCTCAGGGACATGTGATTTTGCTGTTCCTGCCATGTTGCCGGTATTTCCGTGACTGGATGGCTACAGGAAGTGCCCGATTACATATGGATTGACTCTTTTAAAAATGGCCACTAGCGAGCATCCAGTTCCTGCAATGACGCTGTTTCCGGTTCCGCTGATTCTGTTGCTGGCAACGATTGGTCTTTTGCCGGTGTTTCTGTGATTTAGCATGCCAGAATTGCTGTTAACATAAGTTTTCTACACAGAAACACTGACATTTCATGGTTTCGCTGGTGTTTCTATCATGTTGGTAACACTGATTCCGGCAATGCGGTATTGGGTGCTCCTGCGAGGTTGTAATGTGCTGGAGATTCCGTCACTGCGGTAGCCCGAAACGGTGCTACTGGGATGAGGGAATCACTGGCGATTTTACGGCTAACTCGTAATGAGGGCCAACTCTCAGAAGACTGCTTTGAAAAAACACTGGCATGTATTTTGAGTGCAATGTTTGATGGTAACACTTGATTAAAGCTAGTTGTAAGAATTCCCATTAGGATGTGTTTTGGGCGCAGAGGGGTAGAAACGGTGGTAATGGCCATAGGTATTAGCATGGCCATGGGCAATCAATGGGTGAGCAAATAGCCACACAATGGCTACAAGCGGTGTGTCCCTCATATACCTTTTCTCCGTATCTATACTGTAATGCAATAGTTTTGCCTTATGTATATGATTATATATTATCCCTCATGACTGACTGTGTTGGCTAAAGCTGGTGGGAGTTCAGGTCTAAAGAATCTGTTAATCCAAAGGTTGAAGATCCCTGGATTAGAGAAACAATTGGGAAGTAGATTAACCCAAGAGGAACTACAGACCATTACAACAAATCCTGACCATGATTGCCACCATGTCTTGTCTTGCAATGCAATTTTCACCTAGCACAACCAAATAGCATTCATGTAGTGCATCTGTCCACCGCATTTCTCATCGTCCTCTTGTATATTACATTTTACCAATAATAAATGGTTTATACTGGATCCAGTGCAGTATCAGGGTTTTTGAGCACTGCATTATATTTGGGAAGAAGAAGCAGCTGAAATGTTAATGGTTACTTAAAAATATCAACTGGGATCACCATTTGACACCAATACCCTATGCAAGCATGCAATCAAAATCCACACTTTTTTCAGTCTCCATTCAGTTGATGTTTAAAACTCAATATGCAAACAACTAGATCGAAGTGTAACCAATTTCAACTGGGCAACTGGAATTTCCACCATGGTAGGTTCATGTCACTGTTGTGGTACAAAAGAAAGACTTAAGTGAATACTACAGTACATGCTACGCACCCTAGTGACTTGTACTGCTTGTCGATTTTCCACTTCCTAAAGACTCATGAAATAATGTAATCCCTCAGTGCCAAGGATAGAGCCTGCCTTAAAAAGCATTGAAAAAACAATGGAAGTCTGTGCCAAAGCGGGTTTCTACCCACATGCCAGTCACAACCTCCTCAAGCAAACACCAGCATTCATACCCCAGTTGCACTATCTCTGTGAATGGCACAACTGAGAGAATGGGGGACACTGGTTGGGCCGCTGTTGGAAAAAGGGGCAAGAACTATGTGTACAAGAGACACTGCAGTGAGCAATTTGTACTTACTGGTATGTTCTCACATCATTCCACCAGACTTCTGGGATATATCAACACAGGGCTCGAAATTAACATTGGGTAAACACAAGCAAAAAGCAGGTATTGGGTATCCAGCATTCACCAGTGACCAGGAGCTACCATTGGGGAACAAGGTGCTAATAGGTCACGTTCTACCAATCTAACTTCTGCATAAGATGGAAACACATAATTTTGGCCAATCATTTATGACCCCTTATGCATTAAATGTCATACAGATGTGTCCTAAAGCTTATTTATAGTTTGTCCCAAAAGCAAGTTTAATTAACTCTGGTGTGTTCGGCATCAGTTGGCTTGGGGAGCTAAAAGTAGCTCCTGGTAGATGTTGGCGTCAAGCTAACCAGGCCCTACTAGGCAACAAGCCGAGCTAAATAACTCCCAGCTACCCTCAATTTCGAACCCTGTCATCAAGACATATTAGTTAAGGTGGCAGCAAGCTACTCTTTTTTCCAAAAAGTGTTCTTGAGTAAAGCCTGGCCCAAAGAGTATCAGATGTGAAGCTTGGACCCAAGGATTGTTACAGAAAGCAGGTGGTATATCCTTAATAACACTCAGCAGTGGTCTGCAACCTGCGTCTCTCGAGATGTTTTGGACGATAAATCCATTGACTATGCTGGCTAGGACCGAAGGGAGCTGTACAAAACTTCTGGAGAGCCAAAGTTTAGTTGGAATGCCACTAGTGCTGCCTATGTGTATCCCTTCCAGAGAAGGAGTCTTCGGAATGGTGTATGCCTCATGGATGTAAGAAACAACCCACTACCCACTGTGCCACAGAAGGCATGGAAGGACAGTTCCAGTAAAGGCCAACGTATTTCACACCACAAACTAATCTGGCAGTCTGACACCCTTCTTTGATATAAACATTTGGAGCCCCCTATACATCAATATGATGCAAAGCTCTCTCTGCCTCCAAGGACAGATTTGGGGAATAAAGCCATCAAAAAGCTTTCTTGACCACTGATCTTACTTTCCCTGGGTTGATAGATGCTTTTTCTCTTGAATAAAGTATGCTTATGCTATGTTAGCATTGGAGCTATCTTGCATTTTGAAATTACTGCTGTTTCGTCTGTGTTATGAAAATATAATACTTCTTTAAGAAATATTCCCAGCCAAAGTCTTTATTAATCATGAAGTTCAGCTCACCTACATGTGTTCCGAGGAGTAGCTGTTTAAGGTGTTAGAGTTGTTAGGCGGCAGTTCCATTAAAATGTTGTATTTAGACTAAATCTCAATATTCATTCTTGGTCCTACAAAATAATCAGTGAGGACCATGCAGCTTAGTCATTAAATATCCAAAAATGAAAGGGCACCACCATGCATTGATAATGATTCAATGGGTTCCCCAGAGACAGGGATAGTATGTCCAGGGATTGAGCAGCAGCTGTACGTTTCTTGTATTTGGCCAACTGTTCATCCATCTCAGTGCCAAAGAGCTCGCTCCCATACAAGGATGGATTCAAATGTTAGCCTCCTGGAGGAGATGGGTAGACATAAGCCAGACTTGCCGAAATACATTCATTCCAAGGTTCCATCCACTGGGTGCTGTATCCACAAGTTTTTGGGTGCCTCCATGAAGGCAATGGATATCTGTTTCTCCGCCCCAATAATGGATGCAAACTCTTACTCGCTATTTGGATGCAGGACATATGCAAAGAATCTGAAGTCTGTCCACATGCAGACATCACACCCTGCATGGATTGTATCACAATTTGCTTACAGTAAGTGAAGAGAGGAGTTCTTGTAATTCTTTAACCAATAGCATCCATCTGCTAATTTTGCATATCCTGGCGATCACCCTTAGGATCTTCCATGCTCCTCTCTTAGTAGTGGGCCATAGTAACCACAGAGGAGTATTTTGGGTGGCTTGAACGTGAGGCTTTGGGCTTTATAAAGTGATATGATATGATATGGCATATGGCATATGTAGCGCGCCTATAAGTGTTTCAATGCACGACGAGGCAAGGGAGGGAAAACAGAGGGAGGACAAAGACAACGATCTTACTAGGCCTAGTGACATTGAGATTGAGCTAGTGCAGGGGGGAGGGGAGGGGGAAAAGTGCCAGGGGGGAGGGGAGGATGGGCAAGTGCCGAGCATGGGATAAAAACCACAAGTAGTGCGGCCAGCAAGTGGCAAGTGCAAGGGTTAAAGTGCAGACAGCAGGTGTCTAATAAGTGCAGATAAGGGGACTGTAGGGTTGAAAATACAGAGAAAAGTGCAAGGGTTGCCAGGAGGCAGTGCAGGGGTGCAACTGGGCGGACAGGGACCTGGAGCCGAATTCAGACTGTAACCAGGAGATCAGTGCAGTATCAGACAGGAGATCAGCAGGGGAGAGGAAGAGAGGAGGCAGAAGCAAAAAAGAAGGTTTTGAGGTGCTTCCAGAACCAAGATGGTTCTGCTCAAGTTTCAGAGAGGCAGGGAGGCACCAGCCAAAGAAAGAGATCTACCCCCAACTCATTGCTTGGAGAAGCGACTGACCCTCAAGGAGTTGGAGGTGGAGGAGCGAAGAGCTCGAGTAGGAAGATATTTCTGAAGAAAGAGTTGGAGGTATTGAGGTCCCAGGCCCCAGAAGGCCTTGCGGACAATGCAGAGGGTCTTGGACTTGATCCATGCAGCCACTGGGAGCCAATGGAGAGATAAGATCCCTGGGCTTGAGGCCAAGGACAAGTCTCACAGTCCTGTTATGGGTGAGTTGTAGAGGCGGAGAGTAGAGGCAGGCAGATTTAAAAAGAGGCTTTTGCAGTAGTCCAGCCTAGAGAGAACCAGAGCTCTGGAGACAGTGAGCTCCTTGGGGAAGGTGAGGAAAGGAAGAGTACTTCTAAGGAGGTGCAGCTGGTAGTTTGACTTCTTAGAGATGTCAGAGATGTGAGGAGAGAAGGAGAGTGTGGAGTTGAAGATGACCCCGAGGTTCTTAGCCTCACAGGTGGGAGCAGGAAGAGGGCCAAGAGTGGACGACCAGAGAGTGACAGAAAAGGAAGGTGCAGGTTAGCCAATGAGGAGGATCTCTGTCTTACTGGCATTGAGGCAGAGATCATTGGTGGCACACCACTCCTGGATTTCAGAGAGACTATCCGGGATGAGAGAGGGAGAAGAGGCGGCATAGGAGCCTGAAAGCAAGGTAAGTGTCATCCGCATAGCACTGAAAGTTGGAGCAGAGAGCAGCAATGCTGTGGGCGAGAGGTGCCAGGTATTGGTTGAACAGCCAGGGAGAAAGGTTAGACCCCTGGAGAACACCATTGGTAGAGAGTGAGATAGAGGAGAGGAGGGACCCAAGTTGGACCTGAGAGGGTCGGACCGAGAGGAAAGATGTCAGCCAGGCCAGGGCCTGATCAGTGATACCCAGGTTATCACAGAGCCGGTTGAGCAGAATGGAATGGTTGACCGCGTCAAAAGCAGAAGAGAGATCAAGTAAGGTGCGGACAGAGAGGTGATTAGCATCAAGGTTAGCGAGCAGGTCTTCACATATGTTCAGTAAAGCAGTTTCTGTGCTTCTGACTGCTCAGAAGCCATATGGATGGTCATGGAGACAACCAACAGATTCAGTTTGAAGATTAAGCTCGGAGATTGCCAGCTTTTCCAAGAGTTTGCCTAGGAAAGGAGTAATGGAGATCAGGCAATAGTTAGCCAGACAGAAGGAGTCGGCTGAGGGTTTCTTGAGAAGAGGGTGCACAAGAGCATGCTTCAGGGGGGAGGGGAAGGTTCCAGTGGTGAAAGAGTGGTTGTAGAAGTTGGTTAAAGCTGGAGTGAGGGTGTCAGTGTGGTCTTTGATGGTTTTGGAAGAACAGGAAAGAACCTGTTTTGATGAGACTTTCATAGATCTGACTTATCTAGAAACCTTGTCAGGGGTGAACAGAGGAAAGGTAGAGAAGAAGTGGCCAGAGGTAGAGGAGAAAGTAGAGGGAGAAGGAGGAGAGGAGGAGAGGGTGGACAGGATGCCCTGGGTTTTAGAGATGAAATGAGAAGCCACGGCCGTGCAAAATGCCTGGGAGGGCACAGGAGAGGTAGAGACTGCAGTAGGATTGGCCAGCTCCTTGTAGATTTTAAAGAGTTCAGCCGAATTGTTAGATGCTGCAGAGACGCAGGCTTGGATATGAGCTCTCTTCTTGGTGGGGACAGAGAGTCGGTATTGCCTTTGGAGCAGGCGGCAAGCCAGTTTGTCAGAGGATGCACAGCAAGCAAGACATTTCCTCTCAGCCATCCTACACTTGCCTTTACTGGTGACAAGGACTGAGTCGTACCAGGAGTTGCACTTGGCTATGGGCTTCAAGCGGATCCTCATGACAGGGGCAAGTACATCAAGAGTATCAGAGATAGAAAAGTGGAGTATGGAAAGGGCTGTGTCAGGATGTGAGTCAGCCAGAGGTGTAGGAGGAGAGAAAGTGGCGGCGAAAGCCTCACATGACACACACTTCATGGGTCAAATGACCGAGAAGGTGGGTGGCAGTGTGGGGGGTGGCTCGGGCTGAGGGAAGAGAGAGAGATGTTAGCGTGTATTTCATTGTTAGCTTTTTGTTGGTGACGGGGAAGGAGGCTGGCTTCTTCCAGATTTCAGAAGATACCCCAAGTACATCCCTTTGGGTAGGGATGTGTTACCTTCTCGGCCTTCGGATGACAAATGGGAACCAACATGTATGCCTCAGTGACCACAGCGTCTTCTGGCACCAGTTCCATCCGTATCATGATCTTATCAGGTATACGGTGAAAGCATTAGCACTCCTCTGGTGTAACATCAGGGTCCATACCCAACTGTTAGGCTTGGAACCCTAACGCCGGTGATTCAAACCTTGCGAAATGGTAGGGGGTGCCCATCTGTACCATCTTCGAATGAGCAGCCACAACAATTAGTGACCAATAGCCGTAAAGCAGTAGCCAAAGATTATATTGGTAATGACATCAGAAATGCCAGTGCCCAGTAAAAAAGGGTGAGGGAATTCCAAGATAAAAGAATGAACTGTGATGGGGTATCACCAGAGACAGAAGCCTGATGACTGTACAAATGTCAAAGACCACCAGTTCTGATACATCATTGGGTACAGGCATGGGCATGGACAGGTCCTGACCAGCTCATATTAAAAAAGGAATGTACTACTCAGCCTTGTCCAAGGATGCCCGTTCCAATGCTTGCCCAAGCGCAGAGTGTCCCAGGACAGGGCTAAAAACCCCTGAGCTGTGCTCTGCCTGATCCCTCCATTAAACCCTGCCTGGGAATGAAAACAATCAAAATGAAGATCTGGGCCTTTGTTACCATGGTGACGGCCTGCCTATGCATCATGGGAAACCTTTTCTTCCTGCTGCATACTGGAAGTGTTCTTTATCACCTTGATGTGCAGCAAAGATAGCTCCTCACAGAACCCCAGATAACGGGGCAATAATTTCTTAGATTTGTACCCTTCAATATTTTAGTCGGTACCAGACCCTTGGCTTTTGGGGAAGTCAGTGGGACTAGTGAGGAGATACCAGAAGGGACTGAGGGATATGCCTGGATGTCAAGCTAGAGATCTCATTATGCATACTGGAAGGGGATTGCAAATCGTCTGTCACACCAGCTACTCCCCACAAATCGCTGGATTTGCCTTTACAAGCCTTTGAACAGCTTGCAGAATATTTGGTCTGTCTTTAAGCATCAATCTTTGAAACTCCTGAGTTTTTTCTGGATGTAGGAATCCCTGGTATTCCATAGTCACCTACAGAAGGGACAGTTACCAGTGACTTGTATAGAAACAACAATCCACTTGGTCTCAGGGAATCTGAAGATAACGGTTTACTCATCATTTCCTTTCACGCCAAAAATGCCTTATGATCCAATGGGCCAAACAATGAAGACCTCCATTTACCAATGAAGCCTGTTTTTAAGGGCCTGAACTAAGATGGCGGCACAGAGCACGGCCATGGGGGTATCCGGTCATTCTTATGAATGTAAAAGATTTGAATGGCAAACCATCAATTTTTTTTTTGTCGAAATGCAATTCCTTTGAATGAACATTTAGTTGAAAAAAATTCGAAGGTGCCATCGACGTGTAATGGTATTAGTGCAGAGCTGGGGCCAGGGTTAGGGTTTGGGCTTGGGTAGTTTCGGGGTTAAATTAGGGTTAGGGTTAGGGTTGGGGCTGGGGCTAGGGTTAGGGTTAGGTTGGGGTTAGGATTGGGGCTAGGGTTAGTTTAAGTGTTAAAATAGGGTTAGGGTTGGGGCCTGGGTTAGTTTAGGGGTTAAATTAGGGTTAGGGCTAGGGTTGGGGTTAGGGCTGGGGCCAGGGTTAGGGTTGGGGGTGGGGGGATGGCGTGAGGGTTGGGGGTTTTGGGGGGGACCCCTCCACAATATACACAAAAACTTTAAAACGTTAGAAGGGGCTGGCCAGTGCTGAAATTGCAGCGCTGGACAGCTGCATGTAACGTTTTAACTTTACAAAAAAAGCATTGAAATGCTACTTTTAACATGTAAAGGTGCATTTCCATTGAAACCAGTCCATGCCTATTGTCGACGGATTGGTTTTGAAAGAAATGCATTTTTGCATGTTAAATATAGCTTTTCGAAACTTTTTCTTTTGAAACTTTGTTTTCGAGGGTTTAGTGATTTTTGAAACTTTTTTCGAAAGAATCACTATAAACCCGGCCAGGGCAAGGAAGCCTGAGCCCGGGCGTTATATGGACCACAGCTGCATGCAAACTACCAGTGATTTGTGCAAGAAATGTTACGTTCTCGGTAACGGAGGGTCGTACATTTGAGAACTATGCAATAAGGGGGCATGGATTTTCCCAGTGCATGATATTACGATACATATTCACAAGAGAAAAATCAAAAATACCATATCAAAAAATCAAACAGAGCATTAAGTACAAGGACTAAAAAAAACATTTAAGCCAATAATGATTAACAACGTGGTACATACAGTGCCATCCAACCTAAAGTCATAAGTGTTATTTAGGGTCCCGGATTGTGGTATGCAGCAATAGAAACATTGGCGCCCCCCCCCCCGCCCCCCTCATCCCATATCATGCTCATAATGTCCAGTAAAAGCTCTCACTGCACTCCCTTTTTGAAGATTTGAAGAGCCTCGCGCACCCCACGCCATCTTCCAGGGCTTCCTAGTGGGGCCAGCCCCACAGTCTGAAGACCACTGCCTTAGAGGCTCTCATTGGAGACAAGGGCACAGTCCAAGGTTGGGCGGCTCGCGCACCCATACTTAAGCGAAACCCTACATATCTTGCGCCCAATTGAGCAAGTCACAGGACTGAAGTCGAGGGTACACGCGGGTGGACGGAGTGCCCCCACTTTTTTCAGAGGGCACCTTGATATTTCTGGTGACGCCACAATTTCTGGTGACGCCACATTCAATTGGTATGTTAAAGAGTCCCCCCACTTTTTTTTTTTTTTAGGGCTTGACCCAACAGCCATTCTTGTGTGAATGTTTTATATGAAGCGTGCAAGTTCACAACACGTGTTGTCAGGCCCTAGATCTCGAACCTTCCAGTGAATCTTCAGGCCACAAACGACTTCCTGACATTTAAGAGATGGCTGAAACATTGGCCCAGGGTGGGCGAAGAAGGGATGTAGCACAGGAAAATCACCTTTCAATGCGTCAGGGCCCTAAATGGCCAGGCAATAAAGGTTCCATCGACTTTGCATCCATCATTGCACAGACGTGCTATGGAGGTGCTGCAGGAAGGCAGAGCGTGAACGCCAGTGATAACGTCCCTGGCCGCAGGTCATTGATCAGCCTGTGTTTACAGCTGACGGATAGAGATCAAAGAAAGCAATCAAACACACTGAGCTCCTGTGCTGGTGCGATTGTGGGCATAGTGGGTACATTAAGGGGCGTCTGTGTGCGCGTGCGTGAGAGAGAAAGGGAGAGAGAGAAAGAGAGAGAGAGAGAGCAGATAGATTGGCTACTTTTCATTTACACACACACATCTTTTTTTATTTAAGTATTAAATACTGCACACAGACACCCACTATACATATTCATATATGTTGGGAGGAGAGGCTTTGCGGTGTATGCGAGGGTCTATGGTCTTTACATTGAATGCCATTGCATCTAATGCCATTCCATCGAAGTTTTTCCATCTAAAAAATTTCCGTCAAATGCATTTTTTTCTTGTTTTTTTCTTTCCTTTTTTGGGGGGAGGGTCCCCTGAGAGTCCCCCCAAAACCTCTGTTTTTTTACCCTTTGAAATGCACTTGAACAAAAATTAACCCTTTACCCCCCAAAAATGTGCATTCGATAGACATTTTTTAGATGCAAAAATTTCGATGGAACAGCATTAGATGCAATGGCATTCGATGCAAAGACCAGCTACCGTGTGCGATATTAGTCCTGCCCCACAAAACTAGGTCCACGTACACATCCACATACATCCACATACACATGTCATTCCTCCTACACACTGTCAAAAACAACAATGGGCATCATTATGAGTTCCATGGTTCAAGGGATCGAGAGATGCAGGGGAAAAACTGCAGTTAAGTAGCACTAATTCCATTACCACCACTTTTACTGCCGCTTAACACACTGCCAAATTCTGAGAATTAATGTAAAGTACAGGATTCACCTGCAGCAAATAGCTATAGGCGGATTTACTGCACCAGGATTACCGCTAGCGGTAAATCAACCAAAATCGTCATAGATTACTTTGGTCTCCAAAATTGGAACTAATTCCACTGATACCCCACTTCTAATCTGGAGGTAGATCTGTGGGACCAAGTGGCGGTAAAAGTATTTGAGTTTGGTGGTAATTCTGACAGAATTACCGCCAAACTTGTCATGAGGCCCAATGTTTTCTGCATATACACAAACACTGCATGTGGAAAATCTAATTTGTGGATGTGTTGTGGTGTTTGCATGATCTTTGTATGTGGCTGAGAAATGCACCAACACCCAAATCCCCTCCTACACACCGTTACATACAGCTGTGCCATTTTTTGTGTAGAATCATTCATTTATTTATTCATCCATCCACCATACACTGACAACGCTCCTCCCAGGGTCGGACTGAGACAAGAAATAGGGCCGGACACCCAAAAGAAAGTGGCCCACCCCTCACCTCTGAAAAGTGGCCCACCCCTCACCTCAAATAGTGGCCCTCAAACCATCCGTGAATCACGTCAATTCACGGCTTTACGCTTGAGAAAGTGATAACATTCCTTTTGTTCTTTTTTTTAAAAAAAATCCTCATCACATAGTAAAATACTTATTTTGCAGAACCAGACTCAAGGCATGTCTACTCGTTGCCACCAGTAATGAAAATAGAGTTGCATTTAATAAGCAGTACAGCCAAATGATGACAACGTAACAACAGAACTCATAAAATAACATAACTTTGCATACAGTTCTGTGACAGGGTCCACAGTTCCTGGAAATCCTGCTTCCATCTTCAAAATGTACAACTGCAATCAAACAGCCCTTTTGGTTAAATCTCTGGGGATAGACAGTCAAAAGGTGGTGTTCAGCGCCCTACCAAATGAAAAACAAACATTGGCAATGCCAACAGTTTGGCCTTTTGTTTATATATGGGAAAGGCATTTGCCAGGCAGTTTTAACTGCCCATTGATGATAGCAGGTGCAAAATGGTGCGAGTACTCAGACAACTAATAGCACCGCCAGGCAAATGCCTAATTTTTTCTATATAAGCCAAAACTGTTGGCTTTGCCAATGCTTGTTTTTAAGAGGACTTCAGTGAAGGACATGCATAGTGCTTAGAATTTGAGTGGCTGAAGGCAGACCTGGTGAAGACATTTGTATTACACTAGTAGCTCTTTACTGCTTCCTTTAAGTCACGAACTCTCAGAAAACTGCTTTGCAAAAATACTGGCAGGAACTTCAAGTGCAAAGTTTGAAGTTATAGCAAAGTTTGAGAGGAAGGTAAGGTTCGCCAAATTATCCTTCATCCCTGGGGCTCGGAGGAAATCATGGTGGCTTTGGAAAACGCCACTCAAATGGACTTTAGTCAGAACAGGCAATTTTGCTTGCAATGTGGTTCACTTTAAGACAGGCCATGTTACTAACAATCAATGCTGTGTTACATATACAGAGTGATGCACACACATAAAACACAAGCGCTCCGGCTGCATATTATTTGCCCAGGATCATCCCCTGGACCAACGCTTCATTATACATAATGGGACCTTTGAAACACAGGGGCCCGACAACAACACTTATATTCTAGTGGTAATAGTCTACACCTCTACGTGGATGGATTGGGTAAGCCCATGCAGGTTTACATTTGTTGACACACTCAACGGAGGAGATACCCGATTTGAGGCTGACTGACATGTATGCAGCTGTGCTCACAGGAAATGCAGATCTTTCTTAGGGAAATGGGTATGGAGCACAGTTGGATCGCACTGCATCATCCGACCACCAATGGGCTAATGGAAAGGGCAGACAGATTTTAAAAAGGGGGTATTCAATTGCCCTGAGCCCTTGCTTGGAGAGAGGTTGTGGGGAGGCCACAGTCGTGTTTAATGACCCCTCATTCACCTACTGGTTTAGCACCATTTTGCAAGAGGCGGGGATGCCAACTTCCAGGCTGGGACCAGTTTAAACCCAGAACGGATGGAAAGGGAGAGTGACGAAGAACAAGTAGACGTACAGAATGTACTAGGTAACAAGGAAAAAGTACACAAGTTACCATGATCCACGCCACGGTTCAAGAAAGTAGTTACTAAACACGATGACTGGATGAGGGTAAGAAGGCCTACCCTGATGGTCACGGGTTAAAAGCCTATTTACCGGATAAGAAAGACATGGAGGTCTCAGCAAGCGGTATGGTGTGGAGTAAAATTGACATGAAGGTAACAGCAGCAAACCTGTTATGGAGCACTCCCTTGCGAGGTCTACAGGAAGTGAATGCAAACGCACCCGGAAGAATCTGCCTCTTCACACCAGACATAGGAGACAAACAGCGTGCATGGAGAATTTAGCGACATAAGCAGCTGTGAATGTTCTCATGTAGTGCAAGGAGGGGAATGGAATGTTAGTGTTTGCTATTGTTCCTCTATCCGTACTGGCATGCTTATGTGTCATGTAATGCCCTTCACTCATGTCCATATTTTGATTTGATGCCCTGCACTCTCAGCCAGTTGCCAACTGTCTCTGGCCTGAAAGGGTTGTGCACCCTGAAGTGAATCAACGTCTTTCTGTGGTATTTGGTTTTTGGAGCTTTCCTGCGTCTTTGTGAATGCCTGTTTTCTAAGCACTACTATTACTTGCCCCTTGTCAAGGGTCTTGTATATTAAGCTATCCCCGCCCCCAGCTGCATTCTAGGGCCCCACTTTTATTGGCCAAGTTAGACAGCATCATGGGTGGTGGACGGTGGTCCTTGACATTTGAGTATTGTCTTTAGGCTGTCTCTCAAGAGTCTGTCAAAGGTCTCCACTTACTGACCCGGGCATTGATAGTTCTACTTGTGGACCTAGTGCTGACGGAACCTGTAACAGGAATTGTAAGTGAGGAGCTTGTCCACATTCAATGAAACCTTCAAGAGCTTCTAAATACCTACCACACATCCCGTTTCATATTTCAGCAGGACTGTCTACATACACAACCCCAGAGTTAGAGTGCATGTGCCTTGGTTCCCGAATTCCTGTTGTTTGATATGCATTTGACTCCCTGTGTGATCTTGCGCACAAGTCCCTTGCCAGTATCCCCTGCCTCGTTTCTCCCGGTGTCAGTTGCCTTCTAAAAAGAACTGTAGCTTTCGGGTCTTCAGTAGAAGAAGAATGGCGTTGCCTTGCAATACTGGCTGTTTCTTCATTGTCCACGGATGTAATCACGTGCGACAGAAGAGGAAGATTAGAGACCGTCGCGCATGACTGTGATCACAGGAACTGCATGCCGTGCAGATATGGGAGATAAGCGGGCGCGTAGATACAATGCAGCCGGCGGGCGCGTACAAGGAGATAAACCCACTGAACCTTGCATGCCATTGTCACACTGAAGCAAAGGGGCCATGTTGCAAGAAAGCTTTATTTACAAGACACAAGATGTTGACTTTCTTATAATTCATTTTGTTTGTGATTGTACACATCACAAACTCTGAAATGTAAGAAGCCTTTGCATCACCCTAGTAGCAGAGAGAGGTTTACTCTTGTTCTCATTCAGGCAAAATCAAATTACATTGCGTATACATTTGTTTAAAAAAAAAAATTAAGAATGTCAAAAAATCCACCCACTGCATTTTCTCTCACTGTTGAGTCCACCCAGCAGGATATGAGCTATGCCAAAACTTCAATGAACACAGAATACAAACGTGCTAAAGGCAGCAGTTCACCGAGTTTCTTTTCAATGTTCAGGAGTTGGGAGTGTGGTTAAGCCATATTTGGTGCCAGCCAATTCACAGGGGGTACAAACCAAAAACTAGGGAGAGTCACTGCCACTTTCTAGCCCCCAAGCGATGCTTCTGCAATCTCCCTGACACAGGCAAGGTGTTCCAGCAGTGACATGTCAGGGCCTTCCTCGAGATGTAACACTTCCAGTTCCTGCACCCCTTTTCTTTGCCGAACGTATTCCTAGCTCCCCTCTTTCTTTCATCAGCCCTGAGCACACGCTGCAAAGATAGCTCTGTTGGTTGCGCACATGTGCCATAAAGAGTAAAAATCAACGCTCCCCCTAGGATCTCAAAGATATAATTACTGGTAACAGGGCGGATCTTACTTTTAAGTGCAGTGTACCTACGTACACATATGTGTAACTGCTGATGGGGTGCAGGGGCTATAAGGTCAGTCACTATAACAAAAGAAAAACACCTTTATTAGGGATATGGTATGGTGAGGTCCTCGCCATCCTGGCCGCAAACCCTATCCCTCACCCACTCCCACTTCTACTCAGTGCAGCCTGGCAGCTGTTTCTAATGAAACATATGCACAGCAAACTAAACAGGCCATGAATGCTCCCCCATGTCAAGCTGTCCCAGCAGAACCTGAGCACAAAGGGTTAAATCCATAAAGTGGCAGAACCTCTGCCTGCAGACACGCCTGCCTTATATACAGAGTGATGATGCATACTTGCTCCGGCTGAATACTATTTGCGCAGGATGAGGATCACAAGATTGCACTGCACTGCAGTAAAGCATCCCGATTCCAGTACATAACTCCCTGAATCATAATGCCAATGCCATACCCTCCAAAAACACAACCTGCTCTTACTGTCAAATCCGGCTTCCAGTCCAGTCCCACCACACCACCCACGTGACTCCATAATCAGAGACTAACGCTACTTGTGCAAATCGACCCGAAAGGGCCAGGAGGCTATTCTAACAACAACACATCATATTCTAGTGGAGACTTTGTGCAGAATAAAATAAATAAATAATAAGGTAATTTCCCACTGGCCCTCACTCACCATCCATACTTAAACTTCTGTGACATTGCCGACGTGTGGCAGGTCTCGATGCGCTGCTGCGCACACAGCAAAGTGGCGGCTCAGCCTCAGTCTGCCTGCTGCTGCTGCTGGGGGGGCTGGGCCGGGTTCAGGGGCCACTGGCCAGGGCAGGATGTGGGCGGCCCCCAGCCACTAGTCTGCTGGCTTGCTGCCTGCTGGCTGCTGCTGCCTGCAGTGTCTTCGTCGTCGAGTCCACTCGTCGTCAGTCTTGGGAATGGGGGCACTGGGCTGGCTCAGCTGGCTGACTCTCTGTGGGCTGCCTCTTCGACTCGTGGCCAAAAAATAATGCCAGGGTCAGGAGGAGGACCACTATATAACAGAGAGTCACCCATGTGTCCACCGATTGTGGCGGCACACACAGTCTGTCTGAGACTGTCGCCGCCCCAGCCCCCCACAGGCACAAGTTGCTTTCAACTTTGCAGGGCAACAAATTAATTGTTGATACTTCCTGAAAGTTGAAAGCAACTTGTTGTGTGTGAACCTGGGGCAGCCCCGCCCCCAGCCCAGCCCTGTAGGAGCCGGAGCCCGGAAGGAGCGCAGCCCTGCCAGCAACCTCCTATTGTGTGCTGCAGTCTGTAGTTGTTTGTGTTAACATTGACTGTACGTTCTCACGGGGGGGCGGCCCTCTAACATATGCACATTGTGATGGATCATGCATGCATGCATCATGATTATGATGCATGCACTGCAAATCATCAAAGCAAGGTAACAACGTGTGTGTTGCTGTTACCTTGCTTTGATGAATATGCTCCCTCCAGGTCAGGAGGCCCGGCTGCCGGCAGCTCCAGGCTGAGGCTCCCCTGGGCCCGGGCTGGGTGGTCCGTCCCCCTCCCAGAGAGAGAGAGGGCCCGGTCCGAGGCGAGCTGAGCACACACAACAAAAAAAAAAGGCCCAGCTTGGGCTTGCAGCCTCACAGCAGCAGAGCAGACACGTGTTATGTGTCTTGTGCGTTCGCAAAAATGATAATTTAATAGACTTTTACACCAAAAAAAAACGGCCCAAGGGTGGCCTCAGGAAAAAACTGGCCCCCAGGTCCCAAAGGTCATCGGCCAGTGGCCGATGGACCGATACGGCCAGTTCAGTCCTGGCTCCTCCCCCAAAAAGGAATGAGTGAGTACATTTGCGTTTTGAAACATTTGCTCATTATTAGTTACTTTCCACAATTCATAGGTATAGTTCTATGCATGGTTTCTAGCTACACGTCGCTGCCCTCTGGGGTCGGAATCCCTTTCCTTCAGTGGAAAAAACTCTGAAATATTAGTCCAGTTCAGAAGTGCTATACTGTCCAAGTGTTGCAGGGAAATTCTCGCACTGTCCGCTACAATGGAGGCAGCTCTGAAGAGAAGTGCTGGACTGTCCTGTTAAAAATATAGAAACCCTGCAGAGAAAGGCTGGCACTGTCTCTTTTCAGTATAGCAGTGAAGTGCTGGTACTGAGCCATTACAAGTGTGGCAGCCCCGCTGAGAAGTGCTGGTACTGAGCCATTACAGGTGTGGCCGCCCCGCTGAGAAGTGCTGGTACTGAGCCATTACAAGTGTGGCAGCCCCGCTGAGAAGTGCTGGTACTGAGCCATTACAGGTGTGGCAGCCCCGCTGAGAAGTGCTGGTACTGAGCCATTACAAGTGTGGCAGCCCCGCTGAGAAGTGCTGGTACTGAGCCATTACAAGTGTGCCAGCCCCGCTGAGAAGTGCTGGTACTGAGCCATTACAAGTGTGGCAGCCCTGCTAGGAAGTGCTAGGACTGTCCCATTAAAAATATAGAAACCCTGCAGAAAAAGACTGGCACTGTCTCTTTTAAGTATAGGAGCGAAGCTAAGAAGAGCTGGTACTGAGTCATTACAAGTGCGGCAGGCCCAGTGAGAAGTGCTGGTACTGAGCCATTACAAGTGTGGCAACCCCGCTGAGAAGTGCTGGTACTGAGCCATTACAAGTGGGACAGCCCCCCAGAGAAGTGCTGGGACTGTCCCATTAAAAATATAGAAACCCTGCAGAGAAAGGATGGCACTGTCTCTTTTAAGTATAGGAGCGAAGCTAAGAAGTGCTGATACTGGGTCATTACAAGTGTGGCAGGCCCAGTGAGAAGTGCTGGTACTGAGCCATTACAAGTGTGGCAGCCTCACTGAGAAGTGCTGGTACTGAGCCATTACAAGTGGGACAGCCCCGCAGAGAAGTGCTGGTACTGAGCCATTACAAGTGTGGCAGCCCCGCTGAGAAGTGCTGGTACTGAGCCATTACAAGTGTGGCAGCCTCACTGAGAAATGTTGGTGCTGAGCCATTACAAGTGGGACAGCCCCGCAGAGAAGTGCTGGGACTGTCCCATTAAAAATATAGAAACCCTGCAGAGAAAGGATGGCACTGTCTCTTTTAAGTAAAGCAGCCCTGCTGAGAAGTGCTGGTACTGAGCCATTGCAAGTGTGTAAGTCCTGTTCGAAAGTGCTACTACTGTACAAATGCTTCAGAGAAATGCCCGTACTGTGCATTTCATCACAGGGTGTGTGCATGGAACGGGAGACCATATTTCAATCACCAATCTGGCATTGGTCCTGTTCACATGCTCCACCATCCTTCTACTAAGGGGTTAGCACTGAACATTCCCTCAGCATCACTAACAAGCAGCCATGAGGAAATAGCTGTAGCAGCATTTCTTAGCTGGCCTGCTGAGCTTTACAAGAGCCATGTGGCGACAGTGTTGCCATATGGTGATGACACTGGAACCTCCGAACAGGGTTTCGATACTAGGACAATACTGTCCTTTCAGAGTGAGCACACACTCATGACATTTTTATTCATAATTTCAACATGCCACCACTCTACCTCATCCACCACAGAGTCGGCCCACACCAAACAAGTGGCGGCATTGCCATCATACACAAAGACTCACTCACACTCAGCAACCCCCACTCCCACCATACACACCATTTGAAGTGCCCCACTCCATCTCACCCCTGCCCCACATGTATCTACCTCATTTACCACCCCACCATACAATCGCAATATCTGCATTGAACGGTCTGACCTCGCTATGAACCACTACAGCTTCTCCTGCATGAACACCTACATTTGAGATTTCAGCCCTGGTAGTTCCCTCCCCGAAAACCACTCCATACTGAAGGTTGTCCTCATTCCACCTTTCCACTACGACCTCACCCAACGAACACAACACCAACCCACATGTAGGTGGCAACACTCGGCCTGATTTCCTGCAAACGTTCAGTTTCTGTGCCAAATTGAGTCTGGTTAGTGCGTGCTGACCACTTTGTCACCCCCTTCACGCTCACACTGCCATAAAATATCCCCCACCTGCCACAAATCCCCTCTGTCCCACAGTCAGGTACATAAAACACATCACAAACACAGCATTTGCCCCACTCATACCAATCCCCCTTCCTTCAGACCCACCTCAACTTCTCCTCAACAATTAGAACACCTCAATCATCCAGGCGCTCAAGCAAATATCACCCCTCAAAGCACAGAAACTTGACACAAGCACCACCACAAGCGATGGGTCAATAATGCCCTACTCACCATCAAATAGCAAAGTAGACACCTAGAAAGAGCCTGGCAAAATAACATGTGTGCGTCCACCAGGACAACCCTCAAAGAATGCTGCTACAAATAAAAATACACACAGTCAAATCTGTCCACTACCTCCATGAGCTCCAACACGGCCCCAAGCAAACAACAAATCTTTTAACATCACCAAGTCACCTACAAATCACCATCCATCCTTAGCATGCCCTCATCCGTTGCAGTATGCAACTCTCTCATGGAATAATTCAACTCCAAAATACACATTAAACAAGCCCTCTGTAACAATATGACTACTGCTCTGCAGGTGTCCAGCCCCACACTACTTTCAAACAAGCAGTGATCCCAATCATAAAGGTCGAGAGAGACACAGCCTGACATGTATATCTCCTTCACTTTGTTGTAATGTGGGCTGAGGTTATGCTATACTCTGATGGGGAGGGGTGAGCTGATAATTGTAGCAAACCAAGCAACTTAAATACAACAGTCCAAAATAAAAGAATGTCCAATCAAGGTTCTATAGAAATGTAGACATCTAATCAAACAGTAAAATGCAAACAGCTAATCAGAAATCACTAAGAAAAAAACCACTGGGCCTCATTACAAGTCTGCCGGTCCGCAAACAAGGGCCGGCACTCTTGTTTCCAGACCGGCAAACTACGAGTTTGCCTGCCGGGGCCGCTGCACCCGACAAGTCTGACACTATTAGACGCAGCGGCCACAGTAGGCAGACTCTTCAAAGAAACACTGCCACCATTAGCAATGGCGCTTCCGTGTCCCCACTTCCATAGAGTCCTAAGGGACTATATGGGAATGGGGACTAACATTTTACCAGCCCCTGGGGGCAACCTCCTAATGAGGCCCAGAGAATGCCGGCATTTGCAGAAAGGAGGTTTTGGGTAGATGAACAAGGGTCTTCAGGTCCAACATTGTAATAATGTCACTGTTCAAAGGATATTTCTTTAGGAACAAGATAGTGAAGGAGCGGGGGCTTATAAGTCACTATGATCCCAAAAGTTAACAAAGCCTCATCACAGTACCTTATGTTCTTGTCTTTGGGGAGTAACAGGTTGTTCAGCACCAAACGAGGAGTCTGGGTGCTTTCGGCACCAGGCTGGTGTTGAGTCAAGAAGCAGCAGAGCTGGGTCAAACAATGCAGTGCTGTTCAGCAGTAGCAATGGCTTTCTGGTCGGAGACGCTAAGAATGGCAGGTGATGTCAGGTCGGTGGTGCTGGAAGACTATACAGTCTCAGGAACGGAGATGCATAGACTGGCTTTCGTGGTGAGTGGGCTTGGCTGGCTCAACACAGCATCGGAGTACTCCAGTGGTGTTCGGCTGAAGCTCGAAGAATCCGGAGACCAGGCAGTAGTTGGTTGAGCTGCTGTTGTGTAGGTGGTAAGGTGATCTACCACTATCACCTTAAAGTAAGTCAAATTGTTGTGGATTACCATCTACACAGGCTGCGCTTGGTAACCATCTGAAAACCACTGAATGTGGAGAGTTTGAACAGAATGGATGGGGAAGTAGTCACAAATATATTCAGCTGATTTATTAATTCAAAGAACAAGGTTGTACATTCACAGGTAAATTATCTCGCATTCAATGTGTTGAATAAATCAAAACTTAAATAAAGTAAACGTCTGTGTGTACATCGTTGTGTTTATACAATTGTAAAAGAAAGTGTTTATACTTAAGACTCAGTATATTTCCATGTAATGTCAAAACACATTATTTGAAACAGGCTATCTGCCAGGTAGCAATAATCAACTTGTATACAATTGCGAAAAAGTGCTTTGTACTAAAGAAATGCCATAATCGCATGTACGTCCTGCCATGTAATGCCAAATGATACCAAGTATTTTATACTTAAGAAATGCCTGCCATGTAATGCCAAATGATAACAAGTATTTTATACTAAAGAAATGCCAAGTATTTTATACTAAAGAAATGCCAACACGTGTTTCAACCAAAAAGGCCGTCCTCAGGGCATACAAATACATTTGCCGTTTGAACTAATATATAGTTATTGAACCTTGGCTATTATTAAATAGAAACAACCAAAGTAGGGGGTAGTAGGTCAAAAAAGCACGAAGAAACAGGAGAGAAGAGAAAAATAGAAAAATAACATTAGAATGATACGTGCAGTTGGTTATTCTAATTATTGATATATAGATAGATGAATCAATTCATACCTTAATTGTGATTGTGATTTACTAATTCTTGATTGTGCTTTTGATAGTTGGGGAATTAGTAATTCCTACATGCTTGGCTGGACAGGTCTGTAAGCTTTAAAGCCATAAAGTAAAATGGCGCATATTTAGCTTAAAATTCTGCACTGGTAGTTTATTGTGCAGTAATAACATATAATTTGTAAAAAGTATAGAGGTTATAATTACCAGTCTTGCAATCAAGTCGTAGTTGTTGCTCGAACGGTGTGCCGCTAATGCAGTACAAATAAAGTATAACGCACGTTTTTAGCGTGCTTTCCCTTTAATACCGGCCGTGATCTACAAAATGAACATGACAGCGTGTTTAGACGATTGGAAATATAAAAATGCTGCATCAACTTCGCTTGTGAGAAAAGTAAGGGGCAGCTCTGGCTTACCGGGGTATGCTCCAAATGTTAGTGTGCACAATGGCGGGTTGTTTCTCCAATACTGAAGGCATCGGCAAAGTCTGGGGGTTACTATAGTAACCTCCACGGATTAGGTCAGATGATGTAGTCACATGACCCAGTTGCTTGGAAACTCCTTCCAAGCCGGAAATACTAGAAACAGACATTTGTAGAGCACTTGCTTTACAGAGATGCACTCATTTAGTGGAACTACATTCAACAATAGTGTTTCAACAGCTTGATTAAGTACAGATATTTGGTATTGGTGCTAAATACCAACACGGCATAAAAAAATGGAAACGGACATAGTCCGCACAGTTTAGGTGCAGGAACTACGGTAATAAGGCTTGGTGTATGCCTTGCAGGGATGCACTCATTCAGTGAAACTACATTCGCCAATACTTATTCAAAAACTGTATTAGGTTCAGATATTTGGTTATTGGTGCTAAATATCAACACGGCATAAAAAGTCGAAATGGATATTGTCCGCACAGTTAACGTGCAGAAACTGCGATAATAAGGCTTGATGTATGCCTAAATTTGAAAACCTTGGCGGTTCAATGTAGGAATATATGGTAATTTTTCATGCAACATATGAATGATTAAATGAGCGTATATTGATACTAGAGTAGTCAACATTTTTTAGGGCATTGTGTAATTTGAGGTGTGGGAAGGCAATTAATTGCCAGTTGAGAGATGATGATCGGTGGAATCTCAAATAGGTTCACTAGACTATGTATAGGCACCTCGGGCATAGCCGGTAAACCCTCTCATTGTTCATAGGCTTAATAGCGTATGTTTAGCATTAGTTTAAAAATTTGTCAAAGTTGCCACTAGGTTCCCATGGTAACATGACCAATTAAGGCTGAACTAATGAAGCATGGCCACTGTGGCTAAATAATCGGAGCAAAAGCAAATGCAAAGGTCAAATTAATCAGGCTATATCTGAGTATTTTTGTTCCATGCTAAGCACTACTTGTCTGTGGTTAGGCCCTGTTTAGCGAATATAGTACGGTAGTTAGAAAGGAAAATTCATACACTTATGGGATAAGTAAAAGAGAGTATCATATGCGATGGGGTTGTTAAGACTACTGAAAAATATAAGCCTATTGGAAGTAATGCTTGAGGGTTGGGACATTGAATGGTATACAACACAAATGAACGACAATATTGGAAAGAAATGGCAAAATATGCTTGCAATTGGTAAGTGATAGTTGTCGTGCAACTGATAACCACAACGTATGAGCTAAGCTTGTAACGGATATGCACATATGGTCGTTGATGTCTGTTACCTATAGGAACCCATGGTATCCGAACAATATGTCAACAGTTGGATTTTCACAAAATTATAGAAACACATTGAGTTCATGGTCTTGGTTCAAGCCAAGTGACAGACAACATAGTTTACAAATCATTCTTGCTTCCTGCTGTCGTAGGATCAATTCTCTGTTACCACCTCTCTGATGTTGTTTGATGTGTTTAAGTCCAATGAATTTGATATCTTTGATGTTATCCAGTTGATGATGCTTCTGCCATTGGGAAGCCAATGGGAGTCTGATATCCTGACTGCTGGCTGCGTCCATGTATCCTGTAAACTTAATATCAAATGTGTTGTCATTGAGATAAAGCATGAATGCTTCAAAATCTTCTTTACTACCTTCCCAAATGGCCAGGACATCATCAATATACCTTTTCCACCTGATAATGTGGTGCTTGAAAGGGTTATTCTGAAAAATATATCTTTCCTCAAAAAAGGCCATAAATAAGTTGGCCAAAGAGGGCGCATATTTTGCCCCCATCGAAATCCCTTTGATTTGGGAATAATAGTCACCATTGAAAAGAAACTGATTTTGCGTAAGAGTGAATTCCAAAAAACTTTTAATCATCTGTACATGTGTATAATGGGAAGCAGAGTAAGTTCTGAAACTGAAATCAATCGTTTCCAGGGCCAGTTGGTGTTGGATTGAAGTATATAGTGCTGCCACATCTAGAGTCACTAAATAGTATGTGGGTTTCCAAGTAATCCCTTGTAGTATTTGCAACGTGTGCGTTGTGTCTTTTAGATATGCTGGGATCTCAGGTACCAAGTGTTTAATACTGCTGTCTATATAATCAGCAAGTGCTTCGGTAACTCCTCCCTGTCCACTCATAATTGGTCGAACTGTTGGGAGAGTCAGAAACGGTTTATGAAGCTTGGGTAAGAAGTAGATCGTTGGCATAAGTGGTTTGGAAATCGATAGAAACGCCTTTTCATCATCTGAAAGTAATCCTTGGTTGTACCAGAATTGAAGTAAGGTTTGTAATTCTTGTAAAGTTAATAATGTAGGGTTGGTAGTGAGTTTCCCATAACATCCCGGCGTAGTTAGATGTTCCATTGCCATTTTAATGTAATCTGATTTATTCAGAATGACAATGTTGCCACCCTTGTCGGCCTCTTTAATGATGAACTGTCTTCACATATGTCTTGTAATGCCTGTCGTTCCATCTTGGTTAAATGCTGTTTCCTACTGCAGCAATTTTGTTGGAATCCATCTAAGTGTTTGTGAATTTCCTTGGTAATTGACTTGTGGAGAAACAACCCGCCATTGTGCACACTAACATTTGGAGCATACGCCGGTAAGCCAGAGCTGCCCCTTACTTTTCTCACAAGCGAAGTTGATGCAGCATTTTTATATTTCCAATCGTCTAAACACGCTGTCATGTTCATTTTGTAGAACACGGCCGGTATTAAAGGGAAAGCACGCTAAAAACGTGCGTTATACTTTATTTGTACTGCATTAGCGGCACACCGTTCGAGCAACAACTACGACTTGATTGCAAGACTGGTAATTTTAACCTCTATACTTTTTACAAATTATATGTTATTAATGCAAAATAAACTACCAGTGCAGAATTTTAAGCTAAATATGCGCCATTTTACTTTATGGCTTTACAGCTTACAGACCTGTCCAGCCAAGCATGTAGGAATTACTAATTCCCCAACTATCAAAAGCACAATCAAGAATTAGTAAATCACAATGAAGGTATGAATTGATTCATCTATCTATATATCAATAATTAGAATAACCAACTGCACGTATCATTCTAACGTTATGTTTCTATTTTTCTCTTCTCTCCTGTTTCTTCGTGCTTTTTTGACCTACTACCCCCTACTTTGGTTGTTTCTATTTAATAATAGCCAAGGTTCAATAACTATATATTAGTTCAAACGGACTGTGAAGACAGTTCAATCATCATTAAAGAGGCCGACAAGGGTGGCAACATTGTCATTCTGAATAAATCAGATTACATTAAAATGGCAATGGAACATCTAACTACGCCGGGATGTTATGAGAAACTCACTACCAACCCTACATTATTAACGTTACAAGAATTACAAACCTTACTTCAATTCTGGTACAACCAAGGATTACTTTCAGATGATGAAAAGGCGTTTCTATCGATTTCCAAACCACGTATGCCAACGATCTACTTCTTACCCAAGGTTCATAAAACGTTTCTGACTCTCCCAACAGTTCAACCAATTATGAGTGGACAGGGAGGAGTTGCCGAAGCACTTGCTGATTACATAGACAGCAGTATTAAACACTTGGTACCTGAGATCCCAGCATATCTAAAAGACACAACGCACACGTTGCAAATACTACAAGGGATTACTTGGAAACCCACATACTATTTAGTGACTCTAGATGTGGCAGCACTATATACTTCAATCCAACACCAACTGGCCCTGGAAACGATTGATTTCAGTTTCAGAACTTACTCTGCTTCCCATTATACACATGTACAGATGATTAAAGGTTTTTTGGAATTCACTCTTACGCACAATCAGTTTCTTTTCAATGGTGACTATTATTCGCAAATCAAAGGGATTGCGATGGGGGCAAAATATGCGCCCTCTTTGGCCAACTTATTTATGGCCTTTTTTGAGGAAAGATATATTTTTCAGAATAACCCTTTCAAGCACCACATTATCAGGTGGAAAAGGTATATTGATGATGTCCTGGCCATTTGGGAAGGTAGTAAAGAAGATTTTGAAGCATTCATGCTTTATCTCAATGACAACACATTTGATATTAAGTTTACAGGATACATGGACGCAGCCAGCAGTCAGGATATCAGACTCCCATTGGCTTCCCACTGGCAGAAGCATCATCAACTGGATAACATCAAAGATATCAAATTCATTGGACTTAAACACATCAAACAACATCAGAGAGGTGGTAACAGAGAATTGACCCTACGACGGCAGGAAGCAAGAATGATTTGTAAACTACGTTGTCTGTCACTTGGCTTGAACCAAGACCATGAACTCAATGTGTTTCTATAATTTTGTGAAAATCCAACTGTTGACATATTGTTCGGATACCATGGGTTCCTATAGGTAACAGACATCAACGACCATATGTGCATATCCGTTACAAGCTTAGCTCATACGTTGTGGTTATCAGTTGCACGACAACTATCACTTACCAATTGCAAGCATATTTTGCCATTTCTTTCCAATATTGTCGTTCATTTGTGTTGTATACCATTCAATGTCCCAACCCTCAAGCATTACTTCCAATAGGCTTATATTTTTCAGTAGTCTTAACAACCCCATCGCATATGATACTCTCTTTTACTTATCCCATAAGTGTATGAATTTTCCTTTCTAACTACCGTACTATATTCGCTAAACAGGGCCTAACCACAGACAAGTAGTGCTTAGCATGGAACAAAAATACTCAGAAATAGCCTGATTAATTTGACCTTTGCATTTGCTTTTGCTCCGATTATTTAGCCACAGTGGCCATGCTTCATTAGTTCAGCCTTAATTGGTCATGTTACTATTGGAACCTAGTGGCAACTTTGACAAATGTTTAATCTAATGCTAAACATACGCTATTAAGCCTATGAACAATGAGAGGGTTTACCGGCTATGCCCGAGGTGACTATACATAGTCTAGTGAACCTATTTGAGATTCCACCGATCATCATCTCTCAACTGGCAATTAATTGACTTCCCACACCTCAAATTACACAATGCCCTAAAAAATGTTGACTACTCTAGTATCAATATACACTCATTTAATCATTCATATGTTGCATGAAAAATTACCATATATTCCTACATTGAACCGCCAAGGTTTTCAAATTTAGGCATACATCAAGCCTTATTATCGCAGTTTCTGCACGTTAACTGTGCGGACAATATCCATTTCGACTTTTTATGCCGTGTTGATATTTAGCACCAATAACCAAATATCTGAACCTAATACAGTTTTTGAATAAGTATTGGCGAATGTAGTTTCACTGAATGAGTGCATCCCTGCAAGGCATACACCAAGCCTTATTACCGTAGTTCCTGCACCTAAACTGTGCGGACTATGTCCGTTTCCATTTTTTTATGCCGTGTTGGTATTTAGCACCAATACCAAATATCTGTACTTAATCAAGCTGTTGAAACACTATTGTCGAATGTAGTTCCACTAAATGAGTGCATCTCTGTAAAGCAAGCGCTCTACAAATGTCTGTTTCTAGTATTTCCGGCTTGGAAGGAGTTTCCAAGCAACTGGGTCATGTGACTACATCACCTGACCTAATCCGTGGAGGTTACTATAGTAACCCCCAGACTTTGCCGATGCCTTCAGTATTGGAGAAACAACCCGCCATTGTGCACACTAACATTTGGAGCATACGCCGGTAAGCCAGAGCTGCCCCTTACTTTTCTCACAAGCGAAGTTGATGCAGCATTTTTATATTTCCAATCGTCTAAACACGCTGTCATGTTCATTTTGTAGATCACGGCCGGTATTAAAGGGAAAGGACGCTAAAAACGTGCGTTATACTTTATTTGTACTGCATTAGCGGCACACCAGTCGAGCAACAACTACGACTTGATTGCAAGACTGGTAATTATAACCTCTATACTTTTTACAAATTATATGTTATTACTGCACAATAAACTACCAGTGCAGAATTTTAAGCTAAATATGCGCCATTTTACTTTATGGCTTTACAGCTTACAGACCTGTCCAGCCAAGCATGTAGGAATTACTAATTCCCCAACTATCAAAAGCACAATCAAGAATTAGTAAATCACAATTAAGGTATGAATTGATTCATCTATCTATATATCAATAATTAGAATAACCAATTGCACGTATCATTCTAACATTATGTTTCTATTTTTCTCTTCTCTCCTGTTTCTTCGTGCTTTTTTGACCTACTACCTCCTACTTTGGTTGTTTCTATTTAATAATAGCCAAGGTTCAATAACTATATATTAGTTCAAACGGCAAATGTATTTGTATGCCCTGAGGACGGCCTTTTTGGTTGAAACACGTGTTGGCATTTCTTTAGTATAAAATACTTGGCATTTCTTTAGTATAAAATACTTGTTATCATTTGGCATTACATGGCAGGCATTTCTTAAGTATAAAATACTTGGTATCATTTGGCATTACATGGCAGGACTTACATGCGATTATGGCATTTCTTTAGTACAAAGCACTTTTTCGCAATTGTATACAAGTTGATTATTGCTACCTGGCAGATAGCCTGTTTCAAATAAGGTGTTTTGACATTACATGGAAATATACTGAGTCTTAAGTATAAACACTTTCGTTTACAATTGTATAAACACAACGGTGTACACACAGACGTTTACTTTATTTAAGTTTTGATTTATTCAACACATTGAATGCGAGATACTTTACCTGTGAATGTACAACCTTGTTCTTTGAATTAATAAACCAGCTGAATATATTTGTGACTACTTCCCCATCCATTCTGTTCAAACTCTCCACATTCAGTGGTTTTCAGATGGTTACCAAGCGCAGCCTGTGTAGATGGTAATCCACAACAATTTGGCTCTCAGATGTAGACATGGCAGAGCTTCATCATCGAGTGACTCAGAGATGCAGAGGTCCTAGAGTGTCGAGGTCAGAATGACTCTGGCAGTTCCGATGCAGCAGCTTGCATGGTGTCAGAGGTGCCCTAACCAAGGTTGAGGCAGTACAGAGAAGAAGGGAGAGCCAGATTTCACTTCCTTGGTTCTGTGTGAAAGGTAGCCCAACTTACAGGTGTACCCATTACTTATAAGGTTAACCTTAATCACGCTCACACCACAATAAATGCACCCCTCCAGGGAAGCAAAACCAAGAGTCTTATCTTGCAAGGATAACAAGTTTAATATTTTACAGAAATGAGGATGGGGCAAACAACTCTGCTCCCTGAACGGCATATTCTGTCCATCAACCGCTCCAAGCTCCTCCAGACTGACACCAGGCATGAGCTTTTATACTCTTATCTTGGTGCAGTGGCATTTCTGGATATGGACATGGCCCCATCCAAAAGCCTCCTTCTTTCCTACAAGGGATGCTCAAGTCTTCCTTCCTCCATGGCCGGTGATGTCTGTTTTAGAACATGCTACTTAACATATTGCTAGCTTATGCAAGAATATACTGTAGCTTCATTTTTCATAATTTTGTTACTAATGAACATTTATATATAAACACATTTTCCCTTCATGCTCCATACTTCACTCATTATACTCATATATTTATCTTGTCCAGTCATTCCCCTTAAAACCTTGTTTTCCATAACTCTGCATGTCTTGCATTAAGCATGTACAATCCCCTATTCTTAGTCTGCACAGCCTTTTGACAGACAGCAGACAGTTGATCAGCCACTTCGTTTGCTCTGCCAGAGTTTAGCCTCAGTGAAAAAAGTCATTATTTAATTGTACTAACATTATAATTAACTGCCTCTTTTTAAAACTTTACAATGTTTGTTTATAATGATCACTTCCAGTATTTACTTTAGTCATAACAAAAATGTACGACTTGTCTTGCTGTGGAAAGCCTATCATCAAAACTAGATTTACCACATCAATTATATTTTGATAGAAGGTTATCTGTTTTGCAGTCAGAAAAAAAAATCTGAGATCCAAATTTACTTGTCCCCATTCTAATCAGTTTTCTGTGCCGACCACACTCATATCTGGTTGGTTTGAAGGTAAGCAAACGTGTTAAACAAGGGTCAAAGGAAAGAAAACGGGTGCAAAAAAGGGGAGAATTAAAGGAAGGAGGTGGGAGAAGTGTAAAGGCGAAGACCAGTATGTGGGGGTAGAAACCCCATTAAGAAAAATGTAAACTAATTGCGTAAAAAGGAAATTCTGAAATGTTGCTAATTTTTCTGAGAATCATGAAAAAGGGCAATTCATACATCTCATTCACAACCAAGTTATCATTCTAAGATGGAGAGTCTGCCACACTTGTGCTCTTGAGAAATAACCCTATGAGAAAGAGGAAGGGGACACATAGCACCACTGAGGAACCCAGCCTACTTTAAATAAAATCAAAGAGAATTTGGGAACATAAGAATGACCACATACCTTTATATTTGACAAATATGCCTTTGGAAAAAGGGGTTGCATGCTTGAATCACTAAGAATATAATGCATGTTTGCACACTTGTCTTGGTAATCATATATGCTGGAGAGGACAGCAACACAAGCAGATGTGAGGATAATGCGACATGAATCACTCCAGGAGGGTGTTCGGGCCATGCAGCCCATTGCAGAAGTTTTGCTCTGTCTCTGCACGTGCTCAGTTCGCAATGCGCAGAAATCCTAAGAGATTTTTATACAAAGGATGAATCTTAAAAAGGTAGATTCTGCAAACACAAGGAGATGTTTGTCTACCAATTCATATTGACTTCTAATCACAACTTGTCATTTCACTATTTGTGTTGCACTAATGCTGCCAGCAAAATAGATATTTGTCATCAGGGTCTGCACACTGCCACAGGATTTTCTGGGTCCACAACAGCATGGAGCTCCAGCCAAAGACTGTACATGCTCTATGAGCACAGCGGCCTGAGGTCGAGTTGTGCGTTACAAGAATGAAATAAACTACACTAAACTGTCTACACCAACCTACACAATGTTATGTCAAACTTCCCAGGTGATGACATCTTCACCGGGGACCACTTGTACCTATTTATTTTTTCCCAATGGATGCTTCTCGAACCTTTTAGAACTATAACTAGGGCCGGCGCTAGGCGTGTGCAGCATATGCGGCTGCACTTGGCAATAAACACATTTAAAGGACTGGGGGTGGGTCACTGACCTGTAACTGTACCCTAACGTACTCACACAAAAAAGTAAACAAGTCTAAATATTATTTGTTATCATTCAGTCTTGTCAATAAGTACAGCCTACGTAGCCCTCCAATCGTACTAACTATGCCCTCCTGTGGTCTCTAGACCCTAGGTTGCGGTGGTGTGCCTCTTATCTAGAGTTAGGGGATAGATGAAGAGGCTTGCCCTAACTAACTTGGAGCAAAAAAGAGAACTGCTAAGGCGCACGGTTAAAAAACACTTCAAAGGGAGCTATGTACTGTGCCCCAGAGTGATAGAGGTCATACAGGAAATGTTTCATTACTTTTTTAATTCTCCTGTTTCGCGACTTCGAATTAGGTTAACCTTGCTACCTAGCAGTTCTCTTTTTTGCTCCAACCTAGGGTCTTGCTGCAGTGGACTCTTAGCTTACGGGCGGCACATGCTGCAGCATGTATGATGATGGGGAAGCTTGCCGGAATATCTTTTTCAAACGCGGCTGCTGTCCCTCAAGGTTTGGCTCCCTTTTGTTTCTTCAGGAGAGACAACTTGCCACCTGTCAACCTGAGACAAAGCCCCCACTCGCCCCATCCCAGGGGCCCAATAGGTGCTGCAGGCCTCATAGGCACTGCTGATCACTTTCTTTCTTAAAGCAGAGCGTTTAAAGTGAGTGCAATGTACTATTGATGGCCTATTTAAGAGACCATTGTTGTCTTAAGAACAAAGGGGCATTTTTATTTTGAAAGCACATGCAAAGCAGCAGTTAGCTGATTAAAATCTCTGCCTTCCTCCAGCACAATTAAACATATTGCGCAAAACTGTTTTGGCTATTTGCCTTCTTTACACATGTTTATATTTACCAAGCCAAAAAGCATTTAAGTAGAATGTAACATTTTCCTCACATTGTATATGAAGCATGCAAGTGAGCCATGAATATTTACCAAGGATGTCACAAGAGAGTTTGTCACCCTGGAGACTGGAGGGGATATTTTCTCTGGTTCTGGCCCTGTATTGATTTTCAGGGCACAAGTCGATACATGTGGGTGGACAGCATACGCCCACTTTTTTCAATGGGTAGTCACAACCTCGGTTCTGTGTTTTTGAGGCCAGCATTTAAAAAAGGTTTGCTTGCTCAAGTGATCAGCTACTAGGACTTCACATTAGGTTGTCATGTTTCCAATGCAGACGCTTACCAACAAGAACACATAAACTCATGTTAGGATTTTGTTTTCTTTGGAATATTTCATTATAAATTGTTTGGCTTAAAAGGTGGCCACCGTGTCTAAACTTTGCTAGTGTAGTTATTGGAAATCTTCGTCTCTGATTTTATATATATATATATATATACATATATATATATATATTACAAAAAAAACTTTGTTGAGGGGACGTTATGGTTAAGTTGCCCTACCAAAACCCTGTGAAGATCACTAAAAAAATAATTTCAACTTCCCCTTTATGGTTCAAATTAAAACCGAAAAACCCCTGAAATTCGACAGTTATGGTAACCTAAGCCCCCAAACCTGCCACCGCCCCTGTGCACTGCCAACACTAACACCCAGACCATGAAATATGTCATCAGTGATGTCACTGATGACATCACTGATGACATCACATGTTCAGTCCCTTTGTTTTCGTTCCCTGCCATATATATATATATATTTATATATGTACATTCAGTAAAAAAACACTTTGTTAAAAGGAATGTTATACTTCACAGCGAAACCAAAAACACTGCTCATTCCCCCATTATGGTAAGCTAAGCAACATAACTCGCACCATCTACGCGCATTGCTAAGACTAACACCCAGGACATCAAAGATGACATCACAAACATCATTGATGACATTACATGTGAAAAGAATGTTGATGAAAAGTCCCTACCTGCAGGTGGTGCTTTCTATTATGTTGGGAGCAAGATGTCAGGGGTGATTGTGTAATGTTAACATGTAATAACTAGCTAACAAATCATGACTTAATACACACTTGTGCTAGTACAAACAATACATATGAAGACCCAATGCATATAAATCAGAGGCACATACAGGGAAACTGAAGTAAGGAAGAAAGAAACAGCATCATGAGAAAGTTTATCTTCCTGTAGACAAATTAATTGTGTGTTTGAGGCCTGCTATTGCCCCATGCATGTGCATCATGAGCTGAGACCAGACCCTAAGGAAAGTACTTTAAGAAGACACGATAAGGGTAACGTTTAGATATACAGTACCTTTTCAAGTTTTATATTGTGATTGTCAGTGAATAAAACCACCTGGCCTACATTTTTCAATGCACAAAAATAAGTGAGACAGACATGTGATGTCATGAGTGATGTCATCAATTATGTTTATGATGTCATCTTTGATGTCCTGGGTATTAGTCTTAGGGTTTATAGTGAAAATGTCGACTGCAAAAATGTCAACTGCAAAAATGCCGGAAAAAAAAATGTCAAATGTGTTTTTTTTAATTTCTTTTTTTAATGGGGGTTCCCCCAACCCCCCGTTTATTTTTACTAGTTAGACCCAAAAAAAACATACAAATAAAAAAAACACATTTGAATTTTTTTTTCAACATTTTTTTTTCAACATTTTTGCATTTGACTTTTTGCAGTCGACATTATAACTGGACACCTAGTCTTAGCAATGCACGTAGATGGTGCAAGTATGGTTGCTTAGCTTACCATAATGGGGGAATGAGCAGTGTTTTTTGGTTTCACTGTGAAGTATAAAATTCCTTTAACCAAGTTTTTTTACTGAATGTACATATATATATATGGCATGGAACGAAAACAAAGGGACTAAACATGTGATGTCGTCAGTGATGTCATCAGTGACATCATTTGAGATGACATCGTTCATGGTCTGGGTGTTAATGTTAGCAGTGCACCGGGGCGGTGGCAGGTTTGGGGGCTTAGGTTAACATAAGTGTCGAATTTCAGGGGTATTTTCGGTTTTAATTTGAACCATAAAGGGGAAGTTGAAATTATGTTTTTAGTGAACTGCACAGGTTTTTGGTAGGGCAACTTAACCTATAACGTCCCCTCAACAAAGTTTTTTTTGTAGTGAATTTTACAGGTTTTTGGGAAGGCAACTTAACCATAAAGTCCCCTTAACAAAGTTTTTTTTCTAGTGAATTGTACAGGTTTTTGGAAGGGGAACTTAATCATGCCAGTGTGTCAATTAAGGTGTTGTGTGGAATATACACTTTGATGATGTGATTTTGGGAGATATGTAGTATAATCTACGTACTTGATATACATTTAACATAGAACATACAGACCCCCCTCCCTATTGATAATAGAAAGGGACAGACTGAGCGCCTGTTTGCGGACGGGGGCGGAGAGGATCAACATTACCCAAAGAGGCGGGGGGTATCTGAAAATGTACTATTGTCTTACACAAAAAGTGTACAATGTAGAAGGACATAAAGATATTATAAGTAGTAATAAGTAAATATGGAACCTGAAGATGTGAAAAGAAAAGGACACATTTAATAAGCAGGTAGAATGAAATGGATGGTACCATAAAAAAAAAAGGATGCCTCCATCGTAATCACTTCACAGAAACTCGGCAGCCTGGAACGACAGTGGACGGACGCAGTAGGAAGAAGGGAGATTACATCAAAAGAGTGAGTAGAGGTCATTTTTTTGTATGTGTGTGTTTTTTTTTGTTTGGTATGTGGTGCAGAAATAATAATTTCTTTCTGTTGTTTTGACTCAGAAATGGCTAGTATGTTGGAGTGGCTGGAGGAGTATTTTCCGCATGGGGAAATGTCTGAAGACAGCGACAATAATGGTACACATTGCTCTCCATATGCAAAATAATGACCAGTATTTTACAGGCATTTAACATATGTATATTTTTTTTTAACAGACCAGGAAAGAAAAGAAGAAAGGGCAACAAACGAGACAGAAGAAGATAGGATAAAAAGGATTGAGCAGAAAATGGACATATTGAACGAGAATTTTAAAAGTTTACGGGAGTTTGTGGAGGACTGTGTGAGAGGAAAAGTTTGTTACCATTGCCCCACCTGTACCTGGCCCACTTCTCCATTCCGTAGTGAACCTTCTCCAAACCTTCAAGAGGAAAATAGACGTTTTGACGAAATATCCATCCCTTCTTCCCCTCACAAATCCTCTCCTCATAACCAGCCCGTGTTGAATCCTAATTCACCCATATTTGTGTCAGTGTCCGCTTCTGCCGCTATTTCTTTGGGTTGAAGTGTGTGTGTTTGGAATGTTTTGTACAGTAGTTGTAGTGAAAGAGTGTGAGTAAAAAAACATTTTTTTTAAAAGACATAAAATGTTTGCGAACAGTGCGCCTGTTCGACCTATCCGTAAGGAATGGAATGTGGGTGCTGTAAAGGCAGTACACCTACCCTTACTAATGTCAAGTAAGATGGACTTGATGTTTGACCGCACCATCTGTTGAAGTTGTGCATACATAAACAGAAAAGGGCGTCCTAAGGACATTATACCTCGCCCTACCGCTTGTAAACGAGATGAAACATGTTTGTAAACGAGATGAAACATGTTTGTAGAACACACCAGATGTCCGGGATGGCTGTAAATGAGCAAAATGGGTATGTGTGAAGGACAGTATACCTGTCTGTATTGGGTGCAGCCAAAATGGTGCCGTCCATAGAACAGGCGCGGCGGCCGGCAAATTCGTAGGCAAACAAAATGGAGTTGTCCTAAGGACACTGGAACTGTCCGTACAGTGAACATATCATGTATGCACATGCGCAGTACAACCGTAAGTATAGCGAACATCGCGCCTGTCCCCAACTGTCCGTCTCACTTGTGTCGCACTTTGAATTAGTTTGAGAACCCAAACACTGTCCGTAGGACACTTGCGAGCATGCGCACGTTTGGTACTCTGCATTTGCTGTCCAGCGGACTCCCATTTCTGGCGCAGATGTGTCCAGGACGTCATCATGTGACCGCACCAACGCTGAGCGTGTGGACTAATTTGCGCAGTTTGTGTGCTTCCACAACAGACCAAAAGAACTTGTAGCCACAAGGCAAAGTATTGTACAGTGTAAAAATATAATTTCACATATCTCAGACAATAGCTGACCTGAGAACTTGGTGTGTAAAATTTTTGTACCGCTTTGCAGTGATGAAGACGATCACGAGGCACACCCCTCCACCCCTACAAATGGCCACACCCCCGAGCGCATCTTCATTGTCCTTCTAGCTATAGCAGATTGAGGTGTACTTCCTTTACTGCTGTAGTGACCAAAAGGAAACTAATCGGTATGGCTTCCATGGCTGCTGTTGGTTCATTAGCCTCTGAACCACCCCCAAACCCGCCACCACCACCACCTCCCCAAGGGCCTGCAGAGGGATATTTGGGTGAGGATGTAGAGAGCGAGGAAGAAGAGGAGGAAGAGAATGAAGTGGAGGAACTCGGCACTAGGAGCACTCGCCGGGAGTCGTGGGTGTGGCGGTTGTTTTCCATTTATGGGAATGTACCAAAAGCATGTGCAAACCTGGTGAAGTGTAACCAGTGCGAGGTGGTGCAGCATCGCGGGAGACTTGGTTCATACAGCTTTGGTACGACAACCATGAAGCGACACCTCACTTCGTTCCACACTGCGGACATTCGCAAGGTGGTGCCAAGTGAAGAGCGTAGTCGATTGAGTTCCTCCACAGCATCCTCTGTGTCCGATCCTCCCTCCACAAGAGACACTCCTGTGGGGGAGCGCCTCGCTCCAGCTGCCTCACAAGCCATTCGCAATGCTGTTGACCCTTACCTTTCAAAGGTGACAATAGTGTGTAAGTATTGTGACGCAGTACTCTGCAGGGGGGAGAGTTTTCGAAGTGCTTTTGAGGCTACCGTCACAGAGCACCAGAAGATCTGCTCCTTACCTAAATAAAGCTCACCCTATATCTTTCTCTGTTCACTTGTCCTTTCTTATCCCCGTGGCTGATGTCCCTTCCTTACCCTCCTTTGGCCTCTTCTCCTAGTGTGTCGTGTGCTGTGAAGCAATAAACGTGAAAACATCAAAAATTACAGAAAAGGCTCTTTTCAGAGCCGCCTTTCTCAGTATAAAGATAGAACTATGAAGTGACGGTCGTAGACCCCCGCGGAGTGGTGGAAAAGTTTGCGGACAGTCGTAGGGGAAAAAAGGGAGGGTGCAAGCGGAGCAAACACAATGAAGTGTACGTTGGGAGTAAGTGGTGGCTCTGAAAAGAGCCTTTCGGTGGTGTGTTCTGTGAGTCAAAAACTGTGCATTGGATAAAACGGATTGTCAAATAGGTTAGTGTGAATTCGAAAGAGGTCGCAATGCATTTTGTACATTGCGAAGAAAAATCTGATTGCCAGCATATGTGAGGTGGACTACATCTCTGTGGAAAATGAAAGAGCTGCGAAACAAAATGTTTGCATTGTGGAAGGAGGACACGCCACCATCTCTTAAAAAGGCACAAACAGCCTTATTCACATTGCGTCTAGCTTTCTCCATTTGTGGACCAAAAGCAGAAGAATGCAGCCATATTTGTCTTTGTGCAATACAGGAAAAAAGTATTTGACAATTTGGAAACATGTCCATGAGCTTCGCAAGTCCTTCCTTCATTGCAAATTGCAAAGAAATTCCAGAGACATGGCCTAAACTGTTTCCTCCGCAATGAATGATAAGTATATCTGGAGGACGCTCTGTCAGTAAAGTAACACAGAGAGGTACTAAGTCCAGCCACCTCATGCCATGCACGCCATGCCAGTGCACTTCCACAAGAGGAAATCCGGGATCTACAGATAAACTGCAGCTTTCTGCATGCACCTTCAACCATTGTATCCATGAGTGTCCCAAAATCCAGATAATCTGTTTTAGAGCATGGAAACCCATGGCTGTGTGGTCTCCTGTCAGTGAGAAGACGGTCTTACTAAAGTGCGCCGTTCAGAACACACCTACTGAACTTTATGAACCAATCCCTAGCTCTGCTCATTCTCATTTGCATGCGTCTCCACCCCTGAATCCCTGTTGGTGATATGCGATGGCTGCAAAGTACCGCCATGTTCGCGGACATGTATAGGATCAGAGCTTGACAACGGTACATTAAAGTATTATTCCCCTTTTTCCCCTTTAAGATGGGCTCTGAAAAGAGCCTTTTTTTATTTTTGGCCAGATACCGTACAGACATCTGTTATTTTATTTATTTTTTGTATTTTTGTCCTTGCTTTACTCCTACAACCATTACCAAACCTTCTCTAAAGCAAGCCATACGTTCCAAAAGAACATCGCATTTCCCAAAGAAGATAGCGCAACACCATCTGCTTCAAAATAATCTGCATTGCTTGAAGCAATGTTATCGTGGCTGCAGAAAAACATACCAGCTCGTAACATGAATGCACGCATGCCGCGATTGATGATACACCTCCCAATACATTGATCTGGACAGAAAACAGAATTGTTGTCCCATTTTACTCTAGGGAGTAAAGCAGAAAAAATTACTTTTGTTGTTGGGAAGATGGTCATGAGTGCTTCAACCAACTGTGCCAAATCTGCCAACAAAGTATGTGAACTCACATATCCCAAATGGGAAGCACCATAGTGCAAAATCACCACATGAGGAGTGGTCATTGTACGCATGTCTCTGCAAACTTGCAGAATTACCGCAGCATTGGCATCAGTGTCAGCGCTCCACACCACCTCCACTCCTCTCACATCGAAATGGTGTGCCACATGCCTACTCTCGGCATAGTGTTGCAAGCCATGCACAAAAATGTCTCCAAGCACCAAAACCCTGACCACCTCCACCATCTTCAGTGTACGCACCGTCTTTCGACACAAAAGAGTAATATGAACATCTGATTGGCTGATGCCTACAGTCCCCTTTCCATGCAGGATTTGCTGTAGAAACCCGTATGTGACACGCCCTACCTGCGGAAAAGCATTGCCTACGTGCGGCACGTAAATCTTACCCAGTCCTTCCACCCTTTCCACAGCGGTAGCAAGTCGAGTCCCTCATTGGACACAACTAAGCAGTCACACAACCATCCACCAATCACACTGAACATTGCTAATTCTAACTCCGTCATCAACATTGCGCACTTTAAAATTACTGTCGATGATTCTGAACCTACTTCACAAGCTACTGTGCAAGTATTGCGAATTTCTACATACAGCTCCATGCACGCGCACATGCATGAGCATAGCATACAGGTATGTTTATTGTAATCAGAGAACATGTGCAACCCTTATGATTTAATTTAGACAAATTAGTGCCGCTAAATGTGCATAGGCAATACATACCAACGCTCCCCCTTTTAAGTGCAAGATGTCCGATTGCCTTTGAATTGAATGTTAGCATTAATTCAGAGTCAATGCCAACTACAGAACACACTTGCTAGCTACTCCGCATTCAGGATAGGAACCTCGATATAAATTGGTGTGTTAAGATTTGGAACACATCCTCCTCAACCATTGCCGGGGACGACACAGTTCTCTCCTACTTCACACTTAAGGTATTTTTAGCAGGCAATATGGTTGTAATTTGGTTTGGAAGCACACTTTGAATTGTAATTTTCCACTCTTGGGACGTGTATTGAGCATGTTGATGCGCACTGGCCACTTTGGCGGCTCCTCTAATCAGGGTACACTGGACTAGCAGCCTTTAAGTTCCTTTAGACTTGGCAGTACAATTCTTGATTGACCTTTGCTTATTCTTCTATTTATGTTCTATTTATGTACGTGACTTCAACGTGATTATAGTTGAAAGGATTGAAACACTCTCTATTCATGTATTTTTTACAGTTTAAACCTGCTTGGCTCAAGAAGAAGGGATATTGTTCCCGAAACGCGTCAGCCATTACTCAATTGTATACATGGACTACCATTAATTATCACTTTGTTGACAGTTATCTTAGCTCTTTTTCGGTTCAGAATCTAAGTGTGAACTGATTGTTAATTACAAATTAAAAACCTGTTTGGTTTCTTTTTACAAAAACTTACAAGTGGTTTTTCTCATTATTTATGTAACTCTAAATACAATGGAATGATTAAGTTGAATTTATTTGACATTGATGAACCATTAATTGATGGATTATGAAAAGAGTGCAGGGGACGGGAGGGCTCCTACGTTTGGTTCCTCGTTTTTTTCCTCACTTACAAGTTATAGTGATTCTGTGACAGGATCACTTTTCCTCCCACGCACCTGGAAAGAATATCTACATTGTTACACATTTAGAAAGTTTACTTTATAATTAAAACACTTGGTGTGCACCTACTTATCCCCTTTTTCTAAAGTAGTTTATTTGCCATTAGATCTAACAGAAAATGTACACACTCTAGGAGTGGAACTTTCAATAGGGCATTCATTCTTTAATAGTCTTGGTAAATGGAGTACCAACAAAGGAAAAAAAAATGTGGCAACAATTAGAGGACTTACACAAAGTTAGACAAGCATTGCAATATCTAAAAGACAATAATGAGTACTACAAGGAAATAAATATTGATGAAAGCTTAAGGGAAACAACTGAAATAATTCAAGAGCCATCAGAAACTGGACAATTCGAACGTCTGGATCCTGCTACAGTATCCACTCTTTTGGACCATTACACAATGTATCCATTGCATTCCAATGAAAATATAGATGATGCACTAGAAACTTACCAAATGTGACAAACCAAAGGGTCACCAATGAGTATATGGGAAAAAGGTATAGAAGCACGTGCTTTTCACTGCTATTTCCTACTGGCAAAGGTGGAAGATACAATGATAGACCCACTCAGATTGGGGCATCAGAATACCGTTCATTATGTATTCGCAAGATCCCAGATTTAGACAAAATGTGGAATACATATTCTACCTACTCTATGAAAGTGAATTAGCAACACTATGTTACGGAGTTGCACACATTCTTAAATCTGGTACCCACTTTCAAAATATGTCAGCTACAAGGAATACTGGTTCCGACGGCACAGAGACGTGCGTTGTATGATCAGAAACCTTGGACCACCGACTTGGTTTGTTACGCTAAGTTGTGCTGAATATGCATGGAAAGATTTACATGAGTTCCTACGCATAGAAAACAGCAACAAAAACAACACAGATATATTAACACCTGGAGAACTTTGCTCTCTAGATCCAGTTAATGTGTCAAGATATTTCCATCTTCGTTTCATTGCCATGCAACACTTTATTTGCAATAAAACTGTTCCTCCCCTTGGAGAAGTGCAACACTTCTTTTGGAGAAAAGAATATCAAGCGAGAAGAGCACCACATATTCACATGGTGTTATGGATCAAAGGTGCACCGAAATTTGGTCACGACAATGACAGCACTGTTTTGCAGTTTATCCAAAAATATATCCCTTGTGAAATCCCTTCTAAACAGACACATAGTGAGCTGCATGGGCAGATTTTACAATTTCAAAGACACAAATGTGGCAAATATTGTCGCTGCAAATACAAAAACAAAGGTAAATACTACACCAAATGCCGCTTTGGTTTCCCTAGACCAGTTGCAGAAACAGGTGAAGTAAACAACTTCATGTCTTCAGTTCGACATAGTGTTAAAGGTAAATCACCTAAGAACACGTATTACATAAAAAGAAGGGAAGAATAAAAATATATCAATGATTACAATGCAATCATTGCCCTCTTATGGAATGCAAACATAGATGTGCAGTACATTGCAGACAATTCAACTGCTGTTGCACGATATGTTACAGCCTACTTAACAAAAACAGAAAAAACAGAGCTTCAAGACCTCTGGGATGACCAAGCATCAGACAAAACATTATCACAGAAATTGTACAGCCTAGGCATAAAAATGCTCTCTCATAGAGAATGTGGTACCTATGAGGTAGCAGATCGTTTAACCGGTACTGCTTTGTATGGAAAATCAGACAACATAGTATGGCTCAGTCTTGGTCCTGCAAAATCTAGAAAAAGAGTGCTAAAATCATTTGAGGACATAGAAACAATTGCCAGAAATGATCCCAACAGCCAAGACATTCTAATAAACAATTTACTGGACACATACTATCCGAACAGGAGTAGAACTCTGGAAAGCATGTGTCTGTACCACATAGCTCAAAACTTTGCATACAAAAATAATGTAAAACCCAATGAAAGCAAACATAGATATAGAGTGACCGATTGTGAAGGGAGCTTAGTGAAACTTACCAAACAAAGCATAATTAATCATGTAAAATTGTCATTATAAACTCCTCAACAGAAAGGACTATATTACATGCCTCTGTTACAACTTTTCAAACCATGGAGAAAAGAGGAAGACATACTAGATAACTATGACTACTATGAAGATGCTTTCAAAGCAAATGAAAGCGCTATCACCAATGTGAATTTTATGCAGTACAAAACAATGTTACACAATGAGCAGCAACAGGAATAAGAACTTCAGGCCCAACTAGATAAGGACTCTTCCGACAGTAGTCAACCTTCTGTAACAGGAAGTCGAGAACCACTAGGACAACCACTAATAGCAAATGAGGCTGAAGTAGCTATGGCAGAAGTATAAAACTCCATGTATCCGTATCAAGAAGATACAGAAGAGTTAACTGTACAACAAGCAAAACTTAACAACGATCAGCGCACCATTTTTGAAGACGTAACAAAACAAATTGTACATGGTGTACAACACGAAAATAAAGAATGTACCTGCCAAAATTACAAACCTATACTGCTGTACGTCAGTGGTGAAGCTGGATCAGGGAAAACATTCTTAATCAAAATCATCAGCAAGTTCCTTCAACAATTGACAAACAACAAACTGTCAGCTGTTGTAACGGCACCTACAGGTTTAGCTGCCTACAACATAGGCGGTGTCACTTTACACCGATTACTACTGCTTTCAGTAGAGCATCACAATAAATTAGACTACTACAAACTTTCTGCAGAAGCTGCTATGGAATTACGCAGAGTATTGAAACAAATGAAAATGCTACTAATAGATAAAGTGAGCATGGTCTCCAACCTAATGTTGGCTTTGATTCATCTCAGATTGCAAGAAGTACTTAAAAGTAACAATGAAGAACTCTTTGCAGGGAAACACATTATCGTTTTCGGAGATCTTCTACAATTGACACCAGTGAAAGGTGAACTGATTTTTAAAACCTTAGGCCACAAACTCTGCCGGAAAACTGTTGGAAGCAAAGGTAATGTTAGCCTTTGGCAACATTTCCAATATAGAGAATTAACTGAGAACATGCGGCAATCTGCAGATCTCACTTATGCCAACATCTTAAAAGGTATTAGAGTTGGTGTATTATCGCAAGAAGCACAAGTTGTATTGAAAAACCGGCACATACATGCACTTTATGGGGACAATGCATGTGCAACTGATGTTATGGAACAAATAGCACACAAAAATGTCAATTGTATGGCCTTAATGCCAACTCTTGCAAGCTGTTTCAAATTCAATGAAACAATGTTAAATAAAGAAATGCAACCAATACTGGAAATTAGCGCCACAGACAAACTTGACGTACATGGTATGACAGTACTCATGTGTGAGCAAGCCACAACAAGACTAAATAGTTTAGAAAATTCAATCTCCAACACAGCTGGGTTGGAAAAAATATTGAAATTATCATTAAATTGTAGAGTAATGCTTAAACGTAACCTTGACGTAGAGCAAGTGCTAGTTAATGGAGCACTGGGCACAGTTGTTGGCTTTCACTCATACCCATGTGATAGCAACATTCAGTTTGTCAATATTTGCTTTGATAAAGTTTCAGAAGTGAAAAGGATAGGGCGCTCAATTGCTCGATTCCTTCTCTTCAAAGACATGTATATACGTAAAGAGCAATTTTCTTTAACTCTTGCATATGCAGTTACCATTCATAAATCCCAAAGTCTTACCCTAGACAAAGCATTGATAGATATAGGAAACACAGTCTTTAAGGAAGGCATGAGCTACGTAGCATTATCACGCTTACATACACTTGACAGTCTACTGCTAATGAACTTTGATGCAAGTAAAGTCAAAGCTGATATTCCTTGCATTCTAGAATACAATAGATTGCGTTCACTGTACACCCCTCATCTGAAACAATACCCTGTTCCAGATAAAGTAAAACGTGGTAAAAGAAACAGAATTGCAACAGAATACATAACAGCAAATTCTGGAAAGAAAAGAAAAGAAGCTAAAGTTTCATCAATTACCGCAAACATAGAAGAACCTATTAGGGAATGTAAACCAGGGACGTCGGCAAAGAAGCAACAGAAATTCTGAAAAATGCACACAGATACAGAACTTGCTGGACCATTAAAATTTGCAAATGAAAGTGGGGTAAGTTGCTATGCAAATGTAGCAATGAATATTCTATTTCATTGCCACCAATTGGTAACAATATTTACCTGCACAGTACCGACCAATTGTGTTTGCAAATGTTAGTACTGCATAGAAATGCAACAAGCAATCCTGACAACTCATACAGTGTTCATGGAGTAAGGCAACAATTGGACAACTGTGCTGGAATGGTGAGATTCACTATGAACTCACAAGAAGATCCACAAGAATTTCTAATGTACATATTATTAGTATTGGAAAACAAAAGCATACCTGTAAATGAAATCTTCCAGATTTCGTACATGTGGAAACATACATGTACTCTCTGTAGCAAAGTGATACAGGAAGAAATCCCAAATGAGCGATTTGTGTATGTTTCCATACCAAATTGTGAGAGCATTCCATTTCAGCAACTTGTACAAAATGCAAACCATGGCAGATTATGCACTATTTGCAATTCAGACAATCGCCCCACCTTACTGATACAATCACACAGTGCCTACATAATACTTATGCTTCTACGTTATAATGCAGATGGCACCAAAAACAACTGCAAACTGACTGGATTCACACACGGTCAAGTGTCACTTGGAAAGAGAACCTTTACAACAGTAGGTATAATCTACCATGCTACACAGTAGCTACAACCAGTAGCTGCAACCAATGCAGGTCACTACACTGCATACATTAAAAAGAATTGTGGATGGTTCGAATGTAATGATAGCACCATTACTCTAAAGCAGAGATTGCCAGCTAATCTCACAAATGCGTATTTAATGTTTTTAAAGCCAAAATTTACGAAATAATGTGTACTTAAAGATTTTTTTATAAAATTATGTGAAAGACTACAAACAGTTAGAATACACCAACAGGTATCTAACTACCCAAGAGGATGTAAGAATGACACAAATAAATGAATATCACAGATCGTTGGGAACAAATGCACAGGTAGAATACGCCTACAGGTATCTAACTTTTGTTAAAAATTGCAGGAAGGCAACAAACATAACATTCATGGGAAAGATGAAGGAAACAGGATATAACAACGACACAAATGAATGAATATCACAAAGCTGTAGGAACAAATGCACAGTTAGAATACGCCTACAGGTATCTTAACTGTTGGCAAAAATCGGCAGGAAGGCAACAAACATAACATTAATCAGAAACATGAAGGAAACACTCAAAGGAAACAAGGAAGTAGTTAGTACCATAGTAAATGAAGGTTTTTTTTAATCCGACAAGGATTTTGTTCCCCCAGACCCAAGGATTAGAAAAGCAAACACAGAAACTGATCACAATGCACAAGTACACTGGTTTGGAAACTAAATATGAGGGTAAAAAAAAAAGGTAAACTGTCTATTAAGCAATGTAGTACATTTTCAAAAAATGCAAAGACTTACATACCTGTTTTTTTATCATTTTTATCACAGAAATGAAAAAAGGGATACTTCCGCCAAGTACGATAACCATTTACAAATTGTATGTGGATTCTGAACAAAGTAAGGAGTAAGTATATTGGCAGTCATTTTCTACATATGCGAATATACACATCCAATCTATGGTACTAATCTGCTGCAGTGCCTGTAGGCTGGCCCTTGCATCTTCGGTGTGTAACCTACCATCTACGCCTTACGACCAAGGTACAAGGAGTATAGGTCCTAGCCACAACCATCGCTGCATATCAAAACCATGGTCCTTGTAAATTAGCTACTTATAAATGTACTTTTCGGACCATCGTCAGCAGCCATGCAGGCAAGACACTAGGGCTTCCACACAACTAGCGCATTACACCACACCCATATTCACTTGTAACTCCACTGCTTATGACTTCAGTCTTGGGTGCATGGCCTTTGGGCATGCAGTCAAGAGTCTGGGTCCTGGCTAGAAACACCACAGCATATTGGAACCATTGTGCCGTGGCATTTTACTATGTACAAACTTGGTTTTGGGAGCATAGCCTTTGGCCTTGCTCCCAAAACGCTACGCCCTCCCCACAACCATCTTAATGATGTTGCATAGTACAAGTGTACCAATAGCTGTGATATGGTGCAGTAGTTTGTAGCCACAGTCTACAGAGGTGAGTTTGAGGCCGTAGCTTTATGAATGTATGGGTATACAGTATTTAAAATGCATAGTTACTTAAAACAGCAGTGCTTATTACTTTGTTCAAATACTCTTCATCCTGGCCACTATTACCACACCACATGACATCCATTGTGGCATATAGGTACACTACGAACAAATGTACTTTTGGGGGCATGGCCTTCGGCCACGCACCCATGATTGCAGCCCCTCCCCACAGCCGCCAGAGTGATGCACTACCACACCATATCATACCCATTGTGCCTTGTAAGTACACTACATATAACTGTGCTGTTGGGTGCATGGCATGCGGCCATGCACTCATGACTGCAGACTCTCCCCACAGCCACCTGACTGATGTTCAATACTAGGGGTGTGTCTGTAGCTCTGAAATGCTGCACTGTTTGTGCGCAGGGTCTAAAATTTCAGGTGTATGGCCATACATTTCAATATATGATTGTGAAGTGTCTTATAACTCCAGTGCTTACAAGTTTCCTGTTGGGTGCATGCTTGGGTGTATGGCATACAGCCTGCAACCATGCACCCAAAAGTACACATCTTGTCCACAACCACTGCACTACATGAAACCCATGTGGGCTTGTACGTGAAGAGGTTATAGCTTGGTTGTTGGGGGCATGGCCTTCAGCCTTGCACCCAAGAGTACACACACTCCCCACAACCAGGCAATCGATACGCATTAGTAAGGGGGTATCCATGGGTGTGACATGCTGAAGTGTTGGTGGCCAGGGCCTAGAGTTTTGGAAGTAAGGCCTTCGGCCTTTGGCCGACAGCCATGCATCCAAGACTCTATGCCCTGGCCGCAACCACCGTAGCATGTGCCACCCATGGCGGCGTACTAATGAATATAATAATAGCCATCGGGAAAAGTAATGAAATCACGGCTTGTTGTCAATTTCAATGTTGGCTACCACTACGCGTGTGCTATCAACAGTTAGAAGTTTCCTGTCCACTGCATGGACTGAAATACTGCCCTTATTGGACCCCTCGTTTTCTGTGCGTACAAGGTGGGCATAGGAAATACATCATGAAGAGATTATTACTGTGTTATTGGGTGCATGGCCTTTGGCCCCAAGAGTGCAGGGTCTCTCCACACCCACCTCACTGATGTGTGCAGGGTCTCTCCACAACCACCTCAGTGATTTGTGGTAGTGGGTTTTTTTCTATAGGTGTGGTATCCTTCAGTGCTTCTGGCCAGAAGCTTCACTCCTAGCTGTATGTCCATAGATATTACATGGGATGGGTGTGCAGTGGCTTGCACGTCCAGTACTTATAACTTTGTTCTTGGGTGCATGGCCCAAGACTGCACACGCTCCCCACAACTTGCCAACCGAAACGCAATACTACAGGTGTATCCATGGGTGTGACATGCTGCAGTGGTTGTGGCCAGGGCCTACAGTCTTGGAAGTAAGGCCTTTGGCCGACGGCCATGCATCCAAGACTCTAGGCTCTGCCCACAACCACTGTAGCATGTGACACCCATGGCGGTGTACGAATGAATATAATAATAGCCATCGGGAAAAGTAATGCAATCACGGCACGTTGTCAATTTCAATGTTGCACTGCATGGACTGAAGTGCTATCGTTATTACACCCCTCATTTTCTGTGCGTACAAGCTGTCCATGGAAAGATCATGAAGACCGACCCCCAGAAAAAATGCATTGATCACCCATGTCTTACTGTCTGAACCTTTCCCAACGGTCTGTGACACAGCAAAAGAGTTTTATAAATAGAGCATATGTACGCTGGTTGTTGCTCTGCTTTCGGCGGATCCAAGATGAGTGGCGCATCCAAACAATCTGACGCAGAACACGTCTCGCAGCAGCCAATGGGCAGGGACGTTGCGTGTCCACGGTCATGACGCCAGCCCCTTAGCCAATCAGTATCTTGTCCGTGGACCGAAAAGGGAAGTGTGACCGTGAAGCGGACATAGATATCACTAATTTTTTCAGACCTACTTTTTGATAATTTTATAGAAAAGAACTGCACGGAAGATCACCAAATTTACAAAAGCACGCTTTCTGGACCAAGCACCTGTACCTGCCGCAGATGAAAATCCGTCCAGCGGTTTAAACTCTAGCCGTGCGCACATTTTTTCCCCCATTCAGTCTATGGGGAAAAAATACATTTTGGGACCCCCTATAACTTTTGCCCCCCTGGACCAAACATCTCCAAACTTTGTAAAAAAAATTCAAAGTGGCCCATATACTTTCTTTGCAAAGTTTGGTGAGGAATCGTCCAGGGGGAGCAAAGTTATAAGCCGCCCAAAAAGTGCTCTTCCTATGGAAACAGCAATTTAACCATAACTACACGGCCACTTCCGTGTAATATATATGTATATATATATTACTAGGTTTTCACTGCTGCATACAGGATGTCATTTCCTGTGATGTTATCAAATGCAAATTAAGGAACCTCAACTGATTCGGGATTGTCAACTGACTGGGCAGCGCCTACTTTAAAAGATAGGAAGAGAAACGACGGAAGATTATGGAGCTCAGTGTCACTAAAGGGATTATGCATGACCGCATCTTTGTGTAAGTGGATAGAATGCATTCCTTGGAGTTTAGCCATATGCCTCTCATATCTGGGCATGGTGGTTGGACGATGTGGATTAGGGGAAGACATTGGCCTGGTTGTGGGCGGCCATCGCTATAGAGTGCCAGAGGCACAATGGTGCTAGCAGAGCCACACCGAGGCACTTGATCAAAAAAGTAAATGAGACGGTGTTCCTCTTGGTGAAACCTGAATGAAGAAACACATTGGAAGACAACATTTACAATGGATCCCTGTGGGGATGGCCTGCTTTATTCTGGCACATAAAGCTGGCGGGCTCGATAGGGATCCCCAACATTTGCGCCACCATGAAAATGCATGCTGGTGCAAATGCTGTGGTATTTGTTCAGCAAACAGGAAGGAAGGCGATGGAAACGTAAGTTGCGTTCCGCCCTTCTCGCCTCCATACAAATGAATGGAAAGGTGGCGTGGCATGGCGTGGCGTGAATGAAAGGTGTAAAGGCCGTGTGCAAGGCTTTTACACCTTTCACTCACGTTACGCCCGGAGCAAAATGTGCTCCTGTATAATTGGATACTTCATTTGTAGGGCTTTGCATCCCTGCATCCCTGTGACATGGAAACTTCAATGTACTAATCATGTACTGCATCCGACCTGTATTCTCGCCAAAGTGCAGAACTCCTGCTAGAAGCTTTGCTGATTTTTTTTTATCTATGGAAGCCTGGTTGAAGACTGGGAATTGTTGTTGGACATTTCAAAAGTACTTTTCAAAGGTACCTTTTGTAGCTAGAGCCATCTTCGAGCTTCACTGTCTGGCAGCGGCCAGTAAACTGGTCCAGGTTTCAACGAAGCTTCACGGCAAGCTCCTGAAATCATACAGTACTGTTTCCTCACTTGTTCATATTGCCTGAATTGCGTGTTTATGTTGTGGGCACAAGAGTTCGCTAATTGGTGGGATTTGGGAGCTATTTAGCTCCTGCATGTAGACTAGAAGAGCCTGGTTAGCTTGACACTAAGGGGTAACAAGAGCTCTTCTCAGGCCAACTGCTGCAATAAAACGGGCCCATGTGGTATAAGCTGTAAGACACAACTGCAAGGCATTTAAAGTGGGTCATACATCGTGGATAAAAAGATGTAGTTAGATTTGTGGCATCTATGTAGTAACTTCTTGTTGCCAAGAGGTGGTTCCTGCTAATTGGGCGTTACACGATGTCCAGGAGCTTTTACGTCCTTCTCATCAATACAACGTTTCGATCCCTTAGGGTATATAGCACGTTAGTAACTGTTTATCTTTGTGATCTAATAGGAGGTGGGCCCAAGATAGATTTGGGCATAGCAGTGCAGACAACCTGTATTCCAACTAGCTGCAAGAGCTTGCAGGAATAGTTTGGCTGTTCATCAGCCACTGTGCACTGACCGGTAGGAGAGTACACGAGCTAAGAGCTCACATCTCAGACAGGGCCAGCCAGCCGGCCAGCCTGTACTTTGCAAGGTGGAATCTTATGTCCGGGCCGACTCAGCCTTTCATCCTTCAGAGGTCGTTAAAATTGGTACCATTATATTGGGTAATAATAACACATGCTGTTACGGCACTTAGAAGCATGATGAATTTGTCATGGATTTGTTTATAAAATACTTATCATTATTATTATTATTATTATTATTATTATTATTATTATTATTATTATTATTATTATTATCATTGTTAATAATAATAATAAATGAAAATGTGAAAAGTAAATAATAACCTTAAAGCATACATAGTGATAGCAGGGGCTGAGAAGGTAATGTGTTCGACATTCACTTGCTAATTCACTTATTTCCGCCACACCCCAGGTCACTAATCCTGTTAATAGCAAAACTATTCAGAGCAGTGGGCATGTGTTCACAGTTCCTCACTGACCAATGCGCACATTTAGAAAAAACAAACCTCATTGCTTCAAGTTTAATATTACCCTTTGTCTAATTTTTAGAATAATCCACACGCTCAAGACTCCAACTGAAAGAAAAGGTGTGGACCAAACCATTTTACATACTGGTAGAAACCAATATTGATTTTCCTTCCAATATTTGCTAATTTCTCCTAAAAACCTTTATAGGATTCGCCGACATTACCAGTCCGAGATGTTTCATACTGTTCTCTAGTCACAGAGTACTTTGACCATTGTATTGTAAAGCCTTTCAACTGGAAGTCATCTACAACCCAAACTCTGTAGAAAACCCTTCACAGCAGTTTTTACATGATGCGCCTTATGTAAGGGCCTATATATTAGCAAACTTTGGTCAAGGAATATTGCACCATTTATCTGCCACTTGAACGTGTCCAGGACCACACCCTTAACCGAATCTGCTTGCTACCCATTTGTCTCAGTGCTTCTGTGATGTCTGTGGAGTTAAACACAAAATAACTGATACTTAGAGAGTCTAAACCCTGGCTGCTATGCTGACACAAAATCACTTGTGCATAGAGAGTCTAACCCTGGCTGCTCTGCTGACACAAAATCACTTGTGCATAGAGAGTCTAAGCCTGGCTGCTCTGCCGACACAAAATAGCGTATGTTTTGTAGTATGTTTTAATTGGCAATATCTAATTCAGCAGAACTTTCCACCCACTCCAAACCAGGCGCAAATGATTTTCTTTCATTTAATCAACATTTAATCAAGTTCTTTTTATGAATTTGGGACCCAAATTTAATAGGAGGATTCCTTACAGCTTCCCTCCCCTTTTGGGACAAGAAACACACAGAGTTGCACAGAAGATCTATTTAAAGATGAACAACTGATTTTTCTCATGAAAGGACAATGATAACAAATAATCAACACACTGGTCACCTCAGTTTACAATGTTACAGTTATAGAAACGTTTGTAACACACACATCACCATAGGTATCTATACATTTCATTCACCCTGAGCACGCATGCACCATGGAAAGAATGCACAAGAGATGAAGATGAATCTTTCATTTGTTAAAAAGCAAATGAACTCAAAGCATCCCTGCCTATCCAATTCTCTCTGCTTCCCCTTTATTCAACTAGATACCACCCCCCCTTACTCAATAGACAGGTTCGAATTTCAGCAGCATCCCAATTACTCAATTGCAAACAAACTACTAGACCTTCATGGATGCAGCTGGCTTGTAGAAAAGAAAAGGTATGTTCAACATGTATGTAGACTAGATTACCTTTAGTGATGTTTCTTTTTAATTACCATATACAAATGTAACTCTCTCACATTCAATGTACACCTTAAACAGAAAGAGAATGGGTAGCAAATAATCACCCTCTCCGTTTTGTCCGCAACAACTTACCTCTAAAAACAATATTCTGATTGATGGTATACACAGGAATTACTTTAATTATATTCTTTTTCTAGGTATGCACAAAGTGACATGTCTATTTAACTCTCGAGAATTCTTCCGTGGTAAATGTCATTAAAAAGAGAAAGAGTTAGGGGATCTCACTGTAGACACAACAGGCACCTAGTATATAAAATATTTTTTTGTCAGAAGCACAAGCACTTCTGAAATGTTCCCCAACTTCTCGGGAATGCACCAACAATTTATATATTCCCACCCCTCCGTACTGACAAATCAGAGGGCCAGGATTTAATCTAATTCCATTTATAGTATCACTCCCCTCAGGATTATTTCCCCTTTATATTATACTCACATTTGAATTTAATTTTGGCTGTAACACAGACAGGTGGGTGCCCTCTTAAGGACTGGTTAAATTATCCATATCTAGGAACTAGTGGGCATCAGTCAGCAAGATGGGACCAACTTTCCTCCATAGCCTGTCTGCTGTCTCTCCCTCTGAATAAGGCCTGAGACTTTCACTCCTCCCATGCCTCACCTTCAGGATACTGGTAATAGTCCAAAACAGGTCCAAAAGGAGAGCAATGGATTCCTTCTCCTTCCTGTTATCAATTCTACTTTCTCTCCATCAGTCAATGAGTGAGTTAAGTCAGTGTCTGTCTTGAGTGAGAGTGTATTGAATCCTTTGTAGAACAGTAACCCCGCCTTTTTGAGGTGTGTATAATTTCCAAAATATTATTGGTCAATGTATGTGATTAGACAGTGTTCCAAAAGTGACATCACACTAGACATACCCCTCTGCCATCACTGGGCATATTAATGAAGAGGCATTTTGATGGGAGTAACTTGAAAACCAAGTTTCCCTCCCATTATTGCACAATCTGAATTTGTAATTTCCACACATATGGCCACTTTACTAATAGGCTCACCAGATTTCTCTCTTTGGCGCTAATCAAATAACACAATTTTCATCATAGGACAATGGGTACTGAATTATATATTTCTTAATTTAACTCACTTTTATATTTATATTCAAAATATTTTCCCATTTCAAAGCAACAGGCTCATCCCTACAGATGTAATAAGCTATAATTCACTAGTGTACACCATTTCTGTGCTTCAAAATACAAATGTGCCTAATTTGCATAATTAAATAACATCAAATAGAGCATCTCAAGCCAAATGCTTTACATAAATAATTATTCTGCTGTGACATTCCGTTCCAGAATTATTGGTGAAATAGTTCGTCTTTATGTAACTTTTAAAAGACATTTTTTTCATTATACATATTCCAGTCAATAACAGAGCATTTGGTGTATTTAGTTCTTTAGTTGTTAGTTCCGTGTTAGAAGTATACTATTTATGACCCATAGGCCTGGCAGTGGTAAGGTCTTTTGACATTTTGAAGTTTGTAGTCCTCTGGGGTTCATAACTTTTGCCCTGCTCCTCTTAGACTGCTCCCAGGTCTGGTAGATTTTCAGATAACTTTATTATTCCATGTATCAAGATTCCTTCTTTCCTCCTGTGAGATGGAAATCTCAGATTAGGCAACACAGATCCTCTGGCCAAGCTCAACCCACTTTAGTTGTTCATTATTTTAAGCCAGCCATACACAGATGCAGCCCATAAAAACACTGCCTTAGGATTAATTGCCATTTCAGCTTTTTAGTGACCTAGTTTCAGGCCAGTCAGTATCCACTTGATAGTGCAAAGCATATCAGTTCTGTTGTTTATTTACTGGGGTGGTGAATTGAACAGAAAAGCAGCTGTGGGAGTCCAAACCTATAGCTGAGGCTTCACTCAAGTTGGTTTCTCCCAATTGCCACTTCTGTACCCCTAGATTTTGTATTTTCAACAAAAAACACAGCAGTCTATCCATTGCACTGGCCTATCAAAACTCCCATCAAAGGTCCACATTTTTAACATCTGTAGGTTTAATAACCATAACCCCTGATTTCTATAAAGGAAATAAACACACAGAGCAGCATAAAATGCAAGCCCAAGTCCATTTTTCTCTGTCACTTTACCATGTGTGCACTTTTTCTCCTCAGATTAAGCAGTTCACCCATTTTAACAAATGTTACAGGATATTTTCTGGTACTTGAAATGTTCATCTCAGGGCTTGTCATTATATTTTGATGTGAAGGGACTTGAACACTTGTCACGTGTGTTTTTCAAATGCTGTGCGCAGGACGCAGCTTATATGTTTGTTTTTAACATGGTGCCTTGCTCTGCATCTTCTCTTTGAATTAGATTTCCCTACAGTTTATAGAGTCTAACCCTGGCTGCTCTGCTGACCCAAAATAAGTCCTGCTGAGAGAGTGTAACCCTTGCTGCTTTGCTGACACAAAACAACTTGTGCTTAGAGAGGCTAACCCTGGCTGCTCTGCTGACACAAAATAGAGTGTGTTGAGAGAGTCTAACCCTGGCTGCTTTGCGGACACAAAATAGCTCATGCTCATAGAGTCTTACCCTGGCTGCTCTGCCAACACAAATAACGGTTGCTTAAAGAGTCTAACCCTGGCTGCTCTGCTGACACAAAATAGCTTGCTGCTTTGCCCATTTTTGGGTCAAAATTATGAATTTCGACTGATATTTTCCTGCGGGATGTAATACACAGTAACAGCGTTTGAAAAACACATTAGTCAAAAAGCCTGAACAGAAATGATTTGCCTAATAAGAACATTGCGCATAGGGGAAAGGGTTAAAGGTTTAAAAATGGGAACCAAACAATGTGGGGTTTAAAGGAGGAAGGACGTGAAAGTACAGGGACATGGGGCACCGCATAAAAGAGAAAGAGGGGGGGAAAAAGGATCAGGCCAAAGTAAACACTATTGGTAAAGCCATTTAAAAAAATAACATTTTCACATTGAACCAATGCATATTTAGTTATGTAGCCCTAAAACACACATGGCCTTTAAGACCTCCATCTGCCCCCTGGCCAAAGGGTTTTGTGTGTACCATTAAAGTGTACGGAGATGCACTGCCCGACACCACGGTGCAATCTTCCTACAAGATGTTTTCAGACATGATGAACAGCCCACTTACTTAAGAAAACGGAATGGCTGTTTAAAGATCCTCATCTTGATTACATTCAATGTTGTTTACAACATATTTGGCAAACATCCATGAAATCAAAGTGGACAGGGGACATTAAGCGATCTGCCAAAGAAACCAGACACCACAACCAAACTGAGTCTACACAAAATGGCTGCAATGATAAATATTTACGAGATGACATGGGAAGAGCGTGAGAGAGAACTGGAGGCCATAGGCTAAGCCGGTGTGCTGCCAAACACAAGTCCACACACATTTTCAATTTCGATTGAAGAACGCCAGTCATTCTTTTTTGGCTTGCAATCGTGCACATGGCCCAGTACAAGGACACATGCCGCCCACGGGAAGAGCCATTTTGAAGCCTCCCTCGCTCGCTCGATTAAAATGGCGGGAAGGTAGCGTAAACCATTGCTACCTGCATGCCCACTTTGTTCTTCTGACTTTCAGACTAAATACTCCTGGTGATTATCATTCACCCCAATTAGTGCTCAATATGTATGAATGCCATTGTCTGGGCCATTTGCATAATTGCTCTGCGATTTTAATTCTCTTTTCTCATTAGATCTGTAAGAAGGGACACGTGGCCATGGCTAGTTATCCAAATGCCCGCGAGGAAGCTCTTAGCGAAAGAGCAGCATAGTATCAGCCCTCTTTTCACCGTTATCCACACCGCCGCTTCGAATGAGTGCTCCGCTGTGTATTTACCCTGTTTTGCCTCTGTGTGAACATGACGTGTGTATACTTACGTACTTGCAAAGTTTTCTTGACATTGGATGAATTCTGTGCATCATCAATGACCTTTTCCATTTTTAGTTTGGGCCATTAGGTGGCGCTTTAGCATCAACTATGAGCTAAAACTATTGCATTAGAGTACAGATAAGAAGAAATGGCACATGAGGAACGACACAGCTAGTAGGTGTCGTTTAGGTAGTTGCTCACTCATTAACTGCCCTTGGTCATGCTAATCCCTATGGCCATTCCCACACAGCACCTGCCCTCTAAACCCTGCCGAAAACGCCTCCTCATGGGAAAGCTTTGAGCTCGTTTTAACAAAGCCTTACCATCAAACTTTACGCTCAAAATGTCGGCAAGTGCTTTTTCAAAGCAGTCTTCTGAGTGTTAATGACTTAATTGATGTTGGAAACGTTCTACTGATATCATAAAAAAAGTCTTAACCAAATCTGGCTTCATCAGCTGTATTTATAAGCACTATGCGTGTCCTTCACTGGAAGTCCTGTTTAGAACACGCATTTGCAAAGCCAATAACATCAATAACCAGTTAATACCACTCGAGTAGTGCCTGGCAAGTTCCATTCCCAGGCCTCCAGAAAAGCCACAACTGTTGGCTTTGCCAATGCAGGGGCATTATCAGACACACTGCAGGGATTACAGCATTATTTAGAACATACCTCTTCTGTGGTTTAGCACCATTCCAGAACACATAAAGTGTTTGCCTGCACAAAAATGTAGGCAGCATGTATTACTCACTGCAAGCATTTCCATTTTGCGCATGTGTACAGCACTGGTAGTGCACGACAGTGGCCTTGGGTTTTCCCCGTTAAAACTGGGTCTGTGTTTTACTTAGTACTCTTAGGCTGCGCCAGAGGTATAGCCCTTCACCCAATTACCCAAAATAATACAATACTATTAATCATGCATTTATTTATATTGTGATTTCACCAAAGTGCTTTACAATGAATATTTTATATATACTTTATTACGAAACTGAAGTTGGCAGTCATTCTAACAACCTCAGAAAGATGAAAGGCTGAGTTGGCCTGGCTGGAAATCGAATCTGAGGCCTGCAGATCACACACAGATCTCAGCAACACTGCCTTAACCCGCTGAGGTACCTCACCGTCAGGTGCACGCTTTTCTTTGGAGAGCTTTCCTAATTTGCAAGATTGTTTCTCCCTTTCGTTCCCTCTCGCTTTTCCTCCATCCGATTTGCTCGCCTTTTGCCCTTATTTCCTTCTGTTCCGTCAGAAGAGCTATCCGGGTAGGAAGGGGACGGCTGTCACTGATTAGCAGCCAAGGGGGTCCCCAGCGGCTCCCCTACCACCTCAGACCAAGTGGAAGGATTTTTGGAGCTCTGTGTGTGTCAAATGTGAGCAGGGACCTGCATGTGTAAATCTGTGTAAAATAAGAACAGTGAAACATACCTGTTAGGTAATCAGGTGCAACGTTTCAGCTGCTACCACCAGTTTATGAGATTCGACTGGTAGTGTTCATTATTTTGTTTGTGTTGCGCACCCCAACCTTTAACCTTTTCAATTACCCTAGTTTGACTGATTGGTATGGGTTGCACTTCACAGTGATTTGCTCTGCAAATGCACAAAGGCATGCCCCACCCAGCCAGCACTACAGACACACAGGCCTGCTACCTGCTTTTCAATTGTAAACACTAGTTTTCATTGCAGTCAGAGTCCCTTCTACAGTGAGTATCTCATTAGAACTCATCAGTGGAGCTTGTCATGGTCCACTCATCTGAAGATCCAAACCCGCAGCTTATTTATTACTGCTGGCAAATCTACACCGTGTTGCCACCACCTTTCTGCCTCTCGCCTCAGACATGAATTATTTAAGAGGTTTGCATCCAGTAGCTCTCTGAATGTTTTGAACTATTTATTTATGTTATTTTACTGAGCATGTGTTAGGCACCTTATACAAGAGAAATGTGTTTCAAAGCGCCACAAAGCTAAATAGCAAAACAGTAAAGGTCCTACCAGGCCTTGTGGCAATCAGACATGCAAGTGCAGTGAAGAAAAGTGCAGGAGATAGGGAGGGAAGAGTGGGGGGTCTACGAGTCCCATGATCCTTCACCATTCCGTATGCTTGCTAGGGCTGATGGGAGTTGTATTTCCAAACATCTGGAGCGCCAAAGTTTGCAGACCCCATAGATTAAAAATTGTGCCTTTCATTTCCCACTCCTTGGGCCTGATTTATAAAGCATTTTTTAATGGGGGTTTCCCATCGAAAAATGCTTTGCAAATCAGGCGTCTAGCCTTCTTCAAAAAGGTAATAGTACAAGAAGAGAACTCGCCATCGATGCTCCATCGTGACCCTTCCCCTTCTTGACACCTGAACAAATAGCACCTCAGACTTGCACCCCCCCTGCCCCAAATTACTGTTCCAACCAGAGAACTGCACTCAGAGCATAACTTGCTTCTAGTGTTCAAGATAAACTGTTGCTATCCAATTCACTTACCATCCAAAAAAAACCTTGCTGTTGCAGACCCCACTAACTGCAAGCCCAGCTCACACATCTGTGTATCTGTTCTGTTGTGACCTCTGAAAAGCGCTCTGTTATGCATCTGTAATGTTGTACACCTGTGTAAAGCGCTCTTTTATGTATCTGTATTGGCGTATACCCCTGTAAAAAGCTCAGTTGTTTCTCGAAGCTAGGTCCGCGCTCAATACATAATAGTAAACATCGGCGTCACTACTAGAATCCTGGACTGCCTTGCTCACGGCAATAGTCCACACACATTGACTGATGAGCCCTACTTCACTTCTTCGGGCAGGATGTGTTATTGAGTGCACTAACTCAGGTGTCACTCGTGGGGTATGAGTGTGAAACCTTGCGAGGCTGTTTCCCTCTTCCGTCACTACACATTTCAAAACCGCCTTAGATTTATTTCTGTTCATGTATGGATGGATGTGTTATATTCCTATGGGCCTAAAGCTTGATACCTCTTTGCAAATGATGGTTAAGCTGGATATACATAAACTCTATTGATTGACATAGAAAGCTCTCATTTTGTCACGGTAGGACTGAAGCAAGTGATGTACTGGGGGTCAAGACTTTACTCTGCCTGAATCAGTAGTTTATGGGTTCATGTCTGAACCCTCCGAAGAACAGGCATTAAGGACGATCACTCACAGTGATCTACCTTGTCTTCTTTTCATAAATGTGATTGGTGCTTTCTTTCGGAAATTTCAAGTCAAAACCTCTCTTTCTGACATAGTTAATGTCCTGCGGAATCAGATCAGGACTGGAACTGCTTCGGATCTTATTAAACTGAAGCTTCATACCAGTTCACATGTAGACCCCAAAGAGCAATAACAATAAACCACTTACGTAATTGATATGTTCGGGCTCTCTGCCAATCATAGGGCCTCATTACGACCCAGGCGTTAACCATGGCACTATTAGCGCCATAGTTGACGCCGGTAACTTAACAATTCCGCCATGGTGAATGGCGGAATTACCGCCCCATTCCAAGCTTGGCGGGGCGGTAATTCCCCATTCACCATTGGCCCTTCCCCATTCCCAGTTTTGCCCTAATAGGGCTCAATGGAAATGGGGAAGGCGGTAATTGTTAAGGGAGGTTAAGGGAGGACCCGCAAAGGGACCTCGGAATTGAGTGGTAAGGGATTACCGGCACCAGTGCCCTTACCGATACCAGTAATCCCTTACCGCCCGGGTTGTAATGAGGCCCATAGAGTGGCTTTTGAAACTTGGTATGCCAATCTTACCATACTATGGTACAAAAGTTTGAATTTGATCCCGGTTATTGGACTAACTGGAAATAATCACTGAGATGGAATAATGCAAATGACTTGACTTTTAACCATCTGATCAAGAAGATCTATGTGGCTTTCGAGAGCTCATGCACTACTCCAGCTCATAATAATATTGTTCGCAAGCACAATATAATGTATCAAACCTCGTTCTTTTCTATTTTGTTGAAAAAACTAGGCTAGCACAGAGGAGAACTTTGTTGTCCACATGCTATATATAGTAGCGCTGAGGTAAATGTAGCCCACTTTCTGTTAGGCCATTCCCACCTTCTTAGGGTGTTTGATTTTCAGCTAAAGAACCTTATAAAACATTCATCCATTGCAATCTGATCTCGAGTCAGAAACTACTTGGAGCTGGTTGAGCAAATCTTGAGACCATCACGCAGCCAACCGCACTTCCTCTGGGTACTCTTAAGCAGAAGTATTGGATCTGGCAGCTAGAAGGCCGAGTGCTGCATGTCAGCCCTACACTGCTACGTTACCTCACTTCCCCTCCGTCGGACTAGGGAAGTGTGGCCCACAGTCACCGAACCCTAAAAAAACAAGCCCCATACCCACATCACTGCCTATCCTGATCTGCCCCCTGGCCTCTAGCCTGTGCTTCCGGCTTTTCCCCACCCCCTCGTTAGTTTCAGCTTACATAATGCTGTTGCTTTTAGAATTCGATGTTGTGCTTTGGGTGATGTGTTGTGTTGATGTGTTGGGGGTATGCATTCCAGGAACCTCGCTCGCCATTAGACTTACTAAAAACCTTCAACTTTCCTGCAAACTCACCACTGAAATGCCAAATATAACCCACACATACCCCTACCAAAGCACACACCGGAAATCACACAGCAAATGGCAGCCCCCCCTCTTTAATCTAACTCAACCCAACGCACTAAATCTCTAGCAATACGCCACAGACACACAAAACAATCACATATCGTCCCACACACCAAAACAGCACCTAACCCACACCATCTAGAAGCAAAACCAACACACAGTGACCGTTTTTTTTCCAAACTGTAGCTACCAACAGCACAGCAAAAAGCTCTCTTGCGATATCCCTCTCCGTCCTGCTAACCCTCCCCAACCCTCCTTCATTTTCAGATCCCCTCCCCCCCCACCCCCAGCGCCTGGAGACCGTGAAAACGGAAGTGACGCGCAGTAGAAATCTCAATAACATAACATAACTGTAGTGTGCTGGCTGCGCGTGTGCGCTCGATGGTGTGCGGTGTGCAAGGTGGGCTGTACAGAGAGTTGAGAATGGAGAGGTGAAGGTTGGAGATGAGAGAGACTGCATGGGCAGACGCCGCGCTGCTGGTGGGCTTAGTTAAGTGTACTTAAAATAAACCTACCTGAACTACGCTGTTCTTCTTCCTCATCAGTTCAATAGGTCACAATCCGGCGTGATGTGCTGCTTTGGCAAGAAATGTGTTTTCTTCGTTGCGGGATCTGCTGTTGTCTGTTTAAAGACTCTTGCGAGCAAATGCTCGCTTGCTCGGGATGCATTAACTTGGCGGGCAGGTTTATAGAATGGCTGGCAGCGGGGAAGAGCATTGCCTGGGCCTGCGCGCCCTTTGTAATGCCTCAGGAAACAGAGGCTCGCGTTGCCCGTTTCACGGAAAGCTTCCATTAAGTCTGCCCTCTAAGCCCATCAGCGCAAATTGGTCGAGTTAATGCGAGCGCGCGCCGCGCGGGTTCTTCGTACCTGGACTCCAGAGCACTTTCTGGGAAAACAAGTGAGGCATGTTTGATGGCACAAACATGGTCTATTATTTGCATTGTTTCATTCAGTAGGCGGTCCCCGCAAAGCAAGATGTTATCTTATCATCGTTCCCTCACTTCTCAATCTTTTGCACATTCTGATCCAGGTGTTACCAAGCTGAGACCCTGCAACCCATAAACTGAGCACCTTTGTGAGACGTTCCCTATTAATTGTAATAGTTAACTATTCCCTGCTTTTCTTAATGGTCAATGTCAGGATTTCCAGGAATGAACTCCGTTTTTTAGGGACTTTTCTCCCCTGTAACCATCTTTGGGTCCCTAGAAGTTTGGACTACAACTCCCATCAACCCTCCCGAGCATAGTCAATGTTGATGCATCATGGGAGCAGTAGTTAAAAACACCTGGAGAATTGCAGCTTGCAGACCCCTGATAATGTGTGCCTGTGGCCCCTAGTGAAGTGCACCACTCTGTTCCTTTCCGAAGCTAGGGTCAAGCTCAATAAAGGTTCCATGTCATTTCAACGAATTAAAAGACTTTGCTGTAACTTACTCCGTGAGTATTACTTCTTCCCCTTCACTACCACGCCTATCCCAAACCCCTGCCCACCCCACCTTTACCTCTTAACCCACAAATACATATCAAAATTCGAAGTATTTCAAAGGAACTAAAGTAAATTACAACTAAGTAATTTATTTTGTGGAAACAACGGGATATCGTCAATATGTATTCTTTTGTAGCAAATTAAAAAATTCTACTTGGTATTGAAGCTGAGCGCTCAATCTCTTACCCACATCCCTAAAGCAAGGTTCAATAAAAAAAGAAAAAATATAGAAATGGAATTTCAAATGCCATGTATCTCGCCTGCTTTCAGCCCAATCCTATGTACGACTCCCTGATAATATTTACTGTGCTCCGCGGCGCATAGTTCTCGGTGTGCACTTCCCATATAGCTTTAATAAATACAAAAAATATTGTCATGTTTAGACTTTCAGGGTCTTCCACATCGTTATGTGAAAGTTGGGCTATGGCAGGGGTGGGCCCAAGGGATGGGAAGTGATGCGGGGCAAGGGGAAGGGGAGTTGAAATAAAGAAAGAGTTGAGACTGGGCGTGTTCCGTGTGGGTCTCCCTTATTGCTACTGCGCTGTGGAATTACTGGAGCGGCTTGGCCGCTCACTCAAGAGTGTTAGTCAAACTGCAACACTGGCGATGAGGATAACAGACCCGGTGCGGTCCCTCTGAGCTATTGTTCCCGCACTCAGCATGGCAGTGGGAGGCGTGGCCCACCTCCACTGCTCACATAGACCCGGGCACTGTGGCAATGATTCTGCCCATTCGTGAGACTGCACAGCACACACAGTCCACAAGGCAGGCACCCACTCGGGCCGCAGCAGTGACCTTCCTTGACTGCAAAGGCTGCCGCAGCGCCCCCTTGTGGCCACGCATGTGATAAGCATGAGGAGGTGAGGAGAAGGCCCAAACGTTCCGTGAAGCAAACTTTGGCACAAGCAACGTGTACAGGGACACACCACAGGAAAAGGTTGGCTGTGGCCCACCCACATGCACTGCCAGCAAGAAAAAGCAGAGTGAAAAGGATAAATACACATGTGCTGCCAGCACGAACCAGTGGCCTGTTTGCAAAGAGACACACGGTGGAGGAGAATGTCGGAGGAAGGCATCCCCAACACAGTGCCTGGAAGACTTTTGGAAGCATTTTCTCAAGGCCAGGGTGAGACTACCCCATGGCAACTACCTCAGGCATTCGACCTCAGAGACACAGGTAACCTGGGGCCCTGGTGGGTCCGATGGATGAAATACTTCAAGGTGTATGTGGGGGCAATGGGCCCTATGGACGAGGTGAGAAAAAAATAACATCCTTACTTTGGCAGTGGGGGTTGCTATCAGAGACATCCTCTATGAACTGGTTGACGAGGAAAAGGCGACATACCAGGACATTCGAGAGGCACACTTATTTTGCCCCACACACCAACGTGGACTACGAGAGACACATCTTTCACACAACCATGAAATCCAAATGCGATACCATGGACAACTATGTTATGAGGCTTTGCATCCGCATGAAACACTGTACTTTCCATCGATATTCATATGACGAAGCTCTACGCTCCCATGTCATCCTGGGGTGCGAATCCGCTGAATTCAAGCAGAAATTAATCCAGAAACAGAGGACTCTCAAGGAAATATTAGCGATGGCTCGCACTGACTCGGCAGTCACCCAACAGGTGGTCGGGCTAGGATGGGTGAAGATATCATCGGACACCAAAGATCAGGAGGACATTCAAAAATTGACACCAACTCAGCACGACAAACCCACACAATCCACAAAATCATGCTACCGGTGCGGCTATGATTTCCCCCATGAAGACATGTGCCCAGCAATCGGCCAGAAGTGCAAAGCATGCAGGGGTGATGACCATTTTAGAGCGGTCTGCAGAAATACCCCAACACCGCCTGTCTCGACAACATGCCCGAGGAGCAGCAGATGCCATCCCGTTCACTGTCAGGACAGGAGAGAGAACCGCGAGCGCAGAAGGTATCGCCCCACAGAGGGAGAGAGCAACCGCCAAACCCCCAGAAGATCATTCTGGTCCCCTGACGAGAGAACCACTGACAGACCCCGAAGGAACATCCACTACGTAGAGATACGATCACCATCAGGGAGTGATTCCTCCTCCTCACACGACATTCAAAGGAGAAACGGATACGTATGGGCACTAGGGAACGAGACAGTGAAGGAACATAGCCCCATCCTAACACTCCAAGTACATAACACGCAGACAGAATTCCTCATCGACACGGGCGCAATAGTCAATGTCCTGAGCAAGGAGGCCTACAATTGCCTGCCTCACCAGCCGAAACTGCGGCCCTCGCAAGTGGGCATCTTCCCTTATGACTCCAACACACCTTTGCCGTGCAAGGGCACTTTTCCCACCGTTTGTGCACACAAATCGCACACGGCTCAAATACAACTACATGCCCTCTCCACAGAGGCCAACAGCGGATGCACCTTGAGCTTCAGGACGGCGGTCGACATGGGACTTGTCCACATCTTATACAACATAATGGCCTGCAAATATAGGGCCCCTGAAGGACACGTCACAAAAACATACCCTAACCTCTTCAAGGGTCTCGGCAAACTGTGCAGCTGCAAAGTGAGACTCTGCATTGATCCAGAGGTCAAGCCGGTTGCCCAGCACTACAGGGGCATCCCAATAAACATTCAAAAACAGGTGGAAGAGGGAGTGAGACGCCTACTAGACCTCCACTTCATCACGTCAGCATTCGGACGCCCCAACATGACAATCCAATGAGAGCGACACCAGACCCCGAGAATAACGGACATGATCCACCTCCTCAATGGTGAAACCGTATTCTCGAAGCTTGACCTCAACAAGGGCTACCATCAGCTGGAGCTAGCGCCGGAGTCCTGATACATCACCACTTTTGTAACCCACAAGTGGCTATACCGCTATAAGCGCCTGAACATTGGCATATCGTCGGCGGTGGAAATCTTCCAGGAGATCCACTAGATGATCAAACACGTTCCAGGGTATCTAAACTACAGCAACGACATCCTGGTATTCGGAAAATCAACCCAAGACCACAATGACAATCTATACAAAATCTGCAGGGCCCTAGTAGCAGTCAACGTCACGCTCAACAAGGACAAGTGCGAATTTGGAAAGCGAACCGTCAAATTCTTTGGCCACATATTCTCTGACCAAGGCATGAGGCCGGACCTGGAGAAGGTCAAGGCACTACAAGACACCCCGCGGCCAACAGACGTGTCGGACCTAACGTCATTCCTAAGACTGGCCAATTACTGTTCATGTTACCTGGAAAACTTCATGACAGTGAGTGCCCCACTGAGAGAACTGACCAAGGAATTCATCTGGACTGCTGAATGTGAGGCTGCCTTCATAGACATCTGTGCTCGCATTGCCTTGCCTCAGGCATGGCCTACTTTAGCTCAGTCTAAGACACAGAGGTGACAGTGGATGCCAGCTTCGTAGGATTAGGCGCGATACTGGGGCAATATGATCCCAGAACCGCCCATATCAAAAAGTGGTTTCATATGCCAGCCGCAACCTCTCCATAACCGAACAAAAATACTCGCAAGCAGAGAAAGAAAGCCTGGCGGTCGCCTGGGCCTGCAAGCATTTCCATCTGCTCTTATATAGAAAAGCATTCACTGTGGTCACCGACCACAAAGCCCTCCTCACCATTTTTGGCAACCCCCAGGCTTGGATGCCCCAGTGGATAGAAAGGTGGGGACTCCACCTCCAGAACTACAAATTCTCTATCCGCCACAGGCCTGGCAAGGACAAGAATCCTGCCGACTATCTTTCCCATCACCCCACAGGACCATCTTTCCTGAAACATTCAATTGCTGATGCATATCTGCAATACATCATACACCAGGTAAAACCTTTCCCGATAGTGTGGAAGACGCTGCAACAAGAATCCTCGAACTACCCCGTTCTTGCCATCCTCGGCCAGTGCATCAGCCAAGGCAGAGTGAAGCATGCAATAGAACAAACGAAACACTGATAGGAACCATGGCAAGAGGACATAAAAGCAATGCTGCTGGTCCACGAGGAACTCACTACAACAGAAGACCAAATAATCACAATATCTGGCCCACAAAAGACACAGTGGTGTAGTCTCAACAAAAAAACATCTGAGACAGAAAATCTGGTTTCCAGGGATGGACACACAAGTGGAGGACACCCTAAAGAACTGTGCAATCTGCAGCGCCACAGCGCCAGCCTCACACCCAAATCCACTACACATGTCACCACTCCCTTGGGGCATATGGGAGGAGCTAGCTGTCGACTTCTTCAGACCCCTTTGAGACGGCATGTATGCCCTAGTGGTAATCAATGAGTACTCAAAGTACCCAGAGGTACAAATAGTGCCATCTACGGGAGCAACAGCTGTCATCCCTGCTCTGGACAGCATACTCACGGCCTATGGAATCCCTCAAGTAATCAAATCAGACAATGGCCCCCCGTTCACCAGCCTGGACTTTGCATATTTCGCCCAGTACATGGGTTTCAAACACTGGAAAATTACACCTCTTTGGCCCCAGGCAAATGGCATGTCAGAGCGCTTCATGGGCAATCTCAAGAGAGCGTTGCAGGTGGCGCACCTGTCCCACAAACGTTTTGAGCAAATGTTAAAACAGCTCCTTCATGACTAGCGCCACACGCGCCAGAACACCATGGGCAAATGCCCAGCCGACCTCCCGTTTGGTCGCAGATTGCAGACACGGCTGCCACAGAGAACCCTGGAGGGCAATGCCACACCAGAGGATGATGAAATCAGGGCGAAAGACGCCGAAGGAAAATGGAAAATGAAGAATGCGGCCGATGGAAAGAGGGGAGCCAAAGAACACTGTTTCGAGGAAGGTGACAGAGTGTTGGTACGTCAGGCCCAAAGAAGGTAGGGAGACTCCCGCTTTGCACCTAGCCCCCTCACAGTCACTAAAGTAAAAGGCACCATGGTCACAGCAGAAGACGTGGAAGGACAGACAATCACAAAGAACGTTTCACACTTCAAAGAATGCCGGGGGAATGTGGCACCCTGGGAAGCCTTGGCGGGGGAACAGGAGAAGACCCTTGGGCATGGACAGATGCTGAGGACCCATACTGGGGAGATGAGGACGTCTCTGGTGGTGAGGTCACAGATGATGACAGTGATTGGCTTATGCACTTACCCCCCGCCCCCAATACAGCCCAGAACTGCCAAGGGCAAGCCGCCCCATCCGGGCGAAGACTAAACCCATAAGACTCATTGAAGAGATGAGCTAGCACCAGACTCAGTATTTATGAAGGGGGAAGGTTTTCATGTTTAGACTTTCAAGTTCATCCACGTCGTTATGTGGAAGTCAGGCTAGTGCGGGGACGAAACCCAAGGGAGGGGAAGTGACAAAGGGCAGGGAAAGGGCAGTTGAAATAAAGAAGGAGTTTAGACCGGACGTGTTCCATGTGGGCCTCCCGTATTGCTGTGGCGCTGTGCAATTACTGGAGCGGCTCGGCCGCTCACCCAAGAGTGTAAGTCACACTCCAACAAATATCAAAACTATAGCTTTAATTTGCTCTATTTTTTCGTCATTTCCCGGTCTTGCGTTTGCAAAATAAAGTGCAGTGAAAAGATGGTTTCTTTACTGAAGACAATGTGAGACCATGCTGGGGTGAGTAACTTCTTTTCTGCAGCTGGAGTGATGTGAAGATCAGAGGAATCACAGCTCAACCTGCAGAGCGGAGCAAGCGCGAGCGGCATGGGATAATACTGTGAGAAATGCTACGTGGCACTGGGGCAAACAATTTTAAGAGTGTACTGTCATACAATATTTCTATACAAGACTATAGCCCTGAATTACTAAGAAAATCAGACCCAAGTGGGTCGTACAACGTAGGATGATGCTCGATTACACTCCGCAGTCTTCAGTCCTACTCTTCCTCATCACAGTCATTACTTCTGAGCAATGTCCATCACTAGAGAGGAAGCCTGTTTACCGTACCCCATCTTTTTTAAACTCCCCCTGCTAGTGGAGACTTGGGTGGCATGCACATCTACAAGAGTAAGACCATTGCAAGGTTCGAGGAAACAATCGCTGCACAAATTAAAAAACAGAAACCAAGCCTTTTCTTGTTAGAAGGCTACTATTCCGGTCCCATTTAGCAGGGCTGCGGGGGGCAAGGTTCTTGCATTTTAGGGAAGTCATCAAGACCGTGCTCTTCAGGGAGTACCTAGGGAACACCTCGGATTCTTAGCTCCCCCTCCCAGGAGAAAACCTCCAATGTGGATCAGGTTCGCCCAACTTCGCAAACCGAAATGTGTTCCCTCTCGAGCTGACTTACACTTTTGTTGTGGACCTCAGCCAACATGGTGCAGTGCTCCTTTACTAGGCTTACGCTATATAAGCACAAAGACAAGCACAAGTACAAATAATTAAGGAGTTTAAAAGGACAAACTCCTGTGTTACAAAGCTCTGGGAAGAGACGATGAGAAAATGTGCTCAAGGAATTGAAAATTACCATTAATTAAACCAGGCATTATTCTCACACCCCTCTTCCTCGTCTCAGTTATTACCTTTGATATATACCACAGCTAGATGAGTATCAGCCTGTGAATATCCCCAAAAACCATACAAGACAAAAAATCTCTCCACCCCATTGGAGACAATATTTGGTACTTTGTGTATGCAAAATCGACCAATCACCTAGGTACTGTCTAGAGAATTCCAGGATCAAATTCGTCTGCCTCAGGGCCTTCAGTCTGAAGAAGATACTGGGCCGCATTACGGGTCCAGTGGTAACCCTGCCGTTGCTAACCGGCAGGTTGCCGCCAGACAGGAAAACATTTTTTACGAGAAGTCAGGCGCTGGTAATTTTGTTAATCCCCATTCCCATAGAGTCCTATAGGGAGTGGTGACATGGAAGCACCGGCACCGTTGTTAATGGTGCCGGTGCTTCAGTAACGGCTTTGCCTACCATGACCACTGCACAGTGGCTCAAGGCTGGGAAACCCGTAGTTTGCCGGTCCGGAAACAATGGTGCCGGTGAGTTTACCAGCACCATTGTTCCCAGACTGGCAAACTTGGCATGAGGTCAAATGTCTCAAAAAGTGTGCAGGAAGACCTCTCGCTGCCCCCCGCACCCTTGTCTTGTGGATATACCCAGGATCCTCAGGAGCAACAGACACTCAGAACAGAAAAAGGGCAAAAGTATAGCCAGAGGTAGCCACCTGCTAGAGGAAGTTGATGATGCCTTTCTACCCTTACCAGCTGTGCAAAACGTCAAAAAAAGATTTCTTTCTCATAGACTGCTGTATATAATATAAACCACCTTCCGGGCCGGATTGAAAGAGTAGGCACACAGGCTCAGTGGAGGTGTGGCTGTTGCCTGGAAGCCCCACTTGTGCCCACCTGGGCACTTACCAGGATATAGCTGGTGGAGGAGCACCCACGTCTGTTTCACTACTGCTGCGAACGCTCATAGCATGATCTTCCGCAGGGAGTCTCTCCATACCGTTCAGCTAAGCACAATGGGGGGAGAAGGGGCGCCATCTGTCTCCGACTTGATCCTGACTCCCAGGGCTCCTCCCTGCCAGATTTCATTTGCACTGTGGACCCTTGCCTGTGGGGCTCAGTGGAACACGTCCCTCCCCACCAACCCCCAGTCCTCAGAGGTTTTCCCCACATATCGCTGTATACGCAAGGGTGTGAGCTTGCTCAGCAGAATCCGGAGACTTCATGCCCTGCTAAATGGCATAACATAGATACATATGGATTTGATGTAAGGGGAGTCCCTTTGCACCTCCTTTATTGGAAGGAATATAAAGAGAGGGGACAAGTTAAGCAGGCTTTCTATTGAGAGATGGCCATTTCTCCACGGTAATGATGACTTGGGTGAAGAAGGGGGGCGTTGTGTTAATGATCATGGATGTGCCTTCCCAGTTGACAAGAAAAGAAACTCTTTGTTGCATACATTATGAAGAATTGGTAAAGCCAATAGAGTTGGGCATCACGTGTAAGGTGAAGCCTCAAATGCCCCAATAAACCTCAGCTCACGATTAAAGAACAGCAAACATATTTGCACCATTACAAGTGGCAACAGACTAATTAAACTATGAAACAGGCCCTCACTTCAAACAAAACATGAAAGCAAAACAAAAAGCGTTCTGGCAAGATTCGGTCCCTAAGACACTTCCCATTGAATTGACATTAGAGGCAACCAGTTGTAACTAAGGCACACACACAATGTTCAACTTTCAGACAATCACAAATCCAGAAACACACAAACAGAGGGATTAATGACACATTACTAAAGCAGATGTGTTGGTCATACACAATTAACATTCACCACTAACCACTCCAATAGTTTGTAATGCGGCTTGTGCCGTCCAATCAATACCTGGGAGCCAAAACCTAAAAATGAATGATGACATGGAATGTTATGGAGGAAACAATAAGGAGGAGGTGAAAACCTTGCAAGAGAGTTTAAATATGCAAAGCAATCACCCTCATGTCAAGAGGAGTCGTAATACTAATGAATAGGACAATTGGAAATTAATTTAAAAAAACAAATGCAAAGATAAGGAATCAAAGGAATATGTGATAAAAATAAAATGGAAAGAAGGGGTCTGTAACAGGTGGCTCGACATATGCTTTGGACTGCCACTACCATGATACCTCATCATGGACTATGCTTGCTAGGGCTGATAGGAGTTGTAGCCCAAAACATCAGGAAAGTCAAAGGTGGCAGACCCCTGCACTAGACCCTTTATCACACTAATCCTACCCAGGAAGAATTAAGAAGGTGGCCACGAAACCGTTTTTAAAAATGATCTCAGAATTAAAACAAAACTAAATATTTTGATACTTTATGAATAGCGTTGGAGTGTACATGATCTATATATACACCCCAGTGACGTTGCCCACACCGTCCTCACTCAAAGGCCAATGACATCCTCAGCAGTGCTAGGAAATTCTAAGGGAAATGATCAAGAAAAGCAAAAGAAACTGAAAAAAGCACCTTAGGCTATCAATAAAGGCAGACTTTACAGTCAAACACACACAGACAACAAAAACTGTGTTTGGACAAATCTGTTTGAGAAACTAAATCTGAGATGACAGCAGGAATCGTGTAGTAATGGCCTATACCACAGCAGGAATCGTGGAGTAATGCCGTATACCACAGCAGGAATTGCAGAGTAAGGCTTATGCCACAGCAGGAATCGTTGAGTAAGGGCCTATACCACAGCAGGAATCGTGGAGTAAGGGCTAATACCACAGCAGGAATCGTGGAGTAAGGCTGTATACCACAGCAGGAATTGTGGAGTAAGGCTTATGCCACAGCAGGAATCGTGGAGTAAGGGCTTATACCACAGCAGGAATCGTGGAATAAAGCCCTATACCACAGCAGGAATCTTGGAGTAAGGGCCTATACCACAGCAGGAATGGTGGAGTAAGGGCCTATATCACAGCAGGAATCATGGAGTAAGGCTTATACCACAGCAGGAATCATGGATTAAGGGCTTATACCACAGCAGGAATCGTGGAGAAAGGGCTTATACCACAGCAGGAATCGTGGAGTAAGGCTTATACCACAGCAGGAATTGTGGAGTAAGGGCTTATACCACAGAAGGAATCATGCAGTAAGGGCTTATCCCAAAGTAGGAATCATGCAGTAAGGGCTTATACCACAGTAGGAATCGTGGAGTAAGGCTGTATACCACAGCAGGAATTGTGGAGTAAGGCTTATGCCACAGCAGGAATATTGGAGTAAGGGCCTATACCACAGCAGGAATCATGGAGTAAGGGCTTATACCACAGCAGGAATCATGGAATAAAGCTCTATACCACAGCAGGAATCATGGAGTATGGGCCTATACCACAGCAGGAATGGTGGAGCAAGGGCTTATACCACAGCAGGAATCGTGGAGTAAGGGCATATATCACAGCAGGAATCGTGGAATAAGGCGTATGCCACAGCAGGAATCGTGGGTAAGGGCTTATACCAGAACAGGAATCGTGGAGTAAGGCTTATACCACAGCAGGAATCGTGGAGTAAGGGCTTATACCAAAGTAGGAATCATGGAGTAGAGCTTATACCACAGTAGGAATCATGGCATAAAGGCTTATACCACAGCAGGAATCGTGGAGTAAGGCTTATACCGCAGCAGTAATCGTGGAGTAAGGGCTTACAGCACAGCAGGAATCGTGGAGTAAGGGCGTATATCACAGCAGGAATCGTGGAATAAGGCTTATGCCACAGCAGGAATCGTGGGTAAGGGCTTATACCACAACAGGAATCGTGGAGTAAGGCTTATACCACAGCAGGAATCGTGGAGTAAGGCTTATACCACAGCAGGAATCGTGGAGTAAGGGCTTATACCAAAGTAGGAATCATGGAGTAGAGCTTATACCACAGTAGGAGTCATGGCATAAGGGCTTATACCACAGCAGGAATCGCGGAGTAAGGCTTATACCACAGCAGGAATCGTGGAGTAAGGGCTTATACCACAGCAGGAATCGTGGAGAAAGGGCGTATATCACAGCATGAATCGTGGAATAAGGCTTATGCCCCAGCAGGAATCGTGGGTAAGGGCTTATACCACAACAGGAATCGTGGAGTAAGGCTTATACCACAGCAGGAATCGTGGCATAAGGGCTTATACCAAAGTAGGAATCATGGAGTAGAGCTTATACCACAGTAGGAATCATGGCATAAGGGCTTATTCCACAGCAGGAATCGTGGAGTAAGGCTTATACCACAGCAGGAATCATGGAGAAAGGGCTTATACCACAGCAGGAATCTTTGAGTAAGGCTTATGCCACAGCAGGAATCGTGGAGTAAGGGCTTATACCACGGCAGGAATCATGCAGTAAGGACTTATACCAAAGTAGGAATCATGGAGTAGGGCTTATGCCACAGTATGAATCATGGCATAAGGGCTTATACCACAGTAGGAATGGTGGAGTAAGGGCCTATAGCACAGCAGGAATTGTGGAGTTAGGCTCATGCCACAGCAGGAATCGTGCAGTAAGGGCTTATACCACAGCAGGTATCGCGGAGCAAGGGCTTGTACCACAACAGGAATCGTGGAGTAAGGCTTATACCACAGCAGGAATCATGGAGTAAGGGCTTATACCACAGCAGGAATCATGGAGAAAGGGCTTATACCACAGCAGGAATCGTGGAGTAAGGCTTATACCACAGCAGGATTTGTGGAGTAAGGGCTTATACCACAGAAGGAATCATGCAGTAAGGGCTTATACCACAGCAGGAATCATGGAGTAGGGGCTTATCCCAAAGTAGGAATCATGGAGTAAGGGCTTATACCACAGCAGGAATCGTGGCATAAGGGCTTATACCACATCAGGAATCGTGGAGTAAGGCTGTATACCACAGCAGGAATTGTGGAGTAAGGCTTATGCCACAGCAGGAATAGTGGGGTAAGGGCCTATACCACAGCAGGAATCATGGAGTAAGGGCTTACACCACAGCAGGAATCATGGACTAAAGCCCTATACCACAGCAGGAATTGTGGCGTATGGGCTTATACCACAGCAGGAATCGTGGAGTAAGGGCTTATCCCAAAGAAGGAATCATGGAGTAGAGTTTATACCACAGTAGGAATCGTGGCATAAAGGCTTATACCACAGCAGGAATCGTGGAGTAAGGCTTATACCACAGCAGGAATCGTGGAGTAAGGGCTTATACCACAGCAGGAATCGTGGAGTAAGGGTGTATATCACAGCAGGAATTGTGGAATAAAGCTTATGCCACAGCAGGAATCGTGGAGTACGGGCCTATACCACAGCAGGAATGGTGGAGTAAGGGCCTATACCACAGCAGGAATGGTGCAGTAAGGACTTATACCACAGCAGGAATTATGGACTAAGGCTTATGCCACAGCAGGAATCGTGGAGTAAGGTCTTATACCAAAGTAGGAATCATGGAGTAGGGCTCATACCACAGTACGAATCATGCAGTAAGGGCTTATACCACAACAAGAATCGTGGAGTAAGGGCTTATACCACAGCAGGAATCGTGAAGTAAGGCTTATACCACAGCAAGAATCATGGAGTAAGGGCTTATACCACAGCAGGAATTGTGGAGTAAGGCTTATACCACAGCAGGAATCGTGGAGTAAGGGCTTATACCACAGTAGGAATTGTGGAGTAAGGGCTTATACCACAGCAGGAATTGTGGAGAAAGGGCTTATACCACAGCAGGAATCGTGGAGTAAGGCTTATACCACAGTAGGAATTGTGGAGTAAGGGCTTATACCACAGCAGGAATTGTGGAGAAAGGGCTTATACCACAGCAGGAATCTTGGAGTAAGGCTTATACCACAGCAGGAATCGTGGAGTAAGGGCTTATACCACAGCAGGAATCATGCAGTAAGGGCTTATACCAAAGTAGGAATCATGGAGTAGGGCTTCTACCACAGATGGAATCATGGAATAAGGGCTTATACCACAGCAGGAATCGTGGAGTAAGGGCTTACACCACAGCAGGAATTGTGGGTAAGGGCTTATACCACAACAGGAATCGGTGAGTAAGGCTTATACCACAGCAGGAATCGTGGCATAAGGGCTTATACCAAAGTAGGAATCATGGAGTAGAGCTTAAACCACAGTAGGAACCATGGCATAAGGGCTTATTCCACAGCAGGAATCGTGGAGTAAGGCTTATACCACAGCAGGAATCATGGAGTAAGGGCTTATACCACAGCAGGAATCTTGGAGTAAGGCTTATACCACAGCAGGAATCGTGGAGTAAGGGCTTATACCACGGCAGGAATCATGCAGTAAGGACTTATACCAAAGTAGGAATCATGGAGTAGGGCTTATACCACAGTATGAATCATGGCATCAGGGCTTATACCACAGTAAGAATGGTGGAGTAAGGGCCTATAGCACAGCAGGAATCGTGGAGTTAGGCTCATGCCACAGCAGGAATCGTGCAGTAAGGGCTTATACCACAGCAGGTATCGCGGAACAAGGGCTTATACCACAACAGGAATCGTGGAGTAAGGCTTATACCACAGCAGGAATCATGGAGTAAGGGCTTATACCACAGCAGGAATCGTGGAGAAAGGGCTTATACCACAGCAGGAATCGCGGAGTAAGGCTTATACCACAACAGGATTTGTGGAGTAAGGGCTTATACCACAGAAGGAATCATGCAGTAAGGGTTTATACCACAGCAGGAATCGTGGAGTAGGGGCTTATCCCAAAGTAGGAATCATGGAGTAAGGGCTTATACCACAGCAGGAATCGTGGCATAAGGGCTTATACCACATCAGGAATCGTGGAGTAAGGCTGTATACCACAGCAGGAATTGTGGAGTAAGGCTTATGCCACAGCAGGAATAGTGGAGTAAGGGCCTATACCACAGCAGGAATCATGGAGTAAGGGCTTATACCACAGCAGGAATCATGGACTAAAGCCCTATACCACAGCAGGAATTGTGGAGTATGGGCCTATACCACAGCAGGAATGGTGGAGTAAGGGCCTATACCACAGCAGGAATGGTGGAGCAAGGGCTTATACCACAGCAGGAATCGTGGAGTAAGGGCGTATATCACAGCAGGAATCGTGGAATAAGGCTTATGCCACAGCAGGAATCGTGGGTAAGGGCTTATACCACAACAGGAATCTTGGAGTAAGGCTTATACCACAGCAGGAATCGTGGAGTAAGGGCTTATCCCAAAGAAGGAATCATGGAGTAGAGTTTATACCACAGTAGGAATCATGGCATAAAGGCTTATACCACAGCAGGAATCGTGGAGTAAGGCTTATATCAAAGCAGGAATCGTGGAGTAAGGGCTTATACCACAGCAGGAATCCTGGAGTAAGGGCGTATATCACAGCAGGAATTGTGGACTAAGGCTTATGCCGCAGCAGGAATCGTGGAGTACGGGCCTATACCACAGCAGGAATGGTGGAGTAAGGGCCTATACTACAGCAGGAATGGTGCAATAAGGACTTATACCACAGCAGGAATCGTGGAGTAAGGGTGTATACCACAGCAGGAATTATGGACTAAGGCTTATGCCACAGCAGGAATCGTGGAGTAAGGGCTTTTACCAAAGTAGGAATCATGGAGTAGGGCTTATACCACAGTAGGAATCATGCAGTAAGGGCTTATACCACAACAAGAATCGTGGAGTAAGGGATTATACCAAAGTAGGAATCATGAACTAAGGGCTTATACCACATGAGGTATCGTGGAGTAAGGGCTTATACCACAGCAGGAATCGTGAAGTAAGGCTTATACCACAGCAAGAATCATGGAGTAAGGGCTTATACCACAGCAGGAATTGTGGAGTAAGGCTTATACCACAGCAGGAATCGTGGAGTAAGGGCTTATACCACAGCAGGAATCGTGGAGTAAGGCTTATACCACAGTAGGAATTGTGGAGTAAGGGCTTCTACCACAGCAGGAATTGTGGAGAAAGGGCTTATACCACATCAGGAATCGTGGAGTAAGGCTTATACCACAGCAGGAATCGTGGATTAAGGGCTTATACCACAGCAGGAATCATGCAGTAAGGGCTTATACCAAAGTAGGAATCATGGAATAGGGCTTCTACCACAGACGGAATCATGGAATAAGGGCTTATACCACAGCAGGAATCGTGGAGCAAGGGCTTACACCACAGCAGTAATTGTGGAGTAAGGGCTTATACCACACCAGGAATCATGCAGTCAGGGCTTATACCACAGCAGGAATCATGGAGTAAGGGCTTATACCAAAGTAGGAATCATGGACTAAGGGCTTATACCACAGTAGGAATCGTGACATAAGGGCTTATACCACAGCAGGAATCGTGGAGTAAGGCGTATACCACAGCAGGAATCGTGGGGTAAGGGCTTATACCACAGCAGGAATTGTGGAGTAAGGCTTATGCCACAGCAGGAATTGTGGAGTAAAGGTCTATACCACAGCAGGAATCGTGGAGTAAGGGTTTATAGCACAGCAGGAATCGTGGAGTAAGGGCTTATACCACAGCAGGAATCGTGGAGTAAGGCTTATACCACAACAGGAATCATGGAGTAAGGCTTATACCACAGCAGGAATCGTGGAGTAAGGGCTTACCAAAGTAGGAATCATGGAGTAGAGCTTATACCACAGTAGGAATCATGGCATAAGGGCTTATACCACCGCAGGAATCGTGGAGTAAGGCTTATACCACAGCAGGAATCGTGGAGTAAGGGCTTATACCACAGCAGGAATTGTGGAGTAAGGCTTATACCACAGCAGGAATCGTGGAGTAAGGGCTTATACCACAGCAGGAATCATGCAGTAAGGGCTTATACCAAAGTAGGAATCGTGGAGTAAGGGCTTATACCAAAGTAGGAATCATGGACTAAGGGCTTATACCACAGCAGGAATCATGGAGTAAGGGCTTATGCCACACCAGGAATCATGCAGTAAGGGCTTATACCACAGCAGGAATCGTGGAGTAAGGGCTTATACCAAAGTAGGAATCATGGACTAAGGGCTTATACCACAGTAGGAATCGTGACATAAGGGCCTATACCACAGCAGGAATCGTGGAGTAAGGGCCTATACCACAGCCGGAATGGTGGAGTAAGGCTGTATACCACAGCAGGAATTGTGGAGTAAGGCTTATGCCACAGCAGGAATAGTGGAGTAAGGGCCTATACCACAGCAGGAATCATGGAGTAAGTGCTTATACCACAGCAGGAATCATGGACTAAAGCCCTATACCACAGCAGGAATTGTGGCGTATGGGCTTATACCACAGCAGGAATCGTGGAGTAAGGGCTTATCCCAAAGAAGGAATCATGGAGTAGAGTTTATACCACAGTAGGAATCGTGGCATAAAGGCTTATACCACAGCAGGAATCGTGGAGTAAGGCTTATACCACAGCAGGAATCGTGGAGTAAGGGCTTATACCACAGAAGGAATCGTGGAGTAAGGGCGTATATCACAGCAGGAATTGTGGAATAAAGCTTATGCCACAGCAGGAATCGTGGAGTACGGGCCTATACCACAGCAGGAATGGTGGAGTAAGGGCCTATACCACAGCAGGAATGGTGCAGTAAGCACTTATACCACAGCAGGAATTATGGACTAAGGCTTATGCCACAGCAGGAATCGTGGAGTAAGGGCTTATACCAAAGTAGGAATCATGGAGTAGGGCTTATACCACAGTACGAATCATGCAGTAAGGGCTTATACCACAACAAGAATCGTGGAGTAAGGGCTTACACCAAAGTAGGAATCATGAACTAAGGGCTTATACCACATGAGGTATCGTGGAGTAAGGGCTTATACCACAGCAGGAATCGTGAAGTAAGGCTTATACCACAGCAAGAATCATGGAGTAAGGGCTTATACCACAGCAGGAATTGTGGAGTAAGGCTTATACCACAGCAGGAATCGTGGAGTAAGGGCTTATACCACAGTAGGAATTGTGGAGTAAGGGCTTATACCACAGCAGGAATTGTGGAGAAAGGGCTTATACCACAGCAGGAATCGTGGAGTAAGGCTTATACCACAGTAGGAATTGTGGAGTAAGGGCTTATACCACAGCAGGAATTGTGGAGAAAGGGCTTATACCACAGCAGGAATCGTGGAGTAAGGCTTATACCACAGCAGGAATCGTGGAGTAAGGGCTTATACCACAGCAGGAATCATGCAGTAAGGGCTTATACCAAAGTAGGAATCATGGAGTAGGGCTTCTACCACAGATGGAATCATGGAATAAGGGCTTATACCACAGCAGGAATCGTGGAGTAAGGCTTATACCACAGCAGGAATCGTGGCATAAGGGCTTATACCAAAGTAGGAATCATGGAGTAGAGCTTAAACCACAGTAGGAATCATGGCATAAGGGCTTATTCCACAGCAGGAATCGTGGAGTAAGGCTTATACCACAGCAGGAATCATGGAGTAAGGGCTTATACCACAGCAGGAATCATGGAGAAAGGGTTTATACCACAGCAGGAATCTTGGAGTAAGGCTTATACCACAGCAGGAATCGTGGAGTAAGGGCTTATACCACGGCAGGAATCATGCAGTAAGGACTTATACCAAAGTAGGAATCATGGAGTAGGGCTTATACCACAGTATGAATCATGGCATCAGGGCTTATACCACAGTAAGAATGGTGGAGTAAGGGCCTATAGCACAGCAGGAATCGTGGAGTTAGGCTCATGCCACAGCAGGAATCGTGCAGTAAGGGCTTATACCACAGCAGGCATCGCGGAGCAAGGGCTTATACCACAACAGGAATCGTGGAGTAAGGCTTATACCACAGCAGGAATCATGGAGTAAGGGCTTATACCACAGCAGGAATCGTGGAGAAAGGGCTTATACCACAGCAGGAATCGTGGAGTAAGGCTTATACCACAGCAGGATTTGTGGAGTAAGGGCTTATACCACAGAAGGAATCATGCAGTAAGGGTTTATACCACAGCAGGAATCGTGGAGTAGGGGCTTATCCCAAAGTAGGAATCATGGAGTAAGGGCTTATACCACAGCAGGAATCGTGGCATAAGGGCTTATACCACATCAGGAATCGTGGAGTAAGGCTGTATACCACAGCAGGAATTGTGGAGTAAGGCTTATGCCACAGCAGGAATAGTGGAGTAAGGGCCTATACCACAGCAGGAATCATGGAGTAAGGGCTTATACCACAGCAGGAATCATGGACTAAAGCCCTATACCACAGCAGGAATTGTGGAGTATGGGCCTATACCACAGCAGGAATGGTGGAGTAAGGGCCTATACCACAGCAGGAATGGTGGAGCAAGGGCTTATACCACAGCAGGAATCGTGGAGTAAGGGCGTATATCACAACAGGAATCGTGGAATAAGGCTTATGCCACAGCAGGAATCGTGGGTAAGGGCTTATACCACAACAGGAATCTTGGAGTAAGGCTTATACCACAGCAGGAATCGTGGAGTAAGGGCTTATCCCAAAGAAGGAATCATGGAGTAGAGTTTATACCACAGTAGGAATCATGGCATAAAGGCTTATACCACAGCAGGAATCGTGGAGTAAGGCTTATACCACAGCAGGAATCGTGGAGTAAGGGCTTATACCACAGCAGGAATCCTGGAGTAAGGGCGTATATCACAGCAGGAATTGTGGAATAAGGCTTATGCCACAGCAGGAATCGTGGAGTACGGGCCTATACCACAGCAGGAATGATGGAGTAAGGGCCTATACCACAGCAGGAATGGTGCAATAAGGACTTATACCACAGCAGGAATCGTGGAGTAAGGGTGTATACCACAGCAGGAATTATGGACTAAGGCTTATGCCACAGCAGGAATGGTGGAGTAAGGGCCTATACCACAGCAGGAATGGTGCAGTAAGCACTTATACCACAGCAGGAATTATGGACTAAGGCTTATGCCACAGCAGGAATCGTGGAGTAAGGGCTTATACCAAAGTAGGAATCATGGAGTAGGGCTTATACCACAGTACGAATCATGCAGTAAGGGCTTATACCACAACAAGAATCGTGGAGTAAGGGCTTACACCAAAGTAGGAATCATGAACTAAGGGCTTATACCACATGAGGTATCGTGGAGTAAGGGCTTATACCACAGCAGGAATCGTGAAGTAAGGCTTATACCACAGCAAGAATCATGGAGTAAGGGCTTATACCACAGCAGGAATTGTGGAGTAAGGCTTATACCACAGCAGGAATCGTGGAGTAAGGGCTTATACCACAGTAGGAATTGTGGAGTAAGGGCTTATACCACAGCAGGAATTGTGGAGAAAGGGCTTATACCACAGCAGGAATCGTGGAGTAAGGCTTATACCACAGTAGGAATTGTGGAGTAAGGGCTTATACCACAGCAGGTATCGTGGAGCAAGGGCTTATACCACAACAGGAATCGTGGAGTAAGGCTTATACCACAGCAGGAATCATGGAGTAAGGGCTTATACCACAGCAGGAATCGTGGAGTAAGGCTTATACCACAGCAGGATTTGTGGAGTAAGGGCTTATACCACAGAAGGAATCATGCAGTAAGGGTTTATACCACAGCAGGAATCGTGGAGTAGGGGCTTATCCCAAAGTAGGAATCATGGAGTAAGGGCTTATACCACAGCAGGAATCGTGGCATAAGGGCTTATACCACATCAGGAATCGTGGAGTAAGGCTGTATACCACAGCAGGAATTGTGGAGTAAGGCTTATGCCACAGCAGGAATAGTGGAGTAAGGGCCTATACCACAGCAGGAATCATGGAGTAAGGGCTTATACCACAGCAGGAATCATGGACTAAAGCCCTATACCACAGCAGGAATTGTGGAGTATGGGCCTATACCACAGCAGGAATGGTGGAGTAAGGGCCTATACCACAGCAGGAATGGTGGAGCAAGGGCTTATACCACAGCAGGAATCGTGGAGTAAGGGCGTATATCACAGCAGGAATCGTGGAATAAGGCTTATGCCACAGCAGGAATCGTGGGTAAGGGCTTATACCACAACAGGAATCTTGGAGTAAGGCTTATACCACAGCAGGAATCGTGGAGTAAGGGCTTATCCCAAAGAAGGAATCATGGAGTAGAGTTTATACCACAGTAGGAATCATGGCATAAAGGCTTATACCACAGCAGGAATCGTGGAGTAAGGCTTATACCACAGCAGGAATCGTGGAGTAAGGGCTTATACCACAGCAGGAATCCTGGAGTAAGGGCGTATATCACAGCAGGAATTGTGGAATAAGGCTTATGCCACAGCAGGAATCGTGGAGTACGGGCCTATACCACAGCAGGAATGGTGGAGTAAGGGCCTATACCACAGCAGGAATGGTGCAATAAGGACTTATACCACAGCAGGAATCGTGGAGTAAGGGTGTATACCACAGCAGGAATTATGGACTAAGGCTTATGCCACAGCAGGAATCGTAGAGTAAGGGCTTTTACCAAAGTAGGAATCATGGAGTAGGGCTTATACCACAGTAGGAATCATGCAGTAAGGGCTTATACCACAACAAGAATCGTGGAGTAAGGGCTTATACCAAAGTAGGAATCATGAACTAAGGGCTTATACCACATGAGGTATCGTGGAGTAAGGGCTTATACCACAGCAGGAATCGTGAAGTAAGGCTTATACCACAGCAAGAATCATGGAGTAAGGGCTTATACCACAGCAGGAATTGTGGAGTAAGGCTTATACCACAGCAGGAATCGTGGAGTAAGGGCTTATACCACAGCAGGAATCGTGGCGTAAGGCTTATACCACAGTAGGAATTGTGGAGTAAGGGCTTCTACCACAGCAGGAATTGTGGAGAAAGGGCTTATACCACAGCAGGAATCGTGGAGTAAGGCTTATACCACAGCAGGAATTGTGGAGTAAGGGCTTATACCACAGCAGGAATCATGCAGTAAGGGCTTATACCAAAGTAGGAATCATGGAATAGGGCTTCTACCACAGACGGAATCATGGAATAAGGGCTTATACCACAGCAGGAATCGTGGAGTAAGGGCTTACACCACAGCAGTAATTGTGGAGTAAGGGCTTATACCACACCAGGAATCATGCAGTAAGGGCTTATACCACAGCAGGAATCATGGAGTAAGGGCTTATACCAAAGTAGGAATCATGGACTAAGGGCTTATACCACAGTAGGAATCGTGACATAAGGGCTTATACCACAGCAGGAATCGTGGAGTAAGGCGTATACCACAGCAGGAATCGTGAGGTAAGGGCTTATACCACAGCAGGAATTGTGGAGTAAGGCTTATGCCACAGCAGGAATTGTGGAGTAAAGGTCTATACCACAGCAGGAATCGTGGAGTAAGGGTTTATAGCACAGCAGGAATCGTGGAGTAAGGGCTTATACCACTGCAGGAATCGTGGAGTAAGGCTTATACCACAACAGGAATCATGGAGTAAGGCTTATACCACAGCAGGAATCGTGGAGTAAGGGCTTACCAAAGTAGGAATCATGGAGTAGAGCTTATACCACAGTAGGAATCATGGCATAAGGGCTTATACCACCGCAGGAATCGTGGAGTAAGGCTTATACCACAGCAGGAATTGTGGAGTAAGGGCTTATACCACAGCAGGAATTGTGGAGTAAGGCTTATACCACAGCAGGAATCGTGGAGTAAGGGCTTATACCACAGCAGGAATCATGCAGTAAGGGCTTATACCAAAGTAGGAATCGTGGACTAAGGGCTTATACCAAAGTAGGAATCATGGACTAAGGGCTTATACCACAGCAGGAATCGTGGAGTAAGGGCTTATACCACACCAGGAATCATGCAGTAAGGGCTTATACCACAGCAGGAATCGTGGAGTAAGGGCTTATACCAAAGTAGGAATCATGGACTAAGGGCTTATACCACAGTAGGAATCGTGACATAAGGGCCTATACCACAGCAGGAATCGTGGAGGAAGGGCCTATACCACAGCCGGAATGGTGGAGTTAGGGCTTTTAGCACAGCAGCAATTGTGGAGTAAGGGTGTATACCACAGCAGGAATCGTGAAGTAAGGGCTTATACCACAGCAGGAATCGTGGAGTAAGGGCTTATACCACAACAGGAATCATGGAGTAAGGCTTATACCACAGCAGGAATCGTGGAGTAAGGGCTTACCAAAGTAGGAATCATGGAGTAGAGCTTATACCACAGTAGGAATCATGGCATAAGGGCTTATACCACAGCAGGAATCGTGGAGTAAGGCTTATACCACAGTAGGAATTGTGGAGTAAGGGCTTATACCACAGCAGGAATTGTGGAGAAAGGGCTTATACCACAGCAGGAATTGTGGAGTAAGGCTTATACCACAGCAGGAATCGTGGAGTAAGGGCTTATACCACAGCAGGAATCATGCAGTAAGGGCTTATACCAAAGTAGGAATCATGGAGTAGGGCTTCTACCACAGATGGAATCATGGAATAAGGGCTTATACCACAGCAGGAATCGTGGAGTAAGGGCTTATAACACAGCAGGAATCGTGGAGTAAGGGCTTATACCACACCAGGAATCATGCAGTAAGGGCTTATACCACAGCAGGAATCATGGAGTAAGGGCTTATACCAAAGTAGGAATCGTGGACTAAGGGCTTATACCACAGTAGGAACCGTGACATAAGGGCTTATACCACAGCAGGAATCGTGGAGTAAGGCGTATACCACAGCAGGAATCGTGGAGTAAGGGCTTATACCACAGCAGGAATCGTGGAGTAAGGGCTTATACCACAGCAGGAATCATGCAGTAAGGGCTTATACCAAAGTAGGAATCGTGGAGTAAGGGCTTATACCAAAGTAGGAATCATGGACTAAGGGCTTATACCACAGCAGGAATCGTGGAGTAAGGGCTTATACCACACCAGGAATCATGCAGTAAGGGCTTATACCACAGCAGGAATCGTGGAGTAAGGGCATATACCAAAGTAGGAATCATGGACTAAGGGCTTATACCACAGTAGGAATCGTGACATAAGGGCCTATACCACAGCAGGAATCGTGGAGGAAGGACCTATACCACAGCCGGAATGGTGGAGTAAGGGCTTTTAGCACAGCAGCAATTGTGGAGTAAGGGTGTATACCACAGCAGGAATCGTGGAGTAAGGGCTTATACCACAGCAGGAATCGTGGAGTAAGGGCTTATACCACAACAGGAATCATGGAGTAAGGCTTATACCACAGCAGGAATCGTGGAGTAAGGGCTTACCAAAGTAGGAATCATGGAGTAGAGCTTATACCACAGTAGGAATCATGGCATAAGGGCTTATACCACAGCAGGAATCGTGGAGTAAGGCTTATACCACAGTAGGAATTGTGGAGTAAGGGCTTATACCACAGCAGGAATTGTGGAGAAAGGGCTTATACCACAGCAGGAATTGTGGAGTAAGGCTTATACCACAGCAGGAATCGTGGAGTAAGGGCTTATACCACAGCAGGAATCATGCAGTAAGGGCTTATACCAAAGTAGGAATCATGGAGTAGGGCTTCTACCACAGATGGAATCATGGAATAAGGGCTTATACCACAGCAGGAATCGTGGAGTAAGGGCTTACACCACAGCAAGAATCGTGGAGTAAGGGCTTATACCACACCAGGAATCATGCAGTAAGGGCTTATACCACAGCAGGAATCATGGAGTAAGGGCTTATACCAAAGTAGGAATCGTGGACTAAGGGCTTATACCACAGTAGGAACCGTGACATAAGGGCTTATACCACAGCAGGAATCGTGGAGTAAGGCGTATACCACAGCAGGAATCGTGGAGTAAGGGCTTATACCACAGCAGGAATCGTGGAGTAAGGCTTATACCACAGCAGGAATCGTGGAGTAAGGGCTTATACCACATCCGGAATCATGGAGTAAGGGCCTATACCACAGCAGAAATCATGCAGTAAAGGCTTGTACCACAGCAGGAATCGTGAAATAAGGGCTTATGCAGGAAGAGGAATAGAAGATAGTTACTAGACTAAAAGCAAGTCAGGGTGATTCAAAGGATCACACACATGGGCGGTGTCATAGGGCTCTGCAGAGGAAGAACAGGTGTGGGGTACTTGCAGGAATATGAGGTAGTGAGGAGGGTACTATGGGCCTTCAGTTACACATCTGTGTTGAAGAAAGTGATATAAACGCATTCCGACTCCGGAACTCTCGCGCCCCCCCCTCCTGCTTGAGCAGTGCCTACAAAGAACCCTGGAGATTTCCTGGTGGGCCTCTACACCATGGGCCTCTTTAGTGTGGCTGCCAGGGTTTTCTGCCCCCCTATCCTATCTCCCAGTCACTTCACCCTCACCAACCCATCTCTCCTCATCCCCAACATCCCTTTGAAGCAAAAACTGTCCTGTATATCATTCCTCACTGTTAATAAATGTATTGTGTACGTTCATTGTTATGTTCAACTACTTTTAAATCTCTGTGTGGGGACAAATGTGCTCTAAAATACACTATTTTGACCCACCTTAAGACATTTCCTTGGGTGAATAAAGCCCAGAACATGCTGGGTGTTCGGCCTGCTTGCTACATCCGTTTACACAGTGAAATATGGGACCACTCTGTAAAACATTTCAAAGACCACCTTTGGTCCCCAGTCCACTCCTGCCCTTGAGATACATAAAAGATGACTATCAATTTGCATTCAAAATGACCCTTCACTTTTTAGTTGACTTCATCAGTAATTCTGGTTCATGTTTTTACAGGTGTTTTTTAGCAACAGGAAGCCATCTCAGTGGTCTTAGTGCTCTCTATAAGACATATAAAACATAACATCAAGCTGGGTGGCATACATGAAGTTGCTCGGTAGTGGATACAAGTGCCCGGCATGTATTTGAAAGGGAATGCCGTCTATTTTGACACAAGAGAGAGTGAAGTAGGGTTAGGTGAGCAGTTAGAGCCTGTGAACGTGGCTTAGTGTTGGCCAGTAGAATTGATGATTGTGGGGAGTTGGGGTGGTTTTAGTGTTAATCAGGGGCATTGGGGGCTTGTTAGGAGAGGAGTGGTTTTAGTTGTTTACTTCAAGTGTGTAGATTGTGAGCTGCTTCGTTGTAAGGGGACAAAGAGTACCAGAAAGGAACGGATGATTATGAAACGAAGCCTACATTATTATGGGGGAAAATATTTTCTGATTGAGGAGGTTATGTAGTGCAGTTGTGTTGGTGAGGATGGATCTAGAATACGATTCAGTGAATTTTATCTGAGATTTGGCGGGGAGTCAACAATGTATGTGAGGAGTGGCATAGACATGGTCTCTCCTACTCAGGTCTGCTACGCCGTTGGCTGCAGTGTTTTGGACTGAATGAAAGATCAGAAGGTTTGGGAGCCTGATGTCGAGATATTCAGATTTGTAGTAGTGCCGTCTAGAGAGCATCAGGGCTTAAGTGGATGATCTGAACTGTTTGGAGGTTTCTCAGCAGCTTTGTGGTGTCAAAGCAGCGGTAGTAGTTTGCCTGGTTTGGGGTAATTCATGGTAAATGAGATTTGGAAAGTCTGGTAGTCTTATTTTGTTGGTATGGCAGTAAGGTGAGCCGGTCATAAGCTGTCGTTGGAATCTTACTGTTTGAAGCAGTTATTAGAATTGTTGTGGCACAGCAATTTTTTACAGACATCTTCTGGATGGCGTTTAGAGCCGGGCGGCGGCCAGCATCGGGCTTCTGAGCCTTCATTTGAAAGAAGAGGGGTGTTTTTTCTGCATGTTGGCCAAATGAGACAATGGGTTCTGCAAGAAAGGCATGCTATCAAACAGTGAAGACAGACACAAGTGATCACAGTTCAAGGGTGTTTATTGAACTTCAAATGGGTTGGTTGAATGCCTATCTAAACCTAAATCTAAGGATGGGAACAAGCTACGACCATCAAATAATAAGACAGTCCTGTGTCTCTCCCCCGTCCACCCCTTTGCCTCCTATGGCCTCCCACCCCCCTTATTCCTTTCTCTCCTCCTTTTCCCCTACCACACCTGATGAGGTCACCAGAGTGGTCTGCTCCATGATGGTCTCCTCCAAACAGGTTTCCCCTTGCTCCTCCTGAACCATTAAGGACAATATTGGCTCTCTCGCCCCTGCACTTGCTGATTTCTGCAACCACTCATTTGCCACTGGTTCTTTCCCCTCGTCCCTCAGGCACTCCCTTGTGCTCCCCCTCCTGAAAAACCCTTCAGCAGACCCCACTTGTCCAGCCAACTACTGCCCTATATCTATCAACCCCTTCATCGGGAAACTCCTGGACAAGCTGGCCTTCCCCCAACTTATCTCACACTGAACTTATTGGTTGCCTCCATGACCACTAATCTGGATTCCGAGCATCCAGAGGCACGGACACTGCTCTTCTGAACACCTTGAGGAACTGCTTGCATCTCTGGATTCCAACTCTCCAGCTATCCTCATTCTACTTGACCTCTCCTCTGCTTTTGATACAGTCAACTACTCCATCCTCATAACACGGCTCCATGATACCCTGGGGATCTCAGAGCAGGCACTGGACTGGCTGATCTCCTTCCTCTGTGACTGTCCTTCCCAGGTTATTCTGCTCACTTTCTCCTCCCCTACATTTTGCTCCACCTGTGGTGTCCCCCGGGGCTCCAACCTCTCTCCCTGACTCTTTAACACTTACCTTGCTCCACTGGCACACCTCATTTCCCCCTTTTCTCCTAACTTCCAGTGTTATGCAGAAGACACAAAACACTTCTTCAAACTTCCATCTGACTCTCTCCTTGCCTCTTCCATCATTCCAGACTGCCTATCTGACATCCAGTCCTGGTGCACTTCCAACAATCTCTGCCTTAACACCAGTAAGACTGAGATCCTTCCTATTGGAACACCTGCTCCCTCTTTCTTCCCCTCACTCTGGCCATCCTCTATGGGCTCTACCCCATCTCCTTCATCCGAAGCCAAAAACCTTGGAGTCATCTTCAACTCCTCTCTTTCCTTCCTCCCTCACATTCAGGACCATGCCAAGAAATCCCATTTTCAACTCTTCCTTCTCAAAAGAATTCTCCCTTTTCCCACTTTACCCCTAGAAACTCAATGTCTCCAGAGCTCTGGTTCTCGCTAGCCTTGAGTACTGCAATAGCCTTTTTCCTGAATCTACGCTCTTCCTCTTTAAGACGCCTCCAGCTAATCCAGAATAGGGCAGCAAGACTTATCCTTGGCCTCAAGCCCAGGGACCGCATCTCTCCAGCCCTAAAAACTCTCCACTGGCTCACGGTTGCTGCAAGGATCAATTTTAAATCCTGTGGTATATAGTTGTAGGTAGAGGGCATGTGGTTGTGTGCTTTGCCCACTTCAATAAATATAAAAGGGGCTGAGCTGTGCTGCGAATGTCAAAGATTAGGAATACCACTAGCACCTAATAGTGCAGAGAAACTGTTTGAAGTATGACAAGCACCATACAGGGATTGAGCCCATTTGATTAGGTTACACACTTCATCAATATGCTTAATGGCAAGACAGCATAATTTTAGCCGCTGTATCACACCTATTGACCTCAGCTTCTCTCAGTGCATCTACCTAGCGCCAGTACTTCAGAATGGAAGACTTTGTCTTGAGAATAATCTCTACAATAAGCACCTTGACCCAAACCCGCATCTAGGATTTGGTCCTAGAGTTAGTTGAAGATTCCCTTGATAACGACGAACATCAAAACACTGTGCATCAATAAAGAAGAGTGAAGATAGACTTTGACTGTATTCACATATGTGAACTAAGAGGTACTGACCTCACAGACTGCGCTCAAACAAACTTCTGTAAGACATAATTTCACCGTGCTGATGATTAGCATTGGTTTTATTCAAAAAAGATAAAAGGAATCTTAATGCAACACAAATAGGTATATTCCTTGTTGGTAATCAAACATATATATGGTTAGATGAACATCTGAAGGTATTGGTACCACATATAAATCAATCATGAAACGAAAGAGTAATTCTGATCACATCCGTATACAACAGTATTAAATTCATACTTCATATAATTTGTGAATAAGAGTCATTATTTCTAACAACGACACGCCAACATGTGTTTTAACCTAACAAGGTCATCCTCAGGGCGTAAAAAAGCTAAATGCGACCTACAATTATACTTTGAAGTGTGTATGTGTTTCTTTTTAACACCTCCTGTAACGGAAGAAGGAAAGGAGAAAAAACAAGAGGGAGAGAGAAAACAAAACAAAAAGAAACAAAGTCAAATAGGTGTGGTCTTTAAGATCAATGTACACATCATAGAATGCATATTGACAGAAATTACATGACCCATGTGCATCTAACCATATATATGTTTGATTACCAACAAGGAATATACCTATTTGTGTTGCCTTAAGATTCCTTTTATCTCTTTTGAATAAAACCAATACTAATCATCAGCACGGTGAAATAATGTCTTACAGAACTTCGTTTGAGCGCAGTCTGTGAGGTCAGTACCTCTTAGTTCATGTATGTATTATAGGTGATAGTGGAAGATCACCTATTTACCACACGGCTGCAGCTTTTCTCTAATTACGTTGCACATCAAATTTAATATATATCAGGTGTGTGCACTCCCAGTATAGGGTTTTGTTTCCACAACAACTCATGTATTCACATATGATTGTGCTTTTTGAATTTCTTAGAATTTGAGTGCCACGGGCAGTAGCGCGAGGAGCGTGTCATACTTCAAACAGTCAATTTTAAATCCCTCTGCATCATCCATAAGACTGTGTGGGGCCAAGGGACCATGCTACCTACAACTTGCTCCTACTAAATACTCTCCCTCTAGTTCTTTATGCTCCTCCGGTACCAACTCTGTGTGTCAAGCACTTCGCTAAACGGAGGGCTGGGGGCCGATCTGGTCCCACAGTGGGCTCCCTCTTATAAAACAGCCTCCCCCTTCCTCTCCGTCTTGAGCCGGATCATCTCAAATTCTGGAAGCTTCTCAAGACTTTCATTTTCACCTCCTCCCTCCTCTGCTAATCCCACAATTGCTGAGATTGGTGACCAGGGCCCTTAGGTGTCCTCCTGGGCCCTGGCCTCCCACGGCCAATCACCTTCAGCCTTACCTATTTATTGGCAGCTGAACACTCCCTAGCACTTCCTCCACTTGGCACTTATATGTGCCGCTCACGCACGAGCACTGGCACTTCTAGCACATACCCCCCACTCCCTCTTCCCCTCTCTTCTCTCTGCACTTGCACGTTCTGAATGCTCACAAGGCCTAGTACGTCCATCTTTATCCTTCAGTGTTTTAACAGATTTTTTAATCCTATGTTCCCTCCCTGTTGCCCTGTGGGTGGGTGTTTTGAAACACTATTTACATCCTGTATAAGTGCCTTACAAATGCAGAATAATAAATAAATAAATATAAAATGTTTCTGTTTAGGAGCATTTTCATGAAAGTAAAAAAATGCATACGTGTAACTTTTTTGTAAAAGAAAGGAAAAACAGATTGAAAAGATGTGTACAACATTTTTAAATGGCACTTGGTGTATGGAAGTTTTATATGTTGGTAGTACATGAATACTGGCCAACATGACCCATTCCAATCTATAGTTGCTTATCAAGTCTTACTTTTTTCTCTGCATTCTGTGACTTGTAATACCACTTCTCCCATTACGCAAATCGAACTATAAGTCCCAGAATGCAAACAATAAACAGGACTGCACTGTAAGATTTGAAAGTGTGACATTTATATGGAATTAAAAATGGAAAATGTTGTGCGTTTAAAAATGTTTCTTTTTAGGAGCATTTTCATTAAAGTTAAGAAATGCGTGTATACATTTATAACATCAAACAGCAGTGTGTGTAACTTCCTTGTAAAAAAATGTTTCAGGGCCTTGGTCAGAAAGGGCAAGGTTGCTTCCTTCCTTGTCACCCTCTCTGTTCATGCCGTTTTTCTCCTCCTCTTGAACTGCCGTGCCCGGATAGCTGTCTCACCGTGCAAACTGCCTTTCTCGTTCAGTGCTCTCGTGCTCCACCTTTTATCCCTGTGGGGAAGGGAAAGGGCCTTCAGGTGTGTGTGATTCTGGTCAATGTCAGGTAAACGGCTCTGGTGTTAGTCCATTGTCTTTCGAGTTGTTGCGAAAGTGTTCATGTCGGAAAGGGGAGGGGCAGTGTTTTTCAATGTTCTACGTGGTAGGATGGGGAAAAGGTGTTGAAAGAAGGGAGATATCGCGTCTCATCTGTCAGTGTACCACTCCCACTCCCCAAGGACCCCCATCCAGGTGATCGTCTTTCACTGGTTCACCCCCAGGAACTAGATCCAATAGCGATAGTAGTGCCCTAGCCACCTGGATGACAGATCCCCGGGACTAGCTAGGGAGACACCCTCTGGTTTCTCACAGCAGCCACACTGGACGAGGACATTCATTAGCCAGCCTTTCATGAATTGCTTGCAAAAGCACATTCCAACACATCAAAATTTTAGCAACACACCATTACGCTATACGGAATCTTGTGCATAGAGTATACTACGCAAGAACTGCTCAATTTAAATAACATTCTCCTACATGGAACAGCCAAAGAACTCCTACGAGAAAACAGAGTATATGCGACGTAAATATTTTGGAACACAAGTTGACTTAGAACATTCAGTAATTTCAGAAAACATTAGTGAAAGCCTCACAAACACCAACCTCCTAACAAGCACATACAAAAATGAAATAGCTAAGTTTAAAAAAACATCTGCTGAAATGACAGACAAAGTATGTGTCTGTTATCGCAGAACATTTTATGAAAAGAGCACACAAATAGTAGATATGGCCTACAAAATAGAGAACAACGCGGAAGCCCAATGGTTCGAATTAGCTTTATATCTAAAAGTAGAAAATAAATACAAAAAAACGGACCCCTCAATAGTTTGCACATGCCGCCATACATAGCTTGACAATAACCAAATCAAATGCCATCATGTGCTGTCACTGATAACTTAGAAACATTCACACTTCCAAGGGCTCTCCAACAACTTAACTTGTATGAGAGCATTATATCCAAACAGTACACCCATTTCAAGCTATACTATGCCTTCAACCGAAAACTGCCAATTGCCTCCATCTGAGTTACTAAAAGGCATATGTGGCAACGCAGTATATTTGCCATTAGATCGTAAAGAAAATGTAGAAACTCTTGTGGGTACAACGGCCAATAAAGCAATCTTTAATTGTACTAGTTAATGGTGTACCAACAAAAGACAAAAATAAGTGGCACCAACTCGTCAACTTAAAATTAGGCAAGCACTACAATATCTGAAAGAAAACAATGAATACTACAAAGATATAAACATAGAGGAAAACCTAAGAGAAACCACCCAAATAATTCAAGATTCACCAGCAACTGGCCAATTTGAACATGTAGATCCTGCTACTGTAGCCAACATTTTAGACCAGTATACAATTTATCCACTACACTCTAAAGACACAATTGAACATACATTAGATCATATCAAATGCATCAAGCCAAAGGATCCCCAATGAGCATATGCGAAAAAAGTGTAGAGGCACGTTCTTTTCCTCTACTCTTTCCTACAGTAAAAGGAGGAAGATATGATGAACGATCCACACAAATTACTGCATCAGAATATCGCTCTTTCAGAATGTATTCTGAAGACCCCAGATTCAGACAAAATATAGAATACATTTTCCATGTTCGGTTCAAAATTGAAATAGCAATTCTAAGTTATGGAGTTGCACACACATTAAAGACAGGCTCTCATTTTGTAAACATGTCTGCTACCCAACTGCTTCAAAAGATAAAACACAAAGGTGAAGCTTTGCATTCAAGTATCACAAATCTCTTGTCAAACATGCGTGGTACAAAAGAATACTGGCTCCGACGTCACGCTGATGTACATTGTATGCTAAGGAACCTAGGCCCACCCACATGGTTTGTTACTTTAAGTTGTGCAGAATATGCATGGGATGACTTGCACGACTTCTTACACAATGCAAACCAAAATAAAGAGGCAATAGATATACAAACCAGGAGAACTCTGTTCTCTTGACCATGTCAATGTATCAAGGTACTTTCAACATTGCTTCATTGCCATGCTGCACCTTATCTGCAATAAAACGACCCCTACGCTCGGAGAAGCGAAACACTTCTTTTGGAGAAAAGAATATCAATCGAGAGGAGCACCACACATCCACATGCTTTTGTGGATAAAAGATGCTCCCAAATTTGGCCATGACAGAGATGCCACTGTTTTACAGTTTATTGAAAAATACATTACCTGTGACATCCCTTCAGAAACCACACATAGTGACCTACGCACACAAATCTTACGCTTCCTAGAACATAAGTGTGGCAAATACTGCAGACGTAGATATAAAAGCAAAGGTAAATACTATACCAAATGTCGCTTTGACTTCCCTAGACCAGTTTGCAAAAAAGGACAAGTAAATAGCTTGATGTCTTCTATTAGACACAGTGTAAAAGGCAAATCCCCTAAAAACACATACAACATTAAAAGGGACGAAGCATCCAAGTACATCAATGATTGCAAGATATGTTTAAGCCTATCTCACTAAAGCTGAGAAAACAGAGCTAAAAGACCTCTGGAATGACATATCATCTGACAAAACACTGTCACAGAAATTGTACAGCTTCTGTATGAAAATGCTCTCTCATAGAGAATGCGGGTGCTACAAAGCTGCAGAACGTTTAATAGGTATAGCCTTTTATGGCAAATCTGAACACATTGGGCCTCATTACGAGTCCGGCGGTAACCTGCCGGTTTTTCTGGCTCGGTTACCGCCGGACTCGAATTACCATTCCGCCTCCGTGATTCCCGGAATTAGTGGGGTATTACAACCTGGGAATTCCGGGGGCGGAATTCGATAAATCTCCATTCCCATTGAGTCCAATAGGACTCAATGGGAATGGGGACCATGGAAACACCGGCACCATCCTGTGATGGTGCCGGTGTTTCCACGTCTGCCTGCAGGCGGGCAGTGTTAAACCCGTCAGGTCAGACCTGGTGGGAATGACACCTCTGCCTGCAGGACTCCGAATCACCCGGTATGGAAATAACGGTGGCGGTGGGTTTACCGCCACCGTTATTTCCATACCAGGTGACTTGTAATGAGGCCCATTGTCTGGCGAAACCTTGGTCAAGCTTCATCCTGAGAAAAGAGTACTAAAATCCTACCAAGAGATAGAAACAATAGCCACAAATGTTCCCAAAAGCCAGGACATTTTAGAAAACAATTTAATTGACACATACTACCCAAACAGAAGTACTGCTTTGGAAAACATGTGCCTGGACGACATAGCCCAAAACGACTCCTGCAAAAACAATGTCACACCAGAGGAGACAACTGGCAAATATTCAGTTTCAACTTGTGATGGAAGCCTAGTGAAAGTTATCAAACCCAGCCTTACTAATCATATAAAGTTATCATTTAAATCTCTGCAACATAGAGAACTTTATTACATGACCCTACTGCAAATGTTTCAATTTTGGAGAAAAGAACAATAATTATTAGGTGACTATGACTCATTTGAAGCTGCATTCAAAGCAAATGAAAGCAGTATAGCAATGTCAATTTCAAACATAACGAAGAAATGTTGGACAATGAACGCTTACAAGAAGAAGAAATTGAAGCTCCGTTAGATAAAGACAGTCCTGAGGGCAGTCAACCTTCCCTTAAAGGAAGCCAAGAACCACTCATTCTAAATGAAGCAGAAATAGCCATGACTGAGGCAGAAAATACCATTTATCAATCGAAACATGTCAGTCGGTGCTCAAATCACAGCTAAATGATGAACAACTCACCATTTATCTAGCATTCACTGAAGAAATTGAACATGGTTTTAAACATGAAACTAAACATTTTAGCTGTAAAAATTTCAAACATCTGCTCCTGTATGTAAGTGGTGAAGCTGGTTCTGGCAAAACGTTCTTAATTAAAATAATCAGCAAATTTCTACAAGACTTAGGGCCTCATTACAAGTGAAGCGGAACGGGTTAACGGGACCCGCTAAAGGAGGCAGATCCGTAAACCCGTTCCACCTCATTACAATGCTCCCCTCACGGGACCCGGTAAGTAACGCCTGGTTAAACAAGCGTGCCTACCGGGTCCCGTGAGGGGAAGAGGGAGCAAACAACGGGCCGCTCGTAATGGGCCCTATGCGGCCTGAAATGGGAATGGGGAAGGTCCGGGTTCCTGGAGGGAGGAATTACAGGGCCCTCCAAACTCGGAATGTCCCAGTAATTCCCCATTCTGGGAACCCGGACCCAATTTTGGTGGCAGCCATGCCACCAATAGCGGCATGGCTATCGCCAAAATCGTAATGAGGCCCTTAATAAACAACAACCTTTCAGCTGTTGTAACTGCCCCCACAGGTTTAGCTTCCTACAACATAAGAGGTGTAAATTTACATTGATTACTGCTCCTCCCAGTGGAACACCAAAACAAATTAGAATACTAAAAATTATCATCAGAAGCTGTTACTGAAGTGCACAGAATTCTGAAACAAGTGCTCCTGACAAATGAAATAAGCATTGTTTCCAACCTCATGCTGGCTTTAATTAATCTGAGAATGCAGGAAATCCTAAAAACCAACTACCAAGAACTGTTTGGAGGAAAACACAGTATTGTTTTCAGAGACCTCCTACAGTTAAAACCAGTAAAAAGTCAAACTATTTTGAAAACATTAAGACACAAAATGCTGTAACACACTCAGCAGCATTAGAAATGTAAATCTCTGGCAAGATTTTTGCTACAGAGAACTAACTCAAAACAAGCGTCAGTCTGCAGATCTCCCATAGGCTAAAATTTTAAAAAGCATTACAACTGGTCTTCTTAATAAAGATGCAAAGTCCATCTTAAATATTAGACTAACTGATGAGCTATATGGGCAAAACACATCTGCTTCTGATGTCATGGAACAATTAACTCAACAAAATGTAAAATGCATGCCTTTAATGGCAACCCTTGCAAGCCGTAGTCAATTCAATAATACAATGTTGAGAAACGTAACGCAACCCATACTACATATCAGCGCCACAGAAAAACTAGAAAAACACAGTATGACACTCCCTGTGTGTCAACAGCAAAAGCGTGACTAACTAGCTTAGATGTATTAAATGTATCTCCAACACAGCTGGATTAGAAAAAGTATTAACTCTGTGTCTAAACTACAGAGTAATTCGAATACTTAACCTTGACGTAGAACAAGGTTTAGTCAATGGAGCAATGGGTACAGTTGTTGGCTTCCAATTATATCCACATGACAAAAACATTCAGTTTGTCAACATCCACTTTGACAAACTTGCAGAAGTTAGAAAAATAGGCTGCACAAAAGCACGTTTCCTCCTTTTCAAAGACATGTACGTACGCAGAGAAAAATTCTCTCTATCTCTTGCTTATGGTGTCACTATTCACAAATCGCAAGATCTAACCCTAGGTCACGCATTGATTGACATTGGCAGCACATTCTTTAAAGAAGGAATGAGTTAGGTAGCACTTTTGCAACTGCAAACACTCAATGGTCTATTCCTAGTTAACTTTGATGCAAACAAAGTCAAAGCTGACATTCCTTGCCTCCTAGAATACAACGGCTATGTGCACTTTATATCCTCCATCTAGATATGTACCCTGTACCTCAAAAAAGAAAACCTTTAAAATGAAAACTAATACAAACAGAATCTACAACAGATTTCCCAACAATACCGCTAAAGAAACAGAGACCAACTGTTGCGCCATCAAATAATACAACCACAAAACTGTCTATTACAAAATCAACTGCACCTTCATCAGAATACAAAGAGAGAAATGTCTCTTTTCAAAAAACAACTGCAGGCCCATCAAAGGATGCAGAGGCACAACTCTCTGGTCCATTTAAATTCAGCAACACAATTGTAGTAAATTGTTATGCAAATGTAGCAATCAGTCTTCTCTTTCAATTGCCCCCAATTGTTCACAACACTTACTTACATGGCTCGGACCAGTGGTGTTTGCAAATGCTCATCCTTCATAGAAATGCCACAAATAATCCTGACAGCACTTACAGTGTCTCCGGTGTAAGGCAAGAATTGGACTGCTGCACAGGAATGGTAAAAGTCACCATAACTACACAGGAAGATCCACAAGAATTCCAAATGTACTTACTACAAGTACTGGAAACCCTAAACATCCATATAAATGAACTCTTTCAGATTTTATACACATGGAAACATGCTTGCACTCTCTGCAACCACGCTACACAAGGGCACATCCTTAATGAATGATTTGTGTATGTATCCATACCAAATTCTGATCCCATTCTATTTCACCAGCATCTGCAGAATACAAATCATGGCATATTATGCCCTTTTTGTATTTCAATCGGTCCAAAATAGAAATAAACTCACATGGCTAATATGTGATACTATGGCTTCTAAGATACAATGCAAATGGTACCAAAAACAGATGTAAGCTTACTATCTTCACACATGGCCAAGTATCTCTTGGCAAGAAAACCTTCACAAAAGTAATCATAATCTATGACAAAGGTGCTACAACCACTTCAGGCCAATATACTGCATATGTCAAAAGAAAGTGGTTGGTTTGAATGTAACAACACCACCGTTACTCCAAAACATAGGTTGCCAGCAAATGTAACGAATGCCTACTTAATATTCCTTCAACCCAAATTTAGTCACTAATCTGTGGCGCAATAAACAGTAAGAATATGCCAACAGGTATTCAACTATTTCAAAAATTCCATTCATTGTAATACACTTCGAATATGCCATCACAGTTCTTGTTACTACAATACCTTATATAAAATCTAATATAATTAGAATACGCAAACATTGCACCAACTCTAACAAATGCCTACTTAATATTCATTCACCCCAAATTTACTCACTAAACTATAGTATAATAAATAGTTAGAATACACCAAATGGTATCTAGCTACATCTAAAATACTATGATAGTACTTGTAAAACCTGAAACAGTCAGAATACGCAAACATGTAACTAACTATTTCTAAAATACCTTTCATTACAATACACTTCAAATATGCCATCACACTTATTCTTACTGCAAAACTTCTTCTAAAGTTCAATATAGTTAGTCTAACTACTTTAAACATTCCTTTAATTACAACACACTTCAAACAAACATACTATCACACTTACACTCACACAATTACAATATATTTTTTTAATCCTCTATGGATTTTGTTTATCCAATGATTATTCCATGTCAATACAGCAACAGAGTATCACACACTAATGCTGTACCAAACATAGCACATAGAATGTACTGTTTATGAGGGTCAAAAATTATACCTATATGTAAAATTGTATGCAACTAGGGCTTTTAATCTATTCTACTTCACATTTGGCACGGGTAGTGTAGCTCAGTGGCAACGTGCTTGTTTTGGAAGCAAGACGACTCGGAGCAACAGAGGTTCAAATTCCGGGTCCGAGCTTCGAAACCGCTTCGGTATTAAGTGTGTTATAAAAAAAACAATTATAATTATTATACTGTGTTTTTTTCACAGAAAACAAACCAGAGATTCCAGCTTTATTACTGTCACGATTGTCGGTTATGTCTTCTTCTTCTGATGAGATGACAAGTTCTCCCCCTTCCCCCAACTCCTCACCTTCCTCTTTCTGCTTAATCCTTCCGTCCTTATGTCGTGGAGGCTTCTCTTTTTTCTTGTGAAGATAAGGACGCCCTCGATAGGATGCCACCGTGCCACTAAGATAGGGGCAACGGGGGTTATCCTACCGAGAACGCCTCACAGGGGGAAAAAAGCCGGAAGGCACAAAAAACCCCTAGACGTAGTATTGCAGGTGGAGGATCCCAGAAGATGAGTTAGCTGAAGAGAGTGCAATCCGATGAGCAGGCACCAAATCTGGAATAAGGTAGATCCAACGGACTCAGGGGATAATCACAGGCAGTCCAGTAGGCAGGCAAAAGGTCTGGCAACAGGTAGAATCAAGTAGATACCGGGGATAATCACAGGCAGTCCAGTAGGCGGGCAGGGGTCTGGCAAAAGGTAGAATCAAGAAGATACCGGGGATAATCACAGGCAGTCCGGTAGGCAGGCAGGGGTCTGGCAACCGGTAGATTCAATTTAAGAAAAGGGGAAAAATTAGCAAGGAGAAAAGGAAGGAAAAGGAAAATAAGGAGAAAAAGGCTAGACAAGGACGAGACCAAGCACTGGGCAGGGTGGAAAACAGCTGAGTGGAAAACAGCGAAACTAAATGCAGAAAGTCAAGAAATATCACCGGGAGATGGAGCGGCAGCAACACAGGAGGAAACCCGGAAACGTTGCAACGCGTATGCGACCCGGAAGTGAGGATTTTTATACTTCCGGGTCACGGACGCGTACAACGACTAGAGCGGTAAACGGAAGACGAGGAGCGGAATGCTACGGCGGACCGAACCGCCAGCGATTCCACTTCCGCCAACCCTGCCGCGGCATGACAATTACCATATGCACCAAGTAACCCTACCAAGTATTATCCTATTTGTTATCTTCACATAGAAACAAATACATATGTCATAAGCACTATCCTCAATTGTACTACAATCATAAATATGATATACACTTCAATTGTATAATTCCACCACATTACAAATACTGTCCACTCCCCCTATAGAACCTATAATTACTATACACATATTACTTACTATAGTATGTGTGGCCAGTGGCCCGAACCACCACAATATAATTAAACAATATAACAAATACATACAATACACCTTCAAATAACAAGACTCACCCAGAATCCCCTGCCATCCAAATGATGTCCGCGGACACCAAAATTGACTGCAGAGTCAGTGGCACCTGCAAACCCTTTTTTCACCCATAAAAACAGCTCTGTGTCAACTTTATTCCACTTCCCCAGCCTTTCCAGGCCCTCTTTCGGCCACCAAATAACCCCAAATGTGTTTTCCAGACTTTTTACTCCCCGCACTGTCCGTGGTGTGTGGTGGCTGTCTGTGGATCCAAAATGGCGACCGTTTCAAAATATCTGATGCAGCTCACCTTTTTCACCATCCAATCAACAAGCATGTTTGATGTCCGTGGACGTCATGCCTGCTTCTGATTGGTCCAGAGGTGTCCGCGGACACAGATATCCCTAATTTTTGTTGACCTACTTTTTTACCATTTTAAAAAGAAAACGACTTGACGGATTTACAACAAATTTACAAAAGCACGCTTTTGGGACTAAGCCGCCACTCCTGGTGCAAATGTGGTGAAAATCTGTCCAACGGTTTGAGCTGTAGACACAAGCCACATTTTTTTTTCATTGTGTATAGGAGGATTTACATCAATTTTGGGACCCCCCCTTATATCTTTGCCCTCCCTGTATGAAACCGCACCACACTTCGCAAGGTCATTCTGAGGGTGCCATATACTGTCTGTGCAATATTTGGTGAGGATTCGTCCAGGGGGGGCAAAGCTGTAAGCCACCCAAAAAGTGCACTTTCTACGAGATGAGCAACTTAACCATAACTACAGGGCCGCTACCGCAGGCCCTGTAATATATATATATGTACATATATATATGTATAATAAATGTTTTACCCTGATCTGTGGAGAGGAAATGGCAAAGTGTTAACATTTAGATGCAGTGTTAGGCGTGTGCCTTAAACAGCAAAAATCTTGAGGGTTTTTCATTTCAAAATCAATCAGGTCTGGCTTTATATAAAACCACTACTACATTCATAGGTGTCGAGTACATGGGGCAAACGGGGCACTTGCCCCACACTGCTTGAACAACAGGGCAATGGTGTCTTTTTGCCACTGTTGGGTATCTGCTTGTTTTCGTATGCAATGCTTACTAACGCTCACGAAAACGAACACAAATTCGGATTGAGCCAGGGGGGCAGGACTTTTGTGCCCTCTCATGCTGGGTGCAGGCTTGTTGAAGGTGTTAGCACGCATCTTGAGCAATTACTAAGTGTTGCTCACTTCAAAGTGGCAAGGCCGGGTATCAAGATGACTAATGATTGTCAGTGGACAACCTGAGTCTTGATTGGGGGACAGGCCAAAGCTATTTGGCTGGACGACGAGCGAGCAGTATTGTGTATATTGTATCTAAGTGGGTTAGCTACCTTGCAAATGGTGTTCCCTGCCAATTTATCATGGAAGAAAGGGAACATTGGGGTTGTGCAATATGAAATTAGTTGAGGTTTTTTATTTTTAGGAATTAACTTGTGTCTTTTATAAGCTACATTCAAATAAGTCTACACATTTCTATTTGCTGCTTTTATGATAATTGATAAGGTTTTCCTTTTTAGTTTCCATGTTTGATCCTTCAGTCTCTCCTTTCGCTATCTCTTTTTTCTTTTTCGTGCTTTGGATTTCTATAATTCACTTTATTTTTTCTTGCCTCCCATTCACTTTCATTTTGACTTGCTATTTTCTGTCCATCTCACCTGGCAACACTCCCTTTTTCTTTGCCTCTGTCATTCTCCTCCCACTTTCCCATGATTTTGCATCAATTTCTCTGTGTCCCTCGCTCTCTCAAACAGCCCATCCCTTGTTCCCAAACCTCACCCCCTCTGTGGAGCCTTCCTGGTGCCCTCGCTGTTCATCTGCAGAGGTAGGGCGTCACCCTGATATATAGATCATTGGTGCGTCTATAGATTTACTTCTTTCTATTGTACAGCATAATTAAGTGCCATCCACAACCCTTGCCCTTGCAGCCTGCAAACTCCCCTGTTCCCTCCACTGCCAGGCCGCAGTGCATCATCCCTTGCATCATGAATCGGGAATCCTTGTTTTGGGCCAGAAACCTCACCTGCCCTCGCTCCCTATAAGGAGCCAAGGGCTTGAAGGATGCCCCTCTGTCGCCTATGAGGATGCTGCCACCCTAGCAAGGACAGCGAGTCCTGCGCTTTGCTGGAGGTGAGGCATGGGGCCTGAGCCGAACTTTACATTATATGTCTCCTCTTCACGGGAAGAATGTACTGCTAGCACAGGGAAGGGTGTGCAGTAGCCTTTACCATCCAGTAAGACGACGGAGGGTACGTCTACAGCAGGCTGCAATGATATGCACCTTGTCTAGAAGTATTAGGGGCCAGCATCAGTAATTAAATATATATAAGTACCTTTTGCAGGGATCTGTGTAAGCTCGAAGCCCCAGTTTTCAATTACAATGATATAGATTGGCATGTTAACACACCTGCTGTGGAACTCCTGGAGCAACCATAGGGTGCAGTTGTCTAAGAGACTGGAGGAGAGAGAAATGAAAGGATAGAGACCATGGGAAAGATGTACAGAGGGAGGAAGAGAAAGAAAAAAGGGAGCGAGGAATGTAGGTAATGACAGGGAGAGAAATAGGCAAGGAGAGGACGGCAGACAGAAATGTGTAAGGTGGAGGAGGGAGGAAGTGCAGGCTCAGTGGGAGAAGTGGAAAAGTGCAGGTAAGTGGGTCTGGGATCAGAGGTGGGCAAGGACAGAAAAATGGGGGGAAAATTGGGAAAATGAGGAGTGGCGTGCAGAGAGAGAAGGAGGGACGAGAAGAAGGGAGAGTGGGGAGGAAGGACGGAAGTACATTGAGGAGTGTGAGTGGGAGAGTTGGAAGGAGGGAAGAGTAGGGAAAACTATTGGCATAGCATGAAAAATAAAATCTGTACACCACAAACCCCTGAACAAGAGCCTGAGAGGTGAATCCCATTTAATCATGCCCTTAGAATAAAAAGGTAAGTACCTTTTATTCATCATATGCTTATTATGATTCCCTTCCCCTCCACTGTCCCCTTTCTATTCCATCAACTCCCCTTTGACCTCCCCAGTCACCTTACATCTGCTGCATAATTACCACCAATCCCATTTACCACCACTCCCAGGCAGTACACACACCCCCACCATGTCTTCTTAGCCTGGCTAGGAGAATCAAGGATGACGCCTGCTCTCCTCTGCAAGGCCTGATCAATATGGCCGCCAACCCTTATTCCATCGCAGCTTCAGTGCGCTCCAGCAAAGCCTCCCTGAACACTGAGGCTAGTCCCAGCAGCTCGGGGAGTAGGGTTATTGGCACCTGGCATCTTTTTGTGAAAGACAGTTCCCTCCTTCGCCTATAGTACTGCAGCATAAAAAGGGACATTTTGTAGCTTAAAGATTCTCATTTTGAAGCTCAAAAACTTTTTTTATGCAGCACATTTTTCATTGAGTTGAGTGTGTGAGGTATTGGTACTATGCAGGAGAGACGCAGGGTAGAACGGCAATTGTAAATGTAAACAATATCCTTTAGGGAGACATGCATGTTTGTAAACAACATCTGCTACTTTGTATAGTGAATATGAAGGGTCACCAGTATTATACATGGAGCAACACTTCTGATCTGTCTGATTCGGCACCGGGCACCTGGTTACCCTCTGATTTCAGGCCCAGGTCCCTGCCCACCCAGCCACTCACCCGCACCGAATGTAGGGTCTGTATCTGCAACCCTACATTCCCCTTATCTCCACTTATTAGACACCCCGGGGCTGCGCTTTAACCTTGCACTTGCCACCTGCTGGCTGCACTACCTGTTGTTGTTTTTATCCTTGTTCAGCACTTTCCACTCCTCCCCTCCCCCTTGCACTTTCCCCCTTCCCTCTCCCCTGCACTTGTGCGTTCTCAATGTCACTGGGCCCAGTAAGATCGTTGTTTTTGTCCTCTTTTTTTCCTCTCATTTGTCTTGTCGCGCTCTGAACACTTGTGTATGAGCGCAATACAAACTGTGAGTGTGGCTATTCTGGAATAGCGTAAACTGCAAGCCGAATCCTTTCTAGAGGCACCTATATTGGCAGGTAAGTCGCATGGAAATTGAATGATTTTCCCAGGATCACACACTTTGCTATGTGGTGAAGCTGGAATTTGAGATTAATCTGAAATGCCGGCACTTGCACGTATCTTCCCATCTCAAATTCGTACAAATATGTATTCATGTTTGGGTTTGAAAACCTAAAATAAGGCTCCATTTTAGACGGGTGACTTTAAAAGTGTACAATTCACATGAAAACCCAACTTGACAATATGTACATCATTGTAGAAACATGGTGATTACAAAGTATGGGGTCGTTATATAATCCTAAATTGCGCAGAGGGGACCACCGCCATTTGCACGATTGGGCAAAAGGACCCTTTGTTTCAATATTGTTTCCACCAGTGGAAAATAATGGGCAAAACGCATGCACTAGGGTTAAGGATTCAGTATAGACAAAATAAACAAATTTCGCCCCGTACTGAAAATCAAAGTCGGCCCCCATGACTACTACATTAGACATGGTCGCAGCAATGCCAGTACAGAGAAGCCTTCCATTGACACGTTTACTGGTGCTTTTTTTTTATAATGAGCTAGGAAATGTATGTTAGCATGCAGAGAAACATCTTAACGTGACAGGAAACCTGCCAAGAGGTTCTTCGATTACATCAACACCACTGACTCATGGCATGTCTATCAGGCACTGCTGGGATGGCTGTCTCGCTGACACAACCCTTGATCCCGTGCTCAGCAGTCTCTTGCTATATACCTTTCACGCATACGCTCTGATTCGTTGGGCACTCCTCGCCCCCCTTGCCTGTGTGGCCACCAGACTCCCTGCACACATTATGGCCCTCCTCAGCAGCCCAAGCTCGGACACTCTTGCACGAGGCTCTTCCAGCACCCCCTGCCTGCCTCCTAAGAACTCGCTGCCGAACGCCGCGCGCGCGCGCGCTCTCTCTCTCACTCTCCCACGCACAGTCTGGTGCCGGATTCAGGCAGCTGCTGCTGTTTATACTGCCGCAGCAAACACAGAAAACAGAGTGGAAGCGCAGGCTTCACCAAAGGAGGTGGTGTGGTAAACGAGAAAGGTACACTCGCCGAGGTACTGCCCAGGATGGGCGCCATTTCGAATGGATTTGTTTTAACCGTGGATGGGACGTTGTTCACATGTTCCTATCCATCTTCATGCTGTGGGTATCCTGCTCCAGTGCTGCACAATAGAGTGGCAGATTTCAGGAAGAACATGCTGACTCAATTACTTTTACAGTGGCACACTAGCTGGAAATGGGATACAAATGTGAACTAATTCCAAATGACATTGCGCCTGTGGATCGCATGGACCCGAGCCACCCTTCACTGTAACGACTCTCGAGTCTAACAGTGTCTGTCACAGGAACCAACCCTATTTCAAGAAGCAGAGATAGCCATTTAAGAAGTAATAACCAATCATACCGCGTGGCGGCCTTGCATGTTTCATAAGGAACCCTTGAACCAGGTCTTTAAGTGGGCCGGGGCTGTCTGGGGCAGAGTCCCATCCGGCTCTGACAATTGTGTCAATTGTGTCATGTATGCGTGAGAGCGTCAGGCTTTAGGAAATAAAGCCCAGTCTGCCTTTTCATTGTGGCAACAACCCCCTGCAAGTCATCTCATTCATTAGAAATACAAGGTTCATCACCTTTGTGCCCAAGGTGCAAGGATGATGATCGATGCAAAGTGGTGCCTGGCAGGGGGGTCGGTGGGGGGCTGCAATTAGGTGTCAACACTTACCCCGTGTTAATACCTCCTGTTAGGCCACGGCCCTTTTGCAAAAATGAGCCAGGGATTTTATGGGGGGCATGGCCTAACAGGCGGCTTTCAGCTGAGACAAGTGTAGCCTCTTAGTTGTGACGCCGACCCCCTGGCAGGCCATGCCCCCTTTCGGCGATGCCCTCCTAAGAGCCCTGGCTCGATTTGGCAGGCCACTTAAAGCACTCCCTTGAACTGACGACCATGGCTGTCTGCTTGGTATTTTCCTTAGATGCCTGTGCCCTCTTTGGTCTGAGAGTTTCAGAAAACCTTTTCATTGAACAGCTTCCAGTAGCTCAGGTTAACTAGACATGAGGCGAACTCCTGTGTTCCCTGCGAATAAGGACCCAGGCTGCAGCTCACTGGTGAAGCCCAGGAAGGCTGGCATGTGCCTCAGTTGTAACAAATAAATAAAATAAAATAAATAAATAAATAAAGTTGCTTGTGTTTCCATGCCTTCTCCTCTGGGAGCACGGTCAATACTGATTTGTGCATGGTTGGTCCTTTTTGGAATGGCACAGACAAGAATGGGCTGCAACCCAGACATATTCCAGTGCCTACGCAGCATTTCCCCAGCCATTTCCATGGGCCCCTTTTTGATTTTGGCCAATATAGTGGCGCTCCATTGTAACCTTGTGGCCAGAACAATGATATAAAGAGGAGAGAGGAGGGAGTGAAATGCTTGGTTGGCATGGCAACTGGAAATGCTATTCACATGCCTCAGCTGCATCCGATAGTTTTATTTTTGTGGTCTGCTGGCAAGCATGAGCAAGCACAAGACAACTGCAAAACCTTGTAATTAAATGTGATTCCCAGTCTCATCCTAGGCATAGTCTGATCCTAGTCACCTTCCCTCAACCTTGTCCCTCCTCCTAGTCTCTACTACAAGTCTCTCACTCTAGTCTCCAATCTTAGGACATGTTATCTCATGCTAGTTCCCATCATATTCCCGCATACCAGGCCCCTTTCCTGGCATCCTACTTGTAATATCTAGTTCTGGTCTCTAGCCCTTTCACACCCTAGTACCTTGTTCTAGTCCTTCGTCCCCCGGCCTAGTTCCTAGACCAGTCCTAGTCCCAATCCCTCATCCTAGTCTCTCGTTGAAAACCTATTCTCTTTTTAGTCCCTCGTTCTAGTCCGAGTTTTGTGTTTTCTGACATTTAAACAAATAAGGCATTGTTGTAGTAACTGTGTGTGAGTCAGCATGCTTTCTTCTGTCAACATGTCCCAGACCAGGCACTAGTAAATAAAGGAAAACTGAAGAGCATGATCCCAGTAAAGTTGCGGTCATTGGCCCTCATTACGACCCTTGCGGAAATCGGAAAACGATGGCGGAAATCCAATACCGCCATCGAATAGCGCTCGGTGCGACTATGACCCGTCACCGCAAAGTACGAAGCCATTAGCGACACCGTAGTGAACGCCAACGCTAACTGCACCAAGCACGCGCGCGCGCGCCATGCGAAACCGCAAACACCACCATGGCGCAACGGTACGCCAATTCCGACCCTAGCGGACATGTACCTAACGCCATCAGGCATGGCGTAATGTACCATTCCGCCATGGTGAGAAGTACGGCATCGCGAATCAACCGTAAACGGCCCCACTGAGTGCCTGTACACCGCTCCCTGCCCACAAAGTACAACTCCCCGTAGGTGCAATGAAGCCACAATGCAACCATTGAAATGTACAAGTCACCCATGCATGGCAACGAACAAAAGAAACACAAGAGGGGCCAATGGGAGCTGCAGGGCACAGATGGCACGAATACAGAAGCCATCCCAATGGACATGACCACAGTCCCCCACCAAGAAACGCACGCAAACACAGGCACCTGTGACCAGCCATATTCCGAGAATCACATCATTCCACCAGTCCACCTGGCTGACCGGCATCTGTTACACAAAACCCAATCCCCCGCCCCTGAGCATGACAACATTCAAACTGTCATATTGGCAGCCCCCATCCCTGACCTCACGGGCTTAGTAGGCAAACGCGCCCAGTACAGTACCACGCAACTAAACTCCGAAGCTGGAACCCAATGCAGATCTCCTCACAATACATCGCCCCCCAAATAGGCATATGCCACATCACTTGCAAAGAAAAACGCTACACGGGCCAAATCAGAATAGAAATTTAATGCACATCAAAGTCACCAAGCCCATACAGCCATCAGGCCATGAACTCCTAAACACCAATCACCATTGTGGGCTGCATCCGCAAGAAATGACCAGCCACTACTTGTGTGTCGTCCTGTTCCCTCATGGTACACAGGGCCACATTCACGTACGAAAAGGCAACATGGAAGCGCACAGAACCGCAGGGCCGTCCCAATGGGGAGGCACTAGTCCAGCTGAAAGGCCGAAATGTTGCTCCGAGCCACCAGTACTGCGTAAGGGCATGTGGGCCATTGGCGATCGTCCCATAAGATCGTAATGCTGCTCCACTGATTAACACGAAGCAGCAGGTGTCGGGAGTAAAACCCATCTGCAGGAGTGGCATACAGATGGCAGTGGCAAAAGGGGAGGAGATACCTGTCAACCAAAAGAAAAGAAAAAGAACAGAATGGCCATCAGAACTACATTCCAACAACTCACTTCAATGATCACACGAAATCCACAGCCATATGCATGCTAGCCCACTCCAAAGGATCATCACCACCCCAAAACCACTTGCGACTCCTAACCATCTATATCGAGGTGCAAACACCATCACAAAGCGAGTGTACCTGTGCATGCGTCTGTCAAAACAGAATCCATCAGATGGGATTGGTAACGTGCATGGACACAAGTGTCTGAGGGCGCGTCGAGACAGGGAGGGCTCAACAAGGCCAGATAGACGATGGTCCCACCATGGCAGCCCTGCATCACATAGCGTAGGGGAGGCGGATAGATCCCAAGAAGCCCTGTACATGGCAAACTCTGTATCAAATCACCTGCCCATGCATCCATTCATCATTCCCTCATCCCGGAATCAAAACGCCTGAATAATTACTCACATAACATTAGAAACATCCATTGAGTCTGTGCGTTATGCAGCCTGCAAAATCCACAGTGCCCCAGCCCGTAATTCCAGTGTTGTGAAGTAACATGTATGTGGGAACGGCCGGCCTCATCGCCCACGTAGCAATTGCGCATCCCAAACTATTCATATCAATCATTGCTTCCTCGCCATGGGCCCTGTCTCAAGGACATTGAACAACAGAACGTTATATTTGCAGTCAGACCTGTGGGCATCTCCTCGCCGCTAGCTGGAAACCGAAAGCGCCGCCCTTGGAATTCCACATTTGCAACATCACGCCGAAAAGGCATCTGTGGCCGTTTGAAATCACTAATTATTCCATCGAGTGCGGCTGTGTGTGAAAATGGCAACTGCCTTCACCCACAAATGGGACGCCCCGCCCGTCATTGCAACTCGGTACAGTGATGCATGAGGGCCCACCGTTACTCGAGTACTACGTTCCACTGACCCTTCACAAGTCTGTTCGCGACTGCACAGATAGTATGTGCAACAATGGGACCACAGCAGAATGAACATGTCAACCAATGTTACACGGCCATCGGGTACAAATACATGATTGCAATAGCAAGATGCCATTCCCAGATTTGCAGCGTTGTGCGCGGGACGTGCTCGGCCAAAGGGGAGAGCAGCTTGCACAGGTGGAATTAATCACCACAGGTGGAGGCCATACAGCCTGAAAACACATAAATTGCACAGCCAGTCTCCTCCCACAACCACACCGAAATGCTACCGGCAGGACTCGCGATGTTGGCCCTGGGGGACCTGATAGCACTGCAACTACTCCAACTCCAAGAAGAAGACGAACACCAACTGCTACCGGCCGCACGAAGGAGACGCAGGAGGAGGAGGAGGCCAAGGCAGGGCCAGCAAGGGCCGCCAGCACAGCCACTACCACCACGCAGGCAGCCCGCAATCCCACGCCTCCGAGCACATCCGTTCAACCTCACTGATGAGCAGATCCACACCCTCTACCGTCTGGACCGGGACACCATAGCCGCCATTGTGGACATGACACAGGCTGACCTTGTCAGCATGATAGATAGCCCAACCGCCATCCCACCCCTACTGAAGGTGGTGTCTGTACTCCACTTCCTGGCCACAGGCACCTACCAGCACACAGTCGGACAGTTGCATGGCATTTCTCAGCCACTGTTCTCACGGACACTATCGCAAGTGCTCGATGCCCTCCTGCAGCACGCAGACGACTACATCTCTCTACCACGCTCGGAGCAGGAAATTACCAACACAAAAGTGGGATTCCATGCACTTGCCGGCATACCGGGTTGCATTGGTGCCATCGACTGCACCCATGTGGAATTGTTCGTCCCACATGCCATGGAGGCCCAGTACCGCAACAGAAAACAATTTCATTCCCTGAATGTACAAATGGTGTGTGACTCCAACAGGATCATTACACATTGTTGTGCCCGATTCCCTGGATCAACCCATGATTCTATGGTCTTGAGGAACTCTACAATACCACGCTACATGGAGCGACACGCAGGGAACAGATCCTGGCTACTCGGTGAGTCTCATTACATGCATGATTATGTGGGGAATGTGATTTGGCAATGACCTGGCAGGAAGGGGGGGGGGTGTGCGTACGTAGCAATGGCATTCCACATCATACGTTTCTCGTCCACATACAGGTGATGCTGGATATCCACTGAAGAGATGGCTCCTCACACCAGTCCGGAACCCACGGGACCAGCATGAGGAGGACTACAACCATGCCCACTCACGTACCCGTGTAGTCATTGAACAGGCATTCGGCCTACTGAAGACTCGTTTCCGCTGCCTCAGCAGGTCTGGCGGGGCACTCCTGTACCGCCATGAGAAGGTTGCAAAGATGGTCATGGCATGTGTCATGCTCCACAACATGTGCGTACGTAGAAATGTGCCCATGCCCCCTGACGCAGAACTGCAAGCACATGATGATGGTCATGATGAGGGTGGGGATGTGGCAGCACCTCATGGAGTCTGCGAGGCACCGGAGGCCCGTGACATTCGTCAGCATCTCATTGATGTATGCTTCTAGCACTCACGCCTGGTGGCTGATACATGGACACGGGACTCGTGGCACTGTGCGTGTCTGGGACATGCACAATATGGACTGTACGCCTATGATGGCCTAGTACACAGAAATCAATGTCCACACATCTCATTGGTTGATCGTGCACTTTTTATGGCATATGTGATGTCATGTTGAACACCCTATCGACCCGCCACCCAAGTGAGCCAAACACACCCCCTCCACCCAGCTACCTCCCCCACGAACCCCAGTGTCCAAAGATGCTCATTGTCAGTGGGCTGTCGCTATTGCAAGCCCCCTCTGCGGGTATCAGGGGCACCCCTGCCTGTGGAGCGCAGGTTCCTTCCAGATCTACGTTGGGGGCTGCCCTGGACGGAACTTGCAACGGATGATGTGTCTGCCTGCTCACGTCCATGCATGTCCCTAAGGGTTTGCGAGAGCTCAGTGAGCACACGGCGCACTGCGGCAAGTTCGGCACATACGTCTTTGGACGTCGCATGCAGTTCCCCCCTCAGGCTCTCGGTGCTTCTCTCCATTTGGACTCTCAGGCTCTCGGTGCTACTCTCCATTTGTGCCCTCAGCGTCTCTGTGCCTCTCTCCATTTCTGCCCTAAGTGTCTCAGTTGATGTTTCTATGTCTGCCTTAGTGCCCCCACATTCATCGGCATGGTCCTTGAGGAGCGTGGCCATTTGCTGCTGTTGCACGATTAACTGGTCGAGGGACTGTTGCCTCTGCTGGGCCATGCCCATTTGCGGGGGTGTCACAGAGGGGCTGTTGTCCTCATGTTGCCTTGCCACAGGGCTTGGGGGGGATGGCCAGTCGTTGTCTTGTGGGTGCCCCTGCGTGGTATCCTCATGTTGTACGGGATGGGACAGACAGGGGGATTGGGACAGGTCATGGATGGATCTGACTTCGACATCCCCGTTTTCTGTGTCGGAGCATGCTGCCATCAATGGGGTGTCACCTATGGTGCTGCTGCCACCAGAGGCAGTGCCTTCTGTGGCATCCATTGGGGGGACCTGTGGTGGTGGTGTTGTGGGCATGCTGGCTGCTGGGGTGCCTGTTGATGTTCCCTCCTCTGTGCTGCCACCTGATTTGTGCTGCTGCCGTGTCTTGATGCGTGCAGCTGAGGTGGAGGGTCTCTGGCCGTTGGTCTTGGCCCTCTTTGCAGGTGTGCTGGTAGGGGTGTCCTGTAGCTCGTCGTTTGGATCGGACCCTGTGGTGGAGTAAAGGAGGGCGAGGGTTAATGATGGGTCTGTGGGAATTGGAATGGCATTGTATCACATGCTCTGGGGTGGTACCTGAGGGTGATTTGGGTCGGGTCCTTGGAGGTGCTTTGATTTGTGTGTGGAGTGAGGGTGCAGTTGTTTGGCAGCCTGCAGTTAGGGTGTGCCTGCTGCACGTGTAGTGCGTGTATTAGGGGTTTTTAATTATTTATGTATTTATTGTGGGTTTTAACGTGCGCTATCAGGCCGATGTGTGTGGCCGTTCTCCTGGACATGTGTTTCTGTTGCACTATGTGGACGCATGGTACTTCACATGGATGGACTGTGTGGATTTGGCATTGTTTTATCTGGTACACCTACCTGAATCTTCGGATGTCTGCACTCCTTTCTCCATCCCTCCGACTCCCTCTATGCTCTCCATTCCGATGGTGGAGGCACAGATTTCTTCCCAGGGGGTCAACTTGATGGGTGATTCAGGACCTCCCCCGGTGGCTGTGGCAATGTTGCGGTTGGCAGAGAGTATGCTGCGGACGCGTATCCGCAGGTCGTCCCATCGCTTGCGGCATTGCTGTGGGGTGCGGGGTGCGGTCCCCACCGCACTTACCCGCTGTGCCACCAGAGCCCATATGGTCTTCTTGTTTGCAAGTGCCGTTCTGGTCATTTGCGTGGAGAAGACGACGGCAGCATTCTCCTGGAGGGTCTCTGTTAGCACGGTGAGTTCCTCGCGGGAGAAGTGGACCTGCCGCTTGCGGTCGCACGCTTTCTTCGCTACTTTTCCCATTTGTCTTGGTTTCGCTAGGGTGGGTGACGGGTTGGGGTGTGTTTCAGGGTAGTGATTTTAGTGGTTGTGTGGTTTTAGTGGTTTTATAGGTGTACGCCGGGATGTTTCCCGTTCCGGGCCCATGTTTTTACTTCCGTTTCCGTATATTTCCGGTCACCGTACTTTCCGGTAGGCGCACACTGCGGTGACCGCTAAGAGGGGTGGCGGTATTGCACCTAGGGCGCCGTACGGCGGCGGTGTGGGCCGTTTTGGGGTCATTTCCGCCATCGCAGACTTTGCACTTCCGCCGTGGCGTGGTGCTCGTGCCCGATGGGTCGGAATGGGCCGCACTTTGCTCCTTCGTGCAATGGCGGAAACGCTATTTACGCTGTGGCGCTCCGGTCAGTCGCTTTCCGCAAGGGTCGTAATGAGGGCCATTGTCCTTGTCGCCATCCTAGTCCTTGCCATAGTCCTAGTCTTCATCACAGTCCCAGTGACAGTCCTCGACAGTCATAGTTCTAGTTCACATCACAGACATAGACATAATCCTTGTCACAGTTCTGACCTTCATCACAGTCCTAGTTACCGTCCTAGTACTCACTTTAGTTATAGGCCTTGCTACAGTCCTCATGAGAGTCCCCATCACAGTTCTAATCGCACTCCTCTTCACAGTCCTAGTAGGCATCGCAGTCATGGTCTACATTAGAGTCCTTCTACTAATCCTTTTCAGCCCTAATCCCGGTCACAGCCCTTTTCACAGTCCTAGTCCTACTTCTCCTTGCACTGCTAGTCGTCATTGATCTAGTCCTAGTCGTAGTCCTTGTCACAGACTTAGTCCTGGTCAGTCCCAGTTCTCTTCAAAGACCTACTCATCGAAACGGTACTACACCTGCTCACAGTCCCAGTCATAATTACAGACCTAGTTCTTGTCACAATCCTCATTAGAGTCCTAGATCTAGTTCTCATCAATCTTTTCACTGTCCTAGTTCTCATCACAGTCCTAGTCTTTGTCACAATTCTAGTCTTTATCCGTATCTGTCGTAGACTTTGACTTAGTCCTCATCACAGTCCTTGTCATTATAACATTGCTAGTCCTTGTCACAGTCCTAGTTCTTGTCACAGTCCTTGTCACAGTCCTAGACCTATTTCTCATCAATCATAGACCTATCCCTTGCCATTGTCCTAGTTCTCAATACAGTCATAGTCTTTGTCACAATCCTAGTACTTGTCCTCATCTGTCCTAGTCCTCATCATAATCCTAGACCTTCTCCTTATCAGTCCTAGCCCGAGCCCTCATCATGGTCCTACCTATAGCCATCATGACAGTCCTAGTCGTCATCTGAGTCTTAGTGCTCATTACAGACAATGCCACAGTCAAAGTCCTCATTACAGTCCCAGTCCTCAACACAGTTCTAGCCCTTCCAACAGTCCTAGTCATAGTCCAAGTCCATGTCACATTTTGCAAACCCATCACAGTCCTGATCAGTCCTAGTCGCTGTCAGAGCCCTGACTGTAATCACAGTCACAATCCCCCGGTCTCCCTGTCATAGTCTCTCTCTCGTCCTTGTTCTCTCTCTCTCAATGTCTGTCTATCGGTCTCTTTGTCTCTCCAAGTCTCTCTCTCAACCCCACTCTCTATATCACTTAAGCTATCTTTGTGCCTCTTCGTTTCTCTCTTTGTTCTGTTTCTCTCCTGCTTGCTCTCTCTTTCCCTCACTCTATGTTGAGGGTGTGGTGCCAAGAATTGGTAAGGGGGTTGGACACTAAATGCATAAAATGTGATGTAACGCGCTGCATGAAAATCTCAGTTGTGCAGAAACAATCACTCAGTAAGCCTGCATATGGGTCTGCATGAGTTATTTCTACATATTACAAGAGGGAGCCTTTATTGGATGGAAGGTTCGAGGTACGCATAGAACTTAAACTCTGTTATTAAGTGTGAAACTTTTAGGGAAGCACTGAGTAAAGCATCCCCTTCAGTTCTTCTGGAGGTAAATGGTAAGGAGTGAATACTTCCCAAACGTCTCTCAGCCAGGAATGGGTATATGGCCTTTAGGCTATTAGATTTTCCTTACATCAGTTATAAAGCGTGTTTACATGAATGTTGATGCCTTCTTTACTGCTTCTAAGCTGGGGCTTGGTCTTGGCATAGCACAATATTATCAGCTTGCTGCAAACAATAGTTATCAAGCAGTAAATGCCTTCCTATACATAGTGTCTGCTGTCATTTATGTCTATATTCTATGTTAGAGTGGTATAGATATACTTTTGCCCAAGTAGTAAACAGATTGTAAGGGGTTAAATCATTCTGTTGGATATCATTCATGGCCTGGGTATTGGGGCTTGAAGGTGTGTTTTAACATTATTACGCTGCTGTCGCGGAAACGTTCTGCCAAAATCTGCATGAGCAACACAATAAGAAGGTCTTCAGCGTCATCAGGGACACAATGATATACAGTGAGATCCATCACATAGGTCACTTGCTCCATAGGGGATGCCAGGCCATTGGTCCCAGCGCTGTGCATCCATCTTCCAGGTGGGCAATGTTGCAGTCGTCATTGGTTAGCGGACAGCCAAGTAACAATTATATTACTAAGAAAAACATATCTATCTTTATGTAACAGTGCACCTGGTATGAACAGACAGGGGCCCAGGGGGAAAGCCGGGGCCACACTAACTCACCCACTTCACTCGCTCCAAGACAGGCCAGAACTTCTCCAATGTCTCCCACCCTCGTTTGTGGGCTATAATTGATCCCTCCCTGCACCTTGCAGCATAAATCACATGACCTAGGAGTGAAGGCAGGAAGTACCTGCTTTCTGATCTTTTGATCGCTTGGGGGTCCAGCAGGTTTATGGTCAGTGGTCTGGGGTTATCTGGTAGATTGGAATTCAGGGGTCCTAATGCCAGAGCATTGGGGTGCTATCATTTAGGATTGTGGCGGGTGGGGGTTAAAGGCTTGTGCCCTCCTTCTCATGGGATTGCATTGTTCACAGTCACACAGCCCTCCTCCCGTGGCCTTGCAGGACACATAATTCCCAGGACGCAAAGTTTAGCAACATTTTAGGACAATATAGGGTTTTATGGATCTGTGCAGCTCTGGCTTTCTCATCAGTGTGTGGAACACAGCCTATTCCCTTACTCATTTTCGCGGTCTGGGCCTGGAGTGCTGACTGCTGCGCTATGTTTAAGCTTTGTGCCACAATTTGGCTGCTAATATCTAAGATGGCTGCTATTCCGGCATGTGCACTACACCTACAAAAAATGCAACAATATGATAGACTGTAAGAGCAACCTCCTCCCCCTGGTTTCTTACATTACAGATGACGGCCTTTGCCTTATTCTAAAGAGCCTGGATTGCAGGAAGATTGTGTCCCACTCTCACCATTTCCAGCATTCCCACATGTGTTAATTCTACATTAACAAACTCCCTTATAAGCCCACCTTTGCTAGTCCCCCGGTAGCGTTCCTCTTCTAACCTTTCACCTCCAAATAAGGCAGCGATCCCCCCTTTGGAATCCATGTTCTGCATACGTGACGCAAACTTTGGCCAGGTTGGGCGTACTCCTCAGGGGTGCAAGTCATGTATATACAACCCCTATCCCCTGCAAAATCAACTCAATGCTCTGTATAATGCTTGGGGTCAGGTGGGGATGTAGTGATAGAACAGCAGTTAAATCCTCCCGGTACTATCACCACCATGTGTGGTTTGTTTGGGTCATCTGTTTGGACAGCACTATCTCTTGTACCACAAGGTGTATTTGATACCCCAATTGAGACCATTATCATGGCACTGCCAGGTACTGCTTTGGCACAACATCAAAGTCCCAATTGGCAGGCACAAAAAAGGACAAATATAAACATGATAATGGGCACCAGCATGTTCACGATTGCCCCCATTCAGGATGGTGCCCACGTGAAAAGTCCATCAAACCAGTCACCTTCTTGTATGCCAGCTTCTATTTGCATGTGTGATCCAAGGGAGTGTAGTGCTCCTATTATTTTCATCAGGGAGCCATTCTCTGTGTCGTTTGGAGGCACGAATGTGTAGCAAGAATCGCTGATTTTTCAACAAACCCCTCCTTCCATCGCTGTGAGCAGGTCAAGCACATATCGGTTCTGAAGGGTCATCAAACCTATGGCGCGCATCTCGACCTTTGTTGCGTTGTGGCCTTGTTCTGCACTGTTCGCCAGCTGCACGACCTTCCATCTGACGATTTGCAGCCACTTGGCATTCGTGGCTGTTTGGACCCCTAGCAGAAGTAGAGATGCAAAAAATGTTACTTCTTTGCTAAACGGTCTATATTCATCAGGTATTTCTTGGAGAAATTTGGGAGAGTCGTGAAGCAGATAATTGAATCTTCTTTTCCTGCATAACTTGCTGCTCTTTTCTTTCTCAGGCCAGATGCAGAAGATGGGGCGTGTTAACAGGTTTCTGGTTGGCCCCATTGCATCTTGAGCTGGGATTGGGGCGGGCAGCGTTTTTTCTATCCCACTACAAGGTGTTCTTCAGGGATCACAAGAATTGCTCAGTAGAGTGTGGCCAGTGAGCGATAACCCCTCCATGATAGTGGGAGGTGCAAGAATGCCTGTTGTCCACACACCCAGTATTCCATTACTGCAGCTTTGCCTTTTTTGAGGTCTGGGATAAACAATGTCTTATTGCATTTGAGATGACCACCCCACAAAAACAGTTCCTTCATTATAAAAGCACTGTTCATGAGTTTCTTGCTGCTGCACTTTTACTGGCTTTTCCATTGCTTCGACACACGTTAGCTTTGAGATATGTTCATTCCAGAAGTGTGCCCATACTTTATTCACTTGAGCCAATAATCAATCTCTGAATCCCAGTAACCGTCCTGCTGCGCAACTCATTGATATTTTTTGCCTCCCTCTCTCTACGTATTGTACTCCTCGTACGTTAAGGTATGGCGTGCGCAGACATTGGTTGTTTTTGGGTGTTTGCTTGCATTGCAGCTGATCAGGATCCATTGTTTCTAATTGCAGATTTTTTGCACCTGGAATGTGCCTCACAGCCCACACAGTGCCTGATGGACCAGGCATTGAGCCTCTAAAATTGGTAGTTCTTGTCATATCAATACCTTAGGTACCCCTGACGCATGCAGTAACAACGAACAGACATAACAGCTTCCATTCACACTTCCCTTTCCCACCGAGCTCATGTCTGCAACAGTTTGAGAATTCTGGATGATACACATCTTCTATTGCATGTAGGCCTAGTCCATTTTACTTATCATACCTATATTTTCTGAGTTGCCTCATGTTATATACATTTTCAAGAGACCTTGTGAGATCAAAAGGTATTGTGGAAGGGGCACTACAATCAGTAGTATTAGGATTGGGGCTGTCAATTCTCATTTGATCAACAACATTGATGTCTGTGGCCACAATGTTGTGTGTGTAAGGTTTCCTGGTCACATTTACATCTTGAATTCCCTTTTTGGTGAAGTTAGCATGCTGAATATACCCATGAATGGTAGCATTTGCTTGTATATAGCCCCACCTTGTATATAGCCACCCCATATAAATAACTAAGCCAAACATAAATATTGCAAATAGTCCAGCAATGTAATGCATTGCACATATATATGAACAGGAAAACCTTGACATATACACATTACTTTTCCTAATATGAAGAGAACTGTTGGAGCTCGCCGGGTCCATTCCGATGTTCACCTACAAAGCAATCCTTAAGTATAAGAGGCAGAAGAGAGGAGGTATATTGAGCATAACAGAGAAATAGATATAGCAATAGAGAGAGGTAGAGAGAGAGGAATCAAGAGAGACATTGAGAAAGAGAGAGCATGGGAAACTGCAAGAGTGCAATGCCTGTGCAAATGTAGCACATAGCAGCGTTCTGTGGGGCTATTGGCTGATGCTGCTTTATTCTTTACAAAAGGCTGCTCGGTTGGTCATGGAGGGTGGAATTTCAATATTGTGGGTAATGTGCAATACAAACAGCCAGTGCAGGTTGGGGAAGAGGTGCCTTTCAGACATCAGACAGGTGCACCCAGTAACGCAGCTCCTTCACCTTGACGGCAAGGGGAGTGGCATAAATGACCCAAAATGGACCGTCATACCTGGGCTGGTTCCATCAGCAAATAAGATTCCTAACATAAATTAGTACACTGGGGAAGAGCTGCAGAGGGGTTGACATTGTAGGCATGTCTGCTGCAGCACCAGTTGCTTCATTTGTCGAGGGAGGCGCAATTTGTTGGGACACGCATTTTATTGCCTTTGGTAGGGAGGGCAGGTAGCTACTAAATTCCTCCCCTAAAATGGATGATGCTCTATGAGCTTCTGATGCTCACCTGACAGGAGAGAGCAGCGTATGCATGCTGCGCCCTGTGACCACTTTGTGGGGCTATAACTGGTGGTCTTAACAGGGCTGTGGGCGCAAACTGAATAATGCGAGTGGTATAGACAGTACACTCAGTTCTTATTTAAGGTGGTGCACAGTTTCGACAGCTTGCCTTTAAGCAGGCCATTTATCCTCTCTACGACCCCATTGGCCTGGAGCCGGTAAATGGTTCACATCTGATGCCTTATGCCCAGTAATGTCGAAATCTCTTTGAAGAGGTCATTGAAGACATGTGTGCCGTTATCTGACCTTAATACATCGCACACACCCCATCTAGGGAAAACTTCTGGCACTAAAAATTTGACAGCACGTTTAGCATCTGAATGCACACAATGTCCCACCCCCACCCATCATGACAAGGGACACACGACCACAATGAGGTAACGAGATCCATTACACCTTTCACCCATGTCTGTATAATCAATGTGCAGTTTGCAGAACAGCCCAATAGGGCGGGTCAGGGAGCCTCTGATAGTCCTTAGTGTGAGAACTGTGTTGTGACTTTGGCATGTAGTGCAATGTGTGGCCATGTTCATCAATTATTCTTGTGGGTTGAGGACGAACCAGTGTTCCTGAATGTCTGCTGCATTGTGTTGTTTGCAAACGTGTGATGGATGATGTCATTGATCGAACGCTGCTTGTAATAACTTATGGGGCATCACAGCTTTCCCTGATATTTCCTGTATCGATAAGAGAGCTTTTGGAGACTGTCTATACCCTCTCTTCACCCAGAGCTCCTTCTCTTCTTGTGGCGCCCATCCCTGTAATTCAATCAGCGGCGCAATTGGTAAGGTTTTGTACGGTGTAGGCAACTGTTATGTGTTAGAAGTTAACACAGGATACCCCGATACTTGTGGTACTGAAGGTATTTCCCTGTTTTTGTTGCCGCATCCACAGCAGCATTACCGAGCGTGACCTTGTCTGTGTGATTAGAATGGGCGGTGCATTTTACAACCGCCACTACAGATGGCTGGGAGAGTGCATGGATGAGCTTGTCCAACAATGCAGCGTGTTGCATGGGGGATCCGTCCACCCTCCTGAATCCCCTTCTCTTCCACCGTGCAAGCCCTACATGCACTGTGGTGGTAACGTATGCTGAGTCAGAGTAAATGGCCACGTGAAACCCTTAGGGCGCTTATAATGTTTCAATAGGGGCTATGAGCTTGGCTGTTTGAGCCGAGAAATGCATTGGTAACCTTTTCTGCACCAGTGTCTCGTATTCCCCATCCACTAGGCAGACCACTGCCACACCAGTGTGTCATAAGACTGTGTCCTGGTCAACTGTTGTTGACCCGTCAACGAAGAGCACCTCCCCCTCTCAAATGGTCTGCATTTGCTTTAGGAATATCATCTTCCTCACCCTCAAAAGTTACACAGTCATGGTTGGCCAAGTCTTCATCAGAACACATTTCAGTTAAGCAAGTGGCAGGATTAGCAGTTTTACATCGTACAATGTGACTGTTTAAACTGGATAGAATGATCTTGTATGCGAATGGTCGATGTATGGTCAGTGTGGATTAAGAGCGTTCTAAGGTGGCAAACACTGTATGCTCAACACACCATGTTACGGAGCACCCCATCACAATAGTCAAGCTTTTCTCAATGGAGAATGCCGCTGCAGCAAGAGCTTGCTCACAGGCGAATTGCCCCTGTATCACTGAATCTCGGATACCACTGTAATAGGCCAATGGCTTGTGGCCAATGGAGCTTTTCTGCACCAGTACCGCAATCATCAGCTGTCCAGTACAGTGGGAGAATAGGTATAACTCTTGAGGGTAGTCTGGGGTTGCTAACACTGGTGCAGTTGAAATGACCTCTTTGAGGTCATTGAAATTGGTACACATCTCTTCTGTCCATATGAATTTGCTGTCACCCTTCTGAGCTTCCTTAAAGCCCTGCAACAGTGGCCTCATGTATGCTGCGTAATCAAGTATCCATGCCCTACAATAATTGCATAGCCCCAAGAATGTTTGTGTTTCCTTTAATGTGTTGGGCTTTGAGGTGGCATGCATAGAGGCACGCAATCAGGAATTATTCTTTTGCCATTGATAGAAATTAACTGAGCCAAGTAGAGTACTTCATGGAGACAATACTGTAATGTTGCCTTGTTAACCTTATATCCTTTCGGGCCAGAAGTTGTAGGAGTGTAATGGAGTCCAGTCTGCACTGGTGCTCGCCGACACTGCACACTAGTAAGTAGTCAACATACTGAATGATGGTACTGGGCACATGTATATTGCCTAAATCAGCATGTAGTATTCTGTTGAAAATGCTGGGGGACTTGCAGTACCCTTGAGGCAATCTTGTGTGTTGAAAGCACATCGCCATATGTGTAAACGCAGTATGGTACTGTGAATCTGGGTGCAGGGGAACAGAGAAGAAGGCTTTTTTAAAGTCCACCACAGTAAAGTGGGTCGCCTCTTCTGGGATGTTGCAAAGTATTGTCACGGGGTTCGGGTCCACTGGAAATTCTGCCTGTACAATGTCATTTAGATGACCCAAATCCTGAATTATTCTCCAACTCCCCCCTTTTGCCTTCTTTATCCGGTAGATCGCTGTGTTGCATGGGGAAGCTGTAACAATTATCCCCTGATTTAGTAGGGCAACAATGGTGTCCCTTATTCCTACCTCCGCCTCCCTCAAAAAGAGGTACTGTCTTACCCGAGGCAACACTACTCCTGGCTTCAGAGTTATCCAAACTGGGGTCATTTCTTGCTAGAGCCCTACATCGTGGGCATTTGTCGTACACAGTCTCTGAGGGACCTGTTCTAAATCTGTGTCAGTGAAGAGGGGCGCTGCTACGAGGGCCATTAATAGACACTGCACTTTCTGATAGTGCACCATAATGTCGCATGGGTTAGAAATTGCCAGCACAATCTCCCCATTGCCTGGTATATCTTCAAAGAAATCTGCATCTGTCACTCCCTTGAGGGGCATTGTAGGGTCAACACAAAACACTGTGGACCACTTGCATCCATCCCTGTCTGTTCCAATTACACCACCACCAGACCCTGCAATTCTAGGGACAATATTGTTCCTGCCACAATTCAGGGGACATCACAGGTCGGAAAAAGAAGTCAGATGGCACCCACCAACAAGCTTTGCCAATTTGGAGATGAAGATTAATTGATTGTCTCAAAGCCCACCAAGTGTTCCTCATCATGGTGGACTGTCATGGACAGGACTCGTCACGCAAGACTTCTCTGTGTGCTGTCTTAGTTGGGGTATGTAATTCGTACCAGGAAACGTCAAGGGGTTGTTTCCCACCACATTCACCCCTCCGTAGGGTACAACAATGATTGGCATGCTACTCCCATACATAGCATTCTGTTGGGATATTAATGGTTGTGTGTTTTGTGGATGTTGTATCTGTGCACCTGGGGGTTGTGGTGGTAGTTGAGTGTAGGCCTGATGTTTCTTGTAGGGTATGGTAGTTGGCCACCGGGTTGGCAGCTGTGGTTGGGGCAGGGGTGGTGGACAGTAGTTGCTAAATGAGTTGTATCCCACCCCCTGCCTGCTCCTACACTCCCTTGAGACATGTCCCCACTTCCCACAGCTCCAGCATTGTGAGGGACCCATACTTGCTCCCTGAGGTCCCATCCCTTCAAATCCCCCTCTTCCTCCTCTAAACCCCCCTCCCTCACTACTGACCTCTAGTTGCCACTCTGGGTAGGGGCACTGCAGCCCACTTCCCCACTGTCCTTGTAGTCCCTCCTGGCCAGAATGCTGCTATTGTGACATCTGGAGGGCCGGGTTCTGCTCCAACACCCCGTTCACGCACTCGATGGTACTGCCCACTCAACTGCTATCTTCGCTAGTTTCTTCTGCACTCGTTTTGCTTCCTCCGCCTGCAGTCACTGAGCTGTTTCCTTTTCTCGCTCTTTTATTCTTTTGCAGTGATATATGATGATATTTTGTATCTTTGCCCACCCCTTCGCTTCAATGACCAAAATGTTTCTAGTGCCTTCTGAACTTCTTTGGGCAGACCCTTTTAATAACGAAGTAAAAAAGAGGAACTGATTGGTCCCACTGGTCACCCATTTCCACACGCCACATCTCCTGAACCTTAATAATGTACTGCGCGGGGGGTCCTTATGGTCCCCCATGGTATACTGCATGATACACTGTAAGTCTGGCATGTCGGGGTACGTTCGCCACAGCGCATCCCTCACCTGTGCCCTGATGTTGTTGAAGGGTGCACCATCAGGAGCGTCATCATCTAGCTTTACCTGGGAAATACTGCCTTAACCCAAACATCTCCAGCTTGATTCCTTCCTTCTTTCTGTCGAACACTTCCCTTTTTCCTTGGTCCTGCATTCGGCCAAACCTGTTCCTTAACCGCGGTCCTCACAGACGTTCCATCCGTGGTACAATCTCTGGTGTCTGCTCATTTTATTCATCATCCTCGAACCCATCTATGGTATCCCATTCCTCTTCCCTTAACTCCCTGTCCGTACACCTTTCCGACCTTACAGTCCCATACCATGTGCTTCCTGTTGGCCCGTCACCGCCTCCCTTCTTCTCGATGTGCACATCCTTGATTGCTGAACTGTCTAATCTGAACAAAATATCTCCTGCTCTCCATTCATCTAACCCAATCCCCTTCTTCCCTCCTCCGTCCTAGGCCGCCCTCATTTGAGTCAATTCTACCTGCATAGCCTTCAATGCCTCTTCTACCTCCTTCTGTACCTTACTGTCCTGGAGCGGGACAACATTCAGTGTCGTTATGTCTCTGGGGTGGGCACATACATCGGGTTTGTGTACCCTGTGACAGGGCGAGTGGTGAGTGGGTAAAGCCCTGTGTGCAAGGGCAATGCCCTAGTTCCCTGTGGTGTTACAAACATCGTATGTAGGGCAGCTACTTCAATATTCTGAGCTCCACCCCCATCAGGGTCCTCCACATCCTCTACCATTTTCCACAAATCCAGTATATCCTTCCTCTTCTGAAGCTGTTTACCCTTATATTTAGCAGCTAAGGACATGCTCATGTCATCTAATATCCCTCTATTGTGGGAAAAAATACAACTCATTAGGTAAAAAAGGCCCAATACACCTTTTGTAAGGATAACAATGTTTATTTCCATACAAAAGGAAAAGTGCCAACAAAGAACTCTGCTGCCGCGGAACGTTCTGCCAAAATCTGCATGAGCAACACAATAAGGTCTACAGCGTCATCAGTGACATCATGATATACAGAGAGAAACAACGCTGCTGGTTGGTGAGTCCCTACACATAAGTCACCTGGTCCATAGAGGATGCCAAGCCATTGGTCCCAGCTCTGTCCGTCCATCTTCCACATGGGCGATGTTGCATTCGTCATTGGTCAGCGGACGGCCAAATAACAATTATATTACTAAGAAAAACACATCAGTGCACCTGGTATGAACAGACAGAGGCCCGGGGGGGAAAGCCGAGGCCACACTAACTCACACGCTTCACACACTCCCAGACTCTCCAACGTCTCCCATCCCTGTTCGGTGGCTATAATTTCATCCCTCCCTGCACTTCACAGCACAAATCACGTGACCTGGGAGTGAAGGCAGGAAGGCCCTGCGTTCTGATCTTTTGATTGCTGGAGAGTCCAGCAGGTCTATGGTCAGTGGTCTGGGGTTATCTGGTATATTGGAATTCAGGGGACCTAAAGCCAGGGTGTTGGGGTGCTATAATTTAGGATTGGGACTGGTGGGGGTTGAAGGCCTGTGGCCTCCTTCTCATGGGATTGCATTGTTCACAGACACTTAGCGCTCCTCCCGTGGCCTTGCAGGGCACATTGTTCACAGGGCAAGAAGGTTGGCAACATTTTAGGACAATTAAATGTTTTACAGATCTGTGCAGCTCTGGTCTTTCTCATCAGTGTGTCGGACACAACCTATTCCTTTTCTCATGTTCGCGGCCTGGGCACTTCGTTTAGCTTTGTGCCACAATATGGCTGCTAATATCTAAGATGGCTGCTATTCCCGCATGTGCATTACACCCACAAAACATGCAATAATATGATTGTGTAGAAGACTGTAAGAGCACCGCCCTGCCCCCGGGGTTTTCTTACATTAACGATGACATCCTATGCCTTATTCTAAAGCGTCTGGGGTGCGGGAAGATCGTGTCCCCTTCCCAACACTGATGTCATGCCGGATAGTAAGGAGATCAAAAGCATGTTATGGGCCCCGATAGCAGGCTCGGTAAGGTGCATGCAGCGTTCCTTAGATGCCGGTGTAAAATGTTAGAAGTGTTTCATCAGCCAGCAGAGGCTAACGGTACACCCAATATTAGCTACTTTACGTCCTGCCCTTCAGCTTGTGTCATCTTTGAGCTTGCCTTATTTTTTATGGCACTCATGGGCATACATGGCTCTAAATGTGACATGCAACGAACAGCCTACAAATGCCAAAAGTATTGACTTTGACAATGCTTGCTTCATTGAGTCTTTCCCTAGCTAGAGTCCATCGGACCCGGCTGCAAAACTGACAACAATCTTTCCAATCACGGAAAGGCAATTACTACACATCGGGAAATCTATGCTTCATGTGTTAACAGATCATGGCCATGTATGCTTTGCAAAAGAAAACAGGCGACGGCTGGAAGGTTTAGAAAACATCTTTAATCTCTGGGAACTGGTCTGGGCAACCCTCTGTGCCCTCGTTCTTCGGCTGTCAAGTCAATACAGAAGGGAAAAGGTAATATGCAAATCAGGATTGCCCCCACCCCAAAAAGTGCCTTTTTAAAAAAAAACGTTTAGAAGCCACATGTTATTTAGTGATCTGATCAGAGTGGGCGCCTGCAATTCAACCTGACACTGAAAAGGTGAAAAGGGTGATCTTTCATCTAAACAGGAATTTAACCTCGAAGGACCTCAGCAGCAATTGCAAATAGCTCCGCAAATTATCCGTAACCTGCCATCAATAACTGTTTCCGCGTGAGTCTGCGCGGATCGCTCCCCTTGTCTTCATCACACTACCACATTCCAAAGCTGCAGGACTGGCAGAAGCGAACCCAAAACAAAAAAACTAGCCGATCTTAGCTAAGACGAAACTGTGTGATCCTGGGCAGAACACGTCAACTAGAAGCACGCGATGCCCTTACCCAGCGGTATCCAAACCTTTGAACTCGGAGCCTCGCGGAAGTAAAAATAGTTTTGGCGGGCGCTACCAAATACAATACCTGCTTATATATTCTATTAAAAGTAGTCAACACCCTACCCCCGGACTCCTTTTTTTTTTTTTAAAGAGCTTCATGTTCCCCTGGCCATTTCCCCCTAATCTCGCACCACCCCCACTTCCAGGCGGGCCAGCCCCACAGAAGACCATTGTCTTAGAAAGTGGTTCAACGCTGTTACCACAGTGCATAAAAAAGTAGACATTAAAAATGTCATCATAAAGCATTCTGCGGCACTGGAACACATCCACGTGCAAACGCTTTCTTTCGGAGCTGTCTTCTGAGTGCACTTTTATCAACAGAGACTCCAGCCCAGTGGAGCTTAGAGCGTTGAAGCTGTCACAAAGCACAGTCGGCGACCCCCAGTCCCAGTATTCCAACGTGCAGGTGCCCAGCGTTCACCTGGTGTCCAGCCCCTAATCGCCATTCCCACACACAGCGCGAGAAGCTTCTACCGCTCTCCCCAACTAGAAACCACATGTTTCCTTCAGGAAACGAAAAAGAGCCTTGTTGATGCCCGCGTATCCTGCGCGTTAATGTGAGGTAAGAAGAAAACATAACTTCAAAGGGAAAAATACAGTCTACGTAGATTAATCCGCCCAATTCAATTAAATGGTGTGCCAGGATGCAGGGGGCGCTTGAGAACAGACCTGCTAACAGGTGAACCACACTTTGCACTTAGTGGTGCCAGCGTGCCAGCGGGCAGACTTTCAGCGATGGCACGAGAAAGACATAAAAACACAGCAATTGAGGGAAAACAGAACATCACACACCCAGGCCGTCAAACGAGTTACAGTACACGGATGCCAGCTTGAGCAGCAGTTTGGGATACCCCTGGGCAGGTCAAGTCCCAACTCCCCCTGGCATGCATTCTCAGTGAAATCATTCAAAAATGACTCGGTGGGTCTGATTTACACATGATTTTCTTTTTCTTTTTAATGGGAACATCCCATTGAAAAAACTTTTGTAAATCAGACCCCCTGTCCCTGACACTGGCAGCAGAGTCAGCATGGCAAGAGAACCTTTTGCATTTCTATTGAATTCCTCAGAGAACCAAGCCTTTTCGGATCGCCTGGTTGAAGTCCTATCCTCGTCCTGTGAGCCTGCGACTCGCAGGCGGCGGAACGCAACTGGAAACTCTGTTTTATGGGTCACAGCCCCAGAGGAGCGCGTTAACCCGGGCGCTGCTTAGCACTCACCAGTCAGGACCGCCAAGGGAAGCTGCAGCGTCCGTCTCGCCTCTTCCCGCCCGCTTAGGACTTCGCGCTCCCTTTCAGCCTTTAAAATCCAGAGCAAAGCGGGGACGGGCCGCTCATGCTACGAGCGCGCAGTGTGCAGGAGCGGCCGGCTCTCTGAGCAGCCCGGCTGCTGTGGAGAGCTCCCATGACATCACTCCGCCTGTGCGTGCGTGTGTGTGTGCGTGTGTGTGCTTATCCCTCGGGGAGGGAGGAGGGAGGAAAGGAAGAAAGCAAGGGGAGAGGACAGAGGCGGAACTTCTCCTCTCCCCTCCCCGCTCCAGCCCCGAGCCCTCTCCGGCTTCTCTCGCAGACAGTGGCCGACGCTGAACGAGGTTTTCGCAGGGAATCCGGGCCTTTCACGGCAACGCTTCCCAGCCTGTAAACCCGTTCCACATTGGCTCACGTGCCCTCTGCTGGAGCAGATTAATAATATAACTCGGGGTCACGCCGAGGCTTCCTATTGGTCTACTCTGAAATTGGGCTCTCGTTTCAGACTAGCTGGTCTGAACCCCGACCCAGAGGTGAATGAAAACGGCGGCCTCTGCAAACCTTTCCCAGGCAGTGACTGCAGGGCTATGCTGAGGGATTAGGTGTTTGCTGTCTTTATTTGCTTTTCCTGCCCTTTACATTTGTTTTTATTTTGGAATTTTAGAGCCCTGCCATCTCATAAATCGCTCTTAAAAGGAAACGATCTCTCTTGCCAGGAAAGAGTGCTGTCGCCTATTTCGATAGGTCTGAGTTGTAGAACGTATTGGCAGAGGCAGCAAAGGGCTTGGGAGGGTCCCTCCAAAGGGTGGCGGTTGAAGGCAGCACTCTGTCTTGATTCTGTCAGTAGCAAATGGCCTCTGTAGCAAGAGCCTGTCCAATCTATCACCTGTTCAGGCGGAACAGTGGCGGAGGACAGAAGCCTGCCTTGCCAATATCAGTACACCCCAGCCAGCAGGAAGCCAAAGACTGCATTGCTCTGCTAAGCTTTTAACTGCCCCCCCCCCCCATGATCAGCACCTCCTTATCAAATGAAATATCCTCTGAATTGGGGTGATATATGGATATAATAAGCCAAAGGCAGGAGGTGCAGGTATTCTGCCTCCTGATCTCAGGGGAACTGGAGAGAGGTGGACAGCGCACTAGGTTAATGCACCTACTGCATTGATCTATGTGTAACCTGAAGGCCACCCCTCCACTTCAACAGTATTAGCAAATTATACAGGTGTGCTTGCTATGTTGGGACCTGTGGTCACCTCGCATTGCCTGGAGGAGTTCTTGGCACAAGTAAGTTACCAACGCGGACCCCTACGCGTCACTTTTTTTTCAGGACAGTTGGGAGCAGAGAGGCCATTTGTGCATAATGGTGCATGAGACCAGAGTGCACGAAGCAAAGGCACCCCTGATAGTGGGCATGCAGAGACCTGCAGGGGCATTGGATATTTGGTGATCACTCATGATCCCACTCCCAAACCCACTTTAAAAAACGTTCCTCCAGCCCCCATCCTTTTGTGGCTGGCTCTAGGGGTCTCCAAGTGTGGTGGCATGCCGTTTGCAAGAGTGAAATAGACGGCGTTCTTTTTTTTAGTATTACAATATGATGCAGATCCCACTTCATTGCGCTCTATGCGCAAAGGAACAATGCACACGTGTACCTTGTGGTGGCCATCTCCTGACATCCCCAGCATCTGCCCTGCAGTAGCAGTAGGGCATGTTCAAAGGCGGTGGCAGCCAGTGATTTTATTAATTGGGTGGAGGTGGGCATAAAGACTTGCCATGACTATGGGGGAGTGACCACACGTGGTGTGGGAGCCCGAACCAACCAAGGGCGGTTTTCCCCACCTCCCGGCTCTGAGAAAATGTTTCAAATAAGGGGTTAAAATAGTGCATTTTGCAGTACACATTCTGTGGAAGATGTGGTTAAAAGCCACACAAGTCTTCTGTGAATCCGCCAAAGACATCCTACTGCATTGTATCCTGTTAACGGTTAAAAGGACGACAACGGCTTGTCCGTGTCCGATAGCTTCTATTAGCTTACCCTGTTTGTTTAAGCGCCAAAGACATCCTGCCATGACAATGGCCCTGGCACTCTAGAGTGATGTGTACTGTAGTCCTTTTGAAGTAGGCAGGCTGGGAAATGGGGTGGAGTTAGAGTAGCCCAGAGGAGAGGTTCAGACCACACAGGGTCTCACCATCTGTCCCCCTCCCCACTTCCTACGACAAGGGACTCAGAGTGTAGCATCAGCAGGCATAGGACACATTTTACAGCTACCTGGATTAGACCCTTGTTAAAAGGCTTGCTCTGTACCAATCCACTGAAACATTTTGTCTATATCAGAAGGGGTGGGGGACCCCTCCCCTTAGTTGATTCATCTTTGACCTTCACGACGAGAAGGATTCACCTGGATCTCTGTTGTGGATACAGTCTATTCGAATGTCCTCTGGCATAGAGGTGAAGATAGAAGGCTCCAAGGAGGAGGAAACCTCTACTCTCTACCTGTCCAAGGGCGCTTTTTGGGATGTAACTGCTGTTTGGGTGAGGCCTATTGCATCTAAGGCACTAGTACACAGGACCCTCCCACTGGATGTCAAGGAATACCCCCCTTCTCACCTGGGTCCGGAGTTTGCCGATGTCTTCGATCGCTGCCTTCTTGCGAACGCTCCTGGACTTGAACAGCGCTGCTCGAGTCTCGTCTGGTTCCAGGTTGCGATTAGTTCCGGGAGCGCGTAGTCCAGGAATCCGGGAGTCTGGGAAAGGCTGGAAATGCTCGGAGCCAGGAAGGGGGAAAGGGACAGGAGCGGGTAATAGCACTGGGACAAAGGAAACAATACCGCAAGCTAAGAACACACGTCTGGGCTACTCTGCAATAGCATTGAGAAGCGCGGAGCCGCGGAGGGCGTGGTCTATAAATAGATCACTCCGCGATCAGCGCATGGAGCGAGCAAGGGCTTCAGCTCTGGACGGCCATGTTGGAAGTAGTACGGAATGTAAGCCCCGTTGAGACAAGGACCAGGAGGTCCAAAAGGGGCGTGATCTGAAGTTCATGACACTGGAGGTGATTGCACCCCTGCAAGTGTACCCCACAAAACTGCTTGGCTGGCAAGGACAGAAGAAAGAACTCACCTTAGCCTGATACCTTGGTCAGGTTCTTCGAGCAATCACAGAACCAAGGAAGGGACCCCTGACTCTGCATCTCTGAACCACCTCATTGCCAGGGGTGTTGCTAGGTCTGGAAAAGATCTGGGGCTACGCTCATGTCAGGCCTGTCTGAACTTGGGGCTAGCTAGCCTTTTGGTTGTAGCCCCTGAGCTTCTATCCTCCGCACCTGAGGCTGCAGAGTCTTCCAGCACCACCAATCCGACATTGCCTTCCGCTCCACGCGTCTTCGATCTGCAAGCCGTTGTCGCTGCCGAACAGCTCTGCATCAGTAGAATCCATTGCTGCCGCTTCCATAATTGACTGCAGCTCAGTTCCAAATGCACCCAGACTCTGAATTCACAGGCGAAAAGCCTGCCTCAATGCCATTTAGCCTCAAAAACCAAAAACTGAAGAGACCCTGTCCCCCTTGCCTGCCCTCAAGGACCCTATTCACTTTAAGCCTCCTTGTCTACTTTTTTAAAGACATTTTGCTACTGGCAACTTTGCCTGCACACCTCCGTCTTACAAGTCAGAGTGTCCTACACTTTAAAGTCTGTTTTTTCCCTACCGGGTGGCCCAGTGGCGTTTTTATAAGTTGTGTGCATTTGTGTTAATTTAGTTAAGAATCCATTTGTGTAGAAACTTTGTTGTACATTCTTTATCTTGGTACCCCATACTATTGTTGTTTGTGTTGCATTAAAAATAGACAACCCCATCAGCGTTGCCAGCGCTTTTTCCATATGTAGTCACAAGGGTCACCATGTGACACCAGATGCTTTGATTTACTCAGCCTTACCAGGATGCTGCTCCATTCCAATGGGAAAACCTTTCCTAATGCAAGGAGTGATGTGGGATGCTTTCTGCGGAAGGGGTGATGCCCCTCTTTTTTAGGGAGCCAATGATAGCATGGTGGCGGGCAAGCTCTTAAACTCTGTTCCCACTCCTTCCTGCCAGAGGCGTAGCCAGGCTTGTCTAACAGGTGGGGCCTGAAGCTAATGTAGTTGGGCCCGCCACAGTGACATTCACATCTGGAAATGGCCACACAGCGCTGGTGAGTGGGCATTTTTACATTTTGGTTGGGGCATGCCCGTTAAGACCCTACCCTGCCTACGCCCCTGCTTCCGGCAGGAATAGCGTAACTAGGATTCATGGGAAAAAACGTGATGTTAACCCTTTTAGTTCTGGCGGACTTCCTCCTGCAATGCTAAATGGGATAATGAATGGGCCAAGGGTGTGAACTGTAACGCCCTGAGCCTTCCATAAAGAAAGTGTATACACGGAGGGTCACGCCCTTAGCACGTAAATCGTAGCCAAAGCGCCGCTTCCCACTCAGTTCTTTTGTGAGAGACCCATTTACTTTGTTGAAATAACTGCGTAGGTTATCTTTCCTGGAGACTTTGAGGAAAAGCTTCAGAAGTTGTTTTCAGAGTAACCCTACAGCGCATGTTACATAAAAGAAACACTAAACAAAGAAAGAAAAAGCTGCAGAGTGGCTGGACCCCACTCCAAGGACCAAGGGCACAAAAGAACGATAAAGGCTAAACCGTGGTTAGAATTAAACACGGAATGTCATTGATAAACATGTATCACTCACAAAAGCAGGGAACAAAGCAGAAACAAATGCAGTAAAAGAAACAAAACTTGATCGTTATTTTCCCGCCCAAATTACTCTGCATCCTCTCAATGGCGAGTACATTAAAGACAAATAAAGCATGAAGGCGGGGGGGGGGGCAAGAAGGGGGTTAGATGGTCCCATAAATATTTTATTTTAAATGAGACCATATTAATTTAGAAAAGGACTTGTGAAAGATGGGGGTGTAGAGGCACAAGAGATTGCACTAAAGAAAGAAAATACTGTTCCTCATGGGCATAATTTTAGGGGGGGCAGGGGTGTTTGTCCCCCCAACTTTCATGGTACACCATTTTGTCTCCATTCATTTGGCTGGGGCACCTTTTCTTCAAATGTCATGTCTCCCCCAACATTTTCAGCAAAGTTACTCCACTGCTGTTCCTGAGAGCCACATTTGGACATTTCACTATTTCTCATCACCGAGAATTAGTGTTTCGTTGCCACATATTACCACTATTTTGACCCCCAATTATCCCCAGAACTTAGCCAATACAGCTGGGCAAAAAGCTGGCTTTCCTTTCATCACGAGGCATCTCATTGTCATTCAACAGGGCCTGCACATGCACGCTCTGTCCACAATGCATGCAGAGGTACCGGCCTAAATGTATGATAATGATGATAATGATAATGATGTGTTATTCATATAGCGCCTTAATCCAAAGCGCTTTACAGAGCACATGCTCATATGCACTATTGCTATAGCATTGGTGGACCAAGGGTTGGAACCCTCACCTGGCGGCCGAGAAGGTGCAGCCAGTGTGGATCCTTCACACAATGATCTCCTCCTATATATATATAATTCTCTTACGATGTCCGTGTATTGGGAAGTGAGCATTCACACAGCCACAGGTGTGTTTTTCGGATGGTAGCCGTCATGTGCTGTTATGCAAGGCTATGTGTGGTCTGTTTTGTTGTTACAGTGTAGTGAAGTCCATGCGGTTTGTTGGGCTTTAGAGGTATGGTTGTGTTTAGTTCAGAGTTTGAGAGGTGTATACAGAGGGGTGAGATTTTTTAGTAAGGTTGGTTAGTGGCATCACTATCTAGATGTGACGCATGTTGATCTCCACAATTCCATCTAGATGTGACGCATGCCAAACTTCACAATTCTATCTGGCCGTGATGCATGCTAACCTTCACAAGTCTGTATGGATGTGATGCATGCTAATCTTCACAAGTCTGTATGGATGTGATGCATGCTAACCTTCACAAGTCTGTATGGATGTGATGCATGCTAACCTTCACAAGTCTGTATGGATGTGATGCATGCTAATCTTCACAAGTCTGTATGGATGTGATGCATGCTAATCTTCACAAGTCTGTATGGATGTGATCCATGCTAACCTTCACAAGTCTGTATGGATGTGATGCATGCTAATCTTCACAAGTCTGTATGGATGTGATGCATGCTAACCTTCACAAGTCTGTATGGATGTGATGCATGCTAACCTTCACAAGTCTGTATGGATGTGATGCATGCTAACCTTCACAAGTCTGTATGGATGTGATGCATGCTAATCTTCACAAGTCTGTATGGATGTGATCCATGCTAACCTTCACAAGTCTGTATGGATGTGATGCATGCTAATCTTCACAAGTCTGTATGGATCTGATGCATGCTAATCTTCACAAGTCTGTATGGATGTGATGCATGCTAACCTTCACAAGTCTGTATGGATGTGATGCATGCTAACCTTCACAAGTCTGTATGGATGTGATGCATGCTAACCTTCACAAGTCTGTATGGATGTGATGCATGCTAACCTTCACAAGTCTGTATGGATGTGATGCATGCTAATCTTCACAAGTCTGTATGGATGTGATCCATGCTAACCTTCACAAGTCTGTATGGATGTGATGCATGCTAATCTTCACAAGTCTGTATGGATGTGATGCATGCTAATCTTCACAAGTCTGTATGGATGTGATGCATGCTAACCTTCACAAGTCTGTATGGATGTGATGCATGCTAACCTTCACAAGTCTGTATGGATGTGATGCATGCTAACCTTCACAAGTCTGTATGGATGTGATGCATGCTAACCTTCACAAGTCTGTATGGATGTGATGCATGCTAACCTTCACAAGTCTGTATGGATGTGATGCATGCTAACCTTCACAAGTCTGTATGGATGTGATGCATGCTAACCTTCACAAGTCTGTATGGATGTGATGCATGCTAACCTTCACAAGTCTGTATGGATGTGATGCATGCTAATCTTCACAAGTCTGTATGGATGTGATGCATGCTAACCTTCACAATTCTATCTGGCCGTGATGCATGCTAACCTTCACAAGTCTGTATGGATGTGATGCATGCTAATCTTCACAAGTCTGTATGGATGTGATGCATGCTAACCTTCACAATTCTATCTGGCCGTGATGCATGCTAACCTTCACAAGTCTGTATGGATGTGATGCATGCTAATCTTCACATAAAGGTTAGCAAGGATAATAAGGGCCTGATTCACAGAAGCGTTTTACAATGGTGCAATTCCATAGGAAAACGCTCTGTGAATCAGGCCCTTAATATCACCCTGTCCTTGAGAAAATTGGTCCTCACAAGGAAAACAGCAGAAAATAAAAAAGGAAGCCCAAGGGGATCCCACACACTGCACAGAGGGCTGTGCTGTATGCAGCAAAAGTCAAAAGACAGATTCCATCAAACTTGGAGCAAAGTATTTCTCCAAGAAAGAGTCACACAAAGAAATACAAATTATCCCAAAAGATAGGGTAAAAAAATGAGTGAGTGTGGAAAAAGATTCCCACTCACTTAGGGAAACAGACTAAAAATCCATAAACCCAGCAAAAACTGCTGGGGTACTCACATCTGGAGGAGATTATGCATAAAAATGAAAATCTATCCTGACAATGTCTTTGACTAATGCTGCCCGTTTCCGTGGTGCTGTCCAAACACTGGCTCATTTAGTGATATTTTGTTCTTTATACAATGATTTGCATAAACATTGTTATGATTCTTTGAAAAGCTCTGACTATAGGCAATGGCGTTGTGCCTTCTTTTTGTTATCAGCCAAAGATTTTGAGAGGTCATTTAAATGTGCATGTTTTTTATACTGTGCTCTGAGAAGAAAAACTGTTCTTGTTGGATTACATCATGACATGGATTGACCATACTATTCTCATTAAGTTTTTGCTGTAATTAGTTTTATGTGCTTTTATTCCTAAGGAGGTGTTTTTTTTATGGCGATGTTCTATTACTAGGTGTTTTATGATCATACATATGTAAATTTAATGCAAAAAAGCACAGTTTGCCCACCCAATATATCTGTTTTTTCTCTGGTCACATAGCTGTCATTAACCAGTGGGTGACTCTAGCAAATGCCCAGCTGACTATGCAACTCTCGCCCATATTCAACTCTCGCCCCCATGAAAGAGATGGAGACAAAGGGGGTAATTCATAGAATCCAGTGCACAAGTGGCGCACGCGGCTGGTGCACAGTGTGCGCGTGTGACAGTCTGCGCCAGCCGCGTGCGCTAAAATCCATTTCTGCGCACAGCGTATTCATGGATTTTAACATCCAAAACCAGCCGTGGTGCAGAGTGGCGCATCGACCCTGCAGCAGCGCCAGTTACGCCGCCAACCCCTCCCCGTGCGCCATGCACAGCGCACAAATCCCGTACATGGTGCACAGGCCCCCCAGCCACGAAAATGCCTGTAAAACTCCCTGCACACCCCTCCGAATACATGTACACCCCGGCGCGGGGAGTTTCACACGCAATTGGCCCTGTACGAGCGGGGTACGTGTATTACTGGGGTTCGCGGGGAGTTTCACACGCGATTGGCCCTGTGCGAGCGGGGTACATGTATTACTGGGGTTCGCGGGAAGTTTCACACGCGATTGGCCCTGTGTGAGCAGGGTACGTGTATAACTGGGGTTCGCAGGAAGTTTCACACGCAATTGGCCCTGTGCGAGCGGGATACGTGAATTACTGGGGTTCGCGGGAAGTTTCACACGCGATTGGATCTGTGTGAGGAGGGTACGTGTATAACTGGGGTTCGCGGGAAGTGTCACACGCGATTGGCCCGGTGCAAGTGGGGTACATGTATAACTGGGGTTCGTGGGAAGTTTCACACGCGATTGGCCCTTTGCGAGCAGGGTACGTGTATAACTGGGCTCGTGGGAAGTTTCACACGCGATTGGCCCTGTGCGAGCAGGGTACGTGTATAACTGGGGTTCGCAGGAAGTTTCACACGCGATTGGCCCTGTGCTAGCGGGGTACATGTATTACTGGGGTTCGCGGGAAGTTTCACACGCGATTGGCCCTGTGCGAGCGGGGTACATGTATTACTGGGGTTTGCGGGAAGTGTCACATGCGATTTTGCTGTCAGAGCGGGGTACATGTATTTCGGGGGTGCGCGTGAAGTTTCACACGCAATTTTGCTGTCAGAGCGGGGTACGTGTATTTCGGGGGTGCGCGTGAAGTTTCACACACGATTTTACTGTCAGAAGTTTCACACGCGATTTCGCTGTCAGTGCGGGGTACGTGTATCCAGTGTGGTGCGCGGGAAGTCCTACATGTGAATTGGCAGTGTGGGTCCTCCCAGGTGTCCCGTCTACCCCCTCCACGGCCCCTGCAGGCAGCCCACACCACAGGGGACTACCCTGCACCCCTGGACATGTCCCGCAGGCAGCCCATCCACCATGGGCATGCCCCCCAGCCAAGCCACATGTCACGTTGCAATATGATCACCAACTCATGTCCTGCTGCACTCCCACCCCCCAGCAGTGAGGGGCACCTGCCAGCAGGCCCCCACTCATGTCCCCCAGCACCCCCATCCCTCAACAGTGAGGGGCACCTGCCAGCAGGCCCCCATTCATGTCCCACTCATGTCCCCCGGCACCCCCACCCCCCAGCAGTGAGGGGCACCTGCCAGCAGGCCTCCACTCATGTCCCACTCATGTCCCCCAGCACCCCCACCCCCAGCAGTGAGGGGCACCTGCCAGCAGGCCCCCACTCATGTCCCCCAGCACCCCCAACCCCCAGCAGTGAGGGGCACCTGCCAGCAGGCCCCCACTCATGTCCCCCTGCACCCCCACCCCCCAGCAGTGAGGGGCACCTGCCAGCAGGCCCCCACTCATGTCCCCTTGCACCCCCACCCTCCAGCAGTGAGGGGCACCTGCCAACAGGCCCCCACTCATGTCCCCCAGCACCCCCACCCCCAGCAGTGAGGAACACCTGCCAGCAGGCCCCCACTCATGTCCCCCTTCACCCCCACCCCCCAGCAGTGAGGGGCACCTGCCAGCAGGCCCCCACTCATGTCCCCCAGCACCCCCACCCCCTAGCAGTGAGGTGCACCTGCCAGCAGGCCCCCACTCATGTCCCACTCATGTCCCCCTGCACCCCCACCCCCCAGCAGTGAGGGGCACCTACCAGCAGGCCCCCACTCATGTCCACCTGCATCCCCACCCCCCAGCAGTGAGGGGCACCTGCCAGCAGGCCCCCACTCATGTCCCCCTGCACCCCCACCCCCCAGCAGTGAGGAGCACCTGCCAGCAGGTCCCCACTCATGTCCCCCTGCACCCCCACCCCCCAGCAATGAGGGGCACCTGCCAGCAGGCCCATACTCATATCCCCCAGCACCTCCACACCCCAGCAGTGAGGGGCACCTGCCAGCAGGCCCCCACTCATGTCCCCTTGCACCCCCACCCCCCAGCAGTGAGGGGCACCTGCCAGCAGGCCCCCACTCATGTCCCCCCCCACATGAAATAAAGATGCACAATCATGGCCCACTTCTACACCAAAATACCACAGCATGCCACCCCATTCTTGAGACGCAATGATTTCCCAATCCACCCCACACTGACATGCCTATCTCAAGACACAAACCAAAAGTCAACTATGTACATCAACACATGTCCGTCACACACACACTGGTTGGCATTGATTGTGTAAACCCACATTTTCACATGCATTAACCCAATGAGCGAATCCCACACATGGAACTAAAATATGAAAATGTATTATGTACAAAAATAAAGCAATGAAATGAAAGCATAACAGAATAGCAAACATGAAATGAAAAGCATGTGCAAAAGATGAGTAAATGAAAAGTATAACCAATCCAAAGAATTCCGAAAGAAAAATAGTCCAAACTCTCCCTCCACCAATGCAAATCCAAAGGAAATGTAAAAAGAAAAATCCATTGATCCATGGTGAAATCAAAAGAAAAAGTTCAAAATAATTAATTGTCCAACTATGTACAATCCATTGTCCAAAAGAAAAATCCATTAATCCATGTTCAAAATCAAATAAAAAGTTCAATTAAATCCATTGTCCAACTATGTACAATCCATTGTCAAGGGTCCATGAGCCCAACGAAAGAAATGAAACCTACCTGAGAAACTACCTAATAAAAAAAACTATATACAAATGTGTGTGGCATAGTCCATTCCCCACAAATCAAAGGAAAAGGAAAAGGAAACCTAACTCTAAAAACTATTTACAATGGCAGCGGGCTAGTCCGACGGCTCACTTCCCGATTTCCCGGGCAAGGGCATCATCGAACTCCTGCTTGATGTCCCTGAGGCGGTCCTCTTCCAGGGCCCCGAGGGTTCGCAGGGACGATGACATGTGGACCTCCAACTCCCTGCGAATTGCCTCGAGGCACTCGGCCCGCCTCAGAGCAATCCGCATGGAGTTCTCCGCCCTGACCATTGTGAGCCGTGCCTCTTCCGCCCGCTGCCGCTCCGCATCTATGCGCAGGCCCATCCGCTGCCACACGGAAGACATTTCCAATCCTGGGTCCTCCTGCCCTCTGGCCGATGCCTGCCCCTCCGATGTTGAAGGCCCCGAGCCATCATGGCTCCCACCTTGTTGCTGCTGCTGCTGAGCCTGTGCCTGTGCCCTGGCTCTTGCTGCCTGCACGTCCTCCTCCGGCTGGGGTGCAGTTGTTGAGGTGGCCACCCCTGCTGGACGTCCGACTCCCGACTGTGGCAGGGATGTGTCCTTCACCAGCCTGGCCGCAGGGTCAGAGGCAGCTCCACAGGGTAACCAGGTGATACATGGGTGGGAAGATGGCATGGAGGATGACTGGCGCATAAGGGGTTCAGGTGAGGAGGGGGTCGGAACAAGGTCCAGCAAACGGAGGAATCCGGCCCTGGTGACCCGTCCCAGTAGGTCAACGCGGTCAACGAGGCATTCGAGATGACGTGCAGTGTCCTCATGAAAACACTGAAGGTCACCTCGCATGCCCGTTGACGCAATGCCATCCCACTCAGGACAGGCTCAACCCGGTCCCGGATAGCCACATCCGCAGGGAGAGGAAGGCCAGTTGTTGTAAGCGGATCCCCTCCCTGAAAACGGGTCTGGATGTAGGCATCCCTGCTGGTGCAGGATGATGCAGTTACAGGATCGGGGACAGGATTACACACAGGCACCTCCGCGGCAGCCTGTGCTGCCTCCTGTCCCTGCCCCTGCACTGGACCACTAGCACCAGTGGAATCCCCACCTCCAAACCCCGTGTCTGTCCCTTCTACGGCCTCCTCCTCCACCAAACCCCCCACCAACCTGGATGACTCCGTGCCATCTTCCTCCGTCACACCCTGTGGGGTCTCAGCTGCCCCTTCTGCTGCCGAGGAGTCCAACTCCGACCTCCGCCCCTTGGACCTACCCTCGGCAGCTGCGGCCTGGGACGCGGCACCGGACTCCTCACTCCCTGACGAGATGACAACCTGGGAGGGGAGCCGGGCCTTGCATCTCCGGCTGGCGGTGCGATCCCTGCCGCCTTGCTCCACAGCACCCTCTCCGCCCTCTTCATCAGTTGACGCTGCAGACAGGGAGAGATAGGACACAGGCATCAGGGCACTGTACAATGGACTGATACACACATGACAGTTGCATATGAGTGGCAGTGTCAAACTTCAGACATGGCATCACAATCCCCACACAACACATGTCATTTCAACTCACACACCATCCATACACATACAACAGCATGAGCAGCCGAAGGTGAGCCTGACATCACATGAAACACAGGGAGTGCACAAGACATGCACACACGCCACCACACTTACATGCATGTGTACATCTCCACCAACTGTCGCAGTGATGAGATCGCCATCCATGTCACATCTGGCATTCAGCCTTCTACATATCAGTGTCACATGCATCCATGTTGCATCACAGTTGCACACTTGCCAAATACACACACATGCACATGTGCACAGTGCAGATACATGCAGCTGGAACCAACATCCATGTGTGACACCACAACCATGCCAACGTACATACACAGTAATTCAAACATGTGTGCTCCCACATCTGCATTTGGCCTGCATGCTTACCCACACATACACCTCCATGTGTCTCACACATGAGAGGACTCGCATGTGTCAGCCTCATGCCCCTGTACATACACATCCATACATGGCCCTACAAAAACACATGTGCAACCTGCACACTACTGGCACACCACGACACGCACAGCGTCCAATCACTATGCATGTACACTTACTGCTCGACTCCAGACGGGTCTGCCTCTCAAGGACCTGGACGTGGAGCACTGGGCATATGCGTTCCAGGACCCTCATTTGGTGGTCGGACAGTTGCCTTCAAGAGGCGCCGGGCCTTGTCGAGGATCCAGGACCTGAAGTCCTCCCAGCGCTTCTTGACATGTTTGATGTCGCAGACTGCCACCCCCTCCTCGTTGATGGCAGTCACGATGTCCATCCAGATCCTGGTCCGTCCTTCATAGTTGGCGCGAGAACTTCCAAAGAGGGCATCATACTGCCCCAGGACTTGCTCCACCAGGACACCAACTTCCCTGGCACTGAAGCTGGTGGCCCTCTGCCTCTCTGGCTGGGGGTTGCCAGTGGTGCCAGATGGTGGTGTGCCCGATATGGCAACCCCAGAGACAAGGGTGGGTGGGCAACTGGGTCCTGGGGCTGGGCTGTGAAGCGATGGTATCCCAGTCGGGAGTCTTCAGTTCCAGCAGGGGTGGTCACAACAACTGCACCCCTGCAGATGGCTGATGTGCAGGCAGCAAATAGCAGGGCACGTGGGCAGCAGGCAGGCAGGCAGCAGCAGATGGCAGGTGGGAGCATGCTCAGGGCTCTGGGGGGCAGTAATTCGGCCTTCTGGGCAGGAGCGTGGTCTTCCGTGTGTTGTTGCGTGGCCAGCTTGTTACGGAGTGATTTGGCACGTGAAAAAATTGCATGTCTGCGTGTCTGCGTGTAATTCGAGGAAAGGCCCTTAGCGCGTAAGCGCGTCTGTGATGTTACGCGCGCGGGCGTTTCCCTCGTGACGTGGGCATAGTGGTTCAGGGCGTGTGAAAAAACTGCACGTCCGCGTGTGGATGCATGTAATCCGAGGAAAGGGCTTACGCGTCTGTGATGTGACGCGCAAGGGCGTTTCCCTCAACACGGATGCATGTTCATGGTACACGTGCAAAAACTGCACGTCCGAGTGTCAGCTTGTGTAATTGGAGGAAAGGGCCTACACGTACACGCGCAAGTGACGTTGTACGTGTGGGCCGGTTTAAAAGGTACGTGTAGGACGCCATTTCCTTGTACGTGCTTTTCGTGGAGAGCGAGTGGGTGAATTCTGTACTTCTTGTCAGTTCACACGCGATTACTTCACAGCGTTTCAAGTTCGTACTCCCTGTTACCTCTGACAGCGACACATTTTTTTATTGGGCCTGTTTCCTCAAACAGCGTTCACTTCTGCTTTTGTCCTGTCTCCTCAGACAGCGTACAATTCTTCTTTTGGCAGGGGTGTTGCCAACACGCACACGCGTGTCTTTTTCATGTTCTTTTTCCAGGCAGACGGTGAGTCGCGCACGTATTTACCAACTGTGCTTGCCCCGTGTGTCGCGTACCCCTTCAGAGGTAATTGTAGGCTGCGTGTATTACGCGTACGCTTAATTTTGTGTTTCTGGGTGCCACAGCGTAGTGCGGGTTCATTTTTCCACGCACGTGGTCTACGTGGGCTTGCGTGCACGTTATTTTTTGGTTTTGGGGTGCAACATTGTTTAGAATTTTTCAGTGTTCATTCAGGCTGATTGTTTCAATTCTCCCACTTTTGCAATTCATTTTTCAGCCCTATGGTCACATATGTGACATGCTTCTGTCATTGATTACACCCCACATTGGCCCACATTTGTTACCTTGTTATGTGAACGATTAGACCATTCAGGCTGATTGAGTATTGGCCTGCTCACATTGATTTTGGTACCTGTTTGTATGTGGTACATGATAGTTGTTTCCTGTCAAGTTTAAGTGACCAACCATTGATGTGTACATCTGCCTGCAATCACTGTATTCTTGTAAACTGGATGTGTTGCAATGAGTGGCACATGCGTATTTTGTCACACTATGTAGCATTTTTCATCTCATCATGTCCATCTCACATGGATGGCTGACAGTACTCATTCACTGACATATGGCTGTACTTTTGAAATGTACCATGGCTATGCTACATGCCATCTGTGTGCTGGCATGTGTCATGTATGTGTATTGGACATGCCACTCATAGGCTAATGTGTGATGCCAGTGCTACCCAGCATGCAGCAAATGTGTTGCTTTTCCATCTTGGTGTCATCAGTGTCTGCTTTTTGCCTCCCCTTCCAACTCAGTGACAGTGCATGCATGCCAGGGTTATAGCCATGTGGGACATGTGTAAATCATGTACTGCATCTCTGGCTTGTCAGGCCTATGTGTGTGCTATGGTGATAATGCCTGTTTCCATTTTTTGTCTTTCATGTTTTTGCAGCTGATGACGCACTTGATGCTGTTGAGGTTGAGGAGATGGTGCAGACCCAGGAGGAATCTCAGGCACGACGGGCACCAGTGGGGGATGTGGTGTGGTGGTGGGTGAAAACCCAATCTTACTGCAGACCATACTGTCCAGGGGTGCCTCTGGGTGCACCTCCCCAGACCTCAATTCAGGTGCTGAATCGGATGATGAGACTTATGTGTTGTCGCAGGTGAGTGTTTCTGGCAGGGATTCTGTTCTGTCCAACCCACCTGCACCAGGGGTAGAACCCTCTATGGGGATGTCAGTGTTGGTAAGTCCGCCTTTGGCGGTTACGGATGCAGGGTCACACTCCACAACATCTGATCCTGTTCCCGGGCCAGCAGATCAGAGGGGGAATGCAGTCCTGCAGCCTCAGGCAGTGCCAGCACAGCAAGGTGCAGATTGCCTTGCCCCGAACAGGTGTGGTGCCCGCCGACGCGGTGGCCGTACGCCACCAGGCAATACTGTATGGGAAAACTCCATGTATGGTATGGCAACCCAACAGGCAGCATCAGTTGAAATGATTTGATAATCTTCACAGGGGCTATGATGCAATAGTTCCTCACGTGTAGCATTATTTTGCAGACGCACAGACTGCAGAACAGCGTGAGCGACCAGTGCAATTCGAGAACCCTTGGTGCAAGCTAAGTGCTACTTGATTTTCTTATGATTGTAACTAACTTCTGTTAATCACGTCTGAAAAACGCATGATCACTGCATGACATTAATGCGTGATTTTCACAGAAGAACTAACTTTAGATACATTACTAAACCAAGACTCTGATGTTACGCTAAACCATTCCTTATTCTGTCGCACGAGCCAATATATGAATACAAGCAGTACAGTGATCAGAAGATTATTTTGCAGCTACATGTTCAGTAGCTAAGCCAATCGCGTGATTTTATGTCTGTCTTTCTCCCCACCACCAGCATTGGTAATGTCACATTTTCCTATCTGTTGGAAAATCCTACAGGTAAGAAAATTTGACAGGGTCGGAAAATCTGACAGCGAGGTCTTGTCATTTTTTCCTACCCGTCTACCTGCTAGAAAATGTACAAAATACAGATGTAGGATAATTTGACAGGGCAGAAAAATCTGGCAGCAATGGTCTTGTCATTTTTTCCTACCCATCAGAAATTCCTACCTGCTGGAAAATGTACAAAATACAGATGTAGGATAATTTGACAGGGTAGCAAAATTTGACAGCAAAGGTCTTGTCATTTTTTCCTACCCTTCAGAAATTCATGCATGCAGGAAAATGAAGAAAATATAGATGTATGAAAATTTGACACAGTAGGAAAATCCGACAGCAACGGACATATCAGTTTTTCCTACCCATAGGAAATTCCTACCTGCAGGAAAATGTACACAATACATATATAGGAAAATTTGACAGGGTACGAAAATCTGACAGCAAAGGACTTGTTATTTTTTCCTACCCGTAGGAAATCCCTACCTGCAGGGAAAAATTACAAATTAAGGATGTTGAAAAATTTGACATAGTATGAAAATCTGACAGCAAAGGTCCTGTCATTTGTTCCTACACACCATACATTCCTACCTCCAGGACAATGTGCAAAATACAGATGCAGGACAATTTGACAGGGTATAAAAATTTGACAGCAAAGGTCTTGTCGTTTTTTCCAACCGATCAGAAATTCCTACCTGCAGGAAAATGAGCAAAATATAGATGTAGGAACATTTGACAGCGTAGGTCTTGTCATTATTTCTTACCCATCAGAAATTCCTACCTGTTAGAAAATGTACAAAATACAGATGTAGGTAAATTTGACTGGGTAGGAAAATCTGACATCAAAGGTCTTGTTATTTTTTTCTACATGTCAGAAATACCTACATACAGGAAAATGTGCAAAATACATATGACACCCTCTTGAAGTAGTAGATTGTGTATTATCGTGTGCATGCAAGATAAAGAACTGGATGTCGGAAAACAAGCTGCAGTTAAATCCCTCCAAAACCAAGTTAATCATATTTGAGCCAAACAAAAAATAACCAACATGATGCCCGGTCTTCATTGTCCAGCACTCTTTGGGGTCCCAACCACCTTTTCTACTAAAGTGAAACAATTTGAATGTATATGTCAAGCCAATCTAAATTGTAATCTGCAAATTAGTGAAACCATAAAATCTGTGTATTTTCATCTTAATTTGCAGAAGCCTCTTCTGCCCCTTATTGCAGCAAAAGAATGCCCAGTGATAGTTGGAGCCTTATTCAATTCTAAGACTATTGTAATGCCCTCCTTTTGAGCATTCCCTCCTTTCGATTGCAGCATTTACAGATTGCTCAAAATGTGGCTGTCAAGCATCTCATTCGATACCCAAGGGTTTTCCGGTGTCCCAGTATTATAGAGATCTTCACTGGCACCCTGTGCAGCAGAGCATCCTTTTTAAAACCCTTTGTCTGGTTTTTAAGTGCCCCCACAACCTGGCCCCTCACTATCTCTCATCCACAATTGTTGTCTATCAACCAAATCGTCCCCTTCATTCTTAAAAGAAAAGTACACTTTGCGGTCGAAATTTCCCTATCATGGTGACAGAAGTTTTACCATTGCAGGCCCACAAGCCTGCAATATGTTACCAGCTGATATCCGCAAAAGCGAATCTCTTCCGCAGTTCTGAAAGAGATTAAAAACGTCTCTCTTCCAATAACAGGCTCCAAATGTATCCATGTTCGGTCCTTGGATTTTAAAACCTCCAGATGCAGTGTCTGCTCAGTCCTTAGGGAATTGTGCTCTATAAATCTCAACTCTATCAATCTCAAATCTAAAGGGAGGGAAATGTGACAGCAAAAATCTTGTCACTTTGCTCTATACATCAGAACATCTTTTGCGCTGAAAGAATCACGCTGATATATTGGGGGGGGGGGCTACTGTGTGATATACACACCTACGAATGTACCCCAGACCATCTGTTTCAGCTGAAACAAAGACGTGGTAGTGGACTATGAGGTGGGACAAGGAAGCAACAGATATGTTCAGAGACATAACTCCATGTGATTGGAGAGTTACCCATAGCTGACAACACATTTCTGGACACAAATCTTTTACTTGCCAGTGATCATACCCATGACCGTTTCCCCTAACATTTGCTTGCTGGAGCTCAAATAGTTAGGGGATAGGTTAAGATGTACTAAAAGGTGGGGAAGCAAGGAGAATGCTCAGGGATGTACACAGAGCTGTCTCAATGAATGTGTACCCCCGCAGACAACATTTATCACTACATGACCCACCAGTGTTGTGTTCCCGTTTAGTTTTGATAAGAACCGTTGGGTAAACAAAAAGGAGTTTGCTATGTTCCTGATATGTAGTGTAATGTGGACAATGATCCTGTGTAGCTGGTGTGACTGTGGGCAATGACCTAGGGGGGGGAGGGGGGTGCAAAGTATAAACTTAGAGAGAGCTGTAGGTTCCAATTGAATACATGGGCATCCCCGGTCTGCAGCAGGGCACAACTGCATTAGTTCCTCAGACAAGTGGCCTTCATAGAATCACAGTTGCCAACCTAGTTGTCACTTTCCTGTCCGCCTCCTCCTGTTAAGGTTTGTGGGGCCGGTCGGCAGGTCAAGAGGTAAAGTGAGACATAAAGGATGTGTTTGTCTACCTTTCTCCCCCGGAGGCAGCTGGGGCACTGTTGTTGGGCGTTATGAGGGAAAGCTGTGCAGTGGATGGGTGGATGTTTTCTGTAGTATGAGTGGACTGCCTCTTGAATAATTCTCTTCTGACTTGGGTGTCTTTGACACTGTCTCCCATTTTGGAGAGTATGATTTTGGGTTTACTAATCACATGTACTTGAGTGAGTTAGTCAGAAATTAGGTGGGTGTTAGGCTTGAATCTGTTTGCCTTTAATATGCACGCATGTTATTGAAATATATCAAAGAGGCCTGGTTCCATTATCTGTGTGTGTCATTTTACGCAATCTTTCACAGATAGTGTGCTACAAAATGCACCATTTTATCCCATTATTTAAAATTTGTTTACCCCTGATTGGTTTGGGCTCCCTCACTATACTTGTTTGCTACTGCAAATTCATGGGGAGTTTCAACTCCCCTCCAATCAAAACCATTCACCAGCCGCCAATGCAATCATCCAAAATTACCTTCTCAATTTCAAAATAAAGTTTCTACACACCTAAAATTGCTCTGATTGCAGGTATTGTTTTCACTATAGAATACACTGTTGCAATGATTTACTGTTCATACCCCATGAATGTACACTCCCAAAATAGAAAGCATTCAAAATATATATACTGTATAGATCATGTATTATATGTTCTTCAGCACTACAAGGAGTTCTCCAGGCTAAAGTTTCAAGGCGCAGCAAGATGGTTCCCACCGAACAGTATGTGACGTTCCTTTCCACTCGGTTATTCATGTCTGCAAACAAAGATCAGCAAGGCCCCAGTTGCTTTATTGGCCCACATTCAGGAGTGGTCATGGCCAACTGTCACAGGAAAAGGTACGCTGATTTGATCAATGTTAACAGAAAGAAGCAAGTAATTTTTAATTCTTTAAAATGAAAGGTGTACAAACAGAAAAGAAATTGCAAGTGTAGCCAACAAGGTTTTGTTTATGTGATAACTCTGAAACAATGGCACTCGTAAGCAGGTTGGTGCGAAACCGACACAAAGGAATGCTGAATGCTCCACTGAGGATGACTTCTCTCTAACTGTAAAGAGAGAAGAAACGTAAGGCCTAACAAAGGATGGGATGCATACAATAGCCAGCAAAAGATAAAGTATGTAAATCAATAATAGTGTGAAATTCAAATCTACAAGGTACATGTCCTCACAGTAAGCACCATGGGATGGATGTTCAAATGATACAATACATTGTGAGCCTATTTTCACTGTTTTTGGGGTCTGTTCTCCTGAGGTCTCAGTCCTGAGTTTAAGTGTTCCCTGCACCCTGTTCCCTACATTTCTCAGTTTTCTTTCTCCTTTGTTCTCTGTCCCATGTGCTAGTACAATATTTGGAGTCTGTGAGTGGATTATATTTATCCATTTAGCATCCATCGAAGAGGCATTAGCCAATCAGGTGATCAGGAGAGTGGTCTACATCTGTCAGTATAGTAACACAGATGAAACGCACGCGTGTTTCATTTTACCTACCTTAGTGTCTTCCGTGGGTCGCCATTTGCCATGTGTGTCATTAACCCGGGCCGGCTTTCCCCCTTTATGCCGCTGCCATATCCATCCCCTGGAATTCCACAACCAATTTCAACACCATACCACCACTTCTCTCTGTCTCTGACTCCTGCCCTGGAGCGGCTCAGTGCACCCTCTGCTAATCAAATTTCCTTAATGAAAATGGATATGGGACATTGTCACTTTGCTATTTCCAGGCCACCCTTTTTTTTTTGGTGATTATTTTCATGGCAAAACACTGCACCTGTAGAGCAAAGTTGGTTTCACTTGAAAAATCAAACACTGTTAAGAGCCCAATAGATACCCCAAGGTGCTAAAAGCATTAACTATCCCATTCTAGGACAGGTGCAGTGGTTAAGGTTCTGAGTGATTGCCGAGGCCCGTGTGGACATGTTGGTATGTGAAAAGCACGAAAGCCAGTGCCAGAATGGGCTATTTAATGCAACAATAAATCATGGGTTTAATGTTTATCAATTCATATCAAATGTCACTAATCATACTGAAATATTGGCATTGTTCATACAACTGAGTATAATAATTGTTCACATTTCGCAACATTAGTTTACATAAAAAATGTCCATACCACTTAAAATGTTAATGCACTTTTGTACACTTCCAACAAACAAAGTGGACTTCCTGCAACCATAAGTCTTTTGTATTAGTAGTTGAAGGAAGACAATCCAAATGCTCCCATTTTTTGCATTGCTCACATTGTACCTGTGTGAGAAACCTGAAGGTGTCTCCCAGCTAGTCCCTGGGGATCTGTCATCCAGGTGGCCAGGACACAGCCATTGCTATTGGATCCAGTTCCTGGGGGTGGACCAGTGAGGGAGGATCACCTGGATGGGGAGTCCTTGCGAGTGGGAGGGGGACACTGACGAGTGAGATGCGGTATCCCCCTTCTTCCAACAACTTTTACCCATCCTACCACTTAGGATATTCCAAACCACTGCCCCCTCTTTTCCCACACGAACACCTTTGCACAACACAAAAAACAACGGACTAACACCAGACCCGTTTACCTGGCCTGTCCCAATACAAGGGTCAGGCGAAGTCAGGTAATTGACCAGAATCACACACACCTGACGGCCTTTTCCCTTCCCTAAAGGGATAAAAGGTGGAGCACGAGAGCACAAGACGAGCAAGGCAGACCACACGACGTGAGAGCTAACTCATCACACCAGTTCAAGAGGAGGAGAAAGACGGCGCAGAATGAGTGGAGGACAACAAGAGAAGCAACCTTGCCTTTTCCGACCAAGACCTGTGAAACCTCTGCAGAGGGAATTATAAGTCTGCGAACAATAGCCATCGTTTGTTGAAGCAGATGTCTATGGTACATGAGACCCTCCTCCGCTGGTAACCAAGCCATGGTACCAACCTTGACACAAAGGAGAAGAAAGCCAAGCAGTTTACCACAGCCGGTGGTCGAGGGAAGAGCCAATAAAAAACCGAACTGTGTTGAACGATAATTAGCCAATGGCTAATTTGAACCTTTGAGAAGCTTAAAGATACAATTGACGAGAGAGGGGGAAAACCAGCAACATAGGAGTCTAGCAACACGTGGGTGCTCAGGCAGGAAACTGTGGGCAATTACTTGATGGTAGACACTACCGTAACCAGAAGTCCTTGGGAAGAGGCAAGAAGAGGTCAAAGTGGTAATACAGGGGTCTTGTAAAATCCTCTGTATCGTCGAAAGTCTTTGACGGACAGATGACTGAGAAGCTAAGGGAAATGAGTTCCATTTGCTGAAGTCCCTATGAACAGCGTGTTGTAAAGTTGTCAAGGGTGAACCCGGCAGAGGGAAGCCGACAAAAAAGGGTGAAGCCCAAAGAACTGTTTAAAAAGAAATTAAGATTTGTCAACTGCCTGCGGAACATCCTAGAACCCATAATGGCCCTGTATATAGAGACAACAATTCAGGTGAAACTGAACTGTAAGGACTTGTTATCTGAGGACATAAAAACATCTAAAGGCCTCAAACAAGGCTGTCCGCTAGCTTCGGAATTGTTCAAGCATTTCATAGCAGACATGAGCCTCACAGTCCATGAAGAAACAACGTTTTCTCATAAAATACAAGGGCAAAGACTGGGACGCCTACTATATGCGGATGACCTACTACTACTAGACCAGACTAAAATCGGCCTTCAGCAAAAACTAAATATGCTAAATATCTACACCAAGCAGAATGGCCTCAGAATCAACACGGATAAAACAGTGATTTTTGTGTTTGAATCATTGACAGGCAGAGCTGAAAAAAAGAAATTAAAATGGCATTTAGCAAAACAGCATCTGTGCCAAGTATCCGAAGCGAAATACCTGGGAGTGATAATCAACTCAAGCAAGACTGATATAAATCATCAAACTGCCATCAAAACAAGAATCCAGGCGCTAACAACTCAAGGCAGGATAATACACCAAAAGTATGGAAAATACTCTTTAATTCCAATATTAAGCTTCTACAAGCAGAAAGTGTGCCCAATCGTAACATATGGAGCAGAATCAGCATTGAGGCTATCATGGAAAATTTGGGCAACAATCGAGGGGCACGTCTAGAAATTCTTTTGACATCTTCCACAGAGCCTTCCAGTACAACTCATCCAACATGAACTGGGACTGCGCTCCTTACACGCAGCTGTCCAGTGGAACTCGCTGTCATTGTTTCGAAAAATACTGCCTTATGATTCTGAAATTCAATTTAAGATCTTAAAACACAAAGCTGGCCAGCAGAATGACTGGACACTAGAAGCATGGTCTATATGCTGCACGAACCTAATGACCAACACCGGAATAATAACAGAATTACTTATAAACAACCCAAAAAAATGTGGACTCATGATTGGATTAGAACTGAAGACTCTAGAGTCAAAATAACATTGCAGTCACTGGTCACAACGGAAGTAAAAGCCCAGAATAGTTTGCCATGCTATTTAAGCAAATTTATGTCTCCAATATACAGATCCCTATTTAAGCGCTTCAGATTACATTTATTTTGAATTAAAGAAATATTATTTTTCAGAAAACAGATAGACGATTATGTAAGGAAGACTATGAAACGCTAAGACACGTAGTACTGCAATGCAAGCAGCTAGTGCCCCAGAGAACAAGGCATCTTGGAATTTTCACAAGTGACTTTCGTCTCATGGAATTACTGGTGGCACAGAATAGGGGAGAGCAAAGACTGCAAATTAATTGTGGCACTAGGAAAACTGCTACCAGAAATATTTTCTACGGGCACTTGGGACAATATGCTTTCTAAGTGAAACATCGTAAAATGACAAACTTACTAGGATGACAAGCGCGTATCTTATTGCTCACAGTATTGATATTGAACAGAATTTTAAATGGTTTTGACTTCGTCTTGAATAATGTTGCACTTTACAAGTACGTATTCTGGCAAAGGTTTGAAACAAACCACATGCTAATAAAAAATAAAAAAATATATCTATGTAGGTTCCTAAACAGTTCGAATTGAGAAGAAACTGGACAAGAGCATTCAGTCAAAGCTTGAAAGAGGAAACACCATATAAGGTTAGTCTTCCTTAGACTCACCCTAGTAGCATAGTAACAGACAGTATAGAACACTCCGAATTTAAACATATATTATTGTTGATTACATATACACCGATGAAAGTGAATTGAATCCGGCATGATAGAGTTTTAAGTTGAAACAGCCCTGATAATGGATGTTATATCCGAAACGCATCGGCTAATTGTGAAATAATAGTATTGGAAATGTAACTGTTAACTTACTGACATTTGGACAAAAGGAGAGTAACTTGGCTTGAAAACTATGGTACTCTTACAAATGTACATAAGGACGGAAATAGCCCTATACTGTGAAATCTCTTTGTAATGAAAATCGTTGTAATTTGTATGGTGAAATTGAACCCTATATTTGTCATGATGCCTACCCCCGGACCACCAGGCCAGGCCCAGCACCCCCGGGAGCAGGCATCATGCCCCCGGGTAAAAGCCCAGCGGCCCCTTATAGGGGCTCTTTAGACTCTGTCCAGGCGCCTTTGGCGCCAGGCTCATGTTGGACATCAGTCCTGGCGCCATAGGCGCTAGGCTCATAAAGGAAGGTGTTTTGGTGCACTTACCTGATGCAGACCATGCTGCAAGATTCAGGCCTCCCTGAGACCTGAAAGGGACTATTTTTTCATTGGGACTATTTTGCCACTCGGGAGTGGCCAGGGAAGGATACTTACCTGGAACTACTTTGGGGGCTATTTAAGCCACGCCCAGACAGTAGCTCACGCTTCGCGTTGTTCTGCATCCAAGCAGCTGAACGCTCACCGTGTCTGCTCCTGCATCTGGTCTCCAGCCACGCCCGCCTCGATCCTGGAAAACCTGTAAGGAAAGAAGAGAAGAGAAAGGTGAAAAACAAGGATTTTATCAAACTTCTTACCTGCATCCGGAACCTTCACGCCAGCGTTCCTGAGAAAAGAGTTTCATTTAAAAGCACTGCGTTGCTCGCTGCAGCGCCGTGTTTCACTCACCGGTCCTCGGGAGTTCTTCTGGCTCCACCGCGACTGTCTGCACCGGTCGCCACATCTCTGCGCCTAAGGGAGAGAAGAAGAGACAAAAGGTGAGCAGAAGGAACATATGAGGAAAGCCTAATTTTCCGCCATAACACTTACGGGTCTTTTGTTGGTGGATCATTCCTCATTTCGGGTCGGCGCCGATTCGTTGGCAGGTACCGCACCCCGGCCCCTATGGGGAAAGGACAAAAGAGATTATTGGAGGGATATAAAGACATTAAGAGGGATTGCCCCCATCGCTAACTCACCTGAGTTTACCATCGGCAAGTCAATCCCTCAACGCATCGCCTTCATTCTGCACCTGAAATAAAGGACAGATCACAGGTTAGGAAGGCAACAGAAAAGGAGGCTCAACACTTGAACTTTTGTAATCTTCATACTTAAGGCGTTCCGCTCGGGAAACGTCAAGTGGATTTTGCCAGCGCCATTCTGAAAACCAGTGAAGTAACTGGACAAACACGCGCCCCTGCACCAGAAGCAGGATGGAGAGTTCATCGTTTCAAACCATAAGGTGAGCTTCAACCGGGGATTTCGGAGGAAGTTAGAGAAGAACGAAGGGGGGAAGGGGGGAGCAAGCACACTATTCTGCAGACTGTTAATCCCCTTTCTCATCTGCAGAAGGATATTCCTACGGGCCAGACAAGCAATATTTGAGGGTCCTGTTCAGTCTGTGTTCCGAGTTCTGCGCATCACGCTCAAAGAGGCCACAGCAACCCAGACCAGACCAGCGCCTCCGTGGGAGTCAGGTGAGCGTTACAATATTTTTATTTTATGTTATAAACTTCAGTAAAAATGTTTGATGTACTTAAGGAATTGTGCAATTGTTATTCCGAAAAATTCAATTGTAATGATTTACTTTGAGCCAAAATATTACATAATACACTTGTAAATAAGTACAGGACAAATGACCTAGGAGGTCATTAGACACCCATCAGAGTGCAGAGGGGTTACCTGTTGGAGAGAACAGGGTAGTTTGGTATATGTCCGAATTGGTCTGCATGGGCTAGGAGACAATACTCCCTTGCACCAGAAATCTCAAAATTTTATTCTAAGCTAATAAGCACTGGAAACATGAAGAAAAAGAAGTCAATGAGAAATACAGTAGTGCCCCTGGACGTTTAACTACGTCTCTTTTTCCTTTATTTCTAGCATTAGTACTTCCTCTTTAACCCAACCATTAAAAAGCTAAATGTGTTTCTTTCAAACATTCCTGCCTCCTAAACAATCTCCAGTACATTTTTCTTCATTTTTACTATACCAAAATGACTACTCCTTTCTTTCTGTTCGCTCATCTTTAACTTATATTTAAATACATGCTGGCTTACGTCGGGACCTGTCATATGATCTGGCTTTATGCAATAAATACACCCACCTGTGTCTTGTATTGCCCTTATTTTCTTTTTTCCTTGAAAACTGCATATCCTTTCAAAGGGCACATTTCTTCTAAGGTCGACGTTCTCAGACTAAAGAGTCAAAAAAACCAAACAACAAACAGACAACATAACAGATTAAAAACACTTCAAAAAGGAGGTCTTCTTGTGTTTTCTCTCCTCTGTCTTCTTGGCTCATCCGTAGCTGAAGAAGACAACGCTGGTGTGAGTTCTTGCTTACTGTAGAAAACCGAAATAGAGGCAAAGTCATGTTTAAGTCTGGCAAGTTGGTCAGGTTTTTCCCTAGCATAGACCCTTTCTCCTTGCTGTTAATCAAAAATATCTACTGCGGTCACTTCTTGACACTCTCAGCCCATTTAACTATAGGCTTTTTCTCGATCGTTTGTACACCTAAAAATGATTAAGTAACGTAGCACTCAGGCATGTACTTGGCTTCTTCCTGCTTAGCTGACTATTCTTCTCTGTGTCTTTTGAAGTCTTCCTTATGGTCACGTGGGACCGCGGTCTTCTTCTTTTTGCTGTTCCTTGATTCTGTTGAGACATAATTGACACATTTCAATGCGCGCCGCTGACGGCTTGCCGCTCCACCTATACTAATCTAGCCTACCCTTTATTTGGAACCCAGCACTGTTCCTATTAAATAAATACAAATGGGACATATAAGATATACATCATTTTGCCTATTCTGAACATTTCCTACACTTCTGCCAAATCTACTTTTTTGGCATTTTGCTATTCATCAAAATTTAAAAAAGGTTACTCCACCTTTTATCGGAAGTCTTCTGCGTCCTTTGTGAAGGCCATAGTTGCCTATGCATGCTATTCTATACTGACAACTGTTTGTACCTATCTTAGGAAAAGGCTAAATATTTGAAAATAATGTATCCCTTACTACCTTTCTTCTGCACTTACCTGGGTCCTCTTACTCCTAATAATGATCAACAATGTGTTCACTCTGGAATGCATGCTGCAATTAACTTACTAGACTCCTCGGCCACACTATACCACTAGACCCAAAAGTACTACTCCTGGGCATACAAGATGAGAGCGGACTTAATAAGTGGGAATGGCTACTTTTGTGTACGGCAGCGGGGCTGATAAAGTGCAATATTGCACAAAAATGGGGTGTCCCGGAGTCCCAGACGCAGGAGCAGTGGGTAATGGACATGGACATATGTGCTATGATAGAACAAAGGATATACAATGCTAGGGGCTGGCCTACCAAAGCCTCCAAAATATGGGGGAGGTGGGAAGAGGAAAGGGCCTAGAGCCCAGAGACACAGGAGATGGGACTCTGAACAAAGACAAAGAGGGCTGTGGGAAAAGAATTTGATGATCGGTGATGCAGACACAAACATAAGCCCTTGTTTGGACATGCTGGTCCCCTTTTGATTATTTCCTTGTTTTGGTTTTTGTGATTTGTGCGTTTGTGATATAAAACAATAAAAAATGTTGTATAAAAAAAAACAATGGGTTCACAGACTTTGGTTGTGAACCAGTACTTAACTCTTATAGCCCTACGTGTCCACTAGCACTTACCTCTGTCGTGACATCATGTTTTTCACCCATTATATTATTCTACTTTACTAGGCCATGTAGACATTCCTCTTGTGCACAAGAAAGGACAATAGCTTTCATCTGTAAAACATAAATCCCCATTCATCATATACATTCAAAATAATGTTTTTGTTACTTACTCTCATATGTTCCTTGGATTAGTTGTATAAAAATAAATTATCTTGTATAATCAAGTCAATCTTGGCGAACCATACCCCTTTGATCCTTCAGTAATCACATTGTCTTGTTTATTAAAATATACTTCACTATTCAATTATAGCCAGCACACTCAATTGTGTTTTGTAAATCTGGATTTTCTATTCATTTTTGCTTCTTGCTGCTTTAATATCCAATTATTAATTCATCCAATCATTCATGGGGGGGTGGCTAGCCGCGAGATGGGAAAGACGTAGGTCTCTTCGGCTCCCGCGACCGCAACACACATCCTGACAAAATCGCCTGATTACTGATAAAATAGGATCTAAAAACACTTCTGACACCCTTAGGCACAAATGGGGTGAAGGACAACGAAAACCGCGCTTGATTCTCGGAGCGGTGAGCACGAGAAGCTCGGGACGAGCACCAACCAGCCTGTCTCCAAGATGGGCGTCTGCGCGCGCACAGACGAACGCTCTGAAGCTGAGATACGGGGCCGCACTGCAGCGGGGCCCTGTCCGTCACTGGCCCACTGAGCGCAGCAGGAGTGGAGCACCGTCCCTGTGGGGTCTCCGGCAGTGCCCCGACTAGCGGGCGGACTTTGGCGGGCCCGCCACGGGCAAGAAGGCATGGCGCACATCCGCCGGAGTGGCACGCCCAGAGCCCCGGCAGTGGTGCCAGCATCCAAGGACAGAGAACGTACATTCCCGGGCGGCACTACGAGAAAGGCAAGCCCGAGTGCTGCCTGTGGGGAAGGAAACACTGGCATGTAAACGGAGCACTGGCGAGTGTCCCCCTGATGGCTCTGCCCCTCCTGTGGTTGCGACGAGCGTGGTAGCTCGAGCGTGAAGCGGAGGACTGGGGGAGGGCCGCTGGGGCACCGCAGGGCACACGCGAGCCCGCCTATGGCCTGGCCCTGTAGGCATCCAAAGGGAAGCAACACACACACGGCCCCGGGAGCGGGGCCTGGAGGCCTGCGCCCCCGCTGTGGGACAGGCGTGTCACCTCGGGCATGTGCCAGAGGGCCGGCAGAGGACAGCAGTGGCGCCGCGGGGTGCAGGAGGGGCTCGCCAACAGCCTGACCCTGTAAAAGCCCGGAAGAAAGAAAGCAGCATACACACAGCACCAGGAGCGAGGCTAGAAGGCAGCAATCGAAGGACTACCAGCTCGATAAAGGTAGTGGGACAAGAGCTCCGTGGCGGGCTGCCCAAAGCAGGTGTGGGCCAGACCCTAGGAAACAAGCAGGCTGGGCCCTGGGGGAGTTGGTGCGCCTGAGCGGTCACCTGGCAGGCCCAACGTACACACCAGCCCATACAACTCAAGCTGCAGGCAGACCTAGCGGGCGGCTGCAGCCCCACGTACTCGGCCGTGAAGCGGCAGAACGCCTCCCGGGGCAGACTCTACAGGATACCGACAACCAGCATAACGCCAAGCCCTCATAGGTCACAGAAACAACATACATCATCCCAACCCCCGAAGGCACCAGTAAAAGTGGACTAAGATCAGGGGTGAAGCACCTCAAGCACAATTACGAGGAAACAAACCCAAAGAAGAAGAGCCTGCTGGTGTTGGGCGGGACACGTGGACCATAACTAGATCCCACTCCACAGAGGTGCCCGACTGCAATCCCGGCGCCTATAGAGTACGAAAAGTGCGTGGACGAAACACACAGCTGGCCAACTACCACAAAGGGTCCACCACGCAAAAGCCACAGTTACATAGCGAAATTGGAACCATGGGGAAAGACAAACCTAGAAAACTCCCCACTCAAAGCAGAATGGACCAATACACCATTCCTCCATCACAAGCTCCTGACCACCACTCGCTATCCTCGGAAGAGATGGAAACAGACCAGGCAATCTCCCTGAAGGACATTATGGCCGCCATAGCCGACTCCCGCACGTCAATGGAACAGAAAATGGACGGGATAAGCATGGATGTGTCCCTCCTCAGGCATGATCTCCAAAAACTAACTGCACGCACTGGTGAAGCTGAACATCGCATTTCCAATGCAGAGGATGGGATACAAAACATGCGGCAGCAGCTCCAGAACGTCACATCCAAACTTAAGGTGCTAGAGGACAGAATCGAAGATGGAGAAGGTAGATCTAGACGCAACAACGTGCGCATACTCGGCATACCCGAGAAGGCCGAAGGCTCCTGCATGGAGCTTTTTTTAAAACAGTGGCTCACCGACCTGTTCGAACCAGACACTTTCTCCAAGTTCTTCTCTATAGAAAGGGCGCACAGAGTACCTACAGGCAGACTAGCGCCCGGGTCGCCCCCACGCACAGTAATAGCAAAGCTTCTAAACTACAGGGACCAAGATGCCTTACTGCAACATGCACGCGCCAAGGGCTCCAACACTTTCAATGGCTCCAAAATCGCCTTTTTCCCTGACTATACTAGGGAAGTGCAGAAAGCAAAGCAATCCTTTGACCACCTCAAAAAACAACTACAAATAATGGGAGTGAAATATGGTCTGCTCTTCCCCGCACAGCTCAAGATCTACCACAAAGGAGCTACAGTCCACTTCAATGACCCCAAAGAGGCATGGCGCTGGGCTGAACAAAACATAGATGGTGACTGGTCGACCTCCAATAGGGGAAGGAATCATAGACCACTACCTGACCAACAGCGAGCACCCGACAGCCACCAGCACAAGACCCGCTGGAAGACTTAAGTGGTTGACCCCTGCTCAATGTCCAATAGAAGCCCGAGACTTGACAAGGCATACAATTTGAATTACTGAACCACCTGCAGTACACCTTCACACCCAACAAAAGGAAACACACACTTGCTTGATGCGGTCGCGGGAACACCCCACGCCCGCAAGTCAAGCGCCCCCCCCGATAATTAAATAAACCCCACGTTATCACGAGTGGTAGCTCCCTCTAGACATACCTCTTGAGGGGAGAGTCCCTTCTCCTTAAGTTCCAGTTAGTCTTATGTAAGCTGTCCGGTTGACAACTCACAAGTTAGTGTTCGGGTGACCGATGCTTCTAGTTGGGAGGAGTATGGAGTGGGGGGTTATGGGTCTGTTATGGTTAGTTACAACAGGGACCAAGCAAGCACGAAACATACCAAAATCGAACATGAGGACAGCAACACATGACCGCAAAGTGGCCCGGCGCCTAGCATCATCACCAGCAGCACATACTTCTTCAACTATAGGTAAACATGACATCGCGTAACTCTAACACCAACTTGGCCAGATCGCTCAAACTCATGACATGGAACGTTAACGGCCTCGGCAATGCGATCAAGCGCCGACTGGTAAGGCAATACCTGAATAGACATGTACCAGACGTGGTCTTTCTGTCCAAAATGCACCTCACGGGCACGGAGTGTACCCTATTTAAACGTACAAACTATAGACTCGCACTCCATGCTGGCTTCACAATGGGCTCACGGGGCGTCATGTTACTCATGCATAAAAATCTCCCCTTCCACCTGAATACAGTTGCCCAAGACACCGGAGGTAGATACATATACGCGACGGGAAAGCTATGGGAGCAGTCCATCACACTGTTAGCCATCTATGCACCACCCACCCTGCTAATGCCGCTACTAACTGACATTTCCCCCCTGATCACAAACGACACTTCCAACATCACGATAATAGGAGGGTACTTTTAATGAAGTCATGGACACAACCCTAGATCGTTCACACCTATGCAATAGGAACCCCAGCATACCCACCAAACTTGCCACAACTTCGCAAATGCCCTAGGCCTGTGCGACGTATGGAAAGACCTTCATCCCAGCACCAGGGAATACTCCTTCCACTCTGGGGCTCACGCCTCACTCTCCAGGTTAGACTACTTCCTCCTCCTGGCAACTGACTTACACAGAGCACGATAAAGCATACCTGCTCCCCAGAGGCATCTCCGACCATTCCCCACTGGTGCTAAAAATTACAACGATTATGCCGATCCCCCCGCCCTGCTGGCGCCTGAACAACTACTATCTAGGCAACCCGGACCTGGTGGACAAGCTCCAAGAGACAACCAAATCATATTTCGAGCTGAATACAGAGTCTGCATCAGACCCCAAGTCACTTTGGGAGGCCTACAAAGCAGTACTGAGGGGTGAACTTATTTCATGGATGACTGCACACAGAAAACAACATCTACTCAAGGTACACGAAGCAGAACAACAGGTAAAGCGGGTGGAAGAATCACACATAACCCAAGACATGCCCGGCACAAACCAAGCCCTACTCTTAGCACAGAAACAACTGCAAAACACAGCACTAGAAAACGTCAGACATGCACACACGGCAATGTGGGCACGAATATATGAAACAGGCAACAAAGCCGGTAAGATGCTAGCATGGCTGGAGCGCAGGGAGCAGGGACGCAGCCATGTCCGGCAGCTAACGACGGAGGGCACAAACCCTCTGGTATCGGATCGAGACATAACACAGGGCTTTGCAGACTACTACGCTGAACTTTACAAGGCTCCCATCACCCGTGCAAACACTTCAATTATGCAGGAAATGAATCTCCCCATTTTGAACATAGCACAACAAGAGCTGCTAGAGAGAGACATCACAGAGGAGGAGGTGGTGACCGCCATGTCTGGCATCCAAGCTGGCAAAGCCCCAGGCCCAAATGGCTTCTCGATCGAGTTGTGGCGTAAGGTGGGAACCAACACAATTGCCCCACACCTACTGCAAATGTACCAATATGCAAGGACACAGGGCACCCTATCTCCAGACTTAAGAGAAGCCACAATAATAGTATTATCATAACCGGACAAACCCTCTGAAAGCTGCAGCTCATACAGACCTATTTAACATATAAGCAGCGAAACCAAAATACTAGCAAAGATACTGGCAGACAGATTGCAGCGGGTTATCCCCTCCCTGGTCCACCCTGACCAATGCGGCTTCATGCCCCAGAGATCGACGCGCATGAACCTTTATAGACTGCACTCAGCCCTGGAAAGAGCAGACAGTATACAAGGCCCACTAGCCTTATTAGCAATAGACTTTGAAAAGGCCTTCAACTTGGTCCAATGGGAGGCTATTTGGGACATAATGAGGCACATGGGCATCGGTGCAAACTTTATGAGCTGGATGCAACTTCTATACAATTGCCCTACTGCCAGAACCAAGGTCAATGGCTGGCAATCAGTCCCCTTCAGACTGGGCAGAGGCACAAGGCAGGGCTGCCCCCTATCGGCCATGATCTTCGCAATCGCTATTGAACCTCTGGCCATTCTCCTACGGAACACACCACTATGGGAGGGCTTCCGCTGGTCAGAAACATGGGAGGACAGAGTTTCACTCTATGCGGATGACCTACTCATCTACTCGAAAGATCCAAGCAACTCCTGCCACAGGGTCACACAAATGCTGAAGAGATACAGAGCCTTCATTGGTCTACGCTTCAACTGGCTCAAATCCACCTTGTTTCCCTCAGGCCGTATGACAGCCACAGTCCCTGCAGACTGCCCCTAGCAAATTGTGACAGAACAATTCAAATACCTTGGTGTAATAATCACAAAGCACCTCACAGACTACACAGCATTGAATCTCCACCCAATTGTGACAAGATTCACAGAGGACACTCGCCACTGGATCTCGCTGCCACTGACACTGTTAGGCAGAGCCGCCCTGTTCAAAATGATCGCCCTCCCCAAGTTTCTGTACATCCTGCAAAATGCACCACTGCACGTCCCACATCATGAATTTCTCTAAATCAATCGCATCCTTCGGAAATTACTTTGGTGCGGGGGCCACCCACGGATGGCTCTCTCCACACTCCAGAGGTCTATCTGGGAGGGTGGGATAGGGCTGTCCAGGCTGCAAACTTATTACTGGGATAGTGGTGGTGAATGATATGCTTCATGGGGATAGGAACCTAGCGCACATCAGGAGGATCAACACCAACGGCATAACACCACCCCTGGAACTCCTGTACTGCGGCCTGGGTCGCACATTAACTCCCGATATGGAAACACATATCAGGCGAATCTGGACAGAAGCACATCGATATGTGGGGTGGGACACGAAACTAACACTGGCCCAACCCCTGTGGAATAACAGCCTTCTCCCCAAAATACAGAAGCTGCCCAAATGGCCCGCATGGACCCAGCTTGGAATCACCAGAGTCAGAGATGTGCTGCGAGAGGACAAACTGGCCCCGTTTGAAACACTGCACGCTGAATTCGCCCTTCCAGTTGCCGAGAAATACCATTACATCCAATTGAAACATGCACTGCATACCCACCGGCAGATCATTAGAGACATACCAGAGCGCACCCCGCTAGAGCACAACATAGTCCAGGACCAGATAAAACAAAAAATCACCTCAACTATGTACAGTGTGATCACATCCTTTGCCACGCCTGAACTGACCAGCCTGAAAGCCAAATGGGAACAGGACGTGGAACCACTACAACTGGACTGGACAGAGGTGCTGATGTACCCCCAGGAAGTAACCATTTCGTCGAAGCTCCATCTGGTCCAACTGAAGATCCTGCACCGCATATATTATCCAAGGGTGGCACTCTTTCGATGGGGTAGAGCCTCAGACCCAAGATGTCTACGCTGCAAACGCGAGGAAGGAACTTTCTTCCATATCATATGGGAATGTGACAAGATACAGCAGGTATGGCGGAAATGCTGTGATAAACTGTCCAGAGTCTTGCGTAAACCGATACATAAGGGACCAAAACAGCTCCTATTGGGGATTTCCGATGAATGTGATCTGTCCCGTTAAGAAAAACTGCTCTGGTCAACCGCTACAGCGGTACTCAGAAGGAACATTGCGCAGCTATGGGGATCGGAGAGCACGCCAAGTTACGACCAATGGGTTACGGACGTGGACATTTGTGCAATAATGGAATGCAGGGTGTATGCGGCAAGGGGATGCCCGCAAAAAGCAAGCAAAATATGGCAGAGATGGGAAGACGACGATTGAAATCCCGACGAGACGACACGAGTAATATGTATTAGCCAGCACCAGCGGGCCCGATACAAACATTTTGTTTCATGTGATCCCTCGCTAAAGACTTGATGGTCCGAGGGGCTGCGGCCCCATTCCCCCTTTCCTATTTCTTTTTCCCCTGGTTGTTTTCCCTCTTATGTTTCCTTTCCCTCCCTGTAATGCAAAGTGTTAATTGCAATGTTGATGCATGTTTAAAATCAAATAGTTTTTGATTTAAAAAAAAAAAATAATTCATTCTTTTTTTATTCATTTATTTATTTTTATTTAATCCCCGAATTTATCATCAATCTTTTTTTAGTTTTGAGTTCCTTATTACTATGCTGTTAAGGTCAACTGTTTATTATTATCTTGCACTAATTAGTTTAATCGTAAGACACACGTTCATATTTGTCATATTATAATCCCTTGCATGCATATATTTTTATTTTGTTCCACTATTAATTTTACTAGACCCATGCCATGAGGGTCTGTGGTGGGACACTTGGAATTCCCTACAAGCTTTCCTGAATGCATGCTGAGCACTGCTACATTATTGCCACATGCTATAAGATTTTCCCTTTTCTTTTTTCAGTGTGTGATGATCCTAAAGAAAAACCCCTTAATCATCTGTTGAGCCCTATCTAGATATGCCGCCATGAGTGACGTCAATCAACCTAGAACCTTCCTTGAGAACCATCACTGTCCTCCACGGTCCACTCTTATTGTCACTTTTTTTTAGCAAGTTCATTTTCTTTCACACTATGGCTGCTTTCAATTCCATAGGGATTATCTGTCCCACCTCTTTATCCATAGGTATTCGTGGTCTGAACAAGAATTCATCAGGTAGTCCCACCATTTTCTTCACTATGTCAAACAACCATGTTTAGCACAATGCTCACTTCATAATACAAAAAACCCTCTGATCCTGGTTAAACACCTCACAGAGCTACTTGCCCTTTACATGCCAATATAAATTCATCTGCGCTCAAATGGTGCATTCCAAAAGTGGAACACACTATCCCTTGATCAAAATAAATAAAATCATCATGTTTAAGTTTTGTCATCTGATCCCTTCCCAAAAATATTTAACTAGTGTCTGTCACAAACAAAACAAAAATCAGTCATAACACACTCTCCTATAAGGACTGATTCATCAACAAAAAGAAACTCAACTTGTGGCATCAATCTTCTGATAATTCCCATTATTTGACACCTTTCTTCCTTCCTTCAAAGACGTGCAGTCCAGCGTCTACCAATAGAACGAAGATTTCACCTCCTATTGCCACATTAACCCATGGCACTTCTTTGGGGCATAGTGTCCCTAATAATTCTGAGCATATCAAGTAGCCCTGTGGGCCGCCTTATTGTGGGTGCATGCATACCCATGGTCCTGTAAAAGAATTTCGTCCTACCGCAGTGGCACCTCCTATCCTGTGTTTGTATATCACTGAATCTGCATGGGGGCTCACTACACTTGCCCCTGCAGTGAATTCATTTTACACTTGCTCTAGCTGATGTACTTGTTACAATCTCCGCACTCATGTCTGATACAATGTCTGATCCTGGGCAAACCCTTCCCTAGTTTGTGAGCTATATACTGGAAGGAAAGCTGTCCCCCCTCTTGAGAATTTTTATTTTGTGCATCTCCTTGACTTTTACATGCGTGCAATGTGGCCTCTCATGCTACATGACCAACATACAAGAGGCACTTTTCTAATTTGCCCTCCTTAATTTACTTGCCACTGATTATTTGCCTGTGATGCATCCATGGGTTTTTGAATTCCCAGCTCTCATCCGCTCGTCAGTACTGCCCCTCCTATTGCATATTTTGACACTTTCTTTTTGAACTATCTTGACTTCCTCAAGTTTTCCTTGTTTATTCTCCTTTTGCAGCATCCTGCAAAAATTCGCAATTATCACTGTATCCTTACCCATGACTTTGCTTCTACTCTCACAGGCTTTCCCAAGCGTCTCTGTACTTACTCAAACAGCCTCTGACTTAAACTGTGGTGAAAGTCTACCACTGTTTTTCACCCCTGCTTTCGTACTGCAAGACTTCCAGTGCTCCTAAATATAAACAAGCAAATCTTCACTTTTCATTAATATTTCTTCAAAAAGACCACTATCCTTACATTTCCTTTCAAATATAATATAAGGTTCACATCTAGTACTCTAAATGTCAAACAAAATCATCCTCTGTGTGTTCCTTTTTCTGACTACCTGTGTTTGCTTTTATGTGCATTTCCTATAGTTTATGGATCGCCTATACTTCCATAAAACCATGTGTACCTGTGTGTGTGTTTATGCATGGGCGTGCCTGTGCATGCATGTGTGTATGCATGGGCGTGTCACTCCCCCTCTTCTTGCAAGCATATCATAACAGCAATCCTATCCATGGTCAACTCTATTTTTCCCTAATAAATGTACCAAGCTTCCCTTATTCTTAGAAGGAAGACCATCAAGATGTGCACTTCTATGAAAATACTTTTCAACCTAATGTTTTCTCAATGCAACTGGTTTAAATGTATCATGTCTTTTACTCATTCTGTGTGTGCTTTTAGTCTCATTGCGCTTTGCGAGAACTCTCCCTCATTGCTCACTGTTTCTAATGCTAAATGCAATTGTTTTCATCTCTTCATGCATTTCTCATGTTTTCCCAAAAAAGGTGTTTTTGTCTTATTTATCCTTGTCATTCCTCATAAATGTTCATTGTACTTAGTTCAATATCAGCCACTAAAACATAAGCCTACAGCTAAAGACTTGGTTGAGACTCTCCCAGGGGCCATCCACCCAAGAACAAGTCAATGGGCTGTGTTCGTGCTGGTTGAGGGTTTCCCAGACCCCCCCCTGTTTTGCATACCAAGTAACTTTGGGTCTCACCCTAAGTTACCAGGGGACTCCAGACGTGAACCCCTTGCTCACTGCTCTTAGAGAGACACAGCTTCACCTCACTGATGATGCCCAACAAGGTTGAAACATGTGTATGGGGTTGCTGTGGTACTCTTGTTCAGAGGAGAATTGCCTAGCATTTCGGTGCTGGACTGCCCCTGGGCAGTACAAAGACTGACATGTGTGGAAATTTCTTCTCTGTGAAAAGAACAGTGATCTAAAGACCTGGTTGAGACTCTCCCAGGGGCCATCCATCCAAGAACAAGTCAATGGGCTGTGTTTGTGCTGGTTGAGGGTTTCCCAGACCCCCCCTGTTTTGCATACCAAGTAACTTTGGGTCTCACCCTAAGTTACCAGGGGACTCAAGACGTGGACCCCTTGCTCACTGCTCTTAGAGAGACACAGCTTCACCTCACTGATGATGCCCAACAAGGTTGAAACACGTGTATGGGGTTGCTGTGGTACTCTTGTTCAGAGGAGAATTGCCTAGCATTTTGGTGCTGGACTGCCCCTGGGCAGTACAAAGACTGATATGTGCGGAAACTTCTTCTTTGTGAAAAGAACAGTGAGCTAAAGACTTGGTTCAGACTCTCCCAGGGCCATCCACCCAAGAACAAGTCAATGGGCTGTGTTCGTGCTGGTTGAGGGTTTCCCAGACCCCCCCTGTTTTGCATACTTTTTACTGTAATTTGCACTCATAATTACATTTTAAATCTCAGCGACACTTTTTCCAACCTGTGATCCTGGACACAATTTTTTTCAATTTCTTCTCCAAATGTCTCCATATTTCAGAGACATAATGTATGGTGAGGGAAACATAGTTCCCCTTCTCGGCACCCTTCTACTGTGCTCCAAACTTTTGGTGCAAATATTAAACTTCCATGTATTTCACCTCATGCCTCTGCATTGTATTGTAATACCTATCCCATACCTTCTCTCTATCGCAACTAGCATCATTTTCATCATTCTGGTTACCTAAAGCACCCTTCTGTGTTTTCTTTTTGGAATGTGTATTTTCCTTTCATAGTGTACTGAAACTGCTTAATAAAACATTCTTCCTCTTTCTTTCGTATCTGTATAATTGGCCCGTGCATGTTTCAACATCCATGCTCTTTCTAAAGGGCCTCTTCCTTCCTCAATAAGGAATGGCTCCTGGCCACCCAGGGGCGCTCTGGTGTGTGCCTTACAATGAAGCATCCATCACCACCCCATTGAATGAACAGCCAACCCCCTAAAAATAGGAATAGCCTTTTGCAATCCTAAACAATAACTCAGTGGGGCCCCTCAGCTCACACATATACAATAGCTGGGCATAGCCTCTTAATACAATAACAATATATTCAACACAAGGTTTCAGATATAGATATAACTCTTCTAACATACACAACCAAGTTTCAAAATATACATCTTGCTTGGGTAGATAACCTGGGGTTAACTTTCCTCGCAACATATCAATTGAAAGCCAGAGCTTTCCTCCACATCTATTTTCTATAACCATACACTAAGGCCATGGGCAAAATGCTGTTTTTTCAAAACGTGCTTATCTGTCAATTGCTCAATAAATATCAGTAATTTCAACCCCTAACTAAATGTCCCCACTAAGGACCATAACCACTACACATCTATACCTTACAAATCTCAAAACATAAATTAATTTAATGCATTCGGGTTAAAGTCCATATTTCCATATGCATCCTGGTGAGCCCTGGGTCACTTCCAGCCATGCAGCCAAAAAAAGAGATTTTTCAAAATTACACAAATTACATTTCTAAACACTTTCCTTGCATGTTTACACATATATTAGTGTCAATCCTACTCATTTCAATCATCTTTCCGTACATTTTTCCATGGTTTTGAAAAAATAATTTCTCTCTATTTTTTCAACATGATTGCACATACAAATAGTTTCCTAATTCTCTCATAGTCTTGCTACAACCATTTAGCAACCACATATTGTTGTTTCTCCTCTGCAAGTTATCTCAGTCATATTAACTCAAAGACTTATCTCTGTCTTCCTATGCAACAGCCTTGCTTTTTTCTAAAATCATAAATTACTTTCTTTAACTCTCCCAACTTCTTTATCTCTTAGTCCTTGAATCAGGCATCGTAGTTGCTTTTATCATGGCTTCAAACATCATTTACTGTGTGTGCCTGCCCTGGCCGTCGACCAAGTTATGCACATCGCTTTAAGAAATAGCTCGATTTCTGTGAAATCTTACTTTTAAGACATAATAAATCACATCCCTGTCCCTGCTTACTAGAGAAAGGAGATCTAATGGCAGTTTTTGCTTCACTTTGATTTTACACCTTCTAAATTCCTTTGTTTGTAACTGCGTAGCTGGCTGTTTTAAAGCCAAAGTAATCTTTTTCATTTCTGTCGTACTTTATCTCTCCTTCGTTGACATGAACCGCACTGCGGCTTTTTATCGTTCAAGATTTTTGGGATTCCTAAAGATGTCAAATTACAAAAAATTAACCATGTGGCTCCCAGCAACTGCCTACTACAGGGGTTCGAAGTAGCCACACTTTTTGGCTGAAACTCATTTTTTACCTGATTCTTTCTTCATAGCATTTCAAAAATAACACATGAGTGCCTTTATTAATGGCTTACTCAAAAACCTCTATCTTTTTTATTTTGTTTTTACTAGTCCTTGCCTATCTCTTGGGTGCTACACACCCTCTACCTTAAATAAATAATGTATTTCTTGACTGTCTCAATCTTTATACAATTCATTGTTGCTTCTCAAAAAATTAAATTTCACAACAAACACATAACAGATACATAGACAACCCGCCCTTAACATATATCTTCTCTCCAGCCCTCCTTGCTGTTCTTGCCGCTAAAAATACCACAATGGGGGTATGAGTTATTCCCTTTAGCAAACCTTGTTCGCTTGTTGCCTATTTATCCACTTGGATTTTGAAATAACTCCTTGTAGACATTACTTGAACGTAGGATTATGGGCTTAATATGTGATGCTCCTCGTCATTACACCTTTACGTGACGCTCTTCATCATTAACTAAATACCTCTATGTGACGCTCTTCATCATAAACTAAATACCTCTATGTGATGCTCTTCGTCATTAACTAAATACCCCACCCACAGTTACTCTTCTGCACTACCACAGACCCCTTGAAAAATAAATGTCTTTATTTTCTCCCTCTTTACCCCAGTCCCCTATAATAAATACCCCAATCCACAAGTGTCAACGCTCCATGCTGTCAGTCCTAGGAGACCCCTACTGGCATGGTGTGGGCAAACTGCAGATTAATTTACTTACCCTTCCACTCTTACCAGGGCCCATCGCCTAGTCCGGCCAGCATGTTCTTCTGGGTTCTTGGCTCCTGCAAGACAATCTTCAGGGTCCCTTTGTGGTCACCAAGTGAAGAGGAGGGCCCTGCATCCTCCATAGCCTTTGGCACCGGTTGACTGAGGTACTGGAGACCAGCCAGAGAGGGAGACTGACACCAGGGCTGTGTTTCAAAATCATCTTTAATGCATCACAGGATACCAGGAAAACAACAGCAATGAGCACCCAACAACAGCCCCTTTTATACTTTTCCAAGGCTCATTAAACTTTTCATTTCATTACGCAATACATTTTGATTTGTTTCTTTTAACTAAAAACAAACCCCTCCTGGCTCATGATTGGCTGGTTTAGCTGTCAGTCACCAAGTCCACATGACATAATTTGGCATGCATGGTTTGACTGTCACTTGATCTGATAATTTACGTGAGACTCAACTGAAAACTCATTATAAATCCTTTATGTTTGGAAAGGAGCAGTCCTTATGAGATCCTCTGGGTCTTTTTGGCAGGCTACACTGTGAGAACTGCCATGAGCTCAGCACATTTGTTGCCAGTTTGAACAGCTGTTCTGTCTAATTGGCACTTTTCTAGTCCTCTAACTGGCCCCCGACCCATCAATGTCAGAATTGCTTGCAAGAAATTCTAAATATATACACCAGTTGCAGTGAACTATCCATGAACTGCTGTTAGATAATTATTTAATTATCTTGCATGAATATGGGTTTTTCCATCATCGTGTTTTCCAGCATCTGTTTTTAGAATTTTAGTTGACTTTTCTCTAGCCTGAATGTTCTGTGCCGCTACCAATGGGGGGTTTTGGGCATAACTTGGTTTCTGTTCAGTTTTCAGACTAGATTTTCAATATTCATAATATATATGTAATACCCGAGATACCCTCACCTGCATGGGGCATTCTGACTCTAAAAAATATGTAATGACCTAAAATGTGCTTTTTGTCCTAAAAAGCTCTACAGCGCTGATTTTTGCAATACTGGAACTATTCGTCAGCCTGACGAGTTATCTGCATTCAGGTTGAGGGGGGTGAGGTCTAACACCTCCACTATAATAGGATATAAAAAGTATGCTTACATTTCATACAATATACATAACACAGAAAGTAGGCTAAACTATGTTTAGAAATGGAGAATATCACACACACTCAATAGATACTACAGAGCTGTATTATGAATAATGTATCTACAATATGCAGTGCCTAAATAAATAGAGCATGGTACATTAACAAGATAATCCATTCTTTTGAAATGGAAACTCAGTACAAATGGCTGCAAATCTCCGAATCCCACAAAGTGTTTAGAAAATGCTGAGAACATAGAAAATATACTGCTGTGTGCAAACTTGTCTGAATAGAAGCCAGGGTATATTGAGATGGCAGCATTCAATGATGTGACCTATGAAGTGAAACCTGGCATGACAGGCTGGAAAATTAGCTACTAGAAAGCCAGACAGTTTATTTGTATTTCGAACAGAGTGTACTAAAACACTGAAGAAATGAGTTATTCTCAGAAACTTGTTTTGTTCTTTAGTCTAAAGATTTCAAAATATTTTGCATGGTAAAGTGACATTTGGGAAACTACCTGGTCTTGCTAATTTGCATAAGGAGTCTTGTCATCCAGGAAGTGCAAAAGATAGCAAGTCATCCTGTAAAAACATAAAAATTGATATGAGGCTGGGAAGCCCAAAAGAAACACACCAACACAGGTTACAAAGGACATACAAGTTCTTTATTTAAAAGCTACAACAGTTACCAAAAGTCAATTGACAAACGGATAGCTATTCGGCTCTCAGAGTAACGTAACGAACTTCAACGAAGGTTTGATGCATTAGTAGAGAGACCGTACATTGGAATACTTGGGCTTTTATATCCTTTATCCAGCCCTAGGCCAACCCCCTTGCGGGTTAACCATTCTTGGGACCAGGCCTAGGGTTCCTTGCCAGGTCAATCCCATAATGTATGCATTTTGATTAGTTCTGCTGATACAGTTGTTCATTTACACATAGGTCAGTGATAGGACAAGGTCTCAGTTCGCGACCCCGACAAGTGGCTTGCAGGCATATTAATTATTCGTGTGTGCGGAGGTCACAACAGCCAGAATCTCACTCAGAATGTTATTCGGCCTCCATTTTGATGTTCAGGGTGACTTCTACTTTACAAGAGAACCTAAAATGGCGGCTAAATCCAAGATGGCGACTTACACAATTTTTCGTTAAGGTCAAAACCTTGCCGCAGAGTCTATTTACACAATATTTTAGACAACTTGGCGTAGGCCAATACACATTCAAATACTACACATTCAAATACTTTTGCCCTATGCCAAGTGCTAATATCATTTCTAATACTTTTGCAAATAACTCCATGTGCTGTCATCCATACATCCGGAATCATTGTCTGTAATATCTATAGCCATTAGGTCGTTCATCAGAACTTCTTGTAACACAAACTCTTTGGATGCTGTATCTGGGGCATATATTCTATGCCCTATTGTGCTCACTGCTTGGGCACAACATCCCCCTAGCATTCCACATATACTCGGAAGACATTGAAAACAGCAACAAAGGAATAGCAGGATCCCCAAAATAACTAGAATAACAGAAAGCACCTTCCAACCCCAAGATCGTAAAGAATCCCAGAACCAGGTGCTAAGATTCCAATCTCCTACAGGGATATGTACTTCAGAACTAAGAATATGCAAGTTCTGTATTGCTTTAAAAATTGTCGGCGAGGAATCTGGTACGAAAACACAGCAAGCGGACCCCACCAATTTGCATACTCCACCTTGTTCCGCCAAAATGACATCTAATGCCATCCGATTTTGGAGTGCTACCAATCTTATTGCTTTTTGTTCTAATGTCATATTGTAGAGTATGTCCGTGGTCCGGTTGATCGTTCTCTCCAGTACCCTTGCTAATCCCCTAATATTCGCAGAGTTTGTTATTTGTCCCCAAAAGGGCACAACTGATTTTGCTATATCTCCCAATACTTGCCCAGGGGTATCTCTGTTCTTGTCCCGCCGTGGGCGAGCCTTAGAAACCTCCAATGTACTAGTTACAAATACCCCGGGTAACAGGATTCCTAAATAACAGGTTCCCTGCCAATCCTTGGGCAACCAGGGAAATGCTAAACTACCACAAACAAAATATACAGGCCCCTCTACATACAGAGGCCTGTTTTCTCCAGTCAAATTTACAATGTTCATACAACCTTCAAAATCTCCCATTGGCCGAGTGCCATTTCTTTGTACACAAAAGGGGACCGAGTCAGGGCTATGATTTATAGAGTAGGAAGGAGGCACGGCGTCCTTATTGCCTATCGGAGCCATTTTAAAGGAAATTAAAGTTTGAAAAGGAAGAGACAGTTTATCAGACGGCCTAATAGAAGCGACATTAGGTTTACTTCTATTTGCAAAAAGCGAGCATCCCAGGGGAGTTAATTCACGTTTCTCGAAATCATTCAAATAAGTTCCATCAAAATTCCCTGAGATGCTATCATTCCAACGGCCAAAGAATAGTGCTCTACGAGAAGCATAGCAAGCAGTCGTTAAAGGTAAAGGGTGAATATACCATCCTAGTCCCTTGTTCCCATGTTGCGGTAAATGAGTGCAAATCCAACAATTGCTCTTATTAAAAATGGCATGCGTTGCATTCATTACTATCATCAGAGTGTTATTATGATACTTTTATCTATGTTGGGAGTGTCTAGGGGACAGAGTGTGAAGGTGTACAGAGGGAGTCAAAGCAGTTGGTACAATCTCGGTCGGTAGTAGAGGTTTTAGAGGATAGATTTCTTCAAAGTACCAAAGTCCTACAGCAGTAATTACAAAAATAACAATTATCATTATCAATACACAGCAGTACATTTTCGGGGCCCAGGCACATTGTTCATTGTCCAAGTTGGTCACCCCTTTATTCACAAGTCCAGTGCGGGGAGCAGCAGTGGAGGTGGCAGGCATTGTAGTTCCTCAATCGACGACCCCAATGTTCGTTGCTGGCGATGCTACGGTCGCGCGATTTCTTAGTCCTTCCCAACCCTAGCCAGCAGAATCCCTTTTTTTTCCTTTTGATCAACAGAAACTTTCTTATACAAAGGAAAACTTTCGATCACTTCCCTTTCTCAAATGCACGGAAAAACCTGTGCCGTAGTTCTATTTTCTTTGTCGAAGGTTGTACCTGGTGGTACCCAAGATTATTTGGTCCGAAAATAAGGTGTCGTCACTTCCTGGGGGAAGCGACGTATCGGAGGCGACGGAAGTCGCAGAGCTTGAAACAGTGTTTTCCGGAAGTGATTTTTCAAGAGAGTGCGGAGACGAAATGGACTGTTCCCCAAGCTCCACGGCCTCAGAGAGATTCTCCGACGCACTCACAGCGCTGTTTGCTACTCCAAGATCAGAGACTGTAGCATCAGCGAGGGGTTCTGCTTCTTCTGTAACGTGGGCGTCGGGTGAGGAAGTTTCTTGACATGCGTCGTGTGGATCCAGTGTTTCTTCCCCGCCACCCACACTGCTGTCCGGGTGACCAACAGCACCTGGTAGGGTCCCTTCCAACGAGGAGCGAGACAGGAAGACCTTTCGTAGGCCTTCACTAGGACCCAACTTCCAGGCTGTATATCGTGTCATGGGCCCGTGAACCTTAAAGGTAAAGCTGAGTGCACCTGGTGATAAATGAAATACAGGTTTTTAGTTAACTGGTTACAGTAGTCTACAAGCAATAAATTTTCCACCTCCCTCAGGGCTTTAGGTTTCGGGAGACCCCAAATGTTAGCAGGTCTCCCCATCACTACCTCAAATGGAGAAAGCCCAGTCTTAGTTTGAGGTGTGGTACGCATAGCCAATGATACAATAGGTAAGGCATCTGACCATTTCAATTTGGTATCGGCACATGTTTTTGCAAGCTTATTCTTTAAGATACCATTGTGTCTTTCCACCAACCCAGCACTTTGAGGATGTCTAGCTGAGTGAAATCGTTTCTCAATACGTAAGGCTGTGCATATCTGCAAAATTACCGCTGCAACAAAATGAGGACCATTATCCGACCAAATTACCCTTGGGAGCCCAAATCGAGGAAAGAATTCTTTTACCATAATCTTTGCAGTGGTCATGGCGGTAGCATCTTTATCGGGGAAAGCCTCGACACATTTACTGAAGGCACAAATAATTACAAGAACATATTTCAGATTGTTACATCGTTCCATCTCAATAAAATCAAAGTGAATGACCTCGAAGGGAACAGAAGGGGGCCCAAAACTTCCCCTTGGAGTTACCGTCCCCTTACCCACATTGTGCTGTAAGCAGATCATGCAATTTCGTACATGTCTTTTTGCAGTCTCCAGAATCTTGTTATTCACCCAAACTTGTTCTAACATTTTCGTGATCTGCTGGGCACACATATGTGTAGGACCGTGTGCCATCGTAACCATTGCCAGTACATATGAATCAGGGAGCAACCATTTTCCTTCAGATGTATCCACCCAACACCCATCATCATCTAGTTTCCCCATTCCTTCGGCCCACCTTTTAGATTCTTCTGCTGTGGCATCAGTTTGAATATCTCGCACAGACCCAATACCTTCATCCATTATATAAGCATCTTTTATTTCCCTCAAAGCATACATGTCCATGCTAAGGTCTGTGGCCGTTTGCCTGGCTATGAGGTCCGCAAAAGCGTTCCCTTTTTCTCACATCATCTATGACCTTACGATGGGCTGCACACTTCATGATCGCTAACTGCCTAGGGAGTGAGAGTGCCGAGAGCAATTGCACTATCAAGGGGCCATGCTGAATCTTGGTCCCATGTGAGGTCAGGAACCCTCTTTCCGACCAGAGCCTACCAAAGTTGTGAGCCACCCCAAAGGCGTACTGGCTATCGGTGTATATATTTACTATACGCCCTTCGGAGAGTTCACAAGCTCGGGTCAATGCTATAATCTCTGCGGCCTGCGCGGAGTTATGCGAAATTCTCTTAGTTTCAACAACTTTACTCAATGTAGTAACTGCGTAAGCAGCTGTAGATGTACCATCTGAGAGTTTGAAGCAGGAGCCATCACAAAACAGCTCCCCTTCTGCATTGTCCAAAGGAGTATTTATAAGATCTATCCTGCCCTTCGTTTCTTGCTCAGTGGTATACAGGCAGTCGTGTAATTCTTCGCCACCGCAAACAGTGTTTTGCGGGAAAGGTAAGTGTTCAGCCGGATTAAGAACACAACACCTCTTAATTTGAATGTGCGGAGCAAACAGAATTAGTTCATACATTGTTAACCGTGCAGAGGTGAGGTGTTGCGTTTGGGTTTTGTTCAATAGGATATCTACGGAGTGAGGTACCATCAAAATCAAATCATGGCCTAGGACCATTCCCTCACTCTGTTTTACAGACGCGGCAGCAGCAGCGACAGCTCGCAAACATCTTGGCAAAGCGCATGCGACAGGATCAAGGGCGGAGGAGTAGTAGCCGCACGGCCTATTCTTCCCTCCGTGTTCCTGTGTTAACACAGCCAAAGCACATCCATCACGTTCATGCACAAACAACACAAAGGCCTTGTCATAATTTGGAGTACCCAGAACCGGTGCAGAGCATAACGCGGTTTTGAGAAGCTCAAATGATCGTTGATGTTCCGATTTCCATGGCAGTGGCAGAGAAATGCCCTTCTTCGTCAAAGCCAACATCGTTTTTATCACTAGCGAAAAGTTCGGGATCCACAACCTACAGTAAGAAGCCATACCTATTAAGGCTCTGACTTCCTTCTGTGTATTTGGAACAGACATGCCAGAAATGTGTTTTATTCTTTCAGGTGTCAATCTTCTCCCCTCCTTTGACAGGAGGTACCCTAAATAGGCGACCTCCTGACAACAATATTGAAATTTTTTGAGCGAAGCTTTATGACCATTTTTGGCTAAATGAACAAGCAACAGTATAGTGCCTTCTTTACAAGCACTTTCAGAATCTGCAGCCAAAAGCAAATCATCAACATATTGAAGCAGTGTACAAGTAGGTGGCAATTCAAGGGTATCGAGCTGCTCTTTCAAAGTTCTACTATAAATGCTTGGACTTTCAGTATACCCTTGAAGTGCCCTAGTAAATGTAAATGAGCGTCCCCCAAAGGTGAACGCAAACAAATATCTACTTTCCTTATGTATAGGGATGCTAAAGAAAGCGTTTTTTAAATCCACAACGCTGAAGTGCGTAGCCGTAGCAGGGATCATTGTCAATATTGTCGTCACATCAGGCACAATTGGAAATTGTGGGGTGACAACTCTGTTAATAGCACGAAGATCAATTATGAACCGTTATGGGATTGCATTGTCGCCTTTCTTATATACAGGCAAGATCGGACTGTTACACAAACTACCTGTAATCTCCTCGATCACCCCACTATGCACAAAATCAGAGACAATGCATTTTAAAGCACGCTCGCCCTCAACTGATATTTTATACTGCGGAATGCGTGGTAGTTTAATTCCATGTTTCAAAACTATCTTAACGGGCTCAATCTGTAGTACCCCGACATCATTGTCGTCAACCGCCCATAAACATTCCGGGACAATGTTAAACTCAGGAGGTAAAGGTCGAATCAGAAACTGAGAATTAGGAAGTTGCTGTGGTGAAACTGTCAGCCATACTCCATCAGAGGAACAATGAATTACTGCATTCAATTTCTTTAACAAATTCAACCCCAGCAAATTCTCTCCACAGTTCGAAGTCAGAAGAAAAGGGCAATGGTCCGTGAAGGGACCCAAAGAAACAGACACCGGTGAAGAAACCAGACAAACAATTGGTATACCAGAAAACCCTACGGAAACATTGGTTTGCCCTGACAGTGGAATGTTTGGAACCCGAGAATGATCAATGGAGCACTTCTGTGCTCCAGTGTCTATCAAAAACTGGTGTTTCCTATTCCCTACTAATAATTCAACGTAGGGGCCTATCTGATTAACGGGAATAGGTGAAAGTTCCAAACCCTCATTCTGGCAGTGCTAATGAAAGAGAGTATCGTCAGAAGGAAGCTCTTCAGAAAGGTAGGCAGGAGAAGGGTGATCAAATATGTTCCTCGAGTCCACACTCGAGGTCTGATTTTCCCGTGAAAAAGGTTGCTGAGGATCTTGCAAAAACTGACCTCTATCAGGGCCCCCTGCTCCAGGGCGGCCCCTGGGTCGTCTACCCATACTCCCAAACGCACTGTTTGACCTTTGTCGAAGGACAGGGCACTGTGCTCGCCAATGACCTTCCTGGCGGCAATAAGCACATTGATTAATATTCACAGAACCCAAAGGAGCATTTCCTTTTGGGACATACTGACCTCTGGTCTGTGTCGTGCCTCCCCTGGGGTTTCTAACAATTTGTTGTAATAATACTTTGGTTTTCAAATCTCCTTTCCTCTTTTCTATTTTCTCCTTCTCATTATTAACACGGTTCTCATAATACTGAGCCATGTGCAAAACCTCAGATTGAGATTTTGCCTGCCAAGCGCTCTCAGAGGACATAATCTGTGACTGGATGTCGGGCAACAATCCACGCACAAATTTGTCCACAAACAACCTTTTCCCAGACTCTGTACCCAAATCCTGCCCACTGAAGTCGGAAAATACCTGCTCGAATCTGTTAAAGAATTCGGTGGCGCCTTCAGGTTTCCCTTGAACACAGGCCGTAAGCTTGTCCCAAATAATTCTTTTCTCTGGAATTATAGTTTTTAATTTTGTGACAATTCTATCAGGCAAAGTAAGTATTACCTGTGGTGGTTTCTCACCTGCTGGTCTTTCCCCATCAATCCTAATCATATTAGCCCACGTATTTCCCAACCCTGGCACATCGTCTATTGTCCGAACCTGCTTCCATACATCTACGGGTAGGAGTACAGGGAATAGCAAGTCAATATCACTTAAGGTGAACACAGAGGACTGCAAGACGGACTCTAGCTCTTTGTAAAACCCTGTCGGGTTTTTCCTAATATCGGGAACTGAGTGTCTAATAGTGTTCACTTCCTGTCGTGAAAACGGGATGTGAACGAATTGCGATACATAATGTGCAGGGATATCTACAGCGGGTGCACCAGTCCCAGCGTTGGCGGGAATCTCAACCTTTGGGACAAAGGTCGGAGGAACCTCTCTCATAGGCAACTGAGATATAGGTACCTCCGGCCGCTTAGTAAGCAACAGAGCCAGGTCGAGCGCTAAGGCAGCCGAAGAAGTGTCAGGCGAAAAAGCCCTTTTACAAATCCCCAACAATTCTATGGGGCAACTAACCTTCTTTCTTACATATTCTTCTTGCAGGTATTGTACCATTACCTGAATAACGTTCTTTGCATTTCTACTGTATACTGACTATACGTGTCATATACTTCATCTGGCGGAATCGATGAATCCGAGATCCATCGAATCGCATCTTTGGTACAAATTCGTACTTCCTCAGGTGCCGATCTACGACACGGAAGGAACCGTTTCTGTATATACATACTGTCGTCTTCGTCATCCTCATCTCGTGCTTTCTCAAAGTCCCTCCTATACTCAAACAATCTTTCAACATGACCATGTACTTTCTGCTCTGTGTCCCTCGAAAGTGCCAAAGCATTTAGATCTCTCACCCCTTGTGGAAGATCCGAATTCTGTAATCTACCCCACATCACACATAAATGAGTCCCCAAGCCTTCGATAAAAACATTTTTCTCGGGAAAACTGTTCAAATGAGATGATGTGGAAAAAACATTAATTTGATCACCTTTCTCCATACAGTGCTTAGCCCATGCAAACAATTCCTGTTTCTTGTCTGCAGAAACAGTATTACGAGTGACTATCTTTGATCCTGCACCTTGATCAACTTCAGTCAATACGGGACCACTCGGGAGCGGAGGTGCAGGTAAATTTAATAAAGGTGCAACTATCGGCGCAGAAGGAAGGGGCGGTGCGATAGGTGGAGGAACAACAACTAGAGGACTAGGAACAATAGGTTGTACAGGGGGAACAGGAATAACAGCAGGAACAACAGCAGAAATGGGCAGAGCGCCCAAGAAAGGAACATACGGAGGCGGCGCAGAGGCACCAGGCCTGCGTTCGTTTAACAATTTTTCAATAAATTCTTCAGAAACATGAAAATCTTTAGAGCGGTAAATTTTCTGGATTCCAAGTGAAAAAGCCCTATCCATATTTTTGACTGATTCTGAATGTTTTTCTTTATCATATAACAACGCTTTTTCTGCATTTGTTTTATGACGACGTGCATGTTTATCCCTACTTTTAAGCTGCTGTAACGCTTCTTTTTTCTAATTCTGTAAAACATCAAAGGCTTCAGGTCTAGCCTTCTTTTTTAGCAAGACCGATTCTAGGTATTCAATACGGGAGATCTCAAAACTGCCATTGATTGGCCACTGAAATTCGGAGGCATGTCTGGTCTGTCTGTGCCAAATATCATTAAATACTATACTACCAATGCCATACTTACAGTACATAGTACATGCCGGCGACCCCTCCTGTGGTGCCGTGCGGCTAAACTCCAAAGATTGTCGATCACTGTGGAACAGAGCCCTAAAGCAGCTAGACAATTTCCCAGGCATTTCACAAAAAATTGGTGTTACCTGGTCAATAATTGTGTCTGCAGATACAATACGCCAAATTCAAGTTGTCAGGGTTAAATTAAGAGCCGGGTCACGACTGCACCTGACCAAACCTAAGGAGGACCGTACGGTTTATCAAAGAACTTACCTAACGAATTTTACCTTGTGTTTGGTGGTTTCGACAAATCTGCCCGCCTCAAAAATGGACCCTCGTCAAGATGCCGTGTCAGACCACACGAGTATCGTCCAAGGATCGGATCGTGCAGCGCTGCTGAGGTATCGCGTCTCGTTCGGTCGGGCCCGCAGAATCACACCGTCCGATCCCGGTTCGATAGTCTGCGTCAACCTTCAATGATCCGGCATCAATCTTGAGGGTCCCTATTCGGGCGCCAACTGTGAAAACATAAAAATTGATATGTGGCTGGGAAGCCCAAAAGAAACACACCAACACAGGTTACAAAGGACATACAAGTGCTTTATTTAAAAGCTACAACAGTTACCAAAAGTCAATTGACAAACGGATAGCTATTCGGCTCTCAGAGTAACGTAACGAACTTCAACGAAGGTTCGATGCATTAGTAGAGAGACCGTACATTGGAATACTTGGGCTTTTATATCCTTTATCCAGCCCTAGGCCAACCCCCTCGCGGGTTAACCATTCTTGGGACCAGGCCTAGGGTTCCTTGCCAGGTCAATCCCATAATGTATGCATTTTGATTAGTTCCGCTGATACAGTTGTTCATTTACACATAGGTCAGTGATAGGACAAGGTCTCAGTTCGCGACCCCGACAAGTGGCCTGCAGGCATATTAATTATTCGTGTGTGCGGAGGTCACAACGGCCAGAATCTCACTCAGAATGTTATTCGGCCTCCATTTTGATGTTCAGGGTGACTTCTACTTTACAAGAGAACCTAAAATGGTGGCTAAATCCAAGATGGCAACTTACAAAATTTTTCGTTAAGGTCAAAACCTTGCCGCACAGTCTATTTACACAATATTTTAGACAACTTGGCGTAGGCCAATACACATTCAAATACTGCGATATGAGGCATAATATCATTTCAATTCCAACAATCCTGATCAGGAAGTGCTTTTTGTCCAACAGGGACACACAAGATACTTTGAACTTTTAGTAAAATTACCAATATGAATGTATTCAAATGAAAAGTCCACATTAGCATACAAAGTTGCACAATCGTTTACCAGTGTATACAACTCATGGTGTATGTATTATAAGAGAGAGATGTTCCTTTTTTGACTATGAAGAGGAGTGAATAAACAAATTAAATCCCAGCAGGCTGATGTCGTTCTTCCTCACACAAGAAGCAAATGCATTATCAGACGTGGCTGGCTGTAGAGAAGTATGGCTGAGAATTAATCTTTTAACAAATTGTTTTAAAAACATCACCTATTTAACAAACAATAAGTAATGCTGACATACCTCCAGTTTTGCAGAATCCTGAAACTGCGCTTAACCTCTTCCTCCATTGGATCAATTAAAAGAGGAGGTTTGTCCTTCAATGCAATAATCTTGACATTTAAAAAAAAAACACAATTTCATGTTAGGAACCCACTCACGCCATGCAGAGTAACAGGTTGAAAGAACACTCTTGGCTTAATTTATCCAAAAATAAAAAGGACCTGTACCACAATCTTCCAAGGATTTCCAGAATTGTATGGGCATAAATGCTCATTACTGTTCTGCAGTGGAAACTGAAATTGGGGAAAAGGGTGGAAATAAAAAAGTGACAGTACATATTCACATTGCATATGATTACTTTCTTGCTCCAGTGCCACCCTAGTACTGAATGTTAATGTGAAATACCTTTTTGCATGAAGTATTTCTGTAGCATCCGCTTAGTATTCTGGTCGCCACACAGGATGAGATGGCCTGGAACTTTACCTGTTTAATACTGAATAAATTAAAACATGTTTTTAATTCCAATGCTCTATCATGTCACTCTACATTCTTGTCATAAACTGTTAAATATCTCTACTCATGAGCGTATTTCAATGACACATGATAGGAAGATGTAGATAACCCCCTTATTCTCCCTTGTTCAGCGGTAGAAAAAGACTATCAAATGTACCTAACTGTTAGGGGTGAATTATGGCAGCTTGGTGAAGATAACTCATTCGGGCGAGATTGCTCATCCTCCACAATGCGTTTGTTGAGGGCGCGATTCTGAGAGGCCAACATTTTTTTCCCAGGCAGCAGGGTGCCTGGCCGACAAGAGAACCACAGCCGACCAGCACGCATAGGGCAGGGGGACCTATCCATCTGCCTCCCTGCTCTCAAAGGGAACAATTTGGCATGCTTGGTCCATCAAGGTGGGGGGAGGTGGGGGTGAGAGTAAATTGTGTCCTTTTCCAGCAATGTCCATGCACCAACAATAACAAACACATATAAAATGTACCCTCCATAGGAGCAGATCTCAAAGAGTGCAAAATTGCATTCCCCATCCCTTTTGCGTCGAGAGAAGGAGAGGGGCGCTTATATGCTAAGTGACCGCTCCCGCTCCCCTAAAAGGAATCCCTAGTTGTCTAGTGGCCATTGCTGCTCCCTGGGGGTGGCAAAGTGGTAGAAAATACCCCCAACTTGCCCCTCCAGGGGAGCAGCAATGTTTTGCCACCAAAACGGTAAATGAGTGCAAATCCAACAATTGCTCTTATTAAAAATGGCATGCGTTGCATTCATTACTATCATCAGAGTGTTATTATGATACTTTTGTCTATGTTGGGAGTCTCTAGGGGACAGAGTGTGAAGGTGTACAGAGGGAGTCAAAGCAGTTGGTACAATCTCGGTCGGTAGTAGAGGTTTTAGAGGATAGATTTCTTCAAAGTACCAAAGTCCTACAGCAGTAATTACAAAAATAACAATTATCATTATCAATACACAGCAGTACATTTTCGGGGCCTAGGCACATTGTTCATTGTCCAAGTTGGTCACCCCTTTATTCACAAGTCCAGTGCGGGGAGCAGCAGTGGAGGTGGCAGGCATTGTAGTTCCTCAATCGACGACCCCAATGTTCGTTGCTGGCGACGCTACGGTCGCGCGATTTCTTAGTCCTTCCCAACCCTAGCCAGCAGAATCCCTTTTTTTTCCTTTTGATCAACAGAAACTTTCTTATACAAAGGAAAACTTTCGATCACTTCCCTTTCTCAAATGCACGGAAAAACCCGTGCCGTAGTTCTATTTTCTTCGTCGAAGGTTGTACCTGGTGGTACCCAAGATTATTTGGTCCGAAAATAAGGTGTCGTCACTTCCTGAGGGAAGCGACGTATCGGAGGCGACGGAAGTCGCAGAGCTTGAAACAGTGTTTTCCGGAAGTGATTTTTCAAGAGAGTGCGGAGACGAAATGGACTGTTCCCCAAACTCCACGGGCTCAGAGAGATTCTCCGACGCACTCACAGCGCTGTTTGCTACTCCAAGATCAGAGACTGTAGCATCAGCGAGGGGTTCTGCTTCTTCTGTAACGTGGGCGTCGGGTGAGGAAGTTTCTTGACATGCGTCGCGTGGATCCAGTGTTTCTTCCCCGCCACCCACACTGCTGTCCGGGTGACCAACAGCACCTGGTAGGGTCCCTTCGAAAGAGGAGCGAGACAGGAAGACCTTTCGTAGGCCTTCACTAGGACCCAACTTCCAGGCTGTATATCGTGTCATGGGCCCGTGAACCTTACAGGTAAAGCTGAGTGCACCTGGTGATAAATGAAATACAGGTTTTTAGTTAACTGGTTACAGTAGTCTACAAGCAATACATTTTCCACCTCCCTCAGGGCTTTAGGTTTCGGGAGACCCCAAATGTTAGCAGGTCTCCCCATCACTACCTCAAATGGAGAAAGCCCAGTCTTAGTTTGAGGTGTGGTACGCATAGCCAATGATACAATAGGTAAGGCATCTGACCATTTCAATTTGGTATCGGCACATGTTTTTGCAAGCTTATTCTTTAAGATACCATTGTGTCTTTCCACCAACCCAGCACTTTGAGGATGTCTAGCTGAGTGAAATCGTTTCTCAATACGTAAGGATGTGCATATCTGCAAAATTACCGCTGCAACAAAATGAGGACCATTATCCGACCAAATTACCCTTGGGAGCCCAAATCGAGGAAAGAATTCTTTTACCATAATCTTTGCAGTGGTCATGGCGGTAGCATCTTTAACGGGGAAAGCCTCGACACATTTACTGAAGGCACAAATAATTACAAGAACATATTTCAGATTGTTACATCGTTCCATCTCAATAAAATCAAAGTGAATGACCTCGAAGGGAACAGAAGGGGGCCCAAAACTTCCCCTTGGAGTTACCGTCCCCTTACCCACATTGTGCTGTAAGCAGATCATGCAATTTCGTACATGTCTTTTTGCAGTCTCCAGAATCTTGGTATTCACCCAAACTTGTTCTAACATTTTCGTGATCTGCTGGGCACACATATGTGTAGGACCGTGTGCCATCGTAACCATTGCCAGTACATATGAATCAGGGAGCAACCATTTTCCTTCAGATGTATCCACCCAACACCCATCATCATCTAGTTTCCCCATTCCTTCGGCCCACCTTTTAGATTCTTCTGCTGTGGCATCAGTTTGAATATCTCGCACAGACCCAATACCTTCATCCATTATATAAGCATCTTTTATTTCCCTCAAAGCATACATGTCCGTGCTAAGGTCTGTGGCCGTTTGCCTGGCTATGAGGTCCGCAAAAGCGTTCCCTTTTTCTCACATCATCTATGACCTTACGATGGGCTGCACACTTCATGATCGCTAACTGCCTAGGGAGTGAGAGTGCCGAGAGCAATTGCACTATCAAGGGGCCATGCTGAATCTTGGTCCCATGTGAGGTCAGGAACCCTCTTTCTGACCAGAGCCTACCAAAGTTGTGAGCCACCCCAAAGGCGTACTGGCTATCGGTGTATATATTTACTATACGCCCTTCGGAGAGTTCACAAGCTCGGGTCAATGCTATAATCTGTGCGGCCTGCGCGGAGTTATGCGAAATTCTCTTAGTTTCAACAACTTTACTCAATGTAGTAACTGCGTAAGCAGCTGTAGATGTACCATCTGAGAGTTTGAAGCAGGAGCCATCACAAAACAGCTCCCCTTCTGCATTGTCCAAAGGAGTATTTATAAGATCTATCCTGCCCTTCGTTTCTTGCTCAGTGGTATACAGGCAGTCGTGTAATTCTTCGCCACCGCAAACAGTGTTTTGCGGGAAAGGTAAGTGTTCAGCCGGATTAAGAACACAACACCTCTTAATTTGAATGTGCGGAGCAAACAGAATTAGTTCATACCTTGTTAACCGTGCAGAGGTGAGGTGTTGCGTTTGGGTTTTGTTCAATAGGATATCTACGGAGTGAGGTACCATCAAAATCAAATCATGGCCTAGGACCATTCCCTCACTCTGTTTTACAGACGCGGCAGCAGCAGCGACAGCTCGCAAACATCTTGGCAAAGCGCATGCGACAGGATCAAGGGCGGAGGAGTAGTAGCCGCACGGCCTATTCTTCCCTCCGTGTTCCTGTGTTAACACAGCCAAAGCACATCCATCACGTTCATGCACAAACAACACAAAGGCCTTGTCATAATTTGGAGTACCCAGAACCGGTGCAGAGCATAACGCGGTTTTGAGAAGCTCAAATGATCGTTGATGTTCCGATTTCCATGGCAGTGGCAGAGAAATGCCCTTCTTCGTCAAAGCCAACATCGTTTTTATCACTAGCGAAAAGTTCGGGATCCACAACCTACAGTAAGAAGCCATACCTATTAAGGCTCTGACTTCCTTCTGTGTATTTGGAACAGACATGCCAGAAATGTGTTTTATTCTTTCAGATGTCAATCTTCTCCCCTCCTTTGACAGGAGGTACCCTAAATAGGCGACCTCCTGACAACAATATTGACATTTTTTGAGCGAAGCTTTATGACCATTTTTGGCTAAATGAACAAGCAACAGTATAGTGCCTTCTTTACAAGCACTTTCAGAATCTGCAGCCAAAAGCAAATCATCAACATATTGAAGCAGTGTACAAGTAGGTGGCAATTCAAGGGTATCGAGCTGCTCTTTCAAAGTTCTACTATAAATGCTTGGACTTTCAGTATACCCTTGAAGTGCCCTAGTAAATGTAAATGAGCGTCCCCCAAAGGTGAACGCAAACAAATATCTACTTTCCTTATGTATAGGGATGCTAAAGAAAGCGTTTTTTAAATCCACAACGCTGAAGTGCGTAGCCGTAGCAGGGATCATTGTCAATATTGTCGTCACATCAGGCACAATTGGAAATTGTGGGGTGACAACTCTGTTAATAGCACGAAGATCAATTATGAACCGTTATGGGATTGCATTGTCGCCTTTCTTATATACAGGCAAGATCGGACTGTTACACAAACTACCTGTAATCTCCTCGATCACCCCACTATGCACAAAATCAGAGACAATGCATTTTAAAGCACGCTCGCCCTCAACTGATATTTTATACTGCGGAATGCGTGGTAGTTTAATTCCATGTTTCAAAACTATCTTAACGGGCTCAATCTGTAGTACCCCGACATCATTGTCGTCAACCGCCCATAAACATTCCGGGACAATGTTAAACTCAGGAGGTAAAGGTCGAATCAGAAACTGAGAATTAGGAAGTTGCTGTGGTGAAACTGTCAGCCGTACTCCATCAGAGGAACAATGAATTACTGCATTCAATTTCTTTAACAAATTCAACCCCAGCAAATTCTCTCTACAGTTCGAAGTCAGAAGAAAAGGGCAATGGTCCGTGAAGGGACCCAAAGAAACAGACACTGGTGAAGAAACCAGACAAACAATTGGTATACCAGAAAACCCTACGGAAACATTGGTTTGCCCTGACAGTGGAATGTTTGGAACCCGAGAATGATCAATGGAGCACTTCTGTGCTCCAGTGTCTATCAAAAACTGGTGTTTCCTATTCCCTACTAATAATTCAACGTAGGGGCCTATCTGATTAACGGGAATAGGTGAAGGTTCCAAACCCTGCTTCGGGCAGTGCTAATGAAAGAGAGTATCGTCAGAAGGAAGCTCTTCAGAAAGGTAGGCAGGAGAAGGGTGATCAAATATGTTCCTCGAGTCCACACTCGAGGTCTGATTTTCCCGTGAAAAAGGTTGCTGAGGATCTTGCAAAAACTGACCTCTATCAGGGCCCCCTGCTCCAGGGCGGCCCCTGGGTCGTCTACCCATACTCCCAAACGCACTGTTTGACCTTTGTCGAAGGACAGGGCACTGTGCTCGCCAATGACCTTCCTGGCGGCAATAAGCACATTGATTAATATTCACAGAATCCAAAGGAGCATTTCCTTTTGGGACATACTGACCTCTGGTCTGTGTCGTGCCTCCCCTGGGGTTTCTAACAATTTGTTGTAATAATACTTTGGTTTTCAAATCTCCTTTCCTCTTTTCTATTTTCTCCTTCTCATTATTAACACGGTTCTCATAATACTGAGCCATGTGCAAAACCTCAGATTGAGATTTTGCCTGCCAAGCGCTCTCAGAGGACATAATCTGTGACTGGATGTCGGGCAACAATCCACGCACAAATTTGTCCACAAACAACCTTTTCCCAGACTCCGTACCCAAATCCTGCCCACTGAAGTCGGAAAATACCTGCTCGAATCTGTTAAAGAATTCGGTGGCGCCTTCAGGTTTCCCTTGAACACAGGCCGTAAGCTTGTCCCAAATAATTCTTTTCTCTGGAATTATAGTTTTTAATTTTGCGACAATTCTATCAGGCAAAGTAAGTATTACCTGTGGTGGTTTCTCACCTGCTGGTCTTTCCCCATCAATCCTAATCATATTAGCTCACGTATTTCCCAACCCTGGCACATCGTCTATTGTCCGAACCTGCTTCCATACATCTATGGGTAGGAGTACAGGGAATAGCAAGTCAATATCACTTAAGGTGAACACAGAGGACTGCAAGACGGACTCTATCTCTTTGTAAAACCCTGTCGGGTTTTTCCTAATATCGGGAACTGAGTGTCTAATAGTGTTCACTTCCTGTCGTGAAAACGGGATGTGAACGAATTGCGATACATAATGTGCAGGGATATCTACAGCGGGTGCACCAGTCCCAGCGTTGGCGGGAATCTCAACCTTTGGGACAAAGGTCGGAGGAACCTCTCTCATAGGCAACTGAGATATAGGTACCTCCGGCCGCTTACTAAGCAACAGAGCCAGGTCGAGCGCTAAGGCAGCCGAAGAAGTGTCAGGCGAAAAAGCCCTTTTACAAATCCCCAACAATTCTATGGGGCAACTAACCTTCTTTCTTACATATTCTTCTTGCAGGTACTGTACCATTACCTGAATAACGTTCTTTGCATTTCTACTGTATACTGACTATACGTGTCATATACTTCATCTGGCGGAATCGATGAATCCGAGATCCATCGAATCGCATCTTTGGTACAAATTCGTACTTCCTCAGGTGCCGATCTACGACACGGAAGGAACCGTTTCTGTATATACATACTGTCGTCTTCGTCATCCTCATCTCGTGCTTTCTCAAAGTCCCTCCTATACTCAAACAATCTTTCAACATGACCATGTACTTTCTGCTCTGTGTCCCTCGAAAGTGCCAAAGCATTTAGATCTCTCACCCCTTGTGGAAGATCCGAATTCTGTAATCTACCCCACATCACACATAAATGAGTCCCCAAGCCTTCGATAAAAACATTTTTCTCGGGAAAACTGTTCAAATGAGATGATGTGGAAAAAACATTAATTTGATCACCTTTCTCCATACAGTGCTTAGCCCATGCAAACAATTCCTGTTTCTTGTCTGCAGAAACAGTATTACGAGTGACTATCTTTGATCCTGCACCTTGATCAACTTCAGTCAATACGGGACCACTCGGGAGCGGAGGTGCAGGTAAATTTAATAAAGGTGCAACTATCGGCGCAGAAGGAAGGGGCGGTGCGATAGGTGGAGGAACAACAACTAGAGGACTAGGAACAATAGGTTGTACAGGGGGAACAGGAATAACAGCAGGAACAACAGCAGAAATGGGCAGAGCGCCCAAGAAAGGAACATACGGAGGCGGCGCAGAGGCACCAGGCCTGCGTTCGTTTAACAATTTTTCAATAAATTCTTCAGAAACATGAAAATCTTTAGAGCGGTAAATTTTCTGGATTCCAAGTGAAAAAGCCCTATCCATATTTTTGACTGATTCTGAATGTTTTTCTTTATCATATAACAACGCTTTTTCTGCATTTGTTTTATGACGACGTGCATGTTTATCCCTACGTTTAAGCTGCTGTAACGCTTCTTTTTTCTAATTCTGTAAAACATCAAAGGCTGCAGGTCTAGCCTTCTTTTTTAGCAAGACCGATTCTAGGTATTCAATACGGGAGATCTCAAAACTGCCATTGATTGGCCACTGAAATTCGGAGGCATGTCTGGTCTGTCTGTGCCAAATATCATTAAATACTATACTACCAATGCCATACTTACAGTACATAGTACATGCCGGCGACCCCTCCTGTGGTGCCGTGCGGCTAAACTCCAAAGATTGTCGATCACTGTGGAACAGAGCCCTAAAGCAGCTAGACAATTTCCCAGGCATTTCACAAAAAATTGGTGTTACCTGGTCAATAATTGTGTCTGCAGATACAATACGCCAAATTCAAGTTGTCAGGGTTAAATTAAGAGCCGGGTCACGACTGCACCTGACCAAACCTAAGGAGGACCGTACGGTTTATCAAAGAACTTACCTAACCAATTTTACCTTGTGTTTGGTGGTTTCGACAAATCTGCCCGCCTCAAAAATGGACCCTCGTCAAGATGCCGTGTCAGACCACACGAGTATCGTCCAAGGATCGGATCGTGCAGCGCTGCTGAGGTATCGCGTCTCGTTCGGTCGGGCCCGCAGAATCACACCGTCCGATCCCGGTTCGATAGTCTGCGTCAACCTTCAATGATCCGGCATCAATCTTGAGGGTCCCTATTGGGGCGCCAACTGTGAAAACATAAAAATTGATATGTGGCTGGGAAGCCCAAAAGAAACACACCAACACAGGTTACAAAGGACATACAAGTGCTTTATTTAAAAGCTACAACAGTTACCAAAAGTCAATTGACAAACGGATAGCTATTCGGCTCTCAGAGTAACGTAACGAACTTCAACGAAGGTTCGATGCATTAGTAGAGAGACCGTACATTGGAATACTTGGGCTTTGGGCTTTTATATCCTTTATCCAGCCCTAGGCCAACCCCCTCGCGGGTTAACCATTCTTGGGACCAGGCCTAGGGTTCCTTGCCAGGTCAATCCCATAATGTATGCATTTTGATTAGTTCCGCTGATACAGTTGTTCATTTACACATAGGTCAGTGATAGGACAAGGTCTCAGTTCGCGACCCCGACAAGTGGCCTGCAGGCATATTAATTATTCGTGTGTGCGGAGGTCACAACGGCCAGAATCTCACTCAGAATGTTATTCGGCCTCCATTTTGATGTTCAGGGTGACTTCTACTTTACAAGAGAACCTAAAATGGTGGCTAAATCCAAGATGGCAACTTACACAATTTTTCGTTAAGGTCAAAACCTTGCCGCACAGTCTATTTACACAATATTTTAGACAACTTGGCGTAGGCCAATACACATTCAAATACTGCGATATGAGGCATAATATCATTTCAATTCCAACAATCCTGATCAGGAAGTGCTTTTTGTCCAACAGGGACACACAAGATACTTTGAACTTTTAGTAAAATTACCAATATGAATGTATTCAAATGAAAAGTCCACATTAGCATACAAAGTTGCACAATCTTTTACCAGTGTATACAACTCATGGTGTATGTATTATAAGAGAGAGATGTTCCTTTTTTGACTATGAAGAGGAGTGAATAAACAAATTAAATCCCAGCAGGCTGATGTCGTTCTTCCTCACACAAGAAGCAAATGCATTATCAGACGTGGCTGGCTGTAGAGAAGTATGGCTGAGAATTAATCTTTTAACAAATTGTTTTAAAAACATCACCTATTTAACAAACAATAAGTAATGCTGACATACCTCCAGTTTTGCAGAATCCTGAAACTGCGCTTAACCTCTTCCTCCATTGGATCAATTAAAAGAGGAGGTTTGTCCTTCAATGCAATAATCTTGACATTTAAAAAAAACCCACAATTTCATGTTAGGAACCTACTCACGCCATGCAGAGTAACAGGTTGAAAGAACACTCTTGGCTTAATTTATCCAAAAATAAAAAGAACCTGTACCACAATCTTCCAAGGATTTCCAGAATTGTATGGGCATAAATGCTCATTACTGTTCTGCAGTGGAAACTGAAATTGGGGAAAAGGGTGGAAATAAAAAAGTGACAGTACATATTCACATTGCATATGATTACTTTCTTGCTCCAGTGCCACCCTAGTACTGAATGTTAATGTGAAATACCTTTTTGCATGAAGTATTTCTGTAGCATCCGCTTAGTATTCTGGTCGCCACACAGGATGAGATGGCCTGGAACTTTACCTGTTTAATACTGAATAAATTAAAACATGTTTTTAATTCCAATGCTCTATCATGTCACTCTACATTCTTGTCATAAACTGTTAAATATCTCTACTCATGAGCGTATTCCAATGACACATGACAGGAAGATGTAGATAACCCCCTTATTCTCCCTTGTTCAGCGGTAGAAAAAGACTATCAAATGTACCTAACTGTTAGGGGTGAATTATGGCAGCTTGGTGAAGATAACTCATTCGGGCGAGATTGCTCATCCTCCACAATGCGTTTGTTGAGGGCGCGATTCTGAGAGGCCAACATTTTTTTCCCAGGCAGCAGGGTGCCTGGCCGACAAGAGAACCACAGCCGACCAGCACGCATAGGGCAGGGGGACCTATCCATCTGCCTCCCTGCTCTCAAAGGGAACAATTTGGCATGCTTGGTCCATCAAGGTGGGGGGAGGTGGGGGTGAGAGTAAATTGTGTCCTTTTCCAGCAATGTCCATGCACCAACAATAACAAACACATATAAAATGTACCCTCCATAGGAGCAGATCTCAAAGAGTGCAAAATTGCATTCCCCATCCCTTTTGCGTCGAGAGAAGGAGAGGGGCGCTTATATGCTAAGTGACCGCTCCCGCTCCCCTAAAAGGAATCCCTAGTTGTCTAGTGGCCATTGCTGCTCCCTGGGGGTGGCAAAGTGGTAGAAAATACCCCCAACTTGCCCCTCCAGGGGAGCAGCAATGTTTTGCCACCATGGGGGACAATTGAATGGGCTGACCCTGCAATTGTAGGACAGGCCACTTAAATACCCCCCTAACTCCCATGAACAGGGGAATAATTGGGAAGTATCCAATGGATACTATATCTCCATTGGTTGAGATACACTATTAATGGTTGACTCTACACCACAATGATAGGCTTTTTTCTCTTGTCCCATTTAGTGGAAGATTACAGCTCTCTTCATCTATTTTCAGAAGTGAATAATAATGATAGCTGTGCATACGTCACAATAAAATAAAGGTTAGTTCCTTGTTACATCTTTCCATAGAGATCAATTAAAGAATTTCTCTCAAGTAGCCTATAGGCACGTTTTTAAGTATTTGTGTCTGTTTTGTTTGTAGTTTCCCTCTCACAAGGAAAATGGGGTTCACCAGATTGACTCTTGAAACCATAAAGACATTCTATGTCCTGATGAAGGCCGACTGAAATCTGGCTAGAACGTTGTAGGATAGACGTATCCTGCAATTAGGGCCGAAACACAGAGTGTCGACCTACAATTCGACTAGATATTGTCTGCCTGCTAGTCTTCTCCTTGAAGAACAATAATTCCTTTTTCATAACGCACCACACCCTTGCACTGTGACAATATCGGTTACCCATGAGAAGAGTTGAACAACATTAGACATTACATTATTGTATCGGTTTTTGTGCTTTAGGTGTGGCACATGTGATGTATATCATTGTAAACTCTGTTTAATTTTCTTCTTTGTGATGGTGTCTAAAGATTATATATTAGGACCCGCGACCTGAACAGAGCTCCCCCTACAGGGTGCACGGATGCCACCTGCCGAAAGAAGCCGGCTGCTGCGAGGGGCCCCTGGGTGGTTTCCCTTCTGTTACGCTGGGAAGGAAGCGAGAGACCGTTGGGGCATGCCTGGAGCTCAGGAGCTCCAAGGCAGTGTCTTGGGCCTGCTTCCTGGCAGGGAAACAATAATAGAGCTAATGCGCTCTAGCGAAGAAACTCTCCATACGCTGTAAGCACTGAATCCTGAATATTAATGTAATGCAGCATCTAGAATGTTTCCTATGCAGGTGTGTGCTGTCCTGCATCCTTTCTAATATGTATATCACATAGAACATATACAATCATAATATCTATGAATACCACACACAAGCTACATGAGTGAAAATGTCACTTATCTGTATCTTGCTCTGAGCAGCAAAGACAGGAGAAGTAGAAGAAGAGCTGCAGACATTTAAGGGACCATGTGCATAAGAATTGGTTGGTTTGGGTCCCATGTTTCGTGGCTGTATTTCAGATTACCAAGGACGTCTGGGAAATGGAGTTCAGGACAGCTCCAGGCTACCTTTTCAGTTAAATCGGAACTTTTTCATCAAGGATTTCAGCACCTATGTAAGTTTTGCTTTTCTTGGAACTGTTGCTTTGCTGAAATCTTGCTGCTGAGCTATTTATGTTTAATGTTAATTAAAGAAAGAGAACCATAATGCTCACCTTCGTGTCTCTAATAGAATCAAGACTTTTCTAAAAGTTATTCTGGAAAATCTTCAATATATAGATACACAGTTGGTGTACCAACCCATGGGTGCAAACACTGTTTTCTCGCCCCTGTATGTTTTTGTCAACCCCTTGCGGCTGAACCACCCAAAGTTCCTGAACTTCCTCCTCCTCCTCACCTGACAGACTACAGTCTGGTGTTGCAGACGACAGGGGTCTTCGGGCTCTGTAGTCCTTCTTCTTTCTTCCTTTTTTTTCGTAGAATGTGTCCCTCTTTCGGAAGGAAGCCACAGTGAAAAGCTGTCCGACAGCACAACCTGTGGCTCCTCTCCCGTAAGGGACTAGTTGGGGAAAAAGCCAGTCCCGGCACAAAAAATCCCACGTAGACTGGTAGCAGGTGTTGAAGATCCAACCTAACCAAAGCAGAGTGGGAAATGGGCTCCGCAGGCTCCAGAGAGATGCAGGTAAGTTTTTACCCAAGATAAGTCACCACGGGATTTGAACAAGCAACTGATGAAGAGTATAGTGGAAATCCACATAAAATGTGGAACCCGGAATGTGATACAAACAGGAGCGAGTAAAGGAATGAGATGAAGAATAGCAAGCGTGAGGGAGAGCAACAGCAGGAAGAGTGAGAGAGTGAAGAAACACCCTGTGTGAGGTAAGACAGAGCGGAACTATAGAACAGGCGCCCCCCAAGTTACACAGTGCAGAAGAAGAGAGCAGCGCACCGGAGGAGCGCCGAGGGCTGAAAGAGTGGGAAAAATATTCGCGGAAAAGCAGAAAACAGCAGAGAAAAGAAAAGTAAACTAGCATTGTAGCAACGGAGAAAAGCACACGGCAGCAGCGAGGCTGACCAAGCAGGGTTGCAACGCACAGCGTTCAGGGAGGGCAGAGATGGTAAGCTTCTCTGGACGCTGCATCCACAACACTAGACCGCTGCAGACACAGTGTAGGGAACGAAATGGAGTCTTCAATGGCCACGATGCAGCCGCACCCGGGACCAGAGGCTCCATGGCATGCGGCGCATGACAGTTTTATATTATTGTTTTCACAACGCTAACCAACCGTTTGATGGTTTGCGCCCATATTTGTTGTTTTCCACATGAATCATGTTATTTACCAATTTTGTATAAAAAACACACAAATGATTACTTTTTTTTTAGTAAACCCTCTGGCACATGTGGTGATGATTTGTCAAATTCCAGCCATCAATAGGTGTAACAAATAGTAGTTAAGGTGTAAAAGGGAGGGGTTAACTGTCTCGTTGTGCGTATAGTCTGACATGATTCTTCCCCTAATAAGACTGATACCTTGTTAACAAAAAAGTGGGAAGTACCCATATGCATTGCATACGTATGAACACAGTAAACTATTTTAGAAGTGCTCTAAAGCAATTCAGGCAAAGCACACCCAGTTTCACTTTTTAGAATGGCGTCAGTTATTCAAGGTGAGTTAAACCTATTGGTAGATACACTTTATAACACTATTCCTAATACAAGAATAGACAGTTTAACCAAGGATACTTTTCAGAAGTGTAGGATACAATTCTAAGTTAAATAGGAACTCTAGAAGACTTTTAAGAAAGACAATCAGCAGTTCAAGATAAATAAGGCCCTATATACTTTTTAGAGGGGCATTATGCCACTCTTAATACAAGTAAACACTTCAAGACTGTTTTAGAAATGCCCGAAAGCATATCACGGGAAGCAAAACCTAATAGTACACTTGTAGAAGAGCCACCAGCTATTCAAGGTGAGAAAACCCTATTAGTAGGCTTTTACACTCAGTCAGTTTAGAAATGATAAAACAGTACCAACGCATTACTTTTTTAGAAGGGTAAAAACACAGTCCAAAGTATTAGAGGGGCTGTATGCAACTCAAAGTTAAGTAATAACTTAAGGACACTTTGTAACTTGTTCTGTTAAGAATGGATACTGTTACACACTAACACATTGGGCTTCATTACACGGATTGCGGTAAGGGATTACCGATACCAGTAAGGGTACCGGTACTGGTAATCCCTTACCGCCTTCCTACGAAGTCCCTTTGTGGGTCCCTACCTTAACGGCTGGTTTTACCAGCCGTTAAGTACGCGACCCGCAAAGGGACTCAGAAGGTAATTACGGTACCGCAATTTGCCGTATGGTAATTACCGCCTTCCCCATTATATTGAGCCCTATGGGGGCAAAAATGGGAATGGGGAAGTGCCATGGTGAATGGGGAATTACCGCCCCCGCACACCTTGGAATGGGGTGGTAATTCCGCCATTCACCATGGCGGACTCAGTAAAATACCGGAGGCAACCATGGCGCTAATAGCGCGATGGTTACCGCCTTCCGTGTAATGCGGCCCATTTACAGGATGGTACTTTCAATACATGTTATAATTTCAAGACCGATACCTTATCTTTTGAAGTCCTTCTCCATTCTATGGCAAGCATTTTCTCAGAGGCTGAGGAGGAATCCTAGTGGTCTAGAAGGCAGCTGTAGGCAGGTCAGGTTAGAGTTCAGATGCAGGAAAGTCAGAGTTCCAGAGCATATCTCTTCAAACAAGAAAGTATCAGCTTCAGAGTTAGTGAAACGTGTTCAGGGACTTCACAGAAGGCTTCCTATAGAAGTTTCAGCATTAGGCCTGGGAGAATGGTATGGGCAAACTACCAAAACACACGAATCACCCACTCAGTATGTATTACCCAAGCCAACACAGTACCCCATCTAAGAAGAAGAGCTTGGATATGGTTGTTTTCCCATTCAGCAGCAGAGGACCATGGCCCTGGATTCTCAGTCTGGAGACTGAAGAAATGGACACTCGAGGGAAACTGGCAGCAGCAGTCGACAGGAGAGGCTTCTAACAAAGGATTCTTCAAGGCTTTTAACGGCTCTGCAGATTTGACACGCGGAGGGAGGATGAGTGTGGTGCACATGGAGGACCAGTTTGGCTAGTACGGTGAAGGGAGCCCAAGGACAAGTGCTGGCAGAGGATGCTGGGAGGAATGGTAGGGGGTGGTCTGGTCCATGTATGACTTTGAAGAGACCCGGTCGCAGGCGCAGCAGCAGATGGAGAGTTAGCAAGGGAAGGGAAGAGGGAAGGAAGAGGAAAAAAGGAAAGTCTTGAGAATTTTCCAGACCTTAAGACAATCTGGCTGAATTCTGAGGGGGTTGGGGGGGCGTTCCAGAGGGAGGAGCGTTGGACCTGCAGAAATTTGGAGCCAGAAGACCGAAGGACGAAGGACTCTGGCCAGGAGGTATTTAGGGAGGGAAAGCAGGATGTAAAGAGGTCCCAGTCCCCAGAAAGCCTTGTGGATGATGCAAAGGGTCTTGAATTTAATCATTGCTGTCACCGGGAGCCAGTGGGGAGATTTTAGGGCTGGAGCGATGCAGTCCTTGGGTTTGAGGCCATGAGGGATGGAGACCCTACTGTGTTTTGCAACAGTTCCAGCAAGACTGAAGAAAACACAGTGCAAGAAAATGCATTTAAATGACAACCATTAGTGTGTTATTGTTCCCCACAGCATGTGGCTTTAACGTAGGATCCCCTTCCAAACACCCACCATTTGCACTTCTAAAGGTGCCTACCCATGTCAATAGCCGCCTGTTGTGTTGGCAGGGCCTCGTACTGGGAGGCCTGCCAGCGCTGAATGAAAGGGACAACCAAACCATGTTGGTAACTCGGGGTCCCCGTGTGCACTACCTGTGTGATGCTGGTGGCCCCCTTTTATTCCACAGATACTATGACAGAGCGCATCACGGTAGGCTTAAAGGAACATACACCACACTCCTCCTTTTTCATAATTATAACAAAACTTGGCTCACGTAGCCTACATTATGACAATGGGTGGAAATACTCAATGTTCAGCCTGATCCTCAAAAACCACTTGACAGATGAGTGAAATAGATGGGTGTGTGGGTCAAGAGGGCCCAACTTCAAAGGACCTCATCACGAGTTGGGCGGTATCCCGGCTGCAATACCGCCCAACTGTAATAGCGTTAGAACCCACCAGTCCGATGGTATTACAGCCGGATCACGGGTTGCGTATTAACGGTAAATTCCCATTCCCCATTGAGTCCATTGAATCCAATGGGGTATTTTTGGCACTAATACAGCCGGCCGGCAGTAATACACATCACTAAATGGGTTTTCACCTCCAGAAAAAATCTGGAGGTAAAACAGCCCATTTAGCGCCCAACTTGTGATAGGCACAGACCTTAAACGCCGCATCTACGGGCTACAGCCCAACTCATGATGAGGCCCAAAGTCTTGCAGGTATGTTGGTGGTCTGCGGCGTTCTTGCACAGGATAGTGTCTACTTTCGATGGAATCCTCATGCCCTTCACTAGCAGGGCCTCCTCCTTCATCCATTAGGTAACCTTTGTCACCCCTGGACTGAGGTTCATCAGGATCAGACTCATTGCTACACAGCCCTGGCCATCATGGGGCCCTCCCCACCACCCTGCTGTTCTCGCCCATGGATTCAGGCGATATTGCAATTCTTCAGAAGAAACTGGAGTTCCTCATCACAGTTGAACACACATCAGAAGCAGTGACCATAGATCTCATGGTGCAAACCACTTCCAGTGGGGTGGCTCAAGGGGTAGTGACATCTTTGCTTTCAGGTGTCTGGAGCGAATCAACACTCTTTCTCCTACTTCCAGATGTTGCTCATGCAATCTCCTCTTGACATTCTCCCTCTCGTTCGCTCTTCTCCTTTGTTCCACCACGTTGTCATCATTGATCCTCCGTGGGCTGCGGAGTGAATTGTCAGGGAGTAGTCCTCTAGGGCATCGCTGGAATAGGGCTTCCGCTGGCGGAATGCCAGTCGAGCACTGGGGTTTGTTGCGATATTCTGATAAAAGCTGGTACAGGGCCCTCCGTTCATATTCACCTTGTCCGTGTGCAATCATAAACACTTTATTAATTGTCCGCATTAGCCTTTCTGCATGACCATTCGCTCTGGGCCAGACCAGTGTCACTTTCCGGTGCCTCACTCTGAGGTCCTGCAGATATTCTGAGAAGCCTGCGCTTTGCAATGGTGGGCCATAATCTGTGCATAGCTCCGTGGGAAGTCCATAGGTGGAGAATACCTTCTCCAAAACAGGCACCATGTCTTTGGGCGAGGTGGACTGTACCAATTCCACTTCTTGATACCGCGATCACTGGTCTATTAGGACTAGAAAATGTAATTCACTGCAGGTAGACCCAAAGTCCATGTGTATTTTCTCCCAGGGCATACTGCTTCTAGTCATACATTTGATGCAGGGCTCTTCCTGGCATTGTGGCATGGCATCACACGCGTGTGCGGATAAACTCCTCTACCTTGTCCTCAAAGCCTGGGAACCCGACTTTCATCCAGAGTCGTGCTTTTGTTTTTGCCACTCCTTGGTGTCCTCTGTGGGCGAGTTCTAGCACTTGTGGCACCAAACTTGTGGGGATGACCATTCTGGGCCCTCTAAGGATTAGTCCATTGTCCATAAATGTGAGCTTGTTCCTTACATGCCATATTTGTTCCAGTGTTTGATTCGCCTCACGTGTGCACCGATCCAGTTTTTCAAGGACCCTTATCCATTCTCCTTGGGTCCCAGCTGACTGCAAAATTTGGAAACACTCCTCTTTCGCCAAGGCCTCCCTTATGTCGTCAATGTACATTGACGACATAAGGGCGTCGCAGCCGCTACCAAGGTCTGCAGAAATGCTTTTGTTTCTCCTTCCTATTCGGATACCTCTCTCTGCCCTACTTCTGCGGGATGGCGAGATACATAGTCTGCTGCGTTGGCGTTTCCTGGGTGGAATAACAGCTTGCGGTCATATTCCTGTAGAGCGAGCATCCACTGCTCGATGCGAGCTGGGGGTTTGGAGGATGATCCCCCCCCCATTATCGGGATTAGGGGTTTATGATCAGTGATCACCATTACTGACTTTCCATAAATATAGAGGTGAAAATGTCTGCAGCCCCAGAGCTTCTCGCTCTATTTGTGAATATCTTTGTTCAGTCTCGGACAGGGCTCTGCTTGCATATGCCACCAGGTGATAATTTCCCCCATCGTCAGGCTGCAACAATACTGCCCCTAAACCAAACAGACTTGCAGCCACAATGATTTCCGCCTTGCTGCTCAAGATGAAGGTGGCTCGTTGGCAGTAAGCATGTTCTTGATTTCCTCTAATGCATTCTGTTCTAGGGTGGTACACCTCCTTACTTTTTTTGTAAGATTTCTGAGGTGCTCAGAGAGAGTGGCCAGGTTCTGTATGAATCTTATGCAGTATGTGACCATTCTGAGGAAGCTGGGCACCATAGAAGCATTCATCTGGGGGCCTGCGTTTTGTTTGTCCTTCACCTTCAAGAGGTCCGGATAGATCCCCCCCTTCTTGGAATCCGAATCCGAAGAATTCTATCATCTTCTGCAGGAAGGCACACTTGTCCTCGTGCAGGGTGAGGCCTAGTTGTTGTATGCGCCTCAGAACACCTCCCAACCTCTTCAGATGCTCCTGTTCCAATTTTGCGTAAACCATAATGTTGTTGCTTATGTTGATGGCCCCTTTAAGTCCTGCCAAGGCTCAGTGGATTTTGTTTTGAAACACTTCCATGGCTAACGATATGCCAAAGTTGAGAAGTTTGTACCTATATAGCCCTCAGTGCATAGTGAATGTGATAAAATGTGAGGCTGGGTCCAATACAAGCTGGTGGTACCCCGATCTCAAATCAAGCTTCCGAGAAGTATCTTGCTCCCTGTAAATCTGCTAGGATATCGTCAAGCGTTGGTGTGAGGTGCCTTTCTCTTTTTTATCGCCCTGTTTGGAAGACGCATGTCTACACATATGTGTATAGCATCGGGCTGTTTGGGCTACCTTCAGATTACGATGGGGGATAACCACAGGGTTGGCCCTTCTACTTCCTCTATAATATCCATCTTCACTAGGATGTCCAGTTCTTTTTCAACCTTCTCGGGCAAATAGAAGTGCACCCGCCTGTGCTTTAGCGCAGTCAGTTGGACTGTGGGGTCCCCCGTGAGTTTGCCGATGCTGTGCACCCACTCGCATATTGGGTCATCAGGGATTGAATGGGCCTCATTACGGGTCTGGCGGTAAGCCTGCCGGTGCTACCGGTGGGTTGCTGCCAGTCCCGTAATAATTTACTGGTGCCTGACTTCCCGGTGCCAACGGTGCCAAAGTCCGGCACCGGTATATTTGTTAATCCCCATTCCCCCAGAGTCCTATGGGACTCTATGGGAGTGGGGACACGGGAGCACCGGCACCGTTAGCAATGGTTACCGTTTCCTACCCTGTCTGCTGCCTTATACTCCTACTGCACCTCCTCAGAGGTACTCTGCCTTTCCTCTCCTTCCCCCTGAAGCTCATGGTATCCCAAGCTCTGGTTCTCTGTAGGTTGGACTATGTAACAGCCTCTTTCTAAATCTACCTGCCTCTACTCTCCGCCCTCTGCAACTAATCCAGAACAGGACTGCAAGTCTTATCCTTGGCCTCAAGCCCTGGGTTCGTATCTCTCCAGCTCTGAAATCTCTCCATTGGCTCCCAGTGGATGCAAGGAATACATTCAAAACCCTCTGCATTGTCCACAAGGCTTTATGGGGCCTGAGTCCAAAATACCTTGAGCTATCCCTCCGCAAATACCTCCCCCCTCGAGCTCTTCGCTGCTCTACCTCGAACTCACTCAGGGTCAGTCGTTTTTCAAAGAAACAAGCTGGGGGTAGATCTCTGTCTTCGGCTGTGGCCTTCCTCTGGAACAGCCTATCTGCCACTATAAAACTTGAGGAGAACCATCTCTGGTTCCAGAAGCACCTCAAGACTTTCCTCTTTTCTTCTGCCTTCGCTCCCCCTCTCCCCTGCTGATCTGTTCTCTCTTGGCACCATGCAACTGGCTGTGCTCTGTCCTCCGGGCCCAGGTACCTGCTCACCCTACCATCCTGCCGCACTGCCTCTCCAGGCCACCCTCCCGCACTGCCTCCAGGCCACTCCTTGCACTGGGGTCTGTATCTGTACCCATACAGCCCCCCCTTTTCTTCCTGCACTTATCAGACCTACCCTGTCTGCTGCCTTAAACCTAGCACTTGCAAATTGCTGGCTGCACTACCATTGTTTGTTGCCTTTATTATTTATTTATTGTTATTTATCTGTTTCTCCTCTGCTTCACACTTTCCACTTCTCCCCTTCCATGCACTTTTCCCCTCCCCCTCTCCTATGCACTTGCGCGTTCTCAATGTCACTGAGCCTAGTAAGATCGCTGTTTTGTTCTCCCCTGTTCCCCTCCCTTGCCTTGTCGCACTCTGAAACACTTGTGTACGAGCGCGATAGAAATAAAATATCAATATCAATATCAAGTCTGCCTACCGTGACCACTGCACATGGCAGGGTCAGACCTGTCGGGCACAGCGGCTCCCGCAGGCAGACTTGTAGTTTTCCAGTCCGGAAACAAGGGTGGCCAGTGAGCTTACCAGCACCCTTGTTTCCGGAACAATATTGTAATGAAGCCCAATATCTTCCAAGCAGACACCGTACGTGAAGTTTACTGTGTGTAGTGCCTCTGCTGCTGAACATTCCAACAGTGTCACTTGGCTCACTTTGGTGACAAAGAGTCTTGCTCTGATGGTGACATCATTATGTCGAACAGAGGCGGTAAAGACCCCCTCCAGGAGTAGTGGTGTTCTCCACCAAATGTGTGATATGAACTTTCGTACCTTTCAGAAGTGGGGCATTTGTCAATTTTCGGTAATGTTCATCCACCATGACACTCACTGGCGCTCCAGTGTCGGTCAGCATGGGGATCTGGGAGTCACAGATGTCGATTAAACATTTAGATTGATGTCTTTTTGGGAATGCAGCTCCGGCATGCTTGAAATGAGAAATCCGTCGTCTTGGTCTTCATCCTCCTCCTTTGCAGGCTGGTTCTCTTCCGGGTGTGACTGTTCGACTTGAGCTACTCTTCGAGTTGGCTTTTGAAATAACTGTCTGGGAGGAGCCTACCCTCTTGAGTATGTTGATGGTGCTGGGGCTCGGCAGACCCACGCAAAATGATTTGGCATGCCGTATCTCGCACAGACGTGGCATTTTGGTGGGCAGTCTTTGGAGTGTGGGTGATCATAGCCACAGTTAGGGCATGGGGATGTCTCACTGACTCGCCCTTCTTTCTTGTTCCACGGCTGTCATCTATCCAGCGCGTGCCTCCTCCAGTGTGGTATATTTAATGGCAGCACACATTTTGTCTGCCCTGACATCCGTCAACTCGTGGGATCATCCAAGTTCCAGGATGTGCACTAGGGTGATGCCTGGCTCACACAGTATTTGTTGTTTTACCTTTACAGAAGAACAACATTGCATCAACTGCTGTCGCAGTTGGCGGTCTTCATTTGGCCATGCACATGTTGTAGCCATTCTCCACAGTCTGCAGTGGAACGCATCGAGGGACTCGCCCTCCTTCTGCTTAGCCATCCTCATCAGGAACCTTTCGTAATCCAGGTTCGCCATAGGTACAAAGTAATCCTGGAGAGCCATCTTGGCTGCGCCAAACGTGTCGTCAGCAGGTTGAAGGCTCTCGAAAATGTTATGGACAGCAGGGCTAGCTGAGTAAAGCATGATGGATTTCTTTGTGGCATCATTGTCTTCACCAGTGGCTGCCAGGAACATCTGAAACCGTTTTATCCATGCAGACCATCTGGGGCCCAAAGCCGACGCTGCTCCTGATACATCGAACTCTTGCAGTGGCGCAAGATATGTTGCAGGGCATTGCACTCTTGGGCCTGCGTGGGCAACCCAGGAATCATCCGCCATTCTGCATATCCGGCGGGTGTGTAGGCGTGTGTACTGCGAACACAACCACCATAGATGGGGACGGTCTGTGGCTTCTCGTCTGGGTGGTCAGTTGATTGTTGCTTGAGCTTGACGTGGGGCTGTAGGTGGGGGCACAAGCACTCTCAGGGGAGCTGCTATCGACCTTGTCTCAGCATCGATGCAGCACCCTGCTCCTGTGATGGGAGAGCTCAGCCTAGTGGGGGCGTGACCCACGCCCCAGGCCGCATGAAATGCGGGACGATAGATGGTCTGGGAGTTTAGGCGCGGGGTGGGGGGAAAACGGCGCGAAAGCGTAGGGAGGGGCGTCCGAATGGCGCCACAAGAAACAAAAGCCCAGGAAGTGCAGGAAACAGCACCTGGTACGGTGCGAATTGTAACACCAAGGTGTCAGGGGGTAACCCGGCCGCCCCCAGGAAGGAACAAAAGGCCGGGGGGGTATAAGTAAGCCTGGAAAAGGAGAGGCGGCACAAACCAGGTAAGAGCTCACCTCTCTCGGGTAGGCTCTTGGTACCTGGAGAAGGGGAAGGAAAAACGTTTTGCTCTTGCGGGCTCACGCATTTTCTACCTCTCTAGAAGTTTAGACTACCGCGGCGGCCACAACGGTACGCAAGACACTTTTCGGAGCAGGAGAGAAGGATACTTGTTCAGTGGCCAAACAGAAGCGCGACCGACAGAATTTGGACGAGAAGGATGGCGGAAGGAAGAGCAAAGAGGGCCAGAGAATTCTCAGAATGGGCAAGAAAGGCGGAGAAGGAGTATGGAGCACAATGGGTGCTAGAAGTAATGCAGAAAGTAGAGAGAGCGAAGACAACGTCACCTCTGCTGTTCCTAGAGCACAGCAGCAGCAAAGGTGAAGACGAGGTACCACAAGGACAGAAAAGGGGGAGAGCGGAGGCGAAAAGAGCAGAGGAACAGACGGAGGCACCGACCAAGAGAAAGAAGAAAGATAAAAAGAAAGGTACTGTGAATAATAATGTGGGGAATAAAATAGTAAAAATGTTAAAAAATTGCGTCACGGTTTCGGGTAAATCGCCCAGAACCAACGACAAGAAGAGCAGACGGGGGAAGAAAAGCAGGGAAGAGTGGTAGGGGAGTTCATAAGATGAATCAAGCAGTGATGACGAAGAAAGGGATCACCTAAAGGCTTGGGTAAAATGGAGAGGAGTGGTGAGCAAAGAAAGACGGAGTGGGGTAGGGGGGCAGGGGCAGAACCCAGAGAGGCCCCGGTCCCTACACCACAGGGAGCACCAGATGAGCCCAGGGAAGCCCCGGGCCCGGCCCCACAAGGGGCACCAGTAGTCCCGGTGCCGCAAGGAGCTCCGATTTTATCAACACCACAAGAGGTTCCGGTAGGGCCAAGCATAGGGGCAGGGGCCACACCACCGGGGGCAGTACCGCCGGTGGCAGCGGCGGAAAACGAGGCGCCCCTCATGACAAAATGTGGCAGGCCAACCATAGGTAAAGACGCACAGGGCAGGTCAATGAAAGCGATGGCCTGGTACATAAATGACAAAGTAAAGGAAAAAATCTGGGGAAAAGAATTGATCGATATATTTACATTATTAGATTGTCAAAAGAGGGGGATGAATGTAGCACTGGAGGACATGAAAGAGGATGAAAAAAGCATACTAAAAAAGGGGCAAGTAGTTAGGAACTTTGACAATTGGATGTCGGCCTTCACCATAATGTCTACAATCATATTACAAAAATTCCCGGAAGACGGGGTAGCATTAGTGGCATATCAACAGAGGGTGCTGAAGGTACACGCAGCATTTGGAGGGGACGCATGGCTGGAGTATGACCATGAGTTCAGAAAGGTGATGGACTGCTTTCCGGACATGGGCTGCGACGAAGAAAACTTTAACCTCTACATTTTTAACGTGCTAAAAGAGAAATGGGATTCCAAGGAGCTGAGCACAGGGGGACAGCAGAGAAGGTAGTACTGGCAGAATGATTACAAAATGGATTATAGATCGAGTGGCAGAAGGTACGAATCCAGCTATGACAGGAATAGAGACCAGACTTTTCGGAGCAGAAATTACGGGTCACGGAGAGGATGGCAGAGCAGCCTGCCCCCAACAACACAGGGTGGGGGCAGTGGGAACACGGGGACGGCACGAGCGGAACCAGGGCAATGCAGGAGCTTTGAAAAGGGAGTACCATGCAGTTGGGAATGGAAGTGCAAATTCAGCCACAAGTGCGAGAGATGCAAGGGTGACCATAGCAGCTCCAAGTGCACAAGGGCCGCGGCGACAAGCAGCAGAAGAGATGAGACGTGGAGATAAGAACTGGGGCAGGAAAGGGGCCACGCCGGTGAAAATCGAGGAGATGGAAAGGTGGCTCCGGAAATACCACAACCCAGAAGCAGCAGAACAAATCAGACAAGGCTTTGGAGAAGGTTTCAACATCCCGTTTACCGGACAGGGAGTGCAAGACATTCCTAGGAATCTAAAATCAGCAAGCGAAAACAGGGAGATAGTGACCAGTAAGATCAGGAAGGAAGTAGAACTAGGGAGGGTAGGGGGCCCGTTCACGGCCCTACCATTTGAAGAATTCTTATGTTCGACACTAGGGATGGTGCCGAAAAAAGAGGAGGGGGAATACAGGTTGATACACCACCTGTCCTACCCGCCGGGTGCCTCGGTGAACGACGGCATCGCTCAGAGCGAGGCGACAGTATCATATTCAGACTTCGAGGAGGCAGTGGAACTGGTCAGAAAGGCAGGGGAAGGGGCATGGATGGCAAAAGCAGACATTAAATCGGCATTTCGCCTGTTGCCAGTCAACAGCAGATCACAAAGATGGTTATGCATGCATTGGGAGGGGGAATACTTCATCGACAAATGCCTTCCGATGGGGTGCGCCATCTCATGCGCATATTTCGAGAGGGTGAGTTCATTCTGACAATGGGCAGTAGCACAGGAAATGAGGGAGTCCATGATGGTGCATTACCTAGACGATTTTTTATTCGTCTGCCCCAAAGGTGCGGATATATGCAGGGCAACCCTGGACAAATTCGTAGAAATAACGAGCGAGTGGGGTTTTCCTCTAGCGAAGGAGAAAACGATGGGGCCAACACAGGTTATCCAATTCCTAGGTATAGAGATTGACTCAAACAAGGGGAGGTGTCGGATCCCAGAGGACAAGGTGACGGAGCTACTGCAGACAATAAAGGAACTACAAGGAAGAAACAATGCAACAGTGAGAGAATTGCAGGCACTGGCAGGGAAACTGAACTTCGCAGGAAGAGTCATACCTCAGGGGAAGGTGTTCCAGAGAAGGATCAAACTGAAAACGAGAGGTGCTACCAAAGGGCACCACAGGGTCAGGCTAGGAGGGGGAATCAAGAGAGATCTGGAAGTATGGGCAGAATTTCTGAAAAACTTCAAGGGGGCGGTAATATGGCGCTCACCGGTGAACGATGAAGGTAAAAGCGTGTTGTTCACTGACGCAGCCGGTGGCTTTGGTTTTGGCGCAATACTGGGGAAAAAATGGTGTGCAGACAAGTGGCCAAAATCATGGCAAGTGGCGGAATGGACAAAGAACATAACGCTGCTGGAGCTCTTCCCGATATGGGTCGCGTTATGCGCATGGAGGGAAGAGCTAGGGAACAAGGAGTTGGCGGTATGGTCAGATAACATTGCGGTGGTGCACGTGTTAAACAAGGGAAGTGCGTCATGCAGCATAGTATTGGCATTAATGAGGGCAATCACCCTGGAAAGCCTAAAAATGAATACATGCATAAAGGCGAGGCATATCGCTGGGGAAGAAAATGTGGTGGCTGGTGCAATCTCTCGCTTTCAGTGGGAGAAATTCAGGGAGCAGAGACCGGACGCCGACAAGGAAAGAACGCCCATGCCGCGGAAGGCCTGGGTCCCGTTGGAGGCACTAGAAAGGAAAGCACGGTTGGCCTCAAGGTCGACTCAAAAGAGGTGGGAGAAGAACGGAGAAAAGAAAGGGTCATCGAAAAGCTGACCAGAAATGCCCTGACATACAAGACGGGTAAGCAGTACGAAAAGCATGTGAAAGATGTGTTGATGGAAACAGGTGTAAAAAAAGGTGGAAAAAATTTCAACGGGAAAAATTTGTGAATTTCTTGAAGGGGCATTTGCCAAAGGGAAAAAGAAAAGCTGGGCAGCAGCGCACCTGGCGGCGGTGGCATATACCACAAAAGTGGCGGGCATACCGGACCCGACTGACAGCGCTAAGATAAAATACGCTATGAGGGGATGGGCGAAGTTAGAGGGGAAGAAACCAGAAGGCCGGTAAATTTTGGGAAATTGATAATTCTGCTGAAAGTGCTACAAGACACGTGCAGCAGCACGTACGAAACCACGCTGTTAAGGGCAGCATTTGCACTAGCTTACTATGGGGCTTTCAAAATAGGGGAACTGGTGGCCAGGAATACGGTGGCAAGAGACGGCCTGGCAAGAAAAGACGTTAGCATGGGTATCAAGGGGATGTCGATAATGCTAAGGAAATCTAAGACAGACCAAATGGGGAAGGGAAGAGCAATAGATCTCAATTGCATCAGAGAAAAGGACCACTGTCCCAGATGCATCACCCAAGAATTCCTAGATCTGCGACCAGAGGTTGACGGACAGTTATTGATCCATAGGGACGGCAGCGCGCTCAGCAGGTACCAGTTTCAGGCAGTATTAAAACAGGCGGTGGCGAAAGCGGGTTGGGATCCAGCCGAGTTTGGGACACACTCTTTCAGGATAGGGGCAGCAACCTCTGCGTGGGCGGGGGTACTGGGAGCAAAGGGGGTGAGACAAATTGGGGGATGGAAGTCGCAATGTTTTAAGAAATACATAAGGGAGGAACTGATATGACACTTATGTCCCCTGTTTCTACAGAGGCCGGACCATACAAATCGGCATGGATAGTGGGGCACACTTTCGTGACCCGGGCAGGCAGGTGGCTGGAAGAGGTGAAGCAAGGATTACATTTTAGGAACACAATTACGTCATGGTGGGGACTCCCTGGGATGCACTGGGAGGACATCCACGACAGATTATCGGACCTGATAGGTTTCAGGGAACCCCCCCGAGTACCTGGTTATACATCTAGGGGAGAACGACCTGGTGAGCATGAACAGGGGTAAATTGCAAAGGAATATCTGCGAGTCACTGCATAGCATCGCCCGCAGCTAGTGGAAAACCGAGATTTTTATGTCGGAGATAATACCAAGAAGGGTTTGGCATGGGGCACAGAAGAGGCACGCAATTGAGATAGCCAGAAAGAAACTAAATAAATAAGTAGAAAAGTACTGCACGAGCACAGGGCTGCATTTCATAAGACATGGCTTACACCGGAACAATCCGGACATGTTTCACCAGGATGGGGTGCACCTATCAAAGGATGGGATGGGGGTTTTTTCCGACAACATTTTTAGGGCACTCCAGGAACGAGGTTGTAGGTAGGGTGCTTTTGGGGGGGACCTGAGCGGGCGTAAGGAACACCCACTCAGGTGTGGCGGTATGTGCCCAGGAACGAAGGCTCAGGGATAACAAGGACTCAGGAGGAGCCTTGAGCAGCTTCGGAACTGGACACAATGTGCCCAAAAGCATATGGCTGTGTAATTATTTTTGTTGTGTTGGATTTGCTGTAAGAAAATAAAATGCCTACGGCCTACAATTTCTCCATACACATAAGTTGTCTGTAATTTATTACTTAGGTAGGGATCTGGTAAGAGAAGCAAAGTGAACCCACACTACTCAGCCTATGACCCAGGCCCCAGCCGGATGAAATGCGGGACGATAGAGGGTCTGGGAGTTTAGGCGCGGGGTGGGGGAAAACGGCGCGGAAGCTTAGGGAGGGGCGTCCGAATGGCGCCACAAGAAACAAAAGCCCAGGAAGGGCAGGAAACAGCACCTGGTAAGGTGCAAATTGTAACACCAAGGGGTCAGGGGGTAACCCGGCCACCCCCAGGAAGGAACAAAAGGCCGGGGGGGTATAAGTAAGCCTGGAAAAGGAGAGGCGGCACAAACCAGGTAAGAGCTCACCTCTCTCGTGTAGGCTCTTGGTACCTGGAGAAGGGGAAGGAAAAACGTTTTGCCACCCAACCCACCCTACAAGAAAAATGGAAGAAGAGGGGGTGCAGGCAGGAGCCAGTACGCCGAGTACTCTCTCGGTACACGGTCCAAGAAGGAAGGAGCGAGCAGAAGTAAGAACGCCGAGTACTCTTTCGGTACACGGTCCAAGAAAAGAAGGAGCAGGCAGAAGAAAGGAACGCCGAGTACTCTTTCGCTACACGGTCCAAGAAACATCGTAGGCGGTATGTGCCCAGGAACGAAGGCTCAGGGATAACAAGGACTCAGGAAGAGCCTTGAGCAGCTTCGGAACTGGACACAATGTGCCCAAAAGCATATGGCTGTGTAATTATTTTTGTTGTGTTGGATTTTCTGTAAGAAAATAAAATGCCTACGGCCTACAATTTTTCCATACACATAAGTTGTCTGTAATTTATTACTTAGGTAGGGATCTGGTAAGAGAAGCAACGTGAACCCACACTACTCAGCCTATAGTCACAGCAAACTTGTAAGTGTATCCATGGTGTATCCATGGTGGGGCGCGCACTCACTCCAGGGAGGAGCTGCAACCCTGTTATGTGTTATGGTGTGTCAACTCAGCAGGCATGCGCAGGACTAGCAGGCTGGGCCTGCTTAATGTCCGTGGAGGATTAAGTAAACGTCGACTTTCACTTAACCAATGAACTTGTTTTTTTCTTTTTTCACTCTCCCGGCCCATGAACCGTGCAGGAGAGCTTTAGCCTGGACCAACTGAGGCTCATACACTGCCAATGGCCCGGGGATTCTGAACAGGGGGGTTCATGTCTCACTGTGCTCAGAGGAGCGCCATCGCTGTGCGCAGAAATCAGTGTTGCTCCCGATGTTTCCCGATCATGTGTGGAGCCAGCACCAGCAGGCAGAAAGACTTTGCCGCAGCGATCCTGTCGCCGGCGGCTAGAGGGATCACAACCATGCAGATTCCATCTGACGTTGCAACCGCCTCGTCACCAGTTGTTGTGTTTGCCGGGCCTCGTCCTGGTGAGGCATGCCAGCATTGAATAAAAGCGACAACCAAACTTAACTGCGTGACGCGGGTGGCCCCCTTTTATTCCACAGATCCCATGACTCAGTACGTCACAGTGCGCTTAAAGGAACATACATCACACCATCGACACCCCTCCATTATCTTTTTATCACTGTTGAACTAGCTGGGCTTTTTGGCCATAATAAAGCAGGCTTCGCACAGACAAATGCAGATTTAAAACACAGGCGCGTGGGCCCACAGTACATATTAGCCCAATGAGGCTACTGAGGGAAGGGGAAGCAGCGTGCAGCTCGTCCTGAATATGCCCCACAAAGACACCTCAAACACCCTCAGTTGAAAGGTTTTTCTGCACAGCTTAATTCATAGCTGAGGGGGCAAGGCACTCACCTTTGCAGCAAGATGATGCAGAGCAACACGGGTTCGATCCCTGGGTCCGCACTTGTTCTAACCAATTATTAACATTGATATACATTTTGTACTTGTTCTTTCCATATCCAGGTAGAAACCACTGAAACTTAGTTCATATTACTATTATCATCTTCACCAATTTGTACAATATTTTTCCACCACCTACAAACCATGCTCACCATTCCCTCCCCTTCTCCCGTCTCCCTTCACTCTAGAGACCTCTGCCTCCAGTAGCATAACCCCAAAGGAAGGGTGGCACCGTGCAAATAGTAAGAATAAACTGTCATTTAAAAGTGCACGCCAGGGTAAGCAATGTCCCAAACGTACATCCATCATTTCTTATTCCCTGGCATGAATGCAGCATATCACCAGTCTTTCGTCGCATTGGCTGAATAATCTTTTCTAAGTTATGCATACATGCCAACATTCTGTGACCAAAAATCTGTAGGAATCTTATAGTTTCAAAAATAGTCCGGCGAGGAGGTAATGATAGGAATAGGGCGCGTCAGCAGCCCATTGTCATTGAATGAGCCCGCCGCTGCGGGTGCATTCAATGACGATGAGGTGCCTACCATGCCTTCTGCCACCACACCAGCTCAGGGAGCCCTTGAAAGACTCCCCCGAGCTAGCGTGGTGCGGGGCTAATGGCGCCCTTTGTCAAAAGCACCCACGGCGGAGGGGCGCATTTAACCCGCCGCCTTGGGCGCCTTTTACATCAAAAGCCTGCATGTCGCGCCTTCAACCACTACGCCAGCTCAGGGAGCCCTTGAAAGACTCCCCTGAACTGGTGTGGCGGGGGCTAATGGCACCCTGGGGGGCATGGTGCCCTGGGCGGTCGCCAGGCTCGCCCCTTCGTAAGGCCGGCTCTCCACCAGAGAATGCTGATCATGCTGTGCCGGGCCTCAGGCAGCCAGGCCAAAAAAAAAACATTTAAAATAAATAAATAAATCAGTATTTGTTGCCACTAAATCGGTAGGCGGTAGGAATGCTTAAAACGCAGTATCCAACTGCCTAAATCGGTAGGGTTGGCAAGAATGAGTTATGGCTTGGCAATTTGCAGTACAACCTGGCTTCTTTCTTATCATACAGTTTAGAGCTCAACTCATTATAAAAGGCAACGTAGCTTCACCCCTTTGAAAAGACAGGTACCCCCCTCAGTAAGTGCTAATGAAGTGAAGATGTGCATTAAAGCTGGTACAGATGTACTGGTAAAACATGCGGAGCACACCTGCGGAGGAAGGAGGGGAAGTGGATGATTTCCCTTCCTACAAGTTCCTAGCAGACTAGACACACTGGCCCCTATTCTCAACTTGGCGCAGTGAAGGTGCTAAACAGCATGATTCACTGCACCAAAAGAGGATGCCCAGGCTCCACTAGCATTCTCAGGTGGGCCTGGGCGCCCTTGTAGAGCACGACAGTGCTCTGTGTGGATTGTGCCTGTTTTAAAGTGTTACAGGCGCAAACCAATCTCGGCAGCATTTTTGTAAAATAACGACATATTCGTAATTTTACAAAAATGCTGCAGAGAACACAGATTAACACATTCCTATACACCAAAGTGAGCAGCTTCAACATTGCAGGATGTTGAAGCTGCTTACTTTGGTGTATAGGAAAGTGTTCATATACACAGCACGGTGTTTGTGCGGTGTATATGAACACTTTAATTTAAAGCGAGCAGCTTCAACGTTGCAGGCTGCAACGTTGGAGCTGCTCGCTTTAAATGAAAGTGTTCATATACACCCGTGCAGTGTATATGAACACTTTAATTTAAAGCGAGCAGCTTCAACTTTGCAGGATGCAACTTTGAAGCTGCTAGGTTTGGTGTAAATGAAAGTGTTCATATACACCCGTGTGTTGTATATGAACACCTTCATGTACACCAAAGCGAGCAGCTTTAACGTTGCAGGATGCTTTAACGTTGCAGGATACTACTTGTGGCACTCTGGCAGAGTGCCACAAGAATAGGCTTCCAAAAAGCCCATTTAAGAATGTGGGGGTTGCTAGGTTGGTTTCCAACCCATCCCAGCAACCGCCACATGTATTCCGAAAGCGGCGCATTCCTTCTGACTTCGGAGGAATGCGTCACCTTCAGAATAGGTCTTAAGTACCGAAAAGGTTGTTAAGCCTTTTTTTTAAATTTATTTTTTAAACTTTGGTTTTATTAGCATTTTCTTATTGGTACAAACTGGGCAGAGCCGAGGTACATCCAAAACAATCAATCGATCCGTTCCATACCCTTGACCCTCTCCCCCCCCATACCTCCCTCCCCAACTCTTGCCCTCCCCCCTCCCCCTCAAACATACTAAAACTTCAAACTCGGGAGACGTTGAATGTTCTCTTCGATTCCTATACTTTGGAGATGATGTGGTTGGTGGCATTTTTACTAGCTGAATTACTGTTGCCGTTCCTCGGGGGCGTGGCCACTCAGTCTGTCTACAGTCCCTCCCTAATCCCCACCTCCTCTCCCCCCGGACTTGGTCACATGCTTGGTATCAGTGGACGTCCCATCCCTAGGACTGCTGCACTCCATACCAGTTTGCCAGGAAATCCCAGAGTCATTGTTCACATTGCAGTGAGTGTGTCCATCAAAAACATGTTCTTTACCTTTTACAACCATTCCTCCTTGGAGGGGGTTTCCAGGCTTTTCCATTTCTGTGCCAGGGCAACCCTTCCCGCCCGCAACATTGTTTCTGTCATCCTTGGGTGTCTATATATTTCCATGTCCTCCGGGGGGAGGCCCAGCAGCATTGACAGCGGGTTCATATGGAGAGGCTCGTCCGACACCTCCGCAATCCAGGACCGAACCCTTCCCCAGAAGTCCTGAACCTTCGGGCAAAGCCACCACATGTGTTTCCTTGACCCCACCTGGCCACATCCCCTCGGGCATCTCAGTGACACGCCTGAGAACATTTTCGATAGTTTCACCGGGTCCCTGTGCCATCCCTGCAAAATCTTAAAATTGTGTTCCATGTCCGGGGTGAATAGGTTCCCGTGGAAGGCTATCTTAAAAACCCTAGACCACGCATCCTCTGAGATGACCTCCCCTGCCAGATCATTACAGAATGAGCGGAAGCTCCGCCCCTCGGGGAGGTTAATGATATTCAAAATTTTATATATATTCGATACTGTGCCCTTCCTCGAGGCGTTAAGCCTTTTAACGTCCTTTTCGGTACTTAACACCTGGATGAGAATAGGGCCCACTGTGCCCCAGCCCCATTGGCCTTGAACAAGTAACTGAGCTCGCAGCTAGCACGCATGTATTAGCTCTTGTTAAAGGCCCTCCGTAATATGCTTGTGAAGGTGTGGGGGTGGTCCCCGGGAAAGCACACAGTTCCTTCAGATTGTTCAGTGAGGGCACCTGGCAACAATGGATGAAGCAGCGGCACCAAGGACCACAAGATCCTCCCTGTTCACAGTAAACGTGTAGACAGCATCAGAAAACACTCATACCTTGTCTGCAGTATAACGCTTTATGGCTTGTAAAGTTAGAAAGTATATCCACTATCAACAAATTCTATCCTGTTCATTAATTACTGAGTATGCACAGACACACTACACATGCTCAACAGGAATCAGATTTTTTGACCGCTATCAAAGAATGACGTTACACCGGCAGTAACGTGTCAAGGTGCTGCTTTCATGAGCCTCCTTCACAGCTACCATCCACGGTACCTTTAGTTGCATCGCATGCCAAATAGACGAGAATGATTATTCCATTGCATCTAGGTCTGCCCCCAATAATATGGGCATCTTGCATATTGACTGCTTAACAGCACCTATATTAAAAGTCACTGCTCACCATGATCTCGCCGCCCTCACTCCATATGGACTGCCCAGAGCTTTGCACACTTTGGGCTATCGGGATTGCTAGACTATTTGCAGTTGGGCAAGAATCTAAAGAACAGAACTTGGCTTGTTGGCATGTATGGAAAAGTAGGGTGTACCTTGTAAAGTAACGGGAGGTCCTTTCTACTGGCTCCTGTATAGAATCTCTGGTAATCTCTTGATTTTCTTCTGCCTTTACCCTATCTGGGTGAAGCACAATACATTTAAAAGTATAACTACTGGCCGAAGATCTCCCCACAGCTTTCGAAAGTGACAGGCATTTGCATAATCACTGACAGAGCTGCTCTCCTCCCGCCTCCCTTCCATCGCACCAGATGCTCTGGCCAGCTTTAAGCACAGTGACAGTTCCAAAGTTGACACCCACCTTCAGCTTGCTTCCATACACCAGATGGGAGCATTTGTTGCATTCCAAGCAGATGTTTAGGGCTTCCCTGCAGGGTGTTTCAATGAAGCAAACTGTGGGTTTTAATTGAAAGCCAATTCGTTTTAGGTCATAACAGCTTCCACAAAAGAATAAAAAAGCTAGAGCATGGGCTGAGAGGCCCAAAGTCAATTTCTGAAGCTCAAGACGATTCCGTTATTTCCAAGTCAACTGTCTGATCTTCTATAATACAAACGCTCTGGTCGGGTTAATATACAGAGTGCAAAGTTAACATGTTGGTCACCAACACATCCCTGCTTCCTTCAGTCAGAGGTCTTTTATAAGGTTGGTTTTTTATAAAGTCTCCTAAACCACTTTATACGCACAGGGTGCTGCTAACTTCATGACTGCCAGTTTTCAAGAACAGGGAAAAACGAGGCAGCTGGACTCAACCAAGCCTAATCCAACTGATCAGGAAGGCCAGTCCTTATCAGACATTGATAAGTATTAATCTCTACCCGGATTTAAGAATTCTGTAGCATGTACTTCTGACCAAGTGACCAGAAGGGCACCTATGATGAGAAGATCAGGGAGTTAGACTGGCAGAAACTTAAGTTACAAAGGGACCACTTGGTCCACTTTGCAGACAGAAAAGAACCAAAGTCCAGGCCTCAAAAACAGTATTTTAAAAACCTTCATACATTCAGGGAGGTGGGGGGAATTCTCCACCATACTCGGAAGAAGGGATGAGGAAGATGAGTACTCCCCGGTACAAAAAGGGGAGTACAAGGGAAGTGACCCTGAGGTCCCAGAGCACCACCGGGGAGAAGAGACCAGACCCTGTCAGTCTAGTAGGGACTCCCAGTCTCATAGAGGTATGGAGCGCCGAGAGGATAGGAACCACCAATAGTAGCAGCTCTGAGTCAGAGGGTGAGTGGACTCCGGTGCAATGGAAAATAAAGTCTGCCAAACAGAAGAGGGGTCTTGTGAAAGACCCAATTCGGCAAATAAAGGCCACACAGAGATTTATGACTCCCTACCACAAGAATGCCAAATACTCAGTATGAGAGCATCTAGAACTTTATGACCAATGACCAATGATGACATAATTTGGTATCAAAGAATGATCAAAGTTCCATGGAGTTCATCAAATGGGCATTCTCCCCAAAATACTCCAGCTTCTTTGCAGGACTGGAGGACTAAGATCACCAAAGATGGTCCACCTATAAGGCGGCTGTCTTAAAGCATTTCTCCATTCAATGGAACCCTCAGGAGGCCCGCAAGGCGGCCTTCAACCTCCCGGGTGGGGACCATCAAGCACTTAGAGAGTTTGTGCAAGAGCTGAAGCGGGCATTTGCTCAGACCTCTGGGTGGGTGACCACCAATAGCCGGGAGTTCATTAACACTTAATTCTATGCACTCACAAAATACATTATGACCCAAATGGTAAGGGACTTCCATGAGCATAGGACCCTGGATTGGGTGATAGAACAGGCCACCTGGATTTATGAAGTACAAAAGCCCACTGAAAATAAAATCCTAAAAACCCCAAACCGTCAACCACACCCGCTGCTGCAAAGGTGGTGGGGGTGAAAAAAACCTCCATATTGGACTTGGAAATGGGGGGGTGCCTAAAATACTCCTCCTGCTAATACTAATAAGCAGAATGAGAGGCAGAGGAGAGCCTCTGATCTGACCCAATCTGGTGGTAGCCAGGCTGGGTACTGGGTATCCGACCAACGCTCCATCTGACCCTGCCACCTATATTAGCCCTAGATACAACAGTAACAGACCCATCTTGGGGTATGTATGGACTCCCCCAGCACAAGGGGGGATCCAATCATGTATGTACTGCTCCAGGAAACCTACCTCAAAACTTCCCTCAGAACATCCCTCAGGAAGAAAGAAATACTCCACCCCCCAACCTAAGTTTCTTTCCCAGATACCCTTCAAACCCCAAGTTCCAGGACAATTCTCCTCTCTCTCCCCGCTTTCAGGACAATAGATTCCCAAATCAGGGAGAAGGGAGATCAAGGATGGAGGATTATCAGGGAAACTCTCAATACCCAAGCTACTCTGGGAGAAGGGACAGCTACCCTTTCCAGGAGCAGCAAAGGTATGAATCCAGACCCCCCTACCAACCAGAAAGGATGTCTCAACTGGAGCACCAGGTCCAACATTTAACACAAGACCCGGGTCGAATGTTGAGGGCTCAGCAGAGCCCTCAAATGGAAATTGCTGCCCAGAACAGCTCAACACCCAGTTCTGGTGCCCCAGAGCAATGACCGGAAGAAATCTTTGATAACCAACAGGTTTCGGAGGAGACGGCCCGGGGGGAAGGGAGATGCAAAGCCCTAGAGGAAGCTTCCTTTCTCACCAGAACAAAACCCCTGGAAACCTCAGAGCCTGAATACAAATCTTCTACCCCCAAAAAGCTGGAACTTAGGGAACAGAGTGTAAGTAGGAGAAATCAAGAGAAAAAGAGAACTCATTTTGTGGAGGAAGTCTGCATCATCCCATTCGAAGGGGAAGAATCCCTGTAGGATTCAAGGAAGAAAATCTTCTCTTTCAGGGATGGAGGGATCGCGCGCAAGGAAAAATTGGTCACAAAAGACCCTAACGTAGACTGGGTAAGTATGAAGACTGACCCAGAGCATCCAATTCTTGAACACCAACCCGGACTCCGACACAGAAAACTGTCCAAGATCACACAGTGTCAGAGTTCTAAATTAAAAAATTAACTGCCAAGCTGGCCCAAAATGCACATTTTGTTTGTCCCCTTGAAGAGAGAGAAGGAAGATGTTATGCCTCTGTCAAGGTACAGGGTCAATGTGCATTATCAGCGTTGGTGGAAACTGGATCCCAAGTCACCCTCCTGTCCAAAAAAGCCTTTAACCAAATGAATTCAGGAAGGGGGAACAACTCCAAAACCTCGATGGGAATATTTCCGTTGAAGGTACTGTGGATCTGGAGATCAAAATTGGGCGAGATAGGGTGAAACACCCGGTGATAGTCGTCACTCCAGAGGGCATACCTTGTCTACTGGGGAATTTCCTCCTTCAGAGGTTATCACCCCTGATTGACTGCACGAACAAGGTCCCCTGGACTCAGACTAACCGGCCAATCAAATTAAAACAAAGTTTAAAGGGCACATGACACATTTTTGACCAACGGTCTGACCAAATAGTCTTGGGAGGATAGCTCAGGGGCAACATGCTCGTCTTAGAAGCAAGACAACATGGAGCACAACAGCTTCGATCCCCGGGTCCGCACTTAAAAACCTCTGGGTTTTAAGCATGTTATAAATAACCTATCATATCATAGAATTCCACTTTAGAGACAATCAAGTCCCAAATATCACTGTCATCTCTGTAGAAGAACAAACTGGTGATGGGAAGCTTTCTCTATTTTTAAAAATCAAACTCCCTCCCAGTTTTAAGTGCCATTCCACACTGGAAGGAAACACAAATCCCATGATAAAAGATGATGAAAAACCAGCTCAAAGTTTGACCGACATCCAGATGAAGGGTGAACAGCTATTTTTCCCCATTCAGGTAAATGGGGCGGGGGGGTCTGTACTCGCCAGAGTATGCCTGAATAACAGAAGAAGCTTCATCAGCTAAGCGTTAGTCAGGAACCTCCCAAAAGATCAGACCATCCCCACATTTATGTTGATTGATAAGTGGGAAATGGGCCTGGAAACTCCAAATTCCAAACATCTCCTGCCTAGCAGGTGCATGCTAAAAATGTCCATTGGCGATAAAAGCTGTCATGCGTTTCATTAGAGGTGACATTACGCTATCCACCATTTGGTTCGAGCAGTCTAGTTTTTCTTCTGTGTTAGCCGCTGCATCCATTTACCGAGACGCAGTTTGGCAGCTGATGCGTTGCACCTTCGCGGATTCTCTCGGAAGGTACTGCTGTTGTATTTTGCTGCTTCTGAGCATTCCCTCTTCAGAGTATTGTCACCCACTATGACTCGCTCTTGACAGGCGTCCCTCTGCCTGTGCTCTCTCATTTTCTCCTGTTCTTCTATGTGTTCCCGTCTCTCTCCTGACCTTCTGTTTTGTTCCGGGCGTTCTTCACCTACCGTTTTGGTTCCATCTGCCTCTCACGTTCTTGCGAGGTCATCTCCAGATTTTTCCCATCCTTCTGTTCTACTATCTGTTTTTCCTTTCTCTGCCCGCTGGACTACTGGGGTGCTTCCTCGCTTCTACGTGTTGCCTTCTTCCCCGTCTTGGGATTTCTCTGGTCTCTGGAGTTCTTCTCCATCACTCTGCACCCTGGAGGTTTCTTTCGAGGACATTTCAGACCATTCCTCCAGACCATTGTGGTTGCCTACTGCCAGCCTATGGTGGCATACAATTGACTTTATCAACTGTGTTCTTCCAGACCTCCACCAGCATTTCTATACAGAGCAACTACAGTTACCCTCTCTGAGCACAAAACCAACCATATCCAGCCTCTCTAAGAAAGCCATACCTTTCCGGAGTGCCTGCATCACTCAAGCCCGGATCCATCAGGATTTTTTCAGCAAGGAGACTTTTTCCCTGTAGAGGGGCTTGCTCCCGGGGATCCCCATTGTCAGGAGGTTTGACATCCGGACAGCGTGGCCTCCAAAGGAGCTTGCCCCTATTTGCACGACAAGAAGACCAAGAAAAAGACGGAAGAAAGGGCTGAGCATGCAGAACAAAGAAGACAGAACCACCAGACAGCTACACTGAGGATCCAGGTGAGGAGAAAGGGTGGGAGGAATCCTTTGAGCTTGACAAAAGCATAGAACATAATTGTTGGGTGGTGAGAGATGCCCCCTCCAACTCTTACTTAGGCAGTGACCTTCTAAATCGTTTCACAATTAATTTGGACCTAATTAATTACAAAGCCTGGTCCCGACGGGGGTTAACCCCATGAGTTTTGACAACACTGAGAAAACATTTAGGTCAGCTCAATCGCTGCCGTATGCGATTGAAGTTCAACTGGGAGAAGAGGTCACTATCCCAGGACAGGTACGACAATTTACAATTCCCCTAAAAATTAAGCGAGGACAGAACCTCAAAAACAAGGATGCTTATATAAATTTGAATTATCACCTCCAACAGCAAGGTTTGTATTTACATCCGACACCCCTAGTTGACCTACAACATGACACCGTTCAAATATGGGTGGATAACAGCGACCCTAGAAGTATCACTTTGGGTGCGGACAACTTTATTGGAATGGCGGTTGATGCCCAACATTATTCTATTGACTTAGGTAATGAGATCATCAGACCAATTCCAAATGACTGTTACAATTTTGATGACGATATCCCTCCGCAAAAGATTTTCACCCGCCAAGGGTGGAATTTCCTGATGTACTCCTCATGCCCTTATGGTGGGGAAAAGGTGACCTGTGACATCAGGAAGAATTAGGTGGTATTTCAAGTTAGGAAGAACAAGGAGGTATTTCAAGTCAACAGTGACTACCTCCCATCCTTGAAACCTCATGTCCAGGCCAACACCATAACAAGGGACCTCGCCACCCAACTGGAGGATACCGCCGAAATTGCCAAACCTAAGATCTTTCCAGGCTTGAAGCAGATGGTCAAAGAATGAAGCAATCTCTCTGATGCCTGTGAGACAGAGGAGCAGAAGCTGAAACAGGTGTCTTGGGATTTTCAGGATATCTTTGCCGTGGATTTGTATGACTGTGGACGCACAGAGATTCATTAAACCTACATAATTATGGACCCCAAGATGGCTCCCGTGTTTGTGATGCAATACCGGTTGCCTTTCGCGTCTATGGAGTCACTCATGGAGGAGAATATTAAAAACTTAGAATCCCATGGGATAATTTGTCCAGTCCACAGTACCTTTAAGAACCCGGAACTGGGGATACTCAAACCCAATTGCCAATGGAGACTTTGCACAGACCTTAGGGAGTTAAATAAACGGGTCCACATGTCAAGATGGCCCCTTCCCTACATTGATCAGGGACTGGCCTAAGTCCAAGCATCAAAGGGTATACCACCATTGACCTGACCAATGGTTACTGGACAGTACCTGTGAGTAGGGAAAACCAGTACAAGCTTGCCTTTACCTCTGGGGGGAAGCAATACACGTAGACCTGAATCCCCTTTGCATACATAAACACTGGCAACACATTTAATATCTTCCTACATAAGGCCATGCTCGACTTGGGCGAAAGGGGAAACCTAGCCTATGTAGACAATGGGCCTCATTACGCGGTAGGCGGTAAGAGATTACCGGCACCGGTAAGGGCACCGGTGCCGGTAATCCCTTACCACCCTATTCCGAGGTGCCTTAGCGGGTCCCTTCCATAACGCCTGGTTTAACCAGGCGTTATGGAAGGGACCCGTTAAGGGACTTCAGAGCTAATAACGGTACCGCAAATTGCGGTACCATTATTAGCTCCATCCCCATTCCCATTGAGCCCTATGGGGACTCGAATGGGAATGTGGAATGGTTCCGGAATGGGGCTTTACCGGGTGTCACATCCCGTTCTTGTTGGAAATTGCCATGGCGTTTATATGAGCGCTCTTCAACACACAGAACCCACTAAACTACAATTCCCATCTTCCTACTATGTTAGTCACGTGACACGCACGCACCACGTTGCCGTGTCTTCTGAAGACCGTATTTAATACTGTCTGTTCGAGTGCCCAGCGCTCCTAAACTGTGTTAGTTTCGAGCGTTGTTTCCTGACTCCTGTTTGATCTTGAATCCTGTGCTGAATCCAAGCCTTCGCCCCTGCCCTTTCCTTCCTGTTTCCGACGCCCGCCCCTCTTCGACTGATTTCCCCAGAATCCTTGAACTCGGCTTGCATCTCGACCTCCACTTGTTAAAGTCCTCTGGCTGTGACGCTTTTTTCACTCGAGCACGATAATAAAGGAACTAGCGTGAAGTAACGCTTATTTCCTTTGCCCTTAATTTTGTTTACTTCAACAATCATTTTTTTTTACACTGTTTAATTTGGACGCTTTGATGAATTCTCTTTAAGTTATTTCTGGGTATTTTTTTGACGCTTTGCTGAATCTACAATTGGATTTCTTTGGACATATTGGGACGCTTTGCTGAAATCGATTTGGATCACTTTGGGATATTCTTTGGGACGCTTTGCTGAGTCTACTTTGGAACACTGTGGATATCTTCTTGGGACGCTTTGCAGCACTGAGGTCCTGAGGCACTGGCGCGCTCCTCCTTCACCGTTGATATAAGAATTCCCCTCTTTGTCCATTACTAGTAGGTTACTGGTACATTTTTGCTACGGAACAGGTAAGAGTGGGTACTTGGGGGGTGTTGTTTGCTGTTAATTCGGCAATACCTGGCTGCATTCTGAACGTCTGCTCTGTTCTTCCCTCCTTTAGCTCTGCTGAGTCTGCTCCTGCCTTTTCACTCAAGCCCTCAGCCTGACAGGTGGAATAGATTCATTGTCGGCTGAGCTCTTGGGGGGGAAGTCTTTGGCATATCACGTTAGAGACTTTCGTGTTCGAAGACAGAAGGATACTTTTCCATAACTGGGAGAGTAGTATCTGTGGCAACTGGGATACCATACCTAGGCTGTGACAGATTTAGGAGCCTCAATTTTAACCGTCTCTCGTTTATGGAGGCTGCATCGGACCCATTGGCAGCCCTCATGCAGGCTTTTTCTGCTCTTCGTACCGATATGGCATCAGCACATGCGACATTACATCAACGCATGGATGTTTTACAGAGCTTTGTGCAGCCCTTACCCCATGACGAGGAATTCGGTGACGCCGCGGCTGCGGCGCCTCCTCCTGTACCACTTGTGCCACCTCCGGCTCCAGCTCCAGTAGTCCTCCCTGGGCCATTCCCTTTGGCCCCACCAGAACGCTTTTTGGGTGATCCCAAAATGTATCGGACCTTTGTGAACCAATGTCACCTTCATTTTCTTTGTCGTCCCTTGGCATTTCCTGATGCTACTACAAAGGCGGCATTTGTTCTTTCCCATCTGGGTGGCACTGCTGCAGCATGGGCTAATCCATTGCTAGAAGCAGATGACCCGGCTCTGTATGATTTCGATAGATTAATCCAAGCCATGAACATTGTTTTTGATATGAGATATAAAGCACAGTCCTCGGATCTGGAATTCTTGGCTATTAGTCAAGGCAAGTCGGATCTCTTGACGTATCTTGCCCGTTTTAATCAATTAGCGGCTGAAACCACATGGCCAGAACAGAAGAAATCGGCTGTGTTTTATAAAGGTTTGTCAGACGACCTGAAAGATGCCCTATCAGTGGTACCTGCTCTTCCACCTGGCTTCCCCGAATTGCTAGACTTAGTCTTACAAGTCGATGCTCGACTCCGGCAAAGACGTGGCGAACGTCGCTATCCCGATATTCGCAACACCCCTCGACCAGATGGAAGCACACCTGTTTCTCAGGGAGAAGCTGAACCTATGCAAATCGGGCCAATTAGGGGTCCATTGTCCAAGACTGAACGAGAAAGGCGGGTTGTGAATAATCTATGTTTCTACTGTGGACAGTCAGGTCATTACATCCGTCTGTGTCCTAAAAGACCCGCTAAATCATCGGGAAACGCCAGGACTCGCCCTTGAACCGGGCCTTCCGGACGAGTCAAATGATCCCAGGCCCGGGTGAGTGTTTTCCGTCTTCGCATGTTTACCTTGCTATGTCCTTTACGGCTCCCGGCGTCATTACCTTTTCCAATCCGGTAATGATAGACTCAGGGGCTAGCGGGAATTCTATGGACCTTAAGTTGGCCAAACGTTACGGACTACCTATATTTCCTAAAGCAAGACCTGAGGAAATACATGCGGTAGACGGTTCACGTTTAATATCTGGACATGTGACGGATCAAACAGGTCCACTACAAATGTCCACATTACAAGGACATTCGGAATCCATCACTTTTGACCTTATCACGGCCCCTCAATTTGGCATCATTCTGGGGCTTTCTTGGTTGCAAAAACACAATCCTGTAGTTGACTGGGTTGAACAAACCGTACGGTTCTCCTCCTCTTTTTGTATACACAGGTGCTTTACTTCCCGTAATGTAGCGGTATTGTCCCCTTGTCTGGCGATGGTAGATTGCCTCCCTTCTATCAACGCCACGTCATCTAACCCCGTTTCGGTCCTCCCTTTGGAATACCAGGAATTTTCTGATGTGTTTAACAAAGGACTTTCAGAAAGACTTCCCCCACACAGATGCTATGACTGCCCCATCGACCTGATACCTGGAGCAACAATTCCCCATGGTCGAATGTACTCCCTTACACAGAAGGAGGAAGAACATCTACGGAGCTATATTGACAACGCCTTACGTTTCGGACACATACGTCCGTCCCGTTCACCAGCGGCCTCCCCAATATTTTTTGTGCCAAAGAAAGAAGGGGATCTGCGCCCCTGTGTGGACTACCGCGCCCTTAATAAAGTCACGGTGAAGAACCAGTATCCGTTGCCACTTATTACTGAGCTCCTCGATAAAATGACCTCCTCCACTATCTTCACCAAGTTGGACTTGCGGGGGGCATACAATTTGGTGAGGATGCGAAAGGGAGATGAGTGGAAGACTGCCTTTAAGACAAAATATGGGCTTTATGAATATTGTGTGATGCCCTTTGGGCTTTGTAATGCCCCGGCGACATTTCAGCATTTTGTAAATGACATCTTCAGGGATATGCTGGATTGCTATGTTGTTATCTATTTGGATGACATTCTAATATATTCAGACACTTTGCCCCAACATATACAGCATGTGTGCTCTGTTCTACTTCGTCTAAGGGAATACTCTCTCTTTGCAAAACTGGAGAAGTGTGTGTTCCATGCATCATCTGTAGAGTTTTTGGGGTTTCAGATTTCCCAAAAAGGAGTACTCATGTGTACCTCCAAGGTTCGGGCAGTTTTGGATTGGCCCGTTCCCAGCTCAGTAAAAGCTCTTCACTCCTTCTTGGGTTTTGCCAATTTTTATAGGCGTTTCATCGCCTCATTTTCTGAAATAGTAGCCCCAGTAACTCGGTTGACTAGTCCTAATGTTCCTTTTTTGTGGGATGAAGAAGCGCAAACAGCATTCCAGAACCTGAAGGACGCTTTTACCACCGCTCCTGTATTACAGCACCCCAATCCAGCTCTCCCATTCATTGTGGAAGCAGATGCCTCTGCTATTGCAGTAGGGGCCATCCTTTCGCAGGTTTGCCTCGCTACTCAACGCCTACATCCAGTGGCTTTCCACTATCGAAAACTTACCCCAGCTGAACGTAATTATACGATTATGGAAAGAGAACTCCTTGCAATCAAGGTGGCGTTCAAGGAGTGGAGGCATCATCTCTTAGGTGCAAGACACCCGATAACTGTGTATACAGATCATCGAAACCTTCAGGCCTTGTCGCACGTGAAATGCACCAACGCCAGACAGATACGTTGCCATTTGTTTTTTACCATGTTTGATTTCACGGTGACGTATCGCCCTGGTCCATTACATGGAAAGGCAGATGCCTTATCCCGCATTGGTACTGACACGGAAACTGTCAAACAATCTACCCCGGTATTACCATCAGGGGCTGTTATAAGTGTTTGTTCGGTCTCTCCGTCAATTGTAGTCAGTTTACGGAGATGGGCCAGGGATCATGTTTCTGTCCTGAAGGAAATGGACCCTGAACTGATCTCCGGACTTCCCTACGTTAAAGGTCTACTATACCTACCTGACAACCAAACCAGACGGAAGGCTCTTGAATGGTCCCATGACCTCCCGTTAGCAGCCCATCCTGGCCAGGCAAAAACCTACGATCTTTTGCACCGTTGGTGCTGGTGGCCTGGAATGAAGAAAGATACCGAACAATACGTCCGTAGGTGTGCCGTATGTACACAATGCAAAAGACAACCTGGTAAACCCGTTGGTCTTCTAATGTGTATGCCTTTACCACCGCACCCATGGCACACGGTGACCCTGGATTTTGTGGTAGAACTCCCCTGTATCGGGGGTATGTCCACAATTCTTGTGGTAGTGGATGTCTTTACCAAGATGGCTCGGTTCATACCATGTTCGGGAATACCAACTGCTCCCACATTAGCAAACTTATTCTTTGACCATGTGGTACGCTTTTTTGGTCTACCTACGATTCTGATTTCCGACCGGGGGTCTCAGTTTACCTCGCGCTTTTGGCGCGTTCTCACTTCCTCATTGGGTGTTGATGCCCGCTTGTCCTCGGCCTACCACCCCCAAACGGATGGCCAGACTGAACGTACCAATGGCACCATGGAACAGTTTCTTCGATGTCTGTGTCTACAACATCAATCAAATTGGCTGTCGGTCTTAGGTGCCGCGGAATTTGCCTATAACAACTCCCTGCACTCATCGGTTGGCTGTTCTCCGTTCTATGCGTTATATGGGTTGCATCCAAGGACCCTTCCACCTGTTTTGCCTTCCCTACGGCAAATTCCTGCAGTCAATGCAGTTAGGGATTCATTGATTGCCATCCGTAAATCCGTATTGGCACATCTACAAGCTGCACAACATCGCACCAAGATACAGGCGGACAAGCGGCGTGCTCCGGCTCCTCCTTATTCCTGTGGGGACCGCGTATGGCTCTCAACAAAGCACCTGGCCATTCGGGGTAAACGGAAACTTTTACCATGTTTTGTGGGTCCTTACACGATCCTGCGGTGTCTCAACCCCGTTGCTGTTCGTCTGGACATACCAGTACATTGGAGGGTGCACCCGGTCTTTCATGTCTCCTTGCTTCGGCCTTTTGTACCTGGCACCCGATTGCCTCCCATCCCGGCCCCACTTACCGTCCGTGGCGAGGATGAATACGAGGTGCGTGCCATTCTAGACACCCGCCTCTGCCGTGGGGTTCGGTCCTATTTCATTGACTGGGTGGGGTATGGCCCAGAGGACAGGTCCTGGGAACCAGCCTCTAATCTGAATGCACCCCGTTTGTTGCGTGCTTTCTGGTTGCATCGCTTGCGCGGGCACTGGAGAAATCGCCCTTTGTGGAGGGGTACTGTCACATCCCGTTCTTGTTGGAAATTGCCATGGCGTTTATATGAGCGCTCTTCAACACACAGAACCCACTAAACTACAATTCCCATCTTCCTACTATGTTAGTCACGTGACACGCACGCACCACGTTCCCGTGTCTTCTGAAGACCGTATTTAATACTGTCTGTTCGAGTGCCCAGCGCTCCTAAACTGTGTTAGTTTCGAGCGTTGTTTCCTGACTCCTGTTTGATCTTGAATCCTGTGCTGAATCCAAGCCTTTGCCCCTGCCCTTTCCTTCCTGTTTCCGACGCCCGCCCCTCTTCGACTGATTTCCCCGGAATCCTTGAACTCGGCTTGCATCTCGACCTCCACTTGTTAAAGTCCTCTGGCTGTGACGCTTTTTTCACTCGAGCACGATAATAAAGGAACTAGCGTGAAGTAACGCTTATTTCCTTTGCCCTTAATTTTGTTTACTTCAACAATCATTTTTTTTGACACTGTTTAATTTGGACGCTTTGCTGAATTCTCTTTAAGTTATTTCTGGGTATTTTTTGGACGCTTTGCTGAATCTACAATTGGATTGCTTTGGACATATTAGGACGCTTTGCTGAAATCGATTTGGATCACTTTGGGATATTCTTTGGGACGCTTTGCTGAGTCTACTTTGGAACACTGTGGATATCTTCTTGGGACGCTTTGCAGCACTGAGGTCCTGAGGCACTGGCGCGCTCCTCCTTCACCGTTGATATAAGAATTCCCCTCTTTGTCCATTACTAGTAGGTTACTGGTACATTTTTGCTACGGAACAGGTAAGAGTGGGTACTTGGGGGGTGTTGTTTGCTGTTAATTCGGCAATACCTGGCTGCATTCTGAACGTCTGCTCTGTTCTTCCCTCCTTTAGCCCTGCTGAGTCTGCTCCTGCCTTTTCACTCAAGCCCTCAGCCTGACAGGTGGAATAGATTCATTGTCGGCTGAGCTCTTGGGGGGGGAAGTCTTTGGCATATCACGTTAGAGACTTTCGTGTTCGAAGACAGAAGGATACTTTTCCATAACTGGGAGAGAAGTATCTGTGGCAACTGGGATACCATACCTAGGCTGTGACACCGGGTCCTCCAAGGTTGGAATGACCCGGTAAGTCCCTATTTCGGTAACCCGGACCCGGAATAAGGTAAGGGGGTAGCCATGGCAGTAATAGCACCATGGCTACCGCCTACCGCGTAATGAGGCCCAATGTCTTAATCAAGAGCTGTGGAGGAACACATAGTTGAAATACGCTATGTTCTGACCCAGTTTCAGGAAGCTGGAGCAAAACTGTCCTTTCAGAAGGCACAGTGGTGTAAGACCCCTGTGAACTTCTTAGGGCATGAAATCACCCCTGAGGGTCTCAGTCCTCAGGTGAAAAAGTGGAAGCATTATTGAAATTAAAAGACCTTACTACTCTGCGAGAACTACAAAGCCTTCTTTGACTCACTAATTATAGTAGAAAGATCATAGAGGACTACGTAGAGGTCATATGACAATTGGTCCATTTATTAAAGGCCAGGGCCAAGTGGGAGTGGGGTCCGGAACAATCCAAGGCAGTAAAACAACTAAAGAAATGCCTTTTCTAAGCACCTCGTTTGGCTACTGCATAAAGAACAAGGAATTCTTCTTGGAGACAGTATTCTCAAATACTTGGTTAACAGCAGCATTATACCAAAAGCACGACAAGGTCAGAAAAGTAATCTCGTACCCAAGCAAGACCTTGTCCTCTGTGGAGGAAAAAATCAACAATTGTGAAAAGGCATTCCTGGCAACAGTGTGGGCGTTGAAGAATTACCATCCATTCATCCTGGGGGAGCACATCATTGTTGGGACTCCTCACCAGACCTTGCAATATCTCCAAAGTGAGCGAATATGAACAGGGAATGTGAGTAATTCCAAAATTACTTCCTGAATTCTGTCCATGCAAGGGTTTCCTGTGGAGGTCAGATATGGCCAAAACAAGAAGAGTCCCTAGTGCAAGGTAAGGCTGACTTACATGGTTGTGCTCAAGAAAACTGTCTTGAGGACGAAAGTCTAAAGACCAAAGACAATATGGAGGCATATCTTACTTCCCTGCACACAGTCTATAAGTAAGACACATGCCAGGGTATACCCAAAGTTAATGTGGATGGGTGCTCCTACTCTGTTGATAATCACAGGGAAAAAGAACTAGTGGCTGGTTTTGGGAACGCCTGGGCGAATGATGCCCTAGAGCCCCTCTACTGGGTACAAAATATGTCCCAGAAGTAGTCAGGTGTCAGAGTTGATGGTGGTATATCAAGCCATCCTCACTGCTGTGCAACACCAACCCAAAGAACTGGTTATAATCACGGATTCAGATTATGTTAGAAATGGGTTTGTGGAGCACCTGATTAATTGGAAAAATAGAGGCATGCTGTGTGCAAATAACAAACCGCTCAAGCACAGGAAATTAAGCCACTCAATTGATGATCTGGTCACCTCTAATGAGATGACCACCTATTGGAAAAAGATTATAGGTCACTCCAAAATAGAGGGACCAGACAAAACTGGAAATGACATGGCTGACCAGTTGGCCAAAACCAGAGCCATGCACGGGATCTCATAGAAACCGAATCCCTGTTTGGGGTAATCCAGGTCGCTGCAGTCAGCAGGTCCCAAACACATGCCCAAAATGAACTCTCAACTGGCCAGTGGAGTAAAGAAACCCCAGCTGCAGATTTGATTACTACACAAAAAGAGCACCCGATTATTGGGAAATGTTATCAACATATTGAAGATCCTGTGAATTTTCCTCTGACAGAATCCGATTATATCAGGAAAAAGGATTTTCGGGTGTTGATGAAGTTTTCCAAAATTTTATGAATCCAAGACGGTTTGTTGGCACGGAGATCCATATCTGGGTATGACCAGAGGGTAGCACCTACCTCATTCCTGAAGCCTGATGTTAAGTAATGCCCATGACACAGCCACTGCCGGTCATAGGGGGTTTCATACAACCTTAGAAATCTTACGAGAGGTTGCATACTGGCCACACATGGGTCCGGACCTCAACCTATACTTAAAGGGGTGTCTTGTGTGTGCTCAGCTTCAGCCAAGTTCCCTCAAACACACTGAGCTCCCCCACAGAAAAGGGGAATGACACTGCCTTTGTCGGATTTGCAAGTCGATTTCATCGGGCCAGTGATTCGCTCCTCTATAGGAAACAAGTACATGTTGACCATGACATGCTTGTTTACCAAGTGGGTGGACTGTCTTCCGCCCCAAATTGCAAGGTGGAAACAGCTGCCGCTCTAATGACCAATCACATCTTCTCTCATTTCGGCCTTCCCCAAAGGACTGAGTCAGACAGAGGAAGTCATTTTACCAGTGAGGTGATGACAACGATGTGGGAGATACTAGGGGTAAAGAGAAAACTCCACATTGCCTTCCGCCTAGCCTCAAGCAGCGTGGGATATTTTTACCCATGCCGATGCGCCCCACTGCACCCCTTTCCCAATGGGGAAAGAAACTGCCAAAAATGGATGCGCTAACCCCTGTGCGCGCAAAAACCGGCAAAATTGCGCATGGTTCATAATCACAAAAGGCTGCACATCCCTGCCACACAGAGTCAAAGTTGGTGTAAAAACAGAACTCACTGCAGGAGAATGCCAGTGGGTGCTGTTACATGTAACATGAAGCAAGGCCACAGAAGTGGGCTAAAAACCGAAAATGCCTTTTAAAATACAGCTTCCGCAACCAATGGCAACCTTCAAAGTGCTGTTTTGGTGCTAAATTCCGTCATTTTCCAAGTGAACTACTGAAATTAAAAGTGTGCTGAAATCACAGATCCTCCAGCTGGCTCAGAAGAAACCGGGCCTCACTGACTGACAGCAGCTAAGAAATGTATTTAATGACAAACCAGTCCAGAAACAGATTGTTTTCAGTTACACGAGAAAAATGCAGCTAAAAGTGGCAACATATAACAATTTCAGCTGTACAGAGAAAACTCCAAGCAAAGGCTGAATATTTACTTCCAGATTGCAAACAAATTCCACCACTCAAGGATAGAAATGGTGCTGAGTAGATGTGTATGCTGCAAATAAAACTCTGATGTAAAAGACACAGTTTAATGGTGCTTTTTCCATGAAGAAATTGCAAAATTCACCTGTTTAAAAGCAATTTTTGTGAAGGGCTTAATTCCTTTAATTGTCAAAATCCCCTATAAACTCTGTGCATTTTATATCTTTTAAATAAAAGATTGTAGGTGAATCTTAAAGTAACCCAGTTTGGAGTTAACTGGTTAATTCTGATTGGACAGAGTCCAACCTGGGAAAGATGACACTTCATGTTGACACTCTGCTGATAGCAGGATGTTTTAATTGATGCTGGAGGTTCTCGCATATTTAGAACAAAGACCTAATTAGCCATTCATCTTTGGCTAAGCCAAGGACAAAGGACAGGCTGAGCATTGATCCCTTCTGGGGAGGGGCATGAAACTTACCTTTACACCCCACCCTGATCAAAGGGATTTGACAGCTGTTTGTTGAAAGGAGAGAAAAATAACTGCTTAAAGCAATCTGTTGTTTAAAATGCATATTTGTGATTAAGTTTTGAAAACTTTTAACTTTGCAACATGAAGGAGGACAAATCTAAAAATTGGCAGTGGTAAATCTAATTTCATGCTCTTTCTGTGGCGACGTTAGTGAACACTGTACTACATAAGGACCCAAAGTTACACCAAAACCCTAATTGTGGCAAAACTATTGATGTTGCAAATATGATATTGGTATACCCATGTTCTAGGGGTAATTGCCCAGATATGTATAGAATTAGAAATTGTTAGGCCAAACCGTTATGATTAAAATGGACAAAATTCCACAGAACGACAAAGACAGCTCTCACAGAGATTGGAATTGGACGTAAGGATAACCCACAAAATATATAATGTATGTGTCCGATTTTATTGGAGGGCATAATTATAGAAATGTGCATTTGTGCAATTGTGGTTGAAATCAATGTGGGAGTTCCCACAACACATCATAAAGATGACAGCTCTTTTCTTACTTCCAACCAGAACAAGGCAAGTGCCTTTCACCACTCACAGCTGTGGGGGTGTGGTTTGTAATTCTGCCCCTACCATAAACTTTGTGATGTCACTTGGCATGATAAATTTACTTCCACTTCACCACACACAGACACACACTGATTCCTGACTACCTCCTGATTTCCGCACAGCGCTTTGTTTCTGACTTCTTCATCATGTCCAGAACTTTTCATCTTGTCCTGCTTCTAGACTTCTTTGCCAAAACCAAGGCACAGCATTTGCTGAACTCTTTTCAGCTAGGCCCAAATCCGGAACCATTCCAAAAGAACTTCAGGTATTAATTCTGATCCAGTCTGGCTTGCTACCATCATGCTTGCCTACTGAACTCGCAATCCCACTAATCTACCATGTGCAGTGACCAGAAGGGCCAATACAAATCCAGTCTGAGGTGCAGTCTAATTTGACCAGAACTGCCCAGCTGACCACCCTGCCAGAGGTGCCCTGCTGCCGGTAGACCCATTCTGGGATGACCAGAACCCTGACGGTCCAATCTTAATATACAGTGGACTGTAAGTATAAACAGGAATCATAGTAACCGATAGTATATATTTGCCATGTCCTAGCCCAATCTTAACCCATCCCATCTTTAACTTCAGAACCTCCAAAATTGTCAGAACCAGTCTTGCGCTGATTTCTTTTCTCATTTGTTTCATTAAACCATAACCCATTAGGGATTTGGGTTAAATAAAGTAATTCCCATACAGAACAGAAACCAGAGTATCATACGTGAGGAGTTACAATCGGCTAGGCGTAACTGTGGAGATTCACGGGTGAAATTCTCTTTTTCATGGTCATTAATATAGTTTAAATAAACCAATCTGTCATTTTTAAAACCAAATGTCTACTTTTCTCTGTTCTAATTTTTTCAAGAATGACTTAGCTACATCCACAACTAAAAACCGCATTGCGCAACAGTATATTTAACCCGTTTTTATTAAAAATCGCATAGTGAAATTTTGCCACGAATTTGCATTTTGCAAAGGTTTTACACGTGTCTTTTCTCATAGGAATTTTTATCAATTTAAACATTTTTGCACACTTTTCATTGTTCACAAAGCCATTTCCAACTGTCAGTTTTTAAGGTGTCAAAGTTCCAAAAACGTTTTCTCTCTTGTTTGGGGAGGGAAGATAATATTCCAACACTGTATTTTGTGTTGATTCCTGAATACCTGCTGATCACTTACATCTGGGTAGAATTGCTCATGTGTGAATTAAGAACTTTGCAGGGGGAAATATTAACCTAAGTGCTAACGGTTCACAAACCAAAACTGTCTTGTCCCTGTGTTTTATCTTCTGTGTTGTTCAAAAGTGAATTCAATTGCTTTACTTACTTTCTGAATTGTTTTGTCGCCACATTGGTGATTGCTGCCCATATATATATATATATATATATATATATATATATATATATATATATATATATATATATATATATTAAAATTGGTGTTGATTTGAATTTAAATAAATAAATATTTACCCTTGCCAACCAGCCTGATTCCTGGTCCAGAGTGACCTGGGGGGGTATTTTGAGTTGGGTGTGATATGAGTGGTATATCACTCAGAATATTGAACCTATAGACATAATAAATAAGTATTTCATTTGTGCATTACATGCTAGGCGAGACCTGGGTGTGTGCCTGATTGAAATTCTTAAGAGCGGGGGAGTTGAGAGGTACAATAAAATCATTGTGAGCATCTTGAAGAATTTCTTGGGGATCTCTGGACCCAGTTGGGACATCCGATTACAGCTTGTCCTGAGGGCCATCAGGTCTACACCATCTTCTGTGACAAAATGTCTCCATTCGAGCTCATGACTGGATGAAAAATGGTGCTACCTCAGCACCTGCTTTACAGAACTCAAGAGCAGACCCTGGTCAACGCGTCCACGACCCATGAGTACATTCAAAATCTATGTAAACACCTACAGCACACTTTTGCTTATGCTCAGAGAAATTTAGAAAAGTCGGCAGAGGGGATGAAAACTCACTACGACTTAAAGACCACCAAGAAAGAGTACGAAGTAGGAGACAGGGTGTGCCTGTACAAAGGAACCAGACCAAAGAGCAGATGTTCCTCCCCTCTTGGCACGGTGCTTTTGAAATTGTCGACAAAATCTCACCTTCGCCTATAAGATCTGCATCCCAAAAAAAGAACAAATGGAGAGGAGAAATGGGTTCATATCAATCAGTTGAAAAGCTGTCATCCCAGACAGCACTTGTGACCAATTGCAGAACCCTGTGAGGGTAGAGTCCCGGAACAATCTGAAGAATAAAAGTAAGGAATGGGAACCCAGATGGAGAAAATCACACATTTACCTGGAGTGAATTAACTTATACTTCTCAGGAATGTACCAAAAGCAATGATAATTTCTGAAATTGTATACGTCAAGTGAAAAGTAATGTGTAACTCGTTTGTTTTTTTGTCAATTTACACGTCGATCATACTGGGGAAATTTGTACTGTATTAAATACTTAACCTCTCTTTTATTGTTGGCAGAATATCTAACTCCTTGACTCTACAGGCCAGGGGAAAGGGAGGGGTCCAGGACCAAAAACCCAAATTCCGAAAAGAGTGGGGTGCAGAATAGAGCACTGCTCCCTCAGGATGGGAAAAAGTTATCTTCAATGTAATACCAGATTGTGCTCCAGTCATCTGAAGTGAAAACAAGCTCATTGCAATTTTAACAAATAAAAGAACTTCCTTTTTCCTCATCCAAATGACAGTATGCTAACAGAAGTGCTTAATACACTCTCAGAGTTCAAACATGGGTTTCTCATATAACTGCTCTATTGTCATGCCTCATCAGTGCAAATGGTCTGTGTGGCATAGATGGAAGTGGATTGGTTTACTGGGTTACTGTTCCCCCAGGATGGCGCTGCTTTGTGTGTGCAGCGCTGCAGACTCGCCCAAAAGCTCCTACCATCCTGGCTCTGCCCCCTGTGCCAGATGGATGTTATACGCTACTCTCATCCTAGCTACGCTCCGTAAGTTCAACTAACTGTGCCCGATCTTTTCAGATTCCTTTTGAAGTACTTATTCTGATGTTTCCGTACTCATTCCTTGTATTGTAGCAACTTCACCCGCCTTTCGCGGCTCCTTCAGCTTTGATCTCTGATCCAATCTCAGCGCGGAATATGCGGAGACGTCACAGTATTCGGTCCATCTCCTCCCGAACCTGTACCCCTCACTATCCATCCTCTCTCCCCGCCTACCTTTTCCATGCCTAACAATCTCTCTCTCATGAAGAAACTTTCAGCCATTACTGCGTTCCCACGGCAACAGTGCTTGCTCCCTGTGTACATGGAAGCCAGCCGTCTCACCCTCTCTCTCAATGCAGCAGAGCTTCTCACACTGCTACCAAGAACACATCCTGGTAGGTTTAGGAATAAAACACATTATATTTCCCGGTTCTCCGACATTCGCTCACCAGTGATCTACATTCTTTACCCACTCTATGCAGCAAACCTTCACATTACCGAACGCTCCAGTCTCCCCCTGAAGAGTCTGACACATCATTGGACTTGATCTTTCTCTCCTTACAAGCCATGCAGAGGGTAACTCACACCTTCATAGTACCAATATACCAATAGCTGTAAAGCCCAATCTTCCACTAACTCTCCCCATTATACTTGCAGTGCCTGTAGGAGACACGGACCACTTACCACTATGAGAAGTCCTCCAGCGAAGCCAAGCCCATAGGTGGGCTCAGATCCATCAAGAACAAGGAACCAGGGTTTCTCCCCAGAGGGTTTCCCTGGAAGTCCTATCCTGCCCTGGCCATTTAGTCACAGGGGAGAATAGGGTAACTAGGTGGATTCTCCAATCTGCAAGACTGCAGCCTTTGATCCAGGTTGGTGGTGTTTATATTTGTGAATCGTATGGTATTAGGGCTGCCAGTTATCACATCTATACATATGGACAATCCAGAAGTGATATTCATGTATTTTGCAACTGTAAGATTAAAGAAGTATGTTACACATGTATATAAGGCCCAGGCACCCTATAAAATGTCATGTAAAATGTATTGTGTGTGAGTTTAAAAGTCATTGCTTGCAGAATTTTACATACAGCCGGTAATTTCTCCTAAAGATGAAACTTAACCTCCAAGAACTTTCCTTTGCTACGGAACAGGTAAGAGTGGGTACTTGGGGGGTGTTGTTAGCTGTTAATTCGGCAATACCTGGCTGCATTCTGAACGTCTGCTCTGTTCTTCCCTCCTTTAGCTCTGCTGAGTCTGCTCCTGCCTTTTGACTCAAGCCCTCAGCCTGACAGGTGGAATAGATTCATTGTCGGCTGAGCTCTTGGGGGGGAAGTCTTTGGCATATCACGTTAGAGACTTTCGTGTTCGAAGACAGAAGGATACATTTCCATAACTGGGAGAGTAGTATCTGTGGCAACTGGGATACCATACCTAGGCTGTGACAGATTTAGGAGCCTCAATTTTAACCGTCTCTCGTTTATGGAGGCTGCATCGGACCCATTGGCAGCCCTCATGCAGGCTTTTTCTGCTCTTCGTACCGATATGGCATCAGCACATGCGACATTACATCAACGCATGGATGTTTTACAGAGCTTTGTGCAGCCCTTACCCCATGACGAGGAATTCGGTGACGCCGCGGCTGCGGCGCCTCCTCCTGTACCACTTGTGCCACCTCCGGCTCCAGCTCCAGTAGTCCTCCCTGGGCCATTCCCTTTGGCCCCACCAGAACGCTTTTTGGGTGATCCCAAAATGTATCGGACCTTTGTGAACCAATGTCGCCTTCATTTTCTTTGTCGTCCCTTGGCATTTCCTGATGCTACTACAAAGGCGGCATTTGTTCTTTCCCATCTGGGTGGCACTGCTGCAGCATGGGCTAATCCATTGCTAGAAGCAGATGACCCGGCTCTGTATGATTTCGATAGATTAATCCAAGCCATGAACAGTGTTTTTGATATGAGATATAAAGCACAGTCCTCGGATCTGGAATTCTTGGCTATTAGTCAAGGCAAGTCGGATCTCTTGACGTATCTTGCCCGTTTTAATCAATTAGCGGCTGAAACCACATGGCCAGAACAGAAGAAATCGGCTGTGTTTTATAAAGGTTTGTCAGACGACCTGAAAGATGCCCTATCAGTGGTACCTGCTCTTCCACCTGGCTTCCCCGAATTGCTAGACTTAGTCTTACAAGTCGATGCTCGACTCCGGCAAAGACGTGGCGAACGTCGCTATCCCGATATTCGCAACACCCCTCGACCAGATGGAAGCACACCTGTTTCTCAGGGAGAAGCTGAACCTATGCAAATCGGGCCAATTAGGGGTCCATTGTCCAAGACTGAACGAGAAAGGCGGGTGGTGAATAATCTATGTTTCTACTGTGGACAGTCAGGTCATTACATCCGTCTGTGTCCTAAAAGACCCGCTAAGTCATCGGGAAACGCCAGGACTCACCCTTGAACCGGGCCTTCCGGACGAGTCAAATGATCCCAGGCCCGGGTGAGTGTTTTCCGTCTTCGCATGTTTACCTTGCTATGTCCTTTACGGCTCCCGGCGTCATTACCTTTTCCAATCTGCTGAGTCTGCTCCTGCCTTTTCACTCAAGCCCTCAGCCTGACAGGTGGAATAGATTCATTGTCGGCTGAGCTCTTGGGGGGGGGAGTCTTTGGCATATCACGTTAGAGACTTTCGTGTTCGAAGACAGAAGGATACTTTTCCATAACTGGGAGAGTAGTATCTGTGGCAACTGGGATACCATACCTAGGCTGTGACACCGGGTCCTCCAAGGTTGGAATGACCCGGTAAGTCCCTATTTCGGTAACCCGGACCCGGAATAAGGTAAGGGGGTAGCCATGGCAGTAATAGCACCATGGCTACCGCCTACCGCGTAATGAGGCCCAATGTCTTAATCAAGAGCTGTGGAGGAACACATAGTTGAAATACGCTATGTTCTGACCCAGTTTCAGGAAGCTGGAGCAAAACTGTCCTTTCAGAAGGCACAGTGGTGTAAGACCCCTGTGAACTTCTTAGGGCATGAAATCACCCCTGAGGGTCTCAGTCCTCAGGTGAAAAAGTGGAAGCATTATTGAAATTAAAAGACCTTACTACTCTGCGAGAACTACAAAGCCTTCTTTGACTCACTAATTATAGTAGAAAGATCATAGAGGACTACGCAGAGGTCATATGACAATTGGTCCATTTATTAAAGGCCGGGGCCAAGTGGGAGTGGGGTCTGGAACAATCCAAGGCAGTAAAACAACTAAAGAAATGCCTTTCCTAAGCATCTTGTTTGGCTACTGCATAAAGAACAAGGAATTCTTCTTGGAGACAGTATTCTCAAATACTTGGTTAACAGCAGCATTATACCAAAAGCACGACAAGGTCAGCAAAGTAATCTCGTACCCAAGCAAGACCTTGTCCTCTGTGGAGGAAAAAATCAACAATTGTGAAAAGGCATTCCTGGCAACAGTGTGGGCGTTGAAGAATTACCATCCATTTTCCTGGGGGAGCACATCATTGTTGGGACTCCTCACCAGACCTTGCAATATCTCCAAAGTGAGCGAATATGAACAGGGAATGTGAGTAATTCCAAAATTACTTCCTGAATTCTGTCCATGCAAGGGTTTCCTGTGGAGGTCAGATATGGCCAAAACAAGAAGAGTCCCTAGTGCAAGGTAAGGCTGACTTACATGATTGTGCTCAAGAAAACTGTCTTGAGGACGAAAGTCTAAAGACCAAAGACAATATGGAGGCATATCTTACTTCCCTGCACACAGTCTATAAGTAAGACACATGCCAGGGTATACCCAAAGTTAATGTGTATGGGTGCTCCTCTGTTGATAATCACAGGGAAAAAGAACTAGTGGCTGGTTTTGGGAACGCCTGGGCGAATGATGCCCTAGAGCCCCTCTACTGGGTACAAAATATGTCCCAGAAGTAGTCAGGTGTCAGAGTTGATGGTGGTATATCAAGCCATCCTCACTGCTGTGCAACACCAACCCAAAGAACTGGTTATAATCATGGATTCAGATTATGTTAGAAATGGGTTTGTGGAGCACCTGATTAATTGGAAAAATAGAGGCATGCTGTGTGCAAATAACAAACCGCTCAAGCACAGGAAATTAAGCCACTCAATTGATGATCTGGTCACCTCTAATGAGATGACCACCTATTGGAAAAAGATTATAGGTCACTCCAAAATAGAGGGACCAGACAAAACTGGAAATGACATGGCTGACCAGTTGGCCAAAACCAGAGCCATGCACGGGATCTCATAGAAACCGAATCCCTGTTTGGGGTAATCCAGGTCGCTGCAGTCAGCAGGTCCCAAACACATGCCCAAAATGAACTCTCAACTGGCCAGTGGAGTAAAGAAACCCCAGTTGCAGATTTGATTACTACACAAAAAGAGCACCCGATTATTGGGAAATGTTATCAACATATTGAAGATCCTGTGAATTTTCCTCTGACAGAATCCGATTATATCAGGAAAAAGGATTTCCGGGTGTTGATGAAGTTTTCCAAAATTTTATGAATCCAAGACGGTTTGTTGGCACGGAGATCCATATCTGGGTATGACCAGAGGGTAGCACCTACCTCATTCCTGAAGCCTGATGTTACGTAATGCCCATGACACAGCCACTGCCGGTCATAGGGGGTTTCATACAACCTTAGAAATCTTACGAGAGGTTGCATACTGGCCACACATGGGTCCGGACCTCAACCTATACTTAAAGGGGTGTCTTGTGTGTGCTCAGCTTCAGCCAAGTTCCCTCAAACACACTGAGCTCCCCCACAGAAAAGGGGAATGACACTGCCTTTGTCGGATTTGCAAGTCGATTTCATCGGGCCAGTGATTCGCTCCTCTATAGGAAACAAGTACATGTTGACCATGTCATGCTTGTTTACCAAGTGGGTGGACTGTCTTCCGCCCCAAATTGCAAGGTGGAAACAGCTGCCGCTCTAATGACCAATCACATCTTCTCTCATTTCGGCCTTCCCCAAAGGACTGAGTCAGACAGAGGAAGTCATTTTACCAGTGAGGTGATGACAACGATGTGGGAGATACTAGGGGTAAAGAGAAAACTCCACATTGCCTTCCGCCTAGCCTCAAGCAGCGTGGGATATTTTTACCCATGCCGATGCGCCCCACTGCACCCCTTTCCCAATGGGGAAAGAAACTGCCAAAAATGGATGCGCTAACCCCTGTGCGCGCAAAAACCGTCAAAATTGCGCATGGTTCATAATCACAAAAGGCTGCACATCCCTGCCACACAGAGTCAAAGTTGGTGTAAAAACAGAACTCACTGCAGGAGAATGCCAGTGGGTGCTGTTACATGTAACATGAAGCAAGGCCACAGAAGTGGGCTAAAAACCGAAGATGCCTTTTAAAATACAGCTTCCGCAACCAATGGCAACCTTCAAAGTGCTGTTTTGGTGCTAAATTCCGTCATTTTCCAAGTGAACTACTGAAATTAAAAGTGTGCTGAAATCACAGATCCTCCAGCTGGCTCAGAAGAAACCGGGCCTCACTGACTGACAGCAGCTAAGAAATGTATTTAATGACAAACCAGTCCAGAAACAGATTGTTTTCAGTTACACGAGAAAAATGCAGCTAAAAGTGGCAACATATAACAATTTCAGCTGTACAGAGAAAACTCCAAGCAAAGGCTGAATATTTACTTCCAGATTGCAAACAAATTCCACCACTCAAGGATAGAAATGGTGCTGAGTAGATGTGTATGCTGCAAATAAAACTCTGATGTAAAAGACGCAGTTTAATGGTGCTTTTTCCATGAAGAAATTGCAAAATTCACCTGTTTAAAAGCAATTTTTGTGAAGGGCTTAATTCCTTTAATTGTCAAAATCCCCTATAAACTCTGTGCATTTTATATCTTTTAAATGAAAGATTGTAGGTGAATCTTAAAGTAACCCAGTTTGGAGTTAACTGGTTAATTCTGATTGGACAGTGTCCAACCTGGGAAAGATGACACTTCATGTTGACACTCTGCTGATAGCAGGATGTTTTAATTGATGCTGGAGGTTCTCGCATATTTAGAACAAAGACCTAATTAGTCATTCATCATTGGCTAAGCCAAGGACAAAGGACAGGCTGAGCATTGATCCCTTCTGGGGAGGGGCATGAAACTTACCTTTACACCCCACCCTGATCAAAGGGATTTGACAGCTGTTTGTTGAAAGGAGAGAAAAATAACTGCTCAAAGCAATCTGTTGTTTAAAATGCATATTTGTGATTAAGTTTTGAAAACTTTTAACTTTGCAACATGAAGGAGGACAAATCTAAAAATTGGCAGTGGTAAATCTAATTTCATGCTCTTTCTGTGGCGACGTTAGTGAACACTGTACTACATAAGGACCCAAAGTTACATCAAAACCCTAATTGTGGCAAAACTATTGATGTTGCAAATATGATATTGGTATACCCATGTTCTAGGGGTAATTGCCCAGATATGTATAGAATTAGAAATTGTTAGGCCAAACCGTTATGATTAAAATGGACAAAATTCCACAGAACGACAAAGACAGCTCTCACAGAGATTGGAATTGGACGTAAGGATAACCCACAAAATATATAATGTATGTGTCCGATTTTATTGGAGGGCATAATTATAGAAATGTGCATTTGTGCAATTGTGGTTGAAATCAATGTGGGAGTTCCCACAACACATCATAAAGATGACAGCTCTTTTCTTCCTTCCAACCAGAACAAGGCAAGTGCCTTTCACCACTCACAGCTGTGGGGGTGTGGTTTGTAATTCTGCCCCTACCATAAACTTTGTGATGTCACTTGGCATGATAAATTTACTTCCACTTTACCACACACAGACACACACTGATTCCTGACTACCTCCTGATTTCCGCACAGCGCTTTGTTTCTGACTTCTTCATCATGTGCAGAACTTTTCATCTTGTCCTGCTTCTAGACTTCTTTGCCAAAACCAAGGCACAGCATTTGCTGAACTCTTTTCAGCTAGGCCCAAATCCAGAACCATTCCAAAAGAACTTCAGGTATTAATTCTGATCCAGTCTGGCTTGCTACCATCATGCTTGCCTACTGAACTCGCCATCCCACTAATCTACCGTGTGCAGTGACCAGAAGGGCCAATACAAATCCAGTCTGAGGTGCAGTCTAATTTGACCAGAACTACCCAGCTGACCACCCTGCCAGAGGTGCCCTGCTGCCGGTAGACCCATTCCGGGATGACCAGAACCCTGACGGTCCAATCTTAATATACAGTGGACTGTAAGTATAAACAGGAATCATAGTAACCGATAGTATATATTTGCCATGTCCTAACCCAATCTTAACCCATCCCATCTTTAACTTCAGAACCTCCAAAATTGTCAGAACCAGTCTTGCGCTGATTTCTTTTCTCATTTGTTTCATTAAACCATAACCCATTAGGGATTTGGGTTAAATAAAGTAATTCCCATACAGAACGGAAACCAGAGTATCATACGTGAGGAGTTACAATCGGCTGGGCGTAACTGTGGAGATTCACGGGTGAAATTCTCTTTTTCATGGTCATTAATATAGTTTAAATAAACCAATCTGTCATTTTTAAAACCAAATGTCTACTTTTCTCTGTTCTAATTTTTTCAAGAATGACTTAGCTACATCCACAACTAAAAACCGCATTGCGCAACAGTATATTTGACCCGTTTTTATTAAAAATCGCATAGTGAAATTTTGCCACGAATTTGCATTTTGCAAAGGTTTTACACGTGTCTTTTCTCATAGGAATTTTTATCAATTTAAACATTTTTGCACACTTTTCATTGTTCACAAAGCCATTTCCAACTGTCAGTTTTTAAGGTGTCAAAGTTCCAAAAACGTTTTCTCTCTTGTTTGGGGAGGGAAAATAATATTCCAACACTGTATTTTGTGTTGATTCCTGAATACCTGCTGATCACTTACATCTGGGTAGAATTGCTCATGTGTGAATTAAGAACTTTGCAGGGGGAAATATTAACCTAAGTGCTAACGGTTCACAAACCAAAACTGTCTTGTCCCTGTGTTTTATCTTCTGTGTTGTTCAAAAGTGAATTCAATTGCTTTACTTACTTTCTGAATTGTTTTGTCGCCACATTGGTGATTGCTGCCCATATATATATATATATATTAAAATTGGTGTTGATTTGAATTTAAATAAATAAATATTTACCCTTGCCAACCAGCCTGATTCCTGGTCCAGAGTGACCTGGGGGGGTATTTTGAGTTGGGTGTGATATGAGTGGTATATCACTCAGAATATTGAACCTATAGACATAATAAATAAGTATTTCATTTGTGCATTACATGCTAGGCGAGACCTGGGTGTGTGCCTGATTGAAATTCTTAAGAGCGGGGGAGTTGAGAGGTACAATAAAATCATTGTGAGCATCTTGAAGAATTTCTTGGGGATCTCTGGACCCAGTTGGGACATCCGATTACAGCTTGTCCTGAGGGCCATCAGGTCTACACCATCTTCTGTGACAAAATGTCTCCATTCGAGCTCATGACTGGATGAAAAATGGTGCTACCTCAGCACCTGCTTTACAGAACTCAAGAGCAGACCCTGGTCAACGCGTCCCCGACCCATGAGTACATTCAAAATGTATGTAAACACCTACAGCACACTTTTGCTTATGCTCAGAGAAATTTAGAAAAGTCGGCAGAGGGGATGAAAACTCACTACGACTTAAAGACCATCAAGAAAGAGTACGAAGTAGGAGACAGGGTGTGCCTGTACAAAGGAACCAGACCAAAGAGCAGATGTTCCTCCCCTCTTGGCATGGTGCTTTTGAAATTGTCGACAAAATCTCACCTTCGCCTATAAGATCTGCATCCCAAAAAAAGAACAAATGGAGAGGAGAAATGGGTTCATATCAATCAGTTGAAAAGCTGTCATCCCAGACAGCACTTGTGACCAATTGCAGAACCTTGTGAGGGTAGAGTCCCGGAACAATCTGAAGAATAAAAGTAAGGAATGGGAACCCAGATGGAGAAAATCACACATTTACCTGGAGTGAATTAACTTATACTTCTCAGGAATGTACCAAAAGCAATGATAATTTCTGAAATTGTATACGTCAAGTGAAAAGTAATGTGTAACTCGTTTGTTTTTTTGTCAATTCACACGTCGATCATACTGGGGAAATTTGTACTGTATTAAATACTTAACCTCTCTTTTATTGTTGGCAGATTATCTAACTCCTTGACTCTACAGGCCAGGGGAAAGGGAGGGGTCCAGGACCAAAAACCCAAATTCCGAAAAGAGTGGGGTGCAGAATAGAGCACTGCTCCTCAGGATGGGAAAAAGTTATCTTCAATGTAATACCAGATTGTGCTCCAGTCATCTGAAGTGAAAACAAGCTCATTGCAATTTTAACAAATAAAAGAACTTCCTTTTTCCTCATCCAAATGACAGTATGCTAACAGAAGTGCTTACTACACTTTCAGAGTTCAAACATGGGTTTCTCATATAACTGCTCTATTGTCATGCCTCATCAGTGCAAATGGTCTGTGTGGCATAGATGGAAGTGGATTGGTTTACTGGGTTACTGTTCCCCCAGGATGGCGCTGCTTTGTGTGTGCAGCGCTGCAGACTCGCCCAAAAGCTCCTACCATCCTGGCTCTGCCCCCTGTGCCAGATGGATGTTATACGCTACTCTCATCCTAGCTACGCTCCGTAAGTTCAACTAACTGTGCCCGATCTTTTGAGATTCCTTTTGAAGTACTTATTCTGATGTTTCCGTACTCATTCCTTGTATTCTAGCAACTTCACCCGCCTTTCGCGGCTCCTTCAGCTTTGATCTCTGATCCAATCTCAGCGCGGAATATGCGGAGACGTCACAGTATTCGGTCCATCTCCTCCTGAACCTGTACCCCTCACTATCCATCCTCTCTCCCCGCCTACCTTTTCCATGCCTAACAATCTCTCTCTCATGAAGAAACTTTCAGCCGTTACCGCGTTCCCACGGCAACAGTGCTTGCTCCCTGTGTACATGGAAGCCAGCCGTCTCACCCTCTCTCTCACTGCAGCAGAGCTTCTCACACTGCTACCAAGAACACATCCTGGTAGGTTTAGGAATAAAACACATTATATTTCCCGGTTCTCCGACATTCGCTCACCAGTGATCTACATTCTTTACCCACTCTATGCAGCAAACCTTCACATTACCGAACGCTCCAGTCTCCCCCTGAAGAGTGACACATCATTGGACTTGATCTTTCTCTCCTTACAAGCCATGCAGAGGGTAACTCACACCTTCATAGTACCAATATACCAATAGCTGTAAAGCCCAATCTTCCACTAACTCTCCCCATTATACTTGCAGTGCCTGTAGGAGACACGGACCACTTACCACTATGAGAAGTCCTCCAGCGAAGCCAAGCCCACAGGTGGGCTCAGATCCATCAAGAACAAGGAACCAGGGTTTCTTCCCCAGAGGGTTTCCCTGGAAGTCCTATCCTGCCCTGGCCATTTAGTCACAGGGGAGAATAGGGTAACTAGGTGGATTCTCCAATCTGCAAGACTGCGGCCTTTGATCCAGGTTGGTGGTGTTTATATTTGTGAATCGTATGGTATTAGGGCTGCCAGTTATCACATCTATACATATGGACAATCCAGAAGTGATATTCATGTATTTTGCAACTGTAAGATTAAAGAAGTATGTTACACATGTATATAAGGCCCAGGCACCCTATAAAATGTCATGTAAAATGTATTGTGTGTGAGTTTAAAAGTCATTGCTTGCAGAATTTTACATACAGCCGGTAATTTCTCCTAAAGATGAAACTTAACCTCCAAGAACTTTCCTCTGCTGATCCTGAAGAGGGAGGTCTGGTTGTCAACCTTCAATCGGGCCACTGCTTAAAAATATAGAAAGAAATACACTGCCTAGATTTAAACCATGGTGGAAACAGATAAGGCCATGCCTGTTCTTTCAGCAGAAGTGACCTTGAGGTCACAATTCCCATAAAATGCCAATTAGAGTTGCAGCCAGGGCAATTACAGGTCTTGAAGGGAGAGGCGAAGATAAACATGAGCCAGCCTGCGGCTGATCACATCACATGCTCAAGGGAAAATGAAACTGAAAGCGAATAAAGAAAACAAATTTGAGTTCAGTTAATAGAAAAATACATATGATTGCATAAAAAGGGTGGCGTATATGCCACAATGGTCATTCCAGACTTTTATTAAAGGTGTGATAAACATAACTAAAGTTATTAATGAAAATTTGATTTGGGTCTTCACTTCATTCCGAGCGATTTGAAAGTTGGTGTGTGGGTGAAGGATAAAATTAATATGGGAACTATGAAGTGGCATATTTTTATCTGATACAGGCTCCTGAGTAAATGAAGAAAAAACGTATCTCTGCATAGGAAGGGCGTGCCGACTTCAGATTAGCATCATCTGATTTACCTTAACATGTTGTTCTTAAAAATATATCCATACATGGAAAGATTTGAAAAATGAGGATACTTGCCATGTTGGTAGATTTTCAGAGTCTAAGCAGGGCGAGCCCACATGTCAGTTTGGGATGACAAAGCTTTCTCCTCCCACAGCTTTCCTAACTCACATCCCTCATCTCCTTGTCCTATTAGCACACAGGTGGGAAGTGGGTAAAGAAAACCAACCAATCCCTTTCGTGGTAATCATGACAAGTTTATGATGTAATTTGCCCTATAAGTAAACCAGTTTAAATCAGAACTGGGCTTTTTCCACTTATTCCAGGAGGTAACCTCCTGCTGAACTCTTGCAAGAAACATTCAAGCAGAGAGGCCCCAAATTTTGCATTGGAGACAGGGACCAGGAGACATAGAAGCTGACTGGGACCCCTTTGAGGAGTCAGAGAGGACTATCCTGGACTGACACCCTTGCTGTTCCAGAGGTGCCCTGCTGTTCCCTGAAGCTCATTACAATGCCTCTGCTGTAAGTAAAACTGTCCCCAAAGCTGTGTAGGCCCTGCATTTTTCAAGTATTGTTTTAGTTATTTCCCCATAGCAAAATATCATGTTTGTCTGTGTAGATCCTTGCATATTTAATTAAAGTAAATCAATTAATTCCCCTATAAAAATCATGGGATGTGTTTTGTTCGCATTCGAAACTAACAAGCTCTTCCCAGTGTGTTTTGAGCCGGTATAGACATAAAGATTTGCCAAAAGAATTAATCCCAAAACTATGTTTCCACATGAGAGTGCAGGGTGCAAAACGAAAGTGCCCCTGTGTTCCCATTGTGCTCTGACCAAAACCACAAAGCCCTGCCTGTTCTTTTTAGGTGTGGCAAAACAAATGTTCTCATTGCTTTTCTTTCCCTCATATTCCATCTGTGGTAATAAGTAGAAAAAAAGATTTTTCCCCCTGAATCCCTTTCCAAAGAGTGCATTTTTATCAGAACCCCAAAATTATTATCCCATTGTGTTCCCACTCTCTACCACTGGCCTTCAATTCAGAGGGGCAAAGTCTAATTGATCTTTGGAGGGCGGGGGTTGCTGGGAGAAAAGTATTATCACCAAATCAGCAATCACTATGTGTTTTGAATTGTTCTTTTTCTGTATTGGTGTGTGATTTGAAAAGAAAGCTGCAGGAAATTGTGACTGTATATCTCAGTATTATCTCTGTGTTGGTGCCATTACGGAAGTCATTTTTATTCTTGTGTTAGCACAGCATTGGTGGCTGATGTTAGTGTATTTGTCAAATTTGGTTTAAATAAATTAATAGATCTATATTCTTGCTACTCACCGGCCTGGTTCCTAGTCTATTATAGCACCAGGTATTTGGTAGGGTTGGGCGCGAGACAGGTTGGAGGCCTTACCAAACTGAACCTTAACAAATAATAGTGAGTTATTGTGCACCACATTCATTGGGGGGAAAGGAACTCCCTGAGTTGAGTGTGACCGCGTAATAAACCGCAACACCTTCACATACCTGAAAAGTGTTAATCCACACACTCCAAGAGTCTCAGTCCCAGACAACCTCAATGCTTTACTGTGCACTTTGTAGGAGGTTAACACATGATTCATTATCATCATGGGCCCCTGTCAATATTTCAATAGCATAGGAGAAAGATATCATCATAATGCCATCCACACCTGGGACAATACATCAACCGGACAGATCATGCAGGATATGGGACCCGGCCTGATAATTATTTTATAAATTGCAGTCCATTTTAAGTCAAAAGCATTTAGGTATAACCAACTGGTGAAATAAAATAATTGTAAAATAACATATTAGAGTAGTGGTTGGGAGGTTTGTACACAGCTCTCAAGGCAGCTCTTTCAAAGTTGAGTGTCCTGACCTCTGCATCAGTGCTCTGATTGGGAAGGATATGCAAGCATACCAGCTTAAATACTTTAAGCTGGGCACTGCTGAATACTACATCACCAACTTGTTGGATATTGTGAAAACCATGCACCTGCTCTGTGCGGTTTGTGCCTATTAGCACTCTATAGAGAGAGTGGAGATGAGCAGTTTGTTTTCTCTTAGACGTATCAAGTGGGAAAAAGAAATGAACAAAGTTGTTTCACTGAGATGCAGGGTGTTCTATAGTGGCACAGAGCACATTGGGTGTTGGCTGACAGTATAATGTAGGTTATACGTTCTTTAATGTACTCTAATGCATTTATGGCTCACACTCCTCTCCAAAAATAGGTTTCAGGAAAAGAAATGGATATTCCCAAGAGAACTTTACAAATGCAGCAACAATATGTATAGAACATTTAAAGATATTTGTTTGTCACCCGGACAGACTGAAGAGATACAACTACAATCCACAAAAATAATAACTAATAAAATTAATAAAACAATACATTCTTAAAGCATGTTTAAGCCAAAAAAAACTAAAACATGCCATGAAATGTTCCAAAGGCAGGTTATAAAATGTCTCCATATAAACCTGAAACAATCTGAAACAGTCACCATATCAGCACGCTATTGCTCCCGACTGAACCTACAATTAAGGCCCGTAATTTCAACAAAATGCCAGGGGTAGTGGAAGTGACATCACATGACCCTTCACCTCCTGGATGACATCCCTGAAAAGGCTCTCATTTGACCCCACCCCAAGTGACATCACAGGAAGTGATGCCATTTAACCCCACCCCAAGATGACATCACAGATCGTGGTGGTACACAACCTTTCACCAATCTAAATCACAGGAAGTGGCATCACATAGCATCGTCCTTCAGTAAAACTAAGAAAAATATGTTTACGGTACCACTGTAATGTGACATACATTTCATGCAAGAATGGATTATCATATGTAGCATCATTATCAGTGTGTCAAGGTCCATGTTACTACAGGAAGTGTATGAACCCAAATTACCTGTTTATGTAGATCTACCCTGTTATTTCAATATGACTACAAAGCAAAATCACAATTTGGGGGCACAGGGGCGAATAGGTGGGGATCGGGATAGGTGAAAGCCAGGATATAAGGGGAGAGGGAGAATATTTCATGCAGAACATGTGTTCTTATGGTCGATGGCATCCACATTCTTCAATGATTTTGGAATTCACCTTCAGCATGTTTTTCTGATTCAACAAATTACCTTGAGGGTTACCTCTAAGTTGGATTTGTTGTGTTGTACTGTGTGCGGCCATTTCATGGACTTGATTCTTCCAGCAAAAATCAGCCAAACACCTCTGATATTCATCTCTTTCAGAACCTAGAGCTAAGTTTGAAATTAGTTTGATTAGTGCCTTGGCAAATACTGCTACCTGATCCTCTTTCTGTATCTCTTCAAAGTGCTTGCATAACTCAAGAGGAACAAAACATTTCAAGTTCTTATTTCTATACATTACTAGTATTGCGTTTCATAGTTTCAAACAAGTATTCTTTTAGCATGGTCCATTATCTTGGATTTTGCCCTCGCAATAGGGAGAGCGTATGGCTGTGTGTGAGTCGTGTGCATTCTTTTCTTGGCTTTCCTGGAATTGCATAGTAATGTATGATGTATGGTCGAATAGGGCATGGGGTTCTTGAGTACACATGTCCACGAACAAGGTGCTTCGGGCATGAGGCTCAGGTGCAACCAGGGATAAAGGCGAGGGTACACGTGGGTGAACGAAGTCCACCCACTTTGTTCCGTGGGTGGACTCAGCCCCCCCCAGCTAAAATGAGAAACATTCACAGCCTGATTCATGGAATTATTTGCACGTAAAACGCACATTTGCGCGACTTTCTACCCGAAAATCTCTGTTTGAGGTAAGGGGATTTTCGTGAAGAATGGCGCAAAAATGTATGAATCAGGGTATCAAAGTCTTCCTAGAATTTATGAATTTAAGCCAACCTCAGGGAACGACCCGCAATTGTCAGGTATACAGGCCGGACACTTCACCACTGCACTATATAACCTGATGAAAAATAACAAACAACTAAAGGTGAAAAGCCTCATATCAGTACTGCATGTTCCAGGAGAACATTTGTGTTGGTTCTTGGAGTTTAAAACATGCACACCTTTTAACGTTTTCAAAAACACTATTAGAAGAAAACATCCTCTTTTGGTTTTGTGTGTGTGTTGATTTTATGAAAGACAAATGCCATTCATCCTGTGCAATGTGGGTGGATATGCAAAGCCAATTTAATGAAATGTGCATATTTCTCCTTGATATGCTAATTTCTGCTGAGTCACATCCCATTGCGTTTGTTGATGAGTCCCCCACTTTTATTTTTAAGACTTGACCCCTGGGTGCAACCACAAGGAGCAGACCTTTGGGAATGTTTTTCTGGTGCTGTTTCTTTCTCTGCAGGTTATACTCCTGAATTTCTCTGCAGTTCTATACGCTGAACCGTAAAGGGGCCATCCTGACAGCTGGGCCCTTCTTACAAGTCCCTGACAAGCTCAAATGTGGAGGAGGAGTAGGCCAGGCCCAGGTGATGGTACCAGGCCACCTTGGTCACCCAATCCCCGTGATGTGTCACCCCTCCTGGGAGTATGGTATCTCCCAGGGCTTGTGTGATGGTCACATGGTGGTTACCATGTGACCTACATAATAAAAGGGGCTAGCCAATTTCCAGCTAGTCAGTCGACGTGATCCTGCCTCCTGCCTGCTGTATGTGCCCTGGGTGCAGTATGAGGCTGGCCCTGTGCAGCATGCAGAGGGCCTTCTGCTGCAGGTCCCTGGGCCTGGACAGTGCCCCTGAGGGGCAACGCCGTCCATGATGTCCTAGTCGTTGGAGTGGGACAGAGCCTCTGCCAGGCAACTCTGTCTGCAGGCTCCGAAGTCCCTGCTGGGTTCCTCCCACGCCGTGTGGCTTGGGTGCTCCCAGGCCACTGGTAGGGTCCGTGTGATCACAGCCCTTGCAGGGTGACTCCCTCAACCTTGTCCAGTGGGTGCCCCCACCGCTGCCCGAGCTGGCTCATGTGCCCGTTAGCCAGCCCGCACACACTGACGTTAGCGTGTCTAGTGGGTGCCCCCAGCAAGATATGGACTGGCCTGTGTGCCCGCAGGTCCAGTCGCAACAATGGCGACGAGGGTTCTGGGAGGAGGCAGCGTCGACCATGGAGAAGGGGAGGTGAATTTTGCCCCCCCCCACTAAGAAGATGCCGGGCGGCTTCTGCCGCGTGGGGGAAGGGTGTACTGCAGGAGGTGCTCAACCCCTAAAGCACTTAGTCACAGTTCTCACCACATAAAGTAAGGACTTTGATGCGAAAGGCTCGGTCTGGGAGAAAGGAAGTTAGCAGTACGTACATGAGCCTTTCACTCACCCATAACCTTAACAAAACAGGTTTTGTTCTCCTTTCCAAATGTGATAACCCTCAAAGCAATGAATACTTTGTGTAAAATATTCAGAGAATGCATCATGAGACGTAATTTCAGAATAATCCTAAAATTTCACCACATTGATGATTGACAACTGGACTAGAATCTGGGCTTGTATTATGTAAACTTTGTGTTGCAGAGGAAAGCATTCGCAGACCATTCTGTGGCGCAAATGTGCATAAGTATGATATCGTGCACGTGCGTGTTGGCGCATGTGCACCGTGAACATGTCTGATGTGTCACGCTTAAGTGCATGGCAGTATTCACTCTCAATCTCCATGCTTGGCAACACATTGGTGTGCAGAATTGTAATTGCAAAAAGTAAAAACAAATATTGAGCTTGAGAAACACAGAAGGTGGTGTACAAACTTTGCACTGCCACAAACATCTAATGTAATACTAGCCTTAATGTTGCAGATTTTCATCAGCACACAGCTGAAATAAGGCAGTCAATCAGGGAGTGACAAATGCATTTTTTTTACTGATACCAGCCCCCGGTTACTGGTGCCTGCTCACACCAGCCACAATATTGTACTTTTACTATTGTTATGTTACCTGTATGATGTTTCTAGCACAGTGTTTGAGGTCTATAAAGGGATGGTGTAGGAGCCGAGGGACGCCAATTAAATCTAAAGTGACATGAAATGTAAACAAGACTGTATTTGAAACTGCACCCTTAGCCCTTAGTCCACGTTTGCAGATATGGATGTTTGGGATTACTGTAATGGGTGTAAAGTGTAGCTAGAGTTCCCTTCAACTTGACCCATGCCAAGGGTTTATTGCCCTTCTACTTCCTCCATGCCAGGATTTCATTGCCCTTCTACTTCCTCCATGCCAAGGGTTAATTGCACTTCTACTTCCTCCATGCCAGGATTTCATTGCCCTTTACTTCCTCCATGCCAAGGGTTTATTGCCCTTCTACTTCCTCCATGCCAGGGTATTATAAAGGTCTGATAGAGAAACGATACCCATTGAACTGCCTGGGAGGATAAAGTAGCAGCCATTCACATGGGACTTGGAGTGTTCCTGTGGGGCACAGAATGTTTGAGACCATGAGTTCAAGGGCAAAATGTTGCTTGTTGAAATGTGTCCAGTTCATGCTGACAGAGGTTATGAAGGGGGGGGGGGGCACTGTTCTGTGTCAGCTCTTGACTGGAGCAGCTGACTTGAGTTGGGGCATTTTCCTGAGAAACCATCTCATGGTAGCTGAGGCGGCAGGGACTCGGCTGCTGATCTTAGGGCTGAGGACAGAACGGATCCATTATTGGGTGCCATACCTAGGTGCTTCTCTATATCCTGGCAACCTGACCCGATTACTGCCAAGTCCTGAGACATTTAGGAGGGTCAATTATGATTTCCCTGCAGACATCCCTGACGCCCGGGTGCTGACCTTTGTGTACTTCTGGCGTTTTGGTGCATGCAGCAGCCTGGCTGAGAAACCGCGGAACGTGCAGGCTCAAGGATCTCAAGAGCACTGGAGTTTGAGTGTGTGTGCAATGTTCTGCCTGTCACATGCCACATTGTGCAGCTGCCATGGTTATTGCGTTTTTTCTTTCCCCACTGTTTAGAACTGTAACACGGAACCTGCTCGTTACCACTTCTTCTCCCATTGGAATGGGTGTTTGTGGAGTCATGCCTCGGGTGGTGCCGCGGCATGCCCTCAACCCGCACGAGCCCGGAGACGCTGGACACCCTGGCGGCATGCCCGCCCTTCCCGGTGTATCAAGGAAGGGGGAAGCCGCCGCGGACAGCCGCGTTGCTGGCGGCCGCGGCGACGCTGCGGAAAGAGCCGCTATAGACAGCCGCGGCGAAGCCGTGAGAGAAGCCTCTGCGGACAGCCGCGGCGGGCCCGCGGAACACTCACCTGGGTTCCACTCCGGTCCGGGGAACCGTGCTCGCGGTGGTGCCGGGACACAGGAGAGCAGCGACCGGATCGCCGCCTCCGTGCTCCTTCTGATGGAGCCAGGACTTCATGTGGCTGGAGAAGGACGCCCATCGTCCGGATGCGTCCTTACACCACGCGGCCACGGCTGCATGGCCAACGTGAACCCTCACCACCTCAAGGGAAACGGGAAGGGCGACAGCCCGGGGCGGCAACCTTTAAGGGAGGCGGGACAAGGTCCCAGGTACCAATGAGAAGGGGGTTAGCCCAGGCTCCCAGTGATTGGAGGGGGTTTGAAACCTCCTGTTATGATAAAAGGGCGCCAAACAAAACTAATGGGTTGCTCTCATTCCACAGGACACGGAGAAAGGAGAGAGGGGAGAACCAGAGTGGTGGGCCTATCCGGACACCTCAAGATAAGACCAGACCAGGACTAACGTCGTTATATTTTGGAAGGCCAAGACACCGGTGAAGTTAACCGGGAGGACTTGAGAATAATTCCCTTAAACATAACGCTATCCTTCAACCAGTGATTAAAATATTGTTTCAGCATCCACCTGTCTCCGAGCTTAATTCCACAGTGTTCAATTGGAGTTTAGAGCCTGCCTGGTTCAGGCAGGTTCTAGGCTCCATAGAATATTTATTGTGTGTCAAACATAATATAATACAATATTTATTATATTATGTTTGAGATACCTAAATTATATTTACCAGAATCGGGTACTTTCCCTGCAATGACGTATTGTAATTGTTTGCTTATAAATGAAATTCAAACCGTTGTATAATGTTACATATTTTTAGTTTAAAGTTTATAAATTGATAAGTATTACTCATGAATGCCCCACACGTAATCATGTCATACTTCTGCATCAGTTTATAGTTTCATGGTATGTTGTTATTATTGTTGTTAGTGTAATAAAATGAAATATATATTAAATGAGGTGAACAAAAGTATTCTAACTTATTTAATCAGAAATGTCACACTTGATATAATTATTGATCTCATCGCTGATGTCATGTATGATGTAATTCGTGATGTCACCAGTGATGCCATCAGTGATGTTATCAGTGATGTCACGATTGGGGTCATACGCTGCGCAACAGCGGGCGCATTGTTAACGTGGCCTTGCTCATAATGCGATTGCTGAATTTCAGGGGTTTTGTTGCGTTAAATCTGATCATCTTAACTCTCTCCTAACCAAGGTTTTTTTCACTGTATATATATATATATATATATATATATATATATATATATATATATGCAGCGTTAGGGTTCCATGGTGAGGGTAAAAGACGCCAGAGCATTTTGGGTAAAGGAGTCAAAGGAACAAGATCTGAATCCGTGGAGAGATAAAAACATGACGTGCAAAGGGTGGAAAACTGAAAAATGTACATCTGTTACAGAGTGTCTAATATTTGCGCTGGTGCTAACAATTAAACAAAGGATTAGATAACACGAATGGTGGAAATAGGTTTTACCTTAAGCCATATTGTGGAAAAACGATTGCACTACAGAAAACGTTCATTAGGCTGATGTGTGTACTATGTTTGGTGCATGGCAAAAAAAGAAATGGTTTTAACTACATTTCCTTTTACGTTACACAGTAAAAATTGTAAATAAAACATTCAGCTTCATTTTTACCCTAGTATTCACATTTGTAGATAATATAGACTGAAGCTAAAGCCGATTGTTCCATTCCGTATAATCCAAGCATCAAAATTGGGGCTAAATTAATTTTCTCCACTTCTTTGCACAACATTCCGCTAATTTGGCACCAGATGGGATCTCCTTAGAAATGTGCAGATACATGAATAGGGTGCACATGGGCACACATAAAATGGGAATAAAAAACAAGATTATTTAACTATAAAATGACACAAAATATAGTACAGACGTTGCCAGTTGATGTTAAGAGGTCCACCACCAGTTACGAAGGCAAGAAGAGGCATGCAAAGACGCAAGAGTGTTTTACCTTATACCAAGAGCATTACCGTTCCTTTTTTGAGATATGTGTCTGTGATGAATGTCCAAAATTAAGTTGTCTAAATAATGGCGGGGCCAAAAAGAGGAACGACGTGACAATTTTTCTTGGCACGCTTTGTTTAATAACGTATTTTGCATATTGGATGGGTTTTAGTGATGGATCATTATATTGAATGATTTAATTTAATTGATCGGAACTGGGGTGACACAGCAATGTTATATATTATTATTATATATTTTATAGTGTGCACTTAGCTCAGGAACAACGTCGCGCTGTACAGGTCCTAGAGCAAAACACTTAAGCGAGAATTTAACAAGTCATCAAGTAAACATTAGTTATAAATATCACAGTACAATATATGGATGGGGTATGCACAAATAGCTGTAATTCAGGTTACACCAAGGTGTTGTTGGAAGGGCCAGGTCTTCAGTTCTTTCCTACACTGAAGGAGACTTGGAGTAGTGTGGATTGTCACCGGGATGGCGCTTCAGAGGATTTCAGCATAGCCTGAGAAGGACTGTTTCCTAGTTTTCTCATTGCAAGTCAATCTAGTTTCCAATCTGGCGAAGGTCTTACTGCGAGGTGACCGTGTGTCCACAATGTTTTCTGTTTTTCCATCAGTTAGGTGGTGGTTGCATTATAGGTGAGGCACACAGTTTTGATCCAGATCCTAGCTGAGATGGGAAGCCAGTGCAATTTGGGTAAGGTAGAGGTTTTGTGGTCAAATTTCTTAGAGCCAGTAATGAAGCTGTGACATGGTGAGCCACTTTGAGGGGTGCCAAGTGAGCAGCCAGTAACACTGATAGGAGGGAATTACCCCATCGAAATGTAAGAAAGGAAGGGCCAACACCACTGTTTGGAAGTTCTGGGGTGTAAAGAAGGGGTTGATCTTGCAAAGTAGAGACATCTGATACCAAACAATGTGAGCCTTTTTGTTTGTGTTGTAGCTCAGGCTTGTCTCACCTGGCAAGATATAGTGGACCATAGCAAGGTTTACCCATTAAGATGGAAATTGGACATTTAGAGTCTCCATAGATGCATATATATTGCAGGCTAGGCAGGGAGCTTTGTGCGGGGCTGAATTATGGGCGGATGTCAATTGTGGCAGCCTGACAGTAATTCAAAATAAATTCATAAAAAATGTTCTGGGTGTATAGTTGCCAACAAAATCAATGCAATGAAACAAAATAATAGAGCACACCAGTTGCAAGGAAAAACCAGCTTTATTACTTTATTTTTCAAAAGTAACGGCCGGGAGCAAACAAAAGAAACTCAAAACTCCCACAAGTCCCCTTTGTGGATAATCTGAAGGGCGTTGTTGAACACCTGGATGGTGGCTCTTTCAGTGCTGCATTTGGGGTAATCCAGAAACAGTTGCTCAATGTTTGTAAGTAGTTGGTTAGCAAACTACTTCTTGATGACTTGACCAATAAATGGAAGGTTTGTGATTTGCTGGTAGTGTGAGAAGTCTGCTGGGCCAAGATTGGGTTTTTCCGAAGATGACGTATAAACTCTGTTTTAGGAAGTCTGGGAACGTATCCTTGCTCAGGGAGGAATTCACTATCCTAAGAAGAACCAAAAGGGCAGGACCTGTATGTATTTTAAGGATGGTGGCCTAGAGAATGTTGACCTTGTAAGAAGTTGGTTTTAAAGATGTGAGCATGTATGAGAGGTCATCAGTCAAAAGGAGAGAGAAGTTGGTCCAGGTTTGAATGGGCCATTGGGGGATGTAGGAAGTGGGAGTCAGAAAAGTTTGAGATATCGATGTGGGGACTGGTTGTATTGATCTTGTTGATAAAAAAAATGTTGATACCCTCACACATCTGCCAGGATTCCGGTACCCATGTGTATGATGCTGGGTTCGAGCAGTGCTTGGCTACTGTGAAAAGAGATTTTGCCATAATGGTGTTAGTGTAATAAGTAGCCTTGGCCTCAGATATCCGGGTTCACCGTTTGGGACATGAGGACTTGAAGGATAGGCGGTCCCATGGATTATGGGCTTTGTGCCAGCATTTCGAAAGAGCTGTAATGGACCATATGTTGATAACGAGCTCTTGAATATACCAGTGGGTGGACGGTTTGGTTCTGGCGCAGCATCATTTTTCCAGAGTGAAAGTATCTGTCAACTCCTTTGAATTTTGGTTAAAGGTGTCCATGGGACAGGAGGTTAGCTCAGATGCTCTGGCCCAGTCCTTCGAGACTGATCTCCGGTATTAAGCATGTTACAAAAGATTAAGGGGCTTATTTATGGAATTGTTTGCACTGTGCGAAGTCCCTTTGCACTGCCAACAGACACCCTGATTTACAGAACGGTGCAAAGTGTATTTTTGCACTGCAAAAGTACTCTTTGCACCATGAATTAGGCCCATTTAGCACGGTGCAAAGTGTATTTTTGCAGAGCAAAGTGACTTGGCACTGCAAAAATACATTTTGCACTGTTCTGTAAATCAGGGTCTTTGTACACTGCAACAATACACTTTGCGAGACCACCAGGGGGCGCGGGACAAGATGGCTGCTTGACTCCGCAGCTCCCACTCCCTCAGGCACAGAGGTGAAGAGATCGAGCGTAATCACGGGCACAGACACACTCATTTTTCCCCAAAAGCAAGCGGAGAGCAGCAGGCAGCGGCTGCCGGAAAGAAAAGCAGAGAAGAGCGGACGGCAGTACAGAAACGGCGCGGAGATGGAACAAGGCTGCAGCCCTGCAGAACAGTAGGCCAGCAACAGAGAGATAAGAGGCTTGGGCTAACTGGGGATACCGAAGACCCTGCAGACCCACAAAGTGGCCGTGAGCTGCGCCTGACCACAGCGGTGGAAATCACCCTGGAGAAGCCCCCCGAGGAGCGCAGCCCTGCTGAATCCGCAGCGGAGTTGATCGGGACCGGCCGAGACTGCCGTGGCCACTCTGAGGCACCCGAGAGGCGACAGAAACTGGGCCGCTGACCCCAGCCCAGGCTGGTGGCACAAAGAAACAGAGAGAGCGGAGTGATTGGTGCAGCACGACCAGTGTGAAGGAGAAGAATCCCGCCCGCAGGTGTTCACAGGTGCATCCATCTCGCCTCCTCTCCTCCTTGGCCATGCCGAGACAATGTAGTGCAGCCCGCTGTCCCCACTCCTCTTCGCCTTGGCGATGGAACCCCTGAGGGAGGAGATTCGGAAAGACATGCTGCTGAGGGGAATAAGGGTAGGGGAGGTACCCCATAAACTAAGTATGTATGCTGACGACATATTGATTTACCTCTCAGAGATAACGGAATCAGTGCCGAGAGTGCTCCGGGTGATAGAAAGATATGGGAACTTGTCTGGTTTCAAGATAAATGTAAATAAGTCAATCCTCCTCCCAATAGGTGAGGTGACAGAAAAGAGGGATGGGGGAGGGTTAGGGATACATATAGAGGAACGTAGCTTTAAGTATCTCGGAGTCAGGATCCCAAGGGAGCTGGACAAAGTTTATGAGGAAAACTCCCCCCCCCCCCGCTGCATCGACTCTTCAGGGATCTAGATAGTTGGGCAAAATTAACCATATCATGGTTGGGACACTTAAACGCGTTGAAGATGGTTCTTCTCCCGAGGTTGCTTTACCTTTATCAGGCACTCCCAATAGAATTACCGGATGCGTACTTTGGGGAACTGAAGAGGAAAATGATAACATTCCTATGGGAGGGGAAATCACACAGGGTAGCCTATAGGCTATTGGTACAACCCAAGGAAAACGGAGGAGTGGGACTCCATGAAATGCGCACGTACTATAGGGCAGCCCAGTTTAGAGCTTTAATCCCCCACCTGAGGGGCGACAAACAAAAGCAGTGGGTAGATATCGAAAATTACCTTTTCCGCCCCAGTGACACTTGGGGAATGGCTGTGGGCACCAAGAGAGGCAGCCCCGAGTAAGGTACAGAGGCATAGGATCCTGGGCCCACTCTGGTGCTTTGGAGAGTCAAGAGGGAGATGGCGGGGGTGACGACTTGCGCCTCCCCCTAAGCCATATCTGGGCACCCCCCATAAGAGACCGGATCCTCAGACATGAACATTTTCAAGATTGGTTAGAGGGCGGAAGAATCATCCTGAAGAAAGATGGGTTTATAGGGTTGAACGAACTCGCAGAACTCGCAGAAAAGCTGGAAGGGGGAGAGATTTTGTTATTTAAATACCAGCAGCTCCAAGGGGTCCTGATGTCCGAGGATTGGAAGGAGAACCTGCAGAGGTAATTGACACGTACAGAAAGGGTGTTGGACACAGGGAAAGGAACAGGGGGCTTATCTCTGGGTTGTATCAGCCCCTGTTGGAGGATCAGGGGGGAGACATTGAGGCATACAGGAGAAAATGGGAGAAGGACTTGGAGATAGAGCTGGAAGACAACCAATGGTGAAAATTGTGTGAGAACGCCCGCCGCACCTTAGTGGCCTGTTGATATAAACTGCACGGGTTAGAGCTTCTTTATAGGTGGCAATGGGATCCGGCGAGACTGGCATTGATGTACCCAGACTCCCTCAAGAGAAATGGAATGGGCTCCCTTCCTGGGAAAATATGACCCTGATAGACCCCAATAAAGAGACAACTAATAGCCCCAGGAAGTTCAGTCTGAGTGTACAGTTAAGTGTAGGTAACCATACCAACGGGATGAGAGGAGGGAAGAGCCACAACGGCAAAAGTATGGGGAGATTGAGTACAGGATAAACATGGGTAGACTCCACAGCAGACCTTGGAATGGGAAGCACAGACAGAGATATCAGAGAAGGACAGAAGTGGAATCCTAATAATGAAAGGAGGAGGCGAAACTGGGCCCGACGCGTGCGGGCCCCAGTGGACTGAATGCTAGTCTCATCCGAAGGACCAAGTTGTTTGAGCGGGGGAGGGAGGGAGAGTAGAATAAGGGGGGGGAAGTTGGGGTGATTTTTCTTTTCTCTAACAAAATGTAAAATGTTCTCATGGTACGAAGTATTATCGGTGAATGTGTAACCACAGATAGATGTATGTTGACCATGTGGATTCACCAATAAAACGAATTAAAAAAAAATGCACTTTGCGCCGTTCTGTAAATCAGGGTGTTCGCTGGCAGTGCACAGTGACTTTGGACTGCGCTCAAATTCTATAAATCAGGGCCTAATAATTAATTAACATTGAGGTGATGCTCACAGAGATAGAAAAACTTGAGAAACTTTTTGGGGGGAGAAAGTATTTTCATTTCAAAGTACAAACATGTTTTTTTCTGAGATGGTTGAAAGATCTGCACAGCAAATGTTTACACCTTTTCATTTAAAAAATGAAAATCTTAATTGTAATAAAATATTGTTACCATTTGATCGACAAATAAAGATTTGTGTATTTTAAGGCACTAAATACAACCTTATAAACGGTGCAATCAATTGAAGTAACAGTAAATATTAACTTTATCCTTAAAGAAATATTTTCTCCATTGAAATCAATGTAGAATGATAAAAAGTACCAATAATGTTCTTCTTTTCTTCACTGAATGCAACTTCTGAATTTAACCACAACGTATCCTAAACAACTGAACCTTTTAGAACAGTCCTGAAGTAACTGATGCTGCTCTATCTGATATTGATAGATCAAGATTGGACCCACGAGAGCTACTGAGGTCTTAACATTAGCATTTTAGTTCCTTGGAAAAGATGTCCTGAGAGAGAGAGAGAAAGATCCCCTTATTTGCCACCGTTCAAGGAATGGAAAAATTGTCTTTGAGCTGAAGAGGTCACACATCCACCAGAGACTGTATATAGGATGAGGTCTGATCAATACTGGAGCATCATCATTCCATCAATATATATTTAGCGTACACCATAAGCATCTTGTCTCCATTGCCATAGCAATTGACAACCCAAATCATCCCACACATATATGCCTCAGCTCTTAAAAAGACTATGAACACCTTTTTTATTTTTCTTAAATAAAGGCTATCATGAGTGAAATCATTGATGAGAACAGTGTCACTAAAGATGGAGCGCAAGTAAGTCAAAGTAACTGTATGGGATCTTGCTGTGAATATCCTTGCTGTCCTTGTGAATGGAGGATAACACATGGGCAACGCTCTGGTCTTGCAAGCAAGACCATGCAAAGCAACAGAAGGAGGTTCGAATCCAGGGACGGTATTAGGTGCGATCTAAAAAAAAAAAACAATTAAATGAGAAGCACTGCCAGGCTCAAATAATTTCACAAAGTTTGACTTGCAATCACCAAAAATGGAATCTGTCCAAACATGCATTGAGAATGGCATGGAGACCTTCAGCATTTGTTCAACTTCCGTTTTTTGATCGGATGGACATCAACATTGAAAACTCATTTGAATAATTCCAAAGCATTAATTCACCACTTTTAAGTAGTAACACCTGTATAGAGCATGAAAGGAACACGCAGGGATAAAGTGATGGAGGTTATTTATGAAGGCAAGCAAAGGCCTACTATATATACAATCCATGCTCGTGTGTGGCTAGCGGAAAAGGTTTTGAATGTTCAAGTAGGAAGCCTTGAGATATTCATAAATCAGGGGACTCAGTGAGGAAAAGAGCATCCCAGCGGAATTCAAGATTTTGTGAATACAAATGTAATATTAACGGAATGTGTTAAAACATTTTTTGAAGGCCAGCAAGAAACTGACAGTTGAAATCACAGCTCGTGTGTGTAACATCTGCAAAAGACGCAAAAAAGTTGTATTCCGTCAAATATCCATCCATACAGTTTAGCAAACCTTACAGCATTATTAAGGTCTATATTGATCAACTGACCTCTGTTGTAAACATCATAAGTAGGAAGCTGAGCCATCAAAAATCGAACTCCTAAAACTGCAATTTACACTTAAATCTTAGGCTATCGTTTGAGCCCAAAAGCAAAGTCATTCCCTTTTCATTCACCTTACCATGGCCATTTACCAAACGGTCTCCACTCTAAAGAGAAGGGGCGGAATGCAAAAGCGAGACTCCTAACGCACGGTGCACCGAAAAATATGCAAATTCACTTTTCAGTCAATATAGTACATACATACAAATGGTTCCCACAACAGAAACATTACCTCTTTTAAATAGATCCGAAAACTGGGACAACGTTGTATAAAAGAAAATGTTGTCATTGTTTTTTTTTCCACTACACATTTGTGCAGCACATATTTAAATACATATTTCTATACATCCAATTCTCAGCCTGTATTCCAAACAATAAAGAAAACAGTTACAATCAATCCTTATCGTTCAGAACGAACATTTAAACGCAATTGTAATTGCATACAGTAACCAAATGATGAATACATTGTGCTTGTCAGAACTCTCTTGATAGAGCACAAAGGCGTGTTGGGGGCAGAAGCAGACCAGTTGCACATGGTCCTTTAAATTCTGCACTGGATGATCACGCAAAGTCATCTTCATACTCCTAGTCTCCCAAGTCTAAGCCAGCTGCCTGTGGCTTTTCAAAGAAAGATCTTTTATCCACTGACAAATGTTCCTCATTAGTCAATTGAATCCCCCGGGGAACTCAGCTCAGCATCACTACCATCTTTCTAGTTATCACCAGCTACATCCTCAGCTTCCGGGATATCATATTCCTCTGCAGCATATCTCTCCCAGCATGAAATATCCTCGGTTTTCATGTCCATCAACTTTGAACAGATAATGTATATTTCTGTTCCATGGGCCAGGTACTTTTCAAGGTTCAACATGGTGTCAAAGAACAGATCTGCTTGTTTACATTTCCTTAAGGGGTTTAGGGTTATTATATCTTCCACCTGTGGTTTCACACGATCCAGCGCCTAGCAAAGGCTGTCCTCTAATGATAAACATTCAATGTCCATGCTTTTCATTTTCTGGTACTGATCTTCATAAAAGTACTCCAGTTCATGCATTGATAAAACACCATCTCCATCCAGGTGCATGCAACAAAACCAGTACTCAATACTTGTAGGGATCTTTTTATCCTCTTCCGATATCAGAACCACACAAAATCAGCATAATTAATTTCCCCTTCTTTTGGTGCCTTCTTGCACCTTGTTACTGCTCCTAGAATATTATCTGTAGTATTCGATTTGATATAGCATGATTACTGTGCCGAGCTAGATCCTGTTGGTCAATACAGAGGTCATGGTCAGTGTCCAGTTCCCAAAACCTTCAGTAGATGACATAGAAATGTTCATAGGAGAATTATTCCATTGACTGGTTGATATCTTCCTCTTTCAATAGTGTCATATTTTATAGAAAGTTGCTTTTCCAGGGTTCTGCACACATTGTTTTCCCAGACCAGGATCTATTGACTCAGTAAAATATCAGCTGAGCTACTGCAGTAATGTGGCGGGAGTGAAATTCAGATGATTCTTTTAAAAATGTTATAAGGGGATTGCTGTTCATCAAATCCTGCAAAAACAGAATGAAGTCCTCCTGCTCCAAATAGTTGCAGCCAGGCATTGCGAGAAGCTGCAGGATCTTTGCTGCGTCATCATAACAGTTCCCCACATTGTCATACATTTGTGGACAGAAATGTAGCCTGTCCCCTCTCCTCAGCACCATAAAACAGAGGATCTTTCCAGCACAGGGGGCAACCACAAGGCTTTGCTACTACCTCCATGTCTTCTAGTGTTGCTTTTTCTTTTGGGAACTGACAGAAGGAGTTACGCTCACTTTATCTCTGCAGGAGCGCCTGGAGCCTTAGCACGGATATCTGCTGGGCGCACGTTGGGTGCCTGGTCTGTCCTAGGATCAGCTCCTACCATGGGTCAATTCCTACAACAAGGGAATGGGGTTAATGTTTTTCTGATATTTTTCCCACCCCCCAGTGTGTCTTGTCCCTTCTTTTGCCCCTTTGGATTCTGCTCACCTTGTAGTATTTGCAGGCAAACTCTCCGTCCTGCTTCTTCTCAGCAGGGGCACAATGTCTGTTCTTCTGTGTTTAGGTGAAACCAAGTTACATCACTGGTTCGTAAGGTTTTGAAAGTCCAAGCCCAGTCCAGCTGCGGCATTGGCTGTAGAAAAGTCTCAGCTCGTGTTTGGTCGGTTATAGTTCTTGCTTACTCCTTGGTTGGATTTGGCAGTCTCTTTCCTTGTTGCTCCTAGCTAGGAGTTGGTCTTTCAGCGGTGATGAAGCCTCCTTATCACGGTGCAGCAGATATTGTAGTGTGCGCAGCATTTGTGAGCCAGTCTTCCCTTCACGCTGATGCTGTGAGTACACGTATGTTATGCAGACTCGTGCTGCCTTGGATGCGTGGTGTTTTATGTCCGTGAGCCAGTCTTTCCTTCAAGCTGATGCTGTGAGTATACATGCGTTATGCAGACTCGCGCTGCCTTTGATGTGCAGTGTTTTATGTCCGCCTTACTCACTTGTCTTGTTTCTGCAGGTCCCGAAGCTGCGGATCGAACGCGGCTGCCACGGAGATGAGCAACTGACTAGGTGCTCCGAATGACATGGGGAATGCCCGAGCCGGGATGGCAGAGTGGAAATTCAGGTAAGTGCAATGCTGTTACACTGGAGTTGTTCGTGCTGGTTCCTGGATCTGATGGTTTCTTCTTCTTTTAATTTCAGATTGCCGGGATGCAGTGAGCATTACGCTGAACGAAGCAGATTAACGCAAAGAAATGGTTGAATGCAAGGGTGTGGCTTATATATTCAGCCACACCCATACGCTGGACCGCTTGTAGGAAAAGACCATGGCCCATCACTCAGCCATGTTGAGGGAAGTTACCAGTTCCTTCTATTATTCTCCACTCACACTATGAACTTGGTGCCAGAGGCGCAAAGACAGAGTCCAGGTGGCTTTTCCCTGCATTCCACGGGGGTTGGCTATGGTGGCGCCACAAGTATGCTTTCTGGGTGGCAGTCCAACAGCATAATGGGAATGGCAAGCCAATGACTGAGTGTGTGCACATGAAACTGGACTGATGGCTGTGACAGAAGGTCGTTTCTATTTTTCAGATTACAGAATCAATGTTCAGGTTGCCTTTTGGGCAACCTAGTGGAAAATACTATTTATTCAGCTCCTTCGCTGGAACGTTTTTGAAAGAGTGACATTCCACAAGCATTTATCTTGTCCCATGTGGGCTTCCAGGGAATGTGTGATGGGGAGAATGGAATGGCTGCATGGTCTGTCCAGTTGCACGTGCTAGGGTCCACACAACTGCTGAGTGGAGGAGAGGATTAGATGAGGTCTAAAGTATTACCCATAATACACTTGGGGGCTACTGCAAGTTGGGTTATGTCCAGCAATTCTGCCAGGTACATTAATGCTTCTCCGGTATTTTGGAGTTTTTGGTCCTGGGGAGGTTGAAGTCTCTCATGAAGACTTTGGTCAGTTGAGAGACTGAAGCTGTAGAAAGCAAGTCTGTAATCTCATGTAGGAAGGTAGCACACCTGTACAGTGGTCCATAGATGAGATGAAAAGTGTCTGAGTGCTTCTGTGAGAGAGGGATTTGGCAAGTGAGAGTTTCCATTAAATCCAATGGTGATTGATTATGTACCGTACATGGCAAGCTGATTTTGTGGATGACTGCCACTCTTCCCCCTGTTTTTCTCAACCGATCAACACGTTGGGCGCTGGGTATTAGTGGGACATGGACATCACAGAAAGGAGGCCGTTGGTGTAAGCCAGGTTTTGGTAATAAAGATAGCACTCAGATTATTGCCATTGATCAAGTTCAACATTTCTGGTGCATGTAGGAAGGCTGAGTGGGAGTTAAGTAGCATTAAAGAGGGTGTATGGCATGAGGGGGAAGGAAGATCAGTGACAAGGGGTATTTGGGGAAGGTTGGCCAGGTTAGATGTGCAATGGGGATGAGTGCATTTGTCCGAGTGGTCACTGGAGAGTGTGGGGCAGAGCTGGGTTTGTGAGAAACGCATGGTTATTTCACACCAGTAGCAAGGTGGAGAGGGTCCAACCTTGCCCCTGCCGGCTCAAACAGGCACAAATGGCTACGTCCTTTGCTGAGGATCTTCAATGATGAGGACGCCTACGGGAAACGGCTTGTGGTGGCAGAGGTCAGGAGTGAAGAGTGGGTAGAAGCCAGGAAGAGCAATGTCACATAACCTGCTCTCAATGCATTGGCTTGTACAGGCTGGATCGGTTTATGCCATTGATGTCCCATAAATAAAGCCAGAGGTGGGCATGGTCAGCAGTGAATGGCAGGTAGAAGGAAGGAAGTGGGGTCACGGGACCCGCTCTTACCATGTTCCTGCGCTACTGTTAAAAGATGACAGCCCAAAAGTTAGCTACCCACACCCTGTTCAGTGCTCTCCTGCTCTCGAGCTATGTCAGCGCTTTAAACAACAACATTAAAAAAATAAATAAATGTCTGCTACCGTCGGCGGGATCGGCTTATGCCGCTAGTGTTTCCTAACAAAAACCCAAGGTGGTCACGGTGAGCAATGGATGGTTTTCAGTTGGGAAGAGCCGGGTCTTACCTGAGAAGAAAGGAGCAGGGATTCCAGGCTTTTCCAGGCACTAATAGGAATAAGCATGAATTGCCATTTTCTTCATCTGCCCTTTGCTTCTGAACCCCAGTGAAAGACGCCCTGTGATCGAAGAGCTAAGACCGGAAAGCAGGGTGCATTCCTAAGCAGGTGGGCTGGGCAGAGGTCACGTGACCTTAATCCACTATTGTCAGCTGACTTACCGCCAAGGAAATGAGGTTGGAAATCAGCTTAGGTTGTGAAAGAAAGAGACAGCGTTATGAAACAGAGAGCCAAGAAAGAGACACCAAATGATCAGCAGTGACGGACAGGTGGGTGGACAGAGTTCACTTATCCTAGATCCGCTTGCACCAGCTGCACACAGTCCTTTTAAGTAGAAAGGGTGAGATAGTGAACTATGTGATTTACACTTTTTGAAAGGATATTTTAATAATAAACATTACATACCCCAGAAGGTGGAAAAATACACTCTTACACTGCTACATGTCAAAACATAGGGCTGTTTATGAGTGTGTTTTTTAAGTTCTCCCGGATTGTTTAATTTGAAACTATACCAATTAAAAAAAAAAATCACATCATTTAGCTTTGATACAACCATTCATCCGTCCAAGGCTGATAAAAGGAGTGGTATAATAGTAATAACTGATTTTCTACCAGGGGCTTGATGTGGGGCCTGTACAGCCAAAGCGGAAGCTATAACAACATACAAGACACAATAAAGAAAAGAGCCCTTCAGACACAAAAGAATAGTATATAAGTATATACTAGTAACAATGACGGTGATCAGAAAAGGTCCCGGAGTCGAACTAAGACACACATGTTTGGTTGCCATTTACAGCGTACACAGAATAGTCACAGAGTTTCCCATATGTGAGGGGAAACGCTAGCTTTCTCTGTGGGTTTCTATTACAGCGCCTCGCTCTGAATGCTCCCGGAAAGGAGCAGCAGGAGTGAACATCTGTGCCAGTGCCCTAAGGCACAAGGAAGAAAACAATACTCACAAGACCGAAGCCTGTACCGGTCCAGCAGGAAAGGAACAATGACTGGCTCCTGAAACAGAAACCAGCACACTGTCAACAAATACGGCACATGGGACAACACTGCAACGTGATAAATGAAAGGAACAGATTGGGTTCTGGAAAACCCAGCAGACAAACTCTGAACCATGGAATTACATAAGCATAATGAGGACAAGGACAGTAACATAAAACTTCAGAGTACTATCCAGGCAAACAACAGGAAGTCGAAGTAAACATAGTACACGACAGAGAACAATGAGTAAGAGCATACACAATAGGATTAAAGACTAAGCCCAAAGGTAGAGTGGGCGGAAAGTGCAGACTAGAAAGTATGGTCTGGAATTAATGAACTGTGGACTGAACTACAGACTAGGAACAAGGAAACTCAGGACTGACTCTCAGGACTAGAATAGCAAGGACTGAACTGCAGACTGGTAAGAAGAAAATGGGGAACTGAAGCAGGACTGGAAGAACGAAAAACGAACTGCAGTCTATCAACACGTGCGTTCTGAACTAGAATCAAGTACACTAGGGGCAGATAACAAGAGCTACAGGCACAGAGCAAGGAACTGCAAGCAGGGAACACAAGAGCTGGTGTCAGAAAGCAGGGCGGTGCAGGCAGAGGAAAGAGGACGGCAGCCAGAGGAGCTGGGGAACTGCAAGCAGAGCAGACAGGGTTGCAGAGAAGAGGACTCTGTGCTGCAGGCAGAGAGAACAAGACCATGGGCAGAGAAGCAGGACTGCAGGGCAAAGCGAACAGAACTCTAGGGCAAAGGGCACAGAGCAGCAAGCAGAAAAGCAGGGGTGCAGGGCAGGGGAGCAGAGCAGCTCCAGGCAGAGAATACATGGTTTCATAGCAGAGGGCACCTTGCCGCAAGGCAGGAATAATAGGATTGCAGGGCAAAGGTTACAGGGCTTCAGGCAGAGAGGAAAGTAATGCAGGAGGAGGCATGGAGGGCAGGGGGCACAGGCACTGAAACTGAAGTAGGTTATGGGAACCGCAGCAACAAGACACAGACAACCATGGCTCAAAGAAAGAGGGGCAGGACGTACATTCTGTGCAGGGACAAAGTGTTCCTTCAGGCTGCTGCATATGTACTGACACACCTAGGGCTTAAGCAAACTCATGAGCAGCACCTGGACCACACGCAGCAATCTGCCTCCTTCTGCTCTGGAGCTAGCCTTTATGGCATCTGAGGAGTCTAGTGCTCAGACCCTCAAAATTGAATAATGAGGGAACTTCCAATACCTTCCAAAGGGACTGTAAGGTCAGGAATATGAATGGATGTAGTTCAGCATGAATTGTAACAATGAAATGAAATGCATGCCCCAGCTGGTCCGCAATGGGTACCTGCTGCTGTTTGAGCGGCATAGTTGTGACAGAATCTAATAGCAAGTGGTATCTAAGAACACATTATTATTACTAGACTGTCCCACAGTATATGTATTAGAATGTTCCTCAGACTATGTCCCAGCATTTCTCCTATTTTATTTCATTTCTATAGACTTTTAAGGTCATACTTTAGACGGGTCAATAACAAAGCTCGGATCACATATCCCAAGTCGTAAGGCATACAGGGCAATTCAGGATCAATCACAAACAATCCACAGCTTTACCCAGAACGCAACGCGCTTCATTGGCAATCTCCTCCAGGGTAACCCAAGTGAATGGAGAGCAGGAAAGCATCGAAAGTGAATGGCCTACCTCACTAATTTGAAATGTCATTGTAGCAAACAAGGAGATACGATTGGCAGTCACTGAAAAGAATGGGTCAGAGACTTATGCGTGACATTCTGAGAAGGAATGTTGATATAGCTGTGTGACAGAATGCTATCTACAAAGATGGACTCCCTTGAGATTTTGTTTCTATAAACACAAAATGAATGCCGTTTTCTGCAACAACAAAAAAAAAGTGTGCTCTGCTAAATAGGCACAGGTTCAATATTTGCTCTTTGGTGAAAAAGTGCTGTCAGTGGTTACACCGGAGCTAACTTCTGGCTCAGAGGGTGGGTAAGAAACACTTAAATCCATATGTTGGATACATGTTTTTGAAGTGATCGTCGACACACCAGAGGTTCTTTAGTGTTTATTTGCAAGTCTCGAAGTACAGGTACAATGGAAAGAAACCTCATGAACGCCGCTCCGTCACCCTCCAATCAGCAGCACGAACAACTGCTATATCCTTACCATCCCACTTGAACCGTGACATTCTTAACCCTTATTCATGACCTCGCATACTCCAAACATTCCATGCATACTGTGCATCTGTCAGCTGACTCCAACAGACACCATACTACACATCCCCCCAAAATGTACAATTAATAAAATAATAAAACTATTAAAAAAGTATGCATGAATGGCAACAACTATTATATATATATATATATATATATATTCAGTGAAAAAACTTTGTTAAAGGGACGTTATGGTTAAGTTGCGCTACTAAAAACCTATGAAATTCAGTAAAAAAACTTTGTTAAAGGGACGTTATGGTTAAGTTGCGCTACTAAAAACCTATGGAAATTCAGTGAAAAAACTTTGTTAAAGGGACGTTATGGTTCAAAGTAAAACCGAAAAAACCCTGAAATTCGGCAGTTATGGTAACATAAGCAACCATAACTCGCACCACCGTGCACTGCTAACACTAACACCCAGGACATCAAAGATGACATCACAAATGTCATTGATGACATTACTGATGACATCATATGTGCATTTACTTTTCATAAAAACTCTGTACAAGGGATTCTTATAATGCTGACCAAAAACTATCAAGGATCATTGGGATAAATATCATGAGCTAATTAGTGCATTAAGCAATGCATTGATATAAATAGCATTCTATTATGAAGTTCTATCCAGTATACTAAGCTACTCATGCAGAAACATAGGCAGTGTGTGCAGCATACATGATGAAGGTGCCATATTCATAATCTTGCCATGTTGAATACTGAAATGATAACTGCTTTCTTATTAGAGTTTTGAGTACTGTGAAACATGTAATAAGTAGATAATAAAACCCACTTAATACATAATTATTACAGACAGAACACAAAGAGACAACAACACATACAAATATGAGTATATACAGGGACAGTGAAGTAAACAAAAAAGCTGAAGTAGTAGCAGAAAGAGTTCATAACCTAACTGATTGTCTTTATGCAGAGAAACTATTGCTCTGTTTCAAAGCTGCTACTTACCATATGTATGTGTATCACATGATGTGACTGCACCCAAAGGAAAGGAGAGTGAGTACAATGTATACAAATATGAGCATATACAGGGAAGGTAGAGTAATAAAAATAAAACTATGAGAAAGTGCTGATAACCCTAATGATTATCTTCATGCACAGAAAGGATTGCTCTCTTTCAAACCTGTGTCTTCCGCTTTGTGTATGTTTCATATGATGTGACTTGACCCTAAGTCTACAAATATAGTACCTTTTCAATTTTTACTTCCTGACTGTTACTGAAGAAAACTATGTGGCTTCGATATGTCAGTAAAGGATAAAAAGGGAGAGCCAGCCATGTGATGTCATCAGTGATGTCATCAATAACATTTGTGATGTCATCTTTGATGTCCTGGGTGTTAGTGTTAGCAGTGCACGGTGGCGCGAGTTATGGTTGCTTATGTTACCATAACTGCCGAATTTCAGGGGTTTTTCGGTTTTACTTTGAACCATAACGTCCCTTTAACAATTTTTTTTCACTGAATTTCATAGGTTTTTAGTAGTGCAACTTAACCATAACGTCCCTTTAACAAAGTTTTTTTACTGAATTTCATAGGTTTTTGGTAGCACAACTTAAGCATAATATCCCTGACTTCATATACACGTAACATAGTACATACTAACCCCCTCGTAGTGATTTTCATGTCTGCGGACTACCGCCCTGTCCACGGACATATCGAAAATCTGAGCGTGGTGAATGTAAATTTAAATAGTGTGCCCCATTTCCCCTTTGAAGTTGGCTCTGAAAAGAGCCGTTTTTTTTTACAGATGCTTGACAGACACCTGTTATTTTGTATTTTTTTTCTTGTTTTTTTCTTACTTTACTCCTAAAATCTTCACATAACCTTCTCCAAAGCAACCCTTACATTCCAAAATAGAAAGGCATTTCCCGTAAAAGATAAAGAAATGCCATCTTCTTTAAAATTAACAGCATTAATGGCATCAATATTCTCATTATTAGAGAAGAACATACCAGCTCTAAGCATGAAGGCACACATGCCTTGGTTGATGACACACCTAGCAATGTTTTGCTGAGGACAAAAAACTGAACTATTGTCCCATATTGCCCTAGGTAGTAATCCAGAAAAAATTACTTTCACATTTGGAAGGATCTTCATTACGGCTTGAACAAAGCGTTCCAAATCAGCCAACAAAGTAGGGGCACTGACGTTGCCCAAATGGAAAGCACCATAGTGCAAAACTACCACATGCAGACTGTTCATTGTGGCCATATCGTCACAAACTTGTACAATTCCCTCTACATTGCAATCAGGCACAGTGCTCCACACCACCTCCACTCCTTTCACATCAAAGTTCTTTGCAACATGCCTGCATTGAGCGTACTGTTGTAAACCATACACAAACATATCTCCAAGCACCAACACCCTGACTTTCTCTACTTCTGCCATCTTCACCACACACAGTCTCTTTCAACACAAATCCACAACCTCGACATCTGATTGGCTGATCCGTACAGTCTTCTTTCCATGTTGGATTTCCTGGAAAAACCCGGATGTAGCACGCCCTGTCCACGAACAGCCGCGGTGTCCGCGGACGGCGTCCACTTTGCTCTCTGTGCCATTCCCTCATTGCATACAGCTAAGCAATCACACAATACGAATAACGTCCTGAGAACACCCCCATTTTGTGAATTTTCGAACATTTCAGGATAATTATCATTTCATTATTCAACATATTAACATTACAAATATTATACTTTCATCTTGTACTCTGCACACAATGCTGTGTTTCTCCATTAGTAGCTCAGTATACTAGATAGAATCCCATAATACAATGCTATTTATATCAATGCATCATTCAAAGCACTAATAACGGTATGATATTTATTGCAATATCCTTGACACTTTTTTCGCAACATTATAATAAAAATCCCTGGTGAAAAGTACATACACATGTGATGTCATCAGTGATTTCATCAATGACATTTGCAATGTCATCTTTGATGTCCTGGGTGTTAGTCTTAGCAGTGCACAGTGGTGGCGCGAGTTATTTTTCATAGCTTACCATAACTTGCGATTTTCAGGGGTCTTTCGGCTGTACTTAGAACCATAACGTCCCTTAAACAAACTTTTTTTAATATCACGCAAACAATATACAAACATGGCGTGCAAAAACCAACTTCTCACAGATGGCTTTACACAGAATGTTGCAAAGTAAGAATTTATGCTCGTTCACAGTGAAGGTCAGCTGCTTCCATTTTTTTCTCGGGCCCCGGAGAGGCTCACGAAGCGGACTATAAGGTTGTATTGTGTTTTGACCTTGAAGGAATGTTGCTAAAACGTAAGAGAAGATAAGGATGAAATTTCTGAAACGAAACCACTTTTATATATTATATCACTATGCGAAAGATCGTTCGTACACGCGGAGTCGTATTTTGGGACTGCACTACTCGTAGACAATGGAAATTGCAATTGTACTGTAAGTAACCCTTTAGATTATTTTATACCAAATATAATTACAATAGCGTAGCATTAAAGACCGCTCAAGTTGAACTTGTTCGTTGAAAGTGGCATAATGTTTTCTACCGCGCACTATCACCGCCGAATTGATCCCCTGTCGTTTAGAGGCCTCTGAAAAAGGCAGACGACACAGGGTGGGTTAATACAAATAATTTAACCGGTCTATAGGCGGTCAAGCGCTCTACTCGCTGTGCCACTTCACTGTAGCCTGTCAAGTGGCACAGCGAGTACAATGCTCGCTTTGACATCCGTGTACAGCTTGCTAACGCAAGTACGAATCCCGGCAAGGCCAAACTCAGCCTTTCATCCTTCTGTGGTCGATAAATGAGCACCACACACTGTGGTTAATAATAAGCACCACTTAGATACCTCACGGTTCTTAGCGCTATATGAATGGGAAAATATTATTATTTTATTATTAACATACTCCGTTGCACTATCTTCGATAGCAAATAGTTTCACGCCCTAATAAATAAAATGATGATTTTTAATGAAGATCAGCTGGTGAGACTAATTTATGTTTTTTAAAACAGTTATGTGGCCCCATTTTGCCTATGTCACGATTTACAGACTCCAGCGGATGGGGTCTTCAACTGCCAGGTGCAGGTCCAAATATGCAACTTCATGACCCTCACCATTTTATGGGACAATCGCCAAGGACCAATATGCCCTTACGCAGTACTAGCGGATACAAACAACATACCAACCAATAGGGTGGTCTAATGGCTCGTTGTTGGAGCAACCTTCCGATTATCAGAGCGACCATTTACTGCTTTTATCATAAACCAACAGCCTATCTACCGCAAAGGAACAACGCGTGGCTCTAAATAAACTTTTGCTGATCGACAGCTGAGACAATAGCAAATCGCTGAATATTCACTAAACATTTCATGTGAAATAAATGTACTTTACCAAATGTACAATCCTGCTGTTTACTTTTAAACCACAGTTTCATATTCCGAATTGTGGTGCACTGAGTTGTAAGCTGATCTAACACCCTCTGTACCGCAAAGGAACATCGCGCGCCTAAACATGAACTTTTGCGGATCGACAACAAAGACAAATGCAAATTGCTGAATATTCTCTAAACATTTGATGTCAAATAAATGTACTTTACAAAATTTACAATCTTGCTGTTTGCTTTTAAATCACTGTTGCATATTCTGAATTGTGGCGCGCTGTGTTGTGACATAATATGTGTTGTCTTCCGGGTTCTGTGTAAAGTCACTAAGGACTGCAGAGGACTGGGCGCGTTTGATGACACACCCTGTAACGTCACGGAGAGAGGCGGGGAATATGAATGCATTGATAATATCAGGCTTAGGGGCGGGAGATATGATTTAGTGTCGCAAAAGCAAGTCAGCCAGGTCAATAGCGCCAGTCATAGGATTATCACATAATGTCGGCGCACACCAGCCGGATTTATCATTTCTTTAGTGGACAAAAAGTCGGTTGATGCCCATAGGAAATTGTACTATTAGCGGACAAAAGGAGTGGTCTTAAAACACTTTCACCCTGACAACGAACAATACAAACAACGTTCTCAGAACACCCCCATTTTGTGAAATTACAACCATTTCAGGACACCGCGAGTGTTCTTAGAACACATTCAACTAGACAGATTACAATACGGACAGCGTCCTGAGGACACCCCCAGTTTGTGTATATACGAACAATTAAGTACACTGCGAGTGTTCATAGCTCATTTTTACCTTCCTTGCGAACAAAAATGACACATACTCCGTCCTCTAAACACCCCACCATTTAGTTTATTTACAAAATGTCAGAACAGCCATGTTCTCCACGGACAAATCGAACGCAACAAAAACGTCTAGCACATAAAAAAACAAAACATTGAACCTATCTCATACTCCCCCACCCTCCCCAAACACTCTTACACACCAACACACGGCACTAAATACAATTTTTTATCCACGTTTCACCGCGCTGTACGCGGTCAACGGCGAATACAAGATGGCGGACGCGACAGAAAATCTGACGCGCTCCACGCCCCTCGCCGTCCAATCAGTGAACACGTTGCATGTCCGCGGACATGACGCAAGGCCATGGGCCAATCGGGGTGCTGTCCGCGGAGCGAACAGGGAAGTCCGTCCGCGAAGCGAACACAGATATCACTAATTTTTTTGCCTTACGTTTTGGTCATTTTATAAAAAACTACTGGACGGATTTACACCAAATTTGCAAAAGCACGCTTTCGGGACCAAGCCCCAAATTTGGTGTAAATCCGTCCAGCGGTTTGGCCTGTTATGTCTATAGGAAAAAACACAAGTTTTGGGACCCCCCTATAGCTTTTCCCCCCTGGACGAATCCTCACCAAACTTTGCAAAAAAATTCAGAGTGGGCCATATACTTGCAAAGTTTGGTGAGGATTCGTCCAGAGGGAGCGAAGTTATAAGCCACCCAAAAAATGCTCTTCCTATGGAAACACCAACTTAACCATAACTACATGGACGCTACCGCATCCATGTAACATATATTAGCAACATATCACAACCACGCCAAACACCACAACACAACATTTCGTCATTTTTTGTATACAACTAAATATCAGCATTTTCTTTGGTAAAATCTTATTCCCTCCACTCTTCCTCACTTCACTACCTTCTCTACCCTCTCTCCTCTCATTCAACACTTCGCAGTGTGAACTCCCACTACCGCCACCAGCTTCATTACACTCCTATTATCACTGCCTTCTTTCCACAACTCATAGTTCCAAAGATCCCATGTCCTCTCACTGTTCTCACTCCTGTTCTCTCTCCTTTTTAATACTTCTTCACCATTACCACATTTAACAACTCTACCCAGATTCCAGACTGTGCCGTCCTCCACCTTAATAGCATCTCCAAAACATTGCACCATTCTCATGGGATCAGAAAACCTAGATAGACCTTTCCTACATTCTCTGTCCTTCCTCGCCTTTACAAAATCACCAACCAACATAGTTTCCATCGCCTTACCTTTCTTGTTAATAATACCTTTACATTTTCTGTCACGATACTCTTTGTTCTTCCTCTGCATTTCCAGCATTTTGTCAACCACAAAACCTTAATTCACCTTATTAATTCCTAATCCTTCCATTCATCCATGAAGGCGATAACTTACTGTTAGGCTCTCTGCCTCTCATAAGCCGGAAAGGCGACACACCAGTGGCACTATGTGGTGAAACTCTCACACTCGAAGCAAACCACTAAAACAATCCTTCCAATTAAGAAAATTAGCCAACTGTATACATTCAACTATCACCCTATTCAGCCTTTTCTACCATGCCATTGGTTTCTGGGTGATAAACTGATGAATGTTTCCAACAAAAACCCATTTTAGTAGCAAAATCCTTTATTTCTCATGAATCAAATTGAGGACCATTGTCACACAGTATTTCCTTCGGCACACCTTCCTTTTTGAAAATCTTTTCCAAAAACTCCACTACTTTCTTTGATGTCACTCTGTCCACAACTGCCACTTCTGGCCAACGTGTGTACCTATCGATCATCACAATCAGAAAACAATTGCCATATCCCAAACCTTCATACGGGCCAAAAAGATAAATACTTAAACATGGTTATGTTGGTACAAGAATAGGTGTCAATAGTAACCTTCTAGTTGTCATATTCTTATCACAATTGTTACATGGCACGCACCGGTGAAGAATTCTTTCAATTTGAACATCCATTGCTGGCCACCAAAATGTTTCTCTCACTTTCCTTTTTAGTCACTGTAATACCTGGATTACCTTCATGTGCCAATAGCACAATCTGTAACCTCCATTTTTTGGAGGTACAACCCTTGAGTGTCTCGAAATCCAATCATCCTCAATCAACAATTCACCCCTAACCATGTAACACCCAACAAAACTTTCCTCTATATGTTCCTTTTCCGGCCACCCTCTTGCAATAAACTCCCTTACCATATGAGACAAATCATCCTCCTTAACTTGCATTTTCCACTCTTCTTCATTCAAAGCCATTGTTACACTACACACCCGCTCCTCAACTTCATTAAGCTCCTCCTTAGACATGCTTTTGTTCCTTTGCATACAAGATAGAAAATCAGCAACAGAATTCTTTTTGCCTGGCAAATATTCCACCACACAATTGTACTCTAACAATCTTAAACTCAAACGCGCAATTCTTGGCATAGCCCTTGTCATACCATTGACAGTCAAAACCTTCACTAGGTTTATGGTCAGTTCTTATTAAAAACATATCACCCCACACATACTGTCTGTAATGTTCTGCATCCGAAAAACATGCTAACAATTCATTTTCAATCACAGATTATCTCATCTCATTCTCAGCTCTGGATGTGAACATCACTATTTTCTCTTGATCACCATCCGTCTCCGATAACACGGCACCTAAGCCCTTGCAGCTTGCATCTACAGTGATTATCTATTTCCTGCCCGGGACGAAACCTCCTAACAAAGGGGACACACATATACATCTTTTGACACAATCATTCATAAGTTCTCTCAAAAGGTGAATAATTCCCGCAAACCTCTCAATAAATATATTATAATATTCAGCTAAACCTAAAAATTAGTCCAACTCTTCCTTGTTGCATGGGTAAGGTGCTTTCTCAATTTCTTCCATGGCCATAAACATAGGATTATAACCTCCCTTGGATAAGGTGTGTCCTAAGTAATCCACTTAATTCCTACCAAATTTACATTTACCTTATTCCACTGTCAAACCTCTTTCCTCAGGTTTTCCCAACACTTTTTATAACCTTTCATTGTGTTCTTGTTCACCCAGTCCATACACTAAGATATCATCTTGGAAAACCTGTACAGCTGGTATACCTTCTAACAGATGCGTCATTACCCTTTGAAACACAGCAGCCGCTGATGAAAAACCAGATGGCATGCGTAGATAGTGATATAATCCAAACGGTGCTATGAACATAGCATACTTTCATGATTCAGCATGTAACTGCATCTGGTGATACGCTGCATTAAAATAAATTGTGGAGAACATGTCAGCATTACCTACAAGATTTAACATTTCCGATATAACTGGTAAAGGGTATTTTTCCACCACGATCCCTGTATTAAGTTCCCTAAGATCCATGCAAATCCTCACTTTACCATTCACCTTTCTTGCCACCACTATGGGAAAAATCCACTCTGAAGCTTCCACTTCTTCAATCACTCTTTCCCTTTAAAGTCTACCCAACTCTTCCTTAACGTCTCCTCTCAAAGCAAAGGGTATATGCCTCACTTTATGTACCATGGGTTTTGCACCACATTTAAGCTCAATTTTATGTGAGTATCCCTTCAGTTTTCCAATAATATATGTGAACACTCCAGGGAAAAAAAATGTCTTTACCTAGAGCATACTCAACGGTATTTACTCCACGTGATAATACAATTGAACAGGTTCTACACTTCCAGTACTAAGCTTAATTTTCAACTTTGCTTGATCTTCCCATCCTAATACATTACTCCTTTTCTTGCAACATACACCTTAACTTCTGCCTGTCTAGCTTTAAATTCAATGATAGTCATTTGGTAACCCATCAATTTAATTGTGCTCCCGGATTCCTTATAGCAGGCTTCACAAGTTCAGACTTGTATCCTTTTCTGCATAGTTCTTCCCATTTCCCCTTTGTGATGATGGTATATGGGGAACCTGAGTGTACCATTAGTTTGTTATTTATGCCATCAAATTCAAATATGCTTTTTGGAGCACTTTTCTTGTTGCCACATACTATGGTAACCACTTTCACTTGCTGTCCATGTTCCGCATTGTCATTGTCCTCGTTTTCTTGAATCCATTTCACTTGACCTGCTTGCTTTTTATTCTTGTACACTATGCCAAAATGACCTTTGATGCCACAATTGGAGAATTTCTTGTTCAGAGCTGGACAAAATTGAGAGCTAGCATAGTAAACCTTTCTTCCACGATAACATCTTCCATTGGTTAATCTCAATTTCTCTCCATGTACAGCTTCTTCCAATTTTCCTACTTTACTATAATCCTAATTGTTATGCTCCTTGTATTTCACTGATGTGTCTTTCACATCTTTGGGCCTGACGGCTGTGACTTTCCCAGATCTTGTCATCTCTTTGTCTTTCTCCATCAAGGCTTTAGTGCAAATCGCTGTGTGCTCTACCTTTTTTGGAATTGCAATTGTTTCTTCTAGCGAGGGATCTCCCCACACCCACACCCTTTCATGCACCACATTGCTATTGGTTTGTATTATGCTTTGATCCCTGTTTAGATTTTCTTGCGTCAGTCTTCTTCCAAAATGACATGTCACTGCTAATGTCCTCAATGTACTAACATAGTTATCCACTATTTTGTCTGTTTCCTGCTTTCTGGTATAAACATAGTACCAATTTACTGCCACATTTGTTTTGGGGTAATAGTAAATATCCAAACTTTTTAATACTTGTTCATATTCATCAAATCCATCCCTTTCACCTATTCTCAGTGGTGGCAGTTCTCTGTAAATTCTATATCATTCAGGGCCCAAGAGTGCAAAAGTAACTTTTCCTTTTTAGCTGGTGTATAAAGTTTTCATTTTCAATTCTTCCTATGTAGTTGCCCCAATACTCCTTACATTCTCTGCATGAAATTGGGGGATCTCGAGCTATAGCTAAAAATGGTTGGGGGGGTATAGTTACACCTTGCATTTGTCACACAGTATTGGTGTAAGATTTGATGGATGTCTTATAATAGTTAAACTGTGTACCTAGCTGCTGATAGCATAAACCTTCAATTTCGTTCAGATTGGAGTGCAATTGTTCATAGTGACTGGCTGTCATGGTAACTTTATGAAATTAACTTGTTCTTAAAATGGCCGCTGCACATATGCGACGTTGTGCAGTGCTTTCCGCACATCTGGAAAGCGTCAAACGTTGCCAGAGAAACGATGCGACTACTTCAAGGTAGCGCTGACGTGTGCAGCATGCGCATGGAAGAACGCATGCACAGGAGTATGTGCCACTGCGCACGTTCACAACTTTCCTGAATGCGGCCAAACTTCCTCCCCCGGGTCCTTACTTGTGGGGTCTCGGATCGCCTTCCGCTGCAGCTTGTCCCTTACTTCTGTGCGCTTGGATCCGCCATGTACTATAGCTCGTCCATTACTTTTGTGCCAGTCAAGTAGCTTGTAACTTGGCACCAACATGTTCCGTACTCTGGAAGCAAATTTACAGAGAGTGAGGCACCGTCCTCTTCTGGGGGGCAGTTGGGAACCGCCAGTGCCAGAGGGTACTTTGGAGAGCAAGATGGCCACCAACCTTGTCGCCAAATGAAGTAAGTCGACACACCAGATGTTCTTTGGTGTTTATTTGCAAGTCTCAAAGTACAGGTACAATGGAAAGAAACCTCACGGACACCGCTCCGTCAGCCTCCAACCAGCAGCAGGGTACAACTGCTACATCCTAACAGTCCCACTTGAACCGTAACATTCTTAACTCTCATTCATGACCTCACACACTCCAAACAGTCCATGCATACTATGCATTTGTCAGCTGACTCCAGCTGACACAATACTACAATTTATTTCTGCTCTACACGGTCCAAAAACTCCCCAGCAGCTAAAAGGTGACAGGGCTACGTTTAAGAGACATGCAGCTTCAAATGTGCACACTGTGGAAACTGTGTAGCCATTTTTCATGCAATCTTCTTTTAAAATCTAATTTGCACTAGGAACATTTACTAATATTATGAAGATATATTTGATACCTCTGACCCTATCAGTACAAAATGACCACGGGACAATAAATCTTACTAAATTTGCATTTCACTCACTGGTTCTAAAGAAGAGAGAGTAATTTACCTGGAAAGTTGTACTTCAACTGATACCCGTTAGTCTTAGCCCATACCAAGGAGCTTTTTGTGATCCTTCACCTAGATGTGAAGGTGGGGACTTCAATAGAGGACTTGAACCCATAAAAATATTGGAGTCTGTTTAGCAGGGTTGATCTGGGCAAGAGAAGATAATTGTGGGCAAAGCCCTTGATTCTCAGGGAGGTAGAACATAAGTGGAGCTAAAGCAGCATCTCTCCTATGGCACAGGAAAAAAGGTTTTCCACCATGTTAGATTCTCCCTTCATACTTATCTCTGCCCTGCATCGACTCCAGTGGGAACTAGGCTCTCTGGAAATTATTGCAAAAGAATGTGGGCTCTCTAGGAATATGTACTGGCATTGTTTGGAGATCAACAGAACACATTGGGTGCAGAACACAGGGTTCAATACCTTTATTTTCAACAGACAGGGTTGGATTACGGCCTAAGGCAATAGTGGGGAATACCAACAGAATAAGAAAGCCTCCTCAGCTTAACTGTACAGAGAGTAAACAAGGAAGGAGCAAATAGCAGCGTAGGAAATAGTTTCCATGGGTGATGGGCTGAGTTTCATCCTCACCAAGCCCGGGGTATGCTACGTCTTCTATGGGTCACTCCATACCTTATGACTATCATCCCTCCTCCCGGTACACTATCTCAGAACTCACCAACTCTCTGGAGCACTGCCCTAACTCCCTGATTGCGTGTCTCCTAAGGATTGCCACTTAGGTGTCATTTTGACACATCCAAGTGATAGGTTCTTTGTAGCAATTCCTGACACCCTGGTCCTTTCTCACACTCACCCCCTCCACCAAATACTGATACACCCCAAAACACTTTAGAATGCAAATCGAATTGTGTAGACACTTGTGTATGATATTCCTTGCTCATGTAAACAACCTTTGTGATTCATAAATAGAAAGCTTGGGGCCACAGTACCTTAAGCCGGGTCACAGCAATGCTGACCTTGTTCTCTGTTTCCCTTTGCCTTTAATATGTATCATGTTCATATTTTTCATGTGAAAAACGATAAGCATTTAGCATGTATCATCCTTGATGATTGTACAGTGCTTGTTTAATTAGAGTACCAAGTTCTGCAGTTCAATTATTTTAATTGTCATCAAGTAGTTAAATATGATGCAAAGTACTAGCTGATGAAATGTGGAAAAAGGACAATCACCAGTTCTCATCTGGCATCATTCCTTCATGCGCACTCCTGTTTCTTAAAAATGTGCCAAGACAGAGATCTAACATAATTTCCTAAAAGTCCTGGCATGTGTATTGCAAACCATGTTGTGTTCCTGTACATATTATAAATGCAAGGTTACATATCCCAGAATTCACTATGAAATCAGAGAAGGGAAATACTTCCCCACATGTGCCCAGGCTCGGTTTGCATACATGAAAGGCAAAGGCATTGGTGAAATTATATTATTGGATCTAATGGAACTAACTGAACAGCAGGCGGAGCCCCGGCAAGATGGGGCTATGGTGGTGTACTTCTCTCTCGGGCTGTCATCTGTACCCTGTGAGTTTGTGTCTGACCCTTTTAATGCAGGGCCATTTTATTGTATTTTGGGGCATGTGGCACAGAACCTGTGGAATCCCCCTGAGACAAATAATTGAAAGGACCCGAAATCTCTGGTTGCACTCGCCCACCCCTTCATCACAGTCCCAACCCATAGGTTGCTGTGTTACCTTGGCAGCCATTCAAAGTGCAGTAACTCCTTCAAAGGCCCCTACCGCCATCATCCATGCTGGAATGCAAATAATAAACAAAGTGGCATTACCAGGGCAAGATTCGGTGTCCAAGATGAAAACACCTTGTATTCTAGCATAGGTACAAGACACATTCTAACGGTAACAGCCACAAGGAAGGCATACAGACTTTAGCATAGATGCAGAACACAGATCAGTAGCCCTGTGACAAAGGTAAACATACCCCAGCATGGGGTACTCAGATTAACATCATGCTAGAATCTGTAACTGCTGACAAATGGATGATTGAGAAAGATTGGAAGCAACGAGTTATGTACCATAGCCCACAGAGAGGTTGCAAATCAGAAATTACCATTAAGCTGCATGTACAGGTACATAGACTGAGATTAGACGAGGACATGTTTTTTAGGTGGTGGTGCCAAGATTGTGCCAAGACACAAACTGTGGTGTGCAACATACCACATGCCATTATTATACATGAAGTAACACTACAGTCATTTAAACTACGAGCGTGCATTTTCTTAAGAGTGTAGCCTGCGAGCTTAACTACTTTTAGGGACTAAGAAGTGAGAGTCCCAGTAGATCTGCACCAAAGGGATGCAATAGTTGAATTCCAAATGGTGTTTATATTAACCTGACACGTGTTTCGAGCTTTCCTATATCTTCTTCTGAGGCTGATTAAAACACATGAATAACCAATGTATAAGTAAATTGTCCAAAGTAAAGTACAAATTCACAGTTGATAATTTCCATTGTATACATGGTCAACAACACAAGGGAAAAAGACAAAGGTTGGGACACCAAAAAGGCAAATAAAAACAATTGAAAATGAAAATAAACATTTGTTATGTCATTGCAAAGACACATTGGTGAAACGCATAAAACAAAATAGTAGTTCAAATAATTGAAGGCAAACAAAGGAGGAGAGTCAAGATAGGAGCGAGAGAAAATACAAAAAAGAAAAAACACATTAGTATCAACATATTTTGACTAACGCGACCAAAAGAAACATTTTACCAAGGTGGGAAACTAGAAGAAATTAGCTGGTACCTTGTACTCAATAGTCATAGAGCCAATTGAATGTTGCAGGGATTGTCTTGTTCTGCAAAAAACTTGAATAACATGTTTGATATTTGATTAAAGGATTAAAACCCGAGATGCTTAGAAATCGAAAAAATGGCATTGTTGTAATTGGGGAAACATACTTCTAATGCTTCGCAGTTGCGGTAGATTCTAAGAGTAAATAAAATCAAATTATTGCCTTTTTAATTTTAAATTGGCTAAGTTGCCATACGAATTGTATACGACCAAAGTCTAATTGAATATCCTTAATGAAATGTAAACAAACAAAGTACAGCTTGTCAGGGAAAAGCTTTCCAAATTCTGTATTGCAAAGTAAGAGAAGTTGCAAATCGGGAAAAGGCCGCCGTAATTGGAATGTCACACAACTACTGTTAGAACAGGGCAGCTGTGCCAGGGGCCATCAAAAAAGAGAAGAGTCGTACCTGCTGGCGAGTATGGTTTCTGCAATGAATATCGGGAGCGCGATCGAGCGCATTCCCGTAAGCAAAAGATAAAGCAGAAAGCCTCTGAGGGACACAGTAACTAGACCAAATCGGTTGCTAAACGCTATGTGGCTTGATTGGAGCTGCCATATTAGGTGAAGTAATGCTTGACAGAGAGAGTATGGAGTATGTGGCCACACTGATGCGTAACCCAGTGAATAATAAGAAAACCCACTGCAAGGGAAACAAGCAGTGGTATTCAGGTGTTAAAAATGTCAAAAGAATGGACTTAAACAATTGCGGAAGCTGTGGTCAAAACCAAATATGAAAGCCCGAGAAGGGTCAAAGTCATTGAAGGCGTACCTGAGTATAAAAAGAGATATATTTAAAGAGGAAATAACAATAATTGGATATTGAAGTCGATTGACCAGTTATAATTGTATTAAGGAACTGAAATTTGAGATGATTCACTATAGGGATAACAATGAAGATAAAAGATCGAGGTCAATACACCTCCAGTGTTTGAAAGAGTATTATTGGGTAAAGGTTGATCATGTGGTCGCGTTAACCAAGTACCTATAAAAATACAACTGTATGGATTCCATATAGATTGATAAATTAATTTGCAGTACACATACAAAGGGTGAGGTTACACTGGTTGTGAGTTAAAAGGCGTAAATGCAAAAAAATTGCAATTGTTTATGATAATATTATACAACAAAATGTGAGCTCTGTATATTTACAAAAATACAGCAAATTCATGGTCTGAATTCAGGCCATTGAATACAGTCTGGTATTTGCATATAAGTCTAGCCTCAAGTTGGCGCAATTTGAGTGTCAGATTGCCACCTCTTTGTGGCAATGTGACTTTGGCGAGACCCACACATTTAATGTCATCCTTACAGTCTAATTGGTGCTGAGCTTGCCAATGACTAGCCAGTGGGTATTTGGGCTCCTGGCTGCCAATGGTAGTCAAATGTTCTCTAATCTGTGTTTTTAATGGTCTAATTGTGCTACCAATATATTGCAACCCGCAGGTACAGATAATAAAATAAACCACAAATTTCGAATTGCAGTTAATAAAAGATTGCACGTGATGGTCGCCTTGTAATCCAAAATCGACAATGGATGTTTCTAATGCATATTTGCACATCGTGCAACTCCCACATTTGTGGAACCCTTTTATTTGAGCAAAGTGTAACCAACTGGTTGGATGTTTGGGTATGTTCATAAAAGAAGGACATAGCATGTTTTTAAGTGTCTTGCCTTTGCTGTATGTAAGGATGGGCATGGGATCAAGCCACTTGGACATATCTGTGTCCAAGTGTAATAGGTGCCAGTGTTTCCTCACTATATTGTATACCTGGTGACTGTCTGAATTGTATCTCGTAATGAGCCTCAATTTCTGGGAAGCTAGTGACGAAGTTCGTGACTTAGGTACTAACAATTCAGTTCTCTTCAGCTGATGTACTTATTGTGCAATCTTATCAAGGTGAGGGTTAGCATATCCTCTTGATGCAAATCTAGACTTAATCAATTCACTTTCTGACACATAGGGGGTCATTACAACCCTGGTGGTAGGGGGTTAACGGGGCCGGTAGAGCTGCCAGCCCCGTTAACGCCCTACCGCCTCATTACGAGGTCCGCTCGCGGGTAGTTGGTTACACTCTGCTCAAATAAAAGGGTTCCACAAATGTGGGACTTGCACGATGTGCAAATATGCATTAGAAACATCCATTGCCCATTTTGGATTACAAGGCGACCATCACATGCAATCTTTTATTAACTGCAATTTGAAAGTTGTGGTTTATTGTATTATCTGTACCTGCGGGTTGCAATATATTGGTAGCACAATTAGACCATTAAAAACACAGATTAGAGAACATTTGACTACCATTGGCAGCCAGGAGCCCAAATACCCAATGGCTAGTCATTGGCAAGCTCAGCACCAATTAGACTGTAAGGATGACATTAAATTTGTGGGTCTCGCCAAAGTCACATTGCCACAAAGAGGTGGCAATCTGACACTCAAATTGCGCCAACTTGAGGCTAGACTTATATGCAAATACAGGACTGTATTCAATGGCCTGAATTCAGACCATGAATTTGCTGTATGTTCGTAAATATACAGAGCTCACATTTTGTTGTATTATATTATCATAAACAATTGCAATTTTGTGCATTTACGCCTTTGAATTCACAACCAGTGTAACCTCACCCTTTTTATGTGTACTGCAAATTAACTTATCAATCTATATGGAATCCATACAATTGTATTTTTATAGGTACTTGGTTAACGCGACCATATGATCAAACTTTACACAATAATACTCTTTCAAACACTGGAGGTGTATTGACCTCGATCTTTTATCTTCATTGTTATCCCTATAGTGAATCATCTCAAATTTCAGTTCCTTAATACAATTATAACTGGTCAATCGAATTCAATATCCAATTATTGTTATTTCCTCTTTAAATTTATTTTTTTTTCATGCTCAGGTACACCTTCAATGACTTTGGCCCCTCTCGGGCTTTCATGTATGGTCTTGACCACGGTCTTCCGCAATTGTTTAAGTCCATTCTCTTCACATTTTTAACACCTGAATACCACTGCTTGTTTCCCTTGCAGTGGGTTTTCTTAATATTCACTGGGTTACGCATCAGTGTGGCCACATACTCCGTACTCTCTCTGTCAAGCATTACTTCGCCTAATATGGCAGCTCCAATCGAGCCACATAGCGTTTAGCAACCAATTCGGTCTAGTTGCTGTGTCCCTCAGAGGCTTTCTGCTTTATCTTTTGCTTACGGGAACGCGATCGCTCGCGCTCCCGATATTCATTGATGAAACCATACTCGCCAGAAGGTAGAATTCTTTTTTGATGGCCCGTGGCACAGCTGCCCTATTCTAACAGTAGTGGCGTGACATTCCAATTACGGTAGCCTTTGCCCGCTCTGCAACTTTTCTTACTTTACAATACAGAATTTGGAAAGCTTTTCCCTGACAAGATGTACTTTGTTTGTTTACATTTCATTAAGGATATTCAATTAGACTTTGGTCGTATATAATTCGTATGGCAACTTAGCCAATTTAAAATTAAAATCGCAACAATTTGATTTTCTTTACTCTTAGAATCCACTGCAACTGCGAAGCATTAGAGGTATGTTTACCCGATTACAACGATGCAATTTTCGATTTCTAAGCATTTCAGGTTTTAACCCTTTCATCAAATATCAAACATGTTATTCAGGTTTTTTGCAGAACAGGCAAATCCCTGCTAAATTCAGTTGGCTCTATGACTATAGGATACAAGTTACCAGCTAATTTCTTCTAGTTTCCCACCTTGGTAAAGTGTTTCTTTTGGTTACGTTAGTCAAAATACGTTGATACTTATGCGTTTTTTCTTTTTTGTATTTTCTCTCGCCCCTATCTTGACTCTCCTCCTTCGTTTGCCTTCAATTTGAACTACTATTTTGTTTTATGCGTTGGACCAATGTGTCTTTGCAATGAAATATCAAATGTTTATTTTCATTTTCAATTGTTTTTACTGTCCTTTTGGGTGTCCCGCCATTTGTCTTTTTCCCTTCTGTTGTTGACCATGTATACAATGGAAATTATCAACTGTGAATTTGTACTTTACTATGGGCAATTTACTTATACATTGGTAATTTATGTGTTTTAATCAGCTTCAGAAGAAGAGCTAGGAAAGCTCAAAACACGTGTCAGGCTGTTATAAAAAATAAACACCATTTGGAATTCAACTATTGCATCCCTTTGGCGCAGACTTACTGGGACTCTCACTTCTTAATTGTTAATTGCCTGTGCTAGTATATGGAAGTATACCCACACCTCCCAGGAACCTGCAGCCTCTTGGGCACAACAAAATTATCGGTGCAAGCGCTGTGGATAACTTTGACTTATTCTGCCACCTGCTCTTCTTTGTACTTTTAGGGACTGCCAAATTTGACAGGTCTTCCACTATAAAATTGAATGAGTTGCCCTGGATCACACAATTTGGGCCCATCTGCAATTGTGGTACCTGACCTCATTGTTTCCTAATTACTGTCAAACAGCACGGTACACATATTTGACAATGTTTGACTTTCATGAACTAAAATTAGTTCACTGTTTTATAAACAAGAACCAAATCACACAATAAATCGACATGACAATGTATTTTTTTAAGAATCTGTGAAAAAACATGCTATGCACATGAAGAATGATTGTAACATTATGTTCTCCATCACAAGTGGAAGCAATACAAGTAAGAATTCTATGTGATGTGAACCTAAAAGAACTTATCTGGGTTGTCTGTTCTATTTCAAAGATGTAAACGTACCCAGTGAAAGAACTTTTGTGATAAGTTAACCTGCTCATAGTCATTGTTTGACCTAGCCTTGCAGATATGTTGCAGATATTTATTCGTGATATGGAGAAAAACCTTTGAAATTTAGGAAAAGAAAATTGTTTTGTGGCAATTAAGCAGACCTTAAAATAAGCTTCTTAAAGGCCTGTGACATTTGATTGACTACTGTCTTTCGACTCAAATGGCCCATGTGAAAGGAAAGAGCTGGTAATAGGAAAAAGAATGCCTTCAGAATGTGAGAAGGCAAACCATCCCATGATAGACAACACAGTACTATTCACTAAGATAAGAATCTCTGTCCAGGATCACAATATTGTTCAGTGGCCGGATGGCCCTAAAACTTTGGCTCCACTGTCCCTAATTTGGCTACCTAATCACCTCTTCTGAATAGAGCATTAGGATCTTCACTGTGAGTTGCTATACCCACCACTATTAGCACAGGGTGGGTAGCTTGTCACAGAACCCAAGCTTTAGCTATATCCTGGGGTAATCACAGTGCCTCTGAGATAGTGTTACGCTCACCTGGTCGCTGCGGAGGCATTGGGGCACGGTTACAGCCCGTCCGGGGGAGAGGTTGCACGGGTCTGACTTCACCCTCTGCGCTTGTGTGGTGACTGGTGGTAATAGGTGATGCTGCTCGGGACTGCTCCTGCGTGGAGAATAGGGGGCGTGAGTATGCCAGCTTGTGCGCCTGATCCCCTTCCAGATCCCTTCTTCCAAACCGTGGTACCCGTGGGATGCGCTGTCCCTGGAAAGCTCACCTGTTGATTAGTTTTGGCCAGCACTCCGTCCTGCTGCTTCTGGCAGGGGCGCTTGTATGATCTAGACCGAGTTCCTTCACTGGTCCCTTGCACATGGTAGTCCAGTCCTGCTGCGACTAAGCCACTATACTTCAAGTAAGTGTTCCTGTTTGCCTTTGTCTTTCCTTGTCTGTTTTTGTTGTATTGTTAAGTTCGTTCTCTTGTATTGCAGTCCGTTCCACTTTTGATGTTTGCTCTTTTACTTTCTTCCCTTGCAGGTGATGTTGCTAGCCCGGCAGAAGCTGCGGGGCTCGAGGCGACAGCTGGAGGGAATGAGGAACAAAGCTGCAGCGGTACAGTAGCTGGTAAATTGTTAACTAGGTGGCGCGCTGGGTTCAAATGCAGCGCGGCCCTTGGACGGATGGTCTAACCTTGTCTTTCTTCTTCTTCACAGGGTCCGAGTTCGTGGATGTGGAGTGCGGTGCTGCGGCGTCGGGAACAAGATCACGGGATGTCAGGAGATGAGCCTGCAGATGAAGCGAAGAAGCACTGGTTTCCTGGAGGTGAGTATGCAGGAGAACGCCTGGTTTCAAAGGTAAGTAAACTAGTCCAAGCGACAGTGAGTGTCACGTTGCACGCGAGTGCACAGTGACGCGAAGCACCCGCCTTAAAGATGGAGCAGCTTATATAGCTGAGCTTCCGAAGCCTTGCCCACCAGGCTCAGCCTGCCTACCACACCCTGCCACACCCAATGAGTCAGCACATGAGGACCAGGCCTAGGGAGCCACACCCAATGGGTCAGCACATGAGGATGTTCTCTGGAATAAAGGCTTTCAGCTCCTGGAAAGTTCTTGTAAAATAAAAGCACTCCTGCACTGAAATAAAGTAAAAGCACTCCTGCACTGAAATAAAGTGTTCCTGCTCACATGTCTTTATGCGCCTGGAGCCAAATGCAACAGGATTGAGTCCAGCCAGGGCCCCTGTGCTTATAGGTCCTAAAGGGACATAAGTGAGTCAAGTGACCCATTGCCCCCATCACTACATGGTGTGGTTTTTGTGTTCTGGGCCTGTGGCCATGACAGCTAGAAACAATAATGTTTCTAGCTAGCACTAGAAGAGCACAGTCATAGTGTGGATTCTGAATAGGAGGGCTCGCCATATCGCTTCAGTTGGTGCTCACATTTTCAGCAAGATAAACCCTTCTCAGAAGCATTCTACACTTTCGGAGGAAGGGCTGATAGTTTATGACTAAGACCTTTGGTATTCCAAGAAGATGAGCAGAGCAGGGGTGGGACGCATGTCTGTCGCAGAAGATATGCATTAGTTATGCAACCACACAAGCGATTTTCCCTTACTAGGCCGCCTCAGGTTAAGGCAGGCGTGGTGTGTCTGCAGCTGCAGATATAACGATTAAGCTACTGGAATGAGTTTGCAAGAAATCCTTTGCACGAACGAAGAAACAGGGCGTGCAACCAGCTGCCAATAACTATGCAGATTTTTGTCTTGACTACGTGCCAGCTATTGAATGCAATGGAACCAAAATGTATATAAGCTGTATGAACTTTGAATGCTTAGCTCACTCCTGCGCAGTCCTTCTGAATGTGCAGGGAGTCATGCCCTTTTGCGAAAGCCTAAATTGAATAAATGGATGACTTGACTTATTTGGTCTGAGTCTCATTGGTGGGGTCTCTTGTACCAGGTTGGGGTGAGCAGAGATGTATCCTCAATAGGTACCATATGGCTTTGGATACAGAGGTGTGAGCTCCCAAGTTAGAGCCCGAGGATGCATAAGATGCATGTAGCGAAACTCCTATTAAGGATTGCAGAACTGTGAACCATGGAGGCTAGGAAAAACCTATCCTTAAGATTCACAAAGATCTAGTTGAGCCTACTAGATTGAGAAATATATGATTGACTGGTTTGCAGGAACTAGCCTTCCGGATCAAAAGGATGAGTGAAACATTGGGTGGACAGTCCTGATGGATCACTTATCGACACAGAGGTTACTTTTGAGGGTAGGGCCATTTATTTTAAAACAGGGATGGGTTATAGCACCCAGCTAGCTTCTCATCACCTTAAACACAGTTAAATAGAGTCTCACTGATGTAGCACCTGACAGGCTTCTTGATACCTTGAACACACACAATCGGAGGGTTATAGCACCTAGATCGCTTCTCGTCACCTTAAACACAGTTTAATAGAGTCTCAAGAATATAGCACCCGACAGTCTTCTTGATACCTTGAACACAACACAATCTGAGAGTTATAGCACCCAGCTCGCTTCTCGTCACCTTAAACACAGCTAAACAGAGTCTCACTGATGAAGCACCCGACAGGCTTCTTGATACCTTGAACACAACACGATCTGGGGGTTATAGCACCCAGCTCACTTCTCAACACCTTAAACAAAGTTAAATAGAGTCTCACGGATATAGCACCCAACAGGCTTCTTGATACTTTGAACACAACACAATCTGAGGGCTATAGTACCCAGCATGCTTCTTGACACTCTAAGCTTGATTCTATGATGTAGCCTCCCATGACATTTTCACCAACTCGTTTCTTACTTAAAACAGGTCTGTAATTATGTGTCCTTCCACCCCCATTAACAGGATTTAAAAATGTCGAATTCATGAATTCTGATGGCGTTCAGCATTTCAGTTTTATTCCCCAATAAAGATTCCTTTCCTCAGTAACTGGGCTAGTCCTTAGGCGCATTCACAGGAACCTATCGCCCAGCATGGTTCTTGGCACTCTGATCACAGTCTCAGTGTTATAGCAGCCCGCTCACTATCAATCCCTGTTAGGGATCTCTCAAAGATATATTGCACAGTGCGCAATCTGCAACTCTCAGGGATGTGGTGCTCGGCTCCCTAGTGCTCAGCTCTCTCTCGCAGCAAAGGCTAGATATTCTCATCTTCTGGTAGAGTTGCACATTGAGCAACACTCTGGTTTTCAGTTCTTGTTCTTCTCTCCATCCTCTTAGATTTCCTAGCTTCCTCAGATCTATCAGACCTCTCAATTCTCTTAGGCCATGCATCTTGCTTGAGTCTCTCACAGTCATTGGGTCACACAACTTCCTTGGGCCAGCGAGGAATTTTAGAACATTGTACTCTCCTGTACCACTGTGCTCTCTTGGACTATGCGTTTCTATTTTGAGTGTCTTTTCTCTCTCAGGCCACTCGTCTCTTGCTGGCCCTTTTTAATCATTGGTTCTATTAGGTTTCTTTGGACTCTAACTTCACTGGGCCATTCAGTTCTCTTGATCCACTCAGATCTGGTGGGTCAGTCAGCGCCCTTGGGCCTCTCCACTCTCTGGGGCCATTCAGACTTAATGGGGTGCTCTACCCTCTTGGACCAATCACTTCTCATGTTCCACTTAGATCTCTTGGACCAATCAGTGCTGTAGGTCCTCTCTGTTCTCATGGGCCAGTCAGATCTCTGGGGCTGCTCTTCCTTGTTGGACTAGTCAGTCCTCCTGAACCGCGTAGCTCTTTTTGGCCAGTCAGATCTATTGGGCCTCTCGGGTCTTCTGAAGCAGGTAGCGCTCTTAGCTGTCTTAGAGTGGTTAGACCATTCAGAACTCTTAGACCAGTCAAGACTTGTGGGTTAGTCAGCAGTGTCCAGTCAGCACTCTTGGACCAACGAAAAGCTTTTTTAGGCCAGTCAGTGCTGTTGAGCCACACAGCTCTTACCCTTCAATAACTGGATGCTCTCATTCTTCTTTCCCCTTCCTTGTGCTGCGGATACTGGTTGTACGAATTTGCTACATTCCCTCTTCCTTTCTTGAACCTCTTTTATCTGTCTCTGTCTGCCTGTGTATGGAACATGGCTTTACATTGACCATTTCTTAATGGGCTCCCTCTTGGGTCTTTTGATTGTTTTACATGTCTGAACTGGTAACCTGAAACATCTTGGAACAATAGTGTTACAGATCAGGCCTAAAAAGGTCTGGCAGCCATCTCTATGTCATATAGAATTCCTGCCTCCTAAACACGCTTCTGCTTCAGCTTGTGGTCTGCTTCTCACTCTTTCACCCTGGTCACCAGTGGTCACCAGTGGACCCATGGTGCCATAGCAGTGACAGAACAAATAGTCCCTGCTACATAAACATCAGTTCAACGGAAGAAGATGCAGTACCTAACCCCTTGCAGGATCTATTCAGAGATATTGTGGACACCATCAGGCTCTCAGTTGCCAGCATCAGGAAACTCTGACATCCTTACATGGACTACCACAGAGAGAAGGGAACAGCCCAATTCGCCACCAGCCATTTTGCAAAAATTGGGTAACGGAAAGGCCCCAGCGGTCTTCCTCATGAATTTTGAAATGGTAGTCGACAATGCAGGTTGGCAGCAAGATCAATGAGCCTGGTACATAGCCCCACTACGAACAGGTGAAGCACAGGCCTGAGTCCGGGGTGGAGAATGCCTTATGAATAATTAAAACAAAGAATCCTACAGAGACTGGAACTTGATCAGGAGCACTACCAAATCCAACTGAGGCATTTACGCTTACGACAGGGAGAAACCGCACGCCAAATGTTGTACAGAGTTCGAGACTTCCTGAACAAATGGTTAATCAGCCAAGCCTACAACAAAGTCAAAGAGAGGCTTCATGTAGAGCAATTCATCGACTGCCTGCCCCTGAATCTGCAAAATGTCATCTGGCAACTTCATGAACCCTGTTTGGAGGAAGCAATTAAAATTGGTAATGCTCAGCAAAGTACCATGCACACATGGCAATTGATCCTAGCACCTAATAAATTTGGTGAATTGAAAACTCGGTCCCCAAGAAGAAAAGAGGGCCCAAGTCAGAGGAAATCCAGTTTCTGCTACACCACCAACTAAAACAAGTACTAATTATCCTCTCCTGACCGACGTGAGAAAACCCAGGATAGGCTCATGTCCAGAAATCATAAGATGCTTTATCTGTCGTAAACACGACAATCACTAGACTTTGCCCAGAAAAACCAAAGGAAGAGCTGATGGAGATCGAGCTCCTGACACCTCAGTCCCAACACTTGTATGGCAAATGATGCCTGTCTGGGTAGAGGAACACGTTGATTATGCATATCTCACCGACCTCTTGCCCAATAATGAACAGTTAATGCTACAGGTGCAGCTCCCAGATTCAATGTGCAATTTCAAGGACTTGAGGAACTCCTGCACAAATTGGAACATTTACCATAGCGTTCCCACATTGACAGACTTCAGCATTCCCAGGGCCGAGATAGGGGTGAGGCTTAGACCGCATTATATGTATTTTGCCAATTCTAACAAATCCCGGGGATGGGAAGATAGTGAATGATTGGCCCAGGGAACCAGCAGGGGAGAACCAATGAAGAGGTTGGGGTGGATAAAACAGGGCAAAGGAACAGGAAGGTGTGGGTTTTTCGGGTGAGGTCAGAAAAGGTAGAGGTGGACCAAGAGACCAGAAGGGGAAGGATGGTGCGGAGGAGCATGGAGGTGATTTATAGAACAGGTTGACTGGTGAGAGAGAGTAATAATGTTGTATAAGTGAACATGCAAGGTGTGTGAGCAAGATTGGTAATAGGATAGTATGGAGTGACTCAAAGGGTGACTGGGGAAGTGGAGTGTGATTGGGGGAAAGGGTGTGGGAGGGGTAGTAGTTGTGTGGAGATGGGAGAACATTAGTGGTGTGGAGAGGGGAGTAGTAGTAGTTTGGAGTGGGGGAGTAGTAGTGGTGTGGCAAGGTAATAGTAGTAGTCGTAGTATGGATAGGTGAGGGTATTGGTGTTGGGAAGATGAGAGAGTAGTAGTAGTGAGGGGAGGAGAGGGTAATAGTAGTGAGGAAAAGGGAGTACAAATGTGGAGAGTAGTGGTGACTGGAGGGTGGAGGTGAGCAGCAAAGAGAGAAAGGCATAACAGAATATTGGGGAGACAGGAGAGTAAATGTAAGGGAGAAAGAGTAGGGACGGTGGGAGCAGTAGGAGGGAAGAGAGGAGGAGGAGGAGATAAGGGAGAGAAACAGAGAATTATTGGGACATAAATATCAGCGCCTGGAAGGACCAGAGGGCGGGAAGATCTGAGTGTCTGGAAGGCACAACCCTTGAATTTACCTTTGGGAATGTTGCTAAGTAGGGGCCCTTAGATAGGATTTAGGCTCGCACAAGAAGGCAGACAACTTGCAGATGAGCGGGGTAACCAATATCTCTAGAAACAGCCTGGGCTTGAAGGAAACCTGGGTTAGGGAGGGACTGCTCATGAATACTTTAGAGAGACAGATGCAACCCTTTAACTGTCTGTGGAAGTTGGTGCCTTCTTAAGGCCATCTGTGACACTACACATGTCCTCATGGGGCTCCACCGTGCAGTTTTAGCTGTAACTGGCCATACGTGAGTGTATCATTCACAGTTCACCTATCAGTGTGTCCCAGGCACACATCAGGGCTACTCTCCTCGTATATCACTGCAGTGCCTTAAGATTGCCTGTCAATTGCCATAGTAAATCATTTTGTTATTTCATTATTGCTATTACAGTTATTTACTTTATTACTTCAGCAATGTCATCCCTGTGATGTCATAAGGGTCAAAGGTCAAATTACATCACCTACTGTGGATTCACCTTGCTCCGTGTAAACATTTCAACCTTGCCAGCGAGCAATGTCACCTTTAAGAGGGGCTTCTGCACAAAACCCTAATTGCTCCAAAAATGGGTTGTCCATCTGTATAGCCAGTGTTTTTAACTGCATATGGATGAAACGTAATGAAGAAAACTTTTAAACTGTCGTCCTTTGTAAAAAGTTGGCTAGCAAAGAGGAAATGCTCAGTTAACGAAAGGCATTGAGAGAAACCTCAAGCGGCAACCTTTGACGAGTATTACTCAGAAGTTAGGAAATCAATGATCAAACCTTTCTGTGCCTTTGGGGATGGGGTGCTGTTGCTGTGGACATTGTGACTAGCTTACACGCCACTTACACAGCTTAAAACCTTTCGTTGCTGACCAAGTTTGTGGTCTATGAAGGTGCAACGCCATTTTGGGGAAGGCAAGTGGGAGATGGAATTGGGGGTTGTCTTGGAACTGGCTGTTATTTTTGCCAGGCCCCAGGCGTTAGGTCTGGGGTGATGTTTATGTGAGGATTTAGATGGGGTAGTGTAGAAAGGAAGAGATAGGCCCCAGGGCCTGGAGACATGGGGCAGGGGGAAGAGGGCTGGTGATCACATCGGAGAGGGGATGGCTGGGTAGCTCCAAAATAAGTCTGTGAACTCTCAAAGGTTGTAAACCACACACCCCTCTCTTTTAACCCATTTTTGCTCTTCAGCTCTCTGCTGTTGTTGCATTTACAGATGTATATGTTCCCTGGTGATCCTTTTTAGGGGACATTGAAGGGGAGGGAGATCTGGTCCGATTTTGTGTGCGATGGCCCTGACTGACAAGTCTTGAGGGATCATTGGATGTTTCAGAGGAGAAACACATAGTTCAGATTACTTTTGTGGGAAACAAGGACTTTCAGTGTAGTTGGGCGCACGAAGTGGGGGTTTGGGGCAAACAAGTCTCTAGCCGAGTACCTTTGAATGTGATTTGTTCTGTGGGAGTGGCAAGGGGTTTCTCTTTATGAGCGCCCCAGTAGAAGGAGAGGATGCTCTCTGCATCTTCACTCCTTATCCTGCGTTGTCCCCATTGCACTTTGTGTTCTGAATCGTTTCTAGTACTGATGTAGACATTCCTGCTGTCCAATTTTCAGGAAACTATGTCCATCTCAACCCTTGCTCCTCTATCCTCCAGTCATGGCCATGTCTTCAAACTTGCAGTCAGCTCTTATTCTGCTGCTCAGTTCTCTCCTTACTTCTTCTCTTACTCCCAGTCCCCATTTAACCTACTCTCCACATGCATCTCCCATACTTTCTCCCTAATCCTTCCTCATCCCTTCAGCCCGCTCCCATTGCTTCTTGTGCTTTCATAACTGCTGCTTCTAATTGCCCACCCATATAACATGGCATCAGCTGCCAACCCAAAGTTGGCGTATAGACACAGCCCAGGTGCACATTTCCATATCTCAGGAGGACATACAGCTCTTAGGGCTGTGGTGATACAGCTCGGTGGTGTGAACTATTTGCCTTTAGTTCAGTATCAAAGTCTTCCCTGCTGCCTATCTACTCACCATGTTACCTGGGTGACCTACAATTCCCCACGCTCTACATTCGTCGCTGCTGCTGATGAGTCATCGGACGAACCTGCCTCTCGTTTTATATAAGAGAACATTCCCACTGTATCCCTTCCTTTATTTTAAATGAACTACCAGTCCTACCTGAACACTGTTTTGAGAAGCAGCATCTACTGGCAATGTCCAATCTCCCAATATTCCTTGTCCCCACTTTCTATTGTGCCCATACTGTAATAGGAACCTGGGCTACTACAGGGAACCTGCTATGCTTTTTCATGCCCACGATGCAAGGAGCCAAGCACGGATCCAAGCGTTGATTGCTCGGAAGGCCAATGATGACTGAAGATACTCAGGTGCACGTTACCCTCAACTTCGATTTCCTTCCAAAACGCCCTCAAATGATCCAAAAGAGGAGTTGTATTGTTAACATTGTTGTTTATTTTTAACTTTGGGTCTTTCAGATACCAGTGGAGAATGCTTAGTATCAGGGCCAGTATCCCACTCAACCAATGAAAAGCCTATCTGTCTCATCCACTATTTACTATGGGAGAATGAATCCTGATTTCACAATTATTTGTCTAGGATATCTCTGTGGTGTGACCCATGAAGCCTGGTATCAGAAGCTCCTGCTAGACCTTTGAATTAGCAGTGCCCCCCAACACGCAGGGTGAACATCTAAGAATGCTCCTCGAGACATCCTAAACCTGCATTACTTAACTGTAACCCGGATCAGACTTTTAAAAAATAGTCTTTTTTTTCTCATAATAACTCTCTCTGGATATTTATTGACACACTGTGCTATCTTCCCACTGCATTTCAGCTGTAGGTCATTAGAATTGGCATTTATTTTAGAAATAAATCCATCCTCATTTGTACAACTTTAAATATATTACATTTACAGTTGCACACACATTTTGCAAACATAAAAACGTGTACCAGTGGTTAGCCAGTCCTGTCAGGGGCATGGAGAGATTGTATGGATGTAGCAGATCGCGAGTCGTACAATCAGGGGTGCACTGTCTATGGGGAACTCTGAAGATTTCCTGGTAGGCCTCTGCACCCTGGGCCTCTTTTGTGCGGTATTTCCATTTTTTTCCATAGGAAAATGTTTGGGCTTGCTGAAAATGATTTCCAGGGACTCTTTTGGTTCCCAATCCACCTCTGCGTACAATACACCCCAATATGAGGTTGTTCTGCTGTATCTTTCATCTCCATTGGAAACAGCCCTACTAAGACCTAGCATCCTTCCCACAAATGCCTCTCTGTATCCAGCTGGGCCATGCAGACCTTGGCCACTGCTGCCAGGGGTATCCCTACATATTATCCCCACCAAAAATATTGCCGTACATATGGTCGTTTGTCTCGCCATAGGCAATATTTTTGGGGGGTCATTTGTGGGAGCGGGGGTTGCAGGCGGGTCCCCCACACATTTAAAAATAATGCAGGGGTTGCGGGGGTGTCCCCCTCAGGGTCCATGGCTCAATCTCGCCGCAAAAATATGGCGATATTTTTGTATCGCGATATTTTTGCGGGGATATTAACACATGGAACCCTGCCAGGGCTACGCTGTATTTCTGTGTCTCAGTCATAAGGGACACACTTTCACAAGCTGTTATTTGATCCGCCATTCTTGCCTGCAGCAGAGCTGCCGGCGGCTCCTTCTTCCTGCTGCCCTCTTCGGAGATAATTTGAAAGTGGGCACCACTCGGCAGAACGAGCGCAGGACTTCTCCTGCGATACAGCTTTAACCCGCCCCCCACTATCAAGGCTCAGCTAGTCTAATGATGACCAGGAGCCAGCTTGGCACCCCGAAAGTCTTCCCACTTTGAAGTGAGCAGCACTTGGTACCTTTGCAAGATGGCGCTGATACTTCTTCAAGACTGGGCCTAGCACGAGAGAAGCTAGGAGCTCTGCAGTGCCCAATGATTTTAAAGAGCATGGCACTCATTCCAGCTTTTTTTTTTTTCGTTTTTGGTTGCCCCATACAAATACTTGTCCACGGGGGCAAAATGGCACCCCGGGCCCTATTATTCAAGGAGAGCTGTCCCAACAGGGAAGCCATCCAGCGTATGCGACGAGAGAAGATGGAGTCACTTTCAAGCCCAGTGTCTCCAGGATGAGGAATGGCTATGCACCGTTGTACACTTATTCTCTGACTGCGTGGTTCTTTCCGTTAGATACACAATCAGAGGCCGCGTGATGCTATTTTTGCCTGTATTTTACGATGTTGAACTGATTCAAGAGAAGCATGAGAAAGTCAAGGCCATCGCCTAGTTCTGCCACGCGCAGAGTGGCCTGTGTGCAGCCAGCAAGATGTTTCAGATGTGAAACCGCATAAATAAATGAGGCGCTTTGGAGCCCTTTGCGCTCTCTTGCTTGCGATGGGACCAGCAGCCATATTGAGCGGTCTAAATGCGCTCTTGAAATATTTAAGTTCATTATCTTGCAACTGGCCTTTCAGAATTCCATTTCTATTAGGTCCGAGGATAAGTGCAGCTTCTTCAATTAAATCTAATTTGAGTCTGTTTTTTTGGCAAAAGCTAAAGGCACAGCACGTTCTGAAAGACGCAGAGTGCCAACCAAGGGCTTATATTGGCAGGGGATTGTGCACACGCGAATGAAGTCGATAGGAGAGTGGCGGTGCAGTTAGGAGTGGGACGGGTAATTTAAAGAGGGGTAGAGCTTTGAAATGGTACTACCCATGATAGCCAGACACACACAACCACACACAAATGCACACAGTGTAACGCACATGACAAAGGATCATTCTGGGGTTTGGCCTTTTGGGTGCAAAGGGCTCATCAAAACGATGACTGTAATAAAATCCATTGTTCTTACAGTGACGGTAAGACTGTCACGTGGCTATTTGTATTTTTCTATTTATACAATCCCTCTTTCTTTTATGTTTTTCTCTTTTACCATTTCATCCCATATTTACGTGAATTACGCTTTGATTTTTGTTATATGCCTCTTTTCTCATACTTTTCATGCCACATTTCAGTCTGCCCCTCTGCCCGTCAGCTCTGTATGTATTCCCTGTATCTTCATCTAAAGATCTGTGCATTGTAATTGAATTATAGCGCTAATTATTCTAATAATATCTTGTCTAGGGTTATATTGGGTGTGTGAGTGGGAGTGACAGATCTCTAAAGAGGTCAGAGAGCAAGTCCTTGGTAGCAAACCATTGGCATGGGGACTCGGCCATCACTGTGCCTGGGCAGCACTGATGGGCAGGCCCACACCAGTCATTGCTGGTACACGGCTCGAACACTAGAGACATACCACCTCATCTCGGGGTAATCGCAAAGACGCAGCCTGGGACTTATATTTTTTGCCAGCCAGCCGGCCTAGCTATGGGTAGGCTAGCAGCACTCAACAAGCTCCCGAGGAAGTATGGGAGCGTGGATCTTCTGGACACACCCCAATTGGCTCTGGCGTGGGCCATCAGCTCCTAATGCTGTGCAGTCTGGTCCCAGGCTGCACCAAACATGCATCTCTGGCTGGGTGGCCCAATGTCACCAAGACCACCATTCCTATGTGACTCTGGGCTTCATCATCCTCCTGCCCACCCTGACTGATCTTCTCAGCTACCTGGTGAGCACTAGCCCTTGGAAGTGTACTTCTGTGGTGGACGGGGTTACCATATAACAACTATGAGTCCAAATAACCAGACAGGCTCGAGAAGATGGCAAATTAACTGTTTCATTAACAATTCTCTAAAACACTGAGCAATAATGGACATCGACAGACGCACGCTCATTCTCAACAATCTTCAATTCCGTAACAACCTTTATACTTTGGATGTGCGTCACTGTTGCAAATATCAAAACCTTTCAGGGGTTGGGATTGGTCAAGAGATACGTCTAGGTATACAATCACATATGTGTTAGTTCTGCAAGTGGCTGCCTCCTATCATGTGGGCAGCCTGAGACTTTCTCTCAATATGCAAAGCACAAGAAGTACCTGTTAAACAGTAGCTGATTGGCCCTTCAAGCTATATAGTCCACATTATATGGACTCCTATAATTGATTTGGCACACTTGTACCCAACCTGGGACATTCGGTTTGTAAGCAGCACATAAGCTAAGAAACCAGGTGCGGAAAGAACACATCAGACAGCTGCCGTGCCACCCAATTAGCCCACTATCTCTCATATCCCTTGCCTTAAGCCAAGACTTTTTTCCTTGTAGTTCGGCCTTGCAGAATGTTCTCTGATTCAGAATTCGATGGGAGTGAAGGTGCTCACTATCTTGTCTGGAGTTTAAGAATAGATCCTATTTTCAGGGTTTGGGTCAGGTGGTGAGAAACCACGATTTTGTCCATTTTGCACGTGTTTCCATGTCTGTAATTGTTCACAACTTGGCATCAACAGTGTTCTTTCTTGCACATTATCTAAAAGAATGTATCCTATGCACATGTCCTCTTTGATAGGGGTAGCTGACCTTGCTGTGCCCATCTTGACTTCAGGCCGGACATCCTCCCATGGTCTCTTCCCTGGATCTGTATTCTACTTCTGCAGTGTCAGCTTTTCTCTTTATGATTCCTTGCTTATTATTTTCACAATATCGACGTCCATTTTCCCTACAATGGCGGCTTCACCTGCGTTCTATTTACTACTTTAGCAAGCCTCTAAGGTGATTTTATCTACCTACACTTTAGCATATGCACATCAATTGTGCTTCTTGTCGTTTATCTTCGATTTGCATATGCTCCTTTCTCTTTGCATTAATTTTATACTTTATTTCTTTGATTTGTCACTTCTTCAATATTCATATTGCGTCTTCAGCATAACATCTTATTGCAACATCAGTGATATTCATGCTTCTTTGTATCACGTCTTCTCATGACGTCACTAGGCCTCCTGCTTGGTGCTGTCTTATATTCATTCAGAGATTGGTTCTTGCAGGTTTACAGTCTATAAGGTTCTCTCAATGGGAACCGCCTCCCAAATACTCACTTTGGTATTGGCACTGTCAGGCATGGTACAGTCTTGTGTCTTTGGTATATCGGAGGTGAGGGGGCGGGGTCTCTTCATGACGTATATGTCTGTTCCTCCACACTGGTCTGGCTCCGAGGTGGGCCAACTTGCCAGCAGACCCTGTGGGTTTTCAGGCTGCACCAAGGCCTCAGCCTGGAGCTCACAGTTCATGCCGGGCCTCTCCTGACATACGTGTTCTGGCATCAGAGATCCTCATGCCCCAGGGGTCAGCTCAAAGCCATGCCCCCACGGTGTCTTATCAGGCACCTCCTTCTTCACTGCTCTCTCTCCTTTTCCAACCGTTAAACCTAACTGCCTTTTTCTTAACTCATCTTCAAATTTCTCTCCTGTACCATCCATTCCTTGGACAGGGGAGACCTGTCATTATTCCCTCTCTCCCACCATTTTATATGGCCCCACAGAGAAGCCTGGTGGCACAGTTCAGTTCCAGGAGAGAAACAGGCAGGTACCACTGTAAAAGTAAAAGAAACGCACAGAAGTACCAAATAAAGTACTCTCCTTTCCACCCTGGCTTCAGTGTCATTATTTGTTTATCTGCTTTCCCTGAGGCAGTGAGCAATATAATCAAGCCGCGGCCTAATTGTCAGAAATACACCACCTAGACTGGACAGACCATCTTCTGATTTCTTGTTTAGTGAAAGACATTGTTTTACAAGGCAACCGTTATCACTTCACCATAAACATCCACTCATAAACATTCAGGAAGCCTAAGAAGTCATTGGAAGCCCTGATTCCCCAGAAACTATCTGAAATACGATTCCGTTCTCTGGCAAGGCCTGTCTCCAGGTCTTGTCAAAGGAGGGAGTGGGAAGCGCAACATCTGTCGCCTCCCTGCGTGCCTGGATGCAAGGATACCGACTCGCCCTTCCCTCCTCACCCAGGGCGCATGAGTGCTGGGAGTTCACAGAGACAGGAGGGTTACCCCGGAAGTAAAAGCTGTGACACTAACCTGGTGGAGCCCAGAGAGGGCAGGGAGGAAAGAAACAGCAGCCGCATCTGATCCGAGGCCCCAACGCTGTACTCCAGAGATCGCCGATGGATCAACACGGCCGGGCAGAGGACACCAAGACTGCAGGAGGCTGGTGAGGAGAGGCGGCAGTGAAGAGAGGAGAGTCACAGTGGCCGCACGCAGCCTGGAGCCCCAGCGGCATACAGGTTTAGCCAAGCTTCATACTGCATCTCAGTTTGTGGGTACGCCCCCACTATATCAACAGGGATATTTAATATTTAAAAAAGGCCCACAAGAAGGCCGTAGCAACAGGAAAGACTGGTTGATTTTCATGACCTGAACTCGGCTAGCAGAACAAAACAAAGGGGGCGGGACCTAACCTTCATTCAAAGTTTATTTTTTCTGTCCCACAAAGTAGTTCAAGTGTATGAAAAGAAGACGTAGAACTATGTTCCCTGCTGACCTGCATCCGCTCCCCACAAACCACATCGCCACGGCCCCCTCCCCCACGAACAATACGAACTCCCAAAAAAATGTGCTTGCTCTTTAACGGAACGTTCAGTGCACTGAAGTGCAAGTTTCAACGGCTTCCTACACTTTTATTTGAAAACAAAACCATTTTAGAACGGTTTCTTTTTAAAATAAAAGTATGGGAACAGTAAAACCTCATTTTAAAAAGTAGTGGAGCACCGCTCCCAACTGCTCCCGTCCACTTTGACCACTGCTCCCACATGCCTTGCAGAATTGAGCCAATTAGATTGTCTAGTGCCAGCAGCCAATCCCCAGTGGGAGGTGGAGCATTTAAGAAAATACCAGGATACAGGGTGGGTTAGAAGGGCGAGGTCAGATGTGAAAGGAGGAGGACCAAGGAACCAACAGGAGGATGGCGTAAAGGAGTGTGGCGGTTGATGTCGGAGAGAGGTGTACTTTGGCTGGAATGTGCGTGAGTGGTAGTGAGAGGAGAGAAGTGGATTAGCGGTAGTAGGAGGTAGTATTAGAAAAAGCTAGTGGTAGTAAGAAGAGGGAGGTAGTGGTAGCAGTGGAGAAGTGGTAGCATTGGAGAAGTGGTCGTAGTGGAGAAGTGGTAGCAGTAGAGAAGTGGTAGTTGTGGAGAAGTGGTAGTAGTTGAGGAGTGATAGAGGAGCGGTAGCAGTAGAGAAGTGGTAGTTGTGGAGAAGTGGTAGTAGTTGAGGAGTGGTAGAGGAGCGGTAGCAGTAGAGAAGTGGTAGTATGGATGAATACATACTTTATTTCGGTTAAGAAAAAAAACTAAAAGCAAGTTAGAGATAAAAAGAATAAAATGTTACAATAAAATAGAGAGTAAAATGTAAAGGTAAGTTATATATTTCATAATTTCATAGAGATGAGGTATACATAAAAACAAAAACATGGCATGTAAAAACCTCAAGTAGTCCACAAAAGGAATAGCGATAGAAATGATCAGTTACAATATTTATTCCGGCGGTTTCAGACTAATAACTGGAGATCACATACAGTCTAGGCATCCATTTGGGAGTTTTACAAATCTCCAGAGCCCCTAAAACAGTATTGTTATTGTTTGCCTTTAGTGTCGGGACAAGCCATCTGAGTTGCCTTAAGACCGGGCAGAAAAAGAGGAATTGATATTCATCCTCGCAGCTCCAGACACCGGGCAACATGGATTTGATTGTGTTGACCAATTTCTAGTTACATAATGTAGAGGTAATATAGCAAAGCATATCTCGGCATAAAGGTTTCTTGCACCTATTGGTTTTATCCAGGAGAGCTACTGCTCGCAGCCTAGTGTCAGTTTAGTTCTGATGTATATTTGAAAGGTGCGCATTGGAGGAAGTGCTTGGTACAAGTGCTGTTAGCTGTGGATGCTGTGGATGCTGTCACCCCACTATGCTACTGGGAAATAGATTGCACAGGTGCTTATCAGCTCCTCGCAGGACTTTGTGGACCTTGACTATATTATAGCTTTTAGAATGACTTACCTATAATCTGTCCCTCTTTTTTATCTTAACAGATCTTGTAGCCACGAGTAGCCCTGCCCCCTTGACACAGATGCATCTACTTATGGGGTAACGCGCACACATTGGCGCGCGCGCATTGGAGGAAGTGCTTGGTGCAAGTGCTGCTCGCAGCGAAGTCTTAGATTATTTAATCAATATTTACCTGCCCCTGCACGAGTGGTGGTTATCCCTGTGACTCCATGGTTAAGAGCGTAGTCTCTGATTGAGTTAGTGAGTTAGCCTAAGTGTGAACGTCATTGTTACCATACAAGTACGTTTTATGCTTGCGCCTCCATTTTGTTTACTTTTTTTCAACTGATCTCGCCACATGATTAGTGAAGGTGTGGGGATACATTTACCCTTGAGGATGGTCTGTATGAGATTGTGTATATGGCTGCATTTTTTGGTGATTTAATTGTATGGTTAGCCAACATACACCTTCAGCATTCTAAACGGTTGTGCCTACTTCTTTTGCTGCAAGCGTTTTAAGGACACTCCCTCCCCCTGTCCCTCACTTGTACGCTGTATTCTTGTCTGGGGTTCGATCTTGCGCCCAACTTTAGATGATATACAGGTACTCCTGTGAGGTTTGCGATGCTAGTGAATTCCGGATCAATGCTGGTGGAGCGTAGTGACATCATAGACCTATAGACTTGTGATAACACCCCACTGTTATGTACGCTAAAACCAATGCGGTGCTGTTGCCGGATTTGTCCCCCCAAAAATTATTTCTAAACCTAACTCTGGTGTAAAGTAAAAAAAAATGATGACCTTCTTTCCGAAAGTGTTCCCTCTAAGCCGAATTGAGGAGGAAACCGCTGCAAATGAAATTGTAGTGGAATTGAATGCTTCATTGGGCTGTATGGGGCTGAAGCTACGTGAAGCAGTGATTGCACTGCCTGAGGAGTCCTTGAATGTTGAAGGTGCAGTAACTGTGAAAGTTCGGGAAAATTCTACCCTTGTATCTATCAATGGTACTGACTTAGTGAGCCCACAATTAGGGTTACCTAGACAGGAACAGGTACATCAACAACCATGTAACAATATAGATGTCACCCATGGCTTGTCACCTGAAAAGGCTCTTGTAACTGTGATGATACATGAGTTGGCAAATGATGGTTTTGGCAACGCCCCTGATTCTACAAATAGTTTAGATATTACTAACGAGGTGAATGAAGTTAAATATATGGGTGACATTATGGAATTATGGATCTTTCATCTACTCCATGTCCCTTTAGTGTTGATCCGCACACCTTTTTTTGAGTCACGCTCAGCTGAAACCCGAGACAATGCTAATCACCATGTAGGTGATGAAGCCCCTTATTAGTGTATGGCACCCCAACTGGAAGTAAGTGTGAACAAGAATTATGTTTTAAGCCTGCCCGCCTGAAATGGTTCATAATAGGAATGATACGATCAATACTAGTATGACCTCGAATTATATGTTTTGGGCTTTTGAAAAATCTCCTCAAATGGGATGTCGTCTGCCCTCTTACATAAGAGTATAAATCGAAGCCGGAAAGTAGTCAAAGATCAATGTACAAATACTGAGGCTTTTGAAATTATGGTAAGTGAGACCAAAGTACAGGAAGAAATGGCAGATGTAGGTGTGTCTCTGAAACCTAGTGCTGAAAATATAAAGAAAGGAGAAGTTGGAAAACGCAAGACCAAAGTTACTTCCCAAGCATTTATGTATGCTAAACATACTAAATTGCGTAAGAATGCCTGTGTAGTGACTGATAAAACTGTGTCTGGTAATGAGATAGAACTCGATGTCCCAAGTGGTAACCCCCCTCTGCCTCTGCCTGTCCTAATTCCGGCCCCAGTGCAGAGGCTGGAGGTTGTATCATCTCAGTGCAAGATGCTATCAGTGGCAGTTCTGCCACCGGGTGACAGTGCTATATCTGTTGGACGGCCTGCTGACCCAGTGTGACCGAAAACTATACAGGTGGTTGTCCTGTTCAGGGATTAAATTGCTATATCCCACCTGGACCACAGACACAAGCTAAACGTACTGATATTTGGGCAGCTACTGTATCTAATCCCAAGAAAATTGACCATGTTATTTCCTCTTCCACGAATAGTGAATTATTTAAGGCACTACAACTGCAGCCCATGTCTCCAACTGTGAATCTTCCGCTGCTTAATAGAGCAGCTGTACTCTGTATTCTTCATACCGCTGCAGCTTTGAGAGTCATCTCATCAGACGATATAAAAATCGTCGATCAAGTTGTACACACATCTAATTTCATATCTAATGTATGGTTTAAATCTGAGGTCACATTGTAATATATACTGAAATATGAAGATGAATTGTATAGGATTGGTTACTCCTGTAAGATAGTGCAAATGTCGCCAAGCAAACAAATATGAGGTGTGCCTCCAAACATTCCAGTGGCCATAATTCAATAATGAGAAATAGTAACGCTAAAGCAATTGGGAACAGAGGCATCACAATGGCATGTGACTGTGATAAACCTCTGTGTCCCCATGTTCCTCTTGGGAATGAAAAGGGTGCAGAACCAGAAATAGTAGGAGATGGATATTGGCAAAACCTCTTTTTGCCTCACGGTGTCGATGATGTTAACCTAATAAGTTCCTGGAATACCCATGGTTTTATACACCTCTTTGGTGATGAAGGTCTAGTATCTCATATGGATATTTTCTCAATCATTGTCCTACAGGAAACCTGGTTAGTTGACCCCATTCATTTCGATGGCCATAAAACATTGCAGAGTCTGGCGACCCGAGGTCCTAGAGGGCATCCTAAGGGAGGATTATTAATTTCAGTTAGGGCGATCTAAAGGGCTACTCTGCAATGGTGCAGGCCATCAAACTATCTGTTATCTTAGTAAACATATGTGATCCCCCTAGTAGGGTGGCAACTGAAAGTAATGTTGAGACAGTGAGGCGTATTTTAGAATTTAATTTGCACAATTTTCCAGTCTGGTTAATGGGCAACTTCAATGCTCATATAGATGAATGTAATATAGACTCTTGCATGAGTGCCAACTCTGCCCCTGCCAGACAGATTATGACTAATCGTCAAGGAAAGGTGTGGGCTGATATATTAGATGAGTATGGCTTTATACGACTTAATGGTTATTGTCCTGGAGATGTACACATAGCTTATACACGTGTGAGTGGCGGTAGTGCCTCTACCAAAGATTATGTGTTTGCTAACCGGCGGGGGCTTGGACTGGTGGAGTATATGGCTATAGAATCATACAAAAAGGGGTGCCTGATTATAAACCCTGGTCTTTCAGGCTGTACATCATATACAAAAACAACAATATGGACCCACGGGTGAGGCATGACACTTCGCACTTAGTTTATCATTTCACATATATTGATAAACAATGTCTTCAAAACAATTTCAGTTTTTATTATATATAAATCAATTAAAAGTAAATCAATTTACAAAACAGATTAATACAAAAGTTCTTGGCTCACGCACAAAAATCGCCACCATTCACTCATTCTCATTCAATCTTCACACACTTCCTATATTTCACACATATGTGTCATATCGGTCACCTTCTTAGATTCACAATCTTTTACAATTTCTGGTTCCCTTTAGTCCATTAACAGGTAACGCAATCTGTATGTCTATGTTGTCTACACGTGTTTCGGTTGTCGTAGTTGGATTCCATAAATCATGTCCATTTGATAATGCAACCTTTGTCAGGACAGGCAAACGGGAATCTAAATATATCCTATTTCATGCAGTAGGGCGCGCCACACCACTTTTTGTTTCACGCACTATGGACAGCCTTAGCGTGATGTATCTGATGACTTCTTGCTCTCGCATATCATTAAGAGCATAAGGGCATTCATCCCCTCTTGCGGTCTCTGATGTTTAGTATATAGTGTAACCAGCTGTCCCTTGGATCAACTGTAAATCTACTCCTCCGTGGGTGAGTCTCATACTATTCGCAGGTCAGCTGCGGGATTCTATGTTTGATACCTCGCATCCTAGGTAAACACACTCCAGCTAGGGGCACGCCTCTTCATATCACGTTCCCTTTGTCTTCTTTTTCACTCCATTTCTTCGTCTAATTCCTTTTGCTTTCTCGCTTCCTGTCTAACCCTTTCCTCTTCTTGTCTTTTCTCTTCCCTTCTTTCATTCTCCCTATGCTCTTCTTCCCTTCGTCTTTGTATTCTTTTATCCTGTAATTTCTGTGCTTCCTCCTCTTCTCTCTTCTATTCTTGCCTATCCCGTTCTTCGATTGCTCTCTGCATGTTGTCATACTTCCTTTGCTCCTCTGCCCTTTCTTCCTTTCTCTGCTGTTCTTCCTGATGCATCTGTTCCCGTTTCTACCTATTCTTTGTTATGTGCTCATCTTCTTTCAATCTTTTCTCTCGTTCCCTTTCTTTTCTCTCCTGTTCGTCTTGATCTTCCCTTTGCCTAACTTCCTCAATACTTTTCCCATCGAGCTTGAACAATATCTGTCCACCCATCCATTCATACTATATGAGTGTTACCTCATCAGCTTTATCCTTTTCTCCTTTCCATTTCTTAATCTCTCGTTCTATGTATGCTGATATATTCGGTTGTTCACTTTTGTCCTCCTTGTCCTGTAAAACCTTAAAGATCACCTCCTTCCTTTTAGTCTCTTCTAGAGTATTGTCACTGTTGTAGGCAGTCGGTTCATATATCGGATTACTATATCCTGTCGCTGCTTTTAGTTCCTTTAACGGATACAATCCTACATCTTCTATACTATCGCCGTTTACTTCAGGTGAGGTAAGGGGAGCAGAAGGATCAACACCTTCCTCCCTACACAGATTAAGCATCCAATCCTCAGAAGGCGGATCCTCCCGCTCCTCCTGCTTCATTTTCCTAAGATCTAAAATAGCTAACCTCTTTTACAATTTCTTCCCTGTGTATGCAGCATGCAAGTATGTGGTCATGTGTTACAAAACCGCCTTTGACAGCAATCTCCCTTGTGGCCATGGCATGAAAATGTTGTCTGATGTGCCCTTTACCCACTCTGCATATACTGTGTGAGCTTAGGCGCATGTTTTGGCAGCATCTTGCAGAAATGCATCAGTGGAGTAACATCTCCCATTGTGACAAGTCTCAATTGACTGTCAATACTTACCGTTAGTTACACAGATACGTTTCAGAAAAACAACAAATATGAGCGCACTCCAACACTCACTGCTCAAAGCCTCTACTTCTCAATTATCTCAACCTATCTGTTCAGTTGGCGCCGACAATGACTAAGACAGGTAACAACTTTGTATCTCTTCTTTAACCTCATAATTTTATTCTCGTCGCTTTTCAACACCTCTTTTCATTTACAAAATACACAGACAAACTAGTCAACCTTTCACTTTTTCACCATGGTTCTCCTTTTCTCCTAGCCTACCCCCTAAAACACACTGATTGGAGTTTGAGTCATTCCCTAGTGTAAACCTGTTTCTGTGCCGCCTATTTACCACATTGGGGTTTTGAAATGACTACTTCTAGAACTGCCTTGAGGTACGAAACCAAGCTCTATAGAACACTCCTCGTTCAGACTCTCCTCGTTTATACACTAAACAAACCCCCGTTACTTTTCTTCATTACCACAATCACATTCCCTTATTTTGCCAGTACCCTCAATCTAATCACCATTCGTTCTTCAGCTCAAGGCCCTCGGTACAGACCCCTCCTCCAATCAACCACCGTCCTCTTCAGTCCGCTCAATGCCTGTCGAAACCAGAAGGGATTTCATCAAAGAGGGACCCGTCCCACCTGTATCGCTTTTCTTGCAAGAGTTCTATATCGGCCGCTCTCCACAGGAAACCTTGCGATCCTCCGTCTAGATGGTGGAGGGTGTCCGATTATAAGAAAATGTTCAGACCTACTAATCAATGCTACCACATGAACCCGTAGGCCCTTTAAGCGAGGTAGCGCTATCTGGGATGGATGGGGATGCAGAAGTTACTCTGACACCAATAATCAGACTGACTCAGGAAGTTAGAAAACCTTTAGCTGTTTTGATATTGATATTTTAATTGTATTGCGCTCATACACAAGTCTTTCAGAGGCAAGGGAGGGGAACAAGAAAGAACAAAACGGCGATCTTACTAGGCCCAGTGACATTGAGAATGCATACCTGTATGGGAGATGGAGAATGGGAGAAGTGGAAAATGCTGAGCAAAGGAATAAAAATAAAGAAAACATGAATAAATAAATAATAAAAAGTAACAAAAGTGGTAGTGCAGCCAGCAAGTGGCAAGTGCTAGGACAACAGAAAGGGTGTGTCTGATAAGTGCAGAGAAAAAAGGGCGGGGGTCTGTAGGGTTACAGATACAGACCCCAGTGCAAGGGATTTACATGAGCCAATGCGGGTGGGTGGCAGGGTGAGCAGATACCTAGGCCTGAAAGTCAGAGGGTGACCAAGTGCGCAATGCCAAAACAGAGCGGATCCGCAGGGGAGAGGAGGAGAGAAGGCAGAAACAAAGAGGAAGGTCTTGAGGTGCTTTTGGAACCAGAGATGGTTCTCCTCAAGTTTCAGAGTGGCATGGAGGCTGTTCCAGAGGGAGGCCCCAGTCGAACACAGAGATCTACCCCCAGATTGTTTCTTTGAAATACGACTGACGCTGAGGGAGTTAGAGGTGGAGGAGTGAAGAGCTCGGGAGGGAAGGTATTTACGGAGGGACAGCTGAAGGTAATTTGGACCCAGGCCCCAGAAAGCCTTGTGGACAATGCAAAGGGTCCTGAAATTAATCCTTTCAGCCACTGGCAGCTAGTGGATAGATTTCAGGGCTAGAGAGATATGATCCCAGGGCTTGAGGCCAAGGACAAGTCTTGCAGCACTGTTCTGGAAAATGTGCAAAGGACGGAGAGTAGAAGCAGGTAGATTTAGAAAGAGGCTGTTGCAATAATCCAACCTACAGACAACCAGGGCTTTGAGAGACTGTGAGCTTCTGGGTGAAGGAGAGAAAAGGCAGAATACCTCTGAGGAGGTGCTGTAGGAAGTTTTCCTTTATTAATAAGTATCTAAAACAGGGAGTACAACGGACGTCAACAGACATGGCACATCATAAGCCTCCTTGCATCTCATAAAAAACATTACTTTTATAGCATAAAATCATCATACTATGTGGCAAAATAAGAAAACCTACTTGAGGTTGTGATGGGCTCAAGGGGAACATCTAGGTATACATTCTGTGGGGGCTAGGACTGTGATTGGATCTGCAAAGTCAAGTGGACAGCTATGCCCACACCTAGTGCAAGTCATCGTCGCTGTCATAAAATACATGTTTCATTGGCTTTCAAACAATAGGGCTCTTTACTATGTGGCCCTCTATGATTGCTTGGAGCGCTTATACCCTTCTGGAATATTCCACTCGCTAGCAGCATGCAAGCTGGTGCCCCAGGTGCTGGAGGGTTGGACTTGACCATGCCTCCCCGCCCAATTAGCCCAATATCCATCATCACTCCTACTGTCTGCCATTCGAATTAGTCTTTGAAATTGGCCTTGCAAGTATAACTGCACCTGAGAATAGAAGGGAGTGTGAGCATGATCTTATCTTGAGGTCTCTTGGAGACCGTGTTTTGAGCTCCTTCTTCGCATTTAACACTATTAAATGAATACAACCTGGCACTTCTAGTGTTTTTCCATTACACCTCAATAGTTCTTCTTGAACGGATAGGCAGTTTTTTTGTCTGCCCCAACTATTGACACTGGGCCAGACAACCTCTCTCGGATCTTTCCTCGTTCGTCAATTGTTTTCAGTTACTGCGCCACACTTTCAGCCCTTCAGTTCATAGGGTCCTAGTTTGCTAAAATACGATGTGGAACATCCAGATCCTATACACGTATATATAATGGCGGCACCACCTACAGTTTATTCACTATGTATAGCAAGCCTCATGATTACTTAGTCTATTTGCGTTTCAGCATCTGTACAGTTATGAAATAGCTTTTATTTTCTTCAGTGCTCTCCACAAGTGCAATCGTCATTTTGCTCATGAAATGTTGTTCAATTCTTTACTTTCGCCATCAGATCCCATAAGATCTATATACTCTCTTCATTGGTATCTCTTCTGGGTGCGTCATTTCTGCTTCATGTGACGTCACCAGTCCTCTCTTTCATTCATCTTCACACTTCTTCTTTTAAAAGACTGCCATTTCTCTGTGGGTACATCACATAGGGTTTTCTCAATGAATACCTTTTTTCGAGGACTCTTCGCAGTATAGGGACCATTATTGGCGTTGTGCATGTCGCAGTTTTCGGTTTCCAACATATAGGCAAAATGGGGGTGGGACTTCCGGTAGAGGCAATTAGCTCCTCCTCTACACTATCTTGAATCAGGAAATTGAAGCATGGTTCTGTGAAGAACTAATTACTAAAAAGCTTAGCATACAACTTATTAATACATTTCCAACAATTATAACTATTTATATCTTTCCCAATGTTCATAAAGAATTTAAAACCCATAATTAATGTAATATAATCTGGTATTGAGAATACATCAGACTTCATAGATGGATTAATAAATCAATTGTACAACAATTACCATCTTACACCAGAGACAGCATGCTGGGCATGATCCTTCAAATAGAACCAATTCAGAACTTTTATTCTAAAATATCACCTAGTTATTTTCAATAATTACAAATGGTTACAGACTTACTTAACTTTATTATGGATAGCAATGTGTTCCTATTTAATATAAGCATGTACAATCAAGAGTTGGAATGGGATCCAAATGTGCTCCTTCTGTGACAAATCTTTTATGGGCTGAATGGAAGCAGCATATATCAGACCAACAGAAAATAAATAAATAATTCTTTGATCCAGATACATAGACGCTATTTTAATAGAATGGTCAGAGAGTACATAATGTTTATTAGAATGTATTGAATTTCTGAATTATAATCAATTGAAAATGAAATTTACAATGACATTTAGTTAAGAACAAATAACATTTTTATGTTTACATATCCAATGAGACAGTTCTTATCAGAAACGAAGACACATCATACGGACATTGAGGCAAATTTGACTGTATCGATAGGTATTTTTCACAAAAGAAGTGCAACCAGAAATATTCCTTCAGACTAATTTATTCTCACCAGCAAAAATTGTAGTAAAAAGGAAGACTAAGTTTCAGTGCAATTTCCTGAAACAAAGACTCATAGACATTAGGTATGATCACAGATGTATCTCGCATGCATTGGCAAACAAAAGACTACACAATCGCTAAGCTTTAATGGTTGCAAAGAAAAAAAACAAGTTTCTTGAAGATCAGGTATTATTCATAACCAATATTATTCATAACAAAATACAATTCTAATCCCAATATAGTATATAAAACCTTACAAAAATACTTAAAATGGATTAAGAAATCAAGAGGTTTAATGGAGAGAAATCTAGAATTATCCACAAAGAAACCAGAACATTACAAAATGTATTGAGTCTGAATCTTCTCCACAAAATATCACAGGATAAAAAGACATGGTTGAATAAACTCCAATAGAAACAGTTGACCTATTTGGTAAAACATGTACAGTAAAACAGTTAATTAATTCTAAAAGTAGAATGGTAATATACATGATTAAATGTATTTGCAATGTATACTATGTTTGGAGTACCATTCGTCAATTACATATTGTCATGTGAGGACTAAGGCAGCGAATATGGCAAGGGAAATGTGCACAAATCACACACCGAATAGCCTTGAATCAAAACAACATGCACATAGGAACCAAGACTCATGTATACTAAAACCCAGGAGTGCAAACAGAGTGTGACAAATATATGAAAAGGGATGTGGGGTAAGCACTTAGACACTCCTTATGAGGCAAGCTCCTTACCCACTATGCTATTACAGATACTGACAGCACTAAGCCCACGTAGAGGGCAAGCAAGGACAGGATCTGTGAGCTGACACTCTTGATCGTATTGAATAAAAGAACTTAAAAACAGTACTCACGTGGACGAGAAATACCACTTGAATGCCAGTAAGCCCACGGACCCTGTTGATCAAACAGGGACCCAGAAAGGCTATAACAGCAATGGGAGGATAAATAAATACATAAGACTCAAGACAAGGGGCAAGTAGGAATAGTGATGATAGAATAGTGAGGAAAACATAGGCATTCACACAGGAGCTAGCTACAGCAGCACACCACACCTAATTATCAATGGGAAATAAATGCAGAAGTGGAAGGGAAAACATGGAATGGATTCCAAGAGAAAGTAAAGGAGCAGGAGCAGGGAAAAAATGAAATTACAAAGGCAAACCTCCCCCCACCCATCCAAGGAAAAGGGCTGAAAGCTAAACTATTAACAGGAAAGACTAAAGCATCAAGGTTTACAGCAGCAAAGGACAAATTCAAAGAAATAAAGAACACAGGCAAACTGGCTGCATCAAAGGGAAAGCACGGAGAAATGCTGCCTGTAAACAGAGGAAGACAGAAAGGGAAATCTGAAAAGCAGAGATCAATTAAGCTCAACAATTCGAAATCCAGGGTAAGGAACAAACAATAGAAACTAGGAACTAAGCACAAAGCTAAGAACCAGGAACAAGGGACCAGTCACAAACGGGAACACTGCATCAATGACCAGCGCTGGACTGAAGCAAACTGAGGCTTTTAAAGCTGCTAAACGAGCACACGCCTCAGGTGTGCTGATTGCTGCACCTGCAGCCACAGGTGTTACCTATCCTCCACCCAACCTTGTCCTGCAAGGGAGGAGATGAAGCAGTGGGCCAGGCATTCTGGGAAGCATAGTCATTTGATTAAAGAAGCATGCTGGCTGCCAAATACCTGGAATGGATCCGGAAGGGAAGTAGCTTGGAAAATAGGGATTTAGCGCTCCCAATTCATGACAGTACTGTAGAATAAGGTTCGGAGAGAAAGTCCAGTAGGGGATAAACCCCAAATCATGCCCCCAAGTGGTGGGAACGGGAGCGAAGGGAGCGAGCCGTGACAGTATACCCCCTCCCACGGCCGTCTTCGGGCGCCCGCCACCCGCACGAGACATCTTCTTTCCATGATGGGAGTGCTTTTTCTTTGGAGGTGGCACTGATGGAAATGGTGGCCTGTGGGCAAAGGCAGATGGACTGGAATGCATAGAATCAGGCTGCAGTCTAGAAAAGTCATAGGCAGGCGTCTGGTGAGGAAGATATTCAAGGGTCGAAGAAAGGCATGAAGGACTTGCAGGATCTGAAGCCGAGTTGCAAGGCCCAGGAAACTCGGTCACTGGGAGCGGACACTTATAAGTCTTTGAGGAGAGAGGCAGGCTAGTGCAACATGCATTAGACAATGGTAGAAGCTCTGTTAGCCTTTTTGCCGAGAGCGGACATGCGGGAGGTTTCAGGAAATGTTTATGTTCAGCAATTAAAGAAGGTGGCGGCAGAGGTAGAGGTTTGGATTTTCTTCTGTCATCCATCTGGGAAAAGGCTTGTGGTTGAAAGTGATTAAGGTTTGCCTGCACATGTTCTACTCCTTGGAGGCCTGGAAGTCCAATGGGTTGTACGAGGCTGGTACTCCTGGTGACAGTTGTGTAGCCACTTTGTTGCACATGGGATACAACAGCAGGGACATTTGGCGTACTGATAGAAGTGATAAACGCAGTACTTGGTACATCAGGCACACTCGCAGCAGGAGCAATAACAGGCACATTTTGAACTGCAGCAGTCATTCCCTTCCTTTGGCTGCTAGCACTCGACTGGTGCTTCTTGGCGGAATTCTGTTGCACAAGTCCTGCAGGTAATACGCCGGTCTGCACCACTCCCTGTGTATACTCAGGTGAGTGGTTCTGACCCATCACTTCGGCCAACTTGATGACTCTGAAGCGGGAGCTGGCAAAAGTCTCAAACTCAGATGCTGCATATTCAGGAGGCTCTGATGCTAAAGTGGAGCAGTTGGGAGAATCGTCTTGTATAAAAGGCAGGCATTCTGGTGATCCCCCTGCAGCATAAGAAAGGCAGGCTGGACGTTCATCGGCAGTAAATGGTTGGGATTCAGGAGGACTCTCTGGAGCAGTAGAAAATACAGCAGGATCTGATGGTGTAGACAGGTATACCTCTGATATTGGAAGCGAGGCTAAGCAGGATACTGGTGTCTCATGAACTGAAGGCAAACAAGCAGTAGGCTCTGGGACTGAAGACATGCACTTATGATGGACTACCGGAGGCTCTCTGGCTGAAGGATGATCTGCTGGATGAGTCACTGTAGCTGAAGACAGGCAGGCCAGAGGAAACATTGAGGCTGAAGGCATGCAAGCTGGAGCAATCTCGGTAGCTGAATCCAAACATGTCAGGGTCTTTGGGACTGACCACGTGCATGGTGGAGGCTCTTGAGTAAATAGCAGACATGGCAGCGGTTCATTGATTGAAGACACGTGTGCCAAAGATGACTGCAGGGCTGTGGATTGGATCATAGAAGAGTCAATGTTTGTAGGAGGACAGACAGAAATCTCAGAAGTTGACAGACACATTTGTGGCTCAGGAATGGTGGGCACCTTTAGGGCAGTACACACCTTGGCACCAGTAACCAAAGACTGAGCTGTACCCTTGCAGTCACTTTCCTTAGTGGGTGGCACAGAGCCTCTTTCTTTGTAGAAGTCAAAATCAACCAGTGGAATCCCCATAGTAAAGTCTCTGTTAATCAGGATTTCGTCAATTGTCCATTCCTCTGTCTTGGCTTCTGAAAGTGGCAGATTAACAATCAACAGTTCAGGAATCGCCTGCCGAGTCTTTGGTTCTGTATACTGTAGAATGAGTCCATCAGAACATGAATTCTGTACTGCCTCTGACTGTTCGTTGTGATCAGAATTGACAGAAGGAAGAGTGAACCCAGAGGTAACATCGTTTTCCACATCATCTTGAACCTCTACTTCAGTCTCAGCAGCTGGATCAAGAGCAGGGTCTAAGCCTACTGTAGTGACTGAATATGTGTATGCCACCATTGTGGATTGTGTTTGGAAATCAGAAGCTTGTATGTGTGCTAGCTCAGGGTTATGACGAGCTGCTACACTGGAAACCTTAGGTAAAGGAGTTCCTAGTAAATCTTCAGCTAACTGCAATCCCTGACAAACAGCAGGACAATTGTCAGAAACTGTGCTCAGATTAAGAGCTGTGCTAGAAGAAAGACTTTCACTCCCAATAGATCTTACATATTGACAAATATCAGGGTTTACCAAAGTCTCTGCACTCAGGGGCTGAACAGTGTTCACTTCATCAACATCAACAGATAAAGTCTGAGGTGTGTTCAGTAAAGACTGCAAGGTCTTATTCTCCTCTTGTAAAGAAATTAATTCTTGTCTTAACTCCTCAAACTTAGCTTTTAGCATGCCCTGCATTAACTGTACATCACTATCAGTAGGCACAGGGGGAGGCATGGTGGCATCAAGGCTGGATCCTGCCCTAGCAATCTGGATGTTCACTGATTGTACATTGTCATCTACTGCTTGCAGGTTCTGTGATTTATACTTTCTCTTACCAACTTGATCTGTGTTTCCCTTAAGCAAACTATTGACCTCAGACCTCTTGGCATTAGGGAGCACAGTATGTACTTGTGCAAAGGAGTATGCTTTAGACTGAGGGTAGAAAACGGACGTTATCCAAGGAAACCCTCCATTCTTTATTTTAGAATCATGAAACTGTTCAATCTGAGGTGAAGCACAACTGGAATCATGGGGTTCAACAACAGAGGTACTCTTGTGTAATAAGCCTAACAGTGTGTTGTTTTCTGCTGCTAAGGCTTGTGCTGACATGGAATCTGGATCAGAATAAAAGACAGAACTAGGATCAGGCAATGTAAGATGGGCCATCCTGTGGGAAAAATACTCTGCACGTAAATGTCCATTCGTGACAAGGAGTTCATTTAAGTCAGGACTAGTGATTTGATTGTCACAGGTAAATGTAGGGGAAGCTTTCTGTACAAACTTGTTAGAGGCCTTGCTGCCTTTCTTTCTTAAACTTGCCATATTCAATGGGAATATTGGGCTGGTCATTCTGTCATGTGAGGACTAAGGCAGCAAATATGGCAAGGGAAATGTGCACAAATCACACAACGAATAGCCTTGAATCAAAACAACATGCACATAGGAACCAAGACTCATGTATACTAAAACCCAGGAGTGCAAACAGAGTGTGACAAATATATGAAAAGGGATGCGGGGTAAGCACTTAGACACTCCTTATGAGGCAAGCTCCTTACCCACTATGCTATTACAGATACTGACAGCACTAAGCCCACGTAGAGGGCAAGCAAGGACAGGATCTGTGAGCTGACACTCTTGATGGTATTGAATAAAAGAACTTAAAAACAGTACTCACGTGGACGAGAAATACCACTTGAATGTCAGTAAGCCCACGGACCCTGTTGATCAAACAGGGAGCCAGAAAGGCTATAACAGCAATGGGAGGATAAATAAATACATAAGACTCAAGACAAGGGGCAAGTAGGAATAGTGATGATAGAATAGTGAGGAAAACATAGGCATTCACACAGGAGCTAGCTACAGCAGCACACCACACCTAATTATCAGTGGGAAATAAATGCAGAAGTGCAAGGGAAAACATGGAATGGATTCCAAGAGAAAGTAAAGGAGCAGGAGCAGGGAAAAAACGAAATTACAAAGGCAAACTTCCCCCCACCCATCAAAGGAAAAGGGCTGGAAGCTAAACTATTAACAGGAAAGACTAAAGCATCAAGGCTTACAGCAGCAAAGGACAAATTCAAAGAAATACAGAACACAGGCAAACTGGCTGCATCAAAGGGAAAGCACAGAGAAATGCTGCCTGTAAACAGAGGAAGACAGAAAGGGAAATCTGAAAAGCAGAGATCAATTAAGCTCAACAATTCGAAATCCAGGGTAAGGAACAAACAATAGAAACTAGGAACTAAGCACAAAGCTAAGAACCAGGAACAAGGGACCAGTCACAAACGGGAACACTGCATCAATGACCAGCGCTGGACTGAAGCAAAATGAGGCTTTTAAAGCTGCTAAACGAGCACACGCCTCAGGTGTGCTGATTGCTGCACCTGCAGCCACAGGTGTTGCCTATCCTCCACCCAACCTTGTCCTGCAAGGGAGGAGGTGAAGCAGTGGGCCAGGCATTCTGGGATGCATAGTCATTTGATTAAAGAAGCATGCTGGCTGCCAAAAACCTGGAATGGATCCGGAAGGGAAGTAGCTTGGAAAATAGGGATTTAGCGCTCCCAATTCATGACAGCACTGTAGAATAAGGTTCGGAGGGAAAGTCCAGTAGGGGATAAACCCCAAATCATGCCCCCAAGTGGTGGGAACGGGAGCGAAGGGAGCGAGCCGTGACACATATAAGCATTTATGAACACCTTAGGTCAGATATTATAGGAGATCAGAGAAGCCCGTTGGCGCCAACCTACCAAACAGACCACAAAGATGAAGATATTAACAAGCCGAAATGTGTTGGGATTGAAAGAATTGTCACTAGAGAGCGCAGAGACAATGTGGAAAATCAACTGCGTAAAAAAGAAGCTTAGATTATTTTTCATTTTAGAACAAAGAATCAGGGATTAAAGCAAGATCATGAATTGTATTCTTTCTTGTAAATATAGAATTTGAACATCTGTAGGTGCGACATGAATTATGACTGTTGTCTAGTTGATTGGTTAGTCTCATATATTGATCACTTCTTAAATGGAAATCAGAAACTCATTGATATCATTTCTGTTACTGTTGTGTCATATGTGTGCTTTTTCTGGTCATCCCGTAGGAACGAATAAGGATATGTGACACAGAATGAAATGGTGTGACATCACAGTAATGAGGTGGAAGAGTTTGAAGACATTGAACGCACTTTCTGGTCCTGGAGTTCACTCACTCTAAGTATCAATTTTTTATATGGAACTTGGCTACAATTTACCAATTGAAAAGATGAATGCATCCATCCATATATTTATCAGATATATAGAAACAAAATGGCACCTGCAACTACGATGAACGCCGAAACCACAGAGCAGCCATCAAGATGTACCTTTTTTTAATACATTGAATTTGAATATATGCAGAAGCAACATCCATTTTGATATGTATTATGAATGTTTACCATCGGATTGGTTAGTCCCAGATATTTACCTATTCTCAAATGGAAATCAGAAACTCATTTTCCTAATTTCCGTTACTGATTACTTAAATGCTTTGGGTCGTTATTTCCCATTTGCCCCTTGCAATCCAAGGTAATTTACACTAGGCTGGACAAGATGGCACTTAGTGGGGTTAGCAGTCAGCCTAGCTTTTGGAGTTGGGTGCAGACAGCAGTTGGAGCTATATATGACAATATCATCCTAGTAGGTCTTGTAGGATACTACTGGTGGTTCATACCCCATTTTTCAGATGTTGCAGCCCCCTAATCCACTGATTAAATAAAGCCCAACTGAATATCCTTATCTGGAAAGAACAAGCATAAAAGGCCTTTGAGCATCGGAAGGACGACTTCTGTAAGAGTCCTGTCCTCATCATGTCAAATTTCGGAAAAGAGTTCATCCTGCAGACAGATTCTTTCAGTATCGGGTTAGGAGACGTTTTATCGCTGAAAACAAAATGGAGACAAGAAAAAAAAGTTTTACATCAGTCGGACATTACAACCCCCCAAGCTCAACTACCCGCTAGCGGAACTGGAAGTGATGGTATTCAAGTGACCGGTCTACAGCCTCTGTTATTACTTAACAGGAAGAATGTTCAGGCTAGTCCCAGACCATGCCCCCTAAGTATGGATTAGCAGGAAGAAGGATGTGAACCCCTGAGTCTTAAGGTGGTTACTGACTACCACCTTTTTCATTTTCGGTGGAACATACAGCAGGCACCAAGCTAGCAAATGTAGATTTCCTGTCATGTTACGCGAAGGCAGATGGACCACAGGCACAGTACCTAGATCAGGAGGGCTGAAAAGAAAGGGTGGACGTGTGTGACAAGGTCAAAGAATTGATCTTCTAAGGAAGAGGGGTAAACCCCTCTCCATGGGACAGGGATGTGAAGGGAGTGATCCATAGGCAAGATTAATAATGAGAAAAATGCAGTAAAGCAGGCTTCAATTCCTATGTTCCCCTGTGCCCATATGTAGCTGTGCAGAACCATGTCTCCTACCATACCACTTACCAAAGATGCTGGCCTGTGTTTCTCTTCTTTTGGAAATGCACCGCGAACCAGACTATTAAACTGACGGAGCCGAGTGAAATGCAGCAGTAACATCACCCACATCAGAACCTCGAGTCCTATCAGGCAACTCTCACGCCAGCCTAAACCAGTGCAAAACTGCCCCATGAAAAGAGAGAGAAGCAACTGGAAGTCATGAGCATATAGAGCAATTACAGAGACAGTAACGTCGCAGTTGAATGCACCGGTGAGGGCTCCCACATACATCACTAGACCACCAAGGACAACTAAGAGACATACTAACAACCTTGGGGACATGTTCCCCCATATACGAACTTTTACCAAGGACTCAGTACACTGCCAGTACGTGGTGAGTGCCCGTTAAACGAGTGGGCAGTTCTTTAAGCTTGAACATTTCCCTGTGCACAGTGTGTGTGTGTGTGTGTGGGGTCAGCCATGTCGCCTCTTCATGATTACTTTGGTGATGTGATCCGCTAATGGTCTGTAGGGCTGCTTCAGAGAGTGACGTCAGTCCCATCGATGATATACTTGTGGGGGGGTGCTCCCACTACAAGGTTCTGCTGCTGCTGACAATAAAATTGGGTATGAGAAACTAATACGCGAAGTAAAATTGGGTATGAGAAACTAATAAGCGAAGTAAAGGTTTTGTACAAGCAGTACTGGCCAGCTGAGTTACCACCTACATATGGAGAAAGTGAGGTAGAGTCTCTGTGTGAAAAATGTGATATCAGTGACACTCGTCAAACCATTCGGGCTCACAGGGAACATAGGGAGGTGGAAAAGAAGTGCATAGACACTATAAGGAACTTTTGACAGCCGTGAACACTATTGCTATCTCCACTGCTGAGTGTGAACAAGGGTTTTCACAAATTAATCTTGTCTGCACATCAACAAGAGCATCCCTGCATGACACCATTTTGTCCTTATTATTCATTAATCTTGTTGGCCCACCCATTAGACCTACCAGGATGGCCCAATTCCACGTCTTATCCATCCCCAAATTCAAACAAACAAAATTCTAGCGGCCGCAGCTTCCCTGTGGTAACAGATAAACACTGGAACACACTCCCGCTAGCACTAAGATCAGAGTCATCCCTTTGGCCCTTCCGAAAAAACCTCAAGACATGGCTATTTACACAAGACCAATACATTCCTGGGATATCACCTGGAGTGTACACCAACACTCATTTTCTTCTATGTATGTATTAGCACTTCAGGTCTGGGCACACTCCAGCGAAACCAGCCACCAAAACAATGCTGAATTTTTGCAATTATATGACCATTTGTTGTGATTTTATGACCTTGATGTATCTAGCGCAGAGATGCCCCCGGGCTAGGAGCGCTCTACAAATGCTAAATAAATCAAATAAGTTCAACCCCATCCTCTATGTCAATTCATGGGTTGCAAAAGGACAAAGAGCTGCTGATGACACTAGAAGTAAGGAACGAAAAAAGGAGTTCACAGCCAGGTAAAATTTAGACACTTTATCGGCTATTGTGAGCGAACAGAGACAGCTATGCAAACACTATTGCACTTGTAATTATTGAATATGTTATTTGTACTTTATTTATGAACTGCTCTTTGCATTTGCTTGTTTTGTTTATTCATATATTGCCATTTGCACTTGACTATGGCAGTTTATTTTAGCCATTGTGACCCCAAACAGCTGTTGTTAAAGTTGTGATGGAATCTGTAACTGGAGTTATGGCATTTTGTGAAATGTTATATAAAATATGTTGGCATGTTATGCTAAATACTTTGCCTGGCAGAATGTAAAGCACTTTGAACAAACACAGCATTTAAATAGCATCTGACAGTCTATTTAATTAACATAGATTATGATGCCTTCTATCACCACTGCCTCCTTTTGTAAGTTTAAAATGAAAACAAAACATGACACCTTGTGCTTTTTTGTTTGGTTCTATGTTCAATGTGTTCATTTATTCTTAGTATGTTTATGTATTCTTTAATCAGTGAGAGGTTAAATAAAAACGTGTTTTTGAGAATGTATCAGATTTTTAATTACTGCAGCATCTGTTAACTTTCATTCAAGCAAACATACTGTTTGAACTACAGTTTATTATTTTCCTAGTTTACCTCCACACAAAAAAAACATCCTCCCACAAGAGACTCCAGCTCCCCTAAGAGCCATTTGGGACACTGGGGGGCATTTTACAAAATTGACAAAAAAGATAACGTCCAGTGGTTCTCGACCATTTTATCAAATGCATTATTACTTCGAGGACAGCAAGTATGGTCCAGACGTGTAACAAGTATGGTCTAGAAGTGTGTTCAATTGTGTTCAAATGCACTCTTTTGCCTCCTGGGGTGCCGGAACCACTACACCTACCATAATAAATGTTTTATCCAACTTGAAAGCATTTTACTTCCTAAACCCATTTGTGTCCCTTCGCCATCCATCCCACTACTAGCCTGTGCAAGCACTTGCTGCAGCACCAAACATGGGACATGGAGCACCAGCAGTGTGATGGGCTGGTGGTTGGCTGATCTAGCACTGAGCCGGGCCACCAGCACCGCAACACCACCGTGCCAGCATTAGTGAGCCAAGATTTTTTGGGCCCTGACACTTATTTCTTTTACAAATTAAGCACTGCAGCACACAATCAGCAGAACCACAAACTGGTCTTCAGTGAACCGATGTGTGGGTCTGAAAATCACAACATGACATGAATAAGCGTCTACAGGCCTGCCTTTTTAGGCTGACGCTTAGAGGCCAAATAAGTATGTCCTTTATGTCACAATGGTGATGAGTCATACGTGCATCCACCGACTGGCATTAGTGAATTGATGCTATGGAACACAATTGTCACTGACATGTATTTGGTTCCACTTTTCTGACTTTCCTTTATAAAATGACTATTTATCAAGTTTCAGCTTTCATTCAGTTGGTCTTCCCGGAGCTTAGTACACTCTCAATAAATACCCTAACAATAATTATAATAAAAGTCTTGCATAAACCTTTTAATAAGCATCCCTGCCATGAGCCATTGAAACATGGACTTTGCATTCTTAATATTTTTTTCTGTGCTGAATAAATTAACCATTTGCATCCACAGCATTGCTCTACTTCTTTAATGTGTTCATTATAGGTGTTCGTATTGCCATAGAGGTGTGCTGAATATTTGGTATCCTTTGTTCTTTAATACAAAACAACAAAGTCATTGTTTTACTTGAATCCTGGCGCCTAAAGCAAGTCATTAGTTAGCTCTCAAGTGATGGAAATTGAACACTATGAACACTTGACCAGAGTATAAGAGTACATGTAAGTATAGATAGTTCTCTATCCCTGTTGACTCATCCTTATGGAAGGTGCTTCCGAACCCATGGTCAACGAAGGCTACACTGACATTCCCTACACAGTCGCTGCAGAAAGTTATTTGGAGTAAATTATGTTCATCAATGTTGTTAATATGTACTATCTCTTCTGATGGTGCTTCACAATTAAATTCACACGATTGGAAACGACTCATTTTATGGCGTGTTATCAACCTATATATTTAGATTCACTACATCATGGCTGCTTCATTTACATTTGCAATGGTCTCACACCCTGTCAGAAAACCTATTGCTTCATTCTCTGCAGACATCTTGAGCCTTTCCTCCATGCATATATTAGCAGCAACAATGCAAGCCTTCCGCTTGGGAAGACATTCTTCAATATTCTCAGCTGTGGATCCACAAAAATTCCCATGCTGAAAGATCGATTGACTAAATGGATCAGCTCCATGTCATTCATTTGGAAGATAACAACAACCATGAGATGTGGCATTGCTTTGATCTTCTCACATCCCAGATTCGATACCACTCCTAATATCACATCATCTATATCTCTCTCTTCTGGTCTGAGGATATGCATGTTAGTTTCTCCAGTGCCAATCCATGCAGCGAGGCCAACAACAAATGGCAAAAAGGTGTTATACAATACCACATTACTTACTTTCATGCAATAAAATAAGCACCTATCCCACCTCCCCTGCAGTGACCTGCATAGTCTGATGGCCAGAAAGCTCAACAATATTCCTACCTAAGCATCCTTCCAATCCTTCAAAGTCAGTGCCTATCATGATTTTCAACTGCTTTGTTCCTGAAAGCTGCCAAGACCATTGCCCTCCACCAAGGGACTCATCTGAAAAAAGACAATAACAAATCAGGTAAACCTGCATACAAAAAAGGATTCCCTGATGAGATGTGTCTCCTAAAACCAATGGAGAATTGCCTAAAATTAATTGGATATTTCCAAACCTAAGGCTTAACAGTTGATTTGCCATATTCATCGCCCAAGATATAAACAAGCCCTCAACAAACTGAAAAAGTCTTATTTGTAAGCTTGTGTTGCGGATGCTCTGGCAACCTAGCCAGAAAATGGAACAGATGTACATGCTTAACCCATTAGCTTTCAAGACTTCATGCTTGCTTCAAAGAAAAGAACTACACAGATCAACAACCAAATTAATTTTGTGGCATGACTTACCAACGTCTGCAATATAACACAAATCACGCCCTTTCAGGGCTTCTCTGGCTGGCAAAAACTAAGTCTTAGGCCTGAACAAAGAGACGGCCTTAACGCTGGTCCTGGTGCCACAACTGGCTGGTGAAGCTCTGCAGTGGGTGATTATTGCTATTAGCACGCCGAGTTTATAAACCAGAGTGCTGATAGCAATGTATTTGTTTGGCTCAACGGGTCACTTTATTGCCGCAACCCATTAATTCAAACAAATACTCACTCAAGATAGCTGCCATAGGCCCACAAGCTATTGAGGAGTGGCACAGTAGCCGAGTAAACGCACAGGTAAGAGAGCAGGCATTAGGAAGCAGATAGAAGGTGGAGAGGAGACCCTGGGGGGTGGTGGGCAGGTCAGAAGCTGCAGGGTGGGTGTGAGCAGTGCGCTTCTTGTTCCGAACCCAAGCTTGGATTGTGTGATTCAGCCAGGGTTTCGAGCAACCTAATTAGCTGCCGTACCTGCTCCGGATGCTAATTTAGAATTCAACATATTCTGCAAACCTGTCTACACGCCTTTCATCACAAGACAATAGCTGACTCTGTGCTCCAGACGTACCCTAGATCCTCAGATATTCAATTGGGGTAGCATCTTTAAAAATATGCAGTGCCAATCCAGACATCCTGGCCAAATACAAGTCAATATCAGACCTCCAAGGCTTATCAATGATCGTGGAAACCCCAATTAAATCTCAATTCTCTCACAATTCAGATAAAACAGCCTCCACAGTGGCCTTCAATTGAGTTTCTGCCAACAACGTGACAGTAAAAGCCCCCTAGAAATGCAGGTAAATAACTGATCTTCTCCACAATAAACAGTCTCTGCCCTTAGCCTCCTAGATCGATCTGCAGTGCTGAACACCATGGATCACAACACACTCCATTGCTGATTTGAGACAACCTGTCCTCCACTGGTTCACTCGCTCCACTGGTTCACTCGCTTGCTCTAAAACTAAATTCAGCAAGTAAAATTGGTGCCTTTTGCAGCAACATCAGCGTCTATTGTGACCCCACCGTGCATTCATTTGCCCAGCCAACACCCAAAAAGAGATCAGACCTCACAAGACTTCTTTGATATTGAACTGTCATTCATGCTACACGTTAATATCACTAAGACTATATTGCTGCACGTTTGCGGCCTCAGGTGAAGTCTTTCACTATTGCACTAACAAATTGTCATGTATATTGCAGTAATTCACTCCCCCCAGACTAGTTTAATCCATTCTATGTGGCCTTCCAGCAAAAACAAACATGTTCCAGTATTCAACATGGTGATTTGGGGGATGCGATGATAGAGGGGGACAAGAGGTAAGAGTAGCAAGATCCAAGTCTTTTGTGCTGCCAATTGTCAAACTGTTTTTTATTTATTTTATTGTTCGCTTGTTAAGCGCTTATACAGCAAGTAAAATACTGTTTCAAAGCACCCACGGGGCAAAGGGAGGGAACAAGGGAGTAAAACACATTAAAACCACAATATTAATAGCAGTAGATGTGAGAAGGAAAAAAAAGATGAACCTACTATGCCTAGTGAGTATTCAGAAATTCAGAATGTGCAAGTGCAGCAAGGAAGAGGGCAGAGGGGGTAAATTCTGGGGTGTCCGAGCTCATGGGTGAGCCACAGATGAAGTGCATGGTATGGTGAGTGCTACACGGATGGTGCCGTGTTAGGTGTAATTGCGAGCTTCCAGGGCGAAGGGCCTGACCAGGCAAGTGCTCAGGGTAGACAGGAGCTGGGGCATTGGGTGTCAAAGGTCAGTGGCCCAGGATGCATAAGGGCCCAGGTCACCAATCACAGCAACTATGAGATTGGCAAAGGGGAGAAGAAGGGAAGGAGGAGGTAAAGAGGAAGGTTTTGAGGAGCTTCCGGAATTAAAGAAAGTCCTGCTCAAGGTGCAGTGGGAGGGGGAGGCTGGTCCATAGGAGGGAGCCAGCTGAGGAAAGTGATCGACCACCTATCCTCTGTTTAGCAAAACGCTTTACACACAAAGAGTTGGTGCCAGAGGAACGTAGAGGTCTAGAGGGAGAGTATTTAGTAAGATAAAGTTGAAGATAGTGGGGTCCTCGGGCCCAGACAGCCTTGTGGATGATGCAGAGGGGTTTGAATTTAATACGTGTAGCAACCGGAAGTCAGTGAAGACTTTTTAGGGCAGGAGAGTAGCGTTCCCTGGGCTTAAGGCCAAGGACAAGTCTCGCTGCGCTATTCTGTATAAACTTGTTGGGGTCACAGAGTGGAAGAAGGTAAATTCAGGAGGGGACTATTGCAATAGTCAAGCCTAGAGAGAACCAGGGCTCGGGTAACATTGAGCCTCTGGGGGAAAGTGAGAAAAGGGAGAATTCCATTGAGAAGGTAGAACTGAAAGTGGGACTTCCTGGCAATGTTTGAGTGTGAGGGAGGAAGGAGAGAGAGGAGTCGAAGAAGACTCCAAGGTTTCTGGCTTCCGAAGAAGGAGCAGGGGGAGAGCCCAAGGAGGAAGGCCAGAGTGAAGGGAAGAAAGAGGGAGCAGGGGTCATGATGGGGAGGATCTCAGTTTTACAAGCATTAAGGCAGAGATCGTTGGAGGTGCACCAGGACTGGATCGCATATAGGCAATCAGGGATGATGGAAGGTACACAAGGGTCAGAAGGAAGTTTGAAAAAGAGTGGTTTGTCACCTGCATAACACTGGAAGTTACAGGAAAAGGAGGAGATGAGTTGTGCAAGCTGAGCATGGTAGATGTTAAAGAGCCAAGCGGGGAGGATAGAACCCTGGGGGACACCACATGTGTAGCAGGAAGTAGGAGAGCAGAAGGTGCCCAGGATGAAATGGGATGAGCGGTCAGTTGGGAAGGGTGTCAGCCAGCCCATTGCCCATTATCAGATACCAAAGGTATCGTGGAGCCTTTGTATGAGGATGGAATGGTTGACCGTGTGAAAGGCAGAGGAGAGATCAAGAAGGATGAGGACAGCAGGGGAGTTGGAGTCTAGAGTGTCAATCAGTTGTTCACAGGTGTTCCAAAGAGCAGTTTCCACTCGGAATCCATATTGATGGTCGTGGAGACTACCAACAACTTCGGTGTGCGAGTTGAGTTGTGGCAATGCCAGCTTCTCCAGCAGCTTCCCCAGGAAGGGGGTGATGGAAATAGGGTGGTAGTTAGCAGGACAGGTAGGATCTGCTGAAGGTTTCAGGAGGGGGCACACAAGGGAGTGCTTAAGGGAGGAGGGGAAAGATCCAGTGGCAAAATAATGATTGCAGAAATCAGCGAGTGTGGGGGCAAGAGAGCCAATGTTATCCTTGATGTTTCTTGTTGAGCAAGGGGAGACCTTTTTAGAAGAGACCTTCATGGAGTGGACAACTCTGGTAACGTCTTCAGGTGAGACAGGGGAAAAGGAGCAGAGGGAGGAATGTAGAGGGTGATGGGACAAGGGTGTGTGGGAATGGTTGGGAGGGTGAGTAACAAGGGTGTTCAGGATGTCTTGAGTTTTGGTGGTGAAGTGAGTGGCCAGTGCATTGCAGAGAGCCTGGGAAGGAAGAAGGGAGGAGGAAACTGCAGACGGGTTGGCTAGTTCCTTGCAGATCTTGAAAAGTTCAGCTATGTTGTTGGATGCACCGGAAACCTGCATCTGTATGTGGGCTCTTTTCTTGCCATGGATAGAGAGTCTGTATTGCCTTTGGAGCAGGCGGCAGGCCAGTTTGTCAAAGGATGAGCCTGAGATTTGCCACTTCCATTTTGCCGATCTGCAATTTCATTTCAGGGCTGCAAGTTCGGAATCGTACCGGGTGTTAAATTTAGAGGCAGGTTTCAGGCCGGATCCTCATGACTGGGGCAAGAATGTCAAGAGTATTGGTGATGGACAAGTGGAGGTTGCCTATAGCAGAGTCAGTGGTAGAATCTAAGGTAGGGGACAAGGAGGGATAAAGGAGGAAGCAAAGGCAGTAGCTGGCACTCGTTTCATTGGGCAGATGTTAACGAACAAGGTTGGCAGGGCTTTTGGGGGTGAGGTCAGAGGGCCAAAGGGACCCAGGTTGGAGGAGAGGAGAGAATTGTCTGACTAAGAGAGAGGGATGACTAGTGGGGAGGGGAGAGAGAGGTCAGAATGTATAAGGGCTTCCAGAGTGTTTCCAGCTGAGTTGGTTGGACCAGAAGTGAGAAGGGAGAGGGATAGAGAGGTTCACAGGTCAATAAAAAGAGTGGATACTGAGACCGGGGAGTCCAAGTGTATGTTGAAATCCCCTAAGAGGAGGAGATTGGAGGTGGATCAAAGTAAGGAAAAACAGAAATCAGCCCATTCAGAGAGGTAGAGGGTGGTATCACCTGAAGACCGGTAGATGGTACCAATGGTCACTGTGGAGTAGGGAGAGATGACCAACTTGCAAACCAGGCTCTCAAAGAAAGAGTACAGGTGGGTAGGTAGGATGGAAGAGGGAACCCATTCAGGGAGATTAAGGCAACCCCACCTCTGGCACGGTGAGGTTTAGGCTTGGACATTATCTTAAAGCCGTCAGGGAGGAGGGAGGAGAGAGTCAAAAGCAGTGACCGAGCTGGCATTTGACCATGTCTCAGTAAGAGTGAGAATGTCTAGATCAATGTCTTCAAGAAGGAGGCAGATGTCAGCAGAGTGTTTGTTGGCTGAGCGACAGTTATGAGCTAAGAGCCCTCATTGATAATACTGCGGTAGACAACATCTAATTAAAGCAACAGAGGTATATGCAAAAAAAATGATTTAGCTATTAATCCTGCCACATCGAGTGTAATAATATTTGGTAAATCAACTAAAAGGACACCAAAACCACATTGGACACTGGACCATCAGGTAATCCCAATAGAGAAAAAGTAAAATATCTGGGATTTAATCATAGATCTAACCATTCAGTGCAGGACTTAACAGTGGAACTTTAGAGTAAAACACACCAATTTATGTGTCAAATGAAAAAACCTTTGAACTTGTTTTGTAGATTTCCTCTAATGCCTTTAATAAAATTATATAAAGGTAAAAATCATTCTGGCTGCTTTATATGTCATGGAATGTAACCAAAGTGACCACAATATTAACTGGGAACGGCTTGAGGGTTGTCTATGGAAAATGACACTATCTCTACCCCTGTCCCTACCCATTTCAAGGTTGAGGTATGAGATGGGTTTACACTCTCTGCAGTCCTATTTCAACTGGGAAGTTCTTGCCCTTTATAGACTAATTCTAATTCCCCAAGAGCATTCTCTGTATGAGGATATTCATGAATATCTTCTCATGCAGAAGAATCTCTATTTGACGAACATACATTAATGCTGAAAAGATCTTAAAAAATTGTGAATATACCAGTAAGATTTTAATAGAAAATCCAGATAAGGTGAAATGTGCTCTTATGCGTGCTGACTGGATAAAAACTAGAACCTCATTTAGTAACTTCAAGAACACTAAAAATGTCACTCTATATGAAAAATCCAGTAAATATGTCCTTCCGTATATTAGAAGATTCCCTAATCCCACCTGGCGCGCAGAGCTATTGTGTTTCTTTCTAAATTTGATTAAAACCAACGAAACGCAATGCATTTTGAAAAAACTAGAATCCTCTGCAGGTGAATGTACTCTGTGCGGTGAAGGGTTTCTTCAGGACATGATACACCTGCTGACATCATGTACATCTACTCTTGTACTCAGAGAAAAATATTTCTCCTATTTCGTTCACAATATAGACTTGATCTCTACCCAAGATTTTTGGCATAGGGTCTCAGCTGGAAAGGAGATACCGTTGTCCATCGCACTGTTAAAACTTTTAAATGAATGGAATTTCATAATAATTTCCCTGTAACTGAAAAATGTTGTACGGAATGTAAGCATGGAATTTTCTTTTTTTTAATGTATTTCTGCTTTTCTTCTTTTTGATCCTATGTACTTTCCCCCTGTTTTTACATATGCTTTTTGATACTAAAGATTTGCTAGTTAAATTATTAGATGAAATAATGTGTAAAATGTCCTTTTATGTGACTAACTGCACAATAAATAAAAGAAAAAAAAAGAGCTTCCAGAAGGATTTCTGAGGTGCGGTACAGGGGGCTGGTACACCAGTCAGAAGGGGAGGGAGAGAGGGAGAGAGAGAGTAGTGGTGGGAGAGGCAGACGAAGGAAGGAAGTTAATGAGAGACAAGCAGGATTTGGTCAAAGGGAAGGAGGTTGGGTTGAGTAACCTGAACCAGGATAGTGCCTGTGTGGTAGACATTAACAAAGCAACGGAAATACGGTTGAAGTTTGAAATTCCTACTTTTTGTTTGACAGACTATCGGAAGATCAGGAAGGCGGTGGGGGAGGTGGATTTGGAAAAGAGAATCAACATAGACATGCTTGGTTGGGTGCCTGAAGTGAGTGGATGTGGCCTGGTTAGCTATGTTTGTAGACTGGTTGTGTCGAACTATCGGTCTAATGATGCTTTGAGATTGGATTAGAATCGGAGAATTGGTGAGGATATTACGGAGGATGATTGGACACGTATTTGTGAGAATGTGAAATTGTGTTCTTTGAGTCTTGCTGATAGGTCTCGTCAGATAAAGATTTTGAATAGAACATACTGGACACCTGAGAGAATGATGAAAAGAGGGATGATTGACAGCTCTGAATGTTGGGCATGTTTACATGAGGTGGGCACCTTGGGAATGCTCAAGGGTGAGAGGCTTGTGGTTTGAGTTTGACCAAATCTGTGAAAAGATTTTGGAGGAGAAGGTTCATATGGATTTTAAGACAACAGTGTTGGGTAGTGAGGATTTGTTGGATGACCTGAGGACTTCTCAGAAGAAATTGATTTTTCGAGGGGCAATGGTGGGGAAGAAACTAATTTTGAGACATTGGAAAGCATCTAACCCTATTACTATTGAGGAATGGATTTCGGAGATGCACTCTTTGGCGGATATGGAGAAGGTGCTGTATTGGAGAGATAAGAAAAGAGCATTATTTAACAAGATTTGGGGTAAATTTCTTTTACTATATTAGACCAGTTTATTGATTGTTTGGTGACTCCTGGGGGGAGGGGGGTTTTCTGGTGTATATAGTTCTGTTGGCTTTGTTATGATTATCACATGATGTTATATTATGTACATACTGTTTCTCTGTTATGAACTTTTTGAAAATAAATTTTAAAAAAAATAAAAATAAAATTTAAAAAAAGCAACGTGAAGATAAGGTGACTTCCCACTTGGTGCCACCGTTAATGGGAGAGGACGAGAAAGGAGATAGAGTAGAGATGAGATGAGATAGAGTAGAGATGAGATGAGGGGTCCATAGATCTGGGGAGGGGACAGAGAAGATGATATCAGTGAAGACCTCTCTGGAAGAAGTGCTGACGTAGGTGTCTGCGATAGGAAGGCCAGGGTTTGCAGTAGGTTGTCTTTTTTGTGATTTTTCCTTCTGGCCTTCGTGAGAGAGGGGGGTAGTGTAGCAGTTAGAGACAATGGGTGAGATGGTGAGAGCCATAGGGGTGGCAGAGGGTAGTAGAGGAATGAAAGAAGAGTGGCTGCACAGCACTGTTATAGCTAAACTCACCAGGTGGCCTAGCAATCACAAAGGCATAAATGCAGTCCAGAAAGGAAATTGGATTACAAGAACCAAGTGGCCCAAGTGCAATGCGAAGAGGTGCACAGATGTAAAGGCACACACTCCTAAATTCGATTTTCAAAATAGAGGCACAAATGAAATGCAAAGAGGTACACAGATGTAAGGGCACACACACACACCTAAATTAGATTTTCAAAATAGAGACTCAATCGTAGTAAGAGAAGAAGTAGGTGAGTTGAGGCAAGGAAGGCAGAGTGCATAGGCATCGTAATTGGTTCAGACAGATTAGTGGAGGAGGCAATAGAAGAGTTAAGCCACCACTCACTGGCAGATCTGCAGGGAACATAGAAGGCCATGAGTCCATGTTCATCAGGTAGCTGAGTATAAGTCTGGAGGCTGAATCATAGTTTTAGGAGGAGGGTGGGGGCAAGAAGGAATAAGGATCCCCAGGCCCTACTTGGCCGGTACAGACACAGACAGGGTCTTAGAGGTTGGCCTTGGATGGGGGGCCGGCTTCCGCCTGCCGGTGCCCCTGATTGGTTTCAGTAAAAGTAAGGCAGCCAATTGGAGAGCGGGCAGTCTGTAAGCAGTGGATGGCTCCTCTGCCCTAGGAAGGGGTGGCCATCTTGGAGAGTGCACACAAGCACCCAAGTAAATTGAAGAAAGAGGATTGTGACCCCGATCGATGTAAAACGAGACAGATGCCCCCAGAGAAGAAACACTTCGCAGCACATTCAATCGTGCTTCAGCTAGACCATTTTGAAGTATGTTGTATGCTCAGTGGTGACTTTTGCAAATAAATGTGGAACTTGATGACTAAATGTAAAACAAGTCCCCTGCAGATTTCTAAACCCCACTGGGCTTACCTTAATGAATTGCAATGCTGCTCCAGATGGCAGGAGGAGGGAACTGGAGGGAGAACAATGTTTCAGCTTCTTTCTTCTTTCTTCACACGGACAATGACATCAAACGACATCATTCTTAGGTGGAAGCAAACAGAAAAAAACAGCTCTTAAATATCTGCACTGACTACAAATAAAAGAGGGTGTTGAATTGGAAACCTTCTGCCTCATCCACAAACACCTTCATGGCCATGATCCTTTCCAATGCATGCAACAGCTGCTTTTCTAACCAACCAACCAGATGCCAGGGGATGTACTCCCAAAGAGACTCGCCCACTTCAAAGTGAGTTGCATGTTTTGGTGGTAGGTCATTCTATGAACAAGATCAACACCATGGAGAATGTGTCTCAAGCACAAAATCAGACAATATGTCAAAGGACTGGCAAATCACCTTTTCAGGAAAGCTTAGAGGGAGGACTGCCGCTAATTACAGACTTTGCTTGTCACCTGCCTCCCCATACATTAATCCACCACCATCTCTTCTTCAAAGGGCTCTGAAGCAGCTTCTCACCATAGTGAAGATAAGTGAATATCATAAATGAAAGAAAAATATGTAATTGAAATTTATTCGAAGGGCTCATTTAAATTTATGGTGTGGCGAACCGGAACGTCGACATGGACTACAGTGGGTCATGTTTCAGTGTGGTTTATTAAAATTCAAAGAAAAATGCCTATCTAACCCTATCGCTGTGAGGGAAGTACCCTACCTTCTAAAACAAATGCTCGTTAAGTCCAAAAATAAAGAGCCCTGAGTCCAACTCCTAGTTACCTAACTGGCCCTACCACTTTAGAAAGTCTAACTAAAAGGGTAAAAAGGTAAATGGAGACTTGCACGATAGCCTCGGAATGGGCTTCTGTCTGGCTCAGCTTGTCGATGACTTATTCTCAGTCTCCAAGTTCCTTGGGATCTATTGACACAGTTCACAGTGTCCTTATAGAGTTTGTTGGTTAAAAATACAAATATCTTCTGTATTGTTATGTCTTCTCCCTTTGTAAAAGAGGAATTCTTATATTACTTTTCTCAGATATTTATCAGGGGTCTAATCCCTCCAGGATCAGTTTAAACACACTTCTCTGAATCCCACCTTCATGGCACTGGGACTCCCCAATGTCCTGGGGCTATTTGGCAGGATTATTGGTTCTCAGTTCAATTAATAAATGCAGGGTTTCTGCCGACTCAAGTGTTACATGTTCCTGTGAACTAGATGGCTTGGCTAGCGTTGTTGCAGAGCATTCATACTCCTTTCCATTTGCTCCACATAAGACGTTTGTCTGTGCGACTTTATAAGTTCCTCATATCTTCGTCAGCTTTCCCAGCCTTTGTGTAAAGTGCAAGTACCCCTTTCACTACTTTTTACATAGAGGGTGTGCCCGTTCGGTTCTTTTAGGCTCCCATTGTAAGGCGATGTCCGTCGCAACAGCGACCCCTCACTGCCTTAGCAAGGTGCAATTTGCTGTGGCATCTGAAGCGTGGTGGCAGTAACTACAGTTCCCAGCAGCCCACATGCAACATGGTTTGCCATCATGCATGTTGGCAATGTCAGTTGAGGCTTGCGGTGCACCAGCAAAGGAGGAAATAATGCTGGCTTTTGCCATAACACCGAGCTTCTCAACAACTTCTTGTGGTGCTTCCTGATTCCTGAGAGTTCCTTCAGCCTCTGTGCTTAATTGACTTTGGCCTGTCTCTTGATTGCTTTTCTCGTTTACCTCCTGGCAACTCTGTTTGTATCCTGTGCTTGACCCTCCTATTTCATCCCTGACTCGTCTTTGGATTGAGTACTGTACCTTTTCTCGGAATGCTGCTCGGCACCCTCTTGCAGTCCTTGTTTGTTTGTTTGTCTGTTTAGTGGGAAAACTGGTGAACTCTCCGTTTGGTGCCTGTCTAGGAATATTGCTTATTCTTTTTGTTCTTATTTTACAACACCTAGTTACACCGATTTCTTACCAGTATTTCAAGAAAAACTATTTACACATGGTCCACTGGATTTTGGACAAGAAGTCTTCCTTCTGCTGAATCGCCCTGATCATCTTTGATTCTGCTATTTTCTAAGACATCCTCATGCTATTGGGTGAGGTCCATTTGAACGTTGGCACTTGTTGCTTGGTTGTTAATTTCATGGCTATACGGTGGGCAGTTTCCTGGTCTGCAGACTATTTACCCTTTTTCTACTGAAGTAATTGGTAATAGAATCATTTCTCCCCTTCAGGAAGAGAACAGGTAAGGTGTTGGACTCCAGGGGGCAGTTAAATTATGTTTTTTCTATGTCTAATCCCGATTGTGTACCTTTATGACTTACTACTCATAGTGTGCTGGTACCTGTGGTTTTGCAGTTTTTCTGAAATTCACAGATCCTGATTTCCACCTTTCACCTGATCTGCCGGAGAGGGTAGTGTAATTTCTAGTTCTCTCTTCTTTGGCATTTGAGGAGACAGGTCTCGATGTCTACAGGAGGGCTTCAGTCCTCGACTGCCCTTAGCAGCTCTCATACTTTGACACACGTACAGTTGGGGACTTCTCCAGCTTTGATATACAGTGTTTTGGTATATCTTTCACTCTGTTTTACCTGGGTCTTGTGCCCATTCTGATCTCTCAGACTCTTGTACCTTTGACGGTTTGGGAAATCTTGGAAAACAAAGTTTATAGCCCTCACTGGCGTCCTCGCTTTGGGAGCAGTTGGTACCTGTTGGTACTCATCTCATCGGCAAAGACACTTGCCGTGTGGAGTTTGGGGACCCAGGCTCCTTTCCTTTCTCTGGTGTCGGCATTAGTTGCCAGGTGCCAGGCCCACCATTGTTCTCCAGTGGTCGTGCCACCAGGAAAGACGGTTTTCTTTCCGTCACCGTCCCTCTCCTGACCAGAGCCTCTTGCTCAGTCAGAGTGCCCGCCTCTCAGCCTCTCAATCTCCCGTTCGTGAGTCACACTTCTCCCATGCAACTGCCCGGCTCTGCTTGGTATAGCTCTGCCCCTGCAGGAGGTCATCTCTACAGAGGTTCCTCTCTGCATAACTATGACTCTCCTCTCTCCGTCGGGAATCTCCTCCATTCGCAGTCCACTCTGCTCTTATGCATGTCATCAGAACAAAAAGAATTGTGTCAGACTCCTTTGATTATGGCATTCAGATGATGTTCAGCATTACCTAAAGCCAATAGAGTGAAAGAAGGGTCTTTGTTGGTTATAGTCATACCAAAGTCTTTTCAACACCCATATAGGCAGAAAGTGTGTTTTGGACTGGGACATTCTTATTGGAATGGGAGTCCTTGTCCCCAAGAGGGGCACCCCACCCAGTGTGGTCCCACTTGGCCAGACCCCTAGGGAGGGTTTTTCTTAGCGGGCTCACCTCCCTAGCCTAAAGGGGGTGGCTCCTCTGTGGGGAGAATGGACGAATTGTCCAGATTTGTCACAATAGCCAGTGGAAAAATAGCAGAACTATTAATCAAAGTTGATGCAAGTTATTAGCCAGTCAATAGTAAAGATTGAGCCACAAGGCAATGACACCTTAGGACATGGTTATTGATCGGCCAAACTGGAGGTGCTCAGTGCATGCTGAGGGTGTCCAACCAATGCTCTATGCCGTTCTATAATTTCTTCACTAGGCGTGGGGGAGGTTCCTGCTTTCAGTGCCACAATACATAGAAATGTCTTCAATAAGGAGTTGGTGCAAGAAGAGTTTGAAGATGCCATGCTGTCCTTGTGCCAGCTTGTCAGCGACGCTTCCCTTGAGAGCATAGGAAATCCTTACAGGGGACTTTGGTGCAAGCAGTGTCTGATGATGGCGCGCCCCTTGCGTAACTGACCTTTGGTTATAACTGAACCCACTGCCGCCCTAGTCCGTGGAATAACATCGCAAGGTTTACCTTTTAGTTTCAGTGACGTCTCTCTAGGCAGCTACTTTACAAATAGTAAAAGATGTGGGCGTTACAAGCGAAGGTCCAGAACATTAGCAAATATAATAACGTGTGTTTGTAAAGCACACATTCACCCTTCGGTATCTTGGCTGCAGCAGAACAAATAAGTATTGTTACTCAGCTGAAAGGATAATCATTGTATTGCTACAAGTAGATCTGCCCTGATTAGAACTGATGACCACGATGAGGCCCAACACTGTTTGTGGCAATGGATGCATTAACCTATTGAGCACAGCCATCACAGCTCAGGTTTTTCAAAAGCAGAATACCAGGGGCTTGAACAGGAAATGATCTTCCTTCTTGCCTCCATACACACTTCCTCTTCTCCATTTTAGCAAGGGTCCATTCCTGAAATCTCCCATGCTAAATGCAAAACGTGAGTGGACGGGCCTCGACTGAATTTGGAAGCACATCTGACATGACATGCTCTCTTGCTTTGCTTGCCCCTCATGGCAGTTGTGAAATAATCCCTCGGGTGCGGCGGGGGTTGTGGGGGGGCAGTGGAGGATACTTTATATGAAGACCCCCTGCAGTCCTTGTCTGAGTGGCTCCTGTGACCCCACCCATGTCTGCAGAGAACAATGCACAGGACATTCTCCCCTGCCTTCCAAGTGCAGTCCCTCACTAGACGAAGGACTACACTATGCCCTTGAATGGAAACATTGTGCCAACAAGCGAAACTCCCCATTCTTTCTAGTGCCCCAGAGTTGAGTGTATGATGAAGAGTCAAGCACTGTTTTCCAGGAGATTAAGGAATAGCCTTAACAGCAATTAGAGCTACCATGGAGGGCCTGCTATCCTTCCAGGGGGGTTTGCCGTGATTCTGATAACTTCAATCAAGCCGTACTGAGGAGATACATAATCCTTTTGTTAAAGGATTTGATCAGGTGTGGGATCTGGAAGAATGCTGATTAAATCGATGAATGTTACCAGTGCAAGTACTGGAATTCTTATCAATTTCTGGAGAATTCAGCACTTGGTCCGGAATGAAAAAGTAGCCATTACTGGAGAAACGGCCCTGCAACCATCTGGAAGGACTATATTAACTCTTATAGAGTTGGGTGGTTCGATGGACAGTGGAGTTTAAAATGGAAGCGGGCAGCGGCACCTTGCAAAAGCCTCTTACCAACCTTAGCAGACTTAGCATTGTCTGGACTGGGCTGATTTTAGCTACAAAGAGACTCCTGACCTTAGGTACACAGTTAAATGAGCACCTGATTCAAACGCTCATCCAGGGGATTTCAGACTCGAAGCAAGGTAAACTCTGAATAGCCCACACCTCAATCAAACCAACTCTAAAAATATTGCAATAAAAAGATGTTACAAAAAAAAACAACTCTAAAAAAGGAATTTAAAAGACTGTGCTGTGAGAGAAAATATTACCCACAAAATCCTAGGGGTTTAAGAAGACCATGCTATTACCCTTTTCTTCTTCCCTGCATCCAACAATTTCACAATTTAAGAATGTAAAGACCCTTTACATGTGGAGTACAGCAACTTTTACTCAGACAGTCACGCCAGGAACAAGGTAAGGTAAAACACCAGAATAGCTGATTCTGTCTTTCCTTCTCCTGAAGGCTCCAGGAGCCCTAGAAATATTAGGTTTGGGGCTAGGTAAACCGCCGGTATAATGCTTGTCATACTGCTCAATTTTCTTAATTAATCTTGATATAAAAATGTTCACCTGGGTCACTGATAATTCCCTGTTTCCACGCCTAGTCCTGGCTGATCAGTCTGATTTTATTCAAGACAATTCGACCACATACAGTCTGAGGAGGTTGTTCTCTCTTCTCTGCAAGATCAACCTAGCTATGTAAGACTGGAAGCAGAGAAGGACTTTGACCAAATAGAATAGTCCTTCCTGTTGCAGGGTTGTGCAGATTCGGAGTAGGACATTCATTTCTTTCATTGGTAAATTTACTATTCTCTGCGTCCGTGGTTAAGTTCTGTACAAGTGGGTCAGTTACGAATGGTTTCCATTGCAATAGTGTACCCAGAAGGTTTGCCCGTAATCCCATTGGCTGTATTGCTGCTTGAAGTGTATGCATAAAGAGCTCTCCTACTCTCCACCCACAGGATTTGTCTGTATGCAGATGACCTAAAGCTTTTTGTAAGAAATATGACTCAAACCCACTTTCCTTAATGAAGGAAGTGAGTACGTTTGGGTATATCACAGGTTTAAAGACATACAGTATGAGATCTTCTGTTTGTCTTAGGGAACCGTGGGCTGCTCAGCGTCCCTGGACTTCTGAAGTGCACCGGATGCAGTCAAGTACTTGGGTGTAGTCAACAGAAGGCTCACTCCACGGGGGATATGTATTACATTTGCAGAATCACCGTCTACACTTGAAGCTCAAGTTGATGAATGGATGAAATTATCACTTCAGATAATTGGCAGGATTCTCAAAGTAACAGTTGTCCTGAAAAAGGCTTTCTTTGCTAAAATACTCAGCACACTAAATACACATATATGGGCCGGAGGCAGGGAAACAGACTCCGGTGAACTACAATACTCTCATGCTGTCATATGACAAATGAGGTCTTGCAGTACTAGGCCTGGAGGAGTATTATCTAGTGTCATAAGCACATGCATTTCCTGACAAGCTGCATGTCCACTGCAGCTCTTGCCTCTCTCCTTTCCGTAGACTTGAAGGGGTTGAGTGTTAAACACAGATATATAGATGGGATTTTTTGCTCCTGCCTGTCATGCCTGTGCCATGGTGCATACATTGGCGATCAATATGGACCTTATTTCCCATTTTCGAGACTTTGGTACTTTTCTATTTTTTCCAACAAACTTCACTTACCACAATGCACTTGGCTATAACCATCTATTCCTGGCTATTCCTATTGGTCATCATCGGAACTACAATCCCCAGAAGCCCTAGGGATTTGCTCTGCTTCCACCAGCTCAGGAACAGAGAGGGAGGTGGCCGATTGTCTGCAGGTGTGCTTAGCCAGGTGCAACCAATTAGCCTGCCTCTGTGCTGGGCTGGGCAGTATAAAAGCTGCTGCCTGCAGGGGCTCAGTCTCTTGCATTAAGAGTCCTTCCAGCACCTTTTTGCTTTGAGCTACGTATCTTTGTATGCGGTTCATCTGCATAGCAGCCGATCACGCTCCGCTGCTACCTTCCATCCTTGCCTTCCAGGATCCAGCCTTGCAGCCGACCACACTCCGCTGCTACCTTCCGCCCTTGCCTTCCAGGATCCAGCATTGCAGCCGACCACGCTCCGCTGCTCCGTCCTTGCCTTCCAGGATCCAGCCTTGCAGCCGATTACGCTCCGCTGCTACCTTCCGTCCTTGCCTTCCAGGCTCCAGCCAAGCAGCCGATCACGCTCCACTGCTCCACTGCTACCTTCGGCCATTGCCTTCCAGGCTCCTGCCTTGCAGCCGATCACGCTCCGCTGCTACCTTCCGCCCTTGCCTTCCAGACTCCTGCCTTGCAGCCGATCACGCTCCGCTGCTACCTTCCGCCATTGCCTCCCAGGCTCCTGCCTTACAGCAGTTCACGCTCCACTGCCTTCAACCTACAGTCTTCGTCCGCTGGTCTTCCAGTCTAGCAGCCTTCTACAGCCTACAGTCCTCCTGCAGCCTTCTACAGTCAGCGGCCCTACTCCACTGGGCTCTCTCCTTGCTGCCCGGCCCTTCTGGGCTCCTTGCCGTGCAGCCTGCTTCACTCCGCTGCCCTAAGCCCTTTCCCTCGGGGCTTCCTTCCTTACAGCCCTGTTCCTTTTGGGCTTGCCCATTGCTCCCCTGCTTTTCTGAGCTTTCTACCTTGTACCCCACCGTCCTCTGCTATCCACATCAGTTTACCTTCATTATTTACTTTCAGTTATTCCAGTTCCCCTGTTTCCTGATAGCTGCTCCCTTGCTTTCTTCCCTGTTTTCCACCCTCAGTTCTTTCTCCCTATCCAATCCTGTTATACGGCTTTCCCTTCATTTCCTTCTGCTAGTTTGCTATTCGACTTCCTTTTCCCTGGATCTATCTGTTAGTGTCTTTTCTTGTACTGTTTGTAGACCCCTTGTACAGAGCTTGTCTGTTGGTTTCCGTCAGGCAACCTCTGCCCCTTCCCTTGTCTAGTTTCTAAGTTACAGACATCCATAGCTGTTGTTCCAAGCCATGAGCAAACAGCGTGGGCCTCTGTTATAGCAAACTGTGCAGAAGGTTAGAGTTTTCCTAAGGTTCGTGGAATACTCTTTTCCTATATCTGCATACACCCCAAGAGGGAATCCATTCTGTACCTTTTTCCTTACTACACTTGCCCACTCTTCGTTCTCCTTTCTTTCAGCTGTGTGTGTACTTATCTGTCCACTTTACTTTGGCACAACCACCCAATCCCTTCCTGGGTGTCCTGTACCACTCTTAATAGAGTGCCATCCGTGATACTGCCTGCCATGGATGACCTTCGCCAGGGCATCTGAGTTGAACGTCCAATAATGGTGAAGGGACGTGCAGAGCCAAATCGAAAGGTACGTCTCTTTAATGGAGCCTACAGAGTACAGCTCATCCCCACAGCAATTGCCCAACTGACAAAGAACTCCTTCACACCACATTCCAGAACCCAAGGGCCACAATACATCATAACAAATGTCCACAGATTCCCATCAAGAGAGGATATGGTTTCTTGTCCCTGCCTGGCATGAGTGAATTCGCCAGGGCCTCTGGGTTGAACGTCCAATAATGCCCACAGTTTCCCCTCAAGAGGATATAAGCTATTGTTGTGGTTTCTCAGCCCTGCCTGGCTTGGAGTACTTTGATCAGGACTTCTGGGTTATTCATCTAATACTCCTCACAGAAACCGTGCAAGAGGATGTACAAACTCTCCTTTTCCTTTAAATAATGTTACTGCATCGAAAAAATGGGATTGAGCAAGTTTGGCGGCCAGTTCCCTGTGGTAGAGCTTATCTCGCGATGTTTATTAACAGAAATGAGCTACCTCAGCACTAGTGGGCTCTCCTTATTTTAGGCTAGAGAACCCCATTAAGTCCCTGTTTCCTGACTTTTCTGCCCAACCCAATAAATATCCTCCACTCGAATATGTCATGGGAGCCGATATGTGGCTGACATCACTCGCCAAAACAGGAAATCCCACAGACGTTCAAAATGGAAATGTGAGGCAACTCTTGGCACGCCCGTTGCTAATGACCAATGGGCCTACATTAGACAAATTACTAAAAGGGTGGCCTTACGTTTTAAAGTTCAAATTGGTTTGCTTTAAATTCATGCCTCAAGTACACCAAACTCCACATACTGTCTGCGGAGTCCTCGCAGATCATGTATCATAATCCTGTGGCCATTGTGGCTATCAGGATGCTGACTTCTTCCACTTGCCTTGAACGTGTCCAACTATTCCACAATGCCTTCAGGGTGTTTTGTTCCATGTCCCGGATGAAGAGCCTGCCTTCCTCCCCAAGTTGCAGGATACAGCATATTGCAAAGAGCAAGTGGTCGCATATGGCAAGCTTGTAGTCCCAGCGTCCAGGCATACTATAATCATTCTTTGTTGGTGCCCAGTGGGTCCAACCTGGCACTTTGGGCGTGGTCTGGTGGGGGATGGGACCCCTCGGACAGATGTAGAAAGTATCTATTCTGATTTTCATCTTTGCTTTGTAGCTCTTCGCCAGAATAACTGCATGTACCTGGAAAAATATTGCTGCACAGGTTCCCTGAATGAATTGTCATTTTTTTCTCTCACTTTGCTCTATGCATGTTTCTACAATGACAAATAAAGTTTTAAACCAAAAAACGATAACAACCAGGCTGGAAAGTTCTCATTTTTGCTTTTCAGGATCCTGCAGTTACCAAATTCTGCAATATATGATTTTCATGTCTGCAAATCCTTCACTCACATTCATTCCCATTGCACTTTCCTAAAATAGCTGAAATTAGCTCAAACGCATTGCTGTAAATCCATTCACATGAGCAAAAGATGATGGAAAACAACTATTAGTCTGTTTTTCCATTGCACACCAGAATAGCACAATGGAGAAGAAGAATAATTGCACTTAGTCTAGACAGATCAAATATTACTTAATTACTCATGAGTTCCTAGTAACCATGTTGACAATGGGTCGCAGAACGTGCTATATTGTGGCAATAAGACCCAAGGCGGCGGGCCAATACCGCCCCAGGTAATGTCCCCGGTGTCATGGAGTTCCCCCCTTCTCACCTGGGTTCGTTCTTTGATAGAGTCCTTGGTCGCTGCCTTCTTGCGGACGGTCCTGGTTTTAACTAAGGCTGCTCGAGTCTCTTCCGATTCCAGGGCGCGTTCAGTTCCAGGAACGTAGAATCCAGGAATCCAAGGATCTAGGATGAGTGCAACTAGCACACGAGTCCAGGAAACAGGAAGAAAGGAAGGGGTAGTGAGCGGGTAGGTGCACAAGGACAGAGAAAGAATACCGCGAGCTACGGATCACACGTCTGATGGCTACTTGCAATAGCATTGAGACGCGCGGAGCCGCGGAAGGCGTGGTCTATAAATAGAGTACGTTACGTCCAGCGCATGGAGTGAGAAAGGGTCTTAGCGCTGGGCAACCATGTTGGGAGTATTAGAGAATGCAAGTCCCGTTGAGACAAGGATCAGGAGGTCCAAAAGGGGCGTGTTCTGAAGTTCATGACAGCATGCCTCCTCCGAAGACCTTTTCCTCCAGGTTTGCCCGGGTGTATGAGGTGAAATCTTCTGAGCAAGCGATGGGCCTTGATGTTAGAGATAGGTTCCCAGGTTCTTTCACTAGGAGGGTATCATTTCCATTCAACCAGGTATTGAAGCTGGCCCCGTCTATACCTGGAATCGCAAATTCGGGACACCTCATATTCCAGTTGATTGTCGACCAGCAGAGGAGGAGGTCTACTGGATTTCCGGGAGGATGGAATGTAGGTTTTCAGTAAGGATGTATGAAAAACTGGATGAATTCTTTTCCAGGAGTCGGGTAGCTGGATCCAGTCTGAGACAGGGTTAATAATTTCCTTGATGGGAAATGGCCCATAATACCGTGGGGCCAATTTGTATGGTCGTAGGTGTCGGGGTAGTAGTTTTAATGGCAACCACAAACGGTCACAGAGTGCATAAGAAGGGCCTGGTCTTCCTTTGGAATCCGCATATCTCTTGGTCTGTCATCTGGCCTTTTCTAAGTATTTCTTGGCCTCCTGGTGTATGTTGGTGAGGGTTTCGATCCAGGAGTCAACAGTAGGTACTGGTGTAGGATGAGGAAGGACAGAGGGTAAAACCGATGGATGGAACCCTTGACTACAATAAAAAGGGCTGGTCTAGAGCGCTGAATGGTCAGAATTGTTGTAAGCAAATTCCGCAACGGGTATCAGGAGCGACCAGTCATCCTGGATCTTGGTGGCGAAGCATCAAAGATACTGTCACGACTCGCTCCCTTCGCTCCCGTTCCCACCACTTGGGGGCATGATTTGGGGTTTATTCCCTACTGGACCTTTCCTCCGAACCTTATGCTACAGTGCTGTGATGAATTGGGAGCGCTAAATCCCTATTTTCCAAGCTACTTCCCTTCCGGATCCATTCCAGGTTTTTGGCAGCCAGCATGCTTCTTTAACCAAATGACTATGCTTCCCAGAATGCCTGGCCCACTGCTCCACCTCCACCCTTGCAGGACAAGGTTGGGTGGAGGATAGGCAACATCTGTGGCTGCAGGTGCAGCAATCAGCACACCTGAGGTGTGTGCTCGTTAAGCAGCTTTGAAAGCCTCAGTCTTACTTCAGTCCAGCGCTGGTCATCGTTTGCAGTGTTCCTGTTGTGACTAGTCCCTTGTTCCTTGTTCCTTGCCTTTGTACCTAGTTCCTAGTTCCTGTTTTCTTGTTCCTCCGCCCTGAATCTCGGATTCATGCGCTAATTGATTTCTGCTCCCTTGATTCCCTTTTTGTCTTCCTCTGTTTGCAGGCAGCATTTCTCAGTGCTTTCCCCTTTTAGATGCAGCCCAGTTTGTCTGTGTTCTATATTTCTTTGACTCTGTCCTTTGCTGCTGTAAACCCGTATGCCTTAGCCTTCCTCTTAGATTAGCTTCCTGTCTTTTCCTTGGAGGGGTAGGGAGAAGTTTGCATTGGTTATTTCGTTTTTCCCTGCTCCTGATCCTTACTTTCTATTGGGATCCATTCCATGTTTTCCTTTGCACTTCTGCATTTATTTCCCATTTGATTATTAGGTGTGGTGTGCGGTTGTAGCTAGCTCCTGTGTGAATGCTTATGTTTTCCTCACTAATTTGTAATCACTATTCCAACTTAGGTATTTAGTTTTCCTCCCATTGCTGTTCCAGCCTTTCGGGGTCCCAGTTTCATCAACAGGATTCGTGGGCTAGCTGACATTCAAGAGGTTTATCTCGTCCTCGTGAGTACAATTCTTTAGTTCCCTTATTTAATACCATCAAGAGTGTTAGTTCACAGATCCTGTCATTGCTTGCCCTCCACGTGGGTTTAGCGCTGTCAGTACCTGTAAGAGCAATTGGGGGTAAGGCGCTTGCCGACTTTCCTCGCGGTCAGGTGCTTACCCCACATCCCTTTTCATATATTGGTTTTGATGTCACACTCTATTTGCACTCCTGGGTTCTAGCATACATGAGTCGTTGTTCCTGTGTGCACATTTCCCTTGCCATATTCGCTGCCTTTGTACTTGCCTGACTAATCCTGACAGAATGACCAGCTCAAAATTCCCATTGAATATGGCAAGTTTAAGAAAGAAAGGCAGCAAGGGCTCTAACAAGTTTGTACAGAAAGCTTCCCCTACATTTACCTGTGACAATCAAATCACTAGTCCTGACTTAAATGAACTCCTTGTCACGAATGGGCATTTACGTGCAAAGTATTTTTCCCATAGGATGGCACATCCTACATTGCCTGATCCTAGTTCTATCTTTTGTTTTGATCCCGATTCTATGTCAGCGCAAGCCTTAGCCGCAGAAAACAACACACTGTTAGACTTATTATACAAGAGTACCTCTGTTGTTGAACCCCATGATTCCAGTTGTGCTTCACCTCAGATAGAACAGTTTCATGATACAAACATGAAGAATGGAGGGGTTCCTTGCATAACTTCTGTTTTCTACCCTCAGTCTAAAGCATACTCCTTTGCACAGGTACATACTGTAGTCCCTAATGCCAAGAGGTCTAATGTCAATAGTTTGCTTAAGGGAAACACAGACCAAGTTGGTAAGAGAAACTATAAATCACAGAACCTGCAAGCAGTAGAGGACAATGTACAATCGGTGCACATCCAGATTGCTAGTGCAGGATCCAGCCCTGATGCCACTATGCCTCCCCCTGTGCCTACTGATAGTGATGTACAGTTAATGCAGGGCATGCTAAGAGCTAAGCTTGAGGAGTTAAGACAAGAATTCATTTCTTTACAAGAGGAGAATAAAACCTTGCACTCTTTACTGAATACACCTCAGACTTTATCTGTTGATGTTGAGGAAGTGAACACTGTTCAGCCCCTGAGTGCAGAGACTTTGGTAAACCATGATATTTGTCAATATGTTAGATCTATTGGGAGTGAAGGTCTTTCGTCTAGCACAGCGCTTAATCTGGGCACAGTTTCTAACAATTGTTCTGCTGTTTGTCAGGGATTGCAGTTAGCTGAAGATTTACAAGCCACTCCTTTACCTAAAATTTCCTGTGTAGCAGTTTGTCATAATTCTGAGCTAGCACACATACAAGCTTCTGATTTCCAAACACAATCCACAATGGTGGCATACACAGATTCAGTCACTACAGTAGGCTTAGGCCCTGCTCTTGATACAGCTGCTGAGACTGAAGTAGATGTTAAAGCTGATGTGGAAAACGATGTTACCTCTGGGTTCACTCTTCCTTCTGCCAATTCTGATCAATACGAACAGTCAGAGACAGTACAGATTTCATGTTCTGATGGACTCATTCCACAGTATACAGAACCAAAAAACCGGCAGGCGATTCCTGAACTGTTGATTGATAATCTGCCTCTTTCAGAAGCTAAAACAGAGGAATGGACAATTGACGAAATCCTGATTAACAGAGACTTTACTATGGTGATTCCACTGGTTGATTTTGACTTCTACAAAGAAAGAGACTCTGTGTCACCCACTAAAGAAAGGGACTGCAAGGGTACAGCTCAGTCTTTGGTTACTGGTGCCAAGGAGTCTACTGCCCTAAAGCTGCCCTCCATTCCTGAGCCACCAATGTGCCTGTCAACTTCTGAGACTTCTGTCTGTCCTCCTACAACCATTGACTCTTCTATGATCCAATCCACAGCCCTGCAGTCATCTTTGGCACACGTGTCTTCAACCAATGAACCGCTGCCATGTCTGCCATTTACTCAAGAGCCAGTCCCAAAGACCTGGACATGTTTGTATCCAGCAACCGAGATTGCTTCAGCTTGCATGCCTTCAGCCTCAAGGTTTCCCCTGGCCTGCCTGTCTTCAGCTACAGTGACTCTTCCTGCAGACCATCCTTCAGCTTTAGAGCCTCCGGTAGTCCATCAAAAGTGCATGTCTTCAGTCCCGGAGTATACTGAGTATTTGCCTTCAGTTCATGAAACGCCTGTATCCTGCTTAGCCTCGCTGCCAATATCAGAGGTATACCTGTCTACACCATCAGATCCTGCTGTATTTTCTTCTGCTCCAGCGATTCCTCCTGAATCCCAACCATTTACTGTCGATGAACGTCTAGCTTGCCTTTCTTTTGCTTCAGGAGGAGCACCAGAATGCCTGCCTTTTCCACAAGACGATTCTCCCAACTGCTTCACTTTAGCATCAGAGCCTCCTAAAAATGCAGCATCAGAGTTTGAGACTTTTGCCAGCTCCCGCTTCAGAGTCATCAAGCTGGACCAAGTGGTGAGTCAGAACCACTCACCTGGGTGTGCACAGGGGGTGGTGCAGACCGGCGTATTACCTACAGAACTTGTGCAACAGAATACCGCCAAGAAGCACCAGTTGGGTGCTAGTAGCCAAAGGAAGGGAATGACTGCTGCAGTTCAAAATGTGTCTGTTATTGCTCATTCTGCGAGTGTGCCTGAAATACCAAGTACTGCGTCTATCACTCCTATCAGTATGCCAAACGTCCCTGCTGTTGTATCCCACGTGCAACAAGGTGGTTACACGACTGTCACCAGGAGTACCAGCCTTGTACAACCCATTGGACTTTCAGGTCTCCAAGGCGTAGAACATGTGCAGTCAAACCTTAGTCACTTTCAACCACAAGCCTTTTCCCAGATGGATGACAGAAGAAAATCTGAACCTCTACCTCAGCCGCCACCTTCTCTAATGGCTGAACATAAACCTTTCCTGAAGCCAGCAATTTCCTCACCTCCCGCATGTCCACTCTCGGCAGAAAGGCTAACAGGGCTTCTACCATTATCTAAGGCATGTTGCACCAACCTGCCTCCCTCCTCAAAGACTTATAAGGGTCCACTCCCAGTGACTGAGCTTCCTGGACCTTCCAACTCTGCTTCAGGTCCTGCAAGTCCTTCATGCCTTTCTTCGAACCATGAGTCTCTTCCTCACCAGAAGCCACCGTTTCCATCAGTACCACCTCCAAAGACAAAGCACTCCTATCATGGAAGTCCATCTGCCTTTGCCCACAGGCCACCATTTCCATCAGTGCCACCTCCAAAGAAAAAGCACTCCCATCATGGAAAGAAGATGTCTCGTGCGGGTGGCGGGCACCCGAAGACGGCCGTAGGAGGGGGTATACTGTCACGACTCGCTCCCTTCGCTCCCGTTCCCACCACTTGGGGGCATGATTTGGGGTTTATTCCCTACTGGACCTTTCCTCCGAACCTTATGCTACAGTGCTGTGATGAATTGGGAGCGCTAAATCCCTATTTTCCAAGCTACTTCCCTTCCGGATCCATTCCAGGTTTTTGGCAGCCAGCATGCTTCTTTAACCAAATGACTATGCTTCCCAGAATGCCTGGCCCACTGCTCCACCTCCACCCTTGCAGGACAAGGTTGGGTGGAGGATAGGCAACAGCTGTGGCTGCAGGTGCAGCAATCAGCACACCTGAGGCGTGTGCTCGTTAAGCAGCTTTAAAAGCCTCAGTCTTACTTCAGTCCAGCGCTGGTCATCGTTTGCAGTGTTCCTGTTGTGACTAGTCCCTTGTTCCTTGTTCCTTGCCTTTGTACCTAGTTCCTAGTTCCTGTTTTCTTGTTCCTCCGCCCTGAATCTCGGATTCATGCGCTAATTGATTTCTGCTCCCTTGATTCCCTTTTTGTCTTCCTCTGTTTGCAGGCAGCATTTCTCAGTGCTTTCCCCTTTTAGATGCAGCCCAGTTTGTCTGTGTTCTATATTTCTTTGACTCTGTCCTTTGCTGCTGTAAACCCGTATGCCTTAGCCTTCCTCTTAGATTAGCTTCCTGTCTTTTCCTTGGAGGGGTAGGGAGAAGTTTGCATTGGTTATTTCGTTTTTCCCTGCTCCTGATCCTTACTTTCTATTGGGATCCATTCCATGTTTTCCATTGCACTTCTGCATTTATTTCCCATTTGATTATTAGGTGTGGTGTGCGGTTGTAGCTAGCTCCTGTGTGAATGCTTATGTTTTCCTCACTAATTTGTAATCACTATTCCAACTTAGGTATTTAGTTTTCCTCCCATTGCTGTTCCAGCCTTTCGGGGTCCCAGTTTCATCAACAGGATTCGTGGGCTAGCTGACATTCAAGAGGTTTATCTCGTCCTCGTGAGTACAGTTCTTTAGTTCCCTTATTTAATACCATCAAGAGTGTTAGTTCACAGATCCTGTCATTGCTTGCCCTCCACGTGGGTTTAGCGCTGTCAGTACCTGTAAGAGCAATTGGGGGTAAGGCGCTTGCCGACTTTCCTCGCGGTCAGGTGGTTACCCCACATCCCTTTTCATATATTGGTTTTGATGTCACACTCTATTTGCACTCCTGGGTTCTAGCATACATGAGTCGTTGTTCCTGTGTGCACATTTCCCTTGCCATATTCGCTGCCTTTGTACTTGCCTGACTAATCCTGACAGATACTGTTCCAGGGTCTGATTTGCACGTTCTGTGGCTCTGTTGGTTTGAGGGTGATATCCCGAAGAGAGGGAACGTTGGATTCCTAGAATCCGGCAGAGATGTTTCCAAAATTGAGAAATGTATTGAGGTCCTCGATCAGCTATGATCTTGGAAGGAAGTCCATGCAGGCGGAATATGTGTTCCAGAAATATTCCAGCTATTTCGGAAGAGGATGGTAGTTTACAGAGCAGCCTAAAATGAGCCATGTGAGTGAACAGATCTATGGTGACTATGATGGTAGTATATCCTCGGGACAGTGGTAATTCTACTGTGAAGTCTGTGGCGATGATTTCCCATGGCTTAGTCGGCAGTGTAGGGTGCAGAAGAAGACCCGCTGATTTCTTGTTATCATGCTTGATTTGCGCACAGACTACACAAGTTTGGACATAGTGCTGTACGTCAGATTTCATTCTAGGCCACCAGAACTGTCTCTGTATGAGACGTAGGGTATTGGTGATGCCACGATGCCCGGAGTGAGGTGTGTCATGACAGAGGTTTATTATTCTCTTTTGTAACTTCTGTGTAGGAATGAGAAGTTCATTGGCCTTGAATAAATATCCTTTCTTGGCCTTTAAATTCCACTGGTTTTTCCTTGAGATGTCCTTCCACAACCCAGAGGATAGGGTTTGCGCTCGGATTTCTTCCAGGAGGTTGACTGCTTGAGCTACGAAGATCGTGGGGGAAAACATCTTAGGATATGCCTTATCTTCAGTGGTTACATAGTCAGTCCGAGACAAAGCATCAGCAATCAGGTTATGTGATCCAGGGACGTGAGTGATGTGGAACTGGTACTGGGCAAAAAAGTCGGCCCAACGCACCTGACGACTATTCCTACACTCCAATGACTGTAGAATCTGAAGGTTCGGATGGTCCGTACGGACTTGGACAGGATGTCTAGCTCCCAGGAGTAGGTGTTGCCATTCAGTGAATGCTTGGCGGATGGCTAACAGTTCTTTTTCCAGGACGCAATAGTGTGTTTCAATTGGAGTTAGGGTTCGTGAAAGATAAGCAATGGGGTGTTCCAGCTTGTCCTCTAATTTCTGTTTTAATACTGCTCCTATAGCGTAATTAGAGGCATCCGTTTCCACTAGAAATGGCCGGCTTGTGTCGGGTTGGGCCAAAATAGGAGCTTGTGTAAACTCGGCCTTCAAACGCTGGAACGCAGTGTCTTGCGGAGTTGACCAGATAAAAGGGGTGTCCTTCTTTAAGAGAGCCACGATCGGTTGAACAATCTCGGAAAAGGTGGGTATGAATTTCCGATAGAAATTGGCTAGTCCTCTTATCCTGGATAACGATGTGGACAGGACAACCTCGACCCGTAGGGGCGTGTCTCGAGCCGCCATACGGCTCCTTACACATATGAAATCCCTGAAACTGTATGATGTGTGGAGAGCGCTTCATCCCCAGGACAGAGATTACACCTTCTACTCCACAGTGCATGATAGCTCATCGAGAATAGATATGTTCCTATTGTCGGGGTGCCAGGTGGCTAGGGTGTCTGATGTTAAAATACTCTCTCGTACGATCTCAGACCACTCCCCTGTGCTGTTACAGATCCAGCTGGGCAGTGCTCTGCCTGCTGGACCAGCCTGGCGCTTTAAATCGGAGGCCCTGAACGACATCGTCTTTAAAGCTGAAATATTGTCGGATATAAACACCTTCTTCGAAAATAATAACACACAAGACACTCCTGAGGGGACCCGCTGGGAAGCATTTAAAGTTTACATCACAGGGATGTGTATTTCGAGGGAAGCTGGGGTTCTTAAAGCCATAAGGCAAGCCTTACACAACTCCGAAACGAAACTCAAAACTCTAGAACAACAGCATGCTTCCGCCCCATCCCCAGCCACCCTTGCAAAAATTAGAACAGAGCTAGAAATGTTTGAATCCCACGCCTTGAGCGAGGTGCATTATTGTGTCCACCCTGTGGCTGCCCGATGATATGGTGAGGGTGACAGACCGGGCAGAACCCTGGCTAAACTGGTACGGGTGGAGGGTGGCAGATCCCGGATAGATAATATTCTAGACAAACAAGGCAAACGACATTGGTCCGACCAGGCCATTGTGGACATCTTCGCTGGCTTCTACGCCACGCTATATTGCCCCCAATCAGATCATAACGCTCAGGATCTAGATGACTTATTGGAACGCATCCCCATGACCCTCATCTCCCAGAGTACCAGTGAACAACTCAATGCTCCGTTCACCCTGGAGGAGATAGTCCAGGTGATCTCTGACCTCCCAAGGAATAAGGCTCTGGGTCCCGATGGGCTCACATCTGAGTTCTACCGTGAACACGTTGCCATCCTAGCTCCTATATTACACGGGGTCTGGATCGAATCCCTTCGATTGGCCTCTCTTCCCCTCTCCTTAAGGGAAGCCCTAATCACCGTCCTCCCCAAATCAGGGAAACCCCCAGATGAATGTGGATCCTACAGGCCCCTATCACTCATCAATACGGACATGAAAATCTTTGCCAAAGTAATTGCGAATAGATTCTTACCATTTATGCCCCATATGATCCTTTAGACCAAAGTGGATTTGTTCCCGGCCGCTCCACTGCTCTCAATATCCGTCGATTATTCAATATAATGTCCAGAATTGACCCAAAGGTGAATGCAGTGCCAGTCACACTAGACGCCCAGAAGCCATTTGACATGGTCTCCTGGAAATACCTATGGGCCATACTAAGCAAAATGGGAATAGGGCCGAACATGCTTTCCTATATAAAATTGTTATACACTGACCCAAGGGCCAAGGTGCTTGTTAACTCCATTGTCTCCTCCCCCTTTGCGTTACACAGAGGCACCCGTCAGGGATGCCCGTTCTCCCCCATCTATTTGCGCTTGCCATCGAACCCATGGCGGATCACATTAGGGACAGACACTCCTGCAAGGGTATTCGCCTACAGGGCACGCCGGAAATTATCTCATTGTACACTGATGAAGTACTCCTATATATCAGGGACCCCTCCGCACATCTCGACCCGATTATTCGAGACATAACCAAAATAGGTACCTACTCTGGTTTTACCATCAATTATTCCAAGTCCGAGATATTCCCCCTCACAGCGGTAACCCAGCAGCCAACATGTGAATTTCCCCTGCGATGGTCCCCGGAAGGCATCAGGTATTTGGGGGTACAAGTCTCACTGACCAAGGCCTCTTTACTAACTGATAATAATGAGGCAACGGCACAACTCATCGAATCTAAGCTGCTTAAATGGCGCAACCTCCCTCTATCTCTGGCAAGCAGGCTATCACTAATTAAAATGATCGCGGTCCCCAAGTTCCTATACGTCTTCACTAATGTTCCAGTATGGCCCAGGAAGCAATATTTCAAGAGACTCCACGCTTTGTGTGCTCAGTTCCTCTGGCATTCCGGAGCAGTCCGTAAAAAGTGGCTGCACATGACCCCTCCCTATGATAGAGGGTGTTTCTCGGCCCCAGACCTAACCCTGTACTGGATTGCGGCACAGGCACACCACGCCACACACTGGTATGCACACCTGAACCCACCTCCGCACGTCAAATTGGAGGCACTGGCGAGGGACGGGATTAACATTATGACCCTGTTGTTACACCATACGTTCCAGACCGAAGCATCAGCAGATCCCGTGGCCACTACGATTAGCGCATGGAATATGATCCTGAACCCGACACAAGGGAATAGCCCATATTATAAATGGTTACCTTTACGCCAATTCCCAGGTCTCTCCCCCACGCACGATCATCACTTCATCCAACATTGGGAAGCCCTGGGATACCGTGCACTCACGGACCTGTATCCAGATGGCAAATTCATCACCCCCCCAAACATGGAGACCTGGGCACTCTAACTCAGCGCTTGAGCTGCTGCAATACTTTAGGCTAAGAGCGGCGGTCCGGGCAATGTGGCCGTCATACCCAAATGAACCCCCAGACTCGCCTGAACTCCAATATATCGCAAACTCTACGGGTTGTAGAGGCATAGTATCCTCTCTGTACAAAATGCAGCTGACGAAGCGAGAGGACATGTCCCTTAAATCACGTGAAGCCTGGGCCAGAGATATGGAAATAGAAATTACTGATGACATGTGGTTCAACATGTGTGCGCACACGCGCAGAGTCTCCCTGAGTGCTAGATTCCGCTGCATACAATGTAAACTGCTCAATAGACTTTATTACACACTGTTCAGAGTGGCGAAGTTCACACGCTCCCCTGCCCACAGGTGCCCGAAATGCAACTCGGAAGAGGAAGATCACATGCACATGTTTTGGTCCTGTACTGTGTTGAGGGTGTTCTGGCTGGAAGTAACGAGTGCGCTAACAGAGATAATTGGATCCCCAGTAGACCTCGATCCCTTGGCCCTGCTGTTTGGGATATGGTCTGGAGAACATGCAAAAAAAATTCCAAATTCTTGAATGTATGTGCTATTGTTGCTAAAAGATGTATTTTGCAAGGTTGGAAACGTCGCTCTCCCCCCACCTTAGGAATGTGGTTGAAGGCCCTCACCTGGGTGCAGACGTGTGAGGAGGAGTATATCGGATCCTTGCCCACGCCATCCCGTCCAAAGAATGTGTGGACAGAGTTCTGCACTTATCTGAACAATAAAGACGAGGTCGAGTGGGGGGGCCCCTCCCCCGCCGGGTCACCCATACTCATTACTATAAACACTGGACACCTTGCCCCCCTTGAGCTGTCAATAACCCCCCCCAGTCCGGAGCCATCCCAAAATGCATGATGTAATTCTCAACTGTATTAATGTTATTCCTATGTATTTCTGTGCGAACTGTACCATGCCTGTCTTCACTTTCTGCCAATAAACAAAAGGTTAAAAAAAAAAGAAATTGGCTAGTCCTAGGAAGGATTGGACTTGTTTCACGGACGTGGGAGCTGACCACGCCAAAATGGCTTTTACCTTTGATGGATCCATTCCAATTCCCTCTGGACTAAGGATGAATCCTAGGTAGTGAACAGAAGTAACGTGAAACAAGCATTTTTCAGGTTTGGCTAAGAGTTGGTGTTCACAGAGTCTTTGTAGTACTGCCTTTACATGTGCTTCATGCTTTAAAGGGTCCTTGGAAAATATCAGTATGTCATCCAGATAAACAATGACGAAGAGAAACATGTCAGAGAACACCCTATCCATAAAACGTTGGAACACTGCCGGGGCATCAGTTAGTCCAAATTGCATGACCAGGTATTCGTAATGGCCAAAGGGTGTTCTAAAGGCGGTTTTCCACTTGTCTCCTTCCCGGATACGGATCAAATGGTAGGCACCCCGGAGATCCAACTTGGTGAATATTACTGCGCCTCTCACGGCTTCCAAGATATCCGATATCAAGGGTAGTGGGTACCGGTCTTTGAGGGTGCATTGATTTAGACCGCGATAATCGAGGCAGGGTCTGAGTTCCTGGGTATCCTTCTTGGGGACAAAGAATAACGAAGCACCTGCTGGAGATTTTGAAGGTCTTATGGTGCCGTTTTCAAGGTTGGTGTCCAGGTATTCTTTGAGGGCCTTTTTCTCAGGTTCTGAAAGGATAAACATCCTGCCGAAGGGAATCACTGCTGAGGGATCTGTTTCAATTGCGTAGTCTTCAGGTCTGTGTGGGGGTAAGGCCTGGACTATGGCAGTCGAAAATACATCAGCGTATCCTTGGTAGGCCTCAGGGACTTGTATGATATTGGAAACCATAAGTGGTGTTTTTTGACCTTTAGATGGTTCCTTAGGGGGTGTTGACGAAGGTTCCAGGAATAGACAGTGAGTCATACAAAACTCTGCGCCTAGGAATAGTGATCCTGCTGTCCAATTGATATACGGATTGTGTTTCTGTAACCAGGGCATACCCAATACCATGGGGTAGTGGGCTGACTTAATGATATCGAATCTAATTAGCTCTTGATGATGATTTATTGAGAGCCGGATCTCCTTGGTCTGCAGGCTTATGGGCCCTGAACTGAGGGGTCTTCCATCAATGGCCTCAACCGGTTGCATGGTACTTCGTGCCTGGTAAGGTATTTGGTGACTGGCAACCCACTCTTGATCAATGAAGATCCCCATAGCTCCGCAGTCCACCAGGGCCAAAATAGAATAGGTCTTGTTCTTGGAGGGTGATATAAATGCCTGGAGAATGACCAGTTTGTTTTGTCCAGGAGAGTTCAAGGATGGAATTGATGTGAAGCAAACATCTCTCTCCCGAAGCTCTGCTCCATCTAGGATCGGGAGCTGGTGTTTCCCGAACGCCGAGGAGGTGCTAGAGGACATTCCCTAACCAAATGTTTGTCCGAATCACAATACATACACAAGCCCGTATGGATCCTTCTCAACCTTTCTTGCGGTGATATGGGTCCACGGAAGGCTCCAATCTGCATGGGTTCTGGTTCTGTGACTGAGCTTGGGTTTGTGTCCGTTCTGACTGTGCTTTCACAGGACATCTTGGATGAATTTCCCCTGGGCTTCTTCTTTTCAGCCTTCCTTTCCTGGATGCGGAAGTCTATTTGCATGGCTAGGTCCATTAATGCCTGGAATGAGTTTGGTTGAGCCACTCTCGCCAGCTCATCCTTTATCTCATCGTTCAGTCCTCTCCTGAACAGGGTGAAACTCGCCTCAGAGGACCAATCGGCTTCCTTGGCCAATTGTTTAAATCGGGTCACATAAGTGAGCATATCCTGGGAGCCCTGTTGAAAGTCTAACAAACGTTCCTGGGCACTATAGACCTGCTCAGGACGGTCAAACATGTTTTTAAGGGCCTGTATGAACCCCTCATAATCATCCACGAGGGCATCGCCGGAGTTAACGAGGGGTGTAGCCCAGGTCAAAGCATTGCCGGAACAGTGGGATATAATGAAACCCACCTTAGCCCTGGGAGTCGAAATGTAATAGGGCTTAAAAGTAAAGTGGACCAGGCAAGAATCCAGGAATCCACAAAGGGTTTTTGCCGAACCATCATATTTGTCAACCATGCCGCCCAACAGGACCCCTTCTTTAGTGGCAGTATCCCGGGATAGGACCAATTGTTTGAGTGCGGCGTTTGGATGCCATGTTGAACGGAGCAGCAAGGGAAGAAAGATGAATTTGTAAGAAGCCGGAGATTCCCCTGTGGAGTATAGCTGCAGGACTTATGCCAGGAAAGTCCCTTGTGTGGTCAGGGCAACGCAAGCGAGAGCCTACGCAGCTAGGCTCAAACTAACCTATAGGGAAACAGGGCAATGACCGAACCAAAAACACAAAATCCTAGAGTGGGCCAGTTTTTTTTGGGTTAAAGTGTGACACTTTCTTGATCCTTATGGGCCCGTTTGATAAGTTACTTCACCATGCGGCTAGTAGTTTTGACCACTGCTACTGAATTAAAATTCTTTAAAATGCACGATTTGCATCACATTTTATCAAAAACCTGCCCATTGGGTACTATTCAGTCTGTCACAAAAGGAATTAAATGCCATTTGCAACTGTGGGCCACTTTTTCATTGGTGCCCGAGGCAATTGTATGCCTCAGTCCGACCCTGTACGCAGGTAAGCAGCAATGTCATGGCAGCACAGCAAGTGCGGAGTCCCAAGACGTACAACTGGAGCGGCATGGTTGAAGAGAGGTGGCAGATGAGAGCGGTACAGCAGCATCTTCGAGTTGCTGTGTCATTGGGACAGTCCAGGGAGGAGCGACAGATGACCTGCGCGGAAGACCTTGTCCAGGCAATTTGTTTTTGCTTATGCTCTAGGAGAGCATATCTGTGATGTCGCCAGCCCCTCTGGATGTCAGGACCTGTGGTATGAGTCAGAGGTCAGTGGAGCAGGTGGTGAGGAGTTGGAGTTCAAGAGCATGCCAGACTCAAACCCACCAGTGATGTGACAGACGACTGAGCAGCCCATGGATGATAAGACTCAGATGGCCAGGGATGCCTTAAATGAGTCCGCATGGAGGAACAGGCAGCCTGCTTTCCAATTCCTTCAACAATGTTTTGATCCTGCCCTGAAAGGTGGTGGCTGAGGAGAAAGGGGAGGGGCGAAGACCCAGTGGAACATTGCACGGCATTCATCAGGGAAGGACCTGCAACATTTGGCCTGGGGTGGCAAGTACAATATTCTGGCCCATATTAAGTGGCCCAAGCCCACAATGCAGCGCCCTGACTTCCCGAACCAACTAAACTTAATGCCAACCTCTCCTGTCCAAGTACTCACTGACATTACTTTCTTTTTATTCAACATATCTTCATGTTATGTTTGTGTTTTCTTAGAGACGCAGGCCCCATGGAACCTCCCCCACATACCAAACCTAGTAAAAATGATTTCACCAGGATAATTTGGTGAAATGGGAAACCTGGGGTTTGAGCCGAGGTTTCATGTGTCTCTGTAACTGGACAGCAGGCTACATCTACATTGGTAGAGTAGAGTCATGGAGTAGGCTTTCACTCTAAGAGCCAAACACGCACTGGCACGGCAGAAGATCCACACCTGGCTTCCTGCCCTCCCCATCACACAACACAAAGGCTGTACCTGGCACCCCACAACACAAGAACCTCACTTGGAAAATGGCCTCTCCACCAGTACGCAATATATAAATGGTTCATATTTATGTATGGAGTAACACTACAGATCATAATTCCACATGAGTGAGACTTTCCCTACAGACTGCTTAACGGAAAACAAGGCACAGTGATGAAAAGTGATTTTCTCAGACTAACATTATGTGTTCATTGTGGGGTAGGCAGAGATTAAAGCCCTAGCTTTGTGGTCCCACAGTTTTAAACTTAAACAGCAGAGCAGACTTCATCTTTGCTGTTTCCATGTTCAATAATAGAAGCAACAAAACGCTTTCTGCAAAGTTGTTATTCAAGTGCTAAATTCTAGTATGCTGTTCATAAATCTGTTTTTAAACTGTCAAAATTTAAGAGACATCATAATTGAAACATATGTTCATAAAGCAAGTATGCATCACTTTGTTAGAAAAAAGAAAGGGTTTGATCCTGCCACACCATCGGGTTCAGTGCCATGCAGGTTAGGCACATATCACAGGAGCATTCAATCTGCTGACCTACCCTCCCAGATGTGTACCTTTGTCTCATTTTCCCTCTTTTCCTTGTCTAACACACTCTGATGGCCTTCCTTTACACTGCATCTTTGATACCCCTTCGCCCTCTTCCACACAATTAAGTTTCAAACCTCCTTTCCCTTTTGCACCATCCTTTAACCCTTAACTCAATCCCCTTCCCTCACACCCCCTTATCTTGCCCACATTGCTCAGCCACCAATTACTTGTTAGCACCCCCTTCCATTGCCCTGGCTCACACATAGACCACCTTGATTTGCTAATCTGCCTCTTCCAGGCATGACGAGAAGCTGTGGTTGGGGTCTTGCAGGTAAATGTCGCTACGGGGTCTGCCCCTGGACATTGAATAGCAAAAGACGCAGAGGGGACTTTGCTTTTATTGTGCTCCCAAGAGGCACTTTCTTGAAAGTCGGCTGCATATTTCAGGTCATGGAACCAGAGGGAACAGCAAGAAGAGTCTATCTGGAATCTGGTGATGGAGAAGGAGTACGATCGACTTATATTCATTTTTGTTTTCAAGGAAGGTGGAAGGCATTTTTATGTGTGGGGGTTTATGTTCGGTTTTTGTGACTTTGGTGATGGGGTTGAGTGTTTTTGTGATTAGGCAAAGTATACGTGGAAGAATGCATCTGTGTTCATGTGACTATTTGTATATGTGAAAATGTTATTGATTTCTATGTGTGACTTTTGTTGGTCAGATAAGAATGTTCTAGACAAGACAAAATGAAAAACTTGTGAGGGTTATTCAGAGTTGGGTTGTAATGGTAAAATCAGTAGTAAAAGGCAAATACCGATTTTACTGTTGGCGCAATTCAGGGTTTGATCAAATACCACCCACAGTATTCCATTGGAATACGGATGGCAGTATTTTAAGCAGACTTTCTGCTGAAAATCTGCCTATTTTTACCTCCACCTAAGAGGTGGATTTAAAAAGCCAAACTGGGCCTAATTTTGTGAAAAAATGTTTCCCTGTACAGATGTGAAATGCAAGCACTTTCTTTTAATACAGTGAAACATGTTTTTTTACAAAGGGCCATGGTAATGGGATGAAAAGGTAATCATCTCTGATGCCCTCCCTCACCACCTTACATACGTTTTGCATAAAAGGGTCAGACTGGAACCTTTTGTGCATACACAATGTACAGTAGTGGTATGTTTTTGAGCATCTTTTTATGTTACCACCTGCAGAGGTGGTATTTCTAAAATACCTCTGGAGGTATTACAAAAATATCTCCCCGGTGGCAACTCTGAATTGGACAGATTTTTACAAATACCACTGGAGGTGGTGGTAGCTTTCGCCTGCTGTAGTTCATGAAAATAATCCACCCAACTTTGAATTGCCCCCTTAGTTTGTAGTCTACTAATAATTAATACTTGAATGTTACATCTTTATGTATGTGTTTGTACACTGTGCCCAATAGAGAGTACCGCAAACAATCCAAAAGCCACTTCTATATGCCCTCTATAGTAATATCCATCAATGATTTTCAGGATACTATTAAAATCTTTTTGTAATAGGCTCACCAGGGATCAGGAAATTCACCAGAGGAAAGGGGAAGCATTCTTTCAGAATAAAACTGGGGACAAATTCAAGATATGGATCCTTACTTTCTTGGCAAGAAGGAGTTGTGATAAGCTGCGGAGGGTTGTGACAGACTAATGGTGTATGGGCGATGGTGGTGCTAGCATCATCACTACTCATCAACACAGCACAGTCCTTGACTCCGTTCTTTTGTACCTCGAAACATCTATCGAAAACACTGTCATCTAAACCGGTCTATGAACATGTATAATGCCTAAGAAACTGCCTGTGCTAATTTGTATTCACCTCTTGTGTAATGTCTGTCATAACATGTATGCATATTCTGTAAGAAGCAAACACTCTAACAGCGGCACGTTGCCTCGGGGCCGCTGGGCGCTTTATAAATTCAAACAAACAAATAAATAAATATAAACATTACTATCCAGGGTCATAGAATCTTGTCATTTAAATGCGTACATTGACGTTCGGCAATATGAACATGTCCCTGTGCCTGGCCTCTTCTCGCTCTGACTTACCCACTGCGGAGGGCCATGTGTAGGGACCACCCAGGCTCATCTGCATTGTGCTGAAATCAAGACAGGTGTTTCACCCTATCTAAACAGAAGCTGAGCAGGCCCAAGAGCATTTGGTTCATTCAAGACAGGCCAGATTCTGAAGGATTTCAGCTTTTTCATTTGTTTTATTGACATCTTGAAGCTCTGCCCCAGGGAGCAACAGCCCAGCCAGACTGGGGGGCAATGCAACCTTGCCCCCCTTCCCAGTCCACCCCTGGCATTGATGGAGGCAGCAGTGCATTCGTCTTTGCAAGCACTGGGCTCTCTTCTAGCTAGCAGTGCAGGGGCTGGAGGGGACACCGTCACGGAGGAGCACATTTGGGTCGTGCACCCTCCCCTAGCTCTGCTTCAGGTTCTCCCTCTGGGCACCCCTGATGATTTCTTGGGCTTTTGGGAGGTTGCAGGTCATGGTAAGTACAGGCTCAATCAGTAGCGAAAGAGATGGTGATTACAGTTGCACAGTTGTTACCAAAGGTTATGATGGTAACAGAAATCCTCTCTGGTGGTTAAAAAGCATCCTGATGCAGTGTGATTATTTATGTTTAGAAACTCGGGATGTTAGCCTGTTATATTTGTTCTCATTATTGGTGCACGTTTTCTAATCAACATGCTATCTCTTCACAACAGGTCCGGAAAGGGGGAGTGTTGTGGTGACCCCTCCCTAGCCTGGTGTAAGCACGCAGCTACCAGGCCTGGGTTGAAGACATCAGGGTTACACATAGGCGTTCAGGCACCTCACATCCCGTAACATTGGTGAGGCACAGGTTAATTAATTGTGAACCAGAGAACTTCCCAGTTAACTTCTAAATCAATTGGGTGAACCCCGCTCGGTTGATTTTCAAAGGACTGTGCAGCCACTGAGCAGTAAGCAATGTGCACCTTTTAACTGAGACTGTGCCTCTGTCTGTTTTTATAAGCAGACATATGTTAGTGTAAACTAAACTCGAGTGAGCTCTGTCTGTTAACATTTTTGGGATCCTGCAAGCATAAGAGGCCCAAGATCTGCCCCATTTATGAAAAGAAGGATAAAGGCATGGAGCATAGCAGGCAGCAGCAACCGCCGCAGTCTGCAGTGTGATTCCAAAATGGCCGCCTTAGCTAAAGACGCAGCTGGCAGAACTGCAACTCTGTTCAAAAGCAATTACTTTCACCTATTGAGCCCGTAGTCAACATGGTCTGCTCCAAATCACAATGCACACTTACACCTGCCACACACTCTAGAGTCCTTGAAAAACTATTCATCCTCTGGTGCATTGAGAAGGAGGATAAATGGGGACAGCAACAAGGAAGCTGCGTAGGAGTCAGAAGTACAGAGACAGGCGGAAAGTGGTGTGGGGCAGTGTGGTCTGGAGGAGTAGGGGGAGAGTGAATAGAAGGGAAGTGAAGGAGGGTGATTGGGAGAAGCTGAAAGAGAGAGGAGAGCAGAAATGAAAGAGTGAGATAAGGAGAAGTGGAGACAGGAGAACAGAGGTGAAGGTGAACGTGGAGGAAGAGAGAGAGGAGTGGAAGCTATGCACAGAGAGTGTAGAACAAACATGAAGGAGGAAAAGTGAAGAGTGTGGGTGAAGGAGCAGCTAATGACGGAGGGCAAAGAGCAGCAGTGAAAGAGGACATTTCAAGAGTGGAGGTGGAGGAGGAAAAGTCAAGGCTCTAGAAGAGCGAAAGAGGAGTGGTAGCAGAGGAGTCTAGAGTCTTGCAGGGAGGAGGAACGAGGAAGGGAGAGAGGAGTTGAAATCTAGAAAGGAGAAACAGGGAATTGACATGCAGGAGGAGGAAACAGGTCCAACAAAACAGGCTAGAAAGCGTAAGGGATGGGCAAGGCCTAAGACCCTGGTGAGACTCTGAAATTGGCAGAGGAGCAAATCCAGGAAAGGACAGACAGCCTGAAAGAGAGGATTGAGTCTGAAAACCTCAGGGTTCAACAAATGCTTAAAGTAATGGTTCGGTCAGAAATGTTTATTGTCCCTATGGGTCGGCCATGTGTTTTTAAGCCTAAGTTGGTCGATATTAGAAACATTTCCTATGGACCTTACCCGAGTTTTTGTCCATTAAACACACGCGAAAACAGGCAACAGGGCGCCGCCATTTTGTGATAATCTTATCACTTGCCGCTTCGCCCTGTGTGACCTGCTTTTGCGGCACTAAATCTTATCCCCCACCCCTGAGCCTGTCATCAGCAGACGCGTACCGCCCATTTCACCACGCCAAAGCACGTCTTGTTTGTTTGTTTGTTTGTTTGTTTGTTTATTTGGTATTGCGCGCCAAACCCATTAGGTAGCCGGGCGCAGTAGAGGTCAAGACAACTTAAGCTTAGTTACAGAATGTGTACACAGAAACATATAATATACAAAACAGTTGAAAAAATAGGTGCTGCCAGGATAGTTACAGTGGCAGACGGAAGGAATCACGGTAAGAGGCATGCAGCAGAGACAGGAGTGTAAGGTACTGACAAGGTAAGCTAACAGTCATTCGTTCGTAGCCATTTAATTACATTGAGTCTAAATTTAGGATATGGTTGTTCCTTTCTGAGGTCATGTGGTAATGCATTCTGAGTTTGTGCTGCAATAACTGGGAAGCTAGATCCTCCAGCTGTAAAACGTTTAAATCTAGGAGTTTCAAGGGTATAGGCATTGGCTACTCTCGTTGGACGTGTGGATGATCTTCTATTTATCCTTTCAGCAAGGTAAGGTGGGGCTAAGTTGTTTAAGCATTTGGAGGTAAGGGAGGCTGTTTTTAGGAGTATCCTGTCAGATATTTTTAGCCAATGAACCTCTCTTCTAGCATTTGAAATGGGTTCTCTCCTAGGGATATTCAGGGCTGCTCTTAGGGCATTATTTTGCATTCTTTGTATTTTGTTAATGATATTTTTGTTGGCGCCTGAGTAGAGAACGTTACAGTCGTCTAATCTCAACATTACGAGGGCATTGGCCAGGGTGATGCAACTCGAGGTAGAGAGGAATGGTCTACATGCTCGTATAAGCTTACAGATATAAGCTGTGGAGGATGTAAGTGAGTTTACTTATTTCTTAAGCGAGAGAGTGGCATCAAGATAGAAGCCTAGTGTTTTGACCACTGGCCTCACCTTGATGAGATTGTTGTCGATATTGAAGGCGGTATAGCTAGGGCTAAGTTTTTTTATGTTAGTTTCGGAGCCTAGGATTAGTATCTCAGTTTTATCGTCATTCAGGCAGAGGCCATGAGATGCCATCCATGCCTGAATGAGGAGGTAAACTCTGTTTACTAAGGCTGTGTCCTCCAAAAAGTTGCCCGAAAGGGGAATGAGGATCTGGGTATCATCTGCATAATTTGTGTAGGTGATACCCAGTCTGTCCAATTTGTCGAACAAAGACTTAGTAAAGATATTGTACATAGTGGGTGAGTCACAGGATCCTTGGGGTACTCCACAGGAGATTTGGGTTGGGTCAGCAGCCGTAAGTGGGGAGAAGACTCGCATTGTCCTGTTGGCCAGGAAGGATTGGACCCAGGCTATGGCTTCCCCTGAAAAGTGCACCACCGACCTAAGATGATTGCATAAGACTGCATGATCCACTAGGTCGAACGCTGCAGAGAGGTCCAGGAGAAGTAGCATAGCTGTTTGTCCCTTGTCCTTCAACTCGTCAATTTGAGTCTTAAGGTCTAGCAAGGCAGTTTCCGTACCGTGGAGTGTGCAGAAGCCAGACTGTCGTGATCCTAGTAGGTGATTAGCTTCTAGATATTCCTGAATTTGAATATAGGCTACTCTATCAATAATTTTGAGTAGAAAGGGGACAGTGGTAATCAGTCTATAGTTGGTGGGGATGGTAGGGTCTAGTGATTGTTTTTTAAGCAGGGGGAGGACCCAGGATTCTTTGAGGTTATTGGGTACTGTATTGGTTTTAAAGGAAGCGTTTATGAGCTTGGAGATAAATGGGGCAATATCTCTAGCCGCATCCTTTATAATTTGTGCCGGGCAGCTGTCGCCCTTGCAGTTAGATGGTTTTAGCGAGAGAATGATTTTTTCCGTATCAAGAATAGAGATTTCTTTAAAGGTAAATGGTGTAGTTGTGTTATGCCCTGTGTCAGGGGATGGCTGTTGCTCAGAGGGGGCAGAGAGGCTTTTTTAATTGCTATTTTCTGTTGTAGAGTAGTAATTTTGTTTAGGAGGGCTTTTTGAATTGCAGTACACCATGGCTTGTCCTTAGGGACAGTGTCTGCCGGTGGAGTTGGGGCTTCCATTTCGCGGAGGATAGAGAACAGTTCCTTACTATTGGAACTAGCTTTTGCAATTCTATCATTAAATATATATATTTTTTTGCATTGGTTATTTCTTTTTTGTAGTGTTTGGAGAGTTCTGTTAATTTAGCCTTATTGACAGTAGTCGGGGAGTGGCGCCAAATAGTTTGTGGTTTTCTTTTCTGTTGTCTTAAGTCTTTAATTTGAGGTGTGAACCATGCATTGAGGCAGGGTTTTTGTCTGGCTTTGCGCATTTTTAGAGGGGCGGTGGAGTCCAGGGCTTGGGTCATAGCAGTATTGAAGATTTCCACTAAAGATTTAGGGTCAGCGTTATTATTAATGTTGTTCAGAGAAGGGAGGAGGTGGGGAAGTAGTTTTTCTGCTGTAATGTCCTTTTTACTTCTTGTGGGAAGTGAGGTTGCTATCTTGATGGTTTTAGGACTAGCAACATTTGCTGCGCTTCAGCTAATGACGTGTCGCCATGGAAATGGCAGGACGCCTCTTTACTCAATAAGTATAAACAGACTGTTTGACAACACAGCAGCAGATTTTCGATTCCATTCCTCTTTCTGTGTTACTTTGAGTATTCTGTGACTCGTTTCTGTGCTCTGGTCAGCTACCGTGTGAACAGATACCAGTACCATTGCTATAAATTATTTTAGTTTGTTTACCACACAATGGCTACAATAATGCCCTACATGTACGAGCCCGAGTATACCGAGAAGGAACTACTGGAAAAGGAAACATGCGAAAATGATGCGGCTTCGGACGGCAGTTGGCAGGACGAATCAACGGATGAAGACACTGGACCTAATCGCATGGACGGTGTTTCCACCTGGTGCACATGCAATCGGTGCAAGCTAATGCCAAACGGGGACGAGAACTGCTGCTGCTGTGAAAACTCTGGATGCGTGGCCTACATTTCGGAAGTCGAGCCATGGCCGCAAAGCATCACCGAGCTGCCAGACTTCAGGGCAGCCTGCCTCACATGGTCCGTGTTGAGGATAATGATGGTGCTTATGCACGAACTTCGCGCAACTGTTCGTCCTTGTAATCCGAGTAACGAGTAAGTATACTCTGGTTGTGATGCCACTACTATTTCATAGTCATCTCCTATATTCAAAATTACACCTACATATCATTGTAACGCATGAACAGTGTGCAGTGTCTAGACAGCATTTGTCCAAGCAGAATGCCATTAGTTACAAGAATTGTCATTGACAACAAAGGTTTAATAAACTTATCTTGGTCATTTAAAAACAGTTTGTATCATTCTTTTTCACAGGTGGTACAGGCTGGTGGCCTATCGTTCCTTTACATGGTGGCTTCACGGGAGGCTTGGACACCGCGTTCGAAGAGTAATACCCGCCTGTGCCGTTGGTGCCATAAGACAAACTTTCCCCAGTGACAGCGGCCAGTACAGGGGAGTTTCCCTCGCTGTGCTGCAACCAGACCTGTACAATGTTTAAAGTTTTGTATTTTTGTGCCATCAAAATAAGAAACAAAATAAAACAACACATATATTTTAACAACGGTTGTTTCGATTTTTTAAATGAATCTAGTGTGTCTCCATTCAAGAGTCTTCCTGTGCCTTGTCTGCAAGCCCACCGGCCCATCCACCCCCCCTATCAAAGGCAGTTCGCACCCGGGATGAGCGCTGCCATGGTGTTCTGTCAGGGGCGATAACGGCCAAGGTGCCAAACACCATGTACACTTCTAAAGGTATCCCACGCCCAGGGGCCATTGCTCACATGGCCTCCTCAGACCCCGTGTCTCCAGGCAGGCCTCCCCTGAAGCAGGCCGCCCCCCTGCAATCCACAGAAGTGTGTCTCCATTCAAGAGTCTACCTGTGCCTTGTCGGCATGCCCAACGGCCCATCCACCCCCCCCCACTGTGAAAGTACTTCACAGTGGTCCCAGTCAATCAGCAACCATCTGTGGTGGAGCTCCAAAACTTGTGAAGGGTCAATGGAAATCCTACTTGAAAAATGGCAGTCACTGATGCACCACTGTACCAACGTTCACCGCTGGACAAAAAACCAACATTTCCACCAATGTGAACATGGCCCTTTGTCCCCCGAGGAGGCACGGAAGAAGAAGTGGTTGATTCCATCTTCACCTACACACAAAGCCATTGAGAAGATTGTTTTTGATAAAACTCTATCAAGAGATTTGAGGGGACTGACAGAATTCTGTCACACAGGAGGTTTGGAGGTATTCCACAACATGTGCCTAAAGTACAGGCCAAAGCGATTGCATTTCGGCATACAGGGCATGAAACATAGGACACTACTAGCGGTCTTGGCCCATAACGAGAATGTGTGCCGTGAACAATCTAGGACTACGGGAAATGTAGGGATGCTTCGCTACACTACGGCCTTTGCAAAAAGAAGTAAGAAATGGCTGGTCAAACCAGTATATGAGGAAATGGAGTTCGACTTTGTTAAAGGCCTTCTTGTTAATGTACTAGAGAAGCACACACATGTAATTTTGAGCGATTCTGTGCAGAGCACAGATACATTGCCACCAAACATTGCCACTGTGCCATGTCAACCCAAAGAAGAGCTCGTTGAGAAGTACAAATCCCAGTTGAAATCATTATAATCTGATTGTCTTTTTGATTGTTTTTTTATTGTACAGTGTACATACAAAGTATGCTAACCCTAACCCCCCCCATCACCATCCTGGGTGGCGAACAACCTGGGTGACATCTTTGACTTCTCTCTCTATTCACCTCATATCGCTGACCTTGTCAATATGTGTATGTATATATTTTTGTTGTTGTAACTAAGCTTCGCAATCTCATGTAAATGCTGTGCACTGTTACCTGAGGGGAGGCTTGCGCATTACAAATAATAAAACAAACAAACAAACAATAAATCTCACTTTCAACTCAACTCCTCGGGTACTTTATACTTTTCCTCACCTTCCCCCAAAAAGCCAATGTCTCCATAGTTATGGTTCTCTAGGGCTGCAAAGCTTGCAGACAACGAGGACACATTTAGGGGCCTTGGAACGCGACAAGCGAGGCGTTGCAGATGGGAGAGAAGCCAGTTTGCATTAGCACAGTTAGGCCTAGTACAAAGATGGAGTCGAAAATTCAAGTTCTCACAGATGGCTTTACAGGGAATGTTGCAAAGTAAGAATGTATGCTCATGCAGAGTGAAGGTCAGCAGCTTTGATTTTTTGCTGGCGGGATGGAGAGGCCCACGACTCGCACTGGCAGTATAAGGTTCTATTGTTTTTTGACCATGAGAGACAGGGACCATGCCGAAAGGACTTCATTTGAAGGAGGGGTGCAATAACGTAAGAGTCGATAAGGCTGAAAATTCTGAAACTACACCGAGTTTCATGTTAGTTCAGTATATGAAAAATCGTTGCCACAAACAGAGTGCAATTTACGGACTGCATTACTCAGAGACAATGGAAATGGCAAATATAATGTAAGGAACTGTTTAGATGATTTTATGCCGGAATATAATAACAATAGCATTCAGTTAAAGACAGATTAAGTTGTACTTGTTTGTTCTGTGTGTCATATTACAATGAAGAGCAAGTAAAACATTTGTGGGATCGTCTTTCTACCGGGCACATGGGCATGCATTTGCCCATTCGACACACATGTAGACAAATAGTCATTTCTCAGTGGTTCAACATTAATAAATCATTACATTGTGTGTTAACCTCGATTTCTTTCGTCAGTTTTCGCATTGCTTTTAGAGCCGAACATACTCCATTGCACTATCCTCGCAAGCAAATATTTTCACCTCGGCCCTAATAAATAAAATGAACAATAGTAATAAAGATCGGCTGGCGAGACTAATTTACATTTTTATGTTTTCAAAACAAGTACATCCTACCGTACTGCGACTGCCACCTATTCCAGACCCCGGCCGACGGATTCTTCAATCGCCTGCTGCAGCTTCTTGTAAACAACTGCACTACCTTGACTATCTTATGGGACGATCGCCAAGGGCCCATATGCCCTTACGCAGTACTAGCGGCTAGAAGCAACATATCAACCTTTACGGTGGCCTAGTGCCTAGTTGATGGAACAGCCTTGCAATTCACTGTGCGACCAAAGTGCTTCTTTTAACGAAAACCAGCACCCTGTGGTCCATAAAGGAACAGCGCGTGACTCACGATAATCTTTAGCGGATTCGCGGATCGAGAGCAAAGAAAAAAAATTCCATTCCGATTTAATATGCCAATTGCTGAATATTCTCTAAACATTTAATGTCAAGTAAATGTACTTTACCAAATGTACAATCTTGCTGTTTGATTTTAAAGTACAGTTTCATATTCCGAATTTTGGCGCGCTGTGTTGTGAGTTGATCTGTGTTGGTTTCCGGGTTCTGTGTGAAATTGCGTAGAAGACGACTGGGCGTGTTTGCCTATGCAGCACAGTAACGTCACGGAGAGAGGCGGGGAATATGAATGTTTTGATAATGTCAGGCTCAGGGGGGGGATATGATTTAGTGCCGCAAAAGCAGGTCACACACGGCGATGCGGCAAGTGATAAGTTTATCGCAAAATGGCGGCGCCCTACTGCCTGTTTTCATGTGTGTTTAATGGATGAAAACTCGGGTAAGGTCCATAGGAAATGTTTCTAATATCGACCGACTTAGGCTTAAAAACACATGGCTGACCTGTAGGGACAATAAAAATTTCTGACCAAACCATTCCTTTAAGAGTCTGATGAACTAGCGACCCAGGATACTAGGGCTATTGCAGAAGATGAAGAGGAAGAGGAAGAAAAACAGCAAGACATCCTGACAGCATTAATCGAAGAATAAAAGATTTTACAGAAGGCCAAGAAGGGGTGTCTCATTTCCTGTCAACAAGGCAGAGTTGTTAAGAGGAAGAGGGAAGATGCCAGACCAACTAGTAATTACATTATAAATCCCACCCATGGCCTCAGCTATATCACATCCCTCATTTTCTCTTGCTTCTAATCTAATAAAAGATGTGAAACGTATTTCTTTGCCTCATGTTGTCTGGTGCCCTGTTACGCTCACCTGGCTCCCACAGGGGCGTCGGTCGGACCCGGACTGCTACGGCCTCCACCCACGTGATGCGTAGTGCAGCGATGACTGACTGGATCTGCCCTCCTAATCTTGTCTGCTTTGCCCGTAGAAATATTCTCTTACAAGTGGAGAGATAGATTTAGCCACTTGTGGATTCAAGTGATAGCACCCCCACTGTCCTCCCCACTAATCACCTCTGAAGCGCCCTCTGCAATCTCACCTTATATTCTTGAAGGATGAGCCCTCCATCCTGCGAAGCACGCAGGGGCGCGTTGATGACCAGTTACTTCACTGGTCTGAAGATATTGGAAGAGTTGTAGACGAATCCTAACTCCAAAAGGTCCTGGCGAAGAGCCGTAAGTATATAGTTCGTAAGAGTTCAAAATGTCTGGAATCACTCCTGTCCAATTCCTCTTTTATCTTGCAGCTTTGACCCAATAAGTAGATTGACAGCTGAAAGTGCTCCGGTAAAAGTCTGTGTTACCCAAAACTGTCCGGTAAATAATGCCAAGGGTTAAACTTGCTGCTTTCTCCTTATCTTGCAGGTGCGGCATTAGAAGATGTGGCGTGCTGATGAATTATACCTCCGGCGGTAAAATCAGGTAAGCATATGGCGGCTAAAAAGATTGGGCCTCATTACGAGTATGCCGGTAAAACCGTGTTCATTACCGGCATGCCGGAATGAGCGGGTCCGTGCACGTATGAACCCGCTAATAGCGGGTCATTACGAGTGCGCGAGCATGCGCGTTCCCCCATGTCGGTAGTGGCAACACCGCCATGCCGGTAAAGGGCCTCCAAGCCCCCTATACCGGCACCGCGGCGCCCGCCCATTGCGCTACCGCCTCACACTAACCCGTAAATACCGGCACGGTAATACCACCATGGTATTACCGTGTTCGCAAAAAACAGACCCGGAAATTACGTCATCGCGCAGGAACGGGAAATGGGCCGGCGGCCATCTTTAAAAACACAATCCATTGCCATCCTCCATTACTACCACTACACCCGTGTTGTTGAGTGCCAAAACAGAACCAGGATGTCAAAGGCCACCGGAAAAAGCAAACAAAGCAAACAAAGGAAGAGGAAGCAGCGCTTCTCAGATGCAGGATTGACAATGCTAGCGGACACCCTACAACAGCATGCTGACATTATCCGAAGCACGGACCTGAAGCATGCGGCCCAAACGCATAAAAAACAGGTGTGGCAGGAGGTTGCGCAGAGGGTAACAGCAGTGGGGGTTACCCCAAGGAGTGTCCGGGATTGCAGAAAGCGCTGGGACAACCTCCGCCTCCGTGTGCGGAAGATCCTTGCGGAGAACCGGAGGGCCGCAATGGCGACAGGCGGTGGCACACACTCCCCTGTTAAGCTCACCACATGGGAGGAGATTGCAAGTGGATTCATCGATCCAGAATCCATCGAGGGGATTGGAGAGCAGGAGTACGGGGCAGCTACTACAACAGAGGAAGGTGAGTGAACCATCACATCCACCTATAACAAAACATGATGTGACACAAGTGAGGTGGGAGTCAGAATAGGCAAGGCAATTCCCATACCAAAGGCAACATCAACTCACCAACAGAATATTGATTGCCACCCCCTGCACCACACGCATGCTGCGTGAAATCTGTAAACCCATCCATGCCCATGTCCCCCCCACACCTAGACAATCCATTGCCACCAGCCATGCAATCATTGCCAACATGTCCCCTCAGTACACCAAATGCCACACAACAGAAATGAAATCATGCCTGAATGTATCAAGATATAAGACTGCCACAAATCACAGCTGCCATTTGGCAATCTCACTGATGACCTGCATCTCTTCTATCCCCCAGGCACAGATGAGGAAGGAGGAACCCAGGACAGGGGGCCAGGCACATCCAGTGCAAGCAAGGGAACCAGGGACACCCCAACCCCCTCCTCCAAAAAATTTCCTCTGACCACTCCCAGTGTGCCACGCAAGGCATCATCTCTGCAGGGGGCACCTGCTGCGACAGTGGCAGCTGTACCGCCGGCCACCACAGACGTCCTGTCCACAGAGGTGGTTGAAGAGGCCGAAGAATTTTCGCGATCGCCCAGCCCAACACCCATTGGCCCCCCTGCCCCTCTGCGGAGACAGAGAGCCTGGATGACCCATGTCTCCATGACTCCGACCTAGGGGACTCGGACATCGGCATATTTGAGGACGACAGTGCCCAGGACGAGGGCCCCACGCAGGTGCCTGCCACCACCCAGCCCTCCGCCACCCAGCCCTCCGCCACCCAGCCCTCCACCACCCAGCCCTCCACCACCCAGCCCTCCACCGGTACACCTGCGACAGAAACCCCCTTTGAGGTCCGTCTGGCAAGGGTGGAGGCCCGTCAAGACGAGATGCTGCAGATAATGCGGCAACAGGTCCTTGCCGGTAATGAGGCCATGAAGGCCATAGCCACGGCCATTGCCGCAAATACAGCAGCCGTGGAGGCGTCCACGTCTGCATTCAGGCAGTGCATGGGGTCACTGACCGAGGCCCTACTAGCCAACATCAGGCAAGTGCAGCAGCCACACCATGGGTCTGACAGAGGATTGACAATTGACACCTCGACCACGTCAACACCTTCCACCTCTGTCCAATCAAGCCCCGTGCGCTTAACGCGCAGGAGTGCACGGTGCATGGCCATGGCACCCCCAGACCTGAAAGTCGCCAAAAAATGACTTTTTGAAAAATGGAAGAAATGTGAGGAGTAGGATTGTTGAAGGCAACACTGTTTGTTGCACACATGGGGACATCTGGGATCTGTGGGGTGGGTGAGGGAGTTTGTTGGGCTGTTCACTGAGGTCTGTGGGGTGGGTGAGGGAGTTTGTTGGGCTGTTCACTGGGGTCTGTGGGGTGGGTGAGGGAGTTTGTTGGGGGATCGTGGGAGGGGCAGTGGGCACAGTTTTGCACTTTCATATAATACACAAGTTTTCTGGAGAACAATCCATGGCTGGACATTGTCATTTTTGGTGTGCATCCATTTAATGTGTTATGGTGTTCAGTCTCAAAATTACAACATTCCCTTTGTGCATTTTCACATTGGCCCAGTGTCTGACTGACAAAAGTCATTCATGGTCCCTGTGTCTTAAAAGTATTCGTCAATTAGTGCTTGGCGTACAGCATGGCCGTCCCGTGCATCACGTACTGGCAGGGGGGCTCCTTCGCCTCCGTCTCCATCCCCTTCGTCCTCACCCGGGCCATGCATGTCAATGTCAGGTGGCAGTGGTACATTCCTTCGGACGCACATGTTGTGCAGCATGACACAGGCCATGGTGATCTTTGCCACCTTCTCAGGCCTATATAGGAGTGCCCCACCAGACCTGCTTAGGCAGCGGAACCGCGCCTTCAACAGGCCAAAGGTCTGCTCAATCACGACACGGGTACGAGTGTGCACACGATTGTACTCCTCTTCATGGCTGTTCTGCGGGTTCCGCACAGGGGTAAGTAGCCACGGCCTCAAGGGATATCCTCCATCACCTGCAAGCAGATACAAATAGGTGTGTGTCACTCTGAACTGACACCTTCAGGGAGCACGGTGATGGCAGCAGCTGTTAGGTGTGAGCATGCACATGTCCCTGTACGTGTACCAAATAGTCACCTATATGGGATGTATACTGGAAAGAGGTGTGGAACACTGGATGGGGTTGAATAGATGATGCAGGGTGTAATCATGCATGCTGAGGCAGATGTGCTGTGGCAGTGCAACAATGTTTAGCCTCCAATTCATGCTGTGTACTCTTTACTTTGCATGGTCACACTGGCCGCATTGGCACAGTTGCCATCCTATTCAGTCATGCATTGCTTGCCATCACCATGGTGCCCCGGTTGTGCCTCTTACTTGTTGTCATCCATTTGCATTATTTGTGATATGTGGCCCAGTGATGTGTCATTTTCCGTTTGGCTGTGTCAGGTGAGGAGTGTTTAGCTCTGCATTCATTCTCCACTCACTGGCTATTGCCACCCAGGTGTACTTTTAACCCCCCCTTTCCCACCCTGGTAAACTACCCCCCCTTTCCCACCCTGGTGAACTATCCTCCCCCTTTCCCACCCAGGTGTACTATCCCCCCCTTCTGCATCCGCACACATGAGTACCCCACAGCATGGCCATGGGCCTGTTGTGCAACTCACCGAGCAGCCAGGCACGTGGTCCAGCATGTCGCTCCATGTGACAGGGTAGCGTGGAGTTGTGCAGTACCATGGCCTCATGTGTGGATCCAGGAAATCTGGCGCAGCAATGGGTGATGATTTTGCTGGAGTCACATACCATTTGCACATTGATGGAGTGTTATTGCTTGCGATTGCGGTACACCGCCTCTATGGCATGGGGGACTACCAATTCCACATGGGTGCAGTCGATGGCACCAACACAATTGGGCATGCCGGCCAGTGCATGGAAGCCTACTTTGGTTTCGGCTATCTCCTGGCCAGTCCGTGGTAGGGATATGTGTGTGCTTGCGTGCTTCAGGAGGGCATCGAGCACTTGGTTCAGCATGCGTGAGAATAGTGGTTGTGAAATGCCATGCAGCTGGCCCACTGTGTGTTGGTAGGTGCCTGTGGCCAGGAAGTGTAGCACAGACACCACCTTCAGTAGTGGGGGGATGGCAGTGCGTATTTGTATGTGGCTGGCAATGTCGTTGTGTATCATGTCCACTATGGTGGTGATGGTGTCACGGTCCAACCGGTACAGGGTGTGGATCTGCTCAGGGGTTAGGTTGAATGGGCTGGGTCTGGTGCGAGGGATTGGTGGCTGCCTACGAGGCGCTGGTGGCTGCGCTGGTGGTAATTGCTGGGCCTGTCTCACCCTCCTTCTCCGCCTGCGTCTCCTCTGTGCTGCCTGTTCTTGCTGCTGTAGTTGTTGTTGTTGCTGTTGTTGCTGTTGTTCCTGTAGTTGTAGCAGTATAGGCATGTCCTCCTGCGCCATGATTGCAAATGCTAGTGGTAGCATTTTGGTGTAGGAAGGGGTGTGGTGTGTAGGTGTGCTCCTTTTGTACTGGGCCACTCTGCATTGCCTACACCTGTGGGGGGGTTGTGGTGTGTGAGTGTGCTCAGTTCATACTGGCACAGCCTCCTTTGACTCCACCTGTGGGGATTGTATGCACCTGTGGCAGCTGCCTTGTATCTTGGTTGCTGTTTGCGGATGGTCCGCGATGCCTGTTTTTCCGGCATCATGCAGCCCGTTATTACCGTGTTCGCGATGCCGGTATTTGCATGTTTGCGTGGGTTGTGATTGCCCCCTATTACCGGCATGCCGGTATTTACTACCTGAGGAGGCGCGTGTACGCGCCTATGCCGCTATTAGCGGCACCGTAAATAACAGTGCCATTAATACCGGGTTTGTGGGTCAGAATGCTACGGAACGTTAAATGATGCCGGTATTTACATATTGGCATCATTTTTCCCTTACCGGCATAACTCGTAATGAGGCCCATTGTCTCTGTCTGTTCTCTCTGCTCACCTTGTTGTTTCTTGTCCCCCTTAGGTGCCGGGATTCGGCGATGTAAAGATGGAGACAGCGCCGAATCGAAGAGATGCTGCGTGGAATAGTGAGTATGGCGCGGCGCTGCTGCTGGCGATGCGACGCTTTTAAAACAAAGTCTTTCCTCTGGTTGAAGATGCGATGAATCCGGAATCAGGTAAGAAATCAGGTAATACTGTTGTTCTAACCTTTGCTTCTTTCCTTCTTTCTAGGTGCTCCAGGTTTGAGGCGGGCGTGGCAGAAGGCTGGATGCTGCTGCTGGCACGTGAGCGTTACGCTGCTGAATGCAGAATAACGCAAAGCGTGTGCTGCTCTTCGGGCGTGGTTTAAATAGCCTCCAAAGTAGTCCCAGGTAGGTATTCCTCCCCGACCACACCCAAGTAACAAAATAGTCCCTAAGGTAAAGTAGTCCCTTCCAGGCCTCACATGGGCTTTGATCTTCTTGCAGCATGGTCTGCATCAGGTAAGTGTGCACCTATGAGCCTGGCACCTATGGTGCCAGGACTAATGTCCCATATGAGCCTGGCGCCATAGGCGCCAGGACTGTACCTAGACAGCCCCTAGCAGGGGTTGCTGGGTTTTCTCAAGGCGACATGATGCCTGCTCCCAGGGCTGATGGACGTGGTCTGGATGCCTGGGGGTATGCATTGACATGCCCTCTCGGATGTAACACCCTTTAGACATTGGGCCTCATTACACGGTAGGCGGAGAACCATGGCGCAATTAGCACCATGGTTCATGCCGGTAAAATACCGGCACCGCCTTGGTGGAAAGGGGAATTACCGCCCCATTCCAAGGTTGGAGGGGCGGTAATTCCCCCTTCCACCATTGCCCTTCCCCATTCCCATTTTTGCCTCATAGGGCATAATGGGAATGGGGAAGGCGCTAATTACGGCACCGCAAATTGAGGTACCGTAATTAGCTCCCTGGGTCACTTTGCGGGTTGGTTTTTAACGCCTGCAAAAAGCAGGCATTAAAATCCCCAACCCGCAAAGGGACCTCGTAGTAAGGCGGTAAGGATTTACCGGTACCAGTAAAATACCGGTACCGGTAAACCCTTACCGCCTACCGTGTAATGAGGCCCATTGACTGAAGTTTGCTAGGCAGATGCCAGCCATTTGAAATATTTTCAGACTAAACCATTTGAGAGCCATGGATGCCACTTCCATTTGCAGCAAGACTTCGAAGTCCTAACCTGTCATGGGCCACTGTTGTGAGTGCAACACCCATTATTCATTATTCACATCACAGATCAGCCTAGAATGTAACAGAAATGCGCCATTATTGTTAATGCACATTGGCAACGCACAACATGTGAGGCTGCATTTTACCCCTTAAGGGTACATCCCCATGACAGCCTTAGTTCTCCAGGACCCTAACACTTCCACGAAAACATTGTGCTATGCATAGAAAATGTATGTCAGACATCCGCAAAACGTAAGCCTATTATTTTACCTCCTAAATTCATATATTTCGGTGGCTGATCCCATTGGATTCATGTGAAAATGTCCACTAAAATGACAGTGAGTTGAGAGGTATGCTTTCCTGTACAGTAGATAAGCACTTGACATAAGCACAGCCCAGATTGTCCACCCGCAATCCAGGACAACTGCAAAGTCTGACTCACAATGCAGTCCATCATTTGCAACCCAGAGTCTGTGAGCACTTTAGACGATTCAACTCAAAAACAGAATTCTGTGAAGACGATTCAACTCAAAAACTGAATGTGAAGAGATGACAGAGGTCGATGATATCACACTCACTCCTTAAAGGTACAGCAACGAATACAGGAAAGGAAAGTGAAAGAAAATGTTAGTGTTTAGAACCACGAGAAAGTACACATCTCTTTCAAAATCAAATAAAAAAGGGTTGGTTGGCATGGATGGGCACCAGCACCTACTACAGTATACTTTGCAGCACTCCACTGCATCCCCCAAGGACTCCACAACACTTGTCCTCAAGTTTAGTTCTCCGCTTCTGTGGGTGCGCTTATGCCACAGTGTGGTAGGAGGAGGGAGACTGCGTGAGGAAAATCCTGAGGGTTACGAGCCGTTGCTGGATTTCTGTAGTGGAACGCCAAGCACCAGAAGGATCCACCAGCTTGGTGCTCATCTCTGGGCAGATGAGTACAGGCATTGTACAGTAAAAAAAGGGAAGAGTAGAGCAGGTGAAGTAGCTCACAATGTGAAACACACAATGATGAAAGAGCAGTTATCTCTCCAAGGCCCCTAAGGGACTTCCTGTCCTTCCCTACTCTAGCCAGTTGTTAGTGCTCTAAAGTAATTTTGAGAATTGGGCCTTTCAGACACCTGTAAGATGCAGGAAATAGGGCCCTATAGGGAAATAGGGATTATCTCAGACCTGTTTTCAGGGTACATGGGTACCTACTGTGAGAAACCTGAAGGTGTCTCACCCGCTAGTACCCTGAGATCTGTCATCCAGGTGCCCAGGACACGGCCATCGCTATTGGATCCAGTTCCTGGGGGTTGACCAGTGGAGAAGGATCACCTGGATGGGGGGTCTTTGGGGATTGGAAGTGGGACACTGACGGATAAGATGCAGTACCCCTTCCTTATGACACCTTTTCCCCATCCTACCCCATAGGGTATGTACAATCTCTACCTCCACCCCTTTCCGACACGAACACTTTCTTACACTGTGAAAGACAATGGACTAACACCAGAGCCGTTTACCTAACATGTCCCACCACAAGGGTCAGGAAGAGTCAGGCAATTGACAATAACTACACACACCTGACGGCCCTTTCCCTTCCCCACAGGGATAAAAGGCGGAGCGCGAGAGTACACTTTGAGCAAGGACAAATGCACGAGGAAGCAGCTATTCCAGGATGGCAGTTCAAATGGAGAGGAAAGGACAACAAGGAGGGAATCGCCCTTCTCCTGTTTGACCCACACCCGCGAAGCATCAGTGAAAGGAATCATAAGACCAGGAACTACAGCTGACGTGTGGTGTAACAGATGTCAACGGTGCATGGGACCCTCCCGCACTGATAACCGAGGCGAGAAGACTCGCTTGCTACCATGGTACCGTCCTTGACTCCAGATACAAGAAATGACAAGGAATTTAGCACAGCCGGTGAGTCGGAGGGAGAACCAATAGTAAACCCGACGGTGTTGAGTGCAGGTTGCAAACGGCAACGTCATATGAACAAAGAACTTGTGTGCTAATGAACCTTTAAAGGACAGGGAGAGACCAGCTGCAGAGTGGTCCGGCGCCACGTGAGCGCCCATTCGAAAGACTCTGGCTGGTCCCCTTTTCTTGTAAATAATAGTACCAAGAGGCCATAGGAAAGGCTGGAATAGAGAGTTAAGGTGACCACAGAAGGGTCGAGCCAAAATCCCTTGTACAATCGTAAGTCCTTAACCCATTACCAAAGTTTTGACATTGTGAAACAGGCGTGTGTGCCCGGCTGAGGGAAACGCTGTACGAACTGTAAATCTGTGAATCCTGACTGTAAGAAAAAGCCTGTCTTGGGCTGGAAAAAGTTAAGGGAAGTGAATCCAGCAAGGTGTTACAACTAAGTGAACTGTGTTAAACTGGCAAATGTGAACCTGAGGGAGGCCAACATTGCAAAAAGGATCAGAGCCCGGTTGAGGAGGATCCACGGGTGAAAGAAAATCTCCCGACAGGAAGATTCTTGAAAGGAACTTTTGTTTTGTTATTTATAGCAAATCAGGCCTTCTAAGGCAAATGCCTTAGTGTACATGAGACTTGGCCACACAAGGCCCTGATATTTTGGAAACAAACTGTAAGCTGTGCTGGAGAAGCCCAGGAGTGTGCTGTGCTCGAGAGTCCTGCCTTGTACCCTGCTAAAAATGTGGGGAAGGGAGACCCCAGTTATACCATCCTGACTTACCCTTTTGTGAACACTTCTTTCTTTTCTTCTTTTCAGGCGAACATTACCCCACATTATTTTGTAAAGTAGTAGTAAGAATTGCCAAACGTTTATTTTTTTAGTATAGGCCCTTTTTATTTCACAAGACGCTACTAGGACTGCCTTGTTATTATTTGATGGTTGTAGCTTGCTCCCATCTTAGATTTAGGTTTCGATTAGGCGTGTTTCTCACCCATTCATACAGTTTAATAAACACCCTTAAACTGTGATCACTTGTGTCTGTCTTTACTGTTGCCCCCATGAGTTCCTTCCACTACCTTAGTCTAAGGAAACAGGGTCTGCATGTCACCCAGTGGTTGCAATAGTCATTCAGTCAAGGGCATCTCTCAGAAGGAGAGCAAGGTAGACAAGAATACAGGGTAACAGTGTTTATTTGCAGAAAATAATATCCACACAGATGTTTTATGGAAATGCACTAACATCCCTCTAAAGATTTAAGATTTTGGTACAGATTACAAGCAAGTAAAAGTCTTTGGGAATGTTTATTACTCACTATAAGCAAGGCTCTACCGTGGGTCAAGCTTTGTAACTGCACGCCACTGACTCTGTCAGTTATTTTTTCTGTTTTTTAAATTAGTTTATTACAAACTTTAAAAACATCAGTTTCCCATTTCCAGTTTAAAATGACGTTTCTCCTAATTCTTGAACATATCCTTTTCGTAACGCATTCTTATTACCATATCCTTTGTCACTTACTAGGCAAGGAGTTTAAGAATTTGTTCCAGAAATATAACCAATGCGAATGTGAGTTTTGTGTTTCTTCCTTCGCACATGGTGTGCCACCATTCTTCCCCATTCAGCGCCAGTCTGCTCGCAATGACTGATCCCTGCACTCTTGTTCGCAGTGATTTAAGCGCAGAGCAGAATGGAGTTAGGTGCTGAAGAGATTTGTCTGCGCCTTGACAATACAGACAGCTGCTATCCATGAAGAGCTTCTTTCTCCAGCTTTCAAGAACCTTCTTTGTTGGAAATAGATTGAAGCAGAATTTCATGAAGAGGTGCAGATTGCGATGGCTAGGACATTTTTCTAAGTACTTTGGCACATTATTCAAGGCATTGGCTTCACTAGCTATGTTCTTAAAAACTCTACGGGCCTCATTACAAGTTTGGCAGTAGCCTTGCCGGTAAAACCGGCAGGCTGCCACCAAACTTGCAAATATTTCCGGCACCCGCGAATGGGCAATTACCGGGTCATTACGGTAATTCCCACCTGCCAGGACTGGCCCGCCGGACCTGGTAATTGCCCATTCGCCGGCACCAGAAAATATTCTTCCCCATTCCCATTTGAGCCCGATAGGGAATGGGGAAGCCGGATGCACCGGCAACATTCGTGAATGGTGCTGGTGTATCCGACATGCTCTGCTCGTGGGTGCCGGTACGCCCGCCAGGCCAGTCCTGGCAGGAGGGAAGGCACCCACGAGCAGACCTCGTAGTTTGCAGGTACGGTAACTACGGTACTCGCAAGCTTATCGGTACCGTAGTTACCGGACCAGCAAACTTGTAATGAGGCCCTATGTTTTTGACTTTGATCATCAGTCTTGATCCAATCTCTCCCCCACAGTCTTATTTTTACACACTCAGGGTTAGTCTTTAGAGTTTCCACAGTAGTGCCAATGTCACTTAGTAGTTTTAGTAATGACAATAATCATTCCACTCTTTTAAGATTGGTTCTGCTTTGTATTTGTTTCCAGATTGCAGGATTACAATTTGGGGAGCGATATCGTCCACTTTTATTTTTCTGTACATTGAAAGAGCACTCCATATTAATCTGGCATTTATGGAAACTAACCCCAGCTCATGCCTTATGATGCAGGTCGGAACACACCTTGGTAGGCGCAGAATAGTTCTCCAAAAAGTGCTCTCCAGTGTTGCCCACAAGCTCCAAGGACAACACAGTGCACAATCCGCACCATGGATTAATGCCGACACTACTTTCTTTTTGTAGTACATAATTACCGGCAACAGTGAGTATTTGCAGAATTTTTTGTAAATCATGCACACCTCTGCGGCTAGTTGCTTATTCTTTGCCTTTATGCTTTGTACCCATGGTACACATTATTGGCACTTGATTTAATGCACATGCCTAGGTATCTTGTGGCATCCAACTTGCTTCATGTTTTTTTTGCCCGATGACCAACACAATTTGTTTCGGTTCTTTTTTCCCTTTAGGTTTTGTAAAGTCAACACCTCGGTTTTGTTTACATTGGTATTAAACCCATTGTTCTCCGTGTATCTCTGTAAAGCGTTCAGCTTCCTCTGCAGCCCTATTGGTCTTTGATCTACTACGACTGAGTCGTCTGGTAGAGCATCCACCAGAGTGGATTTCCGTTCATTTTAAGTGAGAATGAATTCACCCCTTCTCCAATATCCGATATGAAGAGATTAAATAACAAGGATGCCAACGAGCATCTCTGTTTAACTCCTCTGTATGTATCTATCAGTTTGGATAGGAGGCCGGCTTGGTTTAGTCGTATCTTTATTTGCGTTTTTGAATAAAGGGCTTTAATTACAAGAAGAAGACCTAAGGAGCTGCTCTGCTCTATCAATTTTGACCACATATGCGCTCTATCGATACTGTCAAAGGCTTGGGTTAAATCAATAAATGCTAGGTAGAATTTTTGTCCCCGTTTGATTGCCTTCACCTTTAGTAAATTGTTCAAAAATAAATTGAGTCCATATCCAACACCCTTTACAAAGCCCGTTTGTCGGCAGTCGAACCGCTTTGCAGCCTTGATCCAGCATGTCATTTTTAATTAAATAGCGGATGCAAATATTTTTCCTAAGACATCTAGAAGCACGATTGGGCGATAGTTTTGGGGGATCAGTTCTTATTCCCTTTTTGTAAATCCGCACTATAATCGCGCTATGCCAAGATTTTGGAATGTCTTTCTTTTTTATTATGCGTGAAAACAACATCTTACAGACGTCTGTCCATTCTTCCTGCGACTCTTTGAGCATTTGGTTGGTTAGCCCATCTGGGCCTGGTGCTCTTGAGGAGCTGGTACTTTTGATTCTTAAGGCAATATCATCCCTATCAAAGTCAAAATCCCATTTGTCCGCCTGTGGACGAGACCAGCGGGGTTCCTTCTTTTTTTGCATAGATCTTCAAAATGTCTTATCCAAGCTTCTTCTGGGACCATGTTGCTCTGAATGGTCTAATGGGTGTTATTTGCTTGGTTCAGCAGCCCCAGAACTCTCTTGTGTTCCTGTTAGTGCTTTTAATATTGCTTCGGCATCATGTTGCCGGGTTATGAATTTGTGGGAGATAAGCCCATTTTTGTATTTTTGTTTTAAGTGCCTTTCTTTTTTGCGCTCCTTCCGTCGGCATAAGATGGATTGTACGTCTTGTGTCTTTACGAAGTTCTCTCTTGCGCATGGCTATTTCTAGATCAAAGGTGTGATTGGTTTTAAGTACGCATCTAAGTGCCCCTCGCACTTTTCTTGGATACACTTGCAGTAGCGACAGATATTCAACATCAATTCTGTCTTGACCTTCATACTTCCTAATTTCCTGTGTATTTCATACACGTCTTCTGCATTAAGCGAATTCTGTTTTTACCGGGTTCTACCGACAGCTTTGTCTTCCACATGTCGTGTATTAAGGGCTTTGTCAGATTGCACTCAAGCTCCAGTAATTTATGGTTGTTATTTTTCATAGGTTTAACACATAGCGACGTGACTTTTTGCATCACTTTTTCTGACATGAAGAAGTAGTCCAATGCGGATTTTTATGAACCTCTTCTCCATGTTACCTGGGTGGGGATGTCTCCTTGTATGTGGCCATTGAGCATGCATATTTCTCTGGCTTCCAGTTCTTCCAGCCAGATCTTGCCTCGCATGATCTTCCCATCAGGTTTCCTGCCAAGTTTAGGTGTTTTGACCTTATCTAGATTCACACAGTCAATGTTTAAGTCACCACATAGGATTATGGTTGGATTCAGTAGAGAAGTGTTAAAGTGGTCAATCAAAGTTGTTACTTGGTCGATAAACTGAGTTATGCCGATAGCTTTATCTTGCCAATACAGATTTATGATCACAAATGTGTTTTCCCAGGTGTTCGCTTTTTGCCCTATATCCAATATGATTGCCTGTATATATGCGTTGGACAGCCCAGACAACACCCACATTCCACAAGGCTGCTACCGGCCAGAAGACAGTAATCATCAGTCACGTACGCATTCAAGCAGTTCCGAAGCATTGTCTGCAAACCGCATTTTACATGGCGTTTCCTGCCTGATGTTTAAGTTCCACGGGCTGACACAACCTATGGTCTTCTCCCCTTCTCTCTTTGTCTTATTCTATTATTTAGAGTACGAGTTGGCAACTAGACCTCACGACATGATTTGGCAAGTTTAAAACAGGACATCAAGCTACATTGCAATGACTTCGTGTCATTTATCGTATACATCCTGTGACTTACAGGTAAGCTGCAGATTGCTATTCATTCCTATTTAGCATTGGAAAATGGGACTACTGACTCAGTATCATAACAGCAGCCCGTGTCTGCTTTTACAGATCCAATATACCGCATGGAAGTCTCACGGAGATTAGATGACAAAATTACCTAATCACACACAACTCTTGGCACACGCCAGCACCACGTGCTCTATTTATCGGGTACCCCTCTTGTTTAGACTGTTATTCTCTTTGTGATGTGGATATGCTCACCTACTACTTTTGACTGCCCTATAATATTAATTAAAAAATACAGTTAAGATAGTGGATTTTTTTTACTGACTGTTTCTTTTGCTTTTGTTTTCCCATTCCTTTCCCTTACCCCGCTTTTGTATTCATGCCTCTATATCTTCATTGGAATTCCATAACCGTTGTTTTTGACCTACAATTATGTTGATGATTTATGTGTTGAAACATGTACAAACTGTTATTTCTGTTGGTAGCGATACATTCCTTATGCCCTGAAGACGGGCCAGTTTAGGGTTGAAACACGTGTTGGCGTTTTTGATGATTAAGTTTGGCGTTTTTGCTGAATGGCGTTTTTGATGATGAAGTTTGGCGTTTTTGCTGAATAAGCTTATGGAACATTAAAAACTACTTCTTGGAATATCTGAGAAGACTAACAGGCCGATTCATGGAATTAATGTGCGCTGAAATTTTCAGCGCAAGCGTGTGAAAGTATGCGAAAGCGTGCCAATCGCAGTGCCAGTGCGAAAATCGCAGTGAAACCCACGCACAGCGATTCATGGAAGTCTGTGCGCGTGTAAATCCCAGGATGTGCACCAAAATTCTGCATGGTGCACGCTGGCGCACACGTTTCCAAACAGCGTGCGCTACGCGCACAGCGAAATCGCACATAGCGCGGCACACACAACAAAAGTAGGAGGAACAGAGGGCGTGACACGCAGAATGGGGAACAACGCATGAAAATGTGGGCGTCACAGGGAAGTACAGGAGGCAAATGCGCGGAACGCCCACACGCACGTTCAAAACACGTATTCATGGTTTCAAACGGGGCTAACGCATGCGCCAAAGATGTGCTAATCCAGAAACACCCAAGACAGTTTTATTTACAGAATGTCAACCCTAAACCGGGACCTAGAAGCTGGGCAGCATGGCGATACATGGCTGCTCGGTGAGTATAAATGCCACAGCACATGCATCCATGTCAGATACTGAGTAATGTCACAACCCCACTAATGATACCCATCACCACCTCCCCAGGGGATAGTGCCTACCCTCTGAGCACCCACATGATTTCGCCAATTCGGAACCCCACCACGCCAACCGAGGTAAGATACAACACAGCCCACATTGCAACCCGGGGCATAGTGGAGCGCACATTCGGAGTGCTCAAGTCACGCTTTCGCTCCCTTGACCGTTCTGGCGGGCAGCTGTTATACGCTCCCCCAGTAGTGTGCAGGATCATAGTGGCAGCATGTGCCCTGCACAACGTTGCAATACGCCCGGGCCTGCCCGTGGACATGGTGGTGCCCCCACATCCCCAACCACATGCACGGCTGCTGCGCATGGGAGGGGAAAGGGCACGGGGTGAGGCAGCCCGTACGCAGCTGGTGGCTAATTACTTCACCTAAAATCACACCCCTGTGGAGTGCACACAGCCCTGGCACATACCATCTGACAATCAATGATGATGACATAAGGGACAGTCAACTGTCACAACCATACCAGCCTGAGATTGGTCACCTGGAAGTGTTACATTGTGTGCATCCCTACCTACACAAACACCACCAATGCTGTGTCATCAAAGGACACACTTCTATGCTGCTAAATTCATGACCCCCTTGCAAAATACAACATGACAACAGTGCCATGTCACCCAACCCCTCCCCAGCACCGCCACCCAACACGCCATGGCATGTCATGCTATGTGAGAGCAAACAAAGCAATCCCCAAAACCTGACACAAGTGTCACAAAGTACAGTGTCCCTAATGGAAACTGGCCACACACAATATGCTCCCAATAATGTAGAACTAACAACACACATGACCAAATACTTACCAACAATACAATGCAGCTACACAACCTCAAACATAGCAAAATCATGACAGTACTAAGTTAAAGTAGTGGTAGTCTTACAACCTGATTATGCCAGCACATCGCCCCCTTCCAACTGTACAGTGTTGCTGCCACGCAAATGTGTAAGTGCACTGCTTACAACATGAACTCCATCTCCAAAGTAGACGGCCTTGTGAAGACATGAGGAATGAACCTGCAAATTAGGAGGAAGACATGGATGCACAAGCCCATATGAATACACCATACAGTGTACAACACAACAACAATATCCACTAGGAATGTATACACAGTATTGACTACAGACTGCCCACACAGCTCATGGGAGTCCAACGTCACTGTGTAAGTCACTGTCACTTGGGCACACCCTTTGCAAGCCCATGGAAACGCGAAGCAGGAGGGGTGTCTGTCTCACAAACCCAAGCATCTAACCCAAACTCAGGACAAGCCGGCATGTGCCCAGCCAGAATACAGTGGATGCCCACGGGAGCCACACAAGGCAACACACTGTAAAAAAAAAATCAAAAATCAAAATCAAAAATCAAAAATGGCCATGTGGGGGCTGGGGGGGGGGGGACCACCCAGGAGGTCCGAGGACAGGGTGCGTACCAACAGCCACCTGTGTGGATGTTGGGGAAGAAAAAACACCTCCATGGGCTCATGGCCTGCACGGCTATGCCAATGTGGGAGAACTGCTGCTGTCGCTCTCATCACCCTCAGCTGCTGCATCAGGAGGTAGTGGTGCTATGGGAGGCAGCCCACGCAAAGCCCTGGTATGGTCCTCCATGGCAGCAAGCATGCAGGTGTGCAAGGTCTCGTTCTGTAGGATTATAGTGCGGAGATCCCCATGCAGCACCTGACGTGATGCCCGGATCTCCTCCCGAGTTGCCTGTATGTCAGCTGAGAGCGAACGTGTGAGCCGCTCCAGCTGCTGTTCTGTCCTCAGGTTAGTGGAAGCCTCAAGGTCAACAAGAGTCTCCTGAGGTGAGGGAGTTCTACCCTCAGGGCTTCCCTGTGGCCCTGGGACTCTATTGATATCGATTGGCGCAGAGTCTCCAGTGCCGCCTGTCGGTCCCTGTTGGACGCCAACATGTCCTCCCTGTGTGATTGGCAAATGGAGTCTGTTGCCTGCTGTAGTTGCTCCATCTGCCTTTCAGGGGGGACAATGGAAGTGGCCACCCTCTCCATTGCTTGAGCCATCATCTCAACTGATGCTACCTGTTGGGTTGCCATACCGTACATGGATTGTTCCCATGGGGTATTTCCTGGTGGCGTACGGCCACCGCGTCGGCGGGCACCACACCTGTTTGGGGCAAGGCGATCTGCGACTTGCTGTGCCGGCACTGCCTGAGGCTGCAGGACTGCATTCCCCCTCTGATCTGCTGGCCCAGGAACAGGATCAGATGTTGTGGAGTGTGACCCTGCATCCGTAACCGCCAAAGGCGGACTTACCAACACTGACATCCCCATAGAGGGTTCTACCCCTGTTGCAGGTGGGTTGGACAGAACAGAATCCCTGCCAGAAACACTTACCTGCAACGGCACATAGGTCTCATCAGCCGAATCAGCACCTGAATAGAGGTCTGGGGAGGTGCACCCAGAGACACCCCTGGACAGAATGGTCTGCAGCAAGATTGGGTTCTCACCCACCACCACACCACGTCCCCCACTGGTGCCCGGTCGTGCCAGAGATCCCTCCTGGGTCTGCACCATCTCCTCAACCTCAACAGCATCCAGTGCGTCATCCCCTGCAAAAACATGAAAGACAAAATTGTAAACAGGCATTAGCACCATAGCACACAAATAGGCCTGAGAAGCTACAGAACCACTACATGATTTACACATGTCCCACATAACTATAACCCTCCCATGCATGCACTGGGGAGGCAAAAGGCAGACACTGATGACACCAAGATGGAAGAGCAACACATTTGCTGCATGCTGGGTAGCACTGCCATCACACATTGGCCTGTGAGTGGCATGTCCAATACACATACATGACACATGCCATCACACAGATGGCATGTACCATAGCCATGGTACATTCCACAAGTACATCCATATGTCAGTGAATGAGTACTGTCAGCCATCCAAGTGAGATGGAAATGATGAGATGAAAAATGCTACATAGTGTGACAAAATAGGCATGTGCCACACACTGCAACTCATCCAGTGTACAAAAATACAGTGATTGCAGGCCGATGCACACATCAATGGTTGTGCACTTCAACATGACAGGAAACAACTATCATGTTCCACATTCAAACAGGCCCCAAAAATGTATGTGATCAGGCCAATATTCAATCAGCCTGAATGGTCAAATCATTCACCTAACAAGGTAACACATGTGGGCCAATGTGAGGTTCATCAATGACAGAAGCATGTCACAAATGTGACAATAGGGCTGAGGAATGCGTAGCAAAAGTGGGAGAATTGAAACAATCAGCCTGAACGAACATTGAAAAATACAAACAATGTTGTTGCAAGATGCCACTTCAAGGGCAACTGCCGTAATGCTGCGCTAAATTACTACTATGGGCAGAAGGGATACTGTCACACCCAAATCCAAGGCGGCTGAATGTTTTGGATGAAGCACATGGGTGACCCATACCACTCAGGTACACACACCCTCACCTGGCACTCAATCGGAACCCGTCACCCAAACAACATACACATGCATTACACACAGATGCATGGGCACTCACCGGACAATGCATCATAATCAGGTAGTTCTCCCACACCTTGGATCTGTTCCTCTCTGACGAAGGCCCCAGCAACAGACTCATGTTCAGTGAGTTTGCTGTCCTCTTGTGGAGACCCACCGCCAGTCACCAGAGTAGCGGCATGATTTGAGGCCAGCTTGTTCTTTGCTCTGCGTTTCAGGTCATTCCACCGCTTGTAGCAATCTTCAGCTGTGCGCCTCACAAATCCAAGGGCACTTATGCGGTCGGCGATGATCTGCCAGTGTGCCTTACGTTGACCAGTTGTGGTCTTGGACCCTGCAGTCACAAGCATTTCGTGGCTATGTGCCGACACATAGAACACAAGTGCATCAAGTTCCACCTCATTAAAGCAAGGCTTCCTTGAGGCACCAGAGTCTGTAGCCGTGTCTGGGGTCTCAGCCTGTTGTGCCAGAGCACCCTTTTCCCTCTTCTTTAAAGGTGGAGCAGAGCCAGAGTGGCTTACGCCGCTCTGGTCAGTAGGGGCAGAATCACCGGTGGACTGAGTAGTAGGAGTGTGGGAATGCAGGCAGGCATTGGTTGCAGGGTAATTTTGGCAGGGGGAACGTCAGTTTGATGGACCTGGACTGACACTGTCCTGGCTGGGAGAGTCAGAGCTGGGGCGGATGGAGCTGCATCTGCCCCTCCAGCCTCCCCACCCTGCATACTTGGGGCAGCAGATGACATAGCTGCCCCAGATCCACGTGGCTTGGTGACAACAACTTGCACCGCCACACGTGGCCTAGACTTGCTGACCTGGAAGTCAGCCAGGGAGTCATCCTGTGCCAGGTCAGGTGCCACAATGGGCTGGTCCAACAGCGGCTGAGCTGGGATGGTGTCAGCCACGTTTCCCTCAACCATGGGGGTGGCATGGGTGTCCCTGATTGTTCCTCCACACATGGGGGTATAGGGGAACCCTGCAAATAGCGGCCACGTCCCCTACTGCGCCCACCACGCCCACCTTTTGAAGGTCGGCCACCTTTGCCTCCCTTACCGCTCGGTCGCCTACCAACCATGGCACTGATGTTGTTGTGCGTATGGGAGTTGCAGTAAACTATTGTCCTGGGCAATTGGGGGTGAAAGGGGTAGGATACTAGATGGAATTCGTACCCTAGTGCTCTAACAAGGCTGTCTGTGACCCCTGGGGGAAGATGAAGGGTCACGCAACGCACAGGCAGCCCAAAATCAAAAATGAACGTGCACACAACCCCTCGTAGACCACGTGCGTGAAAAAATGAACCCGCACTACGCTGTGGCACCCAGAAACACAAAAATAAGTGTACCCGTAATACACGCAGCCTACAATGACCTCTGAAGGGGAACGCGACACACGGGGCAAGCACAGTTGCTAAGTACGTGCGGAACTCACCGTCTCCCTGGAAAAAGAACGTGAAAAATACGCGCGTGTGCGCGTTGGCAACACCCCCGCCAAAAGAAGAATTTTACGCTGTCTGAGGAGACAGGACAAAAGGAGAAGTGAACTCTGTTTGAGGAAACAGGCCCAACAAAAATTCAGAAAAGAGCTGTCAGAGGTAACAGGGAGTACGAACTAGAAACGCTGTGAAGTACAGATTTCACCCACTCGCTCCTCCACGAAAAGCACGTACAAGGAAATGGCGTCCTACACGTAGCTTTTAAACCAGCCCACACGTACACGTCAAATACGCGTGTACGCAGGCGCTTTCCTCCAATTACACGCAATGACACTCAGACGTGCAGTTTTTCCACCTGTGCTCTGTTATCATGTGCTATGAGGGAAACGCCCGCGCGCGTAATGTAACTTACGCGATTATGCGCTAAGGGCCTTTGATTCAATGAAATCGTGTGCGTGTGCTGACGTGCTTACGCGCTAAGGCCCTTTCCTCGAATTACACGCTGACGTGAAAACACACGGAAGACCACGCTCCTGCCCAGAAGGCCGAATTACTGCCCCCCAGAGGCCCAAGCACGCTCCCACCTGCCATCTGCTGCTGCCTGACTGCCTGCTGCCCATGTGCCCTGCCATTTGCTGCCTGCACGTCAGCCAGGGGTGTAGTTGCTGTGACCACCCCTGCTGGAACCGAAGACTCCCAACTGGGATTCCATCGCTCCACAGCCCCAGGACCCAGTTGCCCACCCACTCCTGCCTCTGGGGTTGCCATGTTCAGCACAACACCATCTGGCAGCACTGGCAACCCCCAGCCAGAGAGGCAGAGGGCCACCAGCTTCACTGCCACCGAAGTTGGTGTCCTGGTGGAGCAAGTCCTGGGGCAGTATGATGCCCTCTTTGGAAGTTTGCGCGCCGACAATGAAGGACGGACCAGGATCTGGATGGACATCGTGACTGCTATCAACACGGAGGGGGTGGCAGTCCGCGACTTACATCATGTCAAGAAGCGCTGGGAGGACTTCAGGTCCAGGATCCTCAACAAGGCTCGGCGCCTCGCTTAGGCAGCGGATGCCAAGGGCGCCGGGGCCAGCTGTCGAACCATCAAATGAGGGTCCTGGAACGCATATGCCCAGTGCTCTACTTCCAGATCCTTGAGAGGCAGACCCGTCTGCAGTCGAGCGGTAAGTGTACATGCATGTTGATAGTACCCTGTGCGTGTCGTGGTGTGCCAGTAGTGTGCAGGTTGCACATCTGTTTATGTAGGGCCATGTAGGGATGTGTATGAACATGGGCGTGAGGCTGCCACATGTGAGTCCTCTCAGTTGTGAGACACATTGATGGTGTATGTGTAGGTAAGCATGCTGGGCAAATGCAGGTGTTGGAGCACACATGTTTGAATTTCTGTGTATGTACATTGGCATGGTTGTGGCATGGATGGTGGTTCATAATGCATGTATCTGCACTGTGTACATGTGCATGTATGTGTATCTGACAAGTGTGCAACTGTGATGCAACATGGATGCACGTGACACTGATATGTAGAAGGATGAACGGCAGATGTGACATGTATGGCGATCTCATCACTGCAACAGTTGGAGGAGATGTAGACATGCATGTAAGTGTGGTGGCGTGTGTGCATGTCTAGTGCACTCCTTGTGTTTCATGTGATGTCAGGCTCACCTTTGGCTGTTCATGCTGTTGTATGTGTATGGATGGTGTTGCCTGGTGCAATATTGCTGTTGAATGTTCATGTGTGTGAGTTAAAATGACATGTGTGCCGTGGAGTGTGATGCCGTGTCTGTAGTTAAACAATGCCACTCATGTGCAACTGTCATGTGTGTATCAGTCCATTGTACAGTGCCCAGATGCCTGTGTTTTATCTCTCCCTGTCTGCAGCGTCAACTGAAGAAGAGGGCGGAGAGGGTGCTGTGGCGCAGAGCGGCAGGGATCATCCCGCCAGCCGGAGACGCAAGGCCCGGCTCCCCTCCCAGGTTGTCATCTTGTCGGGGAGTGAGGAGTCCGGTGCCGCGTCCCAGGCCGCAGCTGCCGAGGGAAGGTCCAAGAGGCTGAGGTCGGAGTTGGACTCCTCGGCAGCAGAAGGGGCAGCTGAGACCCCACAGGGTCCGACGGAAGAAGATGGCACAGAGTCATTCAGGTTGGTTGGGGGTTTGGTGGAGGAGGCCGTGCAAGGGACAGACACGGGGTCTGGAGGTGGGGATTCCACTGGTGCTAGTGGTGCAGTGCAGGGGCAGGGACAGGAGGCAGCACAGGCCACCGCAGAGGTGCCTGTGTGTAATCCTGTCCCCGATCCTGTGACTGCATCATCCCGCACCAGCAGGGATGCCTACGTCCAGACCTGTTTTCAGGGAGGGGATCCGCTTACAACAACTGGCCTTCCCCTCCCTGCGGACGTGGCTATCCGGGACCGGGTTGAGCCTGTCCTGGATGGGGTGGCGTTGCGTCAACGAGCCATGCGAGGTGACCTGCAGTCTTTTCATGAGGAGACTGCACGTCATCTCGAATGGCTCGTTGACCTACTGGGACAGCTCACCAGGGCCGGATTCCTCCGTTTGCTGGACCTTGTTCCGACCCCCTCCTCAACTGAAACCCCCATGTGCCAGTCGTACTCCATGCCATCTTCCCACCCATGTATCACCTGGGTACCCTGTGGAGCTGCCTTTGACCCTGCGGCCAGGCTGGTGGAGGACACATCCCTGCCACAGTTGGGAGTTGGACATCCAGCAGGGGTGGCCACATCAGCAACTGCACCCCAGCCGGAGGAGGATGTGCAGGCAGCAAGAACCAGGGCACAGGCAGAGGCACAGCAGCAGCAGCAACAAGGTGGGAGCCATGATGGCTTGGGGCCTTCGTCATCGGAGGGGCAGGCATCGGCCAGAGGGCAGGAGGACCCAGGACTGGAAGTGTCTTCTGTGTTTCAGCGGTTAGGCCATGCTATAGATGCGGAGCGGCAGCGGCAGAAGAGGCACGGCTCACGATGGTCACGGCGGAGAACTCCATGCGGAGGGCCCTGAGGCGGGCAGAGTGCCTCGAGGCAACTCGCAGGGAGTTGGAACAGGCCATGAGTGCCTCCCTGTGAGACCTCAGAGCCAGGACAGAGGGTCGCCTCCAGGACATTGAGCAGGAGTTCGATGATGCCCTGGCCCAGGACATCCAAAAGAGAGCCGTCGGACTAGCCCGCTGCCATTGTAAATAGTTTTTAGAGTTAGGTTTCCTTTTCGTTTTCCTTTTATTTGTGGTCAATGGACAATGCCACACACATTTGTGTATAGTTATATTTTTAGGTAGTTTCTTAGGTAGGTTTCATTTGTTTAGTTGGGCTCATGGACCCTTTACATCGTTGGACAATGGATTGATTTTTTTGGGGGATTTTTGCACATGGATTAATGGATTTTTATTTTGGACAATGGATTGTATATAGTTACATCATGGATTCATTTGGATTTTTTTTTTCATTATGGACATGGAGTAATGTTTTTTTTTTTTCAGGACCATGTATTGTAAATAGTTGGACTATGGATTGCTTTCGCATTTTTATTTATCATTATGAACATGAAACAATGGATATCTTTTTTTAACCTTTTTTTGGATTTGCGTTGGTGGAGGGAGAGTTTGGACTGTTTTTCTTTCTAATTTTTTGCATTGGTTATCATTTTCATTCTTTCCTCTTTTTCATACGCTTTTCATTTCATGTTTGATAATTTGGTATGCTTTCATTTCTTTTATTTATTTATGTACCTAATACATTTTCATATTTTAGTTCCATGTGTGGGATTTGCTCATTGGGTTGATGCATGTGAAATTGTGAGTTTACACAGGCAATGACAACCAGTGCATGTGTGTGATGGACATGTGTTGATGTACATAGTTGAGTTTTGGTTTGTGTCTTGAGATAGGCATGTCAATGTGGGGTGGATTGGGAAATCATTGCGTCTCAAGAACGGGGTGGCGTGATGTGGTATTTTTTGGTGTAGAAGTGGGCCATGACTGTGCATCTTTATTTCGTGTAGGGGAGACATGAATGGGACATGAGTGGGGGCCTGCTGGCAGGTGCCCTGCACTGCTGGGGGGTGGGGGTGCAAGGGGACATGAGTGGGGGCCTGCTGGCACGTGCCCAGCACTGCTGGGGGGTGGAGGTGTAAGGGGACATGAGTGGGGGCATGCTGGCAGGTGCCCTGCACTGCTGGAGGGTGGGGGTGCAGGGAGACATGAGTGGGGGCCTGCTGGCATGTGCCCTGCACTGCTGGGGGGTGGGGGTGCAAGGGGACATGAGTGGGGGCCTACTGGCAGGTGCCCTGCACTGCTGGGGGCTGGGGGTGCAGGGGGACATGAGCGGGACATGAGTGGGGGCCTGCTGGCAGGTGTCCTGCACTGCTGGGGGGTGGGGGTGCAAGGGGACATGAGTGGGGGCCTGCTGGCAGGTGCCCTGCACTGCTGGGGGGTGGGGGTCCAGGGGTCATGAGTGGGACATGAGTGGGGGCCTTCTGGCAGGTGCCCTGCACTGCTGGGGGGTGGGGGTGCAAGGGGACATGAGTGGGGGCCTGCTGGCAGGTGCCCTGCACTGCTGGAGGGTGGGGGTGCAAGGGGACATGAGTGGGTGATCAGTAGTGCAAGCTGACATGTGGCTTGGCTGGGGGTCATGCCCATGGTAGATGGGCTGCCTGTGGGACATGACCAGGGGTGCAGGGTAGTCCCCTGTGGTGTGGGCTGCCTGCAGGGGCTGTGGGGGGTGTAGAGGGAACACCTGGGAGGAACCACACTGCCAATTCACGTGTAGGAATCCCTGCGCATTCCAGACATTCAGAACACCACTCTGACAGCAAAATCGCGTGTGAAACTTCCCGTGCACCCCCGAAATACATGTACCCCACTCGCACAGGGCCCTTTCGCGTGTAAAACTTCACGCGAACCCCAGTAATACACGCACCCCGCTCGCACAGGGCCATTTCGCGTGTAAAACTTCCCGCGAACACCAGGAATACACGTACCCCACTCGCACAGGCCCTTTCGCGTGTGAAACTTCCCGCGCACCCCTGAAATGCACGTACCCTGCTGAAATTGTATGTGAGACTTCCCGCGAACCTCAGTAATACACGTACCCCGCTCGCACAGGGCCCTTTCGCGTGTGAGACTTCCCGCACAGTAACATGACTTCTGACTGGCAGTTGCTTAAGGTAAGTAGGAGGAGGAAAGAGTTTGTGGTGGAATGGTGAGGAGGGTTGGGGGTCAGAGTTGAGACCTGGAGACAAGTCTGCAGGCACGAGGGAGTGTCATCTCAGCAAGGAGGAAATGAGTATGGGGTTGGGGAGTACAATCAGGCCCTAGGACAGGGAATCACTTTAGTAACTGGCCAAGCACCTTGAGATCCTCCTAACCTACCTAACCTCTGAGTGACTTTGTGGACCTATTTGAAACAAAGATCTGGACTTCACCAGGCATGTTGACTTTACCCAAAAGATGTTCTCACATCTGCGGCTGCAAACAGAGACCCACCAGGAATACAGACCATCAGCCAATGTAGTCAAGTTGAGACCCCAACAGTCTTTTGTAGGATAAGCATTCTGAAGCAAGAAGGCTTTTGTTTTGTTTATTTACCTTCTTGACCCCTACATTTGAGTTTCAAATCTTTTCTTAAAGTCCCATATAGATGTTTGAACTAGAAACAAGAGTTTCTACCTCTGTTGGTTCACTTGGCTTCATGACAGAGAGGAGTGCAGCACTCCACAGCTGCATCCCGCTTACCACAGCATCAGAGTGAAGAGTCAAAATTACAGTTGACCTTCAACAAGGCTCTGTCCATATATGCACCAAGCAGGGACAAGTCCACATGTGCAGCAAGAAAGTTACTTTAATTACTGCTAACCTAATCCCACTCTCAGCCTAAAATTAATAAACACCTGAGTTTGGGCAGGTTAAACAGTCTCTGGGGGCAGGCCCCATATGCTATACAAGCTGGGGGTTTCTGGTAGAAATATGGGATTTTGTAGGCAAAGAAGGAATTTTAGAGGATTCTGGAGAGAGAAGCAGAAACCAGTAGCAGCACAGCAGGGTAATGGAGGCTGGAGAGTGGAGCCAAGAGGACACAAGATGAGGTTGGAGGTGGTAAAGTGTAAGAAAATGGTAAGGATGAGCATCAGGAGAAGTGAGAAGGAGATAGAATGGAACCAGGAGGTGGCATGGAAGAGCATCCAGAGAAGTAAGGAGAAGGGGGAGAGGAACAAGGAGGGAGTGAAAAAGAACAATCTGAGAAGGGGAACAGGGAGGTGATGAGTAGGGAAATCAGGGGAGTTGAAGAGGAGGCATAGAGGAACCAAGAGGTGGGGAGGACAAACAACAGGAGGAATGAGGGCAAGGAGTAAACGAACAAAGACGTGGGGAGGACAAACATTAGGGAAGTGAAGAGGGTCTCTAGAGCATCCAGGGGGAAATATATCAGATGGAAGGAGAAGGAAGTGGAGGAGAGTCAGAAGGTGGCTCAGATAGGAATATATGCAATCAGAGGTGAAGGAAGACATTGAGCGTGGACAAGAGAAGATTAAAAGCAAAGCGCTTTAGTTTGCAGAGAAGGAACAGACACACCCTAACATTGAAAGGTGTGAGTGGAAGAGGGGCGGAGAAATGAGCATGTCACAAGCTATTGTGGTATTCCACAATACTACTGTAGGAACAAGAGAAAGAGAGGGGTAAAAGAGGATAAGTCAGGAAAGGACCATTAGACAAGAGGCATATTTATTTTTGTATTTTGTATTTCATTTGGGTTTTATATAGCGCTTTAAGCCAAACCGCTGTACATGAGGTCATAAAAACAGTACAATACAAGTGAAAATTAACACAGGCAATCTGCCATGTTAACCAGATGAAGAAGATAACACTTCAAAGAGTCACAAAATAAAGAATAAGCAGAGATAGAGAAAAGAGAAAGAGGGAGAGCATTCCAGTGCAAGGGAGCCAGCCGGGAGAATGAACGAAAAAGTGATTGAGCACACGAAGGACGTGGGACAACAAGAAGAAATTGAGAACATGAATGAAGAGAGTGAGAAGGGGAGTAGAATGAAACCAAAGAACAAAGATAATTAGGTGCAAGACCATGAAGAGATTTGCAGACAAGACACAGAAAGTTATATTCAAGTTGGGACCGGAATGAGAGTCAGCAAAGAGTAGAAAGAGAAGAAGAAATGGAATCACGAGGAGTAAGAAGAAAAAGTAAATGGATAGAAGCATTGACAACAGATTCTTGAGGAGCAAGACGGGTAAGAGGAAGACCAAAGAGAGCAGTGGAACAGTAAAAAAGTCAGGAAAATATTAGGGAAGGTATTAAGGGTTCAGTAGCAACAAAAGACAGGAAAGAACAGCTTTCCTAATATCACATAAGTGATAGCAACAGGCATGTGAGGATGAGTGAGGGGGGATAGCTCAGGGGCAACACGTTTGTCTTGGAAGCAAGACAACGATGCACAACACAAATTCGAATTCCGATCCCATGCTTAGAAACCAATCTCTGGTATTAACCCTTTAAGTGCCATGGGTATTTCTCCCCAGTGCCAGGGCCTCTTTTAGTGATTTCGGTATGTGGCCATTCAATGGCTTGTAATTTTTTTGTTACATAAGATATCTCGGCCAAATTTGGCTTCTTTTTTTCCCACATGTAGGCAGTTGTAACGCTACCCAGGAATCCTAGGTTGCTGTAGGGGGGTGAGAGAAAATAACCAAAAAGGGGGAACATTTTGGGTTTTTTCATAAAATGTCAATAAACTGATGCACAAAGTAGCCGGTGTTTTTTTTCCTTATAAGAGCTAGGAACGAATGGTTTGCTGTGCTGAATTTCCCAATTTCCTGGCTTTCAAGAACAGGTTGAGTGGAAACGGAAAAAAAATATTTTGATGTGGTTATCAACCGTTTTGTGAGAGGTAGGCGATTTTGGACATTTTTGCCAATTGGACATGCATGGACGGAATGGAAGAAAAGGGTAGGAAAGCCGATTTGGAGAACGGAAAGGCATATATTTCTGAAAAGTAGATAAAATTCCAAGTTTAGGAAGGGGTGATTTGCGTAGGTCAGGCAACAACTAGGTAGGGGAAACTGCCATAGATTGGGGGAAAAGCGGGAAAATGACAGAAAAAAAGGTATGTGTTGGACATGGTTGGCTTGGTAGGGCAATGGCTTCTATGAATTTTGAGAAAAGCAATTCTCCGCTACATTCCCCCGACTCTTGCAGTTAGGAGAGCACACAATTTTTGTACTGTTTTACAAAACAAGCAATACCACAAGCCAAACACTGAGCGATGGCACACAGGGGTTTTACACTCACGGCCTGAACAGACGCACTTAGCATGTATAAATCGGGAAAACCAATGTGGTGAGGAACGGCAAGCATACATTTTGTGAAAGAACACAGGCAGACCTTTTCAAGGGTAGGTGACTTCTGCAGGTTACAAAAGTGTATGGTGCCTAAAGCAGCGACTAAATGTAGGTCACATTTGGGAAATGAAAGGGTTGTGTGACAAAGGGCACCAGCAAATGGGTCAAAACATTATGAAAACCACACAAACACAACACATGGCCTACCATCCCACGTTCCCACAGGTGTCCCGATGAAAACGGTACCTCATATGTGTGGGTGCACCTACCTGGGCACCAAGGGGAAAGCCTAAAACACAAGTAACCTCAAGTTTGTTTTCAGATCGGAATTTCAGACGCTCTGCCGACCGGCACACCATAAAGATATGGGCCTCGGGTGTCCAAGCCACCAAGGAAAACAGGGAATCCCGTGCATTTTCGAAAAGAGAACACCCGTGGGAATCCGCAGAGGTATGATTTACCCAAATCGCCCCAGAATGTATTACCCAGACACCCCCGCAAAGTGTGAAATGTGGGAAAGAAATGCATTTTCCACACATTTCGCTCGGCTCACCCATCGAAACACGCCCCCAACAACACATGGCCTACCGTCCCGCGTTCCCACAGGTGTCTCGATGAAAACGGTACCTCACATGTGTGGGTGCACCTACCTGGCCGCCAAGGGGAAAGCCTAAAACTCAAGTAACCCCAAGTCTGTTTTCAGACTGGAATTTCAGACTCTCTGCCGACCGGCACAACATACAGATATGGGCCTCGGGTGTCCAAGCCACCAGGGAAAACAGGGAACCCCATGCATTTCCGAAAATATGGCACCCGTGGGAATCCGCAGAGGTATGATTTGCGCACATCGCCCCACAATTTATTACCCAGACACTCTTGCAAAGTCCGAAATGTGGGGAAAAAAACACATTTTCCGCACATTTCGCTCGGCTCACCCATCGAAACACGCCCCCAACAACACATGGCCTAGCGTCCCGCGTTCCCGCAGGTGTCCCAATGAAAACGGTACCTCACATGTGTGGGTGCACCTACCTGGCCGCCAAGGGGAAAGCCTAAAACACAAGTAACCCCAAGTCTGTTTTCAGACCGGAATTTCAGACGCTCTGCCGACCGGCACAACATACAGATATGGGCCTCGGGTGTCCAAGCCACCAAGGAAAACAGGGAACCCCATGCATTTCCGAAAAGAGGACACCCGTGGGCAGGAGCGTTGCTAGGAGGGGTGAAGGGGGCTAAAGCCCCTGATCTTTTGGTTGTAGCCCCTGATTGAATCTCAGAAGCTACAGCCAAAAGACTAGCTTGCCCCCAGTCCCAACAGTTCGGACATCAGCTTAGCCCTGGGTCTTTTCCAGACCTAGCAACTCCCCTGCCCGTGGGAATCCACAGAGGTATGATTTGCGCACATCGCCTCAGAATTTACTACCCAGACACCCGCTCAAAGTCCGAAATGTGAGGAAAAAAACCCATTTTCTGCACATTTCGCTCGGCTCACCCATCGAAACACGCCCCCAACAACACATGGCCTACCGTCCCGCGTTCCCACAGGTATCCCGATGAAAACGGTACCTCACATGTGTGGGTGCACCTACCTGGCCGCCAAGGGGAAAGCCTAAAACACAAGTAACCCCAAGTCTGTTTTCAGACCGGAATTTCATACGCTCTGCCGACCAGCACAACATACAGATATGGGCCTCGGGTGTCCAAGCCACCAAGGAAAACAGGGAACCCCATGCATTTCCGAAAAGAGGACACCCGTGGGAATCCACAGAGGTATGATTTGCGCACATCGCCCCAGAATTTATTACCCAGACACCCCTGCAAAGTCCAAAATGTGGGGAAAAAACACATTTTCCGCACATTTCGCTCGGCTCACCCATCGAAACACGCCCCCAACAACACATGGCATACCGTCCCGCGTTCCCACAGGTGTCCCGATGAAAACGGTAGCTCACATGTGTGGGTGCACCTACCTGGCTGCCAAGGGTAAAACCTAAAACACAAGTAACCCCAAGTCTGTTTTCAGACCGGAATTTCAGTCGCTCTGCCGACCGGCACAACATACAGATATGGGCCTCGGGTGTCCAAGCCACCAAGGAAAACAGGCAACCCCATGCATTTCCGAAAAGAGGATACCCGTGGGAATCCGCAGAGGTATGATTTGCGCACATCGCCCCAGAATTTATTACCCAGACACCCCCGCAAAGTCCGAAATGTGGGAACAAAAACGCTTTGTCTGCACATTTCGCTCAGCTCACCCATCAAAACACGCCCCCAACAACACATGGCCTACCGTCCCGCGTTCCCACAGGTGTCCCATGAAAACGAAACCTCACATGTGTGGGTGCACCTACCTGGCCGCCAAGGGGAAAGCCTAAACCACAAGTAAACCCAAGTCTGTTTTCAGACCGGAATTTCAGATGCTCTGCCGACCAGCACAACATACAGATATGGGCCTCGGGTTTCCAAGCCACCAAGGAAAACAGGGAACCCCATGCATTTCCGAAAAGAGGACACCCGTTGGAATCCGCAGAGGTATGATTAGCGCACATCGCCTCAGAATTTATTACCCAGACACCCCCGCAAAGTCCAAAATGTGGGGAAAAAACTCATTTTCCGCACATTTCGCTCGGCTCACCCATCGAAACACGCCCCCAACAACACATGGCGTACAGTCCCGCATTTCCACAGGTGTCCCGATGAAAACGGAAGCTCACATGTGTGGGTGCACCTACCTGGCTGCCAAGGGTAAAGCCTAAAACACAAGTAACCCCAAGTCTGTTTTCAGACCAGAATTTCAGACGCTCTGCCGACCGGCACAACATACAGATATGGGCCTCGGGTGTCCAAGCCACCAAGGAAAACAGGCAACCCCATGCATTTCCGAAAAGAGGATACCCGTGGGAATCCGCAGAGGTATGATTTGCGCACATCGCCCCAGAATTTATTACCTAGACACCCCTGCAAAGTCCGAAATGTGGGAAAAAAACGCATTTTCCGCACATTTCGCTCGGCTCACCCATCGAAAAATGCCCCCAACTACACATGGCCTACCGTCCCGCGTTTCCATAGGTGTCCCGATGAAAACGCCACCTCACATGTGTGGGTGTACCTACCTGGCCACCAAGGGGAAAGCCTAAAACACAAGTAACCCCAAGTCTGATTTCAGACCGGAATTTCAGACGCTCTGCCGACCGGCACAACATACAGATATGGGCCTCGGGTGTCCAAGCCACCAAGGAAAACAGTGAAGCCCATGCATTTCCGAAAAGAGGACACCCGTGGGAATCCGCAGAGGTATGATTTGCGCACATCGCCCCAGAATTTATTACCCAGAAACCCCCCCCAATTTCCGAAATGTGGGGAAAAAAACGCATTTTCCGCACATTTCGCTCGGCTCACCCATTGAAACACGCCCCCAACAACACGTGGCCTACCGTCCCGCTTTCCCACAGGTGACTTGATGAAAACGGTACCTCACATGTGTGGGTGCACCTACCTGGCCGCCAAGGGGAAAGCCTAAAACACAAGTAACCCCAAGTCTGTTTTCAGACCGGAATTTCAGACGCTCTGCCGACCAGCACAACATACAGATATGGGCCTCGGGTGTCCAAGCCACCAAGGAAAACAGGGAACCCCATGCATTCCCGAAAAGAGGACACCCGTGGGAATCCGCAGAGGTATGATTTGCGCACATCGCCCCAGAATTTATTACCCAGACACCCCTGCAAAGTCCGAAATGTGGGGAAAAAAGCGCATTTTCCGCACATTTCGCTCGGCTCACCCATCGAAACACGCCCCCAACAACACATGGCGTACCGTCCCGCGTTCCCACAGGTGTCCCGATGAAAACGGTAGCTCATATGTGTGGGTGCACCTACCTGGCTGCCAAGGGTAAAGCCTAAAACACAAGTGCCCCAAGTCTGTTTTCAGACTGGAATTTCAGACGCTCTGCCGACTGGCACAACATACAGATATGGGCCTCGGGTGTCCAAGCCACCAAGGAAAACAGGGAACCCCATGCATTTCCGAAAAGAGGATACCCGTGGGAATCCGCAGAGGTATGATTTGCGCACATCGCCCCAGAATATATTACCCAGACACCCCCGCAAAGTCTGAAATGTGGGAACAAAAACGCATTTTCCGCACATTTCGCTCGGCTCACCCATCGAAACACGCCCCCAACAACACATGGCCTACCGTCCCACGTTCCCACAGGTGTCCCATGAAAACAATACCTTACATGTGTGGGTGCACCTACCTGGCCGCCAAGGGGAAAGCCTAAAACACAAGTAAACCCAAGTCTGTTTTCAGACCGGAATTTCAGATGCTCTGCCGACCAGCACAGCATACAGATATGGGCCTCGGGTTTCCAAGCCACCAAGGAAAACAGGCAACCCCATGCATTTCCGAAAAGAGGACACCCATTGGAATCCGCAGAGGTATGATTAGCGCACATCGCCTCAGAATTTATTACCCAGACACCCCCGCAAAGTCCAAAATGTGGGGAAAAAAATGCATTTTCCGCACATTTCGCTCGGCTCACCCATCGAAACACGCCCCCAACAACACATGGCCTACCGTCCCGCGTTCCCACAGGTGTCCCGATGAAAACGGTACCTCACATGTGTAGATGCACCTACCTGGCCGCCAAGGGGAAAGCCTAAAACACAAGTAACCCCAAGTCTGTTTTCAGACCGGAATTTCAGACGCTCTGCCGACCGGCACAACATACAGATATGGGCCTCGGGTGTCCAAGCCACCAAGAAAAACAGGGAACCCCATGCATTTCCGAAAAGAGGACACGTGTGGGAATCCGCAGAGGTATGATTTGCACACATCGCCCCAGAATGTATTAACTAGACACCCCTGCAAAGTCCGAAATGTGGGAAAAAAAACGCATTTTCCGCACATTTCGCTCGGCTCACCCATCGAAAAACGCCCCCAACTACACATGGCCTACCGTCCCGCGTTTCCATAGGTGTCCCGATGAAAACGATACCTCACATGTGTGGGTGCACCTACCTGGCCGCCAAGGGGAAAGCCTAAAACACAAGTAACCCCAAGTCTGTTTTCAGACCGGAATTTCAGACGCTTTGCTGACCGGCACAACATACAGATATGGGCCTCGGGTGTCCAAGCCACCAAGGAAAACAGTGAACCCCATGCATTTCCGAAAAGAGGACACCCGTGGGAATCCGCAGAGGTATGATTTGCGCACATCGCCCCAGAATTTATTACCCAGAAACCCCCCCAATTTCCGAAATGTGAAAAAAAAAAAACACATTTTCCGCACATTTCGCTCGGCTCACCCATCGAAACACGCCCCCAACAACACATGGCCTACTCTCCCGCGTTCCCACAGGTGTCCTGATGAAAACGATACCTCACATGTGTGGGTGCACCTACCTGACCGCCAAGGGGAAAGCCTAAAACACAAGTAACCCCAAGTCTGTTTTCAGACCGGAATTTCAGACGCTCTGCCGACCGGCACAACATACAGATATGGGCCTCGGGTGTCCAAGCCACCAAGGAAAACAGGGAACCCCATGCATTTCCGTAAAGAGGACACCCGTGGGAATCCGCAGAGGTATGATTTGCGCACATCGCCCCAGAATTTATTACCCAGACACCCCCGCAAAGTCCGAAATGTGGGGAAAAAAATGCATTTTCCGCACATTTCGCTCGGCTCACCCATCGAAACACGCCCCCAACAACACGTGGCCTACCGTCCCGCTTTCCCACAGGTGTCTTGATGAAAACGGTACCTCACATGTGTGGGCGCACCTACCTGGCCGCCAAGGGGAAAGCCTAAAACACAAGTAACCCCAAGTCTGTTTTCAGACCGGAATTTCAGACGCTCTGCCGACCAGCACAACATACAGATATGGGCCTCGGGTGTCCAAGCCACCAAGGAAAACAGGGAACCCCATGCATTTCCGTAAAGAGGACACCCGTGGGAATCCGCAGAGGTATGATTTGCGCACATCGCCCCAGAATTTATTACCCAGACACCCCCGCAAAGTCCGAAATGTGGGGAAAAAAATGCATTTTCCGCACATTTCGCTCGGCTCACCCATCGAAACACGCCCCCAACAACACGTGGCCTACCGTCCCGCTTTCCCACAGGTGTCTTGATGAAAACAGTACCTCACATGTGTGGGTGCACCTACCTGGCCGCCAAGGGGAAAGCCTAAAACACAAGTAACCCCAAGTCTGTTTTCAGACCGGAATTTCAGACGCTCTGCCGACCGGCACAACATACAGATATGGGCCTCGGGTGTCCAAGCCACCAAGGAAAACAGGGAACCCCATGCATTTCCGTAAAGAGGACACCTGTGGGAATCCGCAGAGGTATGATTTGCGCACATCGCCCCAGAATTTATTACCCAGACACCCCCGCAAAGTCCGAAATGTGGGGAAAAAAATGCATTTTCCGCACATTTCGCTCGGCTCACCCATCGAAACACGCCCCCAACAACACGTGGCCTACCGTCCCGCTTTCCCACAGGTGTCTTGATGAAAACGGTACCTCACATGTGTGGGTGCACCTACCTGGCCGCCAAGGGGAAAGCCTAAAACACAAGTAACCCCAAGTCTGTTTTCAGACCGGAATTTCAGACGCTCTGCCGACCAGCACAACATACAGATATGGGCCTCGGGTGTCCAAGCCACCAAGGAAAACAGGGAACCCCATGCATTTCCGAAAAGAGGACACCCGTGGGAATCCGCAGAGGTATGATTTGCGCACATCGCTCCAGAATTTATTACCCAGAAACCCCTGCAAAGTCCGAAATGTGGGGAAAAAAACGCATTTTCTGCACATTTCGCTCGGCTCACCCATCGAAACACGCCCCCAACAACACATGGCATACCGTCCCGCGTTCCCACAGGTGTCCCGATGAAAATGGTAGCTCACATGTGTGGGTGCACCTACCTGGCTGCCAAGGGTAACGCCTAAAACACAAGTAACCCCAAGTCTGTTTTCAGACCCGAATTTCAGACGCTCTGCCGACTGGCACAACATACAGATATGGGCCTCGGGTGTCCAAGCCACCAAGGAAAACAGGGAACCCCATGCATTTCCGAAAAGAGGATACCCGTGGGAATCCGCAGAGGTATGATTTGCGCACATCGCCCCAGAATTTATTACCCAGACACCCCCGCAAAGTCCGAAATGTGGGAACAAAAACGCTTTGTCCGCACATTTCGCTCGGCTCACCCATCGAAACACGCCCCCAACAACACATGGCCTACCGTCCCGCGTTCCCACAGGTGTCCCATGAAAACGATACCTCACATGTGTGGGTGCACCTACCCAGACACCCCCGCAAAGTCCAAAATGTGGTGGCCCTCTCCTCACCCACCCGGAACGGAGGGGGGGCACATCATGCAGCCCTTCCTAGGAGGCTCAGGGAGGGCTGCATGAGGTGTTCCCCCAGCCATTTGGGGTGGGGGGAGAGGGCCATCACAAAAGGTGGGGCAGGACCTCCAATGCATGGGGCAGTAGGGTTTGGGCACCCTGGGGGCAGAGTGGCACACTAAGGTGCCCATCTGCGCCAAGCGAAGTTAAATAATACAAAATCGTAGGCTGCTTTTTTAGGGGGGGCTAAGGGCCACCCTAAATTGGCAGCGAATGTTGTACTGCAATGGGGGGTGGCACTCACCCCCCCCCAAATGGAGGGCCCCACCTCATGCAACCCTCCCTGGGGCAGATATCTGCTCCTAGGAAGGGGCCTCTGACCGCAGGGAGGGATGCATGAGCTGGCCTCCCCCTATCTGACGCCAGGGAGGGATGCATGAGGTGGGGCCCTCCCTTTGCGGTGGGGGGGAGAGAGCCACCCCCCGTTACAGTAGAACATTTGCCGGCAATGTAGGGTGCCCCTCAGCCCCCCCTAAAAAGCAGCCTACAATTTTGTATTATTTTCTTAGTTTACCTATCTTTGCTTGGCGCAGATGGCCACATTAGTGTGCCAATCTCCCCCCAGGGTGCCCAAACCCTACTGCCCCATCTATTGGGGGGCCTGTCCCACCATTTGTGGTGGCCCTCTCCTCACCCACACCGAACGGAGGGGGGGGCACATCATGCAGCCCTTCCTAGGAGGCTCAGGGAGGGCTGCATTAGGTGTACCCCTAGCCATTAGAGGGCCACCGCAATAGATGGGGCACTAGGGTTTGGGCACCCTGAGGGCAGATTGGCACACTAATGTGGCCATGTGTGCCAAGCGAACTTGGGTAAACAAAAAAAAGAATACAAAATTGTAGGCTGCATTTAAAGGGGGGCTGAGGGGCACCCTAAATTGGCAGCGAATGATGTACTGCAACGGGGGCTGTCCCTCACCCCCCCCCACCCCAAATGGAGGGCAGATCCCTGGCTCCACAGGCGTCCCCAGAAAGAGAGCTCAGGCCTGGTGGGGCCAGATTGTAGCAGCTAACCCCAGGCCTACGGGGGGCTTAGGTGGAGATCGGGAATACCCCCCCACCTCATAATTAAAACCAAGCGAGGAGTGACAACCGCACCTTCCCCAGCCGCAGTGGGTGCAAGGGACTTTGGAGGACTGGGTAATGAAAAACACCCTGGTGGTTCCGCTCTCTGCCCCCCGAGATAGACTCACAGATTCCAGTTGGTGTGGTGAAGAGATGCAGGGGGGAGAGTGAGTGCCGGGTCCAGGCTACGCTGCCCCAATAGACTGAGGGGTTGGGGGCAACACACGGCGGTGGAGAGAGCTTGGAGGATTGTGGCGCGCCTTGAGGTCTGAGCCCATTGCCAAGAGTCAACTTTAGCAGACACAGTGCATCCCTGTCCGTCCTGATCAGTGTGAGACACGGTCCGGTGCTGGGCCTCCACGGAGCCAGGCTTAGCTGCTCAGGGGCAGCAGGCGACTCATGCTGAGAACCTCTAAAGAACACAACACACCAGGGAGGAGATATGGACCCAGGAACTACACAGAGGCTTCAGGGTTTCCAGCGGTCTCAAACGAACATGTCAGCCTTGCAACCTCACGACACTCCTCTGGTCCCATGAGGGGATCAAGAGACTTCGACCAAGGTGGATATCCGACTCCTTTTGGAGGAGATCCGGGCATTCCGAACAAGCATGACTGCCACAGTTTCTGCACTCCAGGAGAAGGTTCATAGGATTGAGGACAAGGTCGAAGCCCTGGAAAATAACCATCAGTCGGTCGATCAGGTAGAAATGAGGACAAAGGGCCATCTGCAAGATCTGGAGCAGAGAAACTTGGATTTAGAGGCCAAACTCGATGACTTAGAGAACAGGGAAAGGAGAGCGAATATTCGGATACATGGCTTGAAGGAACTGCCGAATGAATCTCCCTCCACCTTGGAGAGCAGAGTCAAAGCCTTAATAATCACTCTGCTGCCACAGCCGATGACCCCTGAGCTGGTATTTGAAAGAGTGCACCGGGCGAGTGGTTCCCCTGGAGGCCCCCCGACCGGTACTGGCTAAATGCCACTACTTCAAGCATAAAACGGAAATAGTTTGGCTGGTCAGAGAGCGAGATTCCATCAATTTTGAGGGTTCAAAGGTACGCATCTATCAGGTCCTCTGGGCAGAGACCCTGGCAAAGAGAAGGGCGTGTAGACCGTTAACCTCCTGGCTTAGAGAGCGGAACATTCCATACAGATGGCGCCACCCCTTCGCTCTCACCTTCACTCGTGATGAGGTCGAATATACAGTTGTCACGGCAGAGGAGGCCTCTGGCGTGCTGCGGGGCTTGCAGGTGGGGGGAGAGACTGCCGAAGGAGGGGAAGATATGCCTACATCATCCGAGCCCAGTAGGAAGCCTTCGGGCCCGTGGCTTCACAAAAACCGCGTGAAAAAGGGGAGGACATTTGCAAAACTGAGTACCCCATGACAATCGCCGGCAGGATAGCTTGTTCTGCATGATGGAGACTTCCTAGAGGGGATCAGTGGTTTGTACAGAGAGGACTCGGACTGGTTTTTCGCTTCCTTGAAGCTTGCTGGGAGTCCTTACAGACTGGCCACTCCGGGGTTTTTATTATTATTTTTTTTACCTTGTTTTCTTCACCTTGGTTTGCTGTTGGACGAGCAAGCCGGGCTGGGCACAAAATGATGTTGTCTTTGAGCAATCCGCTAGAATAAGTTTTTGAACTTACTCCAGTTGTGCACTAGGTTCCTGGGCTTCACCCGTTGAGTGGCCCTATGTTTAAACCTAGGGCGTCTCCCATGTTTGGAAATGTAGTCAATTGTTTCTGTCTACTTTTTTCCGCTCTACTTTCTTCCTGGCCTCTTTTCTTGGGAGGGGGAGAAGGGTCACTCATGACCCTTCTTCACTTTCGCACTGGCCTTTTTACTCTTTTTTCTTTTTTGGGATGGGTGGGGGAGGGTGGGTACCCCGGGGTTCTGCAATGGTCCGCACCTGATGTACTAAGTGGGCGGGAAGCACATTTGTTAGGGAGATCTGAATCTTTTTGAGTCTTCAGCTAAGGATGAAGAGATTGTGTTGTCCGAGGGATGGGGGGTAAGGTCATTAGAATTGGATCCCTGAATGTTAAGGGCTTAAACTCCCCGCAGAAAAGATCCATGCTATTCCGAATTTTTAAGCAGGCGAGCATAGATATCCTTTTTATCCAGGAAACAAAATACAGGCAGGGGAATTAATTTGATTTGCGGAGCAGAATTTTAGAGGGCACGATCTGGGCTTCAGGGTTGGAGAAGAAGGGAGGCGTGGGCATCCTATATCGCTCCTCATTGGGCCTCCAGGTCTCACACGTTAGCAGGGACCTTGCAGGGAGATTGTTGGTGGTGCAGGGTTCGATTGGTCCAGTGTAGATTGTGTTGTGCTCAGTGTACGCCCCAAACATCCAGCAGTTGTCGTTCACGAGGGAGCTCTTTGCACCCTTGGAGAGTCAGCGAACTGGACCACTGATTTGTGGAGGGGATTTTAATCAAATCGTGAACCCGGCTTATGATTGGAAATCATATAGGGCAGGATCTCTTCCCCCCAGCTAATGATACCTTCCAACACCTACTCTCCAATCATCACCTAATAAACACTTGGAGATCTGCGCACCCACATACTAAAGCTTACACGTTCTACTCCCCCCCCCACACCAAACATATTCCAGGATAGATTATATTCTTTTGGAAAGTGGGTTGGAACACTTGATGAGAGGGTCATCGAACGAGGTAGTGGGCTAGTCAGACCATGACATGGTCACTTTAGACCTCGACCTGGGCCAAAGCACAGTGACTGATAAGCGATGGATATGCAATGACACATTATTCAAAGACCCCCTATTCAGGGAGTCTCTTGGTACCGAGATCAGGGACGTGGGGGGGTGCCTCTCCCGACGGTGTGGGAAGCTGCGAAGGTGACAATAAGGGGCCTCATGATCTCGTAGGGATCCTCGGTAAAGAGGGTGAAACTCCTAAAATAGAGGCAGGTAAAGAGGGCTATTGAGGCTAAAGAATAAGAGTTGGCTGGAGAGAGGGTAGGGGCGGAGGAATCCAGGGCGGAGATTCGGAAACTGAGGTTAGAGCTTAAAGAAATATGGAAGGCGAAGGCTCTGTCCCACTTGGGGTTTGTTAAACAAAAATATTTCAAAAAGGGGGATAAAGCCCACACGCTATTGGCAGCCAGACTCAGGAAGGAGAGGGCACACGGAGCAGTCCCCAAGATAAAATCAGCTGCCAATGAGCTTTTGGTGAGCCCAGTAGAAATAACAGCTCGTTTTGCCCAGTATTATGAGCAGCTGTACGCAGCAGATCCGCGTCCCCCCCACTGAGGGTTCAGACCCATCCTTGACCAAAATATCCTTCCCAGCACTGTCGGAAGCAGACAGAGAACAATTAAATAGCCCAATCAGCGCAGGGGAAGTGAAGTTGGCAATATCTAAGCTCAAGGCAGGCTTTGCTCCGGGATCAGACGGGTTCACATCTGCGTTTTAAAAAAGATTCAGCGGGGCATTGATCCCGTTCCTAACGCTTCTCTTTAATGACACTCTGGCCCCGCCATTCTTCACAGAGGCCAGAATTATAGTCATTCCGAAGGAGGGCAAGGAGAAAACAGAATGCAGTTCTTATAGGCCTATTTCGTTGTTAAATGTAAACGCAAAGATTTATGCAAGCATCCTAGCGACTAGGCCACGGAGAGTTCTTCCATTGCTCGTTCATACGGACCAAGCTGGATACATCACCGAAAGGCAAGGGGCGGATAATGTATGTAAGACATTGGACTTAATGGCTTCAATTTCAGAGGCAGATGTTGACCCGATGCTGATCTCGGTCGATGCCGAGAAGGCATTTGACAGGGTTGACTGGGGCTTCATGGCACACGTTTTGGTCAAAGCAGGCTTGGGGGCAGACTGGATAAGAGGGGTGCAAGCGTTGTACCGTAACACCTGCACCAAAGTAGTGATAAATGGAATAGCCTCTGCCCAGTTCAAACTGAACAGGGGGACGAGGCAGGGGTGTCCTCTTTCCCCCCTCATTTACGTGTTGGTCATGGAGCCCTTGGGTCAGAATGTCAGAGGTAATAGGGCTATTAAGGGCTTCACCAGGCGGAGTGGGGAATATGAGTTGGCGTTATTCGCCGATGACGTGTTGGCCTACGTCACTAATCCTGCGCAATCAATCCCATCACTGTTACAGGAGTTAGAGGAGTATGGCAGAAGATCAGGGTTCCGTATAAATCAGACCAATACGGTGGTCCTTCCTCTTAGAACAGACAGTGCCCAATGGGAGGCATCACCCCAGCCCTGGGGTTTGCAGATCGAGCAGTCCTGGTTACAATACTTGTGGATCACGATTACCAAGAGTTTAAGTAGCCTATACCAAACCAATTATAAACTGCTGTGGACCGCTATCAGGTGGGATCTAGTCAGGTGGAAGAGGCTGAATCTGTCATGGGCTTGTAGGCTTGTAGCTATCAAGATGAATGTTCTGCCCCGCCTTCTTTTCTTGTTTCAATCCCTTCCTGCAGTCTTGCCAAAGAAGTTCTTGCCCATGGTCAAAAAAGTTCTTTTGGCATTTCTTTTGGAAGGCAAGAGGCAAAGAATTGGTTACAATACTCTGATTCTCCCAAAAGAGAAGGGGGGTGTGGCCTATCTGGACATTTCTGCCTATTATGTAGCTGCACAGTTATTGTCTTGGTATACCACATGAGAGAGTCGAGATCAAAGCAATGGGTGGACTTGGAGAACTGCCTTTTTGCCCCTGTGCCACTGGGCAATGGCTTTGGCCGCCAAGAAGGGCCATCCCGCGTTGGGCTAGGCAGCACCCAGTCTTAGCGGCCCTTTGGGAGATATGGCATGAGAAAAATCAGGAAATGGTGGGAGTCACGACCTGGCCATCACCGCTTAGCTGTATATGGACCCCCTCAATCAGGGATGCTATTTGGGAGCCGCTTCGGTTCCAGCCTCAATATGAGCAAGGCCTGGTGAGGTTGGGTCAGATGTGGAGAGATGGGCAGTTTCTGACTAGAGAGGAGCTAGAAGAAGCTCAAGAGGGCCTCTGAATCCATCCACTATCATATCTACAGTTAAAGGGGGTTCTGACAGACAAGAAGTGGAAAGGCCAACTACAGCATGCTCTCACTCCCTTAGCAAGTATTGAACTCTCACCTGGGCTCCAAAGGCCTCATATCCAGTATTAGCAGTGCACTCATTGATAGGGCCCACCTCCCGGCTCCAAGCGTAAAGGCAAAATGGGATGCAGAGTTAAGGATGGAAAATGACCAACAGGGATGGGATGCCATATATAGAGCGGTATGGAAATCCACCATAGCGGTACAATCTAAGATGCACAACTGCAGGATCTTGATGCAACTTTGCCGATGTGCAGTATGAACATGCGCTTGTGGCCTGTGCTCATTTCACATCTCACTATGAGTCCCACGTGTTTTGGCCACGCAGGCGCACCTGCAACATTGATGAAATCAAGAGGATTGCTTGACTAGATCTACAGAGAGGCCAGGAAGCCTTTCAGGATTCAGCTCATTCTAGGCAGGATTCATTTTTAAGGATTTATTAATTTATTTATTTGCACTTTGCACCTCTGGGAGCAACAGTCCAGCCAGCCTGGTGGGCAATAGTCCCTTTGCCCATCCTTCCCTGTCTGCCAGTGCCATCTCTATAAATTAACCCACCGCTTTTCATCCATCAATATCCATGCATCTGTATTTTGCGCTGTAATCCTCTCTGGATGTCCCAGATGATTTTGTGTGTTTTTGGACCGCACTGAAGGTGGATAGTGAATAGCTAGCTAGCTAACAGCAATACGTACTTATCAGGTGTTGGGAAATGTGTTCATTGAGTAATGTTGTAATAGGTGGATGAACCCCAAAGGTGAAATGATTTAACCGATAGACAGAATTTCGGAAGTCATTGTATTGGGTTTGAGGTGGAAAAGCCTATTTTCATGGTGTGTATTTAAATTCTGTTTTTTGAAAAGTGAGGAGAAATGGCATGATGTGTACAGGCAGGATACTGTTAGGTTTTGTCTGATTGAGTTGCTTGACTTGAAACTGAACAAAGACTGGCATGTGTTTGTAAAAACTCTTTCGACAGTAATGTAATCACTACCTAGCACGATCTGAACCGTATGGGCAGACAGATCCGCACTCCACCCTCACTGCTGCAGGATGGCCTCCCTTCTGAGCATCTATAAAAAACAATACATGCATGCCTGTGGCACATTACTAGTTGTGGCCATTAGCACACAGCAATGTGTAGGGTCCGTGTGCCGCACCTCTCCTAGCCGCATCTGTTCAAGTAGCCAAAAACGGGGTGGAACAGGGCACCTTGAGACCGTTAAAAGGGAAGTAAATATTTTGTTATGTGCAATAGTTGAAATATTACATTACTTTCACTGCACAGCTTGAAATTGAAAGTACAAAATATTATTGTTCATGTTTGTGGCATTTGCTACCGAAAACAAAACCTCCCTTTAGCAGGCCGAGAACACACAATAAAGGGTCTCTTCGGAATTTGTCCTTGAATCACCGGTAATAATAATTTGAAGGACACAATGTGTCAAATATCGACAAAGAATTGATAAGATTCACTATAATGAAACCGAACATAGGAAAGTCAGAGATCTGTCGTTCGAGCCAGTTGGTAATCCTTATATAAAGACAATGGAAAATCAGCAAATACTGTAAGCATAGTTTTACATAATACTGACGCGACTAAAGTTGGCATATGTGCTGTATGCTTGATGATTAATGATGTGCCGGATTAATGTTCAATTTGATGTGAAGAATCGCACATGTACATTTTACCGTAAATTGTTAATTAACATACTTACGTGCTATGCATATTATTTTTTTGAAATGGGTACTGAAATATATTTTTGCATTCCCAAATTTTCATACATACGTTGTGGGCATGTGTGTTTGTCATGGATACAATCTTCAAGTGGACAGGTTTTTCAACCAGAGATGGACAATAACCATCAACAACGCATTTGTAATATCAATATTCTGGGACGATTATCAGGCAACAATTTGTCCTTTTGCGATGGCAGTCATAAGGAGCAACATGCCTGCGTTTATTTATATGAATACATGCTGATCGAAAAGTGTTGCATTCCAAAGTGAAACAACTCCTTTCTTCTCATCGACCGAACATGTGCATTGATCAAACACTGGTGATGGAACATAAGCACATTAGATTTAACCACACAGAACTTTGACTAAACAATGCAAATGAAGGGATTCATCTATCGATAAAGACAATCTGCAATATTTGATGGAAGTTGATAGTTATAGAAAATATGCAAAGCATGCAATGTTTAGTAGCTATCACTTCTATTGGCAAAACATATCAGTGTTGTCGGGATGTAATTTTCGATTTAGGCGCAATGCCACCCATCAATGAGATGCAGAAACAGCAGAAATAGGGATCTATATTTGGGAAGAACAAAGTCTGGCCGACTATCTCTGCAAAAATCTTACCTTCTGCAATCAGCAACCTACTAGATCCATTCTCCTACGGTCCAGGGTGTGGTAGAGAGCGATTAAGGGCAGTCCTCCTTAAACAGAGGATGATCTTAAAGGAGGGAAAGGAAGGACTGGGCGCAGGTGTGAGGAAGGAAGAGGAGGAGCTACTAGAGCCCAGGGCAGAAGCATGTAGAGGAAGAATAAAGAAGGTTGCACCTTCAATTGGCTCCGTCTCCTTTGTTGGGGATTCCATCCATGTAGCTCCCAACGTGGTACTCCACATATCCCCATACTCTGGGGTCCACTAAAGGAAACAACACAGGGGAAGCTAAGAAATGCAGATCTCAGTATCTACTCTGTGATAAACTACTACCAGGGACATATTTTAGCCCAAACCTTGAGGTGCGAGGGGGTAATTATGATGGGATTTCCCAACTGGCCCTTTGGGTCAGCGGTCACCTTGGATTGTTAACACTCAAAGAAAGTCTGGGTCAGAACTACCCAGAACACTACCTGCATGCTCTCTTTAGGTGTGGTCAAATAGACCTACTTCTATTCAGTAAATATCACGCAAATCACTGCATATATGTCACATAGTTAAAGAAAAGATTTTAATGAAAACATACCCTTTCCTAAAACCATATCAATTCATTGTTTAGTACATAATACCTAAGAAAACCTTAGTCAATTAATTACATAATTCCCCGCATTCTAATAAGATATCAGGAATCACCCTGTTTCTGTATCTATTACATTCACTGTCAAAAGAAACACCCTCTACAGAACAAAGCAAAAAAACTAAGATAAAGAACATCAAAAACTTGTTGTCAGAAATCTAAATCTCTTAGCACCTGTTTGTATTACAGAATCATTTTATATTGGTACATTATATTAGTGCATTGCAAAACAATGAGGGTCTATGTTGGTCTAAATCCTATGTGTTTCGGGACTACAGGTCCCATTATCAGGGAAAAACCCTCATCAATCTGCAACATGCCTGGTGGGGTAAAAATTAATTTGTTATTTATTTATTTGTTAAAATCACACAGAACCGCTACTGCAAGTAAATGGAAATAGTCTTTTAACTGGGGCTGTCCCCACTTTAGCGGTCTCACTCAACGACGAAACGTGTCCAGGGGTGGGCGAGTTGTACCCTTGCAAATGCGGGGCAATACGTCACAGAAAGCCAAAAAAAGTCAAATCTGGAATAGAGGGACTACACCCAGATGACTTCAGACCAGTGGCTCCGAATGTGCGGGTGCTCCGGGCCCTGGGCACCACCTCTCCAGGCCCCGACCCAAGAAAGGCCAATTACATGAAATTCCCTATATGTGACCAAAAGTATACGTCCCTGCTTCAAACACCTTGCACTCTCTGTGGTATTGGGGGGCCATGGTGCAAACACAATTAAAATGATAATGTGTGTTGCACTTTGATAATCCAAGAGATCTAACTATGCCACCTTATGCTTTATTTGAAAAAAACAATAAAACGTGCAGCTCTGCAAAAAAGTATGCAAAAAAGTATTGTTTTTATTATGTTTTGCTTGTGAAAAAAGCAGGCATCTGTGCTTGCAGAGTTTTTTTAAAAAGTATTTATTTACCTTTTCATCACAAATTAGTCAATGCACTGTTGTGGGGATTTGGCTTTGCAATGCACATGGTCCATCAGTGTTAACAGCCTAGTATCAGCGCTCTTCGTGTAGATTCGGAAATATTCACATAAAATGCACACTGTAGATGAACTTGCTCTCCTGGGCCATTTGCTAGAAAACGCTGACTGCTGGGCAGCCATTAACTGGCAATAGGTCTGGCACTTACTGCTCAGACAGAAAAAGATGACAAAATGAAACTGCCATGGAGAGAACCGCAGGAAGCTTTGATGAACCCTGTCCATGATGGCGCTGGTCCTGATGCACATCTTCAGACCCAATAAGACACTCTTCACCCCCACCACGGGAAGTGGAATATCCAAGGTAACGGCCTCTAGCTGCGCCCATAACGGATTCTAGCTCCGCCCCTGGCTCTGCATGCATTGCCTGCCTGTTCCTGGATTCCAAAACCCAGTTTAGTAGCGCAGTACAGGCTGCAGAGCTCAGGTGTAGGAGGTTTCCTGTCAGACCTCCCATGTTGTGACTGCAGCAAGAGGGTCTTGCTCAGAGGGAAGCAATAAGGTCCTGCTGCCAATTCATAGACATTTCCTATCAATCTGATATAAGGTAGGTACAGTTATTGTTGACACGCTCCGGCTCTGCCGGATATCCTGTGTGCCCCCCACCAGTCCACAAACACACATGGACACACTGCGTTAGGTTCGGGCTCCCCGGTCGCACTGCTGCGGCCGGGAATGCCCCGTTTATTCTTACCGCACGCGGCGGAGTGAAACGTCACTCCGCTTTGTGCGCGCTCCCTTAAAGGGGCAGCGCCACACTCCTCCTTTTTCATAACAACGAAACACATGAAAAGCAAGTACTAACTATCACACATAACAGCACACTGCACCAACATGTCCCCGGAGACCCCTTTAATGACATCCACCCTGGTACCCAGGTGAAAGTAGGCCTTCGCGGCATCCGGGACATCACAACAGTTTATCTAGTCCATCACATAGTCAGTAAGATGGGCAGGTTTCCCTCGCCCTTTCCTCAGGGGGTACCTCCTGCCAGTCTCTCGGGTCGGAGTTCCTTCACTCGGCCCCTCCCGGGTCAGAGACCCCGGCAGAAAAGAGGGGCCGCCGCTTTCATCCGGCACCTCCGCCATGTCCATGCCGGCCGTGGCCTCTGCCCTGGACTCACCCAGTTGTTTAAAGAAGCTGGCGTTGCGGGTGACAGAGGCTGTTCCATCCGACGCGTGACCATTGACCTCTTTACTGCCACCACATCCAACGGCGCCGGCTCATACGTGAGAGAAAGCTTTCCTTGTGGTTGCCGGTTTCTCACCAGTACCTCATCCCCCGGGGCTAGTCTCGAGGGCCTCAGACCCCTTTGGGTGTTTTTCAGATCTACCCGCACTCTTCTCTCCCCTTCCAACTGCTCATTGTCAATGACGGCGGGCTCACGCTCTCGCGGTTCCGGCAGAACATCCCTCAGGCAGCGCTGAAACATGGCCTTTGCAGGTGCCACCCTTGTGGAAGTGTGTGGGGTGGTCCAGTATCCCCGCAGAAAGACTTAAAGTGCCCTCTGCAGACATTCGCCTTGGCCCTGAGCAATACAAAACACTTTGTTTAGCGTTCTCATCATGCGCTCCACCTCTCCATTTGCTCTGGGCCACAAAGGGGTGACCTTCCTGTGGTGTATTCCGTATCCTCTCATCAGGTCCGCAAAGCTCTTGCCCTGAAAGGGTGCTCCGTTGTCCGAGCACAACACTTTGGGCAGTCCGTGGGTAGCAAAAACCTTCTCCAACGCCACCACCACCTTTTCAAATGCGACGGACTCCACAAATTCCCCCTCCAAGTACTGGGACCACTCGTCCACCACCACCAGGAAGTGTGGGACCCTGGTTGTGGAGCCGAAGTCGGCGTTTGCTACCTCCCATGGTCTAGTCCCTCTGGGCATGGATTCTATGACCGGTTCCCTCAGAGCCGGTGACGCTGCCTGGCACCACATACATGATGCCACAAACTCTTCCACTCTCCTCTCCAGTTCCGGAAACCAGACCTTCTGACGGAGGCGGGCCTTCGTCTTTAGCGCACCCTGGTGCCCTTGGTGTGCCAGCTCGATGATCTGCTGCACTTTTGCCTGTGGCACCACTACACGGTCCCCTCGAAGTAGTAGGCCGGCCTCCGAGAACGCCAGCTCCTCGCGCACCCTCCACAGCTGCTCCAGGGTTACCTTGGCCTCTTTGCGTTCTTCAGGCAAGCGAGTCCATCACAGTTCTTCATGCACCCTGTTCCATGGCAGTCTTTAGAATGATGAAGCAATCGTCAGCTGCTGAGGCCTGCTCTAGTTCCTCCATGGGCATGGAGTTAGGCGTTGCTGCCTCGACCACCAGTCGGATATGTTTGTCCGGTTCCTCCGCACACCTGGACTGCAGGTCATCTCCTCCTCCTCTGGGATGCCTGGAGAGTTAGTCTGCAGCATTGTTGCTGCATGGCCGATACATCAGCGGCATTCCGCATTCAAGGAGCGCCAGCATCCAGCGTTCTATCCTCACGGGTGGTTCCGAGGATGAACCTGCCAGGATGGGCAGCAGGGGCTTGTGGTCCGTGACCACCGTCACAGGCCTCCTGAACACATACAGTCTGAAATGCCTGCAGCCCCACAAGACCGCCAGCGCCTCTCGCTCAAACTGTGAGTACCGCTGTTCAGTGTTTGCTGGCATATGCTATCGGCCGGACCTCCAGATTGGCATCCACCCGGGTAAGCACCGCCCCCAGACCATAAGCGCTCACGTCGACCACAATCTACGTCTGTAGGGCTGGATCAAAGAAGGCCATGGTGTCTTAGGCGGTGAGAGCACCCTTGATGTCATCAAATGCTGCTTGTTCCAACGGCCCCCACTGCCAGGTGGTGTCTTTTTTTGTGAGGGCCCGCAGCGGCTCAGACCACGAGGCCAGGTTCATGATGAACTGGCCACAGTAGGTGACCATGCCCAGGAAGCTCTGCACTTCAGATACATTTTTCGGGCGGTCGGGCTTCCTGGATGTCCCTCACCTTCCGTGGATCGGGCGACACCCCGCCCTCCTTAAAGATGAACCCGAAGAACACAATGGCCGTCTTGAGGAATTCGCACTTGTCGCGATGCAGGGTGAGACCCAGGGATCAGAGGCGCTCAAATGTCTTTGCCAGCCTGGATAGATTCTCTGTTTTGGTCTTGGCGAACACCAGAACATCGTCACTGATGTTGAGCAAACCCTTGAGGTCTACGAGGGCTCCTCTGATGATAAAAAGGAAAACCTCGGCAGCCGATGATATCCCGAAGCTGAGCCTCTTGTACCTGCACAGCCCCCAGAGTCTGGATGGAGCGCCACCTGATGGTATCCGGCTCGCAGGTCGAGTTTAGAGAAGAAGCGTGCACCCTGTAGCTCAGTGATAATGTCATCGATGGTGCGCATCAGGTGTCTTTCCCGCTTGATCACTTTATTGGGGAGACGCATGTCCACACAAATCCTGACCGAGTCAGGCTGCTTTGGCTTTCGTGCCATCACGATAGGGGAGACCCAGGGAGTGGGGCCCTCCACCTTCTCAATTATGTCAAGTCCGACCAGATTGTCCAACTCCTGATCCACCAAGTCCCTCAGGTGGAATGGCACCCGCCGATGTTTCAGTGCAACGGGTTGGATGGAGTCATCAATATGCAGCCTGACTGGGTCGTCAGTCATCCGCCCAATGCCTTTGAACAGAGCTGAATGTTTGTCCAGAAGCATCTGGATATCCTCCACATACACCGAGTAAGCAAAGGTTACAATGCCCAGGGCCTACACCACCGCGCAGCTGAGCAGAATGTTGCTGCTCACAGGAGTAACATAAAACCTTGCACAAATCTTCGCTCATCCATGCTTCACGTCTGCGACGAAAGCACCATCATTCGGGATTGGTTGTTCCCACCAGAGGTAAAGATAAAAGCCTTAGGCTTGGAGAGGTAGGGCGGAGACTCCATGGTATCATAATGTACTCTGGCCATGATGTTGACAGAAGCACCAGTATCCACAAGCACCGGAAAGGCCGCTTCGTTGACCTGCACATGGCATCGAGGTTGCCGCCTGGACTTTGAGTGCAAGACACCCACACTCGACACAAAGAACACATTTTCCTCTTTATCCTCCTCTTCATCGCCGTCAGGACTAGTGCCTTTGTCCCCTTGGTCGACCTGGGCCACATTCGGTGGGCGCTGCCGGCGGAAGAACCCCGCACGGACGGGTCCTCTTGGGACTACCAGCGGACTTGGGGCCTTGCACATGCGGGCGTAGTGGTCAGCGGCCTTGCAGCAGCAACACGACTTCCCCACAGCTGGACACTCTGCTAGGTGCGGGAGGTCATAGCCGCACTTCATGCACGAGTTGACCGGCCCCGAACCTCTGTCACGCTGCCCGCCAGCCGGGCGTCTGGACACTCTGCCTCTGCCCACAGCACAAACGTCCTCCACCTTGTTGGGATGCACTCCAGCCTCCATGCGGGACGCCCTTAGCTCAGAAACCTCATGACGCCTACCCAGTTCTAAAATGCGAGGTAGTGTAATGCCAGGTTCTCTCAAGATCTGTCGGTGCAGCTTTCCAGAAGCACACCCTTGAACCAGTTGGTTCCTAATCATGGTATCAGGATTGTCCCATACACAGGGCACTGCGAGCCTGCGCAGCCTCCCATAGAATGTGTCCAATGTCTCATCGTCCTTCTGGCGGGCCGCACCCATGAGAAAACGCTCATAATCTGCATTTGCCAGAGGCAGAAAATAGTTGTGGAGGGCATCGTTCCTCGCAGCATACGAGCCGTCCTGAGGTTGGAGAGACAGAAACACTTCATGCACTGCAGGCCCAGCACAGTACAAAAGGGTTGCCACCTTGCTGTCAACGTTGGTTTCTATGGTGGCCCTGAAGTACATCTCTATCCTGTCCATACACATTTTCCACCTGGTCCCTATACTGGAAGGTGCACCTGAAATATCAAATTCAGGCATTGGCTGCAGGGCACCCGGTGGCCTCATCAGCGGTCTTGGTGGTAGTGCTGCGGGTGGCTGTTGTTGCACAGCTGGTGGGGCTTGTTGGACTGCCACTGCAGGGGGCGGCTGGACCGCAGCTTGGTCAATGTTCATGGTGACGAGCGCACAGGCACCCCAGGTGGATTGAATGGGGCCGCAACTCGCACCACCTCACCTTACCGCGTGAACTTCACCCCTTCTTCACACCAACTGGACACTGGCAGCCACAGTTCTTCCACAGGCAGTCTAGTAAGGGTCCACCAACAATCACCAGCGCTTCAGCTGGCATTCAAGGATGTAGTTCCCCACAGCAGACACAGCTCCATAGGCCACTGGAAGGCAGATGTTGCAGACAAAGTCCAGGCCAAAGGCCCCAAAAATTGAGCAGGGTGGGCCCAGGGAACACACAAAAGGATAGTAGGCCTCCCCTGGCTCCACACTGAATACTCGACACAAATTGGTGAAAAGGTCATAAATTCACACCAGAAAGCACATCATGTGCAAATCATGGCTATCCGCCACAACGATTTCCCAAAATTTGGCCTGGATGGCTCACCGTCACTTCAGGATGAAGCCGCGACCTTCCTAGGCCCGGTTTACAAAATGGCCGCCGGCCGCGTGGTTCGCATCCTTCCCTGCGGCATTATCGAACGGTGAAACTTTCATCAAAAGAAAAAAATCACTGCTGATGTCACCGCCCGGCCCGGGATGCATCCCGCTTCATCACCACTGTTGACACTCTCTGGCCCTGCCGGACATCCAGTGAGCCCCCCACCAGTCCAGAGACACACTGCATTAGGTACAGGCTCCCCGGTCGCACTGCCGCGGCCGGGAACGCCCAGTTTACTTATACCTCACGCGGTGGAGTGAAACGTCACTCCGTTGCGTGCGTGCGCCCTTAAAGGGGCAGCGCCACACTTAGCAATGTTTCAGACAATTCATTGGTTTTATGGAAGTGCTTAAACAGTCGTGTTTGGAAAGTCCCTGACACCTCCTCGCCTACCCACCCCACGTACTTTACATTGCCCACAATCAGGTACACGTTTGCGATACATAAAAGCTCGGCACCTATAAACGATTGTTTAACAAGACCTGTGATTTATTTTTTTGTAGTTCTTATATAGCGCTACTCGGCCATGGGCCTCAAAGCACACAGAAACGAAGACCGGACATACAAAGCAAGAAGCCAGAAGGGGTTCAGCAACCATTGTCTGAGCTAATGAGAGCAATTGTTTAATCTGGGTCAAGATTAAACAAGTGGGTTTAAAGACTTTTCTTGAACTCCAGGCAGGATTCAGAAGGCCTGAGTTCAGACTCCGTTGAGTTTGCGTTGACACCTTTCCTACGTCGTATCCTGCAGAGAGGTGTCCTGCAAAGGTCAATTCATGATCCATGTTCTATTGAGACAATAATATAAAGTCCCTGGAGAGCCCTTGTGGGGTCACTGGCTGGAAGAAGGAGATGGGCAGACACTCTGGAGGGACAAGCAGGAGAGCTGTGTGCCACTGATTGGGGAAGAGGCTTTGGCGGGGCAATAGTGACGACGTGTGTGTGGGTACGACATAGGCATTGTCTATAAATTCTATAGCGGCACTACCTGGCAATAAGATGGGAACAGCTGGAAAATGGTGGGAGTAGCTAGGCATACACAACCCAAAACTGGTTGCTTTGCTCATACTTGTTTCCATAGTCATTCTGTGGAAGGAACAGATGTGAGGAGAGACATATCACTCCACCCAAAAGTAGCCCAATAGAGGCCAAATTATAGCCTACACACATTGTTTTTACCCCCTGGTTGGTATCTTATGAGCCCAATTGTGCGTGTGTCACTATTAGACGCAATCAAAGGTAAGAACTTTGGGTTCACATGGATCTCTGCAGTAGGTGCATTAACCCATTGTAGGTATATATGCTCCTTATAAGAAGGACAATTGAACAGCAAATCCCACAATAGACAAGCGCTTGGCTGAATCCATCCCTTGCTTGGAAAAGCTGCCTCTGCAGTGAGATGCACCTGAATAGTCAAGGCACGGATGGAGTGAGTAAAAGAACTCCAGCATCCCTGCTGCTCTCCACTAATCCGCAGAGCCTTATGCCACTCAGCCCATTGTGCTCACCTTTGTTGTTGTTGTATCGAGTGGGAACATTTCCTCGCCTGTTGTTGGTATGTTGTCGGAATCACCAAAAGAGGAGCAATTTGATTATCCTGCGGCCCCCTCATCTACATATGGTGAGTGCAGAAACAGTTTAAGATTGGTAAACCACACTAAGGCGGGTCCGTGTTTGAGATACCCCAACGCCCCGGGGTTTTCAGTCCAGATGAGCCCTGCCTATTAGTTGCACAGATAGGCCGGATTGACTTTTCCTGGGGAATAGCTGGTATCAAGCTGACAGTAGTCCCCTGTTCAAAAGGTTTTAAATACTGCTTTTCATCTTTAACATGCAGAACCTGCCGACATATTAAAACATATTCCTAGGATGTGTGATGTGATCAAACTGGATGTTCACTACTTGTCGCATTGTGTGGTTTCTGTACTAGTGTTATCAATTCCTATGCAAGTGAGAACGGCATTAATGCATGCTGCCCGGAAACCCTGGGTAGAGTCCACTCTGGATTTTTTTTAGCAGAATTTTAGCCATCAGGGTCTGTTAGCGGGACGACGTCCTTTCATCGCGGGTTGTTTTTTCACTAGGTTTTTTGCAGGGAATTTTTTTTTCGCAAAAAAAACCGCATTTTTTAGGGGGGTTAGTATATTATATACATGGGTGTCGGTGTTTGGGAATAAATACAAATTAAAGAAAATGGGGTGCTTGGGGGTGAACCCCCCCAAACATAATTTTCAAAAAATTTACAAAAATCAGCTCTGCAGGGGGCGACTAATCTATGAAAATCGGTCCATTCGTTGCCTCATTTCTTCAGCTGCATCCCTCGCCAAGCCATTCAGACAAAAGTGTCACTCACGCCTATATGTTTACAACCTGGAGCGACACAAACAGGACATGTGGCCTTTGGTGATATGTAGGAGGCTATGAACTATAAAGCACACAATACTCAGCCCCTCGGCCCAAGAAAGCAACAACCTGCAGTGGTGTGAGACAACACACTGCAGGTTATCCTGGGTTGGCATCATCTGGAATCGAGGTGTGGCTGTCTCCATAGCGAGTTACTGACAGCTCAAAAAAGTAAAACAACTATGCCTTCACAAAATGTCTTCACCTTCCCGATCTCCATGCAAAACCGAAGCTCAGGGGAAAACGCATAGCTGCATATAGTCCTAGAGATATGTTATGCAGGGTGAAAAGTGATAAACTGGAAGCTACTAGGCTTACATTGCACTTGCTCCCTAGCTTAGATGCAGCTCTCCACCAGCATACAGTAAGGTATTGCAAATTCCTATGCAGTTTGTGGCCTGGGGTAAGGAAAATAACCTGTTAGTCAAGATAAAATGGTAGTCGGTGATTTAAATGGGATATGACGTCGAAGGGGGCTCTGGAAAGGGAATGTGGCCAAACTGTGCAGGGCGAAGCCTACAGGAGGGGCAATTGGCTTAGGCAATGGCCACCTGCCCCAAACAAACACATCATAAGGCCCTATGCAAACATGCACTTCGGCCTACAAAGCACGGTCTCAGGTGGTCTTGTTTGCATCGAGTCTGCCTGCTGTAAAAAGAAACCCCCTCTGGTCCAGTTTCCAAATAGACTGATGTTTGTGTATACATTCCTGTCTGAATCAGGATATAAGCAATTCCATCAGCAAGTAAATCACCTTCATTCTGTAAATACACATTTCCAAAGGTTGTGTGCCTAATAGCTCTTAAGTGCTCATTTAGGGGCTCAGCCCCCCTGCTCTCTTCCTGTAGCTTTTAGCTCCCTGCAAGGAAGGGCTAACAGTATGCACATATTCCCTAGGGAGACCAGTCTACTCGGACTAAAGGCTGTGTCACTTAAAATGTGCTTATGCTGGCCAAAGACTGACCTACAGGCATTAATTCATGCCTGACATTTTATGTCAACCATGAACCACCCAGGAGCACCCGTTAGAAAGGCAAGGAGGTCAAACAGCACCAATGTAAATGTTTTGGTACTTTGCAGAGCATTGTGGCAAATGTAATGTATCAGGAGTAAGACTCAGACAAACAGTGGCGTAACACAAAATGTTGGGGCCCCCTGCGAGCCATGCTGAGGGCCCCCCCCCCAACTAGGCAACAAATCACGGGTCGTGCCACACTCTAGGCCGGCCTAGATTATCAATCTATGAAAGTGTCGTCCAAACACGTGCTCCCCTGCTCCTCCAGAACCATCAAGGACCATATTGACACCCTAGCCCCACCCTTGGCCGATTTCTGTAATCACTCTTTCGCCACTGGAACGTTCCCCTCCCCCTTAAGCACTCGCTTGTGCACCCACTCCTCAAGAAGCCGGCTGCCGATCCTACCTGCCAGGCAAACTATCGCCCAATCTCCATCACCCCTTTCCTGGGCAAACTCTTGGAAAAGCTGGCCATCTCCCAGCTTACTGTCAACACTGAATCTGTTGGTTGTCTCCATGACCATCAGTCTGGCTTCAGAGCTGCCAGAGGCACAGAAACTGCTCTCCTGAACAACCATGAAGATCTGCTCTCTAACCCAGTGGTTGAAGTGTAAGAAAAGAAGTAGTGGAACTATGTTCCCTGCTAGCCTACCCAGCTCCTCACAAATCCCATTGCCCGCCCCTCCCACACACAATACAAACCCCAAACACATGTGCCTGCTGTTTAAGGGGATGTTCAGTGCAGTGCATTTTAAAACAAAACCGTTCAGTAATGGTTTCTTTTTAAAATAAAAGTAGAGGAGCACCACTCCCGCTCACTTCGCCCACTGCTCTAACCTTGATTCCAGCAGTCCTTCTGTCCTCCTTGACCGTTCCTCTACTTTCAACACAGTCAACCACGCCATCCTGATTAATCGACTACGTGAGGACCTGGGCATGATGGATCAGGCCCTGGAGTGGCTGATCTGCTTCCTCTTGGACTGCCCCTCCCAGGTCTGACTTGGTCCCTTTCTCTCCACCACCTCTCTCTCTACCTGTGGCGTTCCCCATGGCTCTATCCTCTCACCCTGGTTTTCAACCTCTACTTGGCCCCTTTGGCCCACCTGATCTCTACCTTCTCCTCTAACTTTCAGTGTTATGCGGATGACACTCAGCTTTCCTTCAGGCTCCTCTCCTCTCTCACTCATTCCTGACTGTCTATGCGCGATTCAGGATTTGTGTGCCTCCAACAATATCTGCCTTAATGCCATTAAGACAGAGATCCTTCTCATTGGGACCCGTGCCCCTGCTTTCCCTATCTCACTCTGGTCATGTCATGATGCCTACCCCCAGGGACCCAGACCAAGTCCAGCAACCCCGGAAGCAGGCATCAAGTTACCCCAAGTAAGCCCAACAACCCCCGCTAGGGGCTATTTGTGTGCCGTCCTGGCGCCTATGGCGCCAGGCTCATATGGAGGGTCAGTCCTGGCACCATAGGCGCCAGGCTTATAGATTAAAACTTACCTGATGCAGACCATGCTGCAAAATTACCTGATGCAGACCATGCTGCAAGAGCTCCAAGCCAAACGAGGCTTGGAAGGGACTATTTTACCTAGGGACTATTTTTTTACTCGGGTGGGGCTAGGGAGGAATACTTACCTGGGACTACTTTGGAGGCTATTTAAACCACGCCCGAAGAGCAGCACACGCTTTGCGGTATTCTGCATCCAGCAGCGTAACGCTCACCGTGCCTGCAAGTCTGCATCCAGTAATCTGCCACGCCCGCCTCGAGTTTGGAGCTCCTAGAAAAAGGGAGAAAGAAGGAGAAAAGGTTAGAACAAGAGCAATACCTTTGATCCTTACCTGAATTCCTGATCCATCGCACCTTCGAGCTGGAAGAAAGAATTTATTGTATGCGCGTCGCCTCGCCTGCTGCAGCGCCGCGCTGAACTCACCGGCCTTCGCAGCATCTTCACATTTCACCGCATCCTCCTGCATGTTACCGCCGCACTCCGGCACCTAAGGAGAAGACAAGAACAGCAAGGTGAGCCAAGGGAATACACAGAAGAATACCCCCCATAGACTTACCTGATTTTACCACCGGGGGTACTATTCTTCTTCACGGGTCGGCGCAGCTTCCACTGCATTCTAGCCGAACCCCCGGCCCCTAAGGAGAAACAAAAGGACAGCAAGGTGAAACAAGGGACTAACAAGGGGAACCCTCCTCACCACAAAAGACTTACCTGATTTTACCGCCGGAGGCATTATTCCCCGAGACTTCATACTGTCTCTCAGCGCCTGAATAAGGGAGAAAGCAACAGGTTACATATGGACATTATTTTATCGAACTGTGTTGGATAATACAAATCCTTACCAGAACATTACCGGTTGCCACGAGGAACTCTTCAGTAGGGTCAAGCTGCAACCTGCAACAAATCGGACAAGAGTGAAAGTCAGGCATTTGAACTTTTACGAACTACATACTTACGGCGTCTTGCCGGGAATATCGGAGTCAATATTATCCTGGAACTTACCAATTCCTTCGAGCCAGTGAAGCAACTGGTTATCTACGTGCCCATGCGCTCAATGCAGGATGGAGAGCTCATCTTTTCAAATCATCAGGTGAGACTATAAGAGGGAACATCCAAGGTGATCAGTGGGGAGAACAGCGGGGTGGGAGGATTTACACTCAACTCCACGGGTGGTTAATTCCCTTTCTCCACTTTCAGAAGAATATTCCTAAGGGCCAAGCAAACGAAGCTAGGTGGGCCAGTCCAGTCCGTCATCTCGGCCCTACATGTCACATTGGTGGAGACCGCAGCAGTCCAGTCCAGATCGACGCCTCTGTGGGAGCCAGGTGAGCGTAACAGAACGCAAAGCCTACCCACAAATTCCCACACGGGCGTTATGGATGCCTCAGAGACTGACCAATTGGCCCATTACTAGGGGAACTGAGGGCTGAAGTGCATTCCGCCCATCAAGAAACCAATGCTCTTAGGAGAGAACTGATTTTGTCAAAGGAGCGAACTGATGATCTTGCTAGGCAACTATTTCAAAGCCAGGCTGGACAAGCACCCCTACCTGATTCCGGGGGAAATCCAGCTCCTGTGTTATCGAGTAACCCTGTGCAAATAAACCTACCAGGACATATTCCATTAGCCCCACCCGAACGCTTTGCCGGGGATACCAAAAGGTTAGCCGTGTTTATGAACCAATGCCGCTTGCACTATTTATGCAGACCTGGAGCCTTCCCAAACGATCAAGCCAAGGTAGCCTTTGTATTGTCATATCTGAGCGGCAGTGCAGCTGATTGGTCAATTCCACTAGTTACTCAGGATGACCCAATTCTTCGGGATTTTCAGGGCTTTCAAACTAGCATGGAAAGACTATTTCCCCGCACACCCAAGGACATGCCCTGGATAACAAACTTTTGTCCCTACGACAGGTTAACCAGGACCTTCTATCCTACATCGCGACCTGTAATAGGTTAATAGTGGAAACTGGATAGCCTGAGGTAAAACGAATCACGTTATTTCATCGAGGGCTTCGAGGAGAACTCAAGGATGTCTTGGCTCAAGTTGGGAACCCACCTCAAGACTGCGCTGAATAGATAGACTTAGTGGTCCAGTTAGATCACAGACTTCAGAACAGAAAGGCTGATCAAGCCAAGTTTGAGAATCGGGTGTTGGTCAAAAACCACGCTAACCCCAAAGGAGCAGATGCTTCAGAACCCATGCAAATCGGAGGGGTTAAAGGACCCCTAACCCAGAAGGAAAGAGAAAGGAGACGGCAAATGCAATTGTGTGTATATTGTGGAACTTCTGGACATTTTCTACGGGATTGCCCCGTAAAACCACCCAAGAAGGTGGTAGGAGCTGCTGATAAAAGCCATATGGAGTCAGACTCGGGAAACGATCACGCCCGACAAGCGTAGAGGTCCGCTTGCCGAGCTTGAAGAAGGATACTCAGACCTCGCATTTCATCATACCAATGGTCCTCGTAGATCCAGGGCAGCCATCGCGTATGCATGTAGTAAGGGCATACATTGATAGCGGGGCCATAGGAAACTATGTGGACTATGAATTGGCTTCCAGGATGAATCTACCTCTCTGCCGAAAAACCACCTCAGATGTCATCACCATAGTCGATGGAACTGAAATTGCCTCTGGGCCTGTAACTCACTCCACCGCAGAGATGACACTATTGGGTCAGGATGGGCATCAAGAGACTATTGTGTTTGATCTAATCAAAGCCCCACAGTTCCAAATAATACTGGGGATACCTTGGTTGGAAACACATAATCCTTGTATTGATTGGCGAGAGAAGACAATAACCTTCCCGGATTGTGCACAAACCTGTTACCCAAAGAAAAATCAGAACGCAGGCCTGGCCACAGTAACCACAGCAGTCATGCAACTACCTCCAGAATACCAAGAATTCCAGGATGTCTTCCAAAAGGAACAGGCAAACACCTTACCTCCTCACAGATCGTACGATTGTCAAATCGATCTCATACCTGGTGCACAACCCTCTTGTAGCAGGATCTATGCCCTTACAGAACCTGAGAACCTTCACCTACGACAATACTTAGACCAGTACCTTGCCAATGGCTTTATTCGCCCATCCAAGTCCCCTGCATCTTCAGCTTTGTTCTTCGTACCCAAAAAGGAAGGTGACCTCAGAACGTGCATAGACTACCGCGCATTGAACCAGATAACTGTTAAGAACCGATACCCGTTGCCTCTGATCCCTGAACTACTAGACCAAGTGAAGGACGCTTGTATATACACTAAATTAGATCTCCGGGGGGCATACCAGATGGTACGTGTAAAAGAGGGCGACGAATGGAAGACTGCTTTCCACACTAAGTATGGGTTATTAGAATACCAGGTGATGCCTTTCGGGTTGTGCAATGCACCAGCAGCCTTCCAATACTTCATGAACGATGTCCTTCGTGAACTCATTGACGTTTGTGTTGTCGTGTATATCGATGATATTCTAGTATACTCCTCTTCAGTATCTGACCATGTGAAGCACATCCGAGCAGTCCTTGAGAAATTGCACAAGCACAAACTATATGCAAAACTAGAAAAATGTGTTTTTCATGCCACAGAAGTTGAATTCCTTGGGTTTATCCTGACCCCAAAGGGAGTCCGAATGGACTCACGAAAGGTGGACGTAATCCTTAAGTGGCCATCACCAAGTTCAGTTAAAGGAGTACAAAGCATGCTCGGCTTTGCCAATTTCTACCGCAGATTCATCCCAGATTTTTCACATGTCGTACATCCCATCACAGCACTCTTGCGAAAAAATAAATACTTTATGTGGACTGAAGAAGCTGAAAATGCCTTCCAAGAGCTGAAAGCGAAATTCACATCTGCACCTGTGTTAAAGCACCCACGCCCTGAACTTCCATACATAGTGGAAACTGATGCATCCAGTCTAGCCATGAGAGCTGTCCTGTCTCAAAAGGACCCTGAAACTGGCCAGCTTCACCCAGTAGCATTTTGGTCCAGAAAGTTCTCGGCACCCGAGTTAAACTATGCGGTTACCGACAAGGAGTTATTAGCCATTAAATCCACCTTGAAGGCTTGGCAGCACTATCTTCTCATGCCAGGCATACCATTACTGTGATCACTGATCACCGGAACTTACAGTATTTAAAAACAGCCAAGGCCCAATCGTCACGTCAACTCCGATGGGCATTGTTCTTTGCCGAGTTCGATTTCGTGATAACCTATCGACCAGGTTGTAAGAATGGTAAAGCAGACGCCTTATCCCAAAAAGGGATGGGAGAAGCAGAAGTGAACCCAGAACCAGTACCTATAATTTCAGAACAAAGGATTATTGGCATGACTACTCTACAGACACTAGAGGACATTCAGGTAAAGATCCAGCAACTCTTTGATCCTACAGCCCTGCAGCACTGGGTAAAGAAAGGCCCGGACTACTCTGTCACCAATGATCTGCCTTATTACCAAGGGCGGCTATTTCTGCCACACAAGGAACTACAAGAGCTAGTCATTTCCCGTTATCATGATACCCTAATGGAGGGGCACCCAAGTATTGCAAAAGCTGAAGCTAAAATTAAAAGACAATTCTGGTGGCCCACCTGGCGAAAGGATATTAAATCATTTGTGATGTCTTGTGGCATTTGCGCCCAAAACAAAAGTCAAAAGAAAAAACCAGCTGGACTCTTACAACCTTTAGACATTCCGCCTACACCATGGCACACCTTATCGTTAGACTTTATTACTGATCTACCTCCCTGTAATGGGTTTAACACCATTCTAGTTATTGTGGATCTTTTTTCCAAGATGGCCCACTTTATTCCTTTAAAAGGACTACCTTCAGCCTCAATCCTGGCCAAAGAATTCCTCAAAAACATTGTTCGCATACATGGATTTCCGTCCGTGTTGGTCTCTGACCGGGGCAGTCAATTCATTTCACATTTTTGGAAAAAATGCTGTCAATTGGCGCAAATCGATGTGAGGTTATCGACCAGTCACCACCCCCAGACCGATGGTCAAACGGAGAGGACCAACCAGATTCTCGAACAATACCTGCGTTGTATGTTACATCAGACAGAGAGTAATTGGAAAGACATTCTTTGGATCGCCGAATATGCATACAATAATTCAGTACACTCTGGAACTGGACAAAGCCCCTTTTATACCCTATATGGGCACCATCCTCGAACCTCAGACCTTGACTCATCCCAAGACTTAGAAATGCCTGCAGTGGACCATCTGCACGCTACGATTACACAAGCCTTTAAGGAAGCAACTGCACATTTAAAACAGGCGAAAGAAAAATACAAGAAAGATGCTGATCGGCATAGAAGTGATTCTCCACAATACCAAATAGGGGACCAAGTATGGTTAGCCACAAAACATATACCTCTAAAGGGAACACGGACCTTTAACCCCAGATATTTGGGACCTTACTCTATTAAGGCCATTATTAACCCGGGGGCTGTCAAGTTGGACTTACCGGCTAATATGCGAATTCATCCTGTCTTTCATGTGTCACTTTTGAAGCCAGTACAACCAGGGACAAGACTAACCAAGCCACCAGACCCCATCCTTGTAGACGGAGAACCCGAATTTGAAGTTAAGAACATCCAGGACTCTAAGCTGATAAAGTCAAAACTTTTTTATTTAATTGACTGGAACGGTTACGGACCACAGGAAAGGTCATGGGAACCTAGTGACCATGTTCATGCACCCCGATTGGTGAAAAAATTCCACCGAAATTTCCCAGACAAACCAAAACCACAGGGAAGAATGACTTTAGGAGGGGCCTTGGGGTGGAGTGCTGTCATGATGCCTACCCCTGGGGACCCAGACCAAGTCCAACAACCCCGGAAGCAGGCATCAAGTTACCCCAAGCAAGCCCAACAACCCCCGCTAGGGGCTATTTGGGTGCAGTCCTGCCAGGCTCATATGGAGGGTCAGTCCTGGCGCCATAGGCACCAGGCTCATTGATTAAAACTTACCTGATGCAGACCATGCTGCAAACTTACCTGATGCAGACCATGCTGCAAGAGCTCCAAGCCAAACGAGGCTTGGAAGGGACTATTTTACCTAGGGACTATTTTTTTACTCGGGTGGGGCTGGGGAGGAATACTTACCTGGGACTACTTTGGTGGCTATTTAAACCACACCCGAAGAGCAGCACACTCTTCGCGTTATTCTGCATCCAGCAGCGTAACACTCACCGTGCCTGCAAGTCTGCATCCAGTCATCTGCCACGCCCGCCTCGAGTTTGGAGCTCCTAGAAAAAGGGAGAAAGAAGGAGAAAAGGTTAGAACAAGAGCAATACCTTTGATCCTTACCTGAATTCCTGATCCATCGCGCCTTCGAGCTGGACGAAAGAAGTTATTTTATGCGTGTCGCCTCGCCTGCTGCAGCGCTGCGCTGAACTTACCGGCCTTCGCAGCATCTTCACATTTCACCGCATCCTCCTGCATGTTACCGACGCACTCCGGCACCTAAGGAGAAGACAAGAACAGCAAGGTGAGCCAAGGGAATACACAGAGGAATACCCCCCATAGACTTACCTGATTTTACCACCAGGAGTACTATTATTCTTCACGGGTCGGCGCAGCTTCCACTGCATCCTAGCCGAACCCCGGCCCCTAAGGGGAAACAAAAGGACAGCAAGGTGAAACAAGGGACTAACAAGGGGAACCCTCCTCACCACAAAAGACTTACCTGATTTTACCGGCGGAGGCATTATTCCCCGAGACTTCCTACTTTCTCTCAGCGCCTGAATAAGGGAGAAAGCAACAGGTTACATATGGACATTATTTTATCGAACTGTGTTGGATAATACAAATCCTTACCAGAACATTACCGGTTGCCACGAGGAACTCTTCAGTAGGGTCAAGCTGCAACCTGCAAGGAATCGGACAAGAGTGAAAGTCAGGAATTTGAACTCTTACGAATTACATACTTACGGCATCTTGCCAGGAATATCGGAGTCAATATTGTCCTGGAACTCACCAATTCCTTTGAGCCAGTGAAGCAACTGGTTATCTACACGCCCCTGCGCTCAATGCAGGATGGAGAGCTCATCTTTTCAAATCATCAGGTGAGACTATAAGAGGGAACATCCAAGGTGATCAGTGGGGAGAACAGCGGGGTGGGGGGATTTACGCTCAACTCCACGGGTGGTTAATTCCCTTTCTCCACTTGCAAAAGAATATTCCTAAGGGCCAAGCAAACGAAGCTAGGTGGGCCAGTCCAGTCCGTCATCTCGGCCCTACACGTCACATTGGTGGAGACCGCAGCAGTCCAGTCCAGATCGACGCCTCTGTGGGAGCCAGGTGAGCGTAACAAGTCGCCCACCTTGGGCCCTCTTCCTTCCCCTTCATGCGAGGCAAAATACCTTGGTGTCATCTTCGACTCCACTCTCTCTTTCTCTCCTCACATCTCGGATGTTGCCAAGTAGTGCCTCTACCAGCTGCTCCTCCTCAAAGGGACTCTACCCTGTCTCACTTTCTCCCAGAAACTCACTGTCTCCAGAGCCCCGTTTCTCTCTAGGCTGGACTACTGCAACAGCCTCTTTCTCAATCTGCCTTCCTCTACTCTCTGCCCTCTTTAACTAATTCAGAACAGGACTGTGAGACTTATCCTTGGCCCATGGATCGTATCTCACCAGCCCTGAAATCTCTCCACTGGCTCCCGGTGGCTGCAAGGATCAAGTTCAAAACCCTTTGCATTGTCCACAAGGCTTCTGGGGTCGGGGCCACACAACATCCAATATTCTCTTCCAAAATACCTTACTTCTTGAGCCCTTCCCCAGCTACCTCCAACTCTCTAAGGGTTAGACGCTTCTCCAGGCAGAGAGTGGGGAGTAGATCTCTCTCCTCTGCAGGTGCCTCCCTCTGGAATGGCTGTCCTGCCCCTCTCAAACTTGAGCAGACCACCTCAAGTTCCGGAAGCAGCTCAAAACTGTCCTCTTCTCCCCTGCTTTCTCTCTCTCCCTCACCTGATGACCTACCTGTCTGCTGTACCGACTGGTTGCTTAGCTACCCTCAAAGTCTCACTGAGTCCAGGCTCTTTCTTGATCAGTCACCCTTGCACTGCCTCCAGGCCTACCATGCACTTAGGGGCTGTAACTGTAACCCTACAGTCCCTTGATCTCCTTGCACTACCCAGAGCCGCGCTTCCCTGGCTGCACTTACTCAGAGCATTACTGCCCTGTTTTCCACTCCCCTCTTCCTTGCACTTCCCCCTCCCTTTCCCCTTGCATTTCTCGTTCTCGCAATTGCACGATCTGAATGATACAAGGCCTAGTAAGATCGTTTGTCTTGTCCTCCCTCTATTTTCCCTCCCTTGTCTTGCCTAGAAACACTTGTGTACAGGCATGTTATAAATGACTTATATCATATCATATAATTTTATCACAGATGCCCAAATAAATATACAATGCTACAGTAAGAAACGGCTAGACTGGCAGCAACCAAATGTCAGTCTAGCCAGGTAATTACACTTAGCAGGACTGCTTTATCAGAAATGCGCAGTTAAAAGAAAAGTCATACCAAACTGAGGAATGACTAGACTGGCTACACCAAAATGCCTCTCTAGCCACTAATACCACATATCATGTCTGCCTAGCTTGGACATGGACAACCATTATGATGCATCGCACAATCCCACCCCCACACATCCCCTCTCTTTCCCACCCCCTACCCCAACCTCCAAAATCAGCTCCTTGGCCCAGAATTACCTTCACATCCCTCTTCCTTGTCCCAGAGCTTACGTATGAGGCTCCTTGCCTCATAGCTAAGTACTGGGATGAGGAAGAGTGGGACTAATAGTAATGAAGATTACAAGTAGCTCAGTCAGGCATTACCTCCATGTACCTCTTCCTCATCCCAGTACTTGTGTATGAGGCAGTTTGCCTCATACACAAGTACAGGGACGAGGAAGAATAGGGCTAAGAGTAATGACGATTACCAATAAGTAATCAAGGCATTAAACACAAGTAGTGGCGTAACACCATTGAGTTGACTGGGCTTCAGCATTCTCCCCCCTGACATTTTGGGCTATGTTGACTCAACCTGGCTGACCTTCAGAGCAGTTGCAGGACAGAACAGGACACAGATGTTAAACAGCAGCTGGGTTTCACTGTTAACAAGGGCCCAGCAATTGCTAACGTAAAGCATTTCACTGTTAGTACCTGCATTCAAATGCCACATTTTTTAGGCAATTTAAATCGTGATGTGGGTTTAGTACTTGCATGCGAGGGGAGTGATTGGAAGGGTACAGATGGAACAGGAGACCGCTCATTCTCACAGCAGTCAATAACTGGGTGCTCTCAGACTTAAAGGAGAGGGTTCACCGCTTGTAACATTGAAGCAGCACTAGAAAAGTCTCATTAAATTTCGTAAAGAAGTTAGATGCCCCCACACAAATATGTTTGCCCCTCCCCCACGTCCGTAAAGTTAGCAGCTCTCCCAACATTTGAAGGATTAGTCCCTCCGAAATGTAGGTTTTGTTGCGCCCCTGAACACACGCCATTCACCATATACACACGCGCACACCCAGCCATCCATGCATTTAAGGGTGCACCCTTTCACGTACATGCACACACACAACCCAGCCACCTACACATTTAAGTGTACACCCTTTCGCCATACACGCACACATGCACACGTCATGGGGTTGAGGGGAGTCACTCTGACTTCATAAAGAAATTATTTCTGTTAAGGACCGAACCATAACGGAAATAATTTATTTATGAAGGTAGAGTGACTTAAAAAATAAACAATTTCTTTTTGAAGTCATAGGGCTACCTCCACCCCATGACATGGAGGCTTCCAGCCTGGGGTCTTCCATGTCATGGGGTGGGGGAGCCCTCAGACTTCAAAAAGAAAGTTTCTTTTTGCAGTCACTCTGCCTTCATAAAGAAATAATTTCTGTTACAGAAATAATTTCTTTATGAATGCAGAGTGCATTCAGAAAGAAATTGATTTTTTTTTAAATTGATTTTTTTTCTCCATTGTTTTCCCTCCAAGTGGGGCCCCCCCTCCCAGGACATGTGCTAGCAGGCCCCCAACCCCCACACTGCGGGTTGCTGCAGGGGCACCTGTTACACCAGTGCAGACACAAAGGGCCTCATTACGACCCTGGCGGAAAGGGGTTTGCGGCAGCGTTAGCTGCGCCAACCCCTTTCCGCCAATTACGAGTTCCCTTTCCGCCATGGCGGTTTTTACACCTGCTTTTAGCAGGTGTAAAAAACCATGGCGGTAAGGGAACTTGGTGTTAATTACGCCACCGTAATTTACGGTGGCGTAATTAACGCCTTCCCCACTCCCATTATGCCCTATGGGGCAAAAATGGGAATGGGGAAGGGTAAATGGGGATTGGGGACTTACCGCCCCGCCAAGGTCGGAATGGGGCGGTAAGTCCGCCAACCACCATGGCGTAAACGTAGTTTACGCCATGGTGGTAAAGTCACGGCCCAGGCGGTAACTTACCGCCTGGGTCGTAATGAGGCCCAAAGTGATGTAGTGATTGCCATCAACTTTTATCAAAGTAAAAAGAGGGTTGAAGAAATACCTATCTCACCCTAGCACTATGAGGGGTTGCCATGCCTCAAAGAAACTAAAGGATGTCAATGTCAGGATGTCCAAAAACAAGAGTTATCTGTCCTGTGTCTGAAATCCTAACTAGACCCTTACATTCTAAATTTATAATAACCTCAAAAGGGTTATAGGGCCTCATTCCGAGGCTGGCGGTAAGGGTTAACGGTCACCGTTAATGGCAACGGTGACCGTTAACACTTACCACCATATTCCGAGTTCCCTTTTGCGGGTTGGCATTTAACACCTGCTTTTAGCAGGCGTTAAAAATCCAACCCGCAAAGGGACCTTGGAGTAAATTACGGCACCGTAATTTACGGTGCCGTAATTTACTCCTTCCCCATTCCCATTGAGCCCTATGGGGGCAGGAATGGGGATGGGGAACCGGTATGGTGAATGGGGAATTACCGGTCCCTCCAACCTTGGAATGGACCGGTAATTACTCCATTCACCATGCCGGATTTCCATGGAGTAAATAGCTCCATGGTTGCTTACCATGGTGCTATTTACTCCATGGATAGCGCCAGCCTCGGAATGAGGCCCATAGTCTTTTAATTGGTTAAAGGTGGTCCTTTCCACAGTTTCAACACAAAGTTCCAAAAGGGTGCACAAAGAACCAAATAATCAAAGTTCCACAATCCTCAGGAGGGGGCACCCTTCCCCAGAGGTTTCTCACTATGATTTACTGTTCAACATTCTCAGAGGTGTTTCCCCTCCACTGAGTTCTTCTGATATTTTATACCACCTCTAGGACCCCCCCCAACTGTGGTTACGTTGAACTTTGTGTTTTCTCTGGGTCCCCTTTGGGATTGTTATTGTATTGTGTTCTGGTGTCCTTCTTAGGCCCTCTCCCACTCTCGAGGACCCCACCCGCTGTGGGTACCGTCTGTACTGTTGAGTGTACCTGTCTGCCCCTTCAGTGTGTGCCCTTCTGTGTGACCACTCCCCCGTCTTTGCATCCTACGCTGCGCAGCACTGGTTGTGCCTCTCTTCATCTCTCTCGTTCGCTCCCTCATTTTCATTCATCCTCCTTGCACCCTTATGGTGCTCTCGGTCTCCCCTATCATCTCTAACTGCTACTCTATCTCCTATCCTATCCCTCTCACTAAGTCAGGAAGGAAGATTTTCAAGAGGGACATCCTGGTCTCCAACCCAGGCCCCCGTATCGCTGATATCGACATCAGTGCTTCCTCCAGACAGACTCTTACCGACATGATATGATATGGCATTTGTAACGCGCCTATACACAAGTGTTTCAAGGCGCGACGAGGCAGGGAGGGGGGAACAAGGGGAGACAGACAACGATCCTACTAGGCCAGGTGTCATTCAGATCGCGCAAGTGCATGGGTAGGGGGGACGGGAAAAGTGCAAGGGGGAAAGGGAGAGGGGAAAGTGCAGTACAGGGTTAGTAATGAACAAGGTAAATAATAAGGGCCGGCTGGTGGCAAGTGCAAGATAAGTGCAGTCAAGTGCTGGGAAGGGGGGCTGTAGTGATACAGAGACAGTCCGCAAGTGCAGGTGTTGCCAGGAAGGCAGTTCAGGGGAGAGTGGCTGGGCCAAGGACCGAGATTGGTGAGTCGCCCAGTTGCTGATTCAGTACAGTTTCAGTGATTTAGCAGGGGAGAGGGAGAGAGAAAGCAGAAGCAAAGAGGAAGGTTTTGAGGTGCTTTCGGAACCGGAGATGGTTCTCCTCAAGTTTCAGGGAGGCAGGAAGGCTGTTCCAGAGGGAGGCCCCAGCTGCGGAGAGAGATCTCCCCCCAACTCGTTTCTTGGAGAAGCGGCATCCTCTTTGTTGTTCCCTCTCTAGACCTTTGGACCCCTCATATGGTCTCGGTTCTCTCTCCATTTTCCTCCTTTCCCATTAACGGTGGCACTTGGTGGGAGGTCCTCTTGGCCTTCTTCCACTCCCCCAAGACCATCATTAAAGACTATCTGCGAGGCACCGTCTTGGTCCAGAGTTCTCAGCCCAATCTCCTCCTTTTTGTAAGGCGTCCCCTGCGTCTTATCAACTTCCTTCCTTCTCCTGCTACCCCTACCAGCACCTCTCTGACTCCTTCGCCACCTCCTTCTGCCACCACCTCTCTGGCACCCTCCTCATCCTTTCTGGCTACCTTGCCATCTCCTACCTCCTCTGCCCACCCTTGGGCCCCTCGACCACCTCTGCAGGGCGTACCTCAAGCCTGTACCCCTCCACAGAAGTCTTTCAAATGTGGCAACCTCCTCCACGTCGCTACTCTCAACTCTCACTCTGCGGTCAAGCACTCCTCTGACATCTGCCACCTCCTTGAAGAACTTGACCTGGATGGCCTCGCTCTCACTGAGACATGGTTCACTGCCAGCTCTGTCATGAGTTTTGACACTCTTCTCCCTGATGGCTACAAGATCCTCTCCGAACCCAGAACCAACAGCCCAGGGGGTCAAGTAGCTCTGATCTTTACGGAGTGGGTCCCTGCCTCTGTCATTCCTACGCAGGCCTACTCCTTTGAATGCCTGGTGTGTAGGCTCTCTATCTATCCTGGCCTCTCTCTAACTCTTTCCACCATCTACAGACCGCCTGGCAAGGTCGCCCTGTTCCTCTCAGAGTGGGATGACTTCCCCTCTACTCTCCTTGCCTCTACCTTTCAACTCCTCCTCCTTGGAGAGCACAACATCCACCTAGATGCTTATAATCCCTCCACTGGGCTCTTCTACAACCTCTGCGACTCTCTTTCTTTCCATTCTACCCTCTGGTCCAACACACTCTGTCGGGTACACCTTAGATGTTCTCATCTCCTCACACATCCCCCTCTCTAACCTTCTCACTGCTCCTCGCTCTTGGACTGACCACTTTCTGCTTTCCTCTCACCTGAAGCTCCCGGTCCCCCAGGAGAAGCCGACCCCATCACTGCCACCTACCTTCTTGTCCCATCCGGCCTATGAAGTGTGTGTCAGTGAAGGCCCTTGCTGCTACTTTCCCTGCTCCTCCTACACCTGAGGCTGACTCACAATCTGACACAGCCCTCTCTAACCTGCATCTTTCTATCTCCAACACTCTGGATTTCCTTGCCCCTGTCATGAGAATCTGCCAGAAGCCTATCTCAAACTCTTGGTATGACTACGATTTTTCAACCCAGAAACGCAAGTGTAGGGTGGCTGAGAGGAAGCGGAGGGCATGAGGCTCATCCTCTGACAAACTGGCCTGCCACCTGCTCCAAAGGCAATACAGACTCTCTCTCCTGTCCACGAAGAGAGCCCACATTCAAGCCTGTGTCTCTGCGGCCTCCAACACCATGGACAAACTCTTTAAAATCTGTAAGGAACTGGCCAATCCTTCTACAGTCACAACCTCTCCGGTTCCCTCCCAGGCCCTCTGCACAGTGCTGACTTCTCATTTCACCACTAAAACGCAGGACATCCTGTCCTCTCTTGCCTCTTCCTCTCCCTCCACTTCTTACAATGTTTCTAGACAAGTCCGATCTAGGAAAGTGTTGTCCAAGCAGGTGTTCCCCTGCTCCTCTAGGACCATCGAGGACCCCATTGACACCCTTGCTGCAACGTTGGCTGATTTCTGCAATTACTCTTTTGCCACTTGAACTTCCCCTCTCCCCTCAAGCACTCTCTTATGCACTCCCTCTTGAAAAAGACTTCTGCCGATCATTCCTGTCTAGCAAACTACCGCCCGATCTCTATCACTCCTTTCCTGGGCAAACTCCTGGAAAAGCTGCCCATCTCCCAATTTATTGCCCACACTGAATCTGTTGGTTGTCTCTATGACCATCAGTCTGGCTTCAGAGCAGCCGGAATCACGGAAACTGCTCTCCTGAACACCTGTGAAGATCTGCTCTCTAATCTTGATTCCAGCCTTCATCTGTCCTCATCCTCCTTGATCTTTCCTCTGCTTTTGACACAGTCATTAATGACATCCTGATTAATTGTCTCTGTGAGAACCTGGGCATCACGGATCAGGCCCTGGCCTGGTTGACTGTCTTCCTTCTGAACTGACCCTCCCAGGTCTCCCAGGTCTAACTTGGTTCCTTTCTCTCCACCACCTCTCTCTCCACATGTGGAGTTCGCCAGGGCTCTAAGCTCTCACCCTGGCTCTTTAATGTCTTTTTGGCCCCTTTGGCTCACCTTATCTCTACCATCTCCTCTTACTTTCAGTGTTATGCGGATGACACTCAGCTCTACTTCAGTCTCCCCTCAGCCTCCTCTCCTTTCTCCCTCTTGCCTGACTGTCTATCCGCGATTCAGGAAGGGTGTGCCTCCAACGATCTCTGCCTTAATGCCAGTAAGACTGAGATCCTTCTCATTGGGACCCCAGCTCCTGCTTTCCCTCTCTCACTCTGGCCACCCTCCTTGGGCCCTCTCTCTCCTTCTCTCCTCACATATATGACATCTCTAAGAAGTCACGCTACCAGCTGCACCTCTTCAGAGGTATTCTTCCTTTTCTCACGTTGTCTTGAATCGCTGGGTGCGCCCCTTTTGGGCCTCATCCTCATCCAAGGATCCTAAACAACATGAAGAGCACGTAAAGGCAGTGTTGCAGAGACTCTGAGATCATAAACTCCTAGCCAAACCTGAAAAATGTTTGTTTCATGTGACCTCCGTCCACTACCTAGGTTTTATACTTACCCCAGAAGGAATCGGTATGGACCCTTCAAAGGTAAAAGCCATATTGACCTGGCCCGCTCCTACTTCCGTGAAACAAATTCAATCTTTCATGGGACTCGCCAATTTCTACCGGAAATTCATATCTAATTTCTCCGAGATAGTGCAACCGATTGTTGCTCTCCTGAAGAAAGACACTCCTTTCCCCTGGTCAACACCACAAGATATGGAGTTCCAGCGTTTAAAGACAGAGTTTACGCAAGCTCCTATCTTGGCTCAACCCGATACTAGCCGTCCTTTTCTGGTAGAAACGGACGCTTCAAATTATGCCATTGGAGCAGTCCTGAAACAAGAATTAGGAAATAAACTGGAACACCCAATTGCTTACCTCTCACGAACTCTGACTCCTAGTGAAACACATTATTCAGTCCTGGAAAAAGAATTGTTAGCCATCCGCCAAGCCTTCACTGAATGGCGACATTTACTTTTGGGAGCTAAACATCCAGTTCAGGTCCGTACTGACCACCGAAACCTCCAGATTCTACAGTCTTTGGAGTGTAGGAACAGTCGTCAGGCACGTTGGGCATACTTCTTTGCCCAGTACCAGTTCCATATCACTCACGTTCCTGGATCACAAAACCTGATCGCCGACGCCTTATTTCGAAGACCTGACTACGAGCCCACTGAAGACAAGGCACATCCTCAGATGTTTTCCCTCAAGATCTTTGTGGCACAGGCAGTCAACCTCCTCGAAGAAATCCAAGCCCAAACCCAATCCTCTGATCTGTGGAAGGACAAATCCAAAAGAAATCCTTGGAATGTAAAGGTCCGGAAAGGTTATTTGTTCAAAGACAATCTGTTGGTCATCCCTACAAAAAGACTACAACAAAGAAAAATGAATCTCTGCCACGATACCCTACACTCCGGACATCGTGGTGTCACCAATACCCTCCGTCTAATACAAAGGCAATTCTGGTGGCCTAGGATGGGACCCGACGTACGGCAGTACATTCAATCCTGTGTTGTCTGCAATCAAAATAAACACAATAACAAGAAACCAGCGGGCCTTCTACTACAACCTACATTGCCAACTAGGCCCTGGGAGATTATCGCTACAGACTTCATTGTGGAACTGCCACCATCCCGTGGGTATACCACCATCATGGTTACCATAGACCTGTTCACTCATATGGCTCATTTTACGCCCCTGCGTAAATTACCATCCTCTTCTGAACTACAAGGAATCTTCCTGGAACACATATTCAGTTTACATGGACTCCCTTCCAAGATCATTTCGGATCGCGGACCTCAATACATCTCTCAATTCTGGAAACATCTCTGTCAATGCTTAGGGATCCAACTTGCCCTTTCGTCAGGTTACCACCCTCAAACCAACGGAATCACAGAACGTGTCAACCAAACCCTGGAACAGTATCTTCGATGCTTCGCCACCAAGGTCCAGGATGACTGGTCACTCCTGAAATCCGTGGCTGAATTTGCTTACAATAATACTGACCATTCGGCACTTAAGATCAGCCCTTCTTATTGCAGTCAAGGATTTCATCTGTCGGTCCTACCTTCTGTTCTTCCCCAATCTACACCTACAGTTGACTCCTGGATCGAAACCCTTGTCAACATACATAAAGAAGCCAAGGAATCTTTGGAGAAGACCAGGAACAGACCAAGAAATATGCAGATTCCAGAAGAAGACCTGGCCCTTCTTATGCAGTCGGTGATCAGATCTGGTTGTCCTCCAAATTACTACTCCGACATCTACGGCCTAGTAAACTGGCCCCTCGGTACTATGGTCCATTTTCCATAAAGGAAATTATAAATCCTGTTTCTTATCGGATCGAGTTGCCTGAATCCTGGAAGAAGATACACCCAGTGTTTCACACATCTTTGTTGAAACCCTACTATCCATCCTCCCAAAAACCCTCCAGACCTCCTCCTGTACTGGTCGATGACCAATTGGAATATGAGGTATCTCGGATTTGTGACTCCAAGTATAGAAGGGGCCATCTTCAATACCTGGTTGAATGGAAAGGATATCCTCCCAGCGAAAGAACCTGGGAACCTCTCTCAAACATCAAGGCCCCACGGCTGCTCAGAAGGTTCCACCTCATCCACCCGGGCAAACCAGGAGGGAAGGGTCTTCGGAGGAGGCATGCTGTCATGAATCGCTGGGTGCGCCCCTTTTGGGCCTCATGGTCCTTGTCACAACGGACTTAAACAACTATACCTCCAATATGGCCGTCCAACGCATTCCCTTCTCGCTCCATGCGTTGGACGTAACCCTTCTCTATTTCTAGACCACGCCTTCCGCGGCTCCGCGCATCTCAATGCTATAGCGATTAGCGACCAGACGTGTGCTCCGTAGCTCGCGGTTCTTCTCCTTTCTACTCCGCTATCCCTTCCTCGAACCCCCCCCCTTCTTCTTCCTCCTGGATTCTAGTTCTAGCGAACTTACCTTGCCTCCTGGATTCCTGGATTCGACCTCCCGGAAAACTGAACGCATTCTGGATTTGGCAGAGACACAGGCCGCCTTCCTCAAAAACCGATCCATCCGAAAGAAGGCAGCCTCCAAGAACACCGGAAAAGAAAGGACTCAGGTGAGAAGGGGGGAACTCCGTGACACTTTCCCCCAGAAGCTCATTGTCTTCAGATCCCTGGTTGTCTCTAGGCTGGACTACTGCAACAGCCTCTTTCTTAATCTTCCTTCCTCTACTCTCCACCCTTTGCAACTAATCCAGAACAGGACTACAAGACTTGTCCTTGGCCTTAAGCCCAGGGACCATATCTGTCCAGCCCTGAAATCTCTCCACTGGCTCCTGGTGGCTGAAAGAATCAAGTTCATGACCCTCTGCTTCATCCACAAGGCTTTCTTGTGCCGGGGTGCGCACTACATCCAACTCTCTCTTCCTAGCCACCTTCCTTCTCGAGCCCTTCAATCAGTCACTTCCAACTCTCTGAGGGTCAGACGCTTCTCCAGGCAGAGAGTGGGGGGGGGGGGTGGTAGTTCCTTCTCCACTGCAGGTGCCCCTCTCAAACTTGGGCCGGTCCACCTGAAGTTCCGGAAGCAGCTCTAAGACCTTCCTTTTTGCTTCTGCTTTTTCTCTCTCTCTCTGTCAGGACCCGTCGGTGGAAGCTTTGGCATTACTGGAAGAGTAACGCTACGTAGACCTCCAGGACACGGTCCAGCCCTCACCCATCATGGCTGCCAACATTATAAGAGCAAGCCCCGCCCACCACCCAGTGTGTTGTATGTGTGTTTTTCCCCGATACTTGCACTCCTTCGCTAACCTCGATTAGCAACCTTTTTCTGCCTTCTCAGTCCCTGCCTGCCACCCCCGATCGCTCTTGCTTCCTCTTTTTCTATCACCTCTTGTGCTTGCCTATAAAACTCTTTTGGCACTCTGCCGCTTCCAATTCCATTCGCCTTTTCTTACCCTTTGGCGTCCTCGCCTCTCATACTAGCGGCTACAGACCCCGCCTCCCTCACGGTTCTTCGCCTTCCTCCCTATATTGTTCGTGGTTCCTACATTACTGGTAAGTGGGTGCTGTTGTTTATACTCGCATCTTTATCTTTTTTCTTCCTTCTCTTCTGTTTACTTACCGTACTCTGTACGGCACCCGTCCACTTAACCTCCCTCTCTGCCTACGTCTGGTTTGGTTCCAGTGACTTTACTTCCTCCTATCCATCTCTTCAGTGTACGGCAGCCTCGGGGCTTACCTGAGTCTTCATTCTTACCTGAGTCATCATTCATACCTGGAGTTCGTTTATGCTGATCCTGCTTACCTGAAGATCCATCAGTCTCTTTGTTTTCTTCGTGTTGAAAAGCAGAACCTACATCAAGGACTACTCCACAGGGTTTTTTGACGCTGATCCAGCTTTTTCCCTGTCAACGGGGGTGTGGCTCCTCGGGGCCCCCCAAGACAGGTTCCACTCCCTGTCTCGCTGCACCAAAGCGGTATGAGTCTTCCCTTGTGCTTTTAGATTTCTCCCATGCATGGCATACTCTCCTGCCAGGGCTTCCACAATGTTCATGTTGGATTTGGGTGCTGGTCCAAGGACTCGCAATCTTGTTGCCTGGTGTACTCTACTGCCAGGGCTTTCACAATATACACTTTTGGGTGCTGCTCCACGCCTCACCGCACATTGCATGGTTTACTCACTTGCCAGAACCTCTTTAACATATGTCCATTTTGCTCATTTAACCACAGGGTCTTCAACCCCTTTTCATTGGTTTCCCTTAGTAATACATTCAGTGTTCCCGTTCCCTTGCTCAGGTTTGCTTTTATATTGCCCCTGCGTGCTTCGTGGTCTACACTGTGAAGCAGCCTGGTGTCCCACTTCCCTTGCCTGGCCTCACCGGTCTCCTTCTGCTGCTTCAGCGCTCTCCACAGCCTTCATTTCCTCGTCGGGGAGCTTTGTCTCGCTGCTGGCATCCTGTCTGCTTTTCAGCATTCGCTTCACCATGGCACTTTCTCACAGCCTCTCCAGCTGCAGGCTCCCGCGTGGTGTACCTTCTCCCAAGCTTCTCGTGATGACGTGACAGCCTTGGCCTGATCCCTTCTCCGGCTGTCACCTGCTTTGTTTCCTAACCCACGTCGGGCAGAGTGGATCTGCTTCCCCCTCGATCTCCATCTTGTTTGTGGTGCCAGGATTTTAAATGTTCCGGCACCTATCAGAGTCTCCCAACCACTACAGCGCGTCTCTAGTTCAGTGCTCTGCATTGCTCCCAAGCTCGTTCTTGTCTCAGACTTTCCCTAAGAAGAAGGGGAAAAAGCCTTAAAGTCAGTATTAAGTGGGTGGACAGGTTCTATGTCACAATTACCAGGTTCCTACTAGTGAGTCTCCTTCCCTCCCATGAGGGTTGTCTCCCCCCATGTGGTCCTCCCTCATGCAGCCACGCCCATGGTCGGGGTCAGAGAGCAGCTGCCTTTCCCGGGCCACACAGGGATCAGAAGCTGGCTATCCTGCTTTAGCAGGCAGACGGCTTCCCTGCAAGCATTTCTTTCACGATGTCCCTACCGCACACATTCCAACCGCACTCACAGGTTTCACTAAAATCACACTGGTGCTACAGGGACTAAGGGAGCCTTGACTCAAGGACAATTTGTTGAAGACTCCTGAGTGCCCAGTCTGAAAAGCCCCAGAGGACCTAATGCCCTGATGGTAGTCCAGGCCACTACAGGCCCACTGTGTCTGTAGTAAAGCAGGCTTGCTTCCCATTGCATAAAACTACCTTTGTTCCACAAGGGTATGATACTTTTCTTAAAAACACCTTAAGAGCAGTGAGCATATGACTATTGTAGATGGCTTTAAATGGATCAAAATGGCACAATGATGGAGAAGCACACAATGTCCTCTTGCACCAATTAGAGTGGGCACACAAACTCACACGATTCCCAAAACAATGAATACTGGTGTAATTGTCTACTCAGTAAAATGGATAAGGAAATAATCCATTTAGTTAATGATTGGGGAATAGTCACAAATGACTGTTCCATTCATTCTTCTGAGGCCTTTTGTGTACGCACCTCCTTTTTTTAAAATTCTTTATTTGTTTTAGTTTTTACAAACTTTTACAAAAAACATTTTCTTTAAAAGAAGCAATTCATAATTTTTATAAAATCATATAAATCCTGTCAGAATTAACAATCAGTTATTATACAATACATAATAATTTGACAGTATTTTATATTTCTATTTCACACACTTGTTTTATAAATGCTAAAACTCTTATTATCAAAGACATTGAATCTCCGTGTAACATTTTGATCCATAAGAGATCCCTTAATAACCATACATTGTACACATAATCTTTACAATACATTTCCCTTTTTTCTGCTAGTTCATGACATTCGGTCATAAGATGGCATAATGTTTCAATTTCACCCTTGTCTTTGCAGTATCTACAAGATCCATCAATGGGTAGTTGTCTAGCTCTTACACTTATTATCTCATTAGTTAACAACACATTCATACGAAATCTAATCAAACCAACTTTGATTTTTTTATTTGGAAATTTCTTTAGATATTGCTCCATTTCACTTACTCCTTCACCTGCTGATAAAATTTGGGTATAAAGCTTTGAGCAACTAATTTTCAAACGAGTATTTTCCCAATCAAACAGCTTAAGTCTTTTCTTTACCAAATTAGGATTTTTCCCCAGTAGTTCCATAGAAGCACCTATTTCTTGGAGTATAACTTCACATTCTGATCTAAGCTGAGATATAAATCCATCGTATCATTCCCTCTGAGCAGATAGTAAAGAGTTCTATCTTTAGAATGTTCGCATTTGTTCAAGAGACAAAGTTTCTTCCACTGAATCAAGCTAATAAGTAATTGTATGCCCAGTTCATATCTGATAGCCTCTATAGGGATACATTTAGGCAGAAAAAATAGTATAGATCTCCAAATTTTGCTTTCTATCGCTTTATATACTAACTCCATCGTGTTTGGCCAAAATTCAGTACCATACATAATGGAGGGCAGTAGCTTACTTCTGTAGAATTCTCTGCATGGTTCAAGGGAGAATTTCCCAAACTTACAGTCCACTCTCTTCATTTGAATTAGCATACTGTTGGTTTTTGAATTCAGATAATTAGTCAAGAACATTTTGCTATACTTAGCTATGACGGGATAACCCAGGAATTGAAAGTTGTCTTTTACCATAAGTTTCTCACTATCCCAGTTCCATACAAACTTTGTCTTGCCACTTTTTACAGATCCTTTTGTAAGCCTAATAACCACAGATTTACATGAGTTGATATTTAATTCCATTCCCAACATGTAATTACCAAAAGTTGTGATCAGTTTTTGAAGACCAGCCGGAGTCGAGTCTATAAGCAGAAAATCATCTGCATAGCTCATCCAGCTAATTTTGAGTTTCCCAATCTTAGGTGCTACCAAACCTGAAGCATCCAATGCCATTCCTACTCCTGCAATATACAGATTATATAAAGTGGGTCCAAGAATACATCCTTGTCTAATGCCCTTCTCGACAGAGCACTCTCTAGACAGTAGGCCCTCAGAATCCAACCTAATCTGTGTTTTGGATTCATTATGCACTGATATAATAATGCTTAATAACCCCTTCGGAATTCCGTAACTATCAAGCCTTTGCCACAGGAGATTTCTATTTACACAATCAAAGGCTTTGCTTAAATCCATGGATGCAACATAAATAGGTGCATCCATAGATTTCCAAGCGAGTGTTTGCAGACATTTTATCAAGAGTCCTCTACAATCCGTACCCATATTTTTATGGAATCCTATTATCCTGTAGTCAAGTATGTTCTTCTCAAGAATCCAATCATTAAGTTTTTCAAGAATAACAACACAAAATATTTTGGAATCAGCATCCATAATACTAAGTGTCCGATAATTCTGAGGTTCTACCCTAATGCCCCTTTTAAAGATTGGTACCATATAAGATAGCTTCCAGGACTTAGGAATGGTTTGTGACTTAATTATGTCCTGGAATTGGATGTAAAGAATCTTTGCCCAAATATGTGGGGAGTGACGCAGTATGTTATTAGTTAGCTTATTCGGTCCAGGAGCTCTAGAGGGATTAGAATTCTTTATTTTTTCCTCAATAGTATCCATGGTGATAACTAAATCCCATTTCTCAGTTTGTTGCGAGAACTCTACGGCACTTTCTGTTGTATACATGTGCTCAATATATTGAATCCAAACCTTTTCAGATATAGGATTTGCCATCTTTTGCAAATTCAGTTCTTCTTTATAATTTATGAGTTCCCAAAAGGCCCTGGAATTTTTACCCCAAAGGGTTTCTAGTATCTCTTTGGGTAATACGGATACGCTCTAGTTTTAACCAGTTAGTATACCTCTGCTTTAGCTTCTTAATTTTTTCAACATCATTCATACAAAAGGTAGAGCTCTTAGTGATTTTTCTTATGTCTCTTCGGAGTTCATTTTTTTCATTCTAATTTCTAGAGAATATGCATGTTTATGCTTTCTATTAGGATTAGACACGGGTGAGGAGTTTGCATCTAAAACAGTTTTCAGATATACCGGAAACCCCTTTACTGAGTATCTTTCCATCTTGGCCTCTAGTTTACATGTGTTAAATTCAGTCAACATACACATATTAAAATCCTTCATTTTTTTCTCAGACCAACGCACACGGGTTCCTCTATGAGTATCCGTTAGATTGCATAGATTTTTATCACTCCGATTAGGGTTATACAGTTGCCATTTCAATTCTAACATTAACATCGAATGGTCACTCAAACTGATTTCTTTCACCTGAAAGTTTTTTACTTTATCAAAGATGTTCACTGAAAGAAAGATAAAGTCAATCTCTGAACTCAAACCCCTCGCATTCCAGGTAGATTTATCATTTTCTAACCTTTGCAGCCCCCAACCTGAAGCCCAACTCAGCCACATACCACCTTCCACTTTTTTCCTTTTAGCTTTTTCAACATGTTGGAGGTCAGTCAAAAAACAATCCAAAAGTTCCATATCATATAAGTTACAACTTGCATTGAAGTCACCAGCAAGTATTATATTTACATCACCATATTTGCCAAACCATTCATGTAGATATATATCAAGTTTGGCTAAAATTACTGAGAGATTGGAATTCCTGGTTCTGTAAACATTCAACAGGAGGAGGATTTCTTTATTTGTACCCCCTGTACTAGTCCATGATGTACCGAGAATTTCATCATATATGTCACACTCTTCCTTTAATTTTAACAAGCCAAGTGCTTTCTTTACCAAAATACTTACTCCACCTTTAGGTCTACTGAAAAGACCCTTTTTAGCCGGGATGGAAACGGTTATAAAACCATCCCACAAAAGGTTCTCAGTAAGCCAAGTTTCTTGTAGGAAGAGAAGATCTGACAATTTAAGGGGCGCACACAATTCACTGTTACCTGTCAAATGTTTATTTCCCCTGGAATTCCAGCTCAAAATTTCTATACTGCTATCAGGCCTAAAGAGGTTGGGTTAGGGCTCTCAATTGCGCAATTGAGTCTTCAAGAACTTCTGCCATTCTCCTTAATTTCAGATTTTCACTTTTGTCTATATGATTGACCTCCTGTCTTTCAGATTTATCTCTGTTCCAACGAGAGTCATATTTAACTTCCCTCACTTCCTTTTCCACTTCCCATATTCCAACATCATAACCATATTTGTGGAGGCTATCTGACTCCTTCATTATGATGTTCCTAACTAATGGAGAGTAGATCACCAGCCTAACATAGTCATATCTCCTGCCATGAATAAAATCAACTAATTGTATATCTTCAGATGTAATTAATCTGAGTTCAGGTATTTCATCAAAAAGGTCCAAGAATTTCCTCCTATTGAGTGAAACTGGACCTCCTTCCTCAAATAGATATTGTAAAACCAAGGCGGGTGCATTAGGATATTTGGGTTTACGGAGTTTCCAAGCTCTCACTCCGTAGTTATCTTCACCACCACCATTCATTTGTTCATTTACATTACAATAGTTGTCATTGTTAGGGTATAATTCAGTCTCTTCCAACCTGTCTCTTGACCCTTCATGCTGTCTACCTCCTTCTGTTCTCTTATTCCTAGGTTCCTCACTTGTAGTTCCTATAGTGTGTGGCGGATCACTCCAAATCTCCCTTACTATATTCCTGACACTTTCTTCTACACTTGTTTTTTCCACTTCTTTTGAAGTTTCTACATTTCCATCGTTTTGTTTTTCATTACTACTTTCATACGTTTGTCTTTCTCTACCTTTAGGGTATCTGTATTCTTCTTCTTTTTCCATGTCACCGCTTATTTCCCATATACTATCCCCCCCATTACTATGAGGAGTAGTATATTGATGTATCACGGGCGCGGGTATGGGTGGTTTGAATATGTCATACACTGCTCCTACTTCCTTAATTTTTAGTGGAGATTTAGATAGGTCGATTATGTGTTTTCCTTCTTTAGCCATATTCGTGCTTTTCCCGATTTTATTTCCCTTGTTAGAATCTTTGGCTGTTATTTCAAGGTTTTTAGGCCCATATCTTCCTTCATTTTTGTCTAATTTTTTCCCTTTTAGTGCATCCTGTAATCTTATTTCTGAATTTTCGTACTGAGGGCCATTTTGGGACGGGACCCCTTCCTTAACCACTTCTTTATTTGTCTCTTCAGTAATATCACCAATTACTTGTTCACCAGTTAACCCTTTTCCTATATTGCGTAGGAATTTCAATGACGATGCCTTTCCAGATTTTAATTCAGCTGCTTTTAACACTCTTTGTTTTTTTTCTCCCTTTTTTTCGCATTTTTAGATACCACTAGTTTTAGATCACTGTATTCTGCCTCTTTATTTTTCCCCATTTCACCCAATTCTTCAATGTATTGTGTAGTTAATCCTAATTCGGAAGTGGGTCTATCATTCTGTTTGAGAGGTCTATTTACTTCTTTGCAGTTTTCAACTCCTTTTGTAATTATCACTTCATTTCCCAGATCTGCTATATTGGCTTCCAATATACCCACATTACCACTTTGAGATTCCATCAGTTTTATTCTCTCATTCATGTTTTCCAAGTACGATGTTTGTTTGGAGATTTCTTTCTGAAGCCACTCTCTTAGATCACAAAGTGTAACTATTATAAAGGTCCTTTCCCTACTAGCGTTGTTAAAATTAAAATCTTTGGGAAGTCCCTTCCCCAAGCTTTCATCTTGTTGGATATCTGTTTGTTCGCCCATCATAGCTAGTTGTGTTATTCTACCCGTAGTGAATATAAGAGGGGTGTCTGCCATGGGACTACTTTGAGTATCTAAACTTTCTGAGCTTAGACGCCGATCTTGAGAAGAGTCTTTCGGCTGACAACCCCCCTCTACTTCATCATCAAAGAGGAGCTGTGATTGGGGAGGCACTACCCCCTCCATTTCATCTTCAATTTTTGCGAGTTCCACATCAGTACTTTGTGGGGGTTCGCTATCTTCACCATAATCATGAAGATTTGTGCTTGGGTTGGGGGAAGGTGGCAGGGGCAACGCCATTGCCTTTAAAAAGGTACTTCTCCGTGTGTTAAATACTATTGGACCTAAAGCTAAGTCCTTTTTGGAGCATATAGTCTTTTTCTTCATGTCTTCTTTATTCTTATGTAAATATGCTGTTTGAACGGGATGTACGTGTTTGGAGCTAATAAATAATTATAGAGTGTACATGAATCACCTGAATCAATAAGTAGGCACAATATCTATTAATTAATTAAGAGCCCTCTTTCACTGGCTATGAATAAGCGAAATCCCTGTTATTTAGCAAAGAATACTTTATTCATGTGTTTATACATGTGTCTATAATTCGAGCAAACATAATTTATTGTACACATGCATCCAATTGCAGCCGGGATGTAATGATTCACAAAAAAAAACGTTTTCCAATTTACTTGCTAATTCAGCAAATTCTAGTATAGGCGGTTACCAGCACACACAGGAAAAAAAAAGGTTAAACAGCTGCTGGTAATCGAGTAATCGAGTGTTTATCAGCTTAACATCATTTTGGTAAAAGAGACAATGACCAACAATGTCCCTGCAGATTTATCACAGAACATCCATTAAACAGTGCGAGAAAACTCTAGCACATAATGGGAATCTAAGCTTGCGGGGCCATTTCATTTCAAGAGAAAAGAAGGTATATTTTCAAGTAATGTTTTCATACCTCTCGCATGCGTAATCCTTTCTTTTGTTAAACAATACAGATCCCCAGAACAGAGACAGGTAGTAAATATATCGGAGATTGAAAACGCAACCTTTCTCTTGAAAAGAATCCAACTGCTCAATTTGCAGCATCCCACCTCCAGCCCCCAGCGCCTGGCGAACAGGCAAACAGGCACTTGTCGGCACTTGCTAGTGCGCGCGCGCTGTGCGCGCGGCCCGGCCCTTTTAGAGGATTCTGGGAGCTGGGGGGCGGGATTAGCCTAAAAGGGTAAAGAAGACAGAAAAATATGCATTTAAAAGCTTATAAATGCTTATATAATGTCCAGAAAATGGTTCGAAAGCAGATTGAGTCCAGTTGCATCATGTGCATCGTGTGCTCACCCTTAAGGGAAAAAGGAAGAAAAGTTCATGATCCAGTCCGGCAGCATGTCGTGCAGGCAAACAGGCACTTGTCGGCACTTGCTAGTGCGCGCGCGCTGTGCGCGCGGCCCGGCCCTTTTAGAGGATTCTGGGAGCTGGGGGCGGGATTAGCCCTTAAAGGAAAAAGGAAGAAAAGTTCATGATCCAGTGCGGCAGCATGTCGTGCAGGCAAACAGGCACTTGTCAGCACTTGCTATGTTTGAAGGTGATGGGAAAACACTGTGAAGGTAAAAAAAGTGAAGGTAATACCGTTTACCTCCATTTTGCTGCACCGCCAATCTACCATTTTGCCGGTATTACCGAATGGTAATACCGTTGATCTTGTTTAGGTAAAGTGGAGGAGTTACCTCTATCTTCAAGGTCGAAGTAACTCCTCGACTTTCCCTCAAAAAATGGGCGGAATTACCATCTGGTAAACTCAGCAGCGGTAATACCGGCAAAACCCCCCAATGGGATTTTACACCGGCAAACTGCCTCTTGTAATACGGCGGTAATACCCTCTGACCAAGCGGCGGTGTCAGTAATTGCGTTTACCGAAATTGAGGCAGATTTACTGCCGTAACATCAGCAAACTTGTAATGACCCTGATTGTCCAGTACAGTTACCACTTCACCTAGATCCTTGCTCACGTACACCATCTCTCCAGTGGCAGCCATGTGTACCCATTACCTCCCATGCACACATATAAACACACTGGGCCTCATTACCAGCACCCTTCATTACGGGAGCGCCATGGTCGTAATGAGGCCCACATTCTTTTAACTTTAATATGGACACATACTTAGAAATATCTCCTGATTTGTGTTGTTGTTGGCCACTATCTCTCTAATAGCGTCAAAAATCCCAAATTGAGTCCTATGGACTCCATTAAATGGGGATTTACACCGGCAAATCCCCACTTGTCATCAGGTGGTATTACCGCCAGAGGTAATACCTCCAGTGGTAATAGCGCCCGACCCAATGTCAGTAACAGTAATTCTGTTTGGCGTTATTCCAGAGGAATACATTCATCCAGTAGTTTTTTGGAAAATCAATGGAGAAGGGGGTGCCCCCAGTTCAAAAAAAGTTCATATATCCCCCGTGGTGCATTACAGCAGTGAGGCTTTTCAAAAATAAAATCTGCCATATTTCTTTGCTCAATGAGAGCCACATTATTTATGTAGTTGTGTAACAGGGGTGGAAGTGCATATTTGTATACACATTCATTTTATTTTATTAACCAATAGTAGTATTGTTTGAAATTGGAGCTTGCCTCAGCCCATGTTATCAAAAAGGGGTAAAGGAGGCATGCAATGCACTTATATTTGTTTTACCTTTAAGACTGAAACACCCCTGAGTCAAATTGTGGTACGGGTTCAGCCATAGTGCTTGGAAGTCATTACACTCCCTTGTAATTCTTCCAGCCAGAAGAGGATTTTGACAGGCCTGTGGCGTGTTTTTTTCTGCATGGGTTCCTATCTTTGCCCCTAAAATTGACATTCCTCAGGACTAGCAGAATGTGTTAGTCACAGTGGTGCACCATTTTGTACCAGTGGTATTTATTGCACTACAAAAAAACATAGAAAATATTAGCTCTTCCATATGGAGGTCCTTTTACCTACAAAGGTATCTACCACCGGAAGCATTTGCCGTTGGTGGAAATGCGATGCAGCCGGCGGTAGTACACAATGGGCCTCATTACGAGGTTGCCCGGTAAGGCAAAAACGATGCCGGTATGGTAATACTGGCATCGTTTACCGTCCCATTGCATTCCGACCCGCAAACCCAGTATTAGCGGCACCCTAAATAACGGTGCCGCTAATAGTGGCATAGGCGCGTACACGCGCCCGTTCAGGGAGCAAATACCGGCATGACGGTAATAGGGGGAAATCTCAACCTACGCAGACATGCAAATACCGGCATCGCGAAGCCGGTAATCACGGGCTGCACGATGCCGGCCATACAGGCATCGCGGACCACCCGCAAACAGCAATCAGGATACAAGGCAGCTGCCACTGGTCCACACAATCCCCACAGGTGGAGTCAATGGAGACTGGGCCAGTATAAACTGAGCACACCCACACGCCACACCCCCCCCACAGGTGGAGGCAATGTAGACTGGCCCAGTAGAAAAGGAGCACACCTACACACCACACCCCTTCCTACACCAAAATGCTACCACTAGCTGTTGCAATCATGGCGCTGGAGGACATGCCTATACTGCTACAACTACAGCAACAACAGCAACAACATCAACAGCAACAACTACAGCAGCAACAACAGGCTATTAGCAGGTTCATACGAGCACGGACTCGCTCATTCCAGCATGCCGGTAATGAACCCGCTTTTACCGGGCTACTCGTAATGAGACCCAATGCCTATTCTGATAATTTTGCCACATGGCAGAGCAGGAAGGTAATTTGCTACCAGCAGCATTTCTTGCTCATATAGTTAAAACCATGTCCTTTCCCTCACCCACACGCCAGTGTTCCCAGATTGCAGTATGCAGAGTGTGAGGGAAAATGAAAACAGCCCCTTGAGTCTCGCCCTATTTTTAACACTTTGTAATAATAAGACTCCTTTGCAAGGTAAGTTTTCATGTACGTTTATTCTATTTAAGATTAATGCTCATTATGTCCAGTACATACAACAACTGGCCAACCCTGCCCAGACCAACTGATTCTTCCCTTCAAACCTCAGCATTCGACCTGCATGACATCACACTATCTAACATTCTACAATCTTCACGCTCAGAGATTCCATACAGAACAATTATGTAGAGCTGGCTCACGTGTAAGTTACAACATGTCTCCTTTTCTTCACACTGCAACCGTAATGGTCTCCAGTCCTGCACCATCCAACACTACTGCATCCTCTTCAACTGATTTGCCTTATTGTAAGACTCCTACCACGCCACTTCTCCCCAAAGGTTGAGTTCATCGCATAACCTGTAATACTCTCACTTCTAACAGCAGTTTGACTTTCCAGAGCCTGCAAGACCACAATAATACCAAATAGCGGGTTGCATGCCCACAGAGCCCACTAAATAACTTCTACTCAACAGGGCGATTACTCAGAGCCTGTATACTCACAATAGTTTCAACTTAAAGGTTGACTAATAGTTCCACAATGGTTTCCACTTGCAGACTGACTACTCAGATCCTGCGTCAAGCAATTTCTATTGTAGGTTGCATCCATGCAGAGCCCACAACATTTCTTATTCGCAGGTTGACTTACCCAGGCTGACTTACCAGAGTCTGCAAAACAACAGCAATAACTTCTAATAGCGGGTTGCATCCCAGCAGAGCCCACAACAGCTCCAACTCACCAGAGCCTGTAATATACATACCATACCTCTGGTTATACAGGCCCCCAGAGCCCACATGCTCTACCTCATTTATCAATAACACTTACTACTAGCAGATTACATCCCTGCAGAGCCCACTATAATTTCAACTCGCAGGTTGACTACCCAGAGCCTGCATGGCCACAATAGTTCCAGCTCGCAGGTTAACTTCCCAGAACCCGCAATCCAACATTAACTTCTGATGGCAGGTTGCATAATGCAGAGCCCGCATGACATCTCGACTCACCTCCACACACTACATCTCCACTCGCATTCGTACTAACCCACAACCCCACCATTTTGCACATTTCTACAGGCAGGTTGCACTACCCAGAGCCCTCAAAAGAGCAATGACTTCTGATTGCATGTTGATTCGTCCTTACACATGCAATACCTCACGTTAGTACAACATCACACATGATAAATTACCACAAGCAGGTAGAGCTCCCCAAACCTGCAATCTTCCTAAACTTTGAAACCACAACATGAACTGCACTCACCACAAGACAATGGCTTCTGACATATACTTCGGAGGGTGATGCTTCCTTCCTCCCATCACCCTCATTGCTCCCTCTCTTCTCATCCACCTTGCCTTCAGGTAGAGCAAGCCTTAAACTGGCCAACAACTGGAGCAACTCTGGTGCAAACTCCACCAGTGCACTGTGAAGCTCATAACACTGTGAACTCAAGTTTAATTCACATGCAGGACACTGCTTCTTGGGTCTACACTGCCCAAGTTCAACTTCATCATTACTCCTTCCCCAGTGTCTGAGTCTGTGTTACCAGTCCCCATTTAATGTGTTCTTCTATTACCTTGGACCTGTCCATGATCTCCCAAATGGCCCTGTCCATCGTTCTCCTCTGTTTGACCAATCTCCCTGCGCTTATTCATAACTTTGACACCTAATCGTGCTCTTTTGGCACAACAAAAGTTCCTCTTTGTCTTTCCTTGTCTCGCTCATCCACCTTTTGTTTCGAGGTTTGCTGCACTCCACTCATCAAAACAAGCTACCATCAATCCATTCTCCTTATTTACCCCACAAGCCATCCGCTGATTAAACTCAATGCGACCACGGCTCTCTGCCATTGGTTGTGCTCCATCAGAAGTCACCCTGGGAAGAAACACCATCTTCCATTCTCTGGCAGGTCCAGGCATCAATTATGTACCGGTTTAATCAGATGCAGGAGCCGATTACTTGTAAGCTGCTTGCTGTATTGCACAGCACCAACAACATTGTGCTTCCTCCATCACTCTTCCCTCAACTGTGTCTGTCACACGCACCACATATTCCATTCCATCCCAAACGCCCAACATTCTCACCAAACAGCCACCCAGAGAGCACAGGGATACTACACACCCCCTCACACCAAACTTCAACAAAACAAACTAAAACAATAAACCCCCAAATGATGAAACATCGAACTGAACAACAAAACCACAAAAGGAATAAACCATTAACAGAAAACCAAAAAACATGACTCCGTTCATAAAATAGTCTTTGTACCAGACGGGAGGTTTCCACCCCCTCCCCCTCAAACCAACAGTATCGTCAGAACCACCAATCACCCCATCAGCCATCCTCTATTCATTCTGATCAGCAATCCTCACAGTAGATCACTCCCAGCACTGCTGGAGTCCCCAACTCCACCCAACTGAAAAGCTCAACCTCTGCCAAAACGTTCATCTACTCTCATATTCCTGCTCACTTAAGGACTGTCCCATTTCCACTTACTCACCTGATCCAGGCTACAAATGGAACCATCCTGAATCCTAACCGCATTGTGGAGCACTTCCTTCACTCTCAAAGGTTTAGAATACCTGGACTCTCCCTTGTTCATCAACCTGCCTTTCTTAATCCTCACCAACTCACCAGGCTTGAAATGGCTCTTTGCCAATCCATAACAAACACCCTCAGATGGTTGCATATTTCTTTCCTTCAATGACCTACGCCTATTCACCCACATGGGATTCAAAACAGTGTTGGGCTCTAGGAATGTTTTTGATAGAAGACCCTCCACACTAGCATGTACACGCATCCCAAGGGCTTTATAAACACCTTTAAGCATCTGAAAATCTTTATATGAATTCAACATAAAGCTGTCTTGTGTTGAGAGTCGTGAAGATATAGGAGACCTCCGTCCCCAAGTGCCGCACAGGGAGAACTACTTATTCACTCCCTGTGCAACCTTTGAGGCCACAGGTGGAGATGATCCGAAGCCGGAACCGAAGTACTAGGAACCCCAAGGCAGCTGTGGAAAAAGGCAATCATTACATACCAAGCAAACAGGATACTACATATATTAATCAGAAGACAATCAGAGTCTTACCGGGGATCTGATGAAAGGGATGGTGAACCTAAACGGGAGGATGGTTCCGGGACTCACGTAGGCAAAGGACCCATCCTGCGGGATAGGTCTGGATGTTCTTCGCCAATCTCCACCTGGAGAGTGTATGTATAGTAGAAAGGCCCCAGGTAATCAGGTGGCAGCCACCAACTGGAATGTGAGATTACCCGTGCAGAGATGCAAGCAGGGAGGCCCAAGAGAAGTCCGTTGCCAAAAAAGGTCTGAAGCCAGGAAGAGCCGTCCGAACCAAAGGGAAGAACAAAAACGTGATCCAGAGGAAGTCCGTAGTTCAGTCCGAGGTCAGGAGCCGTGATGAGCAGAAGAGCCGATGTAGCAATAGCCAAGCGTGATCCACAAGAAGTCCAGAAAACAAAAGCCAGGTCCAAGGAAGCCAGGTGAGCAATAAGGGTAAGTAAGCAAAACAGTGTTTCCAGGTAAACCAGCTGTGAAGCGTAGTGTACCGGCACTGCACTGCTTAAGTATCGTCTACTTCCTGGTCACATGACACTAAACGGAGTCACGTGACCGCGAACCTGGGACACGTGACCGTCTCCTTGGGTCACGTGATCGGGCCACAACGGTACGAGCGAGTGAGTTACTGCTCGAGCGGTGGCCTAATCTCCATGGCAACTGCCAATGGAGAAACGGCCGCAACCGCGACTGTAGGGTGTATGGTGTTTGTTTTGCTAGCGCGCGAGCCAAACTGGGTTGCCTGCGTGAGCCCCGGGAGACAGGTGAGTGGGAGGGACAGGTTACTAGACTGGGTGTCGGGGCATGGCCGGAGGAACGACCCGAAGGCATGACAAAAGCATATCCAACATATTGCTCTAGTATGATAATGCAGGAGTAAACAATCATGAGCATCCTGCTGCAGGGCTTCCCATTTATGCTCATAGCACCATCGGTAATAGTCACGTTTCAAGCATATTTTCATTACACATGCTGCGAACCCCTGAACCATTAAAGACTCCAAAAGGGTCATAGATTCATCTTCTTCTTCTTCATCAGAACTTTCAAAGCGTTTTAAACCTTCACATTTCTTACACGTGTTACGACCTTCGGTTGCTGGACTTTCGATCATTTTTTAACAGCACACACCGTAAAAGTTGACAGTATTGAATGAAGAGCTTTGACTTTCAGCGCCGTGAAGTTTATCTGACATTTTCTGCAATTCAAAAAAGAAAGAAGTTTAACTCTTGAACATATGTTTTTACAGATTTTTTCACACACAAACACACCAACTCACACACACACACCCACACACAGACATACTTTATTACATACCATATTGCACATTTCAGAACCAGCAACTTCCATCTCACAGGCGCTAGCAACGTCCATAAACAACTTGTCTTCATCGGAAGATGGTTCTAGCTCAGGCGTCATGACTGCCTCTGGAAACAGCAAATCTAAAACACACAGGTCCTCATACAGGGGCTTTTTAAGAGACTTCAAAGACTCATCCATATCTACGTAGTCTACATCTGTGTAGTTGGCATCCATTACAACTGCATCTACACCATCCCCGCATTCATCAGAAGCCTTGATAGGGGAAAAAGCCGGAGACATGTCATCAAAAGTCATCACATCGAGGCGTTCACACAGCTTATCCATAGCAGAGGCGTAATCAGGCTCCCCATCAGCGGCTGTAGTTGTTGCTGGCGGGCTTTCAGAGCTGTAGTACTTTCGAATGATGTTCAAATCATCGGCCCCTGGATTATTCTTAGAGTAGCAGCTGTAGCACTTCATTATACCAGGTATCACGGGCGCTGCGAAAGTGGGTTTTCCCAGGGCTTCAGGAGCCGCGTAAACCTACATCCGAAACACCATATACACCCTTCATGCCACAACCCTAAAGATGGCCGGCACAGACATCATCTCCAAGCGCCCCAGTGTACTATCAAAACGGCAACACACTTCCGGGTCTTTGGTGGGACATCTGGGGCAGATTGGTCAACCCACAGATCTATAACCTAAAAGAGGTGAGTCTTTCAGGTGAAGCACTAGGCCACTTCCGGAATAGGTCACCCATCATGCTTGGACTCCTCGGTGACCAGATGGAGACATCCTAGGGACTACAGGCTTTGTGGGGGCCTCCCAGGTAGCACCTAGGATGCCACATCCAGGGTAAAACATCCACTAGGGCCTAAGTTCCTGTTAACCACCACTACATCACTTCCGGGATAGCCCCTCCACTAGGGCGGCACTTCCGGGTCACCCACATGATGTCACCTCTGGACAGGGACTTCCGATAGGGCAGGACCTCTGGGGTAATGGGGTGTTCCCACTGTCAAGCTTAATTGCTGATGAAAGGTATCATCTTATACTACTGGTGATAATTGGCTAAGAACCTACACTCAATGCCAACAGACTTAGAATGCCTCATCATCTTACTACTTCTGAATTGTAACACCATTGTCACTAATCCTCCTTTTAGGATATCCTTCCCTCCTGTACACACACTCTAAGAACTTTATGATATCACTTGTGCCCACCTTGCACACTAGCTTGGCCTCAAGCCATTTGGAGCAGTAGTCTACCATCACAATTAGAAATCTCTTCTGCCTCACAAAGGAAAAACAATGTCAATGCCAACTTGCTCTCATGCTTCTTATGGCCTGTGCATGACCACTGGTTCTGACTTGTATACTTTACAATTCTTATATGTGTTCTGCCAACAACACCTCAGAAATCTCTCAGCCTTGAGGTCGACACCAGGCCACCAGAACTTATATCTGACATTCCGCTTGAACCTGTCAACACAGGATGCCCTTGATGCAGTCTCTCAATCCGTCCTTTCCTCACACTCTCAGAAGGTATTAACTTGTCACACCTCAACAACAATTCATCTTCAACAGAACACTCTTTCCTAATCTCCCAAAACAGAAGAAAGGCTTCATCCAAGACACCTTTTCTGGGCCAACCTCTCATTGTGTCATCCATAACTCTGCACAAAACCTCATCCACTTGAGGTTGCTCAACCCATTTCTCTTTAGGAATAACCTCCAACACCACTGCAACAATATCCAATTCTTCATCTTGAACCCCTTCCCCCAACCGTCAAAGGTAGTCTCGAAAGCAAATCAGCCACTCTGTTATTAACCCCAAGCACATAGTTAACATCAAAGTTATAATCCTGCAACCTTATGTTCAACTTCACAAATCTAGGCATTGCTTTACACATGCCCCTCACAGTCAATACCTCCTCTAATAGCTTATGGTGAGTGCAAATGGTAAATCTGTTACCCCACACGTACTTTCAGAAGTAGTTCACTACCTAAAGATACATTAACAACTCTCTTCCTATTACAGAGTACCTGCTCTCCACCTCTGTTATGGCTCTAGATGCATGGCAGTTCACTCTCTCATACGCATCAACCTTCTGGGATAAAACCGCCCCTGTCTCGATCCCGATCCTGCTGGCATCGACAGTGAATTTGGCTTCCCTCCCAGCCACAAACCCGCCAAGATTCAAAGTATCACATGACCTGCTCTTTATAAGCTCTGCAACCCTCACACATTCATTATTCCACTCAAACTTGTTTTCTTTCTTAAGTAACTTCCTCACAGGCTCAGTCAAGCTAGCAGAATCTTATACAAATTTACTATAATATTCACATAGCCTTAGGAAAGACCCGAGCTTGTCCTTGTGATTGAGATCTGGCACACGGTTAATGGCCTCCATGGCACCAACCTTCACTATATAACCCTTTGCACTCACCACCTGACCCAAATATTCAACTTCTGGCTCCTAAAACGTCCACTTGTTTTTTCCACCTTCAAACCCTTATCACCCAACCTGTGCAATACTTCACTCAACCTCTCATGTTCAACCTCTCCTTTCCCAAACACAATAATATCATCCTGGTAAACCAGTTTCCTTCAATCCTTTAAAAACCTGAGTCATCGCTCTCTGAAATACTGCAGACGATAGGCCAAACAGCATTCTCTTGTAGTGGTACATCCCAAAGGGCATGATGAAGGCGGTTCAATCTCTATAGTCTTCCGTGAGGTTGATCTGGTGATAAGCGCTTGATAAGTCCAACGTAGTGAACACATCTGCTCCCTCAATACAATTCAACATCTCTGAAATTATTGGAAGCGGAAACCTGTCTACTTGAATGTTCTTATTTAGGTCCATCAGGTCCACACAGATCCAACATTTTCCATTCTTCTTGAGAGCCACCACAATGTGGCTCAGACACTGTGAGGATTCTATTTCCTCAATGATCCCTTCACCTTTCAGCCTGTCAAGTTCTTGTGCCACTTTCTCCACTAAGGCCAAGGGAATGGGTCTCGCCCTCTTGAGCACAACTGGAACTGCCTCAGGCTTTAATATAATCCTATGGGCATAATTTCTAAGTATACTTAACTTCTCATGAAATACGTCAGTGACTTTCTTCTCCACAGCCACCAGTCGTCCTCACAGGGTTCCAGACTGATCTTCAATGCTGTCTTATCTCTCCATCCTAATAAGTTGACACCCTTTTTAGCTATGCACACTTTTATCTCTGTACAACGCCCCTTAAACTCAACCATACTTTTATTCAGCCAACGGTATGGATTCATGAACCCTCAAACCCTCCAGGAATCTGTATGTCAGAACGGTGGATTGTGTCCATGAGCCCTTGTAATTTCAGTTTCTCCCATGTTTTGTGAGCTATTATCGTGTAAGGGGAGCAACTGTCAACCACTAGGTCAACTTCCAATTTTCAACCATTATATCACATCCAGGACACTCTAACTCAATAGCCTGGTTCGCGAACCACCACGACTCGTTCTTCTTTGGGTCTGTCTCATCCTACACCAAAGACACCCTCTTCTTATCTCTACAAACTACAGCAAAGTGCCCTTTCATCTTGCATATGGCACATGTTTGACCTATTGCAGGGCAGTTTTTCGAGTTAGCATAGTGGCCGACTTTACCACACCTAAAACACCTATCAGTTTCTCTGTTCCAATACTTGCACAGACCTTTCTTCAATTCCTTGTGCTCACATTCTTTTGGTTTTGTATGCCTCTCACTTGCTGCTGCATCTTCACCTTCAGTACATTCCTTTTTACTTCTAACCACACACTTGAGGGTGTTCTTCTGCAGAGGCATTGCTAGGGGGGGCTAAAGGGGTTATAGCCCTGGGTCTTTTGGTTGTAGCCCCGGATAGAAACTCAGGGGCTGCAAGCAAAAGATTAGCTAGCCCTGGGTCCTGACAGTCCCAACATTAGTGTAGCCCTGGATCTTTTCCAGACCTAGCAACACGCCTCTTCTTCTGCATCTTTCCCATTTGGACTTCTAATCTATGCCTGTTGTGCCTCATTATTCTTGTTCTTAATCTCCTTTGCACATAGACGAGTGTGCTCAAACTTCTTTGCTATGGCCGATGTGTCCGACAACAATGAGTTTCCCACCACCCACAACCAATCGTGGATCACTGAGTCGTTCGTGTGGATAATTATTTGATCTCCACAGTCTTGTCTTCCTACTCGATCCTCATATAGAAATGATACCTGTTATGGCAATGCTTATTTCAAGATCATAATACTTATCCAAGCACGCGCATGCTCATCAAGATCCCCTGCTTCATCACCTGTCAACTACAGCAATTCTCTATACTTGCTCTGTCCTTCTGTCCCCAAAGCATGCAGCAGGAGCAACTTTTTCTTTAGAACAGTTAATCCCTCTTGTTCAACTGTTTTCTTATAATTCCTCCAGTACTCTTTCCACTCTGGCCATAATATGGCTGCCGGCCTGGATTTGGTAGAAAACTCTCAGGTGGATGCACAGTAATTCCCTGCATGTTCCAATAAAGTACTTTGTTCAGGTACCAGCCAGATCCCAAGAACAAGGACGTGCTCATGTGTTTTCTAGGGCTATGTGAATATTCCATTCACATTTGAGGAATGTACCTTCTTTCGTCTGACGGTGTGTCTCTACCTTAGAACTTCCCTTTCTACTTGTCCAACGGTCACTTCAACATCCACAAATGTCATCATTCCTAGTGTCGGACTGGCCAGGCACAAAGTTCCCATGGCTCGACTACCTCTCTCCCCTCCAGCGCCGTTCACCACATACCATGGGGCACCCACAGCCCCTACCATGGCAGCCATCCTCTCAACATGGCAGTCGCTCCGCTTCTCACCGAATGCTTGGCGCATGGTCCAGCAGCAGGACAAGCCCTACTTTGAAATCGCTGCTTACTGCACAGCACTCACAAACAACTCCCTCTAGGCTCCTGCAGCTCCCACAAGGCTCCAGCAGTGCCTGCCAAGACACCCCTCACCTTTCCTACTCCTCAGCACTCATCAACGCCTGCACTGGTCCCTTAAGCTGTACCAGGACTGCAGCACCACCAAAACACACTTCTGACTCGCATTTTCGACTCCAACTCCTCCGGCTCCTCAACAGTTTACTCCGCAACTCTATTGCACCAGCACCATAACAAAGTGCAGCACTGGAAGTCCAACAACCCCCAGCACTACCTTTCTGCTCCTTAGCGATCATACACCACCCTGGGCAAGGGTAAACCTCTTCCCAGTGGCAGTAGCAGTAGCTGTATCTGGCTGGCTGTCCCCCCACCCCGCCGCACTCAGCAATGTCCTCCTTCTCGATATAAGCTTTCATGTAGGTTTATTCTATTTAATATTAATGCTTATTATGTCCAGTACATATCATGGGATGTACACTACACACAACCACTGGCCACCCCTGCCAAGACCAACCCATCACTCCCTACAAACCTCAACACTCCACCTGCAACCACTCATCTGCATGACATCACACTGTCTAACATTCCACAATCTCCACGCTCAGAGATTCCACACAGAACAATGATGTCCCTAGAGAGATATTATAGTCACCTGTTGTGACAGTGGGTTGTTGAGATGCACAAGAGTATCTAGACGTGTGTATGTGTGTAATGCAGGCACGTGAGATAGGGTGCTACATTCCAGGGATGACCGTTAGGAGTGAACAGCAGTTGATAAGAGAACTACAGCCTGGGTGGCAAAGTGTCAGCCTTCTATTGTTACCATCTGTGTTTTGCGCGACGCGCTGTGATGTGGCTACAAGAAAGGCACTTGGAACCTATCAGGAGAGTACCTGGTTCTTTACCTCATATATATGCCACTCCATGCCCCAACATATTGGTGACGAGTTGCTTGCTGCTGCAGGGGAGTGGCAGTGGGGGTGGGATGACGAAAGCCGCCCCCACTGTCTACACCACCCAAGGCTACAAGGAGTCGGTTGCAGCTACTGAGAGGAGTCTCTGTGCTTGTGCTCCATTCTCCGCCTTTGCTGACATATTCATGTTGTCCTTGTCATCTATGGCTGGGGATGGTCCTGGGACCTGCCAATCAGGCAGAGTGGGCAGGAGTGCATCCATTCATCACAGCCCTGCCAGGTTGGCTGGCAGTGGCAAGAGGCGGCCTCTCCATGAGCCAGGAGGTGCTGCTGCATGTAAACGGCCCTGGAAGGAAGAGGGCGGTAAAAGGCCCGATTCAACTAGTGATTGGCCTGCGGACCATCCCATGGGTCTCCCTGAAGCTGTTGATTGGGAGGCCATTCCCAGTCGGGCAGTGCCGCTGTCCCCGGAGCAGTCCTGGACTGGCCTACCGGGACACCTGGACTTTCCCCGGTGGGCTTTGGGGTCATAGGGCCTCTTTTGGGGGAAGGATACATAAATAAATGATTGGGAATGAACATCCAGGACAGCCTGGGTAGTTCGCTATCCACTGGCTGCTGCATTTCTTTTCTGCCCGGGTCGCACCCGCCGAGTTGGCCACATGGCTCGCACCTGCACATTTGTGAGAGGAATCAACTGTACGTGCCCTCTGCTGTGCTGGTATCACGTGAGCAGGTGCAGCACAGCCCGGGCCGACCTGACCTCAGTGCTGACTCAGTAACTCTGCTGCTGCTGCTGCTGCTGCTGAGTGCAGCACGCTCCGACCATCAGACCACGAGGGAGGGGAGCAGCCAGCGAGCATAGGCACTGCCATTTCAGGTGCGATACTATTAGAAAGTGTAAATGTTTTTTATTTTGGGCTAATCTTCAGAATGGTAGATCACTTCAACTCAGGCACATTACTTTCCGATCTTTCCAGAAGTCCTTAACGGAGAACGTGAAGCACTTGGGCTTCACTTGTGCAAGTAGGGCCCTCTTTATGTTGATAGGCCATGTAAAGAACGTTTAGCTGTGTGCCAGACAAGGGGGATGTAAGATGTACGGGGGATGTGTCAAGCGGTGCGAAACATGTTGGCCTAAAATAGATCACGGTGGCTGTGACACTCTGCGTGCTTTCCGGTTCCCCCTTTTCAAAATTACAGGAGTTGTAGGACATATATTTACTGTGTCAGAGGGCCATGATACACAAGACTAAGAGGGCCGCTCTGATAACGCCACGACAAGTGATGTTTAGACACGGGTCACATGACCAGAAAATAGGAGTATCCCTTCAAATGGTAAAAATAAAAGCAGCCGGTTTCTGTGAGGCTGTAAAGATTAGCCTGAGGAAGTCCCCGGGTAGATATGGACCGCGTGGCAAGCAAGCAGCAGTTGTAGGACTGTGCAACCGGTTCGACTGAGATGTTTTTATACGAAATGGAATTTTACCTGAAATATAAGTTCTTTTTTAGCACTTAAATAGTGGGATTGAGTGCTTGTTAATTTTTTGGCTGTGCGTGCAGTGTCTGTCATAAATACTATATTTTCACTAGTAGCACAGCAATGGTTGATGTATATTTATATATATATACAGTAAAAAAAACTTTGTTAAAGGGACGTTACTGTGAAATCGAAACTTCTGAACATCTCCTCACTAGATGCAAAGAAACCACTGCTAAACGGACGACGCATCTGGGAGGCTATATTCCAGTGGACTGTAATAGTAGAGACTGGTGGTCATATGCGGCAGCTGGCAGCTGGACATTGTATAAAATTAAGCTGTGCCGTAGTTGATTACATGGACGCATTAAGACTCGACACAAACTTCAACTGAAACAAACGTTGCATCCAGGACTTTCAAAGGTGCTCGAAGCGACGTTTATAGTTTCACGGAACCTTACTCCAGAGGACCTTTTTGATACAGATGGTTACATTGTAGCAAAAGTCCGATGTCTCAATGCTTGCATTGAAGTATGTCGGACTGGTGTTTTAATTAAAAAAAAAAAATTTTAAAAAAAAAAGGGACATTATGGTTAAGTTGCCTTACTAAAAACCCGTAAAATTCACTAAAAGAAAACTTTGTTAAGGGGACGTTATGGTTAAGTTGCCCAACTAAAAACCTGTGCAATTCACCAAAAAAACTTTACAAACGTTACATTATGGTTCAGAGTAAAACCGAAAAACCCCTGAAATTCGCCAGTTATGGTAGGCTAAGCAACCATACCTGCCCGCACCACTGTACACTGCTAACACTAACACCCAGGACATGAAAGATGGCATCACAAATGTCATTGATTACATCACTGATGATATCACATGTGTAGCCCCTTTGTTTCCACATGTCTGGCTCCCTCTTTTTTCCTTTAGTGATATATATTAGTCAGTAATACTTAGGAACAAAGAAAAATCGAAAAGTGCTATATTTGTAGACTTACACTTCAAATATGTTCTTACAGTAATTCATTTGGGGTTCACTCATAGCATGTCAAACATATACATAAGGAGAATACACACTTGAAATATACCAATGCTTTCTGTGTATGAAGACAATCAGTAAAGTTATCAACACTTTCTTATTGTTTTGCTGTTTTTTTATTACTGTACTTTCTGTGGATATGATCATATTTGTATTTGCATTACTCTCTTTATAACATCATGTGATAGTTATTCATAGGGAAGTAGTAGGTTTGAAGCAGAACAATCATTTCTGTGCATAAAAATAATCAGGTAGGTTATGAACAGTTTCTGATTCTACTGCTACTTTTTTGCTTACTTCACTTTCACTGTATATACTCATATTTCTATTTGTTGTTATGTCTTTGTGTTTTGTGTCTAATAATGAAATTATATAGGAAGTGGGTTTCATTAGCTACTTATAACTTGTTGCACAGTACACATAACTCTAATAAGAAAGCATTTACCATTTCACTATTTAACATGGGAAGATTATGAATATTGCACCTCCATTATGTATGCTGCACACAATGCTTATGTTTATACATGAGTACATTATTGTACTGTAAATAACTTAATAGAATGCTATTTATATCAATGCATTGCTTAATGCACCACATAGCTCATGTCATCTATTCCAATGATCCTTGACAGTTTTTTTAGCAACATTATAATAAGACTCCCTTGTGCAGACTTTTCATGAAAAGTACATGCACATGTGATGTCATCAGTGATGTCATCAATGACATTTGTGATGCCATCTTTCATGTCCTGGGTATTAGTGTTAGCAGTGCACAGTGGTGAGGGCAGGTATGGTTGCTTAGCCTACCATAACTGGCGAATTTCAGGGGTTTTTCAGTTTTACTTTGAACCATAATGTCATGTTTGTAAAAATGTTTAAGTGAATTGCACAGATTTTTAGTAGGGCAACTTAACCATAACGTCCCCTTAACAAAGTTTTTTTTGTGAATTTTATGGGTTTTTAGTAGGGCAACTTAACCATAACCTCCCTTTAACACAGTTTTTTTTAGAAGGGGAACTTAATCATAACATCTCATTAATAAAGTTTTTTTTTACTGAATATACACTTTCATCATGTGATTTTGGAAGATATGTAGTATAATTTCCTTACTTTATATACATGTAACATAGAACATACTGAACCCCCTCACTAATGATATTTCAAAGGCACGGACTGAGTGCCTGTCTGCGGATGGGCGCGGACAAGGTCAACTTTACCCAAACAGTCAGGGGGTATCTGAAAATGTACTAATGTGTTATATGAAAAATGCACAACTTTGAGAAAGGACACAAAGACATTATAAGTACTAACAAATAAATAGGTGAACCTAAACGTCTGAAACAATAACCATGCATTTAATGACCATGTAGAATGAAATGGATTATACCATAACAAAAAAAGGTATGCCTCCAACGTAATTACCTCACAGAAACTGTGCAGCCAGGAGCGACATTAGACGCACACAGTACAACGAAGACAAATTACAACAAAATAGTAAGTGAACTTCATTTTTCTTATATGTGTGTGTAGGGGCAGAACAAATAATGTATTTCTGTTGTTTTGACACAGAAATGTGCAGTACTTCGGAGTGGCTGGAGGACATTTTCCGATTGGGGAAATGTCGGAAGATAGCGATAATAAGGGTACACACTACTCTGCATATGCAAATTAATTGTCAGTATTTTATGGGCATTTAACATATATATATTTATTTTTAACAGACCAGGTAAAAAAAGAAGAAAGGCCAACAAACGACAGAGGAAGACAGGCTGAAAAGGATAGAAGTGAAAATGGACATACTAAATGACAATTTTAACAGTTTAAGGCAATTTGTGGAGGAGTATGTGAGAGGAAAAGTACGATATCACTGTCCCACCTGTACCTGCCCCCCTTCTCCATTTCCTAGTGAACCATCCCCAAACCTTCAAGAAGAAAATAAAAGTTTTTATGAAACATCCATCCCTTCATCCCCTCACAAATCATTCCCCTCACAACCAGCCCGTGTTAAACCCTAATTCTCCTATATTCGTTTCAGTATCTGCTTCCTCCTGTATTTCTCTTGATTGATGTGTGTGTGTGTATTGAAAAATGTTGTGGTGGAAGGGTTGAGGCAAACATTTTTTTTAAAAGAGTTAAAATGTCCGCAGACAGCGCGCCTGTTCGAGCTGGCCGTAAGCAATAGAATATGGATGTTCTAACGGCAATACACCTACCCGTACCAATGGCAACCAAATTGGAACTGATCTTAGAACGCACCATCTGTTCAAGTTGTGCGTAAATGAACAGAATGGGGCGTCCCAAGGACATTATAACTCTCCGTACTGCTCACAAACAAGATAAAACATGTTCTTAGAACACACCAGGTGTCCGGGATGTCGGTAAATGAACAAAAGGGGAGTGTCCTAAGGACACTATACCTGTCCGTACCGTCTGCAGCCAAGGTGGAACTGTCCGTAGAACAGGCGCGGTGGCCGGCATGTCCGTAGTCAAACAAAATGGAGGTGTCCTAAGGACACTGTATCTGGCCGTACAGTTAGCAGATCATGTACGCACATGCGCACTACACCCATAAGTACTGTGAACATCGCGCCTGTCCGTAACTGTCCGTGTCACTTGTGTCGCACTTTTTATTATTTTCAGGACCCGAACACTGTCCGTAGAACACCCGCACGCATGCGCACATCCGTTACTGCGGGCACCCATTTCCCTTGCAGATGTGTTCAGGACGTCATTATGTGACCGCACCCACGCTGAGCGTGTGGACTAATTTGCGCAGTTTGTCTGCTTCCGCAACATTTCAAAAGAACTTATACAAACATGGGAAATTATTTTACAGTATAAAATCACCATTTTACATGTCCCATACAATGGCCCAAGCTTTGAACGTATTGTTTAGAATTTTTGCAACGCTTTTCAGTGATCAATATGGTCACGAGCCGCACCCCTCCACCCCTATAAATGGCCACACCCCCGAGCTCATCTTCATTGTCCTTCTGGCTATAGCAGATTGAGTTGTGCTGCCTTTACTGCTGTAGCGAACATTAGCCGACTAATCCTTATGGCATCCATGGCTACTGTTGCTTCATTAGCCTCAGCACCACCCCCAAAACCCTCCACCGCCACCACCTCCCCAAGGGCCTGCAGAGGGAAATACAGGTGAGGATGTAGAGAGCGAGGAAGAAGAGGAAGAAGAGAATGAGGTGGAGGAACTCCTCACTACAAGCACTCGCCGGGAGTCACGGATGTGTCGGTTGTTTACCGTTTTTGGAAATGTACCAACAGCACGTGCAAACCAGGTCATGTGTAAGCAGTGCAACTTGGTGCTGAGTCGTGGGAGACCTGGTGTGTACAGCTTTGGTACGACAACCATGAAGCGACACTTAACTTCGTTCCACAGTGCAGACATTCGTAAGGTGGTGCCATGTAAAGAACGTAGTAGATTGAGTTCCTCTACAGCATCCTCAGTGTCCAATCCTCTCACCACAAGCGACACTCCTGTGGGGGAGCACATCCCTCCAGCTGCCTCACAAGGGTGTCCGGTCAAATGTTCGAAAGCAAAGGGTCGAATGACCTTTTGATCGAAAGTAAAATGACCGAAAAAAAAGGATCGCATTTTTTTAAATTTATTTATTTATATCTTTAGTTTGGCATATATAAAAAACTTTTTTATAAAAAGAAAACAGGGGTTGAGGGGGAACCCCCCCCCCATCAAAAAAATATACATATTCGATCCTTTTTTTCGGTCCTTTTCCTATCGAAAAAAAGGCATTCAAGCCTTTTGTTTTCGAACTTTTAACCTAGAACCCTCACAAGCCATTCGCGATGCTGTTGACCCTTACCTTTTGAGGGTCACAATATTGTGTATGTACTGCGACGCAGTACTCTGCAGGGGGGGATAGTCTTCCAAGTGCCTTTGAGGCTACGGTCACAGAGCACCAGAGAACTGCCCCCTACCTAAGTAAAGGCCACCCTACATCTTTCTCTCTCCACCTGCCCTTTCTTATCACCGTGGTTGGTATCCCTTCCTTACCCTCCTTTGCCCTCCTCTCCAAGTGTGTCGTGTTCTCAAAAGCAATAAACTGGAAAACAACAAAAAATACAAAAAAGGCTCTTTTCAGAGCTGCCTTTCTCAGTTTAACAATAGAACTATCAAGTGACCGTTGTAGGCCCCCGCGCATTTTTCAAAAAGTCTGCTAACAGTCGTAGGACGCACAAAAATGGAGGGTGCGAGCGGAGCAAAACCAATGCACCTTTCGCTGGGAGTAAGTGGTGGCTCTGAAAAGAGCCTTTCGGTGGTGTTTTGTGTGTTTCAAAAACTGTGGATTGGAAAAAACGGATTGCCGTATAGGTGACCATGAATCCAAAAAAGGTTGCAATTCATTTTGTACATTGCAAAGAAAAATCTGACTGCCAGCATATGTGAGATGGACTCCATCTCTGCGAAAAATGAAAGTGCTGCAAAACAAAATGTTTTCATTGTGGAATGAGGACATGCCAACATCTCTTAGAAAGGCACAAACAGCCTTATTAACATTGCGCCTCGCTTTCTCCATTTGTGGACCAATGCAGAAGAATGCAGCCATATTTGTCTTTGTGCAATACGGGAAAAAACTATTTGGCCATTTGGAAACATGTCCATGACCTTCGCAAGTCTTCCTTCATTGCAAATCGCAAAGAAGTTCCAGAGACATGGCCTAAACTGTTTCCTCTGCAATGAATGATAATTATATCAGGATGAAGCTCTGTCTGTAAAGAAGCACAGAGAGGTACCAAGTCCAGCCACCTCATTCCACGCACGCCATGCCAGTGCACTTCCACATGAGGAAATCCAAGATCTGCGGATAGACCGCAACTTTCTGCATGCAGCTTCAACCAATGTATCCATGAGTCTCCCAAAATCCAGATAATCTGTTTTCGAGCACAAAGAGCCATGGCTGTCTGGTCTCCTGTCAGGGAAAAGACGTTCTCACTAAATTTCTCCATTCAGAACACACTCACTGAACATTACTGACCAATCTCTACCTTCGCACATTCTCATTTGCATGCGTCTCCACCCCAGAATCCCCATTGGTAATATGCGCTGCCTGCAAACTACCGCCATGTCTGCGGACACGTAGCGGATCAGAGCGTGACGACTGTACATTTAAATATTATTCCCCTTTTCCCATTAAAGGTGGGCTCTGAAAAGAGCCGTTTTGTTTTGTTTTTTGGGCAGATGCCTTACAGAAACCTGTTATTTTGTTTTTTTTGTGATATTTTTTCTTCTTACTTTACTCCTACAATCATTACTAAAACGTCCTAAAAACGGCATCACTTACCTATAAAACTCTCAACAATACCGCCCCGATATACCTGATCAACAGATTCCATAGACAAGCCTCCTCGAGACCCCTCAGAACTGCATACAGAAACTGCCTTTCCGTCCCACACTTCAAACTTCCTACCATAGGAGGTAATAGCTTCCCGGTAAAAGCAGCAAAACTTTGGAACTCCTTACCTCCCAACCTGAGAGTAGGCATGCCCTACTTTCACTTCTGCGCCAAGGTAATATCATGGCTGAATCTGAATGACTACTGATACAACTAAATGCTATGGCTTCCTTTCTGCTATCCGCACACCGTGTAGCTTGTGTGGCTACCTTTGTAATTTTGTTGTTACGGCTTACATTGTCTACCCTCCCTATCTGTGTGTATATACTCCCTATTGCCACTGTGTACCTCCATACCTGTAACTAAGCTTCGCAAATTCTTGTAACTGCTGCGTCCTGATACCCTTGGGTATAACTGTGCATTACAAATAATAAAACAAACAAACAAACATTACAGAACCTTCTCCAAAGCAAGCATTACATTCCAAAAGAACATGGCATTTCCCAAAGAAGATAACGCAACACCATCTGCTTCAAAATAAGCTGCATTACTGGGAACAATATTCTCGTGGCTGCAGAAAAACATACCACCTCGTAACATGAAAGCACGCATGCTGCGATTGATGTTACACCTCCCAATACTTTGATCAGGACAGAAAACAGAACTGTTGTCCATTTTCCTCTAGGGAGTAACCCAGAAAAAATTACTTTCGCAGTTGGAAAGATGTTAATGACTGCTTGCACCAACTGTTCCAAATCTTCCAACAAAGAACGTGAACTCACGTAGCCCAAATGGCAAGCACTGTAGCGCAAAAGTACCACATGGGGACTGGTCATCCTACGCATGTCTCTGCAAACTTGGAGAATTGCCGCATCATTGCGATCAGTCTCAGCGCTCCACACCACCTCCACTCCTCACACATCGAAATTGTGTGCCACATGCCTACTTTCGGAATAGTGCTGTAAACCATGGACAAAAATATCTCCAAGCACCAAAACCCTGACTCTCTCCACCTCTGCCATCTTCAGTATACGCACCGTCTTTCAACACAAAAGAGCAATGTGAACATCTGATTGGCTGATGCCTACAGTCCCCTTTCCATGCTAGATTTGCTGTAGAACCCTGTATGTGACACGCCCTACCCGCGGACAAGCACTGTCTACGTGCTGCACTTAACTCTTAGCCAGTCCTTCTAACCTTTCCACATCACTCGCGAATCCATTCCCTCATTGGACACAGCTAAGCAGTCACACAGCCAATCACATTCCACAACCAATGACACCAATCACATTCAACATCTCTACATCTAACTCCGTCATCAAAATTGCGCACTTCAAATGTACTATTGATCACTCTGAATGCAAGTCGCATATCATTGCAAAGCACCTACTTCAAAAAATACTGTGTAAGTGTCGCAGATTTCTACGTACAGCTCCATGCATGCACACATGCATGCGTATGAAGAACAGGTATGCATATTTTAATCAGAGAACATGTGCAACCCTTATGATTTCATTTAAACAAATTAATGTCACTAAATCTGCATAGCCAATACATACCAACGCTCCCCCTTTAAGTGCAAGACTTCTGATTTTTCATTGACAAACCGCACTACTTCTTACTGTCTCCCGCATAACCTATACATGCATAACAACCCTCCTTATTTAGCGCGAAACTCGATTTTCCATTAGAAAATGTCACCATTTTTTACTGTGTACCGCCTACATTAATGCTACTTCCAATGCGATCGTATGAGAAAAATAAACGCTCCCGATTGCTGTGGTGACATCTCCCTCTGAGGGTCTCCCGATTTTTCGGATTCGTACTTACAATATGAAAGTAGCACAATTTTTCGCATCTACTATAATGACCTATCACTTACAAACCTCTCTGCTATGGACAACACAGCTTAAAAAAAAACAAGGCATTTTCATAAACTAAAAATTGTACTCATTTGCGAATCACGTTCAACTAACATACTGCAAATGACATACAAAGGCAGCACATAGTGAAGTGAAATGCACACATGCACTGTGTTGAGATGTCAAAGGAGAAAACTCAGACAAAAGATGCAAAATTAACGTGTACATCACTGCTTTAAACACACAAAGTTGCTAACTTCTTCTTTTTACAATCGCAGTGAAGACTACTCTCCTGAAAATCAACAGCATCTACACTGAAATTTAAAAGTGCATCGGCTGAAGTACCAAACCATGTGTGTGTGTGTTGCCGCAGAACGTTTTACAAAAGGAACACAAAAAATATAGACATAACATACAAAATAGAAGACAATGAAGATTCCAAATGGTTTGAATTAGCCCTCTACCTTTAAGCAGAAAACAAATACCAAATAAGTGACACCAGTAAAAGGTGAACCTATTTTTAAAACCTTAGGACACAAACTGTGCCGTAAAACTGTTGGAAGCATAGGAAATGTCAACCTTTACCAACATTTCCAATACAGAGAATTAACAGAAAACATGCGGCAATCTGCAGATCTCACTTATGCCAACATTTAAAAAAGTATTAGAGTTGGTGTACTATCTCAAGAAGCACAAGCAATATTGAAAAATAGGCACATTCATGGACTTTATGGCGACAATGCATGTGCTACTGATGTTATGGAACAATTAGCGCACAAAAATGTCAATTGTATGGCCTTAATGCCAACTCTTGCAAGCTGTTTAAAATTCAATGAAACAATGTTAAAAAAAGAAATGCAACCAATAATGGAAATTTGCACCACAGACAAACTAGACGTACATGGTATGACACTACCCATGTGTGAGCAAGCCACAACAAGACTAAATACCTTAGATAATGCAATCTCCAACACAGCTGGGTTGGAAAAAATATCAGAATTATCCTTAAATTGTAGAGTAATGCTTAAACGTAACCTTGACGTGGAGCAAGGGCTAGTTAGTGGGGCAAAGGGTACAGTTGTTGGCTTTCAAACAGACCCACGTGACAACAACATTCAGTTTGTCAATATTCGCTTTGACAAACTTTCAGAAGTGAAAAGGATAGGGCGCTCAACTGCTCGATTCCTTCTCTTCAAAGACATGTATGTAGGTAGAGAACAATTTTCTCTAACTCTTGCATATGCAGTCACCATTCATAAATCCCATGGTCTTACCCTAGACAAAGCATTGATAGATATAGGAAACACAGTCTTTAAAGAAGGCATGAGCTACGTAGCACTATCACGCTTATGTACACTTGACGGTCTATTTCTAATCAACTTTGATGCAAGTAAACTGATCGCTGATATTCCTTGCATTTTAGAATACAATAGATGAGTTCACTGTACACCCCCCATCTGAAACAAAATCCTGTTCCAGAAAAAGTAAAACGTGGTAAAAGAAAACTAATTCAAACAGAAATGCAACAGAATCTGACGGCAAATCCTTCAAAGAAAACAAAAGAAGCTAAAACTTCATCAATTACCAAAAGCAAAGAAGAACCTATTAGGGAAAGTAAATCAGGTACTTCTTCAAAGAAGGAACAAAAACTGTGAAAAAAGCACTCAGAGACAGAACTAGCTGGTCCATTCAAATTTTCAAATGAAACTGGTGTAAGTTGCTATGCAAATGTAGCAATGAATATTCTTTTTCAATTGCCACCAATTGTTAACAATATTTACTTACAATGTACAGACCAATTGTGTTTGCAAATGTTAGTCCTTCATAGAAACGCAACAAACAATCCTGACAACACTTACAGTGTTCACGGCATAAGACAAGAATTGGACTACTGTGCTGGAATGGTGAGATTCACTATAAACTCACAATAAGATCCACAAGAATTTCTAATGTACTTACTACAAGTACTGGAAAACAAAAACATACCTATAAATGAAATGGCCTATGGCCATGCACCCAAGACTCTAGGCCCTGACCACAACCACCGCAGCATGTCACACTCATGGCGGCGTATAAATCAATAGCACACCCATAGAAAAAAAACATTTAACTACGGCATGTACTCAATTTCAATGTTCGCTAACACCACGCGTGTCCTTAGAACAGTTTCAAGTTGCCTGCGCACAGCACGGACTGAAGAACTATCCTTATGAGACCCCTCATTTTCTGTACTTACAAACATCCCGAACAAGGCGGCATAGGGAATACATCATTAACACCTACCACCTGAACAAATACAGTATTTCACCCATCTCTTACTGTCTGAACCTCCCCAAGCACTCTGACACACCAAAACAGTTGCTGAAATACCATTCTGCCGCTGGTCACCGCCGCGCTATCGGCAGATCCAAGATGTCGGGCGCATCCAAACAATCTGACGCAGAACACGGCTCACTGCAGCCATACGGTGGAGACACCGCGTTGTCCGCAGTCATGACGCCAGCCCCTTAGCCAATCAGTATCTTGTCCACGGAGCGAATAGGGAAGTGTGACCGCGGAGTGGATATAGATATCACTAATTATTTTAGACCTACTTTTTGGTCGTTTGAAAGAAAACTACTGCACGGATTGTCACCAAATTTACAAAAGCAAGCTTTCGGGACCAAGCCCCTGCCCCTGGCACAAATTTGGTGAAAATCCGTCCAGCAGTTTGGCCTGTAGGCGTGCGCAAAGTTTTTCCCCCATTCAGTCTATGGGAAAAAAGAAGTTTTGGGATCCCCCCTATAACTTTCACCCCACCCCCCCCCCCCCCCGGACCAAACATCAACAAACTTTTTGCAAAGTTTGGTGAGGATTCTTCCAGGGGGAGCGAAGTTATAGGCCGCCCAAAAAGTGCTCTTCCTATGGAAACAGCAATTTAACCATAACTACACAGCCACTACTGTGGCTGTGTAATAGATATATTTTTTTTTTACCATGTTTTTGCTGCTGCCTACATACGTAGTGGTCATTATCTTGTGATGTCACTTCCTGTAATCTCACTTCCTGTGATGTTATCAAATGCAAATTAAGGGGCCTGCACTTAATTTGCCGCACTTGTTCCCCGCAAATCCTAGGGCTGGCCCTGATTGGGTCATCCTCAGTAAGAATCTCCTTTGTGCTCTTACCCTTTACATCTTCGGTTCGTAAGGGGGAGTCGTGTTGTAGTTACCTGTTGTTACCATGTGACAGTGGGTTGCTGAGATACACGAGATTATCTAGTCGCGTGTGTGTGCGCGTGAGATAGGGTGCTACGTTCCAGGGATGACCATTAGGAGTGAACAGCAGTTGATGAGAGCTACGCCCTGGGTGGTGGAGTGGCAGCCTTCTCTTGTTACCGCCTGGTGTCCTGCGCAACACGCTGTGATGTGGATACAATAAATGCACTTGGAACCTATCAGCAGAGTGCCTTGTTCTTTATCTCATGAGTGAATTCCTTTTACATAGGCAGCAAGGAATGGAAACTACAGCATTTTTCTAACTGTAAATCATGCAACGTGATCTACATCATTGAATGTCCCTGTGGACTACGATATGTGGGACAAACATCGAGACCGGTACACAAAAGAATTGGTGAACACCGATCCAGAATCCGCTGCAAGACACTCTCAGCACCATTGGTTCCGCATTTTCTTGAATTCCAGCACGGAACAGACAATTTCACATGGTGGGTGGTAGACAAATTGTACAACACCAATAACATCACTAATTCTTTATATTTTAAAGAATCATGGTGGATGTACAAACTGCAATCTATTTCCACGGGACTTAATGAGGCACAACCTCAGAACACCTATTTTTGAGCCTCCTACAAAGCCATCTTTACTTCTTACTTTGAGCCGCCGCCAATTTAGACTGGCCCCTGTGCCAATCCTCTGTCACTAGCTCAGTTAGTTGATGTACACAGGGGGGGGCTCCACAATCTTATAGTCCGGATTTAACCGATGAGCCCTTAGTCACATAAGCTCTTCTTAATGTATTGTGCCTAAGGCGCCACTGATGCACATATGGCGAGGGCCCTTAGTCAATAGACGTTCCTTCAAGTAGGAATCCATAGGCACTTCCTCATGCACTGTGGCCCTGACAGTTAGCTACACTATATTGCTACCTGGGGCTCGGCAGTTTACAGCATTTACTCACATTTACGGCCCCTTGCGGCGGTCAGCATCCGCCAGCTCCATTCCCCCGCTATTCTCGGGAAATGCCGACTGGCATAAACATCTCGTTGCCATGACTACATACACGCATGCGCTGGAATATTTCTTCCCCCTTTCCACACATGCGCACTTGCCATTTCGAGACACAGCTCCATTACGTGCTGTTTCCAGCTCCCGAACACACACGCTGACAACGACTTGTGTATCCTACAGCCTGCAGGTATTCCATGCACCCGTGGTGGACCGCTTTTCACCTCTTTAACTATTGACACAGGTACTTAAACAGGGACTTCATTTTGTCGTAGTTTCTTCCAAGCAGCTCGCAGCGACACCGCACTAGACGCTTCCAGCACGAATTTTGAAAACTCCAATTTCCCTGAACAGAAGGGATTCACAGATCTCCATCTGAATTTCCCACAACACCAAGGTACTGTTTGGCTTTCCGAGTGCAATGCCTGACTTCAGAGCTTGCTGATGTCTGCTCACAAGCTAGGGAATGTTCGCTTACTACAGCATTTCTTTGCTTTTCCTCTCTACCCAGCTTCACGCACCGAGGCTAATTCACCTCGACCCAGATGAGGATCATACCGGGCCCCATACGTATTTAGCCATTGGGCCGCCACCTAGGACCCAGTCATGTGAAAGGTCAGTATGTGACCACCAATATGAGAAAATTAGAGTTTTTAAACTCATTGAGTCCTTTCCTTTTTGCATACATTTGATATTGTGCAAGGCATGTTATCCACTGCGCCTTACATACCCTTTATCCTTCCCTTTTACCCTTCCCTTGTTTTCCCTTTTTTAAACTCATCAGGTTTAGTAACCTTAGTTCCCCTTCACTCTTTACAGGGGATACCCTACCTTGGCTCCATGAAGAAGGATGTGACCCACTGAAAGCCGAAACGTCCTGGGACCCATCCACCAATCTGGTGGAAGGGGGTCCTTTTATTTCTTCTTTTGATTTATTTCAGTGACGTCGATCCATTACTTTGGTCACCCTTTAGCCTGGCTATGTTAGACCTATCCAAGGTTATCATTTTAGAGGAATAACAAAGTCATGTTAGCTCTAATTTAGGTTAGGAAAACGTGTTTAATCCTGACTAAAATTTCATGTTGTATAATGAGGAGAAAAGAAGGCATTAGAAACAGTTTGTATACATGTCTCTCTCCAGAGTAGCCATTATGCAGCATACTCATGTATTTGATTGTTTGATTCTATGCAATGTTTGTCGTTTAGTTCCTATTCATTTTTGATTGCTAAATGTGTTGAAGGACTGCGCCCTTCTATATTGTATTTGCATAAAACAAATGCTTGAATAGATGAGGGCAGCAACTTAATAAAAGCTGTACCTCCCCTCAAAAAGAGGAAAAAGTAAGCGCATGTGTATTAGTATTGTCTTTTAGGTACATCTACCTATGGATACGCATAAACAGTGCCACAAATAGGTAGTTAATACACAACAGATTTTATTTGCATTTGAATAAGTTGCAATTTGCTTAGGCTGTTGCAGCCAGGACAATACCTCCTTTTGTACACATTTATTTATACCCCTTAGTCCTGGTTTTGTATTGGGCACTCCCTCCTGTTAAAAGTGGATACAATAAAGGCACTTGGAACCTACCAGCAGAGTGCCTTGTTCTTTACCTCATATATGTGCCTTTCTGCGCTGCAACAAGGGGCTCTGTTGTCTATCTATGAATGGCAAATACTTGCGTTGCTCTGGGGTTAATGAAAGTCAGATAGTCATGAGGAAGGAAAAGACTGTACATTGGTAGAAAATATGACGTTATATTAGCTTCATATTTCATTTAGAGGGGAGTGCAAAAAAACAAGCACAAGAAGACGACAGGAGTAACGTGGAAGAAGGATGGGGGCGCTGTTGTGGCTAATAAAATGGCCGCTGCCTGAGAAGCTCCGGCGACAGCGTTTCTATCCTCTTGAAAATCCTCCACTTCGCTGCCCCATTCAGCCCCTGGAGCCAGAGTATATATGTGCGAACGCAGAGGGCACATCCTGAACTAAGCGATAGCCTGGGACGAATATCCTGTGGGCGGTACGGACAACAGCTTGTGGCTGCCCTGGCCTGACTCCTGAAAGGCCTGCTGGAGGTGGGATGGCTGTGCGGCGACTGGCGTGGAACCGAAGACCCGCATCGGCAGGCGGCAGAGGACACTGGAAATACCTGCCGGAGATCTGATCCCTCATGCTGGTGAAAGCATGGAGGGCAGACTCCGTGGCTGTGAGCGCGGAGCGGGTGCCGCGCAGCGTGCCAACCCTCCCCAGCGATGGAGCGTCTGTACTGATTGAGAGCGCAGGAGTGGGACCGGAGTCAGAGACATGCCGGTTCGAGACCTGACTGCCGCGAAGCCGAGCGATGTTCCCTGAGCTTGAGGCGTGCATTGCCTGACAAGCACACTCTCAGATGGGGAGCAGAAAGAGACGCCGGCCCCTCGAGACGGCATGAGAGACTGTACTGCACAACAATAAGCGGCAGTCCATAGCTGGCGAGCACTCCCCGTACCCTTAACTCGACTGCAACGGAGCTGCAGGTAGGGATGACTATCCACCACCTGGGCATGTAAACAAGCAACGCCACCAACATCCTCTCGCATACGCCAATATTGAACAGCAGTGCCTCGGTTCATGGAGGGGGCTTGGGCGAGATAAGGACATACCCTACTTAGTATTATAACTACACCATTAACGTGGGTTTGGGATTGGAGCCCTGAATGCCTGGAACCCCAAGGGGAAAGAAAGAACACGTACTGCTCCCTACCTTTCGGGAGAGGAAGTACAGCCCCAGGCCCCACACACAGGCAGCTGCAGGAAGACGCGGGCTGGCTCCAAACAGACATCGCGATCCGGAGACAAAAACGACTCACCATATAAATCGGAAGGCTGGGATGGTAGACACCGCTGGCCCCCAGGGCGGCACCACTTAACAGGATAAAAGTGGCAAGGCATAGGGGGAAGCACTCTGCACAAACAACATATAGCCCTAAGAATATCTAGCTGACCCATCGGCCTTGCAGATGGGGAGAGTGATGCTGCATTGAGTACCACTGCAGGAATATCCTACACTGCACCATAATTGCTGAAATTTCAAAATACCTCAACCAAGCAGGGTCCACATCTATATCCACATGAGAATAAGGCCAGAAAACAGACAAGTAGAGCAGCGTGCCCTTCAACAACTGTACAACGTGGACCGCCTGCTCCAGAGAACCAGAGCCTTTAGGAACCGCTACTGAATCCCTGCACTGGCTCCACTGAGATAATAGCCAGACAGAAGTAGAATCGACCAGGAGGACAGGGGCAGGGGGCGAGCCACCGGTGGCGGCGTGGCACAGGGGCGTTTAAACAAAGCAATCACGGCCGCACTAAGGTCTCTCCCCCCCTTGAGTAGTTATTGTTTGTTTGTTTGTTTATTTTATTTATATAGCGCACCAGACCCTGGAGTAAAAGGGCGCTTAGACAAGTTACAGAAGGCACAGTATAGGTAGTATTTACAGTTATACAGTACAATATATACAGACAGTGTCATTAAGGTAAGCAATAGAAGCAATCGAAAGGTATGTACAGTATATACAGTATGCGTGGTTTTAGTCTGGCTGAGGATTAGATTGTTTGTCCAGTAGCCAACCGATGACTAGCTTCCTGAACATATGGAATGAGGGGGAAGATTTGATGTTCAGCAGTAGAGAGTTCCAAAGTTGAGGGGCGAGGACCGAGAAGCTTGAGCCACAAGCTCTTTTAGAGGAGAATCTGGCCACCATGAGGCAGGGGCTGTTGGCAGATCTGGTGATTCTAGTGTTGGGTTTCAAGGAGAGTTTGTTGGTAAGGTACGGGGGGCAAGGTGGTTTAGGGCTTTGTAAGTGAGTCAAAGGGTTTTTAGGTCGATTTTTTGTTGAATGGAGAGCCATTTGCAGGCGATTCTGAAGGGGGAGATGTGCTCTCCCCTTGGGATGTTTAATGCTGCACGCAGCGCATTGTTTTAGAGAACTTGGAGTTTATTAACTATGGCTTGGTTAGCCCCTAAGTAAAGGCTATTACAGTAGTCAAGCTTAGATTGTATAAGCGCTCTCGCCAGTGTGAGGCAGCTATTCTTGGATAGAAAAGGTCTGCATGCTCTGATTAATTTCCTGGTGTAGGCGGTAGAAGAGGCAGTCATGTTGACTTGTTTTGACAGGTTAGTATTGGCGTTGAGATAGAAGCCTAAGGTTTTGACGTGTTTGGCCACGGGGATGGTGTTGCCATCAATGGTGATGTTGGAATAAGCAGGGCTGAGTTTCTGTAGATTATTAGGAGAGCCGACCAGGAGAAGTTCCGTCTTCTCATCATTCAGGCAGAGGCCATGTGTGGCCATCCATGCCTGAATGATGGAGAAGATTTTGTTGATCCTGGTGACGTCAGCCTGGTAGTTGCCCGAGATGGTGAGGAGTATCTGGGTGTCATCTGCATAATTAGTGTAGGTGACACCCAGATGGTCCAATTTGTCAGAGGGGTTTTGTAAAAATATTGTAAAGGGTGGGGGAGATACAAGATCCTTGCGGGACGCCACATGTGATGGGGATAGGATCTGCTGCAGCTGCCAGTGAGAAGACTCTCATCGTTCTATTGGCTAAGAAAGATTGTATCCAGCTGACAGCTGAAGGTGAGAAATGGGCGGCGGATGAGAGGTGGTTTCATAGTATTTTATGATCGACCAGGTCGAAAGCTGCCGAGAGGTCAAGAAGGAGTAGTATGGCAGCTTTTCCTTTGTCTTTTATGTCATCAATCTGACTTTTGAGGTCAACCAGGGCCGTTTCAGTTCCATGTTGCGGTCGAAATCCAGATTGACGTAGCCCTAGTAGTTGATTAGATTCTAAGTATTCCTGAATTTGTAAGTATGCAACTCTATCGAAGATTTTTAGCAGGAAGGGAACCGTGGTGATTGGCCTGTAGTTTGTGGGAGTGGCTTGGTCTAAAGATTGTTTTTTGAGAAGTGGGAGAACCCATGATTGTTTCAGGTTGTCAGGTATAGAGTTGGTGGAGAAGGAAAGGTTCATGAGTTTGGAGATGAAGGGAGAGAGGTCTCTTGCAGCATCTTTGATGATTTGGGCAGGACAGCTATCCCCCTTGCAGTTCGAGGGTTTGAGGGATGCTATGATCTTTTGGACCTCCAGTGTGGTGACCTGTTTGAATGTGAATCCAGCAGAGGTATTGGTGGGGGTCGATGTGCTGGGGGTGGAGGGGTTACTATTTGATAGTTGTAGTCGTTTAGCCTCAATTTTAGTTTGGAGGCCAGAGATTTTGTTGGCACGGGCATTTTGGATACCGGTGCACCAGGGTTTGTCTTTTGCGCAAGTGTCTATAGGTGGGTTGGGGTTTTCTAATTCCTTCAAGATGGTGTAGAGTTCTTTCGTAGAGGATCCTGCCTTATCAATTCTCACATTGTAGGGTTCCTTCTTAGTGCGGATTATCTCTTTTTTGTAATGGGAGGAGATGGTCATCAGATTTGTTTTGTTTTCGGCTGCGGGAGTCGTTTTTCATAGGGTTTCCAACTTGGCTTTCTGTTTTCTAAGTATTTTGAGTTCAGGTGTGAACCAGAGTTCAGATCCGCTCTAGGGTTGCCTTTACGTGACTTGAGTGGGGCCACAGCATCGATGGCGTTTGACATGGCGTCATTGTATGTGTTGACTAGGAGGCTAAGGTCAGCGGTGGTTGGGAGCGAGTTAAGGAGGGGGAGAACTAGTGGTATGAGAGTATCTGCTGTGATGTTTCGCTTATTTCTTGTTAGACAGGCAGGTGCGAGCAGGGATTGTTTGGTATTGGGATTGTTAATGCTGATGTCGAACGGTATATTGGATTGCCCCTTACCTCATGCCAGGAATCGCGGCAGGGAATGTACCTCAGGGACTCGGCGCACAATACGCTGGCAAACACTGCACTCATTAAAATAATATAGCTTGCAAAATAAACACGCAACTGCAATCAGGACCACACTAAGGACCAACCCCATAAGGATCGGCGGCAACACACACAGCCTGGGAGAGGGGACGAGCCTTGCATATAATTTAACAAATCGCAAAACTATTCCCTGGACTAATACCGATAACCAAAGTGCAGGCCTCGTAGTACAGTGACTAGGGGCAATTTAAGATACCACGAATGGCTAACTTGCCATCAAAAACAACACAACCAGGGTCTCGAACAATACCTCACGTGGAAGGAACGACCTGAGGGCAGCACTACCATGGTCAATCCCAAAAAACAGGCCAAAATGGACCAATTTGCGCGTGTTGACCAACTGCAGCCAACTCCACCCCCTGAACAGAGCCAAGCTTCATCCCAAATAAATGTGGCGACCCTGAATCAGATATTACTAGCCTTAAAGAGCAGCACTGATAACCTAGGGGCAAAGATCGACGCTCTAACATGCAAGGTTGATATTTCAGCCATACAAATCGACAAGATGTGTGGGTGCATGACGGAAGCCGAACAAAGGGTAGGAGACGGAGAAGATAAAGTGGCCACCCTGCAACAAGAAGTGGCTGAACTACAACAGTCCGTTAAGAAGGTAATGACCAAGAACGAGAATTTAGAGGGACGTTTGAGGCGAAACAATATTCGGATCCTGGGTATACCAGAGTCAACTCTGATTGACAACATGGAGACATTTGTGGAAAATCTGCTGATGGAAATCCTAGGTAATCTCCCCTCATGTCCATGTATATGGTGGAACAAGCACACTGATCGCTTACATCAAAACCTCCCCCCGGCACCCCAGAACGCACAATCAAAGCTAGGATCTTCAGCTATAGAGACAGAGATGCCCTGCTCCGCTCTATAAGTGAAAGGAAGGAACTATGATGGGGCTCCTCCACGATGCAGCTCTTCCCAGACTTAAGCCTGGCATGGGAGTACGAGGGTGGGTACTGGGGCTCGGCATAGGTTTATTGTATCAATGCTAACTGTTATGGGTTTTAAGGGGGAAGGCTCGAAGGCTCACACACTGTATAGATATTGAATACACGTGACAAATAATAATATCACAATGCCAATAACCAACTGCATGATACGACCAAGTAACCTAAGTACTGAAAGAAACACTGACACACTACCTATAATATGAGTATGTCTCTTTTAGGGGAGAAATCAGATAACGCACTGTCAATAATGTCATGGAATGTGCGGGGATTCACTAATCGAAGAAATCCTGTCTAATAACAAGTCACAGAGTAAATGTATTATGCTTGCAGGAGACACATCTAGCCCGGGGAGCTCCCCACCCTAAACTAGCGGGATGGGGCATTCATAGATATGATTCCTCATACACCACACACTCTAGAGGGGTGGCAATCTATATACATAGATCCCTGCAATGCAAGCTGAATGAGCAGATTAGAGATGAGGAGGGGTGATACATCGTGCTGCAGGCGGTGGTTCACGGAATTAAATTCCTGCTCATAAACATATACGCTCCCAATACAGACTCTCCCAGAGTTTTTACATCAATGTGCCAAACATATTTATAGATTCCCGTAGTATGAAATCATATGGGTAGGTGATTTCAACATGGCCCTCACACTGGAACTAGACAGGTCCTTTACAACAAAACAGTCCCTTCCGCATGCAGCGAAAGCATTGTCTTCCACCGCCGACTACCATTAACTGCACTGCGTGTGGCATGGAGCACACCCGTTATAAAGAGAGTATACTTTCTTTTCAGGCGTCCACAGCAGCTTGTCCAGGATAGATTATTTCATGACCACCTTCCCCATGGCCAGAAAGGTATCAGAAGCCATCATGCTCCCCGGACCCTGTCTAACCACTCACCGGCACTGGTGCGCATAGCTGACCTGACAAGACCCCTTAGGCAATTACGGTGGCGGTTTAGGGCCATGCCCTGGAGGACGTGGCTTTTCACAGGGAGATCAGCCAGGACATACAAACTTATTTCCCGGCTAATGTGGGATTGGTACCTGACCCAGGTATGATCTGGGAAGCATTTAAGGTGTACATAAGGGGGTGCTGTATATCCAAAGAAGGGGGGTTGCTAAAAGCTCTGCGGATGTCCATGCAGACACTTGAAGGAACCATCAGGGAGCTAGAGTATGAACAGGGAGGCGCGGATATGCCTGAGGTGCGTAGAACCTTGAGAGCACACAGGGAAGAACTTCACCAACTGGCAACCAGGGAAGAGAAGTTTCTGGGCAACCCAATAGTAGCATCAAGGTACGGGGAGGGTGACTGCCCTAGCAAAACGCTGGCATGGTGCCATTAAGCGAGAGCGCCAAGTCATACCCTTTATGGAGGTTGAAGATCGAAACAGAGGTCTCATTAATGACCTCGAAGGGATCAATAACGCATTCCGAGAATACTATGACCAATTGTACATGTCGCACCCTAGTGCAGGGCATGCTGTGTTGACGCAATACCTGATTGAGATTGCCCTGGGGTGGTTAGATCAGGACCAAGGAGGAGCCCTAAATGCTCCTATATCGGACGAGGAGGTTTGTAAATCAATATTATCCCTCCCTAATGGCAAAGCCCCTCGGCTCAATGGAATAAGAGCAGAATTTTATAGAACCTATGTAGACCTACTGCTCCCCAGTCTCTGGGATATGTATGAAAATGCACTGTCAACTGGCACCCTCCCGGAATCCACTAGATCAACGTTAGTGACCGTGCTTTTGAAACCCGAAAAAGACTCCCTACAGCGTACTTCAGACAGCGTACTTCATACAGGCCATTGTCATTAATCAATACCGACAATAAAATACTCGCCAAGATACTAGATGATCATATACTCCCACACATACCCGCACTAATCCTACCAGATGAAGCTGCATTCATTCCGAGCTAGTCAACCCAGAACAACCTGAGGCGCATGTTCTCCCTTACGCAAAATGTGGACCTGGAGATACCTATGGCGGTTGTGGCCCTCGATGCAGAGAAGGCCTTTGAGTCCGTTGAGGGGCCTTTTCTCTTTGAGATCCTCTGTCGCTCAGGATTTGGCCTCACATTTATCCGCTGGGTCCAACTGCTGTACACTGCCCCTAGTGCGACGGTGTGCATGTGCAAGAATGGGTTGGTCTCTGAGTATATTTAGCCCTCTCGGGGCACGTGCCAGGGGTGTCCCCTCTCCCTGTTTGCCCTTGCAATGGAGCCTCTGGCCGGCCACATCCGTGAACTACCTGCACACCGCGGTATACAAATACACTCCCACCTCTCCAGTGCTTCACCGTACGCAGATGATATTTTGCTCTACATCAAACGCCCTAGGCTGAATCTCCCCCCTCTGACACAAGAGGTTATCAGATTTGGGGAACTTTCGGGGGTTAAGAATTAACTGGAATAAATCTAAAGTACTTCCCCTGACTCCCGAGGTGCAATAGACGGATGTAGGAGATGAATTCCGCTGGTGCCCCTGAGCGATACGCTACCTGGGCATCATGGTATCTACGAGGGTGGGAGACTTATACAAGGACAATTACGTAAAGCGCTTGATATGTTAGAACACAGAGTGGAATCATGGATCCTCCTGCCCACCTCTCAGGCTGCCCACATAGCCCTAGCTAAAATGGTTATTCTGCCTAAACTGCTATGCATTTTTTATAACGTACCAATATGGCCACCTACACACTACTGGACTCGTCTCAGGAGCCTGATGATTCGGTTAGTATGGGCCGGGACGCAAGCCAGGATATCCTACGACACCCTCACACGGTCATTTGAACAAGCTGGACTGGAATACCCTGACGAATACCTAAACTATCTGGCTGCGCAGGTCCAGTACATGGCGGGATGGAAATCCCCCACTGCTGGCCCCCCACACTCCCTTCTGGTTAAAGCAATCGTGAGCCCAAACAACATATTGGAGATGATCTGGGGCAACAGGGATGGGACACTCGGGAACGAGATCCAACCCTTAGCTATGACATGTAGAGCCTGAGAACGAGTGGGCCTAATCCTAGGGACGGAGTCTTGCCACCTACCTGACCCCCCGGCTTATAAAGTGTGTGGTATCCCACTCACACATGAGAGAACTTTCCAGATACACTTCCAGAACTGGGGATTCAGACGCTGGGAGAACAAGTACAAGAAGGGCAGTTTATTAAATGGGAAGATCTACGAACGAAGGGGGAATGTAATGCAGTGACTATGCTTCTATACTTTAGGATAAGGGAGATAATGAAAACTAAATGGCCCAACTTCCCCCACGCTCCTATCCCCCACCCAGCTCAACAATATGTGGTTAATCTGCTATCTACTAAGAACTAGTTTCAACTATCTACAGGTTGATTAGGGGTGGGAAGGCGGAGAAGGGGCAGACTCAGAAGCGCCTGGGAGTGAACGCTGGGAATGCCGCTGAGTGAAGACCAGTGGCAAATTGTTTGCATGCAGACGCGTAATCTGTCTTTGAACGGTTGGTTCGGGCTAATCCATTACAAATTCCTGCACCAAGTCTACTACTCCCCGACCAATTGAACAGATTTTTCCCGGAGAGACACCCTCATGTAGAAAATGTGGCGCAAACTCACCAGATTTTTATCATGCAGCCTGGTCATGCCCAATAATCAGAACCTTCTGGGGGAAGATTGAGGAGGCAACGACTGAAATGTTGCCGACAGCCCGGACCTATACACAAGAGCTTTGGCTCCTAGCAATGATCAACGAGGGGTCCCGCACCGAGAAAAAGCTATTGGGGATGGCCACAGTGACAGCCAGATACCTGGTTGCAAGGACATGGAGGAAAAATAACGCACCTACGTTTACGAGATGGCTGGAATTTATGATCATATGTGAGCAAAGGGAAACCCGATATGCCCTAACACTACCAGCCAGTAGCTGTCTGTTTGACTACTGGCCCCCATTTCGTCAGTACTACTCAGGACTACAACACGCTGTACATATAACTGGAGAGTCTCTATAAAAGATAACTTTCAGGAGTGAGAGAGTAACCCGCTGCAACCAGACTAAGGAGATATGACACCCACACGAGACATATAATATGTGTGGAAGTTGAACGCCTGAAGATAGACCATAAACCTATGAAAGACGGGCGCTAACACACCCGGGAAGAGACAAAAAATGCCCACTTCTATCAGAAAAGTGATCATGCAAACATGGGCGTAATTTTAGGGGGGGTGGGGTTCTTGACCCCCCCCCCAACTTTCATGGCACACCGTGTGTCCCCATTCCTTTGGCTGGGGCTCCTTTTCTTCAGATGTCATGTCCCCCCCCAACATTTTCAACAAAGTTACTCCACTGCATGCAAATATAATATCACTGGAAATTGTAGAATGATTGATCAGACACGTGTAATACCATGACTGGAATTGCCATGAGAGGGGCAGGGGTTGGGGGGTCATGGAGACGTTTTAGGGGGAATGAATATGATGGTTGTTGTTTACCTGTTGTCAAAAAAATCTATAACGTTTTTTTTTTAAACGCGGTAGAAGGATATTAGCTGCTGGAAACATAATTTGCAAGAGGATGAAAGCAGGGTTTTTTTTTTTAAAAAGAAGCTATTCTTTGCTATTCCTTAACCGAACCGTGCCATCATGATGGCTACCCAGGTTTCAGAATATCGCCTCTTTTGGGCTGGCAGTGTTCGGCGCGTTGTGATTCTGCATGGCCTGATGTCCTCGAGTCAGCGAGCTAAAAATAGGCGACAAGAAAATAGATCCGACACAGAGAGGAGAGACATAATGGCGCTTTGTGTATCGCCGTAAAATGCGTCACGCGGAGTCTATGCTCGGTTGCGCCGCTCTAAGTATTCAAGGCACTGGGAGCCAGGTGAAGCGTGCTGATGAGGGAGATGCTTCATTAGAGCTAAATGCACGCCGCGGGCCTAGCGTAGAAACTTGAAGGCAAGGCGAATGAATGCATCTCGTTTCTGAGTCATCTGATGGCTCTGAGCTATTCTTTCAACAGTAAAAGCTTCAAAATTGCCACGATTATTAACATCTTCTTACTCTGTTTTGACCGTGGGGTTGACTGTATACAGGTCTGGCTATTTTTGGCATTAAAAACTACGATGTGCACCGCATCCTAGCTATGATAACAGCAAGAGATATCCGTTTTAAAGAAACATTTTAAGTTACAGACACTAATTCCTTTCAACAGGCCTGATTAGAGCGTGGCAGAAGCAGTGGTTGCCTCTGCAAACATCCGCTGACTAGAAGCCTCTCCTTCCATGCATGACGTAGGAGATGCAGGGAGCACATGGGACCCATACCGAACTGGTCAAAAGTTAAACAAAGCGGGCAGTAAATCAGCCAAATTATGCATATGAGAGGAGAGTACACATGAAAACAGGACCCAAAGGGTCCAAAACACCTCTTAAAAAAACGAAAGCAAATGAATTGGTCCAACAAGTGTCCAACACCATTTGTTCCAATCACAAACCGGTAAAATTGCCAGTCAACCAAAATAAGTAACACGTCTCATACCAATCAAAACACAGGTACAGCTCCCCAAAATGGCCGATGCAGTGAGCATTATTCAACTGCATTGACTGATATTGATGAGGGAAAGAATACACACGAGGAGAGTGTCCATCTCTGCATTGGAAGATGTAGAGTTCACGTTGAGGATTACCCCCACATGTACTCCTGGATATGCTTACACAGTGGGGTGGGCTTTCGTGCAAATACCTTGACATGCCATATCCCTGTGAGCGAAGGTTATTGCAGCCTTACATTTCCTTTCATTTGCATTTTTCCAGAGGACCAGTGGAGTCACAGCAGGGATATCACAGTCCTCACAGTCACCAGGCCTTTAACGTGATCCTCACATCTGTCAGGCAGTAGGAATACATTGGCATGAATACTGCAGGCATTCAATGGCATAGCACGGTTTTTCTGCTGTTTGCAGTGTAGTTGAATGGCCCTGTGTGGTTTTTTGAGTTCCTCTGGGCAAGGAAACACTGCACAGGAACAGGATATACCAGCATTCCGTTAATGACCAGATGGAGTGTAATACCAGCAACGACATCATGACCATAAATACCAACTACCTAGGAGCTAGCTACACATGACAGCTAAACCGACCAGCCCTCTGCTTATGCACCTCAGTTGGATGTAGTGCCATATGGAGACACATGTGCCAATTCTCGCACCTCAGGAGACACCCACTCATCCCCTCCATGTACCCAGTGGCCAGAGCCCAGCAAATTTACAACACTGCCCAAATACGCAGCAGGAATCCCACACAGCATGCATTTGGTATTATCAAGTCCCAATCTAGATGCCCAGCCCGTTCTTGGGGAGTTCTACTGAATGACCCTATGACACTGTATACGCTCATAGTTTCATGTTTGCTACAACCTATTGCACTTAGACATGGCCTACAAAAGGAGAACTGTCATGAACTGTGCCCACAGCCGTCCATCACACATGCCACGGTAGATTGACTGAGGTACGTGGCAGTGGCCATGAGGCATGACCTGGTTGTCAGATGTTAAGCATTAGTTGGCCTTCATGCCACTTAGGCCTTGTGATAGTGTACACTATGCACGCGTGATGAGAATTTGATCAGGCTATTGGCCATTAGCAACCAGGCAGGGGGAGCGAGCCAATCAGGTGGCTAGGAATGCAGACTTGAACTGCTGGTGTAAGCCTGCATTCTAAGTTACCTGATGGCCGGATGCCCCCCGCCGCCATCTTCCCCTCACCCCGTCCCTATTTTTTGTTTTTAATCCCCCCACACTCCTAATTTACCTTATCGCGGCTGGAGCCGCATCTTCCTCTCTCTTCAGAACGGCGGCCATGGAATGGGAAGAGGGGGCTCCATACAGATCCCCACCTTCCCCTTCCATGGCAGCCACGTTGGTAAAGGATTTTCTTTCATACAGCGTGCGTCCCGTTGTAGGAAGGAAAATCCTTTTTTTTAGCACCGCTTTTGTAACCCGGGTGCTAATGGCCTTAACACCCGATCCGGTCCGCTGGATCGGGTGTCAACACCACAGTAACTGCATCTGACAGGCACTGTACTTCCAGGGCCCTTGCCAATACACAGGAACAATACCCATTCCTACATCTCTCACATCAGAAAAGATACTGTCCAGTGCAGTTAACACTTCACCTAGATCCTTGCTCAAGTACACCACCTCTCCAGTGGCAGCCAGGTGTACCCATTACTTCCCATACACACATTTAGACACTGTTGGCCTCATTATAAGACGTGCGGTGCAGTAAAAATGCAACAGTAATACCGTTATTGCTGCCTTACCGCATTGCCCAACTACGAGTTTGGGGGTGTGAGGGTGGAGGAAAAACCTCCAGCTAGAAGGAGGTAATTCTGCCACCTTACTGCCCAAAATCAGTGGTAACACCACCAGCAGAATTACCGTCAACGCTAATACCGCCGAAATCCCCCATGGAGTCCTATGGACTTCAATTAATTGGGACTAACACTGCCTACCACCACTTTTAATCCAACAGTAATAAAGTCAAAGTCAAAGAAGTTTATTCGGATTATGAAAAATCCATTAAACGACAAACAAGAACACAATTGATCACAAATATAGTTACAATTCATAAAACTCATCCTGATAATAAAATCATAGGCATTCGTAACCATGAAAACCTGCCATATACATTGATCAAATAATTACATGAATGATTAAAACCCATGAAAACACTGGCAGTATCAGTTAGAAAAAAAAGTTGAACTTTAAATCCCAGAGTGCTAACTAGCATCTCCCTGCATTAATAATAGACCCTTTCTAAAGAACATCGCTCTCTTCAAGAACATAATCAGTGCCCACGCTGTGTAGGACGTGTCGGCACTCAATAGAAACACGAGAGCTGCCCTGTGCGAACGTATCACTGTCTTCTTAAGGGCAGGAATCAAGGTCGCTCTACGAATGCCGACATAACCAGTACAAAAAAACAACAAATGGGCTAGATCCTCGAGATGATGACCACAGATTGGGCAGCCTGAAGAATCAGGGAAGCCTTTCCATTTGTAGGTGTTCCCTTGTAACCTTAGGGAATCAAACCGTGCCCTCATAATCAGCCACCTATCCTTTTTATGAGGGCTCCAAGTCAGATAGGGTTGTATTCCTGTGAGCCTGCTAATACTGGTGTGGAATTGACCAGATCTGTGGCCATACTCCTCCAGAGTTCTTTCCTCGCATTAATCTCCACCAATGCTATTTTATATTGCACCCCCTCACTCTTTGTAATTAATGTGGTGGGTGGGAAGAGGGATCTTAAATTAGCTGCCCCCAGAGTTTTCCAGACATATACAAGCCATGGGATTGTTTTCCAACCATCTCTGCCCAGCACAGCATGAATAATGGAATGGCAGAGAGAGGCATGTTCATTGGCCCATAACCGGACCCAAAAAAAAAGTGGAGCCATTGCCCACTGATCCTCCCAGAACTCCACGCCCAGTTCTCTGTGTACAGCTATTCCAGAGACGCTGGGCGGGAGTCCCAGCAGGTTTTTGAAAAATGTTGTCTCCTTCCTTTGTATATCGGCTGCATTCTGGAAACCCCAAATGGACGCACCATACATAGTGGTGGCTACGGTTTGTACTCCGTAGATCTTGGTAATCACATCCAGTGGTTGTCCCTTACACTTGGTCATAAATCTAAATATGCCCCCTAGTTGTTGGCTCATCTTGGCTGATTGTTTAGCCACATGGGCTACACCGGTTAATGCTTCTGAGAATCTAATTCCCAGATAATCAAAAACCTTAACTCTAGGTATGGTTTCCCCAACACAAAGCATTGGCTTCATGGGGGCAGAACTTTTTCTGCCCACACAAGCCATGACTGCTGATTTCTTTGTGTTTATTTTTAAACCCAGGTTGTTCATAAATGTTGCATAAGCATTGATCAGAGCCTGTAGAGCCCTAGGTGTTCTTGCTAAAAGGACTGTATCGTCAGCATAGGCCAATACCGGGTAGCCCCTACCCCCCAGAACCAGGAAGTCTGCCAGAGTATCAATAAGGTCCTGGGAAAGGCCGTTAATATAAAGACAAAAACAAATGGGGGCCAACACACAGCCTTGTCTTACTCCACACCCCACCTGAAAGCAGGCTGTGCAATGTCCCCCTGGACCACTGCGAACACATGCCTGGTTGTCTGTATGCAGATCCACCAGCGCCTTCAAAATATCCCCAGGGCAGCCCAAGGACCCAAGCACAGCCCAGAGTTTAACTCTGTCCACTTTATCAAAGGCTGTGCTCAGGTCCATAAAGGCCAGGTAAACTGCCTCACCCCGGCTAAATACTGAGTTGGCCACTAAGAGGTATAAGTTGAGGCTTTGTTCCATTGTGCCCACACCAGGGCGAAACCCAAATTGGATGTCAGAAAGGATAGACTGTTCACGTATCCAGGTTTCAATTCGGGCCAACAGAATTCTTCCAAAGATTTTAAAGGAGGAATCCAACAATGATATTGGCCTATACGCACCAGGACTTGACATGTCCCCCTTCTTGAAAATTGGGAAAATTATCGCCTTTTTCCAGGAAGGGGGATACTTCCCCGATCGAAGGCACGCATTAAACACCACCGTTAAAAGTGGGGCCCATAAGTCAACAGGATCTTGAAATAGGTCAGAGGGGATCATATCGGGGCCCGGGGCTCTATTATGCGCTTGAAGCCTAATGGCCTTTTCAGTCTCCTCCACTTCGAATTTCAGGCATGGCCCAGCATAGTCATGGTACACCTGTATACTTGTTGACCCAAACAAGCTCCCAAAATGAGTTAACCAGGCTTCTTCTTCCACATGGGTACCACTACCCACGTTGGACCAACAACTCTCCGGCCCATTTTTTACAAAGGCCCAAAAGGCCTTCTGGTCCCCTCTCAAAGCAGCACTCAAAAAACCTTCCCACGCTAACCCTTCCAACTCCAGTTTCCTCCTCTTTATCTCAAGGCTATACGCCTTCCTGGCTATGGCAATCACAGATCTGCTGCTCAAAACATCCTTGAGTGTCCGCAGCAGGGATTTCTTTGCCCTTTTACATGCCTCATCAAACCACCCTCTCTTCAGTGTCTTCCCCGTGGCCCTTGCAACTATGGTAAATTTGGTTGAGAGAGCGTCTGACAGTTCTACAAATTTCTCAACTACACTCTCTGCATGTAAGTGGTCACCCAAAATGTCCATCACAAGGGGCTCGTTCTCACCAATTGTTTTATAATGCAGCTCCTCCTCTTGGATTTTCCCCCATTTTATTCTTCTTGAGCCCGGAGGCACTCCCAGCAAAGGGCTGGGGGCTATATCCTTAGAGACTCCTTCCCCCAGCAAGCCCTTGAGTGACAGGCAAATAGGATGATGATCACTATTGAGGTCTGCTAATACCTCAAAGCTTACAGCATGTTCCCAAAGGTTCACAGAAATACAAAAATAGTCTATGGTAGAGCTGCCTTGATGGCTATTAAAGGTCACTTCCCCAGGAATATCTGGAGCTAAACGGCCATTTACTATACAAAAGCCCCATTCCAACAGCCAAAGGCCAAACTGTAGGCCTTTTTGACAAGTTCTCTCATCCCTCATACGCCTGGGTGGGATATTCTCCACCATATCTTCATAAGGGTCCAAAATGTCCCTTTCTGCCCCCCACCCATTTTGAGGTTGAAGTCCCCCCCCACACATAAGAGATGACTTTGTTCCTGCCCTTATGCAGTAGGTCCTCTATAAAGCTCTTGGCCTTAGTTAATCAATCAAGATCAGATATATGGGGGCTGTTATAGAAGTTGATAATACATATTTCTTTCCCTTTTTCCGCTATTAATAGCACCACCTGCAAAAAATCCAGCCCTGTCGGAATCACCTCAAACCTGCATTCTATGGATGCCTTGATCAAAATACACAAGCCACCATAATATCTGCCTCTCGGCTTTTTCTTCGCAAGGACACCGAAGGAAACAAAACCATCAAGATGTGGGGGTTCAATAGCCCAGGTTCCTTGGAGTAGAATCACTGAGTTTGATTGCATAAGCTCAATAACTGGCCCCAGGTTCATCTTCCTAGTTGACCCTGCAATGTTCCACAAGAGTAAATGTAGCTCCGAGCTCTTACTTAGAGCACCTCCCTCAGATACAGATGGCATTCGTAGGGCTGCACTGACCTCAGTCACAACCTCTTGTCAATCTACATCCTCACAGGACGTTAAAATTTCATAGGGATTGTCTATTGGCACGGAGACCATATCATTTCTCTCCAGAGCATTACGTTGTCTCTTATTCGTGGGGATGGTGCTCCAGCCGGCCAACAGTGGGTTGATTTGCCCACCCGGCCGAACTGAGGCAGTGTTCCTCTCGACAGGACCCCTGCCAGTCCTTTTGTCCATGGACTGGTTATGCACCACCTGCCCCATGCTCTGGACATAGAAATCATCCAGGGGAAAAAGTTTACTCACCAATTTATTACCATTGGGCTTAAGACCCCGGGCCAGATTTGTATTCAGAAGGTAGTCAGTTATTTGTGGGTCAGAAAAGGTTACCACCACACAGTCCCCATTCAGGCGCTTAGGCCTATTCCCCACCCAACCCACTCGCCTTGCCATGCGGATAATTTTAGGGTCAATCTTGGGCCCCATCAGGTTCGAATTTATCCAGTGGGATGCCTTGTTTATCAGGGAGAGCGTTGATTCGAAACTCCCCGAGGGAAGCCCAGGTAATCCGGTAATGACCCCCACAAAGGGGACTGCTTCTGGTGGTAAATTTAGGGTTGTAGCGTTTCCCTGTCCATGCCCTGACCCCAGTGCAGATGCACTTTCAATCTGGTTACTACCCGATGTATCTCTTCCAGAGCCCCTCGTACCCTCTTGTTCGACAGTGACCACCTCTGGTTCCCCTATGGCAGCAGCAACAGCTTGTCTGTCTAGTATATCAGAGGCCTTGTCACCAGAGGAAACACCGCCAGTTAGGGATATAGTTGTGGGGCACTGACTTTGCCTATCAACTGCTCCCCTTTCCTCAACAATGCTGACCAAATCACACAATTTGAGGGAGACTGCCCTGATTGAGTCATCCATAATTGCAAGAGTATTTAAAACACCCTCTTTTAACCCTCTCAAGGAGGTCAGCAACTGTTGCAGGGGTCTCAGTTTTTTATCTAATAGTGCCTCAAGCCATTCTTTATCCCCCTCACAGTCTACAGAGCTATCCAAACTTGCGGCTTCCCTAACCTCATACGCTGGGGTATTAGTTCCGAGCGCCCCCTCCCTGGGATGCTGGGTAGGCAGTAGCGCCTGATCTACCCCCCTCCATTATTGACCCCAACTGCCGCCCCCCCAGCCAACACGGGGCCAGAACAGATATCTATTGTCCCCACACACTCGTTTTCCGGTCCCTCTGCCCGGGGGGCAACCTCTCTTGTGGCTGCCCCTGCTGCATTCATGCAGTTTACTATTTTATTGGCCATAACATCCATGTAGGAATCATCCAGGGATCTTTGTGATGTATTTGGAGCTAATTTCGCTTCTTTGGGGACAGTATTGGGGGATAATTTCCCAGTTTTCTTGGGTTTTGCGGTTTTTGTAGTTGGGGCATTTTTGAGCTTTTTTGCCCGTTTCCCTACAACCCCCTCTTCCCCCCCATCCCCTGCTTTCCTCTTCCCCATATGGGGGTTCTGGGGCTGTTCTCACGGCCCAGAAACCCAAACTCCAACCGGTCGACTTGGCCAAAATAGCTGAATACAATATGAGGTCAGAGACACAGCGCACAGGGCGTGGCAAAAAACTCACAGTAGGTACTTAATAAATTAATGCCCTGTACCATCAATGCGGTGACCCGGATCGCGCTGGGTTGTTGTACCTTTTAGGGGGCAAGGGGGCAAAGGGGTGAGTGGTGAGGAGAGGAAGAGAGAGAAAACAAACTCACGCCCTCTCACTCTGAGGAGGGGTATAACACCAGGTTAGGAGGAGAGGGAGGAGAGGGGGAGAGGAAAAAATCTTGCAACCCCCTCGCAGCCTCCTTGCTAGAGAGAGAGAAAGTTAAAACACAGATAAAAATACTAGATAAAAAGGTAAAAAATGTCCACCTGTTACAACAACAAAAAAACAAGAAGAATAAAATCAGTAAAAAAAAAAAAAAATACATCAAATAGGCATTTGTGACATATGCTCTTAAATATTAAAACTAAAACTTTAAGATCCAGTATCCATTGTCCCTTAAGCCTTGTGCGGGCAAAGTCAGACAGTATAAACAGCATGGCAGTAAACCTGTAGTCTTAGAGTCCTTGAGTCCATTAGCCAGATCTGCAGAGGAGGCACATTGAAAAGCGCACTCCAGAAACCCAGAGCCAAAACAACACAAGTGTCACTGAGGCTGGAGGGTGGGGGAACGCCCGACAGCTTAAGGAGCTGCCAGAGTCCGTCTCTCCCCCCCCCCCGCCCTCCAGCAAACCTTTGCTAGCAGGGATATACTATAGAAACAACAGCTCGGCAGCCCCAAGCGAAACTGGAGAAGCAGACGTACCCAACGCAACTGCTATGCCGGAAGACAGGCGTTACGGTTCCACAGCTTCTCGCACCTCCCTTGCATAACAGTTCGCAAATTTACCCGCTTGCGAAGACACACGCGGCTTCCAGATGAACAAAAACAATAAATATAGCGCACAGCCCACTCGTCACCTTGTACTCCTGTACTCCTGACGCGAAGGACGTAAAGGACTCAGCTGGACTCCGCGCGCTCCGCGCTTCCCGGGGTATTTGTGTAAAAGTCTCCTCCTCCAACCTCCAGTAGCAAGGATTAACCCCTTGTGGTGACACACGAACACAGAGCTCCTGAGGACGTAAAGGACTCAGCTGGACTCCGCGCTTCCCGGGGTATTTGTGTAAAAGTCTCCTCCTCCAACCTCCAGTAGCAAGGATTAACCCCTTGTGGTGACACACGAACACAGAGCTCCTGAGGACGTAAAGGTCTCAGCTGGACTCCGCGCGCTCCGCGCTTCCTGGGGTATTTGTGTAAAAGTCTCCTCCTCCAACCTCCAGTAGCAAGGATTAACCCCTTGTGGTGACACACGAACACAGAGCTCCTGAGGACGTAAAGGACTCAGCTGGACTCCGCGCGCTCCTCGCTTCCCGGGGTATTTGTGTAAAAGTCTCCTCCTCCAACCTCCAGTAGCAAGGATTAACCCCTTGTGGTGACACACGAACACAGAGCTCCTGAGGACGTAAAGGACTCAGCTGGACTCCGCGCGCTCCGCGCTTCCCGGGGTATTTGTGTAAAAGTCTCCTCCTCCAACCTCCAGTAGCAAGGATTAACCCCTTGTGGTGACACACGAACACAGAGCTCCTGAGGACGTAAAGGACTCAGCTGGACTCCGCGCGCTCCGCGCTTCCCGGGGTATTTGTGTAAAAGTCTCCTCCAACCTCCAGTAGCAAGGATTAACCCCTTGTGGTGACACACGAACACAGAGCTCCTGAGGACGTAAAGGACTCAGCTGGACTCTGCGCGCTCCGCGCTTCCCGGGGTATTTGTGTAAAAGTCTCCTCCTCCAACCTCCAGTAGCAAGGATTAACCCCTTGTGGTGACACACGAACACAGAGCTCCTGAGGACGTAAAGGACTCAGCTGGACTTCCAACAGTAATACAGCCAGACCAAGTGCAGGTAACAGTAATACAGTTTGGTGGTATCTCTGCAGATTCACTGCCAAGATACCACGAAACTTATGTTGAGGCCGATATCTTTAGCATGAACACCAACTTAGAAATAGCTACAGATTTGTATTGTTGTTGGCCACCATCTCTCAACTGTGATATTGCCCCAAAAGAACCCTGTCCCTTTGCTGGTGCATGTATAAATGAAAAGACCAAGGACAACATGCCACTGCAAAAAAAGATGCAATATGCCTTCACATCAGGCAAAGAAAAACAAAAGAATCCCAACTACAACTGTAAATGATATCCTCTGTCATAGTGAACTATTTACAATATTTATGCAATCCCATGTCACTATAAGGCATGCCACTTCCTGTGGATGAGGGCTTGCCCCTCCCTACAGCCACCTTTACCCGCACCAGGTGCCACTGCTGGTGTTCCTGCATGGGTGGGCTGCACCACAGCTTTTTGTGGCTTGATGGTGACACTAGTTGACCAGTTGCAGCTTGTCGATATGGGCAATGCTCCCACATAGAATTGCCTGGTCGCAGTGGTGCAGTTGGCGCAGTGGTGAAAGTGGAAAAAAAAGGAACTAATAGTACTCTGGCTGCATCCGAAATGGAGGGTATGGGACAGATGGGGCGGGGGGTATGGGCGTCGAATGCTGGGGCGTCGGCGGTGGACCAGGATCACAAACTTTGGCTCAAATTGCTGGATTTCAAGGTCTACACTAATAATGTCTTATAAAGTTGACTTACGAAAAACGCACATTGCATAATAAAGCCACATGACAACATGTAAATCCTTATAGCAACATGTTAAGCAAAAAGAATATCATTGTGGCTTTAATTTTCACATCCTGAATGGTAAACTATAAGTCCAAGAATGCAAGATAATGCCAACCTGAAAAATCTAGTTAACCCCAGTGTACTTTCAGTTATTAAAGACATGCAATAAAAGAAAGTTGTGTAATAAACAAGGAAAGATATGCAGATACTTTGTCACAAACTTCCAGCTCGTTGTTATTCATGATGTTGAAAACATTTGATTAGTGACTTAAAGCAACTTAATTTCTTTCCATGTCACGATAGTAGACATCTTGGATACAAGCAAATCTTCACATGGGCGCTTTGTGCTGCTAACTTGAACTATAACAGATTTGCAAGGTAATTAGTGCTTTGCAGGCTCTTTGAGTTGGAAATGTTCCACCATTCCTATGAAAGGCTCTGCCACTGATGAAATAAATGTGTTTGAACCTGAGCACCTTAAAGACCTGCAGAGCCACGGATGCTGTGTCTGTGTCTGCCTATGTCATCCGCAATCGCTACCGCGGGTGGCGGCTCCTTCCACGTTGGAGGCTAACCGGCAGGTAGATAGGTTTTAGTCCCTTTTTTGTGTCTGGTAACTAGTCACGGCCAATCCCAGCACTGCCGGGTGTTTATCTGCCCTTCTAGCCCGGCAGTCGCTGCGTTTCAACCCTCACTGCTGGTTCTCGCACCAGCGACTCTGGTTTTTGCGCTCCCAGCGTTTGCCCTCTGCTCGCCTCGGCGGGTGGCGGGTTTTTTCTGCTGTTTTGTCCTTCTGCTTGGGATAAGTTACTTCTACTTACCTGACGGCCGTGTAAGTTTTCAGCGGTGGCCTTCCTCCTGCAGCCTCTTCCTTGCCGATCCCTCGGCACTACTTCGCTTTTTCCTTCCAGTCTCGCCGCTCCGGCGGCAGGCGTGTTTTTCTCTCCTCTTTGCCGCTTCCTTCTCTCGCGGCTCTCCAGTTTTCCCTTGTTTTCTCTGTCCATTGTTTTCTCCCCATTATTTTCTCTCTTTCTTACCGCGGCTGGTAGGTCCTTGGGCCGGTGGTGGCCTCAGCTCCCTTCACCTCTCATTGGTGTCGCAAAGGACTTCTCTCTTGTGTTCAACCCTGTGGACCTCGCATCTGCTTCCAGTCCTACTGTTTACAAGCTGGGATCCTCACCTACCTCATCGCCAGAACATCCTAAGGGTTTTTCCCACGTGTGGGTTTTTTTCCCTTTATTCCGGCCTGTTCCCGGTAACGGGGCCCCAGGACAGCTGCCTATTCAGTTGTCACTGTGGCTTCTCACCGAGACAGGCAAGTGCTACATAAAAAAGAACGGAACTACCTGAGCCGGCGGAATCTACTGAACACAGGCAACTCTGAAGACTCAGGTGAGGAGAGTGTGGAGGGACGGGAAGAAGAAGGGGTTCGGCTGCCTACACAGTCACAGATTGAAACGCCATTAAGGACCAAGATGTCAGCCGAAGAACAAGTTCAGGAGTTATGGAAGGCTTTTCAGGCCATGTCACTGGAATTACAGGGGGTAAAGACGGAGAATGCCCTGCTAAAACAGATGGTAGCGGTCCGGGAACCCTCACATCCCCCGGAATTGCCTCCTATGGCTCTTTCGTCAGGAAGATTTGATGGCTCACCTAAGAGGATAAAGGAATTCCTGGAGGCCTGCAATGTGTATTTTACCTTCAGACCACACACCTTCTCCACGGACCAAGCCAGAGTAGGGTTTATGGTCTCAAATATGACAGGGAATGCTTTAGCCTGGGCTACTCCGCTAATTACTAACAGTAATGCCGTTCTACAAGATTTCTCGGGTTTTCAGAACCTACTGAAACAGACTTTCGAGCGACCCGAACTATCTTTTACTGCCGGTGAGGACCTGCTGGATGCACAACAGGGTGCTCTAGATGTGCTGTCATACATCTCCTCCTTTAAGACACTGGCAGCAGGAGCAGGATGGTCCGAACAAGCACAATATGCGGTATTCCGGAGAGGGTTGAGAGATGAGATCAAGGATGAGCTAGCCAGATCCCCACGCTCTCCCACATTTCCGGACTTACTTGCTGCCGCCCTCCATATCGAGTACCGTCTCCAAGAGAGAAGGAGAGAACGCAGAAAGCAAAGAGGATTAGGGAATCCCATGAACCCTCCTTCACACTCTCCCTCTGGACGTTTCTCCTCTACTCAGAACGAAGAACCGATGCAAATCGGAGCTACCAGAGCACCTCTATCATCAGCAGAGAGAAGGCGAAGAAGAGGAAAAGGATTGTGCGCCTATTGTGGTTCCGATCAACATGTACTGAAGGATTGCTCTGAGGTTCCGGGGAGGAAGGCGGGAAACGAATACCCTCGGCGTCAATAGGGACGGGCAGCCGGGGGTACTCCGATCTTTTTCAAAGTCCCTATGTCACGCTTTCGGTGTCGGCTTCAGAATCCCAAGAGGATTCCAGACTGATGGTACTATCTGTTACCTTGAATCTAAACGGAAGACTGGTAGAAACATTAGCCTTATTGGATTGTGGAGCGGCAGGTAATTTTGTGGACACTTTGTGGGCTGACAAGATGGGGCTTACTCGGATAGTTCGGAAGGTGGGTCAGAAAGTGGAAGGAGTGGACGGTACACCTTTGTCGTCTGGACTAATCACACATACCACCGAACAACTCTTTGTGGTCATCAACCAACACACAGAGGCCCTGCAGTTCGACATTATTAGAGCCGCACATTTCCCCATAATCCTAGGCATTCCTTGGCTGCGCAGGCATAACCCATATATCAACTGGACGGAAAATCGACTACATTTTTGTTCTACGTACTGTTCGGTCAATTGTCTTCCTCCCAACACCAGGGAAGATCAACAGTCAGTTAGAGTTCTTTCCAAAGAACTTGTAGGTATTCACGCGCTTCCTCATTATTGTGCTCAATTCTCCGGGGTATTCCAAGAGAATCGTCACGCTCAGCTACCTCCTCATCGGCCAGAAGACTGCTCGATCGATCTCGAACCTAATGCACTGGTTCCATTTGGGCGCATGTTCTCTCTCTCTCAGGCCGAAAAGAAGGTATTAAGAGTCTATCTGGATACCAACTTGGAGAATGGTCTTATTCGACCTTCGAAGTCACCAGCTGGCGCCTCCCTGTTCTTCATCAAGAAAAAAGACACAACTGATCTCAGACCATGTATCGATTACCGGGGCCTCAATAAGGTTACCATCCGTGATCGGTATCCCATGCCACTCAATACCGACATTATTGAGATGGTACAAGGGGCTCGAATCTTCACCAAATTGGATCTCAGGAACGCATATCATCTGCTTCGCATCGCTGAGGGGGACGAATGGAAGACGGCTTTTCGAACTCCATACAGTCTTTTTGAGTACAGAGTGATGCCGTTCGGTTTAGTGAACGCACCGGCTGCATTCCAGAGATTCATGGACAGGCTATTTTCAGATCTGCTGTCGGTCTCGGTTATAATATACCTCGACGACATTCTGATTTTCTCCCCTAACATGGAGGAACATATCCAACACGTCACACAGGTTCTGTCTCGTCTTCAGGAAAATCAGTTGCTGGTCAAGGGCGGGAAGTGCAAATTTGCAGTACCATCGGTTCACTATCTCGGATTCATTCTTTCCGAAGAAGGGGTGGCCATGGACCAAACCAAGGTTGCTGCTATTCTTGATTGGCCAGCTCCTACTTCAGTCCGAGAAGTCCAAAGATTCTTGGGATTAGCGAATTACTACCGCAGATTTATCTCAAACTTTTCGGAGGTAGTATACCCGATTACACGCCTACTCAAGAAGGAGGCCGTTCCGTTTCTTTGGTCTGATGAGGCAGAGAAGAGTTTCGATTTTCTCAAGAGATTGTTCTGTACTGCCCCCATTCTCCAGCATCCTGATCAATCACAACCATTCGTTTTGGAGACCGACGCTTCTGCGGTAGCTGTAGGAGCGGTATTGCTCCAGATCATCATAGGAGTGGAACACCCCGTGGCATACATGTCAAAAACTCTTTCTCCTAGCCAGCTCAACTATTCGGTACTGGAGAAAGAACTCCTGGCCATGAAACTTGCCTGTGAAGAGTGGCGCCATCTCCTGCTAGGAGCCAAACATCCATTTCTGATTAGGACCGACCATAAGAATCTGAAGGTACTACAAGATTTGGAGTGTTCAAATTCCAGGCAAGCGAGATGGGCCCATCATTTTGCACAGTTTGAATTCCAAGTCTTGTATATCCCGGGATCACAGAATAGTCTAGCTGATGCCTTATCCCGCAAAGACTCCACCAAGGAACACCTGGAAATCAAGAGAGAGTCCATGTTCAAACGCAACCAAATCCTAGCCTTTGTTGGCTCTTTCCTTAAAGAGGTGAAAACTGCCCTCATTCAGGAAAAGCCCCAACTATCCCTAGGTATTACCTCTCCTTTTCAACAAAGAGGTGACCGGCTTTTCTACAAACAGAAAATGTACATTCCTAAGGGTCCTCTTCGTTCTAGAATCCTGAAGTGGAGTCACGACTCACGCTCGGCTGGACATCGAGGGGCTGAGAATACCTTTGAGCTCCTCTCTAGAACGTTTCTTTGGCCAAACGCTAGAAAGGAGACATACGAGTATGTCAAGGCTTGTCCTATTTGTGCCAGAGCCAAATATCGCCTGGGAAAACCGTTGGGTCTACTCACTCAGGTCGAACTACCCAACGCGCCCCTGGGGTCTCATATCTACCGATTTCATTGTCGATCTGCCGGTATCGGAATCCTGTACCTGCATAATGGTCATGGTAGACGCCTTTTCTAAGTTGGCACATGTTTCTCCTCTTTCAGGTCTGCCCACTGCGGCTAAGATGGCGGAGGTCTTCTCTCGAGATATATTCAAGCTACACGGTCTCCCCGATAAGATAATCTCGGATCGGGGAAGTCAGTATATCTCGAAGTTTTGGACTGCCTTCTGCAACCGTTTGGGCATTGAAAGAGCTCTGTCTTCAGGGTTTCACCCAGAGACCAATGGTCAAACGGAACGCCTGAATGCTACCCTGGAACAATACCTAAGGTGTTATATATCCCAACATCAAGACAACTGGGTCTCGCTGCTTCCCACGGCAGAGTACTCGTACAACAATACAAGGCATTCCGCTACAGGACTCTCTCCTTTCTTCTGCACTTACGGGGTTCACCCTCGTGCTGTGTTTCCAGAGGTTCCCAGCTACACCAACTCCCCGACCGTAGAAGAGGTATTAGGGAATATTAAGGAAGACCAAACTTCAGCCATGCGGAGTCTAGAGGTCAGCAGAAGACGGACAAAATCCTGTACCGATCAACATCGGAAAGAATGTCCGGTATGGAAGCCAGGAGATCAAGTGTGGTTGTCCACCCGGTTTCTGCCCAGATGGACAAGGCCTTCTAAACTGTCTCCTCGTTTTCTTGGACCTTTCACTATTCTTTCTAAAGTTAATCCTGTTGCTTTTCGCCTTCGGCTTCCCTCCTCTCTTCGCCGCATTCACCCGGTTTTTCATTCCTCTCTTCTCAAACCTTACTGTCCCATCTTCACCATAGAATTATTCCCACATCTATCTTAGCACAGTCCTCTGAGCCTGAGGAGTATGAGGTATCTAAGGTCCGTGATTCCAGGTATTATCGCGGACGTCTTGAGTACCTGCTGTCTTGGAAGGGATACCCTGAGTCGGAGGACTCATGGGAACCGGTTTCTCAGGTTCATGCTCCAAGGTTGTTGGCTACTTTTCACCGCCGCTATCCAGGGAAGCCTGGGGCGGTTAGGTGGGGAGGGGGTCATACTATCATCCGCAATCGCTACCGCGGGTGGCGGCTCCTTCCACGTTGGAGGCTAACCGGCAGGTAGATAGGTTTTAGTCCCTTTTTTGTGTCTGGTAACTAGTCACGGCCAATCCCAGCACTGCCAGGTGTTTATCTGCCCTTCTAGCCCGGCAGTCGCTGCGTTTCAACACTCACTGCTGGTTCTCGCACCAGCGACTCTGGTTTTTGAGCTCCCAGCGTTTGCCCTCTTCTCGCCTCGGCGGGTGGCGGGTTTTTTCTGCTGTTTTGTCCTTCTGCTTGGGATAAGTTACTTCTACTTACCTGACGGCCGCGTAAGTTTTCAGCGGTGGCCTTCCTCCTGCAGCCTCTTCCTTGCCGATCCCTCGGCACTACTTTGCTTTTTCCTTCCAGTCTCGCCGCTCCGGCGGCAGGCGTGTTTTTCTCTCCTCTTTGCCGCTTCCTTCTCTCGCGGCTCTCCAGTTTTCCCTTGTTTTCTCTGTCCATTGTTTTCTCCCCTTTATTTTCTCTCTTTCTTACCGCGGCTGGTAGGTCCTTGGGCCGGTGGTGGCCTCAGCTCCCTTCACCTCTCATTGGTGTCGCAAAGGACTTCTCTCTTGTGTTCAACCCTGTGGACCTCGCATCTGCTTCCAGTCCTACTGGTTACAAGCTGGGATCCTCACCTACCTCATCGCCAGAACATCCTAAGGGTTTTTCCCACGTGTGGGTTTTTTTCCCTTTATTCCGGCCTGTTCCCGGTAACGGGGCCCCAGGACGGCTGTCTATTCAGTTGTCACTGTGGCTTCTCACCGAGACAGGCAAGTGCTACATAAAAAAGAACGGAACTACCTGAGCCGGCGGAATCTACTGAACACAGGCAACTCTGAAGACTCAGGTGAGGAGAGTGTGGAGGGACGGGAAGAAGAAGGGGTTCGGCTGCCTACACAGTCACAGCCTACCCGTGACTTGGGAAACTGGCAGTGCTTGAAAGTCCGGCCTGAGCCGATTCTATATTTGGCTCAGGAGAAAGAAAAAACGTCAAGGACTCATTTCTTGAGCCGTTGAACTAAAGGTACGCCCTGAAAAAAGCGAAAGAAATAGTGGTATAACCTACTGATGATTTATATTACAGTTCCATCTCTGAGTTGTCGTTTCTGCATACTAGAGCAATAATATCCTCATCTGCATTGTACAATGATGCACATTCCCCACTTCCCCCAGGTGAACGGTGTTTTATTTATAATGTTGTTTAGGAATCTTTGAGGAGTAAGACAAGCCACAATATAACTTGCTACTTTACTAGACAATGAGGTTGTAAAATACTCCCAACACATTTTTGAGAGGTCACTATATGATTTTCAGGAAGAACGCAACAATTCAAGACCATGAGGACTTAAAGGGATGGTCTAGTAAAAATTTGTATTTAAAAAATAGATAGCCAACATAAAAAAAAATACTAGCACTCTCCGTTTTAAAACTTCCTATGTAAAATTTTGAGCTATTCAAGCTCAAAATTCGCAAAAGCAAGCACATGGGCACATCCATTTTGTGAAATGGAGGCCCTCCTGTGCTGGCTTTTGCTTTTGCGGCACTAATGAAGGAAAAGCCAGCCAGCTGTAGTAAACAAAGGCTACCGCTGGGTGGCTTTCCCTTCATTAGTGCTGTAGGCAGAGGACGGGGACCGGAGACCAGAGCAGGAAAGCTGCAGCTAAATCTCGGTAAGTGCTATTTATTTATTTTTTTAAAATAAGCACTAGCTGCGTTTTTTTTTCTAAGTTTTCCGGGCTGCAGTAGGCCGGAAAACTTAGAAATAAAACCGCAGCTTTAAAAACATTGTATTTATGTTTGCGGTCGCTTTTGAAGCGACCGCAAACATAAATACAACGTTACTGTGTTGGAAAACGCTGCGGTTTTTCTTTCCAAGTTTCTCAGGCTCCTCCGGCTCGGAGGAGCCTGAGAAACTCGGGAAGAAAAACCGCAGCGTTTTCCAACACAACCGCGTTGTTTCTGCCTGAATCTGCTTTACCATTTGGGGCTCTCGGGCTCCCCATGGGGAGCCCGAGAGCCCCAAATGGTAAAGCAGATTCAGGCAGAAACAACGCGGCATTGCGGAAAACAACCGCGTTGTTTCTGCCTGAATCTGCTTTCCCATTTGGGGCTCTCGGGCTCCCCACGGGGAGCCCGAGAGTCCCAAATGGGAAAGCAGATTTAGGCAGACAATGCAGCATTTAGCATTTCCCATTTGGGTCTCTCGGGCTCCCCACGGGGAGCCCGAGAGCCCCAAATGGGAAATGAGCTGCAGGTAGAAACACTACGCGGCATGTAAACATAACGACCGCAAACATAAATACGTTTTTAAAGCTGCGGTTTTATTTCTAAGTTTTCCGGGCTAGTGCAGCTAGTGCTTATTTTAAAAAAAAAAATAAATAGCACTTACCGAGATTCAGCTGCAGCTTTCCTGCTCTGGTCTCCGGTCCCCGTCCTCCGCCTACAGCACTAATGAAGGGAAAGCCACCCAGCGGTAGCCTTTGTTTACTACAGCTGACTGGCTTTTCCTTCATTAGTGCCGCAAAAGCAAAAGCCAGCACAGGAGGGCCTCCATTTCACAAAATGGATGCGCCCATGTGCTTGCTTTTGCGAATTCTGAGCTTGAATAGCTCAAAATTTTACATAGGAAGTTTTAAAATGGAGAATGCTAGTATTTTATTTTTATGTTGCCTATCTATTTTTTAAATAAAAATGTTTACTAGACCATCCCTTTAAAATAAGATGGGCCTCATTAGGAGTTTGGAGGTAACCATGGCGCTATTAGCGCCATGGCTGACTCCAAATCCTTACCGACTCCGCCCTGGTGAATGGAGCTATTACCGCCCCATTCCAAGGTTGGCGGGGGCAATAATTCCCCATTCACCAGGGCCCTTCCCCATTCCCATTTAAGCCCCCATAGGGCTCAATGGGAATGGGGAAGGCGCTAATAACGGTACCGCAAATTGCGGTACCGTTATTAGCACCAAAGTCCCTTTGTGGGTCCCATCCTTAACGCCTGGTAAAACCAGGCGTTAAGGGAGGACCCACAAAGGGAACTCGTAATAGGGCGGTAAGGGATTACCGGTACTGGTGCCCATACCGGTACCGGTAATCCCTTACCGGCCACCTCATAATGAGGCCCGATGTCTTTAAAATGGCAATGGTGATTACTGACCCTTCACGTGCATGGTGCTGTCTAAGAAGTTAACTAATTTCTGGTAAGAACACCATTATTCACAATATTACCTCACTGATGAGGCCCAACAAGGCTGAAACACGTCTGGGATTGCTGTTGGTACTCTTGTTCAATGGAGGTTTGCCTGGCATTTCGGTGCTGGACTGCCCTTGTGGGCGGGACAGAGACTGATAGCCAATTCCTATTCCTCCTTTGTGAAAAGAACAGTAAGCAAAAAGCAATGGCTGAGGACTCTCAAAGTGGGAAAATCCACAGAACAGGTTATCATCCCATGTTCTTTCTAGAGAGGGGTGCCTGCTACCTCTTTTGTATTTTTGCAAGGAATGTGGTGTTGGTCACCCTAAGTTACCTGGGTGAACCCAGATGTGGAGCCCTTGCTCACTGTGCTGAAAGAGGCACAGCTCCACCTCACTGATGAGGCCCAACAATGCTGAAACACATGTCTGGGGTTGCTGTTCATACTCTAGTTCGAAGGAGGTTTGCCTGGCATTTCGGTGCTGGACTGCCCTTGCGTGAGGGACAAAGACTGATATGCAATGGATATTCCTCCTTTGTGAAAAGTACAGTCCGCACAAAGCAATGGATGCAGACTCTCAAAGTGGGAAAAAACCACAGAATAGGTTATCATGCCATGTTCTTTCTAGAGAGAGGTGCCTGCTACCTTTTTTGTATTTTTACAAGGAACTTGGGGTTGTTCACCCTAAGGTACATGTGGGAACCCAGACGTGGAACCCTTGCTCACTGTGCTGAGAGAGGCAAAGCTCCACCTCACTGATGAGGCCCAACAATGCTGAAACACATGTCTGGGGTTGCTGTTCGTACTCTAGTTCAAAGGAGGTTTGCCTGGCATTTCGGTGCTGGACTGCCCTTGCGTGCGGGACAAAGACTGATATGCAATGGATATTCCTCCTTTGTGAAAAGTACAGTCAGCACAAAGCAATGGATGCAGACTCACAAAGTGGGAAAAAACCACAGAATAGGTTATCATGCCATGTTCTTTCTAGAGAGAGGTGCCTGCTACCTTTTTTGTATTTTTACAAGGAACATTGGGTTGTTCACCCAAAGTTACATGTGGGAACCCAGACGTGGAACCCTTGCTCACTGTGCTGAGAGAGACAAAGCTCCACCTCACTGATGAGGCCCAACAATGCTGAAACACATGTCTGGGGTTGCTGTTCGTACTCTAGTTCAAAGGAGGTTTGCCTGGCATTTCGGTGCTGGACTGCCCTTGTGGGTGGGACAAAGACTGATATGCAACGGATATTCCTCCTTTGTGAAAAGTGCAGTCAGCAAAAAGCAATGGATGCAGACTCTCAAAGTGGGAAAAAAAACCACAGAATAGGTTATCATGCCATGTACTTTCTAGAGAGAGGTGCCTGCTACCTTTTTTGTATTTTTACAAGGAACTTGGGGTTGTTCACCCTAAGGTACATGTGGGAACCCAGACGTGGAACCCTTGCTCACTGTTCTGAGAGAGGCAAAGCTCCACCTCACTGATGAGGCCCAACAACTGAAACACATGTCTGGGGTTGCTGTTCGTACTCTAGTTCAAAGGAGGTTTGCCTGGCATTTCGGTGCTGGACTGCCCTTGCGTGCGGGACAAAGACTGATATGCAATGGATATTCCTCCTTTGTGAAAAGTACAGTCAGCACAAAGCAATGGATGCAGACTCACAAAGTGGGAAAAAACCACAGAATAGGTTATCATGCCATGTTCTTTCTAGAGAGAGGTGCCTGCTACCTTTTTTGTATTTTTACAAGGAACATTGGGTTGTTCACCCTACGTTACATGTGGTAACCCAGACGTGGAACCCTTGCTCACGGTGATGAGAGAGGCAAAGCGCTACCTCTTTGATGAGGCCCAACAATGCTGAAACACATGTCTGGGGTTGCTGTTCGTACTCTAGTTCAAAGGAGGTTTGCCTGGCATTTCGGTGCTGGACTGCCCTTGCGTGCGGGACAAAGACTGATATGCAATGGATATTCCTCCTTTTTGAAAAGTACAGTCAGCACAAAGCAATGGATGCAGACTCTCAAAGTGGGAAAAAACCACAGAATAGGTTATCATGCCATGTTCCTTCTAGAGAGAGGTGCCTGCTACCTTTTTTGTATTTTTACAAGGAACTTTGGGTTGTTCACCCTAAGTTACATGTGGGAACCCAGACGTGGAACCCGTGCTCACTGTGCTGAGAGAGGCAAAGCTCCACCTCACTGATGAGGCCCAACAATGCTGAAACACATGTCTGGGGTTGCTGTTCGTACTCTAGTTCAAAGGAGGTTTGCCTGGCATTTCGGTGCTGGACTGCCCTTGTAGGCGGGACAAAGACTGATATGCAACGGATATTCCTCCTTTGTGAAAAGTGCAGTCAGCAAAAAGCAATGGATGCAGACTCTCAAAGTGGGAAAAAACCACAGAATAGGTTATCATGCCATGTTCTTTCTAGAGTGAGGTGTCTGCTACCTTTTTTGTATTTTTACAAGGAACTTGGGGTTGTTCACCCTAAGTTACATGTGGGAACCCAGACGTGGAACCCTTGCTCACTGTGCTGAGAGAGGCAAAGCTCCACCTCACCGATGAGGGCCAACAATGCTGAAACACATGTCTGGGGTTGCTGTTCGTACTCTTGTTCAAAGGAGGTTTGCCTGGCATTTCGGTGCTGGAATGCCCTTGTGAGTGGGACAAAGACTGATATGCAACGGATATTCCTCCTTTGTGAAAAGTACAGTCAGCAAAAAGCAATGGATGCGGACTCTCAAATTGGGTAAAAATCCCAGAATAGGTTATCATGCCATGTTCTTTCTAGACAGAGGTGCCTGCTACCTTTTTTGTATTTTTGCAAGGAACCTGGGATTGGTCACCCTAAATTACCTGGGGGAACCCAGATGTGGACCCCTTGCACACTGTGCTGAGAGTGGCACAGTTCCACCTCACTGATGAGGCCCAACAAGGCTGAAACACACGTCTGGGGTTGCTGTTGTCACTCTTGTTCAAAGGAGGTTTGCCTGGCATTTCAGTGCTGGACTGCCCTTGTGGGCCGGACAAAGACTGATATGCAATGGATATTCCTTCTTTGTGAAAAGTACATTCAGAAAAAAGCAGTGGATACAGACTCTCTAAGTGGGGAAATCCACAGAACAGGTTATCATCCCATGTTCTTCCTAGAGAGGGGCGCCTGCTACCTCTTTTGTATTTTTGCAAGGAACTTGGGGTTGGTCACCCTATGTTACCTGGGGGAACTCAGACATGGACCCCTTGCTCACTGTGCTCAGAGAGGTATAGCTCCACCTCACTAATGAGGCCCAACAAGGCTGAAACACATGTCTGGGGTTGCTGTTGGTACCCTTGTTCAAAGGAGGTTTGCCTGGCATTTCGGTGCTGGATGGCCCTTGGATATTCCTCCTTTGTGAAAAGTACAGTGAGCAAAAAGCAATGGCTCTGGACTCTCAAAGTGGGAAAAAAAACATAGAACAGATTATCATGCCATGTTCTTTCTAGAGAGGGGCACCTGCTACCTTTTTTGTAATTTTGCATTAGAGTTGTTTGACTTATCTCTGCATGGTTCTTTGCGTAAGATTGCTTTGATACATTTTCTACTTAACCAATGGTTATGGATAATGTTCATTTATCCTTCATTTATCCTTCATTATATCCCATTTTATAAGCAATGTAAGAGGATGAAAAAGATTTATATATGCAGAAGTTATTAGAAATATAACATTGTTATAACTCTTCAATAACACAACTTTGAATGCTTTAGGTGAGGAGTTGTCTTATCATAAAAGAAGAATAAAACAGCTTTCCCCCTAAAGAATTCATATTTGTCATCAAGTCTGTGTTGAAGAAACACGTGGCATGGAACACGTGGCATGGTAATGGAAGCCCCACTCTCATTGATTCCGGTGCCTCTGGGATTTTTATAGACATTGTTTGGGTGGAAAAGAATCGCATAATGTCCACTACTAAGGCCTGCCCTGAGTTGGTGAATAAAGTGGGTGGAAAACAGCATCTGGTCCTGCAAACACCAGACTGCTCCTCTATAAATGTCAGTCACCCAGCACACCAAGAGTTTGGTTTTTGATCTCATCTCAGCACCTCACTTCCCTATCATTCTAGGATTGTCGTGCCTACAACGGTATAACCCTTTCATCAAATGGTCAACTCGTTTTTGGTTCTTGGCTTCTGACTTCTGTTCACGTACCTGCAATGCCGGTACCAGCTATTGGAACCCTTTGTTTGCTGACTCAGCCAGGGAAAGGGAATCACCTGCCTATGGACTGTCCACATAACTCAACGTACCTGTCAAGTATAATTCCTTCAGGAATGTCTTCCCAAATCAAACGTTTAGAGAACTGCCACCTAACCAGTAATATAACTGTGGTATAGATCTTCTCCCAGGTGCCTTAGGTCCTTTTTGTCAGCTCTGTTCTCTCACTGAGCAAGAAAAGCAAACCCTTGAGCAATGCTTGAACGAGAATTTGGAGAATTTATCAATTTTCCCTTATAAGTCCCTGGCAGCAGCACCTCTTTGTTTGTGCCAAAGTAGTCCCTCGACCTACCCGCCTTACTCATTTCAATGATAGCCTGAGCACATGCCACATCCAACGTGGCAGTGCCCATACTCCCACAACCAAGATGGCGGATGTGCCGGGATGCATCAATGTCACTTCCGGTTAACGCTTGGCGATATAGCCCAACGCAGACAGTGTCAGATGTTTCACAATTCTCTCTGATATGTGTTTTCTTCTTTTGTGCTTATTGTTGTTTTTCCCTCGTTGTGGTCCCTAATTCCTTTCCTGACTCCCGTGTTTTCTCTGCTTGCCTGCCACCTTCATACACCTGTTGTTCTCCTTTCCTGCCTTATCCTCGTACTGCATGCAGTCAGTTCCCTTATTGACTGAAACTTTAGATTTCTGTGCTGCTGTTCTTTTCTACAACATCTTCACACATCACTCTAACATCTGCAGTGTCGTGGGTTTTTGCCTTCGGGCTACTCCCAGGGACTTTCGGTCCCCCAGGTCACCTTGGTGTTTGTATTCTTAACTCCAGGTTGGCTTCCGGAATAGGACGCCTTACCTACGTAGTGCGTTCAGCAAACATAAGGTAAGAATAACTCTGCGGCACACCCTTAACATACATTTGAACTGGTCTTAACAACATTGTATGGGCTTGCAGCTAAACATATTTTGAAGAGGTAGTATTGAGGAGGGCATGGTGCTTAATCTAGTACAGAACAATCTTTCTTCTGGGCACAGATGTGGCTAGGTAGCATGTATTCCAAAGGTATTCTTGGTCTTTGGAAGCAGCTGTTTATTTCTTCATATCTATCTACCCCTTCTCTCTTTCTACTTCGTGCACTTCCTTTGAAACAATGATCAGAGTTGAATTAAGGTTTTAGGTGGATCTTGAGAATTCTGGGATAAAGTGTCCCATTAAGAGAGTCTGCACTTCCATTGTATAATAGTCCCAATTAACAAAGAACCTTTAGGTAAAAATTGCAACAGCGTAAGAGGCACTGGGCAAGGGACCAAGACTGGGAGGGATTATGTTTTGCTGTGACGGTTTCCTGCTGTGCTCTTGTAACAGCCATGTTTCATGAGCAATTCCTGTACCTCACCCTAATGAGGTGGGAAGGACTTATGCTTTGCACCACCTTGTACATAAGATAAAAGTATTAAGGTAAGGGAGGAGTCCAGTACACCGGTTAATGCTATTAATGCTATTGGCACATTGCCTATAAAAAGTCTCCTGAATGTATATAAGGGTTTTATATAGCTCAAACCTATTCAAGATGAAATAGGCAATGTAAAATGGATGGGTAGGCTATAATAATGGCATAAAATGGAAGAATGGAGGTGGTTGAAGGATCTATGTGATTACTGCGACGGCCGAAATGGCGACTTTTTTTAACCCTTTACACCACATATATATGCGGGGGGAGATACCCCACAGCCACCTCCTTTATTAATATTATACTTTAAACCCCCCCCCACATATATATGTGGTGTAAGGGGGGAGGGTTAAAAAAAAATCAGCTATTTCGTATTTCGGCCGTCGCAATTGCCAGGTCGACATTTTTTTTACGATTCCGTGGTTGAACTGTGCCACAGGCCCAGTGATCAGATCACTGACCTTCACAGTAAGTGATCAGATCAGTGATGTCCTGTGAAGAGTAGAGTTTTTAGTTCATTTACCCAAATGCATGAGACTTGGTGTCATGCGCCAGTGCTATGGTATGTGTTACCACAATACTGGAAAGTAGCAAGAGACGGGCTGTTTTCTTATGTTCACCTTCCACAATACTGGAAAGTAGCAAGAGACGGGCTGTTTTCTTATGTTCACCTTCCACAATACTGGAAAGTAGCAAGAGACGGGCTGTTTTCTTATGTTCACCTTCCACAATACCGCAAAGTAGCAAGAGACGGGCTGTTTTCTTATGTTCACCTTCCACAATACCGGAAAGTAGCAAGAGACGGGCTGTTTTCTTATGTTCACCTTCCACAATACTGGAAAGTAGCAAGAGACGGGCTGTTTTCTTATGTTCACCTTCCACAATACCGCAAAGTAGCAAGAGACGGGCTGTTTTCTTATGTTCACCTTCCACAATAATGGAAAGTAGCAAGAGACGGGCTGTTTTCTTATGTTCACCTTCCACAATACTGGAAAGTAGCAAGAGACGGGCTGATTTCTTGTGCTCACCTTATAGCATTTCTTATATTCCATACCGGCGACGTCACTGCAGGTATGCAGATGCTTGCTTGATACTGCCTTGTAGGGAGTGTGAACTACTATCTGGAAGGTGAGGCAGGCTTGAAGAGGTAACCAGGGCAGCTGCTTGAGGTGGGGAGAGATGTGGTCCTATTTCGAAACACTGTTGATGAGATGGGCTGCAGTGTGCTGGAAAGCTTTAAGATGTAAAACATAAGCCTAAAACCTTATTTAATGAAGACAAAGGAAAAGTGCAAACACGAAGGGTTAGGAAATCACTATAAAAATCCATGAAGTGTAAGAAAAATAAGATATAGTATAGGTGCAGGGTGCCCACATCACTTACTCGGTAGCCTTGGGTGCTCCGCGAACTCTGCATCATCCTTCGTCCCCAGCACCACTTCACCAACCTCCAGCGAAAACTCATAGACCGCTGCAAAGTGAATCAGGGCACATTTAAGACTTGACACAAAATGCTGTCCGACCTAAGAATGCTGCTGACCTTGGACACTCTCAGACCCTCATCAATGCTGCCTCTTGCATGAGATGTGGGATCTCGGGTGTGGGTACAGGTGTTAGATGAAAGGGATTGGCAGGATGTAGTATAGTAGCAAAAGAAGTTGGTGTTGAATGGTACAGCAAGCTGCACTGCAGTTGAGCCACATTGCCTGCATGGTCGAGGCTGCTTCTTCCTGTCCACTTTAATCTCATGTGAGCCAGCCCTTCAATAGTGATCTACTCTCATCCGTGGACCTGAGGGGAGGAATTTGAGAGAATGAGGGACATTAAGTTTACAGTCGTCCTTGCGAGGCTAAAAATGCTAATGTAACCGGAAAAGGAGAAACTCCCAACACGGACTCAGAAAAAAACGGAAAGGGGTGAATGCTGAGGTTGTGAAATGGTGGGAGTTGTTGCCAAGTTTGGATCATGGCATCCCAAAGAACAATCCACAAATTTGTCTCTCGAGGGAAACCCCAGGTCGCCCAGTCCCAATTCACCTTTCAATGGTAAACAGACAGATGGGTGGCTGTAACATGTACATTTTTAATTTTTTGAGACAAACAGTGGAAGCTTCAAAAGCCTGGACACTGCAGGAAAGCTAAGGTAAAACCCAAGCAGGAACTAGACTGAGCTACTGTGAAAAGTCTGCATTACGTAATAACATCCCAACATTTCCATGTCCATGTTTGTTTCGAGACAGCTTTAGTTCAAGTGATTGGGTTTAGATGGTGTTAAGGGCTGGGTCTGTAGTACCTTTGTGTATCAAGGTATTGAGAAACTGGGCTGCATTTTGTCTATTCCCCCTGCCAACACCCATTTACTGGGAACATGCATCCATTTGTTTCTCTTTAATGATGGGCTAATGATATTTACAAATTCGTAATTTAATTTGTTAGTTATTCAATGTCATATCTTGACCTTTCCGCTCAACATGTGTGCCAGGGTCAGAGACATGACCCTGTCAAGAGGGCATAGGGGCCCCTCTCAGCCTGAGGTGGGAAGGCTTGTAGGGGTTTCACCAGAACCAGTCCTGCCCCTGGGGTGGGGGAGTTGGGAAGGGCCCATTCCCTGTCCCTGCTACCTGTACCTGCAAGTTTAAAATAAGTACCAACTTTTCGTGCGCCATGCCCATTCTGCACAATGCTTGGCAGTTTGTTCGTAGTCCAGCAGGAATTCAGCTAACAGCAAGCTTAGTGGTGGAAGAGCTAGCAAGCAACCTGACTGAGAGAGAGACACAGTGGAGCAGACAGGACACAGAGCAAGCCGCTCGGCAGCTGAACAGAGTAAAGCCATTATGCAACAGGGACCAGCAAAAGAAAAATGACTCCAAAAATGACAAAGATGCCCCTGCTTAAGAAAAAGCTCTAAACAATGTGGACTACTTTGTTCTTAATAGCGACCCCACAGCAGATAAAGGGAACACACTGGATTGGGTAGTAGCTAGAAATGTAACTGTACCAATTAATAACATCACACCCTGCATCTGGTCTGCCCACTATGCCATAGGGCCTCATTCCGAGCTATGCCGGCATGGCGGAAAGTACGACACTGGGCTGGCGCAAGACCGCTAATTGCGGTCCATTCCGAGCTCGCGGACACGCGCTTTTCGCCATGCCGGAAAAGAACCGAGCGTCCAGCCACGAAACGACCCGAAAAACCCCTACCAGCATGCTGCGACATGTAAACAACAACACCGCCTTTGAAGCTGTTGCGTCAGTACATAACGGTGACCGTAATTTACAGACACCGTAAATTACGGGCACCGCTAAAAAAAAGGAACCGGAAATTACATCATCGCAAAGGAACGGGATGCCATCTAAAGAGCGGCGGCCATCTTTAAAAACACAATCCATTGCCATCCTCACCCGCCAGCACCCTTGTGAGTCAACTAACGTCAGGAACAGGACTAGACAACCCACAACATGCCCAAGGCACCAAAGAGGGCTGCGGATCGCATCCGCAAGAGGAGATTCTGCCCCGAGGAACTCCAGGCCATGGTCGACTTCCTGGCTGACCATGCCGATGTTGTATTCAGCAGCGACATGCAGAGGGAGTCAATCCTCCTCAAGAAGAACATCTGGGCCGAACTGGCACAGAGGGTGAGCGCCGTAGGCAACACCCCCCGCACTCCCAGGGACTGCCGCAAGCGGTGGGATGACCTGCGGGTGCGGGGCCTCCTCTCCAGCAACCGCAGCCAGGCCCTGCAGACGGGAGGTGGACCAAGCACCGCAGTCCAACTTGAGTCGTGGGAGGAGACCTGTGCGGCTCTCATTGGCACAGAATCCATCGCGGGCGTGGGGACCATGGAGTGTGGGGGAACGACTTCTGCTGAAGGAGGTGAGTGTCCACATTGTACACTGGCAATGTCCATTGCATGATGAAAACTGACCCAAGGGCCATCGAAGGCACCCTCTCGTGTTGCCCTCCCCACATCCAACGCATCCCCCCATCCAACAAATGCTGAGGCAAGTGCCACCTAACGAAGGTCCAAGTGCGAGCAAAAACACACATCAACCATAGTGCATTCACTTGCACAGCCCATCATGCACACTGTCCAGCGTGTTTGGCATTGTACTAGCCAAAATGTACATAACCAGGCCACAATGAGCCACTCCCAAACATGCGTAAATGTCATTACCATGCACATGTACCACTGCCATAGCTACCCCCAAAACAAAACAAACGTCAAATGACCGAAATGTCCATGCAGCCATGTATGCAAATAGGACATTGCACATTCACTAATGTTGTCCCTCTCTTCTACCCCCACAGGCACTGACCATGACAGCACAGAGCCCCAATCAAGCCGGCCGAGCACCTCCACGGGCAGTGGCAGGGTCAGGCCAAAGCCAGCACCAAAAAGAACCACCCCCCTGCTTACGGAAAGGCCACTGGATGCTGCCGAACCACCATCCCACACAGCATCGGCGGCAGCCACTATGCCAACCCCGAACTCGGCACAGTCGAACATCTCAGGGGAGGCTGCTGCTACCGGGCCTGATGAGTGTGAGCACAGCCTGTCACCCATCTGTGGGGCCTTGTCGGAGGAGGGCCAAGACACAGTGCACAGCCCAGAGCCATGCATTGTACCACTGGCCTCATGCAGTGACTCCCGGGATGCCCCTGCACCTGTGCACAGTCCGGAACTCGACCCGCATGGGGTATTACGCGGATATCCCCAGTCCACCTGTACCGCCCTCTGCAGAGCAGGCTGGACCAAGTGGATTCTCCGATGGTTTCCCATCTTTTGGTTGGCAGCGAGTGAATCAGCTGACAGGCCTCATACAAGATTTCATTGAGGACAACCACCAGGCCAGGGCAGAATGGCATGAAGGACTCAGACAAATGCGGCAGTCCCTCACCGACTGCACCACCCAATTGTGTGACACTTTGACAGACAGCACGACCCGTCTATGTCACATCCTTGGACGCATAGCAAATGCCCTTGAGGCAGGCCATTCCAGTTCCGAGCCACAAAAGGCGGACACAGCCGCAAACAGTGAGGCCACACAAGGCAGCCCGGAGAGACGCACTCGGCGTTCCATGCGTCACCGGGATATGCCTCCCCAGACAAGGGGGGCAAGAAACAATAGCCATTTCTGCCACATGTGGACTTCACATCCTACATGGGACGACTGCTCTGGAGTTGGGGGGAGGGGGGAGGAGGTGATGGATTGTTGCGGTGTTGGGGGGGAGGGGGGAGGAGGGTGATGGTTTGTTGTGGTGTTGGGGGGGAGGGGGGAGGGGAGTGATGGTTAGTTGTGGTGTTGGGGGGGAGGGAGGAGGGGGTGATGGTTTGTTGTGGTGTTGGGGAGGAGGGGGGTGTTGGTTTGTTGTGGAGTTGGGGGGGAGGGGGAAGGGGGTGATGGTGATGTTTTCACTATTTTATTTTTCTCAAAATACACTATTGGTGTCGCAAACTTCAACCGTTGTGGACATTCATCATTGCGCATTTGTTTATTGACGTCTGCTAGTGCATGGTGTACAAGTATGCACAAGTCCAGTGCCCTGTGTACCCCATGTCATGCCACCCTCTACTGACTTGTGTCCTGGAGATCTTGTCCACTGTAAGTTGAGAGCATTACATGTCCCTCAAGTGCACTGCCTCCATGAAGCTTTGTTGCCACTTCACCGCATCGTCATGTGGTTGTAGCAGTACCATGTCAGGGGTGATAGCCGCTCATGTAGGGATGCACTTTTTGTTCATCTACACATATGACATGGGCTCATTCGACACCAGATATCAGTGGATGGGTCACCCACCAGTCCTGCTTCGCCGGCTCTTATGTGCTTCACGCAAGCCAGGTGACTGCTTCATCTACACGCATGCACGGGTATGGCCATTGTTTGAGTGCTCCATGGGCCTGTTCAGGGGGTTCATGACAGGGGTCATGTGGCTTGTTGTCAAGGGACAGCCACCAACAGCTGCATGTGTAGCCAAATAAGGTGAGTGTCTGGACTGTTATGGTGGAGAACAGTACTTGGCTGTCATGGCAGGGTTTCAATGATGGCCATCTGCACATGTCCATGGATGTATTGCGCACAATCATGGACACAAATATGTGTCCAATACAATGGAATGCAGTGGGGGGTTGCGTCTACAAGATGGTCCGTGTACGATGGTATGGACATCTTGTGGTACATGTTCCTTTGTTGCATGCTGCTTTCCTGATGTTAGATCCATGTGGTTCTGTGAACTGTGTAGAATCGTATTTGGGTGTGATGGCTGTAGTCCATGGATCATGGCCATCATCCTGCTCTGATCCATTCTATGGTGATTCCCAACACTCCTATGGGTGTGCCATGCCGGTGACGTGATGTGGTATCCCTGCTGCCCTCCGTTCATTCCACTCCCAGGGATGGGTCTCCAATGTGGTGCCATGCTGGGGGCTGCCACATTGTGCATGTGCAGTGTGTCTTCCAATATGCGCTTACGGTTGTGGTGTCCGCCAATGAGTAGTGCTAGTGTGGTGTGATAAGCCCTTATCAGCTGGTGGAGATGTAGTGTATTGTGAGTGCCTTATTCAATCAAAGTGGGAAACTGTTTGTATGTGCCGTTGCACTGGTTCTGTGGCAGGTTTGTTGTTGGGGTGAACACCATACGATGGCTTCAACATTTCAACCCAGTTGGTTCATGCAGGCACCCACCTCATGGCACCAGTGCACTTGCATGACACAGTCAGACGACTCAACAGCCAGCCAGGCAGGTCATCCTGCATGTTGGACCATGTGGCACGGTAGCGTGGTGAACTGCTGGCCCTTTGAGTCATGTGTAGTTGTTTGGTGTCGGGCCCACCCATGTGTGCGGTTCTTGGTTGCGTTGGATTCCATCTGCACGTAGGGGGAGTGGTATTGTTTGCTGTTGCTGTCCGCTGCCTGCATGCCATGCTGGTCCACATACGACCTGTGGGTGCTGTCAGGGGCACCATTGTCATTTGGCATGCCTCCATTTGCATTGGGTCCAGCTTTATTGTTGTGTATCTCCTGGGTGGTCCATGTTGGGGATTGGTAGGCCCTTGTGTGCTTGGGGAGGTATAACGGCACTTGTATATGTGGCCGTCTAATGGACGGTTGTGACATGCCATGCATTGGCGCCACTGTGTGCTGGTAGGTACCTGTGGCATGGGTGTGGGGCACAGGCAACACCGTCACTTGTGCCAGGTTGGCACTGTACATTTGTATGGTGCTCGCTTTTCTTTGTGTCTGTGGCACAATATGGTGGTGACAGTGTCACAATCTAGGTGGTCAGGGGTGTCTATCTGGTAGGACTTTTCCTTGAGTGGCCGGACATGCTGCGTGTGCATGGGGGCTGCTGGGGTGGTAACGGAGGCTGCCCTGGTGCTGCATGCAGGGCCTGTCTTCCCCTCCTTCTAACCCTGTGTCTCCTCAGTGGGGGGGGGTGTGGTGTTGTTGCAGAGGTTTGTGTGGTTGTGGCCTTGCTTGTTCTATTGGTGTCATCTTGGTGTGGGAGGGGGGTGGTGTGTGGGTGTGTTCCTTTTCTGCTGTGGCAGACTCCATAGCCTCCATCTGTGATGTATGTGTGCACCTGTGGCTCTGGGAACCACTGCTCAGGGTTTTTACTCCTTCTCTGAGATGCCTGTATGTACTCGATGCCGGTAAGGTACTTTGCGGCATTGGGGAGGCCGTTATTTACGTGTGCGCCTCACTTGCGATCAGCTCCCGTTTACGCCATGCCGAAATTTCGGCATGGTCGTGCGCGTGCAAGACCCAAGAACGATAATTACGACATTGTAGTTTACGGTGCTGTAATTAACGGTCTGAGGGGTCAGAGGGGTCAGAATAGCATGGAGCGGAAAACCATGCCGGTAAATCATTACCAGCATGGTTTTCACATTACCTCCATGCTCGGAATGACCCCCACAGTCTTTCAAATTCACCTTCACCATCCACCTAGGAAAGTGAAATATCCACTGAAGAAACTTAAGAGCCGCAACTTTAATAATATGTGGGTTACACACCTGAAAGAATGTCTGAATCACGGTATGACCTTACCCTTTACCTCTGATTTAGACTCTCCAACTATTCTTGTTGACATCTTTGACTCCACCCTGAGTGCTATGTTGGACAGATTGGCACCATTTAGGGACAAATCGGTCAGGGACAATGTGTCACACCAACAATGGTTTACTCAGGAGCTTAGTCTTCTGATAAAAGGCAAAAGGAAAGCAGAGACTAGGTGGCTTAAATACCCCACTTAGATGAACAAAACCAGTTGGGAAACTTTAGAACAAGCTTTCAAGTCTGCAATATTTGAATCCAAAAGAAACTTTTTTGATAAACATATTGAGGAGGCTAATAACGACCCTAAAAAGTTGTTTGAGATCTTTAAGCTGTTAGAAAAGCCGAACGCTCAATCAATAACTTTTACCCCAACTAACCCGGACCGTGTGAGGGCTCAACTGACTTTTGAAGCAAAAATGTCAAATGGCCGAGCTAAGATCAAAAGTGATCTGCTCAAGGATATGGCCAACTTGCCTCCTACATCTAAAGTTGTGATCAGTGAATGGCTATCGAAATTTTACTTTTCACCTATCACTATTCCTGATATGATTAATACCTTGACTTCACTGCACGCCTCATCGTGTCAAGAAAATATTATCCCACCCAAACTGATTCTTGATCATAAAGAAACCTTTGCCCCTTTTCTTGTTAGACTTGTAAATTCGCCCTTTCATAACAATCAGGTTCCTGAATCCATCAAGATGGTTACTATTACACCCTTGACCAAGCAATCAGGACTAGACCCCAAAGATACTAATAACCTGAGACCTATTACAAACTGTAACTTTTCGTTGAAAATATTGGATAAAACTGCAACTGTCCAAATTTTAAACATTTTTAGAAGCATCTGATTTTCTACATCCTAGACAATCCAGTTTTAGTCCGTCCTACAGCACAGAAACAGCTTGCTTTGATCTACAGACCCATATGTTGGCCACCATTGATAAGGGTAACACAGGACTGCATGTATTATTGGACTTGTCAGCAGCTTCGATCTTTTAGATCACAAGTGCCTCCTTCACACACTAGGGCTATGTAGCCGGAATTCTATCAACTGGGTGCAGTCTTTCCTGTCACACCGGATATCCAGAATTTGCTGGGGAGATGCTGCCTCTCCACCAGCACCTAATGCTTAGTGTTCCAAAGGGGGCATGTATGCCCCCTTTGCTCTTTAACCTTTACATCAGGCTCTTATGTGACCTGTTGGAAAAGACAAAGGAGTTTTTCACAAATTACGCTGATGACACTCAGCTAGTTCTTGAACTTTCAAGAGATTACAAACTTGATGCCACAAACCTGGAGCACATCTACACCCGGATTGAGGCCTGGATGCATCTTAATTGGATGTGCCTGAATGGGAACAAGACTGAGCTGCTGATCTTCGGCTCATCTCAGGCTAGGACTTGAACCTAGATACAGGTCTTTTTCTATCCATGACTGTAGTATCCTGGTTTGTTAGAAGGTCAGAACTGTAGGCTTCCATCTTGAGCTTTCACTTAGCTCCGAAACCCATGTTAATCAGACTGTTAAAAACTGCTTGTATTATCTCCATTTGCTGAAGAACATCCGTCCTTTCCTATCAGAGCCCAGCTGTGTATCTATAGCACAGGCTATAATATTGGCTGTGTACGAGAAAGGGCTGATGCTTAAGAAGTTCTTTTTTTTTTTTTTTTTATTTGTTCTAGTTGAAATTAATCAACCTTTCAAAACAAAATTTAAGTATAAATGCATCGATATTCACACATTTAAAACATTGTAATACACATTATACAAAGGCAAAAAGAGAAAAGAAAAGAAATATAAAACATACATAGCAGAATTATGCGATATCATAAAATCAAAATTAATCCAACAGGTTTAGCTAATCACTAAGTACCAGAAAAGTGAACCAAAATATCGCAGCATCAATTCATTCTGATTCCAATTCTAAGTGTAAACTTTGCAGAAAGTTTATAGCAGCAATCTGTAGAGGGAGATAGTTTGATCCTATGATTAAGGACCAAGTTAGATCTTCGGATGCAAGCTGTAAATAGTTGCAATGTCGTGCGAAATGTATTTCACGAAGTGGACGGAGAACAGGGCATTCTGTAATTAGATGCCTCATGGTCTCTCGTACCTCCGCCAACAAGCAAAAACGACAAAAGTTTTCTGCTTGAGTTATTAGTTTTCTTTTTGCCAACAGATCTTTGGTGTCCCATAAATTAAGACGCAATTTCATAATGAGGCGTCGGCATTTGGCTGAGGGACAACGTATTAAATATGCAGGCAGTATGCGCATTTTTTTTGTGAGGGAATCGGATTACATCAGCATCAACATATGTGAGACATCTCTGCCTATTAGCAATCCAGTCTGTTTGATATATTTTTGATTTCGCTTTATCTGGATTATATAACAAGAGGTTTAATGATACCTCTGCTTCAATTAACACATGATAGACAGATGATAGCCATGATGTAATAAACTGCTGCTTACTTGAAAATAAATATGATGAAATAAGTTTCAAGAATGCTTCAGTAGCGGTAGAAACTAGGCATTTTCTAAGAAAAGCACATTTTCGCCAATTTATGACAGCTTGTAGTGAAATTAATCCAAGCTCGTACCTCAACCAGGGGACTGGTATACAGTTTGGCAAATGCAAAATACGGCGCCAGTATCTCCCCTCCCATTTTGTTAACAAGTCAGATGGGATATCTTGAAAGGTGTCTAACCCATATATAAGTGCTGGGATAGCTTTTGATGTCCAGAAGTGCCAAGCTGGTAGGACCGAAAATTTGCCATATTTATGCATCAATATGATAGCCTGTGATGTGAGGGATGTTAATCTCATTTCAATGCGCAAAATATGACCCTTTGGGTGTTTACCAGTCTCAAACACAATACCCAAGTAGTCATACTGTGGCACTCTCATGATCGGTATGTTATTCATGGACCATACATATGAGGTTCCACGTCTTTTCGGACAATACACAACAATTTGTGTTTTAGTGAAATTCAATTTCAGTTCATTGGAAACAGTATATGTCATAAATGCATTTAAAAGGCGCTGGAGTCCCACTTGTGTCCTAGCAATTAAGACTAGGTCATCTGCATAAAGGAGAGTTTGTATGGGATAACCGTTCAGTTTTGGTGAATCCGAGACAACATTCTGCAGTGCAAATCTTACATCCTGAATAAAGTAATTAAATATGGCAGATGCTAGTAAACATCCTTGTTTGAGCCCTCTTGCGGTCAAGATTTTTTGTGAAAGAAGGCCCCCCAGAGTCAATCGTACCATGATTGATGTATCTGAATGAAGGGCATGTATTATATCCATAAGCATTGTAGGACAATGATCTCCGCGCAGCTTATTCATTAGAAGTACCCGGCTAACAGAGTCAAAGGCTGCATGGAGATCAATGAATGCAATAAAAACTGACTGCTCCCCATGTAGACACTGCATTTTAATTGCATTTAAGCAAAAAAGGTTTATTGAAGTCCCCATGCCCGCCACGAAACCCGTTTGATGGGGATCGCGTAAGTTTATACGGAGTGTCCAAGCATTAAATTGGGATAGAATGATCTTTGCAAATACCTTCCCCGGCGCATCGAGGAGGGCTATCGGTCGGTAACTAGCAGGTAAACACCGATTTCCCTTCTTGAAAATTGGTATTATGATTGACGTTTTCCAGGTTGATGGTATGTTATGGGTATCAAGAATGTTTTTAAATATGAGATGCAAAATATATGCCCATGATTTTGGGTCTGATTTGAACATGGCGTTCGATAGTCCATCTGGACCTTGAGCTTTTGATGAGCTGAGTTTTGCTATAATCGACAAAATCAGCTCTTCAGACACATCAAGTTGCCAGGGATCATTTCTAGCCGGTTTGTATTCAAAATTGGCAAAGGCTGGGTCATCATATAAGTTAGAAAAATGCATGCACCAGTCTTTTTCGGAGACGCCATTAATTTGGGCGTCACCTTGTAGAGTGTCATGCTGATTGTTGAACATTTGCCACATTTGTGCTGAATTTTTATGTTTGCTGCCATGGCATTTCTATGGCTGCCAACATAGTGAGACTATCACGTTGAAATCTAAGGGATTTCCTTTGTCTGAGCCAATTTTTATATCGGCACTTGGCAGTGTTCAAAAGTTGTCGACAATATGGGCCATTCTGGAAGAGTATGTTTTTCCTTATTCTCCGATATTCCGCTTTTATGATCTTGATGGAAGAATCGTAAATATGCGGATGGCTGACATGATTATGTTTTACAATGGCAATGGTGCGAGTAAATGGTTTTAAAAGGTCTGAATATGAGACCCCATTGGTACGCCATGCATCATTTTCCAGAATGGTTGTAAAAGTCTCCATCCCCCGAGCACTCCACTTGAGTCGATTTCTAGCATTGTTAACCAATGGTACAGCAGTGTGCATCTGATGTGGTAGGCTGTGTTCACAAAACCATGCCAATTGTGCTACTAAGAGACAATGATCACTGTTCGGATGGGGCATGATTGAGAAATAGTGGACACTTTGAAACAACATTGTGCTCACGTAGATGTAGTCTAGCGTGCTTGTGCTAGCTCCCCGATGCCAGGTGAAATTGGAATGTGTATCCCCTTCTACTGACCCATTTAGTTTATGTAGATTTCTGTCTGCCATCAAAGTTGCCCATTTATGGGCCGCAGGGGAAAGATTGGTACCATCACAGCAGTCCAGATTAAGGTCTCCAGCTACGATGGTGTGAATAATCGATGTTCGAGCAGAAATTAGATTCAATACTTCTTCCATACCATCAAAAAAGACTACATCACTCATGGTGAGGGGATTGCGATAGATGTTCAATAGGGCTTATTCTTGTGTATTGCCCTTAATAAGTACTAATTGGATCTGAGCGCCTACCGTAGCCCACGGAGCAAGGGAAAACCCACTAGCACTGTGAACACCCACTAATAGACCTGACGAGGGACGGCCTCCACTTGGAAGCGCAGGAAGTAGAACGATATCATAGCCGTCCCAGATTGGAGGAGCAAGGAGCCAAGTCTCTTGTAGAGCTATCAACTGATATTTATCATTAAAATCTGCAAAAGTACGCGGAAGATGATGATAGCCCCTCGTATTCCAACTTAATAGAGAAATGGTACTTGCCACATCCACTATTGATGGTTACTGTTGCATATAATCATCAATCGGGGCATCATTCAGCTCATACTTCACACCACCATAAATGTTCGATTTAGGTCTTAGGTATTGGGTTTGCTCAGACATTTTTTTAGGTTCTTCCGCTAGTAGAAAGCCCATAGTGAACAGTTGCATTCTGCATTGCCAAATTGCATCTCTAACCAGTCCTGAGGGAATCCATAGCCTAACAATTGATGTTGATAGCTCGGAAATGAATTCTATTTGTTCAATGTCATTAGACACAAGTTTTTTAAGATCGTTGATGTCTCGGAAGATGTTAAGAATGCTTTTACGGTTCAGATCGTAGGTAGGAAAATTTCCCTCTCTGCATTTTAGAATAAGTGTGTAAAAATGTTCACGTCGTGGATTAAGATGACGTGACACCGTCTCCCTAATATTTTTCGGGGGCGCCCATTGGAAGCTGGGCATACCCTGTAGTTTATACTCACGGTAACCCTCGTCATCTTCTCTCTTTTGATTTTGAGTAGAAGCCAAAGATGGAAGCTTTCTGTCTTCCATAGCACCAGAGGACTTAATCAAGGCATTTTTCACCTGAGCAAGACTAGTGGCCAGGTAGTCATCAATCGTTTGTTTAAAGTTTGCTAACTGTATGGGCAATACAGAATCAGTTGGAGTTAATTTGAGCTTTTGTTTATTTTGCACGTCTGAGTATGGTACAGTACTAGTTGGAGGCATCATTGATCTCAGCCCACTTTTGATATTCAATGTACCTTGACTCTGCTCATTATCTCCTTCTCTGACATTCCTTATGTCAGGAGTGCAACATTTTCCAAAGTGTCTTCTATGTGCATCATTTTGTGATTTTAGAACCAGATATTGCTTATCGGCCTCAATATTCCGCTCTATGGAGGATACCAACTTTGACAAAGGTGACAAAGAGTCTTCCAATATTTTGTCATTAGTCTGTGTCGCTAATATCACAGGTCCATGTGTGTACTCTACAGAGGATTTCACAAGATCAGAGTGAAGCAAATTTTGTTGTGTGATTGATTTAGATTTAGCAGTCTGATCTGCCAGAGATGCCGAATTTGCAAGAATCAACTGAGCCTCCTCATTGATTTTTTTCAGAGAGTAATCAGTCCGTGAGGCACCTGAAAACATCAGGGGTTGCCCATCCTTGAAAGGGAGGTTTGTATGTGGTATTTCTTTACCTTGTAATGCAGATGACTTACCCAGGGCTTTGAAAAAGGAATTCAAGGTTTTTTTTGTTTGTTTTACATTGACCATATTCTTGGTCTTTTTTAAGGCCAGTGGTTTCTTTGGAACAACCTTGGGGTTCCTAGCTTTTAATGCATTCAAATGGCCCACACATTGTATATTTTTTTTGCTATGAGACGACTCAAGTAACAGAGGTACCACTTCAACAACTGATGTAGTGTCTGTTTGAGCCGTCAAATTAGGTTCATGTTGCACTAATGGGCTACCAGTCTCTTTTTCAATTGGGCGAATGATGCCAGTAATAAAAGGTAATGCAGTATATTTTACGTTGTCTGGAGCCGGCACATGAATAGGGGTAGACTCAGGCATTGCCGACTTCGACGTTTCGCTCCTCCCTGTGTAGTCAGAGTTCGTTGTAACAATTGATGGTAAAACTATGTTTTTTTCTACAGATGAAACATAATGGGCTGATAGCCATTTCATTAGATCGTTGAATTGTCTTGATTGTTGTGACACCTTTGTGTCTAAGGACTCAAATAACTTACAAAGGCTCATAATAGTTGTATTGATGGCTAACATAGCTGGTTGTATCATAGCTGCGTGTTGTGAGAGTAAGTCAGTCTCAGCTATTTTTGGGGGTCTCGGTGTAGGCAATGCAAATGAATGTAACATAGAAACAGAGGTGTGTGATTGAGACAGCGATTGAGACTGATCATTCGTACATAGTTTACTATGCTGTTGATCTACAGGTGGATATATTGACATACTCCATGCGATTGGAGACTCACTTAGATTAGACTCTGCAGTAGAGTTTGTATGATCTTGCAACAGGGGGGGGAAAGAAAATTGGAGAAGTGCCAAGCCGTGAAGAAGATAAGCGAGGACAATTTCGCGTTGACGCCAGCATTGTAATATCTGATAATGGGCACGCGTTCGGCGCCACATTCGGAGTGTTGAGAGCAAGAGAATTGCTCTTTAAATTGGAATGAGCCCCTTCCTTTGAAACCTTCAAATGAGAAGTAGACATTGAGGATATGGATACAATAGAATCGTCTGTATTCACATCAAAACAAAACTTAGGTGTTGCCGATGTAGTTTTACCTGTGTCTATGGAACAGACAGAATGGGCAGAGAGGAATTCTTGTGGATTTATATTAATTCTATCATCCAAAATCGGATTTGTGCAGACTGTAGATGGAATATACATGTTTGCAATTTGCGGAGGCATGTTAGTCGTGAGCCGATATGCCATAATTTATTGGAGGTAGATATCAAAACCTCCAACTCAAGATTCACTTTGTATGGACAAGTTTGAATTATGACACACGATCTCACATAAAACAATTAATCAGGGCCGCCCCAGCCGCAGCGCACCTTGCACAGCGAACAGCCAACAGTACTCGTGGTACTCACTAGGTGCGCAGCGCGGGTGCGCAGAAGTGGCGGTTTTTGAAGGAAACAGGAAGAGGTGCGGCCAAATCTGGGGCGGGCACTCTGAAAAATAAACACAAACAAGGGTGGTAAGTATGGTGTCTATGACATGGGTATTGTGAGTCTAAGCACGTTATGGACGTTTTGTGGGCGTACTATACAGATATCTATGACGCCCCTTTGGGGCGTACTATACAGCAGTCACCAACTAGAGAAGACCAATATTAGAGATAAACCCAACACGTGGTGGTATTGTCTTTACAAGTGTCTCTGAAATCACCTTTCAACTTCCTGAGTCAAAGTCAGGCAAACAAGTGTTGCCAGTAAAGACGTCCTCCGGCCGAATTGTCACGAAGTGGAGGATGTGGAGGATTCCCAGGCAGCCGGTCCTCACAGCCAACAGTACTCGTGGTACTCGCTAGGTGCGCAGCGCGGGTGCGCAGAAGTGGCGGTTTTTGAAGGAAACAGGAAGAGGTGCGGCCAAATCTGGGGCGGGCACTCTTTCAACTTCCTGAGTCAAAGTCAGGCAAACAAGTGTTGCCAGTAAAGACGTCCTCCGGCCGAATTGTCACGAAGTGGAGGATGTGGAGGATGTGGAGGATTCCCAGGCAGCCGGTCCTCACAGCCAACAGTACTCGTGGTACTCGCTAGGTGCGCAGCGCGGGTGCGCAGAAGTGGCGGTTTTTGAAGGAAACAGGAAGAGGTGCGGCCAAATCTGGGGCGGGCACTCTTTCAACTTCCTGAGTCAAAGTCAGGCAAACAAGTGTTGCCAGTAAAGATGTCCTCCGGCCGAATTGTCACGAAGTGGAGGATGTGGAGGATTCCCAGGCAGCCGGTCCTCACAGCCAACAGTACTCGTGGTACTCGCTAGAAGTTCTTTTATGGTTTTCCTTATCTGTCCCACCTCCCATGGGGAAAGGAAATCCAATGGTTGGCCCAGGGAACCAGGTGAGTGAGAGAGCTGATGGAGAGTGAAGGGGAAGGATAAAAAGGGGCACCTAAAACAGGAGGGTGTGGCTTTCTCAAGTGAGATCAAGAAAGGAAAAGGAAGACCAAGAGACCAGGCAGGGAATAGATTCTGCAGAGGAGCTTGCTAAAGAATTGCTGAAGGAGTGTGCAAGGTTAGGTATTGGATGGTGGGAGAAAGTGGTGCATAGCTTTGAGTTTGGGTGTATGGTGTGTGAGTGTGAGGGAGGCTAATCGAAGGAGAGTAGAGAGAAAATGAGCAGCTGACTGAGGAAGCTAAAGGAGGGTGGCTGTGGGAGAAGGTCTGGATGGAGTGCAGAGAATGTAATGGAGTGTATCAATAGTGATGTAGCGAGGGGAGAGCAGTAGTGGTACAGAGAGTGGAGAATAGTAGTGGTGTGGAGACGGGAGAGTAGTGGTGCAGTACAGAGGGGAGAGTAGTTGTGGTCTGGAGAGGGAGGGTAATAGCAGAGGTTAGAGAGAGCATAGTAGACAGTAAGATCAGAGGGCAGAGGTAGACAGTAGAAAGAGAAAGAGAGGAACATCGGAGGGACAGAAGAGGGAGTGTGAGAGAGAGGGGGAGAGATTGTCGTTAAAATAACACAAAGAATAGAAGAGAGGAAAAGGCAGAATAGGACATCAGGATAATAATTACAAGGGCATGAAAGGAATGGACCATTTGGGTACCTGAGGGTCTGAAAGGCAATGATCCATATGTTGTGCTGCTTTATTAGGCAACCAAAAAAAAAGGGACCACTTGGATTGTTCCCTGAGTGAGATAGAGGGATAAGGTATTCGCCTTGAGTCCATCACAACCAGACAGAGAGAAACTTAGATAATAGGGGCTACTGATCAGTAGAGACCTTCCTGGGGTTCAGGTACGCCTGGGCTAGGGAGGAAACTGCCCATATGAGATAAGAGAGAAAGAGAGAGGGCCATGAGAGAGCCCCTTCTCAAATCCCTCAATAAAAACCCTTGCACTGGTCTTCGAGATTTGGTGTGTTATTGTGGCCTTCTGTGATAAGTGGTGTTATTGAGCCTCATTATATGTATGCCGGTCCGGAATCAACATACCAGTAATTCCATTTACTGGCACGTTACCAGACTGGCAAAGTTTGCCAGTGGGGTAGCCTGATTTACGTCCAGCCAAGAGCTGGAAGTAACTCAGGCACACCACTGGCAAAAAGCAGTCAGTATTACCAGCATTACCCCATGGAGTTCTAAGGGATTCCATGGAATAGGGATTTACCTACCCTTACTGCCAGCTGTAATCTGCTGGTAATTTCAGCAGACCAGGCACTATTACCGTTTGGTGGCATCCCACCGGAATTACCAGTGGGATACCACTAAACTTATGAGACCCATTGTGTGATTCATCAAGCCCCGTTATAGAGAGAGCCCTTGCACGAGAAAAATGGTAAGAAATCAGAGACAGTAGACTCTGGGGTAACTGCCAGCGCCAAACCCTGAAACCGAGAGAATTGGGAGATACGTACCCAATTTCAGAGTCTTAGTCTAAACCCAGTGGCGTCGCTGGTGAGGTCTAGGGGGGCCAGTGCCCCCCTCTGAAACCCTGTGCCCTCCCTTGTGCCCCCCTACCTAAGGCAAGCAGTGACTGTGTTCTCTGTTCGAGGTATTATTTGTGACACTCATTGAGGCAAATGTTTGCAGATCACACAGCAATACTCCTTTTGTCTCAAAGCGAGCAGTGATCGAGCAACTAGCAGCCCCTGCTATCAGAATGTAGTCCACGAAAGTGCTAATGATGGGCCATTAGTTACTGAATTGTTTTGTGCTTGCATTCTGATGGGAGGGGAGGTACAGTGGGGTGTGGGTAGTTGGTGTGCAGAAAAGCCTCTCTGCAGGAGTGATTGTGACATCACACATTACCTTTCATAGGTGCCCCCCACTTTTGTCTGTGCCCCTCCCTACTTTTGTCTTTGGCCCCCTGTGTGCCCCTCCTAAATTTGATTCCTGGTGATGCCACTGTCTAAACCCCCTACCAGAAGAATCAGATGACTCCTGGGAATCAGCCAGGTCAGAACCCTAACTCCAACTTATCTTTCAGAAGAATCCAACACTCTGGCCGTGGAGTCAAAGAAGAGACTTTTAGAACAAATATGGCAAATCCAGAAAAGAACTAGAACAAGTTCAAGCCAGTGGAAGCGGACTGCTGAGCCTTCCAAGCAGGCCCATGTTTAAACAGTGGAGAAAACCCATGGATTCTGACAAGGAAGAATAGGAGGTAAAACCTGCACCCCCACGAAGACCCCAGGGACGTAGGCTCCATGCCTACCCATGGAAGACTAGAGGGCCTTAGTCGAAGGCCAACAGACTATCAGGCACCAAAATCAAAAGACTCTTCCTGCCTTACAGAGGGCTGTCACTGAGAGAAGGTAACAGCCCGCAGTACCCCTAGAAATCTTACAAAGGTTACACAAGCAAGAGGATCTGGTCACCTTCTTTGTGAACTTCAAAAGGTTGGCTGAAACAACTGATTGGCATCAAGATATCTGGGCCAGGTACAGCAGCTCACTGCTAAGGAGAGAAGCCCAGCAGTCCTTCCAAGATCTCAACCCTGATGCGAGAACTCCCTGTGAAGAATTAAAGCAGAGTATTCTAGAGAGGCTGGGACAAGATCGGGAACACTGACAGATACTTCTGAGGCAAATATGGTAGAGACAACGGGAAACACCCCACCCGATGTCATACAGAGTGAAGGATTTGCTGAATAAATGGCTAATTAAGAAAACCTTCAACAGGGTCCAGAGGCAATTAGATGAGCCCACGCTGCAAGAAGCAATTGAAACATGTAACACACATCACAGGGCCATGCATTAAAAGGGATCAGTTGGGGGTGGGGTGAGGAGCAAAGAAACCCAGAGAGAAAAAATCTGTGTTACTGTGGAGAACAGAAATCTAAGCCTTGAGGAGATCAGGCCCACCCTATCAACATCTGAGAACAAGACGAGGCCTCCTGTACTGATGGACTGGCAAAAAACACAGAACTGCCCCCTATTCTCAGGTTGTAAGATGTTATGCGTGTGGGAATCCAGGACATTTCATCAAATTCTATCCCTATCGACACAAAGAAGAGCCTATGGAAATTGGGCTCATGACCGTGGGAGAACCAACACCTCTGAAGAAGACCACACCACACTCGGGGGTGGCAGGGGAGTGCTGACTGATTCAGAATACCTTGCAGACCTTTTTCCAGATGAGGTTGAAGAATCAGGATCAACCCTATGGGCGGTCCATATCATCGTTGATGCCAACCAGAGATTCCTCCTACCAGTAATGGGTACCGGTCCAACTCATAGGGGCCAACTCATCGAGAACATTTTTCCACATTTTTTTCTCCGCATTTTTAGAGGGGTGCAGGGTTACGGTAAATTAATTTTGGGGGTTTGGGCCGGGGCGGGGAGTAGCATAACGGGGTATGCAAAATGCTGCAAATAATATGGAGAAACGGGTGCAATAAGGCAGTCACCTGCAAGTTGTAGTGGATCCATGTGAAGGATCCAGGGTATTCCAGCGAGAACCTTTTTGGCAGTTAAAGGAAATATGCAAAGTATGGAATAAACACACTATGGTGACAAATATTTGTACATGCCACAGCTCCCCACTTAGGATGAAATCCTTTACCCTGTTAAGCATGGTGTCAGAGGAGAGATTGCCACAATAAGCAGATATATAAGGTGTTAAGGTGATATGTATGTGGATGGCAGATTCAAAGTATTGAACAGGCATGCAGAAATAGCTAGAAAGAATAGGGTTCCTGCTATACATTGGTCTAGTAGCATGAAGCAGAAGAAATTGAATAGGGTTCCCAGATGAACCTCAGGTCTACACAGTAAACAGCACCATATTATCATTGACAGAAGTGTGCAAGTGCATTTCAACAATCTATAGAGTCTGGCCAACCCAAAAAAGTGCAGGCTCACAGAAAACAAGGAGCATATGGCAAAAACATTTGTGAAACCCATTGGAGGATAGAGATTTGGTGAGAGCATGTAGGAATCATGTAATATGAGATGTAAACTGATATAGTAGAAATGTATGTTATGTGCTTACGTTACACCGGCACTGATACATAAAATGCATTTGGGAAGAGGCTAAATGTCCTAAAGTACTCCAAACCACAGGTCAATCTCCTGCATGTGTGGTGAGAATACTCCACAGTGCAAGCACTATGGAGGAGTGCACTAGACATGTTAGGAAGGTTTACAGGTCGTAGGATGGATATGACTATTAAAGTGTGCATATTAGGGCTTATCCCAACTAAGAAGAAGAGACTGCATGACAAGTTTAAACGACTAGATCGTACAATGGCAAAGGGGCAGATGGCAATAAAATGGAAACTGAATACATTGCTATCATTGAGACTTTGGTCTAAAGAGATGATCAAATCGGCTACTGCAGAGAGAGAAATATGCAATAAAAAGGCTGATCTAAATCAGCAATGTGAGGTGCTTTTAAAGGCCCTAAACAGAAATCCCTTTCACCTAAAAAAGCAGCATTTGAACACTTCAGCAAAAACAGTTGTGCTTTGCTTTCCCTGTCACAAGAGTGGCAAGCATTTGAAGACTGTAATCCAAAAACTGTGAACCAGCTGTAGTGAATGAAGTGCCCCTCCCACAGAGGGGGACAGATCCGCCCAATTGACATTAAAGGACTGATTTCATTTTTAGGCATTTTGCGCAGCAATTTGAATGAGAAATAATTTTGTTTTATGCTATGTTATTATGTAATTTCCAGGCAGTTTTTAAGAGATGAAATGCATTTTCCGAGGACTTTGGAGACTGAAATGGCCAGTTAGAACATTTTTCTGGCTGTTCTAAAAAAGGGACAAATATGACAATTGATGGAAAGTTGAGAAATGAGATTAGGAACATTCTTGATCAATTGCAGATTTATAACTGTTATACATTGTATGAAAAGGACAAAAATTTGCCACCGGCCCATGACACATTGTACAGAGTTGGCGGTTGGCTTACCTAACTCCCTATGACCAACTAAAACCACCTATCTAGTTCATATGGCAGGGGCTGTTAGAATTATGAAGTTATGAGACATAACTGTTTTTTGGCCAAAAGTGGCCAGGAGAACAAACAATAGTAATAAATGCAAATAGACGGATGGTGCTCTCTTCCCTTGAACCAATCATGCCAGTGGGTCAGAGAGGAATGCTAAACTGTCCTATCTGAGCAATAGGGATAATTACAGAGTACTCCCTCTAGATTGTAAAGTTTGTGATGCAATGTGTGCTATATAAGGGGGACTATACTAAGTCAGGAGACGTAGACAAAAAATCCGGGGGAGACAGGAGAAGGAGGATGGAGATCCAGTTGGCTTTCCAGAATTCCAAACCAAGGCAGAGTGCAATGACCAGACCCCTTGCCGTCTCCTACGTCTGATGCTGTGTCACAGTCAATACAGATCCAAATTCCTGTGTCTGCATGTCTTTTGTTGCATAGGGCTTCAGAAATCCCAAGACAGGCAATGAAGAGAAATGTAACCGGTAAGACCCTTTATGCATTTCAGTCCTATAGTCTTGTTATTTTTTGTGATGGACGTGTGTTAAAATGCCTTTTGCAACTAAAGTTACCATAAATGTGGATGGAGCTGTGGGAGAAAGTCTGGAATTGAAAATTGTATGTACTCTCCTAGCACCCTTCTGCATTATAATATTGAGTAGGTTCTGCAAACTGCCATGTTTAAACATTGGGCCTCATTATAACTCAGGCGGTCTGGAAATAACGGTGTCGGTAAACCCGCCACCACCGTTGTTTCCGGACCTCCTGATCCCGACTCCTACAGGTGGGAGGTGATGTTCCCGCCAGGTCTGACCTGGCGGGTTTAACACCGCCCGCCTGCAGGCGAACGAGGAAACACCGGCAGCATTACGAGATGCTGCCGGTGTTTCCATGATCCCCATTCCCATCGAGTCCCATAGGACTCAATGGGAATGGGGATTAACACCATTCCGCCTCTGTGATTCCCGGAAAACCGGGTTGTAATGCCCCGGTAATTCCAGGAATCACGGAGGCGGAATGGTAAGAGGAGTCCGGAGGTAACCAGGCGGTTTTATCGCCGCGGTTACCGCCGGACTCGTAATGAGGCCCATAGTTTCTTACCCATGTGAGATGAGGCTTTAGGCTTTACTGTGCATGTCCTTATGATGAAGGCTCTTCGCTTAGTGTGTTGTTATGCTTGCCTCCACATCTCTTGCTTCTAATGTGTACCCCTTTTGGTATAGATAAGCATGTTTCAGGCTCCTGCTTTCTTAGGAAAAGTGGCTTTAGAAGATGGAAGTCATCATACTGTAAGCATGCTCGCCTGCCTCAGACATGTGTGAAGCTTTGAGGAGTATATTCAGCTAAACTGAATGTATATTCTTCTGCCCAAGACCACTTCACCTGACCCTTTGGACACTGTATCCCTTCCTCCTGCCACCCTGTTTCCCTCACCGGATGTCCCACTCAAGTGTGCATTGGTCAACTCCCGCTCCTTACCAGCACACGCCCTAGATGTGCGAGACCTTATCATCAGGGACAACCTTGATCTACTGTTTCGCAGTAAGACTTGGCTGAATGAGACCTCTGACCCCGCCCTTACCCTCGCCATCCCAAGCGGCTACACCTTATTTAGGCATGACCGGTCTTCTCATAGGGGCGGTGGAGTAGCTGTCATCGCCATAGAGACTCTCTCCATCAGAAGGATCCAAGGGTAACTTGGTCAGAATTCTGACTACCTTCTACTCAAATTGAAGCTCTCCCCCAACTATACCACTGCACTCCATGTCGTCTACCGCTTTCCTGGCCCCACCACTGATTTTCATGAGGCCCTAATTCATGCCCTATCAGACAACCTCAAAAACTCATCCAAAGTCATGCTCCTGGGTGATCTCAATCTAGGGCTTAATGGGCTTAATGACCATAACGATGCCCACGCCACCGCCTTGCATAAAGCTTTATCTACCCTAGGGTTTACCCAAGCAATTTCTAAGCCTACCCACATTAAAGGTTGCACGCTCGACTGGGTGTCTCACCACAACTGTTCCCTCCTGGTCACTAAGATTACTCCCATTCCCTGGTCTGACCACCATTGCATTAAAATGGACCTCAATACATCCAAAGGGCCTCCTAAGCCTACCATCCCTCTCCCTGCTGCACTTTCGAGAAGCTTGCATAAGCTCACCAAAGAGAATATCACCCCCCCTTACCTCTCGGTTGCCGCCCTCCTGCCCCCTTTCTCCAAGGACCCGGAGCTATTGGCAAATGCATTCAAAAGGGTCATTACCTTTAGCTGTCGATAACATTGCTCCACTTACCTTTCAGAAAGCTAAGAGAGCAAAGCATTCTAATGCCTGGTTCACCCAGGAGCTCCTGGAGTTTCGTTCCAAAAAAAGGGCAGTGCTTGCTACTTAGAAAAACAACCCTAATGTTGCCTCTAAAGCAGCCTTTAATGCAAGTTCCAAAGATTATAAAACTACCATCATTCAGGCTAAAGCCACCATGTTCAACACCAGGATTGAAAATGCTAAATCCGGGACAAAAGAAATCTTTGCCATTTTTAGAGAGTTGGAGACTCCCTCCCCCCTCCCCGCCTCCTACTCTCTTGAAGGATGAGACTTGGTGCAACAAAATTTAATCTGCCATGCTTGATAAGTTGGACACCTTGCACACTAAAATCGTAGCCCACCAACAGGCTCTTTCTAACCTGGTGGCCAACAGTCACAGTAACATGTCCCCAGTAACCTACTCCAGCCAATCCACTGTGTTTGAATTTAAGGATATGAGTGAACTTGAAGTCATTTCCCTCCTCAAATCCATCAAACCTTCCAATTGTAAAGGGGACGCCTGCCCAGCTCTGATCATTAAAGACTGTGCCCCCTCCCTTGCCCCATTTATCACTGCCTTCATTAATTCCTCCATGTCCCAACTGGACTCAAGGAAGCGTGGGTTTGACCGCTCCTTAAAAAACCTTCCCTTGACCCATTGGTTCCAGGGAATTATAGGCCTATCACCACTGTCCCCTTTCTGTTAAAAATTCTGGACAAAGCAGCCTACCCGCAAGTCCAAAAATTCCTTGAAGATAACCATCTTGTTGGTCTGCGGCAGTCCAGGTTCTGGCCACGACATGGCACCGAAACGGCCCTGCTTGACCTAAAAAATCAAATGGATGACCTCAGAGACAGAGGCAAACCTGCACTCCTTCTTCTCCGGGACTTATCCGCTGCCTTTGATCTGGTGGAAGACCCTTTGCCATCACCTCTCCACCGCAGCCAACTTCTCCCTGAAGGCCTGTGCATGGATAACTGCATTCCTACAGGAAAGAGAGATGAAGGTCTGCTCCGAATCATCATGTGCCAACCCTAGTCTCATTAAATGTTGGGTCCCACAGGGTTTGTACATATCTCCAACCCTCTACCACCTTTTCACAATGCCTCTGTTCAAAATTTTGGACGCCTTGGGCATCTCAGACACAAACTATGCAGATGGCAGCCAGGTGCTCATCCCCCGCTCGTGTGATTATCTGTCTGACTTGAACACCCTGAACTCCATCTACTCAACAATCCAATCCTGTATGGCAGAAAATTGGTTATGCCTCAACAGTAAAGAGACCGAACATCTGTTAATTGGATCCCTGTCCGCCTTGGGTAAATTGGACAAGCAATACAGCGCCTTCACCATTCATAACATCCCCATCGCTGTCTCCCTAGCCATTAAGACCGTGGGCATATATCTGGAACCTAACCTGACTATGAATAGGCATCCTCCCCAGCATACCATTCTAAACTGCTTAATGCAGCTACACCTTTCTTATCCCAACAGAATTGCCTCACCATTGCTAGTGCAATAATTGTGTCAATACTAGACTACTGTAATGCCCTCTTTGTAGGGACCTCCCGCAAGAATCTTGCCAAACTTCAACTAGCACAAAACAACGCTCTCAGGGCTGCGACAAGTATCTCACGAAGGGACTACATCGCTGAGGTCTGGAGGCAGGTCCACTGGCTTCCCGTCAAGGAAAGGTTTGTTTTCAAATCCCTCGCCCTGACGCACAAGTGTATCCATGACTTGGCACCCCCTTACCTAGTCAAAAGGATTTCCAAACCCATTCCATCCAGGCCAACCAGAGCGGAACACTCCAACAGCATCACTGTACCCAAAACCCGCAGAGTTAGTGCAGGCGGTAGCAGCTTCCCAACTATGGCCGCCACTTTTTGGAACACCCTCCCTTCTCATATCAGGTTGATTGACTCTCATACAGCCTTCCGGAAAGCCATCAAAACTAGGCTCTTTGTATGAAAGGGCACCTTACTACTTGTATGTATCTCTGTATATGTAACTAAGCAACCTGTACTAGGTAATTTCTATTGGGCCGCATTCTTGTAACCCTGAATTAAGCCTGCTTATGCTCCTGTTATAGCGCCTCGATGCCTGAGGGCTGTACTGCACTCTACCAATCCCACCAAAAATCTTTTCTTTTTAAAACGTATCTCTTTAAGTTGTCCTTCAAGATGACGCAGTCGCCACGTGTGAGAACTCAGCTAGTATCAAATACTTGTATGCTGGAGCTCTTTGTTCCCTGCTTGTAACATTGTTTCAGTAAGATTTCCTGCCCTGTCTGGACCTCCCCTTCCATTGAAATGCAGGTATTCCTTTGGGTATAAAAGAACGGTGCTTGGAGGTGTTAAGGATTTCAATTGGGCGACACACCGTGGACCAGGATCCTTGCCAGTAGCCTTGGATGTAGCACGCAATTGGAGTGCTTTCCCTTTATTTTCTATGAATTTAATTTGAGATGGGACACAACCTGTCTCACACCCCCTTTTACAAATAGCCCGGGTCACAATGGACGGACGATGAACCAGGCCGGTTGGTGGAAATGCAATATTTATTTATTTTAAAATTCCAAGAAATCACACAAATTTTAATATCGGGCAGCAATCACCAATGGGGTGATAATTACAATGGAAACTGAAGAAATACACTTGGTTAACCTTCTTCAAGAACATATCCAAAGCACAAATTAATAGGAGCAGTTTTGAAATACGGGTAGATAGCACCTGAGTTAAGATTTCCCCATGCAATGCTCTCACAAACCCCAATGAATCGAATGTGGAGTGGATAGAAAGAGCAACAGGGAGTCAGGGATATGAGATAGCAAACAGAATCAAAATCCGACCTTCCTCACAAAATAAATTGCAATTGCATAAAAATTACACTCGGAATTTGACAAATAATTAATTAATGTGTGGTTAAATCAATGAGGCAAATATGATTTCTCACAATAGCAGGAATGTATAAACACTAGCTACCACAAGGCAAGGTATCAACAAAAGTCATACGGTTCAAAAGCAAGTGGAAAGTAAGAACGCGATGCAGCTTAATCACACGTTGGAAAGTTGCATGTGTCTCAATTGCAGTTTTATATGTCAAAAAGAGTTTTTAAGAAAAACGGGTGAAATACTCCAAATTGGAATGCGGTTTTTGGGCTGGGGAATAGATGCACATCACAGGGACAATATAGAAGTGAAAGGATGGTTATAGCTGAAGAATTGGATGAGATCTGCAAGATAAAAGGAGGTTCAGTTTTGGAAAAATAAAGCCGTTAAAGAGAGAAAAATGTCTTGGAAAGAAAAAAGACAAATTTTACTTATACTATATTATCAAGAAGATAACACTGCCCATGAAACAGGTTAAGCAGCCGGATAACCCGATCTGCGTCGTGTTTCTCTTTATGTGGAAATTACTTAAATTATTACAAATATTACCAAGGAGTTACAAAATAGGATGAATGAAAGAATGGCGCTAGCACTATGAATCAAGGAGAAGATGCACAAAGAATTCTGACAGTTGAACAAATTACCAAGGCATGGATAGGGTTGCTAGAGAGTGGAACAAAGACAAAGGGTCAAGATGGCATAGGCTATGTTGCTATGGGATGGGGAATACTCACAATCCTCTCTTGAATTTGGGATTAGGTACAGTCAACCGGGTTCTGGACTCCAAGTCTCGGGTCACCAGGTAGCGGCAGACTCTCCTAGCAGAACAACAGCTGGGCCTGCCTGGTCACTGTATAGCAAGTACAGCTGGATGGCAGAGGTACAGCTGGCATGCAGTTAGTGGGCAAAAAGCCGGTCTGGTCACAGGATGCTCCCCAATAGGGTACCACAGCTTTTCCACTTTGTTCTTGGGGTTTTTAGTGGGATTTCTGGATCTAGGCCTTGCTCAGATAGGGTCAGCTATGCTTTGGCCTGGCAGTAGGATCTGGAATCTTGCAAGATGAAGGTAGAAGATCAGTATACGCAAGGCTGGAAATTCTGGAGAGAGTGTGTCCAGAGTTCTGTCAGCCTCCCTTATTTATAAGGCATAGTGACACCATAGGATTATACGGTGGGGCAGGTTTAGCTGGGCACACCTCTAAACAACTGGATTGGTCAGGGGTTATTGTTACCACCTTGCTGTCAGCTGGTTGGATTTTTAGGGATATGACATCAGCTTTATGATGTGGCTTTACAATGCATAGGATCACCCCACAGTTACTTTAGCTAAAATCATTCTTCACATAAATCACATATTTACGCAATTGTGGAATTTTTGCAAATTACCTAGGCAGATTACATACTTCACGCAGAGCATGACAGTCCAACTCTCTAGTTTGTAAGACTTTGTTTCATCCGTCTAATAATTTTTCGTCATTTTCCATGATAAACATTTGACCTAAAATTCTATAACTTTATACATAGGTATAGATTATCATAAGGCATGTACGTATTGAATTTCAAAGTGGCATCATGTACACTTTCCGTAGAATATCCAATTCTCTGCCATTTTTGTTCCCAATATGGCAGTGAAGGCTACCACGTCTTGTTTAAAAACCACAAAAAATTACATTTAAACTGTTAACTTTTTACATTCCTGTGAAGTCCTGTTGCAGAGATAAAAGTCTTAAAAGTTTATTAATAAATTAGTATTTTGAGACAAATGTTCAGCATTGTCTCACAAATAAGGGCATAGCTTACAAGGCTGCTCTTGAGTTGGCTTTGAAGCTCTCAGTAAAAGTTGCGAGAACATGTGATTTCCTATTTCACACGCATGTGTCTCAGAATCTCTATTGTAAGAGGCCTCTGCCCAGACAAAAGTCTGATGGGCATGTGATGTTTAGTGCTTTTGGTCCATTCAATGTTTTCAAAGGAAGCAATTAGCACGCATGTGTCTCAGATCGATTGTAGGTCCTTCTGTTGCTAGCAACCCCCCAAGCAGAACCTGTTTGGCTAGTTTCAGAAGGCAGCCCATGTCTTTATTTCTTTATTTTATTTTTGTTCTGAATCAGAAGCAATCCTGTTGAAATAACACATCCCATATATGTTTCCCAGCAAAACCCCCTTCACATTACTAAGCAAGGACACGTTTTTATTCAGCATTGTACTTTTAAAACAGGCATGTTTTTGGGGTTTGCAAAAGCCCATTTTGGCACATGGTGAATGCTGCTGGGATTTCTCTTCTTAAAGGTTTTCTCTTCCATCTGACTTTCTAATATGTTTCTGCAGCCCCAGCTAGTTTCTCTTATGCAGAAATCTGTTTAAGACACAGATCCACTGAAATTGACATAGGCCCATGCAGCTGGGTTTTCTTTGAAGCATTGCTTTTTGACATTTTGTAACCCAAAAGACAAGCGTTTTCCTGTGCGGCTCAAAGTAAAGCTTCTGTTAATTTCCCAGTTCTGGACTGACACAGCCTGTCATCCAGGGATGATGCTCTCTTCTGCTAGAGAACAGTCTGGATATGGATGGGCATGGCAGGGCCACATTGATTAAAAGCAGTCTGATGTTGAACAGATGAAAATAGCATTAGGGCAGCATCCTTTTCAATGTAAAATATTCCCTTTTCAATGGGAACTTTTTGCAAGGAGCAGAGCAGCGCTGCTTTTCAATTCGCTTCTTTTGGTACAAACAAGAACACATACTGGCGGCCTTTCTCAGTGTGCTCTCTGTTCCAACTTGCCCAATAGTTGTTTGGCAAGATGGTGCAGCCATCATTTTGTAGCTGCATAATGCAGTTTTGATGCGGGGAATTGGTGCTTCAATGAGCCAGCGCAGCCATTTTGCTGTTAACTGCTGAAGTGCAGCTTTATCATGGATGGGGATTCTGCTGAGTGGGTCAATATACCCCACAAATCCCCCCCCCGACTCTTCTGAAACTTTTTGTTGAGGGAGAGTAGGGCAAAGTGGGGTTCATTAGTAGGGCAAAATGGGGTTCATCAGGTAGAGTTCTTCCATCAGGGAGCGGAACGCCACAGTCCCCCCGTTGTCTCTCATTGGAGTGTGGAGTGACACCCACAGCGTTTCCTTAGGTCTTTCTTTGTGGTGTGAAGCGACACCCCCAGATTTTCCTTTGATCTCACCTTTCCAGGTCCCTGGGGAGGTCCTCCTTGGTCTATGAAGGGTGCAACCAGTACAAATCTATTGAATAAATAAGAACCGGTTCCTACATTTTCCCACTGATTGCCTTCCAGGAGGGTTGACAGCAGTGGGACACACATGCATTCAATTATTACAATACTTAGGCAATAAAGACAAATGATCACTCACAAGACACAGATAACTATTTCTTTTACTAGAATGTTTGGGAATCTCTTTCGTCCTGACAATGAAGAAAAATACTCCCTGTTAATTAAATATACCTATAAACCTACCTGTTCTCTTCTGGTTCTTATTTTTCTGGTTCTTATTCTCCAGATGTCTCCTCTATTTGATTTTCTCTGTGCTCCTCAATTAGCTGCAATGTGTGCCTAGGGTGAAAACTTTTTAACTGATTAATATGGACCCATTTCTCTTCTGTCAGCTCTCCTTTGGGGATGCGGATTCTATAGGCGACAGGTGAAATTTTATTTCCAATTTCAAAAGGACCGCGACAGCTCGGTAAAAACATACTTATGAGTCGTGGAGGCATTTATCAGTGCCTGCTCTTGTGTTCTATAGAGCAGATGCTGATGTAGCACCATCCTTTGTTCAGTCATTAGCTCAAATGGAGACATCTTGGTCGCAGAAGAAGGTGTAGACCTGATGTCCCTCAGGACAAGGGGTAATCGGATGTCCCAACTTGGCCCAAAATCTGCCACAAACGTTTTTAGTATGCTCACAATTGTTTTGTTCTACCTCTCAACTCCCCCACTAGAGGACAGTGGTATGCAATGTGAAGTTTCCTTTTTACCCCAAGTATCTGCCACATCTTTGTCATCACTTCGCTGGTGAAGTGACTACCTCGGTCTGACTCAATCCTTTGGGGTAGGCCAAAACACGAGAAGATGTGGTTGATCATCAGGGCAGCTGCTGTTTCTGCCTTGTAATTTGGGGCCGGGAGACATTCCACCCATTTGGTAAACAAACATGTTACGGTTAACATGTACTTGTTCCCCCCTTAAGGAGCGAATCACGGGCCCAATGAAATCTACTTGTAAATCTGACCAAGGCAGTGTCATCCCCCTTTTCTGGAGGGGAGCTCGGTGTGTGAGTGATGTTGGCTGAAATTGTGCACCCACAAGACACCCCTTCAAGTATTGGTCGAGGTCCTGCCCCATGGGTGACCAGTATGCAACCTCCCGCAAGATTTCTAGAGTAGTGTGAAACCACTGATGACCGGCTGGGCCGCGTCATAGGCATGAATTAGCATCAGGCTCCGGAATGAGGTAGGTACCACCCGCCAGAGATGGATCTCCTTACCAACAAACCGTCTTGGATTCGGAACATTTTTGGATACTTCATAAACACTGTGAGGTCCTCTTTCCCAATGTAATCGGTATCCATCAGAGGAAAGTTCTCAGGATCCACAACGTGTTGATAACATTTCCCAATAATTGGATCCCCTTTTTGTGCCGTGATCAAATCCGGATCTGGGGTCTCCTTACTCCACTGGGCAGTTGAGAGTTCATTGTGAGCATTTGTCTGTGACCTAGTGATAGCAGTGACCTGGATTTCCCCCAACAGGGACTCGATCTCAAGGAGATCCCCCTGATGGCTCTGGTTTTGGCCAGCTGATCAGCTATGTCGTTTCCAGTTTTGTCTGGCCCCTCTAATCTGGAATGACCCTTGATCTTCTTCCAATAGATGGTCATCCCATTAGAGGTGACCAGATCATCAATAATTTGTATTAGCTTGCATTGTTTCAGCGGTTTGTTATTAGCACATAGTATGCCTTTGGTTTTCCAATTAACCAGGTGCTCCACAAACCCGTTCCAGACATAGGGCCTCATCACGACCTGGGCGGTAACCCTTAAAATCGGCGGTAGCGCTCATAGCGCTGATTTTAAGGGTCCGTCGGATCACGACTCCAAATACCGCCGGCGCAATAGCAGCCGGCGCAAAGACAGCCGGCTGTACAAGCGCCGGCCACAAGAGTGCCAGGAACCTTTAGCGCTAAAACATCATCGATCAGGAGTCCGGCGTAAGCGCTATTAGCGCCATAAAAGCGGCAGAAAATCCACCGAAAATACCTCCAGCAAAAAGCTGGAGGTAACAGTGCACAGGCCACAGCAATGAGGGCCCAGGTGTAAGCAATGCAATCTAGAGGCCTACAAAGGACCCACCCATGCACAACACCCCCTCCCCAACCCCATTACACCAGCAGGAGCAGGGAAGAGACAGCAATGAGGGCCCAGGTGTAAGCAATGCAATCTAGAGGCCTACAAAGGACCCACCCATGCACAACACCCCCTCCCCAACACCATGCTGCCATTTGGCGCCGGGAGCCTTGATGTCGACTTCTACCTGCTGCGCCTGGAGCTACAGAGGCCAGTCAACCAGGCCAGGGCCCTGGGAGTGCAGGGGGCAGTGGGGATGAGGAGAAGGAGGAGAAGAGCAGCAGCAGCAAGGCGCCCAGCCATCCCCAGTGTCAGGCCAACACCCTGGGCCCTAACTGACGGTCAGTTGGTGACAGAATATCGGCTGGACAGGGCAACCATCACCCAGTTGCTGGACACAATCCAGGGTGACATATGCAGCCGCATAGCCACCAGCACCTAGTGAAGCTCGTGTCTGTGCTTCTCTTACTTGGGCTGGCAGCTACCAACATACCGTTGCCATGATGCATGGAATGGCCCAGTCCACATTCAGTGCCATGCTGGCACAGGTGCTTGATGCACTGTTGAATCATGTGAACGGAAACATTGCATTGCCAGCCACACAGGCACATGTGCACCAGCTAAAGGGTCAATCCCATGCCATTGGCCAAGTCCCGAATGTAATAGCAGCCCTGGACTTCACACATGTGGCACTTTTACCACCCCAGGCACATGAGGCTGCCTACAGAAACCGGGAACAGTACCATTCCCTCAATGTGCAGATAACATGTGGCCCTGACCTCACCTTCAGCCACTGCTGTGCCCGCTACCCAGTTATCCACCCACGACTCCATGGTCCTACGCAACAGTACCCTGCCAGCGTACATGGAAAGGCACCGAGGCCAAAACACATGGCTACTGGGTGAGTACAAATGTATACCACAAAGCATGTCAATCCACAACTGATGGTGCCTGTCACAGAATCCATCATTCCCAATGGTCAGCAGCATACACATCCAAGAAGCTTGCACAATGAACCTTGGACATGTCCAACACAGCAGAACACACCCATGCAGGATGTAAGACTTGTGGTGGCACAGTGACATATGGAAGCCCCACCACAACAAGACATCCTGTGTGAGTAGCACCATGGCTCCCAACACTGACACAGTACAGATATCCCAGCCTGGCCATCCGGCAGCAATGAAATACCAAACCATCAGCTGACACATCCACGAATGCTCCACACATAAATAGGCCGAGTGATGACAATGCACATCCCACAAACACTGTCCCCAAAATGGCCATGGGAATGCATGGAGAACAGTACAGAATAGTGAAGAGCAGCAAATGCAACTGTAGGCCAATGGATTAGCAATGACACATGAGGCAGCCACTTCTGTCAAGCAGAAGTAGATGGAAGGGCCCCCTCATCCTGCGACATCTGAATGAGTACTGTTACATATCGAAACACAGCCGTACCAAGTGGAGAGTACCCCATTGATTCAATCGTGCCCATAGGACAGCGCACTCCACAATGTCATAGTCCAAATGACAAATATTGCAAAATCACACTGATGACAGGGCTCTGTACACCCACTGGACTTACCTTGTCCCCATACCGGCTTTCTCACCCCTATAGATGAATCTGGATATCCCCAGTACACGTGGCTCATTACCCCTGTGCGTCACCCACACACGGCTGCGGAGCGGGCATACAACCTTGGCCATGCCACACGGATCTGCGTGGAGAGGGCATTTGGACTTTTGAAGGCACGCTCCCGGTGCCTCGACCGCACGGGAGGTGCTATGATGCATGCACCAGAAGAAGTTGTGAAATCTTACTGACATGTGCTATGCTGCACAGCATCTGTTGTCACAGAAATGTGCCACTGCCCCCTGATGCTCATGTGCAGCCACCTGAGGATGGTAGTGAGGGCGATGAAGTGCCAGAAGGTGTAGCACATGCACAAAGGGTGGGCCTGAGGGAAGGGAGGTTGGCCAGACAGGGATTGGTTGATGGAATCTTTTCGAAATGGGTAATAGGTAAATGGTGACTTCTACATCAAATTGCATTTGTAACAATCACTATTGTCCATGTATTGTGATTTTTGTAACGTGATTTATTTTCCCTCAAACAATCCCCCCTCCCCCCAGTGAACACCCAACAATCCCCCTCCCCCCAGTGAGCATCCAACAATCCCTCCTCCCCCCAGTGAGCATCCAACAATCCCCCTCCCCCAGTGAGCATCCAACAATCCCCCCCAGTGAGCATCCAACAATCCCCCCTCCCTCCAGTGAGCATCCAACAATCCACCCTCCCCCAGTGAGCATCCAACAATCCCCCCCCAGTGAGCATCCAACAATCCCCCCTCCCCCCAGTGTACAACCCCCAACTGTGCCGTTGCCTGATCAGGCCCACACCAATGATCCCATGCACCGCTATGATGGGCGCGGTCGCTTCCCTCTCCAAGGACGCTCCGGTGTGTGTGCCCTCAGGTGGCGCCAGGACCGGCGCCTTGGAGATGGTTCCAGTGAATCCTCTGTTGGTGTGGTTGAAGTTGAGGGCACGGAAGCGCTGGCCATCATGTGCTGGCGCATGAGGGCATTTGCCTCGCGTTGTTGCTCTGCTAGTGCAGACACAGCCTCCATGAATTCACGTACCCTTTGGCCAAAGCCTGTCAGGGCAGCATTGGATTGTTGCACGACATGGCGTGTGCGTGCATTGTCCCGGGCAATGTACTTGCATCCATGCCTAATTGAATTGCTCACGGCTTTAATGTGCCGGCTCTGGACTTTGGCCATTGCTTCCACCCGGGCCTGTTTAGCTTCTATTATGTCCAGCCGGCCCATGACTGCTGCCCCAGTGACAAGGCCCTCTCCTGGTGCGTCAGGGGGTGGACCGCGAATTGGGTGCTGTTGGGGGGGAGCTGCATGGTGGCATGCCACCAGACTGGACTGGGCTTCCTGGCTCTGAATGATGGCCCTCTGGGATCCCATACGACGGGGTGTCCACATCGGGCTGGGATGTGCTTCAGCGACGCACAGCCACATGCCGACTCCCTGCCTGCTGTCTGCCTGTGCTTGGACTTCCATGGGGTGTTGACGCCCCTTCCCCATCACTGCTGCTGTGGGTGTGTACTGCGGTGGCATGATGCCCACGTGGAGGTGTTACTCCCACATCGGGCTGCGATTCCGGCCTCTCTCCCTCGGCGTCGGGGCTCTGGATGTTGGCTTCCAGTGAGCTGCCGGTAGCCTCCCTGCGGCCATGTGGCTGCCGCTGCTGTCTGGCGGGGCTGAGTCGGGGTGAGGTGGGTGTTCCCCGGTGTTCTCTCCCGTGTGTGCGGCCTCTTGGGGGGGGGTGGTGCTGGTGGAGGCACAGTGTCTTGGGCACATTGCCGGTGTGGCCTCATCGTCAGCATCAACAGCCTCTTGGGATCGACGTGTGCCTGTGGGATACATAGGGGGTGGTTTGAGTACAATGCTACATACATTTGTGTGATGCAGGTCATGCCAACAAGTGTGAATGAAGACAGTGACAATGACGCATTCAACTTTCATTCTGTTCAGTCAACATGTGGTGCTTGTTGTGGATGTGCATGGAGGGACACTGCATGGGAAAGCGTGGTTGGGGTGGACTGCGCTCAGGCTTTTGTGGTTGTGTTGATGCACAGTACCACTCTACGTAGCTGTCCTATGGCTATGGGAGTCTATCCCCTGCCCCTGTCATTCATGCACTGCACGTACAGGGTCGTCTAGGCAGCACTGACGTTCTAGGGATGTGGCCCTCACTTACGGGTGTATGCAGTGCCTCAGACACATGTCTTCACTCTCATTCAGATGCATGCATTCGGGGATGGGACTCACCTGCCGTTGGATCAATGCCAGTCCCTGCCTCCGCTCCACCGATGCCCTCAATGGTCCCGACATCAATGAGACCCGTCAGCTTCTCCTCCCATGGTGTGAGGTCGGGGGGGTGGAGGGGGTGGTGGGCCTCCTCCTGTGGCCATGCTTGCACTCCTGTGCTGGGACAGGATGCCTCTCACTCGAACCTGCAGGTCATTCAGCCGCTTGCGGCAGTCTTCCCCATCCCGGGGCACGCGGCCAACTGCACTGACCCTTTGTGCAACACTTTTCCAGATTTGGCCTCTGCGCAGTGCGCTTGTTTTACGCTGCTGCAGCTCGTGATGGTGAGTCAGTGCCTCATCCACAAGGACCTCAAGTTCTTGGTCGCTAAACTTGGGTTTTCTGACCCTGTCCCTGGCAGACTTGCCCCTGGTGCGCTCCTGACTCATTTTCTGCCTTCGAATCAAGTGGATGGCTTCCAGTGCCTGAGATATCCGACGGATTGTGATTTCCAAAATGGCCGCCGCTTCATTTCCCGTTCCGGCGGTGACACGTTTCCCGCGCTATAAGCATGCGCTCAGAGCGCACGCTATTAGCGCGACATGGCGGTAGCACACAGTGCGCCGGATATAAGGGTTTGCGCTAATCTCGCTAACGCCTTGGGCCGGGGCGCGTGCACGATTAGTCATGATCTGGCCGATTATCCGCCGGGTGCCTTGGCGTTAGCGCTATTTAGGTCCGGCGGATAATCCGCCACATTTACCGCCCAAGTCGTGATGAGGCCCATAATCTGAATCAGTAATTATGACCAGTTTGTGAAGTTGGTGTTGGACGGCAGTGAGGATGGCCTGATGAACTGCCATTAATTACGCCACCTGACTATTGGGGGGACCGATTTTGGAGCCAGCGAAGGGTTCTGGTGCATCATTCACCCAGGCATTCCCAACGCCAGCCACCAGTTCCTTTTCCCTGTGGTTGTCAACATGGTAGGAGTACCTGTACACATAAACTATGGGCATTTCTTCGCACTTGTCTTCGTCATAGACTTTGTGCAGGGAATTCAGGTACGCCTCCATGTTGCCCTGGGTTTTAAGACTTTCGTCCTCGAGACACACACCGTTGCCAGGAGTGCCTTCTCGCAATCATTGAATTTTTTCTCCACAGAGGATAAAGTCTTGCTTGCATAGGAGATTACTTTATTGACCTTGTCATGCTTTTGATATAATACTGCTGTCAAGCATGTATTTGAGAACCCTGTCTCCAAGAAGAACTCCTTGTTTTTGACAGGGTAAGCTAGACAAGGTGCTTGTGAGAGGCTTCTTTTGAGTTGCTTTACTGCCTCGGCTTGTTCTGGACCCCAATCTCACTTGACCCCCCCCTTCAACAGATGGACCAGGGGTCTTGTGACCTCTTTGTAATCCTCAATGAACTTTCTACTGTAATTAGTCAGTCCAAGGAGGCTTCTTAGCTCACGCAGAGTTGTGGGGTCTTTTAGTTTTCGGAGTGCTTCCACTTTCTTCTCCTGGAGATAGAGACCCTCAGGAGTTATTTCATGTCCCAAGAAGTTGACACGGGTCCTGCACCACTGTGCCTTTAGGAAGGACAGTTTGGCTCTGGCAACCCTCAACTGGGTCAGAACATAATGGATTTCTGCTACGTGATACTCCGCAGTTGAGCTTTTTATCAAGACATCATCCACATAGGCCAGGTTACCCCTTTCACCCAAGTCAGACATGGCCTTATGTAAGAAGATGTTGAATTCTTTGCCGGAGTTCATGTATCCGAAGGGAGTCTGGGTCCGCGTGTACTGCTGCCCCCCCAGAAGGTAAAGGCCAGCTTGTATTGGTCCTCCCTACTGACGAGCACGGTCCAGTACCCCTTTGCCAGGTCAATGGCAGTGTATACCTTTGACCCCTGGATCTGGACCAGTCGTTGGTCAATGTATGAGAGGCCATCGGGACATGTGGACCCATTTATTTAGCTCCCTAAGGTCTGCACAGAGTCTCCATTGGCCAGTTGGTTTGAAAATCCCCAGCACCGGATTGTTAAAGGTGCTGTGGACTGGAAAAATTATCCCACGTGACTCAAGATTTTTGATTATTTCTGTCAGGGACTCCATGGATGCGAGAGGCAAGCGATATTGCTTCACAAACACAGGAGTCATTCCAGGGTCCGTGGGAATTGTTTTAGTATGGATCTTGGTGCGACCACAGTCGTACGAGTCCACAGCAAAGACATCTTGAAAATCTAAGAACACCTCTTTCAACTTTTGCTTTTGCTCCAGAGTCTCACATGCATCAGCTAGGTTTACCTGCTCTTCAACCATTTGCCTGAAGCCTGGAAAGACTTCTGATTTTTCTATCTCATTTATGTGGAGAGGTCTCTGGTTAGAGTTTTCACCTGGACATAGGGTTTCAGGTAGGAGAGGCAGTCATTGTGGACCTGGAATATCACCTCATCCTGTCTGATGTCACAGGTGTTCTGACTTGAGTGTCGTGTAGACCGTTGAAACCTCCGTCCTCAAGTGACGCACAGGGGAACTAAAAGAAACCCGCTGTGTGACCTTTGGGGCCACAGGTGGGAGATGTTGCTTCCCGGATCCACGGAACCTCTGGAACACTGATGCTGCTGTCAAAAAGAACGAGGTTAAGTACCAGGCAATTACAATATATCACAAGAACCAAAGGATCTGAATAGTCTTACCTATCCGGTGTTAGGAAAACCCAGGAAACCTAGGAGGGAGGTTCGAGACTCAGATGATGCGGTCCCTAGAACAAGAGGACCGCAGACAAGCGTGGATGCAGGATAAGCCACCTGTAGGACTGAAGGCGTGACTTGAATCCCAAAAGGGAAATGGCGTAGAAGTTCAACAAGGTACCAAGGGATGATCCGAGGACAAGTTAGGGTTGTGTCAGAAATCCAGCAATAGGTAAGCAGTTCCAAGCAAAGGTACAAAAGGGTAATCCGAAGGAGTCCAAGAGAGAGTTCCAAGATCAAGGTAAACCAGTAGTGTAATCCAAACGTAGCGCCAAACAGGGTCTGAAGACAGCTGAGAAGCAATGAGTGTTCCGTGCATCAAGCCTTATATACTGTGCGTTTCGGGGTCATGTGACGTCCACCAAGGTCACGTGGGAAATGCCACTCTGGATCACGTGAGCAAGTGAACGATCGGCGTGGAGGTGTAACGCTGCCCCTTCTGCTGTATGTTCTCCATGGCAACTGCCAGTGCAGGAAGGGCTGCAATCGAGCCCCTAAATCGTACCTGGTACGGAGCTTTCGGTCCTTTTGGTAAACCGAATCACATGAGCCTCGAACCCTGGAGGGAGGTGTTGGAGAAATGTGAGCAGTGTTCTGGTGTGCAGTGGATCGGTGTGCAGAGGATCGCCTAACATAGCCCCCCCCAACGGCCCACGACCCCGTGGGCAAGATGGGTGATCCTTATGGAACCGGGCTACCAACCGAGGAGCGTCAAGATCCAAAGCGGAAACCCAAGAACACTCCTCCGGTCCATAACCCTTCCAATCCACTAAATACTGGAGCCTACCCCTAAACCAACAGGAACCCAAAATGGCCGACACTTCAAAAACATCAGGGGAGGCCAGGGACACCGGGGCTGCAGGGGCCCAAAGGCGGGAAGAATCAGGACAAGGCTTGAGGAGAGATACATGAAAAACAGGATCGATTCGCCAAGAACTCGGGAGAACCAGACGAAAAGCCACTGGATTCACAACCTGAGAGATCACATACGGGCCAACGAAACGAGGCAGAAGTTTCTGACAACCCACCAAGCGAAGGTGACGGGAAGACAACCACACCCTAGAACCCACCACAAGGGGAGGAGCAGCCAGGCGCTTGCTGTCAACACAAGCTTTCATAGAAGCCTTTGCTTCAGTAAGATGGACCAAAGTACTAGCATGAACAGCAGACAGATCCCTAAGACAAGCCGTGGCCGCAGGTTTCAAAGAGACAGAGGCGTCAGGGACAGGCAAGACCTTGGGGTGTTGGCCATAGAGGGCGTAGAAAGGAGAAAAACCTGTAGCAGAATGAGCCGCGTTATTGTATGCGAACTCGGCAAGCCGTAAAGCCGTCAACCAGGAGGCCTGTTGCTGCAAGATAAGACACCGAAGATACTGCTCCATAGATTGATTCGTCCTTTCAGTCTGCCCATCAGTCTCAGGATGATAGGCCGAAGAATACCTGGTATCGATGCCAAGTAATTTAGTCAATGATCTCCAAAAACGAGAGGTGAACTGTGACCCACGATCGGAAATAATGACCGAAGGAAGCCCAAATAACATGAACACATATTCAAAAAACAAGTCCGCCAGGACTGGGGCCGAAGCAATCCCCTTACAAGGAACAAAACGAGCCATTTTTGTGAACGTGTCTACCACCACCCAGACGGTGTCAAAACCTCGTAACTTGGGGAGATCGGTCACGAAATCCATCGTCAGTGTATGCCAAGGTCTTGGAGGTACCGGAAGCGAAGCAGCAGTCCAACTGGACGTCCTCTTCGATGTTTGGCCTGAGCACAAACAGCGCATGAATTGACATAGCATTCCACATCGCGCTTCATAGAGGGCCACCAGCACCAGCGCCAGCGCTTTAGGAGATCCATAGTGCGCTCCTGACCGGGATGGGCATTAAAGGGAGCATCATGAGACCACTCAAGGGCCAGGTTACGAGTGTCAGGCGTGGGAAGAAACAGACGTTCATGCACAAAAGGCAAACCATCACAATAAACGGGATCCCAATCCCGCAGTTGGTCGGAATGATTACTCGTCCAAGCTCGTACAGAATCCAACAATGACAGAGAGGGAGTGCAGAGACAAATCACATGACTCTTACCAAGAACAGTATCGGGGAAGGTTGGCAATTCGACCCCACCCGGAGAACACGACAAGGCGTCCGCTTTTCCATGAAAGTTTCCAGGACGATGCGTAATGTGGAAATCAAAAGCGGAAAAGGAAAGATGGCACCGGACCTGTCTGCTATTGATGCACTTTAAGGAGGCCAGATCCTGTACATTTCGATGATCTGAGTATACAGTGATTGGATGCTTAGCCCCCAGAAGATGATGGCGCTAGACACGAAAGGCGTCCATGACAGCCAGAAGTTCCTTCTCCGTTACAGTATAATGGGTCTCAGTATTGGAAAACTTACGGGAGTGGTATGCCACCGGGTGCAACTTGCCTGTTGTAGGACATGTCTGAGACAACACCGCACCGAGGGCAAAAGAAGAGGCATCCGCCTCAACTATGAATGGAAGATCGGATTGAGGTGCTGGAGCACCGGTGCGGTGGTGAAAGCGGTTTTCAAAGCCTCAAAAGATTCTTGATGTTCCTTCTGCCACCGATAGGGTACCTGAGGGCTGGTCAGGGCCGTAAGTGGAGCTACAATCGTGGAAAAGGACGAAATAAAGCGTCTATAAAAGTTGGCGAAGCCCAAAAAGGCCTGCAAGGACTTGAGTGTCTGAGGAACTGGCCACTCTAGGACTGCTGTAACCTTGGATTCGTTCATGGATAGTGCCCCAGGGGTAATGTGGAAGCCCAGAAACTCAACAGACGTTTTATGGAATTGACATTTCTCGGGTTTGGCAAATAGGGAATGTTCCCTCAGACGGGATAAGACCTCCCGGACATGCTTTACATGGTCATCAAGATTCCGTGAAAAGATCAAGATGTCGTCCAAATAAACAACCATGTATACGTCCAGAATGTCTCTGAATATGTCATTCATAAAACGCTGGAATGTTGCCGGGGCGTTGCATAGACCGAAGGGCATGACTAGGTATTCATACAAGCCGTAACGGGTGCAAAAGGCAGTTTTCCACTCATCGCCTTCGCGAACGCGCTGTAGGTTGTATGCGCCGCGAAGATCCAGCTTGGTGAAAACAGAGGCATGGGACAAGTGGTCCAGAAGAGGTGTGATCAAAGGAATTGAATACCTATCCTTTTTCGTGATAGCGTTAAGACGCCGGTAATCCACACAAGGACGTAAGTCCCCCTCTTTCTTAGGTACAAAAAATATGGAACTTGCAGCTGGTGAAGTAGAGGGGCGGATATGTCCTAGTCGTAGGGCGTTCTGTACATACTGTTTCAATGCTTGTTCTTCCGAGAGGGGACAGAGAATAAATCCTGCCCGAAGGAATGGTAGAATTCGGGATTAATTCAATCCGGCAGTCATATGGTCTGTGTGGAGGAAGTACCTCGGAAGAACCGCGATCGAAAACTGATTCGAATGCTTTATACTCAGATGGAATCCCGGAAACCACCCCTCCAACGGTGTGGGAATTCACAACCTCTGATCCATCATCATTCAGCGTGAGTTGAGCTAGAGCTCCCAAGGCCCGAGAAGGAGTATCTGTTGCTTGATGGGTTGGGAGACAATAGTTCTGACAAATATCAGACTCGAAGAGCACCGTGCCTGATTGCCAATTAATCAGAGGATTGTGTTCACGTAACCATGGTATTCCTAATATGATACCGAATTGAGGTGTGGTGATCAAGTCAAAACTTAGCGTCTCTGTGTGAATATCTTGTATGGTCAATAACAGAGGAGCAGTTTGGTGTCTAACGGGACCAGAGACTAGTGCAGTGCCATCTACGGCCTGAACAGGTTCAGGTGGGGTTTTTACCACTAAAGGTAGATTGAGAGAATGGGCTAACGCAATGACTATGTAGTTTCCAGTGGCACCTGAGTCAATGATGATCGTGACTGCATGAGAGATACCCGTAGAGGGACAAAGAGTGGCCTGTACAAAGATGGGCTGGACACGAGCAAAAGCAAGAGTGGTACCCGGAGATGAAGACTGGACACTCGACCTGGTCTCCGGATCTAAGGTCGAGCTGTCCGAAAAACCTGAGACTTCTTGGGACATCGAGGGCATTCCTTCACATAATGTCCCGTGGTGCCACAATAGAAGCATGCATTATCCACCCTCCTACGTTCTCTCCCAGATGTCGTGATAGGGCTACGTAAACCTCCTACTTGCATAGGTTCTTCAGTACTAGAAGCAGGGATACTAACAACTGGAGGATGGGAAGAAACCCCCAACTCAGCTCTGCGCTCTGATCGACGTGCATCTACCTGCAGGGCCAGATCCACTAGTTCCTGATACTGAGTGGGCATGGAAGGAATCACTTTCTAAGGCATCTTTCATTGCGTTATTCAACCCCCTATAAAATATAACCACCCGCTTGCTTTCTGGCCATGATGTCTCGGCGACCAATTGGTTGAACCGGGTGATGTAATCTATCAAGGTCCCTCTGCCCTGGGTTAGTTCTAACAACTCCAAATCCCTAGACTGTGCCTTGTGTCTGGTATCGAAGACTTGAGACATCTCTAGAACTAACAAATCAAAATCATAGAGAACCGGGCTATTGTTCTCCAATAAAGGGTTAGCCCAAGCGGCAGCTGTCCCGGCCAGATGGGAAAGGGCAAAGGCGGCTTTAGCAGTGGAATTAGGAAAGGCCAGAGGTCTGCACAAGAAATGTAACTTGCATTGATTGATGAAGGTCCTGAACTTCTTGGGGTCACCTTGATAACGATCAGGAGCGGCCAAAGGGGAAGGGGTTGGGAGGACCACCGGAGTTGGAGCTGGGGTACTTGCCAACGGAGGAGGTGTGGTTGAAGTGCTAGCATCCCCGAATTCAGGGTTTGCAGGAAGAGAATGCTGAACACTCTGTATGGAATCTAACCTTTGGTGAATCACCGTATTAGCGGCGGCCATATCTGCCCTTAATACTGTAATCGCCTGAACTAAAGCAGCTATGGGTTCTTCCGTGGATCCCTGCATTGTCTAACACGACTATACGGCTTCTCAGTCTGTTCTGTCTTGAGTGTCGTGCAGACCGTTGAAACCTCCGTCCTCAAGTGACGCACAGGGGAACTAAAAGAAACCCGCTGTGCGACCATTGGGGCCAAAAGGTGGGAGATGATACTTCCCGGATCCACGGAACCTCTGGAACACCGATGCTGCTGTCAAAAAGAACGAGGTTAAGTACCAGGCAATTACAATATATCACAAGAACCAAAGGATCTGAATAGTCTTACCTATCCGGTGTTAGGAAAACCCAGGAAACCTAGGAGGGAGGTTCGAGACTCAGATGATGCGGTCCCTAGAACAAGAGGACAGCAGACAAGCGTGGATGCAGGATAAGCCACCTGTAGGACTGAAGGCGTGACTTGAATCCCAAAAGGGAAATGGCGTAGAAGTTCAACAAGGTACCAAGGGATGATCCGAGGACAAGTTAGGGTCGTGTCAGAAATCCAGCAATAGGTAAGCAGTTCCAAGCAAAGGTACAAAAGGGTAATCCGAAAGAGTCCAAGATCATGGTAAACCAGTAGTGTAATCCAAACGTAGCGCCAAACAGGGACGGAAGACAGCTGAGAAGCAATGAGTGTTCCGTGCATCAAGCCTTATATACTGTGCGTTTCGGGGTCATGTGACGTCCACCAAGGTCACGTGGGAAACACCACTCTGGATCACGTGAGCAAGTGAACGATCGGCGTGGAGGTATAACGCCGCCCGTTCTGCTGTATGTTCTTCATGGCAACTGCCAGTGCAGGAAGGGCTGCAATCGAGCCCGTAAATCATACCTGGTACGGAGCTTTTGGTCCTTTGGGTAAACCGAATCACATGAGCCTCGAACCCTGGAGGGAGGTGTTGGAGAAATGTGAGCAGTGTTCTGGTGTGCAGTGGATCGGTGTGCAGAGGATCGCCTAACAACAGGTCACCTTTTCCTCCCCGTTATGACAGGAAGAGTCCCCCCTTGCCGGTTAAAGATCCTTTCTGCTGATAAGTCATTGTCACTGTCACTGTCAAAACAGTCATTGGGGTTTGGTCCTATCAGTTAATTTCCTAGATCCATGGAAAAATGTTGGTCATCAACCGCCATTCCAATAATGATGCCTGCGTCCAGAATGATACGCCTGAGGTCGCTGTTATCCACCTCTATTGGAATGGTGTTACGTTCTAGATTTACTAATGGTGTTGGGTTTAACCCTAACCCCTGCTGTTGGAGATGGGCATTGAGGTGTACATATGCGTCAGGATTTTGCAGTTTCTGTCCTCTTTTAATTTTTAATTCAAGTGGGAATTGTCGGGTCCATCCTAGGATGGTGACCTCCTCTCCAATTTGAACTTCAACCGCATATGGCAGCAATTGGGCTGACTGAAATACTTTTTCATAATCATCAAAGCTCATGGGATTGCCCCCCAGTCAGGACCAGGCTTTGTAATTAATCAAGTCCAAATTAATAGCAAACCGATTGAGAATGTCACTGCCTAAATAGAATGCAGCAGGGACATCTCGCACAACCCAACAATTGTGTTCTATGCTTGTGTTACCTATAGAAATTTTTAGCATACACCTGCTAGGTAGGAGGTGTTTGGTATTGGGAGTTTCAGGCCCATTTCCCACTTATCGATCAATTTAAATGTGGGAATGGCTGGATCTGTTGAGAGCTTTCTGAACATGGCTTTGCTGATGAAGCTTTTTCTGTTGTTCATGCACACTTGGGCGAGAACCGACTCCTTCCTCTCATTTAACTGAAGAGGGATGAACAACTGTTCTCTAATTTTCTGAATATCAGCTAAACTTTGAGTTGGTTTCTCATCACTTTTGGCTATAGGATTGGGATTTTCAGATTGTGAATCAGTATAACATTTCTAGGTATTTCGTTCCAGTGTGGAATGCCACTTAAAATTGGAAGGAAGGTTGATTATCAGGAATGGAGAGGAGTTCCCATCACCAGTTTCTTGTCCTACAGCAATTACTGTCATGTCAGGTTTTTGATTGTTCTGGAAATGAAACTCAATATGATCAGATTTTTGCTCAACTATGTGGCAAGTGCCATTTAAACTACTAACACTCTGTTTTAATTTTATTGGCCTGTTAGTCTGAGTCCAGAGTACCTTGTTCACACAGTCTATTAGTGGAGACAACCTGCGGTTGATGTCATTCCCTAGTAGACAGGGTGTTCCCTCTGGAGTCACAGCTATGACCGGGTGTTTCACCTTGTGTCGACCAATTTTTATTTCCAAATCCGCAGTCCCCTCGACAGGAATTTAATTCCCGTAGAAGTTCTGGAGTTGTCCAAGAAGAGGGGTGAGAGGGATCTGGTATCTCACCCCCCTTCCTGAATTGTGCTGCTCGAAGGCCCTTTTTGACAGAAGAGTGGCTTGGTATCCAGTGTCCATCATTGCTGAAATTGCACATTGCCCTTGCACTTGAACAGGGGCATAACATCGCCCCTCCTTCTCCTCAAAAGTGCAAAGGTAATGAGCATTTCGGCCAAGCTGGGTGTTCAATTTCTTTACTTTGGACTCTGACACAGTGGAGTTTTGGACAATTTTCTGTGCTGGAGTCTGGGAATCAGTAATGAAAATTTGACATCCTAAAATAGTGGAGGTTTTGGAATCCCCTGTTTACCTTAGCTCTATGCTGCCCCCGTTTACCGTGTGGCAGTCACTACAACCAATTTGTGGGGAGGATCCCTCCATTACTATTTTACTCTCATAATAGCAATTCTGGGGTTCAGGGATGGGTGACTCTGAATCAGTCCCCACACCCACCCAGTCTTCATCTGGATCTCTCAGGACCCATTTTTCTTTGGGAGGAATTCCCCTGTCCCTGAAGGAGAATATTGTTTTCCCAGAATCCTCTGAGGATTCTTCCCCTTCAAACTAGAGGACAGTAACTTCCTCCACAAAATGGGCCTTTTTACTGTCTTTATTTCTCTTACCCACCTTCTGTTCCCTGGGTTACAGATTTTCAGGGGCAAGAGATTTTTGTTTCGGTTCCTGTGTGTCCTGGGGCTTTTCAAAGGTAAGGAAGGAAGCTTCCTCTAGGACTTTACACCTCCCTTTCCCCCGTGCCTCCTCTTCTAGAACCGGTGAGTTGTCGGGGTTCTCTCTCCGTCATTGTTCTGGGGTACCAGACTTTGGTTTGAGGGGTTCTGAGCCACCATGTTCATCTGAGGGTTCTGCTGAGACCTCAACATGCGACCCAGATCCTGTGTGAGGTTCTGGACCTGATGCTCCAGTTGGGACACCCGTTCTGGCTGATACAGGGATCCCTGTTCATATCATGGTGGTTCTCGGGAAAGGTAATTATCCCTTCTCCCGGAGTACCCTAGGAATTGTGGATTTTGGTAACCCTCCACCCTTGGCCTCACCTCTCCCGGATTGGGTTGTCTGGGCTCCTGAAAGCGGGGAAAGAAAGGAGGGCTGTCCTGCAGGTTGGGGTTTTGTGGATACCAGAGAAAGAAGCTCAACCCAGTATTTGGAGGATTACTGTCCTCCTGGGGAAAGTCATGAGGGAAGTTTCCCGGGGCAGTACTTACCTGATTGGATCCCCCCTTTGGGCTGGGAGAGCCCTTTTGGCCTCTGGTTTTGCTGGTTTGGGATTGGTGCATTTTTAGGCTCCCCCATTTCTACGTCCAAAATGGGGGCAACCTTCACCTCCGCCACCTTAGCAGCAGCAGGGGTGTTGGTTGGCTTGGAGTTTTTAACCTGATTTTTATTTTCTGCAGATTTTTGGACTTCATATATCCGGGTAGCCTGCTCCATTACCCAGTCCAGAGATCTTTTATCATGAACATCCCTCACCAGCTGGGTCATAATGTATTTAGGGAGTGCATGAAAGTAGGTAGTGATAAACTCTTTGCTATCCGTGCGCACCCTCTTGGTGGTTTGGGCAAAGGCGTGTTTAAATTCCTGCACAAACTCTCGTGGGGCCTGATCTTCTCCACACTGTAGATTGTAGACTGCTTTGTGAGCCTCTTGGGGGTTTCTATGGGTGGAGAAGTGCTTCAAGATGGCCGTCTTGTAGGTGGACCATCTTGAATGTTTTTGGTCTTCCAGTCCAGCAAAGAAGCTGGAGTATTCTGGAGAAAATGTCCATTTGGCATAATCTATACAGTTCTGGCTATCTTTTATGTGAAATGTGTCCATCATTTGTTCATAAAGTTCCAAATGCTCCCAGACAAAATATTTTGCGTTTTTATTGTACAGTGTCATGAAATTCCTGATGGCCTTGATCTGCCTAATGGGGTCTTTCACCATAACTCTTTTTAGTTTATCTGCCTTCTTTTGCCGCGTCACCGGAGTTCATTCGCCCTCAGACTCAGAGGCACTGCTGTTTGAGGTCCCAACATGATCTTCTAGGTGCTCCCTGATTGTGTGAGCTTGGGAGGGGCTTGCAGAATGGTGGGGCCTAGTTTCCTCTCCCCTGTGGCACGCAGGAGAGTAGTCTTCTGACTGTTCCCTGCTTGCAGGGTTGGCAGAGTATCCCCCCACTGCCCTGATTGGGTGGAGATCTTCAGGATGCTCTTTTGGGGCCTCTTTTCCTGTTGTTCTTATGCAAATCGAACCAACTGGTCCCTATGGAGGTAGTGATTCTGCAGATCTAATTCCCTGACTTTCTACTCGTAGGAGGTTTCCATGTCAGTGACATCAGCCATTATATTTTGTATCTATACAGGGACGCCCTTCTATCAATTTCTGGGGGGCGCTGACCTGTCAGCTGCATCATGTTAGGCCTATTTAATTCTGATGGCCTCATGGTTTCTGGCTCATGTGAACGGGTAGCCATGAAGTCAGCAGTGCACAAAGTATCAAATGGGTTTGAGTTCCTTAGTACAGATGTCATCATACTATGATCAGGGGTTGCCCTGCCCCTCTCTACTTGTTTGGGGTCCCCCCAGTCTGGATCAAATGTAGCAACTTCTTTCTCCAACCTCGGTAGTTTCTCCTTTTCAGCCCCTATCTCTTGATAATAGGCAAAGATCTGCGTCTTTTGCTCAGCTATCAAGGCTTTATTGGCCTTTATGATCCGCTCTTGAGCAACACCTGCTGGTGGAGCCCCTCTTTCTCCTCACAGAGGGCCTCATTGTCTCACTGCGCTACCTGTATGGTTTGGGAACAATGAAACAAAATCTGTTGCAGGAGGTGAACCTCCTTTTTCTGCACATTTAGAGCCTCCAGGCCTGCTCTAACTCGAGTTCCATTTGTCTCCTATGTCCCATTATTTTATCACATTCTTCTTTTATACCAGTCAGTACCTGAAGGTCTGACTCCTTTCTCTCCAGCTTGCTTTTTAAACTGCTCATTCTGTTCATGTCTCATGACACTCCATTCTTAAGGAATTTAATTGGGACTATTGGTCTACATTATTTTGCTGTTGGAGAGCCAAGTCCTCTTTTAATTTTTTTATATAATTTCTAGATTCTGCCTCAGAATCATGGCTCGTTTACAATTTTTGTTATGCTAATTTTAGATCAGTCTGAATTTCAATTAAGAGTTCATATTGCTTTTGCACAAGAGTTGTATTTTCTTCATGTTTTTCCCGCATCACTCCCTTATGGAGATACATGAAGGCCGTGAATCTGACAATTTTAATCTGCTCCTCTTTAATTTTCGGAGTCATATATAACTCGCTCAAAGCTTGATGTAATAGGCCACCGTCCTGCCACATGTCCATGTTCATGGTGGTGACCTGTTGCGTCATTTCTTCTAGCCAGACTTTTTCATCTTGTTCTGCCCATTCCCCTCTGACAAATAACTTGTGCAGAAAGTCCTCCCTCTACTGTGGTCATTTTGGAAAGCGTTCTTTCTTTATTAATTTATTTATGTAAGGGTAACCTGTATTCTGTTGCTTTTTGTCTATTCTGGGGTTGATTTAGTTCTAATTGTATACACAGCCCTGGTACTTAGGATATTTGTTTTGGGGAGGCACTTCTACAGTGTAACCCAGTGTTCCAACAACACAAAGGGCCTCATTACAACCTTGGTGCTAAGTGCACCAACTTTACCACCATGGTGTAAACTCCGTTTACACCATGGTGGATGGCGGATTTACCGCCCCATTCCAAGGTGAGTGGGGCGGTAAATCCCCATTTCCCATTTTCCCTTCCCCATTCCCATTTTTGCCCCATAGGGCATAATGGGAGTGGGGAAGGCGCTAATTACGGCACCGTAAATTACGGTGCCGTAATTAGCACCAAGGTGCCTTAGCACCATGGAACTTAACGCCTGCAAAAAGCAGGCGTTAAGGTGGGAATCAGGCGTTAAGGGTTAACGGTGGCGTTAACCCTTAACGCCTGAGTTGTAATGAGGCCCAAAGTACCACTACCTTGCAGGTTACTCTGCTGTGTTAAACTGTCACGGGTGGCAACACAAACCCAAACCCCAGCTACTTGCCCCCAATTTTGTTAAGGATTTCAATCAGGTGACACACACCGGACCAAGACCCATACCCCTAGCCTTGGATGTAGCACGCAATTGGAATGCTTTCTCTTTATTTTCTACGAATTCAATTTGAGATGGCACAAAACCCGTCTAACAACCCCTTTTACAAATGCCCCGGGTCACAATGGACCATGAACCAGGCCGGTTGGTGGAAATGCAATATTTATTTATTTTAAAATTCAAAGAAATCACACAAATTTTATATTGGGCAGCAATCACCAATGGGGTGATAATTACAATGGAAACTGAAGAAATACACTTGGTTAACCAACTTCAAGAACATATCCAATGCACAAATTAATAGGAGCAGTTTTGAAATACAGGTAGATAGCACCTGAGTTAATATTTCCCCCTGCAATGCTCTCAGAAACCCCAATGAATCGAATGTGGAGTGGATAAAAAGAAGCAGCAGGGAGTCAGGGATATGAGATAGCAAACAAAATCCAAATCCGACCTTCCCTCATAACAGAAAATGGAAATGGCATACAAATGACACTCAGAATATGACAAAAAATTAATTAATGTGCGGTTAAATCAATGAGGCGAATATGATTTCTCACAATAGCAGGAATGAATAAACACTAGCAACCACAAGGCAAGATATCAACAAAAGGCATACAGTTCAAAAGCAAGTGGAAAGTAAGAACATGATGCAGCCGAATCACACGTTGGAAAGTTGCATATTTCTCAATTGCAGTTTTAAATGTCAAAACAAATTTAAGAAAAATGGGTGAAATAGTCCAAACCGGAATGCTGTTTTGGGCTGGGGAATAGATGCACATCACAGGGACAATATAGAAGTGAAAGGATGGTTATAGCTGAAGAATTGGATGAGATTTGCAAGATAAAAGGAGGTTCGGTTTAGGAAAAATAAAGCCATTAAAGAGAGAAAATCGGTTTGGAAAGAAAAAGACAAAGTTTACTTATACTATATTATCAAGAAGATAGCGCTGCCCATGAAACAGGTTAAGCGGCCGGATTAACCCGCTCCACGTCACGTTTCCCTTTACGTGCAAATTTATTAAATTATTCAAAATATTACTAAGGAGTTACAAAATGGGGTGAATGAAAGAATGGCGCTAGCACTATGAATCAAGGACAGGATGCACAAAGAATTCTGACAGTTGAACAAATTATCAAGGCATGGATAGGGTTGCTAGAGAGTGGAACAAAGACAAACGGTCAAGATGGGGTAGGCTATGTTGCTATGGGATGGGGAAAACTCACAATCCGATCTTGAATTTGCGATTAGGAACTGTCACCTGGGTTCTGGACACCAAGTCTCAGGTTGCCAGGTAGTGGCGGACTCTCCTAGCAGAACAACAGCTGGGCCTGCCTGGTCACTGGATAGCAAGTACAGCTGGGTGGCAGGTGTACAGCGGGCATGCAGTCAGTGGGCAAAAAGCCAGTCTGGTCACAGGATGCTCCCCAAAATGGTACCACAGCTTTTCCCCTTTGTTCTTGTGGTTTTTAGTGGGTTTTCTGCCTTGCTGAGATAGGGTCAGCTATGCTTTGGCCTAGCAGTAGCATCTGGAATCTGGCAAGATGAATGTAGAAGATCAGGATACGCAGGGCTGGCAATTCTGGAGAGAGTGTGTCCAGAGTTCTGTCACCCTCCCTTATTTATGAGGCAAGGTGACATCATAGGATTATACGGTGGGGCAGGCTGAGCTGGGCACGCCTCTAAACAACTGGATTGGTCAGAGGTGATTGTTACCGCATTGCTGTCAGCTGGTTGGATTTTTAAGGACATGACATCAGCTTTATGGCGTCGCTTTACAATGCATAGGATCATCCCACAGTTATTTTAGCTAAAATCATTCCTCACATAAATCACACATTTACGCAATTGTGGCATTTTGACAAATTACCTAGGCAGATTACATATTTCACGCAGAGCATGACAGTCCAACTCTCTAGTTTGTAAGACTTTGTTTCGTCCGTCTAATAATTTTACGTAATTTTCCATGATAAACATTCGACCTAAAATTCTATAACTTTATATATGGGTATAGATTATCATAAGGCATGTAAGTATTGAATTTCAAAGTGGCATCATGTACACTTTCCTCAGAATATCCAATTCTCTGCCATTTCTGTTCCCAATATGGCAGTGAAGGCTACCACGCCTTGTTTAAAAACTAGAAAAATTACATTTAAACTGTTAACTTTTTACATTCCTGCAAAGTCCTGTTACAGAGATTAAAGTCTTAAAAGTTTACTAATAAAAGAGTATTTTGAGACAAATGGTCAGCATTGTCTCCCAAATAACAGCATAGCTTACAGGGCTGCTCTTGAGTTGGCTTTGAAGCTCCTAGTAATAGTTTTGAGGATGTGTGATTTCCTATTTCACACGCATTTGTCCCAGAATCTCTATTGTAAGAGGCCTCTTCCCAAACAAAAGGTTGATGGGCATGGGATGTTTAGTGCTTTTGGTCCATTCAAAGTTTTCAAAGGTAGCAATTAGCACGCATGTGTCCCGGATCGATTGTAGGTCCTTCTGTTGCTAGCAACCCCCCAAGCAGAACCTGTTTGGCTACTTTCAGAAGAAAGCCCATGTCTTTATTTCTTTATTTTATTTTATTTTTGTTCTGAATCAGAAGCAAGCCTGTTGAAATAACATATCCCATATATGTTTCCCAGCAAAACCCCCTTTACATTACTAGGCAAGGACAAGTTTTTATTCAACATTGTTTTTTTAAACATGCATTTTTTTTATTTGCAAAAGCCTATTTTGACACATGGTGAATGCTGCTGGAATATCTCTTTTTAAAGGTTTTCTCTTCGATCTGACGTCCCAATGTTGTTCTGCAGCCCCAGCCAGTTTCTCTTATGCAGCAATCTGTTTAAGACACAGATCCACTGAAATTGACATAGGCCCATAAAGCTGGGGTATCTTTGAAGTATTGATTTTTGACATTTTGTAACCCAAAAGACAAGCATTTTCTTGTGAGGTGGAAAGTAAAGCTTCTGTTAATTTCCCAGTTCTGGCCTGAAGCAGCCTGTCTAGCAGGGATGATGCTCTCTTCTGCTAGAGCACAGTCTGTCATGAACTGCCATCTGCGTCCCTTCTGGACTTCGTGGCCCCTGACACATAGGGGATTGAACTCAGTAATCCTTCCAACATGGCCGCTTGTTGCGGAACTCTGCTTGCCAGTCTCTGCGTTACACGCTCTATGTTCTACAAAACAGACACACACACCCCCGGCTCTGCGTGTCTCAACGCTACTGCTCGCCAGAGTTCGCTCTGGGCTATTTTCCTGATCTCTCTATTCCCGGTTCCTTGATTCCTCCTCCTTTTTCCTTTCATCCCTCAAACTTACCAAACTTTCCTGGATTTTTGCCCGCGCTCAAGCCACGGGTTCCGTGCCTGCGTGCGCGGAGATTGTTCCTTCCTGGTTCCGTCCTGGACAATCTGAACGAAGCACGCTGGAACCGAAGACCCGCGCGTGGGCTTAAATGAATCCGAGACCGTGCGGAGGAAGTCACAAAAGAAGGTCGCAAGCAAACAGGAAAGACAGGTGAGAAGGGGAGAGACTTGTGACAGATTGAGACGCCTAAAAATCGATACGGATACAGGGATGGAAGCCGCGGTTCAAGATCTCATGCAAGGCATGCAGGAAGTCACCACAAAAGTTCAAAACCTTAAGGCTGAGAACGCTGCCTTAAAGCAGTTGGTATTGTCTTGTGATTCTGCTACCAAGGAAAGTGTGTTATTGGGAGGAGTGGTGGAGAAATATGATGGCTCTCCAAAGACCCTTTGTGCCTTCCTTGATTCATGCTTGGTTCATTTCACCTTCAAGCCCTACTACTTTTCCACCCCTAGAGCAAAGGTGGGATTTATGATATCACACCTCACTGGCAACGCATTAACCTGGGCAACCCCCCTAGTCAATTCGGACAACGCCCTCCTGGATGATTACAATGGATTCGTGGAAGCCCTAAAGGCCTTGTTTGATCGTCCTGACCAGGTTTACAGCGCTCAGGAACGTCTACTTGATTTTCGACAAGGCTCCCAGGATATGCTTACCTATGTCACCCATTTCAAACAACTTATGAAGGAAGCTGATTGGTCCCAAGAGGCTAAAGGACGAGCTAGCCAGGGTAGCTCACCCTAATTCCTTCCAGGCCCTCTTGGAACTTTCCTTGTAAATTGATTTTCGAATCCAGGAAAGAAAGGCAGAGAAAAAGAAGTCAAAATCATCATTCCAAAATGCTGTCATAGACCACCCTTCTCGCCCAGAACCCGCAGTTTCTCCGACCTCAGATCCAGAGCCCATGCAACTGGGGGCATTCCGTGGACCCATTACCCCACAAGAAAGGATACGCCGTATTCACACTGGTCTCTGCATGTATTGCACCTCCAATAAACATCTTGTCAGAGAGTGCCCTATTGCTCCTCCGCGGCGTTCGGGAAACGCCAGCTCCCGATCCTAGATGGGGCACAGTTTCGGGAGAATTATGTCTACTCCACATCAATTCCTTCCTTGAACTCTCCTGGACCAAACAAGCTTGTGATTCTTCAGGCCTTTCTATCGCCTTCCAAGAAAGAATCTTACCCCATTCTGGCATTAGTGGATTGCGGAGCCATGGGTATATTCATAGATCATGATTGGGTCACTACTCACATCATTCCACATGAAACTCGAGAGACGATGCAACCAGTAGAGGCAATGGATGGAAGACCCCTATCTTCAGGACCCATAAACCTTCAAACTAAAGAGATCCTACTCTCTATAAATCACCATCAAGAGAGGATCAAATTTGACATCATAAGATCTGCCCACTATCCGATGGTTCTAGGCATGCCCTGGTTACAGAAGCATATCCCCTACATCAATTGGGTAGCAGGCTCCTTGTTTCTTGGTTCTGAACACTGTATGTCCTACTGCTTATTCCTAGATTCCTTACCAAAGTCCTCTGAAAACTCGCAAGAAATCCAGCAGAGTCCAGTCACTGTCTCTAACATCATCCAAATTCCCAAGGCCTATCAGGCTTACTCAGATGTATTTTCGACTGCCATAGTTCAAGCTCTTCCTCCTCACAGACCTGAGGATTGTGCCATCGATACTGAGCCTTCAGCAGTGATCTCTTTCGGGAGAATGTTTATTTTATGAGAACCTGAAAAAAGGGCCCTCCGGGAATACCTGGATACTAACTTGGAAAATGGCACCATACGACCATCCATGTCCCCGGCGGGCGCTTCGTTATTTTTCGTTCCCAAGAAAGATACCAAGGAGCTTAGACCATGTCTAGATTACCGTGGCCTTAACCAGTGTACTCTCAAGGACCGCTACCCATTGCCTCTCATCTCGGATATCCTGGAAGCAGTAAGAGGTGCAGTACTATTCACAAAATTAGATCTCAGGGGTGCCTACCATCTAATTCGTATAAAGGAAGGTGACGAATGGAAAACAGCCTTTAGAACACCTTTTGGCCATTTTGAATACCTGGTTATGCCCTTCAGACTTGCTAATGCTCCAGCGGTCTTCCAACATTTTATGAACCGGTTGTTTTCTGACATGCTGTTCCTCTTTGTCATTGTATATCTGGACGACATACTGATATACTCCAAGGACCATCTGAAACATGAAGAACACGTAAAGGCAGTTTTACAACGTCTACGTGAACATAAGCTCCTGGCCAAACCCGAGAAGTGTCTTTTCCATGTATCAACTGTTCACTATCTCAGATTCGTTCTTAGCCTTAAGGGGATTGGAATGGAACCCTCAAAGGTAGATTCCATTCTATCCTGGCCCGTTCCAACTACTATAAAACAAATTCAATCCTTCCTGGGGCTTGCTAACTTCTATCGGAAATTTATACCAGCCTTTTCGGAGATTGTACATCATATTGTTACATTGCTAAAGAAGGATACCCCCTTTCAGTGGACCTCAGCCCAAGATACGGCCTTCCAACGCTTGAAGTCGGAGTTTACACAAGCTCCCATCCTAGCTCAACCCGACATTGATCACCCTTTTCTTGTGGAAACTGATGCCTCCAACTACACCATCGGGGCAGTCCTAAAACAGGAACTTGATGATAAGTTAGAACACCCCATCGCCTATCTTTCTCGCACCTTGACTCCCAGTGAAACTCATTATTCCGTCCTGGAAAAGGAACTGCTAGCCATCAGCCAAGCCTTCACTGATTGGCATCATCTTCTCCTGGGAGCCAAACACCCGGTACAGGTCCGCACAGACCATCGGAATCTTCAAGTCCTGCAATCCCTAGAATGTAGAAACAGTCGTCAAGCCCGTTGGGACTTCTTTTTTGCTCAATATCAGTTTCAAATCCATCATGTCCCTGGAACACACAACATGATAGCCGATGCCTTATCCAGACGTCCTGATTACGAAACCCTTAAAGATCAGACTTTTCCTAAGATGTTTCCCCACACAATATTTGTTGCCCAAGCAATCACCCTCCTAGCGGATATTTGAATTCAAACTCAGTCCTCTGAAACCTGGAAGGAGTTTAAGAGAAACAATCGATGAAAACTCAAGACAAGGGATGGATATCTGTTCAAGGACAATCACTTGGTCATCCCCGCTCCTGGACTGCAGCAAAAGATCACAAGAATATGTCATGATACTTTTCATTCAGGACACTGTGGCATCACCAACACCCTCCGTTCAATACAAAGGCAATTTTGGTGGCCGAGGATGAAAGAGGATGTCCAGATCCATATCCAGGCATGTGCAGCCTGCAATCAGAACAAACATGATAATAAGAAACCGGCATGTCTACTGCTTCAACCAGCAATACCAACAAGACCCTGGGAATTCATCGCCACAGATTTTATCGTGGAACTAACATCTTCCAGCGGATACACAACTATCATGGTTACCATTGATTTCTTCACTCATATGGCTCATTTTACACCTTTATGCAAACTGCCATACTCATCTGAACTCGCCGGAATCTTCCTGGAACACATATTCCGGCTTCATGGGCTACCCTCCAAGATCATTTCTGACCGAGGACCCCAATACATATCCCAGTTCTGGAAACAATGATGTCGTATACTGGGAATCCAATGTGCCTTGTCCTCAGGTTATCACCCACAGACCAATGGAGCCACTGAACGTGTAAACCAAACTCTGGAACAGTATCTTTGTTGCTTTGCCACCAAGGTCTAGGATGAATGGTCACTCTTAATACCTGTGGCCGAATTCGCTTACAACAATTCGGATCATTCAGCTATCAACACCAGTCCTTTCTTCTGTAGTCAAGGATTTCATCCTTCAGTTCTACCTTCCATTCTCCCACACCCTATCCCAGTTCCTACGGTTGATTCCTGGATTGAAACCCTTATTAATGTACATAAAGAAGCAAAGGAACACTTAGAAAAGGCCCGAAAAGACGTTAAACATCATGTTGACTCCAGAAGAAGACCTGGGCCTTCTTACTCCGTAGGCGATAAAGTCTGGTTATCCTCGAGACTCCTTCCTCGACATCTGTGGCCAAATAAACTGTCTCCCAGGTATTACGGGCCCTTTTCTATAAAAGAAATCGTCAATCCAGTGGCCTTTCGACTTCGGCTACCAGAATCATGGAAAAGGATCCATCCTGTCTTCCACACCTCTCTATTGGAACCATATGTTCAGCCCTCTCGAACTGCTCCAAGATCTACCCCAGTGATTATCAATGACCAACTCAAATATGAGGTTTCCAAAATCGGTGACTCTAGATACCGACGTGGTCAACTACAATATTTAGTCGAATGGAAAGGGTACCCTCCCAGTGAGCGCACCTGGGAACCCGTGTCAAACATGAATGCTCCCAGGCTGATTCGAAGATACCATCTTATACATCCAGGCAAACCCGGAGGAGCTGGACTTCAGAGGAGACATATGTCATGAACCGCCGTCTGCGTCCCTTCTGGACTTCGTGGTCCCTGACACATAGGGGATTGAACTCAGTAATCCTACCAACATGGCCGCTTGATGCGGAACGCTGCTTGCCAATCTCTGCATTACACGCTCTGCGTTCTACAAAACAGACATGCCCCCACGGCTCTGTGCATCTCAACGCTACTGCTCGCCGTAGCTGGACGTGTGCTGCCGGAGTTCGCTCGGGGCTATTTTCCTGATCTCTCTATTCCCGGTTCCTTGATTCCTCCTCCTTTTTCCTTTCATCCCTCAAACTTACCTAACTCTCCTGGATTTTCGCCCATGCTCGAGCCACGGGATCCGTGTCTCCGTGCGCGGACATTGTTCCTTCCTGGTTCCGTCCTGGACAATCTGAATGAAGCACACTGGAATCCGAAGACCCACGCGCGGACTTATATAAATCCCAGACCGTGTGGAGGAAGACACAAAAGAAGGTCACAAGCAAACAGGAAAGACAGGTTAGAAGGGGAGAGACTTGTGACACAGTCTGGATATGGATGGGAATGGCAGGGCCTCATTAATTAAAGGAGTGTGATGTTGAACAGATGAAAATAGCGTCAGGGCAGGATCCTTTTCAATGTAAAATATTCCCTTTTCAATGGGAACTTTTTGCAAGCAGCAGAGCAGCGCTGCTTTTCAATTCGCTTCTTTTGGTGCACACAAGAACACATACTGGCGGCCTTTTTCAGTGTGCTCTCTGTTCCAACTTGCCCAATAGTTGTTTGGCAAGATGGTGCAGCCATCATTTTGTAGCTGCAAAACGCAGTTTTGATGCGGGGCAATGGTGCTCCAAGGAGCCAGTGCAGCCATTTTGCTGTTAACTGCTGAAGTGCAGCTTGATCATGGACGGGGATTCTGCTGAGTGGGTCAATGTACCCCACAGAGGGGGTTCTCACTTGCGCAGAAGTCTTGTACTGTCATTGGTTTATTCCGGCCTGTTGTTTGCTTTTTACTAATAAATTGTTCACCAATCCACTGGAATAGTCAGTGATCATTTTTCCACGACAGAGCGAAGGACAAAGGGTGCAAATGATGCTGCCTGGAACAAAGCACACCACAAACTAACTGCTTCTGATGCACCTCTGTATCTAAAGTGTCCTGTGTGAGAAACCTGAAGGTGCCCTCAGATCTACTCCGCAGGGATCTTCTGTTCAGGTGGCCTGGGAAGGGCCATCGCTTTTGGATCCCAACCCTGGGGGTGGACAAGCGAGGGAGAGTGGATAGTCCTTGGGGATTGGAGAGAGGGTGCCTGATATTGACCTAACCTCGCCTCCCTTAGCCTATATGGGCTATTGGCAGTCTCATCCCATCCTCCCCTATAGTTTTACCTTAAGTACTGAGAAGAAGAGGCAATGTGGATTTCCTATTATAAACACCACTCTAGTAGTGGTCTGAGGGCATGTGGTAGTGAAGATCAGGCATGTCACACTAATATTCTTAACAAAGGTTAGGCAATTGAGGATACCTCATTTCACCTGCAACCTGTTTGAAATAAAGAAGAGTATAAAAGATGGAATCCAGAGGCAGAAGGAAAAGAGAAACAAGGAATTGCTGTGCTGAGGAGCGAGAAGCCGGACGCCGCTGAAGAGTCTTGCTGAGGTAACTGTGCAGGACTGGGAGCACCTGTATGGGAAGGTATACAGCAGGTGCTGCCGGGGAGCAGAGGCGGAGCCAAGCACGAAGGCCGGCGTGTTCTGAACAGAGGACCCGGCGAACTGACAAGTTGGTTTTCCCGCTCGGGGAGAAGCCACTGAGTGGAGCTACAGAGACCCAGTAAGTGTTGGGAGACACTAGGAAGGCCAGAGTGCTCCAAGGGACCTTGGAATTGACACTGGTCCATGAAGGTAGTGAGCACTACATTTATTGAATACCAAACTGAATGAAAGGTGCTGCTTAAGCCCGCTCAAGTGAAAATTCCATGTATTGAATACTGAACTGCATGGAAGGTGCTGCTTAAGCCCGCACAAGTTAAAACTACATCTATTGAATACTGAACTGTATGAGAGGTGCTGCTTAAGCTCACACTAGTGAGAACTACCTTTGTTGAATACCGGACTACATAAAAGGTGTCATTCCTGCTTGCACAACATAAAGTTACATTTTTGTGAAAGCTGAACAGAATGAAAGGTGCTATCCTGATAAATTAACACATTACATTTCCTGAATCTGGAGCGGCAGGAAAGTCGTGGTTTGAGTGAAACCAAGTAAATGTTACATTTATGAAAGACTGAAGGAAAATAAAGCTGTTACTTGATTAAACTATGAAGTGCTAAACACAACATGAACATTTTGAGACACTCAAGTATATCAAGTAACCCAAATACCAGAAAAGCACCTTAAGGATAATGTGAAAGTGAAGAGTTGTTGTGAATATTACTGAACGACTGTGGGGGAAACTTATGGTTGTGTGACCTGTGATGGGTGCACCGTGTGGTCTGACAACTGCACCTAGACAAGGAAGTTTCCTAATACTGATATTATCAATATCAAAAGTCAAATCACAGATCAAGCATGTGGTTACTAGTTGTGTGACCTGTAATGGGTGGACCGTGTGATCTGACAACTGCGTCTAGACCATAAACCACTAAATATTGGAAAAGCAACGAAGAAGTGTATGTCCTTGGTGAAGCTAACCAAAGGACGGGTCAAACAGACCAGTTATACTCTTGTGAACTTGTGAATAGAGGAAGCAAGTCAACTGTTCAGTATAAATCTTGGGGAGGGGAACACTGAGGACCAAAGAACTGGAGAGTGTTTATCTTGGGGAAGGGAGTCCCAAGATCACAGTGTTATATGAATTTGATTACATTTAAACTTGGGATGGGAAAACCGAAAGCCCTCTTTCGATGCAAACTGTGATACCTGTGAAACTTCAGAACGTGATCAAACCTCCTTGAAACAAAGTTACATTGGAACTGTATTGAACTAGAACACTTATCTTTAGTTGAGAACATTTCCCCACTATATTTTGTTGTAGTTGTAAGGACAAGCATAGGTTTTGATACAGACAGACTTTTGATTTGGACTTTTGGGCCCAGACATTCCTTAGATTTCTTTAGGCAGGGATAATCCCACCATAGAATAGGGTTAGTTAGGCGTTACACCATCCTGATCATTAATTAAACTTTGTTTAGAAATATATCGCTGTTGTCTGTGTCCTTTCTCTACATATCATGACTGTTCACATATTTAAATTTATATTTGATTTAGTTGAAATACAACTTTACAAAACAAGTTCCTTTAAAATATATATAAAAGTTTACCATATCATCAAATAAAAAAAGTTCATAACATTTTACAAGATAATACATTATAAAACAAATTATTTGAAATTCATATAGGTATAAAGTTAAAACATCCATGTTTTTAAAATGTCTCTTTTTCACAACATTTCATAATTTTACAAGACTTCCATTTGCAAATTGTACGCTGTTTCCATAATTGTTTCTTTACATTATTTCTGTAGTTTCTACTAAACTATTCAGATACAATGGCTTTATCGGTGAATGCCCTTTCCTTTCATAATCCTCATTTGCTCTTTTTCAGGTGGATATCCAGCTGTATTCTTGCCAAATATTTGATAACAGCAATGTTTAAGGATATGTATTGTGCATTACACAGTCTCAGCCATAGAGTATTCGTAGTTAATTGTTGGTATTTAGCGAAGAATTTTAGAAAGTATTCTTTCCTCAAATTTGCAAGTTGTATACATTCACCCATTATATGTTTTAGTGTTTCTATTTTAGCATCATCTTTGCAATATCTACACATGGTGCTTCATTTTTTCTCCTTATTCCATGTAGCCAGTCTTGCTCTAGTCGGCCACAAATCAAATCTAAATCTCATAATTTGTGTTCTGTCTTATATGTCAGGGTACCTTAATAAGAATTTGGGAACCTCATGGATTTTTTAAAGTCCATAGTTATCCATTTTAAATGTTGGTATCTTTCACATTCTGATATTGTTTCATCCAATCTGTCCACCAAAATGTCCACTTAGCTCGATGATAGTCATTTGTCAGCACCTCCTCTTTCATTACTCTTCTACTCTCTGACTTCCAAAGGTTTAACATAGCCGTCCCCTCTTCCACAAACGATTGAGAGATAATATCAATCACTGTGGATTTGTATCAGCTTACACCTTTACATTTTTCATATATTGAGAGCGAATTCCAGTTAATTACTGCTCTCAAAGAAGGCAAGCCTAACTCGTGCTGTGTTATTAGCATAAAAAGCTTTTGGGAAGGCCTACTATCTGTTTCCAGTATAGACCTTCCACATATGTCCAATTTGGATGATCTGTGCTGAGTTTGCTTGCAGCTCCACATGTCATTGTCGGAATCCCTTTTTGCCTGTACTACGTCAGAATTGGAATTGACGTATAGTTACCATATTTTCTCTGTATGCATTTAGCTTGAGAGCATAACATTTGCATCTTGCATTTTACTTCTTTATACGGTGCATCAGGTTTACTATTGTTAACATTTGTTCTCAGATATTTGTATGTTTTTATTATCTTGATTTGCTTACCACCAATGGTCCAGAGTTTGGATATTTTATATAGGCAAGTTTTATTAGCACCGATAATCAATATATTTGATTTTTCTGTGTTCATATGTAACCTGTTTTCTTTTGTGTGATTTTGCAAAGCTTGCAATGATCTATGCAGACCGATTGGGGTGCGATCCAATATTATAAGATCGTATGCATATAAATGATGCCCTACAGTGCATTTGTACATTTTTGGTGGAAATTATCTCACTTTTTGTAGATCATTGTTTACGGCTCGGATATAAAAATTAAAAAGCGTTGCTGCCAGCAAACCTCCTTGCTTTAATCCAATATTTGTGGGTATAGGTTTAGTAAGTAGTCCTTCTCGATTCAGTTTACTTGTATTGTTGTTCCCAAATACAGTTGCTGGATTAAACTGAGAATGTATTATTATTATTATTATTATTATTATTATTATTATTATTATTATTATTATTATTATTATTATTATCATTATCATTATTATTATTATTATTATTATTATATGTTGGACAGCCCACGGCTTTTAGTTTGTTCCATTACTTGGGTTGTGAGACAATATCGAATGCTTGTTTATAGTCTATAAAAGCTATATAGACATTCTGTTTTTTCTTTGTCACTTGATGTTTTAAAGCTTGGACTATCATAAGGTTTGGTGCTGTGCCAACTCCAGTAATGAACCCTGATTGTTTTGAGTCTAATACATTATTATCTTTTAACCAATAGTTTAGTACATTCTAATAGATTCTGTGCTTTCTGGGTTTTTGCAAAGTCTACATGCTTTTTCCTTAGATCCTGTTCTGATGGCTAGGATTTCCTGGGCGGGTAGTAAGTTGAGACGTGCTTGCAGTAGGGTTCTCATTAGGGGTTTGCTTGGGTATTTTTTACAGTACATCATCAGTTTGTTTAGTGTCATGGGAAGATGAGCTAGTAGTTTGTTTGAGGCTGTTTTCTCATTTGTGGTTATCTAGTCTAGACACTCCATTTTTGTTTTAATCCTTAGTGGATTATTCGTTAGTTCTTCCTCTGTGTAAGCAATCTCCCGTAATTTGTGTTTTTGGGCCTTTACCCAGTCATTCAGGAAGCAATTGTTTCCTTTAGCAATTTCTTCTGCTATCATACGATGGATTTGGAGACTCTTAGGATGTTAGATTTTTCTGTATAGCTGTATGGTACTGTGGTCCACCACTGCTTTCAGGGAGAGAAGTCCTAGTTCACGTCTTATCTCAGCTGATGATGTTGAATTTAGGAGTCCTAGTACCGATCTCTAGATGAAACCTTCGAGTTTTTGCCACAACAAAGGAGGGATTGTCGGTGTAGCGTCCATCCCATAAGTCAATGCCGGATGATCTTAGCCTTGTAGAAATTAATGGCAGGTTAGAGTGAAAATTTGCTGTATTTTCTATCGACTGCACGTAATTGGGCGGCTAAGTTCTTAGCCTTTATCCACAATACTTGTTGTATATTCAAGGCTTTCTTGGTGGAGTCAGTTTGGACTCCGAGGTACTTAAATGTTCGGACGACTTCGATTTTCGTCTCGTGTAGATACCACTGTAGGTCTCTTTCTTTTTGGTCCCTGGTTTTTGGAAGATCAGTATTTTAGTTTTTGATTTATTAATCTCGAGGTTGTTTTCTTTAGTATATTGCGTCAGGTTGTCGGGCTGTCGTTGGAAACCGATCTGAGTGAGGTCAAGTAATATCAGGTCATCAGCGTATAAGAGTCTTGGGACCGTCTCATTTCCTATTTTTGGTGCGAATGCCCTGATCTTGTTTTGATTGTCCTGGAAGTCGCAGAGGAAGGCTATAAAAAGGGCTGGTGCTAGTGGGCAGCCTTGCTTCACTCCGCGGTATGTAGATATTGGATCGGAAATTAGGCCTTGATGGTTAGGCGGACAGAAAAGTTTTTTTTTAAAAAACAATTTTATTCAAAAAACAAATAACAAACCCAACTCAACATACAGTGGTTACATATCTTGCTCGTAAATACACATACATTTTACTTTTTCGCCCACTGTTTTCCCCGTCCCACCCCCCTCCCAAGCCTACTGTCTCTCATTGTTAGTCTCCACCCCCTGCAGTGGGGGAGGCCTCTCCCGCCACGTTTATTGAATCATCATCACTTGGTCCATCATACGTGGGCCCAAATAGCTCTGCTATTAGCTGTCTCCAACCCTCTAGGGCTCCGGCCTCACCCTCTATGTCTCCTTTGCACGCTTCCTGCCATGCCACTGTTCTGCCTCCGTCCACTTCTGCAAGTCCCTCCACCACGTCTCCATTTTGGGCTTGTGGCACGCTTTCAATCCCATTGCAATCCTTCTCTTCGCCAATACATATGCCAGATCTTTCAATTTGCTCACATGTTTAAGCTTCCGTGGTCTGGGGAACCCTCCCAACAAACAAGCCCACGCCGTATCCACCTTCATGCGGATTCCCTTGTCTTCCATTTTCCGTGCTATATCTCTCCAATATTTCGCTACCTGTGGACATGCCCAGAACATATGCACCATTCCTGCATTTTCTTCATTGCATTTGGGACACACCTGGCTTCCAGCATTCTTAAACTTAGCTACCTTTAATGGCGTCTGATATGCTCTGTGCGTTATATACAACTGTATTTGTTGCAGCCTAGCGTTTCTCGACACTTTCTTATGATACCCCTGAGCCCTTTCCCACATCCCGTCACTCATCACATCTCCTACTTCCTCCTCCCAAGCCAGTCTAAGCTGCCCCACTTCCTTGCCCACTTGAGTCAACATCATCTCATACACTCTAGACGTTTCATGCCCACCTTCTGCTATATCATATATCACATCTAGTGTGGTGTCCGGTTCCTCTGCAAGTTCCACTTCGGACCAGGTATCTTAAATTCGTTGCACCATCCTATGATATGTAATATATTGCCCAGTGCTCAACCCTGTTTGTTCCACCAGATCCTCAAATTCCAGTATTTTCCCTTCTTGCCACACATCCCCCAATGTTACTATTCCCACTGGTTCCCAATACTTCCTAATCATTAACCTAAGTTGCTCTTCTGTTCCCATCATTGTAACCAGTGGGATTTGCGGAAAGCACAGGGCCGGCTTATCCATCAACCAGGACGCCCTCTGCCACATCCCCCACCCAAGACCCAACATCCCTGGGCGACCTCTTAGCTCCCGCTTGGGTAACCATATCATTTCTCTCAAAAAATATGGGGTGCAATCTCCTTGATGCAGCTTATGCTCTAAGGTAGACTCCACAGAGAAGTAATTACCCAAAGGGCACTGGAAGTACAGTGGACAGGGTGAAGCCCTAACAGGCTAAATTTGTAACACAGTAAAGGAGGGCATCACACAACTGTATGTCATTAAAAAAGGCAGTATGGGAATCCCATTTAGAACATACCAGAGGCGCTACACACAATAGCGGCCGACGAGATGCAGGGTCGATTTTGAACGACAGCAGGATAGAGGGGAAATCACTACATGTCCCTGAAATATCCCTATAGGTGGGAAGAAACTTTCCTTAGAAAGCGCTGATGTGCCGCTTACAAACACGAGGACAGAAAAAGAGGTCAAAGAGAAATCATTTTTGAAAAACAGTTACAACATCAAGGTTGTTAGACTCCTGCATGTCCTAGGTCACTATAAGACCCCTTGGGGGGATAAAGGCAAAAGTGTATAAAAGTAAAGTTTACACCTTGGACTGGAATCTCATATAAAAAAGAAGAGAGTAACTAGTCTGAACTGTTTATTGTGGGTAGATATTACATTTATTATCCCATAGACAGCACACAACTTCCCAAGGTGACTCTACATTAAAAAAAAGAAACAAAGACAAAAGTTTTTTTTTGGAAGAGAAAGGCTTGAACCAATGTTGTTGTACTGCTGTAATATAGATTTATTGATAGGGCAGATTCTCCCAAATTGGTATAGGCCAACTTTCCAAAGAAGACAAATGAAAACTAACATGTAACCAACATAGCCCTGTCCAGTGGAGTGTTAGATAATAGGGCGGGGCATGAGGCTACAGAACAAGGTATATAAAAGACATATGGGGTTGTTCATGATAAGGTAGAAAATATTTTAGTTCTCCATCATGTGACAACTGCTGTCTACCGGTTTCAGTGGTGTATTTTGGGTGTAACCACTTTCATCAGGACAGTCTTCTTAAACAAGGGGGGGAAGGAGGAATGTATGGTGATACTTATATATAGTCACCGCGATTCTGCCACAGGGTTTATACCTTACCCCGTTTTCTAGCGCCAATGCAGGAGGGTTCAGAAGAGGAACCTACGGGAAAAGAAATTTGTAAACCACGGTCAATTCCACATCACTGCCATGCACTCTAGTGCTAGGAGACAGCTAGCCCAAATCACTGCGTCTCCTCAAATAGCTCCAGGTCTTCAGAGGTAATCCATTGTGCATATTGTAGATACATCAAGTTGCAGATTCATTTAACATCGAACTAACACGAAGATATAGGATAGTTGTGTTTTTATTCTTAAATGGCAAGGCATTCTTAGTTGTTAATTACTCATAACAGACTCATCTAAGTCTAGGACGCCCTAAATCAAGGTCAATAGAAGTATGGCAACAGTGGCCACTCAAATGGTTTGCCAAGATACATAAGGCGCTAAACGCCATGTATTGTTTGGTATGGCAAAGTAGCCACTCATGTGATTTTGAAAATACATAAAGGGCTACAAGCCATGTACTGACCTTATTCACTGCAATGGATATTGCCCATTATAGATAGTGCTGAGGGCAGAAAAACCATAGTCATCCAGCGTGGAGCCACTGTAAGAGGTGATGTGCTTTAAAAGTTGAAAAGACGGCCATCACTAAAAGGTGTAAAATATGTAAGTCAAGTACATGCTGCCCTCCTTTCTATCAGTGGAACGAGATCTGGAAGGGCTGTGTACAACATACAACCGATGGGAAGGGGCCCATTAGGAAGCTGTATATATTATGGTACATGGGGCTGGCAGAAATACAACAACAGGCAAAACGAGGACATTACCGCGGCAATAAGTAAAGTGCATGCTGCCCTCCTTTCCATCAGTAGAAACGAAATCTGGAGGGGCTGTGTACAACATACAGCCGATGGAAGGGGGCCCAAAAAGACTAGGTATATTGAAGTGCATGGGCAAAGCAGAAATACAACAAAGGCAGCAGAAACACTGCCACAGCGCTACAAACGCGCGCATCCTTGATGGAAGAGCAAAAGATGCAAACAGATGCGTGCGCGCCCTCGGGGCACCAACGGCCATTGTTTCCCCAAGCCGTGATGGGCATGGTCCGGTTAGCTTACTTGCGCTTAAAGCTCGACTGTCACCCCCGACGATCCGAGTAGTTTGAGTCTTTTCTTTCTTTCTTTAAATTAGTGTAGGCGTGGGTGGACCCACGCAGGCGCTTCCACATCCAATTGGATGATGTGCACCTATCCACCATTCAGCATTCAACCCACGTACAACTCACAATTCCTCCCACCGCCCTGTCTGCCTCACAAAATCCAACAACACACTACTCCTCCTCCTGCCACTCACCCCGTCACCTCCCAACAAAGCCTTCCCACTCAACTCAGCCACACCCCGCGCAGACAATCGAACCCTCATTAATTCTCTCTCTACAGCATGTCTCTCACACCTAAACAGAAAATGTTCCACAGTCTCAGACACTCCACACACCGCACAGTCCCTCGACTTCCGCTTCCCCACTCTAAACAGACAGTCATTCAGCCCCATATGCCCTATTCTCAATCGATTCAGCATCACCTCCTCCCCCCTCCTCCATTCTAGACTTCCCGGATCCACCTTTACTGACACTTTCTCACGAATACCAAACATCCACCTGCCTTTCACCCCATTCACCCACTTCTCCTGCCACTCATCCATGACCTGCCTCACCATCACTGCCTTCATCTCATCCACACTCAAAGGCAACCTTACATCAACCGCTTCCCTTCTCATACCCTCACCCGCCGCCAGATCCACTCATTTCCCAGAATGCCGCTATGACTGGGGACCCACGCCAACTCCAGATCCATCCCCCCACGCACACACCGATCAATCTTTTTCCTGATATCCAAAATCACATCCTTCCTATCACCATCCCCTGCCACAATCGCCTGCAACCCACTCAATGAATCTGAAAATACCACTACTTTCTCAAACCTCAACTCGCATACCCTTTCAATCGCCATTGCAATCGCCACCAACTCAGCCGTACAAATTGACACATCATCCGTCAAACGCCCCACTTTATACTCCCCAGTACTTTCCAAATAATACGCCATTCCCACTCTTCCAGATACCGGATCCTTTGAACCATCCGTGAACACCCTGCACCCTTCTTTCTCTGCCACATATGCCTGACCCAAAGCTTTGATCTCACCCCGCAATCCCCGCTTCTTTGACACCACACTCGTCAACTCCAAGCACACCTTTGAAGACCCCATCATCCACATCGGACACCTCACCAGATCCATATCTGTCACAACCATCAACTCGCCTACACCCCACTGCACCCCCTTCTCCCACATGTGAAACCCCAAAGTGCCCCCTTTCCTCCTCCACCGATCCCCATAATAGTCAAACCTCCAATTATACCGCAAACATTCACGTACCGGATGAGCCACACTCTTCGCACTACACTTCACCCACCACCTCATATTCAACACATCCATTCTCAATCCCAATGGCATCTCCCCCACAAGTACCTGAACCGCATTCATTGGAGAGGACCTCATCACACCCGAACACACTCTCAATGCTCTCGCCTGCACCCTATCCAACCGCAACTTCTAGTAGTTTGAGTCGAGTGGAAGCTCCATGCTATTGCTTCACGGGGTCACGTGCAGCAAGTCACGTGCGGTTTTTTCTTGTTGTACGTCAAGCGTGCCGGGGACGGAAGTGCTAGTCCCACAGCTCCACAGCCTGATACATGGACTGCAAAGTCAGGCAGACGGCAGGCACCTCATAAACACGTTTCTACTGATGGAAAGGAGGGCAGCATGCACTTTACTTATTGCCGCTGTAATGTCCTCGTTTTGCCTGTTGTTGTATTTCTGCCAGCCCCATGTACCATAATATATACAGCTTCCTAATGGGCCCCTTCCCATCGGTTGTATGTTGTACACAGCCCTTCCAGATCTCGTTCCACTGATAGAAAGGAGGGCAGCATGTACTTGACTTACATATTTTACACCTTTTAGTGATGGCCGTCTTTTCAACTTTTACAGCACATCACTTCTTACAGTGGCTCCACGCTGGATGACTATGGTTTTTCTGCCCTCAGCACTATCTATAATGGGCAATATCCATTGCAGTGAATAAGGTCAGTACATGGCTTGTAGCCCTTTATGTATTTTCAAAATCACATGAGTGGCTACTTTGCCATACCAAACAATATATGGCGTTTAGCGCCTTATGTACCTTGACAAACCATTTGAGTGGCCACTGTTGCCATACTTCTATTGACCTTGATTTTGGGCATCCTAGACTTAGATGAGTCTGTTATGAGTAATTAACAACTAAGAATGCCTTGCCATTTAAGAATAAAAACACAACTATCCTATATCTCCGTGTTAGTTCGATGTTAAATGAATCTGCAACTTGATGTATCTACAATATGCACAATGGATTACCGCTGAAGACCTGGAGCTATTTGAGGAGACGCAGCGATTTGAGCTAGCTGTCTCCTAGCACTAGAGTGCATGGCAGTGATGTGGAATTGACCGTTGTTTACGAATTTGTTTTCCCATAGGTTCCTCTTCTGAACCCTCCTGCATTGGCGCTAGAAAACGGGGTAAGGTATAAACCCTGTGGCAGAATCACAGTGACTATATATAAGTATCACCGTACATTCCTCCTTCCCCCCCTTGTTTTAGAAGACTGTCCTGATGAAAGTGGTTACACCCAAAATACACGACTGAAACCGGTAGAGAGCGGTTGTCACATGATGGAGAACTAAAATATTTTCTACCTTATCATGAACAACCCCATATATGTCTTTTATATACCTTGTTCTGTAGCCTCATGCCCCGCCCTATTATCTAACACTCCACTGGACAGGGCTATGTTGGTTACATGTTAGTTTTCATTTGTCTTCTTTGGAAAGTTGGCCTATCCCGATTTGGGAGAATCTGCCGTATCAAAAAATCTATATTACAGCAGTACAACAACATTGGTTCAAGCCTTTCTCTTCCAAAAAGAACTTTTGTCTTTGTTTCTTGATTTTAAATGCAGAGTCACCCTGGGAAGTTGTGTGCTGTCTATGGGATAATAAATGTAATATGTACCCACAATAGACAGTTCAGACTAGTTACTCTCTTCTTTTTTATATGAGATTCCAGTCCAAGGTGTAAACTTTACTTTTATACACTTTTGCCTTTATCCCCCCAAGGGGTCTTATAGTGACCTAGGACATGCAGGAGTCTAACAACCTTGATGTTGTAACTGTTTTTCAAAAATTATTTCTCTTTGTCCTCGTTTTTGTAAGCGGCACATCAGCGCTTTCTAAGGAAAGTTTCTTCCCACCTATAGGGATATTTCAGGGACATGTAGTGATTTCCCCTCTATCCTGCTGTCGTTCAAAATTGACCCTGCATCTCCTCGGCCACTATTTTGTGTAGCGCCTCTGGTATGTTCTAAATGAGATTCCCATAGTGCCTTTTTTAATGACATACAGTTGTGGGACTCCACAGAGAGCCATTTGGCTACATGTTGCAACTGGCTCGCTACATAATATACTTCCCAGTTAGGTAATTTGATGCCTCCTTTCTCATGTGGGTTTTGGAGTTTCCATAGGGCTACCCTGTTCCTCATCCCGTACCATAGGAATTCCCTGCATATACGGTCTAGTTTAGTAAAGAATTGCCGGGGTATGGAGTATGGGATGTTCACGAAGCAATGCAATAGTCTGGCCAATGCCACCATCTTGAGCATCGCCCCCTGTCCCATCATTGCTAAGGGGAGTTTTGCCCAGAACTTCATGCTGTTTTCCAGTTTCTGAACCGTTCTTTCTGTATTATGCCTATGTTCGGCTTCTACTGTATGATGTATATCTATCCGAAGATACCTAAAGGTTGTGGTTTCCCACGGTATCTGGAGTACCGGCAAATTCTCTGCCAAGAGCCCTCTATATCTGCCCAGCGGAAACACACAGGATTTACTTGGGTTCACGGCTATACCTGAGAGTTCAGCAAACATATCTATCACTTCTAATACATACTGCAGATTTTCCTCTGGGTAGCGCAAATACAATAACATGTCGTCTGCGTATAGAGAAATTAAATGTGATGTTTTCCCAACAACAATGCCTATTTCCTCATATTGCTGTCTCAGATAAATCGCCAGGGGTTCTAAAGCCAGAATATATAACATGGGGGACCAGGGGCATCCCTGTCTGGTCCCCCTACCAAGTTGCCACCTTTCATAAATCACAGTTCCTGTCTTCACTCTCGCTAATGGCTCGCTATATAGAAGTTCTACCCAGTGAAGATATCCTGGTCCCATATCATAGCTGGCTAGGGCCGCCTTCACCCAGGGCCACTTGACCAAGTCAAATGCCTTGATCGCATCCAGCGACACTATCGCCATTTCACTAGTGTTCCTTTCAGTATGTTCAATCACTCGATGGAGTCGCCTCAAATTGTTCGAAATATTCCTATTTGGGACATATCCTGTTTGATCAGGGTGGATTAATTTGGTTATGACCTTTTTCAATCTGTTTGCCAAAACCGCTGTTAAAATCTTACTATCTTGGTTTAACAGCGATAGGGGTCTATGGGAACCACAGTCACTCCCAGGTAGGTCGGGCTTGGGGAGTGGTATAATAACTGCTTCGTGCAGCGATTCCGGTAGTCTCCCAACTTCATATGCTTTGTTAAGCATTTCCAGCAGTGGGGGGAGAATCTCTGCTTTATATGCCTTATAAAATTCACTCGGGAGTCCCTCAGTTCCCAGGGTTTTACACGTGGGCAGCTGCCTCACCACTTCTTCTAACTCTTCTAGAGTGATCGGGCCATCTAGCACCGCCCTCTCTTCTACACTAATTTGGGGTAGCCCAATATCTTCCAATACGTCTCTTATTTCCCCTCTGTCGCTTCCCGTCTCGTCTCCGTACAAGCGTCTATAGTAGTCTACAAATTCTTGGTTAACCCCCTCCTGCGTATCCACTACATCGCCATTATCTCTCACCATTGTTCTAATTGGGGGCCTCAGAGTCTCGTTTTTGTAAAGCCATGCCAGGAGTCTTCCTTGTTTGTCGCCTCCAGCATGTTGTCTTTCTATGTACTTTTTATAATTAAGGTTACATAATCTCTCCCAACATCCTGCACATTTCTGCTGCAGGCCCAGAGCCTTTTCTATATCTGTCTTAGTGTTACTGCCTCGTTCTAATACCCTCTCCAATTCCTTCTCACAGTCCTGTAATTCGGTCAGAATCCCATCCTGCAGCCCTTTAGACTTGACTATGGCGATTCCTCTCACCACCACTTTAAAAGCTTCCCAGAGTGTGCCCGCTGTCTTTACACTTCCAGTATTTATCTCGAAATAACTTATTATTTCCTCCCGCATGTCCTCCCTAAATATGCTGTCTTTAAGAGCGTCTGCACGCAATCGCCATGTGGGTATTCATCCCCTAGGGGGTCGGTATTGCCATGTTAGCAACAGTGGCGAGTGGTCCGAGAGGACTCTAGCTTTGTATTCCGCCTGCGGTATTTCGGTCAGCAACTCCTGCATGACAAATACATAGTCCAATCTTGTATGTAGGCCCTGTGGGGCCGCATAATGTGAATAGTGTCTATCCTGCGGATGGCACGTTCTCCATACATCTGTAAGCCCAAGCTCCGTCAATAGAGCATGTAGTGCCTTTGCAGCCGGGGTGGGTCTAACTATTTTAGTGTCTGATCTATCTATGGTGGGGTTCAACACACAATTGAAGTCTCCCCCCCACAATATGTCCCCCCCACGCTACCACTGAGCTTACTATACAGGGTCCTAAAATACACAGCTGCATCTTGGTTCGGAGCATAAGTATTCACAATACAGATCTCTCTGTTTTCCACCATCCCTCTCATAATCACCATCCTACCGTCCGCCTCTACCTGCGAGCTCAGCAACTGAAACGGAACATGCGGGGCCACCCCTGTGATTACCCCTCTTGCATAGGCGGAGTATGTTGCCCCCACCATTGTCCCTCTCCATTTTTTCCGTATCACTTCTAATTTGTCTTTCATTAAATGAGTTTCTTGTAACAGGGCTATATCCACTTTCTGTCTGCGTAGGTACATCATTACTTTGTTCCGCTTCAGATAACTATTGAGCCCCCTAACGTTCCAAGTGACTATCTTAAGGTCTCCCATGGTTCATTTTGTTTCCCGTGAGGTGTAGGCTTACCCCATAACTCTACCCCAACTATAACAAACCACAGCACACAACCCCCTCCCTCCCTTCTCCCCACTCTACCCCAACCCCAAAAGTTGCCCAGCTACATCACTGGATCTCAGGCTCCCCCGTGTTTGGGCCTACCCTGTTACCCCGAGCAAGACCCCAGCAGAGCGTCACCGCACTATCAGTAACCTAACTAAACTATAAATGGGGGATGTACAGGTTGGTCCTGCAGGGCTCCTAGTTAAAGCCTAAATCGCAATATTCGCCGATCATGAATGTATCTCATCCCGACAACACCATTCCGCTGGCTACTTTAGTGACTATATTCAAGTCCCATAGTCTTAAGTTCTGAGACCCCCTGGTGCCCCTCTCGTTCATTACTTATCCGCGTCACCTCCTCCTCCTGTCCGAACGTCCGACTCCTCGGGGCATCCCTGGGTGTCGAGCCATCCCATGGCTTCTTCCGGAGTTTCAAAAAACAAGTTCTGTGCTTATGAAAAACCTTCAGTTTGGCCGGGTAGAGCAGCATATATTTATGGCCCGCTTCTCGCAATCTCCTTTTGACTGCCCCAAAGTTCATTCTGCTCCGCTGCACCGTCAAGGTATAATCCGGGTAAGCCGTTATAATTGCCGAACCTCTCTGTATTGTCCCACCTTTGTGGAAGTGTTCCAGGATCCTTTCACGATCCCTGTAATTAAGTATTTTAGCGATCACCGGCCTAGGTGGGCCTCCTGGCGGGGTCTCCTTGTTAGGGCCCTGTGCGCCCTTTCCACTGCGAACCCCTGAGACAGCACTCCCCCAGTGATTTCTTGTAGCAACATTGTTTCAACAGAATCTGTGGGGTTATGGCCTTCCGCTCCTTCTGGTAGTCCAACAATACGGATATTATTCCTCCAGGCCCACCCTTCTGCCTTCTCCGCTCTGCTCTCCGGATTACCCACTCGCTGTACCAGGGCATGAAGCTCCAACCGGTTAGAAGCACAGTCCGCCGTGTTAGGGCCCATCTCCTTCTCGAGGTTCTCCGTACGCTCCGCCAGAGACCGTACATCTTGTCGTAGCAGATTCACATCCTCCTGCACTGCCCCGACCTGGAGCTCCAGTGCTGTTTTTAGTTCTGCCACCGCCAGTTCGAGCTTGATCTCCCAAGCCGCTTTCAAATCGGCGATCGCTTTGAGGACCCCCTGATTCGCGCCCATGGTGGCACTGCTCCCAGCTTGGGCTTTGTCTTTGCTCCTGGCTCCTTCCGGGCCTGGTGGCGTCTTTGTATATTCCTCTAATGTGGGTTGCTTACTCTTCAGTCTTGGGTGTTTATTAGACATGGCGCTGTGCCTAAGAGTCGTGAATCAGCCCCTTCACCCGTGGTCCTCAGTCCCAGCGAGGGTGGGTTCTCACTGTCCTCAAAGGGCCGGTGGTATCTGCTAGTTTCTTCGATCATCCACGCTCCGTTCGGAGCACTCCACCAGCGTTTTTGATTTTGCTTTCCTTCCCCGCAGCCACCCGGACTGGGCAATGTGATAGTTATTTCGTATCCCTAGCGATCTTCCTCTGCTGTTGTCGGACGGAGACAGCTCCTTCGTTTCAGGGGTGCGACCCTCGGGATCCCTTTGTTCTCGTCCGTGGCCATTTTGGTGGCCTCTCCGCGGCCAACTTCTCAGGACAAAGTAACGATGCAGCCGTTTCTCCGCTCTAAATTTGCAGTCAACCTGCTCATACTCTGCTCTGTATCTTCCCACACCTGTAAATACTTTTGGGCCACCACTGATCCAAAAAATATGCGTTTCTTGGTCGGATCAAGTTGTCAGATCACGGAGCTCGCAGGGTTCCCAGCCTATTCCATGGCTGCCAAGCCACGCCCCCAGGCGGACAGAAATGTTGGTGTTCGAATGAAGGGCGATTATGGGGTCCAGAATTTCTTCTGGGCATTTCCAGGTCTTTAATTTGGACCATAGCTTTTGTCTGTCCTCTCTGTCGAATGCTTGGGAGAAGTCCACAAATGCTAGAAAGACACGTGGTGCACCTAACAGGACTTTTTCCTTAAGTATATTCAGGATATGTTAGCACTTGTACTAGCGTTTTTCTGAAATCCTGTTTGCAGGGGATCAGCGCTCGACGAGGTGTGAGCCCATTTACGGAAGTGGGTCAAAAGTATTGTGGTGAAGACTTTCCCAATAACATTGAGAAGGGCTATTGGCCAATAGTTCAGGGGGTCTTCTCTGGAGCCCTTTTTGAAAATCGGGACAATCACAGCTTTGGTCCACAAGTCAGGGATTGTTTTCCTTTCTCCACAGTCCTTGAAGATTGAGCTGATTAGAATTGACCAGTCCTCTGGGTGTTGTTTCAGGTCATATTTATTTTTAACTGCACAGGCTATAGTGTAGTACAAGTGGATAGCTCAGCAAGTTAAATGCTCAACTCTGGCACATGCCAGCATGCACTTCCACAGATGGAAAGAAATGCAGAAAAGGGAAACAAAATAAACACGGTCCCCGAGCCGCCATCAGGCCCGTGTTTATTTTTGTTCATATATGAGCATTTCTTTCCATTTTGCCCACACTGTGCAGGCAAAATTGAAAGAAATGATCAAATGTGAAAATAATAAATGCAGCCCCGGTGCCCTCTCAGCACCCGAGCCGCCATCATTGCCGCCTTTTATATTTTTCATATATGGCCATTTCTCTACATTTTAAGATAGAGTTGGGAGTGGTTCCTACCCTAATCCGTCGTAGCTGCTGCACAACAGTCTCCTGCACCGCCCAGCCTGAGCCTTGCGTCACACCGGAAACAGCCTTAAAGAGAGCTGATGGGAGAGGCATTTCCCCTTTATCCTATCAGCCTCTTTAAGGCTTCTCCGGTGACTCCCAGTTCTGCCCCCAGCCAATCGTGTTGTCTGGGGCGGGACAGAGAGTCATGGCTCGGAGGCTGGTGTGGGCAAGCCTGCGTGCAGCGTGCGCTACTTTAAAAAAAAAAATCTTAATTCATATTGAATCGTGTGCGCCCCCACACTGGGCAGCCATGGTGGGGCAGGTTGCATCCTGGGGTACCGGCCCAAAAGGAGGTGTGATGGTGTCCCCCGTGCCGCCCCGTACTTGCATCTGCACGCATGCACACTCAAACAACAGTGAACACACGTCTGCTCGTTTCAAGGTCCCGGCGGCATCTGCCGCACGGACCGTCTTTATTTCAAACGCGCATGCGTGGCCATAACGAAGCTTGTGCATGCGCACACCCAGTTAGAGTCGTAACATCCCTTTTTATCTTTAAACAAAATAGTGCAATAACTTGCCACTTGAACAGGCTCAAATAACAAACATTAACTTTTCTTAACAAAAGTTCATTGGCCTCGGGCTTTCACCTGTTCAGTCTCCTGAGTCCAGGACGTAGTCCTTGAGCCGAACAGGTAAATTAGGTCCTTTTCGCACAGGGTACCGCTGCTCCACTCTCGGACTCGGTGGCGGGGTCCCGACTGCCCATGGCGGATCCACGGATGGGTCATCTTCAGGGAGCTCAGCACTGTTCTCGTGTCGTGAGGGCCCTACCGGCTCGGCATCTCCGGGCCGGATGTCGATCTTCTTGAAAAATGATTGGTTGCGGGTGATAGTTCCTCTTTCGCTCGCTGCGGTAATCATGGACCCCTTGACATGGGTGACAGCCCACGGTTGTGGCTCATAAGGCAAAGACAACTTTCCTTCAGGCCTGCGGTTGCGTACCAGCACTGAGTCTCCCACCACTATCTTCTTGTCTTGCAGCCTTCTCCTTCCGCTCTACTTCTCGTTGTGGGCCTCACGCTCTTTTCTCACTCTGTCACTGTCTATAACGCCTGGCTCACGCCCTTCCACTTCCGGGAGGAGCCCTCTCGGACATCGCCCAAACAGAGCCTCTGCTGGGACTACTCCGGTGGACTGGTGAGGGGTCGTCCTATACTCTCTGAGAAACTCGAAAAGATTCCTCTTCAGTTCCCCTCCACTGTTTTCTGCGATGCGAAACACCTTGTTGAGCATTCTCATAAGCCTTTCGGCCTCTCCATTCGCCCGGGGCCAGAGTGGCGACACCTTCCGGTGCTGTATACCCCTTTCTCTCAGATACTGCCCAAATTGCTTTCCAGTAAATGCCGGTCCATTGTCCGAGCAGAGAACTTCTGGGAGGCCATGCGTGGCAAACATTTTTTCTAACGCCAGGATAGTATGGTCACTGGCCGGTGAATCCACGAGTTCCACCTCTGGATATCTCGACCACTAGTCCACTACCACTGAGAAGTACATGCCCCTTCCGGTCAACCCAAAGTCAGCATGGACTGTACCCCATGGCTTCTCACTCCGCTCCAGGGAGTTGATCGGTGGCGCTCTTTCCAGGGGACTTGCTGCTTGGCATGGCAAACATCCTTTCACGTGCGGCTCAACAAGGCCCTCCAGATCTGTAAACCATACTTTTGGTCGCAGTCTCGCCTTCATTTTTGCCACACCCTGGTGTCCAGTGTGGGCCAGCTCCAGGACTCGAGCCCTCAGCGACTCTGGTACAACAATTTGCCTCCCTCTAAGCAGCAAACCATCCTCAGAGAGGGAGAGTTCATCACAAATCTTCCATAGTGCCTGGAGGTCCCTCTGGGCTCTGTCTTCCCTCCTAGTGTTGTTCTGTAGGATATCTCTCCATTCCCCACTCCAAATCACAGCTTGGATGATCTTGAATACCTCGTTGTTCGCCGACTCCTGTGCCACACATTTCTGTCCAGCACCACCGGCATGGCACACTCCACAATGTTGTGGATGAATTCTTGGCACTCCACCACTTCCCCATGTCCATCTTTCCTTTCCTTGTTGGGGTGGCGGGACAGGTAGTCCGTCGGGTTGTTCGTCCCCGGGCGGTATACCAATTTGACCCCATATTCGATGAGGGCGAGCATCCACCGCTCTATCCGGGGAGGTGGCTTTGAAGACACGCCCGCTAGGATGGGCAGAAGAGGCTTGTGATCCGTTATAACAGTCACAGGTTTCCCAAGAATGTAAAACCTAAAGTGTCTGCAGCCCCACAGGATAGCTAAGGCCTCCCTCTCAATCTGAGAGTAGCGTCTCTCTGTCTCCGTGAGGGCTTTGCTCGCATATGCAATGGGTAGCATTTCGCCTCTCGCATCCGCTTGCATTAGGACTGCCCCCAGGCCCACCGGGCTCGCATCCACCACAATCTCGGATTCGGCCGTGGGGTCAAAGTAGGCAACCGTGTCCTGGTCGGACAGCGCCCTCTTGATCGCAAGAAATGCCTCTTGTTCTCTTTTGTCCCACATCCAGACAGCGTCGTTCTTTGTCAGGGCCCGTAGGGGTTCAGCGAGGGATGCCAGTCCCTTGATGAATCGGCTGCAATAATTAAACCATCCCCAGGAAACTGCGGACTTCTGTCGGCGACTGGGGGGCGGCAGCCTCGCGGATATCCCTGACTTTTTCCGGATCCGTGGACACCCCATTCTCGTGAAACACGAAACCAAAGAACCCAATGCGTTCCTTGAAGAATTTGCATTTCTCACGATGTAAAGTGAGGCCAAGGTCTTTCAGTCTCTGCAGGGTTGCCTCCAAACATATCATGTGCTCGGCATGCGATGTGGCGAAGACCAAAATATCATCAGTCACTCACATTTATTACTCCCTTGAGGCCTGCCAGAGCGCCCCTGATGGCATTTTGAAAGATCTCCACGGCGGAGGATATCCCGAAGCTAAGGCGCTTGAATTGGTACATACCCTCGTGTGTGGTAAAGGTGGTAATGTACCTCGAGTCTGTGTGTAGCTCCAGTTGGTGGTATCCTGCCTTCAGATCCAGCTTGGAGAATATCCTGGCTCCCTGCAGTTCGCCGATAATGTCATCTAGCGTGGGCGTCAGGTGGCGTTCACGCTTAATGGCTGCATTGGGCAACCGCATGTCCACGCAGATGTGTACCTTGCCCAGTTGTTTGTGCTTCAGCGCCACAACTATCGGCGAGACCCATGGAGTCGGCCCCTCCACCTTTTCGATGATGTCCATGCTGATGAGTGCTTTGAGCTCATCTTCGACCTGGGAACGAAGGTGGAATGGAATACGTTGGTGCTTCAGCGCTGTCGGGCAAATGGTTTCGTCTATATGCAGTCGCACTGGCTCTGCTTTCAGTCTGCCAATCCCTTGGAAGATATCCGCAAACCTCTCCAAAAGTGAAGTAATGTCCCCTTGGTAGACCGCACGCGCAAAATGAACAAGGTCCAACGCTTCCGAGGCCGCACAACTCAACAGGGACTGTGGGCTTACATCAGTGACGAAAAACCTTGCTTTAATCGCCTTGTCTCCTCGGGATACGGGAGCCACAAACACCCCTTTTATGGGGAAGGGAGTGTCACCCCCGAAGAACGTGAAGATTTTGGCCCTTGACTTGTCCAGTGGAGGAGGACCTGGGATGGCCTCATAATGTTCAGTGGCCAGCACACACACCGAGGCCCCAGTGTCAATTAGCACCTGTGTAGGAACCCCTTGAATGTCCACAACGCACGTCGGTTGTCTGCGTTTCTTGGTCCCTGTCGCCAAATTCGAGATGAAGAAGACTTCTTCATCCTCCTCCTCCTCCGCTGCGATGTTGAGCCTCTGGGTGTCCTGCTCCACTCCAGCAATATTGCATTGTCTCCTAAACCCACCGCTTAGCCTGGTGGGCCCTCTCTGCATGGCAACCGGGGCAGCAGCTCTACACATCCTGGCATAGTGCCCTGGCGTGTTGCATCTCCCGCAGACCCTTGATTTAGCTGGACAGTCTTCCGAATGCGGCAAGTCATACCCACAATATTGACAAATGGCAGAACCACCTTGCGGTGTTGTTGGTTCCTGTCTCTTCTGGCTCCACCTCGGTTTTGCCTGAGGTTGTCTCCCTATGGCAAAAGCGTCCTCATGCTTGCCTGGGCGTACGGCAGCATCCATCTTGGCTCCTCTACTTTCGGCCAGTTCGTACACCCTTCCACTGTCCAAAATCTGTGCTAGAGACATGCCCGGCTCCCTCAGGACCTGTCTCCGCAGCTTACCTGAGCTGCAACCTTGAATCAGTTGATGGCGGACCATTACTTCCGCATCCTTCCATCTGCACGTGGTGGCTAGCTGTCTTAAGCGTGCACAAAATTGATCCAATCATTCGTCCTCATGCTGCTTTTCTCCGCACATGACAAACCTGTCAAAGTCAATGTTGGATAAAGGAATAAAGTGGTCCTTAAGTGCAGTTTTGACAGCATCGTAGGTCACCACTGGTAAGGTGAAGGATTCATAAATGCGCATTACTTCTGTCCCCGCTGAGTATAGCAGTGTCGCCACTTTGGCATCATCGTCCGTTTCCCTAGTGGCCGCAAAAAACATATCAAGTTTTTTTACCCATAAAAGCCATCTCGGGCCCAGTTTTGAGGGTGGGCCTGAGGTATCAAATTCTTGCATGGGTTGTAAGGAGCCATGCTCCCTTCTCACCACTCTCACCGCCGCAGGAGCTTCTCCGTCGCTGTCCGCCATCTTCACAGGTCGCACAGGCACCTCAATCCGTATTAGAGGCCGCAAACCTGGCTAAATTCAGATTCGATGTACCAGAACTCTTGGGCTGAGATGCTGTGATGATGTGCTGTGGCTTCCTCTCTCCCACAACCTGTTTGTCCAGGCAGAAGTGCAGTCCCCCTTTCTTGGGAGAACTGCAGAGTGTCCAAAAATTGAGGAGATGTTCACCTCAGTATTTAGGCAGCGCACGAGCACCCTCGCGGGCCGCAACTACCGTAAATACCAAAAGCAAAATGGCCGCCATCACACGTGTGAGGTTCGTAATACACGAGAAGATGAAATACCCATGGTGACACGTTTGTAAGTGCCGAGCGTTTCTCTCCCCGTGTCCCGCCTCGTCACCAATGTGATGGTGTCCCCCGTGCGTAGGGCCGCCCCGTACTAGCATCCGCATGCATGCACACTCAGACAACAGTGAACACACGTCCGCTCGTTCCAAGGTCCCGGCGGCATCTGCCGCACGGACCGTCTTTATTTCAAACACGCATGCGTGGTGTGGTATCCTGGTATGATTGTAGCTAGTGCTTGTGTATGCAGGGGCCTCATAGAATGGAGAGGTGGAGCTTGGAGTGTGGGAGGCTTGGGGATTCCACAGAGTGTCGGTTGGGACTTGAAGATAGACTGGGAACCAGGGCAGAGGCTTGTGACTACTCTCCTACCTTTCATTTACTATAACTATGTAACTAAGAAGAATAAAGCCTGTTCATTTTACAGTTACCTGAATCAGCCTGGTTCCTGCTCCATGCCATCCCTGGCTCAGATACATCATTTGGCGACGACGATGGATTAAGAACCTGGAGTAAGGTATGGAGAGCGGAGGAGAACTGAGGTGCATGGAGACTGACGCTGTGTACCTGTAATGGAGCCCTGCCATGGTGAGTCGAGATTGGAGGCTGGAGTAACCCTGGAGATGGCATTGGCAGAAGCATCAGGCAATGGTAGCAGACTACAGCCCATCCAAGCCAGACCGGAGTGTGAGGATGGGAGCTGAAGTGACATTAAGTGATTGGCAAAAGAAGACTTGCCAGTTGTGTGCTGCCTGAATTAGGGGGCAGCCCATTTATAGGCACTGCAGCCGTGCTGAGAGTAAAGCAGTGCCTGCTTTGTGAAAATAACATAATGCAGGCGTTTGAAGACTGCAGCCCTCGTGTTTAAGGTACTGTAGAGCAATGGTTTTGAAAAGCTTTTAGCCCATCCATGGGGCAGAAGCAGCATCGGGATCGTGGAAGTTGGGAGCTGTTTGGCAGAAGTTGTCACCCGTGGGCATGCAGGCGCGGCCATGATGAGCCCAGCGCCGATGCGCTCATGTGTTGAAGGGGCTTTTGGGACTTGTTATGGGAAAGGCCTTAGAGAGCGTGTACGAGCGTGTGAGTGAATGGCCCCTGCATACACAAGCACTAGCCACAATCATACCAGGATACCACACGTGGCCATAACAAGGCTTGTATGCGCACACCCAGTTAAAGACGTAACAGGAGGGTCATGCTGTAGCCCCCATGGGAGCCCGGGCCTCGCCAGGCTTGCCCACCTCTACACTCACACACCAAAACACCACCAAAACCATGCTACCTAGAAGAAGCAGATGCAAACTGAAATGACCAACAACAGCAAAAGCAGTCCTGCGCTCTCCTCTGCTCCCACTAACCCATAGCCCCCTTTCCTTTCAGATCAGCCTTAGTGCCTGGAGACCATGAACGTGGCAGCGGTATGCGGTATAAATCTCAAAAACATAACATCTTTTGCCACCATATATACCGTATTTGTGTGCTATTTATTTTTTAATAATAAGTAACAAATTTGAACATACAAAAGATCACTAGAGTTCATAAACACTGATAACAGGATCCAATGACAGTCACATGAAGGGAACGTACAGCTTACAGGGGACAAATCACGGTTTTAACAGCACATAGCGATTTTGGGGGAAGTGACGCGACAAGTTTGTCAGTCAGGGAAGTGACGTCGTGTGGGGGGCGGGGAATAAACATTACGGGAAATAGAATCCGAAGACTGTAAACAGCAGCAACTGCTGGACCGCTGCGGAGTCACGCTGAGAACGGCGCCTACTGGAATACCCTAGGGCTCGCCACAAGCAGCACCATGGGGGCGGCACTGGGATTGTGCTCGGCCGCAAGCTGGGTGAGGATTCGCAGCTAATGGTTAAGGGAGAGGAGGGTGCCTATGGTGCTGTATATTGGGAGAGGGAGGTGCTGCATTGACTGCGTCTTTGGCCACCGCCCTGGCCCCTCCCTCTCCCTTGATGGGACCCTTGCAGCACTAGGACCCCTCCCTCTGTCTTCGTGCTGTCATTTTTTAAGCTGTACTAACAGGGCGCCGCTTCTCTTGGTGATGTTACCCGTGTTATAGCTAGTGTCGTACTTAGGCTGTGCTGACGTTGAAACTCTGCCACCGCTCCTTTCATAGATTTCATAGGGTTGTTGTAGACATTTGACTGGATGATCTCACGTTGGGTATGTGTAATCAATCCAGACTAACAACGTTTAAGAAAATAGACAATCCGATCCTGATACCGCAAGCTATTAGTTCACTTGTCGATGACAGCGTATTATTACCATCCCTTTTGCCTCGTATGTTTCAATAATTTATTTTTAAAAATAGGACTTTTCTTTTTTAGTTGTTTTCGTTTTAACTGGCTATTTCACTTTGCCGCCCTTGTAATAGTAGAAGGTAGCCAAAGTAAGAGTTAAAGCGTTGCTCCATTATGTATTTATGTACGGTCGGGGTTCGGAGTGCGTGAAAGTACCCTTTAAAATAAAAAAAAACAGAAACCACAGCGTGACGGGCAGTCTGCAACATCAGCAGGATTGGCTGAGGATCGCTTGTTAGAACCGGAACCCCAGCGTTCGTCCCAGAGACTGTCCAGTGTACAGACCCTGCCCACAATGAATGACCTCAAAGTGTCGTATTGGCACCCTTAGTGGCTGCGCCCCGGTCGTACCTGCTTGTGAGCCTCGCAGGACATACTTGCTAATGCGATTTCACTGTAATGTCTACACCTAGTCTATGTGCTGCTTGGCATATGGAACACAAAGGGATTCTTGCTAGGTTATTTTCTAGCAGACTCCTTTCCTACTCGGACTAAGCTGTCAGTAGCTGCTCATGCCACGAGCTGCTGCTAGTGATGAAACATGTTTACTCCAAAGCTTTTGGCTACCGCCCTTTGTATTGCTCAATCAACACCACACGACCACACTGATTCCTTATCTCGGTCTCCAAAGCACCCCGTTGTTCATGCTCTGTCAGTAATAAAAATGCTCAAAGATTCTGACGGCTAAGTGAGAATCTGGCCTTAGTCCATTCTACCAGCATTTACCTTCCTTTACTTCGGACTTCTCTCGGTATGCCCATTGTAAAATCTTGTATAAAGCTCATATTGTGTATATATATATTCTTTGTGCAATCGCCTTGTAAAAAAGTGTTTACTGTAATAATGTTTTTTGACTTTATATAACACTACAATTGTAATGTCTTCTTATGTACAACCAAGCTGTGAGTACACTTTTGCGATGCGCCCGACTACCTTCGGGTTTGGTGCGCAATACAAGTAATAAACAAGTCGGGTAGGTTTATTACAACCCTTACTCTTGAAAATGCTAATCACTGCTTTGTCTCGAAGACTCCAGCTTCTTTCTTATGCCACATATCTTCACAGCTCTGGTTGGTACAAATGTTTCAAGAGTTAAGATAATAATTTCTTGATAGTGATGACTTGAAAAGTACACACATCACCTAATAACCAATCAGACAATTTATAAATTGTCAAAGAAACATGTTGACTAAAAGGAGTATGATTTATAGCTGCCCCAAAAACCTTAATGAAAGGAGACCAGTAGCAGCATTCAAAGAAATGTGAGTCTAAAAATATCCTTTGTGTTTAATAATATATTTTCAAGGTTTAGACACGCATTGAAAGAAAAGGCATGATTTGGTCCCCTGCTTGTAGTCCTTTTTTCACACAGTATCCATGTATCCCCTAACGTTCGCACTGACATCTCAACCAAAGTCTTGTCATACGCATACACCTACAAACGATCACAGCTATGCCTCCCAGAAAATCAAAACCACACTGGGAGTTTAGAATCAAACACCCACAACAGCAAATGACTAAAAAAGAACCAGCAAATGACTAAAAAAGAACCAACAAACTGTTCGCCACCAGGGACTGGCAAAACAAAAATCTTAAATTGCAAACGCCCCCCAAACCGATCCTCTACGCTGAAGTCAAACACTGTATCAAAAGGCGGGAGGAACCCATGCCCAAGCACTATAACACTACAACGCCCAAAGGGCAAACAAACCCGAGAAACCAAAACGATTCACTGCAATCTAGTCAATGCCTCATCTGTCAAAGCATTGCGCCGACATACCTCAGCAAAGGGGGAGCTGACATCCTATTCATCACAGAAACCTGTCTAATGAATGACTTTAAGGTAGTTGCTCCCAAATCTCTGCTGAACAAAGTTAAACATAGGAAGGCCAACCGCTAAGGAAAAAGAGGATGGCACCTAGCCATGGTCTATGAACAACACCTAAATATCACGTGGCCACCACCACAAAACATCCCAGACTGTTGATCACTCTTTCTCACTTAGCACTGGGCCATCAAAGTAATCCATCCTTCTTTATAATTTACAGACCTCCCACCTACAACCCAAACTTCACACAGAAATTTATTGTTGCAATAATCTACATTACAATAGAGCACACACACCTGATCATACTAGCAGACTTCAATGTCTGGGTTAAAAAAGAAAAAAGCAACTCTAACAAATCACTGACCTACCAACTAGCCAGCATGCACCTACAACAAAATGGTAAAGAGTTCAGCCCAAGCAGCCAGACACACAGAGGGTGGGGGGGTGATTGACTTAAACAAAATAAATAAGCCAAACTACAGCAGCACCCCCAGTACACATTCTCTGAAGCCCACACCTTATACCTATCGAGATTCGTGGACCAATGTGACTGCGGGTGGCCCACAGAAATGTTATCCCAATTGAGCAAAGAAATTGGAAATACCTCAAACCAGACAGAAATCCACGAATCACGCAACTCGCCCCTGGACACATTACCACCAGAAGAAAGAATTGAGGCTCTCCAGAAATGGATCACTGAAGCCCTAGACACACGTAGAACTGAAGAAACTCTTCGCTCCCTGCCATACTAAAATGGTCACAAGATGGTTTACATCTTCTTCCTTACCCCTCCGAGCCCTAAATAAAAACCGGAAAATCGAGCAAACACAGAGGAGGCATTATAATCAATGGGACAGAATCGCATACCAATGGCAAATGCAGCTCTACAAAGCAGAAATCATAAACGCGAAGAATCTACACTATGACACACAAATCACAAAAGCGAGCAATGAACCAAGAGATGTTAAACATCGTCAATGAGATAAGACACCCAACATCTTGCAATAACATTACCACCCCTGCGATGACCTTGCAAACCACTATGACCACAAAATCTTGAACCTCCGGTAATTCATCAACGCAAGCAACAATATCGCTGACGACGCTACCCAGGAGGCAACCACTATGCTGAATTTCTTAACAAAAATCTCAACGTAAGACTTGCTAAACTAGTGAAAGAAATCAACAAAGCTGGCTCACCAGCAGACATTAGACCATCACACGTCTTCAAAAACATCCTAGGATATAAGAAGCATATATAAGCAAAATCGCACTTCAGTGGATGAATCATTCCTGACATGGAAACCACCTACCTTCCTTCAGCTCAACATCACGCACACTCGTCAGGTTCCACAACTATCGCGCAACTCATTTTCAACATCTAAGTAACCTTACTCATCAAGCTCATTAATGGACACATACTCACATGCTAAATACGCAGATGATCCTCTAATCACGCAGATGATCCTCTAATCATCGACACCAGCAATGAATCGTCCCAGCCCTTGCCAACTTCCTCTCACAAATAAGCACCTGGATGAGCAACAGCTTCAACTCAGTCCCAACAAAACTGAAATCATGATCGTGCCCAACAACCGCATTATGTACCCACATATGCCATGGCCCACTATAATGGGAACCAAACGAGCAGCATCCAAAGTGGACACAAATCTTGGAATTCTGATGCACAATGACTTCACACTGAACTCCGATCAGCGCGGTAGTAAAGCAGTCCTTCTTCCACTTACATGCTATCACATGGATACTACCCTTTCTCACCTTCCCCCACAGAACACTCCATCATCTCACTTGTTATGTCAAGCATAGTCTATGCAAGCAGTATTTACTTTGGAATCCCTGAATACCTCAACAAAAAACTACAAATCTAAAATGCTGCAGCAAGGCTGGTAGGAGAGAACACATCACACCAGCACTAAGATCACTACACTACATACTAGCAAGAAAAAGAACCTTATTTCAAAACACTTGCCTTGTTCACAGAGCAATTCATGACCAATGATGACCAAGGAATAGAATTCTTGTAAGAAAAACCTCCACATTTACACACCAAGAAGGACCCTAAGGTCTTCGACTGACCTACAACTTGAACCCAAACCTCTTAAAATGAAATGCAGTGCACCGGCCGTTTCGAACATCTCAACAAAATTAAGGAACTCCCTCCCGAATGGAATATGCACAGGAGATGCACTTGATCTTCAGGAAAGCACAAAAGACATGGCTCTTTGTTTGCCCACCTAACCCACTCTGATCCTGCATAAAAGAGAAGCCAACAGCTCTAATGCAGAGAGACTGGGCACAAACTACTCTGGCCACACAATTGGTTAGGGCCACCAGTAAAAGAGACCACCAGACGGCGAGTCCCAGTTTACTCGACAACCAACCTGCTTGATGATCACTCAATCCTACAGCACAAGGATCTCCCTTCGCCCCCACTTCCCACCAACCCTACTAAAACTCTCCATGATCCTACGAACGCTGCACACTAACCAATTACGCCTCTTACACTGCAAATGCAACACCCTCACCGGTACTGACCACAAACTCCACATCTCTTACAATAACACAGACCAATCACAACACGGTTAACTGAACACCTTAACCGCAAACGCAGAAAGCCACCTTTATGGACTCGGGCGCTTGCATGCCCACCAGCCCACACCAACAGGAAACTAACCCACACACAGTAACCGTTTTTCCTAACTGAAACTAGCACCTGTGTGCTCTCCCACTAACAAACTCACTTGTCACCTCCCCCTTTTTCCCCCAGATCCACCAGAGCACCTTGAGACCATGCAAACGGCAGCGTGCACGGTATAAATCGCATTAACATCACATAACACTGTAGTCTTTCTCCCTTCCCCATTTCTTCCACTCACTGCTGTGTATGAAACCGTCTTCAACAAATGATGTCCGTTTTAAATGCTTCACTGCAAGCAAAGAGATGTTTTGAGGAGTATTCTGACAGAGATAGCACTGCAGAGCACTGGGCTGCCCTGTTTCTCTTTTTGTTCGACATGTCAAATGGAAAAGGGTAAGAAAATAAATAGCAAAAGCAGATCACTTCCAATCTCGACTCAGAAGCTTGTCTCCAAGCGTCCATGCGCCCAACACAAGAAATGAGGGATCCAAAAAAGAAACCTTAAATAGGAAATAGATTAGGAAGACCTTTGTGATTTGGACCCAAACCATTTAACTTGATTTCAAGGGACATGAATGTGCACCACAGAAGTCCCATTACCAGGGACTAATTAACATGCCATGCACCCTCTTTATTCCATGTTGATAGCAATTAAGGCTGATCAGTGACGCAGGGATAGCATAACTTGATGTCTGTTTATAGAGTGCAAGTTGCCCCCCCCCCCCAGCCCTCTCCTATAGGGACATCTTGGTATGCTGTAGACCGATGACCAATATTCATTACTCATCTCAGTGATACTTAAGGGGGTATGCTGACCTGGTGTACAGATTACTTATTGCTAAATGTGTTTGCTTATAGGGTTGTCCTGCTTAATCGCTGTTAAGCCTTCCTAAATTGGACAGGAAACCCCATATTTTAGTGTGCCTGCTTCGCTCAGAGAAGCCACACAACTCCCTGTAGTTCTTTCACCAATCGTCTGTCTCTCGTCATCTTTGTTCGAGGACGGCATAGCTTTCATATAAAGCAGCAGCTCGCTTTAACATCTATCTTTGGCACCCACCGGTTAGTACATGGAAATACTCAACGCAGCCCATAGCAAAATTTGAAAGTCTGATGGCTTTAGGCGGGAGGCTGAGATTTGATGGGAAGACCAGACTTAATGCAACACTTGCGCTCCCACACCTATGGCAAAACACCACCACTTCTGGGCCCTCAAAGGGTTGATCCTTCAGGTGCAGAAAAGGTTAAAGTTAACCAAGCGAGGTACCTGCAATTGCTGAGAAATGGCACATGCATCACACATGCTTGCTCCAACTCGTTTGTAATGCCTAAAATGTTAATTATGAGTAGTATGATCTCTGTACTTTATCTAGGGCACCAGTGCACGCATCCCCACGTTGGCATTGTTTAATGGCCTAATATGACAGGCTAACAAGCAGGTAGTCGCAACTATCTTAAACCATAGCAATAATCATGTAACTTCAGTTCTTGTTTGCGGACAGAATCCCCATAGGACATCTGATGGGCATAAAACAGATCTTAAAATTATGGGACCAAATACTTAAAAAATTAGAGTGTACGTGGTAGTAACTTAGAGCATATTAACTGTGTAATTTAGAAATAATTTTGGAAGATTTTTTCCAACCCTATCCTGCAAGCCAGAACGTTTTTGTCCACCAGTGTACTGGAAAAGGTTTCCATGGTGGTAGACCAATCCGAGAATGGTTTGAACACAATCTTTCTTTTTCATGTTGCATTTCTAAACAAAAGCATTGGCGAAGACAATAGTTTAACTTTTATTTAGGCATGGGATAGGCATTTGCCAGACACTATCCTAATGGTACTACTTAGTAACAGCTAAAACATGGTGTGCATATTGAAGTAGAGCCAGGCAAATGTCTATTTAATATCTATGATCGAACCAAAACAGTTGGCCTTGCCATGGCACTGTCATGGACCAGGGCTCTCAGCCCAACCTCCTCCTCCTTCTTGATGGGCATCTTCTGTCTCTCTCCAACTTCCTTCCTTCTCCTGCCACTCCTCTGTCTGCCGCCCATCTTGCCCCATCCCCAACACCGACGGGTGTACCACATCTCGGAAGACCTTCAAAGGTGGCAACCAGCTTCATCTAGCTACTCTTATCTCTCGCTCTGCTGCTTTAAACACTCCTCTGGTATGTCTCCTTCTTAAAGACTTTGACCTTTGTTGTTCTCGCTCAAACTGAGACGTGGTTCACTGCTTTTGACACTTCTCCCTGAGGGTACAAGATCCTCTCTAAACCCACGCCTAACCCGTCTGTAGGCGTATTGGCCTTGATCTTCCCTGAATGGGTCCCTGTTATCATTCCCACTCAGACTTGCCCTTCCTTTGACTGCCTCGTCTGCAGGCTTTGTGTCTCTCCACCCCTCTCGTTGACTCTCGCTACCATCTACAGAACTCCTGGTCCGGTCTCCCTGTTCCCCTCAGAGTGGTCTGACCTCCTCTTCTCTTCTTGCCTCCACCTTCAAGCTTCTAATCCTCAGAGACTCCAATATTCACCTTGTTTCTCCTGACCCGGCCACTGGACTCTTCCGCAGCCTCTGTGACTTTCTTTCCCTTGCCATTCATCCCTCCACTCTGACACACTCATGTGGACATACCTTGGGTGCTCTCATCTCAGCAGATATCCCCATCTCCAACCCTCTAACTACACCTCTTTCCTGGTCTGACCATGCTCTCCTGCCTTCTGACCAGGATCTCTTAGGTCCCCCAGCTAAGCCTCTGCCAGTCTCCTCAGTCATTCGGCAGATGAAGTGAGTGTCCGTTGCTGCTTTTGCCACCACTTTCATTCCCTTTCACACCCCTGCCACAGACCCGGCCCTTTCTAATCGTCTCTCTATCGCCACTACCACCTTGGACATCCTTGCCCCTGTCATGAGGATCCGCATGAAGCCTGTCTCCAAGTGCAACGCCTGGTATGACTCTGACCTTGCCTCTCTGAAATGCAAGTGCAGAGTTGCTGAGCGGAAGTGGCAGGCATCAGATACCTCCTCTGACAGACTGGCCTGCTGCCTGCTCCAAAGGTAATACGGACTCTACATCTGCTTGAAGAAGAGGGCACATATCCAAGCTTGCATCACCCGCCGTCCCTGACCCTCTGTACTTCACTGGCCTCCCACTTCTTAACCAAAACTTGGGACATCCTGTTATCACTCTCCTCTACTCCCCTCACTCCTTCTCCAGGGCTCAGGCCTCTCCCGTTCCCTTCTATTCTCCTCTTTCTCTCCCATAGCACCAGATGAGGTCTCTAGACATGTCCGCTCTATGAAAGTCTCCTCCAGTTACTTCCCTGCTCCTGCAGAACTATCAACGACAACCTTGCCTCCCTTGCGCCAGCTTTGGCTGATTTCTGTAACCACTTCTTTGCCACTGGCTACTTCCCACTACCCCCTCGAGCACTCCCTTATGCATCTTCTCCACATGTCCTCCCTCCTTGTGCCCTCTGCCGACCCCCTCCTGCCTGGCTAACTAACTACCGCTCTATCTTCATTACCTGCTTTGTGGGCAAACTCCTGGAGAAGCTGGTCATCTCCAACTGATCCAACACACTGATTCTGTTGGTTGTCGCCACAACCCCCAGTCTGGCTTGAGCGCAGCCAGAGGCACGGAAACTGCTCTACTGAACTCCTGTGACGACTTGCTCTCAAATCTAGATGCTAACTCTCCTTGTAAGGAGCTTGCTGGTATTTTAGTTGATGATCTAAATTACCTGGCTAAGTCCACCGCAGAGGGTATTGAAATATGGATTCTTGAAACAACAAGTAAGGGAAGGTTTCCAACCTTGTGGGAGAATATAAAAGTAATACCACTTGATATGGAAATAAAACTGGCTAAGCGCAAGTTACGCAGAGAGGAGCGACTCATAAAGCGATGTTCGCATTCTGTGCAAAGTGCCTTAGTTAATATTATAAAGGTTAAGAACTTTTACGGAAACTGGCACAAAAAGCGTAAAGCACAAGGCCTGAAACATAGATGGCAGCAGCTATTACAGATAATGCTGAGCCGAAACCCAAAAACTATGTGGCACACTCTATCCCTGACTAAGGTTCCAAAGGATGGGGGGGGATAATAAACCATATTCCTGAACAAATCTGGCAGAAATTTATATTTAGACAAGGACCAAATGGGTGAACCACGTGGTCACCTGTGGCCATTGCATTTTTACAGGGAGTGCATAATTGACATCATAGGAAGACCAAATGGTTTGGCTATGGCTTTACTAAAGGCTGACCCAGGAAATTGGGTGACGTTCTTATGCATACTGTTTTCCAAGATATGTCAGCAGGGGGAGATACTACAATCTTCGACTCAATCCATACTGGTACCTATTTATAAGGCCGGGAATTGCTCACTACCCGATCGTTTATTGTCATTGTTACAGGGGAAAGTGTTTGCCACCTGTGCCCTGAAACATTTTTAAACATGGGTGGATGAAAATGAATTTCTACATCTTTACAGATAGGCTTCCAAGCAGGAACCAGTATTAAATTTAATAATAGTCTGGGATTGTAAATTGCCTTCGTGGATTTTAAATCCGCATTTGATTTGGTCAACAGAGACCGACTCTGGGTAAACATTTCTGAATGGGGCTTTCCTCTGTGGCTCCTACAGATAGTTAAGTACCTCCACAATAATACTACGGCCAGGATAAGGCTAGGATATGGAAACTACCTCTCAGGAGAAATCCGTATAAACAGAGGGGTTAAACAGGGATGCATGATGGGCGCACTTCTTTGACTCGCCGCTTAGAGGTGGGTGCTAAATGGTCACCCAGGATTCATCACGACAGAATTACTGCAATTCTGTACGCTGATGACCTTTATAATTTTCAGTCACACAGTGGCCGGAATTAAGGGATTACTTGGAGAACTGGCCCAATACACTAAGGAAAATTAGTTGGTCATTAACTTGGATAAAACCAATGTTCTGCTTGTCTCCACCAAAATAATAGATAGGTCAGTCGTGGAAACTCTGCTAGGACAAATCCAGTACACTTCCTCGTATGAATTCCTTGGCTATGAGCTAATGCGATCAGCGAGCCATGAAAATATAATAAATTAAAATCACAATAGCAAGACAACTAACCTTTCAGATTTGTGAGCGAAAGGGCAGGTTTCTCTAGGAGCAGGATCTTACTGTTGTATGAAAAGTGGTTCTGTCCCTCCTTACTGTATGGCCTAGAAGACCTGCAAAGGCATACATTGGAATATCTCAACCACATTGAAGGGTTCTTTTGGCGTAACATGTTGAATCTGCCACAGTCCACTCCGATGGGAGTCCCAGCTCTAGGCGCAAGTACTCTATGAAGGCAATGACGCTAGGGCGCAGGGGTGAGTTGTTTCTTCGAACCCAAACTATTAGCATAGATAATCTGCTGGCTCCTATGCTTTCAAATAGTCCTTTGGGGGGCACAAAAAGATGACAAATATCTGCAATTGATAAAAATGCTGTTCCTTACTGTGAATTGGTACGCTGATTTCCACTGTGGGACACAATACGAGGTCCTGAAGAGAATATTTGCAAAGCAGGTGGCTCGGCGGGACTGGGTTTGTAATTTTGAACGTTTAGCTACACTTTGTGGTTATGCTCCAGTGTCCCTGGTGACCCATAGGTTTGAGACCCGAGCCCTATCTGTTGCTCTAACCAGACCCTGAGGTTTGAAGGCTCAGGCTTTTGATTCATACTAATCAACTGTCGGTACTTGCCACTACAGGTGCACGTTTGAAGCTGCAAGAGGACCGCAGATATTGCAGAATCCGTGTGATTCCTGGGAACAAAAACTGTCACGCACATTTTTACGGAATGGCCAAAATTGGCCCCGAAATATATTTGATGTTTCCTCTTAATGATGCACTGTCCTCCACACATCTTTTCTTGGACCTTGCTCTATTCTTGGCTCCAGACTGTTTAGCCTTCTGTAGTTTGGTAGGGTATAATCTCCTAGGCGATGAGCTTTTTCTGTTTCTTTTATCTCGTAGTCTTCCCTTGTCTTTACTTCGTAGTATTTTTCTCTTGCATAGGCTATACTCGGACAACTAGGAATCATCCCCTCTTCCCATGTTAACTTTATGACCTCTTTCTCAGGACAAAACAGGATTCTGTTTCTCAGCCTACTATAAATCAAGTTCTTCAATTCTATATTTTGCGTTTCGTCAGTTTCACTGAGACAAGTTCCCTTTGGATTATAACTAATCCCCTGCAGCCTCCCGGTTCTGCCTGTTATCTCTGTACTTACAGGGTAATGTGTCCAGGGCCCGCAGTCGCTCGGGACAGTTTCTTTCCTCCCAATACTTTGCGGGTTCGTTCTCAGTGACGTGATTCTCTCACTCCCTGTCCTGGTATCGTTTCTGATACCCGGACAGGTTGCTGCACTCTCCGCAGGGTCGTGTGAGTGCTGTTGATGGGGCATCCTGCCCAACACAAAGGATTTGTGGTTATGCCACCACCGGAATTGAGGTTCACTTCCCCTCGGCTTCTCTTCGCCTGTATATGTCGGTACATCTCCCTCTTTGTTGTAAAACAGTTTTGAACTTCTTACTCTGTGTGGTTCCGCTTGTCAGATTTGCCTTTAGTCTGCAGGCTAAGAAGGGACCCTGGAAGTGTAACGAAGGGATGAAAGCTAGGATTGAAAATGTTGTTTAATAGGGAAAGTTTGTCAAGGCCTAGTTTTCCTTAACACTCCTATTGTAGCAGACAGGTGTGATCCCAGCTCAAGATGGTGGAGATTTCCAGAGCTGATTGGTTGGACTACAGCAATGAGGTAGTTCAGCCATCTATCAAGTGATGGTCACAGAACCTAGAGCTCCAGAGAAATCTATTGTAAATACATGCCAGGAAAAGGAAAAAAGGTCAATTGAAAATAAGATTTGAACTAAGCAAATTAAGAAAGTCAAGTGAATTTTAGCATCTGCAAGTTACGTGAATTTATTTCCAATGAACATAGTTTGATCTAAGAAGCTGTGTTGTGGTGTTAGTCTACATAAACTCTTAGACTGCTACAGTTTAGCAACTGGGAGAAATTGTGGGTGTTGGGAAGATTGCTCTTCTTTCAGAAATTCGCTCACACGTAACGAAAAATCTTGGGAGCAAAAGTTCAAGTGAGGCACTGCCGAGAGAAGGGTTGTGCATGTGCGCTGAGAAAACAGATTAACGTGCTGCACAGGTATTAATTTAGTAAACCTTGTGTTGGCAATCTAACCTGTGCTAACAAACATTGCACTCTGGGTTAATTCAGGGAAAGTGCGCAAAGTCAATTCAGACTCTCTGTAAGGAGACCGAAGCATATGCCGCTCGTCCTTGAGAAAAGGACCTTTGCTTTTGCATGTTGGTGACGTGCGTGCATGGTTAAGTTTTTTTTTTCTTTCTTTTTTTCCCTTCATCGATGTTACGGGAGCTGTGTTAGCACAGGGTTTACAGTGAAGGAGAAGAGCGTCGGTAATAGCACAACCACTCCAGAAACTAGCACAGTGGTTCTGAGACACAGCTCGTGATAAAGAGTGTTATGAACGTTATAGTGATCCTAGGTAATGCACGGAGGCGAACAGTATCTGCAGATGTTGCATTTCTAGCGGCCTTCCCTGCTGGCATATGCACCTCTTGTTCTGCATGGCCTCTATTTTTAACTTACTTGTCGCAGTCATTTGGAGGTTTATTCTTAAAGTGTCAGATGCTTTCACTTGAGGATAATGGCATACTTTGTTCATCGTCAGCACATCTTCTAAAGGTGGTTGTGTTTTGCATATCGGTTCATCCTATGTATGCCATCACAGGGAATGGCTTACAGAGTTCCTCGGTGGAATGGGAGTCCTTGTACTCTTGTCTCTCCCAGTGAGGTCCCACTTGCCCAAACCTGTAGGGAGGGTCTTGCGGGGTGGGCTCACTTCAATTGCCTCAAAGGGGAGGCTCCCCCTTGGAGAGAAGCGACGAATTTCCTAGATTCCTCAGAATACCGTACCTGAGAACCACCTAGTCGGTCAGGTTTGGGCTGCTCTGCTACTTTCGTACTCTGAGAGCCTGCTGAACTTGCAACATAGTTAAAAATCCTGACCATAGGCCTTAAGGAAAAACTTCCTTAACAATGAACCTAGTATTTAGCATAGATCAATAGCATTGCTGATTTGTGTATACTAACTCTAACCTGACCAGGCCAAGTCTATGGCCCCCCATTTATCTTTCATTATTTTAGTTTACCATGAATCTTTAGATCAGGAGAAAAATGTGTACATGTCCATTAGGCCTACCTCAGTGCACATACTCTTTTAACATAAGCCACCATTTCCCCAATGTCTTCCCGTCCCTGCCCAGGTTAGCCCAGAAATGTAGCCCATATCCTGGAGAACATCTATCCCTGTCCTTCGACTTCAACACTAGCATCTCAATTGCAGAGGAAGAAACTACATTTAATCACTCCCCAAAACTGGCTGGCATGGGAAACTTCCATTGTCTTAAAATCTGTTTCTTAGCAGCCCTGAACAGTCGGGTCCTTTCAGGTGTCGAAAAGAAAGCCACGTTGGAATCCTCCCCTGTGAAGAATGGGAAACTCACCAGAATCCTGCCTCTCAGAACTTCCATTTATCCTGGGAATTATTTAATCCAAGAATTAACTTATTTCATAGTAGTTCTATAGTAGGTGATTGTGAGTACCATACTTGTGTATGCACCCTGACCGCTCTGCAGATTTAGCTAGACCTCTCGTGTGCATACAATCTGGGGTTCTGTAAACCCATTTCCAGATTTTGATCTGCTTTCCTTCTCTTCCCCGCCCCACTTGCCAGGGTAACTAGTTGTATGTTCTGGCAGCATCTCTCCCATATGCCCTCTCCAAATTATGACTCGAGAACAGGCAGAAAGAAGCTTTTCATCTGGTATGTGGAAGCATCTCGGGTGCATCCAAACCAGCATCCCGAAATGTTGAGTGTCATGGGCAGTTCTGATCCTTGTCTCCTTTTGTCATTTTCCAGGAGCATATTGTTAATTGCAGTCTTCTATAGGTTGTATTGGAGCAGGTTTTTAGTTCTCTCCTTCTTCAGATCTTTGAAGGCGATCCAACCCTTCTCATCCAATAAGTTCCCCGAAATATTTAATTTCAGAAAGAAACAGATTCAACCAACTGCACGTTTTGGCTAATGTTTTGATAGAGATGTCTTGATCTAATTAAAGCAGTCTGTGTATGCGAGAAACATGTCACCTCTGGTACCTTTCTCCAACAGTCACACAGGAATTGTGTTGCTGGGGAAAGGAGTCCTTATGGGGGTGCTCTTGGCCCTGTCTCCAATGCTTTAATGCCACCAACTCACAGGCCCTCTTATCCAGCCATCAAGCCAGGTTTCTGACAGAGAAAGTCACATGGTAGAGCCCGAAGACCAGTATGGTAATTGCAACCAGGCAGGCAGATGCTACATTTTCATTATGGTTCATTTTGGTGGTTTGCTGTCCAAATTGAATCCCTGCATCATACGGTCTATCGGTCCTTTCCAGTGACTGAGGCAATACAGATCAACCGACTGTATTTGAGCTTCTGGGCTGCCATCAATTTCCTTGTCTTGTTCCGCTATGTAGAGCGAGAGGCTGGAATCCACAAAAAAGGAGTAATGGAACGCCCAGATACCAAGTTCATGCAGTTAACATTTTATAAACACATGCAGATTGCATGTCTTGTGGAATAACAAAAATGGAAATCTCTCTGGCAACAGGGAAACAAGTGCAAACCAAAAAGTTCTGGATACGCCAGTCTCCCTTTCAAGGTCCCTCTGGGCGGGGTGGGGGGAGTGGGGTATTTTCTGTACATCTGAAAATAAGAGTTTTGTTTCAGCAAACGGGTGCCAGGATGGGTGAAACAAAAACTGTTTCTTTCTCTGTAGTCTGTATCCCAAGTCCAGGCTCCAATTTTCACCACTGGGTTCCTGAGTTCTCACCCAAAAGACCAAGTCACTCCGTCATGGGGAAATAAATACCCAGGATACTTCTTTAATCATGATGAGGTCTGGTCCTTTGAGACCCTAGGCGGAATCTCATTGTCTGTCCTTTTGTCCGCATCCTCCTCCCCTTAGCGTACATGTTGGTTGTTAGACAGCTTGTGACCTCAAGGTTCTGGAATGGGCAGGTACATGGAGCTCCCTCCTGCCCAGCCGTTCTCCTTGGCTTTTCAGTCCCTGCCAGGGATATTTATTATTTTATTGCTTATAGTGCAAACGTAGCTCAAGAGCAGCAAAGCACTATAGTACAGGATTGTGCCAGAATTGGGCTTGACATTTTATAACGCAGTACAGTTGGTACAGGGCGAGAAAGATTCTTTTTATGCGTCCGGCAGGTATTCTTGAAAGGGGTTTGGGTTGGTCTGTGCTGTGCTGTGGTTTAACTCTCCCATGCCGTTCTGGAGCCTCCCTGTTGGGGGTTCGCGAACGGTACAGCAGTGCTGGTGTGTGGGCTGCACCCTTGTGGGTGAGGAGGGGGGGGTGTTTATTGTCGATTAAATGTACCTGTAATCTGATTCCTACCTCTGTGTGTGCCTCGTTTCACAACAAGTTTGCGATAAGCTGCCTTTGGTGACGGGGGCTGGCATATTTGATGTGGTTTCAACCAATTTCTTCTTGGGTTTGATTCCTTCGCTGTTGATAACCTGCCCCAAATACGTAACTTCCTTCACCTTAATTTTGCATTTGTCATTCTTCAATGTGAGCCCTTTGTCCTGTATTACCTGTAGAACACCCAGCAGGTTTGCATCGTGTTCTTCTGCCATTGCGGCATATGAGTGTCATCCTGGAAGAAAGAAACACCCTCCAGGCCACCAAGTATTGCTACATTAGCCTCTGGAAGACTGCAGATGCCAAACCAAATGTCATGCGTTTATATCTGTATGCACTCGGAGGCATGACAAACGAGGTTGGGTGCTTTGAGTCTTCATCCAAAATAACCTGAAGGTAGGCAGACAATGGGTCCATGGTGGTGAAATACCCTGCAGGCTTCATGGTGATTAGCATCTCCTTGATGTTTGGTAGGGGATGCTATTAGCCCAGATGCTGGCATTCAGAGACTTTATGCAAATTATGAGGCCGAAAATGAATCATCGATTGTAGGGTTGAAGAAACTAAACACCCTCCAGATTAAAATACACCCTTGCGAAGCGAGCCCAATACTGTACGTAGCAACCCATGATTTCTCTTCTAAGGAAGGGTTGAAGAAGACGTTCCCTCTTGTCTTCAATGACAAAATAAGGATGCTTTAAGGTTTTAAGCATCGGATTGTGCTGAAATGGGGTGGGGGGCAAACCAGCCATACATAAGGTGAGAAATGTACCTGTTGACACCAAGGACGCCCTACAGAAGGAATTGAAGTTGTGCTAACATGACATTGAGCTCATCAAGTTATCGGATTGGTTGGATCCCTTAGTGATTGCAGAAGTGACAATTCAATAAGGATGTGTGTGGGTACCTCAGAGACTTGAATGCCAGGATCTGGGTTGATCAACCTCCCCAACCAAGCCTCAATGAGATGCTAATCATCATGAAGCCTGCAAGATATTTCCCCACTTGGCCTATCTTTTGCCTGCCATCGGGTTGTTTTTGGATGATGACTCAAAGCACCTGGCCTCGTTTGTCATGTCTCTGGGTGCATACAGATATACACACCTGCAGAGGCTACTGCATAACTCTTTGATGGCCTGGAAGGTGTTTATTTCTTCCAGGATGACATTCTTATAGCCGCAAAGATGGAAGATGAACACAGTGCAAAACTGCTGCGTGTTCTACAGGTAGTAAGGAAAGAGGGCTCACATCACATTGAAGATTGACAAATGCAAAATTAAGGTGACGTTATGTATTTGGGGCATGTCATCAACAGCGAAGGAATCCAACTCAAGAAGCAATTGGTTGAATCCATATCAAATATACCAGCCCCTGTACGCAAATATCAGTTGTGTTTCTTTCTTAGGGAGGGCAGAGTATTCCAAACGTATCATACATTTTACTGATAAAACAGAGTATGAGAGATTTGAAGAATGTATGAAGTTCAATTGGTTAAAAAAAATGCCAAAAAGAATTAGAAGACCTCAAGAGAGCTGTCAATGATGCACCTACTCTCAAAATGTTCAGCACTGCTGCCACCAGTGTCATCACAGTGGATGCTAGCAATGTGGGTTTGGGAGTTTTAGAACAAATTCAAATTCTGTGGAGACGACTTCCCAGTTCGGGCTGGGAATCCAGGAGGCGGCGAGCGAGGCAGAGAAGCGGCAACAAGAAAGGGGGAGTGACATCTGGACCAGAGACACATTCCCGCAGGCAGGAGAGATGCCGAAGCAGGACGCAAGGCAAAGGTGGAGCTTATTGCCGTCAATGGAAGCCAGAGTGACTAACAGACCACCACCAGCTGCAGAGATGCACCTCCTGAAGCAGAGAGAGGGAGAGCGAGAGCTGAAGCAGAGAAGGACCCGAGCAGAGTCGGGAAGCCAAGGGAGCTGATCTAAAGCCAGTAAACCCACAGTGCAAGGTAAGGGCCTCAGGAGGGAGCTGGAGAAGGCATTCCCTGATTGAAACAGGAGGCACATTTTATACGGCTTGCATTACAAACTGATTGTCTTCGTGCCAGTATTTGGGGGTGAGGGGGATACAAATACAACAGTGATAAGAGAAACCTGGGGAGGAAAAAGCATATGCCCTCAGATCTTGACAGTGGATGTACATAGTGAGTAAACCTGGCAGGAGAGTATGCAAGGTGTTTTGCTAGTCTGGGACCCGCACCCAAGTTGTGATATCTTGAAAAGAGAATCCCGTGGAAGACTCATGCCCTTAGGATTTTGAATTGAATTTGTGGTATTTTGAAAAGGTAATCCCAAGGAAGATTAATACCCTTAGGAATTTGAATTGTATTGAATGTGGCAAAGACCTGGGGAAGGGAATCATTTCCCACAGAATGGATTGCAATCCCAAGAGGAGGGTGTTTCCTCTTGGGCTGTAAAGATCTTGGTTCTTCTTTTGTATTGGTGGAGAAAAACCTGGTGGAGGGAGCCATTCCCCGGAACTGTGAACATTATCCAGTTGAAACTTTTGTTGAATTGGTACCTTTTTTGTTGTTGAACGTGAACATGTGTGCACTTTCCAAGCTAGAGACAATACCCGTAACACCTTAGTTACTTTTAGAATGAGAGGGCTAGAGTAGGATTTCGGACACAGGACGTTTTTGCTTTGAACATCTTGACACAGGACAGAGCATTAGTTTTTGGTTGAGGTAGGGAAATAACAGTGAAACATTTTCTAACCCCTTTATTATTTAATGAAAGTCTATACCTATCATCACGAGTTCTGTGTGTGTGTGTGTGTGTGTCTCATTCCTGCTTCCTCACAGTTGGAGATATTTTATAAAGGTCCACGGACCATAGTGTGAAATCTGTGCAGAGGCACTGGAAACTTTCAGCACCCTATTACGGCATGTCCCTGAAATTCATAAACCCCTTGTCTTCTCCGCTTTGGAACTCTCCTTGCTTCCCAAGCTCCATCAAACTGGCACATTTCCATAACAAGGTCTTCAATGTGATTTTTCTTGAACCAGTCTGGTGTCTTTTCTTGAGGCCAAGCTAGCTGCACCGCCCTTATGGTTTGGGGAAGATTGCCATACTCTATCGGCATTCCTTCAAACCCCAATTTTCCAGTGCGGCGTAGCTTGTGCCTACTGTAAGCTGATACTGTTCCTTCAACTGCCTTCATTGGTCTTTAGCACCCTGGGTAGGTGTGCCAGCCAATCGAGGAGCTCAGAATGCGGGCTACATTCTCTGGTATAAGCTTGTGTACAGTGCTCCCCCACAGCTGCACAACCCTCGCCTTGTTTCTCCTTTGCTCCGTCTTCCCCCATACCGCATTAAGGCAAAGTAAAGATACAAAAATGCACATTTCTTCACTTCTCTGAGCCGCGCAGGGAACAGGAATCCGTCTTCAGTGTTGATTCTAAATCAACACTGAAGACGGACTCCTGTTCCCGATATAGTGTTGCAGGACTAAACAAAGGTACTTTAAAAAAAAAAAGTTTTTGTTACTTCCCCTTTAGTTACTCACGGGTGCTTAGGGTGCCATAACCCTTTGGGTAGGCCTGCTGCACCCAATAACTGCCTGCCACTTCACTCTGGCCCTTAACCTGGGCAGTGGGCCATTATGGATTATTCCAATGTCTCGGTAGGATCGCTCGGGGGGGGAACCTGCTCACCTTGGAAACAATACGACGCGGAGCAACACTGGTTCAGTCCCCGGGTCCGTGCTTAGAAACCTCTGGGGATTAATCGCGTTACAAATAACCTATTATAATAATGACCGCTTAATTTAGCTGATTAAGGGAGCTGAATCGTATTCAGGATAAAAGTGTAACTCTCATCCCCCTTTACTGTTTGCCTGGATAACTAAATGTGTTGTCCACAACTCCCAGATGGCATCACCTGGTCACCCTCCCCATACCGGAAAGCTATTTGACCTTTGCCAGTTAAATTTTCAGACATAATGTATTTAAAGCTTTCTGGAATTGTCTCTTAATACTGGACCACAAGGAAGGAACCGACTAGCACTAAATAAAACCTTTAAGAACACTTGTTTCCTCATTGGCTTCCAGGGAAGAGAATGTGGCGAACCACTACTGGTGGCATGGCAAGGTTGGGTCCAACTAATCTTGGCAGCTACAGATTGTACTCATTGAAGTCTAGATAGTGCACAGTTGACAAGAATGCGCTGAGTTTTAGCAAGGCATACCTTTGTTTTCTTTTTTCCACGTACATTTTTATTGGCATTTTCAAAAGACAGACATTTTTTGTCCCATCCCCTCCTTTCCCCAACTTACTTTTGTCCCAACCTAGATCCAGTGTTCAGCCTCTGTTTCGCTGCCCTTTCCCTTTGCCCTTCCTCCTCACTTGGTCCCCAATGTTACCACCCCTTACTAAGCGCCTCTCCTCCTCTCTACCAAGTCTTCTTCTCCTCAGGAGCTTCTGATCACAAAACATTTGAAACGACCTGTCTTGCTCACATTATGCCAGTCGCAAAAAGTCTCATTGTCTCGGGCACCAGGCTCCTGTAATGCTTTTGGAGAAACTTCAGTACCAAGTCCCAGTCTGCTACGAAGCCCTGAGTCCCCTTGTATCATGCGAGTCACCCACTCAAGCGCTACAAAATTCCACACCTTTCCCACCCATGCTTGTTCCGTGGGTGGCACTTTCGTTTTCCACTTTTGAGCCACTACCCGAGCCCTTCCATCATAAGTCTCACATAAACCTTTCGTTGGGCTTTTCGAAGATGTCTGCAGAACCCCTCCCAGACCCAAGCTGGAGAGGCCTGTGTTTCCTTTTACGTTGACCCCCAAAGCCTCGCTCATAGCCTCTTGAACTGGGACCAAAATCGGCAGCCCATAGGGGAATCGCACCAAATCAGATTCCATATGCCTTCTGCTCCACACTCCCGCCAACATGTGTTAGGTACGTTGTCGAAAAACATTTCGCAGGCGTGGGGTACCACTGGACCACCATCTTGACCCATATCTCTTGAATTTGTATCCATCTAGTAAGTCTGGGTATGTTAACCCAAAATTGTGCCCAATGCTCCTCGTCACTCGGATGACCCACCGAGTCTTCCCATTTCACCATATATTGCCTCGGCCCTGGTTCCTCCCCCCTCTTTAATATATCCATATATTGCCCCTACCAGATGGCTAACCCCTGCATTTGAGGTATGGAATTTCTCCAAAGGTGTTGGGGCTCTCGTGGCAGCCTTCTTATTATTGTGGTTTAGTAGCCAGTGTCTTAGTTGTGTATAACAGAACCTTTCACCCTCTTCCACTCCAAAATCAATTTTACATCGAGGGAAGGCTTTGATCTTGTTCCCATCATACATAACCCATAGTCTGTGGCATCCACCTTTCAGCCATTTGCTAAAGTCTGACACCACTAGCCCCGGGGAGAATTGAAGATTCCCAAATAACGCAGTGCACGGTGACGGAAAGGGGTTACCTTTCCTCTTGCCACTATTTAATCCCAGGCCTACCAAGAAAGGACCCTGTCTCACTACAATACATGTTCTGTGACCTATCCTTTTTTGGTTTCTAAAGGACCTCTTCCAATTGATCACCGCTTCATCCATGTGTCTCCAGACTTTATCGTGATCACCCTTTAACTAGTCCCTTATTATTCTGGCTTGTGCAGCGAGATAATATACCCTGTAATCTGGCTCTCCCAGTTCCCCTCTTTGTTTTGGCGTCATCATCAGCTGCCTTGATATTCTAGATTTTTTTGTGGTTCCAAATGAACACCCCCTGTATATCTTTGGAATACACGAAAGATGGATTTGGGCACTGCAGTTGGAAGCGTCATGAAGTAATACAAAAAGCTTTGGGGGAATGACCATTTTTAAAACATTTATACGTCCCAGCCAAGATATTGTCAATGGGCCCCAGTCGGTTAACATCTTCCTAATATTCTCTAAAAGGGAGTGGGGGGGGGGCAGAGGGGTTGGCCGCAAAGGAAGACTTTTTCCTTAGTGATTTTGACTCCCAGATATTGTATAGTTATCTGCCCATCCATACGGAAAGGTTCCCCTCAGTTCCTGTTACTTTTCTATTGGAATATTTACATCTAATATCTCTGATTTATGCATATTAATTTTGAATCCTGTCACTGCCCAAAACTGGCCTAGCACCCTATCCAGCTCGTTAAGGGACTGGGGTTAGTGAGAGTTAACGGCATGTTGTCCACAAAAGCAGCCACCTTGTGTTCCCTTCCCCCGAAAGGAATTCCTGATATTTCCCCGGTTGATCTCATTGTGGCCATCAGTGGTACCAGGTGGAGGAGCACATATAATAATGGGGATAATGGGCAGAGCTGTTTTGTACCTCTCGCCACCCTAATTGGCCCTGATAGTTGCCCATTAATCATTAGTCGAAGTGATGATTTGCATTGTTCGCCCTTATCAAGATAAATGTACTCCAGAACCCCATTTTTGCCAAGTGTGCAATAAATATTGCCACTCGACCTTATGAAAAGCTTTTTCAGCGTCCAAGGGGAGAAGTAGAGATTCTTCTTGTTCACTTTTTCGATCAGGTGCGCAAGCCTTCTAGTATTATCGCCCGTTTGTCTATTGTGGATAAAACCTGATTGATCCGTACTAAAAAGCTTTGAGAGGGGGTGATCCAGCCGGGTCGCTAGGATTTTTGCATGAGCTTTGCATCTGTATTAATTAGCGCAATTGGTCTATAGGAGCTGCAGGTGGTTTGGTTTTTACCAGGCTTTGGCCGAAGTACCACCTTTGCCTCCTCAATAGTTGGAGTTGGTCTCCCCACCCTTCAAACTCATTAGAGATTTACCAAGCGGGGTATTAAGCTTTCCCTGAAGTTTTCTAGAACTCTGACGTATAGCAGTCTGGGCGGGGGGATTTGTTTGCTGGTAATGCCTGTGTATGGCCTTTCTTACCTCATCAGCAGTTATAACTCTAGGTCCTCTTAGCTCAACTATTGTGTGTAAAGTCCATTTATTTAAGTATTCTACTTGCATCTGTTCCAGAGGATTTTCCATTCTAGGGCTGAATAATAATTGGAGAATTCCTGTGTTATACCAGTTAAATCCGAGCATTCTCCTCCCCCTTCCCTTTTCGTTTTTACTATTGTTTTGGCCTTTTCTTCCTTTCGTAGTAGCCTCGTCAAGGCAGTCTGCCTTATTTGCTTTTATATAGTATCTCTGTTTGAGAAATAGCAATGAGCGTTCTGCTGCTTTTGTCTGCAGTACTTCTAGTTGGCCTCTAATTGTTCTGTTTTCCCTCCTTGCCTACCCGCTCACTCCAATCCCCATCCGGGACATCACTGGTCTTAAATTCTTCCTCTGATTCTTTCTCTAGAAGTCTATTCTCCTTATCTCTATTATCCTTGCCCTAATCGTAGCTTTAAACGTGCCCCACACCATCAGTTGGCTAATGTTACCCTGTTAATTATCTTTAAAGAACTCCTCTATAGCCACTCGCGTCTCCTCCGTTATCATATGGTCTTTAAATATCTGTGCAGGGTATCTCCATTTCCATAAGCCTGGGGGTCTGCCCGATATCAAAGTTAATGGTGCATGGTTGGCTAGAGTTATCGCCCCTACTTCTATGTCCGCTACCCAACCCAAAAGAGATTGCGAGAGCCATATATAATCGATTCTGGAGGAGGTCCTACGGACTTTCAAAAATGTGTAACCTGCAGTGTTTCTTCTCATTTCCCTCCATGCATCCACCAAGGAAAGCCTTGCTATCTTCTCGGTCAGCTCCCTAGAGGGTTTTCCCTGCATGGACGCGCTCACATTACTCCTATCCACCCCTGGGTCCCATGCCATGTTGAAGTCCCCTGACAGTACTATTTGACCTTTAGAAAAACCCTCCAATTAAGTAAGCTTTAATTGTATGAACCAGTTCTCCAGATAAGATTTGGAAGTGGGAGTTTTTTACTCCCTATTTTTAAAAGTTGGGAGTAAAATAATTTTTAGGACGTCAACACGCAAGTCAAATTCCCAATGAGAGTATTTTGTAAGTGAGTACAAATCTGTTTTAACTGAGAAACCTTCATGTTTTTGTAATATTTATTTCTCTGTACCTAGTTATTCATGCACATTAAAAGTAATACATGTTTACTTCTTCCAATCAGGCAGTTAAAAATAGTTTCTTCCTGTGGTACTACGTACACAACAGGTGCAGACATATCCATGAAGCTGTGAGGGTGAATGCACGGGTGCAAGATTCTACATGTCTTTTTCTTATTTTTCTTTGTTGGTAGTATTTTTACTCCCTATGTTTCTTTTTTGCAAGTATTTGCCAATTTCTAGGGAGTAAAAGTGGCTGAACCTGTCCTGCCCAGAATTTGGAGCATAGATAGTGGCTATTATATATAGTACTCCTCTCCCCTGGGTTAAGGCCAAGCATCTTCCACTGAAGTCTCTATTCAAGGTAGCTACCGAAAGATCAAGGTTATTCTGTGTTGCTATCAGAACCCCTCCCTTCTTGGACTGAACAATTTGGTCATAACCCCTTAACCTGATTTTGTACTTGTCCCGGGTTTGTATGTGTGTTTCTTGAAGGGTTAGGAGGTCTGGTTTTTCTCTAAGGAGAAATCTCTCAAGCATCTTTCTTAAGACCGAGTTTAAGCCGTTGATGTTTAACAAGTTAATGGTTAGCACATTGGCCTTAGCCATGGTCTTGGAAGAGCTTGTAGAAATGGTGCTTCCCACTGAATTTTTGGTTGGGGTCTACCTTACCCTTCCCCCTCCCTCCCTCCCTCGGCCCCATCCCCTCCATTTCTCCCCCCCCTCTCCCCTGGGTGTGCTGGACCGGCCTCTAGCGCCTCCCGACTTGTCTTCTTGAGGGTTGAGCCCACATTGTGCCCCCAGTTGTAGTAGTGCGGGTCCGCCTAAACCCATTTCTTGATCCCAATTGCCACCACTCCCCCACCCCCTGTAACCTCAAAAGAGTGACCTACCCAGGCTAGTCTCTTGTCTTTGAATCTGGATTCAAGATGCTTCCTTTCAGGTGACGGTGGCATCAGTCGAGTACCTTGCCTGGTGCACTGGTGCTGCCTCTCCGGGCCTCCTTGGGTTGCCCCCCCCCTCCTCCTTTTTTTTTCTTTTTGAAGATTCCAGCTTGACCTTGCGCCCTTTTATTCTGACGTTTCGGCATAGCCTTGTTTGCTCCTTGTTTCCTGTCTTCCATTCATAAGATTCTCATTCCTTCTTCACTTGAGGAGATGCGATGTTGCCTTCAATGCCGAAGGGAAACGGCCATCGGTATCGAATGTCCGGTGACCTCAGAGCGTTTACGATATGGCTCATTTCGTTTTTTTTATTAAGGGGGTCTGGGACAGGTCTTGAAAAAACGGTATTTCTGATCCGATACATGGTCTGCTTTGTTTTCCTGGATGCCAACATTATTCTTACTTTCTGGTTGTATTCATGGAGAGCTGCTAATAAATCCCTTGGCCTTGACCCTGGTTATTTTCTCTGAGGTCCCACCATATGTACTCTTGTTGATTTTGAGGTCCTTACTATTGTCCACTCCTATTAGATCCGCAAATATATGCATTGTTGTTTTCAGGTCCTTGTCGCTCACCATTTCCGTTAGACCTTTTATTCATACATTGTACCTTTTAGAATTGTTTGCTAGGTCCTCCGCTTGAATTTCAAGATTTGTGCGTCACTCTTGCTAGTTGTTCCATCAGTTGTTCCGATTTTCGTGTGTAGTCCGCTAACTCCTGGATGCATGCTAATTTGTGTCCACCCTTTCTTCAACATTGTTCATATCACCCTTGATTTCATGCAAAGCAAGCGCCAGATCTTCCCTCATTTTGTCATTTTCTTTCTATATGGTGCCTGCGATCTTGTCTCGAATTCCTGAAAGTATTGCCAAAGAACTTCTTGAGTTACTGCCTGGTCTGGTCCAGTGACCTCTTGGGTTCCCTCATCCTCTGTTCTGTCAGAGCTCTGGCCGTCTTTCGGTGGAGACCCAGTGTCTCTCCTCCATAATTATTGTATATTGCTCTTCAGGCGTTTCTTTCCCCTTTTTTGCTGAACTTGGGGCCTCCTTGCCTGTATTCTTCTTTTTTTTTTTTTTGTACATTTTATTTGTCTTCACGCTCCCAAGGGCCGGTCTGTACCTCAAGCAGAAGGTATGATCGGCGTCGAAAGGAAATGGTCTCCTGCTATGATAACTGGGGGCTCTGGGTACTTGCGTTCAAAGGGGCAGCTCTCACTCACCGATTTCTCATGCATCGGATCGATGGTCGGAGCTTATCACCCCTCACCTTACTCCTCTGGCCACGGAGGTCGCTAATGTTCCCTGGAGCCCTGGAAACAGTGCTTCAGGGCTTCCCTGCATCCGCTGGGTCCATACGCGGACCTCTTCCTGCCTTAGTTCTGCTTGTATCGTGCCGTGAAGCACAAGCTTCGGCTGTATCTGATGCTCCTAGTCTTGGATATCCGAATTCTTGAATTTATCTAAGCCCGGGGAGGGCTAGAAGTCGCTGGTTATGCCGGGGGGTCGAGAGAGTCCTGATCGTGAATTTAGTTTTTTTTAAAGTTGATTAGCATAGATTGCTAATTACAATTTTCTTTATTATTTATTTAATATTATGATCCTGCCATGCGATTAATATGAAGTGTTTTCACAATATTTTACTATGTTACAGATGTACCTATTGCTGATGCTTCGAAGAATGTGATTTTGTTGCTGCTCCATGCATTTCATCATTTTATGTGTTTTATAGATTGAATTCTGTACAAAGTAAACAATTTTCACCACAAAAAAATATGTTCTCGATAAGTATTTGATTAGTAATGTTGTACTAATGTTAAATGTAAACAGGTGTTATTTGTACCGAAGAGAAAATGAGCAACATTACAGCATTTTTGCGTATTTTCGAAGAAATTGGTGAAAAATCTGTAAAAGTTTACCTGCATGAAAGCACACCAAATAAGACCAGAAAATAAAAATTATAATAAGGCTCTGAACACGTTTTTCAGTGCACCTGGATGGTGTCCGTGTTGTACAGGACAGCGTCTCCATATATTTTATGTTTACCTCATCGTTTGCCGTGTAAGGGCAGGTTTGGAATGGTTATCATGATAGAAGAAAGTCGGAGCTGAGACCAAGTACAGCATATGTTGGTGCAGCAGGCAAAGTAATTGGCTACTTCATATAGACAAGATGGCCCTTAACCTTGCATTGATACAACTGATTTCAATATAGTGATAAATGCTGTAAGGGTCGTTTGGACCGTTAACTGCCACCCAGACCGAGCCAGGGCGTAGCAGGCCTTCCTGTCCACACCCTAAAGTGGTATGTATCAGTATTTGCACACCAGGTGCTGATTATATATATTTTTTGTGTTTAAAAAAAAAAATAGTTTTAGGGCAGGCTTTGCGCGATTTTTTTCCTTTTTGGAAATAACTTTTTCCAGGGCCTGATAGCTGTCCAGGTGAGTTGGCCGGTTGGTGAATGCCATTGGAGACTCGACCTGGGGCACCAGCACCAAGATTATGGCCATGGTAGGGATGCAGATGGCTAGATGAGAACGCAGACCTGTAAATTCTGCCTGCGTTGCTGGGCTTCTGATTGACCCGTGACTCTCCCCTGGTGCTGATGTATATAATACTAAGGGCCAAGAGGGATCTGGACACCCAAGTATAGTCCATGCTTTTGAATAGTTCTGATGTACAGGCTGGATGGAACTATTGATTGTTACTTTGCATAAAAATCTATTTTTGTATATTGATTCTATAAGAGCAAGACAAAGCAGAGTTTTGGAATAGAAGGCGGAGAACTGGACACACTAGGTGGACAATTGTAGTTTCGGATATCCATCACTTTCAGGGTAGAATGTCAAGGAATTTGGGATCGGCTTATGGGTTTCACAGCAGCTGTACAGATATATTTAAACCAGCAGGTCACTGAACTAGGTTTGCTATTTGGCTTTGTGATCATGTAAGTTTTCAAAGGTATTCTCTCATGTTTGTCAAATATGATGCACCTACCACCACACAATTCAATATAGTTAATTTACCTTTTTTAATTACACTAACCCAAACTGAACTCTAATGAAAAACATGGAGAAATGCAGTGTTTTAAAAATAATTATGCTTTAAGTAACAACTTTAAGGAATGGAAACGCAGGATTGTCTTTAACAGAAAATGACCACATAGGGGTGGGGAGAGCTGTGAGTGCAAGAGAAGAATGCAGGGTGAGCTGTGTTCTGTTTTGATAGAGTAATTTAAATCACCAGCTGTGCTACGCAAGTACCAGTAATTAGCAAATCTACAGAATTGCATGTCAAATTGCTATGCGACACTGCTTATTTTATGTCTATTTTTAGTATTCTAACCTGGACATAATCAGAACTAGCAGCTGACACACATTGAGGGATGGACCGGAGCACCCGATGGACCCCAGAACCCCTCCACCAATCAAAACATTGTAAGCCATTCTAGCGATTTCCCTATTGCTAGTGTAAACTGCAAGGATGGGGGCACCCTGCTTAGTACCCCAACCCTAAGGGAAGCTTTCCTGCAAGTGTGCCATCATCCTCACTCTAGTGGTCGGCGTTCTTTAAAGCAGTTCCACCCACCCCATAAGCAAGCAAAGCCTTCACACTTAAAGGGTACTTGGTAACTAACACACATCAAGCCAGTTGCATCCCCCCAACTCTGACTCATTTCAGTAGTTCCATGTAAATACTTGAAACTTCACGCATGGGTATACGAGTGTTCTCAAGAGCATTACGCAGTTACCTTTTGCCGATCAGAGCTATGACTTTATAATTCTACACTACTCTGTGGGCTTCCAAACTATCTGACATCATCATCCATACCCTAATTTCTTTCTTACCTGTACAGATATTTAATTTGTATTGAACCTTTCTTCCTCTTTGCCCTATCCCCATCTCTGCTTGTGTTTTCTGTTCTGTTCTCTCATAGACCAAGGATGGGATCCCCTTTGTAGGGGCACAATACACCACTATTCTAACAAGCCTTTGACAACTGTGTTGATGGACACTGTCTAAAATAACTCTTAACATGACATACACCTTGTGTCAAATCCCATTTTTTTAAAAAAAATGTTTTGTATGGTCATTCAAAAATAGGATGGAGTCCAAGGCTTTTTCTAAGTCGATGAACCCCACGGACCCCGACTCTTGGTAGCCATTTCAATAGGCCTGTGGTTGAGTCTTAGATAGGTTCTGGGTGAACCATTGCATTAATCACTTCAGGAGTCCTTTGCAACGACCGTGGCAAGTAATTTGGTTTTGATATTAATGAGATAAGCTTGTGTGAGGGGTGCAATCTAGGCTTATTGTGTTTTGGTATGATCAATGTTGGTGACTTCCTTTTAAGTCCCACAGGATGCTGCCCCTCTCACAGTTCTCCTCATACACGGGACAAAACCGGTCTTCCTACCCGCCACCTCCACTTTCCTGTTGGGCTCTGGGGTTTTATTGGACTGGACACGTCCAGCACTTTTGATAATTGTTTATTTCCCAATGTGGAGGTGGTGTTTAGTCATTATCTGAAAACCGAATAATAGGGCATTTTCTCACAAGAACTCTCGCAATTCCTGCTCTGCAGATTTTGTCCCATGTGGAGCTGCACGTAATATTTCCCACACCCCCTCACAATCTTGCTGTCCTTCCTTTTGGAAGACTCCACCCTCATCTTTTAATTTCAAATACATCCTTCAGGCTCTCCACAAGTCAAGCTGGCACCTTTCTGGATTTAGCACCATTCCTGTACATACATCTTGCTTTCCAGCCCTAACTATAGTGCAGCATATCATTCCAACACTGAGTCCCACTTCCTCCCCTTTTCTATTCTTCTTTTTTTTCAGTTCACTCTGAATCACACTTGACAGATTAGTGAAGACTTTTCTCTGTCCTTGCAATTAAGGAGTGTGCAGTCGAGAAAAATGAGAACCCACTCTAATCCTCATCTCATACTTTATCTAGAGCACCGTGGCTCTCGCAACTGCCACCAAATTGGTAAGGTTGGTAGTTCTCCTGGCAATTACCCAGGAGTTACCTTGAGTTAGATGCATGACACTGATAGTTTGCTCCCACAACTACCATACTGGGTTGTTCTACTAGGAGCAAGGTTTGTAGCTGCTTCAGAAGAACCCCCGAGAACTGAGAGTACAGATTTGTATACTTCTCAACCTAGCCTACCGGTTACTTCCACCCTGATCTGCCCATGTCATCTGGGTGTGATGAGCCAGAGATTTCTTTACGGGAATTGTCACTCTTCCAAAACCCCTTGTAAGCCCACCGTGCCATTTATACATTGCTCTTCCTATGTTCAAGGTGGAGTACCAGCCTCTGGTTGTCCCACCAAACTGACTACCTTCTTTTGTTCTGTACCAAGACTAACAGGTCAGCAGAGACTCTCTCGCACCACTTATGAACTCACCTATTGGTGGGGGAAGGCCGGTTCGTACAATTGGGCCTGGTCTGCCTGAAACACCCAAGTGAAATCTACATGCCTCTTCCCCTCTGCTCACTTCCTGACCCCAGGTGAACCACCTCACCCCCCGCACCCATAGGATTGACCATTTACCTCACTTTTCAACTATTTGCAGGTGATTTCCAACTAACGATCTACCTGCTAGAGGACAGTACCAGCCAATCCAATCCAATGTAATGTCTTGAAGTTATTCATTAATAGAAGATTGACAGAGAATCAGAAAACAGAAATCCAACTATATGACATCATACATACATAACCGGCCAATTTCTCCCTTTTACCATCACCCCTGGGGGAAAATGTTGGAAGTCTCAGCATTGACAATGATCTTTTTCTTCTGTGATCAAATTAAGTTTGTGACCAGCAAATTACACTGTCAAATGCGTTTTGCTAGGAAACAAACTATGATTTGATTATCCATGCATTATGTTAGGTTTTTTCCACAACCCTCTGGTGAGGGCTGTTGAACTATCTTACGTAAGGCAAAACTGGGTTCCAACCAAAAGGAAGGGCCAAACCTCAATAGAAGTAGCTGTGGCAGAGCAGTAGGGAGGGAGGGAGGGAGGAAGGAAGACTGATAGTGAAGTAAGCTAATCCCTGCAGTTACCCTCAAAGAATGCACTACACTGAACTTATTGGCACTCTATTACAAAATCACACATATAGTTTCTATTATGTGTAACCCAAAGTACCTATTTTACTTTAAACATAGTAATAACCGAGTGCATCTATAAAAAATAAATGAACAGTAATGGTCAACTAAGACCCAAACCACTCTTACAGTACATGTATTTACCAATACCTGGTGATATGCATAGTACAGGGCTATTGGTTTGGAAGAAAAGGAAACCCTGGAATAATCCATTCACATAGCCCTACATAGGACCCAAAATAACACAGAAAATAGTAAGTATTCCTTAGCCCCTAGTACAAAGTAGCATACGTGAAACTGTCACAGTTTTATAACACAGCCTACTCCAGGCAGGGACTTCTTCCCCGACAATGAATGTGGCCCACCATAAAAACGCTTGTTATCTTTACTATGCTACGGATTCTTGCTGAGTAGGCCTCCAACCCGTCTTGCACCCAACCTTCACAAACACCCCGTGTCACAATGGACTAGGAACCTGCACGGTGGCCGGTGTGTATCAATAAGAAATGTTTTATTATTTAGTGACAAAGGAAAAATACTTAAAATACAGCAGCCACCAATATATGGCAACACAAATGCAATGATTCCTACAGAACAATTGGTTCAGATATCCTATCACAGTTTAAAAAGATCTTTAATGGCAAAACATGAAAAAGAACAGTTTTTAATCAAATGATAGCACCAAAGTTTAGCACTCCCACCTGCAACACTCATCCCCAAACATCAGCTAACTTAATTCCTTTGAATGGAAGGCAGCGGCAAGGAGTAAGAATAGAAAAAGAAAATCGGATTTGGAATAAAGCCCACCACCCCAATATGGGAAGCAAGAAAAGAAAGTGGAAACCCGTTTTTAGAGCAGAGATTCTGATTTTTCATTATTACTCGCATGGCTACTCACAACTGCTTGGGGATAGATTGAAAGGAAAATTGTGTTGCTACACTTGATGAGATGGGGAAGCTTTTGGATACTAATCAACACACCAGAGCAACGTGGAAAGAAAAGGACCAATCGATTTTGGGTGAGGAGGGGCAGGGAAAGCAAATGCAAAAGGAAAAATACAAACGGCAAATGGAAATTCATATTAATGACAGGTAACTAGGGAAGGGGTAAAGCTTTCAAAATCGGTTTACAAGGACAGAGGTACATAATGGATGGGATTCTAGACAAAGGCAGTTGCTCTCAATGGGACTATGGTTTGAGTTTTTTAATAGGACAGATGTAAGTTTGGAGTTTGTGGGGTAATGCACACAATACGTGGGTACATTCGGATTTCAGTACACAGACTTATTATTTTGAGGCTATACTTTAATGACTATAGTTATTAAAAAAAGACAGACACTAGGGACAAGTGGGCTAATTTTGAATTTTAACCAACTCGTACCATGAATTTCAATGGGGAATTAATTGATTTACTTCAAAATAATGCTAAGGATTTATACAGACAACCGAGGGATGTATCAAAGGAATATGCTAACATACACAGGCTAATACAGATTCTTCTATGGGAAGGTGAATGAATTATACTGGGAATTTCTGAGTTTCAATGGCATTCTCAATGGGGTTATTTGCTACTTACAAAGTAAGCCTTGGTTTGGGATTCTTGAAAGCCAGCTGGATCTCAGGACACTCTAGACTGCTACAAAAGGGGTCTGGTCTCTGCACTCTCTTTGGTATGGTTCAGCTGCCTCTTCTCCATCCTCCTTCTCCTGTCTCCCCGGATTCGTGTGTCTGTCTGTATGTGTGTCTAGTACAGATCCTCCCCCCTTATATACCCCAAATGACATCATTCACTTTACAATCTTGGGGGAGTACTCTATAATTACTCCTACCATGGGATAGGACAGCGTACCATTCCTCCCTCCGCACGTGGCATCTTTGGTTCAAGGGGAGAGAGTACCATCTGCCTGTTTGGCATTTGTTACAGTTCTTTGTTCTCAGGTCAACTTTTTTTTTATCAAAACTGAGTTATGCCTCATAACTTCATACTTCTATTCGCCCCGGCCATGTGAACAAGATATACTGTTGTCTGGTCATAGGGAATTAGATAAATTGATTGCCAACTCTGTACGATGTAGCATGGCCCTTTGGTGCATGTTTGTCCTTTTCACACAATGTATGATTCTGCAAATAATCAATCATGTTCATAATGTCCATCTCCAACAACTGTCATATTTCTCCCATTTTTAAATCCGCCAGAAACTAGTTTTGACTGGCCGGTTCAGTCCACAAATTCCTAGGAACATGCACTTAGTCTCTAAAAATCTGCCTGGAAATTGCATGGGAAGATAGCATAAAACTAAATTTATTTCTTATTCTGAGTGCTGCGGAAAAATTCCTGAATTGAAATCGATGTCAATTGAAAGGATCTGTCTTCCTCTGTGGGGGGGGGCGCATCATCCCCCCATAGCCCGCTGTCTTCCTGGGTCAGCTTGCAACCAGAGAGGTTTACAACCTTCTTTGAAGTCTGTCAGTTCATCTTTAGTAGGGTTCGCAGGAAATGCTCACCCCTTCTAGTCATGCTCCATCCACACTTCCCTTTCTTTGTCCTCCCTGAGCCCCTGCTTTTGAGTCTGGCAGAGCAGGGAATTATGCCACCCTTAATCACATCACAGGTTACTGCGGAATAGTTCACTGGTAGGTGCGACTTTCAGTGAGAGCGGGGCATTTCCTTGTGGAGTTTCCTGCTTTAGGCCAAACTGGTTTGTCCGGTATTGCGGGCCACTTCAAAGGTGATTGGAGTCCTGTGGGGGAAAACATAATGTACCTTGTTTTAGTCAACCTCCCCCGCACCCCCCACACAGATTTCCCAGAAGAGGTGCTGTCTTTGAAAGTCATTTTTCTTTTTCCGTGTGTAACGTGCTGCGGTTCGCATGAAAGGGAAACAAGCCGTTTCTAGTGGAGTATTGAATTTCTTGCCCCTCATGTGAATTAAAAGTCAAACAAAACCGTTTTTGGAAGTAATGCATACTTGTCATTTAGATGACATCCAAGCAACGCAGGGCCGTTTTTGGTGTACTGTAACTTTATGTCATTCAGATGGAAGAAAGCAAACACAGGGCCGATCAATGCCAAATGCTTGCCACACATGTGCCAGGGAAAGCAAAGCACAGCCGTTTTTGATGGCAATGTTTAATGCAGCTTTTCACGTGAAAGGAATTTCTGTTTAGGGCCTGTAAATGGACCCCACAAAACGAATGCACACCATACACTAAATATCACACCTAGAGGGCAAAACGGGGTTGACACTTTACAACCCAAGCTTTAAGGCTATCAAAAGGTACCAGACCCCACACGGTTGCATACTTCTAGAAATGAAAATATGCAAATGTAGCCACAAGCGGAACACAGTAGCAGGACATGTTCATAAACAAGAGTAAAATGTAAGACATTAAAATAGTACCCTATGAAATTCTGGTGTTTGGCGTAAAACCCCCTGGCCCCACTCCCTGGCCCCAAAGGAAACCCAGGAAATATGTCCCAATGTGGGAAAGTACCTTCAACGTTACCTGTAAAAAGTTTCAGGTACGTTCAAAATCTCCCTTTAGGCATCAACAGGATACAGTCTGTTGGCACACCCACAGTTATGGGGAAAAGGCAGGTAAATCTCTCTTCTTCCCTAAAGGTGCAGATAAGACCGCAAACTTCAAGCCCCAGGTTCAAACTCCAGGAGGAAAAATAAGCAGTTTAAGATTTTGGTCAATAGAAGTCCATGACAAATCAGTTTAAGGCGGCTTGCACAAACTTTCAACCACAGAGACCCCTATGGATAAGTATTGTGAATAACCCAACAACTGGCCCCCAGAAGTAGGTACTCATCGTAGCAGTTCCCGCAAAGACTGATTAGGAACGGTGAGACAATCCGATGAGCAAATGATCTTCTCTTCTCTCGCATGGATTTTTACAGGATCCGACAACCCGGGGACTTGAACCACAGCAATTACACAGATAACCATCTGCCTTCTCTGGAGTGGGACCCACCATCCAGGAGTGTAAACCATGAAGATGGCTCTGGTATGACTGAGGAACCCTTTTGGGCAGATTCAGACAGCTCGATGGACAAGGAGAGGAAGCCACCCAGAAGAAAACCAACCCAGGATGGAAACCACGATCGAGGTGACCAGGACGGCACGAACTAAAGTGTCCTGCTAGCCTCTTGGATGATGGCAGCTTCCTACAACATGCGGGAAAATGGGATAACAGTCACTGCCCAGTAACGGTGGCAGCAAAGGGATCCCAGTCTATCTGCTGTGAAGTATGAGTGTGTCAAGCAGCCAAAAATTGGAAACTGCAATACAGGGAAGGACAGAGAGCCCAGCCAGTATATCCAGCCGTCATACAATTGCAGAAGCTTCATTGCCAAAATCCTCCAGCAGGCAGTTAAGCAACCTACCAAAATTGCAGGTGAATCCTACCGGGGTTAGGTGCTGTCCTAGATATACCCAAATACTCGTAGGCTGGCCAAAGCCAGCCTTCTAATCACACACAGGGGCACTCAAACAAAAGGTTTTGGTGGCCAGCCAATTGGGCTGGCCATAAAACCAACAAACATCTGGGTCCACCCACACTATATGTGCATTTGGCGGGTGCACACCAGGCCAAAGCAAGGCTGCTCTGAGAATGAGCCCATGCTTTTACAACACCCATTTTAGACCTGCCTAATAGTTTTCCCCCCAAACAATGGTCAGGCACAATGTAAAAATGGCAGAGAACGGAACTTAAAAATATACATTTGTTTCCAAGTGGCTACCTATAAGGTACATTGGGTTACATATGCAGTAAGTCTGCTTGCAGCCCTGGTGAGGCCAAATCTAAATTACAGCTGACACCAACTTACTCTTGTGGGCTGCCATATCATCATTTACAAAAACAAAAGGGCATTTGTGACAGTGGGGCTTCAGTAGAAGTTCTTCTGACAACAAAAAGAGGTCTGAGATTCTAAAGACTTAAGTGCAGGGAGGAGTTTGCAGAAAATGAATCAGTTCTCTAAAAGGAATAGCAGAACCCCCCTCCAAATGCAATTCTGCCCACAAGAATCACTCCCAGCGTCAGAGGCAGTTCAAGGGTTTTAATTGAAGTTTTGTGGGCCCTAGGCTGTCCCTCTCTTCTGTCGAATCTCTGCCCTAGCCCAGTCACCCCTGACCACAGGCTAGCAGACCCCCTGCTGTCCATTTCCACCTTTGTCTTGTGAATACTAAAGGCTGGACACGTTATCTTGCTAAACTCCCTCAGGGACTTCTTAACTTTCCCTATGCTATCCAGTGGCTAGCAATCTACCGGGATTTGGGAACTGTGCCTTACAAATACTCTGGATTCAATCCTCTGACCAGCACACTCACTCTGACAACTCCTTCCCTATTCTTTTCTCTTATCCACTTGGCCTCACTCCTCCTGCCAATCTATCTCTGTTTTCCACTCCTTCTAGTTATCTCCTCCACCCTTTGATATTATGCCTCCTTCCACTACTTCACTGCTTCCTCCTCCGCGCTACTATTCGCACACCCTCCTTTCACTCAGAACCATTCACTTCAGTCACCTTTTCCGCTAATCTTTCTAACCATACTTGCCACACAAACATGCACACTCATACGGCAGTACCCCTTTCACTCCATAGCCAATACCCTACTTGCTCCAGAATTTGCACCCATGCTCTACAGCGCCTTCCTCCCTCCCGTTGGTCTCCTACGCGTGTGTCTGTGGTGAAAACTCATAAGTAACCAGTTCAGCCCTGCCCCTTTTTTTTACCTGACTCCCCGCGTTAGGGGGATAGGCAAGTGTTGCTGTTTCTGCTCAGAGCTCTGGGGGAGGAGGAGTATTTCTCCCCTTTTTTTGTCCCTGGTGGCCTAGGGGGCTTGTCAGTTGTTGCATAGATTTCCCAGTGTTGATCATCCACCCTGTGGGGTCCTCCTGTCGGCCGTATGTGGAGGCGACTTCTCAATGCAGGTTTCTTTCCTCCCAGTGAATTTTTGTCACTGTGGCCGATCACTGTTACCGCCTGATGGTAATTCTGCTCTCTTCTTGTATGTTGGGTGTCTTTTTTTGCTGTGGTGTTTTTATTTGATTTTTTTTATTTATTTATCTTTTTTTTTAATTTTTTTGTTTCAGTGCTGTTCTTCTGATGGCAACAGGGAGACATTGGCAATCTTATATTGGAGATATGGCTGAAGTTGTGTGTACTGCACAGAAACTTGCTGCCATAGGGGGGAACGGGGACCGGAATTTGGGCCCCTCAACTACAACAGTCCACCTCGGGGGTAGGACTGGATCTCCATCTCTCCCTGGTAGGCCTTCCATGCCCTCTTGACAGGTCGGGTGACTGGACTTGCCACACCGAACACGTTAGTTCGTCCTATTAACGCGCATGCTAGTTAAGGTGGTTTTTGTACACCACTCTGGTGAGGGCTGTATAACTAACATTAAGGAAGGTAGTGTGACGGAGCAGTCGGGCTTGACTTCAGGAAGGGGAAGTAGGTTGACACAAACATACAATTTACTCCACACAATCGTCCAAAGAAAACGCACTCCACACACTAGTTGGAAAATAAAAATACCTAGTTCATGTATAAAAACAGTAAATTGTCATTAATGGCACTTTTCACTACTATACTAAAATGTGAGTCCACTATCCAGTGATGGGCACAAAATATATTAACGAGGGGAGAAAAGGGAATGTAACGTGGCCCTATACAGGGAGAGGCCACCAAAAGATAAATACACTTTGCTTTCAACATCAAGGTTGGGACACTGGCTTTTAATGTATTTCTTTTCTCTAGAAAATTGTGTATCCGTTATCTTGCGGCCCATCTCCCAGTGGGAAAGGGGTCACTTTGAAAATCTTGGGTGTTGCGTTCTTTTCTTCAAAGAAGAGGGTCCCCAAGTTATCCAAAGCAATGTGATGCTTCGGGCGGAGGCAGAAGGGCGGGGAGGAAGGTGAGGGCTGCAGACGTTTTTTCCAGAGAGGAAGTCTTTGTCGATAAATTGGCATTATTATAGTACACTTATGCCTGAAGCATTGACCATATCTCTTGTTATCACATTCAGTAAACCATTGTAGGTGCAAGTGGTCTCATTTCTTGGCATCTTGTTTCCCAATACATTGTACTTCTTGATTTGATAATAGGGGAGTCGGTCAAGGAATAATTCGATTCAGGCATGATTGTTTCATTGAGTGCCCCCCCCCTTTAACTGATGGTAAGAATGTTCAAGGTACATGTAATTAAACACCTGTGGATATGTAGCATCTCTGAAAGGATACCAGTTGGGATAATGTCCCTGTACTTCATCTAATAAGACTTGATGGCCACACAAGCCTTGGCATTAAGTAAATGTAACATGATTTGAGTAAATAAGGATTATCTTGTTAAACTAAGACTCCCGAGCTTTGTTGATCTGTCTGCAGTTAGTGTAAATCTTTGCCTCAAAGGCAAGATGGGCCTGCCCTAGTTTTTGCCCCTGGAGCTGGCCTTTAAAACTTGTGGTCTATGGACGACTATATTGGCAGTCAAGCAGGGCAGTTCGACAGACAATCCTATTTAGATGATACAATTGAAACGTGTAAAGGGTACACCCCTTTGCAATAAAGTAGTTAAATTAATGTAGATAATTGAACGTTTAGAATGGCTGATCCCATGAAATTGGAACAGCTGGGAGTAGTTGTGCAGCTAAGAAAACCTGTAGGTGCATTTAGAAAACCATCCAGGAGCTGAGCCACTCAGTACCGATGCCACAATTATTAATTATTGGCATAGTTGACTATTTATTTTATCAGGGTTTAAACCGCATTTAGACGTTCATAGTATGTTTTTGTAGGTTTCCTCAAACCTATTTGGCTCGCGTTTGTGTCGTCAAGCACAGTATGTCGCTGCAGACAACCATTTCTCCATTAGGATAAGTAAAATTAAATCTACGTTTATTTCCATTCTTAAGTCTATTATTGAATGTTAGATTAGTTTCTTTCTGGTTTGCAAAATCTCCGCCTTTTAAATATTTTGGACACTCTTTTGCTTACATTTCAGACTCTAGGGACATATTTGATTTTTGCTTCTGTTCTTTTAAAAGACACTAATCTACTTTAACACGTAAGCCGCAAGTCTAGGAAGGGTGCCTTACAATCAAATGTGGAAGCTGAAGATTTGTAATTTCCATTGTAAATATTGATAAAGTTCTCACTTTTTAGTGCTAGGAGGAAGATGAGCCAACTCTTGATGGCTTTGTAGAAGGGCCAGTAGTCTTGAATGTTTATAATGGCACAAGTCTGACTCTTCTAAAGCCAGACAGATGACACAGCCACAATTTCTGGCTCTGGGATGTGGAATAAGAAACTGGGTGACTGGATCTTTGTAGGCGGGGCAAGAGGGAGGGTGGGTGTTGCATTTTTGGATGTGGAATTGTAGGACCTACTTTTAGAGCCTGGTGAACTAAGCACAGGGTAGTTTCATTCAACCAGACGTGAGTTGAGGCAGGTAAATTGATCAATTTTTTAAAGTCTCAGAAAGTGGTGGGTTGTGGCAGTTAACCCTCTGCAGGCAAGTTAATTACATTCTCGGTGGAGTTATACTGGCAGTAGCTACTGGCTGGAATTGGTGTGCCTGTTCGAAGTAATAGGAAAAGCAGAGTGAGGGCCATTACTGAGGACTGCTGCACCGTTGTCAGATGGCACAGCCCGCTGCTCCCCAGGGTCACTATTGCCAACTGGTGCCTATTGCTAATAACTTTTTTGTTAAAGTTCACTAAGAAACAAATGCAAATATTGCCATTAAAATAAGCATAGGGAGCTAAAATAAGCAAAGAGAGCCTTGTTCTAGCGGCATTTGTGTTAGCTGCTGGGAGCAAGGGCAGATGAGTTTGCAGGTACCTTTTTTTTTTTTTTTTTTAAAAAAAACTTTTTTTGTTGTATTTCTGGGTGGCCAAAGTGGAAACCTAAATGAGCAGTTGTCGAGCCACCCTTGCGCCAGCCTTTGCCCGATTTCTGTAATCACTCCTTTACAACTGGCTCCTTCCTGCTACCCCTCAAGCACTCCCTTGTGCATAATATCCTCAAAAACCCCTCTGCCAACCTCTCCTGCCCGGCTAACTACCGCCATATCTCCATTACTCCCTTCCTGGGCACACTCCTAGAGAAGCTGGTCATCTCCCAACTGATCACTGAATCTTTTGGTTGCCTTCACGATCACCAGTCTGGCTTCAGAGCAACCAGAGGCACGGAAACTGTTCTACTGAACATCCGTGAAGACTTGCTCTCAAATCTCGATTCCAACTCTCCATCTGTTCTTATCCATCTGGATCTTTCCACAGCTTTCGACACAGTCATGCCACACTGACAAATCGACTCTGTGACACCCTTGGCATCACAGGCCTGGCACTGGAATTTCGACATCGTATATTTCTCTGACTGACCTGCTCAGGTTCAACTTGGCCCTTTTCTCTCTCTCTTCCCTATCACACTCTCCACTTGCAGCGTCCCTCGAGACTCTATCCTCTCGCCGTGGCTCTTCAATATCTACCTTGCCCCATTGGCCCACCTGATCTCCTCCTGCTCTTCTCACATCCAGTGTTATGCAGACAACACGCAGCTCTCCTTCAAGCTTCTGTCTACTGCCTCCTTGCTCATCCCGGATTGTCTGACTGCTGTTCAGTCATGGTGTGCTGCCAATGATCTCTGCATTAATGCCAGTAAGACTGGGAATCAACTTCGTCTTTTGCCTCCCACACTCTGGCCGCTCTCTATGGGTCGGATCCCCTCCCCTCACCCTCTTGTGAGACAAAAAAACCTTGATGTCATCTTTGACCACTCACTCTCCTCACAACGCGGACCTTGCCAAGAAGGCCCACTATCAGCTGCACCTCCTCATAGGCATTCTCCCTTTCCTCCCCTTCCCCCAGAAACTGTGTCTAGAGAGCTCTGGTCCTCTCTAGGCTCGACTACTGCAACAGCCTCTTCCTCGTTCTTCCTTTATACTCCCATCACTTAATCCAGAATAGGACTGCAAGACTTATCCTTGGCCTCAAGCCCAGGGACCGCATCTCTCCAGCCCCAATATCTCTCCACTGGATCCTGGCTGCTGCTAGGATCAATCTCAAGACCCTCTGCATCATCTACAAGGCTTTCTGGGGCCTGGGACACGCTACATCCAACTCTCTCCCTAAATACTTCTCTGCTGGAACCCTTCGCTCTTCTAGCTCCAACTCTCTGCAGATCAGCGGCTTTGCTAAGCAGAGAGTGGGGGTGGAACCCTCCTTTTCTCTTTTTCCTTCCCTCTCCCGCTAAAAGCTCCATCTGCCGCAGTGACTGGCTGCCTGGCTCCCTCTGAGTTCTACAGGGCACCAGGCCCTCCCTGCCCAGTCCACCCCGCTCCTCGCACTTAGCATGTGGACCTGCACCCCTTGCAATCCCTGTCACTTGTACACCTCTTTACCCTGCACTTCCCTTTCCTCCCTAGCACTTTGCGCATACCAGCACTTCAACCCACCCCTCCCTCGTACTTCCTGTTACTGCACTTGCACAATCCGACTGTCACAAGCCCTATTGGGACCGTCATTGTATTGTTCTCCCTTGGTGGCCCCCCCCCACCCTTTGTTGTCTTGTGGTGCCTTGAAACGCCTCCCTTGTCCTCCATATCCTATCCCGATCATCCTTAAATGAGTCCCTTATCACCTTAATTTTTGCCACCGAGAAGTACACTTTGAAATCCAGCTCCCCCATTCCGCCCCTATTTCTTGGCATCATCATTACTCTTCTCACTATTCTCCTCCTTTTACTATTCCAAACAAATCTCCCTGTATGTTTTTGGATAGCTCGGAAGAAGGAAGCAGGGACTTGTGCTGGGAGAGTCATGTAGTAGTATAATATTTGAGGAAGGGTAACCATCTTCAGAACATTGATTCTATCCATGTTATCGCTAAGGGAACCCAGTCAATCAGCTGATTCTTTGTGACATCTTGCAGAGGTGGGTAGTTGGCCAGAAAAAGCTCTTCAGTTGTTTTTGTTAGCTTGGCTCATAAAGTATGGTATGGCGTTCTTGACCCATCTATACTGGAGAGCCTTTTTGAGCCCCCTTTCTGCTTCTCTCGGAATCGTTAGATTCAGGACTTGTGATTTGTGGGTATTTATTTTTAGCCCTGCTACTGACCCGAACTGTTGCATCTCACTCTCCATAGCGTTGAGCGAGCGTTCCAGCTCTGTTAACGCTGGCAGCATGTTGTCCACGAAGGCAGTTATTTTGTGGATCCTTCTCCCAAATGGTATCCCCGCTATCCCCCCATTGGCTCTTACTGCTGCCAAAATTGGCTCCAAATGAATTGCATAGAGCAGGGGCGAAAGGGGACAACCCTGCTTTTTGTCCCTTTGTACTTTAATTGGCCATTCATTGCTAACCGTAAGGATGGGTTCTGATAGTTGGCCTTGATCATTGTTGGAAACCTTTCGCCAAAACCCCTCCTCTTCGTAGTGAGGGTCCAGAACCAACACTCTACCCCATCAAAGGCCTTTTCGGCATCCAAGGCTACCAGAAGGGCAGGAATTTTTTTTGTTAAATTTTTCTGTAAAATGTGCTATCCTCCTTGTATTGTCACTTGTCTGTCTGCCCCTGATGAAGCCTGCTTGGTCTGAACTAATGATACGTGGAAGAATTTGGTCTAAGCGATTTGCTAGCACCTTCGTAGAAATCTTGAGTCCACATTAATTAGGGCAATCGGCCTATACTAACTACATGCAGTCGGGTCTTTGCCCGCCTTTGGTAGTAGAACTACTTTTGCCTACTCCATGGTAGGTGTGATTTACCCCGCTCTCCCAAATTCGTTAAAGAGAGGAATCCGGTATGGTATTAACGTCTCCTTAAAAGATCTGTAAATCTCTGAAGGGAACCCATCCAACCTGGAGACTTAAGGGGTAATGACATTATGACCCTTTTCACCTTGTCCGTTTGTGATATCTTGTTCCAGAGCTTCTCAGTCCTGTTCCGTTATTCTGTCGTCATCGTTTATGTATTGCACTTGTCTTGTTTCTGATGGGTTTTCCGAGCTATACAGGTCTGTAAATCTGGAAAATTTTCGGGCAATGTCATTAGTATCTGTACTGAGAACCCTCCCTTCTTTTTAGTATAGTTTTGGCATGCTCTTCCCTTCTCAGCATCCTAGCTAATAGTCTATTTTGTTTGCTTTTTTGTTTTAGGAACAAAAGGGATTGTTCTGCCGCCTTAGCCGGTATTATTTCAATTGGCCCTTTATGGCCCTATATTCCTTTCTTGTTTGCCCACTCGCTCACACTCCCATCCGGGCCATTATCTTCTTTAATTTTTCTTCTAGTTCTTTTTCAACAAGTCTTGTTTCTCTGTCCCTCCGGGCCTTAGTCGCAATGATTTTCCCCCTAATCGTTGCCTTGAATGCGTCCCACCTCATCTGCAAGGATGTGCCCTCATAATTGTTGTCCTAAAGAAGCTCTCAATCGCTTCCCTAATCTCTTCGCTTAGAGTATCATCCTTAAACAGGAATGTGGGTACCTCCATTTCCATAGTCCTAAAGGCCCTGATCTCCTTCCGATTTTTCAGTGCCATGGGTGAATGATCCGATAAAGTTATTGCCCCCACCGCTATAATACCCGACCCATGAGCGCACAGGATGACCATATATAGTCTATCCTTGACAACGAGTGATGAACATGTGAGAAACATTTGAACCCTTACTTATCCCCCTCCCTTTTCCTCCATGCTTACACTAGTGCAAGCCTATCCACTTTCTCAACCAATTCTTTTGAGGGTTTGCCCTGTGCGCCATGGCTTTTCCTGCTCCTATCCTTTTCTGGGTCCCAAGTTAAAGTCTGCAGTCGGAACTATGGGTCCCTTTGCAATCTCTCCCGTTTGGCCAATGATTTTTTAATAAAGGCGTCTTGTCCCGTGTTACGTGTGTAGCTACTGTATAACCCTCCCCTTTAAATTCATGGCTTAAGTATCTCCCCTGAGCGTCCCTCTCGATATCGGTAACTATGAGATCTAGGTTGTTCTGGAGGGCTACCAACACTCGCCCCTTCTTGCTCTTGTCAGTGGATTGGTAAATTTGACGGAAGTCTTATAATCTTAGTCTGTCTCTAACTGTACATGGTCTTTTGTAGTGTTATTATGTCCGGCCCCTCCCTCCGTATATATCTTTACAATTTTTTTTCCTTTTCTGGGGTGAATTTATTCCGTTCATGTTTAAGGAGATAATGCTTCATTTATTATGTTTATCCATTGTCATGGGGGTAGCAATGAGGAGTGTGCCTCCTTGCAGGATAATGTTTCTGCCTCCTCTTTCCCCTCCACATCCTCCCTCCCACCCCTTTCCTTCCCTCCCTCCTCCCCTTCACTGGTAGAGCTCCACCGGCCTCTAGCCAATCCCCCCCCCCACATTCGAGGGTCCCTTAAATCCTGGTCTTCCTCTTCGATTCCCATAACTCTTGCTCCTTCTTCATAGGAAGTGATCCAATATTGCTTCCTTTGCCACTCAAAAAACAATCCAAATGGGAACTTCCAGTGATATCTAATGTCCATATATCGAAGTACTCTCTGGACTGGGGCCATTTTCTCCTTTTGGACAGAGTTGTCTGGGATAGGTCCTGAAAAAGAAGTATTTCAGTCCCATTATAGGTTATTTGGTTCGCCTTCCTCAAGGTTTGCAAGATATTTTCCTTCATTTTGTAATCCTGCAGGGCTGCCAGGATGTCCCTTGGCCTTGCCTGGTTCTGTTCTTCGGGGACTCGCAGTGGATTCTGTCAATCCTCACCTCCGGCAGTTCCACTGCATCTAAGAGGTCAACAAAGATACCTTTCACCACGGCTTCCAGGTCTAAGTCTGGGACTGCCTCTGGCAGGCTTTTAATTCAAATGTCAAATCTCCTTGACCTATTCTCTAGGTCTTCGGCCTGGAGATCAAGGTTATAGGTTGCGTTTGCCAATTGTTCCACCAAGTTTGTGTCTTCTTTGTCTTCCATCAGTTCTTGAATAGCTTTTTCATTAGTGTCCAACCTTTCTTCCATTTTGTTCACGTCCCGTTTTATGTCCTGCAGCAACGCCACTAGATCTTCTCTCATTAGGGTCATTTGCTTTTGGACCGTGTCTGCAATTCTGTCCCCAAAGTCACTGAAGTATTGCTTGAGTGGCGACTGTGTCACATTTTGATATTGGCCTTCTTCTGATTGGGGCTCCCCTTGCCCTGTTGCGCTCTCTGAAGGGAGCTAACTTCCTTACTCCACTTCTTCTGCCGGTTGCTCTGTAGGGGTTTCCTGGTCCCCTTCGAAGGTATTGGAGGTTCCTTTCCCCTATTTTTAGACCTTTTTTATTCACCGTCCTTCCTCTTGCCTTGCCTTCCATCACTGGGACCAAACTCCTTTCCAGTAGACCTTTTCCCCCTGCTCACTTCCTCTGCTATGGCTTGGGCTACTTCCAAAGTATTTCTTCTGAGTTCCTTACACTGAGGGAATGGCGCGCTCCACTCTGCACTTCTGATGCTTAATGGGTGTTGGCGCTGCTTGTTGAGTGTTTTAAGGGGTATTCTAGGGGCTTCCTTCAAAGGAAGGCCCTCTTTTCAAGTTGGGGGGAATATGTTTATTTTTCTTGCCCCTTGGCCTGTAGCAAACCAATATTTACCCCTCCAATGATATGGCCAGGAATGGGGTACAGGGATCAGAGTCCGCTATTGGCCTGATAATGCCCTGTGTGCCTGGCGCTGATCCCACTCCCTCCGGTAGTCCCTGACTGCAGTCCTACGCACCCTTGCTTGGACTCTCTCCCCGCCTTGCTGCTATTGTGGTCCGCTCTGATCCTGGGGTGTCACCCCGCACCCCTCCTTGTCCTCCTCCTGCTTACCGCATGGTCTTTTCCAGGATGGGCGGTCAGAGGGAGTCAGCCCACTAGAGGTCGCCTTCTGTCCCCTCTGATATTATGGCCTCGCTCACCGTGCCCCCTTCACCACTTCTTCACTTATCCGGGCCTTCGTCTGGAACCGCGCTGCAAGGTCCTCTAGTCTCTTCTCTCGCCTCTGCCGTGTTCAAGAGTGGTCCCACCACAGGGGAGCCATGCCGGAATCCCTTGATTTTTGGATGCCACTCTTTTCTTCTGGGTGGTTGGGGGAGGGGGTGGAGAAGAGTATTAGCCCACGTCTCGTCGACCTCTTTCACTGCAATACCAAATGCCTGGGGAGGGAGTTGTTGCTCACGGAGACAGTCTTTTCATTCCTGAGGTTCAGGCGAGCATCGATTACGGTGTACTCCTACTGGCGGCCATCTTGGAATCCTCAGCATTTTAATATTTTGTTTATTGCACACTAACCAATCAAAATCCTTAGAGTCACCGCATGTCTATTTAGTTTTAATCAAGTTGAGCTTGAACAAATCCCTTCACTCTTTCAGCTTTATTTATTTATTTATTTATTTTTTGTGTTGGGCAGCCTGGTAAATTTTAATTTTACTTATTAAAATTTTCGTTCAGCTGATTGGCTATTTTGTTGATTTTCTTTCTTTTTCATAGATTACATTATCTTGAAATGTATAACCTTTTCAATCATACATGTAGGCATGCAACATCTCTCCCCAATCTTTGAAACTATGTTTTAGACACAAAACTTCAGTATGCCTGGAAGGTAATCCGAAAAATTATTATATTGAGAGATTCAAACCAGGAAAATGTTTTTGTCCCCATAGATTCCCTGTTTGTGTGGGAGTGCACCATGTCTACTTTCACGCTGCTGCCCCAGCGGGAACAACTCTACAGTAACCCGTCTCATCTATGCCTTTTTCCTTCTTCTGGGAGTTGGGATTGCCTGTGTGATGCTGATGCCTGGAATGGAGACTCAGCTGAAAAAGGTTTGTTTTCATCCATGCTTGTTAATATTTTCCTTTCATTTTTACAGTATTTCTGTGTGTGTGTGTGATTCAGATTGTGCTATAATGGATTGTGGGGTCACTGCAAAATTCCTTATTTGCAGGGCCAAACGCAAATTAAACCTCTGCAGGGAAATTAATTGGTAAGATCTGCAAAGGTTTTTTTGGATTCAGTTTTTAGTTAAAATTAGGGTTTCAACTAAGATTTACAAGTATTTTACTCCCTAATTTTTGTGAGTGAAAGAAAGTATGTCTTACGACAAAAATGCCTAGCTTTCTCAAATTAAAATATAATTTTACTAGCTGAAAAGTAACCCAGTTGAGAACCAAGACATGGTTCTTGTTCTCAGCTGGGTTACTTTTCGAAAAATACAATTATTTTTTAATTTGAGCAAGCTAGGTATTTTTGTTTCAAAATGTACCAGAAACGTACAGCGCTTGATTGGAGGGCTGCATTCCACCAGCCCTGCACTGCCCAGAGCATCATTGAACGTGTTCAGGCTTGTTTGTGTCTCGGGCCCCAGATTTAATTTTCAAACAGGAGTGTTTAAATTACTTTAAAATAAAGTTGGAAGTAAAAAATTTGACCATGTTCCTAATGAGTCACGTGATGATGTAATTATGGTTAAACTTTTATGATAAAAATATATACACAAAAGTAATGACTGGAGATCCCAGTCTAGGCGTGTTCCCCCCTGTACCCTTTCCCTCGTCCTTGAAGAGGGCTCCCAGCTGGCTAGCTCAAGCTCCCTACTCCTAACATGTGTTCTTACAGTACAAATTCCTTATGGCCAGTTGTCCCCCTGCTATCTAGTCTGCTCCGGTCCTAGGGAGGGCCCAAAGGCCGTAGTCTCATCTGTCGGATTCTCTCAGGGACTTGTCCTAAATGGGATAGTTGGATTGTTTGCTTGGGCATTTATATAGTGCTACGAATCCTCAGCGCTGCTTATTTCCCACAGTGTGTGGTGCTCATTTATCGACCTCAGAAGGATGAAAGGCTGAGTTTGGCCCTGCCGGGATTCGAACCTGTGTCAGCATTCTCTGCACGGATGTCAAAGTGAGCGCTCTACTCGCTGTGCTATCTGACAGTTCTACCAACTGTGGGTTTCCTCCTGATTCTTCACTTTTCGTGTCGCTCTTTGTTTCCTCGCTTCTCCACCCTCGTCTGTGTCTCGTCTTCTTTTCTCTCTCTCCCCTCCACAACACAACTCCTGTCTTCTCCCTTTCCCTCCTTTTGATCTTATCCTCTTCCTTTGAGACCTCAAATCCCCCACACTAACCCCGCTTTTAATCTCCTTCACCCTTCTGCATCTCTTCCCTCTCCACTCTCACTCCTACTTGACGCCCTCCTCCAGAATGGCCTTCAATCACTTTCACTCATACACAAACCTCCAAATTGCTAATACCATCTCAGTCCCAACACCTTACCTTCACTCTTTCCAAACGCGCCAAAAGTCACTTTGAATTCCTCTTGCACCCGTTGCACACTGCTCTCTGGTCTCTTAGTTTTCCCCCAAACACTTCAGTTTTCAAATGGACTTTGCTGGCCTTTTATATTCCTCCTCCTCCTTCCTGCATGGAAGCTTCTCTCTGCTACCATTGCCTATCTGAGTCCGCTGCTTCCTTGGGCCAATCTCTGCTGACGCACCTCCCAGCTCCTCCCCTTGTAGGCTGAAATTTCCTGAGGTCTTCATAAGGGCCCTTAGCTCCACCCTCTTTCCAGTCTTCATTTCCCGCCAGCAATGTGGTCACAGTGGTATTTCTCTCTCTGGTTCTCTCCTCTATCCAGTAAGTTAATGTTCCATACGGTTTGGGGGAGGAATGGCTGGTCTACCCTATGGCTTTGTCTTGCTCTGCTGCTTCAAGCCCCACTGCTGCTGCCCCACTGCTGCTGCTCTACTGTAGCATGCCTGGGAAGTCTGAGGTGGTGGGTGTTTGGTCTCTAATTCAGCTCTTAAATGGGGAAGCTTATCCCATTCGGATAACTGGTGCTTTCCTCCTGCTCTAGGATCGGCCTTATCCACTGGTCCAAGGTTCCTTGTAGTATTTATAGTTTCTGGATGGGTTTGCAGCTTGGGGACCATCCTCCATCCCAGTGGTCTGGGAAATCTGGTGCATGCTGGTAATTGAAGTCTGTAGGGAACCACCTGAAGGAGAAGAGAGAGACCTGGCAAGGACATAGGTTGATAGCCCTTGGGTCGGAAAACAAGTACCAATGTAGATGGCAAGCATCCATGCAGACCAAAGAGTTGGGGGGGGGGGGGCGAGGTGGGGGTTTACCCTCAGAAATAACAGACCTATTTGTAATTCCTGGAAATTAAGATGTTAAGGTTCCCTTTCAGATGATTCTGTTGTAATATTGTAGATCCACCTTGGGGCACTTCCCTGCTGGTACTAAAGATTTGAACATATCCATGGTGCTAGATGAGTGGAAGCAAGGGGCAGGCTCATATGTGCCTGTTTCCGATATTTATTAGTATTTTTACTTTCTTTTTTATTTATTTTTTAGGTTTTTGTGCCTTTTAAAAAAAAAAAAAAAAAGGTTTAGGGAGTTTAAAATGGCTTGTACGTTGCTTATCCGCACTGAATCCCTTAAAAGCCCACTAAAACCATTCTGTAATGTATTGCAATCACATTGTCTACGACTGGTTCATTGTTTGACGTCCTAAACTTTACGGCAAATGTCAAACATTTAAATAAAACCCGATTACAGATGTTAATTGCTGATGTTCACCCACAATATTTCATGGTTTGTGAAAATGTGTGTGCGCTACATCAGCATCTTTCCTTCTCTTGACCTACTCTGTCATTGTCTGATGGAAATGGGTCTGGCTTGAATAATGGTGCAGTGTCTACCTAAGATACCCAAGAGAAATAACCTAAATTTGATGCTCTTTAATTGACTACTTTGGAAATCCAAATTGTTTTTGGCGTCTGTCTTTGTGGCATTATTTGTTCAATGTCTATTCTTTAAATGCAAATGAAAAAGAAGTATCGACTATAACTCTTTGTTGATGAAATATAAAACAAATTTGGATTTGATAAACTCCAGTTAAGGCGGTGTGTTAGAAAGTGAAAACACAGAAAAACAAATGGAAGCAAAACTCTCCCTGCACTGTCAATATTCAGGACTGACCAGTACCCTGAAAACAAACTAGTTGAGCAAGGATAAAAAGGCTTCTCTCACAAAACGCTGCCAGGATAACAACACATAGACGGATATGCAGAGGGCTCCATTGACTCAGTCGGGAGAAAGTTGCAAAGATTTCCTTAACAAACGTGCAACCAAAAGAAAACCGATCATGTAGAATAATTGAAAGGACCTTCAGAATCTTCACTCAGATCAAATATTTTGGCTTAACCCCTCTAGTGCCCAAGCGGCCATGTCCTTGTCACACACACTCGAATTGCTGCAATTCAGTAGAATTCACCACGCAAGTGTTTCAGTATGTCACACAGTACAACAGGAAGATACATTCGCCCTCGATGTTTCATTTGGTTACTCCCAGTCATTGAAAAATAGGAGTGGTTAACCCATGATTTTTTTAAAAAAATGTTTACATTTTTTTGCTGCATTACGGAAAATCATGCTCTTGTGCTACGCCCTTTTTTTCAAATGCCTTATTTTAGGAATGCTCTGTACATACCATGAACGGGTTTGCTCACTCAGTGTAAAGCCTTAAAAACATCCTGGGCAGATTACAGAATTTAACTAAAATACGTTTCTAGGTTTCATCACAACTAAGCTCCAGTTGGCGTGCCATCAGAAGAGATGTGTATTGTAGCTTCTGCATGAGCACACCATAGAGCTGTATTAGGTACAATAAAAATAAATGTTTTCCATTTGAACTTCACGATTTCCAAATATTTGTATCACTTGTGACTGTTGCAGTTCCCGTTATCGATAGACAATCTAAGCAATCTGATCTCCTTTACAACCATTATGTCATATTTGTTTTGAGCTAAAAAAAAAAATGAATTCAGAAAAAGTCACTAGTCTTGCCTTTTAAGAATATAGCGTTGAACAATTAGCTGAGGATGTGAATTTGTAATCTACTTACTAATCGATGTTCTTTACAATTTCAGTACCTTTTATTCGGGGAACATATGCTACTTGATCTCATGTTGTATAATGAAACTGGGTCTCTTGTTGCCTTTTCAGATCCCCGGCTTTTGCGATGGTGGACTTGGAACCTCTCTCCCTGGTGTCAAAGGCCATGTGAACTGTGATGTGCTGGTGGGCTATAAAGCAGTGTATCGTGTGTGCTTTGGAATGGCTATGTTCTTCCTTCTCTTTGCTTTGGTAATGATAAAGGTGAAGAGTAGCCAAGATCCCAGGGCCTCTGTGCATAATGGGTAAGCTGCCCTGGATGGAAAATGTCATTTACTTGTGCATTCATAACATACAATTCCAGCTGTATTTTTCAGTGTCTGTATGAACGTTTTATCCTATTTACCAGATACACCCTAGGAGTTCCGTTTCAATAATTGTACGCTGCCTACACATTCTTTTAGATCTGGTTGCCTTTTACTAGAAGGCCAGTCGGAAAACAGTATAGGTGTTTTTAAAGTAGTAGTAATGCTCCACTACATGTTATTGATTCGTGAAATGCATTGTCGGCCTAGTGTCCTTGTGTTGCATTGTCGGCCTAGTGTCCTTGTGTTTTTGTTTGCTCTTCCTGTAGTTGGATCTATCTTTGATAAGTGCTAGAAGACTCTTAAACTAGTGTGTTTGTCCTGGTATGTGGAGCCCCTTGATTGTCTGACTAACTCCATTCTTAGTCACCCTCTCAACAATCAGTCTGGAAACTACATTTTTGCCCCCACCCCGAACTGGAGTCACCTACAGTGTTTATCAGCACGTCACTAGATCGCTAGTTGACAACCCCAATAAAAAGGTGTGCTCCAAATATTGTGAAGTGTGCTGCAAACACCTTTTTTCATTGGGAGGTATATTGTTGACCCAGATGGTACGTTGGCGTTCAGGACTAGTCCTAATTATTATCAGCCATTTTTATTATTGGACATAACTTCAGTACTATATGCTTATTGCATGGTATAGTTGATTTAAAAAAGACTGACCACAACAATTGATATACTGTGTCCATCTGCTATCACGTCTGCAAACCCCTCTTAGAGTTCCTCTTTTAAGCCCTTTCCCTTGCCCAGTTGGAACATGCCAACTCCTTCTACGGTGAACTGGTTTTAAAATCCATTATGTAAGCTCCAAGTTATTTACATAACCTTGGACCTTTTACTGTATTATCATATTAAAACACCCTTTAAATCCTTTGGTTACCAATTGAAATATTTCTAAATCGATTATCGTGTTGTTTTTTTCTTTTTTTCTTTCATTGGTTTGTAAACAGCCCACTAGTATGATAACTTGCTCCATGACGCCAGTGGTGAAAGAAAGTGGGGAAGTTGAGGTGAAGGCCAGGGAGGAAAAGAATAGGAATTGCACCAACATAGTGCATAGGGGGCCAACGCTTTTTCAGACCAGATGCCACATCTGCCGCAGCACAATCGGGGAAATGTAACAAGTTGGTATTATGGTAGATGGGTGCTCCCTTAATATAACTAGAAGGATGACACTTGAATTGTATACAAAATTAATGCCAAAGTAAACTTCAGTATCACCCTCGGCAACTGCTTTGCTGAAACATTGCTATGGCTTCCGGAAATCGGTAACTGCTCTAGAATATCTGAAGTGATCAAGAATCTCTGCATACTAATGGACATTGGCCTCACACTGGAACCCCAATCAACACAATAGTCAGTGTTTCTACCATTTACATTCAGACGGTTTATGCCCCCATTTGACTTTTCCCCTGCAGAATGTAAGCCATGGTACATTTGGCTCTCTCAAAAATTGATTGTCAAAAGCATGTACCTAGGTATGGCGGACACCCTCACCAAACTATACTGCATCCAAAATGCAGCAACTTGCCTCCATGGAGGCATAGAGGCGCTAAATTAGACTCCACAGGAGGAAACCCATAACACCAGCTCTTACAGCATTACATTATTAATCGCCCATAGAGCCCTCTGCAGTCGGTGAGCAGAATTTATCCAAACTAAAATTGCACTTTACTAACCAACTAGAGATTTAAGATCCAGAAGTAATTGTGCTAGTAGGAAGCAGAGAGGCACCAAGGCTCAACCTTTTCCACTCTGGTGGCCAAAGATTGCAATATGCTATCAAGGGAAATCTGCACTGTACAGAAACAGTTGAAATAGCAAATATCCAAACCTGGCTTTTCAACGCATAACCAATGGGAACCAGGGAGCTCTAAAAAGCATGAGAACAATGATTAGAATATGATGACGCCTACTGCACCTCTAAGAGAATAATGTGCCCTTTTTCTCTAATATCAGTTAAGTATAACTTTATTTCAGCAATAAAAAAATAGCCATGAGTATTGTCCAAACTGTAACGAATATAGCAAACCTGATAAAAATCCATAATGTACATATACAATACTTGCAGCATATTTCATGTATGTACTAAATACGTAATTGTAGTGCCCAGCTGGCACTTACGGAGATCAAGATTAACTGTAGATAATTAAAACATTGCTGGGACGGACGCACGCACGCACGCACGCGCACACACACACACACACACACCTTTTTTTTTTAAATGACCCTCTCTTCAGACTCTACACCTCTAACACCAATTGAGCCACCGGCCATAGCATTCCCACATTGGAAATAAGGGGTTTACTCTCTGGTTACAAAGCCATTGATTCTCCCAAAGCATCACACCTAGAGATCTATTGCACATGCAAAGCTCAGGGTACTTCCGATCTACTGCACCAATACAAAATACTGCAAGCATCTTCCCATCCCCTAACTGACCAAACCCATCCACTATCTTCCAGAACATCTGGAGACCATGCAAATGGCAGGTATCCATGGTACAAATCCTGGCATGATATGATAGTTTATTTATATAGCGCCTATACACAATGTGTTTCAAAGCGCTTCAAGGCAAGGGAGGGAACAAGGGGAAAATACAATGACATTCTTATATGCCATGAACAGTAAGGATGTGAAAATAACTATCGTACTCGACTTGAGGACGTTTCAGATAGTGCAAGATCTAAGACATAGGCAAGTAAGGGGACGGGGGAGGAGACAGACGCGGTTGCTATCATACTAGGTCAAGGGACAATTCTGATAGAGTAAGTGCATAGAAGAAAGTAAGGAGAGGAGTGGGGAAAAGGGAGAGGAGGAGAGAACATAGAGTAAGCAGTGAAAAAGAGTGGAGAAGTAAGAGGGGAGAGCAAATTGAATTGCAGAAGTCAGTAGTAACACAATCTTGCAAGCCTGGATACAAGATGAAGATGGGAACAGCATGATTCAGGGCCATCCTGAGAAAGGGTGACGCACCGTGAACCAATGAAGTCCATTAAAGTAAAATCCAGCATTTGCCACAAGACAGTGATGGTGAAACCAGAATCTATCAGGACAGACCCATGCAGAGGTAAGCTGGATGGGGTAGAGGGGGAGCAGGGTAGATGAATCAAGCAAAACGGGCAACACCTGTGTGCGACAAAGGGGCGTGGGGGGCACAAGGGAACATCACGGGTGGGGATAGCCTGTGGGGACAGAGGGAGTAAACGCATGTTGGTGCATGTTTACCTGCTGTTTGAGCAGTGGTTCGGGCCCTGGATTCTCTTGGGTCTGAACAGGTCCAAACAGAAATTGCCCTTTTCTCAGTCTGCCCTTTTCTCTGCCTGCCCCGGCAAGAGACGGCCTTCATGTAAGGGTTAAGAGCAGGAAGGAAGAGGCAGGGCTAAGAAGGTGGGTGGGGCTTAGGCCAGGTTACCTAGATCCACTTGCACCTGCTCCCCATCTGCTGGAGGGCTCCTTAAGTAGGGAAAAAGCGGCAACCAGGAAGGCACCAGGTGGACGGGGCTTAGTAACAACATTCCTAGGTCTCTAGAAGGTATAGCAAGGTAACTCCTAGCAGGGGGGAAAGCTTGTTAGGATAACTGTTTTTCGTATTAACCATTCAGCCGTTCTTGCTTAACCCCTTAAGTGCCAAGGACGAGCTACCTCATCCTTGGCACTTAAGGGGTTAATGAAACAGAAAACATTAGAAGGCATTGAATGTGAAATACCAAAATCGCCAAAAAAGGCCTTGGCACTGGGGGGGCGGGAGGGGACCCATGGCAGTTAAAAATTAAAGGCACCGAGTCAGGTTGCTTTAACGTATTCCGTTTGATTGTCCTATGTCTAGCCAGGGGATAAACAGACAATTTGAAGCCAGGTATAACTTTATAGAATAGACTTTAAATGGGGGATAATGAATGGTTGTGATCTAGGGAGAGCAAATCCCACAAACTAAACGTCCTTTCAGGAAGTATAGTCCTTGGACCATAAACCTCTCCTTTATCAAAGAATCACTCTATCGCTGCGGTTTCCCTTTCCTTTTAACTTTTTGTATCATTTCTGTTACTTTTACGAGGTGCCCAAGACTAATTGGTGGCATCTGATATTTTTCTACCATATTTTTTTTGTACTATGTTCACTTTTGCATTTTATCGCGTAGCACCATTTTTGAGTACCATAAACTCAAAATGGTTGTGTCATGCTTTTTTCGCCGTGTCCTTTGGCCTTTTTACCCCCTTTTCATATATGGTAAACCCACTACCAGTCAGAACCCCAAGTTTCCTGGGCAAAGTGGTAGTGTGTGTGTAAGCGATATTCAATCAACACTACAGCTAAATCAATGCCTAGTCTGGGATGCTGAGGAAAACCCTTATTGATGTATTTTTATGTCCAGTTCAGTACTCTGGATGACAACCCTTGTATAACGTCCCCCTCTTAGAATCCCCCTGACCCCACTGAGCCAAGAAGTAGGTTTGTTTTGCAAATTAAAAGGTTTATTTGAAAAATTAACAAGATATATATCACACTTTTATAATTTAATAATTGATATCACACTTATGAATATAATGTTGATCAACAATGGGTAATCTGGCACTAGCACACTTCTTTACAATCAATGAGGAGTTAGTATAGGATGGATAAGATAGCAAAATACTTTTATGGTTTCAAGGGAAAAGCAATGAGGAATGAAATGCAGTACAGAAATAACTTGATATGATTTTAGCAAAAGATAATATAATCACTTTTTCTCTGGCAATTCACCCCCCCTATGTAATGTAAGAAATGGAAGGAGGAGCACACAGTTCTCAGGAATGCAATCAAATACAATATGAAATTCAGTTCCCCCCCAACAAGCTTAGAGGAAAACAGGTAGAAGTTTGAAACGCAGGCCCCAAAATGCTTTGAATGTGATGACAATGAAGTGAGAAATGTGCTAAAAATGCTTTTAATTCCCTCTAGAGGTTCAGGGTGGGTGATATCTAGTTTATATTAGTTCAGGCTCACTTTAGTAATGCTCTATGAATGATTGTCAGGTTGCACACGAATTTCAGCAAGCAAAGCAAGGACAAATATTTTTACCCGTGGCTGAAATTGAGCAAAATGTCAAATCGCGGCAAATGTAGTCGCGTGCGTCGAGCGCGATTACGGAGGCACTATAAGGAGTAAGAAGTCGGTTCTAGGCTCGTTGGAAAGCTTAGAATCTTAGCTTTAAGATGGAAGTTAAATACGAGAGAGATGAGGCCGATTTCGTGAAGGTAGTTTTTTCGGATTTGAAATTTAAAAGTTCAAAATGACAGGTGACAGTTTTCAGCTTTAAAAAGGACAGAATGACACACACGATTCCTATGAGGTAGTTCTAAATAGTTAAAATAATCTAATTCAAGCTATTTTAACCTAAGAGATTGGTTCTGCTAGGTACTCACAATATAAATTTGAAATGGGCCTCGTCACGGATCTGGTCAACACGTCCAGCGGCGGTTCTCTCTGCTCGGTGGGTCAATCAGGCACCGGTTCTGCTCGCAGCGATCCAAATCTCTGGTTCTGCTCACAGCGGTATGGGTCTGGTCTGCGGTTCTGGCAAAAGTTCTTGGCGAAGAATTCAAACAGCTCGGGTTTGCTGGATTCTGAAGGCCTGCTGAGAATACTTTTGCTTGCAGTGGGCCTTCTAGGTTCAAAGTTCTGTAGTCTTTGGGTCTCTGGTTCTGGTCTCTGTCTGGAAGGGATGTCGGCCGTCAAAATGCTCTGCAGAAATGGAAAATGAATGTCTCTACCTGTCCCAGCAGTCTCTTTTTATGGGTTTTGGTGTGTGCGTGGCAGAACTGAGCCTGCCCCTCTCTACTTGTCATTGGCCCAATTCTCCCCTCTCCTATGATTGGGGGAAGGAAATGGATTGTCATCATGATGAGGTCTGTTTATGGGTCAGAGGATCCTCCCCTGGTCAATTTGCCCACAAATCTATATTTGATTCAAATACATATTTCCCAGATACACAATTTGTTGAAATTACATGTACACATTATATATTCCTTATGGTCCATGCTTGTCCGCCTCTGATCTTCCTGGGGGCTTGCATTAAAAAATGACAACATTTTGTGCTTTTTGACTGGTTTACCAATATCGGACATTTACCAAAAATTACACAAATGTGCGCAAGGAGTGTGGACATTAATTGATGAAGTGTCAGATTTTTAACATGCAGACATTTGGAGTAAGACCCTATTTTCCGCTAGAAACCCCCCAGAATTCACCACGGGGTCCTAACCCCTCTTAAAACGTGCACAGAAAAATCACAAGCATAATGATATTACTTATATAATTCTGACAAGTCCGTACTATGAATTATCCATTTTTTTTAAATTATGCTCTGGCCCAGATGGGTGTGGTTTAGGTTCCAAAGCACATGGGGGGGGGGGGGGAAGCTTCTGTCTGTCCCCGCCTCCAGCTCAGGTGGCTCCCAGAGGCACTTCTCGTCCCACTTCTCCCAAGAGGAAGCTATTTTACGACCCCCCCCCCAAATATAACATTTGCCTGAGCCCAGGACAGTGCATTGTTCTGTGTCTCTGCCCTCTGCAGGTGCCCCTCCCCTAATCTAATCAGAGAGGTGTCATCTCCTTTTGGTGGGGAAGCAGGAGGCAGCCAGGCCTGGGAAGGGTGGCTGAGCAGGTTTCTCCTGTCAGGGGTAGTTGTCAGGCAGAATTCAGCTAAATGTCACTTTAGTTCCCAGTTTAAATCAAACTTACAATTTTTACATATACATTAAATAATTACTTCCTTCAAGTCATTTCAGAATATAGTTTTACATTGTATCCACCTCTTAGCAAGTCTTTCCTTGGCCTGGTTTGGGTTCATCTGTTCAATTTTACACAAAAGTCTGGTGGTTTTAAAACGCCGGCTTTCTGATAGTGGTGAGTACCGGTATTGCATCCATTTTTGACATTAAGAAAATGAATTCCCCACAGTTCTGGGTTGCTTTTGGTAATCAGCATTGCCATTCCCAATGGTTTCAGGCTACTGTGTGTGTAGCTCAATGGTGGTTTTAGGCAGTGCCCTCCTGTGCTCACAACATAGGCAAAAATGGGATGCAGCCTATTCTTCATGTTTTCCATGTGCACACTCTGGGGAGTTCTGGCCATCATGATGTTTTCCATGCCAGTACTGCACAGTTTTATGGTAGGGCTTGGCTGCATGGGTAAAAACATCCCACAAGCCCCCCCCCCCTCTTGCGATGGCCCTTCTGATCTTTCACTGATGGAACTCGCAAGATCTGGGATGTTCGCCTCGTCTTCTTCCAATTCCGTAGATGGCACAGTTCAGCATCCTTTCCTCCCTCCAGTCGATCAATCAGTTCTCCTTACTGGTCCTGATGGGAGGATTGGGCGGTACCCTGGGCCCCTCGGATCTTCGCTCCCGGTCCCCAGGTCGCCTTCCGTGGTCAGTCTCCATGGTTTCATCTCTCCTAGGATGATAAAGCAAAAGCGGCAATACCTATTCATAGACATTTCTCCACCACTATTAATGGTGTGGCGAACACATACATTTTATACATCCGGTTACATTTTTCATTCTTGTTTTAAAACAAGATATAACATGAAACATTTTTTTTCCCAATCATAATATTTTGGAGACTATATGTGGGATATTTTAGGATGGGAACTGAAATAATCTGGAGCGGTCCACTCTGGTATTGCAGAGGACTCCTCCAGTTGCTGCAGAGTGTGCCTGGGATGGCAACACTTTAGCTGATTTATATGTACCCACTTATCTTCCCCTTCCACCAAATTACCTTTGGGGATGTGGATTTTGTAGGCAACAGGGGAGATCTTGTCTATAATTTCAAAGGGTCCCTTCCATGTAGGCAAACATTTTCGCTGTTTGGCCTGGTTCCTTTGGAAATTGTATAGATAGACCCGGTCTCCCACATTATATTCCTTCCTGGTGGCTTTCAAATCATAGTGCGTTTTCATACTTTCAGCTGATCTTTCTAGATTCCGCTGAGCATAGGCAAAAGCATGTTGGAGGTGTTTACTTAAATTCTCTACATACTCATGAGTTGTGGAGGCATTTATCAGTGTCTGCTCTTGTGTCCTGTAGAGCAAATGCTGCGGAAGCACCATCTTGCATCCAGTCATCAACTCAAATGGTGACATTTTAATTGCAGATGAATGGGTAGATCTGATGGCCATTAGGACCAGAGGTAATCGGATATCCCAACTTGGCCGAGATTCTGCCACAAACTTTTTTAAGATGCTCACAATGGTTCGGTTGTATCTCTCCACTGCTCCAGAAGAAGCTGGCCTGTAAGCAATATGTAGCTTCCTTTTGATCCCCAGTATCTCCCACATCTTTGTCATTACTTCACTCGTGAAGTGGCTACCCCTGTCTGACTCAATCCTTTGAGGTAGACCAAAACGGGAAAAGATGTGGTTAATCATCAGGGCAGCTGCTCTTTCTGCCTTGGAGTTTGGGGCCGGGAGACATTCCACCCACTTGGTAAACAAGCATGTGACGGTCATCATGTACTTATTCCCCCTAGACGAGTGAATTACCGGGCCTACAAAGTCGATTTGCAAATCTGACCATGGCAGTGTCATCCCCCTCTTTTGGAGAGGCGCACGGTGTGTGAGGGATGATGGCTGAAACTGTGCACACACAAGACACCCCTTCAAGTATTGGTCGAGGTCCTGCCCCATGTGTGGCCAGTATGCAAACTCTCTTCAGATTTCCAGTGTTGTGTGAAACCCCCTATGACCGGCGGTGACTTAACATCAGGCTTCGGAATGAGGTAGGAACCACCCACTGATCATGGCCAGCTTGGGATTTCCTTACCAACACACCGTCTTGGATTCGGAACATTTTTGGACATTTCATCAACACTCTTAGGTCCTCTTTCCCAATGTAATCGGTATCCGTCAGGGGAAAGTTCTCAGGGTCCTCAATGTGTTGGTAAAACTTACCAATTATTGGATCCCCTTTCTGAGCTGTAATCAAATCAGCATCAGGGGTCTCCTTACTCCATTGTGCAGTTGAAAGATCATTGTGAGCATTTGTCTGGGACCTAGTGATAGCAGTGACCTGGATTTCCCCCAACAGGGACTCTATTTCTATTAGATCCCCTTGGATGGCCCCGGTTTTGGCCAGCTGATCAGCTAAGTCATTTCCAGTTTTGTCTGGTCCCTCTACTTTGGAATGACCCTTGATCTTTTTCCAGTAGATGGTCATCCCATTCGATGTGACCAGATCATCAATATTTTGGATTAGCTTCCCATGTTTCAGGGGTTTGTTATTAGCACATAACATGCCTCTGGTTTTCCAATTAACCTTTCATCCTCGAGACAGTTTTCTCTGGCACAATCATGCAAGTCAGCCAGACCTTGCGCGAGGGGACTCTTCTTGTTTTGGCCGTATCTGACCTCCACAGGAAAGCCTTGCATTGCCAGAATCCAGGAAGTAATTCAGGAATTACTCGCATTTCCGGCCCGGATTCTGTCACTTTGGAGATATTGCAGAGGCTGGTGTGGAGTCTCCACTATGATGTGTTCCCCCTGGATAAACGGGCGGTAATTTTTCAATGCCCACACCGTTGCCAGGAGTGCCTTCTCACAATCGTTGAATTTTTCCTCCACAGAGGATAAAGTTTTGTTCGCATAGGAGATTACTTTATTGACCTTGTCATGCTTTTGGTATAATACTGCCATCAAGCACATATTAGAGAACCCTGTCTCCAGGAAGAACTCCTTGTTTCTGACCGGGTAAGCTAGGCAAGGCACTTGAGAGGCTTCACCTTGAGTTGTCTTACTGCCTTGAATTGTTCTGGACCCATTCCCACTTGCCCCCCCCCTTCAAGAGATGAATCGGGGGTCTGGTGATCTCTGCGTAGCCCACAATGAACTGTCTGCTGTAATTAGTCAGTCCAAGGAGGCTCCTTAGTTCCCGCAGAGTTGTGGGATCCTTCAGTTTCTGAAGTGCTTCCACTTTCTTTTCTTGGGGACAGAGACCCTGAGGAGTAATCTCATGCCCCAAGAAATTAACACGAGTGCTACACCACTGTGCTTTCTGAAAGGAAAGTTTTGCTCCGGCGGCCCTCAACTGTGTCAGAACATAACGGATCTCCGCTATGTTGTCTTCCACAGATGAACTTTTGATGAGGACATCATCTACATAAGCCAGGTTACCCCTCGCACCCAGGTCGGGAATGGCCTTATGTAGGAAAATGTTGAATTCATTGCCGGAGTTGAGGTATCCGAAGGGAGCCCGGGTCCATGTGTACTGCTTGCCCCCAAAGGTAAAAGCCAGCTTGTATTGGTCCTCCCTATTGACAGGCATGGTCCAGTATCCATTGGTCAGGTCTATTGCAGTGAATACCTGCAACCCCTGAATCTGGGCCAGCCCTTGATCAATGTAGGGCAGAGGCCATCGGGAAGTATGGACCCGTTTGGTGAGCTCCCTAAGGTCGGCGCAGAGTCTCCACTGGCCGTTTGGCTTCAATATTCCCAGCACCGGATTATTGAAGGTGCTGTGTACTGGACGCATTATTCCCCGGGACTCAAGGTTCTTAATTATTTCAGTAAGGGACTCTATGGATGCGAGAGGCAAACGATATTGCTTCACAAACACTGGAGTCATGCCAGGGTCCGTGGGAATTGTTGTTGTGTGGATGTCGGTGCGACCACAGTCATATGAGTCTACCGCAAAGAGATCTTGGAAATCCAGGAAAACTTGTTTCAACTTTTGCTTCTTTTCCAGAGTCACACAGGCATCAGCTAGGTTGACTCTCTCTTCCACCATCTGCCTGAAGCCTGCAAAGACTTCTGGTTTGGCTATCTCAGCGGCCTCCTCCAGCTGGGTGGAGAAGTCCCTGGTCAGAGTGCTGAATTGGACTGGAGGCTTCAGGGGGGAAAGACAGCCCTCATGGACCTGGAAAATCACCTCATCCCTCCTCAAGTCACATCTTCCTTACCATAAGGGCAAGAAGTGTACACCAGGAAGTTCCCCCCCATGCCGGGTGAAAATCCTGTCTGGTGTTGTATTCTCCTCACTGTCACTGTCAAAACAGTCCTTGGGGATTGGTCCTAACAGTTCATTTCCTAAATCAATGGAGAAATGTCGGTCATCAACCGCCATTCCAATAATGGTGCCTGCGGCTAGAGTAATACTCTGTAAGTCGCTGTTATCCACCTCTATTGGAATGGTGTCATGTTCTATGTTGACTAATGGAGTTGGGTTTACCCCCAACCTTTGCTGTTGGAGAGAAGCATTAAGATGTATGTAAGCATCGGGGTTTTTCAATTTTTGTCCTCTTCACTTCCAGGGAGAATTGTCGGGTCCTTTCTGGGATGGTGACTTCCTCTTTAATCTGCATTTCAACTGCATAAGGCAGCAATTGTGCTGACCTAAATGCTTTTTCTGGATCATCAAAGCCCATGGGATTATCCGCTAATCGGGACCAAGCTTTGAAGTTTATCAGGTCCAAACTAATGGCAAAGCGATTGAGAATGTCACTGCCTAAGTAAAAGGCGGCAGTGACGTCTCGCACGACCCAACAATTATGGACTATGCTCTTGTTGCTAATGGATATTTTGAGCATACACCTGCTTGGCAGGAGATGTTTGGAATTGGGTGTTTCCAGATCCATTTCCCATTTGTCTATCAGTTTGAATGTGGGAATGGTTGGATCTTTTGGGTGTTGGCGGAACATGGCTTCGCTGATGAAGCTCTTACCGTTGTTTACACACACTCGGGCGAGAACAGAGTCCTTCCCATCATTTAACTGAACAGTGATGAACAACTGCTCTCCAATTTGCTGAATATCAGCCAGGCTCTGAGCTGATTTCACATATTTCTGGACTATAGGAGTGGGAGTGTCTGATTGTGGATTGGTAAAGAATTTCAGAGTGTTTCCTTCCAGTGTGGAATACCACCTTAAACTGGAAGGAAGGTTGATTTTCAGAAATAGAGAGGACCCCCCATCACCAGTCTGCTGTCCTACTGCTATTACTGTCACATCTGGAATTTGGTTGTTCTGGAAGTGAAGTTCTACTTGGTCAGATTTTTGTTCAACCATGTGGCAGGTGCCGTTTAAACTAACATGGTTGACAGGCTGTTTTAATTTTATTGGTCGGCTAGTCTGGGTCCAGAGGACCCTGTTTACACAATCTATTAGGGGTGACAACCTTCTCAGGAGGTCATTCCCTAGTAAAGAAGGGGTGCCCTCTGCAGTCACTACTATGACCGGGTGTTTCAACTTGTGTCGCCCAATTTTGATGTCCAAATCTGCAGTCCCCTCGACAGGAATTTCCTTCCCGTCAAAGTTCTGCAGTTGTCCAGGAAGAGAGGTGAGAGGAATACAGTAATTCTCCCCCTTCCTGCATTTAGTTCATCAAAGGCCCTTTTGGACAGAAGGGTAGCTTGGGATCCAGTGTCCACCAGCGCCAAGATTGTACCCTGCCCCTGTACTTGTACCGGGGCATAGTATCTTCCCTCCTTCTCCTCAAGGGGGCACAGATAATGCACATTTTTGGACAACTGGTGGGCTAATTGTCTGGTTTTGGACATTGCTAGTGAAGAGATTTGGGCAGAATTCTGTGGAGAGCCTGGGGAAACTGAAAGAAAAAGTTGGCAACTGGAAATGGTTTCAGGTTCTGGGCTGCCCCCCCCTTTTTGGAGGCAGTCATCAGAATAGGTTTGACCCATGGGATTTTGGTATTGTCGGTTCTGGGATGGAATGATGGGCGGCGACAGCTCAATCCCCACATCTACCCAGTCTGTTGATTCGGTTTTAGGTTCCCCTGGTTCCGGTTCTGGGCCGCCCCTGCCTTTTGGGAGGCAGTCACCAGGATGGGTTTGAACCAGGGGTTTTTGGTTTTGTTGGTTCTTGGATAGGATGATGGGCGGCGACAGCTCAATCCCCACATCTACCCAGTCTGGATTGGAATCTCTTGGGACCCATTTTTCCTTGGGAGGAGTGCCCCCATCTCTGAAGGAGAAGATCCTTTTCTCAGGATCTTCTGAGGATCCCTCTCCCTCAAATTGGAAAACCTGTACCTCCTCCACAAAGTGGGTCTGTTTGGGTCCTTTGTTTCTCCTACCCCCCCCCCCCTCTGCTCCTTGGGAGGCAGGCTTTCAGGGGCAGGAGATTTTGTTTCCGGTTCCTGGTTTTCCAGGGGCTGTTTACAAGTTGGGAAGGAAGCTTCCTCCAAGGCTTTACACCCCCCTTCCCCTTGTGCCTCCTCCCTGGGAACCGGTGGGTTATCGGGGTGCTGCCCCTGTCATTGTTCTGGAGCACCAGGCCCAGAATTTGGGGCATTCTGAGGTGGCATGCTCATCTGAGGGTTCTGTTGAGTCCCTCAGTATGTGACCCAGATCTCGTGCCATATTTTGGATCTGGCGCTCAAGTTGTGAAACCCGCTCAGGCTGATACGGGGCTCTATTTTCTCCCCTGGGTTGATCCCGGGAAGGGTAGCTATCCCTTCTCTGGAAATACCCCGGATTGGGAAGATTTGGGTACCCCTCCACCCTTGGCCTCCCCTCTCCCAGATTAGGTGGTCTGTGCTCAGGGAATTGGGGAAAGAAGGTTGGATGATTTTGGGGCTGCAAATTGGGTGGATACCTGGGGGGAAAAAAGTTCTGCCCAGGATTTGGTGAATTTCTGCCCTCCTGGGGGAAGTTAGGAGGGAAGTTCCCTGGGTCAGGTGCTTGGCTGGATCCCCCCCTTGGGCTGGAGGAGTCCACACATAACCCAGGATGGGTCGGTTTCCCTTGTAGCGGGGACTTACATAATCAGGGGAGCGGGGGACCCCATTTGTGGGACTACCTCCTCGACTCCCTGTCTGTGACTGGCCCGAGGGCCTTCTGGGCTGTGAATTATTTGGTGCAGGCAGGTTTTTAGGCCCCCCCATCTCCAAATCTAAAACGGGGCAACCTTTACCTCCGCCACCTTGGCAGCAGCAGGGGTGCTGTTGGTTTTGGGGTTTTTCTGCGCATTACTTTTATTTTCTATGGGCTTCTGCACCTCATAGATCTGGGTAGCCTGTTCAATGACCCAGTCTAGTGACCTCTTCTCGTGAAAATCTCTCACTAGCTGGGTCATGATGTATTTGGGCAAGGCATGGAAAAAAGTATTGACAAATTCTCTGCTGTCCGTGCGCACTCTTCTGGTGGTCTGCGCGAAGGCACGCTTCAATTCTTGCACGAGTTCTTGTGGGGCCTGATCCTCCCCACATTGCAAATTGTAGGCTGCCTTGCGAGCCTCTTGAGGATTTCTATGAACAGAAAAATGTTTCAAGATGGCCGCCCTATATGTGGACCATCTTGAATGGTTTTGGTCCTCCAGCCCTGCAAAGAAACTGGAGTATTCTGGGGAGAATGTCCACTTTACATATTGAATACAGCTTTGGCTGTCCTTCAAATGGAAAGTCTCCATCCTTTGCTCGTAAAGCTCCAAGTGTTCCCAAACAGAATACTTGGTGTTCTTGTGATAAGGCGTGATGACACTCCTTATTGCCTTTATTTGTTTCAATGGGTCCTTAAGCAAGGCCCTTTGGCCTTTTTGGTTCGGGTAACCCTGGTCCATTCATCCTCTGACTCTGAAGCACTGCTCCCAGAGGTGCCTGTCTGATCTTCCAGGTTTTCCCGGATTCTGCGAGCCTGGGAATGGCTGGCAGAATGTGGGGACCTGGTCTCCTGTGTCGTGTAACGCTCAGAGGAGTCTTCAGATCCCTCCTTGCTGCCAGGATTTGATGGGTACCCCCCACCCCCACTGACCTAACTGGGCAGAGGTTTTCAGGATGCCCTTAATGGGCCTACTCTCCTGGGGTTCCCCGCTAATTTGCACTGTGCTTGGGTGCCCATACCCAGGTACCCGCCCATCCATTCCTGGGTGGTACTGGCCTATGAGCCCCATACTTTTGGCTGGATCGTAATCTGCCATCCCTATGGCCCTGTGCTCATGTGCGCCAGGGGACATGGGGGTGGCAGTGTCCAGGGACTGAGAGAGATGACGGCCTCCGGTACTAGGGCTCCTGAGGTTATGCTCAGGCGTTTCCCTTTCCCAGTGAACTTCATTTATGTCAGCCCCTGCTCCCTGTTGCAATGCAAGAGCCTGCGCCTTCAGTTCCTCAGTTAATATCAGTCTCTCCTGCATTGCTACCTGTTGCTGGAGCCTATCATTGTGCTGGCAGAGAGCCTCATTCTCTCTCTTTGCCTCCTGATTGGTCCTGGAGTACTGGGCCAGTCTCTGCTGCAGGAGGGTTACCTCCTGAGTCCCATCCCTACTGGCCTGCTCCTTTCTTGCCAGAGCCTCCTCCACCCTCCTGGTGTGATCTAGCAAGCCCTGATGCTCTTTTTGGAGGTCACCCAGCCCCTGGAGGGCCAAGTGATTTTCTTCAATTTTTCTTTTTAAATGGCAGACTTCCTGGCCTAAGGTATCCCTTTCCTGACCAAGAGCCTGCATTTGTGACGCCAGGTCGTCCCTCTGCCTTTGAAAGGCACCAGCTTTCTGGCTTTCTTCATCAAACTGTGCCTGGGTATCCAGGTCTTTCAAAATCAATTTATTGCTTTCCTCTTTCTCTCTGTCTAGTTGGATTTGCAGGGTGGCTCCCTGCTCTGTACATGCCCTGTTGAAATTGATCTGTTGCTCCAGCTTTTTCTGGCTCTGCAATAAGGAGTCCAAACTGTCTGGGTGCTCCTTCTGCAAAGCCAGAATTCTGGTATCCTGGTCTGTCTTTTCCTGTTGCAGTATATCCATGTCCTCTTTTATTTTAATGATATACTGCCTACTATCATTTTCTGACTCCTGGCTCCTCTGCAGCCTCTGCTCAGAAGAGACCAGGTCAGATTGGGCCTTCTCTAATGCCAACAGTTGCCTACTTGCCAGATCTTGGCCTTCAGCACATTTGTCCTGCATGGCTCCCATATATAAATACACATATGCTGCTATCCTGGCAATCTTATTGTGTTCATCTTTGGCCTTAGGAGTCATATATAATTCACTCAGGGCCACATGTAATGGACCCTGATCTCTCCATATATCTGACCCTGTTTCAGTGACCTTTTGCGCGATTGCCTGCAACCAGACCGTTTGGTCCTGATGAGTCCACTCACCTCTCACAAATAGCTTATGTAAGAAGTGCTCTCTGGTTATTTTGATGTCTACCAGTGTCGTCATTCTGGAGATTTGAGTTCCTTCCTGACTTACCGAAGTTTGTATTTTATTTTGCAAAACAGACCTTCTCCTTAGAGCGTTCCTTTTGAGGAGTGCTTTACAGCGTAACACAGCGTGGTGATCTAACCGGATATGTGTATCCTGTCAGCTGGCACACTGTATTAATCTGCACAAATGGTAAATCTAACCCAGAATATCCTGGCTCCGAGCCCCCACTTTGTAAGCGATATTCAATCAACACTACAGCTAAGTCAATGCATAGTCTGGGATGCTGAGGAAAACCCTTATTGATGTATTTTTATGTCCAGTTCAGTACTCTGGATGACAACCCTTGTATAACACCCCCCTTTTACAATCCCCCTGACCCCACTGTGCCAAGAAGTAGGTTTGTTTTGCAAATTAAAAGGTTTATTTGAAAATCACACTTTTATAATAAATTAATAATTGATATCACACTTATGGATATAATGTTGATCAACAATGGGTAATCTGGCACTAACACACTTCTTTACAATCAATGAGTAGTTAGTAAAGGAGGGATAAGGTAGCAAAACACGTTTATGGTTTCAAGGGAAAAGCAATGAGGAATGAAATGCAGTACAGAAATAACTTGATATGATTTTAGCAAAAGTTAATATAATCACTTTTTCTCTGGCAATTCACCCCCCCCCCCTATGTAATGGAAGGAGGAGCACACAGTTCTCAGGAATGCAATCAAATACAATACGAAATTCAGTTCCCCGCCCCCCCAGCAAGCTTTGAGGAAAACAGGTATAAGTTTGAAACACAGGCCCCAAAATGCTTTGAATGTGATGACAATGAAGTGAGAAATGTGCTAAAAATGCTTTTAATTCCCTCTAGAGGTTCAGGGTGGGTGTTATCTAGTTTATATTAGTTCAGGCTCTCTTTAGCAATGCTCTATGAATGATTGTCAGGTTGCACACGAATTTCAGCAAGCAAAGCAAGGACAAATATTTTTACACGTGGCTGAAATTGAGCAAAATGTCAAATCGCGGCAAATTTAGTCGCGTGCGTCTAGCGCGATTACGGAGGCACTATAAGGAGTAGGAAGTCGGTTCGTTGGAAAGCTTAGAATCCTAGCTTTAAGATGAAAGTTAAATTTCGCTCCTAGCACAAACGGTTCCGGAGATAAGATTTTGTGAAGGTAGTTTTTTCGGATTTGAAATTTAAAAGTTCAAAATGACAGGTGACAGTTTTCAGCTTTAAAAGACAGAATGACACACACGATTCCTATGAGGTAGTTCTAAATAGGTTAAAATGGCTTGAATTAGATTATTTTAACTAAGAGATTGGTTCTGCAAAGTTCTGCTAGGTACTCGCAATATAAATTTGAAATAGGCCTTGTCACAGATCTGGTAAACACGTCCAGCGGCTGTTCTCTCTGCTCGGCGGGTCAATCAGGCACCGGTTCTGCTCACAGCGATCCAGATCTCTGGTTCTGCTCACAGCGGTCTGGGTCTGGTCTGCGGTTCCGGCAAAAGTTCTTGGCAAAGAATTCAAACAGCTTTGTTCTGTGTCTCTGCCCTCTGCAGGTGCCCCTCCCCTAATCTAACCAGAGAGGTGTCCTCTCCTTTTGGTGGGGAAGCAGGAGGCAGCCAGGCCTGGGAAGGGTGACTGAGCAGGTTTTTCCTGTCAGGGGTAGTTGTCAGGCAGAATTCAGCTAAATGTCACTTTAGTTCCCAGTTTAAATCAAACTTACAATTTTTACATATACATTAAATAATTACTTCCTTCAAGTCATTTCAGAATCTAGTTCTACATTGTATCCACCTCTTAGCAAGTCTTTCCTTGGCCTGGTTTGGGTTCATCTGTTCAGTTTTACTCAAAAGTCTGGTGGTTTTAAAACGCCGGCTTTCTGATAGTGGTGAGTACCGGTATTGCATCAATTTTTGACATTAAGAAAATGAATTCCCCACAGTTCTGGGTTGCTTTTGGCAATCATCATTGCCATTCCCAATGGTTTCAGGCTACTGGGTGTGTAGCCCGATGGTGGTTTTAGGCAGTGCCCTCCTGTGCTCACAACATAGGCAAAAATGGGTGGCAGCCTATTCTTCATGTTTTCCCTGTGCACTCTCTGGGGAGTTCTGGCCATCATGATGTTTTCCATGCCAGTATTGCACAGTTTTATGGTAGAGCTTGGCTGCATGGGTAAAAACATCCCACAAGCGTGCATACTGGCTGGATGTGCGGGTTGGGGCTCTTACTCCAATCCACATTCCAGCTGGGCAAATGTAGGGCAAGAGGCTGTCCTGGAATGGACAGCCCTTGCCAGTTTGAACGTTGCAGATCCTAATCTTTGGTGAACTGTGCCTGATCGCAGCTCAAATTTGGGATGAACTGAGCCCTGCAGCCATTAATCAGATTGTTGTTTGGAGCAAAGATCCTGTTAGTGAGATTTTCATATTTGTGATTAATCCTCCTTACCTGTGTCAACCCTAGAATATTTTGCTTGGCCTGGCCTTGGCTATTATTTCTCCTTGTTCCTAGGTGAGTGGAAATCTTTTTCCCCTGTCACCTAGTCGTTTAATCTTTTTATGGGTGACCTTTTAATGTCTCTCCATAGTGTATGATTGGAGTTACAGATTCCTATAACCTTTGAGCTTAGACTGCCTTGCCCCTTTGGGCCTCCCTGTTAATTTCTCTTTAATGTACTTGGGTGAGCTATTGTTCTCAAGGGGTAAAGAGGGATTGTCCTCACCCTTTACATTTTATATAGTGAGCCAGCACACCCCACCATATGTTGTGGAGTGCTGGGGGGATACAATGTATCCCCTTTCTTACTTAACTGGTAACATTTTTGTTACAATTGCAAGTTTACTTGAATGGCTGGTGGCAGTGGTTTTACCTTAGTGACTTTTTAGTCTTATTACTCGAAGGCTATTAATTTAGCCTCAGTAATCGACAGAAGGGCCACAATTCTGTTAGAAAGGTAGGTTCCTTCCTTTTTGCCATTTTTAAGTATCCTTGTTGTTTGAGATTTTCCCCTGCCATTCTAGGTGGGAACGACCTCAGTGGAAGCTTTGTCTTCGGTGGGAATCCTTTGTATTGCACGTCCAGGCTCCAGAGTGTCTGAGAAGGCAGAAAGCGAGGGATGAGTCCAAAACTCTGCAGCCCTTTTGTCTTTCACCTTGCCTGAAAGGAACCAACTCACAGTGGGGGGGCTAGCTGTCCTGATTGGGCAGCCAGACCGCCCCTTTCTGTAATCTTCATGGAGACTTTGCAGAATTTGTGCTGCAGTTCCTCATAAATACTCCAAAACATGCTGACAAGTCGGCACTGGAACTGAATCCAAAGAGGAAATTGAAGAAAAGACGCCTGTAGACATTTCCAGCAACCAGAGAGCCTGCTGTGTAACCATAGCCTGATGCAACCCTTCCTTCCAATCGACCCAGTGTTCCCAAAAACAATGACCGCTGCATGAGGGTGAAGACCTCATTTTGAGCCATCCCATGACGTTCTGCGACATTGCTGGGCTGCAAACTGCCAGTACCGTGGAACCTTGAGCCTGAGTGCAGTGCATGGTCTTCCAAAGTCCGAACCTCGCTGAAACGTTGGTGGACTCCCGTTGGATGTCCAGAGCCACAATCAGAATCCTTGAAGTCCCCTCACCAGAGTGCAGGACCAGATTAGAGAAGATAATCTGACTGGCGAGATTCGTTCTTCATCTGGCTGCTGTAAAAAGGGGCCAAATCCACGAGAATCCATGAAGAAACACTTGCTGGAACCCTTCTCTGACGACTGCTGTTGAAAGATCCCATCCAGTGTCTAGTTCTTTCATCTCCAGACCAAGAATCCAGGGACCGGGTCCCCTGCCGCTGCATCCTGAAGGCATCAACTCCGAAGCTCTTCTTTTCTCCTAGGATACTTTGTGGGCTTGGGTAATACTTACCTTAAGTCTGGTGTGCATCCTTTGAGGCTGAGTGCGTGAATCCTGTGGTTTGTAGTAGGCCCATACCACTTGCCCATGCCTAATGCTGGAACACATAAAGGGAGCCTTCTCAGTAGTTCTAGACCTTGATGGTCTTGCTCTTCTCGAGACTTGGTTTCAGGACCTCTCTGTCACAGGTTTTGACACACTCCTCCCTGAAGGTTACAAGATCCTCTCTGTGCCCAAGCCCAACAGGCCAGGAGGTGAAGTAGCCTTGGTCTTTTCTGAGTGGATCCCTGTTTCCATTATTCCCACTCCGGTCTACTCCTCCTTGCAATGCCTAGTCTGCAGGCTCTCCCTCACCTGTTGCCTCTTACCCTGGCCACCTATCGGCCGCCCGGCCAGTCCACCCTCTTGCTCTCAGAATGGGCTGACCTGGCCTCTTCTCTCCTCCTACTGTGTGATCCTAACATCCATCTCAACCTCTGACTCTTGAGGACCTTTCCGCTACCTATGTGACTCCCTTTCTCTTTCCATTCTACTTTCTGGTCCAACCCACACTGCTGGCTACACGTTGTATGCTCTCATCTCCACAAACATCCCACTCTATTCCTCTCACTACCTCACTCTTATGGACTGATCATTCTCTTCTCACTTGCATCTGTCTTCTCCTTTAGCAATGGCTGCCTCCAAGGTCATCCGACCCATGAAAAGAGTGTCAGTGGCTGCCTTTGCCTCCACGTATTCTCCTTCTACTCCAGCCGCTGACTCCCACCCTGATACAGCCCTCTCTAAATTTCACTGTTTCATCTCCAACACTCTTGACAATCTTGCCCCTGTCATGAGGGTCCAACTGAAGCCTGCCAAAAAGTGCAACTCTTGGTACAATCCGATCTGGCTGCCCTTAAACGCAAGTGCAGTGCACCAGAACGGAAATGGGGATCTTCAAGTGCACCCTCCGACCAACTGGCTTTATACCTTCTTCAAAGGCAATATAGACTCTGCATTCACTCCAAGAAGCGCGTACATTCAAGCATATCTCTGCGGCATCCAACAGGGCTGAACTCTTCAACATCTACAAGGAACTGGCCAACCCTACTGCAGCCGGATCCAATGCTGCACCCACCCAGGCCCTTTGCTCGGTCCTGGCCGCACACTTCACCGCCAAAACACAGGACATCCTGTCCTCTCTCTACTGCCCCCACCCCCACATCAACATCTCTTGGGCCCCACTCGGCACTCTCCTCATCTCTCCCTTGTCACACCTGATGAGGTCTCTAGACAAGTCTGGTCTATGAAAGCCTCCTCCAAACAGGTTAACCCATGCCCCTCCAAAACCAGCAAGGACAATCTTGACACTCTCGCACCAGCCCTGGCCGACCTCTGAAACCTCTTTCACCACTGGCGTTCCCCTCTCCTCTCAAGCACTCTCTTGTGCACCCTCTGCTCAAAAAACCCTAAGCCGTCCTGTCCATTCCGACAAACTATCACCCGATCTCCATCACCCCTTTACTGGGGAAACTCCTGGAGAAGCCGGCTATCGCTCAATTTACCCTTCTTACTGAATCTGTTGGTTGTCTCCATGACAATGAGTCTGGATTTCGAGCATCCAGAGGCACGGAAACTGCTCTTCTGAACACCCGTGAAGACCTGCTCTCAAATCTTGACTCCAACTCTCCTTCTGTCCTCATTCTTCTCAAGCACTCTTCTACTTTTGAGACGGTAAACCACAACATCCTGATCACCCGTCTCTGTAATACCCTGGGCATTACTGATCAGGCCCTGGCATGGCTCGCCTCCTTTCTCTCTGACCGGCCCTTGCAGGTGGAACTTGGTCCCTTTCTCTCCTCTACCACTCTCTCTATTTGTGGTGTCCCTCAGGGATCTAACCTTTCCCCCTGGTTCTTTAATATCTGCATGGGCCCCCTTGGCCCACAGGATCTTTACCTTTACCTCTAAATTGTTATGCAGATTATGCGCAGCTCTCTCAGGCTACTCTCGGCCGCCGTCGCCTCCTCCTCATCCTCTTTGCTCATCCCTGAATGTCTATCCGCAGTTCAGGCTTGTGTGCTGCTAATGATCTATGCCTGAATGCCAGTGAAACAGAAATAGTCCTTATTGGGACCCCTGCTCCCATTTTCCCACTTTCTCATTGGCCTACCTCCCTTGGCCCTGGGCCCTCACCTACCAATGAGGCAAAATATCTTGGGGTCATCTTCGACTCCACTCTATCCTTCTCTCATCTCAAAAAGTCCAATTACCAACTGCACATCCTCATAGGTAGTCTATCTTGTCTCTCTTTCCCCCAGAAGCTCATCACCTTGAGAGCCCTGGCTCTCTCTAGGCTGGACTATTGCAACAGCCTCTTTATTAATCTTCTTACTTCTTCTCTCCGTTCTCTACAACTCATCCAGAAAAGAACCGCAAGACTTATCCTTGGCTTCAAGCCCTGGGAATGCATCTCTCCTGCGGTGAAATCCCTCCACTGGCTCCCTGTGGCTGCAATGATAAAGTTGAAGACCCTCGGCATAATCTGTAAGGCCTTCTGGGGCCGGGACCCTACTATCTACAACACTCTCTTCCTAAATACTCTCCCTCATAGAGGCCTCTGCTCATCCTTTTCCAACGCTCTGGGGGTAGATCTTTATCCTCAGCAGGTGCTTCCCTCTGGAACAGCCTCCCTGCCTCTCTCCATCTTGAGCCGGAGCACCTTAAGTACCGGAAACTCCTCAAGACCTTTGTTTTCTTTTCCTCCTCCTTCTCTCTCTCTCCCCTGCTAATCAATCCTCTTTTTATTTTCTCCACCCTCCTTTCTCCTCTCTAACTCTGTTCAGTTTTCGTGGACTGGTTGCCTGGTTCACCTCCAGAGCCTACAGGTCCCAGGCCCCTCCGGCCAGTCTTTCGCACTTGCCTCCTGGCCGCTGCATTTTGTTAACATTCCTGCACTTCCAGCTTACACTCCTTAAGCAGGGCGACCTCTCTGCACTTAGCCCAGGGCACTGCTGGACCAGACTCTTTGCCCTATCCCCGTCTCTTCACCTCCGTCTGTACGTATGCATGACCTAAATGTAAATGTACTTGGACCAGTTTGTTTGTCTGCCCCCCGCACCCCATGTTGTCAGTCTCCCCTACCCCCACCTCCCGAGCTTGGTCTCAACTGTACCACTTCAGGCACTTGCACTAGGAGAAATGTCGTCAGGCCTAGTATGCTAGCTTTTTTGTTCAGATCATTCGGAATCTTCAAGGCCTAAGAATAATTACTGTATTCCCTTGTTCCCTTCCCACTTTGAAGCACCTCACCTGTGTATAAGCACTATATAAATATACAATAAAACAAAAATAAATTTTAAAAAAAAGTCTCTGAACACTTAACTTACTCTGAAGCTAAATACTTAGTTGTTAAAGATTTCCTTTGGAACTTTGACATTCCTGCAATTGAAGCCTATCTCAGCCTGCCTACAGCTGGCACCTAGACAACTAGGGTCCCTCTTCTGCCGCTGAGAGAACTCATGCAATAGACTAGGGAAGGACTGGATAAGAAAAGGATTCTGTCAATGAGTGTAAATGTATTTACTTGCTAAATAAGTTAATGTGGTAACTGTATCTCTGAAAGAAGAAGTTACAAAGTGTCATTGTTTATGCTTACCTTTTTGAGTTGCATTGTGCCCCTCTAAAAAGTATATAAGTGGCTTGAATGGTGCCTGTCACTCTAAAAAGTAATGAGTTAGTACTGTTCTATCATTGCTTAACTGAATACGTGTAAAAGCTTAAATAGGGTTTGGCTTCTTTTATTAACCGTGTGTCATTCTTAAAGTGTATCATTGGGTGTTGCGTTCCCTGGTCTGCTTTATACAGATCTAAAACAGTCTTGAAGTTCATACTTCTCTTTGAGTTGCTTGTGACCCCTCTTGAAAGTTTATAGGTCTTACTCACCTTGATTAGCTGCTGCTGTTCTAAACTTGTAACCCCGGGTTGTGCTTCCCTGAATTGCTTTGGTGCTATTCTAAAATAGTTTCATAAAGTTCTTACCTATATTAGAAACTGTATTATACACTTCTTAAAAGTATACTGGGTATAACTAGCTATTAGGTAGCGGATAGTCATGCATCAATAGGTCAATTATATTGAAATACATTGTGTCTTAAAGTGTAATAGGGGTCTGCTTTCTCTCATTTGCTTGGTGCATTCAAAAATAGTTGTGTGTTCATGCTACCACATTCTGAGGTGGTACAGCCTTATACTAAGAATGGAGCTAATGTACTGCCTCATATGAATGGTTTTATGAACCCCTTAGTTGAACTTCAGAAAAACTGTCCTAACGGACGCTTACAAAGAGGAGCAGTCGCCTAAAGATGCAGACATCCGTCGATGACAACCAGCATTGCCTCCAGCCAAGTTCTGATGAAGCTCTGCATTAATTTCCTGAAGACCCTTTTTTGTGCTTTGACTCGTGGGCTGGTGGGACCAACCAGCCCAACCCCTATATGAGGATCCTGCTCTTGGAATCCTTTGGAAGTATCCCGGAACCATCCTGTGGGCCGACGAGCATCATCAAGGACCTGTTTGGTGCATCGGTTCTAGTTTTGAGTTTGAACTTGGTACTCTGCAGCTCATCTACTATTGGCCCAAGAACCCCTCCTCCTGCAGTTACGACACGATGGGGGCCCTTTCTGGAGAGCTCTTCATCTCCATGAGTGTCGCCGGCTGCCCTCTCATCGGGGTGTTCTTCACGGTTGCCTGTTTTATCGTGTTCTGGGAGGTGGAGGGAGGTCTCCTGTCATCAGAGGACCTGTGGTGGTCGTCATCCTGAGGTATGTGTGCGTAATCTGGCTTTGAGACCTCAGGAACCGTCTCGCTGGAGCATGGAACCACCATCTGGCTGCACCCGATCCTAAACCCGAAAACTACAATTGAACCTGTGGCCCCTGAGACCCCTCAACCGGACCTTCACAAGTAAGTGGGTCCAGTGACTGATGACTCTACGGGGCGGTCCCTAAGAGAATCTGAGTAAGGGGCGCGTGATTGCATACCTGTTTCCACCTCTCCCCTGCCATAGGGTTTGAATGGGCATAAAGGCTCTCTCCGAACTGTCCCTTGTCTGCTCGTGATCAGTGGAGTTCTGACCAAGGATGGATCCTCTGTGGGCTTCACCTAGTGTGGCGGGATTGAGAGAGTATCCCTATTCTATTTGACTTCACTCATTTCTGGAACATTTGCCTACCTGTTGGCTTTACCGATACTTGTTCTTCACTTTTAAAGACTTCCAGCTCACTGCAACAGATGGTCACCCGGGGCCTTGACTCTTTATGGGGCACTATATCTACTTACCTTGCAGGGAAGGACTTCTTAAGTGTTAGGGGCTTTTTATTTTATAAGGCAGGATACATTTGTCATTGCTTTTCCCATGTTGTTTTACTTTAACGCCTACAGTTACTGTTTTTATATTACTTCAACTGTTTTACTGTTTACTAGTGTGAAGTGTGGGTGATCTCTAGTGAGATGACCAACTGAGTGGCATGCCTTACTGCTCTGCTACACTGCCTTGATAGTTTAGCTAGACTTAAGTGTCAAATAGGATGTTCATCAAATAGGGGGGAACTTTCGGAAATCCCTTTTCTTGGTGCTTGTTGTAAAAATCCATCTAAACAGCTCCTGCACACCAACTATCTCCCAAACCCTTGCACCCACAATCACTTGCTTCTTATTATAGGGAAGCTGGCTGTCCTGCTGATTGCTTAATAGTTTAGTGCCTTTCAGCTGGGGCTTGGGCAGCTCCTGGGTTATTTCTCTGATGCTGGAGCTTCCAGCTGCATCTTTTATTTGCCTGTTCTAGCATAGTCTGTGGCCCAAACCTTTTCAGGATGGATTTAATCTCGAAACTATTCTGGTTCACAGGTACAAATGCATTGCATGGGCTTGCACTCCAGTTTGCGAGCAGCTCATATGTGGTAGACTTCCTAATGTAGTGAGAACTTTAGTGGGCACCGGTTTTCTGAATTCGGCAAGCAAGAACAGGGTACGAGAAAGGCCTTGTTGTTCAAACCACTTGTTGATGTTTCCCTTGTTGATGTTACATTTCTTAATTTGCTGGTATATGTGGGAGCCGACCCACAAATAAGGACCGTTCTTAGTACCTGATGCAGTTGCTCTTTATTCCAGTAAATGCTGAATGGGGGGTTGACTGTCTAACAAAAGGGTTGGTAGCATTACCAGGGACGACTTGTGTACCGGTGGGAACCTAAAGTAAAGATGTCTATTCATGGACCAGAAGCTAAAAGTCTATGGGACTGACTTCCTCTGGAAATACTGCCAAACGGCATTACAGCACATGCAGTAACTTTAAAGTTTCACATGATTTTCAATCAAGCATATGCTTCAATTTTTCCCCTATTTCCGAGTCTCATAAGACTCTGGGGATTTTATATACACACCCGGGGGAGAGTGTCTAAACAAACGTATGGCCGGGAACAGAGGCAGAATCCATACTTGACTCCCCTCGTTCTCTATGCCTCCTGCTAATCTTCCTTGGCTTTCTGCCATTTTCCTACAGCTTTGGCGATCCAGGCCACTTACCCCTTAGGCTTCCCTGCTTCTCCCAGTTTTTCGCAGACGTTCCACTCCCATGCTTCACGCCATGCTTCTTTGCTCTCCCTCCCCGCCCCCAACTTACCTTTTATTAAGCAGCGGGGGAGAATTTTACTTTAATACCATTAGTAACCTGCAGCAACCTTAGAAGAGATCACAAAACTAAAAATGAAAGTAGAACAATTGAACACAATGTAAGGTGACTTTTTAAAAAGAAATACCAGATAATGGTCGATATATTGAACCATTTCACTAAAGCTCTACAAGGCAAAACAGTCAATTTCAAAGAAAACGATGACCATTTAAAGAAAACGATGACCATGTAAAGGACGAAAAACGAGAAAATAAATTCGAATGGATTGTGTCTTCCCACGTATTCCTCCTCTTTTGATAATATCTTTCCAGCTTCAGCTGCTACCGAAAACATTTTCTCGATGGAGGGCGTTAAGTGCTGTCTCATTGAGCAGATGTCCCTTGACCGCTTCTGTCAGACAGTCGCATCATCATCATCAGTATAAGTAGCGCACACCACGCCCGTTGGCTTCAGTTTCGTTTTTTCGAGCATTTGCTTCAAAGAATTATGGTGTGCTTCGGTTCTTCATTGAACTTCGTCACTCATTTTCTATACGAAAATGTGTTCACCTTTGGTGCCATCAACACCTAAGACTGACGTCAAGAAATGCCAGGACTATGGATCCAAAATGTCGATCACCGACCCCCACCGCATATGCATGTGGTGTCTCGGAACTTAACATTGCACCTCCAAGTGTAACTCCTGTCAGGCGATGACCGACAAGGCTCCAATGCAGTGTTAAGGTAAATTGGTGGTGGGTATGCTTCCTTCTAAATATTCTTCGAAGATTCCCGAAAATAGAAAGTCCGAAGAGTCGAGAGATTCTCCTCAACGGAAAGTCTTCCAAGAAGGCCAAGTAACAATGTCACAAGCCAACTTCAACCTCTAGTGATTCCTCATCCGAGGTAATCAAATGTCCAACCAAGTCGGGCTACACAGCGAAATGGCATGCATTTTGAAATGAAATGTAAAAAATCTTCGAGAAGGCGACCTGACCCCATCAAAAGAGGGGCAGAAAGACCATGCCCCTGGCGATCTGCATAAAGACAGCAAAGGAAAGTCTAACACGAAATCCTATGAATCTTTGAGTCCAAGGCATAAGCCAGAGTTAATCAAACTATCTAAATCTCGATCCAACGAGAAATTGTTGAGGGCTTCGACAAGCCAAGAGTCCATTCTTTCGAAGGTCCCTTTCGAGGAAGCATAAGAAGTTGACAACTTCAACTTTCTCACCAACGCCATCGGCGTCGGAGCAGTCGACGCCAGTGTCAAAGTCGACTCCGACAAATTTGAAGTCTATGGCACCAATTTTGAAGTCGTTGTCTACGATTTCTTTGAAGTTGTCAAATCCCCCAATAACACAAGATAAGATTTTCAAACCCTTAAGGATTTTTTAAATCTTTAACTTCAATTTATGAAGATAACGAACTCTCAGATGACAATACACCACCATTTGGCTTACAATTTGGTACCCCAAATGTGCCAGATGAATTAATTTCTGAAGAGTCTAGAATTAAAGACTTGTATGAAAACTCGCAGTTTTGGAAGCCAGATCCTTCTGACCACGCTGACTCTTCGTTTCATACAGACAACTGATGAGCAAGCTGGTTGAGTTGTTGAGTTGGAGTAGGCCTGCACCATCATTTGAGCACGGTGATCTAACTGATATACTGAATCAAGGTCCCTAGACGGATCCAATTTTACATTTTCATATTGCCCTCCAAAAAGGGTCACATCTAATTGGGGGAACACTAGCAACTGCTGCTACAGTAAATACAAACTTCTCCTAAAAGAAATATAGGCCATCCAGCAGTGACCCAGAATATTTAACAAAACACCCGACACCAGAGAGTTTGGTGGTTCAGGCAGCCACGTCCACGAAGCAATCTGCATACTCTTCTATCCCCCCAGATAGGGATGACAAGCGAGTGGATGCTTGGGCTCGAAAAAAATATTTACTGGAAATCTGGCTTTGAAATCAGCTAATACTACATGTGCCTCGTCAAAATGTATGTTTACCCTGTGGGATTGCGTAGCTGTGGCAGCTGACCACATACCGAAAGGAGAAGAGAGACTGCTTCCTGGCTATCATCAAGGATGGTAAGGAGCCAATGTGTGAATGTCCCCAGTCTGGTCTGCGTACTGCAGATAGCATTTGCAGATCCATGGCAGGTTTGCATGGTTGAGGAAATCTGGTTTGCACCGGATGTATAAGCTAGACTCCTCCAATATGCCTTTTGACGGCTCAAGGTTGTTTGGCAGCAAGGCTGAGCTGCAGACCCCGAAAGCGGCAGCTAAATCTTAGTGCCTCCCATTAGACAGCGTCAACATGCCTACCCCGTGCATCATCTTGGAGGGGGTAAGTCCTTTCGATTCTGCTCTTCAGTTGGGAGAGGACAGGCCAGTCATAGAGGTTAGAGAAGATTCCCTCGTGGTGGACGAGGAAGAGTTACTAAATCAGCCCAAGCAGAAGCAGCTTTACCCTTAGCTCACATGACCCCAGTGGGAGGCAGACTTTCTCAGCATCATAAAGTGCATGTTTGCCGAAAGGCCTCGTGGCGCTAATGCAAGAGCCACCACCACCACCAACAGAGTACAAACCCTAATCAAGATCTTTATTGGAAGGGATATATTTTCAAATATCGATGAAAAGAAAGGTTGTCAGAGGTACCCCGAAGATGGAGCATAAGCAAATTCCACAATTCAGCAGCAGCCACTGAAAAAGCACGCTCTCCAACATGAGAGAAGCACACCCGTGGTACCTGGATCCGACATGACGTCAGAGACCTTAAAGACTGATTGAGAAATAGGGGCGAAACTTATCCCTTAAGTATTCAGGACTGAGCCCATAGAAGTCCCGGTGTAGAATACACAGGGATTTGAACTGAATCCTTTTGATCACCGGTGCCAGTGAAGCTGGCACAGGACAGAGGACATAGGTGTATGATATAGAGTACTATCCACCATCCTTCCTGCAGAATTTTGCAGAACTTGCAAATGGTGAATCAGATGCAGATTGCGCTAAATAGAGGGAGTTGCAATAATCATTTGCATTCAAAACTAGTGCCATCACAACCGGCGCATGGTACTGGGAGAGAATAAAGGCTGGGGCTTTCCGCAGGTTCCTCCAATTTAATATGACTAGATTGACAGACTGATACCCCTTGAGCATCCAGTGAGAGAGAAGAGTAGATTCTCACCCCAAGATTCTTAACAACCAAAGCTGGACTAGGACAGGCCCCAAAGGAGTTAGTCCAAAAATAAGTTCATAGAGAGGAAGCAGAAGATGCTTGGGAACTGGAAACGCTGGCCCCGGGTTGCTGCCTCTTTTTTGAAAAGGCCTTGGGATCATCCACCAGGGAACAGTTCTTGGAAAATTCTAGATCCGCTCCTTGTGCAGGAAATGTTGACCTTGCTAGAGAAAGGTGCAATAGAACCGGTACCTGTGGCGGAGAGGAACAAGGGTTGGTACTCCCCGTACTTTCTAATGCCCAAAAAGGACAGAGGATTGAGACCCATCTTGGGCTTAAGAAACAAGTTCCTCGGGAAGGACAAGTTCAATACACTTTCTCAGATCCTTCAGGCCCTCCAACTCCAGGAGTATGGTTGGTATCATTGGTCCTTCAGGATGCTTACTTTCATGTGCCTATCCATCATAAGCACAAAAGGTACCAGAGGTTCAAGTTCTGCCATTCAGGCTGACCTCTGCCCAAGGGTTTTCACCAAGTTAATGGCGGTTGTGGCAGCGAGTCTCAAAAGAGGGGAGGGAGGGGGGATTACGTCTACCCCTAAACGGGCGAAAGGCTGAACAGGGCACGTTCACCCGAACAAGCCCTGGAACATCTCAGCGTAACCTGCCACTCTCTCCACAGACTGGGCTACTCCCTCAATTACAAGAAGTCCCACATGATGCCATCACAAAGACTCCAAATTTTTGCAGCGATACTGGATACAACCTTGGGGAAAGCCTCGCCACTCGAGGTGAGGGCTGAACACATTCTGCAGATGGTCAACAAATTCAAGCATGCCCAGCATACCCCTGGCCTTCAGTTTTTAAAATGTATTTATTTATTTATTTTTGTGAGGTTACTCGGCCTCATGGCATCTGGTGCCAGAGGCTCGCCTGAGAATGAGATCTCTCCAATTGGCTCTCGGGACTCAATCGTCCCAATTCTCAGGCAGGATGTCGGACCTAATTGAGGCTCCAAACAGAATTGCACAGGATCTCCTGTATTGGGCCTGCAAGGACAATATTCTGAAGGGCGAACCTTTTTGGCAACCATGGCTGGAGATAACAGTAGTTACAGATGCCTCACTCACAGGGTGGGGAGCCCACGCCAACAGACAATCGGCAGTCGTTGGTCTCCATTGGAGTCCAAACAACACACCTCCTTTTGGAGCGGAGGGCAATTAGACTAGAGCTGAAGGCCTTCTTGCCCCCTGTATGGGGAAAGAAGGTCCTGATAATGACGGACAACATAGTGGCTATGTACCACCTCAACAAGAGTGGCTATGTGCCACCAGTGTGCAGAGAGGCAATGCAGCTCTGGTTTTGGGCAATTCAAGAAGTAAACTCCCTGTTTGCAGCTCACCTATCCGGAGAGGAGAACGCAGCGGCGGATGCTCTAAGCAGGCAGGCATAGCACGGTCTCCCCTGAGTGGGAACTAGCTCAGGAAGTCTTTCGAGATCTTCACGCTTTGGGGAACCCCTCAAGTGGATCTGTTTGCAACCAGTGTCAACCGGAAGTGCGAACTTCTGCTCCAGGGAATTTCCCCCAAGAGGAGCTCTAGGTGACGCGTTCGTAGTGGACTGGGAGTTTCTACTCCTGTATGTGTTTCCTGCAGTCATGTTCATTCCTCACATGATCAGGAGATTGAGAAAGTTTGGCAAATCCATGAATCTAATTGCCCCGGATTGGGCCAGGAGAACGTGGTACCCAAACCTTCTGGACACTTCCATCTGCCCTCCAATGCGTCATCCACAAAGAGAGGACCTTCTCTAGCGAGAGGAGGGAGTGGTTCTCCATCCAGAGGTCCAGACACTCGACCTTCACGCATGGTTTCTGAGAGGTTGAGATATAAGGATTAGGACCTCCTGGATGACGCAATGGAGATCTTGCTTTCGGCCAGAAGGCCAGCAACAAAATCTTTGTACTGCTGCCGTTGTAACAAGTTCAGCAGCTGGTGCAGGGATAAGCATGTGGATGCTTTTCTGTGTGATACCTAATGTGCTATCTTTGTTAGACTTTGCGAATCTGGGGTTCCAGATTGGAAAAATAAAGGTTATCTAACAGCGCTTTCTGTTTTTAAGCGCTCTTCAGAGGAGTCATCATATTTTAAAATCCCTCTGATTTATTCAATTTCTAAAGGGTCTTACTAAGGTATTTTCACCAATTCCATTCCAAGTTCCTATATGGGATCTCAATCTGGTGTTCAAACTTCTAACATGCATTCCTTTTGAACCAATACATTCATACCCATTAAGACTGTTAACTTTTAAAACTGTCTTGTTGATAGCAATAACGTAAGCTGGCAGGGTATGTGATTTTCAGGCACTTGACAAGGTTGTTCTCAAGGTGAAACCTTCTTTTCTACCAAAAGTAGTCTCTGACTTCCACTTCACCAAAAAGGATTTTGCTATCTTTCTACCCACCTCCTCATCCTGGAAAGAAGGACTAAAGATTACATGGGCTGGACCCAAAAAGGGCTCTCGGTGTTTATTTATCAAGAATGGCAAAAATTTGTCAGAATGACCAATTATTCATTGGCTATGCAGGTCCTAAATTGGGTTTAGCTGTGACAAAACAGACCCTATCCAGATGGATTACGCTGGCTATTGGGGAATGTTACAGGTTAGCACATTCCACAAAGGGCATGACAACCTCTGCTGCTCTTCAGCGAGGTGTTCCAGTAAGACATGTGCAGCGGCCACTTGGTCGTCTGTTCACACTTTTGTGAAACGTTACCGCCTGGATTCATCTTACAGTCAAGAAGGACAATTTGGAAAGGCAGTCCTTCATGATCACGTTTAAGGGCAAAATAAAATTCATACTGCCACCACCAAAATGATTACTGCTTTGGGAATCTATCAAAAGATGAGGAATACGTGGGAGGACACAGTCCATTCGAAGAACACTTTACTTACCCGTGGTAACATTCTTTCGATTGGATGTTCGTCTCACATATTCCTCATCACCCCTCCAACCCTACCCCACTGTACAATTTACGTGTCTTTACACTTTACGCATTCTTGGAGCCTACGGTCTATGGTATGCTTTGTATTTCCTCTACGGAAGGGGGAAGCCAAAGGGTGCTGCGTGCACTACTTATACTGATGATGACGTTGAACGGAGGCCCTCGTGGGACATAGACGAGACCGCACACAGCGCCCTTGGTCGAGATATTTTTCGAAGCAGCTGAAGCTGAAAAGATGAGGAATATGTGGGCGGAACATCCAATCGAAATAACGTTACCACAGGTAAGTAACTTGTTCTTCTCTGAATCAATACAAAAAAGCAATTGTTGAACTAAAGAGCATCATAAGACTTATCGTATACAAAGCTCATAGAAGGAAGCACATAGAAGTCTCATACCAAATCACACCTAGAGATATTCTAGGAAGAAATGCACTGAAGGTGAATGGGACAGCTCATTTATTGTGTAGCCATCAGAAGTTTGAATTGATGCAACCCTTTGATTGAAAGCTGAGAAACTGTCCCTTTCTTTGTCAAACCTGGGGATCAGTTCTCAAGCAGAGAGAAAGACGACCACCAAAAGAGTGTTCCTTGATCCGACTCGACTTGACAGCAGAGCGATATGTGGACTCGACGTCTGTGAACCACCATTAACGGACCTGGTGATCTCTTCCTAGACTTGGGGCACAGTTGAGTTACAGGCCCTCGAGCCCCCTTGTTTACTGAAAGCCTTGCAGCCTAATAACTGCACAGACCATGATATCCTGTTTATTAATTTTTCCAGTCTACTACTGCTAGGCGCTATTCCGAATTTCGTAGTATTTTTTTTTTTTTTTTTTAGATATTGTGGTCAGCTGCCTCTTAGGCTGTATCCTGGGACTGGTCAGGGCGACACAATTGTACCATACACAAACAAGCATTCAGCACAGAACCAGCAGGGAAATCTAATCCCTTCCCCTGAGGAACCGTCCAGAAAAAGGACAGGGAAACGCGTGTCGGTAAACAAAAGGGAATCTGAACATCCCAGTGAGGAAACTGGGATCAACACAAAGGGAAACAAAATATCCCAGTGAAGTAACTGGGACTAACCAAATTGTATTTATCAAGCATTAAGCTATCTTCAAATGGATAATGGAATATCTCGGTGATGAAATTCGAAGCAATACAAAAAAGGACAACAAAATACCCCTGGGAGGAAACTGGAAACAACACAATTGCAATCACTAAGCATCATGCTATCTTCACACACCCAAGAGCAGGAACTGGGACCAACAAAACTGCAATTATCAAATATCACGCTAGGACCGACAAAACTAAGTTAAAATATCACGCTATCGTCGAGTAAAATAAAAGGACACAAAGCTAGTCATCAACGGACTTATTCTGGATCATCACTAAATCAATTTTTTTTGAACATTCGATCTCCAACCCAGATTGAAATAACAAGGTTCCCCTAAAAGGAAGGGGTAATCAATCCACAAATTACTCATGAATCAACTATTGGACAAGTGAAACTATCAAGTAAAAACAAGATCGTTTTCATCTAACAGCCACAAGTAGTACTATTAATCGTATATTCTTGACCAAAGGATGAAACAAATTCATTAAAATGTATGTTGAATCAAATTGGAACGTGGCAATTGAGTTTTTTTTATACTATGTGGTAAAAGCGCCTAACAGGGCTATAACGTAGACCATGATATGAAGCATCTGAAGAACTGGACACGGATGGTGCCAGCAACCACCAGAGGCATAGCTGTGTGGCTGCTTTCCAATCCAAAGGGCAACCAAGAGCATAGCAAGCAACCCAAGATTTTACTGGAAAGTAACGTCTGGGTTATGCGAAGCTCCTCCTTTTTTGTGAACTCCCTCCTCTGGTCGTTATTTGCTTCATCAGTGCTGGAGGTGTTCTTCCGCAAAACGGGCAGCTGCCCTTGTACCACAAGGGTCCTGCTCCTCTTTGGCAAAGGAGCCCCACCAGTGGCTGCACAGCAGTCCTTCTTGATTTGAAGATGCTTTGCTGCCGTGGCATCACCAAAACCCTAGGAATTGCCGAAGCTCATCTCACCTTACGAGGACCACAACTGTGGTTGGAAACTGCTGAGTATATTTGAGCTACACAGATCTGTGTTCGGATTGCCTTAGAAAGCAAAGCGCTTTTATCGAACATTAGGCAATAACGTTGGGTCCTATGCTTGCCAGTGGGGTATCACAGTATCAAGACGAGCATTTTTTTGTTTGGTGCATTTGGTTATGCAAAACCTTTAGCACATAACAAATGAACTCATTAACACATCGATAAGCTTCATTTTTAACAGATGTTAAAATAGAAATAAAATGTTAAGATATTACAAGACCAATCTTAAAATTACAATTCTCAACAAGAATTAATTAATTAAAGAATCATAAACTAATCCCCAAAGTGCATATACAGAGTGTAACTATCCCTATGCTAAAAGGAGCAAGAAGATTCATACAACCAAATTTGATTGAATTGAGAAAAGTAAATTTTTCCATATATGGAAAGTGGCTGCTGTAATCAGACTCGAATGAGCACCATAGAAGCCACTCTAGAATTGGTTGGTCACAATAAAATCCATGGAGGCACAGCCCTTGAAATAAGCACTGTGCAATACCGGGCATGCAGCCAAAAGCCAGTCTGTCTTCCCCCATTGTTTCCTATGGGAGACTGACACACCATTGAGTCTATGCATGCCTACAGGATACAAACTGTCATGCTTTGTATAAGAAAACGTCATTGTTGATGCTTAAACTAGAATGATGTCCTACAGAGCGCACCTCTAGACTTTTTCTGATTATTCAGCTTTGTTACCTATACATTTTGCAATATCTTAACTACCCTAAAGCTATGAAGATTATTCTAATAACATATGTGAGTAGATCCCTTTTTATATATTACTGTGTTCTCCACCATTGCATCTTTTATAGATTTACATGGTTAAATTATTTTGTCTGGCTGGGACTCCCCTGTATACATTTAACAAAGCTGTTAAATGAAATCTGCAGCGCTGTGCAACCTATCCACATAATTTCGTGCCATTTGCTGTGCAGCCAGTTGGTTGGTAGACCTTGGCTTTGCCCACAGAGGCCAATTCGGGACTATTGCTTGCATGTCTGGTAAAGAGGTTCCTCTGGCTATAGTCCTAATTAATTCAACAACTTGGAGTCCATTCTACAGAAGATATTGCCCCGTTTTCTGAATGACTGCAAATAATACTTTAATATTTAGGATTATTTTGGCAGTTTGCTCCAAGGGTGAAAAACCCATGTCAGCATTCTTTGCATTCATTAGGAGGTGGGAAGTGACCGTTCAACCCTCTTTATCTTTCTTGTGATGGGTCTAGAGCGGTCGTACCCTAAAAGGGTGAGGGGGGAGAAGAAGAGAGAGATGGGAGGTGGTGTGAAATGGAGATGAAGGGAAGTGTAGGGGGATTTAGAAAGGGTGTAAACATGTGCGACTGACATTGTATGGCAGGACAATGGTGAGCGACTGTAAGGTGGTAATTGGAGTAGTGATGAGGGTAGAGTAAAGCAGGAGATGAGTTAGAGGGGGAGTATTTGATAAAATAAAGACAACTGTGTAGATGGGTAGGGTACTGAGAGTAGAGCGACGTGAGGAAAGAAGTAATGGGGAGTCTGGAGAGAGGAGTGAATGCAGGTAGAAAGAGGGAAGGAGTGGGGTCAGAGACCAAGGAGGGGTAGGAAGATTCTATAGAGCGGGGAGTGAGAAATGGAAGTGGAAAGGGGAAGAGTCTGTAATAGAAGGTGATATTGGACACTAACAGACCAGAAACATCCCCTAGAAAAATCCCAGTGGGGGATGTACAGAAAAGTCCATGGTCTTTAGGTTTATCCTCCCAGAACAGAGAAGACTTGCACAGTAGGGATTACCTTGAGTTAAAATATGTTCAGGAAATTCTGATGGTTATGGACATCTGGGCTAGGGTAGGAGTCTGCGGTGAGGTCGAGAGTGACGGGGACACCCTTGGTTTCAACCGTCCTAGTCTTCTGAAACAATTTGGTTAAAGATATTAATAAAGCACCTAATATCTTATAGATTTCTGAGCATATCTTTGACATTCTTTGAGTTTGCAGAACCAGCGAAACTCACAAATTCCCTTTAATAATTATGTCGAACATGTGGGTTAAAGAGCATTTCCTGGAGGGCAAACATAAAGGATGTACCTATTGCCTCCACTCCGACTGTACAGAGATTGCAAAATATGAGGCACATTCGATGCCAAGACCCGCAGAGATGGGCACAGTTGCCTAAACGACAGGATGTATTTAGGGTCCGAAGCCAAATATGTGAAAAGCTCCATATTCTTTCTTAAAAAGGAAAGGGCTGCTAGAGAACATCTTAACATAAGTGGGAAATGTCTGAGGGAAGACTCCCTTCCTGGAAGGAACAGAGAGAAAGGTATTGTCCTGGTCTAGACCTTTGTTGTTGTTCCTTCTTAGCCTTCCCTGTGGCATGCAAAACGTTCTCCTCACTCTATTGCTATTCAAACTGTTGCAGAGTTTGATGTGAGACGAATCTAGCAATATCACCACTGATTCTCTGGAGGGGAGTTTCTCTTATGTGGCCAGGGACAGGCAGAAGCTACCCGACACTGACCCTGGGGCTGGCTATCTGTGGGAAGACCGCATAGGGGGAAGACCAACTCCAGAGAGGTAGAAAAACTATAGAGCAAAATAACCTGACAACTTTAATTCCACATGACACCCATACACCTTTTTTGGGAGAATTCTCAGAAATGTGCTAATTCCTCTCTACCTTAGAGACCTCCAGCAACTTTGCTGGATTTTGAGGACTTGAATTTTTAACCTGGAGAGAGTGAGGCCCCTTTTCCCACTCTCTCATGTATCTTAATGTGATTTTGAACACCGTTTCTTTTGGTTGTGGAGTCTGTCAAACTCCATAGGCATCATCTTTTACATTTTTTCACACAGCACCTTCAGTACAGTGACACAGGGAAGTCTTTCAGATTTCCCAAAGGTTTAAATACTTTCGATTGGATAAACTACTGTTTCCAAGAGCAGTGAAAGGAAATTGACTTTACTTACATTTGTAACTTTCTAGACCCAGCACATACTATCTTACAGTAGGGTGCTGGAGGGGTTACTTAATATCCCCTTTGTCTAACTTCCCATGTAACATTTCTGTTACCCATTCCTCGATGAATGGCTGGTGGCAGTGGTTTACTTTTTACTACTGTTGTGTGTTTTTACCGTGGGCTGCGTTCGCAGCCTCGGTAAAGCACCCATGGGTGGCATTTTTGTCAAAATGGCCCGTTCGTCTTTTTTCGCCATTTCATTGTGGAAAGATCCTTCTTGAGATTTACCCTGCGCACCAAACGAGGTTTGGTCCATTTGTTCATTTTGTCTTTGGCGGCGGGGTTCAGGAGTGAAGGGTGTCCAGGGTGTCTGGCAGGGGCATGAAGCGAGGGAGGTGCCCGAAACTACCCTTGGAGACGGGAATGCACTCTTAGGTGATTGGCCGGCTGGCTGTCCAGCAAGGACAGCTACCCTGCTGGGTGATTGACAGCTAGGCTGGAATGAATGGGAGAAACCTGCATAAAAGGCAAGGCTTTTTGGCTTGGAAGGCAGTCGACCACTGGACGAAGGAATCCGAAGAAGAACTTGGAAGAGACGCCTGCTGCAACTCCCGGACCGTTGGTTTGCCCGGTTAAGCCCTGCTGCTGTCCTGAAGCTCCGAATTGGTATCGACAGAGAAGTCCCGCAAGGATGACTTCTCCCTTTTGAGTTGGTGGGACCAATCAACTCCAAAGTAAGCCACCTGGACATCCTCTCAAAGCTGGTTGAAATTCCACTGCAGTTGCTGCTGGTACCGAATAGCCAGGGAGAGGAACGTCAGATCGTGTGTGTTGCTTTTAAGCTGGCCAAGAGCTCCAGGAAGATCCTCTGGATACCCAGGAAGCAGGACTGACCGAGCCTGAGCCACCTCAACTGAGTGCTGGACCCCAAATGCAAGGAAAGCCCATCTCGACGGCCAGGAACCACAGTGTTGTTGTTTTACGTTATACACGAGGAGCTGAAACACCGGAGTGCCACTTGTTTGAAGATTGCCGGTTGCGGTCGGTGACCCTCCCATTGCAGTGCAGGAGTCCCCAGAAGGCCTCCCACTTGTTTCCATGACTGAGGCCCAGGAACACCACGAGCCGCACAGGAACAGAAGCCATCTGCTGCACTTTTCTTCAACCTAAAGGTACTGTACAGTCTAAGAGAACTTACCTCTTGTGCCCCCTTGCTTGATCTCAGTTGAGACTTGTTTCGTTTGCACTTGTAGAGTTGCTTGCATCTTCTACAACTCGCAGGCCCAACAGCTTGTAACCCTACATTTTGATTCTATCCTACAAAGACTTTTTAAACATTGTGCAAGACTTTCTATTTAGCAAGAAGTGCTTCAGCTAACCTTCACGTTTGCTAACTTGACATTGGCTGGCCTGGCTCCCTGAATGACTCTTCTCTCTTCTGCTTATGTGTTTTGCCTTCCTTCAAGGAAAGGGTTAACTGATGTTGCATTGGGGAGGGGTTATTTTGAAAGTACTTACCTGCTTAAGAATAATTGTGTGAATACTTGTCTATTCTGAAACCTCTTTCCTTTGACTCTCCTCGTATATTCTAAATGCAACAGTGATATATTAATGGCCACAACACCCTAGCTATTGAAGTCACCTGAGGGTGTAGGTAGTGTCTGTGGGTCATCCCAAATGGGTATTTGCTCATTTAGAAAACTATTTGTGTATTTTTGAAGTGACTTTGTGTGTGGCTTTATATTGCTCCCTTTTGAAGAAGGCTTATTCAAACTGACTATTAAATAAATTAATAATTGTTTAATCAAGAAACCTTGCGATTCATTATGACTCTGGCGGTAGCCGTGCCGGTACATACCGGCATGGCTGCCACCGGAGTCATGAATTTTCCGGCACCAGGCAATGGGGACTTACCGGGGCATTACTGCCCCAGCGGTCCCGATAATTCCCCATTGCCAGGTGCTGGAAAATATTACCCCCCACAACCCCCATTTCCATTTGAGTCCCATTGGACTCAATGAGAATGTGGAGGCCGGATGCACCGGCACCATTCATGAATTGATCTTGAGATAAGCCTGGCTACTCGACCACACTAGCAACCTGTGTAGTACAGACTTATACCAAAGGTTGAGTTCCTATTGCCAGGAGGTCAGGGGTGTTGTAGTGCACCCAAAGGGTACTGCATACAATATTGCCTAACACACCTGTACAACATACGTGTATGGCTTATTGTAACCTAGAGGAAGCAATCCCAGGTCTTTCCAGCCAAATCCCTCGTCTCTGTCCCCCGCCCTCTCTTTTCGTCCTCCCCAATTTAAGTACTGAGATGCGAACGAGAGATGGAGCAATGAAGTTGCCTAGACACGGTAAGCCAACACTGCGTTCTAGTCTTTGGAAACAGTTGACGGGAAGTTTAAAACTACCACACCTAATAGCAATGGGAGAGTGTGGGAGAGTCCGAGGCCGTCGGCAACTGGTGCGAACGCCAACAAACACCAGAGACTAGAAGGTTGTGAGTCGCAGCGCAGAGGCCGAAATGGATGGTGTGAGGAGGAACTGAACCAAAAAAAAGCTTGCCGCCTGGTGACCGGGAGAAGCAGGAGCTGCCTGGAGCGAGTGAAACCAGAGCAAAGATGGACCACCTGACGAGACCCGCACCTAGTCAGCAGACTGAACGAGAAGCCAAAGAGGAGACTCTAGGACCGCCAGAGCTGCCCGGTAAGCCCAGGAAGACGGAATGGGTTACTGGGGCACCTAAAAGCGAATCCTGCATCATGCTGAGCACACGCGAGAAAGCCATTGAAAATAGTAAAGGAACTGAAATAAATGAGAACATTGTTAAAGACGGGTCCATGACCCAGTATTCCAAAGCAGGGAATATTGTGTATGTTAACATTGTTGACAGTGAGACGGAAGCCCAAAACTGTAAAAGAGGAACTGTTATACAGACCAGTTCAAAAGGGGCCGGAGACACCAAACCGTGGAAAGGTGAGAAAAAGTAAATATGAACTCTTTTGGAAAGGGTTCAGTGACCCAACTGTGGAAAGCTATTGTGATGTGGATGAAAGAAAGAGTGAATAAAGAAAGGTAAACCCTGGGCAAGTTAGTCCACCAGGCATACGGGAAGTTTGGAACTCATACCCAGGAGGGGAGATGAGAAGCAAAGTGATATCCTGGAAGGAAGGTAAACCAGGAGTGGGAAGCGAAGTGATATCCTGGCAGGAGAGTAAACCAGGAGTGAGAAGCAAAGTAATATCCTACAAAGGGAGCAAACAAGGAGTGAGAGGGCAAATAAACTTGAAGCTGTGAAAACAAAAGAAGCCTCATATCCTTTTTTAAAGATTGAAGAGAAAGTCACAAATACCCTGGCAGGAGAATACACCAGAGGTAGAAAATGTGCAATTTGTAACATTGTAAAGAAACTGCATGCTTAACGGAAATTCAAAGCAAGACTCGTGGCCTTGTGAATACTGTTAAAAAGAACACATTTTGAATTGACAGAACGACTCTAGTGAAAGGGCGACCCATATCCTGGTGGAACCCTGTATTTCTTATATGTTCTGCACCTCAAACATTTTATGTTGAGAACTTTTGAAGCAAACTTACCAGAGACTCTGTACGCATTATATTCAGTTTGGAGTGTAAGGGTCAGATTAGGATTTTTGGACATAGGACGGAGGACGCTCTTTTGTTTAACATCCTGACAGAGAAGGACCTTAGTATTGTTGAGGCTGAGATACCCCTCTAAGGATTAGGAATAGATGGGATTTCCCCCAACCCTTCTTATTTTCTGGGAATTAGTTTATAGCAACCAACAAACGGGCCACTGTGTTTGAGTCTTACTCTTACATATGTCTATGGTATGCAGTGATAAAATCTTGACAAAAATGTTGCCTGTACAAAAAATCACGGCAAAGATGCTGTGATTGACCCATTAAAGGTGTACCCCATTACACCATTTAAGGGGAACAGGGTTGCGGGGGTGTCCTCCGCTCCCCTTAAATGGTATAATGGGTCCGCGGGTTGTGGGGATGTCCCCCACATCCTTTACATAGATTGCGACGGCAAAACCACAGCCTTTTTGCCTCAATATTTTGTGTCCACGGCCATTTTTGACACGATTTTAACACATGGAACCATGTCTATAAGCAAGCTGCTGACTCTGGTAGTTCCGGCAGGTGCACTACAAGTCTGCAAAACATAGTCCATTCATATAATGTCCTTGTCGCTGGTGTCTCGTAGGGTTCAGTCCTTGTCAATAGTCCCTGTGGTGACACATTCTGGAAGCACCCGTCAGTGAAAGCCTTGTCACCGAACATCCTGTCACCTATGACAGCAGCACATATAACAACTATGTTAATGCAGTTTTTGTGCCACTCTCTGTTGAAGATGCTACAACTAACCCTAGGGGAAGGCTTAAACACCTGACCAGAAAGAGAAGCGAAACCTCTCTTAAATGTGGGCAACATGGTCAGAGCGATGAGGTTTAACTCTTGGGGGGGGGGAGTTCTTGGAGGGGGGGGTAGTAGAGCCACACTGGGGTACAATTGGTCCACAAACATAAATCTCGAAAATACACTAGAGTGATAAACTGAAAAATATATACTTTAATTTAAAGTCAAATATGTAAAACGATCAGGTCAAATGAGGAATTTTGGGCAGTGCCCTCATGAAGCACCACTTCCTCGACGTTCAAACAAGAAGGCAAGCAAATCTTGGGACAGGTGGTCATGAGGATCCCTTATCAGTTATGGGAATCCTCTTGGCACGTCCTTTAAGTTTTCTGTGAGACAGTCATGCCTGGGGCAATACTTGATGATTTATTCAAAACATGTGAATCTATGATGAAGAATCCAATACTAGGCAAGAAAGAAGTTACTCAGCTGTAACTATACAATTCCCCAGAGTTGGTATCGTTAGGAGATTCTCATGTGACCTACACCTCCTCCATAGGGGGGGGGGGGGGGATCTTCAGGTTACTCCATGTTATGAATCTGAAGATGGCCTTCGTGGATGGTGCGAAAGGGGTTCCCACTTCATTTGCTGCATTTCAAATAGTCCAGAACGATGTGGCTTAAGCTACATATCGTGCCTATTTTCTTAACTACTGTGTTAATGTTTACAGAGGATTCCCAACCTTAGCATATTTAAAGCTTGTGATTCAAGTATACCAAACTGGTGAACTGCAGTTACGCTTCTTTCTCACCCTGTATCATCGTCAACCCTACTACCCTCCTTTGAATTGACCTTGACTGCTCTATGAATGGTATCCGTGGGTGAAACAAGAAAACCTTTATTAACCGGTTTGCCTCTCATTAGAGCTAGAACTCTACTCCCTGAACCCTAGAGCTGATAGGAAGAGTATCCCTGTTACGCAATGTCTCTACCCAAAGGTGTTACTAAATTGCTGCCATTCCACCTCTGTCTGAACTTCCTCCATGGATCGCTGCAGTGATCTTTTCCCTAAGATATATGTCCCCTTGCTGTATTCGACCATTCCTGGAAGAGACACCTCCTCTTCCAGTGTCTTGCGAGGCATATTCTAGCTGCCAGAAGCAGAAGGGTAACCATGGAGGGAAGGGTGTGCGACTGTTCCTCTTGCTTGTCCAAGCCAAAAAGTACTAACATTGGGTCAATCCCACTTTTTACCCTGCACCTCCCAACCCCCCGCATCTTTGATCCATGACAAGACCTCAGCCCAATAAACCTGAACCTTCGGGCGCCCCCACCACGTGCCAATAATCGGCTCTATTCCCACAACCATGCCAACACTGAGGATTCACTGTGGGGAACATCTTAGATAGCCGTGCGTGTCGGGTCGTAGTACCACCAGTGCAGTAATTTCAATCCGTGGAGTTTATAATGACAGGATATTGATGTTTTAAAAGCCCTTCTGCAGATGAGTTGCCAAATATGGTCGTTCTGATCTAGGCCCAGGTCCTCTTCCCATCTCTGTCGGAGTACCTCAACCACGCTCCCCCTTGGCTCTAGCAAGGCCCTATAGAGTAGCGAGATGAGACCCTTCATCTGTGTGTGTCCATCGAGAAGCTGGCCATACATTTTGAAAGCCCTCTTGTTCTGTAAGGCAGAGCCATATGTATTGCTGCAGTTTGAATATGTGCTTACACACTCCAAAAGAAGCCGCAACCACCTTTTTGACAACTGACACCCCTTTCATATCACTCTAGCCTACAGCTGATTGTGATTTATTTATTTGTTTTAATTTCTTTCTTCTTTCTTTAGCTTTTGGTTCTTTAAGTTTGCTGCAGCAGTTGCAATAACGGTTGGTGCTTTCTTCATCCCAGATGGACCCTTCACTACAGGTAGGTTGGCAGTGCATTTGTCTGGGCTGTTGTTGGCGGCATTGTAAAAACAAGTATCTGAACATGCTCTCTTTACTTAATGTTTTATCTGTCACTAAATGCAGTGTTTTTTCTGTGAAGCTACTCTCCTCTTTCATTTGCAATATTTTTGTGAAGCTTGCATTTGGCATTTTACCAAGTCTCTGGAAAGGGATCACTGAATGAGGCACATCCTTGTAAACTGTGGTTCAAACTGAGCTGCTACCTGCATCTACAGAGTTCCTGGTTTAATTTCCCCTTCTTTCAAAAGCTTAAAGTAACTGGGTTCACGTATTTTGCGCACAGCCATGCAGTCCAATTTTCAAGAATGTCCTACTAGGTGCCAATGGTGTTTGCTATTTGGCCTGCTTGCCCTTTGAACTCTACCATTACTGGAACTAAGACAAACTACTCTCTTCCTTATTACAAAGCCTTGTCGGGCATTCACAGCTGATTGTACATTCTAAACTGATGATCGTGTGCAGCCCATTCTAGTTGGTCTCTGTTAGGGAGAATTCTCTGTTTAGGCTGAATTTCCCTACCTAGTGAGTCCCCCAGCAGCTTTGCTGGATTTCTGAGGTTTCTTTTTTCTCCTGCCAAGAGTGAGACTCTTTTACCCTCACTCTTGGGCATGTTTGAAGTGTGTTTCTTTGGTTTACCTTGTGTTGAATGGGCTATGGGGTCTTTTACCCCATAGGGCCTCATGGTTTTTTGATATGGGTTACACAGCACCCTCCGTGCAGTAACCCAGGGGCGTCCTAGGGACTCCCCAACATAGACTCCATACCCTGGGACTGACTACTGTCTCCCAGGGCATGTAAAGTCACCAAAGACTTTACTAGTCTTAAATCCTGAACAGAACCAGTACAAACCATCATATTGTGGACGTACTGGCTGGGGCAATTCGATTGCCCCAGGGTCTGTTAGTCGAGGGGGCACGTCTCCGTCCCCCCTGATCGAGTTTTGGCTGGTGGCAGTGGAAACTACTTTTTATATTCAACTGCGAATATTTTCCTATGGGATTTCCCATTGTTTTAGGCTAACACATTTAATTATTTATTTACGGTAGCCTCAAACATACCGCCGGTTTATATATTTCTTATTATAACTCCGGTTGGGATTTTTTGCCAAAACTTGATTCTAAAATGGCGTTGGCGTTCGCCTCTGTAACTCTGACCCAAAGTGGAGCCCTTTGTTCCACTTTTGGCGGGCTTCTCCACAGAAGCCCTCCAAAGTGGTGCCACTCTGTCTGGGGTACTTAGGAGGGGTGGAGGGGGATTTAGGCACCCTGGACTGAGTTACCTTGGTAACTCAAGTCGCACTCCGTCCTGATTGGCCCAAGTGGTGAGCCGGCCAGCTCACCACTTAGCATGTTTGAGTGACAGCTAGGCTAGGTGAATGGGGGTTTGCTGCATAAAAGCAGGGCTTTGGGGACTGGAACTTTAGAAGTCGCCACAGGACCAAGAATCCGACGAGGGAAGGGCTGAGCCGACCTGCTACGACAACACCACCCGGTGGAGCCCTGCTGAACCGTCTCACCACTTTTCCCAACGACCGAGGAGAACTCTTAACGGAGTGGCTCCTTCCCTTGACTGGTGGGGACAACCAGTTTTCACCTTCTTTCCGCTTCTTCGAGGTATCTCGTGGCCGCCTTGCCCGTGCCAAGCACCCCGGCAACCGGAATACCACATTTTTACCACAACCGCGAAAGTCGGTACAACCCTTTAACCGGAGGACTCCGCGGCTGGTTTCTTCCCGGGCAGTGCAACGACCTTCTTCTTCTGCTCTTCAGCGAGAACTTCTTCTTCCCTGACCGACGTCGAGCCTTGCTGCCACTGCCTGGAACAACGGCCACCGCTGGAGGATCCTTCCCGTTTAAGGTACCGTGTTCCGCCTGGCTTCCCTTGCCACCGATTGTACGGGGTAGTTTTAGCCCCCGGCTTTCGAACCTGGGAGTGCCTGGGACACCCTGGCTAAACTTTCTAAGCCTCTCTAAACTCTTTCTGAACTCTTTTGCAAGACTCTGAATCCCTAATAACTGTGTGATCTTGGGTACATTTTCGCTCTGTCTGCTCTAAGAGTGGGCCCTGCCTAGTGACTTTTGCTCACCTGTGACTTTGTGCTTCTTTGAGCCTACTGAAAGTGTTCTTGACCTTAGAGTGGTGTGTTTATCCTAATTCTGCTCTTTTTCCCTCCCTTCTTTGAACCACTAGAGTGTCATCTAACGTTAAGCACTCACCTCTGTTTGAATTATGTGGTGTTAACCAAGAGTTGTCTAGTTAGGAATTAGGGTTGGGACTGCTTTCCATATAACTGTGTTTGAAGTGTTCTACTATATATTGCTAGAGTGTTTTCAACTTATGTGTTCTTAAAATAAATAACTATATACTTTTGAAACCAAGCTCTGGTCAGTGTTTGCTTGTACTATTGTGTTTGAGTACCTATTGTGTATACTTTGCATACTGCCTAACTCTTCTTGAGGGAAGTCTGACTGCTCGGCCACAGCTACCAGGTAAATCTGGGTGGTGCGGACTGCTACCAAGTGGGTTTACTGCTATACCTGTAGTCTTAAATCTTTTGCAGTGTTCCCTAAGGGAACTGCACAGGTTTCTGCCTAACAGTCTCCTGAATCCCATAGTACTTTTGTTCAGGGACGTAGAAATAAAGCATGCTTCTACCATCATGGTTTTCCCGCTGCACATGGCAAAACCTGAGTTCATTGGTGCAGACCGCAAATACCTGAATCCTGAGTGGCACTTGTGCATGTTTTAATCCGGAGGTCAGAGCCCATGGTCTGGGTTAGTCACTGAAGTGGGGGTGGCTTTACCCACCTCCAAAACATCGGGGAAGGATACAAACAATAGCAAAAAGAAAGGGTGTCCCAAAGAGTGGCCCATAGGAGTATAATGGAGAGAAGGACTAAAAATAAAAATCTTTCCCAACAGGGCTGAAACTAAATCTCCCGAAGGAGAGTATGAGTGTAGCAACTTCTGATGTCCTGTGCGAAAGACAGATTGGGCCAAATGCGTCTAATTGAACCAAGCAGGACAACACAGCTTCTTAAATTTGCTTTACCCTGTGGTTCCAGAGTAAGGTCACTGTCCATAACGATGTTCAGGTTTCTGACTGTTTTCATGAGAAAAGGTCAGCTTGCCCATTTCATCCGGTCAAGGGATTGATTGATATATATTTTGGCAGAATGGGAGTTGCTTTTGTGGGCATCCAGGAGTCCACAAATGCAAGGCATACGCTGAAGTCTGGATGGTTCATTGTACTGTTTTTTGTGAGTTTATAGAGCATTTGTTTTTTGTGTCTCTACGTTGTTGAATCCTGTGATGTTCGAGGTATTAATTCCAGTAGCAGGGCTATGTAATGTGTATCCTTCCAGGACATATGAAAAGTGGAGTGCAGGGTGTCCTTCCAAGGAACCATCGAGCCCCCTCCCGCCCTGAGAATAACAATAAACACATGCACTTCCACTGTGTTGACGGGTTCCCTACTGAATCAACAAAGAAACCTTTAATCCTATCCAAATGTAAATCTAAAAAATGAATACCATGATATTTTTCTCATAGCTACTTGTGTGTTTAAGTGTTTCCTATACTCAAGAGAGGCCCTGCACTGTACGTACCAGTGTTTTAAATCTTTTTGAACCCAGCTCTGCCCATAGGGGTCCCTTGCTATAATGTGGTGCCAGAGGGGCCATACACATTGGGGATCTATGGGAATCAACTTTTCAAACTTTATTGTAATGTCCCTGCCTCTTAGGCATCCTTGTCTATAAAAACACACAAGGTGCTTAGCTGCCAAGGGACCCAATGTCATGTGTGGCACCTTGAGCCAGTCCTAACTGAACACTTGGGTCTACGTGTCCCAGTAAGCCAAGTGAGAAGCCAGAACTGGTTCAAGGTGTCGCATAACCTAGGGACCTCTAAGCAGGTATGGAGGTTGTGTATCAGACACTGAGGGTGGTGAGTGTAGTTGTTCATCTACCTTCTAGGAAACAATATGAGCCCTCTTTGCCCTTTGCAGTTAACCACAAATGAACACCTTTTCACTCACAGAAGCCTCATTTTTACTTCTACTCTTTCCCAAACTCTTATGCCTGTGACTTGCCATAAACACCATTCAATCGTCCTTGGCCTGATCCCTATTAATGAAGGTCAGCACTGTTAAGTCGAGCACTTTCCAGCTGTCACTCACACTATGAAATATTCTATCCCCTCCATCTCTGGTCTGCTTCACCTGCAGGGCATCCATTTTACAGTTCACCCATTAAGAAAACATTGAAAATGGTGATTAAAACCGCAAACACACATTTTCATATGAAGAACACACACATTCAGCAAGACCGACAACTGCCACTTCTCCTTTACTATATGTCCTACACAGGTTCCTCATTGCAAATAATCTACAGAGGAAAATGCTCTTCTGGTGTGTAACCCAGCTGTGGCAGGCTCCTATCAGAAGGGAGGGCAGGGTATGAGATCTGCTGCCATAGGTAATAAAATGTTTCCTAATGTGTGCTATGTGTTTCTCGCCAATCCTCCTGAACAATCGTGGGCTTCACTACGGATTGGCCCATGCGCAATGGGTCTTCCTGCTGTCTGGAGTAATTGTGTTTTATGTATTGTGTTCCATGTGCATGTCTGTTGAATGTGAAGGGTTCCTAGCACAACATGTTGCTTGATTGTCTCTTAATTCGATACTCACTGGGTTATTTTTCTTTTTCAGTGTGGTTCTATGTGGGAATGGCTGGTGCCTTCTGCTTCATCCTCATTCAGTTGGTTTTGCTCATTGACTTTGCTCACTCCTGGAATGAGGCATGGGTTGAAAAAATGGAGGAAGGAAATTCGAGATGCTGGTACGCAGGTAAGAGCATTCATCTATCTTCACATGCATCTCTGAGTGTATCTTCCAACAAGAGCGATGGAAAAAAATAGTTCAGCATGAGGCAATGCAATGCAACCCAATGACAAATGGCTTACAGTGAGTCTGTGGTGCTGGATGATAACTGGTGCAAAGGAGTAGATTTTCATAAACTTGTCAAAAGATAACATGAGAACCTAAAGGATGAGATTTTTGAGACTGAATAAGACCTTGTCCCCTAAAACCTCTACTTGAGTCCCAGTCTTTTTTTTGCCTCCCCCCCCCCCCCCCTCCTCCCAGTTCACAGCCATTTGTGTAGTGTAAATAGGCATATGTGTGTATACTACAGTAGAATGGGAGTGAGTGAAGGGTTCCAGGAGCTGAGCTGAGGGGGGGGGGGGGTGGGTGGTGTGTGTGTGTGTGTAGAAGTTCTGAAGGTGGAGGTTGAGAGTAGGAGAAGGAGAGGACGTGAGCTGAAGGTGTAGGGGCGCTATCTGTGTTACTTCTGTATTGCAGTTTACTTTATTAAGTGATCAACTGCTCCCTCTGCTTTACTACAATTTTCAACTACACTGTGGCCTATGAATCCATGTCCAATGAAAATGTAACTTTGGGTGTCTGGATGCACCAAGGGCATTGTACTTTGATTCTCGTGTAATTCACTGTCTGGCGGCAGCTCTTTATATTTTAGAGGGCTGCACCATGCTGCAGCCATTTTAGGGACAGTGGACAAAGGCTAGTTCTCTGTTAAAATAGGGAACTTGGTTTAGAAGTCAAATGAGACTTTACAATAAGGTTTTACAATAAAACTGGCTCTGGTCCAACGACAACTAATCTCGCTGTACCTAACTGCCTGATGCTCCTGAAACCTGGTTCTAAGACTATTTTGCTTGCCTTTTGTATATATGCACTCGCAACACTGTAACATGTTAGATCTCATCTGCTTGTATTGACATGTATTGCACTGTACTGACTTGTTTCTTATCCTCTGTATGCAACTTAAGCTCAAGTATCCTTGTACCGGCTGCGCCCGGCTATCCCTGGGTTTTGTGCGCATTATCAAATAATAAACAAACAAACCTAGTGAGTATGGAAAGTAGTGTGTGTCACTATAGATGCATGGCCTTCCTAAAACTCCATGTAAGGAACTCAGTGCAGTGGTGACCAGATCTGGCCAGATGTGTTAAATACATGTCTGGGATTCACTATTGAATCCACAGCCAGTGTGTTTGCCTGGGATGGTTTGAATGGGGCAACCACTCCTGATTGGATGACCACCAAATATTTGAATGGTGGAGTTCGCCCTACTAGAGCCTGGAATGTATATCCAGCCCCCAAGAACTACGAGAAATGGGGGCTTCTGCATTATTAAGGAGATTTTCCCACATCCCTTTGGCAAAGGGTTTTAAACAATCTTTCCTAAGGGTAAGACCGGGTAACCAAGAAGGACAGTTGAAATTCTCTCTATTGGTAGATGTAGTAGAGGAGTCTTGTCTTAAGTCAAGGAAGGCCAGGAGACTGTTGGATATGTACAGAAAGGCCCACTTCAAGATACAAAAAGGACACTATGTAGGTATAATGGGATATTCCATCCCTCCCCCCCTCCCCCACACCCCAAAGAGTTGTAGGTTCAAGACCCAGCTAGCTGGAGAATGGATAACCAGCAGGATTAAGATAAATTAATGTTGGTGGATAACCGCAGTATAGTGGGGGACTGCAAAACTCGACTACTCTGGATGTGCAGGAACCCTGAAGACGATTCTAAGAAATGGATCCAGACCTGGGGATAGGTACTCCATATGCTAGTTGTTAGAACTGATTTTCTATACTCTGGCCTGGTGGACAGATGTATAGAAGGCCAACCTATATTGTGACAGGGACACCTTTGGAAGGTGTAGCCAAAAACAGTTCAAAGTAGTAGTGACAAGTGGTCTAGGCTAAGTTTCAAGAGGTGGTGAGCTTGTAAGGGGTCCACAATGAGTACATACAATGGGAGTCGCACATTACACTTAGACAATATGTATAAAAATAGTTATTTATTCATGGCCAAACAACACTATGAAAAATGATTACTATCAGGTAGAAGTATCACACAACACTGATGATAGAAAACATATATGTAAAGTCACTAGAGGAGGGCATAATAAAGATCAAACCCCTGTAAATGAAAGTACAGATTAGATGATGCACTATAGGTCCACAGAAAATTATCCCTAACTTCAAAAGTCCTTCCCTAAATTGTCTGGGGCCTTGTGCCCAAAAGTTCAGGAAAAGTTCTGACAGTTTGTAGCGCTGGAAAAATGAAGGTTAGGTCTCTGGGATCCAGTGAATGATTCCAAGGGTTAGAGGACAAGTTATACTAGTCAACAAAAGTGTTCCCAACTTTCGAAAGGCTTGCGCAAGCAAGGAATGGCAAAGCCAAAAGTGTTCTCAAAGTTTAAAAGTGAGCAAAAAGTAGAGTTTAGGGGACGGGTGAGAACCACTGTAACTCATCCCCCCCCTACTCCGATTCTTCACAGGCCTTGCCAGGTCGATGGAAGAAGGTCTGAGGTCGCTTTTCCCGCCGTCACCCGAGTCGCAGGGGTTGTAGGTTCAAGCAGATCTCTGGTCGGTGTCTTTGGCTGGTAAAAACTGTCTGTGGAAGAATGCAGCAAGACACGATGCAAGACCCTTTTCAGGACTGGACTCGGGTGAGCTGTTTCAGATGGCAGTCACCGCAGCACGGCGACACAAAGGGACTCACTTGTCGCGGTCGGACTGTCCCTCCTATCTTGGGTCCCCTTGAAGTTAGAACTCTGGAACGTTGCTGAGGTAAGCCTTGTAGGACGAGCCGAGGATCCACCAAGTTCCAGGCCTTAACTCAGAAAGGTGATGTCGGCAGCACAGTAGCCCTAACTCTAGGCTGGTCAGCCATAGGGCGGTCCCGGGTCACTTCCGAAGGCTCTTTTTCACAGGGTACTGAGCAGCCGTTAAGAATGGATGTTCCCTCCACTTCACGGGTCGCAACTTCCTTGCAGGACTGCTGGAGATAGACAGCAAGACAGGGCTATTCCAGGACAGCAGCAGAAGTTGGTCACCAGGCCTCCTTCAGACGGGTCACCGGTCTCCTTGCGGTATCGACCCAAAAGATCATTTCCAGAGGGTCGTAGATACGGTTTTGCTGTGTTTGGCATAGGCAAAAAATACTGAGGTAGGTGAGCTGCGGTTGCGGGTTTGTCTCCCGCACTCCTACTTTGGTATTTTCAGGTTCGGGGGCTGCGGGGATGTCCCCCCGCATGCAAGGAACAATACAGGGGAAGAAAAAAAAAATAAAAATGAAAAGCTTGAATTGCAAAATGCAGCAGAATGGGCCTCGGTATTTTGCAATTCAAGCTTTTCGTCTACGTTCTTTTAACGTACATCTGAGTGTCACAGCTGGACAGAAGTCTTGGCTCCTTCAAGATCTCCTCTATAGTGGATGCAGGGGTCCCCTTCTTATCCCAAAAGCCAGGTAAGAGCAGAAACGCCCACTAGCCAGTAGTAGAACTAGCCCCCCAAACACACCCCAGCAGTGGTCCAATAAAGACACTCCTGCTTATCACTCAGACACAATGAAACCAGTGTGTGGATTGGGACCAGAGAGTTTTAGCACACATCCTGCCAGCAAACGCACATAGCCCTCCAGTAGCCCACCAAAAGCCTCTGCTTTCCTGGGTACTGGAAGTGTATACAAGGATTTTCCTGGCCTCGCAGGACAGGAAGAAGGCTAAAAGACCAGATGGCCAAAGGACACATGAAAAACCATGTGGCATGGCCATGTTTGGTTACCAGCCACAGTTGATGGCCAAACGTGGTAAATGCCGTAAGACTAAACGAAACGCACCAAAAGAATCAAATCACTGCTGCCACCAGCCTGTCAATGTAGCACACCTAGAGTAACCAACAATCCCCTCTAAGTGTTAGTCTAGGGCAAAAACAAAAGTGTACCCGATTGTACAGAATTGTAAAATAAGTTACCACAAGTGATTATAAGTCTTAAAAGTAGTAACAAAGTACTAGACTAAGGGAAAAAATGTTTCCCTGTACTGATGCCCCAAAAGCACATGGTAGTTTCCCCATAACAGATTAGCAAAAGACAGTGAAGTGAAGCTTAAGGCTTCACTGCACTGTAAAAAGGAGTGGTCAAGATAAAAAAATAAAGGCAAAAAGTTGGGGGTCCTTTGAAAATAGAAGAAAAGGTGCAGAAAATCTTTCCCAACCCTAGTCACTGAAGATTCAGCTCTGAAACATCAGTAGAATGCGGTAAGTACAGGGCGGATGACAAGGGTCTGGTACTCTGGGACTTGAACCCTGGAGCAGAAACATCACAGATCGAGGAAAAGGATAATCCTTGTTCCCAGGGGTATGACTCACCAGCCAAAAACCTAAAAAAGTGTTCCTGCTATACACATTCCATCATATACCAGACGAAAATGACCCAGCCCTACATTCATTAATACCTGAAGTGCTAGTGCATCCCATCTCACTTAAAGACCTCAAAATACCTTGGATGCAACAGATCAACGTTTCATTAACAATCAATCATAAAGGTAAGGTCATACATTAACAGACTATTATATCAAGCAGGTATAACATATACAAACATTAACGTTATGTTAACATTTCAGCGTACTCATGTGTTGGGTCCTGAAGAAGGCGTTGTTTAAGAATATGCCGAAACGTTAATATAACATCGATTAGGACTGTTAATTCTTTTATGTTATTGCTGCTTGATATAAAAGTCTGTTAATGTATGCACTTTATCTTAATCAGCATGAGATGGCATGTGCGTGTGGTTTGTCGGTGTTGGTTGGGCAAGGGTGATATTGATGAGGCTCCCTAGGGTAACTTGCCGGGGGATGCTCATGGCACTTGCTCATTCGAACCCTACGCTGGGGATAAGCTATGGAGGGAGGAGACACATGGTGATGTCTTTTGGCAAGTAGTAGGAGTAGCAGTAGCAGTACCTACTGTGTAGGTGAAATGCAGTATAGCGGGTCTTGCCCATGGTCTGAACAGGAACAAACAGGTGAGGTCCTTGTCTGCATCCGTCCTTTGCTCAGGATGCCAGCGATGAGCATGCCTAAGGAGGACTGGCAAAACCTGGTGGTGGGTGGGTTATCGGGACATGACCACGTGACCAGCAGCCTAGCCTAGCCTAATCATTGCTGTCTCAGTACCAAGACGAGGCAGCCAGCCAAGCCTACGGAGAAAATAGGGGGTTGTGGAGGAGAGGACGAAGAAAAGCCCAGAAGCCTTAAAAAGAAACCAGGGAAAGAACAAGGGGGCCAGAGTCAAGTCAATATAGCCATACCAGGTCCTCCAATGAAGTAACCCATCTTTGCAGCAGTCTCCAACAATTCAGGTAAGAATCTGTTTATCTAGGGGGTGACGTTCTCACAATCACTCTACTTGGCCTAAGCCAGCACTCCAATCACACCAGGCAAACACACACAGCGAATCAGGCTGGCCCTGAAAATCACTTAACACTCTGGTCAACGCACACACATCTGTATTGGGAATGTCTGCGGCAGAAAACCAAGCTAAGCCGGTGTCTGCAGAGCCATGGACCCTATAGAGTGGTGCATTGTGAGGCCACATCAGCATAACAGCCATTTTAGGCCTGCCTTGTGGTCCCATATACAGACCCAAAACAAAATGGTACCTCATTGGCCACAATACGGAACATTGGGCTACTAATGTGGTAAAAATGACTCCCCCCCCCCACCCACCTAATGAGCCGAAACTAAACTATAGCTTCCACTAGCCTTTTCCACAACGCTGATATGATAGAATCACCCAGTGACCAAAATGGGGCGTGGGGGGTTCTTAAAAAGCATTCACGTCCTGGTGGTAGTATGTGCATCAAGGGCAGCACAATACAATACCATCCTCGCGCTCATCATGATCATGCACTTTATTTCACGAATACTACAATAAACACAACATTTGCATACAATCTCAAGCAATATATGTAAATGCATCCGATTTGTAGTCTTATCTTCAAAGCATTCATTGCAGATTTATCCACAGCAAAGCACCCCAAACGTTCATTAGGCATCCATTAATAGACCCGTAAGGAGCAACATTGATTAAGGTTCATTTTTCACCAGACACGAGTTAAGTTCTTTGACAAACTTGAGTCCTGCCTGGCACAAAATAGCGTGAAGTGCATTAAATCTGTACTGATGTTGGGATCACTTAAACAGCCTTCACTTTCAGAGCTTCTGCAATACCATATAGTTGTCCACCACGTACACCAGCAATAGATGAAAGCTACATTTTGTCAAAAGCATGTGCAAAAAAAAAAATAATTCTTCAAATAATATTAATATGGTTCTGGGCCTGAACGGGCTTCGGATAATATTCTAACTGTTGGTTTTTGCAATTCATTGTTTCCTCTCGATCCAATGCACATCCCGATGACTTGGATTTGAGAACCAGGTTTCCAGGCTGATGATTTCTGGTTTAACGTTCCTCAGCCAAACAAAATTCCTCCAGTAACTTCACTTTTCACCATGTAGGGGGAACACGCTTCTTGTGATTTCCGAATAGGGGCACCTCCATTTGAAACACCACAAGCCTCAAATAGCCCAATGTTAGTACATTTTTCTAAAGTCCAACTGGTGTGGGACTTTAAAGGCTTATCTCTTGGTATTAGGGACCCAAGTCTTAATATAGACCTGTACTACACAAATCGGTAGAGTGGCTGAGCAGCCAGGCTAATCTTAGGATGGTGTTATGTGAGCTGTAGAGCAGTACAATGAAATCGGCTTACACAGATATCCAAGTAAACACTCACTTAAAGTTATATTCAAATATATTTATTTATATATACACAAGGAACACCATCAAATCTAAAATGCAGCAGCTAACAATAACATTCAATATGACATGGAATTAATTGATAGAAGGGACAATAATGCAGGTGAGTAACTTTTTCTATGATTTACATATCCAGCACACCGAGTGAGTGACGTCAATTAAGGTCAGTAGCAGCACTTCTATATATCACCTTTGCAGAAGTGAGATGGGAGGGAAAGTTTCAGAGTTAGAACACACTTTAGTAACTGTTAATAACAGGTATGCCCTCCCAGAGGGATGTAGGCAGCCTGTTTCCTTGTAAAAGTGTTTACAATTGGAACCTATAGAGGAACCAGCATTGCCAAAGCCAATAGGATCAAGAAGGATAGACCTTTGGGGAACCAGAACAACCAAAGTCAAACGGACAGTTCCAGTTCTGATGAAGATCTTCAGAGGTTATTGGGGAGAATTCTGTGTTAATTCCCTTCTACCTTAGAGACCCCCAGCTCTTTTACTGGACTTCAGGACTCTTCATTTTCATCCTGGAGAGAATGAGACCTTTTTCCCACTCTCTCGTGCATTTTTCTTTGATTTGAACCCCGTGTTTTTTTGGATTTGGAGTCTGTCAAACTCCATAGGCAGCATCTTTTTACATTGTGATGCACAGTACTCTCAGTGCAGTGTCACAGAGAAATACCTTCAATTGGACAAAACGACTGTTTCCAAGAGTATTAAAGTGAAATTGACTTTACTTACCTTTTTATCTTTGTAGACCCAGCACACGCTATCTTACATAGAGTGCTTGAGGGGTTACTTGGTATCCCCTTTTGTCTACTTTCACATGTAACATTTTTATGTTACCCTTTCTGCAGAGTCTGTCGGACTCCAAAAACAAAGGAAATCTAAAATGCAAATAAGATCAAAACACATGAGCCAGTGAGAAAAAGGGCTCACTCACTCCAGGGTTAAAATTAAAAAGTCCTTAAGTCCAGCAAAAGAGCTCGGAGCTCTCGAAGGATGAAGGGAACTGGAACAGAAATGAGAATTCTCCCCAACAGCCCGATGCACGGTGATGCAGCGGGACACACTTGTTGCGATCTGACTTCGCCTCTTATTTTGGGTGCCCTTGCTGCTAGAACCACACAATTTGGCAGAGATGCTACCTGTAGAACACGCTGTCGATTTCCCCCAAAGTTCCAGGCCTCAGCACGGAATAGGAGACGTCTGCTGCACGGTAGCCCAAACTCTGAGCTGGGCAGCCGCTTGGTGGTCCAGGGGCACTTCAGAGGGCTCTTCTTCGCAGGACTCGGAGCTAATGTTGAGAATGGATGTTCCTTCCACTCAAAGATTCGAAGTTCCTTCGCAGGACTTCTAGAGATCAACAGGGCTCTTCCAGGACAGCAGCAGAAGTTAGTTGCTAGGCCATCTTCCAACAGGTCCACGGTCTCCTTGCACGTCTTACAGCTGGAAAGGATACTTGGCTCCTACAGGTTTCTTCCAAGATCTCTCTGGAATAGGTGCAGGGTTTCTCTTCTCATCTCCCTCCCTCTAGCCATTCTAAGATCTGGCTCACACACATACACACCCGTCCCAGCAGTGGTCCAATCAGCTCATGTATATCATTTAGACAAATTGAAACTAGTTTGTGGATTGGGACCAGACAGCCCCAACCCACTGTTGGGCAAGCCTGTATTCAGTAACCGAATCACTTATATATCGAAACGGTTTATGGTCATTGCATCGAATTATTACAATCAACGGACCATTCCATCCAAAAAATTGCATCAAATGTATTTTTAAAAAAAAACATTTTTAATGGGTGGGGGTCCCTCCACACCCCCTGTGTTTTACTTTTTAAAACCCATTAAAATGAAACTAAACCCGTTAACTTTAAAAAACATGCATTCGATGCATATTTTTTCGATGCAATTTTTTCGATGGAAAGGCATTCGATGGTAATGCATCAGATGAAGACCAGATACCTATCCAAACATATACCTTGAAAACCTGAATATGCTTCATTCACACTTCCTACGCCGTGGGGTGACTTCAATTACTAGGACAGTATTGGCATTTACATATATCCCTTTTTGTACTGTAGAATTCCGAGGTTGTGGAAAGGTTAAGGGAAAGAAAAAGGTTAACAGGTTCTTGGAGCATTTGAGCACTTTTTAAATCTCCCAATGAAGTCTAGATAAAACCTTTCCAAGCAATATTATTGAAAAACCAGCAATATTATTTAAAAACCAATGTATCACCTATGAGGGACAGTTGGAATCGAAGTCAATGGGTCAGAAGAGTTTGCAGGGAGCCAGGACAGCCAAAGTCGATTTGGAGCAAAGTCTATGGAGCCGAGGCATTTCTTAGATAGCAAAAGTCTTGCACACGGTTAGAGAGTTTGTTGTAGAAAATCATTGTTGGGTCACAAGCTGAAACGCTTGTGAAAGGTTAGAGCTAGAATAACTCTAGAAAGGCAGCTCCTGCATATGTCAACTGAGACAAGCAAGCTACAGACAAAGAGGTAGGTACCCCTTAGTCAGAACAGTACCTTAGGTTAGCAGAAGAGGATCCAGCTGACTTATATCCTGGTTGTAGGCTTGCAGATCTTGTGTTCCTGGCCCTCAGTCGTGGGGACAAGAGGGAGGACGTCTGGAGGACTCCTGCACAGCAGTTCGTAGGTCGGCAGCAGCTACAGGATCTTTTCCGTTCAGCGGTAAATGGCACCACCGCAGATCTTGGACAATGGATGGGTGTCCTTCACTCCCTGAGTCCAGCGCTCTACTGGGCTGTCTACTTTGGCAGTGTCCTTATGCTCTTCCTGGAGCTTCGGTCTGGCTTAAAGACGTTGCACTCTACTACAGAGTTCGCAACCCCTGGCACTCGGTTGCTGCAGCAGCAAAGAAGTACGGCCAGTTGGGGAAGGTCTTCCAGCAAAGTTAGTCTTGGGGTTAGTTGGTCCCACTAACCCAAGGGAAGAAGTCGTCCTTTCCAGAGCTTCTCTATTCCATTCTGAAAAGGAGTTTTAGCACAGCACAGCAGCAGGGCTTCTCCAGGCAGTTCAACGGTCCAGGAAGATGCAGCAAGCTTCTTTTCACGATTCCTTTGTCGGATGTTTCTTTCAGTGGTCGACTCTTCAGTTCAAAAAGCCTCGCCTTTTTATACTGGTTTCTTCCATTCATGCACAGTCTAGCTGTCACTCGCACTGCAGGGTGGGAAGGACAGCCAGCCAATCAGGACTGGGTTCATTCAGGTAACCAAGGAGACAAAGGGCAGGGCAGTTTCGGGCACCTTCCTGACTACATCCCTTTCCAGACACACTGAAGCCCGTCAAAGGCAAAAAGAACATAAGGGTTAAACCTGGTTTGGCGTGCAGGTGCAGAGTAAAACCCAAGAGAGACCTCCCAAACCAGAAATGGTGAAAAAAGACCAGGGCCATTTTTGGGTGCTACACTGCAGCTGAGGATTCAGCCTGTGGTAGAAAAGCACAATGGTAGGACATTTTAAACCACTGCCACCAGCCATTTAAAGTAGTGAGGGTAAAGAAATGTATATGAGTAAGTAGAAAAAGGGGCTGCTAAGTAACCCCCCAGCACTCCACATACGATGGGGTGTGCTGGATCTACAGAGAGAAAAGGTAAGTAAAGTTAATTTCACTTTACTATTCTTGGGAACAGTAGTTCTCACAAGAAAAGGTATTTAAACCTTAAGGAAAATCTAAAGGATTTCTCTGTGACACTGCACTGAAGGTGCTGTGTGTCACCATACAAAAAGTAGATTCCTATGTAGTTTGTCAGACTCCAAAAACAAAGGATATGTAAATCCAAATCAGATAAAAATACATGAGTGAGTGAGAAAAAGGGCTCACTCACACCAGGGTAAAATAAAAAGTCCAGCAGAAGTATCAGGGGGTCTCTAAGGTTGAAGGGGATTGGCACATAAATTTGAATTCTCCCTAACACCCACATCCTGGCATCACACACGGCCCTGCAGTATCCTGAGAAAAGCCTCCGCTTTCTCGGACAATGGCAGTCCTTATGAGGATGTTCCTGTTCTCACCGGTCAGGAATAAGGGTTAGCGACAAGATGGCCAAGGGACAAATGAAAAACCTTGTGGCATGGCCATGTTTGGACACTAGCCACAGTAGGTAGCCAAGCACAGTAAATGTGGTGAGGCTAAATCAAAATATTCTACAAAATAGCAATAAGTAGCTGGTGCCACCCACTTGTCCCTTAGGAACGCCTAAAGTAACCAAAAATCCTCTGAGTGTAAGCACTGGAGTGACTCTCTGGTCCTGATTACCAGTCTGGCGTGAGCAGACTCCAGAAATACTTTGACGTCATTGGGTAGAGTTTGGGAGTAGAGGCTGTCTTCTTTAAATGAGCCCTTTGTCAGGGCAAGTCCAATCTTTGATGTTCACATCTCCCATTTTACAAGACACCCAGGAAAAGTTTTCTTTTTGCTGGGTTCTTTTGTAAAGGTTTTGTTTGTGGTCTGAGAGACTTCTACAGGAGTTTGCATGGTGCTGCCCAAAAAACATGCAGTTTGGGAGAAACCCGTAGGAGCATCTACAGCTAATGTGAAGGAGGGAGCAGTGAAAACCTTGCATTGTATGTCAGCGTGCACATCCGCAGGGTGCGTGGCAGTTTTGCAATTCGAGCGAAGAGCCCGCTCCTTTGCCATTAAACCTGCTGTAGCACTAGTACCACTTAATTCAGATCATATTAAAGCCTTTGGGTTACAACCCTCACCCTGCAACATACTGGGAGTGTGCACCAAAGTGAATGAAGAGGGCCAAGGAGTTGCGCTTCCTCTGCAAAGCCCGGGAAGTTGGCAGGATAGCTGGCAAGCAGCCAGAAAGTGGCTGAAAACTAATGCGTGCCTGCTCTTCTCAGTTCCCAGATTTCTTGGGTTCTGAGCTGGGTTTAGTGCCCCCGTTGCAATTGTCACCTGCACTTCAAACTGCCCCCGTCGATTTTTCCTTCAAATTATTTTTTATGGATATAGACTCTCTCTATTCAGAAGAAATTAAGATTTTACTTGGGCTTGTTGGACCCGTTGACTGGCTGTGTAATGTACACGTAACTGGTATGGGTTGGTGGTTACTATGCACAGAGTGACCAAGGCTGCGTGGGAGGTTGTGACATCCGTTCGCAGGAGAATATACCTGGACAGCGGAATTCTGCTGTAGGAGGTCTACCTCAGTTATGATTCCAGTGGTTTGGGATATGGTGTCGACCGAGGGTCCGTTTAGGGCTTGAAGAACCTTTTTTGCCTTATGTTTATATATGTTTTTATGTACCCACTTATATTTATGCCACCAAATATATTGTGTCCTTGGACTAGTGGTGGATCAGCTGTGAACTACCTTGACCCCGTATCCCAGGACACTAAAGACAATAAGGGTGACAAAGATAACAGCGATATAGATCGCCACGGGTTAAAAATTGATTAAACATTTTATTTGAATGATCTCTGCAGTTTGCTATATTGACAATATATCTGCGATTGCTCTAGAAACAAATTCAGGAATTTTTAATTCTGGGGCATACGTTCTAATCTGATGAAACCCAAACATAAAAGCAAAGCAGAAGTTTTTCTGACAGTTTTTCTGAAGTCCAACTAGTAAAACCATTCAACTGAGGCAGTACAAAACTCCACTCTTAGTATAAGGCTGTACCACCCGAATATATGGTAGCGTAGACAGAGCAGCCAGGCTTATCTTAAGAGGAAGAGAGGGCTGTAGAATCAGTAATAAGAAATTGTAATACAAATGGTCCAAAGAAACACACAAACACTATGTATTGTAAAAATAAATTGTTATTAAAATGCAAGTAGGCCCAGATAAATCTTGGGGGAATAAGTACTATCACATTCACTATGCTTGAAGGTACACAGACCAAAGCATATCACTTTTATACTTTTTGGGAACTTTACAACAAACAAAAACACTTGGCGGTGTCTGCATTGGTTCATCAATCACATATACACGGGAATCATATGCAACATTGTAAAAGTACTCTAAATATAGAGGGGAATCCCGGGGTGCACTTAAAGTATAAAGTGCTCTCTCCACCTCTTTCCGGGAGTATATGTTTCGTTTACAAAATTAGGTAGAGAGAAATTGACATTTCAACAGTTACAAAGTTCCACTGTTACACTATGTTTAGAAAAATATAAAAAGTTTTATTAAGGTTAAAACATAAAGTTAAAATGAAATTGTGACAATACTTCAAAATAACACAGTAGATATATACCACCAATTACAAAAATGTTAGTGACCTTTTATAATCCTAAAAGATAATTTTTTCTCTCTAAAGTGATTATCCTTTGAGTTTGGATATCTCTCAACCTCAGATTATATACATATATTTTCAAGATCTAGCTACAATGTGTAATTACACAGGGTTACATTCTCACCATCAACATGTTTCTGTTTGATGTGTATCCCCTTTCTTTCAAGGAATTTTCTTGCACTTCTTGAACTGTCAATAAAAACAAACAAAAAGAATTGGCTATCATCGCTAGTTTTCTGTCGTCCTATTTAGGACTATTGACCTAACCACTAGGTGAAATTACCTGCGTCGGTCGGTGGGGGCGATGGATGTGCTTTTAGGTAGACATTTTGATCAATCTGTGTATAAAGCAAAGTAATTGTGCTTTAAAAATCACCTGTTTTAACCTTTGTTACTGTAGTATCCTCACTATTTTTTACTTTATTTCGATGCCTTTTTACCCACCTGTACTCCGTGGGCGTAGCTTGTCGTGGGCTCGGTCTTTAATGTTTAGTATGCATCAAAGCCATTGGTTGTACGATTAAAAAAATATATAATTTTGGAACAGTTTGGGAGTTTTCTTCTTTCATGTAAAATCCAAAGCAATCAAGTAGTTACTGTCTATACACACTCACCTTAAGGTGACTTTACAAGTTGCTTCTGATTGCTTGTGTTGTACAGGCTTGCATCTGGTGGCTTTTGTTGACCTTTAGTTAGAGATTTGCCAAGTTAGTAAGGAGTTTTTATCATCTCTATCAATGTTTTCTCTTTTATATCATCGTGTTCATACTCTTTTCGAGGTATTTGCTCGTGAATATGCACTTACCTCTTTTGGACCGTTCTTGAAACAACTAACGGGTCTTCCTTCTGCCTTTCCCATTTGTATCTCTGTAAGCATTGGGCTGTTTAGCTATATGATCGAGTGTACATTTCAACGCCCTCCTAGATGCAAGCATTTGTGTGCACTCTTACTAACCTCCTCGCTTTCTATGATGTAGCTTGTTCTGTTGGTTCTGTTGTCCTTTGTTTGGGTGTAGATACCCGGGGTTATATGGGCGCCATATTCGTATGGTCAACATTTAACCTAGTCTCTATGGCGCTTTCCATGAGTATCGGCTATCTCTAATCTTTTTGTTGACCACTGTGTATGATTTAACTATGGAGTGTACTCTTTATATAGAATCCAAATACGTGGCTCTTCTTAGATGTATATGTTTGAGCTTATTTATAACGTTGTCTTTTTATTCAAGGTTTGCCGTTAATTTTGATCTATATTGATAATCCATCTACGCAGATAAAAATAGGAAGGCAAGTTAACTTTTCCTTTTTAAATTTCCTTAGTGGTATCCATTCTGACCTCAGTGTCTTACTTATTAAATCTCCAGCTATTTTCCATAGACCATAGATGTAGTTCTATATAACTTTGTATTGAATAGTGATATATTAGCCTTAGGTTTTTTTTGTCATTCAATGGCTTCATTTAGGCCTTGAGTATCACTTTTTGTTATGTAGATAATTTCTTGTTCACGTCTCAATAGTTTGTAATCTCTTAGATATTGTTTTTCTCCTTTTACTATTTGTAAAACAGTCCAGAAAAATTCCTCGTGCCCATGTTTTTTTTTTGTCATGAAGTGTTTAACCATAGGGGCATGTTGTATCTTACTTTTTAAACAACTTCTATGTTCTATGATTCAGGTTTTGATTTTTCTGTTCGTCTTCCCGATGTATTGTAAACCACAGGGACATTTAATTAGGTAGATCACATGGTCTGTGTTGCAATTAGAGAAACTGTTTTGTTGCCACTTTTTTTTGATTTATCTCGATTTCTTTTGTTTTTCCTGTGAGTTTGTATACACCACATTTACCACAAGGATGGTGTCCTTTTATGTGGTCCATTCCCCATATGGAGGCAATACTTTGTGTAGGAATAGTCTTCGTTCTCAATTTACTTTTACTTAGTTTCCTATCGAAGTACTCTTTTTATAGGCAGATATGGGGGTAGAAAGTTAGGTTTAGAGGAGGCAAACACTTTCCAGTGTTTCTGTATGATGTTGCAAATCGTTAAACTCTGCTTGGTAAAGGTGTTACCGCAGAGGATTCTCTTGTCTTTAGATTTTTCAATCTGTTCTTCTAGAAGTACCTATCTGTTGTTACTAAAGGCTCTTTTGGCTGCTTTTTCCCCCAATTTGTTAGGATAACACTGAGGGATAATTTACTGTTCGGTCCATTTCTACAACTAAATAGAAACAGTAGTCAGAGTAAGCATATGAACAAGAACCACCATGCGTTCAGACAAACTTAGAAATGGAGGATATCCCAAAAAATTGGTGAAAAAAGCAGCCAAAAGAGCCTTTAATAACAACCCAGTGAGCCCTATTTTGTTGCCGTGCCTCCAGCCAATGTTCCCCCGCACAACTCCCAGTGCGTGTAGCTGCGCCAGGCTGACCTGCCTTTCTGCCTGCATGGGAGGACTTCCCAGCCAGGTGGTTGTTGATGCAGCACCTCGCTTCCGTGTCCAGCGAGGCAGTCCAACATTTGGGCGAATTCCTCCAGCCTGCAGGTCCACATGTGCGCACTGCTAGTGTCCAACTTGGTGGTTTCTTGCTTAACGCTGGCCCCTTGTGTGCAACTCTGGTTCCACCTTTGTCCTTGGATGCAGAGGATCAGCCCATTGTTCAGGCATGCGCCGCCACTGATGGTGTGCTCCCTCCGCTGGCCTCTGATGCATGGGAGTTGCCCAGACCCGCTCCACCGCTGCAGATGTGCTCCTTCCGATGGCCTGCACGACGGTGCCACTTCATTTAGCCGTGATAACCAGCGGGTGCATCTCTGCTCCGCTGCCTCCCAGTGGGCGGCTGCCTTCTGCCGGCTCTGTGCCTACAGGGTAGCGGGTGGGGGGGACACTGTGTTGCTCCCATCGTCCGCATGGCCGCACACCCCAGGCCCAAGGTGGTGGCACCCAGCAAGCGTCCTGTCATCGGGACGGCCCAACACGGTTCTCCTGGTTCGATTTTGACCAGAAATGCATCGGCCGAGAGATGGTGTCTTCCGTGATCGTATGCTTCGGAGGAGTGCCTCCTTCTGTACCAAGAACCAGGAGGTATTTCGCAGGATATTGGTGGCCCGGAACAGAGCTCCCAGTGCTCAAATCCTCATTCGTCCGTGGCTCAACCACGCTGCAGCATATAACTTTGTTTAGAATACCTAACATTAGTTCACTTTTTCGAGATTGGTGCACAGCTATTCTAGGCAGGTAAAATCAATATACTTTTAAAAGGCGCGATTAGCAATTTAAGGATCAGTATAACCTACGGCACACTTATTCTGTACAGGCTAACAGCAAGTCGGGGGAAGAAAGACCCAATTGGGGACACTCCTACATTAATATCCTAACGGGAATAGTACAGTGGAACCAACCGCTTCTCTTTTAGGAAGAGGGGAATCTAATTCACGGGTGAGTAAATTAACCTACTATCTACTTTCTTTTAGAATGGCAAGACAGTTTCTAAGGAAAGTAAGACTTTGAGTACACTTATTCAGAATGGCACACATCTATCCGAGGTAGGTAAAACCTAATAGATGGCAGAACATTTCTAAGGTAAGTAAAATAACGTTACATATACTGTCAACACTTTTAAGATAAGAACCTTTATAACTGCTCACTCTCAGAGGGCAGTTACCAACTACCTCTGTTACAAGTAAGTAAACTTTTCCACACTTTTTACTTTTCAAGGCAGACCCTTTAAATATCCAGCCCTTCCCAATTCTATGACATGAGTTTTCTCAGGGGCAGAAGAGGGACCCTAGTGGTCTAGGAGCCAGCAGCAGGCAGGGTGAGAAAGGCCTCAGTTGCAGGCAAAGTCAAGAGTTCCAAAGGGAGGCTGTCCAGACAAGTAAGTATTCTACTTTCAAAGTTAGTTGAGGGTCCAAGGACTTCAGAGAAGACATGCTAGGAGGATTCCAGCAGGGTACTGGGTGAACTGGATGAGAGGACTCCCCCATCACAGGAAACACCCCAAAACTAGACAGGAATCACAAGAGACTTAAGGTAAGTAATGCCCAAGCCAAAACAATACCTCAGCAGAGAAGAGTTTGCAGCAGATGGACTTCATGATCTGCAGTCAAAAACCTGGGCGCTGAATTCCTTATGAAGACAGAAGACAGAAGACAGGACCCTGGATGGGCCTTTTCAGCAAGTATCAAAGCAGAAGGCTCCAGGCAAGAGTTTCTTCATGGCTGGATGCGGTTCTGTGGTTTTGGCGCTCTTTTCAGGAGCCAGAAGAAGACTAAATAGCTCTGGTCAGATTCTCATTGTTTGCAAGGTCCGTCACTCTGGCGAGGGGACTCTTGGGACACAAATCATGCCTCTGGAGGTCCTGAAGGATGACCACAAGGTTACAGTAAGATTCGGGAAAAACTTGCACCGCACAATGGCTGCAGGTCCCAGGTTATTGGGGTATTGCTGCCCAGCAAGGTCGAAGCACGGCGTGGGATGGCTCAAAATGCAGGTGGTCTTGAGTGTAGTGGGTCTCGCCAGGCTCTGGGTCAGGGCAGTTGTTTTCGGAGTCCCAGGTCGATTGGAAGGAAGGGTAACCGCATGCTCCAGTTACACAGCAAGCTCTCCGTCGCTGGAAATCGTCTCAGCCACGTTTTCTTCATCCTCTTCAGTTCCAGTGGTCTACTACCCCCTAAGTGTCCAGGATTGGACTTTTATGCATGAGCCCAGCCAATCCAACTGCCATGCAACCTTCAAATTTGGGGGGTTGGCAGTCCTTTCAGGACAGCCAGCCTCCCATTTTGAACTGGACTATCGTAGTCAGGCTGGAAGACAAAGGGCTGCAGAGCTTTGGACTCCTGCCTCCATGCCTGGCTTCAGACACTTGGAGCCTGGGCGGGGAATCCACAGGATTCCTGCCGAAGTTAAAGTTAACACAAAGAATGTTCCCTTCCTGGATGTCAGGGGAAGAAACCAGAAAAGACAAGGAATACTGAAATGGTGAAAAAAGACATTTTGGTAAAATGAACACCCATGTGTGCCTTTACCTGGGCTGTGGAAACAGCCTACGGTCAAGGTGCACCGAATTAGTTAAAAGGTTCACTGCCACCAGCCATTAAAGGTAAGCTTGTCCCTGCAACATAAATGTTACAAAGCATCCATTTTCTCCTTTTTAACTGCATCTCCCCAGCACGCCACACAAGGTGGGGGGGGTGCTGGTTTCACCTATTAAAATGTAAAAGGGATCCAAAGATCCTTCCTACCCTTGGTAGTTGTACTTCTCACATGGTTAGCCAGAGAAGGTTAAAAGGGGAACCCCAAGGGCAACCCATCAACAATAGGCAGTATGTGCCAAAAGTTGTCGGAGGATAAAATGAAAAAAGCACTAGGGAGATTCTTAAAAATGACGCTCATACAGAGTAAAAGATTCTGTGAGTGTGGAAAAAGGTTCCCACTCGCTGAGGTATAAGGAAAAATAATCCACCAGGAAAGCAAAAGGTTCTGGGGTTGACACAGGTCAGGAAGATTCATCATTGCTATGAAAATCTTACCCAACACCTCTGCTTCTAGGTAAACGCCCTAAAAAGAAACGCTGAACTAGAAACCTTTTTAGTAAGGGCAGTTGCATCGGCCAAGCTGAAAACACGGTTGCAAGTGCTTCTAATACTTAAAATACTATGACTGTCACAATGACAGACTAATACCAACGGGCACTTTACACACCAGTTCCAAACCTCAGCTGAGCTATGCCATAATTCCAAATGTCTAGGATCTTTTGTTGATATGGAGTGGTGCAGGGGTTTTTGATCAGATGACAGAAGTGATTCTGCGCAGCCTGGAGTTACAAGATAAATATGTACCTTTTAGCACCTAAGCTAGCAGCACGTCGTACTGTTAGAGGGGGAAAAGGGTCAAACTCAAAAACATGTAAAGCTCATTATCTAGGGAAGCCTAAGCTCCCATGTTTACCTGACAAACTTAAGTGCCACAATTAAACCCTACCCTGGGAGCATGGGGGGGGGGGGGTGGCGGGGGAGAGAATGTAATGTTGCATACCCTGCAAATGAAAGAAAGAAATTGCAATTGATTTGATAGAATGGTTAGGGTGTATTAAGAGAACATTGGAAAGTAAATTAACACCTGATAATGGGGCAAGCCTACCAGATGAAGGACGAACTGGTCCACCCAAGCTTATTAAAAAAAAATAACTACTACTAAACCAGCAGGTAGGGTTATCATTCCCGCAAGTACCAATGAGCAGACCTCCATGGCTTAGGTGTCCAATAATATGGTGGTTGCCATACACCCCCTCCTGTCGACCCACAAGGTTTTACAGCCTAGAGGTGAGAAAACAAATGGATGGGGAGGATAAAGTGCTCTGTACAGTCTGGAAGGACTTCTTGGATCAATTTCATGCTCAACTAATAATCAAACTCCTGACTTTAGATCTACCTCCCCAATGTACTCGACTAGCATCTGTGTTAGTAAATCCCACACAAGATGCAGCAAATACCTGTGAAATAAGAATTGTATGGGAGGGGAGTTGTGGCAAGAAGACGTTTTAATGGCTAGAAGGGTGGCTTGGGTCGACCATACGAGGAGGATAGTGTTCCACAGTTGGTCGCGCATATTCTGAAAAGGGCAATAATATTGCTAACAGACATGGACACCGTCCAGTTGGGTTTATTTTACCAACCTCCTTTATATCTTAACGTCTTTGATCACAATTTGCTTATTAAAAATCACTGCGCTCCTCGATCTGAGCAAGTCAATATGACAATTATTTTAAATCATTTTATTTGAAGGAATCATTTGAAACTTTTAACCACTCTGGACGAAAACAGTGGACTACCGAGGGCATCTAGAATTGAAGCACCAGTAGAGGAGGCTACAGCAAAGATGCTATATATGAAGTTTGACAATATTGCTACAGTTCTATCTTGTATTAAGAATGAGTCTTGTTTGGCCTATGTCAGCATCTTTGATATTTTAATGATGTAAGAAAGTTTTATTGAAAAAGTTGACGTTAATGGTTACATTTTCTTTACACGAAAGCTAGGAGTGTCATAAAGGGGAGACTTAAAGGAGGTATTCTTATCTGGAACTCAGTGAGGCGAAATCTTATACTTAAAGCAATTATTATACATAGTTATACATTGCTTGCAGTAAGAACAACTACCCCCTCCAACCACAAGCTAATAGTGTTAGGAAAGATTTCTCTTTAGAGCACCTTTTCCTCCACTGGCTTTTGCTCATCTGTCTTGGGGAAACTGACGTGTCCTTCAGGTTGTCAGTACTGAGAAACATGGCCCTGTTACTTGTCATTACCCTGAAATAACAGTAGGAAGTATCTTGCTGTGATTGTTCCAGCGTCATCTTTGCTTGTATTTCTATTAGAAGAGTTTTTACAACAAACGCTTTTGTGGGGTTCAGGGAAGTAAAGGTAGTGGACCTTCAAGGGCTTTTCACAATTTGCTTTAACAACTGTCACTGAGGTAGCATAAGTTGAGCAGTAAGGCGATTAGGGGTTTGATGAAGATACAGCTAGCATCAAATAAAGCAGACCAGTAATTGGATGCTCGCACAGATGTGCAGAAACACACACACAAAGCAATGCATAATACAAGCAATAACCTTCAAATTAAAGTGGGAAGGAAAATGCAAAATTGTTAATCAATATCATGTACCCCATAATTATAAAGGTAACACCTGAAAAGCTTTCCTGTCCAACAAGTTTAATAACCAGACTTAACCTTTTGGCTTTGGCCAAAACGTCATTTGGGGGACGTTGGGACTGCCTTCTTCCCCCATTCCAGCTACTTCAATTTGATCGACCAGGGGATGAAGACAGGCACAAAGTCTCCCAAATGGAAGTGTTGGCCAAAGCCAATAGGTACGTTCTTTGACTCCTGTTTCAGTTAAAGTGTTTCCCACAAAGGGACTCTGTAAGTACTGGGAAATCCTAGTCCAGAACTCCACCGCCAGAGTGTTGTAGGACAGGACTTTTTGTCCATTTGAACGTTAACGGCAATGGGAGGCACAATTGTGGAAAGCAATCTCAGCCCACAAACTGAAGTTATGGAACGAATCCCCCAGGTATGTAGGGATCATTTTGAACAACTACACGCACCCTTGGTCTCGGTGCAGGCGGTCCACTGGGTCACAAGTGCAATGATAGTTTTCTGTATTTGTTTGGGTGCGGCGAGCAGCGGTTTCAGTCACTGGCAATACAAACTGTTCCAGTGACCCACCAACTGGAAAGGACTTATTACAATGAAGGATGACTGCTACGACTCAACTTTGGAGGACTGTCGTAAACACTTGAGACAAGGTTAAGTGACCCCCCCACACAAGGTCAAGCAGGCTGTGGGTTGCAAGGTGGTACAACACAGGCTCCAGGCAGGCACCTCTTAATGGCAGAGAGCAGCAGGCAAATCGGTTAAAACGTCCCAAGATGAATGGGTCAAAGTGTCAAGCCGACTGTGTCCGGGTTGCAGCAGTGACTATCTGAGGATAGTATAGTCCCAGGGGAGTTCACATGATCTGCTTTGAGGTCCAAAGAGTGTACCGGATTTCAGGCTGGTTAAGCTCACCAGTCTACAGGAAGAGGTTCATCTGCGGATGACTTTGGCACAGCAGGTCCGCAGCTACAGTCCTCCGGTGTTCCTTCATCTTCACTCTTCTGTCACTAGGTCACAGTAGGCTATTTCCAGAATGGCTTGAGGCCTTCTCCTAGCCTTAATCCAGGCTAGTAGCAACCCCGGCCACCAAATGGTAAGGATCTGCGTCATTCAAACCGACAGAGGCTGCCCCACATTTAACCAGCAAATTACCTCTCTGCCTGAAATGTGGATTAGACCAGTCAGCCACAAGACCCCTTTTACACTTGCAGTACTAATGGTGAGCTGTGGCCATACCCCGGGAAAGTACATGGCCAAATATGGCATAGTCCACCTTAAATGGGAAGGAAGACAGCCAGGAAGCAAGATGGCAAAATTAACCAGTCTTGTAAAATGAGGGCCAGTCCTTTTAGTATATTGTACTGAAAAAGGCATTATCGCAGTACAATCACGGTTGCACAGTAAAAATCGGTTCACTTTCACTAGCCCATTTAATGCACATCACAAATTGTAACAAATGACCTATAAACGGAAAAAGGGACAGTGTCCCATCAACAGTCCACTTAAGACGTACGGTGCTATGTCAAAACAAAGAAAGGTCAAAAGAAAAGAGAAAAACATTTCCTGCACTTTGAACTAAAGGGACTACCCATTGCACCCCAAATGACATGGTTAAAGCAGGTGAGTGAGGCTAAAGACCTCCCTTACCCAAAAAACAGCCAGTCCATAACATATGTTTGTAGCCCCTTTGAAGTAAATTAAGGGAAAACTGCAAAAAGCAGAGATGTCCCTGACATTGGAAATGCTGCACTAAGCTATGCCACTGGGTTCATCGCTACTGGGTCAAGTGACGTCTTCTCAGGTCCTTGCTTGTTTTTCATGCCATGGAATCACTGAATGCAAACCTTGAACTGTGACTTTAACCGGTCCCTGAAACTATAGGCTTGCGAGCTAGCTTCCTCACATAGATAACATTGTGCCCATAGGAACGCAGTCCGAGTAAACTGAGCACAACTGTGACTTGTGCTTATTCAGACTAACGTTTGACGAATCCTTTCCACCAAAACCAAAACCGCAGTCCTTTTTTTTTTTTTCTTTCTTTCCCTTCTTGTTGGTAATCGTTTTTCATTGGTTATCATTGTTCAGTGATATAACTGGTTCTTCCTATTTCAATTTTAGTTTTTCCAATGCTGGTAGTGTTTTTCAGGGTTTTCAATTTTTCACAAAATCTGTGTTTCAGTGCATACCCACTTTGTATCCCTTAAAGTAATCGCTGACCGATTTATCGTTTATTGCTGCATGTATATTGAGCAGAATTCTTTTGAAACAAAAATGAAATTACAGATTATGCTGATGCATCCCTTGTTACCTCTTTTCGTTCTTGGCCTTGTAGTCTTGAATTTAATGGAAAGCTACACATAAAAAAATGCAAAGAATCAAACAAGGACTTGATGGGCTTCAGTTGCGTGACGGGGAGCAAAATATTAGCTCAAATTAATTTTGCAGTAGAGCCTAAGCCATGTACTATCCAAAGTTAAAATGAATCCTGGTGAACAGGAAATTAAGGGAAAGGCACATGGAGACAGGTTTATATGTATATTTGTTGTTATATCTGCATGCAGGACAAAGACCTGATAAATCACTTGTGTGGAACTAAGCTTCTCCAGCATGGTGCCTGGCATGGATTCACATGCTCCTGAATATTCCCTGTCAAGCCGGGAATCCTTGGTAAAAGAAAAAACTGTTTCACTTTCACGTACAAACTGTATTTCTCCTTTAAACCAATCACTGTACTCTTGGTCATACTGCCCCCAGCCAATGACTGCCCTCTCGCTCAGCCCCTTCTCTGACAGCCATCTTCAGAAGTGTTGGGAGTCCTTGAGCGAGTTTTGCCTAGTGCTATTCTACGTTTTTCCACGCTTTTTCGAAAACAAATCCTATTTTTGTCAAACAGAGCATGTGTGCTCTTCTCTTCATCGACCGAAAAGTGGGGATCCGTTTGTTGGTGAATTTCAGCGCCCCACAAGGGCAAGGATCATCGAGTTTCGTCGAAGTTTCCAGAAAACCATCAGGCATACTCCACACCCCGACCATGTCGAAAGAGAAGAAAAAGAGGGAATCTCCCTTTTCAAGCTCTGCTCGAGATGCAGACTGTGGAGCGTGTTTGTGGAGGACAACCACCTTCAGTACCTCTGTCTTCACCCGGATCACAGAGAAGGAGAATGCAAAATCTGCCTCGGGTTCTCAAAACGAACGATGAAGGATAGTCGCAGTAGACTGGCCGCGTGGACCAGCGCCAAGGCCCCTGGCTCCAAGCAGGGTCGTGCCTCACCCAGGACTGGCCTGTCCGAGAAGCAGGCTTCTAAATCCTTTGAGGGCGCTCCATCCGTGGGGGCCCAAGATAAGGCCAAGCACCACAAGTCCATTTCCGCCGGGGTTGCCACGCAAGCGGGTTCCGCGATGAGCAGGGCGCAATCAACCTCACCATCTGCCTCCATCTGCAGTCATCGATCCAGCTCCTCCTCAAAGAGGAAATAGCCCAACCCGGCTAAACTGCAAGAGAGGTCCGAGAGGCCTAGGGTGGAAGAAAAGGCAGCCGACCTGTCCAAGAAAGCCGAGGCAGTGCAATAACTATCAGTGCTGACGATAGAAAGGGTGGCGGCCGCTCTCACGAAGGCCAAAGGAGCTGACCCGGTTAAGGTAGCCCCGGCTACGCCCGGGGTATCCCTACCCCCGAGGCGGGAGGCCTCAGCCGGGGCGGTGAAGACGACACTGGAAAAGAGGATGCCATCGCTGAGCTCAGCTCTGACCCCTCAGGATGCATAAAAGGGGGTGGAGGGTGAGGAGGCATCAGGCCTGCCACAGGCCATACCCCAAGACACAGATGTTTCTACCTTCGACGAGGAGGACCAGGAGTCCACGCACATGATCCACAAGGACGTGGGGGGCGACAACGTCAAACGCAGGCGTAGGGCCTATCGTTCCGAATCCACCAAGAGATGTATCACTGGATATCCTTTCGATCCTACACATGTTGGTGTCCGAAATCCAGAAAAGGATGCCGCAGGCCCCGGCGACCCCGGTAGCCCCGGACCAGCCTCCGACGCCTCCACATCAGCCTCTACACTTGCGCCAGGTGCCTTCCCCAGCCCAGGGACCCAGATGCGGGGGACGGACACAGCAACGACTGAAGACATTGTCACAGCGGGTGGAACACCTCAGACAAGGGCATCCCCACCGGATGAAGTGGGGTTGTTGGGGAGAATGTTCAGTTTAGTGCAACATTTCTCCCACCATAGAGACCCCTAGCTGTTTTGCTGAACTTTGGGACTTTGTACTTTTTATTCTGTGTTTTCTGTGTTTCTTTTGACTTTGGAGTCTGACAAACAATGTAGACATCATCTTTACATTGTGACACACAACGCCTTCAGTGCAGTGGCAAACCCTCTCTTGTATTATCTACTGTTCCCAAGAGCAGTGAAGTGAAATTGACTTTACTTCCATTTTGTAACTTTCTAGACCTAGCACACACTATCTTACAATAGGGTGCTGGAGGGGGTTACTTAGTATCCCCTTGGTCTAGTTTCTACTGAAACATTTTTGTTACCTTTTGTACAGTTAATGGCTGGTGGGAGTGGTTTACTTTTTCCTACCATTGTGTGATTTTTACCGTGGGCTGCATTTGCAGCTGCAATAAGACACACATGGGTGCCCCGTTTTGTCAAAATGGCCATGATCTTCTTTTTTCGACATTTCTTATTGGAAATGTCCTTATGGAGATTTACTCTGCGCATGAAAAACTGGTTTGGTCGCGTTGTTCGTTTTGTCTTTGGTGGGATTCACTGGTGAAGCCCACCTCTGGCTCCAGCGTGTCTGGCAGGGGCAGGAAGTGAGGGAGGTGCCCAAAAACTCCCTGTGCTTAATCCCCTTGGTTACAGGAATGCACCAAAAGATGATTGGCCGGCTGGCTGTCCTTGGAGGACCGCCTCCCTGCTGTGTGAGTGACAGCTAGGCTGCGAGTGAATGGGAGAAACCTGCATAAAAGGCGAGGCTTTTGGTTTGGAAGGCAGAGTCGACCAGTGGAATGAAGGAATCCAAAGAAGAACTTGCAAGAGATGCCTGCTGCAACTCCTGGACAGTTGGTTTGCCCGGTGAACCCCTGCTGCTGTGCTGAAGCTCCGAATTCGCCTTGACTAGAGAAGCCCTGTAAGGTTGTCTTCTCCCCTTGGGTTGGTGGGACCAATCAACCCCAAAGTGAACTTGTCTGTACATCCTCTCGGAGCTGGCTGTTCTTAAGTTCCAGGAGGTGGAACACCAGACCGAGTGCATCGATTTTTAAGTCGGACCTGAGCTGCAGGAAAATCCCCCAGACTCCTTGGAAGCAGGACTGACCAAGCCTGAGCCACCTAAACACAGTGCTGGACCCCAGATGCAAGGAAAGTCCAGAGTGGTATCCGAGAGACCGTGGTGGTGCTATTTGCTTTAGACGCGAGGAGCTGAAACTGTGAATTGAAGTTTGCCCATTGCTGCTGCCGACCTTCAAATTGGAGTGCAGGAGTCCCCAGACGTCCTCCCTCTTGTCCCCACGACTGAGGGCCAAGAACAGAATCTGCAGAGCTACACAGGAACAGAAGCCAGCTTGAACCATTTCTTCTAACCAAAGGCACTGTAAAGTTAAGAGGATTTACCTCTTGTGCAGCCTTACTTGTTCTTAGTTGAGACTTGTCTTGGTTGCCATTGCAGAATTGCTTGCAGCTTTGCCCCTCGCAAGTCTCCCAGCTTGTGGCCCTTGAAGTGAATCTTATTTCTACAAACATTTCTAAAAACATTGTGCAAGACTTTTACTTACCTGCAAGAAGATCGCTGGCTCCCCTAGACTTTGCTCAACTAACATTGGCTGTCCTGGCTTCCTGAGAGACTCTTCTTACCTCTGACTTTGCGCTTTTGCCTTTCCCCCAGGAAAGGGTTAATTTACTTTGCATTGGAGGGTTAAAAAGTACTTAACAGTTTATGAATTATTTGTTAACCTTTGTTTTATTCCATTATCTAATCCTTTGCACCAAACTCGGTATTGCTCTAAATGTACCAGTGATAAATCCATGTCCAGTGTGTCCTAGCTATTTAAGTCACCTGAGGGTGTAGGAAGTATTTGTGTGCCATCCCCAACGGGTATCATCTGATTTAGAGAAACAGAGTGTGTTTGAAGTATATTTTAAGTTTTACATATTTGTGCTCCCTTCTGAAGAAGGCTTATATAACTCACTTTGAAATAAATTATTAATTGTTTTATCAAAAAACCTTGAGTCTAAGCGTTTATTTGAATAATTGTCATTGTGAAACAACCTTCCAGCTCACATTCACCCCTCTTGAGATAAGCCTGGCTTCTCAGCCACGCTACCAACCTGTGTAGTACAGACTTATACCAAAGGTTGGGTTCCCTATTGCCAGGAGTACAACGCTGGTGCATTCTCCCACAGGGTACTGCATACAATCTTGCCTAATGGGTTTCGTTCCATGCCATGGTCACCAGAGCGTCGCAGCTCTTCCTGCTGACAACCGAGGAGACAAAGAAGGAAGGTTTCCTCTACGAGAGGCCCAAGGCAAAAAAAAAAGACCATCACGGCGGTTCCCCTCCTGGACGACGTTTGGGAGGAAGGCCAGGCACTGTTGAAGAATCTGGCCCCGCCCAAGCGGAACAGGCTAGAGAAAAAGTACTGGGTGCCAAAGTCTGCACCCAAGTGCCTACGGTCGCAACAGTCACCGGATTCTGTGGTGTTGGCGGCTACGAGGAAGAGATAGTCTAACCCCTGTTGGACACCATGGGGAGAAAGGTTATCTACTTCGTGGCATCAACCGTCAAGGCGGCCAAAGCACTGGCGATCCTAGCCATGTACAACAGCGTGCTGTGGTACAAGCTGGCCCCAATTCTGGAGCTCTTACCCGACGACAAGCGGGTGGAGGCGATCGCATTCCTGCGGGGGCAGGAGGTGTGGCTTCAGACCATGCCATCACAGTGGCCCTGAACATCACTTACACATGTTTCCAACAGATGGGGAACAGTGTCTGCCTCCGTCGCCGAGGCTGGCTGAAGGCCACCAGTTTCTGCCAGGAGGTCAGACGAGGGTGCTGGACATGCCCTTCAACAGGGATAACCTCTTCGGGAATGCCATCGATGAATCCTTGCTGGCCACTTTCCAGCAGCACTGCTCTTCCCTTCGCGCCTCCAGCGTAAAGTCTGGCAGATCGACGAAAGGTTTTGGTAGAAGCTCCTCGTCGTACCGTCAACCCTCCCGGTCTACGAGCCAGAAGCCCTACAAAAGCCGTTCCAAGGCTTTCGGTGGAGGTGGTCAGCAGCAGTGGAGGTTTTTGGTACCCAGACCTTCTCAGCCTGTCTGCGTCACCTCCAGTGGTCACGGATCTGCTCACCAGAGGAGGCAGCGCAATCCTGCATCACGACCCAGAATCTCTGAACCTGAGGGCTTGGCACCTGCAGCCCTAGAGTTTGGAGGATATGAGTTGCTAGCAGACTGCAGGGTGGTCCTTGTCAAGGCCAGAGCGTCATCGACTGTTGCTAAGGTCACAAGTGAAAGCGCACCACTACGTGGTGCCCGGCACAGAAGATCAACCCTTTGAGGGTCATGGCCCCACAGATTCTTCCTTACTTGTTGTCCTTGGCGAAGGAGAGCTGGCGTAAACCTCTATCAAGGTACATCTGGTGGCTATCTCCTGCTACACCAGGTCTCCAGGATGATCTTCTCTGTGGTCCCACTGTCTCGTCAAGGAGTTCCTCAAAGGACTTTCGATCTTTCCCGCCAGTGGAGGCTCCTGCCCTGGCGTGGGAACTCAATGTGGTGCTGACGAGCCCCCTACAAGCCTATGCATCAGGCCTCTCTCGTTCCTCTTGTGCAAAACGGCTTTCCTCGTGGCCATCACCTCCGCTAGGAGGGTGGGTGAGATTCAACCCTATCCTGCAAACATCCATATTTGACTTTTCACGAATCAAGGGTGGTGCTGCAGACGCATCCTTCCTTCATGCGGAAGGTTCCGTCAGGATTCCACCTCAACAAGCCTTTGGTGTTACCTGTATTTCTTTTAGAAGCCTTCAACGGCTGAAATGGCCTTGCACTCGATGGACATTGCGCAAGCTCTGAATGAAGTTCTACGTGGCATGCGCGAAGAGTTTTCTGAAGACGTCTCTACTGCTTGTAAACTTTGGTCCTGTGAACCATGGTATGGCCTTGTCCAAGGCTTCCATCTCCAGATGGCTCTCTGGCTGTATCAGACACTGTAATCGGTTGGCAAACAGACCACTGCCTGGCCGTCCGAGAGCCCATTTTCCAAGAGTGCTGCGATAACGGCATTCCTGTCTGGTGTGCCCCTGCTGGACATCTACAGGGCTGCTACGTGGAGGTACAAGCAGACCTTCACAAGATTCCACTGCGTTGACAGGGATTCCAGAGAGGCGTCCAGGGTCGGGCAAGCAGTTCTACGCAACCTGTTCACTTGAAGGTGAGCCTGTTCCGGAGGTAAGAGTAATTGCTTTTGTTGAGCCTTGCCACCTCCCATGGTTGTGTAATGATTGTACTGCGCTGTGTTCTTTATTCATGAGCATGTGAATCCATGCCAGACCCCATGCTGGAGAAGGAACAAGTTACTTACCTGTAACTATTGTTCTCCAGCATGGGTCTGGCATGGATTCACATGCAAACCCTCCCTCCTACCCCTCTGCGGCTCTTCTTGGCCATACTACCACTTTGTGCTTACCAAATCTGAAGATGGCTGCCAGAGGAGGGGCTTAGGGAGAGGGCAGTCATTGGCTGGGGCAGTATGACCCAGAGTACAGTGATTGGTTTATAGGAGAAATGCAGTTTGTAAGTGAAAGTGAAACTGTTTTTATTTTTATTTATATTTAACCGAGGATTCCTAGCCTGATGACGGGGAATATTCATATGTGAATCTGTGCCAGACCCATGCTGGAGAACAATAGTTACAGGTAAGTAACGTGTTCCTTCTCATCACACAGATTACAATGAAGCACTTGGTAAAATATAAAGTTTGCATATTTATATTACGGTTAAATAGAGTCTGGAACCATGAAAAAGAGTGGGATTTTTTTAATGGGAATTGAGGATTCCAAATCACAGATCTAAATCTATTTTTTAACTGAACTGTACAATAACGTTTTGCTGAAACGTTTATTTCCATGGTCCATTTTCCAAATAGTACTTCAATGGACTAGTGTTTGATAGAATCATTGCAATATCAAACGACGTTTGTTTAAGTAGTCCATTTGGATATTTGATTGATTTATTGGTTATTTGGAAAAAAAAGGATCTTCTCTGACACGTGGCTAACAAAGGTTTTTCAGCCCAGGAACTTTGTAAATCCAATAATTAACTCCAGATTGCTGCTTTTTAAAATACATGGTCCATGCTATAAATTATTTAGGGGAACATGTCAAATGTGGCCTGTTGCAGTTTGGATCATATTGAGATACGAAAATGCATGAACATTTCCACTAGATGGCAGCACCGACCTTGTTTTTAATGTTCAATTTAATATAGGAATCCACGTATATCAAGGTCAGAGCTGCCAACTAGCGGACGTTTTCGGACCCCTATAAGGGACATTTTATTTCCGTAGGCAGAAATCGGATTTTACTGAAATTCAAAAACCCTAGTGATAATAAACAGTAAGGGCAAAGGAAGACTCAGTCGCAGTTCAAGTATGAAGGATAAAACTATATAATGGTAACACACCTGTGGCTTATAACCTTTTCAACTTCATTAACCTTATTAGTAGAGTATTGTCTCTTAAGGGTGTGAGCAGCAAATGGAGTACAGAGTTGGGATGCTTTCAAAATGGCTAGACGCAGCTAGCCAAGCACTCAAGACCTGCAGCAGTGAATAATGATCGGGGAGCAATGCATACTGCTTTACTTTTATATTGCAATGGAAAATCGCATGTGACTCCTAGATTCTAGACACTCGCACCTGCCTTGAACATGTCCGGTGTGTTGTCTGTAAGCAAAGTAAGTCAAGGTTGTGTTGCTGCGCATCCACCACTACCTACAATGATGATTCAGAGCATGCACAGTCCATGTAAGCAATGTCAATTTGAACGCTGCTATAGATAATGTTTAGTTTTCCGGCCCATCAGTGGCCAACACACCATTTCTTCATCATAATTTGCAAGTGTACCACTCATCTCCTGCAATCCTCAGAGTAACGGAGGTATTGGCTCTTGAAACCTACTTGCTCTTGAAACCTATTCGGGGGTATTTTATCTTGAAACAATCAGTAAGATCTTCAATCCTACACAGGTGTCCCAAACAATTCAAATGAACCAACCCCCAATTTTAGCAAACATAAATCTGAAAACTATCAAACTGCATGTAAAAGGCGGCAGGGGTGCCATTTCACCAAAATGGAAGGGGTAGCGGAAGTGACATCACACGGCCCTTGACTTCCGATGACAGCACACGAAGTGATTTTGACCCCAACCACTCCCCCCAAGTGACATCACAGGTAGTGATGGCACACGACCTTCAGATGCATCTAACGCCTCTGTTTCCAGGTGCTCTTATTTCAGCCAGATATAAGAACTGAGGCACAGAGGGAGGCAATATTTGTCACAATCACACATTTGGGGAATGTCGTTGTCCATATTAGACGTGGAGTTTATATGTACAACATACATAATGCGGTACTTGTAACACGGTAACAGAAATCTCTAATGCAGGCTACAGCTAGTGTATGAAACAACTATAGATCAATTGACACAGAAGTACTTGTTATCTGTCGCATTGATTTGTTAAACAAGCCAAAAAAACACTGACCTGGGGAGGCGTTTGCTGTCTGTTTACCCAGGAGCAAAATGCTGCATGAGCAAGGCCTGAAAATTAAATCATTGACCAGGATTTAGTATTGAATAAAGTTCAAAACAATGTGCAGAACAATCCACAGCCAAGGAGCAGAGTTCCTAAATGGGAAAATAACTGTGTACCATCCAACGAAACCACTCGCATCAAGCAACAACATTCGCTTGGAACCAAACCCATAAAATAAAAGAGAGTTTGGAGGATCATTCTTCTCTCATCTGGCAGCAATAACCTGGAATCACCTATCAAAAAACATATGCAACACAAGGGATCATCTGGAATTCAGGAAACTACTCAAAACGTGGTCCTTTGCTCCAGAAACAGGAGGAATTGACTAGGAAGCGTAGACCCAACGGGAAACAAGAAAACATAACCCAACTTATTCTTCCCTAACCATAAGGAGGGGGTGTGGCGCCAGACCACCCACGTCCACACACCCTAATCCACAGAGGAAACCTGGGTAGTAAGGGTCATGGACAGTGATGGGCCAGAATCCTCTAACCTAAACATCGCCAACCCCAGGGCGGATGGGGGTTACATGCCGGCAAAAGGCAGGTACACATACCATTAGAGTAACGCAGAGGACAAGTGCCACTCCTCAGTAGTTCTGCCAACGAGGCGGACAATCTACAACACCAAACACACAGAACAATCATAGATGCTGATCACAGAAATGCAAGACAGAGGTAAGAAGGAAAAAACCTGCTAACCCAATTCTAAAACCTCAACTTTCTGCAGAGACTTCTCATACAGAAACTTGCACACGCACCTCTCGGCATAGCAATCCACACGCACTTCACCACATTGCAACAACAGACTAACAACAAATATTCCGGCACTACAGCACATGGGAATTTGCACCGAAAACTGCACTTAAGCTCAATGAACGGTGCAAACTGAACTGGAGCTGCCAACAGGACATCACAACTCACTTTCCTATCTCTACTACACCCTACTAACCGCCACACTCTGCCTCTTTTTTCTCACACTCCTTTTCAGATCCGCCAGAGGTCCTGGGACCACTCCGGTCGTGATGTTGCGCGGTACAAATACCTTTAACATTAACATCAACAAAATTCCCTGGTTGTAAATGTATCCGAGTCAGCTACCACTACAATGGAAAAAACCTATTGTGCGGGTTTAAGCTGAGGCCATCTATCTGTGTGTGCTTTTATCTTTAAGTAATGTGACAAGCAACCACATGTTGTCCCCCACAACCTAACATAACACATTAATGTCCTAGGCTTTGATGCATGACTCTTCTTCAATCTTTGAGTGAGGTGTGGAGGGCTGCACTTCCTCAAAAGTGGGGCTCAATGCATCTACGATTTTCAGAGCTATGTGCGAGGTGCGTTATTCAATGATCCTTCCCCCGCCCCCACACCCCTGTTAGGCAAAGTTTGCATGCAGTACCCTCTGGGACCACTACACACAACTATGACTACAGGTGTAAGCAAAACCAACCTTTAGTATAAGTCTGTACCACACAGTTTTTGGTAGCGGGCTGAGCAGCCAGGCTTATCTCAAGAGGGAATGTGAGCTTGTAAGGGTGTTGCACACCGGTCTACAATGACAAGTATTCAGATGGACACTTGGACTCAAGGTTTCTTGGTAAAACACTTCTTAATTCATTACACAATCCTTTATAAATTATTCACTAAATGAGGCAACCAATATCACACACACGTTTTACTACAATACTGATTACTAAGCAGTTGAGCTCCCTTGAAGTAGGAGCCAAATAACAATGAAGTAAGAGCAAAAAGGCATAAGTTAATAAAACAAATAGTACAGTTACTTTAAAACCGTGCAAATAGTTTGAGTTCACCGGAGGAGTTGATTCATTGCAAGAGGTAGGCCAAAGTCAATGGGCTAGTGTCTTGTGTAAGTAAAAACGGTTCTGGTATTTAAAACGGAAAAAGTCGTTGCCACGGTTCTTAGAAGTAGTTAATGGAAGAAAGGTTTGCTTGCCAGGTAACAAGCTGAATAGGCCTGCAAGTTACCAAAGTTCCACAAACTTTCACAGTAAGAGGTAAGTTCTCTTGGTCGGGTTTTCACAGTACCTTATATTGAAGAAAAAGATGCAGCTGAAGACCTCTGTTCCTGGTAGTTCCTGCAGATCTCGCTGTTCCTCAGCTTCGGTCATCGGGACAAGAGGGAGGTCGTCGGGGGACTCCTGCAGTGCACGGGGACTGGTCACAAAGCTGGCAAATTGGCAAATCTTCGATTCTGGTTGCTGTTCTTCAAGCACACAGGCTGGTGTCCTTCCCCCTGGTTAATCCTAACCAGCTCAGAGAATGGTATCCAGATGGCTTACGAGTTGATTGGTCCAACCAACTCAAAAGAAGTCATCGTCCTTGAAGGGGCTTCTGTCGAGGTGAACTTGGCGATTCGGACCTGCAGCAGGACTCCACCGGGCAAAGCAATGGTCCAGTAGTTGCAGCAGCCGTCCTCTTTCAGCTCGTCTTCGGTTCTTTCGTTCCAGTGGTCGACTCTGCCTTTCAGCCCAGCCTGGTTGCCACTCACCCAGCAGGGTGGCTGTCCTTGCTGGACAGTCAGTGAGCCAATCATACCAGAGGGCATTTGCGTCTCCTAGGAGACTAAGCACAGGGAGATTCGGGAACCTCCCTCACTTCCTGCCCATGCCAGAGGTGGTCTTCACTCCTGAAGCCCGCCAAAGGTGTAGGAACAAAGGGACCTAACCTGGTTTGGTGCGCAGAGACAAACTCTAGAAGGACCTTTCCAAAAAGAAATGGCTAAAAAAGACCGAGACCCATTTAAACAAAGGGGGCTCAGGCGCCATCTTGAAAAACAGCGATTTTTAGCTACTAGTGTTTGGTCAGGAAAAAATCATGGTAGTTTGTTGTAAAACCACTACCACCAGCCATTTCGATAGGAAAGGGTGGCATTTGACTGCTGCATGAGTTTCTAAACATAGAGGGATACTAGGTAACCCTTTCAGCACTCTATTGTAAGATAGTGTGTGCTGGGTCTAGGAATTTAAAAAGACTAGTAAAGTCAATTTAACTTTACATTCTCTGGTGAATGGTAGTTTATCCCAGAGAAGGTATTTAAACCTTGGGACAGCCTAAAAGGCTTCACTGTGTCACTGCACAGAGGGTGCCGTGTAACACACATGAAAAGATGATGCCTATGGAGTTTATCTAAAAACCCCATAATCAAAGAACACAAGAGTAAAACGCACATCAAAATACATGAGACAGTGGGGAAAAAAAGTCTCTCACTCTCTCTAGGTGAAAGTCCTCAAAAATCCAGCAAAGTTGCTGGGGGTCTCCAAGGTGAAGGGAATTGGCACATTTATGAGAATTCTCCCTAACTCACCCGCCCCACCCCCCCAGGACAGCCCCATGAATGAAGCTTCTACAAAGCCCTTTCCAAGGAGTTTGAGTGGAGAGAGGCTGGTCACTCCATGGTTCTCACTTCTGAGACTGTGTCCAATGCTTATTTTCTTAAAACAGTGTTGCACCAGAGGAAGGCCCTGGTTGAGTTTGCAGCCCCTCCCTACCATTCACATCACACTTGAATGTGTTCAAGATGAGCAGAGCCCAATCAGTGGCGTAGCACATTTGGGGCCCCCCTGGGAGCCACAGACCAGCATGTGTGCGCAATGTCCATGATTATGCTGCTGCTGGGGCATGCACTACTCCAAGTGAAACAAGTAAACGTTTTTTAATCCAAGCTTAAATGTTTCACCTAGCGTAGAAAGAAGGGGACAGTTCCTCGTCCCAAAATATACCAGCCACCAGTGGTAGCTCGTGAGTTGCTTTATTGGAGGATGTACATATTTGCCACAAAGATTTTTTTTTATAGTATCATTACTGGTACTTGGCACAAAGCTGGCTCTGCTTATATGTGCCATTACTCCTATGTAAGAAAATACTCATGTTGGTTTGGCCATTAAGTGACATGTCGCAATAAAAAAACATGCCCAAACTGGTTCCAATATAAGCCAGTCTAGACCCATAAGAACACTCCTCATCCTTGCTTCATCATAGATGCTGAATTAATAAAAAGTAATGCTACAGTAAGAAATATACAGGCCGCTACACCGAAATGTAAGTCTAGCGAGGTAATACTACTTGCTTGCTTTATTAAAGATGCCGAGTAATAAATGTCATGCCACAGTAAGGGTAAGGTAGAGACTGGCTGTACCAAAATACCAATCTAGCCAGGTAATGATGCACATGAACTTGGCTTTGCCTGAAAATACCAGTAAAACATGTAGAGTCACTTTGGCCACCAGGGGGCGCACAGATGAGCCTCTCCTCTGCATGACCTCCGTTAACCGTGCCCCCCTCGCCCCTCCCAACTGGGCGAAATCCTGATCGAAATCAGATAAATAATGACTGAATAACACGTTTAAGAGGGGCCCCCTCCCCCAGAGCACACTCGATCTGCGACGAAGGACCTGAAGTGAAGCTGATCCACTGAGATAAAACTAAGCCTGCACCTGGAATGAAACGCCCAGAGTAATTGGGCCCATCGAATCGGAACATCCCCTCTAGCTGCCAATAGTGGGGGAAGAAAACACCAGAGAGGAGACGAAATGATACGACACAGGAGAAGATTTACCGGACCTTTGCAATCGCTGGTGATGGTGTGATGGGTCCCTGAACGGCCCCTCTGCAGATACATGTGCCGCAGCCCCTCACGCACTCTGGTCGTGGCATCGGTTCCGGGCCAGGAGATCTCCAACCCTTTAAAAGACCAAGGTAGGAGCTGCCGGAGGGCCAGTTGCCTGTTGAATGTGAAAGGTACAGTGAGCAAAAAGCAGATGGCTGCGAACTCTCAAAAGTGGTTACAAACCACTGAACAGGTTATCATGGCGTGTTCTTTCGCGAGAGGGGCGCCTGCTACCTTTTTTGTATTTTTGGAAGCAACTTGGGGTTGGTCACCCTAGGTTACATGGAGGCAACCAGACGTGGACTCCCTGCTCACTGTGCTTAGAGAGGCACAGCTTCACCTCACTGATGAGGCCCAACAAAGCTGAAACACGTGTATGGGGTTGCTGTTGGTACTCTTGTTCAGAAGGGAATTGCCATAGCATTTCGGTGCTGGACTGCCCATGTGGGCGGGACAAAGACTGATATACAAATGCATATTTCACATCTGTGAAAGGTACAGTGAGCAAAAAGCAGATGACTGCAAACTCTCAAAGTGGTTACAAACCACTGAACAGGTTATCATGCCGTGCTCTTTCAAGAGAGGGTTGCCTGCTACCTTTTTTGTATGCCTGTTGAATGTGTGCCCGATCCGTCCGACTGCCCAGACTTACACCTCATACGGAGTCAGCACTGTCAACTTCAAGACACGCGCTCCTTCCGCGCTGTGCGACTGGTCCATTGAGAGAAGTAGCGTGGCGTTCATTGCCCAGAGGATGCTTTATCCACATATGAGAATACAGGCCTGATGGCGTGAAGCTCCATACCCTACGGCTGAATCGTTCAGTACGACACCCCTCCCGCCTGTTGCCGCACCAGCTCTAGGAAAGGCCAAACGTGCAAACGAGTGGCAGAAGCGCACTGCAAGGATCCAGACTTTGGCCGTGGGGACCCCTGAGTTTGGCACACTCGCTGCCCAGCTCTTCTGGCCCGGAAGGTGTCCTATGCAACAGGGAGAGACTGCACACCAAGAGAGACTGTTAGGGAGAGTATGCATGTTGTACTCTTTGAGAAAGAATTGAAACTTATGCTCCTGGAATCAATCTGAAGACATCTGTACTGGGAACGGAATCTGAGCCAAAAGGTGCAGTGCACTAGCTCCACTCAACGTTTCACCTTGGGGAAGCTAGGGCCTGATAACTCAGAATAACAACCATCCACCTGATTCCCATCCAAAGCAATGATCTGGAGAGCCTGACCCTCCGGTGCCTAACCCTATCTGCTATTTCACACTCCTCGTCTAGAACAGTCATACCTGGCTAATATGATACAAGGCACCCAAAGCTTTCTCTAACATGAAGAGGAATGGGGAACCCCGATTGATCCACAGTTGTTATCGGTTGGACAATAATTATAGACCCTTTGCTGCCAGCGTTGCAATAAGGAGGAGAATTGCCTAGCATTTCGGTGCTCGACTGCCCCAGGGCAGGACAAAGACTGTCCACTCTCAAAAGTGGTTACAAACCACTGAACAGGTTATCATGGCGTGTTCTTTTGTGAGAGGGGCGCCTGCTACCTTTTTTGTATTTTTGGAAGCAACTTGGGGTTGGTCACCCTAGGTTACGTGGGGTCAACCAGACGTGGACCCCTTGCTCACTGTTCTTAGAGGGGCGCAGCTTCACCTCACTGATGATGCCCAACAAGGTTGAAACACGTGTATGGGGTTGCTGTGGTACTCTTGTTCAGAGGAGAATTGCCTAGCATTTCGGTGCTGGACTGCCCCTGGGCAGGACAAAGACTGATATGTGGGGAAATGTTCTTTTCTGTGAAAAGAACAGTGAGCTAAAGACTTGGTTGAGACTCTCCCAGGGGCCATCCACCCAAGAACAAGTCAATGGGCTGTGTTCGTGCTGGTAGAGAGTTTCCCAGACCCCCCTCTGTTTTGCAGCGTTGCAATAAGGCTTCGTTACTATAGCAAAGTTGGACCTTACACAGTGCAACCCCCGCAGAATATCTCCACCAGTCTTCCCCCACCCCACTAGACCTGCCCAGAGTCTCTAAAGGTTTCCTCCGACTTCACTCTGGCCTGTATGAGCGCAAAGCAAAAGCTAGCCACGTTCGCATACGCCCCGGCAACTCTTTGCATTCCCAACCTCTATATTGCAACAATGGAAACAGGAACTGACTCCGCCGCTACGAAAGGTGACATTGCGGCTCTCCTAGGTGAAATCAAGAATATGGGGGCCAACATAGGCGGGAAGATTGACAAGATTACACAGCGCCTGGATAACATTGAAGACTTGACGGAGTGGAAAACAACCAAGCATCGATAGACACGTTTGAGGCTCAATTTGAACATAGGATAACTGACTTGGAGTAGCCTGAGGAGGACTTAAAGCTCAAAATGGATGACTTGAAAACTGGGAAAGACGGGAAAACCCACGTATTTTTGGGATCCCGGAACAAGGAGAAACGAAAAGTGACCTCAGGAAAACGCTCCATGACATCATTAAGCTCCTGGTCGCTGATGATGCGATTGATGAAGCCAAAACCGAACGGATTCATAGAGCTGGAGGCCCGCCTGGTGGTCCGAGATCAGTCCTCGCCCATTTTCATCATTACCAGGACAAAAATAGGGTGCTCGAAAAGACGAGGAGTGGTGGGGCGATCACTCTTGGAGGCGCCCAAATAACGATTTATTAGGACTTAACTTCCTTGACGTTGTCCCTCAGGCGGATGTGTGGCCGCCTCACGAAATGCCTGAAAGAACGAGACCTCTGATATAGATGGGGCTATCCTTTCTCTCTCTCTCTCTCTCTCTCTCTCTCTCTCTCTCCTTTGAACATGGAGTAACAAAGATACGACTGAAATTGGAGAAAGAAATTAAGGCATGCACCTCCTGAGCTAACTGAACCGCATGGAGAGGGAGGAGACCACGAAGGCAAGATGGAAAGGGATGGCGCATCCAAGGCCCCAGAAGAAAAGGGTGAAAGGCTCGAGAAAGTACCGAAGAGGCAATGTCTCTCCAGAGTGGGACAATTAAGTCTGGTCAGACTCCGTATCCCCAAGTCTTTCTAATAGTAAAAAATGAGGTTTGACCATCGAATTAACCCAGTAAATTCTGTTTTTCTATCAGCGAGAAGGGCGGGTTGGGGGGGAAGCAATGGGGGCTCAATTGACACTGTGCTTTTCTTTATGAAGGGCCCATGTGGTAATGGTCTCTACTGGTGGTCCGATGAAGGGCCAGTATTTTTCACTGGGCTCAATCGGATGCCATCAAAAGGGAAATGGGATTGAGCGGAGGGGGCAGGGAAGGGGAAAGAGGGTGGGAAAAGGTCAGAGTTATATCCTCTATGGTACAAAAAGTGAGACCTGGTGTGACGAATGACGAGCAGAAGACCTGCTGGTCGCGGTTGGCAGGCTTTTTTTTACCCCAATGATCGATCATGGCGGGGATTTCTAATTGAAGGGGGAGGGACTCCCTTAGAGTGGGAACGCTAAATGTTAAAGGTCTCAACTCATCAACTAAGAGATCCCTAGTATCCAGAGAATTCTCCAGGGCAAAGATTGATGTTCTCCTTCTACAGGAGACTAAATATGTGAAGAGGGAAGAACGACAAATCCTTGGTGAAGCGTATGGGTACAGAGTTCTCGGGTTCCGGACCACCGAAGATAGGGGGAGTGGGGATACTCATTAGGAAGGGCATAGAGTTCACGGTTGCCAAGACATGGTCAGATGTGGAAAGTCTGCCTCTCCTGGTGACCGGATCCATTGGGAAAGCAAATGTAACAATTGCTTCCATATACTCTCCCAATGCAGGGCAATTTCGGTTTCTCTCTAGAACAATTTCCAAAATAATGCTTGAGGCCACTGAACACATAATTTTAGGAGGGGACTTCAACCTATGGGCAGACCCTACAATAGACCGAAAATCTGGAAACCCTGATACGACAGACCGAAACAAGGAGGCGCGTAATGAATTTGCAGACATGATGGGTGCGTATGCTATGGTTGATGTGTGGAGGGGGATGCACCCAAATGAAAGAGGTTACACCTTTTATTCTACTCCACATAACACATTTACTCGGATCGACTATATATATATATTTCTAACAACCTTTATAACATCAGAACACGATCTGAGATTATCCTGGTAACCTGGTCGGACCACGATATTGTTGTGGCTGACACCCAAACGGAGGACTTACCAGCCACAGGAGGCAAATGGAGAAGCAACGAGGCTCTCTGGAAGGACCCCATCTTTAAAGTAGAGATGGAGACCGAGATTAGCTAATATTTTAAGTTAAATAATACCAGCGAGGTTACTAAACAAGTAGTGTGGGAAGCGGGAAAGGCAACTTGGAGAGGTGTCCTGATGAGAGGAGGGTCTTGTAAAAAAAGGGAAAGGAAACTCATTGAAAACAAACTTAGGAAAGAGATCCTCCACTTGGATGAAGAGGTCAGGAGAGATGGAGTCGACTCAAAATCAATGAAACTGGAGGAACTTCGCCTCTTGGAACATGACCAAACAATCCACAAGCTGCGACTCCTGAAACAGAAATTTTATGAAATGGGTGACAAAGCCGATGCACTGTTAGCTGCCAGGCTTAGGGAACAAAGGGCTGAGCGGAAAGTGCTGGAGATAGTTAGGGAAGGACCTGCCCAGGGCACAACTATATCCACCATCCCGGAGGCCTTCGCCACCTTTTATGAAACCCTTTACACCTCAGGGGTAGACCTAGACCTACCGGGCACTGAGACTTGCTTGTTCTCTATCAACATGCCTGTGATATCAGGTTCGGACTCATAGCTCTTAGTCTCCCCCATAACCGATCAGGAAATCCAAAATGCAATAAAGATTGGCCTTGGGTAGATCCCCGGGAGAAGACGGCTATACAGCTGGATTCTATAAATCCTTCAGTACCCACCTCCTGCGATTCATGGTTGAAATTTTTAACAAAATCCTAGACTCAGGTAGGGCCCCAGAATCCTTTGCCCAAGGTCTTGTTACTGTGATTCCCAAGGACGGTAGAGGCCCCAAAAAGTGTGCATCATGTTGCCCCATATCTCTGCTTAATCTAGATGCCAAAATGTATACCCGGGTCCTAGCCTCCAGATTAGAGTTGCTCATGCCACAAATCATCCACTCTGACCTGGTGGGCTTTATACTTGGGAGACAAGGAGCTGACACAATGAGAAAGACCTTACATCGTATCAATGAATCCCAGAACATGACTAACGACCCTGTCATGCTGTCCATTGACGCGGACAAGGCAGTGATAGGGTAGAATGGGGCTTTTTAATGGCTGTTCTACGTAAGGTGGGAATAGGCCCAAAGTTTAGAAGGGGAATACAGGCGGTGTACACATCTCCCAAGGCATCTATATTTGGAAATGGTGAATTCTCTAGGTGGTTCGAGTTGGGAAGGTGCACTAGGCAGGGATGCCCTCTTTCTGCTATTCACTTTGCACTTTCTATGGAACCCTTGGCCCAAAAGATGAGGGAAGCCCCCCAATTGGAGGGACTACGGCTGGGTGCGGTTGAGTATAAGGTGGCAATGTATGCCAATGACTTACTCCGTCGTGTTGCCAATCCTACAACATCCATCCCTAGATCCCTCGCCTTCTCGAGGATTATGGCGAACTCTCTGACTTTAAAATCAACAAAGCAAAATCTATCTTGTTCCCTTTACAGGATTCAGCAGAGATTAATGAAGCTAGACTCTCCTCACTGGATGTCATGATTGAGCACTGTAAATTGAAATACTTGGGCATACAAATCACAAGAGCATTAGATGAACTATATGAAGCCAACTTCCCTCCACTTCTCCAAAGATTTCATGCAGACCTTACTAAGTGGGATAAATTAACAATATCCTGGCTGGGAAGACTCCATGCAATTAAAATGGTTAGTCTTCCTCGGTTCCTGTACCCCTTCCAAATGCTCCCTATAAAAATGCCAGGGAACTTCTTCCAGGAAATCAAGAGAGCTATTGTACGGTTCCTTTGGCGGGGGGAAAAAAGCTAGAGTGGCATATGACACCCTGACTTTATCGAAGGACAAAGGGGTGGGGGGAGTTAGGTCTCCCAGACCTTAAATACTATGAAGCAGCTCAACTACGAGTTCTAATTCATCACCTAAGGAACCCCAATGGATCGCCATGCATAACCACTACTTGTCCCCAGCGACGGTTTCAGAATGGTTGTGGGTCCCAAGAAACAAGCTATTAAATAGACTAAAACGTCATCCGATATTGTGAACCATATGGGAAATTTGGAGGAAGGGTGTAGGGATGTGTAACATCCCCACGTGGCCATCCCCATTGAGCCACCTTGGTCCCCAGGCATTGGTGAATACATCCCCACTGTACAAAGATATCAATCATGGTACGAAGCAGGTCTGGAGAGGGTGGGCCAACTACTGAAAAGTGAGTCCTTCATTACACTCCCGGAGTTGGAAGAGGTCCTGAACATAGGCACGTTATCTGCTTTCCATTTCCTGCAGACCAAGGGCACCTTAACAAGAGCAGAGTGGAAAGATAAGCTGAAGAGAGACTTAACCCCCTTTGAAATGTTATTAAATTCTAGGACAGAGATGAAAGGCTTGATATCTGCTATGTACAAAGAATTGGTAGATGCAAGGAAAGAGACTTCTGAGCCACTGAGGGGTAGATCAGAGAAAGATTTTGGAGAACACATTGACCCAGGAATGTGGAGGAGGATATGTAGAGCGGCCTCACAAACATCCTTATCAGGTCAATATAAACTGCACGCTATCAAATTATTGCACCAGTGGCAGTATGACCCACATAGACTCTTTAAGATGTTTCAGTCATCTAGCCCACGATGCTGGCGTGAATGTGGTGGAATTGCTGATTACTGGCATATGTGTTGGGGATGCTCCCAGATTCAGGTTTACTGGGATGAGATCCTAGGCTGGATTAGAGACCTGGATGTTGTCCACAGGATTGCAGACACCCATCTTATATTGTTCGGTTTTGAGAAATATGAGGACGAATGGGTAAGGATCAGAGGTCTTGTTCTACAGTTATTGTTGGCTGCCCGTGCCCTGCTGGTGATGAAATGGAAATCCAGTATTGTCCCGAGTATGAGTGAATGGGTTAACATAGCCTCCAACATATGCATCATGGAAAAATAACGGCATCCTTGTACGGGAGAGCCATGTATTGTGAGGTATTATGGACGGATTTCATAAATATATGTCAGGAACATTCAATTAATATGTAGAAATGTATGCTGATGATTACCCCGCCTTGTTACCTGATTGAGCCAATCTGCATACTGTGTGACGATGTAGTACATGAAACCTGAAGGGAAATGAACAAATGCAATAAGAGATTTCCACATCGGGGGAGTTCCTCAAAGTCCAAATCGTGACTGTCTAAAGACTTACTCACAAATGCCTCTCATAAGGGCTGCCTGACTCAAGGGGGGTGGAGGGAGGGAGGCGGGAAAAGTCACTGTTGAAAACTTACAGTTTGAAGTTGTCTGAATTCATGTGAATCACATTTAAAAGTTAATTGTAAGAGTCTCCAACTCTGTTCTGTAGTTCCTTGCTTGTATTCTTTTGTGACATGTATTTATAAAAATCCAATAAAAATTGAATTAAACAAAAACATGTAAAGTCAATAAATTGTGTGTCAAAAGGGCACTAGTGAGCCCCAGTCTCCCACACACATACGCGCAAGCAGGCATCCCCTTTAACCCACCCATACATCGCCTCTCGCATTTATTCACACTGCATTCACCATACATGCATGCACCCACCCATGCAGAACATTCACTCACACAAGTGCATTCATATCCCTTCACCCACCCATGCACCTTCTATTACATCCACACTCACTGCATTAGCTACACAGGCACGCACCCACCTGCGCAGAACATTCACAAACACACACCATCACATTTCATCTCATTCACCCACCACTCACTGACCCATAGCACATCTGACACACACACTTCACACATACAAAATACACATCACATTTTCTTTTAAAAAGCCGTCTTACTTTTTTTTCCAGCTTCAGTCCATCACTCCAGGCCACCATCGGGTCCTCCGTGCTGCTCACAAACAGGAACCGGGAAGCTGGGAGAGTTTACTGGTTCCTACATATGAGCCGCGAGGACGCCGGATGAGAAGGGGGTTGGAGCTGAACGTGGCATGTGACATGTGCCACATGTCAGTCAACTTCAACCCCCTTCTCATCCGACCCAGCCTTCACCCTGTTGGAGGAACAATGTGCCTGGGAACCCCCGATACCACAGGGGCTGAAAGGGCCACTGATACTCCAGGAGCTTCATTTAAAACATTTTTTTTTAAAAAGGGTAGCAAGGTAGTTTGCAGGGGTAGCAAGGGAGAAGACTGGGATCGCGGCTGCAGCTCCCAAATGACGTCCCTGAAAGGCAGCAGGGGGCTCACCCACTGGGCCTACCATTAAAGTGTAAACCCCAACTTCAACCTATCCTTAATAATGAGCTAATGCACTTTTAAAAATCTTTCCAGGATTTTACCTCGCTGAAAGAAAAGTGGATAATAAATAGCACCTTTGCATGATATTCCAGTAGTTACGGTGATGTGTGTTAGTGGAGTTTTCCTAAAGTCCTACCGATTGCAAGACTTTAGTAACTATGCCAGTGGTTTGTAGACCCCCAACTCTTAATATCAGTCTGTACTAACTCAGGACCTTGGTGGAGTGGCAGAGCAGTCAGGCTTATTTTAAGAAGACGTGAGCTGTAGGAATGTGCACTGAAACCACTTGGACATGTACATCAAAGAAGCACTTATAATTTATACAAAATTATATATTTATTTTTACACTTGTAGGGAAGACATGGTATCACAAGTATGATACTGACACAATGGATACAATTTGTAAAACCTTTATTGAAAATGTTTGAGCCGGAGAAACTGCTATGTTGCCCTATAACGAAGATGGGACTAGTATTGACCATCAAATGATAAACAAAACGGTCCTAGTGGAGTCTGTCAAATCAAAATGGCCTATGCTAACAAAACCTAATACTTGCCCTATCTCTTGTACATTAAGTGTAAAAAAGGAGAAATGTATGCAAAGGAAAGATCAATGTTCATTAGAATAAAGGTAGTTGAACCAGCTCTCCTCCTCGCGTTAAACCTCACGTAGTGAGGCTGTCCTGTTAGGCAGGATGGCACATTCTGGCTCGATCTCTGACAAACTAAGCAGTTCCAAACCGTTGATTGAGGCCCACTTGGCCTTCCACGTTAAAGTCTCTTTCTTGACGTTAAATTGTATTCCAAAGTAAAGTTCACAAAGGTCCCTCTCTGCCGGGCTCAGACCTCTTGCGTCACAGGTCAACACAAAGTTGCCGGGGCTCCCTTCCCCAAGTTTATTGTACTTTGGATCTCCCTCAATCGGTCTCTGACCCCTTTCAGATGTCGAAGACTTTAGAATGTGCGTGACTCTCTTTACTGACCACTGGAGGACCACTTCATCTCAAAGTTCACTTTTACTCTCGCTTACTTCACTTTTGCTGTTTGTTTGCTTTAGCTTTAAACAATGTGCCTTTGACAGTGACTTTTTGAATGGGCTACTTCTTTTCGCCGGACCACTCTGTTACTTAGTATCGCCGATCTCACAGCTTCCTTTCACTTCAAAGTTCATTCACAGGTCTACCTTTCTTCACATCTCATCCACACCCCTGTAGCCTTCACTTGTGATAAAATGTTGCTACTTCATTCCAACGTAACACACACTGGACTCTCGGGTCGCTTGCCAACTCACTGGGCGTGTGTGCTTCTTTCTTTTTTGTATGTCCCATTCACGAGTCAAGGTTCGTACCACAGGCTTGGCCTCGCCTCCCAAACTCTGCCTTTCACCCAGGAGGGTCGCTGGCGTCCTTGAAACGCAATGCAATCTTAACTGGATCTGGCCTTCTCTACATGTCTTTTGCAGTCTGTCAGAGGCAGTGACCTCCAGTAGGGGAGCCCTTAGGATTTTTGGCCCGCTGCACTCGTCCCTTGAATCGTGGCTCTGCTCCAGAAGGTTTGCCTTCATCCCGGAAGTCCTACTCCTACTCATGTTCCGCCTTGCTCAGTGTGTGCTTTTAGGTGTTACCAGTTAGCTCTCCTCACACTAATTAAAGGCATCAGGTGTATGCACTTAGTGTAAAGTGCCTGACCGGATTAACAGGACATGTTCAGTACAATGTGAGAGTTGGTCTGGGAACTCTCTGCCACCCTCTTCCTCAACCCAGTATTTGTGTTAAACAATAGATCCTCCCGCGCTAGTTCACCCCAAGGGCTGGATCCTAAGGCAATAGAGATATTAGATATGAACAAAAAGAGTGGGGAATACTGCATCTCACCATCAGCAGTCTCACCCCCACTACCTGAAAAGCCCTCACCCGGGTGATCCTCCCGTGCTAGTTCAGCCCCCAGGTCTGGATCCTAAGGCGATAGAGAATATATATATATATGTGTCTTGGAGTATTTAATGTGACCAAAAAATACACAAAATACGGCTGGGGAGCAGCGGCTAAAACAGAGGCAGGACGCCAGGATGCACGACCCGCACACAACGCGTTTCACACTCAAATGAGTGCTTGTACACGTGAAGAGAGGAAGGACTAGAGCACTTTTATAATTTGACAAAAGAAGTCCTTTTACTATTTCCCTGGAACTGCAAGGGTACCTGGACACATGGAGAAGGCGGCGGCCATGTTGGAATAGAATGACAAAAATGAGCAGAATTGAAGGCCAAGTGGCGCCACAGTAAAAAAAATGCAATAAGTGCCTAAAAATGGGAATCATGGCGAGATGACCATGAAATATAATCGGGAGCACGCCTTCCATGTAGGTCAGGGCCATGGTTCCGGGGTACCACCTAATATAAACAACAGTAGTAGTACAAAATTGGAATCAATGATGTACTCACACAGTTAAAAAATATTTTACATATCCGCCCCTGATGAATAAAACTATTAAATAAAAATGGAAATAAACACACCGTCTAACAACAACACTAAAAGATAAATGACATCAATCTGGAGCATCATAGGACATAGATATACAGGACTAATGCCAATGAATGAAGCAAGTTAAAAACAATTCTAGCAGCCAATTAGTGTGCAAAAATGCAAGATGAAAGTGACATTAACAATATGTGTAAACAAGGCAAGTAGCAGCATTCAGGCAAATGGAATAAAGTGCAAGTGCATGTACTTTAGCAGCATAGTTGTGTAGCGCAAGTGCGCTACAGCGAGGTAGCAGTATACAAATCTAAAACAATGCAAGGGATAGCATGATGGCCCTGTTAAAAATAGTAATAAAGTGCAAGTGAAAGCAGCATACTAATGTGCAAATATGCTGGGCCATTATTGCAGAGCCAAAAATTCCAACAATTGCAAAGTGTCAGCATCGTTAAAAAGAAACAATCGCAACCTCCAAAGATGTAATATACAAGAGCCGGAATGATAACAAGAAACGCATATAAAATCACACAGTAAATGGCTGGCCAAAAAAGAAGAAATTAATATCAAAGATGCCCAGAGTCATAGAACCTACAAGGGTAATGGAAAGACGGAACAGTTAATATTGACAAAAATATGTAAGTACAAATGAGAAGAGGGGGATGACTGTGAAGCTGTATGCAGGGAAAGGTGGGACCACAAGAATGGAAAAAAAGGGACAACTAAGAGTGATAATACAAAAAGAACAAATAGAGAGCTCAAGTCCTATCAAATCGTGCTACTGCAGATGGACAAATAAACATACATAAGTCTAATACAAAGAAAATAAACGTAAAAACACCAAGAAAATAAGGTGTAGAGTAACACAATCAGGCCAAGGATGCAAAATATGGAGAAAAATAGAAGCTGAAGCCACCAAAACCAAAAAAATAATCAAGATAAGTCAGCAAGAGGGAGGGAATGACAGAAAATGAAGGTAGAAAGGTCAGCCAGCCTCAAGTCCCAAGGAACGTATAAAGCTCCTCATCAAGATTGTGTCCATTAGGGAACTTGGTATCGAGGTCCAAAATAAAACGTATCTCCAATTGTCTTAACTTTAAAACACGGTCTCCACCCCTGGGATGAATAGGGATGTGTGCCACTGCAAAAAAAGTAAGCAAATTTGAGTCATTTGCACAAAGTGTTTAGCCATGGGGTACGCGGGATCAGAGTTTTTGATTGCCCTGAGGTGCTGGAGAATCCTGAGTTTAAGTTTACAGGTGGTACTCCCGACGTACCACTTCCTACAGGGGCATGTATATATTCAGTGAAAAAACTTTATTAAAGGGACGCTGTGGTTCAAAGTGAAACCGAAAAACCCCTGAAATTTTATATATATATATATATATATATATATATATATATATATATATATATATATATATTTCAGTGAAAAAACGTTATTAAAGGGATGTTGTCGTTCAAAGTGAAACCGAAAAACCCCCATAACTCGCACCACCACCGTGCACTGCTAAGGCTAACACCCAGGGCAGCAAATATGATATCACAAATGTCATTGATGACATCACTAATGACAAACATGTTCATTTACTTTTCATGAAAAGTCTGTACAAGGGATTCTTATTGTAATGTTGATTAAAAAATAAAGTGTCGTGCGTAATGCATTAAACAATTCATTGATCCAAATAGCATTCTATTGTGAAGTGTTTTCCAGTATACTAAAGTACACATGTAGAAACATAGGCGTTGTGTGCAGCAGACACGACGGAGGTGCAATATTAATAATCTTGCCATGTTAAATACTAAAATTATGAATACTTTCTTATGAGTTTTGCATAATGTAAATATGTAATAAGTACCTAATAAAACCCACTTACTACATAATTGCATTATTGGAAACCAAACACAAAAATACAACAACACATACAAGTATGAGCATACAGAAGGAAAGTGAAGTAACCAAAAAAACAGCAGTATTATCAGACAATCTTCATAATCTAAGTGACTACCTTCATGCACAGAAATTATTGCTTTGCTTCAAAGCTACTACTTCCCTATGAATAACTTGCATATTGTGACTAGACCCTAAGGAAGGTAGTGTAAGTGCAATGTGTACAAATAGAACATATCGGGGAAAATACAGTAATAAAAAATAAGCAGACCTATAAAAAAAAGTGCTGATGACCTTACTAATCGTCTTCATACATAGAAAGCATTGCTGTCTTCCAAATCTGTGTTTTCCCATATGTATATGTTTGAGGGGATTGGGTCCTCCGACATATTCCATATCTATGACAGGTAATGTCCACAGCTGTGCTGCTTCGGAAAATCTTTGGCGTCTGACGTCGATGCGCCGTCCCGGAGGACCTCCTCTGACGGCCGACGTCACCCGATGTGATAAGTAGGACGCACGACGCCCATAGCCTCGGTTCCGTTTTTTCCGCGAACGTGTTCGCTTCGTGAATCTCGGTACACCTTGACTTGTTGGAGTTGCTGTTTTCTATTCTCGCTTCGTTGAACCTGTTCGATTGGTTGTGAAGACCTGTTCGTGGCGATGTCTTTCTCATCTTGACCCCGCGTCCAGGCTTCAAGAACTGCGGGGACTGTGGGTCCAAGATATCGGTCACGGACTCGCACGATGCCTGGCTCTGGTGCCTCGGGGAGGCCCACGATACGGACGACTGTGTCGACTGCCAGTCGCTCACTGCAAAGGCCTTGCGGGAACGCAAGAAGAAGCTGTCGGTAGGCCAGGTGTCTAAGCCCCGGAAGTCGAGGTCTGCGGGGCTTTCAACCGATGACTCGAGGGGTGACTCTCCGCGTTGTCGTCAGAAGTCCGGTGGGTCTCCTTCCAGGAGTCGGTCTCGCCACTCCTCCGCCTCTTCTAGGCATTTCAGGAAGCGCCGGCATAGGTCGCCTTCCCCGTCCTCTTCCGAGGACTCCGCCCGTCGGCGGGTCGCTTATCCCTCCATGCAAGCGACACCGGAGGAATGGGCTTTCTTCGGGAAGCAGATGCTAGCGATTCTGGAATCGCAGGGCACTGGTCCGTCCGCGCCTCCGAGTGGGGTCGGTCCGCACCGGTCGAGAGACACCGCCCGTACGCCTTCAGGCTCGGGTGGTCGGCACGGCTTGCGGTAGAGGTCCCGCTCGGACAAGGGTAGCCGTTCTCGCCATAACCGTTCCAGGTCCCGGTCCTCGACGCGCTCGAGACCGCGTGATCCTGTGCCGTTTTCGAAGAAGACGTCGACGCCTGTGGCGCCGAGGTCGTCGATGATTTCTCTCGAGGTTCGTCTTCGAGGGGGTCGTCGGCGCCCAGGTTGTTGAGAGACGCGCTCGGAGCTCCGGCTTCGAGGACTGTCGACGCTGGCGATGCTGACGGCGCTGCAGCTGTCGTCGACGCCGATTCGCTCTACGTTGACGCCTTTTCTGTCGACGCCGACTCGTTCGGCGCCCTCGATGCCTTTTCTGTCGACGCCGGCCCATTTTGAGGTGGTGGTGTCGGAGGGGCCCTGTGGCACGGGGTTTGCCCCTAGAAAGGCTATGGCTAAGGTCCGGCACTGCTTTGATCTGCAGAGGTCTTCCTCTCCCCACCTGGAGTACATTTCAGAGGGTGATGAAGGCTCTGATGGCGGCCTGGTTCCGGTTACGGTTCCAGATGACCTTATCTCGGGCCATAGCCAGTTTGATGACCTGAGGCAGTCGCTGCATGATGCCAGTGGACTGGACACCTCTCCGGAGGTGGAGTTTTGTCGACCGGAGCCTGGCACTCATGCCGATTCTTCATATCGGCGCCTTATGTCTCGGGTTACCGAGTACTTGGGTTGGTCAGCTCCCCCAGAGGAGTTCGTTCAGGATGATCTCACGGACATCCTTGATCTCGGTCCACCCACTGACCTGGTTTTGCCTTTTCATATGGCTCTGCAGAGAAGGCTGGCGGCGGCTTGGACTGCTCCGGAGAGTCTCCCGGCAGTGGGCAAGTCTTTGTCGCGAAAATACTGTCCAGCCAGTAGCGACCCCTGCTACTTGTCTAGGCACCCCACCCCGGAGAGTTTGGTGGTGCAGGCGGCTACGGCCCCGGCAAAGCGGGCGTCGTATCCTACCATCCCTCCGGATAGGGATGACAAACGTTTTGATGGCTGGGCGAAGAAAGTGTTTTCTTCGGGGGGTATGGCGCTTCAGGCGGCCAACTCCAGGCGGCCAACTCCATATGTGCCTTGTCTCGTTTCAAGCACACTCTGTGTAACTGTGTTGCATTAGCGCCTGATCATATTCCCGAAGGGGACGAAGGGGATGGTTTCCTTGCTATGGTTCAGGATGGCAAGGATGCTGTGTGTGAGGCCGTTCAGTCGGGTTTGGACTTGGCGGTTTGTGTCAGCCGGTCCATGGCGGCGAGCACCGTAATGTGCAGGTTTGCGTGGTTGCGGAAGTCTGGGTTCGCTCCTGATGTGCAGTCCTGGCTCCTCAACATGCCTTTTGACGGTGAACACCTTTTTGGCAGCAAGGCTGACGAGAGCCTTGAGAGGTTGCAGACCTCCAAAGCTGAGGCGAAATCGTTGGGTGCTGCAGTTCGCCAACCTCTGCCTTTTCGTCCTAGGGGACAGCAATGGAGGGGAGGTTCCTTTCGCTATTACTCGTCCTTCAGTAAAGTGAGAGGAGCTAGCAGTCAAAGAGGCCATCGTAAGAGTGCCAGAGGTGGAAACAAAGGTACTCGAGGTGCCAAGGCCGCTCGGGCAGTTGTCTCTCTGCCCTCAGGCAACGCTGCAGCCGCTACCACTCAGTCATGAGGCCAGGTCCCATGGTTCGCCGGTTGGGGGAAGGCTGGCGCAGCATCTTGTAGAGTGGCAAGCCATTACTTCGGATGTGTGGGTTCTGGAGATCATAACCCACGGCTACTGTCTTCCTTTTCGGCAGAGGCCTCACGACAATCCACCAGGGAACCTCTCTTTGAAGAGTCCGGATCCGCTCCTTGCGCAGGAAATTCAAGCCCTGCTGGAGAAAGGCGCCATAGAACTGGTGCCTGTAGCAGAGAGGAACAAGGGATGGTATTCCCCTTATTTTTTGATTTCAAAGAAATACGGGGGATTGAGACCCATCATGGACTTGCACGGTTTGAACAAACTCCTCAGGAAGGAGAAGTTCAAGATGGTGACTCTTTCTCAAGTCCTCCAGGCCCTTCAACTTTAGGACTGGTTGGTGTCTATCGACCTCAAGGATGCTTACTTCCATGTGCTGATCCATCCCAAGCACAAGAAATACCTGAGGTTCGCGGTTGGCGACTCGCACTTTCAGTTTCGGGTCCTGCCGTTCGGATTGACCTCCGCCCCGAGGGTTTTCACTAAGCTCATGGTGGTGGTGGCAGCGCATCTCAGGAAAGTGGGGATTCACGTCTACCCCATCTGGACGATTGGTTGATCAGGGGGAGCTCTCCCGAGCAAGTCCTGGATCATCTGTCCGTCACCTGCCACTCCCTTCACAGGATGGGCTTCTCTCTCAATTTAAAGAAGTCTCATTTGACACCAACGCAGCGGCTCCAGTACATCGGAGCAGTGCTCGACATGTCCCTGGGGCAGTGTTTTCTTCCTCAGGTGAGGGCTCTTCACATTCAGCAGATGGTGCACAAGTTTCAGTTTGCCCAGAATCTCCCAGCGTCCGAGTTCTTGAGACTGCTCGGCCTCATGGCATCCTGCATTCTTCTGGTGCCAGAGGCTCGTCTGCGGATGAGGTCTTTGCAGTGGGCACTCAAGCTCCAGTGGTCTCAGTCCTCCGGCAGGCTGTCGGACCCTGTTCACGTGCCGGCCTCGGTAGCCCGGGACCTTCTGTGGTGGGCCGTCGAGGGCAATCTGATGAAGGGGGCCCCATTTTGGCTGCCCTGGCCGGAGGTGACAATCGTGACGGACGCATCCCTCACGGGATGGGGAGCTCATGCCAACGAGTTGACAGTCAGCGGTCGTTGTTCTCTGTCTGAGTCCAGACTCCATGTCAATCTGTTGGAGCTGAGGGCCGTCAGGCTAGCCCTGAAGGCTTTTCTGCCGACTGTGCGGGGGAAGAGTTTCCTGATTCTGACGGACAACACGGTGGCCATGCACTACCTCAACAAAAAGGGGGGGGGCAGGGTCACTTCCGCTGTGCAGGGAGGCGATGCAGCTCGAGTTCTGGGCCATCCAGCAGTAAGTTTTGATCTCAGCAGTTCATCTGGCCGGAGCCGACAACGAGACGGCGGACGCTCTGAGCAGGCAGAGCACGATCTCTCACGAGTGGGAGCTGGCTCAGGAGATTCTCCTGGAGATCTTCGCCCTTTGGGGGACCCCCCAAGTGGATCTCTTCGCCTCCAGTGTCAACCGGAAGTGTGAAAGGTTTTGCTCGCGGGAATTTCCTCCAAAAGGAGCCTTAGGAGGCGCGTTCGTGGTGGAGTGGTCATTCCCACTGCTGTACACGTTTCCTCCAGTCCCCGTCATCCCGCAAGTGTTACGGAGGTTCGGTTCCCGGATGATCCTCATTGCTCCGGCGTGGGCCCGGAGGACGTGGTACCCGGACCTTCTAGACTTGTCCATCTGCCCCCCACGTCGTCTTCCCTACCGAGACGATCTGCTCTCACGGGAGGGGGGTCAGGTTCTCCATCCAGAGGTCAGATCCCTCAATCTTCACTCGTAGCTTTTAAAGGTTGAGGTATAAGGATTGGGACCTCCCTGAAGACGTGATGGAGGTGTTGCTTTCGGCCAGGCGGCCGGCAACAAAGTCTCTGTACCGTTGCCGTTGGAGAAAGTTCTGCGACTGGTGTAGAGTTCAGAATGTGGATCCTTTTGAATGCGACATTCCCATGGTTTTGTCTTTTTTGCTTTCTTTGACAGGGGCTTGCAGGTGGGGACCATTAAAGGTTACCTGGCGGCGCTGTCCATTTTTAAGCGCTCGTCTGAAGAGTGTTCCTATTTTAAGATTCCTTTAATTTTGCAGTTTTTGAAAGGGCTCACTAATGTGTTCCCTCCGTCACCTTTTTTGGTGCCAGGTTGGGATTTGAACCTTGTTCTTAAGTTTCTTATGGGTGCTCCGTTTGAGCCTTTACATTCTTGCCCTTTGTGGCTGTTGACTCTGAAAACTGTGTTTTTGGTTGCGGTTACTTCCGCTCGCAGAGTGAGTGAGTTACAGGCACTTTCAGTTAAGCCACCCTTCACTCTGTTTCACAAGGACAGGGTTGTCCTTAGAGGGTGTCCAGTCAACTGGTCGACAACAAACTGGTCGACTGCAATTTGGTCGACACCATTTGGTCGACCACTGAAGGTGGTTTTGGATTTTCATTTGAGCCAGAAGGTTGTTCTTCCGGCGTTCTATCCTCCTTCACATCCTAGTAAGGAAGAGGAGAGGCTCCATAGGCTTGATCCTCGGAGAGCGTTGAGCTTTTATATTTCGCGCATGTCCCGGGTCAGAGTGGACGATCAGCTTTTCATTGGTTACGCTGGGAAGCGTATGGGACAGGCTGTGACGAAACAGACTTTGTCTCGTTGGATTATTTTCGCTATTTCCGAGTGTTACCGCTTGGCGGGTAAGGACCCTCCGGCTGGCTTGCGGGCCCATTCTACCAGAGGAGTGGCTGCGTCTACTGCCCTGCAGAGGGGAGTTCCTATTCGTCACATCTGTGATGCAGCCACCTGGGCTTCAGTACATACTTTTGTACTTCACTATTCCCTTGATTCCATCAGAGGGCAAGATCTGGCCTTTGGCAAGGCAGTTTTCTATTCCGCAATTTGATTGGGCATGCTAAATTTGTATTCTAAATTCTTTCCCACCTCCTTGCTTGGTACTGCTTTGGGAGTCTGTCATAGATATGGACTATGTCGGAGGACCCAATCCCCTCGAAGAACAAGTTACTTTCTTACCTGGTAACGTTCTTTCGATGGGATGGTCCGACGACGTATTCCATATCGCTCCCTCCCTGCCTTCCCCGCTGCAGAATTTTTTTTGCGATTGCAGCTTGCGTTCCGCAAGGCCTTGTGTGTCTGACTGGCAGAAAACTGGTGGCACACGTTCTGGGAAAACTATAACTTAGGCTATGGGCGCCATGCGTCCTACTTATTACATCGGGTGCCGTCGGAGGAGGTCCTCGGGGAGGGCGCATAGACGTCATCAACGCAGGACGCAGACGCCAAAGATTTTCCAAAGCAGCACAGCTGTGGACATTACCTGTCATAGATATGGAATACGTCGTCGGGCCATCCCATCGAAAGAACGTTGCCAGGTAAGAAAGTAACTTGTTCTTCCGTATGCTGTGAGTGGACCCTAAGTGAATTACTGTAAGAACATATTTGAAGTATAACTCTACAAATATAGTACTTTTTTTAATTTTTGGTTCCTGACTGTTACTGGCCTAAATATATCAGTAAAGGAAAAAAGAGTGAGCCAGACACGTGATGTCAACAGTGATGTCACCAATGACATTTGTGATGTCATCTTTGATGTCCTGAGTGTTAAGTCTTAGCAGTGCACGGTGGTGGCGCGAGTTATGGTTGCTTATCTTACCATAACTGGCGAATTTCAGAGGGTTTTTGGTTTTACTTGGAACCATAACGTCCCTTTAACAAAGTTTTTTTCATTGAATTAGGTTTTTATTAGTGCAACTTAACCATGTCTACGAACATCTGACTTCATTGCGTACCTTCCGGACAGTGCCACATGACCAAATGCTGGCGTGCAGCATGATGACGTGTCTGAGAACCCGTCTGCACTTCACGATAAGATCCGTGCTTCGCAGACCGTTCGGAACTGCATTTTCTACTGATCTAGGAACTTTCAACTTCAAAATTTCCCTTCCACAGCTCCAACACATATTCCTACTCGTCCATTAACACTCTAGTACACAGTATATACTTTTAGCAAAACTGCTTTGTCTTAAAATTGAATCCGCTAATGCCATCCCTCCTCCCCATGAGACACCACCACTGCTGTAGTCAAGGAGCATGAGAAACACTGCCCCCTACCTTAGAAATAACACACAGGCAACATTGTCCCCTGTCCACCTACCCCTCCATATTAGTGTTTGGTTCCTCTTCCCTCATTTCCCTCCCCACCTTTCGTTCTTCGCTCTCCTGCCAAAAAAAGAAATACTTCTGAAAACAACAAAAGAAATGTTCCTTTAGGAACCACCTTTCATAGTTAAAAAATAGAACTAAAAAAATAACTTAGACTCCATCTACTTTATATTTCTCAGTAAAGTACATAGACACAATAGGATTTTCCAACGTTTCCATTTGCATTGTGTTATGCTAATGGGAATATTGTGGCGTTCATCGCCCGTTCCAGCGATGGAACGATGGATACCGGCCTGGCAGCCCAAGTTATCAGCCCAAGCGAAGCGAGGGTGGATAACGAGGTCTCCGGACGATTATCCCCCCATTCCAGCCCCTGTAATGGGGGGATGAAGGCCATTAGCACCCTAGGTTCCCAAAGTGGGAACCCGGGGTGCTAAAAAAATAAGGATTTTTCTTCCAAGATGGCCACCATGGAAAGGGAAGGCGGGGTTCCGTACAGGGCCCCTCTTCACTTTCCATGGCAGCCTGCAGAAGGCAAAAAGAGAACCCTATGACAATATTACCACAAGCACATTTTTCTTCCCTTTCAAACCTATCCCAATTTCGAATAACTTTACCACAAAGCCAGTCCCAGGTGGACATGGCCACATTAACCCCTGGTGTTGTCCCTCATGGTCATGGCCAGTAGCCGGATTGTCCGGATCATGACCTTATTCCATGACCCGGACAATCTGGCCACTGCCATGGCCACAGGCTACACCTCAGTCACCAAAGGTAAATCACTATTTTTTGGACCTACATTATGACACTTGTCAAAAAACAAAATCCATTCAGACTTTACGAAAACATTTATCTCTAGATCTATAATCCTTTTTGCAAACCTTTGTGTAGATTTCTCAAATGGCCCCACATTTATAAGCATTTACAACATTTTGGGACCCCCCTCTAATTTTGCCCTCTCTTGACAAAATCCCACCAAACTTCGCAAAAACATTTATATCTAGATCTATTATCAGTTTGCCAAAATAAGTGTAGATTCGTCAATTGGCACCTCATTTATAAGCTTTCACATTATTTAGAGACCCCCCCTCTATTTTGCCCCCCCTTGACAGAATCCCACCAAACTATGCAAACACATTCGGAATCGGGTCGGGAATATAATTAAAAAAGTTCATGCAGTTTCTTTGAGTGGTTTCAAAGTTATATGCCATCCAAAAACTGCCCTCAGACATCTGAAGTGTCCCCGAATTTCTCAGTACTGTTCGCGAACATCCGAACTGTTCGCAGAGTGTCGCGGCAAAAACCACCTGTTTTTTTGCTTCGTTCGGCCATATCCCATCCTCATCACCCCTCAACTCCGTTTGACAAGTGCAATGTTGTGTTTTGTAATATGTTCTTACCGCGAAGTCTGCAAATCCAAGATGGTGGAAGTTTCCAAAAATCTGACGCACCTCACACTTCACGCCAACCAATCGGCAAACGTGTGTCTGAGGACATGGCGCGAGTCTACTAGCCCATCGGTGTCCTGTCCTCAGAGCGAACAGGGAAGTGTCCACGGAGCGCACATAGATATCAGTAATTTTTTTGCCTTACGTTTTGTTTGTTTAAAAAAAAAAACTACTGGACGGATTTACACCAAATTAACGCTTTCAGGACGAAGCCGCCGCTCCTGCCGCACATTTTGTGAAAATCCGTCCAGCAGTTTGGGCTGTAGGCATGAGCAAAGTTATTTTCCCATTATGTCAAAAAATGACATTTTGGGACCCCCCAATAAATTTGCCCCCCCTGGACCAAACCTCACCAAGCTTTGCTTTTAGCAAAGTTTGGTGAGGGTTTGTCAAGGGGGAGTGAAGTTATAAGCCACCCAAAAAGTGCTCTTCCTATGGGATTAGCAAATTAACCATAACTACATGGCCGCTACCGCAGGCCATGTAATATATTCCTTGGGGACTAGTGGGTGAGACACCCTCTGGTTTCTCTCGCACACCCTACTGCAACAACTTAGGCAAGGTGGAATATGCGGTGAACACAGCCATCACCTTGCTCAGTTAAAACCCTGCCACTCCTTTCTCCATTACAACCATCATATTATATGCACCCCTATGTAATCCAGTAGATTTATTTGGAGATATCTGTGTATTGAAATTAGATGGATTGTGGGAGTAGGAAATGGATTACATTCAAGCTTATTTTGAGGGTAGGAAATGTATTGCACCTTGCTGTAATTCGGGGGCAGGAAATGTGTCGCACTTGGATGTATTTGGGGGTAGGAAATTTCACACTTAGTTTTACTGTGGGGGCAGGAAATGCCATGGGGGTAGAAGATATTGGGGAGGTTAACACATGTATTGCACTTGTAAGAAATTGTGAAGGGTACCACATGTATTGCATGTAAAGAACTCTGAATGCTATCACATGTACTGCTCTGGAAGAAATTGGGAGGTGCCACAAATATTGGAGTTAGAAGATCTGTGAAGGTTGGACTGATTTGAGGTTGGGCAGTGTCCTGCACTTTATAATATAAGCCTGCCATTGCGCTCTGTTAGGCAAGATTGTATGCAGTGCCCTTTGTGTGCACTACAACAACCCTGACCTCCTGGCAATAGGAACCCAACCTTTGGTACAAGTCTGTACTACACAGGTTGGTAATGTGTTGAGCAGCCAGGGTTCTCTCAAGAGGGGTCAATGTGAGCTGTAGGGGAGTTACACAAAGATTCACAGTGACAAGTATTCAAATAAACTCTTACACAAAAGGTTTCTTGATTAAACAATTATTAATTTATTTAACAGTCAGTTTGAGTAAACCTTCGTCAGAAGGGGCAATATAATAGTACCACAAAAATGCACTCCAAAATACACACTCTTAGTTTCTCTAAATCAGTAAGTACCTATTTGGGATGGCACAAACATCCTACACCCTCAGGTTATTAGAATAAAACTAGAGATCTCACAAATATTCTGAAGCAGATAAGTACTTTTGGTAACCCCAATGCAAAGTATATTAACCCCTTCATGCAAGGAAGACAAAACACAATGTCAGACGGAGGCAGAGTCATTCAGGGAGCCAGGACAGGCCAAAGCCAATTGGGCTAAAGTCTAGGTGAGCTGAAGTAAATCTTGCAGGTAAGGAAGTCTTGCACAATGTTTTAGAAGTCTTTGTAGAAAAGAAGAAATCAAAGCATGGCCACAAGCTGATTAGGCTTGTGAGGTAAAGAAGCTGATAGCAACTCTACAGAAGCAACCAAGACAAGTCTCCAAGGAGGACAAGTGAGGTTACACAACAAGAGGTAAGTTCTCTTAGACTTTACAGTACCTTTTTGGTTAGAAGAAAAACGGTTCCAGCTGGCTTCTGTTACTGTGCAGCTCTGCAGATCCTGTGTTCCTGGGCCTCAGTTGTGGGGACAAGAGGGAGGACGTCTGGAGGACTCGTGCACTGCAACGTGACGTTCAGCGACAGAAAACGACCAACTTCTATTCAGTGGCACTTTGCAGTTTCAGCTCCTCACATCACAGCAAATAGCACCACCGCAGAATGGGTTTTCCTTGCATCTGGGGTCCAGGACTCAGAGGTGTCTCAGGCTCGGTCAGTCCTGCTTCCTGGGAGTTTCCGGAGGATCTTCCTGGAGATCTTGGCCAACTTAAAAGCAATGCACACAAACTGGTGTTCTTCTTCCTGGCTCTACGGTTTCCAACAGCAATGGAAATTCAACCAGCTTCGAGAGGATGTCGAGGAGGCTAATCTTATAGTTGATTGGTGCCACCAACTCAAGGGGGGGGAAGTCGTCCTTGCAGGGCTTCTCTAGTCGAGGCGAATTCAGAGCTTCAGCACAGCAGCAGGTTTCACCGGGCAAACCAACAGTCCAGGAGTCGCAGCAGGCGTCTCTTCCAAGTTCTTCTTCGGATTCCTTTGTCCAGTGGTTGACCGACCCCCCCCCCCACCCAAACCCCTGTTTTTGGTGTTAAAACACCGTTTTTTTTTACCTATACTAGTGCAAAAAAATATATATATACTTTAAAAAAAAAATTGACCTTTTTGTTTCAAGTCAAATTGACTTGAGCATTTTGTCATTCGATCAAATGCATTCGAACATTTGACCGGGCACCCTTGAACGCTTGGGAATACTTGATAATACACTTCAAAGGGCACTTTCACTTTTGTGTTTGTTTGCGGCTACATTTGTATCAATGTTAGAAAGGGAAAAGACAATGTATTATCGGTTATTTATGTGGTTTTCAACAGTGTATACAGTAAAGCATTTATTCTGCAAACACATATAGTAAAGTCACTTAAATGGAGGAAAATTGTTGGTTAATGTAAGATAAGCTTGGTTCAAGGTCCTATAGAGGGTTTCTTCGCCTAGTGTAAGTCTGTTAAGTCCCAAAACGCAACCCTAGCTAAAGGCAGTTTCAGAGAGGGCTTGAAGTCTTGGTGAAGAGTTCCTGTGGATGTCTTCCAGTCTCTAGTGTTATTGAAGCAGCAAAGTAACACCTGTGTGTGCTGGTTCCACATAGAAAAAGTTAAGCCAGACGGGGATCATTTTACTGTTCTTGGGAACTGTAGTTCACCCAAGCAAATATAATTAAACATTAAGAGAAGTCCATGGGACTTCTTAGTGGCACTGCACATAAAGTGATGTGCGTTACCATGCAAAAAGCAGATACCTATGGAGTTTGTGAGATGCCATAAAACAGTAAAACACAAAAATCCCAGTCAGGAAAAATGCACGAGGGGGTGAGAAAGGTCCTATTCACTCAGGAGTGAAAAATCACAACCCCTAAGTCAGCAAAAGAGCTCTGGGTCTCTAAGGTTGAAGGAAATTGGCACAGAAAATGAACATTCTCCCTAACACTGTTTGTTCCCACTAGCCAAAGAGAAGGCGTTGTCCTCGTTGGAGCTCCTGTCGCATGGGTCAGGACAGCAGTAGTGGCTTCACGGTGTTGTAAAGTGTCTGCATGCATCTCTGGTCGTATTCTTCGGTTACTTCAGCTTCCAGTGGTCGACCTGCTTTTCACTCTAGAAGCATCAGCTATTATACAGTTCCAGCGCACACTCCTCTGCAATCTCTCTTAGCATTTTACAGAAAGGGGCGTTTGGCTATCCAATCTGGACAGCCACACCCCCACGCCCCTGCCCCTCCTCTGCGGGAACTGGACCTATTCAGGCACTCTGGCAAACAAAGGACAGGGTTTGTAAAACTCCTCCCCTACTTCCTGCCTGCCCAGACACTTTGGAGCCTAGGCGGGTGTTAGGGAAAATTTTCAGAAATGTGCTAATTCCCTTCTACCTTAGAGACCCCCAACTCTTGTGCTGGACTTTAGGACTTTTCATTTTTATCCTGAAGAGAGTGAGACCTTTTTCCCACTCTCTCGTGCATTTTTATTTGATTTGAACTGTTTTTCTTTTGGTTTTGAAGTCTGACAAACTCCATAGGCACCATCCTTTTACATTGTGACACACAGCATTCTCAGTGCCGTGTCATAAAAATCATGTGGATTTCTGCTAAGGTTAAAATACCTTCTCTTGGATAAACTACTGTTTCCAAGAGTAGTGAAGTGAAATTGACTTTACTTAACTTTTTCTCTTTGTAGAGGCAGCACACACCATCTTACAATAGGGTTCTGGAGGGGTTACTTAGTATCCCCTTTGTTATCTTCTCATGTAACATTTTTATGTTACCCCCTCTACAATTAATGGCTGGTGGTAGTGTTTGTATTTTTCCTACCATTGTGTTTTTCTACCACAGGCTGAATCCTCAGCTGCAGTATTGCACCCATGGGTGCCCATTTTTGTCAAAATGGCCCGGTCTTCTTTTTTCGGCATTTGTTGCTGGAAAGGCCCTTCTTCAGATTTACTGTGCGTGCCAAACCAGGTTTGGTCACTTTGTTTGTTTTGTCTTTGGGAGGATTCACTGGTGAAGCCTGCCTCTGGCTCCATTGTGTCTGACAGGGCAGGAGGCATGGGAGGTGCCCGAAACTCCCTGTGCTTAGTCTCCTTGATTACAGGTATGCACTGAAAGGTGATTGGCCAGCCGGCTGTCCTTATGTGTCCTGTGTGAATGACACCTAGGCTGCGAATGAATGGGAACGATTTGCATAAAAGGCGAGGTCTTGGAAGGCAGAGTTGACCACTGGATGAAGGAACCGAAGAAAGAAACTGGAAGAGACGCTTGCTGCAACTCCTGGATCGTTGGTTTGCCCGACGAAGCCCTGCTGCAGTGCTGAAGCTGCTATTTCGACATTGGCTAGAGAAGCCCGGACGGTCGACTTCTCCTCTTGGTTTGGTGGGACCAATCGACCCTAAGACTAACTCGATTGAAAAGCCCCCTCTTTGCTGGCTGTTCTTCCATTGCTGCTGCAGGAACCGAGTGCCAGGGACGCGAACACCAGAATTGAGTGCATCATTTTTAAGCTGGAACCGAGCTCCAGGAAGATCCTCCGGACTCCCTTGAAGCAGGGCTGACCAAGCCTGAGGCACCTCAACAGAGTGTTGGACCCCAGAAGCAAGGAAAGTCCACAAGGTGTCCAAGAACCGCGGTGGTGCTATTTGCGAGAAGCTGAAACCGCAAAGTGCCGCTGATTTGAACTTTGCCCATTGCTGCCACTAACCTTCGAATCGTAGTGCAGGAGTCCCCATGACTGAGGCCCAGAAACAGGATCTGCAGGAACTAGAACAGGAACAGAAGCCAGCTGGAACCATTTCTTCAGACCTAATTTACTGTGAACTAGGGGTACTTAGCTTTTGTGTGTAGCTTGCTTGCTCTCAGTTGAGACTTGCATTGGCCGCCCCTTTGCAGAGTTGCTGCCAGCTTTGCCCTTCACAAGCCTCACAGCTTGTGACCCAACAGTGATTTCTTCTACAACGCAACTCTTTAACATTGTGCAAGACGTTTACCTACCTTCAAGAAGTGCCTCCGCTCCCCTAGACTTTGCTCAAGTAACATTGGCCGTCCTGGCTCCCTGAAGACTCTTCTAACCACTGACTTTGTTTTTTAACTATCCCTCCAAAAAGTCATGCATACCTTACTTGTATAGCTGGGAAAGGGTTAGTCTACATTGCATTGGGGAGGGGGAGGTGGGGTTCAAAAGTGCTTACCTGTTTGAGAAACTTGTTAAACCATTGTTTCCTTCCCTAACCTTTTTTCCTTTTTGCCACAACTTCAGTATTACCATTTAAGTGTGGAAAGTGATATATCAATGTCGACAGTGTCCTAACTATTGAAATCACCTCAGGGTGCAGGAAAGTCTGTGTGCCATCCCAAAAGGGTATCTACTTACACTCCTTCAGTTCATTGAAGTATTTTGAAGTTTATTTTTATTGTTGCCAATTGCTTCCTTCTAAAGAAGGCTTATTTTAAAACTGACTGTTAAATTAATAAATATCAATAAACCTTGAGTAGAAGTGTTATTTGAATACCTGTCACTGTGAATCTCTGTTACAACCAGACAACTCACATTGACCCCTTTTTGAGATAAGCCTAGCTGCTCAGTCACTCTACCAACTTGTGTAGTACAGACGTGTACTAAAGGTTGGGTTACCTTTTACCAAGAGGACCAGTCTGGTGTAGTCTCCCACAGGGTTACTATATACAATCTTGCTCACAGCGATGATCCCTACTGGTTCCCGCCAAAGGCAAAACACACACACATGCCCCACCTCCCCCTCCCAGAATGGTACAAGAACAACCATTCTATTAATGGCTAAAAAAGGAGGAGGGTCCCAAGTTGGTACTTGGGTGCCCTTTTTGTGCACCACTGAGGCTAAGGACATAGCCTGCAGTACCAAAAAATGCACAATAGTTGTTAGAATACATCCACTGCCACCAGCCATAACTGTGGGGTGTGCCAATCTCTTTCTATACAGTTTTGGGAGGGATACTAAGTATCGCTCTATCCCTTAGAATGGTAGTTACTTGGGGATAGAAGGACAAACAGAATTAAATGAGTAAAGTAGATCAAATCAGTGAAGTGGTTAATAAGAATAAATCATACGGAAACAGTAAAGAGATTTAAACTCCTGAAATGGACATAATGCATTAGGAGTGAGCGAAGTGAATGGCGTGGATGAAATAGTTAGAATGGATGAAGCGTGTGGAACAGATGAATGCGCTGAGTGGAAGAATGCATGAGTGGAAGAACATATAGTTCGAATGAATGTGTAAATCGAATGAGTACGTAGATCAGATGAATGTATAGAATGGATGAACATGTTGAGCGGTTGGGTGTGTAGAGCGGTTGGGTGTGTAGAGCGGACGGGCGTGTAGAGCGGATGAGTATGTAAATAACAGAAGCGAGTAGGGCGCAGGAGTGTGTATAGCCGATGAGTGTGGAGAGTGTGTAGTTCGCTGAAGCAATGAATGTGCAGACCTGGCGAATGCATAGAGCGGATGAGTGCATAGAGCGGATGAGTGCATAGAACAGGATTAATGCGTATTAGCGAATGACTTTATAAGGCTGATGGGTGCATATTGCTGTTGAATGCGTGGAGAGTGCGGGGAGCGGGTGAGTGCGGGGAGCGGGTGAGTGCGGGGAGCGGGTGAGTGCGGGGAGCGGGTGAGTGCGGGGAGCGGGTGAGTGCGGGGAGCGGGTGAGAGCGTAGAGCCGATGAAGGTGTAGTGCATGCAAGGGGATAAAGTGGACAAATGCCTAGAGTTACATAGACCGGGTGAGTGCGTAGAACGGATAAGCATGTAGAATGGATGAGTGTGGAATGCATGCAGAGCTGATGAGTGCGTAGAACGGATGAGTACGGGGAACGGATGGATGATCAGGATGGATGAGCTGAGCGGAAGAATGTGCAGAGTGGAGGACTGCATAGAACAGACTAGTGGGTAGAGCCGGCAAATATATAGAGCAGACCAGTGCAAATGAGCGAATGAGTGCATATGAAAAAAGGGGTACGCAGAGGGGGTGAGTGCGCAGAGGGGGTGAGTGCGTAAAACAGGTTAATGCATAGAGCGAACGAGTGCCTAGAGCGGAACGGACGAGTTGCTTAGAGCGGATGAGTATGTAGAACGAACAAGCGCAGATTGCATGCAGTACTGATGAGTGCGTAGAATGGATGAGTACGTAGAGCTGCTGGATGCGTAGAGCGGTGTAGATGGAGTCTATATGGATAGAACAAATGATATATGTGAATGGAATTGATCGCATATATAAATCGAATGGGTGACGTACGTTGATGGAACGGCTGACACATGTGGATGGATCGGGTGCCGTATGTGGATAGATCGGGTGCCGTATGTGGATGGATCGGGTGCCGTATGTGGATGGATCGGGTGCCGTAGGTGGATGGATCGGGTGCCGTAGGTGGATGGATCGGGTGCCGTATATGGATGAAATGGGTGAAATGGATGGAAAGGATGAAGGATGAAGATGTTACCGCGAAATATGTGGACGGAGTGCATAAAACAACTTAGAATACACAAACAGATCGGAGTAAATAGAGCGCATTTGAATGCGTGTGGCTGACTGGAGTGCATGCGTGTGGCTGACTGGAGTGCGTACGTGTGGCTGACTGGACTGCGTACGTGTGGCTGACTGGACTGCGTGCGTGTGGCTGACTGGACTGGAGTGCGTGCGTGGGGCTGACTGGACTGGAGTGCGTGCGTGGGGCTGACTGGAGTGCGTGCGTGGGGCTGACTGGAGTGCGTGCGTGGGGCGGACTGGACTGGAGTGCGTGCGTGGGGCGGACTGGAGTGTGTGGAGCAGACTGGGGTGCATGGAGTGGATATGAGTGCATGGAACGGACTGGAGCGCATAGAATTCCGTGACGTATATAGTATGGTTTGGAATGCAGAGAACGTTTGAAAGAGCATATAACCCATCCTATCACGCCACCACGCTTACTCTCTCCTTTACACCACCACTCAACTAGAACACAGAGATACTATGACACCATTCGGTATAACTGTTCTCATACTAACATCCGCCGCACACTCCCCATCATTCTAAGTAAACACTGCTGGTTACACCCCCCCACAGCCAGGTGTTCTCCTCAGGCCTAACACAGCCACATTCGGTCTGGATAAATCCTGCCAGAACGAACACATACTCCTGATCTCTCAACCACCACACCTACCGCTAAGAAGCAGCTATTACACGAATACTGCACCAGCTGCACACATACCCGGTGCTCACACGCACCTTTGACTCTCTGTACTGATCTGAACTTCGATTCTCAAGGGCGTTCAACCTACCAGCACCTTCAGACCATACCAATGGTATATAAGGTGCTATATAAATGCAAAATAACATAACATATTAAAAAAGAATACTAAAGGAGGACCAGGAGGGTCCCAAGCAACACTACCAATAAGGAGCTGTGTGCTGAAGTGGTAAAACACAGATGCCTTTTAAGAGTTATGGAGCAGACAGACTACATAGTATAGGTAGAATACAAATAATAGTGTTTCAGAAGACAGAGCCTAAAAGATGAATGAGTGGAAAAAAGGCTCCACTCGTTTAGGATTGAAAGAAAAAGGTCCAGAAGTCCAGCAAAAAGTGCTGGGGGGTCTCACTAGGCGAGGGGATGAAGCATAATAATTATACATCTCCTGGACTCTGTTGAGGGGACTCCTGAAGTTTTGTTCGGATTCGCACTTACGAAGGCAATGTACTCGATGATGCTCAGTGGTCCCCGGCATTGAGATTCTGCAACCTTGGAAAGTCACAGCAAGTCAGGAGTTGCGCCAACATGAAGCTTGTCTTAAGGCTAGTTGGTCCCACTAGCCCAAGGGAGGAAGTCGTCCCTTGCCGGTCTTCCCATTCGAAACTAACACGGGGTCAGCACAGCTGCAGGGCTTCACCGGGCACTTCACAGTCCAGGAGGGTGCTGCTGGTGTTTATTCACGTCTTCTTCTGCAGATGTTGTCCTTTAGTGGTTGACTCTGCCTCTAGTCCTAAAGACCTTGCCTTTTTGAGCAAGTTCGTATTTATTCACATGCCTCAGCTGTCAATCACCCAGAAGGGTGGCTGTCCTAGCGGACAGCCAGCTGGCAATCAGAACTAGTTTGTCTCAGGCACATCTAGAGACAAAGGACCAGGGATGTTTCAGGAACCTACCTCACTTCCTGCCTTTCCAGACACACTGGAGTCTGGGCGGGCTTCAGGACTGAAGCCCGCCAAAGGCAAAATGCACAAAGGACTCAAACCAGATTCCAACAGAGTAAAGGCCTAGAAGGAACTAACTGACAAGGAATGGAGAAAAAAGAATGCTGGGGCCATTTTGGGAAAATGTTCACCTTTGGGTGATGTACTGCAGTTGAGAAATCAGTCTGCAGATAGATGGCACAAAGGTGGTAGAAAACAAACCACTGCCATCAGCCATTCAAGTTAGTTAGTGTAACAGAATGTTACATGAGAAGTAGAATAAGGAGTTATCATGCAACCGAGTCCAGCAAAAGTGCTGGTGGTCGCTAAGGTTAAAGGGAATTCTCCCTAACATCCAGCCACACACTTTAGAATGCAGCTACAACTAGGACGCATTTGGTCTAACTGGACACTTGTGTCTTCGACATCCTTACACCAGACTTGCCTCAACACCTCTGCCATTAAAATATAGCGACAACCTAAATTCTGTCTAGCTGGAGACATGACAAGTCTCTTGCACTGACGCACTCCTGTGACCTCCTTCAGCCCCCATTCGTGTTCCTGATCTCTTGGGTTGCTTACTGGAGCCTAGCGAGCCCACCTAATTTCTAATCTTGGCCAAATTCCAGCATGCATTTTAAGCCTTTTCAGAGAATTTTCCCATACCTGGACTTCGGTCCGCAAGGGTGTTCCCACCACAAGCGGTTTGAGGCCATACAAATGAGAAAAGAAACTATATAAATCACTACTACTATTACTATAGAATAGCTGAAACACAGCATCACTTCTTCTGTAGATTATTTTGTCTGGGAATATATAGAGGTTAGGTTCATTTTACGTAAGTCCCTGTGGTCCTATTCCTTACTCTGGTGCTACTAGTGGTTCCCTCAAGCTCACCAGGTTTTCCAAGTGCTAGTTTTGGCAGATCAGCCCAATGCCTTACTCCCAGGAGATGGAAGGGGTGGTTCACATGTAGAGTACAAACATTTCCTTAATACCAAATAAGAGAAGAGCCACACACCATATTTGTGTAAAATATCTTCAGAAAATGGAAGAGGAAAAGCATACGTAGCATGTTAGTTAAACCTTGGTAGCAGAACAGTCACAATGTATCTGGTAAGCAACATTTTTAAATAAGGTTTCTTTGAGAGTCCTTCCTGAAAAAGAAACTGCAGTAGTTTGTAGGTCAAATGCTTTTTGTGATAGGCTGGCAATTTCAAGAGAGACCGAGAGGGACCTGTAGTGCGATTAGGAGCAGTTTTTGTGGCAAAGGGTTACCTTTGTGCGCAAGTGCACCAAGGAGTAGCTTCTGGAGTTCTGTTTGACAGAAGCCCTCAAGAATCACTTAAAAAATTAAGAAGGGGTCCATGCCTGACTTGCCAAGAGCGACCGAGGATCAGGAGAGCAATGCCCTGGGACTGGAAAAAACAAAACGGTCTCAAGGAGTCAGTGACTGTTTCCGTCATGGTTTTTTCAGGGTTTTTCGGTGACCACAATACACTCCAGCAAGAGCACACCCATGCAGAAGGAACCACCAGAACCTTGAGACAAATGATTATTCTTCTTTTGGCAGTAGCTAGTACAGGGGATGGAGGCAGAGGAGCAAACACGCAAGTAATCTGTGGTCAGCATTTGCTGTCTATTTAGGGTTCCCGTGTAGTCCACTCGCATGTGGCCTGGCATCTTATGATTAGTCTAGGAGAGTCTCATAGGAAGTAGGGATATTGAACTAGCAACGGAGCAGGATCATCCGCCGAAGCAGAATTGGAAAAGCAAGTTTGACATTGTGGTTGCAGGGCTCCGGCCAGCGCTTGGGCTTCACAAGTGAGGGGAGATGGAACCCAAAGGCTTGTCTTGGTGAAGATTGTTTGGTCAGTTCTGGCCAGAGCCTTTGTGGTCCTAGCAGCAAAGGGCACTCCCTTCTGTATCCAGCAATGCAGGTAGGGTCAGAAGCTTCAGGTTGACTTAGCCTTCAGTCAAGAGAAGTGATCCGATTGTCTGCACTGGATTGGGGGGAAAGGAGCGCTGTTGTGCGTTCTTTCTAGTCTTCCTGAAGAGGAGAGCTTTACTCTTGGATTCTTCAGAGCATCACAGGATGCAGATGCAACGCTTCAGTCCTTCCTCTGGTATTGGGCCTTCCAAAGTGCAGGTTCAGAGATCCAGCTGTAGACAGAGTAAGGGGCGTCTGCTTTTATTGCCTTTAGGGATCGGACATCGCACACAATCACACATCAAGCATAATTTAAACAGTGTGGTAGTCCGCCAATGGCAGACCATCCCTCTAAGCACACCCAGGCATTCTGGAAAAGGCTCTAACACAAAGGAATGAATCCACACTGTCCTAGACATGCATCTTCATATGCCAGTCGGAACTAGTTTTAGGCATACTGAACCCCCAATCCTGGGACACACATCCGGTGGCCAAGTATGACCACTCCCTCTGACATACACAGAGGGACAAGTTACTAGTCATGTGGCCCCCTAAGGTCTTCTAGACGAAAGACTACAAACTCCATTTTGATGAACTAAGGAGGGGGTCAAAATGGACCCATCTAGGTAAAATGGATTCCACCCAGTGGATGCATTCTACACACCCACTACCAGTCTAGCCACATAAGTAATGAAGAGAATACTCTGGGAGACTATGGGGTACTTTTGGGATACATCTTCTTAGGGGTCATAAGGACTCCATACAGAGCACAGAAAATACAGAACCACACTGTCAGGCTTTGGAGTAGGCTTGGATGGGAGAAAACCAGTCACAAAAACGCAGAAAAGCCAGCAAAGGGTACATGGGGGGGGGCTACCACATGTGGTTAAAAGGTGAGCTGTCTGCTTAACCATAACTAGATTAAACATTACTGAATCCTGTCCAAGCCTTGAAAACACCACTTGTAGTGATGTAGGCAGAGCACCCCTTCATTGCATTTCCATTTTTGACCCCCTACAAAAATGGCAATAAGTAGATCTTGATTGTTCTACATTTTGCCTCCAGATATGCTGAGGTCTTCCTTCTGAAACCCCACTGCCAAAGGCATTCTGAAACATCTAGCACTTTATTTTTACTGGGTAGGTCTTCTTAATGAGATTTTGACATACAAAGCGCACATGGTCTCATTATTCACACACAAATTAGAAGAGTAAGCAGCAGCCTTTGTATAATTAAGCAAGAGTGTAATGCAATGATTTTAAAAGTATACAGAAAATCAGTTTTATGGCTTAACATTCCAATCTCTTTTTTTTTAAGAACTCCAGATACCCAGGAAAATGTCAATGTACCGGCAAGTACCCTTGAGCCGCATTAGTGGAGCTTTACAAGTTGGTTTAAGATACCCATTGGAAATGATGGGACCAGTTCAGTAGGCCCTGCTGCAATTGAAAAAATGCAGGAAAGCCTCTGTTCTACCCCACATGAGCGGAATTAACTGGAACCAGCCCCATGGGGCGCCAGAGGAGACACTCTTGAAGAGTTGCAGTTACAGGTTCAAGACTTGGAAGTTCCAGTAAGGAACAATGAAGGATTTGGACCAATGAAAGTCAACAGTGTACCAGGGTAGAGAGGGGGACAGGGGGAACCTGCAGAACCCACCAATACCGAACCCAGGTGACCACTGATGGGGAAAATCCACAGAATAACCAACATGCCCAGGACACAGGAGTAAATATTCAGAGCACTGGTTTTGGAGCACTTTATTCAGGAATACCAGAACAACTCAGTGAGTACAAATCTTTTCCGGCTGGTACCCAGAGACTTGCATTACTGAAAGACTACCACTTGGCCCAAAGAAAAAACACCTTCCCAGGAGAATGGCTCACCAACCAGGAGGAGAAACAAAAATGGAGAAAGCTCCAAGAAGGTGTAGAGCAAGACCAAAGTGAGCTGCACAGCTTGATGGGAGGAACAGAGCCGACCGCTAGCTGAAAACTGTCCACGATTGGGGCAATAGTGGAGGCAACCGAAAGTTGCCAGAGACTGAGAGCAAAAGCAGGGTAGTGATGTCACACCACTTTCTGGACAACTGACACTTCTTTCCTTGTGGTGCTAGAACCAGGAGGATAATAATGGGTAGCCTGTGGAAAAATGTCCCCAAAAACAACCCTAGCCCAGCACATATTGCCCATACATGAGGGCAACTAGGAGCAACCTAGGAAGGACATCCTACAGCTAAAAGTCAACTGCAGAAAGGGACCAGCGTGCACAACCAGTATGGTGAAACCTGGCCCTAAAATTCAGCAGCCCAGTTTTGTGTCAAAGACTACAATTGAGATAAGTAAACCAGCAGAATCCCAGCAGACTTGAGTAACTCGGTAGATCTACACATTCACTCATGCCACCTCTCCAGTCTCACAAAAGACAGACTCACAGAGGTCTCGGCGTCAGGCCAATTGGGGTCCAATCTAAGCAACTACAAAGGGTGCATTGCTAGTCTCTGTGGGCTCATGTGTGCATAACAGCCATCTTAGGCCTGTCTTATGTTTGCCCCAAACAAAGGGATGCCCCAAAACTAGACTGCCGAGAGTAGGACATAAAAAGATGCATTAATATCCCAATCACTACCATGGCATCCTTCGCTCCTCATTTCCAGTGTTATGCCGATGACGCACAGCTTTCCTTCAAGCTTCCCTCGACTACCCCCTCGTCCTTGTCTCCGATCCCTTCGTCTCTGATCCATTCAGGCATGGTGTGCAGCTAACGATCTTTGCCTTAATACCAGTAAGACAGAGATCCTTCTGATTGGGACACCTGTGCCCTCTTTTCCTCCTACCCTCTGGCCACCCTCTTTGGACCTTCTACCCCCACCATCTTGTGAGGCCAAAAACCTTGCGGTCATCTTCATTCCTGCTCTCTCCTTCATCCCTCACATCATGAAACTTACTAAGAAGTCCCAGGTCCAGCTCCACCTCTTTAGAGGCATTCTTCCTTTCCTCACCTTCCCCCAGAAGCTCAATGTCTCTAGAACCTTGGTCCTCTCCAGGCTGGACTACTGCAACAGCCTCTTGTCCTCCCACGTATTGCTCATCTATGGTATCTCCAATATCCAGCTTCAGAAATGTTTTTTTTCGGCAGAGGGCACTGTGCATCGATCCGGTCGACTCGATGTCCCTCGAGGGCTTCTGTCTGGAGGGTGATGTCATCGAAGGTATATATGGAACGTACAGAGCCGGTAGGCTTCAGTTCTGTTTTTACGAGTAAGCTTTTGCTTTGTGAACTACAGCGCGCTTCATATTTTTTTTCAACATTGTGAATGTTGTCGTCTTCGCCTCCCAGAACCCTGAAGACCAGGTTTAAGAAATGCCAAGACTGCAATGCTAAAATGTCACTGACGGACCTACATCAGGTGTGCTTGTGATGTCTTGGTGTGGAGCACAAGATCTCGACCTGTCAGAAGTGATGACCGGGAAAGCTCTGAAGGAGCATAAAGGGAAATTGGCAGTAGGTAGACTCCCCAAAAAATTCCCTTTGACTACGCCGTCTCCGACGAAGCGAGAGATGACTCTCGTTGATAGAAGTCTAAAAGGTCAGGTCACAAAGTGGTTCTCACCATTCCTCCTGGAGGAAATCGAAGAAAAGGCATCATAAATCGCCTACTTTCATCTTCCTCGCTCGACTCCTCTCCAGAGAGCACTATATCGTGACCCACTAAGGCCTCTTCTCCGGCTGAATGGGAATCATTTCAATGGATTGTGTCCTCCCTCATCTTTGATATATTGAAGTCTGCTTGCAACTTGCTTTGGAAAATGTTTCCAGAGGATCGAGCGTCGTGCAGCGTCGAATCTTGGTCCTCGACGATCTCCCTAGTGTCCCTTGTGATGTCAACACTGGTATATAGAGCATGTGTGCTGACCGTTACCTCAGTTGCGTTTTTTCCTCATCGCTGCGTGCTTCGGAGCTACTCGCCTCAGCGATTTCAATTGCGTTTTCTTCGATATGGCCTCCACACTGAAGACTGGCTCCAAGCGACATTCAGACTGAGGGGCCAGGATGTCTATTGCAGACACTCACCACGTTTGTCTATGGTGCTTTGGATCGAGCCACAAATCGATGGCTGTTAAGGCCTTACAGGAAAGGAAGGGAAACTCGATGCAGATAAGCCCTCCCCCCAAATCCCGGCCCCTACCCCATGGAAAAGGAAATCATCCTCTGACTCGATGTTTCTCCTGTAAATAAAGTTCTAAACATAGACGTTCGAGGTCTCATTCACGACGCTCTTCCTCCTCTTCCCATAAGAAGGGTAAGAAACGGCATTGCAGGTCCTTGTCATCTTAGTCTTCCTCTTCAGAAAGAGATTCTTTTCCAGAAAAGAACTCGACTCCATCAGTGTTGGAAAACTTCAGAGTAAAAATGTTAGACATGTTTTAAAAACTAGCTCCTCTGAATGTTCCTCTAAAGGTGTAAGAGAAAAGTGGCCACCCGTCTGAGTCTATCAAGACCGGAAGGGAATCTCGTGTGTCTCCTTCTCACGTGCCTCAGAGCCCGGGAAGAGAGGTTCTTCGACATAAGTTGAAGGAATCTTCCACGATGCACAAGAAGCCTGTGTCTGTTCCCTCAAACTATCGAAACATTTATGTTCATCGCCTGAACTTTCGAGGCATGCGATACATATAGAGCTTTCGAAGAAACCTAAATCGTCGATGCATTCATCAACAGTTCGAATAAGCTGACGAATCCTTCGCCTTCAGCTTCAGAGCATTCTTTGCTCTCGAAGACTGTTGTGTATGCCTGATAATGTTAAATGTTTCCAACCCATTCCTAGACCTGATTTATTTAGGAAAATGGGTTAAATCTTTTAAGATGACCAGCCCCCTTTTGGGTATGAATATGGGACACCAAATGATCCAGGAGAATTAATTTCAGATGAATCCAAGATGCAGAATCTTGTGGAGACATTAAAGGAACTCAGTAGCTGGGAATCATCACCAGAGACCGAATTGCATAATCCTGAAATATCTGGTTATGCTGATCCCTCTTACAGAGCAGTAATTGGTAAGGTAGCTGAATATCTTGGATGGCCCAGACCTGCAGCTGGTGTGGAGGTTGATGATCTCACTGATATCCTAGACAGTGTGCCAGTCAGAGAAGCTGTATTGCAATTTCAGACAGCCTTGAGTATGAGTAAGGAGAACTGGCTAAAACCAGATTCTGTTCCATCTTTTAATAAGGTATTAACAATAAAATACAAAACTGCTTCCCTTCCATAGAGCTTCAGTTTTTGAACAGGCACCCAACACCAGAGAGTTTAGTAGTTCAAGCAGCAATACTTCCTTCGAAAGCTGCAGCCTATCCTTCTGCTCTGGCAGGTAAAGAAGATAGGAGGATTGACTCATTGGGTAAAAGAGTATTTAGAGCAGGAAGTATGGCACTCAAATCTACCAATGCTACCAGTGCATTAGCAAAATACACACATAACCTTTGGGGTGTAGCCTGTTAGGGAGAATTCTCGGAAATGTTAATTCCCTTCTACCTTAGAGACCCCCAGCTATTTTTGCTGGACTTTAGGACTTTTAATTTCTAACCTGGAAAGAGTGAGACCTTTTTACCACTCTCTTGTGTATTTTTCTGCGATTTGGACCAACTCCATAGGCATCATCTTTACATTGTGATACACAGCACCTTCAGTGCAGTGACACAGGGAAGTCGCTTAGATTTCCCAAAGGTTTAAATACCTTCTCTTGGTGAAACTACTGTTTCCAAGAGCAGTGAAGTAAAATTGACTTCACTTATATTTTATAACTTTCTAGACAGAGCACACACTATCTTACCATAGGGTGCTGGAGGGGTTACTTAGTATCGCCTTTGTCTAGTTTCTTATTTAACTTTTTTATGTTACCATTTCTACAATTAATGGCTGGTGGCAGTGGTTTTCTTTTCCTACCATTGTGTGTTTTTACCACAGGCTGCAATTGCAGCGACAGTAAGACACCCATGGGTGCCCGTTTCGTCAATTGGTCTTCTTTTTTCGCCATTTCTTGTTAGAAAAGTCCTTTTTGAGAATTACTCTGTGCACCAATCCAGGTTTGGTCGCTTTGTTCATTTTGTCTTTTGTCTCAGGACTGAAACCCGCCTCTCGCTCCAGCATGTCTGGCAGGAGCAGGAAGTGAGGGAGGTGCCCAAAACTCCCTGTGCTTAATCCGCTTGGTTACAGGAATACACCCAAGGGTGATTGGCCAGCTGGCTGTCCCTGAGGGCAGCCAGCATGCTGTGAGTTGCAATTAGGCTGCAAATGAATGGGAGAAACCTGCATAAAAGGCAAGATTTTTGCTTGGAAGGCATAGTTGACCATTGGACGAAGGAATCGGAAGAAGAACTTGGAAGAGCCGCTTGCTGCAACTCCTGGACTGTTGGTTTGCCCAGTGAAGCCCTGCTGCATTGCTGAAGCTCCGAATTCACCTAGACTAGAGCAGCCCTGCAAGGACGACTTCTCCCCTTGGGTTGGGGGGGACCAATCAACCCCAAAGTGAACTCGTCTGGACATCCTCTCGGAGGTGGCTGTACTGAAGTGCCAGGGAGAGGAACACCAAATCGAGTGCATCGCTTTTAAGTTGGACCCGAGTTCCAGGAAGATCCTCCGAACTCCCATGAAGCAGGACTGCCCAAGCCTGAGCCACCTCAACAGAGTGCTAGACCCCAGATGCGAGGAAAGTCCATTAAGGTATCCAAGAACCACAGTGTTGCTGTTTGCCAGAGACGTGAGGAGCTGAAACCACGAAGTGCTGCTGATCTGAAGTTTGCCCACTGCTGCCGCCGACCTTCCATTCGTAGTGCAGGAGTCCCAAGACTTCCTTCCACTTGTCCCCATGACTGAGGCCCAGGAACACAGGATCTGCAGACCTACACAGGAACAGAAGCCAGCTGGAAGCCTTTTTGTTTCTAACCAAAGGTACTGTAACATTAAGAGGACTTGCCTTATGCCATATCATATCTTGTTGTGTAGCCTTGCTTGTTCTTAGTTGAGACTTGTCTTGGTTGCCCTTGCAGAGTTGCTTGCAGCTTTTACCCCACCCCCCCCCCCTGACCCTCCAAAAGCCTCCCGCTTGTGGCCCTACAGTGATTTTCATTTTATACAAGCATTCCTAAAACATTGTGCAAGACTTTTTACCTAACTACAAGAAGTGCTTCAGCTCCCCTAGACTTTTGCACAGCTAACATTGGCTGGCCTGGCTCCCTGAAAGACTCTTCTTACCTCAGACTTTGTCCTTTACCTTTCCCTCAGGAAAGGTTAACTTAGTTTGCATTTGGAGCGTCCATAAAAAGTACTTTCCTGCTGAACGATATTTAACTATTGTTTTCTCCCTCTGAAACTTTCCTTTTGATCTTCACTCAGTATTGCTCTAAATGTGCCAGTGATTAATCAATGTCCACAGTATCACCTGCCATCCCCAATGGGTATCCTCTGATTTTGTGAAACTGAGTGTATTTATTGAAGTATATTTTGTGTTGTATGATTGCTCCCTTCTAAAGAATGCTTATTCAGCTGACTGTTAAATTTAATAATTGAATTGTTTAAACAAGAAACCTTGTGTGTAAGTGTTTATTTGAATAACTGTCATTGTGAAACTCTGTAACAACTTTATTGCTCACATTGACCCTTCTTGAGATAAGCCTGCCTGCTCAGCCACACTACCAACCTGACTCCTCCTCCCTAGACTTTTCTACTGCTCTACTCTTCTCTTTGGACTCCCCTCACCTCTCCCCCCTCAAATCTATCTACCACTCTGCCATTCGCTCCCTCTGCCTCCTCTCTTCTCTCGACTCATCTCCTCTTCCATTAACTCACTAGGCTGGCTCCCATTTCGCTCCCAGCTCAAATTCAACTTCCTCTGTCTATTTTTCAAAGCCCTCTATGGTCTTGCCCCTCCTTACCTATCCTCCCTTCTCACTTTCTATACTCTTTCTCATTCTCTCCGTTCTGCAGAACTTTTCCTTCTCTCGACGACTCCTCCCCCCTCTACCACCCTGTTTCCGCTCCTTCCACCTTCACGCACCCTTCTACTGGAATCCCTTTCCTCTTCCCGTCTGCTCCATCACCTCCTACCCCTCATTTCGCACTTCTCTAAAATATTCTCTTCCACTCCCCCCCTTTCCAGCACCCATTGTTTCCTCTCACTACTTAACCCTCCTCCATCCACTCCTCCTACCCCTCTCTCACTTCTGTCCCTCTCTATTTGTACTTATCCTCATCATTAATGTAAATTGTTCTTTGTACTGTTTTCTGGTTTAGATTCATTGTCATGTATTGCTTGTTGTATTCACTTGTTCCTCTTGTAAAGCGCTTTGGATTAAAGCGCTATATAAATTAAATACAAATACTTATACCAAAGGTTGGGTTATCTATTGCCAGGAGGACCGGGTTGGTGCAGTCTCCCACAGGGTACTGCATACAATCTTGCATAACATGACTGCTCATGAACTTATACCGGAGGGAGAAGAGAGATGTTAGGGAGAATTCTCATTTCTGTGCTAATTCCCTTCACCCTTAGAGACCCCCAGCTCTATTGCTGAATTTAGGACTTTTTCATTTTAACCCTAGAGCAAGTGAGCCCTTTTTCTCACTCATATGTTTCGATCTGATTTGGATTATATGTTTCCTTTTGATTTTGGAGTCTGACAAACTCCATAGGCATCTACTTGTATGTTGACACACAGAACCCTCAGTGCAGCATCACAGAGAAATCCTTTAGATTTCTCTTAAGGTTTAATTGCCTTTTCTTGTGAGAACTACTGTACCCAAGAATAGTAAAGTGAAATTGCCTTTACTTATCCCTTTGTAGGTCCAGCACACCCCATCTTATGTGGAATGCTCGGGGAGGTTACTTAGTAGCCCCTTTTCCTACTTACTCATGAAAACATTTTTATGTTACCCTCACTATTTTAAATGGCAGGTGGCAGTGGTTTAAATTTCCTACCATTGTGCTTTTCTACCGCAAGCTGAATCCTCAGCTGCAGTATAGCACCCATGGGTGACCTTTGCGTCAAATTGGCCCTGGTCTTCTTTTTTTGTTAGTTCTTGTTTGTGAGGTCTTTCTTGGGTATTACCCTGCGCGCCAAACCAGGTTTGACCCCTTTGTTCGTTTTGCCTTTGGCAGACTTCAGTACTGAAACCCACCTCTGGCTCCAGTGTGTCTGCAAGGGCAGGAAGTGAGGGAGGTGCCTGAAACTCCCCAGTCCTTGGTCTCCAGGGAAACCGGAATGCACCCAGTCCTGATTGGTTGGTTGGCTGGCTGACTGTCCTTGTAGGGCAGCCACACTACTGTGTGAGCGACAGATAGGCTGTGCATGAATGGGAAAAACCTGCTTTAAAGGCAAGGGTTTTGGGACTGAAGAGCGAGTCGACCACTGGGAAGAACAACCCAATGACGAAACCGTGAACGAAGCTTGCTGCATCCTCCTGGACCGAACTTCCCGATAAAGCCATGCTGCTGTGCTGAACCTCCTTTTTCTGATCGACAAGAGAAGCTCCGGTGAGGACGACTTCTTCCCTTGGTAAAGTGGGACCAACTAACCCCGAGACAAACTTTGCTGGAAGACCTATCCCAACTGGCTGTACTTCTTTGCTGCTGCAGGAACCGGGTGCCAGGGGTCGAGAAATCCGTAGTCGAGTGCAACGTCTGGAAGCCGGCCAAGAGCTCCAGGAGTCTCCCGAGGACCCTCCAGGAGCAAGACGACCAAAGCTCGAGTCTCCTCATCAGAGTGCAGGACTCAAGGAGTGAAGGAAGCCCAACTGGTGTCCAAGATCCGCGGTGGTGCTGTTTACCGAGTGCTAAAACCGCAAACTGCTGCTGATCCGAAAAGAGCCTGTAGCTACCGTTGAGCTTCGAATTGCTGTGCAGGAGTTCCCCAGACGTCCTCTCTCTTGTCTCCACAACTGAGGCCCAGGAACACCGGATCGACAACACTGCAACCAGACAGAAGCCAGCTGGACCCCTCGTCTTCTAACCAAAGGTACTGTTCTGCCTAGGGGTACTTACCTCTTTGTTTGTAGCTCTGCTCTTCTCAGTTGTGACTTGCAGTAGCTTCTTTTCTAGAGTTGATTTCAGCTTGAACTTTCAGAAGTAACAGCTGGTGGCCCTACACGTGATTTTTCTTCAACAAACTCTCAAACTTTGTGCAAGACTTTTACTATCGAAGAAGTGCATCATCTCCATAGACTGTGCTACAATTGACTTTGGCTGTCCTGGCTCCCTGCAGACTCTTGTATTCCATTTGACTTTGATTCTTGCTGCCCCTCATAGGTGATGCATTGGTTTTAAGCTAATATTGCTGGGAAAGCTTTTTATCTAGACTTCATTGGAAAATGTAAAGTGCTCACATGCTTTGAGAACCTGTGTCACCCCTTTCCTTCCTCTAAGCTTTCCTTTCTACAACCTCAGAATTTACAAAGTATACAAGTGATAGATAAATGCCATTACTATCTTAGTTAGTGAAGTCACCGCAGGGTGTATGAAATGTGTATGAAGCATCTCTAAAAAGTATTTATGTTGGTTCTGAAAAAGTATTTTAAAGTGTATTTCATTGCTACATATATTTCCCTTTCGAGGGGATTGGGTCCTCCGACGTATTCCATATCTATGACAGTAATCACCACAGCTGTGCTACTTCGGAAAATGTTCGGCGTCTGCGTCCTCCGTCAATGTCGATACGCTGTCCTCGAGGGCCTCCGTCGAGCCGACGTCACCGGATGTTATAAGTAGGACGCACAACGCCCGTAGCCTCCGTTGTAGTTTTTTCTCCCAGAACATGTGGCACCAAACCACTGCCAGTATGACCACAGAAAGCCTTGCGGAAACGTAAGTTGCAATCACATAAGAAATTCTGTAGCGGGGCAGATAGGGAGGGAGTGATATGGAATACGTCGTCGGACCATCCCATCGAAAGAACGTTACCAGGTAAGAGAGTAACTTGTTCTTCGAGGGGATTGGGTCCTCCGACGTATTCCACATCTATGACAGACTCCGAAAGCAGTAACAACGTATGGAGGAGGGAAAAAGAATTTAGAATATAAAAATTTAGAATGCCCAATCAAATTGCAGAGTAGAGCAAAGGACCGCCTTGCCAAAGGCCAGATCCTGCCCATGGATAGAATCTAGGGAGTAGTGTCGTACAAAAGTATGGACCGAAGCCTATGTGGCTGCTTCACAGATGTTACGAATAGGAACGCCCCTCTGCAGGGCAGTCGAAGCAGCCATACCCCTAGTAGAATGGGCCTGTAAGCCTACCGGAGGGTCCTTACCCGCCAGGCGGTAACACATTCAGAAATTGCCAAGATAATCCATCTAGACAAAGTCTGCTTAGTAACAGCATGTCCCAAACGCCTTCCAGCCTAACCAATAAAGAGCCGATCATCCACTCTGACCCGGGACATGCGTGAAATGTAGAAACTTAAAGCTCTCCTAGGATCTAACCTATGGAGCCTCTCCTCTTCCTTACCAGGATGTGGAGGAGGATAAAATGCTGGAAGAATAATATTCTGGCTTAAATGAAATTCCGACACCACCTTCGGAAGAAAGGAAGGACGAACTCGAAGGACAACCCTGTCCTTATGAAACACAGTGAAGGGTGGCTTAACTGAAATTGCCTTCAACTCACTCACTCTGCAAGCGGAAGTGACTGCAACTAAAAACAATTTTAAGGGTTATCGAAAGAACGTTACCAGGTAAGAGAGTAACTCTTTTAAAGAATGCTTATTTAAAAACTATTGTTAAATAATTATTTTAACTACAAACCTTGCGTAGAAGTGTTACCTGGCTACTTGTATTGGTGGATTTCATTGCTTCAGCTCTACAGCTCACATTTACCCCTCTTGAGATACTTCTGGCTGCTCAGACACAACACCAACTTGTATAGTACAGACCTATACCAATAGGTGGGTTACCTAATACCAAGAGGATGGGTTGTGTAGTCTCCCACAGGGTTACATCAATTCTTCTCTAACAAGAGAGAAGGCTTTTTAAGTCTGATACAAAATGGCAAAGATGCCATGAGACAATCCCTACAATCTAGTCTGGATACAGTGGACTCGGTCAGTAGATCCATGGCTGCCAGGACAGTATTTAGACGCATGTCTTAAGTCTGGTTTCTCGGCAGACGTCCAGGCACGTCTGCTAGACATGCCATTTGATGGTACTTCTCTGTTTGGTGAGAAGGCCGATAGCAGTCTGGAAAAGCTGCAAGCTTGTAGAGCTGCAGTAAAATCTTTAGGGCGGCAATAAGACTACCTCAATTTACAGGTCCAGGATGGAGAGGTCTTTTCGTTTATATTCCTCCATATCTAGAGAAAGAGGTCAAAGACCCTTTCATGGAAGAGGTAGAGGAGGAAGGACTTCCCGTTCAACACCCGCAGAGTTGCCCTCAGCTGCAGGTGGAACAACAAAATGACTACATAACTGTGGTAGGAGGCAGACTGTCTTATGTCAGGAGTTGGCGAAGTATAACTTCAGATGCATGGGTGCTTCCATTCTTTAAAAGACCTCCCGATTGCCCCGCAAGAGCAAGATCAACCTTGGTTTCAGATCCACTCCTCCAACAGGAGATTCTCATACTGTTGGAGAAAGGTGCAATATAATTGGTACCAGTAGCAGATTGGAACCAAGGTTGGTACTCTCCTTACTTTCTAATACCAAAGAAGGACAGAGGATTCCGACCCATCTTGTACTTGAGATGCTTGTACAAGTTCCTCAGGAAGGACAAGTTTAAGATGGTAACGCTTTCGCAGATCCTTCATGCCCTTTGACTCCCAAGATTTGTTGGTGTCATCTGACCTTCAGGATGCTTACTTTCATGTACCGTTACATCAGAAGCACAGAAAGTACCCGAGCTTCGCGGTTGGCGGTTCTCATTATCAGTTTCGAGTTCTGCCATTCAGGCTCATCTCAGCACCAAGGGTTTTCACCCAACTCATGGCAGTGGTAGCAGCAAGTCGTAAGGAGGGAGGGGATTCACATCTACCCCTACCTGGATGACCAGAACAGTGCAAGTCATCTCAGGCGCACCTGCCACTTCCTCCACAAACTGGGCTTCAGCCTGAAATTCAAGAAGTCCCTTTTGACACCTTCTCAGAAGCTTCAATTTATTGGAGCAGTTCTGGACTCCGCCTCTGGGAAAAACTTTGCCACCCGAAATAGGCTCAACGTCTTTTGCAGATGGCCTAGAGATTTCAGAGTGCCCAACGTCTTCCGGCCCACAACTTCCTGAGGTTGCTCAGCCTCATGGCATCCTGAATTTTCCAGGTGCCAGAAGTCCATCTGAGAATGAGATCGCTTCATTGGGCTCTCAGATCCCAGTGGTCTCAATTCTCCAGCAGAATGACTGACTTTCTCCAGTTCCTGACAAAGGTCGCCTAGGAACTCCTGTGGTGGGCCAGTTGAGAGTCTGTGATGAAAGGAGAACCTTTTTGGCAACCATGGCTGGAAGTGACAGTTGTGACAGATGCCTCCCTCACAGGCTGGGGAGCGCACATGTTTCAATAAGTGGACACTGGTCTCAGTCGGAGTCCAGACTCCATATCAACCTTTTGGAGCTGAGGGCAATCAGACTAGCGCTGACTGCCTTCTTGCCCTCAATAAGGGGAAAAAGTGTCCTGATAATGAGACAACACAGTGGCCATTCATTACCACAACAAGCGAGGGGGGGGTTGTAGGGCCACTGTCCCTGTGCAGAGTGGCAATGCAGCTCTGGTTCTGGGCACTAAGAGAAGGAATCACTCTTCTGGCAGTTCATCTGGCCAGAGAAAAGAACATGGCAGCGGATGCTCTGGGCAGGCGGAGCACGGTCTCCCACGAGTGGGAACTAGCTCAGGAAGTCCTTCAAGAGATCTTCGCCCTTTCCGGAGCCCCTCAAGTAAGAAGCCTCGGGGTGGGGGGGTCTGTGTTTGTGGTGGACTGGGATTTTCCACTCCTGCATGTGTTTCCGTCATTCCTCACCTCACGTAATAAGAGGTTGAGGAAGTTTGGGGAAACTTGGATCCTGATTGCTCTGGATTGGGCCAGGAGACTGTGGTACCCGGACCTTCTAGAGATGGCCATCTGCCCTTCAATTCGTCTACCCCAAAGAGAGGACCTACTCACAAGAGGAAGGTCGCATTCTTCACCCCGAGATCGGGACTCTCAATCTTCACGCCTGGTTTCTGAAAGGGTGAGATATAAATATTAGGACCTTCCGGAAGACGTAACGGAGGTGTTGCTTTTGGCAAGAAGACCAGCAACTAATCCCTGTACCTCTGCCGTTGGAGTAGATTTTGCAGCTGGTGCACAGAAAATAAACCAGATCCTTCTCATGTACACTTCCCCCATGTTTTGTCTCTTACTTCCTTCACTTGACCTATTCTGGGTTGCAAGTGGCCACGGTGAAGGACTATTTAGCGACCCTAAGAGAAGGAGGATTGGGGTGGGCACCGCTGAATACGTCTAAAGTACTTATGGTTATTTGTAGTTCAAAGTAGGCAGTTCATTGCGTCACCAAGTAAACCATTATACACTATACTGGAAAAACACGAAATTGAGCAATGTCTGATGGGAAAGAAAATGTCATCAGACCTTGGGTCGCCAATTGTAATGAAAACTACTGATGGGCATTATATCAATTTGTATCTAGAGGATGAAGCTTATTTATAGAATTATTTTTCCGTGATGATCAGTTATTCCAGTTTTTGGTGAAGAAAACATATCACCATCAAATATTTTTGTGATAGAAAATTATTTTAATTCATTGATTTGAAAGAAGCAGAAATGATATGCCAATGCATTTCGGACCTACAACTGGTCCTTCATCAGGGCGAATTTCTATAGTACAGAGAAAAAAGAAAAATAAGAACCAAAAAATCATGAACATAAGAATGACAACATTTGGAGTTCTTATAAAAGTAAATCACAAATCTCATAAATTATTCTACTCAAAAACAGAGACAAGAAATACCGGCATCTGTGTCCTAATAAGATGTGCATCACAATGACGTCTCAATTTCCATCACAACAAAGATAATCCCTTTTATCTCCTGAGATAAAATAGATAAATAGATGACCACTGGTTTCCTCATCTGATTCCTTTTGAGATACTTGTACTCAGTTGAGTATCTATAAACCATCAAAGTTATGACCATATAGGTAAAACTTATCCAGTTCAAATATATGTGAATAGCGATCAGAAGTTACACGTTCTATTAGATGCAGGGTTGCACGTACCTCAGTATACAAGTAGATGTAAAAGGAAAATTCATGTGTCAAATACACGTGGTCTAAGCATAAGTGTTGTCTTTTTCTCAAAAATATTCCTCCATATGGGGCCGCTGTAAGGGTCCTCTCTGAAAGACAGATTAAATGATTGCGGTTCTTAACAAATTTAGAAACCTTAATGTTATTAAGCGATGTAAACATAGTTGTGAAACCGCTTACTTCGAATGTTGCAGCTATCTTTCTTATCGTGTTGAGAGATACAAAAAGGAATTTGAAAACAGCGCTCCGATTCAATTGCCTTAATTACGTGTGAATTGAATTGATGTTGGAATAGTGCACAATCGTAGAATGAGCTGCCTGTTAAGTAAAAAATGTAGCTGTCACAAGGAAATATACTTCCTAGCTGACCGATTACAGTTAAGTGAGCGTGGTCTTGTTTGCAGTATAGACTTACCTAATGGCGGATGGAGATAGCGAAGACGCTGCTGGCTTGCTCCGGCCGCAGACCGCACTTGAACAACACAAGCGTTGTCATGGAAATGTTCTTGAAGTGGACGCTACGTGATTACGTAGCTGCTTGTTTGTGGTGGTGGTTACCAAGGCAGCAAGGCTCCGATGCCTGCCGCTAATACAGCGTTACTAAATGTGACGGCAATGTACTGCTTATACTCAAGAGAGGCTCGTGAATGCTGGGAAACGAATCATATAAGCGATGTTTATGCTGGCATGTAAATGCCGAAAATGTAAACTACGTAGGCATGTTTACTAAAAAAGCACCTTTCGAACTAAAGATGAACTGATTGAACGGTCTACATATGTTGTTGTGTACGTCATTATATCACTGCAGGTAAAGAGGCCAAGTGTTTACATTGAATTCTTTTAAAGACACACTACAAAATCATGCATTCTCGTTCGTGTCAATGGCACATAGCGTGTTGCTGTAAAAGCAAAACCATTAACATAAAAACAGCACTGCATGCTTTTATGTATGCTTTTAATTCGACTTACATATTTGGCTTCAATACAGACTTTCCTGAGTGGCATAATTCGCATGCCAATACTCCATACATGGCGTGTCACCAATCATTTAATCTGGCATATAAAACAACAACCAATACAGTTACCTTGTAAATTTTGAAAGTCGAAAAAAAGAAAGGCAGAAAAAGGAATATATACTCAAATTGAATTCAAGAAATGTTAACTTTGATGTCTTTTTCATACGAAACAATGCAGATTCAACTCTTCATTGAGCCCACGGGGGATACAGTGTCCAATCTCTCAATCCAATGTGCCTCACGTTGCTCAAGTCTTTTAGTAGCACTTGTTCTTGTGATATCTGATGTTTTGCTTGATTAAAATGTCTGGCAACTGGGGGATGGAGATTATTGGTCCTGACATTTGATTTATGTTCATTCCATCTTATCCGTGCTTTTCTGCCAGTCTGACCAATATATAGTAATCCACAAGGGCACTTGATGCAATATATGATACCTTCTGACATGCAAGTAGAATAATCCTTGATTTTTATCTTCTCTCCTGTTCTGGTATGTATAACTGTGTCACCTTTTATGATGTTATTGCAGTTGCTGCACGACATACATGGAAATGTCCCTTGTTTTTTTGTCAGTTTTTTTGGTAATTTTGGGTTTGGTGTTGACCAGCAGGTCTCTCAAGTTGCTGCTTCATTGATTCGCAAAAACGGGTCTATCTTGAAACAAATTCTGAATTTGTCATCGCAAGTTAACATCGGCCAATGCTTGGGAATTATTTTCTTGATTTTGAATGACTGTACACTGTATTTGCTGACAAAAACTAATGGATTCTCTTTATTTTTTGGTCCTTTTGTTTGCAGTAAATGAGTTCCTTCTTGTGTCTCAGCCTTTTCTCCAGCACGGTTGAGTTCTTCTTCGCTGAAGCCTCTTGCTTTAAATTTTTGAAACAATTCCTCCTTCTCTTGTAAATATTGAGATTCTATATTAGTGATTCTTTTTGTGTAATAATTGACTCTATGGTAGGCTACGTATTGTAGCTGCCGGATGGAAACTCATCCTGTGGAGAAGGTTATTTCTGTCGGTCGGTTTATGGTACACTTCTGTGTTGAATGATGGTACATTGGGAGTTAGTAGAACATCTAGAAAATGTACACTAGGATGGCCTATTTCATAAGTAAATTGGATTCTTGTATCAATCATGTTGATGTATCCATCCCAAGAATGAGTCTAAATTTTCTTGATCCACAGACCAGACTAGGAAAATATCATCTATTAGTACCTTCCCCAATGTTTAATGTATTGATGCCAGACAGGATGTTTGATGATATGGTCTTCAAATTTCAGCATAAATGAGTTGGCATACGCTGGTGCCATGGTGGCACCCATGGCTGTTCCACTGATTTGCGAAAAGTATTGTTTGTCATATTGAAAATAAGCATTTTGCGCAATAAAGTCAAGTAGAATCAGGATCCACTCTTTAGATGCCCCTATTTCCTCCTCTTGTAGGAGCAACCAGTCGACTGCTGATTTTCCCATGCAGTGCGGAATAGAAGTGTATAGGCTGTTTACATCGATGGTTACCAGAGGTCATGCTCTTCCAATTGGATGTTGGCCAGTCTGTTCAAGAAATGTGTGGTATCTTTAATGTAGGTTGGATGTTTCTGTATAATAGGTTGCAGGATTTTATCAACGTAAATGCCCAGAGGTTGGAGAATGCTAGTAGTAGCAGCCACAATTGGATGTCCCAGAGGTTTCAAAAGAGATTTATGAATTTTCCGAAGTAAATGTAGATGTGGAGTTTGAGGGAATTTTTGTATGAGGAAGTCTTTAGTTTTTTCACTTATCCATTCATTTTCCTCCGCCATTTCAAGCAAAATCTCAAAATTGGTAGAAATTTCGCTGATTGGATTGCAGGTTAAGGCCTTATAAATGTTAGTGTCACTTAGTTGCCTCAGACATTCATCTCGATAATCTGCAGAGACCATTACCAGTAGGGCACCACCTTTATCTGCTGGTCGAATGGTGATCGTTTCATCCTCATACAGATTCCTAATGACTGACAAATCTCTACGGTTCAAGTTACGAAATTTAGGTGTCTTGAAGGAGATCTTCCTCAGGTCTCGTAGGATTGCTTCATTGGAAATATCAATAGTACTATGTGGTAATGGTGGTATGAAAGAACTCTTGGATTTAAGTTCAAGATATTGGCTGGTTGTGTGTTCCTCAGGTATTTCGACATCAGCAAGGGATGCCCGCAGTTTCAATTTCTGAATACATTTGAATCGTGTTAAAACGACTGGAGCTATGGGTTGGTACAAAGCTAAGTCCTTTTTGGAGAATTTGTTTCTCTATATTACTCAAATTGCGTTTGAATATGTTGATAATCAAACTCTCCTGTTCGGATATCTCGCTTCTGGTTTCTGTGGAATTTCCCTCCTGGTTCTTTTCTTCCTCTCCCTTTGTCTAAAAAAGGTTGCCTCAGTGGTCTCTCTTCTCTGGATGGGCGGTCTATATTTCTTGCTCCTCCAGAAGTTTTCTTTTGAAGTTTATTTAGCGACCCTATCCATTTTCAAAAGATCTCCAGATGAGTGATCGAACTTAAGTGCTGATTGTGGTACAGTTTCTGAAAGGCTTAACAAATTTGTTTCCGCCTACTCCCTTCATTGTGCCATCATGAGATCTAAATCTTGTACGAAGGTGTCTTATGGGAGCTCCCTTTGAGCCCTTATATTCGTGCCCTTTAAGGATGCTTACCATAAAAACTGCCTATTTAGTAGCCATCACATCTGCCCGTATGGTAAGTGGGCTACAGGCTCTATCTTCCAAACAACCTTTTCACTACCTTCTGCAAGGATAAGGTAGTTTTAAGGGTTAAGTCATCTTTCCTGCCAAAAGTTGTCAATTTTATTTGGCACAAGGTATTATACTAACATCTTTTTATCTTCCTCCTCATCTATCAAAGGAGTAGGAGAGAAACTAAATCGCCTAGACCCGAAAGGGTACTTAGCTTCTATATTTCAAGAACTGCAAGTATTTGCCAAGATGAACAGCTTTTCATTGATTATGCTAGTCAAAGATTAGGCTGAACGGTCACAAAACAAACCATCTCTAGATGGATTGTTGTGTATAACTGAGTGTTACTCGATGGCAGGCAAGGATTCGCCGGAAGGTCTGAGGGTGCATTCCACTAGAGGGGTGGCTGCTTCATTGACTCTAGAAAGAGGTGTACCAGTGAGGGACATTTGCAGAGCAGCAACATGGAAGTCCCTTCATATATTTAGTAAGATTATGTGTAGATTATTTTTCAGGAGAGGAAGCCACATCTGGCAAAGCTGTCCTTCATAACATTCATAAGTAAATTCTTGGCACCCTCTGCCTAATTCATACTGCTTTGGGAGTCTATCAAAGATGAGGAATATGTGCGAGGACAAAATCCATTCGAAGAGCAAGGTACTTACCTATGGTAATGTTCTTTTGACTGGATGTTCCTCCCACATGTTCCTCATTGCCCTCCCATCCATCCCCTCTTGCCTAGGATTTCCGTATCTTACACCTTCCCTTCTCGTAACATCAAGACTGGCTCCTCCTATGACACAGCATGTTAATTAAAGGAGGACAAAACTAAGAACTAAGGTAACGGTCAACGCGCGCGTTCTATATACCAGCTTCAAAGTCACAAGGGAAGGCTCATTGTCTTCATAAATGGATGCTTATGAATATTACCCGTCGTCAGGCTGGGAATCCTCGTTAAAGAAAAAAACAGTATCAGTTTCGTTTCTGATCTGTCTTTCTTAGTAGTAACCAATCACTGGTCTCTGGGTCATACTGCCCCCAGCCAATGACTGCCCTCTCCCTAAGACCCTCCCCTGGCAGCCATCCTCAGATTTTTACTGCACGTTCAAGTATTGGGAGTCCTCGTGTTTTAGCTCTCGAGCTTTTACTGCGTTTTCGTGCTTTTTCAGGAGATTTTCTCATTTTTTCGGTTTAATCGAGCCTCAAGCTCCACCGTTTCTACTTCCGATAACGGGGACCCGTTTCTGAATTCTTCTATTGCCCTCAAGGGTGAAGTTTTCGTCGAGTTACCCTTGTTGGAGGATTCCAGAAGATCTGAGGCCTACCTCAACGGACATGGCCCAGGACAAGGGAAGCTCGACTCCCGGACCCAAGCTGTTCAGGAGCTGCCCTGGATGCAGATTGCAAAATGTTTTCAAGGAGGACGAGCATTCGAGATGTCTCTACTGCCTTCATGAGGACAAGACGCACATGGAGAAGGACTGTGCGTTCTGCAAGAACCTGTCGGAACGGACCAAGCAAGATCGTCGTTCCCGCCTCGCCGCCTGGCTGGAGAAGGGCACAGCAAGTGAGAAGGCGAAGAAAAAGTCTAAGCGGTCTTCTAAGTCCTGTGAGGGTGCCCTGGTGACGGGGGCCCAACAGAAGGCCAAGCACCGCAAGTCCGGGGGCACCGGGAGCTTCGAAAGGTCGGGCTTTTCGGCTGCCAAGCAGGGCGCGACTTCCCCGGCACGATCAACCACGAGCCAGCGCTCTGGTTCGGGGAAGAGGAAGTCTGAGAACCTGGATAAGCTTCTGGAGCGGCCCCGGTCGATCTCGAAGGGAGCCGAGGGGGAGCGAGGCGATGACCCTCCCCCCAAGGGAAGGCCCAGGACTCACCTAAGGTGGTGAGGGCCTTGATCCAACCGGCAAAGGCCTTTATCGAGGTTGTCGCAGCGGCCCTGGCGAAGCCGGCAGAGACTACGCCAGTGGAGGCGGCCTCGGGGATCAGAGTGTCCCTGCCACCGCGGAGGGAATCCTCTTTACAGCCCATCGTTAAGACCCCCGTGAAGACCCCGGTGGAAAAGGGGGGGCGGTGGCCATTACGGACTCGGATTCAGCCTCCGAGGAGGATCTGGTGGAAACCGTGAAAGACCTCAACGAGAGGTTCGAGAAGGTTTGATCCCAGGGGAAGGATCCTGCTGATGTGATCGAAGATGGCGACGATGGCGAAGCCCAGGGCCCAGTGGAGCAGCCATTCCGCCCGTCGCAGCCATTGCCCGAGCCCCAGGATAGCTCGGCTGGCTTTTTGTTGCCGATCCAATCCTTATGTTCTGAGATAAGGATGAGGTTACCACGGACCCCGACGGAGGATCCAGAACCAGGACCGTCGGGAAGGCCTCCGAACAAGCGGAGGAGAGTCCACCCCGCACCACTCTTCGTGCCCAGGAGGCCTGTGGACCCCTCATCCCCCTCGCTGGACCCTCGGGATGATACGGCGACGGATACAGCGAAGGGGACGGACGACGACGCTGGCAATGATACAACAGACATTCCTTCATCAACCACCCCCCCCCCCCGCACCTCTCCGGGCTTCTCCTCCCGACGAAATTGGCTCTTTCCATGCCATGATAGCCAGGGCATCCGAGCTCTTCCAGCTCTGCCCTGAGGAACAGAAAAAGGAAGGCTTTCTTTACCAACGACTGGAGGCCAAGGGTCCTCGTGGTACCGTTGCTCGACGACATCTGGGACGAAGGGCTGGCTATCCTAAAGAACCCTTCCGCGACACCCGCCAAAAGGGACAGAGAAGAAGTACCGGGTCCCCGACGCCGCCCCCTTGTGCCTCAGGGCCCAGCCTACGCCAGACTCGGTCGTCTCGGCAGCGGCCAAGAAGAAAGCGGCGGGTGTGGCGGCTTCAACTTCCACTTCCCCGCCGGACAGCGAGGGCAAGAAGTTGGACTCGATGGGACGACGAATCATCTCGTTGGCGGCGACGACGATTAAGGCGGCCAATGCCTTAGCGATTGTGGCCTGTTACGACGGGGAGCTTTGGTTCAAGATAGCTCCCCTGCTAGACTTCCTACCGGACGACAAGCGGGCGGAGGCCCTACAGATTCTGCAGGAATGTCAGGTGGCGTCGGATCACGCCATAACGGTGGCAACGGACATTGCCGATACCGGATTTCGCCAGCTGGGCAACAGGGTTTGCCTTCGACGACGAGGATGGCTCAAGGCGACGGACCTTCGCCAGGACGTCCAGACCAGAGTGTTGGACATGCCGTTCGACGGCAACAACCTGTTTGGGAAGACGGTGGATGAGTCCCTCCAGGCCATCAAGACCGACACAGAGACAGCCCGAGCCCTAGGAGTCCTTCAGCAACGGCGGCCCTTTCGGAGCTCCGGAGGCAGACAGGGAGCCTTCAAGGGATCCAGCGGTGGCTCTTCTACGTACCGCCAGGCGGCCCGCCCCTCGTCCCGGGAGGCCTACAGAGGTCACGGCAAGCAAGGTGGGTCTCGCCGTCAAGGAGGCCAAGGCGGCAAGGCCTCTTACAAGCTGGACTGAACCGGCCGTAGCGTCGGGCACCCACCGAAGCACCCCGGTGGGAGGCCGGCTGACGAAGTTCGTCAGCATGTGGGAGTCCATCTCCACCTATCCGTTGGGTGCTGGACACCCTGGCCCGCGGACACTCGCTAGAATTTCAAATGAAGTGTCCTCGCATTCCTCCAGTGGCCAGGAAGGAGAATCGCGTCTCTCAACTTCTGTTGGAGGTAAGGGCGATGCTCAAAGTGCCATCGAGCTCGTCCCCAAGAGGCTCCAGGGCTCTGGGTACTTCCTCGTCAGAAAGAAGACAGGCGGTTGGCGCCCCATCCTGGACCTGCGTCGGTTAAACAAGTACATCAACGCACAGAAATTCAGGATGCTCACCCTCCAGCACGTGCTGGGACACCTGGAGGAGGGCGACTTCCTATCGTCGTTGGACCTGGAGGATGCTTACTTCCACATCCCCATTCTAAAAGGACACAAAGTTCCTCAGATTCATAGTCAGGGGCGTCACTACCAATTCAGAGCCCTGTCGTTCGGATTGAAGTCGACACCCAAGGTGTTCACCAAGTGCCTCGCACCAGTGGCGGAGCGGCTGCGCCTGCAGGGGATCCACGTCTACCCCTACCTGGACGACTGGCTAATCTGTGCAAGGTCAAGAGAACTCACCGTCGAACACACAGCGAGGACCGTCCGCCTGCTCACGGAACTGGGATTCGCCATCAACTACCCCAAATCCCACCTGATTCCGTCGCAGGTGGCACTGTTTCTGGGAGCGAAGCTCGATACAGTGGAGCGATTGGCATCTCCGTCGGAAGAAAGGATGAAGGCCATTTTGGGCAAGGTGCAGCGCCTGTCCTCATGCATCTACCTTGTGCCCCTTTGCAGACTTCTGATGCGTCCGCTACAAGAGTTCCTCGACGCCCGCTGGATTCAGGCGGCGGGCAGCTTCGAAGACAGGATCCCGCGCGACGAGGAGTTCCGTCGGGCGATTCTATGGTGGGGTATCCGTGCGCACCTCACGGCAGGCACAGACTTTCAGACCCCGGCGTATCGGGAGACGGTGACGATGGACGCCTCCCTGGAGGGATGGGGGGCCCACACCGGAGATCTCCACGCAAGAGGCCTCTGGCTCCCGGAGGAGAGGTCTCTTCACATCAACATCCTGGAGCTACGAGCCGTGTTCTGGGCGCTCAAATCGTTCCTTCCATCCCTCAAGGACAAAGTGGTGAGGATCTTCACTGACAACACCACCACGATGTTCTACATCCGGAAGCAGGGAGGCACCAGATCCCCAGCCCTATCCAAGGAGGCCCACGATCTGTGGCACTGGGTCATCGGCCAGGGGATGTTTCTGGTTCCCTTCCACCTGGCAGGAATAAAAAACACCATCACCACGCCGACTCACTCAGCAGGGAGCTGTGCTCGTACCACGAGTGGGAACTACGCCAGGACCAGGTGGATTGGCTTTTTCAACGTTGGGGCAAACCCCAGATCGACCTGTTCGCGACAGCGACGAACTCCAAGTGCCAGAGGTTCACCAGCAGGTTCACACAGCCGAGGAGCATGGGCGATGCTTTCTCGTTCCCTTGGGACGGCCTGTTCCTGTACGCGTTCCCTCCGTTGCCGTTGCTGCTCCGTCTCATCAACCAGCTCAAGAGGTCCAGGTGCAGGATGATCCTCGTTGTACCGGCGTGGCCGAGACAGATCTGGTTCCTGGACCTTCTGGACTTGTCAGCGTCCCCACCTATCAAGTTGGCGACAGACGCAGATGGCGCCATTCTTCATCACGACCCAGAGTCGCTGAACTTGCAGGCTTGGCTTCTGCAGCACTAGAGTTTGGAGGATACGATATCCCGGCTGACTGCAGAGAGGTTCTTGCAAAAGCCAGGGTGTCCTCAACTCTCAAGTGCTAAGGACAAAGTGGAAGAGGTTCTCTGTCTGGTGCCGTGCACAGAAGATTAACCCTCTGTGGATTACGGCCCCTCAAGTATTGCTGTACCTGCTGTCGCTGGCCAAAGCTGGACTGGCTCACGCCTCCTTCAAGATACATCTGGCTGCCATCTCCCGATACACCAGAACTACAGGACGGAGGCCTTGTGGTCTCATCGCCTGGTGAAGGAATTTATGAAGGGACTGTTCCGATCGTTCCCGCCAGTGAAGGGCCCTGCCCCGGCGTGGGAGCACAACGTGGTGCTGACCAGGCTCATGGGGGCCCCGTTCGAGCCTATGCATTCGGCGCCGTTGAAGTTCCTGTCGTGGAAGACAGCATTTCTCGTGGCCATCACCTCCGCACGACGAGTGGGAGAGATCCAGGCCCTATCTTGCAAGCCTCCATACTTGATTTTTCACGACACAAGGGTGGTGCTGAGGACGCAGCCCTCCTTTATGCCCAAGGTGCCATCGGACTTCCACCTCAACGAGCCCTTGGTGTTGCCAGTTTTCTTCCCGTCGCCTTTGTCGCAGGCCGAGAGGACTCTGCACTCGCTGGACGTAGCTAGAGCGCTGAAGTTCTACGTGGACCACACGAAGAGTTTTCGGAAGACATCACAGCTGTTTGTGACCTTTGGACCTGTGAATCAAGGGAAGGCTCCCTCGAAGGCTTCCATTTCCAGATGGCTCTCCGGCTGCATCATGCACTGTCACCGGTTGGCAAACCGACCACTGCCCGGACGTCCGAGAGACCATTCGACCAGAGCGATCGCTGCTACCACGGCGTTCCTGTCTGGTGTGCCCCTGCTGGACATCTGCAGGGCTGCTACGTGGAGGTCGACCACACCTTCACAAGATTCTACTGCGTCGATCGGGACTCCAGGGAGGAGACCAGGGTCGGCCAAGCAGTGCTGCGCAACCTGTTCGCTTAAGGTGAGCCTGGTGAGGAGGTAAGGGATGGTTAATGTTGAGTTGTTGTATTGCTTAATGTTGAGCCTGTTGCCACCTCCCGTGGTTGCATCTGTATACTGCTATGTATTTTTATATTCATGAGCATGTGAATCCATGCCAGACCCCATGCTGGAGAAGGAACAAGTTACTTACCTGTAGCTGTTGTTCTCCAGCATGGGTCTGGCATGGATTCACATGCGAACCCTCCCTCCTTCCCCTCTGCGGCTCTTCACTTGGTCATACTGCCACTTTACGGGCTACCAAATCTGAGGATGGCTGCCAGGGGAGGGGCTTAGGGAGAGGGCAGTCATTGGCTGGGGGCAGTATGACCCAGAGATCAGTGATTGGTTACTACCAAGAAAGACAGATCAGAAACGAAACTGATTCTGATTTTTTCTTTACCGAGGATTCCCAGCCTGAAGACGGGGAATATTCATGAGCATGTGAATCCGTGCCAGACCCATGCTGGAGAACAACAGCTACAGGTAAGCAACTTGTTCCTTGCCACACTTGCATAAGGTCCATAGGAGGTAATAGACAAGTCACACTTAGAAAGTGTTTTTTTTCTCCAGTCCACCAAGTCTGGCCATTCAATTAAACAGTGTTGCAGCGTTATTTCTGGGTAGGGAGTTTGCACTATCTACAGAAATTCTGATTTGGTGAAATCAACTTCCCTTTTGGTAAAACATTTCGTGTATGCCAAAGATTAAATCTGAAGCGTAGGTATTCGTCACGCATTTGAGGAGAGGGCCACTTATGAAGATAGTCAGCTATACTTCCCAATTTTCTGTGGCCAAATAGCATTATATCAAAATCCTTGGCATGAGAGCATTGATTGATGGTATTTATCCAATCGGAACAATTTTATTTTAGCTCTATCAGGATTATGTAGGAGTTTATCCAAAGGAATACCAGCGTCAGCAAGACTGTTTAAGATATGCTGAAGCCATTGCTTGGAAACAAGTCCTCAGAGGATATTCAATAACAAGCTAGCACACATACTACATTTGCTGATGATAGTTTGATTAAGCATTTTCTAAGAAGGGCACAGCTCTTCCACTGAACTTGGGAGAATAGTGACGGCAAACGAAGTTCAAAGCGTATCATTGCTCGAGATGTGCACTTGGGCAAGCACAAAATTCTTTTCCAAAATGTGACTTCGATGACATCACAAAATTCACGTTCTCGAGGTAATGAGGTTTCTTTACCATACGTTAGAATGGGTACTACCTTTTGTTTGTAGAACATTATAACATGATTATACAACAATGTAGCAAATGTATAGGTTAGCAGCTTTGCTTGATTGATTAATGATTGCAACTTTTGTTGAAGTTCCACTGTGCCATTATCAGTTCTCAACGAGTTTGTAATGGAGACTCCCAAATACTTATTGAATTACACTTTTTCAAGTTTGTCCAGTCCCAAGTACCAGTCCAGATGTTTGGTGGTGGTCTTAGATTTGCAATCCTGCACGAGGACTTGTGTTTTCACAATGTTTATGACCATGTTACTTGCAGAGGCATAGATATTTAGCTTGATCAACATATTTTGCAGACCTTTGGGAGTTTGTGATAACATATTAAGATCGTCTGCATATAGTAAATAATCAATTGTGTGCCTAATTTTGGAGCATCGCAGATGTCTTGAAAGGCATGTCTTATGTCAAGTATGAAAAGATTGAATAAGGTTGATGCCAAGATGCACCCTTGCTTAAGTCTTCTGAGTTGGAATGTGTGAGGATAGTTGGCCATCCAACGTTAGCCTAACTTGCATAGAGGTGTGAGTATGCAATAACATAATTAAGGCTAATAATGAGGGAGGACAATTGTACTTACTTAGCTTCTGGTATAGTAATAGCCTATCAATCGAGTCAAAAGCAACTCTAAAGTCTACAAATGCTAAGAACAAATTTTGTTCACGCTTTGCATATTTCGCTTTAATGAGATTCAAAATCATGACGTTCGGAATGGTGCCTACTCCTATTACAAATCCTGCTTGTAGAGGATCAAGTAAGTTTGAGTTAGAGATCCAACTTTTAAGCTCTTTAAGCAGGGTGCGAGCAAAGATCTTCCCTTGTGCATCCAAAAGGTCTATTGGCTGATAACTGCTTGGGACTTGACGGTCTCCTTTTTTACATATGGGTACACTTATCGAATGTCGCCAGGATTGAGGAATAGTTTGGTATTTATTGACTAGAGCAAAAATGTTGTAAAGAATTTGGGCCCACAGAATTGGATTTTGTTTAAATGCGTAATTAGAGAGGCCATCCTGGCCGCAGGCTCTCGAGCGGCTAATAGTTTTGATACATAATTGAATATCCAAGAGATCAAACTTAAAAAAGAACTTAGATGGACAAGGCAGATCATCAAGACTCACATTGATTGCTGGGGGGCCATATAGAGTGGTAAAATGATTAATCCAATTGTTTTCTGTCACACTATTAGCTTGAACAAGAGCCTGCGGACCAGTATGGCTACCATTAATAATGGCCCATGTTCTCGATGAATCTTTAGCTTGTATCAGATTTAACATGTTAAGGCCATCTTCTTGATATGAGGCCCGCCTTGCTCTCAACCAGTTTTTGTATCTGGTTTTGCAAGCGCTAGGCTTCTTGTGCCTACGTGGAGTCGGAGGATGTTTCTTTTCTCTGCCCTGAACTCCGATTTCCTCGCTTTTAGCTCGCTATCATATTGATGCAACGGATGTTTAAGGGGTGTGAGCTTCTTGGACTTGCCAGTCAGGAAGAGTGGCATCTTCGCATAATATGATGTGTCTGAGATGGGGTAGTGTTCTTTTGAAGAGAGATGTTGTATCAAGAATTTATTATAATTCTGTAAATGTGGCTCCAAACATCATAGTCTAATACCTCTTGTATTGGCACACAAGTTCGAGAGTACTGTAGCCTTTTTGATGTTCATATACCCTGTACCAGATTGCCATTTGGCAGTCAACAATTCATGATAACTGTGATGCGAATTTATGATCTGAAACACATTCACTTCTCTGGAAACAGGGTGGCACTCGCATAAATATAATCAATCCAAGCAACGGATTCCCCCCCCCCCCCGCCCTCCCGACGCCAGGTCGGGTGAGCTGGCATATCGGACGAACAGGATTCATTGAGCATTACCAAATTATGGGCTGTAATGAATTTATTCCACAGTCTCAATCTCAAAGTAGATTTGAACGTGGCTTTGCCTAAACAATTAAGATTAAGGTCACCTGCAATGATGGTGTATTTGATTGAGTTATCTTGCGAGATTGCAAGCATAAGATCGTAGAGATTTTCGATAAACCTTAAATCCTAGATGCCCGCTGGATTCCAGTACAAGGCCTGCGATCTGGTTGTAACCTTCACCATTTGTACAAAGCCATTGATGGTCGGCCATTGTTCCGACGTTGTCGCTAATTGAATTTTGATGGCTATAAGAAGGCCTGAGGCCGGGCGACCATTGGTTGATTTGGAGGCAGCATTAAGGAAGACATCAAAACCATCTAGCAGCGGTGGGTTCATGAGCCAAGTTTCTTGGAGCATTATAAAGTTATAGTTCATGAGATCCTTGAAACTCACTGCTAGATGCTTAAAGCCCCTTGTGTTCCAACTGACCAAGGCACATGTGTCCCCTGAATTGAGTTGTGTTGGCTACTTTTGAACTTGTTAACAAGTGCATACCACAGATTCATTTTGAGCATTAGGGGCGCCGTTGGTAGTGAATTTGGGCTTTCCGCTAGAAGGCTCCTGTTTTGGATTCACTTGCTGATTTGGAACATCAGCCACTGCAATGTCAAAGCCCAAGTTAAGGGATTCTTTCGCTAACCAAATGGCGTTTTGCACAACTCTGGAATTCATCCAGAGTTTTATGGCCAAAATCGTCTTATTTTTAGGAAATTCGACACATGCAATATCAGATGACCTAATGTCTTCCAATTGAGGCAAATCTGAGAAGATTGCCAAAGCAGCACATCGATTCAAGACCTATTGTGGCGATGGGCGACACGTTAAGGTCAAGGCATAGGACGCTTCACCACCACAGGGAACAACGCTTCTTTGGAAACGCGAGCCTTTTTTTCTTTACTTTGAATGGATCCCTCTATATCGGCAGGATTCAACAGTCCTGCCAGTGCTGTCTGAAGTAGTTGCATCACTTGGGCTGCGCTCATTACAACCGCCTCACTAATTTGGGGATCTTTGGACACCGAGGGAATAGTTTCAGAATTGGTACACTTAGAGACTTGTTTGCAAGGTTTGGGCACTTCCATAAGCACAGATGATGCCAAAAGCTTATCCTCGCAATCTCTTTTGGCTCGGATATGATTAGGATCTGAATGCTTCACACGAGCGACTGATTTACCACGACTCATAGCTTCTTGGGCTTTCACCTTTGAGTTCACTGTGATAGCCGATATTTTGTTAGAGGGACGAAGTTCCGACATATAATCATCTACAGCTTTGCAAATCTCACGCCGCTGAAGCGTTTGAGGGTCACTAGCTTGAGATGGAGACTTAAGTCGGCGTACCTCACAAGACAGCAGCCACCAGACTATTTAGTCGGGCGTAGGGTGTCACTTCCTTTTGTATTACGTTGTTGGCAAAGGAGGTCACCTTTTTAGCCAAATCAAGTCTTTGATACTTTTTGGAAATAGCTTTAGAGGTGAAGAGCGAGTTTTTCGTTACTTTTGGCATTGATAATGCCTTAATAAATTGTTTCGTTTTCGCTCTGCTGGTTTTTGATTGGATCTTCTGGTTTTTTGATAATTTTGAAGACTGAAGATCCTCTGAAGACTTTGTTTTAGCTTTATTAAAGATGGTAGGCAGTTTTTTATTTTTTAAAGGTTTTGCTGGCACTTGCTGCGAGCCAGTCAGTCGAGAATCTGTCGCCTGCAAGGCAACACATGTGATAAGAGCTAAGTTTGCACAATTTACAGCTGCTTCTGTAGAATTTGTGTTAGAGCAGACTTCTGTTATAGGGTGTTGGAATGTGGGGATAACACTGTCACTACTTCAACTGGTGGTTCACAGGTCGTCCGCGAGGAACACGGAATCAATGCGGGCATATTTTTTGGAATTGGATTTAATATTGGCGAAAGCAAATTCTTTTGCAGATAATGTTTCTCGTTGCCACTGCAAAATTTGTTCTATTTGAATATGTTGTACAGACATTTTCCTTTCTAAGGTTTCAAAGAGTTTGGTCATAGTTTGGAGGGCTAAATTCATGGTGGTGAAAGTAATTTCAAGCACTTTAGTAATGGAGTCAGGGGACGACACTTTGGGGGCTTCTGAGTGCCGTGCTTTACGCGGGGTTGGAGCGGTATATGATGCTATAAAGCTAATAGATGCGTGGCTGGAATCTCCCAAACAAGTCCTGTATCATCTCAGCGTGACCTGCCACTCTCTCCACAGACTGGGCTTCTCCCTCAATTACAAGAAGTCCCATATGATATTATCTCAAAAGCTCCAATTCATCAGGGCTGTACTGGATACATCCTTGGGAAAGACCTTGCCACCCTAGGTGAGGGCTCGGCACATTCTGCAAATGGTCACCAAGTTTCAGAGTACCCAGCTTCTCCCGGCCTTCGACTTCTTGGGGTTGCTCGGCCTCATGGTATCCTGCATTTTCCTCGCTCATGCCAGAGGCCCATCTGAGAATGAGATCTCTTCAATGGGTTTTTAGGACACAATGGACTCAATTCTCGGGCAACATGACCGACTTGCTTCAAGTTCCAAACGGGCTCGCAGAGGATCTCCTGTAGTAGGCCTGCAAGGACAACATTCTAAAGGGAGAACCTTTTTGGCCCCATGGCCCGAGATCACTGTAGTGATGGACGCCTCAATAACGGTGTGGGGAGCCCATTCCAACGATCTGTCAATCAGTGGTCATTGGTCTCCATTGGAGTCCAAACTACACATCAGTCTTTTGGAGCTGAGAACAGTCAGACTTGCGCTGAAGGCTTTTCTGCCCTCTGTATGGGGAAAAAATGTCCTGGTAATGACTGACAACACAGTGGCCATGTACTACTTCAACAAGGGAGGAGGCATAGGGGCACTACCACTGTGCAGAGAGGCAATGCAGCTCTGGGTCTGGGCAATTGAAGAATGAATCTCCTTATCAGCAGGTCACCTAGCTGGAGAGGAGAACACGGCGACAGATGCTCTGAGCAGGCAGAGCACAGTCTCCCACAAATGCAAACTAGCTCAGGAAGTCCTTCAAGAGATCTTCACCCTTTGGGGAACACATCAAGTGGATCTGTTAGCGACCAGTGTCAACCAGAAGTGCGAACTGTACTGCTCCAGGGAATTTCCCGCAAGAGGAGCTCTAGGAGACGCTGCGTGGTGGACTGGGAGTTTCCACTGCTGTACGAGTTTCTTCCAGTCCCTGTCATTCCTCATGTGATGGAGATTGAGGAAGTTCGGGAGATCCATGATCCTGATTGCCCCGGATTTAGCCAGGAGGATGTGGTACCCGGACCTTCTGGACATGTTCATCTGCCCTCCAATATGTCTTCCACAAAGAGAGGACCTTCTCTTGCGAGAGATGGGGCAGGTTCTCCATCCACAGGTCAAGACAGTCTGCCTTCACGTATGGATTCTGAGAGGCTGAGGTACAAGGAATGGGACCTCCAGGATGACGTAATAGAGATTTTGCTTTCGTCCAGGAGACCAGAAACTGAATCTTTGTACCGCTGACATTGCAATACATTTTGCAGCTGGTCCAGGGATGAGAATGTGGATGCTTTTCTATGTAAAACACCAGAGGTGTTCTCTTTTCTGCTGCATTTTCCCAATCTGGGGCTCCAGGTTGGAACCATTAAAGGTTATTTCTAGCGGCACTTTCCATCTTCAAGCGCTCGTATGAAGAAACGTCATATTTTAAAATACCTTTTGGTGATACAATTTCTAAAGGGACTCACTAATGTGTTCCCTCCATCTCCTTTTCAGGTTCCGGTTTGGGACCTTAATCTTGTTTTGAAGTTTCTCATTTGTGCACCATTTGAATCACTCAATTCATGTCCTTTAAGATGACTAACATTCAAAACAATCTTGTTAGTAGCGCTAACATCAGCCTGTAGGATGAGTGAGTTGCAGGCACTATCTTCTGAACCACCTTTAACTGTCTTTTATAAGGACAAGGTCGTCCTCAAGGACAAACCTTTGTTCCTACCTAAGATTATATCAGATTTTCATTTGGGACAAAAGATAGTATTACCTACTTTTTACCCCCCACCTCATCTTGGCAAGGAGGAAGAGAGGCTACACAGACTTGACCCAATAATGGCTCTGAGGTTTGACATATCAAGGATGTCAAAATTTCGCCTGGATGACCAACTCTTTATAGGATATACTGGTCATAGACTGGGACACGCTGTAACCAAACAGACTTCGTCCAGATGGATTATTTTAGCTGTTACTGAATGCTATAGGCTGGCTGGGAAAGATTCCCCCCAGAAGGCTTGAGAGCCCATTCCACTAGGGGCGTGGCTGCTACTTCTGCTCTGCAAAGAGGTGTTCCAATAAAAAATATTTGAGAGGCAGCCACTTGGTCTACGATTCACACTTTTACAAAGCATTACTGGCTTGATTCCACCTTACATCAGGATGGAAGCTTTGGGAAAGCAGTCGTTCGTTCGGTTCACAACAACCCTTAATGACAAATTCGTACTCCCTCCACCAAAACTAATACTGCTTTGGGAGTCTATCATAGATGAGGAATACGTGGGAGGACACAATCCATTCGAAGAACAAGTTACTTACCCCTGGTAATGTTCTTTCAACTGGATGTTCCTCCCACGTATTCCTCATCTCCCCTCCCAGCCTACCCTGTAGTAGAATATCCATGTTATTGCACTTTACGCTCCTTCAGAGTCTAATATGGCCTAAACCACATTAATGCTGGTAGTTCTGTAAATAAGACAAGGAAAAAGAGAACTGAAGCCAACGGGCTCTGCGCGTTCCATATATACTTTCGATGTTGTCACCCTCGAGACATAGGCCCTCCAGCTACCGCATTGATGCACAGTGCCCTCTGCCAAAATGTATTTTTCCGAAAGCTGAAGCTGGATATTGGAGATAACATAGATGAGGAATGTGTGGGAGGAACATCCAGTCAAAAGAAAGTTACCAGGGATAAGTAACTTGTTCTTCTCAATCGCCCTCTTTCCTCCCTATGCCCCCTCCAGCTAATCCAGAATAGAGCTGCAAGACTTGTCCTTGGCCTCAAGACCAGGGACTGTATCTCTCCTACCCTAAAACCTCCCCACTGGCTCCTGGTGGCTGCAAGGATCAAATTCAAGACCCTCTGCATCCCTCACAAGGTCTTCTGTAGCCTCGGACCACGCCATCGCCAACATTCCCTCTAAATAGTCCCCTACTAGAGCCCTACACTTCTCTAACTCTTTAACTGTCAAACACTTCTCCAAGCAGAGTGGGGGCAAGTCTTTCTCCTCGGCTGGCGCCTCCCTTTTGGAACAGCCTCCCTGATCCTCTCAGACTTGAGCCGGTCCTCCTCAAGTTCCAGAAACTCTGCTCTTCTCTACCTGACCTCTTTCCCTTCCCTGCTGATCACCCCACTGCCACTGTGACCGGGGGCCTGTTGTTACGCTCCCCTGGACCCCACAGGGGTGTCGATCGGACCCGGACAGCTGCGGTCTCCATCAGCGTGATGCGTAGTGCAGAGATGACTGTCTGGACTGGCCCACCTAGTCTTGTCTGCTGGATCCGAAGAAGTATTTTCCTGCAAGTGGAGACAGGGATTAGCCACCTGTGGGTTTTAGTGATGGCCTCCCAACTGTTCTCGCTCTCCCCCACTAAACACCTCCGATATCCCCTCAGTAACCTCACCTTATGTTTGTAAAAGATTAGCTCTCCATTCTGCGTGTCTTGCAGGGGCGCGTAGATACCAGTTACTTCACTGGTTTGAAGGCGATGGGAGAGTTCCGGTAAGCATTGACTCTGAAGTCCCAGGCAGGATTGGTAAGTATCAAGTTCAAAGAGTTCAATGTGCCCGATGTTCACTCTTGTCCCCTTCCTTCCTTAAGTTGCAACTGTGTTCGTGAGAAGAAGGTCTCGTAGCTGCTGCTGGCGTTCAGCTAAGAGTCTGTGTTACCCAACGCTGTCCGTTAACTATTACATGCGTTAACGTGTTGTTTTTCTCCCTCTTTACAGATGCGGCATATGAAGATAAGGAGAATAATACCGCCGGTGGTAAATCAGGTAAGTCTATGGTGGTAAGAGGTATTTGTTGATTCCCTTGGATCACCTTGTTATTCTTGTGCCCCTAGGTGCCGGAGTACGGCGAAGAAATGATGGAGACAGTGCCGGATCGAAAGATGCTGTGAGAAATGGTGAGTATGGCGCCGTGCTGGAGCTGGCAAAGCGACACGTGCAGGACTGATGTACTTCCAGGTCGGGAGATGAAATGGATCCGGAATCAGGTGAGGAATTTGAAATAAGTTTGTTTTCTAACCTTGTCCTTTTCTTCCTCTTTATTCTAGGAGCTCCGGATTCGAGGTGGGCGTGGCAGAAGACTGGATGATGGCTGCAGGCACAGTGAGAGTCACGCTGCTGGATGCAGAATAACACTAAGCATGTGCAATAACACTAAGCATGTGCTGCTGTTCGGGCGTGGTTTAAATAGCCTCCAAAGTAGTCCCAGGAAAGAAGTTCCCCAGGACCACACCCGGGGGTAGGCATCATGACAGCCCTCCTTCCCCCCACCCCCAAGGGCCCTCCTAAAGTTGTTCTTCCCTTTGGCCCTGGTTTGTCTGGGAAGTTTCGATGGAATTTCTTCACCAACCGAGGTGCATGAACGTGGTCACTAGGCTCCCATGACCTTTCCTGTGGTCCGTAACCTTTCCAGTTGATTAAATAAAAACGTCTTGATTTAACCAACTTAGATCCAGGATATTCTTTACCTCGCATTCAGGTTCTCCATCTATTAGGATGGGGTCAGGTGGTTTGGCAAGTCTTGTCCCGGGTTGAACTGGTTTCAGAAGTGAAACATGAAAGACAGGATGGATCCGCATATTAGACGGTAATTCCAACTTGACGGCCACCGGGTTGATAATGGCCTTAATAGTGTAAGGTCCCAAATACCTAGGATTCAAAGTCTTGAGTTCCTTTTAGAGGTATGTGTTTTGTAGCCAGCCAAACTTGATCCCCAATCTGATATCGGGGAGCATCGCTTCTATGTTGATCAGCATTTTTCTTATATTTCTCTTTCGCTTGTTTCAAATGTTCTGTTGCCTCCTCAAAGGCTTTTGTATTAGTAGAGTGTAAATGGGTAACTGCAGGCATTTCTAAGTGCTGAGGCGAATCGAGTTCTGATGTTCGAGGGTGATGTCCTTATATGGTATAGAAGGGGCTTTGTCCGGTTCCAGAATGTACAGAGTTATTGTATGCATATTCAGAAATCCATAAAATATCCTTCCAACTGCTTTCGGTCTGGTGCAGCATGCAACGTAGGTACTGTTCAAGGGTCTGGTTGGTCCTCTCCATCGGTGTGGGGATGGTGACTGGTTGATAACCTCACGTCGATTTGCGCCAATTGACAACATTTCTTCCAAAATTGTGAAATGAATTGACTGCCTCGGTCAGAGACCAATATGGAAGGAAATCCGTGTATTCGAATAATGTTTTCGAGGAACTCCTTGGCCAAAATTGAAGCGGAAGGTAATCCTTTTAAAGGAATAAAGTGGGCCATCTTGAAAAAAAGATCCACAATAACTAGGATGGTGTTAATCCATTACATGGAGGTAGATCTGTAATAACGTCTAAAGACAAGGTGTGCCATGGTGTAGGTGGAATATCCAAAGGTTGTAAAAGGCCAGCGGGTTTTCTTCTGGCTTTTGTTTTGGGTGCAAATGTCACAAGACATCACAAATGACTACGTCTTTTCACCAAGTGGGCCACCAGAACTGTCTCTTAATTTTCGCTTCAGTTTTTGCGATACCTGGGTGCCCTTCCATCAGGGTGTCATGGTAATTGGAGATGACTAGTTCTTGTATTTCCTTGTGTGGTAGAAATAGTCGTCCTTGATAGTAAGGTAGGTCATTGACGACTGAGTAGTCCGGACCTTTCTTTACCCAGTCCTGCAGGGTTCCCGGATCGAAGAGTTGTTGGATTTTTGAATGAATATCTTCTAGTGTCTGTAGAGTAGTTATGCCAAGAATTCTTTGTTCGGGAATTATTGGCACCGGTTCCGGGTTTGCATATGCTTCTCCCATCCCTATTCGGGATAAGGCATCTGCTTTGCCATTTTTGCGGCCTGGTCGATAAGTGATCACAAAAACGAATTCGGCAAAGAACAATGCCCATCAAAGTTGTCGCGATGATTGGGCTTTGGCTGTTTTTAAATACTACAGGTTCCGGTGATCAGTGATTACGGTAATGGTATGCCTGGCACCAAGAAGGTAGTGCCGCCAAGCCTTAAAGTCGGATTTGATAGCTAATAGCTCTTTATCGGTAATCGCATAGTTTAACTCGGGTGCTGAGAACTTTCTGGACCAAAACGCTACTGGGTGAAGTTGACCAGTTTCAGGATCCTTCTGGGACAGGACAGCTCCCATGGCTAAAATGGATGCATCAGTTTCTACTATGTATGGAAGCTCAGGGCGTGGATGCTTTAAGACAGGTGCTGATGTGAATTTCGCTTTCAGCTCTTGGAAGGCCTTTTCAGCTCTTGGAAGGCCTTTTCAGCTCTTCGGTCCACAAGAAACGTTTGTTTTTTCGCAAAAGTGCTGTGATGGGGTGTACAACATGGGAGAAGTCTGGAATGAATTTGCGGTAGAAATTAGCAAATCCGAGCATGCTTTGTACCCCTTTGACTGAACTGGGTGATGGCCACTTGAGAATTGCGTCCACTTTTCGAGAGTCCATTCGGACTCCCTTTTGGAGTCCGGATAAATCCAAGAAATTCAACTTCCGTAGCATGAAAAATACATTTTTCCAATTTTGCATATAACTTGTGCTGGCGTAGTTTCTCAAGGACTGCACGCACGTGCTTAACATGGTCTGATTCTGAGGAGGAGTACACTAGAATATCATCTATGTATACGACGACACAGACGTCAATGAGTTCACGAAGGACATCGTTCATAAAATACTGGAAGGCTGCTGGTGCATTGCACAACCCGAAGGGCATCACCTGATATTCAAATAATCCGTACTTGGTGCGAAAGGCAGTCTTCCATTCGTCGCCTTTCATGACACGTACCAGATGATATGCCCCTCGGAGATCTAACTTAGTGTAGATACAAGCATCCTTTACTTGGTCTAGTAATTCAGGGATCAGACGCAATGGGTATCGGTTTTTTACCGTAATCTGATTTAATGCGCGGTAATCTATGCACGTTCTAAGGTCACCTTCCTTTTTTGGCACGAAGAATAAAGCTGAGGATGCAGGAGACTTGGAAGGACGAATAAAGCCATTAGCAAGGTATTGGTCCAAGTATTGCCGTAGGTGAAGATTTTCAGGTTCCGTGAGGGCGTAGATTCTAGTGCATGGGGGTTGTGCACCGGGTAGGAGGTCGATTTGACAATCGTATGATCTGTGAGGAGGTAATGTATTGGCCTGTTCTTTTTGAAAAACATCCTGAAATTCTTGGTATTCCTGAGGTAACTGCACGATTGGGTTAACGACTGTAGCCAGGCCTTTGTTCAAAGTTTTCTCCGGGTAACAGGTGTGTGCACAATCCGGGAAGGTTATTCTCTTCTCTCGCCATTCTATACAAGGATTATGTGTTTCCAACCATGGCATCCCCAGTATTATCTGGAACTGTGGGGCTTTGATTAGATCAAACACAATAGTCTCTCGATGCCCATCTTGACTCAACAATGTCATCTCTGTAGTGGAATGAGTTACAGGCCTGAGGCAATCTCAGTTCCCTCAACTGTGGTGATGACATCCAAAGAGGTCTTTTTGCAAAGAGGTAGATTCATCCTTGACACCAATTCGTGGTCCATATAGTTTCCTATGGCCCCGCTATCTATGTATGCCCTTACTGCGTGCATACGTAATGGCTGCCTGGGATCAAGTAGGACCATTGGGATGATCAGATGCGAGGTCTGAGTGTCCTTCTTTAAGCTCGGCAAGCGGACCTCTACGCTTGTCGGGCGTGGTCGTTTCTCGAATCAGGCTTTGTGGCTTTTATCAGCAACTCCTACCACCTTCTTGGGTGGTTTTGTAGGGCAATCCCGTAGAAAATGTCCTGAGGTTCCACAGTACAGACACAACTGCATCTGTTGTCTTCTTTCTCTTTCCTCTTGAGTTAAGGGTCCTTTAACCTCCCCGATCTACATAGATTCAGATGCATCTGTTCTTTTGGGGGCAAAGTTGGGTTTAACCAACACCCGATTCTCGAACTTAGCTCGATCAGTTTTTCGGTTCTGAAGTCGGTGGTCTAACTGGACCACTAAGTCTATACATTCTGTGCAATCCTAAGGTGGGTTCACAACTTGAGCCAAGACGTCTGAGTTCTCCCCGAAGTCCACGATGAAACAATGTAATTCGTTTTTCCTCTGGCCACCCGGTTTCCACCACCAACCTATTGAAGGTTGCAATATAGGTTAGCAGATCCTGGTTACCCTGTCGTAAGGATAAAAGTTTGTTGTCCAGGGCTTGACCCTGTGAGTGTCTGGCGAATAGTTTTTCCATGCGCCTTTGAAAACCCTGAAAATTCCGGAGAAGAGGATCATCCTGGTTGACTAACGAAATGGACCAATCTGCTGCGCTGCCACTAAGATATGACAATACAAAGGCTACTTTGGCTTGGTCATTTGGAAAGGCTCCCGGTCTGCATAAAAAGTGCAAGCGGCATTGGTTCATAAACACGGCGAACCTTTTGGGGTCCCCAGCAAAGCGTTCGGGTGGAGCTAACGGAATATTTCCTGGTAAAACCACTTGCACAGGATTGCTTGATGAAACGGGGGTTGGGTTTCCCCCATATCCAGGTAGGGGCGTTTGCCCAGCTTGGATTTGCAGTAGTTGCCTAGCCAGATCATCAGTGCGCTCCTTTGAGACAATCAGTTCTCTCCTGAGAACATTAGTCTCTTGGCGAGCGGCATGTACTTCTGCCCTAAGTTCCCCCAATAATTGGGCCAGTTGGTCGGTTTCCGAGGTTTCCATAACACCCGGGTGGGTATTTTAGAAAGGCTTTGTGTTCTGTTACGCTCACCTGGACCCCACAGGGGTGTCGATCGGACCCGGACAGCTGCGGTCTCCGTCAACGTGATGCGTAGTGCAGAGATGACTGTCTGGACTGGCCCGCCTAGTCTTGTCTGCTGGAGCCGAAGAAATATTTTCCTGCAAGTGGAGACAGGGATTAGCCACCTGTGGGTTTTAGTGATGGCCTCCCAACTGTTCTCGCTCTCCCCCACTAATCACCTCCGATATCCCCTTAGTAACCTCACCTTATGTTTGTAAAAGATGAGCTCTCCATCCTGCGTGTTTTGCAGGGGCGCGTAGATACCAGTTACTTCACTGGTTTGAAGGCGTTGGGAGAGTTCCGGTAAGCACTGACTCTGAAGTCCCAGGCGGGATTGGTAAGTACCAGACGGGATTGGTAAGTATCAAGTTCAATGTGCCCGATGTTCACTCTTGTCCCCTTCCTTCCTTAAGTTGCAACTGAGTTTGTGAGAAGAAGGTCTCGTAGCTGCTGCTGGCGTTCAGGTAAGAGTCTTTGTTACCCAATGCTGTCCGGTAACTATTGCATGCGTTAACGTGTTGTTTTTCTCCCTCTTTACAGATGCGGCATATGAAGATATGGAGAATAATACTGCCGGTGGTAAATCAGGTAAGTCTATGGTGGTAAGAGGTATTTGTTGATTTCCCTTGGCTCACCTTGTTATTCTTGTGCCCCTAGGTGCCGGAGTACGGCGAAGAAATGATGGAGACAGTGCCGGATCGAAAGATGCTGTGAGAACTGGTGAGTATGGCGCCGTGCTGGAGCTGGCGAAGCGACGCGTGCAGGACTGATGTACTTTCCAGGTCGGGAGATGAAATGGATCCGGAATCAGGTGAGGAATTTGAAATAAGTTTGTTTTCTAACCTTGTCCTTTTCTTCCTCTTTATTCTAGGAGCACCGGATTCGAGGCAGGCGTGGCAGAAGACTGGATGCTGGCTGCAGGCACGGTGAGAGTCACGCTGCTGGATCCAGAATAACACGAAGCATGTGCTGCTGTTCGGGCGTGGTTTAAATAGCCTCCAAAGTAGTCCCAGGAAAGAAGTTCCCCAGGACCATCCGAGTAAAAAATAGTTCCTGTAGTAAAATAGTCCCACCCAGGCCTCACATTGGCTTGGATTTATTTGCAGCATGGTCTGCATGAGGTAAGTAATGTCTATGAGCCTGGCGCCTATGGCGCCAGGAATTATTTTTATTATGAGCCTGGTGCCTACGGCGCCAGGACTGAACCCAGACAGCCCCTAGCTGGGGCTGCTGGGGTTTTTGTAAATGTCTGGATGCCTGCTCCAGGGGCTGATGGGCTTGATCCGGATGGCCGGGGGTAGGCATCATGACAGCCTGATCCTTGTGAATCTCACAGGATTCTGATATAACTGATGTACCTGAGCCAGGTAAGTTATATATACGTGAGTTTATTGCCACATCCAAGATAACATGTAGAGAAGAAATACCGAGACATCCTTTCCCATCCAGAGCAGCAGCTCCAACTGCCATTCTCAGAATCCCCAGGCACCTCCCAGGTTCCACAGTAACTTCACACCCTCATAACAAAACGTAGCCATAATCAGGCCCCAAGCACCGATTATGACACATCTCCCTCGTTACCACTGACACAACCATTGAACAACCCAAGACCACTTAAACAAGCCACAAGCAATTCACTCGGCACACTCAGCTTCAGTAATCAAGCTGCACCTCAATAATCAAACTGCAAGAAAGATTATGACCCACCTCCCTCCTTAAACCAGCTAACGCAGCATAAACTAGAACACAACACTTTGATTGCAACACTGCGCATCAACCCATAAAGATGGAAGAACACCCAATCGTCAAAAGAGAAATGCGCGGCTCACACTCAAGCTCAGAGAAACAAAATGCCACGCCACAAAAATCTCATCAAGATCTTAAATGGAAATTACAAGATAAACTAAAACAAACACAGGCCGTCCCCAAAGCCTGAATGCCCACACCAGCTAGAAAATCAGCTGATCAACAACAATATAAATCCAAGAAACAATACAACAGATCCTTCCTCGGTGAGACCCCGCACACCACAACCACAAAAACGAACCCACTCAACTCTCCAGCCCCACACAGACATGTGGCCACCATGTCTATGTCCAACTCAAGAACTCCAAACCAATGGCCCACAAACTCAAAACAAAACCCTGTGCCTACCGCCAGATATCAACACACTATCCCCACAACCTACCTAGACAGCACCTAACTGCCCCTTAACTGCACAATAGACAGCACCTCACTGCCCCTCATCCTAGCCCGCACCTAACTGCCCCTTAACCGCACAATAGACAGCACCTCACTGCCACTCAACCTAACCCGCACCTAACTGCCACTTAACTTAGACAGCAACTCACTGCCCTTAACTGCAAAAACCAACATCACCTCACTGTCCCTCAAATTATCTAAGAAGCACATAACTATAACATAAACACAGCACCTCACTGTCAACCGCCAAACAGCACAAAACTGTCAATCTAAAATAGGCACTCCCCACCCCTCCAGAGCCCCCCCCCAGAGATTACCAGGGGAAATCTTCCCTACGAACAAACGCAACACGCACCAAAAGATAAAACAAACAGAAATTAGGTCCCATAATGAGATGCATAACAGGTATACCCCTAACCAAATGTCCATTGCGCTGCAGTCCAGCGCTGCACCCAACGCCCTCAAGTCCACAATGCAGGAGAGGAAAAACAAAACAATAGGTCAAACCCTGCAAAAAATGTCCAAACCACCCCCCCTGCAAAAGAAAATAACATATACATTGCAAATCCACAACCCCGCACCCGCCAGTCCACAAATCACCCCAAAAAAGAGTCCTAAACAAAACAGGCGACCACGTGAAGACAACAGTCCACAATTCATCATCACAGGCCTTAAACAAACTAACATAATCCAGGACCAAACCAATACATGTACTGACCCGAGAGGCCACAACATATATACATACAGCATTTACAGCAAAACCGGCCTCAGCCAATGCCTACCTCTGATTAGTCCTCCACCTCGGTGCATGTCTTCAACCTGTATGGACCCCAAAACTCTGGATCCAACTCTCTCAGGTTCAACGCAAACAGACGGCACCTGATGCAGAAATTCTATAGCAGATTCCAGCCCTTGGCACCCATCCAAAGAAGAATTTGAGTTCCGAACCACCAACCGACATCCTCACGCGACCCTACAATTCCTGCAGGCAACACCTCTGGGCTGCCCTCGATCTTCCGGACACTGCATATCTGACCTGTCACACCTGCAACAGGCCCCGCCATGCCAGACCCAGGAAGAAGGAACAGGGCCCTGCACACTGCGACGTCCACACCGCATCCCCAACTAAACTCTCCCCTTCAGCTCCTCCTCCGGCTGTGAAGAACATGCCATCTCCAGCCTCTTGCCGTGATATTCGGCCGGCGACACGCATCCACATTGCTCCAAAGTACCTTATAGGGCGCAGCAGCTCTGGGCTGAAAGTAATACGCTCCACCCGCAGTCACAACCCAGAGCCGCCAAAATCCGCCTCACTGGCGCTTCCAATCACTGCCCAGCAACAGCAGCCAACGCAAACTGGCCCGTTCCTCCCCAGTTGGCCGGTCAAGTGGCACAGCCGGTCAAGTGACACAGCGAGTAGAGCGCTCGCTTTGACACCCGTGCAGAGACTGCTGATGCAAGTTCGAATCCCGGCAGGGCCAAACTCAGCTTTTCATCCTTCCGAGGTCGATAAATGAGCACCACACACCATGGGTAATAATACGCAGCTCTCAGATACATGAGGGTTCTTAGCGCTATATAAATGCGAAATAATTATTATTATTATTGGTGTCCGGATCACCGACACACTGCACAGGCCTTCCCCCGCAGGCAGCGGCAACCTCAGCCTCCTGACAGCCTGCCTGGGATGATGATCCCTGCTGTCCTGCCTGGCACGATACGGACCACTGAACCGGTGATCTTTGTACCTCCACTAAGTGCCTCTTCCTGGACCCCAATGCTGCACCTTTTCTGCCCTCTGCCACTGCCCGGCTAGCAAGGGCCCACCTGACAACCTCCTCTGGCAGGCAGGATCTGGAACATGGAACCAGATGTCACCTCTGGAAGGCGGTATTACCCAAACAGCTGCCTCTTCCCAGCAGCATCCCACCTTCATGGCCAGTGATGTGAATTGAAGTGATCCAGTGTTCATTTGGGTCATATGACTTTCGGGGACTGCATGCTTTGTAGTGAATTAAGGGGAGTACCTTGTTGGGGTTAAGGTGACTTTTGGTGTTTCGGTGTAGTTGGGTACATTCCGTGCTGGCCACACGTTATGTAACAGGGTTTGGTGCGTTACAAACAAAGTTTCCTTGTTATAGTGAACGGGGAGGATGTGTCGTAATGTCCATCACGTGGGCAAAGACAAACTGCCAGTCAGGTAAGTTAATTGGTCGTAACTTCATTCCTTGTTACAGTGCGGTACTTATATCAGATGATATGTGCGACACTGGCAACACCCCACCCGGCAGTAACAGTGTATATCCAACTGCCAAACTTGGAATGTAAACACACAATCTCGCACTGCACGCTCTGACCTTCACGAGCCATGTGCACAACTCCACAAGCATGTGATACACAGTACAACAGATTCCAGGCCCTTCTTCCCAGTCAATACCAGCACCCCCCTGTTAGGGAGAATTATTCTAATTTCTGTGTTAATTCCCTTCCACCTTAGATACCCCCAGCTCTTTTTCTGGACTTCAGGTCTTGTAATCTTTCTCCTGGAGAAAGTGAGACCTTTTTCCCACTCTCTCATGTATTTTTCTCTGATTTGAATCCTGCATTTCTTCTGGTTTTGCAGTCTGACAAACTCCATAGGCATCATCATTTCATATTGTGACACACACTGCAGTGTCACAGAGAAGTCCTTTGGATTTCTGCTAAGGTTTAAATACCTTCTCTTGAATAAACTACTGTTTCCAAGAGTAGTAAAGTGAAATTGACTTTACTTAACTTTTTCTCTTTGTAGACCCAGCACACACCATTTTACATAGTGCTGGAGCGGTTACTTGGTATCCCTCTTGTTTACCTTCTCATGTAACATTTTGTTACCCTTACTAAAATTAATTGCTGGTGACAATAGTTTGATTTTTCCTACCATTGTGTGTTTCTACCTCAGCTGCAGTATTGCACCCATGGGTGCCCATTTTATCAAAATGTCCCGTCTTCTTTTTTCGCCATTTCTTGTTTGTAAGGTCCTTCTTCAGATTTACTCTGCGCGCCAAACCAGGTTTGGTCCCTATGTTCATTTTGTCTTTGGCAAGATTCACTGGTGAAGCCCGCCTCTGGCTCCAGCCTGTCTGGCAGGGCAGGAAGCAAGGGAGGTTCCCGAAACTCCCTGTGCTTCGTCTCCTTGATTACAGGAATGCATCCAAAGGTGATTGGCTGGCTGGCTGTCCTTGAAGGACAGCCACCCTGCTGTGTGAGTGACGGCTAAGCTGCGAATTAATGGGAGAGACTTGCATAAAAGGCGAGCTCTTTTGCAAGGAAGGCAGAGTCGGCCACTGGATGAAGGAACCGAAGAAGAAACTGGAAGAGTTGCTTGCTGCACCCTCCTGGACCGTTGGTTTGCCCGGTGAAGCCTTGCTGCAGTGCTGAAGCTCAAAATTTCGAATTGATTGGAGAAGCCCGGAAAGGACGACGACTTCCCTTGGGTTGGTGTGACCAACTGACCCCAAGACTAACTTTATTGGAACCCCTCTCCCTGCTGGCTGTGCTTCTTTGCTGCTGCTGGAACCAAGGTCTATTTATTCCACCTCGTCTGATTCCGAATCCTTCCTTGATCACCAGCGGTCGCACAGAAGCTACGTAACTTCTGTGCGACCGCTGGTGATTGAGGAAGGATTTGGAATCGGACGAGGTGGAATATATAGACAAATGTCCCTGCAATTGTAGAAAGACATTGTGGCGACATTGATAAACTGAAGAAACACATTTAAAAGAGAATTTCTTTGGAGCCTGATTGTAAGAACAACAAGGCCGTTATGAAGATTCATATATAAGGATTTACAATTTAAGATGTACACCAGAACATGACTGTTGGGCAGACCTAGTAACACAAATACAGGAGTATACAGTACAGATGAATCATTTGGGGTACTGAGAATCCTTCTCTTCTATTTAAGGATACTTTTGATCATCAAGAGGTGATATTAAAGATGCCAGGAGAACACATTTTTTTGGAGTGGTGTGACTCACCCTACTTAGTTGAATAGGAATTATTGAACCTCCTGTTGTGGTGCTGATGAAGTTTGCGTTACCAAGTGGACATGATTTCTGAAGTCTTAATAGACAACCGAAACACGTGTCGACGATTACATCTGTGAAATTGATTATATACAGATCAAACCATCAGATAACAAGTAGAGGGCAATTTACAGTGTGAAACCATAGATTGTTGATAATGAGAGATAGGTGTGAAATGTATCAGTTTTAAGAGAAAGTGAAATTGAATGGATGGTAGGAATGAATGCGTGAGTTAAATTATACAATTGTTTGATAATGAAAAATCAAATTGAAATTTACCTTTTGACATGTATTGGTGTGATGTGTCATCTCCTATCCTATTGGTCCATTATTGTATATTCTCAGAGTATCTAGCCTGGAGGACCAGGTATCTAAACCAGGCACCCTTTGTTTATAAAGAAGTGTGTGTGTGACATCCCAAAAGGGCATCTACTGACTTAACTGAAACTGAAGGAGTGTATGTTTGAAGTGTTTTTTCTTGTTGCCAATTGCACTTTCTAAAGAAGGCTTATTTTAAAACTGACTGTTAAATGAATAAATAATTATTTTAATAAGAAGCCTTGAGTATATGTGTTATTTGAATACCTGTCACTGTGAATCTGTTACAACCCACCAGCTCACACTGGCCCCTCTTCAGATAAGCCTGGCTGCTCAGTCACTCTACCAACTTGTGTAGTACAGGCCTATACCAAAGGTTGGGTTAACTATTGCCAAGGGTACAAGACTGGCATCGTCTCCCACAGGGCTACTGCGCACAATCTTGCCAAACCCCCCTCCCCTGACTCCACTGCACTGCCCTTGTGGTCCCTACTTGGTGGCCCTACATCGACCCTTGGTAGTCGCTTGCACTTGCACTTAGCCTCAGGTTCTCCTCCTTGGCTCCCCTTAACACTTACCTCCCGGGCCCTCCACCAGCTCTTGCCCACTCCGCTGCCCTCTTCCCTAGCCCCTGCACTTCTCCTCACTGCATTTGCACGTCCGAATACCACAAGGCATATTAGGACCATGACTGTATTTTACTGTTTTTGCCATTGTTATTTTCCCCTGTTCCCTTCCCATTTAGCGTTGTGGAACTTTGAAACACTATTCAGTTGTATAAACACCTAACAAATGCACAATAAAATAAATACAATGTACAATGGGATACTAATATAGTAAAATAGGATGCACCCCTTGTGAAGCCAAAACTAAATTGCACCTGTGACCAGCCTACTAAACAAGAGGGCTGCAGCTGAAGGGTGAACTTAATAGAAGTCTCCATAGGGACAAAAAAAAAGTCAAAGGACCTAAAAACCAAGAGGGGAGGGAGAATAAAAAGTTTAAGAGCCACATAAAATGGGGCAGCAGAACCCATAGAACATTCAATTCTGACCAAACAGCGAATTGACAAGGTTTTGGTGACGAGGGGAAGCCAGGATTTGTCTCCTGGTTTCAAATTCCATGTCTACTAGATCATTCTTGGAGTCAGAACCAAGTTCAAGGGGCGCAGGTGCTTGGGTGGAGGGCTGAGCATGAGGGCTGTGGGGCTGACCTTTGCTGAATTAAATTCCTGCGAAAGAAACCACCAACATGGGTGTGTCTTAGATTACTTTTGAAGCTTGCTGTGGTCTGGGACTTAGGCGGAGATTGCCCACCTGTGATGTAACTATTGACTTTTAATCTTTAAATGGAAATCCCCACTTTGTTTTAAATTTCTTTTTTACACTTTCTGTGCCTTCTCTTTCCACATGCAGTGTCCTATCCGCAACTGATTTGCTTCCCATTTTCTTTACAAATAAATGTTAAAGGGAAATATTTCGAAATTTGATAAACCCTATGAACCGGTTGGGTTAGCCTTTGAATTAACCTGGTTGTCATTACTATTGTGTTTGTAAGGTCTGGCCTGTTTGTGATATTTTAGAAAAATAATGATTATCATAAGCCTATATTGCTTCATTAAATTGAAATTTGGTTTGTATGTGTCTTTGTTTGTGTTAATGACTTGGAAAAATTACTCAGTAATGGATGGAAAAACATGTATTTGTCTCAACTCTACAGTTTCTGCATAATTCTGTCCAAAGCCTTGGGATTATAAGCAGTTGTTGCTGAAAAGCTGGTAGTCTGCATTCTGACGCTTTAATTGGCATGCTTAGTAACAAATCGTAAAATGAGCTCCTACCAACTGCACTCCTGATATCAACCAGAACACATTGAGGATGGTCCTATCTATGTAATGAAACATATGTGCTTGAAAATATATACTTCATTTCATAAATCTATTTGGTGCAGTTCCATGAGTGACACTACATTCCTCTGAATGCTACTACATTTTAATTGCACTCTGCTATATTTTGTGCTAGGGTAAGGGGACTGTGTGCCCCCAAGTGACACACTGCAATTACAAACTAAATTTAATGGTTCTTTTGTTTTTGTTTTTCTACTGCAGCTCTGCTCTCTGCTACAGGTATAAACTATGTCCTGTCGCTTATCGCTATAGTTCTCTTTTACGTGTACTACACTCATCCTGAAGGCTGTTCTGAAAATAAAGCGTTCATTAGTGTCAACATGCTGCTGTGTGTTGGGTCCTCCATCTTGTCCATTCTCCCCAAAATCCAGGTATGTTTTAGATACTTGGGATGTGTTCTCTTTAAAATGTTCCTGATTATGTTTTATATGGTATATCTCATTGTAAGAATGTCTTCTTTTTTACTACTCCATCTCTACACATTTTCTTATGCTTGAATGTAGGAGTCGCAGCCGAGATCTGGATTATTGCAGTCTTCAGTGATTACAATTTACACAATGTATCTGACTTGGTCTTCCATGACCAACGAACCAGGTATGTAAATTAGGTAAACCTTTTATCAGTGCCTTTTAAATGTATTTATGCAAATAGGCAAGTGTATGTTAACTGTTATGCAAGGTATTCTTTCAAAACTATCTACACCGAGTAGCTGCTTCAGTGATTCTTCCTGTAAATTGAAGTTTCCGGTCCAACAATAGCCTCCCTCCTTTCTTCAAATAATTGAACATTTTATATCTGTTTTGTCATTTCAGTCTAGGAGCTTCTGCATGTTCATTCATAAAGGTGGTGGTTGTCTTTGTAAGACTAATTAATTAAGTAATAGGCCCGAGCAGGGGGGCATTACCACTTCAGGTAATGCCCTGGGGCCCATAGTTACACGCCCGAGCGAAGTGAGGGTCTTAACGAATGCCCAGGGGCATTAACTGAAGTGGTAATGCCCCCCCCCCATCATAGTGGCCTATTGCTATTAGTACCCCGGCCCATAAGACTGGGGTATTAAGAGCATTATTTTTCTGTTCCGAAATATTACAGCGTTTTGGAACAGAAAAAAAAATGTAAAAAAGAATGGCCGCCGGGGAAGGGAAAACAAAGTCAGTTTTCCCTTTTCATGGCGGCCATTGAAAATGAATGTCAAGAAGTAAACAAACAAAATTGGAGCCATGGAAAAGAGAGAAGGGTCTAAGTGTAGGCCCTTTTTTCCTTTCCATGACGGCCTGTCGCGGATTGGAAGGGCGGGGAGGGAATTCTTTGAATTTGGGGGGAGGGAAACAACACTTAACTTGATCCCAGGTGGGTGAAGATGGCAGCCTCGAGCCGTGTGGTGGCTCAGAGCGGGGATTACCCCATTCCGAGCCTCCTCATTGGCTGAGTGACTGCCCCCCACTGGGGAATGAAGGAACATTGTGGGGATAGGGATTCCCGGTTGGGTAACGCCCAGCGAGAGCTAATGAGATTGCATGTTATAATCTCATTTTCCCTCACCTGGTACTAATGTTTGGTATTATCCACTGAGTTGTATTCCACAGATATCTCCATTGTCCTGCATCTTACTCACTACTTGTTGTGACATGATCATGAGTATGACCTCGTCAAGGGAGATATAGGGGCTGGGGGTATATGCAAGCAGAGGTATGCCTGAAGCCTTGTATACCAATTGGTATCCTTATCTTTGACCAAATCATATCCACCTCTGTCCTGGCCAGGTTTTCTTTTTTTACGTATCTATTATTTTAGAGAATGATGACAAGTATGCACCAGAGTTCTCAGAAACCTGCCATAGATCATGTATCCTAGGATGCAGAACAAATTAAGGAAAACTGGGAATGCGAGTACTACAACGCACCTGGGCTCCATGGCCATTGAGCAGGAGGAACAGATACTTTAACTGATAGGAAAAAAAGGTCTTTTTGCTGCTTTCCTCCCATAGACATCTATGGGATAGCCTTTCTTTTTGCTTTGTTTGAACTCCTGACCTGACCTTTTGGAAGTAAAGCCTGATCAATTTCCCCATAAGAATAGGCAAAAGGACAAGGCAAATAAAGCATCAGTCTCTACGCCCATCAGTACTGAAAGACTGTCAGTCTGATTCATGGAATTATTTGCGTGAAAAATGCAGATTTACGCACCTTTCTGCCCGAAAATCCCCATACTTCAAACGGGGATTTTCGGACAGAAAGGCGCGCAAATCTGCGTTTTTCACTCAAATAATTCCATGAATCAGGCAGAATGTCTGTTTGGGAATTTCTTAAATTGTTAGCTAAGATTTTCATAGCAATGACCAAATTTTCCTGGCCTGTGTTAACCCCAGAACTTTTTGCTTTACTGTTGGATTATTTTTCCCTATACCTCACTGAGTGGGAACCTTTTTCCACACTCACAGAATCTTTTACTTTTTATGGGTGTAATTTCTAAGACTGCCCCCCAGCCCCCACCTCCCCAAGTGCCTTTTTTAATGTTACCCTCTTTGACAACTTTTGGCATATACTGCCTACTATTGCTGGGTTTCCCTTGGGGCTCCCTTTTTAACTTTCTCTGACTTATCTTGTGAGAACAAAAATTTCCAAGGGTAGAAATGATCTTTGGATTCCTTTTACATTGTATTAGGTGAGACCAGCAACCCCCCAACCTTATGTGGAGTGCTGGGGGATAACGGGTATCCCCTTTCTTATTTTAAATGTAACATTTCTGTTACAGGGACAAACTTACCTTTAATGGCTGGTGGCAATGAGCCTCTTAACTAATTTGCTGCACCTTTACTGTGGGCTGTTTCCACAGCCCCGGTAAAGGCACTCATGGGTGCTCATTTTACAAAAATGCCCCCAGTCTTCTTTTTTTCCCATTTTAGCATTCCTTGTTCCTTCCCCTGACCTCCAGAGTGGGAAATTCCCTTGTGTTCATAGTCCTGTGGACTCCCCGTCCAGGCTCCAGAGTGTCTGTGAAGGCAGGAAGTGAGGGAGAAGTCCAAAACTTTGCATCCCTTTGTCTTCCAGCCTGACTACGAGAATCCATTTCAAACTGGGCAGCTGGCTGTCCTAAAAGGACTGCCAACCCCCCAAGTTTGAATGTTGCACGGCTGTTTGATTGGCTGGGTTCCTGCATAAAAATCAGAATTTGGAAGCTGAAGAGGGAGTCGACCACTGGAACCCGAACCGAAGGGGAAGATGAATAAAACGCAGCTGGGACGATTTCCAGTGACTGGACAGCCTGCTGTGTAACCAGAGCCTGCTGTTACCCTTCCTTCCAATCGACCTGGGGACTCCGTAAACGACGACCCAGAGCCTAGTGAAACCCACTAGACTCAAGAAGACCTGCATGTTGAGCCATCCCACGTCGTGCTGCGACCTTGCAGGGCTGCAATGCCCCAATACCCTGGGACCTTGAGCGATTGTGTGGTGCACGGTATTCCAAATGTGGCTGAAACTTTGTGGGCATCCTGCTGGACCTCCAGAGACGTGAATTGCATCCGAAAAATCTTGTCACCAGAGTGCTGGACTTTGCAAACAATGAGAAAACGACCAACGATATTCAGTAGTCTTCTGGCTCCTGAAAAGGGCGCCAAAACCACAAACGCCTCCAGCCACGAAGAAACACTTGTCTGGAACCTTCTGCGTCGATCCTTGCTGTCTTCATGATCAGGAATTCAGCAGATTCTGAAGTCCTCCTGCTGCCAAACTCTTCTGTGCTGAGGTACTGTGCTGGTTTGGGTATTACTTAGCTTCAGTCTCTTATGATTTATGTGTAGCTGTGGGGTGTTTTCTGTGATTCAGAGTCCTCTCGTACAGTGCACCCACGTCCCTGCAGGAATCTTCCTAGGGTGTCTTCTCTGAAGTTCCTGGACGCTCAACTAACTTTGAAAGTAGAATACTTACTTGTCTGAACGGTCTTCCTCAGGAACTCTGACTTTGCTTGCAACTGAGCCCTATCTCACTCTGCCTACAGCTGGCTCCTAGACCACTAGGGTCCCTCTTCTACCTCTGAAAGAACTCATGCAATAGTATTGGGAAGGGCTGGATACTTAAAAGGGTCTGTCTTGAAAAGTAAAACAAGTGTTGAAAAGTTTACTTACTTGTCAGATAGTTAGTTGGTAACTGTAACTCTTAGTGTGAACAGTTACACATTGTATTACTTACCTTGAAAGTGTTCTGCCACTTGTAAAAGTATATGTAAAGTTATTACTTACTGTTAGGTAATTTGTCGAGTCCAACTGGTGTGGGAATTTACAAGACTTCTCTTGGTATTAGGTAACACACCTTTTAATATAGGCCTGTACTAGACAAGTTGGTAGAGTGGCTCATTTTAAGAGGGGTGATGTGAGCCGTACAATTAAATCAACAAGAGCAATAAAGTTGGCGAGTACAATTTTCTTATGTTGTACATATTCCAGCACATTGAGTGACGTCATTTAAGGTTGGTAACATTACTTATTTGTGATCACCATTACAGTATTGAGTTTTTAAGGAGGGAAAAGTTAGTCAGAACATGTTATCTTATTATTTATCAAGCACACGTACACCCGGGGGCATCATGGTGCTAAAAAGAGAGAAGGTGAGGAGTAGAAAATCAAAGGAGCCACTATTAGAAGAGCAGAGTTTTCAGGTTTCTCCGAATGTAAGATGATCGATAGTCTCGCGCAGAGAAAGGGCAGGTTGTTCCACCCTTTCATGGCTGCAACCGAAAAAGCGCGACTGCCTTTATGGGCCAGCCTAAAGTGGGGCACAATCACCCGACAATCCGCTTGGGACACAGGTAGGCAGGTCACGGGGGGAATTTAGCTTGCAGATATTCAGCTCCGGTGCCAAAGGCGGCCCTGTGGACCATACACATGGATTTAAACATAATCCGTTGAGCAATGGGGAGCCAGTGCAGTTGTCGTAGCAGAGGGGTCATGCAAGCACCAAAAGGGGGGTGAATGATCGCTCCGGACGCGGCGTTCTGAAGTAGTTGCAACCGCCCCATCAGGTGACCAGGTTGCGCCAGCTAGAGTGAGTTGCAGTAATCCAGAACACTCAGGACCAGAGCCGCAACCACTAGTGCCTGGTTAGCTGTCGGGATGAAAGGGAGAACCTTACGGAGGATCCAGAGTTTAAAATTACCAGATTTACATACCACGCTGACCTGTTAATCCATAGTCAGTGTGGCTGAGATCCGTACACCGAGATTCCGCACGGACGATACAGGTATAGGAAGAGGGCGGAGGGACGGGGGCCAGAAGTCAGCAGTCCAGATTAGCTGAGGTCTGGAGGTACCCACAATAAGAACCTCAGTTTTACTTCCGTTTAGTGTCAACCAATTCTGCGACATCCATATTCCCAGTTCCTGAAGGCAGTGTCTGAGATGGGATGCTGTTTCCGATTTAGTTGGATCCAGGCAGACCAGGATCTGGGTGTCATCCGCATAAGAATAGAAGCGGAACCCATGTGCAGCAATAAAGAGCAGGAGATATCTTATGTAGATATTAAATAAGATGGGGGATAGTGCCGATCCCTGAGGGACTCCCCAGGATTGAGGGGCAGGGCCGGAGCGGAACGGAGGAAGAGAAACTGTCTGAGAGCGATCAGCAAGGAACGCGGTAAACCAGTCAATCACTTGGCCAGAAATCCCAGCCTCGGAGAGCCGGGAGATGAGGACAGAGTGGTCAACGGTGTCGAAGGCAGCCGAAAGATCAAGACTTCCCCGACACCGCCCTGATCAACTATGCACATCAGGTCGTCCATTACTGAATAAGGACTGACTCAGTGCCTCTACCAGGCCGAAAGCCTGATTGGAAGGGATCCAGGATATGCAAGGATTCTAGAAATTCTGAGATAAGAGGAGATACCAGCACCTCCAAGACCTTCATCAGAAATGGTAGAAGGGAAATCGGACGATAGTTGGCCAACACCTCCGGGTCAAGTGAGGGCTTTTTCAGCAGAGGGATGACCAAGGCATGTTTAAGGGAACGTGGTGTATCTGCTGTTGCAAACGAGATGTTGATAGCGGCAGTAATGTGGTAGTTCAATAGAACATCCCAGAAAGCCACCTTGAAATAGCACAAGCTTGGAGTCCAGTTCAAGTGAGTTGAGGTCAACTCAAGAGTGTAAAATAGTACTTCCAGAGCTAGGAAGCACCACAATTGGCAAAATGGTGATGTACCCCCAAGTCCCACAATACCTGAGAACTGAAGAATTTGTTCCAGCTGGATGCCTTCCTGTTGCAGTGTAGCAGACCTATGTTCCTGGTCCTTGGTCGTGGTGATGAAAGGGAGGACGTCTGGCAGGCTTCTGCGGCAGTACTCGGAGAGAGGCGCTGCAGCAATGGATTCTCCTTAATTCATTGGCCTTTTGTGGTTTTGGTGCCTTTTTTTTTTTTTTTTTTTAGAACGACGACGAATGGCTCCGGTTGAGTTAGTTGATCCCTCAGTCCTGGACTCTGGTGAGGTGACTCTGGATGAAGATGTCCTGCTTCTGTAGGGTCCTCTGAATGCCCACACATTTGTGGCTGGATTTGCACTTCCAAAGAGAGTGCACTCGATGCTGATCAGGGGTCCCGTGGCATTGGGGTTCTGCAGCCTTGGAAAGTCTCAGCAAGTCGGGGTTTGCGCCAAAATGAAACTCGTCTCAAGCCTAGTTGGTCTCACCAGCCCAAGGGAGGAAGTTGTCATGTGCGGGCCTTCCAAGTCTAACGAAAACTGGGTCAGCTTCACTTGGCAATTCGTGGTCCAGGAGTGTGCTGCTGGCGTCTCTTCATGTCTTCTTTGTCGGATGTTGCCCTCCCGTGGTCGACTCTGCCTCCAGTCCAAAATACCTTGCCTTTTAAGCAAGTTCCCATACATTTGCAGCACTAGGCTAATCACCCAGTAGGATGGCTATTCTCCCGGATGGCCAGCCGGCCAATCAAAACTGGTTTCACTCAAGAGACAAAGGACAGGGAAGTTTCGGGACCCTCTCTCACTTCCTGCCTTTCCAGATACACTGGAGCCTGGGTGGGATTCAGGGCTGAAGCCCGCCAAAGCCAAAATGCACAAAGGACTCATACCTGTTTCAAACAATTGAGTAAAAGCCCAGAAGGAACGAACTGACAAGAAATGGTGAAAAATAAGTCAGGGGGGGGGGTGATTTGGGGACAATTGTCACCATTGGGTGCTGTACTGCAGCTGAGAAATCAGCCTGCAGATACTTGGCACAAAGGTAGTGAAAAAGAAACCACTGCCACCAGCCATTCAAGTTAGTTGGTGTAACAGACTGTTACATGAGAAGTGGGATAAAGGAGTTACCATGTAACCCCCCCACCCCCAACCCCTCAGCACTCCACATAGGATGGTGTGTGCTGGACCCACAAAAGAGAAGCAAGACAAAAGTCATCTAGTCTTGGGAACAGTAGTTCACCCAAGAAAATGTATTTAAACACTAAGAGAATTCCAGAGGAATTCTCAGTGGCACTACGTAAAAGGTTATGTGTGTCACTATGCAACAGGCAGATGCCTATGTAGTTTACCAGAGTCCATTAAGCAGTAGGAAACACAAAATCCTAGTCAGAAAAACACATGAGGGAGTTGGGGGAAAGTCCCACTCACTCAGGCGTAAAAATTAAAAAGTCCTGAGTCCAGCAAAATAGCTGGCGGTCTCTAAGGTTAAAGGGAATTGGCACAGAAATGAAAACTCCCCCTAACACTTACCTTAGATATGTTTTGCCTTTCTGAAAAGTGTATATATAGGTTTTACCTACCTGGAATAGCTGTACGCCATTCTGAATAAGTGCACCCAGTCTTACTTCCCTTAAAACTGTCTGGCCATTCTAAAAGAAAGTAGGTTGTGGGTTAATTTACTCACCTGTGAATTGGGTCCCCCTCTTCCCAAAGGTAATGCTGTTGGTTCCACTGTTCTATTCCTGTTAGGATGTAAATGTATGAGTGTCCCCAGTTGGGTCTTGCTTCCCCTGACTTGCTGTTTGCCTTTCCAGAATAAGTCTGCCTTAGGTTATACTTGCCTTTTAAGTTGCTGATAGCTCCTTTAAAATGTATATAGGTTTTACTTTCCTTGTGTTCGCTGTGTGCCATCCTAAAACAAAAAGTTATTGCTTACCTTAATCTGTGTTGAAATGATCTGAAAAGCAGACTGTAATAGTATATTACAATATTAGGTTTTACCTGCCTAGAATAGCTGTTACATTCTTGAAGAGTGTTCTTGGGTGTAGCTAACCTTGGTTTGCCTTGAGCCATCTACAATTGTAATAAGTTCTGACTGATCTTAGACTGTTATCCTGAATCAGAGTTATAGGTTTTTACCGTTCCTAGAATAAGTGTTCCACTATCCAGAAACGTGTATTGTCCAGTTGGTTTACTAAGTACAACTGCTAGGGTCTACTACCCTTGTATTGTTTAAAGTAATCTAAAAGTAACTATTGGGTTGACTTCCCTAGCACTGTTGTTGGATATTCTAAATAGGGTCTTATGCTTTGGTTTGTGTACCTTGAATCAAAGTGGTGTGTTTTTATGAATGTGTCTGTCTCTATGACCAGTACTTACCCCAAGACTTAACTTGGTGTACTTGTATTTCAAATAAACCTTTATTTTGTATAATACTTCTGTTTGTTTATTTATAAAGCGCACCGGACCCTGAGGTAATTGGGCGCATAGCAAGACAGCTTAGTTTACATATACACAGACAATTTAAAGGCATACATAAAATCATACACAATCAGGTACAAAAATGAAACAATATAAATGATACACAATTAGGTAAAAGAATGCAAACAGTGCAGCAGTAGGACAATATTTTACAATCGGACAGTAATACAATGAGCGCTAGAGGTGGCGTGGCAGTAGCTGGGCTGGGAAGGCAGAGTCGACCACTGGGCGAAGGAATCCGAAGAAGAACTTGGAAGAGATGCCTGCTGCAACTCCTGGACCATTGGTTTGCCCGGTGAAGCCTTGCTGCTGTGCTGCAGCACTGAATTTGTTTTGACTAGAGAAGCCCTCTAAGGACGACTTCTCCCCTTGAGTTAGCGGGACCAATCAACTCCAAAGTGCACTCGTTTGGCCAACCTCTCAAAGCTGGCTATACTTCTGCTGCTGCTGCTGGGACTGAAGTGCCAGGGAGAGGAACACCAAACTTAGTGGATCGCTTTTAAGTCTGACCTGAGTACCAGGAAGATCCTCTGGACTTCCCTGAAGCAAGACTGACCAAGCCTGAGACACCAACAGAGTGCTGGACCCCATATGCAAGGAAATTCTGAAGTGGTATCCGAGAACTGTGGTGTTGCTATTTGCTGTTAGACAAGAGGAGCTGAAACGCTGAAGCGCCACTGAATTGAAGTTTGCCCATTGCTGCCACTGACCTTCCCTTCCCATTGCAGTGCAGGAGGCGCCAGACGTCCTCCCTCTTGTCCCCACGACTGAGGAACAGAAGCCAGCTGGTACCATTTCTTCCAACCAAAGGTACTGTAAACCTAAGAGGACTTAACCTCTTGTTGTATAGCCTTATTTGCTCTCAGTTGAGACTTGCTTTGGTTAACCTTGCAGAGTTGCTTACATCTTTGCCCCTCACAAGCTTCCCAGTTTGTGGCCCCTCAAGTGAATCTATTTCTACAAACTTAACTAAAAACATTGTGCAAGACTTTTTACTTGCCTGCTAAGAAGATCTTAAGCTCCCCTAGACTTTGCTCAACTAACATTGGCTGTCCTGGCTCCCTGAGAGACTCTTCTACCCCTGACTTTGTGTTTTACCTTTCCTCGGGAAAGGGTTAATTTACTTGACATTGGAAGGTTTTAAAAAGCACTTACCGGTTCATGAATTATTTGTTAACCTTTATTTTATTCCCATATCTAACCTTTACACCAAACTCAGTATTGCTCTAAATGTGCCAGTGATAAATCAATGTCCACCGTGCCCTAGCCATTTAAGTCACCTGAGGGTGTAGGAAGTGTCTGTGTGCCATCCCCAATAGGTATCATCTGATTTAGAGAAGCTAAGAGTGTGTTTTGAAGTGTATTATAATTGTTACATGTTTTGCTCCCTTCTAAAGAAGGCTTATATAACTGACTGTTAAATTAATAATTGTTTAATAAAAAAAAACTTGAGTGTTTATCTGAATAACTGTCACTGTGAAACTCTGTGTTAGAAACCTACTTCTCACATTGACCCCTCTTGAGATAAGCCTGGCTGCTGAGCCACACTACCAACCCGTATAGTACAGACGTATGCCAAAGGTTTGGTTCCGATTGCCAGGAGGCCAAGGTTGCTGTAGTGCACCCAAAGGGTACTGCACACAATCTTAACTAATACTGGTGGCAGGCGGTGAGGATCTATTGTAGTGTTGTTACATAGAGTGTTGTGTTTACTTTTGTGCAACTCAAAACCTTCACAGGGCTAAGCTCCACTAGAATAGCAATTGTATCATGCCTAGTATGGATAACTTCAAGCAGGAAGCCCTGCTCATTCTAACAGTAGAACTGAAAGAAATGGTAATTTCCCTGTTAAAGGAAAGAAAAATTAATTGATGACAAGGTTGTTAGCTCACTAAAGGTTGGATAGTAGGCCTGTAACTCCTACTAATACAGAAAGTGGAAATTGATAATAAGGATGATAATTCTGAGTCTCGCTCTAATGTCTTAGAAGAGTCAGAGGAGGGAGAGGAATCCCAGGATAAGAGCCCCTCTTTGTCTCAGCAAGCCCTTTTGCCTCAACCTTTATCCACTGGGACCCCACAAGGTCCATCACTGAGTCCAGAATATGTGTGCCTTGAGAAAATGAGACTTGAATTGGAATGTAAAAGGTTGCAGGCTCAAGCTAAAGCCAAACATCAAGACATCAAGCTCAGGGAATTGGAAATGCAACATGCTCTTGAAATTAAGAAATTGTCGCTTGAAAATGTTTCCCTCCCAGAGTCCTCTAGGTCGTCCAGTCCCAAGAGGCCTCGCCTGCCCAAAGAAGCAGCGAGTATGTATGATGTGAAACTTGATATGTTGGATTCGTTGGGCACTTTCGAATACAATCACGGGATTCAGGGAATCCGTTGATTCCTTGGCTTTTGTCTAGGCTCCCCCAGGTTGCAACTAATGCTGTAATGGAGGTGGGGGAATGTGAAGTTGGCTTTGATAGCCAGATTTGGGAAAACTCCTTCCCAGTGCCTTAAGAGGTATAGGACCCTCAAAAAAACTGATGGTACCCCTTGGGCTACCTGGGTGTGTGAATGTTTGAAAATCGTAAGTGGTTGGGTTAACGGTTACATAGTAACTACCTTTGAAGGAATGAGAACTCTGTTGTTGGAATCTATTTTTGATGCCTGCTCTCCTGAGCTGAGGCAGCACTTGGCTCACTACAAAGAGATTGATCCGAAGAAGCTAGCAAAGGCAGCTGACTTGTGGGTTGCCAACGGAGCCGCTCACAGGGATTCTGGGGCCACTCAGGATGAGGGAAAACAGCACAAGAAAGATGACAAAGAGAATTCTAAATCCAACCACCCAACAGAGGGCCACAAACAAAAGAAGGGTAGGCCATTTGGGAAACCGGGTCAGTCTAGTGAAGCCTCTGGTGCTAACCAGAGGGAGGTCAGCAGAAGCCCCCATTCCAGAAAACATTCGGTAATTGTTACGTATGGGTCAACTGACCATGTGAAAGGGGATCCCAGATGTAAGGGTAAACCTTCAGGGGTCCACACTGCCTCCTTAGCCTTCATCCCTGAGGGACAAGTTCATATGGCAAGTGGAAACTTTCATCTATTCAGCCAGTGTTTTTTTAGTGTACGTCTGTGGGAACAGCAGCATGTAGATGTGTGTAACTCTATTCCAGACAACACAAAAGAATATTACAAAGACAGTGTACTTGTGAATGGTCAGGAGACCCCTGCCATTAGAGATACTGGGGCCAGCATTACAGTGGTGGATGAAACCTTTTTCAAACCTGAGGATGTTGCTAAGGCACCGAAATGCCCCACTAAGCTTGCTGGAGGCCCTGTCCAGATGGTTCCACTATCAGCTCTCATCCAGTGCAACAATATGACTGTAAGAATACCTGTCAGCGTACAGAATGAGGTGCCTGGCAGAGTCCTGTAGGGGAATGACTTAAAAGCTCTTGGAGTTGTATGAAGTGCCCCCAGGCCACCCAGTAAAAGGAAGCAGGGGACGACTAGACTGGCCAGAGAGCAAACTTTGGATGACTGTCAGTGGGTAGTTACAGAAGTACCTATAACTCCCAGTCCACAGGAAGGACACCCTTCTAATTCCAGGAAGAAAGAGACAAAGGGGAAACCCAAGGGCTCGGGAAGAAAGAAAAGCATCACCCCTTTGCACAAAACAAGGACATCCCTGAGAGAATAGTCCACGGTCACACCAGTGACCCCTCCACCAGCTGAGACTGAGTGGGGGGGCATCAACCAGAGGATGGTGAACCAGTTACTGGTGAAACAGAACTGGAAGAAGCCCCCCCCCCCCCCTGTTGGAGATCTGGATCCTAAAGACCATCCTGAGATGCAGACTTTGCTTGCAGAAGGTGGCCCCTGTAGGCCAGACTTCAGCAGAGGTCAGAGAGTGTGTCCTACTCTTGAAGGACTTTGCCAACAGGCAGCTTCCCAGCCGGAAGGTGAAGAGCCAGGGAAGCAAAGGCTGTGCAGGGAGGATGGCCTCATTTACAGTGAGCCAATAGTCTACCCCAGGGGACTACAGAAGATTTGTAGTACCTCCAGGAGGTATGACCACAGTTCCTACAGTTAGCCCATGAGATTCCTCTAGCTGGTCACTTACGTTTTAAGAAGACCAAGGAGAGGATTACTCTATATTTCTACTGGCCTAAGATGGGGTCTGATGTAGATAAATTCTGTAGAAGCTGTCACACTTGTCAGACTTCTGGCAAGAGTGGAGCCAAGATTGTGGCGTGCTTGGTGCCCCTCCCAGTGGTGCGAGTCCCTTTTGAGAGGGTAGGGATTGACCTTGTTGGTCCCCTAGACTCTCCCACATCTTCAGGCAACCAATTTTATATTGGTTGTGGTAGACCATGCTACAAGGTATCCTGAAGCTATGCCTACAAGGACTTTTACTACTTAGGCAGTGGCTAAGGTCCTCCTTGGTATTTTTACTAGGGAAGGTTTACCTAAGGAGGTTATCTCAGACTGGGGGACCAATTTTATGTCCTACTACATGCAAGCCATGTCGAAAAACTGTGAAGTGACCTACACGTTCTCAACAGCCTACCATCCCCAAACCATTGGGTTGGTGGAGAGGTTTAATAGAACTATGAAGAGCATAAGTGGTTTAGAAGAACCCCTTAGAAGAAAGTGGGACCTTCTGCTGCCATGCCTTCTCTTTGCTTATAGAGAAGGCCCCCAAGAAGGGGTTGGCTCCAGCCCCTTTGAGCTCCTATGGTCATCCGGTTAGAGGTCCATTGGCCCTCATCAAGGAAGGGTTGGAGTGTGTTCCTTCCCACAAGCCAGTGAGTCACTGACTATGTGTTAGGTCTCTGAAGGAGAATGACGCACATGATGACGGAAGTATCTGATAACTTGAAAGCATGTCAGGCTCTGGTTAAACATTGGCATGACTAAAAGGCCAACATGGTGGAGTTTACTCAAGACCCGCTAGTTCTAGTTATGGTACAAAACTCTGAGCCGGAGGAGCCTGAGAAACTTGGAAAGAAAAACCACAGCGTTTTCCAACACAATAACGTTGTATTTATGTTTGCGGTCGCTTCTAAAGCGACCGCAAACATAAATACAACGTTTTTAAAGCTGCAGTTTTATTTCTAAGTTTTCCGGGCTCCTCCAGCCCGGAAAACTTAGAAAATAAACCGCAGCTAGTGCTTATTTTTAAAAAAATAAATAAATAGCACTTACCGAGATTCAGCTGCAGCTTTCCTGCTCTGGTCTCCGGTCCCCGTCCTCTGCCTACAGCGCTAATGAAGGGAAAGCCACCCAGCGGTAGCCTTTGTTTACTACAGCTGGCTGGCTTTTCCTTCATTAGTGCCGCAAAAGCAAAAGCCAGCAAAGGAGGGCCTCCATTTCACAAAATGGATGCGCCCATGTGCTTGCTTTTGCGAATTTTGAGCTTGAATAGCTCAAAATTTTACATAGGAAGTTTTAAAACGGAGAATGCTAGTATTTTGTTTTTTATGTTGCCTATCTATTTTTTAAATAAAAGTTTTTACTAGACCATCCCTTTAAATGTAATCTCTTCACTCAAATTCCCCAAGAAGGTCAGGTGGAATGGGAAGTGCAATAAGGCCTTTGAAGGACTAAAGAAAGCCCTTTGTCAAGCACCAGTCTTGAGAGCTTCTGATTATAACCAATCCTTCATTGTACAGACAGATGCTTCTAATACAGGGATAGGTGCTGTTTTGAGCCAACTGGATGAGAAAGGCAGGGAACACCCTATCTGCTTCATCAGCAGAAAGCTGAAGGACCGTGGGACACGGTGGGCAACTATAGAACGTGAATGTTTTGCCATTGTGTGGACACTGAAGAAGTTTAGGCCATACTTGTATGGTTCTACTTTTTTTATTCAGACTGACCACCAACCCTTGAAATGGTTAATGCAGCTGAAGGCGCAAAATCCTTTTTTAATTTTAACCTTGCAGTGAGTTGGACCTTCTCACTCATGTATGCTTCCCTGATTTGGATTTTGTTTTCACTGTTTTTTGGAGTCTGACAAACTCCCTAGGCATCTGCTTTTTGTATAGTGAAACACAGCACATTCAGTGCAGTGTCACTTGGAAATCCTTTGGATTTCTCATAAGGTTTAAATACCTTTTCTTGTGTGAACTACAGTTCCCAAGAATAGTAAAGTGAAATTGACTTTACTTACCTTTTCTCTCTGTAGGTCCAGCATAAACAATCTTATGTCGAGTGCTGGGGGGGTTACCCATGTAACATTTTTATGTTACCCTCCCTACTTTAAACGGCTGGTGGCAGTGGTTTAATTGTTCCTACCATTGTGCTTTTCTACCGCAGGCTGAACCCTCAGCTGCAGTACAGCACCCATGGGTGACATTTTGTCAAAATGGCCCCTATCGTCTTTTTTCGCCATTTTCTGTTTGTGGGGTCTTTCTTGGGTTTTACTCTGTGCGTTGAGACAGGTTTGAGCCCTTTGTTTGTCCCGTCTTTGGTGGGCTTCAGCCCTGATGCCTGCCCCGGTTCCAGTGTGTCTGGAAGGACAGGATGTGAGGGAGCGTCCCGAAACTCTCCTGTCCTTTGTCTCTAGGAATGCCTGAATGCAACTAGTCCTGATTGGCTGGCTAGCTGTCTTTTCAGGACAGCCACCCTGCTGTGTGATTGACTGCCTAGGCTGTGCCTGAATGGGAGAAACCTGCTTAATAGGCAAGGGTTTTGGGACTACAAGTGGAGTCGACCATAGGAAAAACACCCAACGAAGAAACCGTGAACAAAGCTTTCTGCAACCTCCTGGACCTTTGAATAGCCCAGTGAAGCCCTGCTGCTGTGCTGAATTCCTTTTTCACCTTGACAGAGAAGCTCTGGACAGAATGACTTCTCCCCTTGGGTTAGTGGGATCAACTAACCCCGAGATTAACTCCACTGGACCACCAGCCCTGACTTGCTGTTCCTCTCTGTTGCTGTGAGAGCCCAATTCCCAGGGTCGAGTGTCTGTAGTTGAGTGCAAAGTTTGCCGTGGAACAAATCTAGCTAGAAGCTCCAGGAGACTCCTAAGGACCCTCCAGAAGCAGGACCTTTAGATCCAGAGTCTCCTCACCAGAGTGCAGGACCGAGGGAGCGAAGAGAGTCCAACCGGTGTCCGAAATTTGCATCAGTACTGTTTGCTGAGCGCTGAAACCGCAAGGTGCCACTGAACCGAAAAGAGCCCGTAGCTGCCGACGACCTCCCAAGTACCGCCGCAGGAGCCCTCCAGACGTCCTTTCTCTTGTCCCCACGACTGAGGTTCAGGAACCAAGGTCTGCACCGTTTTAGCGTGACGGAATCCATCTAGACAGTATTCTTCTAACCAGAGGTACTGTTTAGGCTTGGGGTACTTCCTTATTGCCTTTAGCCATGCTCTTCTCACTTGGGAATTACATTGGCTTAACTTCTTTGAGTTGATTTCAACTCCCTTCTCACAAGTTTAACAGCTTTTGGCCCTACAAGTGATTTTTCTGAACCCTCTACTTTGTGCAAGACTTTTGTCCAAGAAGTGCATCAGATCCATAGACTGTGTTCAATTGACTTTGGCTGTCCTTGCTTCTAAAAGGCACTCTTCTTAATTCATTGACTTTTTGATACTGCTTGTCCCTCATAGTTTGTGGCTTATTAAACACTGTTATTGCTGGGAAAGGCTTATCTAGACTTCATTGGAAGATTTAGTTGTCCTCGCATTTACAAAGAAACTGTTCTAAACGTTTTTGCTTCCCTTAACCTATCCTTTCTGCAACACTGAATCTGCAAAGTATGCTAGTTTAATATATAAATGCAAATACTATCCTTGTGATTGAAGGCACCTCCGGGTGTAGGAGAAGTGTATGAAGCATATCCCAAGATTATTCACTGGTTGTTTGATTCTGAAAAGTAATATCAAAGTTTATTCATATTGTTACAATCCTTTAGCTTTCTAAAGTATGCTTATTTAAAACTGATGTTAAATTAATAACTATTTATAACTGAAACCTTGAATGTAAGTGTTGCTTGGCTACTTGTATTTACGGATTTCAATTGTACAGCTCTACAGCTCACATTTACCCCTCTTGAGATGGGCCTGGCTGCTCAGTCACACTACCAACTTGTGTAGTACAGACCTATACCAAAAGGTGGGTTACCTAAAACCAAGTAGATAAGTCTTGTGTAGTCTCACACAGTGTGACTGCACCAATTCCTACCGAACACCGAACAGGGAACTTGGGGAGAAAGCATATACTCTCAGATCTTGAAAGTAAAGATCTATATAGAGAACCTGGCAGGGGAGTATACCAGGTGTTTTGCTAATCTGGGACCCACACGTAAGTTGTGGTATCTTGAAAATAGAATCCCAAGGAAGATTCATGCCCATAGGATTTAGAATTGCAATGAATCTGGAAAGGACCTGATGAAGGGAGTAGTTTCCCCCTGCAGTGAATTGCAACACCAAGAGGAGGGGGGCTATCCTCTTGGGCTACAAAGCACTTGGTTATTCTTTTGAACTTTTTGTTATGGTGAAGAGAAACATGGGGGTGGGAGTCATTTCCTGCAACAGTTTACATTATCCATTTGGAAATGTTGTTGGATTTATACCGCTTTGTTGAACTTGAACAAGTTTGCCGGTATTGTTGTTACGGGACTGGCAAACTACGAGTACTGCTTGCGGGTGCCTTCCCGCCCACCAGGTCTGACCTCGCGGGAGTACCAGCACCCGCGAGCAGAGCATGTCGGATGCACCGGCACCATTCACGAATGGTGCCGGTGCATCCAACCTCACCATTTCCATGGAGCCCTGTAGAGCTCAATGGGAATGGGGATCATTTTTTCCCAGTGCCCGCTAATGGGCAATTACCGGGTCCGGCGGGGCTGTAATGACCTGGTAATTGGCCATTCGTGGGTGGCGGGGAAAAAAAATCGCAGGTTTGGTGGCAGCCTGCCAGTTTTACCGGCAAGGTTGCCGCCAAACTTGTAATGAGGCCCAATAACCCGTAGCTTCTTAGAGTTACTGTTAGAATGAGGTCTTGGATAGGATTTAGAACATAGGACATTTTTGCTTTGAACATCTTGACACTGGACAGACACTTGGTTGAGGTAGTGAAATACCTACTAGATTAGCGACAGTCAGGCATTTTCCAAACCCCTTTATTATTTAATAAAAGTTTTATACCAATCACTAGGAGTCCTTTGTGTCCGCATCTCATTCCTGGTTCCTCACACTCCTTTGAAGTCAGTGGCGGAAAGTTGCAAACACAAACCTTCTATAAAGACTGCAGGGGGGTTTCTGTACTCCTGCACTCTATATGGCAGAGTAGAAGCACAGAGCACCGCAGCCAAGATTCTCTATATGGTAACCAAGATTGAGCAATCAAGGCTTAAGCTCTCAGGAGCAGGTTCATAAATACAGTGTAGTCCCCAAGCCCCCACAAAAGAATGTCCACACGCTATGTTAGTGATAACACAGTTCTTTATATAAATAAGGTTCAGGATATATACATACACAATAACACACTTTGTGCTCAGGCAATACTAATATGGTAAATAGGTACAATATCTATGTGGTACCACAGTTGACTCTTGACTCCTTTAAAATGCATCAACTGCTGACAGTTGCAATGACTTACAAGTCTAATAGCACAGTGAACCAACATCAGATATGGGAGGAAAACAAGTTGGGTTAGACCATTGGCAGACTACTTTGTCCCTACCAAAGACCCAGTTCTGTATGAGGGCCCCCCTGCCCCCACCTGGGCAACCTGAAAATAAAGTATATTAACAAGCCCAGTCCATATATTGTTTAGCAGAGTCTTGTTTCCTTCTAAAAATGTTCTACTACCGCAATGTACCTGGTTTAGCAGAGTTCTTCGATGGGTCATCGACGGATCCTACTTGAGTGAACTCCCTTTTAAGGCAGGAGCCACAAATTGTCGAGATCCTTGAAGAAAAGGTGAGCAATGTTGTCGAGGCAGCAGCTTCGGTCTTTGTGGTGCTAGTCGACGGTTGGTCGTGGACTTCTTGCGCAGATGAGGCGTGCGGTACACCTCAATGACGAGAGTTTGTTGACACAAAGCAGATTGATGAAGAACGTAGGCCCACCAAGGGCGTCGGGTCGTCAGCGTTTGGCTTCAGTGATCAGGACTCGACCACGGCTGGCTTTCGGCTCTTCGTCGGCGTCTTTGTGGACTTCAGGTGGCAGGAAACCCACCAGCGGATTCTTCCCAGTTCATCGGCGACCTTGACTTTCTCCGGCGGGACAGAGCGGTCGACTGGGATGAGCAAGGGAGTCCTTGATTTCAAAGTGTCTTATGCAATGGAGCGTTGCAGCTCCGGTCGACTAGGTTACAGCGGTCCTCCGAACCTTGGTCAGCAGTGATGGTTGTCTATGGCCTCGACGTCCTGGCGCTTTACTAAAGATTCCTCAGCGGTCCCCATCTCCGGTCGGCAGCCTTTCGAGGACTGACTTCTAGGGAGCCTTAGTGAAGGTTAGCCGGTGCACGATGTTCCCTTGTAGCTCGGGAAGAGGTCTCTTAGCCAGGTCCTCTCTTGGATCAGTTCTTGGAGAGGCAACAGCTTTCGGATTGTGTCGAAGGAAAGCAGCAGCAAAGCCGCCTTCTTCAAGCTGGGCTTCAAGGTTAAGCATCAAGTTTCGACTTCAGCTTCTGAACGATTCTAGTTAGTCAGTCGGGGCTCCAGATATACTGTTCCGTCTCCCATTCACACTCCTGGGCCAAGCTCAGCAGCCAATCATTCAGAAGGGCATTCAGCAGGCAAGCAGGCAGATAATCAAGCTCCCAGTGCATTCAGGCCATTCTTCCCCATCCAGACACTCGTAAAAAAGAATGTGGATTGATGCAAGCACCCAGCCTTTCAGCACACCACACTGCATTCATACCAGTTTCGGGCAAGGCTGTATTCATTGTGTCGCACACTAGAAACCAGACACCCGTAACATGAAATGTATATTGGTCACACAGTCCATTCACCCAGGTCCCACCCCAAGGGAGTACCCACAACACAGTCATTGGGAAGGCTCCAGCCAGTCTGGCCTCGACTTCCATATACGGTATTGTGGGGAACTTCCACCCAACAGTCAGGGGAAGGGATAGCGTCGGGGTTTCCCAGGACTTTGGGAAAACAAGAGAACAGGCCATAGAAAGCAAGAGGCCACAGGGGGCATCTTTTCTCCTATCGGGAATCCACTGATTCCTATGGCAGAGCCTGGGTATCCCAAAATGGAGGATACTCAGAGCACCTGTCAAATTCAGCTTGGAGCTGCCACCAGCCCATACCCTGCTCTGTGGGCCACACATGGGTGCCCGAAAAACAAACACTAGGGGTACAGGGTTGTACCACCACCCATGGGTGCCATAAGGGTATCCCATGGGTCTGCTCACCACAACCAAAAAGAGGAAGCGCTGCACTGCCAGGAGTCCCACATGGACGTCTGTGCAGAAAACAATACAGAACACACATGAAAAAGGAGTAGAGGGCAAGGATATGGAGGCCCTGTCCCTCCAATGCATTTCCAGCGTCACACTTTCCTAGCAATGTATATCCTATTTTCAGGCCTTTTGTACGTTTTCAGCTGTTAGGCAAGATTGTGTGCAGTACCCTTTGGGAGACTACAGCAACCTTGTCCTCCTGTCAATAGGTAACCCAACCTTTGGTATAAGTCTGTACTACACAGGTTGATAGTGTGGCTGAGCAGCCAGGCTTATCTCAAGAGGGGTCGATGTGAGCAGTAGGGTTTTTACACAGATTTGCAGTGACAAGTACTCAAATAAACTCTTACACTCAAGGTTTCTTGATTTAAACAATTATTAATTTATTTAACAGTCAGTTGAATAAGGCTTCTTCAGAAGGGAGCAGTATATAAGTAACACAAAAATACACTTCAAAATACACACTCTTAGTTTCTCTAAATCAGCAAGTACCCATTTGTGATGGCACACAGATCGTTTCTACACCCTGAGGTGACTTAAATAACTAGGAAACTGTGGACATTAATATATCACTGGTACATTTAGAACAATACTGAATTTGGTGTCAAAGAAAAGTGTTTTGGAATAAAACAGGTTAAACAAATATTCTGAAGCAGGTAAGTACTTTTGAACCGCCCAATGCAAAGTAAATTAATCCTTTCCTGCAGGAAAGGTAAAGCACAAAGTCAGAGGTAAGAAGAGTTCTTCCGGGAGCCAGGTCAGCCAATGTTAATTGAGCAAAAGTCTAGGTGAGCTGAAGCACTTCTTACAGGTAAGTAAAAGTCTTTCATAATGTTTTTAAAGGCTTTGTAGAAAAAATAGAATCACTGCAGGACCACAAGCTGGGAGGCTTGTAAGGAGCAAAGCTGCAAGCAACTCTGCAAAGCAAACAAGACAAGTCTTAACTGAGAACAAGCAAGGCTACACAACAAGAGGGAAGTCCCCTTAGTTTTATAGTATCTTTGGTTAGAAGAAATTGGTTTGAGCTGGCTTCTGTTCTGCATATCCTGTTGTTCCTGGGCCTTAGTCGTGGGGACAAGAGGGACGACGTTTGGGCTCTCTTGCACTACAAATTGAAGGTCAGTGGCAGTAATGGGCAAACTTCAAATCAGCGGCACTTCGCAGTTTCAGCTCCTCATGTCTCTAGCAAATAGCAACACTGCGGTTCTCGGATACCACTTTGGGCTTTCCTCGCATCTGGGGTCCAACACTCTGTTGCGGTGGCTCAGGCTTGGTCAGTCCTGCTTCCTGGTACTCTGGAGGATCTTCCTGGTGCTCGGGTCTGACTTAGACACTCATTCGTTTCTGGTGTTCCTCTCCCTGGCACTTTGCTTCCTGCAGCAGCAATGGAAGTACAGTCAGCTCTGAGAAGATTTCCAGATGAGCTAGTCTTGGGTTCGATTGGTCCCACCAACCCAAGGGGATTCCTTTGTCCAGTGGTCGACTCTGACTTCCAAGCAAAAAGCTTTGCCTTTTATGCAGGTTTCTCCCTTTCATTCGCAGTGTACCTGTCACTCTCACTGCAGGGTGGCTGTCCTCATAGGACAGCCCTCCAGCCAATCACCCTTGGGTTCATTCCTCTAACCAAGGAGACTAAGCACAGGGAGTTTCGGGCACCTCACTCGCTTCCTGCCCTGTGAGACCCACTGGAGCCAGAGGCGGGCTTCACTCGAGAATCCCCCCAAAGACAAAACGAACAAAGGTACCAAACCTGGTTTGGCGCGCAGAGTAAATCTCAAGAAGGACCTTTCCAACAAGAAATGGCAAAAAAAAGATAAAGTGGTGCACAAGTGGTGTTGTCTGTGTCGGTGCAGTACCCCCTTGTTGTTGCCTCTCCTATTGTGCTGCAAAAGTGAAAAACTGAATTTCCTCATGGACGTTTTTGCAAGGATTGAATTGGTGAGGAGTCTTCTTTAAGGTAAAGGAGGAACCCATGGTGAACCAACCAACACCCAAAAGCGCCCACTACCGCGGAAGTGGTGCGCAAGTGGTGTTGTCGGTGTTGCCAGGGGCGCTGGTGACTGATAGCTGCACTACACACCCATTAAGAGTAGTTGCACTTCGGGCACAAACTACACGGGATGAGCAACTTGACGGCCGCCGATACATACTGATGCCAGGATTAAGACCAGGCAACAGGTAAAGCAGCGCCTTGCTTCTTGTCCCGCCCCTTCGACTATGAAGTGGCCCATCCTTAGACCAAGTCTAAAAGCCCCTTTATCCCTTAAACTATCCCGCCTGCCATTCGCCAACAAATCCCTAGTAAAGGATGGGATGGCTGGGCCCCCGATTCTATTGGGGGATTTGGACAAACCATTCTTGGTAGACGCCTCTAAGGCTATGGAAGAGGTCCGGCCAAGGGGGGGTATTTCCACTACAGACGCCAGGATTGTTTTCGAATCAAGATGAGGGGCTGCAATCAATCAGTCTCATACCCCCTATATACCAGATGTGAAGGGGAACCCTTTGAAGGATGAAAGCGGCTCCTCCCAAAGGTTGGGGGAACAGCAAAAAAATAACCAGGAAGACTCTACTGTGGCGAGATCACACTTCGAAAAATCTAGACCTAATGGGGTGACTGATTCAACTGCCATCATTGACCTACTTCCTCCCAAATAGCCACATACTAAATTCCAAACCGCGATTACCCAGGACCTACAGCCTCCAGAAGAACCGGGGGACCGTCCGAAACCAGCTGGAGTGGTGCATATGCCAACCTCGATTCTCCCAATCTTGGATGGAGAACTATCAGGTCCTTACCCTGAATGCTCGATTGGATCAAGGGGGCATCGCCACGGTAAGTATCTGCGAAAAAGACGGTAAGGCGCACTCAGGAAATAACAAGGTTTCTGAGCGGGAGGATGATGTCTGCGAAAACTTGTCAGACCTTCCCAGTGCATCGGCTTGACAGAGGAGCAAAAAAAAACATGGTTGGATCCTATTATGTCCTAACATGACTCTTTTGACCATATGATTGCGATTGTCTGACATCAGGACCCCAGCATCACCATTGAAGGTGCCTATATCTCCTCTTTCGCAAAAGTAACCCCCGGGGCTTGGAACACCTCTCCCTCCCGTCTAATGCCTGTTTGGCCAACAAACTGATTCAAGATATCTCGAATCTCACGTGGGAGAATTATGACGGAAAATAGGAGAAGTCTATCGTTCATCATGGACAAAATTGCGGCCCTTGATGACGATTCACCCGCAAGCCTCTATCCCTTGACTATAGATACCCAAGAGGCAATTGAACCAGACGCTGAAGCGAGAAAATCAGAGGAACTAATAAGTCAATCTGTGCCGACCTGGGTTAAAGATACTCCCTCTTTGCTGATTGATGAATCCTCTGTGACAAAAATCTGCGATATCTGTAGTAAAGGATGAATGGATGATTTCATCCACACCCAAAACGTAGTGATGGCAGCGCTCAACATCGCGATGGCCCCATTCCTGAAACTTTGAGAATATCAGTGACTCACTGAACTCAGTCCATGCATCAAATCTACACATAAAGGACCAGGTCAACGAACTGATGCGCTTCGTGAATAAATTGGATGCACGAAACGAAAAGGAATCAGATGACTCTTTCTTGCAAGTGGCAAAATCGCCTATGCGATCTGGCACAACAGGAGTCGAAAGACAAACCACTACTTATGGAGGCTATTCTGGAAAATCACAATTGGATCAGGAAATCTGCAGAGGCTAAGGCCTCTTTATGTACTAATCCATCAGTTAGCCAACAAGGGAAGTACATATCCAAATCTACAACAATGAAGATGCTCCCTAAATATACTGGGGGTCCAATGATTCTAGGTAAAGGGCTGGTAGGTTTGAGGAAAGGAAAACAAGCATGTAATGCTAAAGTGGATGCAAACATAAACCAAGCTATTCATTGTTCCAAGATCCAAGCCAATCGACGCATCCCGCAAAAGGGCTGACTGAATCTATTCCGCTGCCAGCACTCTTGACTCCCCCTCAAAAGAAAACAAAAAAACAACCTACTAAGCACAAAACAAATGGTTCTTGAGCCTTCTTAAGGAACATCCACACTCCAATCCAGGATGAAAGGCAACCACCAGCAAAAACAAACTAAGACGAGAAATAAAATTCAGAAATCGCATGGCCAACCCTTACGTGACACTCCAGAAGCGCAGACCAGTAGTTGAAAGGACCTCCGCTCAGTAGAGGATTTGGATTCATCAGACTGCCTAAGTGACCTGATTTGAAATAATTAAAAACAATCAGGATGAGGAATCTTAGGAGAACATCAGTTTGATGGACTGGCAAGTAATAGACAGATACTCGAATCAGGAAGATCCTAAGGAGTAAACGACTGAGACAAAATAGACATCGGAAAAGGAAGAGAAACGAAGATCTGACCACAAGATGCTAGGGTCCGGCAAAAGGCTGTTATCCAAGGTGGGAAAACTGAAATGAGCTCCTCCAGGAACTCGAGGATAAAAAATCATCGCAAATTAAACACCAATCCCAACCAGAAAAGAAAACAAACTGGATGAAATCCGAGTATCACTTGTTTGCAAAAGTCAGAGATGACTCTAGAAACCTCCTGAGATGTCTGGAGGATCGAAGACATCAAAGACATCATGAAGGGAAACCTGATAATAGATCAACCATCAATATGGAGAATATGAAAGAGAAGGAGCACGTGAGAACTACAAAAGTGATCAAAGATCGACCAATCCGGTCTGACCACAGGAGGGGGAAAAAAAACATAAAAACTTTTCAGGTGTGACTAGAAAGATCTATAAAAGACAAGAAAAAGATCCTCCTAAATAGGAAGAATACATTAACTCTGCTCAACCAGGTGACTGCCCCCGGGACCTTGATGATATCGCGATCATTAAATTTACAGATTCGCGCGGAATGGACCTGATCACCATCCACTTTAGATCGCAGAAAATAATGGATATGGTGATGAAAACAAAGGACAAACTGTGGGAGCTGGGCTTTAGGCTTAACCACTTGGAGGCGGATGAGGGTAGCGGCCGGGACAAGGAATACTCTCGCCCCCGACCCGCCGATAAATCCCAATCTGGGAGGGTTAACCTATCGAAGGCACAGACAAGGTATCCATTTAACATGCACCCTAACAGATTCCCAACATACGGAATCATCCAGCAATATCAGATCTGGCAAATGTTCGGTGCGAGATGATCGCCAGAAAACTTCCAATAACTTCATGACTAAGCTAAGGTTCACTGTCGACAACTCGAGTTCCAAGGGGAACAGTACAGGAACCAATCCCTCTAAATATGCCCGAGAAGAAAAGACCTCAGTAAGGTAAAGCCTGACACTCGGTGGGGAAAAAAAAGCAATAGAGCGTGAAGGAAGGCGTGGAAGCAAGGTCTCTTCTGGCCTCTTGGAACACCAGGGGTTTTAGTCCTCTCTACTTTGGGGAATGTGACTTCCTGGGTGATTTTGACATTATTTGCCTGCAGGAATCATTGGTGAGAAGTCCGAAATGCAAGGGATACCAGATTTATATCAATCCCGCATTGAAAGGTCCTTTTGGATGACCCTGTGCGGGGCTCTTGACTTTAATCAAAGAGGACTGTGATCTGCAGGTACTAGTACATCAAATACCCAATCCATTCACTCAGGTGCTGAAACTGGTTAAAAATAGAGGGAGCGATGAGATGAGACGACTCCTGATTAACACCGACCGAAGTAGTCAAGAATGTCATGGAAGCTATTGATGAGTCCATGCTAGAAGACCAAATCAACTGATCTTAGTCTGCAGAGATCTGAATTTGAAGCTCCTTGATAAAAGTGGGTGTCTGAAGCAAAGAACACTCTTGGAACAATGGAAAACAGATGGATAACGGAAATGTCTATTAGAGACATGGAAATGCTAAACGGGCAGACACAGGGTGATATCCCAGGTGCGGATACCTGGTTCGGTAATCAAGGTTGTGCCTGCCTGGATTACTGCTTTGTAGGAAGAAACATACTTGGGTGGATTGAGCTATTGACTGTTAAAAAACAGCTCACTAGTGACCATGCGCTATTGGAAGTGGAATTTCGCTGGAAACACAAGGAACCAAATCAACAATATCTGCGCCCAATTGAATTATTGTGGGGCACCAACAGACTCAGAATTAAAGCCTCAGCTATCCCAAAACTCACGCAACATCTCGATGACATCATCAACAATTCTGGTAACTCAGTGGAATATAGATGGTTGCTGAAGGACTATGAAATTAAGAGAGAATCGAACAACTCTGTGGCAGTAGTAAGAAAACATGCCTATAATAAAGACCTGATCAAAAGGAGAAGAGAACTGTGTGCTGATCTAAGAAGACTATCTCGAAGAAACTCACCCAACAGCAAGGTAAGCAAGAAACCATGTAAACAATGGTACAAACATTGGCTAAAATCCTCAAAGATCTGGCGAGCCCAAGTAGATGCAGAACATATGCTAGCCATAATAAGTACACAAGATAAGCACACAAGATCCCTATGGGAAATTATAAGGGCAAAGACTTCCAGTTGGCTTGAACTACCAACCAAGTCTCAAAGGAAGAATGGGTTAAGCATTTCATGGCTCTATTTAGAGGGGGCGAAACTATCAACACTCCCATAAAAAAGAGCACAGAATCTCTATGGCTGATTGAGCTAGACAGAGATGACATATTATACCGAATTAAACATCTGAGCTCTTCCAGAGCGGCCGGCCCAGACGGCATTCGAATTATATGCGGAGAGTAAATGGGGAAGCATGGGCGGACTTCATCCTGTCTTTGTTCCAACAGATTTTGAAATCTATAACTATCCCGCAATCCTGGAAGGAAGCCCTGATAGTTACAATCTTTAAGAAAGGCGGCCTGACTAATCCAAGGAACTACAGGCCTATTGCCCTTTTACATTCAATAGGTAAGATATTCACCTCAATCCTACACCGAGATCTGAAAAACTGGGCTATTAAGACCGAAATCTTGTACAAGCACCAGACGGCTTTCCTAATGGAAGTAGGTACCTCGCTGAACCTTTTTCTACTAAATCTCTTAAAACTGTGAGCCCTCAAAACAAAAGGAAACATTTACTTGGGATTTATGGACCTCGAGCAGGCCTTCGATGCAGTTAGCAGAGAACACCTTTGGGCTAAACTTGAAAAATGGCATTGGCCTGGAGATCTCTTGGAAGCAATAAAAGCACTGTATTCGGATACCTCAATTCAAATAATTGTCTCAAAGGGGGGCGACACAGCGGAGAGAATTATGACATCAAATGGCATCAAACAGGGCTGTGTGCTTGCTCAATTTCTATTCATTCTGTATCTGGCAGACATAAGAGTCCCAGGAATAAATCGGCGCTTTTCCACCATAGCTCGCAGGGACAGAGCTCCGCTGGATTCTCTACGCGGACGATATCGTTTTTATCGGCCTAATGGCAATCGGACTCCAGCACCGAATAGCAGAATTCAAGGTCTACCTTGATACAAATAGAATGAAAATCAATGCCGACAATCAATGATCCCGGTTATGCAATCTGTCCTAGGGGCAAGGAGAAAAGGAATGTCTTCACGTGGAGAATTGAACGACCAGAGCTGAAAGTAGTGGACACTATAACATATCTTGGGGTCAAAATCAACAACAATATAAATGAACGGTCCCAAATTAATTTCATCAGAGAACGACTTGAAAAACTAACAAATCAGGGGAGAGCGCTCCACCGGAGATATGACACCTACTCCATGCTACCGATCATCTCCTTTTATAAGCAAAAGGTTGTACCTATTTTGACCCATGGTGCTGTGACTTGCATAAACCTGTCATGGGCAGAATGGGGGAAGTTGGGGGCCTATTTCTGGTGAAAAATACTAAGGCTACCAAATTGCCTAAAAGTCGAAACAATGGGACATGAATTAAGGCTACAGTCTATGGCCTCGACAGTCTTATGGAAAACTATCTCCCTCTATCGCAAATGTCTTTTGGATTCACCGCCTATCCCATTTGAGATATTGGCAAATCAAGGAAACAACAAGCCAGAGAAAATTCTGTGTAACTGGAAAGAGAAATGTAAAGACCTATTACAACAAAACAGTATCCTAACAGAGACATTGAAAGATAATCCGGAAAAGGCCAAGAAACTGTTAGGCGAGAAGGATAGGATTTACACGGGCATGCATAAGGCTCAAAATATCTATTCCCATAACATTATATGGGAAAGGAAACAACGGAATCATCCCCCTCCGTATCACACAAGATTTCCATCATCCCAATATAGGAATCTATTGATGCGTTGCAGACTCAACTTATTGCCGTCAAGAGAAGTACAGTATTTAAGAAAACCGCTCACTATTCAAGAGACAGGCTGTCGCTTTTGTAGAAAATCTGAAATTTTAGAAAATGAGGCACCTGACACTTTCCTGTCCAAGATTCCAAATAATTAGTATTTATCTGAATAATCAATCGGCCCCTTTGGATGCAACAGTTGAGGAAGAATAGTGGGAACTTCTGACAGTCGATAAACTTGGACAGACTTTGAATGCCTTAAAATTGGTGGAACAAATCTGATTATCGGAGACCAAGGAGCAATCCTCTGAAGATACAGAGAACCTGGAATACTTTTAAAGAGGCTTAAGGGGCCAGATGATCTTGGAAATTGGAATTTCTCTTCTTTTTTATATATTAAAGGTTGAAAAATGTGTTCGACGAATATAAGAAAAAAAAAAGACTGGGGCCATTTTGACAAAAAGGGCACCCATGGGTGTCTTACTGCAGCTGCAATTTCAGCCCGCAATAAAAACGCACAATGGTAGGAAAAAGTAAACCACTACCACCAGCCATTAATTGTAGAAAGGGTAACATAAAAATGTTACATGAGAAACTAGACAAAGGGGATACAAAGTAACCCATCCAGCACCCTATGGATAGTGTGTGCTGGGTCTAGAAAGTTACAAAATGTAAGTAAAGTCAATTTTACTTCACTGCTATTGGAAACAGTAGTTTCACCAAGAGAAGGTATTTAAACCTTTGGGAAATCTAAGCGACTTCCCTGTGCCACTGCAATGAAGGTGCTGTGTGTCAAAATGTAAAGATGAAATGAAGAAAAACAGTCCAATTCACAGAAAAATACATGAGGGAGTGGGAAAAAGGTCTCATTCTCTCCAGGTTAGAAATGAAAAGTCCTAATGTGTTGGTCTCTAAGGTAGAAGGGAATTAGCATATTTGTGTGTGTGTTCATGTACTCAGACTTGTCGTCGTCTGGTTTGTGTGATGTTTTCCTTTGTCTTGTTGCTCTTGGCTTTTGTTTTCTTATTTTGTGGCATCTGTGAACTTTAACTTCTGGACAAGTAACCATTGTGCAATTTAGCATTGAACCAATTGTCTTTTAATATCGTAGTGGTGAGTGTATATTAATTTTAATTATGGCTCTGTAAAATGCTTCTGAATGTGTTGGTATTATTTGTAATTGCTGAATATTTGCATATTCATTTTCGTTATGTTTTGTGCTTCCCTTCACAGATCGCAAATGTAATCCAAGTTTGCTTAGCATTATCGGATACAACAGTACAAGCACTCCTCCAGGACAAAGTCAAGTTGTGCAGTGGTGGGATGCACAAGGAATTGTGGGATTGATTCTGTTTTTGATGTGTGTTCTGTACTCAAGGTGAGTGTATTTTCTGGGCATTTATATTTATACAAAGAAATATTTTCACGTTCTTTCATGTTTTGAAACCCGACTGGAGCAGAGAAACTAGTAATGAACGAGTACATCAAGAGAAAGTTATACTTTCCAAAATGGAAGGAGACTGCATGGTCACGCTGGATATTAATTATGCTTATTGTTGGGGAGGAATGACATTTTTGGGGGTTCTGCATTTTCGTTTTAAGGGACCCCTTCTCATTCTGCTTTTCCCCCTTTTTGGTTTTTAGTTTTTAAAATGTATTTTGGTACCTAGAGGGACGTCTGCTGAAGTCCCCTGTCACTATAAGTATTTTTTGGTAAATGATCCTGGGTGGCCTATATGTTTCTAGGACAGGGGGTGCCTTTTTAGTCACTTGTTTTGACCCTAGGCTGACTGAAACATCCTACTTTGACTTTATGAAGTAGGCAGTGGCATCTACTACTTGGTTTTGCATTCACCACAGGAGCAATCCTATTTACCACATTAGTGGCCCAATGGACCCTATAGTAGCCATTGGGGCACAACGTCCTACTATTTGCTGTTTTGTTTCTAGGGTCTTTTTTTGTTTAGGGCAACCATGAGGCACACCTAACATGGATATTGTGCACACTTGAACTCTTTGTGAGGCCATCCTTGCACCCTCACTAGTGGTTTAGACCAGTCCCTTGTTCCAAGTCCGTCATCACACGTTCTGTTGGAGTTCTCCTGAGCCTTTGGCAGTTTTTGGGACCATCGTAATTGGCTGGCTGGCAAAACCTTTGTTTAGGTCCTTGGTGTATAATGGAAAGCTGGCTTTGACCAGTGTGACAAATAACAGGGATTCTTCCCTTCTCCCCAAGGGGGAGCCCATTCTGCAAAACCCTCCCTATGGGTCGAGGAAAGTGGGACCTAACCAAGAGAGACTCCCCCTTTGGGGGCAAAGACTCCCATTCCTATGACGAACTCCCTAACCCAATTACAATTGCAGCATACATGGGACTGCCTGTAAAAGTAAATAAAGCAGCATCTTTATCTTTGGCTGAAGGCAATGCAAAAAGAAATCCAACTATGCAAGAAAAGGAAGTTGTCTCTTTAACAAGAGACACATATTTAACTGTGAGAGGGAGGAGAGAGCACTGTGTGCACGGGAAGCCCCCTGACATTACACCTTGTGTAGGTGGAGCAAAAGCAAGCCGCGGAGCCTGTGATTTGCAACGAGGTAGGGAACACCAGACGAGACGCAGGAGGCAGGGCGTATGCAAATGTGGGAAGTGCATTTTGAGGAAAGGGGGAACAAACTACCAGGTGGTGGCTTGACCACAAGAGTAGCGTGGTGGGCTGAAGGCCCGAAGAACGACACTGAGATCACCGTTACTGGAAGCACACGCAGCTTCCAATCGCCAGTACCCATACGGAGCAGGAAACCGATGAAGTACTGGGAAAGCGGGAGGCCACTGGGACAACGTTCTAGATCAGAAGAAACTTGTTCCAGTCCTAAAGACTTGAAAATAGAAATAAAAATGTGTAACTGAAAAATAACGAATAACCCAACAAAGGAGATGAAGGGAGCAACTTGTCCCACTCCACGTAACGAGATATCAAGCTGGAAACAAAGTAATAAGTGAAAAGCCTAGAAAAGATGGGCTTAAGCAACCCAGGTGGGAAACCAGTTCCCTGGGAGGAAGGGAAGAAACTACTTTCCAACAAGTGATCCCTTTACTAATGGAAGGAGATTGCGTAGTTGAGCTGGACATTAAGGATGCTTATTTTTGGGGTTCTGCATTCTCATTTTAAGTGACCCCAACTCTTTCTGCTTTACCCCCTTTTTGGTATTAGGTTTCCTTGAGCGGATTGTAGATCACCAGATCCAAGTAGATCAACTTATGTGTTGGGGAGTTTTACAAAGGAGTAGAGAAGACTCTGTCTTGGATGTACTGGTTTCCAATTCTTAGGTTTTGGCTGAACTACCCAAAAGGTTTGGTAGCAATGGCAGAGCAGCCAGGCTTAGTCTAGGAGGGAAAGGGACTGTAGGTAAGCACACAGTACTCTGAGCTTAAACATAAGTTGGTGTCAAAATGAAAGTACCCTGTTAATTCTAGAATGTTCTCTCTTCTTGTCACACAGCATTCGTACTTCAACTAATAGCCAAGTAAATAAATTGACACTAACAAGTGATGAGGCAACGCTGATAGAAGATGGTGTAAGCAGGAACGATGGATCTATGGATGATGGTGAAGAGGCCCACCGAGCTGTGGATAATGAGAAGGATGGTGTGACCTACAGCTATTCCTTCTTTCACTTCATGCTGTTCTTGGCATCACTTTACATCATGATGACCCTCACTAACTGGTACAGGTAAGTGTGTATATGCGTCTCTGTGTACTGGTCTATATAACACTTTCTGCCCCTGAATTCTAGGACGAAATCTGCATTTTAACTTTGTGTGTTCAAGGTAAAGTGTACTCATTAAAACCTTTTATGTAATGGTGCCAGATAAATGTCAAGTTGCCAGCATAAGTCATTTTCTCCCTGCTGTAAATAACAGTTCTCATGTGCACTCAGCACACAAGTTCTTACTCAACAAGAGTGATTTTACGGTCTAGTAGTGAGTGCCATTACGGATTTCTAAAATCAACCCCGAGGGGAAGAATTTAGGAGGCCACCCTAGTTAAGGTGAACACAGAGGCTCTTGAGTGTTTAGCCAAAAGCCAATCAAGGTATTGTGGGAGCGCAGTCCAGGCTTATTCGAGTGAGTGAGTGAGTGTACTCTAGGGCCTCGAAGAGTCCACACAGAATAACACACAATAATTTGGCTAAGACGGTTGTTTATTCTCACACAAAACAATACATCACAAATGTATACATTCACCATTAGGTTCACTTATAATGCATTGGTCAACAATTAGCTAGGTAAGTATTCCGATGCAGTTAAAATGAATAGAACCAGCACAACCACAATGCCCTTTCTCGTAAGAAGTCCAGCCTTAAGATGGTTGAGGCCTAGTGCCCAAAAGTCTTAATGCACGTTTCTCCAGCAAAGGTATTCTCTTAAAGGATGCAATGAGCTTGTGGTAGTGATTTTAAAGAGTTCAAAACTATTTAAAACTGGAATAAGTATTTGTTGAAAGACTGGTAAGTTCTGCTCTTCCTTCCAGTCCAGAGGCTAGCCTAGGGGTAGGATACTTGAACCAGGTAAGGGCTTTGCACCCAATATTATCCTACGGTTGGGGGTGGGGGGGCAGGAACAGTTATGTTTACTTAACCCCTGACTCCGATTCTCGCAGGTTCATTGATGGATAGTCTGTGGGTCGCTGGGGACACAATCCTCTGTCCTTAGTTCGGGTGAGTGTTACCCAGGGGTTGCAGGTTTGAGTGCTGCTTCTGGTCAGGTCGAATTTCAAGATGCAACACTATTTGATGAAGAATGCAGACTTTCACGATGCAGACCACTTAAGGACACTTCACAGGTTGTAAGAAGATGAGTTCCATCAACGGTCACCACTTGCAGGCCGCGAGAGACCATCTTTCAGGCACGCTCACAAAAGCAGCTCCAGTTCACCCTTCTTTTGATGCTAGGACGCTGACATTTCAGGAGATGACTTATGGTTATGGCACAAGCTGGTGACCACCAAAGTTTTGGGCTTGAACGTGGAACGGCACATATCTGGTGAGGTAGCCCATGAGGGGGCTGCCCTGTCCGCCGGGCAGTCCAGTGATACTTCGGAAGGCTCTTGGGGCATGCAACCTTTAGTAGGTATTAAGACTAGTTGGTCCCACTAGTCCAGGGGTCAAAGCACCAAAGACTGTAGTCTGAGATCTTGCAAAGGAGTAGGCCTTCACCGCGCCAGTCACTGGAGGGGATGCTGGTCCACTGCAGAAGTCGTCTTCTGGCTGTCAGCAGCTGCTCTTCTACGTTGGAGCCAAGAATCCTACGACTATCGGAAGAATGACTGCAGAAATCGTCCTCTTATCCAGATTTGGAGCTAGAAGCAAGTCCAAGCTCACCAATGGAAAGGATATGCCACATTCAAACAGGCAGGAGTTGTCCATTCAAGGACAACTACTGGTGTCGCATCCACCCAGCAGCAGACTCTGGCACCAAGGGATGTGGACTGACCAGACAGTCCCAGACCCCCCACCCCCTACTCCCGCCCCCCCCCCCCCCCCCCCTTGGGTTCACACACACAGGCTCACAATCTTGCTAAAGCAACAGCTTTCCTGGGCAGGCACATGACCTTCTATGGGATTTCCTGACCTGTTGGGGCAGGAAGAAGGGCAAACTACAATATGGTTAAAGGACAAGGGAAAAACCTCATGGCATGGCCATCTTTGGTTGCTAGTAAAAAATACTAAGTATCCCCACTGCACTACATTGTAGGGTGCTGTGTACCATTACCAAAATACAAGAATTGCCAAGAGAAACATAGTTTCTCAGTACTGACCGTCGGAGGGACTGGTCCGTCTCCCTCCATAACAATGAGCAAAAGGGAAGGGAAGGGAAGGGAGGCTGAAGGCTTACTTCCCTTCAAAAGGTCAGGACGGGTTAAAATATATGCAAAAAGAAGGGTGTCCCATTGAAATCAATGGAGGGAAAGGTGCAAAAAGAGAAACTTGAGTAAGTGCAGATTTTGAGCCATATGAGTGCTCCTCTTGAAATTAAATTAGAGATTTATTACGAGGAATGCTGGGAGAAGTGTTCAATTGGAAGCAAATTGGTGCCTTCTGAAGAGAGCTATATTGAGGAGGTTAGTGGGCTATGGTTTTATATTCTGGACATTTGTATGGTGCCTATACACAAAAGTGTTTCCAGGTGCCACAAGACAAGATGGGGGAGTTGGATCATGGGAATCATACAAGTAGAACAATAAAACTGTTCTATTGGCCTTGTGACAATCCTACCGTTCAAGTGCATGAACAAGGTGGTTAAGAGCATGGGGGGGTGGGCGGGTAAGGGAGAAGTGCAGGTGTTGAGTGCCCCTGAGGGTTGGGGTGGGGGAGAGTGCTGTACGGGCCAGGGCAGCAAGTGCCAGGGGGAAAGGAAAAGGAGTGCGAGTGCGGTGGACAGGGAGGACCAGGGTGGGCTAGTCTGGGAAAGGGAGGCTGAGGGCAAGTGCTGGCACGGGATGCCTGGGGGGGATCGAAGGGAGCGATCTGGCCCCCTGTATGACCCTGAAGGGACCAGGCCACAGTCACAGCAGCCGAGGGAGAGTTTTTCACGGGAGGGAGAAGGAAGAGGAGGAAAGGAAAGTCTTGGGATGTTTCGGAACTTAAGAAGATATGGCTCAAGTCTGAGGGGGAAAGGGGGAGGACTGTTCCAGAGCGAGGAGCCAGCCAAGGAAAGGGATCTACCTCCCTCTCTGCTTGGAGTAACGTTTGACCTGTACAGAGTTGGAGCCCGAGGACCGAAGGACTCTGGCTAGGTGGTATTTCGGGAGGGGAAGCTAGGTGTAGAGAAGTCCTAGGCGCCAGACAGCTTTGTGGATGATGCAAAGGGTCTTGAATTTGATCTTTGCGGTCAACGGGAGCCAGTGGAGAGCTTTTAGGGCTGGAGATATGCGGTCCCTGGGCTTGAGGTCAAGGATAAGTCTTGCAGTCCTATTCTGGATTAGTTGAAGAGGCGAAGGGAGGAAAGAGGCAGATTGAGGAAGAGGCTCTTGCAGTAGTCTAGCCTAGAGTTTACAAGGGCCCAGGAGATGTTGAGCTTCTGGGGAAAAGTGAGAAAAGGTTGAATGCCCCTTAGGTGCAGCTGAAAGTTGGACTTCTTGGCACGGTCCATGATATGTGAAGAGAAGGAGAGAGTAGTCAAAGATGATCCCATGGTTTTTCACCTCCCACGTGGGTGAGGGGAGGGGACTCGGAGAGTCTGGCCAGAGAGTTGGGGTGGGGGGGGACAAGGAGTAGGCATCCCAATGAGAAAGAGCTCAGTCTTACTGGTATTAAGGCAGAGATCATTGGTGGAGTGCCATGCCTGAATAACAGTCCGGTATGAGGAAGGAGGAGGAGATGGTAGAGGATGGCAGCTTGAAAGAGAACTGTGTGTTGTCTGGATAACACTGGAAATGAGGAGAGAAGGTGGAGATCAGGTGGGCCAGAGGGGCCAGGTAGTTTTTGAAGAGCCAAGCCGATAGGATAGAGCCCTGCGGGACGCCACAGGTAGAGAGTGAGGAGGAGGAAAGAAAAGAACCCATTTGCACTTGGGATGGTCTGTTTGAAAGGAAGGAGGTAAGCCATGCCAGTGCCCTGTCCGTTATGACTAGGGTATCATGGAGTCGGTTTGAGGATAGAGTGGTTGACTGTGTCAAAGACAGAAGAAAGATCGAGGAGAATCGGAACAGAGGGAGTGTTTGAGTCCAGATTAGAGGGTAGGTCTTCACAGGTGTTCAGGAGAACAGTTTCCCTGAAACCAAACTGGTGGTCATAGAGGCAACCAGCCACACTTCGGTGTGGAGTGTCAGTTGGGGGGAATGACCAGCTTCTCTGAGTTTGCCCAAAAAAGGGGTGATAGAGATAGGGTGATAGTTAGCCAGACAAGAGGGATCAGAGGGCTGCTTTTTTTTTAAAAGAGTCTGCACAAGAGAGTGTTTAAGGGGTTGAGGGAAGGAGCCTGTGGAAAATGTGGTTGCAAAGGTCCGCCAAGGCTGGAGCGAGAGAGTTGATGTTATCCTTGATGGTTCTGGAGGAGCAGGGGTGCACCTGTTTAGAGGAGACTTTCATAGTGCGAACAACTCTAGAGATCTCACCTGGTGCAATGGGAGAGGAGGAGAGTATGGAGGATTAGAAGGGGGGGCAAGGGAGGCGAGAGCGGTTGGGGAGGAAGCAGAGGACAGTATTTCCAGAGTTTTGGGAAGAGAAGTGTGCGGCTAGAGCAGAGGGCCTGGGAGGGAGGAGGAGATGGGAATGCTGTAGGATTGGCAAGTTCCTTGCAGATTTCAAAGAGTTCAGCCGTGTTGTTGGTGGCTCCAGAGATGTGAGCTTGGACACTCCTCATTTTGGAGCAGATGGCGAGACGATATTGCCTTTGGAGTAGGCGGCAGGCCAGTTTGTCAGAGGATGGGCTAGATGCCTTACACTTCCGCTCTGCAGCTTTGTACTTGTGTTTCAAAGCTGCCAAGTCGATGTCATACCAAGAGTTGCATTTGGAGGCAAGCTTCATGCAGATCCCCATGACGGGGCAAGGATGTCCAAGGTGTTAGAGAAGGCAGACTGAGTCGGAAGGATAGTCCAATGAAGGGGGGGGCAGGAGAGATGAAGGAGAAGGCAAATGCAACGACTGATGCACGTTTCATCGGTCGAATGACGGAAAAGGAGACTGGCAGTGCAGGCAGAGGCATCATCAGGGGGCAGGGGAGGCAGAGAGGAGAGAGTGTTCAAACCAGGAGAGAGGGGTGGCAAAAGGGTTGAGGAGCGGGATGACTGTTGAGATGAGAGCATCCAAGGTGTGCCTGGCAGAGTGGGTAGGGCCAGAGGGAAGGATAATGAAGGAAAGAGTATCGCTGAGGTCGCGAAAAAGAACAGTAGACGCATCAGGAGAGTCAAGATGGATGTTAATGTCCCCAAGGAAGATCAGTTTGGGGGAGGAGGCAAGAATAGAGAAGCAACAGTCTGCCCATTCTGAGAGGAAGCGGGAGATCGGCCCGGGGGTGGGGGGGGGGCGAGAATAAGAGAGAAGTTGGGCGAGACGGAAAGCCTGCAGACTAGGCTTTCAAAGGATGAGTATGTTTGAGTGGGGATAATGGAGGCAGGAATCCACTCGGGGAAGATCAGAGCCACTCCACCTCCAGACTGGGAGGGCCGGGAATTGGACATGATGTTGTAGCCCTCCGGGAAAGTGTCAAAAGCAGTGAGCTGGCCTTGAACAACGTCAAGGCCTTCAAGGAGGTGACTGATGTCAGAGGAGTGTTTGATAGCAGAGAAAGAATTAAGAGTAGTTAGGTGAAGCTGGTTGCCCCCTTTAAGGGTGGGGCACAGGGATGGGATGCCACCACTGGGGGAGTGGAGAGAATGGATGGAGGGGGTAGTAGGAGAGGGTGGAATTTGAAGACTGATGGAAGACCCCTATCAGGAAGGCAGAGCTTGGGCTGGGAGCCCTTGGTCATGATAGTGCCATGTGATGGACATTAATGGTGCATTTGGACGATGCAAAGTGAGCCAAGAGCACTTCCCATCTGGTGACACCAGTAATGGGTGATGGGGAGAGGACAGAGACCGTATGGGGAGTCCATAGGTCAGAAGAAGGAACAGCAAAGAGAATATCAGTGATAGTCTGTCTGGAGTAAACATTGATGTATGTGTCTGCAATGGCAAACAAGGGTTGGAGCTAAGGAGTGACTTTTTTAGTTTATTCCTTCCAGACTATGTGAGAGAGGGAGGATAGGTGATGGAGAAGCAGTTTGAAAAGATAGGGGAGACTGAGAGCACTACCGGGCAGACAAGGGGGGGGGGGGATTAGAGGCTAGCAGGGGACAGGGTCAGATGCACTATGCAATATCTCACCAGGCGAACAGTCAGACAAAATAAATGATCACGCTGGAGATGTACAGATATTTACAGATTGGAAAGCGCACCTAAATTAGAATTTTGTAGAGAACCCTAAAAAGCATTACAAAATGGTGGATGTACAGTTGGAAGCGCACATACATAAGACTTTTGCAGAGTACTAAAAAGCAGCAGAAGATGGTGGATGCATAGATGGAAAGCACGCATATATTCGAATTTACAACAAAGTATTAAGATCGAATGTCATCAGACAAGGCATTCAAGTGCAGCACAGGTTGGTGGTTGCGTAGAGTAAGAGGCGCAGCTAATATCGATTTTCAAACAGGAGCTAGAATGTATGGACACACGTAGGGTATAGCACAGCAAGAAAAAACAATGCTGATAGTGGAGAATGACAGTGGAGAGGCTAGAGTAGAAATGTTTAACAAACAAGGTGCTAAAATGCAGTAAAAGATGGACCGCTTTAAAGGTACACTTCGACTCCATTTTCAAAGCAAGGAACTGTACTGAAATTGAGAGACAGTCTGTGTTTTGAAGAATGTACAGCAAGAGGAACATTTCAAGGATGTGGTAGTGCGGTACAGGTGCTAAGTGGACCAAGGCAGGCTGACAGTCATCAGAGCACAAGGCAAAAGTGAGTACTTATGGGTGGAGGTCTGCGTGACACGTGCTGTAGTAGAGGAGCGAGTTCTGAAGGACGCTGTCCAGAGGGTAAGCAGCGCGTAAGATGGATAAGTTAGTGGGAGGCAGCTGCAGTGCTGCATGGTAGGAGAGTTGAGAGGGTGAGGCGAGTTGGGCAAAGCAAGCTCCAGTGGAGCCGTGGTTGAAAGGGCAGATGAGGGCAAAGTGTTTGTGAGGCACTCTTGCCATTAAGGGGAGGCTGCTTACCCAGTGTGAGAGTGAGCAATGTCGCAAGTCATCAAAGTTTCACCGGGATGACGGAGTAATCGGAGGGGGCTCCCACAGCCTGCCAGGCCCGAACAGGGCGGCCTCTGCCCTCAGCAGTGACCCTTGGAAGGGGCCAGCGTTCGCCTTTCGGCTCCTGGGCCGCCTTCTGCTGGCTTCTAGGCCGCCTTCTGATTTGTGCTGGGGATTTGCTCTATCAACGCGATGGGAGTTAGGCAGGAACAAGCCTCAGTGCTCCTTGAGGTTGCCGTCGGCCATGTTGGAAAAGTCCCGATAACGAGAGCGGATGAAGACACCAGGCCCACAGGCCTTCTTGCAGGTACTTGCTGGTCAAAGGGCTGGAAATAATGATTATCTTGCGATGGGAGGCAAGGAGGTTGGGGAAGGTAAAATCCCATACCATCTGGGGATAAGAATTGTGAACAGCTAGTGGGAGAGATGGTGTCGCAAGGCCTGAGGACATGGGAGGAGAACAGGAAAAACCTGCTAGCCAGAGAGACCAGAGGCTCTGACGGGCCAGGTTGATCCTGGCAGACTTAAGAGGAGCGAGTATTGTACAATCTCACTGAGGTACAGGGTCGCTACAACAGTGTTAGCAAGCAGGGGAGTTACCCAGGTACCAGGAATCTAGAACAGGGAGGTGGTCAGCTGACGGGGAACTCTACAACCCTATGCCTGAAACCAGGAATTGATGTAGTATCCCTGTGGGAGACTACACAATCCTTGTCCTCTTGGTATTAGGTAACCCACCTATTGGTATAGGTCTGTACTACAAAAGTTGGTAGTTTGACTGAGCTGCCAGACTTATCTCAAGAGGGATAAATGTGAGCTGTAGGGCTGTAGCATCGAAATCCACAAATACAAGTATCCAAATAACACTTCCACTCAATGTTTTCTAGTAAAATAATTATTTTTTTATCAAATTTATTGATTTTACAAAATTGTTCCCTTCTCTTTGTTTACTTTTCCTTTATAGTGTGCAGTTTTCTTCTTTAAGGCATTCTGCTAGGGCAGCTTCCAAGATCTTCGCCGCTGTAAAATAATTATTTATTTACTAGTCAGTTTTAAATAAGTATTCTTTAAAAAGGGCAATGTGCAACAATAAAAATATACTTCAAAATACTTTCACAGAATAAAGGCAAAGAAAGTAGATAATCTTTAGAGCTGCTTCATACACACTTCCTACACCCCTTGGTGACATCACGAACTAGGACAGTATTAGCATTTATATATCACGTTTGTAATTCTGAGGTTGGTTGAAAATGAAAGTTAAGGGAAGTAAAAAGTTTAACGGGTTCTCGGAGAATGTGAGCACGTTTACATCTCCCAATGAAGTCTAGATAAAAACCTTTTCCAGCAATATTAGTTCAAAACTAATGTATCACCTATGAGGGACAGTAAGAATCAAAGTCAATTGGTTAGAAAAGTTTGCAGGGAGCTAGGACCGCCAAAGTCGATTTGAAACAAAGTCTATGGAGCTGAGGCACTTCTTAGATAGCAAAAAGTCTTTCACAAAGTTAGAGAGTTTGTTGTCAAAAATCACTGTTGGGCCACAAGCTGTTAGACTTGTGAAAGTTAGAGCCAAGATCAACTCTAGAAAAGCAGCTACTGCAAATCTCGACTGAGAAAAGCAAGCTACAGACCTTAGTCAGAACAGTACCTTAAGTTAGAAGAAGAGGATCCAGGTGGCTTCTGTCCTGGTTGCAGACTTGCAGATCTTGTGTTCCTCGGCCTCAGTCGTGGGGACAAGAGGGAGGACGTCTGGAGGACTCCTGCACAGCAGTTTGGAGGTCGGCAGCAGCTACGGGCGCTTTTCAATTCAGCACCACTTTGTGGTTTCCGCGCACAGTAAGCAGTACACTGGTTGGGCTTCCTTCACTCCTTGAGTCCAGCACTCTGGTAAGGTGACTCAACCCTTCGTTGTCCTGTTTCGGTAGGGCCCTCAGGAGATTCCTGGAGCTTTTGGCCGGCTTACAGATGTTGCACTCGATCATGGATTTCTCGACCCCTGGTACTCTGTTCCAGCAGCAACAAAGAAGTACAGCCAAGTTTGTCTTGGGGTTAGTTGGTCCCACTAACCCAAGGGACGAAGTCGTGCTCTCCAGAGCTTACCTTGTTGATTCTGGATAAGGAGTTTCAGCACAGCAGCAGGGCTTCACCGGGTAGTTCAATGGTCCAGGAGGATGCAGCAAGCTTCTTTCCGATTCATTCATCAGATGTTTCTTCCAGTAATTGACTCTCTTCAGTCCAAGGAGCCTCGCCTTTTATGTAGGTTTCTCCCGTTCATGCACAGCCTAGCTGTCCCTCAAACAGCAGGGTGGCTGTCCTGGAAGGACAGCCAGCCATCCAAACAGGACTGGGTGCATTCAGGTAACCAAGGAGACAAAGGACAGGGACATTTCGGGCACATCCCTCAATTCCTGCCCTGCCAGACACACTGGAGCCAAAGGCGGAATTCCGTACTGAAGCCTGTCAAAGGCAAAATGAAAAAAAAGGGTTGAACCTGGTTTGACACACTGAGTAAAACCCAAGAAATAGCTCACAAACTAGAAATGGCGAAAAAAGGAGACCGGGCCATTTTGACACAATGGTCACCCATGGATGCTATACTGCAGCTGAGGATTCAGCCTGCAGTAGAAAAGCACAATGGTAGGAGAATTAAACCACTGCCAACAGCCATGTAAAGTAGAGAGGGTAACATAAAAAATGTTACATGAGTAAGTAGGAAAAGGGACTACTAAGTAACTCCCTTTCCCCCAGCACTCCACATATGATGTGGGTGTGCTGGACCTACATAGGAAAAAGGTAACTAAAGTAAATTTCACTTTACTATTCTTGGGAACTGTAGTTCACCCAAGGAAAGGTATTTAAACCTTATGAGAAATCCAAAGGATTTCCAAGTGACACTGCACTGAAGGTGCTGTGTGTCACCATACACAAAGTAGATGCCTATTGAGTTGGTCATACTACACAATCAGAGGAAACACATAATCCAAATCAGATCAAAATACAAAAATACCTGAGAGAGTGAAAATAAAAGTCTATCTCACTCCAGGATAAAAGTCCTAAAGTCCAGCAAAAGAGCTGGGGTCTCTAAGGTTGAAGGGAATTGGCACATAAATGAGAATTTTTTTCTCTAACACTTGCCCCCTCCCCCCCCCCAGATTAGGGGACAGGAGGATTTAATGCGCTCCTGGATGAATCTCCTAATCCATACTTTCTGGAAAGACCATCAGCATTTTGGTGATTACACCCTGACCTGTGTTCTATGGTGAAATCAAACCCTTCGAGGCTGATTGACCAGCTTAACAATTTTGGATTTCCCCCGTTCACCTGCATTAACCATCTCAAGGGTTGGTGATCTGTCTGAATAAAAAAAGTAGAACCATACAAGTATGGCCTAAACTTCTTCAGAGACCACACAATGGCAAAACATTCACATTCAATAGTTGCCCACCTTGTCTCACAGTCCTTCGGTTTCCTACTGATGAAGCAGATAGGGTGTTCCTTGCCTTTCTCACCCAGTTGACTCAAAACTGCACCTATCCCTGTATTAGAAGCATATGTCTGTACAATGAAGGATTGGTTGTAGTCTGGAGCTCTCAAGACTGAAGCTTAACAAAGGGCTTTCTTCAGTCCTTCAAAGGCTTGAGTGCACTCCTCATTCCACCTGACCTTCTTGGGGGAATTTGGATGAGATCATCACGTCCAAGGGAGAAGCTATGGTCCCATAGTTCTCTATGAAGTTCCTGCAGTACCCAATGAGACCTAGAAAGGCCCTCACTGAGTAGTAGGGGTGGCCCTGTTTTGTACAGCTTGTACTTTGCTAGGCAATGGCCTTATTTCCCCTCCTCCTACCTCATGTCCAAGGTAGACGACTTTACTCTGACCAATTTGACATTTACTAGCCTTTATGGTTAAATGGGCCTGTTCAGGAGACTGCAAAACATATCCTAGGTGGTGAAGATGCTCTTCCCAAGTGGGGCTGAACACTCAATGTCATCCAAGTATGCCATGCAGAAGTCCTCCATCCCATTCAGAACTTGATTCACCACCCTCTGAAATGTAGCAGGTGAATCTTTGAGTCCAAAAGGCATAACCTTAAACTGGTAGAGGCCTCCTGGGGTGGAAAATGCGGTTTTCTCATTGGCATGGTCTGTCAGAGCTATTTGCTAATAGCTTGAGGTCAGGTCAAATGTACTGAGGAACTTGGCTGAGCCACGTTTGTCCACCAGCTCATCTGTCCTGAGTAAAGGATAAGAGCTCTATAGTCCACAGAGAGTCTCAATTCCTCGGTTCCTGCTTTTGGCACCAGTATAACTGGACTAGTCCATTGACTCCTAGATGGCTCTATTACCCCAAGATCAAGCATCTTCTTGACCTCTTCCTGTAGGGACCTCTGCCTTATAGGTACCATAACCAAAACTATCTGGTCTAGAGTAAACTCCACCATGTTGGCTTTCTGGTCATGCTAATGCTTTTAGGTTATCAGAAGATTCTGTCATCATTAGTGCCATCCTCTTCCTGAGGCCTAGCACATAGTCAGTGACTCTCACTGGCTTTAGGGAAGGAGCACTCTCCAACCCTTCCTTGATCGTGGCCAAAGGGCCCCTAAACGGGTGACTGTAGAGCAGTTCAAAGGGGCTAAACCCAACCCCTGCTTGAGGGACTTCTTGTCATGATGCCTACCTCTAAGGAGCCAGGCCGGGCCCAGCAACCCCAGAGGCAGACATCATTTTCCCCAGGGAAGTCTCAGCGGGCCCAAGTCGGGGCCCTTTGGACTCCGTCCTGGCGCCTTAGGCGCCAGGCTCATAGCGGACCCCAGTCCTGGCGCCTTAGGCGCCAGGCTCATAGAAGAGGATATGTGTTTAAGTGCTTGGGTGCACACTTACCTGATGCAGACCTTGCTGCTTCATCCAGGCCCTCTTGAGGCCTGAATGGGACTACTTAACCTGTAGGACTACTTCACCACCCGGGTGTGGTCGGGGAAGGACATATACCTGATTGGTGGAAGGATACATACCAGGAACGTCTTCCAAGGCTATTTAAACCCCACCCGAACAGCCACACATGCTTCGCGTTGTTCTGCACCTAGCAGCTGGACGCTCACCGTGTCAGCTCCTGCATCCTGACTTCAGCCACTCCTGCCAGCACCCTGGAACACCTGCAAGGGGAGAAAGGAAGAGAATAGGAGAAGAAAAGCCCTTACCTGCTAAATCTGCATCCCGGAGTCATTTCTCCAACGGCCCTGAAAAGGAAGACATCATTTTAAAGGCATTTCGTTTCGATCGCTGCAGCGCTGCATTTTACTCACCTTTGCAAGGCGCTTCCATCTTCAGCAGCGATCTTCCGGATTCAGCTACGCCCCGGCGCCTAGAGGAAAAAAGACAAGAACAAAGGTGAGAGGGAGAAAAGGAATAAGGAAAGCTCAGTTTCCTTTTAAGTCTTACCTGTTGGATTATTCCCACTGCATTTCGGGTCCTGCCGCTTCCTGGCATCTCCGGACCCCGGCCCCTATGGGGAAAAAAGACAAAGACATTGAATGAGCGAATGCAAAGACATTAACTGAGCGCTCATCCAGAACTGTTTCACTTCGGGTCGGCGCCATATCTCCGGCACTCCGAACCCGGGCCCCTAAGGGGAAAAAGACATAATAATTAGCGCTTGCTGCAATTAGACAACAAACATTATTATTAAGCTTGAACTTTTGAACAGAACTTTTACAGCGCCTTACCTGAACAGTCAAGCTTACCTGAACTCCCATCAATCCTCAATCCAGTGAAGTAACTGGGTTTCAACGCGCCCCTGAATCAGAAGCAGGATGGAGAGCTCATCCTTCCAAACCCTAAGGTGAGGCTTCACGGGGAATCGTGGAGGAGGTATCGTGGAGGGTTGGAAGGGAGTGGGAGGCTTGAGCATTGTTCCACAGTTGGTAATACTCCCTTTTCACGCACAGGAGGGTATCCAACGAGCCAGGGAAGCCAGAATAGAGGGGCCCTTCCTGTCCATCTTCAGAGTTCTGCGCCTTCGACGCCGCGCCTCCGTGGGAACCAGGTGAGCGTTACAGAACGCAAAGCCTTACCACAATTTCCCACCTGGGCGCTATGGAGACTTCCGAGACAGATCAGCTGGCCCATCTTTTAGGGGAATTACGGGCAGAAGTGCACTCAGCCCGCCAGGAGACTAATGCTCTCAGAAGGGAACTAATCCTATCCAAGGAAAGAACTGATGATCTGGCCAAAAGGTTATTGCAGGGGCAGGCAGAGCACACTCCTTTACCTGTTTCCGGAGATATTTCCACAACAATGGGTTCGAATAACCCGGTACAAATCAATCTACCTGGAAACATGCCTTTGGCCCCGCCGGAACGTTTTGCGGGGGATCCCAATAAATATTCCGTTTTTATGAACCAATGCCGTTTACACTTTTTATGCAGGCCCGGGGCCTTCCCCAATGACCAGACCAAAGTAGCCTTTGTACTATCTTACCTCAGCAGCTGGCTGTGCTGCCGATTGGTCTATTCCATTGGTAAATCAGGATGATTCTCCGGGATTTCCAGGGCTTCCAGGCCAGCATGGAAAGATTGTTCGATCGACACTCGCAGGGACAGGCCCTTGACAACGAACTGCTATCCTTACGACAAGGTAATCAGGATCTTTTGTCCTATATCGCCACCTTTAATAGACTAGTTGTGGAAACCGCATGGCCTGAAAATAAAAGGATCACATTGTTTCATCGAGGCCTGCGCGGAGAGCTTAAAGATGTTATAGCTCAGATAGTAGATCCACCCCAGGCCTGCGTAGACTACATAGACTTAGTGGTTCAACTTGATCACAGACTTCAAAATAGAAAAGCAGATCGGCTCAAGTATGAAACCAGAGTACCTATCAAGACCCACGTTAACTCCAAGAGTACTGACGTTTCCGAACCTATGCAAATTGGCAGTGCTAAAGGACCATTAACGCAGAAGGAACGAGAGAGAAGGCGACAAATGCAACTTTGTCTGTATTGCGGAACTTCCGGTCACTTTCTTCAAAGTTGTCCAGTTAAACCACCCAAGAAGGTGGTTGGAGCCACTGATAACGAGTTATTGACACCTGGTTCGGGAAACGACCTAGCCCGACAAGCGTAGGGGTCCGCTTGCCGAGCTTGAAAACAAACTCTTTGACCTTGCATTTTGTCATGCCAATGGTGCTTGTGAACCCAAAACAGCCTCAGCAGTTGCATGCTATAAAAGCATACATAGACAGTGGAGCTATTGGAAATTACATAGACCGTGAATTGGCTTCCAGGATTAAGCTTCCTCTCCGCCCGAAAGTAGCCCAAGATGTAATTACTACAGTTGATGGAACCGAAATAGCCTCAGGGCCTGTAACGCATTCCACAGTTGAAATCACTCTGGTGGGTCAGGACGGACATCGGGAAGCAATCGTGTTTGATGTGATCAAGGCCCCACAATTTCAAGTACTTCTTGGAATCCCTTGGTTAGAAACACATAATCCGAGAATAGACTGGCGAGCAAAGAAGATAACTTTTCCTGATTGTGAACCAACCTGTTACCCAAGGAATCCAGCTATGGGTCTAGCCTCTGTAACTTCCACCCCTGTACAGCTACCATCTGAATACCAAGAATTCCAAGACGTTTTTCAGAAAGAGCAGGCTAACACCTTACCTCCCCATCGATCTTACGATTGCCAAATCGACTTGGTACCCAATGCACAACTACCTTGTAGTAGGATTTATGCTCTTACTGAACCTGAGAACCTGCATTTGCGCCAGTATTTGGATCAATACCTGGCCAATGGTTTCATTCGCCCATCAAAGTCACCAGTCTCTTCCGCTTTGTTCTTCGTACCTAAAAAGGAAGGAGACCTTAGGGCCTGTATTGACTACCGCGCCCTAAATCAGATAACGATTAAGAATCGTTACCCTTTGCCCCTGATACCTGAGCTTATCGACCAAGTAAAAGATGCTCATGTGTACACCAAGCTAGATCTCGGAGGAGCTTACCACCTGGTACGTATAAAAGAGGGCGACGAGTGGAAGACTGCATTCCGCACCAAATTTGGGCTCTTCGAATATCAAGTAATGCCCTTCGGTTTGTGCAACGCACCTGCCGCCTTTCAGTACTTCATGAATGATGTTCTTCGGGAACTTATCGATGTTTGTGTCATCGTTTATATTGACGACATCCTGGTGTATTCCTCCTCAGAATCTGATCACAGAAACCATGTTAGGGCAGTTCTTGAGAAATTGCGCCAGCACAAATTATTTGCCAAGCTCGAAAAATGCGTTTTTCATACCACAGAAGTGGAGTTTCTCGGATTCATCCTGACACCTCAAGGAATCCGAATGGACTTGCGGAAAGTGGACGCCATTCTCAAATGGCCATCTCCTAGCTCTGTGAAGGGAGTGCAAAGCATGCTTGGCTTTGCGAATTTCTATCGAAGGTTCATCCCGGAATTTTCTCAAACTGTTCAACCCATCACAGCTCTCCTAAAGAAAAACAAACGCTTTGAATGGACTCTTGAGGCTGAACAAGCCTTTCAGGACCTGAAAACCAAATTCACCTCTGCACCTGTATTGAAGCACCCGCGCCCAGATCTCCCTTACATCGTGGAAACCGATGCATCCAGTTCGGCCATGGGAGCTGTCCTGTCGCAAAGAGACCCAGAAACTAACCAACTACACCCTGTAGCCTTTTGGTCCAGAAAATTCTCTCCACCTGAACTCAATTACGCAATTACCGACAAAGAACTACTGGCTATTAAATCAGCTTTCAAGGCTTGGCGTCACTATCTTCTCGGTGCAAGACACACCATCACCGTAATTACGGACCACAGAAATTTGCAGTATTTAAAGACGGCCAAAGCTCAATCTTCGCGACAACTCCGATGGGCTTTATTCTTTGCGGAATTTGATTTTGTAATTACCTATCGCCCTGGCTGCAAGAATGGTAAGGCAGATGCCTTATCCCGGATAGGCATGGAAGAACCCAATTCGAGTTTAGAACCTGTGCCAATCATACCGGAACAAAGAATTCTGGGCTTGACTTCATTGCAAACCATTGAGGACATCTAAGCTCAAGTAAAACAGCTTTTTGACTCTTCTGCCTTACTGGAATGGAGTCAAAAGGGTCCTCACTACACCGTTAAGGATGATTTACCCTACTTCCAAGAGCGGTTATTTCTGCCAAGTAAAGAATTGCAGGAACTTGTCATTACCCGTCATCATGAATCATTAATGGAAGGACACCCCGGTATCGCGAAAACAGAAGAAAAGATCAAACGCCACTTCTGGTGGCCTTCTTGGAGAAAAGACATAAAGTCATTTGTGTTGTCTTGCGGAATCTGTGCCCAAAATAAGAGTCAAAAGAAAAGGCCAGCCGGCCTACTTCAACCTTTGGACATTCCACCAGCACCTTGGCACACCTTGTCAATGGACTTTATAACTGACCTGCCTCCTTGTGGTGGTTACAACACGATTCTCGTAATAGTGGATCTATTCTCCAAAATGGCCCATTTTATCCCTTTAAAAGGATTGCCGTCAGCTTCCACCTTGGCCAGGGAATTTATGGAAAATATAGTGCGGTTACATGGTTTCCCTTCCATATTAGTCTCAGACCGTGGAAGTCAATTTATCTCCCACTTTTGGAAGAAATGTTGCCAACTAGCACAAATAGACGTGCGGTTATCCACCAGCCACCACCCCGAGACCGACGGACAAACCGAGAGAACCAATCAGACTCTCGAGCAATATCTGCGGTGCATGTTACACCAATCCGAGTTGAATTGGAAGGACATCCTTTGGATTGCAGAATATGCATACAACAATTCAGTGCATTCTGGAACCAGACAGACTCCCTTTTATACCCTGTATGGTCACCATCCTCGGACCTCTGACCTAGATCCACCTCTGACCCTGGAGATGCCTGCAGTAAATCACCTACATTCCATAATAACCCAAGCCTTCAAAGAAGCTACAACCCACTTACAGCAAGCCAAGAAAAAGTATAAAGAAAACGCTGATTTGCACCGAAGTAAAACTCCTCCTTACCAAGTAGGAGATCAGGTATGGCTAGCAACTAAACATCTACCCCTCAAGGGTCAGCGAACTTTTAATCCCAGATTCATTGGGCCTTACCCCATCAAAGCTATTATCAACCCAGTGGCCTTTAAACTCGATTTACCATCCAACATGCGGATTCATCCCGTTTTTCACGCATCTCTTCTAAAACCAGTACAACCTGGAACCAGACTGTCTGAGCCCCCAGGCCCTGTCCAAATTGATGGAGAATTAGAATTCGAAGTGAAAGACATTTTAGATTCCAAGATAGTTAAGTCGAAACTCTTCTATCTTGTTGATTGGAAAGGATATGGACCTCAGGAAAGATCTTGGGAACCCAGTAACTATGTTCACGCACCACGATTAATTCAAAGATTCCATCGAAGATTCCCGCACAAACCAAAACCCCCGGAGGAAAAGACCTTGGGAGGGGCCTTGAGGGGGGGTACAGTCATGATGCCTACCTCCAAGGAGCCAGGCCGGGCCCAGCAACCCCAGAGGCAGACATCATTTTCCCCAGCGAAGTCTCAGCGGGCCCAAGTCGGGGCCCTTTGGACTCAGTCCTGGCGCCTTAGGCGCCAGGCTCATAGCGGACCCCAGTCCTGGCGCCTTAGGCGCCAGGCTCATAGAAGAGGATATGTGTTTAAGTGCTTGGGTGCACACTTACCTGATGCAGACCTTGCTGCTTCATCCAGGCCCTCTTGAGGCCTGAATGGGACTACTTAACCTGTAGGACTACTTCACCACCCGGGTGTGGTCGGGGAAGGATACATACCTGATTGGTGGAAGGATACATACCAGGAACGTCTTCCAAGGCTATTTAAACCCCACCCGAACAGCCACACATGCTTACCGTGTCAGCTCCTGCATCCTGACTTCAGCCACGCCTGCCAGCACCCTGGAACACCTGCAAGGGGAGAAAGGAAGAGAATAGGAGAAGAAAAGCCCTTACCTGCTAAATCTGCATCCCGGAATCATTTCTCCAACGGCCCTGAAAAGGAAGACATCATTTTAAAGGCATTTCGTTTCGATCGCTGCAGCGCTGCATTTTACTCACCTTTGCAAGGCGCTTCCATCTTCAGCAGCGATCTTCCGGATTCAGCTACGCCCCGGCGCCTAGAGGAAAAAAGACCAGAACAAAGGTGAGAGGGAGAAAAGGAATAAGGAAAGCTCAGTTTCCTTTTAAGTCTTACCTGTTGGATTATTCCCACTGCATTTCGGGTCCTGCCGCTTCCTGGCATCTCCGGACCCCGGCCCCTATGGGGAAAAAAGACAAAGACATTGAATGAGCGAATGCAAAGACATTACCTGAGCGCTCATCCAGAACTGTTTCACTTCGGGTCGGCGCCATATCTCCGGCACTCCGAACCCCGGCCCCTAAGGGGAAAAAGACATAAGCATTAGCGCTTGCTGCAATTAGACAACAAACATTATTATTAAGCTTGAACTTTTGAACAGAACTTTTACAGCGCCTTACCTGAACAGTCAAGCTTACCTGAACTCCCATCAATCCTCAATCCAGTGAAGTAACTGGGTTTCAACGCGCCCCTGAATCGGAAGCAGGATGGAGAGCTCATCCTTCCAAACCCTAAGGTGAGGCTTCACGGGGAATCGTGGAGGAGGTATCGTGGAGGGTTGGAAGGGAGTGGGAGGCTTGAGCATTGTTCCACAGTTGGTAATACTCCCTTTTCACGCACAGGAGGGTATCCAACAAGCCAGGGAAGCCAGAATAGAGGGGCCCTTCCTGTCCATCTTCAGAGTTCTGCGCCTTTGACGCAGCGCCTCCGTGGGAACCAGGTGAGCGTTACACTTCTCTATAAGCAGAGAGAAGGCATGGCAGTAGAAGGTGCCACTTTCTTCTAACGGATTCCTCTAAAGCACCTATTGTGCCATTCATAGTTCTATTAAAGCTCCCCACCAACCCATTGGTTTAGAGATGGTAGGCTGTTGAGAATGTGTAGGTCATTCTCCAGCATGGGGTCTGGCATGGATTCACATGCTCATGAATATTCCCCGTCAGGCTGGGAATCCTCGGTAAAGAAAAAATCAGTATCGGTTTCGTTTCTGATCGGTCTTTCTTAGTAGTAACCAATCACTGGTCTCTGGGTCATACTGACCCCAGCCAATGACTGCCCTCTCCCTAAGCCCCGCCTCTGGCAGCCATCCTCAGATTTTTACCGCAAGTTTAAGTGTTGGGAGTCCTCGTGCTATAGCTCTTGAGCTTTATCTGCGTTTCGTGCTTTTTCAAAGAGATTATCTCATTTTTCGGTTAAATAGAGCCTCAAGCTCCACCGCTTCTACTTCCGATCAACGGGGACCCGTTTCGGAATCTTCTACGCCCCTCAAGGGTGAAGTTTTCATCGAGCTACGCTTCTTGGAGGTTTCCAGAAGTTTCTGAGGCATACCTCATGGACATGGCCCAGGAGAAAGGAAGCTCGACACCGGGCAAGCTGTTCAGGAAATGCCCTGGATGCAAGCTACAGAACCTGTTCAAGGAGGACGAGCACTAAGTGCCTCTACTGCCTTCATGAAGACAAATCGCACGTGGAGAAGGACTGTGCGTTTTGCATGAACATGTCGGAACGGACCATGAGGGGCCGTCGGACCCGCCTCACCAACTGGTTGGAAAGCAAGAGCCCAGCAGGTGAGAAGAAGAAGAAACCCGACCGGTCTTCTAAATCCTGTGAGGGCGCCCCAGCGACGGGGGCCCAACAGAAGGCAAAGCACTGCGAGCCTGCGGGCACCGGAAGCGCCGAACTGTCTGGCTCCTCGGCGTCGGTGAAGGTGCGCACTGCCTGGCAGCCATCAACTGCGAGCCAACGCTCTGGCTCGGGGAAGAGAAAGTCTGAGAACCCGGCTACGCTTCTGGAGAGGCCCCGGTCGATCTCGAAGGAACCGGCCGAAGGGGTACGAGGCGGTGACCCTCCCCCTAAGGTGAAGGCCTCAAGCGCGCCCAAGGTGGTGAAGGTCTTGATTCACCCGGCCAAGGTCTCTATTGAGGGTATCGCTACTGCCCTGGGGAAGCCTGTGGAGGCTCCCACAGTGGAGGCGACCTCGGGGCCCAGAGTTTCCCTGCCCCCGCGGAGGGAAGCCTCTTTTAAGCCCATCGAGAAGACCCCTGTGAAGACCCCGGTGGAAAAAGGGGGAAGGGGGTGGTGGCCTTAACTTACACGGACACGACCTTCGAGGAGGGACTGGTCGAAGTCATAGAGGAGGCCCGTCCCCAAGGGAGGGATCCCGACGAGAGCGAGGGTGACGACGAGGCTCCGGTGAAGGAGTAGCAACCATCACATCCGTCGCAGCCTGGGCCACAAGACAACTCGAAGGCCATTTTGACAGCAATCCAGGCCTTATGCACGGAGATAAGGACCAGGTTGCCCTTGCCTCCGACGGACGACCCGACAGAGCCGAGTCCGTCGGGAAGCCCCCTTAACAAGTGGAGAAGGATCCATCCAACCCCGCCTTCTCAGCCCTCAAGGCCCTCTCAGCCTTTGTCTCCTTCCCTGACCCCGAGGGAGGACACGGGGACGGATACGGCCACAACGGGGACGGATGACGACGGTGGTGACGACGGGACTGATCTCCCGTCGCCGATTCCTCGGGCGTCTCCTCCCGACGAAATTGGCTCGTTTCACGCCATGATCGCCAGGGCATCTGAGCTTTTTCAGCTCTGCCCCGAAGAGAAGGAAGGCTTCCTTTACCAACGGCGTGAGACCAAAAGGAAAACTGTCCTCGCGGTGACATCTGGGATGAGGGACTTACCCTCCTCATGAACCCGTCCACGGCACTTGCTAAGAGGGACCGGCACGAGAAGAAGTACCGGGTCCCCGACGCCGCCCCCTTGTGCCTTAGAGCGCAACTGATCCCGGATTCAGTCGTTTCAGCAGTGGCCAAGAAGAAAGCAGTGGGGGGTGGGAGGGGGGGCATCGGCCTTGGCCTCTACTTCCCCGCCGGAGGGCGAGGGAAAGAAGCTGGATGCCGTGGGACGACGAGTCATGGCGGCGACGACGATTAAGGCGGCCAACGCCCTTGCGATCGTGGCCTGCTACGACAGGGAGTTGTGGTACAAGATTGCCCCCCTGTTGGACTTCCTCCCGGACCATAAGAGGGCAGGGGCCCTGGCAATCCTGCACAGGGGTGAGGTGGCCTCTCACCACGCCATAACGGTGGCCACAGACATTGCCGACACCGGTTTCCGCCAATTGGGCAATGGTGTTTGCCTTCTTCGGCGGGGGTGGCTCAAGGCGACGGATTTCCGCCAGGATGTACAGGCCAAGGTTTTGGACATGCCCTTTGACGGGAACAACCTGTTTGGGGAGACAGTGGATGAGTCCCTTCAGGCCATCAAGACCGAGACGGCTCGGGCCTTGGGAGTTCTACAACGACGACGCCCGCCCTTTCGGAACCCCAGAGGCAAGCAAGGTGCCTCCAAGGTATTCGGCGGCAACTCCTCAACATACCGTCAAGCGGCCCGCTCCTCGTCGCAAGAAGCCTACAGGGGACGAGGCAAGTCAGGAGGACCTCGCCGTCGTCGCCAAGGAGGTGGGAGGCCGGCTGACGAGGTTAATCAGCGTGTGGAAATCCATCTCCACTGACCATTGGGTGCTCGATGCCTTGGCCCAGGGGCACACACTCGAATTCCTAAAGAAGTGTCCCCGCATTCCACCCGTGGCCAGGAAAGAAAACCACGTCTCTCAACTACTGTTGGAAGTAAAGGCGATGCTCAAAAAAGGTGCCATCGAGCTTGTCCCAAAGAGGCTTCGGGGCTCTGGAGTTTACTCCAGATACTTCCTCGTCAGAAAGAAGACAGGCGGATGGTGCCTCATCCTGGTCCTGCGTCGACTGAACAAGTACATCAAGGCACAGAAGTTCCGGATGGTCACCCTCCAGCACGTGCTGGGACAGCTGGAGGAAGGCGACTTCCTATCGTCGTTGGATTTGGAGGATGCGTACTTTCATATCCCCATTCTAAAAAGGCACCGAAAGTTCCTCAGGTTCGTGGTCCAAGGGCGGAACTACCAGTTCAAGGCCCTCCCATTCGGACTGAAGTCGGCTCCCAGGGTGTCACCAAGTGCCTAGCACTGGTGGTGGCGTGGCTGCGCCTGCAGGGGATCCAAGTTTACCCCTACCTGGATGATTGACTCATCCGGGCAACAAGGGAGCTCGCCGTCGAACACACGGCGAAGACTGTCCAGCTGCTCACTGACCTGGGATTCTCCAACTTCCCCAAATCCCACCTGGTCCTGTCGCAGGTCGCACTGTTTCTGGGAGCCAAGCTCGATACAGTGGCGCGATTGGCCTCACCGTGGGAGGAAAGAACGAAGGCCATCCTGGGCAAGGTACAGCGTCTGCTGGCCACGGACGTGGCCAGAGTGAGGTCCATCAAATCCCTTCTCAGGATGATGTCCTCCTGCATCTATCGGGTGCGCCTGTGCAAGCTTCGGATGCGTCCTTTGCAGGAGTTTCTCGACGCCAGTTGGATGCAAGCAACGGGCAGCTTGGAGGACAAGATCTCACTCAACGAAGTATTCCACCAAGCTGTTCGATGGTGTGGCACCCGCGCGCATCTCGCGGCGGGCACAGACTTTCAGACCCCAGCATATCAGGTGACGGTGACGACGGATGCCTCCCTGGAAGGATGGGGAGCGCATACTGGGGATCTTCACACGAGAGGCCTATGGCTCCCGGAGGAGAGGCCGCTCCACATCAACATACTGGAGCTCCGGGTGGTGTTCTGGGCTCTCAAGTCTTTCCTCCCGTCATTCAAGGGCAAAGTGGTGAGGATCTTCACAGACAACACCACCACTATGTTCTACATCAGGAAGCAGGGAGGAACCAGAGCCCCAACCCTGTCCAAAGAAGCACAGGACCTGTGGCACTGGGCCGTTGCCCAGGGGATGTTCCTGGTACCCTTTCATCTAGCAGGGATAAAAAACACCATCCCCGACTCATTCAGCAGGGAGCTGCGCTCATGCCACGAGTGGGAACTACGCCAGGATCAAGTGGATCAACTCTTCCGGCGATGGAGCAAACCCCAAATAGACCTGTTTGCGACGGCGACGAACTCCAAGTGCCAGAGGTTCGCCAGCAGGTTCCCCCAGCCGAGGAGCATGGGCGATGCTTTCTCGTTCCCTTGGGACAGCCTGTTCCTTTATGCGTTCCCTCCGTTGCCGTTGCTGCTCAGGCTCATCAACCAACTCAAGAGGTCCCGGTGCAAGATGATCCTCGTTGCACCGAAGTGGCCGAGACCGATATGGTTCCCGGACCTTCTGGACTTGTCAGTGTCCCCACCAGTCAAACTGCCGACGGACGCGGATTTTCTCTCCAGAGAAGGAGGCGCCATTCTTCATCACAACCCGGAGTCGCTGAACTTGCAGGCCTGGCTACTGCAGCCCTAGAGTTTGGAGGATACGATATCCGAGCTGACGGCAGAGAGGTCCTTGCAAAGGCCAGGGCGTCCTCAACTCTCAAGTGCTACGGACACAAGTGGAAGAGGTTCTCTGTCTGGTGCCGTGCACAGAAGATTAACCCTCTCAGGATTACAGCCCCTCAAGTGCTACCATACCTACTGTCGCTAGCCAAAGCTGGACTATCTCATGCTTCAATCAAGATACATCTGGCAGCGATCTCCCGATACACCAGAACTACAGGGCGGTCATCCCTGTGGTCTCATCGCCTGGTGAAGGAATTTATGAAAGGACTGTTTCGATCATTCCCGCCTGTGAGGGCTCCAGCCCTGGCTTGGGAGCTCAACGTAGTGCTGACCAGGCTCATGGGTCTGCCATTCGAGCCGTTGCATTCGGCCCTGTTGAAGTTTCTGTCGTGGAAGACAGCGTTCCTTGTGGCCATCACCTCCGCACGACGCGTGGGAGAGATTCGGGCCCTATCCTGCAAGCCTCCATACCTGACCTTTCACGATACGAGGGTAGTGCTGAGGACGCACCCCTCCTTCATGCCTAAGGTGCTGTCGGACTTCCATCTCAATGAGCCCTTGATGTTACCTGTTTTCTTCCCGTCGCCTTCGTCGCCGGCCGAGAGGACTTTGCACTCGCTGGATGTAGCTAGAGCGCTGAAGTTCTACGTGGACCGAACGAAGAGTTTTCGGAAGACATCACAGCTGTTTGTGAACTTTGGACCTGTGAACCAAGGGAAAGCTCTCTCGAAGGCTTCCATTTCCAGATGGCTCTCCGGCTGCATCATGCACTGTCATCGGTTGGCAAACCGACCGTTGTCCGGCCATCCAAGAGCCCATTCGACCAGAGCTCTTGCTGCTACCACGGCGTTCTTGTCTGGTGTGCCCCTGCTGGACATCTGCAGGGCTGCTACGTGGAGGTCGACGCACACCTTCACGAGATTCTACTGCATCGACCGGGATTCCAGGGAGGAGTCCAGAGTCGGCTAAGCAGTGCTGCGTAACCTGTTCGCTTAAGGTGAGCCTGGTGAGGAGGTAAGAAATGCTTAATGTTGAGTTTTGATGTAATGCTTAATGTTGAGCCTTTTCCTCCTCCCGTGGTTGTGCATGTGTGTACTGCTATGTATTCTTATATTCATGAGCATGTGAATCCATACCAGACCCCATGCTGGAGAAGGAACAAGTTACTTACCTGTAACTGTTCTCCCGCATGGGTCTGCCATGGATTCACATGCGAACCCTCCCGCCTACCCCTCTGCGACTCTTCACTTGGTCATACTGCCACTTTACGTGCTACCAAATCTGAGGATGGCTGCCGGAGGCGGGCCTTAGGGAGAGGGCAGTCATTGGCTGGGGGCAGTATGACTCAGAGACCAGTGATTGGTTACTACTAAGAAAGACAGATCAGAAACTAAACTGATACTGATTTTTTTCTTTACCGAGGATTCCCAGCCTGACGGCAGGGAATATTCATGAGCATGTGAATCCATGCCAGACCCGTGCTGGAGAACAACAGTTACAGGTAAGTAACTTGTTCCTTCCACATTTTTTCCTACATGGTCTGCATGTAGTGAGACCTAAAATGTGACCCCCTGTCAGAGATGACCTCCTTAGGAAAACCTGCCTTGGTAAAGATACCAATGAGGGCCTTAGCCACTGCCTGAGCAGTAACAGTTCTCCTAGGTATTGCTTCAGGATACCGGATAGCATGGTCTACCACAACCAATATAAATCGGTAGCCTGAAGAAGTTGTAGGGTGTAGGGGACCAACAATGTCAATCCCCACCCCCTCAAATGGACTCCCACCACTGGGAGGGGCACTAAAAGTGCCACATTCTTGGCCCCACTCTTGCCAGAAGTCTGACAAGTCTGGCGGCTCTTACAGAACTTTTCTACATCAACCCCCATCTTGGGCCAGAGATGACCTCTCTTTTGTCCTCTTGAAACTCAAGTGGCCAGCCATAGGAATCTTATGGGCTAACTGTAAGAACTTGTCTCGCCTCCTGGGGGTTCCATGTAATAATGTCCCCTCAAAGATAACACAATGCAAAAACATATATATACTTTCAGCTAGAAAATGTTGCCACAACCATTTCCCAGCAACATTATATAGGGGGACCCTATATATTTAAGGATATTATTACCCGATACCCTCCTGGGGCACTACAAGTCTCCTGTAATCCCCTGGGATAGACTCAGTAGGTTTCACTGTAGAGGAGGCCATCCTCCCAGTAAAGCCTATACTTCCCTGGTTCTTGCCCTTCTAGCTGAGAAGCTGTCTGTCGGCGAAGACCTTCTAGAGAGGGACACTCTTTGACCTCTGATGAAGTCTGCCCTAGAGGGTCCACCTTCTGCAAGTAAAGTTTGCAGCTCAGGATGGTCTTTAGGAACCAGATCACCAACATATGGAAGGTTTTCTTCCAGCTCAGTGTCACCAGTTTGGTTTGCCTCCCACTCAGCCTCAGCTAGGGAAGGGGTGACTGGGGTGACCTGGGACTGTCCTCTGTGGGATGTCCTTGTCCTGTGAACAGGTTTAGGTTTCAAATCTTTATTTCTCCCAGAGACCTTGGATTTCTCCTTATTTCTCTTTATTTTTCCTGGAAATAGAAGGGGGGCCTTCCTTTGGACTGCGGGTAAGAGGAATCTCCTCAACCTCCCATTGAGTCTCCTAAGGTTGCCTCTCTGGCCAATCTTGTTTGCTCCTGCTTCCCTTTACTGGGAGGCCTGGGGGTACTAGATGCAAATGTTTTTTCAACTCATTCCCCAACAGGACTCTCCCAGGCACTTCATTTTGTACACTTACAGGTATTGTAACAGTCATATTATTGCACTGGATGAGAGCTGCAGAATAGGAACCATTTGGGTAGGGCCTCCTGCAAGTTTAGTGGGACCTTTGGGTGCCTTAGCCACAGCCTCAGGTTTGGAAAAACTTTCACCAACCACTGTAATGTAAAACCCCAGTATCTCTAATGGCAGGGGTCTCCTGACAATTTTACAAGTACACTGTCCTTCTAATATACGTTGGTGTTATCCGGTATGGAGTTGTACACATCCTCATCCTGTTGTTCCCACAGACCCAGGGACACTAAAACACTGGCTTGAACACCAATGGGGTTTTAAGACCGTAAATGAGTTGCCACTTGCCATATGAACTTCTCCCTCGGGGATGAAGGCTAAGGTGGCACTGTGGACCCGTGAAGGTGTACCCTTACATCTGGGATCCCCTTTCACTTGATTAGTAGACCCACATACAAAACATTTACCACTTGTTCTCTGGAATGGGGGTTTCTGCTGACCTCCCCCTGGTTTTGCACTCGAGGTTTCACTAGATTTACAAGGTTTCCCATGGGACTTATCCCTTCCATGTTTGTGGCCCTCTGTTGGATGGTTGGAATTAGAATTCTTGTTTCCCTCTTTTGTGTGCCGCTTCCCCTCTTCCTTCTTGTGAGTTGCCCCAGAGTCCTTATGAGTGGCCTTGTTGGCTACCCACAAGTGTGCAGCCTGTGCTCAATTTTTGGAATCATTCACTTTTGAGTCAGCGAAGTGCTGTCTCAGTTCAGGAGAGAAGGCATCAAAAATAGATTCTAACAAAAACAGATTTCTCATTCCTTCAAAGGTGTTCACTCTGTAGCCCTTAACTGAAATTTCTCCCCAACAGTTGGGTTAATTGCTAACTTCCTCCCACCTTAGAGACCCCAAGCTCTTTTGCTGAACTTTGGGACTTTGTACTTTTAATTCAATGTGTTTTCTGTGTTTCTTTTGGTTTTTGGAGTCTGACAAACTCCATAAGCATTATCTTTGCATTGTGACTCGCAGCACCTTCAGTGCAGTGGTACAGGTAAGTCTCTTAGATTTCCCAAAGGCTTAAATAGCTTCTCTTGGTGAAACTACTGTGTCCAAGAGCAGTGAAGTGAAATTGACTTTACTTACAATTTGTAACTTTCTTGACCCAGCACACACTATCTTACCATAAGGTGCTGGAGGGGTTACTTAGTATCCCCTTTGTCTAGTTTTTCATGTAATGTTTTTATGTTACCCTTTCTACAGTTAATGGATGGTGGCAGTGGTTTACTTTTTACTACCATTGTGTGTTTTTACCATGGACTGCGTTCGCAGCTGCAGTAAGGCACTCGTGGGTGCCCATTTTGTCAAAATGGGCCTGGTCTTCTTTTTTCACAATTTCTTGCTGGAAAGGTCCTTCTTGAGATTTGGTTTAGTCCTCCAGGTTTAGTTGGCTCAAGCATGTCTGGCAGGGGCAGGAAGTGAGGGAGGTGCCCAAAACGCCCTCTGCTTAATCCCCATGGTTACAGGAATGCACCCAAAGGTGATTGGCTAGCTGCCTGTCAAGGACAGCCACCCTGATGTGTGATTGACAGCTAGGCTGGAATGAATGGGAGAAACCTGCATAAAAGGTGAGGTTTTTTGGCTTGGAAGGCAGAGTTGACCACTGTACGAAGGAATCTGAAGAAGAACTTGGAAGAGTTGCCTTCTGCAACTGCTGGACCGTTGGTTTGCCCGGTGAAGCCCTGCTGCTATGCTGAAGGTCCGAATTCGTTTTGACTAGGGAAGCCCTGCAAGGATGACTTCTCCCCTTGAGTTGGTGGGACCAATCCACTCCAAAGTGTACTCGTTTGGACTAGGGGTGTACCAAAATTCGGCTTAGAGTATGTATTCGCCCGAATTCTGTCTGAAAATGGCTATCCGCCGAATACTTAATTGATATGATATGGCATTTATAACGTGCCTATACACAAGTCTTTCAAGACACAAATTCAACACGATTGTTACTCGAAGCCGAAGTTACACGTTACACCCCTATTCTTTACCTTGTCCTTCCTGTCTGTCTCTCCTTTGTGCCTTCCTCGTTTCCTGTTGCGTCCATTTGGTGCCTTCACGCCCCCCCCATGTTGACCCTCCTGTAGCTATCTGCGTCACCTCACATTCCTCATTCCATCTTTTTTTTTTTCTCTTGTTGGGTTTGAGGAAGGGGTAAACGTGCAGGGGAAATGCAAAGGGTTGAGGCTGAGACATCATTGGGGAACTGGAATAATTACCAAGGTTGGATAAGACGGTGGGCCTGCAAGCCTCAGGGACAGGTGTTAAGGTTCGCAGTACTCAACATTATTAGGGAAAATATTACTTGGAGCCTGCCTTTGAAATGGGCGACGAGAGGCTGCACGGGTGTGCCAGTGCACTTATGTAAAGGTATGTCAATTGTAGAGATCACCTTACTGTAAGCGAGATGGCTGGGTGTCACCTTGTACACTGCTGTGCCCCTCATCAGGTGTCTACATATCGGATCACACCCACAGGCAGCTGGCACAGATCTCCTTTTCATAAGTTGTCTAAAAAAAAGTAATTGAAATCGAAGCTCCCAAAAAAAAAAAAGAAGCAAAATGTATACGTATAAATCGGTGCCTTCACCCAGACACAGGCACCTGAGGACATAGTACAAGGGGGGGTCACACTGCAGAGCCGAGCAGCCAAGATGCCCTTGTAGAAGACGTGCCATGTCCAGAACGGTGACAGCTGCACTTCGGAGTGACAGCACTGCCAGCAACAGAAGCACCCACAACGGAGACAGCCCCCCTTGTTCTTAAAAGGTACATTTATAAACCTGCAGCATTGAGGGTTTTAGGACTGCAGTATTTGCAACCACGCCCCAAAAATAGGACTTCAGAACAGCTCTCTTCAAAGTTAGGTTCCCGCCAGCGCAATCACTTGATTTCACCCAGACCGCAATATTGCAGCTTTGAAAGTTTAACATCTTGGGGAACACTAGTAGCCGCGCTTTAAAGTTGAATATGAACTCTGGGTATCAATGAAAGATTCAGTTCCAGGTTTCCCGTTGATTCCCCTTAGCAGCTTTTAAAGATTTGCAGAGTCTTTTGTTGCCCACCTGCAGCATTCATTGAAATGCGAATTGGTTCTTAAACGCTCGCACCCAAGAGCAGGTCACTTATAATTGAATGTCAAAGAAATGAAGGGAAAATGTAGGGCTCCTCCCTGAGAGATCCAGTGCTTGCACAGCAAGGCACATTAGGCTTGAAATCCTTCTATAGCCGCGGCACCACATGTGAATACAAGGCTCATTAGCGGTGGCCCAACACTAGGAAAGATATTTAATGGTGTTGATCTGGCCGCATGGCTCTTTGTTTCAGCGGTGACAGCCGGGTGGCGGCTGCTGCTGCAATAGTCCCCTTGCTCCCCTTGGAATGCCATGGTTTTGTTGTGGACAGCTCCTGGGGGAGGGGTGGACAGAAGAAAAGCTTCTTCAAGCAGCCTTTGTTGCTGGCTCTGCATCCAGATGTGCCATTTGAGAGCCTTTCCCAACAGAGTGGGGGCCGGGAGGCACCTTCAGGACACAACCAGCTGCATAGATAAATGCACCCCAGTTAACCTGTGATAAAACAAAGAAAGGGGCACAAAAATTACACTGTATTTGTGTGGTAGTGTGACAAAAAAAGAAAACGCTTTTCAAAGAAAACTAGTGAATGCAAATTTAAGTGGTATTCTTGAGTTTAGATTTTTTTTTTTTATATGAAAGTGTAAGATGCACGTTTGGAAAACCATAGTCTGCTCAGCATTGGAAAGCCTGTTTTAACAGTGATGGCCCCCAATGCAGTGCTAGTAATTGGTGGACACTACACAGGTTTCAAGTAATACATAAGCAATGACAGTTTATGCTTCCTGCCATAGGAGGGAAAGGGCTATTTGGTTAGTATTCGGCTTCGGCCGAATACTTTACCCAACTATTCGTTATTCGGCCGAATACTAAATCTACTATTTGGTACACCCCTAGTTTGGACATCCTCTTGGAGCTAGCTGTGCTGCCTGCTGCTGGAACCGAAGTGCCAGGGACAGGAGCACCAAACGGAGTGCATCACTTAAGTCGGACTCTAGCTGCTGGAAGATCCTCCAGACTCCCAAGTAAGCAGGACTGACCAAGAGCCTGAACCGCCTCAGAATGCTGGAACCCAGATGCGAGGAAAGTCTAGAGTGGTAACTGTGAGACTGCAGTGGGGCAATTTGCTGAGACGCGAGGAGCTGAAACCGTGGAGTGCCGCTGAATAGAAGTTGGTCCTTTTCTGCCGCTGACCGTTGTGTTGTAGGAGTCCGCAGAAGTCCTCCCTCTTGTCCCCACGACTGAGGCCCAGGATCTACGGAGCCACACAGGAACAAAAGCCATCTGGAACCATTTCTTCTAACCAAAGGTACTGTACAGTCTGAGAGAACCTCTTGTAGCCTTCCTTGATCTCAGTTGCGACTTGTCTTTGTTACTTCTGTCGAGTTGCTTGCATCTTCTACCTCTCATAAGCTTCCCAGCTTGTGACCCTACATTAATTCTACTTTCTCTACAAAGACTTCTAAAACATTGTGCAAGAAGTGCTTCAGCAGGGACGTCATTTCACCAAAATGCCTGGGGTAGCGGAAGTGACATCACATGACCTCTGATGACATCACAGGAAGTGATGCCATTTGCCCCCTCTTGCCCCACCTCGAAGTGACATCATGGGAATCGGTGGAACGCGACCTATCACCCCTTGACAAAACAGGAAGGGACATCACTTATTGTTCCTAAGTACAATACAAAAAATATGGTTGCGATATCACTATAATGTTATATACATTTCATACAAGAATGGATCACTATTTGTATCGTTAATATCAGTGCGCATAGGATAATATTACCAAATTACTGTGAATGCAAGCAGACGTCCAAGGCCAAATGATAATTATGACACTGGTCACATGACACTGGCCACAGCCCAGGAGCTGACATTTTAAAAAAAGTTTTAAAAAAGTTTTTTTTTAAAAATTCTTTTTTTATTTTAGGGGTAGCAAGGGAGACCTCAGGGGTCGCAACTGCGACCCCCAAATGACGTCCCTGTGCTTCAGCTCACCTAGACTTTTGCCCAATTGACATTGGCTGGCCTGGCTCCCTGAATGACTCTTCTCTCCTCTGCTTGTTTTGCATTCCCGCCAGGAAAGGGTTAACTTGCTTTGCATTTGGGGGTGGGAGGTCCAAAATGTTTTTGATTATCTTGATTTATTCTGAAATCCCTTTACATTGACACTCATCTCAGTATTGCTCGAAATGTACCAGTGATATATTAATGTCCACAGTGTCCTAGCTATTTAAGTCAACCGAGGTTGTAGAAAGTGTCTGTGTGCCATCCCAAATTGGTAGTTGCTGATTTAGAGAAACTAAGAGTGTGTATTTTGGAGTGTATTCATGTGTTACTAATATATTGCCCCTTCTGAAGAAGGCTCATTCAAACTGAATGTTAAATAAATTAATAATTGTTTAATCAAGAAACCTTGAGTGTAAGTATTTATTTGGATACTTGTCACTGTGAATCTCTGTGTAACTCCCCTACTGCTCACATCGACCCCTCTTGAGATAAGCCTGGCTGCTCAGCCACACTACCAACCGGTGTAGTTCAGACTTATACCAAAGGTTGTGTCCCATTGCCAGGAGGGAATGGTTGCTGTAATGCACCCAAAGGTTACTGCTCCAAAACGTGCGTAACACCAACCACCTAAGTTCTTTAAACACTCACATACCCAGGTAGCTCAAGGGGTACAATCAGTCTTTTTGAGGGTCATAAACCTCTTAAGGTACTGGTAAGGAGTTTTCACAAATCTGGCTATTAATGGCAACTTCACTGATTCATAATACTTTCTCTCAATTGCACCCAACTCCATTACCGTATCACAGCCATTCAGGGGGAGCCTAGACATGAGCCAAGGGATTAAATCATTACCACTGATTCCTTGAAGACCATACGTGTATTCAAATTTATCCAGCCAATCTAATACATCAAGTTTAGATTCATACATACTCACTGCTTCTTTGAGCAGGCAAGGCCTCTTGGGACTAGCAGACCTAGAGGACCGTGAAAGGGAAGTAGAATCGAGAGGCAGTCTGTTCATATCCATCTCATGTTGCATCTCCCTCTCTGTGAGTTTGACATCTTGATGTTTAGCTTCAGCTTTAGCATGTAACGTTTTGAACTCCAACTCTAATCTTATTCTTTCAAGAGAAACCTATTCTGGGCTTAATGTTGGACCATGTGGGGTCCCAATGAAAATAGGCTGAGGCAAAAGGGCAGGCTGTGGCAGAGAGGGGCTCTCTTCCAGAGACTCCTATCTGCTTTGACTCCTCTTGCAGATTGAAGTTGGACTCTAAAATTGTCATCCTCATTTTCCACATTACTTGGGATAGTAGATGTAACAGGCCAACTACTCAAACTTTGGTGATTAAACAACCTTGCATTTCACATTTCTTTCCTTTTCTACATGCAGACCCCTGGCTTTGCACATATCTTTCAGTTGATCTACTGTCAGAACAGTCAGGCTGCCTCATTGAAGTTATCCATAATTGGCATGTTACAATTGCTTCACTTTTTGATGGAGCTTAGCCTTGTGGCTGGTTTAGTTGGGCACAAGTACAGCAAATATGCAATTTAACCACTCTACATAAATCCTCCCCGCCTGCCACCGTTGTTAGGCAAGATTGTATGCAGTAACCCTGTGGGAGACTGCACCAGTCTTCTCCTCTTGGTATTAGGTAACCCACCTATTAGTATAGGTCTGCACTACACACATTGGTAGAGTGACTGAGCAGCCAGACCTATCTCAAGAGGGGTAAATGTGAGCTGTGGAGCTGTAGCATTGAAATCCACAAATACAAGTATCCAAATAACACTTGCACTCAAGGTTTTCTAGTAAAATAATGATTTAACGGTCAGTTTTAAGTAAGCATTCCTTAAAAAGGGCAATGTGCAACAATAAAAGTACATTCATAACACTTTCTCAGAATTAAGATAAGCAAGTAGATACTCTTTAGAGCTGCTTCTTACACACTTCCTACACCGTGAGATGACTTCAATTACTAGGACAGTATTGGCATTTATATATCACTTTTGCATTTGGTAAAATTCTGAGGTTGTGGAAAAGGTTAGGGAAGGAAAAGGGTTAGCAGGTTCTCGGAGCATGAGAGCACTTTTCAATCTCCCAATGAAGTCTAGATAAAGCCTTTTGCAGCAATACTTAGTTAAACCAATGTACCACCTATGAAGGACAGTGTCATGGCCACAGAACACAAAAATCACACCATTTAGTGATGGGGACAATGGGTCACTTGACTCACTTATGTCCCTTTGGGACCCATAAACACAGGGGCCCTGGCTGGACTCCGTCCTGGCGCTTTTGGCGCCAGGCTCATATAGACATGTGAGCAAGAACACTTTATTTCAGTGCAGGAGTGTTTATTTTACAAGATCTTTCCAGGAGCTGAAAGCCTTTATTCCAGAGAACATCCTCATGTTCTGACTCATCGGGTGTGGCAGGCAGGCTGAACCTGGTGGGCGTGGCTTCAGAAGCTCAGCTATATAAGCTGCTCCATCCTTAAGGCCAGTGCTTTGCGTTACTGCACTCGCGTACAACGTGACGCTCACCACCGCTTGGACCAGTTTACTTACCTTTGCAACCAGGCGTTCTGCATACTCACCTCCAGGAAACCAGTGCTTCATTACTTCATCTGCAGACTCATCTCCTGACATCCAGTGATCTTGATCCCGACGCTGCAGCACCGCACTCCGCATCCACGAACTCGGACCCTGTGAAGAAGAAAGACAAGGTTAGAACATCTATCCTAGGGCTGTGCCGCATTTGAACCCCGCAATCCCCCTAGTTAACAACTTTTACTGCTGCAGCTTCGTTCCTAATTCCCTCCGGCTACCGCCTCGAGCTCCGCAGCTTCTGCTGGGCCGGCAACATCACCTGCAAGGGAAGAAAGCAAAAGCTTAAACATCAAAAGTGAAACGGACAGCAATACAAGACAACTTTACAATACAACAAAAACAGACGAGGAAAGACAAAGGCAAACAGGAACACTTACCTATAGTGGCTTAGTCGCAGCAGGACTGGATTACCACGTGCAAGGCACCAGTGAAGGAACTCAGTCCAGATCATACAAGCACCCCTGCCAGAAGCAGCAGGACGGAGTGCTCGCCAAAACTAATCAACAGGTGAGCTTTCCAGGGACAGTGCATCCCACGGGTACCACTGTTTGGGAGAAGGGGTCTGGAAGGGGATCAGGCGCACAAGCTGGCATGCTCACGCCCCCTATTCTCCACACAGGAGCAGTCCCGAGCAGCATCACCTATTACCACCAGTCACCACATAAGCTCAGAGGGCAAAGTTGGACCCGAGCGATCTCACCCCCGGGAGGGCTGCAACCGTGCCCCAACGCCTCGGCAGAGACCAGGTGAGCGTAACGGACATTTAAAAATCAGTCAATAGGTCAGAAAAGTCTGCAGGGAGCCAGGACAGCCAAAGTCAATTTGAACAATGTCTATGGAGCTGAGGCACTTTTAAGATAGCACAAAGTCTTGCACAAAGTTAGAGAGTTTGTAGAAAATCACTGGTCTGCCACAAGCTGTTAGGCTTGTGAGGGATAGAGCTGAGATCAGCTCTGCAAAAAGTAGCTACTGCAAGTCTGAAGTGAGATAATGCTAGCTACAGACAAAACAGATAAGTACCCCTTAGTCAGCACAGTACCTTAGGTTAGAAGAAGAGGATCCAGCTGACTTCTGTTCTTGTTGCAGATCCTGGGTTCCTGGACCTTAGTTGTGGGGACAAGAGGAAGGATGCCTGCAGGACTCTTGCACAGCAGTTCGGAGGTCGACAGCAGCTACAATTTAGTGGCACTTGGCGGTTTCAGCGTGCAGTAAACAGCACCACAGCGGATCTTGGACACCGGTTGGGCTTCAATCGCTCGTTGAGTCCAGCGCTCTGCTGAGGTGACTCGAGCTTGGGTTTTCCTGCTTCGGGAGGATCCTCCGGAGACTCCTGGAACCTTTGGCCGGCTTGCACACGTTGCACTCGACTATGGATTTCTCGACCCCTGACACTCGGTTCTAGCAGCAGCAAAGAAGTACAGCCAGTTGGGGCAGGTCTTCCAGCAAAGTCCGTGTCTGGGTTAGTTGGTCCCACTCGCACAAGGGAAGAAGTTGTCGATTCGGAAAAGGAGTTTCAGCACAGCAACATGGCTTCACCGGGCAGTTACATGGTCCAGGATGATGCAGTGGTTGACTCAGTCTTCAGTTCAAGAAGCCTCGCTTTTTATGCAGGTTTCTCCCATTCATACACAGTCTAGCTGTCACTCGCACTGCAGTCAATCAGGACTGGGTGCATTCAGGTAACCAAGGAGACTAAGGACAGGGACGTTTCGGGCACCTCCCTCACGTCTTGCCCTGCCAAACACATGAGCCAGAGGCGGGTTTCAGTACTGAAGCCCGCCAAAGGCAAAACGAACGAAAGGGTTAAACATAGTTTGGCGCGCAGAGTAAAACCCAAGAAAGATCTCACAAACGAGAAATGGCGACAAAAGGAGACCGGCCATTTGAGTGCTATACTGCAGCCGAGGATTCAGCCTGCGGTAGAAAAGCACAATGGTAGGAAAATTAAACCACTGCCACCAGCCATTTACAGTAGTGAGGGTAACATAAAAAATATTAAATGAGTAAGTAGGAAAAGGGGCTACTACGTAACACCACAGAACTCCACATAAGATGGGGGTGTGCTGGACCTACATATGAAAAAGGTAATTAAAGCCAATTTGACTTTACTATTCTTGGGAACTGTAGTTCACCCAAGAAAGGGTTTTTAAACCTTAGAGAAATCTAAAGGATTTCTCTGTGACACTGCACTGAGGGTGCTGTGTCACCATACATAAAGTAGATGCCTATGGAGTTTGACAGACTCCAAAAATAAAGGAAACATATAATCCAAATCGGGTCAAAATACAGGAGAGCGTGAGAAAAAGGTCTCACTCACTCCAGGATAAAAATGAAGAGCTAGGGGGTCTCGAAGGTTGAGGGGAATTAAGACAGAAAATCAAATTCTCCCTAACACTCCTTTCATAGTGAGCTTGCATAGCCAGTTTATGGTACTTCACTACACATGTTAGGAGTGGTGTACACAGAAGGTACCCACTTAGTACTCCTGGTCTTTTTCTCTTCTTGAAATCCTGACCACAAGTGTTTATCTCAAAGATGTGGTCACCCACAACTGTGTCTTAGAAACACTTGGTCCTGTAGTTATCGCAAGCAGTAATCAGTTTGTTCTGCTGTAGGCCTACTCATCCTCGCCGCCAAATCTGCAAAGAGGCCTTTCCAGAGCAGAAGGCATTCTAGCACTCGCTTGCATCTTCTAAGACTTTGTTCACTCCACAATACAGTTTCACCGCCATGACAAACATCCAGTATCCATTGCTCTTAATTCTGGCATGCTGGTGGTGTAAAATAAACTGCACCTACGCCATAACCTCCAGTGACTGTTTTATTGTTAGAATCAAAAATAAGTTTGAATGGAAAGAGTAAGTGAGGACATTGAAAAGCATGGTTTTTGATTAGAGTCTACTGATTTTAGAGGTCTGAGCCCTGAAGCCTCTGTTCTCCAACTATCCCCTCGTGCTGGGTAGAGTTATATTATCTCATCATCCAAAAAGCAGTCGATTCCATCACCCTACTAGAAGAAAGAAAGCAAAAGGAAAGGTACTAGCCAACTCTTGGTACAGAACAGAACTTAAAGAACTACGCACCCTCGAGGGGGCCCTACATAGCCCACAACCAAATGGATGCACTCTCGTGAAGCTCTCAGAGAGCCTTGTAAAAGAGGAGGCCAACACTTAACCCATCGGGGCCACAAATCGCTAAAACTTGGGTGAAGGTCGCTGGATTAGCTGCAGGAGTGGGGGGCTGAGTATGGAGGTGATTGGATCCCCAGAAGCGCTACCGCAGCGAAGTGCGTATCGGGCGAGGAAAGGCCAGGAGCGCGGCTCGGTGCATGCTGCACCCGAGTGCCTGTGCGCAGCTTGGCGGGTGAAATCCCAGGCGTCTAGCAACGGCTACCCCCACCCGTGGGTTGCAGCCCGGGTCAACTCCTGGGGAGGGCGGCCAAAAACAGCGACTTGCCAAGACGGATGAAGGCGGGAAGGAGGAGTGAAGCGGAAGGGGCAAGTACCCCCGAAGGACGGCGCACACCAGAACAGCTGATCGAACCCCCAGGGGTGACCGAGTGGCTGGATGGAGGGTAAAGGTCCAGGAGACCCCGGATAGCTGGGACATCCCCGTTGTGAGAAGGGGAGTGGAGAGGGCGTAGGACTGGTGATGGCCCGACCAGTGCCACCCACTGACACTGGGACACAGAACCATACAAGTAAGTCTCTTATTCAGCGGTGGTCCCCGGGAGCCCCAAGAGCACACCCACCCTCCCCTGCTTGCTACTCCACGTGGGATTGCAGTAACTCTCACCGCAGTAACGGAAGAGTGCCCAAAGTGAAGCGTGGGAACAAACACTACCCAAGCCACCAGGAGCCATGCTGGGGTGGCCCCGATAATCCTTCGGCACAGGTCAGCAGCGGGACACCCTGTCAATCTATAACAGGCAGAGACAAAGAGTGCAGAGTTGCACCTACTGAACAGCAACCACTAAGGCCGGTTCACAGTGGCACGTAGAGACAGAAGGGCAGCAGAGGGGCAAGAGAGCTGCGGGGAGGGGTGAAGAAGGCATGCTGAGAATCCTGAATCCTGACAGGAGTGGCAGGGACACCAACACGGGACAAAATTGACCAAATCAGCCGCTGAGTGAGGGTGAAGAAAGTAAACGGCGACAACTGGTGTACAGGGGAGCAGGCCAAAGGAGGCCCTGCCATAAATGGAGCGTACTATCCCCTTCCCAGGGCCAACTAGGTGGCAGATAGTAGTGTTGCGGAAGCACATGTGCCCATACCAGCAAGGCCGACAACCGGGAGCAGCGGCAGTGGGGAGAGGCCGAGAGCGCAGCAGGTGAGAGTAGGACAAATGGGGGGCAGGTCACGGATCACAGACCCAGCTACAGGGCCTTGTGCCGGGTGACGGGCCAGGGGCCCGAGACGACAGTGGTAAGTGGAGGCTTTATGGCAAAGGGTGGCAAAAGACACTCTCCTACCATTTACCCAGAAAAAAAGGTAAACAGAAAATCAATGATAACCAGGAGACCACGCCTGGACCCCAAACAATGGCGGGTGCATCTTCCCCTGCAGGAGCTGCAGCTGGCTGAGCGGGGACCCTCCGGCCTCAGAGCTGAGCCTGGTTCTTGCAGAAATGCGCTATGAGTTTGCCGTCATCAATACGAAACTGGACGGCCTAACGTACAAAGTGGACAGAATTCAGGAGCGCATAGATAGAGAGCAGTAGAACCTCCAAAGTGGAAATGAGTCAGCATACTGGAGGACACCAGAAATGACACTGCAGGCAGTGCAGGAGCTGCAAAGAGAAGTAAGGGCCATAAGGGATAAGAATGAACATCACAAAGCAAGATCACGAAGAAACATTAGGTTTGTGGGAATCTCGGAAACTGTCCCGCAACAGAACATGGAAGTATTCATGGAAACTTTTATAAAAGATGTGCTGCAGGGACCACCACTGTCCTCCCAATTCCTGTTTGAAACAGCACACAGGATATCACAGTTTGCCCCGAGACCGGGTCAAAACCCACGCCCAGGGATAGCTGAAAGTGCTAAATTACTGTGACCGAGATACTATTCTTAGAAGGGCGAGGGAACTCTGCGACCTCTCGTTTAAGAACAGTAAAGTATCCTTCTATCCGTATTTCACTCCAGCCGTCCAGAAGGCCTGCATGTCCTTCGCAGCGGCGAACAAGGTGCTACGTGAGCTGGAGCTGCAATACTCTATGCAGTACCAATCCAAACTGAGGGTCCGGCACAATGAAAGGGGCGTACTTCACTGAACCGGCATCAATACACAAATTCATTGAAACTTTGCCGAAATGACCCGCTAGGCACTACAACATAAGAAAACAGTATCCCGCCGCTCAAAGTGAGCAAAGGGGCAACACACTGGCAAACGCACAGAATAGAGACAGACCTAATAAGTTGTGACAAGGGTCAGAGTCCCGATGGGTTATGTTAAACCAGCGCTAGAAATGTAATGAGTCATTCATGCAGCATTTGAGAAAACCTATTTGATGTTGGCCGTCCTCCGGGGTTCAGGAGTTGGAGGCAACTTGGATGGTGGTGACTGGCGCCCCCGGGCTCTCTACCCATATTGATTTGTGTTATGTTGCTATGTGGGGTTGGCAGGGGGGGGGTTATCCACTGGGAGTTGGGGGTGGGCAGTGTGGGAGGAGGAGGCAGAGCAAGGGGAGGTTGGGATAGGGTGGGCAGTAAGGAGATCAGCTGCCCGGTTGGCAGTGTTTGGGTAACACAAAAAGGTTCACATCTTCACAAAGACCACGAGGCAGTCTTCAGTACGGTTGCTAACGTGGGGAAGACATGCCCTTCTCTTTCATCCTCACCCGAGTAATGACATATAAGGTAATAAACTGGAATATGCAGGGGCTGAATGACCCACGTAAAGCCCGTAAAGTGATACAATACTGCGAGAGACAGAAACCCACCTTAAAGGGTAAGGAAATTAAGAGCTGGGGCAACTGCAAATACTTTACTACTTATTCAGCATACTGCGTGGGGGTGATGATGCTGGTGCAAAAGTCACTGGGGTTTCAGGTTAGTGATACCGCAATAGACCCTGATGGGAGGTTTGTAATCGTGACCCTGGTCAACATTTATGGACCAAACGTGGACAACCCCAAATTTTTCAAAAATATTTGGACACTAATATTGTATGGGCGGGAGATCTCAATATACTACTGGACCCAAGCATAGACAGGTCAGGGGGGCTGCGGGGGGTGAGGAGGCAAACAAAGGCAGCTGTAGCAGTGCAAAATGCCATGTGCAATGGAGGTACTGGACCTAGGAGATATATGGAGACTGCTACATCCGGGAGAAGGGGGGTTCTCGCACCACTCTACACCACACAATACCTCAACCAGACTGAATTACATAGTGGGATGCCCATACCTAGTACACCGCACGGAAGGATGTGAGCTACTTCTGAGAACATTTTCAGACCACTCGCCGGTGCTGTGGTCCATGCGCTTGGATATGACGCCACCTCGCCCCCACTCGTGGTTGAAGTCGGCGGCACTATTAGACATAGTGTTAAAGAGTGAAATACACAGTTAGATCAAACACTACTTTCAGGAAAATCTGGGTTTGGTGCAGGGGAGCGGAACTCTGTGGGAGGCATTCAAGGTGGTGCTGAGGAGGGAGATGCATGTCCACCGAAATGGGAGTCCTAAAACTGATTCGTAGACCTCTCCACAAAGCAGAACTCGAAGTACAACAAAGGGAGGGGGAGGCAGACAGGTTGAACACAGAGTTCGCTTGCCAAACTAAAGGAAGGTCTGGACCGCTTCCAAGAACTAGCAGACTGGGAGGTGAAATACTTTGCCCAACCTGCAATGGCTCGTGGATATGGGGAGGAGGGGAGACGGGGAAGGCACCTGGTGGTGCTGGTCAGATATGAACACGACTGAAGGGAAATAACCGCAGTGAGAACGCCAGAAGGGATAGTGATAGTGAAACCGAGTGAGATTACGGAAGTATTCTGCAAATATTATGAATCTCTGTATGCCACGAGAGGCACTTTACCTGGGGATGAGTTTAGGGAATATATCGAGGCTGGAGCACTTACTAGACTAGATGCTGAAGCTGTGGAGGCCCTAGCGAAACCCCTGACGGTTGAGGAACTGCTGAGTGCGGTGAGGGCTCTTCCTACCTCGAAGGCCCCGGAGACAGGCGGTATATCGGCTGAGTTGTACAAGGAATGGGGACCAGAAGTAGCTTGACATATGGTGGGGGCCTGGGAGTAGGGATTGGTGTCAGGAATACTCCCCTCCTTGATGCGGTTAGCAGTGATAACTTTAATTCTCAAGCCAGGGAAGGACCAATTAGACTGCTCCTCGTACCGCCCAATTTCCCTGTTAAATCTAGACACAAAAATCTTCGCTTAAGTATTGACGGACCGCCTGCTCCCTTTTATCACACAGATAATTCATCGTTATCAGTCAGGGTGTATCCCCGGGAGGTCGATCTCATTGAACCTTAGGCACCTGTTCGCAATTCTGGCACAAATAGACCCCTATGTGCAAGCAGTTGTAGCACTTTTGGGATATGGAAAAGGCGTTCGATTCTGTCGAGTGGAACAATCTATTCGAGGTATTGACCCAGGTGGGAGTTCCCGCATATTTTCTGAAAGCGGTACGGCTATTGTATGCAGGCTCCAGCGCTCATATAAACATAGGTGTCACACGGTCTGGCCTCTTTGCTCTTGGGAGGGGGACCAGCCAGGGGTGCCCGGTCTCTCCGTTAATCTTTGCCATTGCAATTAAAGTGCTGGCTAGCAGGCTGAGGAGATTTCACAGGCATAGGGCTTGTCAATGGGAGGGCCAAGCGAATACATTTCCCTGTATGTGGACTATGTTATCTTTTACATCAAGGACCCAGGGTTTAATTGGCATCACTAACACAGGAAATAGCTGCATTTGGCAGAGCCTCTGGACTCAGATTAAAGCGCACCAAGTCCTCCTTGATCCCCCCCCCTGAATGCGGCAACAACCCGTCTGCCGATTGGGAAGCCCAATACTTGTTAGACAATAACCATAAGCGCTACTTACAGGCACTACAATCCAGTGTGCATACATGTGTAGACTCCCAATTACGAGCAGGGTGGGTGTGGTTAAAATGGTGGTGGTCCCCAAACTCCTCTACATGTTTCAAAACATACCGGTATGACCGGGAACGAGCTATTTTCGCAATGTGCATTCCCAGATCAAACTGGCGTGGCACCCGAAAGCCCCATGCATAAAATGGGAGGTGCAGGTACTACCGTGAGAAAAGGGGGAGGGAGGATAGGCGCACCTGATGTTGAGGCATACTTCTTGGAAGCCCAATTGTCCTTCGCAAGGTTTTGAATGCCAGGGGTGCCGTTGACACTCCATGTGCGCATAGAACGGAGCTCAGTCTACCCCCACACACTACAGACGGGGAGCGCTGATCTCAGGCAAGGTTGCGGACAAGTGCAAAGTAGACCCGGTGGCATGCACAGTGTATGCCTGGAAGAGGGCAATGAAAAGGCTCTGGGTGGAGCACCCGTTTGATCCAGGCATCTCACTATGGCAGAGGCCCTGGCACCGACACGCAGTGTGTCCTTAGTGCGTGATTGGGAGGGAGCAGAAATAGCAAGACTGGAAGACATGTACCGGAATGGCATGTTTGTATCTCAGGAAGAGTTTGTTGACATGCTGGGTAGCGGATTCCAGCGCAGATTGCAATATTTCAGGATGAAGGCAGCTTTTAGGGAGTAGTTCTGAGCATTCCTGACATCCCACAAACAACACCATTATTGCAATATATCAGAAACGCTCCTGGGTGCAGAGGGGTGATATCGGCTATATACAAGATCGAGGCAGATTCACACTGCAACCCCCTCGGCTGTAAAAGCAAGTGGAAGAAAGACTCTGGGGAGAACTTCAGTGACAAACAGTGGGAAATGATGTGTGGCATCACACAGACAGGAGCCTTCGACTCCAGTCTGCAATTAATCCAACTCAAGCGTGAGTACGCAAGTATAACGATACTGAACCAGCTAAATGCACAAGGTGTAACGTAGACCCAGGGCACACTGCACGCATGCTGTGGTCATGTGCTTAATTGCGTCCCTACTGGGAGGCAGTGTTCGGGGTCATTATAGAGGTGTTGGGGCAGACCATTCCAAGTGCGATATGTGGTATGTTTGGGCGGTCACCTGGGGTTCCAAAAGGATATTGCAAACTGTTAGCGACCTGCATGATCGCAGCCAGGATATGCATTCTGATGAAGTGCACTAATGCCGCCCCACCTGGGGTGAACAAATGGTTGAGTGACCTGATCTGGCTCCGTGATACTGACAGAGACTACGCTGCCCTATGCTGGCAAAACAAAATAGGCCTAAATGTATATAGGGTCCTCTAACGTCATATCTGTTAACAAGTGACAAAGCGTTTGGCGCTCACCAAGTGTCTCTCCGGTCCTCAGGACATCACCCTAAATGATTACAAGAAACTCGCCACCCAATACAAAAAAACCATCACTGTAGACAAATCCACATCTTATAACACCAGAATTGTGAATGCCAAAATAGAATCAAAGGAAATGTTTTCCATATTCAAGGAACTGGCCATCCCAACCACCAGCACCCAAGACCTTGTGAAAGATGAAGCCTGGTGCTCGAGCATCCAAGCAGCCATTGTTGGGGAAAATTCTCAGAAATGTGCTAATTCCCTTCTACCTTGGAGACCCAGCTCTTTTTGCTGGACTTTAGGACTTTTAATTTCTAACCTGGAGAGAGTGAGACCTTTTTCCCACTCTCATGTATTTTTCTGTGATTTGGACTCTGTGTTTCCTTTGACTTTGGAGTCTGACAAACTCCATAGGCATCATCTTTGCATTGTGACACAAAGCGCCTTCAGTGCAGTGGCACAGGGAAGTCTCTTAGATTTCCCCACGGTTTAAATACCTTCTCTTGGTGAAACTACTGTTTCCAATAGCCGTGAAATTGACTTTACTTACATTTTGTAACTTTCTAGACCCAGCACGTACCATTTTACAATAGGGTGCTGGAGGGGTTACTTCGTATCCCCTTTGTCTAGTTTCTTATGTAACATTTTTATGTTACCCTTTCTACATTTAATGGCTCGTGGCAGTGGTTTACTTTTTCTTACCATTGTGTGTTTTTACCGCGGGCTGCAGCAGCAGCTGCAGTAAAGCGCCCATGGGTGTCAATTTTTTGGCAAAATGGCCATGTTCTTCTATTTTTAACCATTTACTGTTGGAAATGTCCTAGTTGAGATTTACTCAGCACGCCAAACCCTTTGTTCATTTTGACTTTGGTGGGATTCACTGGTGAAGCCCACCTCTGGCTCCAACATGTCTGGTAGGGGCATGAAGTGAGGGAGGTGCCCGAAACTCCCTGTGCTCAATTCCCTTCGTTACAGCAATGCACCCAAAGGTGATAGTCCGGCTGGCTGTCCTCGGAGGACAGTTGTGTATACTCAATATACCTTGCACTCTTCTGCCTCTAGTGTTTAGGGAATTCAAGTATAAATTACTTGTCAATTTGTTAATATCTTTTGGGATTGCAGGTGCAGAGGAGAAAACTACAGTTCTGGCATATGAGCTGTGTAATGAAAAACCTAGAAAGATAAGTTCCCTATTTGGGGAACTCGCGTCCCCGGCACACGGTTTGTGGCTCTATTAATTAAGTCCAACTTTTTAGAAACTGTTAGCCAAAGCAATGGGTAACAGTTCAATACTCTTATTCTTTAAATATTATTGAAAAACAATTTCACAGTTTTCTTGTCACAATTGTTCAAATCACAGACTTCATTTTCCTTTCTTCAGTTGTTTCTTTTATTGCCCAATGCGTTTCGAGACTATCTCTTCTTCAGGGACTGTTTTATTAAACAATATCTACAAAGAATGTTTTAAAATTGTACAATTAGTCAATCATTCACATTTCAGTGTGTACATTGCTCAATCATATATAGTTCTTAATTAGTAAAAATAAATAAAACTTGAATTTGGCTCGTACATCTCGAGTCGACGCTGTGTTTTCACATATTGCCTAAATAGAACCTACATTCCTTAATGTGTTGTGTAATCTGTAATAAATTATTTTTATTTATGATTTGTCAAATGAAGACTTGAAATGGACTCATGCTTGTAAGTCGGCATTGTATTTTCATCTATTTCATGCACTGCAACTGAAACTTTGTTTCCTTTGTATGCTATATAATAACGCATATAATGATCGTCAGTTGTTTTAGTCTTAATTATGTTGCTGACTAATCTCGCTGTGTGTGTTACCACTTTATGATACCTTTTGGTATACGTTTCATCATTTAACTTGTAGATATTCATTCTCAGGGTAATTGTATTAAACAAGTTGCTGACCTTTCTTTTTGTAAAACTGGAGAGAAAGTCCTAATCTGTCCTCTATTGCTGGATCACTCTGTTAATTTGCAAAGGGTCCTTTTTATCCATAGCTTCCAAATTCACTCTTGTCCATCTAGATGGATAAGGTTGTATTAATTCCCCATGAAGTCTACCTGACTCGCATTATAATTTGTATGATGTATATAAGATATTTCACACTTACTCTAGGTTTCCGAATCCCTTGAGTGTTGGATACGTTAAACACCAGCTATTTGATAGTTTCCCTACTTGAAGTACCGGTGTCATCAGCGTTGACCCCGAAGTCCCCATGTGTATGTTTTGGGTAAATCCGCATATAACATTATTTTAGAAAAGGGAGATAAAAAATAAGGCTTGACTTAATTATTAGTTTAAGGTGAGTACAATTACCGTGAATCCGCTCTTATAGCTGGAAGAAAGTAGGCTGATGGTATGTCATTACCCATGCGAGATTTGGTACCCTCGTGGAATCTAATTCAAGATAAAACACAAGGAGATTGTTTTGTTTAACCTGACATGGGTTTAGATTCTAGTAGTATCATCTATTTTAATGTTCCAAGATTTCCTAGGTGTTTACCTGTATCGTCCTGTCGTTTTCACTGGAGGTCCGCTTTCCTGTTGCTAAGTGTTTCTCGCAAGATGGCCGCATTTGAAAGCTGCGTCATTGCGTTTCTCTGACATCATTGTGTAATACGTTGATGTCATATTTGTAAACAATGCGTCGTATGACGTTAGTGTTTGTGTTATAGACCAATGTTGTTCTTTCATACAGTACTTCCTTCATGAGTATGTACTTAGTAAACATTTATGTACCATGTTATTTCCGTGTTTTTATCAACAATGACAATTAGTTTGGTTAATGATGATTAGATTATCTTGAGAGTATTACATCAATAATGTCACATTTAGGAAGTTAATCGAAAGATTGTCTAGATTTAGTGTAATGAGAATATAGACTCATCTATCCAAACATAGTGATGCTTCAATGTGTGCTTTTCACATTAATGTCTACTCTATTTTTAAATGACGCTAATTGGTTCCTTAAATTGGTATGGATTGATTTCTTCTGATATCCCATTTGTTTAGTTTATCTGGAATCCTGACATAGTACGATTTCACAAGACAAATAAAATATAAACTGTGTGTTTTCTATTGCTTATTATATGTTAGAATACGTTGAGACCTCTTCCTGTGTCTCTGATTGGGTAGTTAAGTATTCCAGAGCTGTTGTTACTAAACAATCATTAACCATAATTCTGGTCGACATCTGCTTCGGGTTATGAATTTACCTTGTTAGTGTGACTAACATGGTTCTTACAGGCTAGGTTATTTCTGTCTCCATGTGTTTGCTAAACGTTGATGTGAGATCTTGGTCAGTGTTCCTTGGTCAGATAATTCATTATTTCCTATCTGTCCCTTCCGAGTGCACACTCTAATGGCTATGTTGTTGACAATGCAAGTCTTAAATGTATACATACATCGGAAATATGGCCATCTGTCTCAGATGTGTTTATTTCCTACGGGCTATACAATAAAATTAGATACATTTCTATCACTTATATCAAATCATGTTCCAGTATTGCCAAGTGAGAAGTGTGATATCTTTCACATTTTATGTTGTTATTAGTTATTATTCATCATACTATTAATATACACCAATCCTCAACGCTTTTCAGTTTTCTTGCATGGTTACCATATTCTGTCCTATTCGAGATGTTGCTCAGGTTTCTATGGACGATTGAATTGTTTAATTAAGTTACCATTTGTTTATCAATTGACCCAGTATTCAACCTTTATTTTACATTTCAATAGGATTTGAATATGATTTGTCACATTCCAATGTTATTGATCATACTTCCAGAATGTTGTAATTCTAAAAATGAACTGCCTAACTTGAGTTCACAATCTTATGAAAACTCTTTCCATCTATAGTAACGGTCCTAGGTAAAACTCTTTGTTTAGACCTAAAGGAGACATAGAGTCTAATGTGTGGATACAGTATAGTTCTCTTTGTGAATCAATCTTTGAAATATTAACCCCCGCCCCCTGGGGAGTGGATGCATGACTTCTAGAATAGGCATCTAAGCTGTGCTATTGTATGCTTATTGGGGACTTGATGTTTGTCCTGATGCTAGTATTATGTTCTGTCTAACATTCCTTGGCTTTCAGCCTTGTTTTCCCCACATAAAATTTCCCACAGTGGCATTTTAGGGGATATATTATATTATTTGAGTCCCATGTGGCATAGTCCTTTAGATGAATCTTCTTTCTCGTGTTAGGGTGTCTGATATGATACCTTATATCAGATTTGAGCAATGTTGACAGTTTAAACGGGCAAAAGTGCCATTCTTCTGTTTCTTCAGTAGTGGTTGTGTTGTATTTTTGGTCCTTTCAGCTTTTATCAGTGTGTCCTTGAAGTTCCTGCTTCTTTTATAAGCCAGCATGGGTGGCTCTGGAAACAGACGGTGTAAAGTTGGATAATTTTTGATGAGATCCAGTTCTTCATTATGATCTTCTTAATCTGGAAACTTTGTGATGAGAATTTTAAAGAGTGCACCAATCTGGTGGTTTCTTTCTTTTTTGTGCACTTCAGATCTTCCCTTTTTAAGCGGTTCTATTCTTGGTGATTTCTCAAATTTCTTCTGGGAAACCTCTCTGCAAATCATTTTCTCATGTTTTTTCGTATTCATAGTGTAGGGTTTCTGTGTCCAATATAATTCGTTTAAGCCACAAAAATTGGCTGAATGGTAGATTTTCCTTAAGATGTTTCGGATGGAAACCTTTTTATAATGTAAAGTGTTGTTGACATATGTTGGTTTCCGGTAAATTGTGGTATGTAATTCTGTGCCTCTGATGTGGTTCAAGAATCTAGGAAGTGAATGTGTGGTGCCCCGATCTCTAATGTGAATAATTGACAACGTTCATTGCAGCTGTTAGTGCTTCTTTCGTGCCTCCCCAGATCCCAAAAATATTGTCAGATCCCAAAAATATTGTCAATTAATCTGTTCCAGAATATCAGCTTTGGTTTCCATTCTTCGTTGTTTAGTACACATTTTCTTTCAAAGTAATACATTAAAATATTTGCATACAATGGTGCTGCTGATGAGCCCATTGAGGTGTCTATCTGGGGATAGAATTTTTAGTTGTACCTAAAGTAGTTGTTTTATACAATTTTCTGAGGCTTGTGGAATCTGCTTAGATCAGATGCTGTGCATAGGCCGACATCTAGTGGAAGCTGCGGAGTATTACAGTTTGTTTTTCGAAACTCGAAAATGGGCGTCGACACAGGGCGTGCCAGCAATATTATCCCTAGTGTGATCCCTCACGCGTGTAGGACCCTCAGATTGCTTTTTTCCACCATACTTGACGGAAGCATTCCGTGGAGTTCCTTGGATTTTAGCCATATTTTGTTAAATGTCATTAATATTTCCCCATTTCTTCCACTCCAACGTCGAGTCATCGAAGTTCGACGCCAGCCTGGAGAAGAAACAACCGTCGAGAGACCGTTCGGCGGCTGCTTCCGAATCCCGACGCCCTCACTCTAAGGAAAGGGACACTACCTCCGAAGTTCAACGCCAGGCGTCGAAAAGCTCGGAGAAGGTGAAAACACAGGGGAAACACTCTTCCACTCATGGGGAAGGGGGGAAACGGCAGAAGAGACCATCTCACCCTTCTTCTGCACCACAGTCACAGAAAGACAGTTCAAAGTCTTCTGATAAGCATCTAGCCAAGACCCCTGCACAGGCCCATAGGTCCAGTCAAGTTATAGAAGGGGAACCCTCTCAAGAAAGGGTCTTTCCCAGCTCCAAAAATGGACCAGTGAGGATAATGGAAAGGGTTATGACTAGAATGTCCTCCCTAGCAGACTTCTACTCCAAGAACCCAGAACACTTCCTCACCTATACCCCTGACGGTGCTACTCCCTCAGGATCTAGTGACCCGCAGCCCCCTGGTAAGAAACCTCGGTTTGAGACCCCAAGGCAAGGTCTGTCTTCAGACATCCAGCCTTACACCCAGTATAGTGAGGATCCACTACAGGACGAGGATCCAGACTTGGTAACGTTGGATGACCAAACTGGGGTGGATAGCTCAGCGGCAGCGTGCATGTCTTGGAAGCAAGACGACATGAAGCAACAACAGGTTCGATCCCCGGGTCCGCGCTTGGAAACCTCTGGGTGTTTAAGCGCGTTATAAATACGTAACTAAGACAAAAAAAAAAGAACACAATTACGCAACTAAGAAAAACAAACAATTCCTGTAACAGCGCCTCGATGCCTGCGGGCTGTGTGAGCGCTTTATAAATGTAAAATAAATAAAATTATGGGGATGACGGGGACCAAGAGGAGGAGGAGGAGGAGGAAGATGACCCAGAAGTCTACAGAATAGACTCCCCGGTAGGCAAAGAACCTCAGGTTACCGACTCCCCAGTCGACAACCAGCCCCTCCTAAATGAGGTCTTAACTAGAGCGGCAGAACACTTCTGCATAGACACTCAGGGAGCACAGGAGGAGAGGGACTTTGCTGAAGAACTAGTGGGGGGAAAAGAAACCCGTTGCCCAAGCAATTCCAATTCTCAAGTCCATACAACGGAGAATTGATCCTTCCCTTCTCAATCCTAACCTCACCAGGGCAGTAAACCCCAGAATCGGAAAATTATTCAGGGCAGCCCAATCAGACCCGCTTTACATAAGGGGTCAACTAAAGCCTGACTCCTTGGTAGTTAATAATACCCGGAAGAGGGGGGGAACACCTCTATCATCTGAGGCTCCCCCCCCCCCCCCCCGACAAGGAGAGCAAGAAAATCTACGGGTTGGGAAGGAAGGTAGCCTCCACTTCCGCTTACCAGGCAAGGATTGCCAACTCCACCACTCTGCTGGCTAGTTACAACTGCCACCAGTGGGAGCAAGTAGCTGCCCTCATCGACTCTGCACCGGAACCTTTAAAGGGCCAGTTGGCCCAGGTCGCATCGGAGGGGAGAGCCATGTCCTGTTGCATCCTTAAGGCAACCTTTGATGCCGCAGATAACGCCGGCAGGCTAATAGCAGAGAGCACTGTCATTAAGAGGCAATCTTGGTTAAGACAGTCAGGGTTTAAACCCGAGACACAAGCATCCTTAATCGACATGCCAGTGGAACATAATCTACTGTTTGGTAAAACGGTAGAGGACGCATTAAAGAATGCCAAAGACGAGTATGATGCTCTGAAATCCCTGGGACAATTAACCAACAAGCCCCCTAATCAAAGAGGCAATAGTAATTTTCGTTGCCCGCACGGCCAAAATTCACAAGGAGGCTCCAATTATTCACAGGGGCAGGGTACATCATGGGGTAACAACCAGCAGTCTACCCAGAGTTATAGCAGAGGAAACAAGAGAGGCTGAGGTAAGGGTAGAGGCAGCCCCAGCAGAGGCGGCACGCCTCACGCAAAACAGTGACACCGCGTTCAGGGTCCCTTCTCACTCATCCTCAGTAGGGGGACGCATTACCAACTTCACCCAAGCGAGGGAAGGGATCGCATCAGACAGATGGGTGCTGTCCACAGTGTCCGCAGGATACTGCATAGAACTACTCGAGCGTCCCTGAAACCACCCTCCACGTCAAAAGATACATTCCTCAGACCACCAGAAGATCCTCCTCGAGGAGATAGTCAATCTTCTAGCAAAGGACGCGATAGAACTCTTCCCGGGCAACCAGGTAAACAAGGGTATTTATTCAACTTGCTTCCTTGTGCCAAAAAAAGATTTGACAATGCGCCCAGTATTAGACTTACGCCCTGCAAACAAGTATGTCAAGCCCCAAAAGTTTTGCATGACTACTCTCCAAGAGGTAATCCCCCTCCTACAAAAGGGGATTACATGGCAACATTGGATATGAAAGATGCCTATTTTCATATTTCCATGTTCCCAGCGCACAGAAGGTTCTTGCGCTTCAAGGTGGACAGTCAGCACTACCAGTTCAAGGTGCTGCCCTTCGGTATAGCCTCGGCTCCAAGGGTATTCACCAAGGTACTGACGGTGGCTGCGGCACACCTACGCAGGGAGGCAATCCCAGTGTACCCTTACCTGGGCGACTGGCTTATCACGGGGGAGACCCCGTTAATTTGCAGGTCAAACATTCAAAGATCGATCGACCTCCTCTTCAAATTGGGTTTCTCCATAAACGAGAAAAAATCAAGCCTGGTGCCAAGCACCTCCAAACAGTTCTTAGGAGCTGTTTTGGACACTCAAGAGGGGTTGGCCTTTCCATCAGAGGAAAGAATTTGGAATCTACTACTGCAAATTCCTTTTTACAAGCCTGGTCGCCAGATAAGGGTGCTCAAAGCGATGCGTTTGCTAGGCATGATGGCGTCATGTATTTACCTGGTGCCCCACGCGTGCCTGCGCTTGCGACCCATGCAAGAATGGTTGGCGAAACAGTGGTCGCAGGCAAATGGTCAGTGGGACGATTTAGTGGTCGTTTCACCAAAACATGTTTAGAGTCTTCACTGGTGGACAAGAGAGAACCTGTCAAAGGGGGAACCCCCTTCTACGATCAAGAAGTACAGGCTGTAGCCACTACAGACGCATCCCTGTCAGGGGGGGGGGGAGCACACCTCCTCCACCACAAAGCTCAGGGTCTCTGGTCACACACAATAGCCAAGAATCATATCAGTCTGCTAGAGCTTCTGGCAGTGTTCAGAGCGCTTCAGGCGTTCAAGCCCCACCTGTTGAACCTGTCAGTGCAGATCCTGACGGACAGCACAACAGCAATGTTTTACCTAAACAAACAGGGAGGGACTTGTTCGCCAAATCTGTCCAAGCTTGCCCAGAAAATTTGGAGATGGGCACTCGGATGGAACATTTACCTGTCATCTCAACATGTTCCAGGGGATCTCAATTCGCTAGCGGACGCTTTAAGAAGAGATCCCCTCCCAAGAGAACACAAATGTTGTCTACTCAAAGAAGTCGTAGAATACATCTTCTCATAGTGGGGTTTCCCCACTACAGACCTATTTGCCACAAGCAAAAACAGGCAATGCCCAGAATTTGCATCCAGGTTCCCCCAGCCAGACTCCAGGGGAACGCCCTGTGGATGAACTGGTCAGGGATGTTTGCCTGTGCTTTTCCACCAACCCCTCTCATGAGGAAGGTGGTCAACAAGATGCACAGGCAATCGATGACGCTCAACCTAGTTGCTCGCAAGTGGGCGAGGAAACCATGGTTCCCACACCTACGCAGACTAGCGGTGTGAAAACCCATCAGGCTCCTCTGCTGGTATAACTTACTGTCCCAGCACCAAGGTCAAACAGTGCACCCTCAACCCAACTCAATGAACCTGACAGCATGGCTCCTGGCAGCATGGACATCCTAAAGGAATCTAGGAAACCTAACACGAGGCACTGTTACTTTGATAAATGGAAAAGATTTGTTATCTGGTGCCAGAATAAGCAAATCAAACCGGTTGATTGCACTCCTTCCAATATTGTCACTTACATGCTGCACCTGCTGGATGCAGGACTGGTTTTTAACTTACTCAAGGTACACCTGGCAGCGCTGTCAGCCTACACCACTTCCCACAACAAGGTTTCGAGGTGGAAAGTACCAGTGGTTAAAGCCTTCATGGAAGGGGTAAAGAGACTCCACCCTCCAATTTCTAACCCACCACCTGGTTGAGACCTTAATGTGGTGCTTGCTAAGCTCATGGGCCCACCATTTGAACCCATGCATAAAGCCAGTCTCAAACACCTGACCTATAAAACTGCCTTCTTAGTAGTCATTACATCCATAAGAAGGGTCAGTGAAATTCAGGCTCTGTCAGTGCAGGATCCATTCTTTACTGTTCATAAAGATAAACTGGTTCTACGAACACACCCTAGGTTCTCACCTAAGTTTATTTCTAAATTCCACGTTAACCAGTCAATCGAGCTTCCGGCCTTCTTCCAAGAACCCAAAAGCTCTGCTGAGGTGAAACTACACACACTAGATGTGCGAAGAGCGGTCCTCTACTATGTAGACAATACAAGACCGCTAAGGAAAACAGACCAACTGTTTGTCTCCGTAGCTACAGGCAGAGAAGGAGATCGCGTCTCTAAAGGTGCCATCTCCAAATGGATAGTCAATTGTATCCAACTTTGTTACTCCCTTTCCGAAAAGATTCTGCCCTTTACGCCAAGAGCCCACTCTATAAGAGGCATTGGGGCCACTCTGGCTTTCGTTGCAAATGTACCCCTTGACACCATTTGCAAAGCAGCTACATGCATTGACACTCATTCCAAGACAGATACTCAAGTGGGACAAGCGGTTCCAAGACATCTATTTGCTCATGACCCTTCTCACATCCCACCTTATTCTTATAACACTGCTTGCTAAACTATGCACAGCATTTGATCTAAGCAGATTCCACAAGCCTCAGAAGGGATATATTGCTCACCGTAATTGTATTTCTGATGCTTGTATCTGCTTAGATTCACATGCGACCCACCCTTCCTCCCCTCTGAGAGAAGGCGCATGGATGCTTGTAGTCTTATCTTATCTTTCTATCTATCTATCTGCTTGGATAATCTGTACTCGCGCTGCTCCTCATGCTACCTCATGTCAGAAAAAATACAATCTGAGGGTCCTACATGCGTAAGGGATCATGGGTACAGTGGACGTCACACTAGGGATAGTATTACTGCCACGCCCTGTGTCAAGTTTCGAAAAACAAACTGTAATACTCCGCAGCTTCCACTAGATGTCGGCCTATGCACAGCATGTGAATCTAAGCAGATACAAGCATCAGAAATACGATTATGGTGAGTATTGTATCCCATATGTAACAGTTCAATGGCGAATACTTTCTGGATTGTGCAAGCCTCTTTGTTCAGTAAAAACCATTCCATTCCCAGAGGACAGCAACCCTGCTGTATGATTGACAGCTAGCCCTCGAATTAATGGGTGGAACCTGCATAAAAGGCCAGGCATTTTGCTTGGAAGTCAGTCGACCACAGGACAAAGGATTCTGAAGAATAACTGGACGAAAAGCTTGCTGCAACTCCTGGACCATTAATTTGCCCGTAGAAGCCCTGCAACGGACGACTTCTCCCCTTGGGTTGGTGTGACCAATCGACCCCAAAATGAACTCCTCTGGAAATCCTCTGAGCTGCTTGTACTTCCATTGCTGCTGAAGGAACCAATTGCCAGGGAGAGGAACGCCAGAATAGTGTGTGTCGTCTTTAAGTCGGAACTGAGCTCCAAGAAGATCCTCTGGACGCCCATGAAGCAGTACTTACCAAGCCTGAGTCACCTCAACAGTGTGCTGGACCCCAGATGCGAGGAACGTCCATTAAGGTGTCCGAGAATCGCAGTGGTGCTGTTTGTGAGAGCCTCGAGGAGCTGAAACCGCGAAGTGCCGCTGATCTGAAGTTTGCCCATTGCTGCTGCCGACCTTCCATTCGTAGTGCAGGAGTCCCCAGATGACATCATTCTTGTCCCCATGACTGAGGCCCAGGAACACAGGATCTGCAGACCTACACAGGAACAGAAACCATCTGGAAGCAGTTTTTTCTTCTCACCAAAGGTACTGTAAAACTAAGAGGACTTGCCTCTTGTTGTGTAGCCTTGCTTAGCTCTCAGTTGAGACTTGTCTTGGTTGCATTTGCAGAGTTGCTTGTAGCTTTGCCACTCGCAAGCCTCCCAGCTTGTGGCCCTCCAGTGATTTCTTTTTATACAAAAACTTCTAAAACATTGTGCATGACTTTTTACCTACCTGCAAGAAGTGCTTCAGCTCACCTAGACTTTTGCTCAACTAAAATTGGCTGTCCTGGCTCCCTGAAAGACTCTTCTTACCTCTGACTTTGTGCTTTGGCTTTCCCCCAGGAAAGGGTTGATTTACTTTGCATTGGAGGGTTAAAAAAAGGACTTACCTGATTGAAGACTATTTGTTAACCATTGTTTTATTCTCCTTATTTAACACAACCTCTGTATTGCTCTAAATGTACCAGTGATATATTAATGTCCATGGTGCCCTAGTTATTTAACTCACCTCCGGGTGTAGGAAGAATCTGTGTGCCATCCCAAATGGGTATTTACCGATTTAAAGAAACTGAGAGAGTGTCATTTTGAAGTGTATGTTTGTGTTACTTCTATCTTGGTCCTTACTAAAGAAGGCTTATTCAACTGAATGATAAATTAATAATTGTTTAATCAAGAAACGTCGAGTGGAAGTGTTTATTTGGATACTTGTCACTGTGAATCTCTGTGTAACAACCTTACTGCTCACATTGCCCCTCTTGAGATAAGCCTGGCTGCTCAGTCACTCTATCAACTTGTGTAGTACATGCTTATACCAAAAGTTGGGTTAACTATTGGCAAGAGGTCAGGCTTGTGCAGTCTCCCACAGGGTACTGCATACAATCTTGCATAACAGCCATGCTCAATAAAATAGATCTCCTGCAGAGCAAAATTAACTCACTACAATGTCCTGCCTAAATCCGACCTGCCGATCTCGCCAACTAAAAACCCCCGCATTGAGGACAAGACACATTTCTCCTTCAGAGATGTGTCAGAAACTGAAGTATTGGCCATCCTTAAACGCATAAAACCATCCCATTGCAAAGGTGATACCTGCCCGGCCAATCTCATCAAATATTTCGCAGACACCCTAGCACCATTCCTGACATCATTCATTAATGCATCGTTCGCTTCCAGCATTGTCCACCGTGTCTGAAAGAGAACTGGGTTCAGCCACTTCTGAAAAACCATCCCTAGTCCCGGCTTCTCCTAACAATTACAGACTGTGCCCTTCCTGCTAAAAAGTCTAGACAAAGCTGCATACGCTTGAATCCAACAATTCCTAGAAACTAACAGCATCCTAGGAAAGAGGCACTCGGGGCTTTTCGCCCAGGTCATGAGACCGATCGGCCTTACTAGACTTAAAGGACCAACTCGGGGAAATAATGGCTGAAGGCAATCCAGCGCTGCTCATCCTCCTTAACCTGTCAGCAGCATTTGATCTTGTGGACCACAAAACACTCTGCAGACAACTCATGAACACCTGCCCAATTCTCTCAAGAAGCCACCTCCTGGATCACTTCCTTCCTTGAAGGGAGAGCCAGAGCCATGAAGGTTTTCTCGGAGCAGGACTCTGCTGCACCTACTACCATGCACTGCAGAGTCCTCCAGGGCTCCTGCACCTCACCTACATTGTACAACATTTTTACCCTACCCCTCTTCAACAAGTTGGACAATCTCGCATAGCCTACACAAACTATGCCGATGATACACCGGTCCTCCTACCACTCACTGGCTCATACTAAAAAGACGCAGAAACACTGTGCTAAACCTATGCCACATCCAAGCATGATGGCAGCTAATGGTCTTTGCCTCTACGGGGATAAAACTGAACCCTTCCTGGTAGGACCCAAGGAAACACTTAATAAGCTTGACAAAGAATATAACACCTTCCGCATAGACCTCTCCCAAATCACTGTCTCGCCAGTACTGAAAACCATGGGGGTATACATCGACTCCACTCTCTCCATGATGCGCCAAGTTAGCGGCATTGCTTCCTCTGCTGCATTCACAACCAAACTTATCAATGCAGTCAAACCTTACCTATTCAGTCCGAATTGTCTCAACATAGCCAGAGCCACCATTGGGGCCAAATTGGACTACTGTAATGTCTTATTCGCCGGCACATCGGCCAAAAATATCAACAGACTACAAATCATTCAAAATAATGCACTTAGGGCAGCCCTGAGCACATCTCCCACACCAGAAGCGATAAGAACGAATACTTTTCAAAACCCTAGCCATAACACATGAATGCCTCTCACTCACAGCACCCACCTATCTCTCGGAAAAAGTATTCAGAGCCACCTCCTCCAGACCTAAGCAAACACATCACGCTAATCAGCTTAAAATCCCCACCTACAAAAGTGCCAAAGCCAGAGGCTCCAGCTTCTTATTCCTAGCTCCCAAACACTGGACTGCTCTCCCCACAACCCTAAGGAATGAGACCTCTCACCCAGCCTTACGTAAATCGCTCAAAACCAAACTCTTCAATTAGCTCGGTCTATCACATGCTGCCCACACATGTAGCCATCCCAGGAACTATTGAGTGTAATTTATCCACTTTGCATATGTCTATGTAACCATCATTTGCTTGGATCGGGTTCAGTGTAACCGAGAACCTCAGACAGTCGGACCTGTTATTCTGTAACTAAGTTAAATTGCTGTAATGGCGCCACAATACCCCAGGGCCCCTTTGTGCGCTTTATAAATGATAAAAATAATTTAAAAACATTAAATTCCTACATTTTGTATTGTACGCTCTGATTGAGATTAACACATAATGTCTAACTTTCTTGCTGACTGGCTGTTTTCTTTCAAAATAAAAACGGGAAGAGGATGGGAACGAGAAATCCATATGCAGTAAAAGTCCATTTTAAGTGGTACACCAACTATAGATGGGCATGATGGCTAAAGGAGTTCTGTTGGACTCCTTAACTTGTCTTGACGTCACACACGTGAAGGAAATACATTTCAATTTCAACACCCTTTTGTATCACACCAGTGCCAAAAAAGCATGCATGCAGCCAATCCACCTGGGGTGGAAATTAATGATGCATCTTGCTACCAATGTGTTGACTGGTAGCATCCGGCTAGTGGGGCGCATGCAAGATTTTGTTTCTTTACAACTTTTTAATGGGACGCTTGCAGAAGGATTGTGATTTGCGCTCAATGACTGCTTGAGACCAGATTTAAGCATTCACTATCTGTGCTTAGGTCTTGTTCGGTTTCAATCTAATTAATTTGCTTATGGTTTAGTTTTAATGCCACTGTTTGCCTACTGCATTCTATAACTTTGGGTGACACTGTTTCAAAATCTTTGTGTCTTTTAAATCTGAATTGTTGAGTCTCCTCACATCGTGAAGTGCAGTTTCTTAGAAGTGGTCTGGTTTAAGTACTCTGATGAAATCGATGTTATGGATTCAAGTTAGTTTTTGACACACTTTCTGCTAATAGTACAGGTCACTTTGTATTCCTTCGTATCGGTTATGCTCTGGGTATTCTATAGCAGCATTGCTAAATAAATTAATCTGCAATCTGACTTTTACATTTCGGAGTGCAGTGTTTATATGTTTAATCAAGAAATGCCATTTGCAGTCGGATCAAAAATATACTACAGTATGTGTTTTGTGTTAATTTCACCTTTTGAGAAGATGGGTTAAAGTATTTGTGAATGAGCAAGGTAATCTGCTGTGCAGCTCAAAGACTGATCTTCTAATCTCTGTTCTCACCCCATTTAGTCCGGATTCGACTTACGAGACGATGGTCAGTAAGTGGCCCGCAGTATGGGTGAAGATCTCCTCCTCCTGGGTTTGCATTGTGCTCTATGTGTGGACTCTGGTGGCTCCATTAGTTCTCACCAACCGTGACTTTGACTGACTGCCACTTTCTCCCTGAAGACATCTGTTCCCTTTACTGCATATTTGAACATGAACAACAGTATTTCTGAATTTAAACAACGTGTTAAAATAAGTGTGTATCATAAAGTAGAATCTTGTATTTGTTACTGCATGATTCATAGGTCAATGCTTTGTGAGCGTGTCTTGTTAAGCGAGGTGATAAATGCTGGAGAGGTAAGATGTGGTTGCTGACTAGCCACTTAGATTTGACTTCACTGTGGAAGAAAGGCATGAATCTAAATAGCAAATTTTTGAGTTTTTCAGTAGTGTCTTGAAGTTAATTGATACTATTGCAATCCTAAAAGAAAAAGTGCTTGAATATACCACATTGTTGGAGTTAGTATGTGATTTCTAGCAGGGACAGCAACTTGGCCTATATCCATTTCTTCTGCCTAGATTAAATACATTGGGCCTCATTACGACCCAGGCGTTAAGGGTTAACGCCGTCGTTAACCCTTAACGCCTATTCTGAATCCATGGCGCTAACCTGCCATGATGCTAATTACGCCACCGTAATTTACGGTGGCGTAATTAGCGCCTTCCCCACTCCCATTATGCCCTATGGGGCAAAAATGGGAATGGGGAAGGGAAAATGGGAAATGGGGATTTACCGCCCCACTCACCTTGGAATGGGGCGGTAAATCCGCCATCCACCATGGTGTAAACGTAGTTTACACCATGGTGGTAAAGTTGGCGCAATTAGCGCCTGGGTTGTAATGACCCCCATTGTCCAGTGAACTGACTTGGTTTTTCCAAACCTGGTGTGTTTTTGTTAGAAGCTGGAAATTGGACAAGGTGGGTCCATTTCAGTATGGCGACCAGGGTTCATATTTTCAATCTCTATGCTGGCCATGTTTCACATAGGGTTTTTAGATGGGGCACCTTATTAGTATGCCCTGTGTATGTGTAACTCCAGGAATTCTGATCAGTCTCTATTTAAGCTGCCTCACTTTCTAATAGGTGGTTGTGTGTAGTGATATGTACAAAGTGCAATTCTACAGCTATCCATTTGTGCTGAAAAATGCACTTAATAAATTCTGCAAAGTGCATCTCTTATTCAACTTTTGTTACTACATCTAAGCTTTTACAACCATCCGTCCAGCTTGCATCTAAACCGAACACATTCTGCAAAATACTTCCCTGATTTTAATTCAGTACTGATGCAACTGTGGTTCCCACTTACCAGCATGTCCAACAGTCCGATGTCAAGAACCAGATGTATCATGGGATGAGTAACCTTGCAGACATTTGCGAGCCCCCACTCCCTTTACCAATCTATTCAAAAAAGATCCACTAGTGTGTGCTGTTCTGAGCCTTTGCTGAAATCTTGACACAGGAGTAGTGTCCCACCTGCCTATCCCTTCTTTGATCATCAACCGTTCTGACATGTGCAGGTAATGCATCATGTAAAACAAAATGTTCTTCCTTTATTTCATCTTTTTCCCTTCATTTGGTTTTCCTAACTTTGCTTCCTTTTCTTGGTTTCCTTTTTAAAAAAAAATCCATCCTCCCTCTTTCCTTTTTTTATTTTGTGATGCGATTTAATTTTTTCTTTATATGAATCGACAGGTGAACATGTATGCAATGTTCTAAATGTATTTTCAATTTGAGAGCATTATTGCATTATGTATCTCTACAAAAGGACGATTGTCACTTTGATTTTGAATGTCACAAACTTTATTCATGTGCTTGATATAATGTACTTGCAGCAAAACATTAAATACTAGAGTCCCTAGAAAAGAATGTAGAAATTTGATGTTGGGCTTTAATCCATAGGAAAGATTGTTGGTATGTGATGTTTGAGGGTATTTGGTCATTGTATCGACTGCCAAACCATTGAATGCCATACAATTGGAAAAAAAGCATCGAAACAAAAGCATTGAATGCATTTTTTTAAATGGTAAAGGGTTTAGTTTAATTATTATTGGTTTTAAAGGTTCAAAAAAGTGGGAAATAAATGCGTCTGATGCTTTTTTTCTCTCACGGGTATGGCATTCAACGGTTTGGCAGTCGATGCAATGACTAGGAACCATGATAGGGAAAGGCTGAATTGCAGAGAAAGTATTATAGTTTGGCATGTCGTTTGTTCTTTAGGTTTGCAACTGGATCAGAGGTATGTAAGCGTGGCTCCTTTGACATTACACTGAATAGACTGTTAGATTGGCTTAGAAATGTACTACTGTAGGGAGTTTTTTATTGGTTTTTGGAGAACTGTTCTTTTTCTGTAGCTGGAAAACACGTGCATTTTCTTTGTCATCCAGAAGTAATATGATTCAATAATTTATGGCCTGTTTTTTAAACTGCAAAGCTGCAGAAGAAATTAACCACGTTTTTGTGTAGGTTTTGAAATATTCAGCTTCACTGTGTTTGTAATTTAGCTGCAGTACAAAGACTTTACTGTTTGTTTTGTTACTTGTACATCTTGAAAATTCTGTTTGTAGATTTGCTGCGATTTGTGTGCTGCAGCAGTTTGGGATTTTTTAAATCTGCGATTATATAACTGTTATTGTCACTTTATGTATTCAACTTTGTGTACTTCATAATATTATTTAATTGTGCTTCAAATATACTTGTCGGTGATTGATTTACTAATCTGCAACAAAGATTCATGTATTGCTTTTCGAAAAAAAGGATGAAGAAGCAATCTAAGTTGATAACTGCAGTGTGTAAATGTCTAATCACATGACCTGTGTGCGTTACCAGCTAATAAAACGAAATCCTGACAATATTGTTTTTTGTCTGGGCACCAGAGAAACCTGTTGTGTATGTGTGTTTTTTTTGGGGGGGGTTAGGGGGTGGCGGCGGCATTAGTGAATTTAGAGGTCACTTTGGATTGATCGACGCAAAATACTATAAAATTACACAATTCAGAAACCAACACTGAAATCCACTCTATTTGATTGCACTGCAGCAGAGTATAGCCCTTCTAACCTACCTGCAAGAGTATTTGTGTGGCCCTAACCAACCCTGGCTGATTCTGTCCTCCTAAAACAGGAATTTAATCCAGGACTTTCCTGACCCTAAACCTTATACTATGGGGGTGTCTGCTTGGCCGGGCGGAAGCATGTAACTAGAAACTCGGGTACAGCACTTGTGTTCACAATTTAGCTACACTGAAATGCGCTAAACAGCTGAATACCTTTCTTTAGGATGCTGTATGGGCATCTCAGCAGCCTATTGGATGCTTGCCCATGATGGGCAGTTTGGCACATGCACCAATTATGGAGGGGCCAACATCCCAAAGAAAATCTGAGAGTAGCTCAGAAGAGTGAACCCTCTCCTTGCAGTAATCATGCATTGTAGCACATACGCAGTGGGCCATGCCGAGCTGGGACATACAGCTGTCCCATCTAGGAATGGCACACTGGGCATGCCGGATGGGTGATTTCAGGGAAAGGGGCACTTCTGCGCAACCCCTCTCATTTTGGCTGAATTTGCAGGCTTGTGTCATTCAGTTTTCAGAGCCTGTTGAATGAGCAATGTCTATTTGCTTGAGGCTCTGAAACTTGACTACCCAATGCTTCCGTGGGATCCTGGAGGTCCTGCAACAGAGGGGCTGAATTATAGGGTGAGTTTAGTGGTAATGATGCATAGAGTAGGCACCATTCTCATGATAGCATTTTTCAGTAGCAATGAGGTGGAGTGGCTGCAGTCTGGGCAGGTAGCATTACTGGCATCGGGAACAGGTAGACTAGGGCTCAAAACCCTGGTTGCAAAGCTCTCCACCCAGTGTTCAGACAGCGATCTGAGACGCATTGTGAGTGGCTTTGTGACTTCTTCAGACACTCTGAATTTCCTGCTCTGCAGTACTTGACCACTACTATTGGCTATTTGAAAGATGGAGGGTTTCGATTTTCTGTACTTTTGGTGGGGTGCATGGGGAAGAAGATGCCGGACAAAAGCAAACCTAAGTATGGCCTCTGTTGTCGCCTTCAAAACCGCTCACAAGTCCCTGGCAGCAGATGCAGGATAAGGGAACCCTTCTGCGTTTTTCCCTGCAAAGACAAGGATATTGTATACCGCAGGCAATTCAGTCGGAAGGCTTGAGGGCACAGAATACAAAGGATGGCGGCCTCGACTATACAGTAGTGGACTGTGTTATTTCAGGCTCAGTTCTGACACAAATGGAACAGGAAGCAAATGGGTCCATTTTTTTTTTAAACCTGTCAAGCCTTGAGAACGAAATTCAGACGATTGAAGCAATAAGAGACCGACTGAGTGTCTCCCCTGTTTTATTCAGAACCGAAGAAAAGACTCTGGAAGCAATTTTGGACTGCACAAGTACCCATTCGGTTGGGAAAAGAGTTGCCGCTTTACGACCTACCTGACATAGGAGGGAGCTTTTTAGTGGCACTTAGTCCTCCATTCTTTCATCAGATTGTATGACACAGTGGCTTTTAAAGTTTGAACGAACTCCAGCATGTTAATGGAGATGCAGTCACTCCTCTTTGGCATGTGCAAGCCCAACAAGAGTGGGTGCCGATAGCGTCCTTACTTGCAGTGAAGGAAAAGCGGGCTGACGTTGACCAAAATGTATCTAGACAAATTAAAATTAGGTGGTCCAGGCTGGTTCTGGACAATTGGGTGCGCAACCAGAAATCTCTGCGCCTAATACACCACAACGAATGGTAAAGAAAACCAAAAATATAAAAGCGGGTGCGAAATCCAGGAGAAATGGCTTGCACAAGTTCTTAAGGAAAATCATGGCTGTGGCAAGATAATCAGCGGTTGATACAGCTCCTGCAAAGCCTGACGTCCTACAGGTGGAAACTGATGGCAGTCCTCGAACAAATGGAAGGTCAACAAAGGGCCGAAGAGAAATCAAAAATTGATCACTAACCCATCTCTTAGGTCGGCTCCTCCGTCCAAGGCCCATAGTCAAGTGAAGGCCAACCATCTGCTAAAGGATGGCAATGATCCTATGGTTCGATCCAATAAGGACAGAGACTGTGCAGTGCTGAAGCGCAACTATAAGGCCCCTCTGAGATGAATTTCTTCAACATGCAACAGTTGCTTCTCATCACCACGGGACACTGGAATAATCCATTTGACAGCACAGCAACCATCTACAAAGTTTTCCAGCCGACTGGAGAGCCGGCTCCCCTTTGGGTTGAGCCGTACAGAGCCTATGTCCAAATACTCCCCTACTGTTCTAACGGATAACGCTATCAAGAACGAGAGCCAGATTCTGCCTTTTTTTAATCGGTCTTTGAGGTGGAAAGGCACATTCCATTAAATCGACAGAAGGTGTTGTCTTTAATACCATCTATACCCTACCTTTAGTTTTATTTCCTCGGCTGATTTCATATTTATCCATCTATTTGACAGAGATTATCTAGGGAAAGTGTCTTGTTCACTTTGAGTAAAAAATGATTGAAAGATTGGTGTTTGGTCATCGGGAGGCGTTTCTTTAGAATGAGTTTGAGAACTACCAAGCGTGGCGTGCACTGATCACTCCAAAACCCTAAGCCACGCCCTACAATCGCCATAAAAAGATACTTCGACCAAGATCCAAGGCTGTCTACATCTCAGCCCTTTGAAAATCCGAGTTGGGGATAGCTGTCAGAAACCCTTCCCACCTACGATGGCAGGCGGCCAGATTTCTTTGGACATTCTCCAAATAGCAAACTGGAACTCTCAGGGCTAGAACTCCTTCATGACCAACAGTAAGAAGCAGCTCCTTGTTATTTTTGACATCATCCTCATTCAAGAAACATGGCTCAGGAGCAATCCAATATGGGACGATTTTCTGATTCACTCACTGCCGGCAAAGAAGGCTCACTTGGGGAGGACAAGGGGGCTGTCTCCTGACAGCTGCGAAAATCAGAAAGCTTTGTTACCTTAGGCAAATTACAGCTAAATCGGAGGCTTTCTTAGTAACAATGATCTGTGATGACAATTAACTTCACAAACAGTTACATTGGTGATAGATGATTACTTTAACCTCCTATGTAAGGATGCCAAAAAAGTTACCTACGAGCTGGAGAAAATTCTAATAGCATGATTTTATTTGATTTTGATTTTATTTTTTTGCATTTGTAGTGCGCACCAGACAAATTGAACCATATATTGGCGCAGATGACATGGCTGAGTAGAGGAGAAAGATCAAAACAAGCTCCCAGAAAACAGGGTTCGTCTACCTAAAAAAGGAAGGTTTTCAGTGCCTGGAGAAATTGGAGAGGTGAACTCGTTGTTCTCCGAGGTAGTGGCAGAGAATTCCAAAGCCTGGGACCAAAAACTGAAAATCTTCTGTCACCTCTAGATGTAAAAGCAGAGTGAGGGATAATCAGAAGATGTCTGTCGCTGGATCGCAATTGTCTTGTTTGGTGATATGGCAGTATAAGCTCTTGTAAATACAAAGGAGCAATGCCATTGATACATTTGAAGACTAAACAGGCTGTTTTGAACTTAATGCGATCCTAAACTGATAGCCAATGCAACTGCCGGTGAAATGGAGACACATGGTCAGCTTTTCTTAGCCTAAATAGAAGTCTGACAGCTGCATTTTGTGCTTTCTGGAGCCGATGAAGCTGTTTGGCAGGAGTGCCCAACAGTTGGCTATTACAGTAGTCCAAATGGGCACTAGTCAGTGCTCCTACCACAGATGCATGGTCTTTAGTTGGTATGTAGGGGAGTGCTTGGCGTAGCATTCGTAAAACAAAATATATTGCTTTAATCTTGGCTCCAACCTGGGCATCACTGCCCAGGTCTTCTTGCCACATACACCCCAGATTTTTGACTTTAGATACAAATTTGAGGCTCTTGCCCAAGAGTGATGGAATAGACAGCTTCTCGGCTGCTAACAGCAGATTCTTGTGTCCGAATAGTATGAGTTCAGTTTTTGCAGCATTAAGTTGCAGATAATTCTTGGACATCCAGCTGCCTGCTTCTTCCAGGCATAGCCCCAGTTTTCTAAATGCTTCTTGGAAGTTAGTGATTCGTACAAAAATCTGAGTTGCATCAGCATATGAGTGGAAGTCCAGCCCATAACGTCTCCAGATTTCTAGAAGTGGCCGAATATACAAATTGAACATCAGTGAGGACAGGGAGGATCCCTGCGGAACCCCACAGTTCAAACAGATGAGGTCCAACAGGAACTCCCCCCCCCCCCCCAATCTCACACGCTGTTGACGGTTAGCCAAAAAAGACCTGAACCAATTTAGTGCTGAATCACACTCATCCTACCTCCTGTAGTCGTTCCAAGAGAATTTGATGGTTTACCGTATCAAAAGCTGCGCACAGGTCTAGCATAACCAGGAGTGTAAGCTCCCCTCGATCCGCAGTCTTTAATAATTTGTCTTGTACTACTAATAGGGCCGTCTCGGTTCCGTATTTTGGTCAGAACCCAGATTGAAATTTGTCCAATAATAATTTATATTCAACAAAATCCTGGAGTTGGTTGGTTACAACCTTTTTGAGGACCTTTGCTGGCGATGGCAGTCCTGCGATAGGATGATAATTCTGTAGTACCTCAACATCTAATTATGTTTTTTTTCAATAGAGGTGACACAACTACTCGCTCGCGAGCATGGTCTGGCGCACCTCCTTCAGGCGTAGGTATTATAGCAGGGGACTTTAACTGCAGTTGCTTGATTACAGAGGGCTTTTGGGAAGATCTAGAAGTCGGGCAGGGAGTCATCCCTCTCTCGTCTGTCCAGCAAAGCTATTTGTGGTAAAATATGGGCCAATTTTTTTGTGAAGCTGGTCTTTTATGCAATGAAACAAACTCTTCGGGCGGTGTATGCAGGGATTCCCACATGGTTGAATGCTCTGGCCACATCGATTTATTGATGTTTTCACTAAGAATGTAGATGTGGAGGAGGTCGCCGACTTTAAGATTATAGGTACAACTTTGAGTGACCATGCAATGTTGCATTTAACCCCCAGGGATCCGTTTTCAGTAGATACGGCGGAGGTTTCAAAGGTGGGGTCACTGGTAATCTCAGGACAGGGTGGCACAATACAGTACTAGTGTGAATTCAGACCTTTTAAATGGTGAGGAAATCTTTCCTTGAACAAGAAGACAATGTATTCTGATCCAGTGAAGTTCCATGAAATCTTGTTCAGATTGATAAAACAGAGGATGGTAAACCAGCCTGTCCAATCGAAGATTGCTTAAACTGGGACCAATCACACCTTTGATGGGGCAATCCAAAGGTGTAAATGTCAGTTGGGAAGGGAACTTCAACAGTTGATTAAGTGTACATCTACAAAGTGGGAGGAGAAAGTTAACGTGGAAAAAATTGAGGCAACCATTCAGGATCTTGTTTCGAGCCCATTGTACTGAGAAATACATTGAGAAAAATCGAGCTCTATTAAGGAAATTAGCTAAGCATGACACTCGTGGGATCTGGTGGACTTTGAACAACAAGGGAAACCGTCTTTCCACCAGTCCTCAGTACTGTCAGAAGAGCGATGGTATGAGTTTTTCTCTGATGAATATGCAGTCATTGGCACCAAAGAGCTGATGCCAAGGACGGAAAATGATTGTGTCCCCCCTAAAGCCTTTTTTTGATCAGATGGATATAGTTGATTATCAATAAACTCAATCATTCTCGTGCAACTGACCCGGATGGTGTGCCAAATGGTATCATCAACAGTAATGTGCCCTTATGGGCAGATATTTTGTACAATCTATTATACCTGTCCATCCTCCTGGGCCTGTGTGATGCTGATCCCTATTTTTAAAAGGGGCGAGAGAGAGAACCTGTCATGTTACAGACCCATCTCTAGGATCAATATGACATCAAAAATCTTTGCAACATTACTTTTGGGTGAACTTACCAGGTGGGCCAAGGGGGCCCAACATCCTAAGCCCACTTCAAACGGACTTTAGGAGAGGAGGTGGAACATTTATTAGTGGCCTGACTCTGGCAGCATGTCTGTCGGATTTGGGCCTCCAACAGGGCATACACTGTATGTGGCCACAATAGATTTGTCGACCGCTTTTGACATCGACATCGCCGGACTCTGGCAAGAACTGGCTAAGTGGGAGGTAGATCCGGGCCGCCCGTCGTTGATCCAACTACTGTACTCGTTTATGTGGGTGGGGTGTCTATCCCGCGCAATCCCTCTCAATAGAGGTGTGCGCCAGGGCTGTGTGCTTGCACCCACATTATTCAATGTGTACCTGGTGGACTTGTGGAAGAGTATAGAATGGGGTGGGTTTGCCCCCAGTTTGTCTAATCTGAAACTAAGGCGCCTCGCCTACGCAGATGACCTCATAATGATGGACTATACACAAGCAGAAATATGACAACTGGAGGGACTTAACATTTAAAATCAAACAACTTGGAGATGAACCTGAGTAAATCATTCATTATGATTGCTTCCACTCGTAAGAAGCTAAAACACTCAATAACATTCCTATGAAAGGGGTCACCTCCATGTGTTACTTGCGATTCCCGATCTCCCTACTGAAGAATCGAGAGCAGGTGACTGCACGACTGGATGGGAAAATTAATTCCTGTATTTGGTTGCTGTTAGGCTTGCAAAGTAAACTATGTGCCTTTTCACGAAGCCCCCTCATTAAGTTCTACAAAACGAAAGGGTCATCAATGGTTTTGTATGGCTTATGGCTGCAAACTACTAAACATAAGGGACATGAATTTCTTCGACGTTCGCGAAGCTAAAATTCTTAAACTAGGTAGTTTTGGGCCTTCCACTATCTACACCAGCCAGTGCCATCAGTCTGGAATTGGGCCTGACGACCTGGTGGGCCCAATATATAAGGAGGTTGCTGTCCCTAATGGGAAATCTTGAACTAGCGGATACGTTGGCCCTATGGTCTTTTCTTATGGCGCTGCTAGTAGCAGATTCTAATCCTGATCATCTTGTGAATCGGATGAGGGTAGACCTTGATTTGTTAGGGTCCGAATCGGAAGCAATGGTGAAGAAAAAGATAACCGCTTGGGGTGGTATAATGGACCTACAAGATCTAAGCAGACTAAAGCAATATGAGGGCAAGGAGAAATTATTCCTGCCAATAAAGGCATAGAGGGGGTACCAGGTGAGATTCCCATCTGTAAAACTAAGATTTCGATTACAATGCTTCCCCCACCTTGGAATGCTTGGGGCCAGGACCTGGGAGTCTGCCGAATGTGTGACACATGGGACGTCAAAAATATGTTCCATCTTGTGCTGATTTGCCCATGTTTCTTGTCTCTGCAAATTGAAAGCTTTGGCAGATTAGTAAACTCTACATCGCAGATCCTAAGGCAGGATCTGTGGTCTAGACTGACGACGACCCCGCAAACGTCATTGATTATTGCACTGGCTAAAATGTTAATAATTATTTTCTCAGAACTAGCAACGGTATCCAAACAAGGGATCGGCGACTTGCTACATATGCTAGATTCTTTGCTTGAATAAAGGTGTAAGGTATGGTTAGAGATACCAATTCAAAGTGTGCAATTGAAGAGTCTTGGCACTATGGATTCTGTTACTATCCCTTCCTTACAAATGAATCCTGTTTTGGGTTAGGCAGTCTAATATTAATTGTAAACTCTTCTTTTCTTTGCTCCCAGCAGCATTTCTTCAGGATTTTATTGAGTTGTGTGTTGTATTTCTATGTAATTTTCTTTCTATTAATATCTTGGTTCCTTTTGTGTAAATATACTTTTGTATAGAAAAACACCTAAAATATTGGCACAAATGTCACAAGTCTTGCGTGGCAATAACCTACAATGAGGGTACAGGCTTCATGAATAGGTGATTTACAGTGTTGGCATATATTGTGGGTAGAGTCCTCCATGAAAATGTTGTAAAATTATTCCTGTGGGCTGTTGCTCCTCATCTATCTTTTTTTTTGTGTGTTACCCTACAGAACCGATTATTAATTGACATTTTACCCCCCAAAAAAGTGTTCAAAACTTTCACAATTATAACTCTTGATTTAAAAAAAAAAAAAAAGTCTCCTAGGTGTTTCCAGGCCCCTCGCTCTAGGCATTTTTGAGAAATATTTACACCCCCTCTTTTGAAAAATTACACCAGCCGCCCCTGCAGCCTGGACATGCACGTTTCTCCCTAAAACTATCCTCTTCAGACCTGTGCAACCAGGACCATAGATATCACTCTTGGCATGCCCTCAGCTTTCTTAATCCCTGTGGTTGTCTTGATGGGCTGTTAATGTAGCCGCAAAGTCAGGAAACTGGCCCACCTTGATGGCGCGGCACTTGAAGGATGGCCTGCCCGATTCTGCCTTCTGGCCATTCCCTATTCATACTTTAAAAGCATGGAAAAAATACATTCTATGTTTGTGCTGCAAACAGTATTCAAATTATTGTCAGTTTTAAACAATTTGCTAAAAATTACAAAGCATATCCTGAAAATTGAAGGTTGCGTAAAATGTACATGCCAGTTAAACATAAATCAAAAAACGTATTTAAAATCAACAATTTTTTTAGAGGATGTCATACATAATCTAATTTGGATACTAAATGTTGGGGTGCAGGACCAAAGAGGGTGCGCCATTCGATGGCATAAAGGGGACAGATAGAACCTGAATGTTTGTGTAAGCCATTATTCAAAACCAGCCCCTCTGGGGGATAAAACATTTGAGATGCCACTGTGGTAGCCAAAGGATCCATATTTATTTTGAGGTATGCATCTAACAAAGTATGTATGGTTTTTAAAATGGTTTACTTCTATTTGTACCCAACTGTCAGTCCAATATTCGAAATGGTTAGCGAATCATTCCCTCTCAGATGTCCCTTCTAATCTATAGGCAACCTAGCCCTAACATGTTGTCATTCTTATTAAAGTTTTTTTCCAAGAATCCCTCGTAAGAGTTGCAGTTGCATCACTAGATTACAGTACAGTATTTGCTGCAGGCTACTCTCTGTAGCCCATGTCTGTTAAATTTGGTTTTCCAGATGTTTTTGACTACAGCTCCCACTATCCATAGCCAGCAAAGTCAAGAGGAATTATGGAAGGTCCTAGTCCAAAATATCTGGCCAGTCAAAGGTTGAGGACCTCTGCTGTGCCTCTCCGGAGCAGTGAATGTAAATTTGTAAATTGGATTAGCTGAAATCTCAATAAGATTGCTACCTGAAGTATGTCTGTGCATGTTTATTTTTTTTCCGCCTTCACTTTTCAAGGGGGCAGTTGGGACTTCAAAAACATGTCATCCTGGTTTCTCCTTCAAGTAGTATATTCACATGTTTCTGAAGTCCCAACTGCCCCCTTGAAAAGTGAAGGCGGAAGAAAAATAAACATGCACAGACATACTTCAGGTAGCAATCTTATTGAGATTTCACCTAATCCAATTTACGAATTTACATTCACTGCTCCGGAGAGGCACAGCAGAGGTCCTCAACCTTTGACTGGCCAGATATATCCCTTTAACGTTTTTTGTTAGTGAATTTCATAGATTTTTATTAGGGCACTATAAACAACGCTGCCTTAGCGTAGTGTATTTAACAATGAGGCTATGTTTGTAGTACCACACCTTCACCAGAACGTCCCTTTAGCAATATTTTTTGTGGCTGACTATGATATAAAGCTCCTTTCAGAGTGTCACAATGTAAGTGCCAATGAAGGGAGGCAGTGCGATGTGCATCGTATACCCGCCACACAATTGTATGCTAAATGGAAGGAACTGTGGAAAACAATGCAGTGGAAACAGGTAGAAATGTGTGACTGTTGAAACAGATAGTTCTGCGTGTTGCAGTGCATTTTCAAGAGGGCAAGTGCGCAACAGCAAGCACAAACATTATTCCTATACTTCCAGAAAGGGCAGCAAGGCATTGTGTGTAGAGCGTGCACAAATCGCAAATGCAGTAATATCAACAGGAACGCTATTTGTGGGTAATAGTGTTTGTGCTGTGAAATCATAGCTTACCATTTGTACAGTATGACAATGGCACAAGTTGCAAAAAGACATGAATACACTTCTTCACAATGTACAGCGCTTTCTTCATTTCCGGACCAAATGAAAAAGAACGCATCTACATGGGTGTCTGCATAATGGGAAACACAATTAAGCAGGAGATTGGAAACGTAAGCATTACTTGGCCTACTGCCTCCCTCAGCACAAACGGCACTGAAAATCGTGTTACATGGTGTTCATTCGTCCCTCCACAGTCAACAATATCATCATCGTGATGGAGCTTCACCAAAGTCTCACACAGACAAACCAAAAGCAATCACTTGAGTGTACCTGCTCCATACCCGTACAAACCCACATGATACACTCCAAACAGAACTTCCACCTGACTCTGGTTTCCATGCACTGTCAAGTAATGTATGTAAAATTCACCCACAAAGCATACGCTGTGGCTCGTACAACACACAGCCATAAGCTCACCCTCTGTGTTTAGATTGACAGATATACCGTATACCACGGTCTGTGCGTGCACTCCACACCCAGAAAGCTTATTGCGCTATCTCGTGTCCGCCACAGTCCCAAATGTAAGGTGGCCATGTGCAAAAGGGGCATGAATTACATGTACAACTCTGCAACTGTTGGGATTTGCGCTGACTTTTCCAGGTGTGTGCGTGGGGGAGTAGGGGAATAAATGTCAACCAGGGTAGGGGATGTCCTTTGTAGTGTTGGCTCTGATAAAAGCCATTTTGTTTTTAAGTTTTTAAACAACTTCTACATTAATAACTTTTTTTTCAGGCTTTTATTTGTTGCACGTCGCCTCACCTTCTAACAATACCGTCTTCAGTGCAGCCTGTAGATTGCAAAACCAAAATTCATTACCACTGTGTGACAATATAAATGCCATTTCCATTGAGAAGGTGCACATATCGATCACCAATGTTGTCTTTGTCACAGGAGTACATCCGAGCAGCACGCAAAAAGTTACACATGCTTCTGTTGATAAGACGCCTTCCCACCTCTGGCTGCCGACAACATTCATTGGGATAGTTATATACTGGACTTGGTGGTATACATGAGAAAAGCACCTTTGCAGTGGCAAATATGCAGTGCACCTCTTTCATCATCTTTTTGAGTTGACAATACACACTTGCACAAGCTATGGAACCCAAAAGCAATGCTCCATAATGCACTACCACAATGTGTTCAGTACCGAAACTAGCCACTCGTTGACACTTTGCAAGCAAATGGTCCAAAGTACAGACAGAGACACAGCACCACAAAGTCTCCACTTCGTCCAAATTCAAATTGCCATTGAGGCCTCTTTCCAAGGCTTACTGGAGCACATGTAGTACAAAGCGATCACCCACTATGAAAACTGTACGTCTGGCCATCTCTGCCTGTCTCAGTACACAGTGTAATTAAGCAAAATATGGCTGCCGTTTCCTGTGATGCACACTCTAACCACCTGATTGGACAATTTCAACAATCGCATTTTCATTGGCCAGCATGTTCAAAAGCACAGAATGTAGCATGTGCGATGCGCAAAGTATAGTAAGGGGCGCACACCAGTAAATCATGACCAGTCTTCCTTCCCTTTCCACTATCCTCTTCCCACCACGCCCTTCTTAGATATTGCTAAGTAGTGACACACGCATCCACAAAGGCCTCCAAGACTTCAGCAGCTTACAATGTCCGTTCTCCACAAGACTTCATATGTACCGTTACAAAATCTGCCTGCACGTGTGCTGTTATTGGAACGCACGTCCAGTGGAAACTTCAGAGAAACATTGCATGAGTTATATATACACATTCTTTTATGGTGAAGGGTGCTTATGTGGATGAAAGGTATGGACAGATTTTTTGCAGTATGTGCACAACTCGGTTATAAGTGGCTCTGCGCACGATATCTGCCTCTAGGCACCCACTACGTGTTTATTGATGTTTTATTTCTATCGCACTCATACACAAGTGTTTCAGAGCATGACAAGGCAAGGGAGGGGAACCGGGGAGAACAAATCAGCGATATTACTAGGCCCAGTGACATTGAGAACGCGCAAGTGCATGGGAGAGGCGGAGGGGAAAATTACACGGAAGGGTGGAGAAGGCAACAAACCGTGGTAGTGCAGCCAGCAATTTGCAAGTGCTAGGTTTAAGGCAGCAGACAGGGTAGGTCTGATAAGTGCAGGAAGAAAAGGCGGGGGCTGTATGGGTACAGATAGAGACCCAGGTGCAAGGGGTGGCCTGGAGGCAGTGCGGGAGGTTGAGCAGGTACCTGGGCCCGGAGGACAGAGAGTGGCCAGGTGCACAGTGCCAAGAGAGAACAGATCAGCAAGGGAGAGGGGGAGCGAAGGCAGAAGAAAAGGGGAAGGTCTTGAGGGGCTTCCGGAACCAGAGATGGTTCTCCAAGTTTTAGAGTGGCAGGGGGGCTGTTCCAGAGGGAGGCCCCAGCCGAAGACCGAGATCTACCCCCAGCTCGTTTCTTTGAAAAACGACTGACCCTGAGGGAGTTGGAGGTAGAAGAGCGAAGAGCTCGAGAGGGGAGATATTTGCAGAGGATAGCTGAAGGTACTTTGGACCCAGGCCCCAGAAAGCCTTGTGGACAATGCAGAGGGTTTTGAATGTAATCCTTGCATCCACTGGGAGCCAAAAAAGCATACTGATGTTCCTCCCATCTCTTTCAATAAAGTAGCAATTTGTTTGTTTGTGCATGCAACGTTTTCATTTACCAATAGCATACACTATACTAGCGAAGCAGGAACTGTTCGTTCCTTCTGACAATGCTACAAAAATGGTTCTCCACTAACCCACCTACTATGTAACTCGTACAAAGAAGGCAGTAAAGCCACCACTAGATGTATCTTAGCAACCTACAATCACTTTCCAAAAGGTCAGTCTGTGCACGGCTGTGGTGCTGTGTACACTGCACTGTTGCCACAGGCCCTTTTTAAATCTGCACCCTCAGCAACTCATCCGTAAGAAGAGTGCGCAACTTGTCCTTGGCTTGAATGCCAGGGATACTATCTCTGCTACACTAAAATGTCTGCAATACCTCACAGTGGCTGCGAACAATAAACTAAAAGCCCTGTGCATTATACAGAAGGCCTTCTGGTCCCTGGACCTCAATACCTTACACAGTGAGTTCCTAAATATCTGCTTGCTCCAGCTCTGCCATCATCCGGCTCGAACTCCCTCAGGGTCAGTTGCCACTACAGGCAACCACATGTGAGTAGATGTTTCTTCTGCTGCGACCTCCCTGTACAACACGCTCTCTGTCTCCCTGGAACTTGAGGAGAAGCATCGTAGTGTCTGAAAGCACCTGAAAACCTTTCCATGAGCTGCTTATTTTTCCCCTACTCACTTCCTGGCTGAAAAGTATTGTGCACTGCTTTCCCACCCACCCTATAATCTTAGGGCCAGGCCACCTCCCTCCATGCAGTTCCACCGTTCCACTGACTTTCTACCAACACCCGCACTTGGAGATTGTTTTCTATAACCCTAACAGTACAGCCACCACTTCATGTTTACACTTATTCTTGCACTTTCCAGCACCGGCTGTAGTTGCATGTATTTAGATTTTTTATTGTTCCCATGTACTGCACTTTGCCCTCCCCCTTCCCATTCACTTGCGCGCACTCAATGTCAGCTGTCCTAGAGGAATCGATGTCTCTGTGTGGCCTCCGTTCCGCCTCCCGTTCCTTGGTGCGCCTTCACATACTTGTATGTAGGCGCGATACAAATGGCACAAAATACCATAGCACATCATTTCATATTATACACACACTACACTCATAACATGATGCCTGCCACGTACCTTGTACACTTCAGAATAAGGTCTTCCAACTGCAATGCATGCACTACAAATGTCGGAAAAGTAAACCCACAAAAGCAGCAGGGACTGTATATTGGCAACGTTGGGCAAGTGCGTGCAGTGCATACATATACACAGGATGCATGCCCCTTACCTTGCACACTTTCACCATAGCCTCCTACATTTATCGGTACCAACAAACCTGTCAGTGTTAATGTACACACCACATTATCCTCCACATGGCCAATGCCATAGGGGCCAGCCTAAAAAGAGCCGGAAATGCCACATCTAATCCTCAAAGCGCTGCAAAATCTGTGGCATTACCGTGCTACAAACTGGAGGGGGAGGAGGTTCAGGTGGTTTATCAGGGGGGCAGTGGGTGGGGAGGGGAGCAATGTGAAACAGGGGTGGGGATTGTGTCTTTAGGATTGTCTCTAAAAACACTTAGAATTTTTTTCTTTTTATCGAGTTTTTGTTACATACGTGCATTAATAGTTTTTTCCTTATTTTTCTCGCTTTTGCTCACTGTGTTTGCTTCTGCTCCTCACATTTTTCTCGCCTGAACATGAACGCTTATCTTACATTTCTACAGAATTCTCTGCAACTCTTCGTGCAGAGTGGCAAATGCAACAGCATTGCCAATGGAGGTAAAAATAAAAAAGGCCATTTCCTTGAAACCACTGGAAATCTGGATGGTAACTAATGCTTTCACAGTCAGTACAGAACATCCCAGAACTGCACATAAAGTCGCACATGCTTCTGTTTATCCAACATCTCCCAACCTCTTGCTGTGCACAATTTACACCGGTATTCTCCAATTGTCCTCTTGGTGTCATCGATGAGAAAATCACCTTTGCAGTAGGAAACATCTGCATCACAGCTGTCATCAACTTCTTTGAGTAAGCCAGCAAACCAGAGCACGACATGTGTGCCAAATGTAGTCCTCCAAAATGCACAACCAACAGAAGCCACATATTTGCAGAGGAGATACATGCACCCGAAACCCCACTCATAAACTGTGCCCCAAAAAGCCTGCACTCCTTGCAACTGAAACTCAGTATCAAAGCCTCCTTCCACGGCATACCTGTGCAGATCGTTCACAAAGGTATCACCGACTATACGCACTTGCCCTCCGTCCATCTCTGCCAACCTCACTGGATCGAACTTTGGGTGAATATGTCACCGCCCCTTCCGGCCAACCACACCCTTGAATCCTCATTGGAGAATCCCCACAATTCCATTTACGAGGCCACCATGCTCAGAATGCCATTATGTGGCACATGTACATTTCCAGCTACAGCTAGGGCCACACCCCAGTAAAACCGACAAAATACTTCTTCCCTTTGAACTCAAACTTTCCAACACTAACTTAATTCCGCCTGTTGGCGAATGTACAATTTCAAAAACGCCTGCACCACTCACATACTGAACCTCGACATTGCACACTATCATTTCTATACACAACTCCATATTTCCCATTAAAGACTCTGAGAGCATGTTCCCTTTCCTTCCAAAGCCCCTCCAGCACAAACGTTTCCTACAGGATGCCCTATTTCAGCATCCACAATGAGCCTGCGGCACACCCAGCACACTTTTCACCATGCACACAACAGTCCACCCTTGGCCACACCCAGCACAACACTATGAATTCATGAAAGCGACCATGTGGGCAGGTAACATTGTGCATAAGGATAACATACGTAGCGGTACCATAAAACACCCATTCACGAAAACAGGTCGCTATTAACTGCATCCACAAACATACCACAGCCTCCATCACCCCTACCCGCTGCCATTCACAAAATATTTTGTGTCACTACCAACCTAACCACAACATTTTCACAACATTGCCCCTATTTCAACAAATCTCCACACATCCTACTATAGAACGCATACAAATTACCCTTCAACCATACCCTCTGCCATACTGCCAGTATGCACACACTGCACCCAGTGCCCACACTGCATGACTTTTCATTGCACTCCAATAACACATCCAAAACTTTACCATCTCCTACCAGCGACCTCACCGGCGGAACCAAACATACAGACCTGGCACCTCATTTCTGCTGCTCTATGGCATCTGAAATGTACTCCACAACCATTCTTTACAGGTCACTACCCTCCACCAGATACAAAGTCAAAATTGCATTAGGGGCGTGGGTTTCCTCAAGTGCTAGGCTCTTGAATGCATGGCCTATGGCCTTCGGCCATTCATCCAATAGGCCAGGCCTTGAACACAGGCACCGCAATGTCATGCCACCATGCATGTGACCATATCACCAACTACCCCTATCCACATACACACCACTTCCAGCAGCACTCTTAACCAACCTGTACACGCACCCACCAATCGCATACTGAACCTCTGCATCGCACCCAATCACAAAAACAGGTCATGATCCGGGCAATCTACAAACATACCACAACCTCTACCACCCCTAACCACCCCCATTCACAAAGTATTGTGTCACTACCAACCTACCCGCAACTTCTTCACCACATTGGCCCTACTTCAACAATTCAGCACACACCATAGTTACCAAGCACAGTGAAGGTGCACTTCGACCATATCCTCTTCCATACTAACAATATGCAAACCCAGCACCCAGTTCCCACACTGCATTACTTTTCACAGCACCATCGCCAAGTTCACATCAAAAACTTTACCATGTTATAACTGTGTGCTCTCCTGCACAACCAAACATGTACGCATGGAAGCTCACTTCTCCTACTCTATTGCGTCTGAAGTATCCTCTACACCCACTATTTACAGGTCACCACCCGCTGACTGGTGCACAATCCAAAATGCAGTACTGCCGAGTGTTTGGGAAACTCCTAGCCTCTTGAGTGCACATCTAGGCCTTCAACACTCACGGCTACAGAATGGCACCATCCATTGCACCATGTCACCAACTTCGACTGTCCACATACACAGTACTACCACCAGCACTCCTACCCACCCTGCGCACCAATATGTAACTATATAGCAACAAATTGCACCGCTTACCATAATGTAGAAAGAGAACACACTCTCCTGCACCCCTCTGCACCTTCATTCACATACCATGGCCGTCCCCACTTCTATTCCCAAACGATTCTGTCACTGCCAAACTACCCACAATCGGTTCGCAACCTATGTCATGTGCACTTCATTCCCCTTCTAAAATTGCTACACCACCACTCGCCACCTAAAGAGGTCTGCGCAAACCGGTCGTGGCACAAGCTATCGGGCCGTTAAGACACCTGCCTCCAATCACCACACAAAGTAGTCGCATGTCTAGCTAACCGCGACTTGAGGCAGTATGCGCAAAAATTGCAGGCACTCCTCCGTCTTCTTCCACCTATCTACCTATGTCACATGAACCACTTCTCACTCCCCCACCCGTTCCTTCCTTTATTGCTGCTAACACATTCCGTACGGTACATTTTCCGTATGGTACATTTTCCAGACCCTTCCGCCGCCGCACTATACACCGACACCCCACGCTTCCCTGCAGCCAACCACCGGCTGCGTCCAAACATCTCCAACAGCATGCCGTAACACCAGCCAATGACACATCACTCATTTTCTGGGACGTACATTTCAGTTCTTTGCAACAAAAGTAGTGGTCAGATTTGATTTCCACTGAACGCACAAAAGCACGCTTTCTGACCCAAGCCCCTGCTGCAAATTTGGTAAAAATCCATCCAGCCGTTCCTGCTGTATCCGTGCGCAAAGTTTTTCCTCACGCAATATATGGAAAAATAAAATGTTGGGATCCCCCATATAACTTTGCCCTCCCCCTGCACGAAACCTCACCCAACTTGGAAAAAAAAATCTGAGCGGGCCATATACTTTTTTGCCAAGTTTGATGAGGATTCATCCCGGGGGAGCGAAGTTATAACCTGCCGATAAAGTGTTCTTCCTATGAGTTTAGCAATTTCATAACTACGTGGCCACTACCGCGGGCCGTGTAAAATATATAAAGCATGAATCGGACTACCCCACCTTCTCCTGTTCTTGTAGCTTAAAAGACTAGTGCGCTCAAATATTTTATTGTCCTGATCGATCAGGCAAGTCGTAATAAGCATATGTTGAGCAAGAAAAAAAAAAAAAGATTCCTATGCATGTTACCTTAGTTTTTCTCACTTTTACACATGCAAAATCAGGCAGTGGGGCGCAGCCATCTTGTGCTAATCTTATCCGTTGCTGCATCATCCTAAGGTGAACTGCCTTTGCAGCACTAGATCATATCCCCTGCCCCTGAAGCTGACATCACTAGACACGTACGGCCCATTTCACAATGCGAATGCACGTCTCGTGTCAACATTCTCTGTGTACCAGCTAATGACGTGTCTACATGGAAATGGCAGGCCGCCTTCTTCCTCAATAAGTATAAACAGAGTGCTTCTCATCAGACAACATCAGAGTTGCTTTTTCAATCGTTTCACTGTCTTTTTTTGTGTATCCTGTGACTCGTTTCCGATCTGTTCATCTTTCTTCGTTGCTCGTAGCCCATGTGTACAGATACTAGTATTAGCATTAGTAACGATTATAATGGCAACAATACAGCGCTACCAGTACTAGCCGGAGTATTCCGAGGCGGAATTAGTTGAAAGAGAAAGATGCGGAAACGATGGGGTATCGGACGACAGTTGGGAGGACGAATCACCAGATTATGAGCGTGAGCCTAGTCGCATCGAAGACGTTTCCACCTGGTGTACCTGCAATCAGTGCAAGATCATGCTAAGCAAGGAGGAGAACTTCTGCAGAGAAAACTCTGGATGCTTGGCCTAAATATCAGAAGAAGACGCACCACCGCTATACGTTACCGAGCTGCATGACTTCAGGGCAGCCGGCCTCACAAGGTCCGTGTTGAGGATTATGATTGTGCTTATGCACGAACTTTGCGCAACAGTTCGCCCTCGCAATCCAAGTAACGAGTAAGTCTACTCTAGATGTGATGTCACTTAGGCCACTAACATTTCATGTTTGTCTCCTATATTGCTGTAACTTTGATCTATCACTGCCAAATGAATGTAGTCTGGCAATTCAATACATCTCTCCGATTTGGGGAAATTGTAGTGGTCATCTTATGTGACTTTCACGCACAACCAAGAAACAATATTTCTCTGTGCCCCAAACGTTATGGAATTGCATGGGTGTTCATGTTTTTAATGTGTGTGTCTACACTTTAAAGCCCAAGATGATTGATCCATGAAGTAACATTTGTAGTGGTGACTATGCCATAGGATACAAGATTTCATTTTCAACTAAGGTTTGATGGAATGAGCATGTTCATTTAATTACAGTTTGTATGTTTCTCTTCCACAGGTGGTACAGGCTGGTGGCCTATTGGTACAGGCTGGTGGCCTATTGTGCGTTTACATGATGGCTTCATGGGAGGCTTCAATGCCGCGTTCGACGAGTACTACCTGCCTGTGTCATTCGAGCCAAATTCCCAGTGTCCCCAGTGACAGCGGTTAGTACAGGGTATTTTCCCACACTGTGCTGCAACTCGAAATATATAATGTGTAGTACATATGTGCCATTAACCTCAGCAATAAAGTACAAATCAACTTTTATGAATAGTTGTTCCAATTTTTCAGTGAATCAAGGACACGCTCACTTGTCCTGAAAGGTTAGGAACTGCCAAGGTGGCAAACACCATGTATACTTCAAAGGTATCTTCCGCACAGGGGCCATTGTACACATGGCTTCCCCGGACCCAGTGTCTCCAGGCAGGCTCCCCTTAAGCAGACAGCGCCCCTGCAATCCACATAAGTGTGTCTCCATTCAGCAGTGTTCCTGGCCTAAAAGACATTATTTAAACCAAGAAAGGCATGCAAGAATAACGACAATATACAGCAGCAATAAGACCTACCTGAAAGACTGAAAACGGGCCGGCATCAGTGATGTAACTTGATTGCATTTGCCCACAAAGGACAACGTGCCCCTGTCAAGAAGGCAGGACGGAGAGCACACCTGAATTAACAACAAGGTGAGTGTTACGCTCACCTGGCTCCCACAGGGGCATCGATCTGAACTGGACAGCTGCGGTCTCCACCAATGTAACGCGTAGTGCCGAGATGAAGGACTGGACTGGCCCACCTAGCTTTGTTTGCTTGGCCCGTAGGAGTAGTATTCTTCTGATGGTTTGGAAAGATGAGCTCTCCATCCTGTACTGAGCGCAGGGGCGCGTAGATAACCAGTTGCTTCGCTGGTTCGAAGGAATTGGTGAGTTCCAGAACAATATTGACCCTGAGATTTCCAGCAAGACGCCGTAAGTATATAGTTCGTAAGAGTTCAAATGTCTGACTTTCACTCTTGTCCGATTCCTTGCAGGTTGCAGCTTGACCCTAGCGAAGAGTTCCTCGTGGCAACCGGTAATATTCAGGTAAGGATTTGTATTATCCAACACAGTTCGATAAAATAATGTCAGTATGTAACCTGTTGCTTTCTCCCTTATTCAGGTGCTGAGAGAAAGTATGGAGTCTCAGGGAATAATGCCTCCGGCGGTAAAATTAGGTAAGTCTATTGTGGTGAGGAGGTTTCCCCTTGTTTGTCCCTTTGTTTCACCTTGCTGTCCTTTTGTTCTCCTTAGGGGCCGGGGTACGGCGAGGATGCGGTGGAGGCTGTGTCGACCCGTGAAGAGGAATAGTACCCTTGGTGGTAAAATCAGGTAAGTCTATGGGAGTAACTAATATTGCCTCTGTTTATTCCCTTGGCTCACCTTGCTGTTCTTGTGTTTCCCTTAGGTGCCGGAGTGCGACGGGAACATGCAGAAGGATGCAGTGTATAGTGAAGATGCTGCGAAGGCCGGTGAGTTCAGCGCGGCGCTGCAGCAGGCGAGGCGACGCGCATAAAATAACTTCTTTCTTCCAGCTCGAAGGCGCGGTGGATCGGATATTCAGGTAAAGATCAAAGGTATTGCTCTTGTTCTAACCTTTTCTCCCTTTTTCTAGGAGCTCCAGACTCGAGGCGGGCGTGGCAGAAGACTGGATGCAGACTTGCAGGCATGGTGAGCGTTACGCTGCTGGATGCAGAATAACGCGAAGCGTGTGCTGCTCCAAAGTAGTCCCAGGTAAGTATTCCTCCCCGACCCCACCCGAGTAAAAAATAGTCCCAAGGTAAAGTAGTCCCTTCCAAGCCTCTTTTGGCTTGGAGCTCTTGCAGCATGGTCTGCATCAGGTAAGTTTGCAGCATGGTCTGCATCAGGTAAGTTTTAATCTATGAGCCTGGCGCCTATGGCGCCAGGTCTGACTCTCCATATGAGCCTGGCGCCATAGACGCCAGGACTGCACCCAAATGGCCCCTAGCAGGTGTTGTTGGGCTTGCTTGGAATAACTTGATACCTGCTTTGGGGGCTGCTAGACTTGATCTGGATCCCCGCGGTAGGCATGACGGCACTCCCCCCCCCCCCCCCCCCAAGGCTCCTCCTAAAGTCGTTCTTCCCCGTGGTTTTGGTTAGTCTAGGAAATTTTGGTGGAACGTTTTCACCAATCGGGGTGCTTGAACGTGGTCACTAGGTTCCCATGACCTTTCCTGTGGTCCGTAACCTTTCCAGTCAATTAAATAAAAAAGCTTTCACTTCAGCTTGCAGTCCAGGATGTTCTTGACCTCAAATTCGGGTTCCCTGTCTATAAGGATGGGGTCTGGTGGCTTGGTTAGTCTTGTCCCTGGGTGCACTGGTTTCAAAAGTGACACATGAACGACTGGGTGAATTTGCATATTAGCAGGTAAGTCGAACTTGACGGCCACTGGGTTGATACTGGCCTTAATAGAGTAAGGTCCCAAATATCTGGGGTTAAAGGTCTGTGTTCCCTTTAGAGGTATGTGTTTTGTGGCCAACCATACTTGGTCCCCTATCTGGTATTGTGGAGTATCACTTATATGCCGATCAGCATCTTTCTTGTATTTTTCTTTCGCTTGTTTTAAATGTGCAGTTGCTTCCTTAAAGGCTTGTGTAATCGTAGCGTGTAGATGGTCCACTGCGGGCATTTCTAAGTGTTGGGGTGAGTCAAGGTCTGAGGTTCGAGGATGGTGCCCATATAAGGTATAAAAGGGTCTTTGTCCAGTTCCAGAATGTACTGAATTATTGTATGCATATTCGGCGATCCAAAGAATGTCTTTCCAATTGATCTCAGTCTGATGTAACATACAACGCAGGTATTGTTCAAGAGTCTGGTTGGTCCTTTCCGTTTGACCATCAGTTTGGGGGTGGTGACTGGTCGATAACCTCGCATCGATTTGCGCCAAGTGACAACATTTCCTCCAAAAATGTGAAATGAATTGACTGCCCCGGTCAGAGACCAATACGGACGGAAATCCATGTATGCGAACAATGTTTTCGAGGAACTCCTTGGCCAGGATTGAAGCTGAAGGTAATCCCTTTAAAGGAATAAAGTGGGCCATCTTGGAAAAAAGATTCACAATAACTAGAATGGTGTTAAATCCATTGCATGGAGGTAGATCAGTAATAAAGTCTAACGATAAGGTGTGCCATGGTGTAGGCGGAATGTCTAAAGGTTGTAAGAGTCCAGCTGTTTTTTTTTCTGACTTTTGTTTTGGGCGCAAATGCCACAAGACATTACAAATGATTTAATATCCTTTCGCCAGGTGGGCCACCAGAATTGTTTCTTAATTTTAGCTTCAGTCTTTGCGATACCTGGGTGCCCCTCCATTAGGGTGTCATGGAAATGGGAAATGACTAGCTCTTGTAGTTCCTTGTGTGGCAGAAATAGCCGCCCCTTGGTAAGAAGGCAGGTCATTGGTGACAGAGTAGTCCGGGCCTTTCTTTACCCAGTCCTGCAGGGCTGTGGAATCAAAGAGTTGCTGGATCTTTACCTGAATGTCCTCTAGTGTCTGTAGAGTAGTCATGCCAAGAATCCTTTGTTCGGAAATTATAGGTACTGGTTCTGGGTTCACTTCTGTCTCTCCCATCCCTATTCGGGATAAGGCGTTTGCTTTACCGTTCTTGCAACCTGGTCGATAGGTTATCACGAAATCTAACTCGGCAAAGAATAATGCCCATCGGAGCTGGCGTGACAATTGGGCCTTGGCTGTCTTTAAATACTGCAAGTTCCGGTGATCGGTGATCACAGTAATGGTATGCCTGGCACCGAGAAGATAGTGCCGCCAAGCCTTGAAGGCAGATTTAATGGCTAATAACTCCTGGTCGCTAACAGCATAGTTTAACTCAGGTGCCGAGAACTTTCTGGACCAAAATTTATACGGGGCACCCTGGCCAGTTTCTGGGTGCTTTTGGGACTGGACAGCTCCCATGGCTAAACTGGATGCATCAGTTTCCACTATGTATGGAAGTTCAGGGCGTGGGTGCTTTAGTACAGGTGCAGACGTGAATTTCGCTTTCAGCTCTTGGAAGGCATTTTCAGCTTCTTCAGTCCACATAAAGCATTCGTTTTTTCGCAAGAGTGCTGTGATGGGATGTACAACATGTGAGAAATCCGGGATGAATCTGCGGTAGAAATTGGCAAAGCCGAGCATGCTTTGTACTCCTTTAACTGAACTCGGTGATAGCCGCATAAGAATTGCATCCACCTTTCGTGAGTCCATTCAGACTGCTTTTGGACTCAGGATAAACCCAAGGAATTCAACTTCCGTGGCATGAAAAACGCATTTTTCCAGTTTTGCATATAGTTTGTGCTGGCGCAATTTCTCAAGGACTGCTCGGACGTGCTTCACATGGTCAGATTCTGAAGAGGAGTACACTAGAATATCTTCGATATATACGACAACACAGATGTCAATGAGTTCACGAAGGACATCGTTCATAAAGAATTGGAAGGCTGCTGGTGCATTGCACAACCCGAAGGGCATCACCTGGTATTCGAATAACCCGTACTTAGTGCGAAAAGCAGTCTTCCATTCGTCGCCCTCTTTCACACGTACCAGATGGTATGCCCCCCGGAGATCCAACTTAGTGTATATGCAGGCGTCCTTTACTTGGTCAAGTAGTTCGGGGATCAGAGGCAATGGGTATCGGTTCTTAACAGTGATCTGGTTCAATGCGCAGTAGTCTATGCACGTTCTGAGGTCACCTTCCTTTTTGGGCACGAAGAACAAAGCTGAAGATGCAGGGGACTTGGATGGGCGAATGAAGCCATTAGCAAGGTACTGGTCTAGGTATTGCCGTAGGTGAAGGTTCTCAGGTTCCGTAACGATGTAGATCTTGCTACAAGGGGGTTGTGCACCGGGTATGAGATCGATTTGACAGTCGTACGATCTGTGAGGTGGTAAGGTGTTTGCCTGTTCTTTTTGGAAGACATCCTGGAATTCTTGATATTCTGGAGATAATTGCACGACTGATGTGGTGACTGTGGCCAGGCCTGCGTTCAAGTTTTTCTTTGGGTAACAGGTTTGTGCACAATCCAGGAAGGTTATTCTCTTCTCTCGGCAATCAATACAAGGATTGTGTTTCCAACCAAGGTATCCCCAGTATTATTTGGAACTGTGGGGCTTTGATTAGATCAAACACAATAGTCTCTCGATGCCCATCCTGACCCAATAGTGTCATCTCTGCGGTGAAATGAGTTACAGGCCCAGAGGCAGTTTCAGTTCCATCATCTGTGGTGATGACATCTGAGGTGGTTTTTCAGCAGAGAGGTAGAAGCCAATTCGTAGTCCACATAGTTTCCTATGGCCCTGCTATCAATGTATGCCCTTACTGCGTGCATACGTGATGGCTGCCTTGGATCTACGAGGACCATTGGTATGATGAAATGCAAGGTCTGAGTATCCTTCTTCAAGCTCGGCAAGCGGACCTCTACGCTTGTCGGGCGTGGTCGTTTCCCGAGTCTGACTCCATATGGCTTTTATCAGCAGCTCCTACCACCTTCTTGGGTGGTTTTACAGGGCAATCCCGTAGAATATGCCCAGAAGTTCCACAATATAGACACAATTGCATTTGCTGTCTCCTTTCTCTTTCCTTCTGGGTTAAAAGTCCTTTAACCCCTCCAATTTGCATGGGTTCTGAAGCATCTGCTCCTTTGGGGTTAGCGTGGGTTTTGCCCAACACCCGATTCTCAAACCTAGCTCGTTCAGCCTTTCTGTTCTGAAGTCTGTGATCTAACTGGACCACTAAGTCTATATATTCAGCGCAGTCTTGAGGTGGGTTCACAACTTGAGCCAAGACATCCTTGAGTTCTCCTCAAAGCCCTCGATGAAATAACGTGATTTGTTTTAGCTCTGGCCATCCAGTTTCCACTACCAACCTATTAAAGGTCGCGATGTCGGATAGAAGGTCCTGGTTACCCTGTCGTAGGGACAAAAGTTTGTTATCCAGGGCCTGTCCTTGGGAGTGCCGGGCAAATAGTCTTTCCATGCTCATTTGAAATCCCTGAAAATACCGAAGAATTGGGTCATCCTGAGTAACTAGTGGAATTGACCAATCATCTGCACTGCCGTTGAGATATGACAATACAAAGGCTACATTGGCTTGATTGTTTGGGAAGGCTCCAGGTCTGCATAAAAAGTGCAAGCGGCATTGGTTCATAAACACGGCAAACCTTTTGGGGTCCCCGGCAAAGCGTTTGGGCGGAGCTAATGGAATAGTTCCTGGTAGGTTTATTTGCACAGGGTTACTCGATGAGACAGGAGCTGGATTTCCCCCGAGTCCTGGTAAGGGTGCTTGTCCAGCCTGGCTTTGCAGTAGTTGCCTAACAAGGTCATCAGTTCGCTCCTTTGACAAAATCAGTTCTCTCCTAAGAGCATTGGTTTCTTGACGGGCGGAATGCACTTCAGCCCTCAGTTCCCCTAGTAATTGGGCCAATTGGTCAGTTTCTGAGGTATCCATAACGCCCGGGTGGGAATATGTGGGTTGGCTTTGCGTTCTGTTATGCTCACCTGGCTCCCACAGGGGCGTCGATCTGAACTGGACAGCTGCGGTCCCCACCAATGTGACGCGTAGTGCCGAGATGACGGACTGGACTGGCCCACCTAGCTTCGTTTGCTTGGCCCGTAGGAGTAGTATTCTTCTGATGGTTTGGAAAGATGAGCTCTCCATCCTGCATTGAGCGCAGGGGCGCGTAGATAACCAGTTGCTTCACTGGTTCGAAGGAATTGGTGAGTTCCAGAACAATATTGACTCTGAGATTTCCGGCAAGACGCCGTAAGTATATAGTTCGTAAGAGTTCAAATGTCTGACTTTCACTCTTGTCCGATTCCTTGCAGGTTGCAGCTTGACCCTAGCGAAGAGTTCCTCGTGGCAACCGGTAATATTCAGGTAAGGATTTGTATTATCCAACACAGTTCGATAAAATAATGTCAGTATGTAACCTGTTGCTTTCTCCCTTATTCGGGTGCTGAGAGAAAGTATGGAGTCTCAGGGAATAATGCCTCCGGCGGTAAAATTAGGTAAGTCTATTGTGGTGAGGAGGTTTCCCCTTGTTTGTCCCTTTGTTTCACCTTGCTGTCCTTTTGTTCCCCTTAGGGGCCGGGGTATGGCGAGGATGCGGTGGAGGCTGCGCTGACCTGTGAAGAGGAATAGTACCCCCGGTGGTAAAATCAGGTAAGTCTATGGGGGTAACTAATATTGCTTCTGTTAATTCCCTTGGCTCACCTTGCTGTTCTTGTGTTTCCCTTAGGTGCCGGAGTGTGACAGGAACATGCAGAGGGATGCTGTGGATAGTGAAGATGCTGCGAAAGGCCGGTGAGTTCAGCGTGGCGCTGCAGCAGGCGAGGCGACGCGCATAAAATAACTTCTTTCTTCCAGCTTGAAGGTGTGGTGGATCGGAAATTCAGGTAAGGATCAAAGGTATTGCTCTTGTTCTAACCTTTGCTCCTTCTTTCTCTCTTTTTCTAGGAGCTCCAGACTCGAGGCGGGCGTGGCAGAAGACTGGATGCAGACTTGCAGGCATGGTGAGCGTTACGCTGCTGGATGCAGAATAACGCGAAGCTTGTGCTGCTCTTCAGGCGTGGTTTAAATAGACTCCAAAGTAGTCCCAAGTAAGTATTCCTCCCCGACCCCACCCGAGTAAAAAATAGTCCCAAGGTAAAGTAGTCCCTTCCAAGCCTCTTTTGGCTTGGAGCTCTTGCAGCATGGTCTGCATCAGGTAAGTTTGCAGCATGGTCTGCATCAGGTAAGTTTCAATCTGACTGACTCTCTATATGAGCCTGGCGCCATAGATGCCAGGACTGCACCCAAATGGCCCCTAGCAGGGGTTGTTGGACTTGCTTGGAATAACTTGATGCCTGATTCCGGGGTTGCTGCACTTGATCTGGATCCCCGGGGGAAGGCATCATGACAGTGAGGAGAGGTCCAGAGGGGCTGCGGGCATACAGGGTGGTGGGGGGTTGCTTACCCCCGTTGCCCAGTCTTGAACATTGCCCATCTGTATTCCAGGCAGAACTTCCCCCGCTGGTCACACCTGGGAACCGCAGAGAAGGATACCAGAGCCCCCACGGTTGGGTGGCGTCCCTGTGGATACCAAGTGAGCGTAACACAGAGAGGCATTTCTGAAACGAAAAGCCACATTTTGTTTTTTTGTTTTTGTTGCTTGAATCTATTGATTCCCGCAATATTACTGGGAAAAGCCACAAATGAAAGAACTCAAAATGCTATTTGCAGATGAAAAGGGATGCCTTCTGACTTTGAAAAGAACTCCCCCTCCCCACACGACCTTACAGAGTCTAATTAAACATTCTCGACTTCAGAAAAAGACTAAAAACTCTTCTGTTTATGTAGTCACTCCTATGGGAACACTGATTGTTTTGCACCACTACGCTTAGATGGCCTAGCCATAGGTGCTATCTAAATAGCAATCACATTAGGCTAGAGGCTGGTAGTGGGAAAGAAGACCCCATGTGATGAGGAGTTGGGGGTGGGTTGGGGAATTGTTACCCTCACCTGCTATCCACAGGGACGCCACCCAGCTGGGTTACTTGCTGGTATGCTTCTCAGCTTTGCCCTGATGTGGCCTGCAGGGAAGGTTCTGCCTGAAAATACAGGAGGACTGTGTTCAAGACTGACCGACTGGGGTAAGTATCCTCCCTCCACCCCGTATGCTTTCAGTACCTCTGGCGCCCTCTCCTCACCTTGTGGTAGAATTAGGCGTGCTCTCCGTCCTGCCTTCTTTGCAGTGGCGCATTGTCTTTCATGGGCGAGTGCGGTCCAGTTCCTTCACTGACGCCGGCCCGTTTGATATTGTTCAGGTAGGTCTTTTTGCTGTTCTTTAGTTTTGTTTCTTTCCTGGATGCCTTTCTTTGTTTAAAATGTCTCTTTTTTTCTCCCTTAGGTATGCAGAGCTTCAGCGCGCAAACTGGCTTGGTTGAGCCCCGCTGGTAAATGATGGCGCATTAAGAGCGATATGATGCGTTAAGTAAGCGCTTTGCGCAGTGCTGTAAATTCTTGCCTTTGCTAACCTGTGTTTTCCTTCCTTGTAGGTCGCGGTGTTCTTCAGTGCGAGTGGAATGTCCGGAGTGGTGCCAGCCGAGAGGCGACCAACCAGGTAAGCCTTTTGAGCAGTTCGTAATTTGTAAATGTCTCTACAGCTTTCTTTAATGTTGCCTCTATCTTCCTCTTTCAGTTCGTTCTGTCCAGGAGGCATGCAGATTCAAGGAAGCTTTTCTCAGTAGCTGCAAGTGTTTAAAGATGAAGACTGCAGGTAAGATGATGCTGCTGCTAATGATGTTCCTTTTGTCTCCTTGCAGGTTCTGCTTCTCTGAGGTTCGAGGGAATAGATGGACACGGTGAGTGTCACGTTGCAAGCGGCAAAGTAACACAAAGCATGTTCTGCAATCAGGGTGTGGTTTATATAGCCCAGGTAAAGTAGTACCAGGGAAAGTAGTTCCAGGCCTGCCAAACCCAAAGCACTAGACCGCATAGCTTGGTTCTTAGAAAACAAGCTATGTGGATGCCTCCATGTTGGCTGACAATACAATAAAGTAGTTCCCAAGCACATTGTTGTTCATGGTGTATGAGCCTGCGCCATAGGCACCAGGACTGGCTCCATGAGGGCTTTTGAAGAGGATACCATGCTCTAGAGGCCCGAGTCCTGACTCCACCTGGCCAATGGGTTTGCCAGAGGGGGTTTCGGGTGAGGGTTGTGACAGGAATCAGTTATGGCTAGAACATGTTTGGTTTATCAGGGGAAGACTTGGAATCTCACAAGATTGAGATTCCAGCGGTGCTGCAAGACATGCTCAGAAGAAAATGTGCATCACACCAAGCGATGCATGATAGGGGGTAATGGGAGAGGGTTAGTGAGGGAAAAAGCAATTGATTGGAGTGAGGAGACCTGGAAAAAAAGAAGGGGGACACATGTTGAGTGCCTGTGAGGACGTGGAAGACTTAAATGCTGAGCAATTTTTCCCGTTATTGCGCAAATCAGCAATCTTCAACCGCAGGAACTTCTGCTACTGGAAATTATTACTCTGAAGTTATCATGGGAATAACGAATATATGACATCACTGATGTCATTGTTGTGGTCATATGCTGCACAACAAGGGGCAGCAAGTGAAGGTGGCTTTGCCGAATTGTCTGCCGAATTTCTGGGGTTTTGTTGCGTTAAATGTTCACTTTAACATCCGTGCAACTCCATTTTTTTCACTGAAGGAAAATATATATTTCTGAGGCTTGTTGATTTGCTTAGAATCACATGCTTTGCATAGGCCGATATCTAGTGGTAGCTGCAGGGTATAGCATATGAAGTTTTAGACGTTTGAAAAGAGATGTCGCCTGGTTGTATTTGTAATTGTATCCCGAGAGTGACATTGACTGTACCCAAGATCCCTCATGTGTCGAGGTCCCTTAGATTATTTCTTTCTGCCATTGTGGTTAGATGTGTTTTTTGCGGATGTAGATACGCTTCTTTAAAGGGATCACTTTATTCATATTTTGATTGTTACCGCTACATGCTACAGCTCAACGGAAGACCAACTTGATGACTGAAAGACAAACGTTCCGGCAACAGGCTTCAGCCTAGTAGCTGGAAAGGGGTGGGGGGGAGGACTGAGTCATTGATTTCAAACAATGCATACCTCAATTTCCTTCTTTTACTGCTTTGGTCCACAGCATGGAGCAAACTCCATTTAATTTCTATCCAAAATGCAACAGAAAATATCTGTGGAAGGATACTCACAAAGTGTCCAACCACTGCCTTCCTCGCAATCATGAAGAGACCCGTTCCACATCCTGTAAACCTTTAAGGCTCAAAAGCCTAAAGCAGTGGAGAACCAATCGGTGGACCGCACATGCCATGATGGCAGAGTTGGAAACCACCGCCAGTATCTTTGAGTCTGATCCAGAAGGATAGGGCAGCGAAGGCTCCTGTTCGGAGCCCGAAGACACCACGAGGGAACCATCAGTCTCCCGCGCATCATTCTCCAGCCCTAAAAGGAAGTCACAGTGCACTATTATGGGGAAAGCCTCTGGTGATAAGGACGCACTGGCTCACTGACCAATAACAACTCCCTCTGCCGGCCCACAATACTCCCACTCTTACAGCCATCGATGCCTCCCATGACTCACAACAGGGGGGATAATCGATCAGATCAAGACATCTGGTATGTAGACCCGGATGACCCTAGTCAACACCCTAGACTATCAGGATGACCCAGATGTTGCAGCACCTAATAGTGTCACGTATCACATTTTGATGTTCAGTTGCTGTATAACGACCTGCTAAAGAGGGCTGCTCAACATTTTCACATACACACTGAAGAAACGGTCTCGGATAGTAATGATTTTGTGGAGGAAATTCTTAATGAAAAGAAGCCTGTCAGCCAGGCCATTCCCTTGCTCCAGTCCATTAAAAAGAGAATCACTCCAACTCTTTCTACATCTTCTCTCACAAGGGCAGTGAAAATATTCAAACCCTCATACATCAAGGGACATGTCAAACCTGACTCCCTAGTAGTTACCACTACCAGAAAGCGAGATGGTGCCTACTCTGCCTAAAGTGTATAAGCATTTGCACTTTGTTAGAGGGAGCTTCTGAGGGTAACACATTACCACCTCAGGCGCCTATATGACTAGGATTGCAAACAATACAACTCTGCTTGCAAGCTACAACACCATTCAATGGGATGAAGTGCTCAAAACCCTGGACTCAGTGCCTGAACCTACTAGGTCACATCTGCTTAGGATCTCCACAGAAGGGAAGGAAGTCGTGCAAACTATTAAAAAAAAATATCCTGGACACCTCAGGGAGAGTCATTGCTAAAGGAACCCTTTTAAAAAGGCACTTGTGGCTATGTGGTTCTGGGTTTAAAACCGAAACTCAAGCTGCACTAATCAATACATATTGAAGATGAAGTCCTGTTCCGGAACACCGTTGATGAAGAAGTCGAAACCACCAAAAAAGAACACCAGACTATAAAAACTCTAGGACAAATTATCAATAAGCCATATAGCCAGATGGCTGTCTTCAACTCACTGTGTAATTTTCGTAGCCAAGGGTTCAGTAGATCCAACCAGGATTTGGGGCTTCTGGCTCCTCTTTTCATAGTCACCAGTCTCATCCTCCTATTAGTCCAACCAACAGAGGGGGTGTCACCAAGGAAAAGGGCGAGATAGAGTTGCAGCCTCTAGAGGCTCAGCAGCCCCGGCCAACAAATGACAAGCCGGTTCACGTTTCCTGCCATTCCTCACCAGTCAGGTGTCGCATGAATCGTTTCTCCCAAAAATGTGAGGGAATAACGTCAGATCACTGCATGCTCGCGACAGTGGCAAAAGGGTGCTCTATAGAGTTCATCGAAACACCACTGCCCTACTTGGTCAAGAAAAATGTCTTCAGAACATTTTCTCATTTTACAAGAGGAGATTCTAACACTACTGTAAAAAGGAGTAATAGAACTGGTACCACCTCTGAAGGAAGAGCACGGTATTTATTCAGTGTACTTCCTTGTTCCAAAGAAAGATCTAACAATGTGCCCAGTGCTGGACCTGCGCACTGCAAACACATATATCAAGCCTCAGAAATTAAGGATGCCTGCATTACAGGAGGTAATTCCCCCGCTAAAATGGGGGATTTCATGGCAACATTAGACAAGAAAGATGCATACTTTCATATTTTGATGTTGCCAGCGCACACAAAATAGATTTAAAGCGGGAGACAAGCACTACCAATTTCATGTGCTACCATTCAGCATAACCTCAGCCCCCAGGGTGTTTACATAGGTCTTAGCAGGACTACCCACTTGCAAAGGCAGTCCATTACAGTATTCCCTTATTTAGACTGGCTAATAACAGGAGACGCACCACAAGGTTGTATACAGAATGCACAGCTCACAGTCGACCTACTGTTCCAATTGGGATTCTCCATAAATGAGAAAGTCAAGTCTATTGCCCAGCCAAGTAAAACAATTTCTGGGACTAGTCTTCCCCTCCAACGAGAGGGTCCAAAACATGTTGTTTCAAACACCTCAGTATGTAGCCAGTTGTCAAGTAGCAGTGCAAAAGAACGCCTTCTGGTAATGATGGCCTCCTGAATTTATCTAGTGCCACACGCCCGACTGTGCATGCGTCCAATGCAAAAGAGTGGTTAGCTAAACAATGGTTGCAAGCAAGCGGTATGTGGGACGTTCTAGTGGTGGTTTTGCAACCTCTAGTTCACTCTATGCAGTGGTGGTCCAAAGACACTACCTCTGCACATAAGTGCATTGCAACAGGTTTCACACTCATCCAGCAGTTGTAGAGGAGAACGGCTCTACAGAGACTAACAGGGGTATCCGTACCTTTACCCAAACAGTTCTCGCTCTGATCCCTTTTTTAGACCAAAATAAGTTACAAGGGCCCAAAGAGAGACCTGAGTCAGTGTCTTCATTTTAACATCACTAAACTAATGTTATAGTATAAGACTATTTTAGAATTTAGAGATCCTAGGGAAATGTTCAGTCTACCTGTAGGTTATTAAATTGATTTGTACCTGAAATAGACAGCTGAACTATGCCATAGTGTTCTCTTTTTAAGCACGAATGAAAGAGTGGTTGAAGAGGGGAGGTTGACAAGAATTTAAAGAACAGTGACACTTGAAACACACATGATAGAACAAGAAAAGAAGAAAAGTATACTATTAGATAAGCAGCACACCAGCGACACCTAGATTTAGTTTCACAATAGGCAGTTTTAGAGAGAAAATCACGCTATCCTTGTGTCTCTAAGTGTGTGGACTGCTAGTCCTTCTCTTCTACAACTGTTATATGATAGTGAAACCTGTTGCAATGCACTTATGGGCAGATGTGTTTGCCCTTTTTTTTTGTTAATACTTAATTGTCAGGGCAGACCCTGCTTACATGGATATCAGGCTCCCTTCTGTGCTATGTGGCCCAAAGACAATGTGGTCTAGAGCCTTGAGGGTCTACGCGTGCATTAATTACTCAGCCAGACGCGCAGCTTAGACTAATTGGGCTGTCTTTTTTGCTCTTTCCTATTTTCCCCTCATTGCTGGGCTCGTGATGAACGCTCGTCCTTTCAACCCACATTGCCTTCCTAAGCTTCAACGCGGAAACGCTTTAATAATTGTTGGTGCAACTGCAAGTGACAGGTACCTTTATGTCATATGTCTCCTTATAACAAAATGACTAATTGCTTTGCTTATGCATTAGTACAATGTCTAATACCTCACACGATCTAAATTTACAGTGGAGCCCGTGAGAATTATTCTTCAATCACTTACCATACTTATGGGTAAGTGTACAGCCAATTTACTCCACGTAATTAATCAAAGCATCAGCATATGTAATTGATAATGATCATTAAATGGACTTGTCTCATTGGGATCCCATTTTTTCCTTAGTTCGCAACTGATTCACACCTCACTGCAGGTAAAAGATTAAACCTCTTGAATAGCCATTTCTAATTGTATGGCCCACTTAGAACTTAAAAGCTAATGAAACCTTTGTTTATTTTCCCCTTCCTTTCTTCTCTCCCTGATCTGATGGTTTCCTATTATACACATGGTATGGACTTTACTGAATTTAAGCTGTTTATGGATGATTTATTATTTTGTCTTGTCTCCTAATTGTTTAAAATTTCGGCTCTTGGCACTATGAACTGAACAATTTGCAATTTTGTCTAATTTGTGCCATGAATGACCAATGTATTTGTTTTGTTGTTCACCTCTTCGTTTGCCTTGCTACCTTGGGTCCTCCATATGGATTTTGCTTAATTTATCTGTACTACATCACTTTGCATGTACAAAAATCTTGTAGCCTCAGTGGAAGAGCAAGTGCTCGAAACACGTGTCAGGCTACCCTAGTGTTAATTAAAACTACTATACCAACGTGGTCTTACTTAGTGTCTGTGCGCAGTGTGTCTGCAAAACCTGTAATCAATCCTCATTAAAAATACACCTAGCGGCTCTCTCAGCATACACCACTTCACAGAGCAAAGTTTTGTTTTGGAAAGTACCTGTAGCAGGGTTCAAGAAATGATACTCTCCAATTTCTAATCCTAGTACCGGCTGTAACCTAACTATTGTACTTAAAAGGCTCATGGGTGCCCCCTTTGACCCTGTCCACAAAGCTGGTCTTAAACATCTCATCTCACATACAAGACAGCTTTTCTTGTGGCTATTACATCCATCAGGCGGATTAGTTAACTGCAAGCACTATCAATACAAGATCCCTTTGTTATCCACAAAGACAAACTAGTGCTGCGCACACACGCACAGTTCTCACCAAAATCTATCTCAACATTCCATGTGAACCAGTCAAATCAATCTTCCTGCGGTTTTCCAACACCCCACAAATGAAGCAGAGAAGAGCCTTCATACCCTAGCTGTAAGAAGGACAGTGATATGCTACCTACAAAAGATTCAAACTAGCAGAAAAACACAATGTTTCGGTGTCCATAACCACAGGAAGAGAAGGTGACCCTGTCTCTAAATCAACAATTTTAAAATGGATTGTCAACTGCATCCAACTTTGGTATTCTCTTGCTAAGAGAACGTTGCCATTCAAGCATAGACCACACTCAACTCGAGACACAGGGAAACTCTAGCTTTCATAGCAAATGTGCCCTTAAATGCCATTTGCAAAGCTGCCACTTGGAGTTCAATTCATACTTTCACCCAACATCACTGCCTAGACACACATTCTAAGGGTCATACACAGATGGGACCAGCTGTGTTTGAACATCTATTTGCAATGGGAAATCCAGTTGTGGGAGATATAAAAATATTTTCCGTATTCATATAGGTAGAGAAGGTGGTTTGGACTGGGAGTTTCATTGTGGAATGGGAGTCCTTGTCGGGGAGTCACTTCAATGAGGTCCTACTTGCCCAGACCCCTAAGGAATGTCTGGCATAGTGGGCTCACCTCCCTAGCTTCAAAGTGGATGAAGGGACACATTGTTCACATTTGGCATAAGGTACCTATAGATATTTTCTCACACACACGTGTTTCTTACAGAATGACTTTATCCCCCCCCTCCAAATATAGACAAACCTACGGACAATAGCTTATCACTTTCCTGGCTACCTAAAGGAGAATGCTCCATATAAATTCTGCCCTAGGTGCAACAATAAAATGTTCCTGGTAGGACATACACTGAGTGTGTAATAACTTCCTTCTGTGGGATTGCAACGAGAGACTGTGCAATGCCTGCAGGCTTTTTAGACTGAAAACACGGAAGGACCATCGAACAAAAAGGTGGGCAGCCTATGCTATGCAGGCTGAAAAGAGACTGGGCGAATCTGCGGTGTCCGCAGAAGATCTCGAGCTAAAGGAAGTGGGCATCAGTTTCGAGAACAACTACAAATGAGCAAGAAACTGAGGAAACCCAAACTGTTTCATTTGTGGCCGACTGCCCCCCAACTCCATTGGGCCGATGTCAGGTTGTGCTGTGGAAACTACCTTTGGTGTCCAGAAGGCTACTGCAGACCCAAAGCCCAAAGCAAAACTAGACGATATTCGAATAAAGCATGCCTAAAACGTGCACCGTGGCGGATAAAATGAAGACACCAACGGAACAGGGCGGGGACACACACAAACACAGGGCTGCATCCAAACATTTAATATTGCACCAAGAAAGATCAAGACACCGGAACATATGTCTAAGCGAGACACTTCAACAGCAAAATCCCAGGAATCGTACCCCATACAGACCGAGAATAGTAGGGGAACTTCATCCACAGAGGGTAAAGACGCACTCAGCCTCATTACGAGTATGGTGTGTGAGGGGTCAGAAAGGACAGCCAGACACAAAGTTGTCATGTTTTTGGTTAAATGCTTTTATTAACTTAAACAGGTTGGAAACATTTCTCTCTGACCCTGCACTAAGAAGAGTTTCCCTACCAAAAACTAAGGAGCTGTCTTTGTCAGGATATAAGAAATCAAATGCTGTCCTTGTGTCCAAACCTTCTACCTTGCCTTGACCCCCACACTAGAAACAAAATAATAAAGTGAAAAGGGAAATATCATTAACCTACTGTTTGCAAAAAGTGTTCATAAATAAAAATAGAGCAGCTCCAAAATATATGTTCTCCAAGATATTGGTTACAGAGGGGGATTCCCTTCCCCTGGATTCTGCAATGCTGTAACAATGTCTTTATCTAACAGCACTTGCCTTGGCACACCCTCCGCCCTAGAGGTTCGCACTTAAACCTAACAGGCTGTGTAGCACTCATCAACCCAAGCACTTCTGTGGGTTGCCCTTAAGCTTGGTCTCCCGAGTACTTACCCCCCTCTGCCCCCTCTGAATACTCGCAGGGCATATTAGGTTTGTCCTTTTTCTCCTCCACTGCTCTTTTTAAATATTGTGTTTTGTAATCCATTTCATTCCCTTGTTCCCTCCCCTCACCCTCAGTGGCGCTTGGAAACAGTATTTTACTTGCTGTATAAGCGCCTAACAAGCAAACAGTAAATACAATTAGAATAAATAACAGTTCTTTGTGTCTTTCTTGGCCCACCCCACAGCAATACTGTTGAGCTGTTTAGCCGTGTAAGTCCTTCTTTAACAAAAGTTCCTTCTGGGATCAACAAACACTGTCTTTTCTTAAAACTTCTTGTAGGTTTGCAATTTGCCTGGCATTCGTCTGATGGGACTGTTTATGAACTTGTCTGGTGTGCTCTCCTGCCAGGACTTATTGTACACTTGCAACTTCCTGGTATACTCCCCTGCCAGGGCCCCATTCATTAGTTTCTCTTTGTAGTCAACATTACATATACCCTCCTTGCTTCAGTATATCAATCTGTTACAATTTTCATTTCAAACTTTCCCCATATCTGCATTCCATGCACTTGTATGTGATTGGGATTCGTTTTAGTACTCTTGACTCGCAAACAATCTTCTTATTATTTCAGTCTCCAAAGCCTTACAACACTTAAATGGTGGTTGACGAGGCCCCTGAAATGCCCCGGGGTCCCCACTCTGCTTGGGCTGACTCACCAGCTCTGTTCTGCGTCTTCGGTCCATTTTGCGCAAAGGCGGCATAGCTGCTGCTTGCTTCCCAGCCTGGGTTGCTCTGAAGACTACCCTGCTTCTCTCGCAGTTCCGCTCTTGCATGCCTGTTCTCTCTGTCAGGTCCTGGTAAAAGCAACGCTGGAGTACCAAATGCCCAGAAACCGTCTTGTGGTTTCTGGCGCCTCTGCAGCACCACCTTCTCTTACAACAACATTTCCCCTTTCTTCTGGCGAACCTCTTTGCTCTGCCACACTGGCTCGTGCCTCCAGCTTGCACACACCTCTGATTGAGATGCAATGTCTTCTCCTAGACCATTTGAACTTCTGCTCACAGTCTGAGTTCCATCATAAATTTCCCATGCAATGGGACTGTCAGAAAACAACTAATACGTTTATTGAGCTTGAGACTCCTATTACTTTGCTTCATTCCCTTCCTCGTCCCAGTACTTAGGTGGTTATGGGAACTGGACTGCATTGATGTCAACTGATGCATAGTATTTGGAAAATCTCTCTCAATGATTCCATATGACAAGTCCGTTCTAAATGAAGGGGAATTAGAAGTGAACTTGGAGCTTTGGAACGATGTTGGGAAAACATTTCTCTGCTTTCCTTAAAGGGAGAGGGGGAACAGATACATGGCAATAGGCCATTGGGCTATTGATTAGTAGGGGCTCTTTTTCATGGGAAAATGGGAGATAACATGTCTCATCCAATGAAGTCATGACATCTCCCCAGTAGTTGTCTCCTCCCATGTGATCTCCCGCATAGAGCTACCTCTAGGGTCAAGATCAGGTAGCAGCTGCCGTCCCCTGGCCACATGGGAGGAGGTCACCACAGGGGAATCTGTGATGACGACATTGGATTCATCACAGGAGGTAAATGCAAGTAACGGAATTGGTGCCCCTGAAGGGTCCCGTACCTCAGCATGGGTAGAGGCTCTTGACGCAGCCTGCCCGGAGTTCCAGGGCGGCCGTGGTGCTCTCCCTGGTCTAATGTCACCTGTGTGTGAAAAAGTCTGAAACAGGGTGCTGGTGTCAAGGGGCGCCACAAGCAGGGCCCTTTCCTCAACGGGACTAGAGCTGCTTATAGCGGGTGGCTTTGAGTTCCATGGCATTCGAGGGTTAGTACCGGTCCTTGGGCCAATGTCACCCATGTGTTGCCAAGTCCCCAAAGCCAGCAGGGCCTTTGCCCAGGGGATGGAGGGTGGGGGTAAAGGCCTTTGCCGCCCACGGCCTTTGGAATGCATTGAAATACCAGATGGCTGCACATCTCTGGAAGTTAGGATGAGTGTCAATTTGACATTTTTCTCCAGTTGGGTCAATAAGGAGGCCGGACACTTTTCTCTGTCACCCTGAGTTCACACATTACAAGACAGCTTGGTCACCTTCCCCAGGATTAGTATAGACAGTCTTTCTGGATATCGGTCTGTGCTCCACATGGTTCTCAGGTCCCCATGGGGGGCTAGATGCTTTATGCGCGCAGGCCAAATCTCCATGACTGCCTATGGCTTTCCCTAGTCCTTGGCCCAATGTCACCCATGTGTGCCACCTTGCAAACGGGGTGCAGGAATCAAGCTGCATCCCGAGCAGGCCGTTTCCTCCATGGGGCTTGAGCCACTTATAGCAGCCGGCTTTGATTTCCATGGCATTCAAGCATTAGTCCAAGTCCTCGGGCCAATGCCACCTGTGTGTGGACAGTTCCCAAGCCCGGCTGCGGTCGCAGGGAGCACTGGCAGGGTCCCCATCTCACCCCAGAGGGAAAAGCTTGAATGTGGCGGCTGGCCAGAGCTCCAGGGTGGCTGGGGGTGCTTCCCCCTGGCACCTGCCTCATATGTGGGTTTACAGTCCCTCAAGGCCAGTGTCAGTTGTGGGGAGCCCAGGTGAGTACAGCTCCATCCCGGGAAGAAAAAGCTCTAACACGGCTTGGCCAGAAGCTCCCTGCCCTTGGGCATCTGCTAGCTAGTCCTTTGCCATTGCACTACCAGATGGTCACTCTCCAAACCTGCCCATTGGGTAGTTGGCCATAGGAATGAACACAACAAACCGATAGCTGGGCTGCTATGGAAGTCTAGATGGGCGTCAATTTTGAATCTTTCTCCAGTTGGGTCAATAAGGAGGCTGGAAGCTTTTGCCAAGAGGTCCTCCTCTGTCACCCTGGGCACACAGATTGCAAGAAAGCTTAGTGTCCTTCCCCCGGATTATTGTAGACAAGGTGTGAGGGACCTGACTGTGCTCCACTTGGTTCTCGCTGCCCAATTGGGCTACGTGGCCAAAACCACTGCACCTCCCCAAGCCGGCCAAAGGCTGTGCCCCATGCAATGCCCCAGCAGAGATTGGCCTGCTGGGGGAGCGCTACCTTAGGGTACCTTAGGGTTCCTTAGCACAGTACCTTAGGGTGGTTGAAGAATATGCAGCTGCTTTCTTTCCTGTGCAGCAGACAATTCCTCCGTCTGGTGACGAAAGGAAGGACTCTGAATGGGATGTCACAGCAGGAGTTGCGAGAAAGGACCCTCAGCAAGGATATCTTCGGTATCTGTCAGTGTGTGGTTTTGGCACCTTTTTTATCTGCTCCAACAATGAATGGTTACCACCCGGTCGATCTTCCTTGATTCTGCAGTCCTGCACTCTGGTGAGGGGATTTAGATGAGTGGGATCATGCCTCTGGAGCTCACCAAAGTTCTAGGAGGATTTGTTCACGCAAAGATGTTGCACTGCAAATCTGTTGGAGGTCCCTTGGTATTTGCAGTTCACAGCACTGGAAGGGCACAGCACCTCTGCGGGGTGGCTCGATCTGCAGTTCGTCTTAGGGCTAGTTGGTCCCACCAGCCAAAGGGAAGGAGTCGTCCTCTTCGGAGCTCCTCTATCGATTAGAAAATGGGGCCAGGACAGCAGTGGTTGATTCACGGTTGCTGTAAGGGTCTGCAAGAGTCTCTGGTCGTCAGTGCTCCAGATTAGATTTTGAGGTGGGAGGGTTTTACTCCCTATTTTAAAACTTTGAGTGTAAACGTGATTTTAAGAGAGTAAAAATGACTTTTCTTCTTTGCAAGAGAGTTAAATGTTTGTGACATCCAGCCGACGTGTGCAAAAACTGTATGGAAATCATTACTATGCGGCAGCTTTCTGCATTGTGACAGAATACACTGTCAATATACAGAATACAAAAGGTCTGGCCATTTGATCTCTCCTGTTTCTATTTAAATGTTGAAAACACAAAAACCAAGCCAATTGCATAGTAAAACAAGCATGAATTGTATTGTGTGTTTGTAGGTTCGATAGCAGTAATTCTTTTGACGCTTAATGGAAGTCCTCATTTCCTGGAGCTATTACTACCTAATGGTATGCCAATGCTATGATACAACAGTGCAAAGAGGCAAGGACTCCATGCTAAATTCTATATCTAATCAAATGCTCATTTATATAGTGCTTTTGGCAAAGCACTGTCCATAGAACATATTTATCACAATTATCACCAAACCTAAGTCGGTACTCCTTTATCGACTTTGAAAGGATGCAAGGCTGAGTTGGCCTTGCCGGGATTCGAACCTACAGATCGCACACATCGAGCAAACGAGTGCTCAACCAGCTGGGCTAGCTTATTGCCTAACATCCTTCAGAGATCGGTTAACTGAGTATCGACTGAGGTATAATAATCACAGTGCCTAGATGTTGGATGAACCATGTATGAAGCGCTACACAAAGTTAAATATCTATCTGGAGTATCACAGGGACAGGTTTTGCCGAGTTTCTATTTCAATTACAAGTGTAACTTTCATTCGCTTGCACTTCCTGGAGAGTCAGGTTTTGGATGTTTTAATTGTAGCCTTGAAGTTTTAAGAGGCCAGAACACCTGTGATTGGTGTAATGACAATCACTCACCCTTGAGCAAAGACTATGCTGCCAGTGACCATTTATAGTAATCCACACCATTGACTGCACGGTTGAATGGATGGAAACTAGATTGTGCATAGTCATCGTGCACACTGTTTTTTATAATTAGAGTGTAAATTATATGTGTAAAATGATCTGCCTTAGCATGATTATGCACACAGCAAAATATACATTTTCAATTTCAACTTAGTTTTCCATCTTATTAATTTTACAATCCTAAAATGCTAGGAAAATAAATATGCACAGTGCTTCTGCTCCTGGACTCACCTCTGAGCCTTGAAATGCCCGCAGTGGACCATTTGCATTCCACGATAACTCAAGCCTTCAAGGATGCAACTGCACATTTGCAACAAGCGAAAGGGAAATACAAAAAGAATGCGGATCTGCATCGGAGTGAGGCGCAGAGTCCAAAGAGCCCCTATAAGGGGCCGCTGGGCTTTTACCCGGGGGCATGATGCCTGCTCCCGGGGGTGCTGGGCCTGGCCTGGTGCTCCGGGGGTAGGCATCATGACAGCACTCCCCCCCAAGGCCCCTCCCAAGGTTGTTCCCTCTGGAGGCTTCATTTCAACGGAATAAAATGGGCCATCTTGGAAAATAAATCCACCACAACCAGAATAGTATTGTATCCATTACATGGGGGCAGGTCCGTGATAAAATCTAGTGACAAGGTGTGCCAAGGTGCTGGTGGAATGTCTAAAGCAGGTTTGTCCAACATACGGCCCGCGAGCTGGAATGCGGCCCCCCCAAGCTGTTTTCTGCAGCCCGTGTGTCCAAAACCAAAATGGAAACACGGCACTGCAATTTCACCGTTTCATGACGCCCCTCTGCACAAAACAACTATCTATTGGCTGTTGAAATGTTGACATTACATATTGACATGCTGGGAAAGGGAGGAATACAGGGCAGGAACCCTTCTGACCACATTGCGTGCCTGACAGAACGCAGCACGCAGGGTCTGATACAGAAAAGAAATCTGCATCTGTCCATGCGCAGCAATCTGCATTTCAAATGAACAAGCAGTTCCAAGAAATGTGTGAGCTTGAACTATAAAAAGGAGTAGAATGGATTCTATACATATGAAACCGGACTGCTCTATTTTTATAATAGATTCCTAGTCTGGGATCTTTCCGGAGGCAAACCATCACTGCTCACGGCGGCAGGGAATGAGGAGAGTACTGCCAGTTCAGTGCAGTGAAGAGGGGGGACATACCCATTACTGGAGAGAGAAATCACACACGGAAGCGGGTCGGGGGAAGGGAAAAAGGACTAACAATGGCAACTGGGTGCCTGGGCAGTGCTGCAAGGCGCCGAAGGAAGCAAAAGGCAGCCGAGGTAGCAGAGGGCAGCGCTCTTACCTACAAGCAGGGCTCACACTCGAGCGGCAGAGGTGAAGTTTAACACTGCTCAAAACTAGTAGCCGCATGGTGAAGTAACACATCAAACTGGCTCACGTAGGCCAAAAAAGTGGGCTAGTTTGACCCCAAAAACTGGCACACACTAGTGCTTTGCATTTTTGGTTCGGGCATTGCCCTATTGCCCTAAAGGCCAGTTCGAGCCAGTGAGTACGCAGGGTTTGATGGAAAGCAGACATCAGTATTTGTTCCTGCGCATCTCACATTTCGAACAGACAAGCGGGTAAGTGTTGGGGCAGTTTGAATGACTTGTGTGCGTTTGAACTGTAAAGGATGTTATACAACAGAATCTATTGTATAACATCCTTTACAATTGACTAGATCACACCATTTTTTTACTATATATTTCAATGAAAGACGACCCACATCCCTTGTCCACAATTTTCAACAATAATGTCCCTACACACACATTCAAACACAGAGGCATGCACCCCCCCATGCACTCATTTCCCCTCACAAGGTTCTGGTGATGTGTTTTGTACTGCGTTTTGGATAGCTTTATTTTGTCATATTTAGAAAATAAAATAGGATTAAAACAGCCACAGTAGCATTTCGGCTTTGAGCTTCATTTTGAAGGCAGACAGAAGTTGTGTTCCGGCCTCGTGACTCTACAATGCCGGTGTATATATTCCCTGTTCCTCCTCTAAAAAGTTCCATATTGGCTTGACAGTGTGGTTTGTGGACTTCTTTCTCAGAGGCAAACTCTGGAGAAAATGCTGTGTTCTCCCCTGCAAACATGAACTTTACCTTCTAAATGTAATTTTTGCACTAAAAAAAAGTATTGGTGAAACGTGAGCAGCAGTCACGTTTCACCAACACTTGTTAATAAAGGGAATGTGAGGCATAAGATTCCGTAGGTTTGGACATTTGTACCAGCTGCTGGGGACATGTGGCTCTTTACCAAAAGCAATTAATGGCAGATGATAATATTAACCTTAGTTAGTTACTTTTGGTGATAAGCGACCAAATGGCTTTGGCGATGGATGGGATGAGAGGTGCACGAATGAGGGGCAAGTCAGTCCCTCAAATGGTGCCTCAGGCAAGAACTCAGGAACTCTTCCATGTATTGCATGCTACCATTTTCTCAGTATAGTAAAAACGTGGTGGAAGGCAAAGTAGTCTGGGCAATATGAGTTATTTGACAATGCATAAAAGCCCACGTCACCCTGCTCAATGCATCATCCCTGCGTCCAAACATTACCTGTGCAAGTTAGCAGTACTGGAGTAAAATAGCCCAAAACTGCAATGTAGCCCAGCAGTATTAACTTTCACCATCCAGTCCACTTTCTGTTTAGCACTGACTCAGTTTCTACAACTGGGAGTGGGCCGTAGAGTTACTTAGCACAAGAGCGCACTGGAAATAATTTGATGTTATGTTGCGGGCATATACCATTTGTCCTTCCGTGCGCACTTTCCTGACCTTCCTCCTACTGCTTTAAAATAATGGGTTAAACTTGTGGATTTTAGCACTTTCTATGAGAATTGGGTAAAAAAAGCCACAAAGTTTGCAATCAGTTTTGTAGGGCTGCACATGAAAAACCCTGATAGATGCAAGTTACCAACAGGACCACTTTCCAGCACATTTTCATGATGCCTTTGCACACCAGCATGAAAATGTGTTATGTCAGTGCTGATTTACACTGCGGACACATTGATCTTTAAAATGTGTTGCATTTTAAAATGTTCTTGTGTGCTGTTGGTGATATGAAATGTTCATGTCACCCTTTAGAATGGATTGTAAACTATATGGCTTTTTGGTCCGTTTTGCAGCTGTAAAATGCACCATTTCAACCCCATATCTGAACATTTTCTTGAGGGGGATGGGGTGGTAACTCCACCACAAACCCTTCAAGGGATCCTTATAGCGCCCTTGCTATGCTCGGTCACTCCCACTATTTCAGAATATTAACACCTACACCCACTGAAAGAAGTCAAACGCCACTGAACCTGACACCAAAGGCTATCTTTTGGACCGGATGGCACATCACTGCTTTTGATGTGATTGTGTAAAGGTCACATAATATCACTTGTTAATGTGATACTGCTTTGGGTGAGGTCGTTAACTTTTGGCTCGCCGGCCTACTGGGTGACAAAAAGTTAATGCTTTGGCCCCACATTCAAAAAGGTTGGACAAGCCTGGTCTAAAGGCTGAAGACGACCGGCAGGTTTTGTCTTTTGGCCTTTGTTTTGGGCGCAAACTCCACAGTACATCACAAAAGATTTAATATCCTTTCGCCAGGAAGGCCACCAGAATTGTCGTTTAATTTTTTCCTCAGTTTTGGCAATTCCAGGATGTCCTTCCATCAGGGTATCATGATGACGGGAAATAACCAGTTCTTGCAATTCCTTTTCTGGCTGAAATAAGCGTCCTTGGAAGTAAGGTAGGCCATCGTTGACCGAAAAGTAAGACCCCCTTTGGATCCAATCCTGCAAGGCTGTAGAGTCCAGGAGTTGTTTTACCCGTGCTTGAATGTCTTCAAGGGTTTGTAAAGAGGTTATCCCCAAAATTCTTTGTTTGGGAATTATCGGCACAGGTTCTGAGTTTGTGTCTATTTCTCCCATTCCTATTCGAGACAGCGCGTCCGCTTTGCAATTCTTACAGCCGGGGCGGAAAGTGATTACAAAATCGAAGACAGCAAAGAACAAAGCCCATCGGAGCTGACGTGATGATTGAGCCTTGGCAGTTTTTAAATATTGTAAGTTTCGGTGATCAGTGATCACGGTGATGGTATGCCTGGCGCCAAGAAGATAATGCCGCCAAGCCTTAAAGGCGGACTTAATGGCTAATAATTCCTTGTCGGTGATTGCATAATTTACCTCAGGCGGCGAGAACTTTCTGGACCAAAATGCTATGGGGTTCAGTTGGTTGGTTTCAGGGTCTCTCTGAGACAGGACAGCTCGCATGGCTAAGCTGGACGCGTCGGTTTCGACTATATATGGGAGATCGGGACGCGGGTGCTTCAAAATAGGTGCGGACGTGAATTTAGCTTTCAATTCCTCAAAGGCCTGTTCGGCTTCCTCGGTCCATTCGAAGCGTTTATTTTTCCGCAAGAGTGCAGTGATGGGTTGTACCACACGTGAAAATTCCGGGATAAATCTGCGATAAAAATTGGCAAAACCAAGCATGCTTTGGACACCTTTCACAGAACTAGGTGATGGCCATTTGAGGATGGCATCCACTTTTCGTGAGTCCATTCGGACCCCTTTAGGTGTCAGGATGAATCCAAGAAACTCAACCTCGGTGGTATGGAAAATGCACTTTTCCAGCTTTGCAAACAGTTTGTGCTGGCGCAATTTCTCAAGGACGGCCCTGACATGCTTTCTGTGATCAGATTCCAAAGAGGGGTACACAAGAATGTCATTGATATATACGACAACACAAACATCGATGAGTTCCCGAAGGACATCGTTCATGAAGAATTGGAAGGCAGCAGGCGCGTTGCACAACCCGAAAGGCATCACCTGGTATTCGAATAATCCATATTTTGTACGGAAGGCCGTTTTCCATTCGTCGCCTTCTTTTACTCGCACCAGATGATAAGCCCCCCGGAGATCTAACTTGGTGTATACGCAAGCGTCCTTCACCTGGTCAAGGAGTTCAGGGGTCAGAGGCAGAGGGTAACGGTTTTTAACAGTTATCTGGTTCAATGCGCGATAGTCGATACAAGTTCTAAGGTCGCCTTCTTTTTTGGGCACGAAGAACAAAGCCGAGGATGCCGGAGACTTTGACGGGCGAATGAAACCATTGGCAAGTATCGATCTAAATATTGTCTCAAATGCAGATTCTCAGGTTCAGTAAGGGCATAAATCCTGCTACAGGGGGGTTGTGCACCGGGCACCAGATCGATTTGGCAATCGTACGATCTGTGGGGAGGTAATGTGTTGGCCTGTTCCTTTTGGAAGACGTCCTGAAAGTCTTGGTATTCCGGAGGTAGTTGCATGGAGACAGAGGTTACAGACGCTAAACTAATCTTCAGATTTTCTGGGTAGCAGGTTTGTGCACAATCCGGGAAGGTTATTCTCTTCGCTCGCCAATCAAATCGAGGATTATGTGTCTCTAACCAAGGGATTCCGAGAATAACCTGAAACTGTGGAGCCTTGATTACATCAAACACAACTGCCTCCTGGTGGTGGTCCGTACCTAAAAGTGTCACCTCAGCAGTGGAATGTGTTACCGGTCCTGAGGCAATTTCGGTTCCATCGACTGTGGTGATGACATCTTTGCTGGTTTTAGGACGCAGAGGGAGGTTAATCCTAGAGACCAATTCACGATACACATAATTTCCTATAGCCCCACTATCGATGTATGCTTTTATTGCATGCAACCGCTTAGGCTGTTCCGGATCTACGAGGACCATTGGCACAATGAAATGCGAGGTCTGAGAGTTAGTTTTCAAGCTCGGCAAGCGGACCCCTATGCTTGTCGGGCGTGGTCGTTTCCCGAAACAGAGTCTTCATGGTTTTTATCAGCGGCTCCTACCACCTTCTTGGGCGGTTTTGCCGGGCAATCTCGTAGAAAGTGTCCAGAGGACCCACAATAAAGACATAATTGCATCTGCCGTCTTCTTTCACGTTCTTTTTGAGTTAAAGGTCCTTTAACCCCTCCGATTTGCATAGGCTCAGAGACATCAGCACCCTTGGGGTTAGCGTGGGTCTTGAACAACACCCGGGTCTCAAACTTGGACCGATCTGCTTTTCTGTTTTGAAGTCTGTGATCCAATTGGTCCACTAAGTCTATATATTCTGTGCATTCTTGGGGCGGATTTACAACTTGGGCCAGGACATCTTTAAGTTCTCTGCGTAGACCTCGATAAAATAATGTGATTCTTTTATCCTCTGGCCACCCAGTTTCCACAATTAGTCTATTAAAGGTTGCAATGTAGGATAGGAGGTCCTGATTGCCCTGTCGCAGGGATAGGAGTTCGTCATCCAGACCCTGCCCCTGAGAGTGTCGAGCAAATAACCTTTCCATGCTTGCTTGAAATCCTTGAAAATTACGGAGAATCGGGTCATCTTGAGTAACCAGTGGAACTGACCAATCGGCAGCACAGCCGCTGAGATATGACAATACAAAGGCTACCTTGGTCTGGTCATTAGGGAAGGCCCGAGGTCTGCATAGGAAGTGCAAACGACACTGATTCATGAATACGGCGAATCGTTTGGGGTCCCCAGCAAAGCGTTCGGGTGGGGCCAGCGGAAAGTTTCCAGGTAGATTAATCTGCACAGGGTTACTGGGAACCACAGGAGTGGGGTTCCCCCCGGAACCAGGAAGAGCAGTGTGTCCAGCATGACCTTGCAAAAACTGTCTAGCCAGGTCATCAGTTCTTTCCTTTGATACAATCACTTCCCTCCTCAGAGCATTAGTCTCTTGACGAGCGGCGTGTACTTCGGCCCGCAATTCCCCCAGTAGTTGGGCCAACTGATCAGTCTCAGAAGTTTCCATAGCGCCTGGGTGGGAATTTGTAGGAAGGCTTCGCGTTCTGTAACGCTCACCTGACTCCCACGGAGGCGCTGGTCTAGTCTGGGTTGCTGTGGCCTCTTCGAGCGTGATGCGCAGAACTCGGAACACCGACTGAACAGGACCCTTAAATCTTGCTTGTCTGGCCCGTAGGAATATCCTTCTGCAGATGAGAAAGGGGATTAACAGTCTGCAGAATAGTGTGCTTGCTCCCCCCTCTCCCCCTTCGTTCTTCTCTAACTTCCTCCGAAATCCCCGGTTGAAGCTCACCTTATGGTTTGAAAGGATGAACTCTCCATCCTGCTTCTGGTGCAGGGGCGCGTGTTTGTCCAGTTACTTCACTGATTTTCAGAATGGCGCTGGCAAAATCCACTTGACTTTTCCGAGCGGAATGCCGTAAGTATGAAGATTACAAAAGTTCAAGTGTTGAGCCTCCTTTTCTGTTGCCTTCCTAACCTGTGATCTGTCCTTTATTTCAGGTGCAGAATGAAGGCGATGCGTTGAGGGATTGACTTGCCGATGGTAACCTCAGATAAGTTAGCGATGGGGGCGATCCCTCTTAATGTCTTTATATTCCTCCAGTAATGTCTTTTGTCCTTTCCCCATAGGGGCCGGGCTGCGGTGCCTGCCAACGTAGCGGCGCCGACCCGAAATGAGGAATGATCCACCAACAGAAGACCGGTAAGTGTTATGGCGGAAAATTAGGCTTTCCTCATATGTTCCTTCTGCTCACCTTTTGTCTCGTCTTCTCTCCCCTAGGCGCAGAGATGTGGCGGCTGGTGCAGACAGTCGCGGTGGAGCCAGAAGAACTCCCGAGGACAGGTGAGTGAAGTACGGCGCTGCAGCGAGCAACATGGTGCTTTTAAAAGAAAGTCTTTTCTCAGGAACGCTGGCGTGAAGGTTCCGGATGCAGGTAAGAAGTTTGATAAAATTCTTGGTTTTCACCTTTCTCTTCTCTTCTTTCCTTACAGGTTTTCCAGGATCGAGGCGGGCGTGGCTGGAGACCAGATGCAGGAGCAGACACGGTGAGCGTTCAGCTGCTTGGATGCAGAACAACGCGAAGCGTGAGCTACTGTCTGGGCGTGGCTTAAATAGCCTCCAAAGTAGTTCCAGGTAAGTATCCTTCCCTGGCCACGCCCGAGAGGCAAAATAGTCCCAATGAAAAAATAGTCCCTTTCAGGTCTCAGGGATGCCTGAATCTTGCAGCATGGTCTGCATCAGGTAAGTGCACAAAACACCTTCCTTTATGAGCCTGGCGCCTATGGCGCCAGGACTGATGTCCAACATGAGCCTGGCGTCAAAGGCGCCAGGACAGAGTCCAAAGAGCCCCTATAAGGGGCCGCTGGGCTTTTACCCAGGGGCATGATGCCTGCTCCTAGGGGTGCTGGGCCTGGCCTGGCGCTCCGGGGGTAGGCATCATGACAGTACGCACCTTATCTGGAGGCCTGCTGGTAGTCTTCAGCTCTGAATTTTCTTTTCCAGTGGTCGGCTTTCTTTCTGCCTCAGGATCATCACCTTTTATTTGAATTTCCCATTCAGTCCTCTGCAAACTCTCCTTGTCCAATCAAGCCAGCCAGACTGACTCCCCCAGCCCCCTCTGCGGGAACTGGTTCCATTCAGGCACATCAGCAGACAAAGGACAGGAATGTCAAACGCCTCCTCTGCATCCTGTCCTCACAGACACAGTGGATCCTAGGTGGGGACAGAAAGGTTCCCTGCCAAAGGCAAAAATCACACACAGACTTCCCCCTAATGAAGGACAACCACACAAGAAATGGCGACAGAAAGGAGCCACCATGTTAGAACATAGGTGACCTTTTTTTTTTGCCTAACCAAGGCTATGATTAGCAGTCAATATAGCACAAACATTGGTAGAACATGTCCACTGCCACCAGCCATAACTATAGGGTTGTCACTGTGACCAAAACGTCAAAGGAGCAGAGATAGATGGGGATACTAGGTATCCCCTTAGCACACCACAAAAGCTGGTGTGTGCTAATCATTCATAAATTCAAGTTTTTAGGACAGATACAAAGTATTCCTCTTTCCTTAAGAACAGTGGTTCTTAGGGAAAATTAATTAATATCAAAGGAGAACCCAAAGGGTCCCCAGGAACACTGCACACAGGGTGCTGTGTGCTACAAAAGTGTTACACAGATGCCTTTTAAGAGATATGTAGGAAAGCAAGACTCCATAAAAAAACAGAGCAAAGTACCCATGGTTAGAGCAAGTAAGAATGAATGAGGGGGGAAAAAGGCTCCCCTCATTCTGGAGAGAAAGAAAAGGTCCAGGGGGGTCTCACTAGGTGAGGGGATTAAGCATAAAAATGATAAATCTCCCTAACACCCCCCCCCCCTTTGTTCCTTAAAACCTTATATATAATCAGCCTTGGCGCTTTGCAGCAGAGAGGCTTTTCTGAAACGAAAAGCCACATTTTGTTTTTGTTGCTTGAATCTAGTGATTCTCGCAATATTATTGGGAAAAGCCACAAATGAAAGAACTCAAAATGCTATTTGCAGGTGAAAAGGGAGGCCTTCTAACTTTGAAATTAACTCCCCCCACGACCTTACAGAGTCTAATTAAACGTTCTCGACTTCAGAAAAAGACTAAAAACTCTTCTGTTTATGTAGTCATTCCTATGGGAACACTGATTGTTTTGCACCACAGCGCTTAGATGGCCTAGCCATAGGTGCTATCTAAATGGCAATCACATTAGGCTAGAGGCTGGCAGTGGGAAAGAAGACTGCATGTGATGTTGAGGATTTGGGGGTGGGTTGGGGAATCAGTTATGGCTAGAACATGTTTGGTTTATCAGGGGAAGACTGCTGGAATCTCAAAAGATTGAGATTCCAGCGGTGCTGCAAGACATGCTCAGAAGAAAATGTGCATCACACGAAGGAATGCGTGATAGGGGGTAATGGGAGAGAGTTAGTGAGGGAAAAAGCAATTGAGTGGAGTGAGGGGACCTGGAAAAAAAGAAGGGGGACACATGTTGAGTGCCTGTGAGGACGTGGAAGACTTTAATTTGAGCAATTTTTCCCATTATTGCGCAAATCAGCAATCCTCTAACGCAGGAACATCTGTTACTGGAAATAATTACTCTGAAGTTATCATGGGAATAAGGAATACATGACATCACTGATGTCATTATTGTGGTCATATGCTGCGCAACAAGGGGCAGCAAGTTAAGGTGGCTTTGCCTGAATTGTCTGCCGAATTTCTGGGGTTTTGTTGCGTTAAATGTTCACTTTAACATCCCTGCAACTCAATTTTTTTCACTGAAGGAAAATATATATTTCTGAGGCTTGTTGCACTGCTTAGAATCACATGCTTTGCATAGGCCGACGTAGCTGCAGGGTATTGCATATGAAGTTTTAGAAGTTTGAAAAGGGATGTCGACTGGTTGTGTTTGTAATCTTATCCCAAGTGTGACATTGACTGTACCCAAGATCCCTCATGCATCGAGTTCCCTCAGATTATTTCTTTCTGCCATTGTGGTTAGATGTGTTTCTTGCGGACGTAGCTACGCTTCTTTAGAGGTTTCACTTTATTAATATTTTGATGGTTTCCGCTCAGTGCTACATCTCAACGGAAGACCTACTCGACGACCAAAACAGACAAACGTTACGGCAACGGGTTTCAGCCTAGAAGCAGGAAAAGTGTGGGGGCTGGGAGGAAGGACAGATTCATTGCTTTCAAACAATGCATACCTCCATTTCCTTCTTTTACTGCTTTGGTCCACAGCATGAAGCAAACTCCATTTAATTTCTGTCCAAATTACAACAGAAAATATCTGTGGAAGGATACTCACAAAGTGTCCAACCACTGCCTTCCTCGCAATCATGAAGAGACCCATTCCGCATCCTGTAAACCTTTAAGGCTCAAAACCCTGAAGCAGCGGAGAACCAATGGGGGCCGCACATGCTATGATGGCAGAGTTGGAAACCACTGCCAGTATCTTTGAATCTGATCCAGAAGGATAGGGCAGCGAAGGCTATTTTCAGAGCCGAAGACACCACGAGGGAACCATCAGTCTCCCGCGTATCATTCCCCAGCCCCGAAAGGAAGTCACAGTGCACTGTTATGGGGAAAGCCTCTGGTGAGAAGGACGCACCCGCTCGCAGACCAACCACAACTCCCTCCGCCGGCCCACCATACTCCCACTCTTACAGCCATGGATACGTCCCATGGCTCACAACAGGGGGGATAATCGATCAGATCAAGACATCTGGTATGTAGATCAGGATGACCTTAGTCAAGACCCCGATGATGTATTGCTAGACGATCAGGATTGCCCAGATGTTGCAATCATTGAGACCCCAGATATTAGAGCACCTGATAGTGGTCATGTATCACATTTTGATGTTCAGTTGCTGTATAATGACCTGCTAAAGAGGCCTGTTCAACATTTTCACATACACACTGAAGAAACGGTCCCGGATAGTAATGATTTTGTGGAGGGCATTCTTAATGAAAAGAAGCCTGTCAGCCAGGACATTCCCTTGCTCCAGTCCATTAAAAAGAGAATCACTCCATCTCTTTCTACATCTTCTCTCACAAGGGCAGTGAAAATATTCAAACCCTCACCTTCTGACCTATACATCAAGGGACATGTCAAACCTGACTCCTTAGTAGTTACCACTACCAGAAAGCGAGAGGGTGTCCACTCTGCCTAAAGTGTATAATCATTTGCACTTTGTTAGGGGGAGCTTCTGAGGGTAACGCATTAACACCTCAGGCGCCTATATGACCAGGATTGCAAACAATACAACTCTGCTTTCAAGCTACACCACCATTCAATGGGATGAAGTGCTCAAAACCCTGGACTCAGTGCCTGAACCTACTAGGTCACATCTTCACCACTTGCTTCCCTTCTGTGGAGATCTTAAGCAAACTATTCTAAAAAATATCCTGGACTTCGTGGACATCTCAGGGAGAGTCATTGCTGAAGGAACCCTTTTAAAAAGGCACTTGTGGCTATGTGGTTCCGGGTTTAAACCCGAAACTCAAGCTGCACTAATCAGCATACATATTGAAGATGAAGTCCTGTTCACGAACACCATTGATGAAGAAGTCGAAACCACCAAAAAAGAACACCAGACTATAAAAACTCTAGGACAAATTATCAATAAGCCATATAGCCAGATGGCTGTCTTCAACTCACTGTGTAATTTTCGTAGCCAAGGGTTCAGTAGATCCAACCAGGATTTGGGGCTTCTGGCTCCTCTTTTTATAATCGCCAGTCTCAGTATACCTCCTATTAGTCCAACCAACAGAGGGGGTGTCACCAAGGAAAAGGGCGAGATAGAGTTGCAGCCTAGAGGCTCAGCAGCCCGGGCCAACAAATGACAGGCCGGTTCACGTTTCCTGCCATTCCTCACCAGTCAGGGGTCGCATGAATCGTTTCTGCATGCTCGCGACAGTGGCAAAAGGGTACTCTATCAAGTTCATCGAAACACCACTGCTCTACTTGTTCAAGAAACATGTCTTCAGAACATTTTCTCATTTTACAAGAGGAGATTCTAACACTACTGGAAAAAGGAGCAATAGAACTGGTACCACCTCTGAAAGAAGAAAAATGTATTAATTCAGTGTGCTTCCTTGTTCCAAAGAAAGATCTAACAATGTGCCCAGTGCTGGACCTGCACCCTGCAAACATGTATATCAAGCCTCAGAAATTGAGGATGAATGCATTACAGGAGGTAACTCCCCTTCTAAAACAGGGGATTACATGGCAACATTAGACATGAAAGATGCATACTTTCATATTTCAGTGTTGCCAGCGCACAAAAAATAGATAGGATTCAAAGCGGGGGACAAGCACTACCAATTCAAAGTGCTACCATTCAGCATAACCTCAGCCCCCAGGGTGTTTACAGAGTTCCTAGAATGGGCTGCCCACTTGCGAAGGCAGTACATTACAGCATTCCCTTACTTAGATTGGCTAATAACAGGAGACGCACCACAAAGTTGTCTACAGAACACACAGCTAACAGTTGACCTACTGTTCCATTTGGGATTCTCCATTAATGAGAAGGTCAAGTCTAGTGCCCAGCCAAGTAAAACATTTCTGGGACTAGTCTTCCCCTCCAACGAGAAGGTCAAAAACGTGTTGTTTCAAACACCTCGGTATGTAGCCGGTTGTCAAGTAGCAGTGCAAAAGAACTCCTTCTGGGAATGATGGCCTCCTGCATTTATCTAGTGCCACACGCTCGACTGTGCATACGTCCAATGCAAGAGTGGTTAGCTAAACAATGGTTGCAAGCAAGCGGTATGTGGGATGTTCTAGTGGTGTTTTTGCAACCTCTAGTTCACTCTATGCAGTGGCGGTCCAAAGACATTATCTCTGCACATAAGTGCATTGCAACAGGTTTCACACTCATCCAGCAGTTGTAGAGGAGAAGGGCTCTACAGAGACTGTAACAGGGGTATCAGCACCTTTACACAAACAGTTCTCGCTCTAATCCCTTCTTTAGACCAAAATAAGTTACAAGGGCCCAGAGAGAGACCTGAGCCAGTGTCTTCATTATAACATAACTAAACTAATGTTACAGCATAAGACTATTTTAGAATTTACAGATCCTAGGGAAATGTTCAGGTTATTAAATTGGTTTGTACCTGAAATAGACAGCTGAACTATGCCATAGTTGATCTCTTTTTAAGCACGAATGAAAGAGTGGTTGAAGAGGGGAGGTTGACAAGAATTTAAAGAACAGTGACGCTTAAAACACACAAGATAGAACAAGAAAAGAAGAAAAGTATACGATTTACTTTTAGATAAGTGGCACACCAGCGAGACCTAGATTTATTTTCACAATAGGCAGATTTAGTGAAAAAAGCACGCTATCCTTGTGTCTCTAAGTGTGTGGACTCCTAGCGCTTCTCTTCTACAACTGCTGTATGATTGTGTCCAATTCCTTTCCTTTCCCCTCCTCACCTGAATGGTAATCCTCCAATTCGTCTGTATTGAGACGCCGACGGGCGCAGAGATCTCTCCTTGAGGATGAAGAAACTTGCCTACCACGAGAGGAAGCCACAGTGAATGCTTGAAAACAAGCAGTCCTGGGACTCCTCTCCCGTAGTAGACGACAAGGGAAAAAGCCTTCTTGGCACAAAAAACCCTTGCGAGACAGGAAGTCGAGCCAAAGTCTTTCTTGAGAAGAATGATGGTCCAGCAGTAGACGAAGTGATGGGTGATTGTCACTACGGGCTGAGGTGGCGGAGCAGAGCCGCAGGCGAAGGCGACCAGAGAACGCTCTCACAACAAAGGGGAGCGCCTAAGGGCGACTCAAGTAGGAATACTCGAGCGGTCACTGTACCCAGGAGCAAGAGAGGGAGAGAGAGAGAGAGAGAGAGAGAGTCCGCAAGGAGCATGGGCGAGCTGCCGGAACAGAGAGAGGAGCAGACCCAAGACCAGGAAGGGAAAGCGAAAGAGAGGGGGAAAATGGCGGTAGAACAAGAGGTATCGCGAGGAGCGATAAAATGAAAAGACAGGGCGGCGAAGCCGCAAGCTGAAAACTAGCGTCTCACCCAAAAGTCAGAAGCGGAAACTACTGAGGGTTGCAACGCAATGATCGCTGGGAGAGGAAGACTTAAGTACCTCCCAGCGATCGCCAAGCTATAGGAAGACTAGACCGTGACTGCACGCAAACAACACAACGTGCTGGACACTACGGTCGGCACCGGAGCTTCCATCGCGGAAGTAACCGCCAATCGGCTCGGCGGCGCATGACAGTATGCCCCCTTCCAGGACGAAATCCCCCAGGTTTACCTGGAAAACACTGATGGAAACCTCTCAGCAATCGGGGGGCATGGATGTTGGAGACCGGTTCCCAGGAGTCCTCCGACACCGGGTAACCCTTCCACGAGACTAGATATTCTAATCGACCTCTGTAGAATCTGGAGTCACGGATAGCTGCAACTTCGTACTCCTTAGCACCCCCAGAACCCTGAATATGAAAACGAGGAGGGAATCGTTGGTGAGGATTTTGAGTGAAGGGTTTGAGTAGAGAGGAGTGAAAAACAGGGTGAATGCGATTGAGAGGAGGAGGCAGCTTCAATTTGAAAGAAACAGGATTGATTTTAGATAGAATGGAAAAAGGTCCTAGAAAGCGAGGAGAAAGTTTGGAAGGGTGAACCCATCGAGGTAGGAACTTGGTAGAGAGCCACACCTTGTCCCCCGGTTGCCAATCGGGGCAAACCTGCCGGTGTTTGTCAGCCTGTTCCTTGTTTCGGATGCTGCTCCTTTGTAGACTGCACTTAGCCGTTTTATGCGCTTCCCCAATGGACTGGAGAACTGATTCCGTAGTGGGTGAATTGGTGGGCACCGGAATCAGAGGAAAAATGGATCGAGGATGCACTCCGTACGTGCAAAAAAAAGGAGTGAGACCTATAGCGGAATGGGTGGAATTGTTATACACAAATTCCGCTGTGGGTAATAGAGATACCCAGTTATCCTGATGTTGGTTAATATAGCATCTCAAATACTGCTCTAGGGTGGCATTCAGTCGTTCCGTCTGGCCGTTCGACTGAGGGTGAAAACCAGAAGAAAGAGCCCTTTCTATGCCGACCCTAGAGCACAATGCTTTCCAGAAGTTTGAGACGTACTGACTGCCTCTGTCGGAAATGATCTTATCTGGTAGGCCATGCAGTCTAAAGACGTCTCTAGTAAAGGTCTCCGCCATTTGAGTGGCGGTAGGTAGTCCAGGTAGCGGAGAAAAATGTGCCAACTTGGTGAAAGTGTCAATCGTCACCATGATGCATGTACAGGAATCAGACATTGGTAGATCCACAATGAAATCGGTTGATATGAGACCCCATGGGCGTGTTGGCAATTCTGCTTGAGTAAGTAAGCCTAAGGGTCTCCCAGAAGGGTATTTGGCTCTAGCACATATCGGGCAAGCCTTGACGTAGTCTTTAGTATCTCCTTTTAACTTTGGCCAGAAAAACCTTCTTGCGATGAGTTCGGTTGTGTTTGAGATCAAAAACCCAACTTTGGATTGATCGGTGGCAAAAGCACGAGGCCTAAAGGTAAAGTACACCACACACACTTCCAAGAATTCTTTTATCTTCTTTGGTGAACCGTCAAACTTCCCTGAAGGGAGCGTCATGGGAGGTACTTCGGCAGGCGGAACCTCTCGGGTAGTGGCAAGCTGTCGTAGGACTACGTTTTCAGTCTTGACGGTCTGCAACTCTTGGGATAAACCCTGAACCGCCTTCCAGAGTTCCTGGATCTGTTCCTCTGCCGACATCTTAGTTTCTTGGCGTTGCAATCTGTCCAATTCCTTTCCTTTCCCCTCCTCACCTGAATGGTAATCCTCCAATTCGTCTGTATTGAGACGCCGACGGGCGCAGAGATCTCTCCTTGAGGATGAAGAAACTTGCCTACCACGAGAGGAAGCCACAGTGAATGCTTGAAAACAAGCAGTCCTGGGACTCCTCTCCCGTAGTAGACGACAAGGGAAAAAGCCTTCTTGGCACAAAAAACCCTTGCGAGACAGGAAGTCGAGCCAAAGTCTTTCTTGAGAAGAATGATGGTCCAGCAGTAGACGAAGTGATGGGTGATTGTCACTACGGGCTGAGGTGGCGGAGCAGAGCCGCAGGCGAAGGCGACCAGAGAACGCTCTCACAACAAAGGGGAGCGCCTAAGGGCGACTCAAGTAGGAATACTCGAGCGGTCACTGTACCCAGGAGCAAGAGAGGGAGAGAGAGAGAGAGAGAGTCCGCAAGGAGCATGGGCGAGCTGCCGGAACAGAGAGAGGAGCAGACCCAAGACCAGGAAGGGAAAGCGAAAGAGAGGGGGAAAATGGCGGTAGAACAAGAGGTATCGCGAGGAGCGATAAAATGAAAAGACAGGGCGGCGAAGCCGCAAGCTGAAAACTAGCGTCTCACCCAAAAGTCAGAAGCGGAAACTACTGAGGGTTGCAACGCAATGATCGCTGGGAGAGGAAGACTTAAGTACCTCCCAGCGATCGCCAAGCTATAGGAAGACTAGACCGTGACTGCACGCAAACAACACAACGTGCTGGACACTACGGTCGGCGCCGGAGCTTCCATCGCGGAAGTAACCGCCAATCGGCTCGGCGGCGCATGACAGATTGTGAAAACTGTTGCAATGCACTTATGGGCAGATGTGTTTGCCCTTCTTTTTTGTTAATACTTAATTGTCAGGGCAGACCCTGCTTACATGGATATCAGGCTCCCTTCTGTGTTATGTGGTCCAAAGACAATGTGGTCGAAAGACAATCTGTTAAAGGGAAAACCTTTCAAAACACCAGCAATGTAAGCAACTCTGACAACAGACGCATCCCTAACAGGGTGGGGCACTCACTTTCTCCATCACACTGCACACAGGGATTACCCAAGAAGCATATCAACCTTCTAGAACTGCTAGCAGTCTTCAGAGCTCTTCGAGCATTAAAATCATAGCTAATACACAAGACAGTCCTCATCCTGACAGACAACACCACAGTCATGTTTCATATAAACAAATGTGAGAGGGAGGGGAACTCGTTCTCCTGGGCTGTCCAAACTAAACAGAACATTTGGCTGTGGGTCCTAAAACACAACATGTTTCTTCTAGCACAACATGTTCATGGGCCACTCAATTCTCTGGCAGACATACTAAGCAGAAGTGCTGTGCTACACTCAGAACATGAGTGGCAACTAAACACAGACGTGCCACACAACGTCTTCTCAAACTTGGGGTATCCAGAAATAGACCTCTTTACTACTCAAGAGCGCACACAATGGCTAGACCATACATCCAGGTTTTCCCAGAAAGCTTCCAAAGGGAACGCACTGCAAGTGAATTTGTCAGGCTAATTTTCTTGCTCTTTTTCCAACAAAACCTCTTCTCAACTAAGTAGTCTACAAGCTATACCGGGAACAAGCAAAACTTTGATAGCTCCTATGTGGGCACGACAATCATGGTTCTCACACCTGCAGATGATGTCCCTGTGTCCTCCCATGAAACTACCATGTCTAGCCAAGATGTCACAGGATCGAGGGACGACACACTGCCCGTGCCCCCAGACACTGAACTTAGCAGCATGGCTCCGGAGGTCATAGAATTTGGACACTTAAATCTAGACCAGAGATGTATTGAAATTCTTAGAGGCACATAAACCAAACACATCACTATTTTACAAATGGAAGCTTTTTGTTTTATGGTGCAAGGCACGTTCACTTAATCCAATAGAATGCTCACTGTCAAATATAGTACACTATCTGTTAGACTCATGCTTAGTCTTTAAGTACACATAGCGGTTCTCTCAGCATACACCAGTTCACAGAGAGGTTTTTGGTGGAAAGTACCTGTAGTAGGGTTCAAGAAATGATACTCTCCAATTTCTAATCATAGTCCCGGCTGGAACCTAACTATTGTACTTAAAAGGCTCCTGGGTGCCCCCTTCGCCCCTATGCACAAAGCCTGTCTTCAACATCTCACATACAAGACAGCTTTTCTTGTGGCTATTACATCCATCAGATGGGTCAGTGAACTGCAAGCACTATCAATACAAGATCCCTTTGTTATCCACAAAGACAAAGTAGTGCTGCGCACACACACACAGTTCTCACCAAAATGTATCTTAACATTCCATGTGAACCAGTCAATCAATCTTCCTGCACTTTTTCAACACCCCGCAAAGGCAGCAGAGAAGAGCCTTCATACCCTAGCTGTAAGAAGGGCAGTGATATACTACCTACAAAAGATTCAAACTATCAGAAAAACACAATTTTTCAGTGTCCATAGCCACAGGAAGAGAAGGTGGCCCTGTCTCTATATCAGCAATTTCAAAATGGATTGTCAACTGCATCCAACTTTGGTATTCCCTTGCTTAGAGAACGTTGCCATTTAAGCCTAGAGCACACTCAACTCGAGGCACAGGGAAACTAGCTTTCATAGCAAATGTGCCCTTATATGCCATTTGCAAAGCTGCCACTTGGAGTTCAATTCATACTTTCACCCAACATCACTGCCTTGACACACATTCTAAGGGTCATACACAGATGGGACCAGCTGTGTTTGAACATCTATTTGTAATGGGAAATCCAGTTGTGGGAGATATAAAAGTCTTTTCCGTATTCATATAGGCAGACAAGGTGGTTTGGAATGGGAGTTTCATTGTGGAATGGGAGTCCTTGTCGGGGAGTCACTTCAGTGAGGTCCTACTTGCCCAGACCCCTAAGGAATGTCTGGCATAGTGGGCTCACCTCCCTAGCTTCAAAGTGGATGAAGAGGCACATTGTTCACATTTGGCATAAGGTACCTATAGATATTTTCTCACACACATGTGTTTCTTCCAGAATGCCTTTAATCCCCCCTCCCCCACTATAGACAAACCTACGCACAATAGCTTATCACTTTCCTGGCTACCTAATGGAGAACGCTCCATATAAATTCTGCCCTAGGTGCAATAATAAAATGTCCCTGGTAGGACATACACCAAGTGTGTAATAACTTCCTTCTGTGGGATCGCAACGAGAGACTGCAATGCCTGCAGGCTTTTTAGACCGAAAACACAGAGGACTATCGAACAAAAAGGTGGGCAGCCTATGCTATGCAGGCTGAAAAGAGACTGGGCGAATCTGCTGTGCCCGCAGAAGATCTCGAGCTACAGGAAGCGGGCATTAGTTTCGAGAATGACACCAATGAGCAAGAAACGGAGGAAACCCAAACTGTTTCCTCGTAGCCGCCTGCCCCCAACTCCATAGGGCCGATGTCAGGTTGTGCTGTGGAAACTACCTTTAGCGTCCAGAAGCCTGCTGCAGACCCAAAGGCCAAACTAAAACTAGACGATATTCGTACAAAGCATGCCTAAAATGTGCACATTGCCGCATAAAACGAAGACACCAACTGAACAGGCGGGGACACACACAAACACAGGGCTGCATCCAAACATTCAATGTTGCACCAAGAAAGATCACGACACCAGAACATATGTCTAAGCGAGACACTTCGACAGCAAAACCCCAGAAATCACACCACATACAGACCGAGAATAGTAGGGGAACTTCATCCACAGAGGGTAAATATGCACTCAGCCTCATTACGAGTACAGAGTGTGAGAGGTCAGAAATGAAAGCCAGACACAAAGTTGTCATGTTTTTGGTTAAATGCTTTTATTAAATTACAGGTTGGAAAAATGTCTCTCTGGCCCTGCACTAAAAACTAAGGAGCTGTCTTTGTCAGGATGTCAGAAATCAAATGGTGTCCTTGTGTCCAAACCTTCTACCATGATCCCCACACTACAAACAAAATAATAAAGTGAGAAGGGAAATATCTTTAACCTGTTGTTTGCAAAAAGTGTTCATAAATAAAAATAGAACAGCTCCAAAGTAAATGTTCTCCAAGATGAAAAGATATTGGTTACAGAAGGGGATTCCCTTCCCCTGGATTCTTCAATGCTGTAACAATGTCTTTATCTGACAGCACTTCCTTTGGTCTGGTCTGCAGCACTTGCCTTGGCACACCCTCCACCCTAGAGGTTCGCACTTAAACCTAACAGGCCGTGTAGCACTCATCAACCCAAGCACTTCTGTGGCTTGCCCTTGAGCTCAGACACCCAGGTGCTTACCTCCCTCTGCCCTCTTCCTTGCTGCACTTGCACATTCTGAATACTCGCAAGTCATAGTAGGATTGTCCTTTTTCCCCTCCAGCTCTTTTTAAATATTTTGTTTTGTAATTCACTTTCATTCCCTTGTTCCCTCCCCTCACTCTCAGTGGCGCTTTGAAACAGTATTTTACTTGCTGTATAAGCGCCTAACAAGCAAACAATAAATACAATTAGAATAAATAACAGTTGTTTGTGTCTTTCTTGGCCCACAGCAATACTGTTGAGCTGTTTACTGTGTAAGTCCTTTAACAAAAGTTCCTTCTTGGATCAACAAACACTGTCTTTTCTTAAAACTTCTTGTAGGTTTGCAATTTGCCTGGTATTTGTCTGCTGGGACTGTTTATGAACTTGCAACTTCCTGGTATGCTCCCCTGCCAGAAGTCCATTCATTAGTTTCTCTTTGTAGTCAAAATGACATACACCCTCCTTGCTTCACTATATCAGTCTGTTTCAATTTTCGTTTCAAACTTTCCCCACATCTGCATTCCATGCACTCGTATGTGTTTGGGATTTGTCTTAGTACTCTGCCTTCTTGACTCGCAAACAATCTTCTTATTATTTCAATCTCCGAAGCCTTACAACACTTAAAGGGTGGTTGCGAGGCCCCCGAAATGCCCTGGGGTCCCCACTCTGCTTGGGCTGGCTCACCAGCTCTGTGCACCGTCTTCAGTCCATTTTGTGCATAAGCGGCATAGCTGCCGCTTGCTTCCCACCCTGGGTTGCCTTGACAACTATCCTGCTTCTCTCGCAGTTCCGCTCTTGCACGCCTGTTCTCTCTGTCAGGTCCTGGTAAAAGCAACGCTGCCTCGTGGAGTGCCAAATGCCCAGGAACCCTCTTGTGGCTCCTGACACCTCTGCGGCACCACCTGCTCTTGCAACAACACTTCCCTTTTGTTCTGGCGAACCTCTTTGCTCTGCCACACTGGCTCAAGCCTCCAGCTTCCACACTCCTCCGATTGAGATGCATCGTCTTCTCCTAGACCGTTTGAACTTCTGCTCAAAGGGTGAGTTCCATCTTAAATTTCCCACACAATGGGACTTTCGGAAAACAACTAGTACATTCATTGAGCTTGTGACTCCTATTACTCTGCTTCATTCCCTTTCTCGTCCCAGTACTTGAGTGGTTATGGGAACTGGACTGCATTGATGTCAGCTGATGCATAGTATTTGGAAAATCTCTCTCAATTATTCCATATGACAAGTCAGTTCTATATGAAGGGGAATTAGAAGTGAAAAAGGTTTTCTTGGAGCTTTTTAGACCAGGAATGGGAGATTGGTCGTAACGATGTTGGGAAAACATTCCTCTGCTTTCCTTAAAGGGAGAAGGGGAACAGATACATGGCAGTAGGCCATTGGGCTATTGAGTAGTAGGGGCTCTTTTTCATGGGAAAATGGGAGATAACGTCTCATCCAATGAAGTCATGACATCTCCCCAGTAGTTGTCTCCTCCCACGAGATCCTCCCGCATAGAACTACCCACAGGGTCAAGATCAGGTAGCGGCTTCCGTCCCCTGGCCACATGGGAGGAGGTCACCGCAGGGGAATCTGTGATGGCGCCATTGGATTCATCACAGGAGGTAAGTGCAAGTAATGGAATTGGTGCCCCTGAAGGGTCCCGTACCTCAGCACGGGTAGAGGCTCTTGACGCAGCCCGGCCGGAGCTCCAGGGTGGCCGTGGTGCTCTCCCTGGTCTAATGTCACCCGTGTGTGAACAAGTCTGAAAAAGGGTGCTGGTGTCAAGGGGCGCCACAAGCAGGACCCTTTCCTCCACGGGGCCAGAGCCGCTTATAGCCGGTGGCTTTGAGTTCCATGGTATTCGAGGGTTAGTACCGGTCCTTGGGGCCAATGTAACCCATGTGTTGCCATGTACCCAAAGCCAGCAGGACCTTTGCCCAGGGGATGGATGGTAAAGGCCTTTGCCGCCCACGGCCATTGGAATGCATTGACACCCATCCGTACTTCCAGAGATGTGCAGCCATCTGGTATTTCAATTTGACATTTTTCTCCAGTTGGGTCAATAAGGAGGCCAGACACTTTTCTCTGTCACCCTGAGTACATAGATTACAATACAGCTTGGTCACCTTCCCCAGGATTAGTATAGACAGTCTTTCTGGTTATCGGTCTGTGCTCCACATGGTTCTCAGGCCCCTGTGGGGGGCTAGATGCTTTACGCGCCCAGGCCAAATCTCCATGACTGTCTATGGCTTTCCCTGGTACTTGGCGCAATGCCACCCATGTGTGCCACCTTGCAAACGGGGTGCATGTGTCAAGCTGCATCCCGAGCAGGCCCTTTTCCTCCATGGGGCTTGAGCCACTTATAGCAGCCGGCCTTGAGTTCTATGGCATTCAATCGTTAGTCCAAGTCCTTGTGCCAATGCCACCTGTGTGTGGACAAGTCCCCAAGCCCAGCTGCAGTCGCAGGGAGCACTGGCAGGGTCCCCATCTCACCCCAGAGGGAAAAGCTTGAATGTGGCTGGCCAGAGCTCCTGGATGGCTGGGGGTGCTTCACCCTGCCTCTCTATGTTATCGATTTGCTGCACTTTTGCTCCATCTAGGGTTGGACTGCTTAGCCAGCCTCGGCTGTTTCAAGCAATTAGCTTCCATCCACCTTGGGACCGTGTCACAGGTATGCTCACCTCAGGGAGGGCCCACTTATGTGGGTGACTCTCCCTTCCAAGCAGAGTGAAGGCTGAGCAGCCCAGAAGCTCCCTAGTGGTCAGATCAGAGTGGATGGGGTTGAGTGATGCTAGCACCAGTGCGGTCCCCATAAGCCATGCTGTTGCCCCTTGCCCACTGAGAGTGTTTCTCCAGCAGTTTGGAACAAATGTTCTGTGGGGTGCTGATCTCCTCTGTCACCACACCAGTGGTGGCATGTGGAAGAACCCCATACCGTTTAAGTTGTAACTGGGCCCAGCCTCTCCCTCCCACCCCTCCTGGGCAGGCTGGGCCACCGGCGCCCACGTGACAGACCTGTCCAACCAAACTGCACCTGTCAGGGGACACGCTGACCCTTGGGTCCCAAGGACAGCCCAGAGGGTGCAAAGGTTGGGCCGAGGTTGGTGCACGGCCCTCCCATACCCCCCCCTGTTGCCACCCTCCAGCAGGTCCAGCTACCTGGTTGATCCTGCGAGTACCATATGCTTTTCTCAAAGATTAAGCCATGCACATGTAAGTACACACGGCCGGTACAGTGAAACTGCGAATTTGAGGCCCTGTAATTGGAATTAGTACATTTTAAAACCTTTAACGAGGATCCATTGGAGGGCAAGACTGATGTCAGCAGCCGTAGTAATTCCAGCTCCAATAGCATATATTAAAGTTGCTGCAAAAAGCTGATAGTTGGATCTTTGGATCGAGCTGGCGGTCCGCCGTGAGGCAAGCTACTTTCTGTCTCAACTCCTGCCTCTGGGCGCCCCCTTGATGCCGTTGACTGAGTGTCCTGGGGGTCCGACGCATTTACTTTGAAAATATTAGAGTGTTCAAAGCAGGCCGGTCACTTGAATACTTCAGCTAGGAATAATGTAATCTGATTTGGTTCTATTTTGCCGGTTTTCGCAACTGGGGACATGATTAAGAGGGACGGCTGGCAGCATTCGTATTGTGCCGCCAGAGGTGAAATTCTCGGGGTGATGCAAGGTGAACCAAAGCGAAAGTATTTGCCAAGAATGTTTTCATTAATCAAGAACGAAAGTTGGAGGTTTGAAGATAAGATACCGTTGTAGTTCCAACCATAAACTATGCAGACTAGCGATCCGGCTGCGTTATTCCCATGACCCAACCAGCAGCTTCCAGGAAACCAATTGACAGAAGGGCACCACCAGGAGTGGAGCCTATGGCTTAATTTTACTCAACATGGGAAACCTCACCTAGCCCCAACACAGAAAGGATCGATGGCTCTTTCTCGATTCTAGGGGTGGTGGTGCATGGGCATTCTTAGTTGGTCAAGTGATTTGTCTGGTTAATTCCAAAAACGAACAAGACTCCTCCATGAAAATTAGTTACGCGACCCCCAGCGTTCAACTTCTTAGAGGGACAAGTGGTGTTCAGCCTCACAAGATCAAGCAATAACAGGTCTTTGATGCCCTTATATGTCCGGGGCTGCATGCGTGCTACACTGAATGGATCAGCATGTGTCTACCCTTCGCCGACAGATGCAGGTAGCCTCCTGAACTCGGTTTGGGATAGGGATTGGGTATTGCAATTATTTCCCATGAATGAGGAATTCCCTGTAAGTGCGGGTCATAAGCTTGCGTTAATGTCATGATCTCTGCTTCCAAAAGATCAGGACTTGCCCGACTCCCGTGGAAGCAGACCCATAACCCCGGTTCCGAGTGCCAGCCAGTCCCAATTGGGACCTTTTGGACCCTGTCCTGGCGCCAGTGGCACCAGGCTCATAAAGATGCCCAGTCCCAGCGCTGGAAGCGCCGGGCTCATAATGCTTGGGTGGACTTACCTGCAGCAGACCATGCTGCTTACTTACCTGCCAGTTGAACCCCTGATCCTCTTCTGTTTGGGACTACTTTTCCTGTTGGGTGGGGCAGGAGCCACTCCCTAGGTTCAGAACACTGGAACTCTTCTGGAAAGCAGGAACTCTTTTCTTACCTAGGCGTGGCTGTGGAAGGAGACACCTAAGCACTACAGGAGGCTATTTAAACCGCACCCGATGGATGAATCTTGCTTTGCGTTATTCTGCATTCTCTGCAGCAGAACGCTCATCGTGTCTTCTGCTTCTGATCCTGGGCCTAAGGGAACAAAGGCTTACCATCCTGGAATCCAGTCTTCAGCAGCACCTGTAAAGACAGTCTTCAGCAGCACCTGTAAAGACAAAGAAAGAACAGGTTAGCACTACGGTCTTCAGTGGCAGCGCATCTCTTACCTGGTCCATCGGCTGTCACCAACGCATCGCGCTGCATTCCGGCATCTGAAAGACAAAGGCTTACCTACTCTTCGCATGCTCCGGAGGTCTTCGCACTGCATTCCGGCATCTGAAAGACAAAAGCTTACCAGCTCTTTGCACGCTCCGGAGGCCTTCGGCGCTGCATCCCGCATCTGAAAGACAAAAGAAGGTGCGTTTAAAGACATTGGGCAACTTTATTACTCACGTGCCATTACTCCTTCCCACGCCGAATCCAGTGGGTATTCCAGCACCCTTCAGCTTCTCTAAAGCTCCGAACTTGTACCTGCAAGATAAAAGGGACAGTCAGTGCGCATCGTGAAGCAGGCTACAAGCGCTTACTTACGTGCTTCCAGGCGCTTCTATTCCTCACGCGAGTTCGATCCTCAACTCTCATCAGCCCGCCATCCGCCATCGCCGGAACCCTGCAAAACAAGAGATATCATTACAAAAGACTTTTAAGACATTTGAAGTGCCCAGAACTTACCGTTCGTGCAGTTAACGACGGACAGCAGTCCTCTGAGGTCAAGAGGCCTGCACCCTTATCCAGTGAAGAAACTGGTTACGGCACCCTGCCCCGAGGCAGATGGAGAGCTTGGCGTTCACTTACCTAAGGTGAGGGTGTTAACCTTTGGGGTTCTACAGGAGAAGAGAAAGGGAAGAGGAGAGAGGCACCCAATAACCCCAGTTCATTAATCCCATACTTTCTATCTGCAGACATCTTACTCTTCGAGTCAGACATACAGTGCACAGAGGTCCAGCCCAAAGAGCCAACCGTGTGTTACACATCACCTTTGAAGATACGGCATTCACCCAGTCAAGACCGGCGCCTCTGCGGTAATCAGGTGAGCGTTACAGTTAATTAAGTTACTGCCCTTTGTACACACAGGCCGTTGCTACTACCTTTTGGATGGTTTAGTGAGGTCCTCAGATTGGCACCACCAGCAATGGCCCTGACGGAGCGCTGAGAAGACTATCAAACTTGACTATCTAGAGGAAGTTAGTCATAACGTTTCCGTAGGTGAAACCGTGGGAGGGTCATTAACGGTGGAGCAGATGAAGGGAGAGCCGTGGGCTCCGACATCGGTTGTGTCCCAGACGAGCACACCCGCAGCCTGGGGCGCCCCTCGTGCTACAGTCTGGTGGAAGGGCTCCCCAGCGCAGGCCAAAGGAGGTTCAGGGGGGTCCCTTACCTAGCAGATGGATGGGGATGTACAGCAGGGTTGGCTTGACCAGCCCGGTGGAGCCATCCCCAGTCATGCACCAGAGAGGGAGCCCGAGTGTCCCCCTCTCTTCTTTGGGCCAGCCCCTGAGCCGCCGGGCCAGCCAAATGACCTCCTCTCTCACAGGTGTTGGTGGGTGCACACCAGTCGGAAAGGAAGTCCTGGTTGGGGGCAGCCGGGAGTCAAGGGAACCCTGGCTGTTCTTGAAGGATGCCTCCCCAGGTGGACAGGGGCCCGGCTCGCCGGGTGAGCTCTGAACCATGATGCAGCCGGGCCTGCTGAACGGGCGGGCATTGAAGTTCTGGTTGCCCACTGCTGTGGGTGAGTGATGACCAGGCTTGCCAGCACAACAGGCAACCTTCCCTCATGCCCAGGTACCTGAAGCTCGGCCGTGCTGGGGTTTGAAGACTACAGTGGTCCCACCGACCCCCCTCTACCCATAATCTCTCTGGTTGTCCTCTCCATCCCCCGAAAGGGGAGCAGGAGGTCACGGTTGGGGAAGAATGAGTGGATCGGCCTGCCTCCATCACTGTGGGAAGCCCCAGCCATGCTGCTACAGATGGTGGGGTAGGCTTCCCAGGCTGAGCGTCTGGAATTTTTTGTTTTAAAACCATAATGGTCTTTGCCGACCACCAATTGAGGAAACTAGTGGGGATGCTGGGCCATCTCACTGCGCACATGCAGGACAGGTGGTCCTGCCTCCCCACAGCACTGGCAGGTTGGGGCCAACGTCTGGAATAAAGTTGCCTGTGGCTCTTGACTCTTGGCTGTGGATCACTCTGCTGGCACATAGATGAAGAACACAGCTAGCTACTGTTGAGAATTTTGTGAATAGTAGGACACATTGATCATCAACACTTTCAACGCCCCTTCCGGCCACTGGTTCCTCCCGGGGCTAAGCCAGTCTGAGGATGATTTGAATGTCAATTGCCCAGGGGACCGGCTGTCACAGGGACCCCTGTTCCATTCATCCCCTTAATGTCAGACCCTGATCAGCACCGTCACAGGATCCCTGCACCCAGTGTGCAGTGCAGACTTGTTGCTGGCACGTCCTGGCCTCCCCGTTTCCCCCACCTTGTGCGGTTCAGGAGGGACAGGCGCCTGGCGTGCCCTGGTGGTGGCAGGCCTTACAAAAATATTGTGCACCTTCCCCTAACCTGGGGCTCCTGGCCATGCCGCGGAACGGCCCTGGAGCGCTGGCTTTGTAACTGTGTCCGGCAGGGACCCTCCCTGCAGGTGGGCTTCGGCTGCAGGATAGGGCAGCGCACACTCATCCATGCCAGAGACAGAGGGCTGAGGCATCCCCCCTCTTCAGCCTTGGGCCCGAGGCTGGCCACCCCGAACTTGGGCTCCCCGACTATGACCTCAGATCACGCTTGTGAATTTAAGCATATTACTAAGTGAATTTAAGCATATTACTAAGTGGAGGAAAAGAAACTAACAAGGATTCCCTCAGTAACGGAGAGGGAAGCGCCCAGCACCTAATCCCCATCGTGCGACGGACATGTGAAATGTGGCATACAGAAGACAGACTCCCCGGCGTCGCTCAGGGCACCCAAGTCCTTCTGATTGAGGCTCACAGCATGGATTGTGTTAGGTTGGTAGCGGCCTCCGGTGTGCTGGGATCGGGTCTTCTCAGGGTCAGGTTTGCTTGGGGAATGCAGCCCAAATCGGGTGATAAACTCCATCTAAGGCTAAATATGGGTGCGAGACCGATGGCCATCAAGTAACAGAAGGAACTTTGAAGAGACAGTTCAAGAGGGCGTGAGACCGTCGAGATTGGGTCCGTGCAGTCTGCCCAGGGGATTCAACACGGTGGGCGGTTGGTTGTCTGGAACAGTGGAACAACTTACGGGACTGCCACCCGGCCAAACCCTACCCCTGCAGGGTACATTTCCTCTGTTGTGGTGCACAGCGACCGGCTCTGAGTCAGCTGGGAAGGCCCCAGGAGAGTAGGTTGCTCTCTGCTCCGACGGAGAGTGTTACAGCCCCCTGGCACAGACTTCCTTCTAAAAAAGAGCTACAAAAAGATTCAATATACAGACAGAAGATCCCCATGAGGAGACATTTGTTATAGAGGATGTCCTCAAGGAGAGGTCAGTCTCTCCATTCCCTTGCTCAAGACTATACTTATGAGGGTCACACCATGCCTAACCAAGTTCAGACTAAACCGGTGAACCCGAGAATCGAGAATCGGTATAAACCAGCTCCTATTGACGCTCCTTTACATAAGGGGACAACAAAGGGTTGATTCCCTAGTGGCAATCACTATAAGGAAGAGGGGCGGTACACCTCTATCTAACGGTGAATACACCCTGACAAGGAGAGTAAGAAAATGTACTCCTTTCGGAGGAGAATTGCCGCATCAGAAGCACATGAGATCAGAATCACCAGTGCCACTGCACTCCTGACAAGATACATTAGAGACTAATGGGATGAGATAGAGCAGCTCACGAGCCAGGTCCTACAAAAACAGTCATGCTAAAGATCATAGCAGAGGTGGAAAAATGTGACCAATGCAGTTATAAAGAAAACGCCCTGGATGTCACAGATACAGTGGGCAGAATAGTAACAGGGGCTAGCATTATAAAAAGGCATGCATGGTTCAGAGGCTGGTGCCTAAAACCCACCCTAATGGGCAAACATCTAGAGGATCATTGTCTTTTTAGCCCAGCAGTGTACGACAGACTAGAAAAAGCTGAGAAAGAACATGAGACCCTAAAGAGCGTAGGGCAAATATCAGGCAGATCTTTGCAGTAAAGAGAATAATTCGGAGGAAAACTATCCTTTCAAGCCGAATCATACACCCATGTGAATCAATGCCAGACCCCATGCTGGAGAACTCAGTCTTTTCAGGATAGTGAAAACCTCCTATTTGCCTTCTCATCTAGAATAACTTCCCAATATATATGGTTCCAAGTTCAAAGATTTCATTACACCTCCATTGTGTTCCTGGGCTTTATCCCTAACCCAGAGGGCATACATATATATCCTTGTAAGGCCCGAGCTGTACAGGAATGGCTGGAACCAAGACTGTTCAAGGGTTCCTAGGATTCACTAATATTTACAAGAGATGTTTCTAACTCTGATCAGGTATCACTCTGTCTCTCACACACCCAAGTGCTCTATATGTAAAGCCTGAAGAGATGCAACACGCCATTGAAACATTAAAAGAAAGCATTTACTACAGTGCCTGTTCTTTAGAACACCAATCTAGAAGTCTCACTGATTGAGGAAATGGATGCTTCCTCCACCACATTGTGTGCTGTGATAACCAAACTGTGCTGCTACACAAATGCTACATCCTTTTGCCTTCTATTCCTGCCGTCTAACTGCTTCAGAAATAAATTATACTATTACAGAAAAATAACTTCTGGTCATTTATGATGCATTTACAGATGGGAGACAGTGATTTGATGTCTAGCACCCAATAATCAATGTCTATTCGGACCACCAAAACCTTCTGGCCATGGAATCCACAAGATGTGTCAACTTGTACATGCCAAGTGGCATCTGTTCTTTTCAGTATAAGATTTTGTTCTAACCTTTCAACCAGTAGTAGGTACACCATAAGGCCAATGCTCCTCGAAGCACTAACCTAGAGAATAGGACCGCCACAATGCCACACAGCGAGCCACTGCTCCCAGCTTGTTGGTAATTAAGAGAATCCTTTGTTTGTCTACTCCAGTTTGTAGATGGGGTGCCTAGATTCCAGGATCATCAATATCCCCAAACCACACCAAAGAAAACTTGACATTGCCTTGAGCCCTGAGAGCAGAGTCACTGGGCATTTTAGGTCCAGCAAGACCTTTCAATTACTACAGTGGTGTTGGAGCCCTGAATTGTCAAATGAGGTAATAACTGATCAATTTGTGCACAATCAAAACAATAACCAGGTAAACTGCTGGGTTTCTGCATCCATTACCAATACTTCTGAGATCTGCCACAACAAGGTCTTAACTTCCTTGTGCATCTTCCTGCATGACAATCCTAGTTGTAGTGAATTCTTTAAACAAGCTTGGTCACTGCATTCCTTGTGAGGGAGTGCCTTCTGCCACCCAACCCAGCTGCCCTCTTAGTTAATCATATATTCAGATCACATGGGCTGCCTTCCATAATCAGATTGGACTGCAGACCTCAGCTTTTACTGCTTTTCTGGAAGGCTTTTTCTGATCTGTTGGGTATGGACATTGGCCTAGCCTCAGATTCCCACCCACAAATGGATGGGCAGACTGAGCGGCTCAACAGGAGCCTGAACAGTATCTGTAGGGTTTTTGTCTTTATCATCTACATCAATGGTAAAGTCTAATTCCAACATCAGACTCTGCATACCATAATGCCACGCTCGCCTCAATGGTGAAGCCTGATACGGCATCAAGCCCCTGTTATGGCATGAGATGCATTACTGTAAATCCCCGAAGAGGAATGAAGTCACAGTTTTAGGGCACTCTTGCGGTCTAAAGTATTCAGGAACTGCTTTTCAAAGCTGCACAGGGACCTACTGGATCACCACCCCACACAAACACAACTGACGAGGAGCGGTCATTCAGGCCTAGCCCTCATTCAAGGATCTCCCATTCAGCAATCTGTGGAGGCAGATGCAGGGGACTCCTTTGCAACAGATCGTCATGGGGCCAGTGCAGGCTGCTCACTCTTGTCAACTCTTCAGAGCGGGGGTCGAGTCCCACTGCTCCATACTAAAGTGTGCTGGAAAGATGTCCTATTGAGCCCCCCCCAGAACCCAGTGGAACCATCACAATCCTCTCAACCTAGAGGAGGGAGTTGGTGTAGATAAGGTTGCTGTTTAGCATCAGTGGCTATCCACTGCAGATGAAATCACTTGCAGTCAGTCTCCTGACTACAATAGTGTGGTGCAGAGGTAATAGGCGAAAGTCCTCACTACCAGCAGAAGCCAAGCACGTGATGGTGAATTTGGCAAAAAACATCTTAAAGTCAAACCGATATCACATCTTCTCTTAAAATGATGAATATTATAAAAACTAAGATGGGTTTTAATAAAAATAAAATAGATTGAATAATCATATATATAATACAAATGTTTCCATGTGAAAATAGCATATTTTGTAGCTGTGGGCCTTCCAATAACCAAGAACGCACACTTCAGAGGGTCCTCATATACCTCAAAAACATTTGATTTGCGTCACACTGAACCTTGTTGCCAAGTCAATGATTTTAGACAAGTGGGAGGTGTGACAAATCACAGGTTTCCATCACTTCTCCCTAAAAGGGAGCCTTTCCCTGTGAGACCTGGGAGCTGGGCCCACTCTGCAATACCTTCCCTAGGGATAGAGGCAAGCAGGACCTCACCAGGAGAGACTGCCCCTCTGGGGACAAGGACTCCCATTCTGATGAGGAACTCCATAAGAAACACTACCAACATACCTCTGAAAACATCCAGTCAAGAAAGGTAAGCAGAACATACCAAAATCTACTATTGCCATCAAGATACTCTGATAACTCCTCTGAGGGAAAACGACATGATACTGAAATGAAGAAAAAGACCTGTGGAAGAATGCAGATCATTCAGCAAATAGAGAAAGGACTGACATTACATTGGGGAAGGCCCAGGAAAGCGTAATAAAGGAGGTATGTGGAGAGTGAGAGAAGAGTGAGAGAGCTCACGAGTTACAAAGTTGCTTTATGATATGATATGATATTTTATTTGTATCGCGCTCTTAAAAAAGTGTTTCAGAGTGCGACTAGGCAAGGGAGGGGAATAGGGGAAAACACAACACAACAACAACAACAACAAAGATCTTTCTAGGCCCAGTGACATTGAGGATGCGCAAGTGCATGGTAAAGGGAAAAAGGGAAAAGGTGCATGGAAGGGGGAGAGCGGAAAGTGCAGAGGAGAGCAGATAAATAATAATAAATAAAAACAAATAGAAATGGAGGCAATAAACAGTGGTAGTGCATCCAGCAAGTGGCAAGTGCTCTGTTTAAGGCAGCAGACTGGGAAAGTCTGGTAAGTGCAGAAAAAGAAAAATGGGGGGGCGTCTGGGTATAGATACAGTCCCCAGTGCAAGGAGTGGCCAGGAGGCGTGCAAGAGGGTGGCAGTGTGAGCAGGTACCTGGGTCCAGGGGACAGAGGGTGGCCAGGTGCACAGTGCTAAGAGAAAGCAGATCAGCAGGGGGAGAGGGGGAGCGAAGGCAGAAGCAAAGAGGAAGGTCTTGAGGTTCTTCCGGAACCGGAGATGGTTCTCCTCAAGTTTTAGATTGGCAGGGAGGCTGTTCCAAAGGGAGGCCCCAGCCGAAGATAGAGATCTACCCCCAGCTTGTTTCTTTGAAAAACGATTGACCCGGAGGGAGTTAGAGGTAGAGGAGCAAAGAGCTCGAGAGGGATAGCTATTTGCGGAGGGATAGCTGAAGGTATTTTGGACCCAGGCCCCAGAAAGCCTTGTGGACAATGCAGAAGGTTTTGAATTTAATCCTTGCATCCACTGGGAGCCAATGGAGAGATTTCAGGGCTGGAGAGATACGATCCCAGGGCTTGAGGCCAAGGACAAGTCTCCCAGTCCTGTTCTGGATAGGTTGCAGAGGGCGGAGAGTAGAGGCAGGTAGATTTAGAAAGAGGCTGTTGCAATAGTCCAACCTAGAGAGAACCAGAGCTTGCGAGACATTGAGCTTCTGAGGGAAGGAGAGGAAAGGCAGAGTACCTCTGAGGAGGTGCAGTAGGAAGTTTGACTTTTTAGCGACCTCAGAGATATGGGCGGAGAAGGAAAGTGTGGAGTCAAAGATGACCCAGAGGTTCTTACCCTCGCCAGTAGGGATGGAAGGGGGACCAAGGGAGGCTGGCCAGAGGGTGAGGGAGAAGGATGGAGATGGTGTGCCGATGAGGAGGATCTCAGTCTTGCTGGTATTCAGACAAAGATCATTGGCGGCACACCAACCTTGAATGGCAGTTAGGCAGTTAGAGATGAGAGAGGGAGAGGAGGTGGCTGAGGGCAGCCGGAAAATGAGTTGAGTGTCATCAGCGTAGCACTGGAAATTTGAGCAGTAAGTGGCAATGCAGTGGGCGAGAGTGACCAGGTATTGGTTGAAGAGCCAGGGTGAGAGGTTAGACCCCTGGGGAACCCCACAGGTAGAGAGGAAGATAAATGATAGGAAGGATCCCAGTTGGACCTCGGAGGGTCGATCAGAGAGGAAAGAGGTCAGCCAGGCCAAAGCCTGATCAGTGATGCCCAGGTTATCATGGAGACGGTTGAGCAGGATGGTGTGGTTGACCGTGTTAAAGGCAGAAGAGAGATCAAGAAGGATGAGGACAGAGGGAATGTTAGAGTCCAGGTTGGAGAGCAGATCTTCACATGTATTCAGGAGAGCAGTTTCCATGCTTCTGGCCGCTCCGAAGCCAGACTGGTGGTCATGAAGAATCAGAATGAAGGTTAAGCTGAGAGATGGCCAGCTTTTCCAGGAGTTTGCCCAGAAAGGGGGTGATGGAAATTGGGCGATAGTTAGCCGGACAGTGGTTTTCTTGAGAAGAGGATGCACAAGGGAGTGCTTCAGAGAAGAGGGAAAAGATCCTGAGGCAAAGGAGTGGTTGCAGAAATCGGCAAGGGCTGGAGCGAGGGTGTCAATGTGGTCCTTGATGGTTTTAGAGGAACAGGAATGAACCTGTTTTGACAAGGCTTTCATAGATCGGTCTTGTCTAACGACCTCATCAGGGGAGAACATAGGAAAGGAAGAGAAGGAAGGTGGGGGTGGTTAAAGGGGGGTCTGCAAGCACAGACTGTGAGTAAAATGGGAGGGGTAGGGGAGGAGAGGGTGGACATAATGTCCTGGGTTTTTGAGATAAAGTATGAGGCAAGGGCATTGCAGAGAGCCTGGGAGGCAAGAGGAGGGGTGGAGACTGCAGCAGGGTTGGCAAGCTCCTTGCAGATTTTAAATAGTTCGGCTGAGTTGTTAGATGCCGCAGAGACACGGGCTTGAATGTGAGCTCTCTTCTTAGTGCGGACAGAGAGTCAGTATTGCCGTTGGAGCAGGCGACAGGCCAGTTTGTCAAAAGATGAACAAGAAACCCTCCATTTCCTCTCAGCCGCCCTACACCTATGTTTAAGTGTGGCTAGGTCGAAGTCATAGCAGGAATTGCACTTGGCTTTGGACTTCAAGCAGATCCTCATGACAGGGGCAAGAGCATCGAGAGTATCAGATATAGAAGAGTAGAGAATAGACAGGGTTGTGTTGGGGTGTGAGTCAGCCAGAGGGGGAGGGGAGGAGAGAAGGTGGCAGCGAAAGCCTCAGGTGACACACGCTTTCAGAAATATCCTGAAGGAATGCTGCAGGAGTGACATCCTGTGTGAAGGTGGAAACCAGCTGAAGTTTCTGATGTTTATCTTGGGAGAAGAGAAGGTACGAGAAAAGCAGACATGCAGGTGAGGCGTCCTAGTCCCAACAAGGTCTAAGTGGTGGTGTGACCAAAGTGGAATAGAGGTGGACCAGCAGAGGCTAGTCTGCCAAGTGCAGAAGAGAGTCCCAACCCATTTAAAGACTCTTTGACAATGTCCTCGAGCACAAGCTGTAACAGGGAAAATGGGAGACCTGGGAGGGGGACTAAAGAGAATCATTACTGGCATGCTCCTACTCATCTCAGTCAAGATACAATACTAGTATTGAGTGAAGAGAAGGAGAACCATTACTGGTACAACCAAACTCGTCCCAGTCAAGATCATATATTGAATGAAGAGGAGAATCATTACTGTCATGATAATACTCATCCCAGTCAGGATAAAGTATCAAGAGGGAAAAAATAATGATTACTGGAACACTCATCCTCACCCTAGTTGAGTTAAGACACTAATGTCGAATGAAGATCCTTACTGGAAGGTTTGTAGTCCAGGTGATAGCCCTGAGATATTACTGAATAGGAGATATTGTGAGAAGGACAAACCAAACAGGGGCCACAGTGAAACCAAATACTGTGAAAGGACTCTGAAAATCAAGGGATAAGTTCTAACTGTGGAAGGAAGTTATCCTATGAAAGGAAAAGGATAAATACAAATGGAGTAAGAGAAGAGAAATGCAAGATGGAACAAAAGAATATTCAAAGGAATGTGACCCTTGACACCCTGAAGACCCCAGTAGTAGAACTGTCTGACTTAATACAAGTAATTACCTGGAGCTACTTAAAACTACTCTATTGAATCAAAAACTTGGTGAAGAACCAACTCAGAGGGAGTCATTCCCCTGGCTTTTTTTCTTATAATAGTTGTAGGGTTAGATTAGGTTAGTTTGGACAGTGGACTGATACTGATTTGGACTCTCACTGACAAGCACCTTAGTTTTGTTAGGTAGGGAAGACTATAACGTAGGGACAGTTTGGTGTTTGTTTCTTTAAATTAATAAAAAGTACTAGTGAAATGGAAAGTCAGAGTCTGTGTCCTTCTTCTGACCCGTCACAGAGGGTGTAGTTTGGCTCATAGAGGAGTACATTTTTCAAAACAAAGAATTGCCAAACTGCATCACAACATATGCATGTGTATGCCCACATGCTAGCTTCATCATAACATTGCTAAGGGTAAAACATTACCTCTGACACAAGGAGGCATGGTTTAGACAAACCTACAGGGCACAGGGGCAATGCCTCTAGGGGTAGCTCAATAGGCCAATGTGGGACTTTGGGACAATCCCATTATCCAGGCCCCGGCTAAAAACCAAACACAAAGTTTCAAAGCATATAGTGCCCTCCCAGTCTCTGCAAGACACAAACTGGGCCTCATTGCGAGATTTGCGTGAATGGAAAAACGATGCTGGTAAGGGAATACCGGCACCGCATACCGCTCCGGCCTATTATGAGCCAACAACGCAGTATTAGCGCCACTGCTGAGACTGTGCTCCTCCGTACCGGCATGCACGCGACCCTTTGCGCCGGGAATACTGGGATGCCGCTAACAGGAGGATATCACAAGACACGCGGACATGCAATTACCGGCATCACAAAGGCGGTGATAAGTGATACTGCGACGCCAGCATCACCGGCATCGCGTATCACCCGCTAACAGCAATGTACAGTGTTCCAAACTGCCACAGATGCACACAATCAGCACAGGTGGAGGCAATGGAGTCTGGGCCAGCACAAAAGGAGCACACCCACACACCACACCCCTTCCCACACCAAAATGATCCCACTTGCAGTAGCGATATTGGGGTTGGAGGACATGTTTGCATTGCAACACCATGAGCAACAACTACAACAGGCACCACAGAGGAGACGCAGGAGGAGAATGAGAGTTAGGCAGGCTCAGCATGTCCCACCAGTGGTACCACGCAGGCAGCCTCCAATCCCTCGCATCAGACCCAGTTCTTTCAACCTAACCCCTGAGCAGATCCACACCCTATACCGCCTAGACCGGGACACCATCACCACCATTGTGGACATGATACACAACAACATTTTCAGCTTGATTGAAATATGCACCGCCATACTCCCTCTACTGAAGGTAATGTCTGTGCTCCACTTCCTGGCCACAGGCACCTACCAGCACACAGATGCATGGCATATCACAACCTTTTTTTTCACTCATGCTCAACCAAGTGCTGGATGCCCTCCTGAAGCACACAAGCGACTACATATCCCTACCACGGACTGCCCAGGAGATCTTTAAGACAAAAATTGGCTTCAATGCGTTGGCAGGCATGCCAAATTGCATTGGTTCCCGCGACTGCACCCATGTGGAATTGGTGGTCCCACATGCTATGGAGGTGGCGTACCGCAATCGTAAGCTATACCACTCTGTTAATGTGCAGATGGTATGTGACTCTGCAAGGTCATCAAACATTGTTGTGCCCGATATCCCGGCTAAACTTATGATTCAATGGTCCAGTGGAACTCCACGTTACCACGCTACATTGAGCGACATGCTGGACGACGTGCCTGGCTGCTTGGTAAGTTGCATGACAGGCACATGGCAGGGTAATGGTGGGGGGAGAGATGCACACACCACCCGGATGTGATTGGGGTGGTGTTACGCTCACCTGGCTCCCACAGAGGTGTCGATCTGGACTGGACTGCTGCGGTCTCCACCAATGCGACGCGTAGGGCCGAGATGACGGACTGGACTGGCCCACCTAGCTTCGTTTGCTTGGCCCGTAGGAATATTCTTCTGCAAATGGAGAAAGGGAATTAACCACCCGTGAAGTTGAGCGTAAATCCCCCCACCCCGCTGTTCTTCCCACTGATCACTTTGGATGTCCCCTCTTATAGTGTCACCTGATGATTTGAAAAGATGAGCTCTCCATCCTGCATTGAGCGCAGGGGCGCGTAGATAACCAGTTGCTTCCCTGGCTCGAAGGAATTGGTGAGTTCCAGGACAATATTGACTCCGATATTCCCGGCAGGACGCCGTAAGTATATAGTTCATAAGAGTTCAAATGCCTGACTTTCACTCTTGTCTGATTCCTTGCAGGTTGCAGCTTGACCCTACTGAAGAGTTCCTCGTGGCAACCGGTAATGTTATGGTAAGGATTTGTATTATCCAACACAGTTCGATAAAATAATGTCCATATGTAACCTGTTGCTTTCTCCCTTATTCAGGCGCTGAGAGAAAGTATGACTTCTCGGGTAATAATGCCTCCGGCGGGAAAATCAGGTAAGTCTTTTGTGGTGAGGAGGGTTCCCCTTGTTAGTCCCTTGTTTCACCTTGCTGTCCTTTTGTTTCCCCTTAGGGGCCAGGGTTCGGCTAGGATGCAGTGGAAGCTGCGCCGACCCGTGAAGAAGAATAGTACCCCCGGTGGTAAAATCAGGTATGTCTATGGGGGTATTCCTCTGTGTATTCCCTTGGCTCACCTTGCTGTTCTTGTCTTCTCCTTAGTTGCCGGAGTGCGGCGGAAACATGCAGGAGGATGCAGTGAAATGTGAAGATGCTGCGAAGGCCGGTGAGTTCAGCGCGGCGCTGCAGCAGGTGATGCGACACGCATAAAATAATTTCTTTCTTCCAGTTCAAAGGCGCGGTGGATCGGGAATTCAGGTAAGGATCAAAGATATTGCTCTTGTTCTAACCTTTTCTCCTTCTTTCTCCCTTTTTCTAGGAGCTCCAAACTTGAGGCGGGCGTGGCAGAAGACTAGATGCAGACTTGCAGGCACGGTGAGCGTTACGCTGCTGGATGCAGAATAACGCGAAGCGTGTGCTGCTCTTCGGGCGTGGTTTAAATAGCCTCCAAAGTAGTCCCAGGTAAGTATTCCTCCCCAGCCCCACCCGAGTAAAAAAATAGTCCCTAGGTAAAATAGTCCCTTCCAAGCCTCGTTTGGCTTGGAGCTCTTGCAGCATGGTCTGCATCAGGTAAGTTTGCAGCATGGTCTGCTTCAGGTAAGTTTTAATCTATGATCCTGGCGCCTATAGCGCCAGGACTAACTCTCCATATGAGTCTGGCGCCATAGGCGCCAGGACTGCACCCAAATAGCCCCTAACGGGGGTTGTTGGGCTTGCTTGGGGTAACTTGATGCCTGCTTCTGGGGTTGGTGGACTTGGTCTGGGTCCCCGGGGGTAGGCATCATGACAGGTGGTGACTGAACAATACCCATTCTGCAAAACACTGTGCTCCAAAGCATCCCAAACTGAACATGACACCTAAACCTCATAGAAATGATAGAAGCTGCACACCAATGACAATAGGCCTGACTTGTAACCAGCCCACGTCCCACAACATGTCCACTACACATCATCAGACCTTACCCTCTGTAACACGATGCAGCAACATGCTGTGAGTATGCACAATGTAAATGACCGCAGCAAAACACAACACAATACATGCATCCATGAGTGCGCACAAGTCAATTCCACCAAGGGAATACACTGCTTGTCACTGGCCCACCACCACAGTAGCGCTGCATGTTACCATGGGAATAATAAGCGCTGAATGACTAATCATGATGAGACTTGTGGCAATACTGCCAGTAAAAAAACATACGAATCACTCGACATCACATAGATTATCGCAAATACAGCGGTAGGCATCCACAGTGCATGAACACCAGCAAGGAAATGGACACCCTGCATCATCTGGACGATGCAACCCACACCTGTACACCATGGGACACTACACATTGTGGCAAGTCAAAATGTGTGCATACATCCAGGGACATGTGCATGTGAACAACAAATATCTGCAGGCATGAGAGTGGTAAGTACAGGTGTCATGTTAGGAATTGACTCACACATACCTAATTTTGCACCCATGCAGGTGAAGCTGGCTATCCCTTGAAGCCGTGGCTCCTCACCCCTGTCCGGAACCTGCAGAACAGGCATGAAGAGGTCTACAATCGGGCCCATAACCATACCCATGTGGTGATCGAGCAGACCTTTGGCCTGTTGAAGGCACGGTTTCGCTGCCTCAGCAGGTCGGGTGGGGCACTCCTATACGGGCATGAGAAGGTGGCCAAGATCATCATGGCATGTGCCATGCTGCACATGTGCATCTGACGGAACGTGCCTCTGCCCTTTGACATTGAACAGCATCCACCAGGTGAGGATGAAGATGATGAAGAAGGGGTTGCATATCAGCCAGGTGGCGATGCACAGGAGGGACGTGCTGTGCGCCAGTCAGTGATAGGGCAATATTTATAAGACATATGGATGCAGAGGGTGACATGGATGTGGGACTCTGGCCACTGGGTGTGTGGGGACATGGACACTATGCACTGTAAACCAATAAAGCACACATACACAATAAGCAATGTCCAGTCATGTGATTTTTTGGTACACAACGGGTGTATTGAACAGGTAATATGAACAAAGTGCTTTAACCCTCCACCTCACACACACCCCTTCCCCCCTCCGCCTCCCTCAAAACTCCCACCCACACCCCCCTCCCAAGCTCCCCCACACACCCCTTCCCGCTCCCCCCACAACTCCCCCACAAATGGTGTGCAATGGTATGCAACATGAGTCTAAATTAGTCCCCACATGCAGTCTGCCCCTGCTACTTGTGTCCTCTGTCGGCCTCTGGGGGCGGTATGTCAGTGCGCCGTGTGGTGTGCGAAGACCTGCACAGGGGGCTCGTCCAGGTGGAGATTGATGATGACCCCTTGCCTGCATGCTCCACTGTCAGGTCAGGGCGCTGAGCCTCCAAGGCATCGGCAATCCTGGCCAGGACCTGCCTCACTGCCGATAGCTCCTCACATATGCATATGGTGCTAGACTCAATGGCCCCTTTCATGGCCGCAGTGTTCTCACGGGCCTCCTTCCGTGTCAGGTCACCATCTGAAACGTACTGTTTCACAAGCCCTGTCAGCTCCTGCTGGCGCCCCTCATCTGTGCCATTCGCCACTCCCCGTCCAGGACCCTTGTGGAGGTGGATGGGATGTCTGGCAAGGGGCCCAATGCATGCGGGTCCTCTGTGGGGCTCCACGCCTCTGGTATTTCCTCTGCTCCAGACTGGTCGAGCGTGGTGGCATTGGGTGTGCTCATTGGGGTGTCTTGGGATGTTTGGCCGGGGCTGGGTGTGCCTATAACTTCCATTGACAGGTTGTCGTCCTCAGGGGCACGTACCTCGCCTTGGCACTGTCCTTCATCGCCACTCTGGGACGCTGTGGCAGCCGCCTCCCCTACCGAGCTGTTTGCAGCAGACAGGGTCCCATCTGCCACTGGCTCCAGTTCAGTGGATTCCACAGGTATAGCCACTGTTGGTATTGCGGCTGTCCTTTGCAGCCCCTGTGACTTGCCATCCTGTGTCGGTTTTGCCTTCAGTGGCTCATGTTGCTTGGCTGGGCCCTTAGACGTGGAAGGCCTGCTGCTGTCTTCCCTGCCCCTGGCCTTCTTAGATGGAGTTGTGGCCTGTGCAGCTGTGTCCTGAGCATCGCTGTCAGAATCTGAGCCTGTGGGGGACCGGGAGAGGGACGGCATCAGTGATGGTTGTACATACATTTGCATACATTGGTATTAGTGCAGTTGTACACATTTGATGATATGCTGTCTTGGGCATACATCTGGTTCACACATGTGTAAGGTGGTGTATGCTGTGTCACATGCCTTTGTGTTGTAGACTGCGTGCAGTGTGACACATGCTGTTTCGCTGTTTGTGGGGTGTGTCTCAGGTACGGCATTGGCATGCTGCATGCATGTAGATGTGACGCTGCTGGGTACAGCATCTAGGCAGGAATGTGTCCATGTGTGTGTGATGGCCCACGCATTGGCTCATGTCACTGTCACATTTGGGCCCCCATCATCATACTTTGCATACCAGTGTTCCAGTGGTTTGTGTGGACACTCACCTCCATCATCCGATGACGGCACTCCATGCTCCATGTCCCCCACTCCGTCTATGGCCTCCATGCCAATGGTGCTGGCACAGGTTTCTTCCCATCGGGTGAGTTTTATCAGGGAGTTTGACCCGCCACCTGTAGCCAGACCCTGGCTCCTATTTGCCGAGAGGATATTTTGCACACGGAGTCGCAGGTCATCGCACCTTTTCTTAACATCCTTGACAGTGAGGGGGGTGGTGCAGACCACACTGATCTTTTGGGCCACTTCCTCCCATACTACTTTTTTTCTCAGCTGGGAAGGTCGCCTGAGGTCTGAGGCAAAGACCACTTCTGCATTTTCGGCCAGAGTGTCTGCCAGCATGTTTAACTCGTCCTCCAAGAAGTGCACCTTTCACTGGTGGGATGCACCTTTTTTTATGGCCTTGGGCATAGTGCTGGTGATGTAGCTGTAGATGTGGCTGGTGGTGTATGGATCCAGGTCCTGTGTCTCGAGGATTGCAATGGATTGTGTTTTTCAAGATGGCCGCTGTTGCATTTCCCATTCCGGCGCGATGATGTTACTTCCGGTTCCGGTATTACCGGGCCCGGTATTGCCAGGTCCGGTATTTAGGGGTGGGCAGAGGAGGTGTCAGCACTTTGCATGATGCTGCTAACGGGGCCTTTAGGGTCATTTACGGCATGCCGGTACAGACAATACTGGCATGCCGCTACGCGCATGCACGCATTCTCGTAATCGCCCACTATTAGCGCCATCAGTGCTACCCGGATGCGGTATTTCCTCCATGCCGGTAAGGTTTGGTTTTTACCGCGAATCTCGTAATGAGGCCCACTGTGTTTGAAATGAAGAAGCTGAATCATGGAGAACACCTCAGTAGAGGCTTTGCTCCTCACCTCTTGAATGTTGGGCGATTGCAAGCTACTGCTGCTCTGGATGTGAACTATTTATAGAACACACTGATTGAATGTGGCTTTCATGCCCGCTCTGGGGGGTGGACATGGCCCTTAACGGCCCGCCAGTCCGAGCCATGGTAGCCCCGTGCGAAGCACAGCAGGTATGAAAGCCATTCGCACCCTGGGATTCACCCAGGGTGCCAATGTCTGTTTTATTTCCTCAAAAGATTTGTACAGCCAATCTCCCAAACAAAAAGAAAAAAAGAAGTCCTTTTTCCATGTCCGTGGCAGCAGCGAAACAGGAGTGCCGGGAGCAGAGCGTTGTGCTCTGGTCCCCAGCAGGTAAGTGGGGGGGGGGGATGGGGAAGGGGTTCGATGGTTTTGAGGAGTGGAGAGGTGGGAAGGCAACATTGAGAGGAGCCCTGTTGCCTCCCCACGTAAAAAAAAAAAAGTCAACACCTGGGGAAGGGCATTGGTTGGCTCGAGCAGCGGTCCGGGGATTATGTATTCTCGCCCAATGTTCCAGCCTCCCGATTGGATGATGGTCCATCCCGTGTGCAAATGAGAATTCCTGCATGCCAAGATTAACAAATGAGTGGCTACACCTTTGCATACTTTAGAGAGAACACCGCTCACCACTCTTTGATATAATAATAGAACATTTTCATACAAATTAAATCATGTGACTAAGCAAGCCACATACCTCCCTTGCAAGTATTAGTTTCCCTCTTCTAAAATAAAAAGGACACTTTTAATATCAGCTACTGCAGCACTGTTCTTGCCAACATGTAGTTTACATTGCTCAATTCTTTCTTATAAGTACGTGCAGCATGTATTGATACACCACACATTGTTAACATTTTCATATTTCTCCAACAGGTTACAAAAATACCACTCAAAGCCCAGGCCAGAAGAAAACAATATATGGAAAAACATACAGGTAACTCTCCAAATTACAAACCTCTGCTCTGAAATATATTTGTTGAAAATGCGGGAGCAGAGGACCACATTGTTCACCTTGGAAAACGCGAAGACACCGCTTCTAAAAAAAAAAATGCACAAATGTTCTGCTAACCCCGAGGATAGGTCCAAATCACTGTCTCCAGTCACAGTTCTCTCCACAAACTAAAACTCAGCTCATACCACAGAGAAGCACGACATAGCAGCATTCCAAGGGGCAACTTAGAAAGAAAATGTTCCATGGTCCAGTTCTAAATAACTCGCTAGAAACATACAAAAAAAGTCCAAATGCACACTTCTGATCTATCAGCGTACATTGTTTTTAGAAGAAGCAGTGCAAATAAAATAAATCAAAATGTAAATTCCCAAAATGCACAAGAGCGAAACCATTAACACAGCTAGCTACTAAGTTGGACAACAAACATAGAAATGTGTGGAATATTAATGTGGACAACTTCTTAACCTGTTGGGAGCGCAACAGGTTCACACTAGCAACATAGAGCCCTTTTTTGATGAAGAGCTTCATCAACACAGCAGTGCAGCACTACTGCCATAGATGGTGATGACCAGGCTTATGAAGCAGTTGATGAGAAAACTGAATTTCGCGATTTCGGGATTTGTGTCCTCTTTGCCTTCCTACTGGTGTCGGAGAACATTGTTTGCGCTGCCTTCCCGAATGGATTATGAAAGCAATTTTCAACATATCAAGATGACGGCTGGACACAGGATCATTCTAGAATGTCCAACCATCTGCATAAACTGTGCTGCGCCGATTCCCTCAAACAGTTTGCTGACAGGCATAACTCAAGAAGTACTCGGAGATGTACTCATTTCGTATTGAAGAAAAAGAACAAAACATAATAAAAAGAGCTACACAACAGGAGGGGACTACGGATTTTCTTAACATATATCAGAAAGAAGAAACTCAGTTTGCTGCGGTGCTGCTGGAATAGCAGAACAAGTGCTTTCACTATAAACCAAATGTGTGAGGCAAAAGAATGTCTGATTAATGTTTGGATGGAAAAAAAGCTTAGAAGCTGCTTGTTTTGTCCTCTTTCCCACAGGGAGGGGAGAGGGGCGGGGGGAGGGAGAGATGTGATAAGGGACCAATACAAGTACGTTCAATAAAGTACCATTATCTAAGAATGTACTCCGAAGATTCTAGGTTCAAACAAGCATCACAATCTTTTGGGAGCAAACTGGAAACCTTATTCTATGACACTGCCCTTCCATCACATACTGCTCCCCACTTTGTAAATGTATCAGCAAGCAAACTTGTTAAAAATATCAAAAACGAAGTTGAAGTGTTGGAGTGAAGTATTACCAGTATCTTGACAAAAGTGCATGGCACAACAGAGCATTGCTTACAGCGTCATGCTGATGTGCATTGTATGCAACAACAAAAAATGTTTTTCAAAAGTAGGAATCCCCCCACTTGTTTGCCGGTTGTGCAGGGTATGCGCAAGATGATATGCAAAGATTTCGATGTATTGCAAATCACTATTGTAACCACTGTGGCATTGCAATGACGCATTTTACCTACAGCAAAGCTTGCCCTGTACTTGAAAATGTTGAAAATGTCTTTTGCCAAAAAGAGTACCATAATAGAGGAGCGTCACATAGTCAGATGCTGCTGTGGGTCAAAGATGCTCCCAAACGTGCCATGCCACCAAGGACTGAGTGCACACTCCATTGCCATTCCTGCCGAAGAGACTGAAGAGAAGATGTGGTATGTTTTCAAGGATCTAGGTGTCAGAAATCTTGATGATACTTCCACAGTAGACAAGGGAAATGCTACCCTAAATGTTGTCCGTTTCTCTCGTCCTGTATGTACAAATGGTCAGGCGAATTGTTTCACGTCTGTGGTCAGACACAGCATTACTGCCAAATTGCCAAGAAAGTGCACACAATGTCAAGAGAACCTCGACCACCAAGTACATTAATGATCAAAGTCCAACCTAATGATCGCCTTTTTTCTGGAACACAAACATTCTCAGGCAACTCTGCAGCAGCAGGCTATTTTCCATCTTTCATCACTAAAGCTCAGAAGGACAACATGAACACCCATCGAATGACATTTCATCTGAAAACAACCTTCCTCAAATATTGTACAGCTTCTGCATAAAAGTGCTTAGTTGCACACAGTGGGCGGTGCTTAGAATGCAGCCAATCTTTTTAACCAGCACAGCAGTCTATGGTAGATCAGTGGACAACATTTGGCTTATCAATGCAGCTTCTTGAAAAAGAGTGATGGCATATATCTTCCAAACAGGAGTATTAATTTGGCCCATTGTGTTTGGATGAAACTGATCAATACTACACATACGAGAAATATGTGTCTGTAGATGAAACAGCAGGTAGATCCGGCCAGTGGCATGTCCAGGAATTGGCTTGTGTTGGAACTTGCTACCCCTGGAGTCTGATTGGCCACCCCATTATCTTAAAGTATGATAATTATTGTTATTGTTATTTTGCATTTATATAGCGCCTTATATACCATTGTTATGGTCTGAAGGCGCTGGTAGGTTGAACGCCCTTGGGGAACCGAAGTTCAGATCAGTAGAGGGAGTAGAGAGTCAAAGGTGCGTGTGGGCACCATGTATGTGTGCAGCTTGTGCGGTATTCGTGTAATAGCTGCTTCTTAGCGGTAGGTGTGGTGGTTGAGGGGCAAGGGTATGTGTTCGTTCTGGCAGGATTAATCCAGACCGGATGTGGCTGCGTTAGGCCTGAGGAGAACGCCTGGCTGGGGGTGTGTAACCAGCAGTGTTTACATAGAGTGATGTGGAGTATGAGACGGAATGTTGGTATGAGAACAGTTATACCGAATGGTGTCATAGTATCTCTGTGTTCTAGTTGAGTGGTGGTGTAAAGGAGAGAGTAAGCATATGGTGGGTTATATGGTCATTCAAGTGTTTTCTAAAATGTTCTAAGGAGGCTATTGGGAACACTTCTGAATTCAACTTTCACTATGAGGCTATTGGGCACACTTCTATAGTCAGTTTTCACAAAAGGCTATTGGGGACACTTCTAGGTTCAACTTTCCACAGAGGCTATTGGGCACATTTCTAAATTCTACTTTCACAGAGAAGCAATTGGGGACACTTCTAAAATTGACTTTTCACAGCGGCTATTGAGGACACTTCTAAATTCAACTTTCACAGAGGCTATTGGGCACACTTCTAAATTCTACTTTTCACAGAGGCTATTGGGCACACTTCTAAATTCAACTTTTCACAAAGGCTATTGGGCACACTTCTAACTTCAACTTTAACAAAGAGGCTATTCCGGGACACTTCTAAATTCTACTTTCACAGAGGCTATTGGGGACACTTCTAAATTCAACTTTAACAAAGAGGCTATTGAGGACACTTCTAAATTCAGTTTTCACAAAAGGCTATTGGGGACACTTCTAAATTCTACTTTCACAGGGGGTATTGGGCACATATCTAAATTCAACTTTCTCAGAGAGGCTATTGGGCGCACTTCTAAATTCTACTTTTCACAGACGCTATTGGGCACACTTCTAAATTCAACTTTTCACAAAGGCTATTGGGCACACTTCTAACTTCAACTTTAACAAAGAGGCTATTGGGGACACTTCTAAATTCTACTTTCACAGAGGCTATTGGGGACACTTCTAAATGCAAACTTTAACAAAGAGGCTATTGAGGACACTTCTAAATTCAGTTTTCACAAAAGGCTATTGGGGACACTTCTAAATTCTGCTTTCTTGGAGAGGCTATTGGGGACACTTCTAAATTCAACTTTAACAAAGAGGCTATAGAGGACACTTCTAGATTCAACTTTAACAAAGAGGCTATTGAGGACACTTCTAAATTCGGTTTTCACAGAAGGCTATTGGGGACACTTCTAGGTTCAACTTTAGCAGAGAGGCTATTGGGCACACTTCTAAAATCGACTTTTCACAGAGGCTATTGAGGACACTTCTAACATGCTAATGATCCTATTTCTATCTAGATGCGACGCAAGCTAGAGTTAAGAATCCTGAGTGAGGCACATGCTAACAATCACATTTCTATCTAGATGCGACGCAGGCTAGGGTTCAGAATTCTAGGTGTGGTGCATGTTAAGAATACCAATTTTTATCTAGATGCGGTGCAAGCTAAAGCTCAGTTCCCTACACGTGTGGCACTAGCTAAAGTTGGCAAGTAAGTTCATGTGCATCGTAAGGCAGTATTTACAATCCATTTACAGTGGTCGCAAGTCTTCCTAGGTATGTCTTGATTTAAGTCTATGGCAGTCTATGCTATGAAAGGTAAGGTAGAGTGACAGGGGCTTTCTGGAGTAGAGTGATTGCTCTACACCCCACCCATGCCATACTCACAGTTTTGTTGGTGTCTGGCTTCCTTAGCTTCCCCTGCGGACACCTGCAGACACGTCCTGGAGCCGCCAATGTAGGAGCCGCCCTTTGCCCCGGGCCCTTAGCCGCAAGGGCTGCCGGGCAGGGGGCTGCCCTGAACACGCCCGGATGGAAAGGATTAATTATGTGTGTATGCGCTCGTACTTCATACCACCCCTGCATAAGTCAGTGCCCCACCTCAGTCAAAAAGAGCCTGAACATGCCACTGGATACAACATTCATAATTGTGATGGCTGTTTAGCCAAACAGTCAAAAGCCATGGTAACTATGTCAAGTTACCTTGCCAAACTGCAGACAAAAATTAAAGTTATGCTGCATGGCTATTACGCACTTCGTCACACCTCGGTAAAGTGAAGAAGGCTTCAGTACTTTCCAGGCGGCTGCTTTTGAAGCATCCAAAAAGAGCATCCAGTGCAAAAAAGTTAGGAGGGTTTTTCCAAGAACAGCAAATAGCAGCTGAAATTGCCAAAGAAACTCTCGCCTGTAGTCCGGCATCTGAAACATTCATTCAGAATGAAGCAGGGACTGCAATGAAGAAGGTCGAAAATGTCGTGCTGTGAGACAAACCGGGGGAGGAAGATTTAGCAGCTCTCACCCCTTAACATAATGAGGAATGATTGAGCATTTATCTTCAGGTGTCAAAAGATAATCAACATGGAGTACACCATGACCAGAAAGAATGGATGTGCACTGAATTACAACTTCTCCACTACATTAGTGGTGGGGTTACATGTCCATATACTCGCTGGTGTCTGCCTACTTGGCTTTGATACAGATCAATGACACTGCTCGTCTTGTGGAGCACAGTAGACTCTTCTTGTACATCCCACATTTAGACATAAATCCAGCGCTAAAAATGTACATGATTTTGAATAATCTTACTGTCAAAACACTGAATGGCAGAAGTGTCTGTCGAGCGATAAAGGGAAACAACAACAAGCCAAATATGCTGATTTGTTTTTTTTCTTGAAAAAAAAGGAAAATAAAAAGAACCGGAAATCTTTTTTATTGTACATACCCCGCCCTCCCTGCCTGTTGCCCTGTGTCACCCTTGGGCAGCAATATTCACTGGTGCATCGAGTTCCTCTGCGGGAGGCCTTTATTGTCGGCCTCGAGGAAATTTCAAATATGGCCGCCGCTTTTCTCAACCACTAAGCGGCCTCCCAGCGACCTCCTATATCAGCCTGCCATTGGCTAGTGTCGCAACAAATCTGGCCTATGGTGGAGTGGCTGGCGTAAGCCGGCCCACCCCTCAAAGGCACTCTCTGTGCCTTCTGAAAACACTTCCTTGTGGGTTAGTCGCCAGCACCAGTAGTCGAAGTGAGCGGGAGCGGTGATCCTATACTTTTTTAAATTAAGTTTTACTGTTCCTATACTTTTATTTTAAAAAGAAACCGTTCCAGAATGGTTTCGTTTTAAAAGAAAAGTGTAGGAAGACATTGAAACTTGCCCTTCAGTGCACTGCACTGAACATTACGTTAAACAGCAGGCGCATTTGTTTAGGAGTTTGTATGGCGCGTAGAGGGACGTGGCGATGTGGTTTGTGGGAAGCGGGGACAGGCCAGCAGGGAACATAGTTCTACTACTTCATTTCGTACACTTCAACCACTGGCCAGCACTGATCATCACTTCCACACCTCTGACTTTCCCCTCCCTCATTCAGTCTCACCTGGACTTCCATTCTTATTATCCTAACTGTGCCAGTGGATGCAGTTTTTATCAACCGTGATAACTTCAAATCTAGCTGTGCCCAGTGCCTTCTTGTGTTCACCTGCCATGCATATCTCGATTTAGCTGTGCCTGTGGCTGCACTGTTGTTTTCACTGTTGTTTTCATCTGCCCTGCTTATCTCGATTTAGCTGTCCCCAGTGGCTGCACTGTTGTTTTCACTGTGTTCAGCTGCCTTGCTAACTTCAAATCTAGCTGTGCCCAGTGGCTGTACTGTAGTTTTCATATGCCCTGCTAACTTCGAATCTAGCTGTGCCCACTGGCTTCTTGTGTTCATCTGCCCCTATTATGCTCTCCGTTTCTCATATCTTCTCCAACTGTTTCACTATCGACTAAGTAAGTCTGGTAGGAAGTTCAAAAAGGATATCCTGGTCTCCAACCCAGGGCTCCCCATCGCTGATACCTACACCAGCGCTTCCTCCGACAGACCCTCACTGACATCCTCTTTGTCGTTCCTTCGCCAGACCTATGGACTCTTCATATAGTCTCTCTGCTCTCCCATTACTATTCCTCTCCCTTTAACTCTAAGGTCATCATCAATGTTTACCTCAATGGCACCGTCTTGGTCCAAAGCCTCAGGCCAACCTCCTCCTCTTCGATAGACGCTTCCCACGCTTATCAATTTCCTTTCCTCTGCCGCTACCCCTTCTCTCCCTGCTTCAGCGGACTTGCCCCCTCCCTCTGCCACTACCCTGGTACTCTTTTCCTCCTCCACGGCTACCTTGCCCTCTCCTCCTACCTCCTCAGGCTCTTCCAACGCCTCCGCAGGGAGTACCTATGATTTGTACCCCTCCCCGGAAGTCTTTCAGGGATGCCAACCTTCTGCACCTCGCCACTCTTAACTCTCGCTCAACCGTCAAACACTCCTCTAATATCTGCCATCTCCTGGAAGAACTCGACCTTGATGTCCTCGGTCTTACCGAGACATGGTTCACAGCCAGCTCTGTCACAAGCTTTGACACTCTCCTTCCTGATGGCTACAAGATCCTCTCCGGGCCCAGATCCAACCGTTCCGGTGGGGGTGTAGCCTTGATGTTTCCGGAGTGGATTCCTGCCTCTATTGTTCCTATGCAGACCTACTCCCCCTTTGAATACCTGATCTATAGGCTTTCTCGCTCTCCTGGCCACTCTCACAGTGGCTACTATCTACCAGCCTCCTGGTCAGATCTCCCCTTCCTCTCCGAGTGGGCGTACCTCTCTTTCTCCCTCCTGGCCGCTACCTCTCAACTTCTCCTCCTTGGAGACTTCAACATCCACCTAGATGCTTCCTGTCCCACCACATGACTATCTCTTACTATTCTTCCTTCTGGCCCGACTCACTCTGCAGGGCACACTCGATGTTCTGATCTCCTCAGATCTCCCCCTCTCTAACCCTCTCACCACTCCTCTCTCCTATAGTGACAACTTTCTCCTCATCTCTCCCTCCCTACCCTTCAGGCCAAGCCTACCGCCAAACTGCCACCCACCTTCTAAGTCATTCAACCCATGAAGCGTGTCAGTTGAGGCTTTTGCTGCATCATTCTCTCCCCCTCCTGCACCTCTGGCTGACTCACACCCTGACACAGCCCTTTCCATGCTCCACTCTGCGATCTCCGATACTCTCGATGTACTTGCCCCTGTCATGAGGATCCGCATGAAGCTTAAAATCAAGTGCAACTCCTGGTTCGACTCAGACATCATCACCCTTAAACGCAAGTGTAAGTAAGGTGGCTGAGAGGAAATTGTTGGCATCTTGCACATCCACTGACAAAATGGCCTGCCGCCTGCACCAAAGGCAATACCGACTCTCTGTCCTCACTAAGAAGAGAGCACACATTCAAGCCTGCATCTCTGTGGCATCTAACAACTCAGCCAAACTCGTTAAAAACTGCAAGGAGCTGGCCAATCCTGCCACATTGTCTACCTCTCATGTCCCTTCTCAGGCCCTCTGTTCGCCCTGGCTTCTCATTTCATCTCTAAAACCCAGGACATCCTGTCCACCCTCTCAACTTCTCTTGCTTCTCCCTCCAGTCTCTCCCCTTCCTCCGGCCCCCCCTGCAGCCTTCCCCCTCCCTTCTCCACCTTCCCTCTCTTCTCCCCTGACAAGGTTTCTAGACAAGTCTGATCTATGAAAACCTCATCAAAACAGGTTCTTCCCTGTTCTTCCAATACCATCTAGGACCACATTGACACCCTCACTCCAGCCCTGGCTGACTTCCTCAACCACTCTTTCACCTCTGGAACCTTCCCCTCCCCCTTAGGCACTCTCTTGTACACCCTCATCTCAAGAAACCCTCACCCGACCCCTCCCTTCAAGCTAACTATTGCCTGATCTCCATCACTCCTTTCCTGGGCAAATCCCTGGAAAAGCTAGCCATCTCCCAGCGTAATCTTCACACTGAATCTGTTGGTTGTCTCCATGACCATCAGTCTGGCTTCAGAGCAGCCAGAAGTACAGAAACGGCTCTCCTGAACATCCGTAGAGACCTGCTCTCTAAGCTAGATTATAATCTCCCCTCTATCCTCATCTTACTTGATCTCTCTTCTGCCTTTGACACAGTAAACCATACCATCCTGACCAACTGGCTCTGTGTTAAATCACTGATCAGGCTCTTGCCTGGCTGACTTCTTTCCCCTCGGACCGACCCTGCCGCGTCTAACTTGGGTCCTTCCTCTCCTCATCTCTCTCTCCACCTGTGGTGTTCCCCAGGGATCTAACCTTTCTCCCTGGTTGTTCAACCAATACCTGGCACCTCTCACCCACCGCATTGCTGCTCTCTGCCCTAACTTCCAGTGCTATGCGGATGACACCCAGCTCACCTTCAGGTGCCCCTCTGCCACCTGCACTCCTTCTCTCATCCTGGATTGTCTGTCTGCAATCCAGGAGTGGTGCGCTGCCAATTATCTGTGTCTGAATGCCAGTAAGATGGAAATCCTCATCGGCACACTTGCACCCCTCTTTCATGCAACCCTCTGGACGGCCTCCCTTGGCCCTCGTCCTGCTCCCACCCATGAGGCTAAGAACCTCGGGGCTATCTTTGACTCCTCACTCTCCTTCTCTCCTCATATTTGTAACATCTCTAAGAAGTCAAACTACCAACAGCACCTCCTCAGAGGGATTCTTACTATCCTCTGCTTCCCCAGAAGCTCACTGTATCTAGAGCTCTGGTTCTCTCTAGGCTTGACTACTGTAACAGCTTCTTTTTAAATGCCTCATCTCTCCGTCCTCTGCAACTCATCCAGAACAGGATTGCGAGACTTGTCCTTGGCCTCAAGCCCAGGGATCGGATCTCTCCAGCACTGAAATCTCTCCATTGGCTACCAGTGGCTGCAAGGATCAAGTTCAAGACTGTTTGCATTGTCCACAAGGCCTTCTGGGGCCTGGAACTCAAATATCTCCAGCTTTCTCTTTTGAAGTATCTTCCTACTCAAGTTCTTTGCTCCTACACCTCCAACTCCTTTAGGGTCAGCCGCTTTTCCAAGCAATGAGTTGGGGGCAGGTCTCCCTCTTCAGCTGGCGCCTCTCTCTGGAACAGTCTCCCTGCCTCGCTGAAACTTGAGCAGAACCATCTCTGGTTCTGGAAGCAGCTCAACACTTTCTTCTTTGCTTCTGCCTTCTCTCTTCCTCTTCCCTGCTGATATTTTGTCAGATATTTCTCTGGTGTACTCTGAACCACAGACCCAGATCTCTGCCCTTCCAGTTGCACACCTGCACTGCCGCCTAGCGGCCCTGCACTTTGGGCTGTATCTGCAACCCTACAACCCCCCTCCCTGCACTTATCTAACACTTGTTTTTCTGCACTTAACCCTGCACTGCCACCTGCTGCCCACACGTCCTATTTTTTCGATGTGTGATCGTATGTCTTGCACTTGCTCCTCCTCCCCCTGGCACTTCTCCCCTTTCCTCTCCCCTGCACTTGCACGGTCTCAATCTCACTGGGCCTAGTAAGATCATTGTCTAGTCCCCCTTGCTCATCTCCAATGCCGGGTCCCGCCTTGAAACACTTGTGTATAGGCGCGCTATAAATAAAATATATCAAAAAGCATACATAAATGAATACATGCAACAAGAATAAATGAATAAAAGAAATATTAGATAAAATGACACAGCTGTGAAGCACTCCCTCATCTCCAGCAGTCTCAGAAAAGCTCTTAAACATACCAGCCAGAGAGATCTTGGCATCAACGGCGTAGAGCAATGTGTCCATCCTCCAGTGAAGCTTTCTGACTGTCTGCTTTGGCGCCCCTCAATTTAAGCCATCCTGAAATGCTTGATGGCATTTTCCATAACTTTCTGGCTTTACAAGTCTCCACCTGTTGACTGTTTCCATGGTTCCCAGGCCGGAGTGATCCACGGCAACCCCAAGAGACAAAGCTTTTCCTTTCCTTAAGAAAGGAGCAAAAATTACATAGCTTCTCTTTGGCTTTAGCAAATTCCATAACAACGTTATCAAGTACCAGCTGGCATCTGGCTCATTCACGCCGCCTATGCGTGTATCTTCATTCCAACGTGTCCTTGGAGCAATGCAGAATAACATAAGCAATAGGCAGTGTTGGAAACATGTTTACCAGTGGAATAATACGAGAAGAGTTTGCATCAAGTGCAGCTTCCACTGTGGCCCGGAGCAAATGTCCATTATGGCACTGGGAGCACTGCACACAGGTGCTATGTTTTAGTCAAAAGCATTACAATCCACCATTGGACATTTGACTTCCATAACTCAGTGGCACTAAAAAGTCGGCTTTTTTTTTTTTTTTTTATTTCATTTAGTTTTTACAAACTTTTCGAAATGTATAACTATAAGAACACATTACGTGTACGAGACAGGGAGAAAAAAAAAAAAAAAGACAAAAAACTATATAGGATAAAAGAACTAACATCATTTCCACATTTTTTTTTCTTTTTTTTTTCCTTTCTCTTTTCTCTCTTCTCATTCTTTCACTTTCTTCTGTCAATCGATGACTTCACCTGTATTTGTGGCGGCTCTTCGTCAGCTGATTCTATTGGATTGGTCTCTAAACATTTTTGGATTTGATCTAGAAATCTCATTGTGGCGATCCTTAGGGTTTTGCTCTCGCCAGTGTATAGATGCCTCCACCATTCTTCTGCATTGTATGTCAGAACTCGGTTCCTCTCACGCCTTAAGCATAGTTCGCGCTGATCCTTTAATTCAGCACAAAACAATATCAGATGCTTTAGGGTTTCGTCATCTCTGGCATCTCAAAAGTCGGCTTCTGAAACTGACAAAACATCATACCTAAGTTAGAAATACATTGAATACAACAACACAATGATTACTATCACACAAAAACAAGCAAAGGTGTAACGCAGAGTTCCTCCAACATCTGGAATCCCACCAATTCCCATTATGATATTGGGTTACCGGTTCCGTTAAATCCTTCAAACTTTGAATGTGATTTTCAATAGACCAAGAATAGTCACTTAGATTAAAACAACACATGCCTTCAAATGCGTTACAACCCAAGTTATGGTTCAACAACAAATAATCAAAAACAGATCGATTTTGCAAGGTTGCCTTTCTAACAGTTATTTTATCTTTTTTTCTTTGTGATATAGTTTGTTCCACTTTACACAACAGATATCAAAAATGCCATTCACAAATTAAATCCATCTGATAATGACTCACTTAAATGGAGTCCTTCATGATAAAATGTTAAAAATGTTCACTATTTCGCTCCAGAACATGGTAAAATAAATAATACAGGCATGATTATTTCCATTCATAAATTCATTCCAAAGAAGTTTCTCAGCAAATGTCTCAGGATTTCAGTGTTTCTAAGTCCCCTTCTCCGCATAGTCAACATTCCCTGCTATTAGCCAGTGTCCGATACCAAGCACATTCAATCTCTCTAGTTTTGACCATGTTCAATTTCATTCTTGGGTATTCCCAGACTAAGTAGTTACAGAGAAATTGTCGGATATATGTTGGCATTCCCTGTTTAGGCAATAAGTGAACCACATATTCGGAAGCAGAATTTTTTGTGCTGAGATTGACCACTGATTGATCATGGCCGTAGGCAGCCAAGATGCCGTTCATGATTTTTTTGTATGTGGGAAAGGATTTCTCAAGTAAATTTTCCGAAGCCACTGACAGCCATTTATTTTCTGTGGTACATAATTTCACTGCGTTGCTCATCACCATCAGGGAGGTTCAGGCACTATAGGCCTCAAATATCAGCCACAGGAGGGTATCCGCTGGCGCATTGGACAATTTCCACAATGTGGTCAGGCAACGTAGAATGGCTCTACTTTGAATGGACATTACAGTGAATTCCAATAGAATCATCTCGAACGGTGTGCGTTGAGGCAGGCGCAGTAGTCTTCTTAGCAAGCATCTCTCCAGCCTAGCTATCTCATCTAGGCTGGATAGTGACCAAACCTCAGCTCCATAAAGTAACATAGGCCTTACTTTCGTATGATATAGCTGCATCAGTGATCCTGTCGAGGATCCTTCCCCTCTCCCAGCAAAGGAGCGGATGCCGCCCAAGGTCACATTGTCTCTCAGGCTGACTTATACGAGATGAGTAGTACTATTCAATCTGGAGTTCAAATGCATCCATGGGTATTTATAGGAAGGTTCCACCTCCAGCTCTTCTGCGTCAATTTCCCAGGTTAGGATTGTTCTTTTCCTCCTACCTATTTCGAATATCATTATTTTTGATTTCGAGATGTTTATTACCAGGGAGTTTTTGATAGCGTAGGACTTCATTTTCGACAGTGTGGATTGCAGACCACCCAGAGTTACATCTAAAATTACGAGGCTGTCCACATATCCCAACCATTGTACTGGAACTGCTCTGAGTTTGGGGGATATCGCAGTTGGGGTTCCCAAGGCCTCGCCCAAATCAGCCAGGTAGAAATTGAATAAGATGAGGGCCAGCATGCAGCCTTGCTTGAGGCCCTTATGCATTGCTGTCTAGGCAGTAGTTCCACCCTGCTCGTCCAGTCTAATGTTCACTCTGGTCTGTGAGTATAGTAGCATGACCATTCTAAGTAAGCCATGAGGAATGTTGTTTTTTGTCCTTATTTGTCATAACCTAGTGCAGTCCACTGTATCAAAAACACAGCATTCAAATCGATAAATGCCACATGTACTCTGAGCTTCCCAATTCCCGCTTGTTGGATTATAGTTGTGAGGGCTAAAGCATTAATGCTGGTGTTTGAGTTTTTCCGAAAGCCAGTTTGATTTAATGGAATAATGTCACATTTTTCCGCCCAGTCCTCAAGTTCTTTCAAGAGGACCCAGGCAAAGATTTTTGTGGGCACGTCCCGCATAGCAAGCAGGCGATAGTTAGGGTTGTCTTGCCTGCCCTTTTTTAAAAATATTGGCACGATTATGCTATACTGCTAGGACTTAAGGATCAACTGTAGTGTCTCGATACATTTGAAAAGGCGATGTAGGGCATGTGCCCAGAGATCAGGGACCGCCTTCAGTAAGGAGCTACATGTGCCATTGGGACCAGGTGCCCTGGAGTTTTTGCTTGCTCCTATGATCCCCAAAATGTCATTTGGTCCCAGGGCATATGTCTACTGCGCCCCAGGTGCCCTCCAGCTTCTATCAGCCCAGGGCATGCTGCCAAGAACCTGCTGAATATGCTGGACCCATCCCTGCTCTCCTCCAGCTTCCATCAGCCCAGGGCATGCTGCCAAGAACCTGCTGAATATGCTGGACCCAGCCCTGCTCCGAGACTCCATTCAAAGTTCCTGTCTCCTGTTCCTTACCATTTACATTGCTCCAGAATCTTTTTGTATAATTTGAAAGGGAGGCCAGCACTAGTTCTCACCACTGGAGCCATTCCTTACATACTTGCTATTCTGCAGCCATGTGTGGTACTTGAGTTTAGCAGCCCTTACTCCTTCAGTGTGCGCGTCTGCTGGGACTTCTGACTTAGCTATGGCCCGCAGTTCCCCTCTCCGCCCCCTCTTTCTGTCCCACATTTCTCTGTCATATGGGTGGGGTTTATTGGTCCCATGGCCAGAGCTCACCCTCCCCGCTGACTTTATGTTAGTGAGGGAGCATCACTGGTAAGGATCATAGCCTTTCTAATAGTTTGGTTATCTAGAAGCAGTTCCTTTAAAGCTTGAGAGGTATGGTTGGGTCCTTTTATCTCTAAACACGCTAGCTTAATTAATGATTTATAGCCCCCAGGAGCTAATCACCAAACTCCTAACAATGAATATGCAATAGCTAAAACTACTGATTATGATAACAGGTGCATATTTGAATCACAGTCTAGGGATAGCCCTATAGATTCAAAAGTTGATCATCTCATTTGATGTGATGCTAATTGCAAAGGAAACATCATTAAACCAAGCCGTGTTAAAGCACATGGTTCTCCAAAAATATTAGCTGGAATGGAAGTGTATGTAGTAGTGCCACACGAAAAAAGCCATCCTGTCGGAAGTTTCACATGGTTCAAGTGACTAGCAGCTACAACTGTATGATTACAAAACACAGTGTTATTAACATTGGTACATTTGCATGGAGAGCGTGAACACAACTGCTTCTCAAACAGTTTGGTTTTTCTCTTTGGTTAAAGTCAACTGTTGACATTTTCCAACTTCTTTTGGTTCACAGGTCAATTGATAGCATACATTCCCTTGGGTGACATTGTACGTCACTATCTAAGTAAGGTTTCTCCACTTTTGGTTTGTTTCTTGGCAAAATTCACAATATTCCTAAACGGAGAATGAATGCTGTACATCAGAATCCTTCACGAAAGAATCATTGTGCAAAACTCCAAAATTCGGTCTAAAAACTGAAGCAGGCGTTGGCACTGCTACTAGACATGTGGTCAGCAAGTCTCTTGCATTGCACATGTCAGTCAAACAAATCTGAACTATTCAGAACCTTCAATGCAAGATATTTCCACATGTTCTCTGTTTGGGCAATCATCAGGAAATACCTCTGCTGGGCTCTCTCATGTCCAACTAGCGTCATGGTTTCTTGAGCTCATACCTTGTGTATTCTCAGCGCTTTACGTGTCTGGTTCTTTGTGGCTGGTGCGTTGTCATCGGGCGGCCTTTCATAGTCAGACTCACATTGGTCAGCTGCGCAGATAGGACATTTTGTTGTAGTGTGCCGCTTAAGCCTACCGAGTGAAGTCCATTTCGTATCTCAATTACACCAGCCAGGCAAAAGTTCTACAAGACAAACTCAGAAAAGACATATCAGTGTTGATAATCATTCTCTTAAATAGAATGTGTGTGCTGGGACATAGTCCCATTTCTCTTTGGCAGGCTCCATTACTAAAGCTACTTGGGCCTTGCCCAATGCTATGACATCCGCGGGTAAGGGGGGCACTTGATTTTTCTATCCACACCTTTGCACCCTATAGATGTTGTGGTGAGGCAAAATCACGGTCCCCACAAGTAGCTAACACCGTAGGGGGCTCGCTCCCCGTTTCTGATCATGGACAATTTAACAGGTACGAAAATCAGTTGGCTATTCTTTCTCCCTTATGAATAGGCAGCACTTGGTTTCTGCTGTGCTGTTCATTAGAATGACTGATTTCTCCTTGGTAATCAGCATCTGTTACTCCTCCCAGTACTTGGATGCCCTTTAATGCTAACCCAGATCTAAAGGCAATCAATCCCATGTGTTCTGGTGGAATCTGTATTACAATCCCAGTTTCAATTACTATTATACCTCTTGGTTCTAATCTGATCTCTTGATGAGAATGCAAGTCTACCCCAGCAGATTCCTGGGTTGCGTGGTATGGAGCTAGAGCACCTGACACTATCTCCCAGGACAAAGTCTCTTAAGCTGAATTAGGTTGCGTCTGCAATGCAGGCTTTACTATTCGCATTAAGGGTGTTTCATTTTCAGTAAATGGTCTATTATTCAAATATGCACAGCATCAAGCACACGATCACGCCAGCCTGCCAGGCTGCCATTGCCTGGTTTGTGCAATTGTTCTTTCAACAAACCATTCATTCGCTCAATGAAACCCGCCGTTTCGGGGTGATATGGTACATGATAGAACCACTAAATGTTCTTTTCTTGACAATATTCCTGGATCAACTTGCCTTTAAAATGTTAGCCATTGTCTTTCTGAATTTGCATTTGTAATACATTGTCATCTGATCTCATAATTTAATGGTGTTCAGTTGTGTGGCTCTCTTACATGGTATTACCATCAGATATCCTCAATATGTGTCCCCAATTGTACATGCATACTGACAACTTTTACTGATTGGCAGAGGTCCAATATAACTGATTTGCCAGATTTGACCCGGTAGCTTACCGCTTTGTAAAGTGCCCTGGACAATATGAGGAATGGGTCTGTGCTGCTGATGTTAACACGCAGGACATTGCAAAATCACTGTTTTCACTACCTCAAAAGGGATACTAATACCCCCCCCCCCGAGTTTGTGCCCATCTGCAAGTAGCCTTCTCAAACCCTCCAAATCGCCCTCCCGAGCCTCTGTGTCCACAGAGGAAATCTTGGTGTGTTTGTCTGCAACAAAATTGAAGCAACGTTCGGATGAGTCATTTCAGGCTGATCAATATGTCATGAACCACTGTCATTTGCTCAGTATTCACAAGAGCCCAATAGCATGCCAGCAGTTGTTTCTCAAACAGACTGTATCACCAGCCTCGGGTAATTTGCGACTCCAAAATCCTAATGGAACCTGTTTTCTGTCTTGTTTTTGCCACAAGCTCCAGTTGGCATAAGTTTCTTGTACCGACACATTCAACTCCACTGCTCCTGACTTCAAAGGCCACAAATCAAGCACACACTGCACAGTGTCTTTTGCCAAGTCAAATGCTCTCTGTTGTTCCTCTCCCCACTCAAACTCATACTTCTTTCGCATCACTTTGTAGAGTGGAGCCAATATTTGCCCTTAATATGGTGTACGCCATCTCCAAAACCCAAACAGCCCCATGAACTGCTGAGCTTGTTTCTTGTTCACAGGAGTGGTCAACTCAAGTATCTTTTGTCAGGCTTTCGGCACCCTCTCATGATGCCCATTATGTCACTAATTTCCCAGAAATACCAGTCTCAGCTGGCCCTTGAATTTTGTTAGGCTTAATCTCCCAGCCATCTGTTTTTTTAAAAAACAATTTTTATTAATTCCAATGTGAAAACCTTACAATACACAACCGGTATACATTCCAATTTTCCTGTGCAGTTTAGTTTCCACCCCCCCTCCCATCCCTGTCCTGAGCCTACTCCACACCGCCTCCCACCACCATCTCTGAGGGTGCCCCTCCTTCCGATCCCAATGAAGAACCATCATCCTCTAGGCTTGCCTGGCCAGACCCAGACAGAGTGGCTACTAAGTGCCTCCAGGCTGTCAGTGTCTCTGCTTCTTCTTCCCTGCCTCTAACCACTGCCTCGCTCCACACCACTGTTTCCACCCATTTCCAAAGATCATGCCACCAAGCTTCTGCTTTCGGCCTGTTGCTTGCCTTCCAGCTCATAGCTATTTGGCGCTTCGCCAGAATGTAAGCAAAATCCTTAAGTTTACTTATGTGCTTCAATTTGCGTAGCCTGGGGAACCCCGCCCCCTACCATGCACGCCCACATAGATTCCACATCCAGATTTATCTCTCTCTCTGCCAAGAGGTGGGCTATCCCTCCCCAGAATCTCCTTATTTCTGGGCATGCCCAGAACATATGCACCAGTCCCGCATTCACTTCTCCACATTTTGGACACATTTGTGTCTCCGCTTTTTTAAACTTCGCTACCTTCTTGGGGGTCATATACGCTCTATGTGTAACATATAACTGGATTTGTTGCAATCTCACATTCCTTGACACTTTTTTTGTGGTATCCCTGTACCCTCACCCATCGATTCCCCGGCTTCTTCCTCCCAGTCCCGCCTCACCTGAATCAGCTCCTTTCCCACCTTAGACATCAACAGTTCATATATCCGGGAGACCTCATGGCCTCTGTCCGACACGCCATAAAATGTTTCTATGGCCGTATCAGGCTGTTTAACCAACACTGTTTCCAACCATGTGTATTTTATCATCCGCACTAGCCTAGTATAAGTAATATATTATCCCCGGTGCAAACCGGTGTCCTCCACCAATGTGTCAAACTCCACCACCTTCCCGCCTTGCCACGCATCCCCCAAAGTTGATATGCTGATTGGTTCCCAATGCCTTCTGACTATCTTCCTCATTTGCACGTTCAACCCTTCCACCAGATTTTGCTGCCCATATCCAACATTTTTGTCCCTTTCTCTCGTTGCGATGCTGGCAGCCATATCCATTAATTCAGAAAGAACGGGGAACATTCAGCCTTCAACCATCTGGACTCCGGTGTGGAGTCTTCCGATAACCACTGTGCCACATACTGTAATTGACTGGCCAAATAGTAAATCTCAAAGTTGGACAATTTAATGCCCCCACCCCCTGTTGTTATGCATTCTGTAGTTTCCATAGCTCTATTCTATTCCTGGAATTGTGCCATATGAAGCCCCTACACAAACTCTGGATTTTTACAAAGAATTGCTTGGGTATCATGTATGGTATGTTCGCAAAATAGTGCAATAATCTAGGCAGTACCACCATCTTCAACAGCGCCATCTTCCCCATCATGGTCAGCGGGGGCTTGGCCCAGAACCTCATGTTATTTTCGATTTTAACCACCACATTCTCTGTGTTTTGTCTCGTGTTCAACCTCGACCCTGTGGTGTACATCTATTCCCAAGTATCTAAAAGTCTCGGTTTCCCATTGTATTTGTAATACCGGCAGTTTCTCCCAAGGTATCCCTTTATATCACCCAAGGGGAAATATGCATGATTTCTTGGGGTTCACTGTTATCCAAGACAGCACCGCATATCGCTCCATCACCTCCAGAATATACTGTAGGTTCTCTTCGGGGTACCTCAACTATAGCAGCATATCATCCACATACAGTAATATCAGATGCTGCCCTCCCTTCGTGCTGATCCCCACTTCTCCATATTGCTGCCTCAAGTATATCGCCAGGGGTTCCAGTGCAAAGATAAACAGCATCAGGGACCATGGGCATCCTTATCTAGTACCTCTACTAAGTTGCCACCGTTCTGAAATGGTTGCTCCCGTCCTAACTGGAGCCAGTGGTTTACTGTACAGCAGCTGGACCCACTTCAAGTATGTGGGCCTGACCACATACTCCTTCAAAACCACCATCAACCAAGCCCATTTGACTGAGTCGAAGGCTTTCACTGCATCTAATGAAATTATTGCAACCTCCTGGGAGTCCCTTCCCATCTGTTCTATAACATGATGGAGCCTTCTAAGGTTGTCGGATATGCTTCTGTACAGAACATACCCGTCTGGGCAGGGTGTATGAGTTTATTGATAACCTGTCTCAACCTATTTGCCAGCACTGACATGAGTATCTTACTGTCTTGATTGAGCATGGATAGTGGTCTGTATGACCTGGAGTCCATGCTTGGTTTATTAGGTTTAAGGAGAGGGATGATGATCGCCTCCCTTAGTGACTCTGGCAGCATCTCTCTATCCAGTGCCTCATTTAACATCGCTAGTAACGGGGGTAGCAACTCCACTATATACGTTTTATAGAACTCGCTGGGGTGTCCATCGCCCCTGAGGCTTTACTTGTAGGTAGGAGCTTGATCACTGCTTCTAATTCTTCTAGCGTAATTGGGACCTCTATGTTCTCCCTCTGCATTGCCTCCAGTTTGGGAAGGTCAATATCCATCAATGTTTCCATCATATCAATCTCCTCTCCCTCGGTAACATCCATATACAGTCGCTGGTAGTACTCTAAAAAGCCTTTGTTCACACCTTCCTGAATATCTAGTGTCCGCCCATCCCTCCCCGGCACCGCTCTGATTGTTTGTATGGGGGTCTCATTCTTGCACAACCAGGCTAACAATCTGCCCAGTTTATCTTCCTCTGCGTGCTGCCTTTCAACATATTTTTTGTAGTTCAGATTGCATAGTCTCTCCCAGTACTCCCTGCAATCCTGTTATTGCCGTATGGTCCCAGCCTCCTCTGGGATTTGCCCACCCTTATGCATTATTGTCTCTAATTTCCTTTCTGCCTCGTGTAACTCATGCGTTATTCCACCTTGTAGGCCTTTAGATTTAGATATTGCTGCTCCCCTCACCACCACCTTAAATGCCTCCCATAGCGTGCCAGCAGATTCTACGCTCCTGGTGTTGTGTTCAAAATACTCGGCCCTAAGTCTCCATGTCGGAATATGCGCTCTAGGAGGTGAGTATTGCCATGTTATAATTGACGACGAGTGGTCTGAGAGGACCCTTGCTTTGTATTCCGACTTCACTAGTTCTCCCATCAACTCTGGTGCTACGAATATGTAGTCTAACCGAGTGTGCAGGTTTTGTGGGGCAGAGTAGTGGGAATATTCCCTGTCCTCGGGTGGTGCATCCCCCATACATCCAATAATCAAAAATCACTTAATAGGGTCTTCAGAGCTTTAGCTACTGGGGTGGGCCTCTCTATCTTCTCATCTGATCTGTCTACTCTAGGATCCAGCGTGCAATTAAAGTCCCCTCCCCATATAACTACCCCTCTGATATACAGGCTGATCTTACTGTATAGAGTTCTGAAATAGCTGGTAGCATCTTGGTTCTAATGCAGCACCTATACTCCCACATTTAACTACTACTATCCCGCACAGTTTATCTCTTTTATGGTCATACCGTGTCCTTTCCCATTAACCTTCTCTGCTGAGTCATATTCAAGTCCCAAAGTAAATTATACTCCCATCATAACAGCCCCAGAAACCGCTGGTTCACTTATCCGATTTGCTCTTCATCTGGTCATCTGCTCCTGCTGGACAGTTCTGTGCATCCAACCACTCCACTGCATCCTCCAGGGTCTCAAAAAATAGGGCCTTATTCTTATGAAACACCTTCAGTTTTGCTGGGTAGATCAACATGTACCCGTACCCCGCTTCATGTAGCCTCCTTTTGATCGCTCCGTAGTGCAGTCGCCGCCTCTGTACCGTGAAGGTGTAGTCAGGGTACGCCGTAATGGACGCAGACGCTCTGTGTATTGTTCTCCGTTTCCGGAAGTGCTCCAAGATCTTCTCTCCATCTCTGTAATTCAATATCTTGGTGATGGCCGTCTATGTGGGGGGGGGCCCGGTTGCGGCTTCCGAACCTGTGCTCTCTGTCCACTGCGAACCCCTGGGTGAGCGCTCCCCACTTAATTTCCTGTTACAGCAGGATTTCGATGTAGTTGGTTGGGTCCGAGCCTTCCTCTCACTTTGGGAGCCCTCCGATTCACACGTTGTTTCTGCACGCACGCCCTTCTGTTTCTTCTGCTCTGTCCTCCAGGTTTTGCACTTGTTGTCCCAGTGTGTGGACTTCTGCGGCCTTCACCTCTGTCTCTAGTCCGCTCGTATGTTCCGCTAACGCCCTCACGTCTTGTCGTAACAAGTTAATGTCCACTTGCACTGCATCTATCTTGAATTCCAGTGAGGTCTTTAGTTCGGCCATCGCTGCATCGAGCTTGGCCTCGCCTGATACTTTCAAGTCTGCAATCGAATCTAGGAGCTGTTGGTCATTACACACTGGGGTCGCTTCGTCCTGTGTGTTTTGCCCTTTGTTCTTACCAACCTGAGTTGTCTGAGGAGATTTGACAAACTCCTCTATCGTTGGCTGCTTCCCTATACTTTTAATCAGCTTAATGGCCATTTCCGTGCCTGACGTGGACCCCCCGCTATGGACGGGTAGGGCCTTCCTTCACGTGTGCACCCGTTTCTTATTTATTCTCCTCTGTACAGTATGAAATGTGCAATTATCTGCACCCTGTGGGACTCCACCAAGGTGTGCCAGTATGTTGTCCTGTCTGCTGTCCAGCTCCAACCACTGTCTCCTGAGTTAGTCGCAGCAGAGTCCGCAGTCCTGCCAGGACGCTTCACCCGCCTTACACTGTGTGAGGGCTTTGTCTGAACACCGCTCCATCCGTGTGGTTTGTCCCACGGGGTTGCTCGGCGGAGTCAATCCCTCTATCACGTGCCGTCTTCTGGGCTCTGTTATCCAAATCCAGCCCGCTCCCCACCTTCTGCATGCCTGACCATGGGCCCCCGCCCCTTCTGTACAGTGCTCAGGCCCTCGAGTCCTCCATAGTGCCTTCTGCTTCGCGTCGCTCTGATTGCCGCCGGGTGTGTTGTCCAAAGCCACTCTGCCTTGGATGTGTAGAGTTTGTTCGGCCCCGAGGTCCTGAGGATCCTAACACACCACCTGTGATGTTGCTGTTGGGCTACCACAACCTATCCTTTATGTCGTCGTGGCCTTTATCTTCCGGCCAGTCGCTCCTGGAGTTGTGTGGTATTGCTTTGGACCTCTGGGCATACTGCTACCATTCGGTGTCTCCCAGTATTTACCAGCCCCCTCGTGTTCAGGAGTTCCGGAGCATCTCCTGTGTTCCAAGGACCCTTTTTTCTTTTGTTTATTATTATTTTTTTTTATTGGACCGGGCCGGTGGACTGTATCATATCTCTACTAATCCCTTACTTTACTGGCAGTCTGCACCGCATATGCTGGGTACTCAAATATATCTGTCTGTTCCCCCAACAACCAGCAGGACCACAGGCTCCAACAGGGGTATTTGTTACAATTAGCCGTGGGTGCCCCGTTTCTTACGTTGCTGCTTGGGGCACCTTTCAATCACTGTATTACGTGCTTTCCGTCACGGTTAAAGCTCATATTTGCTTTCAGCCTTGCCGCTTTCAGTCACTGTAGGGTTGTGAGGCCCTCGGCCACCGGTGCTTATAGTATTATTGCAGATGCCTCGGTCTGCTGAGTCCTGACAATTTCTTCTAGTCCTGCCCCTCAGTCTGTGCACCCTCCGTCTGTTGTGCCATCCTTACCGCAGGCAGCATGTGTTTCCCATTCGTTCACCACTATTGACCCGGTCGTTGCTGCTATGTCCATACGTTGTTAGATAAATGCAGTGTCTCCAGAGGGGAGCACGGTTCCGTCCTCATGTGTGGTTTTCGTCCAGCCGAAGTTCATTGCCATGCACTTATTGTGCCAGCAATGGGTGTGCTGCCCTAGGTGGGGAGGGACTTCTTCACCCTTGTGTCTCGCCGTCCTGCCGCCGCACTCTACGCCTGCTGCCAGCGCTCCTTACAATAGCAGGTACTGCTACTGTATCCATATGCTAATGAGTGAATAGAGTGTCTCAGAAGGGGTGTGCAAGGCGCTGAGCGCTATCTGGCTCTCTCTTGGCCAAAGTCTGCAGCCTTGCACGTATTGTCCCAGCAGTTGGCGTGTTGCCCAGACCGAGGAAGATATTCTTCTCACTTGTTTTCCACAGTTACTCACACACCATTCCTTATCAGTAATTCTGTCCCCACTGATCTCATCTGTGCCTTGCGGGCCCAGTCCTGTGTTTCACGCTGATCGCCATTTTGTTTCTTCCTCTACTGCATTCTCCCGAACTCCTTTCCCTCGTAGTTCCGGTTACACTTGTTGTTTCGCTGCAGTCAAGCGAGCGCAGCATTCTCCACACATTCCCACTGCAGGAACATTAATAATACTCCAATTGCACAGTCCTCATCTCATCTGTACGGCAGGATCAGCAGGAGCTCTAGGAAAACATGGTCTATCCCATGGCTCTCTTCGCCACGCCCCCCCACCCATCCTCCTTCAACCCGTCAATGACTTTCCAACTGATCTCACACACTTCGGTCATCTTTGCCCTGAACCAAAATGTCATCAATGTAATGTGAACTCTGTATATCAGGTTTGCATGGTATTTTGTCCAAATGTTCTGCCACCAGCCGGTGAGAAATGGCTGGGCTGAGCAAGTAACCTATATGCAACCTTGTGAAGGTATATGGATGCCCATTCCAAGAAAATGAAAACTGCTCCTGGCACTCCTCAGCAATTGGCACAGAGAAAAGGGCATTTGCTAAGTCTAATACAGCATACCAGGTTCCCTTAAACTTTAGTACGTTCTCAATTAAAGTGGGACTGCAGGGACCAAAGGAGGAGTATCTTTATTCAATTCTCTATAATCCACCATAATTCTCCAGCTCCCATCCCCCTTTTTCAAAGGCCAGATCAGATTATTTGAAGCAGTAGTAATAGGGTGTAACACTCGTGCTTCTAACATATCCCTTAATGGTGTCTGAAATGTCCTTATGTCCCCTGGTAATGCAGTATTGCTTCATAGATACATGCTTTGTAGCCAAAGGCGCGTGCACCAGATGGATTTTCAATTTGCCTACAATAATTGGTATACAAGACAATGCGTTTACTCCAAATTGATATGTTTTATCTCCTAGTCCCAAAGTTAACCGCTCCAAAATGTCAAAACCAATTATATACTCAGGTATCGGGACAATCAACACTTGATATTTCTGCTTTGGCAAATTTCCTATCTTCATCTCCACTCCTGTCTGCACTGTGGGCATTTCCATTCCCCCAGCCAAGTAATGGTAAGGTTTTGACCTTTAAATCTTGAAGGATTTACATGAATCAAGCAGGCCTCCGCCCCTGTGTCTATCAAAGCTTGGACCTCTTGTGGGTTTTTCAATCTTCCAAAATATCTTAACATTAACATGAGGTTGTCTGTCAACTTTTTGTACAAGCGGACACTGCCAGGGCTTGGCCATAATCCTCAAATATGTTTTGGCAAAAAAGTCAAATTCGGAACAAGTGTATCCAGACTCAGACTCACTCCACTTTTATCAAATCAGCATATGTTGGCTGGTATGAGGAAAGGGTCCTCATAGACCCTTCTTCCGGTTCCTCCTCAGGTGGAGCCGAAGGTAAGGTGTCCCTTTAAGGCTTAGTCACCACCTGCCTCTTAACTTGTTTATAGCGCTCCTTACCAGCAAGCCCTCTATTTTTGTATAACTCATACTTCTCCCTGGTTTCAATACCATCTAGCCTCCTCCCATAGTAAACCATCTTTCAACAGTGCCAAAAACATGTTCTTTCTTGCCACTGGGAGGCTCTACTATGTTGTCTCCTGCCCTCTGTTCTTCTCTCAATGCGCCCCTCTTTCGGTCTATCCTCACCTTTGTGCCATTCACCCAGGTTTGACAGTTGCCGAATTGCATTAACCAGCTCATTAGTTGGTTTTCCACTCATACCTACTAACAAAGTCAAAATGACACTCTTGTATGCGGGTGGGGCAGTTCTTATAACCATATTTCTGGTTGACACTGACCGTGGCACCACCCCCAGATGTGCCGGTTCATCTACATTAATTACTTCCTTCATGGCATGCACCCTAATTTTCTGAATTGCCTCTTTCAATGTGTACCACTTTTTCCTCACTGAGCCAGTCAGTGGAGATAGGATACTTAAGGTTATACCGATGGGTCGCTACGTGCAACAGAGACACCTGCAAAGCTTGGCCATTTGCGTCTGGAGGAGGCCCTACCCTCAATACTGCTTGTATATTGGTGTCACTGGACAGAGGCACGAAGCGCAGGGAATCATTGGAGTCTACCAATAGGTCCCTGGCACCCTCATCAAACATTCACACCATCCATGTAAGCAAGGGCTCACCTGTCCTCTGCCTCAAACAAGTTATAATATCCCCAACCTCTTGTTGTATGTAATCTTCTAGCGTAGTCATATCCACAACTCCCCCACCCAGGTTATGGGGATGGGGTCCAGCCCTACACCTCGTTACTGGTTTGGCATTTACAGTCTCTTTGCCAGGTTTCAATTTAGATTCTGCATCCACCTCTGGGTTACACTCTGAGTCAATGTAATTCAAAATGTCACCACCCCACTGATCAGGGTTCCAATTCACCCCTGCTGTGGCAATTACAGATGCCACATTCTTTTTGTTTATATTACCTAGCTGTTTTTTTATATTTATATCAAGCAAACCTGATAGCTGCCCACTCAGCCACTGCCTGATGTGTCTGCTTTGTCATGCTAAAGTTTAATCTGTAACTGCTGCATTAGGGAAATGCTATTTTCATCAGCCAATTCTTTCTCTAAATGCAAAATATCTTCATTCAGCACACAATTTCTCTGCTGCATTTTTCTGTAGGCATGCAATAGAATCCACCCCCGCCTCCCTAGTGCAGCAAATTCTTTTCCCTTTTCCACTAAAACCGGATGTAAACAAGCCACAACCTCCATGGGTCCTGCCTCACCTAAGATTTCATCTCACTGTTTTCTTAATCTTGCACTGCATGCCCATTCCTGGGCCAATTTATCATATGAGCTCCTTGCCCACCTAGGAATCATAACACCCAGGGTAGTCTCCACCAGTGGAGAACCCCATTTCTTTTTTCTGAAAGTGTTCACATTTACAATAAATTACAATATTCTATTTACACTAACTTATTCATTGCAACCTAAATGCAGTCGTGTAAAATACACTCACAAGACACTTATTAACACAGCCTGACTCCCACTGCAAAGGGAAAAAACTAACTTTCACTATAAATCATGCCCACCAGTATTCAAACAGAGATCCTTTGATGCCTGGAATTCTTCATCAGAAGGCACCCTGCTCACAGCGCCAAATGTTTTGCTCTTCATAGAGTGCCCAGATATATTTCTACTTTCCTCCCCAGTACACAAAGAAAATACTGGATGCTGGAGGGCAAATATTCTCTCATTTTTTCTCTCTCTCTCTTCCTCTCTCTCTTTCTCTCTCTTTCAGCTAGGTTATAAAATGGCTCGTATACAACCCCTTTATTCACAAAAAGCATACATAAATGAATAAATACAACAATAAATGAATAAAAGAAATCTTAGAAAAAATACATCACCGTTGACACAGCTGCAAGCACTCCCTCATCTCACCAGCAGCGATATACAGTATTTGTAATATGGTGAAACAATATGATTGAAGTGTATATGGTATGTATAATCCTACCACAATTGGGATACTGCTTGTGGAGTCTGTGGTTGTTTCTTTGTGAGAACAAAAAAGTATAATACTGGGGGTGGATACTTAGTTCAATATCGTAAGAAGGCTGGTATCTATGGTTGTTTCTCTCTGAAGAAAAAAACAGTATAATTTGTTAAACAAGATACTTTAAAATCTTTAATTGCATACAATTGTACATGTACTTTTTTGACCCTCATAAATAGTACTTTGTATGTACTATGTTGTGTACAACATGTGTGCATGGTACACTTTTGTTGGATTAACAACAATCATTGGGGGGGGGGGGACCATGGTGGATAAAAAAAAAAACTTTTCCATACAGTTTCTAGCATTCACATGGTTTTGAAGTGTATATATATTACAGAATATATGTGTTACAGAATATGTGTGTGGTAGTATATTATGTTAGTTTGAAGTGGAAAAATGCGGTTTTAAAAATGTTTCTTTTTAGGAGCATTTTGTTGAAAATAAAAAAATGTACGTGCATTTAGTGGTGCAGGGTTTGTATCTTTTTTCTAGAAGTAAGGGAAATGCAGTTGCAAAAGATTTGTAGAACACCGATAAGTGGCAGTTTGTGTGAGGCAGTCCAATATGTTGGCAGTGCATGTAATGCACTGTCACTTGATGTGCCCAGGTGCCGAATGTTGCAATAGATGGCATTTAATATGATATATTTTATTTATATCATGCTCGTACACAGGTGTTTCAGTGCGCGACCAGGCAAAGGGAGGGGAACAGGGGAGAAAACAAAAACAACAATCTTACTAGGCCCAGTGACATTGAGAACACACAAGTGCATGGGGAAGGGAAAAGGGGTAAGGTGCATGGGAGGGGGAAGAAATTGGAAAGTGCAGAGCATAGGAGAGAACAAGATAAATAATAAGTAAATAAATAAGGTGATAAAGAAACAGTGGTAGTGCAGCCTGTGAGTGGCAAAGTGCATGGTTATTCAGATAGGGTCTATCTGATAAGTGCAGAAGAAGAGTGGGGGGACTGTATGGGTACAGATACAGGCCTCAGTGCAAGGGATGACAAGGGGGCAATGCACAAGGGTGGCAGGGTGAGTAGGTACCTGGGCCCGAAGGACAGAGGGTGGCCAGGTGCAACAGTGCAGAGAGAGAAAGCAGATCAGCAGGGGAGAAGAGGGGCAAAGGCAGAGGCGAAGAGGAAGGTCTTGAGGAGCTTCCGGAACCGTAGATGGTTCTCCTCAAGTTTCAAGGTGGCAAGGAGGCAGTTCCAAAGGGAGGCCCCAGCCGAAGACAGATCTACCACCAGCTCGTTTCTTTGAAAAATGGCTGGCCCTGAGGGAGTTAGAGGTAGGGGAGCGAGGGGCTCGCGAGCAGAGGTATTTACAGAGGAATAGTTGAAGGTATTTTGGAACCAGGCCCCAGAAAGCCTTGTGGACAATGCAAAGGGTTTTAAATGTAATCCTTGCATCCACTGGGAGCCAATGAAGGGATTTCAGAGCTGGAGAGATACAATCCCAGGGCTTGAGGCCAAGGGCAAGACTCACAGTCCTATTCTGGGTTAGTTGTAAAGGGTGGAGAGTGGAGGCAGGTAGATTTAGAAAGAGGCTGTTACAGTAATCCAACCTAGAGAGAATCAGAGCTTGGGAGACAGTGAGCTTCTGAGGGAAGGAGAGGAAATGAAGAGTACCTCTAAGGAGGTGCAGTAAGCAGATTGACTTTCTAGAGACGTCAGAGATGTGTGCGGAGAAGGAAAGTGTGGAGTCAAAGATGACCCTGAGGTTCTTAGCTTTGCAGGTAGGGGCAGGAGGAGGGCCAAGGGAGGCCAGCCAGAGAGTGATGCGAAAGTATGGAGAGGGTGTACCAATGAGGAGGATCTCAGTCTTGTTGGCATTGTAACGCTCACCTGATTCCCGTAGAGGCGCCGGTCTTGACTGGGCGTATACCGTATCTTCAAAGGTGATGTGTAACACACGGCTGGCTCTTTGGGCTGGACCTCTGTGCACTGTATGTCTGACTCGAAGGGTAAGATGTCTGCAGATAGAAAATATGGGATTAAGGAACTGGGTTATTGAATGTCTCTCTCTTCTTCCCTTTCTCTTCTCCTGTAGAACCCCAAAGGTTAACGCTCTCACCTTACGTAAGTGAACGCCGTGCTCTCCATCTGCCTCGGGGCAGGGTGCTGTAACCAGTTTCTTCACTGGATAAGGGGAGCAGGCCTCTTGACTTCAGAGGACTGCTGTCCGTCGTTTACTGCACGAACGGTAAGTTTCGAGTAATTCTAATGTCTTTAAAGTCTTTAGTAATGATGTTTCTTGTTTTGCAGGGTTCCGGCGATGGCGGATGACGGGCTGAAGTGAGTTGAAGATGGAGCCCGAGTGATGAATAGAAGCGCCTGGAAGCACGTAAGTAAGCGCTTGTTGCCTGCTTCACGATGCGCTCTAACTGTCTTTTTATTTTGCAGGTACAAGTTCGGAGCGGCTGCAGGGTGCCGGAATACCCACTGGGTTAGATGTGGAAAGGAGTAATGGCACATGAGTATTAAAGTTCCCCAATGTCTTTAAACGCACCTTGTTTTGTCTTTCAGATGCGGGATGCAGCACCGAAGGCCTCCGGAGCGTGCAAAGAGTTGGTAAGCTTTTGTCTTTCAGATGCCGGAATGCAGTGTGAAGACCTCCGGAGCGCACGAAGAGTAGGTAAGCCTTTGTCTTTCAGATGCCGGAATGCAGCGCGAGGCGCTGGTGACAGCCGATGGACCAGGTAAGTGAAGAGCTGTCACTGAAGACCGTAATGCTAACCTGTTCTTTCTTGTCTTTATAGGTGTTGCTGAAGACTGGATTCAGGATGGTAAGCCTTTTTCCTTAAGCCCAGGATCAGATGCAGAAGACACGATGAGCGTTCTGCTGCAGAGGATGCAGAATAACGCAAAGCAAGATTCATCCATTGGGTGTGGTTTAAATAGCCTCCTGTAGTGCTTAGGTGTCTCCTTCCACAGCCACGCCTAGGTAAGAAAAGAGTTCCTGCTTTCCAGAAGAGTTCCAGTGTTCTGAATCTAGGGAGTGGCTCCTGCCCCACCCAACAGGAAAAGTAGTTCCAAACAGAAGAGGATCAGAGGCTCAACTGGCAGGCAAGTAAGCAGCATGGTCTGCTGCAGGTAAGTCCACCCAAGCATTATGAGCCCGGCGCTTCCAGCGCTGGGACTGGGCATATTTATGAGCCTGGTGCCACTGGCGCCAGGACTGGGTCCAAAAGGTCCCAATTGGGACTGGTTGGCACTCGGAACCTGGGTTATGGATCTGCTTCCAAGGGAGTTGGGGAAAACCCTGACCTTTTGGAAGTAGAGATCATGACAGGCATTTAAACAAAGATCATTGGCAGCACACCAATTTTGAATGGCGATTAGATAGTCAGAGATGAGGGAAGGAGAGGAGGTGGCTGAAGGATGCTGTAACGCTCACCTGATTCCCACGGAGGCGCAGGTCTGGCTTCGAGTGCTGATGCTTCTTCAATGGTGAAGCGCAGGACTCTGAAGATGGACAGGAAGGGCCTTTACTCTGGCTTCTCCGGCTCGCAGGAATATTCCCCTGTGCGTGAAAAGGGAGTATTACCTACTGACTGAGTTATGATCAAGCCTCCCACTCTCTTCCAACCCTCCACGATACCCTGCCACGATTCCCCGTGAAGTCTCACCTTAGAGTCAGGAAGGATGAGCTCTCCATCCTGCTTCTGATGCAGGGGCGCGTTGAAACCCAGTTACTTCACTGGATTGAGGATTGATGGGAGTTCAGGTAAGCTTGACTATTCAGGTAAAGCTCTGTAAAAGTTCTGTTGCAAGTTCAAATGTCCAAGCTTAATAATAATGTTCATTGTCTTTTTGCAGCAAGCGCTAATGTTTATGTCTTTTTTTCCCCTTAGGGGCCGGGGTTCGGAATGCCGGAGATATGGCACCGACCCGAAGTGAAACGTGCAGTTCCAGTTCCAGTAAATGGCAGGTTAGTTCTGGATGAGCGCTCGGGAACTTACTTTGCATACGCTCATTCAATGTCTTTGTCTTTTTTCCTCATAGGGGCCGGGGTCCGGAAAATGCCTGGAAGCGGCAAGACCCGAAATGAAATGAGGTAAGTCTTATTCCCTTCCTTCTCTCACCTCTTATTCTTGTCTTTTTCTCTAGTCTCTGGGAAGTGGCTGTGTATCCGGATGATCGCTGCTGAAGATGGAGGAACCCAGGAAAGGCGAGTGAAATGCAGCGCTGCAGCGATCGTAACGAAATGCTTTTAAAAATAATGTCTTCCCTTTCAGGATCGTCGGTGATGTCTCCGTGGTGCAGATTTAGCTGGTAAGGTCTCTTGTCTCCCTTTGCAGGTGACCCAGGATGCTGACAGGCGTGGCTGAAGTCCAGAAGCAGGAGCTGACACGGTGAGCATCCAGCTGCGAGGAGCAGAACAACGCAAAGCGTGAGTTGCTGATCGGGTGTGGTTTAAATAGCTTTGGAAGAAGTCCCAAGTGTGTATCCTTCCTCCGATCAGGTATGTATCCTTCCCCGACCACACCCGGGTGGAAAGTAGTCCCACAGGTAAAGTAGTTCCATTCAGGCCTCAAGAGGGCCTGGATGTGGCAGCATGGTCTGCATCAGGTAAGTGCACATGAAAACACTTGCACACATGTCTAGCTTTATGAGCCTGGCGCCTAAGGCACCAGGACAGAGGTCCAACATGAGCCTGGCGCCTAAGGCGCCAGGACTGCGTCCAAAGGGCCCCAGCTTGGGCCCGCTGGCACTCCCCTGGGGGAAATGATGCCTGCCTCTGGGGTCGCTGGGTCGGACCTGGCTCCTTGGAGGTAGGCATCATGACAGATGCCTGAAAATGAGTTCGATGTCATCGGCACAGCACTGTAAATTTGAGCAGAAAATGGAAATGCAGTAGGCGAGAGTTGCCAGGTATTGGTCGAAAAGCCAGGGCGGGAGGTTAGACCCCTGGGGAACACCACAGGTAGAGAGGGAGATGGAGGATAGGAAGGACCCAAGTTTTACCTGAGAGGGTCGATCAGAGAGAAAAGAGGTCAGCCAGCCCAGAGCCTGATCGGTGATACCCAGGTTGTCACAGAGACGATTAAGCAGGGTGGTATGTTTGACCGTGTCGAAAGCAGAGGAGAGATCAAGTAGGATGAGGACAGAGGGAATGTTAGAGGCAAGGTTGGAGAGCAGGTCTTCATGGATATTCAGGAGAGCAGTTTCCATACTCCTAGCAGCTCTGAAGCCAGATTGGCAGTCATGGAGAGAGACAACAAGTCAGAATGAAGGTTAAGCTGAGAGATGGCAAGCTTTTCCAGGATGTTACCTAAAAAGGGAGTAATAGAAATTTGTAGATAGTTAGCCAGACTAGAAGGATCAGCTGTGGGTATCTTGGGGAGAGGATGCACAAGGGAGTGGAAAGATCCAGAGGCAGAAGAGAGGTTGCAGAAATCAGCAAGGACCCCAGCAAGGGGATCGATGTGGTCCTTAATGGTATAAGAGGAACAGGGATGGACCCGTTTTAAAGAGCCTTTCATAGATCGGACTAGTCTAGCTACTGCATCAGGGGAGAAAAGAGGAAAGGTGGAGAAAGAGGGAGGGGGTAGCTGAGGTTGAGTCAACAAGCAGAGAAGGAGAGGGGAGAGGGGAGAGGAGCAGGAGAGGAGGAGTGTGTGGACAAGATGTCCTGGGTTTTAGAGATAAAGTGTGAGCAAGGTCATTGCAAAGAGCCTGAGAGGTGAGAGGAGGGGTGGATAGCAGTGGTTAAAAAAGAGAATATGCTTATTGAGATGCTACATGTAGTCTGAGTTGAAATGTACAGCTGAAGTGTTGCACCGAGATGACCAGATTAAATTTAGAGTTTTTGGATGTGATTGGTGGATGAATGGGTGACTGTTTGAAAGTAGCCAATGAGGGAGTGTTACAAACATAAAAGTAAAAAGGGTAGAAGGGCTGCCCTGTGCGACCCTCTGTGGACTTGCACGTGCCATCAGGGTCTTTTAACGATGCTTTGAATGGAAATAGGACTGCGTAGCCCATGAACTGTTGCAAACATTGGAGGTTTTGTGGTTGTGGAGGAGTTAAAGTGTACAGGAGCAGAGGGTATGAAGTGTTTTCTTTCTTGTGTGAAGTGGTGGAATGATGGTTATGAAGAATCTGAGTGTGTGGAAGCTGGGAGATTCATGGATACTTTGGTTGAAGGTTTACACAGAGCATTGTGACATCCCTGCTAATCTTGGATTAGAAGTGGAGGTGTCATGGTATGGACCTTGTGGATTAAACTGGGCAGCATTATTACTGTTGTGAGAGAATATGGTTCAGTTTAAACATCCAGACATCATCATTATTATTGTACATTGTGGAGGCAACATTTTGGGGTATGTGACTGGAGTATCCTTGCAGTTTGCCATGAAGGATATGTTTAAAAAGCTAATGGAACCGTTTCCAGCTTCAAAGATGATTTTTTCACAAATGAATCAAAGTCAAATGTGTAAACATACAAACTTGTTTTGTCCACAAATAGAAAAAGCCAGGCTGAAAGTTAATAAAGCTGTATGTGCTTTTTTTTTACAAGGTGCAGGATTGGCATCTCCACAATGAGAACAAAGTTTGATGGAGTAAATATTTTTTGTAGAGATGGAGTTCATTTGATAGATGTTGGAAATTTAATTTTTCTTTCCAATGTTCAGAATGCCTTGAAGCAGTTTTTGTGAAAAAAAAATAAGGGAACACGTGAAATATATAGTAAAGCATCGGTTAGTATGTATAGCACATAAAAAAAAACAGAGAAAGCTTTGAAGCAGTTTTTGCAAAGGTTATAAAAGTACAGTATTTGTTATTATAGTACATAAAACCAAAAAAGCAAAAAAAAGGGTCTTAATATAAAAAAAACAAAGGCTCTTTTTTTTATTTACGAGATTATAATCACTGAAGTGATTTTTACAAGTGACAAGCAATAACGTCTTGAAGAAAAGAAAAACAAAGTAGAAGTAAAAGCAACAGTAGGAGTAAAGGTAACAGTAAACAAGAGTTTATAAAATGAGACACTTGTTTTTCGAAGAATATAAGCAAGTGAGTCAGTGATCACGTAGATCTTGCAGAGGTCAAGACCTTGGTCGAGGGCTCCAATAATTTGTTGCTAAAAATTAAGTTCAGAATTTTAGCCGCTCTTCTTCTGCCAAGTGACCTTTGTCCAAGTGGTGGGACAAGTATGGTGATCTACAGTGCCTAGTACCCAGGCAGGATAGTAAAAGGTGCTGAAGCGTTTCTAGGCTTGTCTGTGTATCGCAAAAGCGACAATTTTTGGACTGAGATTCCTCTTATGTTTAGGGTCTCATTTGATGCCATTAGATTCAACCTTGCCCAAAGGAGGGTTGATCGCAATTTTATGTTCGTGTGCTTCTTTTAAGAGCCACCATTTTAGGAAAAAAGTAAATTGAGTTTAAACTCCCTACCCCTGTTTAATCTCCCAAGATGTCTATATGGCTGCGGAAAAGGGGGGTGGCTCATTTGTTGATGGTAGTGTAATATGAGTGGGAAGTGTGAAAGCCATAAATAATGGCTAAACACTTCGTAAGCATATTACAATTTATGTTAACATTTTGCATGGCAGAGAAAAGGGGTTGGGACAGAAATGTTACCTCTTCTTTGCTATGCAAATTTTCCACAATTTTCATTAGCATAAAATGTAATGCTAATGAAAAAGTTAGATGTTCTTTTAGAGTCTTACTACTTTAAGTATAAATATAAAGTAGATGGAGTCTATAAGATTATTTTTGTTCTGATTCTATTTTGAAACTTTGAAAGGCGGTTCCATAAGGAACCTTTTTTGTTTCTTTGATTTTTTTGCAGAGGGAAAGAGAGCAAAGCAGAGGGAGGGAGGGGTGTGAGGGGCACCAACCCCCATAAGGGAAGGACAGCTGAACAAAGGAAGATTTAGGGCTGGAAAAAAACTAAGGAATGGGCAATCCTTTTCATGAGCCTTCATAGCTGTCTCGAAGGAGCTTCGGATGCCCTTCCCCCTGCAGATAATTGTGTCACAATACATATACATGACTGTTGACCGTGCAAGGTATGGCTTGTGAGATGGCAGGAGGAATCTCCTGTCCCACTGCCGTGGCCGGAGTGGTGACAGTAGTGATCAACAAGGGTGTAGCGGCCGAAGTAAGCTGTGGAAGGGCAGAGTTTTCACTTGAAAGTCCCTAGAGTGTCTGGAAATCCAATTCATAGATGCCCGCGAATCGCAAACACATACCACAGTCATGTCATCATGCCACCTGGGCGTGGTCACATGATTATGTCCGGGGACATCCACGATGACGTTACGAGAACGCAGATTTCCTGTACAGGGGAAAGTGTGTAAAAAGTTTATAGAAGAACTGCCAATGGTTCCAGGAGGTGTGCAAGAGCAAGGTCTGAACTTTGAAGTGCGCAGTTTGATTTGTGGACTGGGCAGTACGTTAGTATGTTCACAGACACCGAAACATCCATACTGCGTCAATGGTATGTAAATATGCAGACACAGTCATTGTTATAGTCCATGGACATTAAATTGGCGTTTTAGAAAAAAATGTTTTTACAAACTTTGGAATATCACATTTCTTTATTTACAATATATATTTACAAAGAAAATCATTTGTGGGACTAATATATGCAGATGACATTTATAATTATTTATTTCAAGAAAGGGATGGGAATCTGAAGAGGCAACCTAAATAGGGGCATTTGGAGGTTTAATATTTTCATGATTGGGAGGATAGAAATGTCATCAAAACATTTATTAGGAGAGTCTTCTGTTAATGAATGCCGTAATTGCTGGGGGAAGGGGAGCAGGTACAAGTAGGGCAGTGATAATCAAGATTTATAACGACATTTTTAACATAAATTGCATGTTTTTAAAGTCCTTGCTAAGTTCATCTAATTTTGAAGACAAGTTCATGATTTCATTCTGTACAGTTGGGGATTGGGATTGTGTTTCTGGTTGTTGATATTCTCCACGATTACTCTGCGGTGTGATTTCTTCATCTACGTTATGTACTATAAAAAAAAAACATTATTTCAATAAGCTCTGTATAACTTACATTATTTGTTTGCATTGAAAGATATATTGTTTACCATTAGAGATTTCATCATCACTCATTTCTTCTTTGGGAAAGTGCTCTTCTAGCCACTCAATTGTGTTTGCCATTTTTGTGAAAATAAAATATGGTGATATTTGCTTATGATAAATGTTTATATAACGAATGATAATAGAGAAATAAATAAAGTGTACTTACTATTTGGTAACAGGTTATTTTCCAATGTGCTGTATCTCAGTGCGTATGCAGAATTGTACTAAACTGATATGAGCTGTACAGTAATGCTTTGTGTTTGGTACATTCCATAATTTTGTGTGTTAAATGAAACATTTATTTTTACATTTGTAAAAGTTGAATTGTATAAAGATGTATATTTGGGTGTAGTAAATATTAGTAATGTTGGTTTATGTATATGTTTTTGTTATTAGAAGGGTACAAAATGTTCTGTTGTCCCCTGTGTTTCTGGGTTTTGTTGATGCTACCTGCTGACCGCTGACTATTTTTCCGCCCACGGATGCTAGAGCTGCTACATTGGAGGCAAGTGTGATTTTTAGATGTAATCATTAAAAATAGGTACAAGGAAGTTGTAGGAAATTATGGCGCACTGGTAAATACCTATCAAATTCAGTGAAAAAACTTTAAAAGGGCGTTATGTTAACAAGTAAAATCGAAACCCCCAAGAAATGTGCAATTTATGGTAAACTATGCAACCATAACTCGCACCACCACCGTGCACTGCTAAGACTAACACCCATGATATCAAAGATGGCACCACTAATGACATCACATATCATATGAATTGTAACCAAAAATCCCTATATGGGGTCCTGTTTAGAGAGTTCCAACTAACATATTAACGGTGTTCAGGAGACCTCTCAAACTACTCCTGGCATCAAAGTATGTACTCATTAAAACCAAAATGTTATAACGAAGTGTTGTTGTTTAGACAGCAGTGTAATAATGCATACACATAGGCAATGGCATTAGTATGCAGCATTAAAGTACAATATTTTTATTCTAACATTGGGTAGTAGAATCATCAGTCCAAGCCCATCACAATCTTGACTAATGTTAAACTTACAATTAAGAGCTAACAAAACAAATAATTACTATACATTTGTGTTAGTACAAAGAATACATGTGAATCAATGCATACACATATGAAGAACAGGGCAACTACAGGAAGGAGGAAATAAACGCCATGACCAGAAAATGACAATAAGCTTACAGTTCATGATTATGTATAAAAATGAATTGTGTGTTTGGGGCCTGCTTATTTCCAATATTTTTGTACCATGAGCTCAGGCCAAACCCTAAGGAAAGTACCTTATAAACATATTACAAGGTTAACGTCTTTAACGTCTAGAAATACAGCACCTTTAGAATTTTTAAATTCAGTCACTGAACAGAAACCAGCCCGGATATGTAATACCATTAGTGATATGATCAATGATGCCATTTGTGATGTCATCTTTGATGTACTGGGAGATCGCCTTAACAGTGCACAGTGAAGGCACGAGTTATGGTTGCATAGCTTATCATAATTGGCGAATTTCTTGGGTTTTTCGATTTTACTTGTAACAATAACGTCCCTTTAACAAAGGTTTTTCACTGAATTTCACTGATTTTTATTAGTGCAATTTAACCATAATGTCCCTTGTAATCATACCCATTGGTGACGCACAGCATTTTGTCAAATTATAAAAAAGCAGGTTCTGTTTGGGAAGTCTTTCTTCAACCTCGTATGGTTTTATGGCTGTGCTCACTCTATACACGTCCAACGATGAGAAAATGCATGCAACAACTTTCAAAAATGAAAGAACTTTCTGTGCAGCGCAAGGTACTGTCCACATTCTCCCCCCAGTTCCAAACATGATACATATGACATTGCTGTCAAACTATATAGTACTTACCAACAGCTACTGCATGTGCTCTGCCGCGGCATTTGCAGCTGTTTCTTAAACCTCCCCTCAGATATTTCTTTCCCTTTGACCCAAGGTTTAGAAATACTGCAAACATGTTCTATTTGTGTCCCTAGTGTATCAATAAGTAGTACATATATAGTATTATCTATAGGGGTCAAAACTAAAAATAACACAGTTGTCTGTTGACATATTTTAAACCCGTGCCTCCTGTACAATTTCTTTTTCTTTTCTGTTCAGAGGCACAAAGCAGACTCCTATTGAAAAAAGCCCAATATTCTCATGTATCCCCATCACCCACCACACAACTGAGTTGCTGATGACACCTTATGGCCATACCCACTCATTACACCCACTGGGGCAGGAACGTTCACTCTGCCCCAACAATCCCTCTACGGGCAAATCACTGCCTTTGGCCCAGCCCTAGACCATTTCACACATTTCCGCAGAACCTCAACATTCTCCCTGACTTGCAGCCATGCACGTTGCATTCTATCACACTTGCACTAAACCAGAGCATTGGAAAACAGACCAGGAGTGAGATCCTCAAAGATGTGATGCAAATCCATTCAGCAGTTCGAGTTGTAGCAGTGACCAGCATGTGGCACATAGCTTTCCAAAGCAAATCCGAGTTGAGTCTATATTTTTTGAACATTTTTGAAGTTCTCATTAATCGCTGCGCCCAAAAGTGCTCTTTCTATGACAACAGTTCATCGACATTGACACAAACTTCCCTTTGCTTTCAAGTAATGCTTATTAAGAAAGCAACCTTAACGCGAGGAAGCATAAAATCGTGCTTGTTCATGAGAGAACTGTTTCCAGGTGCACATCAATCTTTTACCATTTTTTGTACAAATAAATACTGAAAGGATACAAAGGTTTCTTGCTTAGCTCTCCGGGTTGCCAATCATGCATTGAAGGCCAATGACTACGAAATGTTACGCATGAGAGGCTAAAGGAAGGAATATATTTCACATTTAAGTTGTTTAAATAGCTGCAGCCATTTGTGAATAAGGTGAAAATGGAGTTAGATGTGCAAGAACCCAACTCTGTGAACATTCAATTACAGCCATCCAAACACTACAATTTTTTCATTTTCATTTAAACACATGGTGGGAAAGTACTAGCTAAAATGTGTTTAACAGTAACACATTTGATAAAATACAGTAAGAAAATCACCAAACACAAAAAAAAACTATTCAAAAAATAAAACTTCATAAAACCAGTCAGCCTTAACTGACAAATTTTGAATGGTTAGTTTAGGGTTTATATTAAATACTGAAATGATTCTGGGCCTGTGGCTTAGAGTCAGGAGTAATTATTTTGACAAATATTTTTGTACCCAAAAGAGCACAGTCTTCCCTGATATGATATGGCATTTATAACGCGCCTATACACAAGAGTTGCAAGGCACGACGAGGCAAGGGAGGGGAAACAGAGGGAGGAAAAAAACAACAATCTTGCTAGATTTAGAAAGAGGCTGTTGAAGTAGTCCAACCTAGAGAGAACCAGAGCTGTGGAGACAGTGAGCTTCTGCGGGAAGGTGAGGAAAAGAAGAATACCTATGAGGTGCAGCTGGTAGTTTGACTTCTTAGAGACGTCAGGAGCCTGTGGAGTCGAAGATGACCCCGAGGTTCTTAGTCTCACAGGTGGGAGCAGGAAGAGGGCCCAGAGTGGGCAGCCAGAGAGTGACAGGAAAGGAAGGTGCAGGTGCAGGTGTGCCAAAGAGGAGGATCTCTGTCTTACTGGCAATAAGGCAGAGATCATTAGCGGCACACCACTCCTGGATTTCAGACAGACAATCCGGGATGAGAGGGAGAGGAGGTGGCTGAGGGGAGCCTGAAAGCGAGCTGTGTCATCCGCATAGCACTGAAAGTTAAAGCAGAGAGCAGCAATGCGGTGGGTGAGAGGTGGCAGGTATTGGTTGAAAAGCCAAGGAGAAAGGTTAGACTCCTGGGGAACACCACAGGTTGAGAGTGTGATAGAGGAGAGAAAGGACACAAGTTGGACCTGGGAGGGTCAGTCACTGATACCCAGGTTATCACAGAGCCGTTTGAGCAGGATGTCATGGTTGACCGTGTCAAAAGCAGAGAAGAGATTGAGTAAGATGAGGACAGAGGGGTGATTGGCATCGAGGTTAGAGAGCAGGACTTCACAGATGTTCAGGAGAGCAGTTTCTGTGCTTCTGGCTCCTCTGAAGCCAGACTGATGGCCATGGTTACAACCAACAGATTCAGTGTGAAGATTAAGCTGGGAGATGGCCAGCTTTTCCAATAGTTTGCCCAGGAAAGGAGTAATGGAGATTGGGCGATAGCTGGACAGGAGGGTTCAGCAGAGGGTTTCTTAAGAAGAGGGTGCACAAAAGAGTGCTTCGGGGGCGGGGGTGGGGGGTTGGTTCCAGTGACGAAAGAGTGATTGCAAAGGTCGGCCAAGGATGGAGCGAGATTGTCAATATGGTCCTTGATGGTTTTGGACGAACAGGGAAGAACCTGTTTTGATGAGACTTTCATAGATTGGACTTGTCTAGAAACCTCATCAGGTGTGAACAGAAGAAAGGAAGCGACGGGAGGAGGAGAGGTGGCCATAGGGAGACCAGAGGTAGAGGAGAAAGTAGAGGGTGAAGGAGGAGAGGGGAAGGAGGAGAGGACGAGAGGGTGGATAGGATGTCCTGGGGTTTTAGAGATTAAATGTGAATCCATGGCCGTGCAGAGGGCCTGGGAGGCAACAGGAGAGGTAGAGACTGCAACAGGATTGGCAAGCTCCTTGCAGATTTTAAAGAATTTGGCCGAGTTGTTAGATGCCGCAGAGATGCAGGCTTGGATGTGAACTCTATTCTTAGTGAGGACAGAGTCGGTATTGCCTTTGGAGTAGGAGGCACGCCAGTTTGTCAGAGGATGTACAAGTTGCCAGCCATTTCCCTCTCAGCCACCCTACACTTGCGTTTAAGGGTGACTAGGTCTGAGTCGTACCCTGGATGTAGCGTTTGAATTAGATACGAATACAGAATTGTAGATCTTTACCATATGGAATGCATTCCATAGACCAGGTGTTTCCCGGTCTTTACCATATGGAATGCATTCTTCCACATCATCTTAAGCTAACTTGTCTATAGCTCATAGCTGTTTGCCCCAGATCGTTTGTTGTGAGATGCCTTTGATCATCATCGCATATATGTTTTTCCAGTTTACTTATTGCTTTACCATAAGCGTAACGGGGATATATTGAGTATTTTAGGCTTTAGGTTATTCTTGCATTTGAAGAGTAAATAACATGCAAGATAGTTCTTGAACCAATTTTCATTTGTCAAAATGTAACACAAGTAGATGGCACAAAAATTGAGTAGAAATGTACAGTTATATTTGTATCCATTTAACTGGTCCCAGACAAGTCAGTGGTTTAGGGTATCAAACAACTTTACAAACGTGGGTTCTTTGCAACAGCACCCAAGTTCAATGTTTAATGTAGATAGCAACAAACAATGTTTATGTTAATTGTTTCCAAAAATGTGTTTTTGTAGATGGTCCCAAAACACCCATCTGGTAAATTCACGGAATATGTTTTAGCATTGGCAGAGGAAATATTCATCTACTGTGCCAAAATATACTAGCAATAATGCTCTTGAATAATACCTGGCCCCAAACTAATCAATTGTAGCTAAAAATCTATTTTAGTTTCTAGACTGGATAGCAAAAAGGAAACGCACGTGCGGTCCCAAACAGCTGTGAGGGACATGTTTGTTCTATACAAATAGCACCAAAACCACTTAGGGTGTTAAAACGTACAATTCACAATTGTATGCTCTACTGATATTTAAATCCTGTTAGCCATTTTGTATAGCTAAACCTGTTTGTGGCTTGGATATCTAATGTGATGTCGAACTGTACCATTGCTAGAGAAATATTTGTATGGGTGAATTGCAACTTAAGATGCCCATTATATAATTGTTGTGCATTGCCCCCAGTGCATAGGGAACTATAACTCAAATGAGTGTTTAAAAAAACAATAAACAATCCTTGTTATGAAAATAAGAAATAGTGCAACAATGGCATGTTATTTTTGCATTGCAGTCAACCAGGCCTCCTGTTGGAACCTTAAGTGCCGTCTATTACATTCTCAGCCGCCATTATGGCAGGAAAAGTAACCAACAAAGACACTCTTGTTGGTACTGTTTGATGCACTTTAGCTATACACACAATCAAAAACAGAAAGCGCATGGCAGACGGTACAAGTATCTGCACTGTCCAATTACCAGTAAGAGAAGTGGCGCAGCACTTGCGATTCCATGCACCTCCACTGCTAGGGTATATATATATATATATATATATATATATATATATATATATACATAAATATATGTTATTATAATATACTTTTGCCATGCACTGAGCACTTTATTTGCAAATAATGGACTGAGAAGCCATTTCGTCTTTAAATATAACGAATTACCAAAACATGAACTGCATAAAAAAGATTCTAAAACATGTTAAATTGTTTGTGAAAGAACTATGAAACCCTTTACAAAATGGCCGGATGTATTCACCGAACAAATACACAGAGCCTTATTTTAGGTCAGAGTGAAAATGGACAACAGTACCAAAAGTGAACCATAGAGACTGCATGTATCTGTATTTAATGGCATTGTGTTACAGCTGTCTTTTTGTACGTGATCAAGCAACGGGAGCGTTGTGAAACGCGTTGTATCGTGGCTAATCTGCTATTGGATGCCTAAAATAAATCTGGGTGTTTGAAAGAAACCGTTGTTGTCGGATGGGTTGATTTTGAGGAACTTTGTGCTGGCGTACAACCATTTTGTGAGTGGTGTTCTCCTTTTGGAAGAAGTGGAATTCAGATTTTCAACACATTCGTTACAGAAAGTCATAATTCTATTAAAGACACAGAGGCGAAAGATTATGCTTGCTCTTCAACTTTACTGTTCAGCAGCAAAGAAACAAATACCAATGAACATGAGACACAAAACTAAAAAAATTACAACCACCATGTTTTTTCTGAGTCTTTGTAGTCCATTTCTATTGGTCCTCAAACTGACCACCTGATTCCTTTAAACCAATCCAACAAGTCCTCAATACTAAAAACTCCTGTCCTCTTTTTCTTCCTCCTCTTTCTTTGTCCCTGCGAGGTTGCTTCCAGTGCATTTCTGAAATTCCGTCCATTCCATCACCATCTTATTTCAATTCGCAGATTGCTTGATGTCCGTCGCCATCCCTATAAAATCATAAAATTAAAGAGTGACTATAAACCGAAACAAGGGTGGGACAATCGTAAATTCAACTACATAACAATCTCTCTCTTGTGTATTACAGCATTATTTCCTATTGTAATCATCAATGTAATACTTCATTAAACAAAATAGATATCCTTTACAGCATTATAATACATCACATTCTTACGATTGATAGGGTGGGATAATCCTTCGCCTCTGTGTCTTTAATAGAATTATGACTTTCTGTAAAAATGTTTTGAAAATCTGAATTCTATGTCAAGACCGGAGGCTCGGATTATGCTTGTTCAAAGCTTACTCGCCACTAACGATGTCGCACTTTCCATAGGTTTGAAATAGAAAGTTTTAAAAGTCGATTCATTTGACCAGTCTGCAGACCTCATAATGTCTTGTACTCTGGCTCCTACATAAAAGGCTTTAGTAGCCATCGCTCCTCTAGTTGAGTGGGAGCCATATTTCTCAATATCAATGCCCGCTTGAACCATCACTCATCTAAGCCATCTGGCTATGGTAGCCGGTCTGATTGCTTTAAATGGTTTACAGATTGCTATCAATAGTTGTGATACTCCTGGGGGTCTTACTTCCCTTGTCATATCATCATGTGCTGCTAAGCATCTGAATGGACATAATTTCGGTTGACCTGGGAACGCCTCATAAGAAATAGATTTCAAGCCTGTTTTGGTTCTTCCTGTTATGAGAAAAGTCACTCCGTTCGGAGATACACTTTTCCTGTTTACCTCCAGTGCTCTAACATCTGAGGATCTCTTACATGCTAAAAGACATAAAAGCATGGATAACTTGCCTGAAATCGCTTTCCGTGTAAAATCCCGATTATCTGGCCATGATAGAAATAATCTCAGAACTCTATCTATATCCCATAATTGATTATACTTTTCACTAGGGGGTCTGATCATCTTCACTCCCTTCACTAATCTACATATTAATGGGTGTTCTCCAATCGCTAGACCTTCTACTCTAGGGTGTGCTGCCGATATCGCAGACCTGGCTGTGTTGATAGTTCTGTATGCCTTTCCTTGCGCTGCCATCCGAGCTAAAAAAATTAGCTACATGTACTACATCCGTTCCATCGGGATGGATATTCCTCTCCAGACACCAGCTACTCCATCTAGCCCATGCTGATTTAAACGCTCTGTGTCCACCTTGGGCCCAGGATTCGCTAATGATGTTTTCAGCCTCATCCGATAATCCTGGCCTAATCCAAGATCTCCTGAAATCACCCAAGCTAATAGGTTAAGTCCTCCCGACCTCACTAGTGGATGACTAAGATCTCTGGGGTCTCGAATGATGAATTTGTCGTTGGGTAACGCCACTGGGTTGTGGTGTGCTAACTCCAGCAGACTGGGAAACCACACCTGCCCCTTCCAGTCCGGCGTAACTAGTACTAGGGATGCTCTCTGACGTCTCACCTGGGCTAGCGTCCTCGCTATCATGGAGAATGGAGGGAACGCATAGTTCGTCTGGTGGCCCCATGATTGCAGGAAGGCATCTGTCGCCTCTGCCTCTGGGTCCGGTCTCCAGCTGAAGAACCGGGGTAACTGTCTGTTTAGTCTCGATGCAAATAAGTCGACCTGGCATGGTCCCCATCGAGACATCATTTCTTGAAACACTACCTCGTCCAGTTTCCAGTCGCTGGCATCTCTGAGGTATCTGGAGTTCCAATCGGCCACTTCGTTCTGATGGCCCAGTAGATATTCCGCCGTCACTGAGACTCTCCTCCGAAGACAGAGTTCCCAGAAGTCTTTTGCCAGTTCTGCTAATAACCTGGATCTTGTCCCGCCCAGTCTGTTGATGTACCTGACTGCCGAGACATTGTCCATCTTCAACAGGACGCAACATTGGGCCCTTTCTTGGGTCCAGTATTTTACTGCAAAGGACCCTGCTAGCAACTCCAGGCAGTTGATATGGAGATTCGTCTCTTGATCCGACCACCTGCCCCCTGTCGACAGGTTCCCGCATCGGGCTCCGCAGCCCCATCTGCTGGCATCGGATTCGATGACCAGGTTCGGGGATGAACCAAATATCGCTCTCCCGTTACATGCATTCATATGTATTAGCCACCATTCCAACTCTTCCCTCACTTCTTGTGAAATGGTCACCTTTGACTCGTAAGAAGCGCCCCTCCTGAGGTGATAGATCTTCAACCTCTGGAGTGCCCTGTAATGTAGAGGTCCTGGGAATATTGCTTGGATTGATGCCGCTAAACGGCCCACTAATCTTGCAATGTCCCTCAGCGACAGTTCTCCCTTTGCTAGTGTGTGTTTTAGCTGTTTTTTGATATTGTTCACCTTGTGAATGGGCAGACTGAGAGTTCCCTGAATAGAGTCTACTATGAAGCCCAGGAATTCCATTGATTGTACCGATATTATACTGGATTTCTCCCAATTTATTAGGAACCCAAGGCTCTCTAACACATCTATTGTTGTCTGAACTTGCTCTATTAACGTTTCCCTCTCTTGACACATCAGACATAAGTCATCTAGATAGATTATAAGTCTTATCCCTTGACCTCTGAAGTGTGATACAACTGGTTTCATCATCTTGGTGAAACACCATGGAGCTGATGCCAGACCGAAGGGCAGGCATCGAAATTCCCATGTTGTTTCCTCCCAGATGAATCTCAGAAATTTGCAGTGATCTTCTGCTATGGGAATAGTCAGGTATGCATCTTTTAAATCTATCCAGGCTAGCCAGTCTCCCTGTATTAAGGTATCTCTTAGCAAGTGTATCCCTTCCATCTTGAAGTGTCTGTACACCACGTATTCGTTTAGACCGCTTAGATTTATAATTGGTCTTGTCTTGTGCTTCCCTTTTACTAGGAACATATTGCTTATGTAACCATCTGTTTGAACCGATACGGGTCTTATCGCTCTTTTGCTTACCAGCCCCCGCAATTCTCCTTCCAGTAAGACCTTGTCCTCTCTGTTCATTTCTAGCCTCTTTGGTGGTTTTCCCTGATGTGGTGTCTCTAGAAAATCTATATAAAAACCTTGAGCGGTCTGTATTACTCAGGAATCTCCCGATATATTCAGGCAATTCTGTAAAAACTGTGCTGTCCTCCCCTCTACTTCTGGGGTATTTAGGAGCGGGTATACTGTTCTCACCTGGGTTATTTTGCTGACGTTCCCCTTGTCACCTCTTCCTCTGCCCCTTGATGGAAAGAAAGGCGTTTGTCTACGATCCTCTTGCTCTCGCCACTGTGCTCTGTCCTGATAGGATCGATTGTAGTGGAACCGGCCAGCTGAGCGACTCCTGCCTCTGCTGGCCCGTGCAAAAAGTTGCCTCCCGAACACTCTCTTAAGAGAGGCTTGTGCCTTGTCTAAGGCTGCATAGGAATTCACAAATTTGGTGAGCTCCTTGATAAAGGAGTCCCCAAATAACTTCCCTTTCGCTGATGATGCTGATTCCGAGGAGGCCAACTCAGTTTAGGGTCTATCTTCACCAACAAAGATCTCCTCCTTTCTGTGGTGATGGCATGGTTGGCGTTTCCCAACATGCATATCGCCCTCTGGGCCCACCCGATTAGAATTGACGGGTCTATCGGCTCGCCTTTGACTTTCGCATCCTCTCCTATCTGGAGAATTTTTGTGAGGGGTCCTGTCATGTCAAACATCTTATCCTGGCATGACCTCCAGGATCTATCCAGACCCTTCCTCACATCCTTTGTGTATTTGCTCATGAAGGTTATCATCTTCTCATCTATGTCGGGTGTATCCGCTGCACCCTCTGGGAGGTGAGGCCTGGGGCATTCCGCCCTCATCTTGCTCCTAGCCTCTTTGGCTAGTGGTGCTCTCAGGCGCTTCTTTAGATGGGCCGCTATTCTGTTTGGCGGCTCCCATTCAGATGATCTGGGATGAATTAGTGCCTCCAGATCGAAATCATCGTCCTCTGCACCATCTTCCTCTGTCTCCTCTCTTTTCTTTTTCTTCGGCGCTTTATGGCCTTCATCCTCTGAGGAGGAGATAGATAATACTTCTTCCTCCTCTGAGTATTCCTCCTCCCAGTTGTACTCACCCTCATCCAAGGTATCTGAGGATCTTTCTTGTCCCCTGCTAGGCCCCGCTTTTCCTTTCATCCTCCTTTTACCTCCCTTTTTCTTAGGAGTGCCCGGGGGGGGGGGGTGTGAGCTTCTTCCGCCCTGCGGGCTGCTTTTCTGCCCCCTTTTGATTTTTTCAGTACCTTAAGGCCCTTGATTTCCTCCAGGCCCTGTGAGAATCTGAGCCAATCCTCCATCAGCGCCATTTGCTGTGGTCCGTGTCCCAGCGAAGCCCCCAGGGCTTTATGGAGGACCTCAGTCATCTCCGAATGGCTCCTCTTTTGGTTAATAGTAGCCTTCCCCTCATCACTGGAGGAGCTCATGTCTACACAGACCTTGGGGAATTCAATGAATGTATATATATATATTTATTTATACCAGGGATTTAAGATCTTTGTATATCCTCTATAAAGAGTTATTAAATATATATATATTTTTACTTATCACCTGGTTCGTAATTATATAAATATATAATGCCAATTGACAGGTTTTACCTGGGACTGTGCCCGTATATGGTGCGGTACCTTGGGATGGCCTGCAGGGGTGCTCTTAGTGTTCCTGAGAGAACGCTGCGCTCCGCGCGAATGTTGCATTCTGAGGCGGAACGAAATTTATATAATAGATCTTCCGATCAGATAAGAAAATCGTTGTGCATCTCGCTCGCTAAGCACTTTTCCACAAGTAATTCGAACTAGGGAGAGAGAGCGCCGGAAGAACGTGGTCCCGTCGCGCCCTCTCTTCCGTGCCGTAGTGCCCTCTATGTCAGGTCTGCGGAGTTGCGGCCACCGGAGCACCGGCCCTGTCGCGGCCGCAACTCCCCAGAGCCGAAATGAAAGCTAACGCTGATATGCTCCACCTTGAGTATCTCACGCGTGCGTGTATGCGTGTTGCGATTTCTAGTAAAGTATATATAAACACTCTCACACAATCACTCACACAATGGAAAGAATGAAAAAAGGCACTTAACTCGCTGCTGAGCAGCAAAGAACGAGGAGGAAGAAAAAGAGGACAGGAGCTTTTAGTATTGGGGACTTGTTGGATTGGTTTAAAGAAATCAGGTGGTCAGTTTGAAGACCAATAGAAATGGACTACAAAGACTCAGAAAAAACATGGTTGTTGTAGTTCTTTATTAGTTTTGTGTCTCATGTTCATTGGTATTTGTTTATTTGCTGCTGAACAGTAAAGTTGAAGAGAAAGTATAATCTGAGCCTCCGGTCTTGACATAGAATTACTTCTTCACATTTTGAATGATATATATAAATAGCAAAAAGATTTGTGTGACTTTCGGAGGAGATGCACTCCTCGAATTTAATGTAACATTTGTGTGTAAGTAATGGTGCGTACATTCAATCTACATATAGTCACACAAATATAATACAAATTCAAAAAAGTGCAACAGATATCAATGACCAACACATGTTTTGCACAACGATCTACGATATAGACCAAAAACACGCTTTTTCAAGGTCTAAATTATACAATGCATTTAGCAAAAACAAATTGTCGATGCTAAGCAAACACAAAATAGGGGAAAAAACCTAAAACAGCCTTTAGTGATAAAGGAATTATAAAACCATCATAAGTGAAATATCAAAGATCATCTGACCTGCACTGGTAATAGCAAATAGTGAAACATGTATTAATCCACGTTGAAATAATTCTTGTGACTTTTGTCTAAAAGCCATTAAATGGGTCACAGTGAAGATTCTGAGAAGGCAAGCGCTCCAAAGCTACAGGCTTAAATCAATTATTTAGGATATGTTGAACAGTGATCGGCCTTCATCCCAGGAAAAACAATACTGCAAATATTCTATAAGTAAACAGTTCCCTCTCTGAAAATACAAGAACTTTTGAAATGTGCCCCCCAAATTGCAAATCATGAAATGCTTAGATGTGAGCATGGGGGATGAGTGGGGTGTGTGGAAGTTTAAATCGGCAATGCCGGCATTATATAATCACTTCACGAGTATCTTGGACTCAATAAATGTCTACCTTTTGAAGAGAATATGTGTATGGCCGTTTACTGTTCTGTTGGTGGAATTTGCAAACGCTGTGGAAATAGAGGAGAGAAATTAAAATAGACCCCATTAGACTAGAATTAGAAGTTCTATATTGAAAAGGCAAATATGCAGGGTGTTGGAGAGGTTTACAGATGGATAGGTAGAAGGGGGACAGAAGGCAGTCGCTTACAAAAGGGCATTGGGTCCAAATTGATTTCACATTGGAAGACTGGCAGTGGTAGGATGGCCTCTCACTGTAAGCGCAGGAGTCCCACTGCAAAGTTAGAACGCTGAATCCTTGTGTTTTATGTAGTAAAAAGAGGCAGGACTAATGTTACAAACATGCTGGCAACTGGCAAGTGCTATTGCTATAAACATCTCAATTGTCCAAAATATGGCACTATGCTGAAATAGGGTCCACCAGAGGCGTTTCTACAAGTCTCTGGGGGGGGTCATAGCCTTGGGTCTTTTGCTTGTATCCCTGGATAGAAGCTCAGGGGCTACAACCAAAAGTCTAGCTAGCCCAGAGTCCTGACATTAGCGTAGTCCCGGATCTTTTCCAGACCTAGCAACACCCCCGAGGCCCACTGTACATGGAACTGCAGCGATCTGTAAATAGATTGCACATTGTTACTAGATATGCAATGTTTTCCATTTAATCTGCATGAGGTATGTAGAGTTTTAATTAATGTGAGAAAAAAGTAAACAAAACTGATTAAGAGTGATGTTCGAAGTCTCAATGCACCATTTGTTATGGCTTGAACGCTAGGCTCAACCCATTTTATTGACCGGTCCAGATGTCATCAGATTCTGGCAGAGAGCGATTCGAGAATACTATACTTTAACACATTTCTGCCACTTAATTATCAAATAATCCAGAACAAAGGTTTGAGGGACTAGCAATCTTTTGCAGAGTGGGCCCGAGCCATGCATTTCTCAGTCCAAGTTCGAGTCGTGGTGCTTTGCCTCTTACTCAACCTAACCAATGACTGAAGAATTTCTGGTCAAAATGTAGGGAATTATCCAACAATGTGAGAGGAGTGTGTGTAAAACAACTAAATTCGCGTTTTCTCTGAGATGTAACTCCTCATAAGTAGCTCAATTGCGTTGTAGCACTCTGGAGCTTATTTCCATGAGCACGTAACATAAATGGATGGTGTAAAGCCCTGTGTTAGGCTTTTACGCCAGGCATTTACGTCATGGCTCATTTTCATTCATTTGTATGGCGGAGAGAAGGGGCGGAACGCAGATTGCGTTTCTGCTGCTCCCTTCCTCCCCACCATTCAAATACTCCAGCATTTGCGCCAGAATGCATTTTCATGCCAGTGAGATGCTAGGGATCCCTATGGACTGTGCTGGCTTTTTGCACCAGTAAAAAGCAGACAGACTCCATAGGGATTAATTGACAGCACTGTCTGCCATGTAGCGCTTACTCTATTTGCACGACAGTGCGCAAAAAGGGGAGGGCAAAAGCAGCATACACGCTTATACACCACATTTTGTCCTCTTTTGCACTCCGCCATGCAAATGATGAAAATGTGGTGGCAGGGAGCTTTAAGTTTTAGTGTTAGGCTCCCCGTCGCCAAATTAAAATGAGCTCCTCGGTATCATATAGGAGAATAAATATTTGGATGATCCCCACCAATAAGGGCTGTCCAGCCACGAATGCCTTACGAGCAGTACTACCACCAGCCTAACCCTTACGGCATGACATGGAGCGAAGACTGGAGCTAGAAATAAATCGTTCAGTAACAGAGAGAGAAAGAGAATGTGCAAGTGTTTATCCACCATGCAGGTAGGTACACTGAACAAATCACAAAGATTTGGAACAGCAGGCCACCATCATGATGGCACCTGATCCCAACATGACTGACCAGTCTGGGGCAAAAGCAAATTCTTACTAGTACAGGATGCATAAAACTTGCGCTATTAGAGGATGTAAGAAATCAACTCACCGCCTTACTGGGGAGGAATCAGTAGGCAAGGGCCAGTCACGAGTAACCTACAGGGCAGCAGACCCACGAATCAGAATATGAATTGACACACTTTTATTTATTTTATTTATTACATTTATGTAACGCCCAGACCCGGAGGTGTATCAGCATTTGTACATGATTACAGGCAGAGGATGAAGACAAAGGACATTAGTCACATTTGTTGAAGAGCCGAGTTTAAAAGTTGTTTAAATTTGTGTAGGATCGCTCATTTCTGATGTTGGGTGTTAGGGAGGCCCAGAATGAGGGTGCTTTGACGCTGAAGCTTGAGCCCCCTGCTCTTTTGCTATTGAAGCGAGGGATGCACAGAGTGAGGTTGGTGGAAGATCGTAATGGGCACACATGGTGTCTCAGGGTGATAAGTATAGGGGGGCCTTTTTGTAGATACATCGATGTGCAATAGACAGGATTTTAAATTTGATGTAGGCTGCCAATGGTGTCTCGTCTGGTTGCTGAGATATGGTCTGAACGGCGTATGCCCAGGGCTGCCCTGAGGGCTTTGTTTGGAGAAGCTGCAGTTTGGCTAGGTTAGTGGCAGATGTACCCATGAGAAAGCTGTTACAATAGTCCAATTTACTAAGGATGATGGCTCCTGCTAGCGTGAGGGAGTTTCTCTGAGCGAGGAATTGCCTACTCTGTGCTTGCTGAACCTCCTTCAGCCACCCCCCACCCTCCTTCTCGTCCTTTCCTCTTTTCTCCCCTGATGAGATCGCTAGACAAGTCCGATCCGTGAAAGCCTTGTCAAAACAGGTTCATCCCTTTTCCTCTAAAACCATCAAGGACCACATTGACACCCTTGCTCCGGCCCTTGCCAATTTTTGCAACCTCTCCTTTGCCTCAGGATCCTTCCCTTCCACTCCCCTCTGTAGCACTCCCTTGTGCATCCTCTTCTCAAGAAAGCCACAGCTGATCCTTCTTGTCTGACTATCTACCAGCCACTTTCCATTATTCCCTTTCTGGGCAAACTCCTGGAAAAGTTGGCCATCTCTCAGCTTAACCTTCATTCCGATTCGGTTGGCTGTCCCCATGACCACCAGTCTGGCTTCAGAGCTGCCAGAAGCACGGAAACTGCTCTCCTGAACATCCGTGAAGATCTGCCCTTCAACCTTGACTCTAACATTCCCTTTCCTCCTACTCAAATCTCTCTTCTGCCTTCGACACAGTCAACCATACCATCCTGCTGAACCGTCTCCGTGATAACTTGGGTATCTCTGATCAGGCTCTGGCATGGCTGACCTCTTTACTCTCCGATCGACCTTCCCAGTCCAACTTTGATCCTTCCTATCATCTATCTCCCTCTCTACCAGTGGTGTTCCCCAGTGGTCTAACTTCTCGCCCTGGCTTGTCAACCAATACCTGGCAACTCTCACCCACTCCATTGCCATTTTTCTGCTCAAATTTCCAGTGCTACGCTGACACTCAACTCATTTTCAGGCTGTCCTCGGCTACCTCCTTTCCCTCTCTCATCTCTGATTGCCTAACTGCCATTCAAGATTGGTGTGGCACCCATGATCTTTGTCTGGACGCCAGCACGCCGGAGATCCTCCTCATCGGCACACCTTCCCCATCTTTTCCATTCACTCTCTGGCCGGTCTCCCTTGGCCCTCCTCCTACCCCCACCTGCGAGGCTAAGAACCTCAGGGTCATCTTTGTCTCCACATTTTCCTTCTCTGCCCACATCTCTGATGTCTCTAAAAAGTCAAACTTCCTACTGCACCTCCTCAGAGGTACTCTGCCTCTCCTCTCCTTCCCCCGGAAGCTCACTGTCTCCCGAGCTCAGGTTCTCTCTAGGTTAGAATATTGTAACAGCCTCTTTCTAAATCTACCTGCCTCCACTCTCCGCCCTCTGCAACTAATCCAGAACAGGATTGCAAGACTTGTCCTTGGCTTAAGCCCTGGGATCGTATCTCTCCAGCTCTGAAATATCTCCATTAGCTCCCAGTGGATGCAAGGATTAAATCTAAAACCCTCTGCATTGTCCACAAGGGTTTCTGGGGCCTGGGTCCAAAATAGCTTCAGCTATCCCTCCGCAAATACCTCCCCTCTCGAGCTCTTCGCTCCTCTACCTCCAACTCCCTCAGGGTCAGTCGTTTTTCAAAGAAAAGAGCTGGGGGTAGATCTGTCTTTGGGTTGGGCCTCCCTCTGGAACAGCCTCCCCGCCACTATAAAACTTCATCTCCGGTTCCGGAAGCACCTCAAGACCTTCCTCGTTGCTTCAGCCTTCGCTCCCCCTCTCGCCTGCTGATCTGTTCTCTCTTGGCACAGTGCACCTGGCCACCCTCTGTCCTCCGGGCCCAGGTACCTAATCACCCTGCCTCCTTGCACTGGGGTCTGTATCCATACAGCCCTCCCCACCCCCCATTTTATTCCTGCACTTATCAAGGCCTGCCCAGTCTGCTGCCTTAAACCAAGCACTTGCCACTTGCTGGTTGTTTTTGCCTTTATTTATATTTATCTGTTTCTCCCTTGATCCGCACTTTCCACTTCTCCCCTCTTCCATGCACTTTTCCCCTACCCTGTCCCATGCACTTGCGCGTTCTCAATGTCACTGGGCCTAGTAGATAGTTATTTTGTTCTCCCCTGTTCCCCTCCCTTGCCATGCTCTGAAACACTTGTGTACGAGCGTGATAGAAGTAAAATATCAATTCAATTCAATGCTCAAGGAGATGAGCTTCGCAGTATAAGCCGTAGATGAGGTCAAGGACTAAATATGTTGGTCATTGAGAGCTCGGCTCTGGAAACTCAATGTTAGACATGCTTCAGGACTGGAATGATGCCATCAATGCAGAGGGAGACGAAAGCAGTCTACATTTTTGAGTCGATAGTGGTAGCCTACCGATAGGGGTAGCCCACAATGAGCAGCTCTGTTTTTCAATTATTGAGGCAGAGATTGTGGGTGGCGTGAGAAACCGGAGAGTAGACCTCAGTAATCCCTTATTAAAGTGGCCAGGGGAGGGCTGGCGCTCTCAGATCGCAACCCTGGAGGTGGACGAGCGAGGATCACCTCGGTAAGGGAGCCCAGGGTTGTACTCGGGAGAAAGACCCAGGTGAGACGCGGTATTATACAGAGGAAGGAGGAGAGGAAAATAAGATCCTCAAATCCTTTATAGGTTGTTCCACATCCACATCTCTTCAACCCAAAGAATTTCCCTTACCCAAATCCAACGACCCCTCCATATCTGGCAAATCCCCTAGGAGTCCAAACCCTATCACCGTTAAAAACCACAACTCCCACAATTCCCCCTCTTTATTTTCCGACAATAATCCTGTACATTCCCGTTTGTTCCACACACCCTACAAATCTCACCCTTCCTCTCTATACCCCGTAGGATACTCGAAGAATCTAACCCCCCCCACCCCCATTTCCGACACAAACACCTTCGCACAACACGGAAGACAACAGACTAATTCTAGAGCTGTTCACCTGACATGTCCCAACCTAAGGGTCAGGCAATTTACCAAAATCACACACACCTGATGGCCCTTGCCTTTACCTACAGGGATAAAAGGTGGAGCAAGAGAGCACAATATGAGCAAGCCAGATTGCATAACTTGAGATCCAACTCAGCATGGCAGTTCAAAAGGAGGTGAAAGACGGCGCATACCGAGGGAGTGACAAGGAGAGAAGCAACCTTGCCCTTTCTGACCAAGGCTGATGAAACCTCCGTGGATGGAAACCCAAGACTGAGAACAATAGCCAACGTGTATTGCGCAACAGATGTCGATGGTACTCAAGACTCTCCTCTGCTGATTACCAAGCCGGGGAGAGACGCTTGTCTCAGAGGTACCAACCTCAACTACAAAGAGAAGAAAGCCAAGCGGTTCATCACAGACGCTGAGTCAAGGGGGGGGAAGTCGATAAGAAACCGAACTCTATTGAACAAAAAGTAGCAAGCAGCTCATTTGAACTTTGAAAGGTATAAAGGAAGCAAGCAGCTCATTTGAACTTTGAAAGGTATAAAGGAAATATTGAGAAAAAAGAGGGGGGGGGGTTACCTGCAGAAGAGGCATCCAGGACCACGTAGGTGCTTACACAGGAAACACTCCGTGATTACCCGATGGTAGAGACTACCATAACCTGAAGGCCTTGGGAAGAGGCGAAGAGAGGTCAAAGTGGTCATACAGGGGTCTTGTAAAATCCTCTGTACCGTCGAAAGTCTTTGACCGACAGATGATTTTGAAGCTAAGGAAAATGAATCCCGCATTGTGAAATCCGTATATGGAATGTGTTTCTTAAAGATTGGCAAGAGTGAACCCGGTGGAGGAATGCTAATGAGAAGAGGCAAAGTCCAAGGTCCCAAAATACAGTGAACTGTCAATAATAGTTGGCGAGAGTGAACCCGGCAGAAGGAAGCTGACAATCGGGGGTGAAGCCTGAAGAGCTGTTTAAAAAGACATTAAGACTTGTGAAAGTAAGAAGTATTGGAAGACCAGGGGAAGTGAATTGTCCCTCTAGTAAAGTGGGTCCGAGCCTGGCCGAGGGGAACCAGGAGTGCAAAGGCATCACCCAAAGTTCATTGAGAACTACTGGTGAGGTGTCTGCGCCTAGAATAGGGGGAACCAGGGTTGAAGCCGTCACCCAAAGTATATGTGGAACAGAACTTTGTGTCTGTTGAATGCATCAGACCCTCGAAGGCAAGAGACTTTTATTGAAAAGAGACTGAACCATCGAAGAACCGGGTAGCTGATCCGGAACGGTCGACTCGTGCTGGGAAGGCTCGAGTGTGTGCTGCGCTCCGGAGATCCACCTTGTCCCGTGCTCAAAACTTGGGGAAGAGAGACCCAATCACATCCAGACTTATTATTTTGTGAACACTTCTTTCTTTATTGAGAACATTAACGCACACTTCATTTTGTATTTAGAGTAAGTATTGGCAATAGGGTTTCTTAGCATAGGCCCTTTTATTTAGCCATGACGCCACAAGGACAGCCTTTTTTTCACTTGATGGTCGAAGCTTGCTCCCATCTTGGATTTAGGTTAGGCATTTTTCCACCCTGCATTTCACAGTTTAATAAACACCCTTGAACTGTGATCACTTGTGTCCGTCTTTACTGTTTTCACCAGGAGTTCCTTACAGTGGCCATCCAGTTTGGGATAATGATGTACACCCTGTTGGTGGCGGTGGCATCAGTGGTGTAGTTGCCAGTGATAAGGATGAGGATTTTGATGATATCAGCATATTTGGGATAAGTAATACTAAGGGTATCCAGTGGTCAAATAGTGGCTTGGTGTAGGTATTATGCAGAGTTAGTGAGAGACAAGAGCCTTGGGGAACCCCAAGAGGGACAGCAAATGAGTCCACCGCTGAGTCACCAGTGGTGACTCCTGAGATGCGATCAGAAAGGAAGGATTTAACCCATGTGGTGGCTTCGGTGGAAAAGTGGAAATTCGAGCAGAGCTGCTGGCAGAGCGTGTCATGGTTAAATAGGTTGAACGTTGAGGAGAGATTAAGGGGGAGGAGCATGGCCAAATTGCCTGCGACACAGATATTGTCGAACTTGATTTTTAAATCAAGCAAGGCTGTTTCTGTACTGTTTTTAGGGCAAAAGCCAGATTGTCTTGACCCTAGAAGGTGATGGTGTTCTAGAAACATTTGGACTTGGGAGTAGGCCATGCGGTCCAGGTATGGTACTGTGGTGATGGGGCGATTGTGGGGAGAATCGGGACGAGCAAAGGTTTCTTTAGAAGGGGAGTGACCCAAGGTTATTTGATGCTGGTAGGGACAGAGTTTGGCAGGGGGAAAGCGTTGACAGTCGGTAATGGTGGGCGTCAGGGTGGTTGCACAGAGCTTGACAATGTGGGCAGGACAGGTGTCTCCCTTGCAATTTGAGGGTTTGAGGGATTGGATAGTTTCCAACACATTCGCTTGGGTTACCTGGAAGAAGCTGAAGACTTGTGGGGAGGGCGATGGTAGAGTGGATGGGAACAGAGGTGCTTCTGAGGACAGGGGTTTTGCGTCGAGTGAAGCTTTTTTCGCAGCACTTTTATCTCGGAAGCTGTTGATTTTGTTAGAAATGGAGGATTGGATGGCAGAACATCAAGGAGCGTCAGAGCGTGATTGGATGCTGGTGGGAACTGGGTTTTTCAAACTCTAAGTAAGGAAAATAGTTTTTTCGCATTAGAGCTTGCATTGGAAATTCTGAAATTGTAGGAGTTAGCTTTGGATGTAATTAAGGCATTTGGGTACGGCTTGGCGTTAAATACGGTTTTCACAGTTGATGTGGGTGGGCCATTTCCTCCATAAATCTTCTAGCACTCTTTTGCGTCTATGAGGGATGACCAGTATTTCGGTGAACTAGATGTTGGAAGGTTTGGGTATTGAGTATTTGAGAGCAGCATGCAAGTCCATGGGTAGTGTGAAGGCTCTGATAGTAGAGGTTTGTTAGTATTTGTGGGTCTTTGTTAGTGAGCGTGAAGGGGGTGAGTAAAGTTTGGAGCGTGGGCCCAAGGATCTCCTGCAAGAGCTTGCAGGTGTTGCGGATCAGTAAGGGGGTAGAGGGTGGTTGGCTAAGGAGGAGGCGGTGTGAGATAGTCCAAACTCGATCAGGTAAGGGTCAGACCAAGGGACAGGACTGATGGTTGAGATGTTGAAGTGGTAATTGGTCGTGAGGATCTAGTCTAGGATGCTCTCAGGATTGTTGCAATGTTCCCCTTCACTCTCACCTGAGGAGGAGGAGGCGGATGGTTCAGAGTGGCTGGACTTGGCGTCCTTTGGTCGTGGCCTCGATGTCCTCTTCTTGTCAAAGAGATGGGGTCTGTTCCGGCCAGTCGCCACTATGCCCTGAGGATGGTAACAAAGGGGTTTAGAGGCGTACCTCCAGGACACAGCCCGGTTGCTGGGAAAAAGCAGCGAGGCATAAAAAACGAGCAGATGAAACCTTTGGGCTAGCGAGGTAGGCAAGTGGAACTGGTCCGTATGGCAACAATGTAGAATCCAGAAAGCGATGAGAGAGCAGCAGAGCCAGGAGGCAATGGAAAGTGAAAGTAAGCAGCGTGAGAAGGCAGCTGGAGACCAAGAAGGTAGTGTAAGGCAGAGGCAGGTGAAGGCAGTTCCAGCGAGGCAGAGGGAGAAAGGAAACAAAGCGAAGCAGGAGAAAACAGTTTATTCACGCAAAGCGGAACAGCAAAGGTTGCAATGCGAGGGGGGCGGAGCGAGCCATAAAAGAGCCACGGGAAAGGCGTAAGGGTAAACTAGACCGCTGATGCACATTGGAAACTAATGTGGCGGCGGATTCAATGGCGGCGCCAACTAGTCCAAAATTTCCATTAATGTGTATTCATGACAGTATGTCGTTTTTTATAGGTATGGTATCTGGGTTTTCATGGGTGCAGGCAATGAAAACGGTGAATCGACCTTGAGGCCTTGATGTGTGTAACAGGTTCCCACGAGTCCTCTGCTGTAGAATATCCCTTTCACTGCACCAGAGACTGGAGCCTGCCTTTGCAGCATCTATAATCACGTATCCTTTTGACCTCATACTCCACAGAAGAGGAATCGTTCCTTTGTATCCTTTGATCTAACCTTCTTAAGAAGGGATCCGGTATATAAGAGCACAGCAGAGAGGAATGTAATACGGGATGAATTCATTTGAGGCTCTTCGGCAATCTCAATTTGCAAGCGGCAGGATTGATCTGTTCCGTGATGGTAGAGAGACCAATGTATCGGAGTTAACTTTGGCGGAGGAACCCATTGTGGAAGGTGTTTGGTGGATATTCAAACTTGAGAACCCACTTTCCACCCAGGAACCCCTCTGCGATGAACATGGGCTTGGCGCTTATATCGTCGTTTGCTATTTGCCAGGTTTTTGCGGGCATCCTTTTGTGCCACAGCGATGGAATCTACAGTGGAATCAATGGAAGGTACATTGGATGACGGAAAACAGGGAGATGTAAAGGCCCGTGGATATCTTCCATAGTGGCAAAAAAAAGGACTCATCTTGATAGCTTAGTGAGTGGCACTGTTCTATGCAAATTCTGCGGTAGGCAAAAGGCTCACCCAGTTGTCTTGTTCAGTGTAGGTGAAACATTTTAGGTATTGTTCCATGGTATAATTTAGTCATTCTGTCTGGACATTGGACTGGGGATGGTAACCTGATGCAAGAGCTTGTTCGGTACCGAGAAGATAGGAACAAGTTACTTACCTGTAACTGTTGTTCTCCAGCATGGGTCTGGCATGGAGTCACATGCTCATGAATATTCCCCGTCATCAGGCCGGGAATCCTCGGTAAAGAAAAAAATCAGTATCAGTTTCGTTTCTGACCTGTCTTTCTTAGTAGTAACCAATCACTGATCTCTGGGTCATAATGCCCCCAACCAATGACTGCCCTCTCCCTAAGCCCCTCCCCTGGCAGCCATCTTCAGATTTGGTAGCACGTAAAGTGGCAGAATGACCAAGTTAAGAGCCGCAGAGGAGTAGGAGGGAGGGTTTGCATGTGAATCCATGCCAGAGCCATGCTGGAGAACAACAGTTACAGGTAAGTAACTTGTTCCTTCTCCAGCATGGGGTCTGGCATGGATTCACATGCTCATGAATATAAGAATACATAGCAGTACACACATGCACAACCACGGGAGGTGGCAAAGGCTCAACATTAAGCATTACATAAACTCAACATTAAGCACTCTTACCTCCTCACCAGGCCCACCTTCAGGGCGACAGGTTGCGCAGCACTGCTTGGCCGACTCTGGACTCCTCCCTGGAATCCCAGTCGACGCAGTAGAATCTCGTGAAGGTGTGCGTCGACCTCCACGTAGCAGCCCTGCAGATGTCCAGCAGGGACACACCAGACAAGAACGCCGTGGTAGCAGCAATCACTCTGGTCGAATGGGCTCTCGGACGGCCGGGCAACGGTCAGTTTGCCAACCGGTGACAGTGCATGATGCAGCCGGAGAGCCATCTGGAAATGGAAGCCTTCGAGAGAGCCTTCCCTTGGTTCACAGGTCCAAAGTTCCCAAATAGCTGTGACGTCTTCTGAAAACTCATTAGCGGTCCACGTAGAACTTCAGCACTCTAGCCACATCCAGCGAGTGCAAAGTCCTCTCGGCTGGCGACGAAGGCGACGGGAAGAAAACTGGTAACACCAAGGGCTCGTTGAGGTGGAAGTCCGACGGCACCTTGGGAATAAAGGAGGGGTGCGTCCTCAGCATCACCCTCGTGTCGTGAAAAGTATGGAGGCTTGCAGGATAGGGCCTGGATCTCTCCCACTCATCGTGCGGAGGTGATGGCCACAAGAAATGCTGTCTTCCACGACAGGAACTTCAACGGGGCATAATGCAGAGGCTCGAATGGAGCCCCCATGAGCTTGGACAGCACCACATTGAGTTCCCACGCCGGGGCAGGAGCCTTCACCGGCGGGAACGATCGGAACAGTCCCTTCATAAATTCCTTCACCAGGCGATGAGACCACAAGGATGCCCATCCCGTAGTTCTGGTGTATCGGGAGATCGCAGCCAGATGTATCTTGATGGAAGCGTGAGCTAGTCCAGCCTTGGCCAGCGACAGTAGGTACGGCAGTACTTGAGGGGCCGTAATCCGCAGAGGGTTAATCTTCTGTGCACGGCACCAGACAGAGAACCTCTTCCACTTATGTCCGTAGCACTTGAGAGTTGAGGACGCCCTTGCCTTTGCGAGAACCTCTCTGCAGTCATCCGGGATATCGTACCCTCCAAACCCTAGTGCTGCAGGAGCCAGGCCTGCAAGTTTAGCGACTCCGGGTCGTGATGAAGGATGGCGCCTCCTTCTCTGGAAAGAAGATCTGCGTCCGTCGGCAGCTTGACTGGTAGGGACGCCGACAAGTCCAGAAGGTCCGCAAACCAGATCTGCCTCGGCCACGCTGGTGCGACGAGGATCATCCTGCACCGACACCTCTTGAGCTGGTTGATGAGTCGGAGCAGCAGCGGCAACGGAGGGAACGCATATAGGAACAGGCCGTCCCAGGGGAATGAGAAAGCATCGCCCATGCTCCTCGGTTGGGGAAACCTGCTGGCGAACCTCTGGCACTTGAAGTTTGCCGCTGTCGCGAACAGGTCGATCTGGGGTTTGCCCATCGCTGAAAGTGTCGGTCCACTTGATCCTGGCGTAGTTCCCACTTGTGGCACGAGCGCAGCTCTCTGCTGAGTGAGTCGGCGATGGTGTTTTTTATCCCTGCTAGATGAAACGGCACCAGAAACATCCCTTGAGCAACGGCCCAAAGCCACAGATCCTGGGCTTCGTTGGATAGGGCCGGGGATCTGGTTCCGCCCTGCTTCCGGATGTAGAACATCGTGGTGGTGTTGTCGGTGAAGATCCTCACCACCTTGCTCTTGAGGGACGGGAGAAAGGACCTGAGGGCCCAGAACACTGCCCGGAGCTCCAGGATGTTGATGTGGAGCGGCTTCTCCTCCAGGAGCTAAAGGCCTCTCGCGTGAAGATCTGCAGTGTGCACTCCCCACCCCTCCAGGGAGGCATCCGTCGTTACCGTCGCCTGGTGGCCCCGGGGTCTGAAAGTCTGTCCGCGCCGCTAGATGAGCGCAGGTGCCCCACCACCGGATCGCTCGTCAGAAGTTCTCGTTGAGAGGGATCCTGTCCTCGAAACCGCCCGTCGCTTGAATTCAGCGGGCATCGAGAAACTCCTGTACAGGGCGCATCCGAAGCCTGCACAGGCGCACGAGATAAATGCATCATCCCGAGGAGGGACTTGATGGACCTCACCCTGGCCACGTCCGTGGCCAGCAGACGCTGCACCTTGCCTAGAATGGCCTTTGTCCTTTCCTCCGACGGCGAGGCCAAACGCGCCACTGTGTCGAGCTTGGCTCCCAGAAACAGTGCGACTTGAGAGGGGACCAGGTGGGACTTGGGGAAGTTGATGGAGAACCCCAGGTCCGTGAGCAGCTGGACAGTCTTCGCTGTGTGCTCCCTTGTCCTTGCGCGAATGAGCCAATCGTCCAGGTAGTGGTAGATGTGGATGCCCTGCAGGCGCAGCCGCGCCGCCACTGGAGCGAGGCACTTGGTGAAAACCCTGGGTGCCGACTTCAATCCGAACGGGAGGACCTTGAACTGGTAGTGCTGCCCTTGGACCACGAACCTGAGGAACTTCCGGTGTCCTTTTAGAAGGGGAATGTGAAAGTATGCATCCTCCAAATCCAACGACGACAGGAAATCGCCCTCCTCCAGCTGTCCCAGCACGTGCTGGAGGGTGACCATCCGGAACATCTGTGCCTTGATGTACTTGTTCAGTCGTCGCAGGTCTAGGATGGGTCGCCGCCCTCCTGTCTTCTTTTTCACGAGGAAGTACCTTGAGTATACGCCGGAGCCCCGGAGCCTCTTTGGGACGAGCTTGATGGCACCTTTCTTGAGCATCGCCCTTACCTCCAACAGTAGTTGAGGGACGTGGTTTTCTTTCCTGGCCACGGGAGGAATGCGGGAACACTTTTTTAGAAATTCGAGGGCTTGCCCCTGGGCCAGGGCATCCAGCACCCAGCGGTCGGTGGAGATGGACTCCCACACGCCGACGAACTTCACCAGCTGGCCTCCCCCGGGGTGCTTTGGTGGGGGCCCCACGCCACGGTCGGTTCAATCTTGCTTAGAGGACGCCTTGCCGCCTTGGCCTCCCTGGCGACAACGGCAGGATCCACCCGACTTGCCTCGTCCTCTATAGGCTTCCTGCGACGAGGAGCGGGCCGCTTGGCGGTACGTAGAGGAGCCACCGCCAAAGCCCTTGGAGGCACCCTGCTTGCCTCCGGAGCTCCGAAAGGACGGCCTTCCTTGCTGGAGAACTCCTAGGGTCTTAGCTGTCTCCGTGTCCGCCTTGATGGCTTGCAGGGACTCATCCACTGTTTTCCCAAACAGGTTGTTCCCGTCTAACAGCATGTCCAAAACCTTGGCTTGTACGTCCTGGCAGAAATCCGTCACCTTGAGCCACCCTCGTCGTCTGAGGCAAACGTTGTTGCCTAGCTGGCGGAAACCGGTATCGGCAATGTCCGTTGCCACCGTTATGGCGTGGTCCGACACCACCTCACCTGCCTGCAAGATCTCCAGGGCCTCAGCCATCTTGTCCGGTAGGAAGTCCAACAGGGGGGGGGCGATCTTGTACCATAACTCTGTGTCGTAGCGGGCCACGATCGCAAAGGGAGTTGGCCGCCTTAATTGTTGTTGCCGCCGACGAGATAACTCGTCCCATTGCATCCAGCTTCTTTCCTTCGCCGTCCGGCGGGGAAGTTGACGTTGAGGCCGATGCCCCCCCGCTTTCTTCTTGGTCGCCGCTGAGACGACCGAGTCAGGGGTCGGTTGCGCCCTAAGGTACAAAGGTGCCACGTCGGGGACCCGGTACTTCTTCTCATACCGATCCCTCTTGGCAGGCATCATAGACGGGTTCTTGAGAAGGGCGAGACCCTCGTCCCAGATGTCATCCAGCAGAGGCACAGCGAGGACTGTCTTCCTCTTGGCCTCGCGACGTTGGTAAAAGAAACCTTCCTTCTTTTCGGGGCAGAGCTGAAAAAGCTCAGATGCCCTGGCGATCATAGCATGGAAAGACCCAATCTCATCGGGCGGGGAGGCCTGGGCTGGAGGCGATGGGAGCTCTGTCCCATCGTCGCTGCCGTCGTCATCCGTACCCGTCGTGGCCATGTCCGTTCCTGTGTCATCCCCAGGTACGGGGGACGCGAGGGCTGAAAAGGCAGGGCTGGATGGGTCCGTCTTCTCTTGTTTGGGGGTCTTCCCGACGGGCCTGGCTCTGGCTCCTCCGTCGGGCCTGGTTCCGGCTCCTCCGTCGGTGGTAGGGGCAATCTCGTCCTTATCTCCGAACATAAGGATTGTATTGCCAACAAAATTGCTGCCGAGTTGTCCTGCGGCTCCGGAAGCGACGGGCGCGACAGTTGACTAGGAACCTCGCCGGCGCCACCGGCGCTCTCGTCGTCCTCTTCGTCGGGATCCCTCCCGTGGGACCGGGCCTCTTCCACGCCCCCGTTGAGGCCCTCCAAGACTTCAACCAGTTCCTCTTCGGAGGCTGTGTCCGTGTCCACAATGGCCACCGGCTCCCCCCCTCTTTTTCCGCTGGGGTCTTCACTGGGGTCTTCTCGGTGGGCCTGAAAGAGGCTTCCCTCCGCAGTGGCAGGGAAACTCTGGGCCCTGAGGTCGCCTCCACTGGTGTAGCATCCTCAGGCTGCGCCAGAGCCGCTGCGACTTCCTCGATAGAGGCCTTAGCCTGGGGAATCAAGGCCTTCACCACCTTCTGCAGGCCTGTGGCCTTCACCTTGGGGGGAGGGTCACCGTCTCGGTCCCCCTCGGCTGAATCCTTCAAGACCGACCGGGGCCTCGCCAGAAGCTTCGCCGGGTTCTTGGCTTTCCTCTTCCCTGAGCCAGTGCGTTGACTCGTGGCTGATGGTGCTGGAGAGGATGCGCCCTGCCTGGCAGCCACGGGGGCCCGACCATTCGGCGCTCCCGGTGCCCGTGGACTCGTGGTGCTTTGCCTTCTGTTGGGCCCCTGTCGCCGGGGCGCCCTCACAGGACTTAGAAGACCGCTCAGACTTCTTCTTCTTCTTCTCACCTGACGTGCTCTTTCCTTCCAGTCAGTTGGAGAGACGAAGATGTCAATCCTTGATGGTCCGTTCTGACATGTTCCCGCAAAACGCACAGTCCTTCTCCACGTGCATTTTGTCCTCATGAAGGCAGTAGAGGCACTTCGAATGTTCATCCTCTTTGAACATATTCTGCAGCTGGCATCCAGGGCAAACCCTGAACAGCTTTCCGGGCGTCAAGCTTCCTTTCTCCTGGGCCATGTCCGGGGTAGACCACAGAAACTTCTGGACTCCTCCAAGAAGCGTAACTCGATGAAAACTTCACCCTTGAGGGGTGTAGAAAAATCCAAAACGGGTCCCCGTTGGTCCGATGTAGACACAGTGGAGCTTGAGGCTATATTTGACCGAAAAATGAGAAAATCTCTTTGAAAGCGCAAAAACGCAGCAAAAAGCTCGAGAGCTAAACACGAGGACTCCCAACACTTGAGCGTGCAGTAATAATTTGAATATGGCTGCCAGGGGAGGGGCTTAGGGAGAGGGCAGTCATTGGCTGGGGGCAGTATGACCCAGAGATCAGTGATTGGTCACTACTAAGTAAGACAGATCAGAAACAAAACTGATACTGACTTTTTCTTTACCGAGGATTCCCGGCCAGACGACGGGGAATATTCATGAGCATGTGAATCCATGCCAGACCCCATGCTGGAGAAACAGGGTGTCTTCCAGAACGTTGAAGTATATTGGGAACCTCGGTCAGATAGAATGGATACCGGGAGGCCATGTAAACGGAAAATCTCCTTGAGAAATACTTGTGCCATCTCAGGTGCACTGGGCACCCCTCTCAAAGGTGTAAAGTGGGCTATCTTGTAGAAGCAGTCGATGGTAACGATAATAGCTGTACAACCCTGAGATTGGGGCAGGTCAACCACGAAATCTGTGGAGATAAGACTCCAGGGTTCCATTGGTAACTTAGGTTGTTCCAAAAATCCGACCGGTTTGGCAGTAGAATATTTACTCCGGGTACATACAGGACAAGACATATTGCTATATGTCTTGGTTGATAAAAGGCCACCAAAAGGACCAAGTGATGAAATCGGACGTAGCTGTGACTCTTTCATGTCCAGCTAGATAGGAATCATGTCCCCATGATAATATCTGGAGTTGGAGCGGACGGCTGGGTACCAATAAACGGTTGTTGAAATGAAAGAAAAACAATCCCCCCGGTTAACCAATCGAGCCTGATGAGAGGCGAGGGAATGAGTTATGTTGGGTGAAGCCTCCTGGTTCTCTTGTAAGAATGACGTAATGGTTAAGAGAAACTTGTTTCTGGAAAGCATGGGTTCCAGATACAGCACGATGTCTCCTCCTAGTCCTGGTTTCAGAGAAAGACCATCAGCTACAATATTCTCACTACCCAGAATGTGGGTTAAACAAAATCGATTGGGCAAAAAAGAAGGCCCATCGAGCCTGTCTAGAGTTGTGACAATCAGCTGTAAGACCTTCAGGTTGTGATGATCCGTTCAGAACCTCAAATGGAGGCAGGGCACCCTGAAGAAGATGTCTCCATTCAGTGCAAGCTTATTTAATGGCCAGAAGCTCCTTCTCAAGGACTGAATAGTTGGCTTCAGTGGGAGTTAGGGTTTTAGAAAAATAAGCTATAGGAGGTTCCAAATTGTTGGCCAATTGCTTGAGTACTGCTCCTGTGGCCCCAGTGGAATCATCTGTCTCCACAATAAACGTAAGGTCTTGATCGGGTTTCCTCAAAATAGGAGCAGAGTAGAACCTTTTCTTAAAGGATAGTTCCGGGACTTTTTTTTTATTGTCCCTACGGGTCGGCCATGTGTTTGTAAGCATAAATCGGTAGATCGTAGGAAACTTTCCTATGGACCTTACCCGACTTTTCGCCCATTATCGCACTCGAAATCAGCCTCCATTTTGTGATAATCCTATCATTCCGCCGCATCGACCTGGCTCACCTGCCTTTGCGGCACTAAATCAAATCCCCCGCCCCTGAGCCTGACATCAGCAGACGCGTACTGCCCATTTCAAGCACGTCTCGTGTCAACAATCGCTGCGCCTCAGCTATTGACGTGTTGCCATGGAAATGGCAGGACGCCTCTTTCCCCAATAAGTATAAACAGACCGTTTCACAACATACAGCAGCAGATTTTCGATTCCATTCCTCTCTCTGTGTTACTTTGAGTATTCTGTGACTCGTTTCAGTGCTCTGGTCAGCTACCTTCGCCGCTTGTAGCCCGTGTGAACACCTGTACCATCTCTGTAAATTATTTTACTATCTTTACCGCACAATGGCCACAATAATGCCGTATATGTACGAGCCCGAGTACACCGAGGAGGAACTACTGGAAAGGCAAGCACGCGAAAACGATGGGGATTCGGACGGCAGTTGGGAGGACCAGTCAACGGATGAAGAGCCTGGACCATGTCGCATGGACGGCGTCTCCACCTGGTGCACGTGCAATCGGTGCGAGCTAATGCCAACTGAGGAGGAGAACTGCTGCTGCCGTGAAAATTCCGGGTGCTTGGCCTACATTTCGGAAAGCGAGCAAAGTCAGCAGGAAGGCGAGCAAAGTCCGCAATGCATCACCGAGCTGCCAGAGTTCAGGGAAGCCTGCCTCTCACGGACAGTGTTGAGGATGATGATGGTGCTTATGCACGAACTTCGTGGCACTGTTCGTCCGCGTAATCCGAGTAACGAGTAAGTATACTCTGTTTGTGATGTCAGTGATGCCACCACTATTTCATGGTCGTCTCCCACATATAAAATTACATTTACATATCATTCGAACGCATGTAAATTGGTTCCATATAGTGCATTTTCTAGATATCATTTTTTTCTAAGAAAAATGACATGTGATACCTGAATCGACATTGATAAGAAAGTTTGGTCAGTTTAATACAGTTTGCATCTTTTTTTTTCACAGGTGGTACAGGCTGGTGGCCTATCGTTGCTTCACTTGGTGGCTTCACGGGAGGCTCGGACACCGCGTTCGGAGAGTAATACCTGCCTGTGCGGTACTTGCCATTAGACAACATTTCCCCAGTGACAGTGGACAATACAGCGGATTTTCCCTCGATGTGCTGCAACCTCAACTTTACAATGTGTAATGTTTATTATTTATGTTTAATTAAAATCTAAAATAAAGCCCAACATATATTTTAACAATGGTTGTTTTGATTTTTTAAATGAATCTAGTGTATATTCTCCTGGGAGGGTGAGGTATTTATAAACTCACCCCCCTGCCTTCCATGTAGTAGATCCTGCAGCCATCCTCTTACATTCAGTTAGATGGCCTCTCCTTGGTGAGGCCCTGCGGCAAACGGGTCTTGTCTGCACGACCACCGCCCCGATCCACCCCCCGCCCTATCAAAGGCAGTTCGCACCGGGGTACTTGCGCTGCTGGCAAGTGGAGCTGTCAGGGAGCGATAAAGGCCAAGAGGTGCCAAAGACCATGTACACTTCAAAGTGGTCTATAGAGCATGGGTTGTTGTTCCCATGTCTACCTCCAGACCCCGTGTCTCCTGCCAAGCATCCCCCCTCACGCTGGACGGCCCCCTGCAATCCACATAAGTGTGTCTCCATTCACGAGTCTTCCTGTGTCTTGTCTGCACGACCACCGCCCCGATCCACCCCCCGCCTTATCAAAGGCAGTTCGCACCGGGGTACTTGCGCTGCTGGCAAGTGGAGCTGTCAGGGAGCGATAAAGGCAAAGAGGTGCCAAAGACCATGTACACTTCAAAGTGGTCTATAGAGCATGGGTTTGTTGTTCCCATGTCTACCTCCAGACCCCGTGTCTCCTGCCAAGCATCCCCCCTCACGCTGGACGGCACCCTGCAGACCGCATAATGCCACGACATATACACGTCATTCATTCACAAACACACCCCTGTTTCGAATTCTTTATAACCCACTTCATATTTCTAATGAGAACTTCTTTGCGCTTTGCTAGTCAACCCGTGAAGGTGCTGGTTATCTGCTCTTCGTCTCTGTGAACTTCCGTGACCACTTTGAGCAAACTCGTCAGTTTGCAACCTGTGAACTGCTCCCTGTTCTACGACAAGAAACTACTCTGATCCCTGCATCTAACTGTTTGTTCGTCAAGGTAAGTCCATGTACCATAATCATTTTGCGTCCAATTTTTTAATTTATATCTATTTGCTAGTAGTCATCAAATTGCATCCATGTTTTCTTTTCGTTCACGACAGTACATGCAAGGAACTAGTCACATGTTCTGAGTTTAGTCAAATTACTTTTTCTATTTTTTGAAAGTTATTGAAATACTTATCCGCATGTGAATAACGTGTATAGTTCCAAGAACCAAAACGGACCTTGCATTGAACCTTTTATGTGTCATTTAATGTTTTAACACATTGGTATTCATAGAGAATTGTTGATCTTTACTTTTCAGAACTTTCCATAATGCCTGCCTGTTCCATTGGCGGTTGCCCTTCGAAGACCCATAACAAATCTGAAGGTACTATAATGCATGTTTTCCCTAAGACAATAGATCAGATAAGAGAATGGGTCCGATATTGCGGATATCCAGCCTCTGAGATAGAAAGTAGAGTCCTAGAAGTCTTTGCGGACAAGAGGGGTGATCGATACCGCATCTGCAGCAGGCACTTTAGCCCAGACATGTACTCCACATCATTGCTAATAAAGAAGAAAACACCGCGAGCGAGGCGAAAATTGCTCTCAACCGCTATTCCCACTCTATTCGTCCACATCCCTCCACTGGTGAGTCAAGTTTACGTATTTATCTCTCGGCATTGCGGTAGTGTGTAGCATTAGCTAACAATAATTTCCCCATTTATGTATCCACTCAATATGAAGGCGGAAGATTCTCCATCCGTGTCGTTATTGCAGTCATCAGCCACTTCAAGCGCCTATCGGTTAATCTTACTTAACTATTCTGACACTGACTTGTTTTAGGCATGTAAATCAATAGTTTTAATTGATCGTGTAATTATTTTACCTAATGGTACACCACAGTACTCGTCCTCTAGTCTTTGTTTTCAGTTATAATTATTGTTATCCAAAATAATGCAAGTACTGTCTTTCAGGGAGATGCTGAGGAGTCCAACGCATTGACGACAACCGTAGATGTCACTCAGATGCTCGAGGTACGTTTCCGGACAGTTCCATCGATGGAGATCATCAGATCTTGCATTCTTGTAGTGTGATTGTTACACACAATGTTTCTTTCGTTTTTAGCCATTGGTATGTCCTTCTGTCGTCGCCCTCCTATGTGTCTTCTTTTTTCAATATTGTGTTCATTACTAATGAAAGTCCTATGTTTCAGGGAGTCGATGGAGCATTAGTCCAAGAAGAAGGGGGAGCATGCAGTTACGGGTCGGCGCAACAGCTTGCAGAAGTGTGCACCGCAGTTACAGCGTCCCTTGATGTTCTTATGCATTTCGAGGTATGGATACTGACAGATCAATCATGCGAGATCAAATGACGTGATTACATCCGCTATACTTCCTTCTTTATTAACGCAAGTACTATGTTTCAGGGAGCTGACGGAGCTTCTTCAACAAGAACATCACCCCTAGTAGTTGATGCAGATCTCTGGGTGGTGACACTTCCAACGATGGAGCAAATCGAATCATATTTAGATATCCATTATTTATTTTAGACAACTGATCATTTGTGCAGGTCTATTTAGATGAGCCGTTGACGCCTGCAGAAAGTTTATGTTCTTTTAAACAAAATAGAAAACCATACTAATGCAATTACTGTGTTTCAGGGAGTTGCTGAAGCGTCATCTTCAATAATATCATCAATGGAAGTCTATGCGGAGCCCGAGGTATGGATCTTGACAGTTCAATCTAACTAGATCAACAATGCGTGAACTATTGTCGTTTGAATGTTCTACACAATGCGTTCATTCGTGTTTTGCTATTGAGATGTACGTATGGGTATTGGTCCCCAAGTACATTTTGTGTTTTCAATATTATTATACATACTAATGAAAGTTCTATGTTTCAGGGAGTCGATGGAGCCTCAGTGAGTGATGGATGTGCTTATCATGAAAATATAGTCGTTGCAGCGCGAGAGGAAGTGGAGACATGCACACACGAGTCGGAGCAACAGCGTCCAGATGTTGAAGTTCGAGGAAAGAAAGTTTCAAAGAAAAGAAAGCAAAAGAAGGTTAGTGTCCTGTTCACTATATTATGTTGTCTTTCACTGTCAATAGTTCAATACTGTAAGTTGTGTTTAAACTGAACATCCCTTTTCTAATCTGTCCTCTAGTTGCGAGTGGGTGTAAGAACTAGATCTACACAGACAGTGAAGCGAACGAGAGATGTTGCTTGTCAAACCTTTTGGCAGGGACTTGAGACTGGAGATGCATCGTGCCAATGGAAAGAATATGAAGTGATTGACAACGGAGCTATACCACCACCAGCCATTGATAGTGAATGTCCTCCTGGTAGTTTGGATGCAGTCGGAGATCAATTCACAGAATCCACACCCGCAAAAAATAAGAGCGCGCGAAAGTTGAAGACATTGTTTTTTTCTCCCATCTCCGGACAAGGAACAGATGTTGCAATGGAAGAGAATGAAGTGGACGACAATGAAACACCATCAATATCACTCAGCATAGCGGAAGACGATATCAGAGATTGTACCTTTCATGCGAGTGACATGTCCTCAACGTTACAGGCCGAACCAGCTGGGATGCAGAGTGACAGTATAAGGAAAGAGGCCAAATTCATTGTATTCGATAGCTGTTTGATGGATATTATTATGATGATGAAATGTGGGCATTGGGTTGGTGGGGAAGTATGTGGGGAGCCATTGATTAATGTGACTCGTGCAATTCGAGGCACTAACCTTAAAATACATGCCACCTGTACACAATATCATCCGTTCGCATGGTCTGCACAACCCATGCTGGGGCAACTGCCAGCAGGCAATCTACTTTGTGCAGCGGCCGCACTTTTTAGTGGTTCAAGTTTTAAAAAGTTACAGTATTTCTTTCAGTTTGTGGGAATCCATTTCATTGCGAAAAGTCAGTTCTACAAATACCAAACCGATTATCTATTTCCAGCCATCAGCGAAGCTTGGAGAATGGAAAAAATGTCAATGGAAAGTACATTCGCGGGCAAACGCTTCAGGCTAGCCGGTGATGGACAGTGCGACAGCCCAGGATTTTCAGCCAAGTACTGCACCTACCACTTTCAGGACATGGAAAGTAAGAAAATTGTGAGTTCGGTGGTCGTGCAGGTGTCACAAAGTACATCCTCAGTGGCCATGGAGAAAGTTGGCTTTGTAGCATCATTGCAAGAACTACAATCGCGGGGAATGGTGATCGACCTGATAGCCACGGACAGACACGTTTCAATTGCCAAGACAATGAGAGAAGAGTACAAAAATATAAATCACCAATTTGACGTATGGCATCTTGCAAAAACAATCAATAAAAAATTGTCGGCTGCAGGAAAAAAAAAAGATATGCAAGGTATTTCACAGTGGTCCAAGTCAATCAGCAACCATCTTTGGTGGAGCTCAAAAACATGTGAAGGGTCGTTGGAAATTCTACTGGAAAAATGGCGGTCAGTAATGTTGCACTGTAGCAACGTACATCGATGGTCGACAAATGAGCATTTCCACAAATGTGAACATGGCCATTTGTCCACAGAGGAGGCACGGAAGAAGAAGTGGTTGATTCCTTCATCACCCACTCACAAGGCCATTGAAAAGATTGTATTTGATAAAACTATAACAAGAGATTTGAGGGGACTCACGGAATTCTGCCACACAGGAGATTTGGAGGTGTTCCACAATATGTGCCTAAAGTACAGGCCCAAAAGATTGCATTTTGGCATGGAAGGCATGATAAATCGGACTCTTCTAGCGGTCTTGGCACATAACCATAATGTTGGCCGTCAACAAAGTAGGACGACCGGAACTTTAGGGACGCTTCGCTACAATAAGGCCTTCACTAAAAGAAGTAAACAATGGGTGATCAAACCAGTGTTTGAGGATATGCAATATGAGTTTATTGAGAGACTTATCGTAGATGTCCTCGATAGGCACATACATGGAGTGGTGAACGAACCTATGCAGGGGACAACTGCATTGCCACCCAACATTGCCTCTGTTCCATGTCCACTTAAAGCAGAGCTCATTGAGAAATACACATCACGGTTTAAATGATTGTAATTTGATTGTCTGTTCTCTCGAGTCTCCTCATGTTGCAGGCCCATTGCAATTAAACCAAACAGTAATATAAATCATTTTTACAAAAATTATAGAATGTTTCCGTATTACAAACACATGGCCGACCCATAGGGACAATAAAAAAAAAGGCACGCAGACAAGATGCCCTTACACTAACTGCAGCTAACTAGAAATGTGTGCTCGCTCAAAGTGAATGTCAGCTGCTTTGATGTTTTGCTCGGGTGGCGGAACGGCCCACGACCCAATATAAGGTTCTATTGTGATTTGACCTTGACAGGCCGGGACCATCCTGAAAGACTAAGAAAAGATAATGAATAAAATTTCAGAAACGAAACGATGAGCCACGTTCATTAGAAGAAGTAACGTCGGCAAAGAAGGAGTGGTGTTTCGGGTCTGCCCTACACAGAGACACAATGGAAAATGCAAATATAATGTAAGTAACTTTTGATGAGTTTATACCGCAATTTCATTACTATACAGTGGCTTTAAAGACGTGTTCAGTTGTACTTGTTCGTTCTATGTGGCATATTGTTTTCTACCGCGCACTATCTTGAGGAGAAACATCTGCTTTTACTGAAGCACCTCAAAACCTTCCTCTTTGCTTCTGCTTTCTCTCTCCCTCTCCCCTGCTACAACTGGTCCACTGTCTGCGACCTCGGTCCTGGGCCCTTCCACTCTCCACCTGCACTGCCTCCCTGTCAACCCCTGCACTGGGGGACTGTCTCAGTATCCTACAGCCCCCCCTTCCCAGCACTTGTTCTGCACTTACCTTGCACTTGCCACCAGCTGGCCCTATTTATTTATTATTTTATGCTACTTACCTTGTACTCCACTCCCCCCCCCCTCCATGCCTCGCCACGCCTTTAAACACTTGTGTACACCCAGTAGCGCTGTCCTCGCTATGAAATGAATAATTTTAATAAGGATCTGATGGTGAGATTTATTTCATTTTTTATGTTTTTAGGTACATCATTCACTACTGTCTGTGTCACGAGTACCAGACACCGGCGGACGGCTTCTACAGCCGCCAGTTGCTTCTCCGCGTGAACAACGTTACCACCCTGACCATTTTATGGGACGATCGCCAAGTACAAGTATGCCCTTACGCGGTACTAACGGTTAGATGCAACATACCTACCGTTGTGGTGGCCTAGTGCCTCGTTGTTGGAACAGCCATGCGATTATCAGTGCGACCGAAGAGCTTATTTTTATCGTAAACCAACACCCTGTGTACTCCACACGAACATCGCTTCCCTCAAGACGAACTAATTTGGATCGAGAGCAAAGAAAAATGCAAATCGCTGAATATTCTCTAAACATTTGATGTCAAATAAATGTACTTTACCACATTTACAATCTTGCGGTTTGATTTCAAAGTACAGTTTCATATTCCGAATTGTGGTGCGCTGTATTGTGAGCTGATCTGTGTTGATTTCCGGGGTCTGTGTGGAGTCGCGTAGAAGACGCCTGGGCGCGTTTGCCTACGCAGCTCAGTCACGTCACGGATAGAGGCGGGGAATATGAATGTTTTGATAAAGTCTGTTTCAGGGGCGGGGGATTTGATTTAGTGCCGCAAAGGCAGGTGAGCCAGGTCGATGCGGCGGAATGATAGGATTATCACAAAATGGAGGCTGATTTCGAGTGCGATAATGGGCGAAAAGTCGGGTAAGGTCCATAGGAAAGTTTCCTACGATCTACCGATTTATGCTTACAAACACATGGCCGACCCGTAGGGACAATAAAAAAAAAAGTCCCGGAACTATCCTTTAAGTGCCTGAAAGGCACCCTCAGCCTTGGTATTCCATGCGAACAGAACATCTTTTTTGAGGAATGCAGTCAAAGGAAGAACCAAATGAGAAAAGCCCTGTATAAATTTACAGTAGAAGTTGGAGAGTCCCAGAAATCTTTGTACTTCCTTAACAGAAAAAGGTGGCGGCCAATCGAGTATGGAAGATATCTTTTTGGGTCCATCTCAATACCCTTTTCGGACAGGATAAATCCTAGATGAGGGATAGAAGAGACTTCAAATAAACAATTTTCGGGTTTGCCTAGTAGGTGATGGAAACTAAGGCGCTTCAGAACCTCTGTAAAATGAAGGTGATGTTGGTCTAAACTGGCGGAGAATACAAGGATGTCATCCAAGTAAACAATCACAGACCAATATAGGTGGTCCTTGAACAATCTGTTCATAAACCGTTGACACACCGACAGGGCTTTGAACAGCCCAAACGGCATGACTTGGTACTCAAAATTACCATACAGGGTGCGGAAAGCAGTCTTCTATTCATCCCCCGCTCAGATCCTGAGCAGGCGATAGGCACTTCTAAGGTCCAGCTTACTGAATATGACAGCCTCTTGAATAAATGATATCAGATACCAGTCTCGTATGGTGACCTTGTTGAGACCCGCTAATCGATACTTGGTCATAATTCATGTGTGTTTCTCTTAGGGATGAAGAACAAAGAAGCCCCAGCCGGGGATTTGGATGGCTGAATTAGGTCGTTCTGCAGATTGTTATCCAGATACTCTTGAACAGCTGCCTTCTCAGGAATCGTCAGGGAATACATCTTTCCAAAAGGTATCATGGCACCAGGTGTTAAATCAATGGCACAGTCCTCGTGTCTATGCAGTGGGAGTTCTTTAGGTGATTGGTCTTCAAAACATCCTTGTATTCTCTGAATGGGAATACTGTTGCCGACAACCATCTCATCCGCAGAAGCAGCAGTGGGTACATGTTTGTTACAGGAGACAGTAAAGCAGTGTGTCTTGCAGTATTCAGAATGAAGCAAAACCGGGTTTCAGGTTCAATCAAACGGTTGTGCAACCGCAACCAGGGCATGCCTAAGATAACGGGGAAGTGGGCAGCCCTGATGATGTTGAAGGTCTCCTCATGATCAAATATGGACAACTGCAAAGGTACAGATGTATGAGTGATGGGACCAGAACTCAAAGGCCATCCTTCAACTTCTTCCACCGGTTGGTCATCCAGTTTGGCTAACTGGGGTAAGCCTTACTGGTGTGCCCATTCAGTGTCAAGGAAGTTCCCAGCAGCCCTGCAGTCCAATAAAGCCAAAACATTGAGTCGTCGTCGATTAGCCCAACACAGATTGATCCTAAGAACCATGAGGCGAGTGTCAGGATCTTGTTCTTTAGACTGTCCCATCTTAAAAGGACACATAGGAACACCCCGCCCAGTGTCCCATCTAGAACCGGGGTTTCCCGACTTTCGCGGATGATCTTGGGACAATGTCGCAGTAAGTGCCCCTTGGAAGCACATTAAATACACAATCCCTTGTCTCTTCGTCTGTCTTTCCGTCGGTGTCAAAGGTCCTCTGACCATAACTACTTCCAAAGATTCTTCAGAACTGGCAATCTCTTGTCTGACGAAGGGGCCCAAGGTAAGGAAGAGGAAATATGGTCACAATGGCAGTCTCCTTTCAGCTAGTCGGTCTGAAAGATTAAAGTGTATCTGCAAAGTCAAATCAAAGAGCTCCTCCAGAGAGGTTGGATGTATGGTGCGGCCCAATTCGTCCTTGAGGTCTTTGCGAAGCCCTCTTCTGAAGACTGTAAATTGAGCAGGCAATCCAGCCTCAAAGGCAATGCGCTGGAAAGAGGATATTTATGACATGAGGTCAGAAGATCATTACCGGATATCGAGAAGAGACACTCCAGCTTTGAAGACTACTTCTGGTCTCTCAAAGGTGCACCCAAGTAGATTCACAAAATCATTATAATCCAGGAGGACTGGGTTGGAAGAGGTGACCAGAGGAGTAGCCCAATCCAATGCATTATCCCATAGATTGGATAAGAGAAACCCCACAAGCGAACAAGCAGAGGCATAAACTGTGGCTCTGAAAGTGCAATAAACCACACAGGAAACCAGTAACTCTGTTAGCTTCTTAGGAAACCGGTCATATTTCCCAGCGGCCAGTCCCACGGGGGGGTAAATCCATCTGGTGGGTATCGCTAGTGGTAACTTGTTGTGCAAGACTGTTTTTTTGGACATCAGGCCTTGAATTTCTAGCAACAGTCCCTGAACCGCCGAGAGCAACTCTTGTACCTATTCAGCCGTCGTCATATTAGGTGGGTGTTGCAAACTCTCAGGATTGTCACAATGTTCCCCTTCACTCTCACCTGAGGAGGAGGAAGTGGATGGTTCAGAGTGGCTTGACTTGGCGTCCTCTGGTCATGGCCTTGCTGTCCTCTTCTTTTAGAAGGGATAGGGTTTGTTCTGGGAGGTCGCCACTTTGCCCTGAGGATGGTAAAGGAGTTTAGAGGTGTACCTCCCAGACACAGTCCAGTTGCTGGGAAAAAGAAGTGAGGCATAAAAAACCCAGCAGATTAAAACTTGGGCCAGCGAGTTAAGCAGGAGGAACTGGTCCGTATGGCACCAATGTAGAATCCGGAAAGTGATGAGAGAGCAGCAGAGCGAGGAGGCAATTGAAAGTGAAAGTATGCAGTGCAAGAAGGCAGCTGGAGACCAAGAATGCACCTTGAGGCAGAGACAGGTGAAGGCAGTTCCAGCGAGGCAAAGGGAGAAAGGAACCAAAGCCAAAGCAGGAGAAAACAGGGTATTCACCCAAAGCAGAACGGCAAAGGGTGCAACTCGAGGAAGGGTGTGGAGTCAGCCATAGAAGAAGAGCAACGGGAAAGGCAGAAGGGAAAACTAGACCGTCGATGCACATTGGAAACTAACGTGGCAACGGATTCAGTGGCGGCACCACCTAGTCCACAAATTCTATCAATGTGGATTCATGATAGATACGCCCTTTGGCATGGGGAAGAGACGAGTTGTGAGAGATTAATTTCTCCAAGAGCATGAACGAGGACCGCTGCTTTAGCGTCTGTGGGGTCATCAAAACCTAGATTGAAGTTGCCCAGTATGATGATTTGGTGGCAGGTTTGATAAGTGGGGTGATGAGGAGTAGAATGTTTGATTCCGGTGGGCTGTGGGTGTTGGGTTGTTGATAGAAAAGTAGTATGTTGTAAGTAGTTTGGGAGTTGATGGTGAGTTTTAGAAGGAGTAGTTCATACCCGGCTAGCGGCAGAGTAACAATTTGTCCGATGTCGAGAGATGCTTTGGGAATGAGGGAAACACCCCCTCCTGGGATACTAGAGCAACTGGCTCTAAAAATTGAAAAGTAAGGGGTAATGGTGAGAGAAAGCAGAGGGCCAGAGGCACTATGGAGCCAGGATTCAGTGGTGGGGAGGCTGTCCGGGTGTTGATAGACAATGAGGTTATAGACAATGTTTGCATGCGCTCCCAGTGAGCAGACATTTAACATAGTGCACTTGAGGAGGCAGATTCCCTGTGTTAGTTGGGGAGAAGCAGCATGTATTTGGCCCAGGGAGGGTGGTAGGAAGGGGACAGAAGCAGCAGGTGGAGTAATAGAGAAGGAGGTGGTGTGGGAGGAGAGCCTTGAGTGTCTTAATTCCCCTTCTAAGGGGATGGACATTCCACATAGGGGTGAGTCTAGACCTGCGGTCCATGCACAAAGCATACAAAGTAGTTGCGCCACCATGCGAGGGCGGGATAGGCTAGCAGTATGTCCTTGTTGTGCGTATGGCGCTTTGAGAGTAGAGAGGGCTGTAGAGGTTGAGAGTGAGGTATGGCAAGAAGGGTGTGGGTTGTGGAAGTGAGCGCAGGAACAGTGATTGGTTGATTTCCAGGGAGTCTTGTACAAGTAGCGGAGGTGAGAGTGTGAGAGGGGGTAAGAAGGAGGTGGGCTGAGGAAGGGAGCGCAGGAAGGGCGATTGCCTGGTCAGGGAGTCTGGTACAAGTGGTGGAGTTGAGAGAGATGGGGCAAGAAGGGGGTGGGGTGAGGCAGTGAGCGTAGACTGGTAGGCATAGGTACAGTCGCTGCAGTCACTGAAGCGGGCCTCTGTAGGTTGATGTGTGGTTGCACGGAGATCCCATGTGAGGCGCAAGCTAGTGGAAGACCAGGGGTGGTGGGGAGGCAGGATATGAAGGATAGCGTGGTTGTTCTGGGGAGCATACTGGGCCTGTGTAGTTCAACAGTAAGGAGCCTGCATGAGACCAAGGTGGGATGGCTGGCGGCAGGAAAGTGGGGCGGTGGCTACTAGGGCCAACTAGTGCCATAACAATGAATGTAGCAAAAAAAAACGATCACAAGAGGTGGTTGACACCTTACCTTGTACGCCTTTGAGGAAATCGGATGAAGTCACATGGTTCACAAACTTTGCAGCACTGAAAGTGGGTTGTAGGTCAGCGCGAGGTGGTGGTTCACTTCATAAGAACCTGTACAGCAGCACAAACATCCTGACCTCATGGGTGTGGGGATGGCATTCAATTGAGAGTGGCGTACTAGAGAGTAAAGAAAGGAGAAACTTCAGAAGACTAAAACCTGTTTTGGGCATGCAGTAGTAGGGAATCAGAGAGGAGTGAAAGAGGAGAATTGAGTTGGTCAAGCCAGGGTAGCAAAGTGAACGTGGCAGGAATCGCAGGATAGATTAGGTCGCCTGCTGAAAACCTGGGCCCACAGACTGGTTGGTGGCCAATCGTTGAAGCGTGTAGAGTACAGCAAGCTGGACGGTCTAAGCCGATCTCTCATGGGTGTCGAGAGGCTACCAGCTCAAATAAACAAATATTTGAGAACCATAGTGGAAGAGGAGAAAATCCTATCCTATGGGTGCAATACCTACCAGCACCCGCCTGCGAAAGAGGAGTCCCACTCCATGGTGAACCTGGTGGCAGCATTAGGCCATCTCCTCATTCAGTTCAGGACAAAGAAATAAGATGGCCAAGACAAAACCAAGCCAATGAGAAGGGCAAAGGTGAAGACAGTGAAAGAGGCGTCCTGGACATCCGTCCTGAATCTTGAAATCTAGTTTTACAGTGCAAGCTGGAAATTAGGTCACTTAGCTTAGGCCCTTACAAGAAGAACAAGTTACTCTCTTACCTGGTAACGTTCTTTCGATGGGATGGTCCGATGACGTATTCCATATCTATGACAGTAATCACCACAGCTGTGCTGCTTCGGAAAATCTTTCTGCGTCATGCGTCGATACGCTGTCCTCGAAGGCCTCCGTCGAGCCGATGTCACCGGATGTTATAAGTAGGACGCACGACGCCCGTAGCCTCAGTTGTAGTTTTTTCCCAGAACGTGTGGCACCAATCTTCTGCCAGTATGACCACAGAAAGCCTTGCGGAAACGTAAGCTGCAATCGCATAAGAAATTCTAGCGGGGTAGGCAGGGAGGGAGGGAGCAACATGGAATACGTCGTCGGACCATCCCATCGAAAGAACTTTACCAGGTAAGAGAGTAACTTGTTCTTCGAGGGGATTGGGTCCTCCGACGTATTCCATATCTATGACAGACTCCCAAAGCAGTACCAACGTCAGGCGGAGGGAAAAGAATTTAGAATATACAAATTTAGAATGTCCAATCAAATTGAAGAGTAAAGGACCACCTTGCCAAAGGCCAGATCCTGCCCATGGATAGAATCTAGGGAGTAGTGTCGTACAAAAGTATGGACCGAAGCCCATGTGGCTGCATCACAGATGTTACGAATAGGAACACCCCTCTGCAGGGCGGTAGAGGCAGCCATACCCCTAGTCGAATGGGCCCGTAAGCCCACTGGAGGGTCCTTACCCGCCAGACGGTAACATTCAGAAATTGCCAAGATAATCCATCTAGACAAAGTCTGCTTAGTCACAGCTTGTCCCAAACGCCTTCCAGCGTAACCAGTAAAGAGCTGATTGTCCACTCTGACCCAGGACATGCGTGAAATGTAGAAACTCAAAGCTCTCCTAGGATCCAGCCTATGGAGCCTCTCCTCTTCCTTACCAGGATGCGGAGGAGGTTGCCGGAAGCATAACCTTCTGGCTTAAATGAAATTCTGACATCACCTTCGGAAGAAAGGAAGGCCAAACTTGGAGGACAATACAGTTTTCAGGGTCAACAGTCTCAAAGGACAAGAATGCAAAGGCTCAAACGGAGCATCCATAAGGAATTTCAGAACAAGGTTCAAATCCCAAAAGCCAGCCTTCCCCCAACCGGAGAAGCATGGGCCTCATGACTGAGCTGAAGCTGCTGCGGCAGTGCCTGACGGCAAAGAGGCAACTGCTTGCGCGGCCTTGGCACCTCAAGTACCTTGTTTTCCACCTCTGGCACTCCTACGGTTGCCCCTTTGACTTGCAGCTCCTCTCGATTTACTAAAGGACGAGTAATATTGAAAGGAACCTCCCCTCCATTGCTGTCCCCTAGGACGAAAAAGCGGAGGTTGGCGAACTGCAGCACCCAACAACTTCGCTGCAGCTTTGGAGGTCTGCAACCTCTCAAGGCTCTCGTCAGCCTTGCTGCCAAAAAGATGGTCACCATCAAAGGGCATGTAGAGGAGCCGGGCTTGCACATCAGGAGCAAACCCGGACTTCCGCTACCACGGAAACCTGCGTATTACGGTGCTCGCCGCCATGGACCGGCTAACGCAATCAACCATGTCCAGACCCGACTGAACGGATTCACACATGCCATCCTTGCCATCCTGCACAATAGCAAGGAAACCGTCCCGTTCCTCCCCTTCGAGAATATAATCAGCCTGTAGGGAAATACAGTTCCACAGAGTGTGCGTGAAACGAGACAAGGCACAAACGGAGTTGGCAGCCTGAAGCGCCATACCCCCAGAAGAAAATACCTTCTTCGCCCAGCCGTCAAAACGTTTGTCGTCCCTATCAGGAGGGATGGTAGGGTACGACGCCTGCTTTGCTGGGGCAGTAGCCGCCTGCACCCCCAAACTTTTCGGAGTAGGGTGCCTGGTCAAGTAGCAGGGGTCGCCACTTGCTGGGCGATATTTCTTCGGCAAGGACTTGTTCACTGCCGGGAGACTCTCCGGCGAAGTCCAAGCCGCAGCCACCCTTCTCTGCAAGGCCATATGGAATGGCAGTACCGGGTCAGTTGGGGGACCTTGGTCGAGGATATCAGTCAGATCATCCTGCTGAAAATCCCGGCGGGGGGGGGGGGCAGAACACCCCAGGTAATCCGTGACCCTCGACATCAGGCACCGATAAGAGGAGTCGGCATGCGTGCCAGGCTCAGGTCTACCAAATTCCACCTCCGAGGAGGTGTCGAGCCCACTGGTGTCATGCAATGACTGGCGCAGGTCCTCAAGCTGGCTATGACCAGAAAGGAGGTAATCAGGAACCTCTGCAGAAACCTCACCTTCCTCAGAAATATAATCCATAGGCTAGAAAGAGGGAACTGAAAAAGGAACAAAGACATGTTTTGCCTTAGCCATAGCCTTTCTGGGGGGTTCCCCGTACCACGAGGCATCCCCGACAAAGCCACCTCGAAAGGCGTCGATGGAATCAGCGTTGATGTCGAGCGCAGCGCTGACAGCTTTGACACAGGCCTCGAGGGCGGAGCCCCAAGCGTGTCTCTCGACAGCCTGGGCGCCGATGGCGTCGACGACTTCCTCGGAGGCGGGGCCTCGAGAGAGTCAGTCGACGACATCGGCTCCGCCGGCGTCGAATTCTTCCCCGAAGACTGCACAGGTTCTCGCGGTCTCGAGGGCATTGAGGACCGGGACCTGGAACAGGCATGCCTAGAGCGACCATCCTTCTCCGACTGGGACCTCGAAGGCGCCCGGTGGTCGCGAGGACTGCTCGAGCCCTAAGGCAGACGAGCAGTGTCTCTAGCACGGCCACGACCGGCATCCTCAGATGGCGCGGATGGACCGGGGCCCTGCGATTGAAAAATGACCAACATCTCCTTTCGGAAGGAATCCCATTCCTCAGGAGTGGAATGTTTGTTGGGACAAGCAACCCGCCAACGGGAGGAGTCCTCGGAAGAGGGCAGGGAAAGCGACCTGTGACGGCGCTTCCTGGAGTGCCTTGACAAGGCAGAGGAATGGCAGGACCGACTCCCAGACCGAGAACCCCCGGACTCACGACGACGATGCGGAGAGTCGCCCCTCGAATCATCCATTGAAAGACCAGTGGAACTAGACTTTGGGGGCTTGGCCACCTTACCGACCAACAGCTTCTTCTTACACTCCCACAAGGCCTTCGATGTGAGCAATTGGCAGTCGACACAGTCTGTTTCATGGTCCTCCCCAAGGCACCAGAGGCAAGCGTTGTGCATATCTGTTTGCAACATCTTGGACCCGCACACCCGACAATTCTTAAACCCGGACCGCGGGATGTAAGAAGCCGAAGACATCATGACAAGTAGCAACGAAGAAACAGGTTCGAAGAACCGAAAGAACAGGAGTCAGTAGAATCGAGGCGCGCCGAGATCTCCGAAGTGAACACGTTCTGGGAAAAAAACTACAACTGAGGCTAAGGGCGTCGTGCGTCCTATTTATAACATCCGGTGACGTCGGCTCGACGGAGGCCCTCGAGGACAGTGTATCGACGCCATTGACGCAGAAAGATTTTCCGAAGCAGCACAGCTGCGGTGATTACGGTCATAGATATGGAATACGTTGGAGGACCCAATCCCCTCGAAATGCACTTTATTCCGCTTTCATCCAACTGTTTTGCTTAACAGTCTTTCCATTTGAATTCTACCCAGTCCAATACGACATCCCCTAGTATCCACCCGTTCCGAAACAGAATAAAGTTTTTGAAACCTACTTCTTGCCTGCATGTTCTGTGATCGGCGTTACAGGAATATAAACCCCTAATTAGAATTCATTACACAGACCATGTGGCATATGCTGTATTGTTCCTGGCTTAAGTTAAGAAACAAAAACACAAATGTAGTAAGAAAACGGCACGACCCAAACATAAGACAGAAACGACTACATGTAGTCAGCTGGACTGACCAAATAGGGAGACTTGGTGATTCCTAATAATTATATAGTTGGCAGGTTACTTGTTAGACTGACATTTCTGAAGGCAAGGAGGCGGGGTGGGAAGAAGGAGGTGAAAGCAGCACTAAGTGGTATGTGAAATCAAGGGGGTGCTCTAACAAGGGGGCATGGCCTGAATGTTAGGCGTGTCCAAAATAGTGATTTGGGTGTCACCTAAAGAGGTCTCTACATAACCCAAGCAATAGTCACACAAATCACTCTAAACATACACTTTGTGACAGTGTGGCCTCGGATAGTATTGTTTGCATCCAGTAAATACATGTCTCTGGGGTTTGTAAATCAACCACTCTTTCTGACTCAGTACATACATAATTTAACAAGTGAGTAAATCACCTTTATTCTGTAAATAGATTATGAGAAAGGAGAGGTGGACAAACAGCACCAACCTATTTTCCTACGATTTGCACATAATCAAAGAGTACGTTGGGAACTTTAGAATGGCCACATAACGTTATATTTGAAATATGTTTGATAGTGATGCAATCACCACCTTGAAGGATTCCCACAGGGTCCCTGTACTGTCCACACTCCGCGCGTTGTGAAAGGAAAAACTCCTCTATTCTCTCCCCCATATAGGTTCGGAATTGGTTATCCAGCAGTGCTTCCGCTCTGAGCTGCCACGTCGGGATTTGGGGTGCACACGTCATCCACTGCCATGTCACAACCAGTGGTGCATGGTCCAAGAGGACCATCAACCTATATTCGGCAGCCAGAATTTTATCAAGGGTCTCAGTGCCAGTAAACATGTAATCTATACGTGTGTGTACTCCATGTGGATTGGAGTAGTAGTAATAACCCCTCTTTTCCCCATGTAGCCGCCTCCATACATCACACAATTCCAATTCCTGCAACAATGTCACCAGCGCTTTTGCCGGAAGTGCTCGTTTCCTGTTTTTGTTATCTGACCTATCAAGTGCCGGGTTCAAGGTGCACTTAAATTCCCCTCCCACAGCCACAAGGCGCCTATGTATGGGGCCAATTGGGGACCTAATGATCTGAAATAAACAGTGGTGTCGTGATTAGGGGCATAGGTATTAATTATGCAAACCTCTCTGCTCTAGAAAACCATACACCATGGTCAGTAACACTTCACTGTCGCCTCGACATTCCACAGGCCAGAAATGCACCAAAGTGGTCACCCACACCAGGGTACTCCGAGCATACGCGGAGTATGGCGACCCATACACCAGCCCTTACCCCCTTCCATTTTATGGTGATCATGGCTGGCCTGGCCACTGTGAACAGTGTTCCTTATAGGAGGGCCACCTGTATCCCTTTGCTAACCTAGTATGTGTGTACCCTGTTTCGCTTGATGTAGCCGTTAAGTTCTCTCACATTCAAGGAATTACCTTGATGTTACTCATCGCTATTGTACAGTCCCTTTCAGGCGTCCCACTCGCCCCCACCCAGATCGTGCCATCACTTGCTCAATCTCTGCCCACTGGCGCCAGCAGTCTGCAGTTTCCACCCAATAACATCCATGCACATGCAAATGGGAGGGCGGATTTTTAGACTGGTAGGTATGCTATCCAAACCAACATAAAACCCTCTGACCTGCCCTGGACTTCCCCAACAGATGCCAAACAGGTTCCAGGCCGCTCAGGCTCAGCCGCCTCTCACGCGGAACTGGTACATCTTCTCCCCGATGTCACCCCCACATGCAGCGGCAGAATGCCTTTGTCAGGCACCTCAGAATTGAAACTGAGGATACTAGCGGGGTGGTTGAAACCTGCTCCTGAGCCACCAATGTGGCAGTCTTCATAGTCAACGTGTCCTCTTCCCGCAGAACCGGCAAGGTACGCAATGTTCTCCTCCCGCCATTGAGCTATTGTATGTTGCCCTACTTGTGCTTACGAGGCTCAGTGTCCACTGCCATTTGGCGGCTCACTGGGCCGCTTCCAGCCATCTCCAGAGGGTGAGTGCACTCCTATCGCATCCATCCATGCCTGCGCGCCCTCCATGCTATCGAAAAAATTTGAGGTGCCAGTATGCAGTATCTTGAGTTTCGAGGGATAAATAAGCATGTACTTCATATTTGCAAGTCTCAATCTCACTTTCAAGGGTCCAAAAGCTGCCCTGTTTCTGCACCTTCAGCATGTAGTCTGGGTACACCGTGATCTTGGCAGACCCCCTTACAATGGTCTTCTCTTGTCTGGAGAATGCCAGGGTGGCTTCCCAGTCTCTGTATTTCAGGCGTTTCGCTACCAAGGGTCTCAGGAGCGCTTCTGGTGGGTGTCTCCTAGTCAGGGACCCGTTGGCTTGTTCTATTGTGAAGCCCTGCTACAGGGTCCCCCATCCGATCTCCTGTAGCATCATGTTTTCCACATAAGTTGTGGGGTCTCTGCCCTCTGTCCCCTCAGGCAGGCCGAGTATCCTTCTATTGTTCTGCCGTGCCCTCCCCTCAACTCTGTTCTCCAGCGCAGCCACCTTTAATTTTAGCTCCTGTACTTCTGTCAGGGATCCAGTTATGTTGTGTTTATTTTCCTCAGCTTGTGTCTCCACCGACTGCACCCTCTCTACCAATGCACAACATCCTGCCACAGCAAGCCCACCTCTATTATGACCTTGTCTATGCCCCTTTCCATAGTAGATTGTAGCTTTGTGATGGCTTTCAGGATCAGGTTCTCCTCACCCTTTGCCTCCACCTACGTGGAGCAGCCCTCCTTCATTGTCTCACTGCCTCTTTCCATTTTGGTTTATTTGGTCTTGTTTTTTTGTTGCTTGTATCGTATGTGCCCGGTAGTATTTTCGCTCTGCCAGCAAGTGGTTGCACACCTGGTTCCCCTCCAGACACGCGATTTCCTAAGTTTCAGGTTCGGCCCTATCCCACTGGGCCCACTGTCTCTTGCCGGGGGTAGTGGGGGTGGGAGGCTCTATGTGGTATTGTACAGCTGTAAATAGCCCGGCTCACTCTCCTCTGCTGAGTATTGCTACCCCAGCATATGTTGCCCAACTCTGCTCGCCTTGATTTATGGTGCTATGTTATGCACTAGGTTCTGTGAGGCAAATCCCAGTGTGTGGCTCTAGCGGGGGCGCTCCAACGTCTGGTGTTGTCTGGAACACTAGAGCCCCCGGCAGTGCGTTGACGCTGTCCCGTGGTGCCAGATCGCTGGTGTGAAGGTGCTGTGACAGTGTGCCCCTATACATTCAGGCGCACATGAGTCGCTTCGGCTGTCAGACCCAGCAGAGTTCAATTGGTTGTAATGGGCCGCCTCAATGTCTAGGCCCCGGACTGGTCCTCCTCAGCCGGACACTCTTTAACCCTCTCCTGTGTCCCAACTGCGCCAAGCCCGCCCCACTGCAGCCCCTACCTCCAGGCTCGTCTCCATCAAGGCTTTGTGCTCGCAGTTCGCCAGGCCTCTCCGTGCAATATTGCTTTACCGGACCAGTATAGCAGCTGTCCGTTTCAGGCGAGTCTTGGCTTCATAGCTGTGCACTGTTTGGAGGCAGAGTCTTGTCTCCAACCAGCAAGGCGGGTACCGCTCACTTGTTTGTCCTTCAAAACACTTGTACAAGCTGCCACCGTCTTGGGGACAGGGGGTTTGGGTCTGTTCGTGCTCTCAAATGTTTCCTACTCATCTGTCGCTGCTGTGTTCGGCGTGGGGCCACCTTACGGAGCAAACCGGGCCGTCTCCACAGTGGGGAGGGGTGGAGGCAGCCAGACGGCCGGCACAAATCTCGCATGGTGCCTCCAGCAGGTCAGCCAGCTCTCCGCGGCTCCGGTCTCATTATCACACCGCCCCGGTCCGCAGGGCCAAGTGCGAACGGTGTGGGCAGAATCTCTCTTACCTCTCACTCACCGGTCTTCCCTCGCTGTGCTAAGACTGTCCCCACTAGAGCTGACCAAACGGTCACCCTGCTACGCCACAGCGCAGGCTCTCCTTCACTGTCACAGCCTGGCCTCTCCACCAGTGCTCTCCGGTGTGCCTCCTCCGCACCGCCACTCCTACTCCCCCGGTTTGGGGTCGACTGCCCTCTCCGTCTTCAACATGTACGCCCTCACCCCAGAGGGCCGCTGCTGCTACTTTGCTTTCTTTGGCTAGGCGCGTGCCTTTGCCGGATTGCCTCCTCAACTGTCACGGCTGGGCTGCTCTCGCCTGTGCATCTCCTAACATACCAGATGTTCTTATTCCACATATGTGACAAGTACCTGCCCTCTGGCCAGGTGCTAGGGGTCTGACCAGGGGATCCTCCCAACACCACACCAATGTCCTGCGACATGGAGTCTGTGACATCACCTGGCACCCATGATCAACTCACCAGACACCCCAAGGTTCAGGCAGGGGACATTGTCATATTCCAGAGAGGCAGTGGTAGTTCCACAGACAGCAGCTGGCTGCGCTGCCCAGTGATCCCATCCCTGCACATCTGTGAATACCACTGGGTCCACTCCATGAACGTTTGTGGGGGTGGGGCTACCAAATCATACAATCACAAGCACTGGACAACCCTGGTCAGCCTAGCGGAGTGTTTGGCTAAATTGGAAAAAGTGCAGGAAGAGAAGGTTGTGGGAGGAGAAGAATGCTATGTTTTAAAATGAGGACAAAAGGCCACACTGTGTGAAATATGGAGGAAATGTTGAGTGAATAATGGATGAGCCTGCACCTGGGATAGTAACTTGTTCTTGATAGATTACTTGGTTGTAATGTGGCTTCATAGCACTGAACACCGTTGGGGAGTCAATTATGCCACTCTAAAAAGCTTCTTAAATCTTGAACTTGTCTTGCAGAAAGACAACTGTTTTCCTTATTGGTTTGAAAGCAACACTACTCCAATGTTCCCCACTGGGCCAACCTGATTTAATGGAATAAATTATTTATGCAAGATATTATTTAAACTGTTTTGAGGCTAGCCTTTCCATGTAAAACAAATCCTGATGTCAAACAACACTTTACTTTCTGAAGCCATTAGAGAGCAATAACGTACAACTGTGGCTAGACAATGCTGTAAACACTACCCATTCCATATTAAACACTTATCGGTAAGAGGTGGACCGCTAAAGCTGAGACTTAAACACAAAAGATAAGATGTGTAAAAGGAGACCGACTACCTGGGAAAGTGATAGAAAAATGCAGAGGACAAATAAAAAGAGGAAAGCTACAACGGAGAGATGTGAGCTGAGAGTGTGTCAAATGTGGAGAGAGAAGAGCAGAAAGGAACACAGAAAGAGAAGGTAAGAGACATAGAAAGCAGAAAAGGTGAGGATGTAATGGGGAGGTCCAGATACTCTAGCATACTTGGGTTTATGGTGATAAGAAGGCAAGAAAGACAGAAAGGAGTGTTGAAAAGCAAACAACTAGGAAAGGGAAAACGATGTAGACATGCCAGACCAAGATAGATTTTTAAAAAAAACATTTTTATTGAATATTTAAACAATACAAACCAAATTTGCAGTGTATACGATAACATTTCAATTGTACATCATTCAATCGCGTTCACTGCATCCCTTATCCCACCCCCCATTACGAGCCTACTTCTACTAATGTTCTATTCCTGCATCTTGTGATAGGGTATTTCTTTCCATGGGATCCGATGGGTCTTGCATTGACCCAAATAGTTCTGCTATCAGTAACTTCCAAGCCATCAGGGTCTCAGTTTCTTCCTCCCCCCCCCAGCGCTGCTAGCTTCTTGCCATACCATGGTTTCCGCCTCCGCCCATTTCTGCAGATCCTTCCACCATACCTCCAATCGTGGTTTATGGCATGTCTTCCACCCCATAGCAATTCTCCTCTTCGCAAACGCATATGCCAGATCCTTCAGTTTACTTACATACCTAAGTTTGTCATGGCCTACGGAACCCCCCTAACAGGCAGGCCCACACAGTATCCACCACAATCTTAATGCCCTTTTCTGCCAGTTTGTGAGCGACCTCACCCCAGAAGCGCTCAACAACCGGGCGTGACCAAAACATATGCACCATTCCCGCGTTTTCCTCATCACATTTAGGGCATGCCTGCAGTCCCGCATTTTTTAACTTGGCTATCCTCTGGGGTGTCAGATACGCCCTATGTGTAATATACAATTGCATCTGTTTAAGTCTTGCGTTTCTCGACACCTTCTTGTGATACCCTTGGACTCGCTCCCACATCCCATCCTCCATCGGGGTTCCTACTTCCTCCTCCCATTCCAGTCACAATTGCACCACCTCCTTCCCCACTATGGACAACATCATCTCATATATTCTGGATATCTTGTGTCCCCCCTGTGCTATGTCATATATTGTATCTATAGTAGCATCTGGTTCTTCCTCAAGCACCGGTTCGGGCCACGTTCTCTTAATCTTCCGCACCAGTCTATGGTAAGTGATATACTGGCCAGTGTGTAACCCAGTTTCCGCCCCAAACTCCCCAAAGTCTGTTATGGTCCTGTCCTGCCAAATATCCCCCATTGTCACTATACCAAACGGCTCCCAATGGTTTCTGATTATCATCCTTAACTGCTCTTCTCCACCTGCCAGTGATACCTTAGGGGAGCACGGGCATGGGCTCCCCATCAGTTGACAAGCCCTTCGCCACATCTTCCATCCTAGCACCATCATCTTTGGGCGCCCATCCATCACTGCTTGGGGTAACCACATAATCTCCTTCAGGTAAAATGGGGCACAGTCCTGCCTGAACAGCCTGGTTTCAGAGGTTTCGTCCTCTGAGAGCCATTTGGCCACATATTGCAGCCGACTTGCAACATAATAAACTTCATAATTAGGCAACTTTATACCCCCCTTCTCATACAAATTCTGTAGCTTCCAGAGGGCCACTCTTTTTCGTGTGCCATGCCACAGGAAGTCCATACACATGCTGGCCAGTCTACTAAAGAACTTCTTTGGTATCATATACAGGATATTCCCGAAGTAGTGCAGGAGCCTAGGCAAGATCACCATCTTCAACATTGCACTACGTCCCATCATTGCTAAGGGCAGCTTTACCCAGAACCGCATGCAATTCTCAATTTTCTTAATGGCTACTTCTGTATTGCGCTTATGCTCTTCCCCACTGCGTGGTATATATCTATTCCTAGATAGCGAAATATACTGGCTGCCCATGGTACTTGTAACAACGGTAATTGTTTCAGGGGGATCCCTTTATATCCACCCAATGGGAACATGCTAGACTTCTGAGGGTTCACCGCTATACCAGACATTCCCGCATATCTTCCCATCAGCTCCAAAACATATTGGAGGTTTTCCTCTAGGTATCGCAAATACAATAGTATGTCATCTGCACATGATATCAGGTGTCATTCACCACCCACAGGGATGCCTATCATGTCATATTGTTGCCTTAAATAGATTGCTAGGGGTTCCAGGGCCAATATGTATAGCACAGGGGACCATGGACAACCCTGTCTGGTTCCCCTACAGAGTTTCCACCTTTCCGATATCACTGACCCTGTTTCAACTCTGGCCAGCGGTTCACTATATAACATTTTATCCCACTGTAGATATCCTGGAACCATCCCATAGCCAGCCAGGGACGCCAACAACCATGGCCATTTGACCGAGTCGAAGGCCTTTATTGCGTCCAACGACAATTGCCAATTCATCCTTGCTTTCGTTCCCATATTCAATGGCCCTATGGAGCCCCCTAAGGTTATGGGATATGTTCCTATTAGGGATATAGCCCGTCTGGTCTGGGTGTATCAATTTGCCTATGACTTTCCTTAACCTATTTGCCAAAACGGCAGTCAGAATTTTACTGTCTTGATTCAACATCGACAGGGGTCTATAAGAACTACAGCTATGCCCTGGCTTATTAGGTTTGGGAAGTGGTATTATAATCGCTTCTCTGAGTGACTCTGGCAGTCTGCCTAGCTCATAACGCCTCATTCAACATTTCTAACAGCGGAGGGAGCACCTCATCTTTAAATATTTTATAAAATTCACTTGGGAGTCCATCAGCCCCCGGGGTCTTACTAGTTGGCAACTGTCTTACCACCTCTTCTAGCTCCTCTAAGGTAATCGGTGCGTCCAGCTCCTCTCTTCCCTCAGCACTGATCTGCGGCAATCCTATGTCCTCCAGGGTTTCCACTATCATCGCGTGATTCTCCTCCCCATCATCCCCATATAGCAGCCCATAATAGTTTGCAAACTACAGATTAACTCCCTCTTGGGTATCCACCACCCTTCCATCTTCCCTTATTATTGATCTAATCGGGGGTCTAGGGGTTTCAATTTATATAGCCATGCCAAGATCCTTCCTGGTTTTTCACCTCCCGCATGCTGCCTCTCTATGTACTTTCTATAGTTAAGGTTACAAAAATGTTCCCAGTGCCCTGCGCACTTTTGCTACAGTCTTAGTATCAAATCAGAGTCTTGGTTGGTACTGTTTTCTCCCTTAAGTGCCCTTTCCAGTTCTTCCTCGGTTTCCTGCAGGTCCGCCGGGATCCCTCCCTGCAATCCTTTAGATTTTGCAATAGCCACTCCTCTCATCACAACTTTGAAGGCCTCCCACAATGTGCCAGCCGAATCCACACTGCCCGTGTTCATCTCAAAGTAGCTAACAATCTCTTCCCTCATGTCCTCCCTAAAAAGGGGGTCTCTAAGCGCCTACGCCCTGAGGCGCCACGTCGGGATTCTTGCTCTCGGGGGACAACATTGCCATCTAACGATCAGGGGCGAGTGGTCCGAGAGGACTCTCGCTTTATATTCCACTTGTGTGATCTCTGTCAGTATCTCTCGAGTGACAAAGACAGTCCAGCCTTGTGTGTAGTTGCTGCGGGGCAGAATAATGCGAGTATTGCCTCTCATGAGGATGGCACGCCCTCCACACATCTTCCAACCCAAAATCATTCAGCAGCTTCTGTAACGCTTTGCCCGACGGGGTAGGCCTATCCATTTTTCCATCTGACCTGTGCACACTAGAGTTTAATACGCAATTAAAGTCCCCCCCCAGATCACTGCACTCCCCACACACGGGCTAAGATTGTTACACAGCGTTTTGAAATATGCTGCAGTATTTTGGTTCGGGGCATACGTGTTTACAATACTTCTTTCCCTATTTTCCACCAATCCCCTCACCACGACCATCCCCCCGTCCGTCTCCACCAGCGTCTGTAGCAGCTGAAACGGGACGTGTGGCGCCACCCAGACGATCACTCCCCTAGCATACGCCGAATATGGCAAACCCACCACAGTTTCCTTCCATTTCCTTCCAATCATCTCCATCTTGTCTCGCGTCAGGTGCGTCTCTTGCAATAAGGCAATATCTATCTTCTGTCTCCGTAGGTATAGCATAACCTTGTTTCTCTTCAGGTAAATATTAAGCCCCCTGACGTTCCAAGTGACTATTTTAAGATCCCCCATGGCATGTCAGAGTCCCTCTACCTCCCCAGCCTATGCAGTCCAACTCCAGTTGCTTAACTTGTCTATGTAGGCTCATACCCCAACTTAAACTCCCCCTAACTATAAACACAACCTTCCCACCTCCCTCCCACCCTCCTCCCTACCCTCCCCCAACAACACCCTGCCCAACTGTTGCCCAGCTCCATCCCTGGATCTCAGGCACCCCCGCATCTAGCCCTTTCTGGCAAAAGCCTATACTCGCGGCTCAGCAGGTTAAAGTCGCCCTAGTGACCGCCTTACTACTAACTCTTGGGGGTAGGTTGCCTCCATACTGTTGCTCCTGTTTGTTTCAAATTTGCTACGCTTAGCGCTACCCAGTTCACTTGTGCAGTTTGTTCACTATATTCCAGTCCAACAGGGTCATAGAGTCCAAAAGCTACATAATACCGATCAAATGTTCCGAAGCTTCATACTAGGACTCCCCCCCACCCCCCGCTTATCCCCGCAGTGTTCATGATACATTCTCCTCACTTATCGTGCTCCTGGCGATATTGCTCCTCATCTCACTCCGGGCAGCCCTGCAAGTCCAGCCATGACGCAGCTTCCTCTGGGGTATCGAAAAAGAGCGCTCTGCTTTTGTGCAAGACTTTTAGCTTCGCAGGGTACAAAAGCATGTACTTGATGCCAGCTGTGCACAGTCTCCTCATGACCGCCACATAGCTGTACCGCTGTCTTTGCGCCAGCATAGTATAGTCAGGGTATGCAGTGATGTTGGTGGATGCTCTTTCTATCGTTCCGCCTTTACGAAAATACTCCAGGATCTTCTCCCTGTCCTTATAGTTCAGAATTTTCTCAATTATCGGCCGCGGTGGGGCCCCAGGCTCTGCTTTCCTCATCAGGGCCCGATGTGCACGTTCAACCGTAAACCCTTGTGAGAACTTGTCTGCTCCCATCTCTTGCAGGATCATGTTCTCTACATAGTCCATGGGGTCTTGGCCCTCTTCTCCCTCCGGCAGGCCGACCACCTGGATGTTGTTCTGTCTCGCCCTTCCTTCCGCCTCTTCCACTCGGTTTTCAAGGTTAGCCACCTGTTTTAGTAGGTGGACCTCTTTTGCATTATTTGTGCTGACATCTGTGTTAGTCTTCACCGCGCTCTCCAGGCCACTTGTCCTTTCTGCCAGCGCCCTAACGTCTTGTCGCAGCAGGGTGACTGATTCCTACTGCATCAATTTTGTTCTCCAAGGCCGTCCGTAGATCCGACATTGCTGTACCCCATTTAGCGCTCAGTTCTGTTATGGTTGCTAGGACCTGGTGGTTTTCTCCTTCTGGTGTACCATCCACAGAAGCCGCCACTGCACTTTGTGCCGGGGTCGATGGAGTCCGCTGTGTCTTTGCAAAGGTCTCCATTGTCGATTGTTTGCTCTTGGCCCTCATCCCTTTCAATGACATCATGCAATACTCCCTACGTGTCTGGTTTCAGCTCTTCAGTGTTGTTGTGAAGTCACCAGTTCAGTCAGGCACTGAAGTATCTACCTCAACGGGTTGCGTTGTGTGGTGGCGTGAAAGTTGCGTTTCGAGTGGGCTGTGTCCTCCCCACGTCCCTCCTTCGACTTCTGTAACGTGTTCCTGGAAACCAATAAGTGCTTTGGCCTAGTTACAGTCTGTAATTTCCCCCGTGATGGGCAGGATTCTTTTCAATTTTGTGCTCAAACCAGCTCTCCCCTCCACATAGCACGAACCAACTTGCTGCACTATTCTCCTAGTAGGCGCTTCCCAGTCGCTTGCCCACTACTTTCTTGCCCGCCACAGCTTGCATGCACCGCATCGGGTTCTGTGTCCTGCAGTATCCTCATGGGCTTCCGCCGCTTGGTGGTCGCGTAATGTGCAGAATACCGGCTGCTTCTCACTTCAGGGGAGCCTTATCCGACTCCACAGCCCGCTAGCAGCTCCTTCCGGACCTCCTCCGCCATGCGTCCAGTCCCGGGTCTATTTCCTCTGGATGCGCTTTCACTCGCGTGATACTTGTATCTGCCAAACAGTTCTGAAAGCATATGTTCCCGTATCAGATGCCCTTTATTTTCCACTCTCTGCAATTAACTAAATATACCATGTGTGTTACATCTTTCCGTGGCTGATCTTTTCCCAACGCTGCAGTTACGGCCTGCACTCCTCTTAGGGCTCCCTCTGCTTCAGTGGCGATCCGCCCCCTTCCACATTTCACCTTCGCCCGTTCCAGGTCGCCATCTTGGTGCTTACAGTTCTGTAGGTTGTGGGTGATTCTCCCTGAGCACAGCTCTCGTGCCCCTTGTCTCTATCCACAGAGCTTGTCCTGCGCTTCGCGCATCTGTGTTCATTAGGAGATGTGCACACAGGGAGGAGGGCTCTGAGCGTTTGTTCATCTGTACATCGTTTCTGGGTCACGGGAGCAAACGAAACCTACGTCTTCTGTACCTGACTGTAGGCCACGCCCCTTTCCCAACTCCCGACACTTAGCAGCAACATTGTTTTGATACGCTTGTTACCAGCAGTGCCGAGGTGCCATTACATACGTGCTGGCCTTGGGTCGCATGCAACAGTGTAGCACAGTGCGATCCACGCCCCCTCAGTGTGCTCGCTGTGTCCAGCTTAGATTAAGCCTGGGTCTTCTTAGCATCGTATGCGCTCCCACTGCGTGGCTGTAAATTTCAGTTTGGGACGTTCCATATGATACAATGACACGGCCGGTTCCGTGCTCCGTTGCGGGCACTCCCAGTGCAGCGTTTTGCAAGGGTGCAGGCACCCGATTCCGATCTGTTTATTGTCCTGCCTTTGTGCTATGGGCGGCAGCCATGTTTTTTAAACATTGCCTCCAAGTTTCGGGATCTCCTGCAGCTTCTATCTCAGCAGTTCCTTGGCGAGTCGGCTCCACTTTATGTCAAATCATGCGCTGTAGCTTCGCAGACCCATGCTTCAGTTTATGAGGCATATGCACAGATTTTCGTGCAGTTTCGACAGGATGATTGCAGGATCGATGGTAGCTCCAGTATAAGCACGTCCTCTTACATGTCTTGCTTAGCCACGCCCCTGTGCCAGACCAAGATAGATAGCACAGAATATTGAAAGAAATATTAGCCAAAGTAAAACAATCATTTTTGTACGAATTTTATTGAAAGCGTAAACATGATTGCAAAAGCATAATTCATTCTAATTCTCTGATTGTTATTGAATTGGCTTGCCTTCTTCAGGGCTTATAGTTTTGGTAAACATCCATTTTCTCAAGCCGGCAGTCCTATAAAACACATGGGACTGTGAAGCAGGAGTAGATCTGGGCTTTTACCCCCATTCAGAATGGAATTCTATCTTTTGATTCAAATAGTATACACTTGTTCACCCTTGAAGGAAAATGAGGCTGAGCATTTAAAGAAGTGATTATGAAGAAGGGAAGTCCCTTTCATTATCATGTGGATGCAAGAAAATATATTTTGGTACAGACCTATTGAAAAACACATTTCAGCAATGTTGGATGTTCAAGCACAATCTTCTTAAAAACATTTTTTCCATTTGAACTATTCTGGAAGAAATGAACCCCCTCCCCCTCCACCCAGAGCCACTGCAATACACATATTACCATACATTACATAATACCAATCTGTAACTAAGAGCCCTCCTGGCACCTGTCTGTAATCCTAAGTTTTCTTATCCTCTGTAACAGCGCCTCGATGCCTTATGGGCTGCAAGCGCGCTTAACAAATGCAAATAAATAAATAAATATACTAAACAAACATGAAAGCTTTTGGCAGATTAAACTGCATCTTCCCACCAAAAAGTCAGTAATCCTCCCCAGACCTGACACCAGTGAGCCATTTGGTCAGTAAGGGGACATCTGCACACATTGGGACAGAGCAGGTGCCCTCTTTGAATCAAATGATTACGGAGTAGTTTAGTGTAAAACTAACTTATCAATTTAGCATGAACTGCCCCCGTCAAGGGAAACAAGCTTACCTATTTTGCTACTTGTACATCACTATTGGATTCAAAAGCTGATTTCTAGCGATTGGTCTGGAATATTACACTTTGCCTTCACATGGGCCTAAGCCGCCAGTATGCCACACAAGTCTTCCCCTGCTATGCTCCCAGGAGTACATAGCATCTTTATATTCTATTTTTACACAGTCGTGCGTAATTGTTAATCTCAGAATGGTTTGAGTAGATATACATTTTTTAAATTTAAATCCCAGCACTTTATGAACATTGAAAATTCACACTAAACTATTTTGTAAAACTAAACAAATCTGCGTTACGATCATTTGACACATTGTAATAAATATGTATTACAATCATATAATATGTTTATATACATATTTGAAATAAGGCTTCTCAGAGAATATTGTAGATTTTTGTTTCCACTTCTCTTTTATAGCCTCCAATTTATCCATTTGCCACCCTGAATGAGGCAGTGGAATGGGTTTCATGTGACTAAATCAATTACAAACAGCAAAATACTGCTCCAGTTATAGATTTCCTTTGCAGTGTGTGAATCGGTTTTAGAATCAGATATTTGTACACAGATTACCACAGTTCTTAATATATTCTTAATACAGCCTGCCCCACCATAAAGACTGCTCCGACTTGGGTATAACAAAATACTGACATCTAATTGCTAATTGCACATAAACTGAATAAGCAAGTGATGCGCCTGTCGCTCTTAAGTACACCTGCCTTATTAAAAAAATGTTTTATTATAGAATATGTAACCTACTTGAATTCAGTGATCTCCACCTGGTGAACATTGGCCCTCATTCCGAGTTTGGAGGTAGCCATGGCGCTATTTACGCAATGGCTGCCTCCAAACCCGGGTCCGTGTCCGGTCTGGGTGAATGAGGACTTATCAGGACATTCCAACCTGTGCGGTCCCAGTACGTCCACATTCACCCGACCATTCCCCATTCGAGCCCCCATGGGGGGCTAATAGCAGGCCCGTAATTAGCCCGTAATTAGAGCCCTGGTCCTTTAGCGGGACCCGTAAAGAACGCGTGGTCCGACCACACATCCCTTGCAGTTCCCACTAAGGGACCTCTGAATTGGGTGGTAAGGGATTACCGGCACCGGTCTCCTTACCGGTGCCCGGTATCCCTTACCACCCAACTCATAATGAACCTCATTATCACTTTAGTTACAGCCTGTCGCAATCTTTTCTAGGGGTATTACATGAAAAATTTACTGGACTTCCCGATTCGGTTTCTAGGGTGTACATAGCACACGACAGCTCAGACAGCTAGAGTATGCAATCGTTTATCTGAAGACCCCATAGTCCAAAGAGCAAAGGGAGCTCAATATTTAGATGTTCCTAAACTTTAAAAATGAGCTTCGAAGCACAAGCATGGTGTGGCCAGAACACAATCTTGTGCTTATTGATGCTTCGAAGGCATTAGTCCACAGGTAACACTTTAATGCTCACTTATCCTTCCAATTTGTATGGCTGCTATACGAAAGTTACTTTCATGGAGAAGTACTTGATATTAGACTATGCAGTCAAATATGAGCTGGTGTTGAACTACATTGAATGGTGGTCTTGGAAAGGAGTTAAAAGCCTAGTTACCTTGTGAATCACTTTCTCTTGTGGGTGTATGAGGGGTAGGTATTGGCGGGGAGAGCAGTGGAGGAATGAGCGAGAAATCCAGAAGGGCTCTCCCCCATCTCATTCCTGTCCAGCTTTGTTGGGGGGTCTCCTGCGTGATGCTAGCTTGGCATTATCAGGTGCAGGCCTAGGGTGTGTGTGCGAATCCCACTTTTCTTTGTGGGAGTGGAAGCCTGTCAGAAGGCATACTTTGTGTGCAACATTAAGGTTGGAGGGCATTCTGGAAAGAGGTGAGGGATAACGTAGATCTTCCCCATTATCCTTTGAATGGGGGTTTGTCCAACGGCGCAAAACTCTAAGCACAAGCAAACCTTGTAATTTAAAAAGAAAAAACGTTGGATGCATTCTTTCATGCAACCTATCTCCAAGAGTGCTTATTTTGGACTTTTCTGAGATTCCCATCTATTGACATTGAAGAGTTTGCTAGGAACCAATGAGGGAGGGGCGTACACTCCTTTGAAGGCAACTTTCATAGTATTAGAGAGAGAGGAAAAAAAGTTCTGGCCATGGACTCATCTATTGCTCCTCCCTATGCTCAACCAAAAACTTAGTTGCTTGGAGGGAGCAGAAGTGGGCACTGACAGAAGACAAACAAACAGATGGTGAATATTCACAGTTGTGGCTTCGCCATAGACGAACAAGTTACTTACCTATGGTAAGGTTCTTTCGATTGGATGTTCCTCCAACGTATTCCACATCTTTGACATGTAATGCCCACAGCTGTGCACTTCTGAAACTTTTTCGGCAGAGGGCATCCTGCGTCGATGGTGTCGGGTCAATGTTCCTCAAAGGCCTCCGTCGAGGGCGACGTCACCGGATGTTATGAATAGGACGCACGGCGCCCGTTGCCTCAGTTTATGTTTTTTACCTCATAAAGTGTGGCACCAATCCAATGCCTACAGTACTGCACATAGCCTTGCGTAAACTTAAGCTGCAATCGCATAGAAAATTCCTCAGAGAGGCAGGCTGGGAGGGCGATGTGGAATTTGTTGGAGGAACATCCAATCAAAAGAACGTTACCAGTCGGTAAGTAACTTGCTGTTCGAATGGATTGTGTCCTCCAACGTATTCCACATCTTTGACAGACTCCGAAAGCAATACCAGAAAATGGAGGAGGGAAAAGAATTTAGAGTATACAATCAGATGGCAGAATAAAGAACCGCCTTACCATAGCTTGACCATGAATCGTATCCAGGGAATAATGTTTAACAAAGGTGTGGATAGAAGCCCTTGTGGCTGCATCACAAATATTCCTAACAGCAACCCCCCATTGTAGGGCTGTGGAAGTAGCCAAGCCCCTAGTGGAATGAGCCTGTAACCCTTCAGGAGGGTCCTTACCCGCCAATCGGTAGCATTCAGTAATGGGGAGGATAATCCACCTGGACAAGGTCTGCTTGGTAACAGCCTGGCCCAATCAGTGTCCAGCATATCCCACAAAGAGTTGATCGTCCACTCTGACCCTGGACATCCTAGAAATATAAAACCTCAGAGCTCTCTTAGGATCCAACCTATGGAGTCGCTCCTCTTCCTTGCCAGGATGAGGATAGAAAGAAGGAAGAACCACCTTCTGGCTCAAATGAAATTCAGACACCACCTTAGGTAGAAAGGAAGGACGTACCCTTAGTACAACCCTGTCCTTGTGGAACACAGTAAAGGGCGGCATAGATGAAAGTGCCTGCAATTCACTAACTCTGCGAGCGGAAGTAACCGCAACCAAGAACACTGTCTTGAAGGACAATAATCTCAAAGGACAGGAGTGCAAAGGTTCAAACGGAGCACCCATTAGAAATTTCAAAACCAAATTCAAATCCCAAACCGGCACCTGGAAAGGGGACGGCGGAAACACATTAGTCAGTCCTTTAAGAAATTGAGAAATCAAAGGAATCTTAAAGTAAGAACATTCTTCAAACAAGCGCTTGAATATAGACAGCGCCGCCAGTTAACCCTTAATGGTACCAACTTGAAGGCTCCTGTGGGCCAAAGAAAGTAAGAAAGACAAAACCATAGGAATGGAACACTGAAAAGGATCAACATTCTGTCCTCTGCAGCAGTCGCAAAACTTACGCCAACGGTACAGGGATCTCGTTGCTGGCCTTCTGGTCGAAAGCAACACCTTCATCACATCATCCGGGAGGTCCCAATCCTTATATCTCAACCTTTCAGATACCAAGCTTGAAGGTTGAGAGTCCTGACCTCTGGATGGAGAACCTGACCCCCCCTCTTGCAAGAGCAGATCCTCTCAGTAGGGAAGACAGCGTGGAGGGCAGATGGACATTTCTAGAAGGTCCGGATACCACGCTCTCCTGGCCCAATCCGGAGCAATGAGGATCATGTGGGATCCGAACCTTTGTAACATTTGAGGAATGACAGGGACTGAAGGAAACACATACAGCAGTGGGAATGACCAATCCACAACGAATGCGTCTCCTAAGGCTCCTCTCAGAGGAAATTCCCTTGAGCAGAATCTCTCGCACTTCCGGTTGGCACAGGTGGCGAAGAGATCCACTTGTGGGGTTCTCCAAAGGGCAAAGATCTCCAGAAGGACTTCCTGAGCCAACTCCCACTCGTGAGAGATCGTGCTCTGCCTGCTCAGAGCATCCGCCGCCGCATTTTCGTCTCCGGCCAGATGAACTGCTGAGAGCGAAATTCCCTGCTGGATGGCCCAGAACCAGAGCTGCATTGCCTCTCTGCACAACGGGAGAGAACCTACCCCCCCTTTTGTTGAGGTAATGCATGGCCACTGTGTTGTCCGTCATGATCAGTCTGCCCCCAACCGGGGAAACATGGGACAGGGCCTCATGACTGTTTTGAATCGGCTGCGGCAGCGCCTGAAGGCAAAGAGGCAGCTGCCTGAGCAGCTTTGGCACCTCCATTTCCCCAACCACCACAGGTACTTTTATGCTGACCCCTTTGACTGGCGGCTCCTCTCGTTCTACCAAAGGAGGAGTAGTAACGAAAAGAACCTCCCCTCCACTGCTGTCTCCTAGGACGAAAAGGTGGAGGTTGACGCCAAACAAATGCGTGCCATCAAAGGGCATGTTCAAAAGATGGACTTGCACATCTGGAGCAAAATCGGACTTCCGCAACCACGCAAATCTGCGTATAACGGTGCTCGCAGCCATGGAACGGCTAACACTGTCGGCCGTGTCCAAACCCAACTGAAGGGATTCACACATGGCATTCTTGCCGGTTTATAGTGAAAAGACCGGAAAAAAAATCTCGAAAAAAAAGGTCGAACCAAAAAATCTCGAAAAAAAAAAAATAAAAAAATAAAATACAAAATCACATTTTTTTTTCAATACATTTTTTTTCGAAATGAGGGGGTTCCCCCTTTTTTCATTTTACCCCCTTTTTTTTTTACTTACCTGACCCCAAAAATACATATAAATAAAAAATTCAATTTTTTTTCCCGAGATTTTTTTTAGATTTTTGTCATTCGAGATTTTTTTTTTCGGCCTTTTGACTGACCACCATCCTTGCCATCTTGCACGAGAGCAAGGAACCCATTCCTTTCTTCCTCCTCAGGAATATGCTCAGCCGCAAGAGAAACAGTTCCACAAAGTGTGTGAAAACCTTGCCAAGGCACAAGTGGAGTTGGCGGACTTCAACGCCATACTCCCCGTAGAAAATACCTTGTGTGCCCAACCGGTGAAGCGTTTGTCGTCCCCATCAGGAGGGATGGTAGGGTACGCCGCCTGCCTCTAGGTGGCCATAGCCGCCTGAAACACCAAACTCTCGGGAGTGTGGTGAGACAAAAGGTCGCTGAGGTTGCTACAGGAAGGGTGGTATTTCTTGTTCAATGATTTGTTAACAGCCGGAAGAGATTCCGGTGACTGCCAAGCAGCCGCCACCCTTTTCTGTAATGTCAGATGAAAAGGTAACACCGGGTCAGAGGACGGACCTTGATCTAAAATGTCCGTTAGATCATCTTGCACAAAAGCTTCAGGAAGACTGGACCAGCCCAGATACTCAGTGACCCTTGCCATGACCCCCATGTAGGACGACTCTGCATGAGCCCCAGGCTCAGGCCTGCCAAAATACACTTCCGGAGAAGCGTCCAACCCACTGGCATCATGAAGAGTTTGCCTCAACTCCTCCAATCGACTCTCTCCAGAAAAGGCAGGAGCCACATCAGGCTCAACAGGATCCATATCAAAGTCTGACCTTTCCTCCTCCTCATATATGTCATCCAAAGGGAGGAAAAAGCCCTCCCTCGGGACAGAAGAGGGTCTGGAGTCCACCACCGGCCTCACAGACTTAGAAGTAGCCTTCCTTGGAGGATCCACAGTATCAGGGATCTCCAACAGTAAATTTCGGACAAAAAGCCCCAAAGGTGTCGAGGCCACCGAAGGCTTCGGCGTCGAGAGCGCCGACGGCTCTGGCGTCGATAACAGCGCTGAGGGCTGGAATGAGGGCAAAGCCTCAATGTCAGTTTCCGATGGACACGGTGCCAAAGGAGTGGACGCCGACCTTGAGCCCTTACCAGGTTTCTGCAGTCCCGCTGGAGACGAGGACCGAGACCTGGAAGCATGTCTCTTGCGACCATCTAGAGCCTTGTCGGAACGGGACCTCGAAGGTTCCCAATGACTGTTTCGTCGAGGACCCGAGCCCGAAGGCGTGCGAGCCACAATACAAGACCGTTCCTTGCCGGCTTCATCAGTAGGCGGGGATGGAACTGTGCCCTGCGATTATAAAATGCTAACATTTGCTCCTTAAAGGCAGCCCATTCCTCCGGAGTCGAGGACATTGTCGCGCAAGCCACTTTCCTCACGGCACCATTCTCCGAGGAGGACGGGGAAGGCGACTAGTGAAGGCGCTGCATAGAATGGTTTGACGAGGAGGACGAATGGTGGGAACCACTCCGGGACTGAGACCCCCGGGACTCCTCCCGACGCGGAGAGTCGCCCCTCAAATAGTCGGTGGACAATCCCTTGGACTTTGATTTACAGGTGAGTTTCGACCCCCTACCTACCTGAAGTTTTCCCTTATGCTCCTGCAAGGCCTTCGCAGTCAGCGACTGGCACTTGGAACAGTCGTCGGTGTTGTGACTCTCACCCAAGAACCACAAACAAATGCGATGTGGGTCGGTAATCGACATTTTTGAATTGCAGTCCCGGCAAGTCTTTAAGCCAGACGGCGGAGTCGGAGGGGTTGAAGAAGAAGACATTCACAAGGAATACATGAGGCACGCCGAGTCTCCGAAGCAAACACGTTTGCGGAAAAAACAGAATAGAAGCTACAGGGGCCGTGCGTGCTATTTATAACATACGGTGACGTCGCCCTCGACGGAGGCCTTCAAGGGACATCGAACAGACGCCATCGATGCAGGACACCCTCTGCCGAAAAAGTTTCCGAAGTGCACATTATATGTCAAAGATGTGGAATACGTTGGTGGACACAATCCATTCGAAATGTTTGTGCTAAACAAAGATGTTACAACTCTTAATGAACATGTTGCTCCATTATTCTTTTTTTTTTTTTTTAAATCACTTCAAGAGATTGATCAGACGTTAAGAGTACCCAAGTGGATATTATAATCACAGCAGTGAATGACCAATTAGAAACGTGTGCCCAGGAATCCCAGAGCATCTGTATTTAAATCACATGGCTTATGTGCACACAATCCCTACAGAGAACTTCTAAGGGTCAGGCGTATTAGCAATATTGACACAGATTTTGAGGTTGAGTCAAGGAAAATGTGCATCATATTCAGATTTTTAAGTTACCCAGAATAGGTCCTTAAAAAAAAAACACTAACGCGAGGAAAGTAAATCCGGAAGCTTTATCACAGGAACAAACCTGTGAAAGGAGATCATTAGAAAGTGGTACACCCCTTTTCTTTCACTTGGCCCAAAGATTAATTGTGTTACTGAAAAAGATCTAAAGACTTCTTTTAGAGCATGTCCCAATCTAAAAGGACATTCTTGGGCATAGTTATTATGAGGCACAAAAATAAGTTTTTGAAGATTTGGTTAAACGCTGAAAAGTATTTTTTTTCTGTTGTGGCCATTGTTCCATTGGTTATGATAACACTACATTGAACAGACATTTTGGTACAGCGGATCTGAAAATAAGAAGCATAAATGAAAAAGGTGTGTGAAAACCAAGAAAACCATTTCAATGAATCAAATGAAAAACATGAGAAATAAATATTTAATCAACTTGGTGAGAAAATGCAAACATGAGGGTACAACTTCAGTGCTTTAAGGCAGATACAAATTCGGAAAGAAATTATTCTAATGGTGCGGTGAGTCACTTGATGCAAGAGACATTTGCCACATGTGGGTGTCTGGAAATACCTGAAGCTGAGCGGCCTGTGCTGCGATGGTTGTAATGTGTACCCCAGGATATACTGCACGGACCATCTCTAAATTTCACAACATATTTGGGCAAAGCTAAAGATGAACTGTTGTGCTGTGCACTGTTTGTCCAGTCACGCAGCCACTGATTGTCTGCAGGATGGCGCGGCAGATGCCTGAAGGAGGCTTTGTTTTTTTAAGGGGGCGCAGCCATGTTGACCCTTTGTTTATAATGCAGGCATTCCAGGAAACCAAAACCCAGCAAGGATAGTAGATACTCACATACATTCAGACGTGGGTTGTAGTATTCATCCAACAATGTTCAAGTCAAACAATGCTTTCAGACTCTTGCCATAATTTTTTGGGTTAGTAAACTTAATCTGAAAAAACAGTTACGACAAAAGGGTGCTCGAAATAATCAACTGTAGCACCAAATGAACACATCAACGATGCTAGTAACATTGGGAAGAAATACCATTGCACACGAAAGCTTTGATCACCTGGAACAGATGTATCCTTGCAAACTGCTACCATTAATGAAGAAATTAACTGAAGGGCAGAAGATGCACTGAAGCAATCTAAGCTCCTTTAGAAATGGTTAGAAATTCTATGCACATCCTACATATTCAGCACTAATTGTTCCGCAGCACAGAGAACACAGGCAAGAGTATTTGAAAATGTGATTTAAGATCCACGGAATCTACTTGTACATAGAAAAAAAATTGAATTAAAAAAAGATATAAAAGTACCCAATGGTCATTAAAATAAATAGTTCAGCATTTCACTCAGTGTCCACAAATATCTGGTATAATGTTAATCAGCCAATATTGCCATATCATTGTCCAGTGGGCTATGCTCCAGTTTGCACAGATAAAACAGGGTGGCTTCACTGGCTTGCTCTTCAGTCAGTGGCTCAAGGCGCACTAGTTTACTCTGCGTTGGTTGAGTGTCCATGATAGGTTCTGGAACAGCACCTGTGCTAGGCTCCAAGAGCTCACTAAGGAGCGGATGTTTGGTGTACTGAACAAGCTGTTTTTCTGAAGAAGAAAAAGAAGAGCAATTAGTTGTTTTCCTCAGCAAACATACTTGTGAGCCCAAATATATTTTTTCCTTATTGTGTTCTGGTTTGTTTTAAACCTTTCACAAACATACAAACTAAATATGATTAATTACATTTACATGCATACTATCAAATACATTAATTATTCCACATAATTCACAATCGTAAATTGGTTAGAAAAAGATTTCAAGTATATCAAAAATCCCATAACCACCGACTGAACAGCCTGAAAAAAGTTGTTCCAAAAATTATTCAGTCTCGATAAAAAAGCTTAAAAACAAATCCTTCAAAGTGCAAGATGCGAGGACCATTTATGACTGGATATGAAATTATTGTGTTTCAATGTTTCGAGTACACCTAAGATTTTACAAAGGCAGCAACGAGGAGATGGATGGGCATCCTTATAACGAATAAGTTGGATTTATTGGGTGGGCATCAAAATCACCATGACCTTATGAATTGGTGTCTCCAATAAGCATTAGGGAATATCATTAAATGAGGAGGGAATGTTCCCAACTTATGTTCCTGAATAACATTACTTTATAATTTGTATTTAGTTATTGTTGAGCAAGTATTACACCAAGCGTTCTCCCATGGCCGCTGTTTAACCTTATTTGGATTAGTGCTCAAAGATTCCATAGGAAGTTCCAAATTAGTAAATATCTTCTAACATTTGTCTTATCAGCCATTTAGGAATTTACATCTTCCTTCCATATACATCCTATGAATATCTATAAACCTTATCTAATGGCAGAAATAAAATGTTGTTTAATAGTAAAACTGGATCCACATAACCCTACTAGGGTGTTTTACGCAAGATGCTGTCTGTGACAGAACTTAGAAAATCCTACCTTGGATGTACAGGGTTCCAACTCTTAGGCTTAGCCTGAACCACACAAAGGTTTGGTAGAATGGCTGAGCAGCCAGGTTCAGTCTAGGGGGTGAGTGGGGCTTTAGGAAGGTACAAAGAGCATACACGTATTCAAGAAAACACTAACACGCAGTTATGTAAAGAAAATAGTCATTTAATATATACAATTAGGCACACTTCGATATTTGCAAGGTAAGTACTAAAGACAATAGCACATGTATAACACAATTGCAAGTTTCTTAAGTAATAGACCATAGGTGTAGTAACTTTCAGAATAACTTCTACAGCATCAAATCTCTTAGTAAAACCATCTGAATCAAATATGCAAACTTTTCCAACTTATAATAACTTTTTATAAAACTTAAGAGTCCAACCCTAGCTTATGAGAGTCTCACAATGTTCAGTAAGTCCCTAGGCCACCAGAGGTTAGGAGTTGAGCAGGATAGGCAGGATACAGTGTTCAAGGTTCAAAAGAGGCAGAGTTCAACAGGATCTCCTCTGGGTTCTGTAGGTAGGTAAAGTTAGGTTTTTCTTTTCAAGGAAGCCATGGGGTTTCCTTGTGAAGCTGCCTCAAGGACCAGTGTCATAAGGCAGGGGAGACTACAATGGGTTGTCTACCCCGATGTATATCTATGGTAGCTTTGGAGGGGTGTGAGGTACAGCTATCTACAGTCCCCAAGAATACAGGATCAGCAAGCAAAGCTCCAGCTACGTTTTACAGGGAGTAGGACAGACCTTAAAATGAAGAACTTGTTGCAGGATGGTCCCAGTGGAGAGGCGACAGGTTTCTCAGTCATGGCGACAGAAAGGGACTTCGGTGGATCTGGCGACAGCTCTCGTACAGACGGATGCCCAGCAACAGATCTTCTCTGTTCTGGCTTGTTGGTGCCTTTTCCAGGCTCAGGTGAAGAGCAGATGTTGCAATGGTAGACTCTTTTCCTTTTCTCAGTCCTCATCTCAAGTGAGGGGACTTTGAGGAGCTGGATTGAGTCTCTGCAGTTCAAGAACAATGCCCACAAAGTTCTGGGGGAGCCATTCTTTGTGTGATGATGCACAGCACAGTGGCACTGGACTCCGGGTATTGGTGAATTGCAGGCTATGGAGATTGCAGCTCTTCCAGTGAGGGCGCAAAATGCAGTTCGATTTACGACTGTTTAGGCCAACCAGTCCAAGGGAGGAAGTAGTCTCGTTCGGATCTTTCAGATCGCTCAGAAGTGGAGGTCAGGACAACAACGGTCACTCAGCGGGCTCTGGCGGTCATGGCATCTTCTTCCTTCAGGCATTTTTGTTGGATTCTTCTGTTCCAGTGGTCGACTCAGTTTCTGCTCCAGGACTTCGGAATGTATGCAGGAACACTGGCTGAGCCTACCAAGTATATCCCATGCAACAATCATAACTTGGGGATGGCTGTGCAATGTCAGAACTGGTTTCTAACAGGCAATCTGCAGGATAAAGGACTCGGGGAGGGGGGGGGAGGAGGAGTGTTGGGATGACCCTCCCCACTCCCTGTCCTGCCAGTCACTCAAAGACCCTTTGCATGCTTTCCAAAGGAAGCACGGTGAAGACAAAAGAACTAGAGGAACCTCCCCGATCAAGGTAGGTAGAAAAAGACGGTGTCCAGTCATAATATCGAATACAAAATTTTGAATGGCAAAAAAGTCGAATCAAAAATGTCGAAAAAAAAAGTCGAGATATTTTTTTTTGGGCTCTAGTTTATATAAAAAAAATAGGTAAAAACAAAAAAAAAAAAAAAGAAAAAACGGGGGTTGGGGGGGGGAACCCCCCCATTTCGAAAAAAAAACGTCATAAAAAATAAATTCGACATTTTTGTTTTCGACATTTTTGTTTTCGACTTTTTGACTGTCGACATATTTGTATTCGAGATTATGACTATAAACCCAGGCCTAAGAAAGGACAAGCCATCTTGTTCAGGACTTAAGTACAGCTACCATTTTGGGTCAATGGTGACCCTTGTGTCCCCTACCGTAGACGCGTTGACAGCCTGTGATAAAAGTTCACAAACAGCCTCAAGAGGGACTTGTCACAATAACCAAAATGTTAATGGAGAAGTGAGAAAAGGGAGACAACATTTCCCCACAGCACTCCACATAAGATGGGCTGTGCTGATCTCACAGAGGAAAGTACAGGTAGGATAAAAAGCATGCCCCTGTCTTGATAACAGGGTGTTAACCAAGGTAAAATAAAGAAATATCACTGTAGAAGCTCTAGGAGCTTCCAGTAACACTGCAAAGAAGGTGCTGTGTTATACTTCAGTAAAAGATGGAGGAAAGCAGGACTCCAAAACAATATACCGAAAAGTGGTAAAAAGGGTTCCCAAGATCAGAGTAAAAGAATGAGTGAGTGTGGGAAAAAGGTGTCCAGCAAAAGGTGCTCGTGGACTCGCAGGTGGAGAGAATTTCACTCAAGAAGGAAACTAGCCCCAAATCAAATCTAACATGATGGAGCACACATTTCGGTATCCGCAGAACATTATGCCACATTTTTGCTACAATCCTTTTTAGCTTATCTAGATCAAAAAGATTTCAACCTCAAGACCAAACATTTAAGGGGCTACCTTAGACTTGGAGAATTGTATTACTGGCAATAGCGAGAATCTGACATTTATTATTTATCTTCTTCATTTTTGGCACAAATGAGACCGCTTTTGCACGGGGAGGACGCCATTGTTTTATTTAATTTGCCAAAAATTGAGTCCCCTAAATATACAATGTTGTCAATGTGTTCTAAGTAGACATTTTCAAACGAAATTCAGATGGATGATCAGTAAATACAAATGGCTCATCGGTTAAGGAGCCATAGCAGGTAGCGGCCTGAGTGAGCCAAGGTGTCATGAACTGCAGACGAATTTCAAGATTCCATTAAATCCTCCACGTTTGATTTTGGAGACTGTGCTCTAGTTACTCTTTCTTCGGTTTGAGGCATGAGTAGCAGGCTGTTACCATTCAGAAACACCCACGACTCTACTGCTATTGAAGTTTTATTACCAAAAAGGTTTCATCTTATTCCCCCCCCCCCCCCAACTTATTTATTTTATTTACTTTTTCAATTTATAGAGCCGCAAACAGCACAGGAGCATCGAGGCGCTATTACAAGGAGACGACTTAGTTACATGAGGCATACATCATACACATCATGGTGATTGACATGTGGCAGACAGACATATTGCATACATATAGCTTCAGCAGAGTGGGATTAGGCGAATAGAAGTGTTTTAATGGCTTTGCGGAAGGCTAGGTGGGAGGTTTCTGCTCAGGGCGTTGTATTTGTATTATTTGTAATGTAACGCGCACCATCAGGCCCAGAGGCATCAGGGCGCAACTTAGACATGGTTACATGAGCAAACAGTTACATATATTCAACAAATTTACAGTACAGAGTAATCAGGGCAAACAAGCAATATATACATATATACAGACGTAGCTTGGGGCAAGCGTTTGCCGAAGTGGGTCTGGGCATCATGGCTGGTTAAAGAGCCAGGATTTGGTTTTAGATTTGAAGGCGTTAAAGCTTTCTTCAGCACGGATGGTGAGAGGGAGAGCATTCCAAAGCTTAGAGGCTAGGACGGGGAAGCTAGACCCACCCGCCTTTTGGAGTTTGAACCTGGGAATGGTTAGGCAGTGGGTCTGAGCCGTTCTTTGCGGGCGGGTAGGCGCGTGTCGGGAAAGCCGGCTGCAAAGATATGGTGGGGCTTGGTTAGCTAGGCATTTGTGGGTGAGGCCTAAGACTTTCAGTGAAATTCTCTGTTTCACCGGTAGCCAGTGTAGGTTGGATCTGGATTCTGAGATGTGATGGTTTCGAGGGATGTTTAGGGCTGCTCTGGTAGCGTTATTTTGGGTAATTTGCAGTTTGTTCAAGTTCTCTTGGCTCGTTCCAAGGTAGAGGGCGCTCCCATAGTCAATTTTGGCCATGATGAGAGTTTTGGCTAAGGTGACAGTGTTGGGTGTATTCAGAAATGGCCTGCAAGCAGTAATGAGTTTGCAGGTGTAGGTTGAAGAGGATCTGACTGCGTTTGTTTGTCGGGTTAGTGATAGAGTGGCGTCAAGATAGACGCCAAGAGTTTTGGTGTCCTTCGAAACATGGATGGTGTTGCCATCGATGATAAATGATCGGTAGGATGGCTCAAGTTTACTGAGACGTTGCGTAGTGCCCAAGATGAGGAGCTTGGTCTAGTCATCGTTGAGGCATAACTGGTGTTGCGCCATCCAGGCTTGGCTGACCAGGTAGACCTCATTCAGGGCCTTAGTGTCCGCCACGTAGTCGCCAGTGATAGGAATGAGTATCTGGGTGTCGTCCGCATAGTTCGTATAGGAGACACCCAGATAGTCAAGTATATCAAAGAGTGGTTTTGTAAATACGTTATAGAGCGTTGGCGACACACAAGAACCCTGGGGGACGCCGCAGTGAATCGGGGAAGGATCTGCAGCTGCAGATTGAGAAAAGACCCGCATAGATCTATTGCTCAAGAATGATTTGATCCAGGCCGTAGCTGATGGTGAGAAGTGGGCGGCTGAGTGAAGATGCTTGCATAGGATTTGGTGGTTGACCAGATCGAAGGCCGCAGAGAGGTCAAGTAGAAGTAACCAGGCAAGTTTGCCGTTGTCCTTTAACACTTCGATCTGGGTTTTTAAGTCTAGTAGAGCTGTCTCAGTTCCGTGTCTGGGGCGGAAGCCGGGTTGTCTGAGGCCTAGGAGATTGTTGGATTCCAAGTGCTCTTGGATTTGCAGGTATGCTGCACGGTACAGGATTTTTAACAGGAACGGGACAGTGGTGATGGGTCGGTAGTTGGTAGGTATGCTGGGGTCGAGGGAGGGTTTTTTAAGCAAGAGGATCACCCAAGCATCCTTGAGGTTGTCAGGGACGGTACCCGTTTTAAAGGATGCGTTGATGAAGGATGTGATGAAAGGGGCCAGATCGTGGGCGGATTCCTTAATAATTGAGGCAGGGCAGGGGTCGCCCTGGCAGTTGGATGGTTTGATCCGCAGGATAATGTTTTCTACCTCCGCAGTGGTGAGCGGTGAGAAGGCAAATCGATTGCAGTTTGGGACGTCAGGGCAGAAGGCCCCTGCGGAGGTTGGAGGGCGATTGTCCAATTTTAGGCTAATTTGTTTGGCTGTAATTTTAGATTGAAGCATGGTGATTTTATTCAGTAATGCTGCCTGGATATTGGCGCACCATTTGCTGTCTTTAATGCAGGTGTCAGGAGGGCTAACGGGGGTTTCAAGCTCTTTTAGGATCTTAAATAGTTCCTTAGAGTTGGAGTCAGCATGCAGAATGCGATTATTTAGGGATTCTTTTTTCGCTTCTATAATGGCTGCTTTGTATGTAAGCGAGGCCAGGAAGAAACCGTCTTTATGCACGTCAGATGGGTGACTTTTCCAACGGTTTGCGGCGCTGCGTTTGGATTTACGGAGTGCTCTTAGCTGTGGGGTGAACCAGGAATTCAAGTGTGCACGTGGTTTGGCCTTCCTCAGTTTGATGGGGGCCATAGTATCTATAGCTGTCAGCATGCTACAGTTGTAGATGTCAGCTAAAGCAGTTGGGTCGTTACAGGAGTCAGTGGCCGCATTAAGTGTAGGGAGTAGTAGAGGGAGGAGTTTCTCTTTGGTTATGTCCTTTTTGTTTCTGGTTGGGAGCGCAGGTGCTATCACGGTCGGGATGCGTGGGGTGGCTTTAATATTAAAGGTGATAATGTGGTGGTCTGACCAAAGGCAAGGGTTAGTGGCTAGGACGTTGATGTTGCAATTAGAACTGGCTAACCAGTCAAGGGTCCTGCCTTTGGAGTGCGTGGGCCCTAGGATGTGCAAGGTGAAGGCGGAATTGGCGAGAGCGTTTTCCAAATCGAGTGCCGAGGGATCATTAGGGTCACCAAGTCCCAAGTTGAGGTCGCCAAGGATGATGATTTGTGAGTTAGTTTTGGCGTTATCAAGGAGGAGGGTGGATTTGTCACCAACAAAGGTCGGTGTGGGGCCTGGGGGCCGGTAGATTAAGTGGATGGTGGCTGTTTGGTTGGGTGTTAGTGTGAGTTTGACTGATAGTAGTTCAGCTGACTCAAGTTTGGTATTGGTCATTACTCTTAGGTCCAGAGTGATTTTATGGATAATGGCAAAGCCACCCCCTCTCGAGAGGGAAGCAGAGGTACGGTCGTATTGCATTATGCTGAAGCCGGGTGGTATGGCAAGGGAAAGTGACGGACCAGAAGCGGCATGTAGCCAAGTTTCGGTTATGGCAATGAAGTCAAGATCTGACGATGTTATAAGGTCTGCTATGTCCAAGGCGTGGGCAGGGAGGGATCTAGCGTTAATAACAGTGCCTTTGATGACAGGCAGTTTCACCTCTGAAAAGGGGGGTTTGTTGTTGTTGGGTGCTACTGGTAGGCACGGGAGTGTGTGTCATGACTGCTTGGGAAGGTTGCAGCGCGTAGGGCGTAAGCGGAATCTGGTGCCTAATCTTTTATTTCTAAGAGAAGAAGGGCATGGTTGGTTCGGCGTGGGCTTGCTGGCAAAGTGTTCAAGCCAGAGGGCTGGGTCATTGAAGTAGGGGTTGAGGTCGGTGGTGAGGTGTTGGGTACCTGAGGTGGGTGTCAATGCAGAATTCGCCATTCGCAATGTCTGTGAGACCGGACTGAGGCGAGACATAATGTCGGGAGGCTGAGGGTGAGTCGGCTGTATCGGATGTGTACGTGGCTGAGTGAGGATTGTTATTCCAGATGACACGGAGTGGAGCAATAAGAGGAGGAGCGCACTAAGGAGCATGGTAGATGCAGTTCTATGTTTAGCTAGGGCAATGCATCAACAATAAATCGACAATAGGCAAGTTCGATTTTAGCCAAGGCAGAGCAAAATCAGTAATAGGCAGGTTCGATTTTAGCTAAGGCAGTGCAAAATCAACAGTAGGCAGGTTCGATTTTAGCTAAGGCAGTGCAAAATCAACAGTAGGCAGGTTCGATTTTAGCTAAGGCAGTGCAAAATCAACAGTAGGCAGGCTCGATTTTAGCTAATTGCAGTTCAAAATCAACAGTAGGTATGTTGCTTGTGAGCTAAGCAGCATCTAGGGCAGTGCGCAGACTAGGTGCAGGATGCCGCCTACTTCAGGATAGGCAGGACATGGACTACTGGTGGTTGGGGCAGTGCAAGTGCAAAGATGTGGGTGGCAGGGGGCTTGAATGCCGAATGTTACCTCGTGTGGGTCGTCAGTTCCGGTTCCCCAAGGAGGAAGGTAGAGTCATCTGTCGTGGTGCATCCGGATGCATTGTGGACCGAGGGTCCTGGGGATCACGCGCGTGTGTTCTTTCAGCAAGGAATGGAGTGTATGCGTTGAATTCCTGGAGAAGCCAGAAGCGCAAAGGCTGTGGCCCGTGCCTCGGACGCCTCCAGACAGGCTTGGATCCTTGTGGAAGTGATGCTTAGGGAAGGGGCCGGCGTTCGCCTGCCAGCGCGTGATTGGCCTGATGAGATGGAGGCTGGCCAATGGGGATGGGCGCTTCGGTCAGGTGGACGCTGGTGAGGTAGTGAGTGTGCCGGCCATCTTGGAACTGGCTCACCTCGAGGGTTTCAATGGTGGCACGTAGATCAAAAAGAAAATGGGGCTTTGAGGCTCGAGTCGAAGCCAGACAGGATATTATCCTGAAATGCCACAAATTGTGCAGCGCTGATACGGCGGTCTCCTAGTTTCCTAGTTGGGGCAAATTTCGATGTTGCGGTCAGGGTTTAAAGCAAGGTGCCTACCTGAGCGGCCGATTGCAGCATGGATACTGGCACCACTGCTCCTGCAGCGGTAGGTGCTCCTGCACCTCTGTGGACCTGGACCAGGGCTGCAATGAATGGGAACCTCTAAGTCCCATGCTCTAGCTCGTTTGACTTTAGGTACTGCGAGGAGATTGGCAAAGGGTGTCCTGGTTGGTCTGGAGGAGGCATATCTGTGTATTCTTTGAGTAAGGTATAGTCGGGCTGTGTGATTGATGCATTTGTGGGTAAGAGTCAAGGTTTTAAAGAGGACACGCTCTTTCATGGGTAGCCAGTGGGCCTGTTTCCTGACAGCAAATATATGGTCTCTTCTGGGAGTGCCCGTGGCTGAACCGAGCACACGGTTTTGGATAGTTTGGAGCTTCTCCATGTTCTTTACTGATGTGCCCGCATAGAGGGCATTGCAGTAGTCGAGTCGGGATCCGGTTATAGCCCTGGCTATCATGAGGCAGTTATCCTTGGAAGGGTCTGGCTGCATTAAGCAGTTTGGCGTGGCATGCCCAGTCAGACGCAATGGCGTTGACCAGCTTAGTCATTGAGAGGTTGGAATCTAAGTAGACTCCTAGGGTTTTTACTGTTTGAGAGACTGTAATTTTGATGTTGTCAATCGTGAAGTAGAGGAATTGGTTGTCAAGTTTCTTTAAGGTTTCAGTGGAGCCTATCAGGAGAAGTTCCACCTTGTCACTATTCAGACACAATCCCTTCTCAGCTATCCAGGCTTGGATGGTCGAGTAGGCAGAGTTGAGGGACTTTGTGTCGGACTCATAGTCGCCAGTCAGTGGGAGGAGGACTTGTGTATCGTCCGCGTAGTTGGTGTAGGTGATGCCTAACGAGTCGAGGAGGAAGAGAGGTCTGGTGAAGATTTTGTATAGGGTAGGGGAAATGCTGGAGCCTTGTGGGACTCTGCATTGGATGATGTCGGGGGAGGCAGATGCTTGGTCCGAGAAGACTCACATGGCCCTGCCTTGCAGGAATGAGGTGATCCAGGAAGTCGTGTTGGGTGAGAAGTGGGCTGTAGATGTCAAGTGGTGGCAGAGGACGTTGTGGTTAACAAGGTTGAACGCCGCAGATAGGTCCAGGAGTAGAAATAGGGCCGGTTTACCAGAGTTGCAGGCATCGCCCATTTGGTTTTTTAAGTCGAGTAGGGCCGTTTCGATTCCGTGACCGGGGCGAAAACCGGATTGACAGAGACCAAGGACGCTGTTGGCTTCAATGAATTGCTGGACTTGGAAGTACACTGCTGTGTCCAGTATTTTTAGCAGGAAAGGAACAGTGGTTATAGGCCTGTAGTTATTGGGGGGCGGTGGGAGTCCAGTGAGGGTTTCTTCAGGAGGGGGGGAGAACCCATGCTTCTCTGAGGCATGTTGGGACCAATCTGGTCGTGAATGAGGCATTGATGAATGCCGTAAGGAATGGGGCGAGAGAGCTGGCACATTCTTTGATGATGGCGGCCGGGCAGATGTCCCTTTTACAGTTAAAGGGTTTGATGGAATTCATGAGGGTAATGATGTCCTGCTCATTGAACTATTTGAAGGAGAAAAGTGTGGTTGGGTCACTGATATTTTGGAGCAGTTTGAGAGGTGGATAGTGGGTCAAAGTTTGTTGGGTGGTTTTGATTTTACCGTCCAGGGTGGCTAATTCGTTGAACATAGCTGATTGGATACCATCACACCAAGCCTCATCCTTGATGATGGACTGAGGGGTTAGGGTTGGTGTCTCCAATTCCCTAAAGATAGAGAAAATCTCTTTGGAGTCTGATTTGGCGTTGGCAATCCTGGTCTATAACAAGGTTGCTTTTGCTCGGATGACAGCTATTTTGTATTCCTTGACTAGCCTTTGGAACTCTAATTTGGCTGAGTCCTGATGGTTAGTTTGCCAGAGTGATAGGGTGGTAAGTTTTTTGGAACAAAAACGGGGTGAACCAGGTGTTGAGTGTCTGGTGGGTTTAGCTTTGTGAGAAGTGAGCAGGGCAATGGTGTCTATGGCTAGTTTAATAGCAGAGTTGTACGCAAGGGCAAGTGTCTCCGGGTCTTTGGAGAAGGGGGGCCTGAAGGCTTGTCCAAGTAAGTGTGGTCTGAGCCTATCAGCAGTCAGCTGACGCAAGCTCCTGGTGATGGCAACTGTGCTCGCCAATCTAGGCAGAGACAGGTCTTTGGGCACAACATTGGGCTTTGCTTCCCCTTTGGGCAGGACTGCTGTACTGGTAGGCGTAAGCAAAGGCACATCATTGGGGGCAACCATAGGTGTAGTATCGACTTTGGGCACACTAATAGTGCTGGGACAACTAAACTGGGACATATCATTGGGCACGACATTGCAGGCATAACTATGAAGAGGCAAATCATTGGGGGCAGCCATAGGTGTAGTATCACATTTTGGCACAGCAATTGTGCTGTCATAACTATGCAAAGGCACATCATTGGGGGAAACCATAGGTGTAGTATCAACTTTGGGCACAGTAATTGTGCTGGCATAACTAGGCAGGGACATATCATTGGGCACAGCGTTGGGTGATGAGATAGCTTTAAGCAGCAAAGTCTTGTTGGTGGCTGTAACGGGAGTGCAGCATCATGCAAATAGTTAGCTTCACGATTGGCGTCGCATCCAGTCAGATTGGGCATATGGGGGGAGGTGGCCGCCTTGTGCAGAGGAGGGGAGCAGGCAATATCCCATGGTGTAGAAGTGCTAATTTGTGACCCTGCGCAAGTAGCAGAGGAGCGCTGTGCACAGTGCGCCTGGTGGCGAGAAAGCGGTTGCGTGAGGTGCACTTTGTTGGCCACAGTGGGAGCCAGGTTGGATGACCTACAGCCTAGGTGGAGGTTTCGGAGGCTGGCGCAGGTTGGGGTGGAGGTGGCTACCCATGTATCTGTGCGTGCGCGGAGGTGCACAATCCTAAGGACAAACGTGGGGAAAGATGCAACCAGGTTGCTTTTAGGCTGGTTTAGGTAGGCTGTGGGAGAGGCAGAGGGGGGTTTACAGGGGAAACCAAGGGCTCGTAGCTCGAGCAGTGGCTTACCTTCAGAATGCAAGGCAGAAGTGGAACAGCAGCACTTGCTGAGCAGCACAGGCCTTTCCAGCTGGCCTTCGCAGCGCGGCTTCGCCTGCAGGCTGGGGGTGCCAGCATAAATACTGGAGGCAGGAAGCTGTTGTGGTCAATCTGGGCCTGCGGCGGTGAATGAATTAGCAGCAACGAGGGTAGGCAGTTGTCAGGCAAACCGAAGCCACTACAGTGTCACTTTGTATGACCACCACAGAGGGTTCAACACTCTGTTATCTTCCTTTTGTGGATGGAGTTGGGGTATTATTTATCAAACTAGCCGGACCTGGTTTTTACCACGGAGATTGTACATGTCAAGGAAGACCAAATTGTACATGTCAAGGAATACCATGATTTGGATTCAAAGGGTCACTACAGAAAGGCAATATATATAACACAATCTCAAAGGAGTGCAAGCTCCTTACCTGTCAAACTCTGCTTTGCTACCATCTGCGTGCAACTGCACTCAGGTGCACACCATGACTTCAATAGGTATAAAGCTGTCAAGAAAGATCACTAGCCCGCTGATATGAGGATAATTCAGTGTCATCACTCATGGTTATTTAATCTATGGTCCACATAAACAAGGTTTACCTTCAACCCAAAACAGTTTTGACAGTTTTTTTAATATACATCGCCTCTACTCGGTTGTCCTTCTCTTCTCTTATTAACACTGTTCGAATGTTATCAGATTCCACAACTGAATTTTGAGACTGAAGTGAACTGGCACAACATAACATGAGGAAAAGCCAGTTATGCTACGTCCAATTGCGTGTGAGAGAGAGCTGCAACCTTTGGTTCTCCAGATGTTTTGGATCACAGCTATCATCAGACGTATCCAGCATTGTAAAGGTGAGAAAGCCTGAGAGTTGTACAACAAAGCATCTGGAAAGGAAAAGGGTGCATACGCGTGGTGTGTAGAAAGGACTGGCAGAATGCAGCCAGGTAGTATGTGAGTGTGAGTATTAGACTGCAGGTGATGCCATGTACGCACAGCAGCATCATTTCATCTCAACTTTTCCTGTGCAGATTGTTCCAAACCAATCCCAATGGGGATGGAAATCCCATAATGTATGGGACCTAGGAGCGCTCCAACAATTTGATGAGCGGTGCCACCATTTTTTTTATGACAAACGCTTAATTTTGCCACTGATTTGTAAAACATATAGCGATTCCTATTCTTGCATTCGGGAACACACTCTGACAGGAGAATTGTTAACGTTACATATGTGTTCCTTGAACCTTAATACTTAATTTTACTGAGAATGTAACTTTAAAAAAAATAATTGTATAATATTTAGGATATGTTTATAGCATGAACCTAGCCATGGCCAGGGAAGTGTTACTGGTGATGTGAAGCAAGAGGAAAACCATCTTAAAAAAAGTTCAGATGATGGGGGCGCTGTTGCACGGCAAGCTAAAATGGCGGACCATGCTTGGGCTCCGTGCAGTGAACAGACATCTTTACAGCTCTCTCCGGTAAGAGCAGGTGCCAGCTCTCCCGCCACTGAGAATTCTGGCAATACAAGTCTGGTGCAACCTATGGTGCCTCGGCAGGGGCAGCAGCCAATTTAGCAGAGATATCAGCATTGATATGGGAGGCATCAGTTAGGCGGAGCTGGCTGCAGGCCCTGTGACGGTGTGGAAGTGAAGGAGAGGGCAGAGACAGCTGACGGCCCATCAGGAGCGAGCCAGTGCAGGTGGTGAGCTGGTGCGGTCAGTGACCGGACAGGCTCGACTGAATATTCCTGCCCCCGGGGCCTCTACTGCAGTGTGCTGAGCCCCAGAAAGCTGATAAGGCCTGGGTGGATGATGACAGGCCACGGTGCAATGCCTGACAGACCCGCTAGGGGCAGAGTGAGCCTGTGGCGATCAGCGCCCTCTGGAGCCGGTGGGCGTGCTGCGGCCCGCATTGTAGATCCCTGCAGTGGGGACCGGTGAAAAGGAGGAAGCAGAGACTCTGCAGTAAGCGGCTCGGCCGGCGCTCATGCTGCATTTCAAAGCATCACTTGCTAACTCCATGGCAGTCGGACATAACTTGGTGAGCCGCTGGATCTGGGAGGATGGAGCTTGCAGCTGGCTGCCCCTGGCATGCTGTGCAATATAAAGAATAGGGTCAAGTTGGGCAGAGCCACCCAGCAATAAAGTGGGAGAGCTGCCCCTGAATGAATGTGGGGACTGTTGTGGTGTGGGGCACTGAGAGGAATTTAGAAGTGCCCCCAGCCCAGCTGCACTACAAACTGCGGTGGCAGCGTAATTCGGCACAGCTCTATTGTGAGAAAGGACGCCAGCAAATTAAGGTAGTGGTGAGCACAGAGGAGACCCTGAATGTGAGATCTGCTGGGGGTGGGAGGGCAGAGTGAGACTCCAAAGGGCCCCGCCGTATCACAAACTGTTGAGGGAGCACACTTGGGTGTGGGATCGCCACGAGGAAAGACACCGGCCAGCTGAGACTGTGGGAAGCCTGGAAGGGGCCCACGAGGAGCACCAGTGGCATTGACGGGGTGTATTCACCTGATCTGGTGGGGCATGACAATGAAAGGCTTGGGTACAAAGAAAGGAGGCGCAATGGATCGGTTTGCTAAACCTGCCCCGCAGGCTGCAGCAAGTAAGTGAGGAACCACGCATCATGGAATCGGTCGAAGAACCTCAGGGGAAAACTCCGGTTGACCTGTATCAACGATGGAGGCAATGCAACAAGGGTTTGTATCGGCTATTAACAAATTGTGAGGACCTAGAATCTAGATCACGCAGGAACCATGTACGTCTTATCAGACTGCCGGAGGACGCACTAAAATGCAACATGGAAGTGGCGGTAGAAAACATATTGCGGGAGCTGCTGGACAATGCAGAAAGGTCCCCGCATTTCACATTGGTACATGCCCACAGGGCATTGCCAGTCAAACCGAAGCAAGGAGACTAACCTCGGCCAATTATCGCTTGCATCATGAACTATAGGGACAGAGACTTGATTCAGGGAGAAGCAAGAGACAATGAGCTAAATATGGGGTTGAACGCTGCATGTATATAGAACAAGTTACTTACCTGTAACTGTTGTTCTCCAGCACGGGTCTGGCCTGGATTCACATGCTCATGAATATTCCCCGTCGTCAGGCTGGGAATCCTCGGTAAAAAAAAATCAGTGTCAGTTTAATTTCTGATCTGTCTTTCTCAGTAGTAACCAATCACTGGTCTCTGGGTCATACTGCCCCCAGCCAATGATTGCCCTCTCCCTAAGCCCCGCCTCTGGCAGCCATCCTCAGATTTGGTAGCACGCAAAGTGGCAGTATGACCAAGTGAAGAGCCGCAGAGGGGTAGGAGGGAGGGTTCGCATGTGAATCCATGCCAGACCCATGCTGGAGAACAACAGTTACAGGTAAGTAACTGGTTCCTTCTCCAGCATGGGGTCTGGCATGGATTCACATGCTCATGAATATAAGAATACATAGCAGTACACACATGCACAACCAACGGGAGGTGGCAAAGGCTCAACATTAAGCATTACATCAACAACTCAACATTAAGCAATTTTTACCTCCTCACCAGGCTCACCTTAGGCGAACAGGTTGCGCAGCACTGCTTGGCCGACCCTGGACTCCTCCCTGGAATCCCGGTCGACGCAGTAGAATCTCGTGAAGGTGTGCGTCGACCTCCACGCAGCAGCCCTGCAGATGTCCAGCAGGGGCACACCAGACAAGAACGCCGTGGTAGCAGCGATCGCTCTGGTCGAATGGGCTCTCGGAAGGCCAGGCAACGGCCGGTTTGCCAACCGATGACAGTGCATGATGCAGCTGGAGAGCCATCTGGAAATGGAAGCCTTCGAGAGATCCTTCCCTCGATTCACAGGTCCAAAGTTCCCAAATAGCTGTGATGTCTTCCGAAAACTCTTCGTGCGGTCCACGTAGAACTTCAGCGCTCTAGCCACATCCAGCGAGTGCAAAGTCCTCTCGGCCGGCGACGAAGGCGACGGGAAGAAAACAGGTAACACCAAGGGCTCGTTGAGGTGGAGGTCCGACGGCACCTTGGGAGTAAAAGAGGGGTGCGTCCTCAGCACCACCCTCGTGTCGTGAAAAGTCAAGTATGGAGTCTTGCAGGATAGGGCCTGGATCTCTCCCACTCGTCGTGCGGAGGTGATGGCCACAATAAACGCAGTCTTCCACGACAGGAACTTCAACGGTGCCGAATGCAGGGGCTCGAATGGCGCCCCAATGAGCCTGGTCAGCACCATGTTGAGCTCCCACGCCGGGGCCGGGGCCTTCACCGGCGGGAACGATCGGAACAGTACCTTCATAAATTCCTTCACCAAGCGATGGGACCACAAGGACGCCCGTCCTGTGGTTCTGGTGTATCGGGAGATCGCAGCCAGATGTATCTTGATGGAGGCGTGAGCCAGTCCAGCCTTGGCCAGCGACAGTAGGTACGGCAGCACTTGAGGGGCCGTAATCCGTAGAGGGTTAATCTTCTGTGCACGGCACCAGATAGAGAACCTCTTCCACTTATGTCCGTAGCACTTGAGAGTTGAGGACGCCCTGGCCTGTGCAAGAACCTCTCTGCAGTCAGCCGGGATATCGTACCCTCCAAACTCTAGTGCTGCAGGAGCCAGGCCTGCAAGTTCAGCGACTCCGGGTCGTGATGAAGTATGGCGCCTCCTTCTCTGGAGAGAAGGTCCGCGTCCGTTGGCAGCTTGACTGGTAGGGACGCTGACAAGTCCAGAAGGTCCGGGAACCAGATCTGCCTCGGCCACGGCGGTGCGACGAGGATCATCCTGCACCGGGACCTCTTGAGCTGGTTGACGAGTCGGAGCAACAACGGCAATGGAGGGAACGCATATAGGAACAGGCCGTCCCAGGGGAATGAGAAAGCATCGCCCATGCTCCTCGGCTGGGGAAACCTTCTGGCAAACCTCTGGCACTTGGAGTTCGTCGCTGTCGCGAACAGGTCTATCTCTGGTTTTCCCCATTGTCGGAAGAGTCGATCCACTTGATCCTGACTTAGTTCCCACTCGTGGCACGAGCGCAGCTCCCTGCTGAGTGAGTCGATGATGGTGTTCTTTATCCCTGCCAGATGAAAGGGCACCAGAAACATCCCTTCGGCGACGGCCCAATGCCACAGATCCTGGGCTTCCTTGGAGAGGGCTGGAGATCTGGTTCCACCCTGCTTCCGGATGTAGAACATCGTGGTGGTGTTGTCGGTGAAGATTCTCACCACCTTGCCCTTGAGGGACGGGAGAAAGGACCCAAGGGCCCAGAACACTGCACGGAGCTCCAGGATGTTGATGTGGAGCGGCTTCTCCTCCGGGAGCCGAAGGCCTCTCGCGTGAAGTTCTCCGGTGTGCGCTCCCCACCCTTCCAGGGAGGCATCTGTCGTCACCGTTATCTGGTGAGATGGGGTCTGAAAGTCTGTGCCCGCCATCAGATGAGCATGGGCGCCCCACCACCGGATCGCTCGTCGGAAGGTCTCGTTGATGGGGATCCTGTCCTCGAAGCTGCCCGTCGCTTGGATCCAGCGGGCGTCGAGGAACTCTTGCAGAGGGCGCATCCGAAGCCTGCACAGGCGCACGAGATATATGCAGGAGGACATCATACCGAGGAGGGACTTGATGGACCTCACCCTGGCCAAGTCCGTGGTTAGCAGACGCTGCACCTTGCCCAGGATAGCCTTCATCCTTTCCTCCGACAGCGAGGCCAGACGCGCCACAGTGTAGAGCTTGGCTCCCAGAAACAGTGCGACTTGCGAAGGGACCAGGTGAGATTTGGGAAAGTTGATGGAGAATCCCAGGTCCGTGAGCAACTGGACGGTCTTAGCTGTGTGATCTACGGCAAGCTCCCTTGCCCTTGCTCGGATGAGCCAGTCGTCCAGGTAGGGGTAGACGTGGATCCCCTGCAGGCGCAGCCGCGCCACCGGTGTGAGGCACTTGGTGAACACCCTGGGTGCCGACTTCAATCCGAACGGGAGGGCCTTGAACTGGTAGTGCCGTCCTTGGACCACGAACCTGAGGAACTTTCGGTGTCCTTTTAGAATGGGGATGTGAAAGTACACATCCTCCAAATCCAACGACAACAGGCAATCGCCCTCCTCCAGCTGTCCCCGCACGTGCTGGAGGGTGACCATCCGCAACTTCTGTGCCTTGATGTACTCGTTCAGTCGTCACAGGTCCAGGATGGGGCGCCATCCTCCAGTCTTCTTTTTCATGAGGAAGTACCTTGAGTATACTCCAGAGCCCCAGAGCCTCTTCGGGACGAGCTCAATGGCACCTTTTTTGAGCATCGCCCTTACCTCCAATAGCAGTTGAGGGACGTGATTTTCCTTCCTGGCCACGGGTGGAATGCGGGGGCACTTTTTTAGAAATTCGAGGGCGTGCCCACGGGCCAGGGCATCCAGCACCCAACAGTCGGTGGAGATGGACTCCCACACGCTGACTAACTTCGCCAGCTGGCCTCCCACCGGGGTGCTCCGGTAGAGGCCTGACACTGCTGTCGGTTCAATCTTGCTTGGAGGACCCCTTGCCGCCTTGGCCTCCCTGGCGACGGCGGCGGGGTCCACCCGACTTGCCTCGTCCTCTATAGGCTTCCTGCGACGAGGAGCGGGCCGCTTGACGGTACGTAGGAGGAGCCATGGCCGAATCCCTTGGAGGCACCCTGCTTGCCTCCGGTGCTCCAAAAGGACGGCCTTCGTTGCCGGAGAACGCCTAGGGCCTTAGCTGTCTCTGTGTCTGACGTGAAGGCTTGGAAGGACTCATCCACTGTTTTCCCAAACAGATTGTTCCCGTCGAATGGCATGTCCAAAACCTTGGCTTGTACGTCCTGGTGGAAATCCGTCGCCTTGAGCCACCCTCGTCGTCCAAGGCAAACGCTGTTGCCTAGCTGGCGGAAACTGGTGTCGGCAATGTCAGTTTCCACCGTAATGGCGTGGTCCGACGCCACTTCGCCTTCTTGCAAGATCACCAGGGCCTCGGCACTCTTGTCGCTCGGTAGGAAGTCCAACAGGGGGGCGATCTTGTAACATAACTCCCTGTCGTAGCGGGCCATGGTCGCGAGGGCGTTGGCCGCCTTAACCGTTGTTGCCGCCGACGAGATAACTCGTCGTCCCATTGCGTAAAGCTTCTTTCCTTCGCCGTCCGGCGGGGAAGTTGACGTTCAGGCCGATGCCCCCCCCACCCTCCCCGCTTTCTTCTTGGCCGCTGCTGAGACGACCGAGTCAGGGGTCGGTTGCGCTCTAAGGCACAAAGGGGCCGCGTCGGGGACCCGGTACTACTTCTCGTATCGATCCCTCTTGGCAGGCGTCGCAGACGGGTTCTTGAGAAGGGCGAGACCCTCGTCCCAGATGTCATCCAGCAGAGGCACGGTGTCATGATGCCTAACCCCGGGCATCAGGACCAAGGCCCTCAGATCCGGGAGCAGGCATCCAGACATTTGTTTAAACGTCAGCAGCCCTGGCTAGGGGCTGTCTGGGTTCAGTCCTGGCGCCTTAGGCGCCAGGCTCATCATAGAAATCAGCCCTGGCGCCATAGGCGCCAGGCTCATATACTTTACTTGCCTGATGCAGACCATGCTGCAAAAGAGTCCAAGCCTACATGAGGCCTGGATGGGACTATTTTGTTACAGGGACTATTTTTTACTCGGGCGTGGCTCTAGGGAACTTCTTACCTGGAACTACTTTGGAGGCCATTTAAACCACACCCGAACAGCAGCACATGCTTTGCGTTATTCTGCATCCAGCAGCGTGACGCTCACCGTGCCTGCAGCCAGCATCCAGTCTTTTGCCACGCCCGCGTACCTGCAGCCAGTCTTCTGCCACGCCCGCCTCGAATCCGGAGCTCCTAGAATAAAGAAGAAGAAAAGGACAAGGCTAGAAAACAAACTTATTTCAAATTCCTCACCTAATTCCGGAACCATTTCATCTCCGGGCCTAGAAAGTACATCAGACCTGCACGCGTTGCTTCGCCAGCTCCAGCACGGCGCCATACTCACCAGTTCTCACAGCATCTTTCGATCCGGCACTGTCTCCATCATTTCTTCGCCGTAATCCGGCACCTAGGGGACACAAGAAAAAACAAGGTGAGCCAAGGGAATCAACAAATACAACCTCTTACCACCACAGACTTAACTCCGGCGGTATTATTCCATAACTCTCCACATTTTTCATATGCCGCATCGTTAAAGAGGGAGAAAAACAACACGTTAACGCATGCAACAGTTACCGGACAGCGTTGGTTAACAAAGACTCTTACCTGAACGCCAGCAGCAGCTACGAGACCTTCTTCTCACAAACTCAGTTGCAACTTAAGGAAGGAAGGGGACAAGAGTGAACATCGGGCACATTGAACTCTTTTAACTTGATACTTACCAATCCCGCCAGGGACTTCAGAGTCAATACTTACCGGAACTCTCCCAACGCCTTCAAACCAGTGAAGTAACTGGTATCTACGCGCCCCTGCAAGACACGCAGGATGGAGAGCTCATCTTTTACAAACATAAGGTGAGGTTACTAAGGGGATATCGGAGGTGATTAGTGGGGAGAGCGAGAACAGTTGGGAGGCCATCACTAAAACCCACAGGTGGTTAATCCCTGTCTCCACTTGCAGGAAAATACTTCTTCGGGTCCAGCAGACAAGACTAGGCGGGCCAGTCCAGACAGTCATCTCTGCACTACGCATCACGTTGAAGGAGACCGCAGCTGTCCGGGTCCGATCGACACACCTGTGGGGTCCAGGTGAGCGTAACAGAATGCGAAGCCTCTCTACAAATACCGACCCGGGTGTTATGGAAACCGACCAACTGGCCCAATTATTGGGGGAACTTAGTGCAGAAGTATATGCCGCTCGCCAAGAGACTAATGCCCTCAGGAGAGAACTGATTGTCTCAAAGGAGCGCACGGATGATCTGGCTAGGCAACTACTGCAAAACCAAGCTGGGCAAACGCCCCTACCTGGATATGGGGGAAACCCAACCCCCGCTTCATCAAGCAATCCTGTGCAAGTGGTTTTACCAGGAAATATTCCGTTAGCTCCACCCGAACGCTTTGCTGGGGACCCCAAAAGGTTTGCCGTGTTTATGAACCAATGCCGCTTGCACTTTTTATGCAGACCGGGAGCCTTTCCAAATGACCAAGCCAAAGTAGCCTTTGTATTGTCATATCTTAGTGGCAGCGCAGCGGATTGGTCCATTCCATTAGTCAACCAGGATGATCATCTTCTCCTGGATTTTCAGGGTTTTCAAAGGAGCATGGAAAAACTATTTGCCAGACACTCACAGGATCAAGCCCTGGACAACGAACTTGTATCCTTACGACAAGGTAACCAGGATCTGCTAACCTATATTGCAACCTTCAATAGGTTGGTGGTGGAAACCAGGTGGCCGGAAGAATAACTAATTACATTGTTTCATCGTGGACTTCGGGGAGAACTCAAAGATGTCTTGGCTCAAGTTGTGAACCCACCTCAGGATTGCACAGAATTTATAGACTTAGTGGTCCAGCTAGACCACCGACTTCAGAACCGAAAAACTGATCGAGCTAAGTTCGAGAACCGGGTATTGGTTAAACCCAACGTTGCCCCCAAAGGAACAGATGCATCTGAACCTATGCAGATCAGGGGGGTTAAAGTACCCTTAACTCAAAAGGAAAGAGAAAGAAGACGACAGATGCAGTTGTGTCTGTACTGTGGAACCTCAGGACATTTTCTACGGGATTGCCCTACAAAACCACCCAAGAAGATGGTAGGAGTTGCTGATAAAAGCCACATAGAGCCTGATTCGGGAAACGACCACGCCCGACAAGCGTAGAGGTCCGCTTGCCGAATTTAAAGAAGGACACTCAGACCTCGCATCTGATCATCCCAATGGTCCTACTTGATCCCAGGCAGCCATCACGTATGCACGCAGTAAGGGCATACATAGATAGCGGGGCCATAGGAAACTATATGGACCACAAATTGGTGTCAAGGATGAATCTACCTCTTTGCAAAAAGACCTCTTCGGATGTCATCACCACAGTTGATGGAACTGAGATTGCCTCGGGGCCTGTAACTCATTCCACTACAGAGATGACACTGTTGAGTCAAGATGGGCACTGAGAGACTATTGTGTTTGATCTAATCAAAGCCCCACAGTTCCAGATAATACTGGGGATGCCATGGTTAGAAACACATAATCCTTGTATAGATTGGCGAGAGAAGAGAATAACCTTCCCGGATTGTGCACACACCTGTTACCCGGAGAAAATTTTGAGCAAAGGCCTGGCTACAGTCGTTAACCCAATCGTGCAGTTACCTCAGGAATACCAAGAATTTCAGGATGTTTTTCAAAAAGAACAGGCCAATACATTACCTCCTCACAGATCATACGATTGTCAAATCGACCTCCTACCCGGTGCACAACCCCCATGCAGTAGAATCTACGCCCTCACGGAACCTGAAAATCGTCACCTACGGCAATACTTGGACCAATACCTTGCTAATGGCTTTATTCGTCCTTGCAAGTCTCCTGCATCCTCAGCTTTATTCTTCGTGCCAAAAAGGAAGGTGACCTTAGAACATGCATAGATTACTGCGCATTAAATCAGATTACGGTAAAATACCGATACTCATTGCCTCTGATCCCCGAATTACTAGACCAAGTAAAGGATGCTTGTATCTACACTAAGTTAGATCTCCGAAGGGCATATCATCTAGTACGTGTCAAGAAAGGCGACGAATGGAGACTGCCTTTCGCACCAAGTACTGATTATTCGAATATCAGGTGATGCCCTTCGGGTTGTGCAATGCACCAGCATCCTTCCAGTATTTTATGAACGATGTCCTTCGTGAACTCATTGACGTCTGTGTCGTCGTATACATAGATGATATTCTAGTGTACTCCTCCTCAGAATCAGACCATGTTAAGCATGTGCGTGCAGTCCTTGAGAAACTACGCCAGCACAAGTTATATGCAAAATTGGAAAAGGAACAAGTTTCTTACCTGTAACTGTTGTTCTCCAGCAAGGGTCTGGCATGGATTCACATGCTCATGAATATTCCGTCGTCAGGCCGGGAATCCTCGGTATAGAAAAAAAATCAGTATCAGATTCGTTTCTGATCTGGCTTTCTTAGTAGTAACCAATCACTGGTCTCTGGGTCATACTGCCCCCAGCCAATGACTGCCCTCTCCCTAAGCACCGCCTCCGGCAGCCATCCTCAGATTTGGTAGCACGTAAAGTGCCAGTATGACCAAGTGAAGAGCCGCAGAGGGGTAGGCGGGAGGGTTCGCATGTGAATCCATGCCAGATCCATGCTGGAGAACAACAGTTACAGGTAAGTAACTTGTTCCTTCTCCAGCATGGGGTCTGGCATGGATTCACATGCTCATGAATAAGAGAATACATAGCAGTACACACATGCACAACCACGGGAGGTGGCAACAGGCTCAACATTAAGCAATACAACAACTCAACATTAAGCAACTCTTACCGCCTCACCAGGCTCACCTTAGGCGCACAGGTTGCGCAGCACTGCTTGGCCGACCCTAGACTCCTCCCTGGAGTCCCGATCGACGCAGTAGAATCTTGTGAAGGTGTGCGTCGACCTCCATGTCGCAGCCCTGCAGATGTCCAGCAGGGGCACACCAGACAGGAACGCCGTGGTAGCAGCGATCGCTCTGGTCGAATGGGCTCTCGGACGGCCGGGCAGCTGTCGGTTTGCCAACCGGTGACAGTGCATGATGCAGCCGGAGAGCCATCTGGAAATGGAAGTCTCCGAGAGAGCCTTCCCCTGATTCACAGTCCCAAAGTTCACAAACAGCTGTGACGTCTTCCGAAAACTCTTTGTGCGGTCCACATAGAACTTCAGCGCTCTAGCTACATCCAGCGAGTGCAAAGGCCTCTCGGCCGGCGACGAAGACGACGGGAAGAAAACTGGCAACACCAAGGGCTCGTTGAGGTGGAAGTCCAACGGCACCTTGGGCATAAAGGAGGGGTGCGTCCTCAGCACCACCCTCGTGTCATGAAAAGTCAAGTATGGAGGCTTGCAAGATAGGGCCTGGATCTCTCCCACTCGTCGTGCGGAGGTGATGGCCACGAGGAAAGCTGTCTTCCCTGACAGGAACTTCAAAGGCGCCAAATGCATAGGCTAGAATGGGTCCCCCATGAGCTTGGTCAGCACCACATTAAGCTCCCACGTCGGGGCAGGAGCCTTCACCGGCGGGAATGATCGGAATAGTCCCTTCATGAATTCTTTCACCAGGCGATGAGACCACAAGGACGCCCATCCCGTCGTCCTGGTATATCGGGAGATTGCAGCCAGATGTATTTTGATGGAGGCGTGAGCCAGTCCAGCTTTGGCCAGCGACAGTAGGTACGGCAGTACTTGAGGGGCCGTAATCCGCAGAGGGTTAATCTTCTGTGCACGGCACCAGACAGAGAACCTCTTCCATTTATGTCCGTAGCACTTGAGAGTTGAGGACGCCCTGGCCTTTGCAAGAACCTCTCTGCAGTCGGCCGGGATGTCGTACCCTCCAAACTCTAGTGCTGCAGGAGCCAGGCCTTCAAGTTCAGCGACTCCTGGTTGTGGTGAAGAATGGCGCCTCCTTCTCTGGAGAGAAGGTCTGCGTCTGTCGGCAGCTTGACTGGTGGGGACGTTGACAAGTCCAGAAGGTCCGGGAACCAGATCTGTCTCGGCCACGCCGGTGCGACTAGGATCATCCTGCACCGGGACCTCTTGAGCTGGTTGATGAGCCAGAGCAGCAACGGCAGTGGAGGGAACGCATAAAGAAATAGGCCGTCCCAGGGGAACGAGAAAGCATCGCCCATGCTCCTCAGCTGGGGGAACCTGCTGGCGAACCTCCGGCACTTGGAATTCGTCGCCGTCGCGAAGAGATCGATTTGGGGTTCACCCTATCGTCAGAAGAGTCGATCCACTAGATCCTGGCGTAGTTCCCACTCGTGGCACGAGCGCAGCTCCCTGCTGAGTGAGTCGGCGATCGTGTTTTTTATTCCTGCCAGATGAAGAGGCACCAGAAACATCCCTTGGGCGACGGCCCAATGCCACAGATCTTGGGCTTCCTTGGATGGGGCCAGGGACCTGGTTCCGCCCTGCTTCCGGATGTAGAACAACGTGGTCGTGTTGTCGGTGAAGATCCTCACTACCTTGCCCTTGAGGGACGGAAGAAAAGACCTGAGGGCCCAGAACACCGCGCGGAGCTCCAAGATGTTGATGTGGAGAGACCTCTCCTCCGGGAGCCAAAGGCCTCTCACGTGAAGATCTCCGAAGTGTGCTCCCCAACCTTCCAGGGAGGCGTCCGTCGTCACCGTCACCTGGTGAGCTGAGGTCTGAAAGTCTGTGCCCGCCGACAGATGGGAGCGGGTACCCCACCACCAGATCGCCTGACGTAACGTCTCGTTGAGAGGGATCCTGTCCTCTAAGCTGCCCGTCGACTGGATCCAGCGGGCATCGAGGAACTCCTGTAAGGGTCTCATCCGAAGCCTGCAAAGGCGCACCAGATAAATGCAGGAGGACATCATCCCGAGGAGGGACTTGATAGATCTTACCCTGGCCATGTCCGTGGCCAGCAGACGCTGCACCTTGCCCAGAATGGTCCTGGTCCTGTCCTCCGATGGCGAGGCCAGCCGCGCCACTGTGTCGAGCTTGACTCCCAGAAACAGGGCGACTTGCGACGGAACCAGGTGGGATTTTGGAAAGTTGATGGAGAATCCCAGGTCCGTGAGCAGCTGGATGGTCTTTGCAGTGTGCTCCACGGCGAGCTCCCTTGTCCTTGCCCGGATGAGCCAGTCGTCCAGGTAGGGGTAGACGTGGATCCCCTGTAGGCGAAGCCGCGCCGCCACCGGTGTGAGGCACTTGGTGAACACCCTGGGTGCCGACTTCAATCCTTACGGGAGGGCCTTGAACTGGTAGTGCCGCGCTTGGACCACGAACCTGAGGAACTTTCGGTGTCTTTTTAGAATGGGGATGTGGAAGTAGGCATCCTCCAAGTCCAACGACGACAAGAAATCGCCCTCCTCCAGCTGTCCCAGCACATGCTGGAGGGTGACCATACGAAACTTCTATGCCTTGATGTACTTGTTCAGTCGTCGTAGGTCCAGGATGGGGCGCCATCCTCCTGTCTTCTTTTTTACGAGGAAGTACCTTGAGTAAACTCCGGAGCCCCGAAGCCTCTTTGGGACGAGCTCGATGGCACCCTTCTTGAGCATCGCCCTTACTTCCAACAGTAGTTGAGGGACGTGATTTTCCTTCCTGGCCACGGGTGGAACGCGATGGCACTTCTTCTGAAACTCGAGGGCGTGCCCTTGGGCCAGGGCGTCCAGCACCCAACGGTCGGTGGAGATGGACTCCCACACGCTGATGAATCTCGCCAGCCGGCCTCCCACCGGGGTGCTTCGGCGGGGGCCCGACCCCACGGTTGGTTCAATCTTGTTTGGAGGCCGCCTTGCCTCCTTGACCTCCTTGTCGACGACGACGGGCACCACCTGACTTGCTGCGTCACCTGCAGGCTTCCTGGGACGAAGATCTTGCCGCTTGGCGGTAAGTGGAGGAGCCACTGCCGGATCCCTTGGAGGCACCTTGTCTGCCTCCAGAGCTCCGAAAGGACGGCCGTCATTGTTGGAGCACTCCCAGTGCCCGGGCAGTCTCTGTGTCTGTCTTGAGGGCCTGAAGGGACTCATCAACCGCCTTCCCAAACAGGTTGTTCCCGTCGAAGGGCATGTCCAAAACCTTGGTTTGTACGTCCTGGCGGAAATCCGTGGCCTTGAGCCATCCGCGTCACCTCAAGCAAACGCCGTTGCCCAACTGACGGAAACCGGTGTCGGCGATGTCCATTGCCACCGTGATGGTGTGGTCGGAAGCAATCTCCCCCTCCTGTAGGATTTCAAGGGCCTCAGCCCTTTTGGTCCGGAAGGAAGTCTAACAGAGGGGCGATTTTGAACCACAACTCCCTGTCGTAGCGGGCTACGATAGCCAGGGCGTTGGCCGCCTTAATAGTCCTCGCTGCGGATGAGATGATCCGTCGTCCCATCGTGTCCAACTTCCTGCCCTCGCCGTCCAGCGGGGAAGTGATGTTGAGGCCGATACCCCCCAGCTTTCTTCTTTGCTGCCGCCGAGACGACCGAATCCGGGGTAGGTTGTGCCCGAAAGCACAAGGGGGCAGCATCGGGGACCCGGTACTACTTCTCGTACCGGTCCCTCTTTGCCGGCGCCGTGGCAGGGTTCTTGAGAAGGGCGAGCCCCTCATCCCAGATGTCATCAAGAAGCGGTACGGAGAGGACCGTCTTCCTTTTAGCCTCGCGCCGTTGGTAAAGGAACCCTTCTTTCTTCTTTTCTTCTGGGCAGAGCTGAAAAAGCTTGGATGCCCTGGAAATCATGGCGTGAAAGGATCCAATCTCGTCGGGCGGGGACGCCCGAGCAGGGGGTGACGGGGGACACGTCCCGTCGTCGCCTCCGTCGTCATCTGTACCTGTCGTAGCCGTGTCCGTGCCTGTATCATCCCTGTGGGTAGTAGACCGGGGGGAAGGCAGAGCAGGCCGCAGAGGTGGGAGAGGTGGCGTAGGATGCGTCGTCCTCTTATGCGGTGGACTCTCCGAAGGTCCTGGCTCCGGTTCCCCCGTCGGGTCTGGCTCAGGTACCTCCGTCGGGGAAGGGGCAACCTTGTCCTCATCTCTGAGCATAAGGACTGAATCACTGACAAAATGGCCGCAGAGGTGTCCTGCGGCGCCGGAAACGACGGGCGCGAGGGCTCTTCAGGAGCCTTGTCGGCGACACCGTCGCTCTCGTCGTCGCCCTCGTCGGGATCCCTCCCGATGGGCTGGGCCTCTTCCACGACTTCGATGAGCTCTTCTTCAGAGGTCGTGTCCGTATCCATGATGGCCACCAGCCCCTCCCCCACCTTTTCCAAAGAGGACTTCGTGGGGGTCTTCTCAATGGGCCTGAAAGACGACTCCCTCCGCGGTGGCAGGGAGACTGGGTCCTGAGGGCGCCTCCACTGGTGTAGCCTCCACAGGCTGAGCCAGGGCCGTGGCAACATCCTCAATCAAGGTCTTAGCAGGGTGAATTAAGGCCATCGTCACCTTCTGGACGCCTGGGGCCTTCACCTTGGGGGGAGGGTCCGAGCCTCGCTCCCCCTCTGCCGGAATCTTCGAGATCGACCGGGGCCTCTCCAGAAGCTTCGCCGGGTTCTCGGACTTCCTCTTACCCGAGCCAGAGCGTCGGCTCGTGGTTGATGGCGCCGGGGAGGATGCGCCCTGCCTGGCAACCAAGGAGCCCGACCATTCGGTGCTCCCGGTGCCCGCGGACTCGCAGTGCTTAGCCTTTTGTTGGGCCCCCGTCGCCGGGGCGCCCTCACAGGACTTAGAAGACCGATCGGACTTCTTTTTCTTCTTCTCGCCTGACGGGCTCTTCCCTTCCAGCCAGTTGGCGAGACGGAGGTGGCGATCCTTCATGGTCCGCTCTGACATGTTCCCACAAAACGCACAGTCCTTCTCCTTGTGCGTCTTGTCCTCATGGAGACAGTAGAGGCATAACGAATGCTCGTCCTCCTTGAAAACATTCTGAAGCTGGCATCCATGGCAGGTCCTGAACAGCTTCCCGGGCGTCGAGCTTCCTTTCTCCTGGGCTATGTCCGGGGTAGGCCTCGGAACTTCTGGAATCCTCCAAAAGCGTAACTCGACGAAGTCTTCAGCCTTGAGGGGCGTAGAAAATTCCGAAACGGATCCCCGTTGAACGGATGTAGAAACGGTGGAGCCCGAGGCTCTATTTAACCGAAAAATGAGAAAAATCTCCTGAAAAAGCGCGAAAACGCAGCAAAAGCTCGAGAGCTACAGCACGAGGACTCCCAACACTTGAACGTGCGGTAAAAATCTGAGGATGGCTGCCGGAGGCGGGGCTTAGGGAGAGGGCAGTCATTGGCTGGGGGCAGTATGACCCAGAGACCAGTGATTGGTTACTACTAAGAAAGACAGATCAGAAACAAAACTGATGCTGATTTTTTTTCTATACCGAGGATTCTCGGCCTGACGACGGGGAATATTCATGAGCATGTGAATCCATGCCAGACCCCACGCTGGAGAAATGTGTTTTTCATGCTACGGAAGTTGAATTTCTTGGATTTATCCGGACTCCAAAAGGAGTCCAAATGGACTCTCGAAAGGTGGACGCAATTCTCAAGTGGCAATCACCCAGTTCAGTCAAAGGGGTACAAAGCATGCTCGGATTTGCTAATTTCTACCGCAGATTCATTCCGGACTTCTCCCATGTTGTAGACCCCATTACAGCACTTTTGCGAAAAAACAAACGCTTCTTGTGGACCGAAGAGGCTGAAAAGGCCTTCCAAGAGCTGAAAGCCAAATTCACATCAGCACCTGTCTTAAAGCATCCACGCCCTGAGCTTCCATACATAGTAGAAACGGATGCATCCAGTTTAGCCATGGGAGCTGTCCTATCCCAGAAGGATCCTGAAACTGGTCAACTTCACCCAGTAGCGTTTTGGTACAGAAAGTTCTCAGCACCCGAGTTAAACTATGCGGTCATTGATAAAGAGCTATTAGCCATCAAATCCGCCTTTAAGGCTTGGCGGCACTATCTTCTTGGTGCCAGGCATACTATTACCGTAATCACCGATCACCGGAACCTGCAGTATTTAAAAACAGCCAAAGCCCAATCATCGCGACAACTTCGATGGGCATTGTTCTTTGCCGAATTCGATTTCGTGATCACTTATCGACCAAGCTGCAAAAATGGCAAAGCAGATGCCTTATCCCGAATAGGGATGGGAGAAGCATATGCAAACCCGGAACCGGTGCCAATAATTCCCGAGCAAAGAATTCTTGGCATAACTACTCTACAGACACTAGAAGATATTCATTCAAAAATCCAACAACTCTTCGATCCAGCAACCCTGCAGGACTGGGTAAAGAAAGGCCTGGACTACTCAGTTGATACTTACCAATCCCGCCAGGGACTTCAGAGTCAATACTTACCGGAACTCTCCCAACACCTTCAAACCAGTGAAGTAACTGGTATCTACGCGCCCCCGCAACACACGCAGGATGGAGAGCTCATCTTTTACGAACATAAGGTGAGGTTACTAAGGGGATATCGGAGGTGATTAGTGGGGGAGAGCGAGAACAGTTGGGAGGCCATCACCAAAACCCACAGGTGGTTAATCCCTGTCTCCACTTGCAGGAAAATACTTCTTCGGGTCCAGCAGACAAGACTAGCCGGGCCAGTCCAGACAGTCATCTCTGCACTACGCATCACGTTGAAGGAGACCGCAGCTGTCCGGGTCCAATCGACACCCCTGTGGGGTCCAGGTGAGTGTAACACATGGCGAGGACTGTTTTCCTCTTGGCCTTGCGCCGTTGGTAAAGGAAAGCCTCCTTCTCTTCGGGGCAGAGCTGAAAAAGCTCTGATGCCCTGGCGATCATTGCATGGAAAGATCCGATCTCGTCGGGCGGGGAGGCCCAGGCTGGGGGCGATGGGAGCTCCGTCCCGTCGTCACCACCGTCGTCGTCGGTACCTGTCGTGGCCGTGTCCGTTCCCGTGTCATCCCCAGGGACGGGGGACGTGGGCAAAGGTTGAGTAGGCCGCGAGGGCTGAAAAGGCGGGGCTGGATGGATCCGTCTTCTTTTGTTCGGGGTGCTTCCCACCGGGCCTGGCTCTTCCGTCGAGCCTGGTTCTGGATCCTTCATCGGTGGTAAGGGCAATCTTGTCCTTATCTCCGAACATAAGGATTGTATCACCAACAAAATGGCCGCCGAGTTATCCTGCGGTTCCGGAAGCGACGGGTGACTAGGACCCTCGCTCTCGTCGTCACCTTCGTCGGGATCCCACCCATGGGAACGGGCCTCTTCGACGCCCTCGTCGAGGCTCTCTAAGACTTCTACCAGCTCCTCCTCAGATGCTGTGTCCGTGTCCACAATGGCCACCGCCCCCCCCTCTTTTTCCGCTGGGGTCTTCACGGGGGTCTTTTCAATGGGTCTGAAAGAGGCTTCCCTCCGCGGAGGCAGGGAGACTCTGGGCCCCGAGGTCGTCTCCACTGGTGTAGTCTCCACAGGCTGCGCCAGGGCCGCCGCGACTTCCTCCATAGATGCCTTGGCCGGGTGAATCAAGGCCTTTACCACCTTGTGTGGGCCTGTGGCATTCACATTGGGGGGAGGGTCACTGCCTCGCTTCCCCTCGGCCGGATCCTTCGAGCTCGACCGGGGCCTCTCCAGAAGCTTTGCCGGGTTCTCTGTCTTCCTCTTCCCTGAGCCAGAGCGTTGGCTCGTGGTTGATGGCGCTGGAGAGCGTGCGTCCTACCTGGCCGGTACCCGCGGACTCGCGGTGCTTTGCCTTCTGTTGGGCCCCTGTCGCCGGGGGGTGCCCTCACAGGACTTAAAAGACCGCTCGGACTTCTTCTTCTTCTTCTCACCTGACGGGCTCTTTCCTTCCAGCCAGTTGGAGAGACGAAGGTGTCGGTCCCTGATGGTCCGTTCCGACATGTTCCTGCAAAATGCACAGTCCTTCTCCACGTCTGTTTCGTCCTCATGAAGGCAGTAGAGACATTTTGAGTGCTCGACCTCCTTGAACACATTCTGCAGCTGGCATCCAGGGCAAACCCTGAACAGCTTTCCGGGCGTCAAGCTCCTTTCAAGCTGCAGAAACTTCTGGACTCCTCCAAGAAGCGTAACTCGACGAAATCTTCACCTTTGAGGGGCGTAGAAAAATCGGACACGGATCCCCGTTACTCGGATGTAGACACGGTGGAATTCTCCTTGAAAAAGCGTGAAAACGCAGCAAAAGCTCGAGAGCTAAACACGAGGACTCCCAACACTTGAGCGTGCAGTAAAAATCTGAGGATGGCTGCCAGAGGCGGGGCTTAAGGAGAGGGCAGTCATTGGCTGGGGGCAGTATGACCCAGAGACCAGTGATTGGTTACTACTGAGAAAGACAGATCAGAAACGAAACTGATACTGATTTTTTCTTTACCGAGGATTCCCGGCCTGCCGACGGGGAATATTCATGAGCATGTGAATCCATGCCAGACCCCATGCTGGAGAAACGGACTATACGTTTGCGGTTCAACAAGAGAGGCGTACATATGCAGTTGTTAAAAAGTTGCTTAGAGAGCGGAATGTGGCCTACGCCATGCTGTTCCCTGCCCGTCTCCAGATTCACCACAATAATAACACATTATTTTCACAGTCCTGGAAGAGGCTGTGTCATTTGTGGAGGCACAGATTCGGTTGCCGTCTGGTCGGGTGACAAATTCCACCTGAACCGCTAGCCAGTCAGTGGTGGAGAGCAAGTGATCAGCGGGTTATGTGTGCAAGGTATCTAATTGAAGTGAGTGCCAGGGTGAGGACAATGCTATCCTGGCACTTGGGTTACCAAGTGCATAATTACTGATCTTCCTGCATTGTAATAGTTGCCCCTTTATGCAAGTGCGCTTCAATGGTTCCCTGTTGGGCAAGTTGAAGGGTGGGGGACAGGCACATAGCCAGATTTTGGGGGGCTATGAGGGTGGGGGAGGAATAAGAAAAAAACAACTGTTGACATTTTGGGTGAGAGTTGGAAAGAGGAAAGGCAAGTCCACAGTGCAGTGAAAGTTGCAACAGCCTGTTGCTAAATCTTCTTGCCACTACTCTTCGACCTTTACAACTTATCCAGAACAGGGCTGCAAAACCTGTCCTTGGCCTCAAGCCCAGGGATAGTATCTCCTCTCCAGCTCTGAAATCCCTTCCCTGGCTCCCTGTGGCTGCAAGGATCAAGTTCAAGACCCTCTGCATCGTCCACAAGGCTTTCTGGGGCCCGGGACCACTCTACCTCCAGCTTTCTCTTCAACAACATCTTCCTTCTCGAGCTCTCCGCTCATCCACCTCCAACTCTCTGAGGGCGAGACGCTTTTCCAAGCAGAGAGTTGGGGGTAGATCTATCTCCTCGGCTGGGGCCTCACTCTGAAACAGCCTCCCTGCCTCTCAAACTTGAGCAGAACCACCTCTGGTTCCGGAACCAACTGAAGACCTTCCTTTTTTGCTACCACTTTCTCTCTTCCTCTCCCCTGCTGATGCACCAGACTGCTCCACGCACTGGTCACCCTCTGAACTCGGTCCCAGGATCCTGCATGTCCAGTTGCCCTCTCAGTGCCTGCGGGCTCCCCAGCACTTAAGGGTCTGTATCCGCAACCCTACAGTCCCTTCCCTCTGCACCTATGAGCCACCTGCTAGTTGCACTTGTGAGTTAACTGCACTTCTCCCCTTCCCTACACTTGTGTGATCTGAATGACACAAGGCCTAGTAAGATCGTTATTTTGTCCACCCTTTGTTTCCCCCTCCTTGTCTTGTCGCGCCTAGAAACACTTGCGTACAGGCGCGTTATAAATACACTTTAAAATTAAGAGTACCTGGTAGGCCTTGCTCTTGCCGGTTATTAACAATCGGTTCAAAACAAACGTGAACAAGGCCTTTATGTCAACCACCATTAATCCTCCAGCATTTCTAATCGATGACTGTTTATTTTTACACAAAATATATATTTATTCATGTACATTTAATAAAAACGACAAATCTTATATACACAATTTCCAACAAACAGTTTTGGACATTCAAACATATTACAAAGACAAACACAAAACAAAAATCCAATTGTTCTCCTTTGGGATCTATCCCTCTCAGAGTCCAAATCTAATATGTAATCAACGAACCAGAAACCCAGATATTTTACAAGGTTATTTTGACTCCTTTGCAGTGTCATTGATGTTTCCAAGAGAAAAGTCGACACAGTGTGTTTCAGCCATCTTGTAAACCATAGGTGGTGTTCTAAACTTAAGCACCCTTCGTCAGGATGACACATTTCTTTTAAATCCACCCAAGTGTGTTCTGTGTCTACAAAAAACAATTGTGTGTATAAAAAGAGGGGACAGGGTTTGATATGTGTATAAAACAAACGGGCGACTCAATGCGCGTAGGGTAATACAAAATTAATGCCATATCTCATCATATAAAAAAGGGAAACAGATGGCGCAGAAAGAAAGAGCGGTTCAAGTGCAGAAGTTACCAAGTTGGAATGTTAGAGGAGTGGGGTGCCTTATGAAGGCCTGCAAGATGATTGCATATGCAAACCAGTTAGGGGCGAAAATACTTTTTTTGATTTTTTTTTACATGAAACCCACATGCTAGGTCCACAAGCAGAACGTCTGGCTCCTGGGCGGGGGGCAAACAGATACGATACAACCTTCTCATCCCGAGCCAGGGCGGGTCATGGTTTTGATACACCGTTCCCTCTCATTTGTATTACTGATCTCTAAATCAGATGAGAGCGGACGGTTTGTGAACGTGCATGTTATATTGTGTGGGCGAAAGGTTCTCCTAAATAATATTCATGGCCCTAACATAGATGACCCGGAATTATATGATGTTTTTAGCTGGTGCGCTCAATACCCATTGGCATCAGTGATCTGCAGCAGGGACGTTAATACCACATTGAATCTGGGACTGGACCGAACCTAGATGACATCTAGGGCTCTTTCAAGCACAGCCCGCACCATTTTATTACAAATAGAAGATTTAGATTTGGTGAATGCCACACGTATGGAATACACATTACTCGTCGGTACATGACATGCATTCGCGTATAGATCTGTGGTTGGTCACAGCGATACTGCTTAAAGGGTGAAGGATTGTACTATTCTTCCCCGCACATTTTCTGATCATTCACCGGTATTGTGGAGCTTGCAGCTGACTGAGGGAGGGAAGGAGGGGGCCCCCGGGTGATGCTTCAAGCTTGTTGCAATGCAAGATCTTGCCTTTATAAAATTTTCGTGAACATGTGGTGTTCCCTTAGACAAATACAGCATTGGTTGCCTCCTCAGCGAGATTATGGCAGGTGTTTAAAGCATACATGATAGCAATGTCAACTGAATTTGGGGTGAATTGTCAGGCTTGCAGCAGCGGTATGCAAATGGAACTGTGCCTGCATTATAACGGAACATGAAGGGTGCCACTGGATTCGTTTAGAGATGCAGCCAGTAAGGAATTGCAGTATTTCAATAGGCCGGCGGCAGCTAGGCAATACAGGGAGGCTAACAGGCCCAGAAATATGCTGGCACAAGTAGTTAGCACTGAAAGAGGGACCACGCATATCACCTGTGTCACGAGGCAGGATGGTTCGGTGGCACATGAAGTCAAAACTGAACCAGCCAAGGTCAGCTATCTATTCTAGAAAGGAGTGTACGCGCGAAGGATGAATCATCCCTTGTTAAGGTGCAAAGAAAGAACACCAAGAGTGCCATGTTTTATTCATTTAAGACATTTAAAACCTGCAAAATTGACCAAATTGTGGTCTCCTGTCACGTGAGCTAAGGATGAAAATAGAGTTGAACTTGGAGTCCCAGAAAAACGATAGTGAGTGCTCGCACTCCCATATATTCTCAGAGACAAGGATAATTTGCAAGGCCAAGTTTAAAGACAATCTTCATGGCAGAAGGCTTGGGCGATGAGATGCTGAGCTAATTGGGTGGGGGAGATATGGTCAGGCCCATCTCCTTGCACCTGGGTCTGAGCTTACCTTCTGCTAAATGAACCAAATGTTTCAGACATGGCACAAGCGTGCCAACCAATGGTAGTGGTCCATATAACGAAGGACTTTATAGTTTGAAGACCAATAAGGAACTGTGTACTTGATGTTTCTGAAGATGGCATGTTTTAGAGGTAGGCATATATTGCCTACCTGACAGTGGGCAGCCAATAACAATCCTATTCCCTATATAATGTGTACTTACATGTTCCTCTTCGGCCTATCCCCAGAAGGCTTTTTATTATTTGCCACGTAGAATGACGTCACCTCCGATTTATTTTTAGTATAAAGTCTATGTTGTGTTAAAAAGTTGTTGAGAGAAATCGAGCGTACGTCCATTGATGTTCGTTGTAACTCCCCGTTTTAGATAATTGTTAATAAAACAGTACTTTGCCATCTTCCTGAGTAGGTTCGGTTATTTGGACACCAAGTTATTCTGTGAATCCATCCATTGTATGCACGTTCCTTAAGGGCCATAAACTCATGTGGAAGCGGTGCGCATGGTTCAAAGAGATCCAAACTAGTTTGTCTCCAGTATTTCGGACTATTGGGCCATTAGCTGGAAGATCGTGGAGTTTCCTGTGGAGAGCAGCTGATGGAAATAAACTTGCAAAAAGAACTGAGATGGTGGCAGGTGCCCCTTTGATGAAATCCCTGCCCGGTTTCCAAGGGCGCTCTGCGGGAGGAATGCAAAGTGGTCGGATTGGAGGAGGAGTCGATACCGAAGGCCTTGAGTCGAATAACGAATGGTGAGTAGACTAATGGGAATGGCAAATAAAGGGGATGGGATTGTGATAATTTTTGAGTAACCGGAAATATTGTGAAAAGAGGAGGTAGCACCTAGAAGCCCTGACTCAAGGGAGTTGGGAGGAGACACCTCAAATCCCAGTGGGGGTAGAGTGAAATATAAAATTCGTAATCAGGATTATGTACAATGATGTCTCAAACCCTGTATAGGGAGGGTATAAAGTAAAGGCGAGAGAAAACGTGATCACGGTGTTAATGTGTAATGTTTTGAGTAGTCTGAACGTTGGTTGCTGAGTAAACTATCGAAGAGCGATAAAGATTGTGAAAAAATTGAAAATGTTGAGGAGCAACAGCGATTGAGTATGGGAAAGTGATTGGCACCAATCAAGAGAATAGACAGATTATTGAAATAAGAGGCTTGAGGAGAGATTGATGGTGCATGCTCATATTTGTTGTTCTAAAACATTGAAAAGTGGTTATTCAAGCCAAAGTATAAAGTTTATTTAATAATCTATTAAGTATCGACAGTCAAACAAGACTTGTCATTATGGGGGATATTCCTCTCATGCACCTATGCAAGACACTGCCAAAGCATATGCCCAAGCTCAAACAGTATAGTGCGGAATGGGTAAAAGGCACGGCAGATAAAATGTTCATGCCGTGACCACAAGGGGTATCATTGTCAAAAGCGGTATTGCAACACATGACCACATACTTGCAGGCTGCGTACACAGGGAAGAAATTAGCGAAAAGATTTCCTTTTTTAGAGCTCTGGAAGATGTATCAAGAGGAAAAAGAAGACCTGCCACCAGAGGAGTGGATGCTTAATCAAAATAAGGAGTAAGGCATTGAGCCCTCAGCTCCCCTTACCTCACCTGAAGCAAAGGGTGTTGCTACGGAAGAAATACGGGTGCAGGGACAGGCTATAGTAATCAGATATATGAACCCCCACTTATAATAGTGATGATAGCCCGGAGGAGAATTTCACATTTAAAACCTGCAAAATGGACCAAATCATGGTCTCCTGTCACGTGAGTTGAACTTGGAGTCCCAGAACAGTGATTGCCCGCACTCCCATATAATCTCAGAGACAAGGGTATTTTACAAGGTCAAGTTCAAAGACAATCTTCATGGCAGAAGGCTTGGTTGATGAGAGATGCCGACTAATTGGGTGGGGAGATATAGTCAGGCCCATCTCCTTGCACCTGGGTCTGAGCTTACGTTCTGCTAAATGAACCGAATGTTCCAGACATGGCACAATCGTGCCAACCAATTGTAGTGGTCCATATAACGAAGGACCTTATAATTTGAAGACCAATAAGAAACCGTGTACTTGATGTTTTTGAAGATGACATGTTTTAGAGGTAGGCATATATCGCCCACCTGACATGACAATGGGCAGCCAATCACGATCCTAGTCCCTATATAATGTGTACTTAGATGTTCCTCTTAGGCCTATCCTGATCCCCAGTAGGTTTTTTATTATATTAAAAAGTTGTTGAGAGAAATCGAGCGTATGTTCGTTGTAACTGCCCGTTTTAGATAATTGTTAATACAACAGTACTTTGCCATCTTCCTGAGTTAGATGGGCTATTTGGACTCTAGAGTTATTCTGTGAACCCATCCATTGCATGCACGTTCCTAAAGGGCCATAAGCTCATATCGATTCCGATATAGATCGTTACCTGAGCCGGATACCAACAACTCTGCTATCTGGTGAAGCTAGTGCGGCTCTGGAAGAACCTGTTGGTGTGGAAGAAATAATAGAGGCTATAAAATACCTACCTAGCAGAAAGGCACCGGGGTTGGACGGTTTCTGTTCAGAGTTCTATAAAGAGTTTGTTGGGACGCTGCACCCCCACCCCCAATCTGCTACTAGTGTTGGTAGAGGCGCTTTTGACAGGTATGCTACCAGACACGCTGTAGGAGGCTGTAAATATTCTTCTCCTTAAGCCGGATAAAGATGCACCCGAAGGAATCTTGGCGCAAGGACTAAAATCAATACAAGCCACAACAGTGTCCTAGAAAAGCACAGTTTTCAGAGCTTTCTGAATTGAAGATGATTTACCACGGCTCTAAAGCCAGCCCATTCCATAGTCTACTGGCAGCATGTGAAAATGCCCGCCCTCGTACATGGGCCTGGCAAACCTTTGGGACAACCACTAAGTTGGCATCTCCGGAACACATGTGTCTGCCCGGAACATAGGGAGGAAATTTGTCCTGCAGGTATTGAGGTGCCTGCTTAAAAAAGGCACAGTGTACTAAGCATAGGGCCTTGAATTTAATCCTCTGTGCCACTTGAAGCTAGTGGAGTGCCCGAAGTACCAGACTTATATGAGCTCCATAGGGAGAGGTGGTTTCCACCTGAGCAGCCAAGTTCTGCAGCACCTGCAGGCAGTGCACCAACCCAAGAGGTTGCACCAGATAAAGTGTGTCGATCCGACTAGTGATCAGGGAGGACACCACTAAAGGCTTTAGACGTTCAAGCAGAAAAGGCAGGACTTGGCGCAGAACCCTGAGAAAGAAGTGACCAGTCTTACAGACCGCATTGACCTGCGGCGTCATTGATAGATCAGATGACAGTAAGACCCCTAAATACCTAACCACCTTCACCGGAGTGGGAAAGTCACCCAAAGTTGAAGGCCAAAAAGAACAAGACCATTCAGCAGAGGCCAGAGAAAACCCACCACCAAGATTTCGGTCTCGTCCCCATTCAGCTTCAGCCAATTTGCACTCATCCAATTTCCCACTGCTGAGAGACATTCCGGGATTTCAAGGGCCACTGTACCCAGATCCTAATCCAGACAGACCAGGATCTGAGTTTGGTCGCATAGGAATACCAGCAAAGACTGTAGGAAAAGATGAGGCGAATCAGCTGCTGAATATAGACATAGAAAAGAGAAAAGGAGGTAGAGATATTGATTGGCCCCTGTCAGTAAGAAAAGATGCAAACCTGCACAGGACAGGCCCAGAGAAGCCAGCGCTCTGTAGGCGAGATAGCAGGACAGCGTGGTTGACTGTCGAATGCCACTGACAGATCTAATAATATCAGGGCTCCGACACCGCCCTGATCAGCTAACATAGTAAGATCATCGACCACAGCCACTAGGACACTCTTGGTGCCTCGAACCGGGCGAAAACCTGACTCAAAGGGGTCAATGAAAGAAGACAACTTGAGAAAAGAGGAAAGAAGAGGAGCTATTAGAGATTCCAATAGCTTCATAGAAAATGGTAGAAAGGAAATAGGGTGAAAATTAGGTAACGGCGACACATCCAGTGATTTTTTTTTTCTTTCTTTTTTTTTTTTAAGAGCGGGATCCCCGTGGCCTGTTTTAACTCTGGTGGCACCCAGTCGTCCCGACAAGAAGAATTAACTGCCGGCACGACCCAAGGAGTCATATCCTGCAGGATCTTTTTCCAAGATGGCCAGAGGAATCGGGACCAATGGGGCGGCTGACTTCTGGCGCTCCACTTCCAACGGCCGAGAACCCATGAAAACAATTCCCTCCCATACCCTCAGTGGGTAACCTGTCCCCAGAAATAGTAGTAACAGTCACCTGCATATTCCCTAAGATTGTAGCACGAATATCAGCTACTTTAGTATAGAAAAAGTCAGACAGTGAGTCACAAAGGGCCTGAGAATGAGGCACAAAAGGAGAGAACAGAGGGCGAAGAAAAGGGTTTGGCCACAGAAAAAAGCTCTTTCTATTGACAAAGAGCAGACTCAACCTTATAGGTGAAGTAGGCTTGCTTAGCCAGGATAATGTCCCGATGATAAGCTCTCGAAAGATGTCAAAAGGATGCCTTCTCGGCTGCATAAGTGCAGCACCATTTATGCTACGCCTGTCTCACAAACAGGCGGGAAGCCTTCAACGACTCAGTGAACCAAGGTTAAGAGGGGCGTCTCCTAGCCTGAACTACTTTAAGAGGGGCGTATGATTTGCAACATCCAGTAGAATGCCAGATAATAGAGAAAAGTCCATACTGCCAACTGCCTTACACAGAGACACGATTTCAGAGGACAGCCGATGTGGGTGTACTGTCTTCCAGTTGCGTCTCCAGGATACCACTGGAGAAACCTTAGACCGCCTAAAGGGGTTCAAAATGTTGAGATCATACTATGATCAGTCCATAAAATCTGCTTCCCCTTCATCTCCGAAATACTAGTCCCTGAAGCAAAAATCAGATCCAAAAATACCAGCTCCACTGTGCGTTGGGTCACTGACAAAGTGAACCAATTCCAAGTCCAACATAGCCTCATGGAATTGTGAGAGATCCGGAGGCATAGGGACATTGAATCTCAAATTGAAATCTCCCAATATCATCATCATTCCCATAATCAACTTGGAGAGCTGCAACCAAATCCAAGAAAGGATGTAAAAATGATGCATAAGGACCAAGCAGGCGATAAAAATAAGAAAATGCCAAGAATGAGAAGCTGAGCATGTAAAACATACTAACAACACTTCCATTCGCAATGTATGGGTCAAAGGGATCATGGAGATTAAAAACAATGACTTGAATATTACTGCAACCCCCTCCCCACCTCCCCCCCGGGTGCGAGGAGATCCGGTCAAGATGGATAATGCTGTACTGATCGGGGAGGGTATGGGAGAACGATGGAGCCAAGCACTCAGTTAACCAAGCCTCGGTCACAAAGATCAAATCAGGTTGAGTGTCGAACAGTACCTCAAACAGAGACAAGGCATGGGACACCATAGAATGAGCATTAATCGAGTGTGGGTCATACATGCCACTGTCTCTAATAAATATTGAAGCAAAGATATTTGCCACGGTTCTGGCGTCCCAACTTGCAATATATGGTACATGAGAACGGAGCAGGGTTTGTACCGGTAGGTCAACGGCAATGAACACGTGCAGACTATACAAAGTACTAGCACACGTGCCGAAGGACAGCAGTGCTGTGGCAGTGGCACTAGATATGCAAAAGGCCTTTGACACAGTGTCTTGGCCATACACGTTTCAGGTCTTGGGAAATTATGGGTTTGGCCGGAATTTCATCTCGTGGGTAAGACTGTTAAATACACAAACGTTCGCGCTGGAATATACTAATGGCATGCTATCACCTATCTTGCTCCTAGAAGGGGGTACCAGGCAAGTTGAGATGTAACGGTATAACGGTATACCGTTAAAGATACAGTGAACCACTTAATTGTACAATAATAACTGTCACATTGTTTATACCGGTATACCGTTTATACCGTTAAGTGTGCTTTTCAATCTGATTTGGAAAGGCTGCAGTAAGCTGCACAGTCTTGGTCTTATACTGTTGGAGGTGCCTTCTGCCAAGTAGTGTCAGTTGGAGCAGTTTTTAATGCCCTTCCATAAACCACACGTGCCGGACATAAAATCAATATGTTAGCAATAGTAAGAATAAATGCAGTGCCAAGAAGGAAAAGGGTTTACTTTGGGATGGCGGCTTTGGGGTTTATATATAATGGATAAGGTTTGCTAAACATGTGACAATGGGGGATTTTCCTGGTTCCATCACTGAATTTACATATAAATCACACTGCGAAATTCACTAATCTCTGCAGGTATTCCCTGCTGCCATACCAAAGGGTAACATGTCCGTGATTACTGAACACCTTTTGGCCTGCAAGTAAACTAAAGGCTGTAACGTAAAGAGTGTGTGTGTGTATGCGCACAAGTATATACTACCATCAGCCTCCATTGATCTGTGGCATGCAGATTATCAAGATGGCAACATTTTCATCTTCACCAGTAGCCAGTGGGGGAGCCAAAAGCCTAAATGACCACTTAAGAAAAGCTATTCAGTTTGCTTTGCCAGTCGCAGCAGGGCTCCCTCCCCTCACCCCTCCTCTTCACACGTGTGTTTGGTGGAAGCAAGGGGGGCATTTCAGTGGAAAGTATGTTGAAAAGCCCAATTCTGGCCCTGGGTGCCTGGTTTTGTTTGTGATAATGAATCTGACAATGTATGACCTTTTAGAAAATATTTGTTAAGATTAGTTAACTCCATTATCATTTGGCAAGAAGGTTATTTTACCGTCATAAAACTAATACCGTGACACCCCTACAGACAAGGGTGTCCCTTATCACCCCCACCGTTAGCATTAATAATTGAGCCACTGGCCGACTTGCTCCGTAACCGATTCAAGAAGGCTGGAGGGGGGGGAAGGGACGCATGAGATAATATCCTTATATGCTGACAGCATTCTATTGTATATACAAGGGTCCCGGAGGTTAAAGACGCTGGTGGACTTTAGCAGGTACTCTGGCCTTCAGCTCAACGGTAACAAGCCAGAAATATTTCCCTTAACGGAGGCAACGCGGAAAACCCCAGACATGCTGGGGTTACAGTGGGCAGACAATGATTTTCGGTACTTAGGGATAAGAATTGTACAGTCACCGGCTCTGATGTTAGAATTGGACTACACAACATATATGGTAAAGGTGAAAGCGAAACTGATTAAATGGGGTTGGGCTCCGCGGTTGCTTGCAGGACCGGTTGGCATTAATAAAAATGACAATTTTGCCCACTCTCCTCTACTTCTTCCACAACATTCCACTCTGGCCCGGGAAGGAGTTTTTCTCTGAGATGATAAAGCTCTGTTTCTCATTTCTGTGGAATGGACAAGTCAGGATGAAGTGGCAGTACCTTGCAGGTCCCGTAGGGTGGGGTGGATTGCTGGCTCCCGACTTTGTACTCTATTATTTGGCTGCACAAATACAGTATGACTCTTTTTGGCTGTCAGAGCCCCCTATCTTCCCTCATGCGCGTCTGGAAAGACTCTGGGGAGGGACTGCTTCCATGATATTGTTATTGGTGGGCAGTGGGTACCGTCAATCACATTGCTTAGATCCGGTGGGTGCGACATGTGAAGCGTGGGTCAAGTTGAATAAACATGTGACCAAGTTCGCACTGCCTGATAATAAGTTACCACTGTGGGGAAAGGCAGCAGTGAAACTCACCATGGAGTGGACAGTGGCGGGGGACGGGGGCAGGGTTGGCAACCGGACGATGGGAGACCTGTATGTGACCGGCAAGTTCATGACCTAGGAGGTACTGAAGACGCAGGTGGGAGACTCTCTGCTGCAATTCTTTCAATACCATCGCCTTAAAGTGGCTATCGCAGCTAGATGGCCAGTTTTCCCCTCAGAACCAACTGTGTATCCCTGTTTGACATATCTACTGCCCCAGATAGTGGAGAAGAACAAGTTACTTACCAACTGTAATGTTCTTTCGACTGGATGTTCCTCCCACGTATTCCTCATCTTAGATAGACTCCCATAGCAGTTGTAATTTAGAGGAGGCGGGAGTACCATAGTTCTTCAATTATGCACAGAATGAAGGACGGCTTTTGCAAAAAGGCCTCCATGGTAAGAAGTGGTGTATAAACAATGTTTTGCAAAAGTGTGCACTGATGACCAAGTGGCCGCAGAACAAATGTCTCGCACTGGGACACCCCTCTGAAGAGCTGTAGAAGTTGCTATGCCCCTGGTTGAATGAGCCCTTAAACCATCTGGAGGCTCCTTCCCAGCCAATTTGTAACATTCAGATATTGCTGAGATAATCCATCTGGATATAGTTTGTTTGGACACACCAAGGCCCAATTTGTGTCCAGTATACCCGACAAACAACTGATCTGTTTGTCTAAATCTTTCTAGTCTAGATATGTAGAAACTGAGAGCCCTTTTAGGGTCTAGTCTGTGAAATCTTTCCTCCTCTTTACTAGCATGCCGAGGAGGATAAAAAGATGGTGAAGTTATTTTTTGTGACAGATGGAAATCCGAAACTATTTTAGGTTGGAAAAAATCTTGACCTTTAAAACAACTTTATCTTTATGGAAAACCATGTGAGGAGGTTTGCAAGAGAGCTCCTGCAACTCACTCACCCTGCGGGCTGAAGTTAGAGCCACTAGTAGAACCGTTTTTAAAGTTAGGAGCCTTAAAGGGCAAGAATGTAAAGGCTCGAAAGGGGCACACATAAGAAACTTTAAAACTAAATTTAAATCCTAAATGGGAACTTGGAAAGGTGTAGGAGGGAACACATTTGTTAACCCTTTAAGACATTGGATAATTAAAGGCATTTTGAAATATGAAACTTCTCCTGAGGAGCGCTTGAAGATGGATAGCGCTGCCAAATATCCTTTAATAGTTCCAACTTGGAGCTAAATGTAATGGAAAGGAAAGCACCATGGGAGTGGTACATTGAAAAGGATCCACATTCTTATCCCTGCACCAGTTACTGAATTTCTTCCAATGACACTGGTATAAGGATTTTGTTGCTGGCCATCTGGCGGAGAGCAAAATCTCCATAACGTCATCCGGGAGGTCCCAATCCTTATATCTCAACCTCTCAGAAGCCAAGCGTGAAGGTTGAGTGTCTTGACCTCTGGATGGTGAACCCGACCTTCCTCTTGCGAGAGAAGATCCTCTCTTTGTGGAAGACGTATTGGAGGGCAGATGGACATGTCCAGAAGGTCTGGGTACCACGTTCTCCTAGCTCAATCCAGAGCAATGAGGATCATGGTTTTCCTGAACTTTCTCAACCTCCTGATTACTTGAGGAATCACGGGGACTGGAGGGAACGCGTAAAGGAGTGGAAATATCCTGTCCACTACGAACGCGTCCCCTAGAGCTCCTCTCGGGGGAAATTCCCTTGAGCAATACAGTTCGCACTTCTGGTTGGCACCAGTCGCAAACAGATCCACTGGAGGGGTTCCCCAAAGGGCAAAGATCTCTTGAAGGACTTCCTGAGCTAGCTCCCACTCGTGGGAGACTGTGCCCTGCCTGCTCAGAGCGTCCGCCGCCGTGTTCAGCTCTCCGGCTAGGTGAACTGCCGGCAGAGAGATTGCTTCTTGCATTGCCCAGAACCAGAGCTGCATTGCCTCTCTGCACAGTGGTAGTGATCCTACGCTTCGTCGTTTGTTGAGGTAGTACATGGCCACTGTGTTGTCCGTCATTATCAGGACATTCTTTCCCTGTACAGAGGGCAGAAAGGCCTTCTAAGCGCTAGTCTCATTGCCCTGAGCTCCAAAAGGTTGATGTGTAGTTTGGACACCAATGGAGACCAACGACCGCTGATTGTCAGATCGTTGGTGTGGGCTCCCCACCCTGTGAATGAGGCGTCCGTCACTACAGTTATCTCCGGCCATGGTTGCCAAAAAGGTTCCCCTCTGAGGATATTTTCCTTGTGAACCCACCAAAGGAGATCTTGAGTCACCTTGGACGGGACTTGTAGAAGATCCGACATCTCCCCTGAAAATTGGGACCATTGAATCCTGAGGGCCCATTGAAGGGATCTCATTCTCAGTCGAACCTCTCGTACCAGAAAAATGCAGGATGCCATGAGGCCTAGCAACCTTAGGAAGTCGAACGCCGGTAGATGTTGGGCATTCAGAATTTTTTTTACCATCTGCAGAATGTTGTGCGCTCTTTCCTTGGGAGGCGAGGCTTTCCCTGAGGTGGTGTCCAGGACCGCTCCGATGAATTGGAGTCTTTGGCTCGGAATCATTTGCGACTTCTTCTAATTGAGGGAGAAGCCCATTTTGTGTAGGAAATGACAGTTCATGGCCAGATGTCACTGGGCCAGTTCGGGTGAACTTGCCCTGATTAGCCAATCGTCCAGATAAGGGTAGATGTGAATCCCCTCCCTTCTGAGACTCGCTGCCACTACCGCCATTAGTTTGGTGAAGACCCTCTGGCGGAGGTCAGCCCAAATGGCAGAACTCGAAACTGATAGTGAGCTACGCCAATTGCGAACCTCAGGTACTTTCTGTGTTTGAGATGGATTGGCACATGAAAGTAAGCATCCTGAAGGTCCAATGAAACCAGCCAGTCCTGAAGCTGAAGAGCCTGAAGGATCTGAGAAAGGGTCACCATCTTGAACTTGTCCTTCCTGAGGAATTTGTTCAAATTTCTCAAGTCCAAGATTGATCTCAATCCTCCATCCTTTTTGGGAATGAGAAAATAAGGGGAGTACCAACCCTTGTTCCTCTCCGCTACAGGTACATGTTCTATTGCACCTTTCTCTAGCAGGGTTAAACTCTCCTGCACAAGGAGCGGGTCTGGAATTTTGACAGAGATGACTCCCGGTGGATGATCTTGAGGCCTTTGATGAAAATGAAGACAGTAAACATGGGCCACTATCTCTAGTGCTCAAGCATCCGACGTAATGCCCTGCCATTCATCCAGATACCGAGTGATTCCGCCTCCCACTGGGGTCTTGTGGGTTAAGGCCTCAAAGTGGCTTTGCAGTGGCTGCAGCTTTGGCCGAGGAGGTAGTAGCCGCTGCTGTGGCTGATCTAGCACCTCTACCTTTTCCACCACGAGAGGGTTTTCTTTGTTGTCCCCTCTTACTGGCCTGGCCTCTCCGTTTTCCAAAAGAGGAATAGAAGCAAAAAGGGTGACTCTTCCAGGAAGATGACCCTGCGTAAGAGTGCTGTTGAGGTTGCCTTACAGCGGCGCCGATTGATTTTGCTGCTGCTTGAGGTCTGCAGCTTCTCCAAGCTCTCGTCCGCCTTGCTGCCAAACAACCTCAAGCCGTCAAAGGGCATATTAAGTAACCTGGATTGTGAATCAGATGCGAAACGAGATTTTCTTAGCCATGTGAATCTACGCAAAACTGTGCTATATGCCATAGATCTGCTTATACTCTCGGCAGTATCCAGTCCTGACTGGAGGCACTCCTCCATAGCCTCCTTCCCATCCTTTACTATCGCCAGGAAACCATCCCGCTCCTCACCCTCCGGGATGTGATCAGCTGCTGCATCTAAACAGCTCCACAGGGTGTAAGTGAACCTAGCTAATGTACAGTGACATTAGTAGACTTAAGGGTCATACTACCAGAAGTAAAACCCTTCCTCGCCCAGGCATCAATCTTTTTATTGTCCCTGTCAGGGGGCATAGAGGGATAAGCCGACTGCCTATTCGCAGTCGCAGCTTGGATTACAAACATTTCCGGTGAAGGATGCTTAGACAAAGATTCTGGATCCGAGGGAGCAGGTCTATACTTTCCTACAAATTTCTTATTTACAGCTGGTAGAGATTCAGGTGTCTCCCAATTTGTCATAATTCTCTTTTGAAGAGCCTTGTGGAAGGGAAGGATTGGGTCTTTCTGAGGTCCTTGATCAATAATGTCTGAAGTCGTCCTGGTCATATCTAGGGGACACTGACTTCCACCCCATAAAATCTATCACTTTTCCCATGAGGTTCCTATACCCCGGTTCAGCATGGTCTGTGGTGTCAGGCCTTTCAAAATCTACCTCAGGTGAGGTATCTAGGCCACTGGCCGATTGTAGGCAGTCATAAAGGTCTGACATTTTTGAATTAGGATCTACCAGTTTCTCAGGGACTTCTCTTGTCCCAAATCGATCACCAGCTGATGTAATTTCCTCATCAGAGGTTTGTTCCTCAAAAATAGCAGACATAGATTGAAAAAATTCTTGCCTGGGCTGAGGGTGGAAAACATTTTCTGGTAAAGGTGGAACAGACCTAGCCTTAGCCATAATTGTCATCTTGGGAACCGGTATGAAAGATTTCCCAGACAGAGGCGTTGACGGAATCGACACCGGCTTCGACATACTCAAAGGAATCCCCGCGGTCATCAACGCCATTTTTGGCTTCGACGGTGTCGAAGGACGCGTCGAGTCAATAGCGGACTTCGCCGATGAGGATGCCATTTTGTCCTCATGCAACCTCAATTTATGCACCAAAGGTTTCTGTACAGTCTCATGAGACGCTGGAGAATCATCGTCTGAGGACACCCTAGACTTTGTCGGATTTAGAGTGAGACGTTTTTGATTTCCCTCTGTCACCTTTAGAGTGGACAGGGGCATGCTCTTCACGCAGCTTTTTTGAGGGGGCTCGGGGCCGCCTTCTCAAAAATGTTTAGCAATGAAGTACTAAAGGCCTCCCATTTCTTTGGGGAATCATGCTTCGAAGGACAAGAAATTACCTTCTGTCGGGCAAGGAAGAGGACGAAGATCTATGACATTGTTTTTAAAAAATTTTTTTAAATAGGTTGCACTATATACAAGCGAGGCTCATGAAGTTCCAACCTAATGAAGTTCGGAAATGTTCCAGGTGCGGGAAGGTCGAAGCGCACTTGTTGCACGTGTCGTGGAGCTGCCCTGTATTGGGCGGCTACTGGGAGAGGATACGTCAGATGCTAAATTATGTACTGGGGAGGCAGCTAGGTTTGGTGGTGGCCAATTGTATGCTGGGATATATCGGCAAGATGGCCGCAGGGCAGTGCACATTTTTGAACTTGGGACTGCTGCTGGCTAAAAGGGCCATTCTGATGTGCTGGACATGGAACATTGAACAGCCCTCCTACACTGTCAGACAGGCCGCATTATATGGTATGGGCAAACAACACAGAGGATGTTTATGCAGCAATATCAGGGGCAATGCATCGACCCAGGGACGTGTGGCAAGAGTTCTGCCAGTATCTGGCTAAGTTGGTAGACTAGGGTGGTGCCTTGTATTTTTTTTTTTTCCTTCTTTCTTTCTTTATATTGTTATCACAGGCATGGGCATCGCACTGTTTGTAACATTTGAGCCAGATGTGACTGTACTGAGATGGTTCTGCAACAATGTATTGAATGTCAAAGTAACCTGTTCACCAAGTGTCAATAAATAAAGTTAAAAAAAAATGTTCAGATGACAACCATTACCACCAAACACACACACAATTTGGATATTTTATTACAGACATTTGCTCCTCTATGGCACACATTTTAGGTTTAATTTATCACCCTCACAATTCCTTCAATATTGCATGCATGCTTTCCCAACTCTGAACCATATTGTAATTTTCAACTTTTAGTTTTCCAAGATTCACAAATGATGCATAAAACACCACAAATTTTACAATTGTGGGTGTATGATTGTTTTCTAGTTAGGGGGAGAGCATCCAAACTGCCACCCGAAGGATGGAGTGAGGGTTAAAATTAAAAAGGAGCAGTAGTGACTGCCATAAACTGCCTGCAACATCAAAGATTTAGGTAAGTGGGAATGTCTTAGTGGTGGTTAGTCTTGGCTATATCGTTTGTTTTTTGGTGCGTCTTAAGAGCAGTTTCAATGTAAAAGAACACATTACACATAACAATGTATAGAATTAGGTTTTTTTTAAAGTATTACCCCAAAGAGTTTGACCCAACATATTTTGAGGTATAAAGCACACAAATCACAAACTTTAGCAACCCTGAAAAAAACATGCGAGCCCAACTAGTCACCTCAATCTTGAGGTGCCAACCGGGAAAAGATGCATTGTGTGTTTATGAATGTAAAAGGCCATTCATTTTTTTGTTATTAAAATGTTTTCGTTCTAAAAAACCTTTACACTAGGTTACGAGTAATTGTTAATACAAGTCACAAATATTGCCATAAAATCATAAAAATCATCTAGTTTCCAAAAATTGCTCATATCTCAAATATCTAAAAACATACCTTGATTAGTTCTTAACGTTGCCTCATTGTTATCTCCAATAACTTTTCTATGTCAACCCATATATAATACATCACATAATTCAATACCATACAACTGCTGGAATAAAGGAAAGGCCGCGTCTGATCTGTACTTCATATTTCCAAAGGATACTTAAGCCCTTGACTACTATATGTTTGACAGCTGTTTATTATGTTAAGGTGTCTAGGGGCTTCTATACCCAATTTACACAATCTGCATCGGCGATCCTCATAGGGCATTTTAGACCAGGCTCCCAATCTGAATAATGTGGGTAATAGTTCTAATCTCAATAATAAGATAAAATGTCTCACTCTATTATCTGTAGTGCATTCCAAGCAACTGAATGGTTCTTTGTAAGGAAAAGCCTGGAATACATTTATTTGAAACAAAGTCTTAGAGGACTGCCAAACAAAATGGTTATCCCTATCCCACGTATAGGCTTTCTCTTTAATCTGTCTCATGGCAAGTGTGATATTATTAAATGTATTCATCTCAAAACCAATATCATCTAAAAAAAAAGGTAAAATGCTCCTTCCTCCAAACAGCTATAACCGATTTGGACGAACCTTCCTTAATAATATTTTTAAAATTACTATACATTGAGTCACAATTATTTTCCTTTAATTGCATTTTCAGATAAAAACTGTGCTACTAATTTTCTTTAAAACGCAAAATGCTGTGAGGCCAAGTTCACTGCATATTGCATCCACTGGCGTACATTTAGGCAGTCCCAAAGCACATCTCCAAATCTATGCTTCCAAGGCTGTGAGCCAGCTTGTTTCCTTATCTTTGTACATTTCTAGTCCGTATAGTATTGCTGCTATAATACTAGAATTATAGATTTTAAGTAATTCTTCAACCGAAAACCTCCATTATGTTTTGTATAATTTCTAATGGCATAACATTAAGAGTCTCATTTATAAATTAGCACCCCAACTTCTCACCGATATCTGTGTAGAAGGGAATGCCCAGATATGTGTATATATATATATATACACACATATATATATATATATATATATACCCGTCGACAACCTCCATGCATTGTTTGTCAATTTCCAGTTGTATCTATTCTTCTTCTGCTTATTATTTTGTAATATTATTTTTGTTTTTCCGTACAGAACATTTTTCTAGTCTAATGAGGGAGCGTTGCAGGCCCAATGGAGTTTGGTCTAAGGGGATTGTGTCATCCGCATAGGTTAACCAAGGTAAATGTTAAGAACCTATGCAGGGGGCAGGAGGGCATTATGGCAATCTAACATTTGTTCATTTAAATTCACTACATACAAATTATAAAGGAGGGCGATGTGAGTGCAACCTTGTTTTAACCCATGGTTTTTGTTTAAGCTCTTGCTAAGTTCACCCTCCTGATTTATGCAGATTTTAACTGCTGTGTTGGTATAGAACTCTTAAAAAATTGAGTATTGCTGTGTTGAGGCCCCAGCTAATTACTGTATCGAACGCGGCTCTGTAGTCCACAAAGCAGACATACGAGGCCAGCCACCACTCATTTTGGTCTTCATTTCCAAATATTTCAGTGTCCACAAGTTTGATAGGGTACCAAAGGCTCTTCTGAAGCCAGCTTGTTCATTTTTAAATATGTGCTTTGCTTGACCCACTCATTTATTCTCTCTGTAAGTATGTGGGCAAATATTTAGGAGCAAGGGTCAACCTTTGCTAATAAGCGATAACTTGAAGGGTCAGCTATGTCCCCTTTCTTAGATATTGGGATCATAATTTAGCTTTTCCAATTTTGAGGTACAGCTCCTGAGATGAATATTGTCTTATAAAGACGGTATAATATTTTTCAAAGATCTGGGTCCGCTTTTATTACAATATTTGGGACTCCATCTGGTCCAGGAGCTTCAGATGTTTTAAGTTTGAATATTAAACGTTTGATATTATAAGTTGAATACTCAATATTGGTAATCACTTTATTTCCCCAGCCAGCTTCAGAAAGTGCTTCACCTTCTTTTGCAGAATTATATAATATATTTACATACTCCATCCAATTTGCACTCGAAATGGGATTCACTTTTTTCCCCATTTCCACCCACGAGTTATATAGTGACCAAAAGCAATGTGATTTTTTATCACGAAGGACTCTATAGAGATTAAACCATTGGCTAGTTGCTAATTAAGCATTATGCTCCTTAATCATGTTTTTATATTGCGTACGCTTTTTCCATAAGATTTTAGTCTCAATTTCCAGGGCCAAATTCAACCTCTTTATATTGCGTATTTCTTTCTTGTAAATGGTTTTCTTTCTAGCAATAATCTGGTTGTGAGTACGATGTTCATCTTCATTTCCCGCATACATTATCTTGTTCCCTTTAGGCTGTGTATATTCAAACACTTTCCTCATTACTATGCTTACATATCCTCCTTCTCTTGTTTAAATATATTATTTTTAAAAAGTAGAGAAGTCGGGGTGTAATTATATGTTTTTATATTTTTATGTCCAACAATTTCTTCCCCCAGTCCTATTAATCGTAAAACTACCTTTCAGTTGAATTTTCCCCATTAATTCATTCACACTTCAAGGTACATTTATTAATAACATGATCACTACACCCCAGACAGATCAATTCAAATGCACTGACCTTTAAGAAAAATATCCAGGGTACCAAAAAATAATCCAACGAAGAGAAAGATCGATCATCAGGTATACAGACAGTTACTGCTTTCACCTTTAGTGTTATACAGTTGGTATAAGCTATGTAACTCTATAAATCTATTCCAATATTCCTTGTGATCTGGATTTTTGGTATCTTCAGGGATAACTGCCTCAACCCCAAATCTATTTATGTGAATTGTGTCCACATCTGATATGGAGGGCCTTTTAGTAATTCAAATCTCCCATAACTTTGTATAAGCCCACTGTATTATCATGTAGCCTTTCATTTATTATATTATCTATCACCTCAGTGTATTCAATCATGGCAATATTACTGCAGGGGAGAGGGGGGTCGGAGGAGGGGGTATAAATATTTATTAGTAGAAGCCGAATCTCTGTCTCGGACAACATCATCCTGACGATTCCAGGCAATATATGAGGGCTTGTTATTTCGGGCCATTCTGTCAAACTTCAATCATTTTTATGCCCCTATAATCAAACCCCCATAAGGTCTACCTGTAGAATTTCTGGCGGGTCGCTGAATGATATAATATAATGATATGTTAAGAGAAAAATTAACCATTGACAGATATGTCAATGGTTAATTTTTCTCTTAACCATGTTTCCTGCACTCTCACTGTTACAAACAGCGGATATGACAAACCCACACATGCAGGGCCGCCATGTTACTTGGTAGATATATAGCCTAGCACAAAGGAGAAAAAGCAGCAGACTTGCCAGTGCATTTCAAGCCGGAGGACTGCAGAGCAGCAGCATACGGTCGAGACGAGTCCCAGAACTCGTCAATCCCAGAAGGAGCAGTTTCATTTGAAGCACACTCCGCTTTAAATGTGAGTGATAGGCAGATGCTTGCTGTGTGCATGGAGACTGATGGCGTATAGTGTAGCATATCTTAATAAGGGATAAAGGTTACCCAAGCTTTTAAACTAAACCACCACCTGGTCTATTACTTAGACATTCAAACATGTCTTTGCCCACATGGCAATCTTGTTCATGGGTGTAATGTTATGTTATATCTACGTGTGCTTGTTTAATGGGAATAAGAACCTTCAGAAAATAGGGGGTCATATTAAATGCATTAACATGATAACTCCTCCGTCAAGTGTATAATTCAGAGCAACGCGTCAGAGCGGTAGCTCTTTGAATCTAAGAACTTTGCAATTCCCAACTGTATATGTTTAATCATGTTGATGAGCACATGAACCTAGACATGCCTGTCTTTTAGCACTGAGACAAGTCCTAGGGTGAGTTTTGACATGAGTGACTGATGACCAGGGGTCTGTTTTCACAGCTTCAAATGAGGTGGAGATAAGAGGCTCATGGTCACGCCTAATCATAGGCAATCAAGACAGGTGGCACCCCAGATAGATGGGACTTCTTAGAGATGACCGCAGCATTGCTAATAATAACCTCATGCCCCAGTCACAATAAATGGACCAGGCAAGCATGTTTTAGAGGTTAGGTGGGTACAGAAGATGTCCCATCAGGAAATCAATATCAATATTTAATCCATTGCAGAACAGCTGTGTTAGATTGGCTCAGGTTATCACACAACCCTTAAGTGCAGAAAGCCAGAAATACACTGCATTCCCTTTTAAGGGAACGCATTCCCAATTCACTAGAATAATGCAGGCGTATAAGAATTTGCCCAGCACATTCTCAAGTAGAATACAGAGGTTGCTGGCAGACATTCCTAACTTTTGGCAATATGTAGATGAGATTTACATCACCCATGAGAATCTTAATGAACACTTGCAACAGGTAGATGTAGTCATTCACACATTGGCTGATAAAAGGGTACCCGATTAACTTAAAGAAATCAACAATAGCTCATCGTAAGGTTACCTTCTTAGAGCTCCCTCTTAAAGATGAGAGTAGAGGCTTGTCATTTCTAGAGAAATATGCCACGATAAGACCTAATATACTCAGAAAATTGCAAGCCATTTTAGGGCTTTTGAATTTTGGCAGATCTTAGGTGTCTTTTTGTCGAGCTACTGAAACCACTGTATGCTTTGATAAAATCAAATTTCAAAGCAGCTTATTGATTGCCAGAGCACACTCACATTCTGCACCATGTATACTCGTTAATGACTCAAAATGGTCCTTTGCAACACAAACCCAGAAAAAGATTTAGAAATAAACCTGTTGGTGGGAGATCATTTTTTCACATGCACATTTTGTAATCTAGGCGAGACTAAACAAAATGCATATATGGCACATGTATATTCCACACCTGAATTAAGATTTACACCTGAGGAAAATATTCTAGAAAGGCTGTTGGCGGCGACTAGAACTATACACATAAATACACCTTTAGCTCAACTTGAGGCTGCCACAAAAGCTAGCATGCCCAATGCAAAGGCATTACATCCTAGATGGATTCAATGGCCAGCATTCCAACATGCTCCAGATGTAAAGTATTATTATAAAGCAGAATTACAAAGAATGAGTGGATTGACTTGGACAATTGATACAGAACCAGACACCTCACTGCCCGACATGCCATTGTTTGATTTTTTTCCAAATAATGTACTGTGATGGCTCTGCCATACCAGCTGTTGTAACACGTTCCAAATATGCAGCTTCATGGGCAGCAGCGGTAGGACATTTTACACATGATGAAGCCTTTATACATACTGATATTGCAACAAAGCATCTGGGAGACATGTCTGACCAGACTGCTGTATTGCATGGATTGTTGCTTGCATTGTGCCAAGAAAACCCAGAGAGGCCCACACTAGTAGTCTCAGATTCAGATTAAAATGTCGGAGCTTATACCTCTGATTTGCATTGGTGGATTCAAAATGACTTTAGAGACACTAGGCATAAAACTACTGCTTCCAGGAAACTCAGGGAAATCAGTGTGGGACCTTAAACAGACTTACCCTTTGCTATGGGTGATGCACACAAGAGCACATACTAAAAGGCACCTTCATAGCATTTCAATGCATTAGCAGATAAATATGTCAAAGAGCATACAGTGAGAAAAACAATAGTAGCCATAACTCACTCAGCAACTTCAATGGATGAGGCAATAAAAGAAGCTTTTTTGGGTATTATACCCAGGCCGAAAGGTTTCCCACGTAATTCTACTTATGACATTGAGAATAATAAAGCAGTAGTCACAGTTCCTATGGAAAGAGGGGATCCTATTCAAAGATTAATCCCTAATAGAGCAGACAGGGAAAGGTTGATAGCAGCCACACATGCTGGACTTGCAACTGCACAGATGCTTCTCGACAGGTATTGGGGCCAGGATTAAGGCAACAGGCTAAAGTATACATAGCGAACTGCAACACATGTCTGAAGACAACTGTGGACCACAGCAAAAAAACCTAAAGAGGCTCCTTTAAGAAAGGCAACCTCACCTTTTTAGATTCAATATCTGGATCATATACGCCCACTACCAGCAATAAATAAGTTCAAATATAGTCTAGTAATAGTGGATTCTTGAACGAGGTTCACCTGGAGGATTCCTCAAAAGAGAGCAGACTGCAAATCAGTCATACAGGCGCTTTGGGGTGTAGTAGCCATGACAGCAACTCAAACATTCCATGCCGATAATGGTCCAGCTTTCGCAGTGCGAGTCCTGAGAAAGGCATTAGAAGCTTGGGGATCAGAGCTGCACTGTCCTAAACCTGTATCATCCAGGGGTGAAATGGGCTCATAGGAAGGCCAAACTGACCATAGAAAGGCCAAGCCTGACTAAACGTATCCTTGCAATGGGGGGTAACTGGGCAGACCATGTGCATCTAGTAAGCAGAAGTTTCAATAATTTACTACGTAAGTCTCTATGCACCGGTAAGAATCAATTTTAACTCTTGTTAGGGAGAAAGATGTTTATCCCTGATCTGCACACTCTCCCCAGCCCCCTCTCTAGGCAAGAACAACTGCTGCGACAACGCTGCAGAGGGAATCGCTCCAGGTGAAAACTGCTGAGGACAATCCTGAAACCGCTCTCAAAGCAGGAGATTGGGTCCTGGAGACGATCAATGATAAAACTCTGTTTGGCCCGTCCTACAGACCAGCAGTACAAGAAATCAGATTGAAAGGTTCCAGAACTGCTGTCCTGCCCGCAATACCACCCAAGAGAGGCAACAGACAAGTTTCTGTGGATCACCGGAGACCCAATACAGATGGTTACTTCAATGTTTCCATGCAATCATCCTCTTCCAGTTCAGGAGCCCGAAGAAGCAGAAGAGATGGTGATCCGACAAATGATTATCATTGGCATGCAAGATGAGGAAGAATAGGACACTCTTGACTACAAATCCACAATTCAGGGAAGTACTGCAGGTCTGCCAATTTGGAAACAGAAACCCTTTCTGGTTGCTAATGTAATGAAAGAATTATTTTGGACAGATTTTCTGGAACTCTGTTATATAATGCTGGCAGTATACTTCCTTCTACTCTGGCTGAGCTGCACTGTGTTTCTCATCACACTGACTTGGGGGCATTTCTTGAGCAAAGTTTCCACTCCACCTGCAAGCAAAGAAGTGGTTTTAAAGACTAGGTTCTTCACATATGTTAGAGATAGGAGAGCTCCAAGAGGCAGGAACTCCAGCCTCAATACAAATGTTTCCGCTAACCATGGGTCATGTGTGGATACCATTGTTTAAGATGGTTAATGGCACAGCCAAGCAGCTTTTTCTGTGATTGATGAATCCAGACTGATTGCACCCAGTAAACCTGTGTCCAGAACATATAGAGAACTGTTAAGAACTAGGCTCCAGACATTTGCGCAAAATGCGCTGTTTGATGCTTTTGATGTTGAGGATCCATGAGATGGGGTCCCATGTGTGTTATGTGCGATATTTACTTGTCAAACCTAAGCCCATCCTGTGGCCCAAATACACTTTCGGGGAACACTGTGCAGTGCCTTTCCAAACCGATAGTCCAGAATTCCAAGCACAGTCCCAATATATTTCACTGAGACCATACCAAGCAGGGGTTTACATGTTTGAAAATCAGTATAAGTTCCCTCCAGAGCCAAATGGTGCACAGCACATGTATGTTGCAGATTCAGTCATTTTTTTACAGAGAATACTTTTCAAACACGACGGGAAACTGTCCCTCTGTGGTCTACTGGGGGTCAGCAGATATGGCAAATCAAAGGTGTTCACACGTTAGACATGGCATGTAGATTCCTACATTTAATGTATTTTTTAAATTATATCCAGTTCCAGACCACTAACAGTAATAGGAACTTGAGCTTCTACCCTGACTGGAAGAGGGAAAACGTTGGGTTCTGGAGTGCGTCCAATAGATAAGAAAAATAACGCAATGACACCAAGCATATTACATATGCACAGAGTCCTGTATTATGGGCGGTTCAAGCAAATGAATGCAATAAAAGAAGAGCAGGAACCAGTGTGGGCTAATACAGGGCTTGGAATTTCCATAACACTTCCATGACACAAGCTATATCGATAGGTAAGCTGTACCAAGGAATGCTTTCGCAGTATCACCCGAGTGAGGTGATACAATCTCTAGATAACATCATAAAATAAGAGAATTGGACAGCTATCATGCAGTCAACTGCTGTTCTGAGGTGCATACAGAGTGGGCGTGTCAGGAGATCAGCTACCTGCACCACCTCTGACCCTAGAGTACCTTGTGAGGTGGGACAAGCGTCAATAACAGGTCAAACTTACACTTGGTCACAAGCGATAATGCAAATCTTGCAGGCGGAAAGTGAGGCAGTGCGACTAGGATTTCATGCATCAGATTCTAGTGATCAAGAGCAACAGCAGGGCTTCTATGCACTAAGGGATGTCATTACAGATGTAGTGGGATTGGTTCAGAGTGACCTGTCTAGGATTAGAAGCGACCAAGAAGCCGCAGTAAGTTTTCTGTGTTACCAGATTTTCTAGACACTCTTAGCAGAGGAGTCCCAGAATGGAATGGAATTTCATGGCCAGAACAAATATATGCACTTAACTTGTCCAAGGTTGCAAAGCGCCAGGCAATGCCAGGCTCTACGTTCTTGTTGCTTAGTGTACTTACAAAAGGTTTTGCAGCATCATCTGCCTGGGTACCAGGTTTGACAAAATGGATTTTGCACGGTGTGTTAAATATTCCCTTTCAGACATCACACCTTCCATGGTATACCGGGAACTGCCTTCCTGGGATAATGTGCACTAATAACACTGGGATCAGGGAGGACTATGTAGTGGTTTATTCACATGCATGTGTGTCATCTTCAAGTCCTGAAATAACACTGTACTCATTACGTGAATGCAAAGGGTCCACTTGCATGGTTTGCGTGCTTGCAGGGCCAGTGAATTCCTGTGACAGTAACACTAAATGCACACTTCATGCTACACCAATTGCATTTTTTCACAGTCAAGTATACCGCTTATCTAATTTTCATATCTTGTGCAATTCAATTAGTCCTGCTGTTATAGTTTAATTGGGGTTCCTGTTATGTTGTTGTTGGCGTTCCAACCCTGGTTACTGTGAGTACACAAGTTAAGTGCTGTGGGTTTATTCTGAAACCACCCAGGCCATCAGAATTCAAATTCCTACACTGGCCCAGTCTCAATTTAAGACCCTTACAATTTCCAAAATTGAGCTTGCATATGGCACGCCTGCAAAACAAGCATATAGTGTGCAGCACTGAAGAGTCTCATCTTGAAGCACACTCTGCAGTGGTCAGACAGATTGCATCTCTACTAGCCTCCGAAGATACAATTAAAGAGGCCATGCACTCTTTAATCGACAGCTCACAGTTAACTTGCATGAATACTGTTTTTTTCTGTGGTTACAATGGTTGCCACAAAAGCACTTCGAAAAGGACAGACCATGATGGACACTGCTAAAACATTGACATATTCGTCAATTGGTTCATTGTGTGGACTGCTGCCAATACTTGACCTTTCTCTTTTATGCTGCTGTAGACGGTGAATTATGAATGTTCGCAACATGAAGAGCATTGAAGCAACTTGTTTTCAGTTCAGAGCTGAACTATGCAGACGCCTTAGGTACCAGCAATGTGCTCAATTTCAAAATCATTTCATTTTCTCATCGATCACGAAAAAGTCAAAGGCATCAACTATTGCCAGATGCTTGGTGTGCGCCAAGGAATCGCTTCTTGCCAAGAACAAGGGGGGGGGGGGGGGGGGGGGGTCCAGGGTCTCATCATCCAGACATGCATTGTGGCATATTCGACTTGCCAAAAGTTTGTCCGTGCACATAGATGGGTGTGGCACCCAGAGGTTCTTCCCTCAATTGTTCTACTGTGATTTCCTTGAAACCCCTCCAAAAGCCACAGCTCGTCATGGGAGCATGTCAAGGAAAAGGAAACCACTCATAGAAAGACAAAAACTGCCACTATGTGCAGATGTCTCCCGTGAGACCAACACACAAGTAAGTGAAACAGCTGAGCCTCCAGTCGTAAAGCCTGATTCAAGCCAGACACAAGAGGACACATGCCTCGACAAGTGATGGATACCTCTGGTTCCAGGAGTGCATGGCATAATAAGCCAATGCCCATGTCCTTGCAGAAATCTGACATGCAAATCTTGTTTCCTTCACCACTTTGCTTCCTAATGCACATCAAAAGAACATCAGCAGCAAACCCTGAGTTCAGAAAGCCTGACATTTGGCAGAATACACCACTACTGGCATCATAATCAGGGTCCACAGAACTGAAAATATACTGCATTATACCTCAAGGTACAAGTTTGTGCACACATCATACGTACGTATTGGATGACCTCCACCTGCAAATCACTGTGGGTAACAGCACTCACATATTGGTCTACATCAAGGAGCAAATTGATAAGGGGGATCCTGGGAGTCCCTCTGCCAGACATTAGTCCTGGTTACGAGGGACTTACCCAGAGTCTTTAGCTCACTATTTTTCACAGAGAAGAAATATCCCAAACATATCAGTCTTTGTCCTGCCCTGGGGCAGCCCAGCACTGAAATGCTAGGAGCACCATTTTAAACTGTGGACGGTTTACACATGTCGTCATAAGCTCAAGATCACATTTTCTAAAGCGTATTGGGTCAGAATGTCAAGAGCCAAGTTATGCTAGTTGTTTATTTCTAATTGGTTCTCAAAGAATCCCCTGTTTTAGCTTGAAACTATTGCCAGAAAGGAGTTTGAATTTACCTAAATACCTCACATTAAATGCATGCATTCATTCATTCGTTCTTTCATTCATTGTGTTCTTAGCTATTTCCAGTAACAGAATATTGGATTTATCCTGAATACCTCACTGTTAAATACATCTATTAATTTATGCTTATGTTAGCCATAACCACCAACTGCTTCAAAGTGTAACGCATTTATTCATTTGATTTTTCCTAGCACCTACAATATGTTTTTAGGCGCTCACATATTCACCAAGCAACTCATTTACTTTTGCATGCAGTAATCATTACTCACCATTGCTGGGATGTGTATGCTTTATATTTGCTACCAACATAGGCAGCCTGTTTTGCAAATATAGCTCCTAGAAGTTTTTAATGATGGCTTCACAGTGCTACAAATCTCTGAGGGGGGGTAACATGAACTCAGACTAATTTAAGACAGCTTTTCACATTTCATACAACGTGTAGTCATAAAATGTGTTCTTTAAACAGACAACAGTTTAACATAAAATGTAATTATGCATACAAAGGGTGCAGCAGTTGAGGGACAAGGGTTCTTAAGTCCTGCAGATCAGCCAATGACCAGGAAATGGTGCATTTCCTGTTCTGGCAGGTCGGCCAACCACAAAACTGTCAGCTAGCAGCCTTTTAATCTCACACGATTAGGCGTTATCTGATAGCAGTCTTTTAACAGTTAAGTGTTATCTGATAAGGATGCAAGAACAGGAAATTGGCAGACATGAACAGAAGAACAAATTACTTACCCATGGTAACTTTCTTTCACCTGGATGTTCCTCCCACATATTCCTTATCTTTGACATTTCCAATATCTCAGCTTCGCTGCATCGGAAAAAGAAATTCAGCAAGGGGCGCTGTGCGTCGATGGCTGTTGACTCGATGTCCCTCGGAGGCCCCCATCCCGATGTCAACGTCACCGCAGGCATATGTAGCACGCGCAGCATCCGTTGGCCTCAGTTTCGTTTTGACAAGTGGAGCTTTACCTTGTATTTGACGGTTACTCCCCCTGAGAGAGCATAGACTGCAATCGCAAGGGAAATTCTATTGCGGGGTAGGATGGGAGGGGCAATAAGGAATACGTGGGAGGAATATCCAGTCGAAAGAACATTACCATGGGTAAGTAACTTGTTCTTCGAATGGATTCAAGAATTCCTTATCCTTGATACACTCCCAAAGCAGTTTACTTAATTTGGAGGCGGGAGTAGAAATTAGTGTGTTTATGTATGCACTGAGTGCAAAACTGATTTTCCAAAAGCAGAATCCCGACACTGGCCCGAGGAAGAGTCTAAACTGTAATGTTTAGTAAAGGTGTGCACAGATGACCATGTGGCAGCTGCACATATGTCTTTTATCGGAACTCTGCAAGGCGGATGAAGTTGGAATGCTCCTGGTTGAATGAGCTCTTAGATGTTCTGGAGGGGCTTTACCTGCCAGTCTGTAGCATTCCAATATAGTTACTATAATCCATCTGGCTATAGTTTGCTTGGTAATGGCCAGTCCCAATTTGTGACCTGAATAGCCCACAAATAACTGGTCATCCTGACGCAATTTAGCCAATCTGGAGATGTAGAAACTTAGTGCACGTCTAGGATCAAGCCTGTGAAGTCTTTCCTCGTCCTTCCCAGAATGTGGAGAAGGAGAAAAAGAGGGTAGAGTTACTTTCTGAGTGAAACTCAGAAACAGTCTTGGGGAGAAAAGTATGCTTCACTTTTAGTAGCACTCTGTCTTTGTGAAAGACAGTATGAGGAGGCTTGCAGGATAAAGCCTGTAGCTCACTCACCCTGCGGGCTGATGTTATTGCCACCAAGAAGACCGATTTCAGAGTTAGAATTCTTAATGGACAAGAATGTAGAGGCTCGAAAGGCACTCCAATCAAATAGTTTAACACCAAGTTGAGATCACATAATGGGACTTGAAAGGGGATTGGAGGGTAAGCATTAGTTAGTCCCTTTAAAAACGGTACTACTAGAGGAATCTTAAAGTAGGAGACTTCCTCTGAAGTGCGCTTAACAAAAGAAAGCGCTGCCAGATATCCCTTGATGGTACCAATCTGAAGCCCCAGATTTGCTAGATGCAATAGAAAAGATAACACCATAGGTGTATTACATGAGAAAGGGTCAACATTTTTATCTCTACACCAGCTGCAGAACTTATTCCAATGGCAGCGGTATAAATATTTGGTTGCTGGCCTTCTGGCCGAAAGCTAAACCTCCATTACGTCATCGGGGAGGTCCCAATCCTTGTATCTCAGCCTCTCAGAAACCATGCGTGAAAGCCGAGAGAAAGTCCTCTCTTTGTGGAAGATGAATCGGAGGGAAGATGGACATGTCCAAAAGGTCCGGGTACCACGTCCTCCTGGCCCAATCCGGGGCAATTAGGATCATGGATTTCCTGAAATTTATCAACCTCCTGATTACGTGCAGAATAACGGGGACTGGAGGAAACGCGTATAGAAGTGGAAATTCCCAATCCACCACGAACGCATCTCCTAGAGCTCCTCTTGGGGGAAATTCCCTTGAGCAGTACAGCTCTCACTTTCGGTGGGCACCGGTCGCAAAATGATCCACTTGAGGGGTTCCCCAAAGGGTGAAGATCTCCTGAAGGACTTTCTGAGCTAGTTCCCACTTGTCGAAGACACTGCGCTGCCTGCTCAGAGCTTCCGCTGTCATGTTCTTCTCTCCGGCTAGGTGAACTGCTGATAGAGATTCATTCTTGTATTACCCAGAACCAGAGCTGCATTGCCTCTCTGCACAGTGGTAGTGACCCTACACCACCTCTATTGTTGAGGTAGTACATGGCCACTGTGTTGTCCGTCATTATTAGGACATTCTTTCCCCGTACAGAGGGCAGAAAGGCCTTCAGTGATAGCCCGATTGCCCTCAGCTCTAAAATGTTGAAATGTAGTTTGGACTTCGATGGAGACCAACAACCACTGATGGTCAAATCGTTGGTATGGGCTCCCCACAGCGTGAGTGAGGCGTCCGTCACTACTGTCATCTCCAGCCATGGTTGCCAAACGGTTCTCCTTTCAAGATGTTTTCCCGACAGGCCCACCATAGAAGGTCCAGCGAGACTGAGATATGTAGGAGATCTGACACTTTTCCTGAGAATTGGGACCACTGAGTCCTGAGAGCCCATTGCAGAGATCTCATTCTCAGGCAAGCCTCTGGCACCAGAAAAAGGCAGGATGCCATAAGGCCGAGCAACCTCAGAAAATCAAAGGCCGGTAGATGTTGGGATTTCTGGAATTTGGTCACCATCTGCAGAACGTCTTGAGCCCTCACCTCTGGTGGCGAGGCTTTCCCCAGGGATGCATCCAGGACTGCTCCGATGAATTGGAGTCTTTGTGATGGCATCATGTGGGACTTCTTGAAGTTGAGGGAGAAGCCCAGGCAGTGGAGGGAGTGGCAAGTATAGCGGAGATGATCCAGGGCGTGTTCTGGGGACCTGGCCCTGATCAGTCAATCGTCTAGGTAGTGGTAGATGTGAATCCTCTATCCTGACACTTGCGGCCACAACCGCCATTAGCTTGGTGAAAACCCTCGGGCGGAGGTTAGCCCAAATGGCAGGACCCTAAACTGATAGTGAGAGTTGCCAACGGCGAACCTCAGGTACTGTCTGTGCTTGTGATGGATCGGCACCTGAAAGTAAGCATCCGGGTGGTCCAATGATACCATCCAATCCTGAAGCTGGAGGGCCTAAAGGATCGGAGAAAGCGTTACCATCTTGAACTTGTCCTTCCTGAGGAACTTGTTCAAGTCTCTAAAGTCCATGATGGGTCTCTTTGCACCGTCCTTCTTTGGAATTAGAAAATATGGGGCAGTACCAACCCTTGGCTAACACTTTTCTCCAGTAGTGTTAAAATCTCCTGCATAAGGAGCGGATCTGGAACCTTCAAAGAGTTGTTCCCCGGTGGATGACTGAGGTTTTTGCAGGAAAGGTAGGCAGTAACCTTGGGCAACTGTTTCGAATGCCCAAAGATCTGAAATGATAGCCTGCCATTCTGTCAGATGCTGTGAAAACCTGCCTCCTACCGCAGTCTTGTGAACGAAGACCTCAGAGAGGTTTTGGAGCAGCTGACGCAGTGGCTGAAGGTAAGGCAGCCTGTGCTGTTGCGGTCTTAGTACCTCTACCCCGTCCACCACCCGGGAATGGTCTTTGTCCTCTTTGACCTGGCTGTCTTCTGCCCCTGTGGGGCAGTTTGGAGTTTGTCTTATTGTAGCTCCAAGGGATTTTGCCATCGCCTTGGAAGTTTGCAGCTTCTCCAAACTCTCATCCACCTTATTTCCAAATAAACGCGAGCCGTCAAAGGGCATGTTGAGAATCCTGATAGCTCTGAGTCGAGACCAGTCTGTAGGGACTTGCACATTGCATCTTTCCCATCCTTGACGATGTTAAGGAAACTGTCTCGCTCCTCCCCTTCGGGGATATGGTCAGCCGCCATAGAAATACACTCCGAAACGGTGTGCGCGAATCTCACTAGCGCTCACGTAGCATTGGATGACTTTAACGCCATACTGCCAGCCGAAAAAACCTTCTTGGCCATGGTGTCATACCTTTTGTCATCCCTATCCTGGGGTATGTTGGGGGTAGACATTTTGTCTGCCTGTGGAAGTAGCTGCCTGCACTACAAGGCTTTCTGGAGTTGGGTGTTTAGAGAGGAAAAAAGGATCAGAGCTGGAGACTCTGTATTTAGCTGTTAGTTTTTTATTTACAGCTGGAATAGCCCCTCGTGCCTCCCAATTAGAACTCGCCCTCCTCTGCAGGGCTTGGTGAAAAGGGACAGTTGGATCCTCCTGTGGCCCTTTATCCAATATGTCCGAGATCATCCTGCTCAAAAACAGGTGTGGGTCTCAATCATCCCATGTATTCCATGACCCTTGACATTAGCTGTCTGTACGTTACATCAGCGTGGTCCCCAAGGTCTGCCCTTCCAAATTCAACCTCAGTAGAGGAATCAATCCCACTAGCCTCATGAAAGCACTCTTGTAAATTCTTCATACGAGAGTCCTCCGATAGGAGTTCCTAGGTACAGATGGTGTCCCATACTGTAGTCCAAAAGGTCTTTCTTCCTCAGAGGACTCCTGTGCCTCTAAACGTGGTAGGGATTGAAAGTCTTTTTTAATTGAAGTTGTCATTATGTTGGAAGATATGGGAGCCGAAAAATTGTCGACGTCTTCGACAAAGGCGTTGATTGTTTCGACAATAGCGTTGATGGCTTCGACGGAATCGTCGATGGCCTCAAAGATTGTGTCGATGGAATCGATATCTGTGGCATCGAGGAGGTAGACACTCGAGGCGTCAATGGCTTCTCCACTGGAAACAGCAACGGTGATGCATCTCGGTCCCAACATAAAAGACTCCTTTGACGTTGATGACGTCTGCATTTTAGTCTTCATAGATACTTCTTCTCGACTCGAGGGACGGGATCGTTCTCGATGAGACTTGGCTGCCGGTTCCGAAGACGCACAGCTCTTGTGCTTCCGAGGTCTCTCAACTGGAGCATCGCCTTTAGGTGTTTGAGGTGGGGCAAGGCCGTGTTCTCGAAGACCCTTAACATACAGAGTGTAAACTCATCCCACTGGGCCGGTGAACTGGTTTTAGTGGGCCAAACGACTCGTTTGCGTGAACTAGAGGAGGATGATGGTGACCTATGGCGCCTTTTCTTCCCATGCCTCGAAGTTGGCGAGTGGTGAGAACCACTTCGTGAACGGGAGCGTTTGGATCTTTTACGACGAGAAGTTGTTTTCGACTTGTCAGAGGTTTTAAATTTAGATGGAGTAGAAGGGGTTTTTTGGGGCTTACCTGCCGCAAGCTTCCCTCTACACTTTCTCAAAGCACTGGACGTCATTGACAGGCCGTCCTTGCACTCCGAAGATGGATGATTCGACTCCATGCACCAAAGGTAGATCCTGTGGGGGACCGTCATGGACATCTTTGCACTGCAGTCACAGCACTTCTTGAAGCCAGATGGAGGAGTGAACGACACTGAGGATGACGCCATTTCGATCGAAACTCGATAAGAAGAGAATTTGAAGAAATTCGAAATAAGATTTTCACAAATATTCCTGTCAGGAACGAGGCGTTACGCATCCGAAGCTGAAAGCGCAGAAAAACAAAACTGGGGCCAAACGGGCACTGCGCGTGCTACATATACCTGCGCTGGACGACATCGGGACAGAGACCTCCGAGGGACATCGAGTCGACAGCCATCGACGCACAGCACCCCCTGCTGTTTTTTTTTTTTACGATGCAGCAAAGCTGAGGTATTGGAAATATCAAAGATAAGGAATATGTGGGAGGACACAATCCATTTAAAGCATCTTTCACATTCACAAAGTCATGGCCCATAGGGTTCAATGGAAAGCACTGGGTAACAAGTGAGAAAGATATCCCTTGCTTGCTTATTTGACTTTTTGGCCCTTCCAAGATGGAACCGGACCTCTCAGCAAAGGCCCACTTCCAAGGCCCCTGTCTGCTCTCTGCCCGCTTCCGGTACGCTAATTGGGGTCCTCTCTGCACCTTAACCACAATGATGCTGCCACCTCACTCCTCTAAGAAATCGCGACTGCCTTGACTTTGCCTCCTCCAGAACTATGGGTTAGTTCCCTCCTTATGGACTCACTCCTACCGCCTTCGACTATCACTGTTCTTTCTGCTCGTTACTCCCATGTCATCCTGATGCGCAGTGCTTCCTAAAACCCTTTGCTAACATCCGATTCCAAGATTGAAAAGTCAAATCTTGCTGTTTTTGCTTTGTGCTAAAAAGTCAAATCTTGCTGTTTTTGCTTTGTGCTAAAGTCAAATCTTGATGCCCATAGCGAAATTCTCATTATTTTGCGTGTATACTGTTTCTTCTCTGTAACTTGCCAGCCTAGTGACCTCATCACTCTTTTGTCCCACACCTACCTGCCTTAGCCCCCCCCATTATCTCCATCCTCGCTTCCACCCCAATGGCGCTTTCCGTTTCTCCTATCTTTTCCAACTGCTTCTCCATTGACTATCCTTTCCTTCTCACTAAGTCTGGTAGGAAGAAGTTCAAAAAGGATATCTTGGCCTCTAACCCTGGTCTTCCTATCGCCGACACCTACTCCAATGCTTCCGCCAGACAGACTCTCACCGACATCCTCTTTGTCGTTCCTTCGCCAGATCTATGGACTCCTCATATGGTCTTGGTGCTCTGCCCCATCTCCTCCTTTCCCATTAATGGTGGCACTCGCTGGGAAGTTCTCATGGCCTCCTTCGACTCCTCTAAAGTCATCATTAATTTCTACCTAAACGGCACCTTCATGGTCGAAGGCCCTCAGGCCAATCTCCTCCTCTTTGATAGGCGCTTCCCTCGCCTCATCAATTTCCTCTCATTTCTGCTGTCCCCTCCTCTCCCTCCTTGGCTACCCTGCCCTCTCTCTACCCTGTCCTCCTCCTCCTCTGCCTCTCCTAGGACTATTTCTCTTCCACAGGGCATACCTCTGATCTGTACGCCCCCCTGGAAGGTCATTAAGGCTGGCAACCTTCTTCATATTGCCACTCTCAACTCTCGCTCTGCTGTCAAACACTCCTCTGACATCTGCCACCTCCTTGAAGAACTTGTCCTTGATGTCCTTGGTCACGGCCAGCTCTGTCACAAGCTTTGACACTACTCCCTGATGGCTACAAGATCCTCTCGGCACCCAGATCCTCCCGGTCTGGTGGGGGGTAGTCCTGCCTCTATCATTCCCACTCAGACCTACTCCTCTTTTGAATGCCTTGTCTGTAGGCTTTCTCTCGCGCCTACCCATTCTATTACTGTGGTTACCATCTACCGGCCTCCTGGTCAAATCACCTCATTTCTCTGAGTGGGCAGACCTCTCCTCCTCCCTCAGGGTCTCTACCACTCAACTCCTCCTCGGTGACCTCAATATACATTTAGAGTCTCCTTGCTCCTCCTCTGTATTCTTCTGTGACCTCTGCAACTCCCTTTCCCTGTCCATCCTCCCCTCTGGCCCGAATCACTCTTCAGGGCACACATTCAATGCCTCTGAATCGCCTCTGACCTCCCCATCCCTCTGACCACTCCTCTCTCCTGGAGCGATTACTCCCTCCTCTCCTCTCATCGCTCCCTCTCTTCCCCCTAGCCCCCCCCCCACCTAAGCCAAACCTACCCCAACTCTGCCACCTACCTTCTCAGACATCCTGCCCATGAAGCGTGTGTCAGATGAGGCTTTTGCTGCCACTTTCTCTCCCCTTCTCCACCTATGGGTGTCTCACATCCTGACACAGCCCTGTCTCTGCTCTACTCTTCAATTTCTGATACGCGTGATGCTCTTGCCCCTGTCCGTTTGAAGTCCAAAGCCAAGTGCAATTCCTGGTATGAGACTGACCTAGCTACACTTAAACGTAAGTGTAGGGTGGATGAGAGGAAATGGAGGACTTCCTGTTCATCCTCTGACAAACTGGCCTGCGGCCTGCTACAAAGGCAATACCGACTCTCTGTCCTCACCAAGAAGAGAGTTCACATTCAAGCTTGTGTCTATGCGGCATCTAACAACTTGACCGAACTCTTTAAAATCTGCAAGGAGCTGGCCAACCCTTCTGCAGTGTCTACCCCACCTGTTGCCTCCCAGGCTCTTTGCAATGCCCTTGCTTCTCACTTCATTTAAAAAACCCAGGACATCCTGTCCACCCTCTTCACTCACAGCCCTCCTTCCTCTCCCCTCCCCATCTGTGCTTACTGACCCTCTTTTATCCACTCCCACACCATCCTTCTCGTCCTTCCCTCTTTTCTCCCCTGATGAGGTCGCTAGACAAGTCCGATCTATGAAAGCCTTGTCAAAACAGGTTCATCCCTGTTCCTCTAAAACTATCAAGGACCACATTGACACCCTCGCTCCAGCCCTTGCTGATTTTTGCAACCACTCCTTTGCCTCACGATCCTTCCCCACCTCTCTGAAGCACTCCTTTGTGCATCCTCTTCTCAAGAAACCCACAGCTGATCCTTCTTGTCCAGCTAACTATCGCCCAATTTCCATTACTCCCTTTCTTGGTAAACTCCTGGAACAGTTGGCCATCTCTCAGCTTAACCTTCATTCTAATTCTGTTGGCTGTCTCCATGACCACCAGTCTGGCTTCAGAGCTGCCATAAGCACGGAAACTGCTCTTCTAAACATCCGTGAAGATCTGCTCTCCAACCTTGACGCTAACATTCCCTCTGTCCTCATCCTCCTCGATCTCTCCTTCTGCCTTCGACACGGTCAACAATACCATCCTGCTCAACAGTCTCTGTGAAAACCTGACTATCACTGATCAGGCTCTGGCCTGGCTGACCTCTTTACTCTCAGATCGACCATCCCAGGTCCAACTTGGGTCCTTCCTTTCATCCCTCTTACTCTCTACCTGTGGTGTTCCCCAGGGGTCTAACCTCTTGCCCTGGCTTTTCAACCAATACCTGGCAACTCTCGCCCACTGCATTGCCACTTTCTGCTCAAATTTCCAGTGCTACGTGACGACACAACTCCTTTTCAGGCTGCCCTCTGCCACTTCCTCTCCCTCTCTCATCTCCAATTGCCTAACTGCCATTCAAGATTGGTGTGCCGCCAATGATCTTTGTCTGAATGCCAGCAAGACGAAGATCCTCCTCATCGGCACACCTTCACCATCCTTTCCCCTCACTCTCTGGCCAGCCTTCCTTCGCCCTCCTCCTACCCGCATCTGTGAGGCTAAGAACCTCGGGTCATCTTTGACTCCACCCTTTCCTTCTCCGCCCACATCTCTGAGGTCTCTAAAAAGTCAAATTTCCGACTGCACCTCCTCATAGGTACTCTGCCTTTCCTCTCCTTCCCCCAGAAGCTCATGGTATTGCAAGCTCTGGTTCTCTCTAGCTTGGACTATTGTAACAGCCTCTTTCTAAATCTACCTGCCTCTACTCTCTGCCCTCTGCAACTAATCCAGAACAGGACTGCGAGACTTGTCCTTGGCCTCAAGCCCTGGGATCGTATCACTCTAGCTCTGAAATCTCTCCATTGGCTCCCAGTGGATGCAAGGATTAAATTCAAAACCCTCTGCATTGTCCACAAGGCTTTCTGGGGCCTGGGTCCAAAATACCTTCAGCTATCCCTCCGCAAATACCTCCCCTCTCGAGCTCTTCGCTCCTCTACCTTCAACTCCCTCAGGGTCCGTTGTTTTTCAAAGAAACGAGCTGGGGGTAGATCTCTGTCTTCGGCTGGTGCCTCCCTCTGGAACAGCCTCCCTGCCACTCTAAAACTTGAGAACCATCTCCGGTTCCGGAGGCGCCTCAAGACCTTCCTCTTTTCTTCTGCCTTCGCTCATCTTCTCCCTTGCTGATCTGTTCTCTCTTGGCACTGTGCACCTGGCCACCCGCTGTCCTCCGGGCCCAGTTACCTGCTCACCCTGCCACCCTCCCGCACTGCCGCCGGGCCACCCCTTGCACTGGGTTCTGTATCTGTACCCATACAGCTCCCCCTTTTTCTTCCTGCACTTATCAGACCTACCCTGTCTGCTGCCTTAAACCTAGCACTTGCAAATTGATGGCTGCACTAAAACTGTTTGTTGCCTTTATTATTTGTTTGTTATTTATCCGTTTGTCCTCTGCTTCACACTTTCCACTTCTCCCCTTCCATGCACTTTTCGCCCCCCCACCCCTCCCATGCACTTGCGCGTTCTCAAGGTCACTGGGCCTAGTAAGAGCGTTGTTTTGTTCTCCTTTGTTCCCCTCCCTTGCCTTGTCGCGCTCTGAAACACTTGTGTATGAGCGCGATAGAAATAAAATATCATATCCCTTGATAACAGACAACCGGCTAAGATAGCCTGCAGAAGCATACGATTCTGTGATGTTGCAGAACTTCACAAAATGCCATAAGATAACAGTGAAGGCATTTACTAACGGGTACAGAGATCTCACATTGAGATGCAAAAACCCATCTAACGTAGTTTCACATAGGAGTTCCACCTCGAACGAACAAAGTGACATGCTAGCTCTAGCTCGCTCACTGTTCCGAACAGCGGATATGACAAACCCACACGTGCAGGGCCGCTTTGTTACTTCATAGATACATAGCTCAGCACAAAGGAGGAAAAGCAGCAGACATGCCAGTCTATTTCAACCAGGAGGGCCTGGGGAGGAGTGCAGAGCAGCAGCAGCATACGAGCGCGACAGGCAGTCCCAGCTAAGCAGTACCCATCAACCCCAGAAGGAGCAGTTTCATTTGAAGCACACTCCGTTCTAAACGTGAGTGACGGGTGGACGCTTGCTGTGTGCATGGAGACTGATGGCGTATAGTGTAGCGTAGCTTAATAAGAGAGAACGGTTACCCATGCTTTTAAACTAAACCACCACGTGTTCTATTACTAACACATTCAAACATGCTCTTTGCCCACATGGCAATCTTGTTGATAGGTGTGATGTTATGTTATATCTGCTTTTGCTTTAGCGTGTTTGATGAGAACCCTCAGAAAATATGGGGTCATATTAAATGCATTAACATGATAACTCCTGTGTCAAGTGTATAATTCAGAGCAACGCGCCAGAGTGGTATCTCTTTCAGTCTAAGAACTTTACTATTCCTGGCTGCATATGTTTAATCGTGTTGATGAGCACACAAACCTAGGCATGCCCGTCTTTTAGCGCCGAGACACGGCACGGGTGAGTTTTGACATGAGTGACTGATGACCAGGGGTCTGGTTTCACAGCCTCAAATGAGGTGGAGATAAGAGACTTGTGGTCACGCCTAATTATAGGCAATCAAGACAGTAGTACAAGGTGCAATGTCAGCCGAGAACATAAGCTCATTATTCCTCTCCATGTTCAACGCCCTCCCTGATGTAACCCCAGCATCACCTTGCAGGTCAAGTACCAAAGTTCAATAAAGAATTATTGTCGATAGGAGGCAAACCTGGTGAATTTTCAATGTCTTGCGAGTATGGTTCCCCACTTCCTCCATTAAATCATATGCTGTGCCAAAGACCTTACTGCATTCAGCAATTGGTTTCAGAAGATTATTGTCCTGTGTGCCGTGTTAATGTTGCTTTGTTCGTTACCAACACTGTCAATCAGTTTTTTGCAAACATTTTGTTTGGGTATTAATAGCAGTTTGGCATTTATTAGCGGTATGTTCGGCGCTGCGCAGTTGGTATCTTTTGTTACAAGCGGGCATAGCAAACAGCCAATATACAGGATACTTTAAACCTGCTTACTTGTATGTCGCTCGCTTTGTTTTGCTATTACGACTCACCATCCGCAAACCACTGCCAAAACCACTTTTGCCTTCACTTCACATCTACGCCCACGCCACGCACAACGTCTATTCCAAATGGAAACCACAGGTGGCTGAGAGGTTTCAGACAAAATGTGGGCCAATTGACACTTCTTCCTGTCATTAGGACTATCACAAAAACAAAGTGACACCTTCCTTTAAAACGTTAAAAATGGAAGGAATAACCCGCTCCAGGACAAAAGCAAGTTGCTGAGGTATCTCAATGAGTATGGAGGTGGGAGAAGGTGGGCCAGAGCAAGGAGGGTCCTCAATAGCAAACTCCTCAGGCACTCACCGACCTCCCCACGATCCCCAAAGGCAGAGATCAGCCCACCAGAAATCAACCAAGGCAGCTCATGGCCATTCAACTCGAGGCGATGATCTCCCGGCGAAACTAAATGCCTAAGGCAGGGCGCTTCCAGCCGTAAGCAGCAAAATACAAAGCACAAAATGCTTTTTTTTTTAGGCCCAGCACTCGCACTCCCCCACGGCTTACCACTGCTATACCCTGTGCAGGCCCACCAATATTGCACAGGCAGGCTTATCAGGAACTAAGGTCCAAAAAAAATTTATAATAAATTTTAAAAAAAAGAAACTGCCCCAAGAGCACTGGCAGCAACCAAGAGCACAGGCAGAGCCGTAGCGGACCAAGCTGCATGTAATGCTGTGATCACTTTTGTTCAAACACCACAGCGGTGAAAGAATTTGCTAAAGGAAAGCACAAAAGGACATGTTTGTACTGTAAGGAAGGAACTGTATCAAAGTAAGACAGACAAGTGATCACAGTTCAAGGGTGTTTATTAAACTGTAAAAATGGGTGCGATAAATGCCTAATCTAAACCTAAATCTAAGATGGGAGCAAGCTACGACCATCAAATAATAATAATACAGTCCTAGTGGAGTCTAGTTAAATAAAGAGGGCCTATACTAATAAAAACGATTGCCAATCTTTACCGCTATGCTGCAAAAGACTGTGGGATAATGTTTACTAGAAAAGAAAGAAGTGTTCACAAAATGTTAAGTCAGGATGTTATGGTTGGGGTCTCCCTTCCCCACGTTTTTAGCATGAGACGAGGCGGGACTCTTGAGCTTCTCCAGTATGAATTTACAGTTCCTTTTCTCATTAACAGGACCTTCTGTGTCCAAAGAAGTATCCGCTTCCCTCCCGGGTGAACGAAGGAGTAGCAGGTGGTGAGACTTTGACCTCAGCCCAAGAAAGCACCAGACCCTGCCTGTCAGTGCCATGCCACCTGGGGAAGGGGTGGGGGGGAAGAGAGAGAGAGAGAGAGAGAGAGAGAGAGAGAGAGAGAGAGGGGGGGGAGAGAGAGAGAGAGAGAGAGAGAGGGGGGAGAGAGAGAGAGAGAGAGAGAGAGAGAGAGACCGAGTGGTATGTGTGGCGCTGAAGCATAACAGAAAGTAATGAACTGAGTCCAAGTGCATTATGGGACTGATAGTTTTTTTCAGCAAAATATTAGAACCCTGAAATTTAGTAGCAGAGTGGTCCGGCTAAATTGAGAGTGACTATTTGAAAGTCTCTGCGAACTGAATAGGTTGAAGTGGTCATGTTGAGGGTCATGTCAAATGTATTTATTTAATTCAATTTTTTTTAAATAAATCGCTTAATACCCGAGTTCTGTTTCTAAGCACGGATCCGGGATTCAAACGTCTGTTGCTCTGCGTGGTCTTGCTTTCAAGACCAGCATGTTGCCCCTGTGCTATCCTCCTCGAACATTCGAAAGTCTTCTACAGGGAAACCAAAACAAGGAAGAAGGCTTGAGCCCGGCTGAGGGGAGTCGACCGTGAACTTTTCTGATTGTGTTGTGAGACTACCTAGACCAAGAGACACTGGGGCAAATACCATTAGGGAAAACTTAAGTGAAAGTCAATTTGGTCCTCTGTAGGTATTTGGAAAAGCCTCCCACATTTGAAAGTCTCTGACATCAGTGAAAGGTCCGAGCCCGACTGAGGAAGATCTAGAACATGAAATAAGTTAGGGGAAGGGAAACCCCTAACGAATGTGAATAAAGCTTGGGAAACAGAGACCCTATAAGTGCTATGATTGCGAGGCCAAAGCCCGGCTAAGGGAGATCTACATTGAATCAGGTACTTTTCTTGAGAGGTCCGAGCCCGACAGAGTGAGACCTACATGAAGTGCTGTGATTGTGAGGTCCGAGCCCAACAGAGGGAGACCTACGTGAACTGTTGATGCCATGAGGGGTCTGAGCCCGACAGAGGGAGACCTACGTGAACTTCATTGAACCGTGAAAAAACTTTTTGGTGAACTTAAGTGACTTTAAAGTGGAAGGCCAACGTGAACTGCCTTTTTTTTGTATAACCTGAGCCAGAGTGCGTCATCCTGTCTAAGGGGGCCGCCTTACTTCGTGCTGTCCAACGTGGGGAGGAGAGCTGACTCAGTCATCATGATCATCTATGTTAAAACACTGACTTTCCTTTCCATACACATTCCCCTCTACACACTTTTTGTATAAGAGATAGCGCAGGCATTTGTTTTCTTTTTTTTAATAATAGGCCATCTTGATTTGACAGACTGACTAGGACTGTTTTTTCCCTTATTGCAATGGTCGAGATTACTCCTATTCTAGAATTAGGGTAAATTAGGAGTTTTTCCAAACCCCTTGAAAACTGTTCAATAAACACTCTTGAAATTGCTCTTTGTGTTGCGTTCTTACTTTTGATACCATGGGTTCCTTAAGGGACAAAAACAGGGTTTGTGAGATAGGGATGAACATTATTTAAACCAGCAACATTCATGTTCGGTTTTTTAAGGGCGAATTACCGCTTTGTTTCACATGTTCATTGTGCAGGCCCTATCTGCAGTTCCTATGAGACTGGACAAGGTACTCCTAAGAAAAGAAAAGGTGGCTATTGATCTCTTTTCTGATTTGGAAAAATGAAAAGGCAATTCAGATTTGAAGGGGCTTTTTCTTCAGCCGAGGGTTGTACATGGAGAATGCTGGTTTGCGAGTTTTAGCTCACCTGCAATTTTGCAACCATAGTGTGACACAAATATGGTGAGGACTACATTTTGTAAATGGTTTTCACACTTGGAGCGATTTGGTGACGGAAACAATAAATATTGCAATGTGAGCTATTGCTGTGCGAGGAGCTGGCTCTACACTTCACAAAAACCTTAGAACACGAGGGTGTGACCTGAAATCCAAATTTCCAGACCACACCGTCAAGATTTTGCCCTGTTAAGCAAATTTTATAATTTGCATTGAAAAACAAACACATTAACATGGAAAGAGTTTTAGAAGGTCTTTCTGAAATGCTTTAAGTTTAAAAGTTGAATGAGACATCACCATATGAGGTTTTATTTTCACATGAAAAAGTGCAGCTCTTCTATACCTATTATGAATGCGGTCCAGAACATTTTTAGTACTCAATTGTTTGTCAAAACTTAAACCAGGCTCCCAAACGATTACAAGCAACTTATTTAAAAAGTGACCATGGAAAGAAAAAAAAAAGAAAAAAAAGGAGTCAGATGGCCATGTTGGTGCACCAATATACATACCTGATTTCTGGTTGGAGCGCTCTGCATTTTGGGCTACAGGTTTTACTCCTTTGCTCTTTGCAGATTCAAGGACCTTGGTTTCCGTCTGAGAAATGAAGAAAAAAAAACAAATTGAGGGGTTAGTGAAGATGGTGATGTGATACATTGCAGAAGCCAAAGACTGCGATTAAGAAATCTAAGAGTGTGAGCATTGATGGGGAGGGTACAGGGGGGGCTTGGCTATGATAAAGAAGTAGAGGGTGAGTGGTGGTGGCATTACAGGCATAAGTAAGAACTTTAGCCGAGTTGGGAATTAGGCCCCACATTGCCAACCCAGTGCTGGGAAGCAGCGGCACAGTTATTGATCAGCAAAACAGCTCAGGGCTGAGGGAGATGATTTGGGTATCGTCAACAAAAAGATGATGCAAAGCAAAATTTTGGAAGTTTGAAGAGAGATGAGGGGTTTGAGGACAAACCTTAGGGGGACCGTACCAAGAAGGTAGCCTAGCGATTTAAAGGAGGAGCGTTTAGACAGGTAGGGTGCACCACAAGTGAGGGCTTTGCTGTTTAACTGTCAGGAGAAGAGGGGGATGATGATCCTCGATGTTCAGGAGACAAGGCAAATCAGGGCTAGGGGTCCTCTTCGACAAAGTCAAAGAATTGCCTTCACGCCAGGGGCTCTACTGGTGGTCCCCGGACCAGATTTTCAATGACAAGATGGAGTGACAATGCAGCTTTCCCCAGCAAATGTCCCACAGTCACAATCCATTTCAGTCATTTAGAATTACATTATGTGTTTCGCAATCCTGTGAAGGGAAAATATAATGTAATGCATGGTTTGATTTTTGCAGCATATTACATCGAAGTTTGCTTATAGGAAGGATTTCAGAAAATTAATGAATACATAAATCTCGCGGATTCCCTTAAAAAAATCGAGGTATTGGAACCTTCACTTACGTACTTTCATTTGAATGCCTTTTTTATACTTGAATATTTTCATTTCATTCGATTTTTGATGGATAATTAATTATATTATATTTAGTACATCTTTTAAATAAGCATTTACTTCCTCTCATGCCAGGTACAAACATTCAACCCCATTTGTTAATCCAAGTTTCCTTTGCCACTTGAGATTCTAAGGCCATGTCAAACACTTCTTAGGCTCGGACCAGGAGGTTAGCTCAACGGCAACGCGTTTGTGCAGGCTCGAATCCTGGACCCTGCCCCGCGCTTAGAGACTGGTTTCCGCTTTGAAGCGCGTTACAAGAGATTCATTAATTAGGCCCTGCACCAAAATAGTTTTGTGACTTATTCGGCCCACGTCGATTTCCAGCACGCAGGGATGTAGAAGGCAAATGACAGTGTTAAACGCATGGATACGTAATGTCTATTTGCAACGTCTTCTTCAGACCACACACTTAAGAGCCTGAACCATCGTGCATACATCCGAGCTTTCAAACACATTCAAACCCATCCCCTTTGAAAGTGAAACTGCCATGAACCTCCTTCCTTGCAGTTTAACAGTGCACTACCGTTTTGTGCAATTTAAAGTATGAAACACGTTTGCCTGCCAGGTCCAAACGTTTGAGGGTCATTCCTTTGTTCTTTTAGTTCAAGGTACAGCATTTGCCATGGTGGAGCTGTTACACTGGTGTGTGCTGTTACGTTGTGTTTGCGTTCTTTAGTTTACACCCAGCCTAAATAATTTTCAAAAGACTGGGAGCCCCTCTACTGAGAGCGAACATGATTAAAATATAATGATATGATATGGCATTTATAATGCGCCTATACACAAGTGTTTCAAGGCGCGATAATGTGTGTGATGTTCTATGGAACTTTTTAAGCTGAAGAGGCTCTGCATGGCTACGTTAGTGCCCTTACCTGCAGACGTGACGCCAATAGTGATTACATATGGAAACGGCAGTGCCCAATTACCTCATTTGCGCCTTTCCCCTCTACACTGAGCAGCTGAGCAATGCCGAACAGCAAGGTATTCATGCTATTTGCATGAGTCTTGGTTGGGAGAATGGGGAGGAATCTGTGGAAGGACTTCTCCATCAAAAAGAACATTACCAAAAGGTACGTGATTTATTCTTTCAACTGTGTTGGAGACCTATAAAAGATCTGCTATGTCACCCTGAAACTGACGTCATTGACCGCGAAGAAGCCACGGTGTAACTTCATGCTTCACAAGGCTTCGGGCACCATGAAGAGGAAGGATGCCATGAGACCCAGACATCACAAACTGGCAGAGCCTGGGACAAGTGTGTGGCATTGGAAGATTTGCACCACCTGACAGTTGTTTTCAACACAGTCCTTGCGAGGAAAGGCCTTGACCGAGCATGCCCATAAGTGTCCTTATAAATTGAAGCAACAGGTAGGACGCTACACGAGTCTTCTTGTAGTGAAGGAGCAGCCCAAGCTATACAGCATATGACAAGTGAGGTAATGGTGGACTGAAACCAGATCTAGGATGCAGGCTCGAATGAGCCAATCGTCCACATTGTGACAGCTTTGATATTTGATATCACACTACACACATTTATTCTCACATAAAATTAAATAAAAGTGTGCAATAATTAACAGAGGGGAGGGCTAACAGTAGAACAAGTTACTCTCTTACCTGGTAACGTTCTTTCAATGGGATGGTCCGACGATGTATTCCATATCTGACATCACCACAGCTGTGCTGCTTCGGAAAATCTTTCGGCGTCTGCGTCCTGCGTCGATACGCCGTCCTCGAGGGCCTCCGTGGAGCCGACGTCACCGGATGTTATAAGTAAGATGCACGACGCCCGTAGCCTCAGTTGTAGTTTTTTCCCCAGAACATGTGGCACCAAACCACTGCCAGTATGACCACAGAAAGCCTTGCGGAAACGCAAGCTGCAATCGCATAAGAAATTCTGTAGCGGGGCAGGTAGGGAGGGAGCGATATGGAATACGTCGTCGGACCATCCCATCGTTACCAGGTAAGAGAGTAACTTGTTCTTCGAGGGGATTGGGTCCTCCGACATATTCCATATCTATGACAGACTCCCAAAGCAGTACCAACGTATGGAGGAGGCAAAACATTTAGAATATAGAAATTTAGAATGCCCAATCAAATTGCAGAGTAAAGGCCCGCCTTGCCAAAGGCCAGATCCTGCCCATGGATAGAATCCAGGGAGTAGTGTCGTACAAAAGTATGGACCGAAGCCCATGTGGCTGCTTCACAGATGTTACAAATAGGAACACCCCTCTGCAGGGCAGTAGAGGCAGCCATACCCCTAGTAGAATTGGCCTGTAAGCCTACCGGAGGGTCCTTACCCGCCAAGCGGTAACATTCAGAAATTGCCAAGATAATCCATCTAGACAAAGTCTGCTTAGTCACAGCTTGTCCCAAACGCCTTCCAGCGTAACCTATTAAGGGATGATCGTCCACTCTGACCCGGGACATGCGTGAAATGTAGAAAATTAAAGCCCTCCTAGGATCCAACCTATGGAGCCTCTCCTCTTCCTTACCAGAAAGTGGATGAGGATAAAATGCTGGAAGAACAACCTTCTGGCTTAAATGAAATTCCAATACAACCTTCAGAAGAAAGGAAGGAAGGACAAACTCTAAGGACAACCCTTCCAGGATTTTGCGGCATGAAATGGCAAATTTTGCTGCATGAAATGGCAAATTTTGCGGCACAAACCTTTATTTATTGCAGCATTTTTGCGGGACATTTTGTATTAACTGGAGGGTGTAAGATTGCCACATTGCAGGAAATAGGCATAGTGCAAGGCTACAAGAGAGCCAGGGTATCATTATTATGTATCTTTTGTATTAATTTAATAGGAAGAGTCCCAGATATGTCTGGCTTGGCAGAACAGTGTTTGATTTGGCTACATTTCTGGTTTAATGTTCATGCCTATTTAATAGTATTAACTAAATTGATCATTATCAATTGTAATGCTGATAATATTCCCCTTCTATGTTCTCCAATCCCCCAAACACCCACACACCTCTCCCACCAACACACATCTCACCAACTCTCCATCACAACTTGCATTCCTTAACCTCTCACTCTGTCATACAAATACTCATACGCTATGTCACACTGTCAAGTCACAATTTACACTGCCCAGCCCTTGCCACACTCCAAATCATACTCCCAACTCACACCTTACACTCTACAATTCCTCCCGCAATATACAGTCCTTCATTCTTTTGTGCTGCTTCTGCATCTTGCATCATTTCTCCCATTCTATCGCACTCTTCCCTCATCCTTTTTCCCAATCTGCAGCTCACTGCCTCTTTCTGGCCAACCGCTTCCTCTCTGCTTTCTGGCTCACTGACCACACGCTCCCGCTACTTTCTGTACCGCTGCTCGCTCTCAGATTTCTGGCCCACCGCATCACTGCTTCCTCTGCTCTCTTGTGCAGCGCTTCCTCCTCTGATCCACTGCTCTCCCTCTGCTTTCTTGCCTATCACTTCACATCTCACCAATCTCTCTCTCTCTCTCTCTCTCTCTCATAGTGTAACCATTTTTTTTATTTTTTTGAATGGTACATTTTGACCCAGTTCCTCAAATAATGGGGCATTTAAAAAAAGAACGGAGGATATGCTATTTTTAGACAACCCGTTTTTGGAAATGAGAAGGTCACCTTATTCTCAAAGGTGACCGGCGCATTTCCACAGGCTTGAGCTGTAGCGCATATTGTGCGCTGGCTAGCGGCCTTGAATGGTGATCTGGGTAGTTTGACCCAAGTGTAATTATTTGCGGCGGAATTGACCGTAGTCAATTTCGCTGCACATTTTTTTGCACTTCTGCCAAACAAGCCAAAAGGTACCTTTCACCACCACCCCACCCCCTCCCCTACTTAACTGCTTGGTCGCTGCCGCTTCCCCTGCAACCCTGCAGTGCCAGATCCGTCCCTCTAACGCGGGTTAGATCCGACTCCGCAGGGTCCCTTTTTCGTTATTTTCTTTTTTTCTGTCCCGCCTCCAATTTTGAAGAAAAAGGGGAAAACACTTCTGCAACCACCCTAGACCAAAAATACTGAACATGGGGAGCGGGTGACACCCCCGCAACACATGTTTAGTATTTATAAAAATCGATTGAATAGTACTGGACGAAATAGGTCAAATTGGAACATTCAATAGATTTTTGTCATCAAAATGGGCAGTACTTTGAATAGAATCGCTCTCCCGACAGTGTTCTGCAAGCTCCCAGCGCCTTTCACAGGGACAGGCCCTCCAGGTGCCTGCCGCTGTAAAATGCGAACCAAAAAAATCATTTTTATCCTGTTTGAGGAACAGAAATGCAAGCGACACAGCAGCGGTTCATACCTTAAAAAAAATGCATGACAGGGTCAGGAAAGACCCTGTCATGCAGTGGCAGCCCCACATCACGTGCGCGTAGGGTTGCCTACAATTTCTACACATTTAAAAGTGCATCTTGCTTGGAAATGAGGGATGCGCTTTTAAATTGACAGAAACGCCACTTTATTTGATCAAGGAGGTGAAAAAGGCAATCTGAATGGGCGTGCACATAAAATGTGCCCATTCATGTCTCTCTTGTGGATTGGGCTGCACTTTTTTGGGGCGCAAGTGATGAGATGCGTTAGCGCATTTCATTTCTTGTGTGAAAAAAAAAGTTGAGAACCTGGCACCCTGAGTATAATTTTTTTAAAGATGCTGTTTTTGCACAAAACTGCTGTTTTTGCCGCATTTCGTGCAAAACTGCCATTTTTGCAGCATTTTGCAGGATCGCAAAATCGCTATAAGCTGGAGGGTCTGCCTTATGAAACACAGTGAAGGGTGGCTTAACTGAAAGTGCCTGCAACTCACTCACTGTGCGAGCGGAAGTGACCGCAACGAAAAACACAGTTTTAAGGGTTAACAGCCTCAAAGGACAAGAATGTAAAGGCTCAATCGGAGCACCCATAAGGAATTTCACAACAAGATTCAAATCCTAACCAGGCACCTGGAAAGGTGACGGCAGAAACACATTAGTGAGTCCTTTGAGAAACTGAGAAATTAAAAGTAATTTTGAAATAGGAACACTCCTCAGACGAGCGCTTAAATATAGACAGCGCTGCCAGGTAACCTTTAACAGTACCCACTTGAAGGCCCCTGTGGGCCAATGAAAGCAAAAAAGACAGAACCACAGGAATGTCACAGGAAAAAGAATCCACATTCTGAACCCTGCACCAGTCGCAGAACTTTCTCCAACGGCAACGGTACAGGGACTTGGTCGCCAGCCGTCTAGCCAAAAGCAACACCTCCATCACGTCTTCAGGGAAGTCTCAATCCTTGTACCTCAACCTTTCAGAAGCCAAGCGTGAAGGTTGAGGGAACTGACTTCTGGTTGGAGAACCTGACCCCCCCTCCCGTGAGAGCAGATCGTCTCGGTAGGGAAGACGACATGGAGGGCAGATGGACAAGTCGAGAAGGTCCGGGTACCACGTCCTCCGGGCCCATGCCGGAGCAATGAGGATCATCCGGGAACCGAACCTCCGTAGCCTCTGCAGCACTTGCGGGATGACGGGGACTGGAAGAAACGCGTACAGCAGTGGGAAGGACCACTCCACCACGAACACGTCTCCTAAGGCTCCTTTTGGAGGAAATTCCCGCGAGCAGAACCTTTCGCACGTCCGTTTGACACTGGAGGTGAAGAGATCCACTTGAGGGGTCCCTCAAAGGGCAAAGATCTCCAGGAGAATCTCCTGAGCCAGCTCCCACTCGTGAGAGATCGCGCTCTGCCTGCTCAGAGCGTCCGCCGTCTCGTTTTCGTCTCCGGCCAGATGAACAGCTGAGATCGAAACTTCCTGCTGGATGGCCCAGAACCCGAGCTGCATCGCCTCCCTGCACAGAGGAAGTGACCCTGCCTCCCCCTTTTTGTTGAGGTAGTGCATGTCCACTGTGTTGTCCGTCAGAATCAGGACATTCTTCCCTCGCACAGTCGACAGAAAAGCCTTCAAGCCAAGCCTGACGGCCCGCAGCTCCAACAGATTCTGGACTCAGACGGAGACCAACGGCCGCTGACTCAACTCGTTGGCATGAGCTCCCCATCCTGTGAGGGATGTGTCCGTCACGATCGTCACCTCCGGCCAGGGCAGCCAAAATGGAGCCCCCCTCATCAGATTGCCTTCGACGGCCCACCCCAGAAGGTCCTGGGCGACCGAGGACGGCACCTGAACAGGGTCCGACATCCTGCCGGAGGACTGAGACCACTGGAGCTTGAGGGTCCATTGCAGAGATCTCATCCGCAACCTGGCCCCTGGCACCAGAAGAATGCAGAATGCCATGAGGCTGAGCAACTTCAAGAACTCGAACGCCGGGAGCGTCTAGGAAAGTTGAAACTTGTGCACCATCTGCTGAATGTGAAGAGCCCTCACCTGGGGAGGGAAACACTGCCCCGGGGATGTATCGAGCACTGCTCCGATGTACTGGAGCCGCTGTGTTGGCGTCAAGTAGGACTTCTTTAAGTTGAGGGAGAAGCCCAGCTTGTGAAAGGAGTGGCAGGTGACAGACAGATGATCCAGGACCTGCTCGGGTGAGCGCACCCTGATCAACCAATTGTCCAGGTAGGGGTAGACGTGAATCCCCCCCCTTTCCTGAGATACGCTGCCATCACCAACATGAGCTTGGTGAAGACCCTCGCACAGAGGTCAATCCGAACAGCAGGACCAGAAACTGAAAGTGCGAGTCGCCAACCACGAACCTCAGGTACTTCTTGTGCTTTGGATTGACGGCACATGAAAATAAGCGTCCTTGAGGTCGAGAGACACCAACCAGTCCTGAAGTTGAAGGGCCTGAGGACTTGAGAAAGAGCAACCATCTTGAACTTGTCCTTCCTGAGGAGTTTGTTCAAACCGCACAAGTCCATGATGGGTCTCAATCCCCGTCTTTCTTCGAAATCAAAAAATAATGGGAATACCATTTCTTGTTCCTCTCCGCTACAGGCACCAGTTCTATGGCGCCTTTCTCCAGCAGGGATTGAATTTCCAGCACAAGGAGCGGATCCGGACTCTTCAAAGAGAGATTCCCTGGTGGATTGTCGTGAGGCCTCTGTCGGAAAGGAAGATAGTAGCCGTGTGCTATGATCTCCAGAACCCACACATCTGAAGTAATGGCACGCCACTCTACAAGATGCTGCGCCAGCCTTCCCCCAACTGGCGAACCATGGGACATGGCCTCATGACTGAGCTGAAGCAGCTGCGGCAATGCCCGAGGGCAAAGAGGCAACTGCCTGAGCGGCCTTGGTACCTCGTATACCCTGTTTTCCACCTCTGGCACTCCTACGTTGGACCCTTTGACTAGCAACTCCTCTTGATTTACTAAAGGACGAGTAATATCGAAAGGAACCTCCCCTCCATTGTTGTCCCCTAGGACGAAAAGGCAGAGGTTGGCGAACTGCAGCGCCCAACGACTTTGCTGCAGCTTTAGAGGTCTGCAACCTCTCAAGGCTCTTGTCAGCCTTGCTGCCAAAAAGATGTTCAGCATCAAAGGGCAGGTTGAGGAGTCGAGCTTGCACATCAGGAGCAAACCCCGACTTCCGCAACCACGCAAACCTGCGTATTACGTTGCTCGCCGCCATGGACCGCCTGATGTAATCAACCATGTCCAGACCCGACTGAACGGACTCACACATGGCGCCCTTGCCATCCTGCACGATAGAAAGAAAACCATCCCGTTCCACCCCTTCGGGAATATGGTCAGCCGCTAAGGAGATACAGTTCCACAGAGTGTGCGTGAAACAAGACACGGCACAGACAGAGTTGGCAGCCTGAAGCGCCATAGCCCCAGAAGAAAACACCTTCTTCGCCCAGCCGTCAAAACGTTTGTCGTCCCTATCAGGAGGGATGGTAGGGTACTGAAGTGGGAGAATGGAAGACCAGGCTCCCGTCCTTCACCTCTCGCGCTTGGCCTAAAGGGTCACGACCCAGACACCCGCCACGAGAAGAGTTTGTCCATTTACCAGACGACCAAATACCCTGGTACAGGAACATACGGATGTGTCCATCTGCCTGCCCAGCAGCCCGCACTGGCCATGCCGACACCTGCGGCACGGACCAACTAGACTGAAATCTACACGTCGTTAGAGATGCCATGACGACCTAGACAACGGGAAGCACAGCTGTACAAATATGAACACTGGACATTCCCACACCAATCTACACGAAGAATATACTCAGTGCTATGACGTAGGCGACAGGCATATTCACGGACGTGCATCTTTATTATTTTTCACATAGGCTTTTAGCATGCAGAAACGCAAGACGCGTCATGAACTTATGAACTTATACAAAGCTTGCTCACGCTTCCCTTGCAACCAGTTGCCACCATGAGAAGTACAATGAAGACACGATACTGGTCATGGAACTATATGCCACCATAACCTAAAAGCACCCATGCACGAAAAGGATCGCTTATGCACCAGGCCCAAGTAGGCCTCAAGCAAGAGTTCCCATGGACGTTAACAAAGCTAAAGTCAGGTTGCTGATCCCGCAAGAATGAGCCTGGTGAAGCAACTAGCCAAGGTCGCAATGTTGCAAGCTCACATTCAAAGAACAAATCATCAAAGGCACGATGTTGCAACATCGCACTCCGCGTACCAGCGTTAAAGTCATACCTACAAATTAAACCAGACACACAGTGGAAAAACAATATTAATTGTGCAGAATTCTGCCTCAAACACGGTCCCGCCTCACGTGACCAAGCCGAACCTGACGAGATGCCAAGTCCAGAAGAAAAGAGGCGTCTGGATCCCGCGCCACAAGACACAGGCAGATACAATTGAAAGGCTCAATGGACATTTGCGACAGTGGGAGCGGTCAGCCTTCCAGCTATGAATAAATCCTCACATTGTCTGCATGTACCCATAGTGAAACATTGTTGCAAACTAAAGGTACACCGAGAGCTGGGAACAGCGGTGGTCCCAGGCTGGGGAGCTCACGAGTGCACCAATCAGAACATGGGGCTCTTATCACTGACGCCAATAGCTTTAACCAATCCCCAGGAGTCTTCATGTAACAATTCTCATGTATCTAATTGTAGGGACAACCCAGATATATCACCTGACTACCCTTTATCCACTAGCATCGCTCTCTATATGTGTTCTATACTAACCCTATCACTCGAGCATCCAATTAAGAGTGTCGATAGGTTTTTTGTTAACTTTCTGATGTGATGCAAGTAGCGCGTCATACTACAGTAAAAAGGGCCTGCGAGCCCCACGATTGTGTGTGTGTCAGGACGAACGCGTACGCTCCTTGACCCATCCCTGCCGTTTGTCTAATAAACAGCAGAAGTCACCTTGCTCCTTGTGTGCGCCTCATACTCTGTCTCATCCGAGATATACACGGGAGGAGTTGGGGCCTCCCTGCCCGGAGGTCTGCGGACGGCCCGGCCGACCCCGGCAGAATTTCCCCCCGACAAGTTGGAGGCACTGCTGAGATCTGTTTAAGATCCACTTTTATTTTTATTTTTCCAAGCACTGCCGTTGCGAGGAGGCCCGGCGGCGCGGCCCCCTCTGCCGTTGCCCCCTTCTGAGGACTACAGGACAATCGCGGAGCTGCGAGAAGACCGGACAGCACAATCCGGATATTGGCCCTCGGGAGCCGGTTGAGAAGTATCCCGCCCGCGGTTGGCGAGTGTCCAGACGTGGTCCAGACGAGGGGAGGTGGCGAGCCGCTTGGAGGGGTGCACGCAGTCGAGCGACCCTGCATCGAGAGAACTTGGTGAGCATGACGCGCACAACGAGCAATGCGAAATTGTGAGGAGGGGGGAAGAATTAAATAAGGGAGGAGGGAGGTGTTGTACAGATGCACGGCGAAAGTCTAACAACTTAGTATTGCCAATGGAATGAATGGTAGCGAAACGAGTGCGAGAGCAGTCGGCTACGTCACGCGAAAGAGGGGGGGCGGAGCACGAAAACATCACGTGCGGCCGCTCATAAGACACTGATTGGTCTAAGTCGCGACTACGTGTAAGGGTGGGGGTGTGTGGTTTCCTACGATTTGTGATTTATTGATCAATGAGTAGATGAGGATCCCTATTGTTCGAGCAAGAAACTCGATAGGTAGATGACGTTTCCCTGTAGGCGGTAGCTAGTTGCCTAGTTGCCCAATACGGAAGATAGTTGGCTGGTTAAGCCCTCCTGTTGAGGGGCGTATCACACGCGAGGCGACGCAGCGTGCGCAGTCCGATTATATTATTGGTTTGATTACCTTGTTCCAGGAGAGACAGGAAGACAGCTGTAGGGTTAGTGGGGATAGATTACAAGTGTATTTTGAATTTAAAGAACATTAGAAGAATGTACCAGTAGCTCGAAGAAATCGGTGACGTCACCAATAGGGTTTAATAGGACATCGCGTGCATAAGGAACTTTGGTTGAGTGGTGAGGGAGAGAAAGATGATGAGGAAGCGGACGCGGAGATAACGGATAGACTAGAGGATCGGAAAAGGAGAAGGGGAAAGGGGCGTGGCTGCGCACGGAGAACGCCGGCCACGGCAAGTGTAAAAGGGGGAGGAGAACGGGGAAAACAGGACGACTGTATAAGAGCGTCATAAGGGGTACGCAGCCGCAGGGGGCTGCGTGCGCTTCGGCCGCAGGGGGCCGTAGGGGAAGGAATATAAATATAAAATCATATACATATATATATATATTTTTTTTTTGTATATATATAATTTTTACTGCATATTGTGTAAAAGGATTGTCGTAAGTCCCCACACTTGCGGGGCCAGGTAAACGATATAAGGGTGTATATTGCAAACTACCAGTGAAGATAAGGGTAACAAGAGGAGCTCCACTATGTCATACGGGACAGGGTCAGGGGGGTGGCGGAACACCCTCACTACCCCACTACAACACATATGTACCACACTGCCACCCCATAGGGAGAAATTAATTAAGTACAGCATAGAGTGGACTCAGGGGACTGATAACAAAATGTTGACACCATGGCCGCCTAATGGAAGTTTCGACCCATATGCCCAACATTCACTGCTAAACCATCTGCACAATACATACAAGGGGAAGAAGTTGGCAAACCATGTGGAGGTGTTTAACTTATGGAGGATGTTCCAGGGGTCCCGGCCAGGACCAAATGGCATGTTCACTATGGGGGAAACACCGGAAGAAAAGGAGATTAAGAAAGAAGGAGAGGATGGGAAAAAGGTGTGTGAAAGCACAAAGAATACGGGGAACGAAAGAGAGGGAGGAGATAAAATTGATAACTTAAACGGCATTAAAGGGGAACTTAGTAACAAGGTACCCATAACAACGGGAGTGAAAACAGAGGGGGGAGGGTTGTACCCTTTAAGAGAATTAGAAGAAATAGAAGGACAATTAAGGGCAGCTGAAGGATACTCGAACCCAGCATACAGCCATCCACCATATGGGGCTCATAGGAGGATGACAATGGGGGAGGGGAAGATTGGAGAAGAGCAGACTGTAGAGATAGGAAACGATGAGTGGGTAGCTGCACAGATATTATTGAAATTACGAGGCTCACTAACTGGAGAAGAGAGGGAGGTGGTAAAGAGATCAAACGAGGATAGTGCAAGAGAGTGAAATGAGGGGAGAGGAGCTACTACGGCAGAAGGAAGAGATTTTGGAGGAAAGATTAGCAAAACTAAGGGACGAGCAGAATGAATTGATCAAACAACTTGAGAGAGAGGAAAGGGAGAGAGTGAGGAAGAGGAAAGAGGGTAAGAACGAATTGGAAAAATTAAGGGAACGAAATGAGGAGCAAAAGAGAGAAGCCGAAAGGGTAAAAGCAGCAGCAGATAGGGTATCGAGAGTAGTGCTGAGAGAGAAGAAGAAGGAAGAAGAAGAAGAAAAGGAAATGGAATTATGGAGGAGGAGGGTACTATCAGAAACAACTAAGAAATATGAAGAGGGGAAGGTAATAGAGAGTATAGTAGAAAGAGAAAGGGTGAAATGGGAAAGGAAGAAAGAGGATGAAAGAATATTGGAACAGATGAGCAACGAAGTAATGGAGGAATTGAAAAGGAAAAGGGAGGAAAATAGTAGGGAAATGGAGGAGAGAAGTGAAGGGGGAAGAGAAGGGAGGAGTAGGGAGAGTGAAAGATGGGGAGATGTATACAAAAATAGAGAGATAGCAACAACATCAGCACTAGGGGGAACAGTTGGTAGCAATGGAAAGGGGGAAAGAGACCTAATAGACTTAAAAACAGTAACAATAAAAGGAAAAAAGGCAGAGTGGGGGTTGCCATTTATAAATGACTTTTGCAGTGAGGAGGAAGAAGGGATGGAGAAGGATGGAAGAAAGAGTGGAAGGGAAAGCTTAGATAAACTATACCTCACTAGAACAAACATAGATTCGCCATGGATGAGTAGAAGATGGGAGGAGCTGGAGAGAAGTAAGGAGGGAGTGAAAGGAATAAGGGAAACACAAACCCATGAAACCACGCCACAAACCACACCACCCACATCCCCGCCGCCTCCGCGCCCTCCCACATCACACCATACTTGTCCAGCCACCGCACGCTCACTGCACAGAATAAAGCTCGCGCCCTTCATGGACGAAATTACACCTTATGGATGTCGGCTTAGAGATCTCCCTAGTCGCAGGCAAGGCAGACAGATAAACATGCCCACATTAAATACAGGAAATGACGAAAGGAGGGAAAAGGATGGAGAAGGAGTTGGGAAAAGGGGAAATAAGGATGAAGTTGAAGAGGGAAGGGAAACAGAAGGGGAAGAAGGGTGTGAGGACTCGATATTATGGAACATAAAGGGGGACACAAGACACAACTTGATGCCACTGTTGGAGAGAGGAGGGGTTAGACCACAGTACGTCCCTTGGAAGCATACAGACAAAGAAAATATAAAATGTAGGCTCCCATCACTAAGCGGAGGTGCGGGTAAATGGATATATGAAATGGAAAAACACACCGCAGGACAGAAATTAGCAGTAGGAGATGTGAAAGGCCTGTTAATATCAATACTAGGGGATAGAGCGGATGACATCTGGAAGAGAGCGGGATTTCATGGGGTAACAATAACAAACACATCGCATGATGGGGCACCATTCGCAAACTGCAGACATGCTCTCTGGCAAGCCCTGAGAGTACAGTACCCAGACACATCAGACATAGGAGCCATTACTTCCCGCAAGATGCGTGAGAATGAAGATCCTGTTGATTATATCCAGGATATTCAGGAGAAGTGGCGCATGGAAACTAGAGAGCAATGGGACAAAACACCAGCCATATTTTACCACATACTAGTACAAGGGCTCCCAGAAGGAGTTCAGAAGCAACTAAAGAAAGTAGTGGGAATGGAAGCAAAACCATGGCCAGAAATACAACTGACTATAGTACATCACTGCAGGACATGGCAAGGAAAAATGAAACAAAAGGAAGAGGACAGAAAAACAGAAGAGGCTAAACTAGTACAGAAAAAACTTACTAAATATACAATGGAAGGGGCACTAATAACTACGCCCACACCAATGGCCCAAAGCCCCATACAAGTAGTAGCTGCACAAGATCCGGCTCAAATAGCACCTCCACAGTCTATAACACAACAAGTGCCGCAACTACAATCACACGCACCAAACATGGGAGGAGGGTACCCAATGCAAGGAACTGGGTATTATAATTATAACAGGGGGAGAGGAGGATTTATGAGAGGGAGAGGATACGGATACAATACCCAACAGCAGGTGGGGGGACTTAGAAATTCATACCCCTCAGGGCAACCAGTATACCAGGACAACACAGGGAGCTTCCCATGGCAAAGCAGGGAACCACCCGTGTGTTGGAGTTGTGGGTTATTAGGACACATGTCACGTACGTGTAGGGTCAGGCCAGGAACACCAGCATGGAATGAACAAGCACAACCTAGGATGTCACAAGAACAGCAGGGCATACAACTACAGCAGACCCTACAACAAGGAAGTGACCCACAGCAACAAATAACACAACAACAGCAACTACCACAACAACAAGTAGCGCTAACACAACAACCCCAAACACAACAAACGCAATTGGGTAGGGTGACGGTGTTGGGACACAACCCTTACACAGGAAACGGCCAATCATTGTACCCTCAATAGGACAGCCCACAGACGGCCTTGGTGTGTCCCATCCTGTCAGTAACACCTAATAGTGCGGAGGAGCCACGCATAGAGGTAACGATAGGTGACAAAAAATTATCATTCCTTGTTGACACCGGGGCAACCCGGTCTTGCATAAGGGAAGGTAAATTTAAGATGTCAGGCGAAGCCATGAACACCCAAGGATTTTCTGGGGCTAAAGGGTTGGTTCCCTTTACTGATAACGTTCCCTTATCTATAGGAGATTACGATCTTTCAGTTCCACTTTTGTATTATAGTGCCTCACCAGTAAATATACTGGGGAGGGACATAATGAACAGGTTGAATATGACTATCTCCTTTACAGAGGATGGCATAATATGCTCTACTCCAGGGATTAACATGCTTGCAGCACGACAGATTATGCAAGCATACTGTGGACAGACTGCAATTAGGGCAGAACCCATAGATGGCGAACTATTCCAGTATGGTACAGACATGGCATTTGCATGGATGCCAGGGATAGAAGGGAGAATATGGAGGAGGCCAGCAGCCTATCTGTTCCGACCAGAAACACCTGTTAATGAACCAGAAGGAAAAGTGCTAGTAATGGACATTGAGAGCATTATTGCAACAGCTGATTACATTGCTGTGCACGCCCAAGATAAGGAAGGGAGAGCATGGAGGGCAGTGATAGCACTAGCAGAAGGTTGCAGGTTGACCCAGGTATCAGACGAAGAACTGTTCTCAGAAGAAAAGGAGGAAGGTGAAATGGTGTTCATGATGAGTGTAGAAATATGGCTAAGGGTGGCTCACAAACAAGTAGCACAAAAAATTGCAATGGCACTAGAAGCACCCGCATGCACCCCAGTTCCCTTCTTTAAGGAGGATATGGCAAAGGTGCCTAAATCATTATGGACTATTAGCCCTTATGACGTGGGATGCATAAAAAGCATAAGGGGCGTAAGGATAAAACTAAAAAAAGGCGCCATACTACCAAGAGTAAAACAGTACCCACTGTCAAAAGAGGCAGACGAGGGGATATATGAAACTATAACGGCCCTTATAAACAATGGGATATTGGTCCCCTCGGAATCACCATGTAACACGGCTGTGTACCCAGTGCGCAAGGCTAAAGGGGGATCTTGGCGCTTCATACAGGACCTCAGGCCCTTGAACAACATAGTAGAAGCAGAATATCCAGTGACAGCAAACCCGGCCACGATATTGTGTGGCATTCCAGCAGAAGCATCACGATTTACAGTGATAGACCTTAAAAATGCATTTTTCTCAATACCATTGCACCCAGACTCACAAGATTTGACAAGCTTCACTTACCGAAATACAAAGTGGAAACACACCAGATTGCCACAGGGGTATTGCAAATCACCATCAATTTTCAATAGAGTAATACAGATGGATTTGGGTAATGTTGAGGTGGAAAGCACGGTGTTACAGTATGTTGATGACATAATAATTTGCAGTACAAACGAAAGTAAATGCAGAGAGGACTCCTTAAAAATGTTAACGATATTGCCTGAAAAGGGGTACAAGGTAGACATGGAAAAGATACAATACTGTCAGGAGCAGGTTCCTTACATTGGCCAACTGATATCCCAACATGGAAGAAAGATTGCACCACAAAGAGCACAGGCCATTTCAAGCACTCCAACGCCACAGACTGTGAGAGAACTGCAGCAATTTCTGGGGCTGTGTAACTACTGTAGAGCATGGGTATTTGACTACAGTTCGTACATAGGACCCCTGCTTGAGGGTTTGAGGGAAGCAAATAAAGGGGAGAAAAAATTGGGGTGGACTATGGAAATGAGGGAGGCCTTTAACGAATTAAAAGATGCGATATCAACTGCTCCAGTACTAGCATCAAGAACACACAAGGGGGGTTGTCCTGACTCAAGCAGTCAGAGCTAATTGCAATTAGTTCGGATGCAAATAAATTTAGATGTGTATCTGTTCTCCTGTTATATCTATTATTTATACATATCCAGGGGAAAGATGAAAAAGCACCAAGGAGAAAAGATATATATACCACATAAACTTGGTTAATATGAAACTGGGAGTGTTTTTTATTTTACTCTCCTCAGTTAAATGTACACTTCTACATATATAGAAATTGCATGGACACATAAATCGTACAGAGATAATGTTATACACTTCAACAAAGCATAAACAGATTGATGCATAAATGTATCAACAGGTGCCATTCATATGCACTCAGATTTTTAAAAAAAACATATTTAGTACATTCCAAGTTCTTCTTATTAAACACCTTAGAAGAATGAAAGGTAAAATGGCACTTGTCCCTCAATACAATGGGACTAGCAGAACACTTAATTGCTCTATCACAGAACCTTGGATAGGTCTAACAGAAGCCAGGCTAGAGGGTGACCAAAATGGATCGACGTCACTGAAATAAATCAAAGACAATTGGACAGTGGGGACCTGTCGACCCCGAAGGGGGGAGGGGTCCCTGGACGTTTCGGCTAGACATTAGATCACAGCCTTCTTCATGGAGCCAAGGTATGGAGACCCCCCATATAATGTATTTGTCTCAGGTTCAAGGGGTGGATCAGGTGATTCTTAATTAATTGGGATGCATGTTTTTGCTGCATTCCATTGCAACCTGCTTAATCTGGTCACGAAGGATAAGGAAACCTGCTTCTTCACGTCTGCGAATCACTAGTACTAGCATCCCCAGATTATGAATGACGATTTTTTATATTTTCACATTGCGACTCAGCAGTGATGAAAGCAGTATTGGCCCAAAAAACGAGCATGGGCTATAAACCAGTAGCATTTTACAGCGGTCACTTAGACCCTGTGATGTTAGGTCACTTCCCTTGCGAACAAGGTCTCGCTGCAGCTGCTTTTGCAGTGGAAAAAGCATCAGCAATAACAATGGGGTGTCCAACTACACTGTTTGTGGAACATGCACTATTTGCAATATTGAATAAACCTAAGTCAACACTAACAACGCAGAGGGCATCGGGGTATGAGATTATCCTGTCTAGAGCTGAACTAGCAATTGTTCGGTGTAGCACGGTTAACCCTGCAAGGTTCCTAGCAGAAGTAATTGAGGAAGGAGATTATGCCCATGACTGCACCCAAATAACTGAAATATACTCATGTAGTAGAAAAGTTGAAGAGAACGCACTAGAGGGAGGTGAGCTTTTGTTTATTGATGGGTCATCAACTATTGATCAAGGGGATGGGATACGAAGGACTGGGGCAGCAGTGGTAAAAATGATGGAGGCGCCGGTATGTGTGGCTATGAAATGTGTACAATTACCACAGCATTACTCTGCTCAAGCCGCGGAACTTGTTGCTCTAATATTGGCATTAAAGGAAAGTTTTGACAAACGAGTTACAATATATTCCGACAGTGCATATGTTACATCCACTGTCCACTCAGGACTATCAAAATGGAGAAGAAGAGGGTTTAGGAGAGCTGATGGCACTCCAGTGCAACACGCCCTCTTATTGGCTGAACTAATTGAAGTAATAAACGACCCCCAAGAACTAGCCCTAGTAAAATGTACCGCACACACCAATGGTGAAGACCACGTCTCAAAAGGGAATGCAGCAGCAGACGCACATGCAAAATATGCTGCATACTTTGGTGAGATATGGAACCCCCCCGAGTCACAGAGAGGGAGAGGGAGGGGAGTGGCGAGGGAGATGTTGATAAAAGAAGGCTACACCCATCTCCCAGCCACACAGATTATGGAGTTACAAGCGGCTGCACCAATGGCCGAAAAAGAAATATGGGTAAAAAGAGGATGTACAATGTCACCTACCGACGCACTATGGCGCCAGGGTGGCACTGGAAAAATTGTGATACCGTTGGCACTTTTAAACACCGCCCTAAGCCAATTACATCATCCAGCCCATACAGGCAAGGAAATAATTGCAGCACGAATTAGAGAAGATTGGTTCTGTCCCGAGTTAAATTCTCATGTGTCTAATTTTATCAGCAATTGTCTCACATGTCAACAGTTTACGGCCGGCCATACCCTAAAAGTGATAAGAGGTACCATACCCCGGCCAGAAGGACCTTTTCGACACCTTCACATTGACTATGTTGATATGATCAACATATGTCAAGGTAATAGGTATATGATTGTAGTGGTATGCCCATTCTCTAGGTGGATTGAAGCAGGGCCCTGTTCACACCCAGATGCATTTAGAGCAGCTAAATTCCTAGTAAGGGAGGTCTTTCCCAGGTGGGGAGTGTGCGAGGTCTTAAGGTCAGACAATGGCCCACACTTCGCAAACGAAATGTTCGAGCATATCACATCATTGCCGAGCATAAAACACAAATTTGCATGTGCATACCACCCACAGGCTAACGGTATATGTGAACGCCTGAATGGTATATTAAAGGAGGCAATTGCAAAAATACAACAAACAACAAAGAAAAGTTGGTTGTATTGCCTTCCATTAGCCCTATTCGAACTGAGGAATAGGCCAGGGTCCGACCACCACCTCACTCCTCACGAGGTGGTTACTGGACGTCAAATGCGCCTTCCTCTAACGCCAACGTCAAGGGCATTCACTGACCATGAAAGTTCAGCAAGTGTATTAGGAGATGAAATGTATCAATATGTGTCTTCGTTGGTTACTAGTGTTGTGTTTGTGTCTCAACAGCTCGAGCGCACACGGGGCGGGTCTACCAGCAATCAAGAAGAAGGTGCCAGTACAGAATTGGAAAAAGAGAACTTGGGCAAACTTGCAAAGGGTGACCATGTGCTACTGCGCAACTTCAATAGAAAGTGGAACGACAAGAGGTTTACTGGCCCCCATCTGGTAGAGGACGTATCAACAAGAGCAGTAAGATTAAAAGACAAGCGTGCCTGGAACCACCTACATGATGTAAAGATCTACAAACTGCAGACCCGCCCCAGCGCCAACGACAGGTCCATTGGAAGAACAGCAACAACATCTCCGACAGCGGAAGACAGTTCCACCACAGACAACGTCCCAATCATCCCCTTACCGTGTAATTACCCAGATTCCCCGGAGACAATAACTGACGAAGAAAGGGGTGATCCCCATACTGCCCACCCCATGGTCACTCGGTCAAAGAGTAAAAATACTTCCGCCATCTGAAGCACGAACCCCCGCCCATTTGACCCCCCAGTATAGTAATAAACTGAATTAAAAGACATTTTTCTGCACCAATACACATGTAAACAAGTGAATGTTCTCTTTTTCTCTCGCACATACAGGAACTGCGTATTATTGTATTGTTAAGAAAAGTTAACTAACGAATTCGCTGTCCAGGCGTAGATGGTACTCCCAGACGATAGTTACCCAGAAGAATTGTCACACCAATTTGTATACGAAATAAAAAGGCCAACGTACCTAAAGAAGAGGAGGGTGCGTGTCTACTACACAGCATTTCTCCTGGCCATAGAACATTATATGCCACACCTTCGACCCTACTTACCGGTGCTAAGAGACCGATTACTTAGAATAGCGTGGGAGCAGCTCTTCGCCTGGGCACTGAATGACTATTTGATAGGGAGAGCTTAAAACAAACTAACATTTCATAACAAGCATTTTTTGAGAATTTCCAGGCGGGCAACTTTAACGTCGCAAGAATACGCTGCCAGGACTGCAGCAAGGTAAGAGCAAAATGCCGGTGAGACTAGCATCTGTAATAAAAATAGTAGGGATTTTTATGGTCACCGGGGTCTTGGCTGCCTCTGTATGGCAGTACAGCTATGCTATTAATTTTATCGCTGCTCCTAAACCTAATGTACCCCCGTCCCCTGCTGCAACAAGTGGTATGTCAGGTGATATTAGTAATAGTGCACCCAAGCAACGTAGAGGTAAACGCAGCACATACTCAGACAATAAAGGTATTGATAATTATATACAAGATTCAGCACACGTTACAAACAACATATGGTACCAACACATGACCCGCATTGGTAAGCAGACAACTGAGGACAGCTGCTACGTTTGCTCATTAATTCCATACGCCATGAGTGCTTCACGAACATTTGTTGCCACAGAAATAGAGGAAAAGACAGCACAGTGCATAATATACTTGGCACTGTTCCAAACAAAAGGAAGATTTCAAGGGACAGTAGTACACATGACATGGAAAACGCGAGACTCATACCCATATGAAAACAACTTCCTCAAGACCTATTTGAGCTACCACAAGAGCAGTTTACATGCTGAAGCATTCAGATACATAACCAGTGGTCCTGCAAAAGGAGAAACAAAGAAGGTAACGCTGCAGTACCTACCATGTGATTGGTACGCCACTGAAGTTCCGGGTAAACAAGGATGTTGGGAGAGGCCGCTGTTGACGATAACAGGGAAGGTGTATCTGGACAACAGTTGGGAGATAGGGGTGATTGGCAGCAACATGGTAACAAAAGAAACTATCTCAACTATCGAGACACACAATCACCGATGTTGGACGATATGGATCAAGTATGTACCAATGCTCACGTGGGTAGAAACAGATGAAGACCCAATAACAATACTACCGTTGACTGCACCCAAGGTATGCTACCAGCATAAAGGAGAGGTGGACGTATGATATAATACCAATTGTGCAAATGTGGTGGAGTTACCTGAGGGGGGAGCGGGAACAGCAGTAATAATGGACCATTATTGGGCCTGTGGAGAAAAGGCATACCATACACTGCCTCCCCTGTGGAATGGTGTGTGCACAATGGTGCACGTCAACGTACCATCATTAGTAGTACCTAAGAAGCATGTCAATGTGGCGAACTTTCCCAAAATGGATGAAGGGGACAGAAGAAAAAGGAGATCTGCACCACTTCAGGAGGAACAAGGGAACGGGACCAACAACAATGATACTGTCCTAAATAGAATAAAAAGACAAGGAGAGCCACTGACAGGAAATTACCTGTGGGGAAGGTCGGAAACGGCGCTAACCTCAATACCGCCAGAACACAGACTATTCAGCAGAGCAGCAATGTTCTTCTCCTCAATAATACATCCAGGGCTGCAGGCTTACGCAAACGCAAAATGGCTTCAAATAACTAGATGGGAACTAATGATGATCATCAATTCTACAGTAAATGGGTTTAACGCAATAAAGGAGGAGCTACGAGCTATAAGGATGGTAGCACTCCAGAACAGATATGTACTGGACCTGCTGACAGCAATGGAAGGAGGAGTTTGTGCAAAGATAGGACAATCATGCTGCACGTTTATACCTGCCAACGATGCTGACAATGGTACACTGACTGAAGCAGTTTCACAATTGGCCCAGTTGCACTCCAAGATGGTGGATGAAAGTAGCGGTGTAAACAAAGATAAGAGCTGGTTTTCACTATTATGGTCTTGGATGCCATCTTGGCTGTCAGATGGACTGAAAATAATAGTGGGTTGCACAATTTTGGCTGGAGCTACGCTGATCATAATAAGATTTTGGAAGGCCCGGAAAGCACGTACCACTGACGAGTTGTTGGAAATGGTGGGTATGCACCCCTTGATGCCGGCAGATGACGGCCAACATACAGGCGTGATAATAATGGAGAGGGAAAAATTGCGCACTCAAATCATCACCAACCATCTAGACCCACCATCAGTGAAGATCAAGAACCCAAGAAACCCCAGGAGCTACATAGGGAAATGGGTATACTGTACTCCTGGAGGAACCTGTGAATATATGTATTGGTCATTTGAAGATCATGTAAACCATTATGGACATCTGGGAGGAATAACTAAGATATGGCGAGTAAGAGGAGATAACGAGAAAGATATGTTTGTGGTCGACAAGTCGACCAGAGGGGGGACTGAAGTGGGAGAATGGAAGACCAGGCTCCCGTCCTTCACCTCTCGCGCTTGGCCTAAAGGGTCACGACCCAGACACCCGCCACGAGAAGAGTTTGTCCATTTACCAGACAACCAAATACCCTGGTACAGGAACAAACGGATGTGTCCATCTGCCTGCCCAGCAGCCCGCACTGGCCATGCCGACACCTGCGGCACGGACCAACTAGACTGAAATCTACACGTCGTTAGAGATGCCATGACGACCTAGACAACGGGAAGCACAGCTGTACAAATATGAACACTGGACATTCCCACACCAATCTACACGAAGAATATACTCAGTGCTATGACGTAGGCGACAGGCATATTCACGGACGTGCATCTTTATTATTTTTCACATAGGCTTTTAGCATGCAGAAACGCAAGACGCGTCATGAACTTATGAACTTATACAAAGCTTGCTCACGCTTCCCTTGCAACCAGTTGCCACCATGAGAAGTACAATGAAGACACGATACTGGTCATGGAACTATATGCCACCATAACCTAAAAGCACCCATGCACGAAAAGGATCGCTTATGCACCAGGCCCAAGTAGGCCTCAAGCAAGAGTTCCCATGGACGTTAACAAAGCTAAAGTCAGGTTGCTGATCCCGCAAGAATGAGCCTGGTGAAGCAACTAGCCAAGGTCGCAATGTTGCAAGCTCACATTCAAAGAACAAATCATCAAAGGCACGATGTTGCAACATCGCACTCCGCGTACCAGCGTTAAAGTCATACCTACAAATTAAACCAGACACACAGTGGAAAAACAATATTAATTGTGCAGAATTCTGCCTCAAACACGGTCCCGCCTCACGTGACCAAGCCGAACCTGACGAGATGCCAAGTCCAGAAGAAAAGAGGCGTCTGGATCCCGCGCCACAAGACACAGGCAGATACAATTGAAAGGCTCAATGGACATTTGCGACAGTGGGAGCGGTCAGCCTTCCAGCTATGAATAAATCCTCACATTGTCTGCATGTACCCATAGTGAAACATTGTTGCAAACTAAAGGTACACCGAGAGCTGGGAACAGCGGTGGTCCCAGGCTGGGGAGCTCACGAGTGCACCAATCAGAACATGGGGCTCTTATCACTGACGCCAATAGCTTTAACCAATCCCCAGGAGTCTTCATGTAACAATTCTCATGTATCTAATTGTAGGGACAACCCAGATATATCACCTGACTACCCTTTATCCACTAGCATCGCTCTCTATATGTGTTCTATACTAACCCTATCACTCGAGCATCCAATTAAGAGTGTCGATAGGTTTTTTGTTAACTTTCTGATGTGACGCAAGTAGCGCGTCATACTACAGTAAAAAGGGCCTGCGAGCCCCACGATTGTGTGTGTGTCAGGACGAACACGTACGCTCCTTGACCCATCCCTGCCGTTTGTCTAATAAACAGCAGAAGTCACCTTGCTCCTTGTGTGCGCCTCATACTCTGTCTCATCCGAGATATACACGGGAGGAGTTGGGGCCTCCCTGCCCGGAGGTCTGCGGACGGCCTGGCCGACCCCGGCAGAATTTCCCCCCGACAGTACAACGCCTGCTTTGTGGGGGGCTGTAGCCGCCTGCACCACCAAACTCTCCGGAGTAGGGTCCGTGGTCAAGTAGCAGGGGTCGCCACTGGCTGGGCGATATTTCTTCGGCAAGGACTTGCTCACTGCCGGGAGACTCTCCGGAGAAGTCCAAGCCGCAGCCACCCTTCTCTGCAAGGTCATATGGAATGGCAGCACCAGGTCAGTTGGTGGACTGTGATATATGATATCAGTCAGGTCATCCTGCTGAAAATCCCCAGGGGGTGGGGGGGGGGGGGGACATACCACCCCATGTAATCCGTGACCCTCGACATCAGGTGCTGATATGAGGACTCGGCATGCGTGCCAGGCTCAGGCCTACCAAACTCCACCTCCGGAGGTGTCTAGACCACTGGCGTTGTGCAACGACTGACGCAGGTCCTCAAGTTGGCTATGACCAGAAAGGAGGTCATCAGGAACTTCTGCAGGACCCTCACCTTCCTCAGACCCCTCATCCACCTCAGAAATATAATCGATAGGCCGGAAGGAGGGTACAGAAAAAGGAACAAAGGCATGTTTAGCCTTGGCCAGAGCCTTTCTGGGGGGTTCCACCGTACCACGGGGAACCTCCGACAAAGCCACCTCGAAAGCTGTCGAGGAAATCGGCGCCGATGTTGAGCGCGGCACCGGCAGCGTCGACACAGGCCTCGAGGGCGGAGCCCCGAGCGTGTCTCTCGACAGCCTGGGCGCCGATGGCGTCACGACTTCCTCGGAGGTGGAGCCTCGAGAGAGTCCGTCGAAGACTTCACCGGTTCTCGCGGTCTAGAGGGCGTCGAGGACCGGGACCTGGAACGGGCATGCCTAGAGCGACCATCCTTGTCCGACCGGGAGCTCAAAGGCGCCTGGTGGTCGCGACAATTGCTCGAGCCCGAAGGCGGACGAGTGGTGTCTCTAGTACGGCCACGTCCGGCATCCTCAGACGGCATGGACGCACCGGAGCCTTGCGATTGAAAAATTGCCAACATCTCCTTTCGGAAGGAATCCCATTCCTCAGGAGTGGAATGCTTGTTGGGACAAGCAACCCGCCGACGGGCGGAGTCCTCGGACGAGGGCAGGGAAGGCGACCTGTGACAGCGCTTCCTGGAGTGCCTCGAAGAGGCAGAGGAATGGCGGGACCGACTCCCAGACTGAGAACCCCCAGACTCACGACGACGATGCTGAGAGTCGCCCCTCGAATCATCCATCGAAAGACCAGTGGAGTGTGACTTCCGGGGCTTGGCCACCTTACAGACCGACAGCTTCTTCCTACGCCCCCGCAAGGCCTTTGATGTGAGCGATTGGCAGTAAACACAGTCATCCGTATCATGGTCCTCCCCGAGGCACCAGAGGCAAGCGTTGTGCGTGTCCGTCAGCGACATCTTGGACCCGCACACCCGACACTTCTTAAACCCGGACTGCGGGGTGGAAGAAGCCAAAGACATCATACAATATTCAATGAAGAAACAGGTTCGAAGAACCGAAAGAACAGGATTCAGTAGAATCGAGGCGCACCGAGATCTCCGAAGCAAACATGTTCGCGGAAAAACAGAACTGAGGCTACGGGCGTCATGCATATTACTTATAACATCCGGTGACATAGGCTCGACGGAGGCCCTCGAGGACGGCGTATCCGGTGACATTGTCATCGACGCAGGACGCAGAAAGATTTTCCGAAGCAGCACAGCTGTGGTGCTTACTCTCATAGATATGGTATACGTCGGAGGACCCAATCCCCTCGAATTACTTTTTTAGTGTCCCAACAAACTCAAGTAATAACGCTCATATTTCCCTCCCCCAGCAAAAACAATTTAAATACTAGGTTTTAGACTAATTCCAGCGTCATGTAGGGAAAGATGTGAATCCGATTCCTACTGAGACATGTGGCCACCACAGCCAACAGTTTAGCAAACACCCTTGGGGCATAGGAAAGGTTGAAAGGCAGGACCACAAACTTGTAGTGCGTGTTACACACCAGAAACCTTAGGTACTTCCTGTACTTTGGACTGTAACACAGAAGTAGGTGACCTTAAAGGTCAGTGACTGCAGTCAGCCTGGAAGCTAGAGGAAATGGAGAATCTGGGCCAAAGTGACCATCTTGGATTTGCTCATATGCAGCTACAAATCCAGAAGCCTCCGATCCACAAGGCACAGCCCTACGGCACCAGAATGTATAGGGAGTACAAACTCTTACTCCTTTCTGCGGTGGGCACAGGTTCTAGTGTGGACTTTGCCAAGTAAGAGGTGCCACACCGCCTCCAGCAAGAGGGCATCTGGGGGTGGGGAAGGATGGGAAAGAGGAGGGTCTGGGGGTGGACTGGGAAGACAGTAACCATATACGACAACCTAATGTACAGGGACAACCTCCACCTGCCAAACACCAAATTTAATATGTTTTTGACTAGAGGTGCCAGAGGGACTATTGAGGCAGCAAACTTCATTCTTTGCACATCTGACTTTACCTTGGTGAGGAAAGACTGTTGGGTTGTTTTACCACAGGGTGCCTAACGCATACCACAGTGTGCAATGGGACCAAAATGAACAGTCTTTGGAAGAGGTGGTAGCAGGGTGCAGGAGAGCCAAACCCAGGGATTTGGCTGTGGCATTGGAGGCTTCAAACCTTTCCAATGACTCATCAGCTTTGGGCCCAAATAGGTTATGGCCGCCAAATAGCTGACATAGGAGTTTGGCCTGAAAGTCCATGCCGAACTCAGACATCCTTGCCCAGACATGCCTATGGAGTAGTGTGCCCATGTTCATTGAGAAAGCAATACAATTGGCTGGTTCCAGGCCAGAGTAAGATCGTTCTATCTCCTTACTATGTTCTGCAAGAGGGGCAAAACCCTCCATGTCAGTCACAGGTACAGTTTCCACCGCCTCAGATGACAATCCATAAGCTGCCGAAGTAGTTAACCAGGGCACAGCCATCATTCACAGCCGGAGACACCAGGATGCCAGCTGCAAAAGCCTAGCAACCTAAGGTCTCCAGTAACCTGTTCTTTCTGTCTGAGGGAAAGGCCCGGAATGTAGCTGCCTAAGACCCAGAAGTGAAGGCCTGAGCACCAGGCCCTGTGGGGTGGGGGACGAGGACAAAAAGCCTGATCCATGGGAGCAGGGTGATCCTTCTTGGCAAGATCCCGGTCCACAGCCAGAGCTGAGGAAGGCTTCAACTACCCTGCGATCATAGGGTCTACAACAGCAGGGTTAAACAGAAGGTAGACCTCCATCGGAGGATCCAGATGGAACATTGTCATGAAAAGGAACTACGGTCCGGGGGCGAAGCCGGTTCCATATGCACCTCCTTAGATGTGTTATCTGGAGTCAGGATTGTCAAGACACTGGGAGAAGAAGATTCCCTTCGTCACATAAAAAGTTGCGTACTCGCTGTAATGTTCTTTCTGATGGATACGTTTTACCACCCATAGATTCCTCATCTTTTGAAATGTATTATCAGGCACAGACTGCAGGGAAAAACAATTTGGTCAGCATCAACGGATGCACTGGGGTTTGTGAAAGTTCTATGCTAAAGGCTATAGAAATGGACTGGGGGTGACCCTGTTGTCTAGGGTTCATCACCTACTCTGTAGGATAGAGCACAGAAGAGGTAGCATGCTGATCCCCCAGTCTCCCCAGCGCAACCATAGTCTTGCATATATGAAAAGCCCTCCTAACTTCAATCTCCTTGTGCAGCCTAATGAGCATAACTCTACTCCCGATAACATCAAGCATTGGGTGGAGAACCAAGATCCTTGAAGACCGTCCAACACAGATGTTCATGAGCCACGCATATCAGTATAAAAGCATGCTTTATTAAAAGATCAAGGAAAGCAAGCATTGCTTGCAGAGTGAATGATTGACGCCTCTTCCTGTCACTCATGCAGTCAAAAACAAGATAATACTGAAGTGATACAGAAATGCAAGGTAATGAGAGCTGCAGCAATGTAGCTCAAGTGACAAGTTATTCCAAGAAAGCATATAAGGGTTTAGCAGCCTGCTAGGCAACATGCAGAGAGATAACTCTCTCACTCTCTCTCCCACTCTCGCTTCCACTCTCTCTCTTCCACGAACAGCAGAACTGACACAGGTTAGAACAATCCATTAAAAGAGCTAGAATGGTGGGTCGATGAGGAATTGGTGGGAAGAAACGCGTGCCACAAGGCCCACACATTGCAGCTTGTTTGATTTCTACAACTGGAACATCCCTCTAAAAAGCTGTTGCTAGACCCCTTGTGCAGGGAGCCGAACCGCCAGAACCACTTTGTTAGCCATAGTACAGCAGTGGAAGATGCAGAAGGCAATCCGCTGAGAGACAGTCTGCTTCATCACTGTTGTGACCGTGCAAAAATTACTGAAGCTCACAAAAAGCATGCAATCTTTCCTGAAGTCTTTCATTCTCTAAACAAAGAAGCTGGATGGGGTCTTGGATCCAGGTGATGAAAACAAATTTAATAACCATCTTGGGAAAGGAAGAGGACCTCCCCTTCAAAATATCAGTCTCAGTGGAAAAGGACAAAAGCTGAGGTCTGGCTGGCAAGAGGATAGAACTTACTGGAGAAAATCGTTTTGCAAAGTGATAGCAACCAGGAAATTTACATTTAAATTCAGTAGTCAACGCATACAAGAGTGCATTGGGCTGCAACGGAGTGACCATCAATAATGCAAAACTAAAATCAAGCCCCTCGCCGGAACAACAAACCTGAAGAAACTGGTATTGAAGAAAAACATTGGCAACCCCTTTTTAAAACTGCATAACAAGCGGAAGGGAGGAGAACAAGCCCTATTTGGGAGTCCATTTGAAAACGGAGTGCACTAGACATCCTTTAACTGCAGCATTTTATAGGTCTTTTTTTTAGTGATGTAGCAAACAAAAAGTTCCAACAAAAAGGATCAAGGTCTCTATCGCAGCACCTGCTAGATAACTCGTAAGCATAGGTCAACTAAGTTGTCAGCTTTCTAGAAGATAATGCGGAGGACATCATTAGACAGATCTCACTCCCCCTCAGGGCACCAGCCAATTGTTCAGTTTGCTCACAGAGACAATGGCCAAGACACCAGCACAAATAAAAAAGGACTCTAGAATATTGGCACAAATGTTGTTGAAAGGTAAACATAACCTAAACACTACAATATGAACCCAAAATTACATAGTAGAAAACTGACCTCATCACCAGCTAGTGTTATAAAATGAAGAAGCTCTGATGTCCAGACACAGATCAGCTGTAGAACCACACTAAATATAAAGCCAGGTAGTCTTTATTATACATATTTACAGTTATGGGTTCCAGTTACTCTTAGTATATATTACATGACAGGAAGCACGCAGTACATCCACCAGCCATCCTCCCATCCCCCAGCTCAGACCCCAACTGACATTCTTGGAACACTTACAGAGAAGCACTCGCCAACATTCTCCTGAGCTGCCAATCATTACACTCACCAACATTCTACACAGCATACCTAGGTGGCCAGCAGGACAGGACAAGACTACAATAATACATTACGACATCCCCCTTCCTACACAACATACACATCGCCTGTCAAGCCTCACCCAGACGCAGTGCCACATCCCGAACCAAACACTAAACCAAAACACCTTCCATCCAAGACTGCCACTCTTGGATCCAGGGCCTACCACACCCTAGCACAAACCTATCCACAGGGAAACACTCCAGGAACAAAAACTGATGTGGCAGGATTGTTATGCAATGCTATGCTACCTTAGGCTATACCATACAGGTAGGCCTCAGACCCTCCATGTCAACTCCCTCTGCACACAGCACCATAGATAGGCCCAAACCACTCCTGGGGGTTTGTAGGGTTTCTACGAATGCTGTTTATCCATAATACAACATGATGTAACTTTAGGACTTGCGCAACAAGGTCACAAGTGAGATGTCAACAGTTCTTGCCAAACGTCTGCAATATCGTGCCAAGTAACACCTCCATTGTGAAAGTGCTAGAATATATTAGTGGTTATCTATGATATTCTATATAATCGTCAGTCTAGGGGCGGGCCCCCTAGGGAGCTCCTTGTGCCGACTGCCTGAACACTTGCATACTGTGTTCCCTGCTGATCACTCTGTATGCTATGTATTTGCGATGGAATAGAAGAAGCTTGGTTTACCACCCGTCTGTCTGATCTCCTTATTTGCTACAAACTGAAGCTGGCCGAGGGGGCGTTATCTTGGCCACCACAGAAATGATGCTGTGATCTCTGGTCAGGACTGTGCAGGAGTTTTTCTGGGGGCTACCATCGACCACCACCGCAGGCCGACTACATTAGGTCCTCATCATACTGAGGGCGCTGTTAAAAAGCACAGCACACCTGTTATATGCAAAGTGGTCAAACTCAGCAGTGTGATTGCAAAGTGGCCTCTGGGAAATCTGTCGCAGAGCACAACTGATTTTCCTCAGACGTAGTAGTAAATATCAACCTTCCGTTTATGGCACTGTTTTTCTCGGCACTGCACGTCATTTTGACTAAAGTTTATTTGCAATGTCTTATGTGCGCTCTCTCTCCTTACACACCCTGATGTTTTGTGTTGGGTATTTGTATGCGATAGTTGCACAGCAGAGTGTTTCAGTCGGGCGCACTCTGTGGAACTCGCTTCCACCCCACATTCGAGTCACCGAAGACTACATGTCTTTCTGAAAACTACTGAAAACGTGGCTCTTGCCTTAATGAATCAACGCTCAGAACAATCGAAATAAATAACCACAATAAACAGAAACCCAAGGTTGTTGAACAAAGAAAACAAAGAGCACAGGGAGTCGAACAGATAGAAAGACTAAAACGGATAGTGTAACTAAAACATATAGGGCCTCATTACACAGTAGGCGGTAAGGGTTTACCGGTATTTTACCGGTACCGGTAAATCCTTACCGCCTTACTACGAGGTCCCTTTGCGGGTTGGGGATTTTAACGCCTGCTTTTTGCAGGCGTTAAAAACCAACCCGCAAAGGGACCCAGGGAGCTAATTACGGTACCGCAATTTGCGGTGCCGTAATTAGCGCCTTCCCCATTCCCATTATGCCCTATGGGGCAAAATTGGGAATGGGGAAGGGCAATGGTGGAAGGGGGAATTACCGCCCCTCCAACCTTGGAATGGGGCGGTAATTCCCCTTTCCACCAAGGCGGTGCTGGTATTTTACCGGCAAGAACCATGGCGCTAATTGCGCCATGGTTCACCGCCTACCGTGTAATGAGGCCCATAGACTGAGTAGAACGAATGAAGTGGATGGAACGGACGAAGTGGATGGAACGGATTTGAGCGGATGGAGTGAATGGAAAAAGAACGGAAAGGATGGAAAGACTAGAACGGATGAAGTGGATGGAACGGTGGAAGGGGATGGAACAGATGAAATGGATAGAACGGATGGAGTGGATGGAACTGAATGGAACGGATGAAGTAGATGGAAAGGATACTCTAGATGGAACGGATGAAGTGGACGGGACGAACAGAGTGGACAGAACGGGCAGAGTGGACAGAACGGGCAGAGTGGACAGAACGGATGGAACAGACAGAGTAGATAGAACAGATGGAGAAGACGGAACAGATAAAGTAGATGGAACGGATGAAATGAATGGAATGGATGAAATGAATGGAACAAATAAAGTGGATGGAACGGACAAGGTGGATGGAACAGATAGGAAGGATGAGTGGGTGGATGGAATGGATGGAGTGGATCAATCGGATAGTGTAGATAGATGGAGTGGATGGAACGGATGATTGGATGGAGTGGATGAAACGGATGATTGGATGGAGTGGATGAAACGGATGATTGGATGGAACGGACGAAGAGAATGGAACGGACGAAGAGAATGGAACGGATTGAAGTGGATGAAAAGGATACAGTGGATGAAGCATAGTGTGGATGGAGCGAATGGAGTGGATGGAAAAAGATGAAAAAAGAAGGGAACGGATGGAATTGATCCATCTCTGTATATCCCTGTACCTCATATTTACACTATGCATATGCTATGTTCCTGTATCCCCATGTTATCTGTACAACATGTTTACCCTATCCATCCTGCGGCTTTATATACGTATGCCGCCATGTACGCCCCCTGTCCTGCTCTCGTGCTGGTCGCAGGCGCTTTACTGATAACCACCATATCACACTACTATGCTTACTCTCTCCTATACACCATCATTCAACTAGAACACAGCTATACTATGACACATTCGGCCTAGCTATTTTCATACTAATATGACCCCACAAACACCTCATCATCCTAATAAAACACAGCTAGCTGAGCACATACCGGCTAGCTTAAGCGTCTCCTCAGGCCTAACGCAGCCAGAACTCAGTCTGGGTGTCCACCCTCCAGACTGAACACATCCAACTGATTTCCTTAGTACCACACCTACGGCTCAGAAGCAGCTATCATGCAACAACCACACCAGCTGCACACATATCCGGTGCGCCCACACACCATACGACCCTCTCTCACTCTACTGAATTGAACTGCGGTTCCTGAGGGCGTTCAACCTACTAGCGCTTTGGAGGGCATACCAATAATACATAAGGCGCTAAATAAATGCCAAGTAACATAAAGTCAAGCTCTGAACTACAGAATGCAAGAGGTGCAGTTCTTAAATTTTGTTTCGCTTGTTGCATTTGCTGTTTGGATTATAAATTGGTCAAGTTACATTTAAAAGTTTTGGGTTAGTGTTCGTTTTGCTTCTTGCACTGGTTAAAGAGGAAGTTTAGAAAGTCATTGCATTTTTCTTGTGATTTAGGAATAGGGCCACTGTGTGATGCCATGATATCTGGTTTCAGAGCTATTAAGACATGATGTGGTCTCCAGTTTGTGTGGGTTTCAGAGTCGCTGCGTCCGTGGTTTGCGTGCAATGCCACATAGACATGGTTTGTGACTAGGGGTGGTGTGGGTGTGCTGTCACATGGCCCCTACGTTTGTACACTGGTTCTGATGCATTTTCCATTTGGTGGCTATTAATGGTGCTTTTAGGAACGTTGCTGATCGATTGCTGTGAATTTCTGTGGGCTGCAGATTCCATGATTGCAGCCGACAGGATTGTCTTGTGTTTTTTTTTCTGCCGGTGTTATTCAGCCATGGTTTGTCTTGCCACGCAAGAGGATCGCTGTGGTATGCCATTGCCACAAATCCTTGGACTTCGTCAGATGTCTTAAATAAATAGCTGCCTGCAGGTCTGCAATGTTTAGGGAATTGTCTTATTCCCTTGGGGTTCTTTGTGTGTTTTTTTGGGGGGTTTAACGAAATTACTTTGTGTTTATTTTCTTGATTATTGTGGGCACTATCAGAATTTATTTTGCTATTTATCACCAACGCCCTGTCCATGCTACAGACAACTTAGTGCTACAGAAATACATACATGCTTTTCTTCCAGGCACTGTAAGGCCTTGATCCACAAGAAAAAAGTTCCTGTTTAACTAAATTTGCGTGATTGGCTTCACACCTTCATTGCTTTACTTATCACAACACTCAGTCCATCTCAATGTTCTTATTTCAACTAAAAAGGCGATGTGGCTGGACTTCAGCCATTTGATAGTTAAGTGTCAAATGTTATTGCTGAGGCACCCTGAAACGGTTCCTTTGGTCCAACTTGTCTGACTATCTTTATATTCAGCAAACTCTTTGCTTGTCCCCGTCTCCCTTTGAGTACCACCTATCCGGTTTGTCTTTCTGCTGTCACCACCAGTAAATACCAATTGCCAGGAGGTTGTTTGCACCACCCCTCTTGATCTGCAGTACCTGCGGGCCTACCTCCCTTTGAGTCTCCCCCGCTCTTTTGGATTTTTAGACTTAGCTATGTGCTCTGAGCTTTCCACAACACGGCTCACTCCTGCAGTAGGGACGAATGCCGTCTTCATGTTGTCAACATAGGGGGCATTCACCTGTAAATATTTGAAAGAGTGGAATTTTTTGACTCTGGTTCAAAAGGGGTTATAATGGCCACTGGAGGGGTCGTTTCAGGTGGGTCATCTTTTTTTCTTGCACAAGGCTTTGGAACAAAGAAAGTGTAAGGTGTTTGATGGTCACTGGTCAGCTTATTTTGCATAGTACAAAGTGTCTACGGACAGATTGCGCAACAGTCAGAATAGTTTGCTTAAAGGATAGTTCCGGGACTTTTTTTTTATTGTCCCTACGGGTCGGCCATGTGTTTGTAAGCATAAATCGGTAGATCGTGGGAAACTTTCCTATGGACCTTACCCGACTTTTCGCCCATTATCGCACTCGAAATCAGCCTCCATTTTGTGATAATCCTATCATTTCGCCCCATCGACCTGGCTCACCTGCCTTTGCGGCACTAAATCAAATCCCCCGCCCCTGAGCCTGACATCAGCAGACGCGTACTGCCCATTTCAAGCACGTCTCGTGTCAACAATCGCTGCGCCTCAGCTATTGACGTGTTGCCATGGAAATGGCAGGACGCCTCTTTCCCCAATAAGTATAAACAGACCGTTTCACAACACACAGCAGCAGATTTTCGATTCCATTCCTCTCTCTGTGTTACTTTGAGTATTCTGTGACTCGTTTCAGTGCTCTGGTCAGCTACCTTCGCCGCTTGTAGCCCGTGTGAACACCTGTACCATCTCTGTAAATTATTTTACTATCTTTACCGCACAATGGCCACAATAATGCCGTATATGTACGAGCCCGAGTACACCGAGGAGGAACTACTGGAAAGGCAAGCACGCGAAAACGATGGGGATTCGGACGGCAGTTGGGAGGACCAGTCAACGGATGAAGAGCCTGGACCATGTCGCATGGACGGCGTCTCCACCTGGTGCACGTGCAATCGGTGCGAGCTAATGCCAACTGAGGAGGAGAACTGCTGCTGCCGTGAAAATTCCGGGTGCTTGGCCTACATTTCGGAAAGCGAGCAAAGTCTGCAGGAAGGCGAGCAAAGTCCGCAATGCATCACCGAGCTGCCAGAGTTCAGGGAAGCCTGCCTCTCACGGACCGTGTTGAGGATGATGATGGTGCTTATGCACGAACTTCGTGGCACTGTTCGTCCGCGTAATCCGAGTAACGAGTAAGTATACTCTGTTTGTGATGTCAGTGATGCCACTACTATTTCATGGTCGTCTCCCACATATAAAATTACATTTACATATCATTCGAACGCATGTAAATTGGTTCCATATAGTGCATTTTCTAGATATAATTTTTTTCTAAGAAAAATGACATGTGTTACCTGAATCGACATTGATAAGAAAGTTTTGTCAGTTTAATACAGTTTGCATCTTTTTTTTTCACAGGTGGTACAGGCTGGTGGCCTATCGTTGCTTCACTTGGTGGCTTCACGGGAGGCTCGGACACCGCGTTCGGAGAGTAATACCTGCCTGTGCGGTACTTGCCATTAGACAACATTTCCCCAGTGACAGTGGACAATACCGCGGATTTTCCCTCGATGTGCTGCAACCTCAACTTTACAATGTGTAATGTTTATTATTTATGTTTAATTAAAATCTAAAATAAAGCCCAACATATATTTTAAAAATGGTTGTTTTGATTTTTTAAATGAATCTAGTGTGTCTCCGTTGAATAGCCTTCCAGTGCCTTGTCTTGTCACACCACATGTCTCCGGCCAGCATCCTCCCTCGCCCTGGCCGCACACCTTCAATCCACATAAGTGTGTCTCCATTCACGAGTCTTCCTGTGTCTTGTCTGCACGACCACCGCCCCGATCCACCCCCCCCGCCCTATCAAAGGCAGTTCGCACCAGGGTACTTGCGCTGCTGGCAAGTGGAGCTGTCAGGGAGCGATAAAGGCCAAGAGGTGCCAAGACCATGTACACTTGAAAGTGGTCTATAGAGCATGGGTTGTTGTTCCCATGTCTACCTCCAGACCCCGTGTCTCCTGCCAAGCATCCCCCTCACGCTGGACGCCCCCCTGCAATCCACATAAGTGTGTCTCCATTCACGAGTCTTCCTGTGTCTTGTCTGCACGACCACCGCCCCGATCCACCCCCCGCCCTATCAAAGGCAGTTCGCACCAGGGTACTTGCGCTGCTGGCAAGTGGAGCTGTCAGGGAGCGATAAAGGCCAAGAGGTGCCAAAGACCATGTACACTTGAAAGTGGTCTATAGAGCATGGGTTGTTGTTCCCATGTCTACCTCCAGACCCCGTGTCTCCTGCCAAGCATCCCCCCTCACGCTGGACGCCCCCCTGCAATCCGCATAATGCCACGACATATACACGTCATTCATTCACAAACACACCCCTGTTTCGAATTCTTTATAACCCACTTCATATTTCTAATGAGAACTTCTTTGCGCTTTGCTAGTCAACCCGTGAAGGTGCTGGTTATCTGCTCTTCGTCTCTGTGAACTTCCGTGACCACTTTGAGCAAACTCGTCAGTTTGCAACCTGTGAACTGCTCCCTGTTCTACGACAAGAAACTACTCTGATCCCTGCATCTAACTGTTTGTTCGTCAAGGTAAGTCCATGTACCATAATCATTTTGCGTCCAATTTTTTAATTTATATCTATTTGCTAGTAGTCATCAAATTGCATCCATGTTTTCTTTTCGTTCACGACAGTACATGCAAGGAACTAGTCACATGTTCTGAGTTTAGTCAAATTACTTTTTCTATTTTTTGAAAGTTATTGAAATACTTATCCGCATGTGAATAACGTGTATAGTTCCAAGAACCAAAACGGACCTTGCATTGAACCTTTTATGTGTCATTTAATGTTTTAACACATTGGTATTCATAGAGAATTGTTGATCTTTACTTTTCAGAACTTTCCATAATGCCTGCCTGTTCCATTGGCGGTTGCCCTTCGAAGACCCATAACAAATCTGAAGGTACTATAATGCATGTTTTCCCTAAGACAATAGATCAGATAAGAGAATGGGTCAGATATTGCGGATATCCAGCCTCTGAGCTAGAAAGTAGAGTCCTAGAAGTCTTTGCGGACAAGAGGGGTGATCGATACCGCATCTGCAGCAGGCACTTTAGCCCAGACATGTACTCCACATCATTGCTAATAAAGAAGAAAACTCCGCGAGCGAGGCGAAAATTGCTCTCAACCGCTATTCCCACTCTATTCGTCCACATCCCTCCACTGGTGAGTCAAGTTTACGTATTTATCTCTCGGCCTTGCGGTAGTGTGTAGCATTAGCTAACAATAATTTCCCCATTTATGTATCCACTCAATATGAAGGCGGAAGATTCTCCATCCGTGTCGTTATTGCAGTCATCAGCCACTTCAAGCGCCTATCGGGTAATCTTACTTAGCTATTCTGACACTGACTTGTTTTAGGCATGTAAATCAATAGTTTTAATTGATCGTGTAATTATTTTACCTAATGGTACACCACAGTACTCGTCCTCTAGTCTTTGTTTTCAGTTATAATTATTGTTATCCAAAATAATGCAAGTACTGTCTTTCAGGGAGATGCTGAGGAGTCCAACGCATTGACGACAACCGTAGATGTCACTCAGATGCTCGAGGTACGTTTCCGGACAGTTCCATCGATGGAGATCATCAGATCTTGCATTCTTGTAGCGTGATTGTTACACACAATGTTTCTTTCGTTTTTAGCCATTGGTATGTCCTTCTGTCGTCGCCCTCCTATGTGTCTTCTTTTTTCAATATTGTGTTCATTACTAATGAAAGTCCTATGTTTCAGGGAGTCGATGGAGCATTAGTCCAAGAAGAAGGGGGAGCATGCAGTTACGGGTCGGCGCAACAGCTTGCAGAAGTGTGCACCGCAGTTACAGCGTCCCTTGATGTTCTTATGCATTTCGAGGTATGGATACTGACAGATCAATCATGCGAGATCAAATGACGTGATTACATCCGCTATACTTCCTTCTTTATTAACGCAAGTACTATGTTTCAGGGAGCTGACGGAGCTTCTTCAACAAGAACATCACCCCTAGTAGTTGATGCAGATCTCTGGGTGGTGACACTTCCAACGATGGAGCAAATCGAATAATATTTAGATATCCATTATTTATTTTAGACAACTGATCATTTGTGCAGGTCTATTTAGATGAGCCGTTGACGCCTGCAGAAAGTTTATGTTCTTTTAAACAAAATAGAAAACCATACTAATGCAATTACTGTGTTTCAGGGAGTTGCTGAAGCGTCATCTTCAATAATATCATCAATGGAAGTCTATGCGGAGCCCGAGGTATGGATCTTGACAGTTCAATCTAACTAGATCAACAATGCGTGAACTATTGTTGTTTGAATGTTCTACACAATGCGTTCATTCGTGTTTTGCTATTGAGATGTACGTATGGGTATTGGTCCCCAAGTACATTTTGTGTTTTCAATATTATTATACATACTAATGAAAGTTCTATGTTTCAGGGAGTCGATGGAGCCTCAGTGAGTGATGGATGTGCTTATCATGAAAATATAGTCGTTGCAGCGCGAGAGGAAGTGGAGACATGCACACACGAGTCGGAGCAACAGCGTCCAGATGTTGAAGTTCGAGGCAAGAAAGTTTCAAAGAAAAGAAAGCAAAAGAAGGTTAGTGTCCTGTTGTCTTTCACTGTCAATAGTTCAATACTGTAAGTTGTGTTTAAACTGAACATCCCTTTTCTAATCTGTCCTCTAGTTGCGAGTGGGTGTAAGAACTAGATCTACACAGACAGTGAAGCGAACGAGAGATGTTGCTTGTCAAACCTTTTGGCAGGGACTTGAGACTGGAGATGCATCGTGCCAATGGGAAGAATATGAAGTGATTGACAACGGAGCTATACCACCACCAGCCATTGATAGTGAATGTCCTCCTGGTAGTTTGGATGCAGTCGGAGATCAATTAACAGAATCCACACCCGCAAAAAAATAGCGCGCGAAAGTTGAAGACATTGTTTTTTTCTCCCATCTCCGGACAAGGAACAGTTGTTGCAGTGGAAGAGAATGACATGGACGACAATGAAACACCATCAATATCACTCAGCATAGCGGAAGACGATATCAGAGATTGTACCTTTCATGCGAGTGACATGTCCTCAACGTTACAGGCCGAACCAGCTGGGATGCAGAGTGACAGTATAAGGAAAGAGGCCAAATTCATTGTATTCGATAGCTGTTTGATGGATATTATTATGATGATGAAATGTGGGCATTGGGTTGGTGGGGAAGTATGTGGGGAGCCATTGATTAATGTGACTCGTGCAATTCGAGGCACTAACCTTAAAATACATGCCACCTGTACACAATATCATCCGTTCGCATGGTCTGCACAACCCATGCTGGGGCAACTGCCAGCAGGCAATCTACTTTGTGCAACGGCCGCACTTTTTAGTGGTTCAAGTTTTAAAAAGTTACAGTATTTCTTTCAGTTTGTGGGAATCCATTTCATTGCGAAAACTCAGTTCTACAAATACCAAACCGATTATCTATTTCCAGCCATCAGCGAAGCTTGGAGAATGGAAAAAATGTCAATGGAAAGTACATTCGCGGGCAAACGCTTCAGGCTATCCGGTGATGGACAGTGCGACAGCCCAGGATTTTCAGCCAAGTACTGCACCTACCACTTTCAGGACATGGAAAGTAAGAAAATTGTGAGTTCGATGGTCGTGCAGGTGTCACAAAGTACATCCTCAGTGGCCATGGAGAAAGTTGGCTTTGTAGCATCATTGCAAGAACTACAATCGCGGGGAATGGTGATCGACCTGATAGCCACGGACAGACACGTTTCAATTGCCAAGACAATGAGAGAAGAGTACAAAAATATAAATCACCAATTTGACGTATGGCATCTTGCAAAAACAATCAATAAAAAATTGTCGGCTGCAGGAAAAAAAAAAGATATGCAAGGTATTTCACAGTGGTCCAAGTCAATCAGCAACCATCTTTGGTGGAGCTCAAAAACATGTGAAGGGTCGTTGGAAATTCTACTGGAAAAATGGCGGTCAGTAATGTTGCACTGTAGCAACGTACATCGATGGTCGACAAATGAACATTTCCACAAATGTGAACATGGCCATTTGTCCACAGAGGAGGCACGGAAGAAGAAGTGGTTGATTCCTTCATCACCCACTCACAAGGCCATTGAAAAGATTGTATTTGATAAAACTATAACAAGAGATTTGAGGGGACTCACGGAATTCTGCCACACAGGAGATTTGGAGGTGTTCCACAATATGTGCCTAAAGTACAGGCCCAAAAGATTGCATTTTGGCATGGAAGGCATGATAAATCGGACTCTTCTAGCGGTCTTGGCACATAACCATAATGTTGGCCGTCAACAAAGTAGGACGACCGGAACTTTAGGGACGCTTCGCTACAATAAGGCCTTCACTAAAAGAAGTAAACAATGGGTGATCAAACCAGTGTTTGAGGATATGCAATATGAGTTTATTGAGAGACTTATCGTAGATGTCCTCGATAGGCACATACATGGAGTGGTGAACGAACCTATGCAGGGGACAACTGCATTGCCACCCAACATTGCCTCTGTTCCATGTCCACCTAAAGCAGAGCTCATTGAGAAATACACATCACGGTTTAAATGATTGTAATTTGATTGTCTGTTCTCTCGAGTCTCCTCATGTTGCAGGCCCAAACTAGAAATGTGTGCTCGCTCAAAGTGAAGGTCAGCTGCTTTGATGTTTTGCTCGGGTGGCGGAACGGCCCACGACCCAGTATAAGGTTCTATTGTGATTTGACCTTGACAGGCCGGGACCATCCCGAAAGACTAAGAAAAGATAATGAATAAAATTTCATAAACGAAACGATGAGCCACGTTCATTAGAAGAAGTAACGTCGGCAAAGAAGGAGTGGTGTTTCGGGTCTGCCCTACACAGAGACACAATGGAAAATGCAAATATAATGTAAGTAACTTTTGATGAGTTTATACCGCAATTTCATTACTATACAGTGGCTTTAAAGACGGGTTCAGTTGTACTTGTTCGTTCTATGTGGCATATTGTTTTCTACCGCGCACTATCTTGAGGAGAAACATCTGCTTTTACTGAAGTACCTCAAAACCTTCCTCTTTGCTTCTGCTTTCTCTCTCCCTCTCCCCTGCTACAACTGGTCCACTGTCTGCGACCTCGGTCCTGGGCCCTTCCACTCTCCACCTGCACTGCCTCCCTGTCAACCCCTGCACTGGGGGACTGTCTCAGTATCCTACAGCCCCCCCTTCCCAGCACTTGTTCTGCACTTACCTTGCACTTGCCACCAGCTGGCCCTATTTATTTATTATTTTATGCTACTTACCTTGTACTCCACTCCCCCCCCCCCTCCATGCCTCGCCACGCCTTTAAACACTTGTGTACACCCAGTAGCGCTGTCCTCGCTATGAAATGAATAATTTTAATAAGGATCTGATGGTGAGACTAATTTCATTTTTTATGTTTTTAGGTACATCATTCACTACTGTCTGTGTCACGAGTACCAGACACCGGCGGACGGCTTCTACAGCCGCCAGTTGCTTCTCCGCGTGAACAACGTTACCACCCTGACCATTTTATGGGACGATCGCCAAGTACAAGTATGCCCTTACGCGGTACTAACGGTTAGATGCAACATACCTACCGTTGTGGTGGCCTAGTGCCTCGTTGTTGGAACAGCCATGCGATTATCAGTGCGACCGAAGAGCTTATTTTTATCGTAAACCAACACCCTGTGTACTGCACACGAACATCGCTTCCCTCAAGACGAACTAATTTGGATCGAGAGCAAAGAAAAATGCAAATCGCTGAATATTCTCTAAACATTTGATGTCCAATAAATGTACTTTGCCAAATGTACAATCTTGCCGTTTGCTTTTAAACCACGGTTTCACATTCCGAATTGTGGCGCTGTATTGTGAGATGCTCTAAGACCCTGTGTACAGCAAAGGACCATCGCGTTCCTCAATACGAACTTTTTGGAACATGAGCAAATAAAAATGCAAATCGCTGAATATTCTCTAAACATTTGATGTCAAATAAATGTACTTTACCACATTTACAATCTTGCGGTTTGATTTCAAAGTACAGTTTCATATTCCGAATTGTGGTGCGCTGTATTGTGAGCTGATCTGTGTTGATTTCCGGGGTCTGTGTGGAGTCGCGTAGAAGACGCCTGGGCGCGTTTGCCTACGCAGCTCAGTCACGTCACGGATAGAGGCGGGGAATATGAATGTTTTGATAAAGTCTGTTTCAGGGGCGGGGGATTTGATTTAGTGCCGCAAAGGCAGGTGAGCCAGGTCGATGGGGCGAAATGATAGGATTATCACAAAATGGAGGCTGATTTCGAGTGCGATAATGGGCGAAAAGTCGGGTAAGGTCCATAGGAAAGTTTCCTACGATCTACCGATTTATGCTTACAAACACATGGCCGACCCGTAGGGACAATAAAAAAAAAGTCCCGGAACTATCCTTTAAGAACTCTAAGGTTAAGTTGAAGGAAGACCCTATCCCGACATACAACACCTTTATTCTTGGGAATTGATTATAATTGCAAAAGAATACTGTTTACTTGCTTTACCTTTTGAAATTTTCAGCAAGAACACTGAGTATTAATTGGAATAGAGTTATAGTTGGACCTATTTCCTGTTTCTGGTTTAAATAATGTATTCCAGTGACAAAGAACTGGCTGTCTATCTTGAGAATTACTTTATGTTTTTTCATTCATGTACTATTTCTAATTTTTGATTGTTTGAAAGTTTCTATACCCAATCCACAAATGTGAAATTTATGTTATTGATTGCATATGTTCCTATAGGTTGGATTTTTATTATATGCACCACCTTTTTGATAAAGTTTTAATATCAATTTCAAAAAATTCTTATGTTTATTTTCAAGGAGTGTTAAAGTACACATAATTGCATGTAACATTGATAACCATTATGGTTATATGGGTCAGGACCGGGTGAATGTTTCCAATTCATTTAGACTTCACATTGGCCAACCCTGGACATACCAGTACTTTTGTTTTGTTGAGAATATAGACCCCTTTGGCCCCCTACTGGTATGTTACCCCCAGGGCAGACCACTGAGGCTACAGAGTGGCCCTCTCTTCTGTATATATGAAGGAAGAATTAGAGCAGTACAGACAGCTCTCAAAAAACAGCCAGCAAAACAGGAAACACACTCACAAAACAGGCCTCTACCCAAGTGCTTCTGCAGACACCAGTTGGGATTCCAGTTCAGAAGCACCTACAGCAGCACCTGTAAACCTTTTAGAAGAACTACCACCATTCTCTCCTCACCTGAGAGCATGCACACCTCCTTTTCCACCCCCACCGCCACCAGCTACGCCACCGCCTACCGTCACATTCCCACACCACCCTCCCTTAACTCTCACCCCCCTGCCTGCTTCCTCGACCAATCCATTCACTCGGCAAAGAGACTTGACAACTTCTCCTCACCCGGTCTCGCCTCCGCTTCCGCCACCAGCAGCCTCTACTTACACGCCACCCTGGACCAGCTCTCAACCAAGTAGGTTCCCACCTCAATGTACATCCACTCCCCTGCCTACCCCCCAGTGCTGAAGTCGCATGTCTGACTCAATTTGTCAGAAATACATGGAGTACCTACAAGCGCTGTCCAAATCCTACGCTTTTAAATCCAGACAGGACGAACTTACCAGGCAGGATATTCAATTGTCACGTTCATCCATGTCTTCCTCACTACACAATAGGGATGCTTCCACATCCTGCGCTGCGCCACCACCCTTATGCCTATGCGCACCTTCCCTAAGGCAAATACAGAGGCAGAACCTATGGAAATTCACACTCCATGGAGCTCCACTGACCTATACCATATGGCACAGCAATTCCCCACTTTGCCTGCAACCCCACTGCTTTCATGGAACATTTGAACACAGTGACTGCCTGTTAAGATCCCATAATTGGAGACCTTCAGCAACTCCTACTGGCTGTGCTCAAACATACTCTATACAAACAAATTATGGACAAACTGCAATGGCCTGACACTGGCAGCTGGGGAGGCTAGTGCTGCAAATATTACCGCCCTCATCAAAGTGAAATACACTGTCAAAGCTATCTGGTCAAAGATCGTCACATGCAAACAAAACCAGTCGGAATCTCCCCCGACTACCTGTCTAGATTAACTATTTCACTAAATACTCTGGTATTGCGAACGCTGGGGAACAAGCTAAACCTGCATTCGTTTCTCATTTTGTGAATGGTCTCCTTCTGGATATTTCAAACAATATGCAAACTGTGCCAATTGGGTGGCAGGCTCAATCTATTGAAAAAGCACAGCAAGCAGTGCAACATTTCTACGACAAACTCAAACGCCAGGAGCAGGATGGTACTACATGCCTCATGGCTTTGCAAATACAGCATACTCAACAAAAGACTGCCTCAGGGGCCCAGGGATGACCGGGTACCCCACACGCCAGACCCTTTTCACCAGACCCACCTGCCACAACAGACTTTTGCACATTCATTTTTGCCTGCCCAACGACCCCTGCCAGCGCAACCTTTCTGCAGATATTGTAAGCAGACGGGCCATATCATCCAGCAATGTCTTACCAAACCTTCCAGACCACAGCAATATGGTCCCACTACTACTCGCAATGATTTAATTCCTAACAGTTCTAATGGCTACCCGGGACCCATACAACCTGCCCCTCCACCTACACTTCCTTCTAACGGGGGCGCTACCAGGACATTCATATCTCCTATGGTTCACCATGACATTGCCAGAGAAACCCTACCGTGCGGTCTGCTGCTTTGCTACCACTAGACCGGTTTGGTCCCCATCTCAAATTTGACATTCAGGGGATGAGAGTGAACTGTTTGATGTTGGGGCCAGGCGCTACACGCTGCAAGTGGCTGAATTTCCAAATGTGGACGTCTCAAAGGATATAATCAATGCTGTTGGCATATCTGGCACCACTATCCCACACCCTGTATCAAAGGAGTTGTCTGTGTCTATTGGTCCCATTACTGAACACCATGCTTTTCTGTTAAGCCCTTGCTCTCCTGCTTATTTGTTAGGCATTGACCTATGTAAGATGCATTGTGTCATTTATTGTTCTCCTGATGGTATTTATCTAGCGGTCCCACAATCTAAGCAAGCTGAATGTTTGTTTCTCCTTCAACAGCCCACTCATCAGGAGCCTCCTTCATTACTGACACCGGCACAAGCTTCACAGGTACAACAACTTATTGACTCTGTGCCAGCGGCCCTCAGGGCAGCACATGCCAATGAGGTAAGACACAGTCTCTCTGCTAAACCTGTTTGCATCAGTCTCAATCCGGAAGTTCTGCTCCTGCGTGCCCCAGTACAGAATATCCCCTCGAGCAGAGGAAGGTATCAAGCCCGTCATCTCTTCCCTCATTGAACAGGGCATACTCTATTTCACTAGCCTGTGCAATACTCTGGTGCTTCAGACTGAGAAAAAGGGCACAGGCAATTTTTTATTTTTTATTTATTTGAATTTGTAAAGCACACTGCAGCCCAAGGGCATTGAGGCGCTGTTGCAAGAATATGTCTTAGTTACAGGATTTAGGCTTGGCTCGTGGTTACAGTGAACGCAGGGAGGCTGGGTCTCATACAGTACTCACGGTCTGCACGCCCTTAATAAGGCGGTAATACCCTCACAAAGAGGTGTTAGGTCTGGAAAAGATCTGGGGCTACGCTAATGTCAGGACTGTGAGGACTCTGGGCTAGCTAGCCTTTTGGTTGTAGCCTCTGAGCTTCTATCCGGGGCTACAACGAAAAGACCCGGGCTATAGCCCCCTCAGTTCCCCCTAGCAATACCTCTGCCCTCACATCTGGTGGTCCCAGACCCACTGACCATCCTCTCCTTTTTCCCAGGCCCATGCACAATTTTTCCCTTGCACTGATCTTGCCTCTGGCTTCTTCTCTGTACCCATCCACTGTGACTCAGTATCTCTTTGCGTTCACATATATGGGACGTCAGCTCACCTACAGGTCCCTTACGTGGGCTTTATTGACTCCCCATCCCTCTTCTCCCAGATTCCACAGGAAGTCTTCCAGGATGTAACCTTCCTGAGGGGCTCCACTATGATCCAATACATGATTGACCTGCTATTTGCATCATCTTCCTTTTAGATCTTTTAGAGCTGACTCCCAAGTGCTCCTCACAGCCCTGGCAGCAAAAGGTCTCTAAGTGAACAAAGCAAAATTGCAGCTCTGCCTACCTACAGTTCGCTACCTAGGACACACATTTCCCACAGCGCTAGGCGCCGTGCCCCCTCTCAGGTGTCCTGCATCCTACAGTGTCTAATGCCCGTCACTAAAAGGCAGCTGTACTCCTTTTGTCATTTATTTTATTATTTTTATTTTATTGTAAAACTTCAGATCAGTAAATCAATACTGAGCTTTTGTTACATTATTGAGCAATCATCATTGTCAATGCATCTCATCAAAAGAACATTATCAAATTCAGAATCTAATCAGAATCAAAAAAGAAGAAAAAAAAATCCCAGTGGTTGACTTGATCAAGTTCATAGGTCATGGTCCATCTTATAATTAATCGGCAAGTCCATCAGTAGTTACACCACATTTGATTTGTTCGATTTTCGGCTGTCTAGTCTATTTATTTCTCTGGAGTCCTTTTCAGCACTCAAGATCATGTCTAGGTAGTCAAATTAGTCGACATGATAACTTGATGTTTTGGCCTGCTGCAACATAGGCCCACCATTCTTCCAAGTTATTGTTTTGTGGTTTGAAGCTACTCAAATGTAGAATGCTGATAAGTTGTTCCAGCACAAGTAGTTATTAGATGTTTTGAAGACTCAATTTCTCCAGTATCGCAAAATCTGCAGATGTTATCAGTAGTATCCTTGTTCCGTCTTAATCATAGCATTTCCTTATTATTCAAGGCATTTAGCCTGAATCTTAGGAATTGGTTTCTGTGGTGACGTGAAGGGCAGTCTAATAGATATTTAGGGGGATCATGTAACTTGATTTCTCCTGTTGATACTGGAAGAACAGTTTTCAATTTGCTGCGGTTTTCTAAATTTATGATCCAGTCCCAGATTTCAAGTTTTATTTTTGCATTTTGTGGGCGATCGAGTAGCTCCTATCTACTTATACAGGCTGCTTCCATGATGGCCTCTAGTTTTAGCTTCCAGCTTTGTGTCAGATTGGATTGGATCCCCTTGTTTTCAATCGCAAAGATTTGATATGCCGGAATTATCGCACTAAGATACATTCTCCTTAAGGAAGTAAGAGATTGCCATTTGATTGTCATATGTAATGAATTGACAGCCAATTCATATCTCAGTGCAGTCATTGAGATATATTTGGGGTGCCTAAGAGCTTGGCGCCAAAACGTGCCCTCAAGTCTTTGCCATAAATGATGGTTAAGGTTCCAGCCTGCTTCTGCTCCGAAGGCAATTGTTGGTAAGATCTTCTGGAGGTAGAAGGTCATTATTGGCACAATCGTGAATTTCCCGTATTCCTTATAACTTTTCGCACCTTGTAGACCTAGTTTTTTCGTTCTATGAAGTCTCTGGTCCAAGCTGCTTCACAGATTGAGTCGTTAAACATCACACCAAGATATCTTATTGACCTTACAGTTTTTAATTTGGCATTTGCAATCGACCATCTGAACTTTTCATCTTTTTTTGTTTGCGCTTTGCCTATGCACATGATCTTTGTTTTCTCAGTGTTTATCACCAGCTCATTTTCTTTCAGATACTCATTTAAGCGGTTCAGAAGTCGTTGCAAACCGATTTGGGTATAGTCGGTTAAAACCAAGTCGTCCGCATAAATGTGGCATTTTATTGAAGTTCCGTTAAGCCTCGGAGTGAAGCAATGAACTGTATCCAGCCACAAGGGCAAGTCTGCGAGGAAAAGTTTGAACAGTTCGGCTGCCAATGGGCAGCCTTGCTTAACGCCTTTAAACTTTGTTATTGGCTGAGTCAGATCTCCTTGCTGATTCACCCTTAATCGTGCAGTTGTTTTTGCATGTAGGGCCTTTAGTGGTTCCAGTATTAAGGACGGACAGTTCCACTTGGCTAGTTTCAGCCACAATTTCTCACGATTTATTCCATCAAAAACCTGCCGCAAGTCTATGAATGCACAGAATATCTTTCTCCTGGCTTCTTGGGCCTCCAGCTTTAAGATGGTTAGTATTAGTAAGTTTGCTTCGACTCCCACTCTCTCTGTGAAGCCTGTTTGACGATTATCTGTTATCCTTGTTTCGGTTGCCCATGCGGCAAGCCTCTGTCGAAGGAATGAGCCAAAGATCTTCCCAATTGTGTCGAGAAGGGCAATAGGGCGATAGTTTGCAGGATCGTCCCTATTGCCCTTCTTGTAGATTGGGACGATTGCTGTCAGCCACGAATCTGGAACAGTCTTGGTGGAAGATACTTTGCTAAATAGGTATTCGATTAATTTTGCCCATTTTTCCTTATGCTTTTTTAGCATTACATTTGAAATTTGATCCGGACTGGCAGCTCTGGAATTTTTTAGCTTTTGTATGGCTAATTCTATTTCGTCTCTTGAAGGCATTATATCCCATGCTTTGATTGGATGATGAGCTTCAGGCCGGATTTCACTTTGTGGCTTCTCATAAATCACGGAGAAATACTCTACCCATTTCGAACTGGTGATTACATTTGAGCATGTAGGTAATGATTTTGTATGGCCATTATTTAGGATTGCCCAAATAGCACTCAATGTTTTTAGTGATTAGAAATTCTAGCATTATTTCAGCACAGTTTTGCTCAATCACCACTGCATGCGATTTAAGCCAATGGCGATATGCCTGACGTCTTTCCTTAGTTCTGATGCGTTTGCATTCCGCTGTTAACTTTGTCTTTTTAATTTGTCGCAGGTCTTTCCTTAAATTCTTTTTTGCTGGGACAAGTTCATTACTGAAGCAATGTTTATGGGTATGACCAAGAATTCTTGATGAAACAAGGATCGTCGTGAAGTCCATCAGCAAAGGTGCATTCCCCACGTCATTTGATTGATTTAGTGCAAGCCGTAGTCTTTCGATTTGTGGCCCTTTAATTCTCAAACGGTTAAAAGCTGCATTTGTTGATAATTGAGCTTTGTATATGGATGTTGCTTCATCCCAATCAGCCTGCCAAGATAGACGTAGCAAATCGTGGTCACTGTTGGTAATTATGATTACTGTTCGGTCTACCACCTTTTCTAAGACATTTCTGGATGCCCAGATGTAGTCCAATGTAGTTTGGCTTCGTGGACCTCGCCACGTTGGTTTACATGGCTGCTCACCTTTTGTGTTGCCATTTAACATTGTGCAGTTTCTTACTGCGAGGGCAGCTGACCAGATTTGTCCTCTGTTTGGAACTACATTGTCTGGAATCCACTGGTTTGTCACTTTGCTTTGATCATACTTAAACCAACTACAGTTTAGATCACCACAGAATATTACAAAGAGCGTGTTATAATTCAGTATTACTGCATCAAGGATGTTACTGCACTTATGAAACTCTTTGTGGTTATCATTGCTGGATTCCAATATCCATTAATTAGCAATAGGTATTTCTTCCCGCTGTTTTTTGAAGATGTTATTTGTAAGATTGTGCCTTGGACGAAGGGATTGGGATTGTGCGACTCCAGAGGGGTCAGCCAGTTGTAAATTTTTACCAGGGTCAAAAGACCTGAAAAAGGGCGTCCCCTTACGTTTTTTCCAGCGGGGTTCATAAAGATACTGAATCCATCTTGAGTCGGTAATTCACGTAACCAAGTTTCTTGCAGACAAACTACAAGAATGTTGACCATTGGTACCTCAAAGTTGTTGAACAGATGTACAAAACCCATGTGTATTCCAAGATAACACAGTTTGTACCTGTCCGTACCCCGTCAATCATTGTTATTGGTGTTTGACGTAATTTGTTTGGGTTCCGGTTCTTTTATTCAACAATGGGACCCAATCTTTGCCTTCTTGCCGGGTTGCATGAGGATGGGATAGTGATTTTCGAAGTGCAGCTCGTCGTTGTTCAATTTTATCACCATCATCACTTACTTGTGATCCTATGTTTCCATTTTCCAACGTTTGATCAGGTTCTAATGTAAGATCAAAGCCAAACACAAGCAGCTCTTCGATGGCTTGTAATATGTTTTTCACGGCAAAAGATCTAATGTGCAGTAATACCTGGTCAGAGGTTTTTTCTGTTGGATATTCAACGATTTTTATATCATCCGAGGTTATTATTCTTAGTAGTGGTATACAGACAAATAGTTTCATTACATTTGCTCCATTTAGATTGACCTCGTTATCATTAGTTTGAATATTTTGTAGTTGCACCTTCCAAAGTCGACTGTTTTTCTTAGGACTTTTGTTCAGGTGAACCCTGGACTCATAATGTGCTCCTTGTTTCAGTTGATTCATGGACAGTTTAGGATTCAGTTTGGAAATTTGAGTTGGCAATTATGTTTGTGAAGTTTTGTCATTTTCTCGTGCAATCACATTCTCACTTCTGTTTTTTGGGGAGAGATAGCTTTGCTTGTCTCCGATTTTCGGACGCTTGAGTGCGCAAATGACCTTGAGATTCTGAGACAGGGCTTTGGATCGTCGGCTCGGCTGAGTCTTCTCCATCAATTGAGTACGTAGAAAGGTTGCATAAGTCGACCGTCGAAGATGCAGATGTATTAGCATTACTCATTTCTTCAGATTCGAGTCGGTGACGTTTAGCAGTTTGAGGGTTTGGTGTGATCTTCGGCCGGCACTGGCCGGGGGACCAGCTGGTTTATGCTACTTGGTCGTTCAAACATGCTAATTATTTTAGGTGTGGTCAGATTCCTTATGAATTTTCTGACATTTGGGCGAACAGACTTGTTTGTTGATATTTAATTTATAGATTCGTGCAGCTTTGGCTTCTTTTGGATTGCTTGTAGGCATCCCATTTGTTGGAATTGATTTAGCCAAACCATTGAAGATGCCGAACGAACATTGTGTTATGCTGTTAGGTGCGGCAATTTCATCAGCTATAAGTTGGTTATTGGAGGCTTGTATCTTGTTTAAGTTTACCGGATCAGGAGAGAGGCCGACTGGGCATGAATTGGAATTCATTGAATCGACAACTCGGCCAGCTAGACATTGGCTGTTTGCCTCAGAAGCGGCAGGATTGGTGCTCCTGTTTGATTTCGAGTTGTCATTGCAATGGCATCTGTTTCTTTAACCAGATTGTGAGAACTAAGGCAAAGGGTTTCAGTTAATACAGAACCTTGGTTGATTTCAGCCTGGTTGTGTGTCACCTGCTTGGAATTCTGCGATGGTGTAGGCGACTTTAATTGGCTCGGTGCTTTAGATACGGTTTCCTTAGTTTTGAGAATTTCTCGTGTTTTTTTTTTACTAATTGCTTGCTTTTCCGCAGTTGTGACGTAGCCATTTCACGGTTTCGAGGAGACATCCATCAAGTTGTCGTTTTGGCAATGGTGCCGAGCGGCTAGATCACAAAGTCTTTCTTGTCAACGCGTGGATAGTTCAGATTCCTTTTCCAATTGCTGTTGAAAGAATCCTGTAAAGAGTTCCAATTTTTCCATTTTATTTGCAAGGTTCGCTAACATAGCCCCTTGATCGCTGATTGCTACAATAAGCAATTCGTATAGTTTTGTAAATGGGAGCATCGCAAGTGAAGAAGCTGCTAAAACATTATTATGTATCTGAGTAAGAGCTTCGACAGATAAACTGGTTTTTGAGTCATGTAAAGTTGACAATTCCTTCCTGCTTGGTAAGGCATATGAGCTGTCCATATTGCATTGTGTATAAGGAGAAGGGCATTTTTGTAATTTGTTGTGTGATTGAACTTCAACAGGAATGCTTTTTGTTTTGGGACGTGGGGTGCTTGCATTTATGAACAAAGTTTCCGGCTCCTTTAAAGTCGTTTGATTTGACTTTTGTTTGAGCTCTACAATTCTTTGTAGTCTGTGCGCTCTTGCCATGACGCTTAGGTCCGCAATATCATTATTCAATGGGGATTGCAGTGAGTTTGAAAATCTTGCGGGTGTAGTTTCTCGATCATTTTCTGTGCCGATGATATCCCTGGGACTCCTTCCTTTCATTTCAGGCACTTGACATGCATAAGCGCTTTGATCGCCATTTTCCTTAGGGGGATCGTTGTTAGCAGACTCATGTGTGACGTTGATTGGAGGCCGCAAGTAATTTTTTGCCAGACCAATCGTCTTTTTGATGTTTGTTGACAAGGCGTATGCACTCGTGTCCTTTTTTGGTGCATTGAAGGCCAAAGTGTTGATTGACAATTCTTTGTTTCGTGCATGACCGCTATTTGTCCCCTGCCTGTTCTCATGTGGAGTGACCATCTCATGTTGAACCACTGGAACAGCTGGGAGAGACTTGCAATTGTGGGCATTTCGAATTTCAGTTATGGGACGTGGTTGAATTCCATTTTTATTTCCGTTCGGAAATGCTGGAACTTGATGTGAACCATGCTCAATCAACTTCGAAGAGTGATTGTTTATGAGTCCTCCGGTCAGAGTGTCAACATTAGATTGAGAGATCAGCTCCACATCTGTGATACAAAAAGGGGAATAGAAAACATCGCAAGTCTCGCCACTGTCGATTCTCAGTGCCGTCGTTAAGTGCAGTAATGGCAAGTGAGTTGCAGGAGAAATTTCAACAGTCATTGTTGCCAGATCAAGTAATGACAACAGTGTTAACGTTTTTTTTGGCAAAGGAAGTTCAACTCCACTACTGGCTCCATTAATGATTTGGATAGGCTCGCCAGCAACTTGAACACCCTCTTAATTTCCCATACTTGCGGATAAATGATTTTGCTTTTCCGCAAGAGAGTGGGGCCTGATGAAGTGGGGAAGTAGCAAGACATTCATGACTCAAGTCGCCAGGATGTTTTGCCGATTGCAAAGGCAGAGGCACACACTTGCTTGCCTTTTCCTTCCCGGCTGTGGCTACTTTCATGGCGGACCAAGGATTTAACATCCGCTGATGCTGCAGCGTTTTCCGGTGGGTCTCGGGGCCGCCGTCCACATTCAGGGTCATTGTTCCAATAGATCTGGGGAAAGGCGAGAATTCGGCGAGATGTGGCAGACTGGGGCAGACTGGGAACTCGGTGCCTGAACTCCGCGCCAAGAATGTATTTAAATAAAGAAACACAAAAACAACGTAGGACTTGTCCACGTAGTGCAGCTCCTCTCGGCAGAAAACAACATGCAGACTGGGAACTCGGTGCCTGAGCTCCTTTTTAGGAATTGGCAATTTTTGTCACCCCTGGATCCTTGATTATGCTTGCAAGGTTGCACCTATACAGGTGATGCTAAATGACTCCCAGCATGACAAGCTCACATGGTATCCTGACGCTTCCACAGCCTTCGCCAAGGTCAAGACTGCCATCTCCATTGCTCTGACCTTCGTTCTTCGAAACTATGGTGGTAAATTATTCCCCCTGTTCTGTGATGAAAAAGAGGGCTATTCCTTAGCCGTACTCGGACAGGAGCACGGGGACCTACATCGCCCTGTAGCCTATTGTAGCTTCCAATTAGACCCTGTGGCTTCCGCGTTTCCCAAATGTCTCAGAGCGATAGCTGCCACTACCCTTCTCCTTACAAAAGCTGACAACATCGCCGTAGCACATCACAAATGTAGCAGTACCACGCTCTGTATTAGCACTCCTCCTCAGGGGTAAAACAACACCTATCGGCTGCACGTCTCACCAAATATGAAAAACTGCTCCTCTCTGCCACCAACATCACTCATCAGATGCGCCCCACTGAACCCTGCCTCCCTCCTGCCTACACCCGATGGCAGTCACCCACAAGACTGCTTTGCAGCGGTTGACGTATCATCACCAAGAACGGATCTCAAGGGTATCCCCCTCCCCAATGCAGACGTCATTCTCTTTATTGAAAGGTCTTGTCTTAGAGATTCTACCGGGAGATTACAGACATGTTTTGGGGTGTGCACCTCCTTTGCAGTATAAGAAGCTTTTCAGCTCCCATCAGTACGATCAGCACAAGTTGCTGAACTCATAGCCCCAACATAGACTTGCATGATCGCCACACAATACACAGATTCACGTTACGTTTTTGGTATATCACATGACTATGGGACCCTCTGGAAACAGAGGTTTCATAATTGCACATGGTACTCCCATTCTCAATGCACCCTATGTTGAAGCCATGCTTAATTTGAATCTGGTACTTACCGAGTTGGCTATTGTGAAGTGCAAAGCCCACACTCAATGTTCTGACAGCACCTCGCAGAGTAACGCGCTGGTTGATGACTATGCGAAAAATGTGGCTCTCCATGGCCCTCTGGCTCCGGATTATGAGCCGCTATTTCTCCTCTCAGTGGAGGACCCCCTAGCATCTCTTTCCGTCCTGGCGGACCTCCATGACGCAGTCCCCCAGGCCAAGAAACAGGGCTAGGAAAAGCATGAATGTGTGCGTTGCTCTGATCGCCTATGGCCGGATAACACAGGCCGGTTAGTGACCCCACTAGCACTCTTCCCATATTTTGCACGTGTTGCTTACAGTGTCCCAAGCAAGGTTAAGATGACCTCAGAGGTCCAGAAATATTGGTTCGCCCCAAGTTTCCCTCCATTGCTCAGAAATACTGTGCTCCATGGGCAACATGTCACACATTTAACCCTGGAAAGCCTGTCAAACCCACTCCAGGGGCACATGAAGTCCCTTATGGCCCCTTCGTGAATATCCAAAAAGATTTCATTATTTTACTCCCAAGTGTGCCTCCTTTGAGTATGTCCTAGTAATTGGTACATTTTCAGGATAGACGGAGGCCCAATTCTGTAAATAGGCTGTAAATAGGCTGATCCATTACAGTGGCCAAGAGAACAGAACATTTTCAGTGCCTTGGGGATCCTCCAGCACGTTCACTGTAGTTTTCAACCACAATCGGCAGGGACAGTGGAACGGCAAAACTTCAACCTGAAGCTCCATCATGCCATGGTCTGCCAGGAAACCGTTCTAAACTGGCCTGATGCCCTCCCGTCTTGGCCTCATGGACCTAAGAAGCTCTGTAAAAAGACTACATGGGCTCTCCCCCACAAGATCCTCATGTGGATACTTCACCACCTTCTCCTTCACCACCTTCCCCTGAGCTCTGTGACTTACAAATGAATGATGATCTTCTTGTGTCATATTGCCAAAGACTAATGCTCGTTGTCAGTTCTCGCTTCCAGCAAATTCAAGAAGCTCTGCCTTGACCGCCTGAAACGCTGCGCCACAGCCCGCTGCGGGCGATTGGGTGGTCCTGAAAGTAATCAGCGAAAATGGTCCCTGCATCCGCGCTAGAAGGGACCTTTCCAGATCTTAAATGACAACCCACACAGCTGTTCGCTGTAGAGGAAATGATTCCTGGGTTCACACCAGCCAGTGTGTGAAAGCAGCACTTCCACTTAACGACGGAAAATGGCCAGGGGTCCAGGACAAAGACAACACGCCATCTGCCAGCACCAAAGACACAGCAAAGCTGCAATCTATAGGGGTACAGGAGAAAGAGACCCAGCTTCAGCAGCCCCCTGGGATCCAAGAAGCAAAAACACCTGAAACTCTGCATCCAGCACTCGTCGACGACGAAGTTCCGCTACCTGTCCCGAGGTACAACTTGCAGAGTGCAGCCACCAGCTCACCTGACCTCAGCAGGTGACCCATCGCTCTCACAAGTTTTTACTACACTTGTCTCTGGCAGGTGATCCATTGCTCTCAATGTTTTTCCAGCTCCATGCATCTGTCATCATCATCCTCCTGACGGGGATCCTGAACCTTTGCATCATCATCTCACCTGTCTACCGGGTCCAGTGACAACAGACACTCTTTGTAACTTTTGGGCATAAGGCCCCCATTTCTGTAGGGTTGGACTACTAAAGCTAGGAATACTGCTGCTATTAGATGAGTTTATGTGGAGTATTTGCACCATGTTGCGGTTTCTTAGCATATTTGCTCTACCTCACCCTTCATACCCCATCTTACACCCGGACACCAACACCTTCCTCAACTTCTCTTGGGCCTAGGCTGACCTAATGATTGTTATATATGTTCTCACACTCCTATGTACGCCAGTGCATTTCATCCCCATCCCATTCAATCTTGCTGAATGATGTTATGACCTCCGGTTAAACAACCTTTCTTGTTCCAATATGACCCATCCCTTTCCCCAGCGATTCTTCTACCCCAGCTACGCCAACACTAAACCACCCAGTAGACGGACCGCTTGTGTTCCACATGCTCTGATCTCTTTCACCACGTTAGGCACGCTGCCTTCTATGGGTATTATGCCGACAACCCATGCCCTTAATAGAAGTGCTAATACAACCACCAGTAACAATACTGCTGTCTGTAAAATAGGACGATTTTATAGTAATAGAACCAACATAGCTCTCTACACCCACAGAGGGTTATATTTCCTTTGTGGGGCTACCACATACCAATGGCTCCCACCTAACTGGGCTGGTCAGTGCACCATTGGGTTCATTCGCCCAGCAACCCGCCATGTGTCCCTTTTTCCATAAGTTCACAAGACACCTAGCCGGGCCAAACACGACGCTTGGACATGGTTCAAAAGCCTCGTAGGGTTTCTGATCCCGAGCATTGGCACTACAACTAACAGGGCCGATCTTCATGCCCTATAACTCCTCCTCAAACAGGTAGCTAACAGGTATGCAGATACTGAAGAGCAATGGTTCTCATGAACAGAATGGTGCTCGATTATTTACTGGCTGCCCAAGGGGGTACCTGTAAGTTTATAGGACAAGAATGCTGCACATTGGTTCCCGATAACGCCTCCCAGGTTGAGGAGTTCATAAAACACCTCCAAGGAGTATGTACCACCTTACAGAGTATCAACTAGGGTTATGCAGGCTCACTGTTAACTTGGATTCAAAACACTTTTGGTTCACTTGGGTCTTCCATTCTACATGGTATTTTAATGATTGTTGTTATAATTGCCACCTTTGCAATGATAGTTTTTCTTATTCGCTGTGTTCACTTTCCCACCAAGGCCAGACTGCTGCCACTTGAAATACGGAAGTTTCACATTACGGAGTACGTCTCAAAAGATTCCTCCAATAAACAGGAAATGATGGATGGGTTACGTCACATGTCCAACTCTGAATGGGCGGAATTTTTGAATTGGGACCTTTCAGGTCAACACTCTCAGTCTCTAGATATACGTCCTTTGGGTATCAGTTGTTGTGCCTCTCCACCGTCTCATTATGGCACCCGTATACATGGGCATCTTTGATTTCGGATATACCGCAATCCTTCTACCTATGGTCTACGCCCTGTCTCCGGGCGAGGAAACCAGGGGTTGATGTGGCAGGATTGTTATGCAATGCTATGCTACCTTAGGCTCTCCCATACAGGCAGGACTCAGACCCTCCATATCACCTACCTCTGTACACAGCACCCCAGACAGACCCAAAGGTTTTGTAGGGTTTCTACGAATGCTTATTATCCATAATACAACATGATGTCCACGCAGGACTGCGTCACAAGTGAGATGTCGACATTTCTTGCCAAAGGTCTGCAATATTGTGCCAAGTAACACCCGCATTGTGAAAGTGCTAGACATATTGGTGGTTGCCTAGGATATGCTATGTAATCGGCACTCTGGGGGCGGGGGGGGGGGCCCTAGGGAGATCCTTGTGCCAAGTACCTGAAAACTTGCATGCTGTGTTCCCTGCTGATCAATCTGTATGCTGCGTATTTGCGATAGAATACAAGAAGCTTGATTTACCACCCGTCTGTCTGATATCCTTATTTGCTCCAAACTATGGCTGGGCGATGGGGCCTTATCTTGACCACCACAAAACACACCAAAAAGGTGGGGAAGAAAAATGACAGGGGAGGGAACCACAGGTTATCTAACAGAACTAGCATGCATCCCTCCGCTTTGTATCCAGAGTCTGGGTGGACCAATCAGAACACCCATGTTCACAACTGCAAACCAGGAGGGTGGTGCTATATCCAAGTGCAGCAACACAAACTGGGGTAAGTAATCCACCATCTTCCACCCTCTCGCACAAAAGCTCAATCCACACAACCTTTCCACTTATCACCCATGCCACCATGTCCCATCCAGATATACACCCTAAAGAGACACTCCTACAAAAACTACTCCTCACTATCACTGCTACCCCAACCAAAAATAGACCAAACCACACCACTCTATCTTCACCATGCTCACAACAAACAGAGAACAGATCATAACAAATTCAACATTTAGGTACTCTTGGCAGTACCACATTACTAAATTAAATCTAAAATATGACTGCAAAACTTTAGCTGACAAATGCAATTGACCACATTTATGTACAATCCTTGCAAGGTCCAAGATGCATAGAATCCTTTTTCTGCCCACATTAACACCTTTATATGAAGCAGTTCATCCAACTGCCATTCACATTTCGTTTTTCATGAGATAGACCATAAGATTCAGCCTTCTCCTTTTCCTTTTAGTATGTACTGAGGTGCCTGATATAACCCCAAAGCAAGGTGCCCAGCTGTAGACACTAGCCTACACTATGGAGACAAAAAACTGTGCCTCATTGATCTAAAATTCTTTTCACTCTGCTTAAACCTTGACAGATCCAGTACATCAGCAAAAATAATGGAGTGCACTAGGGGTTAGATGACCATGCATATATACCCAAAATGTTAGGCCACAACACAACATGCAACAAAACGTTGCCACGAGACAATGGTCAGACAACTTTCTGTCCACAAGTCTTTCTGGGCCCATGGCCCACACTACATCCAATGCTCTCTTCCAAAATAGCTTCCTTCTCGAGCCCTTCCCTCAGCTACCTCCAACTCTCTAAGGGTTAGACACTTCTCCAGGCAGAGAGTGAGGGGTAGATCTCCCTCCTCTCCAGGTGCCTCCCTCTGTAGTGGCCTCCCTGCCCCTCTCAAACTTGAGCTCTGAAGCATCTCAAAACGTTATCCTCTGCTTCTCCCTCTCCCTACCCTGCTGATCTATCTGTCTGCTGTACCGACTGGTTGCTTGGTTACCCTGAGAGTATCATTGGGCACAAGGCACTTTCTTTTTTTTTTATAACTTTGTTTATTTGGATTTAAACAGCAAACAACAACATAGATATAAACATAGGCATTCGTCAGAAAAACACGGCGGTATAGTCAGTGATAAAGGCAACACAGGACAAAGAAGCAATGATACATTCGTGCAGCAGGTAATAGCTGGCAATACTGGTTACGTCTCGTGTCTTTGAGTTAAGGGGGGGGTTGTGAAGGGGAGAGCAAGGAGGGGAGAGGTAGGGGGGGGAAGTAGGGAGGGGATGTGTCTCAATGAGCATCGAGTCATTTGCCCCATATCTTTTCAAATTTTCGGGGGCAGCCCCACGCATTGTAGATTCCGCATTCCAGAGCTGCTCATCTGCATAGTTCATTGCTCCAACGGTTCAGGTTTAGTGGGTCCGCTGAGCCCCAGTTTGCGGCAATGAGTCTTTTCCCTGCACCACAATTTTTTTTTCGTACTTAGTCAGGTCCACCTCCCCCCAAATGCCCAGGAGTGTCATTTTGGGGTCTTTAGGAATTGGCGTTCCTAGAATAGTGGAGATTGTATTAGTGCACTCCCCCCAGAAGACTTGTAATACTTGACAGTCCCAGATCATGTGATAGAAGGTGGCCGCCTCCCGTTTGCATCGAATGCATGTCTCATCTTCGGTCCCTCCCCATCTGGCCAGGGCTGTACGAGAGTAGTATGAGTGGTGGAGTATTCTGAGTTGTACCAGTCTGAGTTTGGCTTCGATCCCAATCTCTCGGGGGGACATTAGTGAGTCTATCCAGTCCTCTGGTTCCAGATCTCCCAAATCTATTTCCCACCTTTCCTTCAGCCTATCAAGTTGTTTAGCCCCGAAAGAGTTAAGGGCCTGGTAGAGGGTGGAGGTGGCTTTGGAAGGGATTTGTTGCGGGAGAACATTGGTCTCTATGGGGAAGCAGGGGGGTATGGTTGTTATGGCTGGGAAATCGGTGCGTATGGCGTGAGCTAGCTGTGCGTATCGAAACCGGTCCATAGGTGCCAAGCCGAAATGGTCTTGCAGGGTATCAAAGCTTAGGAGGCGACCCTCTTGGATCACGTGTGCTATTGTGGTTATCCCTCTTGTTCCCCAGTTCTCAAAAGAGCCCATTTTCATTATTTCTTGGAGATGTGCGTTGTGCCATATGGGTTGGGTCAGTGTTGGTTTTGCCTTCCAGCCAACCAGTTTGTGTGCATCCCTCCAGACATGGCGGATATGGCCGTCATTCTAGGTATTGTCGGGAATTGGTTGTTGGTGGCATATAAGACCTGTAGCGGCGGCACCGGGAGCATGGTCTCTATTGCAATGCGGATGTGTGGTAGTGTGGGGTCTGCGTGTAGCCAATCATTTACCACCCCTATCTGTGTTGCTAGGTAGTATGTGCGTATGCATGGTAGACCAATGCCTCCCTCCCACAATGATCTTTGGAGTGTATTGAGGGCGATTCTGGGTTGTTTCCCCTCCCAATAGCAGTGTACAGAGATTCCTATCAATGAGTGTGAAGGTTTCATGGGGGATGGGAAGCGGGGCGTTTTGGAGAATCTATAGAAGTCTTGGGAGTGTCATCATTTTAAACAGCGCTGCGCTGCCCTGCCCATTAGTGATAGGGGAGTGATTGCCAGTGGGAGACATCTCTGTTAAGCCTATCTAGTACAGTAGATTGAGTTGGAGGAATCTGTCTAGGGTCGGGCCAATGCGTATGCCCAGGTATTTAAACTCCCTGATACAGACGTGGTAGGGGCAAGTCTCAGGGATCGCAGATTCGCCTCCCTGGATCGTGAAGTAAATAGTTTTGGCCTCGTTCACCTTTAGGCCAGCGAAGATTTGGTATTCCTTCAGGATGAGGGATACTATCGGGCATGAGGCGATCGGGTTGCTAAGATATGTAAGGAGGTCATCTGCATACAGCGAGAGCCGACCCTCCCCTCCCCCTTGGCAGGCGAATCCGGACCAATTTTTGTTTCATCTTAGTTCGATTGCAAGTGGCTCAATAGCGAGCAGGAAGAGGAGCGGAGAAAGGGGGCACCCCTGTCTGGTTCCTCGGCCCAGAGGGAATGGTTTGGAGGACTTGCCGTTTACCCTCACGGTGGCCTCTGGGGATGCGTACAGGAGTCTAACCCAAGAGATGAAGCTTTGCCCAAAGTTCATTCGGGCCATGATTGCCCATAGGGCGTCCCACCCCACAGAGTCAAACGCCTTCTCAAAGTCCACTGCCAGGAAGGCCAGTGGCGACGGTATTTCTAAGGCTCTGCTTAGAGCAATTTGGATTCTGCGTAAATTCATGCAGGTGGATTTGTTGGGCATGAATCCACATTGATCTGGGTGAACGAGTGTCTCCATCACCTTGAGCAGTCTGTTAGCTAGTGCCCTGGCAAGGACCTTGGCTTCTCCGTTGATCAACGAGATAGGGCGGTAGGAGGCACACTCTTCCGGAGGCTTTCCGGTTTTATGTAGGACTACTATGCTCGCTCTCCTGAGGTCCAGAGGGAGTGCGCCTTGTTATTTGCTGCGTAGGAACATGCGGTGCATGTGGGCCGTTAGTGTGCCGCCAAGGCATTTCCAGGTCTCCGTTGGGAACCCATTGGGGCCCAGGGTTTTCCCAGGTTGGAGTTGTGCGAGCGCCGCTTGGATTTCGTTCGCGGTAATTTCGGCGTCCAGTAGATCTGTTTGTTGTGTTGACAGTTTCGGGATCTCAATCCGGTCGAGGAAGCAAGAGGGCTCCGGTGTGGGGTACTCGGTATGTGGAGTGTAGAGTTTCTTGTAGTAGGCTGCGAATGTTTCTACTATGTCAGAGTCTTCCGTCAACAGCACCCCCTCCGGAGATCTGATGGCTCGCACATGCCCTTTGCTTTGTTCACGTTTCTCCAACCAGGCCAGGGTTTTATTTGCCTTGTCTCCTTTCTCGTAGATTTGGCTCCGGACTAGCCAGTGGGCCACTTGTGCATTATCCAGAGCTATGTTGCTGAGGGCTTCTTGTGCTGTTACCAGGGCTTCCTTTGCACTTTGGGTGTTGTGTGCAAGGAGTTGTTGTTCACATTCCTGTACTTGCGTTTCGGCCTCCCTGATCTTTTGAGCATGTCGTTTCGGGTAGGCAGATACCGCGGAGATGGCCTCACCGCAGAGGACAGTTTTATATGCCTCCCATATCGAGATCAGACATTCCACTGAGCCTTTATTTCAAAATATTCTGTGGTTTTTTTCTCAAGTTCTTCCGCGATTTCAGGAAGCCGCAGGTGGTATGTATTCAGGCGCCAGGTGATATCTGGGTGCTGGCGAGCATTTTTCATAGTTATAAGGAGCGGAGAGTGGTCCGAGATGCCTCTTGCCAGGATCTCAGTGGATAGAAGCCTATGGGATGTGTTGCAGGGGATGAAGGCATAGTCGATTCTAGAGAGTGTTTTGTGCACACTGGAGAAAAAGGAGAAGCCGGCCTCGCCATTGTGCAGTGATCGCCAAGTGTCCGATAGCCCCAATGTCTTGGCAAACGTGAAAAGCGGTGTCGGGAGAGTCGGGTTCCAGCCCTCCTGTGGGACCTGTCGGCCGTGACATCCATAACTTCGTTCAAGTCCCCTCCTATGACCCACAAGTTGGCGTCCTCCTCCAGGAGTAAGTTCTGCAGTTCACCAAGTAGTTCCTTCGTGAGCGTGGGGGGTGCGTAGACCATGGCAAGACCAGATTTCTCACCCCAGATGTATGCGAGCAGTATCACGTAACGGCCCTGAGGGTCGGTCTGTACTTTCCTGACCTGTAGGGGGACTCGTTTATGGATGAGTATCATTGTACCCAGCTTGGTAGGTATGCGGGTAGTTGGATCTTCCAAAGAAGCTGTTTCCAGTACCGATCAGATGTGTTTTGGTAAGGAGAGCTCTATCTGGTGAGTACCGATTGAGATACTGGAGCACCAGTCTTCGTTTCACACTGGAGCCGAGGCCATTAACATTCCAGGTCAATAAGGAGAGCTTGTTGGTGTTTGCTCTATCTGCGTGGGTCTTGTTGTGAGGTGTCGGGAAGGATTAGTGGGGGTTTGGTGTGGACTCGGAGTACCCAGGTTTATCCACAGGAGGGAGATGTCCAGAGGTTGCCATGTGACTGTGTAACTGGTAGCTGGATAGTGCGGGCGTCATTTGCCTCGCAGGTGGGCAGTTAATGGTTCCTGTGCCGGTGTAAATAGGTGTCTTACTGTCATGATCACTGCTTCCAAGGAGCCAGGACCAGCCCAACGTCCTTGGAAGCAGGCCCCTAACCCTAATCCTAGGCACCAGCCGGTCCCCACGGGGACCTTTTGGACCTTGTCCTGGCGCCGGTGGCACCAGGCTCATCAGAATCATCGGTCCCGGCACTGGAGGCGCCCGGCTCATAATATGTGTGCAGATGTTTGGGTGGACTTACCTGCAGCAGACCATGCTGCTTACTTACCAGCCACTTAGAAGTCCTCTGTAAACAGGAACTACTTTCTTACCTGGGTGGGGCAGCTCCATTCCCTGGATTCAGCATGGGGAAAGCTTCTGGAACTGGAACTCTTTTCTTACCTAGGCGGGGCCGTGGAGGAAGACGCCTCATCACTCCAAGGCTATTTAAACCACACCCGATGGATGAAACTTGCTTCGCGTTATTCTGCATCTGCAGCAGAACGCACACCGAGTCTGTTCCAGCCTTTCTTCCTCAATCTGCAAGAATCATACTCACCATTCCAGTATCCAGTCGACAGCAGCATCTGCAGAGACAAGAAACAGCAGGTTAGCAAGGCAGTCTTAACTCGCAGTGCTTACTCACCTGATCCATCGGCTGCGGTCATTTCGGCACGTTGTACTTTCGCCTGTGAAAACAAAAGCATTGTCATTACTTACCGGCACTCCGTGAACTCTGGAATTCTTCACGCTGCATCGCCACCTGCGGAGATAAAAGCATCGTATTTACTTACGGGCCTTCCGCTGACTCCGGCGCTGCAAACAAGCTTCTGAAAGACAAAAGAAGAGACATTAGACAGGTATTTACTTACGCCCCTCGCGCTCTTCACAATAGAACGCCTGCAAATACTCCGGTGCCTCTTCAGCACGAACTACGCTGCAAGGGAAAGAACAGCTAGAGTGCTTGCATTTACTCACGTATTTCCAGGCGCTTTATTTCATCTTCCTCACGAGTCCTGCAAGCAAAAGGGGAGAAAAGCATCATACGAAGTCCTGTTCAATGTTAACGTGCCTTGCACCTAAAGACTCTAAAGACTATAAAGACTAAAAAGGTGTCTGGAAACTCACCGCTCGTGCGATTAACGACAGTACAGGTCCTCTGAGTCCAAGAGGCCTATGTTTCCCCAGTAAAGGAACTGGCAACAGCGCCCTGCATCAGACGCAGATGGAGAGTCCAGCATTCACCTATCTAAGGTGAGCGTTACAGAACGCGAAGCCCACCGCAAAACTCCTACCCAGGCGCAATGGAAACCTCAGACACTGATCACTTAGCCCAGTTGCTCGGAGACTTAAGAGCAGAAGTACATGCAGCTCGTCAGGAAACAAGCTCTCTAAGAAGAGAACTAATACTTTCCAAGGAGCGAACAGAGGACCTCGCTAGGCAATTGCTACAAACACAGGCCGGACAGACACCTCTGCCCGCTCCAGGAGGAAGCTATCCTTCTGCACCATCTGTAAATCCAGTGCAAATCAATCTACCTGGTAATGTGCCCTTGGCTCCGCCCGAACGTTTTTCTGGTGACCCAAAGAAATATGCAGTGTTCATCAACCAGTGCCGCTTACATTTCTTATGTCGACCAGCTGCATTCCCAACAGATCAGACCAAAGTGGCTTTCGTGCTTTCTTATCTCAGTGGCAGCGCCGCAGATTGGTCGATTCCTTTAGTCACCCAGGATGATCCGGTTCTGCATGATTTCCAGGCCTTCCAGTCCAGTATGGAGAAACTGTTTGCAAGACATGCACAAGGACAGGCCTTGGACCATGAACTTCTTTCATTACGACAGGGTAATCAAGACCTCTTGACCTATATAGCCTCATTCAATAGACTCATAGTGGAAACTCAATGGCCCGAGGACAAGAGAATAACGCTTTTCTACAGAGGCCTGCGTGGAGAGCTCAAGGATGTGTTAGCCCAAGTTGTGAACCCTCCACAAGAATGTTCAGACTATATTGACTTAGTCGTCCAATTGGACCACAGATTACAGAACAGGAAGGCTGATCGTTCCAAATTTGATACCCGAGTGTTTTCTAAACCACAAACTTCTGCTAAGGGAGCTGACACTGTGGAACCCATGCAAATAGGGGGGATGAAAGGTCATTTAAGCCAAAAGGAGCGGGAAAGAAGAAGACAGCTGCAATTATGCCTCTATTGCGGGAACTCAGGGCACTTTCTTCGAGACTGTCCAGTGAAACCAGCTAAGAAGGCTGTAGGAGCCGCAGACACCAGTGCCACAAGTCCTAAGCAGGGAAACGACCTAGCCCGGCAAGTGTAGAGGTCCTCTTGCCGAGCGTTAAGATCTGTCCCGTGACCTCGCATTTCGTGGTGCCCATGGTCCTCATTAGTCCAGCACGTCCGGATCGTTTGCATGCAATTGAAGCTTACATCGACAGCGGAGCAATCGGCAATTATGTGGACCGTGAAATGGCATCAAGGATGAATCTACCCCTTGTCCCTAAGGCAGTAAAGGACGTCATTACTACAGTGGATGGCACGGAGATAGCCTCCGGACCAGTAACGCACGCCACCCAAGAAGTGACGCTAGTGAGCCAAGATGGACACCGGGAGAAAATTGTGTTCGATGTGATCAAGGCCCCTCAGTTCCAGATCATTCTGGGAATCCCTTGGTTAGAGAAACACAATCCTCAGATCGACTGGCGAGCAAAGACGGTTCAGTTTCCAGAATGTTTTACCACTTGTTATCCTCGGCCTGAAGTTTCAGTGGCGGCAATTTCTTCTGAGGTTCCTACATTACCTCCCGACTACCAGGAATTCCAAGATGTCTTTCGGAAGGATCAAGCTAACACCCTGCCTCCTCATAGGTCTTACGACTGTCAAATAGACTTAATACCCGGAACAACTCCTCCTTGTAGTAGGATTTATGCCCTCACCGAGCCAGAGAATCTTCACCTCAGACAATATCTGGACCAATACCTAGCTAACGGGTTTATCCGTGCTTCTAAGTCGCCAGCTTCCTCGGCTTTGTTCTTCGTTCCGAAAAAGGAAGGAGACCTTAGGACTTGTATAGATTAGCGCGCCCTGAATCAAATCACCGTTAAAAACAGATACCCGTTACCTTTGATCCCTGAACTCCTGGACCAAGTCAAAGAAGCATGTATATATACAAAATTGGATCTCAGAGGAGCCTACCACTTGGTACGAATAAAAGAAGGCGATGAATGGAAGACGGCCTTCCGCACCAAGTATGGGCTATTTGAATATCAAGTGATGCCCTTTGGACTTTGTAACGCTCCTGCCGCTTTCCAGTATTTTATGAACGATGTCCTTGGAGAACTCATAGATGTGTGTGTTGTTGTCTATATTGATGACATCCTTGTCTATTCATCATCTGAAGAGGAACATCAGAGACACGTTAAAAAGGTTCTCGGGAGACTGCGTCAACATAACCTTTTTGCCAAGCTTGAAAAATGCGTTTTCAACGTAACTGAAGTTGAGTTCCTGGGATTCATATTGTCACCTAATGGGGTTCATATGGATTCGAAGAAGGTCGATGCAATCATCAAGTGGCCATCACCAACCTCGGTAAAAGGAGTTCAAAGCATGTTGGGATTCGCTAACTTTTACCGCAGATTCATTCCTGAGTTTTCCCGGATAGTCCAGCCCATCACCGCTCTGTTAAAAAAGAACAAACGTTTTGAATGGTCTACTGAAGCAGAACAAGCTTTTCAGGACTTAAAAGCTAAATTCATTTCTGCACCTGTTCTGAAACATCCTCGCTCAGAACTCCCCTACATTGTGGAAACAGATGCTTCTAGTCTTGCTATGGGGGCAGTTTTGTCACAAAGAGATCCGGTCACACACCAATTACACCCTGTAGCCTTTTGGTCCCGCAAATTCTCGGCTCCCGAGATCAACTATTCCATTACAGACAAGGAACTTTTAGCTATCAGATCGGCCTTTAAAGCCTGGCGACACTATCTTTTGGGAGCCAGACACACAGTCACCGTAATGACTGATCACCGCAATCTACAATATCTAAAGACGGCCAAAGCTCAGTCTTCCAGACAGCTTCGCTGGGCTCTGTTTCTGGCTGAGTTTGACTTTATAATTACTTATCGACCCGGCAGTAAAAACGGAAAAGCAGATGCCCTCTCTCGGATGGGAGTAGATGAATATTTGACCAATCCAGAACCAATACCCATAATCCCAGAACAAAGGATTTTGGGGTTAGTCCACACTCAATCCTTTGAAGACATCAAGACTGCAGTCAAGTCACTCCTAACTCCGGCCGATTTGCAGGACTGGCAATTAAAGGGAAAAGAATTCTCAGTGGATCAAGACCTGCCATATTTCCAAGGACGATTGTACTTGCCATGTGAGAAAGTACAAAAACAAGTAATCTCCGGTTATCACGACTCTCTGATGGAGGGTCACCCTGGCATTACCAAAACCATGGAAAAAATTAAGAGACATTTCTGGTGGCCATCATGGAAGAAGGATATTAGAGACTTTGTAATCTCCTGCGGTGTGTGTGCCCAGAATAAAAGTCAGAAGGAGAAACCAGCCGGCCTTTTAAACCCTCTGGATATTCCTCCCTGTCCATGGCATACCCAGTCCATGGATTTCATCACGGACTTACCTCCATGCTCAGGGTATAATACCATTTTAGTAGTCGTGGATCTATTCTCCAAGATGGCTCATTTCATTCCCCTGAAGGGCCTACCTTCGGCTTCGGTATTGGCCCGAGAATTCTTAGAAAACATCATTCGGTTACACGGTTTTCCCTCGGTTTTAATCTCTGATAGGGGAAGTCAATTCATCTCCCACTTTTGGCGAAGTTGCTGTCGTCTAGCCCAAATTGATGTAAGACTTTCAACCAGTCACCATCCCCAAACCGACGGACAAACCGAGAGGACAAATCAGACTCTAGAGCAATATCTACGTTGCATGCTCCAACAAACTGAAAACCCTTGGAAGGATATTCTATGGATCGCTGAATACGCTTACAACAATTCGACTCATTCTGGAACCGGGAAGACTCCCTTCTTCCTATTATACGGACATCATCCTAGAACCTCTAATTTGGATCCTCCCCAAGAATTCGAAACACCAGCTGTGGATCATTTACACTCTGAGATTACCCGTGCTTTTAAGGAAGCCACTGCCCATCTGCAAAGAGCTAATGCTCAAGTCAAAAAGGGAGCAGATCGACACCGTAAAGAGGCCCCTCACTACGCAGTAGGAGACCAGGTCTGGTTATCCACTAAGCACCTGCCTCTAAAAGGGTCCCGCACCTTCAACCCGAGATACCTTGGACCCTACACCATCTCTACCATAATTAATCCGGTGGCGGTCAAATTGGAATTACCTACGCATATGAAAATACATCCAGTATTCCATGTCTCCTTATTAAAACCAGTACAACCAGAAACTCGATTGACTGAACTCCCAGAACCTGTTTTGGTAGACGGAGAACTCGAATTCGAAGTAAAGAACATCCTAGACTCCAAAATCTCCAAATCTAAATTACACTATCTGGTCGATTGGAAAGGATACGGTCCCCAGGAAAGGTCTTGGGAACCCTCAGAATATGTCCACGCACCTCGTCTGGTCAAGAGATTCCATCTGAATCACCCCGACAAGCCAAAACCCCGGAGAAGACACGCTTAGGAGGGGCCTTGAGGGGGGGTACTGTCATGATCACTGCTTCCAAGGAGCCAGAACCAGCCCAACGTCCTTGGAAGCAGGCCCCTAACCCTAATCCTAGGCACCAGCCGGTCCCCACAGGGACCTTTTGGACCTTGTCCTGGCGCCGGTGGCACCAGGCTCATCAGAATCATCGGTCCCGGCACTGGAGGCGCCGGGCTCATAATATGTGTACAGATGTTTGGGTGGACTTACCTGCAGCAGACCATGCTGCTTACTTACCAGCCACTTAGAAGTCCTCTGTAAACAGGAACTACTTTCTTACCTGGGTGGGGCAGCTCCATTCCCTGGATTCAGCATGGGGAAAGCTTCTGGAACTGGAACTCTTTTCTTACCTAGGCGGGGCCGTGGAGGAAGACGCCTCATCACTCCAAGGCTATTTAAACCACACCCGATGGATGAAACTTGCTTCGCATTATTCTGCATCTGCAGCAGAACGCTCACCAAGTCTGTTCCAGCCTTTCTTCCTCAATCTGCAAGAATCATTCTCACCATTCCAGTATCCAGTCGACAGCAGCATCTGCAGAGACAAGAAACAGCAGGTTAGCAAGGCAGTCTTAACTCGCAGTGCTTACTCACCTGATCCATCGGCTGCGGTCATTTCGGCACGCTGTACTTTCGCCTGTGAAAACAAATGCATTGTCATTACTTACCGGCACTCCGTGAACTCTGGAATTCTTCACGCTGCATCGCCACCTGCGGAGATAAAAGCATCGTATTTACTTACGGGCCTTCCGCTGACTCCGGCGCTGCAAACAAGCTTCTGAAAGACAAAAGAAGAGACATTAGACAGGTATTTACTTACGCCCCTCGCGCTCTTCACAATAGAACGCCTGCAAATACTCCGGTGCCTCTTCAGCACGAACTACGCTGCAAGGGAAAGAACAGCTAGAGTGCATGCATTTACTCACGCATTTCCAGGCGCTTTATTTCATCTTCCTCACAAGTCCTGCAAGCAAAAGGGGAGAAAAGCATCATACGAAGTCCTGTTCAATGTTAACGTGCCTTGCACCTAAAGACTCTAAAGACTATAAAGACTATAAAGACTAAAAAGGTGTCTGGAAACTCACCGCTCGTGCGATTAACGACGGTACAGGTCCTCTGAGTCCAAGAGGCCTATGTTTCACCAGTGAAGGAACTGGCAACAGCGCCCTGCATCAGACGCAGATGGAGAGTCCAGCATTCACCTATCTAAGGTGAGCGTTACACTTACCTTCATATCCTGTGATATCGATTGCCTACACCCATAGAACTCCCGCCACCCTGTACTCCCCCTCCCCCCCTCAACTGGGAGCCCCTGCCGCCCAAACATTGAACTTTTAACTGAAAAACTTCTTTGGGATAACCCGCACTGGGATAGTGATTACACCGCATAGTGAGCGGCGGCTGCTAGATTAAAGTTCCCATAGTGTTACGCTGCAGATCGGACCTTTTGTTGTAGAGGCCTCATCGATTCTCTGTGGTATGTTGGCAAGATGCTGTGAGAGCCGTCCAGGCCTGGGTTTCTGTGCGGACGGGCCAGGAGGTGAGCGTCGTGCTCCAGGACCATTCAGGACTTGCGTTTCGAGCCATTCCCATGCTTCTTTTGGGTTGAACAACAGGTGGGTGGTGCCCTCGTGATGGACTTTGAGCATTGCCGGTAAGAACAGAGCATACTTGATTGGCAGCGACTGGAGTTTCTTCTTAACAGAATCGAACGACTGGCAGGCCTTTTGGACTTCCTTGGTGTAATCTGGGTAAAACCCCACTCTGTAACCATTGTATGTGATTGGGCCAGAGGCCCGTGCCATTTGGAGGATAGCTTCACGGTCTCGGAAATTTAGCAGGCGTGCGATTATCGTTCTTGGCGGGGCTCCAGGGGTAGGTCGTCCAGTGGCCACCCCTATGCGCTCTTTCAATGGAAAGGAATTTGGATAGTTTTTTGGGAGTGAAGATATGAGCCAGCCAGTCTTCCAGGAAAAGTTCGGTGCTGGGGCCGCCTTCTTTCTCCGGGATCCCTAGAATCCTGAGACTGTTGCGTCTCGCGCTTCCTTCACTGTCCTCAGCTCGGTATTCAAGTTGGTTAACTTTTTGGGTAATTATGGCTAGTTGCCGTTCCAGTCAGCGGACAGTGTCCGCTGTGTCTGATACTCTTTGTTCCGCTTTGCCGACTCCAGCCGACAGGTTACGTAAGTCTTGGCAAATGAGGGTCACTTCTGTGGATAGCCCTCCAATTTTGAGTTCCAGGGATGATCTAGAGTCCCCAATCGCTTTCATTAGGTCAGTCAGTGAGATAGGAGGGTCGTGAGCCTCCTCCCTGGTACCTTCCTCTTCTGGAGTCTGTGTCTCCCGGCAGGGAGGGGCCCCTACAGTGTAAAGGTCCATTCTACTTTGGAGGGTTTGTCTTTTGACCTTTTCTTTTCCCATAGCGCAGTCGGTGCTCCCGGTATGGTGTCAGGTCTAGGTAGGTCGTGTTGACGTCCCAAAGAGGGTTGGTTTTGGAATTGGGGGATCTTGCGTGCATCAACCCTTCACGTCTCCAACCAGTGGAGGGCGTCCACAGCTGTGTCTGCACAAAGGCGGTATCCAAGACTGCAGACTGTGTTCCTCTTGGGTGTGGATCCTTCCTCTGAGGCTGTCTGTCCTGTCGGAACTGTGATTTGTGCGTTGGAGGTCGCCGTCCCCTTAGTGATATTGCCCAACAGGTGTTGCTCCACCGCCAGTCCCCCTCAGCCACCAGACAGCAGCGTGGCGAAGGAGGGGGAAGTCTGAGGCTCCGCCGTGGGCGCAGGGTGCTTATGTTGGTTGGGGTGGAGGGATGCCCACAGTCACTTCCACTCTGCCGCACCTTGAGTGTACGTGGTCTCTGTGGAGGGGGGGGGGAGGGGTCTCTCCCACTTCTCTCCCACTGTTGTAGGGTGCTGCATCCGCGTCCCTCATAAAATTGGCGCTGTCAAATGCCTTTCCTTTATCCCTCAGTTCTTTTCAAGCGGGTGGGCTTGTTGGTGCTGGGTCTGCTTTTGGCATGTCTTTCGCGGACAGGGGAGCGCGGCACCGAGATCCCTTTATCGTGCTGCATCTCAACACCGGGCGCTGCAGTCTCGCTGGCAGAGGGAGGGGGGTAACGGGGGAGACCACAAGGGGGAGGTTGGCGCTGCAGTCCACTCACGGCCCGGGCCTCGGGCGCACACGTGGGTTCAGTCCTCAGGATGTGGCGGTGTTCCTCCCCCGTGCAGCTCCACAGCTTCAGACAAGAGCTTGCCACGTCCTAGTCACGGAAAAGGGGTCGCGTCAGCACCAGGCCCCGGCCTCCGCGAGAGAAGCGTGATTGGGGGGCGCTCGTCGGCACAGGATGTTCTGGCGTCTGTGCGGGTGCTGGGAGGGATCCTGGACGGTGGTCCGTCGGTGCTGGTGGGGTGCAGTCGCCTCCCGCCGTCTCTGGCTCGTCTTCCCTCTCGGGAGCCTCAGTGCTCGTAACAGCTTAGGGGGGGAGGGGCAGGTCAGCCTTTCTCACCTGTACAGCAATGGCGGCGGGCCACACGCTGGCGGTCCCCGGGAGGAATCTGGTGTTCCCGGGTCCGATTTTTCCACCCAAATGCAGCACAAGCTGCCCTTGTGGGTCCGTCTCTGTTTTGGAGCGTTTGAGGCTGGATGGTTTCTTAGAAAGGGGAATATTTTCAGGATAATTGTTGCGGCCGCCGGGAGCCTGTGCAGTTAGCTCTGCATGCGCGATTCGCACATGCGCTGTCCACAAGGCACTTTCTTGATCAGTCACCCTTGCACTGCCTCCCAGCCTACCAAGCACTTAGGGGCTGTAACTGTTACCCTACAGTCTCTTGTTCTCCTTGCACTACCCAGAGCCGTGCTGCCCTGGCTGAACTTACTCAGAGCATTGCTCTTCTGTTTTCCCTTCCCATCTCCCTTGCTCCCCCTCCCCTTGCACTTCTCGTACTTGCACAATCTGAATGATACATGGCCTACTAAGATCGTTTGTCTTGTCCTCTCCCCGACTTCCCTCCCTTGTCGCGCCTAGAAACACTTGTGTACAGGCGAATTATGAATATTATAAATTACTTATATCATATCATAACTACACTTGAAAATATATTTTTTTAAAACCCTATGAACACAAAACGTCCTACTCCGCTCACACCCTCATGGCAGAGATAGGATTATCAAACCATGATAGTAATCTAACCACCACAATTCCAACAGTGCAAAACTAAATACATGCATTCCTAATACCTTAAAATAAGATTTCGGAAAAACACCTTTGCACATTAATTACCATTTTTCTTTTATGATGAACACAAGATATGATGACCTTAACCTCAAATGACATTTAGTTAATGTATTATAACTTGAGATGACCTCAACCTTGCTTGATATTTCCTTTCCTAATGCACTGAATTGAGAGGTCCTTAAATTTGATTGGCTAGCACTTAATATAAAAGTGTGGTTGGTATTTCCCTATGGCATTTGTCTAATAGCCCTCAACTCCCCATGCTGCATTAATTAGTTCCCAAGTACAACTGAACAGAAGAACCATGTGTGTTGCAGTGTGATCAAGACCAACAAACACAGTTACAGTAAATAAAACAAAGCAACAAAAAAAGGCACCAAACTCCCAATCCAACAGGAATTGCCAGCACTTTCCCGTCCTCCTTCATTGTGAAAGTCGTTCATTTCCTCTTTTACTTTACGATTCCTCCTACGCTTACAGGACCGTGCCGGCATATTTCTTGTAAAGCGAGTTCTCCTTCCTTGATGACCGTGCTGCCATATCACCTTCCAAAAGTCCTCGTCGTCGTCCACGACTGCACTGCCATGTGCCTCACAGAAGCAAGCCATGGGGCGCTTCGAGGCCTTGGGTTTCGGGGATTGCTTCCGGCATCCACGTCATCAACATGCAAACAGAGTCAGGCTGCAGATGAGAACAGTGGGCGGACTAGGCAGCGCGGAGCGGTGACTGGGCGGAAGGTGCTGGGCTCGAGGAGGTGGAGCGGACTCTCAAGGCTGGGGCTGGGGGTGAATGAGCTCTAAGGAGGAGGTAAGGATGGGTAAGGAGAAAGGAAAGAAAAAGGAGGTGGAGGAGGAGGTGAAGAGGGGGAAGACGGTGACTATAAAATCTACATCTGAGGAAAGAGGGATGGAGGAGAGAGGGGGGCAGGATCGCAGCAGATCCCCGAGGGATGATGAAGGGGGGCTGGCCCGGAACAACTCTGGGTCGGTAATCCAGGAAAAGCACGTTTTGAAAGGGCTGGAAGCCTCAGAGAGCGGTGGGTCTGGGGAGGAGAAGATGCAGGGTGACAGTGTGTGGAAGGTGGTGTTGAAGCCTGAGAGTCGAGAGAAGACGTTTCTGGGGGTGAATCCATTGGAAATTGCTAGATGGGTGGAGGCGGCTGTGGGGGATGTTACTCGGGTGTTAGTGGTGGCTGGGGGCCGGTTGGTGGTGGAGGGGACGGATGCTGGTAGCAAGGCTAAGATTCTGGAGGTGTGTTGTCTGGGTAGGCATGGGGTGCGAGTGATTGATCAAAGTGGTGTGTCGTGTAAGGGGGTGCTGCATGGAGTGCCAGTGTCTGTGAATATGTCTGAGGTGGAAAAGGAATTGGCGGATGTGGGGGTGGTGGAAGCATGGAGGTTGGGGAGGAGGGATGCACTTGGGGATGTGGTATCTACGACTGTGGCAGTGAGGTTTGCGAGGACGGAGTGTCCGGAAGTGGTGGAGTTGGGATATCAGAGGTTCCGTGTGAAAGTTTATGTAGCATTGCCCTTGAGATGTTATAAATGTCAACAGTTTGGACATATGGCGAGAGTATGCAGGAATGAGAGACACTATGGGAGGTGTGGTGGAGATCATGATATTAAGGAATGCAAGGTGGAGACCCCGGAGAAGTGTGTGAATTGTGGGGGGGGGGGCATTCTACCGCGTATAGGGGGTTTGAGAGTCACAGGGTGGCGAGAGAGGTAGTGCAGGTGAGGGCGGCGGAAGGTTTGTCTTATGCGGAGGCTGTAGCAAGGGTGAAACCGGCACGGGTAGTGAGTGAGGTGAGTGCGAAAGAGCTGGTGGTGGATGAGGCTGTGGGAAGGAAGAAAGTGGTGGGTGAGGTGAAAGGAGTAGAAATGGTGATTGTCCCGAAAACTGAGTTTATGTGCTTCATAGTGAGTGTGCTGGAGCTGGTCCAGGGGAATGTGTCTATCAGTGTGTCGGATCTTACGAAAGGAGTGGTGGAAGCGGGGAGGAGGTTTTTGAGTGTTGTGGATGTGGCGGAACAGGATGCGTTTAGGATGGTTGCTAAAGTGCGGAAGCAGAGTGGGGTACCGGCATGAGGATTTTGCAGTGGAACGCGAGGAGTTTGTTGAGGAATGGTCAGGAGTTGAAAGCGGTGTTGTGTGGAGAATTGAGTGTTGATGTGGTTTGTATTCAGGAGACATGGTTGAGGGATGATCTGAGGTTTGTGATTCCGGGTTTTGAGTTGTTTCGTAAGGATAGGCTGGTGGGGAGAGGGAGGGGTGTGGCTTTGGCAGTTCGGAAGGGGTTGATTGCGAGGGAGATTGTGGTGGATGGAGAAGTAGAAGCAATCGGGGCGGGGATTCGGGTAGGAGGGTCAGAAGTATTTGTATTGAATTATTATAATCCATGTGAGGTGGTGGAGGTGGGCGTGTTGTCTGGAAAGATTAGGGGACATGTGGGACCTTGTGTTTTGTGTGGCGATTTTAATAGTGCCAATACGTTGTGGGGTAGTGACCGGACAGATGTGAATGGAGAACTGTTGGAGGACATGGCGGATGAATTGAGTCTGTTTTTGCTGAATGATGGTTCAGGTACACGGTTGGATGTGAGGACTGGGAAGTTGTCGTGTTTGGATTTAACCTGGGTGTCTGCTGCGATTGCGGGTGAATGTGATTGGGAGGTGCGTGAGGATGGGGATATGGGGAGCGACCACTCTGGTATTTTGGTGACTGTGAGGGGAGAGGTAAGGATCAGGCCACGGATGTCTGGGAGTCGGTTGAATTTTAGGAAGGCTGATTGGGAGGTGTATAAGGGAGTGTGTCGGGAATTTATTGTTCCTCGGGGTAGGGATGGGGGGGGTGGATCAATGGAATGAGCATCTGGTGCAGGGAATGAGAGCAGCGTCTGTGGCGGCAGTTCCGGAAATTGAGAAGGGGAAGGGTGGGAAGGTCGAGGTTCCTTGGTGGTCCGTGGAATGTTCGAGGGCTGTGGCGGCGCGTAAGAAGGCTAGGGCCAGGGCAGTGAGATCGGGAATGTTGGTGGATTTGGTGGCATATAAGAAGGCTAAGGCGGTGGTGCAGAGGGTGATTAGGGAAAGGAAGCGTGGGTATTGGAGGGGCTACTGTGGGTCCCTGGGGAGCGATTCTGGTGTGGGTGAGGTTTGGAAACAGTTCAAGCGGATGTCCGGATTGATGAGGCCGCAGGGTAGTATGTCAGTGTTGTTGAAAGGGGAAGAGGTGGTCAGTGAGGATGGGGAGAAGGCGAATTTGTTGGGGGGAGTATTTTGCGGGAGTGCATAGTTCAGGGAACTTCCCAGAAGCGGTGAGGCAAGGTATGGGTGTGGTTGAGGAGGAGATGCGAGAGTTGTTGGCGGATGTTGGGCCTTGGGAGGAGCGGTATGAGGTTCCGTTTTCTATGGTAGAGTTGGATGGGGCGATTCTAAAGGGGAAGTGGTCTAGCCCAGGGGTGGATGGGGTCATGTATGTATTTTTGGAGAAGTTGCCAGTGGAATGTAAGTTGGAAGTATTGGCACTGTTTAATGAGATCTGGAAGAGTGGAGTTTTGCCGAAGTTGTGGAAGAGAGCGATTGTGGTGGCGATTTTGAAGGGTGGCAAGGTTCCTACAGAGTGTAAGTCGCATAGGCCGATTGCGTTGACTGTTGTGCTGTGTAAGGTTATGGAACAGATGGTGGTTGAGCGATTGGGGTTTTATTTGGAGTCGCATGGGTGTTTGAGTGATTTTCAGAGTGGGTTCAGAAGGAATCGGTCGGTGGCTGACCCGTTAGTGAGGTTGGTGACTGGTGTGGAGGAGGCGTTGTGTGATGGGGAGTTGGTGGGAGCCTTCTTTTTGGATTTGGAGAAGGCGTATGATATGGTGTGGAAGAATGGGTTGTTGGTGAGACTGTTGTTGGAGATGGGTGTGAAAGGGAGGATGTTTCGGTGGATTAGGGCGTTTTTGGCTCATAGGACCTTTCAGGTGAGAGTGAGGGGGGTGCTGTCTGAGGTTTGGAAGATGGAGAATGGGACGCCGCAGGGGAGTGTGATTAGTGCAATGCTGTTTAATGTGATGGTGGATGGGTTGATTCGGGCTTTGGCAGGAATCGGATGTCAGGTGGATTTCTTCGCAGATGATGGTGTGGTATGGGTAAGAGGGCGGAGTTTGTTGTTGGTGCAGAGTCGGCTGCAAGCTGCGATTGGGCGTATGGAGGAGTGGTGTGGGAAATGGGGCTTTTCGGTGTCTGTGGATAAAAGTGTGAGTATGGTTTTCTCGAGGAAAAGGGTGCAGCAGGAGTTAGAATTGGTTTTGAAAGGTGTGAGGGTGAAGAGCGTAGAAGAGTTTCGGTACTTGGGGTGATTTTGGATAGGAAGTTGAACTGGAATTTGCAGGTGGATGGTGTGGTGGATAAGTGTAAACGTGGGTTGAATTTGTTGCGGGCGGTGTCTGGGAAAGAATGGGGTGCGCAGCAGAAGTGTTTATGAATGTTGTATAAGGGGTTGATTTTGAGTGTGATGGATTTTGGATGTCAGGTGGCAGTGGGTTTCACAGCGAGTCAGAAGTTGCGGTTGGATAGGGTGCAGGCGAGGACATTGAGGGTGTGTTCGGGTGTGATGAGGTCCTCTCCAGTGAATGCGGTGCAGGTGCTTGTGGGGGAGATGCCGTTGGGGTTGAGGAGGGATGCGTTGAAAATGAGGTGGTGGGTGAAGTGCAGTGCGAAGAGTGTGGCTCATCCGCTGCGTGAATGTTTGAAGTATAATTGGAGGTTTGACTACTACAGGGACCAGTGGAGGAGGAAGGGGGGCACTTTGGGGTTTCACATGTGGGAGAAGGGGGTGCAGTGGGGTGTGGGCGAGTTGTTGGCTGTGACGGGCACGGATTTGATGAGATGGCCGATGTGGATGATGGGGTCTCCAAAGGTGTGATTGGAGTTGGCAAGTGTGGTGTCAAAGAAGCGGGGTTTGCGGGGTGAGATCAAGGTTTTGGGTCAGGCGTATGTGGCAGGGAAGGAAGGATGTAAGGTGTTCACTGATGGTTCGAAAGATCCTGTGTCTGGGAGAGTGGGTATGGCATATTATCTGGAAAGCACTGGGGAATATAAAGTAGGGCGACTGACGAATGATGTGTCTATTTGTTCGGCTGAGTTGGTGGCGATTGCATTGGCAATTGATAGGGGGTGCGAGTTGGGGTATGTGAAAGTGGTGGTGTTCTCAGATTCATTGAGTGGGTTGCAGACGATTGTGGCAGGGGATGGTGATAGGAAGGATGTGATTTTGGACATCAGGAGGAAGATTGATCGGTGTGTGCGTGGGGGAATGGATCTGGAGTTGGTGTGTCCCCAGTCACAGTGGCATTTTGGGTAATGAGTTGGTGGATCTGGCGGCGGGTGAAGGTATGAGGAGGGGAGCGGTTGATGTGAGGTTGCCTTTGAGTGTGGATGAGGTGAAGGCTGTGGTGGTGAGACGGGTCATGGATGAGTGGCAGGAGAGGTGGGGGAGTGGGGTGAAGGGCAGGTGGATGTTTGGTGTCCATGGGAAAGTGTCGGTGAAGGTGGATACGGGGAGTCTGGAATGGAGGAGGGGGGGAGGAGGTGATGCTGAATCGGTTGAGAATAGGACATGTGGGGCTGAATGACTGTCTATATCGAGTGGGGAAGCGCGAGTCGAGGGACTGTGCAGTGTGTGGGGTGCCTGAGACTGTGGGACATTTTCTGCTTAGGTGTGAGAGACATGTTGAGGAGAGAGAATTGATGAGAGTTCGGATGTCTGCGCTGGGTGTGGCTGAGCTGAGTGGGAAGGCTTTGCTGGGAGGTGAAGGGGTGAGAGGCAGGAGGAGGAGCAGTGTGTTGTTGGATTTTGTGAGGCAGACGGGGCGGTGGGAGGAGTTATGAGATTGTGAGGACAATGTGTATGAATGGTGGGGGTAGGTGCACATCATCCTATTGGATGGGGAAGCGTCTGCGTGGGTCCGCCCACGCATTCAGTAATTTAGAAGAAGAAGCAAGCCATGATGCACTTTTCAGGGTCTCTTCCTTCACGCTACTGTGTAGCTTAAACTGCGTAGCGGCAGACGCGGAGCGGTTGGGACGCCCTCTGATGTCACCACGCCACGCAAGGTATCGGGGAGGAAGGAATTCCCAGCTGCGCCATGTCCCGGCCCAACAGCAAAACTAAACGAGCCCAATGGCGGCGGTTCAACCACCCAGGGCAGTATCAATAACCGGGCATATCCAGATGATGCGTCAGGTGCAGTGGAGATCAGCAGCCACTGTCGAGAGCCGCTAAGCTGTTGCCCACCGGCACCCATTAACACTGCACCAAGGTCGCGTCCCGCCCGGCATCCTCCACAAGGCTTGCTGTGACCTGCACAGCACAGGACACAGCAGACACCGGAACAAGTGGGTGGCGCACATGCTGACAATATCTGGGGCTCAAAGTTGGCATAATATAGACACGTTCATGTCCATCCATAAACACGGGCTGTGAAAGCTGACTTTCTGTCCTCGCTTGGCAGACCCAGAGCACCCTCAGCACTCACTCCTTGCCCAGCGCACATATGCTTGGCCTCCCCTCATGGCTCTAAAACAATAGTCCAAGAGCCTCACAGTCCTTGGGGCAACGCCAGGGCCGTCCTGTCTATTCTGGGGTATAACAGGCAGAGCGTTACAAGCCTTTCCAACACTGGGTGCTCAGCAGTATGTCGGGATACACATAAGCCTCCCATGTCCGTCTCTCGGTTGGGCTCTCAGTAGTATGCAAAGCTACCCGAGGGATGGCTCTCCTCTCTGTGGGGCAGCAAACTGAATCCGTGAGGATGGATGACAACATTTGGGGGACAATGTGTGGCTGTCTAGCGCTCCTCCCTCCCCCCCACAGCTCCCCTTACTTGGTCTCAATGCTCCTGTCCGACTCCCATTAAATCTTGTCCCTTGTCTGGGTTCAGCTTGTCGCCAAATTGTAAAATTAAGAAGTTCTGATGTCCAGACACAGACCAGCTGTGGAACCACCAAGTATAAAGCCAGGTTATCTTTATTATGCATATTTACAGTTAGGGGTTCCAGTTACTATTAGTATATATTACACGACAGGAAGCACGCCCACTGGCCATCCTCTCACACCCCAGCTCAGGCCCCAACTCACACTGTTGGAACACTCACATAGAAATACTCACCAACATTCTCCTCAGACACTCGCAAACATTCTACATAGGTGGCCAGCAAGACAGGACAAGACTAGAATAATACATTACAACAGCTAGTCCCAACTAAAACCAAGGCTTTACTCACAATAGGATCAAACACACTGACCTTTAAGTTCCACAGATGTTCTTTTATATGACCAGAGCACAAAGATGTTCTATTTCTTCATAAATCCAATCCCTAGTCCAATTTTCAAACAAATTCAAAGTCCTGGTTACAGATGCAATCTATCGAAAACTGGGAACGAAAAAGATTCTGCAGTCAAAGGCATAGGTGTTTGGCGCCTGGAGGAAGAGGAAGCAGCTCCATACTGCAGCACTTTGGCCATGCCCCCCAGCCCTTATCTGGTGTTTCTGGGCCTGCGAGGGTGAAGTCTGCAGTCAAGGGCGCAGGTGTTTTGCGACTGCAAGCTAACCAGCAATAAGTGATTTCAATGTTTCCCCTATTGGATTGCTGAACGGAGAACCTTGTGGCCGAGCAATAAGAATAATTTTAACATCCCGCAGGAGAGCGGGCAGGCGTGGGCTTCCTTTGCTCCCTTCTAGGAGATGGGCAGGGGGAAATCTACCACCCCTGCCTCACCTAGAGAGGGCAACAAGAAACCCATTAAGGATGTGAACTTACGGATTACAGAGGTCCAGGGCTTTCTCGAGGGTATTGAAGGTATGGACAACCAGCTATTGTCCCAACCACCATCCCAGCTACGAGGGGGGCATCCAACTGCTTGGTACACTCCCCTCCGGAGTTTATGGAGGTTTCAGAACTGCCCGAAACAAGACAGCCAACAAAAGGGGCGACGGGAGGGGACAATTGTAAAAAGAGCAACAGGCGGATTCCAGATTTGGTGGAGACCTACCGGGTGACAGAATTAGAAGTCCATGCTAGTAGATGTGAGCAGAACAATGGTGAGGTGGAGCCGTCAGGGAGCAACTACATATCTGTTACAAACATGGAAGGCAGACCCGTTGACTTCACTGGGGGGTAGATGGGGTAATTGAATGCCATCAGAAACCAAGAGTTATGGGCCAGGTCAGTAGTGCGGCTGCCGTAGCAGCTACAAAACAGATTCAGATCCAGAGGCCCAGGCTAAAGGGGAAAAGACCCAGTGCCAAGACCAAAGCCAATGCTATCCCGACAGAAGTAACGCAACCTGCATCCCAAGGGCCTAATGGCCCAAATTGCCCAGAAACGGGAAACAAGCTGGAGGGGTTAATCGAAAAAGTGGTGGTGGTGGTCCCAGGAATTGTGCTAAAAAAATCACTATGAGGTATGAGAAGAAAGTGCCTCTAACGGTAGGGACTCGGGGGAAGACCCGAGGTGTACATAGTAAAAAACAACCGAACATCAGCAGGGCGGCCAGATCTAAAAAAGGAACCCAGTGTTGCGAAGCCCCCCACGCAAACAACAGCAGACAATATAACCTGCCCAAACATTGCGTGCGCCTGTGGTGCTATGCCCACAAGGGTCTTCTCATTGGGGTTGGAGGGCCTGAGGTCAGTGATCACCCAGCCTAAGAGTGGGGTCTCCCAACTGATGGCTGTAAAATACACTTGAATCCTTGCCCCAACGGGGCATGGCTCAACAAAACCCCATGAAGTGCAACCCTCTGGTCTGGAACCATGCATGGGGGCTGGGCTAACATCTACGCATGGGCTAACATCTACGCATGGGCAACCCACGAACAATATGATGATCCCACGTCTTAGGGGGAAGCTGATATAGGGATACCGCCAAATCGACCCGAGACTGCCAGTGGCTACGGGCTGCATGCTCCCCGGCAAATAGGCACAATGGAAGGAGGCCAAGTACCCACTCGCACCCACCAAAGGGATGAACCATGAAGCAGGAATATGATGGCCAGCAATGGGACCCTTAGTGCTCTAAGTGAAACGATTGACAGGTCCTCCCGCATCCATCCACCACAGTGAGGAATGGCCAAGATCGGTGGTGTCCAAGGCCAGCCAGAATGCTGCCCTTCGGCCGGCCACAGACAGAGGATTTGGGGAGGGGCAAGTGGGGGGGGGCAGGAGAGGCCCCTTGTGCTTTATATATGTGATGAATGTACCCCGCTTGCAGCCAGGAACCTTTGAAAGCAAGGAAGCCCTTGTGAATAAAGTCACCCACTGGTTAAGGCATGTGAGGGGGTGCAGATCCATTATACGAGAGGATATCCTGAGGTGAGAAAGGAGGACTGTACCTGGAGGCCCAGAGAACTACATCCAGGTGTGTTTGACAAATGGCCAACTAGTGGATGGTCTCCCATCAGTCGAGCTACACACCTACCCACCGGTTGATTCTGGGATCTCACTGAGAGCATGCCCCCCTAGCCCAAACCTCTGTTCAAACCCGGATCAAATCTTGTAACTACTACCATCAGAATGGAAGTGCAGGTCAGCCTGGATGACATTGATGGACCCGAGGGATCAAGCACTTCTGTCGAGTGCCCTATCTCGCGAATAGGAAGTGATGAGGAGGCTCGAGTCTCAAGAAAATCTTGTCATGGAATGTGGGGGGGGGGGGGGCTCCGTAGGTATCTGAAGCACCCGGGATGGTTGAACTTTATCCATGGGGTCGATGTGGTTTGTCTGCCGGAGACCTGGGAAATGTCATCCACTTTGTTGCTAGGTTTCGTGTTCTACGCGAGGCCGTGTTAGGGAGAATGCTCAGAAATGTGCTAATTCCCTCCACCTTAGAGACCCCAGCAACTTTGCTGGATTTTGAGGACTTGATTTTTTTTTTAACCTGGAGAGAGTGAGACTCTTTCCCACTCTCTCATGTATTTTAATATGATTTTGAACTCTGTTTCTTTTGGTTATGAAGCCTGACAAACTCCATAGGCATCATCTTTTACACTGTGTGACACTCCACCTTCAGTGCAGTGGCACAGGGAAGTCTTTCAGATTTCCCAAAGGTTTACATACCTTCTCTGGGATAAACTACTGTTTCCCAGAGCAGTAAAGTGAAATTGACTTTACTTACATTTGTAACTTTCTAGACCCAGCACACACTATCTTACAATAGGGTGCTGGAGGGGTTACCTAGTATTCCCTTTGTCTAGCTTCTCATGTAACATTTTTATCTTACCCTTTTCTCACTGAATGGCTGGTGGCAGTGGTTTCGTTTTAACTACCGTGGTGTGCATTTACCGCGGGATGCTTTCATAGCTGCAGTAAAGCACCCAAGGGTGCCATTTTTGTCAAAATGGCCCCATCTTCTTTTTGCACCATTTCTTTGTGGAAAGGTCCTTCTTGAGATTTACTCTGCACGCTAAACCAGGTTTGGTCCCATTGTTCGCTTTGCCTTTGGCAGGATTCACGAGTGAAGCCTGCCTCTGGCTCCAGGGTGTCTGGGGTGGGCAGGAAGTAGGGGAGATGCCCAAAACTCCCTGTGCTTAGTCTCCTAGGAGACCAAAAATGCACTCTGTAGTGATTAGCCGGCTGACTGTCCGGCAAGGACTTCCACCCAGCTGGGTGACTGACAGCTAGGTTGGAATGAATGGGAGAGAACTGAATAAAAGGCGAGGCTTTTGACTTGGAAGGCAGACTCGACCACTGGACGAAGGAAACGAAGAAGAACTCAAGAGGACGCCTGCTGCAACTCCTGGACTGTTAGTTTGCCGGGTGAAGCCCTGCCGCTATACTGAAACGCCAAATTCGTATCGACAGAAGCCCCTGCCAGGAAGACTTCTCCCCTTGAGTTGGTGACACCAATCAACTCCAAAGTAAGCCACCTGGACATCCTTCTCAGAGCTCGATTAATTTCCACTGAGTTGCCTGTGGAAACCGTATAGCCAGGGAGAGGAACACCAGATTGAGTGCATTGCTTTTAAGTTGCCCAAGAGCTCCAGGAAGATCCTCAGGACTCCCAGGAAGCAGGACTGATCAAGCCTGAGCCCCCTCAGAGTGCGGGACCCCAGAAGCAAGGAAAGTCCATCTCGACAGCCAGAAACCACGGTGTTGCTATTTGTGGTAGTCCAGAGGAGCTGAAACACTGAAGTGCCACTTGTTGGAAAGATTGCCGGTTGAGAGCACTGACCGTCCCATTGCAGAGCAGGAGTCCCCAGAAGTCCTCTCTCTTGTCCCCATGACGGAGGCCCAGGAACAGTGAGATCTGCAGAACTGCACAGGAACAGAAGTCATCTGCTGCACTTTATCTTCAATACAAAGGTACTGTAAAGTCTGAGAGAACTTACCTCTCATTGTAGAGTTGCTTGCATCTTCTACCTCTCACAAGTCTAATCAGCTTGTGGCCCTACATTTGATTCTTCTTTTCTTCAAAGACTTGTGAAAAGACTTTTCTACTTAGCTACCAGAAGTGCTTCGTCCTGTATAAAACATTTGCCCATTGACTTTGGCTTAGCCTGTTATAATGAATTACTGCTTAGGGGATCCAAAAGTATTTGCCTGCTTAAGAATATTTGTGGTGTCTTGTTGTTCTAATAACCTTTTCTTTTTGCCAACTGCTAAGAGTATTCTAAATGCAAACAGTGAGATATTAATGGGCCCAGCACCCTAGCTACTGAAGTCAACTGAGGGTGTAGATTGTGTCTGTGGGCCATCCCAAAAGGGGTCGTTACTGGTTTAGAAACGAATTGTGTACAGTATTGAAGTGTATTTGTGTGTTACTATTATATTGCTCCCTTCTGAAGAAGGCTTATTCTAACTGACTGATAAATACATTAATAATTCTGTATTCAAGAAACCTTGTGTGTAAGTGTTTACTGTGATTCTCTGTTTAACTCCCCAACAGCTCACATTGACACCTCTTGAGATAAGCCTGGCTGCTCAACACGCTAACAAAACTGTGTAGCACAAACTTATACCAAAGATTAGGTTTCCTATACCTGTAGTCAGACTTGTGTGTACTGCACCCAAAGGGTACTTGACTCAAAGTTATTCTAGGCAGGCAACAACTTAATGCAGACTTATTTTGGACAGGCTAGCAGCAAGTCAGGGGAAGCAAGACCGAGTTGGAGGACACTCATACAATTATCCTGCAGGAATAATCTGGTGAAACCAACACTTTACTTTTGGGAAGAGGCACATCTTAATGACAGGAGAGTAAAATACCTTCTCGTCTACTTTCTATTAGACTGGCAAAACAGTTGCTAAGGAAGAAAAGATGTTAACCATACTTTCTTTAGGAAAACTAGGGAAACAGGCGAGTACTTTACTTTAGAGTCAGAAGAGGGTCCAGGGGCTTCACAGAAGACACCCTAGCAAGATTCTAGCAGTGGGAGTGGGTGCACTGGATGAGAGGCCTCCCCATCACATAAGACAACCCACAGCTACACAGAAATCCTAACAGGCTTAAGGCAAGTACACACCCAAGCCAACACAGTGTGTAAGCATTGAAGAAGACTTTGCAGCAGGAGGACTTCAGGGTCTGCAGCCAAATACCCGGTCAGTGGATTCCTTGTCATGGTGACTGAAAACAAGACCTTGGAAGGAACTTTGCAGCAGTGATCGATGAAGAAGGCTCTAGGCAAGGTTTCCCTCGCGGCTGAATGGGGTTCTGCGCATTTGGCGCCTTTTCAAGGAGCACAAAAGAAGACAGAAAACCGTGGTGGAGTTCTCGTCATTACACAGGTGTCCAGCACTCGGTTGAGGGGACTTTTCAGACTCGATTTGTGTCTCTGGAGATCCACCAGGATGCCCACGAAGTTTCAGCGAGATTCGGAAGACCGTGCACCGCACGATGGCTTGAGGTCCCAGGGTATTGGGGTATTGCAAAAACTCAAAGTCACAGCAACACGTGGGATGGCTGAAAATGCAGTCTAGTGGGTCTCACCAGGCTCTGTGTAGGTGTCGTCGTTTTCAGAGTCCCCAGATCGATTGGAAGGAAGGGCTACAGCAGGCTCCGGTTAGACAGCAGGCTCTCCGGTCGCTGGAAATCGTTTCTGCTGGTTTTCCTTCATCCTCCTCTTCAGTTTTGGTTCCAGTGGTCGACGTTTCTTCAGCTTCCAGGTTTGCAGTATTTATCAGGAACTACAGCACAACCTCTGCATTCTCTCCCAGCATTTTACAAGAAGGGGCAGTCTGGTTGTCCAATCAGGACAGCCAGCCCCCCCCCCACACTGGGATTTGTCCCCATTCAAGCAAGGCGTAAGACAAAGGGCTGTGGAGATTTGGACTCCTCCCTCACTTCCTGTCCTCACAGAGAGAGTGGAGCCTGGGCGGGGAGTCCAGGGGACTCCACCAAAGATTAAAAAAAAAAAAAAATCACACAAAGGAATTTCCTGCCCTGGATGCGAGGGTGAGGAACAAGAAACGACAAGAAACACTAAAATAACGAAAAAAGAAGACGGGGCCCATTTTGGCAGCTACTGTGGGAAGCACTAGCCAGGAGGGGTATACCCACCAAGCTTGTCGATAACATCTGTGTACTATATAGTGGTAATAAGGCTTCAGTGAGGTGGGGACTGGGGGAGGGGAACTAACCAAGTATTTCCCAGTGGAGAAGGGAGTGCCTCAGGGATGTGCACTTGCGCCCCTGTTATTTTCACTGTATATTGATCAAATTATCGGGAATTTGTGGCAGATAGTCTTGACGCTGCTAGGCTTGGTCAGATAAGGTTTCTGGCGCTGTTCTTCGCCGACGACACAGCTTTCTTGTTGACCACACCCATGGGTCTGTAGAAATAATTTGCCAACTTTATGGGGAATTGTAGGCGTCTTAAGTTGCCGATCAACGGGTATAAAACCTTTAAAGGTCTTCTAGGCATAGGTTGGCCAAAACGGTCATGCTGGGTATTGAGTGTGAGGGCAAGATATTGGAACAAGTTGCCACCTATGACTATCTGGGTATTTGGTTTTTAAAGAGCTGCCAATGGTTGAACCAGCATTGTAAGGCTACTGCGACGCTGGACAAATGCTGCAGACATTTTTTAGCAGCCATGGTAGTGGGGCAATATTGCCAGTTCTGGAATTATATGGAGCACAAGCTCTCCCGGCAGCCTTGGATGGGGCAGAGGTGTGGGGCCACCTAAGGGTACACCCCTCAGTGTTTCAGAGAATGAATTCCTCAGGGCAATCCTGATACAACCGAGGGAGACCCCATGGCTAGTCTTCGGATGGAGTGCAATTGGCCCGCTATTGCGGGGGCTCTGGCTAGCAGACCGCTCTGTTGTACTGGGCTAGGATCTGGTCAAACTAACATCTTGCACCATACCGATTGGCTCCGTCTAACTTCCCATCACTGGGGGTGGGCTCAGTCTCAACCCCGATTTAGGTTTATCTGTGCAGAGCTTACAAAACATAATTTGCTTGAGCTATGGGAGAGGCCCGAGAGCATTAACTCAGGAACTAGGCTGGTGGTGAAGCGTGCGAATCACGACTTAGTGACTAACTAGATGAAGCAGGACTGCTTGGCCAAGGAGTACAGGACAAATGTATTTGGCTCACTATCGGGTTCACTGCTTCGAGGAGTACCTCGACAATCTTGGCCCAAGATACGCTCGCTCCCTTCATGTACAACTATATAGTAATGTCTTGAAAGTAGCCTCCTTTACAGCAAAATGGGATGAGACAAATAGCCCAGAATGTGTGGCCTGTGGGGCAGCTAATGAATCGATCATGCACTATGTTTTTTTGTAGTAAATTTAGAGATCTGAGACGCCGCTATCTCGTACCCCTTTTTAAACTTAGGAACGTGGGGTGGCCCAAGGACGCCATGGCACTTTGTCTGAACACCAGTGATTCGGTTGCAGTATTTGCTGTTTCTAAATTTATACACTGAGCCTGGTTATTAAGAATCAAGTAGTTGGGCGCTGCGATTATGGTCTGCCAATGGTCCTGTGTTGAATCTTACAATCTCCTGTATAGCTCCCTTTTTAGTCTTCTCAATGGCCATACACAAGCTGTATTTGTATTATATTTTAAGTGTTTGACCATTGGACTTTTAATATTGTTGCGTATATACTCTGGATTTCTGATAAAATGTGAGAAGTTGCACTGTGAGTCTACCAGACTGGGTTCCTTTTATAGTTTCCTAGCACATGCAGCAAGGACCACGCCAAATACAACCCATCAGCAAGCCCAGGGTGGCGCTCTCTCAGGTGGCTGGCCATGTGCTACAAATCAGGAGTCGGTAGGGTGAAGATATCTCAGGTGACGACTGTCTATGTGTAGCCAATCTGATTAAAGATCAAATTGGTTCAAGGTTTTGAACTAACCTAAACAAACAAGATCTAATCCCAAAAAAGATTTTGCTTTAGGCCACAAAATAGCAGTCGTGTATTGTCAATTCAGATGCCAGCAAACTACGCATATTAAACATTGGAAAATGGTTTTGACTGGCAAGCTACCTGTAGACCTGGTTTTTTAGCAACTATGTGACTAAAGGCCAGAGGCTGGTTAAAGAGGAGGCACAGACAGGATGCTGCTTTGTATGTGCAAACTGGACAAATCAGGACAGTCCCGCAACCTTAGCACTTCTACCACCAATTAAGGTGGTGAATGCTGTTCAGGTTGGGTGCAGGAACTTCACTTGGCATGGCAAGTCCACCTTGTCCAGTGGGCCTGGGTACCAGGTTGTCCTGGTCCAATTAGGGGTGATCACAATCATGATGGACCCAAACATCCTCAATCTTCTAAAAACCCAACAGGATTGAGAGGGAGCGTGGACAGAACATATTTATAAGACGGAGTGCCCAACCAATCATCACATTCACCCCACAGCTCTCATCATGGAAAGCTCATTGTAGCAAAACAACCTAAACTTCCTGTTGAGACTGAAATCGCACAGATGGCTCATATCTCTTCCAGAACCACATCTGAGCTCTTCCATTTGTACAAGACTGTTAACAGCCAAATCACATCATCCGTCTTAACATTCTTCTTACCCGGCAGCTAGGAGGCCGACAAGGAAACGTTGTGCAGGGCTCGAACCACTGCTGCATGGACTCCATGAATAGGGGCAGCAACCTCACGTCACCTTCCTTGTTTAGGTAATCCACTACAGCATTATGGTCTCTTGGGATATGGACCAACTCGCTTTTTATAAATTGTCGAAAGTGGCAACCATATAGCCCTAAGCCCATGTGGATGTGCTGCATGTTCTCCCTGGTGGTCCACTGGGGGCTCACTGTGAGGTTGTCCAGGTGGGCTGGCCAACCCTGCAAAGAGGTAAGTAACCACCGTTGCTTATGGACGTAGCTGTTTGACAGGGTCCCCAATTCATTCCCTGTGAGCTATCCCTCCGGGACCACAAACCGATATTCTGATACGCCTTTAACACTAAGTAGAAAATCAAAGGTGGGATCTCATCCCCAGTCTGACCTCTGGAACCAGTACAATACACAAGGCCATGAGAAAAAGAAGTTTGGGAAAAGCAGTTGCAGGAACCTATTGTTTTCTCTGAAAGATTTCGACAATTAGAAGTTCATGCCCATGCCCTTGGGAGGGAAAGCCTGGTTTGCTTGTCTATCAAACACTGCTACAATGAACTGTGATGACACCTGCAGCTTTCTTAAGCTGAGGCAGAACCTTAAACCATTGAGTAGTTGCCACATCGTAAATAAGTGTATGATACTAGGACCAGTGAGACAGCCTGGATCAGGCTGTTGACTAAATGTGGGAAGAAATATAAAGCTAGCACTAGGGACTCCGTGGGGTCTTACATTTGCTTAGTGAATCAACTAACTTCATCTCAAAAATGTTGGCTCATTCAAATTTCATATCAAGTAGCTTTAAGTAGCTCTACCTGGAATCATATGCAAAGCTGAGCTGGGGGTCCGTGCCCATTAAATGACTGCATATCACTGACCTGGCAACACAATCCGTAGGGTACATTTCAGCTTCTAATGCCCGCTTTGTCGCTAGTTCCACAAATGGCCATGCACTGCCTGGAAACGGTGAGCTACTCTGCTGGGGGGCATTGTCAGTGCTCAAGGCTAAACTTCTAGATTCCATACATGTGCTTCTAAAGTCCTCAGTCATTCCCAATTAAAGGGAGGAAAAGGGGAGTGAAACAAAAACGCAGTTGCCCTGTGTCAGTCTGAGCAGGTCTGTTTCTTTGCTACAATTTTCCAGACCACAAGCCTGGATTCAAGTTTAACCTACAACACCAGTAGCAGCATAGAAATTGCTGAACAGGGTCTCCTTTGGTGCCTCCGGTTGCAGATTGTTAGTCAAGGGATTACGTTTCTGCTTTCTATTTCTGTATGTCAAGACATTCAATTGCCTTGTCTACAGTACAAAGGAAGAGCACATTAACATTCCAAAAAGGTGCCACGGCTATGAAGCCAAAGTCCAGCAAGATGTTTAATATGCTGGCTTCCAATAAAGAGGCCTGCTCAGCAAGGTTGGTGTCATGAGCAAAACACCCCTACAGGAAAGTATCCCGCATATCACAACCCCAAGAACTCCAATCTAAATGGAAAATGGTCCTCTTCCTCAACCAAGATCCATTCAAATATTGCTAGCGATTGCTTTCTGGAGGGTGGGATCATATTCCAGACTCCAAAGTGGGGAGGTGTCCAGGACTGGTACTGTTCAAGCCGATGAGCGCAGCCCCGGACTGTGACACCAGATGGCAGTGCTATGTCAGACACTGGTTTTATTAAGAGCCTCTAGCGACCTTGGACAATAAGCTTTGAAGCTTCTGGTGCCGGGAGTTACAAGGGTCTCCACCGTCCAAAGAGGGCAGAGTGGGCCTGGGCGCGACCTCTGCCACCAGGGCCTTGGAAAATATGTCAAACATCTTCTACTGAAATGTCTTGTATGGTGTAGGAAGCCGTAGGGAATGAGCCTGATCTGCTGGTATCAGATTAGGTGCCAACTACTCCAACAGACTCCTCCAACTGCACCTCCTCTCAGACCTTTTGTCTTTAAGAGGAAAAGCTTCTGGACTGGGACCTAATTTTGTATTGTTATCCTTGGATTTTTCACTCTCCCTGGATCAACTCCAACTCGGCAAACGTGGAAGGGGCTTGTAGAGGATATTAGATTCCCCGAAGCTTCCGCACCTTGCATAAGCCTGTGATAACCTTTGCCACTCTTTCTACGACTGCCTTAGGTGCATTGAATGACAAGAATCACATTCAATGAGGTTGTGATCCAGGCCCTGGTACCAAACAGAGCGAGGAGAATGCAACCCTGATATCGGTTTCTTGCAGTCCATGAAGCCCAAGGCTTTATACAGAGACAAGAAGCCTTTGTAAAAAAAGATTTTGAGGTGGCTTTTAGAAGCGCATATAAGCTTGCAGGAAAAAAGCAACTAAAGTAATGTGGCATGAGTCGCTCTATATTTGTCCCTCTGACACTATATCCAGTACCAAGTGTGCCAACAACCCTGAGATAAGAAGTCACAGAGCCTGTGTGCCCCCTGGTGGCCATCAAAAGGGTTTCAGATAATGTTTTGCACCTGTGAATACATTTCATATGGATTAAGCATTTTCGCGAGGAAGGCATCCATTACAAACGGATCAGTGAGCTAAGGGGCTTATTTAAGAGATGTGTAGCCAGCCTTCAGATACTTGAGTCCCAATAAGGTTGTCGGTGCCGTTAAAATCGTTCAAATGAATTATTCTAAAATGCGTAGTAAGGATACGTTAACTTTTTTTGTACCCTTAGCTCTCCATCATGGGTATGTACTGTGGGTTATCTCGGAACTCACAAATAAATGACTTAGTAATCCAAAAAGCAGTGTAGACCAAGCAAGAACTAACGCAATTTATTCGGAGTCCATTCGCAGTTGGGAAAGCAAGATTCATACATAATGCAGAACATAACTGCACGAAAGGCGCTGTCGAAATACGCCCCCCAAGACAAAACCTTTTATATTCGTACAAACTAATTAGCATCAAAACCCATTGCAAAAGGAACAAGTTACTTACCTGTAACTGTTGTTCTCCAGCATGGGTCTGGCATGGATTCACATGCTCATGAATATTCCCCGTAGTCAGGCTGGGAATCCTCGGTATAGAAAAAAATCTGTATCAGTTTCGTTTCGGATCTGTCTTTCTTAGTAGTAACCAATCACTGGTTTCTGGGTCATACTGCCCCCAGCCAATGACTGCCCTCTCCCTAAGCCCCGCCTCTGGCAGCCATCCTCAGATTTGGTAGCACGTGAAGTGGCAGTATGACCAAGTGAAGAGCCGCAGAGGGGTAGGCGGAAGGGTTCGCATGTGAATCCATGCCAGACCCATGCTGGAGAACAACAGTTACAGGTAAGTAACTTGTTCCTTCTCCAGCATGGGGGTCTGGCATGGATTCACATGCTCATGAATAAGAGAATACATGGCAGTACACACATGCACAACCACGGGAGGTGGCAACAGGCTCAACATTAAGCAATACCACAACTCCACATTAAGCAACTCTTACCTCCTCATCAGGCTCACCTTAGGCGAACAGGTTGCGCAGCACTGCTTGGCCGACCCTGGACTCCTCCCTGGAGTCCCGATCGACGCAGTAGAATCTTGTGAAGGTGTGCGTCGACGTCCATGTCGCAGCCCTGCAGATGTCTAGCAGGGGCACACCAGACAGGAACCCCGTGGTAGCAGCGATCGCTCTGGTCGAATGGGCTCTCGGATGGGCGAGCAGCGGTCGGTTTGCCAACCGGGGACAGTGCATGATGCAGCCGGAGAGCCATCTGGAAATGGAAGTCTTCGAGAGAGCCTTCCCTTGATTCACAGGTCCAAAGTTCACAAACAGCTGTGACGTCTTCCAAAAACTGTTTGTGCGGTACACGTAGAACTTCAGCGCTCTAGCTACATCCAGCGAGTGCAAAGTCCTCTCGGCCGGCGACGAAGGCGACGGGAAGAAAACTGGCAACACCAAGGGCTCGTTGAGGTGGAAGTCCGACGGCACCTTGGCATAAAGGAGGGGTGCGTCCTCAGCACCACCCTCGTGTCATGAAAAGTCAAGTATGGAGGCTTGCAAGATAGGGCCTGGATCTCTCCCACTCGTCGTGCGGAGGTGATGGCCACGAGGAAAGCTGTCTTCCATGACAGGAACTTCAGAGGCGCCGAATGCATAGGCTCGAATGGGGCCCCCATGAGCCTGGTCCGGACCACATTAAGCTCCCACGCCGGGGCAGGAGCCTTCACCGGCGGAAATGATCGGAATAGTCCCTTCATGAATTCTTTCACCAGGCAATGAGACCACAAGGACGCCCGTCCCGCAGTCCTCGTTTATCGGGAGATTGCAGCCAGATGTATTTTGATGGAGGCGTGAGCCAGTCCAGCTTTGGCCAGCGACAGTAGGTACGGCAGTACTTGAGGGGCCGTAATCCGCAGAGGGTTAATCTTCTGTGCACGGCACCAGACAGAGAACCTCTTCCATTTATGTCCGTAGCACTTGAGAGTTGAGGACGCCCTGGCCTTTGCAAGAACCTCTCTGCAGTCGGCCGGGATGTCGTACCCTCCAAACTCTAGTGCTGCAGGAGCCAGGCCTGCAAGTTCAGCGACTCCGGGATGTGGTGAAGAATGGCGCCTCCTTCTCTGGAGAGAAGGTCTGCGTCCGTCGGCAGCTTGACTGGTGTGGACGTTGACAAGTCCAGAAAGTCCGAGAACCAGATCTGTCTCAGCCACGTCGGTGCGACGAGGATCATCCTGCACCGGGAGCTCTTCAGCTGGTTGATGAGCCTGAGCAGCAACGGCAGCGGAGGGAATGCATAAAGAAATAGGCCGTCCCAGGGGAACAAGAAAGCATCGCCCATGCTCCTCGGCTAGGGGAACCTGCTGGCGAACCTCCGGCACTTGGAATTCGTCGCCGTCGCGAAGAGATCGATTTGGGGTTCGCCCCATCGTCGGAAGAGTCGATCCACTTGATACTGGCGTAGCTCCTACTCGTGGTAAGAGCGCAGCTCCCTGCTGAGTGAGTCGGCGATCGTGTTTTTTTATCCCTGCCAGATGAAGAGGCACCAGAAACATCCGTTGGGCGACGGCCCAATGCCATAGATCCTGGGCTTCCATGGATAGGGCCGGGGACCTGGTCCCGCCCTGCTTCCGGATGTAGAACATTGTGGTGGTCTTGTCGGTGAAGATCCTCACCACCTTGCCGTTGAGGGACGGAAGAAAAGACCTGAGGGCCCAGAACACTGCGCGGAGCTCCAAAATGTTGATGTGGAGTGACTTCTCCTCCGGGAGCCAAAGGCCTCTCGCGTGAAGATCTCCGGAGTGCGCTCCCCAACCTTCCAGGGAGGCGCCCGTCGTCACAGTCACCTGGTGAGCTGGGATCTGAAAGTCCGTGCCCACCCCCAGATGGGAGCGGGTACCCCACCACCGGATTGCCTGACGGAACGTCTCGTTGAGAGGGATCCTGTCCACGAAGCTGCCCGTCGACTGGACCCAGCGGGCATCGAGAACTCTTGTAAGGGGCGCATCCGAAGCCTGCAAAGGCGCACCAGATAAATGCAGAAGGACATCATCCTGAGGAGGGACTTGATAGATCTTACCCTGGCCATGTCCGTGGCCAGCAGACGCTGCACCTTGCCCAGAATGGTCCTGGTCCTTTCCTCCGACGGCGAGGCCAGCCGCGCCACTGTGTCGAGCTTGGCTCCCAGAAACAAGGCGACTTGCGACGGAACCAGGCAGGATTTTGGAAAGTTGATGGAGAATCCCAGGTCCGTGGGCAGCTGGACGGTCTTCGCAGTGTGCTCCACGGCGAGTTCCCTCGTCCTTGCCCGGATGAGCCAGTCGTCCAGGTAGGGGTAGACGTGGATCCCCTGAGGCGCAGCCGCGCCGCCACCGGTGCGAGGCACTTGGTGAACACCCTGGGTGCCGACTTCAATCCGAACGGGAGGGCCTTGAACTGATAGTGCCACCCTTGGACCACAAACCTGAGGAACTTTCGGTGTCTTTTTAGAATGGGAATGTGGAAGTACGCATCCTCCAAGTCCAACGACAGGAAATCGCCCTCCTCCAGCTGTCCCAGCACGTGCTGGAGGATGACCATACGGAACTTCTGCGCCTTGATGTACTTGTTCAGTCGTCGTAGGTCCAGGATGGGGCGGCATCCTCCTGTCTTCTTTTTTACGAGGAAGTACCTTGAGTAAACTCCGGAGCCCCGAAGCCTCTTTGGGACGAGCTCGATGGCACCCTTCTTGAGCATCGCCCTTACTTCCAACAGTAGTTGAGGGACGTGATTTTCCTTCCTGGCCATGGGTGGAATGCGAGGGCACTTCTTCTGAAACTCGAGGGCATGCCCTTGGGCCAGGGCGTCCAGCACCCAGCGGTCGGTGGAGAAGGACTCCCACACGCTGACGAACCTCGCCAGCCGGCCTCCCACCGGGGTGCTTCGGCGGGGGCCCGACCCCACGGTCGGTTCAATCTTGTTTGGAGGCCGTCTTATCTCCTTGACCTCGCTGTCGACGACGACGGGCACCACCTGACTTGCCGCATCCCCTGTAGGCTTCCTGGGACGAAGATCTTGCCACTTGCGGTAAGTGGAGGAGCCACTGCTGGATCCCTTGGAAGCACTTTGTCTGCCTCCGGAGCTCCGAAAGGAAGGGCGTCGTTGTTGGAGCACTCCCAGTGCCCGGGCAGTCTCTGTGTCCGTCTTGATGGCCTGAAGGGACTCATCAACCGCCTTCCCAAAAAGGTTGTTCCCGTCGAAAGGCATGTCCAAAACCTTGGTTTGTACGTCCTGGCGGAAATCCGTGGCCTTGAGCCATCCTCGTCGTCTCAAGCAAACGCCGTTGCCCAACTGACGGAAACCGGTGTCGGCGATGTCCGTTGTCACTGTGATGGCGTGGTCCGAAACAATCTCCCCCTCCTGTAGGATTTCAAGGGCCTCAGCCCTTTTGGCGTCCGGAAGGAAGTCTAACAGAGGGGTGATTTTGAACCACAACTCCCTGTCGTAGCGGGCTACGATAGCCAGGGCGTTGGCCGCCTTAATAGTCGTTGCTGCGGATGAGATGATCTGTCGTCCCATCGTGTCCAACTTCCTGCCCTCGCCGTCCGGGGGGAAGTTGATGTCGAGGCCGATGGCCCCCCCAGCTTTCTTCTTTGCCGCCGCCGAGACGACCGAATCTGGGGTAGGTTGTGCCCGAAGGCACAATGGGGCAGCGTTGGGGACCCGGTACTTCTTGTACTGGTCCCTCTTTGCCGGCGCCGTGGCAGGGTTCTTGAGGAGGGCGAGCCCCTCATCCCAGATGTCATCCAGAAGCGGTACGGCGAGGACCGTCTTCCTTTTAGCCTCGCGCCGTTGGTAAAGGAACCCTTCTTTCTTCTTTTCTTCTGAGCAGAGCTGGAAAAGCTTGGATGCCCTGGAAATCATGGCATGAAAGGATCCGATCTCGTCGGGCGGGGACGCCCGAGCAGGGGGCGAGACGTCCCGTCGTCGCCTCCGTCGTCATCTGTACCTGTCGTAGCCGTGTCCGTGCCTGTATCATTCCAGTGGGTAGTAGACCGGGGGAAGGCAGAGAAGGCCGCAGAGGTGAGAGAGGTGGCGTAGGATGCGTCCTCCTCCTCTTATGCAGTGGACTCTCCGAAGGTCCTGGCTCCGGTTCCCCCGTCGGGTCTGGCTCAGGTACCTCAGTCAGGGGAAGGGGCAACCTTGTCCTTATCTCCGAGCATAAGGACTGAATCGCTGACAAAATGGCCGCCGAAGTGTCCTGCGGTGCCGGAAAGACGGGCGCGAGGGCTCTTGAGGAGCCTTGTCGGCGACACCGTCGCTCTCGTCGGGATCCCTCCCGATGGGCTGGGCCTCTTCCACGACTTCGATGAGCTCTTCTTCAGAGGTCGTGTCCGTATCCACGATGGCCACCAGCCCCCTCCCCCACCTTTTCTAACGAGGACTTCGTGGGGGTCTTCTCAATGGGCCTGAAAGACGACTCCCTCCGCGGCGGCAGGGAGACTCTGGGTCCCGAGGGCGCCTCCACTGGTGTAGCCTCCACAGGCTGAGCCAGGGCCGCGGCGACATCCTCAATCGAGGTCTTAGTAGGGTGAATTAAGGCCATCGCCACCTTCTGGACGCCTGGGGCCTTCACCTTGGGGGGAGCGTCCGAGCTTCACACCCCCTCTGCTGGAATCTTCGAGATCGACCGGGGCCTCTCCAGAAGCTTCGCCGGGTTCTCGGACTTCCTCTTACCCGAGCAAGAGCATTGGCTCGTGGTTGATGGCGCCGGGGAGGGTGCGCCCTGCCTGGCAGCCAAGGAGCCCGAACGTTCGGCGCTCCCGGTGCCCGCGGACTCGCGGTGCTTAGCCTTTTGTTGGGCCCCCGTCTCCAGGGCGCCCTCACAGGACTTTGAAGACCGCTCGGACTTCTTTTTGTTCTTCTCGCCTGACGGGCTCTTCCCTTCCAGCCAGTTGGCGAGACGGAGGTGGCGATCCTTCATGGTCCGCTCCGACATGTTCCCACAAAACGCACAGTCCTTCTCCCTGTGCATCTTGTCCTTATGGAGACAGTAGAGGCATAACGAATGCTCGTCCTCCTTGAAAACATTCTGAAGCCGGCATCCAGGGCAGGTCCTGAACAGCTTCCCGGGCGTCGAGCTTCCTTTCTCCTGGGCCATGTCCGGGGTAGGCCTCGGAACTTCTGGAATCCTCCAAAAGCGTAACTCGACGAAAACTTGAGGGGCGTAGAAAACTCCGAAACGGATCCCCGTTGATCGGATGTAAAACGGTGGAGCTTGAGGCTCTATTTAACCGAAAAATTAGAAAAATCTCCTGAAAAAGCGCGGAAACGCAGCAAAAGCTCGAGAGCTACAGCACGAGGACTCCCAACACTTGAACGTGCAGTAAAAATCTGAGGATGGCTGCCAGAGGCAGGGCTTAGGGAGAGGGCAGTCATTGGCTGGGGGCAGTATGACCCAGAGACCAGTGATTGGTTACTACTAAGAAAGGCAGATCAGAAACGAAACTGATACTGATTTTTTTCTATACCGAGGATTCCCGGCCTGACGACAGGGAATATTCATGAGCATGTGAATCCATGCCAGACCCCATGCTGGAGAATTAGGTTTATCTGCCATGCAGAGCTAATTGGTAGAGCTACGTCATTCCCCTATGGAGAGACAAACATTACACCATAATGATTGGATACTGCAAACCTTAACACATCACCCTCAACCACCTCTGTGACGTCACAGTCCAACCCACAATTCCCACATTAATAGTATCAAAACTGAGACATTTGAAATGACCAGCGGATCTTTATTCAACTGCCACCAATCATCTCCATCCGTTTCTCATGAGAATATTGTCGATCATCACACTGGAGGAGCTTTGAACCACTGACAAATTACCATTTGAATGTTGTATCTTAAGAACACTTAGAACCCCTTCCCAGGCATACATGTTGCAAGGGGCAATTTGAAACCGCCATAGGACACTTAAACTGTCAATAGACCTGTTACATAAACTAATTTGCTGAATTATAAAACGATTGTGTGTTCACTGCCTGTCTCCGGCACCGATGAGCTTCGCTTCCTGACCTTGAAAGTATCAAAGGCTGTTAATTTCTTACCGTATGATCCTGGAAACGTGTAATTTGCAATGTGCTGCTAGCCTCTGCGGCTACTAAGCACGTTAGTAAAATGTGATTTTTTTTCTAGTGAAAAACATGATTCAGAGGCTTGTTTACAGTGCCTTGGTCTGATGTTAAGCCATGTGTATTACCCATTGTTATCGCCTATATGTTATTTGCTTGGAACACAATTATTCAGAGCATTCGCCAACCTAGAAAATGCTAGGCAATTCTCCTCTGAACAAGAGTACCAACAGAAACCCCAGACACGTGTTTCGGTGTGGTTGGACCTCATCAGTAGGGTGGATCTGTGCCTGGGAATGGGGATGTACCAGGTCAGGGTTCCCTGGATGGGGATAAATTTGCACTGAACTTGCATTTTTACATCATTCCCCCCTTTTATTGATCCATCAATAAGTAAATCCTTTCCTTCTCCCAGTCCCAACTCTGCGCTCTCTTTTTAGGGATCCATACTCTGTTATTTTACTCATGTCACCTCCATCTTCTTCCCAAAATTTACCTGTTCTGGAGCGCCATCAAACGTAGTGCCCTCAACTCTTCCTTTACCGCGTTTAGGCCCTTTGCTGTTAAATTGGCCAATCGCAGTAACTCAAGTTTAAGCCACTTGGCACTAGCTGCAGTATGCACACCTGGAAGCAGTAAAGACTTGAAAAAAGTGGTTGCCTTGGAAAACAGTCGAAGCTCTGCAGGAATTGCTGCCAAATTGTATGCACTCTTCTAGGACCAATAATTGTTTGCTTTCCTTTTTCTGTTTAGTTCTCCTCACATTACTTGTTACTTCTTTTGCTGCACCACTTTTTCCTTCAGCAAGACTGACCGCTCCTTTAACGAAAACCCCATGTTTTTGTTGCTTCGGGGCACCACCAGGGCAGGGCTGTGCAGTGTAACAATCACACATACCCCACTCCAATCAGGAGGATGCTGGGCATAGGCCTAAGATCTGCATGCCCACCACAGATCCATAATGACAGCTGCCCCCTGCGTCAGCGTCGCACTGCTGATCACCTTCACGCAGTCATTGTTTGTTCCCAAATAGGTGGACCTACTGGACCTGAACATGGAGGAAATCGTGTAAAGCTCTTTATGTAAACTGGTTGATGAGTTTCACTAATCCATGTCAATGCATGCACATATTTTACCCAAACTGCCTTGCAGCTATTGTTTACTTTAAACAGCACATTTTGTTCGCATCCTATAAAACCATCATGACATTGCATTATTCCCCCCTCCCATTGCCCACAATACCACACTGCCCCTTTTATTCTCATTAACAGTCTTGCGTGATGCCAGGGAATGCTACGCTATTCTTTATCTATACAATGCAGTTGTTTGTGTTCAGTTATCATCTGCACCTGCCTTTTAAAGCCTTCTGTTATATAGTCTACTATCATCTTTTTGGTTTCTGTTTTTTCAGCCATCCTGTCAAGTTGCATGTAATTATCTGTGCAAACCTCTTCCCCTTCATACACCCACTGGTCAGAAACACTTGTTCCTTGAAATAGACTCCTAGTTTTGCAGAGGGATAGGTGCATTAGGCATCCTGCCTACTCATATGATGCAGCCGGAGGTAGGAAAAGCTTGGGTGCCCTATTATGTGTAGGATGAGTGAGCAGAAGTAACATGTGCCGTTCGCCCTTCCTCTTCCCACGTGTAACATTTCATCACACCAGACGTTTCCAGATTTTATAACCTGCTCTTTTTCAATGTCATGATGGAATTCCTCTTCATTTAGCACATTTCTTTTTTCTCTGTTCACACTAATATTTGAACGTGTAACACTCTTTTCTTTAAAGAAAAAACATAATATTAATACTATACTAATGCATGTTAATATCATTCCATTCCATAGAAGAGACATTTCTTTGCTGTGTGTTTATGATAACATTGCCCTGCAAAACACCATCTCCTTCCCTTACTGGTCTTCTATAAAACCTTTTTGCTGAAAAAAGAGTTAATGAGAGCTGGCTAATACTTCCCATCACGGTGCGCTCTGCCCCTCTTCTCTGGGGGAGCTGGTGCTCTTGTTCCTACACACTTCGGTGAGATGGACCCATCTCAGACACCCTTCAACCTTGACAGCAGCTGGTGTTGTGTACGTCACTGTATGCAGACCAGTAAACGTTATTTCCACTTTCTTATGTGATCTTAGTTCCCATCAGATATTGTACATGCTGGAGAGACAGGCGCATGCATTTTCCGACATGTAACAATTTCATGCGAAATGAGGTGATGGTCTCCTCCAGGCAAATTTCGCAAAGCAAAGAGCAAGCGATAAGCAGTATAGCCAAGTCTTACCAAGTGTCAGTGTTAGCTTAGCCAAGCGTTCTTTTAGTAAACCATTAATTCTCTCAGCCACACCATTGGTTTATGGGCGGTAAATGGTACATAGCTTGTGCCGTATTCCAAGAAGGGCAGTTATTTCCCCAATCAAATCATTTGCAAAATGTTGACCATTGTGAAGAGTGAATTTTGTCTAGGATCCCCACCTCGGAAATACCTCCCTCACCAAAAATGTTGCTGCTGAGCGGGAGTCATTACGGGCACAGGGACCAGCCTCAAGCCAACGTGAAAACGTGCATGCCACAGTAAGCATGATTCTGTAAGAGTTACATCTATCTAGCATGTCAACAGTCTATATGCAAGTGCCGCAAGGGCCCTTTCAGTCATTGTAAAGTTCCTCGTATCAAAGTGTGACCAGATACATTTTTTGACATGTTATGCAATTGCTCACAAATGCAGACACATATGCATGTATATTTGGCACAAAGTAATCCTCACTTATCCCTGCAGCCACATACTCTTTCGATACGTGGGCAGGGTAGGGAGGCAGTTCCAAAGCCACATTCAGCAACTTTTTTGGCATTATCACCTTGCCGGTGCTGTCTTGCCACCAAATCAATCAGTTGAAGACCCCCTTTTCTTCCAAAGCTCCTTTTCATCATTTGGTACTTCTCACAGTAATTGTATTATCTGCACTATCGGGTGCTGCATTGAAGACCTCTGGTAGTGCATTTTGTTCTTTAGATGTTTTCATTAATGCTATAAGTGGTGTTTTCTCTTTCTCGCCAGGGAACAGCACATGTGTCCCTTCTGGCAAATATGCTGTTTCTTTTGATGATCCGTCTGCTCTTTCGTTACCCAATTAAATAAAATCTTGGCCCCAAGTGTGTGCTTTGCACATCATGATTTCCAATAATTTACCCAAACGTGCTGCATGTTGTACCTGTGTGCCATAACTTCTCCTGAACCCTCTCCTTTCCCATCTTGCTAGTCCTGAATGTACTGTAGATGTTACGTATGCAGAATCTGAAAAGATATTTACCGCCTGCCCTTTCGACATGCTCTGGGCCTCAATTATTGTCACCAATTCTGCTGCATGTGCAGAATAGTGTGCTGGCAGTCGTGTTTGAAAAAAACGTTGAATTCCCCTTCCTTGTTAATTCCATTTTTGTGTCCTACCACTGCTGCCCCAGAATGCCTTTGTCCTGAATTTTGATTGATACTTGAAGACCCATCAATACAAATCATGCCCTCCCACAACCCCCTTCAATTGCTTCTTCTTTTAACATGGGGTTCCTTTCATTCCTGTCCATGCATGCCACACAATCATGTATATAATCTCCTTTCAAGAATATATAAAGGGCGCCTGGCAGAATCCGGATATGCCCAGGAGGGTACCTGTATGCAAAATGCTAAAAATCAGGGTGAAGGATCCGTAGACAGCTGTCGAGTTTTGAAGCTATTTTATTTTGCCTCCAAAACGATTTTGCACAGATGAAAAGGAATTAAACATTTGAAAGACTTTCGATAAGCACGAATGTTTTTTGGACAGCCGTTTGTTTTACAAGGGAAATACAGGTGAGTATCGTCCTCTTCAATTGTCGAGAGACAATTTCCACAGTGATGCACGAGTGTACAATACAGGTAAGTAGTGACATAGAATTTTTACAGGTTGCGACCCAGGACTGTGGTTGGTCTGGGGGTACTAAACAAAATAGTGTACACAACACTATCTATAAACACATATATACAAGGGTTGTGCCACAAAACATCGACACATTAGTGTTTCGGCCAAGTCGGGCTGGGTAAGAGCCCGAGGTGGTGGCCTTCATCAGGATAATCGCTGGTAGTGGTGCTGTCCTTAAAAGTGATCTGTGGGGGAATGGAAAGCTGTCAGGATCTGGGGATTAATGATTGATTTAAATATTAATAAATAAAGGCGCCTCAAATACACTGGTGGTGTATTAAAAGAACAGCTTACCGTCTGCTGTGGTGCAGCGGGGACGCTGTGCTGAGACTATGGCGACGATACATCGATGATGTTCTCTTAGTTTGGGGAGGCAGTAAAGAGCTCTTGCCCGAGTTCCACGGATGGCTAAACCACAGAAACTCTCAAAGTTCACCATTGAATGGGATTGCCAAGCTGTGAATTTCCTGGACCTGCACATCTGCCGCTCCGGAAACTCATTAAAAACAGAATTATTCAGGAAACCTACTCATCGAAACATCCTGCTCCACTTCTCTAGTTTCCATCCCCAAGGATTAAAGTACAACCTTCCATACGGACAATTTCTCTGCGTACGCAGGAACTGCACAGAAAAGGAAAAGTTCGAACATCATGCCAAACAACTCCAGACACGCCTAAGTGAAAGCGGTTACCCCAAAAAGTCCATCAGAATGGTTTGTTAAAGGGCAGCCAACACTGATCGTACTATTTGCTTGACTGCCAGCACCAAGGACCCCATAGACCGGACAGGCTGTGTGACTACATTCAACCCCATCAGTAACCTAGTTAAGACCACAATAAACAAACATTGGCACCTGATAAAAAAACAAAGGGACTTTGGACAAAAAACCTCTGTTTGCCTTTAAGAAGAACAGGAACCTTGGAGACACCCTGGTACATACGTTTCTGGAACCAGAGAAACAGCAGCCTACACTATCGGGCCTACCGCCCATAGTAGGACACTACTCATGTGGCAAGTGGGTGGCATGTCGCTGCACTGAGACCAGCAAGACCTTCACTCACAAAAACTTTGTCTGGACAATGCAAAATCATACTAATTACGAGAGCAAAAACGCCATATACGTGATCAAATGTCCTTGCAACCTCATTTCATTGGGAAAACCATTAGACCCATAAAGCAGAGGATAAGTGAACATCGATATTGCATTAAAAACTCTATACAAGACAAACCTCTAGTGGAACATTTTAGCAAAAAAGGCCACACACACGAGCAACTCACATGGACTATCCTGCAACAACTCCAACAGCAAAAAAGAGGAGGCGATATCAATCTAGCCCTCACCAGGTTTGAACAAAAATGGGTCCACAGAAGATTGGACACAGTTAAAACTGGCCTTAATATCACCGTAGAGTGGAAACATTTCTGGGATTGAGTCAGAACCCCACTGTGAAATATTCCCCACATGGACATCTGATGCCCATTACCAGGCACACGTGACATCAACAGTTTTTTGAACATCATATATTGTAAAACACCAATTGCAACATGCACCATCAATGTTTATTGCCTGTTGTATGTTCATTGTGACTCCTGGCATACATGCTCCCTGAAAAGATAAATTGCAACATTCAGTTGTAAGCTACTCAGTCACTGCGGGATGATGCACTATATATATATTACCATAACTCTGCTTGTGTTTACTTATAATAGTCACGTAATATGTGCTTGACCTCCAAGTGACATTGTGTTTCACCTTAGGTTCATTTGTTACTGGTGTTTAAATTGTCAACACATTGTCTGGTTATCACCTTAGGGCCTGTACAGCCGTAGCAATAGCCATGCCACCATCAATCAGGTTGGAGGTCACTCCTTTTAGCAGCCACATTTGGCCGCCGTCATCCTTGTCCATTTACTTTCCCCTGTTATCCATCATTGGGGTTATTTTGGTCACTTCATTGGACCACACAAATACGTTTCGTTTTACTCATGTGCCCATATGCCATTGGTCAACCACCTCCCACCAATTGCTCTTGCTATTGCTCACTCTGGAGCCACACGCTCACCCCTGCACCCAGCCGGCACCCCATTGGCTGGATGTCTGGCAGGTCTCATGGTTTTAAGAGTGACAACAACACTCCTTGGCAGAATCCATTGCCGTGAGCAGTGCAGTCGCCATTTTTTGCATTGGTAAATCTTGCTGCCATTATGTGCTTTTTGTTGCATGTAGAATGTAGTCCAGGTACCTTGAGCTTTCCCCACTAAACTCACGGGTATTCTCTTTTTAAGAAAAACGTTCGTAATGGCTCCCCACTCCATTTCATCTCTGTGATTTTGAGATGGTATTATACTTCCCGTCACTTTCGGGCTTTCACGCACCGCTGCAGTGCTTTTGTTATCTATAGAACAGCTGCTATCTCTAGACCACCCTGTGGGCAGCATTTAATATATTTATAAGATACCTTGCATAAGAGGTCCAAACATGCATAGTCACTAGCTGACACACCAGGGGTTTTACCTGGTTCCCCAACTAGTCACTACCACACTAGATATGGACACAACACCCCCATGTGTGTATGCTATCTCCACTACGCTTGTTCTGTGAGCGTTTTTAAACACTTTTCTAAGAGTCAATGAACCACGTACTAAATTCTTTAGACCACTGCCAGCAGCGCCTCCCAGTCCCAGGCGGCAGGACCTTGCAGCAGGCACCCCATTTACAGGTGACTATAACTCACTCCAAAGCCACTTTGTAGACATTAATTGTAAATTCTTTAGACCACAGCCAGCGGCGCTTCCCAGTCCCAGGCGGCAGGACCTTGCAGCAGGCACCCCATTTACTGGTGACTATAACTCACTCCAAACCCACTTTGTAGACATTAATTGTAAATTCTTTAGACCACAGCCAGCGGCGCTTCCCAGTCCACGATCGGCAGGACCTTGCAGCAGGTACCCCATTTACAGGTGACTATAACTCACTCCACCCCACTTTGTAGACACCCACACCACTGGTGTCCCCAGTCACATACCAAACCCGCACAATCCCACGCTGGACGTGCCTGGACCATGCTTTTTTTTTAGAGACACTGTCCCTCTTGAGTGTGGAGATAATGGTTTGTTAACCTTTTCTCTCACAGCTCCCAGAGGCCAAAGGCTACATTTAGTTGCCTAAGAGACCCGATTTGTATGAGTCTTCCCATGTCACCCGCTGACATGGCTCTCAGAGTCCGGTACTCATAACAGGACTCTCAGCACAGCGTCCCCGCTGCACCACAGCAGACGGTAAACTGTTCTTTTAATACACCACCAGTGTATTTGAGGCACCATTATTTATTAATATTTAAATCAATCATTGATCCCCAGATCCTGACAGCTTTCCATTCCCCACAAATCACTTTTAAGGACAGCACCACTACCAGCGATTATCCTGATGAAGGCCACCACCTCGGGCACTTACCAAGCCCGACTTGGCCGAAACACTTCTGTGTCGATGTTTTGTGGCACAACCCTTGTATATATATATGTGTTTATAGATAGTGTTGTGTACACTATTTTGTTTAGTACCCCCGGACCAACTACAGTCCTGGGTCGCACCCTGTAAAAATTCTATGTCACTACTTACCTGTATTGTACACTCGTGCATCACTGTGGAAATTGTCTCTCGACAATTGAAGAGGACGATACTCACCTGTATTTCCCTTGTAAAACAAACTGCTGCCCTAAAAACATTTGTGCTTATCGAAAGTCTTGTAAATGTTTAATTCCTTTTCATCTGTGCAAAATCATTTGAGGCAAAATAAAATAGCTTCAAAACTCGACAGCTGTCTACGGATCCTTCACCCTGATTTTTAGCATTTTGCATATAATCTCCTTTCTCCATTGGTTCTGCAATGAATTCAGCTGGGCTTACTGTCCTGCATCTTACAATTTCTATTGTAGGGTTTGTAAGTATAATTTCATAACCTGATGCTCTCTGAGTTGTAAAAGTTGATTTGGACCTTTCCAATATCGTAAACAATGCATGTTCCACGTACAGAATTACTGGACATCCCATTGCTGTTGTTGCCTTCTCAATTCCTAATGCAGCGGCAGCCAGTCCCTGTTTGCAAGGAAAGTGTCACTGCATCACTGGGTCTAGTGACCTACTGTAGTATGCCAGTGGCTTATGTCCCTGTCACTTCTTTTGTGTCAGAACGGCTGTCATTACTTTACCGTCTGAATGAGAAAACAAAATGAAACCTTTCTTTGTAATTGGGTGCGGCCAATACTGGTGAATGTGCTAGCTCGTTTTTGAGCTAATCAAAATTGTCATTCATCTCAGCTGTCCATTTTATGTTGCTTTTGTTTTTCTGTGTTTCCTTAGTGCCTGGAGGATTGGCCTTGTGTATGTGGAGACTGTTAGGCTCACCTGGTCTCTGCGGGGGCGTTGGGGCACGGTTGCAGCCCTCCCAGGAAGTAGATCCCACCTCTGCCTACCTTCTTCCTCTACAAATAGGCTGTAGGCTGCGGTGAATAGTAGCACTGCTCCTGCGTAGATGAGAGGATATGAGTTTACCAGCCTGTGACTGATTCCCCTCTCAAACCCTTCTTCCCACATCGTGGTTTCCGTAAGCATGCATCGACCCATTAAGGCTCACCTGCTGATTTTTAATGGTAAGCTCTCTGTCCTGCTACTTCTGGCAGGGGCGCTTTTATGATGAGGACCGAGTTCCTTCACTGGCCCTTTGCAAATGGTTGTCCAGTCCAGCTGAGACTATTCCACGCCTCTCTGGTAAGTTTCTTTCAGTTTTCTCTTTGTCTCCCCTTTCTCGTTGCCCTTTGTTTGTTGTGAAGTATTTGTATTGTTCTTTCCACAACCCGTTGTCTGCTCGTTATTAATGTCCATCTCTGCTTTCTCCCAAATAGGTGTGATTGGGGCCCAGGAGAGCTACGGAGCATGAGGCGGCGTCGGATGAGATGGGAATGCTCCTGCGGTGGTCCGGCAGCAGGTAAGTGGGTGTTTAAGGATGAGCATGAAGAATTGTGCAAGCGCGACCTTAAACTGAATGTTCGTTATGTCTAACCTTGTCTTTTTGTCCTTTTACAGGGTCTGCCTTCGGAGATGAAGAATGCGTTGTGCTGCAGTGTCAAGAGCAGGATTCCTGCATTCGAGGATGAAGATGATGGAAGAATGGACGTCAGGTTCGGCGAGTGAAGAATGCAGGTGAATGCTGGTTCCAGGATGCAAGCGCGTAGACAGGAGACTGGATTCCCAAGGTAAGTCTGCTTTATCCCAGGCGGCGGTGAGCCTTACGCTGCATGCAAATGAAGATTAACGCAAAGCGCTGGCCTTTGGATGGGTTTGGCTTATATAGCTGAGTTTGTGAGGCCACGCCCATCAGGCCTGGCTTACCTGCCACACCTTGCCATTCCCTGCGTTAGCACGTGCACAGTAACTCAGGGAGGCCACAACCGAACAATGTACACATGGAGCTGCTTCAGCAAAATGAAGCTCCAGAGTAAAAGCATCTTTACACAAAATAAATTGTTCTTGTTTACCGACTTTCCAGCCGGGCCTTCTGTGATTGTGACCCTTCGTCTTCTTCCCCTGATGGCACAATGTCGGTGTCCTTGGGCCCATCGACCAGTGACCATGACAAAGACCCATGCTCTGCAGTAACTGCATAAACCTAAGAACTCTTGCATTTCTTTCACTGTTTTAGGTCAGGGTGTTTTATGTAGTGCTTCAACCCTTTCTGGTGTTATTATTCTCGCATCTCTTGATACTATCTGCCACAAGTAATCCATTTATGTTTGACAATACTGCAATTTTTCTTTGTCCACTTTGTACCCCTTGTTAGCCAGTAGCGTTAGTAGTGTCACTGCGTCCTCCCTGCACACAGCTTCTGTTGCGCTGTCCACTAAAAGGTCATCCACATACTGTATCACTGTACTTGCTACTTGCAAATTTCTCAAATCCAGTTGTATTATTCTGTTGAATATGCTGGGCCCTCACCATACCCCTGGTACATTCTCATGTTCAAATATCATCCCACAATATGTGAACACGGTGAGATACATGAAGTCTGGATGCAGGGCAACAGAGAAGAAATCATTCTTCAAATTCACTACTGTGAAGTGGTGTGCCTCTGCTTGGATGCTGCAGAAATTTGTCACTGAATTTGGAACTAGCAGAAATTCTGCTTCGATGATGTGGTTAAGTGGGCGAAGATCCTGTATGTATCTCCAAGCTCCGCCCTTTGATTTCTTAATCGGATTGAATGTTGATGTAGATTCCAATATGATACCTTGCTGCCATAAGGCAGGCAGTGTGCCTCATATATGCCCTCATCTTCTTGTCAAAGGGGGTGTTGCTTCACCCGCGGCAGCAGTGCTCTTTACTTAATCTTAATGTGCACTGCTCCCGCGCCCATTAATATTCCAACATCATGGGGTCCTTTTGTCCATAAATTCTCTGAATCTTTTCAAAATCCTCCTCCATGCAAGGCATAAAATAAGCGATATTGCATCGCAGTTTAAGATACAATACTCCCAATTTGCTTTTTATTTCAATAATCATGTCGCACAAACAGACATGATTTCTAGAATGAGGGTGATATGTTTAGTCAGCCTGGCCTGTGCTTGTGGTGCAGAGAGCACAGGGGAGGCAGAGGGGGAGAGGCTCCAGTGCTGGGCTGAAACATTGTATCCATTTTTCATGTGCCCAGCTCGGTGCCGTCTCAGAAAGACATGGCCAGGGGAGCCCTTGTGCAGAGGCCAGAGCATGAAAGGACAGCTCGATCGTGGATGGAGTGGGCAAGTACTCGGTAATTAAGATCCCTGGGAATATGCCTGCAGGCTATGTAATCAGTGCAGGGGGCTGTATAAGCCCTGCACTGATAAAACTGCCTGCAGGCATAAGGTCCTCTTAATTTTCTTTGAAGCGAGGACTCCAGTGATTTGCTGCCGTCCCGCGCTACAAGGAAAATTTTAGAGCGTCTTATCAGGTGGTTTTATCAGTGCGGGGATCACACCGACCCTGCACTGATAAAACAGCCTGCAGGTATATTGCCTTCTAAATGTTCTTTGAAGCACGGTACTACAGTCATTTGCTGCCGTCCCATGTTTCAGAAAACATTTAGAAAGCCTTGGGCTGTGTTAGTAGTGCGGGGCTCACACTGCCACAGCACTCATAACACTTAACACTGCCTGTTGGCAGGGTAGTATGCAGCATTACAATAGTGGCAGGGGAGAGGGATGGCCAGCAACGAAAAAATGTTCTGCTTCTTTCCCTGCAAATGCAGTGCACGCAATTCCATATGGTCTCATTCGTGCCCACAAAACACCCACCATTGCCCAATCTACTTTTTTTTGGTAGCATTAGTGGTAGATTGCAAACACACAACAAAAATAAATACAACTGCACAATCATTACACATGCAGGAAACTCGTCTATTAGAACTCTAGCTAGGTGCTCCGGGGCTACATACATGCAAACCTCCTAATTTGCATATGGATTGCACAAAAAGAAATGACTTCACAGAAATGGAAATTGTAAGGAGCATCATCCATCTTTGATACTTGGAGGCATCATGGAAGCGACTTTAGAATAAGTTGCCATAAGAAAGCCAAGTGGCAAATAACTTTGTGGTGCAAAATACCTAAATTGCACTATTGCTATTTATGGAGCAACTATATAGTCAGGCTTTTTTAAAATAGCAGCATGATATATTAACATGAGCTCTGAAGTTAATCACAGAGCTGCAGATAAGACACAGCGGGACTCATTACGACCCTGGCGGTAGCCGTGCCGGTAAAAAAGGCACAGCTGCTGCCAGTGTCACTTTTTTTCCAGCGCCTGGCAATGGTGAATTACCAGGGCATTACAGCCCAGAGGTTCCGGTAATTCCCCATAGCCAGATGCCGGGAAAATGTACTCCCCATTCCCATTCAAGTCCTGGTGCATCCGTCAAGGTCTGCGAGCGGGTGCCTTTCGCAGAACTCTGAGTATGCCAGTCCGGTAACAACAGTGCCGGTAGCTTACCGGTGCCGGTAGCTTACCGACACTGTAGTTGCCGGACCGACATACTCCTAATGAGGCCCACTGTGAGTAAATGATCTGCCCAGGATCACACACTTTGGTTAATTGGTGAAACTGGGATGTGGACAATTTAAGCAACTAAGCACATCTTCACAGGTTTAGGTGATAGAGATATTTATTAAGGTTTCCCTTTGCATTGCATGTGCTTAAATAATTTATTTGAAGCAATAGCTTGCAAGCAAAGCATATTTAATAAGAAACTATCCTTTCATAATTAACTTTACACTATATACATCATTATAGAAATATATTGAGCAATAAGAGGATGGCTTTCGTTGTATTCTCCCCATCTTTCAAGCAAAGTCACCATAGCATCATGCAGATTAATGTTATCCTAACAAAGACAGTCATTATTTCATAAAGCCTGCAGCATTATGCACCCTTCTCACTGCTGATCACTCCCTTCCATGCACATTTTTAAAGGGACAAAAGTCCCTGCTAACAGCCCCCCTCCCTCCCATCAGTGCCTAATGGCTCACATTAGCTCACAGACCATGGGACATTGTCCTGGCAGCGGGACACCTCTCCCATTCGGAAAAGGTCAGGTGTCCTGCTGTCAGGCTAATGACTGTGCTGAGCAGGAATTGCTCAGCACACATTGTCCTCCCAGCGGGACACCTTTCCCGTTGGGCACCATCATTGAGGTGCCGAATGGTAGAGGTGTCCAGTGACAAAAATCCCAGTCAGGCTCCCAAAAGAGCCTGTAGGGGGGTGGGCAGCTTGTCCCCCCCCCTTGCCCATGCTTGGTATGCCACTGTCTGTAGGCATGGGTGCAAAGTTATGATTTTCATCACAGGGGCAGAACCAAATTTCGCAAAGGGGGACAGAAATTCCCATACTGCAAAGCGAGGGGACCGGATCCATCCACCTTTTTAAACCCCATTTACCAGCAGGATTTGGGAGAAAAAAGCCACAGCATTTATAGGCAGGCCTAAACCTATAACAACTCTGCAGCAGTCGCCTAAACTACTAGGCTGTCTTTGCAGTATTCTGCTCTTTTAATTCCTACTTCCCCGACAGCTCAGCCACAAACAGTTTGGCCTGTCCACCACCTACCCCCAAACAAGGCTGACCACAATAAGGCAGTCGTCCCTCCATTTGAAGTGAGAAACACTTGCTAATTTTGCAAGATGCTTGTTAACACTTCACTAGGCCAGCCGGAGTGATTCAGAATAGCATGTCAATTCGGATTCTGTATGGTTGCAAAATAACACTCCTGCCCACCCTCCCCCCTCCCGTTGTTCAAAGAGAAGGGAGGGAGTGGTTGAGGGCAAGCATCGCTTTCTTAATGTTCTTTGGGAGTACAGTGATTTGTCTGCACATCGTGCTTCAAACAACATGTACGAGCTCATATACCTACAGGCAGACCTGCCTACTTTTGATAACCCTGGGATTTCTGTAGCCTGGCTTCTATAATTACTATAAAGTCGGTCCTGGCCTTTTCCTATATTGAAAAAGGGGACAACTACTTAAAAATAAGACACAGAATCCGAGGTTAGGCAGGTCTGCCTGCAGGTTGTATTATCAAGATGTTGTGTGTTATCAAGTGTCTGGAAATAATATTTCTCCTGCCCGATGATTGGTAGAAGATGGCCGGCTCAAGATTTGTCATTGCTCGTGCAGGCCCATTTCAGTCTGATGTTTGAGGGCCCCTTAGCCTGGAGAGGAGAAAAAGTCTGAGGCACCCGTGGGGTGCAAACATTCTTTTTATTTTGGTTTTAAGTGTTTTACAGTTTACAAGAAACCTTTACAATTAAGTAAATTAGAACAAATAAAAATGAAATAATACAACCAAATATACGTACTAAGGAAGACAAAGAAATACGACTGGGGTGCGGAAAGGTGTGTGTAAAGCCACAGATTATCACAAGACTGCCAAACAGCGAGGAACTGAAACACTAAACTTCCACTGAAAAGTTATTAATCCGTCTTTAGCAGCAAGGGCCTATTCTAAAGCCACCGGCTTAAAAGGTAACAAGGTGATAACCCTTCTGGATACTGAGGAGGCCCAACGAAGGTGACAGCCTGAAGGACTCCAGCAAATGCAGCTTATGTGTGTAATGTGTGAACTGCAAAGTATGCATTAAAAGTATGGAAAATTAGAAGTATTTTGCAATGTCATAAGATTCCTATGTTGCAATGTCATAAGATTCCTGACTGCCAACATGGGGACAGTTGCTGGTGGACCCTCCCAGGTTTGGGCCTCTTTAAACTGAAAAGGTTGAAAGGCCTTGGCGCCACCCTTGGACGGCTGTGATTTTCTGCCATCCACACGCTACAAAGAGCATTTAGAAGGCATATGCCTGCAGGCTGTGCGGGGCTGTGTGCTACGAGGTGTCTGGGAATAATATTTCTCCTGCACGATGATTGGCTGGAGATAAATTATTCCCAGCTATTTGCTAGAAGTAGACCCGCACGGATAGCAACCTGTAGGCATGAGGCCTTCTAAACGTTGTTTGAATATCCATGTGATGAATGAATTGTAACTGTGCTGCACGGTTAAAAAGGCCCAGAGATTACCTCTGTAAACATTTTATTATTAGTTGCAACTGCACCTTATTTAGGCGCTTGCCGTGTTGCAATTAACTGTTCATCCCTTTAAAAATAAAGATATAAAAATTGCTAATCATTTAGGTTGAATTGCTAATCAATTATTTTTTACTTAGCAATTTTGGCTAATCAATTTTGCAAAACTAATTTATGCCTTGCGCATGTATTTCGTCTCTTTTCACCAGCTGTCTCATCTGGGGTACTGCTCCTTATTTTATCTGTACCGGACAGGGTATGCTCAATTGTAACACTATCTCCCCCTCCTCTTCATCTTTTGTAGCAAACAAGTCAGTGTCTGTTATTCCTATCCATGTTAATGTGAGATCAATACACACTACTGATCCCCACTCCATGTTATCGTCATCTGTAGCACACAGTATAATCATAGCTTTTCTCACTACTACCTCCTCTAGGTATAGCGGTGTGTGTGTGCCCAATGTGATTGTTGAGAGGTGCCGTGGTCTGAATATAAATTCATTTGACAATGGGAAATTCCCTGTATCCCATCCTAGCAGTATTTGCACTCTATATATGGGATACATTACTCACTGTAATCGTATTTCTGATGCTTGTATCTGTTTAGATTCACATGCTGTGCATAGGCCGAAATCTAGTGGATGCTGCAGAGTATTACAGTTGTTGTTTTCGAAACTCGAAAACGGACGTCGACAGGTCGTGCCGGTAATACTATCCCTAGTGTGACGTCCACTGTACCCATGATCCCTCACGCGTCGAGGTCCCTCAGATTGTTATTTTTCTGACATGAGGTAGCATGAGGTGTAGCGCGAGTACAGTTGTATCCAGGCATATACGTATAAGACAAGCTCATAAGCATCCATGCGCCTTCTCTCCGAGGGGAGAAAGGGTGGGTCGCATGTGAATCTAAGCAGATCCAAGCATCATAAATACGATTACGGTGAGTAATGTATCCCTTTTGAGGCTTGTGGAATCTGCTTAGATCACATGCTGTGCATAGATTAGCGAGCAGTGGAAGAAGGAGGTGGGATGTGAAAAGGTTCATGAGCGAATAAATGTCTTAGAACCACTTGTCCCACTTGTGTATCTGTCTTGGAATGAGTGTCAATGCAGTAGTGCTGAGTGAAAGTATGTATTGAGCTCCATGTAGCTGCTTTGCAAATACTGTCTAAGGGGACATTTGCAATGAAAGCCAGAGTGGCTCCAGTACCTCTTGTGGAGTGGGCACTTGGCATAAAAGGCAGTGTTTTTTTTATTTTAATTTTTTATTCAAACCGTTGTTTATTAGTTCGATCAACAAACGTTTACAACTTTTATACATTAATCATCATTTCTTCATATGATACAATTAAAATTTTCCTAAATACAGTTTTTCTTCCTGCATTGCTATACCATTAAATGCTATTTACAATTTAATATAAATTATATAAAATAGTTCATAATTCAGTCATTCATTCCCTGTTCACCATATGGCCGATGTTCTGACATCTTCCTATGTGCATTTTTTTTCAAGAGTAAAGATGGTAAGTTACACTATTATTGAAACTTGAGTTAGTATTTAGATGTAATTTTTCAATTTTTGAGAGGCAGCTGGCGGCTAACAGTTATAGCCAAACCTCTTTTAAGCACATGTCAGAAGGAAACAACACTTGCCAATCCCAAACATCTATGAACTATAACATCAAACCGACATCATTTGCTGACAAGAGGCGGTATACAAGGAGTATTAGTTACACAGCAGCTGCTCAGCCCCTTGCATCTTTTTGAACATATTTTCGAGCTCATGATTGATGATGGTTAAGAGCCTACACAAAGACAACTTGAAACTCGTTCTAGTCTCCCACATACAAGTTAGCCAAAGCCATTACCTGGTTGCCTCAGAGAGTACACATTCTGTTGCGATTGTTAATATACGTGTTGCTTCAAAATGTGGACAAAATATCACTAGGTGTTTCAGCGTTTCCTTAATAGAGCCATCTTTACAAAATCTACAACTCAAGTCCCCATCTGCTTTCAGAAGAGGACTCCAGCTACCAATTCTTTCTAACGTCAGAGATTGGTTCATTTTGAAACGAAAATAAATTTCTCTGGCTTTATCGCAGGGGAACTGGATTACATATGGTTTGTGAGGACGTCTTGGAGAGCAGAAAAGGGCTGCTTCCTTGTATCCTTTAAGTTCCGCTATTCGGTTTAATGTTTTACACCAGTCATGCTCAATAATACGCAATTTCACATGATTTGGTCTAAATTCAAGGTCTAATGGTTCAAGGGCAATTTCGTCCAAAAGATGGACCATTTGGAGATAGTAAATCGTGAGGGAAGATCGTTCTGGGGCGACCATTAATTGACCTAGATCTTCGTAGAGACAATTATCTGGTGGATATAACATTCTGGCAAAGTTAGAGACTAGGCGCCAGTTCCGACGTGCAGACAAAGCAGCTAGACTTAGTTCTTGCCTTATTATCACATTAGGAGTGGATTGGGCCAACCGCAATGTTCCCTTCCATAAGCGCCCTTGTCAAGATAGCTGTTAATATTCGCAAGGCACATATCCAATGCGAAAAGGAGCACAGATTCCACTTTCAAGGTGTAGAATTGCAATAATGGCAACAGTGAGAATCTACAAAACTTTACGTAAACGATCCTCATTTGAGTGGAAAGGGTGGCCGCTTTCTTTTGTAATATCTCCTTCCACGTTGCCAAGGAATTGGAATCAGATATTATGTATCCAAGATAACAGATAGCAGGCACAATAGTTATAGAATAGTTTTCAATTTTCCAATTGCGGGTGATGTTTTTCCTCTTAAAATTCTTAAATACAACAATGTGAGATTTTTCCACATTACATTTTAAATTGTGGGTCTGACAATAGGAGGCAAATAGGTCTAATTTTATTTGGAGGCCTTTGGGCGTTCGATCGAGAATTACTATATCGTCGGCAAAGGCTAGCCATTGTATTTTTGGATGGCCAAGCCTTGCCGGATACGAAATCTCTTCATTCCAAATGTCGTTAATACCACATAAGTAGAGATTAAATAACGTGGCCGCTAGGTTGCATCCTTGCTTTACACCAACATCAATGTTTATCGGATGCGTTGTTGCACCTTCTTTGTTGACTCTTACCAAGTAGGTGGTGTTTGTGTGAAGCTTGGTTATCAACTGTATTATGTACTCAGGTATATTCAAAGCGGCCATTTTTTTCCAAAGTAGTGCACGTATGACCCAGTCAAAGGTGGAGGTAAGGTCTATTGAAGCCATGTAAAGTGAGCCAGAGTCCCGTATTTTGGTTTTTGCTAATAGGTGCGCCATGATTGTTGCATTAAGGGGCGTACCCATCCTTGCCCGAAATCCAATTTGATATCTGGATAAGATCCTAAGCTGTCCAATGACCGCTTGTAATTCCCCTAAAAGGAGGCTAGCAAACACTTTCGCAGCAGTGTCGATTAGCGCAATCGGTCGAAAGTTGCTTGGCTCAGACCTTACTCCCTTTTTATATATCGGCACAATGATGGAATTTAGCCAAAAAGGGGGGGTGTCGGCGCTTACTAGAATTTTGTCGAAAAGTTTCTTAAATATCTGAGCCCACATGGCTGGATTCCGTTTGAGTACACAAGGTGGAATTCCATCGGGGCCCGCTGCTTTCGAGTATTTTAAACCGGTAATCGTATTCTCATGACGGGAAAGATGGAACGGCTAGCGTGGTCCATTTATACTCGATTTTTACAAAGGCTGCGGGGAGGGCAATTTTATTTTCACAAAAAGACTTCCAGACTTGTGCAGAGATCATGGAAGACTGACTAATGGGGAGTGCAGTAGTTCCCGCCCTAAGCAAGGCCCATGTGGATCGTCTATCCCTGTGGCCGAGAGTACCAAACATTTTCTGATTTACCAGATTGTGAATAAAGTGCTTATGATCTCTGCATTTGTTTCGATAAGTATTCAAGACCCTTTTTTTCCGTCAGTAAGACCTCCCACGTAGGAGAAGTTCTACGAATTTCACGAAGAGCCATATTCTTCGATCTTTTGGCTTCAAGAATAAAGTTGGAATTTAAGGTGGTGGAACCTACGGACGGGTGCAGACTGTTCGACGGCAGCAAGTTTATTATCCCAGTGATTATTCTGGATAAACCATCAAGTTCTAAATCTGGGGAAATTCTATGATGGTGCGAGTTGTAATAGAATGTGAGGCGTGCAGAGATCATATCATTTACCTTATCACAAAGTCCGGCTGCCCATCGAATTGATAATCCAGGTCGATCCCCTTTTAGCAGACCTTGCTGAGGGTCCTTGACTAATAGTGCCACATCTAACTGTAGGTTCAGATGAATCATATGGTGGTCACTATCACCAGGATCAAGTATTTTAATGTTATTTGAGAGCGACTGCAAGCCCCGAGATCTGGCAAAATAGTCAATACAAGTGGAAAGGGCACATCTCCTCCAAGTAAAGCACCCATTGGTAGTTTCAAATGGGAGAATGTCCAGTTCCCAAGATTCCAAGTACTCTTTCCACAAACGACCTCTGTGTAACGCTTGCTGCGCAGCCCCACAATTCACAAGAGTAGTGCTTGTTCTCAAGCAATACGCATTGAAATCACCTCCTAGTATAATGTCAGAGGTAGGATGCACTGATAGAACTTCGTCAAATAATTTATCTAACTTTTGAAAGGCAAATGTTAGGTTGCAAGTTGCAGGATTGTGATATAGACATACAATAAGAAATGGAGTTGACTGTTTACCCTTAAGCACAATCAGTGCAGCCCACATTGCAATTGCAGTATAAACATTTAACACCAGTGCATTTAGGTTGGTGTTTAAGCATATTGCTAGTCCACCGTACGGTCTGCCACATGTGCCTCGTTTCGCTTTTGTTTGTATGACAGTGTATCCAGGGTTTGAAGAAATTGGGTAGTTGAGTCTGCGACGATGAGTGTACTTTCTCATCAGTAAGGGCCTGCGCCTTCTGAAGTGGGAATTTTGTGCAGTTTTTGTTAGAGGGAATTTCCCTAGGGTCCATGCCATCTTCAGTGATTTTCTCTATTTCTGGATCGGTCACTGATAGAAGTGCATTGCTCTTTGCCATTTTTTTTTGTTGGTTTTTTCGTTTGTTTTTGCTTGGACAACAAGTTCCTCTTTGGAGATTTGGGTCGCCTTTTTACGATCTGCTTTCCTTTTCAAGGCACAGAAAAAAGTCTTTTTTCCCTCCTTGAAATAAAGGAACGCTCTCGCTAGGGGGGGGGGGGAACTTTCAGCAACTACAGGTGGAAGGCTATCAGGAACAGATTCAATTGGTCATTGTTCTCAAATAGTTTAGTTAGTACTGAGGGGCTGTCCGGGTGGAAATCCTGACCCCCCGCCGTAGAGCCAATTGAATCCCCCGATTTCTCTTCCCCAGGGCCAGATTGTAAGAAAAATAATACCCGTTCCAACTTCTCAGCATGTGAAGCAACTTACATAGTTGGTCATGTGTGAGAATGTGACAGGAGGTGTCAGGTCTTGGAGCAATCACAGTTCGGGCAAATGATTGCGGGAATGCATAAGTAACACAGGGAGCATTCGTGATTTTAGATTCGTTCAGGGGTGCAGCTAAACCATCTGTTTGCGTGGATACAGAGATATTAAGAGGTGCGTCCGTTTTCAACGGTCTTTTGCTCCTCTGGTGCCTGTCTCAGAATGTCCGCAAATATGAAACCCTCCAATTTATTAATTTTTAATAGGATTTCTGTCAATGCTGATTTGCAGCCCCTCAATTCATAGTGTGTGTACTCATGACCACGATCCAATAGATTAAGTATTCTCGTTAATACGGGGTAGGATGCTTCAAGGGATTGCATGTCCTCAGTGGGTTCTAAGATGTCAAAGCCCAATGGGTGATTTGACGGCTTTTTGGCAGGGGAGTGCAACGGGTCTATGTCAGACTTTATGGTGCCGCTTGGTGCTCGGGTTGGAGAGGAAAGCCAAGAGCTAGAAGTGGGAAAGTTAGAAGCTTTAGATTCATGCAAAGAAAGTGTTGGAGAGATGTTTATATCCTCCATGTGTACCGCATCTTTGCAGTGAATATGCACATCCGCTCGCTTGCAGTTGGTGTGAGTGACTGGGGTGGAAGGTCCAACCGAGAGCCGTACACATTTTTCGAGTGCTGAGAGTACAACAGGGGCTAGTATGGAATCATCAGAGGGTGAGGAAGGTATGTCCTCGATGGTGTGCTCAGGGTCAGGAGGTATAATATCCATACGCAGGCTGAGGAAGCTTTTACGAGGTGGTTTAGGCAAGCACTTACTAGACGTAGAGTTAACACTAAGGGAGGGAGACCCATTTGTTGCGAGTGCTTGAGCGCGCGCATAGGAAAATGCCACCTCATGCTTTATTAGGTCCTGGTCAGTTACAGGACCCCAGTGCGCCGCCAGGGCAGTGCCTTCACTCGGCATAGGAACATCATTCCTCACGAATTCCTTTGCTGGTAGCATTAATTTATTTTTCCAGGTTTTTTTGACGTTTGCAGGCTTGAAAGGAGACAATTTTAAGGGGTGACCACTACGTAAGCAAGAAACCATTTAGGCCTAGCGTACTTCACTCTGTAATGGGCAAGAGTAAGGTCCCACCGAAGCACCACCCAAACCTAAAAATTTCCCCGATTGGGAGTCAGCCCAGGGACCAGTGCTCCCTGCCTCACCGCCCAGCAGCTCAACAGCCACTTTGAGCCCACTTCGATTTACGCCTACTTTGATTGTGTCACTGTTCTGGCAGCGACACAATTCAATAGGTGCAGTTACATAATCAAGCAGTGCATTCAATTTTCATAAACTCATCTCAGTGGGAAGTAGCAGATTGATTTAGACAAAAACATCCTGTGTCTAAAGGGCTAGAAATAAGCACCGATCCAGGGACCAGGGTGCAGATAAAAAAAACAGATAAAGTTTCTTACACTCACAATAGGATGCAAAACTCCCCAATGGTATTATACGGAGGCCGCAGATGTTAGCCCGCGTTTTTGGTCCTTTTGTGCACCCAGCGCACCGTGAACAGTTAACAGTACTTCAGATGTACTTCCATGATGTGCGCGCGCGGGTGCGCGTAATTTGAATCAGTCAGGGGGCGTCGCCAGACCAAGGGGCGGGTCACCGTTCCAGGACCCACCTTCAAACAGGGAGGGAAATTACCATAATTAGCAAGTTGTGTGTTATACTGTTTGTACGCTCGCTGTTATACGCGAGCGTATCAAGGACAACACAGAGACTAACACAACTAAACACCACTAGCACAACATGACCCGTGCAACGTGCACAACGTGACAACAGTCTCATAAGTCCTCGTGTGTGATTCAGCTCCAATCAGGCAAACAATCACCTTCACTTCCTGTAAGGGAGTCCAGGCACTTGTGCATCCGAGAAAGACTTCCTGATGCCTCTGGGTTTCGATGCGTGGATACACGGTGAGTCAGCTTCCAGAGGAGCTCCGATAGTATGCGGCCACAGTTAACAGTACTTCAAATGTACTTCCACGATGTGCGCCAGTGTTTTATCTGATAGGCAATATCACAGTTGGATACATCTGACTATCCACCTAGAAATTGCAATCTTAGAGATGCGGTCACCTTCTGTGCCTGGCGCTATGGAGACAAACAGTTGATCTGTCTTTCTTAGCGGTCTGGTCTTGTCTACGTAGTAGAGGACCGCTCTCCTCACATCTAGTGTTTTGAGTGTTACCTCAGCAGAGCTCTTAGGTTCCTGGAAGAAAGCTGGTAGCTCAATAGACTGGTTTACATGAAATTTGGAGATGAATTTAGGTGAGAACCTAGGGCGAGTACGTAAAACCAGCTTGTCCTTATGTATAGTAAAGAAAGGATCCTGCAACGACAATGCTTGGATTTCACTAACCCTTCTTATGGAAGTGATGGCTACTAAGAAGGCAGTTTTATAAGTCAGGTGTTTGAGACTAGACTTGTGCATAGGCTCGAATGGGGGGTCCCATGAGCTTAGCGAGCACCACATTGAGGTCCCAACCTGGCGGTGCATTAGAAATTCCATAAATGCTTTGAATACCAGTACCTTCCACCATGAGACCTTATTATGGGAAGTGGTGTAGGCGGACAAGGCCGCCAGGTGGACTTTTAGGGAGTTGAACACTAACCATGCATCTAGCAAGTAGAGCATATAGGTTAAAATGTTAGATGGAGTACAATCTATGGGGTTGATATTCTTAGTCTGGCACCAGATTTCGAATCGTCTCCATTTGTCATAATAACACAGTGCCTAGTGTTTGTTTGTTTATTCACTTTTTTATGCGCACCAGACCCGTAAGTAACAGGGCGCAGCAGAAGGAGACTGCAAGGCTTACAAGGTTACAAGATATACAATATATACAATAAAGACTTACATAGTATACATGGTTATAAAATATACAAGATATACAGTAAAGGCTTATATGATTACAAAAATATGCAAAATATGCAATGTACAAATATACAGGTTGCAGAGGCACAGAGTTTAAAAAGTTTAAAAAGGAAATTGGGCGAGTGGGACTCAACTTAACTGGGTACAGAGTTGGCCTAAAGGGTGGGAGACTAGGGGTCAGTAGAGATGAGGTGTTTGATGGCATTTTTCAGAAGAGTGGGTAAGGTCGGTCTACTCTTAGATCTAATGGCAGTGGATTCCAAAAGTTGGCAGCCTTCACTGGGAAGCTATTGCCACTAATTGTGGTAAGTATGTTTCTAGGTATGGTCAAGCAATTAGCATTGCCAGCTCTAGTAGGTCAGAGAGATTCTTCTATGAAGTTTATCTGTGAGGTATCTAGGGGAAGTGTTATTTAAAGCTTTGAGGGCCAGCGATAGCGTCTTTAGCTGTATTTTGTTACCAGTAGACAGCCATTTATGTTGGTGTCTAATGGAGGAGCTATGGGTTCTATTGTGTATGCCAAGTGCTGCTCTCAAGGCATTGTTTTGTAATGTTTGGAGCCGCTGGATGGTAATTTTATTAGCACCACTGTATAGGGCATTACTGTAGTCAATTCTAGATAGTGTTAGGGCTCTAGCCAAGATCAAACAGCTGTCATTAGAGAGGAATGGCTTGCCAGCTCTTATCAGCTTACAGGTGTAAACTGTAGTGGAGGTCAGGGATTTTAGCTGTTTATCAAAAGACCAGGTGGAATCCAGGTCGAAGCCAAGGATTTTTACTTCCTTGGAGACTTTGATGATATTCCCGTCGATGTTGAATGAGGAAAATTCCTGACCTAGTTTTTTGAAGTTGGCATGTGTTCCCATGATTATCAACTCAGTCTTATCAACGTTCAAGCATAGGCCATGAGTGGCCATTCATGCTTGGATGATAAGATATACCCTATTCACCAGCTCCGTGTCCTTACTATGATCCCCAGAAAGCGGGAGGAGAATCCGTGTATCATCTGCATAATTAGTGTAGATGATACCCAGATGGTCTAAATCATCAAACAAGGGCTTGGTGAAGATGTTGTATAGAGTTGGAGAGACGCAAGAGCCCTGAGGAACATCGCATAGGATAGGGGTCAGGTCTGCAGCTGCCGAAGGAGAGAAAACTCTCATGGTTCTCTCGCTCAGGAATTATTCAATCCATCTGATAGCCTCAGGGGAGAAGTGAGCAGCAGAATCAAGCTGTCTGCAGAGGATCTTATGGTCCACAAGATCAAATGCAGCTGAGAGATCAATTAGGAGCAGGAGTACTGACTTCCCTTTGTCTCTCAGCTCATCTATTTGGGACTTTAAATCGATAAGGGCATTTCAGTTCCGTATAGAGGGCAGAAACCAGATTGTCTCCTAAGAGTTTATGCAATTCTAGGTGTTTCTGAATTTGGTTATAGGCAGCTTTGTCCAATATTTTGAGTATAAATTGTACCGTGGTAATGGGACGGTAGTTGGTAGGGATGAGAGGATCTAATGTCTGTTTCTTGAGGAGAGGGAGCACCCAAGACTGTTTTAGGTTAGCAGGGATGGAGCCTGAAGTGAAGGAGGCATTAATCAATTTGGCAATTAACGGAGAAAGTTCCCTGGCAGCATCTTTTATTAGTTGCGCTGGGCAAATGTCACCTTTACAGTTAGAAGGCTTCAATGAAAGGATGATTTTTTCAACTTCCAGGGTAGACATTTTGGTGAAATGGAATATATTATCGCGTGCCTTCAGTGGATCACTAGGCAGAAGGTTTTTGGGCGAGTGCTCTAAGTTCAGCATTTCTTTTTTGTGCTGGATTTTATTTTGGAGCATGTTAATCTTGTTTGATGGTGCCTGTTGGATGTCTGTACACCAGGACTTATCCTTAGTACAGATATCAGGTGAAGTTATAGGTGACTCTAGTTAATTTAGTATAGAGAAGAGTTCCTTCATGCTGGAGTTGGATTTGGCAATACGCTTGTCATAAGAGTTACGTTTTGCCCGGCAGACTTCATTCTTATATTGTGAGGAGAGCCAGGTTAGTTTGGCTTTATCATCATTGGAGGGGGAGAGTCCCCAATTGGTTTCACTTTTTCTTTTCGGGAGGCATAGGTCTCTATTGACTCTTTCAAGATATACATGCATCTTTGCAGTAGATTGAGATGCCCGAACTCTGGACTTCAGGAGCCATGCTGCCAAGTTCATTGAGTGTGGTTGTGGATGCACTGTTAGTCCCTCGTGCTGGGTGAGTAGGTTGTAGTGGCACGGGAGCTTGATGGGATCGCACATTGCCAGTTTGCGCAGATGTGGATACCATGCTTGTCTTGCCCACACAGGAGCAACTAGGGTAAGGGTCATCGGTTCCTTGTGTAACTTGTTCACCAGCTTCCTCATGAGAGGAGTTGGGGGGTGGGGGAAAGCGTAAGCAAATTTCCCTGACCAGTTCATCCATAGGGCGTTCCCCCGTGGAGCCTGGCTGAGGAAACCTGGACGCGAAGTCTGGGCATTGACGATTTTCACTTGTGGCGAATAGGTCTATAGTTGGGAAACCCCATTGAGAAAAGAGGTGTTCTACGACTTCGTGTAGACGCCACTCGTGTTCCTATGGTAGGGGATCTCTGCTTAATGAGTCTGCTAGAGCGTTGAGTTCCTCTGGAACATGTTGTGATGACAGGAACATTTTCCGTCTGAGTGCCCATTTCCAGATTTTCTGTGCACGTCTGGATAGATTTGGAGAATGTGTACCCCTTATTTGATGATATAAAACATTGCTGTGGTGCTGTCTGTTAGGTTCTGCACCGACAGAATTGTTAAATGGGGTTTGAATGCCTGAAGGGCTTTGAATACTGCCAGAAGTTCCAGCACATTGATGTGGTTCTGAGCTGCAGTGTGATACCACAGACCCTGATCTAAGTGGTGAAGGTAGTGAGCCCCCCACCCTGCCAGTGAGGCATCCGTTGTGACCACTGCCTGTATCTGTGGGTCATAGAAAGGTTTCCCTCTCGTTAGGTTCTCTCTCGTCCACCAGCGAAGATTTTGTACAAGTGTTGGCGAAACGACCACTAGATCGTCCCACTGACCGCTTGCCTGAGACCACCGTTTCGCCAACCACTCCTGTATGGGCCGCAGGCGCGTGTGAGGAACCAGGTATATGCAAGATGCCATCATGCCCATCAAACGCATTGCTTTGCGCACCCTTATCTGGCAGCCGGCCTGATAATGTGGTATTTGCAGTAACACATCTTTTACTCTTTCCTCTGAAGGAAAGACCAATTCTTCCTCTGTGTTTAGGATAGCTCTTAGGAACTGTTTGGAAGTGCTTGGAACTAGGCTTGATTTTTTCTCGTTGATTGAGAAGCCCAATTGAAAGAGGAGGTTGATTGTTGTTTGGATGTTTTGACTGCAAATTAGAGGTTATTCCCCTGTTATGAGCCAGTCGTCCAGGTAAGGGTACACTGGGATTGCTCCTCTGCGCAGGTGTGCTGCCACTACCGCCAGTACCTTTGTGAATGCCCTTGTAGCCGAGGCTATTCCAAAGGGCAGCACTTTGAATTGGTGGTGCTTGTTCGCTATCTTGAAACGCAAGAATCTTCTGTGTGCTGGGAACATTGAAATATGAAAATAGGCATCTTTCATATCCAGTGTTGCCATGTAATCCCCCTTTTTTAGTAGCGGGATTACGTCTTGTAGCATAGTCATGCAGAACTTTTGTGGCTTGGCATACTTGTTTGCAGGGCGTAAATCTAATACAGGGCGCATTGTTAGATCTTTCTTTGGCACAAGGAAGTAAGTTGAATAAATACCCTGGTTTACCTGGTTAGTTGGGACCACTTCTATGGCGTCCTTTAATAGAAGCGTTATTTCTTCTAGAAGGATCTGCTGATGTTCCTCTGAGTGGATTTTCTGTCGTGGGGGGTGGTCGTGAGGACGTTTAAGTAGTTCTATGCAGTAGCCCCCTGCTACCGTGGACAGCACCCATCTGTCCGAGGTGGTACCCTCCAATGCATGGGTGAAGTTTGAAATGCGTCCTCCTACTGGAGATGCATGGGAGGGTACTTGGAACGCAATGTCACTTGTTCCGAGGTGGGGTGCCACCTCGAGCTGGGCCTCTGCCCAGACCACTACAACCTCTGCGTTGTCCTCGGGGATAGCCTTGGAAGGCTTGTCCTTGATTATTCCCATAGGAACCTTGGCCTTGATTGTAGCCGGATCCTCTTTGTGAATTTTGGCCCTGAAAACGGCGAAAAGTACTGTTACCCCTTTGACCAGTAGGCTTGTTTGTGAGCTGACCTAAAGATTTTAGAGTGTCATACTCATCGTTTACTGTCTTAAATGCGTCTTCCACAGCCTTGCCGAACAGCACATTAGGTTCCACTGGCAGGTTTATTAGAGTGGCTTGTGTTTCTGGCCTAAAGCCTGACTGGCGAAGCCATGCATGCCTCTTTATAAGTCCCCTCTGCAATGGCTCATTGTCAGCTGCATCGAAATTTGATTTGAGGAGACCGGTAGATACGGCCCTACCATCTGCTGCCACTTGAGCTAGTTGTGATTTAAGTGGCTCCGGGGCAGACGAAAGTAATGCAGAAATCTCCTCCCACTTATGGCAGTTATAACTTGCCAAAAGTGTAGTGGTGTTGGCTATTCTAGTTTGATAGGCAGCAGAGGAAGCAACCTTTCTCCCCATGGCATATATCTTTTTGCTTTCCTTATCTGGAGGGGCCTCGGAGGAAGCAAGGGGTGTGCCTGCTCTCTTTATTGTAGTGGTCTCTTACATATAAGGGGTTTGATGGTGCAGGCCTGAATAGTTTTTCCACACGCGAGTTAACGGCACGTGTGAGATTGGGTGCTTCTAAGGAAGGCTGCATTCTGCGCTGGACCGATTTCAGTAGTGGGATAAACTGACCTACTGTCTTCATGTTCCCCAGTATTTGTTCAGCAAAGTCTCTATCCTCCTGTATCTCCTGTGTGTCAATTTGGAAGTGTTCCGCCGCTTTGGCTAAGACTTCATTGAGGAGGGGTTGATTATCGACAGGGTAATCGACCACTGGAGTGTCCTGAATAAGACGGGAATCTATAGAGTACATGTTAGCCTCCTGGTCTGGGTTCCATGTCATTTCATCGCCTGCCTTTTCATTCCCAGGCTTTTAAACGTGCACATTCCATCGAATGTGCTCATGTTTTCTTTTCCCCTCTGGGCGGGGGTGGGGGTGGTTGCTAGCCCTCCAATCCCCCCACATTTATTTTTTGCCATTGCCCACCCCGCCCAAACCCTTATCTGCCCTTTCCCACCTCCCCCCCTAAAAAATTTGATGAGCTCATTCGATGTAATCTGCACTTTGAAAAGCCTGGGGATGAAAAGACAGACGATGAAAGGACGTCGTACCCTGGTCTGCCTCTGTGTCTTCATCATCCCCATAATAGTTCATCTGTATCCTCATCATTAAGTTGAGGGTCAGATGTTTCCACAAAAGAGAGATCCTACTGGTTCTATTTCGGGGTCATATAGATCTTTAACTGTACTTTCTATGGGGACATTAGAGCAAGACCTATTAGAAGGGGTTGAGTGGGTAAGGCAGAGGCTTGAGAGCCGGAAGGGGCTGAGGTGGGAGGAGTGGAGTGGAAACTGAAAGTAATCCAGGTTTTTTTCATAAAAATTTGCCATGAAGGTCATTCTTCGCATAACACTTTCAATATCTTGTGAAGACCATTCCTTTGAACTTGGGATCACAGTAGTTTGAGGGGAAACACCCAAGTTCTCATCAGTGGGAGGTATAGTTCTAGAGTCTTTGGGTTTCTCTATGGGCTTGGATAATATTCCCTTTTGTGGCGTCTTCTCCCTAGGAGGGCTCTTGTCCCTATGAGGGGTCTTAGAGGATTTTATGATGTTTGTTCCCCACCCTGAGGCCCAGAGTAGTGTTTCGCAGACTTCTTGGGGCCTGCTGCTTTGTCCGATGATTATCAAACTTTGGGTGTGGGAGCTGAGGCTTCGCCCGTAGACGATCGGCCCTAGGATGGAGTTTTTCGAGCAAACCCTTGCTGTCTTTCGACGGTTGACCCCTGTCGTGTGGCAATCTTGATCGAGATTGCCCAGAGCACCGGGACTCTGTGGACCTTTCATGGGGTGTCGAACGTTGTAGAGTATTCGACTCATCTGTCGAATGGGGTTTATGTGCTTGGTGGTGTGTGCTTTTGTAGCGCTGCTGCCGCCGGGTGTAGTCCCCACAACATGGCTGCCGGCCGGTCTTACAGGGTCGGGGGTCTGCACTTGAGTAGCTGAAGCTACTCCGATGCCCTCGCCGTCCGAAAGTACGGTGTCGCTGCCATCACGGGAGGATAGCTCTGCAGCAATGTGCTCGCCTTGGAAGCAAGACGACACGAAGCAACGCAGGTTCGATCCGTGGGTCCACGCTTAGAAACCTCTGGGTATTTAGGCGCGTTATAAATACGCAACTAAGACAAAAAAAAAAAACAATTACGCAACTAGAAAACAAACAATTCCTGTAACAGCGCCTCAATGCCCGCGGGCTGTGTGAGCGCTTTAAAAAATTTAAATAAATAAATTGCTAAAGGCTCCCTCTACCTCCATGGCCTCGAGTTGCCTGGCGTAGTGGGCCCAGCGTTTCGTGGAGCGGCCGTTTAACTAGAAAGAAAAACTATCGTAATTGTGTAAAAGTCAATGGCTTATCGCTGAAAGGAACTCCACTGTATCCGTCCATCTATCATGGTGGAAAAAAACAATCTGAGGGACCTCGACGCGTGAGGGATCATGGGTACAGTGGACGTCACACTAGGGATAATATTACTGGCACGCCCTGTCAATGTCCCATTTTGAGTTTCGAAAACAACAACTGTAATGCTCCGCAGCATCCACTAGATGTCGGCCTATGCACAGCATGTGATCTAAGCAGATTGCACAAGGCTCAGAAATATATATATATATGTATATAGAGAGATCATGAGAGTGTGTGTGTGTGTGTGTGTGTGTGTGCTACGTTGTATCAGTACTGCCATCCTAGCTGAGTACATCCCAAGTGTTGTACACACCACCCCTTTCTCTAACAAATTAGAAGTTACTCACTGTAGTGACTAAGTCCTTAGTCCCCTTTCCTCCATACTGCATAGGTATCCCTCACAAGGGACGGGAGACGGAACCTTTTTCACCAGAAAAAAACGTCTTCCCCTTTAGATTTAGAGGCACGCGGGGGTGTGGCCCTGGGAGCATGCGCTGCCCTGACTCCGCCCTCCGGCGCCACACCTCAGGCCCCAGAGACGCGGCGACAATAGATTTAACATTGCCTAATGACACCAGTTTTATTAGGGGGGAGGTTGGTGGGACGTATGGAGTAAAGGGGACTAAGCATACGTTACTCTTAAATCCCGTCCCCTTTCGTCCATACAGCATGGGCGATTACAACTGATTGTAGCCTCAGGGTGGAGAGGAGACCCTCCATAAGCAAACAGGTTTCTAAGAACCGCCTGTCCGAAAGCTGCGTCTGCTCTACAGCCAGCATCCAAACAGTAGTGCTTGCAGAAAGCCGAAGGGGTGGCCCATGTGGCCGCCCTGCTTATGACTTGCCAGAGGACATGCCGCTGGCAAGCGATGACCGTTGCCGTCCAGGTTGGCCGGCAGTGGATTGTGCTGCCCCTCGTAGGCTTCTTTGATGGCCGAGACCATCCAACGGTCTTGATCCTCCGAAGGTGACAAAAAGCGCGTGCGACTTGCGGAAGCCCTTGGTCCTGTCCAGGTAAAATTTCAGGGAGGGCACGCCCGACATCAAGGCAGTGCAGAACTCTCTGCCTCGTTTTTGGGCTCAGCAAAAAACGTGGGAAACACAATTTATTCGTTCAGATGGAAAGCGGACAGCACCTTAGGTAGGAATGTTGGGTGCGTCCGTAGGACTACCTTGTCCTTGTGAAACTTATTGTATGGCTCCGAGGCGACCAGCGCCTGCATTTCACATTTGATGGGTGGGTAGAGTCTGGCAAGACACGTCAAATGTCTCTTGACAATTGGGTTGGAAGAGAAAAAACTTGCCTCCTCCGAGTTTCTGTATGCCCCAATGGCTGCCGGGTAGGTGCGGCAAGTGTCCACCTGAATGGGCGAGATGCGCCGAAAAGGAGAGCACGTCTTCCAGGGAACATGTCAAAGTGTCAGAGCCCTTAGAGTCTGCCCAGTGACAGAACCTGGTCCACTTGCTTTTACACTGGGCCCCTGTAGATTTGCTCCTGGCGCCCTGTATGATCTCTAGATTAGCCTGAGAGAGGCTGAGATGTCCTAGCATGACTTGTTCAGGAACCAAGCTGTAAGGGCTAATTTCTCTGGTGTGGGGTGTAAGACCCTGCCCCCCTGCTGCGCCAGAAGATGTGCTGGGCCCGTCGGCAGGTGAATTAGAGGCCTCTCCGATAGGCTGAGCAGCTCTGAAAACCATGGCGTGGCAGGCCACCATGGAGCTATTAGGATGATGCTGAGGAGGCGAGACTCCTTGATCTTGCATATCATCCTGTGAATCAGGGGAGTGGGTGGAAAGGCGTATGCTGTCATTCCGTCCCATCTGATCTGAAACGCATTGCCAAGGGAGCTCGGGCCCTGGCCCTGCCAGGAGGTCGAACAGTTGGCACTTCTTACCCAAGGAGGCAAAGAGGTCCGAGGGTGACCCCATTCACAAAAGATCTCCTGCAGCACTAGGTCGTTCAATTGCCACTCATAGTTGTCCGCTCCCAATCTGGCAGGAGGTAGATGTTCTCCAAGGCCCACTCCCACATGCTGACTGCCAGCCTGCACAGTGGGGGGGGACCTGGTACTTCCGTGCTTGTTGACGTAGAACATGCTGGTCGAGTTGTCCGTCTTAATGAGGACGACCTTGCCCTCGATAACCAGAAGAAAGGCCCTGAGCGCCAGCCAGATGGCCCTCATTCCAGCCAATTGATGTGGTGCTCCTGCCGGGTCCAGGTGCCATGGACGCAGTGGTTGTTCAGGGTGGCCCCCTAACCCTCGAGAGAGGAGTCCATGGTGATGGTGACCTGTGGTGCAGGTTGCCGGAAAGGCTTGCCCGTCCGCAGGTTGCAGTCCCTGGACCACCATGTGAGGTCCGGCTGAAGTGACGGAGAAACGTTGATCATCTCCGACTGATGTCCCTGTTCCTGGTTCCAGGATGCTGCAGAGTGCAGCTGTATCCTCCGCATCCAGAGTCTCGTGTGGGGGACGGCCAAGAGGACTGTTGCCATGAGACCCAGCCCAGTAGGTTTTGGTACCACCAGGCCGAGGTCACTTCTCTGCTGAGGAAGTGTGCTGTGGCCCTCTTGATGGCTGTGATTGTCCTCCGACGGGAAAAACTTTCTAGGAGCACGTGTCCCAAATGAGGCCCAAGAATGTCAGCCTCTGCGTGGGCTGCAGCTGTGACTTCTTGAGGTTGAGTGAAAAACCCAGCTTGTGCAGTGTGTTCATAAGAGCGTGGGACGTGTATGGTGCACTGCTTCCGGAGATGTAGCCTTGACGAGCCAGTCGTCGAGGTACGGGTAGATGTGGTGGCCCTGCTACCTGAGGAGGGCATCCAAAGAGTTCGGCCTGGTAAAGACCCGGGGGCCGAGTTGAGGCAGAAAGGAAGCAACTTGTATTGGAAATTACTTCCCATGATCCGGAATACTAGAAAGAAACAATGCGGTTTCCAGATCGGGACGTGTAGGTACGCGTCCTTCAGATCCAGGGAGCAAATCCAGTCTCCCTTGCACAATGTCTCCGCTACCAAAGCTGGCGTAACCATCTTGAATTTTTGTAGAGTTATGGAGAGGTTGAGGGTGGAGGGGAGAGGTTGAGGGTGGAAATGTCCAGCACAACTCTCAGGCCCGCCTGGTTCTTCTTATGAATGGCGAAAATCCTGGAGTAAAAGCCCAAGCCTCGCTGGGAGGCTGGGACTTCCTCCACTGCCTGGCTCTCGACGAGTGACCGGATCTCTGCCAAAAGAGTTGCCGTCCCAACCTGTGGGAGTGGCGGGGAGGTGGGAGGAGAGGCTGGGATGGGGAGGCGGTACCCCGTGGAGACTACAGAGGATCCAGGGTTCCGTGAAATTCTGGCGCCAGAAATGTGCATGAAGAGCAAGCCTGCCCCCCACTGGAGACACGTGGAGCCAAAGGGGTGTGTCATGCCTTCTTTCCCTCTGAGGCTGTTGCAGAGGAGGGGGACTGGAAAAAGCCCTTACTCCCCCACCCCCTTTTTGTTGTTTGCGCCAACAGCGAACAGTCAGGCTGCCTGGCCCGCCGCTCTTGCAAGCCGCAGAACCCTCCGTACATATGCCCCTTCTCAGAGCGCTGCTGTGACTGGGTGTACGGTTTGGGCATGGTATTTGTAAGGATGGATAAAGACTTGGTCTTTTCAGAGCTATTTTTCTTTTTATCCAGCTCCTCGTCCGTTGTGGAGTGGAAGAGGTCACCCCCTTCGAACAGAAGATCTAATATGCTTTCCTGGACATCTGGGTTGAATTTTGTAGCACAGAGCCAGGCCGTTCTTCTCATGTCCGTGGCAATGCAGATGGCACAGCCAGAGGTGTCAATGTGGGCCACAGAGGACTCCATGATGTCCTGCGCCACAATCTTGGCCTCCGCCAATCCCGCCTTGAATCGTGATTGACTCTGCATCGGAAGCTCTGAGAGCAAATCCGCAATTTCCCGCCAGAGCCTCTGGTTAACGGCTGCCAGCATAGCATCCCCGTTGGCTTGACGCAGGTGAATGGACGTGTTGGAATACAACTTCTTCCCATATGCCTCCAAATTCTCCTTGCCTAGCAGCGCCGCAGAGGAGGCGGCTCAGGCTTGGAGTACAGTGATGCCGCAGCGATCACCGAGGAGTGTGGCTGAGGATGGGCTGATAGTAAGAGTGTATTCCCCTCCATTTGCCTGTACTTGGCTTCCAGGCATTTATTTACCAGCTGGGTCGAGTGGGGCTTGAGCCAACCCTTTTTGGCCAAGGCAACTACGTCCTTCTGCATCTGGATCCCCATTCTGGCCACAGGGCATAGCGTGAGGACTTCTGTGAGGACCCACTCGGTTGGTTGCTCCACCATGCGTTCAGGAAGGCCCAAGTACTCTGTCAGCCCTGCCAGACGTTCGTGGAAGGCCTTGGCTGAAGATGGCCTGTTGGGGGGGTTCTCCTCATCTGTGTCCACCTGCGAGTCCGGAGGGGGGTTGTTAGGGGTGCTAGGAGCTGCTGGCTGAGGTGCAGGACCGGAAGCTGCAGCGGGGGCTGGTATGGAACCGCCTGCCCAATCGGTTGGGGGGCCGGAGCGGGCTGCTGAGGCTGTACCGGGGCCGGAGGGGCCTGTACTGGGGCCTGCGGCACCAGAGGCATTAAAGGGAGCAAGTCCCTGATGGCGTCCCTGAGGATGACTCCCATCTGAGGAGACTTCATGAGCCCGAGTAACTTTTCAAAGAACCGGTCGTCGCAGACTGGGTTGGTGGTAGGGGGTACTGATGGGGTAGCGGGCAGCTGCTGGAGCCATTGCGTGCCCTGCCCGTATGGACGCAGCAAGAACCTGCCTTGCACGATGGAAGGGTCAGCTGTAGGCCACATACCTGGTTGACACCAGTCCCAGCTCGACACACGAGCACAGTGCCCATTTTGTCGAGCTGCCTTCCATGTGCCTGCATCATGTTGCTCGGCTCATTGGGCCCGCCCCGTCCAGGACTCTTGAGTGTGGATTATGTGGTCTATCTGTTCCTCAGGCATTCCTCAGGCAGAGGCCTAGTAGCCGTTTCGCCCTCGGCAGGTCTGCCGGTAGAACTGTGTAAAGGCGCCCCCTCGGACATGCCGGTACTAGGGCGTAGCCCAAAGGGTGAAGACACGGTAAAAGAACCTTCCGGTCCCTCAGCGCTGTCAACGGGAGGATCTACTGAGCCCTCGGCATAGTGGCCGATAGCTGATTCAGCCTCGGTACTTGTGCTGGTACCAGGACCAAGGCGGTACCTCCCGCGTGGGCGAGTCCTTGGGAAGGAGTCTCCCTTGTAGGGTGCAATGGAAAAGAGCGGCCCCACCTTGGGCTTAGATCGATGATAGATGAAGTCCTTTAGGTCCTCCGGAGACGATCTGTGGAAGAGCTCCCTCCACCTGGCCAGTCTGTTCTTCAGAGACCTCGATGAAAGTGCGCTGCACGCGGTACAAGCTTGCCAGCCATAGTCGGGGCCAAGGCACCGTAGGCAGAGGGCGTGGGGGCCTTTAGTCGGGAAGAGCCGTCGCAAGATGGACACCTGCTGAACCCTGTAGAAGTCGGCACGCGCCAGGGAGAAGCGTGACGCCCGAAGACCGAGTACCTGAATGATAAAAAGACAAAAAATACAAAGAGAAGAAGTATTTGCGCGTGGAATTACACGGCCGAAGCCAAACCCAGGAGCACTGGTGAATTTGGCCCGTTCCCGTTGATGCGGAAAAGGGGAATGAGCTGTGCGCCGGAGTCAGGGCAGCGCATGCTCCCAGGGCCGCACGACTGCGTGCCTCTAAATTTAAAGGGGAAGAAGGTTTTTTTCTGGTGAAAAAGGTTCCGTCACCCGTCCCTCGCGAGGGACGCCCATGCAGTATGGAGGAAAGGGGACGGGATGTAAGAGTATGAAATTGTGGTGTTCAATTTGCTTAACAAATCTCTTCCTATGATAATAGGTGTGTTTTTGAGAACAATAATGGTGCTACAATGTGTTGCATACCTATTGTTAGTGGTAAATCTTTTGTTAGAGGGACCGCTTGGATGGTCCCCAAAAAGCCTTGCGTGTCTAATTTCTTGTTGGATAATGGGAACCCCCCCTTCTTTTATACAGGATCTAGTTGCTCCAGTATCCATTAGAAAGGAAAAGTGCCTCCGTCCTATTTGAACTGCTACCTCGGGCTCCTCTTCAGGTTCTTCAGTTACTGCTAGGACATGACTCACTCATATTTACCATAGGCACTCCTATTGGAAAATGTATTGAGCGAGGATATAAATGGATTTCCACTCACCACTGCGATCCCAGTGAAATGGGGCACCTCATTTTGTTCCAATATTGTCACCTTCTCTCGTGAGTGTGTCTGGGCTGGTGCCTGCAGTATGCTTACTGTACCCTGTGTTCCAGATATCATACCCCCTTGGGCGGATACGTGTCCCTCTGTTGGTACAACCTGTGGCTGTGTATGTTTGAATTTTTATCTGTTGCTGTGGAATCATTTGCACCTGCTGAGGTTGTGTGGATGTCTGTATATATATATATATATATATATATATATATATATATATATATATATATATATATATATATATATATATATATATATATATATATATATATATATTATATATATATATTTTTTTTAAATTTTTTTAATTTTTTTATTTGCATTTAATCAATAAAAGATTTTTACAAAAGTCTTAGCATTCTTACTAAAAAAAAAAGTTCTGATGAGGGTACTTAGGACACCGCTTTCAGTTTATTTCTATCAAAAGTCAATTTCCCCGCTGTTATCGTCAGACTGATCGATGTCCGTTTGACGTTAAAGTTTACCAGGTTGGCTCTTTTCAAGGCAATATCTAAAAGTTTGGCTGCGGCCCTCGACCATCTAGCTGAATCGCCAGAAATGAGCCGACACCAACCTGTCTCTTCACTAAGTACTGATGGATGGGATAATAGCGGTGCCAAGTACGCCTCTCTTTCTGTAGACATCGCTGGACAGGACGTCAGGAGGTGTCTCACCGTTTCCAGCTGATCAGGATTCTCACATAGACGACATGAGGCTATTGCAGATTGAGATCTAATGGCCAAAATTTCCCTTGTGTGTAGGGTATTTAACCGAGCTCGCATGAACGTTCTTCGCAGATCTTTTTCCAGAAACTTTTCACAATATTTCAGTGGAGTTTTTGGTTTATTGTGTCCAGGCGGAAGATCTTTCAGTAGTTTATATGACAGAATTTTTTCATTTGTCAAGATCCAGTCTTGCTGCACTATTTTTTCTTTCACTCTGCCAGGGTTTAAGATTAAGAGTTCTTCCGTGCAGGCTATCTCTTCCAGTTTGTCTTTCCGTTTTTTGACCCAGTCAATTAGAGGTTTACACCCCCCTCTTTGAATTTCTTCTGCTACCACCTGAAAGATGGGAAGACCGTCTGGCAAAAGAATTTTTCTAAAGAGTCGGAGTGCCCCTTGCTCCACTGTTGATGCAAGAGACGCAAGACCAAGGTCCCGTCGAATCGCCGCCATGGGGGCTGACTTTGGGAGGCCCAGCACCGCCTTCCACACAAAACCTTCCAATTTTAGCCACAGTTCTTCAGGGAGGGTTAGATTTGTGCTCATTCCATAGACTAGAGCAGGAACTATTTTAGATTTGTAGAAGTGAAGGGCTGGTGTCCACGAAAACTTTCCAAATTTTTTATCTACAGCTTTTAGTTGGGCTGTCAGGTTTCTTGTTTTATCCCACAGGGCCTTCGTAGTGGTGTTTTCTTTCAGGGAATTATCTATCCACACCCCAAGATATTTGTATTCATTCACCACTTCAAATTTGTTGTTTTCCAGGAACCAGGCCGGTTGAGTTTTGCAGTCTACTTTCGATTTGGTAAAGAGCAGGATTTTTGTTTTCCGATTGTTTATTTCTAAACTGTTTTCTTTCATGTAGGTAGAGAGGTTTGATAGTTGCCGTTGTAAACCTATTTTTGTCTGGTCCATCAGGTTCAGGTCATCCGTGTACCATAACCTGGATACTTTTGACAGTCCCACTCTTGGCGGGAATGAGCAAATTTTCTCTTGAGCCGGCGCCAGGGGGGCAACCTTGCTTAACCCCACGTTTTGTGAGAATTTTGTTTGACAAGTGGCCTTGCTGGCTCAGGTGGACACGCATTGAAGTTTGAGTGTGTATGGCCATGATTGGATCCAATATTGGAGTCAGGCATTTCCAGGTTCTCAATTTTTCCCAGAGTTTCTCACGATCCACCATGTCGAAGGCCTTCGATAGTCGGGGCACCTGATTTCACCCTTGCTTTAATGATGTTTAGAATTAAGATGTTTATCGCCGTCCCTGTGCCCTTTTGGAAACCAGTCGGGAAAATATCATCTGCAGGTGAAGCTCTTGCCCACTTCTGAAAGTGCGTGAGTAATAAAGTCGCGAATATTTTCCCCAAAATGTCCAAAAGTGCAATGGGTCTATAGTTGGATGGATTTTCTCTGGACCCTTTTTTAAAAATAGGGACCAGTACCGCTTCTGTCCAGGATGCCGGGATCTGTCTGGCTTTACGGCAATGATTGAAGATTTCCCTTAAGACTGCAGCCCATTCTTCCGGATGTTTTTTGATGTCAATATTGGTTAGACCATCAGGGCCTGGGGCTCTTGAGGTTTTCAGTTGGGTTATTATTCTTAAAATATCTTCCACATCTGTCAGCGGGATCCAATGGGCACCGAGCTGCTGGATTTTCCTGTCTACGGATGTTGGTGGCTGTTGAAAAAGGACGCTGAAATACGACACCCAGTTTTGTTCCGAGACCGCGTTTGCGATAGGGGGTGCCCTTTGCCCGTTGGTAGTTTTTAGTAACTTCCAAAAGTCTCTTGTGTTTTTTAAAGCGAGGGACTTCTGCATGGCTTCTGCGTCATTTTGATACAGACTCGCCGCGTGGTGTTTTATCCATGATTTATAGTGGGTTGCACCCTTTTGGTAATTGGACCATTCCTCAGCTGTTTGGTGCCTGATTGCGAAGTTTTTCAGATTTCTTGTTTCACGTCTTTTGATCACCAGCAGCCGATCGTAAGTATGTTTGTGTGCGGGTTTCTTACCCTTTATTCCTGAAAAGGACACCCTGTGCGGTAACAATATGGGCATATAATCTGGTTTTCTTGCAACTGGACTGGTTGTTCTAAACTCGGGATCTGTGCTCAACCTATCCTTTATGGCTCTGATGTTCTCAGCCGTGAGGGGCAATCGGGATTGTTGCTTGTTTGGTTCCACTTCCGAAGCGTATAGGAGCCTTTCTGGCACCTGTGCTCCCCAAGATAGTTGCAGCAAATTGTGATCGCTTTCCAATGTTTTCACGACTTTGAAGGACGAAATGTAAGGGATCAGACCTTCAGTTAAAAAGCTATAATCTAGGGTAACAAAGTATACATCTCTTTCCCACGTTGGAATCTGAGGTTCGGAGTCTTAACGTTGCTGCATTGAAAAAGTTTCTTGATTTCATCAGCTTTGAGCATGCAAAACCTCTTTTGTCTGCCAGGGAGCGGGTCGATAATGGTTTTTCAGGTGTTGTGTGTTTTGCATTTAGCATTTAAGTCACCGCAAATTATGATGTTATCCGTGTCGAACTCTACATTGATGGAGTCAATGGCTTCAGCCACTGAGTTGCGAATTTTTTTTAATGATGTTCTCTCCGGGTTCCAATACACGTTTATTATCGGTCTGAAATGATCCATACATCCTGCACTGGATCATAGCGCTGCCATGAAGTTATGGTTCCAAGCGTCTGTATATATTGCTGCTGTGGCTGCACTCCTCCTTGCTGCCCTGTTTGTTGAATGAGTGGGCATGTTCTGGCACAATGACCAAAATGTCTGCAAACAGAAACTATACATGGCAGATTGGATAGAAACCCAAGAAGACAACTGCAAATACAAAGGCTATGAAGACTTCTGGGCCCAGCCACGAAAACTGAATCAGATCCCGAGCTACCTAACCTTATTCCCTAACTGGTACTTCCGAGACCTTTTTCTGAGATTCAGATTGAATATTTTACCAACGGGAGGAATACTACAAAGAAGGAAAATGTTGGATATCCGCGAAGGCTGCAGAATGTGTAAAATAAAAGGAGAGATAGAATCTCTGAAACACCTCACATTACAGTGTATCTGTCTAAGGAAAGACCGAGAGCAGTGCTTGGGGGACACCATTAGAAGCCATATGACAAGGAATGTTGATGAGTGGTGGAGGACTCTTGTAGAAGGAGAAAAAATGAAAATGACATTAGAACTCATAAGACTAGTGATTTTAATCCTTAAGAAACTAGAAACAACACGACCCAGGTATTATAAGGTGATACCAAGCACTGCAAGTAGGACACTGCACACTAAATTGGAGATAAACTACGGAAGAATGGACATGATCAGTTAAAGGTTTCAAATATAGAAACCATACAATCTGTATAAATAAATTAAAAAACATTTTTTTTTTAAAAAACACTGTCCTCCAAACTGGGGCCCCACACCCCTATATCCAAATACCCTTCCCCTTGGATAATATCCCCTTCCTGTCTGATATGGCCCCATGAATGGGTTTACTACCTCAGCATTTGCAAATCCGGGCTGCTGTGCATTTGCAAATCCAGGCTGCTGTGCATTTGCAAATCCAGGCTGCTGTTGCATCTATTGTACTCCCCATTGTGGGTTATATGGTGCTTGGGTATATCCCCCTTGCTGTGTTACCGCTGCTACTGGAAACCCCACCTGTTGGGCGGGTGAAACACAAACTGGTCCTGTGAGCAATGATCCTTCCATGCTTATTTTAGCCAGCTTTTTCTGCATCAATTTATTTTCCACTTTTACCATGGTGTCTACTACCTCCTTGTCTTTTTCCTGTTTCCTTTTACAAAAATGTATGAATGTCGCCTGTATCTTGGGCCATCCTTTTGCTTCTATTCCTACTACCTTTTCTAGGGAAGCCTGCACATCTGTGGCAAGCCCCATCACTAGAATGTGATAAAATAAAGGTATTTTATCGTTTCATGACTGTTTATTCTCTTGTGTCCACATTTCTTGTATTGATCGTAAGTATTCTGCAGGGTCCTCATCTGGCTTCATTTTACGTGCTGATATTGAACCCATATCTGACGTATCTGGATACAGCTCTCAGAGCTTTCCACAAGTGTGCTTGATAATTGTTAAAAGGTGCTCAGTCATGTATGTTTGTGCTTAATTTTACCCATGTATATCCTGCTTGCTGCCAAATCTTGTCACTTCGTTCCCCTACCAAAACTGCCAATAAACTCTTGATGTCTCCTATGGCCAGTGGGATCTCCGCTGTCTCCTTCACGAATACATGTATACACTTGCTGGCCCCTGCCATTAATGTAGGAAAACTGTAGACAAAATTATCCCTATCCATAGTCTGCCAGGGTACGTAATGTACTTCCCCCTTCTTCCTTCTGTAGAAGAGGCAACTGAGTTAATGCTCTGGGCTTAACCCCCCCGTCATAGTCTTTTTGCTACTGCCATCCATGCTTTCCTGCTTCGAAGCCTGTTCCCCCAGTACCCCGTTTGTTCCTCTCCTCTTTCTTCCTCTTCTTCTTTCCTTCTCGTTCCTCTACCCACACTTGTTAAATCACAAGGGTCGAATTGGTCATCCCAACTATCATTGTCACTGCTATCTTCTCAGTCTGATGCAGTATTATATACTTCTGTCATATCTAGCTCGTCCTCATCCATGTCCTGTCCCTAGTTATCAATTTAAAATGTTATACTTCCTGCTGTCCGTCCATCCCTGCTGGTCCTCTCCTTTTCCTTGCTCTCTCCCCCTCCATTCCCTTTTCCGCTTCTCTAAACATTGAGTCCAATTGATGTTGTGTGCTCTCCTGAATGTCTGCTAAATATTGCCTACTCCCTTTCTCTTTCTTATCACTCGAATGAGGTTCTGGCTCTGCACCATTTTTCGTTCTCTTCTCCTTGTCTGAAAATGCCTGCATTTTATTTATGTATCCTGCAGCCGGCTTTAATAATTGAAAAGATCCATAGGGAGGGTGTGTAACACTAGCTTTCTCCGCTTCTCCTTCTCCCTTCTTTTTCTCCACTTTAGTTTCTTCGTAAAGTTTACAGAGACCCAAAATGTTCTGTCTCTTTTTAAGCTTTGCACTTTTATATGTTGCTAACAGATATGAATACATACTGTCAATTATGTCCTTTTGAAATGTTCCCTCCCAGGCCATTCCTGATAACACTTTCCCACTGTGACGTTCATCCACTGAATATGATATTTCAATATTTTATTGCAACATTGGGGTGCACTTTTTGAACATGTGATCAGGGGGCGAGTCCATATAATAGGATGACATTATTGCACCCTTTTCCAAATCTTTAGAGTACTCTTTCTCCCCCTTTTTTATTCTTGTCCCTCCTTACTTATATCTGAAAACACTTTTACTACCTTACTGACCCACACCCACTCACTCAATCTTATACTTACCATTCTACTCGTTCAGCCTATTTTGTTCACACTGGCCTTCTCAGGCTTCGCCCTTTCACACCACCTACACACAATGGCCCTCTCCACAGGCCTGTCCTGTTAATTTCAGTCAAACAAATGGCCCTCTCAACAGGCCCACCATGTTTTTTTAAAAACAATTTTTATTGATTTTTCAACATAATCAAAACAATGTGCGCATTATCAACAACCAACCAATACACATTCACTAACATGACAGCTTCCACACCCTCCCCACAACTCCACCCACCCAACCAACCCAGGCCTGCACCACACCACTTATACCATCCATCTATTCTCTTACTTCATTGTGTCTATCTATAGTTGCTTTGTGTAGAGAGATCTCTACCTGTTCTTGGGTATTGTACTCCGAGTCTGTCGGATCAGCTATGAGTTGTCTCCATACCTCTACTCCTCTTTCCCCTTGTTCCTCCTCCCTGCTGGACGCTTTCTGCCACACTGTGGTTTCTGCATTGGCCTACTTTAACAAATCCCCACCATAATTGTGCCATGGGTCTTGCTTGTGCTTTCCACCCCATCGCTATTCTGCGTTTTGCCAAAATATATGCTAAGTCTTTAAGTTTAGTCATATGCTTGGCTCGTTTGGTTCTCGGGAAGCCCCCCAACATGCAAGCCTTGGGAGACGCCACATCTCGAGGGATTTTCGATTTCTCCAACAATTGGGCCATCTCCCTCCAAATTCTGCCAATTTCCACACACGCTCAAAACATATGCACCAGATACGCATCCACCTCTTCACATTTCGGGCATGCCTGGATACCTACTTGACTAAACCTGGCTATTTTGTTTGGAGAGAAGTATGCTCTATGAGTCGCATACAAATTAATCTGTTGAAGTTGTGTATTCCTCGACACCTTTTTATGGTACATTTTCACTCTACTCCACCCCTCATCCGATAGTGGTTCCCCAGGTGGGCTTCCCACTTCTGTCTCAGCTGATCCACTTCCCCACCCACCTTTGACATCAAGAGCTAATATATATGTGAAACTTCATGTCCTCCTTCCGATACATCATAAAAAGATTCAATCACCTCATCCGGCAGTAAGAGCTTATCAGATTCCAGCCACCTCCGTTTTAGGCTTCTCAACAGTCGGGCGTGTGTGATGTACTGCCCTCTATGTACCTCTGTGTCTACCGCCAGCTCCTCAAATTCTTGGGGTTCCCCTTCCTTAAGTACATCCCCCACTGTTGCCACTCCCATGGGTTCCCAACTCTTCCCGACATTTTGCCTAGTCTGTTCATCCACCCCTTCTAGCGTGACTAATGGTATCTGTGGGGAGTACGGTGCCACACTCCCTATCAGCGGCCCTGCTCTACGCCACATCGTACATCCAAGCCACATCAGGAGGTGCTTGCTGCTTTTGTATGAGTCGGGTAGCCATATGACTTCATCCAAAAAGACCGGAGAACCCACCGTCCGTAGCAGCCTCCATTGTGGTGTTTGTTAGTCTGACAGCCATTTGGCCACGAATTGTAGTTGGCTAGCCATGAAATATACCTCAAAATTGGGCAGTTTTATTCCCCCTTGATCATATGAATTCTGGAGCTTCCACAACGCTACCCTATTTCTTGTGTTATGCCATAAGAAGCTTCTGCATATGTAGTCTTCGGAAAAAAACCTTTTCGGGATCGCAAAAGGGACATTGACAAAATAATGTAAAAGTCTCTGCAGCACCACCATCTTCAGTAATTGTCATGATGCCTACCCCCGGGCATCCGGATCGAGTCCATCAGCCCCGGGAGCAGGCATCCAGATACTGGTTAAAACCCCAGCAGCCCCGGCTGGGGGCTGTTTGGGTTCAGTCCTGGCGCCTTAGGCGCCATGCTCATCTTAGAAACCAGTCCTGGCGCCATAGGCGCCAGGATCAGACATTACTTACCTCATGCAGACCATGCTGCAAATGAATCCAAGCCAACGTGAGGCCTGGATGGGACTATTTTATTACAGGGACTATTTTTTACTCGGGTGTGTTTCTGGGGAACTTCTTACCTGGAACTACTTTGGAGGCTATTTAAACCAAGCCCGAAAAGCAGCACACGCTTCGCGTTATTCTGCATCCTGCAGCGTAACGCTCATCGTGCCTGCAAGTCAGCATCCAGTCTTCTGCCACGCCCGCCTCAAATCCGGAGCTCCTAGAAAAAGGGGAAAGAAGGAGAAAAGGTTAGATCACGGACATTATTTTAATTCCTTACCAGATTCCGGATCCAGCACGTCTCCGAGCCTGGAAAGGACATTATTCCAGCACGTGCCGCATCGCCAGCAGCAGCGCCGCGCCATATTCACCAGTCCACAGCATCTTTCGACACAGCGCTGCCTCCATCATTTTCTTTGTCGAACTCCAGCACCTGGGGAAAACAAAATAAATAACAAGGTGAGCCAAGAGAGCCGACAAATACAATCTCTTACCACCATAGGCTTACCTGATTTACCACCGGAGGCATTACCCTTTAATACGCCTCATCTTCATATGCTGCACCTATTAAGGGAGAGAAAACAACAAGTTAAACTCATGCAACTTTTACCGGACATGTTGGTTAATACATACTCTTACCTGAACGCCATCGGCTGCCTCCAGGCAATATTTTTTTGGACCAGCTGCAATTCAACAAGGGAATGGAACAAGAGTGAACATCGGACATATTGAACTCTTTGAACTTTATAAACCCCGGAGTCAATATTCCTCTGGAACTCAAGTACCTTCAAACCAGTGAAGTAACTGGTATCTACGCGCCCCTGCATGCGACGCAGGATGGAGAGCTCATCATTTAAAAACATAAGGTGAGGTTACTAAAAGGGGATATCGGAGTTGACAAGTGGGGAGAACGAGAACAGTGGGAGGGGGCCATCACTAAAATCCACGGGTGGCTAAATCCCTTTCTCCACTTGCAGGAGAATACTTCTACGGGTCAAGCAGACGAGATTAGGCGGGCCAGTCCAGACAGTCATCTCGGCACTACGCATCACATTGGTGGAGACCGCAGCTGTCCGGGTCCGATCAACGCCCCTGTGGGAACCAGGTGAGCGTAACAGTAATGCTACACACCCCATAATGGAAGGTGGTAGGTTCGCCCAGAATGACATGCTCCTCTCAATTCTGTCCACCGCTTCAACCGTGTTGTGCTCATGCTCTTCCCTGGGGTCGTGATATATGTCCACTCCCAAGTACCTAAATGTTTCTAACTCCGATTTAATTGGCAACAACAGTAGTCTGTGTATGGGTTTTCTTCTATACCCCCTCCTTCCCAGGAGATACAGACTTGATTTCTGGGGGTTCACAGTTATTCCGGACACTAGAGTATATCATGCCATCACTTCCAGGACATGTTGTAAATTCTCCTCTGGGTATTTCAGGTACAGGAGCATGTCTGCATACAACGAAATCAGATGCCTTCCGTTTGATGTATTTATACCCACCTCCCCAAACTCTGTTCTTAAATAAACTGCTAACGGTTCTAACGCTAATATGAAGAACATCAGGACCATGGATACCCCTGTCTCGTGCCCTTACTCAGTTGCCACTGCTCAGAGATAATGGAGCCTGTCCTGACTTTCGCCGTCTGTGTATTATACAATAACTTCACCCACCTTATATATATGGGTCCCATGCCAAAGCCTTTCAGAACTGCCAGCAACCAGGGCCACTTAACTGAGTCGAACGCTTTCACAGCATCGAGTGACACTACTGCTACTTCTTGTTTCTCTTATTGGTGTGGTCTATTATATGATGTTACCTTCTCAGATTGTTGGCAATATTCCTATGTGGGACATATCCTGTCTGATCAGAGTGGATGAGCTTACCTATGACAGGTCTTAGCCTCGTTGCCATAACTGCTGTAAGGATCTTTCCATCATGGGTCAGTAATGACAAGGGGTCTATATGATCCACATTCTACTTATGGTTTATTAGGCTTGAGGGGGGCGGGGGGGTGGTATAATTATCGATTCCCGCAGGGACTCAGGTAATTTGCTGTGTTCTAGCGCCTCATTTAACATTGCCAGCAATGGGGGAAGGATATCGGTCTTATATTCTTTATAAAATTCACTGGGGAGTCCATCCGCCCCAAGGACTTTATTAGTAGGTAAATCGTTAATCACATTTTCTAGCTCCTGAATCGTGATGGGTATCTCTAACCTATCTCTCTTTGCTTAATTTAGGGAAATGTATCTGTCAGCGTTTCTTGTATTTCTACCTCCTCCTCTACCATGGATTCCTTATACAGATTCTTATAATAATCATAAAAACACTTCATTTCTTCCTGGGTTCCTCGCAACCTCCCGTCCATCCCCTTCACTGCACGGATTTGTTGTCGCGCACTCTCACTTTTGTACAACCAGGCCAAAAGTCTGCCAGGTTTGCCTCCTTCTGCATGTTGGCACGCTATGTATTTCTTATAGCTTAGTTTACCCAGCCTTTCCCAATGTTCTGTACATTCTTGCTGAAGGCATGAAGGACCTTTCCCCGGCCTCCTCGAGCGATACGTTACTAGTCTGCATTATAGCTTCCAATTTATTCTCTGCCTTCTTTAAATCTTGCAATATTACCTATTGCATCCCTTTAGATTTGGCCATCACCATTCCTCTTACCACCACCTTAAAGGCCTCCCAAAGCGTACCGGCCAGGTCTACAGTTACGGTATTGTGCTTAAAATATTCCTGCACTTCAGTCCTTATGTATTCCCGGAACCCAGCATCCTCCAGTGCTTCAAACCCAAGTCTCCAGGTTGGGATCTTGGCTCGGGGCAGAGGGGGAGGGGTAATATTTGCCATGTGGTTACCAGAGGTGCATGGTCTGACAGGACTCTTGCTTTATATTCGGCTTGTGTGAACTCATTTAATGCCTCCTCTCCAACAAACACATAGGGCCTCAACACGAGTTGGGTGGTAACGCCGGCGGTAGATCACGGGTTCGGCAGAACTGTTAGTGCCCATTCCTCATTGGGCCCAATGGGGAAAATTTGCGCTATTACCGCCGGTGGATTTCCCGCCGGCGGTAATAGCGCAGAAAATCGGCAATTTTGCCGCGGATTTCACCCCAGCCCAGAGCTGGGGGGAAATCCGCCAAGCCCATGATGTGGCAGACCCTTAAATGTCGCGGTAACAGCGCTACCGCCGCATTTAAGGGCTACCGCCAAACTCTTGATGAGGCCCATAGTCTAGTCTAGTGTATAGATTCTGCGGGACGGTGTAATGCGAATACACTCGGTCTCACAGATACATTGTTCTCCATACATCCGCCAGTTTAAGTGCGTGCAACAGCCCATTTAACGCTTTGGTAGCCGGGGTCGGGCAAGAAAGTTGATCATCTGACCTATCCTCCTCCAGGTCTAACATACAATTAAAATCCTCTCCCCATATCAACGCACTGTCTCTATGTGGGAAAATCTTGGGATTTAATGATTTGAAATAAGAAGTGGTGTCCTGATTCGGGGCATCCGTGTTTATGAAACATATTTCTTTACTTTCAACCAAGCCCCTGAAAATGGCCATTCTGCCATCTTTGTCTACCACAGTCTGAAGGACCTTGAACAGGTCTTTTGAGGCAACCCAGATCAGGACCCCTTTAGCATACGCTGAGTAGGACAAACCCACCGTAGTCCCTCTCCATTTTTGTGTTTGCATGTCCAGTTTATCGCTGGTAAGGTGTGTCTCTTGTAGGAGCGCTATATCTATCTTTTGACATTTAAGATGGGTCATAACCCGATTCCTCTTTGTATAGCTGTTCAACCCCCTGACATTTCAGGTCACAATTCTAAGATCACCCATATTCGTCAACCGTTTTAGTCTCCTCACCTTTCGTGCTCCTCGTACCCTTTCCCTATGCATCAGTGTAGACCCCCATCCCATTAATTCCGCCAACTCCCACCCCTCCCTCAGCCCCAACCTTTCCCAACTTTTGCCCAGCTTCAATCCTGGATCTCAGGCATCCCCACATCTTGTCCCTTTCTCGGTCTACAACCGGTACCCAGAGCGCAGCAGGAGGCTATCACACTACTAGTATCCCAACTAAACTAACTACTGGGGGTTGATGGCGTGATTCTTAGTGCTGCTTACAATGGAGCAGCACCTGCGTTTCCTGCGTTTTGACAACAGTATAAAGCACAATTATTTGAGTATTTAAATGTCTATGTGAACACGTTATACAAATTTGGACTTATTCTGGATTATGCTTCTGTCTCACGGTCAGGGAAAATTGATATATTTGTTACACAGTAGCATCTGCTCGGTCCGAAAGTACATTATGGAAGAAATACAGGTTCACTTATCCCTTCCGCTCTCCATTTGGTCGTCCGCTCCCACCGGGAAGTTATGTCCATCCATGTTGTTACATCCTCTGGAGTCTGGAAGACAAGCACCTTGTCTTTAAACAAAACGTTAAATTTCACTGGGTACAGCAACATATATTTAAGGTCAGCCTCGCGCAACCTTCTTTTGACGGAAACATAGCTCAGATGTTGCTTCTGCACATGGAAAGTTTAATCAGGGTACGCCATGATGGTCGCCGATGCTCTGCTTATCGTTCCCCCCTTTAGATAGTGCTCCAGGATCTTCTCCCTGTCTTTGTAGTTCAATATCTTGGCAATGACCGGCCGAGGAGGGACACCCAGTGGCGGCCTTCTGTTAAGGGCTATATGCGCTCTTTCCATCGTGAATCCCCGGGTGAGCAACCCAGCACCTATCTCTTGCAGAAGCAGGTTTTCAAGAAAATTTGTCGGGTCAGAACCTTCCTTTCCTTCCAGCAGCCCCACTATGCATACATTATTCCTACGTGCTCGTCCTTCCGCCTCCTCCACCCTGCTCTCCAGGTGGCGCACTTGGCATTAGCAGTGCAATTACTCGTGTTAGCTTTCACCTCTCTTTGTAGCACTCCTGTGCGTTCAGCTACCGCCCTAACATCTTGTCTCAGGAGGTTAACATCCACACTGACGGCATCAATTTTAAACTCCAATGATGACTAACTCTGCAATGGTTTCCAGGATCTGTTGATCGCTACGTATTGGGATTTCTCCCCCCTGTGTGCTCAGCCCCGTCGTTTTTGTGACTTCTGCTGTCTGAGCAGGCTTGGCAAAAATGTCTATTGAGGACTGTTACCCCTTGGATTTATTCGGTTTAGACGCCATTCTTGCTTCCACGTATTTGGCTGTTCTATCTGTCGTTATCGGCCGTTCAGCCCTTCAGGCTTTTGGGTGCTTTTATGGAACTCCTCACTTATCATGCAGTATGGTCTGCATTAACCCTCCGTTGGTGGCTTGGTTATGACCCCGTCCTCATTTATCTCTGTTGTTCTATATTCTGGGGGAGTCGACTGTTTCAGCAGTGTACTGCGTTCTCGCCCTCTCATACAACTATCTCTCTTGGGAATTCCCCCCTGCTTTTGCTGATTCCGGACGTGAAGTCAGTTTAACTGTGCTTGCTTGCCTGTTGGAACCAGAAGCGTCACCAGGGGGAAACGCTGTTCTCGTATCTGTGCAGCACTTGTTGTGCACCCCTGTTGTCAGCTACTTCATGTGGTGTTGAGGCCCCTTTTCAGCTCATCCCCCGTTTCAGTACCCAGCGGTGCTTTAATTTAGCGCAGCACCACGCTTGTCATCACAATCCTCTGCAGCAGTACACACTCACACTGCACACCTCAGGTGTCAGATTCGGTTAGCCACTTATTCTTGCGCCCAGTCCAAGTTACCCTGCCCTTTGTCTGTGTTTTTAGAGTACTTGTGCAAATTCCCCTCCAAGTCAGAAATCTCCTGGCAACTTCCGTGTGCAGGCTCCTGCGCTAGGCCTATGCATAGTTTTGCTTCCAGTTCGACAGCCCGGTCTGATTAGGCTGTGTTGGCCCCCCTTTCTTAGGACACAGCCGTGATGCTTTTCCTTGAGGTGCGATTCCAGTTACCCAAGTCTGAACACTCAAAGAACTTTGCTGTGGTATTCTACCTTCCTGATGTCATCCACGGGCCTTATTTCTTTGTTCTCCGACTTTGCCCCGTGTTGTGTGTTTACAGAGTGCCTGTGCACTTCGGAATCCGCTCGCTCTGTGGTCTCGTCAGTTTCCCTCCCTCAGAGGCTCAGGCTACACCGTCTCATGCTGGATACTGTTGCATTCTAAGAAGGACACTTGTGACAGCCTTTGTATGTGTGAAGGTTTGATGCATCGTCAGTTTCCTCTCAAAGGCGCGGGCTGCGTCTACTCGCACTAGTTTCTGTTGTGTTCTGAAGAGACTAAAGTAACAACCTCCATGTGTATAACGCTCCATGTGTCTCTGCTAGTCTGCCGCGGACCGTAAGCCACCTCGCGACTCGCCTTCTGATATTCCAGCCACTCCTGTTGTGTTACAGCTGTTCGCTCCGTCCCATCTTGTTCCCCCCTTTCCTCGTGTAATCAAACACAAGGACGGGCTTCTCGTTGCAGTGTGCTCCCCTCACTCCGCGTGTGCAGCTGCGAGCACGGGTCTCCTGCTGAGGTGCACTTCTCGTATGGGTGCAGACCCCCACAGCCTCTGCCACTATGTAGGGATGTGATTACACTTGTTTACTGTGTGCGCTTCTCAGCTGGGGCTCGATCCGCCGCCTTGTTCGTTCTCTTCCGGCGACTTACATGACCATCAGAGCAATGGGAAACCGCTTGCCTGCCGCTTTTCGTTCCTGCCAGCTGCAGTTATCCCCCGTCGTCTTTCCGTTGTAGTCACTCTCGATCTTCCCCTTGACTCGCTGGCATTTTCCTTTGTTAGAGGTGGGACGCCATTTTGTCTCTACCCTCACAGGATCCTGCCGTTCTTCCTTCACTCGCAACTTCTGTTTACTCCTCGGTCCTCTGCGAAAATGCATGCACCACGTTCGTCACATATTCGCCCAACCGTAGCATTGTTAGTATTTCAAATGCACAATTCCAAGCACATGTGCTCATAAGGATCAGTCAGGATCAGCAGGAGCCCCAAGGAAACAAGTCCTATCCCATGGCTACCTGGCCACGCCCCCCCACAGGCCCACTATGTTAACAATGATGCCCTATGTTAATGTGCCTAGGGCCCAGTTGCTCCTTCCTTCGTTCTTTCGACTGTGCCCCTTGCACATGCTATACAGCTCCTCCAATATTTACATATTAGATCGGCTCTTGCCGCGATTACCGCAGCCACAATAAACAAAACACAATGGCCCTCATTACAACTCAGGCGTTAAGGGTTTAACGGCGCCGTCGGCGCCGTTAACCCTTAACGCCTGATTACAAGTGTCCCTTTGCGGGTTGGTGTTTAACGCCTGCTTTTAGCAGGCGTTAAAAATCCAACCCACAAAGGGACTTTGGAGCGAATTACGGCACCGTAATTTACGGTGCCGTAATTAGCGCCTTCCCCATTCCCATTATGCCCTATGGGGGCAAAAATGGGAATGGGGAAGGGCAAATGGTGAATGGGGAATTACCGCCCCACTCACCTTGGAATGGGGCGGTAATTCCGCCATCCACCATGGCGGAATCGTAACCTTAGCGGCATGGACCATGGTGCTAATAGCACCATGGTCCTCCGCCAAGGTTGTAATGAGGGCCAATAACTTCACTTTGTCACAACAAACTACTTCCGTTTCAACAAACACCAAACACCAATACATATGTCCTTTCTCTACAACACTTCAAAACTTCTTAGCCAAAAAAATAAAAATAAAAAATGATGCAACTATACCAATTGCCTGCACTATGCGCAAATCTCGTCTAACAAGGTCCGCCACTTACTACGCAACCCTCTGCTCTAAGGCAGATGTGCCACCGCCCACTCACTCCCTATCGGGTAAGTGAACCTAAAATCTACGACTACGGCCAATCCACCTTCACCTCTTGAGGGTGCGTCCTATACAGCATAAAAATAAACCCTCCCCGCCGCGAGTTTGTGCATGGGTACACTGACGTAGCCGCCTTCAGAGATTTGAGTCTTCTCAACCCCAGGGCATTCCTTTAAAGGCCAGTAGTCTCTTCCGAGCATAAGGAGCGTTTCGAGCAGGCAGACCTTTGTGAACTCCGTACCCTCGCTGTAGAGCTCTTAGGACTGGACTGCAAACGCTGTCCCGCACTCCTCCTGGAGCATGACTGGCATTCCAGCGTCTGATCAGGAAAGCTGGATTCCCCCGTACGGGCCTCCAAAAAATATACTGCGTGTCGCCTCGAAACTGACCAATACAAAATTACTAAGGAGTGCACACCAAGCAAGAAGTAACCATTTATTCTGGGTCCAGTCACAGCTGGGAAAGCAAGATTCATACAGAATGCAGAACAGAACTGCATGAAAGGCGCTGTTGAAACACGCCCCTAAGACTGAAGCTTTTATAATCGCACAAACTAATTAGCATCAAAACACACTGCAACATTAGGTTTATCCATCATGCAGACCTTATTGGTAGAGCTATGTCATTTCCCTATGGAGTGACCTACATTACTCCCTAATGATTGCGTCCTGCAAACCTTACCACACCAACCCCAACCACCTCTGTGACGTCACAGTCCAACCCACAATTCCCACATTAATAGTGCCGAAACATTGAGACATTTGAGATCACTAGCAGATCTTTATTCATCTGCCGCCGGTCATCTCTATCCATTTCTCATGAGAATATTGTCGATCATGACACTGGAGGAGCCTCAAACCACTGACAAATTACCATTTTAATGCTGCATTTAATAACTCTCTGAACCTCTTCTCAGGCTTAGATGTGCCAAGGGGCAATTTGAAACTGTCAGTAGAGCCTTTTTATCACACTGAACTTGCATTTTTACCACAGGTATCTTCATTAAAACCATAAACATTGGATAGCTCCATGTATGGCTGGGATCTAGGGCCACTTTTTCCAAAATTAAAAGAATCTCATTTGAAGATTAGGAACTAAAATGCTCAACAAATTTGTGATGCTTAAATACAGCTGTGACTGCCTCCCTTCCTGTGGAATGCACTCTAGGTTTACCTTTTTCAATGTTATGTTATTTGGCATTTATATAGCGTTCTATAGGTCATTGGTATGACCTCAAAGCGCCGGTATGTTGAACGCCCTCGGGGACCGTAGTCCAGCTTTCGTTGTTGACGCATTTGTCTATTCCTACGGACAACGGGTCCTCTGCAGCTCCTCCCTCTCATGGCTCTGCTACTCAGTAGCCGTTCTCCCTTTCCTGCTTGCTCCGGATATTCTCCCTTCTCTTCCTGCGGGCTTACCGTTCACTGCCCTGCACCTTTCTCATTTTGCAAGCGAGATACTGTGTTCACGCCGGCTAGGGCTGGAACACCTGACCTGCTTTAACTCGAACTCTGAGCACTACGGAGATCTGTCTTCCTATACTACAGTCCGACTAACATTGCAAGAAAGAAAACCAACACAGGGTTTTTCCCTTTCAAGGGTTTGTCCTCCTTTACTGGGCTTGGCCCAGAGAGTTTCTCCACAGTTCTTCTTTCCATAGAGGCTTCTGGGCTTTGCACCATTTACTTCATAACACCATTCAAGATTTCAAGACTTCAAAGAAGAACAGGTACATCCTTTGAATAAATACTACTACAGGACTGTGTTGACTGACTTTCTGGTTGTCAACAACTAACAAAAACAGTAATAACCACTCTTTCAGTGAAGATAGTCAGTACTGGGAAGATTTGGCACCTAGGAGGCATCAAGAATACCTTTTGGAAACAAATAAAGGACTAGGGTCCTCCGCTGGGGAGGAGCCAACTAAACAGAATAAAAACAGAGGAAGGATTGTCTAAAAGGAGAAGCCGGCATCAAGCCAGCAGAGCCCGGGAAACTAAAACCTGGGAAAGGGAAGACACAGAAGAAAGCTGGATCTCAGTCCAGGGGACGACAGAGCTGACGAAGAAGCAATCCAGGAGCCATCGAAGGGCCGACTCACTTGAAGCTTTGGAAAATACTGACAACGGCGTGACCTCAAGGAGGTGGACCGCGTGGTCCGTAAACAGTGCCGGAACTGCCAATCCAACAGCTCTGCAGAGTTTCAGATCGAGACGAGAAGCTGGGAACAGAAATGCTGAAGGCGTCTACAGGAGAGAAGACAGCCTGCAAGACCAGCAACAACCGGTGACACACGCCCACCGAGTCAGAGGTAACAGGGGTGGCGGGAGACCCAGAAGGGGGCAGTGGAATTTTGAAAGTAATAAGAAAAGCCAAAAGCGGTACGGGAGTAATCTCCCTCGTCACAGTAATTGTGAAAGCCTTAAAAAAAACCAAGAGAACTACAGGAGTAATCTCTCTCCTCACAGTGAGTGGGGAAACCCAGAGAAAAGCCAAAAGTACTATGGAAATAGCCTCCCTTGTCAATAGTGTGATAAACCTTTTGCTAAACCAGAATCAAGAAACCAGAAGAGAGAGAATATATGAACAACAGTTGAGGAAAGAACCATTCTTGACATTAAGAGCCAATAGTCACTGGACACTTGAGAAAGACCCAAGAAGCCCCCTTGAGGAATTGCAAGGGCTAATCAGAACTATTACAAGAGACTATATAAGAAGATCAATCACTGAGGATGAGCCAGCCAGGCCAGAAGAAGGGAGACGTTCTCCTGAGCCCCTTTTTTTGTTTTCTGAATCCTTTTTGCTTCGTGGTAGGGTCCGAGTAATATAGTTTTTGGTTTGGACAGAGGATGGACTTTTTTCTTTAGACAAACCACCTTGACAACGAGCACCCTAGTTAGAGTTCTGCTAGGTAGGGCAAACCCTTGTAGTATAAGGATAGGTAGGTCTTTTTCTTATTATTTCAAAAAAACTCTGTGTAGAATGCCACCCCTTTGCCAGGCTCTTTCTTCTGATTTACCACAGATACAACAACCACCTAAGTGTTACAACCACATTGGGGGCCATCAGTGTGGTGTAGTTGAAATCCCTGTGACTTGGGCAATGGTTTCAGTTACTTTACATAGCAATAGTGTTTAGTTGTGTGCCTCTGAACTGGAGGTGAACATCCAGGGATGGCTACTATGTGGTGCTGATGTCCACTGCTGGTATTTAGGGGTATCTACCCTAAAAGCCTCTGAGTCAGCTACACAGCACTCCCTTCTCATAGCGGGATAGTCACATGGTTTAGCTTATATCAACCACACCACGTAAGAGAAGCCCACCCTCAATTACACAGGCCATAAGAGGGACGAATAGCAGAGAACACTGTTAGGAAAGATTTAAGATTTGGAGCAGTACCCTTTGGGTGCACTACAACAACCATGACCTCCTGGCAATAGGAACCCAGCCTTCTTTGGTAGAAGTCTGTACTACACAGGTTGGTAGTGTGGCTGAGCAGCCAGGCTTATCTCAAGAGGGGTCAATGTGAGCAGTAGGGTGGTTACACAGAGATTCACAGTGACAAGAACCCAAATAAACCCTTACACTCAAGGTTTCTTGATTAAATCATTATTAATGTATTTAACAGTCAGTTTGAATAAGACTTCTTCAGAAGGGGCAATATAATATTAACACATAAATACACGCTCTTAGTTTCTTTAAATCAGCAAATGCCCATTTGGGATAGCACACCGACACTTCCTACACTGTAGACATTAATATATCACTGGTACATTTAGAGCAATACTGAGTTGAGTGTTGAAGTAAAGAGATTTCAGAATAAAACAAGAGATCACACAAATAGTCTGAAGCAGGTAAGTACTTTTGAACCCCCCAATGCAAAGTAAGGGAATAGTTTCTTACCTGTAACTCCATTTCTCCAGCATTGGTATCTTTCATGGATTCACATGCTTAGAATATTCCCCGTCGTCAGACTGGGACCCCTCGGTACACATATATAGCCTTTTCCAATAGGAAAACTTTCGACACTTTTGTGTCCTATTATCAGAGTCTGAAGAAGCCTCCCCCTGTGTCTCCTCACCTGTGACCTCCGACGTAAGAATTATGGTAGACTCTCTGACTCTTTCTTTCTTTTCTGTGTACTTCTTCACTCTTCTCCGCCTTCTTTCCCTTCCTTCTGTCGTAGAAAAAAGGACGCTCTCCACCTGAGGCCACCTTGACAATGATTTGAGAATCGTCAGGCGGACCCAAGGGAGCTTGCCCCCAAATTCAGGGAAAAAGCCTGGTAAGGCGCAAAAAACCCTGAGCGGAATCAACATGCAGATGTAGGTCTTGCTTTGGAAGAAAGGTCCAAATCCTTAACCGGAGTAGGCAGTGGGACCAGGACAGCTACGGCATAATGGAGTAATGACTGTCTCCTGGAAGGGGCACAATCCAGAGAGCACGGAGTCCAATAGGTTCTGAAGGTAGGTTCCAACCAGGATGAACTGGAACGCCTCCTATGCAGGTAAGAAAAGGGGAGCTCGAAAGCGAAGGCTAACAGAAAAGGTGGACGATAGGAAGGTAAGAGAGAGAGAAAGACATTATCCAAGGCTAAGCCAGCAAGGTGTAAGAGTGGAGGAAGTAGAGAAAAGAAGAACGGAAGGGAAATAAACACCTGAAAGCTCGGAACGAAGGAGGAAGGATACGCTGGCGTGCAAAGCAGGCAAACAGCGAGAAGGGAAAGAGAGAGAGAGGCGAACACGGTACGCGGAAGGACGCAACCGTAAGAAGGAAAAAGGAATAGAGCAAATAAACTTGACCGGAACGGGGAAAAGGCAAAACTGAGGCAAGGAAAGAAGAAAGGTAGGTACGGAGAAAAAAACCACACGGAGGAAGGACCGGGCGGTCCGACGCGGGCAGTTCGAAAGAGTTGCAGCGCGTCTGGTAAGGGGGCGTGTCAGCCTATGTAAACAAAGGCACGTTGAACACTAGAATGCTGCTTCTGATTCCGCGGTGGCCTAATGAAGCCGCCATTTATTCCATATCTTCCACGGTTGAACCGTGACACCTATCTACGTCCTTTTAGGACCCGCCTACGCATGCTCCGTAGGGCGTCCCCGTATAAGAGGCCCGCCCCCGCGGTTCCCCTTCAGATTTCGGCCCCTCCAAAGTAGGAAGGGTTAAACTTATCTATCAAATACATTACATTCCGGGGAGGTTGGCGGGCGCATGTGAATCCATGAAAGATACCAATGCTGGAGAAATGGAGTTACAGGTAAGAAACTATTCCCTTCTCCAGCATTGGATCTTTCATGGATTCACATGCTTAGAATAGATTGTATAGCAGTACCACTTGAGACGGCGGTGAGAATGTAATGTAATATATCCTCAACATACTACACAATGCATATGTACAGTAGGAATAAGTTACCTCATATAACTTTACCCACATAAAATAAACTGTCATTAAGAAGGTAGACAACAGATTCTCCACAGCGTGGAGCTTACCTTACTGAAACAGATGGCGCAGGACAGCTCTTCCCATCTGCACCTCGTCCGCATGCTGCCTGGCAAGGCAGTAGTGGCGGGTAAACGTGTGGGGCACTGACCATGCCGCAGCTTGGCATATGTCCGTCAACGGAATTCCTGCCCATAAAGCTGTTGAGGAGGACATCGATCTTGTAGAATGGGCTCTAGGATGTCCTTGCAGTGGCCTTCCGGCCTTAGAGTGACAAAACGCAATCGTCGATGAGACCCATCGAGCCAATCCTTGTTTAGAGATTGCTTTTCCTCTCGTCGACGGACCATATGCGACAAACAGTTGTCTAGTAGACCTGAGTTCCTGTGTACGATATAGGTAAAATTTCAGAGCCCTCTTAACGCCCAGGGTATGAAGAGCTTTTTCTGCTGCCGATGATGGTGTGGCGAAGAAAGTAGGGAGAACAATGGACGAGTGTTTGTGATACACTGTCGGAACTTTTGGGACGAACATAGGATTAGTTGCCAGGACTACTTTGTCCTTAAAGAATCTTAGGTATGGCGGGTCTACGACCAGCTCTTGCAGTTCCGAGATTCTTCTAGCTGACGTGATAGCAATCAAGAATGCCAACTTCCACGAAATGAATTTTATGTCGGACGTGGCCATAGGCTCAAAAGGCAGTTTCAGTAAGCCTGCCAACACTGTGTTGAGATTCCAAGTCGGGGGGAAACGTTTTTCCGGGGGGAAAAGCTCGAAATAAACCCCTCATGAAGTGTTTTACAAGTCTGTCGCTAAATAGAGGGGACGACTGCCTTTTCCTTGTGAATCTCGAGATGGCCACCAGGTGCACCTTTATCGATGTGAAGGATAATCCCCTCTCCGCCAAGAGGGGCAGGTAAGGAAGAACTTGTTCTGGCGTCACCGACAACGGTTGTAGGCCCTGTTGTCCCCTACACCATTCACAGAACCTCCGCCACTTATAGGAGTAGGATTTGTTTGTAGAAGGGGCTCTAGCCGCTTGCAGAATTTTTTGACAATCCTCCGAAACATCTAAAGCCCCGAACTCCGAAAAGTCAGGAGCCAGGCTGTAAGGTTGAGACTGTCCGGGTCGTGATGCCACACCGTGCCTTTGTCCCGAGATAGTATGTTCGGGACTTTCGGAAACCCTATGGGATGTTCCAGCGACAGGTGAAGCAGGTCGGAGAACCACGGTTGCCTTTGGCCAGTATGGTGTCACTAGGATTACCCGGCAATTGTATCTGCGTATCCACTGTATTGTCCTCCGTATGAGGGGAAACGGAGGAAAAGCATAGAGGAACATGTCCGTCCATGGGAAGGAGGAGCCCTCTTGAGGCCATCTGCTTGCGAATTGCTCGCATTTCTTGTTGTCTTTGGTCGCGAAGGCGTCCAGAGGGGGGTGACCCCATTTCTCGAACACTTTCATCAGGTGAACTGTGTCCATTTCCCACTCGTGTATTTGGGCCATGCTTCTGCTGAGGGAGTCTGCTTAGGAGTTCCTCACTCCTGGAAGGTGATGAGCCACGATGGAAATTTCGTGCTTTAACGCCCAATGCCATGTTTTTTGGGCTTCTATGGAAAGAGTTCTTGATCGCGTCCCTCCTTGTTTCCTCAGATAAAACATGGCCGTTGTATTGTCGGTCAGTATTCGTACTCGCGAACCCTTGATGTGTGGTAGGAATGACTTAAGGCCCATCGTACTGCTCTGAGCTCTAACACGTTTATGTGTAGGAGTGATCCGTTGGAGACCAGCGACCTTGCGTTTGGAGAGCACCCATGTGAGCTCCCCATCCGGTTAGGGACGCATCCGTGACTATGGTTCGCTGAAACTCCGGCTCCTGTAGGGGTACGCCGTTGCTCAGATTGTGGAAACTCTGCCACCACTGAAGGGTCCGAAGCAGCTTGTCGTCGTCGATGGTTATCTTGTCTGACCACGATCCTTGAGCCTGCGTCCATCGGTCCGCGAGGAATTCCTGGACTGGCCTCATGAATAGGCGACAGTTTTCCACCAGATGGATGCAGGATGCCATGGCCCCTAGGACCGAAACGTATTTTCTCACTGAGATCTTGGTGTTTCGCCGTAGTCGGCATGCTTGTTGATTGAGTCTTGAGGTTCTGTCGAGAGAAGGTTTCACTAGCCCTAACTGGGTCTCGAACTGTGCCCCCAGGAATACCAGCGATCTCGATGGCTGCAGAGAGGATTTTTCGAAGTTTATGGCGAATCCCAGCTGTTGTAGAAGCTGCATGGTGGCTTGTAAACTTGTGTTGGTCGACGCTGGGGAGGATCCCCTTACCAGCCAGTCGTCGAGGTATGGGTATACATGGTGGCCTTGCTTCCTTAGCCTGGCCGCTACTGGAGCCAGGCATTTTGTGAACGGGGGAGGTCTTGAGCCCAAAAGGAAGAACCGTGAATTGGTAGTGAGTCCGCCCTATTACAAATCTTAGGTATTTCCTGTGTTTCCGACACATTGGAATATGGAAATACGCGTCCTGTAAATCCAGGGACGCTAGAAAATCCCCCTCTTGAACGGCGCGGATCGCTTCCTGCAGAGTGAGCATCTTGAATTTTAGGCTCTTTAGAGACTTGTTGAGATCGCGTAAATCTAAAATGGGACGCCATTTGCCGTTCGGCTTTTTTACGATGAAATATCTTGAGTAGACTCCTTGACCTCTCTGTGATGTTGGAACTAATTCTATCACGCCCTTTGCTAACATGAGTGTTACCTCTTGTTGCAGTATCTTCAGATGGGAATGAGCGGTGAACGCAGGTGGAATTTGCGTATGGCTGTGTTTGAATTGTAGAGAGTGTCCGTTTCTTATAGTATCCAGCACCCATAGATCCGTCGTTATTCGTTCCCATTCGTCGACATATGCTGAAACTCTTCCCCCCAGAACGGTGTGTTGTATATCACTGCTGATCTTTATTTTGCTTGTCTCTCGACGACGACGGATATGATGGTCTTTTCCTGGAAGTCTGGAAGTTCCGGCGACGGTTCGCCGTTTGGGAGGCACGTCTGTATCCCTGGGAGGGGTAAGCTGATCTGCCAATGGATCTGTCTCCAGACGCAGATAATCTTGAATTACCTGAAGCCCCTCTAAAGGGACGAAAAGACTTGTAGTTTCTGCCACTCTGGAGGGCACCCAATGAACGTGTCGTGTCCGAGTCCTCTTTCATTCCCTTTAGGGCTTCGTCCACCTTCTCCCCGAAAAGAAGGTCTCCCTCAAAGGGCATATCTAAAACTTTGTATTGTACTTCTGGCCTGAAGTAGGTACACTTAAGCCATGACTGTCGACGTAATACGACCCCATTATTGACTTGCTTGAAGCCTGACTCAGCGAGGTCCACCGCGATGTTTATTGCGTGATTTGAGGCTTCCTCACCTTCTCGGATGAGTAACATCGCTGCCTTCCTATGCTCTTCCGGAAGATGATCAAGCAACGGAGCTAGCCTGTGCCACATCTCCCTATCGTATCTAGCAACAATTGCCAGAGAGTTTGCGGCCTTTACTGTGGTCGCTCCCACGGATAGCACTTTTTTGCCAAAGGAATCTTGGCGTCTCGCTTCATTCTCAGGAGGAGTCGTGCACTTGTGCTGGGCCTTCGCCTTCCTCGCCGCTGCCGCCGACACCACAGAGTCTGGCGTTGGTTGGGAGGATAAACACTTGGGGGTAGACTCTGGAGCCTTTAACTTTTTTTCCAGGGGTCCTTTCACTGCCGGCTCTGAAAACGGGTGACGCATTGTCTGCAACCCCTCCTCCCACACATGGTCTAGTATTGGTATCGAGAACACAGACCTCCTTCTTTTACCCATGTGGTTGAACAAAAAACAGTCCTTTTTCTGTTCTTCCTGGGACAAACCAAATTCTTTGCATGCCTTCTCCATCATAGAATGGAATGACGCAATGTCGTCCGGAGGGGACGGGTGAGCTGGGCTTCTAGGGGTTTCCAACTCCACCTCTGACTCCCAGGTTGGATCCCTGGAGGGAGATGAGGAGATATCCGACATGGCTCCCCTGTCAGACTCCGAATCTGGCAGCTCACCTTCCTCTTGTGCCAGTGCTGAGATTGGCGTGCGTAGGTGCGTCGGTTGACGGGACGGGCCCGGCTCGTCGACGGGTGACTGTGGCAGGTTTGCCTGAGGTAGTCTCTGGTCCAACGACTGTAACAACGACTGAAGCGTGGACAGAATTTCCAACGACAAAACAGATTGAGGATTGAGAAGAGGGGCAGATACCGGTATAACGGATCCCCTCGTCGACGACTTGTCAGCCACTCGTAGCCCTAGGTCTGCTGGGCCAGCTATTCTCTCATTCTCGTCCTCCGAGGACAGCAACACAGCCTGTTCTTGTAGTAAAGTATCCGGGGGGATCGGATCAAAAACTCCAGGCCTCCAGGCCTCCTGTAGAACCCCCGTCGACGAGGCCATCGTCGACGTCACTGTCGGTGGGACGGTGGATGCCACCTGCGTAAGTGGCAGGGTGGAGGCCGAAGACTGGACCGCCGTCGACGACGGTGACTTAGCAGGTGGTTTTGGCGGTCCCGCCTTTTCCACACTTGGCTTGCTTTTACTCGACTCTCGACTCGTGGTCGATCTATGATGATCGCCCGAGGAGGATTTCCTTTCCTTTTCATGCTTTTTTGATGAAGATGATTTCTTTGACGAGGAGTCTCTAGTTGAGTGACTTCCAGACGACTCTTTTTCTGCCGGTCGAGATTTCTTCGCCGGTGGTTCCGACGAGGTAGCGCGGCGTGATGTTTTCGCCGATTGTGTGGAGCCTACCTCCGAAGGTCGGGTATGCCCCCGCTCCATCATTCAGCAATGCCACCAGTCGTCTACTGCGGTCTTTGAGGGTTTTTTGAGAAAACCCTTTGCATATGTCGCAGTTATCCGCCGAATGATGAGGGTGGAGGCAATATATACAATCCATATGTCCGTCCCCCTCAAACTTTTTTCAAGCCGCACGTCGCGCATGGGCGGAACAGCGCTTTTCCTGACACGGAGGACATTTTCTGTACTCAACTTCCAGTAATGCAACCTTTTACAAAATAGTAAGACAGCGCGAGGAGATCCCACTACTTTGGAGACGGTTGAAATCTGAAGGGGAACCGTGGGGGCGGGCCTCTTATACGGGGACGCCCTACGGAGCATGCGTAGGCGGGTCCTAAAAGGACGTAGATAGGACACAAAAGTGTCGAAAGTTTTCCTATTGGAAAAGGCTATATATGTGTACCGAGGGGTCCCAGTCTGACGACGGGGAATATTCTAAGCATGTGAATCCATGAAAGATCCAATGCTGGAGAAATTAACACTTTCCTGGAGGGAAGGTAAGGCACAAGCAGAGGAGTCATTCAGGGAGCCAGGTAAGCCAATGTCAATTAGGCAAAAGCCTAGGTGAGCTGAAGCACTTCTTGCAGGTAAGTAAAAGTCTTGCACAGTGTTTTAGAAGTCTTTGTAGAAAAAGTAGAATCAATGTAAGGTCACAAGCTGGGAGGCTTGTGAGAGGTAGAAGATGCAAGCAACTCTACAGAAGCAACCAAGACAAGTCTTAACTGAGATCAAGTAAGGCTACAAAAACGAGAGGCAAGTCCTCTCAAACTTTACAGTACCTTTGGTTAGAAGAAATGGTTTCAGCAGGCTTCTGTTCCTGTGCAGCTCTGCAGATCCTTTTGTTCCTGGGCCTCAGTCATGGGGACAAGAGGGGAGACGTCTGGGGACTCCTGCACTGCAATGGGACGGTCCGCGGCAGAAAAGGACAAACTTCTATTCAGCTGCACTTAGCGGTTTCAGTTCCTCGCGTCTCAGCAAATAACACCATTGCGGACTCTCGGATACCACTCTGGACTTTCCTCACATCTGAGGCCCAGCACTCTGTTGAGGTGGCTCAGGCTTGGTCAGTCCTGCTTACTGGGAGTCCCAAGGATCTTCCACAAGCTCGGGTCCGACTTAAAAGTGATGCACTCTGTTTGGTGTTCCTCTCCCTGGAACTTCGGTTCCAGCAGAAGCAGCAGAGGTACAGCCGGCTCCGAGAGGATGTCCAAACGAGTTCACTTTGGAGTTGATTGTTCCCACCAACTCGAGGGGAGAGGTCGTCCTTGCAGGGCTTCTCTAGTCGAAGCAAATTTGGAGCTTCAGCACAGCAGCAGAGCTTCACCGGGCAAACCAATGGTCCAGGAGTGTCAGCAGGCTTCTCTTCCAAGTTCTTCTTCGGATTCCTTCGTCCAGTGGTCGACTCTGGCTTCCAAGCCAAAGAGCCTCGCCTTTCATGCAGGTTTCTCCCATTCATTCCAGCCTAGCTGTCAATCACAGAGCAAGGTGGCTGTCCTTGCCGGACAGCCAGCCGGCCAATCACCTTTGGGTGCATTCCTGTAACCAAGGGGATTAAGCACAGGGAGTCGGGGACCTCCCTCACTTCCTGCCCCTGCCAGACATACTGGAGCCAGAGGCGGGCTTCACTCGTGAATCCCGCCAAAGACAAAACGAACAAAGTGACCAAACCTGGTTTGGCACGCAGAGTAAATCTGAAGAAGGACCTTTCCAACAAGACATGGCGAAAAAAGAAGACCAGGGCCATTTTGACAAAATGGGCACCCATGGGTGCTTTACTGCAGCTGCGAACTCAGCCCGCGGTAAAAACACACAATGGTAGTAAAAAGTAAACCACTGCCACCAGCCATTCATTGTAGAAAAGGTAACATAAAAATGTTGCATGAGAAACTAGACAAAGGGGGCTAGTTAAGTAGCCCCTCCAGCTCCCTATGGTAAGATGGTGTGTGCTGGGTCACGAAAGTTACAAATGTAAGTAAAATCAATTTCACTTTGCTGCTCTTGGAAACAGTAGTTTATCCAAGAGAAGGTATTTAAACCTTTGGGAAATCTAAGAGACTTCCCTGTGCCACTGCACTTTAGGTGTTGTGTGCCACAATGCAAAGATGCCTATGGAGTTTGGCAGACTCCAAAACCAAAAAGAAACAATGGGCCTCATTATGAGTCACCCGGTATGGAAATAACAGTGGTGGTAAATCCGCCACCAACGTTGTTTCCATACCGGGTGATCTCAAGTCCTGCAGGTGGAGGTGTCATTCCCGCCAGGTCTGACCTGGCAGGTTTAACACCACCCGCCTGCAGGTGGATGTGGAAACACCGGCACCATCACGAGATGGTGGCAGTGTTTCCTCTTCCCCATTGAGTCGTATGCGAATGGGGATTTACCAAATTCTGCCTCTGGAATTCCTGGGTCACCAGAGTCGTAATGCCCTGGTAATTCCGGGAATCACAGAGGCGGAATGGTAATACGAGTCCGGCGGTAACCTGCCGGAATTTCAGGCACGGTTATCGCCAGACTTGTAACGAGGGCCAGTGTGTAAATCACAGAAAAATACATGAGTGGGGAAAAAGGTTGCACACTCTCCAGGTTAAAAATTAAAAAGTCCTAGAGTCCAGCAAAAGTGCTGGTGGTCTCTAACGTAGAGAGGAATTAGCACATTTCTGAGAATTCTCCCTAAGAAACACCAACATTCAATTCTTCACTGGGCCAAAGTCAAAACCCTCGACTGGATCCAGGTAAGGCAATTAGGGATACATGAGAGAGACCATAATGGACAACGTCTGGCAAACCCCAGAAAGTCAATCGAAAACGAGGAAATAATTTACCAACCCAGGGTTTTCCATAGCGTGGGAAGTGGAGGACTATCTCCTATAATCCCCCAGGTTTTCTTAAAACAATTTTTTTAAAAAGCATGAATCCACACTCGCAGGTGCAGCAATAGCAGGTCAGCCCACAAAGGTGCTTTTCAAACCTCAGGGAATATAGCACACAATAACATAAGAGGGGAGAACCTGCACCCCCCTCCTTCCCTAAAACAAAGGGGAGAAACCGATATTACCGTCTCCCACTTTCTCCAAAGGAGCTTGTAAAAGTCAGACTGACCTGCTGAAAACAAGAAAAGGACACAGTCAAGACCAGGGAGGATATCTTCCAGCAACAAACGGAATGTGATGTGCACGCAGAGGTCGGGAATACTAGTAAAAACCAGGATGGCCATCCCACCTCTTATAAACTCTGTCTCCCTAAATCCACCCCCCAGAATGTCACAGGAAGGAAGTTGCTAAAGCCAATCACAGGGCAGCCGTCCCAAAATGTCAGACCCAACCTATTGCTTTCAAGACCAGACCAGGGGAGGGTCCAGTGTACTATTAAAGCATCTCCAAACATTCAGTTGGTGGAGAGAATGGGGCTGTTTTTGGAGAGAGACGGAGTGAAGCAATGGAACAGAGTGGCGGGGCCAGGTGAGAGAGAAGAGGTGAATAAGGAGGTGGAGTGTTAGTTTACCATCACAACAGTGATGGTAAATGAGGAAATTTGTATATGCACAAACCAAATGTGTTGGGACCCATCTGCGGCCACATGCCTGAAAATTCGGAATACATAAATAATTAATAACCAAGTCATGAAAGTATGAACAGAGTAGGTATGATGTTATCCTAGTGAAGTGCATAGCAATCATATACAGCACACAGTACATATCAATGGCAAAGTTAATGCTTGATACTTTAAATTCAAGCATCGTAGTGGACATCAAGTGCATAATGCACACAACAATGACCCATAATAAATTAAAGTACATAGTGCATGGCAATTCTATGACAAGACAGGAGGCTCGCATTATGCTTCATCTTTCTTTAATACTGCCATATCAGCATTTCAAAACTTCAACTTTTAACTTTTGTTTTTCTTACATGTTACTTGGAGAAAAAAAAACAAAGCAGGAAGTTACAAGTTTCATCTCTCAACTGAATCAACTAGGTTTTAGAAACCAACTTCCCATAATCCTGAGGCCCTTTGTAGTCCTGACCTCTACTCCTACACCAATCAGTGACCAGATAGGCGTATAAACACTGGCTCCCCTAAGTCCATTCCTCTTTCTTTTTGCTGCCATACTGAGATAAGTGTTATGTCTCATATTTGCTGTCCTTAAATTATCATTGGCTATTATGATTTAGTATCTAAATGTAATCATTATCAATGATAGTTAGCGGATAGACTAACAAGTGTTTGATTAATGGCTGTCGACAGCTTATTTTACAGCGTTTGTACCGTTGTGTAGGAAGCGCGCGCGCGTATTACCAGTATTCTTCCCCCGTCATGCTTTTATTTCGATTCTAGCAGGAACGAGAGTAAGGAGAGGCGGGGCGGAGCCGCGGGCAAAGCCGTTCGCTTCTGGCAGCCGCCCCGTTCTCCTCAGGCGCAGCCGAAATATTCGCTTGCGTAGGTTCTAGGACCCCGCGGCAGCCTACATTATACGCGTGTGCGGCTCGCGCCGCCGAACGCGCAGAGCTTTAGGACCCAGTAGGCAGACTCAGCCTCATATCATTCCCGGCATGCTCCACGTTTCCGAACGCTCGCTTTTCGCGCGTACACATAGCAAAACAGAGCGGAGGATCGTGTGAGTCAGTACCTGAGAGGAATTTTTCAAAAAACAGAAGGGGAAAGACTTCCTTGGTGGCATCTGTTGAATATACAGAGAACGTGAAACAGTTCACAGATAACTAGAAGGCGCAGAGTGCACAGAAGGTAAACACTTTGGAGCCTTAATTTTCAGCTGACTCCAAGAAGTTAGCGCTGCTAACAAGATTCAATGGCTCACTCATCGCACCCGAGAGATTCCCAGTCCACCTCACCAGAGTGGAGTGGTCAAGAGTGGGAGGAAGAACCCACCTGGCAAGACACTGACTTATCCCTCAGCTTCAAGAGGGTACTGGGAGATTCACTTTCTCAAGCAGTCTCCCAAGGGGTGCAACCTTTGACTGAAAAGTTAGAAATGCTCGAAGCATGCATGGCTGAGCAGCGGAAACAGCTGGCGGCCAGGAAGAGACGGGCCGACAGCCCTGGAGAAGGGACGTCAGCTGGACACCCTCAGAAGAGGGTTGAAAATAAGGGAGGTAAAAAAGCCCGGAAGAGCGCTGACTCTTTGACCCCCTCGGGCACAAAAGATAGGGTTGACTCTGTTCCCCAAAGTGAAAGCGACCCAGTCGCCAGATTTAAAGAAGCCTTTCTAGCAACATTAGCAGATGGCCACATCAGAGCCCCGGCCCCAGGGGTGGACAATTCAGGGGAATATGAAGAGGGACACGCCCCCGACGACGAAGGCGGCGAGGAAGAAGAGTACCCTCAGCCAGTTCCACAAACTCTTCCCGAGGAAGAAGACAACGTAATAGATATGTTCGACCCGGAGTCCATTAGACACCCAAAGTCTTCTGAGTGGGTGCCTTCACCCAGAGTGGCATTATAGATGTCACAACACATCAGGAAGCCGCTGGACAGAGAAGTTCGATCCCGCATGCGATCAGAATGTCCACGGCCTGAACTGCCCGGGAAGCTGGCAGATACACCAGAACTAGACCCAAAAATGGTCACTTTCGTGACCAAAACAGCACGAGACGTTAGGAAAGGCATCGATCGTGCGTGGAAAGGCTGTCAAGATAAGCTCTTGGACTTAGCGGGTCCACTGGCAAAGATTATGGACCTTGTCGAAAAATCAAAGGATACTGGTTCCCCAGTAGATATTCACGCCCTAGGTAACTGGGCTCAAAGGGTAGTGTGCTTGTTGGGTAACGCAAACTGTGCACTCTCTTCAGAGCGTAGAAGAGGCATCCTCCTAAAGATCGACAATAAGCTCAGCGATCTAGCCATTTATGAAGCGGGGGAGGGCGCCAAAGGCCTGCTTTTCGGGGAGGCCTTCGCTAAGGAAATGTCTCAATTTGTTGGCAACTACTCAGCCCTCGAGAGAGCGCAAAGCTCTATAAAGAAGATATGTCCAGGTCGTGTTTTTGCAGGGACCGGACGAGTCAGAGGTCGTTCGTCCGGTCGCTACAACTATCAAAAAAGGCCTCAAGGTCCACGCGCTCAATATTGGGAAAACCGTCAACAGGACACCTTTTTCCCGGCCAGAGGACGACATCCAAGAGTCCGCAGAGGAAGAGGTTCTTTCCGTCAGCCCGGTGCAGCAGGCGGTGATTACACCAATTGTTCCTATCGGAGGCAGAACTCTCCATTTTCTGAGAGAATGGCAAGCTTTGTCAAGCGATGCTTGGGTTTTACAAGCAGTAGTGGGCCTTCCCCTAGATTTCATAGACATCCCAAAGCAGTACAGAGAACCTGTCCCCATTTTCATGCCACTAGAAGAGAAAGCGCTTTTACACAGCGAGTTAAGCAAATTAGTAGAGAAAAACGCAAGAACACAGGAAGTCCGTTTTTCCTCAGCAATATGTTCCTGGTGCGCAGAGGGGAAAAGATTTGTCCAGTAATACATCTGAAAGAATTGAACAGTTGGCTGCAATACAACCATTTCAAGATGGAAGGCATCCATCTCCTCCGATACCTATTGCATTCAGGAGATTGGCTAGCCCGTCTAGACCTCAAAGACGCCTATCTAGCGATTCCGATAGCAACTGCCTATCGGAAGTATCTCCAGTTCCGATGGGAAGGAGAGATTTGGCGCTTTGCATGCCTGCCGTTCAGGCTGGCGTCAGCACCGTGGGCGTACACGAGAGCGATGAAGCCAGTAGCAGCAGCTATCAGGGAGAGAGGTATCCGTATGATTATCTATCTGGACGATATCCTGGTGATGGGATCCAGCAAGGAGACCCTAACGAGAGATGTGCGGTGGATTTTCAAGTTCCTAACATCTCTGGGATTCTTAGTGAATATAGAGAAGTCCCAATTAGCGCCAGTTCAGAAGTTGGAATTTTTAGGCTTCACCATAGATACCGTAAAAGCGACTCTAGAGCTTCCAAATCACAAAGTGAGAGCGATAAAGAAGGAGCTCAGGACAGTGATTGCGAAATGAGTAATCTCGCTTCGGAACCTGGCCAGAATAGTAGGCCTGCTTGCAGCCTCCATTCAGGCCATATTCCCGGGACCGTTACATTATCGAGCGTTACAGAGGCTCAAGATCAAGCATCTTCGCGGAGGCCTAAAATATCATCAGCTAGTGAACCTAGACCAAGAAGCCATGACAGAGCTACGGTGGTGGCTGGAGAACATGGAAGCCTGGAACGGGCGAGCGATCTTCGGAGATGTTCCAGAACTGACCATCGAGTCAGACGCAAGCAGGTCAGGTTGGGGAGCGAGGTGCGAACAAGCCCAGACAGGCGGGAAATGGTCCGGCGAAGAGTTGAATCTCCACATGAATTGTCTAGAACTCCTTGCAGGCTCCTTCGCAGTTCGGGCATTCACAAAGGACAAAATAAGATGTTGCGTATTACTCAAGATGGACAACATCTCAGCAGTCCGCTACATCAACAAATTAGGGGGAACGAGATCCAGAATGCTAGCAGAATTAGCGAAAGATTTCTGGCATTGCCTTCAGAACGACATTGCAGTGACTGCGGAATATCTTCCAGGGAGCCAGAACAGTATAGCAGACTGGAACTCTCTGTATCTTGTAGACTCCACCGATTGGAAGCTACACCCTCTAGTTTTCAAGCGCCTCCAAGGCATATGGGGACCCCTAGACATAGATCTGTTTGCGTCCAGATTGAATGCGCAGACAGAGATATTTCAGTTGGAGGATAGACCCAGGAGCAGCGGGTACGGACGCTTTTCTACACCCATGGAACGGAGCAGTTCACTATGCCTTTCCGCCATTCGCAATGATCACAAGAGCTCTAGCGAAAGTCCGCAGAGACAAAGCGGAAGTGGTGATGGTGCTACCCTGTTGGAGGGCGCAGGCCTGGTTTCCAGTAGCGATGGAACTTTCTACGGATTTTCCGAGGATAGTTCCGAGCAGCCAGGACCTTCTACTCGACCCGACCGGCCGGGTTCTGCCGCTCATAGAAACGGGTTCCCTGCAGCTGATTGCCTGCAGGGTTTCAGGAAAAGATGGAACTTGCCAGGAATTTCGAACATCGCTGCATTTTGTATCCGAGATTCCTGGGCTCCTTCCACCATTAGGAGCTATAACACAGCTTGGAACGGTTGGGCGCAGTGGTGTTCAGAACACAGTCTGGATCACATTTCTGCACCTCTAGTGAGCATCCTGAACTTTTTGGCTTCGAAATTCCTGCTTACAGAACGATAGGATTATACAGATCCGCAATTTCAGCAGGGCACAAGAAAATAGGAAATAATCCAGCGTCATGATGCACGCTCCCGGGGAGCCAGTTCAAGCCCTGCGTCCCCGAAAGCGGACATCAGGCCCCAAGGAAGGTCCCAGCAACCCCATATAGGGGCCCTTTGGACAGTGTCCTGGCGCCATAAGCGCCAGGCTCATTATGGAACTGCTTGGGTGCACTTACCTGATGCAGACCATGCTGCAGGATCCCGGTCTCCTTGAGGCCTGAAAGGAACTACTTTACCTGTGGGACTAATTTACCATCCGGGCGTGGTCAGGGAATGGTTACATACCTGATTGGAGGAAGGATACATACCTGGAACTTCTTCCAAGGCTATTTAAACCCCACCCGAACAGCCACACGTGCTTCGCGTTGTTCTGCATCTAGCAGGTGGGCGCTCACCGTGTCTGCTCCTGCATCCTGACTTCTGCCACGCCTGCCAGCATCCTGGATCACCTGCAAAGGAAGAGAAGAAGAGAACAGAAGAAGGAAAAGTCCTTACCTGCTAAATCCGCATCCCGGAGACATCTCGCCGACAATCCTGAAAAGGAAGGCTTTTATTTAAAAGCTCATCGCGTCGATCGATGCAGCGCCGCATTCCACTCACCTTTACAGGGCGCCTCCATGTTCAGCAGCGATCATCCGGATTCGCAGTCACGCCCCAGCGCCTAGGGAGAAAAAGACCAGAACAAAAGGTGAGAGAAAGAAGGGAATAAGGAAAGCTAAATCTCCATGTTAAGACTTACCTGTTGATTCATTCCCTCTTCATTTCGGGTCCGCGCCGCATCCTGGCATTTCCGGACCCCGGCCCCTAAGGGGAAAGAGAGACATCAGCGTTAATGAGCGAATGAAAAGACATTACCCAAAAAACGCTCATTAAAGACTCACCTGATTTCTACAAGGCTTTCACCTCTCATCTCGGGTCGGTGCCTGTTCCCCGGCATTCCGTACCCCGGCCCCTATGGGGAAAAAGACACTAGCATTAGTACATTAATGCATGGACGCAAGGGGAACCTCTTATCAAAAAACTTACCTGGAAGCCAAGCAAGTTTGGTTCTCACCAATCCGAAAATCCAGTGAAGTAACTGGATACCAACGCGCCCCTGCATCAGAAGCAGGATGGAGAGCTCGTCCTTCCAGACCCTAAGAAGGATACTTCTGCGAGCCAGACAAGCCAGATTTGGGGGCCCGGTCCAGTCCGTCTTCCAAACCCTGGGCATCACCTTAGAAGAGGTCACAGCAGCGCGAACCAGGCCAGCGCCTCCGTGGGAGTCAGGTGAGCGTTACATCCAGTAGGAGAGCACCCAGCAATCTTACGGCTCCTCAAAGGTATAAAACGGAGAAAGTCGCCAGAGCCAAAGTATGCAGTTTTATGGGACGTTAGAGACGTTTTTCAATTATTCCTTAGGTGGCCGGAAAATTAAGCTTTATCAAGGTCACAACTATCAGGCAAATTAGCTATGCTGCTATGTCTAGTAGCGTGCAGGAGGGTGTCAGACGTGAAAGCATTGGAAATAGAAAGATATTTTATCCAGAAGGTGTAGCGTTTACTATCGCGAAAAGAACAAAGACCGACTCAAAAGTAATTTCCTACCCATAAAACCGACTCAAAAGTAATTTCCTACCCATATTTTGCAGAGAATAAGAAATTATGCGTAGCGCAATGTATCAAAGATTATGAAGCAGCTACAGCGCATCCCAGACCGCGCGGCGTAACTCAGTTGCTTATAGCGCGTAGGAAACCTCACCACGCGGTAGAGACAGCGACCATTGCGAGATGGGTGAGGGAGGTCATGCAGTGGGCAGGGATAGACTTATCCTTATTTGGTGCACATTCCGCTAGGGGAGCGATGGCTTCTAGAGCGTTTGCGATAGGAGTAGCCCTACAAGATATTATGAAATCTGCTGATTGGTCTTCTGAATCCACCTTTAAGACTTTCTACTTCAAGCCAGTATCTGATATACCGAATAGAGTAATAGCAAGCTTTGAACAAGCATAATGCGAGCCTCCTGTCTTGTCATAGAATAAAGATTGCCCACGCTAATAGCTCAGGAAAGTCTTCATTCTATTAAAGACAAGGAGGCGAGCATTATATCCCACCCTAATGTATGAAACAAATGAGAGCAATGACTGAGCGAATGAAAACTGTCATGCATGATGTTCCATTTGTAGTTCATTCCCGCCCTCATATGATTTTCTGTTCTCATAGGAGACGATCAGAAGGCGACATGAGCAAGTAAGGATATGCACCGAGGATCTTCTAGCAAGTTGTCCCATTGGACCGAACAGTCACGCCAGCTGCGGATCGAGTGCAGGCCTTATGGATTGTGTTGGACATTTGAGGGACTCCATGTATTTCTAGAACTCTGATGGCAAAAGAAAGAGGAATGGACTTAGGGGAGCCAGTGTTTATACCCCTATCTGGTCACTGATTGGTGTAGGAGTAGATGTCAGGACTACAAAGGGCCTCAGGATTATGGGAAGCGTGGTTTCTAAAACCTAGTTGATTCAGTTGAGAGATGAAACTTGTAACTTCCTGCTTTGTTTTTTTTTTCCAAGTAACATGTAAGAAAAACCAAATCATAAAAGTTAAAAGTTGAAGTTTTGAAATGCTGATATGGCAGTATTAAAGAAAGATGAAGCATAATGCTCGCCTCCTTGTCTTTAATAGAATGAAGACTTTCCTGAGCTATTAGCGTGGGCAATCTTTATTATATACAGTGCCCAGTACATATCAATGCCAAAGTGAATGCCCAATGCTATAAATGAAACATTATAATTGACATGAAGTGCATAATGCACACGGACAAAAACAGACAGCAAAAAATAGGCAAAGATTGCCTCACAAATTTCATAAGCTAGCACTTGTATACACTTATAAGTAATTAAATCGACCAAAATAAATGGCCCGCCTACAGGAAAACACATTAAAAAACAGCACATCCACCCACCAAAAAATGACAAATAGAATATGGCTACGATTTACTATTACATGTACCTGCCAAAAACCAACAAACATGCATGACAACACATTTTCTTTAGTGCACAGCAGTTATATAAAGTGCATGACAATGGCATAGTTGGTACCCAATAGTATAAATTTGATCGTAATAAAAGTGCGGAATGCACACAGCAGTAAAAAATGACCAAACATTGACACACCACACCCCACACCCCCAGCCAGCCTATACTTGATGGCACGTTTTGTTACGCAATGTTTGCAATATTAATGCCAATGATCCGTGATCAAATTTCTCAGTGTAACGTGACGACTGTTCGTTTACTGTTGTATTGTAAAACTAAAAGATTTTCTTTTCAATATGTTCATGAGTGCCATGAACACTTCTACCTAGCATATCAGGGATATTGAACCAAATCAAAGCAACTACTCCAAAATCGAATGAATTAGCCTATACAGTCCTAAAACAAAAGTCATACTAAAAGTAGGATCCATACCAGAAAGAGTGCATGAGCAACTTTCAGAAACCTTGACATTCGCTTCACCAATACATTATCTTCAACTACCGCCCCAGATTATCAACATTCGCCTACTGCAGGTTAAGAATTCCGTAAGGAAACATCCTTTTCAACATTCTACTTTGTTTCCATATTGATCAACTACATCTTTTGTACCTCTGCAATGTCTATTAACACAAAGATGGGTGCGCTTCACAAGATGGTGGAGGACACAATGACCTATAATGTTATCAGCATTTATAATTCGCCTGTGTCCAACGTATACTATACAGTAGAACCACTTTAATGTTCTGCAAGCATTTTCCACAGATAATCTGCAAACTATATAAACCAGTATAGCCTGCAGATATTTCAGAAAGCTAAATTGCAAATCTACTGGCCACGCAGTGCATAAGCGCAATCAATTAGCTGCAACCTACTATGCGGATTTCTGTACTAACTGACTTCTATATACTTTTTTAATACTACATATTACCAAGATTGATGCAGGTAATAATAACTTTAGACTCCACACTTGAGCCATACTAGGTGTTATGGGCCCATAAACCTCATTAAATACCCTTGCTGTGTTAGGGCCTTTAACACAGTCTTCAGTGCCCATAAGGCCTGGTACTACACCTCTCTGACTGGGTATATAAAACTTAGTTGGATCAATTGGTAGGTTGGTGAAGCATCGTAAACAATGGTGAACAGATGGTTATAACCACTGTTGAAAAGCTGGATGTTGCTCTCACTACCCTTTTTACTCAATGTCTCCCTAGACGAACAATCCACCACGACAATGATTTAGCCTTATTATAATGTTATTACAGCCCTGGTTGTTGGCGGCGATTTAGCTGGTGTTCTTATCCCTTAACCTCAATATGCACCAACTGCTTCACCACTAACCCTCATCTCGGAAATTTGCTGTTAACTCCGGTCACAAGCCTCATCCAATTAGTTTGAAGAGCGATTCCTGTCATAGCTAAGTCATTCCATGCATGCAATGTATGTCTGTCTCCCTAGTGGGTACTAAACACTAACGTGTTTGTACAGGTAATAACGACATCTCCTCATCTTTCAGGGTTTCAATCTTTTGAAGTACTAAATTGGTTTTAATGGTATTTCTTCCTGGGATGAACATTCAAAACTAATGCTCAGATAAATCTGACGAGATTGCAAAATACTCTTTAAGGCCATTTGCGTTCTTATGAACCAGTGAATGTCATTCTACACTCATATTAAAAAAAGCCAAGCAAACGTTTTGTGCAAAGGACCTTTTAGAAATGCCTTCTGAGTGTTTGGGCACACAAAGGTGAACATAATTGCTGTACAATTATAATTCATACAACAAAGTGGGGTGATTTTACACTTCAAACCAACAATAAAGCTTAATCTGTAGTGTACATTTCCCAAAAATTTGTCAACAAAATCGGCACAGATAATATCGAGCAACAATAACAGTCGTTTGGACTGTGTGTTTGATTTACAAAGTTAAAGAATCAGCACAACTTACTTTTGGACTATTACGGAAATCTGCTGGATTCATCTGAACACTACTCGTAAAAAGCTGCCAAAAAAAAAGGAAAAAAGAAAAATCGCAAGGTCATGTTAAATATGCAACAAATTATTGACTAAACGTGTGATGCATGCACCTTTTTAACAGTAATATACAACAATCAATAGGATTATCTCACACCATATTACATTTTGTCTGCTCCTACACACAAACTTATATTCAACAAAGAAATCACCGGACTAATTTGCGATTACAGTTATTTCTTTATATTTGCAACAATAAAAAACACAAATTAATTTTAAAAAAAATCAGAGGGCAAAAGTCAATGGGAGGCCAAAATAGTCTGTGGGTCACTCAAATGTGACTTTCAGAGCAGAGGCAAGTTTCCAATAATGGAACCCAGATTTGACAATACACTCATCTCCAGCCTTAGCTTCAGTCTCTGACCCTGTAGATGTGTTATATGGTATTTATAAAGCACAACTTCTGCAATGTATGAAGCATCTTGGCACACACAACTGTCTTGGTTCTGTGTCAGTGTATAGCTGCCAGTTAGGGGTTTCCCAATAGAGAGATCCTCTATACGGATTGAGTAAGTGAAATTACCGAAAATAGGTGTGTGTCAGGAAGCTCTACAAGTGGATCCTACCAATATGGGAAGATAGAGCTCCCGCAGGCAGCCAAGTCCTAGGCTGCCCAGTGCTTTCAAATATATTGGAGTCACCCAAGAGGGGGTATTACCCTGAAGGGCAGCTGTTCTAGATTGCAGCAATCATGCCTCAATGAAATAAAGTTTGTAAAGTTTAGGTTCAAATGCCACAGTAGGCCTTTTCATAGTCTTTAAATTATGTGCAGTGTCATTTTTGCCATTTCTATCACTGCTCACCAACCACTTTTTCCTAGTGAGAACCCATCCTTCAATACAGGGCTTCACTGGTGATGAAAATTCAGGAATATGTCCATGGAAGCCTTAAGAGAATCCCAGCACAGGAAACTCCAAAAGGTACCCTGCAGTTTCTCCGATCAGGATGTCCTGCTCGGATTCTTGCATTACTCCTGGTGACAAGCTACCTTATGTTTTTAGGTTACACGCTGCCTGAAATTCTCCCTTTTGCATGTGTTCAGAAGTCCAGTACGACTTTAATACAAGGCTGTGTTTTCCGGGTAAGCATGGAAACTAGTATTTGACATAAATGGGCATTGTCTTCCTGGGACTCCATGTTTGAAGCTCAGAGTAGCCAAGACCAAATCTGGCCTGGTGCATTAATTGGTGTCTAGGATTCAATCCTAAATCCACACCCTCTATGTTTGCTCTAGGTCGAAGCCCGGGAAAGTTTTAATAAACTAACCACTGCTAAGTGGATGGTCGTTAAATGATGGAGTGCACATGTTGTGTACCCATATCCTTTGCACTGTATAAGAATAGGGTTATCTGCACCTGTGTACCCAGATGCTAGGACCTGTATGGTATTTGGGTTATCTGCATTATACCTTTATCAACAATTGGAATTAATCCAAAAGCAGCTGGAAGCGGACTTCTAAAAGAAAGACCAGGGGTCCTGCTCGCTACAATCTAATGGCTGTTGGAACTTGTGCACTCTAGACCTCAGTCCTGCACCAGAGGGTACCACACCAGTGGTCCCTTCCCTTGACATGGCAGGCACAGTCTAGTTACTCACCCTCAGCACTTCGGGTCTCTTTTCGGAACAGCACTTGTAGCCACCCAACAGGTCACAGAAGTAGTAGTACCAATCATCCCACAAGGTCCCTCTTTCTTGACTCCACCAAGGTCACCCAAGTTTCTTGTGATGTTGCCTTCACATCATGCACCTTCACAACTGTATGCAACTTTGTCTACTCATTTTACCCCTAACCGTAGGCTTGCCGCTATGCTCTCATAAAGAATAACATTGGGCACAGAGGCGAACATTAGGCACCATGTAAGTACACTCGATTACTGCTTTCTTTTTGGGTTTATCCTGTTGACTAACATTTGGTTTTTACTGAAGTCTAAAAACCCTATCCAAAAACAGAGGAAATTAAAATTCTCAATATATTGCTGAATATTTAGTCACTTCTACAGAAGTCACTGCTCTAAAAACGATCATAAAAAGCTAGTTACCTGTAATATTCTGCATAACCTTTTTTGCTAACGCTATATGGAGAGTATATTACCATGTGTGTTGTGTGGCAGTCACCTGCCTGTGCCCTGGTGCGTGGGAGGTGACTAAGGAGGCTGCTTACCACCACCTGCTACATGATGCTGGACAAAGGTTGGGTATATGTATGGTCACTCCACGACAGCAGGGTCAGAGGGCAGGTTTGTAATGTGTATTACTATACAAATTGGCCCTTTAATAGATTAAGTGCAGCACAACATGAATAACAGGAAAGCAAGCAAGGGCCCTGCAGATTTTAGGTATTATGTCCGTCAACAAGAATCACTTTCTAATTTCATGCTGAAAAAGAATTCTGAGAGGAGACTAGAAGGTCGGCCCACCATTGTGACACCTGGCTGCAATGAGCAGGAGAGTTGCGAAGAAAAGGCTGCAAGCTGTGAAGGCATCATGAAGTACAACACAGACAAAAGATTCAAGATTCAAAACAGTCATTTATTAACTCAAATGTCAAGATGGTAGAAGGCCTAACTTTCCCTATGCTAAGGTGGGATTTCCCTACCTGAACGAAACAAAGGAAAGTCTGAGTCAAACAGTACAACTTAAAAGTCTGTCTGCGTCCAAAACCTATGCTTGCCCTCACAACATAAGCTAAACAGTGTGTAGGGCTGTCAATAATAAATAAATAGCGATCACCATAAAGTTCAGAACTTCTTCCAGCTCTTAGCTTTTGTTTCAGCTCCCTTTCCCCAAAGTTCAACAAAGTTCCACAAAAGTTTCAGAATTACCTCCCTCCCTCCCACTGAAAGTTAACAGTTCCACAAAATTCTCAGGGCTCCGTTCCCCAAGTTCCAAACACCACAATTCAAAGAAAAATGGCCTTGAGACTTCTTCTCGGCACAAGTATAACTCCTCACGTCTCAGGGCTCCCTTCCCCAAGACTTCAGCTCTGCCAAGTATACATTTTTCAGGCTTTCAAAGAAAAAGATTGAACACAACGTTAAGGTCAGCTTGACCATGTTCCTGGGTTGCCTCATCCATTCACTGTCAGTGCCCCTTCTTGGTTTATTCCACAATGTCGTTTGGTTCTCACAGTCCAGGGCTCACTGGTCTAGGTGCAGCTGTCAGACCACAATGTCCACCCATCACAGGTCACGCAACCAGGATCCCTCTCTTTGTTGGTCTCTTGGCTTTGTGGACAGTGTTCACAGTTCTTTGGTTTCTCCTCGGTAGCCTCCTGGCTCTAGCAGAGTATGTCACCCACCTCCTTCCAGTCTTTGGCCTTGCCGCACTGCATTTATCTGTAAAGTTCACTTGCGGTGGTCTTACTCTTGTCCCACCGTTATATGGCACTCTTTCACACTGGTGCCCTTTTCTTATATGTTGTCACATGGGCACTTTCCCTTTAGCGGTCTTTGATTACTAGCTTTTCCCATAAAGCTGTGCTTAATATTACATTCAACAAGCTTAATTGCGAAATTTGTTCGGTATTCACCAGCTATTCAATGTACTCAACTTCAAGTTTCATTAAGTTTGGTGTTTAACAAATGCTCAATTTCAAATTCCCATTTGGTTTGGTATTCAATATGCATTTAGCGTGTTGATTTTCAGGTTTTTCCTTCAGTTCAGTAGAGTATTACCTCCCCGCCACCCGCTAGGAATGCCCCCGGCTGCCTCTCCCGACATTCACTCGTCTTCGCCATGGTTCCGCGGTGGCTTCCGCCGCTTCTCCCAGACTCTCCAGGTGGAGGGCCAGCTGCTGCGAGCCCTGTTCGCAATGCAGGGTTTGTCTTGGCCTTGCTGGTTGCTCTGCTGCCGCCTTCAGGATGTGGACAGTGTCCCGCTTTCTCGTACAGTCCCAGCTGCTGGTTTCTTTGCCACAGAGGCTCCTGCCCCTGCAACAGCTTAACGGCCCGACAAGCCTTAAGCTGGGCAGGCTTTCTGGACTTTGTGCCAGTGTTCTGGCTCCTCCACAGGTCTCCATTTTTGCAACCACTCCTTTGCCTCAAGATCCTTTCCCTCCCATCTGAAGCACTCCCTTGTGCATCCTCTTCTCAAGAAACCCACAGCCGATCCTTCCTGTCCAGCTAACTATCGCCTAATGTCATTTACCCCCTTTCTGGCCATATTCCTGGAAAAGCTGGCCATCTCTCAGTTTAACCTGCATTCAGATTCTGTTGGCTGTCTCCATGACCACCAGTCTGGCTTCAGAGCGGCCAGACGCACGGAAACTGCTCTCCAACATCCGTAAAGATCTGCTATCCAACCTGGACTCTAACATTCCCTCTGTCCTCATCCTTCTTGATCTCTCTTCTGCCTTTGACACAGTCAACCACACCATCCTGCTCAACCGTCTCACTGATAACCTGGGTATCACTGATCAGGCTCTGGCCTGGCTGACCTCGACCCTCCCAGGTCCAACTGGGGTCCTTCCTATCATCTGTCTTACTCTCTACTTGTGGGGTTCCCCCAGGGGTCTAACCTCTCACCCTGGCTTTTCTACCAATACCTGGCAATTCTTGCCCACTGCATTGCCATTTTCTGCTCAAATTTGCTGATGACAACTCATTTTCCGGCTGCCCTCAGCCACCTCCTCTCCCTCTCTCATCTCTGACTGCTTAACTGCCATTCAAGATTGGTGTGCTGTCAATGAGCTTTGTCTGAATGCCAGCAAGACTGAGATCCTCCCCATCGGCACACCATCTCCATCCTTTTCCCTCACTCTCTGGCCTGCCTCCCTTGGTCCCCCTCCTACACCTACATTCGAGGCTAAGAACCTCGGGGTCATCTTTGACTCCACACTTTCCTTCTCCGCCCATATCTCTGAGGTCTCTAAAAAGTCAAACTTCCTATTGCACCTCCTCAGAGGTACTCTGCCTTTCCTCTCCTTCCCTCAGAAGCTCACTGTCTCTAAAGCTCTGGTTCTCACTAGGTTGGACTATTGTAACAGCCTCTTTCTAAATCTACCTGCCTCTACTCTCCGCCCTCTGCAACTTATCCAGAACAGGACTGCGAGACTTGTCCTTAAGCCCTGGGATCGTATCTCTGCAGCTCTGAAATCTCTCCATTGGCTCCCAGTGGATACAAGGATTAAATTCAAAACCCTCTGCATTTTCCACAAGGCTTTCTGGGGCCTGGGTCCAAAATACCTTCAGCTATCCCTCTGCAAAAACCTCCCCTCTCGAGCTCTTCGCTCCTCTAACTCCCTCTGGGTCAATCGTTTTTCAAAGAAATGAGCTGTGGGTAGGACTCCGTCTTCGGCTGGGGCCTCCCTCTGGAACAGCCTCCCTGCCACTTTAAAACTTGAGGAGAACCATCTCCGGTTCCGGAAGCACCTCAAGACCTTCTCTCTTTGATTCTCCCTCTCCCCTGCTGACCGGCTCTCTTGGAACTGTGCACCTGGCCATCCTCTTACCCCTTGGTTCAGGTAACCGTTCACCCTGCTGCCCTCCTGGCCACCCCTTGCACTTGTGGACTGTATCTGTACCCATACAGCCCCCCCCCTTTCTTCTTTTCTGCACTTATCAGACTTACCCAGTCTGCTGCCATAAACACAGCACTTGCCACTTGCTGTCTGCGCTGCCACTGTTTATTGCCTCCATTTTCTATTTATTTTTATTTATTATTTATGTATCTGCTCTCCTCTGCTCTGCACTTTCCACTCTCCGCCTTCCATGCACTTTTTCCCCTTTTCCCTTTCCCATGCACTTGCGCGTTCTCAATGTCACTGGGCCTCGTAAGATCCCTGTTTTGTGTTCTTGCCCGTTTCCCCTCCCTTCCCTAGTTGCGCTCTGAAACACTTGTGTACGAGCGCGATACAGATAAAATATATCATATCACCACGGCTGCCGCCTCTCAATACAGGTTCTCTGCTGGTCTCTTTCCAAGAGGCCTGCACGTTTCTCTTCTTGCTGCCAATGTTGCTCCCTTAATACACCTGCAACCCTTTGAGAGGTTGCAGGTGTGTACTTTCAATTGGATTTGCCTGACCCTGATTAAGAGAACATGCCTGACCTTCAATACACTTTGCAGGCATCTTTCTCGTCCCAGTACTACAGTGGTGACATGGCCTACTGTGCATTACTCTCAATCGACTCTTCCTTGTCTCAGTACTGTCAAGTGTCACATGTGTGAAAATGAGGGGAGCTGGCTTATAATAGCCCGTAAAGGTTGGGGAAGGGTTAGGTTGATTGTCAATGGGAAAAGGTGGATACCATGTCTCGCCTGAGGGCACCCCACTCCCAATCCTCACGGACCCTCCACCCAGACGATCCTCCCTCTGTGCCCCCAGGGTCAGAATCCAAAAGCAATGGCCTTTCCTTGGCCACCTGAGAAGAGGATCCAGGGGGTGTAGGAGTGAGGATACCCTCAGGTTTCTCACAGTACTTTATCAGAGCAGCGCAGTGCTGCCACAGCTGAGCCCATGCACAGTAGTGCCCTGAAACCAAAATCGCAGCTAGGCCTTTTATAGTCTCAGTCCATGCAGCACGGAGCACCCGTGCAAATAAAGTGAGAATATGGGCTAAGAACAATGTAGACACTGCCAATTCCAGGCCAGGGATGTTTATCACACACAGGCTATTAAACACCATGGATACCAGATACCAGACAGTCGAAATCATAGATTCCACACACACCCTCATCACAACCTCTTGGTCCTGTCACTCTTAGACCTATGAAGAAAGTTACAACTGCCTTCTTCTGTGTGACCTATACTGGTCCTTGAATGCAAGTTGTGAAAACCCAAGGATTCCTCTGAAAGACTCATCAGAAAAGCTGCCAATCCCTTATCCATCAAATAAAGAAGTTTCTTCTTTACGACAGCATCTCCCAAGTGTCCAATCCCTCAAGCACATGTTCTGCATCTACAATTTTATTAATTTTAATTATTTATTTATTGTATTTGCTGGTAACACCCAGACCCAGAGGTATCACAGTGCAACAATTAACTCTAATCCCCTCAAGAATGTGCTTCAGCCCAGACTGCCTCCCAAGCCATGGCCGACTGCCTACCAAGCCATGGCCAGATGCATAATCACATTTTTCACTGAGAAGAGCTCTACCACCAACAGAGCAATCGCTGCCTTGCACAGATCATGTGCTCCTCCTGTTCCTAAGGCCAGAATGACCTTCAACTTCTTACTCTTCCCTGCCATCGCTCAAACAGACTCGATTACTATGTAAAAGAAAATGAGAGCTTCTTCAGAGCAGTCACTCTCTTTCCCAGCAAAACCATTATAGATATTATCCACACTCTTTATCCTGTTGCCATCACCCTTGTCAACTCCACCCTCACTTCAGGGATGTCATTTGGGGTCACCATGCATCGCAACTGCTACCCCTGTGGTCTCCCTTGAAACCCTAAAAAATAAATTAAAAAATTATTTTATGTAAGCTCCTGGGCTTTGTTTCTGGAGTGGCTGGCTTTCTTGTTCAGGCCTCAAAAAAAAAAAAGAAACGGGGTTGCACTTTGAGCAGTGACCCTAAATAAGAAAGAATAGGAATAACAAATAATTTGCCTTTCTGGAATTCTATACCATAATTGCTAGACTCATGACGGTTTATTTCAGGCACACTTCACGGGGTGAGTCACTGATTTAGTCTGTTCTTAAACACCTCAACTTGGCCTTTCATACTTCTGATGTTGGTAAATGAGTACCAACACAGGTTGGGTGATATTGTATGTATATGTGTTCTATATAAAGCAGTTAAGCATAAGTGCTTTATAAAAAACACATTATCATTTGGCTTTTTCATCTGCTTGTATTCACAGTAATTATGGCCCTATACACACTGATGTTAACAATACATATGGTGAGACATTCTTGTATGAAATGTACATCACATTTTAGTGATATCGTAACCATATTTTTCGTAGTGTATTTAGGAACAATGCTATGTGATGCCCCTGCTGTTTTGTCAACGGGTGAAAGGTTGTGCTCCATCGCTTCACGTGATGTCATCAGAGGTCAAGGGCCATGTGATGTCACTTCCGCTACCCCTGACATTTTGGTGAAATTACGTCCCTGCCTCCGTTCATGCACCTTCCTGCTCCCTTCCCCCCCCACAAAACCTAAAAACTAATTTCACCTCCTCATGAAAGACGCTATGCTAACACGAACATTCCTACCAATTACTGCTCAATTTCCAACACAACTTTGATTGGGAAATCTGTGAAAATGTCATAACTCAACAGCTTTTGAGCTACAGCTAAACCCATACATTTCCTTCATGATCACCAATCGGGTTTCAGACCGGACAGAGATATGGAACCTGCTCTCTCTCTATCAGAGATTAAATCCTTAAATCCCTTGATGTAAGCACACCATCAGTCCTCATTCATCTAAAACTCCTGGCACCCCTTGATTCCGTCAACAATGCTGCTCTTTATTCTAGTCTTGAAACCTTCCTTGGCTTCTCTGGTATGGCCTTGAATCTGATCTTGTCCGACATGCAGGTTAGATTGCGACTCGTTCTAAACCGAATGTTCTCTCCTGCAAAGTCCCTGCGATCTCATCACCCTTCACATTATCACAATTTAAACCTTTGCTGATACACCCAAATTGTGTTCAAGCTCTTTAGGGCCTCAAAGCAACACATTTGAGATTCTCAAATCCAAGACAAGATGGGTGATAATTGCCTCGGCCTCAATGCTCTGTTAACAGGTCATTTATTTTGGCGCCCTCCTTCAAAGTTAAGAAGGTGGGCTTCATCTCCGATAGTCTTCTCTCCATCTCCCAGAATGCCCAAGAAATGTAAAATAAAAATAAAAACTTCACATTCTCAAACTTATTCTTCCACTGCTTAACATCACCCAAAGAATCTAAGTAACGCCCTTCACGGTGCAGCTACATCTTGAAGACTATTAGTCTATCCCTGAGCCTTCACAAAAGCATTACTCACACCCTCCAGATCAACCAAAATAAAGCATCCAGGCTGTTATTAGGTTGGAGGCCAAATCAGCAGGGTACATCAGCACTGTCCTCTCTCCACTGCGTGCCAGTTGAAGCTTGCATCAATTTCAAAGTGCATTGCTTCATTCACAGGGCTTTTTATTTTTAATTCTGGCACTTTCATCTCATTCTAAATGTCAAGTAATGCATCAAGTGCAGTGCATGGAGGCTGCCGCCACACACGATTACTGCTGCGACTTTCAATAGAAAGTAATTAGGATGCAGAAACCTAGACTCTACGGAAGTCTCCCTATGGAGAAATTTCTCTGTAAATATTTGTGGTGTGTGTAGAGCCACTTGCATTACAGGAAACAACAGAGCTCACCTTTTTAGGAAGGCATTCTCTCTAGGATCCTGCTTCTCTCCCTTACGTGGGCCCACAGTTTGTGATTTTATGCTATTTCAGTCTACCAGTTTGGTGCTGCTTTTTAATGTCTGAATCACTTTCATTTTGCACTTCTGTGTCTTATCCATTGTTCAGATTGCACTGTACTTCCCAATGTCCTAATACCTGCAATTAATTGATCAGAAAGCTCTCTAAGCCTGTGAAAGACCAGTTTCTCCTTTTCCCTGCCTTTGCCTTGCAGGCACTACAATGGGCTATGTCATCCTACAAAGATACATAGAGGGTGTTCACACAGGGACAAGAAAGCAGCTCAATACAAAGACCAGCCCATGAAGGATCACATGACTCATCAGAGGCAATCAAGTTTGAGAGAGTCACTCAGTCTCTAGAATGGGAGATTGCAGAGGTCAGTGATGACTACATAGGCAGGGAAGGTTGCAGCTCAGTTCTGGATGGGTTAGCTTAGGACGGGGCCCATAAAGCCACACAGGTGAAACAGGGGACCCTCAACATAAACCCCAATGAAGAAATGAAGACTGAGTCGTTACAGTGAAAAGCCTTCAGAGTGGATCCTTTAAAGCAGCGGCAGGGATGGTTGGGGTTTACACCGCAAAGGGCAAGGTCAGCAACAGAAGACCATGACCCTGAAAGATGTGGAGGCACAGGAACAGACACTCAATGGCTTGAAAGCAAGGACTCAGCAATACAACGTACTCCAGGCAGGGGTCACAGTTCGCGGTTCAAAGAAAGAGCAGCAGGACAGGCAACTAGAGGTCTCCACACAGAGGAAATGGTATCATGATCCTTCTACACTGAATGTTCACCAAACAAAAGTTCCAGCACAGCCAATAGCCACACTTGGGCCTAAGGATGATGAAGTGCTCTTTTTCATAGGTCAAGCGGCACAGGCGAGCCTCAGAATTGCAGTCTCTCAAAAATGCTACCTGAAGAACGGATTCAGCGGCCACCACTCAAATCAATTGAACGGAGCACCGGACACAATTACTTATGGCCAGGAGAGAAGCAGCGTTTAGCCGTCAGAGTATCTGGAGTACAAAAGATACCTCTGCAGCGCTTCAATGGTCATCCTTAGGTCAGTCGTTTGTCTTGATGAGTCAGGAAGAAATCTCAGCAGCTGACAAAATTCTCTGGTGCAAAGTGTTAATTTGTTATGCCAAACCCGGAAGGCGGAGGGCGGAGGGTAATTAACCACCAGCCATAAACAAAAGCACAATTCAAACATGGGGTGGCAATCCAATCAGTATTCATAATTACAGAGAGACCATTGCAGGCATTCCCTTTGGGTTAACCCAAGCAAAGTGGATTCCAGAGGAAGCCCAGGCATACAATCGCTGCATTAACCACCAGGTAACCCCACATACTCCTTTGTGAATTCTTGGCTGGAGTGTCAGAAAAATTATCCTACATGGTGATTCCTAGTCTTCACCCAAACACAGTCAAAAGCTAAAAAAATAAACGAAATAAAAAATGTAATTGGTCATTTATTTTGTGCTTCATGCTGGACTTTAAGCGCGGGACCGGGCATCAAACCTTGTGCTGCTTAGCGTTGTCTTATTTCCAAGACTGACACGTTGCACCTGAGCTATCCTCCCAGCCCAATCTATTAAGATGCCCTCAGTATTCTCCCTACTTAGCTACATGCAACAAAGTACAAGTGCCTGTTGCGAAGGGTCAGGAATGAAACCAGGACACAAGTACAAGTTTGTCATGTTTTTGGTTAAGGACTTTTATTGAAAACAAAAGGGGTTGGGAAAAGGACTCTTCGGCCCTGCTCCGAGTAGAATTTCCCTATCTAACCCAAAACTAAGGATCTGTCTGTGTCAGGATGTCAAACCTAAAAATGTCCTTGTGTCCTAAGGTTTTATTCTGACCCCCATACTATACACTAAACTATAAGGTGAAAAATGCATGACATCTTTAACTTTTGTAGTATTTTAAAAAAAGATTTTGTAAAGGAAGAATAAATAGTTCCAACAAAAAAAAAAACAGTTCGCCAAGGATAAAGAGTCCTTGTTCCAGAGGCTAGTTCTCTTACCCGGGAAACCTCTTAAATACAAATAGTTCTTTACACAGCAGTTCCTTTTGTCTTTCTTGGCCCATAGTAACACTGTCACATACAAAGCGGTTTAGCCTTGTAATTCCGTTTCTCTCAGAATTCCTGTTTTTTTTCTTTCTGCCAGAATTGTGTTCCTTCTGGTCTTGGTCAACACAGTTCTAATATTCCTTCTTGTGATTTCTTGTATCCACACACTTGTAATTGTCTGGTACACTCTCCTGCCAGTGCTATTTGTATTCACACACTTGGAACTGTCTGGTATACTCTCCCGCCAGGGTTTATCTTCACTCATCAATTCCCCAATTGTACATTTACTTGGTTAGATAATATATCATCTTGATACATTTGATTCGATGTCCCCATGTATTTGAATTCCACGCATTCACATACTGATAAGGGCCTTGATTGCAATTCACTTCCCCTTTTACTATCAGTCTGTTTGCTTTCTCTCCTTTTTTATTAACATTTGTATTTGGTGCGGTCGCCGATACACCCTAGAGTCTTCACTATCCGTGGATTGACTCCCCGGCTCTTGTTGGAGTTCTCAAGCTCATTTGCCTTCAACCAGTGAAGGTACACTGCCTGGTTTCCACGTGACTGCTTTCCCTTCATTCTTCCGTCTCCCTCGGCTCCTCTTTAGCGCTTTGCTTAAGGCTCTGGTAAACAAGGTGCTGCTTTCTGGAGTCGGCGAACGCCCAGGAGTCTTTCACTGCTCCTGGCATCTCTGCAGCCCCACTCTCGCAGCGTCTCCCTTCTTCCTGGATGGTGAGCCATCTCCCCCCACCCCTCATACAGCCATCCCCAAGATGAGAGGTGGTCACCGCCGGGAGATCAGTGAAGACACACTGTATACTAGATTTTACAACGGCAGACCCGATATTGGAAGCCTTTAGGAAAAAAAAATGCTTCCTGCAAACCAAAATGGCTCCTATACGGGCAACCACTACAATACACTTCCACCAACCAGAATCAGTAAAACTGTCTGGGTCAGGATAAGAACACAGGGAGACTAAGGGGTAACTGCGGAATGGCAACGCTTCTGTGAGGTAGCCCACGAGACAGCTGGTCAGTCCACCGTGTGGCCCTGGGACACTTCCGAAAGCTCAGGATGGCTGGATCCTCGAGAAGGCATTGTGCCTTGTTGGGCTCACTAGTCCAAGGACTGAAGCAGCACTGAGGGTCATCAGAGATCAGGTATTCCAACAGGGCTTCACCAAGCTAGACACAGGATGGAATGCTAGGCCTCTTTAGGAGTCTTCTTGGGATCTTAAGTTGGCCGTTCATCTACAAGGGATTCTTGGCTCCAACGCTGATCTGAAGAAATGGCTGCAGGAGTCCTTTAATCCAAAATCCAGACTGAAAGCAAGTAAATGCGAATGTGCACACTAGAAAAACAGAAACATTGTAAAAACATAATTGCTGCCACCAGCTTGTCTTTAAGCGCATAGAAAAGAAACCAAAAATCCAAACTGTAAAATGCTCAGGTGATACAAAAGTATCCCAATTGCACTGCATTGTAAGATGCTGTGTGCAATGATAAAAAATTACAAACATGTAAAAGATGAACGGGGAAACAGTTTCCCAGTACTAGCAGTCTTAAGAACTGAAATCAGTTTCCACATAACAAATTAGCAAAAGGCAGCAGAAGTGAAGCTAAAGGCTTCACTTCCCCTAAAAAGGTCAGTACAGGTTAAAAAAACAAAGCAAAAAGATTGGGGGTCCATAGAAACTATGCAGGGAAAGTTGCCAAAAGAGAAATCTTTCCCAACACCTGGCTAATTACATGCAACTTCATACGTCTACCCCAGGATCAACAACAAACATTTTAAAGCATGGCTACTCATTATTTGCCAGTGTGAAAACCAAAATCTACTACAGCCAGACAGCTGATCCTAGTTAACTCCAATGTATTATGCCTTCTGTATATTGTTCACTAGGGACACTATCCAACTGATGTATTCAACCAAACTGAGCAATATGTTTAAAACAGCCCTTTCCTCTTTTTGTCTCAGATTTCCTCTGTATAAATGTTCACAAGCATTTACTAGTGTGGCGAGATATAGGTTTCTTTAGTTTAATTTCAGGGTTCTGTGGTGAATCCGAGGCACTAATCATCCTTTATATGGGGCAACAGAGTCAGAGTAACACTCCCTAGTCCCTCAAAGTCCCTTGAGAGATGCAGTATAATTCTGACCACCAAGAGCACTGTATCCAGAATAAGCAAAGACTACTACATGTTCAAGCAAACCTGCTGCAGAAACCCCAGAGACCACGGAGCAGAGCATCAAAATACACTTGAGGGAAAATGCCCACATGTTTCCCCGATCAGAATAAAACCTCTTGTTCGCTGACCTCACAAATAAGCGAGCACACAGCTGGCACAGAATGGAAGGCAGCCGGCGGTCTGGTAACACTGCAGACCAACAGTTAAGATTCCAAGATGGTGCCAAGGACCGCAAATACATTTTGAAGCCTCAACTGGAACCAACAAGGGAGAATTGACACTGGTGGGGCTTTCAATTCATGGGTAAGCAAATAGGGAGGGGCCATAATAAAGCGGGCGAGTAAATGCTTATTACCCAAGGCCCAATCAGAACAGGGAACTTTGGAAGGTCCCAGACTATCAAATAGAAGTGGAATTACAAGACAGCTCAGAGCCTCATGAGAATAAAAGACTGCAGGTAGTCACTTCTTGTCTTGGATGCAGAGAAGGTATATCCCTCTACTGCTGCAACCTTAATGCTGTATGATACGAGGGGGAGTTGGAGAGCTGGCGAAAGGGTTAGAGCATACACCTTGGGGGAGGTGAACAAGTTACTTACCCATGGTAACATTCTTTCGACTGGATTTTCCTCCCACGTATTCCTCATCTTTGATATTTCCAATATCCAGCGTGCTGCCTCAATTTTGTTTAGTAGAGAGCGATGTGCTTCGATGACTGGTCGAGTCGATGTCCCTTGGAGGTGTCCGTCTTGACGTCAACGTCATCACAGGTATAAGTAGCTTGCGCAGCGCCCGTTGCTCAGTTCCATTTTGACGAGCAAAGAACTGTCTTGAATTAGACCGTTAGTACCCTTGAGAGAGCGCAGACTGTAACCACAAGGGAAGTTTTACTGCGAGGCAGGACGGGAGGGGCGATAACGAATACGTGGGAGGAACATCCAGTCAAAAGAGGAGGGAGTAAAATTAAAGTTAATGAAGAATGCACAGAGTGTAGTACTGTCTTTCCAAAGACAGACTCTTGACTCGACTTCCAAAGACAGACTATTGACTTGTGGAGGAATCCAGACTGTAGCATTTCATAAAGGTGTGTGCAGACAACCACATGGCAGCTGCACAGATATCCTTTATGGGAACTCCCCTCTGCAAAGCAGACGAAGTTGCGATACCCCTGGTGGAGTGAGCCCTTAGATGATCTGAGGGCTGGGGGGGTCTTTCCAGCCAGTTTGTAGCATTCTGAGATTGTTAAAATAATCCATCTAGAGATGGTTTGTTTGGTGATGGCTAGACCCAGGTTATGTGCTGTATAGCCCATATACAACTGATAATTCTGTCTTAGTTTTTCTAATATAGTAATATAAAAACTCTGTGCATGCACGCCCCGGGTCGAGTCTGTGAAGCCTTTCTTCCTCTTTCCCTGGGTGTGGCGGAGGATAAAAGGATGGTAAGGTTATTTTCTGAGTGATGTGAAATTCAGAAACTACCTTAGGGAGAAAGTTAGGCTTCACTTTCAATACCACTCTGTCTTTAAGAAAAACAGTACGAGGAGGCTTGCAGAATAAAGCTTGTAGGTCACTCACCCTTCGGGCAGATGTTATAGCCACTAAGAAAACTGTCTTCAAGGTAAGAAGTCTTAACGGGCAAGAATGAAGAGGCTCAAAAGGAGCGCCCATTCGAAAGTTTAAAACACAATTGAGGTCCCACAGTGGGACCTGAAAGGGGGTCGGAGGATAAACATTAGTTAATCCTTTTAAAAATTGAATTACTAGAGGAATCTTACAATAGGATACTTTGTCTGCAGTGCGCGTGACGATGGAAAGCGCTGCTAGATAACCTTTGATCGCACCAATCTGGAGTCCCGGATTTGCCAAGTGCAAAAGAAAAGATAACACCATTGGTGTATTGCGTGAGAAAGGGTCAACGTTCTTATCTCTACACCAGCTGCATAACTTATTCCAACGGCAGTGGTATAAAGATTTGGTTGCTGGCCTTCTTGCCGGAAGCAACACCTCCATTAAATCATCAGGGAGGTCCCAATCCCTCTATCTCAGCCTCTCAGAAACCATGCGCGAAGGCTGAGAGTCCTGGTATCGGGGGGGGGGGGGTATGAGAGGGGGGGGAGAGAGAGGAGGAAACAGGGGAAGAGAGGGGGAGAGAGGGGGAGAGAGAGGGAGGGAGAGAAAGGGAGAGAGAGGGAAAGAGAGGGAAAGAGAGGGAAAGAGAGGGAAAGAGAGGGAAAGAGAGGGAAAGAGAGGGAAAGAGAGGGAAAGAGAGGGAAAGAGAGGGAAAGAGGGAAAGAGAGGGAAAGAGAGGGAAAGAGAGGGAAAGAGAGGGAAAGAGAGGGAAAGAGAGGGAAAGAGAGGGAAAGAGAGGGAAAGAGAGGGAAAGAGAGGGAAAGAGAGGGAAAGAGAGGGAAAGAGAGGGAAAGAGAGGGAAAGAGAGGGAAAGAGAGGGAAAGAGAGGGAAAGAGAGGGAAAGAGAGGGAAAGAGAGGGAAAGAGAGGGAAAGAGAGGGAAAGAGGGGGAAGAAGGGGGAGAGAGGGGGGGAGAGAGAGGGGGAGAGAGAGGGGGAGAGAGAGGGGGAGAGAGAGGGGGAGAGAGAGGGGGAGAGAGAGAGGGGGAGAGAGAGAGGGGGAGAGAGAGAGGGGAAGAGAGAGAGGGGGAGAGAGAGAGGGGGGGAGAGAGAGGGGGAGAGAGAGGGGGAGAGAGAGGGGGAGAGAGAGGGGGAGGGAGGGAGAGAGAGAGGGAGAGAGAGAGGGAGAGAGGGGGATATCTCTTTGTGGAAGACAAATTGGAGGGCAGATGGAAATGTCCAGAAGGTCCGGGTACCACGCCCTCTCGTCCCAATCCGGGGCAATTAGGATCATGGATTTTCTGAATCTTCTCAACCTCCTAATTACTCGAGGAATGACGGGGACTGGAGGAAATGCGTAAAGAAGTGGAAATTCCCTTGAGCCGAACAGTTCGCACTTACGATTCGCACCTGTCGCAAACAGATCCACTTGAGGGGTTCCCCAAAGGGTGAATATCTCTTGAAGGACTTCCTGAGCTAGTTCCCACTTGTGGGAGACTGCTCTGCCTGCTCAGAGTGTCCGCCATTGTGTTCTTCTCTCCCGCTAGATGAACTGCCGATAGAGAGATTCCTTCTTGTATTGCCCAGAACCAGAGCTGCATTGCCTCTCTGCACAGTGGTAGTGACCTTACACCTCCTCTCCTGTTGAGGTAGTATATGGCCACTGTGTTGTCCGTCATTATCAGGACATTCTTTTCCCGTACAGAAGGCAGAAAGGTCTTCAGCGCTAGTCCAAATGCCCTCAAATATAAAAGGTTGATGTGTAGTTTGGACTCCGATGGAGACCAAAGACCACTGATGGTCAAATCGTTGGTATGGGCTCCCCACAGCGTGAGTGAGGCGTCCGTCACTAGTTATCTCTGGCCGTATGTTAGGTATCCACCTACCACTAGACTCCAGTCACGCACACAAGGTCTCACGGGCTCTGCTAGTTTACATGATACTTCACAAACTACGAGTAAACACACACTCATCTCACCCAGACCTCAGTTGACGGCTAAGCGACTCGTTCTGCATAAGAACCTTCACCGTTTTACACCAAGTCATGATTTGCACTACATTTCCCAGAGGACTCAGCCTACGGGACGTTACGGTCGTTCCTGGCGGTTGGCATGGAAACTATGGCGCCCGTGATTGTTTCGTAATCACGTTCGCATCCATGTCATGTGATTTGGCATTACTTAGCGCTCGATTGCCATGGGTTCCGCGCTTCTGATTACGCGGAAGTGTGCTTTGTTTCCTGTTTTTTTAACTTTCTGGATTTCTGCTACCTCGACCTCGGTCTTCGTTTTTGGATCGGTCTCCTGCCCACTCCTTGTCTGCTTTGTTTGCCTGGATATTATTGGAACTTTGGTATTTCGACCCTGGAACGTTTCCTTTGGATTGTCTTGCTACTCCCTTGTCTGCTTCGTGTGCTGTTCGTTTTTATGCAGCGTCTTTTGTGCTTTCCACGAACCACGGTGTACTGGACCTGTTTGACTTAACCTTCACTACGACCTTCCAATTTAAGTGCTTGTATCCCAGTGTAACATCAGCCCTTATTCCGTTTCCCTCCAGTCGTACACCTTGGACTAGTGACTGCCTGCTTGGTGTGCTTCTGTTCGTCCTCGTTTCGTCGGGTCCTCCCATTTGGAACTAGAGACTCTACGAAGGCGTCCTCATGTCATCGGGCACAGTTGGGCTGTTGCTACCTGGATACAGCATTTACTCCTTGTTCTTCCATGCTGACATTCCTTGGGTCCACGGTAAGGTACATAATTCACATTGCACATATTTCTCGAAAGTTTAGAACTTCCACCACTTATTCTATTATCTTTTGTTTGCTCTGTCACATAATTAAGGAGGATAGTTTTCCCTGCACTTCTTACCGGCACCTGTCTTCCTTCCATTAGAGGTTGGTTCTGCTACTTATAGTACTGTACGAATATATTGCATTGTGCTGTTACTTAATAAGGGTGTTTTTCATAGGGTCCTGGAATTGCTGGCATCACCTTGTGATTGATCCTCTGGGCGTCTTCTGGGTTCCTCTTGGCGGTTTGTGGATTTCCATTTTTCAAAGAATGCCACAGACTGTCTGTTATTAGGCGGCCAGTCAGTAGCATTGTTGAGAAGAAATCTCTGGCTACACTACGCGGTCAAGTATTTGCCGTGGATTTCTGACACCGTAGCTGCCAAAAAGATTCTCCTTTCAAGATGTTCTCCCGACAGGCCCACCACTGAAGATCCAGTGAGACTGGGATTAGTAGAAGATCCAACATCCTTCCTGAGAACTGTGACCACTGGGTCCTGAGATCCCACTGGAGAGATCTCATTCTCAGACGAGCCTCTGGCACCAGAAAAATGCAGGATGCCATGAGGTCGAGCAACCTTAGAAAGTCGAAGGCCGGAAGATGCTGGGCATTCTGGAATTTTGTCACCATCTGCAGAATGTCTTGAGCCCTCACCTCTGGTGGTGAGGCTTTTCCGAGGGATGTATCCCGGACTGCTCCAATGAACTGGAGTCTTTGTGATGGTATCATGTGGGACTTCTTGAAGTTGAGGGAGTGGCAAGTATAGCTGAGATGATCCAGGGCGTGTTCTGGGGAACTGGCCCTGATCAGCCAATCGTCTAGGTAGGGGTAGACGTGAATCCCCTCTCCTGAGACTTGTTGCCACAACCGCCTTTAGCTTGGTGAAAACCCTCGGGCGGAGGTTAGACCAAATGGCAAAACCCGAAACTGATTGTGAGAGTTGACAACAGCGAACCTCGGGTACTGTCTGTGCTGATGGGTCGGCACATGAAAGTAAGCATCCTTGAGGTCCAATGATATCATCCAATCCTGAAGGTGGAGGGCCTGTAAGATTTGAGAAAGGGTAACCATCTTGAACTTGTCCTTCCTGAGGAACTTGTTCAAGTCTCTTAAGTCCAAGATGGGTTTCAATCCTCCTTCCTTCTTTGGAATTAGAAAATAAGGGGAGTGCCAACCCTTGTTCCTCTCCGCTCAGGTACTGGTTGTATAGCACATTTCTCTAACAGGGTTAGTATCTCCTGCATAAGGAGCGGATCTGTAACTTTCAAAGAGTTGTTCCCGTTGGATGACTGATGTTTTTGCAGGAAAGGAAGGCAGTAACCTTGGGCAACTGTTTCCAATGCCCAAGCATCTGTAGTAATAGCCTGCCATTCTGTCAGATGCTGTGACGACCTGCCTCCTACTGTAGTTTTGTGATCGTAGACATCAGAGTGTTACGCTCACCTGGTCTCTGCGGGGACGTTGGGGCACGGTTGCAGCCCTCCCTGGAAGTGGATTTCCCATGTCAGGCTTCTTCACCTGCTCATATGCTGTGGGCTGCGCCGATTGTTGACACTGCTCCTGCATGGATATGAGAGATTGTGAGAATGCTGCTATATGACTGCTGTCTCTATCAAACCCTTCTTCCCAGAATGTGGTGAGCATGCGTCGACCCATATAGTCTCACCTGTTGATTGATGATGACGAGCTCTCCGTCCTGCTTCTCACTGCAAGGGCGCTTTTGATGGACCGATTTCCTTCACTGGCCCATGTGCGTGGCAGCCCAGACCAGCTGTGGCTGAACCACTCTTGATGGTAAGTGTCTTATGGCTTTTAAAATATTGTGATGTTGATTATTGTCCGCATCTTTTAATGATGTCTTTCCTCCGCTTTCCCCCCCAACAGATGAAATGCGGCCCAGCAGTAGTTGCAGTGCATGAAGCGAGGCCAAATGGGAAGAGAATGGAGTCCACGGTGCTCCGACAGAAGGTGAGTGTTGGTTTAAGGTTAAGCGCGAGGATTTGTCAAAGCACGACCTTAAACGTAATGACTTAGCAAATTCTAACCCTGTCTTTATCTTTTTCTTTTGCAGGCACCGTCTTCAGATGGATTGCTCTTAGTGTCACAACATTGGGCGGGAGCGCTACTTTCCGGAGGTTTAGAGATGGATGATGAATGCCAGAGTCAACGATGATGCGTGCCGAAGAAAGCAGATTCCAAGGTAAGTGGTGCGGCTGGTAGCTGGAAATAAGGCAAGATGCGCTCAGGCTGGTAGCTGGAAACAAGGCAAGATGCGCTCAGGCTGGTAGCTGGAAGCAAGGTAAGATGCGCTCAGGCTGGTAGCTGGAAGCAAGGTAAGATGCGCTCAGGCTGGTAGCTGGAAGCAAGGTAAGATGCGCTCAGGCTGGTAGCTGGAAGCAAGGTAAGATGCGCTCAGGCTGGTAGCTGGAAGCAAGGTAAGATGCCCTCAGGCTGGTAGCTGGAAACAAGGTAAGATGCCCTCAGGCTGGTAGCTGGAAACAAGGTAAGATGCCCTCAGGCTGGTAGCTGGAAACAAGATAAGATGCCCTCAGGCTGGTAGCTGGAAACAAGGTAAGATGCGCTCAAACTGGTAGCTGGCAACAAGGTAAGATGCGCTCAGGCTGGTAGCTGGAAGCAAGGTAAGATGCGCTCAGGCTGGTAGCTGGAAGCAAGGTAAGATGCGCTCAGGCTGGTAGCTAGAAGCAAGGTAAGATGCACTTAGGCGGCAGTTAGCATTACGCTGCGATAACAGAATAACGCGAAGCGCGTGCCTGAAGGCTGAGCGGGCTTATATAGCCTAGCTCTGGCCATGCCCATTAGCCTTGACTCACCGGCCCCACCCTGCCACACCTAAAGGATGCTTACACGTGCAGTCTGACTCTCCCCAGCAGCCACGCCTGACCAAATGCACGTGGAGGCCCCTGCAGGGAAGTACTTGCACCAAATAAAAATGTGCTAGTGCACATTTATTCATGAGCCTGGCGCCAGGACTGAGTCCAGCTGGGTCCTCCATGCTGTATTGTCCCCAAGGGGCAATAAAAGGTTGTGTTACCCCTTGCTCTCGTTCCCTGATGGTGCGGGATCTGGGGTTCAGGGCCAATGTCCATGACACAGAGAGGTTTTGGCACGGCTGACGCAGTGGCTGAAGGTCAAGCAGCCCCTACTGTTGTGGTCTTAGTACCTCTACCCCGTCCACCACGTGGGAATCGTCTTTGACCTCTTTTAGCTGGCTGTTCTCTGCCTTTTCCGAATGCGGAATAATAGCGAAAGGACCTACCCCCTTCAGGGCGCACCTGTGGGGCGGTTTGGAGTTTGCCATATTGCAATTCCAAGGGATTTGGTCGCCGCCTTGGAAGTTTGCAGCTTCTCCAAACTTTCATTAGCTTTATTCCCAAATAGATGTGTGCAGTCAAAGGGCATGTTGAGAAGTCTGGACTGAACGTCTGGGGCAAATCCTGACTTCCGCAAAACAAAGCAAATCTGCCGATTACCGTATTAGCCGCCATGGCTCTGCTGATGCTGTCAACAGAGTCAAGACCAGTTTGGAGGGATTCACACATCGCGTCCTTCCCGTCCTTGACAATGTTCAAGAAACCGTCTTGTTCATCCACTTCGGGGATGTGGTCAGCCGCCATCAAAATACAGTCCCAAAGGTTTGGGTAAATCTTGCCAGCGTGCACGTGCCATTAGCCAATTTTAACGCCATTTATTTTAAAATTTGTTTATTGGCATTTTCAATGACATCGGTTACATATTTCCATGTTATGCCTTTTTCCTGTGCATGTAACATACATTTTAATTGTAACTTTAACAAACGGTAACAACTGTCTCCTTACAATGTTCACGTGATTCAGCTTCTCCTGTCCCTAGGGGGTAGGGGTGTTTGGGGGGGGGGGGGGCAGTCAGGTTGTTTGCAGGGTGCGGGGGGATGCTTCCCAGAGGCCCATAGCGATTCTCGTTAGTTCTCTTCAAATCTCCCTGTTTGGCCTGCAATTGTGTTCGTTCCCAGCCTTTGGCTCAGGGGGGCTTGTCGTCGGAGGGGAAAAACATATGTCTAGTGAGTTCTTTCCATGCTTCCAAGGCTCTGCTGGACTCATCTGTTGATCTGGCCACGCTTTCCTCCCAGGCCTTGGTCTCAGCCAGGAGCCATCGATCTGCTTCTCCATGCCATGCTTTATATTGTGGTCCTGCTGTTTTTTTCCAGGACATGGCTATGGTTCGTTTGGTTAATATGCACGCTATGTCCATAAGTCTAACTATGTGCTTTACCTTGGCTAATCTGGGGTAGGTTCCTAGCAAGCACTCCTCCGGTGTCCATTTGTATTTAGTCATGCCTGCTTTCTCACATGTCTGTTTCACCTTTTCCCAAAGTGTCTTCGTTTTGGGGCATTCCCACAACATGTGGATTAGGTCTGCTTCCTCCTTGTTGCACCATGTGCAGTTCGGCTGCATTTGCTTGCTAAATTTGGCTATCCGTTTCGGGGTTAGGTAGGTTCGGTGCAGTACATTCATCTGTATTTGCCTGAATCGGTGGTTTCTCGACACCTCCTTGGGGAATGTAAGCGCCCTGTTCCACTCCCCCTCTGTCATTTCCCTGCCTATGTCTGTTTCCCATTTCCTTTTCATGTGCATGCTTCGGGGGTTAGGTGTATCGTTCAGTTGCCTATATATTTGGGATATTGGTTTGCAGCCCTCCCCAGCGTTAATAGCGCGTCAGTGTCCGGTTCTTCAGGCCATGTTTCCCATTTGCTTCGTGCCGTGGCGCGAATCTTCTGGTACCAGAGGAACTGTCCCGGGTGTATGCCCTCACTGTCCCGCAGCGTGCTAAATTCCTTGAAGGTGCCCTCCTCGTATAAATCTCCCCAAGTGTAGACCCCTTCCCTTTCCCATGATCTGATTTGTTTCAGGTCTGTGGCCTCTGTGTATAGGTCTGCAATCAGTGGAATCTCTGGTGAGTAGGCCTTCTTCACATGGGCGAGTGCCCTTGCCCTGCGCCAGACTTCCCTTCCCAGGGTGACTATGTGGGGTGTTTCTCCCAGTAGTTTCGGTGGTGCCCAGACCAGTTCTTTCAGGCGGTGAGGGAGGCTCATAGTCTGTAGTAGGGGGTTTTCATCGGTAGGTTCGTCTGAGAGCCATTTAGTTATAAAGCTGAGTTGGGCTGCTAGGTAGTATTTTTCTAGGTTAGGGAGCTGAATGCCGCCCCTGGCGTATGGTAAGGTTAGTGTCGACAGTGCTATTTTGTGCCTGTTTTCTCCCCATATGAACTCCTTTATCAGCGATTCCAGTAGTCGGAAGAAGGGTTTTTTGATATAGTAGTGTACGTTTTGGAACCCATACAGGAATCGCGGTAAGATAATCATCTTGACTATGGAGGCCCTTCCCATCATTGACAGGGGAAGTCGCGACCAGAAGTTCATGGATCTGCGTAGGGTCGGAAGTGCTGCCTTTGTGTTGTGTTCGTGCATCAGTGTGGGGGTGTGCATTATCTGGATTCCTAGGTATCTGAATCTGGTGGTTTGCCATTTTATCCCTACCTTCGGGAGTGCCTCCATCTCAGCGTGTTTTAGGGCCGCTAGGGGGAACATGCAGGACTTTGACTTATTGAATTGGATCCCGGACACTCTGGAGTAATTGTCCAAGACTTCCAGCATGACGGGTACGTTGAGGTGTGGGTCTCTAACATATATAAGGACATCGTCCGCGTAAAGTGAAATGATGTGGTCTACCCCTCCTAGTCTTATGCCAGCGTCAAAAAACTGTTTCCTAAAATAGATCGCTATGGGTTCCAGCCCCAATATGTACAGCATTGGGGATAGCGGACAGCCCTGCCTGGTCCCTCTTTGTATGTCCCAAGCTTCTGATATGTGTTTCCCGGACTTCACTCTGGCTCTTGGTCCAGTGTACAATATCTGAACCCATCTAATGAACCCGGGTCCAAAGCCGAATTCTCTAAGTACTGCCACCAGCCACTCCCAATAGATGGAGTCGAATGCCTTTATGGCATCTAGGGACATTAGTGCGTATGACCTCCTGTCTTCATTAGTTTGGGCCATGATGTGTTGTAGTCTGCGGAGGTTTATTGATGTGTTTCGGCCTGGTATAAAGCCGCACTGGTCGCTGTGTATTATGTCCCCTATTATTCTGGACAGCCGCCTGGCTAGTATTGTTGTTAAAATTTTAGCATCATAATTTAGCATCGCTAGCGGGCGGTAGGAATCGCACCGATCCGCCGGTTTGCCTGGTTTAAGGACCGGGACCACCAGTGTTTCCCTCATGCTTTCCGGCAGCACTCCCCTCTCATATGCCTCTTGGTACACCTCATGTAACAGAGGTGTGAGAGAGGGTTCATATGCTTTGTAGAACTCAGAGGGCAGGCCGTCAGTGCCAGGCGCCTTGCACGTTGCCAGGGACCGGATAGCTTCTGTTATATCGTCAAGCGTGATTTCAGCATCTAATATCAGGGCTTGTTCGTGTGATATCTTATGGAGTCCTATCTCGTCAAGGGTGTCTGCGATCTGTTCTGGGGGGGCCTGTTCCTCGTGTGTGTAGAGTTGTGTGTAGAAACGTTTAAAGGTGTCGTTTATGTTCTGCTGCGTGTGATGTGTGTTCCCTGCCTCATCTCGCAGCATGGTGATGGGGTGTCTAGGGTGTTCCCTCCTGCATAGCCAGGCCAACAGCTTGCCCGGTCTGTCCGCCTCTGTGTGTGCCCTGCTCGTTTTGGCCACATGGTCGAGCTTTTCCAGCCTATTCCACGCTGAATCATTTTCTCCCCTTAGTCTCCTAAGTTCCGTTTCCCTGTTCTGGTCACCTATGGGGGCTGCCTCTAACCTTTCTATCTTCTTTTCCAGCTGGTCTAATTCTTTCCTGAGCTGTCTCCTGATTCCCCCGGCCTTTGCAATGATTTCCCCCCTCATCACCGTTTTCAGGGCGTCTCATACCGTGCTGCTGTGTTCCACACTTCCCACGTTGTTTTCTATGTAGCTATCTATGGAGTCTTGTAGCTCCTCCCTAAAGTCTGGGTCTTTAAGTGCTTCCGCTGGCATTTTCCACATGGGGATCGGGGGTCTGGGGCCATTGTGGTTCCATGTCACCAGGAGTGGGGAGTGGTCAGATATGGTTCTTCCTAAGTACTGCGCTCCTTCCACCTGTGGTAGGTGTTCTCTGCCTATGAGGATGTGGTCCAGTCTCGTGTATAGTTTGTGTGGGGATGAGTAGTATGAGTATCCTCTCTGTGTTGGGTGTGCTTCGCGCCACACATCTGCCAGGTCCAGCCTATCTATCATCGCAGTTAGGGCCATTGTTGCTGCTGATGGACCCTTCGGATGGGGGATGGATCTGTCTATTGCCGGGTCGCATACACAGTTGAATTCACCTCCCCAGAGGAGCAACCTATCTCTGTACTGCGTGATTTTGGGGTATAGTGAGTCCAGATGTGCCGGTATATTGCTGTTGGGAAAATAGGAGTTCATTATGCATATTTCTGTCTGTTCTATGTGCCCCCATAGTATCACAAATCTACCCTCCGGGTCAACCTCTGATTTTCTCAGGCGGAAAGGGAGCTGTGGGTGTATCCAGGTGTACACTCCCCTGGCATATTTGGAATAAGCAGTGCCAAAACCCTGCCCCCCCCCAGTGTGTTTGGAGTTTGGCCAGTGAGTCGGTCGTGCAGTGGGTCTCTTGTAGTAGCGCTATCATCACCCCTTTTCTGTTCAGGTAGGTCTTGATTCTGTTTCTGCGAATGTACGTCCCCAAGCCTCGTACATTCCATGTCATTATTCTAACTGCTGTAGTGGTCATGGTGGTTCTATGCGGGCACAGAGTCCGTTCAGCTCCCCTCTTTTTGGTGTCCGTGTGCATGGTACTAGCGATAGTAGCCCCTTCCCTGTGTGGGACAAGATGCAAGTTTCCTCCTCCCTCGTTTCAGTCCCTCTCTCCCTCCTATTCATTCTTGGAGACTTACCAACAGTAGTAACTTCCATTCTTTTGAATGGGAACAGCAAACCATGTAACTTTGAACTGCCCCCAGCAGTTGCTTCCAACTTGCAACGCTCGGGGGGTCCCGAGCCTTCCAGGCCACTCCCGGCCTTCCGGATCAGGGTGCGTGTAGGTAGATTGCCTACACAGTTTCCGTGGGGGTGGGTCATTTTACCGTGCTCGTGTAGTCCTTCGAGCTCTCGTCCGATTCGGCAATCGGCTTAGTAGTGTTCCGCTGGGATCTCATCGTCTGCATTGGTGGCCCCACACGGGGGGGCCTCACCTTTCTTGTTATGGCGTTGTGTGGGCCGTCATCCCATATCCGGTTTTGGTAGATCGTCTTTGCCATCAGCCAGGTTGTTATGTTCCAGCCATAGATTTGCTGCAGCTGGAGTCTCGAGGAATGTCGCCCTTCCTTTGTGAAGGACCTTGAGGCGTGACGGGTAGAGCAACATATACTTTAGGTTGTGTTTCCGTAATTGCGCTTTTATTGGGATAAAGGAGTTCCTTGCTCGTTGCACAGCGGGTGTGTAGTCCGGATATATGACTATCGTTGAGTCTTTTCGTTTGATTTCTCCTCCTTCTCTTGAGTATCGTAATATGGTTTCACGGTCTCGGAAGTGCAGAATTTTAGCTATTATTGGTCGTGGGTGTGAGCCTGGCGGTGGGCGTTTTTGGAGGGATCTATGGGCTCTTTCCACTGAGAATCCCTGGGAGAGCTTCCCTGGGCCTATCTCCTGCAGCAGCAGCGTCTCGACGAAGTCGGTCGGGTCTGGGCCCTCCATGTCCTCAGGAACCCCTAGTATGCGAATATTGTTTCGGCGGGCTCGTCCCTCGGCATCTTCGGAGCGCGCCTCCAGCCTTGCCACCTTCTGCTCAAGGTCCTGAACTTTCGTTTTCAATTCTTGGGTGTCCTCCACGGTGTCTTGTAGTGTATTTTCCGCCGCCGTGACCCTCTCAGTGAGGTTGCGAGCATCCTGACGCATGAGCTGTATGTCCGCTTTCACCTCCTCTATCTTCCCCTCCACCGATGTGCGGAGGGCAGATATTGCCTGTAGGACCTGTGCATGTTTGAGGTCTTCTTCCTTCTGGGAGGGTTCGCCCGAGGGTTCCTGGTCCTGTTGTGGTTGTCTCTGGGGTTTGGCCGTCGTGAATGAGTCCATTGTGACCAGTTTTAGTTTGCTCTTGGGGGGTGACATCTCCCTCCCAGGGTCCCTCCTATGTCCTATTCCAGGTCTTGACCTGCCGGTTGTGTGGCCCTGGCTTACTGCCTTCAGGTGGAGCTGTGGTTCCGGTGCTACGTGCCCGGTTAGCGTCTGGCGGCCTTAGTAGTTATATGGGCCTTCTCGCCTCACTGTCCTAGTTGTTGATTCGTGGCTCAGGCTGGTCCTCCTACTTGCTTAGATCTGGTCCTGGCTTCGTTGGGGCTTGTTCCGGTGGGGATTATCCCTGTGGCAGTTTCGTCAGGCAATGGTGATTGCCCCGTATCCGTCCTGCTGCTGCCTCCGTCCCGGGGGGGGGGTGTCAGCCTGCCTTTTGGGCCCAGTGTGTGGCCGAGGGTGCCCCCTGCTTTCGGTGGTCAGCGGGCCCCAGCCGCTTTCAGAGCAGTTTCCCCAGGGGCACGTTCGCCCCTGCGCCCCCCAGCGGCCTGGCAGGTGCGCCCGCCGTGCCGCCAGGCGTGCTGTAGTTATTGGCGTGGGCCCTCCGCGTTATCCAGCCGTCCGGGGGCCCAAGCTAGGTTGGCCAGTTCTATGCGTGCGTTGTGAGCTGACACCCAGGGCTCCCCGGCCACTCCGGGAATCCTCCTCGTGGGCTTTTCGGTCCCTTTACTGTTCAAGGGCACGGATATGGGCTGCTCTTGTGCCTGCCTCCTCACCTGGTAGTATGTGCGTTCGTTTGCCTCCCTCGGGTCCTCCGTTCATGCCTCGCAGTGCGGATGTTGTATGCTAGCTCTTTCGCTGTGGTCGCGGGGGGGCAATCGGCCCCCGAACCCGCGGCGACTGGTGTCCCGGATTCAGGAGGGACGACCCCCCGCCACCGCACCGGGGCTCGTCCGGGGGGCTGCGTGCCCGCTCCCCGCTCTGTAGTCGCAGGGGATCCCCCTCCAGCCACCGCTGCTTATCCCTGGATTTGGAGCCTGTGTGCGTTCGCGGGGCCGCGGGCCTCTCCGCACTGTAGGGCTCAAGTGATCTGTGTCCGCTCCCGCCTTTCAGGGGCTGCGGCCTCTCCTACGTCGGTTGCTCAGGGTTCGCCGGTGTTCCGCTCACTCAGCAGCCTGAGCCCAGGCAGAGCCGGGGGTCCGGTGGCCCGATCAGTCGAGCGCGTCCTCTGCTGTGGGCTCCGCAGGGTCTCGATTCGGCTGCCGCTTCAGACACAGCTCGCAGCGGGCGGCGCCATCTTGCAGGCCCTAGGGGCTCGGTTTCGGGCTCCGCATTTTCTGTCTTCTCCTTACCGATTCGGCTCAGGAGTCGGGTCGGGTGGTGGGGATCGGTTCCCCCGCAGGAGTATGCAGTCAGATCGTGTCTTGTAGGGCTAATCAGACATTATTAGTTCTTTTAGCAGGATCTCGGACGGAGCTCCACGGGAGCTTGTCTTTACGGCATGCGTGCCTAGCCACGCCCCCCAATTTTAACGCCATACTACCGGCCGAGAAAACCTCCTTGGACATGGCATCGTATTTTTTGTCATCCCTATCTTGTGGAATTGTGGGATAGGCATTTTGTTTGCTAGAAGAGGTAGCCGTCTGTACTACCAGGCTTTATGGTGTTGGATGCTTCGAAAAGTATAGAGGGTCAGAAGATGAAGCTCTGTATTTTGTGGTTAGTCTCTCATTTACTGCTGGGGCAACTTTGGGTGTTTTCCAGTTGGTAATTACTCTCCTCTGCAGAGCCTTATGAAATGGTACAATAGGGTCTTCCTGTGGTCCCTTATCTAGTATGTCTGTTAGATCATCCTGTTTGAAAACAGTTGCATGGACCATCCCATGTATTCCATTACTCTAGTCATGAGTTGTCTGTAGTTGCTCTCAGCATGATCTCCTGGATCTGCCCTACCAAATTCGATTTCAGGGGAAATGTCAATACCACTTGCCGCATGACAACTGTGTCGGAGAAATTGTGATAAACAGCGTTGAGGTCTACGCTTGTGGCGTTCATGGCTTCTCCCTCAATTTTGGCACCAAAAATGTCGACGACGCACCTTTCGGGCTTGCTGTATGGGTTTCTTTCGGCGTCGATGACCATCTTTTGTACTTTATAGAGGCTTTCTCTCGACTCGAGGGATTAGATCGCTCTTGAGGAGTTTCCACGGCCGGGTCGAGGACTCATGGTTTCTGTGCTTCCCATGCGTTTTGTCTGGGGTATCACCTCTAGGTGTTTTCAAGGGGAGCAAGGCCACGTTCTCGAACACCATCATACTCACTCTGAATTCCTCCCGTTGATCTGGGGTACTGTGTTTTGAGGGACAAACTACCCTTTTGGGTGAACTAGAAGAGGAAGTGGACGGCGATCTATGGCGCCTCTTTTTACCATGCCTCGAACACAAGGAATGATGCGACCCACTTCGCAAATGGGAACAGGAGTTTATGTTTTTTATAACGAGGAGACGAAGGCCTCGACTCGTCAGAAGATTTATGTTTGGATGGGGTAATAGATTTCTGAGGCCTATCTCTCGCTAACTTCCCTCTGCACTCCCTTAAGGCCTTGACTGTCATTGACATGCATTGTCACACTGCGTGCACGGATGTTCTGGCCCCAGAAACCACAGGCAGATCCTGTGTGCGTTTGTCATGGACATTTTTGCACCGCAGTCGCTGCATTTTTTTAAACCGGACCGGGGACTCGAAGGAGCCGATGAGGAAGCCATCTCATTCGAAAAGCATTTTTTTAGGAAACAAAGAAAATTGAAGAATCACACAGAACCAAGCATTACGTTATTAAAGCTGTGAAGTACGGAAAAACAGAACTGAGCAACGGGCGCTGCGCGAGCTACTTATACCTGTGATGACGTCGACGTCAAGATGGAGACCTCCGAGGGACATCGACTCTACCAGTCATCAATGCACAGCGCACCCTACTGAAAAAAATTAATTCTGAGGCAGCAAGCTGGATATTGGAAATATCAAAGATGAGGAATACGTGGGAGCACACAATCCATTCGAAAGATATTTACTTGAAGCAGATACAATAAGAACTGGCAGTTAAGTGTTTAGAGACAAACCCTAATGAAAGTAGGGAGTCTGAATTCAGTAGCAACACCAATACAAATGCACAGGTCAGCAAACTTTGTCCTTCTTACTGAACACTTCAGTATTATTTGACTTGCATATATAAGCCTTTCATTGCGCTCTCATGTGGGATGCCCGCTTTGTTCAAGCATGCAGGACGCTAGCTGCGGATGACTTTGGGAATTGGTCCTAAGGACCCCCCATAACCAAAGGAGATCCAAAGTCCTCAAGAAAAACACAATAACAGAATTTACAGAAATCAGTCACTCTTTAGACAGGTGAACATTCCAGAACAAGTTGGATGCTCATTTTATTAAAACATTCATACAATTACTTTACATAACTATGCACTCTCCAGGGGAGGAGAACAAACGCAAGAATTTGCTCTCCCTTTCAATGTATAGTGTGCAGAAGCAAGTATAAAAGATGTTTTAGTTCTGATAGATGTAGAATATTGTGAATAAAAGATGTGATCAGAAGCAGTGAGGTAAGACTATTTCTATCCCTATTAGGTGGGTGCTACATAAATAATTGTCTATGGACACACAAACACTCAGGGACAGTTACATTTTTGCTTATGAACGAAGGTGTGAGACCGAGATGAGCAGCATTCACAGCTGTCCTTTTTTGTGGTACAAGGTGTCCAACTGATGCAGGGGTGCAGTATAATCTCAGCGCGGACCAAATAGGAGGGTTGTCTTTTGTGTAGCAACCTGTTCATGGTGAAGGCCACCCAAAAGAAATAAACCAGATTTACCCCAATTGCATTTGGGCCCTATCAGATTTACAGCTTGATGGTCCCCTTGCAGAGTCCCACGGTCTGTCTCTTGTGAGTAGAGGTCCTCATCTGTATTCAAAACGGCACCTGCCTAGCCCTCTAATGGATCTGAGGATTGATGCGAGTATTCAGAGTGGGTCAGAGGGGGTGCCAGGGTTTTGGGAAGAAGCGGGCATATTTCACTTCCAGTGCTTGCAATTTCCTCTTTACAGATTTGAACAATTGGCAAGCTCTTTGACCTGTCCTGGTGTAAATCGGGAAGAAGTTGATCCTGGCCCCATTTTGTAGTGCACAGGACCCTTATTTCGTCCTATTTGTAGAATAGCATACCAAACTCGATACTTCAGGAGTTTGGCCCCTATGGTTCTTGGCAGGGCCCCGGTACTGGCAGGCCGGTTGATGTTAGATGGGCCCGTTCTATAGAGAAGATCTTCAAGAGTCCTGAGGCACACATCAGCTCTGCTAGCCATTTTTCAAGAAACCGCTCCATGTAGGGTCCCTATGATTTCTCAGGAAAGCCTAGGATCCTAATGCTACTCCTGCTGGCTCTGCCCTCAGCATCCTCCACCCTCTCTCGTCCAGCATTTTTATTTTCACAGATATATCAGCCACTTGATGCTTCAGTGTGCGGAGGGTGTCTTCTGATCCAGAAATACGCATTTCAGCCTCTCCCATCCTGGAGGGAATGTTCTGTAAGTCATGGCCATATTAAAGCTCGTAGAGTGGATCTTTCCCTCCATAGATGATCTGGATTTTTGTCTGTGAGCAAGATGGAGGAGGGAGGTAGTTGATTCTTCTCTTCGCCAATTATGGACAACGGGTTTGCGCCTTTGCAGGATGGGGCACCATGTATTGGTCCCTCCTGTTTTGTGTTCCCGGTTTCTTCACCTTATCCATACCCATGTCTGGACCGAATGGATGTTGATCAGTGTTTTATGCAGACCAGTCTGTGCGTGAGCAGGCGAGGAGACACCCCACACGTCGAATGTGTAGTGGGCCCCAGTTTTTTTATCAACAAGTACCAGTTTCATGAAGCACAGTTTGCCCCGTCTTAAGGACCCAGGTGGAAGATACCCACTCCTGTGAGTCAAGGTTGTCAGGAGTAGGGGAAGGCGTTGAAGGGAGAGTGGATGGTGAATGTCTGTTATAGCAGGCTACCCCCACTGGTGCACCTCACCTCATGTGGCTGTGCTGTATGTGCACCTTTCCTTTGTCACCGCCGCCTGGAGCTCAAAGCATTTGTCCCAAGCACCCATCCGCTTTCAGTCCTCTCCTTTCAAGACGAATGTGCAGCCCAGCACCTCCCGCACTGTTGTTGTATTGGGGGGGAGTGACAGGTCATACTCCTTGAGTGCTTTCGACCATTTCTGCCCATTGACTCCCATGCCCACTGCACCAGGGCAGATGGTAGGTGCCACCCCGCCATCGCCAGCGACCACAAGGGTGCTCCACTCCCTTGGCAGTGCAGGTACGCTCCACCACAGTCTCACCTCATCGCTGACAACGGCGCTCACACCATGGGCCCCAGCTTGGGCACCTGTCCGTCACCGGGTAGGGAGGGTCCATCGGTCGCCAGCCACATGCCAAGCTAGTCCCTGCTCTCTAAGGCAAACTATATACAGTGCCCTTTCAGGCATGCACATGCAAGCCAACACATGCAATCTTAAGTCTAAAAGCTTTTCCCTCTCACAAATGCCAAACTACCTGCTGGGGAGGCTTTCCTAAAACATCAAGAACCCCAAGGCATTAAATGCACTTGATGTGCTTCTGTGATGAAAAGAAAACTAAGTATGAAATGCTCATGCTGCTGCAACTGCACTGGCTCTACTGAAGCCGATTAAAAAAGAGCAAAATGAATAAAAAATGCAGCCCTAGTTTAAGTGGTGAGGAAGGATAGCTCAGGGCAATGCGTTTGTCTTGGAAGCAAGACAACTCAGCGCCACACAGGTTTGAATCCTGATCCCATGCTTAGAAAACACGATGCTGGTATTAAGCGCGTTGTAAATGAACAGTGAAATAAGACAACTTTCATTTTACACAATAAATGTGTCCTAAAGCAATGTGAAAAGCATATTCATGATTCAAAATGCTTTAATAACACTTTAATCTACAAAATGCAGGTTGTTGAGAAAAGTGAACAAAACACATATTCCCTTCTACATTACTATTATTGTGATAGAATTATTAACAGAGGAGAGTGTTGACAAAATAAACAGACTAAGACTCATCCCAGTGGCTTATTTCAAGCAACTGTGTGGTTTGCTTAAGTTATGAGTGGATTTGCAAGCTGCTACTTGCCAGGCTGTCACCAGTGAACTCCATGATTTATGAGGGTGCTGCCATAAATAGCCTACGTAAGCTTGTATGCAAGGAAGAATTAAAAGGGCCTTATTCACCAGATTTCTGGCGTAAAAAGGCCTCCTACGCACCTTATCTGGAGGGCTGTGTCACTGAACTATATCCCAGGCATGATTTAATGTCACAATCACACAGCCTTCTGTGGCTTCTCACGGTCTTGCCACGTCCTCTCACCAATAATGGCTGTGCTGCATTTCTGTTTGGTACAGCTGCATGATCAGTGTTCACGTGCAAACTTAAAATATTGTCAGTTTCGACACTTCAACAGTGAATCCAGTGGACAAAAGCAACAACTGTGGCGTTCAGGAAGAATTCTATTTTGGGGGTTCTGCTTTCCCATTTAATGGGACCTCTAAACTTTTGTTTTTTATCAAAAGGTATTAACTTCATTTTTGTGGTCAAGGGGCCTTCTACTGAAGTCTCCCTGTCACATGTGGTGAGTTGTAGGAATTCTCTACCCTTCTGTGTGGGGGGGGGGGGGAGAGACACCAGGGACTGGACTGGACTGCGCTGGTCTGGCAGCTACCAGATGTGTCTCCCAAAGCGCGGATGAGACAGGATCCTGTTGGCTTGCTATCCCCTACAACACATGGTGTACCCTTTGCCAAGGAGAGCCCTTGAGCTACAGCAAACAACTTAAGAACACTGGGTAATAGGGGGCACAGCCATGCAGACATGAGTCCATGTGGCTTTGCATCGGCCTTCCAGTATCCTGTCCGAACATCCTTTTAAACATGGAACAATAATAATTTTCCCTGGGTACGGAATGAAGGTGGTTGTGAAAGTGACGGCGATCGGCTGGTAGGAGCCCTCCTTTCTGGATCGTGGCCTGGCAGGACGGTGAGAGTGGTGCCATCTTGGGCACCCTAGGTGCAGCGAGCCCGAGGACTCAGACGAAAGCGTTCCCAGACGAAAGGACCTCATGGAATCCACAGTGGCCCATATTTATACCTCAGACCTTGCCATCTGTATTGCCATGGATATGAGAAGAACAGCCTGGCTCTGGGAAACAAAATTCAACCTGGATGTCCAGGAACGTATACTAGATCTACAGTTTGAGGGCCCTCTTCCACTCCGCTACAAACGAAGAGCTGGACAAGAAGAAAAACAGCTCACAAACAGCTAAGTCTTTATCCATCCTTACAAAGACCACGCCCAAATCGTACACCCAATCTCAGCAGCGTTCAGAAAGGGGTCATACATATGGAGGGTTCAGCGGCTTCCAGGAACGCAGATCCAGGCAGCCGGACAGCTTGCCGGCGCAAGCAACAAAAAGGGGGTGGGAGGGACTAAGTCCAGGCGTCGATTGACCGGCTGGGTTGAATGGGGTTTGAATACGGAGTATGTAGAGGCGCACTCAAAGTCGAATTATTACTTATACACATAAGATATAATGAATTACTGTTTTAGTTAAAACGACTTTCTTGACTTTCCTGGTGCTCCCAATTAGTAGAGTGCTACCTCTACTGATAAAAATGTGACAACTAAGTGGTACAACAAAAAACCTTGATGTACAAACCGGGACACAGCTTGAGGCAAAACCCTTCTTGGCCAGGGAGACTACATCGGTTTGTAGTGGAATACCCCATTTGGCAGATGGGCGTCGTGTGAGGACTTCAGCCAGAACCCCCCTCTGCCGGCTGCTCGACCTCGGGTTGGGGGAGGCCCAGGTACTCCGCCAGACCAGCAAGATGTTCATGGAAGGCCCTGGCTGAGGATGGCGTGTTCGGATCCTCCTCCTCATCCGTATCCTGCGGATCTGGAGGATCCCGTGGAGGAGGAGTAGTTGTCGCAGGAGGGTGGGGTAGAGGGAACACAGCCAGAGGCTGAGGAGGTGGCAGAGGTTACGGATTTGGCTGTGGAGCCAGAGGAGGCAGCTGCACCGGGTCCCCGATGGAGGCGTCTGTGGTGCCGCTAGCATGGCGGGAATGACTTCCCTCATGGCGTCTTTGAGGATAACGCCCATCTGAGGTGACTTCATGAGGCCGAGGAACCTCTCGAAGAAAACCTCCTCGCTGACTGAAGCGGTGGCCGGGGGTGCTGACGGCGTAGCGGGAGGCTGCTGAGGCCGCTGCATTCCCTGTCCACATGGATGCAAAGCTGCCCTGCACGTAAGAAGGGTAGGCTGTAGGCCACGTACCTGGTTGAAGCCAGTCCCACCTTAACACTTGTTCTTTGGCGAATTCCTGGGATGGCGTCGGATGGTGCCTCTTTCTGTCGCAGCGGCCATTTTGTCGGGCTACGTGCCTGCGACGTGTTGCTCGGCCCGCTGGGCCCAGCCTCCTCCAGGACTCTTGTTTGTGGATCACAAGGCCTACCCTGCTCCTCGGGCCTAGGCCCGGTAGGTGTGACACCCTCGACCCGGGGGTCGGTAGAGCTGCGTATAGGCACCCCCCTCAGACCTATTGCCGGTATTAGGGCGTAGCCCCTCGGCCATGGTGCCGGTATAAGGACGGAGCCCCTCGGGTGAAGACCCGGTAAAAGAACCTTCCGCTCCCTCAACACTGTCACCGGGAGGATCCGAAGATCCCTCAGCCAGGAGGCCGGCAGCTGCAGCAGCCTCGGTGCAAGCGCTGGTAGAAGGAGCTGACCGGTCCCTCCCACGTGGGAGAGTCCCTGGGAAACAGTCTCCCTTGCGAGGTGCAATGGAGAATATCGACCCTACATTCGGCCTGGCTCGATGTTTCACGAAGTTCTGGAGGTCTTCTGGAGGAGACTTCTGGAAGAGCTCCCTCCACCTGGCTAGTCTGTTCGCCAGCGCTTTCAAAGACAGCGAGCCACACGCTGAACAAGCTTGCCAACCGTGGTCTGGGCAAAGGCAACGTAGGCAGAGGGCGTGGGGGTCTGAAGTTGGGAAAAGCCTGTTGCAGGTTGGACACCTGCTGAACCCTGTGGAAGTCGACATGCACTGGGGAGGAGTGCGACGCCTGAGGACCTGAATGACAAAAAGACAAAAAAGAAGACAAGAGAAGAAGTATCTGCGCATGGAATTACATGGCCAAAGCCAAACCCAGGAGCGCTGGTGAATTTGGCCCGTTCACGTCGACACGGAAAAGGGGACTGGGGTGTGGAGTCAGGGCAGCGCATGTTCCCTGGGCCGCAGCCCGCACCCCTGTGCGCCTCTAAATTTGAAGGGGAAGGTTTTTTCTGATGAAAAGTGTTCCGTCTCCCGTCCCTTGGAAGGGAAGCCCATACAGTATGGAGGAAAGGGGACGGGACGTAAGAGTACTGATTGAACGTGGCAGAGGTTTCTGAAGCTAGTCATAAGGCTCTCCTTCAAATGATTCACCGAGTTTTTATCATCATTACACTTGTATTATTCCCACTGTTATGCATTCTACAGTATATACATCAAATCAATCACACTTTGAGTCTATTTATTAAGTTGAACCACACCTGCAAAACTTTAGTTATTTTCAAAGAACGTGGTGCTAACATCAAAAACTTGTTCCAGCCCCCACACCACGGCCGCCTCTGTACCATGCAGAGGTCTAAAAACTGATTGAATGTGGCAGAGGTTTCTGAAGCCATCTCAGAGTCTCACCTCGTAGAACCTTATAAAAGGGTGGACGAAGAGTAATATGGCATTATTTGTTATGAATATCAGGCTTCAATGTGGGTTTTTTCAAGAGTGGTTTTGTTAGCCCCTTTTTAAGAGCCACGGAAAAGACTTCCTCCTGCATAAAGCCATTACAAATGCTTACAACAGAAAAGGTGCCATGTCAACCGCACAGGATCTCAAAGTATACCCTAGAACAGAATCCCCAAACATTTGTCAGTTTCAACTTTTGAAAGGGCAGAACAACAGCTGCCTCTAATGCTAGAGAACTGAAAGGGGGAAACTGTATCAAAATGCACAGTTTCCCCAAGGGTCACTTCTGAAACCTTTAGACTTAATGCCTACCTCAGTCCCTTGTGTGGATTATCTATAACAATGTTCTGTTCCAATCCTATAACTATGACACACAGATCTACCTGTGACTCAACTACAAATAAGGAAGGCCAGGAGCTTCTGCAAACAAGGCTACAGCCATTTCACCCAATGTGCCACACAGGAGATGGCCTGTCAGTGGCGACTTAGCCATGATGATTGACACTCAGAAAAGATCCAATGGGAAAGTAGAACCTGCATTCACAATCATCATAACATTCCCACATAACATCTTCTATGTTTGACAGCCAAAAACACCAGATCTCCAAGTCTCACAAAATCCTGCAGCCAGGCCAGTGGCTGGGATGTAACTGCACAACTCAATTATCTGTACCCTTAACCACAAACTGTCTCCTGTGAACTAGCGAGTGACCTTAAAGACCCCCTGATTGAAAACATCAGCACACAAATAAGGTGCAGTATCAATTTAAACAAAAACAGTTCTTTTACTCCATTTTCATTACTAAGCTTCTGGGCAATATTCGCCCCTTTCTTGCCCATCAGAATTTAGCCACTCTGGCCTTATTCTAATACATTTCTGGACTATTGCAACAGTCTGCTCAGTGGCTGCACGCATTCCATCAAAGCGGCCCTTCAGGTTAAGCAGAAAGGCGCAGTGCGGGCAGTCTCTGATCTGGCCAAGCGATCCCATGTTACCGCGGCAAGGAGCGGTTTACACTGGTTGCCTGTCAAACTGAAAATTAGGCATAAAAGCCTCACTCTAACATGTGTTGAACACTGCACCCCAGTATCTCACAGCGCGCCTTCAATCACATGTTCCCTCCCGTGCTCTTAGATCTCAACACCTGGTTAAACCAAGATTTCGATTAGTGGAGGCTGGTGGGCACAGTTTCAATGTACAAGGCCGCAACCTTTGGAATCTGTTGCCTCTCAACCTTAGAGCTATCGAGACATCAGCGAAATTTAAGAAAGAGCTCAAAACGCTATTTTTCAATCTGCCGCCCGACTAGGCTTGTTCTTTAGGTTTGAGTTTTTCCTATCTGGACTAGTTTCTCCCCCGGCTCTTCTAGTCGCATTGTTTCTAATCATATTTGTGCTTCTTGTCTGTCTTGTCGTTTATGTGTGTGCGCTCTGAGGCCCATGGGCATGTGGCGCTATATTATAAGAATTTTTCATAAATAAATATCCCATTGCAACAAATTCGAGGGTGGAGCCTGGGGTGCTTTGCCACATGCTGCCAATATGCACCCAGGATTTTCTAACTGTAAAACATTGGGAGGTTTCTAGCCCAAAGGGTTCCAGTCCTGTCCCAGTAGATAGGGCATCCTATATGTTTCTGAGGAAAGAGAACAGGATGCACAAGTATTAAGCACGCTGTTTCTTCCTAAAGAAGCTTTGCTTTAGAATGCACTAGAACTTCAGTACAAATAAACGAAAACACTTTTTTCCAATTATACATTTAAAAAATCCACATACATCCACCAGCAGGTCTGGATCTATGCTGAACTGTTTGCCCGACAGCATGGCCTGGATATCATCTAAACTGCAGTCCATTTTGTCCAAATAATCGACAAGCTCAGCTCTATACGGGAGAAAGGAAGAGAAAATTGCAGTAGTGTATGGTGTACTCTCAGAAATTGAATCAGAATGTACTTTATTTCAACACATTGTCAAAAAAGCACAACAGTGAAAACATCATCTAGTCAACTGAAAGAAAACATGAAAAATGAAGCATGTTAAAAGACAGTGAACAAGGTGGATTAAAATCTAAAACACTTTAGCCCATACAAAATAATTTCAAATAATTCACAAGAGAAACTTTGAAAAGCATAACTGTAATTAATCATTGCCCTACTACAAAAATTATATCTTCATTTGCTGTAGAGCTACACAATTTCCTGGCCTCCTCCAAGTTGCTTATACCATGATGTGCTAAGAATGGGCTCAGAATACCTGTGAGGTCCAAATGGAGTGGAAAGAGAAAAGGGAAATGTTGTATTGTCTCCATTTCATTATGACAATGGGGGCATTGAGAAGATACTTCACAGTACTGGTAAGCATTTTTTAATGTGAAATTGCCCTCTTCAATCTGGTTCGCCCAGTCAGCATTAAGTTGGGAAGCGAATCCCTAGATAATCAAAGAAACTTATGTTCTCTATTGCATCATCATTAATGGCGATATCAATGCTCTCTAGTTGCCACTCTTTCGAAAATGCACTTCATAGTTTTTGTTTTTGCAGTGGTAATTTCCAAATCCCTATGCACACAGGATTCTAAAAATCTGCACATCAGGCAATGCGAGGAGAGGGATGCAAGTTCAATTGCAAATTCATCTATCTAAATATATATTCAGTGGAAAAACGTTGTTAAAAAGGGACCTTATGGTTAGGCTGCACTAGTGAAAACCTATGAAATTCAATGGAAATAAGTTGTTACAGGGACGTTATTGTTACAGGTAAAACAAAAAAAAACCTAGAAATTCGCCAGTTATGGTCAGCTAAACAATCATAACTCGCGCTACTAATGCGCACCGCAAGGACTCACACCCATGACAAAGATGACATCACAATGACATTACAGATGACATCACGTCTGGCTCACTTTTTTTTTATCACTGACATCTAGGCCAGGAGGTTTTCGTCACTGAAAAAAAGGGAGCCAGACATGTGATGTCATTGTGATGTCATCTTTGATGTCATGGGTATTAGTCCTTGCAGTGCACAGTGGTAGCGCGAGTTATGGTTGTTTAGCTCATCATAACTGGCAAATTTTTCTGGGTTTTTTCAGTTTTACCTGTAACCATAACGTCCCTTTAACGTTTTTTCACTGAATTTCATGTTTTTACCAGGATACCCTTAGTTTGTAAATATGTACTGTAGAATATACTGAACCTGCCGGCACCATGTTAATGCGCACAGCAGTCGCGGACTATATGTCTGGTTGCATATTTCGGGTGGCATCCAACCTGCTCAGAAAGGCAGGGGCTCTCTTACGTAGTGGTACCATTCACCAAACACAAGGAACATATACAAACAGCACCATGTGCATGAAGTGCAGGGGAAAATAGAGGTCTACAAACTGTGTACTTATGAAACAAACAGCACAAAGGCATAGGGAGTACACCATAACGGAATGCACCAACAAGAGAAGTGACGTCTGCCTTCAACAATCTTACTGCACTGCTACTTTACATGGTACCAAAAAACGAACTGGCAGAGTAAGGACTGGAAAGTAATAAGACCAGAACGTCACTACAACGTAGTAATCACACTGATGTTTGTCTGATAATTGGTGGTGCAGGATACAACAGTTGAGAAGCATAAGGTTTCTTTTTTTACGCAGCAATGGCAAGCACCTTAGAGTGGCTGGAAGAAAATTTCCCTCATGACGAAATTACTTACGATAGTAACCCCAATGGTACGCACCGCAGTCTGAAACGTAAAATATGTCATATCTATTGCTTCATGTACACCTAACAGACTTTTTTTCTTTAAGAGAACACATTGGAAATGAAAGCAAGGCAGCACAAGTGGCATCCTTTCAACAACAGCATACAGGCACATGAAAGGAAAGAAACTCGGTAAATAGCAAACTGGACAACCTGGAAGGCAAAATGGAAGACTTGGTGAACAATTTTACCGCCTTAAAAGATGACGTACAAGGACATGTTATGGTCAAAATAAAATAACATTGCCCGACCTGCACGTGTACCCCTTCCCCATTTCACAGCATGCCATCCCCTCAAAATCCATGTGATTAGGAACGGTATGCTGCTACCTCAATCCCTTCCTCCCCTCACGACCAACTTGTGCAAATCCCCAATTCCCCACGATAAGTATCCACTTCTGCTACTCCTCCCTTTCCTAATGGCATGTATGAATGTGTGGAAGTAAACATTGATATGTAAGTTGTTGCCGAGTCTAGATGTGGATTTTACTTTGCTTTTAAAATGCTGTTGTGACTCAGCGGCGCACAGGGTGAGAATTACCGCAATTAAGGAAAAGGGAGGTGTCCTACTGACAAAGCACCTGACCGGCCTATCTGAAATCACAATGGAGGCATCTGTACCACGCCAGTACGAAACGCATGACCGTACCTTGTGAACCACCTATAACTAGTTGTGGGAGCGGACGTTTGTCCGTTGCACAAGTGCGCGCATGCGCATCTCTTCCCCTATCTCCTGGTAACACCTGTAAGAGGATTCAATTCAGCACTACAGCTAAGTTAACGCCTAGTCTAGAATACTGAATGAAAACCCTTATTGATATATCTTTAGGTCCAGTTCATGCGTTCTGGATGACTACCCCTGTATAACACCCCTCTCTTGGAATCCCCCTGACCCCCCTGAGCCAAGAAGTAGTTCTGTTTTGCAAGTTTAAAAGGTTTATTTGATAATTTAAAATAGATATATATATATCACGCTTTATAATAAATTAATAATTGAATAGCACACTTAATCTGATATGATAAAGATTAACAATGGAGAATCTGGCACTAGCACACTTCTTTATAATCACTAATGAGTTGACAGGAAATGGATAAGATAGCACACTGGTAAATAGGAACAAAAGTATAATGTGGTAGAGGATGCTTTATGTAAGCTCAGGTGGATGCAATATTCAATGAATGCAGTACAGAAAATACTCAATATGATTTCAACCAAACAATGTAATCACTTTTCTCTGGCTATTCACTCCCCCCCTCTTTATGCAATGCAAGGAAATGGGAGGAAAGCACACAGTTCTCAGAAATGCAATCAATGTAATCAGTTCAATCCAGCAAGCTTAGACAACAGAAAACAGATAGGAGTTTTGAAAACACAAGCCCAAATTGCTTTGATATGTGCTGGCAATGAATTAGAAATATGCTGGAAACGCTTTTAATTCCCTTTCAGAGGTTCAGGGTGAGTGGTATCTAGTTAATATTAGTCCAGGCTCACACTAGCAATGAGGCAGGGATAGTTAGCAGGTTAAACGAATTTCTGGCAAATGGAAGGCAAGCAGCAGCAGTTTTTACATGTGAAGAAATTGCAAATCGCGGTAAAATTCGCGGATGCGTGTTCCGCGATTGCGGTAAAACTATAAGGGGTAGGAATTGGTGCGATTCAAAGCTACGATTCTAAGCTATCAGAGGAAAGTTACTGCAAGTCTCTAGCCCAAACGGTCGCGGAGATATGAGCGATTTAATAAAGGTCGTTTTTGGGTTTGCAAATTTCAAAAGCTCAAAATGACAAGTGCAGCTTGCAACTAGAAATGACAGGTGACAGCTAGGAGGCAGTTCTACTTAGGTTAAATAGATTGAATTAGATGAATTTAAACTAAGAGATTGGTTCTGCACAGTTTTCTAGGTACTCACACTATATTCTTGAGTGAAATGGGCCTCGCCATGGATCTGGTCAGGGTTTTGGACTGGACTCTGGTCTGGTCTGGCCTCTGCACTTCACAGTGATCTGGGTCAGCTCTCTCTGCTGGTCTGGGTCTCTCTGGGTACAGCACTGCTTTCTCTCTGGTCTGGTCTCTTAGTTCTGGATAGATTGAAGTCTCTAGTTTGGCTTTCTGGAGGTTGATGGAGGTAAGTATGGATTTTTCCGGCAGAGCGTCCCGCTGCAGATGGATTTGGAAGGTCCCTATCTGTCCTGTCTGTCTGCTTTTATGTGTTTAGAATGTGGGTGTGTTCTAGCATCACTGACCCTACCTCTCTCTGTTTCTAATTGGTCAAACTTCCATTTATCATTTGATTGGGGAATGAACTGTGAGTCAGAGTGATGTCATTTTACAGCCTGCAGAAAGTCCACTCCTCCTGTCAACTTACACACAAATCTAGATTTGAAACAAATACATATTTGCAGAGGTACATATTGTTTTAAAATCATATGCACCCATCATGCATTACAGGAGGTATCCCCTGTTCAAACTCTGCTCTTCCTGGGAGCTTGCATTCAGAACTGGCACATATTTCACTTTTTAACTGATTTTGCAATTTCTGACATTGACCCAACTTTACATACATGTGTGCAGGGAGTAGGGACATTAACTGATGAAGTTTCAGATTTTTAACATGCATACATTTAGAGTAATATCCACTTTTCCGCTGACACCCCCCTGAACATGCCACCGGGTCGAAAAACCTCTTAAAATGTGGGCAGAAAAATCACAAGAATTATGGTATCATTTATAAAATTTTCACATGTCCGCTCTATGAGTTATTCATCTTTTTAAAGTTATGTTCTGGCTCCAAAGGGGTGTGGTTTCCCAGGTCACATGGTATAGAAACCAGTCTTTCCAGTTTCTGCCAAGCCAGCTTGCTCTCACAGGCAGTGCTCCTCCCAGCTCCTGCCAAGAGGAAGCTACAATTTACGACTGCGGTAATAAAAACCCTTGCCTGAGTGAAGAGGGCTTTGTTCACTCTCCTGCAGAGCACAGATAATTCAATTATCAGATAGATGGCATATCCTTAGTGTGGGCAGCAAAAGGAAGGTTGGCCTGGGAACACAGCTGTGACTCAAGTTTCCCTTCTGATGGGGGTAGTTGCCAGGCAGAATTCAGTTCCTTACGCCAGGTTTCAGATAAAATGTCACTTTTTGTTCCCCAGTTCCTGCATTCAAATAAAACTAAACATTTTCACATATGCAGCTAGAAGGCTGATTCTAAGTTTAAAACTATGACATTTAAACAATTGCAACCTATGTGATACTCAAAAGTAGGTCACTCAGTCAATTTAAACATTTTCGATTTTAGTGTCTTTAAATCCAGTGCAACTTAAACTGCTGACTCCATAGCAGTTTTGTTATAAGCATTTTTCTGGGCTCTTCATTTCCCAGATTTTGTAGGCACACAAAACTCCATTCTACCAAATGTCTGCTGGTGTTCAGTGAATATTTTGCACATATTGCAATGTTTGAAATAGGCACTTTGGCTTGCCTTCAGAGAAACACAGGGTGGTTTTAAACTGCCGGCTTTTGGATAGTGGGGAGTACTGGTACTGCACCCTTTTTTGGGATTTAAGAAATGAATTCCCCACAATTCTAGGTTGCATTTGGCAATCAGCATTGCCATTCCCCATGGTTTCAGACTACTGTGCGGGTAGTCCAATGGTGGTTTTAGGCAGTGTCCTTCTGTGCCCATAACATCGGCAAAAATGAGTGGCAGCCTATTCTTCATGCATTTCCCTGTGCATTTTCTGGGAAGCTCTGGCCATCATGATGTTTTCATGTCAGTACTGCACAGTTTTGAGGTAGGGCTAGGATGCATGGGTAAATACATCCCACAAGCCCCCCTCTTGCGATGGCCATTCGGTTTCACTGATGGGACTCGCAAGATCTGGGATGTTTCCTCATCTTCTTCCAATAGATGGCACAGTTCATCATCTTCTTCTCCATCCGGTACTGATCGATCGGTTCTCCTCGCCAGTCCTGATGGGAGTATTGGGCGGTCCACTGGGCCCATTGGATCTTCGTTCCCGGTCTCCGGATCGTCCTCCTTGGCCAGTCTCAAGGTCTTCTTTCTCCTAGGACGACAAAGGAAGAGTGGCAATACCTACTCATAGACGTTTTTCCACCACTGTTGAGATGGTGGGACAGCATATGCATTTCATCATGACGAAACATTACATTCTTATTTTGATAAAGAAAACAGTATAACTAAGAGACAGTTTCATGCAAATCACAATATTTTAGAGACTAGATGTGGTATGTTTTATGGTTGGAACTGAATTAGTCTGAGACAGTACCCGCTAGGATTCCAGAGGATTCCTCCAGTTGTTGCAGAGTGTGCCTGGGATGGCAACATTTCAACTGGTTTATGTGGACCCACTTGTCTTCCCCCTCTGCCGAACCGCCTTTGGGGATGCGGATCTTGTAGGCCACAGGGGAGATCTTATCGACGATCTCAAAGGGTCCTTTCCATGTAGGCAAAAATTTGCGCTGCTTGGCCTGGTTCCTTTGGAAGTTGTATAGATAGACCCGGTCCCCCACCTGATATTCCTTCCTGGAAGTTTTCAGGTCATAGTGGGTCTTCATGCTATCAGCTGATCTTTCTAGATTCCGCTGAGCGTAAGCAAAAGCATGTTGAAAGTGTTTCCTTAAATTCTCCACATACTCATGAGTAGTGGAGGCATTTATTAGTGTCTGCTCTTGGGTCCTGTAGAGCAAATGCTGAGGAAGCACCATCTTGCGCCCAGTCATCAGCTCAAATGGTGACATTTTGGTTGCAGATGAAGGGGTAGATCTGATGGCCATTAGGACCAGAGGTAATCGGATATCCCAACTTGGCCCAGAATCTGCCACAAACTTCTTTAATATGCTCACAATTGTCCGGTTATATCTCTCTACTGCCCCAGAAGAAGCTGGCCGATAAGCAATATGCAACTTCCTTTTGACCCCCAGTATCTCCCACATCTTTGTCATTACTTCACTGGTGAAGTGGCTACCTCTGTCTGACTCAATCCTTTGAGGTAGACCAAAACGGGAAAAGATGTGGTTAATCATCAAGGCAGCTGCAGTTTCTGCCTTGCAATTTGGGGCTGGGAGACATTCCACCCACTTGGTAAACAAGCATGTCACGGTCAACATGTACTTATTCCCCCTAGCCGAGCGAATCACAGGGCCTACAAAGTCGATTTGTAAATCTGACCATGGCAGTGTCATTCCCCTCTTTTGTAAAGGCGCCCGGTGCGTGAGGGATGATGGCTGAAATTGTGCACACACAAGACACCCCTTCAAGTATTGGTCGAGGTCCTGCCCCATGTGTGGCCAGTATGCAACCTCTCTTAAGATTTCCAATGTTGTGTGAAACCCCCTATGACCGGCAGTGGCCGCATCATGGGCGTGACTTAACATCAGGCTTCGGAATGAGGTAGGAACCACCCACTGATCGTGGCCAGCTTTGGATTTCCTTACCAGCAAACAGTCTTGGATTCTGAACATTTTTGGACATTTCATCAACACTCTTAGGTCCTCTTTCCCAATGTAATCGGTATCCGTCAGGGGAAAGTTCTCAGGGTCCTCAAGGTGCTGGTAAAATTTACCAATAATTGGATCCCCCTTCTGAGCGGTAATCAAATCAGCATCAGGGGTCTCCTTACTCCATTGTGCAATTGAAAGGTCGTTGTGAGCATTTGTCTGGGACCTAGTGATAGCAGTGACCTGGATTTCCCCCAACAGGGACTCAATCTCAATTAGATCCCCTTGGATGGCCCCGGTTTTGGCCAGCTGATCAGCTAAGTCATTTCCAGTTTTGTCTGGTCCCTCTACTTTGGAATGACCCTTGATCTTTTTCCAATAGATGGTCATCCCATTCGAGGTGACCAGATCATCAATGTTTTGGATCAACTTCCCATGTTTCAAGGGTTTGTTGTTAGCACATAACATGCCTCTGGTTTTCCAATTAACCAGGTGCTCCACGAACCCGTTCCGTACATAATCCGAATCTGTGATTATGACCAGTTTGTGGAGTTGATGCTGGACAGCAGTGAGGATGGCCTGATGCACAGCCATCAATTCTGCCACCTGACTACTTCGGGGACCAATTTTGTATCCAGCGGAGGGTTCTGGGGACTCATTCACCCATGCATTCCCTACGCCAGCCACCAGTTCTTTCTCCCCGTTGTTGTCAACATGGTAAGAGCATCCATCCACATAGACAGTGGGCATTCCCTCACACTTGTCTTCTTCAAAGACTTTGTGTGGGGAATTAAGGTATGCCTCCATGTTGTCCTTGATTTTCAGACTTTCGTCCTCGAGACAGTTTTCTCTGGCACAATCATGCAAGTCAGCCAGACCTTGCGCGAGGGGACTCTTCTTGTTTTGGCCATATCTGACCTCCACAGGAAAGCCTTGCATTGACAGAATCCAGGAAGTAATTCGGGAATTACTCACATTTCCGGCCCGGATTCTGTCACTTTGGAGATATTGCAGAGGCTGGTGTGGAGTCTCCACTATGATGTGTTCCCCCTGGATAAACGGGCGGTAATTCTTCAATGCCCACACCGTTGCCAGGAGTGCCTTCTCACAATCGTTGAATTTTTCCTCCACAGAGGATAAAGTTTTGCTCGCATAGGAGATTACTTTATTGACCTTGTCATGCTTTTGGTATAATACTGCCGTCAAGCACGTATCAGAGAACCCCGTCTCCAGGAAGAACTCCTTGTTTCTGACCGGGTAAGCTAGGCAAGGCGCTTGTGAGAGGCTTCTTTTGAGTTGTTTTACCGCCTCGGCTTGTTCTGGACCCCATTCCCACTTGACCCCCCCCCTTCAGGAGATGAATCAGGGGTCTGGTGATCTCTGCGTAGCCCTCAATGAACTTTCTGCTGTAATTAGTCAGTCCAAGGAGGCTCCTTAGTTCCCGCAGAGTTGTGGGGTCTTTCAGTTTCTGAAGTGCTTCCACTTTCTTTTCCTGGGGACAAAGACCCTGAGGAGTAATCTCATGCCCCAAGAAGTTAACACGGGTTTTACACCACTGTGCTTTCTGAAAGGAAAGTTTTGCTCCGGCGGACCTCAACTGCGTCAGAACATAACGGATCTCCGCTATGTGTTCCTCCACAGATGAACTTTTGATGAGGACATCATCTACATAAGCCAGGTTACCCCTCGCACCCAGGTCGGGCATGGCCTTATGTAGGAAAATGTTGAATTCATTGCCGGAGTTGAGGTATCCAAAGGGAGTCCGGGTCCATGTGTACTGCTGGCCCCCAAAGGTAAAAGCCAGCTTGTATTGGTCCTCCCTACTGACAGGCACAGTCCAGTATCCATTGGTCAGGTCTATTGCAGTGAATACCTGTGACCCCTGGATCTGGGCCAGCCCTTGGTCAATGTAGGGCAGAGGCCATCGGGAAGTATGGACCCGTTTGTTGAGCTCCCTGAGGTCGGCGCAGAGTCTCCACTGGCCGTTTGGCTTCAATATTCCCAGCACCGGATTATTGAAGGTGCTGTGGACTGGACGGATTATTCCCCGGGACTCAAGGTTCTTAATTATTTCAGTAAGGGACTCCATTGATGCGAGAGGCAAGCGATATTGCTTCACAAACACAGGAGTCATGCCAGGGTCCGTGGGGATTGTGGTTGTGTGGATGTCAGTGCGACCACAGTCATATGAGTCTACCGCAAAGAGATCTTGGAAATCCAAGAAAACTTGTTTCAACTTTTGCTTTTGTTCCAGAGTCACACAGGCATCAGCTAGGTTGACTCTCTTCCACCATCTGCCTGAAGCCTGGAAAGACTTCTGGTTTGGCTATCTCCGCGGCCTCCTCCAGCTGGGTGGAGAAGTCCCTGGTCAGAGTGCTGATTTGGACTGGAGGCTTCAGGTGGGCAAGGCTGCCTTCATGAACCTGGAAAATCACCTCCTCCCTCCTGAAGTCACAAGTCACATCTTCCTTACCATAGGGGCAGGAAGTGTACACCAGGAAGTTCCCCCCATGCCGGGTAAAAATCCTGTCTGGTGTTGTATTGTCATCACTGTCACTGTCAAAACAGTCCTTGGGGATTGGTCCTAACAGTTCATTTACTAAGTCGATGGAAAAATGTCGGTCATCAACCGCCATTCCAATAATGGTGCCTGCGGCTAGAGTAATACTCTTTAAGTCGCTGTTATCCACCTCTATTGGAATGGTGTCATGTTCTATGTTGACTAATGGTGTTGGGTTTACCCCCAACCCTTGCTGTTGGAGAGAAGCATTTAGATGTATGTAAGCATCAGGGTTTTGCAAATATTGTCCTCTTTTAACTTTCACTTCCAGGGAGAATTGTCGGGTCCTTTCTGGGATGGTGACTTCCTCTTTTACCTGAATTTCAACTGCATAAGGTAGCAATTGAGCTGACCTAAATGCTTTTTCTGGATCATCAAAGCCCATGGGATTATCCGCTAATCGGGACCAAGCTTTGAAGTTTATTAGGTCCAAACTAATGGCAAAGCGATTGAGAATGTCACTGCCTAAGTAAAAGGCGGCAGGGACGTCTCGCACGACCCAACAATTGTGGACTTTGCTCTTGTTGCCAATGGAGATTTTGAGCATACACCTGCTTGGCAGGAGATGTTTGGAATTAGGTGCTTCCAGGTCCATTTCCCATTTGTCTATCAGTTTGAAGGTGGGAATGGCTGGATCTTTTGGGAGTTGGCGGAACATGGCTTCGCTGATGAAGCTCTTACCGTTGTTCACACACACTCGAGCGAGAACAGAGTCCTTCCCATCATTTAACTGAACAGGGATGAACAACTGCTCTCCAATTTGCTGAATATCAGCCAGGCTTTGAGCTGATTTCACATCTTTCTGGACTATAGGAATGGGAGTTTCAGATTGTGGATTGGTATAGAATTTCAGAGTGTTTCCTTCCGGTGTGGAATACCACCTTAAACTGGAAGGAAGGTTGATTTTCAGAAATAGAGAGGACCCCCCATCACCAGTCTGTTGTCCTACTGCTATGACTGTCACGTCTGGAATTTGGTGGTTCTGGAAGTGAAATTCTACTTGGTCAGATTTTTGTTCAACCATGTGGCAGGTGCCGTTTAAACTAACATGGTTGACACTCTGTTTTAATTTTATTGGTCGGCTAGTCTGGGTCCAGAGGACCTTGTTTACGCAATCTATTAGGGGTGACAACCTTCTCAGGAGGTCATTCCCTAGTAAACAAGGGGTGCCCTCTGGGGTCACAACTATGACCGGGTGTTTCAGCTTGTGTCGCCCAATTTTAATGTCCAAGTCTGCCGTCCCCTCGACGGGAATTTCCTTCCCATCAAAGTTCTGCAGTTGTCCAGGAAGAGAGGTGAGAGGAATTTGGTAATTCTCTCCCCTTCCTGCATTCAGTTCGTCAAAGGCCCTTCTGGACAGAAGGGTAGCTTGAGATCCAGTGTCCACCAGCGCTGAGATTGTACCCTGCCCCTGTACTTGTACCGGGGCATAATATCTTCCCTCCTTCTCCTCAAGGGGGCACAGATAATGTACATTTTTGGACAACTGGTGGGCTAACTTTCTGGTCTTGGACATGGCGAGAGAAGAGATTTGGGGAGAATTCGGGGGAGAGCCTTGGGAATCTGAAAGAAAAATTTGGCAACTGGAGATCAGAGCCATTGTGGGTTCCCCTGGCTCCGGTTCTGGGCCGCCCCCCCCTTTTTGGAGGCAGTCACCAGGATGAATTTGAACCAGGGGATTTTCTTGCTGTTGGTTCTGGGATGAGATGGTGGGCGGCGGTAGCTCAGTCTCCACATCTCCCCAGTCTGGATTTGCATCCCTAGGGACCCATTTTTCTTTGGGAGGAGTTCCCCCCTCTCTGAAGGAGAAGATCCTTTTCCCAGGATCCTCTGAGGATCCCTCTCCCTCAAATTGGAAGATCTGTACTTCCTCCTCCAACTGAGTCTGTTTGGGTCTTTTGTTTCTCCTACCCCCCCTCTGCTCCTTAGGAGGCAGACTTTCAGGGGCAAGAGATTTTGTTTCCGGTTCCTGGGTTTCCAGGGGCTGTTTACAAGTGAGGAAGGAAGCTTCCTCCAAGGCTTTACACCCCCCTTCCCTTTGTGCCTCCTCCCTGGGAACCGGTGAGTTATCGGGGTGCTGCCCCCGTCATTGTTCTGGAGCACCAGGTCCAGAGTTGGGTGCGTTCTGCGCCGGCACGCCCATCTGAGGGTTCTGCTGAGCCCTCAGTATGTGACCCAGATCCCGCGCCATGTTTTGAACCTGGCGCTCTAACTGGGAAACCCGCTCAGGCTGATACGGGGCCCTGTTTTCTCCCCTGGGCTGATCCCGGGAAGGGTAGCTGTCCCTCCTCTGGTAATACCTCGGATTGGGAAGATTTGGGTACCCCTCCACCCTTGGCCTCCCCTCTCCCGGATTCAGTGGTCTGGGCTCAGGGAATTGGGGAAAGAAGGATGGATGGTTTTGGGGCTGAAAGTCGGGTGGATATCTGGGGAAAAAGTTCTGCCCAGGGTTTGGTAAATTTCTGCCCTCCTGTGGGAAGTTTGGAGGGAAGTTCCCTGGGTTAGGTGCTTGTCTGGATCCCCCCCCTTGGGCTGGAGGAGTCCACACATAACCCAGGATGGGTCTGTTACCTTTGTAGCAAGGACTTACATAGTCAGGAGAGCGAGGGACCCCATTGGTGGGGCTGCCTCCCTGGCTCCCTGTCTGTGACTGGCCCGAGGACCTTCTGGGCCTAGCATTATTAGGTGCAGGTAGGTTTTTAGGCCCCCCCATCTCCAGATCCAAAACGGGGGTGACCTTTACCTCTGCCACCTTGACAGCAGCAGGGGTGCTGTTGGCTTTGGGGTTTTTCTGGGCATTGCTTTTATTTTCTATGGGCTTCTGCACCTCATAGATCCGGGTAGCCTGTTCAATGACCCAGTCTAAAGATCTTTTCTCGTGAAAATCCCTCACGAGCTGGGTCATGATATATTTGGGCAAGGCATGGAAAAATGTATTGACAAACTCTCTATCTGTGCGCACCCTTCTGGTGGTTTGCGCAAAAGCACGCTTTAACTCCTGCACAAATTCTCGTGGGGCCTGATCCTCCCCACATTGCAAATTGTAGGCTGCCTTGCGAGCCTCTTGAGGATTTCTGTGAACAGAAAAATGTTTCAGGATGGCCGCCTTATATGTGGACCATCTTAAATGATTTTGGTCCTCCAGCCCCGCAAAGAAACTGGAGTATTCCGGGGAGAAGGTCCACTTTACATATTGAATACAGCTTTGGCTGTCCTTCATATGGAAAGTCTCCATCATTTGCTCAAACAACTCTAAGTGCTCCCAAACAGAATACTTAGCGTTCTTATGGTAAGGCGTGATGACGCTCCTGATCGCCTTAATCTGCTTTAAAGGGTCCTTAAGCAAGGCCCTTTTTGCCTTATTGGCCTTTTTGGTTCGGGTAACCCTTGTCCATTCTTCCTCGGACTCAGAGGCACTGCTCCCAGAGGTTCCCGTCTGTTCTTCCAGGTTTTCCCGGATTCTGCGAGCCTGGGAATGGCTGGCAGAATGTGGGGACCTGGTCTCCTGTGTCCTGCGCAGTTCAGAGGGGTCTTCAGATTCCTCCTTGCTGCCAGGATTTGATGGGTACCCCCTCCACTGACCTAACTGGGCAGAGGTTTTCAGGATGCCCTTAATGGGCCTACTCTCCTGGGGTTCCCCATTGAACTGTACTGTACTTGGGTGCCCATACCCGGATGCCCACCCCTCCATTCCTGAGTGGTTCTGGCCTATGAGCCCCATACTCTTAGCTGGATAGTAATCTGCCATCCCTGTGGCCCTGTGCTCATGTGCGCCAGGGAACATGGGGGTGGCAGAGTCCAGGGACTGAGAGGTATGAGGGCCTCTGGTACTAGGGCTCCTGAGGTTATGCTCCGGAGTTTCCCTTTCCCAGCGAACCTCATCTCTATCCGCCCCTGCTCCCTGTTGCAATGCAAGAGCCTGCATTTGTGCCTTCAGTTCCTCTGTTAAGGCCTTACTCGACTCTATCAGTTTCTCCTGCATCGCTACCTGTTGTTGGAGCCTCTCATTGTGCTGGCAGAGAGCCTCATTTTCCCTCTGTGCTTCCTGGTTGGTCCTGGAGAACTGGGCCAGTCTTTGCTGCAGGAGGGTTACCTCCTGAGCTGTGTCCCTATTGGCCTTCTCCTTTCTTGCTAGAGCATCCTCCACCCTTCTGGTGTGCTCTACCAAGTTCTGGTTTTCTTTTTGGAGGTCACCCAGCCCCTGGAGGGCCAGGTGATTTTCTTCAATTTCCTTTTTTAACTGGCAGACTTCCTGGCCTAAGGCGTCTCTTTCCTGACTAAGAGCCTGCATTTGTGCCGCCAGGTCGTCCCTCTGCCTTTGAAAGGCACCAGCTTTCTGGCGTTCTTCATCAAACTCTGCCTGGGTATCCAGGTCTTTCAAGATCAGCTTGTTGCTCTCTACCTTCACTCTATCTAGATGACTTTGCAGGGTGGCTACCTGCTCCGTGCATGCCCTGTTAAAGTCTAATTGTTGCTCCAGCTTTTTCTGGCTCTGCAGCAAGGAGTCCAAACTGTCTTGGTGCTCCTTCTGCAGGGCCAGAAATCGGGTATCCTGGTCTGTCTTTTCCTGTTGTAGGATGCCCATATCCTCTTTTATTTTAATGATATATTGCCTACTATCATTTTCTGCCTCCTGGCTCCTCTGCAGCCTCTGCTCAGAAGAGTCCAGATCAGATTGGGCCTTCTGTAATGCCATCTGTTGCCTATTTGCCAGATTTTGGCTTTCAGCACATCTATCCTGCATGTCTCCCATATATAGGTACAGGTATGCTGCTATCCTGGTAATCTTATTGTGTTCCTCTTTGGCTTTAGGAGCCATATATAGTTCACTCAGGGCCACATGTAAGGGACCCTGATCTCTATATATATCTGACCCTGTTTCAGTGACCTGTTGTGTGATGGCCTGCAACCACACATCCTGGCCCTGTTCGGTCCACTCACCTCTCACAAATAGCTTATGCAAGAGGTGCTCTCTGGCTATTTTCATGTCTACTAAGGTCGTCATTCTAGAGATTGGTCTCTGTCCTGACTTACAGAAGTTTGTATTTTATTTTTGCAGAACAGAACTTTTCTTGGAGTGTCCCTTTTGAGGAATGCTTCACAGCGTAATGCAGCGTGGTGATCCGACCGGATGTATGTATCCCGTCAGTTAGCACACTGTATTAAGCTGCACAAGTGGTAAATCTAACCCAACGTCTCGGCTCGAGCCCCCAATTTGTAAGAGGATTCAATTCAGCACTACAGCTAAGTTAACGCCTAGTCTAGAATACTGAATGAAAACCCTTATTGATATATCTTTAGGTCCAGTTCATGCGTTCTGGATGACTACCCCTGTATAACACCCCTCTCTTGGAATCCCCCCGACCCCCCTGAGCCAAGAAGTAGTTCTGTTTTGCAAGTTTAAAAGGTTTATTTGATAATTTAAAATAGATATATATATCACGCTTTATAATAAATTAATAATTGAATAGCACACTTAATCTGATATGATAAAGATTAACAATGGAGAATCTGGCACTAGCACACTTCTTTATAATCACTAATGAGTTGACAGGAAATGGATAAGATAGCACACTGGTAAATAGGAACAAAAGTATAATGTGGTAGAGGATGCTTTATGTAAGCTCAGGTGGATGCAATATTCAATGAATGCAGTACAGAAAATACTCAATATGATTTCAACCAAACAATGTAATCACTTTTCTCTGGCTATTCACTCCCCCCCTCTTTATGCAATGCAAGGAAATGGGAGTAAAGCACACAGTTCTCAGAAATGCAATCAATGTAATCAGTTCAATCCAGCAAGCTTAGACAACAGAAAACAGATAGGAGTTTTGAAAACACAAGCCCAAATTGCTTTGATATGTGCTGGCAATGAATTAGAAATATGCTGGAAACGCTTTTAATTCCCTTTCAGAGGTTCAGGGTGAGTGGTATCTAGTTAATATTAGTCCAGGCTCACACTAGCAATGAGGCAGGGATAGTTAGCAGGTTAAACGAATTTCTGGCAAATGGAAGGCAAGCAGCAGCAGTTTTTACATGTGAAGAAATTGCAAATCGCGGTAAAATTCGCGGATGCGTGTTCCGCGATTGCGGTAAAACTATAAGGGGTAGGAATGCGGTTCTTGGTGCGATTCAAAGCTACGATTCTAAGCTATCAGAGGAAAGTTACTGCAAGTCTCTAGCCCAAACGGTCGCGGAGATATGAGCGATTTAATAAAGGTCGTTTTTGGGTTTGCAAATTTCAAAAGCTCAAAATGACAAGTGCAGCTTGCAACTAGAAATGACAGGTGACAGCTAGGAGGCAGTTCTACTTAGGTTAAATAGATTGAATTAGATGAATTTAAACTAAGAGATTGGTTCTGCACAGTTTTCTAGGTACTCACACTATATTCTTGAGTGAAATGGGCCTCGCCATGGATCTGGTCAGGGTTTTGGACTGGACTCTGGTCTGGTCTGGCCTCTGCACTTCACAGTGATCTGGGTCAGCTCTCTCTGCTGGTCTGGGTCTCTCTGGGTACAGCACTGCTTTCTCTCTGGTCTGGTCTCTTAGTTCTGGATAGATTGAAGTCTCTAGTTTGGCTTTCTGGAGGTTGATGGAGGTAAGTATGGATTTTTCCGGCAGAGCGTCCCGCTGCAGATGGATTTGGAAGGTCCCTATCTGTCCTGTCTGTCTGCTTTTATGTGTTTAGAATGTGGGTGTGTTCTAGCATCACTGACCCTACCTCTCTCTGTTTCTAATTGGTCAAACTTCCATTTATCATTTGATTGGGGAATGAACTGTGAGTCAGAGTGATGTCATTTTACAGCCTGCAGAAAGTCCACTCCTCCTGTCAACTTACACACAAATCTAGATTTGAAACAAATACATATTTGCAGAGGTACATATTGTTTTAAAATCATATGCACCCATCATGCATTACAGGAGGTATCCCCATTCAAACTCTGCTCTTCCTGGGAGCTTGCATTCAGAACTGGCACATATTTCACTTTTTAACTGATTTTGCAATTTCTGACATTGACCCAACTTTACATACATGTGTGCAGGGAGTAGGGACATTAACTGATGAAGTTTCAGATTTTTAACATGCATACATTTAGAGTAATATCCACTTTTCCGCTGACACCCCCCTGAACATGCCACCGGGTCGAAAAACCTCTTAAAATGTGGGCAGAAAAATCACAAGAATTATGGTATCATTTATAAAATTTTCACATGTCCGCTCTATGAGTTATTCATCTTTTTAAAGTTATGTTCTGGCTCCAAAGGGGTGTGGTTTCCCAGGTCACATGGTATAGAAACCAGTCTTTCCAGTTTCTGCCAAGCCAGCTTGCTCTCACAGGCAGTGCTCCTCCCAGCTCCTGCCAAGAGGAAGCTACAATTTACGACTGCGGTAATAAAAACCCTTGCCTGAGTGAAGAGGGCTTTGTTCACTCTCCTGCAGAGCACAGATAATTCAATTATCAGATAGATGGCATATCCTTAGTGTGGGCAGCAAAAGGAAGGTTGGCCTGGGAACACAGCTGTGACTCAAGTTTCCCTTCTGATGGGGGTAGTTGCCAGGCAGAATTCAGTTCCTTACGCCAGGTTTCAGATAAAATGTCACTTTTTGTTCCCCAGTTCCTGCATTCAAATAAAACTAAACATTTTCACATATGCAGCTAGAAGGCTGATTCTAAGTTTAAAACTATGACATTTAAACAATTGCAACCTATGTGATACTCAAAAGTAGGTCACTCAGTCAATTTAAACAATTTCGATTTTAGTGTCTTTAAATCCAGTGCAACTTAAACTGCTGACTCCATAGCAGTTTTGTTATAAGCATTTTTCTGGGCTCTTCATTTCCCAGATTTTGTAGGCACACAAAACTCCATTCTACCAAATGTCTGCTGGTGTTCAGTGAATATTTTGCACATATTGCAATGTTTGAAATAGGCACTTTGGCTTGCCTTCAGAGAAACACAGGGTGGTTTTAAACTGCCGGCTTTTGGATAGTGGTGAGTACTGGTACTGCACCCTTTTTTGGGATTTAAGAAATGAATTCCCCACAATTCTAGGTTGCATTTGGCAATCAGCATTGCCATTCCCCATGGTTTCAGACTACTGTGCGGGTAGTCCAATGGTGGTTTTAGGCAGTGTCCTTCTGTGCCCATAACATCGGCAAAAATGAGTGGCAGCCTATTCTTCATGCATTTCCCTGTGCATTTTCTGGGAAGCTCTGGCCATCATGATGTTTTCATGTCAGTACTGCACAGTTTTGAGGTAGGGCTAGGATGCATGGGTAAATACATCCCACACACCGCCCCTGTCCAGCATATGCAAAGAAACTTGTGATGAACTTTAAGTAGTTTGAGGCGCCCACCCACATCCTACAGGTAGCTGTACACAAACACCCCACCTACTATACACTACAAACACCCAGCGTGTCCCAAAATGGTTGGTGCCTGTGTGTCGCACCATCAGTGCAGAGATCCCAAAGGTGTGCAAAGGACACCTATGCACATGCACACAAAATATTCCACCCAAAACGCGCCCTGCGGACAGCCGTCCCAACGGAGAACATGCGCGACATCACAATGGGACCGCACCCACTCTGCGTGTGGGTCTTTATGTCGCAGACACGATCGGGACCCTCGACAGTGGAAAAGTGCAATGTTCTGCAATCTACGAAGTGTTATTGGGAAATTACACACTTACAAACTCCCCACAATGTGCCATTGCACATGTATGTATTTGGGTCAACGAAATAGGCCTCTTTGCCGGTTGCAAGGTCTCCGTAGCAGCCCTACAAAAGGTCATACCCCAGACCTGCTCCGTATTCTGTGTGTAGCTTTTCAGAACAGAGTAGCAGCCTACATAGCTGTGAGCTGTAACTGAGTTTGGAACAATTTCTGCTATGCTACATTACCACTTAACTGAAAGTGCCTGCAACTCACTCACTCTGCGAGCGGAAGTAACCGCAACTAAAAATACAGTTTTAAGAGTTAACAGTCTCAAAAGACAAGAATGTAAAGGCTCAAATGGAGCACCCATTAGGAATTTTAGAACAAGGTTCAAATCCCAACCGGGCACCTGGAAAGGTGATGGTGGAAACACATTAGTGAGCCCCTTCAGAAAGTGAAAAATTAAAGGAATTTTTAAATAGGAACTTTCCTCAGACAAGCGCTTAAATATGGACAGCGCCGCCAGGTAACCTTTAATGGTACCCACTTGCAGGCCCTTGTGGGTTAAAGAAAGCAAAAAAGACAGAACCACAGGAATGTCACATGAAAAAGGATCCACATTCTTAACTCTGCACCAGTCGGAGAACTTTCTCCAACGGCAACGGTACAGGGACTTTGTTGCAAGCCGTCTGGCCGAAAGCAACACCTCCATCACGTCTTCAGGGAGGTCCCAATCCTTATACCTCAACCTTTTAGAAGCCAAGCGTGAGGGTTGAGGGATCTGACCTCTGGATGGAGAACCTGACCCACCCCCTCCCGTGAGAGCAGATCGTCTCAGTAGGGAAGGCGACGTAGAGGGCAGATGGACAAGTCGAGAAGGTCCGGGTACCACGTTCTCCGGGCCCATGCCGGAGCAATGAGGATCATCCGGGAACCGAACCTCTGTAACCTCCGCAGCACTTGCGGGATGACGGGGACTGGAGGAAACGCATACAGCAGTGGGAAGGACCACTCCACAATGAACGCGTACCCTAAGGCTCCTCTTGGAGGAAATTCCCGCAAGCAGAACCTTTCGCACTTCCGGTTGACACTGGAGGCGAAGAGATCCGCTTGTGGGGTCCCCCAAAGGACAAAGATCTCCAGGAGAATCTCCTGAGCCAGCTCCCACTCGTGAGAGATCGCGCTGTGCCTGCTCAGAGCGTCCGCCGTCTCGTTTGCGTCTCCGCCCAGATGAACTGCAGGGATCGAAATTTCCTGCTGGATGGCCCAGGACCAGAGCTGCATCACCTCCCTGCACAGAGGAAGTGACCCTGCCCCCCCTTTTTGTTGAGGCAGTGCATGGCCACTGTTGTCGTCCATCCGAATCAGGGCATTCTTCCCTCGCACAGTCAGCAGAAAAGCCTTCACAGGGCAAGCCTGACGGCCCTCAGCTCCAACAGATTGATATGGAGTCTGGACTCCGACGGAGACCAACGACCGCTGACTGTCAACTCGTTGGCATGAGCTCCCCATCCCGTGAGGGATGCGTCCGTCACGATAGTCACCTCCGGCCAGCGTAGCCAAAACAGAGCCCCCTTCATCAGATTACCTACGACGGCCCACCACAGAAGGTCCCGGGCGACCGAGGGTGGCACCTGAACGGGGTCCGACATCCTGCCGGAGGACTGTGACCATTGCATCTTCAGAGCCCACTGCAGAGATCTCATCCGCAGTCGAGCCTCTGGTACCAGAAGAATGCAGGATGCCATGAGGCCGAGCAACCTCAAGAACTCGAACGCCGGCAGACTCTGGGCATGTTGAAACTTGTGCACCATCTCCAGAATGTGATGAGCCCTTACCTGTCATGATGCCTACCCCCGGGCATCCGGATCGAGTCCATCAGCCCCGGGAGCCGGCATCCAAATACTCATTAAAACCCCAACAGCCCCGGCTGGGGGCTGTTTGGATTCAGTCCTGGAGCCTTAGGCTCCAGGCTCATCATAGAAATCAGTCCTGGCGTCATAGGTGCCAGGCTCATAGACTTTACTTACCTTATGCAGACCATGCTGCAAATGAGTCCAAGCCAATGTGAGGCCTGGATGGGACTATTTTATTACAAGGACTATTTTTTACCTGGGTGTGGTTCTGGGGAACTTCTTACCTGGGACTACTTTGCAGGCTATTTAAACCACGCCCGAACAGCAGCTCATGCTTCTTGTTATTCTGCATCCAGCAGCGTAACGCTCACCGTGTCTGCAAGTCAGCATCCAGTCTTCTGCCACGCCCGCCTCGAATCCAGAGCTCCTAGACAAAAGGAAAAGAAAGGAGAAGAGGTTAGATCACGGACATTATTTGATTCCTTACCTGATTCCGGACCCAGCACATCTCAGAGCCTGGAAAGGACATTATTTCAGCATGCGTCGATATGCCAGCAGCAGCGCCGCGTTATACTCACCAGTCCACCGCATCTTTCAACTCGGCGCTGCCTCCATCATTTTCTTCATCGAAACCCAGAACCTGGGGGGAAAACAAAAGGAATAACAAGGTGAACCGAGAAAACCGACAAAGACAATCTCTTTGCCACCATAGGCTTACCTGCTTTACCACCGGCGGTATTATCCTTTAATTCGCCGCATCTTTCTATGCCGCACCTATAAAGGGAAAGAAAACAGCAAGTTAAACTCATGCAAATTTTACCGGACAGTGTTTGGTAATACAGACTCTTACCTGAACGCCATCAGCTGCCTCCAGGCAATATTCTTTTGGACCCAGCTGCAACCTAACGAGGGAATGGAACAAGAGTGAACATCGGAAATATTGAACTCTTTGAACTTTATAGACACTGGAGTCAATATTCCTCCGGAACTCCTCCAGTACCTTCAAACCAGTGAAGTAACTGGTATCTACGCGCCCCTGCATGCCATGCAGGATGGAGAGCTCATCATTTAAAAACATAAGGTGAGGTTAACAAGAGGGGATATCGGAGGTGATTAGAGGGGTGAACGAGAACAGTTGGGGGTGGGGGGGCCATCACTAAAGTCCACGGGTGGCTAAATCCCTTTCTCCACTTGCAGGAGAATACTTCTACAAGTCCAGCAGACAAGATTAGGCGGGCCAGTCCAGACTGTCATCTCTTCACTACGCATCACGTTGGTGGAGACCGCAGCGGTCCGGGTCCGATCGACGCCCCTGTGGGAACCAGGTGAGCGTAACATCACCTGGGAAGGGAAACACTGCCCCACGGATGTGTCGAGCACTGCTCCGATGTACTGGAGCCGCTGGGTTGGCGTCAAGTGGGACTTCTTTAAGTTGAGGGAGAAGCCTAGCCTGTGAAGGGAGTGGCAGGTGATGGACAGATGATCCAGGACTTGCTCCGGAGGGCGCGCCCTGATCAACCAATCATCCAGGTAGGGGTAGACGTGAATCCCCCCCTTTCCTGAGATACGCTGCCACCACCACCATGACCTTGGTGAAAACCCTTGGGGCGAAGGTCAATCCGAACGGCAGGACGCAAAACTGAAAGTGCGAGTCGCCAACCGCGAACCTCAGGTACTTCTTGTGCTTGGGATGGATCGCCACATGAAAGTAAGCGGCCCTGAGGTCGAGAGACACCAACCAGTCCTAAAGTTGAAGGGGCTGGAGGACTTAGGAGAGAGTAACGATCTTGAACTTGTCCTTCCTGAGGAGTTTGTTCAAACCACACAAGACCATGATGGGTATCGATCCCCCCTCTTTCTTTGAAATCAAAAAATAAGGGAAATACCATCCCTTGTTTCTCTCCGCTACAGGCACCAGTTCTATGGCGCCTTTCTCCAGCAGGGCTTTTGATTTCGTGCGCAAGGAGCGGATCCGGACACTTCAAAGAGAGATTCCCCGGTGAATTGTTGTGAGGCCTCTGCCGAAAGGGAAGACAGTAGCCCTGGGCTATGATCTCCAGAACCCACACATCTGAAGTAATGGCACGCCATTCTACAAGATGGTGCGCCAGCCTTCCCCCAATCGGTGGACCATGGGACATGGCCTCATGACTGACCTGAAGCGGCTGTGGCAGTGCCTGAAGGCAAGGAGGCAACTGCCCGGGCGGCCTTGGCACCTCGAGTACCTTGGTTTCCACCTCTGGTACTACTACGTTGGCCTCTTTGACTTGCAGCCCCCCTCGATCTACCACAGGTTGAGTAATATTGCCTCCCCTCCATTGCTGTCCCCTAGGACGAAAAGGCAGAGCTTGGCGAACTGCAGCGCTCAACGACTTTGCCGCAGCTTTGGAGGTCTGCAACCTCTCAAGGCTCTCGTCAGCCTTGCTGCCAAAAAGATGTTCACCATCAAAGGCCATGTTGAGAAGCAGGGCTTGAACATCAGGAGCAAACCCTGACTTCCGCAACCACGCAAATCTGCAATTACGGTGCTCGCCACCATGGACCGGCTGACGCAATCTGCCATGTCCAGACCCAACCGAACGGATTCACACTTGGCATCTTTGCCATCCTGAACAAGAGCAAGAAAACCATCCCGTTCCTCCCCTTCGGGAATATGTTCAGCCGCCAATGAGACTGTTAGGGAGAATTCTCTGTTTAGGCTGAATTTCCCTACCTAGTGAGTCCCCCAGCAGCTTTGCTGGATTTCTGGGGTTTCTTTTTTTCTCCTGCCAAGAGTGAGACTCTTTTTACCCTCACTCTTGGGCATGTTAAAGTGTGTTTTCTTGGTTAAACCTTGTGTTGAATGGGCTATGGGGTCTTTTACTCCATAGGGCCTCATGTATTTTTGTGATGTGGGTTACACAGCACCCTCTGTGCCGTGACCCAGGGGTGTCCTAGGGACTCCCCAACATAGACTCCATACCCTGGGACTGACTACTGTCTCCCAGGGCATGTAAAGTCACCAAAGACTTTGCTAGTCTTGAATCCTGAACAGAACCAGTACAAACCATCATATTGTGGACGTACTGGCTGGGGCAATTCGATTGCCCCAGGGTCTGTTAGTCGAGGGGGCACGTCTCCGTCCCCCCTGATCGAGTTTTGGCTGGTGGCAGTGGAAACTACTTTTTATATTCCACCGCGAATATTTCCCTATGGGATTTCCCATTGTTTTAGGCTAACACATTTAATTATTTATTTACGGTAGCCTTAAACATACCGCCGGTTTATATATTTATTATTATAACTCCGGTTGGGACTTTTTGCCAAAACTTGATTCTAAAATGGCGTTGGCGTTCGCCTCTGTAACTCTGACCCAAAGTGGAGCCCTTTGTTCCACTTTTGGCGGGCTTCTCCACAGAAGCCCTCCAAAGTGGTGCCACTCTGTCTGGGGTACTTAGGAGGGGTGGAGGGGGATTTAGGCACCCTGGACTGAGTTACCTTGGTAACTCAAGTCGCACTCCGTCCTGATTGGCCCAAGTGGTGAGCCGGCCGGCTCACCACTTAGCATGTTTGAGTGACAGCTAGGCTGGGTGAATGGGGGTTTGCTGCATAAAAGCAGGGCTTTGGGGACTGGAACTTCAGAAGTCGCCACAGGACCAAGAATCCGACGAGGGAAGAGCTGAGCCGACCTGCTTCGACGACACCACCCGGTGGAGCCCTGCTGAACCGTCTCACCACTTTTTCCAACGACCGAGGAGAACTCTTAACGGAGTGGCTCCTTCCCTTGACTGGTGGGGACAACCAGTTTTCACCTTCTTTCCGCTTCTCGAGGTATCTCGTGGCCGCCTTGCCCGTGCCAAGCACCCCGGCAACCGGAACCCCTCCACTTTTACCCCAACCGCGAAAGTCGGTACAACCCTTTAACCGGAGGACTCCGCGGCTGGTTTCTTCCCGGGCAGTGCAACGACCTTCTTCTTCTGCTCTTCAGCGAGATCTTCTTCTCCCCTGACCGACGTCGAGCCTTGCTGCCACTGCCTGGAACAACTGCCACCGCTGGAGGATCCTTTCCGCTTAAGGTACCGTGTTCCGCCTGGCTTCCCTTGCCACCGACTGTACGAGGTAGTTTTAGCCCTCGGCTTTCGATCCTGGGATTGCCTGGGACACTTTGGCTAAACTTTCTGAGCCTCTCTAACTCTTTTCCGAACTCTTTTGCAAGACTCTGAATCCCTACCAACTGTGTGATCTTGGGCACGTTTTCGCTCTGTCTGCTCTAAGAGGGGGCCCTGCTTAGTGACTCTTGCTCACCTGTGACTTTGTGCTTCTTTGAGCTTACCAAAAGTGTTCTTGACCTTAGAGTGGTGTGTTTATCCTAATTCTGCTCTTTTTCCCTCCCTTCTTTAACCTACTAGAGTGTCATCTAACGTTAAGCGCTCACCTCTGTTTTAATTATGTGGTGTTAACCTAGAGTTGTCTAGATAGGAGTAAGGGTTGAAATTGCTTTCATTATAACTGTGTTTGAAGTGTTTTTACTATATTTTGCTACAGTGATTTCAATTTATGTGTGTTTGATAAATAAATAACTCTATACTTTTGAAACCAAGCTCTGGTCAGTGTTTGCTTGTGCTATTGTGCCCGAGTACATATTGTGTATGCTTTACATACTGCCTAACTCTTCTTGAGGGAAGTCTGACTGCTCAGCCACAGCTACCAGGTAAATCTGGGTGGTGCAGACTGCTACCAAGTGGGTTTACTGCTATACCTGTAGTCTTAAATCTTTTGCAGTGGTCCCCAAGGGAACTGCACAGGTTTCTGCCTAACAGAGACAATTCCACAGAGTATGAGTGAAACGTGCTAAGGCACACACGGAGTTGGCTGCCTGTAAAGCCATACCCCCTGAAGGAAACACTTTCTTCGCCCAGCCATCAAAACATTTGTCGTCCCCATCAGGAGGTATGGTAAGGTACGACGCCTGTTTTGCCGGGGCCGTAGCTGCCTGCACCACCAAACTCTCTGGAGTGGGATGCGTAGTCAAGTAGCTGGGGTCGCTACTGGCTGGACGGTATTTCTTCGGCAAAGACTTGCTCACTGCCGGGAGACTCTCCGGAGCAGTCCAAGCCGCTGCCACCCTTCTTTGAAAGGCCATATGGAATGGCAGTACCAGGTCAGTTGGTGGACCTTGGTCAAGGATATCCGTCAGGTCATCCTGCAGAAAATCCACTGGGGGCGCAGACCACCCCAAGTATTCCGTCACCCTCGACATAAGGCGCTGGTATGAGGACTCAGCGTGCGTGCCAGGCTCAGGCCTACCGAACTCAACCTCCGGATAGGTGTCCAGACCACTGGCGGCATGCAAAGACTGACGCAGGTCTTCCAGCTGGCTATGACCAAACATGAGTTCATCAGGAACCTCATCAGGAACCATGCCTTCATCAGACCCTTCATCCACCTCAGAGATGTACTCCAGTGGCTGGAAGAAATCCCTGGATGAGGGCACAGAAAAAGGCTCAAATACAGGCCTTACTGACTTCTGCAGGGCCTTTCTCGGAGTTTCCACCGGTCTCCGGGGCACCTCCGATAAAGCCTCCTCAAAAGGCGTGGAGGGTGTCTACAGAATCAGCATTGAGCGTGGCGCCGAAGGCATCGACACAGGCCTCGAGGGCGGAGTCCCAAGCATGTCCTTCGACAGCCTGGGCACCAATGGCATCGACGGCTTCCTCGGAGGCAGAGCCTCGAGAGAGTCCTTTGATGGCCTCGGCGCCAAAGGTGTCGATGTCTTCTTCGAAGACCTCATAGGCTCCGACAGTCTCGAGGGCGTCGAGGACCGGGACCTGGAGCGTGCATGGCTAGAACGATCCACCTTGTCCGACCGGGACCTCGAAGGTGCCCGGTGATCGCGACGACCGCTTGAGCCCGAAGGCATGTGAACAGCATCTCTAGCACGTTCCCTGCTGGCGTCTTTTGACGGCACGGACGGAACTGAGCCCTGCGACTGAAAAATCACCATCATCTCCTTACGAAATGAATCCCATTCCGCAGGAGTGGAATGCTTGTTGGGACAAGCAACCTGCCGACAGGCGGAGTCCACGGACGAGGATGGGGAAGCGACCAGTGATGGTGCTTCCGTGAGTGCCTCGAAGAGGCAGAGGAATGGCAGGACCCACTCTGGGACCGAGATCCCCTGGACTTACGCCAACGATGTAGAGTCTCGCCCCTCGAATCGTCAGTCGAAAGCCCGGTGGATTTCAACTTCTGGGACTTGGCCACCTTACTGACAGAAAGCTTCTTATTATGCTCCCGCAAGGCCTTCGAAGTTAACGACTGGCACTCGTCACAATCGTTCGTGGCGTAGTCCTCACAGAGGCACCAGAGGCAGGCGTCGTGCGGGTCCATCAGCGACATCTTGGAACCGCAGTCCCGACACTTCTTGAAACCCAGCCGCGAGGTAGAAGATGACGAAGACATCATGGAAATCTTCACAATCGAACAGGTTTGAAGAACCGAAAGAATAGTACTCAGAAGAACCGAGGTGCGCCGAGATCTCTGAAGCGAACATGTCCGCAGAAAAAATGGAACTGAGGCTACGGGCGTTGTGCGTCCTACTTATAACATACGGTGCGTCGGCCAGACGGAGGCCCTCGAGGACAGCGTATCGATGCAGGACGCAGACAATTTTCCGAAGCAGCACAGCTGTGGTGATTACCTGTCATAGATATGGAATACGTCGGAGGACCAAATCCCCTCGAAACACCTTTATTTTCAGTTTTTATAGGGTTTTCTGTTTTCTTCTCCTGACATTCTTACAATAAACTTTTCAACACCTCCTGTATATGGGGAAACAAAAGAGCATCACCAATGCTGGACAAAGAAACGTCATTTGCATGGAAACACACCACATTTCGAGAATGAATGCTGTCATGGTTGCAGAAGAACATCCCCACGAGCAGACAAAAAAAAAACACACCACATGTTTCTATTGAGGAGACCCCTTACAGCCTCTGGCTGGGAACAGCATAGGATAGTCCCATACTCTTCTTCGTGTTATGGCAGAGAAAACCACCTGGGCAGCGGGAAAAAGCCTCCTCACTGCCTTCATGAACCTCTTCAGTTGATGGAACAAACGTGAACAAGTCATGTAACCCAAATGCATGACGCCATAATGCACGATGACAGCGTGCACTGTAGCAAAACTGGCCACTTGTCTGCAAAGGTCAAGCATAACGCCAAAACTACAAACATCGACAGCGCACCACAATGCAGCAACTCCTTCCAAACCAAAATCGCCATCAAGTGCCTTTCCTAGGAATACTTTTGCAGATCTACCCCAAAGGCATCCCCCAAAATCAATACAATGCATTTCTCCCTGTCAGCCCTCCTCACTATGCAGAGTAATAAAAAATATTATTACTGCCCCTTCCTGCGAACCACACCCTCAGTACCCGATTGGATAATCCCCACAGTCCCATTTCCATTGGCCTGCATGGTGAGAAGCGCAGCCTGTGGCACATGCGCTTCCCCAACTACCGCGAGGGCCGCGCCCCAGTAAAGCAGGACCAGCCTTCCCTTTCCACTGTTTGTCGAGCACTATCTCATTGGGTACTGTTAAATAGTACACTTTAGATGTACCGTTACACATTCAGAGTGCAAGTGGCGTGTGATTCAAAAGCACCTACAGTAGAAAGTTCTGTAAAACTATCCAAGATTGCAGCATCCACATTGCCACCCATCACTGCAAAGTACAGGTAGAAATATTTTCTGTACACTATTTTTACAACTCTGTTAGTGCCTCTGAGCAGGCTGTCTGCCACTAAACGTCCACAACGTACTTACAAGACATACTGTTCTTTCTCCCATCACCTACAATCTAGTGCCACTGCAACGGAATATGCATTCAATGTTTTCATTTACCCATATTAGCCATTTTAATATCCAAACAGTAACGGTCTTCTTTCCTAACAATGCTACAAATTTTGTTCTGCTCTTACCCATCTTCTACAAAATTCGTAAAAATATCGCACAAAAGCAGCATTCAATGTTTCTTAGCAACGTACATCAAGTACATACAGTGCATGCACACAAACAGGATGCCTTCCCCTTATCTGCACACTTTAACAATAGCCTTCTGCAGTTCTCTGTACAAATAGACCTTCTGCCACAGTGTTTGCGTACACACCACAAAAAGAAACCTTATTGAGCAATGCGTTAGCCTCCACAGCCTCATTTCCATGCCTGCCATCCTGAAAAGGGCCAGATGTGGCACGTGTAATCCTGAAACTACAGTGGAATCCGCAGAGTTATCGTGCTAGGAAGGGGAGGGGGGAAGACATTTTAAACAGGGTAGGGTATTGGATCTGTAGTGGTGGCTCTGAAAAGATAATATACATTTTCTTTTTTTTTTTACATGCTTGCAAACAACCTTTTCTTTTTTCTCCTCTTTACATATGTTTCCGATTACTTCTCCTCCTTACTTTACCGAATTCTGGTCAACGCTTCTTCAGTGTAAAAGGCATTGCCAATGGCGGTCAAATAAATGCCATTTCTATCGAACCACTGCATATTTTGCGACCTCATGATCTCAGTGGGTGGAGGACATCCCAGCAGTGCGCATAAATTCACACATGCTTCTGTTTATAAGACACCTTCTGAGCTCTGGCTGGGGACAAATTACACCGGCTGGTCCCATACTTATCTTGGTGTTATGCATGAGAAAACGACCTTGGCAGTGGGAAAAATCTGATTCACTGCATTCAGCAACTTTTTCAGGTGACGGACCAAACGTCCACATGACAAGTAACCCAAATATAGACTTCCATAATGCACCACAACAACATTAATGGTAGCCACAGAGGCCACATATCTGCAAAGGCGAACCATTCCGCGGGAACTCCACTCATTGAGACTGCCTCACAAAGCATCCACTCCTTCCAACCCGAAATTAGCAGCAACGCCTCTTTGCACGGCACACTTGTGCAGATGTTGCACAAAGGTATCACCCACGATCAGCACTGTGCGTCTCTCAATCTCTACCAACCTCACTACACAGAGTAGTGGGGAAAAATAGAACCGTCCCTTCCTGTCAACCACACCCTGAACACCCGATTGGATAATCCCCACAGTTCCATTTCCATACCCACCATGCTCAGAATGGCAGGATGTGGCACGTGCGCTTTCCAGTTACAGCAAGGGCCGTGCCCCAGTAAAGCAGGGACAGTACTTCTTTCCTTTTCACTGTTCTTTTTCCAGCACTCCCTCATTGGGTACTGTGAAATATTCACACACGCATGCAACAATGACAGCCAAGACCTCTGCATCCAACACTATCATTTCTGTACAGCACTCCATATTTACCGTTAAACACTTCGAGTGCCCGTCGCCTGTGCTTCCAAAGCACCTCCAGTAGAAAGTTCTGCAAAAGAATCCACGATTTCAGCATCCAAAATCATCCATAGCGGCACCCATCACGACTTTGGGCATGCACACAAGAGTCTAGGCCTTGCCCACACCCTGCACAACATAATGGAGCCATGCATGCGAACATGTGGCCAGATAGCACAATCCACAAACGTACCATAGCCAGCAGCACCTGTACCCAACCCCTGAACCATAACACAGCGATGCATAGAAACATGTAACAGTTGGCAGAATCCACAAACATACCACAGCCTCCGGCACCCCTACCCACTTCCATTCACCAAGTATTGTGTCACTGTCAGCCAAACCACAAAATCTTCACAACATGGGCCCTACTCCCACCAATCTGCACAAAGCAGAGTATCCAAGCACATAGAAAATCCACTTCAACCCTACCCTCTTCTATACTGACAGTATTCCAATACTGCACCCAGTGGCCACACTGCAGGACTTGTCACTGCACCATCTCCAGCCATACAGCGAAAACTGTAGGATGTTCTAACAATGACCACACCCATGTAACCAACAATATACGCAGGTCAGCTCACTTCTTGTGCTCCATCAAGTCTAAAATGTGCTTCATAAGCATTCTTCACAGGTCACCACCCTGTGACTGATGCAGAGTTCAAACTGCATTGCTACGGTGGGTGTGGTCAAGGCCTTGGCGCTTGGGGCCTACGGCCTTTGGCCATGTACCCAAGAGTCTTGAACACACCCACCACAACGTATTGCAACTATGCATTCCATAATGTGACCAAGTACCAGAATCCACAAACGTACCACAGCCACTGGCACTCAGAATACACAAACATAACACAGCCTCTGGCACCCCTACCCACTTTGATTTACACACTATGTTGTTACTGCCAACCGACCCAAATAATTGTTCACAACAGTGGCCTTTCTCCCAACACTCTATTCAGTGCACAAAACCAATACTTTATAGTGCAGTACAGTAGTCAGCACTCTGCGCAATGGACACTACCCAAGCCCATAAAATATTCAGTTCAACCCTATCCACCTCTATGCACACACTATTAGAACATTGCACCCAGTTGACACACTGCAGTATCCAAGCACATAGAAGATGCACTTGAACCCTACCCTCTTCTATACTGACAGTATCCCAACAATGCACCCAGTGGGCACACTGCAGGACTTGGCACTGCACCATTACCAGCCATACACCGAAAAATGTAGGATGTTCCAACAATATACGCATGTCAGCTCACTTCTGGTGCTCCCATGGAACCAACCATGCATGTAATGCTGACAAACCACACACACAAGGCAACAATGTCAAACCTATTTGCAACCAGGGCCCATAGTTGTTGGTGCAAGGCCTCCAGCCATACATGGAAGGGGCTACGGGCTTAGCACACGCAACACAACACAGCATGCGCTATGTTACAATGTTTATATCATGTCCAATGCACTCCCCTTCTGCAATTGAGCTGCCATCTGTCCCCACGTTAAGAGGTCGCAGCACGAGCTACCGTGCCGTAACAAAGGCTGCCTGTATTCCCCACACTTAGTAGTTGCCTGTGGAGGGACCAGTGCATTTCCACAGTACACATGGATACTGCAGGCACACCACCGTCTTCTTCCACCTAATAACATCTCAGATGAACCACTTCTCACTCCCCCGACCCCTTCCATCCCTTCTTCCAACCACCACATGGCGTAAAGTATGTTTGCCAGGCCCTTTCGTCGCTGCACTGTCCTCCGATACACCATGGTGGTGTTTCCCAAAAATGTTGATGCACAGCACATTTCCCTCCAGCCAACTACTGGCCGCGTCCAATGTTCGCAGACATCACGGAATACTGCAAGCCAATGAGACTTTTGTATGCAGAGGGAACAGGGAAATGGGTCCGCGGCGCAGAGCCAGATATCACTAATTTTTTTAGACATACATTCAGTTCTTTGCAACAAAAGTACTTGTCGGATTTCCACCAAACACACAAAAGCACACTTTCAGAACCAAGCCCCCGTTCCTGCTGCACGTTTGGTTAAAATCCGTCCAGCCTTTCGGTCTGTGGGTTGCCCATTAAACTATGGAAAAAAAATTAAATTTGGGGAACCCCCTATACCTTGTCCAAAAAATAGAAACAAGTTTATTAATTCAGTTAAAACATATCAGCAGACACAAAACAGACAGTGGAAGGACGCCATGGGGGAATCCTGTAACACGACGCATTTCGCTCTTCCCTGAACGCTTGGTCACGTAAGACGAACAAAGACTAAAGTCCCAATAAGTATACAGGCTTAGCCCCTTTGTTATGTCGCCTATCTCCAGAGGGTTATTCCACGAGTAGTAACCATGGCAGCCATGTTGGAGTGAATCAAGTACTCATACTGTCAATGGATAACAGACAGGTAATGATGGAAAAGAATATGGTACATACCAATAACTAGAAACAGGTGATGAACCCAAAGTGGGAACATAAACAAAACCAAGATAAACATTACTTGGAATTCCATCAACTATGTCTAGCCACGGGAAATAGCAAATAATGTTATTACCGAAAGGGCCCTTCAAAAAAGTGAGGGACCCACAATGTAGTCCATTCCTAGCACTGAATCAATCCGAGAAAAAAAAAAGGGGAACAGGATGAATGGCACATGTAATGCAAAAAAAGACGGGATTACAGCAGTCAAGCAGATATTAGATAAAATACCAATGTAGATGCGTAATACAAGGGAATAAAACATTCAATGCCATCTTACATCAAATGCTGATGTGCATGTATCAGTTATAATAAGAATGCAGGCGCATCAGCATAAAGTGCGCATGCAAATGACAATGCATTACTTACAGTAAAAGCATTTCTGATGGTTGTATCTGCTTAGATTCACATGCTGCGCATAGGTCCGACATCCAGTGGTCACTGCAGAGTATTGCATTTTGTTTTTCGTAGTCGAAAAGAGACGTCGACAAGGCGTGTCTGAAATACTATCCCTATAGTGACGTGCGTTGTACCCACAATCCCTCACGCGTCGAGGTCCCTCTGTTTGTATTTTTCTGCCCTGAGGGAGCCTTCTAGACATGAGTGAGTACAGAAAAGAGAGATATAAAAGGAAGTCTATGTTCCTTCCATCCGAGCGGGGAGGAAGGGTGGGCGCATGTGAATCTAAGCAGATACAACCATCAGAAATGCTTTTACGGTAAGTAATGCATTGTCTTCTGATGTTTGTTAATCTGCTTAGAATCACATGCTGTGCATAGACTAGCGAGCAGTACCCGGAGTTGGCGGTGGGTTATGAGAATGAACAGTAGAGAAAAGATGTCTTAATACTGCCTGTCCCACCTGGGAGTCAGATCTCGAGTGTGCATCTAGACAGTAGTGTTTTGTAAAGGTGTGCACAGAACTCCAGGTAGCCGCTTTGCAGATGGACTCAAGGGGAACATTTGCAATGAATGCTATGGACGCCCCCGTGCCTCGAGTAGAGTGAGCTCTTGGCTTAAAGGGCAGTTCTCTCTTAGCAAGAGTATAGCAGAGAGTGATGCATTGAACAATCCATCTAGAAATAGTGGACTTTGAAACTGCATCCCCTTCTCTTCCTGCTGCCACCGAGACGAAGAACTGATTAGTCTTCCTCAGTGGTCTGGTTCTTTCCATGTAGAACATGACCGCTCTGCGCACATCTAGTGTGTGCAGAGTTTTTTCTCCCAAGTTGGAAGGATTTTGAAAGAACGTTGGCAGTTCTATAGACTGGTTTACGTGGAATTTCGAGAATAATTTCGGAGCAAACCTTGGGTGCGTGCGTAGAACCACCTTATCTCTGTGAACTGTAACGAAGGGGGTCTAGAACAGAAAGAGCCTGTAGTTCACTTACTCTCCTAATGGAGGTGATAGCTATTAGAAAAGCAGTCTTAAGAGTGAGGTGTTTAAGAGATGCTTTGTGCATGGGTTCGAATGGTGAGCCCATGAGTCTGGTAAGTACCACGTTAAGGTCCCATCCGGGAGCTGGGTCAGCTATCGGGGGGTGTATTCTCTTTACTCCCTCCATGAAGGCCTTTATAACAGGGATCTTCCACCACGACACTTTGAGTTGGGAAGTGGTGTATGCAGAAAGTGCCGCTAGGTGGACTTTAATGGAATTGAACACTAGACCTGAATCCAATAAGTGGGTCAGGTATAGAACAATATGTGTGGGAGAGCAGTCACTCGGGTTGATGCTTTTTCCTCTGCACCAGATGACAAATCTCTTCCACTTGCTAGAATAGCAGTGGTGAGTGTTAGGTTTTCTGGCTTCCCTGAGGATGTCCATGCATCTCTGCGGGAGCTGTAGATGTCCGAATTCTATGATCTCAGGAGCCAAGCTGCTAAATTCATGTTCTGGGGGCATGGATGCAGAGTCCTGCCCTTGTCTTGTGACAGCATGTTGTACGGGCAGGGGAGTTTCACTGGGGGAGATAGAGACATCTCCATCAAGTGAGCGAACCATGGCTGTCGGGCCCACATTGGGGCCACCAGTATCATGGTCACTTGTTCCTGGTGCATCTTGTGCACCACCTTGTTGAGAAGGGGAGTCGGGGGAAAAGCGTAAACAAATTTCCCTGACCATTGCATCGACAGGCCGTTCCCCTTGGATTGGTCTGGGACCTGGAGGCGTAACTTTGGCATTGTGAGTTCTCCAGGGTTGCGAACAGGTCTATTTCTGGGAATCCCCATTGTGTGAAGACGTCGAAGACGATGTCTTCATGCAGTCGCCATTCGTACTCTTCGGGCAGGGGGAAATCTCTGCTGAGTTTGTCTGCCAGCAGATTGAGTTCCCCTGGTACATGTTGTGACAGTAGGAACATGTTTTGTTTGAGAGCCCACTTCCATATATTTTGGGCCAGTCTGGACAGTCCTGGAGAGTGGGTGCCCCCCTGCTTGTTGATGTAGTACATGGCTGTGGTGCTGTCTGTAAGGCCCAACACAGTCTTGCCTTGTAGGTGTTCCTGGAAGGCTTTTAGCGCCTTGAACACAGCTAGTAGCTCCAGTAGATTTGTGTGTTTGGATGCTACGTTCGGAGTCCACACTCCGTGAGCAGTCTGATGGGATAGGTGAGCCCCCCATCCTGTGAGGGATGCGTCTGTGGTTAGAGTGGCTTCCGCCGCGGGTGTGGTAAAAGGTTTCCCTCTTTCTAGGTTTTCCTTTGTCCACCACCGTAGCGAGAGAACCAAGGCCTGCGAGACCACCACTAGATCGTCCCATAGTCCGCTGGCCCGACACCACTGGCTGTTGAGCCACTCTTGCATAGGGCGCATGCGCAGGCGCGCGTGAGGTACCAAATAAATACACAATGCCATCATGCCTAGCAAGCGCATTGCTTTGTGTACCGTCACCTCTCGACCGGTCACATATTGAGGGATCTGAAACAGCATGTTTTGGACCCTCTCGTTGGAGGGGAAGACGAGGCCGTCCTTTGTTTGAATTAGAGCCCCTAGGAACTGTTTGATTTGGCTGTTGTCTAGGCTGGACTTCTTTTCGTTGATGGAGAAGCCCAACTGGAACAAAAGGTCTACAGTCTTTTGGGTATTGGAGAAGCATGTTTCGTAAGAATCCCCTGTTATGAGCCAGTCGTCGAGGTAAGGGTAAACTGGGATGGACAACCTGCGCAGGTGGGCCGCTGCCACTGCCAGTACCTTCGTGAATACCCTTGGTGCCGATGCTATGCCGAAGGGTAGCACTCTGAACTGGTAGTGTTTGCCCTCTATCATGAACCTGAGGTATCTTCTGTGCGCTGGCAACATTAAAATATGAAAGTATGCATCTTTCATGTCCAATGTTGTCATGTAATCTCCCTGTGATAGCAGTGAGATCACTTCCTGTAAGGTCACCATACAAAACTTCTGGGGTTTGATAAACTTGTTCGCTGGGCGCAGATCTAATACAGGGCGCATGGTTAGATCCTTTTTGGGTACAAGGAAGTACACTGAATAAATACCTTCCGTTACCTGAGATAGAGGCACGACCTCTATGGCTCCTTTTTCCAGCAGTAGCTGTACTTCTTGGAGAAGGATGGCAAGGTGTTCAGGTGTCATGCGTTGTCCCCTCGGGGGTCTGTATGTTGGGGAACTGTTGAATTCAATGCAGTATCCGTGGGCTACGGTGGAAAGTACCCAGCGGTCTGACGTTATTCCCTCCCATGCTGGAAGAAAGGATGTTATCCGGCCCCCGACCGGTGTTGCATGGGAGGGGACGCGAATCTTCGCGTCTCTTGGTGTTGTTGGGGGCTTGGGAGCCTCTGGGGTGGACCCCCGACCTCTCCCTTTGCCACGGCGCTGGCCTCTTTGGCTGTACTGCCCACTATTGGTCTGGTAATTGGTGGCAGGGTGCTGCTGATTCTGCTGTTGGCGTTGGCCACGAAAAAAGCGTTTGTTGCCATAGCCGCGTCTGGTAGTGGGCTTAGAGATCTGGTCAAGAGTTTTGATAGTATCGAACTCTTTTAGCCATCTCCAGAGCCTCATCCACCGCTTTCCCGAAGAGGTTTGAGTCTTCAACAGGTTTATTTATTAAAGACGCCTGTGTCTCCGGTTTGAACCCTGAGTTGCGCAGCCATACATGGCGTTTTAGGAGTATTCCCTGAACCAGGGAACGTCCCGCTGTCTCTGCAGCATCCAGAGAGTTCTTTACAATACTCTGGTTGACCTGGGTTCCTTCGCCAATAGTTGATAGCAGGCGTGTACGTAGTGGTTCTGGCGCTTCTTCAGCGTCTTTGCGCAGTTTGGCCCACTGCGCGTCCGCGTAGCTAGCTAGCAAAGAATTGTTGTTCGCAATTCTTGCCGAAAAGGCAGCCGAGGATGTGTCTCTCTTTGCAAGGGCATATAACCTCTTGCCCTCCTTGTCAGGTGGTGCCTCGCTGGTGGACAGCGGCACCCCTGCCCTCTTCCTTGTATTAGTTACTACAAGGGAATCCGGAATGGAATGTCCCCTGATGTACAGCGGGTCTGAGGGTGAAGGAGTGAAAAGTTTTTCAATTTTGGGATTAAATCCTCTGATTAGTGCGGGTGTGGATAGCGAAGGGATGATTCTTCTCTTCACTGAAGTGAGGAGGGGAATGGTCTGGCTGACCGGGGGTTTCTCCTTAATTACTCTTTCCACAAAGTCTATTTCAGGAGAGATCTCCCCAGTGTCCAGTGCGAAATGTGCTGCTGCTCTGCGCAACAGAGCATTGAATGTGGGCTGATCGTCAATGGGAGACGTGTTTCTATCAGGTGAATTGTCAGGAGGATTTAGGTTCAGGACATCAGTGTCCGAATATACTGAAGAGGATTGCCAGGGATGAGAAGGTCCTTCTTCTGGATTTTCTCAGAAGCCTTCTCCTACCATGTCTGGGCTGTCTTCCAGACCTTCCTCCTGGTTCTGTCCCTCTTCATCGTCCACAAATTCATCCTCCTCCTCCAAGTATTGTTCCTCACCAGTGAGGTCATACACATTATGGAAATCTGAGGCTGTGTCCTGCTGGGGATTGAATAGTCTCGGATATTTGGCCCTGGGGTCCTCCTGAGGCCCTTCTCTTTGGAGTGGGAGGGTTCTGGGTCTTCATAAACCTCTCCATTCTCTCCATGCAGAGATGGAGCCTTTCCATGGTTTCATGGGGTACCCCTGAGCGGTCTAGCCGGGGAAAATTAGTGTCATCTAGCTGAAAACGGCTCGACCTCTCCCATAATGTCGAGGAAAGTGTCCCGTCGCCTTCCGAAAAGCCTTCCGGTGTGCTGGGGGTCCCCCCGACTGAAGGGGGTAGTCCCTGTCTTTCTTCGGGCTTTTTCGGCGTGTCTTTCGAGCTTTGCGTAACGCTCGACGTGTCTTTCGGCGTACGCTTCTGGGCGTCGGCTACAACGATCCTCGCCAAGCTCTCTGCGACTCGTTTGTCAGCGGAGGGCTGTGGTTTTGACGTTTTGGGTGTCGATCGTTCTACGGCGGCGTGCGCTCTCTGCTGGTGCGCGCCGTCCGATGGTTTGGGGGCAGCGCCCTTATTTGCCGAAAGCCCAGTCGCTGGTCGCAGCTGCGGTTGCGAGAGGGGCTTCGAACCTGAACGGTCCGAGGAGGCCGCCGGTGGAACCTGCGTCTCCTTGGGCGCTGATGCTTTCTTCGTCTTCGACGAAGAAGAGCCATGGGTTGTGTGCTTATGTGTGGTATTGTGTGCGTCAGTGTCGCCGGGGTGTTCATCCCCATAAGCAGGGCGTGAGCCGAGCCCGTCGGGACCGGGGACAGACGACGAAGAGCGCGAGCGCTCTTTAGAGGGGTCTACGACTTCCGTAGCGGAGGTCGTGTTATCACGTTCCTCGTCACTGTCGGTGGTAGCAGCAGCGGGTGAAGAATCGGCCTTCGACATAGCGTAGGCCGCCCACCTCTTGACCCTACGGTCTTTTAGAGTCTTTGGCTTAAGAAGCCGACAAGCCGTGCAACCCTCCTCTTTGTGATCGAGGGGCAAGCAGCGGTTACACCGTGAATGCTTGTCCTTCCAAGTAAACTTGCCCTTGCAACGCGGGCAAAACCTAAAGGGTGTCCTCTCCATAGCCGAGGCAATAAATCGTGATAACGACCCCAAGGGAAAGGAAGGGGAAAAGGAAAGGCATTCTCAGAAAAGAACCAGAGATGTCCCACGACCCCACTCTCCCTACTGTATTTGGCCTGCGAGGCCAGGCCACGTGTTCGGCAACGCCGAAGGATCTCCTCCGCTCGTCCCCTCCGTCGAAGATCTTGCTCGGCGGAGACAGCTTCACAACTGCGTCGAGGGAGGGATCGATATGTTATATATTAAATAGGAAAACGACCAAAGGTCGAGGAGATGAAATCTGCAATGTCTCTCGAGGAGCTCCGCGTAAAGGCGACCAGTAGCTGGGCGGAAAAAAACAATCTGAGGGACCGCGACGCGTGAGGGATTGTGGGTACAATGCACGTCACTATAGGGATAGTATTTCAGGCACGCCTTGTCGACGTCCCTTTTCGACTACGAAAAACAAAATGCAATACTCTGCAGTGACCACTGGATGTCGGACCTATGCACAGCATGTGATTCTAAGCAGATTAACAAACATCAGAAATGTTAATATAGCAGCAATACAGATACAAACACAGCCATCATTAATAATAAAGTGCAAGTGAATACATAAACAGATATCTCCCAATCTACAATATAAAATGGAAAAAAGCATTCAATGCCGTTTGACATAAAGAGATAATGCATATATATCAATACAGTCATTATATGAATGCAGGCGTATGAGCATACAATGCAAGTGAAAATATGTTAACATAGCAGCGCTACAGATACAGACACAACCCTTATAAATAATAAAGTGCGAGTGCATTCGTAAACAGATATCTCCCAATCTACAATATAAGAGCCTTGAGAATAAAGTGCAAGTGCATATATAGACAGTAATCTGCAGACTTAAATGCATAGACAAAAACATGACCATAAATCCGTATAGTGTCCAATGTCAATTGCTGTAGAACAGACACTATTTATGAAAAGGGCCCATATGTTAAAGGTCTGGAAAATAGGTAATAAAAGTTAAGGGGCAAAGCAGCACAAGCCAAATTAGATTATGTCCTGCAATAGTCATGAAATAGCGTTCCCCAGATGTTAAAGACAGGAAAGCAGCCATAGAGCCAACAAATGGGATCTATTGTGAAAAACAAAACAAAAGTTAAAAGGCAATGCGAGGCCAAGAAAGAATGCCATAAGCACCGCAGCGGGCTAATGATTGTAGGAATATATATAGAAGATGTACCTATATATTAAAGAGTGTAGAGTATGTGCCACCCCCCACTCTCCCTACTTGCAGGGCCGAGCCCAGAGGCCTTCTAAGGCCCAAGTCTGTCGTGCAGCTTTCGATGGTTGATTCCTTCTCCGGGCCGATGTCGAATGACGAACTTCGGTGGCTCAACGTTGGGGTGGAGAAATGGGGAAATAAAGATATTTTAGAAAAATTGTGGCTAAGGCCAGGACCTCCGCGGGGTGCTTCCGACTAGTATGGCGGAAAAAAACAATCTGAGGGTCCTAGACGCGTGAGGGATCATGGGTACAGTGGACGTCACACTGGGGATAGTATTACTGGCACGCCCTGTGTCGACGCCCATTTTCGAATTTCGAAAAAAAAACTAATACTCTGCAGCTTCCACTAGATGTCGGCCTATGCACAGCATGTGATCTAAGCAGATTCCACAAGCCTCAGAAATATATATATATTACATTACTCACCGTAATCGTATTTCTGATGCTTGTATCTGCTTAGATTCACATGCTGTGCATAGGCCGACATCTAGTGGAAGCTGCGGAGTATTACAGTTTGTTTTTCGAAAATCGAAAAAGGGCGTCGACACAGGGCGTGCCAGTAATACTATCCCTAGTGTGACGTCCACTGTACCCATGATCCCTCACGTGTCTAGGATCCCCAGATTGTGTTTTTCCTGACATGAGGTAGCATGAGGAGTAGCGCGAGTATAGATAGTCCAAGCAGATAGACAGAAAGGTAAGACTACAAGCAACCATGCGCCTTCTCTCGGAGGGGAGGAAGGGTGGGTCGCATGTGAATCTAAGCAGATACAAGCATCAGAAATACGATTACGGTGAGTAATGTATCCCTTCTGAGGCTTGTGGAATCTGCTTAGATCACATGCTGTGCATAGATTAGGGAGCAGTACCAGAAGAAGGAGGTGGGATGTGAGAAGGGTCATGAGCAAACAGGTGTCTTAGAACCGCTTGTCCCACTTGTGTATCTGTCTTGGAATGAGTGTCAATGCAGTAATGCTGAGTAAAAGTGTGAATAGAGCTCCAAGTAGCTGCTTTGCAAATGGTGTCGAGGGGAACATTTGCAATGAAAGCCAGAGTGGCCCCAATGCCTCTAGTAGAGTGGGCCCTTGGTGTAAACGGCAGAGTCTTTTTTGAAAGAGAGTAACACAGCTGTATACAGTTGATAATCCACTTAGAGATAGCGCCCTTAGAGACGCGATCCCCCTCTCTGCCTGTAGCTACGGAGACAAACAGTTGATCTGTTTTCCTTAGCGGTCTGGTTTTATTTACATAGTATAAGACCGCCCTACGCACATCTAGGGTGTGTAGTTTCACCTCAGCCGAGCTTTGTGGGTTTTGGAAGAAAGCCGGAAGCTCGATGGACTGGTTTACATGGAACTTGGATATGAATTTTGGTGAGAACCTAGGGTGTGTGCGTAAAACCAGTTTGTCCTTGTGGATAGTAAAGAAAGGATCTTGCACTGACAGAGCCTGAATTTCACTGACCCTTCTTATGGAGGTAATGGCTACTAAGAAGGCCGTTTTATAAGTCAGGTGTTTGAGACTACTTTTATGCATGGGTTCGAAGGGGGGCCCCATGAGCTTAGCTAGCACCACGTTGAGGTCCCATCCTGGCGGTGGGTTCGAAATAGGAGGGTGAAGTCTCTTTACTCCTTCCATGAAGGCTTTAACCACTGGTACTTTCCACCACGAGACCCTGTTATGGGATGTGGTGTAAGCCGAGAGGGCTGCCAGGTGTACTTTCAGAGAGTTAAAAACCAACCCTGCATCCAGCAGGTGGAGCATGTATGTTACAAGGAGTGCAATCAACCGGGTTGATTTGTTTATTCTGGCACCAGATAACGAATCTTTTCCACTTGTCAAAGTAACAGTGTCTTGTATTTGGTTTCCTGGACTCTTTTAGAATGTCCATACACCTCTGTGGTAATTTGAGATGTCCAAACTCTATGACTTCAGGAGCCATGCTGCTAGGTTCATAGAGTTGGGTTCCTGATGCAGTGTTTGACCTTGTTGCTGGGACAGAAGGTTGTACCAGGCTGGGAGTCTGATGGGCTCGCACACCGCCATCCTGCGTAGGTGTGGAAACCATGGTTGCCTCGCCCACATGGGAGCAACTAGGATGAGCGTCATTGATTCCTTGTTCATCTTGTACACCACCTTCCTGATGAGAGGAGTTGGTGGAAAAGCGTACGCAAACATCCCTGACCAGTTCATCCACAGGGCATTCCCCTGGGAGTCCGTTTGGGGGAACCTGGATGCAAATCCTGGGCATTGTTTGTTTTCGCTTGTGGCGAATAGGTCTATAGTGGGGAAACCCCACTGAGAGAAGAGATCTTCTACTACGTCTCTGTGAAGGACCCATTCGTGTTCTTCTGGGAGGGGGTCTCTGCTTAGAGCATCCGCTAGGGAATTGAGCTCCCCTGGAACATGTTGCGATGACAGGAAGATGTTCCGTCTGAGTGCCCATATCCATATTTTCTGGGCAAGCTTGGACAGATTTGGCGAACGAGTCCCTCCTTGCTTGTTCAGATAGAACATGGCTGTCGTGCTGTCCGTCCTGATCTGCACCGACAAGTTCAGTAGATGGGGCTCGAACGCCTGCAGCGCTCGGAATACTGCCAGAAGCTCTAGCAGATTGATGTGGTTCTTGGCTACTGAGTGAGACCAGAGACCCTGAGCTGTGTGGTGGAGATGGTGAGCTCCCCAACCCGTCAGGCATGCATCTGTAGTAACCACTGCCTGTACTTCGGGATCGTAAAAGGGTTTCCCCTTTGCGATATTCTCTCTTGTCCACCAGTGTAGGCTCTGTACGAGTGTTGGCGAAACGACCACTAGATCGTCCCACTGACCACTTGCCTGAGACCACTGTTTCGCCAACCATTCCTGCATGGGACGCATGCGCAGACGCGCGTGGGGGACCAGGTAAATGCATGACGCCATCATGCCCAGTAACCGCATAGCTTTGCGTACTGTTATCTGTTGACCTGACTGATAATGCGGAATTTGCAGAAGTATATTCCGAATTCTTTCTTCCGAAGGGAAGGTCAATTCTCTCTGAGTATCTAGGATAGCTCCTAGAAACTGTTTTGAGGTGCTTGGCACCAGACTTGACTTCTTCTCGTTGATAGAGAAGCCTAATTCGTGGAGGAGGTCGATAGTCCTCTGAATGTTTGATCGGCAGATTCCTGGGGTTTCCCCCGTTATGAGCCAGTCGTCTAGATAAGGGTACACTGGGATTGCCTCCCTGCGTAGGTGTGCAGCTGCCACCGCCAGTACCTTGGTGAATACCCTTGGTGCTGAAGCTATCCCGAAGGGCAGTACCTTGAATTGGTAGTGGCGACTGTCCACCTTGAAGCGCAAGTATTTTCTGTGCGCCGGGAGCATAGAAATATGAAAATAGGCATCTTTCATATCCAAGGTTGCCATGTAATCCCCCTTTTTTAGGAGTGGGATTACCTCTTGTAGCGTGGTCATACGGAATTTTTGGGGCTTGACATACTTGTTGGCAGGCCGTAAGTCCAATACTGGGCGCATTGTTAAATCTTTCTTTGGCACAAGGAAGTAAGTTGAATAGATACCCTTGTTTACCTGGTGTCCTGGGACGAGTTCTATCGCGTCCTTTAGGAGCAGATTGTAGACTTCCTCGAGGAGGATCTTTTGATGTTCCAAAGAGTGGACTTTTTGTCTTGGAGGGTGGTTTCGGGGACGTTGCAGTAGTTCTATACAGTACCCCTTGGATACTGTCGACAGCACCCATCTGTCGGATGTTATCCCTTCCCATGCCTGGGTGAAGCTGGATATTCGTCCCCCTACTGGGGTTGCATGGGAAGGGACCCTGAAATGAGCGTCACTGCTTCGGTGGAGGCGTGCCGCCTCCTTTACTGGGGCTGCCTCTGCCTCTACCACGTCCTCTTCTACTAGCCCTACCATACCCCTGGGTAGACTGTTGTGAGTTGGTGTTCCACTGTGTACCCTGGGTGTGGGAATAGCTATTTCCTCTATTGGAATTTTGGCCGCGGGGGCGACGAAAATTGCCGTTCCCTCTTTGGTTAGGTGGTTTTGTAGTTAACTGGCCAAGGGATTTGAGGGTGTCGAATTCCTCCTTAGCGTTTTTTAGTGCGTCCTCGACTGCCTTTCCAAACAGGAGATCACTTTCCACTGGTTTGTCTAAGAGTGCAGCTTGAGTTTCTGCTCTGAATCCCGACTGTCTCAACCAAGCATGTCTTTTGATGACAGTCCCCTCTGCTATAATTCTACCCGCATTGTCTGCGGCGTCTAAAGTTGCTTTTAAAATGCAGCCTGAGACGTTTCTTCCCTCTGCACAAATGCGAGATAGCTGGCTCTTAAGGGGTTCGGGAGCGGAATCTATTAGTGCTGCCACTTCTTCCCACTGATGGCAGTTGTAGCTGGCCAACAGTGTGGTGGAATTCGCGATTCTGGTTTGGTAGGCTGCCGTGGAAGCTACTTTTCTACCAAAACCATAGAGTTTCTTACTTTCCTTGTCGGGGGGAGCCTCCGAGGAAGATAATGGGGTTCCAGCTCTCTTGCGGGTGTTAGTTACGACTAGAGAGTCTGGCTTAAGTTGGCCTCTAATATATAGAGGGTCCGACTGGGCTGCTTTAAACAGCTTCTCTACTCTCGGGTTTACAGGTCTTGTCAAGTTTGGGTTGACAAGGGATGGTGCTATTCTGCGTTGAATAGATTTCAGGATGGGAATGGTCTGGGCTACTGTCTTCCTTTCCCCTATTAGTTCCTCCGCAAAGTCCCCCTCCTCTTGGACACCTTGTGTGTCTATGTGGAAGTGGTTAGCTGCCCGAGAGAGCAGTTCATTCAGGAGGGGCTGATTATCTATTGGGGAATCAGACACTGGGGCTTCCCTTTCGACTGGTGAGTCCATTCTGAAAATATCAGGGCTATTTTCTGGCTCATCCTCGTCTTCGTCCACCCCGTAATAATCTGACACTGCGAGATCTTCTGGTGTCTCAAAATCCTGGCCCTCTATAAGGGAAGAGTCTCCTTGGCCTGTAGGGAAAAGGCAAGAATAGGGTTGGACTTCGAAGGGTTCTGAAGCCTTTACTGGTGTCTCGACCCGGGGGCCTTTTATTTGAAAGGATAGGGTCCCTTGAACCTGAGGGAGAAGATTCCTGAGGGTTTAAAGCTAGTAGTTGGTCAGGGTGTCTTTCGAAGAAATTTGCTAAGGAGGACATCCTTGACATTACTCTGTCAATGTCCTCGCATGACCAGAGTTTTGAGCTTGGGGTGACCCTGCTGGAACTCTCTATGGACTGTCCCTGAGAAGACTTGGACGGGGAAGTCAGTTCTATAGTTGTGGGGGATTGCAAGGGTTGTTTCCTTTGTTGCTTACCCCCTTCCCCGTGGGTGGAAGTGTGTTTACCCTTTCCCTTATCTTTCGACGCCTGGCATCGAGGATCGGAGGTGGAATCCCTGTGTTTCGAACTAGGCTTCGAAACTGGGCCCTCCTCACTCCCAAGTGATGTACCCTTTCCCTGGGGTGCAGGCTGGGGATGGAAGCCGTGTTCGTCTCCGGACGAGTGATCTTCCGTGATGTTAATGGGCGAGGCACTATGTGCAAGTGTGGAGGCTTGCCTGACGTCGTGCGGCGACCTCGACCGGGACCGCCCAGAGGACGTCCTTTCGGACCGCTCCTTTTGTGCCTCTTTCCGAGGTTTCGACGACGTCGAATCTCGGGTGGGTCTTTTGTGTTTAGCGTGTGTATGTGTAACGCTCCTGTCGCCGGGGGACTTCCCCATAGTCGCCGGGACGGACGACCTTCCGAGGCCGGGGACGTGCGTTAGGCTGTCTTTCGACGCCTTGGTGCCCTCGCCGTCCGAAAGTCCGGCGTCGCTGCCGTCGCTGAAGGTACCCTCCGCCTCCATAGCTGCTAGCTTGGCGTGGTGGGCCCAACGCTTGGTGGAGCGGTCCTTAAGAGTTTTTGTCTTAAACCTGCTACAGGCCCTGCAACCCGCCTCGGGGTGGTCTCTGGGCAGGCAAAGGTTGCACGTAGCGTGCTTATCTACCCAAGGGTATTTTTTATTACACTTGGGGCAAAACTGAAAGGGCGTACCCTCCATACGCGCCTGTGGGCAGCGGGCAAGTGTGTGTAGGTAAGAAGGTGTTTCTAACCGAGTGTGGAAGTGTACCACCCCCCACTCTCCCTACTGTAGGGCCGAGGCCAGCGGCCCAGGCCCGAGCCGAGGCGGAAGCCTCAAGGCCCAATCCGTCGGGTTTCGACGTTGATCTCCTCCCCGGTTCGGCGTCGAGATGCTGGTCGACGTAGGGGTGAGAAAATGGGGCAAATTAGAATAGTTTTAAGTGAAAATATGGCAAAGCCAGGGAACTCCGATGAAGTGCTTCCGACCAGAATGGCGGAAAAAAACAAATCTGGGGATCCTAGACGCGTGAGGGATCATGGGTACAGTGGACGTCACACTAGGGATAGTATTACTGGCACGCCCTGTGTCGACGCCCTTTTTCGATTTTCGAAAAACAAACTAATACTCCGCAGCTTCCACTAGATGTCGGCCTATGCACAGCATGTGATCTAAGCAGATTCCACAAGCCTCAGAAATATATATATATATATATATACATACATACACACAATGAAAGAACTTTGTAAAAAGGACGTTATGGTTAAGTTCCACTAATGAAATTCTATGAAATTCAATGAAAAAATTTTGTTAAAGGGACATTATGGTTACAAGTAAAACCGACCCCCCCCCCATAAATTCACCAGTTATGGTAAGCTAAGCAACCATAACTCGCGCAACCACCGTGCACAGCTAAGAAACACCCAGTACATAAAAGATGACCTCACAAATGTTATTGATGACATCAATGAGGACATCATATATCTGGGCCACTTGTTTTTGTTCACTGACATATGCAGGCTCGTTTTTCTTTTTATTAATAAGAATTTTTTTCATTGAGATGGCGCTGTATATAAACATTAACACTCATATCTTCTTAATGTACTTTCTATAGTTTGATTTTACCTCATAATGCACATACATGGGGCGATGAGCAGACCTCAGACAATGAATTTGTGTACATGATAATCAACTCTAATGTTATTGTCATTTTTAGGTGCTGTTTCTTTCTTCCTTACTTTAGTTTCCCTGTTTGTAGCTCTAATTTGTATGCATTCTGGGTTTTTTAATTTATTTAATTTATGTATGATTAGCTTCCTGTATTAACAACAAAACTCGAATATAATGTAGTTTATGATAGTTTGCCAGATCACCCCCGACCATCTTGTTACTAATATTATAAACACTACCCCTTACAGGCACTGTTCATCAAAATTATTTTAATATGTGATGTCATCAGTGATATCATCAATAACATTTGTGATGTCCTCATGTACTGGGGGTCGGTTTTAGCAGTGCACGTTGGTGTTGCGAGTTATGGTTGCTTAGCTTACCATAACTGGCGAATTTCTGGGGGGTTTCGGTTTGTAACCATAACGTCCCTTTAACAAAGTTTTAGTGAATTTCATGGGTTTTTATTAGTGCAACTTAACCATAACATCCCTTTAACAAAGTTTCAGTGAATTTCATGGGTTTTTACCAGTGCACCGTAATTTGCTACAACTTACTAATATCATACTTACCCCAATACAGCAACCTTTCTGTCCAATTTAGAAATTTTCACCTTAAAACTATGCCATTCCCCACCTTCTAGTATAATTTTTAACCATCTATAAACTTTTTCCACCTCTTGTGTTGGTCGATGTTCGCGAAGGTCTGACGTCACTGCGGACCTTCCCGAGCAGTGTCAAGTGACCGCGTGCGCAGCATGACGTGTTTGCGAACGCAGCTGCACTTCGCAAACGTGTCCGTGTTTCGTGAACTGTTCGGAACTGCATTTTCAGCTCATCTAGAAACTTTAAAGCTCAAAATGTACCCTTGCACAGCTCCTACACCTATTCTTACTCGTTATCCATTAACAATCTAGCACAAAACACATACTTGGAAGAATATTAGGAAAACGGCCATTTATCTTAAAAATGGCATCAGCTATTGCCATTACTCCTCCCAAGAACCGCCACCACCAGCTGGAGGACCTACAGAACTAAAAAAGCACAATACTTCAAAAGACCATCAAGAAGTCCGGGAAGATGAGGTATAAGAAGTGCCTACCTCTAGCACCCAGAGAGAATCATGGATGTGGTGGCTCTTTACCACTGTTGGAAATGTACCAAAAGCTAAAGCTACCAAAGTGAAATGCACCCAGTCGCGGACAACCTGGGCAGTACTCCTACGGGACCACCACCATGCGCCGCCACACCAAATCCAACACTCTCAGAAAGGCTGTTCCTTTCTTAGGAAGTAGTAGTCTGTCTTCCTCTACTTCATCTTCCTCAACCAATGCTGTAACCACACAGCCTACTTCTGTGGGACACACAATCCCACCAGCTACCTTGAAAGCGATAAGAGGCTGTTGATCCATATCTTTCAAAAACAACAGTACTCTGTGTATACTGCAACACACAACTCTGCAAGGGGGAGCAATTTCGAAGTGCTTTTGAAGCTGTAATCCAGGAGCATGAGAAACACTGCCCTCTACCTTAGAGTTAACACATGCGCAACATCTTCCCCTGTCCGCCTGTCCCTCCATATCTGTGGTTGTGCCCCCTTCCCTCTTTACTTTCTTGCCTCTCCTGCAAAAAAAAAAAACAAAAAAAAGGTTCCTTTAGGAGTCACCTTTCACAGTTAAATAGAACTAAAAAAAAATAAGTTTATAGACTATCTACTTAACATTTTTCACTTAAGTAGTCAGATTCAATAAGATTCTCCAACTTTCCCATTAGCATTTTCAACTATGCTAATGGGAAATAATGGGCAATTGTATATTAGAGAAAAAGAAAAAAGCACAGAAAAAAATAAATGTCTGAAATAATTCTCTCTAGCATACAATAAACGCTATAATCCATTGCTGTTTATAACTACCCACAGTCTCCGCATTCCCCCGTCTAGCCCATGCCTTACTAGAAAACCCAGATTGCGCATGCACACCAAACAAAACAGCTCTTCTACTCTTTTTATTGTTATGTTTGTAACACTCCCTCATTGTCTGCTTTAAACCATTTACACATGTACCCACCAATTACATAAAACACCTCTGCATATAGCCTATCAACATATTAAACTTCCACCCACCAACTGTCACTTAATGTTCTACAAATCATTTGCATCTACATTTTCCATACTTATACCCATAAATTGTACATAGTGCTCCTATAAATGCACACATGCATTGTGCAGTGACAGAAGTTTATAAATAAAAGGGGCAGAACGGATGGACAAGTGCTCATGAGAGCCCAGGAGGGATGTGCCAAGGGATGCCAAGGTGCGAGGCCACTAGCTAACTGCTGGGACAGAGGAATCCCAAGGGTGGGGAACATCTTAACCGTAACGTCCCTTTAACAAATTTTTTTCTGTCAATGGAATACTTTTTCATAAGTGAAAACATTTCATAATGTTACATCACTGTATATAAGTTATTAATAATTCCACTTTTAACATATATGAAATAACTATAAACCATCTTTAACAAACATTTTTTGCAATGCATAATTATGTGAGTAGTTAGCAGCAGAGCATACCCCAATAGGCAAATCAGAGTAGACATTTGTCCTTGCTGAAGGGAAGGCCTTCTGCCCATGGCAGAAATGTTATATCACTATTTTTTGTACTTGCGATTTGACAATTTCAAAATATTAAAACACAGGACAGATTTCCAAAAGCATCCTTTCGGGTGCTTGCTGATGCTCCTCGCGCTTCTTTGCTGCATTCCAGGCAGATTTCCCCCATATATACCTCGAGCTTTGGCCATGCCGCATGCCCCAATAAGTAAATCAGAGTAGGCATTCGTCCTTGCCGAGGGTCACGCCCATTGTCCATGCACCAAACGTATATCACTATTTTCTGTGCTTATATTTGAACACTTTGGAAAACTAAAACCCAAGACAGATTTTTAAACACATGCTTTCAGGTCCTTGTTGATGCTCCTCGCACAGGTTTGTTGTAATTCAGTACAGCACTCAGGCTGTAGCCGCAAGCAGAATATTTCTTCCCATTCAAACCTAGGGTTCGGCCATGCTGTATGCCCCAATAATCAAATCAGAGTACATGATTATCAAATCATTGCAGGAAGGTAGAAAGGGTAGATCACTGCGCTTTGTCTAATACTTTAAATACACTACCCTGATGCTGTTAATGGGGTTCTTTTGTGAAGGTGCTCTTCCTTCATCAAGTGTTAGGTTTCGAATAGGAGTGAGACCCCTGTTCACCTCAGCACAGGGTTATTCAATAATGAACTGTTGTTGTAATGAAGCAAACTCGGTTTATTAGCATTGTATCATAACAGACATTTGTCTACCAATAACAAAAGAGAAAACTCAAACAGTGCAGTGATTCAGTTACCGGCCCTTCCAACTACGCCCGTATATCCGCTTGATTCGAGTCCACATTTCGGTACAGTACCCCACATATAAGCCCATGGAGTCCCATACCATCAGTGATGCGTGACTTCTGCCTCTTGCAGTTGTGTCTTCCCTGGAGTTGAGCCCAGTCTATCAGCCTCTGCTGGGGCTAGTATCATTGTCAGAAATAAGAATTAAGCAACTCCCCCTGGTGTCCGGGCTCGATTAATAAGGTAGTGCCCATATGGTCCCCAGATGTTCTTATAGTAGCCCGGGGGCGTGTTATCCTACCGTATTCCATCTCCATTTTGTTGCAATACAGGATATCTTCCGGACACTTTTCTATCTTTGGGGGTTGGGTTCCCTGCCACCTGCCTTTTAGCCAGGAGCAGCAGTAGTCCAGTTAGTTTTCTCACCCTCCCTGGAATAGGCTTAGTATAACCCAGTAGTGCAGTTAATGGTGCCGGATCTACTCTTTCCCCCACAATCGCACTCAGTGCATCAAAAACCTCCCCCCAGAAGTCCGGAATCACTGGGGATCCCCATGCTACATGCAAGAAGTCTGCCTGTTAGGTAGCACATCTCCATTCGCTTTCTGATGTGTCTGGGAAAATTCTGTGTAATTGGGACGGGGTATAGTAGAACTGGTGTAGATACTTAAAGTGAATTAGTTTGAATCTGGTATTAAGGGCTACTCTTCTCGTCTCTTTGCAACAACAGGCCCACGTTTCATCTGATATCGTGCACCCTAAGGACTGTTCCCATTTTCTCTGAGAGGAGTCTCCCCCCTCCTAACCAATTATGTAGGTTCATACCAAATAAGGTAGATACCACCTTGCGATTATCACTCCCTCCTATCATTTTATTCGGTATTGGGGCTACTTCCGGTTCTCTGGGAAAAGAGCGGAAAGTTGTTTTTCAAAGAGTCTTTCAGCCTAAAATACATGAATACTTCAAGGAGTGCGAGTGCCCCTCTATTATTTATTCCATCCAACGTTAGAAATTGCCCCTCCAGGAATAGGTCCCGAGAACAGGATATATGCAAGCGTTTCATACAACTCAAAAAGTCCATTTCGCAAGGTACCGGCACTCCCGAGATGTATATGATCGGAAGGGCTTCAGAGTAGATCACTTCCCCGTTCTTTTTGTGCTCGATGTGGGCCCATGCTCTGCAGGTCAGTTCCACCAAGTTGGTTACTCTCGAGGGCTTATTGGGCGCTGTCAGCACAATCGATCTTAGAAGGAACGGAGATGCCAGATCCCTCTCCACTTCCACATGTCTTCTGTCCACCTGATCACCAAACCAGTATAGGAGGAACCCTGCTTGAACAGTTTCATAATATAGTTCAAAATCCGGCAGCACTAGCCCCCACCCCCTATCCACTGGCATTACCAGCTTCTCCCAGGATACTCTTGCTTGCTTGCCCGCCCATATAAACCGCATTACCGATCGCAGTTCCCAGATGTATGCCTGTGGCAGCGATATGAGCACATTGAGGAACACATAGGAAGTGCGGCAGTAGCACCATTTTAATCAACGATACCCTCCCATAGAGATTAAGTGGGAGCTCCATCGACCTATCTACCACTACCCTAGAATGCTCTAACAGCTGCTGGTAGTTGCGCTTATATAGTACCTCTGGGGATCGTGCAATATCTAACCCCAGATACCGTGTACTACTCATGCCACTGAAATCTATACTCATCGCACATCTGTTGGTACCCTCCATGAGTGGGAAAATAACTGATTTTGCAGTGTTAATTTGTAGCCCGTAGTAGTCCCCAAAAGCCAGTACATCCGTTATGATCTGGCCCAGATTCAGCTGTGGGTCTTTGACATATAGCACCATGTCCTCACCGTAAATGGAGATAACCACTATGTGCCTACAAAGCTGTATCCCCTATGCAGATGATGCTCCCTGATCATTTCAGCTAGGGGCTCAATCACCAATGCAAATAATAACAGCGAGAGGGGACACCACTGACGCATGCCCCTCTCCAACGGGAGCGCCGACTTAAGTTGGCCGTTCACTCTGACCCTGGCTTTGGGCCCAGTGTAGAGGAGCAAAACCAAGGATATGAACCCCTTCCTCAGCCCCCATCACGATCCTAAGCAGTATTGTAAATAGAAAGGGCCACTCCACCGAGTCAAACGCCTTTGTGGCCTCTAACCGCCACTATTGAGTTATCTCGGTGGACTGCTGACATCAGCCCAAATATTCCATAGGAGGTGGAGCGCCCCGGTATAAATCCAGATTGGTCCGCTTTCATTGCTCTATGTATCAGTGGTGCTCGTCTAGCTGCCAGCATCTTGCCAAGTCTCTTATTGTCCAGGTTGATGAGGGATTTGGGCGGTAGGCGGAGCACTCGCCCGCCTTCTTATCTGGTTTTAGCAACACCACCACCACCACTGCCTCCCTCAAGGACTCCGGGAGAAGGCCATCTCTCAAACCCTGTCGATATACCTCCGATAGGTGTGGAGCTAGTTTCACTGCATAGTGTTTGTAAAACTCTGCTGTGAACCCATCTGGCTGGGGGGGGGGGGCTTTCCCCGATGATAACGACTTGATTGCCAACAGGAGCTGCCCCACTGTCAAAGGACGACTCAACCATCCTCTTTCTTCCCCCATACACCAATATAGTGCTAAGTGATCAGGATAACTGTTCAACTCTTGTTGAGAGACCAGAATATGAGAGGAATATAATTGGCTCCCAAATTTGCAGACATTGTCTGGGAACTTTGCAAAGTTCCCAGACAATGTCTGTGTCCCCATATTGCTCTACTCCTTGTTCGTTTCTTATTGACATAACAGGACCTTTAGGTGCATCTAGTTTTGCGGCTCTCGCTAGTAGCCTGCCAGGGCGCTGCCCCTCCCCATACGGTTGCTCCGCTGTTTGCCCCCGAAGAAAGCTCACTTCCTTACATGCCAAGCCTCTAAATACCTCTAGCTGTTTAATCTCAGCCTGTTCAGTCGGTGTGACCGCAGGTTCCACTATTTGTAGTTGCCATAGTCGGGCCTCGCTTTCAGCCAATTCCCTATGGATCTGTTTAAGTATCCCTGCTTCCTTAGAGACGCATTCTCGCCCGATTTCACACTTCAAACTCTCCCAGTGTGTCAAATAGGACTCCACCGACCCCACATTAAATTACAAAAAGTTATCTATAGCTTTGGTCAGCCCCTCACGGAACCCTTCATCTGTCAAGCCTTCGCTCTTGGACACCCAGGACGGTCTCCCATCCCCTCGGCCAGGGATCTCCAGAGCTAGAATCACTGGTGCGTGATCTGACACTGTACGTGGCAAAATGGTCCCCTCGGACACCCAACCCCCGATTGTATTAGAAACCAGAAAGCAATACAGCCGCGAGGCTGAACCATGTACCGAGGAATGAAACGTGTACTCCACAACCCTGGGCTCCTGTGGTCCTCCAGATATCATTTACCTTCCACACCAAACATATATCCCTTAGTTTGCATGTTACTTTCGACAATGGCCGATGGGTCCCTCCAGTTCTGTCCCGGTCGGGTTCCATGACCGCATTGAAATCCCCAGCCCAGATCTACCCAGGGGACATTCTCTCTAGTTGGTGGTTGATCCACTCTAGGGTCTCTACGGAGTCTTGATTAGGGCCATAATAGTTCATCAGAGTGAAAGCCCGGCCTTGTATGATCCCACTAACCCTGAGGGCACGACTCCCCTCATCTTTAAGTAGAGAGGTCAAACTAACCCCTACCAAGTTTCGCAGCCATATACACACCCCTATGGGATATAGAGTAGGAGGAGAAGTAACAGTGACATCCCCATCCTCGTCCACATTTAGCCCCCCATAGTCAGGTGAGTTTCTTGAAGGAAGGCAACACCCACCTGGTGTCACTGCATATACAGCAGTATCTTGCAACATTTAGATGGGTAGTTCAAGCCCCTGACATTCCATGTCATACTCCTAAAAGACTTAGCCATACCCTCTCACCTCCATCTTTGCAGCCTTAAGTCTGTCCCATTTCGGAGTCTGCGATACTGAACCATTCCGTTGGTCAGTGAGGCAGAGCGGCCCCTGAAAAGCCTGCAAACACCCAACCATCAACCCAATCCTCCCTCCACCCCCACCAGCAACCCCAACCGGCCAGTTACTCTCTCCCACGCTTGTCATAACAATCATATGCTCACGCTTGAGGGCTTGCCAGGAAACGGCCATCCAAGCAACCCTTAACTATATACCGTATCCCTTCTGCCATCGTCACTGAGCTGTTCTTTAAAAGTATAAGATGATCTTTGCCAGCATTTCATGGGGATGGACCCCCCTTGCCCAATGCCCCCTCAGTGGTGCGGTGGTCTGGACAGCAATTCTAGAAAAGTATTTGCTACTTCTGGAGTATGAAAAAACAACAACTTGCCCGCCATGTTCCACCCTCAATCAACATCTTCCTGGAAGACCGAACCCTATCCCAGAAAACCCAGGAAGAAGCGAATCGGCGAGTCTCTGTCCATCAAGGGTCCTTTTTCCTTGGCCTTTCACAAGGCTAGGTCTCTATCTCGATTATTTAGCAGTCAAGCAATGATGGGTCTTGCTGGTGCTCCTGGCACTGATCTTCTTTCGCTGGGGATGCAATGGGCCCTCCCCACTATGAACACCGCTGAGAATTCCCGCCCAGTGCCTCTTTCAAGAGAGTCTCTACCATCCCCTCCATATTGCGCTGATCTGCTGCTTCAGCCACCCCAACTATCCTCAAGTTGTTCCGCTGGGAATCTGGATACGAGGTCATCCTGCTTATCCGTCCGTCAGCTCCTTAATTGCCTTCTTGATCAGGACCAAGTCTCTCGTGGAAGCATTGGATCTATTTGACAGTGGACACCCGGGCCTCAACCTCGTCAAGTCTTTCTCCAGGTTTGTCTAGGCAAACTTGTATATTGTCTACTTTGCAGGTTAGGATGTCCATTTTCCTGTTCAGAGACTGTACGATTGATTGTACTTGCCTGAGCATTTTCTTGATGTCACCGAGTGCACTGCATGGGTCAAACACTGAGGGCTATGGGGCATCACCCATGGAGACCTCCCACGGTGCCGATGGTTGGACCGGGGTTGAGGGTTCGAATGACAGTTTTGACTGTTTGCCAGCCTTCTGAGTCTTCGACCCTGTGGTCTTCCACTGACCAGCTGTGTGCCACTTGTCTCTTGCCAGAGAACTGCTTCAATATAGGCACAAGCAACCAATTTCCCACTGCCTCCTCTTTATGTTGCCTGGTCGATTGGCACCTTACTGACACTGGGATATTGCGGCTGATATCCTGTGCGTCAACTGAAGGTGGTGACTGTGGTGGATCCAGGCCTAGACGTGACTATAATAGTGTCTCCGGGGTACAGGCACTGTTGCGTTTGACCGTTTCGGTCGAGTCTCTGAAGGGTCTTGTCCCGCCTTCCCCTTGGAATCCCCATACAGGGGTCGGTCCCCGGAAGCAGTGCAATCCTTAGTGTCCAACACATGCCCGAGTGGTAGACTGGTAGTTTACCATCTGGTGGCGAGGCCATAGATCCCGGTTCCCTAGATGCACCCAAGGCACGCCTCTCCCAACCAGGCTGGTGTCCTCCCTCCTCTCTGTATTTCTGATTTTCAGCCCATGGGTGCTAACCTCAGGGCACTATGCCCCTGCGTATGGGTGCCCTACTCCTTACCAGCAGGTCACCGTTGGTATTCCATGGATTCTGGCAACTGGGAAGAGTATGCGCAGGGATCACTCTGCTGACCTCTCTGTAAATCACATCTTCCTCCTGGGACGCGGCGTCCAACACGGTACTTGTGTATGCAAGTCCTCCCTCAGTGCCATGAAAGGTGGGGGGCTGCCGCCGCACCACACTCCTCGCCTTCTGCAGTAGCTCACCGGCAGCAGTGCACAGCGCTCAGTCCTAGCTCTCGTCTGTCCCTCAGCTCCAGCTCTACAGCTGGGGCTCAGCACCAGCGATTCCTCCCCCACAGGGGTAGGCTCCTCCGGTCTCGGCTGTATTTCAGGCGGCACACTAAGCTCTCCGCTGCCACCTCAGCAGCCGAGTATCACTTGTTCTCTGAGGTTGGAATCAGTGGTGCTGGCCATTGCCCCTCCTCCCGCAGGGGCAGGGCAAACTCTGATAACTTTACTTGCGAGGCACTTCAGCATTCCAAAATTTCAGCAAGTGCTCCTGACATGTTCCCACACTGCATATTGCAGTCTTTATGAGTGTGGCAACATGGGTTCAGTCAGGATTTTGAACAGATAAATACGTTTGCCTGGGAGCTTACAGACCAGTGGCCATTTTGACCAGGATCCCTAGTGCCCAAAACCATTCTTGATGATATATTTATTTTTTAGAAGTAAGCCGACACGTGGTTCGACTATCTAGGGTCTTATCAATGCGTGTGAATTGTGGGGCAGTCATTACTGTGAGGTTGTGGAAATTAGTCCAGTATGCAATCCCAATAGTTTGTCCTACTATGGTCGCAAATAAGGGAAGTTAATGATTTCAAGGGGTGGCCTGGTGACCACGTGTGCTCCTAGCTCGGTGTGCTTGGTAATTATCTGCTGATTAGCATTGTCTCAAAGTATATGCAGTGCTAGGGAGAATTCTCATTCTATGGCTAATTCTCCTTACCTATAGAGTCCCCCCAGCAGCTTTGCTGAATTTAAAGGGTTTGTTTATTTTCTCCTGCTAAGAATGCAACTCTTAGGCATGTTTGCTATGTGTGTTCTAGGCTATTTTTGTGCTTAGTGTCCATGGGGTTTTTCTCACCTCCATAGGAACCATCTGTATTCACATGTGTTACACAGCACCCTCCGTGCAGTGACAGAGGGGTGTCGTAGCGACCCCCAAACATAGACTCCATACCCTGGGACTTACTACTGTTTCCCAGGGCATGTAAAGTCCCAATTGACTATACTAGTCAATTTTTATGAACTAAACCAGTACAACCCATCTTACTATGGAGGTACTGGAAAGGGTTAGGAACAAGTTACTTACCTGTAACTGTTGTTCTCCAGCATGGGTCTGGCATGGATTCACATGCTCATGAATATTCCCCGTCGTCAGGCTGGGAATCCTCGGTAAAGAAAAAACCAGTATCAGTTTCGTTTCTGATCTGTCTTTCGTAGTAATAACCAATCACTGGTCTCTGCGTCATACTGACCACAGCCAATGACTGCCCTCTACCTAAGCACCGCCTCTGGCAGCAATCTTCAGATTTGGAAGCACGTGAAGTGGCAGTATGACCAAGTGAAGAGCCGCAGAGGGGTAGGCGGGAGGGTTCGCATGTGAATCCATGCCAGACCCATGCTGGAGAACAACAGTTACAGGTAAGTAACTTGTTCCTTCTCCAGCATGGGGTCTGGCATGGATTCACATGCTCATGAATAAAGAATACATAGCAGTACACACATGCACAACCAAGGGAGGTGGCAAAGGCTCAACATTAAGCAGTACATCAAACTCAACATTAAGCATCTTACCTCCTCACCAGGCTCACCTCAGGCGAACAGGTTGCGCAGCACTGCTTGGCCAACCCTGGACTCCTCCCTGGAATCCCGATCGACGCAGTAGAATTTCGTGAAGGTGTGCGTCGACCTCCACGTAGCAGCCCTGCATATGTCCAGCAGGGGCACACCAGAAAGGAACGCCGTGGTAGCTGCGATCGCTCTGGTGGAATGGGCTCTCGGACGGCCAGGCAGCGGTCGGTTTGCCAACCGATGACAGTACATGATACAGCCGGAGAGCCATCTGGAAATGGAAGCCTTCGAGAGAGCCTTCCCCTGATTGACAGGTCCAAAGTTCACAAAGAGTTGTGACGTCTTCCGAAAACACTTCGTGCGGTCCACGTAGAACTTCAGCGCTCTAGCCACATCCAGCGAGTGCAAAGTCCTCTCAGCCGGCGACGAAGGCGACGGGAAGAACACAGGCAACACCAAGGGTTCGTTGAGATGGAAGTCCGACGGTACCTTGGGCATGAAGGAGGGGTGCGTCCTGAGCACCACCCTCGTGTCGTGAAAAGTCAAGTACGGGGCCTTGCAGGAAAGGGACTGGATCTCTCCCACCCGTCGTGCGGAGGTGATGGCCACAAGAAACGCTGTTTTCCACGACAGAAACTTAAACGGGCCGAGTGCAGAGGCTCGAACGGAGGTCCCATGAGCTTGGTCAGCACCACGTTGAGCTCCCACGCAGGGGCCGGAGCCTTCACCGGCAGGAACGATCTGAACAGTCCCTTCATGAACTCTTTCACCAGACGATGAGACCACAAGGACGTCCGGCCCGTGGTTCTGGTGTATCGGGAGATCGCAGCAAGATGAATCTTGATGGACGCGTGTGCCAGTCCAGATTTGGCCAGCGTCAGCAGGTACGGCAGTACCTGGGGAGCCGTAATCCGTAGAGGGTTAATCTTCTGTGCGCGGCACCAGACAGAGAACCTCTTCCATTTGTGTCCGTAGCATTTAAGAGTCGAGGACGCCCTGGCCTTTGCAAGAACCTCTCTGCAGTCGGCCGGTATGTCGTATCCTCCAAACTCTAGCGCTGCAGGAGCCAGGCCTGCAAGTTCAGCGATTTCGGGTCGTGGTGGAGGATGGCGCCTCCTTCCCTGGAGAGTAGATCCGCGTCCACCGGCAGCTTGATTGGCGGGGACGCTGACAAGTCCAGAAGGTCCGGGAACCAAATCTGCCTCGGCCACGCAGGTGCGACAAGGATCATCCTGCACCGTGACCTCTTGAGCTGGTTGACGAGCCGGATTAGCAGTGGCAAAGGAGGGAACGCGTAGAGGAACAGGCCCTCCCAGGGGAACGAGAAAGCATCGCCCATGCTCCTCGCCTGGGGAAACCTGCTGGCGAACCTCCGGCACTTGGAGTTCGTCGCTGTCGCGAACAGGTCGATCTGGGGTGTGCCCCACCGTCGGAAGAGGCGATCCACTAGATCCTGCCGTAGTTCCCACTCGTGGCACGAGCGCAGCTCCCTGCTGAGTGAGTCGGCGATGGTGTTTTTTATCCCTGCCAGATGAAACGGCACCAGAAACATCCTTTGGGCGACGGCCCAATGCCACAGGTCCTGCGCCTCCTTGGACAGTGCTGGGGACCTGGTTCCGCCCTGTTTCCTGATGTAAAACATGGTGGTGGTGTCGTCGGTGAAGATCCTCACCACCTTGCCCTTGAGGGACGGAAGGAAGGACCCGAGGGCCCAGAACACTGCACGGAGCTCCAGGACGTTGATATGGAGGGACTTCTCCGTCGGGAGCCAAAGGCCTCTCGCGTGCAGATTTTCGGTGTGCGCTCCCCACCCTTCCAGGGAGGCATCCGTGGTCACTGTCTCCTGGTGGTCTGGGGTCTGGAAGTCCATGCCCGCCGTCAGATGCGCGCGGTTGCCCCACCACGGGACCGCTCGGCGGAAACTCTCGTCGAGTGTGATCCTCTCCTCGAAGCCGCCCGTCGTTTGGATCCAGCGCGCGTCCAGGAACTCCTGCAACGGGCGCATCCGGAGCCTGCACATGGGAATGAGGTAGATGCAAGAAGACATCATTCCGAGGAGGGACTTGATGGACCTCACCTTGGCCGCGTCGGAAACCAACATCCGCTGTACCTTGCCCAGGATGGACCTGGTCCTTTCCTCCGACGGGGAGGCCAGAAGGGACACTGTGTCGAGCTTCGCTCCCAGAAACAGTGCGTTTTGCGCGGGTACCAGGTGGGACTTGGCGTAGTTCACGGAGAATCCCAGGTCCGTGAGAAGTTGGACGGTCCTTGCCGTGTGCTCCACGGCGAGCTCCCTCGTCTTGGCTCGGATGAGCCAGTCGTCCAGGTAGGGGTAGACGTGGATCCCCTCGCGGCGCAGCTGCGCCGCCACCGGTGCAAGGCACTTGGTGAATACCCTGGGTGCCGACCGTAGTCCGAAGGGGAGGGCTTTGAACTGGTAGTGACGCCCTTGGACCACAAACCTGAGGAATTTTCGGTGCCCCTTTAGGATGGGAATTTGGAAGTAGGCATCCTCCAAATCCAACGACGACAGGAAGTCTCCTTCCTCCAGCTGACCCAGGACGTGCTGGAGGGTGACCATCCGGAACTTCTGCGCCTTGATGAACTTGTTCAGACGTCGCAGGTCTAGGATGGGGCGCCATCCTCCCGTCTTCTTCTTCACGAGGAAGTATCTCGAGTAAACTCCGGAGCCCCGAAGCCTCTTTGGGACGAGTTCGATGGCGCCCTTCCTGAGCATCGCCTTTACCTCCAGGAGAAGCTGAGGGACGTGAAGCTCTTTCCTGGCCACGGGGGGGACGCGCGGGCACCTTCTTTGAAACTCGAGCGCGTGGCCCCGGGCTAAGGCGTCCAGCACCCAACGGTCGGTGGAGATGGACTCCCACACGCTGACGAAGCTCGCCAGCCGGCCTCCCACCGGGGTGCTTCGGTGGGGGCCCGACCCCACGGCCGGTTCAATCCTGTTTCGACGAGGCTTTGCCGCCTTGACCTCCTTGGCGACGACGGCGGGGTCCGCCAGACTTGCCTCGTCCTCTGTAGGCCTCCTGAGACGACGAGCGGGCCGCTTGACGGTAGGTGGAGAAACCGCCGCCGGAACCTTTGGAGGCGCCCTTGCCTCCGCTGCTCCGAAAGGGCGTCCGTCGTTGCTGCAGAACCCCAAGGGCCCGGGCCGTCTCAGTGTCCGCTTTAATGGCCTGAAGGGAATCGTCCACTGTTTTCCCAAACAGGTTGTTCCCATCGAACGGCATGTCCAGGACTCTGGTCTGTACGTCTTGACGGAAGTCCGTAGCCTTGAGCCATCCACGCCGCCTAAGGCACACACCGTTGCCCAACTGGCTAACCCAGTGTCGGCGATGTCCGTCGCAATAGTGATGGCGTGGTCCGACGCCACCTCACCTTCCTGTAGGATCTCCAGGGCATCCGCCCTCTTGTCGTCCGGTAGGCAGTCCAGCAGGGGAGCCAGTTTGTACCATAGCTCCCTGTCGTAGCGGGCCACGATAGCCAAGGCGTTGGCTTTAATCGTCGTCGCTGCAGACGAGATGACCCTGCGTCCCATAGCGTCCAATTTCTTTCCCTCGCCGTCCGGTGGGGAAGTCGAGGTGGAGGCCGCACCCCCCCCGCTTTCTTCCTGGCCGTCGCGGAGACGACGGAGTCCGGGGTAGGCTGCGCCCGGAGGCACAGGGGGGCCGCGTCCGGGACCCGGTACTTCTTCTCGTACCGGTCTCTTCTAGCTGGCGTCGTGGAAGGGTTCTTGAGGAGGGCGAGGCCCTCATCCCAAATGTCGTCCAGTAGAGGCACCGCGAGGACAGTCTTCCTCTTGGCCTCGCGCCGGTTGATAAAGGAATCCTTCCTTTTTCTTCTCCTCAGGGCAGAGTTGGAAAAGCTCGGATGCCCTGGCGATCATGGAGTGGAACGATCCAATCTCGTCGGGCGGAGAAGCCCTGGTGGGAGGTGACGACAGTAGATCCTCGTCGTATACCTCGTCGTCCGTACCCGTCGCTGCCGTGTCAGTCCCCGTATCATCCCCTCGGGTGGACGGGGAGGAGGGCTGGACGGGGCGCGACGGCTGAAAAGGAGGTGGAGGGTGAATCCTTCTTTTCTTGGGCGGGGGAACACCAGAAGGTCCCGGTTCAGGATCCCCCGATGGGAGAGGTTCCTCCGTCGGCAACGGTAGTCTCGTCCTCATCTCTGAACATAAGGACTGTATAGCCAACAAAATGGCCGCCGAGTTGTCTTGCGGCGCTGGCAGAGGGGAATCCGACGGGCGATCAGGGGCCCCGTCGGCACCCTCGACGATGTCGTCGTCACCTGCGTCGGGATCCATCCCGACGGGCCGGTCTTCTTCCACGCCAAGGCTGTGGCTCAAGACCTCAATCAGCTCTTCCTCCGAGGTTGAGGCCGAATCTACGACGACGCCCTGCCCCCCCCTTTTTCTTCCCCGCCGGGGATTTCACGGGGGTCCTATCGATGGGCACAAAAGAGGACTCCCTCCGAGGTGGCAGGGAGACTCTGAGCCCCGAGGTCGCCACCACTGGTGTAGCCTCCACAGGCTGAGCGAGGGCCGCCGCGACAGTATCGATAGAGGGCTTGGCCGGATGGATTAAGGCCTTCACCACCTTAGGTGCGCTCACCGCCTTATCCTTGAGGGGGGGGGGACACTGCCTCGCTCTCCCTCCGATGGGGCCTTCGAGCTCGACCGGGGCCTCTCCAGGAGCTTCGCCGGGTGCTCGCCCTTCCTCTTACCCGACCCAGAGCGTTGGCTCGTGGCTGAAGGTGCCGGGGAGGGTGCGCCCTGCCTGGCGCCCGTAGAGCCCGACCGTTCGGCGCTCCCGGTGCCAGCGGACTCGCGGTGCTTGGCCTTGTGTTGGACCCCCGTCGCCGGGGCATCCTCAAAGGTCTTAGAAGACCGCTCGGATTTCTTCCTCTTCTTCTCGCCTGACGGGCTCTTCCCCCTTCCAGCCAGTTGGCGAGACGTTGATGGCGGTCCTTCATGGTCCGCTCCGACATATTGCCGCAAAACGCGCAGTCCTTCTCCACGTGCGTCTTGTCCTCATGTAAGCAGTAGAGACAAAAGGAGTGTTCGTCCTCCTTAAAGACGTTCTGCAGCTGGCATCCAGGGCAGATCCTGAACAGCTTTCCGGGCGTCGAGCTTCCCTTCTCCTGGGCCATGTCCGGGCCTGAGAAGCTTCTGGAGTTCTCCAAAAGCGTAGCTCGACGAAATCTTCACCCTTGGGGGGCGCAGACGAATCCGACACGGGTCCCCGTTGATCGGATGGAGAGTCGGTGGAGCTTGAGGCTCTTTTGACCGAAAAAACGAAGTTTTTGAGAAAAAAGGTGAAAAAATAGCACTAACACTCGAGAGCAATAGCACGAGGATCCCAACACATGAACGTGCGGTAAAAATCTGAAGATGGCTGCCAGAGGCGGTGCTTAGGTAGAGGGCAGTCATTGGCTGTGGTCAGTATGACGCAGAGACCAGTGATTGGTTATTACTACGAAAGACAGATCAGAAACGAAACTGACACTGGTTTTTTTCTTTACCGAGGATTCCCAGCCTGACGACGGGGAATATTCATGAGCATGTGAATCCATGCCAGACCCCATGCTGGAGAAATAGTTTTTCCCTTATATTCATTTTCGAGAGGGTACCGTACAGTCCCTCTCTCAAATGTTTCTGGCTGGTGGCAGTGGTTACTACCGTAAACATTTGACCGCAAATATTTCCCTATGGGATTTTCCCATTGCTCGAGGTTACCACATTTTCTGACAGCCTCTAACATGCCGCCGGTTTATTTTTATATTAACTTAACTCTGGTGGGTTTTATTTGCCAGAACTTTAAGCCGGTCCGATAGCACAGCGAGTAGGAGTGTTCGCTTTGACATCTGTGCAGAGCCTGCTGACGCAGGTTCGAATCCCGGCAGGGCCAAACTCAGCCTTTCATCCTTCCAAGGTCAATAAATGAGCACCACATACCGTGGGTAATAATAAGCAGCGCTCAGATATCCGAGGGATCGTAGCGCTATATAAATGCTAAAATATTATTGTTATTATTAATATAAATTCTTTCTTGTGTCTTTCTCTAAACCCGTAACCCAGGTCGGGGATCCTTTGCTCGTCCCTTTGGCGGGCTTCTGCCAAGAAGCCCTCCTTTCGGCACCACTGAGTCTGGGGTGGGTCCATTGTGTTCCTCAGCAACCCATGTCACACTCTATCCTGATAGGCTGGAGGGTCTCCCGCCAAGGATGACCACTCGTGGGGTAACCCCACTGAGAGAAGATGTGGGCTACGACACTTGAGTCTACTTGACACTCGTGTTCCTCTGGTAGGGGCTCTCTGCTCAGATAGTCTGTTAGAGTGTTGAGTACCCCTGGAACATGTTCGGAGGATAGAGACATCCCCCGTCTGAGTTCCCATCTCCTTATTTTCTGCGCCAGGTTGGACAGACTTGGAGAGTGTGTGTGCCCCCTTTTTTGTTTACATAGAACATAGCAGTGGTGCTGTCTGTTAGGATTTGAACCGACTGGTTCATAAGTTGCGCTTTGAATGCTTGAAGTGCTTTGAATACTGCTAGTTGTTCCAGCAGGTTGATGTGGTTTGTGCCGTGATGTGAGTCCACAGACCATGTGCTGAAGTTAATGAGCCCCGCACCCGGCGAGTGAAGCGTCTGGTTTAACGATCGCTTGCGCTTCCGGTTCGTGGAAGAGTTTTCCCTTTAACATGTTTTACTTTATCCACCAGTGTAGGTTTGGAACTAGTGTTGGCGAAACGACCACTAGATCGTCCCACTGAACGCTTGCCTGAGACCACTATATAGCCACCCACTCCTGCATCGGGCGCAGACGTGTGTGTGTGTGTGTGTGTGTGTGTGTGTGTGTGTGTGTGGGACCAGGTACATGCACAATGCTATCATGCCTAGTAAACGCATTGCTTTGCGTATGCTTATCTGGAGACCGGCTTGATACTGAGGTATTTGCTGAAGCATGTTTTGCACTCTTTCCATGGACAAAAAGGCCAAGCATGCTCTTGTGTCCAAGACAGCTCCCAGGAACTGTTTTTTTGTATTCGGTACAAGACTTGACTTCTACTCGTTTATTGAGAAACCCAATTGGAAGAGAAGGTCTATGGTTGTTTGCATGTTTAGTTTACAAAAATGGGGCGATTCCCCTGTGATCAGCCAGTTGTCCAGGTAGGGGTACACTGGGATTGGCTCCTTGCACAGGTGCGCTGCCAGCCCCGCCAGTAGTGCTGGTTTGCTATTTTGAAATGCAAGAGTTTTCTGTGCGCTGGGAACATTGAAATATAAAAATAGGCATCATTCATATCCAGTGTAGCCATGTAATCTCCCTGTTTCAGCAGGGGAATTACCTCTTGTAGCGTTGTCATGCAGAATTTTTGTGGCTTTACATAAGTGTTTGCAGGGCTTAAGTCTAACACCCGACAAATAGTTCGATCTTTTATTGGCACAAGGAAGTAGGTTGAATAAATACCCTTGTGTTAGACAAGATTGTAAGCAGTACCCTTTGGGTGCATTACAACAACCCTGACCTCCCGGCAATAGGCACCCAACCTTGGTATAAGCTTGTACTACATAGGTTGGTAGCGTGTTGAGCAGCTAGGCTTATCTCAAGAGGGGTAATGTGAGCTGTAGGGGAGTTACACAGAGATTCATAGTGACAAGTATTCAAATAAACTTACACACAGGTTTCTTGAATACACAATTATTAATTTATTTATCAGTCAGTTAGGGTAAGCCTTCTACAGAAAGGAGCAATATCTCAGTAACATTCAAATATACTTCACAAAATACACACTCTAATATTTCTAAATCAGTAAGTACCCTTTTGGGATGGCCCACAGACACAACCTACACCCTCAGGTGACTTTAGTAGCCAGGGTGCTGGGGACATTAATAGATCACTGTTGCATTCAGAATCCTTTAGGAGTAAGTCAAAGGAAAAGGTTTTTAGAACATACAAGAGACCACAAATATTCTTAAGCAGGCAATTACTTTTGATCCCCCAATAAGAGTCATTCAGTGGAACAGGCTAAGCCAAAGTCAGTGGGCAAGAGTCTATATGAGCTGAATCACTTCTTTGCAGGTAAGCAAGAAAAGTATTTGCACAATGTTTTAGAAGTCTTTGAAGAAAAAGAATGTAGGGCGCCAAGTCGTTAGACTTGTGAGTAGTAGAAGATGCAAGCAACTCTATAGCAAGAGGTAAGTTCTCTCAGAATTTTACAGTACCTTTGTATTGAAGAAAAAGTGCAGCAGATTACTTCTGTTCCTGAGCAGCTTTGCAGATCTCACTATTCCTGGGCCTCAGTCGTGGGGACAAGAGGGAGGACTTCTGGGGACTCCCGCACTGCAATGGGACAGTCACCGCTCACAACCGGCAATCTTTCCAACCAGTGGCTGTTCGGTGTTTCAGCTCCTCGCATCTACCACAAATAGCAACACTGCGGTTCCTGGCTGTCGAGATGGGCTTTCCTTGCTCCTGGGGTCCCGCACACTGTTGAGGGGGCTCATGCTCGGTCAGTCCTGCTTCCTGGGAGTCCGGAGGATCTTCCTGGAGCTCCTGGCCAGCTTAAAAGCAACGCACACAATCTGGTGTTCCTCTCCCTGGTGTTTCGGTTTCCAGCAGCAACTCTGTGGAAAGTCAACCAGCTCCGAGAGAATGTCCAGGTGGCTTACTTTGGAGTTGATTAGTCCCACCAACTCAAGGGGAGAAATCGTCCTTGCAGGGGCTTCTCTGTCGATACGAGTTTGGAGTTTCAGCACAGCAGCAGGGCCTCACCAGGCAAATCAACGGTTCAGGAGTTGCAGCAGGCGTCCTCTTCAAGTTCTTCTTCGGTTCCTTCATCCAGAGGTCGATTGCCTTCTAAACCAAAAGCCTTGCCTTTTATTCAGTTCTCTCCCATTCATTCCAGCCTAGCTGTCAGTCACCTAGCAGGGTGGCTGTCCTTGCCGGACAGTCAGCCGGTCACTCACTACAGAGTGCATCTGGGTCTCCTAGGAGACTAAGCACAGGGAGTTTCGGGCACCTCCCTCACTTCTTGCCCACCCCAGACGGTTCCATGTGTTAATATCCCTGCAAAAATATCACAATACAAAAATATCGCCATATTTTTGCGGTGATATTGACCCATTGACCATGCGGGGGACACCCCTGCAACTCCTGCATTATTTTAAAATGTGCGGGGGGACACCCCGCTCCCACAAATTATCCCCCCCAAAAATATCACCTATGGCGAGACAAACTGCCATATGTACGATGATATTTTTGGTGGGGATATTTTGTAGGGATACCCCTCAGAAACCCTGGAGCCAGTGGCGGGCTTCACTCGTGAATCCCGCCAAAGGCAAAGTGAACAAAGGGACCAAACCTGGTTTGGCGCACAGAGTAAATCTCAAGAAGGACCTTGTGAGAGACGGGTCTCAACGACCGGTGGGGGGTGTCTGTACTTCCGCTCCCTATATGGTGGAGGAGAGGCACAGGAGACCCCAGCCAAGATTCTCTATTCGGTAGCAATGGTCGAGCAATCAAGGCCTAGCTTCTCAGGAGGTGATGCAGGCTGGTTCTTAAGTACAGTGTATCCCCCAAGCCCCCACAAAGGAATATCCACACTCTGTATTGGTTAGAACACAGTCTTTATATAATCAAAAGTTAAGGTTATGTACATTTATCATGATAACTCACTTTGTACTCTGGCAAAATCTACAATGACAAATATTTACAATTCTAAAGTGGTACCAACCTAGATCTCATTGAAGTGCATGAACAATACTGTACAATATCACACAGACCAATAGAGTGAAACCAGCAATAGAGAGAGGAGAGAAAATAAGATGGTTGAGCAATAGGCAGAATACTGACCCCTACCACTAGGCACAGTTCTGTGTGGAGATCCCCCCCCACCTGGGCAACCTGTAAGGAAGATATAGCACCAGCCCAGTCCATGTATTACTCTGCAAGTCTTATTCCCTCCTAGAATGTTTTTACCCCCCCAATGTACCTGGTGGAGTCAAGTTCCTCGAAGAGGCGTCGACAAACTTCGAGGGACTCGCTGTTCGGCGACGGGGAATCGACGGCCCTTCTTGAATGCCTTCCCTTTCAAGTGGGAGGCACGGGGCGTCGAACGTCCGTCGACAAACGAGGAAGAACGATGTCGAAGAGGCGGCAGCTTCGTCCGAGCGGTGCTCGTCGGCGTCGGGGCGTCGGCGTCCTGCAAGGCGGAGGTGTGCGGGGCACCTCGATGACAATAGTTCTGGACCGCAAAGATTGTAGAGACGGAAGCCCAGCAAGGGCGTCGAGTCGTCCGAGTCTTTGAGGTCGTCGGGTGGCGGGAAACCCACCGGCAGGTTTCTCCTCGGCGCGTTGGTCGGCCTCGACTTTCTCCGGCAGGATAAGCGGTCGACGATGCGGTCGAGAGAGTCCTTCGATTGAATGTTCTTAGGCAAAGGAGCGGACGGCTCCGGTCGTCGGCGGCACGGCGTCAAGTGGTTCCCACGGCTGGGCAACACAACTTCGACGGGCCTCCAGTGGTTTCACAAACCTGCGAACCCTGGTCGACGGCAATGGACTTCGACGGCGTCGATGTCCGGGTGCTTCACTTCGATCTCCTCAGCGGTCCCGTCTCGGGTCGGCAGCCTTTCGAGGGTCTGTCTTCCAGGGCGCTTCGGCGAAGATGGATCGGTGCTCGATGGTCCCTCGGAGCACGGGAAGAGGGCGCCTTACCAGGTCCTCTCTCGGGTCAGTCTTCGACGATCTCGGCAGCCTTCGGAACAGTCGAAGCAAATGCCACAGCAAGTCTTCTTCTTCCAGCTGGACGTCGAGGATCAGCAGTTCCAGTTACTCTTAAGAGTGGAGACTCAACTCCAGAACGCTTCTGAACGCTTTTGAACGTTCCTGAACAACTACCAGTGGTGAGAGGTCCCCAGATATACTATTCTGCCTCTCATCCACACTGCTGGCACACACTCAGCAGCCAATCATACAGAAGGGCATTCATGCAGTCAGTCAGCCAATCAGGCACACAGTGCATTCAGGCCACACTCCTCCCTTTCAGACACTCACAACAAGGAATGTGGATTGGGACAAGTACCCAGCCATTCAACACTACACACTGCATTCAGGCCAGTTTCGGGCAGGGCTGTCTCAGCCTTTGTCTCTCATGCCAGAAACCAGACAACCACAACAAGGAGTGTATATTGGTCACGCACTCCATTCACCCAGGTCCCACCCACAGGAGGTACCCACAACATACAGTCACTGGGAAGGCTCCAGTCAGTCTAGCTGGGCCTTCACAACAACACCATATATGGAACTTCCACCCAACAGCCAGTCAGGGGGAAGGGACAGAGGCAGGGCTTCCCAGGACTTTGGGAAAACAAGATAACAGGCCATAGAAAGCAAGAGGCCACAGGGGCCATCTTGTTTTCTATCAGGAATCAACTGATCCCAATGGCAGGGCCTGGGTATCCCAAAATGGAGGACACCCAGAGCACCTGTCAAATTCAGCATGGAGCTGCCACCAGCCCATACCCTGCTCTGTGGGCCACCCACAGGTGCCCAAAAACATACACTAGGGGCACAGGGTTGTACCTACCCATGGGTGCCATAAGGGTATCCCATGGGTCTGTTCACCAAACCAAAAGAGAGAGCTGCACTGCCAGGAGTCCCACATGGACTCCTGGGCAGAAAACATGACAGAACACACGGTAAAAACAGAAAAAGGACAAGGATTCAGAGGCCCTGTCCCCCTGGATGCATTTCCAGCATCACAGACCTTTCCACAAAGAAATGGCGAAAAAAGAAGACCAGGGCCATTTTGACAAAAATGGCACCCTTGGGTGCTTTACTGTAGCTGCGAACGCAGCCCGCGGTAAATGCACACCACGGTAGTTAAAAGTAAACCACTGCCACCAGCCATTCATCGAGGAAAGGGTAACCTAAAATGATTACATGAGAAGGTAGACAAAGGGGATACTAAGTAACCCCTCCAGCACCCTACTGTAAGATAGTGTGTGCTGGGTCTAGAAAGTTATAAATGTAAGTAAAGTCAATTTCACTTTAGTGCTCTGGGAAACAGTAGTTTATCCCAGAGAAGGTATTTAAACCTTGGGGAAATCGGGAAGACTTCCCTTGTGCCACTGCACTGAAGGTGCTGTGTGACACAATGTAAAAGATGGTGCCTATTGAGTTTGTCAGACTCCACAACCCAAAGAAACACAGTGTTCAAAAATCACATTAAAATACATGAGAGAGGGGGAAAAGTGCCTCACTCTCTCCAGGTTAAAAAAATCAAGTCCTTAAAATCCAGCAAAGTTGATGGGGGGTATCTAAGGTGGAGGGAATTGGCACATTTCTGAGAATTGTCCTTAACACCTTGATTACCTCGTTGGACAGCACAATCTCTATGGTGTCCATGAGAAGCAACGCGTTGACTTCTTCGAGAAGGATGAGTTGTTCTTCCTTTGTTGTCTTACTTTGGTGCGGGGGATGGTGCGATGGTTTTTGGAGGCACTCCAAACAATAACCTCCCTCTACAGTCGATAGCACCCACTTGTCCGTGGTTATTCTAATGACTTGTTTATGTTTATTGTGTTTATATAGCGCTTTACGCCAAAGCGCTGTGGCCCTACATTCTGTGAAATCCGTCCGCCTACTGGAGAGGCATGTGAGGGGACCTCTAGGGGGCTGTCACTGCTTGGGAGGTGTTTCTCCACCTCTAGAAGTGGAGGAACTCCCCCGGCCACAGGATCTGCGCTGGACTCTCTGGTAACCCTGTGACGCCTGACCTTGGTTGTTATTCCAGAAGAATTCTGACCTTGTCCGTAACCAGAGCATCTCTGGGAATTCTGGCCACGAAAGCGGCAAAAATTGGTCCCACCTCTCTGGCCAGGTGGTTTATGAGTTAGTTGGCTGAGGGACTTGAGGGTGTAGTATTCCTCCTTAAGGGAGTCCTCTACCGCTTTGCCGAATAAGACTGTTGGTTCCACTGGCATGTTAAGTAACGGTGCCTGCGTCTCAAGCTTAAAGCCGGACTGGTGAAGCCAATCGTGGCAGTTGATTATGGTTACTTCAGAGATTATTCGGCCTGCATTATATGCAGCGTCGAGGTTATTCTTGACAATGCAGCTGGAAGTAGCTTTGCCTTCAGCTGCTACCTACTAAGGCAAGTTGAGACTTTAAAGGCTCGGGAGCAGAAGCTATTAGGATAGTTATTTCATCCTATTTATGGCAATCATAACTTGCCAACAGTGTAGAATTGTTGGCGATTCTATCTTGAAACGCTGCCGAAGTCGCTATCTTCCTTCCCATGGCATAGAGCTTCTTGCTCTCCTTGTCTGGGGGAGCCTCTGAAGAGGCTAGTGATCTCACTGCCCTTTTACGGGTAGTTGGGACGACGAACGAATCTGGCTTAAATTGGCCCCTGATATAGAGCGGGTCAGATGGCGCAGGAGAAAAAGTTTCTCTACCCACAGGTTTACTGCCCGTGTTTCATTAGGTGTCTCCAGTGAAGGTTGGATTCTTCTCTTGACAGATTTTAAAATTGGGATGAATTGGGTGGCAGCCTTCTTGTCTCCCAAAATATCCTCCACAAAGTCCTTGTCTTGCTGAGTCTCTTGTGTCTGGATACCAAAGTGCTCAGCTGCTTTGATTAATATGTCGTTGTGGAGGGGCTGATTATCCACCGGAGAATCAGGCACTGGGGAATTTTGTTGAATTGGTGAGGCCAGGGTATACACCTATGCCTCTTCGTCATCATCACCATCATAGTAATGGTCAGATTGCTGGTAGTCCTCATTATCCCCTTGAGTGTCTGTATTAACTTCATAAAGCTCAGCTGCTGCACAAGACCTTTTTTCTGGGGGCTGGGTTGAAGCCAGCGGCTGAGAGCTGGAAGCCCGAGTAGTAGGAGGTGTAATCTGAACGTTTTTCGAAAGCCTGAGGGTTTTTTTTCGAAAAAAATAGGGTAATGACAAGAATGACCTTCATGGCCAATCTATGTCCTCCGCAGTCCATTGGGCTGAACTGGGGATAGCCCCAAGGTACTAGGGGGTAGGGACTTGTACTACGGGTGAAGGTGTGAATAGGCCCCTATTCTCTAAGGCCTCAGCCAAAAAACCCTCCTCTTGTGGGGCAGATATAGTTTCTTAAAAGGGGTAGATTTGTCCTTATGAGACGTGGTAGGAGTGCTTCTTGGTAGGAATAGCCTTTAGCAGGCTCTCAAGGACATGTTTCTTAACCAGGTGTGACAAACCAGTGTGTTTTGACCCTACAGCCGATTTCGACGAATGATGTCGACTCTTGGTAGTGGGATGGACCTCTGCCTCGTCCGCCGACGTTCGGTCGATGTTGTTTTATGGGCGGCGTCCTTCGGATTCCGGGGCCGGTCATGGGGCGATCGGGACCTCGAGTGCCCAGAAGACAGGGAATGTGGAGACCTCCCCCTTGAAGCCATAAATGGGCGACTGCTGGACGACGTTGACTCATCGCCCCGCGATGTAAATTTTGGTGGCATGTTTAGTGGAAGTGCTCTTGCCGCCGGGTGTCGTCCCCGTAACAGAGCCGCTGGCCTGTCTCATGGGGTCGGGGGCTTGCACTTGGGAACTTGGCTGTTCCCAGTCGCCGTCACCGTCCGAAAAGAGGGTGACACTGCTGTCACTGGAAGCTCCCTCCACGTCAATGGCAGTCTCGGCCTGCATTGCGTGATGGGCCCAGCGCTTGGTTCTACAGTCTTTAAGAGTCTTCGGTTTGAAGAGCTTGCAGGCTCGACAATGTCCCTCGTCGTGGTTGTGGTTCAGACACAAGTTGCACACTCTGTTTGTCAATCCATGAAAACATTTTATTACACGTGGGGCAGAATTTAAATAGTGTTCTATCCATGTTTGGGAAAGGCAAGCGGGCGAGAAAGGGAATGGGCGGGAAAATGCATTGTACAATAATAACCGCCCCCCCCGCCCACTCTCCCTACTCTTAAGGGCCTAGGCCCGGTGGGCCTTCCAAGGCCGAAAGGTTCAGTCGAATCTTGAATTTGTCTGACGGCGCTGTCTTTCCCACTGCCTCGATGAATTGGACGAAGTCGGAAGGAAAAGGACAGAAAGAGTCAATTATTTTTAACTTGTCATAAGCAAATGGCGTCAGCCAAAATTGAACTCTGCTATAAGTGTCCGCTCACGATGGCAGAAAAAAACAATCTGAACACGTACCAATAGGTACAGTGGAAGTCGCACTAGGAATAGTATTACTGGCACGCCCTGTCGACGTCCCTTTTCGAGTTTCGAAAACAACTGTAATACTCGGCAGCTTCCACTAGATGATGGCGTATGCATAGCATGTGATCTAAGCAGATTCCTTAAGCCTCAGAAATATATATCAATATACTCTATGTGGTACCACACAATACTTAAATTCATTAATAATGCACCAACTGCTGACAGTCTATAAAAAGCATGTGAATTGCCAAGCAAGGTGTCACTGCATAGATCAAAGAAGAAAGGCAGATTAGTTTCAGAACATAGGCAGTATAATTACATTAAATAGTGATACTGTGTGAGGATCCGCCCCCCCCCCCACCTGGGTAACCTGTAAGGGAAAAGTTAGGGTGCACCTTATCGTGTCTATTACAGCCCAGTCCAAAAATGTTCCACCAGCCCAAAGTACCCGAGATGCCAGAGGAGAACAAGATCCAAGAGGTATCTGGTACCCCTGGATGATTCCTGAGACTGAAAGAGGCTCTTCCTCGTCACAGTAGCTTTGGTGCATTGGCAGGCGAAGAGGTGGAGGTTCTTGGCTTCACTTGACAGGACCCCTTGAGGATGGACCCCCTTTCAAAGAAGGAGTCACTGCGATGTCGAGGCCAAGAAATAAAAAAGAGGAACCAGACAGTGACTGAAAGGCAGCACTTACGGTCTTCGCAGTGGTCTCTGTTGGCGGGCCATTACTCCAGGTGTGGATGTCCCTTGAAGGTGAAAGTTGCTGAGGACTCTGAAAAAAAGGACCGGCTGAAGAGGTTAAGACCCTTGGGGAATCTGGATGCCTTTTGGTGAAGACGGGTGCAGTGGCAGAAGTAGGTGTCAGGTTTCATGATTCACATGGTTTACCGACTTTTGGTTCAGTCGGTGCTGCAGCTGCAGCACCGACCTCTGGATGGCTTCTGGAGACCTGGACTCGACCACTGGACTGGACTACAGACCCTCGCCAAGGCTGCACACTTGGAACACCTTCAGTTTATGGTGGCAGCAAACCCACCGGTGGACCTTCCTGTACACGCAGCGCAGCGAACTGTGATGATCTTCAGAGGGAAAAAGTGGTCAGGTGTCATGTCGGGATGTCCCTTGAAAGATTCTTTGATCAGGTGGAACTTTAGCAGCTCAGGTAGCACTATGCCAGGGTACCCCCACTTCTGGGCGAAACGTGACAATCTGGCTTCCAATGGCCACGAACACTCCTCCGGACCCTGGGCGACACAACTGGACTTCACATCGAGATGTCCTAGCACTCCTCATCTGGGCTCACGAAGACTTCTTCTCTTGACAGAAGGCACACATGACTGGCTTCTAGGATACTCCTGATGAAGAGCTGCAGGTGCACTATAGTCTTTCCTAGCTCAGGAACGGGTTGCCTACCTGGGTGCTCTCTTTATTCCGTCCTTATTTGTCGACTCCTTCCTCCAACTAGACCCAGAATTCAAGCTTCAGAACAAATTGGTGAGTGAGAGGTCCCTAGATAAACACATTTGTTCCCCATTCACGAGTGCATTCATGCAGGCAGGCAGTCAGACTCACAGGCATTCAGGCCATCCACCCAAACCAGACACCCATAACACAGAATGTGGATTGGAGTAAGCACCCAGGCTTTCAGAAAACTACACTGCATTCAGTCCAGTTTCAGTCAGGGCTGACCTAGTATTAAATCACATAAACCAAAACCCAGACACCCACAACACAGAATGAGAGTTGACTTCAGACTCCATTCATACAGGTCCAACCCCAAGGGTGTACCCACAACACACAGCCCCTGTCAGTCTGACAGGAGACAGCCTCAGAGCCATATATGGTCTTTCCAACCAACTGCCAGTCAGGAAGAAAGTGACAGAGTCGGGGCTTCCCAGGACTTTGGGAAACGGGGTATAAAGGCAATAGAAACCAAGAGGCTAGAGTGGCCATCTTTGCCCAGGAATCCACTGATTCCAATGGCAGGGCCTGGGTGTCGCAAAAAACGGAGGACACTCTGAGCCCCTGTCAAGTCGGCATGTAGCTGCCACCAGCCCATACTGTGCTCTGTGGGCAACACACGTGTGCCCAAAAACACACAAGTGGTTTCAAGGGTGTAACCCCACCCATGGGTGCCAAAAGGGTATCCCCTGGGTGTTGTTTACCAAAAGGAAAAATGAAAAGCTACACTGCCAGAGGTCCAGGAAGGACCGCAGTGGCAGTAAACGTACAGAAAACACACACAGAGAAGTGGTAGGACAAGGAGGCCATGTCCCTCGAAAAGGCATTTCCAGCATCACATTCGCCGCACGCCCCCTTCAGATTGAGGTTAGGGTGACTGATTGTTAGGGAGAATTCCCAGAAATGTGCTAATTCCCTCCACCTTAGAGACCCCCAGCAACTTCCCTGGATTTTGAGGAATTGATTTTTTTCCCCTGGAGAGAGCGAGAGCCTTTTTTTCCACTCTCTCATGTATTTTGATGTGTGTTTTACTCGTGTTCTTTGGTTAAGGAGTTTTAGGTAACGCCATAGGCATCATCTTTTTACTGTTGTGTCACACAGCACCTTTAGTGCAGTGGCACAGGGATGTCCTTTGGACTTCCCAAGGTTCAAATACCTTCTCTGGGATGAACTACTGTTCCCCAGAGAATGTAAAGTTAAATTGACTTTACTAGTCTTTTTAAATTCATAGACCCAGCACACACTATCTTCCTATATAGTGCTGGAGGGGTTACTTAGTATCCCCTATGTTTAAACACTCTTGTAGCTGTCAAAAGCTACTCTTTCCTACTGAAATGGCTGGTGGCAGTGGTTATATAACGAACTACCATGATTTTTCCCGACCGCGAACACCGGTTGCTAAAAATAGGGGCTGCCATGTTTTTCAATATGGCGGCCAAGACCCCTCTGTACAAACAGACCCCAGTCATCTTTTTTCGCTGTTTCTTTGTGTAAAGGTCCTTCTGGTGTTTAACTCTGCGCGCCAAACCAGGTTTGGTCCCTTTGTTCGTGAGCCTTTGGCGGGCTTCAGGACTGAAGTCCGCCCATGGCGTCTGAGTGTATAGGGTGGGCAGGAAGGGAGGGAGATGCCCGAAACTCACTGTGCTTATTCTCCTAGGAGACCCAAATGCACTCTGGTTTGATTGGCTGGCTGACTGTCAGGCAACGACAGCCACCGTGCTGGGTGAGTGACATCTAGGCTGGAATGAATGGGAGAAAACTGAGTAAAAAGGTGAGTCTCCAGGACTGGAAGGCAGAGTCGACCACTGGAACGAAAGAACCAAAGACGAGCTGGAAGAGGACGGCTGCTGCAACCACTGGACCGTTGGTTTGCCCGGTGGAGCCCTGCTGCACCTCTGAATCGCCAGATCTCCATTCGACAGTGATGCTCCTTCAAGGACGGCTTCTTCCTTTGAGTTGGTTGGACCAATAAACTCAGCAGGAGAAGGACACCAGTTTGTGTTTGGAAGCCACAGCTAGTTGAGCTGAAGTGACGCCATTTTGTTTGCTCCAACGATGATCCTGTGCAGTGCAGGAGTTCCCCGGCGTCCTCCCTCTTGTCCCCACGACTGAGGCTCAGGAACAGAGATCTGCAGAAACTGCCAGGAACCAACGTCTTCAGCTACATCTTTTTGCTTCACTCTAAGGTGGTTTATAGTGATAGTACCTTAAAAAAAGTGCTGACAAACAAAAGTTTTGAATCAAAAGTATCGAAAGTAAAAGTTTCGACATCAAATAGAAATCATGTAAACAGTCATTCCGTCGAAACAAAAGCTTCGAACGTCAAAACCAGATAGTACAACAAAACCCGATCAATTAAGGGTTAAAACACTAGAAACGAACAAGTAAAGAACCTTATGTAGACACTGACACACAGCTGACAGTTGAAAACAAACTGTCAGTGCGTGAGAGAACTGGAGAAAGGAAACACATGCCAACACGAAAATCGTATTGCGTGACAGAAAACATCAGGTAATAAAATGAATAATGAAATGAAAAATGAGAAAATATGACCCATATTTAAGTCACGAAAACAAAATTAACCCATACTTTTGATATCTCAGATACATGATGGGGGCGCTGTTGAGCAGCCTACAAAAGGGCTGCTTAGCCGTTGAGCTCTGTGCCCTGTTACCTCTTATCAGATTGCATCGGCGGCTGACAGTCATATCCTGCATCGGAAATATATCCTACGTGTAGCGACGGCCTCGGGCCACATCCCCATCCAATCCCAGCAGAAATCAGGACACTTGCAGGCGAGTTGCGGTGACCTGCCACCTGGGCTGAGCGGGCTGCAGAGGGCCTACCCTGGACTGCGGTGTATCTGGATCCTGAGCACCCGCTTGTGTGCGGCTGCACGGGGGTGCCCTCCACCCGCCCCCCGTGACACGCCTTGCTGGTGTGCCTGCAGTGGACCCTCTACTTCTTCCTCTGCCCGCAGGCCTGCTGGGAGCCGCCGGGGCTGCGCCCCCTCTGTTGCGGCGGGCTGAGCTCAGGCTCCGGCTGGTGCCGGTCATCACGGAAGGCCCCCCGCCTGACGCCGGCTTCACACCTACATTGCGCGGCCCTGGCCTGACGTCGGGTGAGACCGGCTGTGGGCGGCCGCGGCTTCACTGGATCCTGCGCTGCGGGGGGAACCGGAGTCGGCCCTCCTGGGCTGGCGCCTGCAACCCCCCGTGAGGCCCCTTTTCTACATACCATCCGGACCGCCCAGGACTGCAGGTGAGGAGCTGGGGGGGCCGCCTGATTGCAGCTGTATGCCCCCTATTGCCTAAATATACGGTCCCCTGCTCCTGCACCCAGCTGTCATCACTACCTCAGGGGGCCTGTACTGCCGCTATCTACTGCATGGTCCGCCGGCAGAGCCCGGCACACCACCCTAACAAGCAACGTGGCCTGCGCCCTTTGGTGGGCCGCGTATTACACGCTGCGCATCTGACTTTGGATACACCCAGGCAGGCAACAGCCATTGTCTTGAGAGGGAGATCGACCCCCGGCGTTGCTCTGGGTTGCAGGCGTGCATCAACTACCATCCACATTGTCTCATCACCAGCCTGTGGAGGGCTCTACCCCAGGCCTCACGCCTTGGCCCCCGGTCGCGGAAACTCCTCATACTTGCTCTGCGTGGTTGGCTGAGTGGACCTGGCGGTGGAGACCCTCCTTAAAGACCTCTGCGACCCTCCGCTTTCCCCATTCTTCACAGTTGAGCGGGCACATCGCTCGCTAGCTCCCCGTCACAAGCCAGGAGACTTCCCCAGGCCAATAATAGCTAAGATTCTTAGCCACAGAGACAGAGACCACATACTATGCCTTGCACGTGAGAAAGGTGAATTGAGGATGGACTCGCAAACTATTAGAATTTTCCCGGACTTCTCCGTGGGGGTCCAGACGGAGCGCAGACAAGACAGTTCAACCGCGAAAAGAAAAGCTCAGGGAACGGAAAATTGAATATGCAATGTCATTCCCGGTGCGCCTGAAATTCACCCACCATAACCAACTATACTTCTTCACGGTTCCGGATGAAGCAGCGAAATGTATTGAATCACAGATCCCACTGAGAGAACCTGCAGACGACCTAATGGACAATGACTGAGGTGGCTTACACTTTAAATATACTAACAGCAACCTTATCTCTTCTCGTCAGATACCATCCGACATTATGCCTTGCTTGTAACACAGTGCACTGAAATGCTGCCGCCGCCTCAGAGGTGCTTCTCGCGCCGCACTACTTGCTAAATTGGGTACACGGCAGTGGCGACCCCCGCTGCAATTACAATACCTGTATTGTTGGTTTGTTCTCAATTCTGCCCCTGTTGGGCAAATGGGCTGGAGTTGTCAGTTTGGGCATGGCACTCTGGCACCTATGTTCTGGGTGGGGAATACTACACTGCTGGTTGGGGGCGGGCAGTGAGGGAGGGGGGTGGTAAAGTTGAGGGTTGTCTAAATGAAAACGGCATGAGAGCGGGGGCTATGGTTACAAGGCGGTACGGCTTCACTGAGGCTGTGCGTATGATATTGAACAAATATAGCTGCAGGGATGTTCCTTAATTCGGCACCACGTCCCTTAATCTTATGACATGGAACGTCCGTGGATTGAGTCATTTTACTAAAGCTTGCAGGATAACCGCTTATGTCCAGAGGTACGGAATTAAAATACTCCTTCAAGAAACACATGACATGGGGCGCCTAGCAACATGTCTAGTTCCGGCCTGGGGCTAAAATAGGTACTACACAAAATATTCAACCCAGTCTAGGGGAGTGCGCACCTTGGTCCACAAATCAGTCCAGTTTTTACTGCGCACCAGTCATATAGACCCAGAGGGTAGATATGTAATTCTCCATTGCTTTCTAGAAAATGTGGAATGCCTCCTTGTGGACACATACGCCCCGAACTTCGACGCCCTGGATTTCTTCGATGAAGTTACCACCGTAATCTCGAGATACATCGGAGTCCCAATCTTATGGAGGGGGGGCATAAACCTTATCCTAAACAACGAGCTGGACAGATCCGACACTGCCCGCAGAGCTACTTCACGCGCGGCCAACCGATTACATGCACACACTGGCCCTCAGCGATGTGTGGAGGGCCCTTCACCCACACACTAGAGAGTATACCTTTTACTCATCAGTACACGATAGCCTATCGAGAATGGACCTCTTTCTCATATCGTGTGAGATGGTGGCAGGACCACAGACACACAATTACTACCACGCACACTTTCAGATCATTCCCCGGTAACGCTGTGGATCGAACTGGGGCATGGCCGGCCTTCCCGCTCCGCCTGGCGCTTCAAGTCGGAGGCACTGAGAAATATTGTTTTCAAAGCTGATATTCTGGCCGACATTAACACCTTCTGTGACTGCAATAAAAGACATCATACACCCTATGGGGTCCAGTGGGAGGCGTTCAAGGTCTTCATTAGAGGGATGTGCATCTCCAGGGAGGCCGGGGTCCTCAGAGACATTAAAAATAGCCTGCAGCACTCTGAAACAAAGCTTAAAGAACTTGAGAGGGACTACATCACTGCTTCTTCCCCGCCCATACTGGCACAGATAAGGTCGGAACTCGAGACCTTCGAGGTCCATGCCCAGAGGGAGGTACAATACTATGCCCGTCCCTTGGCGGCGCAGAGGTACGGTGAGGGGGATAGACCGGGGAGAACCTTGTCTAGGCTGGTCCGCGCGGAAGGGGGCAGAACCCGCATAGACTGCATCAGGGATGCTGGGGGCGTCCAACGCATCCTCAAGACATTCACTGAATTTTACACAACCCTTTTTAGGCTTTCCCCTTGGAGCCCAGGTAGGTGTACCCAAACATGTGAGGTATCGTTTTCATCGTGACACCTGTGGGAACGCGGGACAGTAGGCCATGTGTTGGTGGCGGCGTGTTTTGGTGGGTGAGCCGAGTGAAATGTGCGGAAAATGCGTTTTTTTTGCCACATTTCCGACTTTCCCGGGGTTTCTGGGTAATCAATTTTGGGCCAATTTGCGCAAGTCAGACCTCTGCGGATTCCCACAGGTGTCCTCTTTTCGGAAATGCATGGGGTACCCGTTTTTCTTGGTGGTTTGGGCACCTGAGGCTATATCTGTATGGTGTGCCCATCTGGAAAAAGTGTGAAATTCAGCTGTCAGAACAGACTTGGGGGATAGGGGTCTTTTAGGCTTACCCCTTGGCGCCCAGGTAGGTGCACCCACACATGTGAGGTACCGTTTTCATCGGGACACGTGTGGGAACGCGGGAAGGTATGACATGTGTTGTTTGTGTGGTTTTCATAAAGTTTTGACCCATTTGCTGGTGCCCTTTGTCACACAACCCTTTCATTTCCCAAATGTGCCCTACATTTAGTCATTGATTTAGGCACTGTTGGGGAGAATTCTCATTCTATGGCTAATTTCCCTTACCTATAGAGTCGCCCAGCAGCTTTTCTGGATTTGAAGGGTTTGTTTCTTTTTACATGCTAAGAGAGACTCTTTTTCCCACTCTTAGGCACTCAGGCCTTTTTGCTGTGTGTGTTCTAGGCTATTTTTTGCGTTTAATGTCTATGGGATTTTCTCACCCCCATAGGAACCATCTTTATTCACATGTGCTACACAGCACCCTCAGTGCAGTGACACAGGGTTGTCGTAGCGACCCCCAAACATAGACTCCATACCCTGGGACTGACTACTGTCTCCCAGGGCATGTAAAGTCCCCATTGACTTTACTAGTCAATTTTTATGAACTAAACTAGTACAACCCATCTTACTATGGAAGTACTGGAAAGGGTTAATAGTTTTTCCCTTAGGTTCATTTTCGAGGGGGTACCGTAAAGTCCCTCTCTCAAAAGTTCCTGGCTGGTGGCAGTGGTTACTACCATAAATATTCAACCGCAAATATTTTCCTATGGGATTTTCCCATTGTTCGAGGCTACCACTTTTTCTGACCGCCTCTAACATACCACTGGTTTATTTTAATATTAACTTTACTCCGGTAGGTTTTATTTGCCAGAACTTTAATATAACTTCTTTCTCGTGTCTTTCTCTAAAATCCTAACCCAGGTCGGGGATCCTTTGTTCGTCCTTTTGGTGGGCTTCTGTCCAGAAGCCCTCGTTTCGGTGCCACTGAGTCTGGGGTGGGTTCATTGTGTGGGAGGGGGGAGTAGGACCCCTAGACAGGGTTGCCTCAGCAACCCATGTCGCACTCTATCCTGATAGGATGGAGGGTATCCTGCCAAAGATGACCACTCCACTGTGTGAGTGACAGCTAGTGCATGAATGGGGATCTTTCTGCATAAAAGCAGGGTCCTGAGGACTGGAAGAGCAAGACGTCGCCACTGGAACTAAGAAGCCGAAGAGGAGAGAAGCCAAAGACATCTGCAACAACGGAACCACTGTTGAAGCCCTGCTGCAGCATCTCACCACTTTTCTCCACACGACGAGAGGAGATCTTCATCTGCAAGAGCCTTCTTCCCTTGAGCTGGTGGGGCCAACCAGTTTGCTGACCTGCCTTGGCCGAATCGCCAGTACTCTGTACTCAGTGGCCGGATAGCCAGGCACTAGTCCACCCGGAACGGGATTTAAAGGAGCGTACCTTTTATTCGTCGGGCAGCACCGCGGCTGGCATCCCTGGGTAGTGCAGTAACTCGAACCTTCCTCCACGACGAGAGCCTCTCTTCCTCTGCTGGATCACCCGAACTGCAGAAACTATCATGAACAACCGCCACCGCAGGAGCCACTTCTTAATTTAAAGGTACATTGTTGCGCCAGGCCGCCCCTTCTTTGCGGTAGCACTAAAGGTGTTTTAAATCCTTTACCTACCTGTTGGGTTGGCCACCCCTCTCTCTTAACATTGTCTATTTGCTTTCTGCATCCACCTTTTCAAAATCGTTAACCAAAGACTTGACTGCAGCTACAAGAACATTTTGCTCCTGGGCCCTTGCCCTGTACCACTGACTCTGGCATAGGCCTACTGACTCTGGCTACATTTGTTAGACCTGCCTTCTTTAGATTGTTTCTCATCAAGAGCTGTGTGGTGCACCTATTTCTTACAACTGCCCTTTGCTTCCCTTTGCTAAACCTTATGAAATGCCATTTTGCTCAGTTTTCATTTAAAGTATTGCCTATACTGAGGCACTGTCTTGCTTAAATTGGTTCACAATCTTAGGGGAAGTGTTGCTAGGGGGTGTAAGAAGGTATTTCGAAATAACTTGCGTTTTCCCTCCCATGTGAGAAATTGTTAGAACACCCCCTGTGTGTGGTTTTCACTGTGCCGTTTTGCTCAGTTTTCACTCTGGTTCACTTGGTCTACAATTTAACTTGGGAGTGTGTATATTTTTCCTTTGACTTAATTTAACTTGCTTGATGACTGATACATGCGTTTTATTAGAAGTGTAAAAAATAAATATATATCTACTTTTTAATACAAAGCTTTGGTCAGTGTTTCCTTGTCCCATAGTACTGTAGGCCTAAGGTGTAAACCCTGAATACTGCTCATCTCCCCTCTTGAGATAAGGCTGACTGCTCAGCCAAAGCTACCAACTAAATCTTTATGGTACAGACTGATACCAAAGGGGATTTATTGCTCTCACCTGTAGTCCTAATCTTCTGTAGTGCTCCCTAAGAGAACTGCACAGGATTCTGCCTAACAGGCACCATACACTTTTGTAACCTGCTCAAGTCACCTACCCTTGAAAAGGTCTGCCTGTGCCCTTTCAGAAAATGTATGCTTGCCCTTCCTCACCATATTGGTTTTCCTGATTTACACATGCTAAGTATGTCTGTTCAGGCAATAAGCATAAAACTCCTGTGTACCATGGCTCAATGTTTGGCTTGTGGTATTGCTTGTTTTGTGAAACACTACAAAAAATGTGTGCTTTCCTAACTGCAAGAATCGGGGGAATGTAGCGGAGCATTGTTTTTCTCAAAATTCATAGAAGCCATTGCCATACCAAGCCAACCATGTCCACCACATACCTTTTTTCAGTCATTTTCCTGCTTTTCCCCCAATCTATGGCATTTTCCACTACCTAGTTGTTGCCCGACCTACGCAGATCACCCCATCCTAAACTTGGAATTTTGTCTACTTTTCAGAAATGTATGCCTTTTTCGTTTCAAATCAACCTGTTCCTGAAAGACAGGAAATAGGGGAATTCAGCACAGCAAACCATTTGTTCCTAGCTCTTACAAGGAAAAAAACCACAGGCTTCTCTGTACATCATTTTATTGGCATTTTTTGAAAAAAACAAAACAGCAACCTAGGATTCCTGGGTGGCGTTACCACCGCATAAATGTGGGGAAAAAAAGGGCCAAATTTGGCCGAGATATCTCATGTAATAAAAAAGTTTCTCCTAAAAAGTTACAAGGCATTGAATGGCGACATACCGAAATCACCAAAAAAGGCAGGGATCTCCCGGTCCTTCAATCACACGTCATGCACCCTACAGCGCTTGGGACTGCTTTCCAATCAGTGTAAAGAATCCCACATTCAAATATTTGTGGGAAAGCTTTCACCAGACAGCCAGGATGCATTTTCAGCTGTGACTACCTATGCGTTTTTCCCTTCCCACTCCCGGGGGATCCTCCAAACAGGTGGCCAGGGGAGAGCCATCCCTTTTGGATCCCGACCCTGGGGACAGACTAGCTTTCACCAGATAGCTAGGGTGTATTTTCAGCTGCGAGACCTGAGGGTTTTTCCCTTCCCACTCCCGGGGGATCCTCCAAACAGGTGGCCAGGGGAGGGCCATCCCTTTTGGATCCCGACCCTGGGGACGGACTAACAAGGGTGGATCACCTGGGTGGAGGGTCCTCTGCGGTTGGGGAGGTATTATACAAAGGCGAGACATGGTATCCCCCCCCTTTCCGAACACCCCTCTACCTGACATTCTATCAGGCTATATGGCATATTGTGTGCCAGACACCCGTTTTCCCCAGTACACTCCTTGTTCAATACACCATGGCACTAACAGGATGGAGAAAATACATTCAAAGGCACTCTATTTTAATGAATGTCTCGTTAACAAGGTCAGGCGAAGTCAGGCTCTGAATCAAATAGCAAGGCACCCGAAACATGCTAATACTCCTCAGGTGTAAAAAAAGGAGAAGACACAAAAGACAAGGCGTACGAGTTGAAGCCGGAGAAGGAGCCCGAGTCAGAGACCGAGTGAGCAGGCAGCTGGAAAGGCCTGGGCACCCAGAGTTTGTTGTTTACTATTTGTATTGGGCACCAAACCCTGAGGTAACTGGGCGCTTGAAAAAGGAACAAGTTACTTACCTGTAAATGTTGTTCTCCAGCATGGGTCTGGCATGGATTCACACGCTCATGAATATTCCCCGTCAGGCTGGGAATCCTCAGTAAAGAAAAAAAATCAGTTTCAGTTTCGTTTCTGAACTGTCTTTCTCCTAACAACCAATCACTGGTCTTTGGGTTATACTGCCCGCAGCCAATGACTGCCATCAACCTAAGCCCCTCCTCTGGCAGCCTTCTTCAGATTTGGTAGCACGTAAAGTGGCAGTAGGACCAAGAGGAGAGCCGCAGAAGGGTAGACGGGAGGGTTCGCATGTGAATCCATGCCAGACCCATGCTGGAGAACAACAGTTACAGATAAGTAATTTGTTCCTTCTCCAGCATGAGGTCTTCATGGATTCACATGCTCATGAATAAAGAATACATAGCAGTACACACATGCAAAACCAAGGGAGGTGGCAAGGCTCAACATTAAGCATTTCAACAACTCAACATTAAGCATCTCTTACCTCCTCACCAGGCTCACCTTCAAGCGAACAGGTTGCGCAGCACTGCTTGGACGACTCTGGACTCCTCCCTGGAATCCTGATCGACGTAGTAGAATTTCGTGAAGGTGTGCGTCGACCTTCACGTAGCAGCCCTGCAGATGTCCAGCAGACAGGAACGCCGTTGTTGCAGCGATCGCTCTGGTCGAATGGGCTCTTCGACGGCCAGGCAACTGTCGGTTTGCCAACCGGTGACAATGGGTGATGCAGCCAGAGAACCACCTGGAAATGGAAGCCTAGGAGAGGGCCATCCCTTGGTTCACAGGGCCAAAGTTCACAAAAAGCTGTGATTTCTTCCAAAAACACTTTGTGCGGTCCACGTAGAACTTCAGTGCTCTAGCCACATCCAGCGAGTGCAAAGTCCTCTCAGCCGGCAAAAAAGGCAACAGGAAGAAAACAGGTAACACCAAGGAAACGTTGAGATGGATGTCCGACGGCACCTTGGGCATGGAGGGGCGCGTCAGCAGCACCACCCTCGTCTCGTGGAATGTCAAGTAAGGTGGTTTACAAGAGAGGGCCTGAATCTCTCCCACTTATCGTGTTGAGGTGATGGACACAAGAAACACTGTCTTCCATGATACAAACTTCAGCAGCGCCGAATGCATAGGCTCGAACGGGGGACCCATGAGCCTAGTCAGCACCACATTGAGCTCCCACGCCGGAGCCGGAGCCTTTGTCCGCGGGAACGAACTAAAAAGTCCTTTAATGAATTCCTTGACCAGGTGGTGTGACCACAACGACCACCGACCTGGAGTTCTGGTGTAGCGGTTGATAGCCGCCAGATGGACCTTGATGGAAGCATGGGCCAACCCTGCCTTGGCCTACAATGGCAAATACAGCAGCACCTGTGGGGACGTAATCCGTAGAGGGTCGTGTTTCTGTGCACGGCATCAGACGGCGAACCTCTTCCACTCATGGCCGTAGCATTTCAGCGTAGGCAAAGCCCTGGCCTTGGCAAGCACCTCCTTGCAGTACGCCGGAAGGTCGTATCCACCAAACTCTAGTTATGCAGGAGCCAGGCCTGCAAATTCAGCGACCCTGGGTCGTGGCGCAGAATCGCGCCTCCTTCCCTGGCGAGAAGATCTGCGTCCGCCAGAAGCTTGATTGGGGGGGACGCTGACATGTCCAGAAGGTCAGGGTACCATATATGCCTTGGCCACCCCGGTGCAACGAGGATCACCCTGCACCGGGACAGTCTGAGTTGACTGATGAGTCGCAGAAGCAACGGGGGAAACGCACAGAGGAACATGCCGTACCAGGGGAAGGAGAATGCATCCCCCATAATCCCCGGCTGGGGAAACCTGCTGGTAAACCAACGGCACTTGGTGTTTGTCGCCGTCACAAACAGATCGATCTGAGGATTGCCCCATTGTCAAAACAGCTGGTCCACCTGATCCTGCCGAAGCTCCCACTCGTGGCAAGAGCGCAGCTCCTTGCTGAGTGAGTCGGCAACGGTGTTCTTCACTCCTGCCAAATGAAAGGGTACCAGGAACATCCTCTGGGCGACGGCCCAGTGCCATAGATCCCGCGCTTAGAGAGAGCCGGGGATCTGGTGGCCCCCTGCTCCCAAATGCAGAACATCATGGTGGTGTTGTCAGTAAAGACCCGCACCACCTTGCCCTTGAGGGACGGAAGGAATGATTTGAGGGCCCAAAACACAGCCCGGAGCTCCAGGAAGTTGATGTGCAATGACTTCTCCGGGAGTCAAAGACCTCTTGCGTGGAGACTCCTGGTGTGCACGCCCCATCCCTCCAGGGAGGCGTCCTTTGTCACCGTCTCCTGATGTGCTGGGGTCTGAAAGTCCGTGCCCACCGCCAGATGCGCACAGACGCCCCACCACTGAACCGCTTGGCGGAATGTCTCGTTGAGGGCAATCTTGTCCTTGAAGCTTCCCGATACCTGGATCCAACGGGCGTTGAGGAACTCTTGCAGCGGCCGCATCCACAGCCTGCACAGCCCAACGAGGTAGATGCATGACGACATCATGCTGAGCAGGGACTTTATGTACCCCACCGTGGCAACCTCCATGGTCAACAGCCGATGACCCCTGCCCAGGATGGCCTTTATCCTGTCCTCCGACAGTGAAGCCAGGCAGAACACTTGAGCCTTGTCCCCAGAAATGGAGCGTCCTACGACGGCACCAAGCAGGACTTTGCATAGTTTATAGAGAACCCCAGTTCCATGAGCAGGCGGACGGTCCTCGCTGTGTGCTCGACGGCGACTTCCCTTGACTTCGCTCGGATGAGCCAATCATCCAGGTAAGGGTAGATGTGGACCCCCTGCAGGCGCAGCTACCGGCGCGAGGCACTTGGTGAAGACCCTTGTTGCCGACTTCAACCCAAAGGGAAGGGCCTTGAATTGATAGTGTTGCCCTGGACTACGAAGCGTAGAAACTTAATATCCCTTGTGGATGGGGGATGTGAAAATAAGCATCCTCCAGGTCCAGCGACGACAGAAGTCCCCTTCCTCCAGCTGTCCCAGCAAGTGCTGGAGGGTGACCATCCAAAACTTCTGGGACTGTATTTGTTGAAGCGGTGGAGATCCAGGATGGGCCGCCAATCACCGGTCTTTTTCCTGACAAGGAAGTACTGCGAGTACACTCTGGAGCCTCTTCGGGACGAGTTCTATTGCACCCTTTCTCAGCATCACTCGTATCTCTAGAAGCAGTTGTGGGATGCTCGCGTGGGGGCCTGACGGCACGGCCGGTTAAGTTCTGCTTCGTCATGAACGACCCATTTTGGGGGCCTTGGAGACGATGACGATTTCCTCCGGCTTTGCTGCAGCCCCTGTAGGCTTCATAGGGCGAGGAACGGGATGGTTGACGGTACAAAGAGAAGAAGCCACCAAATCCTTTGGAGGCACCATGGGGCTTGCCTCTGGAGGTACAAAAGTACGGTCGTTGCTGCTGGAGTGTGATCAAGGCACAAGCCGTCTTGGGGTCCGCCTTGATGGCCTGCAGAGATTCGTCCACCGTCTTGCCGAAGAAGTTGTCCCTGTCAAAGGGCATGTCCAATACCATTGCCTGGACATCCTGACGAAAGTTGGTGGCCTTCAGCCAACCACGCCGAGGAAGGCAAACGCTGTTGCCCATCTGGCGGAAACCGGTCTCTGCGATGTCCGTGGCTACCGTCATGGCATGGTCCGACGCCACCTTGCATTCTTGTAGGATTTCAAGGGCCTCCGCACTCTTGTCGTCCGGAAGTCAGTCCAGGAGAGGGGCGATTTTAAATCAAAGCTCCCTGTCGTGGCGGGCCACGATGGCGAGAGCGTTGGCCGCCTTAATGGTTGTTGCCGACGAGATGACCCTTTGTCCCATGGCGTCTAGCTTCTTTCCCTCGCCGTCCGGTGGGGAAGTGGAAGTCGATGCCCCCAGCCCTGCAGATTTCTTCCTGGCCGCTGCCGATATCACAGAGTTCGAGGACGGCTGAGACCAGAGACACTTTGGTGCGGAGTCTGGCACCCTGTATTTCTCCTCGTAACGGCCTCTTTGCCGGGGCCGAGGACGGGTTCTTCATTCGTCCCAGATGTCGTCCAACAGCGGGATCGAGAGCACGGTCTTCCACTTGGCCTCTCGGCGCTGATAAAGGAATCCCTCCTTCTGTTCCTCTGGGTTAACATGAAACAGCTTGAGACGCCCTGGAGATCATGGCGTGGAACTAACTAAGCTCGTCAGGCGGCAAAGCCCTGGGGGCCGGCGATGGGAGGTCCGTTCCGTCATCGCCGCCGTTGTCTCCGACTCCGTCTCGTCCCTCGGCGTAGGGGATGGAGGAGAAGGATGGTAGGGTGGAGGCGGATGGACTCGTCTCCGCTTAGGTGGTGGTTCCCCTGATGGTCCAGGCGCTGCTGGATCGCCCGTCGGAGGCACGGGGTGTCCTTATCTCCAAGCATCGGGGGTGGCAGCGGTTGCGACGGGAGCGTCGGTAGTGGTGTGGTGTCCTCCGGTTCCTCACCGCTCTGCCGCCCCTCGTCGGTTCCCTCGTCGCTTTCCACATCTTCCTCGTAGGGGTCCTTCCCGTAGGACCTGGCCACGACGAACTTCTTATCAGGCACCGTCTTCAGGCCCCAGAGCTCCTCCTCGGAGGAGATCTCTGAGTCAGGCAGGACTACCGTGCCCCCCCCCCTCTTCTCAGCCAGGGACGACGGCCTCGGGGAGATGATCAGCATGGTCTTCACGGGAGTCTTCTCAATGGGCAGGAAAGACAATGCCCTCTGCGTGGGCAGTGAACCCCTCGCCTTGGGGATCGTCTCCACTGGGACCGCATCTGCGGCCTTCGCCAGGGGCGCCACCACTCCCTCAATAGATGCCTTAGCCTGGTGAACCTGGGCCTTCACAACCTGGGGCGCGCCTGAGGCCTTCACCGTGGGGGAGGGTCAACGCCTCGCTCCCCCTTGGCTTTCTCCATCGGATTCAACCGAGCCTTCTCCAGAAGCTTACCCGGGTGGTCCGACTTCCTATTCTTCGATGAGACGGAGCATTGGCTCGTGGTCGACGGCGTCAGCGATGCTGTGCCCGGTCTAGCTGCCGCGGAGCCCGTACCAACAGTGCTCCCGGTGCCTGTGGACTCGCAGTGCTTTGCCTTATGATGGGCCCCCGTCGCCGGAGCGCCCTCAAAGGTCTTAGAAGACCGCTCAGATTTTTTCTTGGGAGAAGTATGCTGCCAGGGCTCACCCACCGCCGGGATCTTCGTCTGCAGCCACTCGGCAAGCCGCTTGCGACGGTCCTTCATGGTGCGTGGCACCATGTCCTTGCAGAACGCACAGGCCTCCTCCACGTGCAAGCTGTCCGAATGTAGGCAATAAAGGCACAGGGAGTGCCCATCGTCCAGGAAGATGTTCCGAAGCCCGCATCCTGGGCAGATCCTGAACAGAGGCGTTGAGTCTCCTTTCTCCTCGGCCATGTCCACGGGGTGTAGGCCTCCAAGAATCTTCTGGAATCCTCCAAGAAGTGAACTCGATGAAAAATCGCCCCTGAGGGGCGTCGAAAGTGCCAAAAAACAGATCGCCTTTAGTCGGTTGATGGAACGATGGAGCTTGAGGCTGGATTGACTGAAAAATAGAGCAAAACTCTTAGAAAAATAGCAAAATGCAGTAAAATCTTGAAAGCTAAGCACGCGGACTCCCAACACTTGAACGTGCAGTAAAAATCTGAAGATGGCTGCCAGAGGAGGGGCTTAGGTAGACGGCAGTCATTGGCTGGTGGCAGTATGACCCAGAGACCAGTGATTGGCTAATAGTAGAAAGACAGTTCAGAAACGAAACTGAAACTGATTTTTTTCTTTACTGAGGATTCCCAGCCTGACAACGGGGAATATTCATGAGCATGTGAATCCATGCCAGACCCCATGCAGGAGAATGAGGAGTTTATCAGCGTGGTTATGAAGAGGGCTAGACTTTTAGCTCCTTCTTTAATGATGGTGGCTGGGCAGATATCCCCTTGGCAGTGGGATGGTTTTAGGCTTGTTATGATGTCTTCAACTTCCTTTGAAGTTACTTGTGAGAAGGTGAAGGGTGTGCAAGAATGTGGTGTTTTCGCTGGGTCGGGGCAGACTGGGAGCCGTTAGTGAGGCTTGCCTTTTTAGCTTCTATCTTATTTTGGAGTAGAGTGATTTTATCTGCGAGGGCTTGCTGGATTTTTGTACACCATTCTGCGTCTTTGATGCAATCCTGCATGGGCGTTGTAGGGTATTCAAGCTCCTTTAGGATGCTGAAGAGTTCCTTAGTACTGGATTTGGCATTGTGGATTCTGGAATTCTAGGGTTCTTTTTTTGCAGCAAGGATAGCCGCTTTGTAAGTAGTGGAGGCTGACGTAAATGCAGTTTTGTTGTTGATGGAGGGTGATTTACGCCAAGTGGATTCCGCTGATCTTTTTGCGTTTGAGGCTTGTTAGTTCAGGGGTGAACCACTTGTTGAGGTGCGCCATAAGTTTGGCTTTCCTAAGTTTAAGAGGAGCTGCGATATCTAGTGCTGATTTAAAATTATCATTGTAGAGGTCTACTAGTTTGGGAGGGTCGAGGTTGAACTTGGTCTCATTGAGGATGTTGCTAATGAGGGGCTGGAGGCTGTTTATGGTGATGTTGCGACAGTTTCTAGATAGCGAAGGGGGTGCTAATGTGGCTTTGGCAGGAGAGGATCCAGGGATGGAGAACAGGATGAGGTGATGATCTGACCAGGCTACAGGTTCGTTTTGAAGAATGGAGATAGAGCAGTTAAGGTGCTAGTCCAGTGTTCTGCCTTTGGAGTGGGTTGGTGTTGCGATTGTGTATGAAGCCCAGGTTAGTGATGGCGTTATCCATAGCTAGGGCATGAGGGCCATTAGGGTCCCAGAGGCGAAGGTTCAGGTCTCCAAAGAGGGTAGTTTGGGATCCAAGTTTGGTGCGAGTGGAAAGGAGGTTCATGATGTCATCCTCGAAGGAGGGGGTGGAGTCTGGGGGGCCGATACACAAGATGCAAGAGTATTGTATGGGTGGATGCAATAGTTAGTTTCACCGATAGGGGAGGCTGGAAGGGCGTATGAAGGGCGTATGGCTCTGAGGGCTAAGTGGGTTTTGGCAATGAAGGCCGCTCCTCCACCTTTGCCCAAAGGTCTGTCAGCCCTGATAATGGTGTAACCTTCAGGTAGGGCTAGGGAGAGAGCCGGGCCTGCTGCCTGGTGAAGCCAGGTTTCTGTAATAGCCAGGAAGTCTAGGCTATTTGAGATAATAAGATCGGCAATCTCTGAGGCGTGGGCAACAAGGGAGCGAGCATTGATAAGGGCTCCTTTAATATTGGATGATGATGGAATAGTGTTAGGTTCTTTAGGGGTCGTGCTGGTGGGGGGGTGGGATGGTCGGTGTGTGAGTGCAGTTCAGGGAGAGAGGGCGAGCTGTGCCGCTACTGGGGTCATAGCGAGGATTTTTAGGTTTAGAAGCGAGTTTGTGGTTTGGGAAGCGAGAGCCCAATCTCTGGTTCCTGGTGTGGACAGAGTGGGATAAGTGGCGTTGGTGGTGCGGCGAAGCGCTGTAACCATTCGAGAGTGCTAAGCGGGTCACTGTTAGCTGTGTTTGGGGGTGCTATGCTGGATGTTCTGAGATTGAATGTGGGCTGAAGTGGTGTTAAGAAATATGTTGGGCTGACTGAGTAAACTAGAGGAAGGAGTGAGGCCATGGCCAATGTAACTCTGTGGAATGAGGACATGGTGGTTTGTCAGCAGGTTATATTAGTATTAGCTAGAGCTAATAGGAACAGCAGCAGGCTGAGTCTGGGTTAATACAGTAAGTACCTAAGGCAATACCTAAATATCGGTAGCTAATGCAAAGTTGGTCTTAGTGGGCAACTGCTGCACTGCAATATAATGGAGGGATGACTTAATGCAAAGGTAGCTAGAGCCATCACATGTTCAATTAAGGCAGCAGATTAACTGCAATATGTTAAATTAACGTTAATGCTATGGGCAACTAAAGCCCAACAGTAATCCACAAGCTAAATTAGTGCCGGCTGTGGCATAAGCTAAACCAGCAACTAGATTTATGTAGGATAGAGGTTAATACCGAGTTCAGCTATGGCAACTGTTCTGCAGTCTGAGAACGGAGCACTGAGAGCCCGTGGTTGAAAAAGACTAGGAGAAGCATGGCAAGGGAGCCATGTCTCAAAGGAGCCAGAAGGGGAGTGTGTGTAAAGCTGATCTCTAAGGAGCAGTCCTTGAAAGGTGCTTGTACCCCTGGGCCAGCAAGGCTGCCCAGGATTGTCAGAGGGGCGAGCGAGGAGTCCCTGACCGCGACACGATGAGTCTGCAACAGCTACACTGATCACAACCAGGGAGTTCAAAGCCAGAACTGAGCCCGGTTGGTAGAAGACGAGAAGCGCAAGATAATTTGTTGCAAGGGAAGGAGAAGCGTAGGATGAAAAGACGCTCTGAAGAGAAAGCTTCAATTGTCATTTGTGAACTGTAATGTACAAACTACGGAATGAAAGTGAAGGAAACAAAGTAACGGAGTGGTCGCGTGTACGTTTACACATTGTCAGAAGACTCTGTTAAAGTGAAACTTACTCTCCAAATGTGTAGGGGAGCTGCGTGAAGCACGAAGTATGAGCCAACGGAAAGCATGAGAGTGGTGCTGCGCGAGACCAGAAGAGTGAGCTTGAACCCCGAAATAGAAAGGAAGCAAATAAGTTAAAGAGTTTCTGGGGCACAACCCTGTTGATGAACTGTGAGAAATGCTGATCAACGCAAGGTCCCTAGCGGCCCACGCTTTGGACATTGCAGATCTGATTAAGACCCAGGAACTTGACCTTATCGCCATCTCAGAGACCTGGCTACACGCTGCATCAGGCCCTGCACTCTCGCTGGCAATCCCCAAAGACTACTCCTTCTCTAGATGTGATCGCACCTCAAGAGGCGGAGAAGTTGCATTTATCTATAGAAACACACTAGGACTTAGAACCGTCCCCAGTATCAAGATGGAATCTGCAGAGTTACTTTCTGTCAAACTCCAACTTACAGCCAACCAAACTACCACTATCCATCTAATATACAGACCCCCTGGTCCGCCCACATCCTTTATTGATGACATTTCTGCACTAGTACTCGATAAAGCTAAATCTAACTCCCAAACCATCATTCTTGGTGACCTTAATCTAGGCTACCAAGACCCTAATGATTCTGCGGCCCTCGACCTTGCCAACACCCTAACAGAGCTAGGCTTCTCACACCACATAGAGGAATCCACTCACATCAAAGGACGGTCCCTTGACTGGCTCAGTGACACCAACTGCAATATTAGCGTTCTCTCGAATACCCCTTGTATCTGGTCTGATCACCACATCATCACCTTTAGCATTGACGCAACCTCTCTACCCTCGCCTCCTGTTGTCCCAGCCACGCTCGCTAGAAATAAAAAAAAAAACAACCACGGAAAAACTACTTCCCCCTCATCCTGCCTGCCCTTAACAATGCTCTTGACACGTGCTTGGACCCTAACATCTTAGCTGACACGTATAACCAGTCAGTGCTTGCAGCCATCAAACTCTATTGCCCCGCTTAAACTTGGGAGATCCAAACTGCGTGCTCACCTCAACTCGGGGTTCACTCCCCAACTCAAGAGTACTACGTAAAGAGAAACGTACTGCAGAGTCACGTTGGAGAAGCCACCCCTCTGACACCCATAAGGACGGTCTTCTGCTAGCCACCCTCAACTATAAAGAAGCCATATCCCAAGCTAAAAAGGACTCCTACAACAACCGCATTGCCTCAGCCAAGTCCAATACCAAGGAATTATTCAATATTCTCAAGGAACTTGAGACTCCTGCACCCCCCCCCCCGACTCGTATACCAAAGATAGTACCTGGTGGACGAACATCCAGACAGCACTCCTAGGTAAAATTGGCACCCTCCAAACCAAAATCAGCGACAAACAAAAATCCCTACAGTCGAACCAACCACTGACTACACCAACACCCAATATGCCTCAAGCCAATCCCTCTCATAAACCTTTCTCCTTCTCCCCGCTCACCACCATTGAAGTAGAAGAAATCATAAATAACCTTAAACCGTCCAACTGCCAAGGTGACCCTTGCCCGGCACCTATCATCAAGGAAGCATCTCATGACTTAGCCCTGTTCATCACTGCATTCATAAATGCTTCCTTCAAGTCGGGTATAGTCCCGGACAACCTAAAGGATGCATGGGTTATCCCACTTCTCAAAAAACCTTCCCTTGACCCTAACATCCCAACTAACTTTAGACCCATCACGACGGTCCCTCTCCTGCTCAGGATCCTGGACCGTGCAGACTATCTGCAGATTCAAGACTACCTTGAATACAACAATCCCCTGGGCCGAAGACAATCAGGATTCCGTCCTAAACACGGCACCGAATCAGCCCTGATCGATCTGAAAACTCAGATGGAGACACTGAAGGATAACGGGAAGTTAGCTCTACTCCTTCTCCTTTCGGCAGCCTTCGATTTGGTCAACCACCAGATACTCTGTAAACACCTTAAATCTGCAGCCCACTTCTCTGATTCTGCCAATGCCTGGATCCATTCTTTCCTGAGCAACAGATGTATAAGGGTTTTCTCACCCACAGCATCTGCGGACCCCGCCTCCATTCACTGTGGTGTTTCCCAAGGTTCCTGTATGTCTCCCCTACGTTGTACAACGTATTCACCAAGCCCCTTTTCGATGTGCTTGACTATCTGTGTGTCTCCAACACAAACTACGCAGACGACACCCAGATACTCATTCCTATCACGGGCGATCACACCACAGACACCAAAGCATTGAATGATGTCCATCTGGTCATCCAGGCCTGGAAGGCACAGCACAAACTTTGCCTTAATGATGATCAGACCGAGCTCTTACTACTAGGATCTACAAATTAGATCAAACATACAAGTCTTTCATCATGTACAGCAACAATATCAAGGTCTCTAAAGATACCAAAACTTTAGGCGTCTACCTTGATTCCACGCTCTCACTGAACAGACAAACTAATGCAGTAAGGTCAGCATCTGCCTATATGTGCAAACTTATCACCGCCTGCAGACCCTTTCTAAACCCCATCAACTGCATCACCCTCGCCAGAACACTGATTATGGCCAAAATCGACTACTGTAGCGCTCTCTACCTTGGTACTAGTCTGTCCAGCCTTAATAAATTGCAAACCATCCAAAATAATGCTATAAGGGCAGCCTTAAACATCCCGAGACGTGCACATTTCTCCTCCGTCAGATCTAACCTACACTGGCTCCCGATAAAACAAAGAATCGCCCTGAAGACCCTAGCCTTGAACCACAAATGCCTGAACAATAATGCCCCACCCTACCTCTCCTCCCGCTTCACACCCCACACCTCCTCTCGTCCCACAAGATCGGCCCAAACTCACAGCCTCACCCTGCCTAGATTCAAACTCCAAAAAGCGGGTGGCGTGACCTTTCCAGTCTTAGCCTCCAAACTATGGAACACTCCACCCACTCTCATCAGAGCTGAACCGTCATTCCAAACCTTCAAGAACAACGCCAAAATGTGGCTGTTCTCTCACGTCCAGCGAGGTGCCTATCTTAGACCTGCCTGCCACATGTAAAATAATTTGTGCATATACACCTCTTATTGTATTTGTATCTGTTTTTTTTTTTAAACTCTTTTTATTGGTTTTTACAAAATAACAAGAAAACATTCCCTTCCCCCTCCCCCACCCATATCCCTCCCTCCCGGCAATGAGCTAATCCCCTTCACCCATCGACCATTCTAGAAAAACTTCTACAGTCATTGCAAATCCAGCAGCCTCAGTCGCTGTGGGCACCACATCACCTTAAAATCTTCTTTAAGAACCTTCAGAAGTTCCCCCCCAGTCTGCTGCGAAGCTCTGGGCCTTGTTGTCCATAGCATAAGTCGCCCATTCCAGGGCCACTATCTCCCACAGCTTTCGGAACCAGTCCTGTATCATAGGAACCTCTGGGCCTTTCCATCTCTGGGCTATTAACTGCATAGCTGCAAGAGTCGTAATAGCAATAGCTTTTTCTCTTCCTCTAGGTTCATCTGCCCCAGAGTCCACCCGGACACCCAAAAGAATTTGCGCCTGGGGTCCTCCCGTCCCCCAACCCAAAGGCCAGTCCCTGTGCCTCCCTCACCTCCCCACAGAACGATGCAAGCTTTGGGCAATCCCACCAAATATGCTCCGCGGAGCCCGCCATCCCGCAACCCCTCCAGCACATCCCCGACACAGTAGGATAATACCTATTAAGCCGGACAGGGGTATAATGCCACCTAAACATGATCTTATACCATGTCTCTTGTAGCTGGGGCGCCCTGACCAGTTTAGGAATTCTCCTCCACAACTTAACCCAATCCGTCCGGCAGACCCTGCGTCCCAGAACCCGCTCCCACTCCCACATGTATGCCCATTGGACCCCCTCGTTAGAGCCAGCCAGAATCTTATAGATGTTGGAGATGAGGCCTCTCGCCCCGTCATTCGTAAGCAGGAATTTTTCAAAGGGCGTCGGGTCCCTTGTCGCCGCCTTCTTGATCCCTGGATGGAGAACCCAATGGCGAATCTGGGCATACCTCAACCTCTCTCTTTCTTTTACTGCAAAATGCTTCTTACAATCGTTAAACGATAACAATTCCCCTCCAGAAAACATATCGCACAGTTTCCGACAGCCCCCCTCCTGCCAGTTCGTGAAAGCTCCTCTCTCCACGCCCAGGGAGAAATCCCTGTTGCCGAATATGGGGGTGAAGGGAGACAGGAATGTGGTGATCCCTTCTAATCCCACTAGCCTATCCCAAATGTCAGCCATCAGTTTGGTAATGGAGCTCTCGTAGAGGTGACCTGGTCTATGTTGTTTCGGGAGCCACAGTACTTCTGCTAGGTTTCGGTGCGCTACGGCCCTATCCATCCGTACCCACAATTTATCCCGCGTTCCTTCCTCCCCCTTCAACCATTCCCTAATAATTCGCAGCTGGGTTGCTTTGTAATAACGTCAAAAATTCAGCAATGCTAGACCTCACTCACTCTTCGGTGCCATCAATATTCGGGTTCCCACCCTAGGCCTTTTGCCTTCCCAGATGAATCCCTTGGTCAGGGTTTCCAGCTCCTTGAAGTAGCTCGCCGGCACTGGCAGCGGGACAGCCTGGAATAGGTACAAAAGCTGTGGAAGTGTAACCATTTTAACCGCAGCTATCCGCCCCAGCCATGACACCCTCAGCTCTCTCCACTTCAGGAAATCCCTCTTAATAGCCTTAAGAAGCGGAGGGTAATTAGCCGGAAACCATCCAGCCAGAGTAGCCGTAATTCTCACCCCTAGGTAACGAATCCCTCCCGAGCTCCACAGAAAGCCAGTAGCCGCCCGCAAATTCTCCCTTTCCGCTAGTCCAAGCGTTAAATTCAAGACCTCGGATTTGTTGGTGTTAATTTTCAACCCTGAAGCCGACCCAAAGGCCTCTAAAAGGGCCACACTAGCCTGCAATGAATTCCGAGGGGTTGTGAGCATGAGCAGGATATCATCAGTGAAGGCTGCTACCCTATGCTGCTCCCCTCCGAATGGGACCCCTGGATGTCCCCTGCCTACCCAATGGCCTGAAGTAGTGGTTCCAAATAAAGCGCAAATAGTATTGGGGAAAGGGGACATCCCTGCTTTGTCCCCCTCTGCAGAGATATCTTCCTAGAGGCGATCCCGTTCACCATTACTCTAATGGAGGGCGCCTGATAATTAGCCTTAACCATCGTCAGAAAGTCCCCACCAAAACCCATCTTTTCCATTGTCCGAAAAAGGAAGGACCACTCCACGCGGTCAAAAGCCTTTTCCGCGTCCAGAGCCACCAGGACTGCGGGAGTGTGCATTTTCTGGACCTTCTCGACTACATGGGCCACTCGACGGATGTTGTCCGCGGTTTGTCTGCCCTTGATAAACCCAGATTGATCAAGGTGTATCAGGTCCGGGAGGATGGAGTCAAGCCTGTTGGCCAGGATCTTAGTGAAGATCTTAGCATCTAGATTAATCAGCGCTATAGGGCGATATGAAGCTCTGTCTTCCAGATTTTTATTGGGTTTCAAGATTAGGGTGACTTTAGCCTCCTCCATGGAGGGCGTAATTTTGCCTGAGAGGCGAAATGAGTTAAATAACGAGGTGAGATGTGGGGTTAACTGCACACTGAACAGCTTATAAAAGGCGGCCGTATAACCGTCCGGGCCTGGAGCCTTACCTGGTGGCAGAGCCCCTATAACCCCCCGCACCTCCTCCTCCGCAATTTCTCGATTGAGGACTTCTCGTCCCGCACTGCTAATTTCCCTTATGTGGATTTTTTGGAGGAAGTCCTCCTGCTTATCACCTGAAGGGTGTTGGGAGGTATAGAGTGACTCATAGTACTCGGCAAAAGCTTCCTGGACCCCCTCCTGGTCCGTAACCCGCTCCCCCGCTGGCGACCCTAATGCCGTAATCGCATTTCTCGACCTTTTACCTCTCAGTAACCGCGCCAGCAGGGTGCCAGTTTTATTGGCCTTTGCATAATACTGTTGTCGCACCGACAGCAAGGCCCCTTCCGCCTTCTTAGTGCGCAGAAGTTCCAACAGCCATTCTATATTCCCGCATTGCTCTTCGAGAGGGAGAGTCCCCTGCCTGCCTAGCCGCCTCCACTTCAGCTTCTAACTGCGACTCCAACACTTGCAGTTGTTTCACCCGGTGGGAGGATATCGCTATTAATTCTCCCCTGAGAGTGGCCTTAAAGGCATCCCACCGCACATCTTCCCTCTTGTTGGTATAAAAAAAGAGCTTAATCTTCTCTTCAATATCTTTTCTGATTACTGGATCCCTCAAGATGGATACTGGGAGTTTCCAACCCCAGATTCCCCTTCTTCTCTGACCCACATCCATCTCTAGGGAGACTATTTTATGGTCCGCAATCCCTATCGGCCCCGTACATACTTCCCGAATAGCTCCAACTAAGGCAACCGAGATCCATATATAATCAATTCCAGATTGCGAAACATGGACGCCCGACAGGAAAGTATGGCCCTCCTCATCACCCCTAAACTCCCTCCAGGCGTCGCATAACCCCAGCCTACCAACACTTTCTCTCAAATCCGTTGACATTATAGCTCCTCCCCTATCCCCGCTACCTCCTGTCCTATCCTTTCCCTTATCCCAGGCAATATCGAGATCCCCAAGAAGAACAATATGACCCCACGAGAACTCTTCCAGCAACTTCAAGACCCGCCGCAAAAAGGGTTCCTGGCCCGTGTTGGGAGCGTATACTACCGCTATTGTCAAAGGGACCCCTTGACACTTCCCTTTAGCTACGATATACCTCCCTTCCTTGTCTCTAAGCACCCCATCGAGTTTGACATCTACCGTATTCCTAATTGCCAGGGCTACCCCCCTAGCTTTGCAGTGGCTCGAGGCGTGCAGAATCTGGTCAAAACCCCGCAATTTCAACCTGCCCTGATCCCTATGAAGTAGATGCGTCTCCTGGAGCCCCATAATATCTGGCTTCTCCTTTTGCCTGAAGTGCTCCAACTTTTTCCTTTTAAGGGGGGTATTCAACCCCCGAACATTATGCGTTAGCCACCTAAGGGAACGCCCGGAAGAGAAAAATCGCTGAAAGTGGGGGGTATCGTGTCCCCCTTGACATGTATACTTTGCTCGTTGCCGCCCCCCCAACCCCACCGAAAACTTCCCCACCCATCCCCCTCCCCCCTGAAGGTCAATACCTTCCCGCCTTCTCCTCCCCCCAAACTTGGGCATCTTCGCCCTTTCTACTTTCAACATGGTTGCGCCCCCTACGACCCCATGAGCTAAGACACCCTATAGAGGCCCACCACCCCTTTCTTCATATGTCGAATCAAGGCTGCATGGGAGAAGTACTACTTGTATCACCGGGAGCTCCCTCCCTCTGCCGAGTGTTTCCCCTGGGGCCCCTTCTCCTCCTTTCTCGAACCATCGTCCAGTCCCAAGGCCTTGATCCGGAGCGGCAACTCGTGCCCGGAAGGGGGGGGGGGGTTCCTCCAACTCGATATGAAGAAGAGCAGCCCCTTCTTGGAGGGATGTGATTCTTCTCTGGGACCCCTCCGAGTCAAAGAGCAAGCCAAAGGGGAAGGTCCACCTGTAGCGAATCGATCTCTCATTGAGAACCTTTACCACTGGGCCCATTAGTCACCTCTTTAGGAGAGTGCTGTTTGCCAAATTCTGAAAGAGGGCGATCCTCTGACCCTCAAACATAATTGGCTCACGTAATCTCACCTCTCTGAGAACCGCTTCCTTCTGGGCATATCGAGCAAAAGCAGCTAGGACATCCCTTGGCCTCGCCGCCTGGCCTTTGGTCAGTCGACCGGTTCTGTGCACTCGATCTAGCTCCACCGTTTCCGGGCTGCCCGTGCCCAAGATGTCAGCGAAAATACCCTGGAGCACCGCTTTCAAAGACTTATCAGTCACAGATTCAGGCAGCATTTTGACCCAAATGTTGACCGTGCGCGACCTGTTTTCCAGGTCTTCCACTTGAAGTTCAAGATTCCTGGTGGCGACATCCAGCCTCTCTATATATAGCTTCACTATTTGCTGCATTTTCTCTATCTGCCTCTTGAAGACCTTTCTCCAGGATGTCGGTCCTCTCCCCCAGTTGACGCATCTCCTGTTTTAACTCCCCTACAGCTTCGCTCAAGTCTGTGCGCAATAACTGAAATTGCTCTTGAAAAGTCTTAGTCAGGTTTGCCTGCAGGGAATGCAGTTCACCGATGAACTCCCGCCTGGGCATATTTGCCAAGTCCTCTGCCTGCCCTGGCACGGAATCTTCACCTGCCGCTCCCCCCCCCCCCCCCCCCCGAGGCCCCGGACCCCTCCTTCAGGTTCTGTGCCGACCACATGGCGCGTAGAGTACCCGTGCTGTCTCCAGAGGTCTGCGAGTGCTTTCCCCTTCTGCCCTTGGGCCTTGTGGTCATGCCGGTAAATTCTCCTCCAGGTGGGCAGCTCTGATCCTTCCCTGGCTTCCTTGGCTTCTTCCTGGGTCTTTATCCAAGGACAATTGCTGGCCCCAGGACCACTCGCGCAGCCTCAATTCATCCCCCGATTACTAGGGGACCCGCATAGTCCGATCCCTGCCTCCACACCCAGGTGCCACTCTACATCTCTCGTTAGGGGAGTGAAATGCTCCTCGCTGCGTTGACCTCGTTCCCAATGACAACCTGCGGGCCCTCCCGCACCCTGCTAGGCCTCAGGGGCGAGCAATGTCTCCCGGGCTCTTCTTCCACCCCCGGGGGCGGTGGCGAGCAGGTCCTAAGGTCCCCCGCGGACGCAGGCAGGCAGGGCAACCGCTATGCGTCCTCTCTCCCAACGCTTCAGGGGTGCGCCACCTCCCAACGCAGCCCCGGGGCTCTCACCTAACGACTGACCGCCCTTGGTCTCCACACGGTCATAGGCCGCTGGATCCTCCGCCGACCGCGTCCTCCACTCCCAGGGCCCCCCCTCTGGGAGGAGCCGGGTATGGGTGCCTCCGCTCCCCGCCGCCCTTGGGCTCTCCTCCTCCGGCACACCACGCAGCTTCTGGTCGCGGGGGCCGCCTCCCACCGGGCCCGCCGCCGGAACCGACCTCCCCCGGCTGCCTCCGCTCCCAGGACTCTCTCTCCGGGGAGCGCCGGTGATGAGGGCGGGAAGGCCGCTCCAAGGCTGAGACGCTCCTCCCCGGGTCAGGCCCCGTGGCCGACCTCACCGCGGGGGCAGGCCCACAGCGACTCCACGCGATGCGGCGCAGCCTCCCCCAGGCTCCGGCAACACAGCGCCGCACTCAAGCGGGCCCGCGGCGGCCGCCCCAGCGGCTCCTCCTCCGCTCGTCGGATGCGGCGGCACACTCCCGCCTGCTGCGGTGACTCCAGCTCCAAACACGCCACCAACTCTCTCCGACCCCCCCTGAGGTTCGTGGGGGTCCAAACGATGCCTGCACAGGTCCGTTGAGGGGGTGGTGGGCACCTTCCCTACAGCCGGGTCCAGGGAGCGCCGTCAGCACAGCTACTCAGTGCCGGCGGCCATCTTAGAATCCATATCTCATTTTTTTTAAATGGTATGTCTATCTGTACTTTCTGTAGTTTTGTAAATTTACTGTGCATTTACTGTCTACTGTAACATTCTTTGCAAGATTATGCTCCCGGTTGCCCGTGGGTCTGGTTTGCCCTTTACAAATAAACAAAATACAAAAAAAGTATTGAAGAGTGCCGGTGGCACGATTCCAGAAAGGCCAAGGTGTCGGAGTGGTCATGCATAGAGCCAACTAAAGTGTGCACATTTGAAAGTCTCTGATGAGAAGAATTGGCAAGTGTTAAAGTTGTTGAATTGTTGGGGAAGAAAACCCCTGTTGAATCAAGAGCAAGAGAATCTTGTGCAAAGCCTACAAAGTGAACTTTATGAAATTGTGGTCTAAGATGGAATTGAGATCCCAGACGAAAAGCCTTTGAGATGTGTTATAAAAGTATGAACTTTGTGAAAGCTGGAGAAAGGAAACCCAGTGGAAAGTGAAATCCATTTGTGAACTGAACTTTAGGAGGTTAGGAATATTTTACCAGAGGAAGGCTTTGTCTGGGAAAGGGAACATGGAAACGCCCTACGAAAGGATTACAACTCTTTTGAACTTTGTTGATCCCAAGACATTCAAGTTTGGGGAAGGGAACTGTGGGACCGCTCCAATATCGTTTGATGAACATTTAGAAGAAAGTTGTAGAACACTTTCAGTGCTATCCTGATATTATTTGCTACACCCTTTTTTATGTTGTTCAAATCCCTACAAAAACCGTGCCTAGAAACACCTGTGTACAGGCGCGTTAATAATGCCATATCATATACACAGTATCTTTCTAGACAGTGGGGACAAACATAGATTAGACAGACATTCTTTTGATTTTTACTGGCCGACCTTGGACTATTATTCTTATTATTTTATGGTCCAGACTACTCCCATATAGAATAGGGCAAGTTGGGTATTCATTCCAACGACTTATCTTGAATGAAGGCTTTCAAAACTGATTCCTTGTGTCTGTGTCTATCTCTCATCACCATGCCAATCTCACAATACACATACCCGGGATAAACCAATAAATACTGGTCAGGGGATATTGTGTTCTCCCAAGCTGGGGATGCACGCAGCCCATGCCCAAATATGGCAATGTCCTCTCCCTGCTGCAAAGACTGCAACGGGGATGTGGAAGTCTGTCAGGACCCTGAAGAGAAACAGGAAGAGCACAAAACACTATTTGGTCCCTTTCAGGGTGTTTGTTAACACTCACGTGGTAAGATGGCTTGGAAGTCATTTTACATAAAGGGGTTTTAGAAACCCATCTGCCACCAGCCCTTTCTACTTCCACCTCTGGTGAGGAAGGTCCCCCCGCGATATGTAGGGGCACCTAGGGGTGCCTCCCACCCTTGTGTGCCTTATAGGCTCCCCAAAGGTGTACCTAATTGGGGATAAAAATAGTTAGGATCCCAAAAGGAAATAGAGTCTCCAAGTATCCCACCTTCGTGAGAAATATGGCTTAGTGGAAAAGAGTTCCCAAACCTAGTTTAAGAAATGGGGACGTGAGGCCACTCATGGGACAGAACAACAAGTTACTTCTTACCTTGTAACGTTCTTTAGATGGGATGTTCCTCCGACGTATTCCTTATCTTAGATATCTCTTTCCAGCTTTGCTGGCCTCGGAACATTTTTTCTCTCTAAAGGGCGCTGCGCATCGACGTCCGCCGAGTCGATGTCCCTCGACAGCCGCCGTATCGACGTCATCCTGCCTATAAAGGCCGCGCGCAGCGTCCGTTGCTCAGTTCCGTCTTGTAGCCCACAATAATTCTTTCTGGACTAGACTAATCACCCTGAAGGAGCGGAAACTGCAACAACAAGGGAAGTAGTACTGCGGGGATGGATGGGAGGGTCGTTAAGGAATACGTCGGAGGAACATCCCATCGAAAGAACGTTACAAGGTAAGAAGTAACTTGTTCTTCGAAGGGATTGTGTCCTCCGACGTATTCCTTATCTTAGATAGGCTCCCATAGCAGTATTGTGTTATTGGAGGTGGGAGTACTGACTTCATGCTTCCTCTTATTGATGAATAGAGTGCAATACTGCCCTTCCAAACATAGTCTCTTGACTGGAGGAGGAATCCAAGTTGTAAAACCGTGTAAAGGTATGGACGGACGACCATGTGGCAGCCGCACATATGTCTCTAACCGGCACTCCTCTTTTGAGGACAGATGAAGCTGCGATACCTCTGGTCGAAAGAGCCCTAAGATTTTGAGGGGGCTCTTTTCCTGCCAGTTTATAACATTCCAAAATGGCTAAAATGATCCATCTGGAAATGGTCTGCTTAGTTATTGGTAATCCCAGCTTGTGACCTGCGTAGCCTACAAACAGCTGGTCTGCTCGTCTTATCCTAGCCAGTCTACTGATGTAAAAACTTAAAGCCCTTCTTGGGTCCAGCCTGTGTAACCTCTCTTCCTCTTTCCCTGGATGAGGAGGAGGATAGAAAGATGGAAGGGTAATCTTCTGAGTGATATGAAATTCAGAAACCATCTTTGGGAGGAAATTAGGCTTCACTTGCAGAACAACTTTGTCTTTGTGAAAGATTGTATGAGGGGGTTTACAAGAAAGAGCTTGTAACTCGCTCACCCTTCTAGCAGATGTAAGTGCTATTAATAAAACAGTCTTAAGGGTAAGAAATCTTAACGAACAAGAGTGGAGTGGTTCGAAAGGTGTGCCCATCAGGAAAGTTAGGACTAAGTTTAAGTCCCATAGGAGAACCTGGAATGGTCTTGGGGGATAAACGTTAGTTAACCCCTTTAGAAACTGTATTACCAAGGGTAACTTGAAATAGGATGGTTCTTCCGCAGTGCGCTTAAAGATGGATAGCGCTGCGAGATAGCCCTTGATGGTGCCAACTTGAAGGCCTGAATTCGCTAAATAGAGTAGGAAGGACAAAACCATTGGTGTACCACATGAAAAGGGGTCGATATTCTTTTCTCTACACCAGCTGCAAAATCTGTTCCAACGGCAGCGGTATAAAGATTTTGTTGCTGGCCTTCTTGCCGAAAGCAACACCTCCATAACATCATCAGGGAGGTCCCAATCCTTGTTCCTCAGCCTTTCAGTAGCCAAGCGTGAAGGTTGAGGGTTTTGATGTCTGGATGGAGAACCTGACCTCCCTTCTGTGAGAGCAGATTCTCTGAGTGGAAGTCGAATTGGAGGGCAGATGGACAAGTCTAGAAGGTCCGGGTACCACGTTCTCCTGGCCCAATCCGGGGCAATTAGGATCATGGTTTTCCGGAATCTTCTCAACCTCCTGATCATTTGAGGAATGACAGGGACCGGTGGAAACGCGTACAGAAGCGGAAACTCCCAGTCCACTATGAACGCGTCTCCCAGAGCTCCTCTCGGGGGAAATTCCCTTGAACAGAACAGATCGCACTTCCTGTTGACACTGGTGGCGAACAGATCCACCTGAGGGGTTCCCCAAAGGGCGAAGATCTCTTGAAGGACTTCCTGAGCTAGTTCCCACTCGTGGGAGACTGTGCTCTGCCTGCTCAGAGCGTCCGCTGTCAAGTTCTTCTCTCCGGCTAGGTGAACTGCCGATAGAGAGATTCCTTCTTGGATTGCCCAAAACCAGAGCTGCATCGTCTCTCTGCACAGAGGTAGTGATCCTATGCCTCCTCTTTTGTTGAGGTAATGCATGGCCACTGTGTTGTCCGTCATTATCAGGACATTCTTTCCTTGTAGAGATGGCAGAAAAGCCTTCAGCGCAAGTCTGATGGCCCTCAGCTCTAACAGGTTGATATGTAGTCTGGACTCCGATGGAGACCAACGACCGCTGATGGTCAAGTCGTTGGCGTGGGCTCCCCACCCCGTGAGTGAGGCATCCGTGACTACTGTTATCTCCGGCCAGGGTTGCCAAAACTGTTCTCCTTTCAGAATGTTCTCCTGACAGGCCCACCACTGAAGGTCTCGAGCCACCCTGTCGGGAACCTGAAGAAGATCTGTCATTCTCCCTGAGAATTGTGACCACCGAGTTCTCAGTGTCCACTGGAGGGATCTCATTCTCAGGCGAGCCTCTGGCACTAGGAAAATGGAATTTTGCTGCTGCCTTTGAGGTTTACAGTGTTTCTAAACTGTCATCTGCCTTTTTCCCAAACAAAGAAGAGCCATCGAATGGCATGTTCAAGAGCCTGGCTTGCACATCTGGGGCAAAACCAGACTTTCTCGACCAAGCGAATCTCCTGGTTGTTGTACTTGCCGCCATTGCTCTGCTGATACTGTCAGCCGAATCAATGCCCGTCCGCCGGGATTCGCACATAGCGTCTTTACCGTCCTGTATGATATTTAGCAACGCCTCCCTTTCTTCTCCCTCCGGGATGCAGTCAGCCGCTGTAGAAGCACACTCCCAAAGTGTATGGCTGCATCTAGCAAGGTTGCAAGTAGCATTAATAGATTTTAACGCCATGCTACATGCCGAAAAAACTTTTAGCCATAGCATCATATTTTTTGTCGTCCCTGTCCTGTGGGACGGTAGGGTAAGCAGTCTTGATGTCAGTAGAAGATGCTGCCTGTACCACCAGACTTTCTGGGGATGGGTGTTTGGACAAAAACTCCGGGTCTGCAGAAGATACCGTGTATTTAGTAGACAGTTTTTTATTTACTGCCGGGACGACATCTGGGGTTTCCCAGTTCGTCATGATTTTCCTTTGAAGAGCCTTATGAAAAGGTACTACAGGATCCTCCTCTGGACCTTTATCAAGAATATCCGTGAGGTCATCTTGTTGGAAAGCCTGTGAAGGTGTTGACCCACCCCATAAATTCTGTGATCCTGGCCATTAAGGCTCTATAGGGGGTTTCATAATGCACTAGAGGGTATATCCCTACTCTGTCAAGGACCGGGAAATCACTAAACCACAAAACAAAAAAGTGTCCTGACAGGTTCACTAAACATATATATAAATTTAATTTATAATAAACTTCTCAATACCAGAAATATGGCACAAGCTATCTAGTTTTCTGTGTCCACCTAAGTTTTCATAGGGATACATTTTACAAAAATCACCATTTCGTACTTCTGTTTAAGCATTATACAGAAGTGACTTTTTATTATTTCAATTATTACTCATAAGCAAGGTCTGTCAATTACCAAGCACTATTAACTCAACATAAATTCCAAATCAAGCACAATATGTACAAAAAAGAACCAATAAATATCCATGTTCATGTACACAGTATTTCATACAATGCAAAAGACAGTTATATACACACATTAGAAAAAAACATTTGAAAAAACTTTTTCTCAGAATAGTCAACACTATATAAATTTTGAAGTTGATAGGCCCCCACTCAGAGGTTGAAACCATATGTCTCTGGATTATAAATGTTCAGTTCCATTGGGGGCATTTTCAATTGGTTAGCTAAACTCAAGGTCTACTAGCTAAACTCGGGGTCTACGTGTGACACCAGAATAAATCTAGAAGGTGTCATACTCGCACACGAATAAAACAGAAAGTGCGAGTAAACTACGTTTCGGCGGAGTGGGCCATTCCGCCTTCCTCAGGACCAGTAGAAGTCGTGACCCGTGTCTGGGGCTCAAGCTCAGATTTGTTCCTTCACATTTACAAATTGACGTTACTTTAAATGGGAGAAGCTGTGCAGTGGTCGCTTGGCGTCTCTCTATAGATGCAGGGCACTAGGATGTTATTCAGGAAGCCTTGCACAATTCAAAAAATGTGCCCGGCATGGACTGGAGCCTCCCGCTCCATTATGTTTGAAATCTTTGTGCTGAAACCGTGATGTGCAGGTTGTGCCTCTCTCTCTCAGAGCTAGAAACGAGTGTATCAGAGAGTCACTATAGGGGGTTTCAGCATGCTCCCCCGGGTCTGGCCTAGCGAACTCCACCTCAGGGGAAGTGTCTAAACCACTTGCCTCATGTAAGGAATCATGGAGTTCCTTTAATCTGTGTTCCTCTGAGGATAACTCCTCTTGAACTGGGGTTGCAGATCCCTGCAACTCAAAAGTCTCTTCTTGGTCAAATAGTTCTCCCTCTTCCATAATTGAGGACATTGTTCTCAATTGGTCTGAACTCACAAAGGGTGTGAAACCCATCTCCAAGGCAGAGGGTGCCAAACTTCTTGTAATCGGCCTCGAAAACGTTGATGTTGTTGACGCCGAAGGCATCGAACGTGGCGTCGAAAACAAAGGCAGAGGCCTCGAGGTCCTCGATAGAATTGGGATTCTACTTGAGGATGTCGACAATCTCGACGACATCGTCATCGAAGACCTGGGGATAGCCACTGGGTGCGCCGCAACCGTGACTTTCCTTGGGATCGTCGCCGGCGCCGGTGTCGAAGATGGCGTCGAGTTGACAGACCCGTGTGTCGAAGGTCCCTTCGACAACGGCGTCGAAGACACCGACCTCGGCGTCGACAGAACCTTCGTCGACGGAACCTTCGAAGAAGGATTCGAGGTCTTAGCTTTACTCGAGGGTTCGAGACGCGCTCGAGAAGCTTCCTTCGCCGGGTACTGCGACTCGTGGCGTTTTGGACCTTCGGGTCTTTCGACCAGAGCATCGCTCTCGGCAGTCTTCGAGGGGGTCGAGGCCGCTTTCTCGAAGACGCTCATCATATTTTTGCGGAATTCCTCCCATTCAGCCCGGGAACTATGTTTCGTGGGGCAAGGGATTCTCTTTGGTGAAACAGAGGAAGAGGACGACGAAGAAGGGGATCTTCGACGTCTCCTCTTCGAGTGCTTCGATCTCGAGGAGTGATGGGACCCGCTTCGAGACCTGGAGCGCGAATGGTGACGAGGAGACGAATGTCTCGACTTCGTCGAGGAAGAAGAAGCTTTAGAAGTCTTACCTTTTTCCAGCTTCCCCCTACGCTCCTTCAGGGCCTTAGCTGTCATGGACATACAGTCCTCGCACTCCGAACAATGGTGTTCAGCTCCCAAACACCACAGACAAACTCTGTGAGGGTCAGTCAGCGACATCTTTTTCCCACAGTCTCGGCATTTTTTAAAGCCGGACCGAGGGGTCGTTGGTTCCGACGAGGAAGTCATCGAGTATGGATCGAATATCTCGAGGAAATTAGATTAATTCTCTACGAAACTGAGCAACGATATTCCGAGGCACTGAGTAAGCGCGGAAAAACGGAACTGAGCAACGGACGCTGCGCACGGCCTTTATAGGCAGGATGACGTCGATACGGCGGCTGTCGAGGGACATCGGCGGACGTCGACGCGCAGCGCCCTCTAGAGAGAAACATTTTTCCGAGGCCAGCAAAGCTGGAAAGAGATATCCAAGATAAGGAATACGTCGGAGGACACAATCCCTTCGAAAATGGGCTTTCTGCCTTAACGTGGGGCACAAGCCCCCCCATCTTTCTTTGGGACCAGAAAATAGACTCTGTACCAGCACTGGTCTTGTTCCGAGTTGGGGACCTGTTCTATGGCACTGTTACGCTCACCTGGTATCCACAGGGATGCCACCCAGCCGGGTTACTCACTGGTATGCTTCTCAGCTTTGCCCTGACGTGGTCTGCGGGGAGGGTTCTGCCTGAAAATACAGGAAGACTGTGTTCAAGACTGACCGACTGGGGTAAGTATTCTCCCTCCACCCCTGTATGATTTCAGTCCCTCTGGCGCCCTCTCCTCACCTTGTGGTAGAGTTAGGCGTGCTCTCCTTCCGACCTTCTTTGCAGGGGCGCGTTGTCTTTCATGGGTGTGTGCGGTCCAGTTACTTTGCTGACGCCGGCCCGTTTGATATTGTTCAGGTAGGTCTTATTGCTGTTCTTTAGTTTAGTTGCTATCCCGCATGCCTTTCTTTAAAATGTCTCTTTTTTCTCCCTTAGGTATGCGGAGCTTCAGCGCAGCGAACTGGCTTGGTTGAGCCCTGCTGGTAAATGATGGCGCATTAAGAACGCTATGATGCGGTAAGTAAGCGCTATGCGCAGCGCTGCAAAGTCTTGCCTTTGCTAACCTGTGTTTTCCTTCCTTGTAGGTCGCTGTGTTCTTCAGCGCGAGTGGAATGTCCGGAGTGGTGCCAGCCGAGAGGCGACCAGCCAGGTAAGCCTTTTGAGCAGTTCGTAATTTGCAAATGTCTCTACTGCTTTCTTTAATGTTGCCTCGATCTTCCTCTTTCAGCTCACTCTGTCCGGGAGGCGTGCAGATACGAGGAAGCTGTTCTCAGTAGCTGCGAGTGGCTAAAGATGAAGACTGCAGGTAAGATGCTGCTGCTAAGGATGTTCCTTTTGTCTCCTTGCAAGTTCTGCTTCTCCGAGGTTCGAGGGAATAGCTGGACACGGTGAGCGTCACGTTACAAGCTGCAAAGTAACGCGAAGCGGGTTGTCTTGCTCGGGTGTGGTTTAAATAGCCCCAACAAAATAGTCCAGGAAAAGTAGTCCCTAGGCTACCACACCCAAAACACTAGACCGCATAGCTTGGTTCCTTGGAACCAAGCTATGTGGATGCCTCCATGTTGGCTGACAACACATTAAGTAGTTCCCAAGCACATGTTTTTCATGGTGTATGAGCCTGGCGGCATAGGCGCCAGGAGTGGCTCCAAGAGGGTTTTGGAAGAGGATGCCAGGCTCTAGAGGCCCGAGTCCTGACTCCAACTGGCCAATGGGTTTGCCAGAGGGGGTTTTGGGCGAGGGTCGTGACAGGCACCTTTTGCCAGAAGCTGACGAACCTCCTCCAAAAGGAGAGGGTCAAGGACAAGCACTGGCTACAGGGGGGTTGTTCTTGTTGCCGTTGATCAAACTGGAGGCAATAACTCTGGTGAAGGACCTGTAAGGCCCACACAAAGCACTTGGGGAGCCACCATTGTCAAACGGGGAGATTTCCACCCCTCACAGTGGTTATGAGGTGGAGGTCTCCCTCACAGGGGCTTCACAGCAGAGGCTGGTGAGGCGGACAAACCTCTCCTCGGATTACCTTTGTCACTAGCTCTGGGCTGGGCGATTGTTCAGGTGTTGCTTGCCCATAGGAGCTTGCTCCTTGCCCCTCATGGCAACGGAAGGGAAGGGTAAAAAACTCCTGCTACAGCCCCAGGGAGCACCAGGTTGATGCTGCTGAACCTCCAGGTCGAGGGACGTGGCAGTTGCATTTAAGAACTGAAACATCTGAAAATACTCAAAGTACCTCCTCAATACTTTCACCATAGCCATAGCTTGGGCCTCACAGTGGGCTGTGTCAAGGATCAAAACCGGATGCCTGAACAGAAAACCTTCCGACCCAAAGCGTCCAGCCTCTTACTTGTTCTGTCAGGAGGCATGTGAAGAAGGAAATGCCGGATATGAGGGGACAGGTCCGTTTCTTCGCCAGTTCACAGTTGGGACTGAAGTTGGCTTTGACCACAACTCCAAAACCAAGGCCTGGACTGCTGGGTGAAAGGGCAGTAATGTCTCCCTCTGCTGACCTTTGTCAGGAATGGCTGTTAGTTTGAATTGGACCTTCGGTCTGGAAGAGCCCGACAACCCTAATGATTCCGCTACCATTGCCATCAGATGTTGGAAGGGGCCTGAGGTTTTCAAGGAGTTAGTGTAGGTAACCTGTCTCCAGAGACATGTTCAACCCACTTGCCTACTGCAAGTTAGAAGCAAGTCCCATCAAATCACCACCTTCATCATAACACTCCTCAGGGAAATGCATGTCCTCCCTAGTGCTCAAAGGTTCCAGCCCAAAGAGTATGGGATCACCCTCCTCATCAAATATGTACCCTCCATCTTTGACATGATTACTCTCATAGCAAACAGAGGATATTCTTGAGGAGCTTCAACACTGTGGTAGAGGGGGCTGACACCGAGAGACCAACATCAGCAAATGGAGCAGTTTAGTGCAGCAACGTTCTTTGACCAGAGAGGATGGGGGAAGCCTGTGGCCGAGCCCGAAGGCTTACGGTCACGGTCCCTAGCTGATTATCTGCCTGCCCTTCTGAGTGCGATGGATCATGACTGTGCCACCAGCAGAGAAGCAGTCAGCTTCAAGGCCTTGGCAAAGATGTTGGGACATCGCTTTGTGCCCAGCGACAATTTTCCTTATGGAAAAAGGTAAATCGCTATGCAACCTGCTTCTGAAGTGTCTTATGCTGCATTGACAGACACTGCCTGCATTTTTCTATTTCGCGTCCCTCCCTAAGAGAGGAGAGACAAATCCAGCGGGGGTCCAAAATGGACATCTGCAGTCTGCATTCAGTGCAAAGCTTGAAACTTGAGGACTTTGTGGGATTTGGCATGGCACAAAACAAAGCAGTGATCCTGAAGCAGGCAGAGTGCACAGAAAAAAGGAACTAAGGCCACGGGTTGGGGCGCCTCGATATATGATGGCCCCTTTGATGACATAGTGAAGAGAGGGGCCTCCGACTTTGGGTCTTTTCAAAGAAAACTCATTAAGCAAGTGCAATACAAAACAGGGTTTGATAAATAAAGCGGAGTGTTCAAACACAAATGATGTAGCAGTCCAGCCCTGTGTGAATAAACACAAGTGTAAGGTACACTTCACCTATGAAGTCAAACAGGTGCCCAAAGTACTAAAAACCCCAAGGTAAATTTGCATGTCACAACTAATCCTCAACTTAATATAAAGGTTTCCTGAACCAAATGCTCCTAAAATAGTGAGTTGTCAGAATGGTTAAATCAAAGGGTGAAATGAGGAAATTAACTTAAAATTCCTTCCCTTAAATGGAAAAGTGTTGGGGTTAAAATTAACTTAATGTCCTTCTTCCAGGCCTGCTTGGGTAGACAAGCAACAGGGGGGCTCATGCGAAAACTCAAAATGGGACCTGTAGTTGCCTTGCAGGTCCCATTTTGTTCCCTCTTAAGCGAGGGAACAGCTGGGTCCTGCTCTTTGGTTCCCCATTGCAGTCCTCTGGTTAATTCGTACCTCTCTTTTTCTGGTTCTCGTTTGGTTATTTTGTAAGTTGCCCCAACCAGACCTACAAAAAAACGCGTTCTCAAACACACAAAAAGATGGATGCACAACCTGTCACCCATGGTGCATGTGTGGTGGGATACAGCACACACTACAGAAAATGTGCCCGTGGATTCCATGACCAGCAAACAGAGTGCAGAGAGAGAAGCAGCGCTTTGCAAATGAAACTCCAAAATGCGCCTATAAAGGACATTTGCATGGTTGCTAAAAACTCCATAAATGCATATACACAACACTTCTCAAAATTTAAAATCTTGCTTGGTACTCAAATTCATGTCATTTTATGAAGCATGGCGAATATGATATGCATTACTTACCGTAAAAGCATTTCTGATGGTTGTATCTGCTTAGATTCACATGCTGTGGATATATAGTCCGACATCCAGTGGTCACCGCAGAGAATTGCATCTTGTTTTTCGAAAGTCGAAAGGGGAAGTCGACATAGGCGTGTCTAACACTATTCCTATAGTGACGTGTATTGTACCCAAAATCCCTCATGTGTCGATGTCCCTCTGATTGTATTTTTTTGCAATGAGGAAGCCTTATGACTAACGTGAGTGAGTACAGAAAAGAGAGAATGTAATAAGACGTCTATGTTCCTTCCATCCGAGCGGGGAGGAAGGGTGGATGCATGTGAATCTAAGCAGATACAACCATCCGAAATGCTTTTACGGTAAGTAATGCATGTCTTCTGATGTTTGTTAATCTGCTTAGAATCACATGCTGTACATAGACTAGCAAGCAGTACCCGGAGTTGGAGGTGGGTTGTGAGAAGGAACAGTAAAGAAAAGATGTCTTAGTACTGCTTGTCCCACCTGGGAATCAGATCTAGAATGAGCATCTAGACAATAGTGTTTTTTAAAGGTGTGTACAGAACTCCAGGTTGCCGCTTTACAAATGGACTCAAGGGGAACATTTGCAATGAATGCTAAGCATGCCCAAGTGCCTTGAGTAGAATGTGCTCTAGGCTTGAAGGGCAGTTCTCTTAGCAAGAGTGTAAGAGTGATACACTGGACAATCCATCTAGAGATAGTGGATTTGGAAACTGCATCCCCTTCTCTTCCTGCCGCCACTGAGACAAAGAACTGATTAGTCTTTCTTAGTGGACGAGTTATTTCCATATAAAACATGACAGCCCTGCGCACATCCAGTGTGTGCAGGCTCTTCTCTCCCAAGTTTGAAGGGTTTTGAAAGAACGTTGGTAGTTCTATAGACTGGTTGACATGAAACTTTGAAATTAATTTAGGTGCAAACCTAGGGTGTGTGCGTAGAACCACCTTATCTTTGTGAGCCGTTACAAAGGGGTCTAATATAGAGAGCGTTTGTAGTTCACTCACTCTCCTAATGGAGGCGATAGCTATTAAAAAAGCAGTCTTATAAGTGAGATCCTTAAGGCTTGCTCTATGCATGGGCTCGAAGGGGGAGCCCATTAGCCTGGTTAACACGACATTCAGGTCCCATCCGGGAGCTGGGTTAGAAATAGGAGGGTGAATTCTTTTCACTCCCTCCATGAAGGCTTTAATAACTGGAACTTTCCACCATTACACCTTATGTTGTGACGTAGTGTAGGCGGAGAGTGTGGCTAGGTGAACTTTAATGGAATTGAGGACTAAACCTGAGTCCAGTAAGTGAGTCAGGTATAAAACAATATGTGTGGGAGAGCAGTCAACGGGGTTGATGCTCTTTGAGTTACACCAGATGACAAACGTTTCCACTTACTAGAGTAGCAGTAACGAGTGTTCGGTTTCCTTGCCTCCCTGAGAATGTCCATGCATCTCTGAGGGAGCTGCAAATGTCCAAATTCTATGACCTCAGGAGTCAGGCTGCCAAGTTCAGGGTCTGCGGGCATGGGTGCAGCATCAGGCCCCTGTCCTGCGACAACATGTTGTACGGGCATGGTAGTTTCACCGGAGGAGATAGTGACATCTCCATCAGATGAGCGAACCAGGGTTGGCGGGCCCACATGGGGGCCACCAGTATCATTGTAACTGGTACCTGGTGCATCTTGTGCACTATCTTGTTGAGAAGGGGAGTCGGGGTGGGGGGGGGGGAGGGGAGATAAGCGTAGACAAATTTCCCTTACCATGTTATTCAGAGTCCGTTTCCCTTGGAGCAGTTCTGCGGGTACCTGGAGGCGTAATCTTGGATTTCGGCGTTTTCCAGAGTTGCGAACAAGACGATCTCTGGGAAGCCCCATTCTGCGAAAACGTTGGAGAGGATGTCTCCGTGTAAGCGCCATTCGTACTCTGCGGGCAGAGGGAAGTCTCTGCTGAGTCCGTCTGCCAGAAGATTGAGTTCCCCTGGTACATGTTGTGCTAACAGGAACATGTTGTGTTTGAGAGTCCTCTTCCAGATGTTCTGGGACATGTGTCTGGAATGCCTTTAGTGCTTTGAAGACCGCCAGCAATTCCAGTAGGTTTTTATGGTTGGATGCCACACTTGAGGTCTAAACCCTGTGCGCAGTCTGATGAGACAGGTGAGCCCCCCCCCCATCCTGTGAGGGATGCGTCTGTGGTTAGAGCGGCTTCCACTGCGGGCGTGGTGAAGGAGTTCCCTTTCACGAGGTTCTCTCTTCGACCACCACCGCAGCAAGAGAACCAGGGCTTGCGAGACAACTACTAGATCATCCCATTGTCCGCTGGCCTGACACCATTGGCTGTTGAGCCACTCTTGCATTGGGCGCAGGCGCGCGTGAGGAACCAAGTAAATACAGGACGCCACCATTCCTAGCAACCGCATGGCTTTGCGTACCGTCACCTCTCGACCGGCTACATATTGAGGGATCTGAAACAGCATGTTTTGGACCCTCTCGTTGGAGGGGAAGACAAGGCCATCCCTTGTTCGAATTAGAGCCCCTAGGAATTGTTTGACTTTGTTGGGGTCTAGACTGGACTTCTTCTCGTTGATGGAGAAGCCCAGGTGGAACAAGAGGTCTATAGTCTTCTGGGTATTTGAGAAGCATGTTTCGTAAGAATCCCCTGTTATGAGCCAGTCGTCGAGGTAAGGATAAACCGGAATGGACAACCTGCGCAAATGTGCCGCTGCCACTGCCAGTACCTTCGTGAATACCCTTGGCAGTGAGGCTATGCCGAAGGGTAGCACTTTCAACTGATAGTGTTTGCCTTTCTATCATGAACCTGAGGTATTTCCTGTGCGCTGGTAACATTGAAATATGAAAGTATGCATCTTTCATGTCCAGTGTTGCCATGTAATCCTCCTGTGAGAGCAGGGGGATTACCTCCTGCAAAGTCAACATACGAAATTTTTGAGGTTTTACAAATTTGTTCGCTGGGCGCAGATCTATTACAGGGAGCATGGTTGGATCGTTTTTGGGTACAAGGAAGTACACTGAATAAATACCCTCCTTTACCTGTGACAGAGGCACAACCTCTATGGCTCCTTTTTGCAGCAGCGATTCCAAGGTGTTCTGATGTGAGACGTCTTCCCTTTGGAGGTCTGAATGTCGGGGACCGGTTGAACTCGATACAGTAACCGTGGCTATTGTTTACAGTACCCAACGGTCTGTGGTAATCCGCTCCCATGCGTGGAGAAAAGTTGTTAACTGGCCCCCGACCGGGGAGGGGTGGGAGGGGAGGGGACCCGAATTGTCGGGTCATTTAGTGATGGTGGCTGGGGAGCTTCTAGGAGTAGGGCCCGACCACTTCCTTTGCCACGACGCTGGCCTCTCTGGGCATACGGCGTGTTGTAACCACTGGTTTCTTGAGGGGAAGACTAGTTGCTGCCTGAGGTATACTGTTGCTGAGGTTGGCATTGGCCTTGAAAAAGGTGCCTATTGCCATATCCGCGCCTATTGGAGGGTCTTGTGATCTGGTCAAGGGTCTTCAAGGTTTCATGCTCCTTTTTCGCTGTTTCCAGGGCGTCATCGCCTTTCCAAACAAGTTGGGAATCCTCCAGGGGTTTCTTAATGAGGGATGCCTGGGTCTCTGGCTTGAACTCGGGAGTTCCTAAGCCATGCATGCCCTTTAAGGAGTACGCCCTGGACTAAAGAACGCCCAGCCGTTTCCGCAGCATCTAAAGTATTTCTAATGATGCTCTGGTTCACTTGAGTGCCTTCAGTAACAGTGGCCAAGAGACGGGTGCGAAAAGGCTCAGGGCCCTCCTGTAGGCCTTCGCACAACATGCCCCATTGGGCATCAGCGTAACTAGGCAAAAGGGAGGTATTTACCCTCTTTCTGAGGGCATAGAGCTTCTTCCCTTTGTTATCAGGGGGTGCTTTGCTGGTGGACAGAGGAACCCACGCCCTCTTCCTTGTGGTGGTCACCACCAGAGAATCTGGGATGGAATGACCCCTAATATATGGAGGAGCCGAGGGGGGAAGGGGTAAAGAGCTTCTCAATCCGTGGGTTAACACCCCTGACTTAGGCTGGTGTAGACAGAGGGAACGAGGCGTCTCTTGATGGAGGCGAGGAGAGGAATGGCCTGGCTAGCCGGTGGCTTTTCTTCGATGATTTTCTCCACAAACTCAACCTCGGGGGGAAGTCTCCCCCATATGGATCTGAAAATGTGCAGCCGCTTTGCGTAGCATGACATTAAACGTGGGCTGATCGTTCACAGGCGAAGGCTCCCTAACAGGAGTAGTCTGTGGAGAGGCCAGATCTAAAGCATCAGGGTCAGTTGACTCCCCAGGGGACTGCCATGGCTGTGGGTCACATATGTCGGGGTCTGCCTCAAAGCCCCCTACAGGATCTTGTAGGTCCTCAGTATCCATTAATTCATCATCGTCCTGAGTGTCGACATGAAGATCATCTTCAGTGAGGTCATATGTGTACAGTTCCTCTTCCTCGGGGTCAAAAAGTCTTGGAACCTTGGCTAGAGGGTCCTGAGGGCTTTCATCCCTTGGCCCTTTAGGTGTAGTCTGCTCAGAAAGGGGAAACAAACCTATCCAGCCTGTTCATACAGGTCTCAAATCTCTCCCTGGTCCAATGGGAAGACACAGAACGGTCTAGGGGCGGAAAGGCTTGTTCCTCCGCCTCCAGGCGTCGAGATTTCTCCCACAAGGAGGAGGAAACCCCTCCCGGTCACCCTCCGAGAAGCCGTCCCGCGGGCCTGACGGTGGAGTAGTGTCTCTGAGTCACTCCTTCGACCTAGGGGAGGGTTCCGGCGCTCCTGTCGCACCTTCGCTAGGTCTCGGTGTCTCCTTGACTCTTTCCACAGGCTTTGGCGAATCTTTCGCCAGCCGCATCTGAGCGTCGTTGGAGACGATCCTTGCGATGCTCTTGGCGACCAACTTCCCAGCCGGGAGTTGATTGTGCGGAGCTGCCTTCGGCGGAGCCGGAACTTTGATGTCGACGGGCGCCTTCCTGCGATGCGCCTCGACGGATGATACTTTAGGGGTAGCGCCCTTTGTATTCGACGGCCCAGTCGCTAGGCGCGAATGCGGCTGCAGGGAGGGCTGCCGACCCTTGTGGTCGGCGGGGACCAGCGGCTGTGCCGGCGTCCCCGTTGGCGCAGAGGCCTTTTTCGACTTACTCGAGGAATGGCCGGGGGTTGTGTGCTTTGTGACGTGTAATTGTCCATCAGCGTTGCCGGGGTGTACATCCCCCAAAGCAGGGCCAGAGCTGTGCCTTTCGGGGCCGGGGACAGACGCCATGGAGCGAGAGCGCTCCGTCGGGGGGGGGGTCAACAACCTTCGCTATGGAGGTTGAATCATCACTATCACCCTCGTCACATTCAGCAGCCGCGGCGGCGGGTGAGGAATCAGCCTTGGACATCCCGTAGGCTGCCCACGTTTTAACCCTGCGTTCCTTCAGAGTTTTCTGACGAAGGAGCTTGCAGGCCGCACAACCAGCTTCGTTGTGCTCGAGGGGCAAGCAGCGGTGACACCACCTGTGCTTGTCCTGCCACAGGAATTTGCCTTTACAGATGGGGCAAAATCTAAAAGGAGTCCACTCCATAGCTGGGGTCGTAACAAGTGACAACGACCCGGACGGAAAGGGGGGAGAAAGGGAAAGGCATTCTAATATGAGACAGAAATGCCCACCCCGACCCCACTGTCTAGGCCGGCGAGGCCAGGCCACGTGGTCGGCAGCACCGATAAGAACACCGTCTGTCAAAAATCACCATCCGTCTAAGATCTGGTCTCGGTGGAGATGTGGAAGGGCCGTAGAAAGAGGGCTGGAGGTGATGTTAGTTAACAGTTAAACAAAATCGACCAGGGGTCGAGGGGACAATGGCAATGTCTCTACACGAGCTCCACTTAAGGCGACCAGTATTCTGGGTGGAAAAAAACAATCTGAGGGACCTCGACGTGCGAGGGATTTTGGGTACACTACACGTCACTATAGGGGTAGTGTTACAGACACGCCTATGTCGACGTCCCCTTTTGACTTTCGAAAAACGAGATGCAATACTCTGCGGTGACCACTGGATGTCAGACTATATGCACAGCATGTGATTCTTAGCAGATTAACAAACATCAGAAATAAAGTCCTAAAGTGTAAAGAGTAAAACATTTCTTCAGAAAAACTGGATTGTCCGTAAACTGACAGCCCCTGTCAAAATCTGTGTGCAGTACCATGGGCTACCTGTGAATGACAGCTGTCAGATGAGCTCCTGATGAAACTTCAAAGTATTTAAACTAAAAGTCTGCCGGATAAGCAAACATAAAAGGATTGTTGCTAAAAGGAATACATATCTCAGTTGTGTTTGTGATCCCACAGATTTAAAGCCTAAGAAAGTAATGCATGTGATTTGATGTAACAAGTTTGGTTTTTGCTGGATTTTTAATTAAGAATAAATTAGCCTGGCTGAGCTGCAACCCTTTGGAAGTGGAAAAACAGGTTTCTTCCAAGGGGAGGGGAAGTCCTCTCAGCAGAATCTCACTGGTAGATAATTGTGGGTTAGCCCAGACTTTTGTCTACAGAAAGAGAATGAACAATAACAGAGCCTTCAGCCCAGGAAACTGAGGTGTGAAAGGGGTCATAAACTGCTCCTGGAAGGGACTCCCCAAGGGAGGGGGCTGCTCCTGGACTGCAGGGAGAGACAAAGGGGCAGGACCATATGCTGTTAAGCATGAACAATGAGCAATTTTTAAAGACTCATAACTTGTGATTCAAAGTGGTGACAAATATACAAAGGACAGATCTGTTAGTCTAATTTTTGGCTGTACGTTTCAAGAGGCGGTAGAACTGTGTAACATGTTCTGGACAGGAATGGCAATATAAAATGGTAAAACTTTACACACACATCCCTATGGTAAACACGCACATTTGTGGAAAGTTGCAGAAAGTTTAGAAATTGTGTTCATGACAAAAGGGACAAAATTCTGTAGGAAGCTGAAACAAGATCCCACGGCTACGGGATTTTGAGGAACAGCTACTACATAAAATATGGAATCTTTGTGTGTGATTTGTGTAGAGGTGACCAAAGTAGAAATATGTATTTAGGATAAAATCCGATTTTGAGACCAGTGGCTAAAGGGAGGTTTCTAAGGACTGTAAAGCAAACCATAAAATCTGACATCATCCGGCCTTGATCCAATCACTCAGGTGCAAGGCGCAGATGAGGTTTTGATCCAATCCCAGCTCACAGGGGCAAGCTTAGTTAAGCTGGCCCATACACCCATTTTGTGATGTCATTTGAAAGGATAAAAAGAGACAGCTGACAACACTTAGGGACTCACTGATCCACTCGCTTTCCTGATTCTGGCGAAGCACTCTGATCCAGCATTCTACATCCAGCTTTAACATCCTTCCAGATCCTGATGCCAAGACTCTTGCCAGCAGTAGAGAACTATTGATTTCCAGCAATGCCTAAATCCTCAAACTTATTCTTGCAACCGAGTGAAGCGCTGTGGTGCGAGAAGGCCTTCTGAACTAGCCAAAATCTCTGGCTTGCTACCACAAGGCTTGCCTGAGGAACTCGCTATCCAGCTGATTTGAAATATTCACAAACAAGAAGGGCAGATCCTATGCAAATCCGGTGACCAGCCTAGCTGATCCAGTACCTCGTCTGATGTGCTGTCCTTCCATGGCAGACCCAACCCATGACCAGAACTGATGGTCCAATTTAATAACTTATTCTGTGAGTATTAATAGGAAGAACAACGACCCATAAGATATCTGCATTGTATGATCCCAATCTCAAACCCATCCCATCTTTAATTCAGAACCATAGCATTGCTAGAACTATCTTTGCACTGACTCTTTTCTCATCTGTGTTATTAAACCCTAACTTCTTATTGATTTGATAAAGAAAAGTAAATCCCAGGAAGAAGTAGAGTATCCACAACAGGCGGGTTACGCTGATCACATGACTGAAAGATCCATCTGTGGCATTCGCTTTTTCATAGTCATAATATTGTGTAATCAAACCCATCTGTCATTTTCAAAAGTGCATTTTTGTTTTCCATTCTCGCGCCTATTCTTCAAAAACGACTTACGAAATTTCAGCTCCTACTTGTACCTAACATCCTTAGCTGTCCATAGAACCCAAAACCGCAGTGCAAAACAGTGCGATTGACCAGTTATAGCGAATAACGCCCAAGGACAAGTTTGCAGCGATTTGACATTCTGAGAAATTTTACACGTGTGAAGTAGCTTTAAATTATTTCCCACTTGGATTTTGAGATTTCAAATGTTTTCTTTTAACTAAATCATTGCTTGCGATTGTGTGTAAATGTTCAAAGCAGCTCCCATAGGAATTTATAATAATATAAGTATTTTTGGCCACATTTGGTGTTTTTGCTCAGCCAATTCCAAAGTCAATTTCAAAGCCATTCTGACAACTGAAAAGTCAATTCCATTTTTCTCCTGTGTTTGAAGGGGGAAGGTGGGACTGATATTCTGTTTGATTTGTGCTATTCCTGAATACATGCTCTCTCCTCACATCTATTTAATGCCTATTAGGGGGTTGAGGGGTGTTGAAGGGGGAACCCTTAACCATAGTGCCATCTGTTACAAACCAACACTAAGGTATTCTTGTCTGTGCTGCATTTGTTTTGGTGCTCATTACTTGATTCCTAGTGTATTAAAGATATTATTCAGTGTTCTGTGACCCGATTGGTGATTGTTTACCTATTACAATATATTGTGATTTAAATTCTAAATACATAAATAAATATTTACCTTTGCAAACCAGTCTGATTCCTGGTTCAATGTGACCGGGGGGAGGGTCTCAGGAGAAGGGTGTGATACGAGTGGTATATCGTTCAGAATATTGAATTTATAGTTAAAAATAAATAAGGGTTTCATTTGCGCACTACATGCTGGGTGTGACTTGGGTGTGTTCCGGATTGAAAGCACTTACAGGCCCATTCTCCTAGTTGCCCTTACCCAGTCTTCCTCTCATGGGGTTTGACCATCTCCAGTCTTCCTCCAGGGGTTGGTGTAAGTCTCTCTTGGCTTCTCTCTCTTACCCCCCCCCTCCATGGGGTATTATCACCTCTTATTTGGTGCCCCTTTTCACTTTATCTTTGCTTTCCCCATCTCCTCTTCAGTGACTTACTTCTGTCTTGGTCTCTACAAGGGCCTTATCAAGGTGTTTCCTTAGCCTCTTCCCAAGCTTCACGGGCAGGCCCATTCTCCAACCTTTTAGGCTTTGGTGGGGCTGCAGGGGTACGTCCATCCTTCCCGCTAGGTCAATCAGTTACCTCTAGGCTCTTCAGGAAGGCAGTGCTCTATGGTAGTCCAGGCTCCTTCACCCAGGCAGCAACCCCTTCAGGATACAGCTCTTCTTCCCTTCACCAGCATCTGGAGCCAAGTACAGGAAACCGGTCCTTGACTGAGTCAAGTTCAGAGTGAGCTGGTTCTAATTTTACACGACAACTCTGCATCCTGTTGGCTGCTAATTGAAGGAAAGCCCTGTTTACAGGAGTGGCTGGCAGGGTGTTTCCACTATGGTCCTCGTGTTAGGTTCTCTCTCCTGATTGGCCACTTGGACTTCTGTTTTTATCACGATTTCATTTTATTTAATCTTCTTTTATCCCAGGCCTCTCTTTTAAATATTATTTGTCCGCTACTTGGGGCTCAGGTTTTTATTTTATTAATTTAGGTGCAATCTTACATTCCTAGAAGTTCCTCTTAGGGAATTCAAACCAGGGTCTTCCCATATATTCTATGGTGTTGTAAACATCCTGGACATGTGCTAACACGGCCGAAAGAAAAGGGTAGTGTCTTTCCACCGAGGTCCTGCAATGCCTCTGTGCCAGTGTCTCTAATCCGGTTCCAACCCTCCGAGCAGAGCATGCCACCATGCAGGCTCCCTGTGCTCCAGCACAGGCATGCTGAGGGGTGGATACCCCATTGTTCTCCACGTGCCGTGAGCTGCATCACTGCTGTCGCTGCCCTGCTCCAGCGCGCAGCCCCACCACTGCCATCAGGCAGTCCGGGTTCAGTCTCTTGTGGGGATCGCTGCACCACTATTCCCCACACCCCCAACATCATAAACAGTGCTGGGAGACTAGAGGTATCAAGCTGAGTTGAAGTAGAGTTGCGATGCGCCTCATGGTGACTGAAAAGTTTCAGAAGTGCAGCTGAGCTACGAGATGGATACCATAGATGTGTAATCGTTGGAGGAAGGCATCCATTAGAATGAATGTGATGAAGCACATTGACTAATGTACTAAGTACAAATCAGTGGGATGTGAAACAAACCTGGTAATGCAAGACATTGACCATCAGTGTGAGCGTGTGTTCAGAACAAAAAGAAAACGCAGAGGAGTCAAGGAGCACTATCTTCCTATACTCCTCGCCTTTCCCATCCATAACTAACCCATAACCATCTGTCCGGTTTTCCCATTTCCCACAACCTATACATCCCACAACCTATACTGAACAACTCCCCAACACTTTTTCCCCCACATAGCTTTGAGTGACTGGAAATCAGAAGCATCAAGACCGTTGAGGCGGTAGTTGGGTCACGATGCCTCTTGTTCTGGCAGTTAGAGTTTGAGGACCAAGATATTGGAGGCAAAATGATGATGTTCGAGTGTATATTATTTTTTTTGCTAATGCTTGAAATTACATCACTGTTATGAACATCTGCCCAAAGTATATAGTGAAAAGTCTTACTTTTCATGTACAAAATAAAAAAGAAAACGCCATGTAAAACTACTTAAGTGAAAACTATCAAACATGCAACACCTAAGAGTCTGTCCCAAATTGTTTGCTTTCTGATTTGACCATACAACTTAAAGTTCATCTAAAACAGCAGCACCAACGACAAATACACAATTTTTAGAATCAAACAAAATAATTCCTGCACATGAAAAATCGAATGCTATGACAATCTAGCTTAGGCTTCAAGGTTTACACACTTACTTTCCGAGATGATTCAGGATTTGTGAAACTGCGCCACTTTCTACCGCATTCTGATTGAGGATAGAGTCCATCATTGTGACAGGGTCTTCTGAAGTTAGTGAGGATAAGCTGCTGTCTAGCTCCGTCTCCCCAGGTAGCAGTGGGCTGGTCTCATCAGAGGCTGGAATAAGGTTATCTTCACACTCTAACTCGTCGTCTTGTATAACTATGCCATCCACATACTCTTCATCATCCTCGACAAGGACAATCTCAGGGACATGACTTGGACTGTTAAAGAGAGAAATAAAGTGGAAGCTGCACTAAATATGGCATTGGATAGGAGTAGCAGATAACTCTGATTGAATGCCCTTTAAACAAAGTTTGGAGCACCAACCAGTGAATAGAGAAAGATCTCCACAAAGTTGAGGTGAACAAAAAACGGTCTAAAGAAAGGAATACAAAAGTCTTAGGAATAATCTAAACAAACATTGCTCAACATGTACTGCATTTCGACTCCAACAAGACTTTAATTTAAGTCCCTTAGATGTGCACTTTGTTATAAAAGTGCAAGCAGGGGTCTATTTGCTTTTATTTTACCCATATGTACATGATAACATTACTACTAAAAGTCACTTTTGTGGACAATGGCTTTGGCACTTAGGAGGCTAGGGCATGGGAACTGACGACCACTCTGTGATGCTGACCCTGAAGAACAAATACAGAGTACCCCCAGAGCCTCCATCCCATCCCTACCCTTGTGTACCACGGAACCAGAAGACCCAAGACCCACCTCTTTATAGTACCAGAGATATAGAAGACAAATTAGAAACATTTGGACATACACACCCACAGCTCGGGAACCCCATGTCCGTGGACCTTCCTTGTCAACCATGGTGATCCAGCACAGTTATTCAGTATCCATGGGCAACAAGTGTGCAAGCCGTGTTTGAGGGAAGAACCACAGGTTGCTGTTAAGTTGGGTTTCTAAAATCGTGCCTTGTGAACAGATTTCAGGAGGCCACCCTAGTTATAGTGAACAGGGGATCTCGAGGGGTTAGTCAAACCCAATCAAGGTAAGATTGTAGAGTGGTCAAGGCATAGTTTCAGGAGTGAGTGTGGTCAGGGGTACACAATGAGTCCACAGAGCGAACTACATGAATGACATGCATTACTTACCATAATAGCATTTCTGATGATTGTATCTGCTTAGATTCACATGCTGTGCATATGGTCCGACATCCAGTGGTAACAGCAGAGTATTGCATCTGGTCTTCCGAGGATCGAAAGGGGACATCGGCATAGGCGTGTCTGTAACACTATCCCTAACGGGACGTGTAGTGTACCCAAAATCCCTCACGCGCCGAGGTCCCTCCGATTGTATTTTTTCTGCCATGAGGGAGCCCAAGGCTAACGTGAGTGAGTACATAAAAGAGAGAAAGTAGTAAGACGTATATCCCCGATCAGGGAGGAAGGATGGGCGCATGTGATTCTAAGAGGATACAATCATCAGAAATGCTATACGGTAAGTAATGCAAGTCTTATGATGCTTTTTAATCTGCTTCGAATCACATGCTGTGCATAGACTAACGAGCAGTACACGGAGTTGGAAGAGGGTTGTGAGAAGAAACAGTAGTGAAAAGATGTCTTAGTACTGCTTGTCCCACCTGAGAATCAGACCTAGAATGAGTGTCTAGGCAATAGTGTGTTGTAAAGGTGTGTACAGAAGTCCAGGTTGCCGCTTTGCAAATGGACTCTAGGGGAACATTTGCAATTAATGGTATGGAAGCCCCACTGCCCAGAGTAGAATGTACTCTAGGCTTGAAGGGCAGTTCTCTCTTAGCAAGAGTGTAACAAAGTGTGATGCATTTGACTATCCACCTTGAGATAGCGGACTTAGAGACAGGATCCCCTTCTCTGCCAGCTGCCAGTGAAACAAAAAATTGGTTCGTTTTCCTCAGTGGTTTTGTTCTTTCCAGGTAAAACATGACTGCCCCGCGCACATCTAACATGTGTAGGCTCCTTCCAACCATGTTAGTGGGGTTTTGGAAGAAAGTGGCCAGTTCTATTGATTGGTTCACGTGGAACTTGGAAAAAAATGTAGGCGCAAATCGAGGGTGATTGCGCAGTACCACCTTATCTCTGAACAGTAACAAAAGGGTCAAGTACTGAAAGGGCCTGTAGTTCACTAACCCTTCTAATAGAAGTGATAGCCACTAGAAAGGCTGTGTTATAGGTAAGGTTTTTTAGTCTTGCCTTGTACGAAGGCTCAAAGGGGGACCCCATGAGTATAGTCAGAACCACATTTGAGTCCCATCCGGGAGCTGGGTTTGAAATGGGGAGATGAATCCTTTTAACCCCTTCCATGAAAGCATTGATAAATGGTATTTTCCACCACAAACACCTTTTGATGTGACATAGTGTAGGCTGAGAGAGCAGCTAGGTGAACCTTGAGGGAATTAAAAACCAGGCCTGAATCCAGTAAGTGGGTCAGATAGAATACAATGCGAGTAGGAGAGCAGTCAATGGGATTGACGCTGTTGGCATTACACCAGATAATAAAGCATTTCCATTTACTGGAACAGCAGTATCGGGTGTTGGGTTTTCTCGCTTCCCTGAGTATGTCCATACTCAGGGAATGGAAGGTGTCCAAACTCTATGACCTCAGGAGCCAGGCCACTAAGTTCAGAGTTCACAGGCATGGGTGCAGTGTCTCTCCCATGTCCTGAGACAACATGTTCTACGGGCAGTGCAGTTTCATCGGTGGGGAGAGGGACATCACCAACAGATGTGAGAACCAGGGTTGGCGGGCCCACATGGGGGCCAACAATATCATGGTCACTGGTTCTTGGTGCATCTTGTGCACGATATGATATGGCATTGATCTTGTTGAGTAAGGGAGTCGGGGAGGGGGGAGCGTAAACAAATTTCCCTGACCATGTTATCCAGAGCCCGTTCCCCTTGGAGCGGTTTTGTGGGTACCTGGAGGAGTAATCTTGGCATTGAGCGTTCTCCAGAGTTGCAAACAAGTCGATCTCTGGGAAACCCCATTCTGCGAAAACGTTGAAGACGATGTCTTCGTGTAGTCGCCATACGTACTCTACGGGCAGTGAGAAATCTCTGCTGAGCAAGTCTGCCAGAAGATTGAGTCACATCCTGTGTGTTGAGAGCCCATATCCAAATGTTTTGGGACAGCTTGGACAGTCCTGAAGAGTGTGTGCCCCCTTGTTTGGTCAGGTAGTACATGGCTGTGGTGCTGTCTGTCCAGATCAGGACTGTTTTCCCCTGTAACTGTGTCTGAAAGGCTTTCAGTGCTTTGAAAACCGCTAATAGCTCCAACAGATTTATGTGGTTGGACGCTACTTGTGGGGACCACACGCTGAGCACGTCTGGTGAAGCAGATGAGCTCCCCACCCTGTGAGTGATGCGGCGGTCGTTAGAGTGGCTTCTACTGCGGGGGTGGTGAAGTTCTTCCCCTTCAAGAGTTTTTCCCTCGACCACCACTGCAGATAGAGAACGAGGGCTGGCGAGACAACTACCAGATCTTCCCATTGTCTGCTGGCCTGACACCACTGGCTGTTGAGCCACTCTTGCATGGGACGCATGCGCAGATGCGCGTGAGGAACGAAGTAAATGCAGGATGCCATCATCCCTAACAGCGGCATGGCTTAGCGTACAGTCACTACCCAACTGGCTTCATACTGAGGCCGTGTTTCATCCGAATTAGAGCCCCTAGAAACTGTTTCAATTGACTGGGGTCTAGGCTGGATTTCTTCTTGTTGATGGATAATCCTAGACTGAATAAGAGGTCTATTGTGTTCTGAGTGTTCAATAGGCATGTTTCGTAGGAATCCCCTGTTATGAGCCATTCGTAGAGGTAAGGGGAAACCAGGACGGATAGTCTGCGCAGGTGTACTGCCGCTACTGTCAGTACCTTTGTAAACATCCTTGGTGCCGAGGCAATGCCGAAGGGGAGCACTTTGAACTGATATTGCTTGTCCTCTATCATGAGCCTTAGGTATTTTCTTTGCGCTGGCAACATTGAAATATGAAAGTATGCATCTTTCATGTCCAGTGTTGCCATGCAATCCCCTGTTCCAACAGCGGGATTACTTCCTGTAAAGTGACCATACGAAACTTTTGAGGTTTGACAAACTTGTTCGCTGGGGGCAAGTCTAGCACAAGGCGCATGGTGAGATCCTTTTTGGGTACAAGGAAGTACACTGAATAAATACCCTTGTTTACCTGTAGAATAGGGACGCCTTCCATGGCGTCCTTTCCTAGAAAGGATCTGCATCTCTTGCAGTAGGATTTGCAGGTGGTCCGGCGTCAGGTGTCTTGATCTTGGCGGTCTGTATTCGGGTGGCCGGTAAATTTGATACAGTACCTGTGGGCGACCGCCTTTAGCACCCACTGGTCTGTTGTTATCCCCTCCCATGCGATAAGGAAAGATGTTATACACCCCCCGAACGGGGTTGCATGGGAGGGGACCTGGATCTGCAGGAACCTCGTCCTCTACCATTCCCACGCCGATATCCTCTGGGTGCATTATACTGGGTCTGGGAAAAACGAGATTGCCCGCGAAAGGGCCAGCGGGAGACGCTTCCTCTCTGAGGAGAGGGGTTTATGGGTAATCTGTTGAAGGGACTTGTGTCTCATGCTCTTTCTTGGCTGTTTCCAAAGCATCGTCCACTGCCTTACCAAACCGGTTGGTTTCCTAAACGGGTTTGTCAATTAGTGATGTTTGGGTCTCTGTCTTGAAACCGGAGTTCCTTAGCCATGCAGGTCTCTTGAGCAAGGTACCTTGTAGCAGGGTTCTCCCCGCCGTCTCGGCAGCGTCCAGAGTGTTTTTGAGCACATTCACTTCGCCTGCTTGCCTGCGGAAATGAAGGCGAGCAACTTGGTCCTTGCAGATTCTGGCACTTCCTGGAGGCATTCTTGTAGAATGTTCCACTGGACGTCCGCATAGCTGGCCTATAGCGTGGTGAAGAACGCCATCTGATCGTCCACTGGGGAGGCTTGCCGAGCCAGAGTGGAGGGGGGGGGGGGGGGGGAGAAATCCATGCACAGGACACCGGGGTCCTGGGTGGGAGTAGGGGACGTCCAGGGCTGAGCAACAACCTGACGGCTGTCCTCCCAATTGTCCATAAGACCTGTCTGATCATCCACAATGTAGTTTTCCAGAAAGGTGCCATCTTCATCCTGATCATAAGTGTCCATAACATCTTCATCTGTGAGGACACAAGTAAACTTCATGTGGATCCTCCTCCTACAAGGTCCTTCGAAACTTAGATACAATGGTAGAAGGAAAGTCTTCAAGGTCTCTTGGGAGCAAGGGCCTCAGAATAGAACACACATTTTTCTAATCTGTCCATACATCCCTCAAATTTCTCCCTGGTCCAGGGGGGGAAAGGGTTCATCTTCCTCCCTGTGGTGTCGAGATTTTTCCCCTAATCTGCCCGACAAAGGCACAGGACTCTCAACGTAGTCCTGGCAGGCTTCTGGGCGCTGTGGCGTACCTTTCGACACGTCTCTCGGCAGTTCTTTGTGTTTTTGCTGCCTCCTTCGACCACTCCTTCAGTCTAACTGCAGAAGTAATCCTAGCGATGCTGTCGGCAATGGTAGGAGAATCCGGGCGGTCTACCGGCTGAACGCGAGACTGAGCAGAGGATTTCGCTGCCACTGGGACAACCGGAGGCTGAGCGGAAGATTTCGATGCCACCAGATGAACCGGGGGGTTAACCGGGACCAGAGCGGTGGATTTCATCACCACCTGGCCCTTAAGCCGCGTCTACGCGTCCTCCTGGAGCGCTTCGACATCCGTGTGTCTTTTGGTGTTGGCGCCCTTGACTTTGGATTGCCCAGTCGCAGGCTGCGACTGCGGTTGAGGGGAAGGCTGCCAATCATGCCGATTAGAGTATTCCCGTCGAAGATTTCGATGGTTCTGTTTACGCTTTAGTACGCTTCGACACAGTCGCCGAAGCAGAACCTTGCTTTGTGTGTTTGGTGTTATGATCGTGTGCGCCCCTGTAGCCGGGTGTTTTCCCCGTAGCGTGACTTGTGTCAGGCCTGGTGGGGTCGAGGATGGGCGTCGTGGACCGAGAGAGGTCCGCAGTTAGGTGAATGGCTTCCGACACGGAGGACTGGTCATCGCTAGTTCCCCCATTACTTTCGACGGTTGCAACAGCGGGGGAAGAACATTCGGCCTGAGACATGCCTTAGGCCGCCCACCGCTTTAAGCGGCGCTCCTTAAGTGTTTTAGGGCACAGAAGTCTCGCAACTCGCTTTTTTGTGGTTGAGGGGCAGACAATTGTTGCACCGAGTGTGCTCGTCCTTCCGAGGATATTTGGCCCTGCACAAGGGACAAAACCTAAATGGCGTCTTTTCCATAGCGAAAGACAATAAGAGCGATGACGAAACCCAGGGAGCAAGGAGAGTGAAAGAGGAAAGGCATACTTGTAAAGGATATGTCAACCCCACTTTCCCTACTGTGTAGGCCGGCAGTGCCGCCGGGATCAACAGGCGTCGAAAGTCCACAGCTGTCTTCAACGTTGTTTCACAGGATTCAACAGTCAAAGTGACTTAATGGAAATAACGACAAAGTCGATAATAATGACAATAACGCGATCTCTATGTAAGAGCTCTGCATTAGGGCGACCAGTAATCTGGGCAGAAAAAACAATATGAGGGACCTCGGCACGGGAGGTATTTTGGGTACACTACACGTCACGTTATGGATAGTGTTCCAAACATGCCTATGCTGACGTCCCCTTTCGATCCTCGAAAGACAAGATGCAATACTCAGCGGTTACCACTGGATGTCGGACCATATGCACAGCATATGATTCTAAGCAGATTAACAAGCATCAGAAAGTATATTAAAGACCCAAAACGCACTAGAAAAATTAAACAAGCAAGTAATATTACACAACACTCAGTTATAAAACATAAATACAGTCATCTTAGGTTTGTAGAAATGCATACAATTCACTTAAACACCTGAAAGGAAGGTAAGTAATGATGCAATAAGGAAACCCAGTTCACAAGAATAATACCCTAACTTTATAAGTCCAATCCCCTGAATGGGGCCTTGAGCCCAAAAGTGTCATCTTTTCAGGAGAGGGGACAAAAAGGTAGAAAAGGTTTCTGTGGTGGTGAAAAATGTTCAAGTCTTTCGCAACAATGTTACAAGTAAGACTAGATCCTTTAGAACAGCTTTTAGAACAACTGTTTAAAAAAGCAGTGGAATGGAATAAGCCAAAGTGTATCCTAAGGTTTATTATAGGGGATACAGGGGTTGCTGGAAATATTATTGCGAGTACCCAACCTTTTCACAAGTGATTAGGCAGGTCGACTGGGATTTGATCGAGGTAGTGTTTCCCGCCGTTGGATCCAGTAGATGAAGCCCAGGAGCTGCAGGTGCAAGGCGGATTCCACTCAGCTCTGAGCTGAGTGCAATCCTTTCTGATTAAGAAATCAAGCAGGTAAAGATGCAGGCCTCTTCAGGACACTCTACCAGATGGATGAAAGCTGGTTCCGGCGACAGTCCCCGCACACAGGCAACAGGAGGTGTCTATCCAGACGCGGTCAAAGACGACCTTTCAGGACAAGATCCCTTGATGCTGAGAACCTGAAAGTTGGCAGGAAGCTGACTTGTAGCATGAGGTGGTGGCCACCAATGATCCTGGCGAAAATGCAGAATGGCGATGCTTCAGACGAGGTAGCCCAAAACGGACCTAGTCTGTCCACTGGGTGGTCTAGAGACGATACCGAAGGCTCCCGACGGATGTATCTCGAGAAGGCGTTGAGACTGGTTGGTCTCACCAGTCCAAGGGTTGAAGCACTGCAGAGGTTCTTCTCAGATCAGGTAGTCCAGCAGGGCTTCACCGGGGCAATAGCAGGAAAGGTCGCCAGGCCTCTTCAGGAGTCGTCCACGAGTCTTCAGTCGCTGTTACAGGATACTTGACTGCAACGTGCATCTGCCGGAATGGCTGCATGATTCCTCCTCTTAACCCAAATCCTGGTTGGTGGCAAATCCCAGCCCACCAATGGTAAGGGATCTGCACTACTCACTCAGCAAGCAATGGTCCAATCAGGGACCACTGTGGGTTTCAATCATGCATGCACACCAGACGTCCAGGCACCTGGGTTATGGAATGGGACCGGACAGTCCCACCCAGTTCCCGGGTCCTCACACAAATGACATGAACTAGCCTGCGAAAACAGTAGCTTTCCAAGGTAAATCATGACTATTTTAGGGATTGTCTGACCTGAGAAGGCAGGAAGGAGGCCAGGATACAATATGGCAAAAGAACAAGCGAAAAATCTTGTTCCATGGACATTTTAGGGCACTAGCCACGTTAAGTAGCCAAACGCGGAAAAACGCAAATGTGCACACTAAAAGATACTGCAAAAATAGTAAAAATGTAACTACTGCCACCAGCTTGTCTTTAGGCACATTTACAAGTAACCGAAAAGTATCCCCACTGCACTGCATTGTAAAATGCTATTTTCACTGTTTAAAAGTTAGCAAACAGGTAAAAAGTAAAAAGACAAAAGGGAAACAGTTTCCAAGAACTGATAGTCTGAAGGACTGATCAGTTTCACATGGAAAATCAGCAAAAGGCCAGGGGAGTGAAGCTGAAGGCTTCGCTTCCCTTTAAAAAGTCAGGACAGGGACAAAAACAAAAGCAAAATGTTTGGGGGTCCATAGAATATGGAGGGAAAGTTGCCCAAAAGAAAAATCTTTCCTAGCAGCTGGCCTTACGCAGGATCGAGAAAGCTTGTAGTCAGCCCCACAACCCAGGGTAGCATACAGTTGGGGAAATCCAGCAGCTACACACTTTAGCAGCACCATCCTGCAGTCAGGCAGCCATGAAGTATGGTCGACCTGACTCCAGGATGGTGGACTGACCTTACATTCCCTGGCTAAAGATGAGCCGCAGCCTACGCTACTCTAGTCAAGACAAGCATGAGAGAATTGTTGGATGTGCATGTCACTGCCAATCAGAGGGCCCACTTCCATTGGTTTACTGCTCACAACTCAATTATTGTCCCATGTGGAATATTAAAAGGAACCCAAAACACAGTGAGAGTTAAGTGATGGTGGACAGAGGCGTGTGAGGAACGCTGAGGAAAGGAAGGAGTGGTGTGAAGGAAAAGTGGCGATAGTGGAACATGAGAAATATATGCAGGGAGAAGAAAAAGGATGCACAGAAGGAAACTAAATAGGAAGGAAAGTAGGAAAAGAAACATCTACAGAGATGGGAGGAACAGAGTGAGAAAGAAGGAAATAAGACAAGGCAGGAGAGGAAAACTAACACAAAGCAAAATTAAAAGAACACACCTAGGGGGCTGAAAGAAGGCGTCAGTACAACACTACACAGAGAAGGGAAAGGATGGAGCTGGGAGCAGGAAGACGAGAAGGAGCCAACACTGAAAGGAGGAGAAAAGGGCAAGGATGAGAAAAGAAAACCTAGAAAGAACAAAGGGAAAGGTGTGCAAATTAACTGAGCCAGTTGAGCCTTCAAGAACTGGTGGAGCAGGTGGTCACCCAGGGGCCATAGGTTGCAAAGATTAGTGGACCAACTGTTCATTCCTTACAAATAGACACCAAATCACCTTCCACCCTCATTTTACTTCCTCCGCTCGACCAGTCATTAATTGAGTCCCCAAAGTGCTTGTCTATCCCCTCTCTTCTTTAACCTCTACATGAGCCCTCTCCCCACTCACACAACCTCACCTGCTAGAACTATGCCGACTATCAACAAATCATCTTTAAAATCCCTAAGGCCGTCTCCGCCCCCCCCACCCCCACGCGGACCTAGCATCCTGCCTCTCTGACATGGATCGATGGATAACGGTTAACCATCTCCTGCTCAATCCCGGAAAAACAGATCATGATCTGCGGAATGGCAACCCTCTTCCCCCAACCCACCCCTGGCATCCCTCCCTAGGGCACCCTCCCAGTATATCTCCAATTGTCAAATATCTGGGCTGCACGATGGACATTGACGTGACCCTATCACACCACATTAAAACTGTGTCAAAATCCTGCAACCCATACCTACGCATACTCCGATTCATTTTCCCTTACCTCTCCTACCCCCACAGAGCGATAGCAATCATGTCCATTGTCCTCCCTCAAACTAGAGTACTGTGAGGTGTCAGAAATGAGAGTCAGACACAAGGTTGTCATGTTTTTGTCAAAGATATTTATTAAATGAAAATGGGTTGGAAAAATGCCACTCTGACCCTATGCTAAAGAGTTTTCCCTACTTACAAACCAAAACTAAGGAGTCTGTCTGCACCGGGATGTCAATAACTACAAATCCGTCCTTGTGTCCAAAACATCCTATCCTGACCCTCACAACTGAAGAAAAAATAGCTCCAACAAAAATGTTCTCCAAGGTGGAAGTCCTTGGATGCAGAGGGTGGACCACTTCCCTTGGAATCTTAAATTGGATGGCAATAATCTCTTTTACTTACCGTTCCTTTGCATCTTGCCTTGAGTCACATAGTTCCTGTTAGGACAACAAGTCCTGTAACAGTCTTTCTTTAACACAACATTCTCATCGGTTTAGGAAACACTGTCTTTCTTTAACACCAATCTCTCCTTGGTTCAGAAAACATTGGGCCTCATTACAATTGTGCTGGTCCGGACAAAACGGTGTTGGTAAGCCTACCGGCACTGTTTCCGGACCGGCGCACTACAATTCAGCGGGCGGTTGCCAACCCGCCTGCCAGGGTCAGACCTGCGGGGCGCGACTGCACCTGCTCACAGAGTTCTCAGGGGAGCACCGGCATTGTTGTTAACAGTGCCGGTGCTCCCATGTCCCCTTTCCCATGGAGTCTTCTGGGACTCCATGGGAATGGGGACTAACAAAATAACCGGCGCCTGACTTCCCGGCACCGGACTTGTAATAGCCCGGTGGCACCGGGAATTCAGGCGCCAGTAATTTATTATGGGTCTGGTGGCAACCTGCCGGTATCACCGGCAAGGTTATCGCCGGACCCATAATGAGGCCCATTGTCTTTAACACCAATCTCTCCTTGGTTCAGAAAACCCTGTCTTTTACATTCCTGGAATCTTTGTAAATGAGCTGGTATACTGCCCTGCCAGGTTTCTTTATGCAATGCCAACTGCCTGATGTACCCTTCTGCCAGGTCTTCACTTGTCGTTCTCACTTGCCTGGTATACTCCCCTGCCACGACTTCTTATGTGTTTCAATTGCCTGGTGTCTTGCTTTGCCAGGGCGCTTCATGTGTTTCACAGTCTCTCTGTATGAGCAATACTGCAAGTATTGCTCTTGGCTTAGTATATATGTTTGCGGTAAGGTTTGTTCAAGATTTGCCCCACACTTGCACTTCCTGCATCCATAACTCATTGGGGATTGTGCTTTGCCTTTTCTGCATTCCAACAATAGTCTCCTAGTTTTAGTAATGGCATTACATTAAAATTGCTGTTGGTGCGGTTGCCGGAACACACTGGGGTCCCCACTGGCTTTGGGTAGACTCTCCGGTCTTATCCAACGCCTTCAGTCCAGTTCGTGCTTCTGCAGTGTGTTGCTTTCACCCATGTTCCACACTGGATTGTCCAGACGTTCCTCTGGCTTCCTTCACGGCTCAGCGTCACACGACTGCTTCCCTTCAGGTCCCGGAATGGAAAGTGCTGCCTTCTCAACCTGCAGAGCACCTTGGACCTCGCTTGCAGCTCCCAGAGTCTACACAGCACTTCAGTCTCCGGCTCAGCATCTCTCCCTCTGACATGGCGGCCTTCCTTGCTCTGCCACATCTGTACATGATCTCTGCGTTTGTGAGCCTAGGGACAGGAGCCCATGTCTTCTCCACGTCTTCTGCTGCACTGCCTCTCACAATAGTGTGCTGGCCATGCTTAAATGTCCCGCGCACAGGTGCTTTGCGAAAACAACTAGACTGCATGTGGTGCTTCAAACTCTTGGTACCTTGTTCGAACTCCTTCATCCTCCTCATCTCAGTACTTGGGAAATTCTGGGAATCGAAGTCCAAAAGGTGTAATTGGACACATGATATTTGAACAGTTCTCCTCAGTAATTTTACATACAGGTAAGTCAGAAGAAAAAGGTGTTGTGTTGGAGTTCTGTATGTTTGTATCGTTGGTATGTGTTTGACCAGAGGTTTCTTTACTTCTTATAGAAGGGGAAACAAGCAGTTTACAACATGCCATTCGGGTCTTGGGTATTAGAGAGTCTTCCTCATGGGAAAGGGGGAGATACCACGTCTCGCCCAATGAAGACATGACATCTCCAGTAGTTGTCTCCTACCATGTGATCCTCCCTCAAAGCCACCACCATAGTTGGGATCACGTAGCGGCTGCCGTCCCCTGGCAACATGGGAGGAGGTCACCACCGGGAAAACAGGGATGAGTCCATCAGATTCATCACACTACGCCAACTCTCTATACCTGGGCGCCCCTGCTTACCATCTCAACAAGTTCCAAAGAATCCAGAACTCTGCAGCCAGGCGTCTGAGTTCGGGCAGGAGTTCAGTCTAACCCCAGTCTTATCCCAGGAATGACTGGAGTGACCGAAAATATGGTAGCGGGTTGCCGCCCGAGTACAAAAGCAAACCCCCACCCAGGAGATGTAGACGAGATGGAAGCTGTGACAGCTGAGACGATAATGAGGAAACGAAGAAAGAGGGCGGGTCAGTGTGCGTCCCATGAACAGAAACCAGTTTAGCAAGTAAGTGTGCATGGTCGTGGAAGTGGTGCGGTAGCAGCGGTGGCAAGCGACTCTCCGAATGTCGGGACGCTTACCGAATGCCCGAAAACTGATCTTGGCGTAATTGCAGACGTGACCGATGCGAAGCTACTAGAGGTAGATTCCTTCAGCGAGTAGTCCGCCTGTGACGCGTCTAGAAAGAGTGAGAATGAATGTAAAGGAGGAGCAAGAGTGGGGATCATCGCTCGACACTGCAATGTGCTTCAGTGCTGCCAATGTGAGCAATGTGAGCAATGCGGAAGGCGTTACTCTAGCCGGGCATCAGACAGCTGGAGGGTTGGAGTTGGGGCACGAAACTGGAAAAATGGGAAAATCCCAACTCTAATAGGAGAAACAAAACATAATGACGTGATCGTTCACAAAGTCCCCATGAGGACAAATGAAATTAGTCTAGACACAATGGCAATTGGGACTCAGATGGAGAACAATGACAAAACGTGAACGGATAAAACATCTGTGAAAAAAGTTGGAAGATGGCACGTACATACGGCAGAAAAACCCACTCAAGGACCAAAAGAAAACCAGTTGGGAATATCATACAGGAACCGGAGCCAGTAGTGGATAGAAGAGATTGTGACAAAGGAAGCACGTATGGGAAGGAGAGAACAAAGTCGTTGGACAAATTTTGAAAATCAAAGTGTTGATATAAACCTTACAAATTCTATAAGGAATAATGAAACAGACATAGAAATGGAGAGGGAAGAGATTGCTATCTACTGTGCAAAACGATGCAAGTGAAACAAACGAAGCATAGTTAAACGGCCTGTGAACCACTGCGAGTGGTGTGAAGCAGATTCTAGCTGTGTATATGACTACCAGTAAAATGGTGTGAATGGGTCCTGTAGGGAGGGATGAGAGAGGAGGGGGTGGGGGGGGTCTAGTGTGGTGATTGCGATGAAGAAAATGGTTGAACTTTATTGAATGTAATGTGGTGAGATAATAGGAAGAAATTGGATGGTTAAATGTTAAGGTTTTGAACTTTGTTTGTTTTAAACCAATAAAACATTTTAATAAAAAAAAAAAAAATATATATATATATATATACATACATACATACACACACACATATACACAAGATTACCTTTAAATACTTAATACTTAGAAGCAAAGACACTTAAGACTACTTTAGGAACTTTACAAAGGTCGCTGCTTGGTTTGTAGTTGCTCACGGTGACATTTGTAACAGCTTTTGACATAAAGATAGTGTTATCTTATCAGTAATAATGCGCACTCGTGAATTTTAACAGAAATACAGTAAAGACATTTCCTCTGCATACACATAGAAGATAGTGAACTTTAGGAAGGAAAATAGTTGGTAAGGGCCCGATTCATGGAACAACTGCCTATGGGATTGCGCCATTGTAAAACACTCCCATGAATCAGGCCCTTAATGTTATACTAACTAGGCTTAAGGTTCTAGAGATGGTTTCTTCATACAGCAAGTCTTTCAAGTGCAAAAACGCAACCCTAGCTAAAAGGCAGTTCGGAGAGGGCTCAAAGTCTTGATAAGCAGCAGAATACGAAAAGCTCCTGTGGCTACTTTCAAGTCTCTAGTCTTTACGATCTAGCAAGATTCAACCAACGTTGAAGATCCTGTTAAGGACTCTCTAAAAGGGACACACGCAGCAGCTTGAGTCAGAGGTACCTCTGGGTGCACTCAAACGCTCTGGAGCGATTTCACAGATCAAGGTAAGCAATACCTTTCTCCTCTATGTGACGGCGCTGGACCCGACCGCCGGATTCCTTGGTCTGATGACAAAAGGCAGGACAATGGACAGGATCTCAGCAGCAGTCTCAATGGAGGACCTCTGGCACAGCTTTCCTCAACTTCTTTGGTCACTCTGTGGATTTGGCACCTTTGCTGCATAACTCACATAGGACGCGATTCACCCGGCCAATCTTCTTCACTTCTCACAGTCCCACACTCTGCTGAGGGGGATTGGGCAGGTTGGATGGGATCATGGAGTGTCCTTAAGGGCTCAGCAAAGATTTGGACGAGTGTGGCCTTTCCTGGTATTGGTGTTGCTCAGCTCTACAAACTCAGAGGACCTCGGGAGATGACTCAAAACAAAGTTCGTCTTGGGACTGGTTATTCCCACCATTCAAACGGAAGGAGTACTCTTCGGAGTGCCTCTGCCGCACAGAAAACAGGGTCAGGACAGCAGTGGTCGCTTCACAGTTTTGCAAAGGGTCTTGCAGGCCTCTCTGGTCGTCTTCTTCTTTGGTTACTTCAGCATCCCGTAGTCAACTTGCTTTACACTCCAGAAGCCTCACCTTTTATACAGTTCCAGCACTCACTCCTCTGCAATCTTTCTCAGCAGTTTACATAAAGGGGCGTTTGGTTGTCAAATCAGGAAAGCTAGACCCCCCTGTGGGAGCTGGTTCTATTCAGGCACTCTGGTAGACAAAGGACAGAGGGGTGGAAAACTCCTCCCCCACTTTGGCCTGCCGAGACACTGGAGCCTAGTTGGGGACATCACAGGGCTCCCGCCAAAGGCAAAACACACGCAGAGGGCTCTGCCTCCCAGGGTGGTAAAAGAAGGGCTGACAAATAATAACCACGCTAGTAATGTCAAAAAAATAAAGGAGCCCATGAGCTGGTACTCCGGTGCCTTATTGTGCACCACTGAGGCTATATACATAGCCTGCGGTAGAAAAATTGTTAGGGAGAATTTTCAGTTTAGTGCAAAATTTCTCCCACTTTAGAGACCCCCAGCTCTTTATGCTGAACTTTGGGACTTTGTACTTTTAATTCTATGTGTTTTCTGTGTTTCTTTTGACTTTGGAGTCTGACAAATTCCATAGGCATCATCTTTACATTGTGACACACAGCACCTTCAGTGCAGTAACAGAGGGAAGTCTTAGATTTCCCGAAGGTTTAAATAGCTTCTCTTGGTGAAACTACTGTTTCCAAGAGCAGTAAAGTGAAATTGACTTTACTTACATTTATAACTTTCTAGACCCAGCGCACACTATTTTACGATGCTGGAGTGGTTAATTAGTATCCCCTTTGTCTAGTTTCTCATGTAACATTTTTATGTTACCCTTTCTACAATTAATGGCTGGTGGCAGTGGTTTACTTTTTCCTACCATTGTGTGTTTTTACCGTGGGGTGCAATTGCAGCTGCAGTAAGACACCCATGGGTGCCCATTTTGTCAAAATGGCCCCAGTCTTCTTTTTCGCCATTTCTTGTTGGAAAGGCCCATCTTGAGATTTACTCTGCGCGCCAGACCAGGTTTGGTCCCTTTGTTCGTTTTGTCTTTGCCGGGATTCACTGGTGTAGCCTGCCTCTTGCTCCAGCGTGTCTGGCAGGGGCAGGAAGTGAGGGAGCTGCCCGAAACTCCCTGTGCTTAATCCCCTTGGTTATAGGAATGCACCCAAAGGTGAGTGATTGGCTGTCTGGCTGTCCTCAGTGTGTGTGAGTGTCAGCTAGGCTGCAAATTAATGGGAGAACCAGCATAAAAAGGTGGGGCTTTTTGCTTGGAAAGCAGTGTGGACTTCTGGAACAAAGGAATCCGAAGAAGAACTTGGAAGAGACGCCTGCTGCATCTCCTGGACCGTTGGTTTGCCCTGTGAAGCCCTGCTTCTGAGCTGAAGCTCTGAATTCACCTCGACTAGAAAAGCCCTGCAAGGACGACTTCTCCCCTTGGGTTGGTGGGACCAATCAACCCCAAAGTGAACTCGTCTGGACATCCTCTCCGAGCTGGCTGTACTTCCACTGCTGCTGAAGGAACCGATTTGCCAGGAAGAGGAACACCAGATCGAGTGCATCGCTTTTAAGTCAGACCCCGAACTCCAGGAAGATCCTGCTGACTTCCAGGAAGCAGGACTAACCAAGCCTGAGCCCCCCCCAACAGAGTAATGGACTCCAGATGCAAGGAAAACCCAAGAAGGTAGCCGAGAGACTGCAGTGGTGCTATTTGCGAGAGACGCGAGGAGCTGAAACCGCGAAGTGCAGCTGATCTGAAATTTGTGCATTGCTGCCACTGACCTTCCCATTGCAGTGCAGGAGTCCCCAGACGTCCTCCCTCTTGTCCCCAGGAACAGAGGATCTGCAGACCTACACAGGAATAGAAGGACAGCTGGTTCCAGTTTCTTTCCAACCAAAAGGTACTGTAAACCTAAGAGGACTTATCTCATGTTGTGTAGCCGTACTAGTTCTCAGTTGAGACTGGTCTTGGTTGCTATTGCAGTTGTGCTTGCAGCTTTGCCCCTCGCAAGCCTCCCAGCTTGTGGCCCTTCAAGTCAATCTTATTTCTGCAAACTTTTCTAAAAACATTGTGCAAGACTTTTACTTATCTACAAGATGATCTTCAGCTCCTCTAGACTTTGCTCAGCTAACATTGGCTGTCCTGGCTCCCTACGAGAATCTTCTTGCATCTGACTTTGTGCTTTTGCCTTCTCCCCAGGAAAGGGTTAATTTACTTTGCATTGGAGGGTTAAAAAATACTTACCAGTTTATTAATTGTTAACCTGTTTTATTCCCATATCGAATCCTTTGCACCAAACTCAGTATTGCTCTAAATGTACCAGTGATACATCATTGTCCACAGTCACCTGAGGGTGTACGCAGTGTCTGTGTGCCATCCCCAATGGGCATCATCTGATTTAGAGAAAGAGTGTGTTTTGAAGTATATTTGAAATGTTACATGTTTTGCTCCCTTCTGAAGAAGGCTTATATAACTGACTGTTAAATTAATAATTGTTTAAATCAAGAAACCTTGAATCTAAGCGTTTATTTGAATAATTGTCACTGTGAAACTCTGTGTTACACCCTTAGAGCTCACATTGACCCCTTGAGATAAGCCTGGCTGCTCAGCCACACTACCAACCTGTGTAGCACATGCTTATACCAAAAGTTGGGTTCCCTATTGCCAGGAGGACCAGGCTGGTGCAGTCTCCCACAGGGTTCTGCAGACAATCTTGGGTAACAAAAATCATACAATAGTTGGTAGAACACGTCCACTGCCACCAGCCATAACTAGGAGATGTCTGTGTGACTAAAAAGTCACAGGAGCAGAGAAAATGGGGATACTAAGTATCCCTTTGGCACACAACATAACGTGGTGTGGGCCAATCTCTCAGACTCACAGTTTTTGGAGACATACTAAGTATCTCTTAAGAACTGTAGTTACTCTATGATATATAAAATCTCAAAGGACGACCCTAATGATGCCCAGCAACATTTCCCATAAGGAGCTGTGTGATGCAATAGTAAAATACAGATGGCTTTAAGAGTTATGGAGGAAAAATAGACTCCTAGGACAGGAAAAATGCAAAGGAAAGCGTTCCAAAAGACAGAGCCCATCGGAATGAATGGAAAAAGGTTCCACTCATTCAGCATAAAAAAAAGCTCAGGAAGTCCAGCAGAAGGTGCTGGGGGTCTCACTAGGAGAGGGGATGAAGCACAAACATGATAAGTCTTCCTAACAGATGGATACCAAGGTTTCTTACTGCATGTTTTATTTGATGATTGGCCTCTTTAGTGTAGGGACGGCATGTATTGATTCCAAGTTCTTTTGCCATTAATAATGCACCAAACATGTCATTTATGCTGCTTTTCGCTTGAGGCAGCATTATCCAGTTGCTGATTGTCTGAGCAACAAAGCAATCCATGCCAGGACCATAAATGTATGTCATGCTGTGAGGTCTGTACAATAGATCCAATGATCCATAGTCTCAAATGCTTCATACAAGTAATAGTTTGCTGGTGCACCATGTAGCAGAAATACATGGTGGGAGACCTCTGCAAATTCTGTGCTGCTGCAACAAGCCTGAATTAAGGAGCTGGTTGAAAAGTGGGTGGTGAGTAGACCATTGTTGTGGACAGGCCAAGAATGATTGTTTTAATAAGGGGTTATTGGATATGCAATGTATAGGGGCTTGTTATCTTTAGAAAAGAGTAGGGAGGCGATTGTTTGAAGGGGTCACTGAGACCTGTGTTAGGCTATTGGTCAAGTATCTAACCAGGTAAGTTGGGTACATTTCTTCATGCATAAAACAAAACCTAGAAGGGCTGTTGTGGTGGCAAGGATGGCTGCCATTTCTTCCAGTGAAGCGCTGATTTCAGATATTATAAAAAGGTCCCTCTATTCTTGATCTAGGGGGTGCAAACTCTCAAAACCAAGCCTCTTCTTCCCCGGATGAACTACTTAAACTTAACAGAAGGTGTTTAGAACAGAGTTAAATGGCCACTTCCTCAGAGAATATTTGACATTCAATATTTTCCTGGCCGGTCTGGTGGTACATAATGAACCATGCCTCTTCTTAGAGGATGAGGCTTACAAGACCAACTTTAGCTACATACCCACTAAGTGCAGTAGGAACTTAATGGTACTGACAATCTCAACAGCTCAACGTATTGGAGCAACCCTACAGGAGGGCCTTAATATAGAGGAGGCCCAATTTCGCAACAACACGGCCATAACCAAGACAAAATAAAGTTGCAAAACAATTTGAGGATTTTAAACCCAATATATTAACTAGGAAAACAAAACAACTAAAACAGGATATACAGGATTTTAAATTTGAAAAAATGTATCCGTACCTAGCTGCCAATTTCTTGGAAAACAAGTATTTAGAAACAACACAATATACTTCCAATAGTCGAAGGGGAGGAAAAAGATGGGTAACCTTTTCAGATACAAGTAGCGATTCAGCAGGAAACGATCCCTATAACAGTTCCAACGAGGACAGAGCAGTTTTGGGCAGAGGCTATCCCCAGACCGTACATGGGACACGTTCTACCCAGATTACAGCCCATGGCGCAGCAGGAGAAGGCAAGGACCCCAGAGGCGGGAATACAACAGATAGTCAATGGGAGGGCTACAACACTTGATAATGATCCCAAAGGGAACATTCCAGTATTTAACTTGTCAGACATATTCATTGACACTGATACAACTCCAAGTCCTTTTAAAAGGACTATCTTTTGTCCCTACTAATTAGACAGATTAGTTTACATCTGAGCTTGAGATAAACAAATTCTTCAGGAAACCGACTACAATGCGTTCTCCAAAACCATGACCCAGGTGAAGGCACAGATGGCACCTGATTATGTATTCCCTTAATCTTTACACAATCAGATAACAGAATTCTGAAGGAACTTATTCTTTTTGAGAAATGCGTCATAGGGCACCTTCAAAGAATCAGCACCCAAAAAAAGAATGTAAGAGACAATTTTATCTAATACAGGGAGGTAAGCACTACACACATTATCAGCAGACAATAGACTTACTATCAAATCGGCTGATAAAGGTGAGGCGATGGCAGTTTTCAATAATGCCCAATATCATGATATGGTCTCTGAACTATTAAATGACAAGAGCTACCGCACCCTCAGACGAGATCCCTCACCAGAAATCAGACAAGAAATCTTGGAATCCACTCAATTTGGAGTGGATAGGGGTGGATCTCTAAGAAGGAATTAGAGTACTTGAATTTCTCTGAACAAAGAACGCTGAGCTTCTATGCCCTCCCCAAAATACATAAAGATGCAACCAACCCACCAGGCCGTCCTATAGTGTCAGGCTGTGGCTCGATCTTTGAGCCACTTTGCAAATGTATTGATCTTTTCCTGCAACCGCACAGTCAAGCTACACCTACATATATTAAAGACACTAAGGCAACTTTCAAGATCTTTGACGGTTAACAATTCGAGGACGGTACTAATTTCTTGGTGACAATGTGTTAGGAAAGATTTCGTAATTGTAGGTAATTTTCCTTCCATGTGGCAACCCCTAAACTTTTTGCTGTTTTTCACCTTGTTCTTGACTTTGCCAGAGAAGTGTAGCCTTCTGCCGCACTCCTCTGGGCTTTCGCTCCTTTCTTACGGGGAAACTGACATGCCCTTAAGACAGTCCGTACCGGGGAACGCTGTTTCCCGTAGTTTCTTTTATCATGTTGCGGCTTTCGTGCAACATGACACAAGAGGGCACTGTAAGCTAAGTTACAGCTCTCTTGGGTCTCTAGCCTTCTACAGGCCCTAGATACTCGTTTAGGATTGTATCTGATCGGTGCAAGTGATTCAGGGACGGGAATGGTGGCAGCAATAGTTTCTTGTGTTTTGAGCTCCCTTTTGGCGTTCTAAGCGCGTTTTCCGCGCTTAACCCAAAATGGTGGCCTGGCTCCCAAAATGGCCAGACCACGAGGCTCCTTTGTCCTGTCCGCTGACCGTCTTGCCCCCTTCACCTTCCCCAGGTCGAGCCGACCCGGGGCCTTCCTTATTTGGGCATGTACTTTCCCGCGAAACACGGATGCTTTCGCGGGCTTCTACATGTCTTGTGTGTGCCTCCAGGATGTGGGCTGGGATGTCTGGTCCCAATACACATCCTGGGTGCCAGAGAGTCTAGGGTGGTGTGAATGCCTGGGACCACCGTGGTCCGTGATTGGTCCACGAATGGGGTGAGTGTTGATGAGCAGATCTCCCATTGGGTCCCCTCCGTTTTGGCGCGAAGGGAACCGTGGATAAGAGGGGGCTGGAAACACCACTACCAGGTCGATCTCCTGAGTTCTCACGAACGAAGGAATACAGGAGCCAAGTATCCTGCAACCAAGAGGCTGGACCGAGGAATCGCTGGTGACCCGCTGATCGAACCAGAAGGCCTGTACTGGTACTTCGACCCTTGGAATAGCGGGAACAGCTATTCTCGGCATCTTCACCATCTCCTGCCAGTAAGCCTTCGGAAGCGTCTCTGGGCCATCCAGCTGACTGACCAGCTTACACGCGAGTCTTGCTCTGTAACCGCCGCCAGGTTGTGTAGTATTTCGAGTCCTTGTCACTCTCACACGCTTCGTACACTTGGCGTTCCCAGGTCTGAAGTGAGTAGTGTACATTTGGCTCAGATACACAAGGCCGCTCCGTTGCTCTGCTGTGGTAACAAACTGTGCGGGTTTCTTCAATTGGGACGTCTTTTTACTCAACACGACGACGAGGCGTTCCCTGCTCTTCTGAACCTGCGAGCTGCTGAAACTGACGCGGAGAAGCCTGGGTCTGCTTGCATCTGGGACCGGTGAGTAGCATAGCTAGGATCTGGTCGCCCTCCTGCAGGAGCCCATTGCTTTTCCCCGCTGTGTCAAACAGCACCCTTTTCCGTACTCGCGCTCTGCTTCTGCCCACTGTGGAGGCTGCGCTTGAGTCGCAGAACTTGTTCTTTTGTGCACTAAACTGAACTGCCTGATTTCCCTCGAAGAGCTTCTCCTTTTGCCCGTTGGCACCAGCGTGTGCAGGTACTTTTGAGCACAAGGCTCCACTCTTCGCAGGGCTCGGACTTCCATCTAGTTAGGTGCCTCTGAAGGCGAACTGGGTCTAAGCATTATTGCGCACTGCCTGTTTTCCCTCCCTTTTAGGTGGACTACACATTTCGTGCATATAACGCTTGAGACTTGTTGTATTTGTATATATATTGTGTTGATATGGTATGTGTTGGTTTACTATCGTTATATTGTGATTTTCTCGCTACGGTCATTGTTTTAAAGGCCTTGAAATAAATGTGTATATATTTTTAATATAACAACTGTTTGGAGTAGTTTGTAAGTGATCTTGCTTTGTGTGCTCATTGCGGGCTTTCAGTCACCCTCACCCCTCTTGAGACCTAGTCTTGACCGCCGCGATCGCTACCTTGATTGGTCTGGCTCGTCCAGAGGTTACCCTGTTCCAAGTAATTAGGTTGGCCTTCTGAACTTCTGCGCCACCAGGACAGAGTTCAGAAATCCGTCTTAACACAATGGACATAAAATACCTATACACTAACATTCCACAAGATCAGGCAATAGAAGAAAAAAAAATCCGAGAACTACTGAACCAAACACCAAGAGAGCAAAAGGGTGCCATGTGAATGCATCTTAAACCTTATGAGCATAGCTCTTAAATAAAAAAAAAACTCTTTCCAATATGCCAATCAGTTTTATCTACAAACGCGTGAGACAGTGATGGGAGCAGCCTTTGGGCCTACTCTAGCCATCCTATTCATGGCAGCCTTTGAACAGGAATTTGCACCTGCAGATGACAATCCCTTTAAAACACAAATTGCTAACTGGTTAAGCTATATTGGCGACATAATTTTAATCTGGACAGGGTTAGAGGGGTTCCTTAACTTCCTAGACTGGTTAAATGGATGCCATCTGACCATTAAATTCATGATCGAGTTTGACCGTCGTATGATAAACTTCCTAGACCTAGTAATAAAATCAGTAGGAGCTGCTCATTGTACAAAAAAACGACAGACAAACACCACACTTCATTTCTCGAGCTTTCATCCAAGGGACCTTAAAGACAATCTACCATATGGGCAGTTTCTTCGATTACGTAGGAACTGTATCTCATTGGCGGACTATTACGAACAAGCAGAACTCCTAAGTACCAATCTTAAGAGACAAGGTTACCCCGAGAAACTTGTCTCCCACTCTCTCAAACAAGCTTGTTTTACTGCTAGAGAAAGCCTATTAGTACCTAAAACCCGGCAGGTGAGGGACATAAGACTCACACCGGTGTTGCCACATATAATGCCAACTCTGATGATATCAACAAACTGATCAAATAATAATGGCCTATGGTAAGGCCATGCCTTCTGGAGACACAAATTCCCCTTTTTGCCTTTAAGAGATCTTCCAATTTAAGGGATAAACTGGTCCACTCCAAACCCAGACATGAAAGAGCAACCCGTTCCAACTGGGAATTGAGGCCCATGAATGGCCATTTCCCCTGTGGTTCATGCAAGGCCTGTAAATTCACCAAAAAGACCCCAAGCTTTAAAATAAATGACAGAACAAGGAAACTCAAGTTTCTCTCTACCTGTAAAACCACAAACGTTGTATATTGCATTCAATGCCCCTGTGGCTTACATTACGTGGGGCAAACTACCAGAGCCATACAAGTCTGCATCAATCAACGCCGGTCCAGGATTAGAGGCATAAACATCCCTGCCCCACTAGTCTCCCATTTCTTTTAATATCAGCACTCTGTCAATTACATATTCTGGTGGGTTTTTGACACAGTCAAGTATGTGAGCAATCCACAGAAAATAAGTGTGTAGAAGGAGGCAAGGTGGATATATCGCCTGAACAGCCTTGAGGAAAGACTCCATGAAGAAATGCCCAACTATTGGGGCACCAATGTGTGAATTGCCAATTAACACCCCATTGCGTGAAGTGCATTCCCCTATAGATGGCCCCACTGGTCTAGTCCAGGACATGGTCATTCTCCATCTCCGGAATGGGTACCAGACCTCTCAGTCCTGCCTATACTATGCATTATGGATGTACCGCCCATACATTATCGGGCAACCACAAACTGGACTCAGCCCATTCTCCGTGTGTATCCTTTTAAGAATATGGAATATATCTGGCACTCATGATTACCTGTGCAGAGTCCACATACCACCTTGTAACCATAGTGACCAAATCCAGATGCACAGCTAGTGGCACACTCAAGTTACCTTTCCAAGATGGCCACCATCTTCGGCTCGATCGAGCGCATCATGACCCAGTTTGCACTTCCCCCGCTCCCCAACAGCTCATTGCTACTCCCGCCTCACATATCAGGCCACGTCCTCCAACCTCTTCGGTTGCCCTGACAACCGGCAAACATCCAAACACGGCTCACCAGCTCTCCATTCAACAGCAAGGTAAGCGCGACTTAGGGACTTGCTCCCTCACACTCCTATAATGCTTGCTACTCGAACACAGGGGCCGGTTGTATACTTAGAATACCTTCTTGCTGCACCCATACAGATTCAGACACACTCTGTATCTGAGAAGTCTCTCTGCACTGTCCCACACGTCAAACCGGGTTACCATTGCAATGCACCCTCAACACTGACACGGCCCACAGCTCATCTCTGCACTGCAGGCGCATGCAAGTACTCTCTCGCCGCTGCTATTGAGGTGCTTAGATTAGGATACCCACTTGCACCCCTGCGCTCACCCATCTTTTGTTCCTCATTTCCAGAAATTAGTCAGAGGGCAGACTTTCTTGCAGATCTCACGCCCACCGCGAGTGGCAGCACCAAGAAAGCACTGCACGTTTGGCGGTCACAACATGCCAAGCTAACTCTTTCTAGCATACGTACTTAATGTTGAGGCTCTGCCGGTCTGGTACTTCCACAGTCTCAAAAGCTGCTTCTCTCTCCCCCCATTTGTAAGGTGAGATTGTGAAAGCTGGGACTTCCATTTTCTGGCAACTATGTGGAAATCCCCGAATAACGTTCCTTTTAATATTCATTTTAATCATGTTTTTGGTGATGGTGCTTCTCTTCCTGTGTTTCTTATTTAGACGTTGTTTGGTGTAGTATCCTTCAATCATTCTCGGTTCACAGGTGTTGACCTTTCATAAAATTCTGCACTGGCCACGTCAACCGATCTTTTCAAATAGTATCTCTAACATACGGACTCTTGACACATTTTTCTGATCTCATTTTGGTCCTCAGGGGTTGCTGAACTTTGTATGGTCCTGAGGAAGGTGGTACATTGAATTTTTTTTGCCGCCAAAACGTAAAAAGAACCCTTGGAAGCACATAAGGCATTAAGGAATGAGGCTCTACAATTCTTTGTAGTACTACGTAGACACCTGGCTCATGATTAGTTGTTCCAAGATTAATTATCTGTTTCCTTTGAAACTTGTCAGAGAATAAGGACTGTGATACGAAGACACCATTTGTTAGCAATTGAGTCCATCTATACCTTGTTGTCCTACTTTTCTCTCTTTCCTTCTTTTTGAATCCAGTACAAAGAACCAATCATGACAAAATGTATATACTGTATGTTTTATTGGATGCATTTATTTGCATTGATATGTCTGTTGATTATAGAATTGGTGATAAGATATGAAAGTGTTTTTACCCATTCTAAAATGAAATACGATACCTGATAAATACAGACATTCTACATTCTATAAAAAAAGCAAACATATTTGTGAGTTGCTTATGATTTTTTGAATAAATTAGTTCATTTTTCAGTCTACCCCCTACTCTTATCGGGGTATATTACATCAGGGTGGCATTAAATGCACCAGCCTCCACTAAACATGAAAAAAAACGCTAAGAATGTGTTTGTTCATTTAAAATCTTTTCTGGCGCGGCACTCTTTCTTTGTAGTCTATTTCTTCCAATTTGACCTGTCCGAAGGAAGGGAAGGAATGGAGTACGAGTATTGATGCAATTATTTATGAAGCCCGGAGTCCAGGGAACAAGGTCAATGCATGCAACTGTGGAAGTAAAAGTGGGTTGGCTCTTATGGCAGAGCTTGTGGGAGGGCATGGATTTGAAGTGCTCGATCTGGGGTTAGAAACTTTGTCCATAAAGAAAAACTTATTACTGAGCAGCTGCTGAAAGTAGGTTAGTTTCAGAGGAAAAATATTGGGTTTCAGGAGTATCCTTTCACCAACCTTAATGTCAAAACAGGAAAACTCTAGCCAGTGAGATGGAGAATTACTAGCAAACTCTTTTTCACAAAACACCTTCTCAGGCAGAGTTCCACTTTATGTACCACTTGTGGTGTGGACGGTTGTGCACCATAACTGTATTTGGGGCCAATGCAGTTCTGAAGATCTGCACGGTGTGATGAAGAGACCTCAAGATTAGCACCACGAACAAAGAAAATATCCCCTGGCTGCCGAAACAAGCAAATAAGTCCCAACCCATTGCAGAGGTGCCAACAGTCCCAGAATTCCCCATTTGGTGAATGGAACAATCTGGACCGTATTCTGGAAAATTAAACATGGTTTCAGCAGGGTGAAGATCATAAGGGAGTCACAACTGGGTCACAATGCCTAGATGGACACTGGACAATAAACCCCTAACCTGGCCAGCAGACCTAAAAGAGAGGGGCCAGGAGGACTATGGGGAAGACTGGGGTACCCCACAGGAGTACTTTCTATACCCACCACTGACATCCATGGAGCCACTAGCCCAGGTAATACACAGAGCAGCAGCAGAGCATTCAAAGGAAACATACCCAGTTCCGCCCCACTGAGGAGAGACATTGAATGGTGATTACTCTGGTCTTCTTTACACCTGCAGACACAATGGGGAAGACCCATTTAGCACCTCCTCACAATTGAATCAATGGAAGAAACATCCATGTGAAGCAACATGCATGACAAATGGTTTTTCAGACTTCCCACGCCTCAAGAGGGCATTCACCACACCCATTGACCTGTGGTGTCAGGACTCCGCTAAAACTAACCCTGAGGAGTGGAGTGGTAGGGGGGCACTCCCAGCAGAAGACATGAAGAGAAAGCAGCAGCAGTCACCCAGGGTGACCTTTCTAGAAGTGAATTCACGTTGACGGCTGGCCTAGTGAAAGACTTCTTTGGGGCATCCTGAGGACTCTGCATACAGTAACCTATCACATGGTCCCTTCTACAAATCAAGCTAAAGGCATTCATCTCAGGCCCTATATAAGAGCCAGTATCCTCCACTGCACAGAAGGAGATTGGAGGCAAAGAAGCAGCATTGGAGAAAGCTAGAGGCAAAAGCAGGAGTTGGGGCAGTGCTAGGGCAGTTTTCCTAAAGTCCTACTTGGAGATAAGACTTCAGTAAGCTAACCCAGTGGTTTGCAGATCTCAACTCTTAGTATCAGTCTGTACTGGCTCAGGACCTAGTTAAAGTGGCAGATCAGTCGGGCTTATCTTAAGAGGAAGATGTGAGCTGTGGGCAAGTACACTGAACCCAGTAAGTAAAGCACATCAAAGAAATACTTGCACATAAATGTATATTAAAATATATATGTATTATATTTACAAAAGAGTCACTGTTAAATACTTGGCATAATAAACCATCACACAGATATACTTTTCCATACTTTCAAATAGACACTTCTTAGTTGGTAGTTGCTGAACACAGCCAGTTCTATCAGTAATACTGTGCACCCACAAAATACGGTAATTGTATTTAGTCTGCATACACATATAAAATAGTGATTTTTGGGGAGGAAAGCTGTTTAGTGTTACCCTAGCAGAGCTTCAGGTTCTAGAGGCAGTTTCGCAGCACAGCAAGTTGATTAAAGTCAGAAACACAACCCTAGCTTGAAGGCAGTTCGTATCGGTTTAAAGTCCTGCAAAGCAGAAGAAATCAAAAGATCCTGTGGACACTTTCTAGTCTCTATGAAGGAAGATACAAGAAGGCTTAACTAACGTTGGACACCCCGTTAAAGGACTCGCTAAAGGGACACAAGAAGCGGATTGAGTCAGAGGTAAGGGAGGGGTTGCCCTGGACACCTCTAAGTGCACTTGAACGCTCTGGAGTGACTTTCTAGAATCAGGTAAGCAATACCCTTTTCCCCACAGTACCTTTTGTTTGAAGAAAATGTTTGTGCTGGATGCTTGCGATATTGCAGCTCTGGACCTGACCTCCGGATTCCTTGGTCTTATGACTGAAGGCAGGACAATGTACAGGGTGTCAGCAGCAGCCTTGAGGGAGGACCTGGGGCACGACTTTCAGCAACTTCTTGGTTCACTCTGCGATTTTGGCGCTTTTTCTGCAGCACCAACCAAGGACGCGGATCGCCCCGGTTAATGTTCATAGCTTCCTGCAGTCCCGCAGTCTGATGAGGGAGTCTGGACGAGGTGGGTCGGATCTTTGGCGTGTCCTTGAGGGCTCAGCAAAGATTTGGACAAATTCAGCGTTTCCAAGATGATGCACTCTAAATGGGCAGCAGGGCTCCTGGTATTGGGGTTCCACATCTCTAGAAACTCACAGGACCTCGGGAGATGGCTCAAATCAAAGTTAGTCTTGGGACTGGTTGTTTCAACCCGCCAAAGGGAAGGAAGAGTCCTTTTCGGCGCTCCTCTCTCGCACAGAAAACGCGGTCAGGACAGCATTGGTCGCTTCACGATGTTCCAAAGGGTCTGCAGGCGTCTCTGGTCATCGTCTTCGGTTGCTTCAGGTTCCAGTGGTGGATTTGCTTCTCACTCCAGGAGCCTCGCCTTTTATAAAGTTCCAGCACACAATCATCTGCAATCTCTCAGTAATTTACAGAAACGGGTGTTTGGCTATCCAATCAGTACAACCAGACCTCCAGTGGGAGCTTGTCCTATTCAGGCACTCTGGCAGACAAAGGACAAGGGGTGGAAAACTCCTACCCCACTTCCTGCCTGTATAGACACTCTGGAGCCTGCGGGGGCACCCAAGGGTTCCTGGCAAAGGCAAAACACAGGCCTCCCCCCTCCCAGGATGGTAGAAGAAGAGCTGACAAAGAACAACCACGCTAGTAATAGCAAAAAAAGAAGGGAGCCCTTGAGCTGGTACTCAGGTGCCCCTATGGTGCACCACCGAGGCTATGGACATAGCCTGCGGTAGAAAAAAAAAATCACACAAAAGTTGGTAGAACACGTCCACTGCCACCAGCCATAACTAGGAGATTGTTTATGTGACTGAAAAGTAACAGGAGCAGAGAGACGGGGGATACTAGGTATCCCTTTGGCACTCCACATAAGGTGGTTTGTGTCACTCTCTCAGACTATAACGTTTTAGGAGAGATCCTTAGGAACTGTAGTTGCCCTTGGATAAAATATAAAATCTCAAAGGAGGACCATAAGGGTCCTCGGCAACACTGCCCATAAGAAGCTGTGTGCTGCAATAGTAAAATGGAGATGGCTTTAAAAGTTATGGAGTAAAACAGACTCCATAGTACAGGTAAAATACAAAGAATTGAGTTCCAAAAGACAGAGCCCATAAGAATGAATGAGTGGAAAAAGTCTCCACTCAATCAGGATTAAAGGAAAAGGTCCAGAAGTCCATCAAAAAGTGTGGGGGTCTCACTATGAGAGGGGATAATAATTATGAATAATTTAGCATGTATATAGCGCTACAGCCCCTCAGGTATCTGAACGCTGCTTATTATTATCCACGGTGTGTGGTGCTCATTTATCAACCTCAGAAGGATGAAAGGCTGAGTTTGGCCATGCCGGAATTCAAACCTGTATCAGCAGGCTCTGCACAGATGTCAAAGCGAGTGCTATACTCGCTGTGCTATCGCACCGGATGAAGCATAAACATGATAAATCTCTCGGACAGGCAGGAAGAAGGAGGCTGAAGAGGGGTGACCAAATGGCAGGTAATGAGGCTGGAGGAGTTACAGAGTTACAGAATAAGGAGGCAGAAAGGAAGGAGATCAGTATAGGGTGGGGAGGAGGGTGAAACGAGTAGTAACAGGTGGAAAGAGGACAAGGTAACCTGATTGAAGAGGAGGTTGACAGAGCTCCATGAAGAAGGTGAAGTGCGCTCAGAAGGAATTTGGAGGTAATAGTAAGGCAGAGGGGGAGGAGCTTAACCAGGATACGAGTATTAAGGAGGATATTGGAAGGCTTGTTGAGGAGTGTTTTCAGGAGTTTTTTTTATTTATTGCATATTTATACCGCGCCTATACACAAGTGTTTCCAGGTGCCACAAGGCAAAATAGGGAGGGGGAACAAGGCGATAAAAACAATAACGGTCCTACTAGGCCTTGGGATATTTGGATTGTGCAAGTGCAGCAGTAAGAAGTGCAGGAGTAGAGGGGGTGGGGGTGATTGGGGGAAGGGGTGCCCAGGGTTAGGCAAGTGCTAAGGGGAGCCCATGAGGGCAAGTGCCAGAGGATCACCATCAGGTGCGGGGAAGGGGGTGACAGAACTTGAGAGGGAGGGGGGGGGGGACTGGTGACCTGTAAGGCTCATAAGCGACCAGCCACCAGTCAAAGCAGACAGACGGGGACATTAGAAAGGGAGGGCGAGAAGGAAGGAAGTAGAGAAAAGCAGGGTCTTGAGCAGCTTCCGGAACTTGAGGAGGTCCGGCTCAAGTTAGAAAGGCAGGGTGGCCATTCCTGAGGGAAGCTCCTGCCGATTATAGAGATCTACCCCCACTCCCACACTCTCTGCTTGGAGACACGCCTGATCTGCAGAGAGTTGGAGCTAGAGGATCAAAGTGCTCTAGCCGAGAGGTATTTGGGGAGAGAGATTTGGATGTAGCGGGTCCCAGGCCCCAGAAAGCCTTGTGGATGCTGCCGAGGATCTTGAATTTGATCCTTGGAGCCAACGGGAGACAGTGGAGAGACATTAGGGCTGGAGCGATGTGGTCCCTGGGGATGAGGCCAAGGACAAGTCTAGCAGTCCTAATCTGGATTAGTTGGAGGGGGTGAAGAGAGGAAAGAGACTAGGGAAGAGGATGTTCCAGTAGTCAAACCTAGTGAGTACCAGAGCTCGGTAAAAAATGGGCTTCTGGGGGGAAGGAGAGGAAAGGGAAAATGACTGAGGAGGTGCAGCTGAAAGTTGGCATTCTTGGCAAGGTCCGTGATTTGAGGGGAGAAGGAGAGAGGAGTCGAAGAGGACACCAATGTTTTTAGCCTCACAAGAAGGTTGGGGGGGAGGGGACCCTAGGAGGGGGGCCAGAGTGTGGGAGGGAACAGGGAGCAGGCATCGCAATAATAAGGATCTCAGTCTTACTAGCAGTCAGGTATGAGAGAGGTAGTAGAGGATGGAAGCATGAAGGAGAGCAGAGGGTCGTCAGCATAACTGAAAGTGAGGAGAAAGGTGCACATCAAGTGGGCCAGAGGGGCAAGGTAGATATTGAAGAGCCAAATCGATAGGATAGCTTCCTGAGCGACGCCACAGGTAGAGTGTGAGGTGGAGGAGAGGAAAGGGCCCAGTTGCACCTGGGAAGGTCGGTTGGATAGGAAGGAGATCGGCCAGGCCAGTGCCAGGTCGGTGATGCCAAGGGTATCACAGAGATGATTTATGAGGGTGGCATGAATGACTGTGTCAAAGGCAGAGGAAAGATCGAGGAGGATGAGAACAGAGGGAGAGTTGATCAAGATTTCAGAGCAGGTCTTCAGAGGTGTTCAGAGCAGTTTCTGTGTCTCTGGATGCTCTGAAGCCAGACTGGTGGCCATGGAGACAGCCAACAGTTTCAGTGTGGCGGATCAGTTGGGGGATGATCAACTTCTCCAGGAGTTTTCCCAGGAAAGGGGTGATGGAGATATAGTTTTCAGGGCAGAAAAGGTCAGAAGATGGCATTTATTTTTTTAGGAGAGGGTGCACAAGGGAGTGCTTTAGGGGAAGAGGGAACAAGCCAGTGACAAAGGAGTGGTAACAGAAATCAGCCAAGGCAGGGGCAAGAGAGGAGATGGTGTTCTTGAATGTTCTGGAAGAACAGGGGAGCACCTGGTTGGAGACTTTCATAGAGCAGACTACTTTAGAGACCTCATCGGGTGCAATGTAAGAGAAGGAGGAGAGTATGGGGGAGGTAGAGATAGAGAGAGGGGGGGCCAAGGGAGGCAAGAGTGGTGTGGGGAGGGGAGTAGCAGAGAATGAGGATAGGATGCCTTGGATTTTAGTAGTGAATTGGGAGGCCAGTGCGGTTTAGAGGGACTGGAAGAGAGGAAAAGTGGAAACTGCAGTTGTATTGGTAAGTTGCTTACAGATTTTTAAAAGCTCCAGTTGAGAGGAGAGGAGAACATGGTGAGACCAGGAGGGAGGTGTAATGAGAGGGTTAGAGATAGGGATGTCTGCAGAGATGAAGGCCCCCAAGTTGTGCCGGCTGAGTGGTCGGACCATAGGGAAGAATTGTGAGGAAAGAGTCACAAAGGTCGCGGAAGAGTGCAGTGGTCTCATCACGGGAGTCAATATGAATGTTGAAGTCTCAGAGGAGGAGAATAAGCTTGGAGGAGGAGGTCAGGAGAGAAGAGGCGAGGTCGCCCATTCTGAAAGGAAAAGGGAGATAGGTCTAGAGGGCCTATAGATGGTAGCGAGTGTGAGGGAGAGGGAAGGAGAGACACCAAGCCTACAGACAAGGCATTCAAAGGCAGAGTAAGATTGAGTGGGTATGATAGTAACATGGACTCATTCAGGGAAAATCAGGGCCACTGCCCTGCCAGATCGGTTGGGCCTGGGCTTGGAAATAATCTTGTAGCTATCAGGGAGAAGAGTGTCAAAAGCTGTGACAGAGCTGGCACTGAACCACGTTGCATTGAGAGCGAGGACGTCAAGGTCTTCAAGGAGGTGACAGATGTCAGAAGAGTGTTTGACAGCAGAGCGTGAATTGAGGGTAGCTAAGTGAAGCTGATTAGCACCTTTGAAGGTCTTCCGAGGAGGGGTACAACCCTCGCAGGGGGCAAAGAGGACAGCAGATGGATTAGCAGGAAGTTAATGAGAGACTGGAGATGCCTATCTAGAAAGAGGAGATTGGGCGGAGAGCCCTGCGCCATGACAGTTCCATTCTGGTAGACATTAATGATACACCTAGAGGATGGGAAGTGAGCCAAAAGGGCTTCCCATCCGATTTCACCATTCATTCGCAAAGAAGGGACAGGACTGTGACCATATGAGGAGTCCATAGGTCCAGAGAGGGAGTGACAAAGAGGATATCAGTGATAGCCTACCTGGAGCAAGCATTGGCGTAGGTGTATACAATGGGCAGGCCTGGGTTGAAGGCCAGGAGACCCTTCTTAAACATTTTTCTTCCAGGCTTCAGGAGGGAGGATACGTGACAGAGTAGCAGTTAGAGTAGAAAGGGGAGATGGCGAGAGCCATGGAACGAGGGGGCAGTTAGTTACCAAAGGAAGAGGGGGGGGGACAGAGAAGCTGCACAATGCTCAAGCAAACTCACTAGGTGGCCTACCATCAAAAAACAGGTGTGAAGACTAAGGAGCATGTCGCCCCATAGGTCCCTGAGCGGTGATTGCAAGGCTCCTGTGAGGGAGGGGGTTACTGCTGCACAAGTCCAAGGGCGGAAGAATCGCAAAAGTCCCCTGAATGAAGCGTGGAACGAAGTGTGCCTGGTGTCAATGGCAGCAGGGATTGTGGCACCTGCAATGATGTGCCAGCTCTACATAGCAGGTAAGCAGGACTGAGGAATAAAAAGTACTATTCACCCCCACAGGCTTCAAGTGGTGCAGAAAGATATCACTGACAAAACAAAGATGCACACGGACTACTCCATAAACCAGTAGGTAAGGATACACTGGTAAGGATACACTGCCACCTCTGCCAGTGAGACGAAACACAACGGAAAGCTGCAGACCCACCTGAAGTTGAAAGAACTTCCCTCTGGAAGCGCCCCAAGGTATGCATAAAGCTCAGGAAGGCTCGCTGGGCAGGAAAAGCTGGCTGCACTGAGCTGGAAAGAATGAGGAAAAAACAACAGACAGTAGGACCTGCAGATCCAAATAGGGCCTCTGTAGAAGAATACGACCACCACTGGGTCTGTTGGACAGAGATGTTTGGCAGAGATGGTTAAAGAAGAGGAGATGTCAGGCCCCAAGTTGATAGTGGGCACTAAAAGGTGAAGACCAAGCCTGGGAAGCATGGAAAGGGTATAGGTTAAAGAACTTGGTGGCGCATTGTGGAGGTCCAAAGGAGAAAAAGAAGGACAGCATAGGAGGTGCAAGAAAGCTCCTCTTAGGCATGAGACTATTGCTCGAGGTAGACTAGACAAACAAGTTACTTACCCGTGGTAACTTTCTTTCAACTGGATGTTCCTCCCACGTATTCCTTGTCTTTGATATTTCCAATATCCAGCTTTGCTGCTTTTGGAAAAAATTTCAGCAGGGGGCGCAGTCGGTTGATGCCCGTCGATTTGATGTCCCTCGGGGGCATCCGTTTCGATTGTCGACGTCACTGAAGGTACATGTAGCACGCGCAGCGCCCGGAGGCTTCTGTTCCATTTTTCAAGTGAAGGATTTTTCTTGTGTCTGACGGTTACTCCTCCTTAGAGAGCCGAGATTGTAACTGCAAGGGAAATTCACCTGTGATGTAGGTTGCAAGGGGTTTTAAGGAATATGTGGGAAGAATTTCGGTCAAAAGAACGTTACCAGGGGTAAGTAACTTGTTCTTCGAATGGATCATGTCCTCCCACGTATTCCTGATCTTTGATACAATGCCAAAGCAGTTTAAATAATTTGGAGGAGGGAGTCAGAATTTAGTATGACATGAATAGATTTCATGAACGTGTGCACGGAATGTTACACTGCTTTGCCAAATGCAGATTCCTTACCTGAAGATGAGTCTAAACTATACTGCTTAGTGAAGGTTTATACAGACGACCATGTGTCAGCTCCACATATATCCCTTAGTGGAACTCCCCTCTGTAAAGCAGAAGAAGTTGCCATGCCCCTGGTCGAATGAGCTCGTAGGTGTTCGAGAATCTTTCCCTGCCAGTTTGTAGCATTCGATATTGCCAATATAATCCATCTTGATAGAGTTTTTTTGGTAATAGCCATACCCAATTCGTGACCTGAATAGCCCACGAATAAATGGTCATCCTGTCAACTTTTTCATTCTGGAGATGTCTAGGGTCAAGCCTATGAAGCCTTTCCTCTTCCTTCCCAGGATGTGGCAGAGGATAAAAAGATGGTAACGTTATCTTTTGAGTAAGATGAAACCAAGACAATTTTGGGGAGAAAAGTGGGCTTTACTTTCAGTACCACTTTATCTTTATAAAAGAGGCTTGCAGGATAAAGAGGAGGCTTGCAGGATAAAGCCTGTTGCTCACTGATGGGGAGAATTCTCAGAAATGTGCTAATTCCCTCCACCTTAGAGACCCCCAGCAACTTTGCTGGATTTTGAGGACTTGATTTTTCTTAACATGGAGAGAGCGGGACCCTTTTTTCCACTCATGTATTTTAATGTGATTTCTGAACTTGGTATTTCTTTTGGTTATGGAGCCTGCTCCATAGGCACCATATTTTACAGTGTGTCACACAGCACCTTCAGTGCTGTGACTCTGGGAAGTCTTTCAGATTTCCCAAAGGTTTAAATACCTTCTCTGGATAAACTACTGTTTCCCAGAGCAGTAAAGTGAAATTGACTTTACTTACATTTGTAACTTTCTAGACCCAGCACACACTATCTTACAATAGGGTGCTGGAGGGGTTACCTAGTATCCCTTTTGTCTAGCTTCTCATGTAACATTTTTTACGTTACCCTTTTCTCACTGAATGGCTGGTGGCAGTGGTTTCGTTTTAACTACCGTGGTGTGCATTTACCGCGGGCTGCGTTCGCAGCTACAGTAAAGCACCCAAGGGTGCTATTTTTGTCAAAATGGCCTCAGTCTTCTTTTTTCGTCATTTCTTTGTAGAAAGGTCCTTCTTGAGATTTACTCTGTGAGCCAAACCAGATTTGGTCCCATTGTCCGCTTTGCCTTTGACGGGATTCACTAGTGAAATCTGCCTCTGGCTCCAGGGTGTCTGGGGTGGGCAGGAAGTGAGGGAGGTGCCCGAAACTCCCTGTGCTAAGTCTCCTAGGAGACCCAAATGCACTCTGTAGTGATTGGCCGGCTGACTGTCCAGCAAGGACAGCCACCCTACTGGGTGACTGACAGCTAGACTGGATTTAATGGGAGAGAAATGAATAAAAGGAGAGGCTTTTGGCTTGGAAGGCAGGTCGACCACTGGACAAAGGAACCGAAGAACTTGAAGAGGACGCCTGCTGCAACTCATGGACCGTTGGTTTGCCCGGTTAAGCCCTGCTGCTGTGCCAAAACTCCAAATTCGTATCAACAGAGAAGCCTCTGCGAGGACGACTTCTCCCCTTGAGTTGGTGAGACCAATCAACTCCAAAGTAAGCCACCTGGACATCCTCCTCGGAGCTGGTTGACTTTCCACAAAGTTGCTGCCGGAAACCCTATATCCAAGGAGAGGAACACCAAATTGTGTGCGTTGCTTTTAAGTTGGCCAAGAGTTCCAGGAAGATCCTCCGGACTCCCAGGAAGCAGGACTGACCGAGCCTGAGCCCCCTCAACAGAGTGCGGGACCCCAGAAGCAAGGAAAGTCCATCTCAACAGTCAGAAACTGCAGTGTTGCTATTTGCGGTAGGCGCGAGGAGCTGAAACACTGAGGTGCCACTTGTTGGAAAAGATTGCCGGTTGCGAACGGTGACCGTCCCATTGCAGAGCAGGAGTCCCCAGACGTCCTCCCTCTTGCAGGGCTGCGCAGGAACAGAAGTCATCTGCTGCACTTTTTCTTCAATACAAAGGTACTGTAAAGTCTGAGAGAACCTGCCTCTTATTGTAGAGTTGCTTGCATCTTCTACTACTCACAAGTCTAATAAGCTTGTGGCCCTACATTTGATTCTTCTTTCTTCAAAGACTTCTAAAACACTGTGCAAAGACTTTCTACTTACCTACCAGAAATGCTTCATCCTATATAAGACTTTTGCCCATTGACTTTGGCCTAGCCTGTTCTACTGAATGACTGTTGTGGGGACCCAAATGTATTTGCCTGCTTAAGAATATGTGTGGTGTCTTGTTTGTTACAACAACCTTTAACCTTTTACCAACATCTAACCTTATTCTAAATGCAAATAGTAAGACATTAATGTCCCCAGCACGCTAGCTATTTAAGTCAGCTGAGGGTGTAGGTTGCGTCTGTGGGCCAATCCAAAATGGTCTTGACTGATTTTAGAATATTAAGAGTATGTGTTTTGAAGTGTATTTGAGCGTTACTTTTATATATCTCCCTTTTGAAGAAGGCTTACTCTAACTGAAATTAATAATTGTGTATTCAAGAAACCTTGTGTGTAAGTGTTTACTGTGAATCTCTGTGTAACTCCCCTACAGCTCACATTGACCCCTCTTGAGATAAGCCTGGCTGCTCAACACGCTACCAAAACTGAAGTACAAGCTTATACCAAAGGTTGGGTTTCCTATACCTCTGTTCAGATGTGTGTAGTGCACCCAAAGGGTACTGCATACAAACTTTGCCTATTACTCACTCACCCTCTGGGCAGATGTAATTGCTACTAAAAAGATGGTTTTTAAAGTTAGTAGCCTCAAAGGACAGGAGTGAATTGGCTCAAAAGGAGCCCCCATCATAAACTACAACACTAAGTTGAGACCCCAAACTGGGATTTGAAAAGGGATTGGAGGGAAAACATTTGTCAGGCCCTTTAAAAATTGTAGTGAAAGTAAGAAACTTCTTCTGAAGTGCGCTTAAAAATAGAAAGTACCACCAAGTATCCCTTGATGGTACCAATCTGGAGCCCCAGACTATCCAGATGTAACAAAAAGGATAACACCATCATTTTATTACATGTAAAAGGGTCAACATTCTTATCTCTACACCAGCGGCAGAAATTATTCCAGCGGCACAAAGATTTAGTTGCTGGCCTTCTGGCCGAAAGCAAGATCTCCATTACGTCGTCCGGGAGGTCCTAATCCTTGTATCTCAGCCTCTCAGAAACCATGCGTAAACACTGCGCGTCCTGATATCCGGATGGAGATCCTGACCCTCCTCTCGCGAGAGAAGGTCCTCTCTTTGTGGAAGACGTATTGAAGTGCAGATGGACATGTCCAGAAGAGGGCCAACTAGAATCATGGTTTTCCTTAACTTGCTCAAACTCCTGATTACGTGATGAATGACAGGGACTGGAGGAAACTCATATGAGTGGAAATTCCCAGTCCACCACGAACGAGTGTCCTAGAGCTCCACTTGGGGGAAATTCCCTTGAGAAGTACAGCTCGCACTTCCTGTTGGCACCGGTCGTGAACGATTACACTTGAGGGGTTCCCCACAGGATGAAGATCTCTTGCAGGATTTCCTGAGTTAGTTCCCACTCGTGGGAGACTGTGCTGTGTCTGCTCAGAGCATCCGGCTTCATGTTCTTTTCTCCGGCTAGATGTGGGACTTGTTGAAGTTGGCAGAGAAGCCCAGTCTGTGAAGGGAGTGGCAGGTATAGCTGAGATATTCCAAGGCTTGTTCTGGGGAACTGCCCCTGATCAGCCAATCGGCTAGCTAGGGGTAAACTTGAATTCCACCTCTCCTGGGACTCACTGCCACAATCACCATCAGTTTGGTGAACATCCTCAGGGCAGAGGTCAGCCCAAATGGCAGAACTCAAAACTGATCATGAGATTCGCCAAAGGCGAACCTCAGGTACTGTCTGTGCTTGTGATGGATCGGCACATGAAAGTAAGCATCCTGAAGGTCCAATGATACCATCCAATCATGAAGCAGGAGGGCCTGAAGGATCTGAGAAAGGCTTACCATCTAGAACTTGTCCTTCCTGAGGAACTTGTTCAAGTCTCTTAAGTCCAAGATGGGTCTCAATCATCTGTCCTTCTTGGGGATTAGAAAATACAGGGAGAACCAACCCTTGTTCCTGTACGCTACAGCTACTGGTTGTATAGCACCTTTATCTATCAGGGTTAAAATCTCCTGCATAAGGAGCGGGTTTGGAACTTTCAAAGAGTTGTTCCCCGGTGGATGACTGAGGTTTTTGCAGAAAAGGGAGGCAGTAACATTGGGCAACTGTTTCCAATGCTCATGCATCTGAAGAAATAGCCTGCCATTCTGTCAGATGCTGTGACAATCTGCCTCCCACTGCAGTCTTGTGAATCAAATCCTCAGAGAGGTTTTGGAGCGGCTGAAGACAAGACAGCCGCTGCGGTCTTAGTACTTCTTCCCCGTCCACCGCAGAAGAATCTCCTTTGTCCTCTTTGAGCTGGCTGTCCTATGGACCTAACCCCTCCAGGGTGTACCCTTGGGGCTGTTCGGAAGTTGTCTGATTGCAGCACCAAAGGAATGGATTGCTGCCTTGGAAGTTTGCAGCTTCTCCAAACTCTCATCAGTCTTGTTTCAGAATAAATGAGTGCCGTCAAAGGGCATGTTGAGAAGTCTGGATTGTACGTCTGGGGCAAATCCTGACTTTCAACCAGGCAAATGTGCACCTCACTGTACATGCCGCCATAGCTCTGCTGTCAGCAGAGTCGAGACCAGTTTGGCGGGATTCGCACATCGCTCTTTGCCATCCTTGACAATGTTGAGAAACCCGCCTCACTCTTCCCCTTCAGGTATATGGTCAGCCGCCATGGAAATGCACTCCCAAAGGGTGTGTGTAAACCTTGCTAGCGTGCAGGTAGCATTAGCCGATTTCAAGGCCATTCTCCCAGCCGAATATTTTTTTGAGCCATGGTGTCGTGACGCTTGTCATCCATATCCGGAGGGATTGTAGGATAGGCATTCTGCCTACTGGTGGAGGTGGCTGCCTGAACCACCAGACTCTCTGGTGTTGGGTGCTTGGACAAGTAAAAAGGGTCAGAGCCTCAAACGCTGCACTTTGACGTCAACTTTTTGTAGACAGCCGGAATGACCTCTGGTGCCTCCAAGTTGGTAGCCACACGCCTTTGTAAGGTTTGGTGGAAAGGCACAATTGGGTTCTCTTTGTGGTCCCATGTCCAAGATGTCAGTTATCGTCTTGCTCAAAGACTGGTGTTGGTCTCGACCACCCCATATACTCCATAACTCTTGACATCAATTGCCTGTTTGTCACTTCTGCGTGGTCACTGGGGTCTGCCCTGCCGAACTCAACCTCTGGTGAGGTGTTTAACCCCCTAGCACCATGTAGGCATTCTTGTATGTTTTTCATTCTTGAATCTTTTGAAATGAATGCCTCAGGCACTGATGGTGTTCCATTCTGCAAATCAAAAGGTCTGGATTCATCAGAAGATTGCTTTGCATCCTCATAAATGGAGGAGAGGGTCTTGAAATAATCAGACCGGGGCAAAGGAGTATGTCTTTTCCAATATATTAGATGTCGTCATATATTTGTGGTCAAAGGAGCCGAAATTGTCGAGACTGTCCACGTTGACGGCTTCGACACATGTGGCATCAAGGAGGTTGACGCTCAAAGCGTTGATGGCTTCTCATAAGTTATTCGCGCTGATGGCGTTGATAACGCACCATTCAACCCTGATGGTGTTGGATCTTTCGGCGTCGATGGCTCAGTCCTCGAGGGGACTTTTCCTCGACTCGAGGGATCCTCCGATCGCTCTAGAGGACTCTTGTACGCCAGGTCCACAGATGCACAGCTCTTGTGCTTATGAGCTCTTTCGACCGGAGCATGGCTATTGGGTGTAGTAGAGGGGGGCAAGGCTGCATTCTCGAACACCTTTAACATTCGTAATCTAATCTCTTCCCACCGGTGAGCTAGACTTAGTGGGGCAAATGACCGGTTCTGGTGAGCAACTTGTAGGCGAGGAAGATGGCGATCTATGGCGCAGTTTCTTTCCGTGTCTTCAAGACGAGTGGTGTGAACCACTACGTGACCAGGAAAGTTTATTTTTGCGACGAGGAGAAACTGTTCTCGACTCATCCGAAGTTTTTTGACCGAGTCGAAGGGGATTTTTAGGTCCTCATTGCCGCAAGCTTCTCTCTACGCTATCTCATGGCTTTGGCCATCATGTATAGGCAGTCCTCGCACTTCGATGACGGATGAGTCGGTCCCAGATACCATAGGCAGATCCTATGGGGGTCCGTAATGGACATCTTCGTACCTCAGTCAAAGCATTTCTTGAAACCAGACCAGGGAGTGGAAGACACCGAAGACAAAGCCATTCTTCACGGATTCACTCGAAGAATTAAGAATTTATCGAAGAAACTATCGAAGATATTCCTGTCAAGGAACGAAGTGTACTGTATCTGAAGCGTAATCGCAGAAAAACGGAACTGAAGCCAACGGGCGGTGTGCGTGATACATATACCTTTGTTGATGTCGACATCGAGACAGGGGCCTCCGAGGGACATCGAGTCGATAGGCATCGATGCAGAGTGCCTCCTGCTGAAATGTTTTTTTTGAAGCAGCAAAGCTGGATATTGTAAATCGAGATTAAAAAAATACATGGGAGGACAAAATCCATTTGAAAGTGGTGTTGGAGACTAGTCAGGACCTCATCACAGCACGATGTGACGGGCTGCTAGTCGGACCTGTAGAGTAGCTCAGGCGTCCAGACTTTTGGTGGAAGCTCTGGTGCTCACTTCCACCCCACCCAGACCCAACTCTTGCCACTGGCCAAGCCGAATGTGCAGGTGCACATAGAATCCCATGTGCCTGGAGAAGGGGTATCCCGGAAGATGTGGAAGAGAATCAAAGAACCTGAAGTTGCAGAAAGAGAACCCCAAAGATTTATTTGAACCAAGATACTTTTTATTGGAAACTAGAAACCTTTCTGTTTGAACATGAAGGGGTTGGTGTTGGAATTCAGAGCCTTTGCCAGAAGACCATTGTTGAACCCAAAGAGAAGTTATCCTGTACAACGCTGGAGAAGGGCACTTAAAACCCTTCCCACCATCCTACCAAATACATAACTATGCTTATGGTGTTGGGGGCGTGGCTTGATGGCTACGTGAGAGGACGTGCTCTCAAGGGGCTCCCATAGATCCGGCACAGATCCTTTGGATTAAACTAGGTTTCCCGGAGAAAAAGCATGCCGGCAACACACCCCAAGACGTAGGAAGGTCCGGTGTATATGCATCGAGCTTGCGAGGCTGATCAGTGGCGAGCTGGAGGAACCGCAGTCACAGAAAAGAAGCTGGGCACTAGAGACTGGGGGACAGACAAGATGGCGGACCAGGACAAAGGGCCATAAACTGACCGCAGGGTCCCGGCCGTGAGCGCAGGCTGGTGCAGTCTGATTGTGCCTGCTGCGGCTTTGCGTGAAATAGGGTGCCCAGCCCGTGAGCAGCACTAGGACCCAGCCAGAGAGGGCCTGTTGGATCAAGTGACAGACACCGAGGCCCAAGACGAGAAGATGAACAACGGGAGCGCCCTGCATACTTTGATTCCTGGACACAGCAGAGGGCTAACGCAGATCGCCCCTGGCAGCGCTGCCGAGACTTAGCGTTGCACAGCGAAGCGGCTGGCACTGTGCTCGTCGTGCACTGAAATTGGATTACGAGGTGCCCGACAGAGCGAGGGGCCCACGCAGTGTTGGAGCCTGGAGGGGCTGGCCAAGTCAAGAGGTGCCAGTCCCTGCAGCGACCCGGACCACCGGGTGGACGGTGCCGGAGTCAGACGAGGACATCCCCCGGCGGGGGCCCCGACTGGCCGTGTCGGGACCTGGCGCACTGGAGAGGGAGGCCAGGTAAGGAGGCCTCCCCGGACACTGAGGCCCCATTGGACAGTGGATGCGCCCCGAGGGTTGTGCCCTGCCAGGCCCCTCGGTGGCACATAATGGGACCGGAAAGCAGCATATGCAGCCCTGGAATGCGCTGGTGAGCACCGGTCCCCAGGATAGTGCGCCATCCGCAGCAGACAAGCTGGTGCTGCAGTAGAACACAGGTTGGTGAAAAGGGGAAACTGCACCTTAGCTGGAGGACGGAAGAGGGTTGCACCGTAGTTGGTGCCATCTGCATGGCACCGGGGCTCCCACATAACTATTCAAACAAAAAAAACAACATAACAAGCCGCCTGGACGAGATCCGAGTTCTGTGGGGCCCACCATCAATTGAACGGAGTAGAACAGGCAGCTCACCCCGGAACATTTGCTGAACCCCAGAGAACATGCAAAAGGCAGCCTGTGCTGGCACGGGGTCCGATAAAGGCATTAAAGACACAACTGTGGGCTAGATGGCAGTGGGGTCCTGTCGGGTCCCGGAGTAGAAGTGTGTGGAATCAGCGAAAGAGCCCGACCACCAGCAACAGAGGGAAACACGGCATGGGCTGGCGGAATAATACTGAGCTGGCGCAAGCACGTGGGAGGACACAGCCCATTCCAGGAGCGCAGTAGGCAGTAGACATATACCCCAACACGGTCGAAGCGGGCCCTAAACATCAGGAATAGCCCGACATCACGCAGACCTCCATGCGAGAGGTGGCTGTGCTGGCCCTCACCTAGTTGGCACAGCACGATGTCTAACAAAATTGTACGACCGAAGAACAAGCAGCCCACGCTGGATGCCTATGCCAAGACATCTCCAGGGGCAGAGGAGGCCAGGGGTAAGGACAAAACTACCATTGTGATGGAGGAAGCTCCGGGCACAATCCAGGAAGTGCTGGCTGCGATTGCGGACCTGAAAGTTGCCTGGGAGACTAAACTAGGCCTGGCTATGAACCAACTGAAAGTAGCACTGGACCTTAAGGTCGGAGCGGTCCAGGAAGATGTGAACTTAAGACAAGTTGTGAGAACGCTTGCGGAGCGCACTGGAAACCTGGAAAAGGAGATGGCCCCAAACACGGCGGAATGCGCCGCCCACAGATCGGAACTCCATGCCCTTGTGCAGCGAGCAGGCAACCTGGAAAACAGAGCGGAAGAAGCAGAAGGACGCGCCAGATGCAATAACATCCGCATCGTTGGATTGCCAGAAGGAATGGAAGGGCCTAATCCAACGGAATACGTGGAAACCATGTCACTGCAGGAAATAACCGGAGGGGCACTGACCCAGGGGTTTACTGTTGAAAGGGCGCACAGGGCTTTGACACAGAAGCCACCCCCGGGAACCCCCCCAGGCCATTGATTGCAAAGATTCTGAACTACCGGGATCGGGAAAAAAAATACTTGAATTCTTCCGGAAGGGTGGAACGATCGAAAGGGGGCCTGCGAAAATTACTGCATACCCAGACTACACCTTGCAGGTGCAACACAGCAGAATGAACTTCGGAGCGGTGAAAAGAAGATTGAGAGAAACAGGTCATAGATATATGTTGCTTTACCTGGCCAAACTAAAGGTGTTCCACAAGAACAAAACCTTGTTTTTTGAAACGCCAGAGGACGCCATGGAGTGGCTGGATACGCAGAGCCGCCCCCAGGAATCGGGTATCCAGACAGGAGCCGAAGAAGATAAGTAATATGCGGCTGTGGCACCCTAGGTGACATAGCGCAAGACACTGGGACTAGAATATAGCATTAAATAAGGCTCACAGGGAATGGGCTGCTTGGAAAGTGCATGCTTGCAAGTTCCGTTTGAACTGATTAATCCTATTTATATAAGTGTGAGCTCCTGGGAGACAACCCTTGAACCCCACATAGCATTAAGCTTAGTTAGGTCACTAGTAGTCCAGTGACGCCCCGCAGGGTCCTAATCCTCAGTGCTACGAGAAAGGACCAGACGCAGGTGGGCCTGAGATCCATGGATGGAGCTGGGCATTTGTTGGGTTTGGGTAGGGAGGGGGGAGGGAAAGAGTTGTGTGCAGTGGGGTAGGGTTGGGGAAGGGGGGGTGGGGGGAGTTGTTGGGGCTGGGAGGGAGGTGAGCCAGAAAACGAGCATCGGGAACGACATGGAAAGCGGAGGGGAGAGAGAGGACATCAAGTCAATGGAATCGGGTAACCTCAGAGTTGTGACCTGGAACATGCAGGGCCTCAATAGTTACCTAAAACGTAATAAAGTAATGATGTACCTAAAGAGGATGAAGATTGATTATAGCCCTGCTACAGGAAACCCACCTCACCAAGGAGAAACTGGAGGTGGTTAGGAGAAAATGGAAGGGAAGCGTCACGGGAGCCACATATTCGGCATATGCAAGAGGGGTGGTCATATGGGTAGCGCCACATGTGCCGTTTCAGCTGCTCCAATCGACGACAGACCCGGAAGGTAGAATGGTGGTGGTGGAGGGACTCCTGGAGAACAGAGAAGTGAACATCAGAAACTTATATGCCCCTAACCATGATACCGCAGCTTACTTTAGGTCTTTATATAGTAAAATTAGCCCCCTGTTGGGTGGCACAATATTGTGGGGAGCTGATTTCAATTGCACCCTGAACCCCGGGATAGGCAGGTCAGATAGCAAGCCAGCAAAATCCGCACCAGCAGCTAAAGCGTTGAGGACACTGTTGACAGACCTCAGACTGGAGGATGTGTGGATAGAGTTGCACCCAACGGACAGGCAATACTCGCATTACGCAGTGCCACATGACCTGCATACTAGGCTGGATTATGTATTCGCCGCCGCCGAGATAGCGGGAGAAATGGTGAGCGCAGAATATAAAGTCAGGGTACTTTTGGACCATTCGCCTTTGGTCTTGGAATGGCGGCACCACCCCCCTAGGGCGTGAATCCCAATGTGGAGGCTCAGAGCTGAGGCCCTACAGGACCCGGGATTCCGAGAGGACCTGAGGGAGGCCATTGTGGAATACTTTGCCATTAATACCGGTAGCGTACGATCTCTGGGAACAGTATGGGAGGCATTCAAGGTGGTGGTACGTGGGGTAGCCATATCAAAATCCAAAGGGCTCCAAGGGGGTATAGAACGAGAATTGCAGGAAACAGAAAGAGAGTTAGAGGACTTGATGCGAAGAGGGGGGACCACCCAGGAAGACATTGCCAAGACAGAGTTACAAAAGGCTAGCAGCGAACTCTGGGACAGATTGTGTAAGCTAAATTATAAGAAATATACAGAAAGGCAACATGCGGGGGCGACAAGCTGGGCAGACTACTGGCCTGGTTATACAAAAATGAAACACCCCGACCGGTGATTAGAGAAGTCAGGGATGAGGAAGGCTGGATCCGTAACACCCAGGAAGGAGTAAACGAGGAGTTCCTCATATATTATAAACGTTTGTATGAGGACGCAGGTGGAGATGTGGGTCAAGAAATTCTGGAAATTCTAGAAGATATAGGTCTGCCCACCTTAGATGACTTAGAACAAGCAGATCTAGAGGCCCCAATCACCTCAGACGAACTGGAGACAGTGATCCAACACCTGCCCACGTGTAAAGCGCTTGGGTCGGATGGGTTACCCAGCGAATTCTATAAAGCGTACAGGCAGGAGCTACTCTATCCGCTGCTGGCCATGTTCAATGAGGCCTACGAACAGGGGGGAGCTGCCGGAATCCCTCCGAGAGGCGGTGATCATCCCGCTCCTGAAACTGGGCAAGCCGAATGTGGATTGTGGGTCCTATAGGCCCTTATCGATTCTTAATCAAGATCGCAAAATATTCACAACGGTGTTTGCCAACAGGCTTAAGCGAGTAATTGGCAAATTGATACACCAAACAGGCTATTTCCCCGGCAGAAACATCACGGACAACCACAGGAGGCTACATCATATTATTGATCAAACTGAGAAAGACCCGGGTGAGCTGGCCATTGTGTCGCTGGATGCGGTCAAAGCCTTTGACTCAGTGAGGTGGCCATGGTTGATGGCGACACTGAAAGGGTACGGGATAGGGCCGGGTTACATTAGATTGGTCAAGATGTTATACAGCTAAGGGCGTGGCCAGCGAGCGTGCGTGCAATCGAGACGTGATTCTTCGGCGCTCCCGCGCCCACCTGAAATATCCTGTGATATGGGAAACGAAAACGCTTAAAAACGACATCCCCGGGCGGCTGAACCTCGGGGAACCGCCTCGCGGTGAAAGGAGCCGAATCCGTGAAGGGGAATGCAAATTATCTGTGTTGAAAAACTGGCGGAAACTTTGCCCGGGCCCAATCAAGATGGCCGCCATCGAGACACGCTGAACTGCGGCGGGGACGAGTGGAGGTGGATAGCGACCCTCGACCGCCAGATCTCCACTGAGTACAGCGCAACGTCGCCTGCAGATAAGGGAGCAGCTCGGTACTAGGACAGAGAGCGGTCTCCTCCTGTGGGTGAGGCCGACGCGGTCAGTGACGCCCCTGGCGCCATATCTCCACTCCCTACGACCGGTGAGAGACGGCAACGAGTGAGCCGCGTGGGGACTCTCAGCCTGAATTTAAGATATATACGCATCCCCGAGGCACCCGGAGGGGAACGCTTCTGCGACAAAACTGCGACAAAACACAGCATACGCCCGCACACGCCGACAGCACTGGTAAACGCCCGAAAAACGCCACGAGAAGGAGTGCTCCTCCAAACCTGCACCGGACGACTCGCGCAAAGCAGCATCATGGGCAAAGAAAAGAGCAAGAAAACCTCGACGCAAAGTACAATGGACCAATATGTTACGAGCACATCTACAGCAATAAGCGTCGAGGACCGGGAGGGGGGGGGGGGGGATTTGGGGGGAGGACTGGGGGTGGACTCCCCTCCGCCAGACAAGGCTCTGTCGCTAAAAGACGTAATGGCCGCCATCGCCAGCTCACGCTCCTCGGTGGAACAGAAAATGGACACTATCTCCACAGAGGTCTCCTTCCTCCGCCATGACCTCCAGAAACTCTCGTCTCAGACCGGGGAGGTGGAACAACGAGTTTCTGGCGTGGAGGATGACCTCAGGGGGGCATGGGGGTTGCACCAACAGCTTACACAAGCATTAACCCGACTGAAAGCCCTGGAGGCCCGAGTTGACGAGGGAGAAGGCAAGTCCCGCCTTAATAATATTCGCATCCTGGGACTGCCGGAACGCACAGAGGGACCCAGTGTGGAACTCTTTCTGGAAGAATGGCTGGCGGACCTCTTTGCGCCAAAGACCTTCCAAACTTTTTCTCAGTGGAACGTGCACACCGCATGCCCGCGGGTCGCCCGGCTCCGGATGCACCCCCGAGAACAATCATTGCGAGGCTTCTTAATTATTGTGACAGAGATGCCATCCTACAAATGGCCCGAACAAAAGGGTCAATGACATTTAATGGAGCCAGAATTGCTTTCTTTCCAGATTATACTCGAAGTCCAGAAGCCAGACAATCCTTTGAGCACCTAATAAGGAAGCTTCACTCTATGAACGTGAGGTACGGGCTGCTGTTCCCAGCCCAGTTAAAAATCCAACACGAAGGCAGAACTGTACACTTCACCGACCCACAGGAAGCCTGGAAATGGGCGGAGACCCACATCGGCGGCGACTGGACCAGACAGGACCAACACCGCAGGGGTAGATCAAGACCCCGACCGCAGAGAGAAAGACCAGCAACCTATACCTCAGATCCCAGTTGAGCCAGACGGAGACCCCAATCCCTAACACGGCCTAAACTGGAAATACCGGCCGGATGCGTGAGCAAACTGAACCACTAATGGACTCAAGAACCAACCCTTCTCCTGGCAACCACCTGTAATGCAACACTACTCCTGAAGTGACAGCAGCAGTGAGTTGCCTTCACCCCTGTATAAGGGATCATATGAGCCATATGTGGTTGCCATTAACACACCATGCCATCGGCAGACGCCACACCCCACTACTCGAGGCACCAAACCCACAAAGGAGTAGTAAGTCAGTGGGAAAGGGGGAAATTGTTCATGTTAGTTAATCTGGCAATATAGTTTTAAACGCCAGTAGAGTTTGGGCGACAGATACTTCATGTTGGTGAGGAGTATGGGGATGGGGGGGGAAGTGTTTTATGTTCGTTATTTGCCGGGAGGTCCCACCATGTCAATGTCAAGACACCACCAAACATACCATGCCCACACTAAGCGCGCACGCTGTGTCCCCACGGCCAAATGTACCACGCACCTATCAGGCACAACATCCCAGATTCTTAAACAGCAATGGCCGCACAGCACCATGTAGATTCCATTAATGGGAATACACAAGCCCCAATGGTACCCAACAAACGCCACAGGTCCCTTAAAATCCTTACCTGGAACGTAAATGGCATGGGCACAAGTATGCAATTCCTTAATGGATGCTCTCCTGACATAGCCTTCCTAACCGAGACCCACTTAGCAGGCTCCACATGCCAATTCTTCCGCAGAACTAACTATCAACTAACTTACCACGCGGGGTACACAATGGGTTTACGGGGCGTCCTGATCCTCTTACATAAACGACTCCCTTTTGAACTATCTGCTGTGGCGCAGGACCCTTGTGGCCGCTTCGTGGTGCTCCGGGGCATACCCTAGGGGAGACAATTGCCATTTTAGCGATATATTCCCCTCCGGGGTTGAGGAGGGTCTCCTGAGGGAGGCGACGGCCTTGATGGCGCAACAACAATCGGATGTATGGATCTTGGGAGGGGATTTTAACGATGTCATGTGCAACACATTCGACCGGTCCCACATCCGCAATCGGAACCCAAACCGGCCCACGAGGCTGGCGACCTTTGCGTCAGCGCTTGGTTTGAGTGATGTGTGGAGAGAACTCCACCCTACAGACCAAGGATTCTCCTTTCACTCTGGGGCCCACGCATCCTTATCCAGACTATATTACTTCTTCCTCCCAACCCCCGAAGCATATAGGGAAGCATATAGGGTAAGAAAGGCTGAACTCCTTCCCCGTGGCATATCAGATCCCTCGCCCTTGGAGGTGACGCTTCGTACGGAACGTCCCCTACCACCTAAAACACAGCTGCTAAATAATTACTACCTGGACCTCCCCGAGTTCGTGTAACACATCACGGAAAAATCGAACAAATTCTTCGAATTAAACACAGGCTCGGTAGAGGACCCAGTGACAACATAAGGCAGTAATTAGAGGGGAAATGACGGCCTGGACGTGCAATAAAAGGAGAGAACACCATAGGAAAGTGACGGAGGCTGAGGATGAGGTTGAGAAATGGGAAATCAGACACCATCTCCGACGCTAGCCCTGAAATACATCGCTCCCTCTTGAAAGCGAGAGCAGCCCTCCTTAACACAGCGTTCGACAACGCAAGACAGGCGCATAAAGTGTCAAAGACCAGAATTTATGAGCAGGGCGACAAAGCGGGCAAACTATTGGCGTGGGTGGAACGATGTGAGGAAGGGCGCAGACACGTCAGACAGGTTACTGGCAGCCAAAATGAGCTTGCCCAAACAGACCCAGAGATAGCGGAGGCATTCGCCAACTTCTATGCCGCCCCAACGGCCTCTATAGACTCATCCCTCCTAGATGAGATTGTGCACCCGCACTTGTCGGAAGTGCAGAGAACACACCTAGATAGGGAACTGGACGAAGCTGAAATAGCGGAGGCTATGACCCAGCTACAATCCGGGAAAACATTGGGCCCAAATGGTTTCTCGGCCGATACCTGGAAGAAGCTGGGCAGCAACAAGATGGCTACCCCCCCCCCCCTCCGCAACCTGTTCCTTGCAGCCAGGGAGAAGGGCACCCTTCCACTAGAACTACGCCATTCCCAAACAAGGCAAACTCCCCGACCAGTGCACATTGTATAGGCCGATATTGCTTATTAATAGCGAAGCCAAAATCCTGGCTAAAGTACTGGCCAATAGGCTCCAAACGGTCATATCCTCACTGGTTTATCAAGATCAATGCGGCTTCATACGCCGATTACATTTGCTATGGGAAAGAGCCCCAACTCTCAATACACCGCTTGCACTACTCGCAATTGATTTTGAGAAAGCGTTCGATTCGGTGGTATGGGCAAGTCTCTGGGCAATAATGAGGCGCATGGGCATCGGTGAAGCCTTTCTTAGCTGGGTCCAACTTTTATACGAGGCCCCATTAGCCGCAGTCAGAGTGAACGGCTGGACCTTCCCGCTGGGCAGAGGCACCCGACAGGGCTGTCCTCTGTCCCCCCTCCTTTTCGCCCCAGCAATAGAACCACTGGCCCGATGGCTCTGACAGGTCACCACATGGTCCGGATTCCACTGGCCAGCAGGGCGAGAGGACAAGCTCTCCCTTTATGCAGATGACCTATTTCTCTATCTAAGCAACCCAGTCCACGCATGTCCAATCATAACCCAAATGCTAAAGACCTATGGGGACTTCAGTGGCCTCAGAGTAAATTGGGGAAAGTCGATCCTCTTCCCAGTAAGAGGTGGCGACCTAGCAATTCCTTGGGACACCCCGTACCGAGTAGAGAGGCAGGGCTTCCACTACCTGGGCATATGGGTCTCGGGGGCTCTATCGGACTATGTGCTTCACAACCTGCACCCACTAATTGACCGCTTTGCCGGGGATGTACAACACTGGATGCTCCTACCCCTTACGCTTATGGGCAGAGCGGCCCTCTTTAAGATGATGGCACTTCCACGTTTCCTTTACATACCGCAAAACGCCCCACTAGCTATACCAAATTTGGAATTCATCTGAGTGGAGCGTCTCCTTAGGAAGCTGGTATGGAAGGGAGGGCAGCCCCGAATTGGGCTGACCACGTTGCAACGATCTATCTGGGAGGGGGTATAGGCGTCCCACACCTTAGGTCATACTACTGGGCCAGCCAATTAAATGTAGTCAATGACCTCCTCCACGGGGATCGCGAACTTCCGCTCTAATATGTGGAACTACCCATTATTCAGGACACCCCACCACTTGAAACATTACATCAGAGTCTATCCAGGCCCCCAGCACAAACGATGTCGACCCACATCGCGATCATTTGGAGGCAGGCTCACATGCACATATGTTGGGGGAACAAGATCACCACGGCAGAACCACATGTTGTCAGAAGTACGAAAATTGAACGCATGGTGGGTGAGGGTGGGGATAACCACGATAGGAGATATCGTTACCGATGGCTCCATCCTCCCCTTTGAAACACTCCAGCAGAAGTTTGGAATCCCAGCAGCAGAACACTACCATTATACACAACTAACACATGCCCTCAATGTTTATAGGCAAGCACTTATCGATGCACCAGATTGCACACCCCTGAAACGCAACCTACTCACACAACACATCCCTACCAAGGTAACAACCATCCTATATAAGGCCATTAATGCATTCACTACCCCGGAACTGGTCAGCCTCAAAGCCAGATGGGAACGGGATGTTGGGGCCATTGAACCTGAGGACTGGATCCAGGTTCTCATGCACCCACGCAAAATAGCAATAGACTCCAGAATAAGACTGATTCAGCTCAAGATACTCCATAGGGTATACTACCCCCGAGTGGCCCTTTTTTGGTTGGGGAAGGGCAACGGATCCAACTGCTTGAGATGCCAGGGGGAGGAAGGCACATTCATCCATCTACTCTGGGAATGCCCCAAAATCAAGACCTTCTGCATACAATGCTCCCAAATATTCGGAAGGACGCTGGGTCGCACGATAGCATTACAGCCTGCAATAATGTTACTGGGGGCCCCAGATGAGAACACCGCAAACAAATGGGACGGTATTTTTCTCTCCATAGCAATGGGCCTGATAAAGTGTGACATAGCGCAGAAATGGGGAGCCCCGGAGTGCGCAACAGTGGCTCAATGGTCAAACGAAATGGACATCTGTGCGGCGAAAGAACACAGAATATACACAGCAGGGGGATGCACAGCAAAGGCGACAAAAATTTGGGGAAAATGGGAAGCACGTGTGACTTGAGGACTGCCACCATTGGGGGAGGAAGAAGAAAAGGGGGGTGGGGGAGAAAGCACAGGAGCGCAACACGGAACTTGGCAAGTAACACTGTACTGGAAAGTGATGTACAGAGTGGCAAGACACGAGCAGATTGATGGACCACCCAGGTGACCAGGGGATGGAGGGCGGGGGGTAAAATGTTGGTATGTTGTATGTATGTTTTAAAATAACCAATAAAATGTGTTATTATAAAAAGATGTTATACAGCTCCCCGATTGCAAGGGTCAAAACAGGCACTATAATTTCAGACAAGTGGCAACTCAGTAGGGGGACTAGACAGGGATGCCCCTGGTCGCCCATGTTATATATTCTTGCGCTGGAGCCGTTGGCAATTTGCCTTGGGCAACAATACAGAGAGGTGGGGATTCGTACGACAGGAAACACACACTTGATATCACTGTACGCAGATGACAGGCTCCTCTATCTGCGCTTCCCGGAAGAGAACCTGCAATATGTGCTGGAGGTGATGGATCGCTATGCTGCCCTCTCGGGCATATCGGTAAACCCCGGGAATTCCAGCGTGTTCCCCTTGGGGAGATACAAAAGTATTCCACTGGAAAAACTGCCCATTCTGCAGATACCCTGGCAGACAGACGTTTTCGATATCTAAGCATAAACATATACCACAAGATAGAGGTAGAGCACAAACAGAGAAAGCCGTTGAAGGTATTAAAAATAGCATGGTGTTTTGGTCCAGATTACCCCTTGCAATGATGGGAAGAGCAGCACTGCTCAAAATGGTGGTTTTGCCCAGACTGTTACACTTTTTTGTAAATGTCCCGTACTTGATCCCCAGACGTTTCTTTGTCAGACTTCATAGCCTGTGAAGGGGCTTCATATGGCACAATTCTAGGAACAGGGTGGCCCTGTGGAAACTACAAAACTCGTGTGATAAGGGGGGCATAAACCTGCCGAATTTTGAATTGTATTACTTGGCGGGATAGCTACTATATGTAGCTAGGTGGTTGTCCGCAGAGGAATCAGCGGAAGCCAGGCTTTTGCAGGGTGATTCTGCCCCAAACTTCCTAAAAGAGACAGTGCGGCTGCACAAAACGAAAGTGTCGGAGATGGGGAGACTGCTGGTGCTGGGCTGGGAGGTCTGGCGCAGGGCATGGAGAACTGTGGGTGACCCAGACCCGCTCTCTCAGCAGGTCCCGTTGGTGGTGTTATGTGGGGGAGACTCCCAACTGATTAAAGGGGTTCGCAGATACTGGGAACCGTTGGGCCTGGCCCCCCTTGGGGTACATAAGGGCCAATATATATCACTTAGTCCAGGATTATGAAACGGGTGAGGGAAAGGTGGCCGGAAACAGTACTTGCAGAAGAACCCGATGCCACCGTAGAAATGATGTACGATGTCTCGGAAGGTGGGCACGAAATATCTTGGATATATGAGCTCTTGAGTACAAAGGCGGGGAAGGAGCTGCTCCAATTGAGGCTTGACTGGGAGGAGGAGGTGGGTGAACCCATGACAGAGGGACAATGGGATAGAGCCCAAAAGTACCATAAGGAGGTGTCCCGGAATGCGAGACTCCAGCAGATCCAGCTATATGTCACCCACAGAGCTTATTTGACACCCGGCAGAATAGCCAGGTTTGGTGGCTCGGCTATACAGAAATGCCCCAGGTGCGGGGAGGAAGCGGCTGGGCTGTTGCATATGTTCTGGGCTTGCCTAGAAGTGAAGAGATTCTGGGTAGAACTGAAGACAAGAATAGCCAGCCGGGAGGTGGTGCTTGACGTGGGGTCTGCTTGGGCATGTATGCTTGGGAGCTTCCCTAGGCCACGTAATCTAAAACATATTAGCAAGATGAAAGACCTGGCTTGTATCCTGGCCAAGCGCAGAATTGCAATGTGCTGGAAAGCGGCCCACCGGCCTAGAGTGGAGATGTGGTGGGCAGACCTCCTGAAATGGGCTGAAGTAGAAACTGCGGCCTGGTATGAAGCAGTCACTAGAAGGGGGGAGGAAGAGGTGGGCCCCCTGATAGCCTGGAGACAATTGGTGACTTTGATGGCAAACCCCCACCAGGTCAATCACGAAATGGAAGACTGAGATGAGTTGACGATAATTGAGACACCTGAAGATGCTCAGGTGGATGGCACGGATACGACGGCTCGAGTTTTTGGGGAGGGAGGGGGGGGGGAGGATGGAGGAGAGCATTAAATAATGTAATGTCTTAACATTGATTATGAACGTCCTAAATGGTTGTAATGCTGGAGTGTTGTTTGTTTAAAATAATAAAAATTGTTCCAATAAAAACTACTTATGGTGTTGCGTCATGAAGGGTTTGTACAGGTTGCTTATGGATCAATGACTGTCAACATATGGTCTAGAAAAACTGCAAAGGGAGACCGTTATGCATTTCCTTACTCTCTGAGTAACCTTTAGGAGGAGTTACGCAGAGCTGTTGTGGGCTTGAACTGTTGATACAGAGTTCCCGTTAAGGGTGAATGGACTGTCCATTGAACCTATGTGCATATGCCGGTCTCTATTGTCTTGACTACAACTAAAATCGGTCCAATGTGTGGTCCTCTTTATAAGGTTATTGTGATCGAAAATACAGTCTCTAAGTGAAAACCGCAACAAAAACAAACTGGGACTGAAAATATCCGCAAAGCTAATGCACTATACAATAATTATGTAAAGAACAATAAACTCCTCATTTTTCACCAGCTGATACAAATCACAAACTATGTTGTAATCCCAAACACATTGGTCCTCAGATTGTTTTGTCTAGACTGGATGAAAACACTTTTTGAAGGGAACAAAAGTCATGGTTTCTCTTATTTAATTTGTGTGCATATTGATTTACTTAATATGTCTGTTGAGGAATCGTCATTTTAAATCATTTTCCTTACCTTGACATATCAGTTGAGGAATGTTCACTTCTTTTGAGGGTGGAATGGATATTTACAGTCTCTTCTTCCCCTTCGACCACTAGATCGTCAGTGACGTCGTAAATTATGATGTCCTCTGAGAGCTGACCTCTTCTCTTTAACCCCTTCGCTGTTTGGATGGATTCCTGTGAAAAATACACTATTAAAAGACTAGCTTTCCTTGGGTACACGCCACCATTGCCCCTTGCTCATCAAAGTCAACGGAGCCTACATAACTTCCACAAATGTTTCACTCCCTCCCACCCCCCGACACTCTTAGGTTTTATCCATTAACACAAAGCTGACAACATTGTTGTAGTCAACAATCTTCTTTTACCCTTCCCACCAGCACATCCTCCCCATCTCCTCTCCTCCCACCCGAGTGTTAAACATACACAAACAGCACATATGATAAGTTAGCACATTTAAACCATTAATGATCACACATTCTGAATAGCAAACAAATGTAGTCCTTGTAGATGAATAGGACAAGAGAAACGTTCTCAGATCTCTTCCCAGATCCTCTCACTGCTACAGTTAATCTCTACATTGTTAAGGGTATGACTATCTTTATTACGTCAAATTCTGTTTGTGCATTAGTGGAGTGGGTGGTGGGGAGGAGCTCAAACTTATTCCACTTTCCCAGAATCGTTAATTTACCAGCAGCTGCATGACTAGTATGCTCTGCTCCATAAAATATATAAAGATGATCAAATAGCAGATCCAAATCCAACATTTCCTTAATTTTAGATCCAACTGCAAGCAATATGCCCTATGTGTTAAGGAGTATTGCAAAGGTCCAGTGCACCGATCGGGAGAATTTTAGAAGACTCACACTTGGGACACCAGGCTCCAACTCTTAGTATAGACCTGAGCCACACAGGTTTTGTTGGTAGCAATGGCTGACCAACTCAGCGTATTTTAGGGGAGAGACAGGGCTGAAGGCAGTACACAGAACTTGGATCATACACATAGGCCAAAGAAACCCCAACACACCAAAATAATGGTTTATTTTATATATACAAACTAAGATAAGTAATTTTTCAGAAAGGTAAGTACTATAACCCACAATAATGAACTCAGAAAAGCCAAGGCATTATTCAGAGTAAATAGACCACTTTGGCTCTTCACTAGCTCCCGGCTGCTTCACGGATTGAATTCAAATACCTCTGCTTCACCCACAAGGAGGTCTTCGCTCGGGACCACACTATCTTCACCTTTATCTTACTAAATACTCTCCCCTCTAGACCACTGCGCTGCTCTGGCTCTAACTCTGTGTGCAAAGCGTTAAACAGAGGGAAGGTGGATGTTCGCTTTCCTCAGCTGGCACCCTCCTATGGAACAGCCTCCCCCTCCCTCTGCGCCTTGAACAGGATCATCTTAAATTTCAGAAGCTTCTTAAGACTCTCCTCTCTACTGCCCCCTTCCCTCGCACCCTCAATGCTCATCACACGCTTGTATTATTGTCAGATTTGTTTTGCATTTACCCCCGTACCTCCCTCCGTGCTTTCCCTCACAATTGGTGAACGCACTCAAATTAGCAGAAATGCTGTTAGGCCTAGTATGCTTATTATTATTGTATATCATTCAGAATTTCCAAGGCCTTATGAATGATTGTATCCCATGTTCCCATCCCGTCTTGGAGCGCCTTGAAGCACTCATTTTGTGTCTAAGCGCTTTATGAACAAACAACCAATTCCCTTCTTCTCTCACATGCTAATCCCACAGTTGCTGCGATTGATGTCCTGGGCCCTTATGCATCCTCGGGGCCCTGACCTCCCGCACCCAAACGGCCCGGCTCCTGTCATCTGCACATACACCCTCCGCCCTAGTGGCTCACACTTGCACCCCTCGTGGCTCCAGGCTGTGAGGCACTCAACATTCCTAGCACTTCATCTGTGGCTCACCTATGGGCTCAGACTCCACAGCACTGCATTCTTCCTTGCTGCACTTGCACGTTCTGAATACTCACAAGGCATAGTAGGTTTGTCCTGTTTTCCTCTTCCCCCCCACTGCTCTTATATTTTGTGTTTTAATGTACTTTAATGTATTTCCCACTCCTGCTCCCTCCCTTGCCCTCTGGGCGCTTTGAAACAGTATTTTCTTATTGTATAAACGCCTAACAAGCAAACATTAAAATAAAAATAAATAAAATACTTGTATAATGGCAGCATGAAATTTAAACTTAAGTAAAACGTTTGAAATAACTTACAGAATATTGGTTTCAGGTACAACTGGATGAAACAAAACCAACATAAAGCAGGTAAATACTTGATTATTTCACAGAGGCCTTAGGCTTTAGCAGTCCATCCCCTATCTAGTTATGAGAGTCTCGGAGTCAGATTGGAAGGCAAAACGGGCAAGGCCCAAGATGTAGAAAGTCCAAAAGTTCCAGACAAAGTATTCAGTAGCAAGTAAATAAACTCTATCAGGGAAAAAGGGTCAGGATCTTTGGAGTAGGCTCCCAGTAGAGACACACGCGTTAAGCCTGGGCGAACGTGTATGGGCAAACTCACAAACACACAAATCAGCACTCAAGCAACACAGAAGCAGCAAAGCAACTCTAGGTAAGTTCTACCAAGAGTCTCACAGTTCCTTAGGAGTGAAGAAGCAGATGCAATAGCAGCAGCAGACCCGGACAATGGATTCTTGGTCAAGTAGATTAAAAAAGGGACACTGGAATGAACATCGCAGCAGCCATCGAGTGAAGAGGTTTCAGACAAAGGATTCTTCAGGGTTCTGTGATTTTGGCATAGGACTTCAAGGGGTGGAATCTTGCCTCAGGATGTACAGAAGGAGTCCACCAAAGTTTCGGGAGCATTCGATCTTTGGAAAGTGATGCACTGCACAGTGGTCACGGGTCCCAGGGTATTGATGGTTTGCAGTCCGTAAAGGTCACAGCTCGTCATGGGATTGCTCGAAATGCAGGTCGTCTTCGGACAGATTGGAAAGTCTTCCTTTTTGGGGCTCTCCTGACGCTTGGAAGGAGCCTGACGGCAGCGATTACTCAGAAGGCATCTGCGGTCATCTGGAAGTGACTGCGTACATCTCTCCTCTTCCTCCTCGTCGATTCTTCTGTTCGAGAGGGCAGCTTGTCTTCAGCCTCAGGATCCATGCCTTGTATGCAGTAACCCAGAGAAATGGCCAATCAAATAGCAGAGCAAAGGATCGCCTTGCTAAAGGGCAGATCCTGTCCTCGGATGGAATCGAGGGAATAGTGACGTACAAATGTATGTACTGAAGCCCAGGTGGCTGTATCACAGATGTTGCGAATAGGAACACCCCTCTGCAGGGCAGTAGATGCAGCCATACCCCTGGTAGAATGGGCCCGCAAGCCAGCCGGTGGGTCCTTACCCACCAAGCGGTAACACTCCGAGATGGCCAAAATAATCCAGCGAGACAGTCTGTTTTGTCACAGCTTGCCCCAAACGCTTTCCAGCGTAACCAATAAAGAGTTGATCGTCCACTCTGACCCGGGACATGCGTGAAACATAAAAGCTTAAAGCTCTCCTAGGATCAAGCCTATGGAGCCTCTCCTCTTCCTTACCAGGATGCGGAGGAGGATAGAATGCCGGAATAACAACCTTCTGGGCCAAATGAAATTCCGTCACTACCTTCGGAAGAAAAGAAGGACGAACTCTAAGGACAACCCTGTCCTTGTGAAATACAGTGAAGGGTGGCTTAACTGAAAGTGCCTGTAACTTACTCACTCTGCGAGCGGAAGTAACCGCAACTAAAAACACAGTTTTCAGAGTTAACAGCCTCAAAGGGCAAGAATGTAAAGGCTCAAACTGAGCACCCATAAGAAACTTAAGAACAAGGTTTAAATCCCAACCGGGCACCAGGAAAGGTGACAGAGGGAACACATTAGTGAGCCCTTTCAGAAACTGTGAAATTAAAGGGATTTTAAAGTAAGAACACTCTTCAGACGAGCGCTTAAAGATGGACAGCGCCGCCAGGTAACCTTTAATGGTACCCACTTGCAAGCCCCTGTGGGCCAAAGAAAGTAAAAAGGACAGAACCATGGGGATGTCACATGCAAAAGGATCCACATTCTGAACTCTGCACCAGTCGCAGAACTTACGCCAACGGCAACGGTACAGAGACTTTGTTGCTGGCCTTCGGGCCGAAAGCAACACCTCCATCACGTCTTCAGGGAGGTCCCAATCCTTATACCTCAACCTTTCAGAAGCCAAGCGTGAAGGTTGAGGGATCTGACCTCTGGATAGAGAACCTGACCCCCCTCCCGTGAGAGCAGATCGTCTCGGTAGGGAAGACGACATGGAGGGCAGATGGACAAGTCGAGAAGGTCCGGGCACCACGTCCTCCGAGCCCACGCCGGAGCAATGAGGATCATCCGGGAACCGAACTTCCGTAACCTCCGCAGCACTTGCGGGATGAAGGGGACTGGAGGAAACGCTGGAGATCTCATCCGCAGGCGAGCCTCTGGCACCAGAAGAATGCAGGATGCCATGAGGCCGAGCAACCTCAAGAACTCGAACGCTGGGAGCGTCTGGGCATGCTGAAACTTGTGCACCATCTGCTGAATGTGAAGAGCCCTCACCTGGGGAGGAAAACACTGCCCCAGGGAAGTGTCGAGCACTGCTCCGATGTACTGGAGCCGCTGTGTTGGCGTCAAATGGGACTTCTTTAAATTGAGGGAGAAGCCCAGCCTGTGAAGGGAGTGGCAGGTGACGGACAGATGATCCAGGACTTGCTCGGGAGAGCTCCCCCTGATCAACCAATCGTCCAGGTAGGGGTAGACGTGAATCCCCCCTTACCTGAGATGCGCTGCCACCACCACCATGAGCTTGGTGAAAACCCTCGGGCGGAGGTCAATCCGAACGGCAGGACCCGAAACTGAAAGTGCGAGTCGCCAACCGCGAAACTCAGGTTCTTTCAACATTACTTTTTATTGGCATTTATAAATAACAAAAGCTTCACTATCCTTTGTGACATTTTGCTAATGAGTAACAAACAAAATTAACATAACCTCAACGGAGGCGAATGTAAACGTGGGGGTGGGGTGGGGTGGGGGGTGGGTGGAGGGGGGTGGGGGGGGGAGTGTTTTCGGGGTGGTCCAGGGGGTGGTTGCGGCCGACTCATATTAGCGTTACAGGGCTTTAGTTCAATGATCGTGGTTGGTTCGACCGGCGTATCGATGGGCCGAGAGGGAAGTTGGTCTGTTAGTCCATTTACGTCAGCCAGCGGAGCGCTGGTGGCTGTTTGGCCACGCCTGGAAATCTCTGCACAAAGTCAAAGAGTGGGTCCCAGATGTTGTGAAACTGGTTTCTGTTGCCCAGGCAGATGGCTGTGATTTTCTCGGCTGCGACAATATGCCAGCACTTGACCCACCACACCGGGATCGCTGGGCCCTCCGGAAGTTTCCACAGCCTGGCGATTGAGATTGTGGCTGCAGTTAATAAGTGTGTGCAGAGATCCACCAGGTTACCAGTCCTCGGGAACTGACCATCTCCCGTGTCTCCCAGTAGGATAATGCCTGGGTCCCACGGGATCGATAGGCCCGTGATCCGTCGGATTTGTTCCAGGACTTCCCTTCAGAATCTTTCCGCTTTCGAGCATTTCCAGAGGACGTGAAACAGCGTTCCCGTCTCTGCACAGCCTCTCCAGCAGTGTGGCGGTATAGCAGGGTTGCATTTGTGTAGAATTTCTGGTGTCATGTACCACCTGTAGCAAACCTTTATAGCTCCCTCTTTATTCGTCATGCATTTGGAGGTCTTGTGGGTTCTTGTCCAGATGCGGTCCCAGCTGGTCGCATCTAGTTCCCTGCCCAGATCTCTCTCCCACCGTTTCATATAGGGTTCCTTGGATTCGGGGTCTGTCTTGTCCAGTAGCTTGAACAGGGTTGAGATCTTCCCCTTGGGTGGGGTTGCCACTAGTGTGCGTTCCAGTGCTGCGAGTTCTCTGTGCCTGTGCGTCCTCATTATGTCATGGGACAACCAGTGCCGGAGTTGAGCGTAGCGGAACCTCTCGCCTTCTGGGACCTGGAATTTCCTTTTGGAGTCCTCGAACGTAAGTAGGGTGTCCCCCTCATAGAAGTCTGACACGTGCTTCAGACCGCCCCCCGCCTTCCAGCTGGATATAGCGTTTTGCCCCCGACCTGGGGTGAAGTCAGGGTTCTCCCAAACCGGAGAGAGCGGGCCTGCCGTGCTTCTGCATTTACACTTCCTGGCTTCCTGCTTAAAGCGGTCTACTGTGTTCCTAGTGGTTGATATGGGTCCAACGCCTGGGGGGTGCTTGGGCCATGTGATGTGTGGGAGGGATTCTAAAGGGTATTGGCTCCAGTCCTCCTCCAGCTTCAGCCAACGGGGTCTGACGGTGCCCGGTTGCCACCTAAATGCCGCAGAGAGCTGGGCGGCTAGGCAGTACCTCTCGACCTCGGGGACTCCCAAGCCTCCTGACCCGGGGCTCCTGAGCAGGACTTTTCCTAGTCACCCGGGGCTTCTCCCCCCCCCAAACGAATTTTAGCATGTTTGCTTGAAGTTTCTGCATGGCTTTTTTGGGGACTGCTACTGGGAGGGCTTAACAATGGTAGATCAGTCTGGGGATCAAGTTCATTTTGTCGTGATCCTCCCCAGCCAGGATATTGCTTGATCTTGCCAGCGGGACATATCCGATTGCAGGTCTTTCAGAAGGGGCGGGAAGTTTAACTTGTAGGTGCGTTCTGCTAGATTGGGCAGGCGGATGCCTAGGTAGTTTAGGTGGGATCTGGCCCATGGGATCAGGAGACCAGCTGATAGTTAGTCCAGCCTTGCTTTCGGGATGTTGATGCCCAGTGCTATGGATTTCTTGAGGTTGATTGAGAATCCTGATGCCGCTTTGAAGCTGTTCATCTCTTCCCATAGCACCGTCAGGGATGTGCCTGGCTGTGATAGCTTCAGAAGCACCTCATCAGCATACAGGGCCGCTTTATTAGTGTCGTTCTTGAACTTGAGACCCTGGATTACGGTGCTCTGTCGGATCCTGGTGGCGAACAGTTCCATTGACAGCGCAAAGATAAGAGGCGACAGTGGGCAGGATACGGTTATATTTTTTGTAGAATGGTGCCGGCACTCCGTCGGGGCCAGGGGCCGTATTCTTCATTGAGCGGATCACTTCCGATACCTCCTCCGGGGAAACGGGATCCTCCAGGGTGTCGATCTGCGGATGGAGGGGCCGTGGGACCGTTCGCAGGTAGGTGGTGTGTGCTGCCGCCTCTGTGGGCTTCTCTGACATTATGTTTCTGTGGTGCGCGGTCATGATGGATAGCTTTTCGGGGTCCGAACAACGGAGGATCCCATAGGACTGATGTTGTTTCTGGTGTGTACTTTCTTATGCTTGTTCACAAGTAGGCGGTTGGTTTTGTTGGTGTTCAGGTAGTAATATTGTTTCGTGTATGTTAAAGCTCGGTCTGTTCGGTCTGCCAGGTGCATTTCCAGGATGACTTTCGCTTTGCGTAGCTCATTCCATGACCTTGTTGATGACGTTTTTGGTGGTTTGCCTCCTTCTGTGCCACCACCGATTCCAGTTCTTCTAGTTCGCGCTGGTGTCTGTGCCTGTGTGCCGCTGAACAGTTACTGGCCACTCCTCGAATCACCGGCTTCATGGCGTCCCATACCGCAGCCTCCGTGGGCCCTTTGCCTACGTTTTCTGTGAAATAGTTGATTAGCGCTTCCGATAGTTCCTGGCTGTCTGCTATGTCCGCGAGGAGGTAGTCTTGCAGCTTCCAGGTCCTGTGCTTCGGTGTTGGTAGACCCTCTATCTGGAGCTGTGCAATGACTGGGGCGTTGTCTGGGATTACCCTTAGCCCTATGTGAATGTCTGCGATGCAGGGGAACAGCGCGCTTGTACGAGTAGGAGGTCTATTCTGGAGAGGCCCCTGTGTACATGCGAGAAGAAGGTTCCCGTCTCTCAAAAATTCTGCGAGCCCCAGTGTTTGAGAAATCTGTTCCTGTGGGCGGTAGGATTTTGTCCGTAGTTAGACCAGGGGTGAGGTTGAAGTCGCCACCAATTAGCAGCTTGCCTTCTGTGAAGGACGTTATCACTGGGAGAATCCTGCACAGGAAGCGCTCCTGGGCTTCATTCGGGCAATAAATCGCTATGATAGTTATTGGGAGTTCAATTAAGAGGACCCTGATTAGTAGAAACCTTCCCTCAGGGTCCCGCTTGAATGTGACCCCTTGACAGAGTCCCTGACTGGCTGAGCAAGATCGCCACCCCTCCTCTCTTCTGTCCAGAGGATGCAAAATATCTTTTAGGGAATCTTTGGTATTCGATACGTCGCTCGTCTGCGGTTAGGAGGTGGGTTTCTTGTAGGCAGACTATATCTGCTTCCAGTTGAGCTAGGCGGTGTTCCACAGACTTCCGTTTCCAGGGGGAATTTAAGCCTTGGACATTCCAGGTGATCATAGTCAGATTTTTTTATTGGTGTTTGGGGTGGTCTGGGTGTGGCTGGTGGGTGCTGTTATGCTCCATGGCCTCCTGCCCTTGTGGTCGTCGGTTTGGTTGGCTCCTGTCTTGGCGGTTTGTGCCCCTTTCGGTGTCCACCCCTCTTCCCCCCCCTAACAGAACAAAACTTGGTTGTTTGGGCCAGCCTTCAACCAACGGGGGCTGTGGCTGGGCCAACGCATCCTGCTGAGGATGAGGCCTTTCGGCCTCTGCTGTATGGCGATGAAAGCTGAGAGTAAGAGCTGAGTGTTGTTTAGCTTCGGGAATACGACATGTGGCCAGCGGTTGTGGCTGGCGACTGGCACTTGGTGATGCTTGTTGGATCCCGGGGCTTGGGGCACCGGTGTCGTCCTGCTTTAGCCATCTTTACTTGGCCATTTGCTTCTGAGTGGGGGGGCCCCTGATTCGCCGGCGACGCCTCTCAACTCGCGACCATGAACAGTTGGAATCTTGGGGTTCTTCCTGTTCTGGGAGAGCGTCCTCGTTGTTGGTTCCTTCACACGCTCCTGGGTTCAGCAGTCTCTCAGCTTCGTGCACTTCACGTATCTGGCGGACGCTCCCATTCCATGTGAAAATTAGGGCTGTGGGCAAGCCCCAGTGGTACGATGTGCCTTTGTCCCTCAGCCATTCCGTGACTGGCTTCAGTGCTTTCCTTTCCAGAAGTGTGATCCAGGCCAGATCTTGGTATAGGGAGATGGCAGCGTCTCTGAACAGTATTCGCGGAGAGTTTCTCACTTCCAACATGATTTCTTCCTTAACTTTGAAATAGTGTAGTCTAGCGAGGACATCTGGCGGGGCCGGGGAGGTGGATCTTACTCTGGTTCTGTGGAACCTGTCGATCACCAGGGGGGAGTGATCCGGTAGGGTCAGGATGAAGCGAAAGAGGTCGCTCACGTAATGCTCTCGGTCCGCAGCTGGGAAGGAATGTGGGGATTCCTCTCAGGCGTATATTATTTCGGCGGGAGCGGTTCTCTGAGTCCTCCTGTTTGAGTTCAAGGGCTTCACATCTGGCTTCTAATGCGGCTAGCCTGTCTGCCCCCTTCTCAATCTCGTAGCTGTGCTCACATATGGTTGCTTCTACTTCCGTAGTTCTGGTCTCCAGTTCCCCTACTCTCGTTTCCAGGACCGTGATGGTGCTCTTCAGCTCTTCAGTGCCCCTCTGGAATATTTTGATTAGTGCCGCCAGAAGGTCCTGGAGGTCAGATTTCGTGACAGTCTGACTTGGGGCTTCCCAGAGTGGTTCTGCTTGTGTGCTCTCGGTGGTTGGGTCTCCTGGCTCCAGGCGGTCCCCTCTTCTGGATCTATCTGGCGTAGGGGTGGATAGCAGGGTTGCAATGCCTGCTTGCTTAGTTGTCTTTTTTACCATGGTGAGTTCCAGGCTGTCGCGCGGATACGCGTGCTGGGGTTATAGGGGAGGTTAGTTGGGTGTTCACTCGTTGCCTTGAAGGTGGAGGGGGGGGCTTTGTTCAGGTTTGCTTGGCTGCCTTTGGTGGGACACTCTGCTGGCCGGGGCCCGCCAGTGTTGAGTGGCTACTCTCCTCCTGAGGCTTCTTGGGTATGGCCCTCACTCCTTCATGGGTGCTAGCGCGAGTGTTCTAGGCTGGCTACCAGTGGGAGGCGAAGTGGTTCCCAGGTTGTGGGCTGCTTGTGCTTGTATGGGGTTTTATGACACCCTTGTGGGCTTGTATGGTGATGGCCCGAGCCCTTCCAATGAGAGTTTGGGTGAGACCCTGCTGCGGGCCTCAACTGGGTGAGGCTGTGCGGGTATGACCCGGCGGACCGGATTCTCAGAAGGTTGGCTGGTCTATCTTGCTCCCAGCTGCCATTGTTTGCGCTGTTGCTTGGCGGGTTTGGGTCTAATTGCTGAAGGGTAAGTTACTCCTATCTGCGTGATCCTATAGTGGGGTTCCCCTCGGGGGTCTTGCAAGTTGGGTGGCATCGTGGCCTGGCTCTTTGGTCTCGAGTGTGATGTGTGGCGTGTGCCCAGCGCTTGTTGGTGGGTGGCTGCTTCAGGGGTCGTCCTCTCACTCCTCTCCCTCGCGGTTGCCGTTAGGATTTCAATGCTTCCGTTGACGTGAGAGTGCCATGAGGGTGCCCAGGCTGCTTCTGTTTAATAGGCCCCCAGCTCGGAGCCGCTCCAGTGTGGGGAGTTGACGGAGGGGGCGGGGGGGTGTTCCATTGAGCGGGCTAGTTCTCCCGCTATGAGTTTGTCGCCCGGCAGGAGCTAGGGTATTGCAACTCAACTGGCTAGGCGCTCCCCACATCTGTCTTGCCCGTTGTGGACCGGGGGGGGGGGAATTGGTGCTGGTGGGAGGGGGCAGGACGCGTTTGTTGCCCTGGCTCTGCTTCAGTGGTGGAAGCAGGGATTAAGGAGGTGGCGTGCTTCTCCGTGCTTCCCCGGGGTCGCTGTATGTTGTGCGACTAGGGCTCAGGGCCGTTGCGATCCCCAGCACCTCACTACTCCCAGTCTGTCTGGGGCCGCTGTCCTCCATGCCGGAGGGGGTGTGGGTTGCCTGCTATGCCACGCAGCCCAGCAGCACGGCTCAGTGTTGGTGCTGGAAAGCTATGGGAGCCCTGGACCGCCCCCACCTCGGACCGCTTTGTTTTCCAGTGGCTTCGGCAAGGGGGAAATCGCCTGACCGCGGCCCGCAGCTGCCAGTATCCCCGCCTCTCACATTCACAGCCCTGCGTGCCACTCGGGATGCTATCTAGTCCCTGGAGTGCGTTGGGTGGCGTTTGCCACTTTGTCTCCTCTTGTTGGTTGTGCCCCTTCTGCGCTTCGGCTTGATTCCGATGGGTTGCCTTTCTGGGGTGCTTAGAGTGTGACCCCCCTGTGGGTGATGGCTCGCTCGGTTCGCTGGTGCTTGATGGATTCCGTGGTCTCAGCGCCGGTGTGCTGTGTCTGGTTCGGTGAGGCCACTTGCCGAGGGTGACACTGTCGTTTTACTGCTTCGGCTTGGGTGTCTTGGCTGTATTTATTCGCTGCAGGTGCTTCCTTCCACCTGGGTGACGCGCACAGTAGGTTGGCGGTTCCCCCACTCAGGGGGCTGCTTGCGCCGCAGTGAGCCTCCATAGCCGTTAGGCGAACTTCCTGGAGATCCCCACCGTTTTGAGAGTGGTTACCGCTGCCCCGCGGGGCAGCTTCGGGCTCGATTTGCATCGGGTTCCCGGTGTCGTGGAGCAACCGGGGTTAGACCCTTCTGTGCCGGGTCGCTTTAGCCATCAGGAGCCCTGTCTGGATAAACTGCGGCTCGTCTTTCACCGGATCGTTATCGTAGGATGCATGGCGTAAACCGGGAGCTCTTATGGAGCTGATCCAACCATCATGGCTCCAGGCCACGCCCCTCTTAGGGGTCGTCTTTACAAATTTCACAGACGATACACAACTTGTTATCGAACTGACCAGCTGTCATACCACTGACAATAATAAGCTTGCTTGCATCTACAGCACCATCGAAGCCAGGACGATGACAAATTGGCTTTGCTTCAAGGGAAGCAAGACTGAGCTCATGATCTTTGGATCACACCAGGCAAGAGCTAAACTAGACAGGCAAGAGCTAAACTAGACACAGAATACACCACCTTTAAGATCAAAGACACAAACGTAAGGGTCTCTGATAAGGTCAAGACATTAGGTGTCCACCTGCAAGCATCCTTGGGAGCGGAAGCCCATGTAACATATCTGAAAAACAATTGCTGATACCACCAAAAGCTGCTAAGCCGGATCGGGCCATTATTCAGTCAACAAAACAGCACCATTATCGCCAGAGCCACCATCTTATCCAGACTGGACTACTCTTGGGGGCCAATAAAAAATGCATCAAACAATGTCAGGTCATACAGAACAATGCAGTAAGGGCAATTACCAGGAAAAGTAGGGAACATCATATCACAGAAGACAAAGTCCCTTCATTGGTTAGCCCTGAAAGACCGGATCACCTTTAAAGCAATGACCATTGTCCATCACTGTATATTTGGATCCGCACCCGTATACCTAAAAAAGCAAATAACCACATACAAACCTTGCCACACCTTAAGATCCAAGGCGCAAGGGTTCGCAAGGCATAAAATAAGCAGTGTTGCATAGAAATCTGCTATGCATATCTGTAGGTTTGCTAATCAAATGGACACTTGTGTACCAAAGCTAGGTATTTAAGTTGCCCTCTTCAATGAAAGCACAGCTCGCCCTACATTCCTTTCTTGCCCTCTGTGTTCTCTCAGCCCTCTTTTTCCCTTTACTTCAAGTGCTAATGCAGAGAAAGTGCAGCAGTAATCATCTACTTTACACTTCAGTGCCAAAGGCATGTGTGGGAGTGCTAGGCAAACCAGGAGTAATCAAGATGATTTTTATTAAGCTTTCTATATTCTGTCTGCCAAAGACCAGTATGTGTCAACTTTATATTTTTTTAAAAGACAGTCGTGCAATCCATTCCTAAAATGCAAGTTGTTGCATAATGCATCATTACAATATTGATACTGTAAAACACTGCATCATCTCCATGCTTACAGTAAAGTTTAGGTTAGTGGATCTAAATTTCATAGCCTCAACTATATTTAATTTTGCTCGGGACGATGTATCATATATTGAGGGTTTTCTGTGATTGTATTGATGAAATTACAGTGACGTACCATTACAAAGTGCTATAAATATTGCAAGAAAAAATATTCACATGCCTTTTACATTGCCCATTGCAAAAATACCTTTTTTCGCGGGGACCTCCCCTACTCCTAAACTCTTGTAAATTCAGTCGTTCATATTTCCTGCAATATTATCACTGGGTATCCATATTGACGAGTAAACACTTTCAAAAGTGTACATGATCACATGAACAAATGCTTTTGATTGCAAACCTAGTTCTGTAACCTGCAGGTTGCATACATCTTGCAACTAGTGCTCAACCCATGAGCGAACCCATACTCCTTGACATTCTAGATTATCACTGTGTTGCTTTATACCAGGTACCCTGAAAGTGGGATGTCCACAAACTACAATATTCTACCTAGTTTGCCCAGTTCTCTGCCTGCTACGCAATCTATTTTGCTAAGTCTTTCTTTCTTCTTACACAATGAGTACACAAAGCAAACTAGAAGCTTACGCAAAGTAGTGATCAATAGTTCCATCCAGTCTCTGCAATACCAAACACTGTAGTTAGCCTCCAGAGCTCCCTTTGCTTTAGGATTATGTTTGCATTATTTCTTCCCACATGCAGGAGACAGCTGGCCTAACTGTTTTCATAGCCTTTTTTTTTATCATATCTACGTTTATGTGTCCATTCATGCAGCTAACCTTTTACATTTTACAAACACTCATCTATGGCTAGTCATTATGAAGGGCGAGTAGCATTTGCAAGATAGGTTTGCAACTTTTATTTAACATTCACTGTTTGCAGTGAATGTCAAATAAATGTTTCGCTACCCATGGCTGGCCTCTGGGTGGTAGCAGTGTGCCAAACATAAATCGGGTTTGTAGCGACATGCACCATTTTACAGAAATCGGATTTTAAATGTGTTGTCCTCCATTGCTATGGATCGAGTGTAATTCTCTTAGGTGAATAGGTAAACTAAGTTACCCTACCTGTAGGTCTAGCTGAATTTTAAAGAATTTGCATGGCCTGACTCCTCTCAATGTCTTATTTCAGCGGTACACAAAACTGAGGTATTATTGTTCATTTCATTTCTTGGGTACAAATACATTCTGGTGCCATTAACAACATTAGTACAAAATTGCTAATGAAAGGTGTCTGTTTGCTAATCAAAAATGTATAGCTAACTCTGCTAATCAATTTTTGAAAACTAATTTATGCCTTGGTTCGTGAAAGTAACTCACTCCAAAAAAGCCAATGGACTTGGATGAGCCTTCCCTACCAAAGCGGCATCTAAGTGGAACGAGCTCCCAAACAGCATAAGGCTAGAATCTAACTGCCTATCCTTTAGGAGGAAACTGAAGACACTGTTCAAATAAAGGACCAGCATAAATGCTAATGTCCATTTAATGTAATCTACTCAGAACCAGTAATCTTACTCTACTGTCCCGTCACTTTTCTGTTGTCCTTGTCTTCATGTAATGCGCCCTGATGCCTGCGGGCTTCGGCGCTATAGGAATAAATAAATAAAAATAAATAAAATAAACAAGAGCCAGTTCTCCTTAGTATTGCCTTAAAAGAATCACAGTTGGCGTCTTTTTTACAAGAGGATAATAGCGATTCCTGATTTCAGTTCTTCTACACATACAGCGTCTTAATATCATGGTGTCCAGTCTGCATCACGTAGTGTCCAACGGTTCAGGCATATTGTGCAGGGCTTTCTTTGCCATTCTTTGGTCAAATAAAGTGAATTGAATTATTTCAGCAACCTCTGTGATGCTCATTATACCCACTGTCTCAGAATGCCATCTGGTGAGGGTGGAATAGCCCAAGCATTTTTGATTTTTATTTAAAAAAAAAGAATGATGCTGATAATTCGGTTTCTGAAAGAGGTCTGCAAATCAGACCACCCCTTTCATAAATACTAATGCCAAAATTATAGTGCACACATATGCCTTAGTCTACACCACCATGCCTTCAGTAGCACAGGGCAGGTTTAAAGGTCATATGGACATTCCGAACTGCTGCTGAAACACATTTCCTGCAGGCACTTGGAGCATTTTTATCTCCTAAACCTTGGTTTTCAAACTTAAGTGTATCCCTTACTCAGTCCGTTGGCAAGTACATCTTAAAATACAAGCCATGATAGGTTGTGTGGCGCCTACTAAGAGCATACAATCATGCTGCCACATCAATTTGATCTCACACTAGTGTTGGCTCTGTGAGCGGGGCCCAGCTATGATAACTGATGTTCATTATCTGGCCTGACTCCCTCCACTACAACCATGTGAAACGATGGCCAGTGCTGCCTGCGATTCTCCTCCAGGAAGGATAGCACCTCACTCAGGGTGGTACAGGAACCTCTCCCAAGAGGTCTCCTGGGAACCGGTGCTTCAAAGGCAGCCCTGACATAACAAAAGCCTCCCGCCTAGGGTGCTGACCACTTGAGTCCCCTTGGAGTCAGCAAGTAGGAGAAGGGGGCGGAGATAGACTAGCCAGGAGGGAAAGGTGAGGTTTTCTACCTCTTCCTGTTCCTCAATTTCCTGTAGGCAAGGCATTCTGATGTAATGCCATAAGGCAAAGGATACCTATTACAGCAACCTGGAATCTACCCCTTAGAACAGGCTTTCTTTGGACCAATCACCCTGTGACATTTTGCCTTTAAAAGGCCTCTCCTTCTCAGACTCATCTTTGGACTCTTACATGGGCAAGAAAGATTCACTGGCCCTCTGGAAATACTGGCTATTTCAAAGTCTTTTGCCATAAAGGTGAAGACAAAGGCATTTGAGGCAGAGGCGAGCACCGTCTCCTAACTGTCCCCAGGGAATAGTGCGGGTGAACTGCTGCTGGACCAAGGCCTCTAGTGACTGAACTGGATTCAAAACCATAGTCAAGTAGGTGGCAGCCAAGCTCGATGGAGTGGGAGTGCAGAACAGAACACCACACCTTGTCCATGGAAACCCTGGACGGGGTCTCCCAGCAACCACAGAACCAAAGAAGTAACCCTGACACTCCCTGCATCTCAATGCCGGTTTGGGTACCTTTGAAGCTGCTGCAGGGGGACCACTGGAGTCATCCTTGACTTAGACGCTCTACTGCCTGAGCATCTCAGAGTTCGCTCGATGCCAACACAAACTCTGCAATCCCCGCATCAGATGCCTGCCGAGTCGTCTAGCGGCCCCAACTCCACACAGTCACCTGTTACCAACTAACTTGAGTTCCCAGCCAATGTGGCTTAAGTGTGTTAGGCAAAGCTTGTATGCAGTACCCTTTAGGTCCCCTATTCACAACTCCGACTACTGGTATAGGAAACCCAACCTTTCGTATATGTTTGTATTATGCAGTTTCGGTAGCAGGTTGAGCAGCGAGGCTTATCTGATGTCATGAGCACTGCTCCCGAGAAGCCAAGTCAAGCCCAGCATCCCCGGAAGCAGGCTCACGACCCTCGTCCCCGGCTCCAGCAAACCCCTATTGGGGCCCTTTGGACCATGCCTCTGGCGCCAGGCTCATAAGGAACCTCAGTCCCAGCGCCAGGGGCGCCAGGCTCATAATTCTTGCAAAGGTGCTTGGGTGGACCTACCTGTAGCAGACCATGCTGCATACTCACCTTTGCAAATGCTGGCAGGATGAAGTCCCCAGCCTTCTGCTGGGAGGAACTATTCCCTGAACTGGGACTACTTTCTTACCTGGGTGGGGCTGGTGCCACTCCTTAGCTCTGGAACACAGGAACTCTTTTACCTGGGCGAGGTTGAGGAAGAAGACACCCAATCGCGCCAACACTATTTAAACCACACCCGATTGGGAAAACGTGCTTCGCGTTATTCTGCATCTGCAGCAGGACGCTCACCGAGTCAGCTCCAGCATTCCAGTGACATCTCCAGCTTCAGCTCAGCAACCTGTGGAAGAAAGACACGAGAACTATACTTACCATCCAGGAATCCAGACACCGGCAGAACCTGCAAGCAAAAGAAACATAAGGTTAGCAAGTTGCAACACGTTCGCAGCCGCGCTCGCTTACCTGATCCATCTGTGCTTTCACGGATTCTTCGCGGCCTTCTCTTCAGCAGCCTAACGGCACCTGTAAAGACAAAGAACATTGTTAAGTAGGAATCGGGTGAAGGCGGCCGCATTTACTTTTCTTACCTGCTTTTGTGCGCATATTACGATCTCTTCAACCGCAGCAGCCCGGCACCTGAAAACAAGAAAAGACATTAAGTGCCATTAAAGACTGCAAGAAAGCCTAACACTTACGTGTTTCCCCACGTGCATCCGCGACTGGGAAAACGCCCGCAAGGTCCCGACACCTGCAAATAAGAAAAGAACATTGTTAGAGGTGCTATAATAAGGTCACAGATCATTATACTCACGTACTTCACACGTGCAACGGCAACGGACGAACAACGCCCGCAACATCTCAAGACCTGAAAACAGAAAACAAGGGACTTTATTGAGGTGTCATTGAAATTCCCATACCTACGTACAACCGCACGTGTCGCGCTCTCAGTGACCACGCCCTCAGCATCCAGGCACCTGAAAAAGACAATGCAAAGACTTCATTAAAGGTGCCCATCTCTTCAAGACTATAAACTCTTTATACCTACTGGCATCCGCTCATGCAGTAACGGCGGCATCACCTTTTGGCATCTCAGCACCTGTGCCACTTCTAAGGCCACAAAAGACTTTGAGGACCTCCAGTGACGTAACTGGAACCCACGCACCCCTGCATAAGTCGCAGGATGGAGAGCCCAGCATTTATACGCCTAAGGTGAGAGCTCACCAGGACATTGGACTTTCGGAGAGTTGGCGATTAGTGAGGAGGAAGTCCAGCCAAACGGTCATTAACCCTTTTTTCTTCCGCCTGCAGAAACCTTACCCTGCAAGCCAGACGGTCAATAAGAGGAAGCCCAGTCCAGAGAGTCATCCGAGCTCTACGCTTCTCAATTGAAGAGACTATAACAGTTCAGCCGGGACCAGCGCCTCCGTGGGAATAAGGTGAGCGTTACATCTGAAGAGGGGTCAATGTGAGCTGTAGGGGAGTTACACAGAGATTCACAGTGACAAGTCTTCAACTAAACACTTACACTCAAGGTTTCTTAAATATACACTTATTAATGTATCAGTCAGTTAGAATAAGCCTTATTCAGAAGGGAGCAATATAATAGTAACACACAAATGCATGTCAATACTGTACACATTTAGTTTCTAAACCAGTAAAGACCCTTTTGGGATGGCCCACAGACACAACCTACACCCTCAGGTGACTTCAATAGCTAGGGTGCTGGGGACATTAATATCTCACTGTTTGCATTTAGAATACTCTTAGCAGTTGACAAAAGGAAAAGATTAGAACAACAAGACATCCCAAATATTCTTAAGCAGGCAAATACTTTTGGATCCCCTAAGCAGAGTACACGAGGGAGAGGGGGGGGAAAAAGAGACTCTCCAGGTAAAAAAAAAAAATCAAGTCCTCAAAATCCAGCAAAGTTGCTGGGGGTCTCTAAGGTGGGAATTCTCCCTAACAGTGCACTGACACTGCGTTGATCCATCAGAGCCTGCACACTGCTGAAGGCAAGTCTTCCCAGAGTCTTCCAGCGCTACTGACTTGAAACTATCTGCCATTGCCAGCATCTTCCACCTAAAAGCAGCCAAACGGCACCACATTGCTGGGACCCGACTCCACCACTACATGACTTGACCCTGGATCGATGCCTAAAGTATCAATGTTAGGAAATATTTCTCTTTTGGCAACTTTGCCTCCATAGATCCTATGGACTCCCAATCCTTTTGCTTTGTTTTTTAACCTGTCCTGACTTTTTGAAAGGAAGTAAGGCCGTCAGCTTTCCCTTCCCTTGTCTTTCGCATTTGTTACAGGGAAACTGAACAGTACTGGGAAACTATGTTTCGCTTTTAGATTTGTGTAACTTTGTAAGATTGCACACAACATTTTACAATGGTGGTGTCAGCACAAATGTTTACAATGCTTGCATTATTTTTAGTGTTCACATTCACGATACCTGCGCATTGCTTGCAAAATTCACTAGTGCCTTAAAATGGCCGTGCCACGAGATTCTTTTCATTTTTATAAAATGTTTTATTTATTTTAACACACAAACACAATAATGTACACTTTTAATAATCACAAGCGAAGACATGCGAGTAAATAACCTCCCTCCCCAACTTCCAACGCCCGTTTTCTCCCCTGGGCCTACCTAACACAGTCCATTTTATATCAAAGCCACTTCATCCGTGGCAGCGGGTGCGCTTCCGGTAGTTGCCCCCGCATCTTGAATATCATGTACAGTGGCAGCTAAATCGGCAACCAGTTACTTCCACATATCTACTCCTTGTACTCCCCACTCCTCCTTGCTGCTGAGTGCTTCCCACCACGCCACCGTTTCTGCATTGGCCCATTTTAACATATCTCCCCACCATGCTAGCGCCACTGGTCTTGCCAGTGCTTCCCATCCCATTGCTATTCTCGGTTTCCTTAAGATATACGGTAAATCCTTCAGCTTGCTTACATGTTTGGTCCGCTCGGAAAGCACCCAAGCAGACAGGCTTTTGAAGACTCTACATCCAACGTGACCCCAGCATCCGCCAACAGCTGTGCCACCTCCCTCCAGAATCTCCCGATTTCCACAAATGCCCAAAACAAATGCACCAGATTAGCATTCCTCTCTCCACAATTCGACATGCCTAGACTTCTGCTTCATTAAACCTGGCTATTTTGTGCGGAGTCAGAGATGCCCCGTGAGTCACATACAGTTGAATCTTCTGGAATCTAGCGTTCCTCGATACCTTTTTATGATACATTTTCACTCGGTGCCATTCTACGTCTGTCAGTGGTGTTCCCAGGTCCGCCTCCCACATCCCTCTGATTAGTCCATCCCCCCCCCCTACTGCTGACATCAATAGCTCATAAATACGGGAGACTTCATGTTCTCCTTCTGACACATCGTAAAAGGAATCAACCACCTTATTCGGTGGCATATGCGTGTCGGGATCTGGCCATCTCCGTTTCAGCCCTCTCAGGAGCCTAATGTATGTAATATACTGACCTATATGTATCCCAGTCTCTACTACCAGATCTTCGAATCTCTGGGGTTTGTCCTCTGTGAACACATCTCCTACTGTGGCTACTCCCCTGGGCTCCCAACTCTTCCTTACATTCTTCCTGGTCTGTTCATCTGCCCTCGCAATTGCTACAAGCGGCACCTGCGGGGAATATGGTGATGCAGAACCCAACAGCCACAATGCCCTACGCCATGTGTTGCAGCCCAGTCGTAGCAGGAGGTGCTCTATAGTGTTGTGCAATTCAGATAGCCAAATCACTTCTTTCAAGAAGAACAGCTTGCTTGCCGTGTTTAACAGCCTCAATTCCGCGGTCAGTTCATCCGACAGCCATCTAGCCACATATGGAAGCTGACTGGCCATGAAGTACACCTCAAAATTGGGCAATTTGATACCTCTGCGGTCATATGCCTTCTAGAGCTTCCACAACGCCACTCTATTTCTCGACTTATGCCAAATGAAACTCCGGCATATTCCGTGTGAGTGACCGAAAAACATTTTCGGGATCGTGAAGGGGACATTAGCGAAGTAGTGCAAGAGTCTCGGCAGCACCACCATTTTCAGTAGTGCTGCCCGCCCCATCATGTTTAGCGGCAACCTCCCCCAGAAAGTTATATTCTTCTCTATCCTTTCCACTAATTTCTCTGTATTGTGCTTATGTTCCTCCTTGGTATCATGATATATTTCCACTCCCAGGTATCTGAATGTCGCTAGCTGCCTTTGTACCCCCGAGTGGGTGCAGGCTACCGTGCCACTAGATTTCCGCTTGTTCTTTGGCCATATTGTAGTTTGGCCTTCTTCCTGCGGAGCAAGCGTACCTAGGTGTGGGGCATGAGCGAACCAGTAGTTGTCCCTGATTGGACAACTCCTGGCTGCATGGAATGGTGCAGATCCTTACCACTATTGGGCTTGAACTTGCTTCCAGGCTGGATTGTGGATAAGAAGACGACTCCTGTAGCCATTTCTTTGTTGGAGCCAAGAATCCCTCACAGACAAACAGCTGACTGCAGATCTGAAGAAGACTCCTGTTATCCCTTCCTGCGTCTGACCTGATGAAGCCCTGTTGGACTACCTAAACTCCAAAGACCCTGAGCGTTGCTTCAGCCCTCAGACTAGGGGGACCAACTAGTCTCAACGCCTTTGAGGATCCAACCATCCTGAGCCTTCGGAAGAGTCAGTGGAGCACCCGGTTCACTGACCAGCTCTCTCGTGGGCTACCTCGCCAATAGCGTTGAAATTCTGCAGTTGCACCAGGTTGTCGTACAAGTTGCTTTCCCTGCGAATTTTAGCGTTCTAGCATCCAGTGATGCTGTCCTAGAAAAGGTTCCTCAACCGCGTCTGGAAGAATGCTCGTCGTCGCCTTTGTGCAGAGACAGTCGCTGGACCTTGCCTTCCCCCATCCCGTCAAGCGTCCTGAAGAGGCCTGCATTGGTGAATATTGCATTTCTTCTTTACCAAGGGTGGCATTTGGACCTGACCACAAGACTCCTTGCACCCACAGCTCCTGGGCAGCTCTTAGCAGAACCAAAAGTGGGAAGTCCAACCGTCAGTGACCACTAGTAGAACCATCAAATCATCTGGGAAAATTGAGTCAGTGGGTAAGTAAACAAAAGCATTTGAAACCCCCCGCCCTCAGAGCCCTACCTTCCCCGCTTCCCCATCATCCATAGGATAACACTGGGAACATTTGTATCCTAATATTCCGTTCCACTGCATTTTCGTCGTCAAACCTGAGTAGTATCTTCAGAAAGAGAATAACACAATTTACTTACCTGCTAACCTTGATCAATATCTTCTTTGAACTATCACCAACACAACTAAAATTTGGACTGCTGAAGTTAGGAGAAATCACTTGTAACTTGCTTCCATCTTTACTGCATTTATTTACTTACTGCCCATGTTGATTAAGTAATTTAAATGCATTTTGAGAACCTATGGTGAATGTACATGACATGCATCACTTACCGTAATAGCATTTCTGATGATTTTATCTGCTTAGATTCACATGCTGTGCATATAGTCCGACATCTAGTGGTAACCACAGAGTATTGCATCTGGTCTTTCGAGGATCCAAAGGGGGCATTGACATGGGCGTGCCTGTAACACTATCCCTAACGTGACGTGTAGTGTACCCAAAATCCGTCATGTGTCAAGGTCCCTCCGATTGTATTTCTTCTGCCGTGAGGGAGCCTTATGACCATCGTGAGTGAGTACAGAAAGAAAGAAGTAGTAGTAAGACGTCTATGTTCCTTCCATCCGAGCGGGGAGAAAGGGGGGCACAAGTGAATCTAAGCAGATACAATCAACAGAAAAGCTATTACTGATGCTTGTGAATCTGCTTAGAATCACATGCTGTGCATAGACTAGCTAGCAGTACTGCGGGTTGGTGGTGGGATGTGAAAAGGAACAGTAGTGAAAAGATGTCTTAGTACTGCTTGTCCCACCTGAGAATCAGACTCAGAGTGAGTGTCTAGGCCATAGTGTTTTGTAAAGGTCTGTACAGAACGCCAGGTCGCCGCTTTGCAAATGGACTCGAGAGGAACATTTGCAATGAATGCTATGGAAGCCCCAGTGCCCTGAGTAACGTGTGCTCTAGGCTTGAAGGGCAGATCTCTCTTGGCAAGAGCGTAACAGAGTGGGATGCAATTGACAATCCACCTTGAGATGGCTAATTTAGAGACAGGGTCCCCCTCTCTACCAGCTACCACTGAAACGAAAAACTGATTTGTTTTCCTTAGTAGTTTAATTCTTTCCAGATAGTACTTGACTGCCCTGTGCACATCCAGTGTGTGTAGGCTTCTTTCCGCCACGTTAGTGGAGTTCTGGAAGAAAGTGGGTAGTTCTATTGACTCGTTCACATGGAACTTAGAAATTAATTTGGGAACAAACCGTGGGCGAGTGCGCAGAACCACATCATCTCTGTGAATTGTGACAAAGGGGTCTAGAATTGAAAGGGCCTGTAGTTGACTGACCCTCCTTATAGAAGTGATTGCCACTAGGAAGGCGGTTTTGTAAGTGAGTGCTTTGAGGCTTGCCCCGTGCATAGGTTCAAAGGGAGAACCCCAAAGTCTGGTTAATACCACATTTAGGTTCCTTCCGGGAGCCGGGTTAGAAATAGGGTGATTCATTCTTTTAACCTGATGGGACGTGGTATAGTCTGAAAGTGCAATTAAGTGGACCTTCAGGGAATTGAAAACTAAACCAGAGTCTAGTAGGTGAGTCAGGTATGGTACAATATGAATAGGAGAGCAGTCAATGGGATTGATGCTCTTGGAATTGCACCAGATGACAAAGCGTTTCCATTTATTGGAGTAGCAATGTCTGGTGTTAGGCTTTCTGGCTTCTCGAAGCAAATCCATGCATCTCTGAGGAAGTTGGAGATGTCGAACTCTATGACTTCAGGAGCCAGGCCGCTAAATTGAGAGTCTGCGGGCATGGATGAAGCGTTTCCCCTTTGTACTGAGATAGCATGTTGTATGGCCAAGGTAGTTTAATTGGAGGAGAGAGCAACATCTCCATCAGATGGGAGAACCAGGGTTGGCGGGCCCACATTGGGGCCACCAATATCCTGGTGACTGGTTCCTGGTGCATCTTGTGCACAATCTTGTCGAGTTGGGGAATCGGGGCGGGGGGGAGCGTAAGGAACAAGTTACTTACCTGTAACTGTTGTTCTCCAGCATGGGTCTGGCATGGATTCACATGCTCATGAATATTCCCCGTCGTCAGGCTGGGAATCCTCGGTAAAGAAAAAACCAGTATCAGTTTCGTTTCTGATCTGTCTTTCGTAGTAATAACCAATCACTGGTCTCTGCGTCATACTGACCACAGCCAATGACTGCCCTCTACCTAAGCACCGCCTCTGGCAGCCATCTTCAGATTTGGAAGCACGTGAAGTGGCAGTATGACCAAGTGAAGAGCCGCAGAGGGGTAGGCGGGAGGGTTCGCATGTGAATCCATGCCAGACCCATGCTGGAGAACAACAGTTACAGGTAAGTAACTTGTTCCTTCTCCAGCATGGGGTCTGGCATGGATTCACATGCTCATGAATAAAGAATACATAGCAGTACACACATGCACAACCACGGGAGGTGGCAAAGGCTCAACATTAAGCATCACATCAACTCAACATTAAGCATCTTACCTCCTCACCAGGCTCACCTCAGGCGAACAGGTTGCGCAGCACTGCTTGGCCGACCCTGGACTCCTCCCTGGAATCCCGGTCGACGCAGTAGAATTTCGTGAAGGTGTGCGTCGACCTCCACGTAGCAGCCCTGCATATGTCCAGCAGGGGCACACCAGATAGGAACGCCGTGGTAGCTGCGATCGCTCTGGTGGAATGGGCTCTCGGACGGCCAGGCAGCGGTCGGTTTGCCAACCGGTGACAGTACATGATACAGCCGGAGAGCCATCTGGAGATGGAAGCCTTCGAGAGAGCCTTCCCCTGATTGACAGGTCCAAAGTTCACAAAGAGTTGTGACGTCTTCCGAAAACCTTTCGTGCGGTCCACGTAGAACTTCAGCGCTCTAGCTACATCCAGCGAGTGCAAAGTCCTCTCAGCCGGCGACGAAGGCGACGGGAAGAACACAGGTAACACCAAGGGTTCGTTGAGATGAAAGTCCGACGGTACCTTGGGCATGAAGGAGGGGTGCGTCCTGAGCACAACCCTCGTGTCGTGGAAAGTCAAGTACGGGGCCTTGCAGGAAAGGGCCTGGATCTCTCCCACTCGTCGTGCGGAGGTGATGGCCACGAGAAAAGCTGTTTTCCACGATAGAAACTTCAACGGGGCCGAGTGCAGAGGCTCGAACGGAGGTCCCATAAGTTTGGTCAGCACCACGTTGAGCTCCCACGCCGGGGCCGGAGCCTTCACCGGCGGGAACGATCTGAACAGTCCCTTCATGAACTCTTTCACCAGACGATGAGACCACAAGGACGTCCGGCCCGTGGTTCTGGTGTATCGGGAGATCGCAGCAAGATGAATCTTGATGGACGCGTGTGCCAGACCAGCTTTGGCCAGCGTCAGCAGGTACGGCAGCACTTGGGGAGCCGTAATCCGTAGAGGGTTAATCTTCTGTGCGTGGCACCAGACAGACAACCTCTTCCATTTGTGTCCGTAGCATTTAAGAGTCGAGGACGCCCTGGCCTTTGCAAGAACCTCTCTGCAATCGGCCGGTATGTCGTATCCTCCAAACTCTAGCGCTGCAGGAGCCAGGCCTGCAAGTTCAGCGACTTCGGGTCGTGGTGGAGGATGGCGCCTCCTTCCCTGGAGAGTAGATCCGCGTCCGCCGGCAGCTTGATTGGCGGGGACGCCGACAAGTCCAGAAGGTCCGGGAACCATATCTGCCTCGGCCACGCAGGTGCGACGAGGATCATCCTGCACCGTGACCTCTTGAGCTGGTTGACGAGCCGGATTAGCAGAGGCAAGGGAGGGAACGCGTAGAGGAACAGGCCCTCCCAGGGGAACGAGAAAGCATCGCCCATGCTCCTCGTCTGGGGAAACCTGCTGGCGAACCTCCGGCACTTGGTGTTCGTCGCCGTCGCGAACAGGTCGATCTGGGGTGTGCCCCACCGTCGGAAGAGGCGATCCACCAGATCCTGCCGTAGTTCCCACTCGTGGCACGAGCGCAGCTCCCTGCTGAGTGAGTCGGCGATGGTGTTTTTTATCCCTGCCAGATGAAACGGCACCAGAAGAATCCCTTGGGCGACGGCCCAATGCCACAGGTCCTGCGCCTCCTTGGACAGCGCTGGGGACCTGGTTCCGCCCTGTTTCCTGATGTAAAACATGGTGGTGGTGTTGTCGGTGAAGATCCTCACCACCTTGCCCTTGAGGGACGGAAGGAAGGACCTGAGGGCCCAAAACACTGCACGGAGCTCCAGGACGTTGATATGCAGGGACTTCTCCGTCGGGAGCCAGAGTCCCCTTGCGTGCAGATTTTCGGTGTGCGCTCCCCACCCTTCTAGGGAGGCATCCGTGGTCACAGTCACCTGGTGGGCTGGGGTCTGGAAGTCCATGCCCGCCGTCAGATGCGCGCGGGTGCCCCACCACCGTATCGCTCGTCGGAAACTCTCGTCGAGCTTGATCCTTTCCTCGAAGCTGCCCGTCGTCTGGATCCAGCGCGCATCCAGGAACTCTTGCAACGGGCGCATCCGGAGCCTGCACATGGGAATGAGGTAGATGCAGGAAGACATCATCCCGAGGAGGGACTTGATGGACCTCACCTTGGCCGCGTCGGCCACCAACATCCGTTGCACCTTGCCCAGGATGGTCCTGGTCCTCTCCTCCGACGGGGAGGCCAGAAGGGACACTGTGTCGAGCCTCGCTCCCAGAAACAGTGCGACTTGCGCGGGCACCAGGTGGGATTTGGCGTAGTTCACGGAGAATCCCAGGTCCGTGAGGAGTTGGACGGTCCTTGCCGTGTGGACCACGGCGAGCTCCCTCGTCTTGGCGCGGATGAGCCAGTCGTCCAGGTAGGGGTAGACGTGAATCCCCTCGCGGCGCAGCTGCGCCGCCACCGGTGCGAGGCACTTGGTGAAAACCCTGGGTGCCGACCGCAGTCCGAAGGGAAGGGCTTTGAACTGGTAATGACGCCCTTGGACCACGAATCTGAGGAATTTTCGGTGCCCCTTTAGGATGGGAATGTGGAAGTAGGCATCCTCCAAATCCAACGACGATAGGAAGTCTCCTTCCTCCAGCTGACCCAGGACGTGCTGGAGGGTGACCATCCGGAACTTCTGCGCCTTGATGAACTTGTTCAGGCGTCGCAGGTCCAGGATGGGGCGCCATCCTCCCGTCTTCTTCTTCACGAGGAAGTAACGCGAGTAGACTCCGGAGCCCCGAAGCCTCTTTGGGACGAGTTCGATGGCGCCCTTTCTGAGCATCGCCTTTACCTCCAGGAGAAGTTGAGGGACGTGAAGTTCTTTCCTGGCCACGGGGGGGACGCGCGGGCACCTTCTTTGAAACTCGAGCGCGTGGCCCCGGGCCAGGGCGTCCAGCACCCAACGGTCGGTGGAGATGGACTCCCACACGCTGACGAAGCCCGCCAGCCGGCCTCCCACCGGGGTGCTTCGGTGGGGGCCCGACCCCACGGCCGGTTCAATCCTGCTTGGACGCGGCCTTGCCGCCTTGGCCTCCTTGGCGACGACGGCGGGGTCCGCCAGACTTGCCTCGTCCTCTGTAGGCCTCTTGCGACGACGAGCGGGCCGCTTGACGGTAGGAAGCGAAACCGCTGCCGGAACCTTTGGAGGCGCCCTTGCCTCCGCCGCTCCGAAAGGGCGTCCGCCGTTGCTGCAGCACTCCAAGGGCCCGGGCCGTCTCAGTATCCGCCTTGATGGCCTGAAGGGAATCGTCCACTGTCTTCCCAAACAGGTTGTTCCCGTCGAAGGGCATGTCCAGGACCCTGGTCTGGACGTCCTGCCGAAAGTCCGTAGCCTTGAGCCATCCGCGACGTCGAAGGCAAACGCCGTTGCCCATCTGGCGGAACCCGGTGTCGGCGATGTCCGTCGCCACGGTGATGGCGTGGTCCGAGGCCACCTCACCTTCCTGCAGGATCTCAAGGGCCTCCGCCCTCTTGTCGTCCGGCAGAAAATCCAGCAGGGGAGCTATCTTGTACCAGAGTTCCCTGTCGTAGCGGGCCACGATAGCCAAGGCGTTGGCCGCTTTAATCGTCGTCGCCGCCGACGAGATGACTCTGCGCCCCATGGCATCCAATTTCTTTCCCTCGCCGTCCGGCGGGGAAGTCGACGTGGAGGCCGCACCCCCCCCCGCTTTCTTCCTGGCTGCCGCGGAGACGACGGAGTCCGGGGTAGGCTGCGCCCGGAGGCATAGGGGGGCCGAGTCCGGGACCCGGTACTTTTTCTCGTACCGGTCTCTTTTCGCTGGCGTCGTGGAAGGGTTCTTGAGGAGGGAAAGGCCCTCATCCCAAATGTCGTCCAACAGAGGCACTGCGAGGACCGTCTTCCTCTTGGTCTCGCGCCGTTGGTAAAGGAAGCCTTCCTTTTTCTTCTCCTCAGGGCAGAGTTGGAAAAGCTCGGATGCCCTGGCGATCATTGAGTGGAACGATCCAATCTCGTCGGGCGGAGAAGCCCTGGTGGGAGGCGACGACGGAAAATCCTCGTCGTATGCCTCGTCGTCCGTACCCGTCGCTGCCGTGTCAGTCCCCGTATCATCCCCTCGGGTGGACGGGGAGGAGGGCTGGACGGGGCGCGACGGTTGAAAAGGAGGCGGTGGATGAATCCTTCTTTTCTTGGTAGGGGGAACACCAGAAGGTCCCGGTTCTGGATCCCCCGACGGGAGAGGTTCCTCCGTCGGTAACGGTAGTCTCGTCCTTATCTCGGAGCATAAGGACTGTATAGCCAACAAAATGGCCGCTGAGTTGTCTTGCGGCGCTGGCAGAGGGGAATCCGACGGGCGAGCAGGGGCCCCGTCGGTATCCTCGACGATGTCGTCGTCGTCACCTGCGTCGGGGCCAATTCCGACGGGCTGGTCTTGTTCCACGCCTAGGCCGTGGCTTAAGACCTCGATCAGTTCCTCTTCTGAGGTTGAGGCCGAATCTACGCCGACGCCCTGCCCCCCCTTCTTCCCCACGGAGGGTTTCACGGGGGTCCTATCGATGGGCACGAAAGAAGACTCCCTCCGAGGAGGCAGGGAGATTCTGGGCCCCGAGGCCGCCACCACTGGTGCAGCCTCCACAGGCTGGGCCAGGGCCGCCGCGACCGTTTCGATAGAGGGCTTGGTCGAATGGATCAAGGCCTTCACCACCTTAGGTGCGCTCACCGCCTTATCCTTGAGGGAGGGGGCACTGCCACGCTCCTCCTCTGCCTTAGAGCTCGACCGGGGTCTCTCCAGGAGCTTCGCCGGGTGCTCGGCCTTCCTCTTACCCGACCCAGAGCGTTGGCTCGTGGTTGATGGTGCCGGGGAGGGTGCGCCCTGCCTGGCGCCCGTAGAGCCCGACCGTTCGGCGCTCCCGGTGCCAGCGGACTCGCGGTGCTTGGCCTTATGTTGGGCCCCCGTCGCCGGGGCGCCCTCAAAGGTCTTAGAAGACCGCTCAGATTTCTTCTTCTTCTCGCCAGACGGGCTCTTACCCTCCAGCCAGCTGGCGAGACGTTGATGGCGGTCCTTCATGGTCCGTTCCGACATGTTGCCGCAAAACGCACAGTCCTTCTCCACGTGCGTCTTGTCCCCATGAAGGCAGTAAAGGCAGAAAGAGTGTTCGTCCTCCTTGAAGACGTTCTGCAACTGGCATCCAGGGCAGGCCCTGAACAGCTTTCCGGGCGTCGAGCTTCCCTTCTCCTGGGCCATCTCCGAGACCGGGCCTGAGAAGCTTCTGGAGTCCTCCGAAGCGTAGCTCGACGAAATCTTCACCCTTGAGGGGCACAGATGAATCCGACACGGGTCCCCGTTGATCGGATGTAGGATCGGTGGAGCTTGAGGCTCTTTTGACCGAAAGAATCGAAGTTTTTGTGAAAAAGCGCGAAAAAATAGCACTAACGCTCGAGAGCAATAGCACGAGGATCCCAACACATGAACGTGCGGTAAAAATCTGAAGATGGCTGCCAGAGGCGGTGCTTAGGTAGAGGGCAGTCATTGGCTGTGGTCAGTATGACGCAGAGACCAGTGATTGGTTATTACTACGAAAGACAGATCAGAAACGAAACTGATACTGGTTTTTTCTTTACCGAGGATTCCCAGCCTGACGACGGGGAATATTCATGAGCATGTGAATCCATGCCAGACCCCATGCTGGAGAAACAAATTTCCCTGACCTTGTTATCCAGAGACCGTTTCCCTTCGATCAGTTCTGAAGGTACCTGGAGGCGTAATCTGGGCATTGTGAGTTCTCCAGAGTTGCGAACAAGTCGATCTATGGGAAGCCCCATTCTGCGAAAACGTTGGAGGAGGTCTACGTCTAGTCCCATTCGCACTCCAAGGGTAGATGGAAGTCTCAGCTGAGCAAGTTGACGTAACCTCGCCAGGACAAATGCTGGACACGCAAGTAAGTGTTATGCAGTAACTTTATTCCTTGTTACAACGCCATCCCTCATTAAGAGAGATTGTGAGCAACGACGCAGGTAACACCCCACCCGGCAGCAACAGTCATCCCCAAATGACAAAATGTAGAATCCTCACACGCAATCGCACACTGCACGTTCTCATTCCACAAGCCCAGCTACACATTCACATGCACATCACTCCGGCACATAATGCACATTACGACACATCCTCCCCCGTTCACTATCACAAGAAAAACTTTTCTTATAATACACCAACCCTACATAACGTGCGGCCAGCACGGAGTATACCAATTTCCACAAAACACCACAAGTCACCTTATCCCCAACCAGGTACTCCCCTCACTTCACCGAAAAGCGCAGGCCCCGGAATACATTCAACCCAACTGAAAAAAAAATTATAATTCGACAAAACCTCTACCTATAATGTTCTACCAAAAACACCACACAAGAAGTACTCCACACCCAGAAGAACCCTTACCAACACCTTACATACCCCGGAAGCCCAACCCACGAGAGCTAAAAATAACAAACAGAGCATCCACCAGTCCCAAGCTGCCCCTTGGGACATGGGCCTGCCACACCCATAACATACCAAGATGAACATACTAACACTCTAACCCCATCAAGCACCAACACCTCCCGTCCTGAGCTGCCCCTCAGGACAACGGACCTGCCACGACCGAGTACATTCCTGCTCGTCCTAGAGCAAACAACCCGCTACTAACCAATGAGCCTGGCCACTCCAACCTGTCATTCCGAAAGAAAATCACAAACACTCAATGACCCAATGCTAAGATCACTGTCAAATATTGACCAAAACCCATGCAGACTAAACACCATTTGTCCCAGGCCACTAACAATTTCCAATAATAAACCCTGAGGCCCAAACCACTGCCAAACGTAACCACATCACGAAAGGAATGCCCCCGCTAGACAAGCCAAAACCCAGATAATCCTAAGAAATACCAAGCCAAAAATAATAAAAAACAAAACCACAGTAACACAGTGCCAACAAACCCAATGCCGGAAATCCATAGGATAGCACCCCAGTCACTACATCATTGACACCACGAGTGGTAACCCAGCCCTGTTAACCCCTAGCCCAACCTAAATAGGACTGAAATTACCCCAAATAGCAAACTGAACCACCGTTTGATAAAATGCTACTGAGTAAACTAAACAGTGCACTACCACAAGAATCAAAAACAACTTGAGAGCAAACCGACCTCCAGCCAACATTCCTGTAGAGGCTCAACCTGTCCCCTGCCATGCATACACATCACAGCATCCAAACCAGGTGAACTATGCATCCCAAATGCGTATCAGTCACATAATTGCCCAGGAAACACATACCTATGCAACACCCAACGCGACCCACCACGTCATATTCTCATACCCATAGAAAATGACAAAACGCTATTCAACTAAATTCCGAATCAGAGACCAACTGTTGGCCATCCCAAAGTCCATCTGGTAAAGGAAAAATATGTTACATAAAATCACATTGGGCAAAAGTGTGTGAAGACCCATCCCCAAAGTCCATCCTGTAAAAGAATGTTAAACATCCATCCTGTAACAGAAAACACATTACAGAAAATCACATTGAGCCTTGGTGTGAGCAAATCCATCCTGTAACAGAAATTACATTACAGAAAATCACATTGGGCCAAAGTGTGTGAAGGCCCATCCCCAAAGTCCATCCTTTAAAAGAAAAATTACATTACTATCACACTTTATCCCACCGTCCCTTTCCTCCTTTATCTCCCCCCCAAGAAGGAAAATACATACATGTAAATAAAACGCAGTAAAATAAGCGTTCACAAAAATATACCCTTCATGCCTATTCAAACACCCACTGCAATCCCACAATACGGGCCACAACATTGACAATCACACCCATACACGCTAGCACACAGGCCCAAAAACAACTCACAATACAGAGGCCATGACTACAGACATCACACCACATTCATACCGGCCTCATCAACCCCACACAGTTAATGTACAACCAAATTCAAGTAATGACCCCACCCTGGGTCAAAACAACATAAGGCACGACATAAAGTCACCTGGCATGCCAAACACCAATGCCAAATCATCTTCTTCCAGTCCCCGCAGAAATTACCGTCTTTTCCTGCGTATCTCCTGCTGCAAATACACCCTGCACAGCCTTGATGGAGGATGATTCCTGCACCGTTGTACCACGGTGCCTCATAATCCCACCTCAGACATTTCATGAGCACCTCTCCATGCTCCGTCCCATTTCTTTGCTTTGTCACTGGCACCCCGAAAGTTTTCAGCCTCCGGAGTGCCGGCATTTCTCCAAACGATGAATGGGGCATCATGTTCCTTCCAGCCACGGTAAATGTCATAAACGTAGCAGGCCGCCCAAGCCATGCTAGCGTTCCATGCTTCCTCCAAACCTGGTGTGTTCACGCTCACTGGACCCTCTGGAAGCACAGACCGCAGGATTGGTTCCACCACCAAACCAATCGCAGAGCCGCTATAAAACGTGGCCCACTAGTTCTGACGTGCCATCAGCTGATCACAACCAGGTCTAAAGCAGCGCCGGTCAACGCTCCCAACCAGGCCTCAAGAACTGTACTTCGGAAATCCCGGACTGTACACAGGAACATCCACCTCGGGGCACCAGGACTCCCAACTGCCAAAGCACCACTTGCTAGAACACCACCAGCCGGACTCAGGATGCAATATGTGCCCAAAAATTCTCACGCCTTCGAGCAGGCCGCCGACGCCGCCCTCTCTGCCCACCAGCGCACACTTGTGGGGACGCGCTGTACTCCAACGGCTCACCTCACCGCCCTCCGACACACGGCTTGTGCGCCGAGTCACCAAGGAGGACACAAAAACACGGCCAGCTACCTCCGACGTTCTCTGCAGTCCCTCCCGGGTGGGTTTATTTACAACCAATGGAGGGCAGTGTCGCAGCTCTTGCGCCGTCCCCTCCACAACAGCAATGATCCTCGTCGCCAGTTGATATAACCTCGCCAGGATAAATGCTGGACACGCAAGTAAGTGTTATGCGGTAACTTTATTCCTTGTTACAACGCCATCCCTCATTAAGAGAGATTGTGAGCAACGACACTGGTAACATCCCACCCGGCAGTAACAGTCATCCCCAAGTGACAAAATGTAGAATCCTCACACGCAATCGCACACTGCACGTTCTCATTCCACAAGCCTAGCTACATATTCACGTGCAAATCACTACGGCACGTAATACACATTACGACACAAGTCTTCCAGAAGATGGACTTCCCCTGGAACATGTTGAGACAGTAGGAACATCTTGTGTTTGAGAGCCCACTTCCAAATGTTCTGGGACAGTTTGGATAGTCCTGGTGAGTGAGTGCCTCCTTGCTTGTTCAGGTATTACATGGTCGTGGTGCTATCCGTGAGGACCGGTACTCTCTTTCCCTGCAACTGTCTGAAAAGCCTTGAGGACTTTTAACACCACTAATAGCTCTAACAGGATTATGTGGTTGGATGCTACCGCTGGGGACCAAAGGCTGTGCGCTGTCTGCTGAAGGAGGTGAGCCCCCGACCCTGTGAGAGATGCGTCTGCCGTGAGAGTGGCTTCTACTGCGGGGGTGGTGAAGGTGTTCCCCTTCAAGAGGTTTTCCTTCGATCACCACTGCAGAGACAGAACGAGGGCTGCTGAGAAAACCACTAGATCGTCCCATTGTCTGCTGGCCTGACACCACTGGCTGTTGAACCACACTTGCATGGGGCGCATGCGCAAATGTGCTTGAGAGACAAAGTATATGCAGGATGCCATCATCCCCAACAGTCGCATGGCCTTGCGTACCGTCACCTCTCGACTGGCTACATATTGAGAGATCTGAAACATGTTTTGAAGCTCCTCGTTGGAGGCGAAGACGAGGCAGTCTTCTGTCCGAATTAGGGCCCCCAGAAATTGCTTGACTTGGCTAGGTTCTAGGCTGGATTTCTTCTCGTTTATGGAGAATGCCAGGCAGAAGAGTAGGTCTATCGTCTTTAGGGTGTTTGACAGGCATGTGCTGTAGGAATCCCCTGTTATGAGCCAGTCGTCGACGTACGGGTATACTGGGATGGATTGCCTGCGCAGATGAGCTCCTGCAACTGCCAGTACCTTTGTAAATACTCTTTGGACTGAGGCAATGCCAAAGGGGAGGACCTTGAACTGATAGTGTTTGTTTTCTATCATGAATCTTAGGTATTTCCTGTGTGCTGGCAACATTGAAATATGAAAGTATGCCTCTTTCATGTCCAATGTTGCCATGTAATCCCCTTGCGCTAGCAGAGGGATTACCTCTTGCAGTGTTACCATCCAAACATGTTCGCTGGGCGCAAGTCTAGCACAGGGCGCATGGTGAGATCCTTTTGGGTACAAGGAAGTACACTGAATAAAATACCCTTGTTTACTTGTAGAACGGGGACGACTTCGATTGCGCCCTTTTCCTGCAGGTTCTTGACCTCTTGCAGCAGGATTCTGTTTTAGACGTCTGGACTTCGGTGGTCTGAATCGAGGTGGCTAGCTTAACTCTATGCAATAACCACGGGTGACGGTCTTTAGCACCCACTGGTGTGTGGTAATCCCCTCCCATGCGTGCAAGAACGATGTTATACGTCCCCCACCCGGGGAGGTCTGGGAGGGGACCCAGATCCGAGAGTCATTTCTGAATGGAGGCTGGGGAGCCTCTAGGGGTGGTATTGTGACCCCCTTCCTTTTCCACAGCCTTGTCCTCTAGGGGGATACTGATTTGAGGCAGCAGAGCCTTGTCCTGAGCACTATGTGTTACACGTATTGGTTATGTGGGGAACGAGAATAGGACTGTCCGCAAAATGAGAAGCGAGAACGTCCCCCTCTCTGTTGAAAGGGGCTTTGAGTGATCTAGTTCAAAGATTTCAAAGTCTTGTGTTCTTTCTTGTCAGTTTCTAGCTCCTCATCTACAGTCTTGCCAAACAGGTTACAATCCCCTACTGGTTTTTTGATGAGACGCTTGTGTCTCCGGTTTGAACCCTGAGTTCTTTAACCAGGCGTGTCGTTTCAGAAGGGTACCCTGGGCCAGGGTTCTCCCTGCTGTCTCTGCAGCATCTAAGGTGTTTTTAAGGATGCTATGGTTTACTTGCTTACCCTCTGACACAATTGTAAGCCGGCGAGAATGCACTGGTTCGGGGACCTCCTGCAGGCCCTCCTGTAGCAGGTTCCATTGAACATCACAATAGCTAGCCAACAGCGTGGTATTGTTGGCAATCCAGGTGGAATATGCTGCTGCAGTAGTAATTCCCTTCCCTAGAGCATATTGTTTCTTGCATTCCTTGTCCGGTGGTGCCTCACCTGTGGTGACAAGGGTACCCCTGCACTCTTCCTTGTTGCAATGACCACGAGGGAGTCTGTAGTGGCATGTCCCTGAATATAGAGGGGGTCAGTAGGGGAGGGGTGAAAAACTTTCACCACCTGTGGGTTCACAGCCCTGGTCTGTGAAGGTGTTAGTAAGGAAGGGTCGGTGCGCCTTTTAATAGAGTGAAGTAAAGGGATAGCCTAGCTGGCAGGAGGCTTCTCCTTTAAAATATCCTCCACGAAATCTGAGTCTTGCGCCGCCTCTTGCGTGGCTATTTGGAAGTGGTCGGCTGCTTTTTTCAGAATGGCGTTAAGCGCCATCTGGTCATCTATAGGAGATGCCTGACGCAGAGGTGGGGAGGAGGGAGGATCCATGCATATGGTGTCAGGATCCGGGGTATGAGTAGGTGGCAGCCATGGTGGGTTGTCCAAAGGTGGCTCATCTCCCCCAATCTGTGGCCTGGTCAGTGGGATCCTCAAAGGGATCATCCTCTTGTAAATAGGGGTCATGAGGAACCTCCTCTTGATCCGTCAGGTCAAAGACCTCCTCATGAAGAGGGCCAGAGGTTCTCTAGAATTTGACCACTGAGGGGTAAAGGTCTTCTTCACTAGGCCTTTTAGGCGTGAACCTTTCAGAGAAGTACACACATTTTGCAAGCCTATTCATACAGCCTTCAAGTGTTTCCCTGGTCCATAAAGAGGAGCCAGAGGGGGGAAGGGTTCCTCCTGGGAATCTAACTGCCTAGAACGCTGAGATTTTTCTGAGAGAGTTCTTGTTAAGGGCTAGGGACTCTCAGAATAGTCATCCTGCCTTTCCCTGCGTGTGGACGTGTCTTTCGACTTGTCCTTGGGTTTACTGGTTGCCAAAACGATCTTTGCAAGACTATCGCAGATGTTAGGCGGTTCCGGGAGGGGATTAGTCTGTTCAAGTGGCTTTGCCGTAGACTTCGATGTAGCCAAAACCTTATGCGTCGGCGCGCTCTGGAGGTGTGTCGGTGGCCTTGTGACTTTTGGTGCTGGCGCCCTTGTCTGTATAGTGCCCGGACGCATGCAGCTTACGTGGTTGCGGGGAGGGCTGCCGACTGCGCGGATCGGCGGGTGCCGTAGAGGAGCTGCGCTTACCCATTGGCGCCTTGGACCATTTGGACGGATCCGTCGAGGTGGCACTGGGGGTTGTGTGCTTGCTTCTATGAGTAGCGGGTGCGTCCCTGTCGCCGGGGTGTACATTCCCCATAGCAGAACTATCGTCTTGCCTGGTGGGGCTGGGGAAGGACGGTTTGGAGCGCAATCACTACGATGAGTGGCCGATGGCATCCATAGCGGATGCCACGGCCGTCACTTACCTCCTCATCACTCTCTGCGCCTGTGGCAATGGGGGAGCTACCCTCGGCCTGCATCATGGCGTAGGCAGCCCACCGCTTAACTCGAAGCTTCTTGATCATCTTAGGACGCAAGAGCGGACAAGATCGACAGGACGACACGTGGGTATTGCGAGCAAGACACTTATTGCACCTCCAGTGCGTGTCCTTCCAGGGGTACTTGCCTTTACAGGAAGTGCAACATTTAAATGGTATCCTGTCCATAGCTCAGATGTATTACAGCGACGGCAACACCAAAGGGGCAAAGAGCTGGGTGAAGGAAAGACTTTCTAAATAAAGAAAGAGACCCCCCAGACACCACTCTCCCTACTGTATAGGCCGGCCAGAAGGCCCAGCCACGTGGTTGACAGCATCGACCGGAGCACCAGCCGTCAAAGTTTGTTCTTTCGCCATCTTCAGCGGTGGTTGAGAAGTAATCGTCAAAGAGGGGATGAATAATATTTAAACAACCGGAGGTCGGGAAAGAATATAATTTTGCAATTTGTAAGAGCTCCGCATAAGGCGACCAGCTAGCTGGGCGGAAAAAACAATCTGAGGGACCTCGACGCATGAGGGATTTTGGGTACACTACACGTCACGTTAGGGATAGTGTTACAGGCACGCCCATGTCTACGCCCCCTTTCGTTCCTCGAAAGATAAGATGCAATACTCTGCGGTTACCACTAAGTGTTGGACTATATGCACACCATGTGATTCTAAGCAGATTCACAAGCATCAGAAATGTGTATTATTGAGCATTTTGCGATATCACATACTAGTTTCATTTTTAGTGTGCGTAGAGGCCTAGAATAAATATTAGTATGTTTCTACATACCTTGATAAATTGAATTATTGTGGATTATATTAGTATTAGGGAGAATTCTCATAAATTTGCTAATTCCCTTCACCTTAGAGACACCGAGCAACTTTGCTGGATTTTCAGGACTTGATTTTTTTACCTGGAAAGAGTGAGCCTTTTTTCCCCCCACTCTCATGTATTTTGATGAGTGTTTTACTCTTGTGTTCATTGATTATGGAGTTTTAGACAACTACATAGGCATCATCGTTTCATGTTTTTTACACAGCACCCCTTTTTTAGGCTGTCCCAAGGTTTAAATACCTACTCTGGGATAAACTACTGTTTCCCAGAGAATGTAATGTTAAATTGACTTCACTGGTCTTTTTAAATTCCTAGACCCAGCACACACTATCTACCTATAGAGTGCTGGAGGGGTTACCTAGAACCCCCTGTGTCCAGAAACTCATGTAGCAGTCAAATGCTACCCTTTCCTATCGAAATGGCTGGTGGCAGTGGTTTTACAAGGAACTACCATGATTTTTCCTGACCGCGAACACGGTAGCTAAAAATCGCAAGCGCCATGTTTTTCAAGATGGTGCCTTAAGCCCCTTTGTTTAAACAGGTCCCGGTCTTCTTTTTTCGCCATTTCTTTTTGGAAAGGTCCTTCTAGAGTGCGTCTCTGCGTGCCAAACCAGGTTTGGTCCCTTTGTTTCTATGCCTTTGGCGGGCTTCAGGACTGAAGACCGCCTCTGGAGTCTGAGTGTCTGGGGTGGGCAGGAAGTGAGGGAGGTGCCCGGAACTCCCTGTGCTTAGTCTCCTAGGAGACCCAAATGCACTCTAGCGTGATTGGCTTGTTGACTGCCCGGCAAGGACAGCCACCCTGCTGGCTGAGTGGCAGCTAGGCTGGAATGAAAGGGAGAAAACTGTTTAAAAGGTGAGTCTCTGACTGGAAAGCAGAGGGACGAAAGAACCGAAGACGAGCTGGAAGAGGACGGCTGCTGCAACTCCTGGACCGTTGGTTTGCCCAGTGAAGCCCTGCTGCAGGACCGAATCGCCAAGTTCATCTTGACAGAGAAGCCCCTTTCAAGGATGACTTTTTCCTTTGAGTTGGTGGGACCAATCAACTCGTAAGCCACCTGGATACCATTCTCGTAGCTGGTTAGGATTAATGAGGGGGAAGGACACCAGCTTGTGTGCTTGACGACAGCTACTCGAACCGAAGATCTTCCATTTTGCCAGCTTCTTTGACCCGTCCCCGTGCAGTGCAGGAGTCCCCCGACGTCCTCCCACTTGTCCCCACAGGAACAGAGAGATATGCAGGAACTGCCAAGAACCAACGTCTTCGGCTGCATCTTTTCTTCATATTAAGGTACTGTGCCAACACAATTGAGAGAACTGAAAGTTTGTGAAACTTTCCAAACTTGCAGGTCTAATCAGCTTGTGACCCAACATATGATTCTTTTTCGTACAAACTACTTCTGAAAACATTGGCAAAGACCTTACCGTTTACTACAAGAACTGCTCTTTCCTATCCAAGACACTAGCCCATTGACTTTGGCCGAGGCCTATTGAATTGAGTCTTCTAGTGAACTGAAACTATTTGCACTGCCTAAGAACGTATTTGTGATCTAGTCTATTAACTTGTGCCTTTTAACTCCCATTCAAAGTAACTGAAATACCATTTTGCTCCTATTTTAAGGGAGCTTAATTTACTCAGAAACATATTGGTTTGGTATTGAAGTATATTTGCGTATAATATTAAGTTGCCTCCTTCTAGTGAATGTTTTCTAAATGACTGTGATACAACCTTGAGTGCAAGTGTCTACTTGAACCACTGTGATTCTAAGACCTCCTTGTGACCTCCTTGTACTGCTCACATTCCCTCTTGAGATCAGCCTGGCTGCTCAGATCGCTACCACAAAACTGTGTAGTACAGACTAATACCAAAGGTTGGTTTTGCTTACACCTGTAGTCCTAATTGTATGTAGTGGTCCCAGAGGGTACTGCATGCAATTCTGCCCCACAGTCAGTCAAGAATGTCTCTGCACCACAATGATCATTAAAAGAATGGGTTTGGCCATCCAGAACCACTCTAAACATTGCCTTGTATACCATGTAGTTTTTCAGATTCTTGCTCGGTCTTTGGTCACAGCAAATGCGCTCCTCTTCTCCGGCACATCTCTACTTAAGTCTCCAAAGATCATTATCTAATAAAATCCCCAGGCAAGGTCTCCCAACTCACGTGGCTCTTTTTAAAAACGCCTCTTTCACAGGAAACCTCAAACACGTTACTACAAAATGTCTTGGTCTCTGCACCACAGCTGGTTTTAGACCCAAAGATCTATATACCCTCTCCATTTCCAGTGGCACTTTGGGATCCTTGTTAAGCAATTTAAGCAAACTCTTCTCCAAAAAAAATCAATTGGACAACCCTTCTCAATATTTTCAGGAAATCAAGCGATGCAAATATTGTTCCTCCTGGAAATATTTTCTTGGTCAGATTTTAGTACATAATCGCTCATTCTGAAGTTGTAGGTCTCTATTCTACTCAGTCATCCTCTGTGTATCTTCATCCATTGAGTTTAGATGACCCTTCACAGAGTTAACTTTAGTGGGCAGCTCAAAATATTTTTCTTCTGAAGCAAACAGCTTTGATCTCTGCAATGTCAGAAGTCACTTTGGTCAGGAGTTCTAGCAGTTTGTCTTCTCGCCTTTCATTGTCTTTGGTATGTTCTCACAATTCTGCCTTTTCGCTGGTTGGGTTGTTTCTGAAAGACTTGAGTTAGATATTGTTTAAGGGCATGGGTATAGAGGTCACAGGAGCACAGCCTTCAAGCTGCCATCCCTGGAGCTGCCGGTTCAAGAATTCTAGAAATCAGTCTTAACAGTAAATACTCCTGGTTTGACAGCAAAAAGTCTGGCTCAACGACATTGAGGCCCAAAGACAAGAACGCTGGTACTGTGAAGAGGCCATGACCCCTGGTAGGGAGAATTGTCAGAAATGTGCTAATTCCCTTCTACCTTAGAGACCCCCAGCTCTTTTTGCCGGACTTTAGGACTTTTAATTTCTAAACTGGACAGAGTGAGACCTACTTCCCACTCTCTCATGTATTTTTCTGTGATTTAGACTCTGTTTCTTGCATTTCACATTGTGACACACAGCACCTTCAGTGCAGTGACACAAGGAAGTCTCTTAGATTTCCCAAAGGTTTAAATAACTTCTTTTGGTGAAACTACTGTTTCCAAGAGCAGGGAAGTGAAATTGACTTTACTTACAATTTGTAACCTTCTAGACCCAGCACCCACGATCTTACAATAGGTGCTAGAGGGGTTACTTAGTATCCCCTTTGTCTAGTTTCTCATGTAACATTTTATGTTACCCTTTCTACAATTAATAGCTGGTGGCAGTAGTTTACTTTTTCCTACCATTGTGTGTTTTTACCGTGGGCGGCAATAGAAGCTGCAGCATGACACCCATGGGTGCCCATTTCATCAAAATTACCCCGGTCGTCTTTTTTTCACCATTTCTTGTCGGGAAGGTCCTTCTTGAGAATTACTCTGCTTGCCAACCCAGGTTTGGTTCCTTTGTTAGTTTTGTCTTTGGCGGGATTCACTAGTGAAGCCCGCCTCTGGCTCCAGTAAGTCTGGCAGGGGCAGGAAGTGAGGGAGGTGCCCGAATTTCCCTATGCTTAATCCCCTTGGTTACAAGAATGCACACAAAGGTGATTGGCCGGCTGGCTGTCCAGCATGGACAGTACCCTGCTGGGTGATTGGCAGCTAGGCTGGAATGAATGGGAGAAACCTGCTTAAAAGGCGAGGCTTTTTGGCTTGGAAGGCAGAGTCGACCACTGGACGAAGGAATACGAAGAATAACTTGGAAGAGACGCTTGCTGCAACTCCTGGACCGTTGGTTTGGCCAGTGAAGCCCTGCTGCGGTGCTGAAGCTCTGAATTTGCCTAGACTAGAGAAGCCCTGCAAAGACGACTTCTCCCTTTGAGTTGGTGGGACTAATCAACTCCAAAGTAAGCCAGTCTGGGCATCCTCTCCAAGCTGGTTGCATTTCCACTGCTGCTGCTGATGGAAACGAAGAGCCAGGGAGAGGAACATCAGATTGTGTGTGTTGCTTCTAAGTCTGACCCGAGCACTAGGAAGATCCTCCGGACTTCCCTGTTGCAGGACTGACCAAGTCTGAGCCACCTCAACAGAGTGCTGGACCCCAGAAGCAAGGAAAGTCTGAAGTAGTATCTGAGAACCGCAGTGTTGCTATTTGCTGCCCGACACGAGGAGCTGATACACCAAAGAACCACTGAATTGAAGTTTGCCCATTGCTGCCGCTGAGCTTCCCATTGCAGAGCAGGAGTCCCCAGACGTGCTCCCTCTAGTCAGCACAACTGAAACTCAGTTACAACAGAATCTGCAGAACTGCACGGGAACAGAGGCCAGCTGGAACTATTTCTTCGAACCAGAGGTACTGTAAAGTCTAAGAGAACTTACCTATTTGTTGTGTAGCCTTGCTCTCACTTGAGACCTGTCTTGGTTACCTTGCAGAGTTGCTAAAACCTTGCCCCTTACAAGCCTCTCAGCTTGTGGCCCTTCAAGTGTTCTATTTTCTACAAACATTTCTACAAACATTGTGCAAGACTTTTTACCTACCTGCAAAAGATGATCTTCAGATCCCCTTAACATTGCGCAATTATCAGTGGCTGTCCTGGCTCCCTGAGAGACTCCTCTTTGCCTCTGACTTTGTGCTTTGCCCTTTGCCCCAGGAAAGGGTTTATTTACTCTGCTTTAGAAGGTGTTTAAACATACTTACCTGTTTATGATCCATTTGTTTAACTTTGTCTTTGTTTTATTCCTCTATTCTATCTTTTTCACCAAACTCAGTATTGCTCTAAATGTACCAGTGATAAATCAATGACCACTGTGTCCTAGCTATTTAAGTCACCTGAGGGTGTAGGAAGTGCCTGTGTGCCATCCCCAATGGGTATCATTGGATTTAGAGAACCTAAGAGTGTGTTTTTGAAGTGTATTTAAGTGTTGCATATTTTGCTCCCTATCTGAAGAAGGCTTATATAACTGACTGGGAAATAAATTGTTTTATCAAGAAACCTTGACTATAAGTGTTTATTTGGATATCTGTACTGTGAGACTGTGTCACAACATTACTGCTCACATTGACTCCTTTTGAGACAATTCTGGCTGCTCAGCCACACTACCAACCTGTGTAGTTCAGACTTATACCAAAGGTTGGGTCCCTATTGCAGGTCGTCAGGGTTATTGTAGTGCACACAAAGGGTACTGCATACAATCTTGCCTAACAATTTGAATAACTAATTTGGATACTCTGTGTTACAACCTTACAGCTCACATTGACCCCTCTTGAGATAAGCGTGGCTTTTCAGTCACTCTACCAACTTGTGTAGTACATGCTTATAGCAAAGGTTGGGTTAATTATTGTCATTAGGACAAGGCTGGTGCAGTCTTCCACAGGGTACTGCATACAATCTTACCTAACATAGGTAAAGCATGTAATGCAGAATGTTAGCTGGGGAACATTCGAGTGGGTTTATGGATTGTGAAATGCACCATATCACAAATCTTTTGCACTGGTTGAAATATCAGTGTCTAGTGTTGGGTTTTTGGGCATCCTTTAGGATATTCAAACACTGTTGTGGAAGATTTAAGTGTCCAAACTCTATGACTTCAGGAGCCAAGCTGCCAAGTTCATAGATTTAGGATTAGGGTGGAGAGATGCTCCCTCGTGCTGGGTTACCATGTTGTAAGGCCACGGGAGCTTGATCGTGTTGCACATCGCCAGTTTTAGCAGATGTAAAACCAACGTTGTTTCGCCCACATAGGAGCAACTAGGATTAGAATAGCTTGTTCATGGTGCATCTTGTACACCATTTTGCTGAGGAGTGGTGCCAGAGGAAAATTGTAAGCAAATTTCCCTGAAAAGTTCATCCACAGGGCGTTCACCTTGAACCTGATTGGGGAAACCTCGACATGAAGTCTGGGAATTGCGAGTTTAGGCTTGTGGCGAACAAATCTAAGGGGGATGATCCCATTGAGAGAAAATTCCATCGACAATATCTGTGTTGAGTTGCCACTCATGTTCCTCTGGTAGTGGGTATCTTCTTAGAGTATCTGCCAGAGCATTGAGTTCCCTTGGAACGTGTTGAGAGGTTAGGAACATGTTACACTTGAGTGCCCACTTCAATATTTTTGGGGACAGTCTGGACAGGCTTGGCGAGTGTGTGCCTCCCTGCTCGTTTATGTAGAACAGGGCAGTGGTGCGGTCTGTGAGGACTTGCTCTGTTTGACCAGTAAGATGTTGCTGTAAAGCTTGTCGAGCTTTGAGAACTGCTAGAAGTTCTAGGAAACGTATGTGATTTTTTGCTGTGGCGCATGTCCTATGGCCGTGGGGCTTTGTGGCGTAGGAAGTCACACCGAGCAAACCTACATTGGTGTGCCTTGCTGTTACAGAGCAGCACTCATCCACTTCCTTTTTCAAGAGAAAGAACAATGACACACTTTGACCTTACAGTGAATGCTAAGGGTTTGGCCCCAAGGACGGATTTAATCTGAAATGCATAGGGACTAAACAAACCCATATCAGCAGAACATTGCCTTGTTGTTTTATTTATTCAACATAAAGAACTAACTGTGTCAACATCTTGCTGTAGAGTTTTCTTTGTAAATACATGAAATGGTTTACGTAATAATGACTGTGTTGTAAATTTAGAAGTATTTTTCAGTAATCCTCACAAGGGCATTTAAGAGTGTTAGGCAAAGTTTCCATGCAGTACCCTTTGGGAACACTGCACACAACTATGACTACAGGTGTAAGCAAACCAACCTTTGGTTTAAGTCTGTACTACACAGTTTTGGTAGTGTGTTGAGCAGCCAGGCTTATCTAAAGAGGGGAAATGTGAGCAGTTTTGGAGTTACACAAAGATTCACAGTTCCAGGTATACAAATAGACTCTTACACTCCAAGGTTTCCTCTATAACAATTAATAATTTATTTATCAGTTCAATTATAAAACACTCATTAGAAGGAGGCAATCCTATAGTAACACACAAATATAGTTCAATACTGTACACCGTTTAAAAAGTAAGTAGAAGGCAAAGGTTATCAGAACATGAAAGAAATATTACCATTATTCTTAGACAGTGCAAATCCTTTGAGTTCACCAGAAGAGTCAATTCAATTCAATAGGCTAGGCCAAAGTCAATGGGCTAAAGTCTTGGATAGGATAAAGCAGTTCTGGTGGTTAAACAGAAAAGTCTCTGCACAAGTTCTTGGAAGTAGCTTGTAAAATAAATTTAAAAAAAACAAAAAAAGAAGAACAAGAAGTTACTTTCTTACCTGGTAAAGTTCTTTCGATGGGATGTTCCTCCGACGTATTCCACATCTATGACAGACTCCCAAAGCAGTACCAATGTCTGGAGGTGGGAAAAAGAATTTAGAATTTTAGAATGCCCAATCAAATTGCAGAATAGAGGACCGCCTTACCAAAGGCCAATTCTTGCCCATGGATAGAGTTTAAAAAAAATTATGGACAGAGGCCCATGTGGCAGCTTCACAAATATTACGAATGGGAACATCCCTCTTCAGAGCAGTAGAGGCAACAACACCCCTAGTAGAATGAGCCCGTAAGCCTACTGGAGGGTCCTTACCCGCCAAACGGTAACATTCAGAGATCGTTAAAATGATCCATCTAGACAAGGTCTGCTTGGAAACAGCTTGACCGAAACTCCTTCCAGCGTATCCTACAAATAGCTGATCGTCCACTCTGACCCGGGACATCCGTGAAAGATAGAAGCTCAAAGCTCTCCTAGGATCCAACCTATGGAGCCTCTCCTCTTCCTTACCAGGATGCGGAGGAGGATAGAACGCCGGAAGAATTACCTTCTGGCTCAAATGAAAATCCGACACAACCTTTGGAAGAAAAGAAGGACGAACCCCAAGGACAACCCTGTCCTTCTGGAACACTGTGAAAGGTGGCTTGGCGGAAAGTGCCTGCAACTCACTCCGTCTGCGAGCGGAAGTAACCGCAACTAAAAATACAGTCTTAAAGGTCAACAGTCTCAATGGACAAGAATGTAAGGGCTGAAATGGAGCTCCCATTAGGAATTTTAGAACTACGTTCAAATCCCATCCCGGCACCTGGAAAGGTGACGGTGGAAACACATTAGTTAGCCCTTTTCGAAACTGAGAAATCAAAGGAATCTTAAAATAAGAACACTCCTCAAACAAGCACTTAAATATTGACAGCGCGGCCAGGTAACCCTTGATGGTACCCACTTGCAGGCCCTTGTGAGCTAAGGAAAGAAAAAAAAGAGAACCACAGGAATTGAACACTGAAAATAATCCACATTCTAAACCCTGCACCAGTCGCAGTACTTTCTCCAACGGCAACGGTACAGGGATTTTGTTGCTGGCCTTCTGGCCAAAAGCAACACCTCCATCACATCTTCAGGGAGGTCCCAATCCTTATACCTCAACCTTTCAGATACCAAGCATGAAGGCTGAGAGACTTGACCTCAGGATGGAGAACCCGACCCCCCTCCCGTGAGAGCAGATCGTCTCGATAGGGAAGACGGTGTGGAGGGCAGATGGACATGTCAAGAAGGTCCGGGTAACACGCTCTCCTGGCCCATGCCGGAGCAATGAGGATCATTCGGGAACCGAACCTCCGTAACCTCCGCAACACTTGCGGAATGACGGGGACGGGAGGAAACACGTACAGCAGTGGGAAGGACCACTCCACTACGAACGCGTCCCCTAAGGCTCCTCTTAGAGGAAATTCCCGCGAGCAGAATCTTTCGCATTTCCGGTTGACACAGGTGGCGAAGAGATCCACTTGTGGGGTCCCCCAAAGGACGAAGATCTCCAAAAGAACTTCCTGAGCCAGCTCCCACTCGTGAGAGACCGTGTTCTGCCTGCTCAGAGCGTCTGCCGCCGCATTTTCATCGCCAGCCAGATGAACTGCCGCAATCGAAATTTCGCTGCTCAGAAGCCCTACAAGGACGACTTCTTTCTTTCAGTTGGTGGGACCAATCAACTCGACGTGTAAGCCACCTGAATACCATTCTCAGACCTGGTTGTATTTTCCTCAGAGTGCTGCAGGAAACCGAATAACCAGGGAGACGGACACCAGTTTGTGTACTTTACTACAGCTACCGGAATTGAAGATTTGCCAAGTACCAGTTTTTTCGACCAGTCCCAGTGCAGTGCAAGAGTCCCCCGACGCCCTCCCTCTTGTCCCCAGGCTCAGGAAAAGCGAGATCTACAGAACTGCTAGGAACAGAAGTCTTCAGCTGCATCGTTTTCTTCATTTGAAAGGTACTGTGAAACGAGACAGAGTACTTACCTCTCACAGTGAAAGTGCTTGAAACTTTTGCAACTAGCAGGCCTAATCAGCTTGTGACCCAACGTGTAATTCTTCTGCTTACAAACTACTTCTAAGAACTTCTACACAGACTTTACCGTTTATTTGCTAGAACCGTTTTTACCTATCCAAGACTCCAGCCGATTGACTGTGGCCTACCCTATTGAATTGAATTGACTCTTCTGATGAACTCAAAGTCACTGTAAGAAATTGTAATTCTTTTGTGTTCTGAACCTATTTCTTTTTGCTCCTCCTTCAAAGTATTCTGAATGCCATTTTGCTCCTCCTTCAAAGTGGTTTAAATGCCTCCGAAACTTAACGAGTATGGTATTGAAGTGTATTGATGTATGATATTTAACTGCCTCCTTCTAGTGAAGGATTTATAACTGACTGTTGAATAAATTAATAAGTGTTTAACCAAGAAACCTTGAGTGTAAGAGTGTATTTGAATACTTGTGATTGTAGACCTCTGTAAGATCCTTACAGCTCACATTCCCTCTTGAGATAAGCCTGGCTGCTCAGGTCCGGTACCAAAAACTGTTATACAGACTTACACCAAAGGTGGGTTTTGCTTACACCTGTAGTCATAGTTGTGTGTAGTGGTCCCAAAGGGTACGGCATACAAACTCTGCCTAACAGCCAGATTACAAGTAACGCACACAATCTGGTGTCCCTCTCCATGGATCCTGCAGCACTCTGAGGAAATGCAACTAGCTCCAAGATGGGTGTCGAGGTGGCTTACTTGGGAGTTGATTGGTCCTACCAACTCAAAGGGAGAAGTCGTCCTTAGCAGGATTCTCTGTTGATGCGAACTTGACAAATGGCTTCACCGGGCAAACCAACGGTCCAGGAGTTGCAGCAGCCGTCCTCTTCAAGCTCTTCTTCGGTTCCTTCGTTACATTGGTCGACTCTGCCTTCCAAGCCAAGAGACTCGCCTTTTATTCAGTTCTCTCCCATTAATTCCAGCCTAGCTGCCACTCACCCAGCAGGGTGGCTGTCTGTCAGCCAGCCAATCAGCACAGAGTGCATTTGGGTCTCTTAGGAGACTAAGCACAGGGAGGTTTGGGATCCTCCCACACTTTCTGCCTACCCAGACACTCTGGAGCCAGAGGCAGGTTTCACTCCTGAAGCCCGCCAAAGGCGAATGAACAAAGAGACCAAACCTGGTTTGGCGGGCAGAGGAAAACAATAGGAGGACTTTTCCACAAAGAAATGGCGAAAAAAAAAGACCGGAGCTGTTTTTAGCAACGATGGCTGGGCGCCATCTTGAAAAACATGGCTCCCGCGATTTAACGTTACCGGAGCTACCAATAGTTTACGGTTGGTAAAAATCATGGTAGTTCATTGTAAAACCACTGCCACCAGCAATTCTGAGAAGAAAAGGTAACATTTGACTGTTAAATGAGTAACTAGACATAGGGGATACTAAGTAACCCCTCCAGCACTCTATTGTAAGATAGGTCTAGAAATGTACAGGGCTAAGTGAAATCAATTTCACTCCACTGTTCTGAGGAACAGTAGTTGATCCCATAGAAGGTATTTAAACCTTGGCAAATCTGAAAGACTTCCCTGTGTTACTGCACTGAAGGTGCTTTGTGACAATTGTAAAAGATGATGCCTATGGAGTTCGGTTAGACTCCATAACCAAAGAAAACACAAGGGTAAAACACATATCAAAATAAATGAGAGAGTGGGAAAAAGGCTCACACTCTCCAGGTAAAAAAAATCAAGTCCTTCAAATCCAGCAAAGTTGCTGGGGGTCTCTAAGGTTTAAGGGAATTAGCACATTTTTGAGAATTCTCCCTTACTAAGAGAGCCTGTGGTTCTCACAGGGGTTCTCTGAGTATTCTTCTTTGTAGGAAGTGAGCTCCGGCGAGTGAGGCTTCTGCAGTTAGGATCGCTTGTGTTGGCGGAATGCAAAAGGGTTTTCCTTTTAGAAGGTTGTCCTTGGACCACCAGCGAAGAACTTGTATGAGAGGTAGCGAAACAACCACTCGATCGTCCCACTGACCGACTGCCTGAGACCATTGTTTTGCTAACCACTCCTGCATTGGGCGCAGGCGCGCTCGTGGTAACAAGTGTATGCATATTGCTTTACATAGTTATCTGGCGACCTGACTTTTAGAGGTACATGCAACAGCATGCTTTGTATCCTCTCGTTGGATGGGAAAGCTAGCTGTTCCTCTGTTTTTAAGTTGGCTCCCAGAAATTGTTTTATTTTGCTGGAAACGAGACTGGATTTCTTCTTGTTGATGGAGAATCCCAAATGGAAAAGTAGGGCGATAGTTCTTTGGGTGTTTTGTCTGCAGATCTGAGGAGACTCTGCTGTTATTAGCCAGTAGGCTAGATCAGGGTACACAGGGATTGACTCTCTGCGGAGGTGTGCTGCTACGACTGCGAGCACCTTTGTGAACACTCTTGGGGCTGAGGCGATTCCGAAGGAGAGCACCTTGAATTGGTAGTGCAATCCCGCTATCTGGAATCAGATATTTTCTGTGCGCTGGGAACAGTGAAATATTAAAGTATGCATCCTTCATATCCAATGTTGCCATGTAAGCCCCCACACCCCCCGTTTTAGGAGAGGGATTACCTCTTGGAGGGTGGTCATGCGAAACATTTGAGGTTTGAAATATGCGTTCGCTGGGCGCAGAACTAGTACTGTTCGCATGGATAGATCTTTCTTTGGCACAAGGAAATACACTGAATAAATACATTTGTTTACCTGATTTGCTGGGATAATCTCCATGGCGTCATTTTCCAGCAGGGTTTTCACTTCTTCCAGTAGTAGGCACCGCTCTTCTGGCGTCATCCTTCTGTGTCTTGGCGGTTGATTGGGTGGTTTTTGCAAGAGTTCTATGTAATACCTGCTTGCTAGGGTGGACAGCGCCCACTTGTCTGACGTAATCCCCTCCCATGCGTGGGCGAAATAAGAGATGCAACGCCCTACTGGGGTGGCATGGAAGGGGACTTGGAGTGGTGTGTCATCGCTTGGGAAGGGTGGAGCCTCTGGCTGGGGAGCCTCTTCCTCTGGATCTTTTATGACTTCTTTGAAAATGAGAAGAGGAGGCCTTCCCATGTGTGTAGGCATATGATGAAGACTGTCTGCTTTGATTGAACCCGGAGGAGCATTGCATGCCCTGTCCACAAAACCTCCAGGAGTTAGAGGAACCCTGTTGGATGAAGGGTTTGTTGGATAACTGCAAGAGGGACTTGAGAGTATCATACTCTACTTTTGCACCTTTGAGGGCATCTTCGACTGCCTTGCCAAAGAGGGCCTTAGGTTCCACCGGCATGTTAAGCAGGGTGACCTGTGTTTCCAATTTTACCCCAGATTGTCAAAGCCAGGCATGACGTTTGATAAGGGTGCCCTCTGCGATAATGTGACCTGCATTATCTGCGGCGTCAAGGTTGTTTTTAAGAAGGCAGCTAGATATCTGCTTGCCTTCTCAAATGTTGCTTAGTAGCTGAGACTTTAAAGGTTCTGGAACCGCTTCAACGTGGTGTTTCAACTCGTCCCACTTATGACAGCCATAAATAGCTAGGAGGGTGGAGTTATTGGCAATTCTTGCCTGATAGGTCACGTCTTCAGCGGCCTATCTGCAAAAGGTGTCTATCTTTTTACTTTGTTTATGGCTGGATACACCTTTCAATGGATTGTAAAAGGGGAATGAACTGGGTGGCGGACCTCTTGTCACCAAGAATGTCCTCCACAATGTCCTTGTCTACCTGGGCGTCAATATTGATGTGTTAGGCAGCTTTTGGCAGCTGCTCGTTATACTGTAGCCGATTGTCTACTGGAGTCTGCTACTAGCTGGTCCTGGTGGTCAGGTGATTGGATGACAAATGTCGTCATCATCATCGTCGTCATCATCATAGTACTGATCTTGGCTGTATTAGTCGCGCTGGTCTCCTAAAAAGCCGGGATCTTGAGACCCTGAGGGGTCGATGGCATTCATGTCCTGAGAGGGGTGTTGATAAAGGGAGGCTGGTGGGTCCTGGGCCAAAGTGCTAAGCTGCGAGATGTCAAAACGTGGCTTCTGTGTATGTTGTTGTTTTGCAGCCCCTGTTTAAGAGGAGTCCCTAAGGCACTTCTTCAGGGTGCCTGTCCATGAACTCTACAAAGCAGGACATCCTCTTCATTATTCTGTTGAATTATTCAAGGGTCCACTGAGTGAAAATGGGGGAACATGAGGGGTTAGATGTGTGTTGAGAGGGTGTCTGATCCTTGTGTTGAATTGCCCCTGTGAGTGTATCTACAGGGGAGGAGGAACCATCAACCTGAGAGACAGTAGGCTGGAGCGGCAATGGCGTTGAGGATTTAGTCCATTTTGGCATCTTTGTCTTTAGAAGGGAAGCAGGGACACGTTTTTTTGATAAGTCCTTGTATTTTCTGCATGTTTTTCGGTGCGCAAAAGTATGGCCTCATCGTGTGCTGTGCCCAAAACGGCTTTCAACGCCAGTTCAGCGTTAGCAATGCCCAATGTACAGGGAAGGTTTAGAGGCTTTCTCCACGGACACTGCGTGGGCTTCGACGTGGTTTATGCATTTAGCGTGTTTGAAGGTGTTTGTGCTTGGGCTGCCAGGTGTAGTCCCGTTCAGAGATCCGCGGGCCAGCTTAGTGGAGTCAGGGGCCCACACATGGGGTTCCGAAGAGCCTTGGTCGCCTTCGGCATCACTCTGGACGCCGATACTGCCCTCACTGGATTCCCCGGTCACGTCGATGGAGGGTTCAGTCTGCATGGAGTGGACGGGCCAGGGCTTGGTTAGGCGGTCTTTTAAGGCAGATAGTTGCACACTTGGTGCGCCTCCTTCCAAGGGAATTTCCTATTAAAAGTAGGACAACATTTAAAGGGGGTATTCTCCATAGAAAATGGAAAGGGCAGTTCGGCGAAAATAGGAAGGCAGAATAGGCATTCTCTAAAGGGATGCAACTATATGAAACCCCCCCACTCTCCCTACTGTAAGGGCTGAGGCCCAAAGAGGCCCATGAAGGCCGCAGTGTCTGGTCGTCGAGTCAGTCAGGTGTCGTCGACGATGGATCCGTCCACCAAGGGTCGTTGAGCAGCGATGATGCAGCGGCTACAGGCGGACAGTAAAGTATAGAAGAGAAAGTCTACAAATTAAATTTTAGTTAGTCAAAGGCATCAGCCTAAAAGGAACTCTGCAACTTACGACCGACCATGATGGGGGAAAGAAAAAATCTGAGGGACCGCGACATGTGAAGGACCATGGGTACAGTAAACGTCCCACTAGGGATAGTATTACTAACACGCCAAGTCGACGTGCTTTGAGTTTTGGAAACAAATCTTGTAATACTCCAAAACTATCACTAGATGTCAGACTATGCAGAGCATGTGATCTAAGCAGATCCACAAGCCTCAGAAATATTATTTAACATATGACATGCATTACTTACTGTAATAGCATTTCTGATGATTTTATCAGCTTGGATTCAAATGCTGTGCATATAGTCCAACTTCTAGTGGTAACCGCAGAGTATTGCATCTTGTCTTTCGAAGATCGAAAGGGGACGTCGGCATAGGCGTGTCTGTAACACTATCCCTAACGTGATGTGTAGTATACCCAGAAATCCTCACGCGTCGAGGTCCCTCTGATTGTATTTTTTCTGCTGTGAAGGAGCCTTATGACTATCGTGAGCGAGTACAGAAAGAGAGAAGTAGTAAGATGTCTATGTTCCTTCCATCCGAGCGGGGAGGAAGGGTGGGCGCATGTGAATCTAAGCAGATACAATCATCAGAAATGCTATAACGGTAAGTAATACATGTCTTCTGATGCTTGTTAATCTGCTTAGAATCACATGCAGTGCATAGACTAGCGAGCAGTACCCAGAGTTGGAGGTGGGATGTGAGAAGCAACAGTAGTGAAAAGATGTCTTAGCACTGCTTGTCCCACCCGAGTAATCAGACCTAGAGGGAGTGTCTAGGCAATAGTGTTTCGTAAATTTGTGTACAGAACTCCAGGTTGCCACTTCGCAAATGGACTCAAGAGGAACATTTGCAATGAATGCTATGGAGGTCTCCGTTTCCCCAGTAGTGGATGCTCTAGGCTTGAAGGGCAGTTCTCTCTTGGTAAGTTTGTAGCAGAGTGTGATGCAGTTGACAATCCATTTAGAGATCGCCGATTTAGAGACAGGGTCCCCTTCTCTACCAGCTGCCACTGAAACAAAAATGTTTTCCTTAGTGGTTTAGTTCTTTCCAGATAGTACATGACTGCCCTGCGCACATCCAGTGTGTGTAGGCTTTTCTCTGCCACGTTGGTAGGGTTCTGGAAGAATGTAGGCCGTTCTATAGACTGGTTCACATGGAACTTTGAAATGAATTTAGTCGCAAACCTTGGGTGAGTGTGCAGAACTACCTTATCTCTGAATTGTGACAAAACGGTCTAGAATAGAAAGAGCCTGTAGTTCACTAACTTCGTATGGAAGTGACTGCCACTGGGAAGGCTGTCTTGTAAGTGAGTGCCTTTGGGCTTGCTTTGTGCATAGGTTCAAAAGTCTGGTTAACACCACATTAAGGTCCCATCGGGGAGCTGGATTGGAAATGGGAGGATACATTCTCTAAACCCCTTCCATAAAAGCTTTAATTACTGGGATCAAGATACTTTCTGCTGGGACGTAGTGTAGGATGAAAGTGCAGCTAGGTGAACCGTTAGGGAATTGAATACAAGACCCGAGTCCAGCAGGTGAGTCAGGTATAACACAATATGTGTAGGGGAACATTCAATGGGATTGACGTCCTTGGTTTTATACCATATGACAAATCGTTTCCATTTATTGGAGTAGCAATGTCTGGTGTTTGGATTCCTTGCCTCTCTGAGTAGATCAATTCATCTCTGAGGAAGCTGGAGATGCCCAATAAGATTTCAGGAGCCAGGTCGCTAAATTGAGAGTTTGCGGGCATGGATGGAGGGTTTCCCCACTGTCCTGAGACAACATGTTGTAAGGGCAAGGCAGCTTCATTGGGGGGAAAGAGACATTTCCATCAGATGGGAAAACCAGGGTTGGCGTGCCCATAATGGGGCAACCAAACTCATGGTCACTGGTTCCTGATGCATTTTGTGCACAATCTTGTTGAGTAGGGGAGTTGGGGGAAAAGCGTAAACCAATCTCCCTGACCATGTTATCCAGAGACCTTTCCCTTGGACCGGTTCTTAGGGTACCTGGAGGCTTCATTTGGGCATTGAGAGTTCTCCAGAGTTGCGAACAAGGCGATCTCTGGGAAACCCCATTCTGCAAAAACGTTGGATACGATGTCTTTGTGTAGTCACCATTCGTACTTCAAGGGCAGTGTGAAGTCTCAGCTGAGCATGTCTGCCAGAAGATTGAGTTCCCCTGGAACGTGTTGAGACAATAGAAACATCTTGTGTTTGAGAGCCCACTTCCAAATGTTCTGAGATAGGTTGGACAGCCCTGGAGAGTGAGTGCCCCCCTGCTTGTTCAGGTAGTACATGGCTGTGGTGCAGTCGTGAGGACCAGTACTGTCTTTCCCTGTAGCTGTGTCTGAAAGGCTTTCAGTGCTTTGAACATCGCTAGTAGCTCCAACAGGTTTATGTGGTTGGAAGCTAACGCTGCGGGCCAAACCCTGTGGACCGTCTGTTGAAGGTAAGCCCCACCCTGTGAGGGATGAGTGTCGTGAGAGTGGCTTCTACTGCGGGAGTGGTTAAGGTTTTCCCTCGACCACCACCTCAGAGAGAGAACAAGGGCTACCGAGACAACCACTAGATCGTCTCATAGTCCGATGGTGTCATGATGCCTACCCCCAGGGAACCAGACCAGGTCCAGCAACCCCGGAAGCAGCCATCAAGTTATTGTGAGCAAGCCCAAAAACCCCTGGTAGGGGCTGTTTGGGTCCGGTCCTGGCGCCTATGGCGCCAGGCTCATATGGAGAGTCAATCCTGGCGCCTATGGCACCAGGCTCAGAGTAGAACTTACCTGATGCAGACCATGCTGCAAGCTTACCTGATGCAGACCATGCTGCAGAGCTCCAAGACAAATGAGGCTTGGAAGGGACTATTTTACCTAGGGACTATTTTTTACTCGGGTGGTGTTGGGGAGGAATACTTACCCGGGACTACTTTGGAGGCTATTTAAACCACGCCCGAAGAGCTGCACACGCTTCGCGTTATTCTGCATCCAGCAGCGTAGCGCTCACCGTGTCTGCAAGCCTGCATCCAGTCTTCTGCCACGCCTGCCTCGAGTCTGCAGCTCCTAGAAAAAGGGAGGAACAGGAGAAGAGGTTAGAATAAGAGCAAAACCTTCGATCCTTACCTGAATTCCGGATCCACCGCGCCTTCGAGCTGGAAGAAAGAAGCATTTTACGCGCGCCGCCTCACCTGCTGCAGCGCCGCGCTGAACTCGCCGGCCTTCGCAGCATCCTCACGATCCACCGCATCCTTCTGCACGTTCCCGCCGCACTCTGGCACCTAAGGGGAACACAAGAACAGCAAAGGTGAGCCAAGGGAATAAACAGAGGCAATAGTAACTACCCCCATAGACTTACCTGATTACCGCCGGGGGTACTATTCCTCTTCACGGGTCGGCACAGTCTCCATTGCATCCTCGCCGTACCCCGGCCCCTAAGGGGAACAAAAGGACAACAAGGTGAGACAAAGGGACAAACAAGGGGAACTCTTCTCACCACAATAGACTTACCTAATTTTACCGCCGGAGGCATTATTCCATGAACTTCATATTTTCTCTCCACACCTGAATAAGGGAGTAAGCAACAGGTTACATTCTGGCCTTATTTTATTGAACTGTGTAGGATAAGCCAAATCATTACCTGAACTTCGTCAGCTACCAAGAGGAACTCTTCGCCGGGGTCAAGCTGCAAACTGCAAGGAATCGGACAAGAGTGAACGTCAGACATGTGAACTCTTACGAACTACAAACTTTTCTGAGTCAATATTGTTCTGGAACTCACCAATTCCTTCATGCCAGTGAAGCAATTGGTTATCAACGCGCCCCTGTGCTCAATGCAGGATGGAGAGCTCATCTTTTCAAACCATCAGGTGAGACTATAAGAGGGGACATCAAAGGTGATCTGTGGGGACAACAGCGGGGGTGGGGGGATTTACGCTCAACTCCACGGGTGGTTAATTCCCTTTCTCCATTTGCAGAATAATATCCCTACGGGCCAAGCAAACAAAGCTAGGTGGGCCAGTCCAGTCCGTCATCTCGGCCCTACGCGTCACATTGGTGGACACTGCAGCCGTCTAGTTCAGATCGACGCCTCTGTGGGAGCCAGGTGAGCCTAACAGATGGACTGACATCATTGACTGTTTAGCCACTCTTGCATGGAGCGCATGCACAAACACGCGCGAGGAACCAAGTAAATGCAGGACGCCATCATATCTAGCAGTTGCATGGCCTTGCGTACCGTCACCTTGTGACCGGCTACATACTGAGGGATTTGAAACAGCATGTTTTGAACCCTCTCGTTGGAGGGGAAGACAAGCCCATCTTCTGTCCGAATAAGAGCCCCTAGAAACTGCTTGACTTGACTGGGGTCAAGGCTGGATTTCTTCTCGTTTATGGAGATTGCTAGATTGAATAAAAGGTTGACCGTCCTTTGAGTATTTGCTAGGTATGTTTCGTCGGAGTCCCCTGTTATGAGCCAGTCATCGAGGTAAGGATAAACTGGGATGGATTGCCTGCGCAGGTGAGCCGCTGCCACTGCCAGTACCCTTGTAAATACCCTTGGGGCTGAGGCAATGCGGAAGGGAAGGACCTTGAACTGATGGTGCTTGCCTGAAAGGGGCCCTTAGGGGTCCCTCGCGATATGGAAACAAGGCAATAACCATACACGAAAGGAAGCGCAAGACACAAGGTTCAAATTCCCAATGTTAGGGTTTATTGCAAGCAAAATAGTCCCAATTGGCCAACTGTGGTCTCACGCCCCGCGACGTGTATTCTCTAGACCTCGAGGGACGCAAGAGAGCGAATTACGTACATCAGTTACATATATACAAAATGCATATCATACAATCAGCTATGACATGTTTAACACCCCCCTTTTACTGAGTTTCTTTGAACTCAGGATGATGGACATTTCCAACGAGTATGACAATTATGACACTTTTGATGTCTATTAACAATGTGCAATTTAGAAAGTGCGGAGGCATCTTCTAGTTGTTGAACAGAACACAGTGCTTCTGTTCTTGGAAGCAAGCTGCACACGGGGGAAGAGTCACATTCCAAGCTTTGCTATCTATGAGGTGCTATTCGTGTCCTGGGAGCCGACATGCTCTAAAGGGTTTTGTTAAGGGGGGCTGTAAGAAGAGCAGAATTCAAGCCTTTAGCTGCTTTATTCTAACATATTCTACCACAGTACGAGACTGGCTGGCAGCTGTGAAATGATTAAATGCCCTGCAGCTCTCCCTCAAGGCTACAGAGAGGGAGCATGGGCATTCCTTTCTGGGCTGCTCATGAGGAGTTTCAACGAACTCCTCAGTCCCGCGGCCTTGCCCTTTCATATTCAGACAACAATGTTAATCAGTTGAGCAGAGTAAGCAGAATTCACAAGAATTGCAAGCTGGAAAGCAGTTTAGACAGAAAGCAATGAGCAATGGTTAACAAGGCAAAATGGCGATTCTTGCTACGTTTAAAATGGCCACTTGTTGGTCAAGCATAGCAGTCTGTATTTCTATAATTCTGTGCATAAGACAGTTGGCCTTCGGCCATCAAGATACGTCTATCATCCAAATGAAGGGTATTCACTTTTCCAGATTGACATGCCCTCTATTATTAACCTTGGGTACTTTGTGTGCCGGCAACATTGAAATATGAAAGTATGCATCTTTCATGTCCAATGTTGCCATGTAATCCCCCTTCATGAGAAGAGGAATTAAGCCTTGCAGCGGGTTGACAAACTTGTTCACTGGGTGCATGGTTAGATCCTTTTTTGGTCCAAGGAAGTACACTGAATAAATACCCTTGTTTGTTTACCTGTAGAACGGGGACGACTTCGATGGTGCCCTTTCCTACAGGATCTTGAGCTCTTGTAGCAGGATCTGGAGGTGTTCCGGTGTCAGGCACCTGGATCTTGGAGGTCTGTACCGAGGTGGCCGGCTGAACTCCATACAATACCCATGGGTGATGGTCTTGAGCACCCACTGGTCCGATGTGATCCCCTCCCATGCATGCAGGAAAGATGTTAGTCGTCCTCAGACCAGGAAAGCATGGGAGGGGACCCAGTTATTTTTGACCAGAGGCCGGGGAGCCTCTAGGGGTGGCGTTGTGACACCTTCCCTTTCCCCGACGTTGTCCTCTGGGAGGTTAGGTAGTGGGGTTGTTAGAACCTTGTCCCAAAGAACTGTTGTACCCTGAGCCATACTGATTATGAGGGAGGGGAACGGTGATAGGATTGGCCGTGCAAGGAGCAGCGAGAACTTCCCCCTCTTTGAAAAGGTCTTTGGGTAATTTGGTTCAAGGATTTGAGGGTCTCATGTTCTTTTTTGGCAGTCTCCAGTGCCTCGTCCACCACTTTTCCAAACAGATTGGAATCTTCCACAGGTTTGTAAATCAATGATGCCCGAGTCTCGGGTTTAAACCTAGAATTTCTCAGCCAGGCATGGTGCTTTAACAGGGTACTTTGTACCACGGAGCGACCAGCTGTTTAAGCAGCATCCAAGGTATTCTTGAGAATGTTGTGATTAACTTGTTTGCCCTCCATTTAGATTGCAAGTAGGCGGGTGCGCACTGGTTCTGCGACCTCCTGCTCACCCTCTTGCAGTAGGTTCCACTGGACATCTGAATAACTAGTCAATAGGGTGGTGTTATTGGCTATGCGTGTGGAGTAAGCATCAGCAGTGGTGGTAATTCTTTTCCCCAGAGCATATCATCTTTTACACTCCTTGTCTGAAAGCCGATTCACCTGTAGACAAGGGGACCCCCGCCCTCTTCCTCGTAGTCATGACCACCAGAGAGTCTGGCGTAACATGACCTCTGATATATGGGGGATCGGTAGGGGAGGGTCTAAATAGTTCCTCCACTCTGATTAACAGCTCTAGTCTGAGAGGGTGTTAATAAAGAGAGGGCTATAGGCCTCTTGAAGGAATTGAGAAGGGGAACAGCTTGGCTAGCCGGAGGCTTCTCTTTTAAAATGTCCTCCACGAAATCAGAGTCAATAACAGCCTCCTGTGTGGCTATCTGGAAGTGCTCTGCCACCTTCCTGAGAATGGCATTAAATGCCATTTGGTCGTCCACAGGAGAAGCTTGACGCACAGGGGGAGACGAAGGAGAGTCGAGGCCAATGGCATCCTGGTCTGGGGTTGGAGTTGGGGATAGCCATGGTGGGTTCTCACGAACAGGTTGGTCATCTCCCCAATTCCGGTTGTGATCACGAGGATCATCGAAAAGATCATCCCCCTGTGCATAAGGGTCCTGTGCATAAGGGTCAGGAGGAACCTCTTCAGGGTCTGAAAGATCTGATATTTAGATCTGAGGTCCTCTGATATTTAGTTACTGAGGGTACAACATAAGGGATCTCCACACGAGGGCTTTTTGGGGTAAACATCTCTGAAAAATCTACACATTTCCCTAGCCTGTTCATACACCCCTCAAATTTCTGCCTAGTCCATTTAAATGACCCAGAAGTGTGTAAAGGTGGAAAAGAATCCTCTAGAGGATCCTGTAGTCTAGAATGTCAAGCTTTTTCACTGAGAGTTTTAGACAAAGACTGGGGACTTTCTGTAAAGTCCTGACACTCTTTGGGGCGTTCTGGTGTCTCTTTCGATGTAATTTTAGGCCTGTCGCGCCCTTCCAGACATTCGGATGAGTCTTTCATAATATCCTTGCGTTTACCAGCCGCCGAGACAATCATCGCGAGGCTTTCGCTGATGCTCAGCGTTACGGGATAGTGTTTAGGCTGAGAGGACAGCTGCGTCGGAATTTTCGGCGCAACCAGAGTTTTCTTAATCGTCGGCGCACTCTTAGAAGGCGCGTGGACGTGGGATTTGGTGCTGGCTTAGTTACAGAATGTCACTGACACGGTTGCGGGAGGGCTGCCGATCCTACGAATCGGCGGGTGTTGTAGAGGCCCCACAAACACCCGTTAACGCCTAGGACCGTTTCAACTGATAGGCTGAGACGGTACCGGGGGTTGTGTGTTTAGTCCCATGTGATGTGGATGTGTCCTTGTCGTCGGGATGTAACCTCCCCATAGCAGGACTTGCGTTGTGTCTGTCAGGGCAGGGGACGGACGTTTTGGCGTGAGCTTGCTCCGTTGTCAGGCCAATGACGTCTATGTCGGAGCCATGGTCATCGCTATGGGCCTCATCGCTTTCGGCAGCTGTGGCGGCGGGGGAGCTACCCTCGGCCTGCGACATTGCATAGGCCGCCCACCGTTTTACATGACACTCCCTTATAGTCTTAGGACGGAGGAGCTTACAGTGCCGACAGGACGATTCAGCGTGGTTGAGGGGAAGACACTTGTTGCACCGAGGGGGCTAGTCTTTCCAGGGAAATGTTCCCTTACAGGAAGGGCAAAGTTTAAATGGAATCTGGTCCATAGCGCAAGGTAATAGAAGTGACGACAATACCAAAGCGGCAAAGAGAGGGGAGAAGGATAGACATTCTTAAAAGAAGGGAACCCCCAAACCTCACTCTCCCTACTGTGTAGGCTGGCCAGAAGGCCAGACCACGTGGCCGACAGCATCGACCGGAACGCCAGACGTCGAAGTCTGCTGTTCTGTCTTCGTCAGCGGTTCAGTAAGTGAAGAGGGGACGAATATTGTATAAATTACCAAAGTTCGGGATTTTTACAAATGGCAATTTTGAACAGAGCTCCGCTTAAGGCGACCAGCAAGCTGGGTGGAAAAAACAATCTGAGGGACCTCGACGAATGAGGAATTCTGGGTACACCAGACATCATGTTAGGGATAGTGTGTTACGCTCACCTGGTCTCTGCGGGGGATTTGGAGCATGGTTGTAGCCCTTCCTGGACTGGGGTCCCCTGGATCAGACTTCTTCCCCCAGCTTCTGTAGTGTGGACTGCTCTGGCTGCTGATACTGCCCCCGAGAGAATGCAAGAGGCAGTGAGAATGCTGTAGTTGGACTGAGATTTCCCTCTAACCCTTCGTCCCAGAAAGAGCCGAGCATGCGTTTACCCATATGTTCTCAACTGTTAATTTATGAAGGTGAGCTCTACGTCCTGCTTCTCAACTGCAGGGGCGGTTTGATGGACCTAGTTACTTCACTGGTGCGTGTGGGTGGCAGCCCAGACCGGCTGTGGGTGAACCACCTTGATGGTAAGTGTTCTTAACAATGATTATTGTCTGTATCCTTTTACAATGTCTCTTTTCCATGATTATTGTCTGTAACCCTTGTAATGTCTTTCCTCTCCCCAATAGGTGTGATGAAAGCCCAGCAGAGTCGCGGTGTTGGGAGCGAGTCCAAGTTGGTGCCAGAGGAGTTTACGAGGTTCTCATTAGAAGGCAAGTTGGTTTTAAGGTCGAGCGCAAGGAATATGTGGTGCTCGACCTAGCGTAAGATCTTTATGCAGTTTCTAACCTTGTGTGTCCTTTTCTTCCTGCAGTCATGGCCTGGCGACATCGGACGGGAGACAGCTATCCGAAGACCTGCCGGTGGTTACTGGGTGGATGGCTCCGTGAGGATGCTGGGGGAGAAGAGCTCCCACGTAGCTAGATGCCCGAACAGGCGAGGATGCGCCTCGACTGCAATGACTGTTGGAATCAGGTAAAACAAGCTGCAGGCGATGGAATTGCAGGAGTCAGGTAAGCTATGCTTCAAGCAATGGTATTGCTGGAATAAGGTAAGATGCGCGCTGAAGATGATGTACTGGAATCAGGTAAGATGCGCGCTTCAGGCGGCGGTGAGTGTTACGCTGCAAGAAGCAGACTAAAGCGAAGCGCTTGCATGCGGGAGGGGCAGGCTTAAATTGGCTGGTCCCAACCACGCCCCCTTGGCTCTGCCTTGTGGCTCCACCTTGCCACTCCCAGAGTATGCTGCACGTGCACACAATGTTTCCTTATGGCCAAGCCCGGCCTGGATGCACGTGGGGAGCCGGCTGAGGAGGAATTAACACATGCCTTAGTAATAAAGTGTGCAGAGCACACTTTCTCATGAGCCTGGCGCCAAAGGCGCCAGGACTGGGTCAATGTGGACCCTTTAGATGATGGATGTAGTGGTCCCTGCGTTGTGACCATGACAGTGTTACAGACACACCTATGCCGACGTCCCCTTTCGATCCTCGAAAGACAAGATGCAATACTCTGCAGTTATCACTAGATGTCAGACTATAAACACAGCATGTGATTCTAAGCAGATTAACAAGCATCAGAAATACATGATATGATAGTTTATTTATATAGCGCCTATGTACAATGTGTTTCAAAGCGCTTCAAGGCAAGGGAGTGAACAAGGGAAAATACAATGAAATTCTTACAGGCCATGAACAGTAAGGATGTTGAATTAACTATCGTACTCGGCCTGACAACATTTAAGATAGTGCAAGAGCTAAGACAGATAAGGAAAGGAGGGGCAGAGTGTGAAGGAAATGGAAACAGACAGGCGACTACCGTACTAGGCCAGGTGACATTTCTGGTAGAGCCGGAGAAAACAAAAGGTGAGGGAGAGGGGTGCAGAAAGGGAGGGGAGGAACAAAACAAGCGACTATCGTACTAGGCCTGACAACATTTCAGATAGTGCTGTAGGGGGGGAAAGGAGAGGGAAAAAAACAAGGAGAGGGGGGAGTGCATAGGCACACCTCTGCGAGAACGAACAAGGCCCATTGACCTGTTCTTTGGGAAGGCACCCACTCGAGAGTTTGCAGCCACACTTTAGTTCACTGTACCTTTCACAGATGGGAAGTATCCATTTGCAGATCAGTCTTTGTCCCAACCACATGGGCAGTCCAGCACCGAAATGCTATGGCAATTCCTTTCCGAACAAGAGTACCAACAGCAACCCCATACACGTGTTTCAACCTTTTTGGGCCTCATCAGTAAGATAGAGCTGTGCCTCTCTGAGCACAGTGAGCAAAGGGTTCTTGTCTGGATGACCCTAAGAAACTATGATATAGCATTCTAGATCAAATGTGTTGCTATTAAACAAATGATGAAACCCTCGAGAGTTCCAAGATCCAATGCTTACTGTTGTACTTTTAATTATTTCCTGACTATTCATCCCTTCCTTTTGCTAAGGTTGCAGCAACCCACCTCCAATGACGCTCCTCCTCAATTTTCAAAATGATTCTATGTTCAATAATGCGATGTTCGGTTGCTATTTTTGTATCGAAATTCACTTGTATTTGGATCTGGGACATTTCACTCATTTCTTGTTTCCAAGGCCTTTTGGATTTATCCAGGTCATCAGTAAGCCACTTTGTTGGTTTTACCTTTAACATCTCATTGTGAGCCTCTGGGTTCTGTTCTTCCTTATAAGGCCTCTGAATAGGTTCCAATACAAAACCCAAAGAATAAAAGTCATTTGCTGATTTAATTATGCTCTGGGTGATGAGATGATTTTAGGTGTAAAAAGACCCAGTCCATTCACTTTCATTAGTGAATTGTACAATGTTGATGTCTTCGGAGATCCATCTCAATTTGGGGCTGTGATGGAGTTTTACCACATTCTTGAGGTTCAGTATCAGGCCCTCGCGTTCAGGTAGTAGTCTTTCGAGTGATATCCTATTCACCATACTATCATTAGCACTCATTTTATGCTTTGCAGTAGTGATCTCGGCCATAGATTGTTGTGTCTTGTTAACGATGATGTTGAACGTTCTTGCTTAGAAGTCTGAGGTTTTACTCTTTTCTGTTCTATTTGCAGGCGTTTCATCGCTTTGTCCAGTAGGGCTTAGGCTGGTCTGTATACGCTCATCTTTCAGACTTTCACCTCCTACCGCGCGGGATGATCCAAATAGACCTACACCATCAATGCTGTTGAGATTTGTTCTTTCTTGGATTGCAATTTCTCCCAGTAGCTCAGATATTCCTTCATACATTTCACTAGTATCACTGTCCACAGGTAGTGTTTCACTTCCAGGAGCTAGCTCTTGATTTTCATCAGAGTTAGACGGCTTATGAGATCTCTCAGATCTCCCGATTTGCACTCCTTCCCAAAATGTGTGCTTTATTTCCACTTTGAGCCTGCTGCTGTGGTATTCAAATTTACCTAGTTTGATTATTTTGATCCGATGTGATGTTGGGAGCCTAATATTTTGCAAGAATGCCATGGATCCATTTGATTTAGGCTCCTGGATAATAGACATTTTTAGATTTCTTTTGTTGCACCCTATTCACAAGTCTCTTCTGGATCGATCGTGGCTGTGGTGCTGTGTTGCCCATCTGTTCTCTTGATACCGATTTGTCCTGAAATATATCATAGGACAAAGGATTTTGGTGAGCCTTATTTATTTTCTTCGGCTTTGTTAGATCAATCTGACTTTCCTTAATGATCTTAATACCGTCCCCATTTTTGGTTATTGTAGTACTCTTTCTGGCTTCTTTGTTGTCCTCGAATTCATCACCATTTGTATTGTGTTGGTGCTGCTTACCATTTATCTGCCAGTTAAGCGATGATTTGTGCACCTTTGCATTGATCATGGGCCCCCTCGATAGTGTGTATTCTTTCCGTACTGCTTTGATGGGTGATGATGGTATGATCAAGACATCAGCATCGTTTGAATCTTGGTTTGGGTGATTTAGTGAGGATTTTGTCAATGTATCTGAAAAAGGGCTTGGTTTGGGTTGTGATGTAGTCATTTGATGTGTCCATTTACAATTTCAAGCAGAGCTTTCATAAGAACCCCCTTATCAGTTTCTGCACGTCGTGCAAGGTCGCATAGTCTGTTTTGCCACATAAGTGATTTTTCTGCCTCCTGAATAAGTCTCTCCTCTACTTTGCTCATCACACCTTCCAAATATAATAATTTGGTGTGGGACATGGCCAATAGTGTAGCTTGATCCTTTTGTGTATCATTAAAGGTTTCATAAAGTTTGATGAATAGTGTAACCGAGTTGAAAAGTATAGGTAATATACTGTTTTGTAGTTGGGTTATCATTTCTGCATTGACAATTATGCCTGATTACAGAGGTCACCTTGAGGCACAGACTTGTTATTGAGTGATAGATGTCCCCGATGGTGGGGTGGTAATACTTGTCCGCGGCTATCAAGTCGTGAATTGTCATTACTATACAACTTGAGGCCTTCGTTATTTGTTTGAGAAGCGTTCGATTGGCTACCAGATTGCACCATTAAGGGCATGCCCATTTACGGCCTCCTCTGCAGTTGGACATAGCACCTCTTTTTCCATTGACATTATTGAGCCATTCATAGATGTCAGTGACGTTATTGAACCATTCAAAAATGTCAGTACATTTGTATCCCTTTCCTTTCATGCACTGTCAGCAGCCAAGGCTGTTACGCTCACCTGGACCCCACAGGGGTGTCGATCGGACCCGGACAGCTGCGGTCTCCGTCAACGTGATGCGTAGTGCAGAGATGACTGTCTGGACTGGACCGCTTAGTCTTGTCTGCTGAACCCGAAGAAGTATTTTCCTGCAAGTGGAGACAAAGACTAGCCACCTGTGGGTTTTAGTGAAGTCCTCCCAACTGTTCTCGCTCTCCCCCACTAATCACCTCCGATCTCCCCTTAGTAACCTCACCTTATGTTTGTAAAAGATGAGCTCTCCATCCTGCGTGTCTTGCAGGGGCGTGCAGATACCAGTTACTTCACTGGTTTGAAGGCGTTGGGAGAGTTCCGGTAAGCATTGACTCTGAAGTCCCAGGCAGGATTGGTAAGTATCAAGTTCAAAGAGTTCAATGTGCCCGATGTTCACTCTTGTCCCCTTCCTTCCTCAAGTTGCTACTGAGTTCGTGAGAAGAAGGTCTCGTAGCTGCTGCTGGCGCTCAGATAAGAGTCTGTGTTACCCAATGCTGTCCGGTAATTATTGCATGCGTTAACGTGTTGTTTTTCTCCCTCTTTACAGATGCGGCATATGAAGATATGGAGAATAATACCACCGGTGGTAAATCAGCTAAGTCTATGGTGGTAAGAGGTATTTGTTGATTCCCTTGGCTCCCCTTGTTATTCTTGTGCCCCTAGGTGCCGGAGTACGGCGAAGAAATGATGGAGACAGTCCCGTATCGAAAGATGCTGTGAGAACTGGTGAGTATGGCGCCGTGCTGGAGCTGGCGAAGCGACGCGTGCAGGGCTGATGTACTTTCCAGGTCGGGAGATGAAATGGATCCGGAATCAGGTGAGGAATTTGAAATAAGTTTGTTTTCTAACCTTGTCCTTTTCTTCCTCTTTATTCTAGGAGCTCTGATTCGAGGCGGGCGTGGCAGAAGACTGGATGCTGGCTGCAGGCACGCAGGCGTGGCAGAAGACTGGATGCTGGCTGCAGGCACGGTGAGAGTCACGCTGCTGGATGCAGAATAACACGAAGCATGTGCTGCTGTTCGGGCATGGTTTAAATAGCCTCCAAAGTAGTCCCAGGAAAGATGTTCCCCAGGACCACACCCGAGTAAAAAATAGTCCCTGTAGTAAAATAGTCCCATCCAGGCCTCACGTTGGCTTGGAATTATTTGCAGCATGGTCTGCATGAGGTAAGTAATGTCTATGAGCCTGGCGCCTATGGCGCCAGGACTGATTTTTATTATGAGCCTGGTGCCTACGGCGCCAGTACTGAACCCAGACAGCCTCTAGCTGGGGCTGCTGGGGTTTTTGTAAATGCCTGGATGCCTGCTCTCGGGGCTGATGGGCTTGATCCGGATGCACGGGGGTAGGCATCATGACAGCACTCCCCCCCCCCCCCCCCCAAGGCCCCTCCTAAAGTTGTTCTTCCCCTTGGCCCTGGTTTGTCTGGGAAGTTCCGATGGAATTTCTTCACCAACCGAGGTGCATGAACGTGGTCACTAGGCTCCCATGACCTTTCCTGTGGTCCGTAACCTTCCCAGTCGATTAAATAAAAAAGTCTTGATTCAACCAACTTAGAGTCCAGGATATTCTTTACCTCGAATTCAGGTTCTCCATCTATTAGGATGGGGTCAGGTGGTTTGGCAAGTCTTGTCCCGGGTTGAACTGGTTTCAGAAGTGAAACATGAAAGATAGGATGGATCCGCATATTAGAGGGTAATTCCAACTTGACGGCCACCGGGTTGATAATGGCCTTAATAGTGTAAGGTCCCAAATACCTAGGATTAAAAGTCTGAGTTCCTTTTAGAGGTATGTGTTTTGTAGCCAGCCAAACTTGATCCCCAATCTGATATCGTGGAGCATCGCTTCTATGTTAATCAGCATGTTTCTTATATTTCTCTTTCGCTTGTTTCAAATGTTCTGTTGCCTCCTTAAAGGCTTGTGTAATAGTAGAGTGTAAATGACTAACTGCAGGCATTTCTAAGTGCTGAGGCGAATTGAGTTCTGAGGTTCGAGGGTGATGTCCGTATATGGTATAGAAGGGACTTTGTCCGGTTCCAGAATGTACTGAGTTATTGTATGCATATTCGGAAATCCATAAAATATCCTTCCAATTGCTTTCGGTCTGGTGCAGCATGCAACGTAGGTACTGTTCAAGGGTCTGGTTGATCCTCACTGTCCGACCATCGGTCTGGGGATGGTAACTGGTTAATAGCCTCACGTCAATTGGCGCCAATTGACAACATTTCTTCCAGAATTGTGAAATGAATTGACTGCCTCGGTCAGAGACCAATACGGAAGGAAATCCGTGTATTCGAACAATGTTTTCGAGGAACTCCTTGGCCAAAATTGAAGCGGAAGGTAATCCTTTTAAAGGAATAAAGTGGGCCATCTTGGAAAAAAGATTCACAATAACTAGGATGGTGTTAAATCCATTACATGGAGGTAGATCTGTAATAAAGTCTAAAGACAATGTGTGCCATGGTGTAGGTGGAATATCCAAAGGTTGTAAAAGGCCAGCGGGTTTTTTCTTCTGGCTTTTGTTTTGGGTGAAAATGCCACAAGACATCACAAATAACTTTACGTCTTTTCGCCAAGTGGGCCACCAGAACTATCTCTTAATTTCCGCTTCAGTTTTTGCGATACCTGGGTGCCCTTCCATCAGGGTGTCATGGTAATTGGAGATGACTAGTTCTTGTATTTCCTTGTGTGGTAGAAATAGTCGTCCTGGATAGTAAGGTAGGTCATTGATGACTGAGTAGTCCGGGCCTTTCTTTACCCAGTCCTGCAGGGTTGCTGGATCGAAGAGTTGTTGGATTTTTGAATGAATATCTTCTAGTGTCTGCTGAGTAGTTATGCCAAGAATTCTTTGCACAGGAATTATTGGCACCGGTTCCGGGTTTGCATATGCTTCTCCCATCCCTATTCGGGATAAGGCATCTGCTTTGCCATTTTAGCGGCCTGGTCGATAAGTGATCACGAAATCGAATTCGGCAAAGAACAATGCCCATCGAAGTTGTCGCGATGATTGGGCTTTGGCTGTTTTTAAATACTGCAGGTTCCGGTGATCAGTGATTACGGTAATGGTATGCCTGGCAACAAGAAGGTAGTGCCGTCAAGCCTTAAAGGCGGATTTGATAGCTAATAGCTCTTTATTGGTAATCGCATAGTTTAACTCAGGTGGTGAGAACTCTCTGGACCAAAACGCTACTGGGTGAATTTGACCGGTTTCAGGATCCTTCTGGGACAGGACAGCTCCCATGGCTAAACTGGATGCATCAGTTTCTACTATGTATGGAAGCTCAGGGCGTGGATGCTTTAAGACAGGTGCTGATGTGAATTTCGCTTTCAGCTCTTGGAAGGCCTTTTCAGCCTCTTCGGTCCACAAGAAGCGTTTGTTTTTTTCGCAAAAGTGCTGTGATGGGGTGTACAACATGGGAGAAGTCCGGAATGAATCTGCGGTAGAAATTAGCAAATCCGAGTATGCTTTGTACCCCTTTGACTGAACTGGGTGATGGCCACTTGAGAATTGCGTCCACCTTTCGAGAGTCCATTCGGACTCCCTTTGGAGTCAGGATAAATCCAAGAAATTCAACTTCCGTAGCATGAAAAGCACATTTTTCCAATTTTGCATATAACTTGTGCTGGCGTAGTTTCTCAAGGACTACACGCACGTGCTTAACATGGTCTGATTCTGAGGAGGAGTACACTAGAATATCATCTATGTATACGACGACACAGACGTCAATGAGTTCACGAAGGACATCGTTCATAAAATACTGGAAGGCTGCTGGTGCATTTCACAACCCGAAGGCCATCACCTGATATTCGAAGAATCCGTACTTGGTGCGAAAGGCAGTCTTCCATTCGTCGCCTTTCTTGACACGTACCACATGATGTGCCCCTCGGAGATCTAACTTAGTGTAGATACAAGCATCCTTTACTTGGTCTAGTAATTTGGGGATCAGAGGCAATGGGTATCGGTTTTTTACCATAATCTGATTTAATGCGTGGTAATCTATGCACGTTCCAAGGTCACCTTCCTTTTTTGGCACGAAGAATAAAGCTGAGGATGCAGGAGACTTGGAAGGACGAATAAAGCCATTAGCAAGGTAATGGTCCAAGTATTGCCGTAGGTGACGATTTTCAGGTTCCGTGAGGGCGTAGATTCTACTGCGTGGGGGTTGTGCACCGGGTAGGAGGTCGATTTGACAATCGTATGATCTGTGAGGAGGTAATGTATTGGCCTGTTCTTTTTGAAAAACATCCTGAAATTCTTGGTATTCCTGAGGTAACTGCACGATTGGGTTAACGACTGTAGCCAGGCCTTTGTTCAAAGTTTTCTCCGGGTAACAGGTGTGTGCACAATCCGGGAACGTTATTCTCTTCTCTCACCATTCTATACAAGGATTACGTGTTTCCAACCATGGCACCCCCAGTATTATCTGGAACTGTGGGGCTTTGATTAGATCAAACACAATAGTCTCTCGATGACCATCTTGACTCAACAGTGTCATCTCTGTAGTGGAATGAGTTACAGGCCCCGAGGCAATCTCAGTTCCATCAACTGTGGTGATGACATCTGAAGTGGTCTTTTTGCAAAGAGATAGATTCATCCTTGACACCAATTCGTGGTCCATATAGTTTCCTATGGCCCCGCTATCTATGTATGCCCTTACTGCGTGCATACGTGATGGCTGCCTGGGATCAAGTAGGGCCATTGGGATGACCAGATGCGAGGTCTGAGTGTCTTTCTTTAAGCTCGGCAAGCGGACCTCTACGCTTGTCGGGCGTGGTCGTTTCCCGAATCAGGCTCTATGTGGCTTTTATCAGCAACTCCTACCACCTTCTTGGGTGGTTTTGTAGGGCAATCCCGTAGAAAATGTCCTGAGGTTCCACAGTACAGACACAACTGCATCTGTCATCTTCTTTCTCTTTCCTTTTGAGTTAAGGTCCTTTAACCCCCCCCCCCCGATCTGCATAGGTTCAGATGCATCTGTTCCTTTGGGGGCAACGTTGGGTTTAACCAATACCCGATTCTCCATCTTAGCTCGATCAGTCTTTCAGTTCTGAAGTCGGTGGTCTAGCTGGACGACTAAGTCTATAAATTCTGTGCAATCCTGAGGTGGGTTCACAACTTGAGCCAAGACATCTTTGAGTTCTCCCCGAAGTCCACGATGAAACAATGTAATTCGTTTTTCCTCCGGCCACCCGGTTTCCACCACCAACCTATTGAAGGTTGCAATATAGGTTAGCAGATCCTGGTTACCCTGTCGTAAGGATAAAACTTTGTTGTCCAGGGCTTGACCCTGTGAGTGTCTGGCGAATAGTTTTTCCATGCTCCTTTGAAAACCCTGAAAATCCCGGAGAAGAGGATCATCCTGGTTGACTAACGGAATGGACCAATCCGCTGCGCTGCCACTAAGATATGACAATACAAAGGCTACTTTGGCTTGGTCATTTGGAAAGGCTTGCGGTCTGCATAAAAAAGTGCAAGCGTTATTGGTTCATAAACCCGGCGAACCTTTTGGGGTCCCCAGCAAAGCGTTCGGGTGGAGCTAACAAAATATTTCCTGGTAAAACCACTTGCACAGGATTGCTTGATGAAACGGGGGTTGGCTTTCCCTCATATCCAGGTACGGGCGTATGCCAAGCTTGGTTTTGCAGAAGTTGCCTAGCCAGATCATCAGTGCGCTCCTTTGAGACAATCAGTAGCCAGATCATCAGTGCGCTCCTTTGAGACAATCAGTTCTCTCCTGAGGGCATTAGTCTCTTGATGAGCGGCATGTACTTCCGCCCTAAGTTCCCCTAATAATTGGGCCAGTTGGTCGGTTTCCGAGGTTTCCATAACACCCGGGTGGGTATTTTTAGAAAGGCTTTGGGTTCTGTTACGCTCACCTGGACCCCACAAGGGTGTCGATCGGACCCGGACAGCTGCGGTCTCAGTCAACGTGATGCGTAGTGCAGAGATGACTGTCTGGACTGGCCCGCTGAGTCTTGTCTGCTGGACCCGAAGTAGTATTTCCTGCAAGTGGAGACAGGAATTAGCCACCTGTGGGTTTTAGTGATGGCCTCCCAACTGTTCTCGCTCTCCCCCACTAATCACCTCTGATATCCCCTTAGTAACCTCACCTTATGTTTGTAAAGGATGAGCTCTCCATCCTGCGTGTCTTGCAGGGGCGCATAGATACCAGTTACTTCACTGGTTTGAAGGCGTTGGGAGAGTTCCGGTAAGCATTGACTCTGAAGTCCCAGGCGGGATTGGTATGTATCAAGTTCAAAGAGCCCGATGTTCACTCTTCTCCTCTTCCTTAAGTTGCTACTGAGTTCGTGAGAAGAAGGTCTCGTAGCTGCTGCTGGCGTTCAGGTAAGAGTCTGTGTTACCCAACGCTGTCCGGTAACTATTGCATGCGTTAACGTGTTGTTTTTCTCCCTCTTTATAGATGCGGCATATGAAGATATGGAGAATAATACCGCCGGTGGTAAATCAGCTAAGTCTATGGTGGTAAGAGGTATTTGTTGATTCCCTTGGCTCACCTTGTTATTCTTGTGTCCCTAGGTGCCGGAGTACGGCGAAGAAATGATGGAGACAGTGCCGGATCGAAAGATGCTGTGAGAACTGGCGAGTATGGCGCCGTGCTGGAGCAGGCGAAGCGACGCGTGCAGGAATGATGTACTTTCCAGGTCGGGAGATGAAATGGATCCGGAATCAGGTGAGGAATTTGAAATAAGTTTGTTTTCTAACCTTGTCCTTTTCTTCCTCTTTATTCTAGGAGCTCTGGATTCGAGGCGGGCGTGGCAGAAGACTGGATGCTGGCTGCAGGCACGCAGGCGTGGCAGAAGACTGGATGCTGGCTGCAGGCACGCGGGCGTGGCAGAAGACTGGATGCTGGCTGCAGGCACGGTGAGAGTCACGCTGCTGGATGTAGAATAACACGAAGCATGTGCTGCTGTTCGGGCGTGGTTTAACCTCCAAAGTAGTCCCAGGAAAGAAGTTCCCCAGGACCACACCCGATTAAAAACTAGTCCCTGTAGTAAAATAGTCCCATCCAGGCATCACGTTGGCTTGGATTTATTTGCAGCATGGTCTGCATGAGGTAAGTAATGTCTATGAGCCTGGCGCCTATGGCGCCAGGACTGATTTTTATTATGAGCCTGGTGCCCATGGCGCCAGGACTAAACCCAGACAGCCCCTAGCTGGGGCTGCTGGGGTTTTTGTAAATGCCTGTATGCCTGCTCCCGGGGCTGATGGGCTTGATCCGGATGCCCAGGGGTAGGCATCATGACAAAGGCATACATGGCAATCCGTGCTTTAATTTCAGCTATGTCACGTATTAAACGTATTGCTAATGCAGAACGCGGCGTTCCTGGCTGTTGTGCTGCAAGCATGTCAGCCATTAAGCTAGGCTGCAAGCAAATTGGATTTCCAATTGCAATTGTTGACACTGGCTAATTCTTATTTTCAAAACCTCTCTCCAATTAAATCATTTTCAGTTGAAGGTCCAGTATCCGCCCTGCAATCTGTATTATTATTATTATTATTATTATTAATATTAGCCCAGACATCTTGACCCAGATTCCTTTGGCGCCATACATTCGGCAGCAGCCACCACACAGCATTCCGCACAAACCTTCCCACCAGCATCCTCAATGTAACTCATAACAATAGCACCACGAGCCGCGACCCCCTCACCCCTGGCAAGCACCCCGTACCCCAACGCATGCGCAAACTCCTCCATAGAGGGAATGCCACTGCTGGCAGACACAGAAGGTGTTAACTATTGTTTGATTGCTATGGGTGTGCTGTGGGCTGGATGTTCGATGTTTCTTTCACCACCCCTTTCTTGGGGTCATTGTTGCGATTGGTGTTTCTGGTGTTTCAGAATTAGCAGTATTTTGTAGGGGTTGCTCATGTAATGTTGCTTCTGTGTGACATGAGTTTCCCAGTGCCGACTCCAGGATCTTCAATTGGCACACATGAGCATGCACCTATAGGTACGGTATTTGGTACTGATGTTAATTCCAATTCTGAAGCAATATCAGTACAAGATCCTTCAAGTGTGGCAAATGCAGGGAATCAATCGTAGTAACAAGCAGAGTTCCTGCGCTGCAAGGCAACTCATTTAATAAAGAGGAGAGGGCACCTGGCACTCTCTAACCTCCTCTGGACACGCCTCCGGTTCTGCCAGCCATGAATCAACACTTAGTTGTCGCATCTTTTGTCTGGTTACTGGGCCAATTTGTAACATTTCTTCAGGCCCAATAAACAATTTAACACTTTTCACAAGACTGCACTGTCCCTCGTTCGCTAGTCTGTGAATCTTTCTATCAATATCCACGCTGCTTCAGTATCCCTTACAATGTCGTCCCTTGGTACGCGGTTCAAAGGGAAGAAATCCCCGACGTCAACGCCCACCGAGGGGTCGTACGGCTTCTGGCTTCCTTGACTCCCGGAGACCTCCGAAGACCACTTTTCTCCCACTTTCCGTTCCGCGGCAGAATGGCTTTTTAGAGTCATGCTGGTGTTCACAGCTCAATGGAACATGCCTCCAACAAGGAAAGAGGAAAGGGCTAACAAGACTGTCTGCACCACCATAGACCCCTTTTCTCCCACTTTCCGCTCCGATGCTTGTATCTGCTAGATTCATATGCTTTGCACTGGTTGACATCTAGTGGTAATTACGGAGTATTGCACATAAAGTTTTTGAAGTACGAAAAGGGACATCGACAGGTCGTGTTTTTAATTCTATCCCTAGTGTGCCGTTGAATGTACCCATGATCCCTCACGCGTCGAGGTCCCGCAGCTTTATTTGTTTCTGACAAGAGGGAGTGTAAGGTGTAAGCATGGAGTGTAGGTAGAGATCATGAAGTGTACAAAATGTGTGTTTTCCCAAGAACCTTCAACTCCAATAGAGGAGGAAGGGTGGGTGCATGTGAATCTAAGCAGATATAAGCATCAGAAATACGATTAAGGTAAGTAATGTATGCCGTCTGAGGTTTGTGCATCTGCTTAGAATCGCATGCTTTGCATAGATTAGTGTGAACACAAGAAAGTGGGGAGTGTCCCAGGTGCAGCAATGGAATGGGACATTAACTAGAAACTAACAATAGGGTCCATGCTGCTGTAGTTTTTTGGTTGCAAATTAGGTTTAGGAAATCGTTTAGATATTAAGTGCATCATTACCGATAACACTTCACAAATCATTTTAGGCTATACCATGTTCTGAATGCAATAAAAAAACAGTCTTGTGGTATGAAATAAAAGTTTATTTGTTTAATGTTGTAATTGTAAATTCAAAACACAACTTCGAAAGATAAGAAATGATAGAATTTTCGTAATAAAAATGTGTGGTGAAACAAAAAACACACATGTTCAAAAACTTAAAATTGGTAAACAAGTTTGAAATTAAACAGTAGGGCAAAAAGTCTTAACAGTCATTTACAAATAACAGTGGGACAAAAACTCTTAAACAATTATTTACAGACAAAAGTGGAAAAACCAACAGAGTATTGTTAAGACACCTTCTCAGGGTGCTACCTTCTGATCAGCCAATATTCTAATTTTCGAATTGGCTGATTGGTTTTGAACAGGTCTGCCTACTTGTATGTATCATTTGCAAACTTATTTCCCAAAATAAATGAATTTTGAAATAGACATCTGAAACCACGTTTCAGCAATAGTGCCACCTGCCGGGCAGTAAAATCGAAAAATTGCCTTCCTCAGGGCGAAGAACAGGTCCCTGTGGGGAAGCAGACATAAAAAAATTATGGTAAGAAAAAAAAGGGGGGGGCTGTTTTCCTTTGTTTGATATTCTCAAGATTGCTTTCAGAATATGCTAAGCCTTGTTTTTTGATTGCCAATTGTTCAGACTGTAACATAATTTGGTACCCAAATGTAGAGCTTAACCAGATTTACTGGGCAGAACATGCAGGGAGACAAGCCAGAGTTAGCCTCAACGTCACAGCACCGGCATGAAAGGGTGAGGCAGGGAAGACAGTCTCTGTGGACAAAAGGTAATTGAGCCTGTCGTCATTGTGCAATCGTTAAGTCAAAAAATACTGAGCTTGTAAAGGCATCTTAGTGATGAGCAGATATTGGAGCTTGAAAGTGCCGACATCAAAAAAAAAACATTGATGTTAGTTAACAAATTTAAATTAGAATTTGAATGCAATATGTTCGAAGTGGGGAAAACAGAAGACGTGGTGAAAAAACAAAAAAATTAATGAAGAACCCATGTCCACAATACATTATTCAGGTGGGGCAAAACACGTGTTCCCAAAGGTTTTGCAGGTGAAGAGTTGTAAATCAATTGGAGGTATATACAGGCAGCGCCAATCAAAAGAGAAGACTAGTTTCTGGAGTGGCTGTTCCCTGTAATGTGGGTTATAAGTGTAGAACTATAATTCCCTGTTGGGATAGTCATTACCAAACTTTCAAACAGATTTGAAGTTAGAAATATCATTAATGCCTGACAGCAAATGATATGCAGTTAGAGCGATGTTTCCCTTTGTTAGCGGAGAATTACTATTTTACGCGATTAATGACCGCCTACCTGAGTTGTCGTGGAAAAAAACAAATTTCTGGAGTTGGTGAATGTAGAACTATAGTCTTTCACCTTCCACTGCTCTCAAGTGGTTACTGGGAGACGGCGGGCGGATAGCCTCGTGTCCCAAATGAGTTTGTAAACCCACACTGTTAAAAAGAGAGGAAGAAACGGGCAGACGGCACCGTGAGTGAAGTGTTCCAGGTATTCTGACAGACCTAATGTAGATTCAGGAGAGTCTTGTACCTTAAAAAATTCGAGACGGCTGGCTGGGATCTATGAATCTTCCGACTCGCACTTGGGAGGTTACTGATGGTAACCGAGGTGGACCCGAATGCTTGGGACGGACGGTGGCATATTGTTCGCGCACGGATTGGATGGGCCAGACGTGCCTCTTTGACGTCCGCGTCGGGATAGGTTGCATTTGACCAAGCCCTTGAGTTGCTAATGGTAACTGAGGTGCGACTGAACACTGAAGCAGGACGTAGGCGTATTATTCGCGTGTGGATTGGATGAGGTCAGACGTGCCTCTTCAATGTCCACATCTGGATAGTTTGCCTTCAAACCAGCCCTTAGTGCATTTGTGTGCCGCAAGCGTTATGGCACCACAGGGGCTGTATAGTGCCAGGCCCTCTGTAAATGTTTACTGTGCAAATACCGGATTTTGATTAAAACGCATTTGTTGGATTAAAACGACGGCAAGGCAGTTTTGAGCACTTGCCGGAGATGATTTAATTGCAAGAATTTATATGCATTAACAAACATGCAAATACTACCACTCTGGTTGAAGAAAGACAAAAACGTAAGATGTGCGTGGTTTGAATTGGTGTACAGCCAAATTAATTGGTTTAGTGGGAATGGCCTTTGTCTCGGAAGAGTAAAATGCTGTTGAAAGGGAATGGAGTAGAATAGAAGAAACTTGTTTGCGGTGTGATGTTTCATGATTTAGCAGTCACGTGGCGAAAATGCCAAAGAGAAGGAGTTAATCGATGGGTTGATCCCTTGTTGATTCGATTTCCACTGGGGAAAGAAAAATTGAGTGGAGGCATTGGGGAGTGCCAATGCAATTGTAGTCTTACAGTAAAAGTGCAGTAGTCTAACCATTCGGAACCCACTGTGAAAGATTGGTGTTCATCAAAGACAAATGCGGTTGTCGATGGAGACCCCATCGACAAATGCTGTTATCGATGGAGACACAGAGATTAAGACTGTCGAGAGGCCAAGCAAAAAGGCCAAAAATGGAAGAAAGAAGGGAGATGTAAAACTTCAGGATAATGGGAAAAATTCCTCATTTAATCCTTTAGTGTGAGTTGATAGTCTATGGATCCATCTTGCCTCCTTCTGTAATAGACAGTGGGAGACATTTGTGGAACGTCTTAAAACATCGAGAATCTACCAGTAAATGTCATTGGCAGTATGGTGTAGTTCGATGTAGTGATTCACGAGGGGCGCAGATACTGTTTTGTACCTGATTCTAGATCAGTGCTCAGAGATTCTAATGTGGACTGGACGAATAGTTTGTCCGACATAACACAGCCCGCAGGGGCACTCAATACAATACACCACCTGTTCGGTGTTGCAATTAGTGAGGGTGGAGAGTGTCCAGGTTTTCTCTCCAAGTTTAAACTCTTTCGGTAAACTGGCATACTGAGCAGGATCCACACAGAAAATGGCCCACTGTTGTCCTTAAATCCCATAGACCCATTCTTGGTGCGTCCTTCTTAAAGTTGGAGTGTACCAGTTTATCCTGGATATTTTTTGCCCTTTTAAAGGCAAACCTGGGTAGCGGAGTATCTGGAAGGCGCAGTTTGACCATGGGCCAGTATTTCAAAATTAATTTCTTAATCTGGAAAGTTTGTGCTCCATGAGTGATGACACGTCATTTATTTATTTCTCTGAAGTTTGGTTAGGCACAGTGTCGAAGGATAATAATGTATCTCTATCCGTGAACCACGCTCTTTTCTTTGCCTTATTAATGAGCTTTTTTGGGTACCCTCTTTCAATCAGTCGTGCAGCCAAATTGTCAGATTGGTCATAGAAGTCTCATAAATCTGTACAATTTCTCCTGATGCGAATAAACTGCCCATATGGCAAATTGTCACGAAGGTGACGTGGGCGGTTGCTGGACGCTTGTTTTACGGTAAAGAGAAAATTTAAGTTTGCCTACTTCATGTTTGATTACAAGGTCTAAGAAAGCAGTCTCTTTATCACTGAATTCCATTGTAAATTGGATATTCATATCAATGTTGTTTAACCAAATCGGGAATAATTCCAAGTCTGACTCTGATCCATCCCAAATAAAGATGATATTGTGTATGTAACGCTTCCAATTTACTATGCAGTTCCGGGAAGGATTTCTGTTTGAAAAAATATTCTGAGATTCAAAGTTGGACATGAAAAGGATCGCCAGACTGGGGGCAAATGCTGCCCCCATCGCGGTATCTTCGGTCTGGAGGTAAAATTGACCATTACATTCAAAATAATTTTTACATAGTGCCAGAGTCATGAGTTCTAAAATGAAATTGTGCGGAACTCCTTCCTCTGAGTCAAATTCCGTGAGAAGATCATGCATACAGTCAATCGCCTGGTCTTGGGGTATACTAGTATATAAGGACTTGATATCCATTGTTACTAATCTTTGAGTGGTTTGATCAAACATGTGATTTTCAAAAATCAGGATGGTGTGTGTTGTGTCCCTAAGGTACGTTTCAGTACATGCACTTAGGGGTTTAAAAAGGGCTCGAGAATGGATCCACAGCCCGAGACTATGGATCTTCCTGGTGGTCTTTCCGCATTTTTGTGTATTTTAGGGAGTGCGTACATTGTTGGAATGCATCCTTGACTTGTGGTGAGAAATTTAGATTCTTTGTCCGTGATCCATTCACGTTCATGGGCATAATGTACTGGGCTTTCTATCTCAAGTCTAATTTCATTTGTTGGATCCTTCCTGAGTCTTTTGTAGCTTTCTTGATCTTGTAACAGATCATTCATCATGTCCAAATACTGCACCTTAGACATTATAACAATTCCCCCATTCTTATCAACTTGTTTTATTACAATAGATGAATTTTTAGATAGTTCAATCAGAGCTTTATGTTCCTTCAAGATAAGATTGTGTTTAAGGGGTTTCTCTTTGGTTTTGAGCTTCTCAAAGTCTATTAAAATGCATTTTTCAAAAGTCAAAATTTCTCTGGGAACCACATTATCTTGAGGTTTAAAAGTTGAAGGCCCACATAGGCCAGTATCTGAATCTGGTTCCCCATCTGGGAAATCATTGAAAAAGACTTTGAGACGGATGGTTCTAAGGAAACGACGACTCTCCAATTCGGTTTCGAACCAGTCTGTGGGTTGCGTAGCTACAAATGATAACCCTTTTGACAAAACTGAAATTTGACAGGCGGTCATTCAAAATTAGCCAGGTTGAAAATTGGCATCTGGTGTTGACAAGTGGTTATTCGATCGGGTGTCTCCTGCCCCGAAATTGGCATCGTGGTGGGGCATATGGTAGAAACCATTGTTGTCCCCAAAATGGGCCTCCTGGCCCTCCTCTGCCTAAAAAAGGGGGGCGGTAAATAGTTTCCAAATGCTTGTTGTTGTTGCTGTTTATAGCTGGATTGATCGTCTGAACTACTAGTGCTGGACTTTGAAAAAGACACCCAACGTAGTCTACCTTTGGTTTTAGCAGCCATCACACAGGGTTTCACACAAACCGTCCCACCGCATCCTGAACGTAACTCACAACAATAGCACCACGAGCCGCGACCCCCCACGCCCCAGCATCGGCAAGCACCCCCAACGTATGCATGATCTCCTCCATAGAGGGAATGCCACCGCTGGCAGATGCAGAAGGTGTTTGTTAACTATTGTTTGATTGCTATGGCTGTGCTGTGGGCTGGATGTTCGATGTTTCTTTCGCCACCCCTTTCTTGGGTTCATTGTTGTGATTGGTGCTTCTGGCGTTTCAGAATTAGCAGTATTTTGTAGGGGTTGCTCATGTAATGTTGCTTCTGCGCGACACGAGTTTCCCAGTGCCGACTCCAGGATCTTCAATTGGCACACATGAGCATGCACCTTTAGGTAGGTATTTGGTACAGATGTTAATTCCAAGTCTGAAGCAATATCAGTACAAGATCCTTTATCCAAGTGTGGCAAATGCAAATAAAGAGGAGCGGGCACCTGGCAGTCTCTTACCTCCTCTGGACACGCCTCCCGTCCTGCCAGCCATGAATCAACACTTAGTTGTCGCATCTTTTGTCTGGTTACTGGGCCAATTTGTAACATTTCTTCAGGCCCAATAAACAATTTCACACTTTTCACAAGACTGCACTGTCCCTCGTTCGCTAGTCTGTGAATCTTTCTATCAATATCCACGCTGCTTCAGTATCCCTTACAATGTCGTCCCTTGGTACGCGGTTCAAAAGGAGGAAATCCCTGCCGTCACCGGCCACGGAGGGGTCGTACGGCTTCTGGCTTCCTTGACTCCCGGAGACCTCCGTAGACCACTTTTCTCCCACTTTCCGTTCTGCAGCGGAATTGGCTTTTTAAGAGTCATGCTGGTGTTCACAGCTCAATGGAACATGCCTCCAACAAGGAAAAAGTAAAGGGCTAACAGATTGTCTGCACCACCACCACCATTGTCTGCATAGACCCCTTTTCTCCCACTTTCCGCTCCAATGCTTGTATCTGCTAGATTAATATGCTTTGCATTGGCTGACATCTAGTGGTAGCTACGGAGTATTGCACATAAAGTCTTTGAAGTACGAAAAGGGACATCAACAGGTCGGGTTTTTAATTCTATACCTAGTGTGACGTTGAATGTACCCATGATCCCACACGCGTCGAGATCCCAAAGCTTATTTGTTTCTGACAAGAGAAAGTGTAAGGTGTAAGCATGTAGTGTAGGTAGAGATCATGAGGTGTACAAAATGTGTGTTTTCCAGAGAACCTTCCACTCCAATAGGGGAGGAAGGGTGGATGCATGTGAATCTAAGCAGAAACAAGCATCAGAAATAAGATTACGGTAAGTAATGTATGCCGCCTGAGGTTTGTGCATCTGCTTAGAATCAAATGCTTTTCATAGATTAGTGAGCTTTTCCAACCTGTGCATCACCCTTGGGATGTGTGTCTAGACAGTAATGTTGGGTGAAAGTGTGAACTGAACTCCAAGTGGCAGCTTTGCAAATGGCATATAAGGGTACATGTGCTATGAGAGCTAGAATTGCCCCTGTGCCTTGAGTTGAGTGTGCTCTAGGCTTAAATGGCACCATTCTCTTAGCAAGAGAATAGCAAAGTTGGATGCAGTTGACAATCCATTTGGAAAATGCTAATTTAGAGATCGGATCAGCTTCTCTTCCTGTGGATAGGGATACAAAAAAGGTCTGCTTTTCTGATTGCTTTAGTCTTTTGTAGGTAGTACATGACAGTTCTTTGCACATCCAGCGTATTAAGGCTTTTGTCTGCTGTGTTTCTGGGGTGTAAAAAAAAACACAGAAAGCTCAATGGATTGGTTTACATGAAATGTAGATATACAGTTGGGTGAAAACCGTGGGGGTGTGCATAAAACGACCTTGTCTTGCGGATTACATGAGCAGGCTATTTTACTGATAGAGCTTGCAATTCACTGACCCTTCTGATAGATGGAATAGCTATAAGAAAAGCGGTCTTATAAGTGAGAAGTTTGAGAGTGGCATAAGGTGCCAGTCGTGAGTAGGATTAGACATTGGAGGGTAACACCTTCTGTTATGTAATATTTTCATATCAATAATAAATCTACCTGACTTGGGTCAACCCCAGAACTTTTTGCTTTGACTAGGTAACTATTTTACTGTGTCCCTAGGTGAAGGGGAATCTTTTTCCCCTCTCACCTAGTCTTTTACTCTTTATGGGGGACCTTTTTATGTCTCTCCATAGTGTATGGTTGGTTGAAGTTACAGTTTCCTACAACTTTTGGGCTTAGGCTGGGTTGCCCATTTGGGCTCCCCTGTTAATTTCTCTTTCATGTACTTGGGTGAACTACAGTTCCCAAATAGTAAAGAGGGATTTTTATCCCTCTTTACATTTTATATAGTGAGCCAGCACACCCCACCTTATGTGGAATGCTGGGGGATACAATGTATCCCCTTTCTTACCTACCTGATAACATTTTGTCACAATTGCAAGTTTCCTTGAATGGCTGGTGGCAGTGGTTTTACCTTTATGACTTTTAGTCTTTATTACTCGCAGGCTGTTTATTCAGTCTCAGTAATGTACAGAAGGGCCACCATTTTTCTAAAATGGTTGGCTCCTTTTTTCGCCATTTGTGTGCTTGCGGGTTCTGGGGTCTTCCCCTGCCATTCTAGGTGTGAACGTCCTCAGTGGCTGTTTTGTCTTCGGCTGGAATCCTGTGGATTCCCCACCCAGGCTCCAGTGTATCTGGAAAGGCAGGAAGCGAGGGAGGTGTCCAAAACTCTGCAGCCCTTTGTCTGCCACCTTGCCTGAAAGGGAACAACTCCCAGTGGGGGGTTGGCTGTCCCGACTGGACAGCCAGACCACCTCTTGCTGTAAAATGCAGGGAGAGAATGCAGAAGGTGTGCTGTAGTTCCTGTTAAATATTCTGAAACTGGAAACTGTTGACAAGTCAACCACTGGAGCTGAAACCAAAGAGGAAGATGAAGAAACGAAGGCCGTAGCGATTTCCAGCGACCAGAGAGCCTGCTGTGTAACCAGAGCCTGTTGTAAGCCATCCTTCCAATTGACCTGGTGATCCCGAAAGAGATGACCCCGACCCAGAGCCTGGTGAGATCCACTAAACTCAAGACCTGCATTTTGTGCCATCCCACGCTGGGCTACAACCTTGCGGGTTGCAATACCCCAATACCCTGGGAACTCGAGCCATTGTGCGATCTTCCGAATCGAGCTGAAACTTTGGTGGCATCCTGCTGGACCTCCAAATACACTATCCGAGTCCAAAAAGTCCCCTCATCAGAGTGCTGGACCTTGCAAACGATGATAATCCGACTGGAGATATTCAGTCTTCTTCTGGCTCCTGAAAAGGGCAGCAAAACCACAGAGCCACATCCAGCTGCAAAGAAACTCTAGCCTGGAGCCTTCTCCATTGATCCCTGCTGCAAATTTCCTTCCAAAGTCATGTCTTCATGACAAAGGCATCCATCGACTGGGTTTTTGTTTGCAGACCCTGAAGTCTTCCTGCTGCAACTCTTAACTGTTGGTTGGGGAATGTACTTATGTTAAGTCTGTGTGATTTCAGTAAAGCTTTTTGGGTATTTTCTGTGATTGGGAGTCCTCTCGTCCAGTTGCCCCAAGCCCACTGCTGGAATCCTCTTAGGGTGACTTCTCAGATGCTCCTCGACGCTAACTAACTTTAAAGTGAACAACTTACTTGTTTGAATAGTTTTCCACAGGAACTGTGATTTTTGCCTGCAACAGAACCCCATCTCACCATGCCCACAGCTGGCAGATAGACCACTAGGGTCCCTCTTCTGCCTCCGAGTGAACTCATGCAATAGACTAGAGAAGTGCTGGTTAAGTAAAGCATTCTGTCTTGAAAAGTACTACAAGTGTTTAAAAGTACTTATGAAAGAGTTAGTTGGTAACTGCAACACAGAGTGAACAGTTACAAAAGTTCGTATTTACCTTGAATGTGTGTTGTGCCATTCTGAAAAGTATATGTAAGGTTATTTTACACGCCTGAGAATTGGTTATGCCTCTTTCCCAAAAGTAATGATGTTGGCTTCACTAACTATTTCTTTCAGAGAATAGGTGAATACGTTGCCCAATTGGGTCTTGCTTCCCTTGACTTGCTGTTAAGCCGGTCTAGAATAAGTCTGCCTTAGGTTATACTTACCTTTTAAGATGCTGATAGCCCCTTTAAAAAGTATATAGGTTTTACTTACCTTGAGTTAGCGGTGTACCATCCTAAAATAAATTAAAGAGTTATTGCTCATCTCAATCTGTGTTCCACTGATCTGAAAAGCAACTGCAATAGCATATTACAACATTAGGTTTGACCTGCCTAGAATAGCTGTGTGCCATTCTTGAAAAGTGTTCTTAAGGTGTAGGTGACCCTGGTCTGCCTGGTACATCCTGAATTAGTGTAAAGAGTTTGTGCTCATCTTAGACTGTTACACGAAGCTGAAAAGCAATTAATTGTATATTACACCAAAAGGTCTGACTCACCTAGTATATCATACATGTAGTTATAGGTATATAGTGTTCCTTGAATGAGTGTTCCACTATTCAGAAAAGTATCTTGGTAACAGGGTTGGTTGATAATGTGATTCCTTTGCTGAGAATCTCTGCATAACTAACAGGGTCTACTACCCTTGTATTACAGAAAGTAATCTAAAAGTAACTAATGGTTTTTACTCTCCATTAATACGTGTGCCATATACTAAATGTGTATACTAAGGTCTGACTTACCTAGAAAATATGTTAGTGTTCAGAACAAGGTCTATGCTTTGGTCTGTGTACTTTAAAGCATAGTGTTGCATGTTTTTATAATGTGTTGATATGATCTGTGATAGTACTTATTTCCCCCAAGATTTATCTGGGCCTACTTGTATTTAGATAAACCATTTATTTCTTACAATACATAGTGTTTCTTTGGACTAAAATTTATTTGTACTGATTTTACACCCCTCTCTCCCACCTAAGATAAGCCTGGCTGCTCTGTCTATGCTACCATATACTCGGGTGGTACGGCCTTATACTAAGAGGGGATACTTGTACTTTTCAACTAACACCTTCCATGAAGTATTTAACTACTGATACTTTCCACAACAAAACCTTGCTCTGTGATGTGCTGTATGCTGAGAGACAAGGTAGGTGTACTTTCAGTGAGTTAAAGACCAAACCTGCATCTAACAGATGAACAAGTTACTTACCAACTGTAATGTTCTTTCGACTGGATGTTCCTCCCAAGTATTCCTCCTCTTTGATATATTCAATCAAATCTTTTCCACACCAGAGGGCGCTGTTCTCGATGTTGTGGCGTCGATGTCCCTCGAGGGCTGCCATAGTGCATCAACTTCATCCATAGTATAAAATAGCTCGAGCCGCACCCGTTGGCTTCAGTTCTGTTTTTTCGATATCCCCAAATGAGTAGTTGACTAGGCGCACCCCCAGACTGCAAGGTCTCAAGGAACAGTGTAAATCACATACATTGTAGGGCGGGGTAGGCTGGGAGGGTCGATGAGGAATACATGGGAGGAAAATCCAGTCGAAAGAACGTTATAAAGGTAAGTAACTTGTTCTTCAAACGGATTGTGTCCTCCCACATATTCCTCATCTTTGATAGACTTCCAAAGCAGTAAAAATTTGGAGGAGAGTATCAATGCACCCTAATCATGGACCGTATGAAGAGCAGCCTTGGCAAACAGCCCACCTTGGGATGACGTGCAATCTAAACAATAGTGTTTCACAAAAGTATGCATAGACGACCATGTGGCCGCTGCACAGATGGTCTTGCTCTGGTACACCCCTTTGAAGAGCTGTTGAAGTTGCCATGCCCCTAATGGAGTGAGCTCTTAGCCCCTCTGGAGGTTCTTTACCCGCCAGTTTGTAACATTCACCAATTACCATAATTAGCCATCGGGATAAGGTTTGTTTTGTTACTGCCATGCCCAATTTGTGGCCAGTATAACCAATTAAAAGTTGGTCACTTTGTTGAAATTTTGCATGTCTAGAAATATAAAAGCTGAGAGCCCTTTTTGGGTCCAGCCTGTGAAGCCTTTCTTCCTCCTTACCTGCATGAGGGCGAGGATAGAAAGATCACAATGTGATTTTTGGAGACAAGAGAGACTAACTTGGGTACGAATGAAGGTTTGACTTTAAGTGTAACTTTATCTTTATGGAAAACGGTTTAGGAGGCTTACAAGAGAGCCTGCAACTCACTCACCCTGCGGGCTGATGTAATAGCCACTAGTAGGACTGTTTTCAATGTGAGAAGTTTTAGAGTGCAAAAATGCAAAGGTTCAAAATGAATGCATGTAAGGAATTTTAATACGAAATTTAAATCCCACACATGGACATGGAATGGGACCGGGGGGTACATGTTAGTGAGACCCTTCAAAAATGGTACTATCAATGGGATCTTGAAATAAGATACTTCTTCAGAGGAGCGCTTAAAAATAGAAAGTGCCACTAGGTATCCTTTTATTTCACCAATCTGAAGTCTCAGATTGGCTAAATGTAGTAGGAAAGAAAGCACCATAGGCGTGCCACATAGGAATAGATCCACATTTTCATCCTTGCACCAGTTAATGAACTTATTCCAACAACACCGATAGAAGGATGTTGTTGCTGGCCTTATGGACGAAAGCAAAATCTCCATTACGTTGTCCGGGAGGTCCAAATCCTTATATCTCGGCCTCTAAGAAACCATGCTTGAAGGCTGAGTGTCTTGATCTCTGGATGGAGAACCCAAACTTCCTCTTGCGAGGGAAGATCCTCTCTTTGTGGAAGACGTATTGGAGGGCAGATGGACATGTCCAGAAGGTCCGGGTACCACGTCGCCCTGGCCCAATCCGGAGCAATTAGGATCAAGGATTTACCAAACTTTCTCACCTCCTGATCACACGAGGAATGACGGGGACTGGAGGAAACTCGTACAGGAGAGGAAAATCCCAGTGCACTGTGAACACGTCCCCTAGAGCTCCTCTCGGGGGAAATGCCTTTGAGCAATACTGTTCGCACTTCCGTTTCACCGCGGTCGCAAACAAATCCACTTGAGGGGTTCCCCAGAGTGTGAAGATCTCTTGAAGGACTTCCTTAGCTAGTTCCCACTCGTGGGAGACAGTGCTCTGCCTGCTCAGAGCGTCCGCCGCCGTGTTCTTCTGTCTGGCTAGGTGTACTGCCAATAGAGAGACTCCTTCTATTGCCCAGAACCAGAGCTGCATTGCCTCTCTGCAAAGTGGTAGTGACCCTACACCTCTCTTGTTGAGGTAGTACATGGCCACTGTGTTGTCCGTCATTATCAGGAAATTCTTTCCCTGTACAGCGGGCAGAAAGGCCTTCAGCGCTAGTCTGATTGCCCTCAGCTCCAAAAGGTTGATGTATAGTTTGGACTCCGATGGAGACCAACTACCGCTGATTGTCAGTTTGTTGGTGTGGGCTCCCCACCCTGTGAATGAGGCGTCCGTCACTACCGTTATCTCCGGCCATGGTTGCCAAAAAGATTCTCCCTTGAGAATATTGTCCTTGCAAGCCCACCATGGAAGGTCTTGAGCCACTCTGCTCAGAACTAGCACAAGATTTAACAAATTCCCCGAAACTGGTATCACTGAGTTCTGAGGGCACATTGAAGGGACCTCATTCTCAATCGGGCCTCTGGCACCAGAAAAATGCATGATACGAGGCAGAGCAACCTCAGAAAATCATAGGCCGTAGACACTGGGCATTTTGGAATTTTGTTACCATCTGCAGAATGTGTTCAGCTCTCACCTCGGGAGGTGAGGTTTTCCCTTAGGAAGTGTCCATGAGCGCTCCGATGTACTGGAGTTTTTGGAATGTTATTATATGGGACTTGTAATTGAGGCAGAAGCCCAGTTTGTGAAGGAAGTGGCAGGTGATCCTCAGATGTTCCTCAGCCTGTTCAGGTGAACCAGCCTTGATTAACCAATCGTCCAGGTAGGGGTAGACGTGAATCCCCCTCTCCTGAGACTTGCTGCCACTACCGCCATCAGTTTGGTGAAAACCCTCGGGGCGGAGGTCAGCCTAATGGCAGAACTCAAAATTGAAAATGAGAATTGCCATTCGCGAACCTCAGGTACTTTCTGTGCTGGAGATGGATTGGCACATGAAAGTGAGCATCCTGAAGGTCCAATGATACCAACCAGTCTTTGAGTTGGAGAGCCTAATGGATATGAGAAAGGGTTGCCATCCTGAACTTGTCCTTCCTGAGGAATTTGTTCAAATTTCTTAAGCCCAAGATGGGTCTCAATCCTCCATCCTTCTTTGGAATAAAAAAGTAAGGGGAATACCACCCCTTGTTCCCCTCCCAACCCTTGTTCCTTATCCCCATAGGTACATGTTCCATTGCACCTTTCTCTAGCAGGGTTAACATTTCCTGCACAAGGAGCAGATCTGAAAATTTGACAGAGTTGGCTGCCATTGGATGGTCCGGAGGTCTTTTCTGAAAAGGAAGGCAGTAACCTTGGGCTACCATTTCCAGTGCCCAAACATCTGAATTAATGCCCCGCCATTCGTTCAGATGCTGAGAGATCCTGCCTCCCACCGGGGTCTTGTGGGTCAAGACCTCAGAGTGGCTTAGAGGCAGCTGCAGCAGCAGCTGAGCGTACAGTTGCCGCTGATCTAGCACCCTTTCCTTGTCCACCACAAGGGAATCTTTTTGTCCTCTTAGACTAGCCTGTCCTCTTCCTCTTCCAAATGAGGAATAAAATCAAAAAGGACGACCCCTCCAGGAAGATGAGCCAGAGTAGGAGTGTTGCTGAGATTGACGTATGGAGGCGCTAAATGACTTAGCTGCCGCCTTAGAGGTCTGCAGCTTTGCTAGACTCATCTGCCTAGCTGCCGAACAACCTCTAGCCGTCAAAGGGCATATCAGGAGAAGAAGAAGGAGATCGGTGACGTCTTTTCCTCGCCTTCTTCGAAGAAGATGAAGATTTCCATGACCGACTCCTCGATCGGGACTTCGACTTACACCTTGACGAATCCCTAGACTCTTTGCAGTCTTTATTCCACTTAGAAGAAACCTTCGAAATTTCCCTCGCCACCGCCAATTTACCTAATCATTCCTTGAGAGCTTTTCCTGTCATGGCCTGACAGGACCCGCAGTCATCGGTCCGATGGTCGGGACCCAGGCACCACAGGCAGACGCGATGGGGATCAGTGATGGACATTTTCTTCCTGCAATGCTGCCATTTTTTTAAGCCAGTTTTTGGGGTCGTCGGATTAGAAGATGACATCTTTAACAAAGACTCAAGTGCCGTTCAAACACTCTAAGCGAAAGCTTTCGGAAAAACTGAACTGAAGCCAACAGGCGTGGCTCGAGCCATTTATACCATGCATGACATCAACGCACTACGGCAGCCCTCGAGGGACATCAACGCCACGACATCGAGAACAGCGCCCTCTGGTGTGGAATTTTTTTTGCCGAAGCAGCAAAGCTGATACGAATAGATCAAAGATGAGGAATACGTGGAAGGACACAATCCATTCAAAATAGTAGTGAACTATATTAGATTGTGGGCATTTGCTGCATGTTTTTTCTCTTCCCTCACCTTAGCCCTCCACCTATTGGCCTCTGCCCTCATCATTTGTACAGCCCCAAGGGCAGCCTCACTACCTGTGCAGTCCTAGGTAAAGGGCAGCTCCTACAGAAGCAGCTCCAGATTGTTTTTGCGAGTGTTTGCCAGTTGAGCATGCAGCGCAGCTGTCAACCAGCAGCAACAGACCAGGTAAAGTAGATGCAGACAGGCGGAACACCTATTACTGCTCCCTATTAAACTGTCCAATCTTGTAATACTCCTTATTACCAATGCTTTAGTCTGATGTTTGTCACCCACAATTGGATGTCGTCTCTCTCAGGCATTAGGCCCTTGCAGAAAAGGTTTATCTAGGTGTTATGATTTTCTGCTGTAGGTTGTTACCTACGCTTTTCCCTTCATCCTGGACACTGGATCCTTGAGTGCATTGCTATTGGTTTGAAGCTGCTTAATGCCTCTCTGCTCAGGCCTCCCATGGCCCCCTCAATCCTCCCAACTAATCTCCTCTTCCCTCTCACATCACCTGGTGTAGTCTCTGGATAGCCTTGCACTGAGAGTGTCTCATCCAACAGGTGTTGCTCCTCCTGAAACCTTAAGTACAACATTGCCTCTGTTGCTCCAGCCTTGGCAAACTCTGCGATAACGCCTTGCCAAGGGCCCATCCGTTTTCTCCTCTAGAATTCCCTTTGCCACCCTCTCCTCAATAGTGCAAGTCAACCTGCTCACTTGCACTTTATGTTCTCTTCTCCTCTCTACTTGCTTAGCATTACCCTTTCTTCCAATCCTGCACTTCTCCTACCCCTCTCCGCTCTTTCGGTTACTGCAGTTACACGCTCTGGATTGTCTCACGACCAAGTAGGAACATTATTGTTGGTCTTCTTCCCTTTTCATACCCAATTCCCGCCTCCACCATAGGGTGAGGCCTTCCTTTACATACCCACTCTAAAGTAGTTTCTTCATGCCAGCCTTTGCTGTTTGAACTTGCTCACCTGCACTTAAAATCACTTTCTTTCCGTGCCCCTCCTGTGCCTACTCTCCACCTCTCCCCTCTATGTTTTACGCTCTGAATTGTCTAGTGACCTAGTAAGGATGTTTTGTCTGTCTCTTCCCCTGGTCTTATCCTTCCTACGCTACCCTTGCTCCCCTCTTTCTGTTAAAGCACTTGCACGCTCCGAAATTGAACTAGATGTTACGAAACCGCCACTAGATCGTCCCATATCCTGCTTGCTTAAGACACTTGGTTTTGCTAACCACTCTTGCAATGGACGCATGTGCAGTCGGGTGTGTGGCACTAAATAAATGCAGGAAGCCATCATTCCCAAAAGGCGCACTGCCAGTCGCACGGTTTCTTGACAACTGGCTACATACTGAGGTGTTTGGAACAGCATGTTTTGTACCCTCTCATTGAATGGGAAGACTAGTCTGTTTGTTTTGATTAGTGCACCTAGGAATTGTGGGCACTTGACGACTTATTTTTGTTTATGGCGAAGGCTAGTTGGAACAGCAGATCGACTGTTTGTAAGGTGTTTTGTAGGCACCACTGAGGTGTGTCTCCTGTTATTAACCAGTCATCCAAGTAAGGATACACTGGAGTAGACTCCCATTTCAAGTGGGCGACCACTACCGTTAGTAGTGTCTGGATTTCTTTTTGTAGGATTTGGAAAATTTCTGGAGAAATTTCTCACACGTGGTGACATAGTAATCCGAGGCATTCTATGGAGTATCCTTTTGCGAGTACCCAGCAATCTATTGTTATTTCCTCCCATTGCTGGGTGAAAAGACTTGTGACCCCCGACTAGGGATGCATGGGAGGGAACATGAACCAGCCCGTCATTTATTGGCAGGGGCTGATGCGCCTCTGGAGGCTGCAACCCTGTCTCGCTCTTTACCACGGCGAAGTCCCCTGTGCTGGTGGGATTGATAGGAGGTAGAATGAGACTGGGACTGTACAAGGAGAAGCCAGATGCTCCAGATCCTAGGTGATTTGACCTGTTGAAGCCTTGGGCACGAAACGTACACTGTATTAAAAACTCCTCTTTGGACATATGACTTGTTGGTAATTTCCCCAGGATTTTAATGGTTTTGTGCTCCTTCTTGGCTGTTTCGAGTTGCTCATCGACAGCTTTGCCGAATGGGACTGCCTCCTCAATAGGCATATTGTATAGTGCCGCCTGAGTCTCAGGCTTAAATCCTAAGTCGCGGAGCCATGAGTGTCTCTTGAGAAGCGATGGCTCTCTTTGAGGGGCCTGCTGAGTCGAGGACATTTTTTACGAGTTTTCTGCGCTACTTGCTTGCCCTCCATGGAGATTTTAAGCAGATGCAACCTTGTAGGTTCTGGCACATAGTCTAGCGCCTTGAGGACTTCATCACAATTTATATGCGCCTCAGGTGGTGATGCGCTTGCTTAGAGGGTGCTTCTGAGGTAGAGAGTGGAACACCAGCTCTCTTTCGGGTGGTAGTGAAAACAAGGGAGTCAGGTTTCACATGTCCCCTTGATATATAGGAGGTCAGATGGTGATGGTTTCAAGAGCTTTTCAATGCTCCGATTCACTGCCCTTGTGAGTGAAGGTGTGGAGAGAGATGGATAAATCGTCTTTTGAATGGACTCGAGCAAGGAAATAGCCTGACTTCTGGCTTCTTTTCATTAAGAATATCATCAACAAAGTCAGTACTATCAGGGCCTGTATCTTCTGTGTGGAAGTTAAAATGGTGAGCAGCTTTTTTGAGCAGGTCGTTGTATAATAATTGGTCATCAATAGGTGATGTATGACAACTATCTGCCACTGTAATGTCTGGGGTGTCAATGATGGTGACATCTGGGTCATCCTGATCATCCAAGTACAAATCATCATCAGGGTCTTCACTGTAGTCCTCCTGGTCAACATATCAGAGGTTTTGATCTCCCCAATCAGGCTAAATGTTTCCATGCTGAGAGCCCTGTGACGCAGAGACCAAGAGAGCAGTCAGTCTGGAGGCCCAGCAATGCCCCATGGTTCCACATGGCTATGTTTGGAATTTCCACCCAACATCAACAAGGCAGATCTGCCTCTTAGGGCCTCAGCTGCTGCTGTGCAATGCTTAATTATACACTATTAACAAAAGGGGTGCAATAATAAATCACAATCAACCAAATTTAACAATTAATGTGAAGTAAAACTGCCACTAAGAGTGACTTACTAATCACAGTATCAGGGCAAAGAGGCTAGGGAATAATCACACAGACAATTCATCCTATTAATCTATGAAAAAAAGAGCTCAGTATTTGGCTGTTACGTCACAGATCAAGCTATGGAGAGGAAGATATTGGGAGAACCATCTTGAGCAGGAGGGCTGAACCTCCGACAATGTGTCATGCCTTCGGGTCGTTCCTCCGGCCATGTCCCGTCACCCAGTCTTGTAACCCGTCTCTCCCATTCACCTGTCTCCCGGGGCTCACGCAGGCAACCCAGTTTGGCTCGCGCGCTGGCAAGACAAACGCCATACGCCTTACAGTCGCGGTTGCGGCCGTTTCTCCATTGGCAGTTGCCATGGAGATTAGGCCACCGCTCGAGCAGTAACACACTCGCTCGTATCGTTGTGGCCCGATCACGTGACTCGATTACACGGTCATGTGCCCCAGGTTCGCGGTCACGTGACTCCGTTTAGTGTCATGTGACCAGGAAGAAGATGGTATTTAAACGGTGCAGTGCCTGTACACCACGCTTCACAGCTGGTTTACTTGGAGACTCTGTTTGGCTTGCTTTCCCGTGTTGCTTACCTGGCTTCCTTGGACCTAGCTTTTGTTTTCTGGACTTCTTGTGGATCGCGCTCGGCTATTGCTACGTCGGCTCTTCTGCTCATTACGGCTCCTGACCCCGGACTGAACTACGGACTTCCTCTGGATCGTGCTTTTTGTTCTTCCATTGGTTCGGACGGCTCTTCCTGGCTTCAGACCTTTTTTCTGCTCAACGGACCTCTCTTGGGCCTCCCTGATTGCACCTCTGCACGGTTGGTCTCACTTCCCAGTTGGTGGCTGTCATCTGATTACCTGGGGCCCTTCTACAATACAGACACTCTCCAGGTGGAGACTGGCGAAGACCATCCGGACCTATCCCTTAGGGTGGGTCCTTTGCCTACGTGAGTCCCGGAACCATCCTCCCGTTCAGGTTCACCATCCCTTTCATCAAATCCTCGGTAAGACTCTGATTGCCTTCTGACTAATACATGTAGTATCCTGTCTGCTTGGTATATAATCATTGCCTTTTTTCACAGCTGCCTTGGGGTTCCTAGTACTTCGGTTCCGGCTCCGGATCTTCTCCACCTGTGGCCTCAAAGGTTGCACAGGGAGTGAATTAGTGATTCTCCCTGTGCGGCACTTGGGGACGGAGGTCTCCTATATCTTCACGACTCTCAACGCAAAACACAATGGGAAACACCAGATCAAGATATACCTGAAATTTGCAGCCACTGACTTGGCAACTTTCGTCCAGGAGGGCAACCTTTGCCTGGAGGGTAACCATATTACAACCTGATAAAATAGCTAGGCAAGGGAGAAAAAATACTTGTTTGTAGGAGTGTGTCAAAAGTATTGTCCATTTGCCCTGTAGGGCGACCTCCGGCTGGAGAGTGAGAAGATCTATGCTCGACAAGTAACCTTATCAGAGAAGGGAGAATACTTGCTGGTAGGAGTTTGCTAAGAAGCAAACTGGGTACTACAATGCTGCGAAAGAGTGCAAGTCAACTATATACTTTGGAAGTGCTGGCACCCTAGACAACCTGATGTAACCCATCTTGCCACTTGTACTATAGTGATCCTTAATTTCTATATAGGAACTTGGCATGGAAACTTCTGAAACCAGAGCCTCCCAGGACATCTGGTGAATGGGTGCCTCATGTTTGCCTAGCCCCACAAGCCCGGACACCTCGCCTCAAGAAGGTAGCATAACTGCCAGGTAATAGAAACTACAGTCTATTTTGTCCCTTCTCTTCCTACCAAATTCCTAAGTGCTACCAGCTGAATGCGTAGCGTTGCAATATCAATTTTGTTGTGCTAACCATTGAATCCATAGAATTGCTAGCGCAATTTCTTTGTCTTACAAGCTGAATATACAGCATTTAGATCAATTTCCGTGTGCTACATTTGTTGAATCGATAACACAGTTACATCGATTTCATTGCGCAACCAGTTGAATACAAAGCATAGCTACATCAATTTCACTGTGTGTTAGGCACAACTGTATGCAGTACCCTTGGGGAACACAACAACAACCCTGACTACAGGTAACAGGAAACCCAACCTTTGGTATAAGCGTGTACTACACAGTTTTGGCAGCGTGTTGAGCAGTCAGGCTTATCTCAAGAGGGGTCAATTTGAGCTGTAGGGGAGTTAGAGATTCACAGTGACAAGTATTCAATTAAACACTTACAAGGTTTATTGCATAAACAATTATTAATTTATTTATCAGTCAGTTAAGGTAAGCCTTATAACAGTAACACTCAAATAAACTTCACAAAATACACACTCTTAATATCTCTAAATCAGGGAGTACCCTTTTGGGATGGCCCACAGATACAACCTAAACGCTCAGGTGACTTCAATAGTTAGGGCGCTGGGGACATTAATATATCATTGTTGTATTTAGGATCATTTAGGAGTAAGTCAAAGGAAAAGGTTATTAGAACATACAAGAGACCATACATATTCGTTAAGCAGGCAATTACTTTCAGATCCCCCAATAGGAGTCATTCAGTCGAACTGGCTAAACCAAAGTCAATGAAGCACTTCTTTGCAGGCAAGTAAGAAAAGTCTTTGCACAAAGTTTTAGAAGTCTTTAAAGAAAAAGAAGAATAAATGTAGGGCCACAAGCTGTTAGACTTGTGAGTAGTAGAAGATGCAAGCAACTCTACAGCAAGAGGTAAGTTCTCTCAGACTTTTACAGTGCCTTTGTATTGAAGAAAAAGTACAGCAGATTACTTCTGTTCCTGACCAGCTCTGCAGATCCCACTGTTCCTGGGCCTCAGTTGTGGGGACAAGAGGGAGAACTTCTGGGGACTCCTGCACTGCAATGGGACGGTCACTGCTTGCAACTGGCAATCTTCAAACCAGTGGCTGTTCGGTGTTTCAGCTCCTCGCGTCTACCGCAAATAGCAACACAGCGGTTCCTGGCTCTCGAGATGGGCTTTCCTTACTTCTGAGGTCCTGCACTCTGTTGAGGGGGCTCAGGCTCAGTCATTCCTGCTTCCTGGGAGTCCGGAGGATCTTCCTGGAGCTCTAAGCCAGCTTAAAAGCAATGCACACAAACTGGTGTTTCTCTCCCAGGCGTTTCGGTTTCCAGTAGCAACTCTGTGGAAAGTCAACCAGCTCCGAGAGAATGTCCAGGTGGCTTACTTTGGAGTTGATTGGTCCCACCAACTCAAGGGGAGAAGTCATCCTTGCAGGGGCGTCTCTGTCGATACGAATTTGGAGTTTCAGCACAGCAGCAGGGCTTCACCGAGCAAACCAACGGTCCAGGAGTTGCAGCAGGCGTCCTCTTCAGGTTCTTCTTCGGTTACTTCGTCCAGTGGTCGAATCTGCCTTCCAAGCCAAAAGCCTCACCTTTTATTCAGTTCTCTCCCATTCATTCCAGCCTAGCTGTCAGTCACCCAGCAGGGTGGCTGTCCTTGCCGGACAGTCAGCCGGCCAATCACTACAGAGTGCATTTGGGTATCCTAAGAAACTAAGCACAGGGGGTTTCGGGCACCTCCCTCACTTCCTGCCCACCCCAGACACCCTGGAGCCAGAGGCGGCCTTCACTCGTGAATCCTGCCAAAGGCAAAGCGAACAAAGGGACCAAACCTTTGGTGCGCAGAGTAAATCTCAAGAAGGTCCTTTCCACAAAGAAATGGCGAAAAAGGAAGACCCGGGACATTTTGACAAAAATGACACCATTGGGTGCTTTACTGCAGCTGCAAATGCAGCCCGCGGTAAATGCACACCATGGTAGTTAAAAGTAAACCACTGCCACCAGCCATTCATCGAGGAAAGGGTAAGATAAAAAATGTTACAGGAAAAGCTAGACAAAGGGGATACTATGTAACCCCTCCAGCACCCTATTGTAAGATAGTATGTGCTGGGTCTAGAAAGTTATATATGTAAGTTAAGTCAATTTCACTTTACTGCTCTGGGAAACCGTTTATCCCAGAGAAGGTATTTAAACCATTGGAAAATCTGGAAGACTTCCCTGTGTCACTGCACTGAAGGTGCAGCGTGACACAATGTAAAAGATGATGCCTACGGAGTTTGTCAGACTCCACAACCAAAAGAAACAGTGTTAAAAAAAATCACATTAAAATACATAAGTGGGAAAAAGTCTCACACACTGCAGGTTAAAAAAAAAAATAATAAAGTCCTCAAAATCCAGCAAAGTTGCTCTGGGTCTCTAAGTGGAGGGAATTGGCACATTTCTGAGTATTCTCCCCAACACTGTGCCATCTGCTGAATCAGTCATAGCATCGATTTCTTTGCGGTACAGGTCAAATAAACAAGCCGGACAGATTAACTCCTTGCTCCACTCATTAATCCACAACTGAGTTGCACAGCTTAGTACTTCTCCCTTTGTCCCAGCAGCATATACATTGTGCAGTTAGATTATCTTTTTTTTCTGCACAGATTGGAATACTATAAAAGGTCCCTGCTTCATTCTACCAGCAATTACAGCACCGTGTTCGATTATTCCATTGTATTAACATTGAGCCCATTTCCCAACTAATTCAAATCATAGTCCCGTACATTGGGCTACCAGCAAAATCACAATACAACTAGATTGCCACTGCTTAGCCAATTTAATTTCAAAACTATTAATTCACTATACCACCACATTTCACAGCTGGACCTTCACATTATGTCCTCCCTCTACCCACTCGACCACCATTGGATTCACTGAATGATTGGATACCTTATTTTATTGTTCATGACCCAGTACAATATGCAACTCTTACTTTGTTATGTGTGAATCTATAGCATGGCCAACTTAATTTCAAACTGCACTAGGAAATCTACAGCACAGCCAGGTTATTTCTTGAATCCTCTGCCTAGAGAGTACCACCACATTGGTCCTTTATTTCTGCTACTACGGAATCAGTATCATTCTCACAGTAAGTAAAACTATGCCTCCACTAACTATCCGTGGATCGTCAAGATCCGATAATCAGCGACTTAAACGTCTGGCTCGAGAAAGAAGACAATCCCATCATGAAACCCCTTGCAACTAATCTCACTGTACTACATCTCAAACATTTGTTTAGAGGTACCACCCACATAGCAGGCCACACACTTTCTCAATGAGAATATTACCACGGTTTGCTCAACAGTCCACCTTCCCTGGGCAGACCACTTACCTATTCCATTCACAACATCCACAGAAGCACAGTAAATGCAGAACAAGCCTCAGGACTCCTGCCCCTGTCCATACTTTAGAACTAGGTGCAAATCAATCAACATGTTATTAGACATACTGGAATCCAACAAATCAACCATCATATCAAAACCACCAAGAAACATCCAAATGAGCAACTCCACAACCTTCATAACTGGATTACCTTGGCCTTGAACTGCATTGCCCCCAAAAAGCCTTTAAAACCCCACAGAAGAAGAAATCAGCAACATTTTATAGGAGAATATCTACACGAAACTAATAACTGGACATTTTTGCTTACCATCAAAAGCGGCTAGGTTTCTATAGGGCAGAAATCAAAGCCAAATAAGCACACTACCATAGATGCATTGAATGGGCACAACAAAGCAACAAGGAATTGTTAAGGATCTTTCAAGAATTTAAAGTCATGGCAGCCAACAACACAATACAATTATGAGGATTATGCAGATTGTGGCAGACTTCAACAAATATATACTGCACATCTAAGAACAAATGGATAATAAATAACTAACACGTCCCTACCCTACCACTGAGACATCACCTTCCACACAAATCACCCCTTTGCAAACCACCTTTTGCCTCTTCTCCCTGCAGGACCTTCTTGGTATCATCTTCTTCAGCCCTGCAGGATTCTGGTTCCTCGAATGTACATCAAATACATTTTAAGACAACCCAGAACAGATGCCTGCGTTTTTATCCTTCCTCAATGACGCAGTCACTACCGGAGCGTTCTTCTACATTTAATATCAGCTTAGAACAGGGAAATCTACAAGAAACGAAAACTGACCCAAACAACCCTGTAAATTATCACCCAATCTCAAAAACTCTGCTCATGGGAAACAAAATGGAAGAGTTTAGATCAACTCTGGGACTTAATTGATAAAAGCTCCTTGATGAGGCACAGCATGGCTTTAGACCAATGAGGGACCCAGAATGAACTGTGTTCAATATGGAACACATTAAAGAACAACATGGAATACAATGTTGAAAGTGCACTGTTACATCTGGACATCTAGGCAGATTTTGATACTACTAGCCATTAGATTCTTCTAAAGAGACTTGCAGATATTGGAATAAAAGGAGCAGCCCTTTGCTGGATCACCTCTTTCCTCGTGAACAGAAATGCAGCCAAATGATGGCCTCCTGCAGATCCCAAACATGCCACCCGACCACCACGAGAGTATTTAGAACGTGCACCACGCTGTACATTTCGTACGGAGTTCCACCATGCCTTTTTAAATGCAGCATCTGCACTTGCTGCTGAGCCTAGCCAACATATCCATCTTGCCGCCATTGGCCTCGAGGAGGCTCCGCCGGGTCTAAGATGGCCGCCTGCATGCATCCATCGATCTGCAGATCGTCGTGGGACAACAGCCTTTGGCCACTGATATATGCCTTGGCCAAATCGTACCTGCCTACTGCTGATTTCTACACTGTCTCAACCATAGTGAACCTGCCTACTGTTATTTGAGGACTGCCATAGTTAAAAGCACACTTGCGCTCTGCTGATTGTGTATTGCCCTAGCTGAACTCGAACCAGCCTATTGCTGATTTTGCACTGCCAGAGTTAAAAGGAACAAGTTACTTACCTGTAACTGTTGTTCTCCAGCATGGGTCTGGCATGGATTCACATGCTCATGAATATTCCCCGTCGTCAGGCTGGGAATCCTCGGTAAAGAAAAATCAGTATCAGTTTCGTTTCTGATCTGTCTTTCGTAGTAGTAACCAATCACTGATCTCTGCGTCATACTGACCACAGCCAATGACTGCCATCTCCCTAAGCCCCGCCTCCGGCAGCCATCTTCAGATTTGGTAGCGCGTGAAGAGGCAGTATGACCAAGTGAAGAGCCGCAGAGGAGTAGGCGGGAGGGTTCGCATGTGAATCCATGCCAGACCCATGCTGGAGAACAACAGTTACAGGTAAGTAACTTGTTCCTTCTCCAGCATGGGATCTGGCATGGATTCACATGCTCATGAATAAAAGAATACATAGCAGTACACACATGCACAACCACGGGAGGTGGCAAAGGCTCAACATTAAGCATTACATCAAAAACTCAACATTAAGCAATTCTTACCTCCTCACCAGGCTCACCTTAGGCGAACAGGTTGCGCAGCACTGCTTGGCCGACCCTGGACTCCTCCCTGGAATCCCGATCGACGCAGTAGAATTTCGTGAAGGTGTGCGTCGACCTCCACGTAGCAGCCCTGCAGATGTCCAGCAAGGGCACACCAGATAGGAATGCCGTGGTAGCTGCGATCGCTCTGGTGAAATGGGCTCTCGGACGGCCAGGCAGCGGTCGGTTTGCCAACCGATGACAGTACTTGATACAGCCGGAGAGCCATCTGGAAATGGAAGCCTTCGAGAGAGCCTTCCCCTGATTGACAGGTCCAAAGTTCACAAAAAGTTGTGACGTCTTTCGTGCGGTCCACGTAGAACTTCAGCGCTCTAGCCACATCCAGCGAGTGCAAAGTCCTTTCAGGCGGCGACGAAGGCGACGGGAAGAAAACAGGCAACACCAAGGGTTCTTTGAGGTGGAAGTCCGACGGCACCTTGGGCATGAAGGAGGGGTGCGTCCTGAGCACTACCCTCATGTTGTGAAAAGTCAAGTACGGGGGCTTGCAGGAAAGGGCCTGGATCTCTCCCACCCGTCGTGCGGAGGCGATGGCCACAAGAAACGCTGTTTTCCACGACAAGAACTTCAACGGAGCCGAGTGCAGAGGCTCGAACGGAGGTCTCATGAGCTTGGTCAGCACCACGTTGAGCTCCCATGCCGGGGCCGGGGCCTTCACTGGCGGGAACGATCTGAACAGTCCCTTCATTAATTCTTTCACCAGACGATGAGACCACAAAGACGTCCGTCCCGTGGTTCTGGTGTATCGGGAGATCGCAGCAAGATGAATCTTGATGGAAGCGTGCGCCAGTCCAGCCTTGGCCAGCATCGGCAGGTACGGCAGTACTTGAGGAGCCGTAATCCGTAGAGGGTTAATCTTCTGTGCCTGGCACCAGACAGAGAACCTCTTCCATTTGTGTCCGTAGCATTTAAGAGTTGAGGACGCCCTGGCCTTTGCAAGAACCTCTCTGCAGTCCGCCGGTATGTCGTAACCTCCAAACTCTAACGCTGCAGGAGCCAGGCCTGCAAGTTCAGCGACTTTGGGTCGTGATGGAGGATGGCGCCTACTTCCCTGGAGAGAAGATCCGCGTCCACTGGCAGTTTGATTGACGGGGACGCTGACAAGTCCAGAAGGTCCGCGAACCATATCTGCCTCGGCCACGCAGGTGCGACAAGGATCATCCTGCACCGTGACCTCTTGAGCTGGTTGATGAGCCGGATCAGCAGCGGCAATGGAGGGAACGCATATAGGAACAGGCCCTCCCAGGGGAACGAGAAAGCATCGCCCATGCTCCTCGGCTGGGGAAACCTGCTGGCGAACCTCCGGCACTTGGAGTTCGTCGCCGTCGCGAACAGGTCGATCTGGGGTGTGCCCCACCATTGGAAGAGGCGGTCCACTAGATCCTGTCGTAGTTCCCACTTGTGGCACGAGCGCAGCTCTCTGCTGAGCGAGTCGGCGATGGTGTTTTTTATTCCTGCCAGATGAAACGGCACCAGAAACATCCCTTGGGCGACGGCCCAATGCCACAGATCCTGTGCCTTCTTGGACAAGGCTGGGGATCTGGTACCGCCCTGCTTCCTAATGTAGAACATGGTGGTGGTGTTGTCGGTGGAGATCCTCACCACCTTGCCCTTGAGGGACGGAAGAAAGGACCTGAGGGCCCAAAACACTGCACGGAGTTCGAGGACGTTGATATGGAGGGACCTCTCCGCCGGCAGCCAAAGACCCCTCGCGTGCAGATTTTCGGTGTGCGCTCCCCACCCTTCCAGGGAGGCATCCGTGGTCAATGTCTTTTGGTGGCCCGGGGTCTGGAAGTCCATGCCCGCCGTCAGATGTGCGCGGGTGCCCCACCACCGGATCGCTCGTCGGAAACTCCCGTCGTCTGGATCCAGCGCGCGTCCAGGAACTCCTGCAACGGGCGCATCCGAAGCCTACACAGGCGGATGAGAAATGCAAGAAGACATCATTCCGAGGAGGGACTTGATGGACCTCACCCTGGCCGCGTCCGCAACCGGCATCCGCTGCACCTTGCCCAAGATGGCCCTCGTCCTTTCCTCCGATGGAGGCCAGAAGCGACACTGTGTCGAGCTTCGCTCCCAGAAACAGTGCGTCTTGCGCGGGCACCAGGTGGGACTTGGCGTAGTTTATGGAGAATCCCAGGTCCGTGAGTAGTTGGACGGTCCTTGCCGTGTGCTCCGCGGCGACCTCCTTCGTCTTTGCTCGGATGAGCCAGTCGTCCAGGTAGGGGTAGACGTGGATCCCCTCTAGGCGCAGCCGTGCCGCCACCGGTGCGAGGCACTTGGTGAACACCCTGGGTGCCGACCTCAATCCGAAGGGAAGGGCTCTGAACTGGTAGTGACGCCCTTGGACCACGAATCTGAGAAACTTTCGGTGTCCCTTTAGGATGGGGATATGGAAGTAAGCATCCTCCAAATCCAACGACGACAGGAAATCGCCCTCCTCCAGTTGACCCAGGACGTGTTGGAGGGTGACCATCCGGAACTTCTGTGCCTTGATGAATTTGTTCAGTCGTCGTAGGTCCAGGATGGGACGCCATCCTCCCGTCTTCTTCTTCACGAGGAAGTATCTTGAGTAAACTCCGGAACCCCGAAGCCTCTTTGGGACGAGCTCGATGGCGCCTTTCTTGAGCATCGCCTTTACCTCTAAGAGAAGTTGAGGGACGTGATGTTCCTTCCTGGCCACAGGGGGGACGCGCGGGCACCTCTTTAGAAACTCAAGCGCGTGACCCTGAGCCAGGGCATCCAGCACCCAACTGTCGGTGGAGATGGACTCCCACACGCTGACGAAGCTCGCCAGCCGGCCTCCCACCAGGGTGCTTCGGTGGGGGCCCGACCCCACGGCGGGTTCAGTCCTGCTTCGACAAGGCTTTGCCGCCTTGTCCTTGGCGACGACGGCGGGGTCTGCCCGACTTGCCTCGTCCCCTGTAGGCTTCCTGTGACGACGAACGGGCCGCTTGACGATAGGTGGAAAATCCGCCGCCGCAACCTTTGGAGGCACCCTGTTTGCCTCCGCCGCTCCGAAAGGGCGGCCGTCGTTGCTGGCGAACACCAAGAGCCCGGGCCGTCTCCGTGTCCGCCTTGATGGCTTGTAGGGAATCGTCCACTGTTTTCCCAAACAGGTTGCTCCCGTCGAACGGCATGTCCAAGACTGTGGTCTGCACGTCCTGACGGAAGTCAATAGCCCTGAGCCATCCACGCCGCCTAAGGCACACGCCATTGCCCAACTGGCGAAATCCAGTGTCAGCGATGTCCGTCGCTATCGTAATGGCGTGGTCCGACGCCACTTCTCCTTCCTGCAAGATCTCTAGGGCCTCCGCCCTCTTGTCGTCTGGTAGGAAGTCCAGCCGGGGGGCGAGTTTGTACCACAACTCCCTGTCGTAGCAGGCTACGATAGCCAAGGCGTTGGCAGCTTTAATCGTCGTCGCTGCCGATGAGTTGACTCTGCGTCCCATCGTGTCCAATTTCTTTCCCTCGCCGTCCGGCGGGGAGGTTGACGTAGAGGCCGAGCCCCCCCCGCTTTCTTCCTGGCCGCCGCTGAGATGGCCGCGTCCGGGACCCGATACTTCTTCTCGTACCGATCCCTTCTCGCCGGCGTTGTAGATTGGTTCTTGAGGAGGGAGAGACCCTCATCCCAGATATCGTCCAGTAGAGGTACAGCGAGGACCGTCTTCCTCTTGGTCTCGCGCCGTTGATAAAGGAAACCTTCCTTCTTCTCTTCCGGGCAGAGCTGGAAAAGCTCGGATGCCCTGGCGATCCTGGCGTGAAACGATCCAATCTTGTCGGGCGGGGAAGCCCGGGGGGGTTGACGACAGGAGATCCTCGTCGTAAACCTCGTCGTCTGTACCCGCCGCGGCCGTGTCAGTCCCCGTATCATCCCCAGCGTGTCGTGGACGGTGAGGAGGGCTGAGCAGGGCGCGATGGTTGAAAAGGAGGTGGAGGATGAATCCTTCTCTTAGGAGGAGGGCTCCCAGAAGGGCCTGGCTGCGGGTCCCCCGTCGGGAGCGGTTCCTCCGTTGGTGGTAACGGCAGTCTCATCCTTATCTCCGAGCATAAGGACTGTATAGCCAACAAAATGGCTGCCGAGTTGTCTTGCGGCACTGGTTGAGGGGGTTCCGATGGGCGATCAGGAGCCCCGTCGGCACCCTCGACATTCTTGTCGTCTCCTACGTCAGGGTCCCTCCGGACAGGATGGTCTTCTTCCACGCCAACGTCGTGGCCTAAGACTTTGATCAGCTCCTCCTCAGAGGTTGAGGCCGAATCCATGACGACCTCCTGCCCCCCCTTTTTCTTCTCCGGAGGTTTCACGGGGGTCCGGTCGATGGGCATGAAAGAGGACTCCCTCCGCGGTGGCAGGGAGATTCTGGGCCACGAGGTCGCCACCACTGGTGTAGCCTCCACAGGCTGAGCCAGGGCCGCCGCGACTGTCTCGATAGAGGCCTTGGCCGGATGGATCAAGGCTTTCACCACCTTAGGTGCGCTCACCGCCTTCTCCTTGGGGGGGGAGGGTCACCGCCTCGCTCCCCCTCCGATGGGGCCTTCGAGCACAACCGGGGTCTCTCCAGGAGCTTCGCCGGGTGCTCGGCCTTCCTCTTACCCGAGCCAGAGCGTTGGCTCGTGGTTGATGGCGCCGGGGAGGATGCGCCCTGCCTGGCGCCCATAGAGCCGGACCGTTCGGCGCTCCCGGTGCCAGCGGACTCGCGGTGCTTGGCCTTCTGTTGGACCCCCGTCGCCGGGGCGCCCTCAAAGGTCTTAGAAGACCGCTGGGACTTCTTCTTCTTCTCGCCTGACGGGCTCTTCCCTTCCAGCCAGTTGGCGAGACGCAGATGGCGGTCCTTCATGGTCCGCTCCGACATATTGTCGCAAAACGCACAGTCCTTCTCCACGTGCGTCTTGTCCTCATGCAGGCAGTAGAGGCAAAGGGAGTGTTCGTCCTCCTTAATGCTCGAGAAGGGCCTGAGAAACTTCTGGAGTCCTCCAAAAGTGTGGCTCGACGAAATCTTCACACTTGAGGGGCGTAGAAGAATCCGGCACGGGTCCCCGTTGAACGGATAAAGAAACGGTGGAGCTTGAGGCTCTTTTGACCGAAAAAGAGAACAGTTTCCTAAGAAAAAGCGCGAAAAAAGCACTAACGCTCGAGAGCAATAGCACGAGGATCCCAACACTTGAACGTGCTGTAAAAATCTGAAGATGGCTGCCAGAGGCGGGGCTTAGGGAGATGGCAGTCATTGGCTGTGGTCAGTATGACGCAGAGATCAGTGATTGGTTACTACTACGAAAGACAGATCAGAAACGAAACCGATACTGATTTTTCTTTACCGAGGATTCCCAGCCTGACGACGGGGAATATTCATGAGCATGTGAATCCATGCCAGACCCCATGCTGGAGAAGCACACCTGCTCACTGCTGATTTTGCACTGTCCTAGCTAAAATCGAACCAGCCTATTGTTGACCCTGCACTGCCCTATCATAATCGAATTTGCCTATTACTGCGACGCATCTCTGCGCCATCGCCTTACCAGGTGCACATCCACCATGCTCTTTAGGGCGCTCCTGATACTGTATCACCTCCTGTCCTTTGAAGCAGCAATTATCACCCAGCTTCACATACGTCCGACACGGCCGTCACACCCTCAGCCATCACTCACCTTATCCATCCCAAGTCTTGTCCCCCCCGACCCTACGCATGGCGACCCCCACAATGGACCCTATGACACCCACCTTAGGCCCCTAGCACACTGACACTAACCCATACTTCAACGACCCAGCCCTCTGGCTGGAAGACTTCGCTAGTAAACCCACTCCGAATCAACCGTGTTCCTCATCTCTTAGAAACAAAAGATTAGGCACCAGATTCCGCATACGCCCCACTCGTAGTAATCTCCCCAAGCAAACACTACATACACCACCGTGCTCACCCACTGCACCCACCGATAGCAAACTCCTGTCCACAGAGGTGAAATTGACGATTATCAAGGGCGCCCTCATCAACGCCAGATCCCTCCCAGCGCACGCTCTAGATATAGCAGACCTTATAACATCCTTTGATCTCGATTTCATTGCCATTGCTGAAACTTGGCTTCATGCCGCATCCATCCCTTCCTTATCCCTTGCCCTACCACCTGGCTTCGGCATTATGAGATGTGACCGCACCTCTGCCTCCCAAACCAGAGGTGGTGGCCTAGCCATCATCCACAAAACCACCCTGGATTTAAGAGTATCAACCAATACTAAACACGAGTCCGCTGAACTACTATCAGTTAAACTCGCACTAACACCGAATCAAACAGCCACCATCCATCTAATCTACAGGCCCCCAGGCCCCGCACCCTCCTTTGTCGGCGAAATCTCTACCCTCCTGCTTGACAATGCAAAAACAAACTCACAAATTGTCATCCTTGGTGACCTCAACCTAGGACTTGGCGACCCCAAAGATCTTATTGCACTAGACTTGGAAAACGCCCTTAACTCTGGCTTCACCTTGCACATCCAAGAGCCCACGCATTCTAAAGGCAGGACCCTTGACTGGCTAGTCAGCTCTAACTGCATTATCAATGTCCTGGCCAATACCCCCTGCATATGGCCAGACCACCACATCATCACCTTCAATATTGAAGCTTCCCCCGTATCCCGACCCTGATAGCGCTTCCTCTCTCGACCAGAAACAAAAAGGACATAACCAAGGAGAAACTTCTCCCTCTGCTGCTCCCTTCTCTTAAAGTGGCCACTGACTCCTGCAATGACCCCACCACTCTAGCTGACATCTATAACTGCAGTATGCTCACAGCTATAGATTCTATTGCCCCCATCAAACTGAGGAAGGCCAAACCACGGGCACACCTTAACTCTTGGTTCACACCACAGTTAAGAGTACTCCGCAAAACTAAACGCTGTGCAGAAAATCGCTGGAAAAGTCACCCTTCTGACGTGCACAAAGATGGCTTCTTCTTGGCTTCGCTCACCTACAAAGCAGCCATTATAGAGGCGAAAAAAATAGTCCCTCAATAATCACATCCTGCAAGTTGACTCCAATTCTAAGGAACCCTTTAAGATCCTAAAAGAACTTGAAACACCTGTTACACACACACCCCCCCCCCCCCCCCCCGACATTTGCATTAAAGACAGCAAATGGTGCGCTAACATTCAGGCAGCGTTACTGAATAAAATCACCACGATTCAATCTAATATCATAGCTAAACAAGACAGCCTGAAACTGGACAATCGCCCTCCTACCCCAGCTCGGGCCTTTTCCCCTGACTTGCCCAATCTCAAACGGTTTTCCTTCTCACCACTTACCACTGCGGAGGTGGAAAACATTATCCTGAGGATCAAACTGTCCAACTGCCAGGGTGATCCTTGCCCTGCCCCAATCATTAAGGAATCGGCCCACGATTTGGCCCCATTTATCACATCCTTCATCAATGCTTCCTTTAAAACAGGAACTGTCCCCAACAACCTCAAGGACGCATGGGTGATCCCCCTTGACCCTAGCATACACACCAACTACCGTCCTATTACTACTGTCCCGTTTCTGTTAAAAATCCTAAACCGCGCAGCATACCTGCAAATCCAAGAGTACTTGGAAGCCAATAACCTCCTAGGTCTTAGACAATCTGGCTTCCGCCCCAGACACGGAACAGAGACAGCTCTACTAGTCTTAAAAACTCAAATTGAAGTTCTAAAGGACAACGGCAAACTGGTCCCGTTACTTCTAGTCGACCTCTCTACAGCATTCGATTTGGTCAATCACCAAATCTTATGCAAGCATCTTCACTCTGCCGCCCATTTCTCTCCGTCAGCTACGGCCTAGATCAAATCATTCTTGATTAATAGATCTATGCGGGTCTTCTCTCAATCTGCAGCCGCTGATCCCTCCCCTATTCACTGCGGCGTCCCCCAGGGCTCTTGCGTGTCGCCAACACTCTAATGTTTTTACAAAACCGCTCTTTGATGTACTTGACTATCTGGGTGTCTCATACGAATTACGCTGACGACACCCAGATACTCATTCCCATCACTGGAGACTACTTGGCTGACATCAAGGCCCTGAATGACGTCTACCTGGTTATCCAAGCTTGGATGGCACAACACCAGTTATGCCTCAACGATGACAAGACTGAGCTCCTCATCTTGGGCACTATGCAACGCCTCAGTAAACTTGAGCCGTCTTACCAATCGTTTATCATCGATGGCAACACTATCTAAGTTTCGAAAGACAACAAAACCTTAGGCGTCTACTTTGACGCCACCTTATCCCTATCCCGGCAAACAAATGCAGTCAGATCTGCTTCAGCATACACCTGCAAACTCATTGCAGCCTGCAGGCCATTCCTGACCACTTCAAACTCGGTCACACTGGCCAGAACCCTCATCATGGCCAAAATCGACTATGGAAGCGCCCTCTACCCAGGAACCAAGAATCTGAACAAATTGCAAATCTCCCAGAACAACGCCATTAGAGCGGCTCTAAACATCCTGCGAAACCACCATATCTCGGAAACTAGATCTAATCTACATTGGCTACCTGTCAAACAGAGAATTTCATTGAAAGCCTTAGGCCTTACCCACAAATGCTTAGCCAACCAAGCTCCCCCCGTATCTCTGCAACAGGCTATCCCGCCACACGCCTACCCGCCCGCAAAGAACCGCCCAGACCCACTGTTTAACCATCCCTAGGTTCAAACTACAAAAAGCGGGTGAATCAAGCTTCCCCGTCCTAGCCTCTAAGCTGTGGAATGCCCTCCCCCTCACCATCAGATCAGAAGAATGCATCAATGCCTTCAAGTCCAAAACGAAAGCCTGGCTCTTCAATCAGCCTTGAAACTCGGATTTCTTACGTACCTGGGAGCCCTGTCCCAGTAAGCGCCTGCTCTAATCTCAACTCCGCAAATGATGTATATTGCTGTATACTCTGAATACTTTGCACTGCATATAAATATTGATTATATGTATGTTCATTATGTAACCTTGTCTAAAGTTGCGCCCTAATGCCTCCGGGCCTGACGGCTGCGCGTTACAAATAAAACAAATACAAAATACAAAGATGACACACAATTAATCTACTAAATGGAAAACAACCCTTCAATAAACTCACCAGACCTAAAAACATAACTCGACCACATGGATGCATGCAAGACAGCAAACGCACTAAGGCTTGCCCCCACCAAAACAGAACTCATGCTTTGTAGTGCAGCCCCATCAAGCACCTTCTCAGCACCTTGACCAGAGGAGTTGGGCTCATGCCCTGCACCATTATCCATGGTAAGGAACCTTGGAACCCCAATGGGTTGTAAACATGTGCAAAAACCGCAAGTGAGAGCGTTTGTCAGAAGCTCTTTCCAAATCTGCACACTATGATGCATCTTACCATACCTGCCCTTCATTCTCAAGACCACAGCCATAATTACCCCTAGTGCTAAAAGACTGGATTATGCTGCAAACGGCCTGTTCTCAGGCTCCAGGGACAACTCATGGAAAAGCTAAAAAGAGCACAAAATAAGGTGGTCAGACTACTCCTCATGATAACACTTTTTCAACACATAACTACCACACTTTGTATGCTCCACTGGCTCCCTGTTAAGAAAATACATTTTAAAAAACCATGCACTGCCCACCATGCAAAATGCCCAGCCTGCTTCACAAGGACTTTCCAGTGTTACACTCCCTCTAGGATAATTAGGTTGGTCGAGTAACACCGCTCTAGTCCTTGTCCCGGACTTTTAAAGAGAGACACAAGGAGAATCTCATTCTCTAGACTGGCACAAACTTTGGAAGCACATTTGCATGGAAGTGGAAACAGCAAAAAACATTGCCTTTCAACTAAGGGAACTGGATTTACATCTATTAACCTAGACCAACCCACACGGAAACACTGGCTTATTCACGTATCCAATCAAAGTGGCTAGGCGCTTAGACTGCCAAACATTTAACTCTCTACAACGGAAACTAGTCTGCTGTACCACTCGCCTAAGGGAATAATAGCAATCAAGGATACCTTAAACAGATGCCCATCTCCTCTCCTTTGACACTTTACATAAGACCACAGTTCCCAAAACAAAGAAAGGATGCTGCCACCACACCATACTCTGCTTTTTCACCCTACTCTTCCCCCACAAAGTACTCACTGCTAACATCTTTCAAAGTTACAGCACTTTCACCTACTATAAGATGACCAACAAGCTCTAGCACACCAAATTCTACCATGTACTTTTCCAATCAAAACCCCACTCCAGTGTCTCCACTGCTATTTTTAATGCTGGGACCACCCTTATAGCTAACAAGCCCCAATCACGAAGACAGTAGAAGCCATACCAGCACACCTGTAACTGGTGGTTCCAATCTGCACCCATCAACACCACAGTTTGTCCACAGCTGCCTTTGCCACTCCCCCTGCCCCCACCTCCTTTTCTAACAGAGCCATGTGCAGTGAGGCCAACATTATTGGCAGAACAGTAATATAGAAGACCACTTTACCTTTCCTCCTTTAACCCATACAGGCAGTCAATAAAGATGCTGAACTTTGCTACAATCTGATATGTGTTCGATTCATTCCTACATCAAAGATGGTACAAAATGAATATGCTTATGCAAACAATTCACTTTCTGCGAAGCCAAGTAAAATGTAGTGCATGTTACAGTTAGTAAACTTATCTTATAGACTTTAGTGTTAACAAATGATGTTCCTACCAGTTATGGCCATCAGCAATGTCCAATGTCACATGGGTCCTTCGGGTACTAAGTTTGATTGGCAACGATACCCCAGTAGCATCACAGGACCTGTGTCCACTTAATTGGGCATTAGCCCCTCATAAGATTCAATTCAAGAGGTAGACTGCCGATTGACTGAAAAGAATGCTGGTCATGTATGATGATGCTGTGAAACCCAAAATGTTAAATGGTAGTTCAATGTTGAAGATTATGCCAAATCGCACAGGTCTGTTTTTGTGCTCTGGGAAGAGTGGCTGGTCCTGAATGCCGACTGTCGGACCGTTGTAAATTTGCAGCATGAAAGATAAAACAGTGGCAGTTCTGGACCACAGATGGTAAGCAATGGGTCCAATGTTGATAAAGCCCATCTGCGGGCAGTGGTAGAGTAAGGTACAACTGGAAAAAGGTGCCGATTTAGAGGCGACTAATTGCTAACGCTAGGGTACAGTGTGGCTGTCTTCTTCATCATCTGCAAGTTTCCAGAGATACAGTCTGTGTTGTGATGAATTTAGGCTATTCGTCCCTTCTCCCTAAGGGGGAGCCTCCCACTTTGAGGTTAGGGAGATTACCCTGCGCCGCAAGACCCTCCCCTAAGGATCTGGGGAAGGGGGACCTAACTAGGAGAGACTCCCAGTTTGGACACAAGGACTCCCAGACCTATGAGGAACTCCCTAGACCCTGTAGCCTCGTAGCATATATGGGACTATCCGATCGGAAGAACATTGTAGTACCCAGAGACTTGGCCAAAGGCAAAACTAAAATGTACTTTGATAAACAAGAACATCATTATAAAGTGTGAGAAATTCATCGCATTCAAAGCAACGAGTTACTAACTTCATTTAAGTGGAACTGTGCTACAGTAATAAAGAGGATAACCGATAATCCTGAAGGAGAAGGCATTAAGACTTGGGCCCAGACATCCTGGGAAGAGGGGAAAAGGACCCCAGTCATTAAGAGAAAGAGTTGAACAATTTAGAGGAACTATTGCATGAATATGAACTGAATATAAGTGAGCTATATAAGGCAAAAGTTGATCAAGCAGAACAACCCCAGAAGAGAGGGAGATTCAAACAACAAGAAAGTATATAGCATCTGAGAAAGCCGGGGTTACAAGAAATAGGAAGACGTACGAGCCTGGGTCAAACTATAGTAAAGAGCGATATAAAGGACTATCGAAAAGCTACCAGAAAAGGAGTTAAAACCCAAGAACATTGTGAGAGAGTTACAAGAAAGAATCCAGAAGGTGTCAAGAGATTATTTAAAGATTTCATATTAAAGAGAATTTGGAATAAAGAAGAGACTTTTTCCATCAAACAGATAAAGAGAGAGGAGACATTCTCCTAGTCTAATTTAAGTTAGTTAAAATAGTGGCCAAGTCAGCAAGAACTAGCTTGGATGGTGGACATATTCCTTTGGGACTTGTACCTATAGTTATTCACATATGCAGGGACACTCCTCTAGCAACAGGGAAAGATGAGCTTTATCCTTCTTATTTAAATATACATAATTTAAAATATCTGTTAAGTGTCTGCCGATTTCCTCCAACTCACTACACTGTCCAGCAGTTGCAGTTCAGATAAGACAGACTCCTCAGAAACACACCTATGCTTGTGCTTTTGTTCACAACAGGTCAAAAACTGTGTCCGTCATTGGTGGTATGGGTGTCCAGTGTCACTGCTTCTTCTCTTCAGGTCTCTAAAAGGATAATCCAGCAAGACGTGTATTGGGCGATGGGGATCTTTGAGGATTGCAACCAGACTGTGCCCAACAGGCTAAGTAGCAGGAGCATCAGTTGCCTCCAGATGAGAAGTTCAGCGTCCTCAGACATTAGAGCTTCACCGTCACAGTAAGTATGCATGGCAGCAGAGCTTCCTCTCTGAACTTTTCTTTCCCCTGCCATCTTTTCGACTCACAGGCAAATTGGCAGTTTTTCCTCTCCACTTCCCCAAGTTACACAAGGTGTTAGGAAGTTTCACACAAATGACTATATGTGACAGAACTTGGCAAAGTCTACCTTAGGTGACAGGGTTGTAACCCCTTAGGTTTAGCCTGAACTACCCAAAGGTTTTGTAGCAATGGCTGAGCAGTCAGGCTTAGTCTAGGAGGGATAAGGGCTGTAGTGAGGCACACAGTAACTAGAGCATACAATTGGTTCAAGGAAATACTAACACACTATCAGTTATATCAAAATAGTTATTTATTTTATCTACACTGAAGCCTTAGAAAATAGGTCATGTAATCACTATCCACACAGTAAAATTAAAGGGGAATAAAAAGTAGCACACTTTAAATTACAGATGTAAAGCAACACAAATGTTAGTAACTACCAATACTAATAAGCAAACCTAGGTTAACTCTTGCAACTTTAGATAACTCTGTTACGCTCACCTGGCTCCCACAGAGGCGTCGATCTGGACTGGACAGCTGCGGTCTCCACCAATGTGACGCATAGGGCCGAGATGATGGACTGGACTGGCCCACCTAGCTTCGTTTGCTTGGCCCGTAGGAATATTCTTCTGAGAATGGAGAAAGGGAATTAACCACCCGTGGAGTTGAGCGTAAATCCCCCCCCCACCCCGCTGTTCTCCCCACTGATCACCTTTGATGTCCCCCTCTTATAGTCTCACCTGATGTTTTGAAAGGATGAGCTCTCCATCCTGCATTGAGCGCAGGGGCGCGTAGATAACCAGTTGCTTCACTGGCTCGAAGGAATTGGTGAGTTCCAGAACAATATTGACTCCGATATTCCCGGCAAGATGCCGTAAGTATGTAGTTCGTAAGAGTTCAACTGCCTGACTTTCACTCTTGTCCGATTCCTTGCAGGTTGCAGCTTTACCCTACGAAGAGTTCCTCGTGGCAACCGGTAATATTCTGGTAAGGATTTGTATTATCCAACACAGTTCGATAAAATAATGTCCATATGTAACCTGTTGCTTTCTCCCTTATTCAGGCGCTGAGAGAAAGTATGAAGTCTCGGGGAATAATGCCTCCGGCGGTAGAATCAGGTAAGTGTTTTGTGGTGAGGAGGGTTCCCCTTGTTAATCCCTTTGTTTCACCTTGCAGTCCTTTTGTTTCCCCTTAGGGGCCGGGGTTCGGCTAGGATGCAGTGGGAGCTGCGCCGACCCATGAAGAGGAATAGTACCCTCGTTGGTAAAATCAGGTAAGTCTATGGGGGGGGTATTCCTCTGTGTATTCCCTTGGCTCACCTTGCTGTTCTTGTCTTCTCCTTAGGTGCCGGAGTGCGACGGGAACATGCAGGAGGATGCAGTGGAATGTGAAGATGCTACGAAGGCCGGTGAGTTCAGCGCGGCGCTGCAGCAGGCGAGGCGAGGCGCATAAAATAACTTCTTTCTTCCAGCTCGAAGGCGCGATGGATCGGGAATTCAGGTAAGGATCAAAGGTATTGCTCTTGTTCTAACCTTTTCTCCTTCTTTCTCCCTTTTTCTAGGAGCTCCAAACTCGAGGCGGGCGTGGCAGAAGACTGGATGCAGGCTTGCAGGCACGGTGAACGTTACGCTGCTGGATGCAGAACAAAGCGAAGCATGTGCTGCTCGTCGGGCGTGGTTTAAATAGCATCCAAAGTAGCCCCAGGTAAGTATTCCTCCCCAGCCCCACCCGAGTAAAAAAAAAAAAAAATAGTCCCTAGGTAAAATAGTCCCTTCCAAGCCTCTTTTGGCTTGGAGCTCTTGCAGCATGGTCTGCATCAGGTAAGTTTTAACCTATGAGCCTGGCGCCTATGGTGCCAGGACTGCACCCAAATAGCCCCTAGCAGGGGTTGTTGGGCTTGCTTGGGGTAACTTGATGCCTGCTTCCGGGGTTGCTAGACTTGGTCAGGGTCCCCGCGGGTAGGCATCATGACCCTCTTTCTTGACCACTCTTGAAAACTCCAAGCCTTTACTAAATCAGTCACAAAGAGTCATGGGGGGCACTGGGGACCCAGTGGCAAAGGGTTGAGGAGGAAAGAGACTAAACCTAAGGGGTTAAACCCCAGCCACCCAAGATACGTCTTTCCCAAATTCTGCCAACAGAACACAGTCTATGAGGAGGTATTCAGGTTTGCAGGTAGGCAATAGTATGTTTTAGCAGTTTGGTGCCGAATAGGGTGTTCACCCGAATGGGACTCAGGGTGCCCTGGAGAGGGGTGCACGCAACAGCTTAATTGCAGCTCTCCAAGAACACCTGAGAACAGCAACAAAACCAAGGTAAGTACCTAGTTTTGGAACAGTATTTTTTCAATGAAAAACTTGGTGCAGCAGGTTGATCCCCAAAGTGAGGCAACGGTTGACCCCGGTTTGGGCTTCTAGGCCTGGATGGGTGAAGAAGAAACTTGAGCAGTGGGAAGCTCAGCAATGGATCTTCGTGGCACTGGTGCGTTTGAGCACTTCACAGACTTCGGTTCAGCGATAGTTGTCGTCCGGGAGACTTTTGTTCATTTCTTGGTATTCGACTCAGCGGAGGGGACTTCAAGGAGTGGAAAAGTGTCACTGCAGGCCCAGAAGGATGCCCATTAGGTTTCAGCCGGACCCAAGCTTCACACGACATTGCACCACAGAAAGCACAGGTCCCAGTGTATTGAGCATTTGCAGCCCAGGAGGGTCCCAACTCTTTGTGGGATGGTACAAAATGCAGGTGGTCTTTAGACTGGTTGGTTCCATCAGTCTATGGAAGGAAGTAGTCTTCAAGAGATCTTCCCTGCTGCTGGGAATCCGGGATTGGGTCTTCAATGTCACTCAACGGCTCTGGTGGTCGCTTGGAATTGGAAGTTGCTGGGCGTCTTTGGAATTCCCCTTCGGATCTTCAGTCCAGTGATCGACTCTCCGGTTCAACTCCAGGACTCTCTCCTTTTAAGAAAGAAAACTGGCTGAGCCCACCAATCGAGCCTCTCATGCAAATCTGGGGGGCAGCTGTACAGGAGGACAGCCAGCCTCCCAGTTCAAACTGGATCCAGGTAGGCACACAGCAGGACAAAGACCAGTGGAGTTTTGGTTACCTCCCCCACTTCTTGTCCTTTCAGGTACTCAAAGCACCTTGGCGCGCTTTCCAATGGAAGCACGCCAAAGAGTGCTTTCCAATGGAAGGTAGAAGAAGGCTCAAGTAAGAACAAGTCATCATGAACAGGGCTTAAAAGAGTACAGCCACCATTTTAGGCAAATCGTGACCCGTGTCCCCCTACTGCACTGCAAAGACAATTTGCGGTAGAAGTCCATAGGACAAAAAGGTACTGAAATAGTGGGAAAAGGGAGACCATGTTTCCCCTCGGAGCACTCCACATAAAGTGAGGTGTGCCGATCTCACAAAATAAACAGGAGCGACAGAAGGGTGCCTCCGTCCCCCACCCCCCACGCCCCCGCCACCATCCCTGGTAACTGTAGTTAACCAGGTAAAATTAAAAGGAAAGCTCAAGGAGCTTCCTGCAACATTGCACAGAAGGTGCTGTGTGCTACAATAGTAAAAGGTAAATTGCAGAAAACATGGAGGAAAGCATAACTCTGTTAGAGTATCCAAAAGAGATAAAAAGAGTTCCCAAGTATAGAGTAAAAGACTGAGTGAGTGTGGAAAAAGGGTTCCACTCAGTCAGATAAAAAACCAAGAGTACATAAGAAAGTGATGGGGGACTCACTGGTGGAGATAATTTCACTCAAAAAGGAAATCTACTCCAACACAAGGTAAGAACGTAGACTCTTGGGTTAAATAAGAGAACTGGTATGGGAGAGAACACTCTGCTTCCAATCACAAGGGTTCATTCTATCAAACATTTGGGGAGGGCACTCAATCGCTGGGAGAGTGCCACATTTAAACTTTACCAGGCTTCTTCCCCGGATTTCACTCTTCATTTGCATTTCAGATCGCAATCCAAGCACCCATTCCCAATGCAGCCATATGATTTTAGTCACAATAGTCCTCATTCTGATGTAGGCACAGACCAGAACCCAGTGGTACACAACATATGGCCCAGTGTTTAAGGGTTGCTTAGTCCAAAGACAGTGTTTGTCTTTTGCACCCTGATACCTATTCAAAACACAAATGAAGTCCCATAATACAAATAAATCAAAAGTGGTAATGGAGTGTATCGCACAAGTTGACAGTATACAAAAATGATTTAATTTAAGTATAATTCAGGCACCAATGGCCTACCAGCCATACTCATCCCCATAGACAATCCGACCCACTATATGACACTTGTGTGGTACATTCCCCACTCCAGAGAAATCAATTGTGCACCCCTGTCATAGCCATATGGTTAACATTCGTATCCCATTCACTCTCAAGGAACAGTTCAGATGGACTCGTCTTTACTGGAATCCCTCTAAAGCGCCAATAGTGGTACAGCGGGAAGCACCCCACAGAAATTACAAATAGACTAAACTCCTACCAACCAGTGCTGACCATATAACGAACACAGTGATGTTATTAATACCAGTAACAATGGGCCGTGGGTTAAACAAGATTTGATCATTGAACAAATGCACGTGGGAAAATGCAGTAAGCCGTTGACTACTGTAACACTGCATGCTGAGAAACGTATTGTTAAATCCTACACAGATTAAGAAATGCATTGATTACTGATGAAACACATTCCATCATAGAGACTGGAAAGGCTTTGATCCCTGAAAGAGTGCATATTGGGAACACATGACATTAAATCTTACAGTGGTGATAAACAGAGATTGAGACCCCACTGCAAGCTTAAATACCCCTTTAGAGAACTGACACCTTGGATACTGGAGGGTGCTGAGTCTCCCTAAAGCTCACAATAAACAGAGAACAGTATTGCTAGAATGACTGCTGAAATGACTGGCCAAAGTGACAAACAGACAACAAGAATCCAGCAACATCTGATCCAACTTTGTGTGCCTTTCTTAACACAGATACATTTAAAGTTTAACTTCAGTGTGTCATTTATACAGATTGTCCTTGAGCTTTGTCACAGAGACGTAGCGTTTACCAGCGGGCACATCAAAGTCAGATTTCTAGTGAGGCCTTGTATTAGGACTCGTAGGTTAAAAAGTCCCTACATCGTCAGGGGTACACATTAGGACTGTCAACCTCACATGGCTTTATTCAGTTCTCAGGCTCCCCACCACCTTGTGTCACACCCCTGCATCAAACATTTAATTAACTGCAAAACCATACTCATTAACTTTCAGAACAATTGTAATCCTTTATGCCTTGAGAGGGTTAGACGATCAAACGACTTTCAACAGCTTTACTTACTTGACTTGTATCATCACCTTCTTTCACAAGCTGAGGCAATACGTTAGGCTGCGGTGGTACATTTGCATTCAGAAGTAATGTTCTAGCAAACAAATATAACAAGTCCCATAAGAACACAAAAATAATATAAGAATATGCTCTCAGAAAGTAACTTCAAAAACAAATTCAAGAGGATCACAATCTGAAAGTGGCATACCGTTTCCGTTTCAAATTTACGAGCCGGTTATTCTGTACCAACGTGACAATGAACTGTACGATCTGCAAGGCAAAGAAACATTTGGATATTAGAACAGCATTCTTAGTACAATCATTAAATATCTACTGTTTAAATCCAAATGAAAGGTACTTAACCACAACATTGGAAATGTTCTACTATGATGGTCCATATGATAGTCGTGCACACCTTTCACAAAAGCCCTTACACGTTTTCCGATCTCAATGCATCACATTGGTCATTTTGTTGGAGCACCCTGGGAGTGAAATCCATGACCTTACAAGCTTCGAGCTCAGTGCTCCAGACAAGGTTTGGAGGCAGGACAGTTTTACTTATTAGGTTTGAAAGCATATTGAGGGTGCCTGCACTTAAGAGGGTATCAAAGTACTGCCCAATAAATGCAAAGATACTAGTACAATGTAAACAATTATAAATGTAGGTTGACACATACAAAGTGATGGTAGAAAAAGACTACCTGGGATATTGAAACAGAAGATTACTTGGTGTTCAGTGAAAATGTCCCTGCAAAAAGGCTGTCATGACAAATGGTCGCTGGGAAAAGGCAGCAGTAACATAAGTTTGCTTAGTCCCATTATACGTTCAAGGGGAGCAGGGGTTGAGGAAATGTCAGCCGCTCGCCTTGAATGTATAATAGGTTCGGAGGTTGCGGGGGTGTCCCCCGCTTCCATTGCATGGAATACGGGGGACAATGATGGGATTTCGCCACAGCTTTTTCCCTGCGACTTGTAGACATGACTGTCTTTTTTTGCCAGAAAACTTTTCACATGAAACCGATTACTTACCTATTGCGGCTGTACCAATTTACTACTTTACCTCCTGTTTGCACATCTCTGGGCATGGGTTAGGGTCTTTCCTGTGTTGGACTTTGCTTCTAGACTGTGATGGATTTTCAGGACCAGCTCTGTTTGAGGGTTCTGAGAGAACATCCTATTTGATGAATTTCTAGGGTATTATTGCTTGTCCATGGCACATTGAAGACCTATTACGGCGATCCGGCTATTGGGTCTGGAGGACTCCCTCTCACGGACCACGGCGCCAACAACAAAGCTACATCCGAGCCTCAAGGTACGTATAACCACCCCACTTTGGTGGACATTGGCCGCAGGCATGGCTACCCGCACTCATGCACCATAATGCAGCTAATACCTACAACAAATTCGGTCTAGCTCGGCACAGAAAGTTTCACATACATAGAACAGACAGCCTCAACACCTATGCCGTTAAAAGACAGTTACGACCTATGACAAAACACGGTCTAGCTGGACCGTTAACGAGTCTCCTGCACTCGCACACTCTACTGACCTCCCTCAGCACCTGTCCACATGTGTGAACTCTGGGGTTGCTTAAATGAGACCGCCCAGCCCACCCAATTCCTTATCTTGGCCAAAATGCACACACACATTTTAAACCTCGATGAGAATTTCCCATACTCTGGACTGAGGCTCCTGAAGGCGTCCCCATCACAAGCGTGTTGAGACTATAGTAATGTTAAAAACTGCTATATAAATTACAATTACAACAGGGTTGATGACACTTGGGTCTAGCCAAACTCTAATAACGTAGTTTGGAGTGAGCAGTAAGGCAAACTTCAGGAGCTATGAGGGTGGAGTGTAGTACAATGAACCCAACATGGAGCACTCCAATAGCTCAGGCAACAGAGGAGCACAAAATACTATTTTATTAGTTATCACCCAAATTGATCGAAAACATTTGAACAAAAGATTTGACCAAATTCGGTCACTACCATTAGTTTGAATTATTTAAATCAATTTGGGTCTGAAAATACCAAACATTAAGAGCAGGGGTTGCAGGGTTGTCCCCCGGTCCCCATGTTTGCTATCTTCGGCCTCAGGGTTTGCAGGGGTGTCCCCCGCATCCATAACATTGGCGGCAGGTGACAAAAATTGCTCGGGCCCCCGTTTCAAATGAACTGTCAAAACGGGGGCCCGAGCAGTTACACTGAAGGCAGTCCACCCGCAAACAAACAGTTTGTGGGCAGACAACCCACATCCTTTAATTGTATATCTAAGCACGTAAAATAAAAGATAAGTATCTATCAATGAATCACCCAATAAACATATGTGCCTACGCAGTTGGTGGTAATTTAACTTGAAACAGTAGCAATAGTTAAAGATAATTGAAACAAGTAAAACTGTAGACAGCAACATGAAGAAAAATTGTGCAAAGCAATCAGAACATATACTCTGCCGTATGATGTTAATGCCCCCATAACTGAAGAAGTCTTTCCTCATCAGGTAAGTAGACCCATTGCTTCTTAACAGGTCAATGTTACAAGTAAGTAGCTGTGGAGGGAGGTGGAGGTCTTAAAAGTCACAGAACAAGTATTGGCAAAGCCAAAAAGTGACCAAAAGTACCAAATGTAATGCACTTAAGAATGAGGGTTAAGTAGATTTAGTTTATGGGTACTCTCCCAATCCCACCACACTAGGGTTTGCCCTGTAGGGAGGATCATTGACCAGAACTCAACTGATCACAACCAGGGCAAGGGAAAGTTAGGGTACTTTGATGAATTTGTCCCTGTGAGGTTAGGGAGGTGAGCCGCTCTGCAACACCAGCGGTCGAAGTGGGCAGGAGCGGTGCTCCTATACTTACTGTTCCTATACTTTTATTTTAAAAAGAAAACCTTCTGGAATGGTGGAATGCACTGCACTCAACATTCCCTTAAACAGCAGGTGCGTTTGTTTGGGGGTTTCGATTGCATGTGGGTGGGGGCGTGTTGATGGGGTTTGTAGTGAGCGAGGGAAGGCCAGCAGAAAGCAAAGTTCCACGTCTTCTGTAAGTACATTTCACCCACTGCCCAACACCCTCCTTAGAGGTCAAGGCAAGTGGGACCTCACCGGGAGCGACTCCCCCCTCTGGGGACAAGGACTCCTGTTTCTGTGAGGAACTCCCTAAAGCAAACCACAAAGTGGCCTGCTTGGGACTATCAGACCTATAAAACAATATACAATACAGAGACTTGTATGAAGAGAGAACTAACACATGTATATACAGTAGACTGGATTGGAGAGAGATGCTCCAACAAGAGGGATTCGGCCGAAATGACCGAATCCAATTTACCTAACCCACCAAAAGACCTAAAATGCATACCACCAAAAGTTCGAACCTTTCGTGTTATGTATGTTTGGTGGGGTAGGTAAAAAAAAAAAAAAAGAAAAACAAAGGCTATACAGTATAGTGAGCGGTAGTTACGGGGGACACCCCTGTAGTTGCCCAACAAAAATAATTAAAATAAAAATAAATAAAGAAGGACCCTGCGGCGCCGGTTGCCGATCACGGAAGTGAAAGTGAACCAGCGTCACAAGGACACCGCGCTTCGAGGCGAAAGGTAAGTATGGCGGTGGAGGTGTGTTGGGAGCGTTTGGCGAGGGTAGGGGTAGGTTTTACAAGGAATGTCTGCATGAGAAATGTATGAACTTTTATGTATATCGTACATTTCTCATGCAGTCATTTCCATCGATGAACTTTCCGCACCAGTATAAAAAAAAAAAAAAAAAAATTCAAACAGATGAGGGTGAGACACAATCAGCAGTAAGGGAAGGCCTGGGCGACGTAACCACTAAAAGGGGAGCAGACTATGTAGCCCGCAGAACATGCAAGTTTGGCAACTGCTCGGAAGCAATAAGAGCGATGGATGTGCAGTGACCTTTGAGAAGGAGAGCGCGAGAAGCTGAGGCTGGTAGCGTGATCACAGTGACTTTGTGGTGTATGCGAGAGGTCAGAAATGCAAGACGGAGAGTTTTCTGACAAGTAGCCATTTTATTAAACAAGAAGGGTGAGACAAAAGCCTATCTTTCCCTAACCTAACAAGGGTTTCCCTACCTATCAAACTAAGGTTAAAAGAAAATGACAATGTCCAAAGATCTCTGTCCCTCACACTCATACATACAAGAAAATCATACATGGATTATCTGGCTGTTCAAACTCATAACATTTAATTTCACCCAGAAAAATTATAAACATAAATTGTAACCATGGTTGAACCCCCTTCTCCTGGATCAATTCAGGATGTTTCCAACCAAAGTTCAAATTCAAGAAGGTTCCTTCAATAGCCAGGTTCCACTGGAAAAATGGCACAAAGTTCTGTTAATTAAATATGACCTTTACTTGGCAACATAATGGTTTTATTTTCAAGAAAGACTCCTCACTCTTTAATTGCTGTTTGAAAAACCAAAAAGACTGTCTTCATACATCAAGTCAGTACACACTGTAATTATTCTGTTTTCTGAAGACCAATAATCCTTCATTGAATCACATTTCGTCGTCATAAGCCACACTGTTTTGTCAGGATAATTCCATAATAGTTCACCAGTACACATCAGTGGATATATCACTGTTTTCCACTACAACCTCCTACCAAATTGTAGTACTACAAGGTCTTCTTCCTGGTCCACTCACCTGCCAAGACTAACACTAAATGTTCTTTTCCAGGTATACTCGCCTGCTAGGATAAACACTCCTACTACTACTACCAGTACTTTGTGTACTTTGTGGCGAGGATTGCTTCAAACTTTCCACATTCACATCCTCAATGGGGAAAGTTAAATCAACAACTGCTTCATGAATTATTCTTTTGACTTTCAACAACCACAAGATGGTTATAACTTATTCTAGAAGGATACAGTACACATTGACAATGTCTCTCACACGGATTAGTTTTCCTCAGGTAATGCAGATTATCTTTTTCTCCCCCTTGATGATTTCCACAAGGAGGGCTTCTATTCTGCCATCTTTGTTTTTTTTTAATTACTTTTCTTTGGGGTAGGCAATGCTTGTCACAATCTTTTATAAATGATCTTCCTTTCTGTGCATCCTATTTACTTTGTTTAAATATTGTTCCCTTTGGGCTTTTGTAACGGTGGTTACAATATTCGGTTTCTCTCCAATTGAATATTGTTCCCTTTTGGCTTTGACAATGGTGGATACAATATTTCTTTTCACTCAGTCTCTCAAAATAAGAATTGTGAACAAATTGCCTAATCGAGGTGGACTCAGCGGTCTTTCCTAGCGCCTCCGCTGGACCCGCTGCTCCCATTTTCTATTTCGGCAGGGGAACCCAGGCATCTGATAGCTCTGGTAATGTTTCCGTTGCTCGCGCCTCCTGTAGCTGGAGCTGCCTCTGCTCCGCTTGCACTCCGGTGAATGCCACACAACGGAGCAGCACACAGGACCAACAGAGCTCTCTCCCACGGGCTAGCCAGTTTCTGTACCGCTTCCTGCAGGGCGCTCTCTGCATCCCACAGGGTTCCCGACCTCTGCCACAAGTTTGACACAGCGTCCCACTTCCAAGACAGCAGCGTCTCTGTCTCCTACTGCTTCCTCATCCTTCTGCTGCTTCCACAACTACTCTCTTAATGGCCTGCACCTGAAGGGCCTTTAAATGTTTAGAGGTACCACTCAGGTGTGGGTCATTATAACCACTAGTCTGCATACTACAGTTCTGTAACTCTAAGCTCTGCTTCTTCGTCTCAGTCCTCAAAGCATTAGTCCACAATGTTCATACTCTTTTTAGGGTTATTCAATTTACTTTAGTTTAGTGGATAAGATATATATTTAGGGGAATTAATGGTTGTTTCTTGCTTTTACAATTTAAACACACTGTAGAATTACAACAATCAGAAATAGTATTCATTTCCTGATTTTACACATATTTAATTTCCTTGTTTACCACAAGGTTTTTCACTCTTTATGCTTTGGAAAAATCTGGCAGAGGAAGCCTTACTATGATAACAAGTGATCAGATATTCAGGCATTAGGGAACTCTGATCCTCGGAACAGGATAAATATTGTGTTCCCCTTGACAGAGTCCTCACATTTCCCCTGATGGCCATCTCCTCCCATGTGATGCACCTGGCTAATATCACCTCCGAGGTCAGGATCAGGTAGCGGCTGCCTTCCTCTGGCCACATGGGATGAGACTTAAGGCTGGGAGGACTCCGTAGTATTCATCACATGTACCAGCGGTCCACAGAATAACGTTGAAACCACTGGGTGGTCCAAACCGCATACCATCTGGATACCAGCAGGACGACCAAGCTGTCCCGAAGGTGAGCATGGAATCCAGGACACTGAATGAACCGAGAAGATGAGAAACTAGGTACAACGAACCCTGAGCGAATAAAGGTTTCGGGAACGTTGTCCCAGTAAATCCAAGGTAACAGGGAGTACCGTTGGCCGCCGGGGAATCATTATGCGACTGCTCCCACTAGTCCCAGTCAAATCGACAAGAGCATAACATGGAAATTAAGAAAGTGGAATGATAACGAGAGAAACCCGAATGCACTAAATATTGAGAGAGAAACTGAAATTAAGACACGCCTGAGGAGAAAGGCAGTGTACTATATATATGTTAAAAGACAGACTATAAAATAACAGAAGAATCCTATGAACAGAAAGAGTATTACGAATTAAGAAGCAGAGAAGAAAATCCCAAGAGGGAGAATTTTAAAGTCTGGATATGTCTACCATGGGAAGAGGGGAACGTACCCCTATATTGGAAGGGGATTGAGGGGAACCTAAATGAAAGAGAATGCAATGAGTTAAAATGTCAAGAAACCCCTAGAGTTTGTAAAAGACAAAAAGGACTAATTAGGAAAGAAGTGATTTATAATCGCCCAGAAGGCAAATCGGAAACCGGGAACCAACATTATGCAAAATCCAGTAAAACGTATCAAAGTATTCCTCCAAGGTCAAAGAAACCAAAAATTGAGTAAGAACTAAAGTCTAATAAAATCTTGAAAGAGTTACATGAACTGGTTAAAAAGTCACGAAAGACTATGATTTGCAAGAAGAAAACCCCAGGAGAATGGAGTCATTCTCCTGTTTTAGTTGTTAGAATAGTGGTAGGGGCAGTTAGGGTTAGTTTTGGACTGTGGACTTATTTTTGGGGTCATTCACAGATGACTGGCGATCACCTTAGGTTGATAGGTAAGGAACAACCCATAGTAATAGGGAAAGTTAGGCCTTATTCTTATGCTTTAATAAATCTGTCTTTAAAATATCCTCCGAGGTCCGAGTCCTTCATCTGACCAACCACAGTACCCTTGTTGCAGCAGTGTCACCACATTTAGTGAAACTGCAGTTTTGCTGAATTTGTCTTTGCATTTTTCGGGAGACTTGGTTGGGCATTGAATAAATATAATTTGCAAGAGTCTGGTGGACGAGGGGCAGAGGTTTGTGGGAGAAAGCTGCAGCGCTTTAAAAAAAAAATGCAGCAAAAAATGTGTCCAATAGACCCCTGTGACAAGGTGGATCAGATCCAAAGTTAGGGAGGGCACTTTACTCCCATACAATTCCTATGGTGGTGGGGACTGGAAACAGGTATGCAAGATCCCACCCCAAACTCATTTTCCGAGGGACCATCCCCAGGGTTCCTAGAACCGCTGAGGCCATGTACTTCTGTCACTGGTTCAGGTGAAGGATGTCATGGGGCTGCTGGTGCAGTAGCTGGCGTTAGGTAAACATGAGTGCAGTCCAATTGGTGTGGGACTATGTCTTGAGACTTATCTCTTGGTAATAGGTAACCTACCTTTTAATATAGGCTTGCACTACACAAGTTGGCAGTGTGACTGAGCAGCCAGGCTTATTTTAAAAGGGGTAATGTGAGCTGTACGATGAAATCAGTAAACAAAAGTATCCAAGTATATACTTATACACTAAAGTTATAATACATTATTTATTTATACACAAAGATATTTAAGGCACTCTTTAAAACGTAGTAATTTGCTGTAACATTAAGTTACGATTCAGTTCAAAAAGTGAACAATAAAGCAGGTGAGTAATTTATTCATATGTTACACATGTTCCAGCACCCAGAGGTGACGTCAGTTGAGGTCAGTATAGCATTTATATAGTATCACCTTTGTAATATTGAGTTATTTAAGGAGGGAAAGGTTAGGGTTAGATCAGAACGAACTGATAGGTTACAATAACAGTTAGATTCTCCCAAAGGGATGCAGGCAGTCTATTAAAGTGTTCAACATTTAAAACCTGTAAGGGAACAAGCACTGCCAAAGCAAATAGGTTCAGAAGGAGGCCTTAAGGTAACAAGGACAGCCAGAGTCAATGGACAAAGTCAAAGTTCTGATGCTTTTCTTCTTAGAAAATTGTTCTTAAATAGTCAGTGTTCAAAAGAGAAATCACATCAATCAAGAGGAGTGACCTTTGGAAAACACAAGCTGTAAGGCCAATGCAGGTAAGTTGAAGTCAACTTAGTGTAGGGTTAAATCGCACTTGCAAAGCTAGGAAGCACTCCAAATGGCAAAAGGATAAAGCACCCCAAGCCCCACAGTACCTTTGAAATGAAGACGTGGGTTCAGCTGGTTGCCCTCACGATGCAATGCAATAGACCCTTGTTTCTGGTCCTTGGTCATGGTGACGAAAGGTAGGACGTCTGGCGGGCTACTGCGGCAGCACTCGAGAGAGGGACTCGGCAGCAATGGATTCCATTGATTCAGCAGCTCTTTGTGGTTTTGGTGCCTTTTTCTCAGCACCAATGAAGAACAAAAAGTTCTGGTTAGGATTTCCTTGATCTCTTGGTCCTATGCTCTGGTGAGCTGACTCTAAGCGGATTTCTTGCTTCTGTAGGGTCCTCTGGATGCCCACTAAGATCTGGCCGGATTCGGACTTCGGAAGATAATGAACTCACAAGTGATCAAGTTACCGCGGATATTGGGCCTCTGCAACCTTGGAAAGTCGCAGCAAGTCGGAGGCTGCACTAAAATAGTATTTGTCTCGAGACTATTTGGTCTTCCCTGTCGATTCGAAAATGGGGTCAGCACAGCTGCAGAGATTCGCCCAGCACTTCGCGGTCGAGGAGGGTGCTGCTGGCGTCTTCTCTCATCTTCTGCCTCGAATGTTGCCCTCCAGTGGTCGGCACTGCTCTTAGTCCCAAAACCCTTGAGTTTTATGCAAGTTCCCATTCATCCACAGCCGTAGGCTGTCAATCGCACAGCAGGGTGGATGTCCCCCAGGACAGCCAACCACCCAATTGGAACTGGTTTCACTCAGGCACACCTAGCGACAAAGGACAGGGAAGTTTCGGGGCCCTCCCTCACTTCCTGCCTTTCCAGACACACTGGAGCCTGGGCAGGCTTCATGGCTGAAGCCCGCCAAAGGCATTTAACACAAAGGACTCAAACCTGATGCAAACAACAGAGTAAAAGCCCAGAAGAAACTAAGAAGAAATGGCGATAAAAAGAACACTGGGGCCATTTTGAGAAAATGGTCACCCTTGGGTGCAGCACTGCAGCCGAGTTATCAGCCTGCAGATACATGTCACTAGGTAGTGAAAAAAGAAACCCATGCCATTCAAGTGAGTTAGTGTAACAAAAATGTAACATGGGGAATGGGTTAAAGGAATTACTATGGACCCATAAAGAAAAGGTAAGTAAAACAGGGCTCATTTTACTATTCTTGGGAACAGTAGTTCACATGAGAAAATGTAGTTAAACATTAGGGGAAGTCCAAGGGACTTCTCGGTGGCACTGCACAAAAGGTGCTGTGTGTCACCATGCAAAAGCAGATGCCTATAGAGGTTACCAGACTCCATAAAACAGTAAGGAACAAAAAGAATCAGTCAGGAAAACACTTGAGGGAGAAAAAGGTCGCACTCACTCAGGAGTAAGAATTAAAAAGCCCCGAGTCCAGCAAAATAGCTTGGGGTCTCGAAGGTTAAAGGGAATTGGCACAGAAATGAAAATTATCCCAACCAATCATCCCTCGCAGCCCCCAGACTATTGGACAGGAGGATTTAATCCACTTGTTCCAGTCATTCATACTTTTTGGTGGTTGCATCTATGCTCAATGGTAAAATCAAACCCTTGGAGGCTGATAGACCATCTAAGTAATTTGGGATTTTCCCCCTTCATTTGCATTAACCATCTCAAGGGTTGGTGGTCTCGGAGCCATGGTGCGAGACATGGCTTCCTAGAAGCTCCCGCCACTGAGCTCGAAACAAATGCACTGCAAATACGCTGGCAATTCTATCCGAAGAATGCCATCAGACGGTGCAAAGTGAGGAGAAGACATGAAGAATGTCCTGACAGAAGCGGGGCTTCCAAGACGGCCCCGTTCACACTAAAAAAGGAGGGGTTGCGGCCCAGGAGCGATCAGCAAAAATACCAAATGGTGGGCGCGCCGAGTCCACACCCACAACTGTCTACGAAAAGAGGGAGATGCAAGCAAATGGAATGTTTCCTAGCCCTATTCGGAATTGCATGCATCGGCAACCAGTCCGCCGAAATCTCTAATGCAAGGAGCACAGAGGCAATAAGTTAGAACGTTCAGGAATCACAGCAACCGTAGCGCTGGGTAGGGGGCATGCCACATATCATGGCTTGCCCTGCAACACTGGTTTGCACCAGCCGCTGCCAGAGACCCAGCCAGCGTAGGACGATCGCAAGTGTCAGCCATGCAACCACTACACAGTCCCCTGCACAACAGCAGTCAGGCAGATGCCTCGCAGCAAAGCATAGGCGGCAGCGCTGTGGAAGGTGAGACCTCCGCTGGCCACACATGACCGCCCCAGACCCCAATGGTACACCCAGTCTTGCAGGTCTCCTCCTTCTGGGAAAGGGCACACAACACGCTCACGCTGGCCTGACCACTGGAGCCGCAAAGGGGCTCCAGTCTTACCCGAAAATACACGCAACAGTACCAGAAATACTGAAGCCTCTAAGTTGCTTTCTTCCCCTCTCCCTCCCAATGCAATCGAACGGGAGGTGAGCGGCGCAGGGGAGACACTGCGTAGCACCACCAATAAAAGAGCCCGCACTACCAGATTCCCTCAGGAGCTGGGCACTCCACCATAATAACGCGCTGTGATCATTGGAATCCGGGGAAGGACCAGGGCACATAACCCTCACTGGGGTTTCCCATCCCCACACCAAACTGCACAATCCATCACTGACCAGCAACAGAGGGAGACAACTACATAGCCCCAAATCTACTGCACCGCTAATCGATTAAGACCCCCATCTGGAGTTGGGACCCCGGGGTTCCGGGGCTACAAATGCAAGGACTGTTGAATGGACAATAGGGGGCACACCTCCCAAAAGCAGCTTTCTGACGTTCTGAGGAGGCAGGCGTGGGGAGGGGGGAGATAACAAGGGCCAGCACATAACTCGCTGACCCATACAGGAGTTCTCATTGCAAGCCCACTACGTGGCTGTACCCCCCCCGATGCGACAGGACACAGAGGAGCCCACCATAAGCCAGCGAACCTAAACAGCGTTGAGTGGCAGTCACATCCTAGAAAGTCCCACAACCGGTCCTGTCCCCAACGTCTGCAGGCACAACTATCATACAACTTCTGATTCCACACAATAATCAGAGGCAACAGGATACGCCACTGCCGCAGCACCACTAGTCTGAAACCCCTGTGTGGACAAGGCCGAAAAGCTAAGAACTCCAAGTAGACAGACATCTCCACGCTGCTGGGACAGACTAACCCTGACAAGGCAAAAAAGGGGGAACACAAAGAGGCACAGCTTGCCGAGGGAGATGCAGCCCCCAGTTGCAACCCACCCACACAATCAGTGACTAAAAAGACCTCCAGGACCTTCTGGCAGCGATGACAAGGGAGTACCAGAAGTGCACGGAAGTTATGAGAAAGAGACCTGCACTAGACAAATGCATCGAGGAGGTTGAAAGCAGAAAAGCGGAGATAGATAATAATAATTATTATTATTATTGTCTGTGAGCAAGCATTAGAGATTGGAGAGGGAACGGACAGGATAACGGCCCTTGAAGCACAGTGTGAGTCACTGGAACTAAAACAAGAAGATGCAGAGAACCGCTCTAGACGGAACAACATACCCAACACTGCCAGATAGCACCCCGCTGGAGATTGATCAGATCCAAACAAGCTTTCTCCACTCCCCCGGACGTGCTGGCAAGGGTGCATTTTTACAAGGTGTAGGAGGAGATCATGCAAGAAGCAAGGAACTCTAAACATATCCAATTCAGGGATGCAACCATATCGCTCTCCCAAGACTTGCCAAACTGTAAGCTATTGAAGAGGAAGGCCCTGAAGCATCTCAGAGAATGGTTGCGGGAAAGGAAAGTCCCATACCGCTGGGGTTTCCCTACCTGACTGAACTTTACATGGGAGGGCAAACAATGGCAAATACATAACCCGAAAGAGGCAGAAAAACCTTTAGGTCCCAGGGAGGAGAGAAGGACACAAAGAAAGGAGCAACAAACCATGAATCCCTCCCGCCCCGCCCCCCCAAGGGAGAGCTCTCATAGTAGCCTGGTCTCGGGTGGAACGAAGGCGTAGGATCCGGGGCCCAACCCAAAAGAACAAGAAACAAGGACAAAATCAGAGCGGGGGGCCTCTCCAACAACAACACATGGCTCTCGACTTGTCTCCGGGCCCGAAGCCATGAGACGGGCCGCAAGGACCACCGAGCAATATGTATGGTCCCGTCAAATGGGCCTTCAGCAATCTTGTGTCCTATGTCTCTTGTCATTCGGGGTTTGGCCCCAGTCCTTGGACCAAATACATGTGCTAAATGAGCTTCAGGCAACACCCAAGACTCTTAATCGCACAAGGAACAAGTTACTTACCTGTAACTGTTGTTCTCCAGCATGGGTCTGGCATGGATTCACATGCTCATTAATATTCCCCGTCAGGCCGGGAATCCTCGGTAAAGAAAAAATCAGTATCAGTTTCGTTTCTGATCTGTCTTTCTTAGTAGCAGCCAATCACTGATCTCTGGGTCATACTACCCACAGCCAATGACTGCCCTCTCCCTAAACCCCTCCCCTGGCAGCCATCCTCAGATTTGGTAGCACGGAAAGTGGCAGTATGACAAAGTGAAGAGCCGCAGAGGGGAAGGAGGGAGGGTTTGCATGTGAATCCATGCCAGACCCATGCTGAAGAACAGTTGCAGGTAAGTAACTTGTTCCTTCTCCAGCATGGGGTCTGGCATGGATTCACATGCTCATGAATACAAGAATACATAGCAGTACACACGCACAACCACGGAGGTGGCAAAAGGCTCAACATTAAGCAACTCTTACCTCCTCACCAGGCCCACCTTCAGGCGAACAGGTTACGCAGCACTGCTTGGCCGAACCTGGACTCCTCCCTGGAGTCCCGATCGACACAGTAGAATCTAGTGAAGGTGTGCGTCGACCTCCACGTAGCAGCCTTGCAGATGTCCAGCAGGGGCACACCAGACAGGAACGCCGTAGTAGCAGCGATCACTCTGGTCGAATGGGCTCTCGGACAGCCGGGCAACGGTCGGTTTGCCAACTGATGACAGTGCATGATGCAGCCGGAGAGCCATCTGTAAATGGAATCCTTCGAGAGAGCCTTCCCTTGGTTCACAGGTCCAAAGTTCACAAATAGCTGTGATGTCTTCCGAAAACTCTGTGCGGTCCACGTGGAACTTCAGCGCTCTAGCCACATCCAGTGAGTGCAAAGTCCTCTCGGCCGGCGACGAAGGCGACGGAAAGAAAACCGGTAACACGAAGGGCTCGTTGAGGTGGAAGTCCGACGGCACCTTGGGCATAAAGGAGGGGTGCGTCCTCAGCACCTCCCTCGTCTCGTGAAAAGTCAAGTATGGAGGCTTGCAGGATAGGGCCTGGATCTCTCCCACTGGTCGTGCGGAGGTGATGGCCACAAGAAACGCAATCTTTCACGACAGGAACTTCAAAAGGTGCCGAATGCAGGGGCTCGAACGGCGCCCCCATGAGCATAGTCAGCACCATGTTGAGCTCCCACGCCGGGGCAGGGGCTTTCCCCGGCGGGAACAATCAGAACAGTCCCTTCATAAATTCATTCACAAGGCGATGGGACCACAAGGACGCCCGTCCTGTGGTTCTGGTGTGTCGGGAGATCGCAGCCAGATGTATCTTGATGGAGGCATGAGCCAGTCCAGCCTTGGCCAGCGACAGTAGGTACGGCAGTACTTGAGGGGCCGTAATCCGCAGAGGGTTAATCTTCTGTGCACGGCACCAGACAGAGAACCTCTTCCACTTATGTCCGTAGCACTTGAGAGTGGAGGTTGCCCTGGCCTTTGCAAGAACTTTTCTGCAGTCAGCCAGGATATCATACCCTCCAAACTCTATTGCTGCACGAGCCAGGCCTGCAAGTTCAGCGACTCCAGGTCGTGATGAAGTATGGTGCCTCCTTCTCTGGAGAGAAGATCCGCGTCCGTCGGCAGCTTGACTGGTGGGGACGCTGACAAGTCCAGAAGGTCCGGGAACCAGATCTGCCTCGGCCACGCCGGTGCGACGAGGATCATCCTGCACCAGGACCTCTTGAGCTGGTTGACGAGTCGGAGCAGCAACGGCAACGGAGGGAACGCATATAGGAACAGGCCGTCCCAGGAGAACGAGAAAGCATCGCCCATGCTCCTCGGCTGGGGAAACCTGCTGGCGAACCTGGCACTTTGAGTTCATCGCCGTCGCGAACAGGTCGATCTGGGGTTTTCCCCATCGTCGGAAGAGTCGATCCACTTGATCCTGACGTAGTTCCCACTCGTGGCACGAGCGCAGCTCCCTGCTGAGTGAGTCGGCGATGGTGTTTTTTATCCCTGCCAGATGAAAAGGCACCAGAAACATCCCTTGGGCGACGGCCCAATGCCACAGATCCTGGGCTTCATTGGATAGGGGTGGGGATCTGGTTCCTCCCTGCTTCCGGATGTAGAACATTGTGGTGGTGTTGTCAGTGAAGATTCTCACCACCTTGCCCTTACTGCACGGAGCTCCAGGATGTTGATGTGGAGCGGCTTCTCCTCCGGGAGCCAAAGGCATCTCGCGTGATGTTCTCCGGTGTGCCCTCCCCACCCTTCCAGGGAGGCATCCGTCGTCACCGTTATCTGGTGAGATGGGGTCTGAAAGTCTGTGCCCGCCGTCAGATGAGCGCGGGTGCCCCACCACCAGATCGCTCTTGTCGGAAGGTCTCATTGAGCGGGATCCTGCCCTCGAAGCTGCCCGTTGCTTGGATCCAGCGGGCGTCGAGGAACTCTTGCAGAGGGCGCATCCGAAGCCTGCACAGGCGCACAAGATATATGCAGGAGGACATCATCCCAAGGAGGGACTTCATGGACCTCACCCTGGCCACGTCCATGGCCAGCAGACGCTGCACCTTGCCCAGGATGGCCTTCGTCTTTTCCTCCGATGGCGAGGCCAGACGCGCCACTGTGTCGAGCTTGGCTCCCAAGAACAGTGCGACTTGCGATGGGACCAGGTGGGATTTGGGAAAGTTGATGGAGAATCCCAGGTCCGTGAGCAGCTGGACGGTCTTCGCTGTGTGTTCTACGGCGAGCTCCCTTGTCTTTGCTCAGATGAGCCAGTCGTCCAGGTAGGGGTAGACATGGATCCCCCGCAGTCGCAGCCGCGCCGCCACCGGTGCGAGGCACTTGGTGAACACCCTGGGTGCCGACTTCAATCCGAATGGGAGGGCCTTGAACTAGTAGTGCCGTCCTTAGACCACAAACCTGAGGAACTTTCGGTGTCTTTTTAGAATGGGGATGTGGAAGTACGCATCCTCCAAATCCAACGAAGACAGGAAATCGCCCTCCTCCAGCTGTCCCAGCACGTGCTGGAGGGTGACCATCCGGAACTTCTGTGCCTTGATGTACTTGTTCAGTCGTCGCAGGTCCAGGATGGGGCACCATCCTCCTGTCTTCTTTTTCACGAGGAAGAACCTTGAGTATACTCCAGAGCCCCAGAGCCTCTTCAGGACGAGCTCGATGGCACCTTTTTTGAGCATCGCCCTTACCTCCAATAGCAGTTGAGGGACGGAATTTTCCTTCCTGGCCACGGGCGTGCCCCTGGGCCAGGGCGTCCAGCACCCAATGGTCGGTGGAGATGGACTCCCACACGCTGACGAACTTCGCCAGCCGGCCTCCCACTGGGATGCTTTGGTGGGGGCCCGACACCACGGTCGGTTCAATCTTGCTTGGAGGACGCCTTGCCGCCTCGGCCTCCCTAGCTACGACGGCGGGGTCCACCCGACTTGCCTCGTCCTCTATAGGCTTCCTGCGACGAGGAGCGGGCCGCTTGGCGGTACGTAGAGGAGCCACCGCCGAATCCCTTGGAGGTACCCTGCTTGCCTCTGGTTCTTCCGAAAGGACGCCCTTCGTTGCCGGAGAACGCCTAGGGCCTTAGCTGTCTCTGTGTCCGCCTTGATGGCTTGGAGGGACTCATCCACTGTTTTCCCAAACAGATTGTTCCCGTCGAATGGCATGTCCAAAACCTTGGCTTGTACGTCCTGGCGGAAATCCGTCGCCTTGAGCCACCCTCGTCTAAGGCAAACGCAGTTGCCTAGCTGGTGGAAACCGGTGTCGGCAATGTCCGTTGCCACCGTAATGGCGTGGTCCGACGCCACTTCGCCTTCTTGCTAGATCTCCAGGGTCTCGGCCCTCTTGTCGTCCGGTAGGAAGTCCAACATGGGGGCGATCTTGTACCATAACTCCCTGTCGTAGCGGGCCACGATCGCAAGGGCGTTGGCCGTCTTAATCGTTGTTGCCGCCGACGAGATAACTCGTCCCATTGCGTCCAGCTTCTTTCCTTCGCCGTCCGGCGGGGCAGTTGACGTTGAGGCCGATGCCCCCCCCACGCTTTCTTCTTGGCTGCCGCTGAGACGACCGAGTCAGGGGTCGGTTGTGCCCTATGGCACAAAGGGGCCGCGTCGGGGACCTGGTACTTCTCATACCGATCCCTCTTGGCAGGCGTCGTAGACGGGTTCTTGAGAAGGTTGAGACCCTCATCCCAGATGTCATCCAGCAGAGGCACGGCGAGGACTGTTTCCCTCTTGGCCTCGCACCGTTGGTAAAGGAAACCTTCCTTCTCTTCGGGGCAGAGCTGAAAAAGCTTGGATGGCCTGGCGATCATTGCATGGAAAGATCCAATCTCGTCGAGCAGGGAGGCCCGGGCTGGGGTCGATGGGAGCTCCGTCCCGTCGTCACCGCCATCGGTACCCCGTCGTGGCCATGTCTGTTCCTGGGTCATCCCCAGGGACGGGGGACGTGGGCAAAGGTTGAGTAGACCACGAGGGCTGAATGTATCCGTCTTCTCTTGTTCGGGGGGCTTCCCGCCGGGCCTGGCTCTGGCTCCTCTGTCGAGCCTGGTTCCGGTTCCTCTGTCGGTGGTAAGGGCAATCTTGTCCTTATCTCCGAACATAAGGATTGTATTGCCAACAAAATGGCCGCTGAGTTGTCCTGGGGCTCCGGAAGCGACGGGTGACTAGGACCCTCGCCGGTGCCGCCGTCGCTCTCGTGGTCACCTTCATCGGGATCCCTCGCGTGGGAACGGGCCTCTTCGACGCCCTCGTCGAGGCCCTCTAAGACTTCTACCAGCTCCTCCTCGGATGCTGTGTCCGTGTCCACAATGGCCACCGCCCCCCCCCCCTCTTTTTCCGCCGGGGTCTTCACTGGGGTCTTCTCGATGGGTCTGAAAGAGGCTTCCCTCCGCGGAGGCAGGGAGACTCTGGGCCCCGAGGTCTCCTCCACTGGTGTAGCCTCCACAGGCTGCGCCAGGGCCGCCGTGACTTCCTCGATAGAGGCCTTGGCCGGGTGAATCAAGGCCTTTACCACCTTATGTGGGCCTGTGGCCTTCACCTTGGGGGAGGGTCACCGCCTCGCTCCCCCTCGGCCGGATCCTTCGAGCTCGACCGGGGCCTCTCCAGAAGCTTCGCCGGGTTCTCGGCCTTCCTCTTCCCTGAGCCAGAGCGTTGGCTCGTGGTTGATGGCGCTGGTGAGGATGCGCCCTGCCTGGCAGCCGAGGAGCCTGACCGTTCGGCGCTCCCGGTGCCTGCGGACTCGCGGTGCTTTGCCTTCTGTTGGGCCCCTGTCGCCGGGGCGCCCTCACAGGACTTAGAAGACCGCTCAGACTTCTTCTTCTCACCTGACGGGCTCTTTCCTTCCAGCCAGTTGGAGAGACAAAGGGGTCGGTCGCTGATGGTCCGTTCCGACATGTTCCTGCAAAATGCACAGTCCTACTCCACGTGCGTTTTGTCCTCATGAAGGCAGTAGAGACATTTTGAGTGCTCGTCCTCCTTGAACACATTCTGCAGCTGGCATCCAGGGCAAACCCTGAACAGCTTTCCGGGCGTCGAGCTTCCTTTCTCCTGGGCCATGTTCGGGTAGGTAGAAACTCCTGGACTCCTCCAGAAGCGTAACTCGACGAAATCTTCACCCTTGAGGGGGGTAGAAAAATCCGACACGGATCCCCGTTTATCGGATGTATAGACGGTGGAGCTTGAGGCTCTATTTGACCAAAAAATGAGAAATTCTCTTTGAAAAAGCACGAAAACGCAGCAAAAGCTCGAGAGCTAAACACGAGGACTCCCAACACTTGAGCGTGCAGAAAAAATCTGAGGATGGCTGCCAGGGGAGGGGCTTAGGGAGAGGGCACTCATTGGCTGTGGGCCTAATGACCCAGAGATCAGTGATTGGTTACTACTAAGAAAGACAGATCAGAAACGAAACTGATACTGATTTTTTCTTTACCGAGGATTCCCAGCCTGACGATGGGGAATATTCATGAGCATGTGAATCCATGCCAGACCCCATTCTGGAGAATAATCATTATGTTTTGCTAAAAGTTAAACAAGGGGCCCATTGTCCCCCAACAGTGTTGGTGGTGAGCCAGAGCCGGATACCCCACTGGTTGAGGGCTGAACTCAACACTGCGAGTTATGGGGTTGTGGGGGTAGGTGGGAGGGAAAGAGGGGGGGTTGTGGAGGGCGTAGGGGTTAAAAATGTATACAAGTACAGAGGTGAATAAATGCAACAAAACAACAATTTATATAAACACTAGAGCATCCAATGGGGGCAAATAAAGGTATTTCATAGGGATACGGACGGCGAGGGTCCACAATGGAGCGAAAAACACAATGGGTACCATGACAGCTGACACAGGCAGGGAATAATGATTAAAAACATTGAATGTAGAGGGCCTTAACTTTGTGGGGAAAGAGGCAGTCTGTAGAGCGGAAATAGCCCAACTGTCCGCAGACATTGTGTGTCTGCAGAAAACACAGCAGATGAGAAACAAATTAACTTTAATAGATTCAAGAAGTGCTACTTTGCCACAGCAGGCGAGAAAAAGAGGCGTAGCCCTCCTATTTAGCGAGAATGTTCCCATAACACGGGATCCCATGGGTAGATTTATGCTGTTAAAGGGGTATCTCCTGGAGCAACCACTAACTGTAGCTTCCATTTACTGCCTGAATAACGCACAAGACCGGTTCTTACACAACACAAATTTCTCAGGGAGTCGAGAACGGTGGACATTTGGAGGCTCGCTAACATGGGCACACACGACTTTACTTTCTATTCACATGTACACAACAGGTTTCTCTAGAATAGATCTTATCTTGATGTCTAGTGTCCTTTTCCCCGTGTCTGGAGAGGGTACAAATTCACCCAAGAGAACTATCAGACCATGCGTCTGTCACAACGGACTTGCCAATCCACGGCCTCCCGAATCCCCCCCAAAGACACCGGAAATTACAGGACTCAATCTTGTTAGATTCCTCAATCAGAAACGAGCTAGCTGAGACACTCACACACTATTTCAGGTAAAACGTAATAAGGGAATGCACCATAGTCACGATTTGGGATGCTATGAAGCCAGTGGTGCGAGGGATCCTAATTAGTGCTGCAGAGTGGTCAACTACAACAGACTAAATTAGAGGAGGGAGTGGAGGAGTTAGAAAAGAACTTCAAAAAGCGCCAATCCACCAAAGGGGATAGGGACCTCAAAAAAGCAAAAACCGCCCTAGAGATTCACTTAGCTGATAAATCAGCAAGAGAGCTAGCATACATCAAACAATACTATTACATAAAGGGTAATAAAGCAAACCGCTTGCTAGCCTATAAACTGAAAAAGGACCACATGAGAAATAATATTCCAAAACTCAAGAGGGTGGACGTAGTAACCCGGTATGCGGAGTGGGAGAAAATGGAGATAATGGTCGGACATCATAGATAAATCATGTTAGGGTCCACTAAAGAGTCTGATGCTAAAAATCCACTACTTGTGATCTATCCAAGAAAATACCCTGTCTATTTAGCTGGACGCCCTAGAGCTTCCAATCACAACAGAGGAAACTGCGGATGTTAGGCAAGATTGTATGCAGTACCCTTTGGGTGAACTACAATAACCCGGACCTCCTGGCAATAGGGACCCAACCTTTGGTATAAGTCTGAACTACACAGCTTGATAGTGTGGCTGAAAAGCCAGGCTAATCTCAAGAGGGGTCAATGTGAGCAATAATGTTGTGATACAGAGTTTCACAGTACAGTTCTACAAATAAACACTTACACTCAGGGTTTCCTGATAAAAACAATTATTAATTTATTTCACAGTCAGTTGTATAAGCCTTCTTCAGAAGGGAGCAATATATAGGTAACACTTCTAATACACTTGAAAACACACTCTTAATGTCTCTAAATCAGATGACACCCATTGGGGATGGCACACAGACACGTTCTACACCCTCAGGTCACTTAAATAGCTAGGACAATGTGGACAATGATTTATCACTGGTACATTTAGAGCAATACTGAGTTTGGTGTAAAAGTTAGAATAGAGAAATAAAACAAAGGTTAACAAATCTTTCAAAAACAGGTAAGTACTTTTAAAAACCTTGCAATGCTGAGTAAATTAACCCTTTCCTGGGGGAAAGGCCAAAGCACAAAGTCAGAGGTAAGGAACAAGTTACTTACCTGTAACTGTTGTTCTCCAGCATGGGTCTGGCATGGATTCACATGCTCATGAATATTCCCCGTCAGGCCGGGAAAACTCAGTATAGTAAAAAAATCAGTTTCAGTTTCGTTTCTGATCTGTCTTTCTTAGTAGTAACCAATCACTGGTCTCTGGGTCATACTGCCCCCAGCCAATGACTGCCCTCTCCCTAAGCCCCGCCTCCGGCAGCCATCCTCAGATTTGGTAGCACGTAAAGTGGCAGTATGACCAAGTGAGGAGCCGCAGAGGGGTAGGCGGGAGGGTTCGCATCTGAATCCATGCCAGACCCATGCTGCAGAACAACAGTTACTGGTAAGCAACTTGTTTCTTCTCCAGCATGGGGTCTGGCATGGATTCACATGCTCATGAATAAGAGAATACATAGCAGTACACACATGCACAACCACGGGAGGGGGCAACAGGCTCAACATTAAGCAATCCAACAACTCAACATTAAGCAACTCTTACCTCCTCACCAGGCTCAGCTTAGGCGAACAGGTTGCGCAGCACTGCTTGGCCGACCCTGGACTCCTCCCTGGAGTCCCGATCGACGCAGTAGAATCTTGTGAAGGTGTGCGTCGACCTCCACGTCGCAGCCCTGCAGATGTCCAGCAGGGGCACACGAGACAGGAACGCCGTGGTAGCAGCGATCGCTCTGGTCGAATGGGCTCTCGGACGGCCGGGCAGCTGTCGGTTTGCCAACCGGTGACAGTGCATGATGCAGCCGGAGAGCCATCTGGAAATGGAAGTCTTCGAGAGAGCCTTCCCTTGATTCACAGTCCCAAAGTTCTCAAGCAGCTGTGACGTCTTCCGAAAACTCTTTGTGCGGTACACGTAGAACTTCAGCGCTCTAGCTACATCCAGCGAGTGCAAAGTCCTCTCAGCCGGCGACAAAAGCGACGGGAAGAAAACTGGCAACACCAAGGGCTCGTTGAGGTGGAAGTCCGACGGCACCTTAGGCATAAAGGATGGGTGTGTCCTCAGCACCACCCTCGTGTCATGAAAAGTCAAGTATGGAGGCTTGTAGGATAGGGCCTGGATCTCTCCCACTCGTCGTGCGGAGGTGATGGCCACGAGGAAAGCGGTCTTCCATGACAGGAACTTCAAAGGCGCCAAATGCATAGGCTCGAATGGGGCCGCCATGAGCTTGGTCAGCACCACATTAAGCTCCCGCGTCGGGGCAGGAGCCGTCACCGGCGGGAATGATCGGAATAGTCCCTTCATGAATTCTTTCACCAGGCGATGAGACCACAAGGACGCCCGTCCCGTCGTTCTGGTATAGCGGGAGAATGCAGCCAGATGTATTTTGATGGAGGCGTGAGCCAGTCCAGCTTTGGCCAGCGACAGTAGGTACGGCAGTACTTGATGGGCCGTAATCTGCAGAGGGTTATCTTCTGTGCACGGCACCAGACAGAGAACCTCTTCCATTTATGTCCGTAGCACTTGAGAGTTGAGGACGCCCTGGCCTTTGCAAGAACCTCTCTGCAGTCGGCCGGGATGTCGTACCCTCCAAACTCTAGTGCTGCAGGAGCCAGGCCTGCAAGTTCAGCGACTCGGGATTGTGGTGAAGAATGGCGCCTCCTTCTCTGGAGAGAAGATCTGCGTCCGTCGGCAGCTTGACTGGTGGGGACGTTGACAAGTCCAGAAGGTCCGGGAACCAGATTTGTCTCGGCCACGCCGGTGCGACAAGGATCATCCTGCACCGGGACCTCTTGAGCTGGTTGATGAGCCGGAGCAGCAACGGCAGAGGAGGGAACGCATAAAGAAATAGGCCGTCCCAGGGGAACGAGAAAGCATCGCCCATGCTCCTCGGCTGGGGGAACCTGCTGGCGAACCTCCGGCACTTGGAATTCGTCACCGTCGCGAAGAGATCGATTTGGGGTTCGCCCCATCGTCAGAAGAGTCGATCCACTTGATCCTGGCGTAGTTTCCACTCGTGGCACGAGCGCAGCTCCCTGCTGAGTGAGTCGGCAATCGTGTTTTTTATTACTGCCAGATGAAGAGGCACCAGAAACATCCCTTGGGCGACGGCCCAATGCCACAGATCCTGGGCCTCTTGAAGGGCCACAAGCTGGGAGGCTTGTGAGGGGCAAAGCTTTAGCAACTCTGCAAGGTAACCAAAACAGGTCTCAACTGAGAGCAAGTAAGGCTACACAACAAGAGGTAAGTTCTCTTAGACTTTACAGTACCTCTGGTTAGAAGAAATGGTTCCAGCTGGCTTCTGTAACTGTACAGCTCTGCAGATCCTGTTGTTCCTGGGCCTCAGTTGCGGGGACAAGAGGGAGGACACCTGGGGATTCCTGCTCTGCAATGGGAAGGTCAGCAGCAGCAATGGGCAAACTTCAATTCAGCAGTCCTTCAGTGTTTCAGCTCCCTGCGTCTGACAACAAATAGCAACACTGCGGTTCTCGGATACCACTTCAGAATTTTCTTGCTTCTGGGGTCCAGCACTCTGTTGAGGTGGCTCAGGCTTGGTCAGTCAGCGCTCGGGTCTGACTTAAAAGCAACGCGCACAATCTGGTGTTCCTCTACCTGGCCCTTCGGTTGCAGCAGAAGTGGAAATACAACCAGCTTCAAGAGGATGTCCATACAGGCTTACTTTGGAGTTGATTGGTCCCACCAACTCAAAAGGGAGAAGTAGTCCTTGCAGGGCTTCTCTAGTCGAGGCAAAATCGGAGCTTCAGCAAAGCAGCAGGGCTTCACCAGCAAACCAACGGTCCAGGAGTTGCAGCAGGCATCTCTTCCGAGTTCTTCTTCGGATTCCTTCATCCAGTGGTCGACTCTGCCTTCTAAAGCAAAAAGCCTTGCCTTTTATGCATGTATTTCCCATTCATTCCAGCCTAGCTGTCAATCACACCACAGGGTGGCTGTCCTTGCCAGACAACCAGCAGGCCAATCACCTTTGAGTGCATTCCAGTAACCAAGGGGATTAAGCACAGGGAGTTTCAGGCACCTCCCTCACTTCCTGCCCCTGCCAGACATGCTGGAGCCAGAAGTGGGCTTCACTCGTGAATCCCGCCAAAGACAAAACGAACAAAGGTACCAAACCTAGTTTGGCGCGCAGAAAAATTCTCAAGGACCTTTCCAGCAAGAAATGGCGAAAAAAGAAGACCGGGGGCCATTTTGACGAAATGGGCACCCATGGGTGTTTTACTGTGGCTGTGAACGCAGCCCGCGGTAAAAACACACAAGGATAGTAAAAATTCAACCACTGCCACCAGCCATTAATTGTGGCAAGGGTAACAAAAATGTTACATGAGAAACTAGACAAAGGGGATACTAAGTAACCCTTCCAGTACCCTATGGTAAGAAGTGTGTTCTGGGTCTAGAAAGTTATAAAATGTTATTAAAGTCGATTTCACTTCACTGCTCTTGGAAACAATAGTTTCACCAAGAGAAGGTATTTAAACCTTTGGGAAATCTGTGCCACTGTACTGAAGCTGCTGTGTGTCACAATGTAAAGATGATGCCTACGGAGTTGGTCAGACTCCAAGTTAAAAGAAACACAGAGAATAAATCACATTAAAATTACATGAGGGCTAAAAAAGTCCTAAAGTCCAGCAAAAAGAGCTGGGGGTCTCTAAGGTAGAAGGGAATTGGCACATTTTTGTGAATTCTCCGTAACAGAGGAGGCAATAAATCTCTGAAGAGTGCTGCCCCGGGTCCCGACGGGCTCACGGTTCGGTTTCATTAGGCATTCTCCCATATTCTAGCCCCACAGCTTTCCACCCTTTTCAATTCCTTCCTAACAATGGGTGGAATCACCCCATCTATGGAAGAATCACTGACAGTACTTATCCCCAAACCAGGGAAGGACCCTGAACACTGCGCCTGAAACAAGCCGATCAGTCTGATAAATAATGACTCGAAGATCTTTTCCAAGATCTTGGTAACCAGGCTACGGACAGAGCTCCCTGAATTATTTCACCCAGATCAAACAGGGTTCATCCCTGGACGTAACACCCAAGACAATATTAGGCGCACCATTAATCTGATAGAAAGTGCCTCCAAAATGGGCTTAGAACTGGTCATTTCTCTTAACGCACACAAAGCTTTCGTCTTGCTAGACTAGGGGTATATTAGGCAAACACTGTCCCATTTTGGATTCGGGCACAATTTCATAAAATGGTCCATGTCCAATTACCAGCATCCCACCACTTACCTGAGGATAAACGGCACAAGATCAGCCAAAATCAACATCTCCAGAGGCACTCGCCAAGGCTACCCATTATCAACATTAATATTCGTGCACTCTATGGAGCCATTCGCCATCAAAATCTGAGAAAATATACGCATACAGAGCCAAAAAGTGGGCGAATGCGCCTACAAAGCTGCCATGTACGCGGACAATGCCCTACTCACCCTAACCCAGGTAGACAGCTTGATGGAGGTCCTCTGGCAAGAAATTGGGGCATTTGGCAATGCATTGGGCTTCAGGGTTAATTACTGTAAATCCGCGGCCTTAGCAATTTACATATCACGAAAGCACAGGGAGGCTCTGGCAACCAAACACCACATCCCTTGGTCTAAATCTTGTATCAACTATCTATGGGTGCAAATCCCAAACGAAATAGAAAACATATACTGATCTAACTTCCCACAGTTACTCGGCGAAATGCATAAAGATCTAGAGCGCTGGCAAAAGCAAGAGGTCTCCTGTTTGGGGAGAATAACAGCAGTAAAAATGAACATAATGTCATGGTTAATTTACTACTGTACATCCCTGCCAATCCACATCCCGGAGGGGGAGAACTTAACTGCAAAAAAGCGTTCTGAAATTCGTTTGGCGGTGGGGGGACCACGCATAGCGAAGTGGATCATGCTACGCGGCATAAGCGGGCTGGGGGTCCCGGATGTACGTTTATGTTTATTATTTGATAATGCGCAGGGCTGAGGCTAGGAGGTTGGGCTTAATGGCGGTAGAGGTGCGTGTATGTACCGGTGGAGTGGTCCTTTTATCTAGATATCTAGATACTGTCGGGTGGCACAACTGTCTCATGCTAAATGACCACTAACCCGCCCGATGGAAGCAATTAGAGGACGCATGGAGTCTAACTCCACTAACAACCCTACCATACATCACAGCCCCTCCAAACACCCCAAACTCGGGTCCACTGACATCTACTAAGCACACAATAGAAAGCTGGAGAAAAGCAGCCCGCAAATGGGGATGCAGAGGCACTCTCGGGCCCCTAACCCCAATATGGAACAACCCCAAATTCACTCCCGAATTGCACCCCCAAGGATTTGCCAGGTGCAGGGAGGGGGGGGGGGACTAACACAGGTATCGGACTTCCTGGTCAACGGGATGCCCTTAATATTCAAAGAGTGTAAAATAAAATTCAGGGTGATGGAGGCCGAAACATTCCACTACACACAACTAAGGCACTGGTTGTCGCATAGTACTGCGAGGGCTAATGGAGAGAGGGACCTAGCTGCTTTAGAGCGCACACTAACACCAACCTCCAAGGGCAAAGTCTCAACCCTATACCGACTACTCGCCAAAATTGACAATAGGAAGGAAAACAACATGCTTAATTGGGAAAGGGACCTGGGACGAGTATTACACCTAGAAGACTGGGCTTGCATATGGGTTTGAATGTATAAAAGCTCTAAATGTGTCATTGATAAGGACGGGCGGCTGAAAGTGTGCTATAGGTGGTATTTGACTCCCGAACTATTAAACAAAAGTAACCCGGCGATCCCACCTCAATGCTGGAGAGGATGCTCAACCAGTGCCTTCTTATTTCACCTACTATGGTCCTGCCTGAAAGCTTGTAATTCTGGAGGGCGGTGCTGGAACAAATCCGGCCGATCACAGGACTAACCATCCCATGGGACCCGGGCATAGTGCTATTGGGGGACACCGGAGAAGGAGCTTTCCCAGATACGGGGCACATATGAAACGTATGCACCCAATTGCTCACCGCGGCCAAAATCACCATAGCACGCCTGTGGAAGCAACCTGATGGCCCTGCACTCCCCATGTGGTAGGCGAAATGCTGGGACATAGTAGTTGCCGAAAAAAATCACAGACATCCGCCTGGAGAACATTAATACGTTTCACAGCACATGGGCCTCCTTCTAGGACTACTCAGAGAAATTCCCAGTGACGACTCGCCGTCTCCCCATAACCAGATGGCTCAATTAGTACTACTGAAGGGGTTGACCCCAAACCACAGGCCCTATGGAAATTCCCAGAATGCAAGAACTCTCTTCAGCGCAACAAACTCACTAAGCCCTGTAAACAGCTCATGGAGGCCCATTTCTCAAACAACAGGACTCTCTCCAGTACTGAACAATTAAACAGCACTATTACTGAGACAGACGCACTGGAACATATGTCTGCACCCAATTGTACTTGCGATATCTGCATATATGTCAAATAACTATGTCGATGTATACAATGTGAACATTTTTTGTAAAATGTGTTGATTAAAAAAAACAAAAAAGGTGCTGTGCATCAATGCAAAAGCAGATGCATATGGAGTTTACCAGACTCCATAAAACAATAAGAAACGTAGAAAATCATAGTCAGGAAAACACATGAGTGAGTGAGAAAAAGGTCCCACTTACTCAGGAGTAAAAACTTTAAAAGCCCTGAGTCCAGCAAAAGAGCTAGGGGTCTCCAAGGACAAAGGGAAATGACACAGAAATTAACATTTGAATGGAGTGTGTCCTCCCACGTATTCCTTATCTTTGATATTTCCAATATCTCAGCTTTGCCGCTTCGGAAAAAGAAATGTCAGTAAGGGGGTGATGTGCGTCGACGCCTGTCAAGTCGATGTCTCTTCGGAGGCCTCAGTCTCCACGTCAACGTCACAGCAGGTATATGTAGCACACGCGGGGCGTGGCGTGGCTTGAGCAGCCATGGAGTAGGACGTGCTTCCCGTGTAGCTCTGGAGGATCCGACAGATGATCCGAAAAAACTACCTTTGAAAATGCACCATTGGTTCCAGAATTGATCATACACGCACAGAAATGTATGCTCTGCTGATTGTGTAAAGATCAAGAGATTCGTAAGCAGGAGTCTGGAGGAATTGCTTAACGAACGACGGCGGCAGATCGGTCCATTGTCACACAAGATGGCCGACAACAAAGGAAACGACACTGGGGTACCTGAAGAGGACGAATAGAGGCGGTGGCCACGGGGAAAGAACGGCTATGGCGAGGTGAAGACGGAACAAAAACCCCTGGGGTTGTGGGCCTTGGGTCGTGGAGGCTTGGGGACTGGCCCGGACGGCAAGGGCCCGAAGGCAACAGAGATGTGAAAATGCAGGCCGCACCACGACAAGCCGAGCGGCGCTCTCTTAGCATTGATCAGCAACTAGCAGCGGCGAGAGGATGTCGTGACTGCCTGGAGATCACCACGACAGTCGATAGAGAGCGGACATTACGGTTGGGAAGACACTCAGACGCAAGGGAGACCCAACGGAGACCAGAATATGGCGGCGCGAGGGGCCGTGGGTAAGAATAAGAACAAACAACCCACGATGGATATTTTTGCGAAAACACAGCAGTCTCCTGCGACCAGCGCAACCAAAGGCGCGGTGGCACAGGCTGAGGGCGCTACAGCGGCTGATAATCATCAGATTTTAGAAGCCATCACGGAGCTGAAGGAATCTTGGGGGGTTGCGATGATGGACCTACGTACTTCTCTGGAAGCTAAAATCGAAGCAGTGGGCATCGAAGTCTCCCTGCTGAGACAAGATGTCAGGGGACTGGCGGAACGCACAAGCTGCCTGGAGGGTGCAGTGAAATCTAACACGGACACCAGCACCAACAATGCAAAGGAGATCCATGTCCTTAAACAACAAGTGGCCAACTTGGGGTCTCGAGCAGAAGAAGCAGAAGGGAGAGCGAGCAGAAACAATATTCGCGTGGTGGGCTTGCCGGAAGGTGAAGAAGGCCAGGACCCGACTGATTACATTGAGAACTTACTCCTACAAGCAATCGGGGCCGGTACACTCTCGCAGGGTTTTTGCGGTGGAGCGAGCACATAGGGCCCCTTATGAGGAAGCCGAGACCAGGGGCCCCTCCCCGTGCGATAATTGCTAAAATACTGAACTATAAAGACCGCGAGAAAATATTGGAATATTTTCGGAAAGGTGGAACAATTGAGAGGACCTCGAGCACTATCACGGCATACCCGGATTATACTATGCTGGTCATACCCGGATTATACTATGCTGGTCCAAAGGCAGCGGTACAGCTATGCAACTATCAAAAGGAGGCTGCGGGCAGCTGGGATAAAATATATGCTGCTGTACCCTGCGAAACTGAAGGTCGTGCATAAGAGCAAACTGCATTTTTTTAACACTCCCGAAGAAGCAACAACATGGCTGAATCTGCAGGGCTGCCCGGATCAAGACACGGAAGAGACACAAAATGGACGCGAAAAGTGACTCAGACACGGTACGCATATTGCTATGTCGGTGAGCGAACATCCCGAGGGCGCATAGGCGAAGGCTGAGAACGATGGGCCTGGCTGCAGGAGGCTGATATTCGATTACATATTGCTGATTGTGAGAGACTTGATGGACTGGAATATTGTGGCAGTTACATATATTTAAATTGTTTGGCAATGTGTAGTTAATTGATGTGCTATTGGAGCGCAGAGCGGAAGTACCCTACCCCCCGAATTGTAGTTGTAGTAGGTTGGCCACTAGGGCAGCCTCACCCTGCGGAGCTTCAAGTACAGGCGAAAGCCGGAAAGAGCTAGATGCGGGGGAGCCTGAGATCCAGGGATGGAGCCGGGCAACAGTTTTGGGGGGAGGGGGGGAGGGAGGGGGGGAGTGTTGGGGAAGGGAGGGGAGGCGGGGGGGAGAGGGAACGGGAAGTTTGGTGTGTTTGTGGTTAAAGGGGTTTTAGAGTGGGATGCTAGCCTATATGGATTGGATTGGAACTTGAGGCTAAACGACACCTGGGGGGGAGGGAACGGGACCATACCAGGCCATGGGGGACCTTAAAATACTCACATGGAATGTGCGGGGGCTTAATAGCTACTTAAAAAGGAACAAGGTTATGCTGTATCTGAGCAGGCAGAAAATAGATATCGCATTGCTGCAGGAAACCCACCTCACACGTGAGGATGGACATGATTGCAGGAAAATGGAAAGGGGTGTTGGTGGGCTCATCTTACTCGGCCTACGCAAGAGGAGTACTTATATGGGTAGCGCCACATGTCCCGTTTCAGCAGTTGCAAGTGGTGGCTGAGACAGACGGGAATGATGGTCATACTGAGGGGATTGGTAGAGAACAGGGAGATAAGTATTGTTAACACGTACGCCCCAAACCAGAACACAGCGGCGTACATTATGACACTGAGTGCGAATCTGAGGGTGTGTGTGGGTAGCGCGGTGATCTGGGGAGGGGACTTCAACTGCGTACTGAACCCGAGGGTGGATAGATCGGATGGGAAATTAGATAGACCGGCCCCTGCAGCCAGGGTGCTACAGACACTGCTGGATGACTTTGGGCTGGAAAATCCATGGAGAGTGTGGCACCGTGGGGAAAGGCAATCTTCGCATTACTCGGCCCCACAGAAGTTATCAACGAGGCTGGACTATATCTTTGCATCACCTGAAATGATAGCGGAGATGGCACACAGAGTACAGGGCCAGGGTCCTCTTGGACCACTCGCCCCCGATTCTTGCATGGCAATACTGCCCCCCCGAAGGCGAGGATCCCGACATGGCGCCTACGAGCGGAGGCGTTGAGGGACCGCTTCTTTAGGGAGGACTTGCGAGAGGAGATAGTAAATTATTTTGAAACCAACACTGGGAGTGTGGACTCGGCGGGGACATTATGGGAGGCCTTTAAAGTTGTCATGAGGGGGGCGGCCATGGTGAAATCCAAGTGCCTACAGGGGGGAGGGGGGGGGGGTTTCGGGAGACGGAAGCAAAATTGGAAGAGGCCTTAAAAGCCGGTGACGGTACAGCGGAGAAACTAGATTTGATACTTAAGCTACAGCAAAAATGTGCGGAATACTGGGAGAGGTTGTGTAACCTTAATTATAAAAGGTACATAGAGAGACAGCATGCGTCAGGCGATAAACCGGGGAGACTTTTGGCGTGGTTATATAAGAGCCACAATTAGAACTATAGAGAGGGAAGATGGTAGCGTAGAGGATACTCAGGAGGGAGTTAACCAAGCGTTTGTGGATTATTATAAAGAGTTATACCGGGAAGATGGGGAAAGCAGCCGTGTAATGATAGAGGAAACGCTGGAGGATATGGGGCTGCCCAAGATAAGCGAGTAGGAAAGAGAGGAACTGGACTCCCCGATTACCCTGGAAGAGCTGGGGGAGGTGGTGAAGCAGTTGCCTACTAGTAAGACCCCAGGGACAGATGGGCTCCCGAGCGAATTTTATAAGGTGTATATATAGAGGAGGTCCTCCCCCTGCTGCTAGAAATGATAAATGAAGCATTCGAGATGGGCCGCTTACCGGAGTCACTGAGAGAGGCTGTCATAGTACCTCTCCCTAAGCCAAATAAACCTGGGCGTAGCTGTGGTTCCTTTAGACCTGTGTCAATGCTGAACCAAGATGGCAAGATACTAACTGCAGTCTTGGCGAATAGACTGAAGAAGGTCATTAGCAAGTTAATACATCCGGATCAAATGGGTTATGTCCCCCATAGAAACATCACCAATAATCATAGGCGACTCCAGAGGATCATTGAGTTTGGCAGTGGAAGGGATGAGGAAATGGCAATCGTGTCCTTGGATGCGATTAAGGCCTTTGACTCCGTCAGGTGGCCGTGGCTGCTGGCAGCCCTGAAACACTATGGGTTAGGGTATGGCTATGTGAGGTGGGCGAAGATTTTGTACAGTGAACCGCTGGCTAGAGTTAAGACAGGATCTGTGATATCAGAGAGGTGGCAACTTAGCAGGGGTATAGACAGGGATGCCCGTGGTCTCCTATGCTTTACATACTGGCCCTGGAACCTTTTGCGATCTATCTGAGGCAACAATATGACACTATAGGCATTGAGGTGAAAGGGGAGCGGCACCTGATTTCCCTATACGCAGATGACATGCTACTGTACCTACGATTCCCAGAAGAAAATCTCCAGTACATCCTAGAAGTGATGGAGAGATACGCTGCGTTGTCTGGTATAGCAGTGAATCCCCAGAAGTCCAGCATGTTCCCATTTGGGGGGGGGGGGGAGTATAAGGGGATTCCATCGGAGCGATTACCTGTATTGCAAGTACCATGGGCGGTTTGCACGTTTCGGTACTTGGGGATAAATATATGCATACTGTAGAAGAGGAGCATAAGTGTAACACAGAAGTAGCCATTAGGAACATTGAGAAGTGCATGCGGTTTTGGGTGAAGCTGCCTCTGGCGATGATGGGGCGGGGAGCGATGCTAAAGATGGTGGTCCTGCCAAGGCTCCTACATTACTTCGGGAATATACCGTACTTGATTCCTAGGGTTTTTTTTACCAAACTAAATAGCATGTGTAGGGACTTTCTGTGGCACGGCACGCGAAACAGAGTGGCGTTATGGAAGCTTCAGAACTTCCATGACAAAGGGGGAATTAAGCTGTCCAACTACGAGGCGTACTATGTGCGAGCCAGTTGCAGTATGTCGCCAAATGGCTATCTGATGAAGAGACCTCCAAACACAGGTTGTTTGGGCGGGATTGTGCACCTTTTTATTTGAAAGAAGTCATGTGGGCACCCAGAGCGGAAATGGTGGGTCGCCCTAAAATGATGCTACTAGGGTGGAAGGTGTGGCGCAGGGCATGCCAAATGATTGGGGACCCGTCCCCATGCTCACCGCAGATACCATTGGTAGTACTGACAGGGGCGGACGCTCCGCTGCGACTGATACTCCGGACCCACTGGGAGCCGACTGGGGTGGCAACAATGGGGGACATCTGGCAGGAGGGCTCTAGTGTTACTTTTGAGGGGCTGCGGAAAGTAGCTGGGTTGCATGAAGGCCAGTACATTACGTACCACAGAATGGTACAGAGGATTAAGAAAACATGGCCTGAAACTGTGCTGGAGGAAGAATTGGATGCCACCATAGACGTGATATATGATATAGCTGAGGGGGGTCATGAGATTTCCAGACTGTATGTGATGTTGATGTCTAAAGTGGGGAAGGAGGTCACACAGCTGAGAATGGACTGGGAAACAGAGGTTGGGGCCCAAATGGGAGATGGGGTGTGGGAAAGGGCGCAGGGGTATCATAAGAAGGTGTCTAGAAACGCGAGGCTGAAACAGATACAGCTGTACATAACACACAAGGCTTACATGACGCCTTGGAGGATATTGAGGTTCGAGAATGCAGGTCGACAAGCATGCCCCAAGTGTGACGAAGAGAACGCGGGCATGGTGCATATGTTCTGGTCATGCCCGATCATAGAGGTTCTGGAGAGGTGTAAAAGAGAAACTAGAAGGAAGAGGGGTCAAGATAGTAGTGGATACGGTGTGGGCCTGTCTGCTGGGGGGGTTCCCGAGACCACGGAAACTCAGGCACGTGAGCAAACTAAGGGACCTGGCTTATGTGCTAGCAAAAAGGAGGATTGCCATGGGATGGAAGTCATGCCATGTGCTGAGGACAGAGTTGTGGTGGAAAGACTTGCAAAAATGGGCAGAAGCCGAAACCACGGCATTGCAAGAAGCGTGTAGCAATGGGGAGGAGGGAGGAGAATGAGTCCCTGATGGCCTGGAAATCACTGATAGCCGGACTGTTTGGGTCATTAGACGACCCGACTGAGCATGTGGACCCCAAGGGGGGTGGGGTAGTGGTTAGGAAGTTAAAGTGTATTGAAACTGTTTGAATATGCACGGTTTGTTTGGTTTATTGTTTGTTTGTAAAATTTTATAAAAACCTTTAAAAAAAAATAAAATAAATGTAGCACGCGCAGTGCCCTTTGGTCTCAGTTCCAATTGTCTGCGCTTACAGCTTCGGATGCGGTACGCCTCGTTCCACAGATAACTTCTTCGAAATGTGTTCACTATGTCGAGTTCTGACGGGATATGGCTTAGTCTTCGGTGTCATCCACTCCTCAATCCAGCTTCAAAAAATGCATTAACTGCGGAGCAAAGATATCCGTGACGGACCCTCACAGGATCTGCCTGTGGTGCCTGGGGACAACTCATCCATCTTCAGAGTGCAAGGACTGTCTATCTATGACGGCCAAAGCCTTGAGAGAGTGTAGGGGGAAGACTTGCGGCAAGTAAGGTCCAAAAATCCCCTTCCACTCCAGTTTCTCCTCGTCGAAAAAAGGTCCAAACATTCCCGTTCACAAAGTGGTTCACACCATTCGTCGACTTCGAGACACGGAAAGAAACGGCACCATAGTTCGCCATCTTCCACGTCTTCTAGTTCACCGGAACGGGTCGTTTGCCCCACTAAATCCAGTTCACTGGCCCAGTGGGAGGAGTTTAAACTCCGAATGTTAAAGGTTTTCGAGAACACAGCCTTGCCCCCCTCGAATACACCTAAAGGCGATGCTGTGGTCGAAAGATGTCAGAAGCAGAAGAGCCGTGTGTCCTCGGACCTGGCGCTCAAGTCTCCTCGAGAGCGATGCCATCCCTTGAGTCGAGAAAAAGTCACCTCGAAGACTAAACCGTTGATGCCGAGGGACTTGATTGAGACACGATCGACGCCGATAACTGTGGAGAAGACAGACGCCTCAAGTGTCGACCTCCTTGACGCCACATGTGTCGAAGCCATCAACGTAACCGTAGAAGCTATCAACGTCCACAATTTTGGCTCCTGTGACAATAAATATGTCAACTGCAATTGAGACTTATACTCCTTCACCCTGATCAGAATTCTTCAAATCCCCGTCTTCCATTTATGAAGATGCAGAGGAATCCTCGGATGAAGGGCCTTTTGGGTTACAATATGGAACTCCATATCAGAGAACTCACGTATGAAAAACTTGCAATAATGCCTCCATGGGGCTTGTGGAATGGACACCTCTTCAGAGGTTGAATTTGGAAGAGCAGACCCTGGTGACCACGATGAGGTAGCATATAGGCAAGCTTATGTCAAGGGTCATGGAAAACATGGGGTGATCTAGACCTACACCTGTTTTTGAACAGTTATTGTTGGGATTGGATTACCAGGTAATGAGCGCTCTGGTTAAAAATGCAAAAAAGACCAACAGGAATATTTGGTGTATGCGGGCTGCTGCACTATATCACGTAGGTTAATCCCAAACCTACACACAAAAGCGGGAAGTAGGGTATTTATATAGGTGGTCCGCTGCCCTCCTGAGTCAGAATTTGTGGTATAATGATACAGTGATGGTATATAAAACTAATTTGTATCAAGTCTGAGTACATTCAGACACATTGTTTCATGAGAGAAATGGAAAACCAGCATAAACTTTTTCTAACCTGTCTAATTACAGATCAGGACATAACTACATGCAAGGCCCAAGTTTTAGCCAACACGTGTTTCGACCGTCCTCAGTCTTTTTCAAGGCAGGGCCTAATATTATCTGTTTTACAGCGCACGTCAGGACGTCCAATATAGAGCTCCTGTGGGTACTTAAACGTTCTGTAAAAGTATCACATGTTAATAGGCAATGCGCCTCCTCCGATAAATAAGCCTTGTATCGTCCCATATCATCACGTTCTAGAAGGTGTTTGGTTTCAATGTTTAATAAAGCTCTGTATACGTGTCTTGTTTAATTGGACAATATGCTGCCTCCGGTAGATATATCTTGTATGGTCTAATTTCCCCACGTAATAAATGGTATCTGTATTCAATGATTTAATGAGACCTGTGTGTCGAACCGGTGTTAGGATTAATAAATTCATTAGCGTACTATGCGTTCCAAACAACGTCTGCCACTTATTATGTGAGCAGAGTCCAAGGTACGCGGCCCACGGAAAGTCATGCCGTAACAGCAGAAGAATATTAACACTCCGTTCGAAAACAGTTTCCTTGCAATCAATTTGGAAGAAGTAACACGCTTAAATGCCTCGAACCGCGTTCCAAGGCATCAGAGCAGTTGCGGGACCTGAAGCTGGAGGGCCTGAACGATCAGCTTCAGGATTGGATGGTATCATTGGACCTTCAGGATGCTTAATTTCATGTGCCGATCCATCACAAGCACAGACAGTACCTGAGGTTCGCCTTTGGCAGTTCTCATTATCAGTTTTGGGTTCTGCCATTTGGGCTAACTTCCCCCCCGAGGGTTTTTCCCAAGCTAATGGCAGTCGTGGCAGCGAGTCTCAGGAGAGGGGTTAATTCACGACTACCCCTACTGGACGATTGGCTGATCAGGGCCAGTTCCCCAGAGCAGGCCCTGGAACATCTCGGCTCCACCTGTCACTCTTCACAGGCTGGGCTTCTCCCTCAACTTCAAGAAGTCCCACATGATACCATCACAAAGACTCCAATTCATCGGAGCAGTCCTGGATGCATCCCTGGGAAAAGCCTCGCCACCAGAGGTGAGGGCCCAAGACATTGTGCAGATGGTTACCACATTCCGGAATGCCCAACATCTACCGGCCTTCAATTTTCTGAGGTTGCTCGGCCTCATGGCATCCTGCATTTTTCTGGTGCCAGAGGCTCGCCTGAGAATTAGAACTCTCCAGTGGGCTTCCAGGACCAAGTGGACACAATTCTCAGGAAGGATGTCAGCTCTCCTGCAAATCCCAAACAAAGTATCACTGGATCTTCAGTGGTGGACCTGTCGGGAGACCATCTTGAAAGAAGAACCTTTTTGGCAAACATGGCCAGAGATAACAGTAGTGACGGACGCCTCACTCACGGGGTGTGGAGCCCATACCAACGTTTTGACCATCAGCAGTCGTTGGTCTCCATCTGAGTCCAAACAACATATCAACCTTTCAGAGCTGAGGGCAATCAGGCTAGCGCTGAAGGTCTTTCTGCCCTCTTTCCGGGGAAAGAATGTTCCGATCATGACGGACAACACAGCGGCCATGTACTACCTCAACAAAAGAGGAGTTGTAGGGTTACTACCACTGCAGAGAGGCAATGCAGCTTTGGTTCTGGGTACTACAAGAAGGAATCTCTGTCAGCAGTTCACCTACCCAGAGAGAAGAACACGACGGCGGACACTCTGAGCAGGCAGAGCACAATCTCCCACGAGTGGAAAATAGCTCAGGAAGTCTTTCAAGAGATCTTCGCAATTTAGGGAACTCCTCAAGTGGATCTGTTCACCAGAAGTGCAAGCTGTACTGCTCAAGGGAATTTCCGTCAAGATGAGCTCTAGGAGACGCGTTCGTGGTGGACTGGGAATTTCCACTCCTATATGCGTTTCCTCCAATCCCAGTCATTCCTCACATGATCAGGAGATTGAGAAAGTTCAGGAAATCCATGATCCTAGTTGCTCCGGATTGGGCCAGGAGAACGTGGTACCCGGACCTTCTGGACATGCCCATCTGCCCTCCGATACATCTCCCACTGTGAGAGGACCTTCTCTCGCGAGAGGAGGCTTGGGAACTCCATCCGGATAATAGGACTCTCAGCCTTCACGTATGGACCTCATGGATGACGTAATGGAGATTTTGCTTTCAGCCAGAAGGCCAGCAACCAAATCTTTGTACCGCTGCCGCTGGAATATGTTCTGCAGCTGGTGTAGAGATAACAATGTTGACCCTATTTCATGTAATACAACGATGGTGTTATCCTTTCTAATACAGCTGGCAAATCTGGGGCTGCAGATTGGTACCATCAAGGGATATCTGGCAGCGCTTTATATTTTTAAGCACACTTCAGAGGAAGTCTCCTATTTTAAGATTCCGCTAATAGTACAATTCTTAAAGGGACTGACTAATGTTTTCCCTCTAGTACCGTTTCAAGTCCCACTGTGGGATCTCAACTTCGTGTTAAACTTTTTGATGGGCGCTTCTTTCGAGTCTTTATACTCTTGTCCCTTAAAGACTGCTAACTCCGCCTTTTTAGTTGCAATTACATCAGCCCGAAGGGTGAGTGAGCTACAGGCTTTATCCTGCAAGCCTCATCATACCGTCTTTTAAAAAGACGGAGTGGCACTGAAGGTGAAGCCTAATTCTCTCCCCAAAATAACATTACCATCTTTTTATCCTGCTCTAAATCCTGAGAAGGAAGAGAAAAGACTTCACAGGCTTGTCTCTAGATGTGCACTGAGCTTTTACATCTCCAGATTGGTGAAATTAGGGCAGGATGACCAGTTATTTGTGGGCTATTCAGGTCACAAACTGGGACTGGCCATTACCAAGCAAACTATAGCCAGATGGATTATACTGCCAATATCGTAATGCTACAAACTGGCAGGTAAAGATCCTCCAGAAGAGCTCATTCGACCAGGGGCATTGTAACTTCGTCTGCCTTGTAGAGGGGTGTTCCGATAAAGGATATATGTGCAGCTGCCACATGGTCGTCTGTGCACACCTTTACTAAACATTACAGTTTCGACTCTTCCTCGGGCCAAGATTCCGCTTTTGGGAAAGCAGTGTTGCATTCAGTGCATACACAACCATGAAATTCTCATGCCATTCTAATTTCTACTCCCACCTCCAAATTACATAACCTGCTTTGGGAGTGTATCAAAGATGAGGAATACGTGGGAGGACACAATCCATTCGAAGAACAAGTTTCTTACGACTGGATGTTCATCCCACATATTCCGGATCGCCCCTCCCAACCTACCTGAAGTAGAATTTCCCTTGCTGTTGCAGCCTACGCTCTCTCACGGGGGAGTAACCGTTGAACACAAGGTAATGCTTAATTCGCTAAAACGGAACGGAGGCCAATGGGCATGCTACATATACCTGCGGTGACGCTGAGACGGATGCCTTCGAGGGACATAGACTCATCAGGTGTCGATGCACAGCGCCCCTGCTCAAAACTAATTTCTGAAGCAGCAAAGCTGGAATATTGGAAATATCAAAGATCAGGAATGCGTGGGAGGAACATCCAGTCGAAAGAACGTTACCCGGGGTAAGTAACTTGTTCTCTCCAACACTCGTCCGTCCCCCCTTCACCCCCGCAGACTAAGGGACAGAGGGATTTAATACACTCCTGGATTAATCTCGTTCCTGGAGAGACCATCAGCATTTTGGTGATTGCATCCTGACCTATGCTCCATGGGAAAATCAAACCCTTGGAGGCTGACAGACCATACTAGTAATTTAGGATGTTCCCCCTTCATTTGCTTTAACCATCTCAAGGGTTGGTGGTCTCTTTGAATAAGGAAAGTAGAACCATACTAGTATGGGCTAAACTTCTTCAAAGACCACACAATGGCAAAACATTCACGCTCTATAGTTGCCCACCTTGTTTCACGGTCCTTCAGTTTCCTACTGATGAAGCAAATAGGCCTTGCTCATGCAGTTGACTTAAGACTGCACCTATTCCTGTATTAGAAGCATCTGTTTGTACTATAAAGGATTGGTTGTAGTCAGGAGCTCTTAAGACTGGAGCTTTGCAGAGGGCTTGTTTCAGCCCTGCAAATGCCTTGGCACACTCCTCATTCCATCTGACCTTCTTAGGACATTTTGGAGAGGAGATGACATTCATAGGATAAGCTATAATCCCATAGTTCGAATGACATTTCTGTAGTACCCAGTGAGACCTAGGAAGACTCTCACTTGGGTTTGAGCAGTGGGGGAGCCCCAATCCTGTACAGCTTGTACTTTACTAGGCAAGGGCCTAATCCCACCACCCCCTACCTCATGTCCAAGGTAGACCATTTTGCTCTGACCAATTTGATTGCCTTTATGGTCAGATGAGCCTTTTCAAGAGCCTGCAATACATATCCCAGGTGAAGAAGATGGCCTTCCCAAGTGGGACTGAACACTGCTGTGTCATCCAAGTATGCCATACAGAAGCCCTCTAATCCATTCAGAACCTGGTTCGCCATCCTTTGGAATGTAGCAGGTGAATTCTTTAGCCCAACAGGCATAACCCTAAACTGGTATAAGCCTACTGGGGTGGAAAATGCAGTTTTCTCCTTAGCATGGTCTGTCAGTACTATTTGCCAATAGCCTTGAGGCCAAGTCAAATGTGCTGAGGAATTTGGCAGATCTAACTCTTTCCACTAGCTCATTTGTCCTTGGTAAAGGATGGGTATCAATCTTTATGACTGCATTTAGAGCTCTATAGTCCACACAGAATCTCATTTCATTGGTTCCTGCTTTGGTACTAGTACAACTGGACTAGCCCATGGACTGGTAGATAGCTTTATAACGCAGAGGTCAAGCATCTTGTTAACCTCCTCCTTTATATGATTTCTAACATGATCAGACATTCTGTAGCCCCTGCTTTTGACAGGGAGACTGTCGACAGTGATGATATCATGCGGAGCCCAAGGGGTTAAGCCTGGTGTCAGAGAAAACAGGGAGGCAAGCTGACTTAGAGCTTTGCACTCCTCCTGTTGCTGGAGAGTCCGATCGAAAGAGTTTGACTCCTTCAATTGTCTCATCTGAAGGGTGTCCCCTGAGGAGATCAGGGAGAGGCTCACTCTCCTCCGCCTCCTCTTGATCAGAGGCTAGAAGCAACGTTCTTGTCTAGAGTCATAGGCTTTCCGAAGGTTAGTGTGAAAGACCCTGGAGTACACTAAATAATTCACCTCTCCAAGTTTGCCTACAACCTTGATGGGTCCTATTCATTTGGAATGTAAGGCCCTCTGCCTTGTACGAACCATAATCAATACTAACTGTTCTGGATTAAACTCCACCATGTTGGCATGCTGGTCATGCCAATGTTTGACCAGAGCTTGACCAGCTTTCAGGTTTTCTGTTGCTTTGGTCATCAAAAGTACCATCCTCCTCCTGAGGCCTAGCACATACTCAGTGACACGGACGCGGTTTAGGAATGGAGGGCTCTCCAAACCGTCTTTAATCAGAACCAAGAGGCATCTGACTGGATGACCACAGAGGAGCTCAAAGAGGCTGAAACCCACTCCAGCTTGAGGCACCTCTCTGTAAGCAAATAAAAGGCAATGCAGTCCCACTTTCTTCTTAAGGGTTCTTCTAAGGCACCTATCATGCTCTTCATCGTTTTGTTAAACCCCTCTACCAACCCATTTGTTTGGGGTGGTAGGGAGTTGAGAACTTGTAAGTTACTCCACAATTCTTCCACATGGTCTGCATGTAGTGGGACATAAAATTAGATCCCTTGTCAGAGATAACTTCTGTAGAGGGCGGCGGGGGGACGGTGCGCTCGAGAGTGCGAGAAAGATGGCCGCCTGGTGATTAAACTCTGGCGAAAGCGAGAGACTCTGAACAAAAAAAAAAACACTACATAACCTGCACTGATTGGAAAACCGTGACAATGCACAATACTGCCATGGTGCCCCTGAAAATCCAAAAACGGCACCGCTGACAACAGACACAGACGAACCAAAGGGGGAACTGATGCTTCATGTCGGGATGCCAACCCTCCTACTAACGTGCAACATGGTGCCCGACATTAGTTACCTCTCTGCGGGGGGGCGCTTGAGAACGAGCCAACAGCCCATACCTGCTACAGCCCGCCTACAGAAGTGTTCCGGAGGCTCATTGTGGGCAGGCTAGTGCAAGACGGCCCGCATACATCTGTGTGCAGTCCCGACCGGGACAACCATTGCACGTGACCCAGGTGCAGGCGCGTATGAAGGAATCATCAGATGCGACGGCCTGACTACACAGCCTCCCAACGATATCCTCCATGCGCTCAACCTCAGACCGCGGCAGAGAGCTTCATGAACAACGAGGAAGAGGGGAAATAAACATGGACGAACCGAGCTTACAACGTGCTCGATCTAGAGGTTGGGGGAACATGGGGGAAGGCAAACCTGGCGCATGCTGCCATTATGACCCAATGAACACTACCCACCCCAACCCCCGAATCTAGGCCTGAACGGAGTCTATAAAACAAACTTCCAAATTCCATCCTGCTAACGGCACAGCCCGCATAAGTGGCAGCTTAAACCTTCCCCCCATTGCTGCGCCCGATCACAACCACGCCACAGGAGTGAAGGGGCCCCTAAGGGACCCTCGAATGTGGAAACAAGGCAAAGTCACCACACACGAATAGATACGCCAAACACTAGGTTCCGTTCCCAAAATCTAGGGTTTATTGCACTAAAACAGACCTCAGGGGACGCAAGCACCCGAGCGACGTACATCAGTTACATATATACTAAAGGAGCACCTTACAATCAGCAATGACACAGTATGACACATTTGATGCCGCCCCCAATTCATTTCCCTTTGAATTAGAGGCGATGATTGACCAGTGTGACAAATATGACACCTTAGACCACCATATTTAGTAACAGATTGCAATCTCCAGTTTTACAGACATCATTCTTTGTTTGCGAGAACACAGCATTTCTGTTTCTCATAGGCAAGCTGTGCGTAGGAGACTGGCGCATACCAGGCCTCCCAATCTCTAAGTTTCGATTCTCGCTCTGGAGGTCAGCCCGCTCTCCAGGGCCTCACTGGGCTTAGGAAGAGGGCCGTAAAGAAGAACATAATTCAACTCTTTAAATGCTAGTTTCGTACATTGCTATTCTTTCAAGAGACTCGCTGGCATTCATGTACTGATTAAATGCCTTGCTCCCTAAATAGGGCATGTCTGTCTGGCTCTCCAGTGTAATGTTTCAACATGCTTTCGTAGCCTTGGACCATTGAAGCAAAATAATATCTATAGCAAAGCAGTTTTACATGAGGCAAAGAGGCAACGTTAAAGAGAACAGAGAGAAAACAAAATGGCAATTCTAGTCATCTTAAAATGGCTGCACTCTAGCTGGGCCAATAGCTACGTAATAACTAATGAGCATGTATTCTTAACACTTTAAATGAGGCGGTTGGTCCTCGGCCAACCAATTATCATGCATTTCCTTCCACCCAGGGATGTCTAGATTTTCTGGACTGACAAACCCTCCTCTTGGCCGTATGCCAAACGCCTCAGCCGTACATTATGTTTCACTTTTTGTTCCATTTCCCATAATCTAGACCTCATAGAGAGGCATAGCATGCAGAAATCAATAGCCGTCTTTCTATGTACTACGTTCAATTCGCTGTCAGCTTTGGTGCAGGAGGGGGCATTCATTGATTCCGACATTCTTCTCTCGTCCTTCTTCCGTTGTATTCGTCGCAAATATCTTTTGTTCTTGTGCTTCTCCAGATGTTGAAACAGTTCAATTAATGTTTACAATCTTTTATGTCAGTTGCTACCTGCCTTGGTTGCTTTTTCATTTCGGCAAGGCCTCCGTGCATTTGCACATTGCTCTAGAGTTTCAGAGCAGCAACCTTTGTGCCACGTGCGCCCCGCTTGTTCGCTCGGGTTCCTGACACATGGACTTAACACCGAGGTGTTGCGTTTCGTGAGCTGTCTAACTTGCAAAACTCTTACGCCACCCTCCTCTAGGCCTCCGGTTCTCACTTCATCCGAAAATAGGAAACGGAGGCAACAAAGATGAAAATGTGATCACTCCTTTCTGCTCCGCAGGTTGTACCAATTTGCTCCTGGTACCGTTTGATCAATGAACAGTGCGGATGCACTTCCGGTTTCAAGCTCCGAGTCAGCCTGGGGCACAGTGGCAGATGATGATGGGTGCCCGGACGACAATGCAGGCTGTGGCACAACAGTAGAAGGTGGGCGCCACAGATGTATGCGTTTGGTGTCGGCCAGCAGAGATGCAGAGTCTGCTGGACAACGTTGGAGCGCTCTTTGCCCTTCCACTTTTATGGCAATCTCATCAGGCTTTGTTTCAGGAATAGGCAGCTTTCGTGGCGGAGGACTGGCAATGGCATTTTTTTTCGTTTCCGGAACCATTGCTGTCTCTTTCTTGTCTTTGTCTCGATCAGTTGACGTGTCGAATGGCGATGGCACTTTCTTGGCGTGCGTAGCATGAATCCACGCTTTCCATCTACCCACGTGTAGTGCTGTCTGCGTGGTTAACAATACTTGATACGGCCGACGCCACCTGGGTGCTAATGATGTTTTCCGTTCGAAGTTCTTTATTAGCACCCAGGTTCCTGGCTCCAATGCATGTCCTGGGCCAGTATATAATACAGGTTATCCCTCCTGCACCTGCTGATGAATCAAACGTAGTTTTTTTTACAAAAAAATTACAATAAATGCGGAGTATAGGGTATTGAACCTCATTCATTTTCCTCGGCTGAGGTGCGCACCATAAATTCGCCGGTCTCCCCATTATGATCTCATAAGGGGAGAGCCCAGTTCTGGCCTGCACTGACGTTCGCATGCATAGTAACGCTATGGGCAAGGCATCTACCCAACTCAATTTGCTGCCCGCACAGATCTTACTGATCTTGGACTTCAGAATTCCGTTATGGCGTTCAATAAGACCGGCCGAACTCTGATGTCTTGAACTGTGGAACCTCTTATCGATCTGCAATCCTGCACAAATCTGTAATATCACTGCACCACAAAGTGCGGACCATTGTCCGACCATGACGACACAGGGCAGACCAAAGCGAGAGAAATACTCTTAGCATTACTTTCGCCGTGCTCATGGCTGTGCAATCTTTCAAAGGACACGATTCCACCCATTTGCTAAATGCACATATGATCACTAGAACGTACTTCAAATTTTGGCACCTTTCCATTTCTATAAAGTCAAAATGAATCACTTCGAATGGCGTAGAGGGAGGTCCGAAACTTCCCGTTGGAGTCACTGTTCCTTTTCCCACATTGTGCTGTAAGCACGTAATGCAATTTTGGACCAACCTCTCAGCATTCTTTTTTATCAGGGGATTTTCCCAAACTGTGGCTAAATGTTGGACTATTTTCTTTGCACAGATGTGTGTGGGACTGTGAGCCATTGTAACCATTGAGTTTACATACGCATTTGGCAACATCCAATTCCTGCTTTTCTTGTCCACCCAACATCCCTCCAAATCCAATTCTGCAGAGCCATTGGCCCATCCCTGTATTTCGTCGGCGGTAGCTTCCGCCTGCATTTCTTTAACCGTCACAATTCCATTCTCTATCATACAGGGCACTTCCTCCGATTGTACTGTCAACATTTTTGTATTCAGATCAGTGGCAGTCTGTTTCGCAATTCTGTCTGCAAATGCGTTTCCTTTACCGACGTTACATGTCACTTTCTTATGTGCCTCACATTTCATTATTGCCACGTATTTTTGGACACGTAAGTGCAGACAGTAATCGCACAATCAAAGGGCCATGTTGGATTCTAGCCCCATGGGATGTTAAAAACCCTCTCTAAGCCCATAATCGGCCAAAGTTATTGACTACGCCAAAGGCGTAATGGCTATCAGTATAAATATTTACACTCAAGTTCTCTGAAATTTCACAAGCTCTTGTTAAGGCAATTATCTCTGCTGCTTGGGCGGAGTTGTAAGGAATTCAATTACTCTCCACAACGCTTTTTAATGTGGTGACAGCGTATGCGGCAGTTGATGTGCCGTCAGGTAATTTAAAACAGGAGCCATCACAAAACAGTTCCCCTTCTAGTTCTCTTAGGGGTGTATCACTCAAATCAATTCTCCCTTTTGTTTCTTCCTCAGTAACCATTAAACAATCATGGGGAGGCAATTCAGTCCCACCAATTTTCCCTTTGGGCATTGGTATTAATTCTGCTGGATTCAAAGCGCTACACCTCATAATTTGGATGTGGGGCGCAAACAATATGATTTCATATCTAGACAATCTAGCAGAGGTGAGGTGTTGCGTCTGCGTTCTACTGAGTAGAACATCTATGGCATTTGGCACCATCAAAATTAAGGTGTGCCCCAATACCATCCCTTCTGTTTGTTTCACCGACGCAGCAGCCGCTGCAACAGCTCGCAAACATCGTGGTAGTGCGCGCTACAGGGTCCAACGCAGAAGAAAAATAGCCGTGCGGGGTATTTCTTCCACCTTGTTCCTGTGTTAAGACAGACAACGTGCCTCCTTCGTTCTCATGCACAAATAGCCTAAAAACCTTTTCATAATTCAGTGTTCCCAAAACTGGAGCAGAACTCAAAATGGTTTTTAGCGAATTAAATACTTTCTGACATTCTTCATTCCGCTGCAAAGGCACCACAGCATCCTTCTTTGTTTGTTCCACTATTGGTTTCACAATCAAAGCAAAATTCATAATCCACTGGCGACAATATGAAGCCATGCCTATTATAGCTCTCACACCTTTCCGTGTTGTTGGAATAGGCATACCAGAAATGCCCTTTATTCATTCTGGCGTTAATCTTCTCCCTTCCTTTGATAGTAAGTAACCCAAATAAGCTACTTCTTTCTGACAGTACTGGAATTTCTTTAGGCTTGCTTTATGGCCATGCTCAGCTAGATGGGTTAATAATAAAATAGTACCTTTTTTACATATCTCTTCTGTGTCAGCGGCGATTAATAAATCGTCAATGTATTGTAACAATACACAGTCTGCTGGGAATTCTAACATGTCCAGCTGTTCCTTCAATGCTCTACTGTATATGCTCGGATTTTCAGTATTACCTTGTGGGACGCGTGTAAATGTGAATGATCATCCTCCTAGAGTGAAAGCAAATAAATACCTGCTTTCTTTGTGTACTGGAATGCTGAAAAAGGCGTTTTTTAAGTCTGCTACACTAAAATCACTAAAATATTCTGCTGATGCAGGGATCATTGTCAAGATCGTAGTGACGTCTGACACTAACGGGAATTGGGTATCTACCACCTTGTTCAGTGCACGAAAATCAATAATAAAACAGTACAGTACCTCATTACCCCCTTTCTTATATACTGGAAGAATGGGGCTGTTACACACACTGCCTGTAATCTCTTCAATCACTCCCAATGTTACCAAATCAATCAATACTTTTCAATCCTTTTTCTCCTTCCGCTGACATTTTATACTGCAGAATACGTGGTAGCGTTATTCCTTCTTTCAATGTAATTTTTACTGGCTCTATTTTCAAACATCCCACATCATTGTCATTCACGCCCCAAATGCAAGTTGGCACTGTACTCGATTCCCCTGTTAAAGGTTCTGTCATAAATTCAGAAGTCGGCATATTCTGGGGAGAAATCGTCAAAAATACTCCATCTGGTGTACAATGAATAACTGCACTCAGTTTTTTCAGTAAGTTTAATTCTAAAAGATTTTCTCCACAATGCTCTGTCAAAAGGAATAGACAATGTTCAGTAAAAGGCCCTATTGTCACTGCTACTGGTTTAAACTCAGGGTTTATTACTGGGGTACCTGCGAACCCTACTGAAATATTTTGTCGCCCTGACAGAGGTATGCCTGGAACCAAGTGATGATCTATCGAGCACTTCTGCGCCCCCGTATCTACGAGGAATCTATGCTCTTCATTCCCGATCTTCATCTCTACGTAGGTTCCTTTCTGATTCATGGGAATAGACACTGGTTCCGACCCCTGTCCTGGGCTGTCCTATTGAGGTAACAATACATCATCCGATGTGTAATCACCACTGTTGTTACAGTATGCACCTGTCTGTGTGTCAAAAATGTTCCCCTCTCCCTCTAGTTCCCATTTGTGCACCCTGCTGATTTTGACTCCGATTTTGAATTGGAGCCTGGCCTTGATTTTGTGCTCCATTCCCTTGATCATTCTGATGCTGCTGCATATTATTTCTGTTATGACCATTTTATGAGCAAGCTATTACTCCACTCCTCCTCCTCCTTCTCCTCAGCTTTCTCCGTCTTTGACTTATGCCTGCGCGCAAGCTTCTCTCTACTTTTAAATCTGTGCATCGCTTCCCTCCTTCAGTCCCTAAGGATGTCTAGTGCCCCAGGGCATGCTCTTTTACTTATCAACACCTTTTCCAGGTTATCTATACGTCCCATCTCAAAACTCCCATGGCTCGGCCACTGAAGGTCTGCCTGTTTTCTGGTTTGCTTATGCCAAGTCTCACACAACATTATCGCTCCCATACCATACTTTATGTACATCTCATAAGCCGGCGTTCCTCCCGGAGGTGCTTTCTGGCCAGTTTCCAAAGATTGTTCACCGCAGCGGAAAAATCCTGCTAAGGTAGACAATACCCCAGGCATGTTTTAACCTTACCCTTGGCTAATCAAACTTACTCTGGGTGTTTGATTTTGCAAAATCAACTCTCAACCAATATCAGGATTACTTACGAATCGGGGCACGACTCACCTGATCAATCAATTTGTCTTCTTCAAGACACAATTCGTCCGTATACTGACGCAACCAATGACGCTGTGTCTGCGTATCTGGGCTCTGCCTCGTTTTCGGGACCCTCGCCCCCTTATCTGCTGGCCAGGGACTCGATCAGGGATCAGCGGTGCGCAGATCTGCAAAGGAGTCTCTCATCGCTTTCGCAGGGGTGCCCCGTACACCTCTGGATCCCGGCTCGATCGCTCCTGTCCTCGCCGGTCTTGCCGGCTTCCTTATGTCACAACGTACACGATGGAACAAGTGGGGGAGGGTCCCTAATCAGGCACCATCTTGAAGGGGCCCCTGAGGGACCCTCGAATGTGGAAACAACGCATAGTCACCACACACGAATAGATACGCCAAACACAAGGTTCCGTTCCCAAAATCTAGGGTTTATTGCAATACAAAATAGTCCGAATTGGCCAAGTGGTCTCACGCCCCGCGACGTGTGTCTAAACAGACCTCAGGGGACGCAAGCACCCGAGCGACGTACATCAGTTACATATATACAAAAGGAGCACCTTACAATCAGCAATGACACATTTGATGCCGCCCCCAATTCATTCCCCTTTGAATTAGAGGCGATGATTGACCAGTGTGACAAATATGACACCTTAGACCACCATATTTAGTAACGGGTTGCAATCTCCAGTTTTACAGACATCATTCTTTGTTTGTGAGAACACAGCATTTCTGTTTCTCAAAGGCAAACTGTGCGTAGGAGACTGGCGCATACCAGGCCTCCCAATCTCTACGTTTCGATTCTCGCTCTGGAGGTCAGCCCGCTCTCCAGGGCCTCACTGGGCTTAGGAAAGGGGGGGCCGTAAAGAAGAACATAATTCAACTCTTTAAATGCTAGTTTTGTACATTGCTATTCTTTCAAGAGACTTGCTGGCATTCATGTACTGATTAAATGCCTTGCTCCCTGAATCGGGCATTTCTGTCTGGCTCTCCAGTGTAATGTTTCAACATTTTTTCGTAGCCTTGGACCATTGAAGCAAAATAATATCTACAGCAAGGCAGTTTTACATGAGGCAAAGAGGCAACGTTAAAGAGAACAGAGAGAAAACAAAATGGCGATTCTAGTCATCTTAAAATGGCCGCACTCTAGCTGGGCCAATAGCTAAGTAATAACTAATGAGCATGTATTCTTAACACTTTAAATGAGGCGGTTGGTCCTCGGCCAACCAATTATCATGCATTTCCTTCCACCCAGGGATGTCTAGATTTTCTGGACTGACAGGAGAGCTCTGACCAAGACCCGCGGGGCAGAGGAAAAGGATAAAGGCCCAATCGAGACTCACAGGAGGGACCTTCCACATGATGATCTACACAGCCGTGTAGTGAACATTCAACCATCTCAAACAGCCAGGCACCCCACAGAGACTGATCAACCCAGAGAAGAGCACACAGGTTGAACATACCCCCAGCTCCTTTACCTGGGAATAAACAGGGCTCCAAAGAGTGCAATCAACCTGCGCTCATAATGCGCCTGGCTATCCATTGATCTCCCACCACCAGGGCATGGCAAATACTACACCGGCGGGCAACATAACATTAACTGGGACACAGACGCAAACACGACAAAAGCATCACTGCACCGCTCAACATGACAACAGCCCAAACCGAAGTCCAGAATCAGCTCCAGGCGATCCTAACAGAGATGAGAATAATAGGACAAAGAACACAGGAGACGAACTACACAGTCCAAGAAATCAAGAGGGACCTACAGGACGTCCAAATGCACCTAAACGCGCAAGCAGACTGCACCACAGACAATGAACAGGGAATTAGTGAGCTCTAAGACAACCATAAGGCAACCTCTACAGAATTAGATGGACTCATTGGAGAAGTGCAGCACCTGGGCTCCAAAGTTGAGGACCAAGAAAATCGGTCCCACCGCAACAACCTATGTATCGTAGACCTACCAGAATAAGTGGAGAGACTAGATCTAGAAGCCTATACATACCATTTTTTCAAGGGAAGACTGCTCATTCAAGGTCATATGTGAGAGAGTACACAGAGCCCCCATCCCCAAACCAGCTGCAGTTGAACGCCCGCTCCCCATTACAATGCGCCTCCTCAACTTCCAATATAAACTGGCCATCCTGCGAGCCTACCGTGGTGCTGGCCCAATCCACACGGAGGGGGCTGACATCCGTGTCTTTAACGACTACTCTGTGGAAGTCTCCCAAAAGAGAAGAAGATTCAACCCTCTATTTGAAGAACTGAAAGACTCAAACCATAAATCCTACCTGAAATTTCTGGCCACTTGGTGCTTCCAACTAGACAAACAATGGCACCCTGAGGAGGCATGGTGCTTCCTCCAACAGCACAACATAGTCTGTCGACTTCCCTGCCGAGACCGAAAACGATGGTCCAACCAGCCGCTCAAAAGCCTCACAACGGCACCAAAAATATTGACCAAAAGGAAAGAGTTTATGATCCGGCAGACGACTGGAGGGACCCGGTCAGAAAAATTCAAAAACTCCTGACCTGAAACCTGTGATCCCATTGCGCTTCCTCACTAATGACCTTCAATCAACATTGGCTCCTACAGTTGCAGCTCTGACCTTTTCAGAGATAAAATGAGACTCCAGACAGAATGGCAAATATGCCACACCAAGACCATGGACCACTCATAGCTCTTTCAACTACCGAATCTACCTCAATCAGTGCGGGCGACACATCGCCAGACTGCTCTCCACCCGGGGCCATACCAAGCCCCCTTCCATCGGTTTATTTCTTTGCTTTATTTGTTTGCTCGAACTACTGATGACCCTTAACAGGAACATGAACATGCAAGGGGCGTGGGGGGGACGGCCTGGCCTCCCTCCCACCCCCGTTTATGCATAGGCTTGCTCGACCCTGTATTGGGATAAGGTTTACTACACTGTTTCAAAGTTATTTGTTATGTTTGTTCTTTGGGAATCTACTTACTACATGCATGTGTATGTCATACATGATTGAAACAATAAGCGACCACACTATACAGATGCCCAAAGCCAGTCTTCCTCAAATGCTCCCCTCCTCCAGATAGTGGTATGGCGAACGAACTGGGCCTGGTAACCGCTAACGCTCAAGGAATTGGCCATCCGATCAAGAGACGGCGTGCAGGAAACACCTTGATGCAATTGAATCTGGGAAACTATGTCGTGGTTGGATTGGTATAGCCGCACATCCCCCATACAAGGGAAAAAGTGGGGTATCCATCCCGATGCATAAATGCATTCCACTCCTTACTCGCCACACAATTGCAGATAGAGGGTAGATATGTCCTTCTAAATGGGCTCATACAACGCCAAACAAAATAACCTTCTTAAACATATGTGCCCATGACGGATAAACCATCCTTTTTCACCCCCACGTTTGCAAAATGAGTACACCTACTAGGGAACCTCAGCATCATTGGGGGAGACTGGAACACAGTGCTTAACCCTACAATGGACCGACAGGGCACACCGCAGATGCAACAAGCGACCCGGCGCAAACACCTCATTACAGACCATTGAGTCCAATCTTGGACTCACAGATGTATGGCGTATAAGAAGAGGGTTTACTCCTGGTTATCTTGTTTAGTTTTTGGTATCAATAATCTTCCTAACACGGTAGTTAGCGCGTTACAGGTCCGCTTTTATTGATTTTTAAAAAGATTCCACTTGATACAATGGTTAGTGTGTGGAACACTGTTATGGCATTGTATGCCTTGGTGCGGTCAGCCGACACGTGTTTCAACCCCTAAGGGTCTTTCTCAAGGCAGGTATGTCATGCTGAGATCCCCAGGTGGGGTTTCTTAGTGTGTTGTAGGTGGCTGTCCTTGTGGCAGTCTAGCTCCTATTGGGCTCTTCGTCAGAGTAGTATCAGTGGTGTGTTGCTCCCTGCGGCTTCTGTATGGCGTACCCTGCACCCACATCGACATGACTTCACTTTCTATTCAAACCACCATGGATCCTACTCCAGACTGGACTACTGGCTAATCCCGAGTGTTAGAGTGAATTTTCCGAAATGTGCCAATTCCCTCCAGCTAAGAGACCCCCAGCAACTTTGCTGGATTTTGAGGACTTTACCTGGAGAGAGTGAGACCCTTTTTTCCCCACTCATCCGTGTATTTTAATGTCTTTTTGAACTATGTTTCTTTTGGTTGTGGAGCCTGACAAACTCCATAGGCATCATCTTTTACATAGTGTCACACAGCACCTTCAGTGCAGTGGCACAGGGAAGTCTTTCAGATTTCCCAAAGGTTTAAATGCCTTCTCTTGGATAAACTACTGTTTCCAAGAGCAGTAAAGTGAAATTGACTTTACTTACATTTGTAACTTTCTGGACCCAGCACACACTATCTTACAATAGGGTGCTGGAGGGGTTACCTAGTATCCCCTTTGTGTAGCCTCTCATGTAACATGTTTATGTTACCCTTTCCTCGCTGAATGGCTGGTGGCAGTGGTTCAGTTTTAACTACAGTTGTGTGCATTTACCGCAGGCTGCGTTCGCAGCTGCAGTAAAGCACCCAAGGGGGCCATTTTTGTCACAATGGCCCCGGTCTTCTTTTTTCGCCATTTCTTTGTGGAAAGGTCCTTCTTGAGATTTACTCAGCACACCAAACCAGGTTTGGTCCCATTGTATGCTTTGCCTTTGGCGGGAGTCATGAGTGAAGCCTGCCATTGGCTCTAGGGTGTTTGGGGTAGGCAGGAAGTGAGGGAGGTGCCCGAAACTCCCTGTGCTTAGTCTCCTAGGAGACCCAAATGTACTCTGTGATGATTGGCCCGCTGACTGGCAAGGACAGCCACCCTGCTGGGTGACTGACAGCTGGGCTGGAAGGAATGGGAGAGAACTGAATAAAAGGCAAGGCTTTTGGCTTGGAAGGCAGAGTCGACCACTGAACAAAGGAACCGAAGAAGAACTTGAAGAGGACGCCTGCTGCAACTCCTGTACAGTTGGTTTGCCCGGTGAAGCCCTGCTGCTGTGCTGAAACTCCAATTTCGTATTGACAGAGAAGCCCCTGCAAGGAAGAGTTCTCCCCTTGAGTTGGTGGGACCAATCAACTCCAAAGTAAGCCACTTGGACATCCTTCTCAGAGCTGGTTGAATTTCCACTGAGTTGCTGCTGGAAACCGTATAGCCAGGGAGAGGAACATCAGATTTTGTGTGTTGCTTTTAAGCTGGCCTAGAAGCAAGGAAAGTCCATCTCGACAGCCAGGAACCACAGCGTTGCTATTTGCAATAGACGGGAGGAGCTGAAACACTGAACAGCCACCGATTTGAAGATTGCCGGTTGCGAGCGGTGACCATCCCATTGCAGTGCAGGAGTCCCCAGAAGTCCTCCCTCTTGTCCCCATGACTGAGGCCCAAGAACAGAGATCTGCATAGCTGCACAGGGACAGATGTCATCTGCTGCCCTTTTTCTTCAATGCAAAGGTACTGTAAAGTCTGAGAGAACTTCCCTCTCAATGTAGAGTTGCTTGCATCTTCAACTACTCACAAGTCTAATCAGTTTGTGGCTCTACATTTGATTCTTCTTTTCTATTTACCTACCAGAAGTGCTTCATCCTATATAAGACTTTTGCCCATTGACTTAGGTTTAGCATATTGTACTGAAGGTGATACAATAGTATTTGCCTGCTTAAGAATATTTGTGGCCTCTTGTTGGTCTAAATAATCTTTTCCTTTGACTTATTACTATATAATTCTAAATGCAACAGTGATATAATGTCCCCAGTACCCTAATAATTGAAGTCACCGCAGGGTGTGGGTAGTGTCTGTGGGCCATCCTAAAAGGGTATCTACTGATTTAGAGATCTTAAGAGTGTGTATTTTATGAAGTGTATTTGAGTGTTACTTTTATATTGCTCCCTTCTGAAGAAGGCTTAGTCTAACTGACTGATAAATTAATAATTGTTTATTCAAGAAACCTTTGGTGTAAGAGTTTATTTGAATACTTGTAACTGTAAATCCCTGTGTAACTCCACTACAGCTCACATTGACCCCTCTTGAGTTAAGCCTGACTGCTCAACACGCTACCATAACTGTGTAGTACAAGCTTATACCACAGGTTGGGTTTCCTATACCTGTAGTCAAAGTTGTTTGTAGTGTTCCCAGAGGGTACTGCATAGAAACTTTGCCTAACGAGATACAACAGGCAAGCATACGGGCGACTGGGGGAGGGTGGGTTAGAGAAAAGGATAGAAAGAGAGGTAAGTATAGACAGGCGATGATTGCAACTAAGCTAAATGCATCAAAACACAGCCAAATTTGAATTAAGCTAAATGCATCAAGTGCTGAAGTGTTTGAGGTAAAGCTGGAGGGGAGAATTAAGGAACTTGAACTTAAGAGAGCGCAAAGCCAGAAGCAAGCTCAACGATGTCAAGAATAGAGCGACAGAACAACTTGCGAATCTGAGGCCTCCCGAACCGGGATGGGGAGTCACCTAAAGACCTGGAGAAATGCTTGGGACAGGTGTTGAAGAAGTTTATGGGCCCGACCTACATGCAAGAAATACTCTTTGACAGAGTGCACAGAGGGGCTGACTCAGGTACGGCCCCCAGTTCAGTGATGGCCAAATGACACTATTACAGCGACAAAGAGGCGATCCTGTGGAAGGATAAACTGACTACAGCTGGCAGCTCTAGCTTCCCGGTTATAGCTGCCCAAAATTGGAATGGACTCCCCTTAGACCTCAGAATAAATAGACCAACCTTATTCCAGATTCAGGCGAAAAGTACTATCTTGGTTACAGACCAATGATGCCTAATCTTGCTGACCTCCTCACCTCCTAACTGATCCCCTGCTGCACCCACACCTTGATTGTATATTTTACATTATGACTGTTATGCCCGACCTTCCCATATGTATATGCTCCATTGCACCGCACGACTATTTCTTGGTATATCCACTTGGGACCTTTTGGTACCATTGTAAATTACTTTGCAAACTTCTAGGTTTATCACTGTATATAACTATGCTTTCAATGTATGTATGTATATAATTACCCTGTAACTAAGCTTTTAAGTATCCTTGTAATGCTCGCGCCCAGCTACCTCAGGGTTTTGGTTGCGCTTTATCAAATAAACAAACAAGGCGAAGGAAGTTAATGTAATAGAATGGGAAGGGTCCTCTATTAGGATATATCAAGATCTCTCCACGTTTACCCTTGACCAACGGAGGAAGTGTAGGCCTCTCACTCCAGGTGGAAGGAGTATTGTACCGCTGGCAGTTCCCCTTTCTTCTTGCATTGAGTACCAGGGGGATAAGTATGAGATAAAGCAGGGGGAGGTGGTGGACCAGTTGCTCCAAATTTTGCAGAAGGCGAGTGCATCCCAGGACCAGGAGGGGCAACGACAGCCGAGGGAGAGGTTCAGGACACGGTCTCCAGAAGGTCCAGGGAAAATGCCACATCCCAGTCGAGAATTACTACATGTTTTTTTAGCATCATGATGTGGTGTAAAGAAATCTATAGGGCTGCTGACAACAGGGGTTTACTAGCGCACATGTGTTTGTTTTTGGCAGGGGGTCCTTGTTGACATAGTGGTCTAGGCATCACATAATGGTTCATGATGGGTGGTGGGGGGAGTTGTTGTATTTGGGAGTCAATATGTTTCGAGGGGAACGATAAGAATTCGTTTTTTATATTGCACTTTAATCTAAAGCGCTTCACATAGGACATATATACATACATTACTAGAATTGCCCAATCGAAATTGGCTCGCAGTTATCAACCTCGAAAGGATGAAAGACTGAGTTGGCCTTGCTGGGATTCGAACCTGCGACCTGCAGCTCAAACAGATCGGAGCAACAAGCTTTTAACCCCCTTAGGGAATGAGGGGTGGGTTATGTGGGTGGGGGGGGGGTGAGGGGCAAGGGGAGGACATTGGTCTTCTTATGCGGTAGTTGCAATTGTGTGGAGGAGTTGCTGGAGAGCCACACACACACACACAACGGCTGAGGCTAAAGTGGCTACTCTCAATGTCAACTCCCCACGTAAGAGGTCACTGCTAGGCAATATGTTCTGCAAGGCTGCCCTGTCAGGCCTTTTGCTCCAAGAGACCCCCTACAGACAGGGCTGGGAATGAGGGTTGATGAGTAGGGGGGTGGTTCAGGTGTTTTGGGCCTCACACAAGAAGACCAAAATACAAGGGGTTGGCATAGTGCTGGCGCACCACTTCTGCATGACGGATGTGCAGGTGAAGCAAGGTCTTGGTGGTAGATTCCTGGCAATTAAGGGAAGGTCGGATGGACGAGTATTAACTCTAGCAAATATATACACGCTTAATGACAAGCAGGTATGGTTTGCTAGAAAGGTGTTTGAGATGCTGGAGAGAGGGGCAGCTGCTACTGGGTGGGGATTTCAACATGATTGCGGACCCTGGGTAGATTGGTAGTCTATGAGAGGGTGGCCTTGGCAGGGGCCCTACAGCTGAAAATAGGGCCTTTGCAAGCACCCTACAGGATCATTTTTTGGGCTGATGTATGGAGGGCGTGGTTTGCACAAGCCAGGGGTTACATCTTTTTCTCCTCGCCGCATGGCACTTATACGTGGATAGATTTGTTTCTGATGCCCAAGGAACTGGGCCATTCTGCAGCCAAGCCTGCAGTTGAAGCCATCACATGGTTGGACCATGATATGGTTGCTATGAAGTGGCGCTTGGAAGCTGTGCGAAGGAGGTGCCCACGGTGGAGATTTAATTATACCCTTCTCAGGGATCCAATGTTTAGGAAACATCTTGGAAAAGAATTACACGCCTATTTTGACACGAATGATCCGGGGGAGTGCATCAGAAATACATCTGGGAGGCAGCCAAAGCTGTGATGAGGGGGTCTTCTGATCACAGAAGGGGCACGGAAGAAGAGAAAACACGGGCTGGTGGAGCGGAGGCTGAAGGAAGAGATCCAGCGGTTGAGGTCCGACTGACCCAGCAGGCAGTACAGTGGGAAGAGATAATTAATGACATGCGGGAAAAGCATCAGGAGCTGCACGGGCTTCTGATGTACAAGAATCAAGAGTATTATGAAAAGGGGGCCAGAGTGGGCACCATGCTGGCACGTAGGCTGCAACGGTGCAGGGGGAACAGGTGGGTGGAGAGTATCACCAGGCCTGACAATACCCCTGTAGCAGCGCGCGAGGAGATACCTCATTGCTTCACAATGTACCATGAAAAACTATTACGGTGGCCCGGCATGCGACACATCCAGGATTTGGGATAATTTGCGCAGGCTCTCCCTCCCTAGGGTGGTGGAGTCAGAAAGAACTGCATTGGAGGCAGACGTTGCGGCGGAGGAGGCGAGCGAGCCAGGCAATGAAGGGCTAAACACGGAAATCAAGGTAGGCAGATCGAAAATGCTAGCATCTTGGGAAGCCAAAAAAAAGACTCAACTGGAATCAATCGCCTGAACAGAAGACGAATTACTTCAAAACCCTCTCAGAATAAAAAAAACTGGAAGAACTTGACTGGATCAACACCTCAGAGAAAGCGGAAAAGAACAAACTGCTAAATCATCTTCCATCGCTGCCGAGAAAAGTAAACGACCTGGCAGAGATTTACAGGAAATTTCCCAATAAACAGTTCTGTCAATTCTTTCTGAGAGCAAGATTAAATCTACTACCGACCAACGAGATCCTGCACATTAGAAGATTGTCCATGTCCAATTCCTGCAGGCTATGCAAAAAGACAGAAAAAGTAGAATCAGTTCGCCACCTCCTGACGTCTTGTCCGGCAACGAGAAACGTCAGAAAAAACTACTTAACTTCGATTCTGGAGTCTCACGCAGACTTCAAGGAAATGACTTGGTGGCCACGCTTGATAAGCGGTCAAAAAACTTCATGGGCCATTGCCACATTAAAAATTCTGCAAACCGCCTTACAGAAAATAGAAAAAGAAAAAGAGCAGGAAAGTGGCGTGGAAACTGAAAAAAAATGGAACAAACATTTGACAACAATGCAACAACTTCAAAGAACACCGACGCTTTTGTAAAACCAATAAATCTTGGTAAACACAAATAAAAAAATAAATTAAAAAAAACAAAGGGCTTAAAGGTTGGGAAGGACCCGGGGGATGATGGCTACACAGCTGATTTTTATAAACAATTTGAGATGCTGCTGGCGGGACGATTGGTTAAAGTTTATAACGAGATTTGTAATGCAGGCGCAATCCCGCTCACTTTTCTAGAAGCGCTTATAGCAGTAATACCAAAGCCAGGGATGGACCCCACGCAGTGTTCGGCCTATAGGCACAACCATGGCACAACACCATCATCTTCACTGTACCTTACTTACCTATGTTGCTCATCGTACATTCATTACTCCTCTAAATAATGTCATGCAGCCTCATGTTGCCTGGATACTGCTGGTATCCAACCTGCCATAAAACTCTCTAGCAGGTTTGGGACTGTTCACCCTCGAGCTGCTTTGGACTTCCAGCTACAATGCTGTTCAGCCTCACCGTGCTCTTGTACTGCTTTATGCCCTCTACCTATTTAACTCTTACTGATCAGCCGCATTGTGCTGCACCTGCAACTGTATTATCTCTACAACCCACCTACACTCAACTATCAGCCTCACGCTGCACCTGCATATTATCAAGTCAACAATCCACCTACTATACCGATTCTACAATTTAACGTACCTTGATGTTAGCTTGCAGTTACGCCTACCTACCTTGACACCAGTACCATGCTATTGTTACCTTAACTGTACCACCAAGACAGCACACAACCGAGATAGCCCTTGTTGCTCCGGGTGTGGCTTCATCAGTTTGTGTAGTCTCCTCCACTCACTGTCCAACATAGTTTGACTCATTTGCCTGTTTGCATGCATGAAGCAGCTCCCGCACCATGAGGTGAGGCTGTGCCAGTATGAATGCATACACGCTGTAACCTATACCTGTGTTCTTGCAGTTCCATGTCATTTCATCGCAGGGTTTTTTACCATCAAATATTTTTAAAATTATTTGAGGGGGTTCCACCACCAATCCCCCCATTACATTTAATTGTTTATTTATTCAAACACCCACACCCCTTATATATAATTGTCTAAACCCCTAAAAAATTCAATGGTTTTTTCGTTAACAAATTTGCGGTAAAAAAACCTGCGAAAAAAACGTTCTTGCATTCTCCAGTTTGTACTACCTACCTTTAACTGCACACCTGATGGTGCATTTTACTTAACTGTAACTGCATACTTGATGCTGCATTTTACCTGCCTGTAACTGCATATTTATTGTAGACCCCTGCACAATGAGGTGAGGTTTTCCAAATTGTGCCCATACCAATGCTGCTTTTTACCTACCTATAACGTCTGATGTAGCCCCCCCGTACCACCATTACCAGTCTGTGTATTTATTTATTTCTATTTGTAAAGCGCACTACAGCCAACGGGCATCGAGGCGCTGTTGCAGGCAAATGTCTTAGTTACAGAATTATGGAGGATAGCTTGTGGGTTAAAGAGAGCAGGACCTCTGCATAATGAAGCAGGTAAATGGACAAACAGTATACGTAAAACTCATAGCATATAAGACATGCATTACTTACCATTATAGCATTTCTGATGATTGTATCTGCTTAGATTCACATGCTGTGCATATGGTCCGACATCCAGTAGTAACCGCGAAGTATTGCATCTTGTCTTTCAGGAACCGAAAGGGGACGTCAGCATAGGCGTGTCTGTAACACTATCCCTATAGTGACGTGTAGTACCCAAAATCCCTCACGCACCGAGGTCCCTCCGATTGTATTTTTTCTGCCATGAGTGAGCCCAAGGCTATAGTGAGTGAGTGAGTACATAAAGAGGGAAAGTAGTAAGAAGTCTATGTTCCTTCCACCCCGAGCGGGGCGGTAGGGAGGGCGCATGTGAATCTAAGCAGATACAATCATCAGAAATGCTATTACGGTAAGTAATGCATGTCTTCTGATGCTTGTTAATCTGCTTAGAATCACATGCTGTGCATAGATTAGCGAGCAGTACCCGGAGTTGGAGGTGGGTTGTGAGATGGAACAGTAGGGAAAATATGTCTTAGTACTGCTTGTCCCACCTGAGAATCAGACCTAGAATGAGTGTCTAGGCAATAGTGTTTTGTAAAGGGGTGTACAGAACTCCAGGTTGCCGCTTTGCAAACGGACTCAAGAGGAACATTTGCAATTAATGCTATGGATGCCCCAGTGCCTCGAGTAGAATGAGCTCTAGGCTTGAAGGGCAGTTCTCTCTTCGCAAGAGTGTAACATAGTGTGATGCATTTGACAATCCACCTTGAGATAGCCGATTTAGAGACAGGATCTCCTTCTCTACCAGCTGCCACTGAAACAAAGAATTAGTCTTTCTTAGTGGTTTAGTTTTCTCCAGGTAAAACATGACTGCCCTGCGCACGTCTAGTGTGTGAAGGCTTCTTTCGGCCATGTTAGTAGGGTTCTGGAAGAAAGTGGGTAGTTCGATTGACTGGTTCACATGGTACTTCGAGATAAATTTAGGTGCAAACCTGGGATGTGTGTGCAGAAATACCTTATCTTTGTGGACTGTAACAAATGGGTCTAAAACAGAAAGCCTGTAGTTCGCTAACCCTTCTGATATAAGTGATAGCCACTAGGAAGGCTGTCTTATAAGTCAGGTCTTTTAGACTTGCTTTATGCATAGGCTCAAAGGGAGCTCCCATGAGCCTGGTTAAAACCACATTCAGATCCCAACAAGGGGCTGGGTGAGAGATGGGAGGATACATCCTTTTAACTCGTTGCATGAAGGCTTTGATCACCGGTATCTTCCACCACGATACCTTTTGCTGTGATATGGTGTAGGATGATAAAGCAGCCAGATGAACCTTTAGGGAATTAAAGACTAACCCAGCGTCCAACAGGTTGGTTAGCTACAACACAATCTGTGAGGGTGAACAATCGATAGGATTGACACCCTTGGAATTGCACCAGATGACGAAACGTTTCCACTTGCTAGCATAGCAATAACGTGTATTGGGTTTCCTCGCTTCCCTGAGTATGTCCATGCATCTTTGAGAGAGTAGCAAGTGTTCAAACTCTATGATCTCAGGAGCCAGGCTGCTAAATTCAGGGTTTGGGGGCACGGGTGTAGGGTTTCCCCCGTCCTGAGACAACATGTTGTACGGGCAGGGCAGCTTGACTGGTGGGGAGATGGACATTTCCATCAGGTGAGAGAACCAGGGTTGGCGGGCCCACATAGGGGCCACTGGTATCATGGTAACTGGTTCCTGGTGCATTTTGTGCACTATCTTGTTGAGAAGGGGAGTGGGGGTGGGGGGGCATAGACAAATTTCCCCGACCAAGTTATCCAGAGACCGTTCCCCTTTGACCGGTTCTGGGGGTACCTGGAGGCGTAGTCTTGGCATTGGGCATTCTCCTGAGTAGCGAACAGATCGATCTCTGGGAACCCCCATTCTGCGAAGACGCTGGATATAATGTCTTTGTGCAGTCGCCATTCGTATTCTTCTGGCAGAGGAAAATCTCTGCTGAGTACATCTGCTAGAAGATTGAGTTCCCCTGGAACATGTTGCGACAACAAAAACATCTTGTGTTTCAGAGCCCATATCCAAATGTTTTGTGACAGCTTGGATAGCCCTGCAGAGTGAGTGCCACCCTGTTTGTTCCGGTAATACATTGCTGTAGTGCTGTCTGTTAAGATCAGCACCGTCTTCCCTTGCAGTTGTATCTGAAAGGCTTTCAATGCTTTGAACACTGCCAATAGCTCCAGTAAGTTTATATGATTGGACGCTACTTGAGGGGACCACACTCTGTGTGCCGTCTGCTGAAGAAGGTGAGCCCCCCACCCCATGAGAGATGCGTCTGTCGTGAGAGTGGCTTCCACTGCAGGGGTGGTGAAGGTTTTCCCCTTCAGGAGGTTTTCCCTCGACCACCACTGCAGAGAGAGAACGAGGGCTGGCGAGACAACTACCAGATTTTCCCATTGTCCGCTGGCCTGACACCACTGGCTGCTGAGCCACTCTTGCATGGGACGCATGCTCAGCCGCGCGTGGGGCACCAAGTATATACATGACGCCATCATCCCTAGCAACCGCATGCCTTTGCGTACCGTCACCTCTCGACTGGCTACATATTGAGGAATCTGAGAGCATGTTCTGAACCCTCTTGCTGGAGGGAAAGACAAGACCGTCTTCCGTCCGAATTAGTGCCCCCAGAAATTGTTTTACTTGGCTGGGGACTAGGCTGGACTTCTTATTGTTGATTGAAAAGCCCAGGCTGAAGAGGAGATCTACTGTTTTTTGGGTGTTCGAAAAACAAACGTCGAACGAGTCCCCCGTGATGAGCCAGTCGTTGAGGTAAGGGTAAACTGGGACTGATAGTCTGCGCAGGTGTGCTGCTGCCACTGCCAGGACTTTGGTAAACACCCTTGGTGCCGAGGCGATGCCAAAGGGGAGTACTTTGAACTGGTAGTGTTTGTCCTGGATCATGAACCTTAGGTATTTTCTGTGCGTTGGCAACATTGAAATATGAAACTATGCATCTTTCATATCCAATGTTGCCATGAAGTCCCCCCCGTTTCAGCAATGGGATCACTTCTTGTAGTGTTACCATGCAAAACTTCTAGGGTTTTATGAACTTGTTCGCTGGGCGCAGATCTAGAACTGGACGCATGCTGAGATCCTTTTTGGGTACAAGGAAGTACACTGAATCAATACCCTCGTTTTCCTGAAGAATAGGGACGGCTTCTATGGCGTCCTTTCCCAGCAGTGCTTCCACCTCTTGAATCAGGATCTTTAGATGGTCCGGTGAAAGGCGCCATGGGCGCGGCGGCCTGAACTGTGGAGGTCGGGAGAATTCCACACAGTAACCGTGGGCGACCGTCTTTAGGACCCACTGGTCGGAAGTTATCCCCTCCCATGCCTTGAGGAAAGATGTTAATCGCCCCCCGAACGGGGAGGCATTGTAGGGGACCTGGACTTGGTGGTCATTTCTGACCCGAGGCCGTGGCTCCTCTGGGATTGGGGCCTCTGCCTCTACCCTTGCCGCGTTTCTGACCCCTTGAGGGATAGTAAGCGGGGCTTCCAGATATTTGGTTATTGTTGAAGCTGCCCGTGCCGTAGTTGTTTTGACCGGCACAAGCTTGTCCTCGAAAGGACCGCCGAGAGTTATTACCCCTCTGGGACGTGGGTTTTTATGTAATTTGTTGCAGAGACTTTAGGGTCTCATGCTGCTTCTTGGCGGTCTCAAGCGCCTCATCAACTGCCTTCCCAAAGAGGTTAGACTCTTCGATGGGCATGTTAATGAGGGAGGCCTGAGTTTCAGGTCTAAACCCCGATGTAGGTAGCCATGTGTGTCTTTTCAGAAGAGTCTCTTGTGCAAGGGCTCTGCCAGATGTTTCTGCAGTATCCAGGATGTTTTTGACCACATTCTGGTTAACCAGTTTTCCTTCTGCAACAATGGCGAGAAGCTTGGTCCTGGCCGGCTCCGGGACCTCCTGAAGGCCTTCTTGGAGCAGGTTCCATTGTGCATCGGCATAGCTTGCTAATAGTGTAGTATTATTAGCAACATGAATGGTATATGCCACTGCTGACGTGACACGTTTGCCTAGGGCATACAATCTTTTAGACTCCTTGTCCGGAGGTGATTCCCCAGTGGCAAGGGGTACCCCTGCCCTCTTATGAGTAGTGGTCACCACCAGTGAGTCCGGGATGGCATGCCCCTTGATATATAGGGGGTCGGAAGGAGAAGGCCGAAATAATTTTTTCCACTCTCGGGTTCACGGCCCTTGTCTGGGCAGGTGTGACTAACGATGGAGCTATCCGCCTCTTACCAGAGTTAAGGAGTGGAATGGATTGACTTGCGGGAGGTTTTTCCTTAATGTCTTCCACAAAATTCTGCTCAGGCAAAGCCTCTTGAGTGGTAATTTTGAAGAATTCTGCTGATTTTTTCAACATGGTGTTGAAAGCTACCTGGTCATCCACAGGGGAGGCCTGACGAGCCGGAGCGGAAGGAGGAGAATCGACGCACAAAATATCAGAGTCCTGAGCTTGATGTGACCAAGGATCCTGTCCTTCTTGCTGGGTTTCCTACCAGTTCTCCGTAGTCTCATGTAGACCTTCTCCATAATTATCCAGAAAAGAGGATTCCTCTTCAGTATAAATGTCCATGTATGTGTCCATGTGGGCCACGTCTTCCTGCTGGGAAGCCTGAGGCTGCACATCCTGTATTTGAAGGTTAGGGTCTACCCGAGCCTTTTTCGGCAGAGGCTGGTCAGCAGAACTGATAATCTGCTCCAGCCGATCCACGCACCCCTCGAATTTCTCAGTAGTCCATTTAGAGGACATAAAAGGGCCTAGGTGGGGAGGAACAATGCTCTCTGCCCTTTGGTGTCGAGAGGAACTTCTCAGGGAGTCTGAGAGAGGCTCTTGACTATCCACGTAAGAGTCATCGGAATCGCGGCCAAGTCCGTTGAAAATCTTTCCGCGGCCTGGCCCATAACTTTCTGCGGGACCGGGGTAAGGCCCACCGCCGCTGCAATCCTACCAATGCTCCTCCTGATAGTAACCGAATCGTCGTGGGACAAAGCCTCCGACTATGTAGCGGTAGCCGAAAAGCCGTCTGCGGAACCAGAAGGCCCAGCAGTCAGAATGCCGGGTAGAGGCCTAGTCGTAACTTTCGGGCCTATAGAGATCTTGTAAATGGTCAAAGTTGCGCAATCCAAAACTTCGGCGCATGTAGATTGGGGAGTAGCACCCTTATTAATTATTGTTTGCCCAGTCGTCATGCACTGTTGCGGATGCGGGGAAGGCTTTGGATCTACACGATCCAAGGGAACCGTCGAAATTTTTGACGGGCCCATTGGCGCTTGTGCCTTTTTCGACAAAGGTGTTGAAGATGGCATAGGGGTTGTGTGTTTAGTGCTATGTTTATGTACGCCCTTGTCGCCGGGTGTAGTCCCTGTAGCAAGACCAGAGTCGAGCCTGAAAGGGTTGGGGACGGGCGTGGCGGACCTAGAAGTGTCCACCTCAAGGTCTATAACATCCGCATTGGACGTTTGGTCATCCGAAGTACCCCCGTCACTTTCGGCTCGTGTTGCAGTAGGGGAGGGAGGCTCCACGCGTGACATGCCGTACGCGGCCCACCGCTTTACACGACGATCCTTAAGAGTTTTAGGCTTAAGGAGCTTACACGCCAAACACCGGAGAGACAAGCGTTATAAGTCCTTTGCTCGTCCTTCCAAGGATATCTGACCCTACACTTAGGGCAGAATCTAAAAGGAGTCCTTTCCATAGCCAAAGGGAAGGATGACCAGACCAAAAGGGAATGAAGTGGAAAGGAGGAAAGACATAACAATATGGCCACCCCGAACCCACTCTCCCTACTGTGTAGGTCAGCCGGAGGACCCGACCACATGGAAATCCGCCTGCCGGATCTTAGGCGCCAAGACCACAGCCGTAGACTATTCCTCCATAGTCTTCGTCGAAGATGTTCTTATTATGCGAAGTGACTTAACTGGGCATAACCAATTAAATTCGGTAAGATAAACAATGTCTCTAGTAAGAGCTACGCTGTAGGGCGACCAGTTATCTGGGTGGAAAAAAACAATCTGAGGGACATCGTGGCGTGATGGATTTTGGGTACTACACACGTCACTATAGGGATAGTGTTACAGACACGCCTATGCAGACGTCCCCTTTCGGTTCCCGAAAGACAAGATGCAATACTCTGCGGTTACCACTGGATGTCGGACCATATGCACAGCATGTGATTCTAAGCAGATTAACAAGCATCAGAAACAAGGTTACAGTGAATGTGTGCAGGGTTAAAACAGCAGGGCGGCCCACAAGGAAACCCGGCCATTTATACAAACAGCCACGTTTTGACAACTTTCCTGAAGGCTATGTGTGAATCAGTGCTCCTTATGTGTGTTGGTAGGGAGTTCCACTAGGACGCGGCAATGAAGGGGAAGCTTGAACCTCCAGAGAAAGACCTTGAAATTTTGGGTACAGTGACCATTTTGGAGTAGGTCGTTCTTGTAGGTCTGTCAGATGGGTTTAGCAAATCTCTGTGAAAGATACAAGGGTGCAGTGTTGTTAAGACATTTGTGTGTGTTGGCGAGGATTTTGAAGGTGATGCGTTCCCTTGATGGGGAGCTAGTGGACTAGTCTCCTAGTGGCAGACATATGCTCCCTTTTTGAAATGCTGATGGCAGCACGGAGGGCATTGTTCTGTATGGTCTGCAATTTTCGGATGTTTCTTAACGGAGGTGCCTGCTAGGAGGGTGTTACAGTAGTCTAACGTTGATCCAATTATAGCCTTTGCTATGGTGAGGCAGTTCTGTTTGGATAAGAAGGGTCTGGCTGCGTTGATCAATCTTGAATGGTATGACGCAGCGGATGCAATCGCATTGACCTGCCTGCTCATGGTGAGATTGGAGTCTAGGAAGACCCCCAGGGTTTTGACCGCCTGCAACAACGATATAGGAGTATTGTCAATGGTGAAGTTGTACTTTTCGTCCAGTTTCTTTACGGTCACCGGGGCCCCAAAAAGTAGCAGTTCCGTTTTTTTCCACGTTGAGGCAGAGCCAGTTTTCTGCCATCCAGGTTTTAATTTTGGAGTAAATAGAGTTTAGCAGTTCCTGTCAAAGTCCTAGTCGCCGGTGAGGGGGATGAGCACCTGCGTGTCATCCGCATAGTTGATATACAATACCCCTAGCGCATCCAGGAAATTGAATAGGGGCTTCATGAAAAGGTCATAGAGGGTGTGAGAAATGCAGGAGCCCTGCGGTGTTAGGGAGAATCCTCTCTTAAGGCTAGTATCCCAAACCTAGTGAGTACCCCCGGCAGCTTTGCTGGATTTTTGGGGTTTATTTTTTTCTCTTGCTAAGAGTGAGACTCTTTTTCTCCCACTCCTAGACATGATTTGAGATATCCTTTGACTTTGTAATGTGTTTTATGGGTTATGGGGTCTTTTACTCCATAGGGTTTCATGTGGTTTTAGATAAGTGTGTTACACAGCACCCTCAGTGCAGTAACACAGGGGTGTCATAGTGACCCCCAAACATAGACTCCATACCCTGGGACTGACTACTGTCTCCCAGGGCATGTAAAGTCACCATTGACTTTAGTCTTAAATTGGGAACAGAACCAGTACAAACAGTACAAACCATCATATTGTGGAAGTACTGTTAATTAGATTGCCCCTGGGTCTGTTTTTCGAGGGGGCACAGTGCAGTCCCCCCTCGTCGAGTTTCTGGCTGGTGGCAGTGGTTACCATGCGAAATATTCCTTAATATTTACTATGGGATTTTCCCATTAATTTTAAACGCACCACTTTTTGGTGCAATGTTAAAGATACCGCCGGGTTATTTATTTAATATTTATTCCCCGGTTGGGTCTTTTTGCCAGGACTCGGTTTTAAAATGGCGTTTGTGTTCGCCTCTGTAACTCCAACCCAAGTCGAGGCCTTTGTTCCACTTTTTGGCAGGCTTCTCCACAGAAGCCTCCGAAAGTGGTGCCACTCTGTCTGGGTCTACAGGATGTGTGGGAGGGTATACAGTTCTTTTGCCGCGGGATTTTTCGTCGCAGGACTTTTCGTCGCCATTTTTTTTATCGAAAAGAAAAATCATCGTTTTTGGGGGGGGGGGTAGAAATTAAATAAATATTTGTGGGTGAAAGGGAATAATTTAAAAAATAAAATAAAGGAGGGTTTGGGGGGGGTAACCCCCCCCAAAAAAATATGAAGAGTCCTACGACGAAAAATACCGCGGCAAAATAACGTAGAACTGTGTGGGAGGGGGGTTTAGGCACCCTGGACTGAGTTGCCTCGGCAACTCAAGTCGCACTCTTGTGTGATTGGCCCAGTGGTGAGCCGCCCGGCTCACCACTTAGCATGTTTGAGTGACAGCTAGAACTGATGAATGGGGGTTTTCTGCATAAAAGCAGGGCTTTGGGGACTGGAACTTCAGACGTCGGCACAGGACCAAAGAATCCAAAGAGGGAGAAGCTGAGCCGACCTGCAACGACACCACCGGTGGAGCCCTGCTGAACCGACTCACCACTTCTTCCAACGACAGAGGAGATCTTCATCCCGAAGAGTCTTCTTCCTTTGACTGGTGGGGATAACCAGTTTGCCCGCCTTTTCGCCTTCCCGGATCATCTCGTGGCCGCCTTGCCTGTGCCAAGCACCCCGGCAACCGGGATACCATGTTTTACCACTACCACGAATAAAAGGGTAGTACCTTTTAACCTGAGAACTCCGCGGCTGGTTTCTTCCCTGGCAGTGCAACGACCTTCAGCTTTCCTCCACGTCGAGATATTCTCTTTCTCTGGACGACGCCGCAACTTGCACCCGCTGCCAGGAACAACTGCCCCCGCTGGAGGATTCTCTCCACTTTCAAGGTACTGTGTCCACCTGGCCTCCCTCGCAACGGTCTGTGTCGGGTGTCTCTTAAATCCTCAATTTACCACTTGGGTTGGCCCTAGGCTGGCTAACTGAACTTTTCTGAGCTGAACTAATTCCTTTTTGAACTCCCTAGAAGACTTTTCAAGCCGTTTAAACTGTGTGATCTTGGGCGCATTGGTGTTCTACTCTCTCCATGAGGGAGCCTGGCCTCTGAACATTTTGCTCACAAGTAGACTGACTTTCCTGCCTTGCTGGGTGCTTCTAAAGTATTGTGTTGTGTGCTTTTCCTAATTTCTGCCTTTTCCCTCCCCTTTTCTTAACTTATTAGAGTGCCATCTTTAGTAAAGCGCTCACCACTGTCTGGAAATAAGTAGTGTTAACTAAGACTTGTCTAATAAGGAATAAGGGATATAAATATATTAATAGTGACAGTGTTTATGAACTTGCTTACAATAATAGTGCTGCAGTGTTTCCAAGTGTGTCTTTTAACAAATAATTATATACTTTGATACCAAAGCTCTGGTCAGTGTTTGCTTGTGCTACTGTATTTTGGTACCCATCTTGTATACTCTATATACTGTCTAACTCTTCTTGAGAGAAGTCTGACTGCTCAGCCACAGCTACCAGGTAAATCTGGGTGGTACAGACTGCTACCAACAGGGTATACTGCCAACACCTGTAGTCTTAAGCCTTTTGCAGTGGTCCCTAAGGGAACTGCACAGGTTTCTGCCTAACATGCGGTACGTTGCATTTGATAATATCTGGGTTGGCACAAGCTTGGTCCGAAAAAAACGTTCATAACTCTACCCTGGAGAAATGAAGCGATCCAAGCTGTGGCTTTGGAGGAGACATTGGCAGTGGACGATAGGAGGTGACAGAGGGTGCTATGATCCACAAGATCAAAAGCTGCCGGAAGGTCAAGTAGTAGGAGGAGAGCGGGTTTGCCTGCATCTCTGAGATCATCAATTTGATTTTTGAGGTCTAGAAGAGCAGTTTCCGTCCCATGGCCTGCATGGAAACCTGATTGGCGTAGACCAAGAAGGTTATTGGCCTCCAGGAAGTTTTGGACCTGCAGATATGCTGCCTTGTCCAGTATTTTTAGAAGGAAAGGGGCTGTTATAATGGGTCTATAGTTCCCTGGGACGGTAGGGTCAAGTGCGGGTTTCTTCAAGAGCGGGCGTACCCAGGCTTCCTTGAGACCTGCAGGGACGATACCCAAAGTGAATGAGGCATTGATAAACGCTGTCAGGAAGGGGGCTAGGGTGGAGGCACATTCTTTAATAAGTTGAGCAGGACAGGCGCCCCCTTTACAGTTGGACGGCTTACTCGTTTTGAGGAGAGCAATGACTTCCTGTTCATTCATTTCTTTGAAAGAAAAAGGAGGGGAGTCATGGGTGGTCTTACAGTGGATGTCAGCCATTTGTTGGCTTAAAGCCGGTTGATGGGCGATGATTTTACTTTGTAGGAGGTTGAGCTTGTTCAGCATGGCAGACTGGATACTAGTGCACCAGTCTGCATTTTTGGTGGTGGAGGGCGGGATGGGCGCTGGAGATTCAAACTCTCTAAAAATAGCAAATTTTTCTTTGGAGCATGATTTATCGTTGGATATCCTTGTATTCAAAGAGTTACTCTTGGCTTGGATGATGGCAGCTTTATATTCTTTGGCAATAGACTTGAATGCTGCTTCAGTGGAGTGACAAGGTTTGGCTAACTAGGCAGAATGTGCAACTCTCTTTCTAGCACGCATTTCTAGAAGATCAGATGAGAACCACGTGTTCATGTGTCAGCAGGGCAATGGCTTCCACCGTGTGGGTGATATTATTGTAGGTAGCAGCCAAGTATCAGGGTCCTTGGACAATGGTGCCTTGAGGGCAGGCGATTGTAGGTAGGGCAAGAGCCTTTCCTTGGTGAGCTGCCGGGAACTCCTGCAAAAGGCTGGAGGCAGTGGGTTAACCGGCCGGGGTGGCTCGTTCGCGATGTTCAGTTTGAAAGAAATGGCATGACAATCAGACCATTGAATTGGAGAGATGGCTGCGATAGTAGGTGGGCAGTTATGATGTGTGACCCAGTCTAGGGTGCAACCTTTAATGTGGGTGGGCAATTTCACCGCTTGTTGGAATCCTAAGGAGGATAAGGATTTGTTTAGGGTCCTGGCTTGGGAGTCTGATGGGTCATACAGGCCCAGATAGAGGTCCCCTAGCAGGAGTGCTTGGGAGATTTCTTTAAATTGTTGGATATGGAGTGAAGGAGGGCGTCTTGGAAGTCAATAGTTGGACATGGAAGTCGATACACTATGTGGAGGGTGATCGTACAGCTAGGGGAAGGGTGGATTTTAAGGAGCAGATAGTCACTGTTGGAGCCCAGGTCACCTCCTTGGACTTTTCTAATAGAGATAGTCTCTTTAGCTATAAGGGCTGCCCCTCCTCCTTTCTGCAGGGGGCGATCCTGCCTGAAGATGGTGTAGCCTTGAGGGAGGGCTAGTGATAAGACTGGTCCTGAAGCTTCGTGAAGCCAGTTTCGCTGATGATTAATAGGTCAAGGTCATGGCTGCTGATGAGGTCGTGAATGTCAAGGGCGTGGGCTGCGAGCGAACGGGCGTTGATAAGTGCACAGCTGAGTGGGAACGAGTTCCTAGGCCTGGTGGTAGGATTAGGCACAATCCCAGGCACACGGGGGGCAGGTGGGTGAAGGGCACTAGTGAAGTCACAAGCAGATTGGTAGGGGCCACTGCCAACATCCCTGGCACATTAATAAGGGTAACTGGTAAAATCACAGGCATATTGGTAGGGGTCACAGTCAGAGCCATAGGCAAAATCCCAAGCACATTGGAAGGGCCCTAGGCAAAATCCCAGGCTCATTGGTAGGGGCCCTAGGCAAAATCACATTCACATTGGTAGAGACCATAGGCAAAAATCGCAGGCACATTGGTAGGGACCATAGGCAAAATTACAGGCACATCGGTAGGGGCAATAGGCACAGGCACATTGGAGGGAGATACTGACCTAATTACAGGCACATTCGAAGGTGCCGGTAGCATAGTGGCCGCAAGATGCTTAGAAAAATAAGATACAGACATGGGCACTTTGGACAAAGCTGCTGGAATACGTGCACCGGGCGAGCAAATGTCAGCTAGCACCTCGTCAGGCGTAGAGGTCGGCTGGTGGCTAATGGGAGGCACGATGGGGCCTTTGTACGTGTTCCAGTAGCTAAAGAGCCATAGCCCTGTGTGGTGTCCGGGTGCCTAGGCGTCTGCCGCCCTTGCGCGTGGATGCTGTGCCTCCTAATGCCTCCCACCATGGGATGGCGCGGCTCTGTTGCGGAAGCCAATCCTTGCATATGATGGGGCTACAGGGGCAGTCCCACGGTCAGCCTTTGGAGATGGACCTCTGAAACAGTGGTAGGCCAGATGGGGCACCGCAAGGAGCGTGAACGGTGCGTAGAAGAAACGCGCACCTAACCGCTGGTTCCTGGCATAGCAGAACGGTGCCGATGCGGCAATAGGCGCAATGCATGTGCATGCTCTGAGACGCTTGGCCCTCAAGGTTAGAAACGCTTATATGGATGGAGGTGCTGATGACTTCCATTTAGCGCCGTGCAGTAAATGGATCAACGGAGGGGTTCGAAGGGGGTTGCTTACTTTCACCTGTTCCTAACTACTCACTCCTATTTTGTCTTGTATGCTTATCTAAATGCCTGATGTAGCTCCACCATACCATGAGATGAGACTTTGCCAGTCTGAATACACACCAATTCTGTCTGTAACCCATATGCACATTCCTGCACTTCACTGATGTAGTGTGCACTTTCTGCAACTAGCTCCTAGATGCCTCAGGGCTTTGTGCGCTGAAATAAATGCAAAAATAAACAATAAATAGGCCGATTTCCCCTCTCAATGTGGACACAAAGCTGGAGGTGTACCTCCCGAAGCTGGTCCTTCCCGATCAGACAGGACTTGTTGAAAACAGGCAGGGGGCAGACAACCATCAGAAGACCCTGCATGGAATGGCATCCGAGAAGGTCTGCCAGGGATGGGCCCTACTACTCACTCTGGCCATGGAAAAGGCTTTTGACAGGGTGGGTTTGGGGTTCACGAGGGAGGTTCTCCTGCAGACAGGTATGGGACAGAAATGGATGGGGTTAATTGAGGCGCTGTACTCCTCCCCAGGCGCAAGGGTGGCGGTAAATGGGGAAGAGTCTGATAGATTCACCTTCAGAGGGGCACGAGGCATGGCTGCTGTCTTTCGTCCCTCCTCTATGCCATGGTTATGGAGCCCTGGGTGGCGGAGGTCCGGAAGGACGAGGACATTCAGGGGGTGCGGCTTGGATGCCATGAATACAAACAGCCTATTTGCGGACGATGCGCTAATCTACATTATAGCACCCAGGGACACTATCATGCATTTGCTCGAGGGGATTGCCAGGTATGGTGAGAGGTCCGGGTTTAAGATAAATCTTGTGAAATCAGTGGGCTGTGCCAGGCAGGCCGGCAACATGTTGAGCAGCTACCATTCAGGGTACAACGGGATGGGAATGGCACTTAGAATGGATCCCTCAGGATTTAGAGGTGCGCTACCAGGCTAATTTTCCATCTGTATGGGCGCAAATACAGTTGGATCTATTGTGGTAGGTGTGATACTGGAAATGCATTGGAGGGACAGGGCCTCCGTGTCCTTGTCCTGTACTCCCTTATGTGTGTTCTGTTTGTCTTCTGCACAGGAGTCCATGTGGAACTTCTGGCAGTGCAGCTCTTCCTCTTTTTGGTTGTGAGGAACAGTGACCCGTGGGATACACTTATTGCACCCATGGGTGAGGGTACAATCCTATACCCCTATCCCTAGCGTATGTTTTTTGGCACCAGAGTGTGGCTCACAGAGCAGAATATGGGCTGGAGGCAGCTCCATGCAGAATTTGACAGGTGCTCTGTGCATCCTCCATTTTGGGATACCCAGCCCCTGCCATAGGAATCAGTGGATTCCTGATAGGAGACAAGACGGCCCCTGTGGCATCTTGGTTTCTATTACCTGTTGCCTTGTTTTCCCAAAGTCCTAGGAAGACCTGATTCTGTCCCTTCCGCTGACTGGCAGTTGGGTGGAAGAACCATATTTGGTATTGTGGGGGAAGTCCAGGCCAGACTGGCTGGAGCCTTTCCAGTGACTATGTTGTGGGTACACCCTTGGGGTGAGACCTGGGTGAATGGAGTGTGTGACCCATATGCATTCCATGTTATGGGTGTCTGGTTTCTGTGTGTGTGACAAAGAATGAGACAGCCCTGCCTGTTGCTTGCCCTAATCCATATTCCTTGTTATGGGTGTCTGAGTGGAAGTGAATGGCCCGAATACCCTGTGAGCCCGATTGGCTGCCTGCCTGCATAAATGCCCGTTTGACTTATTGGCTGACTGAGCATGCCTCAGCAGTGTGAATGAGGGACAGATCTGTACATCTGGGGACCTCTCACTTACCAAATTGTTCAGAAGCTGAATTTGAATCCTTGGAGCCCAGCTGGAAGAAGGTGGTTTGCTGCTGCTCTCAGTCGACGAAATCCGAAAGCTGTTGTGTCTGTCAAGGACTGATCCAAGAGAGGAACTGGTTAGGAGACCTCTCCCCGAGCTACACGGGAACATCATGCAGAAGCTGATCTTCATCAAGGCACTCTGGAAGTCAGTCACAAAAGGATGTCAATCGGAGACTGGGTCCACCGAGACACACTGAAGTAAAGCGCCAGGACAAAGGCTGTCGACGTCCATCACCGTTGACCAGGGTTCAGAGGATTTCTGTGTCGTGTTGGGAAGCGGGACAGCTTGACGACGTGCTGCTCGACGACTGGAGCTACAACGCTCCACCACTGCCTAAGAACCTTTAAACTAAGGGCTCCCTTGCCATCACTGGCGACGGCTTTGTCCCACCAGAGGTAGTCGAGGTCGCTACCGACGACCGAGGAGAATCCGCCGGTGAGTTTCCCGCCACCTGAAGTCCACAAAGATGCAGACGAGAAGATCCAGCCGTGGTCGAGTCCCGATCATCGACGCCAACAACTGCTGCCAGGCCTACGCTCCTCTTTGTGGCACCAAACACCGTTATTGAGGTGCACCGAATGCCTGGTCTATGCAGGACGTCCACAATCTATCGTCGACAAGCACCGCAAAAGTTTCATTTCCTTTTTAACAGTGTGTGGACATTCCTTTTGTGGGGGCTTGAGGACTACACTGTACTTCAGAACCAGCCTGCATCACCTCCTGAGAGCTTAAGCCTTGGTTGCTCGTCCATTGCTACGACAATAGAGAACCTTGGCTGGGGTGCCCTGTGCCTCTACTCGGCCATATAGAGGGTAGGAGTACAAATAACCCCCCTCCAGTCTTTACAGTGGGGCAGGCCTGGACTCTCGTGGATGGCGAGGCTTGGATGACGAGACTTAACTGCATCAAAATGATGGTGCTCGAGAGGCTTCTTTTTCTGTTTCAGATGTTTCCGGTGGTGGTCCCCCAAGCTTTCTTTAAAACGGCCCAGCAGGCTGTGATACGTTTCTTGTGGGCGGGGGCCAGGGCCGGAATTCCACACAGGACCCTCACACGGCCCAGAGCAGATCGGGAGAGGGAGTGGGGGGGGAGGGGAGGGATTTGCCGATTTTGAGTAATACAGTTGCAAAACTCCGCATTATGGTTGACCACTTTGACCCGGGACCAGGGAAGCAGTGGACTGAGTTGGACAACGTGGTCTTGTTGCCACTGGTTCTGCTGGCAGAATGGTTCTGGGTTCCCCAGAAGGCAATCCTGGGAAGGTTCTTGCGCCATCCGGTCTTGAAAGTCTTTTAGTCTATATGGAAGGAGGGCGGTAACACTCACTGGTTGACGTCTTGACCCTCTCCCCTTAGCTGCATCTGGGCCCCCACTGAGAAACTTGGTTGTAGAACCGCTTCAATTTCAGAGATGGTATGAGGCATGCCTTTGTAGAGTGGGACAGATGTTGGAGGGGGGCAAATGGATAATGCTGGAGAGGCTCGAGAATGCCTGGCGATAGGTAAGATCTCACTGTTTCGGTACCTACTGCTGAAAGGGGTCCCCACGGACCGTAGGTCAGAGGAGAACCTGGGCAGAACCCTGACAACGTTTGAACAGTTGTTAATCCGGAATGTCATTGCAAGGCATAAATAAGCGGTATCGCATCGCAATTTGCGATATAATACTGCTGTTTTGCTGTGTATTTAAACAATCATGTCGCACTAACTGCGATACGATTTCTACAGCTCATTAAAAAAAGTATTGTGCCTTTAAACTCTGCCTCTGTGCACAGCATGCACTGCAGGCAAGGCAGGCAAGGCAGAAGCACCTGGGCTGGGCTAAAAACATTGTATCAATATTATGAGCCCAGCCCGATGCAGCATCACTTGGAGAGGAGGACCTGAGCCCCAACTCTCACACTTGGCTCTGGCTTCTTCCGAGGTAAGATGGAGTGCTTAGGTGAGGTTTGGGTGGGGGAACACTTCTGCAGAAAATGTGTTTGTTGGGGCGCTGGGTGTTAGCAAGTGGCCGTGCTGGGAAGAAATATTTCTCCCGCCCATTCGGGTGGGAGAAATATTAATTCCAGCCATACTTGCCATTACCCAGCCCCTCAGTAACACAGCATGCTTGTAGAAGGCTTTCAAATATTCTTTCATTTTTGTGACAAGCGTAGATTTTATCACAAGAATGAAAGAATATTTAAAGCCTTCAGGGAACAGGCAGCGTTATTACTGCAGGTGCTCGGTGTTAGCAACTGGCTGACAATAATATTTCTCCCGCCCGTTCGGGAGAAGTATTATTGAAAGCCACTTTGTAACAACCAAGCCCTGCAGTAATAACACAGCCTGCTGCTTGCAGAAGGCCTTTCAAAGGGGCTTCTGTGAGCAGCAACAGGCCCGGCTGAAGATGTATAACACCTCGGCCCCCCGACTTCTGAGGGTGAAAACAGTAGTGCAGGGTCAGAGTGGTGCATACAATTGTCTCGGGCACCAACGAAAAAGTGGCCCAGAGTTGCAAATGGGAATTCATTCCTTTTGTGACACTGTTTGAATGGTACCCAAGGGGGAGGTTTCTGATAAAATGTGATGCAAACTACATTTTAAAGAATATTTATTCAGCAACACTGGTCAAAACTATTAGCCACATAGTCCAGTAACTCATCGAACTGGGCCACATTGGCAAAAAAGGTGGCCCACTTTGACCCGAAAAAAACGGCCGCCACAAGATTTTGCATTTTTGGTTAGGCCATGCGGAGCCTGCAGTGGTGCATGGAGGTTAGCTGCCGAATTTATTGTGGGTGAAACTGGCAACCCTCTACGGCACCTCATATCCCCAGCTTGTGAAGCTCAAACATCTTGAGGGTTTCCCCTGTGTCCAATGCTGTTGTAGAATGTTGCTTTTCCTGCATGAAAAAAGTTAAAACGGACTGGAGGGCATCACTGTCAGAAGAGACTGTTGAAACACTTATTTGTATTATGAAGCAGGGCCCTTCTCCTGCAGAGTTCAAATAAAAAAAGGCTGTACATTTAATTTTCAGCACGAAACCAAGACATCCTGGTGTTGCCGATGATGACTTAAGGCCTAGCTCTCCCAAAAACAACAGATGCACACCAAGCACGTCTCAAGACACAGATTCTTAGTCCTACACATTCATTTTAAAATGGTTTTCCCAATTTTAAACCAAGCAGTAAAGCTGCTTGTGACTGTTTATGCCAAACACTTGCTATATATAAAACTTGATATATACAAATTGCACATGCACACACTATTGAGTCTTTATTGAGGTCTTTTTAACAATATGAAGGACACAGCACTGTGCTGCAACACTGACTGCATGACCTAGCCACACAGCTTTGAACTGAAAAATGTTTTTAGAGCTTTATCATTTATTTGTTTGGTCATTCATGCAGCGAGCCTTCACATTTTACACACATTGCACTAATGTCATACTTCAAAAAGGTACATAGAAATCATTTCTCCATTCTTACTAATTCAATGTCTTGAGGTACAACTAATTCTGGTCACATTAAATATTAGTACAAAATTGCTAATCAAATAAGTTCATTTGCTATTCAAAACAATTTACATTAGCAAATTCTGCTAATTAATTTATGAAAACTAATTTATGCCAAGCCTGCAGGGTTGGGGCGGGGGGATTAATGAAAAATGTTTTTTCTCTTGGTTCCAAATGCTGTTATGTCCAATTATTGCAAAAATGACAATAATACTTTGATAATAAAAAAATATAATAAATGAATGATCAAACCCATGGGAGTCTCCCTAACATTTTGGGGAATGGACTTTAGTCTCAGCTCATTCCAAGAAGCCCTACAATCTCAAGAATGAATTACTAGAAACCTGACACGCAATATATAATACTTGCACAACCTATTAGGTAAGCGTCATCATGCATTAATAAAGAATTGAATATATATATTCCACTTGAAATGCATTACATAGATTATGGTGTCAATTGTCACAAACTAGGGCATTTTAGGATATCCAATGTCCAAAATTACATTGTGCACTTTGTTCATCATGTCAATACTCTCCAGAACTGTACTATGCACTTTAGGCTATAAGGCATCCCAACTCAGGTATCTGTTCTTGAGAAATACTAGGTCTTATGAACAGAACCTACTATTTCCTGTATGAAATGCATAGTGGCAAAGATTTTACACTATTTTCTATACATATCCAATCAAACTCAAACTTAAAATGTAGGTGTGTTTGACAACAAGGCCACTAAATATGTAAACATGTATATTTAAATGCATACATAAATCCTGATGCATTATGCACTTTATAGTACCTTCATTGCCTTCTGTTCTTAAGTCATACAACATGTATAGGCAAATGTACAATCAATAAGTCGGATGCACTATGCATTTTGCCGTATGTTAAGAATTTTCTTACATATAGACACTTGTGTGTACATGGAGCACCATGCACTTTATAGCGCCTCATGCTACGCACCAGGCACTTTTCAATACATCTGTGTGAAATGTACAATGCAGCACCATGCACATTATAGCCCTCCATGCTGCACACCAGGCACTTTTCAATACATCTGTGTGAAATGTACAATGCAGCACCATGCACATTATAGCCCTCCATGCTGCACACCAGGCACTTTTCAATACATCTGTGTGTAATGTTTAATTTATGGTCTTAAAATGCACTAAACACTTTACATGATTACCGTATGTCCAGCAATTCCATACACGATTGCCTGAATACGCCAGGGTAAGAATTAGTATTTACGTGGTCACAGCTTCTATATTATACATGTGCCGATGGTTGTCTGCTCAAATATGCATACAAATATGGAGTTAACATTAACAGCCACTTACACGGGACTGCAGACTTACATGAAATACGAATCACCCGCTTATGTCAAACATGGCGGCTGCAATTGGCGGAGCATTCGCGGCTAGCAAGTGCTCCAGTGTTTGGAAATGGTAAAGGTGCTCTATGCCTGTTAGATCTTTTAAATTCCCAGAAACCCTTAAACCAAAACAATCTGACGAAGCCTGCCAGGGTGAAACACCTAGTTTGTTTTTTCTCTGCTTCTCCTTTTCCATCATGTGCCAAATAAAAGACGTTTAACAGACTTTTGGATGTCGATGTGATCTTTTGGTATCTATGGAGGAGTGCCGCAGCAAGCTGATGAAGTTGAAGTTCAATATATATATATATTAGGAAAAGATTTTACAGAGTACAAAAACGGACAGCAATCCGGGAGCAGCAGTGTAGATAAGTATCAAAAACTACCAGACATGAGGTAGCATGAAGTGTAGCGGGAGTACAGGTGTATCCAAGCAGATAAATATCAGAGAAGCTCATAACATCTATGCACCTTCTCTTGGGGGAGGAAGGATGGGCGCATGTGAATCTAAGCAAATACAAGCATCAGAAATATGATTATGGTGAGTAATGTATCCCTTCTGAGGTTGTGGAATCTGCTTAGATCACATGCTATGCATAGATTAGCGCGCAGTGTTAGGAGGAGGTGGGGAGTTGTGAGCAGGTTCAGCGGCAAATGGATGGTTTAGAACCACTTGTCCCACCTAAACGTATATATCTGCTTTGGAATGAGCGTCAATGCAGTAGTGCTGAGTGAAAGTGTGTACTGAGCTCCATATAGCTGCTTTGCAAATGCTGTCCGAGGGACATTTGCGATAACAGCCAGAGAACCTCCTGTGCTCCTTGTGGAGTGAGCACTTGGCGTGAAAGGCAGTGTCTTGTTTGATCATGTTTGTATGCATCTGACTATCCATCTGGAGATGCCATTTTTGGAAATGCGGTCTCCTTCTCTGCCGGGTGCTTTGGAGACCAACAGTTAGTCTATTTCCTAAGCAGCCTGCTCTTGTTTACATAGTAAAGTAACACCCTCCTTTACTAGCTAGTTGGATTCTGGAAGAAGGCCGGTAGCTCAATGGATTGCTTCACATTGAATTTGGAAATGAACTTGAGAGAATCTAGGATGTGTACATAAAACCAGTTTGTCTTTTTGTATGACAAAGAAAGGGTCCTGCACTGACAATGCTTGCAATTCACTAACACTTCTTATGGAATTAATAGCCACTAAGAAGGCAGTCTTGTAAGTCAGGTGTTTAAGACTTGATTTATGCATAGGCTCGAATGGAGGCCTCATGAGCTTTGAGAGTACTACAGTGAGATCCCAACCTGGCAGTGGGTTGCAAATTGGAGGGTGGAGTCTCTTTACTCCCTCGATAAATGCCTTGATGACCGGCACTTTCCACCACAATACTTTATTCTGGGAGGCGGTGTAAGCCGATAAGGCCGCCAGGTGGACCATTATAGAGTTGACTACTACGCCCGAGTCTAGCAAGTGGAGGATATAATTTAGAATGTGGGAAGGAGTACATTCTATGGGGTTTATTTGCTTAGACTGGCACCAAATTACAAATCTCCTCCACTTGTCGAAATAACAGTGTCTGGCGCTTGGTTTTCGTGCCTCCTTGAGGATATCCATACACTGCTGTGATAGATTAAGATGTCCGAACTCTATGACCTTAGGAGCCATGCTGCCAAGTTCATGGAGTGTGGTTGAGGGTGCACTGTCATTACCCCGTGTTGGGTCAATAGATTGGTTAGGCACAGGAGTTTGATGGGATCGCACATCGCCAGTTTGCGCAGATGTGGTTACCATGGCTGCCTTGCCCACATGGGAGCAACTAGGATGAGCATCCTCTGTTCTCTGTCACTCTTGTTCACTACCCTGCTCATTAAAGGGGTCGGGGTGGAAAGCGTAAACAAATTTCCCTGACCAGCTCATCCATAGGACGTTCCCCTTGGAGTCTGGTTGGGGAAACCTGGATGTGAAGTCTGGGCATTGCTTGTTTTCTTTTGTAGCGATCAAGTCTAGTGTGGGGTAACACTTGAGTTTAGCTGCCACTCGTGTTCCTCTGCTAGGGGATCTTTGCTCAGAAAGTCTGCTAGAGTTTTGAGTACCCCTGGAACGTGTTGGGAGGCTAGGAACATCCCCCGTCCGAGTGTTCATATCCATATTTTGTGCCAGTTTGGACAGATTTGGAGCGGGTGTGCCCCCTGCTTGTTGACATAGGACATTGCAGTGGTTCCGTCTGATTTGAACCGACTGGTTCGTCAGCTGCGCTTGGAATGCTTGAAGCGCTTTGAATACTGCTAAGAGTTCCAGCAGGTTGATGTGGTTCTGTGCAGTGATGCGAGTCCACAGACTGTGTGCTGTGTGGTGAAGATAGTGTGCCCCCCACCCGGAGAGTGATGCGTCTGTTGTAACGACCGCTTACGCTTTCGGGCTGTGGAAGGGTTTTCCCTTTAACAGGTTCTCCTTTGTCCGCCAGAGAAGATTTTGTACTAGTGTTGGCGAAACGACCACTAGATCGTCCCACTGACCACTTGCCTGAGACCATCGTTTCGCCAACCACTCCAGCATGGAGCATATGCGCAGACGTGCATGTGGGACAAGGCCTAGTAATCGCATTGCTTTGCGTACGCTTATCTGGTGACCGGCTTAATAGAGAGGAATTTGCTGTAACATGTTTTGAACTCTTTCCATCGATGGAAAGACTAACCCTGCTTCCGTGTTTAAGACAGCTCTTAGGAACTGTTGGTTGTGCTTTGCACAAACCTTGATTTTATTTCTCTTTTTTTGAGAAGCCCAATTGGAAGAGGAGGTTTATGGTTCTTTGCATGTTTTGCTTGCAATGATGGGGTGATTCCCCTGTGATCAGCCAGTTGTCCAGGTAGGGGTACACTGGGATTGCCTCCATGCGCAGGTGCGCTGCCACCACCGCCAGTACCTTGGTGAAAAGCCTTGGAGCAGACGCTATTCCGAAAGGTAGCACCTCGAATTGGCAGTGCTGGTTTGCTATCTTGAAGCGCACGAGTTTCCTGTGCGCTGGGAACATTGAAATATGAAAATTGGTATCTTTCATATCCAGTGTTGTCATGTAATTCCCCTTTTTTAGTAGAGTGATTACCTCTTGCGGCGTAGTCATGCGAAACTTTTGTGGCTTAATATACTTGCTTGCAGTGCGCAAATCTAATACTGGGCGCATTGTTAGGTCTTTCTTTGGCACAAGGAAGTAAGTTGATTAAGTGCCCTTGTTTACCTGGTTGGCCGGGAGGACTTCGATTGCGTTCTTTTGTAGAAGCGTGGCTATCTCCTCGAGGAGGATGCGCTGGTGTTCCTTTGAATGTTTCTTTTGTCGAGGGCGGTGGTCGTGGTGTCGTTGTAGGAGCTCTATACAGCATCCGCCTGCTACTGTGGACAGCACCCATCTGTCTGAGGTGATTCCCTCCCATGCGTGGGTGAAGCTGGAAATGCGCCCTCCCAATGGAGAGGCATGGGAGGGCACCTGAAGCGAAATGTCACTGCTTCTGAGGTGGGGTGCCACCTCGAGCGGGGTTGCCCGTCCCACGACCACAACCTCTGCGCTGTCCTCTAGGATATCCCTGGGAGGACTGACTGATTATTTCCCCAGGAAGAGCCTTGGTTCCGACTGTAATTGGACCCCTGTTGAGAACCTTGCCCACGAAAATGATGAAAATTCCCATTTCCCCTTTGGCCAGATGGCTTGTTGGTGAGTTGCCCCAAAGATTTAAGTGTGTCATACTCGTCTTTGGACATTCTCATCATGACCTTGTCTATGTCTTGTGAAGACCATTCTGCTGAACTTGGGATTACCAAGGGTTGGGAAGGAGGTCCTAAATCTTCATCTTTGGGAGGAATTGCCCCAGATTTTTTAGGGCTAGTCTCTATAGGTTTATCCTTATGAGGGATGGGCCTAGTTTTAGGTTTTTCTTTGTGAGGAGTTTTTTCCCTATGAGGGCTATTATCCCTACGATGGGTTCTTGGAGGACTTCTTCCTGTGCTCTTTTCCCCCACCCCTTGGTGCCCAGAGACGTGTTAATCCGACTTTTTGGGGCATACTACCTGATCTGACGGCAGAGCGTCAACTTTCGGATGCGGGTAGGGCCGAGGCCTCGTCTGCAGACGATCGGCCCTCAAAGGGAGTTTTACGCACGACACCCTTGCCGTCTTTCGATGGTTGGGTCTTGTCGTGCGGCGATCTCGAGCGAGAAGGACAGGCACTCAACGGACCTTTCCCTGGGTGCCGTGCATTGTCGACCCCTCGACCCATGTGTCGAGTCTCGACTTGGGGTTATGTGTTTAGTGGTGGATGGTTTTGTGGCACTTCTGCCGCCGGGTGTAGTCCCCACAACAGGGCCGCCCACCTGTCCTCCGGGGTTGGGGGCCTGCGCTTGGGTACCCGAAGCTACCCTGTCGACCTCGCCGTCCGAAACGGCGGCACCGCTGCCATCACTGAAAGCACCCTCTACCTCCATAGCCTCAAGTTGCCTGGCGTAGTGGGCACATCGTTTTGTGGACTTTAAAGTCTTCGCCTTGAAGAGCCTACACTCTCGACAAGAAGCCTCAACGTGGTCTCCTAGGAGACACAAGTTACAGACGAAATGCTGATCGACGCACAGACATTTTTTATTGCACTTGGGGTAGAATTTAAAGGGGGTCTTGTCCATAACTACAAACTATGGCAGCTGGGCCAAAAGTAGTGGAAAAAAGGGGCATATACATCCTAAAATGACCTCCCCCCCCTCTCCCTACTGTCTGGGCGGAGACTCTGGACTCCTCCCTGGAATCCCGGTCGAGGCAGTAGAATCTCGTGAAGGTGTGCGTCGACCTCCACGTAGAAGCCCTGCAGATGTCCAGCAGGGGCACACCAGACAAGAATGCCGTAGTAGCAGCCGTCGCTCTGGTCGAATGGGCTCTCGGACGGCCGGGCAACGGTCGGCTGGCCAACCGATGACAGTGCATGATGCAGTCGGAGAGCCATCTGGAAATGGAAGCCTTCAAGAGAGCCTTCCCTTGATTCACAGGTCCAAAGTTCACAAACAGCTGTGATGTCTTCCGAAAACTCTTAGTTCGGTCCACGTAGAACTTAAGCGCTCTAGCTACATCCAGCGAGTGGAAAGTCCCCTCGGCCGGCAACGAAGGCGACGGAAAGAAAACTGGCAACACCAACGGCTCGTTAAGATGGAAGTCCGACGGCACCTTGGGCATGAAAGAGGGGTGTTTCCTCAGCACCACCCTCGTATCGTGAAAAGTCAAGTATGGAGGCTTGAAGGATAGGGCCTGAATCTCTCCCACGCGTCGTGCGGAGGTGATGGCCACAAGGAACACTGTCTTCCATGACAGGAACTTCAACGGAGCCGAATGCAAAGGCTCAAAAGGTGGCCCCATGAGCCTGGTCAGCACCATGTTGAGCTCCCACGCCGGGGCTGGAGCCTTCACCGGCGGGAATTATCGGAACAGTCCCTTCATAAATTCCTTCACCAGCCGACGAGACCACAAGGACGGCTGTCCTGCAGTTCTGGTGTATCGGGAGATCGCTGCCAGGTGTATATTGATGGAAGCGTGAGCTAGCCCAGCTTTGGCCAGCGACAGTAGTTATGATAGCACTTGAGGTGCCGTAATCCGTAGAGAGTTGAATCTTCTGTGCACGGCACCAGACAGAGAACCTCTTCCACTTATGTCCGTAGCACTTGAGAGTTGAGGACGTCCTGGCCTTTGCAAGAACCTCTCTGCAGTCAGCCGGGATATCGTAATCTCCAAACTCTAGTGCTGCTGGAGCCAGGCCTGCAAGTTCAGCGACTCTGGGTCGTGATGAAGAATGGCACCTCCCTCTCTGGAGAGAAGATCTGCCTCCGTCGACAGCTTGACTGGTGGGGACGCTGAGAGGTCCAGGGGAACGAGAAAGCATCGCCTATGCTCCTCGGCTGGGGTAACTTGCTGGCGAACCTCTGGCACTTGGAGTTCGTCGCCGCTGCGAACAGGTCAATCTGGGGTTCACCCCATCATTGGAAGAGCCGATCTATTTGATCCTGGCGTAGTTCCCACTCGTGGCACGAGCGCAGCTCCCGGCTGAGTGAGTCGGCGATGGTGTTTTTAAATCCTGCCAGATGGAAGGGAACCAGAAACATCCACTGGGCGACGGCCCAGTGCCACACATCCTGGGCCTCCTCGGATAGGGCTGGGGATCTGGTGCCTCCCTGCTTCCGGATGTAGAACATCGTGGTGGTGGTGTCGGTGAAGATCCTCACAACCTTGCCCTTGAGGGACGGGAGGAACGACTTGAGTGCCCAGAACACGGCGCGGAGCTCCAAGATGTTGATGTGGAGAGACCACTCCTCCGGGAGCCAGAGGCCTCTTGCATGGAGATCACCGGTGTGTGCACCCCATCCCTCCAGGGAGGCGTCCGTCGTCACCGTCTCCAGGTGTGCTGGGGTCTTGAAGTCTGTGCCCGCTGTGAGGTGTGCACGGGTGCCCCACCACTGGATCGCCCGACGGAAAACCTTGTTGAGCGGGATCTTGTCTTCGAAGCTGCCTGCCACTTGCATCCAGCGGGCATCGAGGAACTCCTGTAGAGGACGCATCCGTAGCCTGCACAGGCGCACTAGATAGATGCATGAGGACATCATACCGAGGAGGGATTTGATGGATCTCACCCTGGCCACGTCCGTGGCTAGCAGGCGCTGCACCTTGCCTAAGATGGCCTTCGTCCTTTCCTCCGATGGAGACGCCAATCGTTCCACTGCATCAAGCTTCGCTCCCAGAAACAGCGCCACCTGCGACGGAACCAAATGGGATTTCGGGTAGTTGATGGAGAAATCCAGCTCCGTGAGTAAGCGGATGGTCTCCGCCGTGTGCTCAACAGCGAGTTCTCTTGTCCTTGCACGGATAAGCCAGTCGTCCAGGTAGGGGTAGACGTGGATCCCCTGCAGGCGCAGCCACTGGTGCTAGGCACTTGGTGAACCACCCTGGGTGCTGACTTCAATCCGAATGGCAGAGCTCTGAATTGGTAGTGGCGTCCTTGGACTACGAATCTGAGGAACTTTCGGTGTCCTTTTAGGATGGGGATGTGGAAACAAGCATCCTCCAAGTCCAACGACGATAGGAAGTCGCCCTCCTCCAGCTGTCCCAGCACGTGCTGGAGAGTGACCATCCTGAACTTCTGTGCCTTGATGTATTTGTTCAACCGACGTAGGTCCAGTATGGGGCGCCAACCGCCTGTCTTCTTTCTGACGAGGAAGTATCTTGAGTATACTCCGGAGCCCCGGAGCATCTTGGGGACAAGCTCGATGGCACCTTTCTTGAGCATTGCCTTTACCTCCAACAGCAGTTGAGGGATGTGATTTTCCTTCCTGGCCACGGGAGGAATGCTGGGACTCTTCTTTTGGAATTCGAGAGTTTGCCCGTGGGCCAGGGCATCCAGCACCGAACGGTCGGTGGAGATGGACTCCCACACGCTGACAAACTTCGCCAGCCGGCCTCCCACCGGGGTGCTTCGGTGGGGGCCCGACGCTACCGCCGGTTCAATCTTGCTTGGAGGCGGCCTTGCCGCCTTGGCGACGGCGCCGAGATCCTTCTTGCTTGCCGCGACCCCTGTAAGCCTCCTGTGACAAGGAGCAGGCCGCCTGGCGGTACGTAGAGGAGCCACCGCCCAATCCTTGGAGGCCTTGATGGACTGAAGCGACTCATCCACTGTTTTCCCAAACAGGTTGTTGCCGTCGAACGGCAAGTCCAAACCCTGGTCTGCACGTCCTGACGGAAGTCTGTCGCCTTGAGCCAGCCACGTCGTCAAAGGCAAACACTGTTGCCTAACTGGCGAAAACCGGCGTCGGCAATGTCCGTTGCAACCATTATGGTGTGGTCCGACGCCACCTCACCTTCCTGCAGAATCTCCAGGAGCTCCGCCCTCTTGTCCTCTGGTAGGAAGTCCAGTAGGGGAGCTATCTTGTACCACAGCTCCCTGTCGTAACGGGCCACTATCGCTAAGGCGTTGGCCACCTTAATTGTCGTCGCCGCTGACAAGATGACCCGTCGCCCCATGGCGTCCAATTTCTTACCCTCGCAGTCAGATGGGGAAGTAGAGGTTGAGGCTGTCGCCCCCTCTGCCTTCTTCTTGGCCGCATCTGAGACGACCGAATCCGGCGTAGGTTGAGCCCTGAGGCACAAAGGGGTGGCGTCGGGGACCCGGTACTACTTCTTGTACCTGTCCCTCTTGGCAGGCGTCGTGGACGGGTTCTTCAGGATGACAAGTCCCTCGTCCCAGATGTCGTTGAGTAACGGTACCGTGAGGACCGTCTTTCTCTTGGCCTCTCGCCGTTGATAAAGGAAACCCTCCTCATGTTCCTCGGGGCAGAGCTGGAAGAGCTCGGCTGCCCTGGCGATCATGGCGTGAAAGGAGCCAATTTCGTCGGGCGGGGAAGCTCGAGGGATTAGTGATGGAAGGTCCGTCCCGTCGTCACTACCGTCGTCATCCGTCCCCGTTTTATCCGTCGCCGTGTCATCCCTGGGGTCCAGTGAGGGGGATGAGGGCTCCACGGGTCGTGGGGGCATGAAGGACGGAGAGGGATGAATTCTCCTCTTCTTGTTCGGAGGGCTTCCCCACGGGCCCGGTTCTGGATCGTCCACCGGGGTTCGTGGTAATCTCGTCCTCATCTCCGTGCATAAGGTTTGGATTGCCATCAAAATGGGCGCCGAGTTGTCCTGAGGCACGGGCAATGGCTGTGACAGGTGGGAAGGCTGCCCCTCCACTGGGGCCTCGTTGGCGCCACCGTCGCTTTGTTCGACCACCTCTTCGGGATCCCTCCCGTGGGATCGTACCTTCACACATCTCGAATGCTCGTCCTCCTTGAAAGCATTCTGTAACCCGCATCCAGTGCAGTTCCTGAACAGCTTGGATCCGGGCGTCGAGCTTCCCTTGTCCTGGGCCATGTCCATGGTAGGCCTCAGATCTTCTGGAATCCTCCAAGAAGTGTAACTCGACGAAAATGTCACCCTTGAGGGGCGTAGAAAATTCCAAAACGGGTCCCCGTTGATCGGTAGTAGAACGGTGGAGCTTGAGGCTCGATTTAACCGAAAAATGAGAAAATCTCTTTGAAAAAAGCATGAATGATGGCTGGAAGGCTTAGAATGAATCTTAACCACTGGAATTGCTCTGGGCAACCCTCCAGACCACTGTTCTTCACCTGCCAAGCCATTACAGAAGGGGAAAGACCATATGCAAATCAGGCTTGGCCACACCCCAAAAGGGGCAGCCCAGCCCGAACTGCTAGGTCATATCCCTTCTGCACAAGACCACAAGCATCCCCAAACATGTTTCGCCCTTGTTGGGGCTCATCAGTGAGGAGTAGTTTGGGTCTCTAGGTCCAGCAGGCACGGGACCCACGTCTGGGCATATATATTATGATTAATTCAAAACCTTCCAGCCATCACCTTTCTGTTTTGCTGAAAACGCAGTAAAAGCTCAAGAGCTATAGCACGAGGACTCCCAACACTTGAACGTGCGGTAAAAATCTGAGGATGGCTGCCAGGAGAAGGGATTAGGGAGAGGGCAGTCATTGGCTGGGGGCAGTATGACCCAGAGACCAGTGATTGGTTACTAGTAAGAAAAACAGATCAGAAACGAAACTTTACCAAGGATTCCCAGCCTGACGACGGGGAATATTCATGAGCATGTGAATCCATGCCAGACCCCATGCTGGAGAACAACTGTAATACTCTGCAGCTTCCACTAGATGTCGGCCTATGCACAGCATGCGATCTAAGTAGATTCCACAAGCCTTAGAAATATATATACACACAGTTCAATATAACTTCAGGGGCATCATAGAACGTAATCCCATTTATAAACTTAAAAGCTAATGGAATTAAAGGCGATTACAATGTACCACACAAAGACTAACTACTAGTCTTGAGGAAGAATCTACATTTGGATTTTCGTACCATTAGGTAAGATACAAACAGTGGTAAAGCATACAACTGAAGCTTTGTTAACAATATCAATCTGACAATGATTTCTAATTTTACCGTTATCTCCGTTTTTCTTCCGCTTCCAATTCTCCCCCTCTTCATATTTTAATTAACATAACATTTTTGATTTTTCGTCACAAGGACGCTTTTGTATGAATTTTTACACTTGGCCGACGCGCGTCGGACAAATGCTATAATATTAAGTTTAAATATCTTCTGGACAAAATGTATTAACGTGGTATTAATGCACTACGTTATTATTGTTAATGATACCAACACAACTTCTCTACAGCTTTTATTTAGGCAATATGCCCAGAGACTGCGTTTCGCAGCCAGAAAAAAAAAAAAAAACAAAAAAAAAAAAGTTCTTAAAAATGGCTGCTGCGGACAGAAAAAGTAGTCAGTTTTCTCTTTCCGTGGCGGCTATACTAAAGAAAGAAAATGGCCGCCATGGAACAGGAGGAGTAACTACGCGGAACAATGTTTAAAAATTGGTGACAAGACAGGCGTTCTGTTACCAGTCAAGTTAAGCTTCTCCTCCAAACACACGTTTTCACGACTCCATCAATCTAATTTTTAAACATTGTTCAAGGAGCCCGAGCTCAAAAGGCAGCAGCAGCAGGGCCATCATGCCTTACAATGGAGAGCCACAACCATGGCTTTCCCCCTGCCGCCATCAAGGGGAAGATTCGTGCTATGGAGGGAGTTGTTTCCAGCCACTTGCAAGAAAAATTAAGTGTGGAAAATACAAGTACCAGAATCCTTAGAGTCAATTAACTTGCCACACCTGAAAAGGAAATTAAGACACGCCTGAAACAGCAAAAAAACACAGCCTCCCTGAAGATTGATGGAGTCATGAAAACATGCGTTTGGAGGAGAAACTTAACTTGACTGATAACAGAGCGCCTGCCTTGTCACCAATTTTTAAACAATGATTGACCATTTTACCAATTTAGGATTTTCCCCCTTCATCTGCATTAACCATCTCAAGGGTTGGTGGTCTGTTTGAATCACAAAAGTAGACCCATACAAGTATGGTCTAAACGCCTTCAAAGACCACACAATGGCAAAACATTCACGTTCTATGGTTGCCCACCTTGTCTCTGGTGCCTTCAGTTTTCTACTAATGAAGCAGATTGGGTGTTCGCTGCCTTTCTCATCCAACTGACTCAGAACTGCACCTATACCTATATTGGGAGCATCTGTCTGTACAATAAAGGATTGGTTGTAGTCAGGAGCTCCTAAGATTGGAGCTTGACAAAAGGCTTGCTTAAGTCCTTCAAATGCCTTGGTGCACTCCCCATTCCACCCGACCTTCTTGGGGAACTTCGGTGAGGAGATCACATTCAAGGGAGAAGCTATGGTCCCATAGTTCTCAAGTTCCTATAGTAACCTATGAGACCTAGAAAGGCTCTCACTTGGGTATGAGTATTAGGGGTGGCTGAGTCTTGTACTTTGCTAGGCAATAACCTGATTTCACCTCCCCCTACGTCATGTCCAATGCAGACCACTTTACTCTGACCAATTTGACATTTACTTGTCTTTATGGTCAGATTGGCCTGCTCAAGAGCATTCAATACATATCCTAAGTGGTCAATCTGTTTCTTCCAAGTAGGGCTGAACACTGCAATGTCATCCAAGTATGCCATGCAGAAGTCCTCCATCCCATTCAGAACATGATTCACCATCCTTTGGAATGTAGCACGTGCATTCTTTAGTCCAAAAGGCATAACCTCAAACGGGTAGAGGCCTCCTGGGGTTGAAACTGCAGTTTTCTCCTTGGCATGGTCTGTCAGAGCTATTTGCCAATAGCCTGAGGTTAGGTCAAATGTACGGAGGTACTTGGCTGAACCAAGTTTGTCCACCAGCTCATCTGTCCTAGGTAAAGGATGGGCATCCGTCGTAGTGACTGCATCAAGGGCTCTATAGTCCACACAGAATCTCAACTCCTTGGATCCTGCCGTTGGTACTAGCACAACTGAACTAGACCATGGACTTGTAGATGGCTCTATTACCCCCGAAATCAAGTATCTTGTTGGCCTCTTCCTTTACACGGGTTCTTACATGGTCTGACATTCTGTAACCTCTGCTTTTAACAGGTAAACAGTCACCAGTGAGAATCTCATGCTGGCGCCAAGGGGTCAAGCCTGGTGATAGTGAAAACAGAGGGGCAAACTGATTTAACAGATCTTTGCACCCCTCCTGTTGTTCCAGTGTCAGATCAGAAGAGAGATTAACTTCAATCTTCTCATCTAATGGTTGTCCCCTGAGGAGGTCAGGTAGAGGCTCACTATCCTACTCCTACTCCTCCTCCTCCTCCTCCTCCTCCTCCTGAGCAGAGGCTAGAAGCAACGCTCCTAGTTCAGGTCTAGAGACATAGGCCTTTAGGCGGTTGATGTGAAAGACCCTGGGGGCCTACTTAGGGTTGCCTAAGTCCACCAAATAATTGACCACTCCAAGTTCTCCCCACAATCTTGAAGGGTCCAATCCATTTGTCCTGTAAGGCCCTCCTTGTAGGTACCATAACTAGAACTAGCTGGTATTGAGTAAACTCAACCATGTTGGCCTTCTGGTCATGCCAATGCTTCAGTTCAGTGCAGTTGAAGTCATAAGGGTATTCGGATTCTGTCTCCTTCCCTATTCATGTTAGCACATCATGAGCAGAATCAATTATGTCACTTTAAAAAAATAATTAAGGCTTCTGCTTTCGTCCCTACAAATAGGTAAATGTCCCTATTCGAGAGAACAAGCTTGCTGTCCCTTGGAGTATGGTATCCTTAGTGTGGCGATGATGTAACGCCTATCTGAGGGGAGAGAAATAAGAAAGCACTCCCTAGCCTGGCTCACTACTTTCCTACGCTAAAAGGTGCACACTAAGGGCAGTCAACAGTCTTCTTTAATGGTGTTGCTGTCCCTTCATGTGACTCATCATAAAAGACGGTGGTGTACCCACCGTTTAGTGGAACTAATTCCACTGAGTTCTGGTAAAACAGTATATATGTCTTATATTCCAGATCACTGCATGATTATCGTGAATCTGGTAGGTCGGATTAGCTGCCCAATCCAACCAGTGTCGACCGGTTTCAGCGGGGTAACTTTTTTTCTGAGAGACAGAAAGGTCCTCAAGCACCTCACCACCTCCCAAGATCATTGTTTTGAAATCCAATGCAACATCCAAATTCAGAATACATAAACAGATACTACATATGTCCTGCCAAAATCCCCGTACTCACACAGTCCCACAATAAATGTTCTAAACTAACCAATCCATTCCCACAACATCATCATTCATCCGTATATACCATACCTCTCGAACAATCGTTCTGGACTCCAAAATGCTCTGTTAAGGATCTTAATTTGTCTCGAGCGTTCCTCCAAAATTCTTGGCGTGTCTTATGATTTTCTCAGGGTAGTGCCTTTCCCGCAATCTTGTTACTAGTCCTTCAGCTTGTGTGTCACTCACTTCGGGTGGAGCAATTGCGTCGGAATCTAAGAAATTGCCCGAAAGGTACATTTTCCTTTAGTGATTGTTGGTGGAAACTATTGTATTCCAAAATGGAGTTCCGGTCAGTTGTTTTGTGGTACACTGTTTCGATTTTTCTTCCTTTCCTCAGTAGTTTTAGATCCAGGAAGGTCGCGGTCTCCTTACTGCTTTCTGATGTAAACTTTAGGAAGGGCTTTTGTGAGTTTATGTGATAGGTTAAGTGCCTGGCTTCCCTTCCCTCCCCCCTCTGTCGAGCTCTCCTCACCTGAACTGCCGGAATTGCTGTCAGGGTCCTGCAAATGCCTTCGAGTCAGGTAATCTCTCTCCTTTTTCCGATGAGCTTGCTTGTCACGGAGGGAGGCCACCGTGACCGCTGAGGCAAACAGCTGTCCGAGGGCCCCCCTTCCAGAATCAAGCCGGAATGAGGGAAAAAAACCCAAATGGGGAAAAACCCTTGTGTCTCCTATGGTCCGCAGCAAGGAAGGTGTGTCCCAACAGAGAAATGGGATTCCAGGTGAGCCGGAGGAAGATCTTGCACAGGATCCGTCTGGTAGCTCTGTAACCAATACTGCCGGGAAGCAGGAGAGTACTGGAGCGTAGGAGTGGAGAGCCCGAGGGCCGGACACCCCGGAAAACACCCACCAGCCAAGGCAACCAGAGGGTGGAAGGCCAGCGGTAAGATAAGCAGCAGAAAGAGGTTCCCGCAAAGAAACGGGGAGAGAAGAGGGGACCGAAGAAAAAAAGGGGCGGCACCTATCTGCGAGGACGGGGCCGCAACAGCAGAGACCAGGAACCGCCGAAAGGTAGCGAGAATAGAAAACTGGAGGAGAGAGCAAGGTAAGTGACAGGGAATTCCGCTAAGAGCAAGAGCGAGAGTAAACAAGGACAACGAGAGACAGGAGCAAAGGAACCCGGAAGAACGAGAACTTCCGTGGTAGTTGCAACGCAGGGACCGCTGGGGTAGGGAGGAAAGATATACTCCTAGCGGCCCCGCGTTACCAGGGAGGATCACGGCATAGACACAAAGGAGGGACTAGAACCTCCTACCTCTATGTCCCAAACTCCCAACGCGGATGAATCCGCCAGTCGGGACGCCTGCGGATGACAGTATGCCCCCTTCCTGTCCGCACCACCCCAGGCTTCCCCGGGTGCAGGCAGTGGAATCTGGCGAGCAAGCGAGGGGCATGAACCTGGGAGGCCGGTTCCCAAGAGTCCTCAGACTCCGGATAATCCTTCCAGGACAAAAGGTATTCCAACCTTCCTTGCTAAAACCTAGAATCTCCAATGTTAGAGACCTCATATTCCGCTTGATCAGGTACCTGTGAGGGAGTGTGTCTGGGCACCGGTCTGTGATGGGGATCGGAATAAAAGGGTTTGAGGAGAGAGGAATGAAATACAGGGTGAATGCGATTCAGAGAGGGAGGCAGTCAGATGGTATGCCACAGGATTAATTTTGAGAAGAATGCGAAAAGGTCCCAAAAAGCGAGGGGAGAGTTTAGAGGGCCGTGTCCATCTGGGCAAAAACCGGGTGGACAACCACACCTTGTCGCCTGGCTTCCAGTCTGGGCATTCTTTGCGATGTTTGTCTGCTCCAATCTTCGTCCGTCTCCTGCTATTCTCCAGGCTCCGCAATGCAGTGGTATGGGCATCATTGATACAACCCAAGAACTCTTCAGCCGCTGGGGAGTTGGTGAAACTGGGTACCTCAGGTAGAATGGACTTATGGTGAACACCATAGGTACAAAAGAACGGTGAAAGACCAATGGCAGAGTGTCTGGTATTGTTGTAGGAGAATTCCGCCGTAGGGAGTAGGGAAACCCAATTGTCTTGATGCTGAGTGACGTAACAGCTCAGATATAATTCGAGAGTGGCGTTTAGGCGTTCGGTCATACGATTGGATTGGGGATGGAAACCCGAGGAGAGTGCTCTCTCAATTCCCAATCGGTTACATAGGGCTGCCCAGAATCTTGAGGTGTACTGGCTCCCTCGATCCGAGATTATTTTGTCTGGTAGAAGATGTCTCGTGCAAAAACTTCAGCCATTTTAGTAGCTGTAGGAACCCCAGAGAGAGGGGAGAAATGTGCCACCTTGGAGAATGCATCTACGGTGACCATGATGCAAGAACAGGATTCGGACTCAGGAAGGTCTACGATAAAATCCGTAGAAACAAGCCCCCAGGGGCGGGTAGGCATCTCAACTTGAGTCAGCAGCCCCAAGGGTTTTCCTGTCGAATATTTGGACCGGGCACTTATCAGACAGGTTTTCACAAAGTCCAGGGTATCTCTTCTCACGGTGGGCCAGTAGAAAGTTCTCGAAATGGGCTCCAGAGTGTTGATTCCCCCCGCGTTGACCCGCAAGGCGAGAAGTGTGGCACCAATCAAGAATCTTCTTCCGCAATGGGCCTTCCGGAATATACAGCCGCTTTTTGTAGAACAGCCAGCCATCTTTCTCCTGATAGGGAGAGTTGGTGTGTAATGGCAATTGGGGAAGTTCCTGAACCACTGCCGTTCTTACCTTTTGGAGGAAAGAACCCACTAGCGCCAAAATCCGATTGCGATGAAACATGGGTTCGGCAGATATCGACGCCTTTTCCTTGCTGGAGTCCTTGCGTGATAGCGCATCCGCCAGACGGTTGAGAGACCCAGGAATGTAAGAGATCTGAAAATCATATTGCGAGAAAAGATAGGCCCATCGTGCTTGTCTGGAATTAGAACACTCCATTTCCTGTAGGGCTTTCAGGTTTTTGTGGTCTGTTCTGATAAGAAAGGGATGACGGGCACCCATAAGCAAATGACGCCATTCATCGCAAGCCAATTTCATTGCTAACAGTTACTTTTCTAGGACGGAATAGTTCAATTGACTGGGTGAGAGTGTCTTGGACAAGTAGGCTACCGGATGTTCCACACCATTGACAGCCTGGAGCAGTACCGCTCCAATGGCAATGGCCGAGGCGTCGGTCTCCAGGATGAAAGGTAGAGTCTGGTCAGGGTGTTGGAGAATCGGAGCTGAGCAGAAGAGGTTTTTGAGCAGCTTGAAACTGTTCTCGGTATCGGGCGACCAACAGTACGGGGAGGCCTCCTTCTTAAGTAAGCAAGTAATAGGGTACACTACTTCAGAGAAGTTAGGAATTAACCTTCGGTAATAGTTAGAGAGCCCCAGGAATCTCTGCACCTCTCGGACAGAAGTGGGAGCGGGCCATTCGAGAATGGCCTTAACCTTCCTCTGATCCATGTCCATCCCTTCTTCTGATAACTGGTAGCCAAGGTATTGCACAGAAGGTACCGCAAAACTGCATTTTTCGGCTTTGACTAATAGCTCGTTCTCTTGTAGGCGTTCTAGTACTTAAGTGACGTGAATTATGTGTTCCTTCAGGTTGGAAGAGAAGATGAGAATATCATCCAAATAGATGATGACGGACGTGGAAAGCATGTCAGAGAACATTCTGTCCATAAATCTTTGAAATGCTGCAGGAGCGTTTACCAGTCCAAATGGCATTACCTTATACTCGTATAGGCCGAATGGGGTGCGAAATGCCGTCTTCCACTCGTCACCCTTGGTTATTCGGACCAGATGGTATGCATTCCTGAGGTCGAGTTTAGTAAATATCCTGGCTCCTTGTACAGCCTCAATGATATCGGAGATCAATGGCATGGGATAGCGATCTCGGATAGTCACCTTAGTTAGGCCCCTGTAATCTTTACAGGGTCTAAGATCAGTAGAGTCCCTTTTCTTGATGAAGAATAAGGGGGCTCCTGCAGGGGATTTCGAAGGCTGAATAAGCCCATTCTTCAGGTTTGTGTCCAAATAGTTCCGCAACACCCGCTTCTCCATGTGTGTCAGGGAGAACATTCTTCCGAAAGGAACCATTCTTCAGTTGGGTACCAAATCTATGGTACAGTTTTCTGGCCGATGAGGCAGCAGTTTGGAGTGAAGGCTTTCTTGAAAAACTTCAGAGTACTTCGAACAATAGTTAGGTAGTGCGTAAACCCCCACATAGTCAGAGGTGAGAGTAGTAACTGGTTGAAGGTCCTTCTGACTCTTCTGCGGAAGACAGTGTTCAGTGCAATATGAAGAACAGAAACTCAGCTGGTTTTTTGTCCAATCAATTTGGGGGTTGTGTCTGCGAAGCCATGTGATACCTAATATTATGGGAAAATGTGCAGCCCTGATGATGTCAAATCGTAGTTCTTCAGAGTGTTGGAAAACTGTTAAGGATAGGTCCTCCGTGGTATGAGTAATGAGTCCGGACGATAATGGAGAGCCGTCAACTCCTATCTTCTGACCTTCCTTCCGGGGTATCCTGCGTAGACCGACCTGGTCGGCCCATAGGGTATCAACAAAGTTCCCTGCTGCTCCACAATCCAACAATGCTAGAGTTTCTACTTACTTGTTGTCTACCTTGAGGATCGCTGAAACAACCATGAGTCTGGAGTCTTGCTTGGAGTTGGAGGATGAAAAGGTAAGAGAAACATAGGGACGAGTACACAGAACTGCAAACCCCCGGACACTAGTCCCTATTGATGCCGAGGGTGTTCGTTTCCCTGCCTCTTGCTCGGCAGTTCAGTGCAGTATTTTAGAAGGTCTAGATCCGACCCACAATAAGCGCAGAGCCCCTTTTCTCTTCTTCGCCGTCTTTCGGCGGCAGTCAGAGGTGCTCTAGTGGAGCCGATCTGCATCGGTTCTTCTGAAGCGGCAGCAGGAGAGCGACCAGAGGGAGAATATGATCGAGAATCTTAGAGGAATCCTGAGCCTCGTTGCTTGCATCTTTCCGGCTTCCTTTCTTGGAGGCGATATTTGATGTGTAGCGCCGCAGTGAGTAAATCCGAGAAAGTAGGAGAGCGGGGTGATCTGGCTAACTCATCCTTGATTTCCTCTTTCAAACCCCTCCTAAAAATGGCATATTGTGCAGGTTCTGGCCAGCCTGCGCCAGAAGCTACTGTTTTGAAAGACGAGATCTCTGACAGGACGTCCAAAGAACCCTGCCTTACATCCAACAACTCTTCAGATGCAGTAAATGACAACTCTGGACGTTCAAAAGTCTGCCTTCGCGAATTTCCGAACGCTGCGTAATCTTGAAGAATAGCGTTGTTGTTTGTGACCAGTGGAGTGGCCCAGGTCAGCGCGTTTCCGGTCATGTTAGAGATTAAGAAGCCGACCTTCGCTTGGTCTGTAGAGAAGGTGCGAGGTCGGAAAGTGAAGTAGACCGTACACACCTCTAGAAATTCCTTCACCTTCTTGGGGGCACCATCAAACTTTCCCGAGGATAGTGCCGTAGGCGGTAGTTCTGGAGGCGGGGGCTCCCTGGTGGACACCATTTGTCTAAGAAGGGCGTTCTCAGCCTTGACCCCCTGGAGTTCCTGGGACATTGCTTGAATAGCCTTCCAAAGTTCCTGCACTTGCCCTTCGGCCGACATTGTGACTTTCTTTGGCATTGCAAACTGTGATAGGTTAAGTGCCTGGCTTCCCTTCTCTTCCCCCTCTGTCGAGCTCTCCTCACCTGAACTGCCGGAATTGCTGTCGGGGTCCTGCAAATGCCTTCAAGTCAGGTAAACTCTATCCTTTTTCCGATGAGCTTGCTTGTCACAGAACGAGGCCACCGTGACCGCTGAGGCAAACAGCTGTCCGAGGGCCCCCCTTCCGGAATCAAGCCGGAATAAGGGAAAAAAAAAACAAATGGGGAAAAACCCTTGTGTCTCCTATGGTCCGCAGCAAGGAAGGTGTGTCCCAACGGAGAAATGGGATTCCAGGTGAGCCGGAGGAAGATCTTGCACAGGATCCGTCTGGTAGCTCTGTAACCAATACTGCCGTGAAGCAGGAGAGGACTGCAGAGTAGGAGTGGAGAGCCCGAGGGCCGGACACCCCGGAAAACACCCACCAGCCAAGGCAACCAGAGGGTGGAAGGCCAGCGGTAAGATAAGCAGCAGAAAGAGGTTCCTGCAAAGAAACGGGGAGAGAAGAGGGAAACTAAGAAAAAAAGGGGAGGCGCCTATCTGCGAGGATGGGGCCGCAACAGCAGAGACCAGGAACTGCCGAAAGGTAGCGAGAATAGAAAACTGGAGGAGAGAGCAAGGTAAGTGACAGGGAATTCGGCTAAGAGCGAGAGCAAACAAGGACGAGAGACGGGAGCGAAGGAACCCGGAAGAACGAGAGCTTCCGTGGTAGTTGCAACGCAGGGACCGCTGGGTAGGGAGGAAAGATATACTCCCAGCAGCCCCGCGTTACCAGGGAGGATCACGGCATAGACACAAAGGAGGGACTAGAACCTCCTACCTCTATGTCCCAAACTCCAACGTGGAAGAATCCGCCAGTCGGGACGCCTGCGGATGACAGTTTAGCCATTCCGTAAATTCCTGGAGTGTACGTTCCTCTCCACTGAGCAACATCAATACGTCGTCAATATAATGGCGCCAACTCATGTTGTTTGAGAACGGGTTAGTTGGGTGGTAAATCGTCCACTCCTCGAAATCTGCGACCTATAGGTTTGCTAGAGACGGGGGAAATGTTGCCCCCATCGATGTTCCCGAGATCTGTTCAAAGAAACTGTCCTCAAGTATAAAGTAGTTTTTTGTTAGGGCTAGTTCTGCAAGTTGCATAATGAAACAGATGGGTATCTGGATCGCAGGGTTTTTGGCCCATAATGTTTTTTTAATGATCTTGAGGGTTTCTCCCTGGGGTATCTTAGAATGCAATGATTCTGTATCCATAGTAACGATATAGATGTCATGATCTAGTATTACATTCTCCAGGTACGTGAGGACCGCAGTAGTGTCCATTGTATATGATCTCATGTGGGTGACCTCATCCTTCAAAAAGAAGTCCACAAATTGGGACAACGGTTCTAGTATAGAGCCTATGCCGATACTATGGGGCATCCACGTTACGCAGAATCCAGTGCAGTTCCCTTAGGGAGAACTACACAGGATTAGGACTACAGGTGAGAGCAATAAATCCACTTTGGTATCAGTCCGCACCACAAAGATTTAGTTGGTAGCTGTGGCTGAGCAGTCAGACTTATCTCAAGAGGGAGATGAGCAGTATTCAGGGTTTACTGAATTTTACATTTAATGTAATGTAATGTTTACACAATAGGCCCACTAGGCTATGGAACAAGGAAACACTGACCAAAGCTTTGTATTTAAAAAGTATATATATATATATTTATTTTATACACTTCTAATAAAACAGATGTATCACAGTCATCAAGCAAGTTAGATTAAGTCAAAGGAAACATATACACACTCCCAAGTTGAATTGTGACCAAGGTCAAGTGAAAACTTAGCAAAATGGCACAGTGACAACTACACACAAGGGCTTCTCTAACAATTCCTCACAAGGGAGGGAAAACACAAGTTATCTAGAAATAGTTTCTTATACACCCTAGCAACACTTATCAGTTTGTGAACCAGTTCAGCAAGACAGTGCATCAGTATAGGCAAACTTAAAATGAAAACTGACCAAAATGGCATTTCACAAGGTTTAAGAAGGGACAGCAACACCATTAAAGATGACTGCTGACTGCCCTTAGTAGTGTGCACTTTTTGGCATAGGAAAGTAGTGAGCCAGGCTAGGGAGTGCTTTCTTATTTCTCTCCCCCCAGATAGGCGTTTCATCAGCGCCACACTAGGGATACCATAACCCAAGGGACAGCGATCTTGTTCTCTTGAATAGGGACATTTAGCTATTTGTAGGGACGAAAGCGGAAGGCTTAAATATTTTTGACATCATTGATTCTGCTCATGATGTGCTAACATGCCAAAGCTTCATCAGAGCCTGACCTGCTTTCAAGTTATCTGAAGCTTCTGTCATCATGGGTGTAATTTTCCTTCGGAGACCTAACACAGTCAGTGACTCTCACTGGCTTGTGGGAAGGAGCACTCTTCAATCGCTCCGTGATTAGGGCCAATGGACCTCGAATCGGATGACCATAGGGAAGCTCAAAGGGACTGAATCCAACCCCTTCCTGAGGGACTTCTCTATAAGCAAAGAGAAGGCATGCTGTCTTTCTTCTTAGGGGCTCTTCTTAAGCACATATCATGCTCTTCATATTTCTGTTAAACCTCTCCACCAACCCATTGGTTTGGAGATGGTAGGCTGTTGAGAACTTGTAGGTCACTCCACAGTTTTTCCACATGGCTTGCATGTAGTGGGAAATAAAGTTGGATCCCTGGTCAGAGATAAGCTCCTTAGGAAAACCTACTCTGGTAAAAATACCAAGTAGGGCTTTAGCCCATGCCTGAGCAGTAACAGTACTCATATGTATGGCTTCAGGATACCTGGTAGCATGGTCTACCACAACCAATATAAATCGGTTGCCTGAAGATGTTGGATGTCTAAGGGACCAACAATGTCGATTCCTACAATCTCAAAAGGGACTCCCACCACTGGGAGAGGCACCAAAGGTGCCACATTCTTGGCTCCACTCTTGCCAGTAGTCTGACAAGTGTGACAGCTTCTACAGAATTTATCTACATTGGACCCAATCTTAGGCCAGTGGAAATAAAGAGAAACCCTTTCCTTGGTCTTCTTAAAGCTTAAGTGACCAGTCAAAGGAATCCCATGGGCTAACTGGGGTCTCACCTCCCCAGGTACTACAAGTCTTCTGCAGTCTCCTGGGGTAGACTCAATAGGTGCACTGTAGAGGAGGCCATCCTCCCAGTAAAACCTGTGCTTCCCTAGGGCTTGCCCTTCCAGCTGGGAAGTTGCCTGTTGGCAAAGTCCTTCAAGAGTAGCACACGCTCTTTGACCTCTGCTGAAGTCTGCCCTACAGGGGAGGGGCCACCTTCTGCCAGTAAAGGCTGCAGCCCAGGATGGTCTTAGGATCCAATCTTCAACAGGGGGGAAGTCTTCTTCCAGCTCTGTGTCATCAGTAGCTGATTCAACCTCTTCTGGTTGGACCTCACACTCAGCCTCAGCTGCTGGAGTAGTCACAGGTGTGACTTTGGACTGTCCTCTCTGGGATGTCCTGGTTTGATGCACAGGAGGGCTATGTTTCTTGTTTCCTGAGACCTTGGGTTTCCCCTTTGTCTCTTTCTTCCTGGAAATAGAAGTTGGCTTCTTCCTGTGGACTGGGTGTTATAGGTTCTTCTGTAACAACCCACTGAGAGTCATTTAGTGTGAGCTCTCTGGCCTTCCTCGTCTGCCCCCGATTTCTTTTACTGGGAGGCCTGCGGGTTCTTGATACAATTCCAAGAGCTTTTAAGTCATTCCCCAGAAGGACTCTCCCAGACCCCTCACTTTGTACACTGCCCAGTATTATTACAGTATATTGTTGCACTGGATGAAAGCTGGTAGTATTGGAACCATCTGGATAGGGACTCCAGCAAGCTTAGTGGGACCTTTGTGTGCCTTAGCAATACCCTCAGGTTTGAAAAAGGTTTCATCCACCACTGTGATGCTGCCCCAGTGTTTCTAATGGAGGGGGGTCTCGTGACCATTTACAAGTACACTGTCCTTGTAGTATTAATTTGTGTTATAGAGTTATACACATCTATATTCTGTTGTTCCCACAGACCCAGGGACACTAAAGAAACACCGGCAGAGACGCCATTGGGGGCTTCAGCCAGTAGTTGAATGTTTCCACTTGCCATATGTAATTCTCCCTCAGGGGTAAAGGCTAAGGAGGCAGTGTGGACCCCTGAAGGTTTACCCTTGCATCTGGGATCCCCTTTCACATGGTCAGTTGACCCACAAGCATAACATTTTCCAAATGTTTTAACAAATGGAGGTTTCTGCGGTTTTGGCACCAGAGGTTTCACTAGACTGACATGGTTTCCCAAATGGCTTACCCTTCTTATGTTTGTGGCCCTCTTTTGGTTGGAAGGTTTTAGAATTCTCTTTGTCATCTTTCTTTTGCTGCTTCCCCCTTATCCTATTTATGAGTGCCCCCAGAATCCTTGCGAGTAGCCCTGTTGGCAACCCACAAGTCAGCAGCTTTTGCTAGCTTCTTGGGATCAATCTCTGTTGAGTCAGCCAAGTGCTGCCTCAGCTCAGGAGAGCAGGAATAAAAATTAGATTCCAAGAATAAAAAGATTTCCCATTCCTTCAAAAGTAGTTACTCTGTAACCCTTAACTGAACCATCTAAGTTTTTCCAACATTCACACACCCAGGTAGCCCAAAGGGTACCATCAGTCTTTTTGAGGGTCCTAAACCTCTCAAGGTACTAGGAAGGAGTTTTCCCAAATCTAGCTATCAAAGCTAGCTTCACATTTTCATACTCCAATCTTTTAAGTTCCCCCACCTCCATTACAGCATCAGTTGCAACCTGGGGGAGCCTAAACAAAAGCCAAGGAATCAACGGATTCCCTGTGAAACCCTGAATCCCATAGTTCTATTCAAAAGCACCCAACCAATCCAAAAAATCAAGTTTGACATCATACATACTCACGGCTTCTTTAGGCATGCAAGGTCCCTTTGGACTGGAAGACCTAGAAGACTCTGTGATAGAAACATTTTCAATAGACAATTTCCTCATTTAAAGAGCATGCTGCATTTCCATTTCCCTTAGTTTGATGTCCTGATGTTTGGTTTCAGCTTGGATCTGTAATCTTTTGAACTCTAACTCGTCTCATTTTTCAAGAGACACAAATTCTGGACTCAGTGATGGACCTTGTGGGTTCCCTGTGGCTAAAGGTTGAGGCAAAAGGACCTGTTGAGGTAAAGGCTCTCTTCCTGAGACTCCTCTGACTCTTCAACAATATTAGCGTTAGACTCTGAATTAACATCCTCATCATTTTCCACATTTCCTGGGTTAGTAGACGTGACAGGCCTACTACCCAGACTTTGATAATTCAACAATCTTGCAATCAGTTCATTTTTCTTTCCTTTAACAGGGAGATTCCTGATTTTACACATTTCTTTCAGTTGCTCTACTGTTAAAATGATCAGGGCTTCCTGTCTGAAGTCATCCATACCTGGCATGTTACAATTGCTTTTCTATTGGAGCTTAGCCTTGTGAAGGTTTTTAGTAGAACAAAAGCAAAGTGAATTCTTAGTGTAACAACTGTACAATATATCCTCACCGCCTGCCACCAGTGTTAGGCAAAGCTTTTATGCAGTACCCTTTGGGTGCACTACACACAACTCTGACTATAGGTATAGGAAACCCAACCTTTGGTATAAGTCTGTACTACACAGTTTGGTAGCATGTTGACCAGCAAGGCTTATCTCAAAAGGGGTCAATGTGAGCTGCAGGGGAGTTACACAGAGATTCACAGTATGGAACAAGTTACTTACCTGTAACCGTTGTTCTCAAGCATGGGTCTGGCATGGATTCACATGCTCATGAATATTCCCCGTCAGGCTGGGAATCCTTGGTAAAGAAAAAATCAGTTTCAGTTTCACTTCTGAACTGCCTTTCTCCTAACAACCAATCACTGGTCTCTGGGTCATACTGCCCTCTACCTAAGCCCCTCCCCTCTGGCAGCCATCTTCATATTTTGTAGCCCGTATAGTGGCAGTAGGACCAAGAGAAGAGCCGCAGAGGGGCAGGTGGGACGGTTTGCATGTGAATCCATGTCAGACCCATGCTGGAGAACAACAGTTACAGTCAAGTACACACATGCACAACCACGGGAGGTGGCAAGGCTCAACATTAAGCATCTCGACATCTCACCATTAAGCATCTCTTACCTCCTCACCAGGCTCACCTTCAAGCAAACAGATTGCGCAGCACTGCTTGGCAGACTCTGGATTCCTCCCTGGAATCCCTATCGACGCAGTAGAGTCTCATGGAGGTGTGCGTCGACCTCCACGTAGCAGCCCTGCAGATGTCCAGCAGGGGCACACCAGACAAAAACGCTGTAGTTGCAGCGATCGCTCTGGTCAAATGGGCTCTCGGACGGCCAGGCAACGGTCGGTTTGCCAACCGGTGACAGTGGGTGATGCAGCCGGGGAGCCACCTGGAAATGGAAACCTTGGAGAGGGCCTTCCCTTGGTTCACAGGGCCAAAGTTCACGAACAGTTGTGACGTCTTCCGAAAACTCTTGGTGCAGTCCACGTAAACCTCAGCGCTCTAGCCACATCCAGCGAGTGCAAAGTCCACTGAGTCGGCGACAAAGGCGTCGGGAAGAACACAGGTAACACCAAGGGCTTATTTACATGAAAGTCCGATGACACCTTGGGCATGAAGGAGGGGTGCGTCCGTAGCACCACCACCGTCTCGTGGAATGTCAAGTAAGGTGGTTTACAAGAGAGGGCCTGGATCTCTCCCACTCATCGTGCGTAAGTGATGGCCACAAGAAACGCTGTTTTCCACAACAAAAATTTCAGTGGCGCCGAATGCATAGGCTCAAACGGAGGAGCCATGAGCCTAGTCAGCACCATATTAAGCTCCCATGCCGGGGCCGGGGCCGGAGCCTTCACCGGCGGGAACGAACGGAAAAGTCCTTTGATGAACTCCTTGAAAAGGCGGTGTGACCACAATGACAACCGTCCCAGAGGCCTGGTGTAGCGGGAGATAGCCGCCAGATGAACCTTGATGGAAGCATGCACCAGTCCTGCAAGTACGGCAGCACCTGCAGAGCCGTAATCCGTAGAGGATCGGTCTTCTGTGCACGGTACCAGACGGTGAACCTCTTACACTTATGTCCGTAGCCTTTCAGTGTAGACGAAGTCCTGACCTTGGCAACCTCCTCTCAGTCTGCCGGGATATCGTATCCTCCAAACTCTAGCGCTGCAGGAGCCAGGCCTGCAAGTTCAGCGACCATGGGTCGTGGTGCAGGATCGCGCCTCCTTCCCTGGCGAGAAGATCTGTGGCCTCCAGAAGCTTGACTGGAGGGGACTAGGCCAAGTCCAGAAGGTCCGCGTACCAGATCTGTCTCGGCCACGCTGGTGCGATGAGGATCATCCTGCACCGGGGCTGTCTGAGTTGATTGACTAGTCGCAGAAGCAACGGCAACGGAGGGAAGGCATACAGGAACAGGCCGTACCAGGGGAAGGAGAATGCGTCCCCCATGCTACCTGGCTGGGGAAACCTGCTGGCCAACCTCTGGCACTTGGTGTTCGTTGCCGTCGCAAATAGATCGATGTGGGGATTGCCCCATCGTCAGAACAGAGATACACTTGGTCCTGCGGAAGCTCCCACTCGTGGCAGGACTGCAGTTCCCTGCTGAGTGAGTCGGCAATGGTGTTCTTCACTCCTGCCAGATGAAACTGGACGAGAAACATCCCCTGGGCACCGGCCCAGTGCCATAGGTCCTGCATCTCTCTGGGGAGCGCTGGGGATCTGGTGCCCGCCTGCTTCAGGATGTAGACATTGTGGTGGTACTGTCCGTGAAGACCCGTATCACCTTGCCCTTGAGTGATGGAAGGAAAGACTTGAGGGCCCAGAGCACTGCCCATAGCTCCAGAACATTGATCCTCCAGCAGCCACAGGCCTCTTGCGTGGAGACTTCCGGTGTGGGCGCCCCATCCCTTCCGTCTCCTGATGAGGTGGGGTCTGGAAGTCTGCGCACGCCAACAGATGCATGCAGACTCCCCACCACTGTATCGCTCGAAAGAAACTCTCACCGAGAGTGATCTTGTCCTCGAAGCCTCCCGATACCTGAATCCAACGGGCGTCGAGGAACTCTTGCAGCGGGCACATCCGTAGCCTGCACAGCCGAATGAGGTAGATGCATGACATCATGCAGAGAAGGGACTTGATGGACCTCACCCTTGCGATCTTCAGGGTCAACAGCCGTTGCACCTTGCCCAGGATGGCAGATATCCTCGCCTGCGGAGACGCCAGGCATGACACTGTGCTGAGTCGAGACCCCAGAAACCGTGCGTCTTGCGATGGCACCAAACAAGATTTCACAGAGAACCCCAGCTCTGCCAGCAGCTGGACGGTTTCTGCCGTGTGGGCGCCAGCGATCTCCCTCGATTTCGCTCGAATGAGCCAGTCGTCCAGGTAGGGGTAAACGTGGATCCCTCGTAGATGCAGCCGCGCTGCTACCGGCGCCAGGCACTTGGTGAAAACCCTTGGCGCCGACTTCAATCCTAAGGGAAGGGCCTTGAACTGATAATGTTGCCCTTGAACCACGAGGCGCAGAAACTTGCGGTGTCCCTTGTGAATGGGGATGTGAAATTAGGCATCCTCCAAGACCAGCAATGATACGAAATCCCCTTCTTCCAGCTGTCCTAGCAGGTGCTGAAGGGTGACCACCATCCGAAACTTCTGGGATCTGATGAACTTGTTCAGACGGCAGAGGTCCAGGATAGGCCTCCAACCGCCAGTCTTCTTCTTGACGAGGAAGTACAGAGAGTAAACTCTGGAGCCTCTTTGGAACAAGCTCAATCACGGCCTTCTTCAGCATGGCCCACACCTCCAGCAGAAGCCGAGGGACTTGGTTTTCCTGCCTGGCCACGGGTGGTATGCAAGGAAACTTTCATTGGAATTCCAGGGTGTGTCCGTGGGCCAGAGCGTCCAGCACCCAAAGGTCAGTGGCGATGGACTTCCACGCTCTGACGAAGTTCGCCAGCTAGCCTCCCACCGGGGGGCGCGGGTGGGGGCCCGACATCACGGTGGGTTCAATCGTGCTTCGCTGTGGAGGCGCCGCCCTGGGACCCTTGGCGACGACGGCGACCTCTTCCGGACTTACAGCTGCCCCTGTAGGCCTACTGGGCCGAAGAGCGGAGCAGTTGACAGTAGGATGATGAGTTTCTGCCGAAGCTCTTGAAGGAACTTTGGGATTTGCCTCCGGAAGTCCGAAAGGATGGCCATCGCTGTTGAAGCTTGCCAAAGGCACGAGCCGTCTCGGTTTCCGCCTTGATGGCCTGAAGGGACTCGTCCACGGTTTTTCCGAACAAATTATCTCCGTCGAAAGGGCATGTCAAATACCCTCGACTGCACCTACTGGTGAAAGTTGGTGGCCTTCATCAACCATCCTCGCCGACGAAGGAAAGCGCTGTTGCCCATTTGGCAGAATCCTGTGTCAGCAATGTCCGTGGCCATGGTAATGGCATGGTCCGATGCCACCTCGCCTTCCTGCAGGATCTCCAACGCTTCCGCTCTCTTGTCATGAGGAAGGAAGTCCAGGAGGGGAGCGATCTGAAACCAGAGCTCCCTGTTGTAGCGGGCCACAATGGCGAGGGCTGCCTTGATGGTCATCGCTGCCGACCTGACGTACCGGTCCCTCTTCGCCGGGGCCGAGGACGGGTGCTTCATCAGATGTCGTCCAACAGGGGGATTGACTGCACGGTCTTCCTCTTTGCCTCGCAGCGTTGGTACAGGAAACCCTCTTTCTTCTTTTCCTCCGGAGTCAGTTGAGAGATCCGAGGCCCTCAAGATCATGGCATGGAAAGAGCTTGTCAGGCGGTGAGGCTCTGGGTGGCGGAGATGGGAGGCCCCCCAACCCCCTGTCGTCTTCAGTGCCTGTCGTGTCCGGGTCTGTATCCTCCCTCGGTGGAGGAGAGGGGGGGTGGGGGGGTCGAAGGATGACAAGGCGGTGGAGGATGAACTCACCTCTTCTTGTTAGCAAGCACGCCTGATGGCCCCGGCTCATGGTCAAAGGTGCCGGAGACGCTGCGCTCGCCCTGGCCGCCGGGGAGCCCTTCGGAACGGTGCTCCTGGTTCCGCGGACTTGTGGAGCTTGGCCTTAAGTTGAGGCCCGCCTCGCCGTGCCACCCTCAAAGGTCTTATAAGATTTCTTGTTGTGGCTGGGGAAGGTATGCTGCCGGGAGTCAACCGTAGCCTGGGCCTTGTGCCACTCGGTGAGGCGCCTGCGCCGGTCCTTCATGGTGCGGGGGACCATCTCCTTGCAGAACGCACAGTCATCCTCCACATTCATTTGGTCTGAATGCAGACAGTAGAGGGACACGGAACGCCCGTCATCCAGGTAGATGTTCCGTAGGCCGCATCCTGGACAAATCCTAAACAGAGGCGTCAAGTCTTCCTTCTCCTCTGCCATCGCCACGCAGGGTAGGCCTTGAAGACGCTTCTGGAATCCTCCAAGAAGAAACGTGACGAAAAGTCAAAGAATCCGAAAACGGGCCCCCGTTAATCGGAAGATGGATCGATGGATCGATGGAGCTGGAGGCTCGATTGAACGGAAAAATAGAGTAGAAAAATCGCAAAACGCAGTAAAAGCTCGAGAGCTATAGCACGAGGACTCCCAACACTTGAACGTGCGGTAAAAATCTGAAGTTGGCTGCCAGCGGAGGGGCTTAGGTAGAGGGCAGTCATTGGCTGGGGGCTGTGTGACCCAGAGACCATTGATTGGTTATTAGAAAGACAGTTCAGAAGTGAAACTGATTTTTTCTTTACCAAGGATTCCCAGCCTGACAACAGGGAAAATTCATGAGCATGTGACTCCATGCAAGACCGCATGCTGGAGAATCAAATAAACACTTATACTCAAGGTTTCTTGAAAAAACTATTATTAATTTATCAGTCAGTTAGAATAAGCCTTCTTCAGAAAGGAACACTATAATAGGAACACACAGATACACTTCAATACTTTACACACTTAGTTTCTAAACCAGTAGAGACCCTTTTGGGATGACCCACTGACAACCTACACCCTCAGGTGACTTCAATAGCTAGGGTGCTGGGGACATTAATATCTCACTGTTTGCATTTAGAATTCTCTTACCAGTTGGCAAAAGGAAAAGGTTATTAGAACAAGAAACCACAAATATTCTTAAGCAGGCAAATACTTTTGGATCCCCCAAGTACAGTCATTCAGTATAATGAGCTAAGCCAAAGTCAATGGGCAAAAGTCTTATATAGGATGAAACACTTCTGGTAGGTAGATAGAAAAGTCTTTGCACAATGTTTTATAAGTCTTTGAAGAAAAGTAGAATCAAATATAAGGCCACAAGCCGATTAGACTTGTGAGAGGTTGAAGATGCAAGCAACTCTACAATGAGAGTTAAGTTCTCTCAGACTTTACAGTACCTTTGTTTTGAAGAAAAAGCGCAGTAGATGACTTCTGTTCCTGTTTAGCTCTGCAGATCTCACCGTTCCTGTGCTTCAGTCATGGGGGCAAGAGAGAGGACTTCTGGGGACTCGTGCCCTTCAATGGGATGGTCACTGCTCGCAACCGGGAATCTTTCCAACAAGTGGCACTTCAGTGTTTCAGCTCCTCAGGACTACCACAAATCGCAACACTGCGGTTTCTGGCTGTCGAGATGGACTTTGTGCTTCTGGGGTCCCACACTCTTTTGAGGGGGCTCAGGCTCGGTCAGTCCTGCTTCCTGGGAGTTTGAAAGATCTTCCTGGAGCTCTTGGCCAACTTAAAAGCAACACACACAATCTAGTGTTCTTCTCCCTGGCTATTCGGTTTCCAGCAGCAATTCTGTGGAAATTCAACCAGCTCCGAGAAGGATGTCCAGGTGGCTTACTTTGGAGTTGATTGGTCCCACCAACTGAAGGGGAGAAGTCGTCCTTGCAGGGGCTTCTCTAATCGATATGAATTTGGGGTTTCAGCACAGCAGGAGGGCTCAACCGGGCAAACCAACGGTCCAGGAGTTGCAGCAGGCATCCTCTTCAAGTTCTTCTTTGGTACCTTCGTCAAGTGGTCGACTCTGCCTTCCAAGCCAAAAGTCTCGCCTTTTATTCAGTTCTCTCCCATTCATTCCAGCCTAGCTGTCAGTCACCCAGCAGGGTGGCTGTCCTTGCCGGACAGTCAGCCGGCCAATCAGCCGGCCAATCACTACAGAGTGCATTTGGGTCTCCTAGAAGACTAAGCACAGGAAGTTTCGGGCACCTCCCTCACTTCCTGCCCACCCCAGACACCCTGGAGCCAGAGGCGGGCTTCACTCGTGAATCCTGGCAAAGCGAGCAATGGGACCAAACCTGGTTTGGTGTGCTGAGTAAATCTCAAGAAGGACCTTTCCACAAACAAATGGCGAAAAAAGAAGACTGGGGCCATTTTGACAAAAGTGGCACCCTTGGGTGCTTCACTGCAACTGCGAACGCAGCCTGCAGTAAAAGCACACCACGGTAGTTAAAAGTAAGCCACTGCCACCAGCCACTCATCGAGTAAAGGGTAACACACAAATGTTACATGAGAAACTAGACTGCTAGGAGAGCTTGTGTGCTGGCTCTAGAAAGTTACAAAATGTAAGTAAAGTCAATTTCACTTCACTGCTCTTGGAAACAGTAGTTTATCCAAGAGAGGGTATTTAAACCTTGAGGAAATCTGAAAGACTTCCCTGTGCCACTGCACTGAAGGTGCTGTGTGACACAATGTAAAAGATGATGCCTATGGAGTTTGTCAGATTCCATAACCAAAAGAAACACAAGAGTTGAAAATCACATTAAAATACATGAGAGTGGGAAAAAGAGTCCAACTCTCTCCAGGTTTAAAAAATCAAGTCCTCAAAATCCATCAAAGTTGCTGGGGGTCTGTAAGGTGGAGGGAATTGGCACATTTCTGAGAATTCTCCCTAACATTCTCCATTACAGGTACTGGCTCTATAGCACCTTTCTCTATCAGGCTCAACATTTCCTGCAACAGGAATGGATCTGGAACATTTAGCAAAGAGCTTCCCAGTGGATGATCCGAGGTCTCTGTATAAAGGAGAGGCAGTAACCTTGGGCTACTGTTTCCAGTGCCCATGCATCCAAAGTAATACCTCGCCATTCTTTCAGATGCTGTGACAGTCTCCCCCCCACACGGTGTCACAAGTCAAGACCTCAGAGAGGTTTTGAGGCGACTGAAGCAGCGGCTGATGGTAAAGACGCTGCTGCTTGGGCGGGCTTTGCACCTCTCCCTCGTCCACCACAAGGGAATATTCTTTGACAAGCCTGTCTTCTCGCTCTTCCAACTGAGGAATAGAAATGAAAGGACCTACCCTCTCCAAGATGATCCCCTCAGGTGAAATGGCTGTGGCTGCCTGATGGTGGCACCTAGGGACTTGGCTGCTGCTTTTGAGGTCTGCAGCTTTTCTAGTCTTTCGTCAGCATTACCAAATAAATAAGAGCCGTCTAAGGGCATGTTGAGGAGTCTAGATCATACGCCAGGTGCAATTCCTGACTTCCTCAACCACGCAAACCTGCGTATAACAGTGCTTGCTGCCGTGTCTCTGCTGATGCTGCCAGCAGAGTCCAAACCTGAATAAAGACTGAGAAACCAAAGGGCGTTTCACCCGCTAGTCCTCAGGGACTTGTCATCCAGGTGGCCAGGACACGGCCATCGCTTTTGGATCCAGTACATGGGGGTGGACCAGTGCGGAAGGATCAACCAGGTGAAGGGTCTTCGGTGAGTGGAGGTGAGACGGCAGATAGTGAGATGCGGTATTCCCCCCTTTTTGTTCATCTACCCCATCATATTTTTTAGGATTTGCCAGAGTCCCAACTCCCCCCTCCTTTTTTTTACACAAACACTGGGCTGAGGAAGAGGGTGACAGATTAACAAGAGTAACTTTCATACATCCACTGTGCATGTCCCGTTAATCGGATCAAGAGAAGTCAGGCACTTGACTTCAAGTGTATACACCCAAGACTAATTACCTCTCCTCAAAGAGATAAAAGGCAACACCTCAAGACACACTCTGAGCAAGGCGAAACATTATATCGCAAGTGAAGGCTGCGCGCTTGTGGATGAGACACGAAGAAAGGACGACCTAAGAGTACACTTTGATGTAAAGGACAGCTGTGAAATCAGCTATACTAAGTAACAGTGGTCCGGTGAAAGGAAGTACCCCATTCAAAAGCCTCTGTGAAAAGAACTTTGTTTAAAGTGAAAAAAGCAAATAAACAGCAAAAGTGAAATAAAGAAGATTAATTCCTAGAGAGGGGAAGAGTGAAAGCAAAACAGTGAACTTTGAGTTGAAGTGGTCCTGTGGTGGTCTGTAAAGAAAGTCACACACATTCGAAAGACTTCGACATCAGAAAGTGGTCCGAACCCGACTGAGGGAGACCCAGAGTATAATAAGCTTGGGGAAGGGAGCCCCCTCGCAGCTTTGTGTGGAACTTTACCGTGAGCGATCTGAGCCCGACCGATGGAGGACATACGAGAACTGTGTGGTGAAAGTACTGAGCCCGGCAGAAGGGGATCTTTGTGAACATTTTGGTTGAAACATTATTTTGGAAGTCAGAGAAAGAGTCTTTAACGCGGAAGGCCAGGTGGGCCTCGATCCACAGTTTTGAACTGTGTATTGTGTTGAAAACCAAGCCAGAATGTGTCATCCTGCCTACAAGAATGTCCTTACTCTGTGAGGCCTAACGTGGGAGGAGAGCTGGTTCAGCCAGCCAAATTATCATTTGAAAACGGATCTTTTCTTTTGCATACATTTCCCCTTTTTACACTTTTTGTACAAGAGATGGGGGCAGGCATTAGTTTTTGTTAGCATAGGCCGTTTTGATTTGATGGACTCCACTAGGACTGTTTTGTTTATCGGTTGATGGTCGAGACTACTCCCATCTTAGTTATAGGGCGAAATAGCAGTTTCTCCAACGCCAACATTTTCAATAAAGGTTTTTCAAATTGTATCCATTGTGTCAGTTTCAATACTTGTGATACATGGCTTCCCTACAAGAGACGCACACATGGCCTCTTTGCCATCTCTTATCAGGTTCATGAAGCAGTCTCTTTCCTCCCCTTCAGGGGTGTGATCAGCCGCCATAGCTACGCAGTCCCACATGGTAAATGTGAATTTTGCCAGTGCACATGTAGAGTTAGCAGACTTTAATGCCATGCTTCCAGCCGAAAAACTTTCATTGCCCAGGAATCAATACGTTTATCATCCCTTTCTGGAGGGATATTAGGGTACGCAGTTTGCTTGGAGGCGGATGTAGCTGCTTGGACCACTAAACATTCTGGTGTCAGATGTTTGACAGGTAGCTTGGGTCTCTACTGAATGGTCTGTATTTTTATGGGGAGGTTTCTAGTAACTGCAGAACTAGATTTCGGAACCTCCCAGTTTGCCATTATTCATTTTTGGAGTGCCACATGAAAGGGGAGTATTGTGTCATTTTGTGAACCTTTGTCCAATATGTCAGCGAGTTCATCCTGCTCAAACAGAGGAGCACATTTATGCCATCCTAAAAAACCTATAACCCTAGTCATCAGACTTCAACATGAACAGCCGGGTCTGGCTTCCCAACGTCTAATTTTGCAGAAGTGTCAACACAACCAGCTGTTTGTAGGGTATCATGCAGATCCCAGACTTTGGTCTCCTCCGAGATTAAACTTTCTGGGACATTAGGAGAATCTTTATATACATTAGGAGTATCCAAACAAAAGGTGGGACGTCATCTGATGTCTCATAACATTGATGTATTGAGGTTAAAGACTTCTAAAATGTCCTTTTAGGTAAAGGTTTAAAAATCTTTTCCAGAGTTTTTTGTGGTAAAGGCATCAATGAATCCACTGCCGGCTTCGATGTCTTGGTTTTAAACTTTATCGAGGATTTCGGCGTCAACTGTGTTGATGTCCTTGGCAACGATGGTATTGATGATTTACCCTTCGATTTATGCTTCAAGGGACTCGACCCGACGGTGTCTTGGATGATTTTTCGTCCCATCGAGTACTCGAATAATCAAGAGGTTTTAGGCTTAAGACCTGTGCTCGAGGGGAAGAAGTAGAAGTAAAAGCAGAAAAAAGAAGAAGTAAACAAAGAAAAAGTAAAAAAAGAAAAAGTAGTAGAACAAGGAAAACAAGGAGAAGGATCTATGATGCCTTCTCTTCCAACTTTTATGAAGATGAAGAGGAGGGTCTGCTCCTAGATGTATCTGCTTAGATTCACATGCTGTGCATGTATAGTCTGACATCTAGAGGAAATCGTAGAAAATTGCATCTTTCTTTCGAAGATCGAAAGGGACGTCGAGATGGGCGTGAATGTGACATGTCGTGTACCCAAAATCCCTCATGCAACAAGGTCCCTCTGGTTGTATTTCTTCTGCCATGAGGGAGCCTTATAGTCAGCGTGAGCTAGTACAGACGAGAGAAGGTGTAAGAAGTCCATGTTCCTTCTACTCCACGAGTGTAGGAAAAGTGGGCGCATGTGAATCTAAGCAGATACAATCATCAGAAATGCTATTACAGTAAGTAATGATTGTGGATCTGCTTAGAGTCACATGCTGTGCATAGACTAACGAGCAGTACCCAGAGATGGTGGTGGGATGCGTGAAGGAACAGTAGCAAACGGATGTGAGATGTTTTAGCACCGCTTGTCCCACCCGAGAATCGGACCTAAAGTGTGTATCCAGGCAGAAGTGTTGTGTAAAGGTGTAACCAGAACTCCAGGTTGCTGCTTTGCAAATGGAATCTAGAGGAACATTTGCAATGAATCCTATGGTAGCCCTTGTGCCCCGAGTCAAGTGGGCTGTAGGCGTGATGGGTAAATCACTCTTGGCAAGAGTGTAACAGTGTGATGCAGCTTACAATCCACTTGGAAAGAGCTGATTTAGAGACAGGGTCCCCTTCTCTACCAGCTGCCACTGAAACAAAGAACTGGTTTGTCTTTCTTAGTGGCTTTGTCTTTTCCAGATGGTAGATAACCACTCTCCTTACATCTAGTGTGTGGCGGCTTCTTTCTGCCACGTTAGTGGGGTTTTGGAAAAAGGTGGATAGTTTTAGGGACTGGTTTACATTGAACTTTGAGATCAATTTGGGTGCAAAGCATGGGTGTGTGCGCAAAATGACCTTGTGTTTGTGAATCGTGACAAATGGGTCCCAAACTGAAAGGGCCTGCACTTCACCAACTCTTCTTATAGAAGTGATCGCGAACAGAAAGGCAGTCTTGTAGGGGAGTGCTTTAAGGCCAGCCTTGTGCATTGGTTCAATGGGAGGTCCCATTAGTCTGGTAAGAACAACATTCAGATCCCACCTGGGAGCTGGGTTGGAGATCGGGGGATTTTGAAGTCTCTTAACCTCTTCCATAAAAGCTTTAATTACAGGAATTTTCCACCACAAAACCTTGCTGTCGGACGTGGTGTACGCCGAAAGCGCGGCTAAGTGGACTTTAAGAGAATTGAAAACCAGTCCTGAATCTAACAGGTAAGTTAGGTAAAGGACGATATCTTTAGGTGAGCAATCAATAGGATTGATGCCCTTGACATTACACCAGATAACAAAGTGCTTCATTATGCTGGAGTAGCAATGTTTAGTGGTAGGTTTCCGTGCCTCTCTGACTATGTGCATGCATCTCTGAGGGAGCTGAAGGTGCCCGACCTCAGGAGCCAGGCTGCTAAATTGAGAGCTTGAGGGCATGGATGTAGGTTCTCTCCCTGATCTTGAGACAGCATGTTGTACGGGCACAGCAGCTTCCTGGGAGGGGAGACTGACATTGTCATGAGATGGGAGAACCAAGGTTGGCAGGCTCACATAGGGGCCACCAGGATTATCGCAACTGGTTCCAATATGCACTATTCTGTTGAGCAGGGGAATCGGGGGAAAAGCGTAGACGAATCTCCCGGACCATGTTATCCAAAGACTGTTCCCCTTGGAGTGGTTCTGTGGGTACATGGTGGCATAATCTGGACATTGGGCGTTCTCCAGTGTGACGAATAAGTCGGTCTCTGGGAAGCACCATTCTGCGAAGACTCTCAGTAAAATATCATCCTGTAGCTGCCACTCGTGCTCTACGGGTACGGGGAAGTCTCTGCGGAGATTGAGTTCCCCTGGAACAAGTGTTTGAGTGCCCACTTCCATATGTTTTGGGACAGTTTGGACAGCCCTAGAGCGTGAGTGCCCCCTTGTTTGTTTAAGTAGTACATGGCCGGGTTGTATACTAATTGACCTTTTCACAATTGACCTCGGGAGAATTGACCTAATTTAGAAGGTCAATTAGGACATATATGCGTGGGGAAACACCCCGCAACCCCCCCACCCAATCCAAAAACCCCTGCAATTCCCCCACCCAATCCCCTTATATTATTTATTATCCAAAACCAACCCAATACATATATAAAATAACTAAAATAATATAAAGGTCAAATGTGCAGAAAGTCAATTAGGACCACTATATTTAGGTAAATTGTGCAAAAGGTCAATTGTAAAAGGTCAATTTGGGTAATACCCAAGGCCGTAGTACTGTCCGTCAGGACTAGAACTGTTTCCCCTTGGAGGTGTGTCTGGAAGGCCTTCAGTGCCTTGAACATTACTAGCAGTTCCAACAGGTTGATGCGATTGGATTCTGCTGCTGGAGACCACACGCTGTGCCCAGTCTGTTGAAGGAGGTGAGCTCCCCACCCCGTCAGAGAAGCGTATGTGGTGAGATTGGCTTCCACTGCAGGGGTGGTGAAGGTTTTCCCCTGCAGAAGGTTTACCATTGACCACCACTGCAGACACTGGACGAGGGCTGCCAAGACAACCACTAGATCATCCCACCGGCCGCTGGCCTGATGCCATTGGCTCGAGAGCCACTCTTGCATGGGGTGCACGCGCAGACGACCGTGAGGAAGTAGGTATACTCCGGAAGCAATCATCTCCATCAGTTGCATGGCTTTGCGTATGGTCACCTTGTGACTGGCTACATAGTAAGGGATCTGGAACAGCATGTTTTGAACCCTCTTGTAGGGAAAGATGAGCCCGTCTTTTGTACGAATTAGAGCACCCAGAAACTATTTGACCTGGCTGGGGTTTAGACTGGATTTTTTCTCGTTGATCGAGAATCCTAGTCTGAATAGGAGATATACTGTTGTCTGGGCATTTGGCATGTTCCGTACGAATCCCCTGTTATAAACCAGTCGTCGAGGTAGGGATTGATTGCCTGCACAGGTGAGCCACTACTACCACCATACCCTTTGTGAACACCCTTGGGGCTGGGGCAATTCCGAAAGGGGAGAAGCCTGAACTGATAGTGGGTATCCTCGATCATGAATGTGAGGTACTTTCTGTGTTCTGGCAACATTGAAATATGAAAGTATGCATCTTCCATGTCCAATGTGACCATGCAATCCCTCTGCTGCAGCAGTGGGATTACCTGCTGAAGTGTTGCCATCCTGAACTTTTGAGGTTTTACATACTTGTTTGCAGGTCTAAAACATGGTGCATGGTGAGATCCTTTTTGGGGACAAGGAAGTATGGAACAAGTTACTTACCTGTAACTGTTCTCCAGCATGGGTCTGGCATGGATTCACATGCTCATGAATATTCCCCGTCCTCAGGCTGGGAATCCTCGGTAAAGAAAAATCAGTACCAGTTTCGTTTCTGATCTGTCTTTCGTAGTAGTAACCAATCACTGATCTCTGCGTCATACTGACCACAGCCAATGACTGCCATTTCCCTAAGCCCCGCCTCCGGCAGCCATCTTCCGATTTGGTAGCACGTGAAGTGGCAGTATGACCAAGTGAAGAGCCGCAGAGGGGAAGGCAGGAGGGTTCGCATGTGAATCCATGCCAGACCCATGCTGGAGAACAACAGTTACAGGTAAATAACTTGTTCCTTTTCCAGCATGGGGTCTGGCATGGATTCACATGCTCATGAATAAAGAATACATAGCAGTACACACAAGCACAACCACGGGAGGTGGCAACAGGCTCAACATTAAGCAATACAACAACTCAACATTAAGCATCTCTTACCTTCTCACCAGGCTCACCTTAGGCGAACAGGTTGCGCAGCACTGCTTGGTCGACCCTGGACTCCTCCCTGGAATCCCGGTCGACGCAGTAGAATTTCGTGAAGGTGTGTGTCGACCTCCACGTAGCAGCACTGCAGATGTCCAGCAGGGGCACACCAGATAGGAACGACGTGGTAGCTGCGATCGCTCTGGTGGAATGGGCTCTCGGACGGCCGGGCAGCGATCGGTTTGCCAACCGATGACAGTACATGATACAGCCGGAGAGCCATCTGGAAATGGAAGCCTTTGAGAGAGCCTTCCCCCGATTGACATGTCCAAAGTTCACAAAAAGTTGTGACGTCTTCCGAAAACTCTTTGTGCGGTCCACGTAGAACTTCAGCGCTCTAGCCACATCCAGCGAGTGCAAAGTCCTTTCAGCCGGCGACGAAGGCGACGGGAAGAAAACAGGCAACACCAAAGGTTCGTTGAGGTGGAAGTCCGACGGCACCTTGGGCATAAAGGAGGGGTGCGTCCTGAGCACTACCCTCGTGTCGTGAAAAGTCAAGTACGGGGGCTTGCAGGAAAGGGCCTGGGTCTCTCCCACTCGTTGTGCGGAGGTGATGGCCACAAGAAACGCCGTTTTCCACAACAAGAACTTCAACGGAGCTGAGTGCAGAGGCTCGAACAGAGGTCCCATGAGCTTGGTCAGCACCACGTTGAGCTCCCACGCCGGGGCCGGAGCCTTCACCGGCGGCAACGATCTGAACAGTCCCTTCATGAATTCTTTCACCAGACGATGAGACCACAAAGACGTCCGTCCCATGGTTCTGGTGTATCGGGAGATCGCAGCAAGATGAATCTTGATGGAAGCGTGCGCCAGTCCAGCCTTGGCCAGCGTCAGTAAGTACAGCAGTACTTGAGGAGCCGTAATCCGTAGAGGGTTAATCTTCTGTGCATGGCACCAGACAGAAAACCTCTTCCATTTGTGTCCGTAGCATTTAAGAGTTGAGGACGCCCTGGCCTTTGCAAGAGCCTCTCTGCAGTCGGCCGGTATGTCGTAGCCTCCAAACTCTAACGCTGCAGGAGCCAGGCCTGCAAGTTCAGCGACTTCGGGTCGTGATGGAGGATGGCACCTCCTTCCCTGGAGAGAAGATCCGCGTCCACTGGCAGCTTGATTGACGGGGACGCTAACCAGTCCAGAAGGTCCGGGAACCATATCTGCCTCGGCCACGCAGGTGCGACGAGGATCATCCTGCACCGTGACCTCTTGAGCTGGTTGATGAGCCGGATCAGCAACGGCAATGGAGGGAACGCGTAAAGAAACAGGCCCTCCCAGGGGAACGAGAAAGCATCGCCCATGCTCCTCGGCTGGGGAAACCTGCTGGCGAACCTCCGGCACTTGGAGTTCGTTGCCGTCGAGAACAGATCGATCTGGGGAGTGCCCCACCGTCGGAAGAGGCGGTCCACTAGATCCTGTCGTAGCTCCCACTCGTGGCACGAGCACAGCTCTCTGCTGAGCGAGTCGGCGATGGTGTTTTTTATTCCTGCCAGATGAAACGGCACCAGAAACATCCCTTGTGCGACGGCCCAATGCCACAGATCCTGCGCCTCCTTGGACAGGGCTGGGGATCTGGTACCGCCCTGCTCCCTGATGTAGAACATGGTGGTGGTGTTGTCGGTGAAGATCCTCACCACCTTGCCCTTGAGGGATGGAAGAAAGGATCTGAGGGCCCAAAACACTGCCTGGAGCTCCAGGACGTTGATATGGAGGGACTTCTCCATCGGGAGCCAAAGGCCTCTCGCGTGCAGATTTTCGGTTTGCGCTCCCCACCCTTCCAGGGAGGCATCCGTGGTCACTGTCTTCTGGTGGCCCGGGGTCTGGAAGTCCATGCCCGCCGTCAGATGCGTGCGGATGCCCCACCACCGGATCGCTCGTCGGAAGCTCTCGTCGAGTGTGATCCTGTCCTCGAAGCTGCCCGTCGTCTGAATCCAGCGCGCGTCCAGGAACTCCTGTAACGGGCGCATCCGAAGCCTACACAGGCGGATGAGATAAATGCAAGAAGACATCATTCCGAGGAGGGATTTGATGGACCTCACCCTGGCCGCGTCCGCAACCAGCATCCGCTGCACCTTGCCCAAGATGGCCCTCGTCCTTTCCTCCGACGGAGAGGCCAGAAGCGCCACTGTGTCGAGTTTCATTTCCAGAACAGCGCGTCTTGCGCGGGCACCAGGTGGGACTTGGCGTAGTTTATGGAGAATCCCAGGTCCGTGAGTAGTTAAACGGTCCTCACCGTGTGCTCCGCGGCGAGTTCCCTGGTCTTTGCTCGGATGAGCCAGTCGTCCAGGTAGGGGTAGACGTGGATTCCCTCCAGGTGCAGCCGCGCCGCCACCGGTGTGAGGCACTTGGTGAACACCCTGGGTGCCGACCTCAATCCGAAGGGAAGGGCTCTGAACTGGTAGTGACGCCCTTGGACCACGAATCTGAGAAACTTTCGGTGTCCCTTTAGGATGGGGATATGGAAGTAAGCATCCTCCAAATCCAACGACGACAGGAAATCGCCCTCCTCCAGCTGACCCAGGACGTGCTGGAGGGTGACCATCCGGAACTTCTGAGCCTTGATGTATTTGTTCAGTCGTCGTAGGTCCAGGATGGGACGCCATCCTCCCGTCTTCCTCTTCATGAGGAAGTTTGAGTAATCTCTGGAGCCCCGAATCCTCTTTGGGAAAGCTCGATGGCGCCTTTCTTGAGCATCGCCTTTACCTCCAAGAGAAGTTGAGGGACATGATGTTCCTTCCTGGCCACGGGGGGGGGACGCGCGGGTACTTCTTTAGACACTCGAGCGCGTGACCCTGGGCCAGGGCGTCCAGCACCCAACGGTCGGTGGAGATGGACTCCCACACGCTGACGAAGCTCGCCAGCCGGCCTCCCACCGGGGTGCTTCGTGGGGGGCCCGACCCCACGGCCGGTTCAGTCCTGCTTCGATGAGGCTTTGCCGCGTTGTCCTCCCTGTCGACGACGGCGGGGTCCGCCCGACTTGCCTCGTCCCCTGTAGGCTTCCTGTGACGACGAACAGGCCGCTTGACAATAGGTGGAAAATCTGCCGCCGGAACCTTTGGAGGCACCCTGCTTGCCTCCGCCGCTCCGAAAGGGCGGCCGTCGTTGCTGGAGAACACCAAGAGCCTGGGCCATCTCCGTGTCCGTCTTGATGGCTTGTAGGGAATCGTCCACTGTTTTCCCCAAACAGGTTGCTCTCGTCGAACGGCATGTCCAAGACTCTGGTCTGCACGTCCTGCCGGAAGTCCGTTGCCTTGAGCCAGCCACGCCGTCTAAGGCACACGCCGTTGCCCAATTGGCGAAATCCAGTGTCAGCGATGTCCGTCGCTATCGTAATGGCATGGTCCGACGCCACTTCTCCTTCCTGCAAGATCTCTAGGGCCTCCGCCCTCTTGTCGTCTGGTAGGAAGTCCAGCAGGAGGGCGATTTTGTACAACTCCCTGTCGTAGCGGGCTACGATAGCCAAGGCGTTGGCAGCCTTAATCGTCGTTGCTGCCGATGAGATAATTCTGCGTCCCATCGTGTCCAATTTCTTTCCCTCGCCGTCCGGCGGGGAGGTTGACGTAGAGGCCGAGGCCCCCCCGCTTTCTTCCTGGCCGCCGCGGAGACGACCGAGTCCGGGGTCGGCTGTGCCCGAAGGCACAAGGGGGCCGCGTCCGGGACCCGGTACTTCTTCTCGTACCGATCCCTTCTCGCAGGCATTGTGGATGGGTTCTTGAGGAGGGCGAGACCCTCATCCCAGATATCGTCCAGTAGAGGTACAGCGAGGACCGTCTTCCTCTTGGTCTCGCGCCGTTGATAAAGGAAACCTTCCTTCTTCTCTTCCGGGCAGAGCTGGAAAAGCTCGGATGCCCTGGCGATCATGGCATGAAACGATCCAATCTCGTCGGGCGGGGAAGCCCGGGGAGGAGGTGACGACGGGAGATCCTCGTCGTAAACCTCGTTGTCTGTACCCGTCGCGGCCCTGTCCGTCCCCGTATCATCCCCACGGGTCGTGGACGGGGAGGAGGGCTCAGCAGGGCGCGATGGTTGTAAAGGAGGTGGAGGATGAATCCTTCTCTTAGGAGGAGGGCTCCCAGAAGGGCCTGGCTCCGGGTCCCCCGTCGAGAGCGGTTCCTCCGTTGGTGGTAACGGCAATCTCGTCCTTATCTCCGAGCATAAGGACTGTATAGCCAACAAAATGGCCGCCGAGTTGTCTTGCGGCACTGGTTGAGGGGATTCCGACGGGCGGTCAGGAGCCCCGTCGGCACCCTCGACGTTATCGTCGTCTCCGATGTCGGGGTCCCTCCCGACGGGCTGGTCTTCTTCCACGCCAACGCCGTGGCTTAAGACTTCGATCAGCTCCTCTTCAGAGGTTGAGGCCGAATCCACGACAACCTCCTGCCCCCCCTTTTTCTTCTCCGTCGGAGGTTTCACGGGGGTCCTGTCGATGGGAATGAAAGAGGACTCCTTCCGCGGCAGCAGGGAGACTCTGGCCTCATGGCAGGGAGACTCTGGGCCCCGAGGTCGCCACCACTGGTGTAGCCTCCACAGGCTGAGCCAGGGCCGCCGCGACTGTCTCGATGGAGGCCTTGGCCGGGTGGATCAAGGCTTTCACCACCTTAGGTGCGCTCACCGCCTTCTCCTTGGGGGGAGGGTCTCCGCCTCGCTCCCCCTCCGATGGGGCCTTCGAGCTCGACCGGGGTCTCTCCAGGAGCTTCGCCGGGTGCTCGGCCTTCCTCTTACCCATGCCAGAGCGCTGGCACGTGGTTGATGGCGCCGGGGAGGATGCGCCCTGCCTGGCACCCATAGAGCCCGACTGTTCGGCGCTCCCGGTGCCAGCGGACTCGCGTTGCTTGGCCTTCTTTTGGGCCCCCGTCGCCGGGGCGCCCTCAAAGGTCTTAGAAGACCGCTCGGACTTCTTTTTCTCGCCTGACGGGCTCTTCCCTTCCAGCCAGTTGGCGAGACGCAGATGGCGGTCCTTCATGGTCCGCTCCGACATATTGCCGCAAAACGCACAGTCCTTCTCCACGTGCGTCTTGTCCTCATGCAGGCAGTAGAGGCAAAGGGAGTGTTCATCCTCCTTAAAGACATTCTGAAGCTGGCATCCAGGGCAGACGCTGAACAGCTTTCCGGGCATCGAGCTTCCCTTCTCCTGGGCCATGTCCAAGATGGGCCTGAGAAACTTCTGGAGTCCTCCAAAAGCGTGGCTCGACGAAATCTTCACCCTTGAGGGGCGTATCCGACACGGGTCCCCGTTGATCGGATAAAGAAACTGTGGAGCTTGAGGCTCTTTTGACCGAAAAAGAGAACATTTTCCTATGAAAAAAGCGCGAAAAAAGCACTAAAGCTCGAGAGCAATAGCACGAGGATCCCAACACTTGAACGTGCGGTAAAAATCTGAAGATGGCTGCCAGAGGCGGTGCTTAGGGAGATGGCAGTCATTGGCTGTGGTCAGTATGACGCAGAGATCAGTGATTGGTTACTACTACGAAAGACAGATCAGAAACGAAAACTGATACTGATTTTTCTTTACCGAGGATTCCCAGCCTGACGACGGGGAATATTCATGAGCACGTGAATCCATGCCAGACCCCATGCTGGAGAAACTGAATAAATACCCTTGTTTACCTGGGGAAGGGGGGGCGACTTTGATGGCGCCCTTTAACAGCAGGACTTGAACTTCTTCCAGCAGTATGCGCAGGTGTTCTGGCGATAGGCGTCTGCTTCTCGGTGGGTGGTAGTGAGGTGGTCGAACAACTCGATGGGCAACGGTCTTTAGTACCCCTGATCTGAAGTGATCCCCTCCTAAACGTGGATGAATGAAGACAGGCAACACCTGACCGAGAAAGCATGGGAGGGGACATGAACCGGCGAGAAGAAGTAGAGTTTCTGCCTCTACCCTTGCCCCTACAAGAGCCTCTTTGCTGGTATTGGAAGTTACCAGATGAGCCTTGACCGGTATTGCCCCTGGGGCAAGCGGGAGAAGTATTGGCCACAAAAGGACAGGCATGCGTTATAGCCTCCACGCTGGTGAAAGGGTTTAGCTGTGATCTGGCTAAGTGGCTTTAGAGTCGTGTGTTTTTTCTTTGCCGTCTCTAGGGCGTCATCAACCGCCTTCCAATAAAGGTTGGAATCCTCCACTGGCTTGTTAGAGATGCTTGAGTTCCGAATTTGAACCCATAGGTTTTTAACCAGGCATGCCTTTTAAGTAGAGTACCCTGGGTGAGGGTGCGCCCAGCGGTTTCCTCCGAGTACAGTGTGTTCTTCAGTATGTTATGGGTTACTTGTCTGCCTTCTGCCACGACCACCAGCAGGCGTGATCTGGTGGGCTCTGGAACATCCTGAAGACCATCCTGCACTAGGCCCTACTGGACATCACTAACTCACCAGGAGCGTGGTGTTATTTGCGATCCTTGTGGAGTAGGCCACAGAAATGGTGGCCCGCTTACCCAGGGCGTAAAGCTTCTTGCAGTCTTTGTCTGACGGGGACTCTGCTGAGGACAGTGATACTCCCACTCTCCTCCGAGTGGTTGTAACTACCAACGAGTCCCGAGTGGCATGACCCCTAATGAGGTGGGGCATCGGAGGGTGATGGGCGAATTCATTTCTCAACCCGGGGGTTAACTGCCCGTGTGAGGGACGGGGACAGCAAAGAAGGGGCCAGGCACCTCTTTATCGAAATTTGGCAAAGGAATGGTTTGGCAAGTTGGAATCTTTTCCTTGATGATATCCTCCACAAATCCAAGTCTGGAACGGCTTTGTGCGTTGCAATTTTAAAATGGTAGGCTGCTCTTTTTAAAATGGAGTTGAGCAGCATCTGGTCGTCAACAGGTGACAATTCTCTTTGTGGAGCAGTAGAAGGGAGATCTAGGCAGATGACGTCCGGGTCAGCGGTATGAGTCGGTTTAAGCCAAGGGCCCTGGTCCTCTGCCTGATCCCGGTCTGGGTCCTGATCAGCTGTCTCTTGATCAAAGGGGTCAAGTTCTTTATAAGAATCCTCCTGGGTTGGGTCATCTGGGACATTCAGGATGTCTTCTTGGTGTCCCTGTGCAGAGGTGGGTAGTTTGTGCAATTTGGAGGAGATGGGACAGGAGTCCACTTCCCTAGGTCTCGTGGATAAAATATCTCGGTCAGCCTAGTCCATAGAGAGGAAGCTGAATGGTCAGGAGGAGGGAAGGGCTGCCCAGAAGGGGGAGATTTTCCCAATAAGGCCTTAGAGAGGCTGGGGGTCCTCAGAATAGTCCTCTCGGAGAGAGGAGGTGCCTTTGTACTCCTTGGCTGCCGAAATTATTTCCAAAAGGCTCTCGCAGAGCTTCGGCAGCTGTATTGAAGGTCTTGACGTGCCTGAAGTCGCAGTCGAGGACTCCACTAGGTCCTTAGGCGCTTGTGCACCCTTGGATGGTGTGTCGAAGACAGTGATTTTTTTAGGGAGAATGCCCGTTCCAGATGGATGCGCAGTCGCATGCCGCCATTGTGATTGCGTGGGGGGCTTTGTACCGTGAGGCTCTGAAGGTGCCGTCAAACTTTCCAGCGGCCCTGTGGACGACTAGCGCTTCTTTGATGACTCCATTGAAGAGGCCTTAGGGGTTGTGTGCTAGAGTACACGTGGTGCGTGGGTGCCCTTGTCGCCAGGGTATGATGTCCCAATAACAGTGTCAGTGGCCTGTCTGGGCCGGGACGGGCATCTGGGAGCACACAGGCTCTGCTGAGAGGTCAATGGCTTCCAATTCAGCACCATGACTGCCGACAGATTCCTCGTCGTCCAAAGCGACGGCGCAGATGGGGGAAAGGTTTTCGACCTGCATAGCGTGGGCCGCCCACCGTACGCCTGTCTTTCAACATCTTCGGTCGAAAGAGTTTACAGGCCTTGTACGAACGCTCGTAGTGGTCACAATGAAGGCACTGATTGCATCGGCAAAGGGTGTCTTTCCAGGGAAAGTTGCTGTTACACAACAGGCAGAATTTAAAAGGAGTCCTCTCCATAGCAGAGGTTAGCGGCAGCCAGACCAAGAATAGAAAGAAAGGAGTGAAGGAAATACATTCTCAGAAAGAATAAAAACCCAGGGCCCCACTCTCCCTAATGTAAGGGCCAGGCCAGAGGGCTGAAGCCACACGGTCAACAGTCGTCGAGCAGTTGCAGAGGTCGTCGGCGGCAGGAAACCCACAAAGCAGTCATCAAGAAGTTTGTCCAAGTTGACTAGACGACCGTAGGCTGTGGAAACAAATTTAGCATTATAAAACTTACGAGCTCCGCATAAGCGACCAACTATGTTGGCAGAAAAAAACAATCTGAGGAACCTCGACGCGTGAGGGATTTTGGGTACACTACACATCACGTTAGGGATAGTGTTATAGTCACGCCCACGTCGATGTCACTTTCGATCTTCGAAAGAAAGATGCAATACTTTGCGATTTCCACTAGATGTCAGACTATATGCATAGAATGCGATTCTAAGCACCTTCACAAGCATCAGAAACATATTTAATGCAGATCTGTGATGGACATTTTGGCACTGCATTTTAGGCACTTCCTAAAGCCGGTCTTCGGAGTAACAGGTGTCGAAGACAAGGCCATATCGAAAACGTTTTCTAACGAAAACTGAAGCGCGCAGTAATTGTAATTCACGAAGCCGTCGCATTTGCTGGAAAACTGAACTGTAGCCAATTGGCGATGCGCGTGGTACTTATACTTGACGATGACGTCAATCGATATGTAAGCTCTCGAGGGACATCCGATCGACCGTGTCGACGCACAGGACCCACTGCAGAGACTTTTTTTTCTTCAAAGCAGCTGAAGCTGGAAACAAAGATATCATACGATGAGGAATACGTGGGAGGATACAATCCATTTGAAATTATCTGTATCGGTACCTCTACAACAGCAGCTAAATGTGTTCAAACAACAGTGGTATAGGTCTTTAGTTGCTAGTTTTCTTGCCGAAAGCAACGTCTTCTGGGAGGTCCCAAACTTTATATCTTAGCATCTCAGAAACCAGGTGTGAAGGTTCAGTGTTCCGATTCCTGGGTGAAGAAGGCCTCTCTCTTGCAAGAGTAGATCCACTCTCAGGGTAAGACGGAATGGAGTGCAGATGAACAGGTCTAGAAGGTCTGGGTACCACATCCACATCCACATCTGAGGCAAATCAGGATCATGGATTTCCCGATCTTCGTCCACCTCCCGATGACATGAGGGATGAGGACTGGTGGGAACGCGTATAGGAGTTGAATTTCCCACTCTGGAGCAGAAGAGGTTGCACTTCCTTTTGATACTGGATGTGATCAGATCCACTTGAGGGGTTCCACAGAGGGCAAATCTGTAGAAGGACTTCTCATGGGAGATTGTGCTCTGCCTGCTCAGAGCTTCTGCCATTTTATTCGCTTTCAGGAAAAGGTGAACAGCCGACCGAAATCCCGTTTTGTAGAGCTCAAAACCAGAGCTGCATTGCCTGCTTGCACAATGGTAGTGAACTTACACTGTTGAGGCAATGCACGGCCACTGTGTTTTCCGTCATTATCAGGACATTCTTCCCGTGGATAGAAGACAAAAAGGATATCAGCGCCAGTCTGATCGACCTCAGCTCTAAGAGGTTTATGTGCAGTGTAAGGGTGGAGACTGACACAGGTGGCATGATTTTTGGCAAAGACTAATGAAATGAAAAAAGGAAACCGAACTATCCCTAACTCTAAGACGGGTTTCCCTGCCTCAAAAGATATCTAACCCTTACAATTAAAAATGAACAAAATTGGACCAGTCTCCAGAGTGTCTCCCTTCTTCTGGACAAACACAGTTCACAAGTAGGGGGAATGTCTCCCTTCCCCTGGCCTGTCTCACGTCCCTGTTGAGCCCCTACAGTGACTCACTTGGCCAGACCTGTTATTCGACGTTACCAGGTACTGCGACAAAGAGGACTTGTTGGAGGACCTTCTGCACGGATCTGTGTACTTGACTGGTTCTTCACAATATCCCTGGTATACACCCCTGCCAGTAATACAGTCTCTCCTCCAGAGGGACCCTCACTCCATCGTTATACTTTCTTATCCTTGGGTCCCCAACCCCTTCACATTGGTGTCTCTTTCTCGGGTCCTCGACCCCTTCACATGGGCTTTCTCGGGTCCAAGACCCCTGTTTCTGTGCTTCTCTCTCGGGTCGGGTTCAAGACCCCTTTGCATTTGCTTCTCGAGCCCCAGACCTGTTTCTGTGTATCGCTCTCTCTAGTCCTCGATCCCTTTACATTGGGCTTCTGTCCCTGCTTAAGATCCCTGGGCCGCCCCTGTACCTTCAGTATGGGCTTCCGGTTTCTCACCTTTGTCTCTAGCTTCCTCACGTCTTCCGACGGTTCTTCTGCTCTGTAACCTGTTAGTGCGTTGCCGTACGCGGCTCCTCAGCACTTCTGCTGCGTGTATCTGCTGGGCAATCTTCCTCTACGCCCTCTTGCTTCTGGTTCCTCAGTCGCTTCCGGCAAGCAGGTAGGGACGTAGTCTTTCCTTCCGCCACGTCCCAATCAGTAGCTGCATGTCCAGCACCTCTGTCTACGCATTGCTGGTCTTGCTCGCAGTGCCTCCACAGAGGGACTGACAATGTTGTTAGTCCCTCTTCTCTTTTTAAGTTCCATGGAACACAAATGCAAAACTGCTCAATGCAATGGTTCTTTCAAGTACAGCGCTTATTCCTCGTCTCATTATACCGAGTTGACAGTTTAGTAGAGTCAGTCCTGATCGTCCTAGTCTCAGTACTAGTGGTACTATTGCTATGGGAAAAATACATGGGGGAACTTGTGTGACCAGAGGAAGGAAAATAAGGTGAGGGAAGAAAGGTGGGTGTGGATGTATCATACCGTGCTAACCCATGATGTCCTCCCTGTGTCCCAGAGGGGGAATCTGTCCGAATGAGATCCAACCGCCAAGCACCACCCCAAGGGGGACTATCGGGTAGCGGCCTCACCTCCCTGACCTCATGGAAAGGGTCTTGCTCCCCTCCCCTGTGGGGAGAAGGGACATCACAGTATTTGTCACAGTAGACTTGATTCTGATGGGGACCAAAGTCCGCTCATCGTCAGGTTGTTTATGTCTGCTCACCATCCCATGAGGGAGGCATCAGTGAATACAGTTCTCTCCAGCCAGGATTGCCAAAAAGGTTCCCCGATCATCACCTTCTCCTTACAGGCCCACCACAGGAGATTGTGTGCTACCTTGCTCGGGACCTGAAGAAGGTCCGTCATCCTTCCCCAAGAACTGCAGCTATTTGGACCTGTGGGCCCATTGGAGGGACCTCATCCTCAGACGGTCCTCCTGCACCAGGAAAGTGGAGGACGCCATAAGCCCAGCCACCTCAAAAAGTCTAATGCCAGTAAATATTGGGCATTTTGAAATCTCATTACCATCTGCAAGATATGCTGAGCCCTCAAATCGGGAGGCAAAGCCTTCACAGAGAAAGAATTCAGGACCGCTCCAATAAATTGAAGCTTTTGAGAAGTTGTCACTTGGGACTTTTTGAAGTGGAGGGAGAAGCCCAGTTTGTAGAGGGGGCAGCAGGTGCTGTTGAGATGACCCAGAGCCTGTTCAGGAGAGCAAGCTCTGATCAGCCAGTCGTCAAGCTAGGGAAATATGTGAATCTCTTCCTCTCACCACCTCCATCAACTTGGTGAAGACCTTCTGGGTGGACGTAAGTCCGAAAGGCACAAGTCGAAATTGATAGTACTGCCAATGGGGAATCTCAGGTGCTTTCTGTGCATGGGAATTTCAGATACATGAAAGTATGCATCCTGAAGATCGAGTGACACCATCCAGTACTAGAGCTGAATGGCCAGGAGAATCAAGAACTTGTTTAGGCACCTCAGATCCAGAATGGGTCACAATACGTCTTTCTTGGGGACCAGGAAATAGGTGCAGTACCAACCCTGTTTCTGGTCTGCTACAGGTACCTTCTCCAAGAAACCCCTCTCTAACAGGGAGAGAATCTCCTGTAAGAGGTGCAGATCTGGGTCCGGATAAGATTGCTCAACCGGGGCAATAGTGTGGAGGTCTCTTCAGAAATGGGAGATGGAACTTCTAGGCCACTGTTTGTGGTGCCCATGCATCCGTCGACGCCACTCGAGTAGACATTTCAGAGGCCTTTCGACTCTGATTTTAGGTGCGCAGGCTAAAGCCAATCGATTCCCTGCCAGCCTTGGAGGATGCGGTTGGGTCAGCGGCCTGCTTAGGTTCCTTGGAGCCTACCTTTGAAAATATCTCCAACATTTTTTCACAGGAGTGTGCCCATTCGCCCTCTGAGATGTATGGCAGGCGAGGAATCTGACGAAGAACGAAAGCTCAGTTTCTTACACTTACACTTCTTACACTTCTTTGAACATGAAGAGGAAGAGTGACTCGAATCACTCTTGGATCTGGATCTTTTGGACTGTTTGGATTGTTATTTGGGCCTTTCCGGGGTGGAACTTCTACCTTCAGAGGATTTTCTTTTTAAGGGCTGGAGGATGGAGATTTCGAAACTGACGGGCTTAGGGTGAGTCCAATGACAAATGAAAAGCAAGAATTGGGTAGGTCAACATGACACATGAGTGTTTTTGGAGAAACATGCTGAGAACTGGGGCCTTATAGATCTGATCGTTCCTGATAGACGGGTAAAATTGTAAATTTGGGAGCTTAAAATACTGCCCAAGTAGGGCGATGGCCCCGCTTATTATAGAATCAAGCCCAGGTGGAGATCGTTCATTGATAGCTAAAACAACATATCCCCCAACTTTGAGTGGATACGAGATGGCTGGGGGTGGATGTAAAACGAATTGTTGGAACATCCACACTGTCGGGCAGTTTGAAAGGGCAAGTTGATGTGGTTTAGCGTGTCTGTTTTCTGGGCGTGTGGAGAGCGAGAGAGGCAGGGAACTCCTTGGATGTGGGGCAACTACAACTCCTTTCATATAAATGTCTTATCTTTTCAAGATTTGAACTGTTGTAAGAGTCGGCAAAACAGAGATGTGACTAATAATTGGTCTAAAGACAGTAGAGCAGGATACAACCAGCAATACAAAATCTGTAATTTAAAGACTAGGATATAAATACACTATATATTTTATTATATGCTTTGAACATTTGTTTGTTATTGTACTGATGGGGATGTTTCTTTTCCCTTTTGTTCATTTGTGATGTGGCATGCAGAAAATAAAGACAAGGCAGAGAAATTATTGGCCAAACGGTTTAACACACACAAATGTGATCCGAAATGGAGTTTATATATGTCCTGAGGATGGCTGTGGAAGGAAAACTATACCGTATACCCTGCCTGAACTCGAATCGACGTTGTACTAGCTCAAGTTCCATTAGGATCTCAATGTGTATAGTTTGTATAAACGCTTGTGGCAATTGATTGTATCAAAATGATATATGCCATGATTGTAAACCATTGATGCATTTATGGACAACAAATAATATCCTTATTGTATGACCTGCTTTTTTGATAAATTGTTCTTGTTGCGTTATTTGCACAAGTACGACTGGATTTGAATGAGCATAAATGAGGTTAGTGTGGATGAGTTAAAATGTTAGATCACAGTATGTTGTGCGTGTTAATATGATGAAATTGTTAGACTACAGAATTAACTGTGGTTCTCGTTTTTTAAATGATTTATAGTGTGTGTATGTTGACTTTATATACCTTGATTTTTACAAAATAAAATAAAAGAAATTGTAAAAAAATTTACTGAATTTGATCTTTATGAGAAGAGATTGGTGTTGAATATGTATAATTAATTGAATGCAATCAGAGTCAGTATATGCCATTGGTACATAATTTTTTGTGATGTCCTTGGGCAAGCTTCGACCTGCTCTGCTTCAGGGCCTTACTGGTCAGGAGCCACATTAGACAACTTCATGGTTTTCGCCAGGGCAGAGACAAATCCTGTGTGGATCAGTAATCGACTTCTTAGAATCACAGTCTGCACATCACTTGAAGCCTGTTTTCTGCATAGACATTGTGACAAAGTCAGAAAATTCATAATATTGTAGGAAGTTCGAAGAAAATTACACAGGTGAGTCGAAACGTTCCGAGAGCGTGCTGTGCTTGCGGAAAAATTGAACTGAGGCAATGGGGAATGCTATTTATACTACAATCAACGCCACATACGCACGCAGCAATGGTAACTGTCAAAGGGCATTGATGCCAGCCACACAGTGCCCCCTGCTATCAGAAAAAAAAATCTTAGACTGCAAAGCGGGATATGAATATATCCAAGATGAGGAATCTGTGGGAGGACACAATCGTTTAGAAACACTTCTTCCATAGTGCAGCACTGCAGTTTTTCAGAAATGAAAAAAGCCAATGATTGGGGAGCTTGTTGGTGGGGTTGGCTATGGGGGGCTGGAGGGGTCGATGCAAGCAATTCCCTTGGTAGTCCTGTGGGAAGGCAGGAAAGACAAGAGCTCAAAATTAAAAATGATATTGGGAGGAGGGTCACATTAGGTTATGGGTCGGAGAGGGGCAAAGAGGACCAAACAGTTAGGAGGGCCACTTTGCGGTTTACGTGGTGCTGCAGAGACAGTTTTCAGGCAGATAGTTTTCATCTTACCCAAGGTAACATGGTAAGACGCAGTTGAAGGGGTAAAAGAAGTGTGCCACAGGAAAATGCGTGGGAAATAGGACAATATGGGTCAAACTGATTTTAACAGTGGGAACGAAGTCGGTCCCTAAGAATTATGAGAGGCAGTGGGCGGTGGAGAGCACATTTCAATTATTTGAGCAATGATTATCGCAGCAACATAAGGCTCCGCTGTGGTAAACGCAAGTATGCCAACACATGAAATTGCTGGGAGAAACCTATCACAGAAAAGAAACGGACAGAGAGAGAAAAGGGCGTTATGGGCTACTGCTCACCATGGTCTTTTAGCCTCATTAAGGAGACTAGGATAGTGGCCGAAGGCCATGGACGGTCACATCTGGTTATTTACTAGTGTTGGGCATAAGGGCCAAGGTCATATCCTAGCCTTTTAGCCTAATGTTGGTTATGTGGACATTGGCCATGCTCTGTGGGATGTGATCAAGTATTGCAACGTGGACAGTGGCCACCTGCGAATGCAATAATAGATGGGATAGGGTTGTTACTAACGCCACAGTCTTTAACGTAATAGTTTCAGAGTGGACAGTGGCCACAGCTGAAGGCCTTGGCCATTGGGTCATGAAAATCAATTTAAAAAACTTCAGTTAAGATGATGCAATTAATCGCAACAAAACGCATTAAATTCGGTGGGTGAGAAGACGACTACCTTAACTCAAGAGTCTCTTCCCCTCACCCCCATTGCTCAGCCCATGAGGTCACAGCAGGGATCAACAATGAGATCAAACATGACATCATGGGGACTCAGTTAAGATTGCCATCACCTCCTGCCGAATTTCATGTGTTTTATTACAATTCACTCAACATTATTCTTTAAGTAACGTGTGTGTGTGTTCGTGTGCGTGTGTGTGTTCTAGAAAGTTACAATGGTAAGTAAAGTCAATTACACTTTCCTGCTCTGGGAAACAGTAGTTTATCCCAGAGAAGGTATTTAAACCTTTTGGAAATCTGAAAGACTTCCCTGTGTCACTGCACTGAAGGTGCTGTGTGACAATGTAAAAGATGATGCCTAAGGAGTTTGTCAGACTTCACAACCAAAAGAAATACAATGTTCAAAATCACATTAAAATACACGAGAGAGTGGGAAAAAGGGTCTGGCTCTCTCCATGTTAAAAAAATCAAGTCCTCAAAATCCAGCAAAGTTGCTCGGGGTCTCTAAGGTGGATGGAATTAGCACATTTGTGAGAATTCTCCCTAACGGTTTCGCTAACCACTCTTGCATTGGACGCATATGAAGCCTTGCATGTGGCCGGATGATGATGATGCATCACGCCATCATACTGAGAAGGAGTATAGTCTTTGACTGTTATTGGTCGAACGGCCGTATAACAAGGTATTTGTTGAATTAGGTTTTGGGACCCTCTCACTGGAGGGGAAGACTAAGGTGCCTTTTGTCTGAATGGCTGCCCCTAAGAATTGTTCTTGCTGACTGGGGATCAGGCTCGACTTCTTTTCATTGACAGAAAAGCCCAGTTTGTATATAATATTTATTGTTTTCTGTGTGTTTAGCCGACATATTTCTGGCATGTCTCCTGTTAACAGCCAGTCGTCCAGATAAGAATACACTGGAATACTTTCTCTGCGTAGGTGCACTGACACTACTAGTAGAACCTTCGCGAATACACCAGGGGCTGATGCAACCCCAAAGGGGAGCACTTGGAATTTATAATGTGCTTCATCACTTTAAACTGAAGGTATTTTCGATGTGCAGGCAGCATTGAAATATTAAAGTATGCATCTTTCATATCCAGTGTTGCCATAAAGTTCCTCTCTTCAGCAGTGGTCTGCCTTCTTGACGTGTTGTCTTCCTGAATTTTTGTGGCTTTACATATGAGTTTGCTGGCCTTGGTCCAGCACAGTTTTTTCTGGTCTTTCTTTGCAACAAGGAAGTACACAGAATAAATACCTTTGTTTACCTCTGATGGTTGAATAGGTTCTATGGATCCCTTTTGTAGCAGTATCTGCATTTCATCTTATAGAATATGCAGATGTTCTACTGGTATCCTTCTGTGTCTTGCAAAGTGATCGCTTGTTTGTTCTTGAAACTCGATGCAATTTAAATTTTTTACCGTTGACACCGACCACTTGTCGGAGGTGAGCCACAACCATACGTGGGCGAAGAACACGTACCTTTCTTACCTGGTAACGTTCTTTCGATGGGATGTTCCGACGATCACCACAGCTGTGTTGCCTCGGAAATTTTTTTGGCGTCTGCGTCCTGCGTCGTTGACGAAGATACGCTGTCCTCGAGGGCCTCCGTCGAGCCGACGTCACCGGATGTTATACGTAGGACGCACAACGCCCGTAGCCTCAGTTGTAGTTTTTCCCCAGAACGTGTGGCACCTCTCTTCTGCCAGCATGACTACAGAAAGCCTTGCGGAAACAGAAGCTGCAATCACATAATTAATCATGTAGCCAGGCTGGGAGGCTACGGTGTGGAATACGTCGTCGGAACATCCCATCGAGACAACGTTACCAGGTAAGAAAGTAACTTGTTCTTCGAAAGGGTTTGGTTCCTCCGACATATTCCACATCTATGACAGACTCCCAAAGCAGTACCAACGTATGGATGCGAGAAAAGAATTTAGAATTTCATAATGGCCAATTAAATTGCAGAATAAAGGACCGCCTTGCCAAAGGCCAAATCTTACCCATGGATAGAATCCAGGGAGTAGTGTTTTACAAAAGTATGGAGAGAGGCCCATGTGGCTGCTTCACAAATGTTACGAATGGGAACACACCTCTGCAGAGCAGTAGAGGCAGCCACACCCCTGGTAGAATGGGCCCGTAAGCCTACCGGAGGGTCCTTACTTGCCAAGCGCTAACATTCAGAAATTGTCAAGATAATCCATCTAGACAAAGTCTGCTTAGTAACAGCTTGTCCCAAACGCCTTCCAGCATATTCAACAAAGAGCTGATTGTCCACTCTGACCCGGGACATGCGTGAGATGTAGAAACTTAAAGCTCTCCTAGGATCCAACCTGTGGAGCCGCTCCTCTTCCTCACCAGGATGTGGAGGAGGAAAGAACGCCAGAAGAATGACCATATGGCTTGACTTAAATTCCGACACAACTTTCGAAAGAAAAGAAGGACGAACCCTAAGGACAACCCTGTCCTTATGAAACACCGTGAAGGGTGGCTTAGCAGATAGTGCCTGCAACTCAATCACTCTGCGAGCGGAAGTAACCGCAACTGAAAATACAGTTTTAAAGGTCAACAGTCTCAAGGGACAAGAATGTAACGGCTCAAATGGAGCACCCATTAGGAATTTTAGAACCAGGTTCAAATCCCAACCAGGCACCTGGAAAGGTGACGGTGGGAACACATTAGTGAGCCCTTTCAGAAACTGAGAAATTAAAGGAATTTTAAAATAAGAACACACCTCAGACGAACGCTTGAATATGGACAGCGCTGCCAGGTAAAATTTAATGGTACCCACCTTGTGGGCTAATGAAAGCAAAAAAGACAGAACCACAGGAATGGCACATGAAAAAGGATCCACATTCTGAACCCTGCACCAGTCGCAGAACTTTCTCCAACGGCAACGGTACAGGGACTTTGTTGCAGGCCTTCTGGCCGAAAGCAACACCTCCATCACGTCTTCAGGGAGGTCCCAATCCTTATACCTCTTCCTTTCAAAAGCCAAGCATGAAGGTTGAGAGACTTGACCTCTGGATGGAGAACCTGGCCCCCCTCCCGTGAGAGCAGATCGTCTCGGTAGGGAAGACGGCGTGGAGGGCAGATGGACATGTCGAGAAGGTCCAGGTACCACATTCTCCGGGCCCATGCCGGAGCAATGAGGATCATTCTGGAACCGAACCTAAGTAACCTCTGAAGCACTAGCTGAATGATGGGGACTGGAGGAAACTTGTACAGCAGTGGGAAGGACCACTCCACTACGAACGCGTCCCCCAAGGCTCCTCTTGGAGGAAATTCCCGCGAGCAGAATCTTTCGCACTTCCGGTTGACACTGGTGGCGAAGAGATCCACTTGTGGGGTCCCTCAAAGGGCGAAGATCTCCAGGAGAATCTCCCGAGCCAGCTCCCACTCGTGAGGGACCTTGCTCTGCCTGCTCAGAGCGTCCACCGCCTCATTTTCATCTCCGGCCAGATGAACTGCCGAGTTCGAAATTTCCTGCTGGATGGCCCAGAACCAGAGCTGCATCGCCTCTCTGCACAGAGGAAGTGACCCTGCCCCCACCCCTCTTTTGTTGAATTAGTGCATGGCCACTGTGTTGTCCGTCAGAATAAGGACATTCTTCCCTCGCACAGTTGGCAGAAAAGCCTTCAGGGCTAGCCTGATGGCCCTCAGCTCCAACAGATTGATATGGAGTCTGGACTCCGACAGAGACCAACGACCGCTGACTCAACTCGTTGGCATGAGCTCCCCATCCCGTGAGGGATGCATCCGTCACGATCGTCACCTCCGGCTAGGGTAGCCAAAATGGAGCCCCCTTCATCAGATTGCCTTCGACGGCCCACCACAGGAGATCCTGGGCAATCGAGGGCGGCACCAGAACGGGATCTGACATCCTGCCGGAGGATTGTGACCACTGCATCTTGAGAGCCCACTGCAGAGATCTCATCCGCAGCCTGGCCTCTGGCACCAGAAGAATGCAATGCCATGAGGCCTAGCAACCTCAAGAACTCAAATGCTGGGAGACTCTGGGCATGTCGAAACTCGTGCACCATCTGCAGAATGTGAGGAGCCCTCACCTGGGGAGGGAAACACTGCCCCAGGGATGTGTCGAGCACCGCTCCGATGTACTGGAGCCGCTGGGTTGGTGTCAAGTGGGACTTCTTTAAATTGAGGGAGAAGCCCAGCCTGTGAAGGGAGTGGCAGGTAATTGACAGATGATCCAGGACTTGCTCGGGAGAGCGCACCCTGATCAACCAATCGTCCAGGTAGGGGTAGACGTGAATCCCCTCTTTTCTGAGATACGCTGCCACCACCACCATGAGCTTGGTGAAAACCCTCGGGCAGAAGTCAACCCGAACAGCAGGACCCGAAACTGAAAGTGCGAGTCGCCAACCATGAACCTCAGGTACTTCTTGTGCTTGCGATGAATCGGCACATGAAAGTAAGTGTCCTTGAGGTCGAGAGACACCAACCAGTCTAAGTTGAAGGGCCTGGAGGACTTGAGAGAGAGTAACCATCTTGAACTTGTACTTCCTGAGGAGTTTGTTCAAACCATGCAAGTCCATGATGGGTCTCAATCCCCCGTCTTTTTCCTGGATCAAAAAAGATATGGGGAATATCATCCCTTGTTCCTCTCCGCTACAGGCATCAGTTCTATTGCGCCTTTCTGCAGCAGGGATTTGATTCCCTGCGCAAGGAGTGGATCCGTACTCTCCAAAGAGAGATTCCCTAGTGGATTGTCGCGAGGCCTCTGCCGGAAAGGAAGACAGTAGCCGTGGGCTATGATCTCCGGAACCCACACATCTGAAGTAATGGCAAGCCATTCTAAAAGATGCTGCGCCAGCCTTCCCCCAACCGGCGAACCATGGGACATGGCCTCATGAATGAGCTGAAGCGGCTGTGGCAGTGCCTGAGGGCAAAGAGGCAACTGCCCGAGTGGCCTTGGCACCTCGAGTACCTTGTTTTCCACCTCTGGTACTCCTACGTTGGCCCCTTTGACTTGCAGCTCCACTCGATCTACCAAAGGTAGAGTAGTATCGAAAGGAACCTCCCCTCCATTGCTGTCCCCTAGGATGAAAAGTCGGAGGTTGGCGAACTGCAGAGCTCAATGACTTTGCTGCAGCTTTGGAGGTCTGCAACCTCTCAAGGCTCTTGTCAGCCTTGCTGCCAAAAAGATGGTCACCATCAAAGGGCATGTTGAGAAGCCAGGCTTGCACATCGGAGCAAACCCCGACTTCCGCAACCACGCAAATCTGCGCATCACGGTGCTCGCCGCCATGCACCGGCTGACACAGTCTGCCACGTCCAGACCCGACTGAACGGATTCACACATGGCATCCTTGCCATCCTGTACAAGGGCAAGAAAGCCATCCCGTTCCTCCTCTTCGGGAATATGTTCAGCCGCCAATGAAACACAATTCTACAGAGTGCGAGTGAAACGTGTTAAGGCACACACGGAGTTGGCTACTTTCAAAGCCAGGCCCCCTGAAGGAAAGACTTTCTTCGCCCAACCGTCAAAACGTTTGTCGTCCCCATCAGGAGGGATGGTAGGATACAACGCTTGTTTTGCTGGGGCCGTAGCTGCCTGCACCACCAAACATCTCCGGAGTAGGGTGCATGGACAAGTAGTGGGGGTTGCCACTGGCTGGGAGGGAGGTACTTTTTCGGCAACAACTTACCCACTGCTGGGAGACTCTCCGGAGCAGTCCAAGCCGCAGCCACCCTTTCTTTGCAAGGCCATATGGAATGGCAGTACCGGGTCAGTTGGTGGACCTTGGTCCAAGATATCTGTCAGGTCATCCTGCAGAAAATCCACTGGTGTCACAGACCACCCAAAGTACTCAGTTACCCTCGACATCAGCCACCTGTACAAGGACTCGGCGTGCGTGCCAGGCTCAGGCCTACCGAACTCTACCTCCGGAGAGGTGTCCAGACCACTGGTGTCGTGCAACGACTGACGCAGGTCTTCCATCTGGCTATGCCAGATAATTCGTCAGGAACCTCATCAGGAACCAAACCTTCCTCAGACCCTTCCAGCCTCTGGATTATATTTCTGAGGTGGAGGAACAAATCCCTGGAAGAAGGCACAGAAAAGGACTCAAATACAGGCCTCACTGACTTCTTCAGGGCTTTCCTCAGAGTTTCCACCGATGCACAGGGTACCTCCGGCAAAGCCTCCACAAAAGGCATTGAGGGCGTCGACAGAATCTGCGGTGAGCGTGGCGCCGATGGCTTCGACACAGGCCTGGAGGGCGGAGCCCAGAGTGTGTCCTTCGATGGCCTTGGCACCGATGGCATCGACGACTTCCTCTGAGGCGGAGCCTCGAGAGAGTCTTGACAGACATGGCGCCGATGGCGTTGACGTCTTCTTCGAAGACCTCACAGGCTCTGGCGGCCTCGAAGGCGTTGAGGAACGGGACCTGCAGCTGGCATGGCTAGAGCGATCCACCTTGTACGATCGGGACCTCAAAGGTTCCCGATGATCGCGCCGACCACCCGAGCCCGAAGGCGTGCGAGCAGTGGCCCTAGCACGTTCCCTTCCAGCTTCTTTCGAAGGCGCGGACGGAACGGAGCCCTGCGATTGGAAAATCGCCATCATCTCCGTATGAAATGCATCCCATTCCGCACGAGTACAGTGCTCGTTGAGACAAGCAACCTGCCGACGGGCTGAGTCCTCGGACGAGGACAGGGAAGGCGACCGGTGACGGCGCTTCCACGAGTGCCTCGAATAACCGGAGGATCGGCGGGAACCACTCCGGGACCGAGACCCCCCTGGACTTATGCCGACGACGGGGAGTCTCGCCTCTCGACTCGTCGGTCGAAAGCCCAGCGGATTTCGACTTTCGGGGTTTGGCAACCCTACCGACAGAAAGCTTCTTCCGCTGCTGCAAGGCCTTCGATGTTAACGACTGGCAATCGTCACAATCATCCGTGGCGTGGTCCTCACCGAGGCACCAGAGACAGGCGTTGTGCGGGTCCGTAAGCGACATCTTGGAACCGCAGTCCTGATACTTCTTGAATCCCGACCGCGGGGTGGAAGACGAAGACATGCTATCTTCACTAACGAACAAGGTCGAAGAACCGATAGAATAACTCAGAAGAACCGAGGCGCACCGAGATCTCCGAAGCGAACACGTTTGCGGAAAAAACAGAACTGAGGCTACGGGCGTCGTGCTTCCTACTTATAACATCCGGTGACGTAGGCCCTTGAGGACAGTGCATGGACGTCATCGACGCAGGAGCCGAAAAATGTTCCGAAGCAGCACAGCTGTGGCGATTACCTTTCATAGATGTGGAATAAGTCGGAGGAACCAATCCCTTCGAAATTAGGTTGTGGGACCACCACCCCCCTTCTTAGTGGGGTGATATGGGAGGGGACCCGCAACAAGGCTCATGGATATTAGCAGTACGTTCTTCTACATGGTCCCATTGAGCCCTATTGAAAACTAGTCATTAAGGCTGTGTTCTTAGCAATGCGCATTTGATATGCTTCAGAGGCTGCCAATTTTTTACCTAGGGAAAAAACATTTGGTTTTTGTCAGGAGGGGCCTCTGATGTAGCCAAAGGGGTACCTGCCCTATTGCGTGTTGTGGAAAAGTATGGTTTTAAGTGACGCTTGATAAACAGAGGGTCGGTAGGTGGTTTGAACCTCAACTTGTGAGTTAACTGGTTTTGTTAATAATGGAGTTGTTAGGGAGGGGTCTAGTCGTCTCTTTACAGATTTAAGTATAGGAATGTACTAGCTAACCTTTTTCTTGTCTTTGAGGAAGTCATCTACAAAGTCTGTGTCTTCCTCAGATTCGTGTGTGTCCATTTTGAAATAATAGGCTGCTTTTCTAAGCAGATCATATTGTAGTAAGTTGTCATCAATAGGCGAAGAGGAGATGGGGTCTTCAACGTCTGGTGAGGGCAAAGGAAGGTCTTCTAGGTCTGTACTTGTGTTATCCTCCTCAAAATCTTCATCCTCATCTGTGTATATCTCAATTGCCACTGGCTCCTAATAAGGGACATAGGGTGCAGTTCTTAATTGCTGGGATGGTACATCTTCTTCTAAAAACTTTGGTTTGTGTTTAAGAAGGTGTTTTTCTAAACATTCCATAAATGAGGCCATTTTGCTTATAGTGACCTCAAATCTTTCTTTTGCCCATTCCTCTGATGAACCTAGGGACCCTTGTAGTGGAAAAGCAACTTCTTCAGTTTCAAACTGTTCCTCTTGTTTCTTTTTCTGGAGACTATTAGATAAGGAAGAGCGAGCATCGATATATGTAGGTTTCTTTTTGCTAAACATGCACAAAAATAGTAGTTTTCAGCTTGTGTTTTGTTTCATTTGTAGTATTCTTCAATGCAGAGGCTGTCGGCCTGGATGTATGCTGTTTGAATATTGCAGATCCTTACAATCGGCAAACAAACTGAAGGGTTTTCACTGACAGCGCTCCCAACCGAATATAGTCAGAAAAACAGTCTATAAGTGAGCATTGGGATCAAGAAAAAGTAAAACTGCATAAATGATTACGAAAACATTAGTATTCGGTTTTGAAGTCTGATTTTTAGTCATGCGAGAGTGCACACAGGATATTTCTATAAACAAACAACAATGTTTCAACAAAATTGCCTGCCAAGGAGTTGTTCAAACAAAAAACACCATTTTTAAGTCTGATTTTTGGTCAGGTGAAAGTGCACATAGGATATTTCTATAAACATAAATGACTATCTCTCACAAAAATATGCCAATGTTACTCAAACAAAAAACGCCAACACGTGTTTCAACCCTAACCGGGCCGTCCTCAGGGCGTGTAAGTCTAAGAGTTATTGTGTCCCAAGCCAGAGGTACATTACTCTCTGATAGAGATAACATTTGTTATTTGTTCATTTCCACAAAGTGTGCATTGTCACCATTATGTACAAAAAGAAAGTATGCCTTCAGGTGGCAATATTGTCATTCTTAATAAATCTGATAATATCAATATGGCACTAGAACACCTTGCTACACCGGGTTGCTACCAATCTCTCCCTCACAATCCGACTGCCCAGACGGTTACAGAACTTCAGACACTGATACAACATTGGTATCACCAAGGTATACTGTCTGATGGCGAAAAGTATTTTCTGATCATTCTCAGGCACCTAATGCCCACCTTATATTTTCTGCCCAAGGTCCATAAGCCCTTCTCGCACTTACTTCAAGTGAGACCCATAATGAGTGGCCAAGGAGGGGCCACTGAGAACTTTGCCAAATACATTGATACGAGTATTAAGGACTTAGTTCCGGATATACCGGCTTATCTCAAGGACACAACTCATACCCTGCAAATTCTAAAGAATTTCACTTGGCAACCAAACTACTTTCTGGCTACCCTGGATGTAACTGCCTTATATACAGCTATTGATCATACACTGGCCCTTGAAACCATTCATCACGCCTTTAGGACCCATTCAGCATCACATCTCTTTATGGCTTATTTTGAGGACCTGTATATTTTTCACAATAATCCCTTCAGTCAATACATCACAGTCTGGAAAAGATATATTGACAATGTTTTCACAATTTGGTCTGGGAACCAAGCCCAATTTAACTCTTTTCTGCAATTTCTTAATCAGAACACATTTGGTATCAATTTCACAAGTCATATTGATGCAAACACAATTATGTTTTTGGATCTCAAAATCTATATAACAGATAATACAATCCAAACCTGCACTTATCGCAAAGAAACTGCAGTTAATTCATTCTTGCATGCAGAGAGCAACCACAGAAAAAGTGTTATACATAATATTCCACGTGGTGAATTTTTAAGAGCCATGAGAAACTGCAGTGATGATTTAAAATTTCTATCAGAATGTAAGTCGATAGGAACCAGATTCAAAGAAAGAGGATATCCGGCTAAAATTATTAAGAAAGCATTTAAGAAGGGCAAAGAAATGGAACGACAATCTCTCCTGCCAGAGATCCAAGACCAAAAAATGAAAACCACTAAATCTTTCCCTAGCCAAGTCAATTTCATCACCAAATTTTCCAGTGACTCGAAATGTATTTACCAAATGTTGAACAAACATTGGAATTTTTTACTTTTAGATCCAGATTTGGTGATGTATATTTCGGCAAAACCTAATATTGTCTTTACGAAAGCTCTGACGTTAAGAAATCTACTCAGCCCGTCTTTCTTGAAATCTGGTTCCCTGAGACAGCCAACTTGGCTATCTGACACTACTAAGCCAAACTGTTTTTACAAATGTGGTACTAACTTTTGCCAGTTTGCTCTTTCAACAACTGAAGTCTTTACATGTCATGGCGATCTACAAGTCACTATCACTGATTTCATTAAATGTCGATCAAAATACATCATCCACGGCATAATCTGTGTATGCAAGAAAGTGTATATTGGCAGCACAATCCGGGAGCTAATAATCAGGATCAGAGAACACCTGGCCAACCTTAACAACCAAGACGCTAAACTCCCCTTAGCAATACATTGGCAAACTCAACATTAGATGGAACACCGCCGGGATATCAAATTTGTGGGCCTTAAACACATCAAGCCACATGCAAGGGGCGGCATCAGATAACTGACCCTGCGTCACAAGGAAACGCGCATGATTTGCAAAGAGGACTTAACCAAGAACATGAACTGAATGTCTTTCTGTAGGTTCAAAACAAACCACATCTTGCCTCAATTTGCTTTCTAAGGTTAACACTTGGCTTGTCTTTGAATTTTTTGGATATTAAACTTACCTACATATATTACCAATTATTTTCTATCATTTGCAGACCTGTTCCAAACCCTAACTTGCTCTTGTATACCTGGACAGCAGACATTTATATATTTTACTTGAGTGACTGTCTTCCTGGAGTCAACGAATGATGTACAGGTGACACTTGGTAACGCCAGCATTAATATATATGAAGGATTGGCGGGTTCGACCACACATGCCTCTAGCATGCAGTACCCTATCTATAATTTATGTGTTTCCTGACTGGATTGTCCAACTTAGATCCACCGTAAATGCATACCACTTCAATATTTACTGATTTCCAGTAAAAATTCATGAAATGGAGTCAATACCTCCAGAGGGCTCTGTAACTATCACGTTAGTGATGCCAGTCTCAGAGTGCAAACTTTCTGTAAACACGGGCGATATGCGCATGTACTATATATGACTTGACTAACCTCCCATTTATATTCATCGTCCCCCTTACATGTTTGTCTGAAATGCACCATACGTCAGAATGGGTCTGTATAACTCATGTCATGCATCTTGTGTATCCTTGCCTGCATCTGTGTAACCAAGAGACCTTTGGTCAACTGTATACTTTCTGTATATCCTCTGAATCCTAAATCCAACAACTTCGTTTAACAGCGCTTCGATGCCCTTGGGCTGCAAGTGCACTATACAAATGCAAATAAATAAATAAAAATATATACCCAGTGATAACGCACTGTTGATCCTGATCCCACAGCTTGGTGAGTCTTGAGCTATAAGCACAACATAGTTGACTAACCCTGTAAATGCACCACAATATTGGTTGTCTCACAACCACAAGTCAGCTAGACTGACAGACAGCACCGGGATTGGCCAAATGGGCCGACGCTCATTCCATGCAGTTCACGCCGCACGCGCTAAACATGCACAGTGCAACGCACTACACATATTTGTTAATATGCCCTCATAGTATTCAGAATGGTGACCCCATTAGCACATGCACATTTCGGACTCATGTTACTAATATTAGCACGTAAGATTCACATTAGCACATGCACATTTCGGACTCATGTTACTAATATTAGCACGTAAGATTCAATCAATGCAGCAGCCGTTTTCCTGTTTCGAAGTGTAACCTAGCAACCGGGATACACATGACCGATCACGTGATCAAAAACTATTTCAGCCTTGAGCTTGCTTATAGGCTCTTGCTGCCAACACCCCCTGCTTCCAGCCTAACGCGATCGACCAAACGGCAGTGAACCACTACATACGTGCATTCAGGCGGCAGATACAGGTAAGTTTAGGATCAAGTCAGCCTTACTGCTCCACTTCTCAGTAGCATCTTCAACTCCAAGCATTTTGAATTAATATCACAAACTATACTCAAACGCTCTCACTATATTATAAATGTCACATTATAATGCCAGTTCGATACTTTCCCCTGAATACGAACTAAAACCCATCTTCTTTCCTCCCCACGCCCCTTTATTTCAGCCTATATTGGGGAAACCACGTCTTTGCTACAATTAGCAACCTACACACGGCCCTGACAACGTTCACCGAATAGACTTTCATCAATCCTACAACACTTGCATCTTTTGGAAAACATTGGTGTAGGTAAGCAGGTAGTTTGTCAAATGGGCCTCGTTACCCCATGCCATGTAAGTGACAATTATAAACTTCAATTTTTGACCTTGGCTGCACAAATCCTATCAACAGGATCAAAATGGTTTGTCTTTGTTTTTAGATCCTGACAATGAGGAAACATTCGAATTACAGCGCATGAATAGAAGGTAATCTCGAGTAACCATACTGTTAGCGTTGGGCTCCCTTAGCGGGCTATAATTTGTGCTCACCAGGTGTCATCTATTCTGCTATGCAAGTTTGATAATTACATATATCTGACCTCTAATGGCGCTTTCTTTTTGTTTTTTTGTCCCTAATCCAACTCCCTCTCCCCTCCTCCAGCCCCGCTTCCTCCTCCTCTTGTTATACTTACATTTACATCTCTGTTCCTTTATATTCTTGGTATGAATGAAATATCAGGCATACTCTCTTTTTGTACATAATGGTGACAATGCACTCCTTGTGGAAATTAACAAATAACAAATGTTATCTCTATCAGAGAGTAATGCACCTCTGGCTTGGGACACAATAACTCTTAGACTCACACGCCCGGAGGACGGCCCAGTTAGGATTGAAACACGTGTTGGCGTTTTTTGTTTGAGTAACATTGGCGTATTCTTGTGAGAAATAGTCATTTATGTTTATAAAACTATCCTGTGTGCACTTTCACCTGACCAAAAATCAGACTTCAAAACCAAATACTCAGGTCTTCGTAATCATTCATGCAGTTTTACTTTTTCTTGATCCCAATACTCTCACTTATAGACTCTGTTTTTCTGACTATATTTGGTTGGGAGCGCAGTCAGTGAAAACCCTTCACGGTTTGTCTGCCATTTAATTTCAAAGGGGTTTTGAGAAATTACCCCTGGGGTCTTCGACTGCTGCCGCATACCATTTAAAACAGTAATTTTTCTGATCCAGCAGAATATTATTAGCAATGCGCACAACCAATCATAAGGATAATTTCTCACATTTACCAATCCTTACAATTGGTGCGCTTGGCCTAGCTACCAGCCTGAATCGTGAATAAAAGGAAAGCTCCTGCAGTTATTCCAGAGATCATCCTTGGAACCAAGTCTTCTACGAGCAAGAGCAGCCCGTTGATGACCGGAGGATGACTCCTGCAGCTGACCAGCATGGACTCCAGTGATTGGCCTGGTGAAGCCCTGCTACTTTGCCTGATCTCAGCTTCGACCCTTTCACTTTGGGAACAACCAGTCTCTACCCCTGCTCGAGGATCCCTGCCTTGGAAGCCTTCAGAATTGTCTCTGAACCAACTGGTGGACTGGCCAGCGTGCCTTTGGGCTACCTCACTGCAGCAGTCATCATTCTGAGCAAAGCCTTGGGACTTGCAAGATCTTTAGCTTACACCATAAATCGCCTGTCCTCGCATTTTCTGCATCTTTCCTTCATTTGTGCGTCTTCTTCTTGAAGCTGACTGGAGCTGTCTGGTGAGAACCGCGATTAGCTCCCAACCCGAAAAGTAACCTTTGCACCCACAACCCCAGGGTTTCCCTCACCCGAACCAAGGACAGAAGATTGTATTCCCCAGCGAATTCCGGAAGAAGAATCTAAATCAGGTGGGTAATTGAACATATCTGTTTCTGCCCCTGCCCCCAATGGATAACATTCTTAAATAGGGTAAACTAGAGTGTAGAGTCCTTGTCCCTAAACTCCCTCTAGCCTGGCCTCTGGTCGTTGAACCTGGGATAAGGATCCTTTCCTAGGGCTTACGTTGCGCTAACTGGTTTTGTTAATACTGGATTTGTTAGGACAGTTGGAGGTACTTGCATGATTTGAAGTAAATACTTACCTTACTTTAAAGAACCACAGGCCACTGCTTATGTTCTGAAATATCTTCCCTAAAGAAACTATAGTTTGGAATTTTAATAGGGTTTCCTGCATCAGATTACTTGCTTGTTGGATACTAGCACATAATATACTTACTGAATAACAAATTATTTGTGTTCTGTGTGGAAAACTTGGAGCACTAGACTACTTTCACACTTTTACCGAGACTAAGCCTTAACCACTGGTCCACATACCTTTATTGGGTTTTGGCTAACCTCTGAGTGTTTTCTCCATTTACCATAAAAAGTGTAGCCTCCTAAAATTCAGCCTCCAGGGGCTTATTTTAGGAATCCATCTCAACAAATACAAAGAAAAGGTAGCATGGCACGTGACAGTCCAGGGGTACTAATTTGGGGAGACAATGTGGGCCCAGAGTGTGACAGCCGTTGAATGAGGCATCTGTGGAACCTGAAGAGAGATAAGAGTAGAAGTCGTCACATAGGGAAGCGAGGGGCCCTGTGATATATGATATGCTATGATATGGCATTTGTAACGCGTCTATACAAAAGTGTTTCAAGGCGAGACGAGGCAAGGAAGGGGGAACAGAAGGAGGACAGGGACAACTATCTTACTTGCCCAAGTGACATTGAGATTGCGCAAGTGCAGGGAAAGGGGAAGGGGCAGTGCTGTACATGAGATCAAAACAATAATAAATAATAATAATTTAGCTTTTATATAGCGCTACGAACCCTCAGGCATCTGATCGCTGCTTATTATTACCCACGGTGTGTGGTGCTCATTTATCAACATCGGAAGGATGAAAGGCTGAGTTTGGCCCTGCCGGGATTCGAACCTGCATGAGCAGGCTCTGCACGGATGTCAAAACGAGCACTCCTACTCGCTGTGCTATCGGACCAGCTGCAATAACAAGTAGTGCAGCCAGCAGGTGGCAGGTGCAAGGGTAAGTGCAGACAGCAGGTGTCCAAAAGTGCAGGTAGGGGGACTGTAGGGTTCCAGATACAGACCCAAGTGCAAAAGTTGCCGGCAGGGAGTGCAGGTGTGCAACTGGACGGGCAGGGACTTGGGCACGAAATCAGAGGGTAGCCAGGTGACCAGTGCAGTATCAGACAGGAAATCAGCAGGGGAGAGGAAGAGAGAAGGCAGAAGCAAAGAGGAAGGTCTTGAGGTGATTCCGGATCCAGAGATGGTTCTCCTCAAGTTTCCAGAGGGAGGCCGCAGCCAAAGAAAGAGATCTACCACCAACTCGTTGCTTGGAGAAGCGACTGACCCTGAGGGAGGTGGAGGAGCAAAGAGATCAAGTAGGAAGGTATTTACGAAGAGAGAGTTGGATGTATCGAGGACCTAGGCCCCAGCCCAGAAAGCCTTGTGGACAATGCAGAGGGTTTTGAACTATGTGAAATCTCTGATTATCCAAGGCCGCAACACAAGAAATTTGATGGATTTTGGTGCAGCCTTCAATATTCGGAAAGGTCACTATTTCCCCCACCCTCCCTCCCTTTCAACCAACCCATGCCATCACTCTTTAACAAGAGGTGCAGGTCGGAGAACCCCCCCTACAAATCTCCCTTTTTCTTCCCCTGCTCCTGTTAAAACCACAACCCGACCCTCCCGTTTCCTCCCTCCCCTCCCACAAACACACACACACACACACACAAACGTACCCATTGCATTAATGGCTCCTGTCTTCCACCTTCCAGTCAGACCCTGCACGCACTCTTCTCCGGCCGGGATGTGACTGTTTGTTTTAGAAAGGCTGCTCTGAGTATTCTCTGAGCAGTCTTTCTAACGCGATACATTTTTCGGTCAAGTGAAAAGGGGATTTTCACTTCATACCGTCTGAGGGCATCGCAGAATTATCCTTAGACCTTGTAGCCCCTAGAATTAAGAACCACGCAGAGTTGCATTTGAACAGCATGACAGCAGGGAATGGGGCCAGCGACGGGGCAAGGAAGAAGGAATGACGGGCAGAGAGGCAGTGGGTTACAACCAGCCTGAGGAAATCAGCATGAGATGAGGTAAGTGGAATGTAAAGGTATCAGCAAGCTTTACGGTGTGGTAAAGCCTGTTGATTACCAATGTGGAGGCAGAAAGTGTGGAGCCCAGATACAAATGTTTGTTAACACCAATCTTTAAGGAGTTGTACAGAGGACCGCAACTGGGCCAGGATGACAACCTCCATGTCTTGAGGCTTAGCAACTGCCTTAGTCATTAGATATGTAGGGCAGCCTGCATAAAGCCAGCCTTATTTCATTTATTAGAAGGATATCCACTGGCCTGTAGACACTAGTAGTATAAGATGTCTGATGGTCTACAGGCTGAGGAGTTTCCAGCCCCCTTAGCTGAGCTCTGCAAAGACCACCTAAGCTACGCAAAGGACACTTGCTCATAAAGGACCCAGAGGATGGGAGAAGGATGTGACTGCAATCATAACAAGAAAGAAGGATCCAGGACAACCAGAGTCAACAGGAGATCAATTATTAAGCTGTGGCCCACAACTAAGCAGCAGTGTGCTTTCATCTAGGTTATTTGTCGGAGATCAAAGCTCTCCAATGCCATCAATGGTTTTTTACTATAGACAGTTAAGGGAGATCCATGAAACATGTTTATACCTTAACTGGGGTGGTTAGGAAGGTTAACCATCTTTTACCTGGCACTTACAACTGGATGGCAAGCACTGAAAAGTTTGAGGAGAAATAAAATGTACAGAGTACTGTAAAAGAGGGGGCTTCTCTATAGAAGATAGAAATAACTAAGGAGTTAGCTGCAACCTCCCCCATTTTACACTATGTTTCTCTTTGTGGTATCCAAGACACACTTTACACACTTTACATCACATGCACAACAAACATTTTTCTCTTACCTTTCTTATAACTTGCTGCTGCTGTGAATGTTTTGCCCTCAGTTCCCCCACTTCCCTCCAAAGCGATTCATTCTCCCTGTGAAAAGTAAGTGTATTATTGCATAATAATCACATAAGGAATCTGTTAAAGTATTAGAAAAACTGCAGTCTTAGCACTTCCTGCCCTCGAACGGAAAACAGAGAGCTAATATTATTGTGTATCAAAAAGACATTTTACTTAACAGTGCATAACTGTAACACATCCCCCCAGCAATGTTTTGCATACAGCACACCACACTATCTTCCTACTATCAAGAAGGCACTGCAAAGTAAAAATGAATGACCTAAGCAAATTATATCAGATTCCATTGCAATCAACAATGAAACAACATTCAGTATCTAAACCATTTCCAACAGCCCTACTGACATTAAGATTAGGACTTATTGTAGTTGTATGGCAAGAAGATATCCTAAAGTTGTCAGGAAAGACCGAGAAAGCAGTACACCGCCAGCCTTGTGGATCCATATTTAGAGGTAATTAGCATGTTCATCCACGTGGCGTAGTGTATGTAGTTTCCTGAGCTCCAAATCCACTGGTATAATAGTGCCAGCCTAGATCGTGGTAAATTACCAAGGTTCAAGCAGAAAGGAATTCAAGGGTGCCCTGAAAAGTGAACATCTACACAGTAGTGCCTTAAGCCTGTATTTATTTAATACCAAAGTAACAGCCTTTTGAATTTCTAATATAGCAAAGCTTCAGTTAAGCCCTTTTTGGCCAATTTTAAGGCAAGACAAATTCCAAGTATAGGGGGTTTGAACCTGAACTCCTCCAAGGATTGCAGTTTGCTTCAACATCGGATACCGTTTTGTAGCTTCAAATGTAGTGCATGGTGTTAGGAAAGATTTCTCTTTTTGCAACTTTCCCTCCATAGATTCTATGGACCCTCTTTCCTTTTGCTCTGTTTTTGATCCTGCTCTGACTGTGAAGGGAAGTAAAGCCTTCAGCTCAACTTTCTTAAGCTTTTGCTCATTTGTTATGGGGAAACTGATCAGTCCTTCAGACTATCAGTACTGGAAAACGACATTTCCCTTTTGCCTTCTCTGACTTTTTACATTGGCACATAGTATCTTACAATACAGTGCAGATACTTTTGTATCCCCCTAACATTTGACACTTGGAAGTCATGGTTACATTTATATGTGCCTAAAGATAAGCTGGTGGCAGCAGATATATTTTGACAATTTATGCATTCTTTTAGTGTGCACACGGTACAAGTTACTTACCTGTAACTGTTGTTCTCCAGCATGGGTCTGGCATGGATTCACATGCTCATGAATATTCCCCGTCGTCAGGCCGGGAATCCTCGGTATAGAAAAAAATCAGTATCAGTTTCGTTTCTGATCTGTCTTTCTCAGTAGTAACCAATCACTGGTCTCTGGGTCATACTGCCCCAGCCAATGACTGCCCTCTCCCTAAGCCCCACCCCTGGCAGCCATCCTCAGATTTGGTAGCACGTGAAGTGGCAGTATGACCAAGTGAAGAGCCGCAGAGGGGTAGGCGGGAGGGTTCGCATGTGAATCCATGCCAGACCCATGCTGGAGAACAACAGTTACAGGTAAGTAACGTGCTCCTTCTCCAGCATGGGGTCTGGCATGGATTCACATGCTCATGAATATAAGAATACATACTCTGGACTCCTCCCTGGAATCCCGGTCGATGCAGTAGAATCTCGTGAAGGTGTGCGTCGACCTCCACGTAGCAGCCCTGCAGATGTCGAGCAGGGGCACACCAGACAGGAACGCCATAGTAGCAGCGATCGCTCTGGTCGAATGGGCTCTCGGACGGCCGGGCAGCGGTCGGTTTGCCAACCGGTGACAGTGCATGATGCAGCCGGAGAGCCATCTGGAAATGGAAGTCTTCGAGAGAGCCTTCCCTTGATTCACCGGTCCAAAGCTCACAAATAGCTGTGATGTCTTCCGGAAACTCTTCGTGCGGTCCACGTAGAACTTCAGCGCTCTAGCTACATCTAGCGAGTGCAGAGTCCTCTCAACCGGCGAAAAAGGCAACGGGAAGAAAACTGGCAACACCAAGGGCTCGTTGAGGTGGAAGTCGGACGGCACCTTGGGCATGAAGGAGGGGTGCGTCCTCAGCACCACCCTTGTGTTGTGAAAAGTCAAGTATGGAGGCTTGCAAGACAGGGCCTGGATCTCTCCCACTCGTCGTGCAGAGGTGATAGCCACGGGGAATGCTGTCTTCCACGACAGAAACTTCAACGGCACTGAATGCATAGGCTCGAATGGGGCCCCCATGAGCCTAGTTAGTACCACGTTGAACTCCCACGCCGGGGCAGGGGCCTTCACCGGCGGGAATGATCGGAACAGTCCTTTCATAAATTCCTTCACCAGACGATGAGACCACAAGGACGCCCGTCCTGTAGTTCTGGTGTAACGTGAGACGGCAGCCAGATGTACCTTGATGGAAGCGTGAGATAGGCCATCCTTGGCCAAAGACAGTAGGTACAGCAATACTTGAGGGGCCGTAATCCGCAGAGGGTTAATCTTCTGTGCCCGGCACCAGACAGAGAACCTCTTTCATTTGTGTCCATAGCACTTGAGAGTTGAGGATGCCCTGGCCTTTGCAAGAACCTCTCTGCAGTCGGCCGGGATGTCGTATCCTCCAAACTCTAGTGCTGCAGGAGCCAGGCCTGCAAATTCAGCGACTCTGGTTCGTGATGAAGAATGGCGCCTCCTTCTCTGGAGAGAAGATCCGCGTCCGTCGGTAGCTTGATTGGTGTGGACGCTGACAAGTCCAGAAGGTCCGGGAACCAGATCTGCCTCGGCCACGCCGGTGCGACGAGGATCATCCTGCACCGGGACCTCTCGAGCTGGTTGACGAGCCGGAGTATCAACGGCAACGGCGGGAATGCATAAAGGAACAGGCCGTCCCAGGGGAACGAGAAAGCATCGGCCAATGCTCCTCGGTTGGGGAAACCTGCTGGTGAACCTCCTGCACTTGAAGTTCGCCGCCGTTGCGAAGAGATGGATCTGGGGTTCGCCCCATCGTCGGAAGAGTCGGTCCACTTGATCCTGGCGCAGTTCCCACTCGTGGCACGAGCGCAGCTCCCTGCTGAGTGAGTCGGCAATGGTGTTTTTTATCCCTGCCAGATGAAAGGGTACCAGAAACATCACTTGTGCGATGGCCCAATGCCACAGATCCTGGGCTTCCTTGGACAGGGCAGGGGATCTGGTTCCGCCCTGCTTCCGAATGTAAAACATCGTGGTGGTGTTGTCGGTGAAGATCCTCACCACCTTGCCCTTGAGGGACGGAAGGAAGGACCTGAGGGCCCAGAACACTGCGCGGAGCTCCAAGATGTTGATGTGGAGAGTCTTCACCTCCGAGCACCAAAGGCCTCTCGCATGGAGGCCCCCGGTGTGCGCTCCCCAACCTTCCAGGGAGGCATCCATCGTCACCGTCACCTGGTGGGCCGGGGCTAGGAAGCCTGTTCCCGCTGTCAGATGAGCGCAGACACCCCACCATCGTATCGCCTGATGGAACGTTTCGCAGAGCGAGATCCTGTCCTCGAAGCTGCCCGTCGTCTGGATCCAGTGGGCGTCGAGGAATTCTTGCAAGGGCCGCATCCGAAGTCTGCAATGGGGCACCAGATAAATGCAGGACGACATCATTCCGAGGAGGGACTTGATAGACCTCACTCTGGCCACGTCCGTGGCCAGTAGCCGTTGCACCTTTCCTAGGATGGTCCTTATCGTTTCCTCCGACGGAGAGGCCCGCCCCGCCACTGTGTCGAGCTGTGCTCCCAGAAACAGGGCGACCAGGTGGGATTTTGGAAAGTTGATGGAGAACCCCAGGTCCGTGAGCAGCTGGACGGACTTCGCAGTGTGTTCCACGCCGAGCTCCCTTGTTCTTGCCCGTATGAGCCCGTCGTCCAGGTAGGGGTAGACGTGGATCCCCTGCAGGCGAATCCACGCCGCCACCGGTGCTAGGGACTTGGTGAACACCCTGGGCGCCGATTTTAATCCGAATAGGAGGGCCTTGAACTGGTAGTGCCGCCCTTTGACCACGAACCTGAGGAACTTTCGGTGCCTCTTTAGAATAGGGATGTGGAAGTAAGCATCCTCCAAGTCCAACGACGACAGGAAATCGCCCTCCTCCAGCTGTCCCAGCACGTGCTGGAGGGTGACCATCCAGAACTTCTGTGCCTTGATGTATTTGTTTAGTCGTTGCAGGTCCAGGAAGGTACGCCATCCTCCTGTCTTCTTCCTCACGAGGAAGTATCTTGAGTAAACTCCGGAGCCCCGAAGCCTCTTCGGCACAAGCTCGATGGCACCTTTTCTGAGCATCGCCCTTACTTCCAACAGCAGTTGAGGGACGTGATTTTCCTTCCTGGCCACGGGAGGAATGCGGGGGCACTTCTTCTGGAACTCGAGGGCGTGCCCCAGGGCCAGGGCGTCCAGCACCCAACGGTCGGTGGAGATGGACTCCCACACGCTGACGAACTTCGTCAGCCGGCCTCCCACCGGGGTGCTTCGGCGGGTCCCGACCCGACGGACGGTTCAATCTTGCTTGGAGGCCGCTTTGCCTCCTTGACCACCTTGGCGACGACGGCGGGATCCACCTGACTTGCCGCGTCCCCTGTAGGCCTTCTGCGACGAAGCCCTTGCCGCTTGACGTTAAGTAGAGGAGCTGCTGCCGGCTCGCTTGGAGGCACCCTGTCTGCCTCCGGAGCTCCGAAAGGACGGCCGTTGCTGTTGGAGCACACCCAGTGCACGGGCCGGCTCTGTGTCCTTCTTGATCGCCTGAAGGGATTCATCAACCGCCTTACCAAAAATGTTGTTCCCATCGAAGGGCATGCCCAAAACCTTGATCTGAACGTCCTGGCGGCAATCAGTCGCCCTGAGCCATCCTCATCGTCTCAGGCAAACGCCGTTGCCCAACTGACGGAAACCGGTGTCGGCGATGTCCGTAGCCACCGTAATGGCGTGGTCCGAGGCAATCTCACCTTCCTGCAAGATTTCCAGGGCCTCAGCCCTCTTGGCATCCGGAAGGAAGTCCAACAGAGGGGCGATCTTGAACCACAACTCCCTGTCATAGCGGGCTACGATGGCCAGGGCGTTGGCCGCCTTGATGGTCGTCGCTGCAGATGAGATGACCAGTCGTCCCATCGCATCCAGTTTCCTACCCTCGCCGTCCGGAGGGGAGGTTGAGGTCGAGGCCCCACCCCCCGCTTTCTTCTTGGCCGCCGCTGAAACGACCGAGTCCGGGGTAGGTTGCGCCCTAAGGCACAAGGGGGCAGCGTCGGGGACCCGGTACTTCTTCTCGTACCGGTCCCTCTTCGCAGGAGCCGTGGCAGGGTTATTGAGGAGGGCTAGCCCCTCATCCCAGATGTCATCAAGAAGCGGTACGGCGAGGACCTTCTTCCTTTTAGCTTCGCGCCGCTGGTAAAGGAACCCCTTCTTCTTTTCCTCGGGGCAGAGCCGGAAGAGCTCGGATGCCCTGGAGATCATTGCATGGAAGGATCCAATCTCGCCAGGCGGGGACGCCCAGGCAAGGGGCGACGGGGACACGTCCCGTCGTCGCCTCCGTCGTCATCCGTACCAGTCATAGTTGTGTCCACGCCTGTATCATCCCCGTGAGTAGTGGACCGGGGGGAAGGCAGAGAAGGCCGCAGAGGCAGGAGAGGAGGCCTAGGATGCGTCCTCCTTCTCTTAAGCAGTGGGCTCCCCGAAGGTCCTGGCTCCGGATCCTCCGTCGGGTCTGGCTCAGGCTCCTCCGTCGGGGGAAGGGGCAATCTAGTCCTTATCTCCGAGCATAAGGACTGGATGGCTGACAAAATGGCCGCCGAGGTGTCCTGCGGCGCCGGAAACGACGGGAGCGAGTGCTCTTGAGGAGCCTCGTCTGCGTCACCGTCGTCGTCGCCCTCGTCGGGATCCCTCCCGATGGGCTGGGTCTCCTCCACGACTTGGATGAGCTCCTCTTCAGAAGTCGTGTCCGTATCCACGACGGCCACCACCCCCTCTCCCCCTTTTCCAACGAGGACTTCGTGGGGGTCTTCTCGATGGGCCTGAAAGATGACTCCCTCCGCGGTGGCAGGGAGACTCTGGTACCTGAGGGCGCCTCCACTGGTGTAGCCTCCACAGGCTGAGCCAGGACCGCGGCGACATCCTCAATCGAGGTCCTAGAAGGGTGAATCACGGCCAACGTCACCTTCTGTGCGCCTGGGGCCTTCACCTTCGAGGGAGGGTCCGAGCCTCGCTCCCCCTCTGCCGGAGTCTTCGAGATCCACCGGGGCCTCTCCAGAAGCTTTGCCGGGTTCTCGGACTTCCTCTTACCCGAGCCAGAGCGTTGGCTTGTGGTCGATGGCGCAGGGGAGGGTGCGCCCTGCCTGGCAGCCAAGGAGTCCCACCATTCGGCGCTCCCGGTGCCCGCGGACTCGCGGTGCTTAGCCTTTTGTTGGGCCCCCGTCGCCGGAGCACCCTCACAGGACTTAGAAGACCGCTCAGACTTCTTCATCTTCTTCTCGCCTGGCGGGCTCTTACCTTCCAGCCAGTTGGCGAGACGGAGGTGGCGATCCTTCATGGTCCGCTCCGACATGTTTCCATAAAACGCGCAGTCCTTCTCCTGTGCGTCTTGTCCTCATGGAGACAGTAGAGGCATAACGAATGCTCGTCCTCCTTGAAAACGTTCTGAAGCTGGCATCCAGGGCAGGTCCTGAATAGCTTCCCGGGCGTCGAGCTCCCTTTCTCCTGGGCCATGTCCGGGGTAGGCTTCTGAACTTCTGGAATCCTCCAAAAGCATAACTCGACGAAATCTTCACCCTTGAGGGGCGTAGAAAACTCCGAAACGGATCCCCGTTGATCGGAAGTAGAAACAGTGGAGCTTGAGGCTCTTTTAACCGAAAAAATTAGAAAATCTCCTGAAAAAAGCGTGAAAACGCAGCAAAAGCTCGAGAGCAAAGCACGAGGACTCCCAACACTTGAACGTGCAGTAAAAATCTGAGGATGGCTGCCAGGGGTGGGGCTTAGGGAGAGGGCAGTCATTGGCTGGGGGCAGTATGACCCAGAGACCAGTGATTGGTTACTACTGAGAAAGACAGATCAGAAACTGATACTGATTTTTTCTATACCGAGGATTCCCGGCCTGACGGGGAATATTCATGAGCATGTAAATCCATGCCAGACCCCATGCTGGAGAATTGCGCTTACTGCGCATTAAGATGGATTTCTAGAATTTGGCCTGGTCGACAGACTTTAGGAGGCCACCCTAGTTAGAGTGAACAGGGGAACCGAGATTATCCAATCCCTCTCTCCCCCCTTGCTTGAGGTAGGTATTCCCACCGTTTGATCCATTGCAGGATGTTTACAGGTTGTGTGTCAGAGGATTTCTCCGATCGGCTGCTGGTGCAGAATGCAACCCCTGCCAAAGAAGGCAAGCACGATTCACTGAGGCAGGACTCTTCTGGACACCTCGTTGCACACAGGGAAGCGACTTCCACCGTTAGTTACCACACAGGGACAATGGCAGGCGCCTCTCCAGTCGCGGTCGAAGAAGACCTTCCAGAGCAGGATCCCTTGAAGCTGGGAAGATGGGTACGAGGGTGGTGACAACTGAAGTTCCGGGGACCAACGCTGACAATTCTAACAAGGTAATTCAGTGGAGAGCTGGTCAGTCCACTGGGTGGTCCAGGGACACTTGGGCAAGGCTCAGGATGGCTGGATCCTCGCGAATGCATCAGATTGGTTTGTCCCACCAGTCTAAGGGATGAAGTACCGCTCTGGGCCTTCGCTATTCAAGTGGTCCAGCAGGGCTTCATCGGGTCAATCACAGGACAAGATGCTGGGCCTCTCCGAGAGTCACCCATGGAAGTCATCCGCTCGTCTACACAGGATACTTGGATCCATGTGATCACTGCAAATCTATAATGCTGAATCCGAAAATGTCAAATTTATATTTTTCTGTGTAGAACATTTCCCCACAATTATATGCGGGGGAAGACCCCCACAACCTCCTCCCATACGTCCCTTATATGTTTTATAAATCCAACCAACCCCCACACATAATTGCAGGCAAATGTGCAAAGCGAATTCCGCCATTTTCAGATTTTTACCTTAGCAGTAATGACATGATCCCGGATACTTGGCTCCAATGCTGATCTGAAGAAATGGCTGCAGGAGGAGTCTTCTTATCCTAAATCCTGGCTGGAAGCAAGTCCAAGCCCACCAATGATGTGGTTCTGAACGAATCAAACAGCCAGCAGCGGTCCAATCAGAGACCATTGTGGATTTCACTCATGCGGCACACCTAGACTCTCTGGTGCCCCAGAAATGGAGTGGGACCAGACAGTCCCACTCATATCAAGCCAGGAGTAGTCCGCGAAAGCAGCAGATCTTTGGGCAAATGCATAACCATATAAGGGATTTCCTGACCTGGGAAGGCAGGAAGAAGGCCAAACAATAATATGGCCTGTGAAGAATCATATGGATCCCTCACTGAAACCCTGCCTAAAATCTCCTCTCAGGTGGCCAAGGAAAGGCAGGCACTTCCTGATCCTGACCTTTGGGGTGGGGGTGGGGGTGGGGGGGGGGTTGTACTGCGGGAGGATCACCTGTGAGGAGAGAAGGCCCAGGGTGATGATGAGATCCCGTATGATGAGATGAAATGGAACCCCTTTCAAGATTGCCAAAGCAGGTAATGGCTTATGCTATTATGATGTACCTGAACCACACAATATCTATGACCCTGGGCACAAATAACATAAAACCTGAACAAACATTAATAGCAGAAAGACCCTCTAAGGTATTGCGGGATAACAATCCTCCTTACTCCCAAAGGTATAATGTAAAGGAATCTGGAAATATTGTCTTAAAACAATTGTCTTCCTCTGTAATCAATTCTAAAGGCTCCTCTTTTAATGATTCTAAGGGAAATAAATCTACCCTAAAAATTAAGAAGTTGCTTAAAAGAGCCGATTGTGTTGTTAAAGGGCTACAAATCCCATAATGATATGATTGTGTATAGGTGCTATATAAATAAACTATGTGTTTCAAAGAGCTTCAAGGCAAGGGAGGGAACAAGGGAAAATACAATGACATTCTTACAGGCCATGAACAGTAAGTATGTGAAATTAACTATCATACTCGGCCTGATGACATTTCATATAGTGCAAGAGCTAAGACATAGATAAGGAAGGGAGGGGGAGAGTGGGAAGAAAATGGAAACAGACAGGCGACTATCGTACTAGGCCGGATGACATTTCTGGTAGAGCCAGAGAAAACAAAAGGTGAGGCAAGAGGGTTGCAGAAAGGATGGGGAGGAACAAAACAAGTGACTATTGTACTAGGCCCGACGACATTTCAGATAGTGCTGGAGGGGGAAGGGGTAAACAAGTAAGGGGAGGGGCGAGGACACAGACGAGGTTGCTATCATACTAGGTCCAGGGACAACAAAGAGTAAGCAGTCAAAAAGAGTGGAGAAGCAAGAGGGGAGCGAATACAATTGCAGAAGTCAGTAGTAACACATAATGTTGCAAGCCAGGATACAAGATGAAGATGGTAACGGCATGATTCAGAGCCACCATGAGTACAGAATGCAAAGGAAGTCCAGCATGAGAGTTGAGTAAGGGTGACACACCGGTAATCAATAAAGTCCATACAAGTCAAATCCAGCATTGGCCACAAGACGGTGATGGTGAAACCAGAATGTATCAGGACAGACTCCTGCAGAAGTAGGCTGGGGAGGAGCAGGGTAGCAGAATCAAGCAAAACAGGCAACACAGGTGTGCAAGAAGGGAGAGGGCACAACGGAACATCACAGGGGGACAAGAAGGGGTGGGGATGGCCTGTGAGGACGCAGTAAACACATGTTGGTGCATGCTTACCTGCAGTCTGAGCAGGGGGTCGGGCCCTGGGTCCTCCTGGTCCGAACAGGTCCAAACAGGAATTGCCCTTTTCTTTGTCAGCCATTCGCTTTGGACGCCCGGGCGAGAGACACCCTTGATCTAACAGTTAAGAGCAGGAAGGAAGAGGCAGGGCTAAGAAGGTGGGCAGGGTTTAGGACAGGTGACATAGATCCACTTGCACCTGCTCCCCATCTAGGGAAGAGGCCCGAGGGCTCCTTAAATGGGGAAAGAAAGCAGCAACCAGGAAGGCACGGTGTGCAGTTAAAATGTCGAATCAATCATTTTGAATGCATTAATTTCGAAAAAAATAATGTCGGAAAAAAATGTTGAATATTTATTTTTTATTTTATGTTTTTTTGGGGTTTGGCTAGTAAAAAAGGGTTATTAAAAAAACAGGGGGTTCGCGGGAACCCCGCCATTAAAAAAATAATAAATAAATTCGACATTTTTTTTCGACATTATTGATTCGAAATTAATGCATTCGAAATTATTGAATTCTAAAATATCACTATAAACCGGAAGGCACCAGGTGGGCGGGACTTCGGCCCGGTGACCTAGATCCACTTGCACCTGCTCCCCATCTACCTGCAAAGGAAGTCCAGCATGAGAGTTGAGTAAGGGTGAGGCACAAGTACTGGGATGAGGAAGAAGCCTGAAGAGGCATGCAGTAGTCAGGCAATTATGCCCAACAGCCCACACCTGAAGGAGCCTGGGAGGCATAAAAGGCCCCTCAGGTGCAGGAAATTATAAGGAGCTGGAGCTGTGACTGGTGTGCGAGCTGTAGCAGTAGAAGCAGGAAGAAGGCACTAAGCTGTCAAACCAAAGGGACGCCGGAACGTGTATACAGCAGATTTCACCTGCTTGTTGAGAGGGCCTGTTCCGCCAAACTCTAAAATGCAGAGGCTGCGCAGCGAAAGACATCCAGTTCGCGCCTTGAAACATTTATGTATAGGCACGTTATAAATGCCTTTTCATATCATATCATAGCGGTCTTTCCCCATGTAAGCCTGATTGCTGTGGTTGCCGTGCAGAGAACATGTTGGAGACCGAGGCAAGGAGCTGTTGTCAAGCCGTGGGTCTCAGGAGTGAGAGGGGCTCCTTAAACGTGTGGCCGGACCAAAGCCACATTCAGAGAGAAAGGGTGTGTGTCCCTGTGAAGACAGAAACAGTAGAAGTTATGACAGAAGTCGTGGAAGTTGTGCATCCTGCAGAACAAGGATTGCAGAAGCCGGTGAGTGAAACCTGGCTTTCTAATTCCTCGCGCTAGCACTTGCGGCAATAGTATCCGGTTTCCTATTCATTTGCAAATATTTCGAAGCAAGCTAAAGTTGTTTGTCGAAGCTTAAATAAGCAAACAATGGTAAAGTAGCACTCACGTGTATTGGGCAATTCCTTTACACTCGCGTGAAGAGCAAACACTGCTAAAACGCATTGTAAAGCGCTTAAAGACAAACTATATCAAGCAGTGGTTGCGTGTCTCTCATTAAGAAGAGTGAAAGTTGCAAAGGCCATTACCTTCTGTTAATAAAACCATTGTAAAAACCTTTAACCCTTGAAAACTACATCAAGAAGTGATTGCGTGTGCCGAATTTTGATTTACCACAGAAGACTGAATTCTATCCTTCCCTTTTACAAGAGCATACATTTTCTGTACAAACCTTTAACCTTTGAAAACTACATCAAGAAGTGGGTGTGCCCAATTGTGATTTCTAAAGGAAGTCTGAATTCCATCCTTTACTTTCACACTGGCACACTTTCATATAAAAGACATGGAGCCTCATTACGACCCTGGCGGTACGGGGACAACGGTGCGGGTAAGCTTACCGGCACCGTTTTCACCGTACAGCTATACTACCGCCATATTACAAGTTGTGCTCGTGGCTCTCGCTCGGGCAGTGCGGCACCCGCGAGCACAACTCGTGGATGCACCGGCACCGTTATGAACAGTGCCAGTGCATCCAAGCTCCCCATTCCCATTCAGCCCTATGGGGCCGAATGGGGATGGGGAGTCCCTTATTTTCCGGCACCTTTGAATGGGCAATTACCGGGTCCGCCGAACTCGGCATGACACGGTAATTGCCCATTCGCGGGTGCCGGTAAAATCACGGGTTTGTTACAGGCATGGCTACTGCCAAACCCGTAATGAGGCCCATTGAGCAGGTAATCAGTGTACCTACAATTGAAGAGAAGAGCAAGCATTGCCCAAGCCAAGAGTCTCACTATACTAGAGTGAAACAACCTTTCTCAGAGACAAAAAGCAAAGTATTATTGGCAACCCAATAACACACTCACAGCTCAACCTGGTCTAAGATACAAGTGTACACACATTACCTGAAGCCAAGAGAGTGGCACAAAGGTAATTGGGTAATTGTTTGTGCTAACAGTTGGCAGAACGGTGAAGGCCAAATTGGGGAAGGGAAACTGGCTGCTTGTAAAGATTATTTTGTAGTTGACACAACCTATATTGCCAAAAACAAAACATGGAAGTGGGTCATAAAGGCAAATACAGGTTGTAACTGTGGGAGACAGACAAGAAGGCCAAGGAGGCTGCCCCTTTTGAAGAAACCTATTCAGAGGAAGAGTGCCTTGCCTTCTTGAAGGTGCTGAAGTACTTGAAGCTGAGTCTTGTCAGAACTGTCTTGAAGTCCTAATTTACTGAAGCTGTAGTAGTAGTCCAAAGTACTGAAACTGTGAATGTATATCTGGTTGTCAGTGGATGCAACATTGCATTAGCCTAAACAAAGTGGAGCACTATGAGGCAAAGGAGAATGTTCCCCTGGTAAACTTGTGTAGATGTGAAGTTGTGGAAGTAGCGGCACTGTGAAGTAATCCTGACCAATGTACCTGTTGTGAAGCTTAATTCGTTACCAAAGACATTTTAACTGTTAATTAAGAACTGTGTTTCACTAACTGTGATAGAAGGTATCGTGGCTGGGATTACCAATGGTGCTATTCTTAGGAAGTGGGAAGACCATCTTTCACCAAGGAGAAAAGATTTGCTATTGCTGGAACTCTGGTTAACAAAACCTTACTAAGACATTGAAACATCAAGAACTGATTTGAGACTGTCTTACTTACCACAATTTCTTTATTTCTCTTTTTGGTTGACCATTGAAGCAGAATTCCCTTTGAATCCTAGGGAAGGGAATCCACCCAGGTTACTGAGAGATTAGCAAGCAACTGTGAATTTTGTTTATATTTGAATTGGCATATATTTTCTTTGTGTATTTGTTGTTTAGTGTGAGGGCCTGACATCCTGTGTTAGAGTGTTTCCCCTTAGCTTGGATTAGGCAGGGAAATCCTCAGAAGAGTAGGGATAGTGAGGCATTTTACTTTATTTGTTCTAGAATAAAAATGTCATGTTTTGAACAATGAAACTGAAGTCCACCTGACATGGCTGACCCCTCACAGGCCAAAGAACACATGAAAAATCTCGTGGCACTAGCCATGTTTAGAAGCCCTACGTGGTAAACGTGAATCTACACATTCAAAATAATGCAATAATTGTAAAAAATAAATAAATAAATTTTAAAAAAAGTATCTGATGCCCCCAGCTGCTTTTTAGGCACATATAACACTAACTAAAAATCCCAAGTGTAAAAGAGTAGAGTGATTAAAAAGTATCCCCATTGTACTGCATTGTAAAATGCGGTGTGCAATGTTACAAAGTTACCAAAAAGGTGAAAAGACAAAAGGGAAACAGTTTCCCAGTACCAATAGTCTGAAGTACTGATCAGTTTCCACATAACAAAATGAGCAAATTCCAGGGAAGTGAAGAGGAGGGCTTAGCTTTCCTGTAAAAAGTAAAGACAGGATCAAATACAAAAGGTTTGGAAGTGAACAGACTAAGGAGGGAAAGTTTCTAAAAGAGAAATCTTTCCTAGCACTGCATATATGGCTAGTGCCCTAAAATGGGAGTGCAATCTACTAGTTAATCCCATTGATAGTTTGTGAAATTAACATGATGAATTTACTGAAGTTGCTCTCGTCTTTACAGGAAATTTCTTTGTTGTAAAATTGTTTTGTTATGGAATGTTGAATAGCTTTTATACTGCAAATTTCGTTTTAATTGTGCTGAATGATTTTATGTGAATATGTGTATAAAGTTTTCATTTTGTTAACGAACTCACACAAATATATAAATAAAATGACAGGGCCACAATATTTTCGCTTGTTCTTTGGCCATATTGTTGCTTAGTTTTCTTTCTGCCTTCCAAGGTCAGGACCTCCCTTATAATTTCATGCACTTGCCAAGGAAAGCAGCTGCTTTCGCGGGCTAGTGCTGCGTTTGTGTCTATGTGGCCCAGGTAGGAGGTGGAACTGTATGGTCCCACACCACATCCATGGTGCCAGAGTGCCTTGGTGTGGGGGCAAGAGTGAAACCGGTAGTTGTCCCCGATTTGACAACTACTGGCTGTTTGAATAGTGCAGATCTTTATCATTGGTGTACTTGGGCTTGCTTCCAGCTTGAGTTTTGGATAGGAAGAGGACTTCTGCAGCCATTTCAGCAGATCAGTGTTGGAGCCACAAATCCCTCGTAGAAGAACAGCCGACTGAAGATTCAAAGAAGACCCCCGAAGAGGCCTGGCATTCCTTCCTGCGTCTGGCCCAGTGAAGCCCTGTTGGACTAAATGATCTCCGAATACCATGTACGGTACTCCTGTCCTTAGACTAGTGGGGTCAACTAGTCTTGACGCCTTCGAGCATCTAGCCATCCTGAGCCTTAGGAAGTGTCCCTGGACCACCCAGTGGACTGACCAACTCTCTTGTCGGCTGCCTCGCCAGAACCACTGCCATTCTGCGAATGCATCCAGAACTTTGGTAGTGACCAGCTTGTGCCACGAGTTGCCTTCCTTTCCGAAATTCAGTGTCCCAGGATCAAGGAATCCGGTCCTAGAGAAGCTTCTAAGGACGCCTGTTGTCATATGTGTGCGCATACCGTTGCTGGAACTCGCCTTCCCCATCCTGTGAAGTGTCCTGTAGCAGCCTGCATCTGTCTTTCTTTCATTTCTCCATCGCCAGGGGTTGCATCTTGCATCTGTACCAGACCGGAAGAATCCTTGCGCCTGCAGCTCCTGGGCTGCTCTCACCGGAGCCAATGCCAGGAAATACAAGCTCCAGCGAACCCCCAGGAGATTCACAAAGTCATCTGGGAAAATCGAAGTAAGGGGGGTAAGTAAACGCAGTGCATCTTTCCCCTCTGCCCCCATCCTCGACAGCATAACATTGGGAAAGAGTGCCTTTGTATCCCAACCATCCATTCCATTGCCTTTTGGTTGTCGAACCTGGGTAGTAACTCATCAAATACAAAATAACTTTTACTTACCATAGTGAAATTATTGAAGAGTATTTTGATCCATCTCCAACACAGGTGAATTCTAACTTACCTGCAAAGACTCATCCTGGGGAGAAGCAGTGTGGCTCCAACGACTTTTTGGTACAAGGCCCCATTCTTCTTAGGGTTTGGGCTGCTTAAGTTAGGGAATTAACTTGTGACTTGGGTCCATCATTACTGCATTTAATTTACTTACCTGCCTGCTGAATAAGTGATCTTTAATGCAATTATGAACCAATGGTGAATGTATTTATTCTGATTGAGTATTGTGCGATAACATCGACTGTTAGTTTAAAATTTTAGTGTGTGAAAAGGCCTAGAATAAACAACTATTTTTGGACGTACTGGTCTAAATTGAATTATTGTGGATTATATTGTGTGGACTCATTGAGGGCGCCTGACCCCACTCACACTCTCCTGAGAGCAGCCTTGACTGCTCTCCATTGCTACTTTGGTTTGATTTTGGCTAACCTCTCAGAGTTTCCTTTTCACTATAACCAGGGTGGCCCTCCTAAAATCTGTCTACCTGGCCAGATTCTAGAAATCAATTTTAACGCATAGCAAGTGCCATTTCCTCTTCATTATTTGTGTTTTCCTCTCTCCTCACCCTGAAGAAATTTTTTTAACAAATCCAATTGGCTGCTCTGCCTTCCATTCTGTTCTCAAGACTTGAAAAAAAGAAAAAGCGTGCTCCTCTGCCCAGTATCTTAACTGTATTCAAACGTATTTGTCATCATGGAATCCAACTATAGAATAACATTTTTTTTTCATGACTTCCACCAGTTTCAGATAAAAATGTATGGGCATATGCAGAACAAAACTACTAAGAATATAAAAATGTGCTTAGAAACATTAAACAAACTATGGGTGCAATGGGGTATGGGTACCACTGCCACCTGGGCCTGAAGATACATTCAATAAATCAAATGCCAGAGGCTACCGTGAACATTGACTCCTACACATGCATCATATGTGTCCATTAAAAAAAATTACAACTAAATTCAAGACATAAGATGCAATTTATGTTTAAGAAAACTTAAAAAGCAAACAATATGAAAAATTAAACAAATTGAATAAAGACACTCAATAGATCTATTGTACACATGAATAAATAATTCAACAAACAATCCAACAGGTGTGAAAGCGTGACCCTGTCTAGAGACAGGTGAGTTGAGGGTGATCCCGCCAAGCTCCTCAGTATTTCTGGAGCCATGTTTGCCAATTGGTGTCGTCCTTTCTGAACCAATGCCATCAGCCTCTGTCCTGGCCAGGTCCCTTTCTATTCTTGCAGAGAATATGAGGACCAAAATGCAACTAGCTCCTCAGAAACCTGGCAAGGATCATGAATCCCGAAATGACCAAAGAAATGGGACCGTAAGGACCACAATGCACCAGGGACTTACAGACACGCCAAGCCTGGAGCAGGAAGAACGGACTCCTTTTTCCCCAAATAGGAATGGACTTGCTTTTCCACCTCCCTAAGCCAAATGGAACACCAAACATACACCCCCACCAACTACACCCCCACCAACTGCATACAGACAAAAGGTTAACAGTGGGGCAGCGGCAGCAGCAGAAAATCTGAACTGGCAAGGGACTGCATAGGAACAGGGGAGACCCAGGAAAACTCCCAAAACCCTGTTTGAACAGAGACTCACCCAGGACAGTAAAAAAAATCAGAGAAAAGTACCCTTCTGACCAAAACCAGGCCCATTGGCCATTCTTCCCCTAATATTCCAATGGAAATGGTGTACAGAGCTCCTGTCAACTGATTATGGTGCCAGATCGTGTGAAAAACACTGCTTCCAAGATAGCTGTGCAAATACCTGAACCTTTACAAAATTTTGCGGGTTGTTTCCTGTGCTTCTTCCTTGGCTCGCGCAAGACATGGAAGAAGCACAGGATACAAAGCGCAAAATTTTGTAAAGGTTCAGGGACAAAAGGTTCAGGACTACCATCGATTTTAAGTGATACATCAGCTACACAAAGGAACTCAGTCCAATGATAAGATAGCCTTGAGGACGACCCTTCGGTCAAAACGCGTGTCGGCTGTTGATTTGGTGGACCCAACCAATAAATCACAATCTTTACACTAGACATGTTGGGACTTGATTTTCAAGAAGGGTTACTTCGTCATTAAATTGTTGAACTAATCCTTCTGACCATATGGCTGACTGGAGGAAAATGGAGACTGAAAAGGAGCACGGCGAGAGGGCTTTTTGAAGACTTCAAAGGCTACAGTTCAGCTAGAGATTGGCCATGGGAAGCAGCTGATCGAAGGAGTCAATGGGAGCTCGTAAGCAGGCAGGTAAATGCTATAAAAAGCCAGCAGATACAGTAGAAATTAAAAGGTGCACAGGTGATGTCGATGGAGGAGGAGGTGGCCCAAGAGACAAGCAACGGCGGGTGTGTCAGGTGGCAGAGACTGATGTGGTGCTGCAAGAGAGTAAATGAAACGTGTTGGGCCTGAGGGGAAGGTACCAATTTGAAGGTGAGTGAGTGAGACTTTACGGGAGCTGAAAGTAGTTATGAGAGAGACTGGGCATGTGAGATGGAAGTGAGAGGCGGGAGGGTAGAGTAGAGTCAGAGGTAGTGTTGGGAAATTAGGAGTTACTCACCATAATGACAAACTTACTCGTAGTCCTCTTTCCTGCATGAGTGTCCCTCGCTAGGGACCTAAAATGAACCATTTTCACCAGAAAAATGTCTATACCCCTTTAAATCTATGCACACAGGGGCGTGGCCCCGGGAGCATGCGCTCCCTTGACTCCGCCCTCCAGTGCCACACCTCAATCCCCTTTGACACATCAGCCAAATGAACCTGCTAAACGACGTATCCTATTAATAGGGGGAGGATTGAAGGACATATGGAGGAAAGGGGACTATGGACTAGGAGTACTATGGTCACTACAGTAACTCATAAGTACTCCTACGTCCCGTCCCCTTTCCCCCATACTGCATGGGCGATTATCCCTGAATGATCACCAAGGGAGGTGTGATGCTTTGGATCCTAAGAGAACAGGTTCCTCAGGACCGCTTGCACGAATGCCGCGTCAGTTCTTCCTCTACCATCCAGACATTGCTTGCAGAAGGCCGATGGAGTGGCCCATGTAGCTGCTCTGCTAATGGTTTGCCATGGCACATGCCTCTGGAAGGCGACCGCCATCCTTTTGGCCCTAACTGCACAAGCATGCAGGTTTTGTGGAACTTCCATCTGCTGAGACTTATAGGCCTCCTAAATGGTTGCAACCATCCACCTCGCTTTCCAGGCCTTAGAGGCTTAGTCCCCTGGCTTCAGCCGCCAAAGGTGATGAATAACACCTCAGACTTGCAAAACCCTTTGGTCCTGTCTAGATAGAATTTTAAGGCTCTTTGGACGTCCAGACAGTGCAGCACTCTCTCTGCTACGTCCTTTGGGTTAGGAAAAAAAGGTTGGCAACACAACTTCTTCATTCAAGTGGAATGAGGAGACCACCTTCGGAAGAAACGCGGGATGGTTGCAAAGCACCACCTTGTCTAGACATAACATGGCATACGGTTCTGTGGCCATCGGAGCCTGAATTTTGCTCACTCTACTCGCTGAGGTAAAACCCACCAGTAGCACCGTTTTGATCATGACCAGCTTTAGGTCTACCGATGCCATGGGCTCAAAAGGCCTAGGCGCCAGTGCCGCGAGCACCACATTGAGGGCCCACACCAGATGCAGTCGTTTGGTAGGAGGATATAGCCTTGTCAGCCCCGTCAGCCGTCTTTCGACTACCGGGTAGGAGGAACAGAATGGCTTGTGGTCAGAATTTCTATAAGCGCCTATGGCGGCCAGGTAGGTCCGGCATGTCTCCACCTGCAACCCTGAACGTGCCAAGTGCGTTGAGAAAGATAGCACCTGATCTAGTGTGCACGCCAGGAGGGTCTTATCCCTTTGTCCTTCACCCAGAGGCAAAATCTGGTCCACATGCTTTTGTATTGCCTTCTGGCGGACTCACTTCTTGCTTTCTGAATTATTTCCAGGTTGTCTTGTGACAGACAGAGCTGCTGCATTGTTACTTGCTCAGGAACCTGCTAGGTCTAGCTTTTCGGGAGCGGGCTGAACTACCGCCCATCCTGCCCTGCTGTGAGAGGAGCCTTTGACCTTGAATCAGTAGGTTTACTGGACCCTGCATCGCTAGCCGTATGAGGTCTGTGAACCAGGGTTGGGCCCGCCACCACAGGGCAATTAGAATCAGGCTCATGTTGGAGGCCTCTCTGACTTTGCTGAGAACTTTGTGAATGAGCAGAGTTGGAGGAAGTACATATGCCTGCATCCCGCCCCAAGGAAGGTGTGGGGCATCCCAGAGGGAGCCTTCACCCTGACCCTGCCAGGACACGTACTGCTGACATCTCCGGTTCTACTCCGTGGCAAACAGGTCTATGTGGGGTCGGCCCAATCTCCTGAAGATGTCCACTAGGACTTGTTCCTCTAGCTGCCACTCGTAGTTGTCCACCCAGAATCTGCTGAGCCTGTCCGCCTCCAGGTTGGATTCCCCTGACAGATTAATCGCCGACAGCCATATGTGGAGCACCGTGGCCCACTCCCATAGCTCTATGGTGAGCCTGCACAGGAGGAGGGGCTATCTGGTTCCCCCCCTGCTTGTTGATTTAGAACACGCACGTGTCGGTTTGTAGGCCGCCCGCCTGTCTGCTTATTAAAGGGAGGAACGCCTGGAAGGCCTTTAATTCCAGGAAGTTGAAGCGATTCTTCTGTTCCTCCCTCGCCCATGTGCCATGCACACTATGCGCATGTAGGGTGGCTTTCCATCCCTCCATAGAGGAATCCGTAGTGATAGTAGACTCCAGCGGTGCTTGCCTGAAAGGCCTCCCCCTTCCCTCCACCACCTCCTAAGTTTGGTATCTTGTCTTCACCATATCAGGTCTGGTATGAAGTCAGCCATGATGGAGACTGCTGCGTGTGAGGAACCCGTCATTTGGCTCCATGAGGCCATGAGGTGCAGCTGTGCCCGCCGCATCCTGAGCCTGGTGAAGGGAATTGCCAGGATACATGCTGCCATAATCCCCGGCAGGTGTTGGTACGGGTGTTGGTACCAGCAGGCCGACATAGTCAATCTGCTTAGGAAATAGCTCGAAGCCACTTTGATGGCTGCCACTTTGTCTGTGGTAAAAATCCTCTGTTTGGTATCCCACAACAACCCGAGGAAGACCAAGGTTTGTGTGGGCTGCAATTGAGTTTTCTTTTGGTTGATGGAAAATGCCAGATTATTTAGGGTCTCCATAGGCCTGAAGGCCGATTGCCGAGCCCCATAGGGTGATTCCACCCTGACCAACCAGTTGAGCCCGAAAGGCAGTACCTTGTAGTGAAAATGTAACCCCATCACTCTGAACCTCAGGAAGGAGCGTGTGGCTGCCAGATCTGGACATGTAAGTATGCATCCTTGAAGTCTAGGGAGCACATCCAGTCTCTCCCACACAGAGATTCCGCTATCAGAGCTGGCGTAACCATCTTACATTTTTGGAGGGGTAGGGACAGGTTGAGGAAGGGCAGATCCAAAACGAGGATCTCCGTGAGGAGTGTTGGTGTCCCGATTTGAGGGGTGTGTGAGAAACTCAAGGGTATTCTCCCAGGTAGAACTCGGGAAATCCTTATTCAGGTGGCCAGGTGAGGGCTGGCACTCTCAGATCCCAACCCTGGGGGTGGACAAGCAATGGAGGATCACCTGGGTAAGAGGGCCCGGGGTTATGCTCAGGGGAATGCCCCAGGTAAGGCAATGTACTATGCTGAGGAAGAAGGGAAGGCGAATGATATCTGAGGCCTTTATAGGCTACAACACATCTGCCTCACCTCCTCCCATTAAATCTCTTCTACCTCGATCCAATGACCCCTCTATACATAATCAATCCCCTAGGATTTCAAACCCGCTTGCACCCGAAATATTATCTATCCCAGAATCCCCGTTTTCCTGTTCCCTACCCGACTACTCCCAGTCATTGCCCTTCCCATTCCTCTTCACGTCCCTCTGATTATTATTACTCGCACTCCCAACCTGCTCAAATAAAATACTACCGTTCCCACAATCCCCCTCATTTATTTCACGATCCTAGATATCCCCGTTTGTCCCACCAACCCTACCATTCCCTTCCTTCCGATTGTCACTTTCCGAACACCCAGTCAAAAGTGAACCACAACTAGTTCCCACAAACCTTTACCTCTCCCTTTTCCCACCCGACATGAAATCCAAAGAACCCTAGAGCTGTTTACCTAACCTGTCCCAACCCCAGTGTCAAGAAAAGTCAGGCACTTAACCTGAATCACACACACCTGACTTCCCTTTCCTTTCCCCCGCAGGAATACAAGGTGGAGCAAAAGAGCACAGTACGAGCAAGGCAGACCGCACGACACTACAGCTATCCAGGTCCTGCAGTTCAAGAGGAGGAGAAAGGCGGCTAATATTGAGAGGCTGACAAGGAAAGACGCAACCTTACCCTTTCCGACGCAGACCCAAGAAACCTCAGCAGAGGGAATCCTAAAACCGAGAACAATAGCCCAAGTGTGCTGCAACAGATGTCAATGGTACACAGAACTTGGTGACGCTGAGAAGCAGGAGCGAGGGGAAACTCTGGCTACCATGGTACCGGCCTGGACTCCAGTTACAAAGAAAGCCAAGCAGTTCATCACAGCTGGGGAGTCGAGGGGAGAGCCGATAAGAGCGGGGCTGTGGTGGATGAAAGACGCAAAGTGGCAAAATGAACTAAGTTCAAAAGAACTGTAAAGTGTTGCAGCGAGCACAGCTGCAGAGGGAACTGGCACCAAGTGGGTGCTAACTCGAGAGACTCTTGTCGATCCCAGTGTGAATGAAACTACAAAAACCAGAAGGCCGTAAGAGAGCCACCAAGTTAGGTCAAAGTGGTCTTACAGGAGGTCAAGCAAAATCCCTTTACAGTCGAAAGCCTTTGACCTACGAACTGTGAGAAAGCAAGGGAAGTGAATCTTGCAAACCATTATGATTGCAAAGTTGGCAAGAGTGAACCCAACCCGAGAGATGTCCACTACAAACTGTTTGAAAAGACTGTAAGGACAAGAAGTACACTGTTCTGCTTGTCAATTGGGGTCCAAGCCCGACCAAAGGAGAAACCAAGAGACACTATAAGGCAAAGAGAAGCACTATCCGGCTTGTCATTTTGTGGGTCCGAGCCCAGTCGAGGGAGACCCAAGGGTGGAAAGTTACCACACATAGTTCAGTCTGAAAAGAACTGGTATACTATTTGTGGATTACAATTGGTGAAGGGTCAGCGCCTAGAAGAGGGGCGACCAAGGGGTGAATCCATCACCCAAGGAATACGTAGACCAGAACGTTGTGTGCGTTTGAATTTCTTGATAATCCTATCAGGCCCGCTACTACAGGAAACCGCAACCACAAAGGCCTTGATATCGATAAAAACTGTGAAAGGATTTAAAACCTAGAGAAGGCAGCTAAAAGTCAAGCAGGGTCAGCACCGGGAAAAGTGGGACCCAGGAGTGAAAAGTCCTCACGCAAAGTGAAACCAAGAAGCAAACTTATTTTGTTGGAGGAACCTTTGTTTTGTTATTACTTGAACACATCAGGCCCCCGAAGGCAAGAGACTCAAGGAAACAAGACTTGACCATTGACTGTCCTGATAGCTGCAAGTGGTACTGTCAATTCGTGATGGGAAAGCTTGCTTGTGTGTGCTGTGCTCCAAGGTCCCACCTTACCACATGCACAAAACGTGGGAAAGGAAGAACCAAGCAACCGCATTGTGACACATTAATTGAGAACACTTCTTTCTTTTCTTAAAAACCATCCCACACCCTTTTTTGTATTAGTTGTAAGGTTTGACTATAGGTTTTTAGTATAGGCCCTTTTTATTTGACACAACGCCACTAGGACGGCCTTATTTTCATTTGCTCCCATCCTAGATTTAGGTTTAGAATGGCAGTTTTTCCAACCTGCATACAGTTTAGCAAACACACTTGAACTGTGATCACTTGTATTTGTCTTTACTGTTGCCACCATGAGTTCCTAACAGAGGAAAGGAGAGGAGAGGAGATGAAGGAGATTCCGTAGGGACCAGGAGACAAAACCTGTGCAAAACCACTGAAAGGATCCAGGGATCTGTAGAGGAGGATTCAGGTACCCCCATTCCAACTGCCCTGCCTACATTACCTGAAACGTATAAACCAAAATATGTGACGAATACTGAACAGTTAAACCAACAAAGAAGAGGGCTCTGTGCAGTACCCATAAGAAGACCTATACAAAAGAATATGGGAAGTAAAGTACACATTGAGGAAACCATACTTGCATCCAAGACAATATGGTAGCCATTTGAACGAGATTCCTGATGAAACAAATAAACTGAATGACCAGGATGAATGGTGGCATCATACAAAGTTGAATCGACACCCAGATAGAAAGATAACCATACCAGAGAGGCAGACGATTATAAAGAACAAATAAGTACCAAGGATAAGTGACATCTTGGGATCAAGATGAAGAAACTTATGCCACAAACGTGATGTAGATATTTAGTTAGTTTAAACGTGCACAGATGCAATGAAAAGCAATGAAAAGCAAGCAGCAAAGCAATAATGAAGCTAGCTACATGCTTAAATAGATTAGACCGTGGCAAGTGCCAATATATACCTATATAATACCTCATAGATACATATGGATTAGGTGAAGAATTAATGTTTTCACTACGAATAAAGCAGTACTGAACAAACGTGAAAAGGCCTCATTTCAGTGTCGCGGTTACAAAAAGCAATTGAATTAAACAGAATCCATTTCCGCTAAGGAGTTCACTGAGCCAAGAAAGCCAAGGCCTTATCAAACCAGGAGTTGGCTGACATTTGATACAATTAACATGGAAGAACAGAAACTCCTGTTCAAGAAGGTCAAGCAAAAACAAAAGACGTCAGAGGACTATTGAAGAATAAAATCAAATACACGAAAAGGCTCAATTCATGATGTCCAGTCACGTGATGGAAGAAAGTTGGACGGACGAGATGGTCACACCTACGCACGGAAGTCAGATAGTACCCATACAAAAAATTCTCAGAGAACAGTAAAGACTCGAGGCCAACTTCAAAAGTACTAATTGACACTAGACCATTGAGGTGACGATGGATCCCATTTTAATTGGAGGGAAGCTGGCATCAAGACTAGCTTATCCGCACCTGGTTGTTCAATCTGCGTGCTGCTCACATTTTGGAGGGAGGGCTTAGTTGCCCCACCTGATGTTGGCAATCCTATTACCTTTCTCCATTACTCCATACCTATATAGTACCTCTGCTTAGTTATTCACTTAGACCCAATCCCGCTTCCCGATAAGTTTCTGTAGTTCACCACGTAGGACGACGTTGGTAATGACGCAGGTCAACACGCTAGCTATGACCAATTATAGTTATAAGAACCCAACTTTTTTATGAAGTAGTTAGAGTCAGACTATCGAGCGATTGCTGATGTTTGTTGTACTCCCCGTTTTAAGACTTGCATTAAAACAGACGAACATTGCCAAACTATTTGTGTCGTCTTGATTATTGATGTATGAGTAGAATCTGCATCCCTACCCATCTCCAGGGTATTACTACTCATCTTAAAGGGCTGGAAGCCTCCAGTTCACTTGGTAGCAGAGATTGATGGTCAGATAAGATACCATCGGCCGTCGACATAAGTAATTTCAGAGTATCAGCATTATCGCACAACCTTTGCCATTCGGCTGACAGGACGTGAATCACCCCGTAGATAGTGGTTAGTATAGGGAAAATCCCTGCAGGAAACTGTTTGACAGGACCCCTATTTTGACAACAGAAACCCCTCCCAAATCTACGAGAAGTGGATAAGTGGCTCGAAGAGGCGGTAACGAAGGCAGTGATCCTGAGGGTCCAAAGACGAAAAACACGCGAACCGTGAGTGAATAGACCAAAACGTATGGCAAAGGGATGCATGCGTAGTAAATAACAGAGTAACGGAGGGAAGCGTGATAAAATATAATGCAACAATAAGAGTGTAATATATATATATATATATATATATAGGAGACGAGATATTTATTGACTTGAGTATGATCAGTTAATATATGAGGAAAAATAGTTGTGAGTGTAGCCACCCTATGAGGATAGGCCCTGTTCCTAGACTTTAAAGAGTGCTAGCAGAAGCTTTAATTCAGAGCCCCTTACGTGGGCCATATAGGAGACAAGATTAGTTTAAAGACTTTCTTAAAGGAATTAGCTGAAGTTCCAATCATAGCAGATCTAGAGGGTAAGACGAGTCTTAGAAGATCGTAAGCAGTACGTACATGTGGCCGGTCAAAGCTGTCCGTTTTGTTTTGTTATAAGGTGTGATGACGTTAGAGTTGAAAAAATAAATATTTTAAGTGATTAAAAAATGTGAAGTTGAGACGCGAAAAGTGATTGTGGTAAGATTAAAATTTGATTATTGTACTTTAGCAAGATTAAAGTAAAAAAAAAATGGTATTGCGACGGGATTGAAGCTTGTGACGGTGGGTGCTTGCCAATAAGTGTATGTTGATTAAGAGGTAAAAGTGAAAAACTGTACCTAAAGCATAAGCAAGTGGTAGCAAAGAGAAAAGTAAAGGTTAAGAAATGGAAGAAGTTACGCCATTAGTGTAACTTTGCAACAGCTACCAAAGCATGCGCTTAAACTTAAACAGTACAGTGCAGAAGGGTTAAAGGAATCGCAGATAAAATGCTTATGCCATGGACACATAGCAGGTCATTATCGAGGGCAGTTTTGCAGCATAGGACGACATATCTGCATGCTGCGTACACAGGAAAAAAGTTAGAAAAGCGCCTAGCGAGTCTAGACCTTTGGAAAATGTATGAACACGAGAAGGAGGAGTAGCCTCCTTTAGATTGGATTGGATACTCAATATATGCAAAGAGGGGGGTGAAGAGCCTTCTGCTCCGCCTGCACCGTTTGAAATGAAAGACAAGATTAGAAAAGAAGAAGGATTATACCCATTAAGAGAACTTAAAGCAGCAACGGAATATAGCGATCCATCATGAGTCACCTACGCAAAGTAGTGACGAGGGCCCAGAAAAAGACACAGAGGAAGACATAACCTTCAAAGTCCAGAGGGACAAAGGGAGACGCGAAAAAAAAGAGAAATGATCGAGCAAGCACATCTCTAGACATAAGGAGAGAAATAAAGAGATGGAAAGGAGATGAAACTGGTGTGATAGCACTCTTACAGAACGAATGGTTAGGTCAGATTCTACTTAAACTTGATGGCAAAAGTATTGAAGAGGCAAGACATAGGGGAGATCGAGACGTACAAGACAGAAAAGACAGAGAGGGAGGAACGATTGAAAGATGAAGGAGCGAAAAGAAAAGATAGACAAAGACAAGAACAGTTAAATCAAGATGAGCAAGCTAAAATACAAGAGCAGAAGAGCAAAGAAAACGCGATAATAAAAGGAGAACAGACTAACATGAAAGGCTAGAAGGAAAAAGAATAGAAGATGAACAGGAAAAGATAAGTGAAAAGAATAGAAAGACAAAGGGATGAGGAAATACGAAGAAAGAGGAAGATAGAGTAAGAGAAGAAGCGAGAAAGTGCAGAGAAGTCGATGACGACATGAAACGTAAAAGAAGACAAGAGCACGAGATCTCAAGTATTTGGAAAGGGAAGTAAGAAATCCCAATCCGCGAGTAGCATGGGAAGACAGAGGAATTCTTACCCTGAGTCAGAGTCATTAACAGGCCCGTCTAGAGCAAATCTAGAAGACGAGTTTGACTCACGAAGCATTGGGGAAACGATTGATAAGGTATATCATGAAAAGCCAGCCCAGAAAGAACACCAAGGGAAGGGAAAAAATGATTGCCTCGAGAGCACTCAGTTGTATGACACGGAGGACGCCTCCTGTAGTGCGAGACATAAAGAGCTGTCTTTAGACAGACTAACGTTAAATAGAGATGATGAGGAGAGAAGTTGCACGAGTTGGGCACAAGAAGTATCAGACGAAGAAAGGGAAATCTTCCCGAGGGAAAAGAGAAGTGACATATGTGGTCCAGAGGGATGTTCACCTATGGATAAGGGAGTAAGATGGTCAGATTCAGAAATACCTATGTCTAAGGCACCAGAGCCACTGACACAGTCCTATCGACATAAGAGGCAACCCCATGGTCAGAGGGGGGAATCCCAGCCTTATGTAAGCAGGCTAAGATCACTGCCAGGTAGACAGCGATGTGGGAATATTACCCCAGTGGTAAACAGACAAATGAAGAGAGATGAGAATGAGTTTTGAGCGTCACAGTTCCCCTTGTTGGAAAAGGGGGGAGGCGGTGGGGGGCAGGCTGCAATATATACGATGGCCCCAGATGGACAGAGCATTTTAAATCTAAATTCCCAAATTTAACTTCCGGTGCTGGAAAATGGATACATTTAGAAAAAAGGACAGGAGGGAACACATTAGCTATAGGGGATAGTAAAGGACTTCTAATCGCCATACTTGGTGAGAGAGCTGATGACGTGTGGACATGGGCAGGTTACCCTGGTGTGACTAGAGTCAACACCGCGCACAATGGAGCGCTATTTAATAACTAGAGGAGCGGTTTGGAAAGCGCTTCGAGTACTATATCCGGACAGGTCCGATATGGGAGCTATAATGACGAGAGAAATGAAGGAAGGAGAGGATCTGTTGCTTTACATTCAACGTTTTCAAGACGCATGGGCGCTTGAAACACAGGAGGCTTGGGGGAAATATATTATGCCAAGGGCTGACAGAGCAGGTACATAAACAGTTCAAGAATTTAGTGGGGATTGAAGCTAAAACATGGTCGGAAATCCAGTTAACCATTACACATTATTGCAGACTCCTGCAGGAAAAGAATTGCAAAAAGGACGATGCACGAAAAGGTGATGCAAAATTAGTTCCGAAAAAGCTATCCAAGTATGCCATTGAAGGGGCAATGCTAACTAACGTAGGCGGATCAAATTCGCAGCAGGAAGTGCACATGCCACAAGTAAATCACCAAAGACAGTTTGATCAGACAAATAATGGATATGCTCCACGAGGAAGGGGAAATCGAGGGAGGTTGGCAAGGAAATCAAGGGTATTGGCAGAATAATTAGGGAGGGTTCCAGAATATGCAAAATAGTAATCAGAACATGCAATATGGGCAGATGGGGAGACGGCTGCTTGTATTGGACATGTGGAATGACAGGGCACATAGCTCGCATATGTAGAAGCCAAGGGGTGATACAGAAGGATCAATTTTCAAGACAAGGAATGCCAAATCCACCTGCATATTCGCAGCAGGGCGGAAATGGATTTGCGCAAAATCAAAGTGCAGCACCAGGCGCCGAGAGTGCAGCAAGGCTTGCAATCACAGCAAGTAACAGGTAATCAACCGCAAAGACAATTGCAGCAATCTCCTATGCAACTTCTGCAGAACACAAACACAGAACAGTCTATGACACGTAGAATAGGAAGTGTTACTGTTGATGGAGGAAATCCATTCACGGGTGATGAAGTGAGACTGTACCCGAAATAGAACAGCTCACTGGGAGACCTGATGTGTTCAGTCCTATCACGGCAAATCCTCATGAGGAGCCAAGGGTAGACGTAATTATAGGCGGCAAAGCTTTTTCCTTCTTAGTGGACACGGGTGCAACGCGCTCGTGCATACGTGAGGGTACATTTTCAATGTCTGGCGATGCGATTAATACTCAGGGCTTTACAGGAGCAACCAGTCATGTTCCTTTTACAAAAGAAAAACCAGTCTCCATAGGAGAATGCGATATGGCAGTGCCACTGCTTTATTCAAGGCAAACATCCCTCAACATATTGGGATGAGTTTTGATAACGAAAATGAATATGACCATTTTGTTTACAGATGATGGCATAGTATGCTCAACACCGGGAATGTATTATTTAAACGTATGCGAAATGATCAGCACATACACAGGGCAAGTAGCACCTAGAGCGATACCGTTGGAACCCGAAGTGTTCCATTATGGGATACGTGTTTCGTTAGCATGGCTGCCAGGTCTAGGAGGCAGAACCATGAGAATACTAGATGAGTTTCTATTTAGACCTCGGATACCCATGGACGAAGAGGAGCGGTGCGAATTTTCCCCTTAGGCATAGAAGCAGCTATAGTTCGAGGAAATATGGCTTTGCTTGATGCAACTGATAAAGGTCGACAATGGAGCACAATAATTGCCATTGAGGAAGGTTGCAGAGTGACTGAAGTCACTAATGAGGATTTGTTTGTAGATGACATATCTGACGATTTTGGGATATTTGAAATGTGCATTACTTATTGGGTAAAGGCGATTAAGAGAGAAGTTCAGCAGCGAATGATGCTAGCAAAAAAGCATCCTGAATAATTTGATGAAGATATGGCCAATTTCATTATGGACCACTGGCCCCTACGAAGTAGGCTTACTGAAAGGAGTTGGGGAAGTAAAGATTAAATTGAAACCCGGAGCGATTTTACCTCGAGCACGACAATATCCCATGTCTAGAGAGGCAGATGAGGGTATTTTCAAAACAATTTCCGCCATGATGGACCAAGTTATCTTAGTGATGTCAGAGTCACCATGTAATATGTCAGTTTATCCTATCAAGGAATCTAAGGGGGGGTGGCGTTCAATACAAGACCTTCGCCCAATAAAAAAAATTGTAGAGGCCGAGTTCCCTCTAGTCCCTAACCTGTCTACGATTTTGTGTAACATACCCGTTGACGCACGATATTACACGGTGATTGATTTGAAACGTGTTTTTCTCAATCCCATTGCCCAAAAGACTCACAAGATTTGACTGTTTACTTTTAGACAAGTGTGATTAAAAAGCACAAGGCTGCCTCAGGGGTACTGTGCGTCCCCATCGATTTTTAACAGAGTCCTCCAGATTGACTTGAGCAATATTGCTTTAGTGAGCGTTGTGCTGCAATACGTAGATGACATTCTAGTTTGCAGCACCACAGGAAGAGTGCAGACGCGATTCTGTTCAGCTGATGATTATACTTGCTGGCAAAGGATAGAAGGTTGACAAGGAAAAGTTACACTATTGTCAAAAAGTGTTGTACATAGGCCAATTGATTTCACATGAGGGAAAGAAGGTCACCTCTGAAAGAGCGGAGGCAGTTTTAAAAACAGCCAAGCCACACACGATAAAACAAATGCAGAGTTTTCTAGGACTATGTAATTATGTCACAGCATGGGTCTTTGACTACAGCTCATATACGAGGCCCCTTTTACAGGCCTTGAAAAAAGCACAGGCAATGAAAGAAAAGAATCAGGTGGACTGAGGCAATGGAAGAAGTGTTTGATGAATTGAAAAAAGCAATCTGCACAGCTCCAGTTCTAGGGATCCCCAATTATGCAGAGGAATTATTTGTATTCTCACACACAGATGGTACTTTTATGACAGCAGTACTCAGAGACCCACGTTGGGGTACAAACCCCTTGCATATTACAGTGGAATGTTGGACCCAGTAATGAGAGGTCACTTTCCATGCTAACAAAGTTTGGCAGCTGCCGCGTTCCCAATAGAAAAGGCTACAAGCATAGTGATGGGATGCTCCATGACGTTATTTGTTGAACACGCATTATTTGCCATTTTAGAAAAACCAAAAGGCACGTTGACTACTCAAAGGGTTTCTGCATATAAGGTTATCAGATCAACTCCAGCAATTAAAATAGTCTGATGTAAAATAGTGAATCCAGCCATGTTTATAGCTGAGCCAATTACCAAAGGAGAGCCTATAAACGATTGTGCAAACTATGAAGAATTCTGTGATGAGCTCCCTAGAGTAAAAGAGAATGCACTCGCAGGGGGAGAGATTGTCTTCATCACCGGGTCTTCGAGAATCGATCAAAATGATGGACAAAGATATACATGTGCCGCGTTAGTGAAACATTTGGCAAATTGAGATTTTCGAGTGCTTGCGAGTACTCGCTTGCCATCTCATTATTCAGAGCAAGCTGCAGAATTATTGATACTCGCAATTGAGAATCATGCAGACCAGGAAGTAATAGGGTACAGCAACTCTGCCTATGTGACGTTGATGGTATATGCAGGAATAGCGCGCTGGAAAAGGCAGGGCTACCTCCTAGCGGACGGCACGCCAGTGCAGCATGCAGGCGCATTAAGGCACTACAACTCCCAGTGGGCATAGCAATCGTCAAATGCGCAGCTCACATGAAAGGGACAGATTTTATCTCGCGCAGAAATCAAGCAGCAGACTGAAGCCAAGCGTATAGCAGATACAGATACAGGGAGAATGAATAGTGAAACCATTAACGTGAATGAAAGGATGACTATGATGAGTGTGGATGAGGGATATAATCATGTCTGAAACACAGATAATGGAGCTTCAAGGAGAGGCATTGCAAGAGGAGGAAAAGAACTTGTGGAAGCGAAGAGGGTGTTCTTTAAACCCCTCGGAAGCATTGTGGCGCCAAGACAGCACAAGTAAATCAGTGATGTCTATAGCCTTATTAAGGGTGGCGCTAGAACAGCTACCCTACCCAGCGCATACAACTAGGGAGAATCTTGCTGTAACAATTGCCGAGGAATGGTTCGTACCACGCCTAATGGAGCATGTTGCATTTTTTACAGTAAATTGTATTGTTTGCCAACAATTAACGGCTGGGCATACATTGCGCATAGTGAGGGGAGTCATCCCAAGACCTAATGGCCCTTTTCAGCACTTGCATATCGACTATGTCGACATGATACAAGTTTCTAATGGATATAGATACCTATTAGTTGTAATATGTCCTTTCTCTAGGTGGATAGAGACAGGTCCATGCACACACCTAGACTCTATCTGTGCAGCCAAGTTCTTAGTGCGCACATTTTTTCCCAGATGGGAAGTGTGCGAAGTAATGAGATCAGATAATAGACCTCACATTGTTAATACAGTTTGAGCAGATCACCTGGCTTCTTGGTATAAAACACAAGTTTTCTTCGGCTGATCATCCACAAGGAAATGGTATCTGTGAAAAGCTCAACGGCCTGTTAAAAGAAAGAATAGCTAAATTGAAGCTTACTTTGAAAAAAGGGTAGTTGCACTGCCTACCACTGGCATTGTATGCATTGAGGAACCAACCAGGTTCTGACCACCATCTTACGCCGCACGAGGTTGTGACAGGAGAATGAGGATACCTTTAATGCCTCCATCCCGAGTTAGAAGTGATGCTCAGCCAACGTCAGAAAGTATAGAACTTGAATTGCAAACTACTTGAACTGTTTAACATCTAGTTTTTCTGTGATTTCAGGATAGTTGCAGACACGTGGTTGGAAGGCAGTACAGAACACAGGAGATGCTTCAACAACCCAAACAGCCCAAATTTCTACGTCCAAGAATCTACCCAGGAGATAAAATCCTAATTCGTAACCACACAAGGAAAAAGTGGGACGAGCCCAGTTTCAAATGGCCTTTTGTCGTTGAGGACGTGACGCCATCTGCTGTCAAATTGCAGGGTAGGCGAACTTGGATTTTCCTGGGAGACACAAAGATCTTCTCCGGAGCGACCCCTCTGCCTGCACCCCACCGCGAAGAAACTACAAATATCGGGGAAGAACCACAGCACGTGCAGATGAGATCTATGACGAAGAAGAAGGACCAATAACCCGACAAGTGGAAAAAAAGGAACCTACTAGTGGACTGTGGCTTAATTTGGACACTCCCTTTTCAGCTACAAATAAAAGGGTAAAAGGACACATTCGAACACTCAGTGCATCTTAGTTGCAGGGTTAAGGGAAGATCTGCATTCTTGAAAGCCACAGTAACTTATTGACTTTGGACTGAGGCAGACTTAAGCCTTGATAAGAATAAGGATGTGCCAAATTTTGATCGTGGACACAGCAATTGGTAGAGGGTACAATACCCTCACTCATTTTACACAGAGTTCTTGTTTGGCTCTACTCATGGTGTTACCCCCAGTGATGATCTTTCTAGGTTCGTACTCGCGTATCTTTAGTGGGTGTTAAGTTCTTATCCTACGTTGGTGGGGAGAACTTGCCGTGTTCCAGCATATATCCAGGGTCCTGACAATGAGAAACCTATTAGAAGATTGCTCATAATCATCACTGAAGAGTTTTTGAAGTTGCCAGAGTTCAGTGAGGAAACAACAAATGCCCCTATCAACTTTGGTGTTCTTTCGTCTAATTGAAGAATACCCGCATCTCCTTGGATGACACACAGACGTAGTAACCTTCTTAAGAGATCCAATAAATACTGCAAACTTGAATGTGATCCTGGAAGGAATTATCATCCAGGTGGCAATCTATTCTGAAAGAAATCACAGAGCTGTGTAGAAACTTTCCTCTGAGGGACAGATCGAGGAATTGAATAAAGGACAAGACTCTTTGTTCGTGCTGACAGGGAAGCAACATGTCATCTGGACTGAAGCAAATTCAAGGCATTGATTGGGAACTAATAAATGAAGCAGATTTCATAGAGGCTCACAGAGGACATTTTTCTTAACGATAAAGGAACATTTGCATCCTGATTGGGGGAAAACTGGTTCAAGAGAGAAAAGATGTCACTTCTTAAAGGCATCCAGAAAGCAGACAATTGATGAAGGACGAATGCTGAATGAAGAACAACAGCTCCCAGAAACAATCTAAAGATGCAGAGCCATTAAAAAATTGTTTTTCCTTCCTTAGCATCAAATGATCGAGATGGGGAATTTCAACAGCAATGTTGTGTTGCCACATGAGGACAGACGTACAAATTGTCCAAGAAGTAGATGCTGTCGCATCACCTACCACTGTATTATTTACACATGCATTATATTCATACTCATATTGCTTTCACCGACAGTGAGAACGGCTTTCTATATAGGAGCACATGATGCAAAGATTCCTGTATATGTTTGAGCAGAAGGAAACAGTGAGCATGGCCACTACAAAGCAGCCTAGACCCTACATAGTTATTCATGTCCCTAATAAATCACACACAGCACTTGTTTCAAACACTGCATTTAAAAGCCGGAGACAGGGTCGGCGGATTAGGCAAAATAAGGGGTTGATAAAGGTTGGGCCTACACAAATAATGCATACAGACACACCTGGTGCAGCAACGAAAGGCCCAGGTCCCACAGAAAGATCATAAGCAGAGATTATAGCAGAATCTATATGGCCTTTTTTAGCTATTGCCAGAAAAAGACAGGTGGATAAAGAAAGACTTACTGAACTTTCTTCTATGCAGGGAACCCGGATGGATAATGCTGCAAATCGACCAGTCAGAAGAAGCTATACTGATGCATTCAAAGATGTAGTTAAACTACATGAAGACTTTGAGAACCAAAAGAAGCACTCAAGAAGATAATAATGAACTGAATGATTATCTGGACAGCACAGCAACCTTGGGAAATAACATATGGTACCAACACATGAAAGAAGTAGGAATAAGAACTTCAGATGAAGAATGCTTTGTATGTGCACTCCTGCCATACAGCATGGGGAAGTCAAAGATCTTCATAGCTATTGAAATAGATGTCATAACTGCACCCTGCATAGTGCACCTAGCTTTCTGTAGTACCAGAGGCCAATTCATGGGTCGAAAAGCCTCTCTCAAATGGGCAACTGAAGTAACAGATCCAAATGAAGATGACTATGTTCAAGACAAAGACAAGAATCAATGCCAAAACAAAAAATATTGTGATCAGATATGAGAAACCTGGAGTAAAAGGAACTGAAATAAGAAGAGAACTAAATAAAAAACTGAAAGTTTCAGTACACTCTACAGAAGACATCCACAGATGGAAGAACAGAGGCCTGATGCAGATTTGGGGGACTGTCTTATCACCAGATGGATGGGAAGAAGGAGTAGTAATCTGCAGAGCATGGGTAGTTATTGGCTGTTATTAACCTACTATTAACATAGTGCAGAATGGCTGCAAGACAGCGGAGGACCCTTACAGATAGTACCATTGGAGAGTTCTAAACTATGCTTCAGGAACAATGGCATAAGAAAACTGGGAGAAAACCAGAACTGTGGTCGAATCTTCGATACACCAGGAATGAATATCAGGACAGCAGTTCTCATGGATCATTATTGGGAGTGTGGATCTACGGTCTACATCAGAGTGCCTAAGGACTGGGGAGTAATCTGCACATTGTTGAATGTCCATGTTCCTGTATTAGTGATTCTTAAAGGTGACTTGAACATTGATAGTATCCCGAAAGCAGATGCTCATCTAAGAAAGAAGAGATCTGTGGAACTAATCAATCGAATGAAGATGGAGAACTACTTTTCAGCTAAATCAATAGCAGCCTTAGAAGCTATTCCACATGAACAGACTGTTCAGCCAGACGTCTTCAGTGTTCACGTTGATATTCATGCCAAGGATCCAAGTTGGGGCAAATACCAAGTGGCTTCAGATCACCAGATGGGAACTGCTATAGACGATTAATACTACCATAAAGGGATTCAATGTAATCCGAGAAGAGCTGAGAGCTGTAAGATTGATGACCCTCAAGAACGGATATGTCCTGGATATGATCACAGCTATGGATGGAGGTGTTTGTGCCAAAATTGGAGAATCATGTTGCACATTTGCACCTTCTCATGACAACGAGAATGGAACAATGACAGGCCATAGGTATGCTAACGAAGCTACATGGCCAGATGATAGAAGAGGTCAAAGACATTGCTGATGACAGCTGGTTTGGATCCCTCTTCTCATGGGTTCCACAATGGATGGCAGATATGTTCAAGCTTTTATTAGCTTTATTATTATTAGTAATGCTTGGATTCTGTGTGATCAAAATAATAATCTCACAATGCAAGAAGACAGCAAAGAAAGCCATAGGAATGAAGATTGTGAATGATGTTGAACCAGGATGGAAGCCTAAAGAACTGACTGATGAGGAAATCAGAGACTTTGTGAAGGCCAGTATCCATGCACCTGAGAGAACAAAGTTCCTGTATCCAAAGGACCATAAGAAGTATGTGGGGAGATGGATCTACTGCAGGCAGTCCAAGTGGACAGTGCGTGCTCATGACATGGAACAAGGATGAGCATGTGCAATCAGCTGGATGCTTGAAGGGGGTCATAAAGATATGGATCCCTTAGAAGCGTTTCTTCAGACCAGGATGTCTAGATACAGAAGAAGATGTGAGCGTGGTAAATCAGCCAGAGGGGGGAGTGTAGAGGAGGAGTCAAGGACCCCCACTCCAACTGCCCTGCCTACATTACTTAAAACTTATGAACCAAAAAAAGTGAGGTATACGCAACAGTTAAACCAACAAAGAGAAGAGAGAGGGCTCTGTGCAGTACCCATAAGAACACCTATACCTAAGAGAATATGGGAAGTAAAGTACCCATTGAGGAAACCATACTTGCATCCAAGACAATATGATGGCCATTTGAATGAGATTCCTGATGAAACAAATAAACTGAATGACCAGGATGGTGCCATCATACAAAGTTGAATCGACACCCAGAGAGAAAGATAACCAGAGCAGAGAGGCAGACGATTATAAAGAACAAAGTACCACCAAGGATAAGTGACATCTTGGGATCAAGATGAAGAAATTTATGCCACAAACGTGATGAAGATATTTAGTTAGTTTAAACATGTACAGATGCAATGAAAATCAAGCAGCAAAGAAATCATGAAGCTAGCTACATGCTTAAATAGATTAGACCGCAGCAAGCGCCAACATATGGGATACATTACTCACCGTAATCGTATTTCTGATGCTTGTATCTGCTTAGATTCACATGCTGTAACAAGGGGGTTGTCCTACCCTCTATGAATCTAAGGAATGCACAAAATACATCAAGTGCATACTAGTTTTTAGACCCTTTTGGGTGCCCATACAATTTGGGCAACCGTTGTAGGAAACAACATGCTTGCTGCTGACAAACACATCTCAAACTCGTATAAGAATTTCAGCTTTTAATTATTAGTTAGCTGATGCTTTTTTTCTTTTTGCAAAGAATTTAGGTTTTTATATATACATGACAGTACATGATGTCTATTGTGATAAACACAGTTATGTTAGAAATTCACTAACACAAATACAAATACAAATGACATAGGGTGTGGATCATCCACTCATACATTTAGCAGGCAACTTGCTTGTAAGTGGAATGTCCCATGCCATTAGGTGTAGAAAACACAGGATAAAAGTACAAATGGAGGAGACGTTGATAGTAGGTCTCCTATGCCCGGCTAAAAGTCTGACCTCATATTTGGTCATAGGCTGACATCTAGTTGAAGCTATGGAGTATTACAGTTTGTTTTTCGAAACTCAAAAAGGGGCGTCGAACTAGGGCATGCCAGTAATACTATCCCTAGTGTGACGTCCACTGTACCCATGATCCCTCGCGTGTGTAGGACCCTCAGATTGTATTTTTTCTGACATGGAGTAGCGCGAGTACAGAGTATCCAAGCAGATAGATAAAACTACAAGCATCCATGCGCCTTCTCACAGAGGGGAGGAAGGGCGGGCGCATGTGAATCTAAGCAGATACAAGCATCAGAAATATGATTACGGTGAGTAATGTATCCCTTCTGAGGCTTGTGGAATCTGCTTAGATCACATGCTGTGCATAGATTAGTGAGCAGTGTTAGAAGGAGGAGGTGGGATGTGAGAAGGGTCATGAGCGAACAAATGTCTTAGAACCGCTTGTCCCACTGCAGTATCTGTCTTGGAATGAGCGTCAATGCAGTAGTGCTGAGTAAAAGTGTGAATAGAGCTCCATGCAGCTGCTTTGCAAATGGTGTCAAGGGAACATTTGCAATGAAAGCCAAAGTGGCCCCAGTACCTCTTGTAGAGTGGGCCCTTGGCGTAAAAGGCAGTGTCTTTTCTGAAAGGGAGTAACACAGCTGGATACATTTGACTATCCATTTAGAGATGGCACCTTTGGAGACGCAATCTCCTTCTCTGCCTGTAGCTACAGAGACAAACGGTTGACCTGTTTTTCTTAGCGGTCTGGTCTTGTCTACGTAGTAGAGGACCGCTCTTCTCACATCTGGAGTGTGTAGTTTCACATCACCAGAGCTCTTGGGTTTTTGGAAGAAGGCCGGTAGCTCAATGGACTGGTTAACATGGAATTTAGAAATAAACTTAGGTGAGAACCTAGGGTGAGTTCATAGAACCAGCTTATCCTTATGTACAGTAAAGAAAGGATCCTTCACTGACCCTTCTTATGAATGTAATGGCTACTAAGAAGGCAGTTTTATAAGTCAGGTGTTTGAGACTAGCTTTATGCATGGGTTCAAAGGGGGGGCCCATGAGTTTAGCAAGCACCACATTAAGGTCCCATCCTGGTGGTGGGTTAGAAATTGGAGGGTGGAGTCTCTTCACCCCTTCCATAAAGGCTAACAATTGGCATTTTCTACCATGACGCCCTGTTATGGGAGGTGGTGTAGGCTGACAACGCCGCCAGGTGTACCTTGAGTGAATTAAATACCAACCCTGCGTCAAGCAGGTGGAGTATGTAGGTGACAATATTGGAAGGAGTGCAATCAATCGGATTGATTTGCTTATTCTGGCACCAAATAACAAATCTTTTCCATTTATCAAAATAACAGTGCCTTGTGTTAGGTTTTCTTGATTCTTTTAAAATCTCCATACATCTCCGAGGTAAATTGAGATGGCCGAACTCTATGACTTCAGGAGCCATGCTGCCAAGTTCGAGTTGGGTTGAGGATGCACTGTTTGTCCTTCGTGTTGGGAGAGTAGGTTGGACCAGCACAGGAGTCTGAAGGGGTCGCACACCGCCAGTTTGTGCAGGTGTGGGAACCACGGTTGTCGCACCCACATAGGAGCAACTAGGATGAGCGTCATTGATTCCCTGTGTATCTTATTGACTACCTTCCTCATCAGAGGGGTTGGTGGAAAAGCGTAGGCAAACATCCCTGACCAGTTCATCCATAGAGCGTTCCCCTTGGAGCCTGTCTGGGGGAACCTGGATGCGAATTCTGGGCATTGACTGTTTTCGCATGTGGTGAATAGGTCTATAGTGGGGAAACCCCACTGAGAGAAGAGATCTTCTACGAATTCTTTGTGTAGAAGCCATTCGTGTTCTTCTGGAAGGGGATCTCTGCTCAAAGCGTCCGCTAGTGAATTGAGATCCCCATGAACATGTTGAGACGACAGGTAAATGTTCTGTCCGAGTGCCCATATCCAAATTTTCTGCGCAAGCCCGGACAGATTTGGCGAACCAGTGCCCCCCTGTTTGCTTATGTAAAACATTGCCGTCGTGCTGTCTGTTAGGATTGGTACTGACAGGTTCGATAGGTGGGGTTTAAATGCTCAAAGCGCTCTGAAGACTGCCAGGAGTTCTAGCAGGTTGATGTGATTCTGGGCCACTGTGTGAGACCAGAGGCCCTGAGCTGTGTGGTGAAGGGGATGTGCTCCCCAGCCTGACAGGGACGCATCTGTTATGACCACAGCCTGTAGCTCCGGATCATAAAAGGGTTTCCCCTTTGAAAGATTCTCCCTTGTCCACCAGCAAAGACTTTGTACTAGCGTTGGCGAAACGACCACTGGATCGTCCCACTGACCACTTGCCTGAGACCACTGTTTTGCCAACCATTCCTGCATGGGACACATGCGCAGGCGCGAGTGGGGGACCATGTAAATGCAAGATGCCATCATGACTAGTAAACGCATCGCTTTGCACACCCTTATCTTGCGACCGGACTGATATTGAGGAATTTGCAGCAACGGATTCCGAATTCTTTCCTCTGATGGAAAGGCCAACCCCTCTTGTAGGTACTATGTACTGTTTTGAGGTGCTTGGCACCAGGCTTGATTTTTGCTAGTTGATTGAGAAGCCCAATTGGAAGAGGTTGATCGTTCTTTGAATGTTGGATCTGCAAATTACGGGGGTTTCCCCTGTAATGAGCCAGTCGTCCAGGTAAGGGTACACCGGGATTGCCTTCCTGCGTAGGTGCGCCGCCACCACCGCCAGTACCTTGGTGTATACCCTTGGAGCTGAGGCTATACCAAAGGGCAGCACATTGAACTGGTAGTGCTGGCTGTCTACCTGAATCGCAAGAATCTTCTGTGCGCTGGGAACATTGAAAAATGAAAATAGGCATCTTTCATGTCCAATGTTGCCATATAATCTCCTTTTCATAGCAGGGGGATTACATCCTGGAGTGTAGTCATGCAACATTTTTTAGGCTTCACATATTTGTTTGCAGGGCGTAAGTCTAATACTGGGCACATCGTTAGATCTTTTTTTGGCACAAGGAAGTAGGTTGAATAAATACCCTTGTTTACCTGGTTGCCCGGGACGAGTTCTATCGTGTCCTTTGCAAGAAGAATGACGATCTCCTCGAGGAGGATTATTTGGTGCTCCAAGGAGTGTATCTTCTGTCTTGCAGGATGTCCGAAGTGATCCTTTTCCATGCGTTGGTGAAGCTGGAAATGCGCCCCCCCTAATGGGGATGCATGTGATGGGACCCGGAGCGGAGCGTCACTGTTTGTTGGGAGGCGTAGCGCCTCTATTTGGGCTGCCTCTCCCTCTACCAAGGCCCCTCTTTTGATCTCTGGTGAAACCCTAGGTAGCTTTGTTGGTTGCTGCCCCATGATGATTCTTGATTCTGAGAGTAATGGGAACCTCAGAGTTTTGGCTGCGAGAGCGAAGAAAATTATTATTTCCCCGCTGGTTTGTGGGTTTATTAGTTAGTTGGCCAAGGGACTTTTAGGTGTCATATTCGTCCTTGGCCGTCTTTAGCGCTTCCTCCACTGCTTTTCCAAACAGGAGGTCTGGTTCCACCGGCATGTCAATGAGGGTGGCTTGGGTCTCGGGTTTAAACCCCGATTGCCTCAGCCAAGCGTGTCTTTTAATTACTGCGCTCTCTGCTATGAGCCTTCCTGCATTGTCCACTGCATCGAAGTTAGCCTTGAGAATGCATCCGGACACTGATCTTCCTTCCGACGCAATCTGGGCCAACTGAGTTTTTAGAGGCTCTGGTGCGGAGGCAATGAGGGCAGCTACCTGTTCCCATTGGTGGCAGTTGTATCTTGCTAGCAGAGTGGTGGTGTTAGCAATGCGTGCTTGGTATGCCGAGGTGGACGCCACCTTCCTTCCTAGCCCATATATTCTCTTGCTCTCCTTGTCCGGGGGAGCTTCCGAGGATGCTAACGGTGTTCCCGCCCTCTTCCTGGTGGTTGTAACCACTAATGAGTCGTGTTTTAGTTGACCCCTTATGTAAAGTGGGTCAGAGGGAGCGGCCCTGAATAACTTTTTATTCGAGGGTTAACTGCCCGGGTAAGATTAGGGGTGAGCAGAGACTGATCGATTCTACGTTGAATAAACTTTAGAATCGGGATGGCCTGGGCAATGGATCTTTTGTCTCCTAAAATCTGCTCAGCGAAATCCCTCTCTTCTTGGGTCCCCTGAGTATCAATTTGAAAATGGGCTGCAGCCTTGGCCAAAACCTCATTGAGCAAGGGCTGGTTGTCAAGAGTTGAGTCATGCATCGGGGGGTCCTTGGGAATAGGGGAGTCGAGACTATAGGCCTACGCCTAGACTTCCTCCTCCTCTTCCTGGTCCTCATCGTCTCCATAATAATCGACCCCGGTCTGGTCTAGTATTTGTACTTCTGGATCCTCACCATATTGCTGGTAAGGTTCAACATAGAGAGGGTCTGAAATCAGGCCCTGTACTGGAGTCTCAGAGCAGAGTCTCTTAGTAGGAGGTGGAGGGTCTTTGGATCCCGAAGGGGTAGAGGGTGTAGGGGTATAGCTAAGGAAATAATTTGGGTCTTTCTCATAGAAATGCGATTGTTCACGTGTGCCCAGCAGTAAACATTTGACATACGATGCAATTTACTAGATAAAATGAACATGTCGTAACAGGTTCGATACGAACCAGTCCTCCGCAATGGTTGCTTTGAGGCTCTCCCTAGTGACATGCACAGGGAAGTGTAGCTGTTGTAACGCCACCCTTAATAGGGCTACAGGCATCACAGGTTTACCAGTGCTATCTTATCGCCACAGTGCTTCGGAAGGGGATAAAGAACACCCCCTCCACAAGTCTTTCAAGCTCCACCTTGAACCACCTTGAACTCCGTTCGTGACAAATGATTAAAGCTTTCATTCATAATCCTTATTTCAACCATTTTCTCTTTCACATCAGGAGTATCAAAACTAAAAATAGCAGAAGAATATGCAACTCTTTTGGCCTCTTCGGCTGCGGCATGGTTTCCACGTGAAATAAAGTCAGTTCTCTTAGGGTGTGCTACACACTTAACTAGTGTGATGGCTACTTGGAGTTGTAGTGCTTTAATAAGCCTATCCAATAATGCACTGTGTTGTACTGGAGTGCACACCGTTCGGAGGAAGCCCCTCCTTTTCCAATGTGCTAACCCTGCGTGCACAGTTGAAATCACGTAGGCAGGATCACTGTACACCATCACTTCCTGCCCTGTGTGATTCTCAAGCGCGACAATAAGCACCACCAATTCTGCAGCCTGTGCTAAAAATTGAGAAGGTAGTCTCGCACTTGCTACCACTTCAATTTCCCCATTGGCTCTGTGTCTTACCACAGCTGAGCCTAAATGCCTTTCTCCATCAGTTTGATTAATCCACAAAGAACTATCAATAAAGAGAACATCCCCAGCTGCTAATGCATTTTCTTTCACTCTCGCGATCTAGTCAAAGAACTCTTCATAGTTTGAGCAATCATGCACTTTCTCATCCTCTGCCAGTGGTTCGGCTACAAACGTGGCAGGGTTCACCATTTTACACCTGACTATTTTAAATTGCTGGATTCGATAAAACCACCTCATAAGCAGAAGCTCTTTGAGACGTCAACGTACCGTTGGGTTTCTCCAAAACAGCAAACAAAGCATGCTCAACAAATAACGTCATGGAACACCCCATCACTATGCTTGCAGATTTCTCAGTAGCGAACACGGCTGCTGGCAACGATTGTTCGCAAGGGAAGTGACCCCTCATAACGGGGTCCAGAATCCCAATGTAATATGCTACGGGTTTGTACCCCAATGTAGTTCTCTGTGCGATTACTGCTGTCATGACTGTCCCATTCGTGTGCAAGAATAAAAAACTCCTCAGAATAATTGGAAATTTCTGAAACTGGAGCTGTACAAATTGCCGTTTGTAGTTCATCAAACCCCTCCTCTATTTCCTCAGTCCATTCAATTTTTTCCTGTGCCTTTTTCAGGGTCTGCAACAAAGGTCTCGTGTATGAACTATAATCAAATACCCATGCTCAAACATAATTACATAGTCCTAAAAACTGTTGCATTCGCTTTATTGTATGCGGTTGTGATGTTTTTAAGATTGCCTCAGCTCTTTCAGGTGTAACTTTCTTTCCTTCATGTGAGATTAACTGATCTATGTACAACACCTCTTCTTGACAGTACTGCAATTTCACTTTGTCCACCTTATATCCTTTGACTGCTAAAAATATCATTAGCTGAATTGAGTCTCGTCTGCACTCTTCTTCTGTTGTGCTACAGACCAAAATACAATCTACGTAGTGCAGCACAACACTGAGCAAATCAATATTGCTTAGGTCCATCTGCAGGACCCTATTGGAAAAAAAAAAAAAATCGATGGAGACGCACAGTACATCTGGGGCAAATGTGTACTTTTTAGCTTAGTCAAATGGAACGCAAACAACGTAAGATCTTGGGAATCTTTAAGCAACGGGATTGAGAAAAACCCATTTTTCAAGTCAATCACCGTAAAATATTGCGCTTCCCGGGGAATTCTGCACAGAATCGTCACAGGATTCGGAACTAGAGGAATCTCTGCCTCTACAATCTGGTTAATCGGTCTCATATCTTGAATTAAACGCCATGAACCACCCTTTGATTTTTCAATAGGATACACTGTGGCATTACATGGTGAATCTGACGTCACTAAGATACCTTGTTCCATCATAGCCGATACAGTTTTGAAAATACCCCTGTCTCCCTCTGGAGACATGGGACACTGCCTTGCTTGAGGTAAAATTGCTCCTGGTTTCAACTTGATTTTAACTTCTCCCACCCCTATTAATAGGACTACGTCATAAGGGCCCGTAGTCCATAAGGAGATTGGTCCTTTCTCCATGTCCTCATCAAAAAATGCAGGACGCTGCCGTACTATCAACATCTTCTGTGTAACCCGTCTTTCTGTTCTGATCCAATATGTAATGCTCATCTGGAACACTACTTCGTCTTCTGACAAGTCGACTCTAAACATAGTCTCGTCAGTGAATCTATATCCTTCCCCAATGGCAATCACTGTTCTCCATGGCCTACCTTTATCCCAACCTTCAAGCATAGCCAATTCCCCTCAGACCATGGCTGCCTGTAGTTCAAGGGAAAACCCTGTCCCCCTCTTTGTCCATAGGTATCTGTGGCCTGAATAGAAATTAATCAGGTATTCTCATAATCTTGCCCACTAAACCAGGTAACCATGTTAACAAAATATGTACCCCATAGTGATGAAGGGGCCCCTGAGGGACCCTCGGAAGTGGAAACAAGGCACAATCACCACACACGAATGGATACGCCAGACACGAGGTTGTATTCCCAAAATCTAGGGTTTATTGCAAAACAAATAGTCCCAGTTGGCCAAGTGGTCCCACGCCCCGCGACGTGTGTCTAACAGACCTCGGGGGACACAAGCAAACGAAAATTATACATCAGTTACATATATACAAAATGAACATCCTACAATCAGTAATGACACATTTGATTCCGCCCCTAATTCATCCCCTTTGAATTGGAGGCGATGATTGACCTTGGTGACGATTATAACACTTTAGACCACCATATTTAGTATCAGGTTGCAATCTCAAATTTACAGACACCATTCTTTATTTGCGAGAACACAGCGCTTCTGTTTTCATGGCCAAGCTGCGCGTAGGAGACTGGCACATACCAGGCCTCACTATCTCTTAGTTCCGATTCTCGCTCTAGAGGTCAGCTTGCTCTCCGGGGGCCTCACTGTGCTCAGAAAGGGGGCCGTACGAAAGAACATAATTCAACTCTTTAAATGTCGTCTTATGTTATAAGAGTTTATCGCCTGGCCCCAAAATGGTATGAATGATTTTGCTATGTCCCCTACAATCAACCCGTCTTCAATTTTCCGGCGAGGTCGTGACCTGGTCAATCTGATTACATCTGATGTTTTTAAAAGAAACACCCCAGGAAACAGAAATCCCAAATAACACGTGCCTCCCCAGTTCCTAGGTAAAAAAAAGGATATGCTTTTTCTCCACATATGAAATACACAGGATCTCCCACATATATTGGTTCCACTTCTTTATCAAGGAATGCTATGTTCCTGCATCTGGTAAATGTTCCTACCTAGAAAGAACCCTTTTACTTTAAACAGAATGGGACAGAATGAGGTTTATAATTCACTGTATATGAAGGGGGTTCCGCATCCTTATTCCCCGGTGGGTTCATGTGGAACGTGATCACAGAAGATTTATAAGGTACAGACAATCTATCCTGTGGCATTATTGCTGGTGTAATTAACCGTCTTTTATGGAATATGGAGCAACCCATCGTTTCATAATCACTTCCTCGAATTCATTCATGTTTGTTTTGTCTAATTGACCAGTTTCACTTTCGTTCAATTTCCCATAATATAAGGCACTTAGAGAAGCATAACATGCAGAAGTTAAGGGCAGGGGCTGTACATATCATCCTATTCCCTGACCACCATGCTGCGGCAGGTGGGCAAAGACCCAACAGTTGTTCTTTCTTAGTATTGAGTGTGTCATGTTCATTATCAATAGTAATGTGTTGTTCCCATATCCTTCCCTATGTCTCTCTTCCATTGGGGACAAGGTATAAGAAATCACATGGACTGGACTTTCCGTCGTGGGAATGTTCACAGTAGGCAACAGTACTTCAAGGGGGTGCATTTCTTCTAGGTACCATAATACTGATATGGTAAATATTGGGGCTAATATACTCATTATACACATTATTATCGTTAAACCCAACATACAATTCTTTCAACCATGTCCCTTTTTTCACCTATGTACTGCGTTTAACTCGCTATGAGCTTTGGTGCAGAAGGAGACGTTGGCTGGCTCCGGCATCTTCCCTCGTTGTTCTGCTCTCACCGTGTTCGTCGTGAATATCTCCTGCTGATGCGCTTGATGGGATGTCAGAGAGTTCGATAAATGTCTACAGTCTTTCCATGCCAGTTCTCGTTCAGCCTGGACTGCTTACCTGTTTGATAAGATTCCCGTGCATTTGCACATTGCTCTAGAGTTTCAGAGCAGCTGCCTTTGTACCATGTGCGCCCCGCTTGTCCGCTCGGGTTCCGGACACATGGATTTAGCACCGAGGAGTTGCGTTTGTTGAGCTGTCTGGCTTGCACAACTCTCACACCACTCTCCTCTAGGCCTCCGGTTCCTACTTCATCCGAGAATAGGAAACAGGCAATAAAATCACAAAATAAAATCACAAAAAGATGAAGATGCAATCACTCCTTTTTTCTGCTTCGCAGGTTATACTGATTTGCTCCCGGTATCGTGTGGTCGACAAATAGTGCGGGTGCACTTCCGGTGTCAAGCTTGGAGTCAGCCTCGGGCACAATTGCAGATGATGAATGCCCAGGCGACGATGCAAGCTGCGACGCAACAGAAGATGGGGGGCGCCACATAGGTATACGCTTGATATCGGCCAGCAGTGATGCAGCATCTGCTGGACAACGTTGGGGCACTCTTTGCCCTTCCTCTTTTATGGCAATCTCATCAGGCTTTGTTTCAGGATCAGGCAGGTTCTGTGGCAAGGGACTGGCAATGGCATTTTTCGTGTCTGGAACCGCTGCTGTCTCTTTCTGGTCTTTGTTCCGATCAGTCGACATGTCAAATGGCGGTGGGACTTTCTTGGCATGCGTGTCATGGATCTACGCCTTCCGTCCATCCACGCGTATCGCTATCTGCGTGGTCAAAAGTATTTGGTAGGGCCCACGCCACCTGGGTGCCAGCAATGTTTTCCGCTCATAATTTCTAATCAGCACCCAGGTTCCTGGCTCCAATGCATGTCCTGGGCCAGTGTACCTCACCGGTAATGCCTCATGCACCTGCTGATGAATCAAACACAGTTTTTTTACTAACAAATTGCAATAAATGCTAAGTACAGGGTATTCTACCTCTCTCATTCTTTTCGGCTGAGGTGCACTCCACACATTCGCCGGTCTTCCCATTATGATTTTGTATAGGGAGAGACCAGTTCTGGCCTGCACTGATGTTCGCATACACAGTAAAGCTATTGGCAATGCATCTACCCAATTTAGCTTGTTGCCTGCACAACTCTTACTTATTTTGGATTTCAGGATGCCGTTATGACAAAGTCCGGCACTCATGGGATGCCTGGAGCAATGGAATCGCTTATCGATCTGGAGACCTGCACAAATCTGTAATATTACTGCACCTACAAAATGCAGACCATTGTCCGACCATATGACACGGGGCAGACCGAAGCGAGAGAAATACTCTTAGCATTACTTTCGCCGTGCTCATGGCTGTGTCGTCTTTCAAAGGATATGCTTCCACCCATTTGGTGAATGCACATATGATCACCAGAACAGACTTCAGGTTTTGGCATCTCTCCATTTCTATGAAGTCAAAGTGAATCACTTCGAATGGCATAGAGGGAGGTCCGAAACTTCCTGTTAGTGTCACCGTTCCTTTCCCCACATTGTGCTGTAGGTGTGTTATGCAGTTCTGTACTAGCCTTTTGGCATTCTTTTTTATAAGAGGATTTTCCCAGACAGTGGCCAAATGTTGGACTATTTTCTTCGCACAGATGTGTGGGACTGTGAGCCATTGTAACCATTGCATTTACACAAGCATTTGGCAACATCCAATTCCCGCTCCTCTTGTCCAACCAACAACCCTCCACAACCCTCCAAGTCCAGTTCTGCAGAGCCCTTTGCCCATTCCTGTATTTTGTCGGCGGTAGCTTCCGCCTGCATCTCTCTAACAGTTACAATTCCATTTTCTATCATGCAGGGCACTTCCTCCGATTGTACTGTTAACATTTTTGTATTTAAATCAGTGGCAGTTTGTTTCGCAATTCTGTCTGCAAATGCGTTCCCTTCTCCCACTTTGCATGTCACTTTTTTATGCGCCTCGCATTTCACTATCGCCAGGTGCTTTGGGCACGTAAGTGCAGACAGTAATCGTACAATCAAAGGGCCATGTTGAATTCTAGCCCCATGTGACGTTAGAAAACCTCTCTCGGCCCATAATCAGCCGAAGTTATGAACCACGCCAAAGGCATAATTGCTATCAGTGTAAATATTTACGCTCAAGTTCTCTGAAATTTCACAAGCCCTTGTTAAGGCAATTATCTCTGCTGCTTGGGCAGAGTTGTATGGGATTCTTTTACTCTCCACAACACTTTTTAATGTAGTGATAGCATATGCGGCGGTTGATGTGCCGTCTGGTAGTTTAAAACAGGAGCCATCACAAAACAGTTCCCCTTCTGGTTCTTTTAGTGGTGTGTCACTCAGATCAATTCCCCCTTTTGTTTCTTCCTCAGTAACCATTAAACAATCATGGGGAGGTAATTCAGTCCCACCAATATTTTCCCCGGGCATTGGCATTAGTTCTGCTGGATTCAAAGCGCTACACCTCATAATTTGCATGTGGGGCGCGAACAATACAATTTCATATCTAGTCAATCTAGCAGAGGTGAGGTGTTGCGTCTGCGTTCTATTGAGTAGAACATCTACGGCATGTGGCACCATTAAAATTAAAGTGTGCCCCAATACCATCCCTTCTGTTTGTATCACTGACGCAGCAGCCGCTGCAACAGCTCGCAAACATCGTGGTAGTGCGCGCGCTACAGGGTCCAGCGCGGAAGAAAAATAACCGCACGGCTTATTTCTTCCACCTTGTTCATGTGTTAGAACAGACAACGCGCATCCTTCGTTCTCATGCACAGTCTAAAAACCTTTTCATAATTTGCCCAAAACTGAAGCAGAACTCAAAATGATTTTTAGCGTATCAAATGCTTTCTGACATTCTTCATTCCACTGGAAAGGCATCACAGCATCCTTTTTTGTCAATTCCACCATTGGTTTCTCAATCAAAGCGAAGTTCACAATCCATTGACGGCAATATGAAGCCATGCCTATTATAGCTCTCACTCCTTTCTGCGTGTTTGGAATAGGCATAGCAGAAATGCTCTCTATCCTCTCTAGCATTAATCTTCTCCCTTCTTTTGAAAGTAGGTAACCCAAATAAGCTACTTCCTTTTGACAGTACTGAAATTTCTTTAGGCTTGCTTTATGGCCATGCGCAGCTAGATGAGTCAATAACAAAACAGTACCTTTTTTACATATCTCTTCCGTGTCAGCAGCAATTAGTAAATTGTCAATGTATTGTAGCAACACACAGTCTGCCGGTAATTCTAACATGTCTAGTTGTTCTTTCAATGCCCTACTGTATATGCTTGGACTTTCAGAATAACCTTGTTGAATGCGTGTGAATGTGAATGATAGTCCTCCTAAAGTGAAAGCAAATAAATACCTGCTTTCTCTGTGTACTGGAATGCTAAAGAAAGCGTTCTTCAAATCGATAACACTGAAATATTCTGCCGATGCAGGGATCATTGTCAATATCATAGTGACATCTGGCACTAATGGAAATTGGGGATCTACTACTTTATTTAGTTCACAGAGATCAATTATGAAACGGTACGGTACCTCATTGCCCCCTTTCTTGTACACTGGAAGAAGAGGGCTGTTACATACACTACCTGTAATCTCTTCAATCACTCCCAATTTCACCAAATCAGAAACAATACTTTTCAATCCTATTTCCCCTTCTGCTGAGATTTTATACTGTGGAATACGCAGTAATGTTACTCCTTCTTTTAAAGCAATTTTTACTAGCTCTATTTTCAAGCATCCCACATCATTGTCATTCATGGCCCAAATACAAGTTGGCACCTCACTCAATTCTCCTGTTAAAGGTTTCATCACAAATTCAGAAGTCGGCATACTCTGGGGAGAAATAGTCAAAAATACCCCATCTGGTGTACAGTGGATAACCGCACTTCGCTTTTTCAATAAATTCAATCCTAAAAGATTTTCCCCACAATGCTCTGTTAAAAGAAATGGACAATGTTCAGTAAAGGGCCCTATTGTCACTGCTACTGATTTGGACTTGGGATTTATTACTGGGGTGCCTGCGAACCCTACTGAGATATTTTGTCGCCCTGACAGAGGTATATCTGGAAACAAGTGATGATCTATCGAGCACTTCTGTGCCCCCGTGTCTACGAGGAATCTATGCCCTTCATTCCCAACTTTCATTTCTACATATGGTCCTTTCTGATTCACGGAAATGGATACTGGTTCCGACCCCTGTCCTGGGCTGTCCTATTGGGGTAACAACACATCATCCGATGTGTAGTCAGCACTGTTATTATAGTACTCACCTGTCTGAATATCAAAAATGTTCCCACCTCTTCCTCTATTTCCAGTTTGTGCACCCTGCTGATTTTGACTGAGCAGAAGTAATCTGACTCGGAGCCTGACCTTGATTTTGTGCACCTCTCCCTTGATTACTTTGGTGTTGTGGCAGCTGATTTCTGTTGTGACCATTTGTTCCCGGTTGCCCTCTGTGCTGTCTTCTCTGACCAGATCCGCCTCTATTTTGCAAATGTGGGCATTGTGCCCTCCAGTGTCCTTCCTCTACAATATGCACATTGGTTTAATCCCAAAGGCCCTCCATGCATGTTCGAATTATTCCTGCCCTGTGCATTTTCCCTACCCCTGTTATGTCCTGCTACTTGCTGGAGTAACACCCGTGTTTTCAAATTGGTTCTATCCTTTGCTTCTCTTTCCTTCTCGGTATTTACCCGGTTCTCATAATATTGGGCCATATGTAATTATGTAATACTTCTCCTAGCGTTTTTGCTTGCCATGCACTTTGATGTCATTATCAAATTTTGAATCGGGAGTATTAATCCCCTCACGTATTTATCCACAAATAACTTTTTTCCTGCTTCCGTACTCACATCCTGCCCACTGAAATCTGTAAATACTTCTTCGAATCTGTTGAAATAATCTGTGGCCAACTCGTCTTTACCTTGAACACACGCAGTCATTTTGTCCCATTGAAATCTTTTCTCTGGGACCAATTCTTTTAACTTTTGTACTATTCTTGCCGGCAATGCTAACATATTTACACCTGGTTGTGCACCCACCTCTTTATTTTTATTCTCCAGTATTAAATTTGACCACGTGGCGCCATAGGCTGTCTCATCATCTACCTTTCATATTCGTTTCCATATGTCTGCTGGCAGAATCACGGCGAATATTAGATCTATATCACTCATAGTGAACACCGAGAATTGCAATAAAGACTCTACTTCTTTATAAAAACCCGATGGATTTTTCTGTATGTCAGGGATTGTTTTATATTATTCACTTCCTGTCGAGAGAAGGGAACGTGCACATATTGGGCTGTGTAATGTGCTGGAATTACCACAGGTGGCGCACTACCTACTGCGGGAGTCTACCTTCGGTACAAAAGTAGGGGGCACTTCTCTCATGGGGAATGCCACACTCACTATCCCCCCCCCCTCATATGCAACAATATTCCCAGATCGAGCGATAAAGCTGTCTCTCCTGTTCCCCGTTCCATTGCCCTCTTATATACCGCCAACAGTTCAGGAGGGCTAACCTTTACCTCGCTTATATCTTTGTTTATTAAATATTCAACCATTGTCTGTAACGCTCTCCTTTTCATTGATAAAGTGTATTGATCAAATATTCCATGTATTTCCATTGTGGGAATACTAGGATCTGAAATCCGTTTTAGTGCCTCCCGTATACATACTTTGAGCTCTGCACTAATTTGCGCTGCTGGTGACAAAAATCGCTGCTGTCTACCCCTCTCAATATTCTTTCTCCTATTCCCCGGTGTTGCAAGTACTTCAGAATATTCTTCATTAAGTTCATTCTTTATTTCAAACAGTCGCTTCACATGCTCTTCTATTTCCTCACCTCTCCCTCTACAATGGGCTAATGCCTTCAAATCCAACAATAGTTGCGGTGGTAACTTCCCAATTAACTTTTTCCATTGTGCCGACAAATATTCCCCCATGTATTCCAACAATACCGGTTTTTCATTGCTCCTCCTGAAGTCATGTATTGACGCTAACGTGGCCGCCCCATCATTCTCGTCTATATACATTTCCGCCTGTTCTTGCAGTTCACGCTTTCTCTCCTTGCTGATCGCGCCGCGGGTCACTCTCACACACTCGCTTTGTTCTTCTAATTCGCTTATTGGAGGGGCAGTCGGGACAGAGGCACCCTCTTGACCGGGAGGTGTAGAAGGGGCAGTGGGCACGGGAGAAATCTGCTGGGGCTGTGACGGTTGTGAAACACTCTGGGCTGGCTGACTAGAGGGCGGTACCATTACTAACGCTGCCTGTGTCTGTATTGGAGTTGGGACAGTTTGACCAATAGGAGGGGGCTGGATGACGGCTACTGACAATCTTTTTAGTCTCACTCCTCGGGCCTTGTTTTGTTTCAGTTAATATCTTGTTCATCTGATGAATGTTGCTCCCTTTGCGGATATATTTTTTTCTATGTTTAATTCACCGCGCCGCCTTGCCTTTCTCAAACTATTACTCCACTCCTCCTCCTCAGCTTTCTCCGCTTTAGACTTATGCCTGCGCGCATGTTTCTCTCCACTTCTAAATCGGAGCATTGCTTCCCTCCTCCAGTCTCGGAGATTATCAAGTGCCCCAAGGCTTGCTCTCTTACTTATCAAATCCTTTTCCAGGTTATCTATCCGGACTGATCTCAAAACTCCCATTCCTCGGCCACTGAAGGTCTTCCTGCTTTCTGGTTTGCGTATGCCAAGTTTCACAAAACATTATCGCTCCATACCATACTGTACATACATAGAAGACGGTGTTCCCCCCCGGAGGCGCTACCTGGCCAGTTTCCAAAGATTGTTTGCCGCAGCCGAAAAATCCCTCTAAAGGTGGACAATACCCCAGGCACGTTTTAACCTTACCCTTGGCTAATCAAACCTTCTCTGGGTGTTTGATTTTGCAAAATCAACTCTCAACCAATATCAGGATCACTTACGAATCGGGGCACGACTCACCTGATTAGTCAATTTGTCTTTTCAAGACACAATTCGTCCATATACTGACGCAACCAATGACTTTGTGTCGGCGCATCTCGGCACTGCCTCGTTTTGGGACCCTCGCCTCCTTGTTCGCTGGCCAGGGACGTCGATCGGGGATCAGCTGTGTGCAGATCTGCAAAGGAGTCTCATCACTTCGCAGGGCGCCCGGACACCTCTTGATCTGGGCTCGATCGCTCCCGTCCTCGTCGTTCTTGTCGCCTTCATAAGTTTGCAACATACACAAGGAAACAAGTTGGGGAGGGTCCCTATTCGGGCACCATCTTGAAGGGGCCCTGAGGGACCCTCGGATGTGGAAACAAGGCACAATCACCACACACAAATGGATACGCCAGACACAAGGTTGTATTCCCAAAATCTAGGGTTTATTGCAAAACAAATAGTCCCAGTTGGCCAATTGGTCCCACGCCCCGCGACATGTTTCTAACAGACCTCGGGGGACGCAAGCAAACGAAAATTATACATCACTTACATATATACAAAATGAACATCCTACAATCAGTAATGACACATTTGATGCCGCCCCTAATTCATCCCCTTTGAATTGGAGGCGATGATTGACCATGGTGACGATTATGACACATTAGACCACCATATTTAGTAACAGGTTGCAATCTCAAATTTACAGACACCATTCTTTATATCGCGAGAACACAGCGCTTCTGTTTTCATGGGCAAGCTGCGCGTAGGAGACTGGCACATACCAGGCCTCACTATCTCTTAGTTTCGATTCTCGCTCTAGAGGCCAGCTTGCTCTCCGGGGCCTCACTGTGCTCAGAAAGGGGGACCATACGAAAGAACACAATTCAACTCTTTAAATGTTAGTTTCGTACATTGCTATTCTTTCAGGAGACTCGCTGGCATTCGTGTACTGATTAAAATGCCTTGCTCCCTGCCTTCAAGGATATGTGAGGGAGGGAATCGGGCTATTCTGTCTGGCTTTCCAGTGTAATGTTTCAACATGTTTCTTACCCTTGGACCATTGAAGCAAAATAATATCTACAGCAAAGCCGTTTTACATGAGGCAAAGTGGCAACGTTAGAGAGAGCAGAGAGAGAAAACAAAATGGCGATTCTGGTCATCTTAAAATGGCCGCACTCTAGTTGAGCTAATAACTACGTAATAACTAATGAGCATATATTCTTAACACTTTAAACGAGGAGGTTGGTCTTCGGCCAATCAATTATCCTGCATTGCCTTCCGTTCGAGGGGTGTCTACTTTTCTAGACTGACAGTGAAATACTTCTAGCTCTAACGGCCTTCCTCGCAGCGCTATTTGCCCAGTAAATGCCATGATAAATTTGCCGACATTTAAATAATGTATTCCTGGCGTAGAACACACTTAAGCCTTCATCAGATTGCCTTTGACGGCCCACCACAGAAGGTCCTGGGCAACCGAGGGCGGCACCTGAACGGGGTCCGACATCCTGCCGGAGGACTGTGACCACTGCATCTTGAGAGCCCACTGCAGAGATCTCATCCGCGGTTGAGCTTCTGGCACCAGAAGAATGCAGGATGCCATGAGGCCGAGCAACCTCAAGAACTCGAACGCCGGGAGACTCTGGGCATGTTGAAACCTATGCACCATCTGCAGAATTTGATGAGCCCTCACCTGGGGAGGGAAACACTGCCCAAGGGATGTGTCGAGCACTGCTCCGATGTACTGCAGCCGCTGGGTTGGTGTCAAGTGGGACTTCTTTAAGTTGAGTAAGAAGCCCAGCCGGTGAAGGGACTGGCAGGTTAATGACAGATGATCCAGGACTAGCTCCGAAGAGCGCGCCCTGATCAACCAATCGTCCAGGCAGGGGTAGACGTGAATCCCCCTTTTTACAGAGATGTGCTGCCACCACCACCATGAGTTTGGTGAAACCCCTCGGGGCGGAGGTCAATCCGAACGGCAGGACCCGAAACAAAGTGCGAGTCGCCAACCGTGAACCTCAGGTACTTCTTGTGCTTGGGATGGATCGGCACATGAAAGTAAGCATCCTTGAGGTCGAGAGACACCAACCAGTCCTGAAGTTGAAGGGCCTGGAGGACTTGAGAGAGAGTAACCATCTTGAACTAGTCCTTCCTGAGGAGCTTGTTCAAACCACGCAAGTCCATGATGGGTCTCAATCCCCAGTCTTTCTTCAGAATCAAAAAATAAGGGGAATAACATCCCTTGTTTCTCTCCGCTACAGGCACCAGTTCTATTGCGCCTTTCTCCAGCAGGGATTTGATTTCCTGCGCAAGGAGCGGATCCGGACTCTTCAAAGAGAGATTCCCTGGTGGATTGTCGTGAGGCCTCTGCCGGAAAGGAAGACAGTAGCCATGGGCTATGATCTCCAGAACCCACACATCTGAAGTAATGGCACGCCATTCTACAAGATGCTGCGCCAGCCTTCCCCCAACCGGCGAACCATGGGACATGGCCTCATGACTGACCTGAAGCGGCACCTCTGGTACTCCTAGGGTGGCCTCTTCAGCTCCCCTCGATTTACCAAAGGTCTAGTACTATCGAAAGGAACCTCCCCTCCATTGCTGTCCCCTAGGACGAAAAGGCGGAGGGTGGGGAACTGCAGCGCTCAACGACTTCACTGCAGCCTTCGAGATCTGCAACCTCTCAGGCTCTCATCAGCCTTGCTGCCAAAAAGATGGTCACCATCAAAGGGCATGTTGAGAAGCCGGGCTTGTACATCCGGAGCAAACCCCAACTTCCGCAACCACACAAATCTGCGCATCACGGTGCTCGCTGCCATGGACCGGCTGACAGTCTGCCACGTCCAGACCCGACTGAACGGATTCACACATGGCCTCCTTGCCATCCTGTACAAGAGCAAGAAAGCCATCCTGTTCCTCCCCTTCGGGAATATGTTCAGCCGCTAAGGAAACAATTCCACAGAGTATGAGTGAAACGTGCTAAGGCACACACGGAGTTGACTGCCGTCAAAGCCATACCCCCTGAAGAAAACACTTTCTTTGCCCAACCGTCAAAACGCTTGTCGACCCTATCAGGAGGGATGGTAGGGTACAACGCCTGTTTAGCCGGGGCCCTGGCCGCCTGCACCCCCAAATTTTCCGGAATAGGGTGCACGGACAAGTAGCCGGGGTCGCCACTGGCTGGGCGGTATTTTCTCGTCAACGACTTCCCAACTGCCGGGAGACTCTCCGGAGCAGTCCAAGCCGCCGCCACCCTTCTTTGCAAGGCCATATGGAATGGCAGAACCGGGTCAATAGGTGGACCTAGGTCCAGGATATCTGTCAGGTCATCGTGCAGAAAATCCACTGGGGGCGCAGACCACCCCAAGTACTCTGACACCCTTGACATAAGCTGCCGGTACGAAGACTCAGCGTGCGTACCAGGCTCAGGCCTACCAAACACCACCTCCGGGGAGGTGTCCAGACCACTGGCATCATGCAACGACTGATGCAGGTCTTCAATCTGGCTATGACCAGACAATATTTCGTCAGGTACCTCATCAGGAACCAAACCTTCCTCAGACCCTTCTTCCACCTCAGAAATATAATCCAGAGGCTGGAATGGGAGCACAGAAAAAGGGACAAAAACATTTTTGGACTTGGCCAGAGCCTTTTTCAGGGGTTCCACCGTGCCACAGGGTTCCTCCGACAAAACATCCTCAAAAGGAGTTGATGGAATCGACGTCGAGCATGGCGCCGACGGCCTCGACACAGGCCTCGAGGGCGATGCCCGGAGCATGTCCTTCGACAGCCTCAGCGCCGATGGTTTCCTCTGAGCCGGAGCCTCGAGTGAACCTCTCGACCTCACAGGCTCCGACTGTCTCGAGGGCGTCGAGGACCTGGACCGGACATGGCTAGAGCGATCCACCTTGTCCGATCGAGACCTCGAAGGTTCTCGATGATCGCGCCGACCACCCGAGCCCAAAGGCATGCGAGTGGTGGCTCTAGCATGGTCACGGCCGGCTTCTCTCGAAGGCGCGGACAGACCGGAGCCCTGTGATTCAAAAATCACCAACATTTTATTGCGAAATGCCTCCCATTCCGCAGGAGCAGAGCGCTTGTTGGGACAAGCAACCCGCCGATGGGAAGAGTCCTCGGACCAGGACGGGGAAGGCGACGGCGCTTCCGCGAGTGTCTTGAAGAGGCAGAGGAATGGTAGGACCCACTCTGGGACCGAGACCCCCCTGGACTTACGCTGACGACGCGGATAGTCGCCCCTCGAACTGTCGGTGGAAAGTCCAGTGGACCTCGGTTTACGGGGTTTGGAAACCCTACCTACCAAAAGCTTCTTCTTCTGCTGCTGCAAGGCCTTTGACGTGAGCGACTGGCATTCGTCGCAATCGTCCGTAGCGTGGTCTTCCCCGAGGCACCAGAGGCAGGCCTTGTGTGGGTCTGTCAGCGACATCTTGGAACCGCAGTCCCGACACTTCTTGAAACCCAGTCGCGGGACGGAAGAAGAGGAAGACATGATACCATCTTCACAAACCAAGGTCGAAGAACCGATAGAGAAATAACTCAGAAAAACCGAGGTGCGCCGATATATCTGAAGCGAACATGTTCGCGGAAAAAACTGAACTGGGGCTACGGGCCTCGTGCGTCCTACTTATAACATCCGGTGATGTCGGCTCAACGGAGGCCCTCAAGGACAGCGTATCGAAGTCATCGACGCCGAAAGTTTTCCCAAGCAGCACAGCTGTGGTGATTACCCGTCATAGATATGGAATACGTCGGAGGACCCAATCCCCTTGAAAATAGGTTATTCAGAGATATGACTAGTCTTATGCAGCAGGAAAGATTACTTAACAGACAATTCTTGATATATCTGAGGGCGGCAAAGGCTCCTAGGCGCAGCTGGTGGGAATGGCCTGCAAAGCCGCAAGAAAATGCTTTCTTGGCGTTATTGTATGCACTAGAAGATGGCTGGGGGCCTGTATCCAGATTATATAAACATCTACTTGATGAAACTAGTGTTAAACCTGTTAAATTCAAAGCGTGCTGGAAGACAGATTTGGGTTTTGAAATCACGGACAAGCAATGGGAAGTGGGGTTAAAGCTTGGTTAAGAATGTGTCCCGTAATGCTAGATTCAGGCTATTACAAATTCATGTGCTTCATCGCACTTATATGAACCACTCTAGAGTTGCCAAGTTTAAAAAAGGTGCACCTTCCACTTGCCCATGGTTCCACCAAAACGAGGCCCATCATATGCATATGCTGTGAACATGCAGTGGTACAGCATTTTTGGTCCCAAATTAAATAAACCTGCGAAAATGCAAGATTGGACAGGTACCACTGGACTCCACTTGAATGCCTCTTAGGCATATACTCTAGATTGCATAAACACAAACATGTCCCTAAATTCATGGACTTGGCATGTACACTAGACAAAAGGTGTTTTGCAATGTCATGGAAATCCAAAAAGGGCCCGCAATTTGATGTATGGTTCAAGGAAGGAACAAGTTACTTACCTGTAACTGTTGTTCTCCAGCATGGTTCTGGCATGGATTCACATGCTCATGAATTTTCCCCGTCAGGCTGGGAATCCTCGGTAAAGAAAAAAATCAGTTTCAGTTTTGTTTCTGAACTGTCTTTTTACTAATAAAGTACCACCACACCTATACCCAGTAAATCTTGGGACTAAGGGTGCACTAATAAATGCCCGCTCCATGGTAGCCCATGCTTCAGACATTGCCGACCTGCTACACAACGAAGACTTGGACTTCTTAGCAGTCACCGAATCTTGGCTCCACCCGACGGCAGGCCCTGCAATTATGCTAGCTGTACCAGATGACTACACGCTATTAAGACTTGATCGTACCACCTCCAGAGGCGGGGGTCTTGCCATCATAGCCAAAACTAAATTCCCTATTACAATTGAATCACCTACTAATGTTACTTCCTGTGAATCTCTAACCGCCAAGTTAACACCATCTAATACCCAATCCATCTCCATTCACCTTATCTACCGACGGCCGGGCCCCTTAGGGTCATTTGAAGAAGACCTCACAGACATCCTATCAAACAATCTTAAAAATTCCTCACAACGCATCTTACTAGGAGACTTTAACCTAGGATTTAGCGACCCTGCAGACGCCAATGCCAGTACAATCAATAACACCCTAGAGGAACTGGGCTTCACCCAGAAGATCACTGAGCCCACCCATATCAAAGGGAGAACTCTGGATTGGCTAGCTGTGCACAACTGCCCAGTCCTAGTCACTGCCATACTCCCGCAGCCTTGGACAGACCATTACTTGATCTCGTTCACCCTAGAGGCAACCCCAGCACAAGCTAACAGCATTGCCCCAGCTGTCCAATCCCAAAATAAAAAAAACATCACCCCCGAAAACCTGATCCCGCTAATCACACCAACCTTGAATGCCATCCCGGCTCATACAGATCCATTTACGATGGTGGACATCTATAACAAAATCATGCTCTCATCCCTTGATGCCATAGCGCCTTTAAAGCTAAAAAAGAGCAAGCCCCGGAAACACATCAACTCCTGGTTTTCGCCTCATCTTAAAGCCCTCAGGCAGGAAAAGCGACGCTGTGAAAAAATCTGGCGAGCTTACCCCTCAGAAAATAATAAAAAAAACTTGAGCAGTCTAGCTTCCCAATATAAAAAAGAAATTATATTGGCCAAACAAACGTCTTATAGTACGCGAATCTCACAAGCTAAATCTAACACTAGAGAGCTTTTCACAATACTTAAAGAGGTTGAATCCCTGATCCAAGTGCCCGACTCATGTATCAAAGATAAAAACTGGTGCACTGGCATACAAAATGCCCTAGCGAACAAAATCTCCTCCCTTAAAACTAAAATAAGCATTAAAAAAGAAACTCTGCTCTCCTCTACTAAGCCGAGTACCGCCTCCCATAAAAAGGCTCACCCGACTCAATCATCCCCCTCAGTGCACAACCCCACCTTTAACTTCCATAAAGTATCCACCAAAGAGGTAGAAAATACTATTCTCACCCTCAAACCTTCAAATTGCCACGGAGACCTATGCCCCGCTCAACTGATTAAGGATGCAGCCCATGATCTCGCACCATTTATTACCAAACTAATAAATGCGTCTTTCACATCAGGCACCGTACCTAATAACTTAAAACAGTCCTGGGTCCTCCCTCTGCTTAAAAAAACAAACTTAGACCCTTCCACTCCAACTAACTACCGCCCCATCACCACAGTACCGTTCCTTCTTAAAATCATCGACAAATCAGCATACCACCAGATCCAACATTACCTTGAGCACTTCCATCTCCTAGGCGTCCGACAATCGGGTTTCAGGCCACAGCATGGAACCGAAACTGCACTTATAGATCTCAAGGCACAGATAGACGAGCTGAGAGACCAGGGCAAGACAGCACTATTGTTACTCCTCGATCTCTCTGCGGCCTTCGATCTGGTCGACCATGAGATCTTGTGCAACCACCTACAAAAAGCTGCCCACTTCTCTCAAGAAGCAACCAACTGGATCCAATCCTTCCTCAATAACCGCACGATGAGTCTTCTCACTGTCAGCAGCAGCCAACCCTACACCTATCACTTGCGGCGTGCCTCAAGGATCTTGCGTCTCCCCTACACTTTATAACATTTTCACGAAGCCCCTTTTCGATGATCTAGACGATCTGGGTATCACCTACACTAATTACGCCGATGATACCCAGATCCTCATCCCGTTGTCGGGGGATTATGACAAGGATTTGGCCTTCGTTAATAAAGTGTACCTCATCATCCAGGCATGGATGGCCTCACACGGTCTATGCCTGAATGACAAGACGGAACTCCTTATTCTAGGATCTACACACTACCTCAACTAACTGGGCCACAAATACTCATTGTTCATAATTGACGACAACAAGATCAAAGTAGCTAAGGAGGTTAAAACCCTCGGCTTTTATCTAGACTCCACCCTCACCTTCAACAAACAAGTGAATGCAATGGCCTCCGCCACCTCCTACACTTGCAAACTCATTAGGGCAGCCAAACCCTTTCTCTCCCCCACCAACTGTACCACCCTGGCCTGATCCTGTCAAAGTTGGACTACTGTAACGCTCTATATGTAGGTTGTAACAAATATATCTCAAATAAAATCCAAATCCTCCAAAATAATGCCCTCAGAGCGGCCCTCAGTATCCCGAAGAAAGCCCATATCTCAGTCTCCAGAAGATCTGTCAACTGGCTATCCACCAAGGACAAGATATTCCTTAAATCGGTATCTCTGATTCATAAATGCCTCCACCAAGCAGCCCCTCAATACCTCATCGCCAGATTTACTAGACCCACCCTTTCTCGCCCCTCGAGAACGGCCAATTCTAACCTTCTTTTGGTGCCCAGGTTCAAACGTACAATGTCTGGAGGTAATAGCTTCCCAGTAAAAGCAGCGCAATTCTGGAACTCCCTTCCTCCCACCTGTAGGGAGGACCTACCCTACCACCAGTTCAGAGCCAGGACTGTCCACTGGCTCAAATCTCTCGACTCATAATGACTTCCGATGCCCAGATGCGCCACTACCATGTGGCTCCTTACCTCATTGAATGTAAATATGTATATAGTGCAGCCTACAATGTTTATGTCCTACCCTTCCTATTTGGTGTGATACGTCCGGCAATGTAACCGCAGCTGGACCTCACCCTACTGTATGTAACTAAGCTTTGCAACCCTCTTGCTGCCTTTGTGCCTGGCTACCCCTGGGTTTGGTGTGCATTATAAATAAATAAATACAAATACAAAATACTAATAACAAATCACTGGTCTCTGGGTCATACTGCCCCCAGCCAATGACTGCCCTCTACCTAAGCCCCTCCTCTGGCAGCCATCTTCAGATTTGGTAGCACGTAAAGTGGCAGTAGGACCAAGAGAAGAGCCGCAGAGGGGTTGGCGGGAGGGTTCGCATGTGAATCCATACCAGACCCATACTGGAGAAAAACAGATACAGGTAAGTAACTTGTTCCTTCTCCAGCATGAGGTCTGGCATGGATTCACATGCTCATGAATACAAGAATACATAGCAGTACACACATGCACAACCACGGGAGGTGACAAGGCTCAACATTAAGCATCTCTTATCTCCTCAACAGGCTCACCTTCTAGCGAACAGGTGGCGCAGCACTGCCTGGCCATCTCTGGACTCCTCCCTGGAATCCCAGTCGATGCAGTAGAATCTCGTGAAGGTGTGAGTCGACCTCCACGTAGCAGCCCTGCAGATGTCCAGCAGGGGCACACCAGACAGGAACGCCGTAGTAGCAGCGATCGCTCTGGTTGAATGGGCTTTCGGACGGCCTGGCAACTGTCGGTTTGCCAACCGGTGACAGTGGATGATGCAGCCGGAGGTCCACGTCGGCCAAAGTTCACAAACAGCTGTGATGTCTTCCGCAAACTCTTTGTGCGGTCCACGTCGAACTTCAGCGCTCTAGGTACATCCAGCAAGTGCACAGTCCTCTCTGCCGGCGACGGGAAGAAAACAGGTAACACCAAGGGCTCGTTGAGATGGAAGTCCGACGGCACCTTGGGCATGAAGGAGGGGTGCGTCCTCAGCACGACCCTCGTCTTGTGGAATGTCAAATATGGAGGTTTACAGGAGAGGGCCTGGATCTCTCCCACTCGTTGTGCGGAGTTGATGGCCACAAGAAACGCTGTCTTCCACGATAGGAATTTCAACGGTGCCGAACGCAGAGGCTCGAATGGCGGACCCATGAGCATGGTCAGCACCACATTGAGCTCCCACGCCGGGGCCAGAGCCTTCACCAGCGGGAACGAGCGGAACAGTCCTTTCATGAACTCCTTCACCAGGCGATGAGACCACAGTGACGACCACCCCGGAGTCCTGGTGTAGTGGGAGATCGCCGGCAGATGGATTTTGATGGAGGCACAAGTCAGCCCCGACTTGGCCAGCGACAGCAAGTACGGTAGCACATGAGGGGCCGTAACCTGCAGAGGGTTGATCTTCTGTGGACGGCACCAGACAGAGGACCTCTTCCATTTATGTCCATAGCACTTAAGAGTCGAGGACGCCCTGGCCTTTGCAAGCACCTCCTTGCGGTCCGCTGGGATATCGTACCCTCTGAACTCTAGTGCTGTAGGAGCCAGGCCTGCAGGTTCAGCGATCCTGGGTCGTGATGTGGGATGGCGCCTCCTTCCCTTGCGAGAAGATCTGCATCCGCCAACAGTTTGACTGGGAGGGTTGAGGGGGGGGGGCGCTGACATGTCCAGAAGGTCTGGGAACCAAATCTGCCTCGGCCACGCCAGTGCGACGAGGATCATCCTGCACCGGGACTGTCTGAGTTGACTGATGAGTCGCAGCAGCAACGGCAACAGGGGTGGGGGGGGAACGCATACAGGAACAGGCCGTCCCAGGGGGAATGAGAATGCATCGCCCATGCTTCCCGGCTGGGGAAACCTGCTGGCGAACCTCCGGCACTTGGTGTTCGACGCCGTCACGAATAGATCGATCTGGGGATTGCCCAATCGTTGGAATAGGAGATCCACTTAATCCTGCCGAAGCTCCCACTCGTGGCAAAAGCGTAGCTCCCTGCAGAGCGAGTCAGCGATGGTGTACTTTATTCCTGCCAGATGGAAGGTGTTAGGCAGAATCCTCTGCAGTTCCCTTGGGGAACACTGCAAAAAGATTAAGACTACAGGAGTAAGCAGTAAACCCAATTGGTAGCAGTCTGCACCACCCCGATTTACCTGGTAGCTGTGGCTGAGCAGTCAGACCTCTCTCAAGAAGAGTAGGGCAGTATATAGAGTATACACCATAGGGCTAAAAACACAATAGAGCAAACAAACACGGACCAGATCTTTGTATAAAAAGTATATAATTATTTATTTAAAACACACTTTAGGCAATATACTAGCACTCTAAATCAAAAGCAAGTTAAAACAGTCAGGTAAAGTATACACACCTCCCTTAATAACTATTAGACAAGTCAGAATTAAAACACCACAATTTGTTAAACAGAGGTGAGCGCAATAACCTGAATGCAGTCCAATAGTTCAGTTAAAGGGAGAGAAAAAGGCAGAGCATAGAAATAAAACAGGTCCCAACACTTTTAGGAGTTCTCAGCAAGGGAATAAAGGCAGTATAGACTGTAGAGCCAAAGTTCATAGGCCAGGCCCACTTAAAAGGGAGCAAAGCGAAATGTGCCCAGGATCACACGGTTTTAAAAATGCACTAAAAGTCTTTGCAGAATGTTCAAAAGAGGTTGGGGCGATTCAAGAAGGTAAAGTTAGGAGGGTTGGGGCCAACCCAGTTGGCAACCAAAGGCGGCTCACCACTGGGCCAATCAGAGTAGAGTGCGACGTGGGTTGCTGAGGCAACGCAGTCCAGGGTGCCAATTCCCCCCTCAACCCCTCCTGTGGAACCCAGACAGAGTGGCACCATTTGGAGGACTTCTGTGGAGAAGCCCGCCAAAATAGTGGAACAAAGGGCTCGACCTTGGTCAGAGTTACAGAGACGGACACAAACGCCATTTTAGAAAAGAGTTCTGGCAAAAAGACCCAACCGGGGATTTAATCAATGGGAAAATCCCATAGAGAATATTCTGGTGGAATATTTCGCGTGGTAACCACTGCCACCAGCCAGAAACTTGGCAAGGGGGGACTGGACAGTGCCCCCTTGAAAACAGACCCCGGGGCAATATAATTAACCCCTTCCAGTACTTCCACAATATGATGGTTTGTACTGGTTCTGTTCACAATTTAGGACTAGTAAAGTCAATGGTGACTTTACATGCCCTGGGAGAGAGTAGTCACTCCCAGGGTATGGAGTCTATGTTTGGGGGTCACTATGACACCCCTGTGTTACTGCACTGAAGGTGCTGTGTAACGCACACAAAAAATAGATGATCCCCCTATGGAGTAGAAAGAAAACCCCATAGCCCATAAGCACACACAGTCAAAGACACTCAAATCATGTCTAAGAGGGGGAGGAAAAGAGTCTCACTCTTAGCAGGAGAAAAAAACAAACCCCAAAAATCCAGCAAAGGTGCTGGGGGACTCACTAAGTTTGGGAAATTAGCCTTATAAGAGAATTCTCCCTAACAGAAGGGTACTAGGAACATCCCTTGGGCAACGGCCCAGTGCCACAGATCCTGCGCTTCCTTGGATAGGGCTGGGGATCTGGTTACCCCCCTGCTTCCGGATTTAGAACATTGTGGTGGTGTTGTCGGTGAAGACCCTTACCACCTTGCCCTTGAGGGACGGAAGGAAAGCCCTGAGGGCCCAGAACACGGCCGGAGCTTCAGGACATTGATGTGCAGTGACCTCTCCTCCGGGAGCCAAATGTCTCTTGCATGGAGATCTCTGGTGTGCGCTCCCCATCCCTCCAGGGAGGCGTCCATCGTCAACGTCTCCTGATACGCTGGGGTCTGGAAGTCCATGCCTCCCTGCCCCACCACTGGATCGCTTGACGGAAGGTCTCGTTGAGGGAGATCTCGTCTTCGAAGCTGTCCGCCGCTTGCATCCAACGGGCGTCGAGGAACTCCTGCAGCGGCCGCATCCGCAACCTGCATAGACGCACGAGGTAGATGCATGATGACATCATGCTGAGCAGGGACTTGATGTATCTTACCCTGGCCACTTCCATGTTCAACAGCCGTTGTACCTTGCCCAGGATGGCCTTCGTCCTTTCCTCCGACGGTGAAGCCAACCGCGCCACTGTGTCGAGTCTGGCTCCCAGGAACAGGGCGTTTTACGATGGTACCAAGTGGGACTTCAGGAAGTTGATCGAGAATCCCAGATCCGTGAGCAGGCGGACGGTCTTCACTGTGTGATTGACAGCGAGTTCTCTTGACTTTAGCTCAGATGAGCCAATCGTCCAGGTAGGGGTATACGTGGATCCCCTGCAAGCGCAGCCATGCCGCCACCAGTGCCAGGCACTTGGTGAAAACCCTTGGCGCCGACTTCAACCCGAAGGGCAGGGCCTTGAACTGGTAGTACCGCCCTTGGACCACTAATCATAGGAACTTTCGATGTCCTTTGTGTATGGGGATGTGGAAGTGGCATCCTCCAAGTCCAGCGACGACAGGAAGTCGCCCACCTCCAGCTGTCCCAGCACGTGCTGAAGGGTGACCATCAGAACTTCTGGGACTTGATGTATTTGTTGAGGCGGCAAAAGTCTAGGATGGGCCCCAGAGTCTCTTCGGGACGAGTTCTATCGGGCCCTTTTTTAGCATTGCTCGTACCTCCAGAAGCAGCTGTGGCACGTGGTTTTCCTTCCTGGCCACGGGTGGTAGACCGGGACACTTTCTTTGGAACTCCAGAGTGTGCCCGTGGGCCAGGGCATCTAGCACCCAATGGTCGGTGGAGATGGACTCCCACATGCTGATGAATTTCGCCAGCCGGCCTCCCACTGGGGTGCTCGGGTGGGGGCCGGACATCACGGCTGGTTCAGTCTTGCTTCGCCGAGACCTTGCCTCCTTGGCCTCCTTGGCGATGAAGACGATGTCTTTTGGCCTTGCTGCGGCCTCTGTAGGCTTCCTGCAATGAGGAGTGGGCCACCCGGCGGTATGACGCAGAACCGCCGCCAAATCGTTTGCCTCCGGAGGTCCGAAAGGATGGGCGTCGTTGATGGAGAGAACCCAAGGCCCGGGCCGTCTCCGTGTCCGCCTTGATGGCCTGCAGTGACTCGTCCACTGCCTTGCCGAACAGGTTGGACCCGTCGAAGGGCATGTCCAGTACACCGGTCTGCATGTCCTAATGGAAATCAGTGGCCTTGAGCCAACCGCGCCGGCAAAGGCAAATGCTGTTGCCCATCTGGTGAAAGCCGGTGATGTCCGTGGCCACCGTGATGGCGTGGTCCGGAGCCAACTTGCCTTCCTGCAGGATTTCAAGGGCTTCAGCCCTCTTGTCGTCTGGGAGGAAGTCCAGGAGGGGAGCGATCAAGAACCACAGCTCCCTGTCGTAGCGCGCCACGATCGTGGGGGCGTTGGCCGCTTTAATGGTCATCGCTGCCGACGAGATGACCCGTCATCCCATGGAGTCCAGCTTCTTCCCCTCACCGTCCGGTGGGGAAGTGAAAGTTGATGCCATTGCTTCTGCCGCTTTCTTCTTGGCTGCCGCCGGAGACCACCGAGTCCGGGGACGGCTGTGCTCTGAGGCACATAGGGGCGGATTCTGGGACCCAGTACTTCTCATACCGGTCCCTCTTCGCAGGAGCCGTGGACGGGTTTCTTCAGCAGTGACAGTCCTTCGTCCCAGATATCGTACAGTAACGGGACTGAGAGGACAGTCTTCCTCTTGGTCTCCCGTCGTTGGTAGAGGAAGCCCTCCTTTTTATGCTCTTCGGGGCATAGCTGGAAAAGCTCAGATGCCCTGGCGATCATGGCGTGAAATGAGCCAATTTCGTCAGGGGGGAGGGGCCGGGCAGGGGGTGATGGGAGATCTATCCCGTCATCACCACCATCTTCGTCGTCCGTCCCCGTCTCATCCCTAAGTGGAGGGGATGGAGGTGAAGGATGGAAAGGAGGGGGAGGATGGATTCGCCTCCGCTTGTTCGGTTGGCTCCCCGACAGTTCAGGCGCCGCTGGATAGTCTGCTGGGGGTAAGGGCAACCTTGTCCTTATCTCCGTACACAGGGTCTGCAAAGTCATCAAGATTGCTCCTGAATTGTCCTGTGGCATAGGCAACGGTTGTGACGGGAGCGACGGCTGGGGCGCGTGTCCTCTGTGGCCCGCGGCTCCTCATCGGCCCCACCGTTGCGCTCTACGTCCGCCTCGTCGGGATCCCTCCTGTAGGACCCGACTTCCTCAAACTTCTTGTCCAGGATCTTTAAGACGCCAGCCAGTTCGCCCTCGGAGGTGGTATCTGTGTCTGTTATGGCTACCGTGCCCCCCCTCTTTCTCGTCCTGGGGTTTCACGGTGGTCTTTTCGATAAGCTGGAAAGAGGTTTCCCTCCAGGGTGGCAGGGAAACTCTAGGCCCGGAAGTCTTCTCCACTGGGGTAGCCTCTGCAGGCTTCGCCAGGGCCGCCACGACTCCTTCAATGGAGGCCTTCGCCGGGTGAATCAGGGCCTTCACGACCTTGGGCGCGTCTGAGGCCTTCACCTTAAGGGGGAGTGTCGCCGCCTTGCCCCCCCTTGGCCTTCTCCATAGTGATCGACCGGGGCTTCTCCCGAAGCTTACCCTGGTTTTCAGACTTCCTTTTCCCCGAGCCAGAGCGTTGCACATGAATATAAGAATAGATAGCAGTACACACATGCACAACCACGAGGGGTGGCAAAAGGCTCAACATTAAGCAATACAAAAAACTCAACATTAAGCATCTCTTACCTCCTCACCAGGCTCACCTTAAGCGAACAGGTTGTGCAGCACTGCTTGGCCGACCCTGGACTCCTCCCTGGAATCCCGATCGACGCAGTAGAATCTCGTGAAGGTGTGCGTCGACCTCCACGTAGCAGCCCTGCAGATGTCCAGCAGGGGCACACCAGATACGCACGCCGTAGTAGCAGCTATCGCTCTGGTCGAATGGGCTCTCGGACGGCCTGTCAGCGGTCGGTTAGCCAACCGGTGACAGTGCATGATGCAGCCGGAGAGCCATCTGGAAATAGAAGACTTCGAGAGAGCCTTCCCTTGATTCAGAGGTCCAAATTTCACGAACAGCTGTGATGTCCTCCGGAAACTCTTTGTGCGGTCCACGTAGAACTTCAGCGCTCTAGCCACATCCAGCGAGTGCAAAGTCCTCTCGGCCGGCGACGAAGGAGACGAGAAGAAAACAGGTAACACCAAGGGCTCGTTAAGATGGAAGTCCGACGGCACCTTGGGCATAAAGGAGGGGTGCGTCCTAAGCACCACCCTCGAGGCATGGAAAGTCAAGTACGGTGCTTTGCAGGATAGGGCCTGGATCTCTCCCACTCGTCGTGCGGAGGTAATGGCCACCAGGAATGCAGTCTTCCACGACACAAACTTCATAGGTGCGGAGTGCATCGGCTCGAATGGGGGCCACATGAGCCTGGTCAGCACCACGTTAAGTTCCCACGCCGGGGCCGGGGCCTTCACTGGCGGGAACGACCGGAACAGTCCTTTCATAAACTCTTTCACCAGTCGATGGGACCACAGGGACGTCCGTCCTGTGGTACTGGTATATCTGGAGATCGCCGCCAGATGAATCTTAATGGAGGCATGGGCTAGCCCAGCCTTTGCCAGCGATAGCAGGTAAGGCAGCACTTGAGGGGCCGTAATCCGTAGGGGGTTGATCTTCTGTGCTCGGCACCAGATAGAGAACCTCTTCCACTTATGACCGTAGCATTTGAGAGTCGAGGACGCCCTGGCCTTTGCAAGAACCTCTCTGCAATCGGCCGGTATATCGTAGCCTCCAAACTCTAGCGTTGCAGGAGCCAGGCCTGCAGGTTGAGCGACGCCGGGTCGTTGTGGAAGATGGCGCCTCCTTCTCTGGAGAGAAGGTCCGAGTCCGCCGACAGCTTGATGGGAGGGGACGTTGACAAGTCCAGAAGGTCCGGGAACCAGATCTGCCTCGGCCACGCCGGTGCGACGAGGATCATCCTGCACCGGGACCTCTTGAGCTGGCTGATGAGTCGAAGCAGCAACGGCAACGGAGGGAACACATACAGGTATAGGCCGTCCCAGGGGAATGAGAACGCATCGCCCATGCTTCTCGGCTGGGGAAACCTGCTGGCGAACCTCTTGCACTTCGAGTTCGTCGCTGTTGCGAACAGGTCGATTTGGGGTTTGCCCTATCGTCGGAAGAGTAGATCCACCTGATCCTGGCGCAGTTCCCACTCGTGACACGCGCGCAGCTCCCTGCTGAGCGAGGCGGCGATGGTGTTGCTTTCTCCTGCCAGGTGGAAGGGAACCAGGAACATCCCCTCGGCGACCGCCCAGTGCCACAGATCCTGTGCCTCCTTGGATAGGGCTGGGGATCTGGTGCCTCCCTGCTTCCGTATGTAAAACATTGTTGTGGTGTTGTCCGTGAAGATCCGCACCACATTGCCCTTGAGCGACGGGAAGAACAATTTGAGAGCCCAGAACACAGCTCGGAGTTCCAGGATGTTGATGTGCAGGAGCTTCTCCTCCGGGAGCCAGAGGCCTCTTGCGTGGAGATCTCCGGTGTGGGCGCCCCAAGCTTCCAGGTAGGCGTCCGTCGTCACCGTCTCCTGGTATGCCGGCGTCTGAAAGTCCTTCCCCGCCGTGAGGTGCGCTCGAACGCCCCACCACTGAATCGCCCGCCGGAACACCTCGTTGAGGGGGACCCTGTCTTCGAAGGTGCCCGTCGCCTGCATCCAACGGGCGTCGAGAAATTCTTGAAGAGGGCGCATCCGTAGTCTGCAGAGGCGCACCAGGTAGATGCAAGAGGACATCATCCCCAGGAGGGACTTGATGGACCTCACCCTGGCCACGTCCGTGGCAAGCAGGCGCTGCACTTTGCCTAGAATGGTCTTCGTCCGTTCTTCCGACGGGGCCGCCAGGCGCCTCACTGTATCGAGCTTCGCTCCCAGAAACAGGGCCACCTGCGACGGCACCAGGTGGGACTTTGGGTAGTTTATGGCAAATCCCAGGTCTGTGAGTAGCTGGACGGTCCTTGCAGTGTGTTCGACGGCGAGTTCCCTCGTCCTTGAACGGATGAGCCAGTCGTCCAGGTAGGGGGTAGACGTGAATCCCCTGTAGGCGCAGCCGCGCCGCCACTGGTGCTAGGCACTTGGTAAAGACCCTGGGGGCCGACTTCAATCCGAACGGCAGTGCTCTGAATTGGTAGTGGCGTCCCTGGACGACAAACCTGAGGAACTTTCGGTGACTTTTGAGGATGGGAACGTGAAAGTATGCATCCTCCAGGTCCAACGACGACAGAAAGTCGCCTTCCTCCAGCTGTCCCAGTACGTGCTGGAGGGAGACCATCCTGAACTTTTGTGATCTGATGTATTTGTTCAAACGACGATGGGGCGCCAGCCGCCCGTCTTCTTCCTGACGAGGAAGTACCTTGAGTATACCCCGGAGCCCCGGAGCCTCTCGGGACAAGCTCGATGGCGCCTTTCCTGAGCATCGCCCGTACTTCCAACAGCAGTTGCGGGACGTGAGGGCACTTCTTCAGGAATTTGATAAGAGTGTCCTCTTGCCAGGGTATCCAGCACCCAACGGTCGGTGGAGATGGACTTCCACACGCCGACGAAGTTCGTCAGCCGGCCTCCCACCGGGGTGCTTCGGTGGGGGCCCGAGACCACGGGAGGTTCAGTCCTGCTTGGAGGTGGTGGCCTTGCCGCCCTGGCCACCTTGCTGACGGCGGTGAGGCGCTCCCTGCTTGCCGCGACCCCTGTAGGCCTCCTGAGACGAGGAGCGTGCCGCCTGGCGGTAGGACGACGAGCCACCGCTGGATCCCTTGGAGGCACCCTTTCTGCCTCCGGAGCTTCGAAAGGGCCGTCGTTGCTGAAGGGCTCCTAGGGCGCGGGCCGTCTCCGTGTCCGTCTTTATGGCTTGGAGGGATTCGTCCACCGCCTTCCCGAACAAGTTGCTGCCGTCGAACGGCATGTCCAACACCCTGGTCTGGACGTCCTGACGGAAGTCGGTCGCCCGGAGCCAACCCCGTCGTCGTAGGCAAACACCGTTGCCCAGCTGGCGGAACCCGTTATCGGCAATATCGGTTGCCACCGTTATGGCGTGGTCTGACGCCACCTCGCCCTCTTGCAGTATTTCCAGAGCCTCGGACCTCTTGTCATCCGGCAGGAAGTCCAATATGGGGGCCAGCTTAAACCAGAGCTCCCTGTCGTAACGGGCCACGATCGCCAGGGCGTTGGCCGCTTTGATAGTCGTCGCCGCCGACGAAATGGCCCGCCGCCCCATGGCGTCCAACTTCTTTCCCTTGCCGTCCGGTGGGGAATTCGGCGTCGAGGCTCCTGACCCCGCCGCTTTCTTCTTCGCCGCCGCCGAGACGACCAAGTCTGGCGTTGGCTGGGCCCTGAGGCACAGGGGAGCGGTTTCGGGGACCCGGTACTTCTTCTCGTACCGGTCCCGTTTGGCTGGTGCCGTGGAGGGGTTCTTGAGAACCGACAGGCCCTCCTTCCAGATGTCATCGATTAGGGGCACCACGATGACCGTCTTCCTCTTGGCCTCCCGGCGCTGATAGAGGAAACCTTCCTTTTTCTGCTCCTCCGGGCAGAGCTGGAACAATTCGGACGCCCTGGCGATCATGGCGTGGAATGAGCCAATCTCGTCGGGCGGCGAGGCCCGTGCGACGGGAGAACCGTTCCGTCGTCGTCGCCCTCAGAACCTGTCGTCGAGCCCAACGCACCGTCATCTCCCGACTCGTGGGAGAATGAGGAGGGAACTGTAGGCCTTACGGGGGCGAGCGGAGGAGAGGGTTGGGTCCTCCGTCGTTTGTTCTGAGGACTTCCCGACGGGCCAGGTTGCGGGTCCTCCGGCCTGGTCCGTGGGAATCTCGTCCTTACCTCAGAGCATAAGGACTGGATGGCAGACAAAATGGCCGCCGAGCCATCCTGAGGCCTAGGATCCGGCTGCGCCGGAAGGGAAGGCCGCTCTTCCTCACCATCGTCGTCTTCATCGGTTATCTCCCGAGGATCTTCCTGTCGGTATCGAACCTTCTCGAATTGGACTTCGAGGTTCCTCACGGCCTTGGTCAGTTCCTCCTCCAAGGCCGACTCCGAGCTCGAGGAGGGCACCGTGCCCCCCCTCGCTTCTTCCATCATGGCGGCCACGACGATGGGCTGAAAAGAGGATTCCCTCCTTGGCGGCAGGGAAACTCTAGTCCTGGAGGTGGTCTCCGCTGGCGGTGTCTCTGCCGGCTTGGCCAGAGTCGCCGCGATGACCTCGATAGAGGCCTTTGCCTGCTGGGTAGGGGCCTTGACCACCTTAGGTGCGTCCCGGGCCCTCTCCTTCGGGGGAGGGGCGACGCCTCGCTCCCCCTCTTCAGAGATCGGACGGGGCTTCTCCCGAAGATTACCCGGGGTCTCGGACTTCCTCTTCCCCGAACCGGAGCGTTGGCTCGTGGTTGACGGTGCCGGGGAAGGTGTGCCCTGCCTGGCGACCGAAGAGCCTGACCTTTCGACGCTCCCGGAGCCAGCAGACTCGCGGCGCTTGGCCTGGTGTTGGGCCCCCGTCGCCGGGGCGCCCGCACAGGGTTTAGAAGCCCGCTCGGACCCTTTCTTCTTCTCACCCGTCAAGCCCTTCTCCAAACAGCTTGCGAGACGGGATCGACAGTCCCTCATGGTCCGCTCCGACAAGTTCTTGCAGAACTGGCAGTCCTTCTCTACATGAGTCTTGTCCCCATGAAGACAGTAGAGGCATTGCGAATGTTCGTCTTCCTTAAACACATTCTGCAGCCTGCATCCAGGGCAGCTGCGAAACCGCTTGGGACTGGGTGACGAACTCGCATCCTGGGCCATCTCGAAGTAGGCCGCGAATCTTCTGGAATCCTCAAAGAGGTTGATTCCTTGAAATCGTCACCCTTGAGTGGCGTAGGAAAATCCCGCAACTGGCAGCCGTTAACCGGAGTAGAAACGGTGGAGCTTGAGGCTCGATTAATGGAAAAAATGTGAAAATTCACCTGAAATAGCACGAAACACGCAGAAAAAGCTCGAGAGCTAAGCACGAGGACTCCCAACACTTGAACGTGCGGTAAAAATCTGAAGATGGCTGCCAGAGGCGGGGCTTAGGTAGAGGGCAGTCATTGGCTGTGGTCAGTATGACACAGAGATCAGTGATTGGTTACTACTATGAAACTGATACTGATTTTTTCTTTACCGAGGATTCCCAGCCTGACGACGGGGAATATTCATGAGCATGTGAATCCATGCCAGACCCCATGCTGGAGAATTGTTTAATCAAGAACCCTTGTGTGTAAGAGTTTATTTGAATACTTATCACTGTGAATCTCTGTGTAACTCCCCTACAGCTCACATTGACTCCTCTTGAGATGAGCCTGGCTACTCGACCACACTACCAACCTGTGTAGTAGACATACCAAAGGTTGGGTTCCTATTGCCAGGAGGTCAGGGTTGTTGTAGTGCACCCAAAGGGTACTGCATATAATCTTGGCTAACACTGATCTTCATCAAGGCACCCTGGAAGTCAGTCCCAAAAGACTATCGACCGGAGACGGGGTCCGCCGAGACACATTGAAGAAAAGCACCAGGACATCGCAGCCATTGATGTCCATCACAGTTGACCGGGGTTCTGAGGATTTCCGTGACTGCTGGAAGCCTGTCGAGTCGTGTTGCCCCAGAAGCGGGGACAGCTTGACGCTGTGCTGCTAGACGACTGGAGACGCAACGCTCCATCATTGCCTAAACCAAGGGCTCCCTCGCCATCATCGCTTTGTCCCGCGCAGAGAAAGTTGAGGTCGCCAACGACCGAGGAGAATCCGCTGGTGGGTTTCCTGCCACCTGAAGTCCACAAAGACGCTGACGAGTGAAGTTTCAGCCATGGTTAAGTCCCGATCGTCGACGCCGACACCCGACGCCTGCTGCTGGGCCTATACTCGCCACGAGTCCTCTCTGCGGCACCAAACTCGTCATCGAGGTGCACGGCACGCCTAGTCTATGCAGGACGTCCACGACAGATCGAAGGGCACAGAGGAATTCTGTGCTGATGTCCAGATGATGGCATTTATCTTTTCTTCACGGAATCTCAACGACAGTGGCTCCTGCTGTAAAGGGAGTCGACGACCGAGGAATCAGTCGACGAGCCGTCAAAGAAACTCTGCTAACTCAGGTACATTGGTTAAGGGAACATTTTTGACCAGGAAACAAGACCATTTAAACATAAATGGACTGGGCTTGTTAATACACTTTATTACAGGTTTCCCAGGTTGGGGGATCCTCACACAGAACTGTGTCTTAGTAGCAAGAGAACCATTCTGCCATTGTTTAACCTAACTTGTCTATCGTCCTATGCTGATGCACATTACGGTTTGATTTGTATGCCATTAGAAACTGTCAGCAGTTGGTGCATTTTAAAGGAGTCAATAGTTAAGAGTGGTACCACATAGACATTGTATATATTTGCCATATTAGTTTTTCCAAAGTATGTTATTAATTGTGTATATATCTTGAACCTTATTTATATAAAAGAACTACGAGTGAAGCCTGCCTCTGAATCCAGGATGTCTTGTCTGGGGTAGGCAGGAAGTGAGCGAGGTGCTCGAAACTCCTGTCAGGTCCAGTCTTGAATCTTCCTGCAGGAGTGATGCTGGCCCACCAGACCCCCTAAATCTGCCTGCCCAACAGTCTCTCGGCAGATAAAACTACCAAGCAGGCAAACTCAAGGGGAATGGAGAAAATAACAAAAGACAGATCTTCACTGGCTTGCACTGATGTTCTCTGGAACTGGATTTAACGCCTCAGTGTGTGAAATCTAGGAAACAAATATATATATATAAATATATATTACTAATCATTCTACTCTTATTCATTAAACTAAATTACTGCCACCCTCCTTATAGTACCTGTAGTCTATGCTCTGATGCTAATAGTCTGTATTAAAGTTTGTAGTTGAAAAGAGAATTCTGTGAATATTTATTCTTTAAATCAATCTCTACTCAGACGTTTTCTTTCATATTTCTGGCCTGTATGAATATTTATGCTGACTTTTCTCTCTTCATCTCTTACTGCTGCAAATAATCTTTTTTCAGAAATAAAATAATTTCTCTGTTTGCTTATTGCTGATTTCATAAGATTTGTATTGTTCTTACTCAGGAAAGTCTTTAAAGTCTTGGTAGTATTACTGTTTCTCAAAACAAACTATTTGCATTTAAATTCCTTTTTTTTATACATCTTTTTTTTCTTGTATGACTGGAAGAGATCTGTTGCTTTAAATTGAAACCGCACAAACCGTGCAACCATCCAACGCTTATTGATGCTTTATTTCACACAGCTGACCGGCTCTGACGCAACAAGTCCAGCGTTACGATTACTTCCTGGAAAAACGTCACGACGCTCGCGCACGCAAATGACGTTCAAAAGGTTCTTTACTTTAACTTTCCTCAACGTGCATTGCGTATTTCACGAGACGAAAATAAATACTTGCGCATGCAACTGCAAGCGTTATATATTATAAAAGATATAACTAAATACAAGATTCTCTAAAATGTTAACGTGCGCCTTGTTAGTAAACACGAGCAAACTAATTAACTCAGTTCCAGAAATGACACGCAACATGCAATTTTCAAGATTCTAACACAGAACCTTTTCAGTAACAGAATGTCATTAAACTCTTAAATATTTAGAATAAGATTACACTCAGCTTCTTTAACCTTTTAAAAATAACGGAATAAATAAATCCTTGACTTTAAAAACTCTGAAGTTTGAAGAACTTAGCTTGCGTCATCTGTTTTTAACTTCACTGCTTCAAGGAATGTCTGGACTTCAACTTCAATTCAGTAGAGGAATGGAGATTTCTTAAATCTTCTCTGGTAACTAAGAATTATGAATACTTGGAAATGGATTCACTGAACTGAAGAAACTGCGACCTGCCACTAAGGCAACTAAAATGAAAGGCAGTTTAGAACACTGATTTACATTCCAAACTACCTCATAATCTATTCCCTCCAATCACTGCTGCAGAAAGGACACTCCATCTTGCTTTGGAGAAACAAGTGATTCCTGTAAGTTTCATTAAGAAATATTTCTGTTAAAATTCTTAAATATAACCAAACATCACTCTGCTAATATTAATCTACATTCACTGTGTTTTATTTTTAAATGGTGAATCCTGAAAAATAATTACTATAGGAATTCTTAATTTAGTGTCCATTTAAGGCGTGTGCTAATGAAACTTTTGAAATGCACCTTGAAATCCAAACAGTGTGCCTTTTGAAGTTGTGTACTTTTGAAACTCTTGAAATGTACCATGGAATCCTGACAACTCCCTGTGCTTAGTCTCCTAGGAGACCCAAATGCACTCTGATGATTGGTCGGCTGACTGTCCGGCAAGGACAGCCACCCTGCTGGGTGACTGACAGCTAGGCTGGAATTAATGCGAGAGAACTGAATAAAAGGCAAGGCTTTTGGCTTGGAAGGCAAAGTCGACCATTGGACGAAGGAACCGAAGACGAGCTGCAAGAGGACGCCTGCTGCAACTCCTGGACCGTTGGTTTGCCTGGTGAAGCCCTGCTGCTGTGCTGAAACTCCAAATTTGTATTGACAGAAGCCCCTGCAAGGACGACTTCTCCTTTGAATTGGTGGGACCAATCAACTCCAAAGTAAGCCACCCGGAAATCCATCTCAGAGCTGATTGAATTTCCACAGAGTTGCTGCTGGAAACCGTATAGCCAGGGAGAGGAACACCAGATTGTGTGCATTGCTTTTAAGCTGGCCTAGAGCTTCAGGAAGATCCTCCAGAATCCCAGGAAGAAGGACTGACCGAGCCTGAGCCCCCTCAACCGAGTGCGGGACCCCAGACGCAAGGAAAGTGCATCTCGACAGCCAGGAACCGCAGTGTTTCTATTTGCGGTAGATGCGAAGAGCTGAAACACTAAACAGCCAACGATTTGAAGATTGACTGTTGCGAGCAGTGACCGTCCCATTGCAGTGCAGGAGTCCCCAGAAGTCCTCCCTCTTGTCCCCACGACTGAGGGTCAGGAACAGAAAGATCTGCAGAGCTGCACAGGAACAGAAGTCATCTGCTGCACTTTTTCTTGAATGCAAAGGTACTGTAAAGTCTGAGAGAATTTACCTCTCACTGTAGAGTTGCTTGCATCTTCTACTACTCACAAGTTTAATCCGCTTGTGGCCCTACATTCGTTTTGTCTCTTCTTCAAAGACATCTAAAACATTGTGCAAAGACTTCTATTTACCTAACAGAAGTGCTTCATCCTATATAAGACTTTTGCCCGTTGACTTTGGCTTAGCCTACTGTAATGAATGACTCTTCTTGGGGGATCCAAAAGTATTTGCCTGCTTAAGAATATTTTTGGTCTCTTGTTGTTCTAAATAATCTTTTCCTTTGATTACTATATGAATGCAACAGTGATATATCAATGCCGCCAGCACCCTAGCAATTGAAGTCACCTGAGGGTGTAGGTAGTGTCTGTGGGCCATCCCAAAAGTGTATCTACTGATCTAGAGATCTTAAGAGTGTGTATTTCATGACTACCAAAACTGTGTAGTACATGCTTATACAAAAGGTTGGGTTTCCTATACCTGTAGTCAGAGTTGTTTGTAGCGTTCCCAGAGGGTACTGCAACAAACTTTGGCTAAAAAGGAGGTTGGAGGAAAAAGATATAGGGGAGGTGGTCATTGAAGGCCAAAAATGTATGAAGACAACTAATGCTATTCAGTGACAGAAAGCAGATGGGTAGTTAGTGATGGAAGAGAACAGCTCCTATGTGGAGTATAAGATTTCAGAACATTAGCAAATAAATGTGAATCCAAAGAAGGAGATAAGTTTGCCAATAGACAAAGTGTAATGTGTGAGGCAGGGGACAAGGACAGTCCCTGCTGGGCCCACCTATCAGATTGAGGTTGTAGAGGAGCGCCCAATGTTCCAGGAGGAGCAATTAGACAGGTTAGGCAGCAGAGATACAAGTCTAAAGGAAAGAGGGATGGTCACCTGTGTCAAATACAGCCAAAATCAATGAAAGAATACATGGGAGTATACATGAAAGATGGCAGTGGGGAGCCGTACTGATAGAGTTAGAACCATGTATAAGCAGAGGGCCATGAAGCAGTTAAACACATGTCGGAGAACTTTACAATAGTAAGGAAGCAGAGTGACACAACAATAGCTGGGTGGGTTGTCGAGGTCAGCAGTGGGTTTCTACTAAAGGGGTAAGTGAGGCTATTGAAACAGCCTGAGAAAATATAAGATATAGAAAAGGGAAAGGTTGGGGAGAGGTTGGACCAGGCCAACAGTGCAAGATGCCTGACCTTTTGTGGTGCAAAAGGGTCAGTAGAAGCACAGGAGGGGCTTGCAGACTGGAGTATCAGTGCCACATCAGTCGGGTGGTTGGTGGGAGATCAGATAGTGAGGAGAGGGTGGGAGGTGGAGAGAAGAAAGAGGGCAGACTAAATAGATACTGCATGTCAGATATGATATTTTGTAAGAGAAGTAGCTCGCAAAGTCCTAGCTAGGAGTGTGGAGGAGACCAAGTGGATTTGAGGGCAGACAAGCATTGATTAGAGGGCTATTAATAGCTTGTGAGGATGAGAGCTCAACAAGACGAGAGTCAGGTTGTAGCTCATGGTCGTACTCAGCAGTTGGATGGATGAGGTTGTGGCCAAGAGTGAAGGATGAGGCAAGTAATGGTGCACAAGGGGTGCCAGGCCAGAAATTAACTCAGGAAATACCAATTCAATTGAGTTGGCATGGGGTGGCGAGAGAGCATTAAGGGAAGTCTTGGCTTGGTCTAGTTTGGGTGGCATAGACATGTTTGAAATATCATTTAGTGATTTTAGAAGGGACAGAGACAGGCAAGGCACGCTGAAATGGAAGAGAGTGGTCAGGGAGTGTGGAGGGGGGGTAACAAAAAAAAGAAAACGAGTTAGCTGAGTATGCAGAGACTGAATGTGTTGCTACAAATGCAGACTATGGAGGGCAACCAGAGAACGTTCAAAAAGGAGTGCAGCTGGAGTGTCTGGACCTTGTACATGTTATGGTGGCTTAAGTCAATCAGGGATATGAGAGGGATGTCAGTGGGAAGAGATTCGAGAAGGAGGTCAAGATCCTGAAAGAAGGGGTTGTGTGTCAGAGGCAGGCAGAAAGGGTGGGTTGGTGCGAGAATTTAACAGTGATGTATTCAAGAGAATAAGAGAGAAATTCCAAGATATTAGGGGGTAAATGGGATGGCTTGGTTAACCATGAGGTCAACAAACGTGCCTTTCTTTGTGTTAGGGAGAATTCTCAGAAATATGCTAATTCCCTTCTACCTTGGAGAAACGCAGCTTTTTTTGCTGGACTTCAGGACTTTTAATTTCTAAACTGGAGACAGACCTTTTCCCACTCTGATATATTTTTCAGTGATTTGGACTGTGCGTTTCTTTTGACTTTGGAGCTTGACAAACTCCATAGGCATCATCTTTACATTGCGACACACAGCACCTTCAGCGCAGTGACACAGGGAAGTCTCTTAGATTTCCCAAAGGTTTAAATACCTTCTCTTGGTGAAACTACTGTTTCCAAGAGCAGAAAAGTGAAATTGACTTTACTTACATTTTGTAACTTTCTAGATTCAGCACACACTATGTTACAATAGGGTGCTCTAGGGGTTACTTAGCATCCCCTTTGTCTAGTTTCTCATGTAACATTTTTATGTTACCCTTTCTACAATTAATGGCTGGTGACAGTGGCTTACTTTTCCCCCACCATTGTGTGTTTTTACCGCGGGCTGCAATTGCAGCTGCAGTAAGACACCTATGGGTGCCCATTTTGTCAAAATAGCCCTGTCTTTTTTCACCATTTCTTGTTGGAAAGGTCCTTCTTGAAATTTACTCCGCGCGCCAAACCAGGTTTGGTCCCTTTGTTCGTTATGTCTTTGGCTGGATTCACTGGTGAAGCCCGCTTCTGGCTCCATGGTGTCTGGCAGGGCAGGAAGTGAGGGAGGTGCCTGAAACTCTCCGTGCTTAATCCCCTTGGTTACAGGAATGCACCCAAAGGTAATTGGCCGGCTGGCTGTCCTTGGAGGACAGCCACCCTGCTGTGTGAGCGACAGCTAGTCTGAAAATGAATGGGAGAAACCTGCATAAAAAGGCAAGACTTTTTGCTTGAAGGCTGAGTCAACCATTGGACGAAGGAATCCAAAGAAGAACTTGGAAGAGACGCTTGCTACAACTCCTGGACCATTGGTTTGACCATTGAAGCCCTGCTGCATTGCTGAAGCTGGAGAAGCCCTGCAACGGACGACTTCTCCCCTTGGGTTGGTGGGACCAATCAACCGCCAAAGCGAACTCGCCTGGACATCATCTCAGAGCTGACTGTACTTCCCTTGCTACTGCAGGAACTGATTGCCAGGGAGAGGAACACCAGATCGAGTGCATCATTCTTAAGTCGGACCCGAGCTACAGGAAGATACTCCGGACTCCCATGAAGCAGGACTGACCAAGCCTGAGCCAACTCAACCGAGTGCTGGACCTCAGATGCGAGGAAAGTCCATAAAGGTATCCGAGAACCGCAGTGATGCGGTTTGCGAGAGCCGCGAGGAGCTGAAACTGCAAAGTGACGCTTGTCTGAAGTTTGGCCATTGCTGCCGCTGACCTTCCATTCGTAGTGCAGGAGTCCCCAGACGTCCTCTTTCCTGTCCCCTCGACTGAGGCCCAGGAACAAAAGCCAGCTGGAACCAGTTCTTCAAACCAATGGTACTGTAAAACTAAGGGGACTTGCCTCTTGTTGTGTAGCCTTGCTTGCTTTCAGTTGAGACTCGTCTTGGTTGACCTTGCAGAGTTGCCTGCAGCTTTGCCCCTCACAAGCCTCCCAGCTTGTGGCCTACAGTGATTTCATTTTCTGCAAACATTTCTAAAACATTATGCAAGACTTTTTACCTACCTGCAAGAAGTGCCTCAGCTCACCTAGACTTTTCCTCAACTAACATTGGCTGTCCTGGCTCACTGAAAGACTCTTCTTACCTCCGACTTTTTGCTTTAACTATTCCCTAGGAAAAGGTTAATTTACTTTGTATTGGAGGGTTCAAAAAGGACTTACCTGCTGAAGAATATTTGTTAACGATTGTTTTCATCCCCCCTCTTTTCCTTTTGACACTAAACTCAGTATTGCTCTAAATGTACCAGTGATATATCAATGTCCACAGTGTCCTAGTTATTTAAGTCACCTCAGGGTGTAGGAAGTGTCTGTGTGAATCCCACCAAAGGCAAAGCGAACAATAGGACCAAACCTGGTTTGGCGCACAGAGTAAATCTCAAGAAGGACCTTTCCACAAAGAAATGTCGAAAAAAGAAGATCGGGCCATTTTGACAAAAATGGCACCCTTGGGTGCTTTACTGCAGCTGTGAACGCAGCCCACGGTAGATGCACACCACGGTAGTTAAAATGAAACAACTGCCACCAGCCCTTCAGTGAGAAAAGGGTAAAATAAAAAATGTTAGATGAGAAGCTAGACAAAGGGGATAGTAGATAACCCCTCCAGCACCCTATTGTAACAGTGTGTGATGGGTCTAGAAAGTTACAAATGTAAGTAAAGTCAATTTCACTTTACTGCTCTGGGAAACAGTAGTTTATCCCAGAGAAGGCATTTAAACATTGGGGAAATCTGGAAGACTTCCCTGTGCCACTGCACTGAAGATGCTGTGTGACACAATGTAAAAGATGATGCCTATGGAGTTTGTCAGGCTCCATAATCAAAAGAAACGCAGAGTTAAAAAAAATATATATCACATTAAAATACATGACAGAGTGGGAAAAAAGGGTCTAGCTCTCGCCAGGTTAAAAACAATCAAGTCTTCAAAATCCAGCAAAGTTGCTGGAGTTCTCTAAGGTGGAGGGAATAGGCACATTTCTGAAAGTTCTCCCCAACTGAACTGCATACAATCTTGCATAACACTTTGTATGGCAGGGAGAGCGAGAAACAGAGCCAGCGTGCATGACTGCAAGAGTGTTAAGGTCGTGTGGGAGGGGAATCCATTTTTCAGTGACTAACGTCAAGAAATATTGGGGTGCTAGTTGCCAAAGTGGACAGTAAGAATTTTGTTAGCGATATTGGGCATTTAAGAGAATTCATATTCGGGGCTCAGGGGGATTTGGAGGAAAGATGGGGGGGCTCCCTGAAAACGAACAAAGGGGTAGATGGCATCTGTGCAGGTGGAGTGACCAAAATACTATTCTGGAGGGGGAAGGTGGGTCTTTGATATAGACAGTTTGATTAGTTTGCAGAGGTATGCAAACCACATGAATTTCAGAACTGGGCAAAAATCAATCAAGTACAAACACCCTAAATTGCTGCTCGACACAAAAACATGTCTTCAAGGTACTACCTTAATAAATAAAAAATAAAAAACGTTGTCTCATCATTGTAGAGCTATTGCTGTAGCCGCTTAACCGACAAATAATGTTCAAGTTGTGAGGGTCATTTTTTAATAGATTTTTTATGAAGCGGAAACCGATCTTAAAAACTTTATTCAAAAAAACTGCATACATGTAGAAAAGAAAAAGAGGTGCAACATTTTAGAAAAGAGAAGAAATGAAGAAAACCTACAAAATGGGAATGGAAACAGTTTGAGGTAGTGGAACAATAATCAGAAAAAAGAGGGAGATTACACACCGACAAAAAGAAAACTGCGCAAGCAGGAGAAAAGAAGTCCAGGTTCTAAAGGAAAAGTGAGGGGAAAAAAATGAGAGATTTGGGGTAAACATGCAATCCCGTCATATTGGCCATGGAGCAGAAGCAGGTGTGAATGTTTAACCAGTGAGGGAACAGCCAGAACGGCAGGTCTTGTCTTTGCTCCCAGAGTGTAAAACAATGAGCAGAGTCAGTTTTGGAGGGAGGGTGACACCATGGTTGGATACAGATACCTGCTTCTGAAGAACCACTGAGAATGTAATCCATGGCTTTGATTAAGATAGGCATTAGATGATTACCAATTCTCATCCAATTAATTTGATAAAAGTATCATTAATAACGAACTAAATCATCATACCTTTGTAATGCGAGCAGCTTAGATTCAAAGGTTTCGTGTCTTGCTTGGACCTTGTGGGCATTGGTCAAGATCTGCGAAATGTCTTCCGGTGTTATTTTAGGTTCCTCGCCTTTTGTAGATGCAACCTAAAGAAGGCAAACAAAACAATGGGCATTGCACCTTAAGGTTTCAATCCCTCAATAATACATTCATAACCTTTTAGAAAAATCTGCTGATTTGTTATGGATAGGAAGTTAAGTATTGCTTTTCTATGGTGTTAGGGAGTTTTACGAAAGTCCACCAACTATAGGACTTGTGAAGACTCGCACTTGGGAGACAGGGCTCCAACTCTTAGTATAGGTCTGAGCCACACGAGTTTTGCTGGTATCAATGGCTGAGCAGCCAGGCTCATTTTAGGAGGGAGAAAGAGCTGCAGGCAGTACAAAGAAGTATACACATAGACCAAAGAGGCACTAACACACTAAAGTTATATCAAAATAATTGTTTATTTTATATATTGTGAGAAACCTGGGGACGTCCTCACATATATTCCCCTTGGGTCCCCTTCTCAGGTGGCCAAGGAAAGGCCATCGCTCTTGAACCCTGACCCTGGTAGTGGAGAAGTGAGGATCACCTGAGGGGGAGGAACCCTGGGGAATGGGAATGAAGTGTCCTCAGGTGAGAAGCAGTATTTCCCCTTTCCATTCCATAATGACCCCTTAGAAGCCTTTGTTACCCCATTCACTTTGGTCAGAGGAGCATCAGGAAAAATGACAAGCCTCAAAGATACAGAAGGAGGATGAGAAAAAATAAGGGTCCGGCAGGCGAGAAATTGTATCCCCCCTTCCCATTGACTATCAAACTAACCTTTCCCCGACCTTTATGGGTTATTGCAAGTCAGCTCCAATTATTTTCCCACATGTGACACTTGACAGTACTGAGACGAGGAAAAGGAGACTGAGTGTAACGAACACAACACACTCTCACCGCTCCAGTACTGGGACGAAGACGCTGCCTGAAGGTCAGGCATGTCTCTGATTGTGGTCAGGCAGGGCTTATTGGACATCCACACCTGCGCAAAGGCAAGGGGCTGCAGGTGTATAAAAGGAGGCCAGCCCAGCAGGAAAAGGAACAGTAGGAGAAGCAGCAGGGAGGTGGGTGCAAGCAGCAGGGAACGGTTATGCTTGAGCTGAAATATGGCGCTGGTGCGCAGTGTATTCTGGGAGCACTCAAAGCCATAATGGATATTTACTTCATGCCGCAGTGAAAAGCTGTACTCATTTTGCTGAGAGCTGGATTTACTTTGCTGAAGAAAATATGCTTTCCAAACCTTGCATGCAGTCAAGGACATTCTGCTGGGAAAGATGGCTTTGTTATGTCCGTGGCGCTTGTTTTTAGAGGAGGGAAGCGCTTTGCTCCTTGAGATTACTGTCGGTTGACCCAGCTGGCAACCAACGGTTGCCCATCAATGCGCAAGTGCATTTGCCAGAAGGTTCGAAAAATTACCACCCCTTTTTGAGGAGTGCATATATGCGGAACCCCTCAATGGTCAGACGGGACAAGTACAAAGACCTCAGTTGGAGGGGGACGCTTCCGTCCGGCATACCTGTGGGCTGTTGTGCTCTCGGCCTGGCTGTTATCGGGGTCTTCCAGCCGCATCTGGCGAGATGAGGGATTCAGTTACGCCCACGGTGATGTATTTTCTTTTGAATTCTCTGTCTTTTCTGTGATTTATTTCTGTGTTATCACTTGTTGCTTCCAAGCTTTGAATAAATAGCCGTATAAGTGCTCATTATTTTCTAATAGTGCTTGTGGTTGTAAGTCATTGCGTCGTCTACCTGCGCTTAAAGTATTGGCTCTGCAATTGCATTGGTGATTAATGACTGTCCGTGCACTCTGGGCGAGCAATACATTTTGGCGCTGTGAGCAGGGTATTTGTGATTAATTGTTCCAAACATTGAAGAATCTGTTTGAACGCATATAGGCTTTGTTTACATTGCAAGCGAAAGTAATTTGGCAGGGAGTGTTGGACTGTGTTAATCTGTTTTTTTTTCTTGGTGTGTGCTTGCCTGTGCGAGTGATTGCAGTGTGGAAAGGAAAAAATATATAGATATAAAGAGGTTTTGTACAGTATTGCAATGATGAATAGTTTGTTCAGGAAAAAGAGCGTTCCCGCTGGCGGTGAATGTTCTGATGTTATCATTCCAGGCTGGACTAAGAGCCCATATCATAAATTGGCCCAGGTGTGGGCATGCGGCGCGGGGCTAAGTGAAACATGGGATCAGGGATTGGGAGATGCTGATTCGTCTGATGTAATGTTGTGCTTACAACAAGTTTCAGTGGAAAGGGGAAGGGAATGCACTGCACTGGGTAGGCGGGGTTGGGTCCTCCTGCATGCCTATAGGAAAATACATCAAAGGAATTTGGAAATGAAAAATGAGATTTTGCGATTGGAAAGAGCTGGCTGCAGAAAGGCAGCCTGCGTTAATGCAGCAGATTCAAATGAAACTTTTTAAAGATAAGGCAGACACATACCAGGCTGTGGCCGAGAGGGCAGCAGTCTGAGTAGCCTGGTATAAGTATAGGAAAAGACAGGGAGGGGTCAACCAAAGAAAGGTGGCAGCTGTAATCGCTACCGCCCGATGTGGACTGGGATCTGGATAATTGGGATGGTGACATTTTTGATTCAACCAGTCCAGAGAGTAGTTCAGCAAATGAGTCAGACCCCAAAATGGAAATTAAGCAGAAGACAGTGGTTGCTAAGCCAGTTAGAAGACAGCGAGCCGGGCCCCACCCGCAGAATGCTGCAGGTGGGGTTGTGGATTTAGCCACGCTGGAGGATTACACCCAGCACGAGGTTGGGGAAATTATTACCCGTTTGAGGCAAAAATCAGGGGAACATTTATTGACATGGATGGTGAGGTTGCTAGATGGGGGCGCTGCAGGGTTGTTGGTAGATTCCACAGACTCACTGCGTTTTCTACCCTTGTCAACTGACACCAATGTACAGGAGGTCTTAAGGGCAGGGCCGCCCCCTCATGAGAATGGTCACGATTCACAGGTGTCTTTGTTGCACCTAGCAGCCCAAGCATGTAACCGTAAATACCCCATTACCACAGATTGGCCTAGCGAGGAAACAAAGTGGTATACTTTGAAAGAGGCAATTCAAAAAGGTCAGAGCATGCTATGAAAGAGGCAATTCACGTAGATGCTCCAGGACACATGGGGCTGTGCCGCTTTCAGTTTCAACTAGAAACATGTTGATTAGAACTGCACCACCCGCATACAAAAGTGTCATTATGACTTTGCTCGTAGGTATGACGGGCAAACCCACTGATGAGGGAGTGGATGCCATTCGGCAAATAGCAGATTTAGGGGAGTGGGACAAGAGTGATGACAAGCCACGGGAGAGAGATGGGCGTAGTGAGAGAAGAAATGAAGGCAGGAGGCAAGATAGTAGAGACTCCAGAGTGTCCAGAAAGGATATGATTTTGGCTTTGTTAAAAGATGGTGTGCTACAAGAAGAAATTGATGGCATTGCAACTAGGGTAATGTATGAATTATACAAAAAGAGAGGGCTTGCAGCCAAAGAGCACTATAAACAGGTTAAGAAACAGGTAGTGACCAAGCCACAGGGGGGACACCTCACCTCCTGCTCCTCCTGAGGAAGAACAAGAAGGGTCTATGGGGACACCTTCCCCGTACCAGCCAACATACGATGATTTGAGGAAGGTGGCGAGTGCAATGCTAGAGGCAGAGTCAAGTCACACTCATTCGAAATTTGACTAGGTTTACGGCCAAGCTAAGGCAGTGTTTGCTCGCATAAAAGTTGATAGGCGGCACCATGTTGATGTTAAGATTTTTTGGGGGCCAGGAAATACGCAAGGGGTGCGTGCATTGATAGACACCGGGGTGGAGGCCTCTGTAACGCTCACCTGATTCTCGCAGAGGCGCCGGTCTTGACTGGGCGACTACCGTATCTTCAAAGGTGATGTGTAGCACCCGGTTGGCTCTTTGGGCTGGACCTCTGTGCACTGTATGCCTGACGTGTAGAGTAAGATGTCTGCAGATAGAAAATATGGGGTTAATGAACTGGGGTTATTGGGGTGTCCCTATCTCTTTCCTCTTCTCCTCTCCTGTAGACCCCCAAAGGTTAACGCTCTCACCTTAGGTAAGTGAATGCCGAGCTCTCCATCTGCCTCGGGGCAGGGTGCTGTAACCAGTTTCTTCACTGGATAGGTAGCGCAGGCCTCTTGACTTCAGAGGACTGCTGTCCGTCGTTTACTGCACGAACGGTAAGTTTCGAGTCATTCAAATGTCTTTAAAGTCTTTAGTAATGATGTCTCTTGTTTTGCAGGGTTCCGGCGATGGCGGATGACAGGCTGAAGTGAGTTGAAGATGGAGCCCGTGTGATGAATAGAAGCGCCTGGAAGCACGTAAGTAAGCGCTTGTTGCCTGCTTCACGATGCGCTCTAACTGTCTTTTTATTTTGCAGGTACGAGTTCGGAGCGGCTGCAGAGTGCCGGAATACCCACTGGATTAGATGTGGAAAGGAGTAATGGCACGTGAGTATTAAAGTTCCCCAATGTCTTTAAACGCACCTTGTTTTGTCTTTCAGATGCGGGATGCAGCGCCGAAGGCCTCCGGAGCGTGCGAAGAGTTGGTAAGCTTTTGTCTTTCAGATGCCGGAATGCAGTGTGAAGACCTCCGGAGCGCACGAAGAGTAGGTAAGATTTTGCCTTTCAGATGCCGGAATGCTAACCTGTTCTTTCTTGTCTTTATAGGTGTTGCTGAAGACTGGATTCAGGATGGTAAGCCTTTGCCTTTCAGATGCCGGAATGCTAACCTGTTCTTTCTTGTCTTTATAGGTGTTGCTGAAGACTGGATTCAGGATGGTAAGCCTTTTTCCTTAGGCCCAGGACCGGATGCAGAAGACACGATGAGCGTTCTGCTGCAGAGGTTGCAGAATAACGCAAAGCAAGATTCATCCACCGGGTGTGGTTTAAATAGCCTCCTGTAGTGCTTAGGTGTCTCCTTCCACAGCCACGCCTAAGTAAGAAAAGAGTTCCTGGTAAGAAAAGAGTTCCTGCCTTCCAGAAGAGTTCCAGTGTTCTGAATCTAGGGAGTGGCTCCAGCCCCACCCAACAGGAAAAGTAGTTCCAAACAGAAGAGGATCAGAGGCTCAACTGGCAGGCAAGTAAGCAGCATGGTCTGCTGAAGGTAAGTCCACCCAAGCATTATGAGCCCGGCGCTTCCAGCGCTGGGACTGGGCATATTTATGAGCCTGGTGCCACTGGCGCCAGGACTGGGTCCAAAAGGTCCCAATTGGGACTGGTTGGCACTTGGAACCTGGGTTATGGATCTGCTTCCAAGGGAGTTGGGTAAACCCTGACCTTTTGGAAGCAGAGATCATGACAGCCTCTCTGATTCATGGCAATCCAGCACGATTCAAAGGCAGACAATTTACTATTACAGGTCTCGGGGGAAAGGAGACCCCCGCAGTACAAACTGAAGTGGAGATGAAAATAGGCAATTTAAATAGGCAGAAATACCGAGTGTTGATTGTCCCGATACCGGAGTACATAATTGGCTTTGACATTCTGGAAGGGTTGACTTTGGGACTGGGAGGTAAAATGTACCAGTTTGGGGTGAGTGCATTGATCTGCACACCCATTACCGTAAGCAAATTGAAGATGCCCCCAGTGCAAGTGCCTGTGGCAACCAAGCGGGTAGCAATGAAGCAATACCGCATTCCTGGGGGGCACAAGGAAATTTCAGACACCATCAAAGGGTATGTGGAGGCGGGTGTGTTACGCCCTATCACCACCACATGGAACAATCCTCTCTGGCCTATTAAAAAGGGGGATGGGTCTTGGAGGATGACGGTGGATTACCGTGAGTTGAATAAACACACTCCTCCCTTAGTGCCCGCGGTCCCAGATGCCATTACCTTGATTGAGAATGTCCAAAAGTTTGAGGGGACTTGGTATGCAGTGGTAGATTTAGCCAATGCATTTTTCTCTGTTACAATTGATGAAGAGTGCCAAAAGCAGTTTGGGTTTTTTTTGGAGCGGGCGTCGGTACACCTTTACAAGGTTACCTTGACAAACTATAGACCCATCACCACAGTCCCATTCTTGCTTAAAATCATCAACAGAGTAGCGTATCTGCAAATTCAGGATTACTTAGAAGCTAACAATTTACTAGGTTCACGGCAATCAGGCTTCCGTCCCCTTCATGGTACCGAAACAGCCCTGATTGACCTCAAGACCCAAATTGACGAGTTGAAGGACAATGGCAAATCAGCTATGCTACTCCTCCTTGACCTTTCTGCGGCCTTCAACTTGGTAGATCACGCAGTTTTATGGAATCACCTCAGTTCTGCCGCTCATTTTTCAAGTGATGCCATAACCTGGGTAAAATCCTTCCTGGCAAACCGGACAATGAGAGTATTCTCCCCCCTAGCAGCTGCTGATCCCACACAAGTTTCATGCAGTGTCCCTCAAGGATCATGTGTATCTCCAACGATGTATAACATCTTCACCAAGCCTTTGTTCGACAAGTTGGACAGACTGGTTGTCATCTACACTAATTACGCAGATGACACGCAGATCCTTATCCCCCTTTCAGGCACCTTCTTGGCAGACACAGCCTTAGTGAATAAGATATATCTCCTCATTCAGGCATGGATGGCATCTCACGGCCTCTGCCTGAACGACGATAAAACTGAGTTACTGATCCTCGGCTCAGAGTTGGCCATCAAAAAATTGGACCCTAATTATGCTTCATTTAACATAGATAATAATGTCATCAAAGTGATGCCTGCAGTCAAAACTCTCGGGGTCTATCTTGACTCAGCGCTCACCTTCAAGAAACAAACCAACTCACTAGCATCCTCCACTGCATACACCTGCAAATTGATCCGAGCATGCAGACCATTCCTAACGGAAACTAGTTGCATTACTCTAGCGAACGCACTTATCATATCCAAGTTGGATTACTGTAATGCCCTATATGCTGGATCTAACAAATACATCCATGACAAACTCCAAACGCTCCAAAATAATGCTATTAGAGTAGCCTTAAACATTCCTAATAAAGTTCATATCTCCACTGCTAGGAAAAATATCCATTGGCTTAAAATCAAAGACAGGATTGCGCTTAAAACCTTATCGCTTACTTCTAAATGCCTCAACAACATAGCGCCCCCCTACCTGGTAAACAGAGTCAACAAGAGAATATCAAACCGGCCCACCAGAATGACGAATGCCTACACATTAGTGGTGTCCAGATATAAAAAGAGCACAGCGGGCGGCTCCAGCTTCCCGGTCATAGCTGCTCAAACCTGGAACAGACTCCCTCTTGATCTCAGAATGGACCAACCCTACACCAGCTTCAGGCGGAAAGTCCTCACCTGGATTCGCTCCATCGACACTTAGCCTGACCACCTTACCGCCACTTATTTTAGAGACTTCGGATGAGTACAACTAGATTAGTGGTTTCTAGGCAACCTGCTCTATCTGTATTTCTGTACTGCCTGTATATGCGTTCATCTTATCTGTATAACCGTTTTGTCTTGTAACCAAGTTCTCAAGTATCCTTGTGCTGCCTGCGCCCAGCTACCCTTCCGGTTTTGTTTTTTTGCGCTATACCAAATAAACAAACAAACCTATGGGGTATATACATAGCCCAACTATCTGTCACCGGCTGGTGGCAGAGCACTTAGACAAGATCCCGTGTAAACTTGACATACAAATCTCTCACTACATTGATGATATTTTGATTCAGGGCAAGGATGAGCGCAGTGTACAAAACCAGTTAGAAGTCATTACGGAAGGATTGAAGAAGAAAGGGTGGGAGATTAACCCGAATAAAATTCAAGGCCCAGCTGAAACAGTGATATTCCTAGGGATTCAGTGGCATAATGGGCATCGAGAAATGGTGCCGAAGGCCAGACAGAAAATACTGAGTTCACCACTCCAATGAACAAAAAGCAAGCTAAGCAGTTTATAGGGCTGTTTGTGTTCTGGAGACAGCACATTCCCCATTTACGGCAGATACTGGCCCCCCCCCTCTACAAAGTGACATGAAAGAAATAGGAGTTTCAGCGGGGGGAAGAGCAGCAGAAAGCATTTGATTAAGCAAAAGACACCGTGCAGCAGGTGCTTGATTTATGGCCATTGAAGGAAGGCGAAGTGGAATTGAATGTGTCTGTACAAGGCAATTATGATAACTGGAGTGTGTGGCAGAAACAGGACAGGAAACGTGTGCCATTGGGGTTCTGGAGTCGTAAGTTACCCGATGCTGGTAACTCATACACTCCGTCTGAGAAGCAGTTGCTGGCATGCTATTGGGCCCTTGTTGATACCGAGCAAATGACGGTGGGCCATGATGTATTGATGGGGCCAGAAATACCGATTATGCAATGGGTACTGAGCTCTCCTAAAACACATAGAATAGGACATGCTCAAGAAGCCAGTATAATTAAATGGAAATGGTACATTCAAGACACAGCCAAATCAGGGAAGGGTGGAGTTGCGAAATTACATGAGCAAGTAGCCAACATACCGCCCTCAGATTACATACCACCGGAAGAGCCTGAAAAACGCGAGTCTCCCGTGAAATGGGGAGTACCTTATGGCGATTTGACCGTGGAGCAGACAGAGCATGCCTGGTTCACGGATGGCTCAGCCCGATATGTGGGAACTGAGCGATACTGGAAAGCAGTGTCGTACAATCCCAAGACAAAGGATTTTGACAACGTCAGGGAAAGGGAAGAGCAGTCAGTTTGCAGAGCTTTACGCAGTTTACCAGGCTATGAAAAAAAGAGACCCCTGGTCGATGTCATTTGTACACGGATTCATGGTCAGTGGCGAATGGGTTGGCGATGTGGTTGCCAACCTGGCAAAAGAATGGGTGGAAGATTCATTCAAAAGAGTTGTGGGGAAAAGAACTGTGGTAAAATATTGCAGAAATGTTATCACAAAGTGAAGTCACTGTGTATCATGTGGACGCGCATTGTGCTAGAGACTCATTAGAACGTTGGTTTAATTCTGTTGCAGATGAACACACCAAGATTTCATCTGTGGATGCGGAGGCTCAGGAAGACGATTTGGAGGGTTTGGCCAAGTGGGCTCACCAGAAATGTGGGCACCTTGGAGAAAAGGCTACTATCAGGTGGGCACAAGCTCGAGGAATCAGTATTCCTTTAGAGGTAGTGAAAACAATCATTTGCAATGTCCAGTGCAGTGGCGTAACACAAAATGTGGGGGACCCCTGCGAGCCATGCTGGGGGGGGGCCCCCCCATCTCGGCAACAAATCACGGTCGTGCCACACACTGGGCCGGCCTAGATTATCACACTTGCACAATACGCATGAACGTGCTGCTGAAGGGTATGCCACACACTGTACTAGGAGAAAGATATAAATGTGTTTTAATGCAATATACAGCACACTTTCTTAGAATAATTGGCCAAAAAGCCAGAGTGTTTGCAATTGTTTTGTAGAGTAACACCAATCCAATAGATGCAAGTCACCAACGGTGCACAGGAACATTAATGCTTTGCTATTAAAAATGCCATGCCACATTGAAAACATATCCCACTGGCTGCACAATGTAGACCAACCTAGGCGCGTTATGAAATTACAGTAAAGCATGCCAGGCCACATTTATACAGACCTAGACTGGATGCACAAAAATGCAAGTCGAAGCAATAACACACATCAAGAAGAGAGCACACATTGAAGCCCGGGTCTCTGCTGCCTCGAACAACACTGCCAAACTCTTTAAAATCTTAATGGAACTGGTCAATCCTGTTGCGGTCTCCACCTCTCCGGTTCTCTCCCAGGCCCTCTGTATGGCTCTGGCCTCTCACTATTCATCCTGTCCACTATCTCCTCTTCCTCTCCCTTTTCCTCACTCGGCCCCCCCTTTGGCCATCTCTACCTTACCTCCTTTCTCCTCTTTCTCTCTGACAACACCTGACAAGGTTTCTAGACAAGTCCGATCCCTGAAAGTGTCGTCCAAACAGGTGCTCCCCTGCTCCTCCAGAACCATCAAGGGCAATATTGACACCCTCGCTGCACCTAGGCCAATTTCTGTAATCACTCTTTCACCACTGTAACGGTCCCCTCTCCCCTTAAGCACTCCCTTGTGCACCCATTCCTCAAGAAGCAGTCTGCCGAGCCTACCTGTCCGGCAAACTATCGGCCAATCTCCATCACACCTTTCCTGGGAAAACTCTTGGAAAAAAGCTGGCCATCTCCCAGCTTACTCTCCACGTTGAATCTGTTGGTTGTCTCCATGACCATAAGTCTAGCTCCAGAGCTGCCAGAGGCACGGAAACATCTCTCCTGAATACCTGTGATGATCTAGTAGTAGTAGTAGTAGTTTATTATTTATAATGCGCAGTTATACCCAGGGGTATCAGGGCGCAGCATGTACAAGAATATGCGAAACTTGGTTACAAGGTGTAAAAGTACGAATTGGCGTAGGGAGAATGTACAGAACAGCAGAGAAAGCAAGTAATATATACAATATATACACAATAGAGGTGGCATGCATACTAGTAGGGATCACTTGAGGAATAACCTTGGCATTTAATTGTCTGGGAGGTCCTTCAGTTTCAGCCAAGAGATGACCTTAGAGCGGAAATTCAGGTAGGGCATGTCTACTCTAAGGTTAGGGGGCAAAGAGTTCCAGAGTTTGGCTGCTTTTACCGGGAAGCTGTTACCTCCTATGGTGGCGAGTTTGTAATTTGGGACAGAGAGGCAGTCTTTGTAAGCCGTTCTGAGGGGTCTCGCGGAAACTTGTCTATGGAACCTGTTAATCAGGTAGATCGGGGCGGCATTGTTAAAGGATAGTTCCGGGACTTTTTTTTTATTGTCCCTACGGGTCGGCCATGTGTTTGTAAGCATAAATCGGTAGATCGTAGGAAACTTTCCTATGGACCTTACCCGACTTTTCGCCCATTATCGCACTCGAAATCAGCCTCCATTTTGTGATAATCCTATCATTCCGCCGCATCGACCTGGCTCACCTGCCTTTGCGGCACTAAATCAAATCCCCCGCCCCTGAAACAGACTTTATCAAAACATTCATATTCCCCGCCTCTATCCGTGACGTGACTGAGCTGCGTAGGCAAACGCGCCCAGGCGTCTTCTACGCGACTCCACACAGACCCCGGAAATCAACACAGATCAGCTCACAATACAGCGCACCACAATTCGGAATATGAAACTGTACTTTGAAATCAAACCGCAAGATTGTAAATGTGGTAAAGTACATTTATTTGACATCAAATGTTTAGAGAATATTCAGCGATTTGCATTTTTATTTGCTCATGTTCCAAAAAGTTCGTATTGAGGAACGCGATGGTCCTTTGCTGTACACAGGGTCTTAGAGCATCTCACAATACAGCACCACAATTCGGAATGTGAAACCGTGGTTTAAAAGCAAACGGCAAGATTGTACATTTGGCAAAGTACGTTTATTGGACATCAAATGTTTAGAGAATATTCAGCGATTTGCATTTTTCTTTGCTCTCGATCCAAATTAGTTCGTCTTGAGGGAAGCGATGTTCGTGTGCAGTACACAGGGTGTTGGTTTACGATAAAAATAAGCTCTTCGGTCGCACTGATAATCGCATGGCTGTTCCGACAACGAGGCACTAGGCCACCACAACGGTAGGTATGTTGCATCTAACCGTTAGTACCGCGTAAGGGCATACTTGTACTTGGCGATCGTCCCATAAAATGGTCAGGGTGGTAACGTTGTTCACGCGGAGAAGCAACTGGCGGCTGTAGAAGCCGTCCGCCGGTGTCTGGTACTCGTGACACAGACAGTAGTGAATGATGTACCTAAAAACATAAAAAATGAAATTAGTCTCACCATCAGATCCTTATTAAAATTATTCATTTCATAGCGAGGACAGCGCTACTGGGTGTACACAAGTGTTTAAAGGCGTGGCGAGGCATGGAGGGGGGGGGGGGTGGAGTACAAGGTAAGTAGCATAAAATAATAAATAAATAGGGCCAGCTGGTGGCAAGTGCAAGGTAAGTGCAGAACAAGTGCTGGGAAGGGGGGGCTGTAGGATACTGAGACAGTCCCCCAGTGCAGGGGTTGACAGGGAGGCAGTGCAGGTGGAGAGTGGAAGGGCCCAGGACCGAGGTCGCAGACAGTGGACCAGTTGTAGCAGGGGAGAGGGAGAGAGAAAGCAGAAGCAAAGAGGAAGGTTTTGAGGTGCTTCAGTAAAAGCAGATGTTTCTCCTCAAGATAGTGCGCGGTAGAAAACAATATGCCACATAGAACGAACAAGTACAACTGAACACGTCTTTAAAGCCACTGTATAGTAATGAAATTGCGGTATAAACTCATCAAAAGTTACTTACATTATATTTGCATTTTCCATTGTGTCTCTGTGTAGGGCAGACCCGAAACACCACTCCTTCTTTGCCGATGTTACTTCTTCTAATGAACGTGGCTCATCGTTTCGTTTCTGAAATTTTATTCATTATCTTTTCTTAGTCTTTCAGGATGGTCCCGGCCTGTCAAGGTCAAATCACAATAGAACCTTATATTGGGTCGTGGGCCGTTCCGCCACCCGAGCAAAACATCAAAGCAGCTGACCTTCACTTTGAGCGAGCACACATTTCTAGTTAGCTGCAGTTAGTGTAAGGGCATCTTGTCTGCGTGCCTTTTTTTTTATTGTCCCTATGGGTCGGCCATGTGTTTGTAATACGGAAACATTCTATAATTTTTGTAAAAATGATTTATATTACTGTTTGGTTTAATTGCAATGGGCCTGCAACATGAGGAGACTCGAGAGAACAGACAATCAAATTACAATCATTTAAACCGTGATGTGTATTTCTCAATGAGCTCTGCTTTAGGTGGACATGGAACAGAGGCAATGTTGGGTGGCAATGCAGTTGTCCCCTGCATAGGTTCGTTCACCACTCCATGTATGTGCCTATCGAGGACATCTACGATAAGTCTCTCAATAAACTCATATTGCATATCCTCAAACACTGGTTTGATCACCCATTGTTTACTTCTTTTAGTGAAGGCCTTATTGTAGCGAAGCGTCCCTAAAGTTCCGGTCGTCCTACTTTGTTGACGGCCAACATTATGGTTATGTGCCAAGACCGCTAGAAGAGTCCGATTTATCATGCCTTCCATGCCAAAATGCAATCTTTTGGGCCTGTACTTTAGGCACATATTGTGGAACACCTCCAAATCTCCTGTGTGGCAGAATTCCGTGAGTCCCCTCAAATCTCTTGTTATAGTTTTATCAAATACAATCTTTTCAATGGCCTTGTGAGTGGGTGATGAAGGAATCAACCACTTCTTCTTCCGTGCCTCCTCTGTGGACAAATGGCCATGTTCACATTTGTGGAAATGCTCATTTGTCGACCATCGATGTACGTTGCTACAGTGCAACATTACTGACCGCCATTTTTCCAGTAGAATTTCCAACGACCCTTCACATGTTTTTGAGCTCCACCAAAGATGGTTGCTGATTGACTTGGACCACTGTGAAATACCTTGCATATCTTTTTTTTTCCTGCAGCCGACAATTTTTTATTGATTGTTTTTGCAAGATGCCATACGTCAAATTGGTGATTTATATTTTTGTACTCTTCTCTCATTGTCTTGGCAATTGAAACGTGTCTGTCCGTGGCTATCAGGTCGATCACCATTCCCCGCGATTGTAGTTCTTGCAATGATGCTACAAAGCCAACTTTCTCCATGGCCACTGAGGATGTACTTTGTGACACCTGCACGACCACCGAACTCACAATTTTCTTACTTTCCATGTCCTGAAAGTGGTAGGTGCAGTACTTGGCTGAAAATCCTGGGCTGTCGCACTGTCCATCACCGGCTAGCCTGAAGCGTTTGCCCGCGAATGTACTTTCCATTGACATTTTTTCCATTCTCCAAGCTTCGCTGATGGCTGGAAATAGATAATCGGTTTGGTATTTGTAGAACTGACTTTTCGCAATGAAATGGATTCCCACAAACTGAAAGAAATACTGTAACTTTTTAAAACTTGAACCACTAAAAAGTGCGGCCGCTGCACAAAGTAGATTGCCTGCTGGCAGTTGCCCCAGCATGGGTTGTGCAGACCATGCGAACGGATGATATTGTGTACAGGTGGCATGTATTTTAAGGTTAGTGCCTCGAATTGCACGAGTCACATTAATCAATGGCTCCCCACATACTTCCCCACCAACCCAATGCCCACATTTCATCATCATAATAATATCCATCAAACAGCTATCGAATACAATGAATTTGGCCTCTTTCCTTATACTGTCACTCTGCATCCCAGCTGGTTCGGCCTGTAACGTTGAGGACATGTCACTCGCATGAAAGGTACAATCTCTGATATCGTCTTCCGCTATGCTGAGTGATATTGATGGTGTTTCATTGTCGTCCACTTCATTCTCTTCCATTGCAACATCTGTTCCTTGTCCGGAGATGGGAGAAAAAAACAATGTCTTCAACTTTCGCGCGCTCTTATTTTTTGCGGGTGTGGATTCTGTGAATTGATCTCCGACTGCATCCAAACTACCAGGAGGACATTCACTATCAATGGCTGGTGGTGGTATAGCTCCGTTGTCAATCACTTCATATTCTTCCCATTGGCACGATGCATCTCCAGTCTCAAGTCCCTGCCAAAAGGTTTGACAAGCAACATCTCTCGTTCGCTTCACTGTCTGTGTAGATCTAGTTCTTACACCCACTCGCAACTAGAGGACAGATTAGAAAAGGGATGTTCAGTTTAAACACAACTTACAGTATTGAACTATTGACAGTGAAAGACAACATAATATAGTGAACAGGACACTAACCTTCTTTTGCTTTCTTTTCTTTGAAACTTTCTTTCCTCGAACTTCAACATCTGGACGCTGTTGCTCCGACTCGTGTGTGCATGTCTCCACTTCCTCTCGCGCTGCAACGACTATATTTTCATGATAAGCACATCCATCACTCACTGAGGCTCCATCGACTCCCTGAAACATAGAACTTTCATTAGTATGTATAATAATATTGAAAACACAAAATGTACTTGGGGACCAATACCCATACGTACATCTCAATAGCAAAACACGAATGAACGCATTGTGTAGAACATTCAAACGGCAATAGTTCACGCATTGTTGATCTAGTTAGATTGAACTGTCAAGATCCATACCTCGGGCTCCGCATAGACTTCCATTGATGATATTATTGAAGATGACGCTTCAGCAACTCCCTGAAACACAGTAATTGCATTAGTATGGTTTTCTATTTTGTTTAAAAGAACATAAACTTTCTGCAGGCGTCAACGGCTCATCTAAATAGACCTGCACAAATGATCAGTTGTCTAAAATAAATAATGGATATCTAAATATGATTCGATTTGCTCCATCGTTGGAAGTGTCACCACCCAGAGATCTGCATCAACTACTAGGGGTGATGTTCTTGTTGAAGAAGCTCCGTCAGCTCCCTGAAACATAGTACTTGCGTTAATAAAGAAGGAAGTATAGCGGATGTAATCACGTCATTTGATCTCGCATGATTGATCTGTCAGTATCCATACCTCGAAATGCATAAGAACATCAAGGGACGCTGTAACTGCGGTGCACACTTCTGCAAGCTGTTGCGCCGACCCGTAACTGCATGCTCCCCCTTCTTCTTGGACTAATGCTCCATCGACTCCCTGAAACATAGGACTTTCATTAGTAATGAACACAATATTGAAAAAAGAAGACACATAGGAGGGCGACGACAGAAGGACATACCAATGGCTAAAAACGAAAGAAACATTGTGTGTAACAATCACGCTACAAGAATGCAAGATCTGATGATCTCCATCGATGGAACTGTCCGGAAACGTACCTCGAGCATCTGAGTGACATCTACGGTTGTCGTCAATGCGTTGGACTCCTCAGCATCTCCCTGAAAGACAGTACTTGCATTATTTTGGATAACAATAATTATAACTGAAAACAAAGACTAGAGGACGAGTACTGTGGTGTACCATTAGGTAAAATAATTACACGATCAATTAAAACTATTGATTTACATGCCTAAAACAAGTCAGTGTCAGAATAGCTAAGTAAGATTACCCGATAGGCGCTTGAAGTGGCTGATGACTGCAATAACGACACGGATGGAGAATCTTCCGCCTTCATATTGAGTGGATACATAAATGGGGAAATTATTGTTAGCTAATGCTACACACTACCGCAATGCCGAGAGATAAATACGTAAACTTGACTCACCAGTGGAGGGATGTGGACGAATAGAGTGGGAATAGCGGTTGAGAGCAATTTTCGCCTCGCTCGCGGTGTTTTCTTCTTTATTAGCAATGATGTGGAGTACATGTCTGGGCTAAAGTGCCTGCTGCAGATGCGGTATCGATCACCCCTCTTGTCCGCAAAGACTTCTAGGACTCTACTTTCTATCTCAGAGGCTGGATATCCGCAATATCGGACCCATTCTCTTATCTGATCTATTGTCTTAGGGAAAACATGCATTATAGTACCTTCAGATTTGTTATGGGTCTTCGAAGGGCAACCGCCAATGGAACAGGCAGGCATTATGGAAAGTTCTGAAAAGTAAAGATCAACAATTCTCTATGAATACCAATGTGTTAAAACATTAAATGACACATAAAAGGTTCAATGCAAGGTCCGTTTTGGTTCTTGGAACTATACACGTTATTCACATGCGGATAAGTATTTCAATAACTTTCAAAAAATAGAAAAAGTAATTTGACTAAACTCAGAACATGTGACTAGTTCCTTGCATGTACTGTCGTGAACGAAAAGAAAACATGGATGCAATTTGATGACTACTAGCAAATAGATATAAATTAAAAAATTGGACGCAAAATGATTATGGTACATGGACTTACCTTGACGAACAAACAGTTAGATGCAGGGATCAGAGTAGTTTCTTGTCGTAGAACAGGGAGCAGTTCACAGGTTGCAAACTGACGAGTTTGCTCAAAGTGGTCACGGAAGTTCACAGAGACGAAGAGCAGATAACCAGCACCTTCACGGGTTGACTAGCAAAGCGCAAAGAAGTTCTCATTAGAAATATGAAGTGGGTTATAAAGAATTCGAAACAGGGGTGTGTTTGTGAATGAATGACGTGTATATGTCGTGGCATTATGCGGTCTGCAGGGGGCCGTCCAGCGTGAGGGGGGATGCTTGGCAGGAGACACGGGGTCTGGAGGTAGACATGGGAACAACAAACCCATGCTCTATAGACCACTTTGAAGTGTACATGGTCTTTGGCACCTCTTGGCCTTTATCGCTCCCTGACAGCTCCACTTGCCAGCAGCGCAAGTACCCCGGTGCGAACTGCCTTTGATAAGGCGGGGGGTGGATCGGGGCGGTGGTCGTGCAGACAAGACACAGGAAGACTCGTGAATGGAGACACACTTATGTGGATTGCAGGGGGCCGTCCAGCGTGAGGGGGGATGCTTGGCAGGAGACACGGGGTCTGGAGGTAGACATGGGAACAACAACCCATGCTCTATAGACCACTTTGAAGTGTACATGGTCTTTGGCACCTCTTGGCCTTTATCGCTCCCTAACAGCTCCACTTGCCAGCAGCGCAAGTACCCCGGTGCGAACTGCCTTTGATAGGGCGGGGGGTGGATCGGGGCGGTGGTCGTGCAGACAAGACCCGTTTGCCGCAGGGCCTCACCAAGGAGAGGCCATCTAACTGAATGTAAGAGGATGGCTGCAGGATCTACTACATGGAAGGCAGGGGGGTGAGTTTATAAATACCTCACCCTCCCAGGAGAATATACACTAGATTCATTTAAAAAATCAAAACAACCATTGTTAAAATATATGTTGGGCTTTATTTTAGATTTTAATTAAACATAAATAATAAACATTACACATTGTAAAGTTGAGGTTGCAGCACATCGAGGGAAAATCCGCGGTATTGTCCACTGTCACTGGGGAAATGTTGTCTAATGGCAAGTACCGCACAGGCAGGTATTACTCTCCGAACGCGGTGTCCGAGCCTCCCGTGAAGCCACCAAGTGAAGCAACGATAGGCCACCAGCCTGTACCACCTGTGAAAAAAAAAGATGCAAACTGTATTAAACTGACCAAACTTTCTTATCAATGTCGATTCAGGTAACACATGTCATTTTTCTTAGAAAAAAATTATATCTAGAAAATGCACTATATGGAACCAATTTACATGCGTTCGAATGATATGTAAATGTAATTTTATATGTGGGAGACGACCATGAAATAGTGGTGGCATCACTGACATCACAAACAGAGTATACTTACTCGTTACTCGGATTACGCGGACGAACAGTGCCACGAAGTTCGTGCATAAGCACCATCATCATCCTCAACACTGTCCGTGAGAGGCAGGCTTCCCTGAACTCTGGCAGCTCGGTGATGCATTGCGGACTTTGCTCGCCTTCCTGCTGACTTTGCTCGCTTTCCGAAATGTAGGCCAAGCACCCGGAATTTTCACGGCAGCAGCAGTTCTCCTCCTCAGTTGGCATTAGCTCGCACCGATTGCACGTGCACCAGGTGGAGACGCCGTCCATGCGACATGGTCCAGGCTCTTCATCCGTTGACTGGTCCCCCCAACTGCCGTCCGAATCCCCATCGTTTTCGCGTGCTTGCCTTTCCAGTAGTTCCTCCTCGGTGTACTCGGGCTCGTACATATACGGCATTATTGTGGCCATTGTGCGGTAAAGATAGTAAAATAATTTACAGAGATGGTACAGGTGTTCACACGGGCTACAAGCGGCGAAGGTAGCTGACCAGAGCACTGAAACGAGTCACAGAATACTCAAAGTAACACAGAGAGAGGAATGGAATCGAAAATCTGCTGCTGTATGTTGTGAAACGGTCTGTTTATACTTATTGGGGAAAGAGGCGTCCTGCCATTTCCATGGCAACACGTCAATAGCTGAGGCGCAGCGATTGTTGACACGAGACGTGCTTGAAATGGGCAGTACGCGTCTGCTGATGTCAGGCTCAGGGGCGGGGGATTTGATTTAGTGCCGCAAAGGCAGGTGAGCCAGGTCGATGCGGCGGAATGATAGGATTATCACAAAATGGAGGCTGATTTCGAGTGCGATAATGGGCGAAAAGTCGGGTAAGGTCCATAGGAAAGTTTCCTACGATCTACCGATTTATGCTTACAAACACATGGCCGACCCGTAGGGACAATAAAAAAAAAGTCCCGGAACTATCCTTTAAGGGATTTGTAGGTGAGTGAAGCCGTTTTTAGGAGAATTTTATCTCTGGTGGAGAGCCAATTGTTCTGTTGACTGAGTCCTGATATATGCTCTCTTCTGGGGATCCCTAGGGCTGCTCTCAGGGCGTTATTCTGGAGAGTTTGTATCTTGCTAGTGGTAGCCTTGGAGGATCCTAGGTAAAGGGCATTACAGTAGTCAAGACGGGATAGTATAAGGGCTCTGGCGATTGTAAGACAGCTGGTATCTGACAGAAATGGTTTAGCTGAGCGGATAAGTTTGCACGTGTATGCAGATGAGGATGCCAGTGAACTCAGTTGTCTTTTGAAGGAGAGGTTAGAGTCTAAGTAGAAGCCCAAAGTTTTAACCTCCTGTCCAACTTTAATGTTGTTCCTATCTATCTTGAAAGAGTTGTAGGCCGGGCTAAGTTTCCTTAGACTGTGTGTTGTGCCCATGATTATAAGCTCTGTTTTCTCATCATTCAGGCATAGTCCGTGAGTGGCCATCCATGCCTGGATGATGATGTACACCCTATTTAGCAAGGCCAAATCCTTTCCATAATCTCCAGAAAGCGGAAGGAGGATCTGAGTATCATCTGCATAATTAGTGTAGGTGATACCAAGATGATCCAGATCATCGAAAAGGGGCTTGGTAAATATGTTGTACAGTGTAGGGGAGACGCAGGAGCCCTGTAGTACACCACAGGTGATGGGTATGGGATCTGCTGCAGCTGTGGGCGAGAAGACCCTCATAGTTCTACCGTTAAGGAATGAGGTGATCCAAGAGATGGCCTCAGGCGAGAAGTGTGCTGCTGTGTGGAGATGTGAGCATAGGACAGAGTGGTCGACCAGATCGAAAGCAGCAGAAAGGTCAAGGAGGAGGAGCAAGGCAACTTGTCCTTTGTCCCTGAGTGTGTCAATCTGAGCTTTCAGGTCGATGAGTGCAGTCTCAGTCCCATGTTGAGGGCGGAATCCTGATTGTCTGGATCCTAGGAGGTGGTGTTCTTCCAGGTGCCTCTGTATTTGAACGTAGGCGACCTTGTCTAGGATTTTTAGTAAAAAGGGAACAGTTGTTATAGGTCGGTAATTGGTAGGTATGGCTGGGTCAAGAGTAGGTTTTTTTTAGTAATGGAAGTACCCAGGATTGTTTTAGATTCGTGGGGATGGAGCCAGTGGTGAAAGAGGCGTTGATCAGTTTCGTAATGAAGGGTGAAAGATCGCGAGCAGCGTCTTTGATAAGCTGTGCTGGGCAAAGGTCTCCCTGGCAGTTAGAGGGTTTCAAGGACAAGATAATTTTTTCTACGTCGAGGGTATTGACTTTTGAAAATTTGAAACGGGTGGGGTCTGTGGTTACGCACTTGTCTGGTCTTCTGGAAGGGGGCAAGTCTTTTAAGGTCGCTTTTTTGCTAGAAATTTTAGTTTGGAGGGTCTTGATCTTATTGGCCAGGGCATTCTGAATTTCTGAGCACCAGTTTTTATCTTTGGTGCAGGTGTCAAGGGGTAGTATGGGGGTTTCAACTTCTTTGAGAATGGAAAAGAGTTCTTTCATATTGGACTTGGCAGATGATATACGAGAGTCAAAGGAAGTTCGTTTGGCCATGTATACTTCTTTTTTGTAGAGTGCAGTTATTTTAGATAGATTGAGTTTGTTAGCAGCTGAGGGACATTTTTTCCATGTAGTCTCGCAATTTCTCTTTTGTTGCCTCAAATTTTTGAGGAATGGTGTATACCATTTGTTGAGGTGTGATTTCTGTTTGCTGGGTCTGAGTTTGAGAGGCGCGATGAGGTCCAGTGCTGTGGCCATGGCTTTATTATATTCCTCAACTAGGATCTCTGGGTCTGTGTTGTCCGGAAGTGAATCAAGAATGGGGAGAAGGTTCAGGATGAGTCTTTCTGCAGTAATGTTTTTCTTGTTTCTGGTGAGAATAGGTGGGGCTGTTGTGATAGGCGTGGGTGTCGGTCTATAGGTAGTTAGCCAGAACGAGACTAGGTGATGGTCGGACCAGATTAACGGTGAGATATTGGTGATGTTTGCTACACAGTTGTAATCGGCCACCCAATCAAGTATTCTACCTTTTGAGTGAGTGGGGGCCATGCTTCTTTGCGCGAAGCCTAGTTCAGCAAGGGTGGTGGCAATAGAATTAGATATAGGGTCTGCTGGGTCGTTGTATCCTAGGTTGAAGTCCCCCAAGGTGAGGACTTGAGATGAGGTTTTAAGATTACTAGTTAGGATGGCGTTAAGGTCTTCATCGAAGGTACTGATGGGTCCTGGCGGACGGTAGATTAGGTGTATGGTAAGTGTTTGGGTGTTGTTGAGTGGGACTTTGACTGACAGGTTTTCGCAGGATTGGACAGTGTTGGGTGTAGCAAGTCTCATGGGTAGGCTGAGTTTATGTATAATAGCGACACCCCCTCCTCTGGAATTAGGGCGATCTTGCCTCAGGATAGTGTACTTATCTGGGACTGCTAGCATGATCATGGGGCCTGCTGCAGGGTGTAACCAGGTCTCGGTGATAGCCAGGAAGTCTAGGTCGTCTTTGAGGATCAAGTCTGCTATTTCTATAGCATGTGCTACTAAGGATCTAGCATTGATCAAGGCTCCTTTGATTTTAGGGCTGACTGTATTTGTAATGGTAGTTGTGTTCTCAGTAGTACTTGTGTGTCGTTTATCTTGAGTTGGTCCAGGTGTACTCTGGCAGGGGTGTACGAGTATGGGGCTGGAGGTGAGGTCGTGATGTAAGTTAGCAGTTTTAATATTGGGGCTGAGTTGGGGCGACTGCTTTGAGGATTTATGTAAGGTAGGCAGCGATCGGGCCAGTGGCTCATAAATTTTGGCTAGTCTAGCTCTAAGTGTTAGGTTTCTGTCTACGGTAGTACGGGGGAGACTAGGTAGTAGCTGAAAGTTGGCTGGCTCTGTAAGGGGTGGAGTCTGGTTGGTGAGGCTAGAAGGAGGGGGCAATGTGGACGATTGTGGTGCCATCTTACAATAAGTAGCGAGGTTCAGGAGGATGAGGACGGAGGCGTGTAAACTTATGGTAGGTAGACGCATTCTAAATAGAGTTGGAGGTGAGGTCTTAACTGAATAGGTGCTAGTAAGGCAAAGTGTGTAAGCCCTTTGAGCTTGGGAGAGAGGCTGCACAATGAATTAGGCACAAGGTTGCTAACTAAGGTCACCTCGTGCCAGCAGGCTGAGTGCTTCTCTGCTCTTTAACCTTGATTCCAGCATTCCCTTCTGTCCTAATCCTCCGTGATCTTTCCTCGACTTTCGACACAGTCAACCACGCCATCCTGATCAATCGACTACGTGAGAACCTGGGCATCACTGATCGGGGTCTGGAGTGGCTGACCTCCTTCCTCTTGGACTGCCCCTCCCAGGTCCAACTTGGTCCCTTTTTTCCATCACCTCTCTCTCTCTCTCTCTCTCTTCCTGTGACATTCCTCAGGGCTCTATCCTTTCACCCTGGTTTTTCAACCTCTACTTGGCCCCTTTAGCCCACCTGATCTCTACCTTCTCCTCTAACTTTCAGTGTTATGCAAATGGCACTCAGCTTTCCTTCAGGCTCCTCTAATCTCTTGCTCATTCCTGACTGTCTATCCGTGATTCAGGATTGGTGGACCTCCAACGATATCGACGTTAGTGCCATTAAGATGGAGATCCTTCTCATTGGGACCCCTGCCCCTGCTTTCCCTCTCACTCTGGCCACCCACCTTGGGCCCTCTTCCTTCACCTTCCTGCGAGGCAAAAACCCCTTTTGTGTCATCTTCAACTCTACTCTCTCTTTCTCTCTTTGTATCTCGGACGCCGCCAAGAGGTCCCACTACCTACCAGCTGCTCCTCCTCAAAGGGACTCTTCCCTTTCTCACTTTCCCCCAGAAGCTCACTGTCTCCAGAGCCCTGTTTCTCTCTAGGCTGGACTACTGCAACAGCCTCTTTCTCAAGCTACCTTCCTCTACTCTCCGCCCTCTGCAACTTATCCAGAACAGGACAGCGAGACTTGTCCTTGGCCACTAGCCCAGGGATCATATCTCTACAGCCCTGAAATCTCTCCACTGGCTCTCGGTGGTTGCAAGAATAAAGTTCAAGGCCCTTTGCATTGTCCACAAGGCTTTCTGGGGTCAGGCCCACACTACAGCCTCTCTTCCAAAATACCTTTTTCTCTAACCCTTCCCCCGGCTACCTCCAACTCTCTAAGGGCTAGATGCTTCTTCAGGCAGAGAGTGGGGGTGGTAGATCTCTCTCCTCTGCAGATGCCTCCCTCTGGAATGGCCTCCCTACCCCTCTCAAACTTTAGCGGACCACCCGATGTCTCCTCTTCTCCTCTGCTTTCGCTCTCTCCCTCCCCTGCAGACCTACCTGTCTGATGTACCGACTGGTTGCTTAGCTACCCTCAGTCTCACCGAGTCCAGGCTCTTTCTTGATCAGTCGCCCTTACACTGCCAATGGCCTACCACGCACTTAGGGACTGTAACTGTAACCCTACAGTCCCTTGTTCTCCTTGCACTACCCAGAGCTGCACTGTCCTGGCTGCACTTACTCAGAGCATTACAGCCCTGTTTTCCCCGCCCTTCTTCCTTGCACTCCCCCCCTCCCTTTCCCCTTGCATTTCTCATTCTCGCACTTGCACGATTTGAATGACACAAGGCCTAGTAAGATCATTTGTCTGGTCACTCCCTCTATCTTCACTCCATTGCTTGTTGTGTCAAGAATCACTTGTGTACAGGCGTGTTATAATAGACTATCATATCATTTTATCACAGATGCTCAGAAAAATATACAATGCTGCAGTAAGAAATGGCTAGACTGGCAGCACCCAAATGCCAATCTAGCCAGGTAATTACACTTCGCAGGACTGCTTTATCAGAAATGCGCAGTTAAAAAAAGTCATACCAAATTGAGGAATAACTAGACTAGCTGCACCAAAACGCCCCTCTAGCCACTAATACCACATATCATGCCTGCTTAGCCTGGACATGGACAACCATTATGATTTATCGCACAATCCCACCTCACACTCATGCCTTCTCCCTCCCATGCCCTACCCCAACCTCCAAAATCAGCTCCTTGGCCCAGAATTACCTTCACGCCCCTCCTCCTGGTCCTAGAGCTTACGTTTGAGGCTCCTGGCCTCATAGGTAAGTACTGAGATGAGAAAGAGTGGGATTAGGAGTAATGAAGATACAGGTAGCTAAATCAGGCATTACCTCCATGTACCTCTACCTCATCCCAGTGCTTGTGTATTTGGCAAGTACTGCCTCATACACAATTACAGGGACAAGAAAGAATAGGGCTAGGAGTAAAGAATTTCACTGTTAGTACCTGCATTCAAATGCCAAATCTTTTAGGCAATTGAAATTGTGATGTGTGTTTAGCACTTTCATGGCAGGGAAGTGATTGGAAGTGCAGAAAGGGAACAGGAGACCGTTCATTCTCACAACAGTTCATAAGTGGGTGCTTTCACACTTAAAGGAGAGAGTTAACTACTTGTAACATTGAAGCTGCACTAGAATAATCTCATTAAAATGCGTAAAGAAGTTAGATCGCCCCCCACAAAAAGTTTGCCTCCCCCACCACCCGTGAAGTTAGCGCCTCCCCCAACATTTGAAGCATCAGCCCCCTGAAATGTAGGTTTTGTTGCTCCCCTGAGCACAAACACCATTCACCATATACACGCATGCACACCAGCCATCCTTACATTTAAGTGTGCACTCTTTCACCATGCAGGCACACCCAGGCAGCCACCCATACATTTAAGTGTGCACCCTTTCACCATACACTCACACACACGCGTCATAGGGTTAAGGGGAACCCTATTACTTCAAAAAGACATTGGGCCTCAGTATAAGTTTGCCGGTCCGGTAAAAACGGTACCGGTCAGCTTGCCTGTACTGTTGTTACCAGACCGGCAAACTATGAGTTCCGCTCGAGGGTGCCTTCCCGCCCGCCAGGTCTGACCTGGCGGGTGTTCCGGCACCCGTGAGCAGAGCATGTCGGGTGCACGGCACCATTATGAATTTTGCCGGTGCATCCGATCTCCTCATTCCCATTGAACCCTATGGGGATCAAATGGGAATGGGGAGCATTTTTTTCCCGCCACCCGCAAATGGGCAATTACCAGGTCCGGCGGGGCCGTAATGACCCGGTAATTGCCCATTCGCGGATGCTGGAAAAAAGCGCAAGTTTGGCGGCAGCCTCGTGGTTTTACCGGCAAGGCTACAGCCAAACTTGTAATGAGGCTGATTGCTTCTTTTTGAAGTCACTCTGTTACAGAAATGATTTCTTTATGAATGCAAAGTGATTTAAAAAATAAATTTAAAAAAAAAAGATTTTGAAAAAAAAAAAATTCTCAAGTGGGGCACCCTCCCAGGACATGTGCTAGCGGGCCCTCCTCCCCCCGCATCAGCTGTTACGCCAGTGGTCCAGTGTGCCAACACCAACAGCATAGGCCTATCCCTCACATTATTCGGGCTACATTGCGATGAGGAAAACTACCAGGTCAAATTTGGCAGATTGATTATATCGGTCCCCTGCCAATCAGTAAAGGATGTCAGTATGCATGCACTATTGTGGATACATACTCAGGATACATGATGGTTTTGCCGTGCAAGCGTGCCAAACAACTGAACACCATTAGGTTGTTAGATCAGATCATATTGCATTACGGAGTGCCTTTGCAGATTCAAAGTGACAATGGGTCACACTTCAAAGGCAAATTGATACAGGAATATTGTCAGGAAAAGAGCATTGAGTGGCTCTACCATGTGCCTTATTACCCTGCCGCTTCAGGGCTGATTGAAGGAATGAATGGGTTGTTGAAAGAATAGCTGCGCAAATCTGGAGATGGCAATTTGGCAGGCGGGCGTGATTGTGTGTTTGATGCGGTGCAAGTGCTAAACAATAGGCCTGTGAATGAGCATGAAACTCCTTTGATGCGGCTAATGACTCCTGCTTTACAGATTCAACCCAATTCAGTCAGAGAAACCCTATTGTACTGGGAAATTACCCCGGGTTCTTTAGCTCCCTATCGGGCGACTCCAGAGTCAGCGGGGGTAGACTTGCATTCCCATGAGGAAATCAGATTAGACCCAAAAGGGATGGTTGTAATTGAAACGGGGATTGGAGTACAAAATCCCCCAGAGCATATGGGATGGATTGCCCCTAGATCTGGCCTGGCATTGAAGGGAGTTCAAGTGTCAGGAGGGGTAATTGATGCCGATTACCAAGGCGAGATCAAAGTCATCCTGATGAATAGTGGGGACCAATTGTTACCGATCCACAAGGGCGATCGGGTGGCCCAACTGATTATTATCCCTGTTAAGTTGTCCATGATTAAGAAGGGGGAGCCTCCTACAGTGTTAACTACCCGTGGAGATCGTGGTTTTGGCTCTTCAGACAGCATGGTACCGGGTTCGAAGGTGTGGGTGGAAAGGCCAAGTGGCCCACCAGTGTCCGCAGATGTCATTGCATCAGGCAAAGACCAAGTAGTTTTAGTAATAGAGCCCGGTAGAAAGAAATGGCAATATGTGCCTGCAGACAAATGTTACCCGAGAGAGTGATGTACAACACCGATATCTCATTTCTGGGTTTGCCTTGTAGATCCTGTGTCTGGCTGGTGTAATTGTGGGACTAAATGGACTGCATTCGGGAGAGTTAAATGGCATGCTGCTACCAATGAAAAATGTCACATCTGTGCCAGCGATCAAGGAGAAACTGACGATGAGTAATGATGTCCAAAAGCAGCTCTATGCCGATGGCAAAAAGCCAGCCAGACCGAAGACATGGATTCGTGAAATGCGGCAAACACGGCAGGCGCAAGTGAAAACAACGTTGATGCCAATTATGCGAGAGGCGTCTTCAGGACGGCGAAAACATGCTCCCATGATCACCCAAACAGAGAATATGTGGACATACCTGGCACAACAGGTGCTCAACATTAAGCACTTTTGCCTTAATGACGTGCCCAATGCTGAAGCCTTACTGACTACGTGCTTAGTAGCAGTGCCGACGCCAGTTCCGATTCTAAAGCATATTTTCGGCCGTCACGCACAATGATTCTTTGGTTCAAGATTCCGATATCAGGCAATCCTTTTCCGTCTAAGAGTACTGCAGGTTTTGCCAGGAAACAGATCGCAAATGGAGAAATTTGACACGTATTACAACCTATAATATAACTCAAGGTGATGTGTGTTACATTATGACATGCAATGCAAAAGAAATTGGCAAATGCCAACAGCTCAATTTAACCAAACAGCAAAATCACACTGTGTTTGAGAAACCATTGTGTTCGCGAGTTCCACGCACATGTACCAGTATGAATAACACTATGTCTTGTAATCATACAGTGATAGCTGCCTTGTCATTTGAATCATGTGAAACTTCCAAGAGGATGGCTCTTTTCATGTGGCAACATCACATACACTCAAATTCCAGCTAACATTTCCGGAGGTCCATGTGCCTTAACTCGATTAGGACTAATGATGTTCCCTTTACACCCAGCGATATCTCGAGGCAAAAGGTCAACTTTTGAGTCTGTGGCTTTATCCCCCGATTGTGATTCACATGTGCATTTGCTATCAGAAGCTGAGGTGGGAGTTTGGGGTTTAGCTGCTGGGGGTTACAAATCTTTGATCAAATTAGCATGTTTAGTAGTCAAAGGACTCAATCATACTTCTAATGCCTGAGAAGAGTTACTGCTTGATAGCAAAGTTATTTGAAAAGCAACTTTGCAAAACAGGGCTGCTGTTGATTATCTATTGATAAAGCATCATTTAGGTTGTAACACAGTTGAAGGTATGTGTTGTTTCAATCTATGTGACCATTCACGATCCATTGAAAGTCATATTCGAGGTTTGAGGGATCTCATTTATCAAGTGTCCCAAGATCATACTGGGAATTGGTGGGATTGGTTATTTTCATGGATTCCTGATATTGGGGGTACACTGTGTTACGCTTTTGCTTGTATTTGCATTATATTAGCTATCATAATAGCTTGTTGTTGCTGTATTCAATGCATTCCCAACTTAGTTTTAATATTTCGTCGGTTTCAGAGACCGGCTCCTCTGCCACTGGGCCATGGAAGATAAATATCCAAGGGTGGAATTGTTATGCTTGAGCTAAAACATGGCGCTGGTGCGCAGTGTATTCTGGGAGCACTCAGAGCCATAATGGATATTTACTTCATGCCGCAGTGAAAAGCTGTACTCATTTTGCTGAGAGCTGGATTTACTTTGCTGAAGAAAACATGCTTTCCAAACCTGGTATGCAGTCAAGGACATTCTGTTGGGAAAGCTGGCTTTGTTATGTCTTGTTATGAGTTATGGGACTGTTTTCCGTGGCGCTTGTTTTTAGAGGAGGGAAGAGCTTTGCTCCTTGAGGTTACTGTTGGGTGACCCAGCCGGCAACCAACGGTTGCCCATCAATGCGCAAGTGCATTTGCCAGAAGGTTTGAGAAATAACCACCCCTTTTTGAGGAGTGCATATGGAATAAGTTACTTACCTGTAACTGTTGTTCTCCAGCATGGGTCTGGCATGGATTCACATGCTCATGAATATTTCCCGTCGTCAGGCTGGGAATCCTCGGTAAAGAAAAAATCAGTATCAGTTTCATTTCTGATCTGTCTTTCGTAGTAGTAACCAATCACTGATCTCTGCGTCATACTGACCACAGCCAATGACTGCCCTCTACCTAAGCCCCGCCTCTGGCAGCCATCTTCAGATTTGATAGCACGTGAAGTGGCAGTATGACCAAGTGAAGAGCCGCAGAGGGGTAGGAGGGAGGGTTCGCATGTGAATCCATGCCAGACCCATGCTGGAGAACAACAGTTACAGGTAAGTAACTTGTTCCTTCTCCAGCATGGGGTCTGCCATGGATTCACATGCTCATGAATATAAGAATAAATAGCAGTACACGCATGCACAACCACGGGGGGTGGCAAAAGGCTCAACATTAAGCAATACAAAAACTCAACATTAAGCATCTCTTACCTCCTCACCAGGCTCACCTTAAGCGAACAGGTTGCGCAGCACTGCTTGACCGACCCTGGACTCCTCCCTGGAATCCCGATCGACGCAGTAGAATCTCGTGAAGGTGTGCGTCGACCTCCACATAGCAGCCCTGCAGATGTCCAGCAGGGGCACACCAGATAAGAACGCCGTAGTAGCAGCGATCGCTCTGGTCGAATGGGCTCTCGGACGGCCTGGCAGCGGTCGGTTAGCCAACCGGTGACAGTGCATGATGCAGCCAGAGAGCAACCTGGAAATAGAAGACTTCGAGAGAGCCTTTCCTTGATTCACAGATCCAAAGTTCACGAACAGCTGTGATGTCCTCCGGAAACTCTTCGTGCGGTCCACGTAGAACTTCAGCGCTCTAGCCACATCCAGCGAGTGCAAAGTCCTCTCGGCCGGCGACGAAGGAGACGGGAAGAAAACAGGTAACACCAAGGGCTCGTTAAGATGGAAGTCCGACGGCACCTTGGGCATAAAGGAGGGGTGCGTCCTAAGCACCACCCTCGAGGCATGGAAAGTCAAGTACGGTGCTTTGCAGGATAGGGCCTGGATCTCTCCCACTCGTCGTGCAGAGGTAATGGCCACCAGGAACGCAGTCTTCCACGACACAAACTTCATCGGTGCGGAGTGCATCGGCTCGAATGGGGGCCCCATGAGCCTGGTCAGCACCACGTTAAGTTCCCACGCCGGGGCCTTCACAGGCAGGAACGACCGGAACAGTCCTTTCATAAACTCTTTTACCAGTCGATGGGACCACAGTGACGTCCGTCCTGTGGTTCTGGTATATCTGGAGATCGCCGCCAGATGAATCTTAATGGGGGCATGGGCTAGCCCAGCCTTTGCCAGCGATAGCAGGTACGGCAGCACTTGAGGGGCCGTAATTCGTAGGGGGTTGATCTTCTGTGCTCGGCACCAGATAGAGAACCTCTTCCACTTATGACCGTAGCATTTGAGAGTCGAGGACACCCTGGCCTTTGCAAGAACCTCTCTGCAATCGGCCGGTATATCGTAGCCACCAAACTCTAGCGCTGCAGGAGCCAAGCCTGCAGGTTCAGCGACGCCGAGTTGTGGTGGAAGATGGCGCCTCCTTCTCTGGAGAGAAGGTCCGCGTCCGCCGACAGCTTGATGGGAGGGGACGTTGACAAGTCCAGAAGGTCCGGGAACCAGATCTGCCTCGGCCACGCCGGTGCGACGAGGATCATCCTGCACCTGGACCTCTTGAGCTGGCTGATGAGTCGAAGCAGTAACGGCAACGGAGGGAACGCATACAGGTATAGGCCGTCCCAGGGGGAGAACGCATCGCCCATGCTTCTCGGCTGGGGAAACCTGCTGGCGAACCTCTTGCACTTCGAGTTTGTCGCTGTTGCGAACAGGTCGAATTGGGGTTTGCCCCATCGTCGGAAGAGTTGATCCACCTGATCCTGGCGCAGTTCCCACTTGTGACACGCGCGCAGCTCCCTGCTGAGCGAGTCGGCGATGGTGTTTCTTTCTCCTGCCAGGTGGAAGGGAACCAGGAACATCCCCTGGGCGACCGCCCAGTGCCACAGATCCTGTGCCTCCTTGGATAGGGCTGGGGATCTGGTGCCTCCCTGCTTCCGTATGTAAAACATTTTCGTGGTGTTGTCCGTGAAGATCCGCACCACCTTGCCTTTGAGCGACGGGAGGAACGATTTGAGAGCCCAGAACACGGCTCAGAGTTCCAGGACGTTGATGTGCAGGAGCCTCTCCTCCGGGAGCCAGAGACCTCTTGCGTGGAGATCTCCGGTGTGGGCGCCCCAACCTTCCAGGGAGGCGTCCGTCGTCACCGTCTCCTGGTACGCCGGCGTCTGAAAGTCCTTGCCCGCCGTGAGGTGCGCTCGAACGCCCCACCACTGGATAGCCCGCCGGAACACCTCGTTGAGGGGGACCCTGCCTTCGAAGGTGCCCGTCGCCTGCATCCAACGGGTGTCGAGAAATTCTTGAAGAGGGCGCATCCGTAGTCTGCAGAGGCACACCAGGTAAATGCAAGAGGACATCATCCCCAGGAGGGACTTGATGGACCTCACCCTGGCCACGTCCGTGGCTAGCAGGCGCTGCACTTTGCCTAGAATGGTCTTCGTCCGTTCTTCCGACGGGGCCGCCAGGCGCCTCACTGTATCGAGCTTCGCTCCCAGAAACAGGGCCACCTGCGACGGCACCAGGTGGGACTTTGGGTAGTTTATGGCGAATCCCAGGTCCGTGAGTAGCTGGACGGTCCTCGTAGTGTGTTCGACGGAGAGTTCCCTCGTCCTCGAGCGGATGAGCCAGTCGTCCAGGTAAAGACCCTGGGGGCCGACTTCAATCCGAACGACAGTGCTCTGAATTGGTAGTGGCGTCCCTGGACAACGAACCTGAGGAACTTTCGGTGACTTTTGAGGTTGGGAACGTGGAAGTATGCATCCTCCAGGTCCAACGACGATAGAAAGTCGCCTTCCTCCAGCTCTCCCAGTACGTGCTGGAGGGAGACCATCCTGAACTTTTGTGATCTGATGTATTTGTTCAAACGACGAAGGTCCAGGATGGGGCGCCAGCCGCCCGTCTTCTTCCTGACGAGGAAGTACCTTGAGTACACCCCGGAGCCTCTTCGCGACAAGCTCGATGGCGCCTTTCCTGAGCATCGCCCGTACTTCCAACAGCAGTTGCGGGACGTGATTTTCCTTCCTGGCCACAGGTGGAACGTGAGGGCACTTCTTCAGGAATTCGATAGAGTGTCCTCTTGCCAGGGTATCCAGCACCCAGCTGTCGGTGGAGATGGACTTCCACACGCCGAAGAAATTCGCCAGCCGGCCTCCCACCGGGGGTGCTTCGGTGGGGGCCCGAGACCACGGCCGGTTCAGTCCTGCTTGGAGGTGGTGGCCTTGCCGCCCTGGCCACCTTGCCGACGGCAGCGAGGCGCTCCCTGCTTGCCGCGACCCCTGTAGGCCTCCTGAGACGAGGAGCGTGCCGCCTGGCGGTAGGACGACGAGCCACCGCTGGATCCCTTGGAGGCACCCAGTCTGCCTCTGGAGCTCTGAAAGGGCCGTCGTTGCTGAAGGGCTCCTAGGGCGCGGGCCGTCTCTGTGTCCGTTTTTATGGCTTGGAGGGATTCGTCCACCGCCTTCCCGAACAGGTTGCTGCCGTCGAATGGCATGTCCAACACCCTGGTCTGGACGTCCTGACGGAAGTCGGTCGCCCGAAGCCAACCCCGTCATCGTAGGCAAACACCGTTGCCCAGCTGGCGGAACCCGGTATCGGCAATAACGGTTGCCGCCGATATGGCGTGGTCCGACGCCACCTCGCCCTCTTGCAGTATTTCCAGGGCCTGGGACCTCTTGTCGTCCGGCAGGAAGTCCAATATGGGGGCCAGCTTAAACCAGAGCTCCCTGTCAGGGGGCCAGGGCGTTGGCCGCTTTGATCGTCGTCGCCGCCGACGAAATGACCCGCCGCCCCATGGCGTCCAACTTCTTTCCCTCGCCGTCCGGCGGGGAATTCGACGTCGAGGCTCCTGACCCCGCCGCTTTCTTCTTAGCCGCCGCCGAAACGACCGAGTCTGGCCTTGGCTGGGCCCTGAGGCACAGGGGAGCGGTGTCGGGGACCCGGTACTTCTTCTCGTACCGGTCCCGTTTGGCTGGTGCCGTGGAGGGGTTCTTGAGAACCGACAGGCCCTCCTCCCAGATGTCATCGATTAGGGGCACCGCGATGACCGTCTTCCTCTTGGCCTCCCGGCGCTGATAGAGGAAACCTTCCTTTTTCTGCTCCTCCGGGCAGAGCCGGAACAATTCGGACGCCCTGGCGATCATGGCGTGGAATGAGCCAATCTCGTCGGGCGGCGAGGCCCGTGCGACCCGTTCCGTCGTCGCCGCCCTCAGAACCAGTCGTCGAGCCCAACGCACCGTCATCTCCCGACTCATGGGAGGATGAGGAGGGAACTGTAGGCCTCACGGGTGCGAGCGGAGGAGAGGGTTGGGTCCTCCGTCGTTTGTTCTGAGGACTTCCCGACGGGCCAGGTTGCGGGTCCTCTGGCCTGGGCCGTGGGAATCTCGTCCTTATCTCAAAGCATAAGGACTGGATGGCAGACGAAATGGCCGCCGAGCCATCCTGAGGCCTAGGATCTTCCTCACCATTGTCGTCTTCCTCGGTTATCTCCAGAGGATCTTCCTGACGGGATCGAACCTTCTCGAATTGGACTTCGAGATTCCTCACGGCCTCGGTCAGTTCCTCCTCCGAGGCGGACTCCGAGCTCGAGGAGGGCACCGTGCCCCCCCCTCGCTTCTTCCATCATGGCGGCCACGACGATGGGCTGAAAAGAGGATTCCCTCCTTGGCGGCAGGGAAACTCTAGTCCCAGAGGCAGTCTCCGCTGGCGGTGTCTCTGCCGGCTTGGCCAAAGTCGCCACGATAGCCTCGATAGAGGCCTTTGCCTGCTGGGTAGGGGCCTTCACCACCTTAGGTGCGTCCCGGGCCTTCTCCTTCTGGGGAGGGACGACGCCTCGCTCCCCCTCTTCCGAGATTGGACGGGGCTTCTCCCGAAGCTTGCCCGCGGTCTCGGACTTTCTCTTCCCGAACCGGAGCGTTGGCTCGTGGTCGACGGTGCCGGGGAAGGTGCGCCCTGCCTGGCGACCGAAGAGCCCGACCTTTCGGCGCTCCCGTCGCCGGGGCGCCCGCACAGGACTTAGAAGCCCGCTCTGACCCTTTCTTCTTCTCACCCGTCGAGCCTTTCTCCAACCAGCTTGCGAGACGGGATCGACGGTCCCTCATGGTCCGCTCCGACAAGTTCTTGCAGAACTGGCAGTCCTTCTCTACATGAGTCTTGTCCCCATGAAGACAGTAGAGGCATCGCGAATGTTTGTCTTCCTTAAACACATTCTGCAGCCCGCATCCAAGGCAGCTACGAAACAGCTTGGGTCCGGGTGACAAACTCACATCCTGGGCCATCTCGAAGTAGGCCGCAAATCTTCTGGAATCCTCCAAGAAGTTGATTCGATGAAATCTTCACCCTTGAGGGGCGTAGGAAAATCCCGCAACGGGTAGCCGTTAACGGGAGTAGAAACGGTGGAGTTTGAGGCTCGATTAACTGAAAAAATGTGAAAAATCACCTGAAAGCGCGAAACACGCAGTAAAAGCTCAAGAGCTAAGCACGAGGACTCCCAACACTTGAACGTGCGGTAAAAATCTGAAGATGGCTGCCAGAGGCGGGGCTTAGGTAGAGGGCAGTCATTGGCTGTGGTCAGTATGATGCAGAGATCAGTGATTGGTTACTACTACGAAAGACAGATCAGAAACGAAACTGATTTTTTCTTTACCGAGGATTCCCAGCCTGACGACGGGGAATATTCATGAGCATGTGAATCCATGCCAGACCCCATGCTGGAGAAATGCGGAACCCCAAAACGGTCAGACGGGACAAGTACAAAGACCTCAGACGGAGGGGGGACGCTTCCGTCTGGCATACCTGTGGGCTGTTGTGCTCTCGGCCTGGCTGTTATCAAGGTCTTCCAGCCACTTCTGGAGAGATGAGGGATTCAGTTACGCCCACGGTGATATATTTTCTTTTGAATTCTCGGTCTTTTCTGTGATTTATTTCTGTGTTATCACTTCTTGCTTCCAAGCTTTGAATAAATAGCCGTATAAGTGCTCATTATTTTCTAAGAGTGTGTGTGTGGTTGTAAGTCATTGCGTCGTCTACCTGCGTTTAAAGTATTGGCTCTGCAATTGCATTGGTGATTAATGACTGTCCGTGCACTCTGGGCGAGCAATACAGGAACCTTATCTGACGAGGACGCCAAGGCGCTGGGGACTGCAGAGAAAAGCAGTCTGTGGCAGCGTGGTGTTGGAGCTCGGGCTCTCAACAGACTGAACATGGTGAAGGGAGCCATGTTGGAAGGCTGTCCATTTCCCATATGTGCAAGGTGCTCGTTCCCGGTGTTGAGAGGCCAACACTGGAGGGCCTGAGGGGCAGGAGCAGGAACCCAGACATCAAAAGCAGAAGGCTCTGTGAACCGCGCTGATGGAATAACTGTTAAAGCGACCAATGAGTTTCTGACAAACGCAAAACCTGGTGTAGGAATGTTTGAGATCAATTATAAAGGAATTCTTTGTATCGGAGTGGTTGCGTGCCTCAGAAGAGCACATTTTCAAAGTCTCTGGTGTTAACCATTGTCGATTGCTAAACTGCCAGGAATACTTTGCATCGGAGTGGGCGCGTCCTGGAAGAAACACGTTTAAGGTTTCCGCATTCGGGGCAATTTATTTAAAGTGAATCGAGCGAATATTGAACAACGGACTAAATTGAAAATGAGTCACATGCAAAACCCACAGCTATTGATTACCAAACTGAGCACAAACTTTGCAAACAAAAAGAATTACTACATGTTGAATACAAAAGGGAACAGAACCTTAAATTCAAGTAAAGTCACTGTTTGACGAGTTCTGAAGAGAATATAACTTAAAAGAATGAACAAAACAAAAAGATACTGAAGCTTGATTTAAAATGGAATTTAAAATTAAGGGAGTATTGGATAGCAAATTTTGTAAAAGCTGCAAACTACAAGAATATACATTTGATAGCAGAATTAACTGACCTTTGGAAATGAAAACTAGGGAGACCAGGATATTTTGATTTGGAAACAACTCAATCTTGGGGAAAGGGAACCCTTGAGATTTGAGCCATTGGCTGACTTGAGGACGGAGTCTCAAGGTTCTCTTGTGTTTGAACTCTGTTGCTTGGAACTTGGGGAAGGGAACCCCAAGGAATGTTTTTTTTAAACATTTAAGACAATGCAGTGTTACATGTACATTACCCCATGAGGGGTCATTATAGTCTAGTAGAGTATTGCGCGTCACCTGATTAAAGCTCTTCTGGGTGACATTTGTCTGCTAGCCCTCAAGTGTTTTCCGTTTTACCCCCCTCCTTTCCCTCCCTCCTCCCCTCTATTCCTTCAACATTTAAACAAACATTTGGGTTGTAGAGAACAAACTGGAAGGATTTCCCGGTAAGCAATTGAATCTTGGGTATTACAAAGTAGAGGATCAAATAACGTGCACGTTCCCGAGTAGGCGTGGCTTGAAGTAATGGGCTTCTCTGTCTTTCACTAGGTGATGGAAGGGTGACCATATAGTTAGAAACCTTTGGTACTTTCCAGAATTGAGGACGCATATCTTCTCCATGGCCATTACATTCCAGATCTTAACCCACCACCAGGCAGTCTGTGGACCTGACTCGTTCTTCCAGTTCTGTGCTAGGGACATTCTCGCCGCTGATAGCAGATGGGTGATTAAGGTGGCTCTGGGCCCTGACATTGCGTATATCCCCTCTATGGGCACTCCCAACAGTATCGTTTTTGGGGACATCGGCAGCTCCATTCCTGTAATGTCTTTAATGTGGCCCAATGTTTCTTTCCAAAACGCGTTTGCTTTGGGGCACGTCCACCACATGTGGAACAGGTCGCCTTTCACTCCGCATTTCCTCCAACAATTAGGTGAATAGGACTTGTTACTCTTGTGAATGCGATGGGGGGTCAAGTACCATCTAAGGTATAGTTTATATGTCGATTCCTTAATCGTGGTGCATCTGGAGGTACTGTGTGCTCTTGCCCAGATTTGGCTCCATTCTTGCTCTGTTATGGATTCATCCAAGTCTTTGTCCCAATGCTCTTGGTACGGGAGCACCTCTTCCGCTTGGGCCTTGGAGAGTAGTCTGTAAAGTCTGGTCACTCCTTTTGTTGTCTGCCCCTCCCGTAAGGTCAGCTCCAGGCCTGTTTGTGTCCTTGTGCCCGCCTGCTTCACTGTTGGGCGAGTTATCCAGTGCCTGATCTGTGTATATCTAAATCGCTCTTTTTCATCTAGGTTGAATTTCTGCTGGCATTCTGTGAAACGCAATGGGGTGCCATTGATGTATAAATCTTGCAGGGTCAATTCTTCGTCTCCTGCCCTCCCAGAACCTCTTTTTGAGGCCCGGTGAGAAGTCCGGATTGTGCATTAATGGAGTGTTGGGGCCTAGCCCTCGTGGGATTCCCTTCCTTGTCCGGGCTAAGTCCCAGCTGAGCAGGGACCACTTGGTCGCTTCCAGAAGGAGGCCCCCTTTCTCTCAGTCCCTTGTTTTCAGATATATTAAGGCTTTTAGAGGGGTGGCCATGGCCGCTTGCTCCATTTGACACCAGCCTTTATGATTATCGGAGTTAGCCCACTGTAGCATTGGGGCTAGCTGAGCTGCAAGTATGTAGCCTTTCACGTCCGGAACTCCTAGGCCTCCAAGCAGTGGTGGGCGCGACATGATGCGTTTGTGGACCCTAGGTTTCTTCCCCTGCCAGATGAACTTGGATACCGTATTTTGAAATTCTTTGATTTTGGCAGGGGGAATGGTCATTGGGATGGCTCCCACCACAGAGGAGTCGGGGGAGGATAATCATTTTTACTGCCGTGATTCGGGCGAACCACAACACTTCCTTGGTTTCCCACCTGAGCATATCTTCCTGCAATTGTTTCCAAAGGGGGAGTATGTTAGTTTTGTATAGCTTGTTTGGCTCGCTCGTTAGACGGGTCCCAAGGTGCTCCAGTGAGTCTTTCACCCACGGCACTGAGAAGTTCTTCTCTAGCTTCTCAATCACCTCACTCTTCTCCGTGATGTTCATTGCTTTGGACTTTGAGAAGTTGATGGTGTATCCAGAAACCCCTCGAAATTCGTGTAGTTGTGACATTGCTCGGGGCATCGTTACTTCTGGGTCTTTCATGAAGAGCATAACGTCATCAGCATATAGCACAATTTTATGAGTTGTCTGACCAAATTTCAGCCCCCAGGTTTCGGCGTCCTGCCTAACCCGCATGGCAACGGGCTCCATTGCCATCGCGAATATCGGAGGGGAGAGTGGGCAATCTTGTCGCGTACCTCTGAATTTTGATGTATTTTGTGCTTTTGTCTTTTGATTGTGAAGCTGGTTGCCAGGTTTGGTAGTTTGCTAGTACCATATTTGTGAATTCCGGACCGCATCTGAAGCCCTCCATCACCATTTCCGGATCGCTCCAATCCATACTGTCGAATGCTCGTCTTGCATCCAGGGCGGCCACCGCGATTGCTTGTTGAGTTCGTCTCCCAGCATCTATTACATCTATTGCTCTTCTTATATTGTCCTGCGTGAGGCGACCTGTGATAAAGCCTGCCTGATCTTTGTGGATTATGCTCGGGAGGATCCTAATCAGTCTTGTTGCCAAGATTTTGGTGTATATTTTCGCATCTGTATTTAGCAATGCGATTGGCCGATAGCTAGAGCACTCACGGGGATCTTTCCCTGGTTTTAGTAACAGTATGGTTGTGGATCGCCCCATGTCTGGCGTCACTCGACCTTCTTCCCTAATTGTGTTATAAAGCTTGGTCAGTGGGGCCAGAAGTTGCGTACGAAATGTTTTATAGTAGACGTTGCTGAAGCCGTCCGGGACGGGAGCTTTCCCCGTCGGAAGTGCTGAAATTGCATCACTGATCTCCTGTGCTGTGATTGGGCTTCCCAGGCTACTTCTTTCTTGCTCCGTGATCCGTGGCAGGGTGGTTGAGCGAATGTAGGAATGTTGTTTCTCCTGGTCCTGGTTCTCTCTATACAGGAGGTCTTCATGGAATTGCAATATTATTTTCAACTTTTTGGTTTCCGCTGTGTGGGGGTTGCCGTGCTCATCGTGTAGTTGCATAATGTAATTTTGGGCCTTCTGTTTTCTCAATTTAGCAGCTAAGAATCTGTTATCCCTGCCCCAGTGTGTGTAATAGGACTGTTTCGCATTTAATAGTATCTGAGACACTCGCTCTGCCATGTGGTTCTCGAGCTGAGCTCAAATTTTCCTGAGTTCGCGAAGGGACTTTCTTGTCTGCCGGGCCTTATGTTGGATTTTGGCATTCTTCACCTCTCTTTCTATCTGTTGTGTTATGAGGGTTCTGTTCCAGTAGTATGTTGCCGCCTGAGATATGAACTCCCCTCTAATCATCGCCTTCCCTGCATCCCATATCCCCCCCAGCTCACTTCCCCGTTATAATTTTCTTTGAAGTAATTATTGATGGTGCTTTCTATATGGGCCCTTAGAGCTATATCCTTCAAGAGGAGTTCATTAAGTTTCCAAGGTGGCTTTTGTTTCTGCGCTCCCTCTCCCCAGTCCACCCCCACCATGACTGGGGCATGGTCCGAACAATATTCCACCCCTATTTCTACAGACGTTATCTGGGGGATTAGCGTAGCCGATACCAGGATCATATCAATCCTGGAATAGCCCAGGTGAACCGCCGAGTAATGGGTGTACTCCCCGATTCCCTCATGAAAGAATCGCCATGTCTCTATGACCCCTAGTTCTCTAAAGAGGCATCCTAGCGCCTGCCTATTTCTTTGGTCCGCCGCTGTGAGGGGGGAGAGTTATCTAGCGCCGGGTCCATGAAGCAGTTAAAGTCCCCGACTATTATCAGCTGGCCTTTGCACCAACTGCCCAACTGGTTTAGTAGGTCCGAGAGGAATACATCCTGCCGTTCATTGGGGGCATAAATAGCTAGGATTGTATGCATACAGCCCTTCATTCTCCCTTTAACCCCGAGGTATCTTCCCCCTCTATCCTTTCGGAGTTGTAGTTTTTTTAGGTCTCGTCCTATGAGGATAGCCACACCCCTCTTCTTTTCTCCACTGGAGGCGTAAAATTGGTGTGGAAAGGCTCAGTGGGACATCCTCCTCTCGTCTTTCTGGGGGGTGGGGCCTCCTGCAGGATCCCGATAGAAGTCTTCATAGCCCTCATGTAACGCTCACCTGGCTCCCACGGAGGCGCTGGTCTGGGTTGCTGTGGCCTCTTCAAGCGTGATGTGCAGAATTCGGACCACCGATTGGACAGGACCCCCAAATCTTGCTTTTCTCTCTCTTCTGTAGATGAGAAAGGGGATTAACTGTCTGCTGACTAGTGTGCTTGCTTCCCCCTTTCCCCCTTCCTTCTTCTCTGACTTCCTCCAAAACCCCCGGTTTAAGCTCACCTTATGGTTTGGAAGGATGAACTCTCCATCCTGCTTCTGGTGCAGGGGCGCGCGTTCGTCCAGTTACTTCACTGGTTTTCAGAATGGCGCTGGCAAATCAACTTGACTTTTCTGAGCGATACGCTGTAAGTATGAAGATGCTAAAGTTCAAGTGTGAGTCTCCTTTTATGTTGTTTTTCCTAACCTGCGATCTGTCCTTTATTTCAGGTGCAGAACAAAGGCGATGCGTTGAGGGGTTAAATTGCCGGTGGTAAAATCAGGTGAGTTAGTGATGAGGGCGACCCCTCTAAATGTCGTTGTAATTCCCCAGTAATGTCTTTTGTCCTTTCCCCATAGGGGCCGGGGTGCGGTACCTGCCAAAGTGCAGCTCCGACCCGAGATGTGGAATGGTTCACCAAGAAAAGCCGGTAAGTAATATGGCTGAAAAGTCGGCTTTCCTCTCGTGTTCCCTTGCTCACCTTTTGTCTCTTCTTCTCTTCCCTAGGTGCAGGGATGTGGCGACCGGTGCTGAGAACCGCGATGGAGCCGGGCGGCGTCTCGGGAACAGGTGAGTGAAGCGTGGCGCTGCAGCGAGCAACGCGGTGCTTTTAAATGGAAGTCTTCCTTCAGGAATGCTGGCGTGAAGATTCCGGATGCAGGTAAGAAGGTTGAATAAGTTCTTGGTTTTCACCTTTCTCTTCTCTTATTCCCTTACAGGTGTTCCAGGTTCGAGGCGGCCGTGGCTGAAGTCCAGGTGCAGGAGCGGACACGGTGAGCGTTCAGCTGCTGGGATGCAGAACAACGCGAAGCACGTGTGGCTGTCCGGGCGTGGCTTAAATAGCCTAGAAAGAAGTTCCAGGTGAGTATTCTTCCACAGCCCCACCCAAGTAACAAATAGTTCCTTCAGAAAAATAGTCCCTCCTAAGCCTCATTTGGCTTGGTTCTTCATGCAGCATGGTCTGCATCAGGCGAGTGTGCAGCATGGTCTGCTTCAGGTAAGTGCACCAAACACTTCCCCTTATGAGCCTGGCGCCAACGGCGCCAGGACAGAGTCCAAAGAGCCCCTAATAAAGGGCCGCTGGGCTTTTACCCGGGGGCGTGAAGCCTGCTCCCGGGGGTGCTGGGCCTGGCCTGGTACTCCGGGGGTAGGCATCATGACAGCACTCCCCCCCCCCCCCCCCCCACAAGGCCCCTCCCAAGGTCGTTCCCTCACGAGGTTTCGGTTTGTTCGGGAAATTCCGATGGAACCTTTTTACTAGCCGAGGTGCATGTACGTGGTCGCTGGGTTCCCAAGATCTTTCCTGAGGCCCGTACCCCTTCCAATCAATTAGATAGAAAAGTTTTGATTTTGAGATCTTAGAGTCCAAAATGTTCTTCACCTCGAATTCAGGCTCCCCATCTATCTGGATTGGTTCTGGTGGCTTTATTAATCTGGTTCCTGGTTGCACTGGTTTCAGAAGCGACACATGAAAAACAGGGTGAATCCGCATGTTAGCTGGTAGATTTAGCTTGACTGCCACTGGGTTAATTATAGCTTTGATCGAGTAAGGGCCTAAATACCTTGGATTAAAAGTCCGAGGTCCCTTGAGCGATAAGTGTTTGGTAGCCAACCATAATTGATCCCCTATTTGGTATGGAGGCGTCTCCTTTCGATGCAGATCCGCATTCTTTTTGTATTTCCCTTTTGCATGTTGTAAGTGTGCAGTAGCATCCTTGAAGGCTTGAGTAATCGTAGAATGCAAATGGTCCACTGCGGGCATTTCGAGGCTCAAAGGTGAGTCCAAGTCTGAAGTACGAGGGTGATGTCCATATAGGGTATAAAAGGGGCTCTGACTAGTTCCAGAGTGTATAGAGTTATTGTATGCATATTCAGCCACCCATAAAATATCCTTCCAATTACCCTCAGATTGGTGCAACATACATCGTAGATATTGTTCAAGGGTCTGGTTCGTTCTCTCTGTCTGACCATCGGTCTGTGGGTGGTGGCTGGTTGAAAGTCTTACGTCGATTTGTGCCAGTTGACAACACTTTTTCCAAAAATGAGAAATAAACTGGCTTCCCCGATCGGAGATTAGTATGGACGGGAATCCATGCAGACAGATGATATTTTTGAGGAATTCCTTGGCAAAAACAAAAGCTGAAGGTAAAACTTTCAACGGAATAAAATGGGCCATCTTGGAAAATAAATCCACCACAACCAGAATAGTATTGTATCCATTACGAGAGGGCAGGTCCATGATAAAATCTAGTGACAAGGTGTGCCATGGTGCTGGTGGAATGTCTAAGGGTTGAAGAAGACGGGCGGGCTTTGTTTTTTGACCTTTGTTTTGGGCGCAAACTCCACAGGACATCACGAAAGATTTAATATCCTTTCGCCAGGACGGCCACCAGAGTTGTCGTTTAATTTTTTCCTCAGTTTTGGCAATGCCAGGGTGTCCTTCCATCAGAGTATCGTGATGACAGGAAATAACCAGTTCTTGCAATTCCTTTTCTGGCAAAAATAAACTTCCTCGGAAGTAAGGTAAGCCATCGTTGATTGAAAAGTCAGACCCCCTTTTGATCCAATCCTGCAAGGCTGAAGAGTCCAGGAATAGTTTTACCCGTGCTTGAATGTCTTCAAGGGTTTGTAAAGTGGTTATCCCCAAGATTCTTTGTTCGGGAATTATCGGCACAGGTTCTGAGTTTGTGTCCATTTCTCCCATTCCAATTCGAGATAGCGCGTCCGCTTTGCCATTCTTACAGCCGGGACGGTAAGTGATTACAAAATCGAAATCAGCAAAGAATAAAACCCATCGGAGCTGTCGTGAAGACTGAGCCTTGGCAGTTTTTAAATATTGTAAATTTCGGTGATCAGTGATCACGGTGATGGTATGCCTGGCGCCAAGAAGATAATGCCGCCAAGCCTTAAAGGCGGACTTAATGGCTAGTAATTCCTTATCGGTGATTGCATAATTTATCTCCGGCGGCGAGAACTTTCTGGACCAAAATGCTACGGGCTGCAGTTGGTTGGTTTCGGGGTCTCTCTGGGACAGGACAGCTCCCATGGCTAAGCTGGATGCGTCAGTTTCGACTATATATGGGAGATCAAGACGCAGGCGCTTCAAAATAGGTGCAGACGTAAATTTAGCTTTTAATTCCTGAAAGGCCTGTTCAGCTTCCTCGGTCCATTCAAAACGTTTATTCTTCCGCAAAAGTGCAGTGATGGGTTGCACCACCCGTGAAAATTCCGGGATAAATCTGCGATAAAAATTGGCAAAACCAAGCATGCGTTGGACACCTTTCACCGAACTAGGTGATGGCCATTTGAGGATGGCATCCACTTTCCGTGAGTCCATCCGGACCCCTTTAGGTGTCAGGATGAATCCAAGAAACTCAACCTCTGTGGTATGGAAAACGCATTTTTCCAGCTTTGCAAACAGTTTGTGCGGCGCAATTTCTCAAGGACGGCCCTGACATGTTTTCTGTGATCTGATTCCGAAGAGGAGTACACCAGAATGTCATCGATATACACGACAACACAGACATCGATGAGTTCCCGAAGAACATCGTTCATAAAGAATTGGAAGGCAGCAGGCGCGTTGCACAACCCGAAAGGCATCACCTGGTATTCGAATAGTCCATATTTTGTACGGAAGGCCGTTTTCCATTCGTCGCCTTCTTTTACTCGTACCAGATAAGCCCCCCAGAGATCTAACTTGGTGTATACGCAAGCGTCCTTCACCTGGTCAAGGAGTTCAGGGATCAAAGGCAGAGGGTAACGATTTTTAACAGTTATCTGGTTTAATGCGCGGTAATCGATACAAGTTCTAAGGTCGCCTTCTTTTTTTGGCACGAAGAACAAAGCCGAGGATGCCGGAGACTTTGACGGGCGAATGAAACCATTGGCTAGGTATTGATCTAAATATTGTCTCAAATGCAGATTGACCAGCTCAGTAAGGGCATAAATCCTGCTACAAGGGGGTTGTGCACCGGGCACCAGATCGATTTGGCAATCGTACGATCTGTGAGGAGGTAACGTGTTGGCCTGTTCCTTTTGGAAGACGTCCTGAAAGTCTTGGTATTCCGGAGGTAGTTGCATGGAGACAGAGGTTACTGATGCTAGACTGATCTTCAGATTTTCTGGGTAGCAGGTTTGTGCACACTCCGGAATGGTTATTCTCTTCGCTCGCCAATCAATTCGAGGATTATGTGTCTCTAACCAAGAGATTCCGAGAATAACCTGAAACTGTGGAGCCTTGATTACATCAAACACAACTGCCTCCCGGTGGCCGTCCGGACCTACAAGTGTCACCTCAGCTGTGGAATGTGTTACCGGTCCCGAGGCAATTTCGGTTCCATCAACTGTGGTGATGACATCTGTGCTGGTTTTAGGACGCAGAGGGAGGTTAATCCTGGAGACCAATTCACGATCCACGTAGTTTCCTATAGCCCCACTATCAATATATGCCTTTATTGCATGCAACCGCTTAGGCTGTTCCGGATCTACGAGGACCATTGGCACAGTGAAATGCGAGGTCTGAGAGTTTGTTTTCAAGCTCGGCAAGCGGACCCCTATGCTTGTCGGGCGGGGTCGCTTCCCGATACAGAGGTTTTATGGATTTTATCAGCGGCTCCTACCACTATCCTGGGCGGCCGTGCCGGGCAATCTCGTAGAAAGTGTCCAGAGGATCCACAATAAAGACATAAGTGCATCTGCCGTCTTCTTTCACGTTCCTTTTGAGTTAAAGGTCCTTTAACTCCTCCGATTTGCATTGGCTCAGAGGCTTAAGCCCCCTTGAGGTTAGCGTGGGTCTTGACTAACACCCGGGTCTCAAACTTGGACCGATCTGCTTTTCTGTTTTGCAGTCTGTGATCCAATTGGACCACTAAGTCTATATATTCTGAGCATTCTTGGGGCGGATTTACAACTTGGGCCAGGACATCTTTAAGTTCTCCGCGTAGACCTCGATAAAATAATGTGATTCTTTTATCCTCTGGCCACCCAGTTTCCACAATTAGTCTATTAAAGGTTGCAATGTAGGAAAGGAGGTCTTGATTGCCCTGTTGCAGAGATAGAAGTTCGTCATCTAGAACCTCCCCCTGGGAGTGACGAGCAAATAACCCTTCCATGCTTGCTTGAAATCCCTGTAAATCACGAAGAATCGGGTCATCTTGAGTTACCAGTGGAACTGACCAATCGGCAGCACTGCCGCTGAGATAAGACAATACAAAGGCTACCTTGGTCTGGTCATTAGGGAAAGCCCCAGGTCTGCATAGGAAAGGCAAACGACACTGATTCAGGAATACGGCAAATCGTTTGGGGTACCCAGCAAAGCGTTCAGGTGGGGCCAGCGGCATGTTTCCAGGTAGATTAATCTGCACCGGGTTACTGGAAAGCACAGGAGCGGGGTTCCCTCCGGAACTGGGTAAAGGAGTTTGTCCAGCTTGACCTTGCAAAAGCTGTCTAGCCAGGTCATCAGCTCTTTCCTTTGTTACAATCACTTCCCTCCTGAGAGCATTAGTCTCTTGACGAGCGGCGTGTACTTCGGCCCGTAATTCCCCCAGTAGTTGGGCCAACTGGTCAGTCTCAGAAGTTTCCATAGCGCCTGGGTGGGAATTTGTAGGAAGGCTTCGCGTTCTATAACGCTCACCTGGCTCCCACGGAGGCGCTGGTCTGGTCTGGGTTGCTGTGGCCTCTTCAAGCGTGATGCGCAGAATTCGGACCACCGATTGAACAGGACCCCCAAATCTTGCTTGTCTGGCCCGTAGGAATATCCTTCTGCAGATGAGAAAGGGGATTAACTGTCTGCTGAATAGTGTGCTTGCTCCCCCTTTTCCCCCCTTCCTTCTTCTCTTACTTCCTCCAAAACCCCCGGTTTAAGCTCACCTTATGGTTTGGAAGGATGAACTCTCCATCCTGCTTCTGGTGCAGGGGCGCGCGTTCGTCCAGTTACTTCACTGGTTTTCAGAATGGCGCTGGCAAATCCACTTGACTTTTCTGAGCGATACGCCGTAAGTATGAAGATGCTAAAGTTCAAGTGTGAGTCTCCTTTTATGCTGTTTTTCCTAACCTGCGATCTGTCCTTTATTTCAGGTGCAGAACAAAGGCGATGCTTTGAGGGGTTAAATTGCCGGTGGTAAAATCAGGTGAGTTAGTGATGAGGGCGACCCCTCTAAATGTCTTTGTAATTCCCCAGTAATGTCTTTTGTCCTTTCCCCATAGGGCCCGGGGTGCGGTACCTGCCAAAGTGCGGCGCCGACCCGAGATGTGGAATGGTTCACCAAGAAAAGCCGGTAAGTAATATGGCTGAAAAGTCGGCTTTCCTCTCGTGTTCCCTTGCTCACCTTTTGTCTCTTCTTCTCTTCCCTAGGTGCAGAGATATGGCGACCGGTGCTGAGAACCACGATGGAGCCGGGCGGCGTCTCGGGAACAGGTGAGTGAAGCGTGGCGCTGCAGCGAGCAACGCAGTGCTTTTAAATGGAAGTCTTCCTTCAGGAATGCTGGCGTGAAGATTCCGGATGCAGGTAAGAAGGTTGAATAAGTTCTTGGTTTTCACCTTTCTCTTCTCTTATTCCCTTACAGGTGTTCCAGGTTCGAGGCGGGCGTGGCTGAAGTCCAGGTGCAGGAGCGGACACGGTGAGCATTCAGCTGCTGGGATGCAGAACAACGCGAAGCACGTGTGGCTGTCCGGGCGTGGCTTAAATAGCCTTGGAAGAAGTTCCAGGTGAGTATTCTTCCACAGCCCCACCCAAGTAACAAATAGTTCCTTCAGAAAAATAGTCCCTCCTAAGCCTCATTTGGCTTGGTTCTTCATGCAGCATGGTCTGCATCAGGTGAGTGTGCAGCATGGTCTGCTTCAGGTAAGTGCACCAAACACTTCCCCTTATGAGCCTGGCGCCTATGGCGCCAGGACAGAGTCCAAAGAGCCCCTATAAAGGGCAGCTGGGCTTTTACCCGGGGGCGTGATGCCTGCTCCCGGGGGTGCTGGGCCTGGCCTGGTACTCCGGGGGTAGGCATCATGACACCTCAACCTTTCCAGTATAGCTCTCCTCTTAGTCGGAGAATTTAGCCCCTGTGCATTCAGGGAAATTACATTAGATTCTGCCATCCTTCCTCTATGGAGGATCGCCCCCCCCCCCCGTGGCCCGCTCCCAATTTACCTCAATGACACCCACCCCTGCTCTTTGCGGTTTTATTCTACTCTGATTCATCCAGCCGCTGTTTGTTCTGTGTTTAGCTTCTCTACTCCCTCCGACTCCCCACCTTTGTGGCCCTTGTGACCGAGATTGCCCATAATCCCCCCACTGAAAAACTGGGGCTTAGGGTCACTGTATAGGGCTTTACTTCCGAGAGGTCTCAGAGATCCCTGTCTCGGTTTGGATTCCAAGGTTCAGCACCTCCCTGCTCCACCTCTGAAGCCATGTAGATGTGTATGTTTTTGTAATAGGATGTTGCTGTAGGCATCTTCGGCCGGAGTCTCCAGAACATCCCGAGTTATCAACTTTGAGCTTCCTGACATGGTGAGGTATTAGTTGGACCTCTAAGGTGCGGCTCTCTCCTGGGTCTACTTCTACATGTTCTAGACAATTCCCCATGGGTTGACTCCAGCCTGCTGTTTGTTTTGGACCAGACCATTTTCTTCTCGGCTCTGGTTCTCTCCCACTCCCAACAACGCGAGGCCCTCGTCACAGGTGCTGATTTTCTTCTGTCTTCCCTCCCAACTGAATCTAAGGCCAAACAAGTACGACCAGCCGTAGGGGATTTGCTTGTTCCGCAGCATTCTCGTCACTGGGCACATCAGGTGCCGCTTGTGTAGGGTAGAGCGCACCAGATTCTGGAACAACTGGATCAGGCTCCCGTTGATTGACAGATCGGTGGTGGATCTGGCTGATTTCAGAATCTTTTCTTTAGTGGCATAGGATGTTAGTGCCACCAGCACGTCCCTAAGGCGAGCTCCTGGTTTCGGTCAGCGGGGCCCGACTCGGTGGATCCTATCAAACTCCATTGTTTCCGGCGTAGTGTCTAGTAGCAGATGGCCGAAGGTCTGCTGCAGAGTGACACGTAGGTCTGCATCTGGGACCGATTCTGGTAGACCCTTAACGCGAATGTTGAATCGGCGTGATCAGTTTTCAAGATCCTCCACTTGGAGTTTGAGGTTATTCGTAGCTACCGCTAACTGGGGGTCCAGCAACTGGCTGGCTTGTTTAGCTTCTTCTGATAAATTGGAGAGGCCACTCTCCGTTGTGTCCACTCTCTCCCCCAACTCAATCTCCTTTCGGACTTCTTGTAGTGAGGTTTTTAGGTCATCCCGTAGTTGCCCAATTTGGGTCTGGAATGCATTTGTCATTCTTATCTCCATGCCCTTCAAGCAAGTCAGCAGGTCGCCCTTGTCTGAATCCGCGGCGCATGGAGATGTATCCGGCATTGTCTCTGCTGAGTGTTGTGGCAGCAGCAGCGTGCTCAAGTCTTGTGGTTGTTGACGACTCCAGCACCTGGCCAGATGGTTTTCTTGGATTATGGGGGACCTTTCCTCTTTTGGGGGTGCACTTTTCATCCTTGCGCCAGGCATCTAGGCTAATCACAGGTATCTCTACACTCTTGTGCTCTCCGCCAGGGCAGTGCCGCTGCTGTGACCGCTGCAGTGGGTGTTGGCTGGCTGTGCGATCTCGTTGGTGGGTTTGGGTGAGGCGCAGGCACCCTGTTCGCCAGTGTTCGGCTGCGGCCTCTTCCCCCTCCTTTATTATTTGGAGTTACTGCAGTTGATGTGTTGCCCCGCTGGCGGGGGGGAATTGTCCTTTAAGTCCCCTTTAAATTCCCGGAGTCCAGCAAGCTCTGAAGGAGTGTCCGCTAAGCCTCCACCCCACTCCGCAGAGCCAGTCCCAGGTGGTGTTACGCTCACCTGGACCCCACAGTGGTGTCGATCGGACCCGGACAGCTGCGGTCTCCGTCAACGTGATGCGTAGTACAGAGATGACCGTCTGGGCTGCCCGCCTAGTCTTGTCTGCTGGACCCGAAGAAGTATTTTCCTGCAAGTGGAGACATGGATTAGCCACCTGTGGGTTTTAGTGATGGCCTCCCAACTGTTCTCGCTCTCCCCCACTAATCACCTCCGATATCCCCTTAGTAACCTCACCTTATGTTTGTAAAAGATGAGCTCTCCATCCTGCGTGTCTTGCAGGGGCGCGTAGATACCAGTTACTTCACTGGTTTGAAGGCGTTGGGAGAGTTACGGTAAGCATTGACTCTGAAGTCCCAGGCGGGATTGGTAAGTATCAAGTTCAAAGAGTTCAATGTGCCCGATGTTCACTCTTGTCCCCCTTCCTTCCTTAAATTGCAACTGAGTTCGTGAGAAGAAGGTCTCGTAGCTGCTGCTGGCGTTCAGGTAAGAGTCTGTTACCCAACGCTGTCCGGTAACTATTGCATGCGTTAATGTGTTGTTTTTCTCCCTCTTTACAGATGCGGCATATGAAGATATGGACAATAATACCGCTGGTGGTAAATCAGGTAAGTCTATGGTGGTAAGAGGTATTTGTTGATTCCCTTGGCTCACCTTGTTATTCTTGTGACACTAGGTGCCGGAGTACGGCGAAGAAATGATGGAGACAGTGCCGGATCGAAAGATGCTGTGAGAACTGGTGAGTATGGCGCCGTGCTGGAGCTGGCGAAGCGACGCGTGCAGGACTGATGTACTTTCCAGGTCGGGAGATGAAATGGATCCAGAATCAGGTGAGGAATTTGAAATAAGTTTGTTTTCTAACCTTGTCCTTTTCTTCCTCTTTATTCTAGGAATTCCGGATTCGAGGCGGGCGTGGCAGAAGACTGGATGCTGGCTGCAGGCACGCGGGCGTGGCAGAAGACTGGATGCTGGCTGCAGGCACGGTGAGAGTCACGCTGCTGGATGCAGAATAACACGAAGCATGTGCTGCTGTTCGGGCGTGGTTTAAATAGCCTCCAAAGTAGTCCCAGGAAAGATGTTCCCCAGGACCACACCCGAGTAAAAAATAGTCCCTGTAGTAAAATAGTCCCATCCAGGCCTCACGTTGGCTTGGATTTATTTGCAGCATGGTCTGCATGAGGTAAGTAATGTCTATGAGCCTGGCGCCTATGGCGCCAGGACTGATTTTTCTTATGAGCCTGGTGCCTACGGTGCCAGGACTGAACCCAGACAGCCCCTAGCTGGGGTTGCTGGGGTTTTCGTAAATGTCTGGATGCCTGCTCCCGGGGCTTATGGGCTTGATCCGGAAGCCCGGGGGTAGGCATCATGACAGGTGGAGGCCTGATATTGGAGCCTCCCTCCCTGGCTGTGTGTTTGTAAGGAGGAACGGGTGAATCTTCTACCTTACTCTCCTTGCGTCTGCTGCTGGTGCAGATTCAATGTGCCCCGATTGGGCCAGGGTTTGTTGCTTCCTCTTTGGACCCTCCGCTCCCTCTCTCTTGTATTGCAATGGGTCTTAAAGAGCCCCCAATGAAGCACCTCTGCTGTCGGTTGGGAGGGGGGCGGAGTTCGCTCCGTCTGAGTTGGCCACCCGGGCTGGCACTCTCCGGGGCCCGGGCAGCTCTGTCGGGTTTCCCAGCCTATCAGGCGGCTGGCTACACCGCGGGGCTCGCCGCCTGTCTCCGGCTCCTTCTCTGACCTCCGCGCGGCCGATTCAGGTCCACTCCGGTGGGAAGCCCCCTCACTGCTCCTGATCCGGTTCCCGATGCAGGTGGGCAATCTTATTTGTATATTGCTCCCGGGGGGCCGGGGCAGGGCCACGGAGCCAACTCAAGCGATGCGGGCTATGGCTCAGGACCACCGCGTACCCAGCAGGAGGTTTGTCTAGTCTGCCGATTGTCCCCCTGCTCCTCGCGCAGCTCCACGAGAGTCCTCTCGGTATCCTCCTTCAGCGGGGCTTCTACCGTCTCCCTTACGGGACGGCTCCCTCTTTAGGGCGAGTTCTCCACCTCCCGCGAGCCGCCCCAAGGCGTCGGGCGCCGCCCCCGCCAGCAACCCCACCAGTGCCTCCACCAATCCGCTCCACCAGATGGGGCCCCCCAGTAGGCCCGGACCGCTGGGGGGGGCGGGATAATTTGTGCCTCGGACACCTGGGGGGGCTCACTGTCACTTCTCTAGGGGGGCTCCGGGCTCCGACGGCGGGGCACTTCACTCACCCATCCCCCTCCAGGCCTTCCACTTCGAAGCTCCTGCCTGATTCCAACCGTTGGGGAATCGCAGTGTCGGAGCTCTTCCTCCTCTGCGTTGAGGGCGCTCTGCGATCCGCAGCTTCAGTCGCTATAAAAGCATGTAATCCATGCGCTTTCAGCCCCTTTTGTTAACGCTTGCTTTATGCTCCTTTTGAATCCTTCAGGTGCGGAGCTCGGAGATGTACGTCGTCACCCGCGGGCGGCCATCTTGAATCTTAAACCCAAGGAATGTTTAAAAAAATCACCTTGAACCCAAGGAAGGTCATTTTGAGACTTTTTGTGGAACTGTTTTACACTTGAGGAAGGGAGCTGAAAGGAAGCTGTGCGCTGGAAGAAGTTCAGAACTTTGTGTTGAACACTTTTCTTTTGGTTTCTGACATCCCTACACATGGTACAGATTTAGTTGTGAGGGCAAGAATAGGTTTTGGACACAGACAGATTCTTTTAAACTCTTTGACTCAGACTTTCCTTAGTTTTATTTAGGAAGAGAAATCCCACCTCAGCAATAGGGTAAGTTAGGCCTTTTTCAATCCTGACATTTAAGTTAACAAAGTGGTTTATTTTGAATTCTGAATCTTTTGTCCGTGTCTTGCTTCATGATGCCTTCACAATATACACTAAGGTAAGTAATTCAATCAGAAAATTAAGTACTATAACGCACAATAATTAACTTTAAAAACCAAGGCATTATTCACAGTAAGTAAACCACTTTGTAATACTTTTAGAATGGGAGCATGCAATTCAAAAGGTAAGTAAAACCTTTGCGATAACTTACAGAATGTCGGTTTTAGGTACAAATCGATGAAAAAAAAAAAACAACATAAAGCAGGTAAATACTTAAGCAATAGAACCCGAGCGTCGGGTGCATTACCGTCTCAGGTAATGCCCCGGGGCCCATAGGTAAGGACCCGAGCGAAGCAAAAATTGCGTGACTGGGGCACTAAAAGCTTTTTTTTTGGTCCCGAAACGCTGCAGCGTTTCGGGAGAAAAAAGAAGAAAAAGAAAATGGCCGCCGCCATGGAAAGTGAAAACGGAGTCAGTTTTCCCTTTCCATGGCGGCCATCGGGAGCAGATGCGCTGGGAACACAAGCGTTCCCAACGCGTCTGCTCCCGAAAAAGGATAAAAAGAAGGTAAGTGGGGTTGGGAAGGCGGGAGCGAAAAAATAAAAAAAATAAAAAGTACTTGCGTCCCCGGCGGGTGACGAGGGAAGCCTCCAGCCGAGTGGAGGCGCGGAGCGGGGATGGCCCCGCTCCAAGTCTCCACACGGCTGGAGGCTTCCCTTGTCCCCCGCCGGGGACATAGGACCAAGAAGGTAAGTTGGGGGGGCGGGTTTTATGGGAGGGAAGGGATTTAAAAAAAAAAAAAAACTAAAAAAAAGACTTACCCGAGTCCCCGCCGGGGGGCGAAGGCAGCCTCTCAGCCGCTGGGAGGCTCGGAGCGGGGATGGCCCCGCTTCGAGCCTCCTCATTGGCTGAGGGGCTGCCACGCCCCTCGCCGGGGACAAAGGCTGTGGAATCCCGACGGAGGGATTCCCGGCCGGGTAGGGACCTGGCGAGAGCCAATCAGAATGCTTGTTGCATTCTGCTTCACTCTTGCCGGCTTACTAATTGTAATTATTTTACAGAGGCCTTGGGCTTTAGCAGTCCATCCTGAGTGTCTCAGAATCCGATTGGAGGGCAAAACAGAAAGGGCACAAGCTGGAGAAAGTTCAAAAGTTCATGTGGAAGTCTTCTGTAACAAAGTAACACTTTGTAGTTGGGAAAAGGGTCAGGGACATTGGAGAAGGCTCCCTGTAGGCACATAGACGTTAGGCCTGGGCGAACGTGTATGGGCAAACTCCCAAACACACAAATCAGCACTCCAGCAACACAGGAGCAGCAGAACAACTCCAGTTAAGTTCTACCAAGAGCCTCACAGTACCTTAGGCATAAAGAAGAGATTGCAGCACGATGCCCCCACGATGCAGCAGCAGCAGCAGACCCGGTCACCAGATTTTTGGTCAGGCACACGAAAGAAGGGGCACTGGGATGGATCTCACAGCAGCAGTCACTAGACAAAGCTTCAGACAAAGGAATCTTCAGGGTTGTGCGATTTTGGCACCCTTTTCAAGACACCATTTAAGAACAATTACCGCCCGGTCAATTTGTCTCACTTTCTCAGTCAAGCACTCTAGTGAGGGGACTTCAAGGAGTGCAAATTTGCCTCTGGAGGTCTGGAAAGGATCCACCCAAGTGTTGGGAGGATTCGATCTTCGACAGTCGATGCACTACACAGTGGCCACAGGGTCCCATGGTATTGACGGTTTGCAGCCCCGTGAAGGTCACAGCTCGTCGTTGGATGGCTCGAAAAGTGGGTAGTCATCAGACCGATTGTACCCACCAGTCTAAGGGAGAGTCTTCCTTTTTTACCCCTCGTTTCTTCTGTTCCAGGGGTCAGCATGTATTCAACCCCAGGATCCATGCCTCTTACGCAGGAACCGAGCCAATCAGCGCCCATGCATCATTCAAACTCTGGGTGGTGGCTGTCCTTTGAGGACAGCCAGCCTCCCAGTTGGAACTGGTTCCAGGTAGACACAGCAGAAGACAAAGAACAGCTGAGTTTCTGGGTCCTCTCACACACACTGGAACCTTGGCAGGCTTCACAAAGGGATCTGGCAGAAGACCAAAGTCAAACCACGGCTTCCTCCACCCAGCACATCCGAAGAAGAACCAAGAAGGGCCAAGCCATCTTGAATTGGTGAAAAAAGAACACACTCGCCATTTTGGGTCAATGGTGACCCTTCTGTGCACTACTGCGGCTGTGAGTACAGCCTGGGATTAATAATTGCACAAAAGTAGACAGGATAACACGGATAACACCAATACCATCAGCCATTCAGACTTTAACCAAAAAGTTACAGGAGCAATGAGAGAGGGGATACTATGTATCCCTAAGCATGCCACATAAGGTAGGTGTGCTGATCTCACAATAGGAAGAGATAGGAAGGATAATAATATCCATCTATAACAGAAAATAAAAAATGACACCGCAAGGGCTTCCAGCAACCATGCACATTAAGTGCTGTGTGCTGCAAAAGTGGAAGACGTATGCCATACAACTTGGAGGAAAGCATTCTCCAGGAAAAAGGTATAAAGAGAAACACAAAGTATCCCAACAGATAGGGTATTTGTATTTTTATTTATTGAAGTTATATAGCCCTTTAATCCAAAGTGCTTTACCTAAGAACAGGCAAAAGACAACAAGCACAAGATGGTAATTGAATCATAACACAAAGACAGTTTAAAGAACAATTTACAACATTGTAGGGGTGAGGAGGGGTTAGGGAGGGGCAGGGTGAGCAAGGAAAGGAAGGAGTTAATAGGGGTAGGAGCGGGAGAAGAGGGAATGTAAGAGTGAATGAGGAAGAGGAGAGGAAAGAGTGGGATTATATGAGAGCAGGGGGTGGGGAGGAGGAGGTACAAATGGATGGGAAGAGCAGGGGTAGGAGGTGAGGAATGAAGGCGAGGGAGAAGGACGAAAAGAAATGAAGGGTGCTAGGGAGGTGAATGAAAGAGGTAAGATTTGAGAGACGAGCGAAAGGAAGGGAAGGAGGGGGAAGAGCAGATGTGAAGGGGGAGGCGGTTCCAGTGGTAGGGGGCAAGGAGTTGGAAAGACTGGAAACGGGAGGGGGCACAGGGAGGTGGAGGAGAAGAGAGTAGGAAAAGATTAGCAGAACGGAGAGAACGAGAAGGGGTATAGAAAGTTAAAAGGGAGGAGAGATAGGGGGGGCAAGACCATAGAGGGATTTGAAGACAAGACAGAGGAATTTCAATTTGAGATGGGAGTGAAATGGGAGCCAACCTAGAGAGGAAAGAGAAGAGGAGATGGAATCTAGGGGTGAGAGAAGGCAGGGAAAGCGGATGGCAGAGCGGTAGATGGATTTGAGTGGGGAGAGATGAGAGGAGGGGAGTCCAAAGAGAGGAGAGGAACAGTAGAAGAGTCTGGAGAAGATGAGGGAGGGAATTAAAAGTTTAGTAGCATGAAAGGTAAGGAAGGGTCAAATTTTACGAATGTTGTAGAGGTGAAAGCAACAAGATTTGGCAGTAAGAGAAATGTGGTGAGATAGAGAGAGGTGAGAGTGGATATGAAGACAAAGGTTACGGGCATGGGGAGAGAAGGGAAGGTGGGAAGGGGGGGAAAGAGAATGGAAGCAGGAGGGGAGGCTGGAGAAAGAGAATTGGCAGGGAAGAAGATAGGGTAAAATAATGAGTGAATTTGGAAAGATCAAAAATCCAGCAAAAAAGGGCATAAAAATAAAAATTGACCTAACATATGGTTACTGTGTTGAATCCAGTGGAGTCATCACAGATTCTCCGGCAGCGACCTCCTCCCATGTGGCCAGGGACGGCAGCCGCTACCTTCTCCTGACCCTGGGATGTCTTTATGAGGGAGGATCACATGGGAGGAGACAGCTACCGCAGAGATGTCATAACTTCACTGGATGAGACGCAGCATTTTTCCCATTCCCATGAGGAAGACCCTCTTTTGCCCAAGATCCTCCTGGCATAGTGTCAGATAAGTGTTCCCACTGATAGGAGAAGTGAACCCTCTTCTTCATATTTCTATGCTCAAAATACACAACCATAACACCATTGCCTTCTAAAGTTCCTTTTCATAAAACCATTATAGAGAACTATTCAAATGCTATGAGCTAAAACTCCCAGAATTCCCCAAGTACGGACTCCCAGAATTCCCCAAGTACGGAGTCACGAACTTCAACTACAATGTGCAGTCTAGCTGTTTCTCCAAAACACCTGTGCATGGGACATTTAAATTCAAAGAGTGCAATATTCGGGGAGGCAGTGCAGGAGAAGACGTTGGCTCCTACTCAAGGGCTCATGAACGAGAAGATCACATACTGGTGTGGCTGAGCAGAAAAGGCTGCCACCGGAGGGATGACGAGTCAAAGACAAGTGTTGTGGAGACGCTGGGAACTGCGAGCAAGGTCCTGGGCACTCAGTAGTCAAGAAACGGGCACTCTCCAGTCCGGATCACGAAGGGAAGCAGACGTGCAATTGCTGAGTTGCGAGTGAGGCCGGAAGAACGTCTACAGCTTCCAGACTGAAAAGCAGGTGAAAGCATGCTGCAGTAGCACAAACCCAACCGGAGATGCTGGAGAAAGCCGTGGAGACTGCCCAAAGCCAGTTTGGACCCCGGGGCTTCCGGCAACTGCGCCAACATTTTGGACATTGTAACAATGAGAATACGATGAAAAGCTTGTTTGAATACTGAAAGGCAAAAAGGCAAACCACAATGAACTGTGAATATCTGAAATGTAAAGTAGGGGCTCTACCAAGAGTATACATCTCAAACCGAGAGCCATACCTGATAGAGCGAAGAATATCAAAAGTCCTGTAAAACCAAACACACCAGGCGAGCAAAGCATATGAGAAGTCTGGCTAAATCAGAGACGAGAGAAACATATGTGAAATCCTGACTAACAAGGCAGTCAGCAGTTGATAAATATATATATGGGATACATTACTCACCGTAATTGTATTTCTGATGCTTGTATCTGCTTAGAGTCAGATGCTCTGCATAGTCTGACATCTAGTGGTAGTCACAGAGTATTACAAGATTTGTTTTCGGAACTGGAAAATGGACGTCGACAGGGCGTGTTACTAATACTATCCCTAGTGTGACATGTACTGTACCCATGGTCCTTCACGTGTCGAGGTCCCTCAGATTGTTTCTAATATGAGGTTGCATGAAGTGTAGCGCAAGTACAGATGTGATGAAGCAGAAACAGTGATAGACCAGAAAACATCTATGTGCGTTGGACTCCAGAAGGGGAGGAAGGTTGGGAGCATGTGAATCTAAGCAGATACAAGCATCGGAAATACGATTACGGTGAGTAATGTATCCCTTCTGAGGCTTGTGGATCTGCTTAGATCACATGCTCTGCATAAATTAGCAAGCAGTATCTAGAGAAGGAGGTTGGATGTGAGAAGGCACAGCAGCAAATTGATGTTTTAGAACTGCTTGTCCCACCTTTGATTCTGCTTTAGAGTGAGTGTCAATGCAATAATGTTTTGTGAAAGTATGAATGGAACTACATGTTGCTGCGTTGCAAATGGCATCTAGAGGGGCATAAGGTAGCTCCGGTAGCGTGAGCCCTGTGAGTGAAAGGTAAAACTCTTTTGGATGGTGTTAAGCAGAATTGCAGGCAGTACCCTCTGGGACCACTACACACAATTAGGACTACAGGTGTTACCCAAACCAACCTTTGGTATAAGTCTGTACCACACAGTGTTTGGTAGCGAGCTGAGCAGCCAGGCTCATCTCAAGAGTTAATGTGAGCAGTACAAGCAGTTACACAAAGGATTTTCAATCACAGTGGTTCAAGTAAACACTTATACTCAAGGTTTCTTGGTAAAAACACTTATTAATTTATTACACAATCATTTAGAAAACATTTCACTAAGAGAAGGCAACTTAATATTATAAATCAATACACTTCAATACAAAATTCTAAGGTTTTGAGACAGTTTGAGGTCACCTGAAATAGGAGCCAAATAGTAATTCAGTACTTCGAAAGGAGCAATAGGCACAAGGTAAGTAAAATAGATCATATATACTTTTTAGACAGTGCAAATAGTTTCAGTTCACCAGAGGAGTTCAATTCAAGTCAATAGGCCAGGCCAAAGTCAATGCGCTAGTGTTCTGGATAGAAAAGAGCAGTTCTGGTATCAAACGGTAAAGTCTTTGCGAATGTTCTTAGAAGTAGTTTGGACGAAAAAGAATCATAGGTCGGGTCACAAGCTGATTAGGCCTGCAATTAGGGAAAGTTTCACCAACTTTCACCGCGAGAGTGACGTTCTCTCAATCGGGTTGGCACAGTACCTTTGTATGAAGAAACAAATGCTGCTGAAGTCGTGGTATCTGGCAGGTGCTGCAGAGCTGGCGGTTCCTGAGCCTCAGTTGTGGGGACAAGAGGGAGGACGTCGGGGGACTCCTGCACTGCACGGGAGCATTGAAGAAACTAAACAAAATGGAGTCACTTCAGTTCCAGTAGCTGTAGATTCAAGAACACAAGCTGGTGTCCCTCTACCTGGTTAATCCTAACCAGCCTTGAGAATGGTATCCAGGTGTCTTATGAGTTGATTGGTCCCACCAACTCAAAGGAAGAAGCCGTCCTTGTCGGAGCTTCTCTGTCGAATGGAGTTTGGCAATTCAGACCTGCAGCAGGGCTTCACTGGGCAAACCAACGGTCCAGGAGTTGCAGCAGCCGTCCTCTTCGAGCTCGTCTTCGGTTCTTTCGTTCGAGTGGTCGATTCTGCCTTCCAGTCTTGGAGACTCGCCTTTTAAACAGTTTTCTCCCATTCATTCCAGCCTAGCTGTCACTCACCCAGCAAGTTGGCCGTCTTTGCCGGACAGTCAGCCAGCCAATCACGCCAGAGTGCATTTGGGTCTCCTAGGAGACTACGCACAGGCAGTTTCGGGCACCTCCCTCACTTCCTGCCCACCCCAGACACTCAGACTCCAGAGGCGGTCTTCAGTCCTGAAGCCCGCCAAAGGCACACGGACAAAGGGACCAAACATGGTTTGTCGCGCAGAGAAACTCTAGAAGGACCTTTTCCAAAAAGAAACAGCAAAAAAAGAAGACCAGGACCTGTTTGAACAAAGGGGCTTAAGACACCATCTTGAAAAACATGGCTACCGTGATTTTTAGCTACCGGTGTTCGCGGTCGGGAAAAATCATGGTAGTTCGTTGTAAAACCACTGCCACCAGCCTTTTCAATAGGAAAGGGTAGCATTTGACTGCATGAATATTTAGACACAGGGGATACTATCTAACCCCTCCAGCACTCCATTGTAAGATAGTGTGTACTGGGTCAAAGAATTTGGAGTCAATTTCACTTTACATTCTCTGGGAAACAGTAGCCTATCCCAGAGAAGGTATTTAAACCTTTGGGAAGTCTAGAAAGACATGCCTGTGTCACTGCACTGAGGGTGCTGTGTAACACATATGAAATGATGCCTATGGAGTTACCTTAAAACTCCATAACCAAAAGAAATAAACAATTAAAAAGTACAGAGTCCCAAAGTTCACCAAAGAGCTGAGGGCCCCTAAGGTAGGGAGGAATTCGCACATTTTGAGAATTCTCCCTAACAGATGGGGTACAGCAGAGCTGTATGCCCTTGACTATCCATTTGGAGATGCCGTTTTTTTCATACATGATCGCCTTCTCTTACAGGTGCTAGGGAAACAGTTGGTCTGTTTTCCTTAGGGGTTTAGTTTTGTTCACATAGTACAAAACCGCCCTCCATACATCTAGTGTATGGAGGCTTCTCTCAACTGAGTTGGATGGATTTTGAAAGAAGATAGGAAGTTCGATAGATTGATTAACATGGAACTTTGAAATGAACTTAGGTGAAACATAGGGTGTGTTCAGAGGACAATTTTGTCCTTGTGGATTATGAAGAAAGGGTCTTGTACGGACAAAGCCTGTAGCTCATTGACTCGTCTTGGTGATGGCTACTAGGGATGTGTAAGTCAAAGTTTTTAGGTTGGCCTTGTGCATAGGCTAAAAGGGCAGAGACATGAGTTTGCAGAGCACGATTTATTTTTTACTATATTATTTGCATTTTTAAAGCGCTCACACAGCCCACGGGCATCGAGGCGCTGTTACAGGAATTGTTTGTTTTAGTTGCGTAGTTTGTCTTAGATGCGTATTTATAACGCAGTTAAATACCCAGAGGTTTCTAAGCGTGGTCCTGGGGATTGAACCAGTGTTGCTTCGTGTCGTCTTGCTTCCAAGGCGAGCATGTTGCCGCTGAGCTATCCTCCCAGGACAATAGTAAGATCCCAACCCGGTGGAGGTTCAGAGATGGGAGGGTAAATCCTCTGCACACCCTTCCATGAATGTCTTAATGCCTTAATGACAGGAACTTTCCACCAGGACACTTTGCTCTGTGAAGTGGTGTAAGCTGACAGAGCCGCCAGGTGTACTTTGATGGAGCTGAATACTAGGCCAGAGTTTAGTAGGTAAAGCATGTTAGCTGGGTAACATTTGATTGGGTTTATGGCTTGTGACTTGCACCATATCACAATTCTCTTCCACTTGTTGAAGTAGCAGTGTCTGGTGTTGGGTTTCTGTGCCTCCTTTAAGATATCCATACACTGTTGTGGAAGAGTCAAGTGGCCGAACTCTGACTTCAGGAGCCAGGCTGTCAAGTTCATAGACTGAGGATGAGGGTGCAGATATGCAGCCTTGTGTTAGCATGTTGTAAGGGCACGGGAGCTTGATCAGGTTGCACATTGCCAGCTTGGTTAGAGGTGGTATGGGAAGGTGCCTGCCCTTTGTGTTGCATAGCCGCTGTGAGAGTATCTGTGCAGGGGTGGAGGAACCCCTATCCTGGGAGCCCGCGGTCTGGGGAGACGAAGGCGTTGAGGATTTTGCTGGCGTGCAAAAGGAGGGCTTTTTTTATGCACGGTGTCCGAACCAACTTTCAAGACCAGTTTCGGAGGCCTGTCCTGGGTTGAAGGTCTAAGTGATGGCCCAGAGGACAGGGAAGATCTAGAGTCTTGTTCCGCAGACAAGCGCGGGCTTCAATGGTCGACAATTCGGCGAAGGTCTGCCATGGGTTGTGTGCTTGGTGCGTTTGGAAGGGTGTGTGCTATGGCTGCAGGGCGTCGTCTGTGTCACAGAGCCATGGGCCTGCTTATTGGAATCGGGGGCCCGCACATGGGGTTCCGACAAACCTCTGTCGCCTTCGGCATCACTAGGGACGCCGATAATGCCCTCGCTGGATTATCCAGTCACGTCGATGGAGGCTTCCGCCTGCATGGCGTGGGCGGGCCAGCCCTTGGTCTGGTTGTCTTTAAGAGTTTTTGGGCAGAAAAGGTTACAGGACTTGCAAAGCTTTTCTGGGTCGTCCCTAGGGAAACAGTAATTGCACACACTGTGCGTATCCCTCCACAGGAACTTCCTATGACAGGAAGGGCAAAATTTAAAAGCAAAGTTTTCCAGAATAAATGGAAAGGGCAATTTGGCGACAAAAGGAACGAGGGGTGGGAGAATATGCAATCTCTAAAAGGGTTAGCTTTATGAGACCTCCCTGCTAGCCCTACAGTAAGAGCGAGGCCCGAAAACACCTGTGATTGCAGTGTCAGGTCGTCGAGTCAGTCAGGCGCCGTCGATGATGATGATGGAGCGGTTCACCAAGGATCGTCAAGCAGTTGGATGATGGTGCGGCGACAAGTCTGACAGTAAACAAAGAAAAGAGAAGTCTACGAATGAACTAGATAATGAAAGGCATCAGCCTGAAAGCAACTCCACAACTTGCGACCAACTATGATGGCGGCAAGAAACAATCTGAGGGACCTCGACGAGTGAAGGATCATGGGTACAGTACACATCACACTAGGGATAGTATGACTAACACGCCCCGTCAATGTCCATTCGAGTTTCGGAAACAAATCTTGTAATACTCCGCGACTACCATTAGATGTTGGACTATGCAGAGCATGTGATCTAAGCAGATTCCACAAGCCTCAGAAGCGATACATTACTCAATCGTATTTCTGATGCTTGTATCTGCTTAGATTCACATGCTATGCATAGACCGACATCTAGTGGAAGCTGCAGAGTATTACAGATATTGTTTTCGAAAAACTCGAAAAGGGACGTCGACAGAGCGTGCCAGTAATACTATACCCAGTATGACGTCCACTGTAGCCATGATCCTTGACGCGTCTAGGTCCCTCAGATTGTTTTGTTTCTGACATGAGGTAGCATGAAGTGTAGCATGAGTACAGGTGTATTAAAGTAGATACGTATCAGCTAAAGCTCATATAAACATCCATGCACCCTCTCTCCAAGGGGAGGAATGGTGGGTGCATGTGAATCTAAGCAGATCCAAGCATCAGAAACACGATTAAGGTGAATAATGTATCGCTTCTGAGGCTTGTGGAATCTGCTTAGATCACATGCTATGCATAGATTAGTGAGCAGTGTTAGGAGAATGTGGTGGGTTGTGAGAAGGTCCACCGGCAAATAGATGTTTTAGAACCGCTTGTCCCACACATGTATCTGCTTTGGAATGAGTGCCAATGCAGTAGTGCTGAATGAAAGTATGTACTGAGCTCCAAGTAGCTGCTTTGCAAATGGTGTCCATCGGCACATTTGCTTTAAAGGCTTAAGTAGCTCCTGTACCCCTTGTGGAGTGAGCTCTTGGTGTGAAAGGCAGAATCTTGCTTGAAAATGTGTAACAGAGCTGTATGCATCGGACTATCCACCTGGAGATGGCATTCTTGGAAATGCAGTTGCCTTCTCTGCCTGTTGCTACGAGACACATTTGGTCTGTTTTTCTAAGCGGTCTGGTCTTGGTTACATAGTAAAGGACCACCCTCCTCACATCTAGTGTATGGAGTTTCTTCTCAGCAGAGCTTGTTGGATTCTGGAAGAAGGCCGGTAGCTGAATGGATTGGTTCACGTGAAATTCTGAAATTAATTTAGGTGAAAACCTAGGGCGTGTACGTAAAACCAATGTGTCCTTGTGTATGACAAAGAATGGATCCTGCACTGACCATACTTGCAGTTCACCAACTCTTCTTATGGAAGTAATAGCCATTAAGAAGGCAGTTTTATATGACAGGTGTTTAAGACTTGACTTATGCATAGGCTCAAAGGGAGGTCCCATGAGATTTGAGAGTACTACATAGAGATCCCAGCCTGGTGGTGGGTTTAAAATTGGAGGGTGGAGTCTATTTACTCCCTCCACGCATGCTTTGACAATGGGTACTTTCCACCCCAATAATTTACTCTGAGCGGTGGTGTAAGCTGATAAAGCTGCCAGGTGAACCTTTATAGAGTTGACTACTAACCCTGAGTCTAACAAGCGGAGCATGTAGTGAAGAATGTGGGATGGAGTACATTCTACAGGGTTAATTTGTTTGGACTGGCACCAAATTATGAATCTTCTCCACTTGTCGAAGTAAGAGTGTCTGGTGGTTGGATATCCTCAAGGAGGCTAGCAAACCAAACCCCTTTATGGTAGATTTAGATGTCCAAACTCTATGACCTCAGGAGCCATGCTGCCAAATTCATTGAGTGAGATTGAGGGTGTACTGTTAATCCCTGTGCTGAGTCAGTAAATTGATCTGGCACGGGAGCTTGATGGGATCGCATATCGCCAGTTTGCGCAATGTGGATACCATGGTTGTCTCGCCCACGTAGGAGCAACTAGGATGAGCATCATCTGTTCCTTGTGAATCTTGTTCACCACCTTGTTCATAAGAGTTGTTGGGGGGGAAAAGCGTAAGCACATTTTCCTGACCAGCTCATCCATAGGGTGTTCGCCTTGGAGTCTTTTTGGGGAAACCTGGACGTGAAGTCTGGGCATTGCTTGTTTTCTCTTGTAGAAAAAAAGTCTAGCGTGGGGAAACCCCACTAAGATGTGGTCTACGACATCTGTGTCTAGTTGACATGCGTGTTCTTCTGGTAGGGGATCTCTGCTCAGCGAGTCGGTTAGAGTGTGGAGTTCCACTGGAATGTGTTGGGATGATAGGAACATCTTCCGTCTGAGTGCCCATCTCCAGATTTTCTGTGCTAGCTTGGACAGATTTGGAAAATGTGTGCCCCCCGGTTTGTTGATGTAAAACCTTGCAGTGGTGCTATTGGTGAGGATCTGTACCGACTGATTCTTTAGCTGTACTTCGAATGCTTGAAGCACTTTGAATACTGCCAGAAGTTCCAGCAGGTTGAAATGGTTCTGTGGCGTGGTGCGAGTCCACAGACCATGTGCTGTGTGATGAAGGTGATGAGACACCCCACCCGGAGAGTGATGCGTTTGTCGTAACTATCGCCTGCACGGCCAGATCATGTAAGGCTTTCCCCTTCAACAGATTCTCCCTCGTCCACCAGCAAAGGTTTTGTACCAGTGTTGGCAAAACGACCACTAGATCATCCCACCGACTGCTTGCCTGAGACCACTGTTTCGCCAACCACTCCTGCATGGGGCGCATGCACAGACGTGCATGTGGAACCAGTTAAATACAAGACGCCATCATGCCTAGCAAACACATAGCTTTGCATAGGCTTATCTGGTGTCCGGCTTGATATTGAGGTATTTGCAGTAACATGTTCTGAACTTTTTCCTTTGTAGGAAAGACTAACCCTTTGTGTTTATGACAGCTCCTAGGAACGGTTTGGTTTGCTTGGTGTTAGGCAAAGTTGGTATGCAGTACCCTCTGGGAACACTACAAACAACTCTGACTAAAGGTATAGGAAACCCAACCTTTGGTGTAAACTTGTACTAGTTTAGTTTTGTTAGCGTGTTGAGCAGCCAGGCTTATATCAAGAGGGGTCAATGTGAGCTGTAGGGGAGTTACACAAAGAGATTCACAGTGACAAGTATTCAAATAAACTCTTACACACAAGGTTTCTTGAATAAACAATTATTAATTTATGTATCAGTCAGTTACAATAAGCCTTCTTCAGAAGGGAGCAATATAAAAGTACCACACAAATACACTTCAATACTGTACACTGTTAGTGTCTAAATCAGTAAAGACCCTTTTGGGATGGCCCACAGACACAATTTACACCCTTAGGTGACTTAAATAGCTATGGTGCTGGGGACATTAATATCTTACTGTTGGAATTTAGAAGACTCTTAGAAGTTGTTAAAAGGAAAAGGTTATTAGAACAACAAGAGACCACAAATATTCTTAAGCAGGCAAATACTTTTGGATACCCTAAGAAGAGTCATTCAGTACAAGAGGCTAAGCCAAAGTCAATGGGCAAAAGTCTTGGATAGGCTGAAGCACTTCTGGAAGGTAAGTAGAAAGGTCTTTGCACAATGTTTTAGAAGTCTTTGAAGAAAAGAAGAATTAAATGTAGGGCCACAAGCTGATTAGACTTGTGAGTAGTAGAAGATGCAAGCAACTCTACAATGAGAGACAAGTTCTCTCAGACTTTACAATAACTTTGTATTAAAGAAAAAGTGCAGCAGATGACTTCTGTTTCTGTGCAGCTCTACAGATCTCACTGTTCCTGAGCCTCAGTCGTGGGGACAAGAGGGAGAACTTCTGGGGACTCCTGCTCTGCAATGGTACAGTCAACGCTCGCAACCGGCAATCTTTCTAACAAGTGGCACTTCAGTGTTTCAGCTCCTCGGGTCTGCCGTAAATAGCAACACAGCGGTTTCTAGCTGTCGAGATGGACTTTCCTTGCTTCTGGGCTCCTGCACTCTGTTGAGGGGGCTCAGGCTCAGTCAGTCCTGCCTCCTGGGAGTCCGGAGGATCTTCCTGGAGCTCTTGGCCAACTTAAAAGCAACACACACAATCTGGTTTTCCTCTCCCTGGCTATACGGTTTCCAGCAGCAACTCTGTGGAAATTCAACCAGCTCAGAGAAGGATGTCCAGGTGGCTTAGCTTGGAGTTGATTGGTCCCACCAACTCAAGGGGAGAAGTCATCCTTGCAGGGGCTTCTCTGTCGATACGAATTTGGAGTTTCAGCACAGCAGCAGGGCTTCACCGGGCAAACCAACGGTCCAGGTGTGGCAGCAGGCATCCTCTTCAAGTTCTTCTTCGGTTCCTTCGTCTAGTCATCGACTCTGCCTTCCAAGCCAAACTTTTATTCAGTTCTCTCCCATTCATTCCAGCCTAGCTGTCAGTCACCCAGCAGGGTGGCTGCCCTTGCCAGACAGTCAGCAGGCCAATCACTACAGAGTGCATTTGGGTCTCCTAGGAGACTAAGCACAGGGAGTTTTGAGCACCTCCCTCACTTCCTGCCCACCCCAGACACACTGGAGGCAGAGGCGGGCTTCACTTGTGAATCCCACCAGAGGCAAAGCGAACAATGGGACCAAACCTTGTTTGGCGTGCAGAGTAAATCTAAAGAAGGACCTTTCCACAAAGATATGACAAAAAAAGAAGACCGGGCCATTTTGACAAAAATTGCACCCTTTGGTGCTTTACTGCAGTTGCGAACGCAGCACACTGTAAATGCACACCACGTTAGTTAAAATGAAACTACTGCCACCAGCCATTCAGTGAGAAAAGGGTAACATAAGAAATGTTACATGAGAAGCTAGACAAAGGGGATACTAGGTAACCCCTCCAACACCCTATTGTAAGATAGGGTGTGCTGGGACTAGAAAGTTACAAATGTAAGTAAAGTCAATTTCACTTTACTGCTCTGGCAAACAGTAGTTTATCCAAGAGAAGGTATTTAAACCTTTGGGAAATCTGAAAGGTGCTGTGTGACACAATGTAAAAGATTATGCCTATAGAGTTGGTCAGACTCCACAACCAAAAGAAACAAAGTTGAAAATCACATTAAGATACATGAGAGAGTGGGAAAAAGGGTCTCAATCTCTACAGGTAAAAACAAAAATCAAGTCCTCAAAATCCAGCAAAGTTGCTGGGGGTCTCTAAGGTGGAAGAAATTAGCACATTTTTGAGAATTCTCCTTAACACTTGGCACAAGGCTTGATTTTTTCTCGTTTATTGAGAAGTCCAATTGGAAGAGAAGGTTGATGTTTCGTTGAGTGTTTTGCCTGCAAATTTGGGGCGACTCCCCTGTAATCAGCCAGTCGTCCAGGTAAGAGTACACTGGGATTGCCTCCCTGCGCAGGTATGCTGCCACCACCACCAGTAACTTTGTGAATACCGTTGGAGCAGATGCTATGCCGAAGGGTAGCACTTTGAATTGGTAGTGTGGTTTGCTATCTTGAAACGCAAGAATCTTCTGTGCGCTGGGAACATTGAAATATGAAAATAGGCATCTTCTTATCCAAAGTTGCCATGTAGTCTCCCAGCTTTAGCAGAGGGGTTACTTCCTGTAGCGTTGTCATGCAGAATTATTATGGCTTGACGCAGGTGTTTTTGCAGGGCGTAAGTCTAATACTGGGCGCATTTTTAGATCTTTCTTTGGCACAGCGATGTAGGTTGAATAAATACCCTTGTTTGCCTGGTTTGCCCGGACGATTTCTATGGCGTCCTTGAGAAGCAGCATTGCAACCTCCTCGAGAAGGATAGGTTGTTCTTTCAGGTGTGCTTGACGTGGGGGATGGTTCTGGGGGTCGCTGAAGTAGCTCCACGCAATAACTGCCCGCTACGGTTCATAGCACCTACTTGTCCGAGGAGATTCGCTCCCAATGCGTGGGTGAATTGTGTAATGCCCCCTCCTACTGAGAGGCATGGGAGGGTACCTGAAGCAGGTGGTCATTGTTTGGGAGATGTAGCTCCACCCCTGGAAGTGGAGGACCCACCCAACCCCCGGCCACGAGATCAACGCTGGCCCCTCTGGAAACCCTGCAAGGCTTGACCCCGATTGTTTCCCCAGGACAAGCCCTGACTTTGTCCATAACTTGATCCCCTTTGTGCGCTTTGACCACAAAATCTACGAAAATTGCTACCGCCTCTTTGGCCTGGTGGCTTATTTGGTAGCTGGCCCAGTGATTTTAAAGTATCATTGTACTCATTTGAGGACTTTGAAGCATCCTCCACAGCCTTCCCAAGCAGGACTTTGGATTCTACTGGCATGTTAAGGAGTGTTGCCTGAGTTTCCTGTTTGAAACCGGACCGGCATAGCCATGCGTGGCAATTAATTATGGTACCTTCGGCGATCATCCTGCCTGCATGGTCTGCGGCATCCAAATTCTTCTTCAAGATGCAGCTGGATATCGCTTTGCCATCTGCTGCTACTAGGGCAAGTTGCGATTTGAGGGGTTCAGGACCTGAAGCTAATAGTGCTGTTACCTCATCCCACTCGTGGCAGTTGTAACTTGCCAATAGTAGTGTATTATTCACAATTCTTGCCTGAAAGGCTGTTTAAGTGGCCACCTTCCTTCCCAGCATGTACAATCTTTTACTCTCTTTCTCAGGGGGTGCCTCCGAAGAGGCTAAAAGGTGTTCCAGCCCTCTTTCGAGTTGTGGTTGCCACAAGAGTCGGTTTTAGTTGTCCCCTGATATAAAGAGGGTCTGTGGGTGCAGGGCGGAAGAACCGCGATACACGGGTTGACTGCCCGCGTTTGATTTGGGGTCTCCGGCGTTTGATTTGGGGTCTCCAGAGAAGGTTGTATCCTCCTTTGGATGGATTGAAGGATAGGAATAAATTGGGTGACGGCTTTCCTGTCTCCCAATACATCTTCCACAAAATCCTTATCCAACGGAGTTTCTTGGGTCTGAATCTGAAAAGCTCAGCTGCTTTAATGAGCATATCTTTATGCAGTGGTTGATTGTCCACTGGTGTCCGACTGACCCTTTAGCATGATGGAGGGGTGTGTCCGCAGCACCACACTCGTGTCATGAAAAGTTAGATAAGGCTGTTTGCAGGATAAGGCCTGTATCTCACCTACCCTACTGGCAGAGGTGATGGCCACGAGTAAAGCCATTTCCCATGAGAGGAATTTGAGAGGGGCCTGATGCATAGGCTTGAAGGGAGGCCCCCATGAGCCTCGCCAGTACCACGCCGAGTTCCCATGCCAGGGCAAGCGCCTTCACTGGCGGGAACGATCAAAACAGTCCTATGAGGAACTCCTTGACGTGACGGTGGGATCAAAGAAAACCGTCCTGGAGACCTGGTGTAGCAGGAGATAGCCGCCAGATGACCTTGATAGAAGCATGCGCCAGCCCCGCCTTGGCCAAGGACAACAAGTACGGAAGAATCTGCAGGGCCGTGACCCTCAGAGGATTGAACTTCTGCATTCAGCACCATGCCTCAAAACGCTTCCACTTGTTCCAGTAGCACTTAAAAGTCAACGACGCTCTGGCCCTGGCAAGGACCTCCCTGCAGTCTGCTGGAAACTCGTACCCTCCAAACTCTAAGGCTGCCGGAGCCAAGCTGTCAGGTTCAGCAGATCAGGATTGCACCTTCTTCTCTGGTGAGCAGATCAGCGACCAGTGGCAGCTTCACCAGGGGGTGACTTTGACAGGCTGAGAAGGTCCGGGTACCAAATCTGCCTCGGCCATGCCGGGGCATCAAGGATCATCTTGCATTGGCACCGTTTGAGTGGATTAGTGACTCGCAGCAGGAGAGGCAATGGAGGGAATGCGTACAGGAGCAGGCTTTCCCACTGGAAGGAAAACGCATCCCCCATGCACCTCGGCTGGTGGAACCTGCTGGCGTATTGTTGGCATTTGGAAATAGTCGCGGTCGCAAGTCAAATGGCCAAAGGCACCAAACGTTTGGGAATAGCCCACTTGAAGCAAACGCATGTCCCTGAAAGCCTCTTTAAGGGGAAAAATTCAAAGAAACACTCTTCTAAGAGCCTTCACCATCACAGGGAGAAGTCTTCTACACCACACAAGGAAAAGGGTTCTGGTTCTCAGGGGGGGGGGGACTCCGTAACAGCAGCCTTGAAAAACAAGGGCCAGCCTACACCTCAGACTCAAATTACACCTCAGGGTCAGACAACTCCTCAGAATCCCTTGTCCATACCTAGGCCAGCTCAATGGATTTGCGAGGACATTGATAGTCATGAGGAGAATGTCATTTATGGCAAACCTCTTTGAGAAGAACCCACAAGCAGTCCAAAGTTTACAGACCACACCACCCACTACTGCCGCCACTTCCTCTTGGCCCCCACCTAAAAAGTCACATCCTGACACCCTCCTTATCTCGCCTCAGCAAGACCCAGACCTAGTCTATATTGATCAGTGGCAGATTCACCAGTAGAGATCAACAGTATATCTGGGGACCTCTGACTGCTAGGAATCGTGTTCAGAAGTGTTCAGAGATGAAGTCCAAACTACGAAGAGTAACTGGAGTGAAACTGACACTTGACCTTGAAGCCCTGCTGGAAGAGAAGAATTGCTTTTCTTCATCAATCTGAAAGCTGCTGAGTCTCCAAGGACTGACCCAGAGCGGACCTGGTAAGGCGCCCTCTTCCCGAGCTACGAGGGCCCATCGTGCACCAGCTGATCTTTGCCAAAGCTCCCTGGTAGACACACCTTCGACAGGCTGCCGACCCGAGAGGGGGACTGCCGCGGAATTCCAAGGAGAAGCGCCCGGACTGTTGTCCGCCACTGTCGATGACCACCATCGCCGACCAAAGCCGCTGTGCTACCATTTGCCCAAGAACTCTTGATCCAAGGAGGCTCTCGTCCGCATCGTCGCCCGCTTTATCCCGCTGGAAAAGGCCAGACCGTCGACGTGCCGAGGAGTATCCACTGGTGGGTTTCCCGCCACCCAAAGACCACAGAGATGCCGACTACTCGACGCCCTTGTTGGGCCACAGTTCTTCAAACTCTTTGAGGTCCAGAAATATCGACATCGAGGTGCCCCGTACGCCTCTTCCTCGCAGGACGTTTACACCTCTCCATCAACAAGCACCGCCAGGAACGAAGCTCACCCTGTTCTCCGTCGGACGTTCGACCACCCGTGACACCTACCTTAAAGGGAGGACACTCAAGAACGGCTGTCGATTCCCCGACGAGGAACGCTACAACGCCAGGTACCTTGGGGTTGCCGAACAATTGGGAAGTCTCTTGTGAACAATATATGGACTGGGCTTGTGAGATCTCTTTCTTCTACAGGTTGCCCAGGTGGGTGGAATCTCCACACAGAACTGTGTCTCGGTAGGGGCCAGTATTCTACCAATTGTTTTAACCAACTGCTTTCCTCTTACCTCTATTATTGGTTTCCTTCACGACTTGATTTGTGTGCCCTTTAACCACACAGTTGAACCACTTTAAAGAGATCTAATAGTAAATTGTGGTACCAGGTAGAACTGTATATTTGTCATTATAACTGAGTACAAAGTGCGTTATCATGATATTGTATATAACCTTGAATATTAATTATATAAACACTGTTTAACCGCTATAGTGTGTAGACATACCTTTGTGGGTGCTTGGGGACTACACTGTACTTAAGAACCAGCTCGCATCACCTCCTGAAAAGCTAGGCCTTGATTGCTCGACCACATACCAATATTGAGAATCTCGGCAGGGGTCCTCTGTGCCTCTCCTCTACCAAATAGAGAGCGGAAGCACAGACCCCGCCCCCCTCCGGCGCCTTCACAGTCGGCAATGCTGTTCTTGACTCCCGCTAGGTGAAAAGGGATGAGGACCAAATCTTGGCGACGGAGCAGTACCACAAGTCCTGCACCTCTCTGGAGAGCGCAGGGGGTACGGTGTCCACCTGCTTCCTGATGTAGAACATTGTAGTGGTGTTGTCCGTGAAGACCCTCATCACTTTGCCCTTGAAGGACGGAAAGAAGGACTTGGGCCCAGAACACTGCCCGTAGCTCCAGGATATTGATGTGGAGATCCCTCTCCTCTGGCAGTCACAGGCCACTGGCGTGGAGACGTCCGGTGTGGGCTCCCCAGCCCTCTAGGGAAATGTCTGTGGTGACTGTCTCCTGGTACAGGGGGCTCTGAAATCCTGTGCACCCGACGATATTGGCCCGTACGCCCCACCACCTTATCACTCGACAGAACTCCTCGTCACGGGTAATCCTGTCTGAAGCTTCCGGACACCTGGATCCAGCGAGCGCCGAAGAACTCCTGCAGGGGTTGCATCTGCAAACTGCAGAGTCATATCAGGTAGATGCACGATGACATGCACCTTGCCCAGCAGAGCCGCCACCCTCTCTATGACTATGTTGAGCCTGGCACCCAGAAACAGCTCATTCTGCGATGGTATCAAGCAGGACTTTAGATAGTTCACGGAGAACCCCAGAGCCGGCAGCAGCCGGATGGTCCTCTCTGTGTGCTCTACGCTACTTCCCCTGACTCGGCCCGGATGAGCCAGTCATCAAGCTACGGGTACACATGTATCCCCTCTAGACGCAGATGGGCCGCCACTGGTGCCATGCACTTTGTAAACACACTGGGTGCCGACTTCAGTCCGAAAGGGCGGGCGGGCTTGAATTGGTAGCGCCTTCCCTGTACTACGAAGTGCAGAAACTTCTGAGGCTTCTCGTGAATGCGTCCTCTAGATCCAGCAACAACAAGAAGTCTTGTCCTCCAGTTGGCCGAGCACGTGCTGCAACGTGACCATTCTGAATTTCTGGGACTTTAGGTATTTGTTGAGACCCTGGCCTCTGGCCCCCGGTGAACCTCTTTACCAAGAAGTATCTGGAGTAGACTCCGGAGCACCAGAGTCGCTTTGGAACCAGCTCTATCATCCGTTCCTTAACCTGGCCCGTACTTCCTGCAGGAGCTGAGGGATGTGCTGCTCCTGCCGGGCCTCCGGAGGTATCCGCGGACACTTCTGCTGGAACTCCACAATGTGTCCGTGCGTGAGAGCGTCCAGCACCCATTGGTCAGTGGAGATGATCTTCCACTCGCTGACTAAGCCCGCCAGCCCGCCTCCCACCGTGCTGCATCGGTGGGGCCCCGCCGTCTTGGCTGGTTCAATCTTGCTTCGAGACCTGCATGCCACTTTGGCCACCTCCACCGAAAGACTTGGAACGGCCTCTGTAGGCCTCCGGGGTCGTGGACCGGGAGGGTTGGGGGTATGAAGAGGACCCTCCACCAAAACCTTTCGACGATCTGCCAGACATCCCACCAGAGGCTCGAAAGGAAGGGCAGTGTTTTTGAAGAGGGTCCAGAGCACGGGCCATCTCTGCGTCAGTCTCAATTGCCTGCAATGACGCATCGAATGGCTTCCCAACGAGGTTGTCCCCGTCTAAATGCATGTCAAGCACTATAGTCTGGACCTCCTAAAGGAAGTTGGTGGACTTCAGCCAGCAACGACTGTTGAGAGGGATTTCTGAACTCTGACCTCGTGGGCAGAGGTTCAAAAGGCTAGCCTAGTTTCTTGGAACAAGGTAACATTCTGGACAAGCCAGACTGTTGGGAAGAATTCTCTGAAATTTGCTAAATCCCTCCACCTTAACTTTGTTGGATTTTGAGGACTTGATTTTTTTAACCTGGAGAGAGCGTGACCCTTTTTCCCCACACACTCATGTATTTTATTGTGATTTTGAACACTGTTTCTTTTGGTTGTGGAGTCTGACAAACGCCACAGGCATCATCTTTTACATTGTGTCACACAGCAACTCCAGTGCAGTGACACAGGGAAGTCTTCCAGATTTCCCCAAGGTTTGAATACCTTCTCTGGGATAAACTACTGTTTCAAAGAGCAGTAAAGTGAAATTGACTTTACTTAGCATTGTAACTTTCTAGACCCAGCACACACCATTTTACAATAGAGTGCTGCAGGGGTTACCTAGTATCCCCTTTGTCTAGCTTTTCATGTAACATTTTTTTATGTTACACTTTTCTCACTGAATGGCTGGTGGCAGTGGTTTGGTTTGAACTACCTTGGTGTGCCTTTACCGCGGGCTGCGTTTGCAGCTGCAGTAAAGCACTCATGGGAGCCATCTTTGTCAAAATGCCCCCCGGTCTTCTTGTTTCGTCATTTCTTTGTGGAAAGGTCCTTCTTGAGATTTACTCTGCACGCCAAACAAGGTATGGTCTCTTTGTTCATTTTGCCTCTGGCGGGATTCACCAGTGAAGCTCGTCTCTGGCTCCAGAGTGTCTGTGGTAGGCAGGAAGTGAGGCAGGTGCCCGAAACTCCCTGAGCTTAGTCTCCTAGGAGACCCAAATGCACTCTGTGGTGATTGGCTGGCTGACTGTCCGGCAAGGACAGCCACCCTGCTGGGTGACTGACAGCTAGGCTGGAATGAATGGGAAAGAACTGAATAAAAGGAGAGTCTTTTGGCTTGGAAGGCAGAGTCGACCACTGGACGAAGGAACTGCGAAGAACTTGAAGAGGACGGCTGCTGCAACTCCTGGACCATTGGTTTGCCCGGTTAAGCCCTGCTGTGCTGAAACTCCAAATTCGTATCGACAGACGCCCCTGCACGGACGACTTCTCCCCTTGAGTTGGTGGGACCAATCAACTCCAATGTAAGCCACCTGGACATCCATCTCGGAGCTGGTTGAATTTCCACAGAGTTGCTGCTGGAAACAGTATAGCCAGGAAGAGGAACACCAGATTGTGTGTGTTGCTTTTAAGCTGGCCTAGAGCTTCTGGAAGATCCTCCGGACTCGCAGGAAGCAGGAACGAACAAGCCTGAGGCCCCTCAACAGAGTGCGGGACCCCAGAAGCAAGAAAAGTCCATCTCGACAGCCAGGAAGCGCAGTGTTGCTATCTGCAGTAGACGCACGGAGCTGAAACACTGAACAGCCACTGAAAGTGAAGTTTGCCAGTTGCAAGTTTTGACCATCCCAGTGCATTGCAGGAGTCCCTCCGACGCCCTCCCTCTTGTCCCCACGACTGAGGCCCAGGAACAGTGAGATCTGCAGAGCTGCATAGGAACAGAAGTCATCAGTTGCATCTGTCTCTTCATTTCTAAGGTACTGTAAAATGTCTGAGAGAACTTACCTCTCACTGTAGAGTGCTTGCAACTTCTACAACTCACAAGTCTAATCAGCTCGTGTCCCTACATTTGATTCTTCTTTTGTTCAAAGACTCCTAAGAACTTATGCAAAGACTTTTCCATTTACTTACCAGAAGTGCTTCATCCTATCCAAGACTTTTGCCCATTGACTTTGGCTTAGCCTGTTGAATTGTATGACTCTTCTTGGAGGATCCAAATGTATTTGCCTGCTTAAGAATATTTGTGGTCTCTTGTTGTTCTAATAACCTTTTCTGTTTGCCAACTTCTAAGAGTATTCTAAATGCCAACAGTAAGATATTAATGTCCCGAGCACCCTAATTATTGAAGTCACCTGTGGGTGTAGGTTGTGTTTGTGGGCCATCCTAAAAGGGTCTTTACTGATTTAGAAACTAAGAATGTACAGTATTGAAGTGTATTTGTGTGGTACTATTATATTACTCCCTTCTGAAGAAGGATTATTCTAACTGACTGATAAATTAATAATGGTTTATGCAAGAAACCTTGAGTGTATGAGTTTATTTGAATACTTGTAACTGTGAATCTCTGAGTAACTCCACTACAGCTCACATTGACCCCCTTGAGATAAGCCTGGCTGCTCAACACGCTACCAAAACTGTGTAGTACAAGCTTATACCAAAGGTTGGGTTTCCTATACCTGTAGTCAGAGTTGTGTGTAGTGGTCCCAGAGGGTACTGCATACAAACTTTGCCCAACACAGACCAACCAAGGTAGCATTGGCGGAGGTCAAGACTAGGTCTCAGGAGGGGTGAGGGTGATCGAAAGCCCACAATGAGCACCAACAGTAAACAACACTACAAATTACTCAGTCAGGTGTATATATCAAGAATGGCATGCATTACTTACCGTAATAGCATTTCTGATGATTGAATCTGCTTATATTCACATGCTGTGCACATAGTCCGACATCTAGTGGTAACCGCGGAGTATTGCATCTTGTCTTTCGAGGATTGAAATGGGACGTTGAAGTGGGCGTGCCTGTAACACTATACCCAACGTGACGTATATTGTACTCAAAATCCCTCACGCACGCGTCGAGGTCCCTCCGATTGTATCCTTTCTGCCGTGAGGGAGCCTTATGACTATCGAGAGAAGAAGTAGTAAGATGTCCATGTTCCTTCCATCCGAATGGGGAGGAAGGGAGGGCGCATGTGAATCTAAAGCAGATACAATCATCAGAAATGCTATTACGGTAAGTAATGCATGTCTTCTGACGCTTGTTAATCTGCTTAGAATCACATACTGTGCATAAACTATCCAGCAGTACTCGGTATTGGCGGTGGGATGTGAAAAGGAACAGTAGTGAAAAGATGTCTTAGTACTCATTGTCCCACCTGAGAATCAGACCTAGAGTGAGTGTCTAGGCAAAAGTGTTTTGTAAAGGTGTGTACAGAACTCCAGGTTGCCGCTTTGCAAATGGACTCGAGAGGAACATTTGCAATGAATGCTATGGAAGCTCCAGTACCTTGCGTACTGTGTGCTCTAGGCTTGAAGGGCAGTTCTCTTTTAGCAAGAGTGTAGCAGAGTGTGATGCAATTGACAATCCACCTAGAGATGGCAGATTTAGAGACAGGATACCCCTTCTCTACCAGCTGCCACTGAAACAAAAAACGGGTTCATTTTCCTTAGTGGTTTAGTCCTTTCCAGGTAGTACATGACTGCCCTGCGCACATCCAGTGTGTGCAGGCTTCTTTCCGCCACATTAGTGGTGTTCTGGAAGAACGTTGGTAGTTCAATTGACTGGTTCACATGGAACTTAGAAATAAATATGGGTGCAGACCGAGGGCGTGTGCGCGTGCGCAGAACCACCTTATCTCTGAATTGTAACAAAAGGGTCTAGAATAGTAAGGGCCTGCAGTTCACGGACTCTCCCTATAGAAAAGACTGCCACTAGGAAGGCAGTCTTGTAAGGAAGAGCTTTGAGACTTGCTTTATGCATAGGTTCAAAGGGAGAGCCCATAAGTCTGGTTAATACCACAATTAGGTCCCATCCGGGAGCCGGGTTAGAAATGGGGGGGGATGAATTTGCTTAGCCCCTTCCATGAAAGCCATAATAACTTAGATCTTCCACAACAACACTTTACGTTGGTGCGTGGTATAGACTGAGAGTGCAGCTAAGTGAACCTTCAGGGAATAAAAACCAGACCCGAGTCTAGTAGGTGAGTCAGGTAGAACACAATATGAGTAGGAGAGCAGTCAACGGGATTGATGCTCTTGGAATTACACCAGATGACGAAGTGTTTCCATTTATTGGAATAGCAATGCCTGGCGTTAGGCTTTCTTGCTTCCCTAAGAATACCCATACATCGCTGAAGATGCCCGAACTCTATGACCTCAGGAACCAGGCTGCTAAGTTCAGAGTCTGCGGGCATGGGTGAAGTGTCCCCCCCCCCCCCCCTTGTCCTGAGATAGCATGTTGTATAGGCAAGCAAGTTTGTTTCATCGGATGAGAGAGTGGCATGTCCATCAGATGGGAGAACCAGGGTTGGCAGGCCCGCATCAGGGCCACCAATATCATGCTGACTGGTTCTGGAGCAACTTGTGCACAATCTTGTTGAGTAGGGGAGTCGGGGGGGGAAAGCGTAAACAAATTTCCCTGACCATGCCAGACACAGTTCCCCTTGGATCGGTTCTGATGGTACCTGGAGGCATAATCTAGGCATTGTGAGTTCTTCAGAGTTGCGAACAAGTCGATCTCTGGGAAGCCCCATTCTGCAAAAACATTGGATACGATGTCTTTGTGTAGTCGCCATTCGTACTCTAAGGGCAACAGGAAGTCTCTGCCGAGCATGTCTGCCAGAAGATTGAGATCCACTGGAACGTGGTGAGACAATAGAAACTTCTTGTGTTTGAGAGCCCATTTCCAAATGTTTTTTGACAGTTTGGACAGCCCTGGAGAGCTAGTTCCCCCTTGCTTGTTCAGGTAGTACATTGCCGTGGTGCTGTCTGAGAAGAAGTACTGTTTTTCCCCTGCAACTGTGTCTGGTCTGAAACGCCTTCGGTGCTCGGAATACCGCTAACTGCTCCAACTGGTTTATCTAGTTGGAAGCTACTGCTGGGGACCAAACACCATGCGCCATCTGTTGAAGGAGGTGGGCTCCCCACCCCGTGAGAGATGCGTCCATCATGAGAGTGCAGGGTTGGTGTAGGTCTTCCCCTTCAAGAGGTTTTCCCTCGACCACCACTACAGAGAGAACGAGGGCTGCCGAGACAACCACTAGATCGTCCCATTGTTCACCGGCCTGACACCACTGGCTGTTGGGCCATTCTTGCATGGGATGCAAGCGCAAACGTGGAGGAGTGATCAGGTAAATGCAGGATGCCATCATCCCCAACAGTCGCATGGCCTTGCGTACCATCACCTCGCGACTGGCTACATACTGAGGGATCTGAAACAGCAGGTTTTGAACCCTCTCGGAGGGGAAGACGAGGCGGTCTTCTGTCCAAATTAGAGCCCCCAGAAACTGCTCGACTTGGCTGGGGTCTAGGCTGGATTTCTTCTCATTTATGGAGAATCCCAGACTGAATAAGAGGTCTATTGTTTTTTGAGTGATCAACAGGCATGTTCCGTAGGAGTCCCCTGTTATGAGCCAGTCTTCGAGGTAAGGATATACTGGGATAGATTGCCTGCGCGGGTGTGCTGCTGCAACTGCCAGTGCCTTTGTAAATACCCTTGGGGCTGAGGCAATGCCGAAGGGAAGGACCTTTAACTGATGGGGTTTGTGCTTTATCAAGAACCTTAGGTATTTACTCTGTGCCGCAAATGAAAGCATCTTTCATATCCAATGTTGCCATGTAATCCCCCTGCGTTAGTAGAGGAATTACCTCTTGCAATGTTACCATTCGAAACTTTTGTAGTTTGATAAATGTGTTCGCTGGGCGCAAGTCTAGCACAGGTCGCATGGTGAGATCCTTTTTGGGTACAAGGAAGTACAATGTATAAATACCCTTGTTACATGTAGAACGGGGACGACTTCAATTGTGCCCTTTTCCTGCAGGATCTCTACCTCTTGCAGCAGGATCTTCTGGTGTTCACGAGTTAGGCGCCTGGATCTTGGAGGTCTGTATCGAGGTGGCCGGCTGAACTCTATGCAATAACCCTGGGTGACAGTCTTGAGCACCCACTGGTCTGTGGTAATCCCCTCCCATGCATGCAGGAATGATGTAATACATCCCCCGACTGGGGAACCCGGGTTTGAGAGTCATTTATGACTGGAGGCCGGGGAGCCTCTGGGGGTGGCGTTGCGGCCCCTTCCTTTCTCACGGCATTGTCCTCTGGGTGGATATGGGTTTGCGGAGGCAGACCCCTGTCCTGAGGACCAACTGTTGCCCAAGCCATATAGGTTGTGTGGGGAACGAGAATAGGATTGCCCACGAAAGGAGCGGCCAGAACTTCCCCCTCTCTGTTGAAAAGATCTTTGAGTGATTTGATTCAAAGTCTTTAAAGTCTTGTGTTCCTTCTTGGCCGTTTCCAGTGCCTCATCAATGGCCTTGCCAAATAGGTTTGAGTCTTCCACCGGTTTGTTGATCAACGACGCCTGTGTCTCTATGGTTTGAATCCAGAGTTTTTCAACGAGGCGCAACGTTTCAAAAGGTTAACCTGGGCTCCCTGCCGTCTCAGCACCATCTAAGGTGTTCTTGAGGATGTGGATTACTTGCTTACCCTCTGATACAATTGTAAGCAGACGAGAACGCACCAGTTCAGGGACCTACTGTAGGCCCTCCTGCAGCAGGTTCCATTGGACATCAGAATAGCTGGCCAACAGCGTGGTGTTGGCTATGCAGGTAGAATATGCTGCTGCAGTAGTGATTCTCTTTCCAAGAGCATACCATTTTTTACATTCTTTGTCCCGTGGTGCCTCTCGCCTGTGGACAAGGGGAGCCCTGTCCCTTTTCCTTGTCGTCGTAACCACAAGAGAATCTGGGGTGACATGACCCCTAATATAGAGGGGGTCAGAAGGTGAGGGGCAAAAATGTTTTTCCACCAGAGTGTTCACAGCCCTGGTTTAGGAAGGGGCGAGTGTTAGGCAGAATTGCATGCAGTAACCTCTGGGACCACCACATACAATTAAGACTACAGGTGTAAGCAAAACCAACCTTTGGTATAAGTCTGTACTACACAGTTTTGTGGTAGCGAGCTGAGCAGCCAGGCTTACCTCAAGAGGGAATGTGAGCAGTACAAGAGGTCTTACAATCACAGTGGTTCAAGTAGACAGTTGCACTCAAGGTTTCTTGGTAAAACACTTACTAATTTATTACACAGTCATTTAGAAAACATTCACTAGAAGGAGGCAACTTAATATTATACACAAACACACTTCAATAGCAAACCAATAAGTTTCTCAACAAGTTAGGCTCCCCTGAAATAGGAGCAACATGGCATTTCAGTTACTTTCAATGGGAGTAAAAAGGCACAAGTTAGCAGAATAGATCACAAATACTCTTAGTGCAAATAGTTATAGTTCACTAGAGGACTCGATTCAGTTTAATAGGCCTAAGCCAAAGTCAATGGACTAGTGTCTTCGATAGGAAAGACCAGTGCTTGAAGTAAATGGTCAAGTCTTTGCGAAAGTTCTCAGAAGTAGTTTGTACGAAAAAGAATCATTTGTTGGGTCACAAGCTGATTAGGCCTGCAAGTTGGGAAAGTTCCACGAACTTTCACTGCGAGAGAAGCGTTCTCTCAATCAGGTTGGCACAGTACCTTAGTATGAAGCAAAAGATACAGCTGAAGACGTTGGTTCCTCGCAGTTCCTGCAGATCTCGCTGTTCCTGAGTCTCAGTCATGGGGACAAGAGGGAGGACGTCAGGGGATTCCTGCACTGCACATGTTCGTCGGAAAACGCTGACAAAATGGAGTCGCTTCAGTTTGAGTAGCTGTTCATCAAGCACACAAGCTGGTGTCCTTCCCCCTGGTTAATCCTAACCAGCTCCGATAATGTTATCCAGGTGGCTTACGAGTTGATTGGTCCCACCAACTCAAAAAGGAAGAAGTCGTCCTTGAAGGGGCTTCTCTGTCGAAAGGAGCTTTGGCGATTCGGACCTGCAGCAGGGCTTCAGGCGATTTGGACCTGCAGCAGGGTTTCACCAGGCAAGCCAACGGTCCAGGAGTTGCAGCAGCCGTCCTCTTCCAGCTCGTCTTCGGTTCTTTCGTTCCAATGGTCGACTCTGCTTTCCAGTCCAAGAGACTTGCCTTTTAAACAGTTTTCGCCCATTAATTCCAGTCTAGCTGCCACTCACCCAGCAGGGTGGTTGTCCTTACCGGACAGTCAGCCAGCCAATCACACCGGAGTGCATTGGGGTTTCCGAGGAGACTAAGCACAGGGAGTTTCGGGCACCTCCCTCACTTCCTGCCCACCCCAGACACTCAGACGCCATGGGCAGACTTCAGTACTGAAGCCCGCCAAAGGCATGGAAACAAAGGGACCAAACAGGGTTTGGCGCGCAGAGACAAACACTAGAGGGACCTTTGCAAAAAGAAATGGTGAAAAAAGAAGACCAGGACCCATTTAAACAAAGGGGCTTAAGGCTCCATCTTGAAAAACATGGCTCCTGAGATTTTTAGCTACCGGTGTTCGCGGATGGGAAATATCATGGTAGTTCGTTGTAAAACCTCTGCCACCAGCCATTTCGATAGAAAAGGGTAGCATTTGACTGTTAAATGAATTTCTAGACACAGGGGATACTAAGTTACCCCTCCAACACTCTATAGGAAGATAGTGTGTGCTGGGTCTAGGAATTTAAAAAGACTAGTAAAGTCAATTTAACCTTACATTCTCTGAGAAACAGTTTATCCCAGAGAAGGCATTTAAACCTTTGGGAAGTCTAAAAAGACATGCCTGTGTCACTGCACTGGAGGTGCTGTGTAACACACACGAAAAGATGCCTATGGAGTTATCTTAAAACTCCATAATCAAAGAACACAAGAGTAAAACATACATCAAAATACATGAAAGAGTGGGAAAAAAGGCTCACACTCTTTCCAGGCAAAAAAAATATCAAGTCCTCAAAATCCAGCCAAGTTGCTGGGGGTCTCGAAGGTGAAGGGAATTAGCACATTTTTGAGAATTCTCCCTAATAGCGATGAGCCTCTTGATCGAATTATGTAAAGGGATAGTCTGGCTGGCAGGAGGCTTCTCCTTTAATATGTCCTCCACGAAATCTGAATCTAACGCCGCCTCTTGCGAGGCTATCTGGAAGTGTTCGGCAGCCTTTTTCAGAATGGCATTAAACGCCATCTGGTCATCTACAGGTGATGCCTGACGGAGAGGAGGAGAAGAGGGGGGTCCATACATATGTATCGGGGTAAGGTTAGGGGACAGCCAAGGCAGGTCATCCACCTGCTGGTCATCCCCCCCTCTTCTTTATCTGTAAGGTCAAAGACCTCCTCATGAAGAGGGCAAAATGTCTTCTGAAATGTGGTCACTGCAGGATAAAGATAGTCTTCACTAGGCCTTTTAGGGATGAACCCCTAAGAGAAGTCCAGAAATTTAGCCAACCTGTCCTTTGACCCTTCAAATTTTTCTCTGGTCCATGGAGATGAGCCAGCTGGGTCCAGAGGGGGAAAGGGCTCCTCCTGTGGATTTGTCAAGGAGGGTCCTAGATAAGGTCTGGGGACTTTCAGAATAACCCTCCCGCTCTTCGGGGCGTTTAGACGAGTCTTTCGACGTATCTTTAGACCTGTCCCTTTGTTTACTGTCCGCCGAAACAATCTTAGCGAGACTCTCGCTGATGTTCGGCGTTACTGGGAGGGGTTTAGGCTGTCTAGACCGTTGCGCTATAGACTTTGACATAACCAGAGCTTTATGTGTAGGTGCGCTCTTAAGAGGCGTCTTAACAGCCTTGAGAGTCTTGGTGCTGCCGCCCTTAATCGTAGACTGCCCGGACGCAAGCGGCTGACACAGTTGCAGGGAGGGCTCCCGATCAAGCAAATCGGCGGGTGTCGTCAGGAACTCGACGTACCTGTTGGCGCCTTGGTCCACTTCGACTGATCTGCCGAGGCGGTACCGGGGGTTGTGCGTTTGGTCCGATGGGTATCATGGGCGTCCCCGTTACCGGGCTGTACCTTCCCCATAGCAGGACTATCATCGTGCCTGGTGGGGCCGGGGACGGACGTCGTGGAGCGGAAGAGCTCCGATGTGAGGTCAATGGCAGCCAGATCAGAGCCATGGCAGTCGCTTAGCTCCTCATCACTTACAGCTGCGGTGGCGGCGAGCTACCGTCGGCCTACGACATGGCGTAGGCCACCCACCGCTTCACTCGACGCTCCTTGATCGTTTTAGGACGCAGAAGTTGGCAGTACTTGCAAGACACCGCATCATGATTGAGGGGAAACCACTTATTGCACCGCCAGTGCTTGTCTTTCATGAGGTATATGCCCTTACAGGAAGGGCAAAACTTAAATGGTGTTCTGTCCATAGCTTAGGTGTGTGAAAGCAACGGCAAAAACAAAAGGGCAAAGAGAGGGGAGAAGCTAAGACATTCTTGAAAAGAATAGAAACCCCCAGACCCTACTGTATAGGCAGGCCAGATAACCCGGCCACGCGGTCGGCCGTGCCGACCAGAGCACCAGCCGTCGAAGTCTGTTCCTTGCTGTCTTCAGAAGTAATCGTTGAGGAGGGGACGAATAATATATAAACGACCGGAGGTCGGGCAATAACAATTTTGCAATAAGTAGGAGCTCTGCATAAGGCGCCCAGCAGCTAGCTGGATGGAAAAAAACAATCTGAGAGACCTCGACGCATGATGGATTTTGGATACACTACACGTCACGGATAGCGTTACAGGCACGCCCATGTCAATGGCCCTTTTCGATCCTCGAAAGACAAGATGCAATACTCTGCGGTTACCACTAGATGTCGGACTATATGCACAGCATGCGATTCCAAGCAGATTAACTAGCATCAGAAACATATACATTTATTGCAGGCCGTTTAAGTAAAACACAGAATAGAATCAAAGCAATAGTAACCGAACTAACATAATCCTAACTTGCAAATATATATAAAATAACAGTTGACCTAAAGGAATATTACACAACAGAAATCCACAACCTGCAAAGAAAGGTGTCACACAGTGCGAATATCATTTAGGTAGTCCTTCACAGTTTATTCCCAAACTAATGAGGCAGTCCAGTCCCTAAGATGAGTGGAGAATTGAGTTCTAAAGTACTTACGTTGCTGGCGCACCCAATTGTGTGGTAGAGCCAAAACGGGGTCTCTTGCAGGGGCTGCAGCGACTCAGGCAGGGAGATAAGGCAGTGAAGCACAAGTTCCCACTATCCAAGGAGGGTCTCCCCAAGAGGGCAGAACAGTATCCAAGAACTGGGAATAGCTCGGTAGCCCAAGCTACCTCGACAAAGTAGAGTGGCCCTCAGGGGACACTGGTGCATAAAAATGGATGGATGCGCCAGGGGCCACCGTACTCACCAACCCTCGCACACTCCGGACCAAGCTTTGGCAGCAGGTTCAAATGCTGGAGTTGTGCAGCTCTGCGCTTTCAGGGGATGCGTTCCGGGGATGATTCCTTTGGTGGGACAGTGGCGATTTCTCCGCTCCTAATGAAGGGAATAGGCCAATTCCGCTGAAGCGAGTCTGAGGGCACGGGGGGGGGGGGGTCACAGAAGCAAGGCACCAACAAAGTTAGTCACCATAGCTGGGCGACACGGTGACAGCATAGGCTCAGGTGTACTTTCCTAGTTCCAGGCCTAGGAATGCTAGGTGTACGAAATTTAGTGGGAGAGTGCCTTATACCCAGAGCTTACAGTCGCCAAATGCTCAAGTGTATACTCAAAACAGCGGTGGTTCCAGGGCAAAGATCCTGTACCCGCTGGTCAGTTCACTGGGTTGTCCAGGAACACTTCAGAGCAGGCTCATTTACACGTTAAGTTGGAGGTGCCGAGAATAGTTGGTCCCACCATTCTGTATATACTGGGTCGAAGCACCTCTGCAGACCTAGGTTCGATCAGAAACAGGGGGTCCAACGGTGCGACAGCAGGCTCAGGATGCCAACCCTTCCAGCGGGTCACCAGTGGTTACTCAGCTCTGCTTCTTGGTTTCACGATACCTAGCTACTTTACTAAGTTTGGTGTGAACTCAGAAGATCGACCTGGAATAGCTGTAAGATGCCTTCTCTTATCCAGAATCTGTCACGGCTGGTTTGAGGGCTCACCTTTTTAGGCTTAGCAAGCTTCTTTCTTGTTGGATCTGGCTGCCCGCGTTTCCTGGAGGTGCGGGTCTCGTGAAGGTAAGGACGGGCTTCTTCAGACGCCACACTGTCTGTGGCAGTTAACCTAGAGTTCAGCGTTCAACTGATGAATTGTCTGGGCCGATGTGGCGGTCCAAAGGCAACTGTAGAAGTCCTGGAGGGAGAGCTGTGGAAGGTGGTGAGTCACATTCGTAGTCGAGACCCGGAAGGCTCCGGGAATCCTGGGTACGAGGTAAGGCAGTCCAAGGGCAAACGCGAGAGCAGTCCTGGATGAAGAGCCGCGGGAGGCGGTGAGTCGCAGCCACAGCAGAGGTCCGGAAGAATGCGGAAATCCTGGGTAGAGGTAAGGTGGTCTGAGGGCAACCGCGAGAGCAGTCCTGGATGAAGAGCCGCGGGAGGCGGTGAGTCGCAGCTGCAGCCGAGGTCCGGAAGATTCCGGAAATCCTGGGTAGAGGTAAGGCAGTCAGAGGAAGGGTAGCCACGGAGGACCAGGAAGGCACAATGAGGCGAAGGAAATTCCTAGGAGCGAGCGCGAGGAACACTCGAGCAATTTTGAGCGTATTGACATGGGCAGTACTGCAGGGGCGTGGCGCTTATCTAGGCGCGCTAGAAACTATACCACTGATCAAGGAGCGGCATCCGCCATGTTGAGAGGGTAGGGGGAGCATTCTGGCACGTTGTTGAACGGACCAGGAGGTCCAAAGGGGGGGGCGGTAGTGTGATTTCATGACAATCTCCTTCGCGCCAAAACGGAGAGGACCCAATGAGAGATCTACGCACATACAGCCACCCCAGATGAGGACCAATCACGGACCATGGTGGTCCCAGTGATTCCCAGATCACCAGACATCCTGGCACCCAGGATGTGTATTGGAGCTAGACAGTCCAGCCCACAACATGGAGGCACACACACAGGCATGCAGAAGCTTCGGTTTGCGCAGGGTCTGCATGGCCAAATAAGGAAAGTCTCAGGTCTGCTCGACCTGGAGAAGGCAAAGGGACACGATGGCCAAAGAACAGAACAAAAGGACCTTGTGGCATGGTAATTTTAGGCACGGCCACTGTCCTGGGCCAAACGCGTTAAACGCGGTATGAACCATAGAAAAGGGTTAAAAGTACATGAAATGTAACAGCTGCCACGAGCTCTGTCCAAGGCACATTTGTACAGTCACCGAAAAATCCTTTGAGGGTGTCTTGGGCCTTGAAAAAGAGACCCCAGCGCACTGTATTGGAAGGTACATTGTGCACTGATAAAGTGTTGCTGAGAACTAGCAACAAAGTGAAAGACTAAGGGAAACAAAGTCTCCAGTACTGACTGTCTTAAAGGCATGTCAGTTTCCCCAGAACAAAATTAGCAAAAGCCCAGGAGTACAGCATATGGCTGGGCTCTACTGGAAAGAGTCAGGCTAGGATGGGTCAGACAACAGCAAAAAGTTGGGGGGGTTCACAACTGGAGTGAACATTACACATAAATGGAAATCTTTCCCAATGCTCGCCCCTCTCAGACCAAGGACAGGGGGAACTAATCCACCCCTGGATGAGCTTCTTACCCAGGTCAGTTGAACATTCTGGACAACCCATCAGCATTGCTATGTTGAACACCTGGCCTATGCTCAATGGTGAAGTCAAACCCTTGCAGGCTTATGGACCACCTGAGCAACTTAGAATTCTCTCCCTTCATGTTCATGAGCCACTTTAAGGGCTTATGCTCAGTTTGCCCAGTGAAGTGGGTCCCATAGAGGTTGGGCCTCAGCTTCCTTAGGGCCCACACAACAGAAAAACATTCTTGGTCAATGGCCTCCGCATCAGAGCCATGGCTGTCGCTTCCATCCTCGTCAATCGAGCCGTCTGCGCCGACGGGGGAGCTAACTTCGGCCTGCTGCATGGCGCAGGCCGCCCACCTCTTCGTCCGCCGTTCTTTTATCGTCTTTGGATGTAAAGGTTGGCAGGACTTGCAGGACTGCTCGTAATCTCATGGTAGACAATTATTACACCTCCAGTGTCTTTCCATGGATATTTGCCGTTGCAAGAAGGGCACAATTTAAAAGGAGTTCTGTCCATAGCTCAGGTTAGAAGTGACAGCGAAACCAGAAAGGAAAAGAGGGGAAAAGGAAATACATTCTACAAAAGAATCAAAGCCCATGGACCCCACTCTCACTACTGCGTAGGCCTGGCCGCAGGGCCGAGGCCACGCAGTCGACAGCGTTGACCGAAAAACCAGCCGCCGAAATCGGTCCTTGTCAATGAAGAGTTGACGAATATTAAACGACCAACGGTCGTGGACAATAGAAACGTAGCAATTTACGAGCTCTGCATAAGGCAATCAGCTAGCTGGGCGGAAGAAAACAATCTGAGGGACCTCAACACATGAAGGATTTTAGGTACACTACACGTCACGTTAGGGACAGTGTTACAAGCACGGCCATATCGACGTCCCCTTTCGATTCTCAAAAGACAAGATGCAATACTCCGCGATTAAGACTAGATGTCGGACTATATGCACAGCATGGGATTCTAAGCAGATTCACAAGCATCAGAAACATTCTCCCTCTACTGTGGACCACCTGAGCTCTCTGTCCTAAAGCTGGTGATTTAAGAATCCAATAGGGGTGTTCCTTACCTTTCTCATCTACGTGTGAGAGTACAGCACCTATCCCAGGTTCAGAGGCAGAGAACAGGGGCCTGGCACAAGTAGTCTTTTAAGCCATTGAAGGCATTCCCACAATCCTCGGACCAAGAGACATTCTTGGGTTTCTTTGCAGTTACGAGAGCAGTCAGAGGGGCAGCTATGGTGCAATAGTCTGCCATAAAGTTTCTATAGTACCCTGTGAGACCTAACAAGGGTCTCGCCTGAGTGTGTAGTGGGGGTAGGCCAGTCTTGTACTGCTTGTTCTTTACTGGGTAGAGGCTGTATCATCCCTCCACCTACTTCATGCTCAAGGTAGACCACGGAGCCTTGCGATTTTGGCACTTACTGGCCTTTATTGTCAAGTGGGCCTTCTGAAGAGCCTGTAACACAATTCTAAGGTGTTACACAGGATCCTTCCACTGAAAACTGTTGCATAATCCAGATATACAAGACAGAATTCGTCCAACCCATTAAGGACATGATTCCCAAGCCTCTGAGAAGTGCCATGTGCATTTTTCAACTCAAAAGGCATTACCCAGAAATGGTAAAGGCCTTCTGGAGTTGAGAAGAACAAGTTACTTACCAACTGGTAACGTTCTTTCGATTGGATGTTCCTCCAACTTATTCCTCATCTTAGATGTATTCCATCCAGCTTTGCTGCTCTTTGGAACTTTTATCGGCAGAGGGCGCCATGCGTCGATGTCGTCAAGTCGATGGTCCCTCAAAGGCCTCCGTCGAGGGGGACATCATCGGGTGTATAAGTAGCACGCGCGGCACCCTTTGGCCTCAGTTCTGTTTTTCCCCCTTTTTTTGCCTGTGATTTTGTACTGTGTAGATTGTGCCGGCAGACAGGTATCAGCCTTGCGAGATTTGAGATGGCAATAACCCGGAAAAATCTACAGAGGGGTAGGTTGGGAGGGCGATGAGGAATACGTTGGAGGAACATCCAATCGAAATAACGTTACCAATTGGTAAGTAACATGTTCTTCGAGTGGATTGTGTCCTCCAACGTATTCCTCATCTTAGACTCCCAAAGCAGTATTTTGCATACTTTCTCTGGAGGAAGGGTCAGATTCTTTCCCCACCAATGCTTTTAGATGACGGAATAAAGCACTGCTTTTCCAAAAGTCAGCTCCCTAGACTGGGAAGCATCCAGGCTATAGAATTTTGAGAAGGTATGAAGTGAAGACCAAGTTGCTGCTTCGCAAATGTACCTTATTGGGACACCTCTTTGAAGGGCCGTGGAAGAGGCGATGCCTCTGGTGGAATGAGCCCTTAACCCTTCTGGTGGGTCTTTTTGTGCTAGTCTGTAGCATTCTGAAATGCAAAGTACGATCCAGCGTGAAATTGTCTGTTTTGTTACCGATTGACCCAGTTTCCTTCCTGTGTAGCCTACAAACAACTGGTTGTCCACTCTAAGCCTAGAAAGTCTAGAGATGTAAAAGCTTAAAGCCCTTTTTGGATCCAGTCTGTGTAATCTTTCTTCCTCCTTAGAAGAATGAGGTGGAGGATAGAATGAGGGTAAAACAATTTTCTGACTTAAATGAAAATCAGATATTACTTTTGGTAAAAATGATGGTTTAACCCTCAATACAACTCTGTCGTTATGGAACACAGTATAGGGTGGACCAGAAGACAGTGCCTGCAATTCACTCACTATTCTTGCTGATGTTAGAGCAACTAAAAAGGCTGTTTACCACGTTAGTAATCTTAATGGACACATGTGCATAGGCTCAAAAGGGGCACAAATTAAGAATTTTAGGACTAAATTTAGATCCCAGATCGGTAATTGAAATGGGGGAGGAGGAAACACATTAGTGAGACCTTTTAAGAATTGTGTTATCAAAGGAATTTTGAAGTAGGAGCATTCTTCCGATGAGCGCTTGAAAATGGAAAGCGCCGCAAGGTAACGATTTTTTATTTTTTATTGTTCCGATATTAAGACCTCTATGTGCTAGGTTCAGAAGGAAAGATAGTACTTCCGGAATAGAACATAGAAAAAGGATAGACATTCTTTTCCCTGCACCAGTTGCAAAAGTTTTTCCAACGGCAACGGTATAGAGACTTTGTTGCTGGCCTTCTTGCAGAAAGCAACACCTCCATAACATCATCTGGAAGGTTCCAATCCCTGTATCTCAGCCTTTCAGATATCAAGCATGAAGGTTGAGTGTTCTGACCTCTGGGTGGAGAACCTGACCTTCCATTTGAGAGAGAATGTTCTCTCTCTGAGGAAGACGTACTTGAGGACAGATGGACATATCTAGAAGGTCCGGATACCACGTTCTCCTTGCCCAATCCGGGGCAATTAGGATCATGCGGTTCCTGAAGCGTCTCAGCCTCCTGATGACCTGAGGAATGACGGGAATCGGAGGGAACGCATACAATAGTGGGAAATTCCACTCCACCACAAACTCGTTCCCCACGACTCCTCTCGGGGGAAATTCCCTTGAGCAATACCTTTCGCATTTTCGGTTGGTACTGGTTTCGAATAGGACTACCTGGGGGGTTCCCCAAAGGGCGAAGATCTCTTGAATGACTTCCTGAGCCAGTTCCCATTCGTGGGACACCGTGCTCTGCCTGCTGAGAGCATCTGTCGTCATATTCTCTTCCCCGGCTAGATGAATTGCTGTTAAAGAGATTCCTTCCTGAATCGCCCAATACCAGAGCTGCACTGCCTCTCTGCACAGGGGTAGTAACCCCACACCTTCTCTTTTGTTTAGGTAGTGCATGGCCACTGTGTTGTCCGTCATTATCAGGACATTTTTTCCCCTGACAGATGGCAGGAACGCCTTCAGCGCTAGCATGATTGCCCTCAGCTCTTAAAGGTTGATTTGTAGTTTGGACTCCGATGGAGACCAACGACCGTTAAATCGTTGGCATGAGCTCCCCACCCCAGGAGTGAGGCGTCCATCACTACTGTGATCTCCGGCTATGGTTGCCAAAAAGGTTCTCCTTTTAGGATGTTCTCTGTACAGATCCACCATAGAAGGTCTTGTCTGACCTTATTCGGAATCTGAAGAAGATCCGTCATTTGACCCGAAAACTGGGACCACTGAGTCTTTAGAGCCCATTGAAGGGATCTCATCCTCACGCGTGCCTCTGGCACCAGGAAGATGCAGGATGCCATGAGGCCGAGCAACCTTAAAATGTCGCAAGCCTGGAGATTTTGGGCATCTTGGAATTTGGAAACCATCTGAAGAATGTCTTGAGCCCTCGTCTTGGGAGGCAAGCTCTTTCCCAAGGATATGTCTAGTACAGCTCCTATGTACTGAAGCTGTTGGGAAGGTGTCATTTGTGACTTCTTGAAATTGAGGGAGCAGCCCAGTTTGTGGAGGAAGTGGCAGGTGACTTTCAGGTGATCCAGTGCTTGTTCGGCAGAACGCGCTCTGATCAACTAATCGTCCAGGTAGGGGTAGACATGAATCCCCCCCTCTCCTGAGGTGCGCTGCCACCACTACCACTAACTTGGTGAAGACCCTCGGGGCAGCGGTCAACCCGAATGGCAGGATTCGAAACTGATAGTGTGAGTGCCAACTACGAACCTCAGGTATTTTCTGTGTTTCAGATGAATCGGCACATGAAAATAAGCATCCTGGAGGTCCAATGACACCAACCAGTCCTGAAGTTGAAGGGCCTGAAGGATCTGAGAAAGGGTAACCATCTTGAATTTGTCCTTCCTGAGGAACTTGTTCAAGTTTCTTAAGTCCAAGATGGGTCTCATTCCTCTGTCATTTTTGGGGATCAAAAAATACAGGGAGTACCATCCCTTGTTCCTCTCCGCTGCAGGTACTGGTTCTATGGCACCTTTCTCCAGCAGGGTTAGAACTTCCTGCTGTAGAAGCGGGTTTGAAGACTTCAACGGGTGTCTCCCTGGTGGATTGCTTTGAGGTTGCTTTAGAAAAGGAAGGCAGTAGCCTTGGGCTATTATTTCTAGAGCCCAAACATATGAAGTAATGGCTCGCCATTCTTGCAGATGCTGTGACAGCCTGCCTCCTACAGGTGTTTTGTGGTGCAAGTCCTCAAAGTGGTTTTGTGGCGGATGTTGCAGCCGCTGCTGGCAGAGAGGCTGCAGCTGGAGCTGGTTTAGCACGTTTTCCTCGTCCACCGCGAGTGGCCTTTCTTTGGCCCCTTTGACTGGCCATTCCTCTCGCCTTTCCATATGAGGTGTAATAACGATAGGATCGTCCCCTCCATGATTACCGTTGTGCACAAAAAGGCTGAGGTTGCCCAATAGCTGCTCCTAAAGATTTGGCCGCTGCTTTTGAGGTCTGCAACCTCTCAGGGCTCCCGTCAGCCTTGTTGTCAAAAAGGTGAGACCCATCAAAAGGCATGTTCAGAAGGCGGTTCTGTACGTCCGGTGCAAAACCAGACTTCCGTAACCACGCAAACCTGCGCATTACCGTGCTAGTGCTCATGGACCTGCTTACACTATCCACAGTGTCCAACCCAGATTGAAGGGATTCTTGCATGGCTTCCTTTCCATCTCTAGCGATGGCTAGAAAACCTTCCCTTTCTTCCCCTTCTGGTATGTGCTCCGCCGCCATTGCGATGCACTCCCACAGAGTGTATGGAAATTTTCCCAAGGCAAATGTGGAGTTGGCAGATATTAATGCCATGCTCCCGGCTGAAAATACCTTCCGTGCCCAACCATCCACACGCTTATCGTCCCTGTCTGGAGGGATAGACGGGTACGTACGTTTGCTGGAAGCTGTGGCTGCCTGTATGACCAGACTCTCGGAAGTTGGATGTTTTGACAGATAGCCAGGGTCGCTACTGGCTGGGCAGTATTTTGATGCGAGGGACTTATTTACCGAAGGAATGGAATCCAGAGTTTCCAAATTCTTGGCCACCCTGTTTTGTAAGGCTACATGAAAAGGTAGTACTGGGTTCAGTGGGACCATGGTCCAATATGTCTTAAATCGTCTTGGACGAATTGGGAAGGTGGTCTAGCCCATCCCAAGTAATCTACCACCTTGGACATTAACTGGCGGTAAAATGGACTGGCATGCTCTCCTGCTCTGGTCTACCAAAGTCATTCTCAGGAGAAGTGTCAATGCCACTTGCATTATGTAAAGACTCCACCAAATCCCTCATTCTGCTTCCCTCTGAGATCAAGCATTCTGGGACATTTGGGGTGCCATATTCCAATCCAAAAAGTACATTTTCCTCATCGGATCTCTCCTATTCCTCAAAAATTGAGGTCAAGGATTTGAAAAACTCCTTCCTAGGGAGCGGCTTGAACACCTTCTCTGGGAGAGGAGGAGGAAGAGGTGTAGTACCAGACTCTGAAGAAATTACATGTTTTGTAACTTTCTCCTTCTCTTTTTCTGGTTTCCCTGGCTTAGCTGGAGCCTTTGGCGCAGAGGGTTTCGGCGTTGACGTCGACAGGGTCTGCTTCAAGGGCGTCGAGGCAGTCTTGGACGATTTTCCCTTCGAGGTGTGATAGGTCTCGGACGGCGTGGGTGACCTCGAGCGGTCGACTCGACTCGAGCGTTTATCGCTCGGCATCCTGGAAGGTTCCCTATCCTTCCTTTTACGATCACCTGAGCTCGATGGCATGCGAGTGTCGGAGCGATGACGCTCCCAGCCGGCTTCTGAAGAAGACACGGACCGAGGCTTCGCCTTCTCAAACACCTCCATCATTTTGACCCTGAATGCTTCCCACTCTTCGGAAGACAAATGTTTCGTGGGGCATTTCATCCTTTTCGGAGACTCGTCTGACGAGGTAGAGGGAGACCTGTGACGTTTTTTCTTCGATTTTTTTGACGAAGACAAGCGATGAGAATCGCTTCGGGATCTAGAGCGATGCCTTTCGCGTCGAGGAGATTTCTCCTCATGGGGTCTCGACTCGACTCGACGCTAGAGGCTTTTCGATCCTTCCGACCTACCTCTAGCTTTCCTCTCCTTTCTCGCAAGGCCTTCCCCGTCATCGCCTGACACTTCGAAAAGGCCTCCATGTCGTGGCCTTCTGCGAGGCACCACAAACACTTGCGGTGCGGGTCCGTGATCGACATTTTTGAGCCGCATGACTTGCATTTCTTGAAATGCAATCTCGGGGTCGTGGTCGGTGTCGATGACTAGGACACATTTCTTATTATATTTCTTCACAGAACTCGAGGCGCGCTGAATGTCCGAAGCAACGTAACTGCGGAAAAACGGAACTGAGGCCAATGGGCGGCGTGCGTGCTACTTGTACACCCGATGACGTCACCCTCGACGGAGGCCTTCGAGGGACCATCGACTCGACGACATCAACGCACGGCGCCCTCTGCCCAAAAGAATTCCGAAGAACAGCAAAGCTGGATGGAATACATCTAAGATGAGGAATACGTTGGAGGACACAATCCACTTGAATGTTGTCTTCTCCTTGGCATGTTCCACTATGGCTATTTGCCAATACCCTGCAGTGAGGTCAAATGTGCTGAGGTACTTTGATGCACCCAAAGTATCCACCAGCTCATCAGTTCTAGGTAAGGGGTGCGCACCCGTCTTGGCGACAGCATTCAGAGCCCTGTAATCCACACAGAACCTCAACTCAGAGGAACCTGCTTTTGACACCAGAACAATAGGACTGGACCAAGGACTACTTGAGGGTTCAATCACCCGAAGATCTAACATCTTGTTGACCTCCGTCTTGATGCAACATCTCACCTTATCTGACATCCTGTATCCCCTACTTTTGGTAGGTACACTATCTCCTGTGTCAATGTCATGTTTGCAACAAGGTGTCAAACTAGGAGCTACGGGAAACAAAGGGGAGAATTGCCTCAGCAAACTTCTCACCTCTTCTTGTTGAACAGACTGTCAATGGAGCTGTCTGAAGGACTGCCCTGCAACAGATCAGGAAGAGGTTCTGACTCTTCCTCCTCTACATCTGAAGCTAACCGCAGTGCAGCTGTTTCAACTTGTGGGATGAAAACCTTCAACCTATTCACATAGAACACTTTTGGAGTCTCTCCAGCCCTTCCAAGGTCCGCTAAACAGTTAACCTCACCCAGCGACTCCACTGAGTAAGGGCTGGACCATTTATCCTGTAAGGCTCTAGGTCTATCGGGACTTGCTGGTCTGGTGTAAAGTTCATAAGGGAAGCCTTCTGGTCATACCAGAGTTTGCCCAGCCTTCAACTTGTCACTAGCCTGACTCATCAGGAGAACCATTCCCTCCCTTAGACCTAGCACATAGTCCACTACATTGGTAGTGATAGGGGGAGTAGGCATCTCCCACCCCTCCTTGACTATAGCCAAGGGTCCCCTTACAGGGTGACCAAAAAGAAGCTCATAGGGGCTGAAGCCAACCCCCCTCCTGAGGTACCTCTCTGTAGACAAACAACAGGCATGGTAAAAGGAGATCCCATGGTCTCCTCTGATACTCTTCCAGAGCCCCAATCATGCTTTTGAGGGTTTTATTGAACTTCTCAACTAAGCCATTGGTTTGCGAGTGATGTGCGGAGGAAAACTTGTAAGTAACCCCACACGCCTTCCACGTGGCTTGCATGTACTTGGACATAAAATTGCTGCCCCTATCAGACACAACTTCTTTAGGGAAGCCAAACCTAGTGAATATGCCAAGCAAAGCTTTTGCAACTGACTTGGCAGTTACAGTCTTTAATGGGATGGCCTCAGGATACCTAGTGGCATGGTCGACCAGCACCAGGATAAACCTATTGTCCGAGGATGTTTGAGGGTCAAGGGACCAACTATGTCAATCCCTACCCTTTCAAATAGTACCCCCATAATTGGGAGTGGTACCAGAGGAGCGTGTATTGTTGTGCCACTTTTCCCAGATAAATAGCATGTGGCAAAACTCCCAAAGTTACTTGGGGAATTCAGGCGTGGACCCCTTGCTAACTATTCTTAGAGAGGCACAGCTCCACCCTACTGATGAGGTCCAACCAGACCGAAATACGTGTCTGGGGTTGCTGTTGGTACTCTTGTTCACAGGAGAATTGCTTAGCATTTCCGTGCTGGACTGCCCTAGGGCAGGACAAAAACTGATAGGTTTTTAGATATTTCTCCTCTGTGAAAGATAGTGAGCTAAAAATTCTGGGTAAGTCTCTCATAACCAGGACTAATGTCCGGCAGAGGGACTCCCAGGACCCCCCCCCCCTTGTTTTTTGCATGTGGCAAAACTCATGCAGTGAATTTCTACGTGCACCCCCATCTTGGGCCAGTAGAAGTGCATGGCTAACCTTTGCTTGGTTCTCTTGATTCCAAGGTGACCAGCAAAGGGGATTCCATGCGCCAGCTGCAAGAGGAAGGGTCTTACGTTAAGGGGAACCACCAACCTCCTATGGTCTCCTTCTGTAGACTCTGTGGGCTCACTGTAGAGCCCACCTTCCCAATAAATCCTGTGCTTCCCAGGAGGTTCAACCTCAAGCTGGGAGCAGGCCTGTTTCCTTAGGCCTTCCAAAGATGGGCACTCACGTTGGCCCTTACTAAGCTCAACCCTATCAAGACCACCTTCAACCAATAAACTTTGGAGTTCAGGATGGTCATGTGGATTAAGAATTTCAGGCAACACCTCTTCCTCGTCAGGTTCAGGTGTTTGGCCAACTTCCTCCACCTCAGTGATAGGTGAGTTAGGGCAAATGTTTGCTTTCCTTGTCTTGTCTTTCTTTTTTTACATTTGTATTAGTTTCTCACAAACAAACATAACAAAACCTTGCAGTACATGTTTTAACATTTAAAAAAAATTGCGTATATTATTCAACGTCTACTGCGTACCCGTTTCCCCCCGCACCCCCACTTCGACCAGTCTTGAATGGGCCCATATAGTGTGGCCACTAAATATTTCCAGGCTGTCAGGGTTTCTGCTTCTTCCTCCCCTCCCCTGTTTCCCGCTTCCTGCCACACTGCTGTTTCAGTTTCGGTCCATTTCTGAAGGTCTTTCAACCAGACTTCTATCCTAGATCTGATGCATGCCTTCCATTCTATGGCGATTCTACGCTTGGCAAGTATGTATGCCAGATCCTTCAGTTTACTCAAATGCTTGGATTGGCGTGGCCTAGGGAATCCTTCCACCAAGTATGCCCATACTGATTCTACATCTATCTTAATCCCTTTCTCCTCCAACCAGTGGGCCACTTCCCCCCAGAATTTTCCGATTTCAGGACATGCCCAGAAAATACGAGTCATCCCCGGGTTTTCCTCTCGGCATTTGGGGCATGTCTGTCGTTCTGCCTTCTTAAATTTAGCTATCTTTTGGGGTGTCATATGCCCGGTGGGTTATATACAGCTGTATTTGCTGTAATCTCACATTCCTGGACACTTTCTTGTGGTACCCTGGAGCCCGCTCCCACATCCCATCACTCATGGGTATCCCAGCCTCCTCCTCCCAGTCATTCCTCAATTGTGCCACTTCCTTTCCCGCTTTGGACATCAACAGCTCATATATTCTGGATATCTCATGCCCTCCTTCTGCTATATCATATATGGTTTCTATGGCGTCATTAGGCTGCTCTTCTAATGCCACTTCCGACCATTTATCTCTTATCTGCCGCACCACTCTGTTATATGTGATATATTGCCCTTCATGCAATCCTGTTTCCTCCATCAGCATCTCGAATCCTTTATCTTCCCTTCCTGCCATATATCCCCCAGTGTTACAATTCCCACTGGTTCCCGGTACCTCCTAATCAACCTCAGTTGCTCATCCCCTCCCGCCAATGTTACCAAGGGCACTTGTGGGGAACACGGGTTTGGGTTCTCCATGACCCGACAAGCTCTGTGCCATCCATCCCAACACCAACATCCTGGAGCGCTCTTTCAATTCTAATTCAGGCAAACATATCATTTCCTTCAGGTAGTACTGAGGACACTAGTCTCAACAATCTCGATTCTGGGGTCGGATCTTCTGATAACCATTTGGCCACATATTGTAGTCGACTAGCAAGGTAATAGATCTCATAGTTTGGCAGTTTAATACCCCCTTTATCATATGTATTTTGCAACTTCCAAAGGGCTAATCTATTCCTGGTCCCGTGCCACAGGAATTCCCTGCATATGCTTTGTAGCTTGATAAAAAATCTTCTCGGTATCAAGTATGGTATGTTCCCAAAGAAGTGTAATAATCTCGGCAATAACACCATTTTTCAGCAGCGCCCCTCTTCCCATCATTGCCAAGGGGAGCTTAGCCCAGAATCTCATATTACTTTCAATAATCTTAACCGCTCTCTCCACGTTATGCTGATGTTCTGCCTCCACCGTATGATGAATGTCTGTCCCCAGGTATCTGAACTTGGTGACCTGCCACAGAATTTGCAGGATCGGTAATTTATCTGGTGTGACTCCTACATACCTCCCAAGTGGGAATAAGCTGGATTTTGTAGGATTCACCGCTTTGCTAGATAGCAATGCAAATCGCTCCATCACTTCCAGGATGTATTAGAGGTTTTCTTCAGGGTATCGTAGATACAGCAGCATATCGTCTGCATATAGCAAAACCAAATGCGGCTCCCCTTTGATGTTAATCTCTATTACCACATACTGCTGCCTTAGGTATATTGCCAGGGGTTCCAGCGCCAGAATGTACAGCATTGGGGACCACGGGCGTCCTTGCCTAGTACCCCTACGCAGTTGCCATCTTTCCAAAATGATCGCCCCTGTTTTGACTCTGGCTAGCAGTGCACTACATAGTATTTAACCCATTTGAGGTACCCCGGCCCTATCCTGTAGTTGGTCAGGGCGGCAGTTAGCCATGGCCATTTGACCGAATCAAAGGCTTTTATCACATCCAGCAATGCTATTGCCATCTCCCCCGGATTCCGTTCTGTGTGCTCTATAACCCGGTGAAGTCTTCTAAGGTTGTTGAATATGTTCCTGTGCAGGACGTATCTGGTCTGATCGGGGTGTATTAATTTATTAATGATCTGTTTCATTCTATTTGCCAGAACCGCTGTAAGCATTTTGCTGTCTTGATTCAGCATCGATAACGGTCTGAATGAACCGCAATCCTTGTTTAGCTTATTGGGTTTGGGGAGTGGGATAATAATCTCCTCCCAGGGATTCTGGTAACCATCCTGTTTCGAATGCTTCATTAAGCATTGCTAGCAGCGGGGGGGAAGCACCTCATTTCTATACAGTTTATAAAACTCACTAGGTAATCCGTCCGCCCCCGGTGTCTTTCCTGTGGGTAGTTGTACTACCACCTCTTCCAGTTCGAGTAATTGGGGCGTCTAGGTCCTCCCGCTCCTCCGCGCTTATCTGTGGCATATCTTCCAGTATATCCATTAACTCCCTAAAGTCGCTCCCTCCTTCATCCCCATACAATCTTTGATAGCATCCCAGGAACTCACGGTTTACGCCCTCTTGGGTGTCCACCATGTGTCCATCCTCCCCTGTTATTGCTCTGATCACAGGTCTGGGAGTCACGCTTTTATACAACCATGCCAACACCCTTCCTGGCTTATATTCACCCGCATGTTGCTTCTCCACATACTTTTTATAACTCAGATTACATAATCTCTCCCAATGTCCTTCACACTCCCGTTGCAGTTGGCTTATGGTGTCTGCATCCTCCTTAGTGCTACCCCCTCTCCTCAGGGCTGTTTCTAGCCCGATTTCTGCCTTCTTCAGTTTCTCTGAAATGCCTCCCTGCAGTCCTCTGGTCTTAGCTACTGCTATCCCTCTCACCACCACTTTAAAGGCTTCCCATAACGTGCCTTCCGATTTACACTTCCTGCGTTGATCTCAAAGTAACTTACGATCTCTTCTCTTAGGTCCTTCCTAAACATTGTATCTTTCAGTGCTTCAGCTCTGAGCCACCACGTTGGGATCCTTGCTCTTGGAGGTCGGTATTGCCATGCAAGGACCAGGGGCGAGTGGTCCAATAGGACCCTCGCCTTGTATTCTATCTGTACTATTTCCGCCGTCACCTCCTGTGTGGCGAACATGTAGTCCAGTCTTGTGTACAGGTTTCGTGGGGTGGCATAATTTGAGTATTGTCTTTCTAGTGGGTGATGCACCCTCCATATATCCTCCAACCTGAAATCTGTTAACAGACTCTGCAAGGCCCTGGCAGCAGGGGCTGGCTTGTCTTGTTTACCATCTGATCTATCTACATTCAGGTTTTGTATACAATTGAAATCACCGCCCCAGATCACCGCCCCTCCCAAATGCGAGCCCGATTTATTGTATAGGGTCTTAAAGTATGCTGCTGTATCCTGGTTCGGGGCATATGTATTTATGATACTTATTTCTTTATTTTCCACCAGCCCCCGTATTACCACCATTCTCCCATCCTCTTCAACCGTGGACTGTGTCAATTGAAATGGGACATGTGGTGCCACCCAAGTGATCAGACCTCTGGCATATGCCGAGTATGTTACCCCAATGACCGTCCCCTTGCACTTCTTCTGAATCACCTCTAATTTCCTTTTTGTGAGGCGAGTCTCCTGTATTGGGCTATATTTATTTTCTGCCTTCTTAGACAAATCATGACCTTATTCCTTTTTAGGTAACTATTGAGCCCCCCCGACGTTCCAAGAAATTACCTTAAGGTCCCCCATTTTCTGGTGACGTCCCTCCCCCTTCGTACGTCTTCAACCTCGCTCTGTAGCACTGACGCTCGCGTCTGTATGCTTGTTCCCAAACTTAACTACCCCTACTCATTACCACTGCAACTTCCCTCCCTCTCCCTCCCTTCCCAGCCCCAACTCAGTTTCAAACTCCCCACCTCCCCCTCCCCAACTGATGCCCAGCTCCATCCCTGGATCTCAGGCCCCCCCCGCATCTAGCCCTTTTTCTTGGCGTTGCCACTACACGGGGCACTGCGGGGATATGTCGCCCTACTGGCGCTCCTACTACTCTACCTATTGGGGATAGGTAGACTAGGACCACTGTCTCCTATATTGCTCATGATCACTGCGCACTTGCTGCTCATTTTCAACGTACGTGCTGCTATATTCCAGTCCAACAAGTCCGCCTTTCAAAAATATCAATGCAAGTACACCCGCCCCAAGCAATATCAAACATGGCGCTGTATCACTTATCCTGTCCGTCTCGCTCCTGCCCGCCTTCAGACTCCGGACAGCCTTGAGTGTCCATCCAGCATGCCGCCTCCTCCGGGGTGTCAAAGAAGTGTGTCTTGCCTTTGTGGAGGACCTTTAGTCTTGCAGGGTACAACAGCATGTATTTGAATCCGGCTGTTCGCAGTCTTCTCTTCACCGCCACGTAACTGTAGCGCTGTCTCTGCACTAGCATGGTGTAATCCGGGTATGCATTAACATTCGACGACGCCCGCGTTATCGTTCCACCTTTCCGGAAGAATTCCAGGATCTTTTCCCTGTCTTTGTAGTTTAATATCTTTGCTATGATTGCGCGGGTTGGTGCCCGAGGTTGGGGCCTCCTTGTCTGGGCCCCAACCTACGCGTGTTCAATTGCGAACCCCTGGGAGAGCTTGCTTGCCCCAATTTCCCGGATTATCATATGCTCCACGTAGTCAGTGGGGTCAAGGCCTTCTTATCCTTCCGGTAGGCCCACTACACGTATGTTGTTGCGTCTCGGTCGCCCTTCCGCTTCCTCCACACAACTTTCTAGGTTGCGCACCTGTTGCTGTAGTATATGGACCTCTTTGGCGTTAGCCATGCCGACGTCGGTGTTGGTCTTCACCTTGCTCTCTAGGCCGCTTGTGCGCTCTGCCAATGTTCTCACATCCTGTCTCAGTAGATGGACATTGATACTGACTGCATCAATTTTGAATTCTAGAGCTGTTTTTAGTTCTACCATGGCCGCGTCGTTCTTACTCCCCCATGAGGCTTTAAGCTCGACTATGGCCTTCAGGATCTGGTGGTCGTTCCGCTGCAGGGTGGTTGTCCCTCGGGAGTCACCTTTCGCATGTGTGGTTGCTTCTGGTGATTGCGACGGTTTAGTAAATATGTCCATCGTGGGGCGCTTCCCTTTGACCTTACTGGCCTTGGATGTCATCTCTCTTGCCGTCTCTCTGGGTCACACTGCGCTATACTATTCGGTACTTCCTCCGACCTCTTCTCTGGGAGTTTCTCCAAAGCTGATCCATGTTCCCCGCGTGAGCTAGCAGTTAATATATTCCATCGCATTCCCCGGGACACTTATTCCTCGTTTTCTCAGCCACCTCTTCCGTCGTCGTTCAATTTTTATAGGTAGCAGCACTCCCCAGTATACATTGGTTCTAGGCAGTGTTGCGGCACCTGTTCATGAGCTGTGCCTACTCCGGGCTGCAGTTGTAATTCGTGTCTCACGCAGCGCCACGTCAACACACGTGCCTTTCCCAGCTCTTCGTGGTGCGCTCTGCTTTTACAGCCTGCTCTTGTTCTTGTAGCTACCCCCACTGGCTTCTGCGGTCTGCTACTAGTTGTTTTTATTATGAGCCTCAACTCAGAGGGCATTGTCTCAGGCGCCACCACACCTTCCAGGAAATCCCGGTGTCTCGTGATTGGTTCATACCGGTCTAATTCTGCCCCAGCGTTACCTTGATTATTCCTTGCGTGGTCCCTAGGCTTCCGTTTCCTTAACCTTTTCTGTGTGTGTTATTTAGTGGAACCCTTCCTTCTCCTCCATAGCGTGAAGCTGCGCCCACCATGGCATCTGGGCTCTGCCTCTCCCTTTTTTTCCTGGGGCAGCGTATTTTCCCAGAATATCGGACCAGTTCTGTTTTTCTCACCGGGTCTGTAATGCCGTCTGTTATCACCAGGCCTCTCTCTGATGTTCTATTGTCATTCTCATTTTAATTCCTCTTCCACCTCACAATCCCTTTCGGCGCTTGCCTCCGTCTGGGCATCCCCCCCTTGGGACCAGTTAGTCTTGTACCGTCATTCACGGCATTGCTCTTGTATCTTGTTAGCACATCACCTTTATGATTACCGTGGATCTCCCGGGCCCAGCTTGTAGGCAGCGTTACATATGCGATGCGCACACTCTGCCGCCTTCCAGCGCCCGAGGCGCTCGCCGAGCTCAGCCCCTTGATGTGGGTCTCTACTCAGATTAGCTCCCGCCAGCCGTATGTGGCCGCGTACAGGGGGTCTAGACGTTCGCATGGTTCTCTGCTCCGTTTGTTCACTGTGGCAACGTTCCACAGAGCCGGAGACTTGCCCCCTCCTCAGTCACCCGATCACTCGGGCTGACATGCTTGCTTATTCAGGGCCGATTTCATGTCCCATGCAGGTCCAAGTGCTCACAAGGCTTTCTCGGCACAGCTGCCGTTAGCCGCTTCCGTAGGCACTCCTTATGATTCGGTGGTCCGCATTGCTGGGTTTTGACGAAAGCTTGCAACAGTGTAACACCGTTGTGTTCACTTTGTGGCAGTCCAATCATGCACACGCGATATGACCCAACACGCCAGCTTGACTCTGATTCATCGCGCTGTGCGATGGGCTCTCTCCTCGTCGAGTGCACTGACAAGTTCCTTTGTTCACTGGCATCCGCCATCTTGATGCCATCTTCGCTGGATCGTGTATCTGCACTTATGGGACCATATCTACCGACTTGCTCATCTGTTTCGCTTCATTATGCGCTCATTCTGCTCTCCTTGTTTTCCAACAGCTGCCAGCATATTTTCTACGCGTTTCAGCCTTCTTTTTGGTCTCGTGCATCAGGATCTATGTCAGATTTATAGGTGGTCACGGGAAGAGCTGCCTACTCCATGGCAGTTAGGCCACGCCCCCCTTGTCTTTCTTGACTGCTTTAGCCTTGGAATTCCCCTTTGGCTTGGCTTTGCTCTTGGCCAATGCAGCCCTTGTTTGTGACCTTGTGCATAGTCTCTCTGCTGTGTCACCCACAAGACCCAAGTCTCTGAAATCATTCACCAGCAAGACCTTACCTGGGACTTGCCTCTGTATGCTCACTGGAATCCTGACCATTGTACCACTGTTAGTAAGATTTACAGGCATTATTGCAAACCTGAGAGGGGGCCATCAGCTAACGTGGTGGCCATCAGGGGGAGCTCTGGCAAGCGCCTCTCAGTTTCCCAATGTGGAATCCACCACAGTTCTGCTGGCCCAACGATCCCTAAGGGCAGGAGTATCTACTCCACTGATTATCACACTGTCCTTGAAGTAGTGCTTGGTGTTATCTGGAATGCTAGCATAAGCCTCAGACTTTAGGCTCCCAGGAACTCAGGGAAACTAGGACTACCTCAGATTCTATCCCACTGGGGAAGGAGTCTGAGGAGAAGGATGCCCCTGTGATCTCTTCCTCCTCAAAGAAGGGGAAAGCCAGACTCACGGAGTGGACCCCCAAGGTTTTGACCTTACATCTGGGGTCCCCCTTCACATGGTAATTTGCTCTACAAGCCACACAAGATCCACTGCTCTTGTGACTTAGGGTGGCTTCCTATAACCAAAGTTTGGTCTAGGAGTATAACTCACTACCCGGAACATTCTCTTGGAACTTACCCTTGAATTTCTTTTTGTGGCTCTTTTGAGAGGAAGTTTCATCAGATCTCCCACCCTCTTTACAGTTGTGCTTTTTCCCCTCCTCATGCTTACCAGGAGATGTATTATTCTTATGGACAGTGTGTGACACCCATAAATCTGCTGCAATGGCCAGCTTCCTAGGATCTAACTCCTTTGAATCAGCTAAGTGCTGCTTAGGCTCAGGGGAACAAGATACAAAAATATGTTCAAGCATGACCAAACATATCGTACCCTCAAAGGTGGAGACCTTATAGCCTTCAACCCAGCCAGTCAAGTTTTTGAAGGAATCAGTAACATAGGACACCCAAGTGTTACCTTCTTTCTTTTTGTACACTCTGAATCTTTTTAAGTATTGGCCATGAGTCTTCACAAATTTTAAGATGAGTTTGCTAATTAACTCTACTCTTTCAGCCTTAGACATTTCAATAAAAGCACTGCAGCCAGAATGGGGTAGTCGACTGAACAACCATGCAATCTAGTCAGCATCCACAACCTCTTGAACTTCACATGCATACTCAAATGCAGTCAACCAGTCCATAATGTCATTCTTCTCATCTAAACACTGAGCAGATCTTTAGGAAACCGTGGATGAGAGGAGGACCCAGACCCATGCCCAGATCCCTTGGAGAAGCCAGTTGAAGCCTGAAGCTTAGCCAGTTCCAACTGGTGATCCCCGTCCTTCCGTTTTTCTGCCTGCTCAACTTTCACCTTTGCCATGTTGAACTCAAGCTTCTTCTGCTTAAACAGCACTTCTTAAATTCAGCATGGCATCAGCATCAGTGCTGGCAGAGGAAACTTGCGACAACCCAACACATCATCCCGGTCATCATGGACCCCATGGATGAGTGCAGCGACAGATCTGTCAGATCTGTCAGTGAGAGCAGACCCCGCCACCTTCTGCACTTTCATCTGACTTAATGGCCTCGAGTTGCACCTCTTGCCAATCCACGATCCTTTGGATCATTTCACCCTTTGTACCTTGAGCAGATAAGCCTCTCTTGGTACACATTATTCTCAATGCTTCTGACTTGGAAGCACTTAAGGTTATGTTGGTTATTGTTTCTATGTTTTAAGATAAGGTAGTTGGCCTTTACTTTTGTGTTACTATTAAGGTCACTATGTGTCCTGGGTAAGTGTAATCGGAGCACCTTTACCAATGCGCAACACAGGGTACCTTCGATCCTATCCCACCACTGTACACCAATTTGCTAAGACGGATTTCTGAACTCTGACCTGGTGGGCAGAGATTCAGAAGGCCAGCCTAGCTTCTTGGAACAGTGTAACCTTCGGGATAAGCCAGACCAATCGAGGTAGCATTGGCGACGGTCAAGACTAGGTCTCAGGAGGGGTGAGGGTGATCGAAAGCCCACAATGAGCACACACAGTGGGATTATTTGGAAAGGGCATGGTGAGCAAGAAGGCGAGCGGGAGGAGAGGGAGAGACTGCGCACATGGCTGCCTGCACCAAACCGGAGATTGTAAAGGGCACAGGGCCAGAAGCTTTCCCCAAAGGCCTTCTGAGGATGTCCCAACCCTGGGTAATAGCTCCACTGGATATTGGCCAAGAGGAACAGCGGACATACAGGGCCAATAGGTGAGCCAGGAGGAATTCCACAACAGGGTAGGCTGGGCTATAAAAAGCCATATGCGGGACATATGGCAGCACATGCACCCAGAGGAAAGACGGTTTACCTTTTACTCGGCTCCAGTAGAATTGACTGCATATATACCTCAAGGCGTCTGTGGAACAAAGCATTGGGCTTGCAGAGGAGGTGACAGGTGTTCGAGTGAGGACAGGAGCAGAGAAGGTGGAACAAGAGACCAGTGAGGCAGGGAAAATGGGTTGAGAAGGATTGCAAGAAGATTGTTGAAGTGGTGTGAGAGTGAAGATAAGGTGTTAGGTCTGAGAGGGTGGTACCAAATAAGGTGGTTGAGAGAGAGTGGAGGAAGGAGAGAAAGTCTCGAGATAAATAAATATATAAATATAAAAACTATAGTGTGGCAGGAAAATCGAAAAAAAACTTGCTAATAACATTTGATTTGTACAACAAATTTGGCTACAGTTTTGTACGTGCAGGTTCTCCCCACCCCCCGACCGAAATGTTTGGTAAAGATTTGTAACAAAATAAAAGGAGGCCACCAGGGGGCCCGCTGTCTGACAGCTTTGGCGTGATCCTCCCGTGTCGTGGGCCCGCAAAGTGGCTTGAGCCCCACTTTTTCGCCCCCCTCCAACACCCGTCCCACAGACTGAACAGATCGTTGTGGGAATCCCTGCTGCACCCGCATCTCCAAAGACGGGCAAAATCGTCCCTTTATGGACTGGGAAATTACTGCCAAACTCCGCAGCGAAACCTAAATTGTAGGATCCTGCGTGGGTGGGCGTGCTGAAGACAGACGCAGCCCACATGCGGGACACCGGCGCCCGGGAAAATGAAGGAGACAGATCGAGTGTGGGAGGGGATGTAAGTATGTGCCCCCCTCCTCGGTACAACCAGTGCTAGTTCCGGTGGAGGAGGGAGGACCCCCCCTACTCATCAGCTAGGTGGCCGGTGTGCACGTTGAAGTCGGTCCGCCTGGGGGAGTCCCCACCTGCAACTTCAGCGGAAAGCTAGGAGAGCGCCCCCACACCCAAGTGCGACCGGATGGAGACTGCAGGCTGGAGCACAAACACGACTCGAGGGCGACTCCCTCCAGGAGGAAGACGGTGTAAGCGAGGGGCCCAAATACACCCGGAGACTGGTGGGTGACCTCATACCACTATTGCCCAAGAGGCATAAAGCCCACACAGGGGCCCACAAGAAAGGAGCTCCCCATACTGAGGTGTTATCTGGATGCAGCCTACAGCCTTGGTGGATTGGAGCTGGGGGCTTAACTGGGAAGGATGGAGATATCCTGGAGCAGCAGGGGGGACCCTGAGTTGATGGACAGAAGGAGCCAGAGGGCAAAAGGAGAAAGGGTTAGCCCTGAACATACCAGGGGCATCCATGACGACATCTGCACCCTCTCTGCGGTTTGAGGACATTGACGACTCAGAGGAGAACTTTGGAAGAAGACTTCCCCCGGCAGTAGCAGTGGGCTATTTGCTGGAGGCAAGGGACCCCCCGCCCTTCTGAAGGGGAAGAAGAAGTACTAGGCCGGTCGTGGGAGGTGAGGATCCCCCAATTCCGGTGCGTGTGCCCGCTTCCCGGGCCACGGACAAAGGGGACACCCTCTGACGCAAAGGCATTTTTAAAGGCAAAGAGAGCACCAACACCCTCCGACTACGGAGGAGGGCACCCAAAAGGAGACCCGTTCGGGACAGCAGGAAGAGGTTATGGAGGCAAGGTTGAAGTTGGCCGCCTATAAGTAAGCACCAGGTGGTCCGGGAGTTTGCGCCGTAGCGCAGCCCAACATGGCTACCGCCCCAGAGGAATCTGCAGCTAAGAAAGATGCTGCCGCACTAATGAAACAAATCAGGAACATGAGAGTGGATAATGTGAACAGGGTGGATAGGATCGCCCAAAGAATAGACAAAATGGAGGAGAGACTGGAGGAAGTTGAACACAATCAATCCTCCCTCGACACCCTAGAGAGACAAATGGACATGCAGATTTCCGAAACGGAGCGGTGCAAGGAAGAGGACAGGATGAAGATGGACGATTTGGAAAACCGTGAGAGGTGGAACAACCTTAAACTTTTTTGGTATCCCGGATCGAGAGGGGGAAACAGAGCTAGATCTGAAGAAAGCATTACACAAGGTCACAAAATTGGTCTTCGAGGATGACACCACTTACGGAGCTAAGATTGAACGTATTCACTGTGCGGGCGGGGCCCCGGGAGGCCAGAAGTCGGTCCTCGCCCGGTTCCACAAGTACACCGGAAAAATGAAAAGCCTCCTGAGGGTGGGGCGCTGAATGTAGAGGGCATGAACTCGCCCACAAAAAGGTCTTTGATGGCAAGGGAGTTTCGTAGGGCTGGCCTAGACGTTATGTTCAACCAGGAGACTAAACACGCTAGAGGGGAAGAACGTAGGATCTCCAGCAGGATGCTGGGTCAGGAATACTGGGGTCACTGTCAGACCATCATCTGGTATCAGTGGACCTGAAATTGGCACGGGATGGTACCAGGGGGTCCAAATGGAGATGCAACGAATCCCTGTGGAAAGACCCGGTGTTCCACGTGGAATTGACCAAAGAGATTGAGTAATTTTTTAAAAACAAATGTGTGTCAGTCCCTGCTCTCCTCTCCATGGATGCTGGAAAGGCCTTTGACCGGGTTGAGTGGGGCTTTCTCAGGGAAGTGCTGGACAAAGTAGGCTTGGGCTCTAGGATCATACTAGGTATAATAGCAGTTTACGCATCCCCCCCCAGGATTGTGTGGCATTTAATGGGGATTACTCCCGCTGGTTCGCCCTGAGTAGGGGCACGAGACAGGGGTGCCCACTCTTCCAGATCCTATTTGTGCTCTCCCTGGAACCACTAGCTCAGAGAATAGAGAAGACCCCTGCGTAGAGGATTCATGGTGGGGGTGGAATACAAGGTTGTGTTATACGCAGACGATCTGCTTATACGTGTGGGGAACCCCCTGGCCTCCATACTGAGGGTGGTCTGGTTGATTGAGTGGTATGGAGACCTCTCTGGTTTTACGATTAACATGGCTAAATCAGTCTTGCACCCCCTTGATAAGGATGGGGATGGAGACATAAATAGGTTTGCTCCACTGGGGTTAATGGTCAACCTGGGCACACTGAGATACTTGGGGATTCACCTCACGAGGGATGTGGGAGACTTACTTCAAGCCAACTTTCCCACACTTTGCCCGGATTTCGGGCTGATCTGGAAAGATGGGATAAACTGACCATATCATGGCTTGGACGTCTCAATGCCCTTAAGATGAACAAGTTACTTACCCCTGGTAGCGTTCTTTCGACTGGATGTTCCGCCCACGTATTCCTCATCTTTGATATTCATATCTCGTCAGCTTTGCTGCTTTGGAAAAAAAATTCTCGGCAGAGGGCGCTCTGCACAATGTCATGGCATCTATGTCCCTCGAGGGTCTCCGTCAAGTGTTGACATCAACAGTAGTATAAATAGGTTGTGCCGCGCCCATTGGCTTCAGTTAGTTTTCTTTGTTCAATCAATTGAGGAAATAACCAGGCGTACCCCAGACTGCAAGCTCTCAGGAAACAGAGTCTAATTCATGTAAATTGTAGGGTGGGGTAGGCTGGGAGGGGTGATGAGGAATACGTGGAACATCCAGTCAAAAGAACGTTACCCGGGGTAATTAACTTGTTCTTCAAATGGATTGTGTCCTCCCACGTATTCCTCATCTTTGCTAGACCTCCAAAGCAGTGACAATTTGGAGGAGGGAGTACCATTTAAATTAATTGTGAATGAAATGAAGGACTGCCTTAGCAAAAAGACCTTATTGAGTGGAAGAGGAGTCTAACCAATAATGCTTAACAAAAAGAATGAATTGACGCCAAGTTGCCGCTGAGCAGATAATTATAGGGACACTCCTTTGAAGAGCTGCATAAGTTGCCATACCCCTCGTGGAATGAGCTTGAAGCCCTTCCAGCGGGTCCTTACCAGCAAGTCTGTAGCACTCTCCAATAGCCAGTGTGATCCACCGGGATATGGTTTGTTTAGTTACTGCCAAGCCCAATTTACAGCCGGTATATCCCACAAAAAGTTGATCATCATGGCAAAATTTTGCCATTCTCGCAATGTAAAAGCTCTGAGCCTTTTTTGGGTCCAGCCTATGCAGCCTCTCTTCCTCTATGCCCAAATGAGGAGGAGGGTAAAACGTTGGGAGTGTGATCTTCTGCGACAAATGGAAATCAGAAACTACTATTTTCGGCAGGAATTATGGTTTAACTCTATCCTTATGAAACATATGAGGTAGCTTGCATGATGGAGCCTGCAACTCACTTACCCTGCAGGCTGATGTTAATGCCACAAGAAGTGCAGTTTTCACAGCTAAGAGCCTTAACGGGCAGGAATGCAAAGGCTCAAAAGGAATAAAAGTCAGAAATGTTAACACAAGGTTTAAATTCCAAGCAGGAACATGGAATGGGACTGCAGGGTATAATTTAGTTAGTCCCTTCAGAAATTGAACAATTAAAAAGGCATTTTAAAATAGGAGACCTCTTCAGAGCAGCGCTCCAATCTAGAGCCCGACATCATTCAGATGTAACAGGAAAGAAAGCACAATACTGAGTGCCACATTGAAAAGGGTCCACATTCATGTCCTTGCACCAGTTACTGAATTTATTCCAACGAAACAGGTACAAGGATTTGGTTGCTGGCCTTTTGGCCGAAAGCAAAATCTCTATTACCTCATGTCATCCGGGAGGTCCCAATCCTTATATCTCAGCCTCTCAGAAACCATGCATAAAGGCTGAGTGTCTTAAACTCTGGATGGAGAACCTGACCTTCCTCTTGCGAGAGAAGGTCCTCTCTTTGTGGAAGACTTATTGGACGGCAGGTGGACATGTCCAGAAGGTCCGGGTACCACATCCTCCTGGCCCAATCTGGGGCGATTGGGATCATGTGTTTCCCGAACTTTCTCAATCTCCTAATTACGTAAGGAATAACAGGGATTAGGGGAAACTGGTACAGGAGTGGAAATTCCCAGTCCACTATGAACGCAACCCCTAAAGCTCCTCTTTGAGGAAATTCCCTTGAGCAGTACTGGTCGCTCTTCCGGCTGTTAACCTTCTTGAACAGATCCACGTGAGGGGGTTCCCCAAAGGATGAAGATCTCTTGAAGCTAGTTCCCACAACTTAGTGTACCTTCTCCGTTTTCATATCTTTTTTGCTTTTATGTATATTTAAGAGTATAAGGAACAAGTTATATGTAACTGTTGTTCTCCAGCATGGGTCTGGCATGGATTCACATGCTCATAAATATTCCCCGTGGTCAGGCCGGGAATCCTCGGTATAGAAAAAAAAAATCAGTATCAGTTTCGTTTCTGATCTGGCTTTCTTAGTAGTAGCCAATCACTGGTCTCTGGGTCATACTGCCCCCAGCCAATGACTACCCTCTCCCAAAGCCCCGCCTCCGGCAGCCATCCTCAGATTTGGTAGCACGTAAAGTGGCAGTATGACCAAGTGAAGAGCCGCAGAGGGGTAGGCGGGAGGGTTCGCATGTGAATCCATGCCAGACCCATGCTGGAGAACAACAGTTACAGGTAAGTAACTTGTTCCTTCTCCAGCAAGGGGTCTGGCATGTATTCACATGCTCATGAATAAGAGAATACATAGCAGTACACACATGCACAACCACGGGAGGTGACAACAGACTCAACATTAAGCAATACAACAACTCAACATTAAGCAACTCTTACCTCCTCACCAGGCTCACCTTAGGCGAACAGGTTCCGCAGCACTGCTTGGCCGACCCTGGACTCCTCCCTGGAGTACCGATCGACGCAGTAGAATCTTGTGAAGGTGTGCGTTGACCTCCACGTCGCAGCCCTGCAGATGTCCAGCAGGGGCACACCAGACAGGAACGCCGTGGTAGCAGCGTTCGCTCTGGTCGAATGGGCTCTCGGACGGCCGGGCAGCTGTCGGTTTGCCAACCGGTGACAGTGCATGATGCAGCCGTAGAGCCATCTGTAAATGGAACTCTTCGAGAGACCCTTTCCTTGATTCACAGTCCCAAAGTTCACAAACAGTTGTGACGTCTTCCGAAAACTCTTCGTGCGGTCCACGTAGAACTTCAGCGCTCTAGCTACATCCAGCGAGTGCAAAGTCCTCTCGGCCGGCGACGAAGGCGACGGGAAGAAAACTGGCAACACCAATGGCTCGTTGAGGTGGAAGTCCGACGGCACTTTGGGCATAAAGGATGGGTGTGTCCTCAGCACCACCATCGTGTCATGAAAAGTCAAGTATGGAGGCTTGCAAGATCGTCGTGCGGAGGTGATGGCCACGAGGAAAGCTGTCTTCCACGACAGGAACTTCAAAGGCGCCGAATGCATAGGCTCAAATGGGGCCCCCATGAGCTTGGTCAGCACTACATTAAGCTCCCACGCAGGGGCAGGAGCCTTCACCGGCGGGAAAGATCGGAATAGTCCCTTCATGAATTCTTTCACCAGGCGATGAGACTACAAGGACGCCCGTCCCGTCGTCCTGGTATAACAGGAGATTGCAGCCAGATGTATTTTGATGGAGGCGTGAGCCAGTCCAGCTTTGGCCAGCGACAGTAGGTACGGCAGTACTTGAGGGGCCGTAATCCGCAGAGGGTTAATCTTCTGTGCACTGCACCAGACAGAGAACCTCTTCCATTTATGTCCGTAGCACTTGAGAGTTGAGGACGCCCTAGCCTTTGCAAGAACCTCTCTGCAGTTGGCCGGGATATCGTACCCTCCAAACTCTAGTGCTGCAGGAGCCAGGCCTGCAAGTTCAGCGACTCCGGGTTGTGGTGAAGAATGGCGCCTCCTATGGAGAGAAGGTCTGCGTCCGTCGGCAGCTTGACTGGTGGGGACGTTGACAAGTCCAGAAGGTCCGGGAAGCAGATCTGCCTCGGCCACGCCGGTGCGACGAGGATCATCCTGCACCGGGACCTCTTGAGTTGGTTGATGAGCCGGAGCAGCAACGGCAGTGGAGGGAATGCATAAAGAAATAGGCCGTCCCAGGGGAACGAGAAAGCATCACCCATGCTCCTCGGCTGGGGGAACCTGCTGGCGAACCTACAGCACTTGGAATTCGTCGCCGTCGCGAAGAGATCGATTTGGGGTTCGCCCCATCATCGGAAGAGTCGATCCACTTGATCCTGGCATAGTTCCCACTCGTGGCACAAGCGCAGCTCCCTGCTGAGTGAGTCGGCGATCGTGTTTTTTATTCCTGCCAGATGAAGAGGCACCAGAAACATCCCTTGGGCGACGGCCTAATGCCACAGATCCTGGGCTTCCTTGGATAGGGCCGGGGACCTGGTTCCGCCCTGCTTCCGGATGTAGAACATCGTGGTGGTGTTGTCGGTGAAGATCCTCACCACCTTGCCCTTGAGGGACGGAAGAAAGTACCTGAGGGCCCAGAACACCGCGCGGAGCTCCAAGATGTTGATGTGGAGAGACTTCTCCACCGGGAGCCAAAGGCCTCTCGCGTGAAGATCTCCGGAGTGTGCTCCCCAACCTTCCAGGGAGGCATCCGTCGTCACCGTCACCTGGTGAGCTGGGGTCTGAAAGTCCGTGCCCGCCGACAGATGGGAGCGGGTACTCCACCACCGGATCGCCTGATGGAACGTCTCGTTGAGAGGGATTCTGTCCTCGAAGCTGCCGGTCGACTGGATCCAGCGGGCGTCGAGGAACTCCTGTAAGGGTCTCATCCGAAGCCTGCAAAGGCGCACCAGATAAATGCAGGAGGACATCATCCCGAGGAGGGACTTGATGGGTCTTACCCTGGGCATGTCCGTGGCCAGCAGACGCTGCACCTTGCCCAGAATGGTCCTGGTCCTTTCCTCCGACGGCGAGGCCAGCCGCGCCACTGTGTCGAGCTTGGCTCCCAGAAACAGGGCGACTTGCGACGGAACCAGGTGGGATTTTGGAAAGTTGATGGAGAATCCCAGGTCTGTGAGCAGCTGGGCGGTCTTCGCAGTGTGCTCCACGGCGAGCTCCCTTGTCCTTGCCCGGATGAGCCAGTCGTCCAGGTAGGGGTAGACGTGGATCCCCTGTAGGCACAGCCGCGCCGCCACCGGTGCGAGGCACTTGGTGAACACCCTGGGTGCCGACTTCAATCCGAACGGGAGGGCCTTGAACTGGTAGTGCCGCCCTTGGACCACGAACCTGAGGAACTTTTGGTGTCTTTTTAGAATGGGGATGTGGAAGTATGCATCTTCCAAGTCCAACGACGACAGGAAATCGCCCTCCTCCAGCTGTCCCAGCACATGCTGGAGGGTGACCATACAGATCTGTGCCTTGATATACTTGTTCAGTTGTCGTAGGTCCAGGATGGGGCGCCATCCTCCCGTTTTCTTTTTTACGAGGAAGTACCTGGAGTAAACTCCGGAGCCCCGAAGCCTCTTTGGGACGAGCTCGATGGCACCCTTCTTGAGCATCGCCCTTACTTCCAACAGTAGTTGAGGGACGTGATTTTCCTTCCTGGCCACGGGTGGAACGCGAGGGCACTTCTTCTGAACCTCGAGGGCGAGCCCTTGTGCCAGGGCGTCCAGCATCCAAACGGTCAGTGGAGATGGACTCCCACACGCTGACGAACCTCACCAACCGCCCTCCCACCGGGGTGCTTCGGCGGGGGCCCGACCCCACGGTTGGTTCAATCTTGTTTGGAGGCCACCTTGCCTCCTTGTCGACGGGCACCACCTGACTTGCCGCGTCCCCTGTAGGCTTCCTGAGACGAAGATCTTGCCGCTTGGCGGTAAGTGGAGGAGCCACTGCCGGATCCCTTGGAGGCACCTTGTCTGCCTCCGGAGCTCCGAAAGGACGGCCGTCGTTGTTGGAGCACTCCCAGTGCCCGGGCAGTCTCTGTGTCTGTCTTGATGGCCTGAAGGGACTCATCAACCGCCTTCCCAAACAGGTTGTTCCCGTCGAAGGGCATGTCCAAAACCTTGGTTTGTACGTCCTGGCGGAAATCCGTGGCCTTGAGCCATCCTCGTCGTCTCAAGCAAACGCTGTTGCCCAACTGACGGAAACCGGTGTCGGCGATGTCCGTTGCCACCATGATGGCGTGGGCCGAAGCAATCTCCCCCTCCTGTAGGATTTCAAGGGCCTCAGCCCTTTTGGCGTCCGGAAGGAAGTCTAACAGAGGGGCGATTTTGAACCACAACTCCCTGTCGTAGTGGGCTACGATAGCCAGGGTGTTGGCCGCCTTGATAATCGTCGCTGCGGATGAGATGATCCGTCGTCCCATCGTGTCCAACTTCCTGCCCTCGCCGTCCGGCGGGGAAGTTGATGTCGAGGCCGATGCCCCCCCCAGCTTTCTTCTTTGCCGCCGCCGAGACGACCGAATCCGGGGTAGGTTGTGCCCGAAGGCACAAGGGGGCAGCGTCGGGGACCCAGTACTACTTCTCGTACCGGTCCCTCTTTGCCGGCGCTGTGATAGGGTTCTTGAGGAGGGCGAGCCCCTCATCCCAGATGTCATCAAGAAGCGGTACGGCGAGGACCGTCTTCCTTTTAGCCTTGCGCCGTTGGTAAAGGAACCCTTCTTTCTTCTTTTCTTCTGGGCAGAGCTGGAAAAGCTCGGATGCCCTGGAAATCATGACATGAAAGGATCCAATTTCGTCGGGCGGGGACGCCCGAGCAGGGGGCGACAGGGGACACGTCCCGTCATCGCCACCGTCGTCATCTGTACCTGTCGTAGCCGTGTCCGTGCCTGTATCATCCCCGTGGGTAGTAGACCGGGGGGAAGGCAGAGCAGGCCGCAGAGGTGGGAGAGGTGGCGTAGGATGCGTCGTCCTCCTCTTATGCAGTGGACTCTCCGAAGGTCCTGGCGAAGGTTCCCCCGTCGGGTCTGGCTCAGGTACCTCCGTCGGGGGAAGGGGCACCCTTGTCCTTATCTCCGAGCATAAGGACTGAATCGCAGACAAAATGGCCACCGAGGTGTCCTGCGGTGCCGGAAACGATGGGCGCGAGGGCTCTCAAGGAGCCTTGTTGGCGACACCGTCGCTCTCGTCGTCACCCTTGTCGGGATCCCTCCTGATGGGCTGGGCCTCTTCCACGACTTCGATGAGCTCTTCTTCAGAGGTCCTGTCCGTATCCACGATGGCCACCAGCCTCTCCCCCACCTTTTCCAACGAGGACTTCGTGGGGGTCTTCTCAATGGGCCTGAAAGACGACTCCCTCTGCGGTGGCAGGGAGACTCTGGGTCCTGAAGGCGCCTCCACTGGTGTAGCCTCCACAGGCTGAGCCAGGGCCGCAGCGACATCCTCAATCGAGGTCTTGGCAGGGTGAATTAAGGCCATCGTCACCTTCTGGACGCCTGGGGCCTTCACCTGGGGGGGGGGGGGGGGGGGGGTCCGAGCATCGCTCCCCCTCTGCCAGAATCTTTGAGATCGACCGGGGCCTCTCCAGAAGCTTTGCCGGGTTCTCGGACTTCCTCTTCCGGAGCGTTGGCTTGTGGTTGATGGTGCCGGGGAGGATGCGCCCTGCCTGGCAGCCAAGGAGCCCGACCGTTCGGCGCTCCCGGTGCACGCGGACTCGCGGTGTTCAGCCTTTTGTTGGGCCCCCGTCGCCGACTTAGAAGACCGCTAAGACTTCTTTTTCTTCTTCTCGCCCGACGGGCTCTTCCCTTCCAGCCAGTTGGCGAGACGGAGGTGGCGATCCTTCATGGTCCGCTCCGACATGTTCCCACAAAACGCACAGTCCTTCTCCTTGTGCGTCTTGTCCTCATGGAGACAATAGAGGCATAACGAATGCGCGTCCTCCTTGAAAACATTCTGAAGCTGGCATCCAGGGCAGGTCCTGAAAAGCTTCCCGGGCGTCGAGCTTCCTTTCTCCTGGGCCATGTCCGGGGTAGGCCTCGGAACTTCTGGAATCCTCCAAAAGCGTAACTCGACGAAATCTTCACCCTTGAGGGGCGTAGAAATCTCCGAAACGGATCCCCGTTGATCGGATGTAGAAATGGTGGAGCTTGAGGCTCTATTTAACCGAAAAATGAAAAAAATCTCCTGAAAAAGCGCAAAAACGCAGCAAAAGCTCGAGAGCTACAGCACGAGGACTCCCAACACTTGAACGTGCGGTAAAAATCTGAGGATGGCTCCCGGAGGCGGGGCTTAGGGAGAGGGCAGTCATTTGCTGGGGGCAGTATGACCCAGAGACCAGTGATTGGTTACTACTAAGAAAGACAGATCATAAACGAAACTGATACTGATTTTTTTCCATACCGAGGATTCCCGGCCTGACGACGGGGAATATTCATGAGCATGTAAATCCATGCCAGACCCCATCCTGGAGAACGTCTCTACTATCTTCGATGTGGTACCAGGTGTCACACACAGTTCTTTCTTGCTGTTCTTCCAGTATACCAGAGGTGAGGCGGTGGGCTCTATAAATGACGAGTACATCTGCCGCTCTATAAATGACGAGTACATCTGCCGCTCTACAGAAGTGTGATGTAACCTTAAATATATAGTCATGGCAGGGACACGAATTAAAAGAAATTCTATATGAACACCCACTGCCCGCCTCCATTTTAAATTGACTGGGCAATTAACGTGCCAAACCTGTTTTCTCTGTTTCCGGAGCCTCCAAAATGTTAAACTGCCATTTTTCTTTCCTTTCTACATAGCCAAGGTAGTAGCAGTAACCATTCTGTTCTTTCAGAAATGTCCACAATTCTGTGTTGCAGCAGGGCAGGCAGGAGTCCTGGTGGGATGTGGTAATATTGTCCCCATATATATGGTCACCATACATAGTGTCGCCGGGAAAAGGTTGTGGCTATATATATATATATGACAATGCATTACTTACCGTAAAAGCATTTCTGATGGTTGTATCTGCTTAGATTCACATGCTGTGCATAGGTCCGACATCCAGTGGTCACTGCGGAGTATTGCATTTTGTTTTTCGTAGTCGAAAAGGGGATGTCGACAAGGCGTGTCTGTAACACTATCCTATAGTGACGTGCGTTGTACCCACAATCCCTCACGCGTCGAGGTCGCCCTGTTTGTATTTTTCTGCCCTGAGGGAGCCTTATAGACGTGAGTGAGTACAGAAAAGAGAGATATAAAAGGAAGTCTATGTTCCTTCCATCCGAGCGGGGAGGAAGGGTGGGCGCATGTGAATCTAAGCAGATACAACCATCAGAAATGCTTTTAGGGTAAGTAATGCATTGTCTTCTGATGTTTGTTAATCTGCTTAGAATCACATGCTGTGCATAGACTAGCGAGCAGTACCCGGAGTTGGCGGTGGGTTATGAGAAGGAACAGTAGAGAAAAGATGTCTTAATACTGCCTGTCCCACCTGGGAGTCAGATCTAGAGTGTGCATCTAGACAGTAGTGTTTTGTAAAGGTGTGCACAGAACTCCAGGTAGCCGCTTTGCAGATGGACTCAAGGGGAACATTTGCAATGAATGCTATGGAAGCCCCAGTGCCTCGAGTGGAATGTGCTCTTGGCTTGAAGGGTAGTTCTCTCTTAGCAAGAGTGTAACAGAGAGTGATGCATTGAACAATCCATCTAGATATAGTGGATTTTGAGACCGCATCTCCTTCTCTTCCTGCTGCCACCGAGACAAAGAACTGATTAGTCTTTCTCAGTGGTCTGGTTCTTTCCATGTAGAACATGACAGCTCTGCGTACATCTAGTGTATGCAGACTTTTTTCTCCCGAGCTGGAAGGGTTTTGAAAGAACGTTGGTAGTTCTATAGTTTGGTTTACATGAAATTTCGAGATGAATTTAGGTGCAAACCTTGGGTGTGTGCGTAGAACCACCTTATCTTTGTGAACTGTTACGAAGGGGTCTAGTACAGAAAGAGCCTGTAGTTCACTTACTCTCCTAATGGAGGTGATAGCTATTAGGAAAGCAGTCTTAAGGGTGATATCTTTAAGAGTTGCCTTGTGCATGGGTTCGAAGGGAGGGCCCATGAGTCTGGAAAGTACCACATTTAAGTCCCATCCGGGAGCTGGGTTAGCTATCGGAGGGTGTATCCTCTTTACCCCCTCCATGAAGGCTTTGATAACTGGTATCTTCCACCACGACACTTTAAGTTGGGAAGTGGTGTATGCAGAAAGTGCCGCTAGGTGGACTTTAATGGAATTGAACACTAAACCTGAATCCAGTAAATGGGTCAAGTATAGAATAATGTCAGTAGGAGAGCAGTCAACTGGGTTGATGCTAGTACCTCTACACCAGATAACGAATCTTTTCCATTTGCTAGAATAGCAGTGTCGAGTATTAGGTTTTCTGGCTTCCCTGAGGATGTCCATACATCTCTGTGGGAGTTGTAAATGTCCAAATTCTATGATCTCAGGAGCCAGGCTGCTAAGTTCATGGTCTGGGGGCATGGATGCAGAGTCCTGCCCTTGTCTTGTGACAGCATGTTGTACGGGCAGGGAAGTTTCATTGGGGGAGATAGGGACATCTCCATCAAGTGAGCGAACCATGGCTGCCGAGCCCACATTGGGGCTACTAGTATCATGGTAACCTGCTCCTGGTGCATCTTGTGCACCACTTTGTTGAGAAGGGGAGTCGGGGGAAAGGCGTAAACAAATTTCCCTGACCATTGAATCGACAGACCGTTCCCCTTGGACTGGTTCTGGGGGTACCTGGAGGCGTAACTTTGGCATTGTGAGTTCTCCAGGGTTGCGAACAGGTCTATTTCCGGGAATCCCCATTGCGTGAAGACGTCTAAGACGATGTCTTCGTGCAATTGCCATTCGTACTCTTCGGGCAGGGGGAAGTCTCTGCTGAGTTTGTCTGCTAGCAGATTGAGTTCCCCTGGTACATGTTGTGATAGTAGGAACATGTTGTGTTTGAGAGCCCACTTCCATATATTCTGGGACAGCTTGGACAGTCCTGGAGAGTGAGTGCCCCCTTGCTTGTTGAGGTAGTACATGGCTGTGGTGCTGTCTGTGAGGACCATCACTGTCTTTCCTTGTAAGTGTTCCTGAAAGGCTTTCAGTGCTTTGAACACCGCTAGTAGTTCCAGCAGGTTTATATGCTTGGATGCTAAACTCGGAGTCCACACTCCGTGTGCCGTCTGATGGGATAGGTGAGCCCCCCATCCTGTAAGGGATGCGTCTGTGGTTAGAGTGGCTTCCACTGCGGGTGTGGCAAAAGTTTTCCCTAATAACAGGTTTTCTTTTGTCCACCACCGTAGCGAGAGAACCAAGGCCTGCGAGACCACCACTAGATCGTCCCATTGTCCGCTGGCCTGACACCACTGGCTGTAGAGCCACTTTTGCATTGGGCGCATGCGCAGGCGCGGGTGAGGTACCAAATAAATACATGACGCCATCATCCCTAGCAAGCTCATTGCTTTGCGTACCGTCACCTCTCGGCCTGCTACATAATGGGGAATTTGAAACAGCATGTTTTGGACCCTCTCGTAGGAGGGGAAAACGAGGCCGTCCTTTGTTCGAATTAGAGCCCCTAGGAATTGTTTGGTTTGGCTGGGGTCTAAGCTGGACTTCTTTTTGTTGATGGAGAAGCCCAGTTGGGACAAAAGGTCTACGGTCTTTTGGGTATTGGAGAAGCATGTTTCGTAAGAATCCCCTGTTATGAGCCAGTCGTCGAGGTAAGGGTATACCGGGATGGATAATCTGCGCAGGTGGGCCGCTGCCACTGCCAGTACTTTCGTGAATACCCTTGGTGCAGATGCTATCCCGAAGGGTAGTACTCTGAACTGGTAGTGTTTGTCCTCTATTTTGAACCTGAGGTATTTTCTGTGCGATGTCAACATTAAAATATGAAAGTATGCATCTTTCATGTCCAGTGTTGTCATGTAATCCCCTTGTGATAACAGTGGGATTACCGTCACCATACGAAATTTTTGGGGTTTGACAAATATGTTCGCTGGGCGCAGATCCAATACAGGGCGCATGGTTAAGTCCTTTTTGGGTACAAGGAAGTACACTGAATAAATACCTTCTGTTACCTGTGATAGGGGGACGGGCTCTATAGCTTCTTTCTTCAGTAGTTCTTCCACCTCTTGAAGAAGAATGGAGAGGTGTTGCGGTGTCATGCGCCGGTTCCGTGGGGGTTTGTACTTCGGGGAACCATTGAACTCGATGCAGTATCCGTGGGCTATGGTGGATAATACCCAACGGTCTGACGTGATTCCCTCCCATGCTGAAAGGAACGATGTTAGCAGGCCCCCGACCGGTGATGCATGGGAGGGGACCCGAATTTTCGGGTCATTTGCTGGTATTGGGCGTGGAACCTCTGGGGCTGGAGCCACGACCTCTTCCTTTGCCACGGCGTTGGCCTCTTTGACTGAACTGGGTGTTACCCTGGTTAGTGGGCCAGTTGGAGCCAGAGTAATATTGTTGTTGTTGGTTCTGCTGCTGTCTTTGGCCACGAAAGGAGCGTTTATTACCATAGCCTCGCCTGTTAGGGGGCTTAGAAATTTGATCCAGAGTCTTGATGGTATCAAACTCTTTTTTAGCATGTTCTAGGGCCTCATCTACTGCTTTCCCAAACAGATGCGTCTGTTCAATGGGTTTGTTTATGAGGGAGGCTTGGGTTTCGGGATTAAACCCTGAATTGCGTAGCCAAACGTGGCGCTTGAGAAGTATTCCCTGCACTAGGGAGCGGCCAGCCGTCTCTGCGGCATCTAGGGAGTTTTTAACGATGCCCTGGTTTACCAGAGTGCCCTCTGATATTATAGCTAGCAGGCGAGAACGTAGAGGTTCAGGTGCTTCCTCTGCTTCGCTGCGCAGCTTGTTCCACTGTGCATCTGCGTAGCTAGCTAAAAGTGAGTTGTTATTAGCAATTCTAGTAGAGAAGGCGGCGGAGGTCGTGATTCTCTTCCCCAGTGCGTAGAGTCTTTTGCCTTCTTTGTCTGGAGGTGCTTCACTAGTGGATAGTGGCACCCCTGCTCTTTTCCTTGTGTTGGTAACCACAAGGGAGTCCGGAATAGAGTGTCCTCTGATGTATAAAGGGTCAGAGGATGAAGGGCTGAAGAGCTTTTCTATTCTAGGGTTGACCCCTCTTACTAAAGCTGGGTTAGTAAGGGAAGGCGAAATTCTTCTTTTAATAGAAGCCAGGAGTGGAATAGATTGGCTAACAGGGGCTTTTTCTTTGATGACTTTTTCTACAAAGTCAATGTCTGGAAGCGTTTCCCCTGTATCAATCTCAAAATGCGCTGCTGCCTTGCGTAATAGTGCATTGAGGGAAGGTTGGTCATCTATGGGAGAGGAGTTCCCATGTGAATCCTTGAGAGGAGAAGGGAGAAAGGCCTCAGGGTCTGAATGTACTGATGGGGATTGCCAAGGCTGCACTGACGGTGAATGCCAGGGCTGCGAAGTAGCTGTATCCTCTTCAAACCCTGTAGCAGTGGTGTAAGGATCTTCTTCGAACCCCTCTTCCTCAAGTTCTACCTCTTCTTCTCCACCCAAACACTCCTCATCTTCTTGGAGGTATTGCTCCTCCTCAGTGAGGTCAACCAGCCTAGGAATCTTGACTCTAGGGTCATCCTGTGGCCATTCTCTTTGTCTTTTGTGAGTGGGTGGGTCTTGGTTTCCTAGAAACCTTTCCATTTTCTCCATGCAAGAATGGAGTCTTTCAAGGGTCTCATGGGGTACCCCTGAATAGTCTAGAGGGGGGAAATTAGTGTTTTCGCCTTCGAATCGTTTCGAACGCTCCCACAACGTCGACGAGAGGTTCCCGTCTCCTTCTGAAAAGCCTTCAGGTAGTTCGGAAGCGTCCTTTGGAGAAAGGGGCAGTTCCTGGCTACTTTTGTGTTTTTTCGACGCGGTATTCGACGTTTGTTTCGTCGTCCGCGTACGTTTCTCCTCGGCGACAATTCTCGCTAGGCTCTCGGCCACGATTTTGTCCGTCGAGGGCTCTGGTGTCGACGTTGTGTGCGTTGCGCGTTGTACCTCGACGGTCGCTCTATGGAGCGTTGCGTCGGATGTTTTTGGGGTAGCGCCCGTGTTAGATGGAAGCCCAATCGCTGGTCGCGGCTGCGTTTGCGGGTGGGGCTTGTGACCTTTACGGTCTGCGGTAGACGCCGGAGTGCCCTGCGTCCCCTTCGGCGCTGATGGATCCTTCGTTCTCGACGAAGAAGAGCCGTGGGTAGTGTGTTTAGCCTTGTGGGGTTTGTGTGCGTCCTTGTCGCCGGGGTGTTCATCCCCATAAGCAGGGCGTGAGCCGAGCCCGTCGGGGCCGGGGACGGACGACGAGGAGCGGGAGCGCTCCTTCTGGGGGTTCATGACTTCCGTAACGGACGTCGAGTTATCGCACTCCTCGTCACTTTCAGTAACAGCGGCAGCGGGTGAGGAAACTGACTTCGACATCGCGTAGTCCGCCCACCTCTTAACCCTACGTTCTTTAAGAGTCCTGGGTTTTAAGAGCTTGCAGGCTGCGCAGCTGTTCTCTATGTGATCGAGGGGTAAGCAACGATTACAGAGCTTGTGCTTATCTTTCCAAGTATATTTGCCCCTGCAGCGTGGGCAAAACTTAAATGGTGTCCTCTCCATAGCTGAGGTAATAATAGCTGGCGATAACAACCCCAAGGGAAAGAAAAGGGAGAAAGAAAGACATTCTCAAAGAGAAGAGACAAAGTTCTAACCCCCACTCTCCCTACTGTAAGTTGGCCGTCGAGGCCAGGCCACGTGTTCGGCAGCGCCGAAGGATCTCCTCCGCTCTTCCTCTCCGTCGAAAATTAGTTCGGCGGAGAAACAGCTTCACAGCTAACGTCGAGGGGGAGGGATCGTTATCAGTATATTAAGTTATGACAAAAGGACCGAGGTCCGTGTTAAGTATAGCAATGTCTCTCTAGGAGCTCCGCGAAAGGCGACCAGAAACTGGGCGGAAAAAAACAATCTGAGGGACCTCGACGCGTGAGGGATTGTGGGTACAACGCACGTCACTATAGGATAGTGTTACAGACACGCCTTGTCGACGTCCCCTTTTCGACTACGAAAAACAAAATGCAATACTCCGCAGTGACCACTGGATGTCGGACCTATGCACAGCATGTGATTCTAAGCAGATTAACAAACATCAGAAATATATATATATCAGGGGTATCCCCTGCATGTTCCATGTGATAATGTGCCTGCAAAAAACTACCATTTATTCGATGACTTTTTTGCCAGGTGACATTTTTGCAGCGATATTATCACATGGAACCGTCCGGTGCAAGCTAAAAGAGGAAGCACTGGTTCCTCAATATACACTTGGTATAGATTGGCAGCCGCAGCGGGGACATGCAGGGGCGCCATCTCCACACACAAGAAAAACAGGCGAAGGAGGGGAAACGTGTCACACTGACACCCCAAAAGAGCAGCATTGTTTCATCACTATACTTTTGGCATTGATTGGCCCCATCTGCGCAATTTTCTGGCAGAATTTCTGTGTGGCATTGCCCTTTTACAAGTGTCGGATAGGTAGGCAGTTTCTTTTTTTTTTTTAAAAGATCAATGGCTGAGGGGAAGGAAAACAAAAATAACCAAAAATAAATAGTTTGTCACATAGTAACAGGACCTTGCACTTTACTTTTTGGTCACTATTTCAGGGGTTTGAGGAAGTTTAGAGCGAGCTTCGATGAAATAATTGCCAAAAATCTCACCATCAATACCCACCTTCACATTTAGTACGTTCATTTCTAGAGAAGGGAATATGGTCCTTATTGCCATAGAGTTAAAAGGGAGGTTGAGAACTTTCTCGCACCATTTTTTTGGACTAATACACCCAGTGCCGTACGGACAGAATGGAGCATAACCAATGATCAGAGTCTTGTCTAACAGACTTGTGGCAAAATCCTTTTATTTTAGGTTTTTGCTGGATGATTGTCACATGCAAGGGATTGACGGTAGGAGACAGGGGAGTCTGAAGAGCAGGGGAAAACAATCAGTTGAGTGATGGAACCCCTGGAGTTGGAAAATATGTGATCCCCCAGATCTACCCAGCCTCCACAAACCCCACCAGCAGGGAGTCCTGAAACAGTCCCAGGTCTTAGTTTTCCTGACACATGCAATTTAGACGGCATCAAAGGTTGCTCCAGACCAGACTCTTGGTGGGCACAGTAGGGCAAGGAGTCAAGACACAGACAGTATACATAGGAGTGTTATAGTTGAAAGTGCACATATCACTGTCTGCATTATGAAAAACATCAGTAAACTGTTCCGTTACAGGAGATAAGAGTTTAAGGCCTCTCAATTTATGACAAGATTTGAAGTACCGCATTCAGATGGAATACACAAATCAGCATGCACAGTTAAGCAAAGAAATGAAGGAACCCTTCAAATAAACACACTCAAAGGCCCGACTAAACAAAAATACCTTTCTTTTTATGTGTCCTAACATATGCTCATGTCCATGCCGGAAAAAAGGATGCTGAAATTCGATGGGCTCATCATGTTCCAGTTTCACTACACAAGATTCCAAATGCAAAACCTTGCGGAAACCATCTGAAAAATAAACATTACATTAAATTAAAGATCATGGCCACAAATAAAAAAATAACTTACTTAAATAAAGTCAGCAAAGTGTAGTACAGAAGTAAATCAAACATGCTCCTCCTAAACAGTACTGTTAAAAAAGAAAATATGAACAATAGAGGGATGTTGCCTTACACATGTTCAGCTGCCTAATGAAGCTTGCCATGTTGTTGTGCTTGAAGTACTTGGGTAGGATCTCCTTGGAAAACCTCTGCTCGTCCAGCACCATAAAACTCTCACCGTTCTAGAACAAACAAAGTGCACATGCAGTTACACACCAACATACAACTTAATGCTAACATGCTGATCGCTCTCATGTAGCGGAGTAAACTACTAGACAACTGTCACTTGGCCAACTGAGGCATTCACAAACCAAAAGTGCATTGATTAAGGCACTCATTCTACCATGGCTGCTGCTACATCCACGGGTTGTTGTATTTCCAAGCATGTATCCTATTAATGCTCATCTCACAGTTGTGCACAGGAATACAGAAAATCTTACAGTTTTCTCTGTATTCTCCTAATAAAGTTCACTGTGACAATACCAGAACCTTAAACCACTTGCTCTGTGAAATATCATGGCCCAAATTCTGACGCGATGCGATTCAGATTATCAGTGTCCTTACTACATCCCAAGAGCGCATGTATTGATAGCAGGCAGCAATCGATGCAATCAATTTCCGTGGTTAAAAATTCCAATAGTGTACTCCAAATCTTGCTTCCTTATCGTCTACCTCCCAGAAAAGTCTTAGCTGCATATACCTGAAACTACGTCTTCTGTACTCCTGCTCAAACCTCAGTTGGAGATCGCAAAATGGATTACAAATGTCTCAAAATAGTTGGCTAATCAATTTCTTCACCTTATCTTACTAAGCCTTATTCTCCAATTACATTAGGCAGCCCCAGAGTGCCCTTTAAGGGAGTAAATCCATGAGCGTATGACATCGCTCTACAAATCATTGCCATGAGTATCTTAAATCTGATTTTTTACCAAAACAGTGCTATTGAATTTGAATACACTTTCTCCAAGGCTTCCAGTTGGATCATCTCATTTAAGATAGATATATCATAAGCAGAGTTTCTGTCTCTGGTCTCATGAGCTTTTGACATCGATTGCTACTATCCAATAACATCTTTGCAGGCCTGGTAGGGATATAGGTTTCTATTCGTTAGTCCACTTGTATTATTTGAGGATATGGATTTTACTGATTTCACCATAAATATCTTTAAGGAAACCTGAGCCACAAATTGATGTACATGCCTGGACTCCCTACCTGGGGTAATGCCCATTTACCCTAAGGACCTTTCTAAACTGGGAGGGGGTGGCAGTAGGTTGAAACTGAAGGTCAGTACCTTGGGGCAATTAAATATTGAAGGGAGATTCGTTCTATTCGGTATGGTGTGACTCCGAACAATTCGGCCCTTCTACCCAGAAGGGAACCACCCCCTGTGAGCCTATGGGGCTGAGCCCGCTAAGCAAGACCCTCCTGTAGAGGCCTGGGCAAGTGGGACCTGACTGGGAGTGACTCTCCTCTTGGGGACAAGCACTCCAATTCCAGTGTGGAAATTCCAGTGCAACCCACCTTGTCTGCATATATTGATGTGGAAAAGACTTTATTTTCTTCTGCGACAGCTATTTGACAAAGATCTTTCTTTACATACATTGGCTACAGGCAATGCTGAACACAGCCTGAACGTCAAGATCAGCGAAGGAGGACTGTTCTGTTGATTCATGTGACGTGCATAAGAGAGGAAACTCCTACGGAGAAAGGAAAACCGCTACGCAGAGTTGCACCGTTGACATCCAGGAGAGGCAGAGATACACTGGGCCGCGGAGCAAGTGGCAGCAAGGAGGGCGAAAAGAGGCGATCCAAATGCCTAAGTGTTGTCGTTCTCCACAACCGAGGAACAGAGGTGGGAGAGGGAGCCGACACAGGAATCCCAGCGTCTCATCTGGTGGCGCGACCACTAGCAAGCAGTGATGGGCTGGGAGGCTGTGACCGGAACATATGAGGGAGCCCGAGACACTGGGCTTAACACATCAGACCGGAGCTACAGTGCCAAGTAGCAGCAGAGAAACTGGACTAGCTTAGAGGATACCGCTATAAGGTATGAACATTGTTGAGTGATGGCTATGAAAGCTATTCAGGTTATGAAGCCTGAGAAACCCAAAATATAAAATCCTATGCAAAGGGGATTGAGATGGATCTGCACATTGTGAATAATGTTTATGAGAGCTATGAAGGTTACTGGAGCCTAAGAAACCAGAGTGCACGAGCACCAGATGTAAGGGGAAAAGAAAGGGGACATGAACACTTTGAATTAGATCTGAGAAAACCATGGTAGCAATAAAGTCTGATAAGCCAGGGTGGACAGCAGCCCTATGTGAAACAACTTGGGGAAAAGAAATCAACCTATCTGAGGATTTCAGTACTTTGAGAGAGTCTCAACACTGCGAAGGTGAAAGTGTATAGTTAAGGCAATCCTGGAGTGATGGAAATGTTGGCACCAAGAGACTTTTTCTTTATTAAAAAGGAGAGACAAAGTAATAACTTAATACACAGCCTGGGAAGGATATCCTGCAGTGAAAAGGGAACTTTGAAGATGGAAAACAAGTCTAACAGAGCTTGGGGCAGGCAGAAGCTGAACCGGGACTAGTGTGCAAGCCTCACCTTTTTCCTTTTAGCTAGGTGTTTTCTAATGTGGCAGGGCCAGTTAGTTGTTTATGATTCGAACTGAAGACTTTTTACTTTGGACTTCACAAGCACCCGTAGCTTTTGTTGTGCTATGCAGGGGAACTCCCTCAAAGCTATACGGCAAGTTAATCGTTTTTTACTTTTTATTTAAATAAAAGTTGTTAACATGACCCAATGTAGTCCGGGTCCTTCTTCGGGTTCAACAATGCAGATATAGGTGTAGACAGATCATTCTTTTGAACTTTTGCCAAAGTTGGCTGCCCGAAGCAGAAAGAACTGACCTGCACTCTAAAAGAACCCTAAATAGATTCTGTCAATAGCTATATAGAAAGTAACAGTAAAATGTTTTTAGCAAATGTTTTTTTTTTTTTTTTAAGCGAAACGCTTTAATAAAAAAGTTTTTAAAAAATAGCGCTATCACTAGAATTGTGGCACAAGCACATTAGACATTTATACAAAGTTCTATTCACAAAAACCTTAAAGCAATCAAAGTGTGTGAGAGGTGGGAAGTGGACTGGTGGCTCCCCGAAAGGATGCAGAATGGCAGAGGGAATGCAGTAAAACAAAAAAGCACTAGCAAAGCCAACAGTTCTGACTTTTGTTTAGGCATTGGATCAGCATTTTACAGGCACTGCCATAATAGCGCTATGTAGCCATAAGACGGCACCACCTGGAAAATGGGGTTAGTACCTGGGCCAATTACGGCAATGCCTGCAAGGCATACAATAAACAGTGTTGTATATCAATTTGTTGTGTAATTCTGTAGGTTTGCTAATTAAAATCGACACTAGCCAAGAAATGTTCTTTTTAAATAATTGCAAACCAGAAGTAATCAGAATGATACTTTTATTAGGTTTATGAAAGACAGCCCTGCAATTCCATTCCTAAAAATGTAAAAAGTTACATAATGCACAATTACAGTAGGTCTATTGTAAAACTACATTGTCTCCATGTTTGAGTAAAGTTCAGGTTGGCGTATTTAAAGCTCATAGTGTCAACTATAATTTATTTTGTTGGGGAAGGTGCATCCTATTGATGAGTGAACACTTTTGAAAATGTACTTGATCACACAGACAAATGCTTTGGATGGAAAACCTAGTTCTATGACCTGTAGGTTGCATTCATCTGTGCTACTGGTGCGCAGTAGCATTCTATCTCATTACCCTGGTGCTTTATACCAGTCTGATAGTGAGATATCCGCAACCTACAATATTCCACCTAGTTTGCCCAGTTCTCTGCATGATACGCCATCCACTCTGCTTAGTCTCTGACTTTCTTTCCCCTTGCATAACCAATGCACAAAGCAAACTAGATATTTATGCAAAGAAGCAATCGATAGTTTCATCCAGTCTATGCACGCACAGACCTACTGCAATACCATATATTGTAGTTAGTTAGTCTCCAAAGCTCACATTGCTACAGGATTAGGATTGCATAGTATATGAGCCCCTGGGGGAGAGATCTGGCCAATCAGGAGGCCTGGAACCGAAGCGCAAGTCATTGCCTGCATTTTACGTTGATCCACTGTACTCCTACACAGCCTTCACCTTGTCCTCTGGCAGAGTTTCCAGTGGAGTTCCCCGCCCACCCCTCCGACCAAAGTCCCTCAGCCAGCCCCCTTACCTACTGACCTTCTCACCTCCTGGCCCGCCTCCAGGTCCTGGCAATAGGTATTTCCGATTGAGGACAAATGTGCAATTCTTTTCAATTGAAGCATGAATTGTGCAAAGCCTCGTTCACTTAAAAACAAACAAAAGTATCAGGAAACCAGATGGCGGTTCGTAGTGTGAATAGCAATAAATACCACTTAGGTGGGCATGTAGGGCTTGAATGCGATTGAGCCTATCTAGTTTGGGCTTCAGGGCAGTTACCGGCCCCGTTCTCCCCTGAAAGTGGTATTTAACGCCATACTGAAAACATCTGATAATAATGAGAGGCAAGGGCATTCTTGTCAATCTTAAGTTGACAATTACCCCACCTGCCACAACAGCTTACTACATACTGGACTCCAGCTGGGACATTCCTTCATTCCTTCAACATTGTGAACTTCCTGATTTGCGCAATACTGGCTGCACATCAACGAGAAGAAGTCCAGCTTAGACCCCAGCCAAGTCCAACAATTCCTAGGGGCTCTAATTCGAACAAAGGACAGCCTCGTCTTCCCCTCCAACGAGAGGGTCCAAAACATGCTGTTTCAGATCCCCCAATATGTGGCAGGTCGGGAGGTGACGGTGCGCAAAGCGATGCGCTTGCTAGGAATGATGGCGTCATGTATTTATTTGGTAACTCACGCGCGCATGCGCCCAATGCAAGAGTGGCTCAACAGCCAGTGGTGTCAGGCCAGCGGACAATGGGACGATCTAGTGGTGGACTCGCAGGCCTTGGTTCTCTCGCTACGGTGGTGGACAAAGGAAAACCTGGTAAGAGAGAAACCCTTTGCCACACCCGCAGTGGAAGCCACTCTAGCCACAGACGCATCACTCACAGGATGGGCGGCTCACCTATCCCATCAGACTGCTCACAGAGTGTGGACTCCGAGCGTAGCATCCAAGCACATAAACCTACTGGAGCTAATGGCCGTGTTCAAGGCACTAAAAGCCTTCCAGGAATACCTACAAGGGGAGACCGTGATGGTCCTTACGGACAGCACCACAGCCATGTACTACCTCAACAAGCAAGGGGGCACCCACTCTCCAGGACTGTCCAAGCTGGCCCAGAATATCTGGAAGTGGGCTCTCAAACACAACGTGTTCCTACTGTCGCAACATGTACCAGGGGAACTCAATCTGCTAGCAGACGAACTCAGCCCTCAGAGTACGAATGGCAGTTGCACGAAGACATCGTCTTCGACGTCTTCACACAATGGGGATTCCCAGAAATAGACCTGTTTGCAACTCTGGAGAACTCACAATGCCAAGTATACGCCTCCAGGTACCCCCAGAACCAATCCAAGGGGAACTCCAAGGGGAACGGTCTATCGATTCCATGGTCAGGGAAATTTGCTTACGCCTTTCCCCCCAGACTCCCCTTCTCAACAAGATTGTGCACAAGATGCACCAGGAACAAGTTACCATGATACTAGTGGCCCCTATGTGGGCCCGGCAGCCATGGTTCGCTCACATGATGGAGATGTCTCTATCTCCCCCAGTGAAACTTCCCTGCCCGCACAACATGCGGTCACAGGACAAGGGCAGGACACTGCATCCATGCCCTCAGACCATGAACTTAGCAGCCTGGCTCCTGAGATCATAGAATTTGGACACTTACAACTCCCGCAGAGATGCATGGACATCCTCAGGGAGGCTAGAAAGCCTAACACTCGTCACTGTTATTCTAGCAAATGGAAGAGATTTGTCATCTGGTGTAGAGGAAGAAGCATCGACCCAGTTGACTGCTCCCCCACGCACATTGTCCTGTACCTGACCCATTTACTAGACTCAGGTCTAGTGTTCAATTCCATTAAAGTCCACCTAGCGGCAATTTCTGCATGCACCACTTCCCAGCTTAAAGTGTCGTGGTGGAAAGTCCCAGTTATCAAAGCCTTCATGGAGGGAGTAAAGAGAATACACCCTCCGATAGCAAACCCAGCTCCCGGCTGGGACCTGAATGTGGTACTTACCAGACTCATGGGCTCACCCTTTGAACCCATGCACAAAGCAACTCTTAAAGATCTCACTCTTAAGACCGCTTTCCTAATAGCTATCACCTCCATTAGGAGAGTAAGGGAACTACAGGCTCTTTGTTTTAGACCCCTTTGTAGCAGTTCACAAACAAAGTGGTTCTATGCACGCACCCAAGGTTTGCACCGAAATTCATCTCAAAATTCCATGTAAACCAGTCAATAGAACTACCAACGTTCTTTCAAAACCCTGCCAATTCGGGAGAAAAAAGTCTGCATACACTTGATGTGCGCAGAGCTGTCATGTTCTACATGGAAAGAACCAGACCACTGAGAAAGACTAATCAGTTCTTTGTCTCGGTGGCAGCAGGAAGAGAAGGAGATGCAGTTTCAAAATCCACTATATCTAGATGGATTGTTCAATGTTTCACTCTTGCTAAGAGAGAACTACCCTTCAAGCCAAGAGCACATTCTACTCGAGGCACTGGGGCATCCATAGCATTCATTGCAAATGTTCCCCTTGAGTCCATCTGCAAAGCGGCAACCTGGAGTTCTGTGCACACCTTTACAAAACACTACTGTCTAGATGCACACACTAGATCTGACTCCCAGGTGGGACAGGCAGTATTAATACATCTTTTCTCTACTGTTCCTTCTCATAACCCACCGCCAACTCCGGGTACTGCTCGCTAGTCTATGCACAGCATGCGATTCTAAGCAGATTAACAAACATCAGAAGACAATGCATTACTTACAGTAAAAGCATTGCTGATGGTTGTATCTGCTTAGATTCACATGCGCCCACCCTTCCTCCCCGCTCGGATGGAAGGAACATAAACACCTTTCTACATCTCTCTCTCTTTTCTGTACTCACTCACGCATAGAAGGCTCCCTCAGGGCAGAAAAAATACAAACAGAGGGACCTCGATGCGTGAGGGATTGTGGGTACAACGCACGTCACTATAGGGATAGTGTTCCAGACACGCCTTGTCGACGTCCCTTTTTCGACTACGAAAAACAAAATGCAATACTCTGCAGTGACCACTGGATGTTGGACTATGCACAGCATGTGAATCTAAGCAGATACAACCATCAGAAATGCTTTTACGGTAAGTAATGCATTGTCATATGATAAAATAACTCAAACAGTTTTCAGTGCAAGGCTCTGTGCAGCCAGTATTGCGCAGGGCAGTTTACTGTATATGCTTGGCCCATCATTTTCTTTGTAGGGAGAAGTAAAGAACTTTTTATAAATCAGGAAGTTCACAATGTTGAAGGAATGTTCCAGCTGGAGTCCAGTATGTAGTAAGCTGTTGTGGCAGGTTGTCACGAGATGACACCCTGAAAGGAGAGGCACAGAACACCCAGGAAGAGTTTCAGATGGTTGTGCCGAAGTAAGGTGGACAGAATAGTACACACACAGCTGAAAGTAATGAGAACAAAGAGTAGTCAAGTGTAGCAAGGAATAAGATACAACAGAATGGATTCCCTCTAGGGGTGTATGCAGATATAGGAAAAGAGTATTCCATGAACCTTAGGAAAAACTCTAGCCTTCTGCACAGTTTGCTATAACAGAGGCCCACGCTGTTTGCTCATGGCTTGGAACAACAGCTATGGGTGTCTAACGTAGAAACGAGACAAGGGAAGGGGCAGAGGTTGACTGATGGGAACCAACAGACAAGCTCTATACAAAAGGGTCTACAAACAGTACAAGAGAAGATACTTACAGACAAATCCAGGAAAAGGAGGTTGATAGCAAACTAGCAGAAGGAAATGAAGGGAAAGTCGTGTAACAGGATTGGATAGCAGAGGGCAGTAAGGAACAAGGTTGAGAGCTCAGAGGAGCAGGGAAGTAATGAGCTAGCCCACAGGAGCAGGGCTGTAAGGTAGAGAGCCCAGAGGGAAAGGGCTTAGGGCATCAGAGTAAAGCAGGCTGCACGGCAAGGAACCCAGAAGGGCTGGGCAGCAAGGAGTGAGCCCTGAGGGGCAGGGCCGCTGACCGTAGAAGGTATGCAGAGGACTGTAGAGGGCTGCTAGGCCGAGAACCCAGCAGAAAAAGGTAGGTAGTAAGCAGCGGAGCGTGATCAGCTGCAAAGTAGGAAGCCCAGAGGACAAGGACTGTAGGCAGCCGGAGTGAGGCAGGCTGCAGAGCAGGGAGCCCAGAGGACAAGGGCTGTAGGCAGCCGGAGTGAGGCAGGCTGCAGGGCAGGGGGCCCAGAGGACAAGGGTTGTAGGCAGCCGGAGTGAGGCAGGCTGTAGAGCAGGGAGCCCAGAGGAAAAGGGCTGTAGGCAACCGGAGTGAGGCAGGCTGTAGAGCAGGGAGCCCAGAGGACAAGGGCTGAGGCTGGAAAGCAGCAGAGCGTGATCAGCTGCAATGTGGAGAGCCCGGCAAGGCAAGGGCGGAGGCTGGAAGGCAGCAGAGCGTGATCGGCTGCAATGTAGAGAGCCCGGCAGGGCAAGGGCGGATGCTGGAAGGCAGCAGAGCGAGATCAGCTGCAATGTAGAGAGCCCGGCAGGGCACTGGATCCAAAGCCGGAGTAAGGAGGAACCGCAAACAAGATCCGTAGCTCAAAGCAACAAGGTGCCGGGAAGACTCCTAATGCAAGAGACTGAGCTCCTGCAGGCAGCAGCATTTATACCGCCCAGCACAGAGGCAGGCTAATTGGTCGCACCTGGCTAAGCACACCTGTAGACAATCGGCCACCTCCCTCTCTGTTCCTGAGCTGGTGGAAGCAGAGGAGATCCCTAGGGCTTCTGGGGATTGTAGTTCCGAAGATGGCGAATAGGAATGGCCAGGAAAAGATGGTTATAGCCAAGTGCATTGTGGTAAGTGTAGTTAAGGCCTCGCAAATGGGACATAAGGTCCATATTGTTCGTAAATGTAGGCGCCCATGGCGCAGGCATGACACAGGTGGGGTAATTGTCAACTTAAGATGGACAAGAATGCCCTTGCCTCTCATTGTTATCAGATGTTTTCAGTATGGCGTTAACAAAGCAGATTAACAAACATCAGAAATATGTTTTCTGTCCATTCATGCAGCTAACCTTTACATTTCACAGGCACTCATCTCACTGTCATTTTATGTCTTGAGTACAAATAACCTCCGGTCACTTATTAGTACAAAATTGCTAATCAAATATGTTGGTTTGCTAACCAAGAATATTTTAATTTGCAAACTCTGCTGAAAACGAATTCATGCCTTGGCAAATGCCTATCTAAGGCCTATTCAAGAGCCAAAACTGTTGGCTTTGTTATTGCTCGTTTTTTAACAGGAATTCAGTGCAAGGAACAGATGCAATGACACACATACTGCCAATAAACTACGTGGGTGGAGGTAAGCTGGTTTGAGACAGGCTTATTACACCAGTAGCTGCTTTAAAGCTGCAATCAAGCCATTCCTTTTCAGAAGCTTGCTCAGAGTTTATTGGGCTGGACGGGGCATGTAGTGGATGGGAATAGCAATAGGGACCATCATTGCCTTGGGCGGCCAATGGATAGGTAAAAAAAGCCAAAATCCACTCTAAGGGTGTGGAAGGACACTGACACACAGGTGGCATTGTTGTGGTTATAGACTTGTATTTGGGTCAAAATGAAAGAGGAAAACCCCAACTGTCCCCCAACACTAAGAAGGGTTTCCCTGCCTCAACTATAATAAGGACTTGGTCAGGATGTCCGTCTAAAGTAAATAGTCCACCATCCTTTGTCAAAACTTATTTTAGTCCCCTACACTCTAACGAAGGAAAAACAAAAGAGCGACTTCGTTCTTCTGGTCTAAGGCTTTGTATTCACCTCCTGGTGGCGAGATGTGTTCTACAGAATGCATAAATAAAAGGTTTGAATGCTCCGTCAATGGCAGGCACAGAAAAAAAAAGTCTCTTTACTTATTCTATTCACAATACCAGGGGGACGGCTCCCTCCCCTCTGGCTCTTGTTGGACTCACTGTGACAACTCAACAGACAATGGAGGAATAGCTCACTCGCCCTGGTCTTTTTCAGACCTTTTCAGGATGCCACAGGAAATGACTCCTTTACCTCTGGCTCCTTTGCAGCTTCTTGTGTCCCCGGGGGGGAATGACTCCCTTCCCATGGTTGGTTTCCACCTTCTCTGCTATTTGGAAGATAGTCCTGGTCCACAATCATGCCCAGTACTAGGATTGTTCATATTATGGCTTCTTTAGTTAGTATAGCAGACCTGGTTCACTATCCTGCCAGGCACTGCTGTTGTGTACATAGTGGTTGTAATAATATTTTTGTATTTGGGGTTCCCCATACCCTTGTACCATCTGTAACTGTTTCTTCATACTCTTTCTTGTACTTCGGGTCCCAGACCCCTACGTCATGTGCAGTTGTTCCTTTAAAGTCTCCCTCACAGGCTTTCGTAGCAGCCTTGAACTCCAGGGTACTTTTATCCTTCTTAAGCGGTTCCCAGATCTGTCCTTCGTTACCACCAGCTAGCCCCGGCAAGCCACTACCTACAGGGAGCTTCAGTTTGGGCTCCAGCCAGCTCCAGGAGTCAATCTCTTCTGCTTGTGGACTCAACGTCACCCACTCCAGCCACAGCATCTCTGTAGCTGCTGCTACTCTGCTTTGCTGGCGTGCATGGCGCGATCCCTTCTCTCAAGCATACCTCTGTGGTCTGCTTCCAGCAGGGCGAAGGGCCCTTCTTCCTTTTTTGGAGGCTTCAGCTTCTGGTCTCGGTTCCTTTGGTCTCCCCTGCTCCGCTCTGCGAGGGAGAGTTGAACAAACTCTTCAGTCCTTCTTCCGATTTTATGTTTCGGCAGTTTACGGATTGTCCATATTGACAAGACTACTGGAGTTGGTTTCGCAGAGCACACTCATTACTCAGCGCTTCTTCTTCGTCCCAGTACTGATGTTATTCATCTCAACTGGTTTGCATGGAATCTTCTTCGACCCCATGTACTTTTGCAGGATTCACACAAGGAGTCCCTACTCTTCCTCATCTCAGTACTTTGGAAGATGTTTGGATGCTCTACCTTACATAGGTATATGGAAGAGTGTGAATCATGTTACCCAGTATTGGGCAAGGAGAACAGGTAAGGGGTATGGGGTGCCCTGGGTATACCACATTCTTCCCCGATAATTGTGCCCAGTTCCACAGGGGGATTCCTGCCCAGGAGATCCACCCGCTGATTACCACCCCCAGGGGGACTATCAAGTAGCAGCCTCACCTCCATGACCTCATGGGAAGTGGCTCCCCCTAGGGAAGCAGGGACGGTATCCTGGGATTCGTCACACCACCCACAGGCTGCGTATCCCTCCTCATATCCAATTTATGTTCTATCTTCACTTTCCGAGAGTATAGTTTTGCTTACAGTATCACCTAATAGCAAAAACTAAAACAATGTTGATTCATTCTTTATTATGATTTTTTCTTGTATTATTAATAACGTGGTAGTCAGTCATTTGACTTTTCACATGTATACAAAACAGGCTAATACAGAAAAAATCAAATCTTATACATTTATATAGGCAATAGTTTGTAAACAGGAAACATATCGTCTAATAATTATAATTAGTGAGATTTTTCAAAGTTATAAAACCAAGACAATTCAAGATTTTTAAAACCTCCATAGTTAGGAATGTTTTGTGACCTGAGGATAAGCAGACCTCTGTATTCAACCACCCAACATTGTCAACAAAATGTTTCATGTAGAATGATCGCTGTTCCGGGAGAGTAGGGCATACGATTAGAATGTGCCTTAAGGTTTGCTTTAATGATCCTTCGCAAAGCATGCATTTGCTCTCTGTTTCAAGCTCTTCGCCGCGAACTTCTAAGATCTCGCCAGTTGGTAATAGGTTTAGACAAAATCTCAGAAATTCGGTGTGGCCAAGATTGCGGGGAGGTAAGATGACTCTCCCGTTCCTCCTCCCACCATCGGCCTGCCTGGTATGCGAATGGTGAGCTAGGGCGTCTCCCGCAGCAAATCACTGGAGCGGGGAGCCACGTCAAAGAGCCTGGTGACTACAGAAGCCAGCAATGAGGCTTCCAACGCAGAACAGAACGGGTGCCGTGACTGGGGTCATGGCGGCCGCCAAGGAACGTGGCAAAAGCAGAGCGCCAATGGGGAGGCATCACTGAGCTGGGCAACCCCCAGGCCGATGAAAAGGTGAATCTGGGCCGGAGTCGTCGCCCATCCCCCACCACCGGAGGAGTGGTAGCACATTGTCTGCCTGTGAGCCCCGGACCCTGCCGGAACCCCAGCGGCCTACTGTGCTACTGGCGGCGAGTCCGGGGAGCAGGCGGGCTGCCGTGACACCCATGGGGGCAGGTCCCTGCCGGAAGGAACTGTCTCCGGGTGGATGAGACAGAACTCTGCTGCGCTACACAGCTCCGACCCCCACCGGGTGGGGGGGCCTCCGTCAGAAGGGCAGGACTCGGCCGCGCAACACGGCTCCAGTCCCCATGGTGGGGGAGCCTTCATCAGACAGGCAGGCTGGGCGCGGAGAGCCACCTGGCCCCCGCCACATGTGGAGAACACTGCGGTACAGGGCTGTAGGGAGCCGCGAGAAGTGTACTAACGCCTAGCCCAAAATCAACCCCTACCTACTCTCTGCTCTTCCCCTCACGAAAGACATTCTTGATGATCGTGGCTGCTGAAAACCCTCGAAGTGGGGAGTTCTTCCCAGGACACAGGATCACGTGAGGGAGGCCCCAGTGACCCACATGACCCTGAAACTGGGGCAGGAGGAGGAACAACTGTGCTGTGGTGCAAGGAGGGATTGAGATCGTAGGGAGCAATGTGCTCACCGCTGGTTTCCTCATGCCAAAGTGTGGAGCAGTGTTACTGCTATTCGCTCAGTCACCTTTCCAGGTGCCGGACCGGAGTTGGGAGAGCTGCCGAAGAGCGCTGCAGGATGCAAACTTAAGCTGGAGCTGGAGCTTTGGAGGCAGAGACCCCGGAGGATCGATGCAGATGGGAAAGGCTGTTCAATCTAGGCTTCTGATGAAGAGGGATCTCCCTTGAAACACATAAAGCCACTTTGTATTGAACCGGAGGAATGTGTTTTTGCTTTGTGTCACATTTGCTCTATATATGATTAAAAAATACTTGTTTATTTTATACAGACTGTGTTCATAGAATATTCATTCGATTTCTATTTTTGTAACTGTTCCTAGTGAATTTATACATACACCTTTGTGAATTCTTATCTACGATTAATTACCACCTCTCTGGTGGATTTTAGACAGTGTGCATGGGACGGGAGGGTTCCTACTTTGGATCCTCTTCTTCCTTTCATGTGTATAGTGGGGTCTTGTGCCAAGGCCTTATTTTCCTCCCTTGCACCTTTTAAAATTTGAAACCAGCTTGTCTGGACTTATCAAAACAGAACGAAAGGAACACAATCAAAATGGGGAAAAAAGGGGGGCTGAGACGAGCACGCACCCCCTGAAGATGTCAAGACTGGTTGGTTTGGGCCCCCTTTGAAACCCACAGCCACAGAGGACGAAGAGGGCAGCGCCCGCAATTAAGAGGGGGGACTGCAGGAGTCCCCATCCAGAAGCAGCACGAAAATTCCCTGGGATGGCAGAATGTCCAAGGTCTCAAAAAATGCTAAAAGCTATACAGGCCCCATCTATCAACAACTGCAAGGCAGAACTCTGCAGAGGACAGCATGGCCACTCCTGCTCTGCGCCCAGTGTGCCGCTTCTCGCGCAAAAATGTATCCCAGCTACAAAGCACAGAGCCAACCACCCTTGCGGCGTGAAGCCCGGCGGGGTCAAGGGCGCTGGCTGTTGTGCGGCTGTTGCGCGAGGGTGCCGCAGTCTACCAATCTAACATCGGAACTGAGACGGAATCTGTTTTACTTAGCATCATATGAGGTGGTATTGAGGTAAGGTCCCACACCATATAACTTTATTAGTATAATACACCCAAGACCCTACGTGAAACTGCGGGATACTACTTCCTTTGATCACGTTAGGGTCGCAAAACAGGTTTCGCTACAAAAATACATTTTTGATCCCCGACAAGGTATAACTGATATATTATCAAGATATAAAAATCCTTAGCAGCAAGCGCCTCTGTTCGCAGAAAGTCTCCAATTTATTTAAACTTTTTGAAATATTTTTTGACACACTCTGCCTGAACTCTACTTTGATAAACAATATACACACTACGGACTGTCTATTATCTAAACAATAAGTTGAATGAGACTTCGCAGTACAAAAGAAATGGAAGGGGCAGGGGATGGATCTTATTTAAACCAAAACAACATAGCAAGCACACCAACTATTCAACATGCTCAGGAGAATGTAAATTTAAACACCCCATTGCAAATCCAAGTACTGGTACATGCTGAAGAAAATCATAGCACACCAGTAAAAAATCCAACAGAGAAAAATCTACATGTTGCTATAATGCAAAATTGGAAGCGGGGGTTGGAATATACCATCACAACAAAAAGGATGCAAAGTAAAATAGAAATTTTTTTGGGGAAAAAGCGACATAAAAGCCATAGTGACATTGAAGGTGAATCACTCATTCTTTGGGAAGAACCAAGGAATCCACAAACCCCCACTTCCAGCACAGAAATACACACGATATCAACAAATCTGGAAAAAGAAGGCCCTGCATGCCAGGAGGAGGACAAGGTGCCTTCTCCAATGCCTGAAAGCTTACAGCCAACAACAAATGTCACACAGCTTTTTCAGAGCCAAAGGGAAACGGACACAAAAAATGATGAGAAAGCACAAACAAACGTAAATGCAGATACATTGAAAGCCTTGAATTTTGTTCTTAGCTCATTGGTCTCAGTCTTTGAGATGTTAAAAGGAGAGGTTCAATCGCAAAATGGGACATTGCTAGAAATAACAAAAGAAATCACACTCTGAGATTCCACTTTAGTGGGTTTGGTGAATGCTATTAACACAAAATTGAGCACCCAAATTCAGGCCTTAAACCTCGAGACTATAAAGCAAGGACTCGATATCTCATCCATCCAGCAATCATTGAAAGAAAAAAATGAAACCGGAAAACAAAACAATAGACTGCTACAAGAGGTTCTATCAACTCTGAAAGGACATTCGTTCCCAACCCAAAAAGAAAAAACTCCACAAAAAATCCAGGAATATTCACTTGATGATTCGCCACTTTCAGACTCCATAATGGAAGAATTTCTAAGACTCGCAACGGTACTAGAGGAAGACGCAGATGTTGGAAAAAACACACAAAAAAAAAAAGGGTGTGAAAATCAAAAAAGCACTCAAACGGGACAAATGCAAGAATGGCAAGAACGAGGAGAACAAACATCAAGAGGGAGAAGAAAAAGGAGGAATCGCCTTGTAAAGAGAGAGAGATCCAAATCCACACAACCTAGAGGAAAAAGGAAACATAATAAAGGAATAAATTATAACAGAAACAGAAAAGAGAAAGGAAACGCACAAGAACAAATGCGATCAACTGGGTACAGTGGAGAACAAGAAAGTACTATAGAAGATCCTAAAGCCCCTTACAACGGCTCAAAAAAAAATAATCTAATACGGAAAAGGGGAATCAGAAATGTAGGACTGAAGTTTCTGCAAAAACCAAAACGATTGAAGAAAAACAAATGGATGACATAGCCTTAATAACAAAAGCAAGTATTGGTTTGCAAACAGAGGAGGAGATAGGGCAAAAGGACAATCTAAAAAAGAAAATCACAGAGGCTGAAAAGGAATTGAAACAGCAACTAAACCTGGAGAAACTACCAGCAAAAAATAACCTAGATGCACAACACCAAAAAGAGACTACAGCAAAAGCAGTAAAATGGGCTCCTATCTTCATTAAAAAAAACCTCCAGCTTGGAAAAAATAAAGCTGGTGGCAAAACTATTGCCATAGATCAATATGAAAATATGAAAATTGCCCCAATTTTCTTATCAAAGAAGCAAGTGGCCATCAAGGATCTTAGGTCAAATCTTTCTAAGTCATCGGCCTTAACAAATACGATGGGAAAAAACATGCCCGAAGTAAATGATGACAAAACTCAAAATGGAGAAGGAAAATTTGTTAGGCTTGACATTCTTACACATCACGAGGAAAATAAAGTAGGGTCCCAACACTCCTCTGTAACATGTGATCAACCAATCCAAAATACAACATTGGAAAATAAAATCCAAAGGGTATGGTTGAGACTACGATCAAACCATGGACGCCACAAAGCCTTGAATCGGGGAGTGATTTTAGACATAATACAAAAAACTGCAAATCTTCACTCCTTCAAATCTAAAGACATCGAGAGTGTGAAATTCCCACTGTCAACTGATCCATTTTTGGTTGAACTTCTCTTGTCCTCTAAGAATGCAAAAAATGACATTCTACAAAACTCAGTTGAACTAGAATCCTACGGGCTAGAGGTCTCATGCAATGACAGGGAAAGCGACGTTATGAGTAAACAACACAACCCTGTACACTCAATCAAAGGAAAAATACCTCAAAACGAGGCGATTCTCATAAAGAAAGGAAATTCAGAAAAAGATTTCAAAGAAATAGGCAACACTCTTTTGCTCCTCCCAGATATACTGACAGAAGTATTACAGAAACTGGGCCTAGGCACACAGCGTCTTTAGAAGGAACAATGTAAATATCTTTAGTTGGAATACAAGGGGCTCTAGTGTCATTAGAGGCAAAGAAACGCGATCATATCTATTTAGCCAGGGAGATGTAGTTCTATTGCAAGAAACCTGGCTGGTAAACCCACTAAATGTTGAAGGATACACAGTTTACTGTCTATCTGCTGCGCAAAAACCACTAGGACGTCCCTCGGGAGGCCTATTGATAGCACTAAAAAATCAAGTTTTTAAAAATGTTACAGAAATATGGAAAAATCCCCAGGGTATCCAAGCATGTAGAGCCGAAGTAAAATTACAAGAAACTATTACAACTTGGGTCTTTGTAAATATTTACTGGAACCCTGCAACATCAAAACTAAATTGCTTCTTAGAAAACCTAGCAGCACTATTCGAACTACTAAAAACAACCTTAGCCGCTTGTAAAATCGTGATGGCAGGAGACTTTAATTCGAACTGCCTATATCCTCAAAAAGGAGGCTTAGATCGAATGTCTCATGGAAAAATCAGTCAGGGGAAAAAGTGGCAGGAATTCATGGAAGAATGGGATCTTCACATGGTAATGTGCACACTAGAGGGTGACCAAGAACCATACACAACCTGGAGAAGAGGGAATACATCCTCCGCCATAGACTACATTTTTGTTTCAAAAACCCTACATGCTTTGCCCTCTACTCTAAAAATAAAACAGGAGTTAGGCAGTGATCACAGTAGATTGGAGCTGTCATTTGAAAATATTATAATAACGGGGGCTGAAAGAGAACTTCAGCTGCTAGAAGGTAAAAAAGGAAAACTTAGAGTTGCAAAATACAAAGATGGGGGAATCAAACTAAATGGAAAACTTAAAGGGCTCCCTGAACACTTTTGGAAAACACAATGTGACCCAGAACGATTTACCAATTTTCTATGGACAACTCTAATGCCCAAATATTTAGCGGGAGAAACCAAACAGAAACACCTTCATGCCTTCGATGAACTCACACAAAGAAAAAAAAGAGAGCATAGAAAAGCTCTAAGAGATATAAAAAGAGAAGGATACTCATTTGGAAAAATGAAAACTGAGATAAGAAACCAAAAAGCAAATTATAAATCATGGTCAATCTCGCACAAAACCCATCGGATGCAAACAGATGGCGAGCATATACTTAGCACCCTTAGAGAAAGAAACAGTAAGAACTTCTGGGAAATATTGAACAAATTCGAAGAGGACCAGACACAATCATTATGTAATCTAGTGTCAGAAGATAATTGGGTGAGATATCTGACAGAAACATTCAAGAGTAAAACCAACTGCGAATTCAGAAACAAAACAGATATCCACTGGCAATTAAACTTTAAGGAGGAGGATATACTTGAAATCATAGCCAACTCATCGACATCTAAAGCTTTGGGACTAAATGGCCTGACTTACCAGGCATTGAGAAATGAACCAGTGCTGTGGTCAAAACTTGTATCCACTCTTTTTAAGGAAATACTAAAACAACGAACATTTCCAGCATCCTGGAAAACGGCTCTCATAGTACCCTTTTTTAAAACTGGGGATCGAAGAGTAGCAAGTAACTACAGACCAATAGCACTGTTGGACATTGAAAGTAAAATCTTTATGAAACTCCTACTAAATCACATCATAAAATGGGTTGAAGAGTCCAATATTTTGTCACGCTATCAAACAGGATTCCGCAAAGGCCATTCAACATCCCTTAATGGCCTGATCCTAAACGAACAAAAAAGAGGGGGGAAAAAAAACAAATAATGTACGGAGCCTGGATAGACCTTTCAAAAGCATTTGATCAGGTAGAACGAGTGCTACTTTGGGAAAAACTCCGAAAATGGGGAATGCCAGAACCACTATTATCAATTCTAGTGGAGCTATATAAAGATACTAATTTGAGAATACGGCTTGATGCAATGGGACATCTCTCAAGACTGGTTGAAGTGAATAGAGGGGTAAGACAAGACTGCCTGGGAGCGCCCCTGTTCTTCAACCTGTTCTTGGCAGATATGGGCCCTTTTTTACAATCATCTGCTTTGTTAAGCCCAATGTTAAATGGGAGGAAGATCTGTTGCCTTGCATATGCAGACGATATAGTTCTCCTCGACAGAACACCGATCGGTTTACAGCATCTACTTGATAAAATGAATGAGTATGTGGAACTAAATAAATTGACAGTTAATCCAGCCAAATCAAACATTTTGATCTTCAAACATCCACTATCAAAAACAAAATGCAGAAACTGGAACATGGGAGGAGAACGGATAAGAACCGTTGAAACTATAAAATACCTGGGATATAACATCCATGCCCATCCAGCAATATACAAAGCAGAAAACGAAATCATGGCGAAAGTTAAACAATTTACATCACAAATGATTAAGCTAAACTATACATTTTGCAAGTTCTCCATTCTCCCATTGGTGAAGTTTTATCTAGCCAAAGTGGTACCAGTCATCCTTTATGGCTTAGAAGCAAAGCCGGATCTCTGGTTTACAAACTGGGACAATTTTGAGGGCCATCTATGGAAAAAAGCTCTGGGCCTCCCAAATTGTGCCTTTTTAAAAAGTCTGAGATTTGAATTAGGTCTAAAATCATTGAACTGTATGGCAGACTGGAAGCTCATCTCATTATATCGAGAAATAATAACAAGTAAAGACTCGACAATGTATGGAGATCTTAGACATGAAGCTCTACTAAAGAGATCAACCATCCTCGCCTCATTAGAAGAGAAAACGATGGAAAGACTGGATGCAGTAGATCTAAATGAAGAGATCTTGGCCCTAAACCCACTTAAAGTAAAAAAAAGACTCGAACAATGGGACTGGATTAAAACGGTAGAAAAAGTAAGAGAGGATCCAACACAAAACACTTTCCTGAAAGGAGAAAAGAAACTCGGGTGTCTCTCCCGATATCTCCTGAAGTCCCCTAATAGGAAACTGCGTTCAGACTTCCTTAGAATGAGACTGAACCTTGTCCATTGTGGTGCTGTTCTGGTAAAACGCAACCAAGGGGACATGGCAAAAAAACTATGCTCAGTCTGTGAAAACCCTGCCAAACAAACGCTAAGACATGTTCTAATGGATTGTGAAGGCACATGGCTACTACGATTTAGACTTTTTAGAGATCTTGTGCGGAGGGAGGAAGACATAGTTACAGACTTCCTCTGGGATAGAATCATCTTGGGCACCAACGCTGCATTGATGTTTGCAGCAACCCAGGTCATAATAAAAAGTGGTTTGACAATCTAATATAATAAAATAAAGTAGAAGTATTTGTAAACTTTGATCCAGCAAAAAGTAGGAATATTTGGCAGGGTTGGTGGATAATAATTTAATGCATATGCAAATTTATTATTTTGTAAAGGCTTGTGCCAAAACAAATAAAAAAAAAATAAATAAATAAAAAAAAAAATGTATCATGCAGTCCCTTGACCTGCTTCGAAAAGACATAAGAGTTGCTGCGATATGAAATATCTGAACTCAGGAAATAAATGCTAGAGGCCACCACCGAGATCAGAAGAGTGGTAGTGACCCTGCGATAGAGGGTGGACCACAACAAGCGCTCCCTAGCTATGCTTGCTACGGACATGAGAGAGGTACAGGGAAAAATGCTAGGCCTACAGGACTGTAATGAGAGCCTTAAGGCAAAGTGTGACGACCTAGAGAACAGGCGAGGCGTGATAACCTGAGAGTGAAATTCCTGAAAGAGCGGGCGAGGAAACAACATTAAGGGCTGAGTTCGAGTGCTCCTCTCGCAGGTCATGGCAGGCAATCCCCCCTCCCCCTGAAAATGTCAAGATGGAAAGAGTGCACCGAGTGGGCCCGAAGAGAGACAACCAGAATTGCCCCACCCCCAGAGACGTTGTGATAAAGTTCCAGGACTACAAAGTCAAGGAGACAATATTAGGAGAAGCAAGGAAGGTGAATCGCATCCAGTTTCGGGACTCCACAGTCCAGATCTTCAAAGATGTCTTTCAACCCACCTCGGCAAAGAGAAGGCTCCTTAAACCCATCACTGAAGAACTGAGGCGTCAAGACATCCGATAAAGATGGACATACACGTTTGGCCTGCAGTTTAAGGTGAAGGACGCAGTACATACTACAGCATTGACGGCGGAAGAGGGAGCCCGGCTACTGAAGATCACACCGAGCGAAGAGGGTGCAGTGCAAAGTGTCATCGCCACTGAGGGGGCCCAAGGGGAAAGCTCCTGGCGCATGGTGCCACCGGGGGGCAAAAGGAGGAAGAAAAGAGTCGCCAGGTGAAGGGACAGAAAGCGGATCCTGCTATCATGGGCCGGACCCAGAGTTTTGCTTTTCACTTCCCGGACACCGGGGGAGCCATCAGTTCAGACAGGCCTGACAATACAGATACCATACAAATCAGAATATCGCCATTGAGCATGGAACTGGCCTAATAGTTTTGAGAGCCCTTGCTCTAAGTTGGATTACTAATAAGGTTAGATTTGCTATTGTTGGAGATCCACTAGTTTGGGAGATCGAGTCAGGCAATTAGTTCTCTTCATGTTTGGAAATCTACCGACAGGCTGAGATGGATGGGAGGGCAACTATCCTCCAGCGTAGGTATTTTTCTGCCTGGCAGATATTTTGGGGGTTACGCAGGAGATACTGAGAGGGTCGGCAAGCAAATGACGGTAACTGTAATGGGAAATGTATCACAGGGGACTTTAGCGGCAGTAGTTCTGAACAATGGGTCTGACATGAGGGCTTTGAGAGGCTCGACGATGATGGGGTCTGATATGGTCTATGACAGACAGTGGATTGGGCAAACCCTTGTAATGCACCATGGTGATTAACATGGTGACGCTCAACACCCGGGGTCTGAACACCCCGGGTAAACGTGCACATTTGTTTAGAGAACTGGGTAGACTCCAGTTGCATATAGTAGGACTTCAGGAAACCCACCTCTTAAAAAAGACCAGGGTCGACTCAGGCAGAGATCCTTTCCACACCAATACCATTCATTGTCAGACAGTAAAAGGGCAGGTGTTTCGCTAATACATATGGATGTAAATTTTACATTTATAGCAACCAGCTGGGACACAGAGGGCAGGTAAATATTAGTAGAAGGGGAAGTGCAGGGTAGGCGAGTTACCATACTGTCCTTTTATGCCCCCCAACTCGGCTCAGGAACCTTTCATGCTAAACCTACCAGCAGGGATTGAGAAGAAGGGACAGGGAGAAGTGCTATTGACGAGGGACATGAACCTAGTGATGGATGGCACCAAAGACAGGTTGGCACAGACCACTTATTCTACTGTGGACCCTCAGGAGTCATATAACTGACCTCAATGTGGTGGATGTGTGGCAGTGCTTTCATCCGGATGGCGCTGCCTACACATACACTTTGCACGTGCACTTGTCGGCGTTGCAACTGGACTATATATTCATCCCGATGGGCATGACCCACTTGGTTGTCTCCACGAACATCGAACCCATGACCCTATTGGAACATGACATGGTCACAGTAATAACGAAGGACTGGTCCTGATATCGTAAAGCCCATCGGTGGCAGCTTCCACCTGAAGTCCTCTGGGACCCGGTATGCCAGGAGGAGTTGAAAGAGGCAATTTGGGAATACCTCAAGAACCAACCAACCAACCAGAGGAAACCGCAGAAGGCATCCACTGGGATGCGCTGAAGGCAGTGGATAGAGGGGTTCTATAAGCAGGCAGGGTCGCGCTAAAACAGGCAACTAATGGGGGGAGTATGGCAGATTCCTACAATGCGACTCCCAATAGACATCAACTCAGGCCTGTGACCGTGGCCAACAGTTGAGACTCCTGAAGACTCAAATCTGAGAGAACTATGCTTCGGCTTTGCCAAACATTCTACGAGCAGTGGGCATGTCTCGGAAACACTGCTAGCTCACCTCCTTAAGCAACAGATTAGCAGGGCATTCATTCACTCATCACCAATAACCAGGGGTAGGAGTGGAGAGATGAGAAAAAGAAGAGGGAAGTGTTTCACGCCTTCGACACGAACTATACACATCCACAAATCCTATCCAGGGGGGATATACACACCTACTTAGAGGGGGTGGACTTGCCCAGTCTGGGAGGAGCCAGGGAATTTTTAGAGTCTCCAATCAACACGCAAGAGGTTACCCAAGCTATCAAAACCATGAAACCAAACAAGACCCCCGGGGCCCGATGGCCTCACAGCCAGATTCTACAGATCTCTATCAGATACTGGCTAAAGCCCTGGTTGATGTGAACGCATTGAGAAACGGTGGCCACCTAGCGGCATCAATGACGGAGGCCCAGGTGACATTAAACCTAAGCCGGGTAAAAACCTCAAACATTGCTCATCCTAAAGGCCCATAGCCCTACTAAATTTAGATTCCAAGATATTAACAAAAATCCTCACTACCATGCTAGGACGGTTTATGCAAAACCTTGTTAACCGTGATCAGTCAGGATTTATCAGGTGGACGAGGAACACCAGACAACTTAAGGCGGCTCAACCACTTAATAGATACATTGGGGAGAAATCACAGTCACACTCTTTGGTTGGCACTCGACACTGAAAAGGAGTTTGACTGGGTTGAATGGAGGCTTTTGAGGGGAGTGCTATGAAAATTTACCTGGGACCCAAAATGATCCAAATGATCCACTCCAACTACGAGACCCCTTCTGCGAGGCTCCTAATCAACAGTGCAACAAATGATCCGATCTGGATTAGAGGCACCAGACAGGAGTGCCCATTGTCACTGCTTCTATTGTCACTCGCTATGGAGTCGTTAGCATCGAGGGTGTGAACCAACGACTGCATTATGGGCATAAAGTTCGGAGGCACACAACATAAAATTAATCTCTTCGCAGACAACGTGGTCTTGACCCTTTTAGATCCCTCAGACATGTACAAGAAGAAATTGAGAGATATGGTGGGGTCTCCTGGTTCAAAATAAAAGAAGCCAAGTCTGAGATTCTGGGTGTAAACATTCCCTCTCGACTGAAGGAGGACCTCCAGCAGATATTCCCCTTCATGTTGGCAAATAAAAGTATCAAATACTGACTGGCCACCAGGGGGCGTGGATGGAAGCTGCCTAAGCTTGCAGCTCTGTCATCCAGACCCCGATGAAGTGTGCCCCCACTCTTTACCCCCCCCCCCCAACCCTGTGAGGTGTGTGGTGGAATCCGGCTCGGGGGCACCACAGGAAGTGGCAGGCTCCAAAAATGGAGCAAATCGTCCGCATATCGCTGAATATCGGCTGCTCCTCGGGCGGCCGTGAAAAGTGAAAGGGCGGGCCCCGTCAGGCGGGGCTGCAGGAAGAAGCCGGAGAAGGGAGAAGGCTGGAGCAGCGGCCTACGTTGCGGCACTGTTTTCCATCCCACCCCATGGACCCCGTCCCTGCCCGAGAAGAGCACCATCAGTACAGTGAGGCACGCTAAGGGACGCGGCCCGGGAGGCCGTTGGACGGGAGAGCTGCGCAGTGCAGGCACAGCAGCTACCAGGTAGGGGCCAGCCAGCAGCAGCTCTGCTGTGGGGGTAGTGGCCTGATTGAGAGTGTAGAAGGGCCCAGGAGGGGCTCCACCATAGACATTTGGGCACAAGGGGGACGGTAATAGGGCACTGCAATTGGGGTGGCAGGGCCACAGCACACCCATTACGTGCAGGGCCCAGGTGGTGTGGGCCCCCAGTCTTGAGGTGTGTGCCCACCTGCCAGAGGTAGGGGCCCAGCAGGGTCTCGCCGCTGTGGAAGAACAGTGTTGTGAACTGTTGGAGTTGGTGAGCTGAGGGGACAGGGGAGTGGCCAGTGGACGGATCTCTGCAACGGGGAACGGCACAGAACCAGTGGGTTAAGTGAGTGGTACCAGCCCTGGACCGGTAACCAGAGGAAGTGGAAAAGGTGTGGGACCCCGAAACTGGGGCAGGTGCCCTGTCTGACTCCCGGAACGGTGACCCTTGAACCCCTCCCTACCAGGAGGCTGACAGAGACCCTTTTCGTGGAAGAGATCCAGCCTGTCAGTCTCTTTTTGAGGGTGTTCATGTTGGCGGGTGATTGTTCATATAAAATAGACTCCCCGGGTAGAGAGGACGCATGGGCTAAAGGATCTCGCCAGAGTGCCCCAGCCTAATGTTACATGGAGATGAGAACAAAGCTGGCCGAATTTGCTTAACTAGGCAGACCGGATCCCAAGGACTGCAAGACCCAAGGAAGATGGAGACTGAGGGGGAGGACTGCGGTGAAGAGAGATGCCGCCTACCTTCTCAACGAAATTAGGGGCATGAGGGCGGACATTGGAGGCAAGCTCGACAAGATAACTATGAGAACCGACAAGACGGAGGAGAGACTACAGGCGGTCGAACACAACCAATCCTCCCTGGACACTCTGGAGACCCAAATGGACCCAAGGATGGGAGAAAGAGAGGCGGAAATGGTGTTGAAGATGGATGGCTTCGAGAATCACAAACAGAGGAATAACTTACACTTTTTTGGGATACCGGAGATGGAAGGTGAATCAGAAAGGTCCCTTAGGAGGATCGTACATGCCATTACTAAGCTCCTCATTGAAGAGGACTCCATTGATGAGGCTAAATTTGAGAGGATCCATAGAGCCGGGGGCTCGGGAGGGGCCAGAGGTTGGTTCTGGAAAAGGGCGAGGATAAAAGGACCTGTGAAGCTGGGTGAGGCGAGGATTACTATTTTTCAAGACCGATCTTCCCTGACCCTCACCAAGAGGAGAATGCGTCGTAACCTGACGAAAAAGGGTAAACGAAAAAGAGGTTCGATATAGATGGGGATTTCCGTTCTCTATTTCCTTTGAGTTGGAGGGCCTGCGGTATAGACTTGCCACAGACGAGTGATCAAACCGAGCAATAGGGGAGCTGCTCGGGGATGGGGGAGGGCAGGAAGGGGCCTCTGGCTCACAGGGCGAAGGTGGAGTGGTCGCCAGATCGAGGATGTTTCAGAAAGCTTAACACCCGCCCCCCTCCCCCTCCGGGCACGCCCTGAACACATTCCGGGCTCAGGCCGAACATCGGCAGTCGCTGACTGAAGGGGCTGACGGGTCTGTTGGCTTTTCGTAAGATGGAGAGAGGGAGTGATTTTCATGTGGGGCCAGGTTTTTTGCATTCTACTACTATTGTTGGGACATAGGGGACAAGGGGGTCCGTAAGCAGTTGTAAGTTTTGAACGTTGGTTGAGGTGGGGGGTATGGGTGGGGGGCACTAGGGAACGAGTTGTCATGAGCAGGGGCCCGGGTTGCGGGCCTGTTTGGTGGTTCGTCACCCTTGTAGTGTGAGTAACTGGGAGGGGCCGGCGCCTGAGGGGGGGGGGGGGGGGGGGGCTTCAATGGGGCATGGGGGTGTTGGTGCGTCTCAATCCTACAACGATAAATGCATACTTACATTTTGACATGTCGCAACGGGTGGGTCTACTCCTTGGCATATGTGTGGGCAGACAAGTCTCGCTGATTCAATTGGGGGGGTGGGGGGTGAGGAGGGACAACTTGAGGGTTTGTAGGCTGAATGTGAAGGGGCTCAACTCCCCAGCCAAGTGGTCCCTGGTTGCGAGCGAATTTAGAAAATCGGGGATGGATGTCCTATTCCTCCAGGAGATGAAATAGCTGAGGGGTGAGGAACGTAGGATCCCCTGTGGTTTGGTGGGGGGTGAATACTGGGGTTCAGGGATAAGAAAGGCCGGCCTTGGGATCCTGGTCCGCAGGGGGCTCCGTATGGAAGTTACTAAGGTGTGGTCTGACAGAGGGAAGGCCGGCCTTGATCTCTAGTCGGATTGAAAAAAAATCAGGTTCACATTTGCCACTATATATGCCCCTAATCAGGGTCAACAGAGGTTCCTGGAGAGAACCCTGGAAAAAATAATGAATGAGGCAGGGGGACACCTGATACTGGGAGGAGACTTTAATGTCTGGAGCAATGTCAGCATAGACACACAGTCCGGGCACCCCAGGGAACATGAGCCCCAGAATCAGGTTGGAAGGGAGCTGGGAATGACAATGGAGCTCTACTGGATGCAGGATATATGGCAGCACCTACATCCACGTGACAGGGGGTTCACCTTGTACTCTGCACCACATGGTACCTTAACAAGAATAGACTATCTATATATCTCCAGGGACCTGTGGGACTCGGCAGTGGGATCGGCAATTCATCCTGTTAGTTGGTCGGACCACGGTGTTGGTTAATAAGGTTACTCACCGTAGTGACTACCTTACTCCTAGTCCATAGTCCCCTTTCCTCCATACTTATGGGACATTCCTCCGTTCTGTGGGATGGGACCGGAGCACTTTGTAAAAAGCATCACGTTTTTCAAAAATGTGTCCCTCTTTTTTTACGCGGGGTACCGCACGCGGCCGCAACCCCGCCCTCCTTAGCTCCACCCAGCGCATCGCCCATCAGTCCTTTTCTATCGCCAGATCTGAGACCTTTAAGCAATAACAGAGGAACCTTATTAGAGGTGACGGCGGGCGGGCGTATGGAGGAAAGGGGACTATGGACTAGGAGTAAGGTAGTCACTACGGCGAGTAACCTTATACTCCTACGCCCCGTCTCCTTTCCTCCATACTTATGGGAGATTCCCAAGCACTCCTCACAGAAATTACGGGTGGGTGGAAAACGCCTTATTGAAACAGGTTTTTTAGCACAGCTTGACCGAACTGAGCATCAGCTCTGGAGCTCAGGTCTAGACAATAATGCCTACAAAAAGCCGATGGGGAGGCCCACGTAGCCGCTTTTGCGATGGTCTCCCAGGGGACATACTTTTGGAAGGCAACTGCAGCCGCCTTGCCCCGTACAAGATGAGCCAGAACCCCTTTTGGCGGTTGAAGGCCCTGAACAGCGCAAGCCTCCGCAATACAGGCAGCAATCCATCTGGAGATGGTCGCTTTCGAGGCCGGATTCCCTTGCGGATTACCGAAAGTCACCAAAAGCTGAGAAGAGTTCCTAAACTCAGATGTTCTGTCCAGATAGAACTTAAGAGCTCTTCTAATGTCTAGGCAATGCAAAACCCTCTCAGCATCGGAGGCTGGGTTTGGGAAGAAGACATGCAAGGAGATTGACTGATATAGATGAATATCAGAGACCACTTTTGGAAGGAAGGATTCGTCCTCAGGACAACCTTATCCTTATGAAAAACCAGAAAGGGATGCTCCACCGACAAGGCCTGAAGCTCACTCACAGGCCTTGCCGAAGTAACGGCCACCAAGAAGGACACTTTCCACGAAAGGTACTTAAGGTCTACTGTAGCCATGGGCTCAAAAGGCTTACGGCACAAGGCCGTAAGAACCACATTCAGACCCCACGTTGGAAGCGGTTTGCGGACAGGAGTGTTAAGATGCATGAGGCCTGCAAAGTGTCTTTTAACGACTGAATATGACAGCGAAAAAGAGCACTGATCCGTGGACAGGTAAGCAGCAATAGCTGACAGAAGTCCTGCAGGACAAGACATGAATGCCCGACTCTGCCAGATGTGAGACAAAGGACAGAACTGCATCGGTCGTAGCCTCCCTGGGGTCCAGCTGCCTAGCCAAACACCAGTGACCGAACCATAGCCATTTACTTTTATACTGAAATCTCGTCGAGGGCTTCATGGCCGCATGAATAATGTGCATGTTATCTGCAGACAAATTGAGCTCTAAAGATCTGAACTCAGGCACCATGCTGCCAAGTTTAACGATTGTGGGGAGGGGTGCCACAACTGCCTATCGCTCAGGTGAATCAGGTTGGGAACCATCGGAAGCCTGATCAGTGCACACACTAGATAGATGCTGAAGCTCTGAAAACCAAAACCTGGCCAGCCACCACAGTGCTATGAACAGAAGAGAACAATTCACTGTGCCCCTCAGCTTGCAAAGCACCCGATGAATCAGAGGCAGAGGCGGAAAAGCATAGGCCCTCATGTTTTGCCAGGGAATCTTGAGAGCATCTCCCAGAGAGCAGGCTCCCAGCCCATTTCTGGAGGCATACAGGGGAGGTTTCCCGTTTGTCGACGTTGCAAAGAGGTCAACTTCTGGAGTGCCCGAACAATGGAAGATTTGTAAGAGGACCTCCGTGTTCAGTTCCCACTCGTAGCGGACCATTGTTTGTCGGCTGAGGGCATCTGCAGTAACATTAAGCTGGCCCAGGATGTGTACTGCCACCAGCCAGATGCCATGCTGAACAGCCCATTCCCAAATCTGAATGGCAAGATCCACAAGAGGTTGGTACCCCCCTGCTTGTTGATATAAAACATGGACACCACATTGTCCGTGTGGACACGGACCACCTTGTTGACAATGACAGGCTTGAACGCTTTCAGTGCCAGGAATATCGCCAGGAGCACCAAGTGATTTATATGAAGCTGTTTGTTCTGCGGCGACTAGAGATCGGAAACCTGAAGAAGATCCAACGTCGCACCCCAACCCAGAAGGGAGGAGTCTGTCGTGACCGTCAATAGCGGGCAGGGGTCTTGAAAAGCCGCACCCACCGACAGATTGCTGAGAGAAGAACACCACAAGAGGTCTATCCTCATGAAGGATGGAACCAGGATCATTTTGGAATCTGAATCCACTGCTTGGCACCAAGAGCTCTGAAGAGCCATCTGCGTCCTCCTCATCTTGAGTCGAGCAAGAGGGAGAGCCAGCAAACACGAGGTCATGAGGCCCAGAAGCCTCTGGAACCACCAGACCGACATGCTCTCCGACCACGTAAACATCTGACACGTGGCCAACAGATCCACCATTCTGTCCCCAGTCAGGTATACTCTGCAGTCGATTGTGTTCCAACGAAAACCCAGGAAAATCAAGTCCTAAGAGACAGTCATGGAGGATTTCCGCGATTTCACCGACAGCCCAAGATGGAACAGGAGCTGGAGGAGAGACTGAAGGTTGTTCGAGCCGTACAGAGGACAAGGACTGCGCAGCAGCCAATCGTCCAAATACGGATACATATGGATACCCTGTAGCCGAAGATAAGCTGCGATGACCAGCATCATCTTCGTAAAGACACGCAGTGCTGAACTGAGGCCAAACGGGAGCACACAAAACTAGAAATGCTAACGCTCCTCCCCCATGGAAAACGGTAGGTATTTCCGATGCGGACTCCAAATAAGGATATGCATATAAGCATCCTGAAGGTCCACCACGCTGAGCAAGTCGCACTTCTGCAAAGAGGACTTTATCTGACAGGGCGTGATCATCTTGAATTTCTCTTGGGGAAGAGAGAGATTGAACTGGGAAAGGTCTAGGATGGTGCGCAGGCTAGCCTGGTTGGGTTTGGGCACTGTAAACTGACGGGAGTAGAAGCCCTCCCCTCGCTCCTCTAGGGGAACAGGTTCCACCCCCCCCCCCCCCCCCCCCGAGATCCAGAAGTTTCTGGACCTCGGCTCTGAGGGAGGGCGATCCTGACTGTTGGAAGGGAGGATTGAAGGGTGGGGTAGGGGGAAGGGGGAAGCGGAAGCCTGGCCGAGCAACTGACAAGACCCAGTGCTCCTCGGTGATGGTCTGCAACGCCTCCCAGTGAGACGCAATGCGCCCCCCCACCAGTGTCTTGTGCAGTGCAGAAAAACCTAATTTAGCTGGTTTTTCGGTGGCCGTACCACCAGAACCTGAGGAGGCGGCCGAGGATCGAGAGAAAAACCGGGCCGTTGCTGACAGGAGTTTCCTGTTGGAATATCAACCCTACGGGTCTTCCAATCCAGACACCCCTGAAAAACCAGAGGAAGGTTGAGGCTGCAAAGATGTCCTCTGTGGCCTGAAAGGCGGTTTCACCAAGACAGACAGGCACTTGGCAGTCTGGGTGCTGTCCTTAGTCTTGGTCAGTTCAACGTCCGTCGATGAATAAAAAGCTCTTTGCCGTCAAAAGGCAGGTCCAGAACTTTATCCTGCACCTTTTTAGAAAACTTTGTGGCATGAAGCCAAGCCTGACGAGAGGTGTCCACGCCAAGCATGAGGCCCACAGCCAAGGTGTCGACATGATGCGCCGCAGCCTCAAGCATATCCTGCGCCAGGACCCTGGCATCCGACAAACCCGCTTTAAAATAGTCTAGTTTATCCGCGGGGATGAATTCCGACAGACCTTTCCACATTTTCATATTCGCCCCTGCTAACACAAGCTCTGCGTTCGCTTGACGCAACTGCAGGGCCGAATTAGCAAAGATCTTCCTCCCTAAAGAGTCCAGAATCTTATCCTCTTTGGCCAGAACCTGGGCTGCCGTTGTAGATGATGCTGAAGCCGGTCTGGATTGTAACGTGGCAGCCGCCACCACCGTTGAGGAAGGGGGCGGACAAGATAAGGCGACCTCTTCAGAAGAATGAAGCCTATAACGAGCGTCAGTCTTGTTGTTAACAATTAGTCCACAGTATGGTTTACCCCAGACCTTTCGGACCCCAGCCAAAACGTCCTTCTGAAAGAACAAGCAGGTACGCTCCAGAGGAGACGAAGCGAACGCCCCAGAAAGCACCCCTTCCGGGGGAAGGGGTGCCTCGGGTACTAGAACATCCAGAAGACACATGTCCAGCACACTGTTGTGGAAGGTACTAACCAAGCGGGGCTGGCCCTCGGTGTCCTGATCCCCCTGTGTGTCATCCGACACATCCGGGTCAAGCTCCGTCGCATCTGGCACTGCTGAAGATTTGTCCACTGGAGACAAGGGAGGCAAGGGAAAATTAAACTATTCCTTTGACTCTGTTTCAAGATGGAGGATATTGCCGCCGAAACGTCCAGTTTATGCGAGGGGGAACAATAAGCCCAGTGTTATGGGCATTCCTGATTGGCTTTTTCCAAGTGCTTCAGACACCATTGGTGGTTTGACCACATCTTTCTCTCCCCCTGCGACGTTGGCATATGATTATCAGAATTATTCTACATTTTTTGTAAAATTGATCAGTCAAATGTATGATCACTAGAACTTTCTAGGCACTGGAATAATTCATGATGCGGTACGCAATTTAATTCAATTTGAAATTTATACACCAGAGATTTGGAATCTGGTTACACCAAAAAAATAACCTTAGGTGCAAACACCTAGAGATGTATCCACTATATATGTTATTAATTTGGTTCATGTTGTGAATTTATTGTTCATTTTGACCATATCAGTCTCATAACCAATATATGATTTTTGTCTTAGCCTAACAATGTGTTGTACATGTAGGTGCTGATAAGAATATCCCATTTTTTGTCTCAATACAAAAAAAGTACATTTAAAATTCAGCCCCTTCTGTGTGTGTGTATTTTTTTCCTTCCTTGACAATTTTATGGGCTACTAACTTTGGGATATATTCTTCGAGTATAAGTAGGAAGGCTCCCCAATATAACCAAAATGTGTTGCATCCTTTGAGGAAGCAATTGGGTCGAGTCTACTAGTAGCAGTACTAACTTTCTGTGTTTCTTTTACTGATTATGCCTGAGTCTGCTACTTTTCACCACGGGCATTCCGAAAAAACCTTTTTGATGTCAAAGGGATTCTACAGCTAGACTTTCCAGATACCCCTGAAGTAGCTCTGAAGTAGCTGTTTGCTGGTAGAGGATGCTGACACGAGAAATCATTTATTCGTGTTACTCAGAGTGTTTTAACTGTGGCCCCTCCCCCCATCTGAAAAGACTACATTACCCAGGAAGTGTGCGCTCCTGCACACGAGCGCTCCTAGAGTAGCCGTTAGCTGGCTCGCGCTGCTTGTAGCTACGGTAAATGTATTCCTCCATAAGAAACTTTGTTTGCTTTATGCTTCTCGATACTGAGCTAGGTTGTACTTGAGCCCTAAGAATACTGCTATTCACCTTGCCCTCGCTTTCCCCCCTGTTACAAATTGATCTATACCTACTGGCCTGCCTTTTGGGAAATAGAAGACCTGAGGTTATAAGGAAGTGGTACGGATTTGTATATACTATCTTACAAAAAAGAAATTTTTACCTATACCTATTGGCTCTGTAGCCTTCCCGCAGCCTGTTTACTAGGGTTGTAGAGATGGCACCCAAGTTGCGCTCACACAATTTGAGAACGAAAAAGTATAAGGGGAATCGATCTTCAAATCAAGTGGCATCAGATGATAAATGCCAAATCTTTCGCAGAACAACCGAAAATACCAAGTTTATTAATGAAAAAGGACACAGCCAAAGAGCATTTGAACAATTAAACCCCATTGGCACCTGAGAATAGTTCAATGAAGATAATAACTCTTTGTTAAATCTAGCTCATGATTTCAGAGAGCAGACAATGGTTCTTCCGGCCGTGCTTGGCAACGTGTATTGAAAATATGGATAATGTGATTGGTATTGATCTTTCGGCAATGCGCGACTTAGAGGAATTTGCTCAAGAGGAGGCTGAAAGTAATGGGGACTGCTCTTGGGATGATCCGGGAAGTACAATTTGTAAATCATTAAATTTGGGTGAAAAATGGGATGCCCTATCGACTACGATAGATCTACTATTAGGTATATGTACTACATTAATGAAAGACCAAGAAGAGATCAAGAGTTTGGTGGTCCTGGTTGTAGAGAACACACAAGCCTTGGGTGAGAATGTTGGATTAAGAAATGGAGCATCTGAGAAAGATAGAGCAAAAGTGAGGGTGTTGGAGGAGAGTATGGGTGATTTAAGTGAGTTTTGTTTGATAGTTGATGTAGAAAAGGGACAAATTGAAAGTATTGGAGGTCGAGATCGATGAGCATGATGGCAATTTGTCAGAGATAGCAGGAATGGAAGATATTAACGTTAGCCTTGAAGACGAACATATACTTCCCCACGGCTCAAAGAAAGGAACATGGCGAAAGCAAAATAATAAGAAAGATACTAGAAGATTAATAGAGTTACAGCTAGAAAGAAAAAGTGTGTAAAAAGGAACAGCATAGCCCTAGCGGAGACGGCGTCCAATGATATAGAATGTGTGGAAGTAGGAAACAGATTTGAGATCACTCGGAACCACTAGGCAACGGTGGAAAACAATACAAGCCCCACTAAAAAAGATAGGGATTTAGAAAAGTGGCTGAGAGGGAAGCCCCGTGGGCAGGAATTGTTGGAATGTGAACCTATAAGTGAAGAGGAGGATGAAGGGGAAATGGTGTGAGATATTTAAATATTCCTATCAATAAGGTAGCTGAATTTCTTAAAATGAGAGAAAAAGATATATAGAGCGGAAGAACAAGTTACTTACCATATCTGGTAACGTTCTTTCGATGGGATGTTCCTCCGACGTATTCCACATCTATGACAGGTAATGTCCACAGCTATGCTGCTTCGGAAAATTTTCGGCAGATGGCGTCCTGCACCGATGCCGTCAATCCATTGTCCCTCGAGGGCCTCCGTCGAGGGTCGATGTCACAGGATGTTATATATAGGACGCAAGGTGCCCGTAGCCTCAGTTGTAGTTTTTTCCCCCAGAACGTGTGGCACCAATCTCCTGCCAGTATGACTGCAGAAAGCCTTGCGGAAACTTAAGCTGCAATCACATAGGAAGTTCAGTAGAGGGGAAGGCTGGGAGGGCGATGTGGAATACATCGGAGGAACATCCCATCGAAAGAACATTACCAGATATGCTAAGTAACTTGTTCTTCGAGGGGATTGTGTCCTCCGACGTATTCCACATCTATCACAGACTCCCAAAACAGTACCAACTTATGGAGGTGGGAAAAGAATTTGCAATTTTAGAATTTTAGAATGCCCAATCAAATGGCTGAATAAAGAACTGCCTTACCAAAGGCCAAATCCTGCCCATGGATGGAGTCCAAGGAATAGTGTCTCACAAAAGTATGGACAGAGGCCCATGTGGCTGCTTCGCAAATATTGCGAATAGGAACGCCCCTCTTTAGAGCAGTGGAGGCAGCCACACCCCTAGTAGAGTGAGCCCATAAGCCTACTGGAGGGTCCTTTTCCAACCCAAACGATAACAATCGGAGATCGTCAAAATGATCCATCTGGACAAGGTCTGCTTGGAAACAGCCTGACCCAAGCGCCTTCCAGCATGACCAACAAAGAGCTGATCGTCCACTCTGACCCGGGACATCCGTGAGAGACAGAAACTCAAAGCTCTTCTAGGATCCCACCTATGGAGCCTCTCCGCTTCCTTACCAGGATGTGGAGGAGGATAAAACGCCGGAAGAATCACCTTCTGGCTCAAATGGAATTCCGACACAACCTTCGGAAGAAAAGAAGGCCCCACCCGCAGGACAACCCTCTAAACAGTAAAGGGTGGCTTGGCGGAAAGTGCCTGCAACTCACTCACTCTGCGTGCAGAAGTACCCGCAACTAAAAACACTGTTTTTTGAAAAAAAATAGTTTTATTTTAAACCATGGCAGGACAAATTACAAAGAACATTGGATAAGGATTTCACTCTTGACAGTTCACTTTAGTTTATACACCTCACCCCCCTAGCCCCCCTCTCTCTCTCCCCTCTTGTCTCCAGCCACTTTCCCCCAGTTCCTTCGCTCAGTGGGCTCGTCCGCTGCCTTTGTTACTCAGGTGGGCTCCCCATCCTTCAGGGCCCATCGAGTGTTGAGCTGTTTAAATGTTAAGGTGGAGAATCGCTTGTCGTAGTCCAGCACTGGTGCCCAGACATTCTGGAAGCAGTGCAAGAATCCAACCCTTGCTGCGGTCACCTTTTCCGCGATCAGGATGTCCCATAGTTTTCCCCACCAGTGGGCCATGCAGGGGCCGCCTCGGGACTTCCAGAAGCGGGCTAGCACAGTTTTACCTGCCAGGAGGCATTGCGTTACTAGTTTCGCTCTGTTTCCGGAGCGGGGGTAAACCCCGGGGGGTCGGGACCCCCAGAAGGACAGTTTCAGGTTCCAGGGGGAGTGTCATCCCGGTAATTTGTCCGATCGTCGCTAGGCATCGCTCCCATAATACCCATCTCTCTGGGCAGGCCCACCACATGTGGAAGAAGGAGCCAGGCTGGGAGCATCCCCTCCAGCAGGAGTAGTTCACCCGTGGGTTCATGTGGTGTAGTCTAAGGGGGGAGAAGTACCATCGCAACATAAGCTTGTATGCGCATTCTCTATTGGTAATGCAGGTCGATGAGGAGTGGGTACGTGTCCAGATGTCCACCCAGGTCTGGTTGTCAATCAGGTGACCCAGGTCGGCCTCCCATTGGGCCATGCATCACGTTCTAGCGGTTAGAAAGTCCCCCAGGAAGCGTCTATACAGAGACGAGTTCCTGCCCCGGGCTGGTAAATCCTTAAGTATTAATTCAAGGGGGGGTAAGAGGGCGAGTGGCAGCCTGGAGGGTCTGGGGTTGCGAGCACCAGTGCCGGAGCTGGCAGTAAGTAAATCTGTCATTTTCCTGGAGTTGGAACACTGCCTTGCATTGTTCGAAGGTGCGGGGAGTGATCCCATCGTAAAGTTGAGCCAGGGTCTCGAGGCCACCGTCAATCCAGTTCTGGAAATTGCGTGGGTTCGTCCCCGGCGAGAAGTTTGGATTGTGAAAGATTGGGGAGAAGGGGCTTTGTCCTCTCAGGATTCCCTTTTGTTTCAGAGCCCAGTCCTAGGAGCTTAGTGTGCGTTTGGTTGTTAGTAGGAGGTTGTTCCAGTGTTCTCTCAGGGAGGGCTGGATGTGTGGGAGGAATCGCAGGGGGAGCGGTAGTTGTGCTTGCTCCAGTTCTACACATCTAGGGCGGTCTGTGGTTATATGCCAGGCACGGACGTGTGCTAGCTGTGCTGCCGCCCTGTAAGCCTGAAGGTCGGGGACCCCCCAAGACCCCAGTCTAGAGCTGCCAGTGAGCGTTTTGTGGGAATTCTGGCATTCTTGCCTCTCCATATAAACTTCAGCATTTCCTTCTGCAGCTCCTGGAGAGCGGAGTTTGGGATGGCTACTGCGAGGGAGGAGCACGCGTAGAGGAATCTCGGAAGCAGGTTAATTTTGGCAGCAGTAATCCGTCCAATTAGCAAGATTTCCTGGGTGGCCCAGCGCTTTAGATCCCCTTCCAGTTCCCAGAATAATCTGAGGAAGTTTCCCTGGTATGTGTCTCGTGGGTGTGCTGTGATGTGAACTCCCAGATAGGATATATTGTTTCCTCCATGCGATCGGGCACAGCCTGGACAGTGCCTCTTGTTCTTCCTCTTGGAGGCCGATGCATAGGGCCACCGATTTAGAGAAGTTGACAGCGAAGCCGGTGACCTTCCCGAAGTTCGATATTTCCGCCAGGGCGTGCTCTGTTGAGATGTTGGGTTCTGAGAGCGTCAGTAGGACGTAGTCGGCGTATAACGCAATTTTGTGTTGGGATGGCCCTAGTTGGGTACCCTTGATGAGCTTATTCCGTCTGATTCTTTGGGCAAAGGGTTCCATTGTTAGCGTGAAGAGAAAGGGTGATAGCAGGCAGCCCTGCCTTGTCCCACAGGTCATGGGAAAAGGATATAAGGAACCATTGATCCTCAGGAGGGTTTTGGGGGATTTATAGTTGGCCATTATCATGGATTGAAAGTTGGACCAAAGCCAAAGGCCTCTAGAGTGAGCTCCGTGAATGATCAGTCTACCCTGTCGAATGCTTTGGTAGCATCTAGGGCCATCAGTGCAAGGCCCTGGGAGCATCGATGAGCGATGTCGGCGAGGTTCAGGGTTCTCCTGAAGTTGTCCCCCGCCACTCTGTTCAGGATGAAGCCTGTTTGATCTGGGTGAATTATGGTCGGGAGAATGTGGGACAGCAGGTTGGCCAGGATCTTGGAGTAGATGTTAGCGTCTATGTTCATCAGTGCAATTAGCCTGTATGAGGCTGGCTCTCTCGGGTCTTTTCCTGGCTTGGGTAGGAGGATTGTAGTGGATTCCTGCATTGAGGGGGTCACCGAGCCCGTCTCTTTAAATGAATTGAAGAGTGTCACCATAGTGGGGATTAGTTGAGCTTTGAATATTTTGTAAAATCTCGAGGAGAATCCGTCTGGCCCCGGGGCCCGTGTTTTAAGGGACTTGATAGCTTTGTCGACTTCCTCGTCCGTGATCGGAGCCTCTAGGCTCTCTCTTGTTGAGGCGGGCAGCTGTGGCAGGGCTGCCCCCTGCAGGTATTCCCTCTGTTCAGACCGTTCCCGAGGGGGAGCGGTCATTACTGGGGTGAGGTGTTCCGTAGCCAGCTGTTTCTCCCGCTCAGATAGTGCATCCTCCCTTGTGGGTCACGGAGCCCCATAATGGTAATAATTCGCCTGGTTTTGGCCAGTTTGGCTACGAGTAACTTGTTAGCTTTGTTATTCTTAGCGTAATAGAATTGCCTAGTCTTGGCCATTAGTTGCGCAGTATATTCCGCGTAGTGGGCCTCAAGTTTCTTTCTGGCTGTGCGGATGGCCCGTTGGGTCCTGGGGGACCACCCCTTCTTTTGGGCCTCCTCTACTAATTGCAGTTCCTCCTCAAGGGCTTGCCGGGTTTGTCTGCGATTTCGGTGGAATGCCACCCCTTGTGCTATCAGGGCTCCCCTGATCACTGCTTTCATAGCATCCCAATTGTTTGCGGGGGAAAGTGTCTGTAACTGGGTTTTCCTCGAGGAAGTTTTTGATAGTGGTTGCGATTCTGTCCCTAATCAGCATGTCATTGAGGATCGGGTCGTAGAGTGACCATCTGCCTGCGGAATTGGCTCTGGGGTCTTGGGTTCGGAGATCCATGATTATTGGTGCGTAGTCTGATACGATTCTCAGGGCTATGGAGACCTTGTGGGCGTATGCGAGGGTCTGGGGAGAAGTTAGGAGGAGGTCGATCCTCGAGAAAGTTCAGTGGATATGGGAGAAGGAGAAGTCTCTTTCGGTAGGATGGAGCACCCGCCACGAGTCCACCACATCCAGGGTTCTGAATAGGCGTAGGAGTCTGAGGGCTTGTGTGAAGTCTCCCGATGTGGGGAGGGGTGGGATTTATCTTTGGTGGGGTCTGGCACTCCGTTGAAGTCCCCCCCATTACTGTCTGGCCTTCCGTGAAGCCCGAGAGGGGGGCGCCCAGGGAGTCATAGAAATGTGCTTGTCCCGAGTTGGGAGCGTAAACTGAGGTGAAGGTGAAGAGATCACCCAGTAAGAGGCATTTAACTGCCACAAAACAGCCCTCAGGGCACGATATGGAGTCCAAGATCTGGGGATTTAGGTCTTTCCTGAAAAGAATCGCCGTGCCCCCCTTCTTGGATCCTCCCAAGGCAAAGAATTGAAGCAGGAATAGGCGGGAAAGTCAGCTGGGAGGAGGTGCGATTCTTGGAGCATCGCCACTCCAGCATCTTCGTCTTGCAATTTCTGTAAGATCGACTTGTGTTTAGAGGGGGCGTTCAGGCCATTAACATTTAGCGAGAGGCATTGCAACATTTGATGCTCGAGAGCCTGTGACCCCTCTGTGACATGTACCGGTGGGGGGGGGGGGGGGGGGGGATTGGAGGATAGAGAGTTAATCGCCGTCGTAGGTGAAGGTGAAGTGTGTGTTGACCAGCTCATGGGGTGTTAACAAGGGCCCCCAACAGGGGGGGAGGGGGGGGAGGAACTTTTTAACTAGCGGGGTGGTCAGCATTGTGGGTGCCGCCAGGCGCCTGGCCAACTGGGCCGATTGAGACATTAGGATGACTTGTGTTTCCAAGGACAGAGATGGAGCGAACCTTGGAGTGGGCATGGGCCGTGGGTGAAGCCCGCCGTGTTGGGTAGAAATAAACATTGGCTAAGTCGGGAATGGCAAATCGGTGTAGAGGAAAGCTGGGCGCCCAGTCCGAGGATGTGGCCATGGTTCCTGTGATGTGGCCTAGTTAAAGTTTATCTCCTCTTGTTGTTTCGGGAAGCCCTCGACCATGATGACCGTCTAGGACGCGGAGAGGGAGCGGGTTCCGGGTTCCCAGCCGTCTCCGAGCTCGCAGAGGTGGCCACTTTGGGGGGAGATGAGTGCATGATCTTGCTGGCATCTTCCAGGTGGCTTATTCTCCGCAAGGTCCCGTTATATGAAAATTGCAGAGCTGTTGGAAAGAGCCACCTATATCGGACCTGATGCTCTTGAAGGAAGATGGCTAGCGGTCAGAGTGCTCTTCTCCTCTGAAGAGTTAGAAGCAAAAGATTTTGGTAGATCTGGAGAGGCAAGCCCTGAAATGAAATCTCGTCTTGGGAGCGACTGGCGGCTGAGATGGCCTCTTTCATGGAAAAGAAATGGACCCTGGTGATGACATCTGGCGGGAGGTCCGAGTCAACACCCCGGCACGGGTGCAGCCTGTGGGTGCTGTCAAGTAGTAGTAGGGATTTGTCCAGGTCTGGGAGCAGGGCTTGGAAGAAGTCCCCCACATAATCCGCTAGTTTGTTGTCCGGATCTGAAGATGGGACACCCCGGATCCGAAGGTTGTTGCGGCGGGCCCTATTTTCCTAATCTTCTTGCTTGAACTCCAGGATTTCGTACTTGTCTTGAAGGGCTGTCACTGCTTGTTGGATCTCACCCAGCGTGGTTGCCTGACCCTGGGAGCAGTGCTCGAACTCCCCCAGCCTATGCTCCACCTCAGTTACTCTGTGGTCGGTTTGTTCCAGTTTGGTGGAGAGTTCTGTCATGCAGGACCTGAATTTGGCCTTAATATCTGCCATGAATGCTAGTAGATCCCCTCTGGTGGCCGGGGGATCGCCTCCCTCTTGATGGATCTGCGCGGTGGGCCTGGCAAGGTCGGGTTTTTTCCCCTTGTCCGGAGCTGTAAGCATGGTGACTATGTCCCCGTTTTTGCTCGCTTTTGATTGTTTGGACATAGTGATAGGAGGTGAGGCAGCAGGTGAGACAGGGGAGCCGCTTAGTGTTCCACCTTGTAGGTGCCGTTTGGAGCTCGAGCGAGATGGTTCTGGAGACTGCTGGCGTGGATCTCCCGGGAGAAGGAGATGGAATCTGAGTGGAGAGGTGAGCCGGGGCGCCCCAGGAAGTAGGAAGCCGGTGGAAGTGCTGCTTTTTAGGAAAGGTGTGGGCCTGTGGCGGAGAGGCGCTGGCTGGAGGTGGCTGGCTGGTGGTGTGGGCCGGAGCGCCCGAGGTGCCAGGAGAGCAGGCCGTGTGATCCGCCTGCGCTTTCTGCTGCGGGCCGGCGAGGAGAAGGTCCGGAGAAACCTCTAGGGCCGCCGGGGAGTGGGGAGGATGGAAGGCGACTGTTTTCTTGTGCCGCGGTCTCCCCTGGTGGGGGGGCCAGGCCCGGTGTGATCCGACCCCCACTTCAAGCCCCCATAGCGGGCCCTATCTGAGTGTGCGCTGTCCACAGCGCCTCCGCTGCAAGTGCTGGTGCCGATTCTCCCGCTGGGAAGGAGCCGAGTCCCATGTTGGCTGCGAGCCGGCACGGTGAAAGATGGAAAAATGTCTCACAGCCCTGAAGGGCAGCACAGGCTCCGCTGCGTGCTGCCGTGACGGTCGCCTCTGGGAAGCTGTGTTGTGCGGGGGTGATATTGGAGCACCACCCACTCGGTCCAGGGACCGGAGTCTAGCCGCAGGGGCGCTCCGGATCTCGATCGTCGAGGGCGGGCGGCGCACTCAGTGATCCCCGCGGGGCCTCAAGGGGTTATGGAGATCCTCCACACCGCCTCCGCCGCTTCTGCTCTCTCGCCAAAGGCGCGCCCGCCATCTTGGATTTTTGGAGCCATTCTGTGCCATGCCGCTTCGGTGCGATTGCTGGGTCCAGAGAGAGAGCGTTAAGCTCTGAAATTCGGGCTGTGGATGGCATGGTCGTTCGGAACTGCCCTGGGTGTTAGCAGGGCCCCGGCTGAAGGTCGGGAAGCCGCATATTTTTGCGATTACAGCAGGCTTCTCATGGGCAGCCTCAAGGGAGCAGGCACATCGATGGCGCTCCAAGCCACGCCCCCTAAAAACACAGTTTTAAAGGACAACAGTCGCAACAGACAAGAATGTAAGGGCTCAAACGGAGCTCCCATTAGGAACTTTAAAACCAAATTCAAATCCCAACCCAGCACCTGGAAAGGCGATGGTAGAAACACATTACTTAGCCCTTTTAGAAACTGGGAAATCAAAGGGATCTTAAAATAAGAACATTCCTCAGACGAGTGCTTAAATATGGACAGCGCCGCCAGGTAACCCTTAATGGTACCCACTTGCAGGCCCTTGTGGGCTAAAGAAAGCAAAAAAAGACCAAACCAAAGGAATGGAACATTGGAAAGGATCCACATTCTGTATCCTGCACCAGTCACAGAACTTTCTCCAACGGCAACGGTACAGGGATTTCATTGCGGGCCTTCTGGTCGAAAGAAACAACTCCGTCACGTCTTCGGGGAGTTCCCAATCCTTATACCTCAACCTTTCAGATACCAAGCATGAAGGCTGAGAGGCTTGATCTCTGGATGGAGAACCCGACGCCCCCTCCCGTGAGAGCAGATCGTCTCGATAGGGAAGACGGCATGGAGCACAGATGGACAGGTCTAGAAGGTCCGGGTACCACGCTCTGCTGGCCCATGCCGGAGCAATGAGGATCATACGGGAACCAAACCTTCGTAACCTCCGCAACACTTGCTGAATGACGGGGACTGGAGGAAACTCATACAGCAGTGGGAAGGACCACTCCACTACGAACGCGTCCCCCTAAGGCTCCCCTTGGGGGAAATTCCTGTGAGCAGAATCTCTCACACTTCCGGTTGACACTGGTGGCGAAGAGATCCACTTGTGGGGTTCCCCAAAGGGCGAACATCTCCAAAAGAACTTCCTGAGCCAGCTCCCACTCATGAGAGACCGTGCTCTGCCTGCTCAGAGCATACGCAGCCACGTTTTCGTCCCCGGCCAGATGAACTTCCCAGATCAAAACTTCCTGCTGGATGGCCCAGAACCAGAGCTGCATCGCCTCCCTGCACAACGGGAGTGACCCCGCCCCCCCCCCTTTTTTGCGAGGTAGTGCATGGCCACTGTATTGTCCGTCATAATCAGGACATTCTTCCCCCGCACAGACGGCAAAAAAGCCTTCAGGGCTAGCCTGACGGCCCTCAGCTCTAACAGATTGATGTGGAGTCTGGACTCTGATGGAGACCAACGTCCGCTGGCTGTCAACTCGTTGGCATGAGCACCCCAATCTGTGAGGGATACATCCGTCACGATCGTCACCTCCGGCCATGGTTGCCAAAATGGTGCTCCCTTCATCAGATTGCCTTCATCGGCCCACTATAGAAGATCCTGGGCGACCGAGGTCGGAATCTGAACGGGATCCGACATCCTGCTGGAGAACTACGACCACTGCATCTTGAGAGCCTACTGCAGGGATCTCATCTGCAGCCTGGCCTCTGGCACCAGGAAAATGCAAGATGCCATGAGGCCGAGCAACCTCAAGAATTTGAACACCGGGATAGTCTGGGCACGTTGAAACTTGTCCACCATCTGCAGAATGTGATGAGCCCTCACCTGGGGAGGCGAACACTGCCCCAGGGACATGTCGAGCACTGCTCCGATGTATTGGAGCCGCTGGGTAGGTGTCAAATGTGACTTCTTTAAATTGAGGGAGAAGCCCAGCTTGTGAAGGGAGGGGCAGGTGACGGACAGATGATCCAGGGCTTGCTCGGGAGAGCGCGCCCTGATCAACCAATCGTCCAGTTAGGGGTAGACGTGAATCCCCCTTTCCTGAGATACGCTGCCACCACCACTATCAGCTTGGTGAAGACCCTCGGGACGGAGGTCAATCCGTACGGCAGGACCCGAAACTGAAAATGCGAGTCGCCAACCACGAACTTCCTGTGCTTTGGATGAATCGGCACATGAAAGTAAGCATCCTTGAGGTCCAGAGACACCAACCAATCCTGAAGTTGAAGGGCCTGGAGGACTTCAGAAAGAGTTACCATCTTGAAATTGTCCTTCCTGAGGAGCTTGTTCAACCAATGCAAGTCCATGAGGGGTCTCAATCCTCTGTCTTTTTTCGGGATAAAAAAAATAAGGGGAATAGCATCCCTTGTTCCTCTCCGCTACAGGCACCTGTTCTATGGCGCCTTTCTCCAGCAGGGATAGGATTTCCTGCGCAAGAAGCAGATCCGGACACTTCAAAGAGAGCTTCCCCGGTGGATTGTCGTGAGGCCTCTGCCGGAAGGGAAGACAGTAGCCGTGGGCTACGATCTGCAGAACCCACACATCTGAAGTAATGGCCCGCCATTCTCCAAGATGCTGCGCAAGTCAGCCCCCAACCGGCGAACCATGACACATGGCCTCATGACTGAGCAGAAGCGGCTGCAGCAATGCCGGAGGACAAAGAGGCAACTGCCCAAGCGGCTTTGGCACCCCGAGTACCTTGCTTTCCGCCCCGGGTACTCCTACGGTGGCCCCTTTGACTGGCAGCTCCTCTCGATCTACCAAAGGAAGAGTAGTACCGAAAGGAACCTCCCCTTCATTGCTGTTCCCTAGGACGAAAAGGCAGAGCGCTCAAAGACTTTGCTGCAGCTTTGGAGGTCTGCAACCTCTGAAGGCTCTCGTCAGCCTTGCTGCCAAACAGATGAACACCATCAAAGGGCATGTTCAGAAGACGGGATTGCACATCAGGAGCAAACCCTGACTTCCGCAACCACGCAAACCTGCGTATCACGGTGCTCGCAGCCATGGACCGGCTGACACAGTCTGCCGTGTCCAAACCCGACTGAACGGATACACATGGCATCCTTGCAGTTTTGCACGAGGGCTAGGAAACCATCCTCTTCGGGAATATGCTCAGCCGCCAAAAACGCACAGTTCCACAGAGTGTGTGTAAATCTCGCTAAGGCACAAGTGGAGTTGGCCGACTTCAACGCCATACCCACAGCCGAAAATACCTTCTTCAGTCCAAGCCGCCGCCACCCTCCTTTGCAAAGCCATGTGAAACACCGGGTCAGTGGGCGGACCTTGATCCAGGATGTCCGTCAAATCATCCTGAGCAAAATCAACAGGTGGAGCAGACCACCTCAAGTATTCAGTCACCCTTGACACGAGAAGCCGTTATGAGGAATCCGCATGCGCCCCAGTCTCAGGGCGGCCAAACTCCACCTCCGGAGAGGTGTCAAGGCCACTAGCGTCATGCCATGACTGACGGAGTTCCTCCATCTGACTATGCCCAGACAAAAAGGTCATCAGGGACATCAGGAGGCACAGACATCTCATCAGACAGACAGTTCCTCAACCTCTGAAATATCCTGTAAAGGTTGGAAAACTGCAATCTAGGAGGAGGAACAGAATAGGGCTCAAAACAGGCCTCACAGACTTACTGAGAGCCTTCCTCAGAGGTTCCACAGCCCTCAGGGGCACCTCCGGCAAATCCTCCACAAACGGCTTCGAGGGCACCGAGTGAATCGGTGTCGACCGAGGCGCCGACGACTTCTTCGAGGCCGGAGCCACGAGAGAGCCCCTCGACAGACAGCGCTGATGCGTCGATGCATTCTTCGAAGGCTTCACAGGTTCCGACGGTCTCGATGGCGTTGAGTACCGGGACCTGGATCTGGCACGGCTATGGCAATCTCCCTTGTCCGAGCGGGACCTCGACGGCTCCCGATGATCGCGCTGACCTCCCGAGCCCGAAGGCGTGCAAGTGGTAAACCGAGCCCGTTCCTTGCCGGCTTCTTTCAAAAGGCGCGGACGGAACTGTGCCTTGCGACTGAAAAATTGCTAACATCTGCTGGCGGAATGCATCCCATTCGACCGGCGACGAAGACTTGGTGGGACAAGTCAACCGTTTGTCGGAGCCCTCCTCCGACGAGGAAGGCGACCGGTGACGGCGCTTCCTAGAATGCCTCGACGAGGCAAAGGAATGGCGGGAAGCACTCTTAGACCGAGACCCCCTGGATTTTCGCCGACACGGAGAGTCTCCCCTCGAGTCGTTGGTCGAAAGCCCAGCGGACTTCGATTTACGGGGCTTAGACACCCTACCTACCTTCAATTTCCCCTTATGTTCCCGCAAGGCGTTAGACGTCAGGTACTGGCAATCCTCGCAGTCGTCGATGGCATGGCTTTCGCCGAGGCACCAGAGGTAGATGTTGTGCGGGTCCATGATGGACATCTTCAAACCGCAGTCCTGACATTTTTTAAAGCCCGACTTCGGGGTAGGAGTAGAGGATGATGAAGACATTGTACACGAAGAAAGAATCGAGCGCGCTGAGAATCCGAAGCAAACACGTTTGCGGAAAAAAATGAACCGTGCGCCCTATGTATAACATCCGGTGACGCCCACCCTCGACGGAGGCCCTTGAGGGACAACCAATCGACACCATCGACGCAGGACGCCCTCTGCCCGAAAATGTTCTGAAGCAGGACAGCTCTGGATAGTACCTGTCATAGATGTGGAATACGTCGGAGGACACAATCCCCTTGAAATGGAAAGATTGGCAATGAGTAGAAAGGACTCAGGTTGAAGTAAAAACATGCCTTATGAACAAAGGGTTAATGAGCCTGAAATTAGCAGCCTGAGAAAGAGTAATAAAATTATCGCAAGCCACATTGGAGGAGAGCCCCTTTATGAATCGGTCCTGGTTGCTAGACCAATTGCATAGGATACCACAATTAAAAAATATCAAAACATCATATATTGAGAGAGTGATACTGCCTGGACTAGGTAGCTGGGAAAATTGGGCAATAGTGCAATTTGGGACAGCAGTGATTGTGGACACGATTAGGGAGCATTCTAAAACAATATGGGGAAAAGGATTTGAAATCATATGTAATAATATTGCTAATACTGAACTAAAAGAAAGTAACCCCCAAATTCAGAAGAGGCATAAAACGGGGCTCAATGGGGTAGGGGGGAAGCAATAAACAAAATGGGGATGTGGATTCCGGATGGGGCATATTTTGATGGCTGTTGAGATGAGGTAGCTGGCAATGAGCCAACAATCCTTTCTTGGAATAGCATGGGTTTTCGCTCTCTGCTCCATCTTGATGGAAGGAATGTGATGTGTTTGCCCTTCAAGAGACATGGGTGAGAGGAGAAATGCTATTGGATGGGTATAATATATTGATCAAATCAGCAATTGGTGGCTATAAAGGGCATCCGGTGGGTGGTTTATGTATAGGGTCTAAAAACCATATCCATTTAAGAGAGTATGATCGGTCTGGAAGCTCACCGTTTGTTATGTGTGCCATTACAGGTAATATGTGCTGTCTTGGTGAAATACCTATGATCAATGTTTTACTCTCGTTCGGGGTTTGGGGTGGGGTTAACATGGTCAACATAGGAGATTGTAAATGATACAATTGAAGGCTGGCTCTTGGAATCTCCCGAGTCTGAAGTACTGATAATGCATATTGTGATGTGGCTAAGGTGGAGATGGACAAATGGAAGGAGCTCTGCGACTAGTCCTTGAATTTATTATCATTTTTTAAATTTATTTTATTGGTTTATTTAAACCTTTAAAAACAGAAATGAAAAAGACAGAACATTTATGTCATCTCATTATCACAATTAATCATCATGTAGTCATATGTCCGTCATTCCTTGTTTAGCAATTCATTATTCAATCCATCATTTGAGGCTGCATGCTAAACTAAATCATTATAGGATTCAGCCAGTTCTTTTATCTCTTTCAAAAAAGACGTTAGCGCAAAAATCAGCTTTCTGTCAGTCCCATAAAACATTGATTGCCACCAGTCATCCGCACTCGCCGTTTGTCGTTTAAGAAACACTGGGCCTAGAAACCTAGCTCTTAAGGTTCGTAACTTTGGGCAGAATAGTGTTAAATGTTTTAACGCTTCATCATGTGAATTACACAACCGGCATGTTAGGTTTATTTTGTCATGTTTGGACCACGTGCTTAGTCGCTCTTGTTTTAAATGCATTTAGACGAAAATGCATATTTAAAGGATCTGTGGTACGAGCTAGGAAATAATGCAACAGTTTTGCAGTTCATTGTGTGCTCTCGCCTCATAGGGGACGTCTTTCATAAGCGTGGAATTCCTTCTTAATTCGCCCATCTGAATCCAATCTGATCTCCGCAGTTTCTTTTTTGCCAATTCTGGATTATTGTGTAAAGAAGTTAGGTTGATTTCATTTCCTTCTAGTACTTTAAGGCATTGCTTGTTCCATGTGGATAACATGGAATTTGGATTCCCACCACCGGGCTTGTGTAGAATTTGAAACTGTGGCGAAGGATTTTCCACCGTTGTTTTCCGAAAGAGGCTTAATAGATTCCAACACACTCTAGCATTAATCAATGTTAAACTTAGTTCGTAGCGCAGACACACAGTTGAAGTTCCTTTGGGTAACTGAAGAACTTTGACCCAAAATATGTTTTCTAGAGTAGACCAAAGATCATGTGGACATCCAAACACGTTTTCGGCTTCAAAGATTAATGTAGGCACTACCTTTGATTTGTAGAAGTTAATGACTGGTCTTAACGAGAATTTCCCATATTGTTTGTTTAGAACACTTGCTTGGCTAGCCAAAGAAGGACATTTGCTTTTTGCTGTTGCCACCCATGGTGCGTCGTTAATCTTAGCACTGATCATCATGGCCAAATATTTTGTCTCAGCTGTCTGTTCAGACTCTCTTTTCCCTCATGCCAAACAAAACCATCTTTGTTGTTGTTTATTCTCCTCCTTTGATTTTTGGAAGCACATAATTTTGCACTTTTTTTGATTGATGTGAAGGCCATTGTTTTTGACGTATGCATTGACCGCATCCAATTTGCGTTGGAGTCCAATTGTGGTATTATCCAGTAAGATTAGGTCGTCTGCATACATCAACCAACTCACATGAGATCCGTGGATATTGGGTAAAAATGAATGAGCTTCATCAATTGCGGGGACCACATCTGAGATGAATAGATTAAATGTGATGGATGCAAGAGGACAACCTTGTTTTACACCCTTATAGGTGTTAATTGGTGTGGATAATGTCCCCTTAGAATCCAGCCGAATTTTAATACTAGTGCCCGTGTGAAGTTCTCTAATGGCTGCTAATAAGCTAGGAGGACACTTCCAGTTCTTCAATTTTCTCCAGAGTTTACATCGATCAATACTATCGAAAGCGTGTTAAAAATCTACTAACCCCAAATAGATTTTGTCCTGGGTTCGTAGTGCCTCCATTTTAAAGAGATTTAGAATTAAGAGATTCAAGCAACATCCCACACTCTTCACAAACCCGGTTTGTCTAATGTCAATGTGGTGACTTTCTGTAGACAATTTTAGCAGTTTTTGTTGAAGAAGTGTTGCGTATACCTTGCCCAAAACGTCTAGCTATCGGCCGATAGTGTCATCCGCAACCGCTACCGCGGGTGGCGGCTCCTTCCACGTTGGAGGCTCTCCGGCAGGTAGAGCTATTTAGTCCTTTCTTTGTATCTAGTACCTACCACCACCAATCACAGCACTGCTGGCAGTTTATCCGTCATCCAAGCCCGACAGTCGCGGCGTTTCAACCGTTGCTGGCTCTCACTCCAGCGGCTCTGGTTTTTGCGCTCTCCAGCGTTGCCCTCTGCTAGCCTCGACTTGCAGCGGGTCTCTTTTGCTTGCTCACTCCTCCATTTTGGTATAGGAGTTCTTTTCTTCTTACCTATTTTGCCGTTTGATTGCAGCAACAGTTTTTTGCTTTTGCAGCATTTTGTACTTGCCGATCCTTCGGCTCTTCTTCGTTTTTTCTCTTTCTAGACTCGCCGCTCCGGCGGCGGGCGTGTTATTTTTATCCTTTCGCTTTGCCGCTCTTTTCTCTCGCGGCTCTCCAGTTTTCCTTTTTTCTCTGTCCATCAGTTTTCTCTTCTGTCTTTTCTCTTTCTCTCACCGCTCCCAACTTATCCTTGGCCTGGTTCCTTCCACCATTCTTTGGAGCATTGGAAATCCCTCCTGAGTTTCTAACCGGTGGATCACGCATCAGCTTCCGGTTCGAACTTCCTAAGGGTTTTTTCCCACTTGTGGGTTTTTCCCTTTTTGTCCGGCCTGTTCCCGGTCAAGGGGTCCCAGGACGGCTGTCCAGTCAGCGGTCACTGTGGCTTCTCACCGAGACAGGCAAGTGCTACCTAAAAAAGAACGGGATTACCTGAGCCGGCGAAATCTACAGTACACAGGTGACTCTGAGGACTCAGGTGAGGAGAGTGTGGAGGGAAGAAAAGAGAAAGGGGAGACACAGCTTTCACAGCCACATAGATCACAGATTGAAACGCCCATAAGGACCAAGATGTCTGCCGAAGAACAAGTCCAAGAACTATGGAAGGCTTTTCAGGCCATGTCACTGGAATTACAGGGGGTAAAGTCGGAGAATGCCCTTCTAAAGCAAATGGTAGCGGTCCGCGAACCCTCACATCCTCCGGAATTGCCTCCTATGACTCTTTCGTCCGGAAGATTTGATGGCTCACCTAAAAGGGTGAAGGAATTCCTGGAAGCCTGCAATGTATATTTTACTTTCAGACCACACACCTTCTCTACAGATCAAGCCAGAGTAGGTTTTATGATCTCCAATATGACAGGGAATGCTTTAGCCTGGGCTACTCCGCTAGTTACGAGCAGCAATGCCATTTTACAGGATTGCTCAGGTTTCCAGAACCTACTGAAACAGACTTTTGAGCGACCTGAACTATCTTTTACTGCAGGTGAGGACCTGCTGGATGCACGACAGGGTGCACTGGATGTGCTGTCATACATTTCCTCTTTTAAGACACTGGCGGCAGGAGCAGGATGGTCCGAACAAGCACAATACGCTGTATTCCGAAGAGGGTTGAGAGAGGAGATCAAAGATGAGTTAGCCAGATCTCCACGCTCTCCCACATTTCCAGACTTACTTGCTGCCGCGCTCCACATTGAATACCGTCTCCAAGAGAGAAGGACAGAACGCAGGAAACAAAGAGGACCAGGAAATCTCATGAACCCTCCTTCACACTCTCCTTCTGGACGATTCACCTCTACTCAAAGCGAAGAACCGATGCAGATCGGAGCTACCAGAGCACCTCTATCGTCAGCGGAGAGAAGGCGAAGAAGAGAAAATGGGTTGTGCGCCTATTGTGGTTCCGATCAACATGTACTGAAGGATTGCTCTGAAGTACCGGAGAAGAAGGTGGGAAACGATTACCCTCGGCGCCAATAGGGACGGGCAGCCGGGGGTATTCAGATTTTTTTCAGCGTCCCTATGTCACACTTTCGGTATCGGCGTCAGAATCCCAAGAGGATTCCAGACTGATGGTACTATCTGTCACCTTGAATTTAAATGGAAGACTGGTAGAAACATTAGCCTTATTGGATTGTGGAGCGGCCGGAAACTTCGTGGACACTCTGTGGGCAGACAAGATGGGGCTCACACGGATAGTACGGAAGGTGGGTCAGAAGGTAGAAGGAGTGGACGGTACACCTTTGTCGTCCGGATTAATCACTCATACCACTGAACAACTCTCCATGGTCATCAACCAACACACAGAAAACCTGCAGTTCGACATCATTAGAGCCGCACATTTCCCCATAATCTTAGGCATTCCCTGGCTGCGCAGGCATAATCCGTATATCGACTGGACGGAAAATCGACTAAGCTTTTGCTCTACGTACTGTTCGGTACACTGTTTTCCTCCCGATACCAGGGCGGATCAACAGTCTATCAGAGTTCTCTCCAAGGATCATATAGGTATTCACGCGCTTCCTAGTTTCTGTGCTAGATATGTCGGGGTATTCCAAGAGAACCTTCACGCTCAGCTACCTCCCCATAGACCAGAAGACTGTGCAATCGATCTCGAACCTAATGCACTGGTACCATTTGGGCGCATGTTCTCTCTCTCTCAGGCCGAGAAGAAGGCATTAAGAGTCTATCTAGATACCAACTTGGAGAACGGTCTTATTAGACCTTCGAAGTCGCCTGCTGGCGCCTCCCTGTTCTTCATTAAGAAAAAAGACTCGACTGATCTTCGACCCTGTATCGATTACCGGGGCCTCAATAAGGTTACAATCCGTGACCGGTATCCCATGCCACTGATAACCGACATTATTGAGGCAGTACAAGGGGCTCGAATTTTTACAAAATTGGATCTCCGAAATGCTTATCATTTGCTTCGCATCACCGAGGGGGACGAATGGAAGACGGCTTTTCGAACTCCATTCGGTTTGTTTGAGTACAGAGTAATGCCGTTCGGCCTAGTGAATGCACCGGCTATATTCCAAAGGTTCATGGACAGGCTATTCTCTGATCTGCTGTCAGTCTCAGTCATCATCTACCTCGATGACATTCTGGTTTTCTCCCCTACCCAGGAGGAACACGTTCAACATGTCACACAAGTACTGTCTCGCCTTCAGAAAAACCAGTTGCTAGTCAAGAGCGGGAAGTGTAAATTTGCAGTATCCTCAGTTCACTATCTCGGATTCATTCTTTCAGAGGAAGGGGTGGCCATGGACCAAACCAAGGTGGAAGCGATTCTGGATTGGCCAGCTCCTGCTTCAGTCCGAGAAGTCCAGAGATTCCTAGGATTAGCCAACTACTACCGCAGATTCATTTCAGACTTTTCAGAGGTAGTATACCCGATTACGCGCTTACTCAAGAAGGAGGCTATTCCTTTTTCTTGGTCTGAGGAAGCAGAGAAAAGCTTCAATTTTCTCAAAAGATTGTTCTGTACTGCTCCCATTCTCCAGCATCCGGATCAATCAAAACCTTTTGTTCTGGAAACGGACGCGTCAGCGGTAGCTGTAGGAGCGGTGCTTCTCCAGCTTATCCAAGGAGCGGAACACCCCATAGCCTACATGTCAAAGACCCTTTCACCCAGCCAGCTCAACTATTCGGTACTGGAGAAAGAACTTTTGGCCATGAAACTAGCCTGCGAAGAGTGGCGCCATCTCCTGCTAGGAGCCAGACATCCTTTTCTGATTAGGACCGATCATAAGAACCTCAAGGTATTACAAGAATTGGAATGTTCAAATTCCAGACAGGCCAGGTGGGCACATCACTTCGCACAGTTTGAATTCCAAGTCTCGTATATCCCGGGATCCCAGAACAGTCTGGCGGATGCCTTATCCCGCAAGGACTCTACCAAGGAACACCTGGAAGTAAAGAGGGAATCCATGTTCAAACGCAACCAAATTCTGGCCTTTGTTGGTTCTTTCCTCAAAGAAGTGAAGACTGCCCTCACTCAGGAAAAACTTCAACTACCCCTACGTAACACCTCTCCTTTTCAACAAAGAGGTGACTGGTTATTCTACAAACAGAAATTGTACATCCCCACGGGTCCTCTTCGTTCAAGAATTCTAAAGTGGAGTCACGACTCTCGCTTGGCTGGCCATAGAGGACCTGAGAGTACTTTGGAACTTCTCTCTAGAACATTTCTTTGGCCAAATGCTAGAAAGGAGACATACGAGTATGTCAACACTTGTCCAATTTGTGCCAGAGCCAAGTACCGCCTAGGAAAACCATTGGGTCTGCTCACTCAGGTCGAACTTCCAACGCGCCCTTGGGGTCTTATATCGACCGATTTCATAGTTGATTTGCCGGTTTCGGAATCCTGTACCTGCATCATGGTCACAGTAGACGCTTTTTCAAAGTTGGCTCATTTTTCTCCCCTTCCGGGTCTGCCCACTGCTGCTAAGATGGCGGAGGTTTTTTCTCGAGATATATTCAAGCTACATGGTCTTCCCGATAAGATAATCTCGGATCGGGGAAGTCAGTATATCTCAAAGTTCTGGACCGCCTTCTGCCACCGTTTGGGCATTGAAAGAGCTCTGTCTTCAGGTTTTCACCCAGAGACCAATGGTCAGACGGAACGCCTTAATGCAACGCTGGAACAATACTTAAGGTGTTATATTTCTCAACATCAGGACAACTGGGTATCGCTGCTTCCCACAGCGGAATTCTCATACAACAATACTAGACATTCCTCGACAGAACTCTCTCCTTTCTACTGCACTTACGGGGTTCACCCTCGTGCCGTATTTCCGGAGGTTCCCAGTTATACTAACTCCCCTACGGTGGAAGAGGTATTAGGAAATATCAAGGAGGCCCAAACCTCTGCTATGCGGAGTTTAGAGATTAGCAGAAGACGGACGAAATCCAGTGCCGATCAACATCGGAAAGAATGTCCTGTTTGGAAGCCAGGGGATCAGGTGTGGTTATCCACCAAGTTTCTACCTAGATGGACAAGGCCTTCTAAACTGTCTCCTCGTTTTCTGGGACCTTTCTCTATTCTCTCTAAAGTGAATCCTGTAGCTTTCCGCCTTCGGCTTCCTTCCTCTCTTCACCGCATTCACCCGGTCTTTCATTCCTCTCTTCTCAAACCTTACCATCCCGATCTTCACCAGAGAACCATCCCCAGATCTATACTAGCACAGTCCTCGGAGCCTGAGGAATATGAGGTATCTAAGATCCGTGATTCCAGGTATTATCGTGGACGTCTTGAGTACCTTCTGTCCTGGAAGGGATACCCGGAGTCGGAGGACTCATGGGAACCGGCTTCTCAGGTTCATGCACCAAGGTTATTGGCTACTTTTCACCGCCGCTATCCGGGGAAGCCTGGGGCGGTTAGGTGGGGAGGGGGTCATACTGTCATCCGCAACCGCTACCGCGGGTGGCGGCTCCTTCCACGTTGGAGGCTCTCCGGCAGGTAGAGCTATTTAGTCCTTTCTTTGTATCTAGTACCTACCACCACCAATCACAGCACTGCTGGCAGTTTATCCGTCATCCAAGCCCGACAGTCGCGGCGTTTCAACCGTTGCTGGCTCTCACTCCAGCGGCTCTGGTTTTTGCGCTCTCCAGCGTTGCCCTCTGCTAGCCTCGACTTGCAGCGGGTCTCTTTTGCTTGCTCACTCCTCCATTTTGGTATAGGAGTTCTTTTCTTCTTACCTATTTTGCCGTTTGATTGCAGCAACAGTTTTTTGCTTTTGCAGCATTTTGTACTTGCCGATCCTTGGGCTCTTCTTCGTTTTTTCTCTTTCTAGACTCGCCGCTCCGGCGGCGGGCGTGTTATTTTTATCCTTTCGCTTTGCCGCTCTTTTCTCTCGCGGCTCTCCAGTTTTCCTTTTTTCTCTGTCCATCAGTTTTCTCTTCTGTCTTTTCTCTTTCTCTCACCGCTCCCAACTTATCCTTGGCCTGGTTCCTTCCACCATTCTTTGGAGCATTGGAAATCCCTCCTGAGTTTCTAACCGGTGGATCACGCATCAGCTTCCGGTTCGAACTTCCTAAGGGTTTTTTCCCACTTGTGGGTTTTTCCCTTTTTGTCCGGCCTGTTCCCGGTCAAGGGGTCCCAGGACGGCTGTCCAGTCAGCGGTCACTGTGGCTTCTCACCGAGACAGGCAAGTGCTACCTAAAAAAGAACGGGATTACCTGAGCCGGCGAAATCTACAGTACACAGGTGACTCTGAGGACTCAGGTGAGGAGAGTGTGGAGGGAAGAAAAGAGAAAGGGGAGACACAGCTTTCACAGCCACATAGATCACAGATAGTCCTTGGGGTTAGCTCTATTTCCATTTTTGAAAATCGGCACGACAACTGCAGTTTTCCACAATCTCGGGTGGCACGTTTGATGGCAATTCTCTTGAATAAGGTATCGCAGATGTCTGCCCATCTTTCCAGATTCTCCCGATTGTATTATTTGTAAGGCCGTCCGGGCCAGGGGCCCTGGATAGGCTTGCCTTTTTAATAGTGCTTAGGATGTCGTCTTTTTCAAATGCCAAGTCCCAATGTGTAAGGGTAGGTAAATCCAGTTCATCCATCTCACTTGTGTTGCTGAAAAGTGCAGTATAAAAGGCAATCCAAGCAGCCTCCGAGACCATGTTTGTCTGTAAGGCAGTCTGTGGAGCACATTTATTGTTAATGAGCTTCCAGAACTCTGAAGAGTTTTGATTCTTCAATTTTGATAACATTAGTTCAGCATCATTTTGTAACAGGACTGCTTTATTAGCTATGATCCAATTTTTGTATTTCTGTTTAGCTGTTTTTTTTGTTGCCAGAAAGATTATCGGATCCTCCTGTGAGGCATTTCTTATTTCACTCCGCATCAGCCGTTTATGCTTCAAGATTTCCAGGTCAAATTTGTGTTTTGGTACAAAGTTACAATGGGGGTCATTCCGAGTATGGAGGTAACCATGCCGCTATTAGCGGCATGGCTACCCCCATACCTGGTACCGGGACCAGGTTCCTTGAATGAGGAATTACCGGGCCATTCCGACCTTGGTTACCCCGGTAATTCTTCATTCAAGGAACTCTGACCCGGTACATCCCCATTCAAGCCCCCAATGGGAATGGGGAGGGTGCTAAATACGGGCCCGTTAACGGGCCCATTGTTAGCTCCCTGGTCTGCTCGCGGGACCCGCTAAGGATGCCTGGTAAAACCAGGCATCCTAGCGGGTCCCGCAAACAGAACTCGTAGTGATGCGGTAAGGGGTTGACGGCTCTGGCACCTTTACCGGCGCCGTTAAATCCTTACCACCAGGGTCGGAATTACCCCCAATGTCTCAGGCCTTGTTTTGTCTCCATGAATTGACAGGGCAAATGCTGATATTCGATCTCCTCATCTGCGTTAGAATATCTTCGAGCTATTTCATTCACTGCCTCATTCGGGAGTTTGAGTCTTATTCGACTTGAGTCTACTAACACATCAGGTTTCCATTCTAGTTGTTCATTTTCACCTGGAAAAATTATCTTTAGTTTCACCATGTCATGGTCACTAAATATCATAGGTGTGACATCTAGACTGTCTTCCATTGCATGCAGGGCCTCAGATGCAAAAATGTAGTCAAGTGTTGACTTTTAATCAGCTCTTCTCCATGTCGGGTTAGCTGGAATATCACGGACTGTGTTGCCATTTAACATAAATATCTTTCTAAGGTCCATCTCACGGCACCACTGTGATACAACTTGTGCTTTTGCATGTCTACTCGTCTCATTCTTGTTTTCAAATCTACCGCAGTCAATGTTGAGATCACCACAGATAATTATGTTAGGGGAGTTATTTTCTTCATATATTGTGTCCAAGATCGCCGTGACTTGATCTATAAAGAGCGAGGTACCTGTTGCAATGTGGGTCCAGTACAGATTAATGATGTATAGGAACTCAACTCCGCCCTTGGAGTTATTTGATCTCATGACAGTTGTGACTTGAATATATGCAGAAACGTTCTCAGATTTAACAATCCTGAAGCCAGAGGATTTCTTGACTAAAGTTAAAAGACCTGCCATTGGTCTTCCCTTCAGCTTTTTTATTGCCAGGATTATCGCAATTTCAAATCCATTCAAAATTGGACATTGTGAAAGCTATATTTCTTTTAAAACATGCTAAATCTAGATGATTGGCCCAATGTGTCTGAAATAAATGCATGAAACCTCTGGTGTTCCAGGTTCCAAGAGTGCAAATGATGGAATCACTTGCGTTCTGGCATTAGGTTTTAGAATTGTAATTCAAGGTGGAGGCCAGCCAGGACCAATCATTAGATTTTTCTATGTTGGTTTTGGGGCGACATTGATCTACACTTGTGGTAGCCTTATCACCACTACTGCCTTCAATGGTGATTTTTATTTGATAATCGGGATGCAATTTTAAAGATGTTTGTTTCACCCTTTCTTGGCCGTGCCCCACAACAACGCTCGATTCCTCTCGGGCTGCGTTCGCTTTGCTGACAGAGACCTTTACAGGGGCTTAATCAGTTGTTATTATGGGAGTGATAAGCACACTCCTTTCAACCTCCTCCTCATCTTCATAGGTTGACATATTCAATAAGTTGATAGGTATGTCGTCAATGCAGACCGTCACTCCCTCAACATCTTGTTTTTTCTTGTGCTCCACCTCAATGTTCTCTTTACTTTGAGGTAGTTTCCCCTTTTGACTGGTGCTATTAACTATTACATTGACAGTCTTGATGTTGCAAAGGAATTTCCTTGAATTGTTGTTACGCCTTGTTTTTTTGACAGTCTGGTTCTTGGTCTTTTTAGTTGTCCCACACGTTAGTATTGGTTTGGAAGAGATGTTAGGGACTGCAGCAGAGGATCCTTTAAATATGGAAAAAAGGCCATTTACACAGCTGACCTCAGATACCGCAGGATTTGAAGTTTCCTTTACTGGCGTCTTACTTCCAGGCATTGATGAGGGAGTTGTGGCCATTTGAGGATTTTACAGTGCAGGATTGTCTGAAGACAAGCAATTTTTGGCAGCCATATTGAAGGATATAACCGACTCATCTCCTTGGCGTAGTAAAGACTTCACTTCATTGTCATTGGATACCAGAAAGACAACTTGGGCAACTTTGTCTTTATCGGTTGGGTGCTGAGCCTGGACCATCTCACAACCAGTTTGTTTCAACTCATTGTTATCATTAATGGTTGTGCTAAACGGTGGTATTCTTTCCAAGGTCAGACCGACATTGTGATTACTTACATAGGCAAACAGGTAGCTGACCTTGAGCCATAATGCTGTTTGCATGAGTCCCATTGGACTCCGGTCTCGTCGAACAGTCCATTTCATTATTGCATTCTTTGTTGTGTGCAAATTGCTGAGGATTTCACACTCCACCCATTGACAAATCCTGATCTGGACTGCTATCCTGTTTGTGACCTTCTCCCAAGACAGATTTCTGTTTTTAAAGAAGCCCAGCGCTTCTTTTGCCATCAGTGGCCAAAAGTGTTTTTTCCAGGCTGTTTTTTGTTTGTACTGTCAAGGTGTTTAGGGACACTTCAATTGCTTTATTTAGATCAAGATGAATTAATTTCAGTTTGTGATGGCCGCGTTCCAACTTAGTATTTTTGTATTGTTATTGCAATCAGGGTTGAGAGGTCCTTAATGTTGTCATTTAAGTGTTCATACAGCTTGACAAATGGAGCAATTGTGATGGCCGTTGATGCCATTATGGTCGATTGTATTTCACGACTAAAGTTCTCCCTTTGGGAACCGAGGTCTTCTACATTTTTAGTTGCTAAACAAGGCCTACCGGCGTTTTTCACACGCCCGACTTTTGGGAAGTCACATTCCATGATTGACTCCAAAGTTGATGAACTTCCTGTATCTGATCTTGCCAGTTGATTCAATTTTGAATGAGTCATTGTTTCAACCTCTGTCCTGTTGTCCAGGTTTTGTAGGATTTTTTTTTTTTATAGTTCTTCGCTGAGAACAGCCAATGCTAGGAGATACGCTAGACTCAGTTCTTCTGCGTTTAGCTTGACCATTTCGCCATGTATTTGAGGGTGCGTTAAATTCAGCGTCAATGGATGTTGGAACATTATGCTCGCCTGTGACGGATTGGTCTCCTAGAGCACCTTTTGAATTTAATTCTTTATTTATTTGCTTCAAATCACACAGCAGTTTACTCACTACTTCTAAAGAGATTTGTCCGTCAGTATTAGTATTCAAGTCATGTAAAGATCCTTGTGTGAAACCTTGACGACCACCTGATCCTTTGTTGGTATTTTCAAAACAATCAGAGGGTGAGTGAAATACTTCATCGTTGTTTGGTATGGGCAAGTTTTCAGACCCAAGATCCAGGTCCACGGAACTCGTGAACGAACTAAAGAATTGTGACCGCTCTCTTTGTCGTCGCTTAGTGGTTTTGTGGCTGTGCTTTGGTGTTCACTTTCTGGAGGTGAAATTATCAAATCTTGAGCGCCTTGTACTATGTAGCACTCTGGTAGATTTGGTTCTTTTCCCAGAGTTACTTCTTTGTTGAGACTTAAGCATCCCTGGTGAGCTCTCCATGCCAACACACGAAGCTGAGGCACTGAAGACGAAGTTACAGGGGCGACAGCAGTGAGAACATCTGTGTGCACGTTTGGGTGAATCATGTAGGGATCCCCAGTAAGTACCACAGCAGTATGTTTAACAGGAACACTTACTTGACGGCCTGATGAGGGGAGAGGTAGCACACCAGCTCCAGCTTGAGCACAGCAGGCTTCAGGAGTCTCAAGCCTCCGCTGCGCTCGTGTCTTTGGCGAAGCCGCTTTCTGCTTTTCACGCGCACCACATCTCATCGCTGATAAAAATTTGTTAAACACACGCGTTCGAAGGACCAGGCTTCCGACGTCCACTAACAAATGACTCTGCTAGACTCTGCGACCGCTCCGCGGTGCGGGTCAGCTTATAAAGAGTCACGCCCCCAGCCAGGGAAAGGGAAGACACACTCCAACAGCAGCAGGGAAACGGAAAAGCAGTCCTCTCACGTCTCGACTCCAAATGACTCTTCTAGACTCCGTCCTTGAATTTATTGCCCTCTGAGGTGGGCAAATGTGGATCAAATCCAAAACATCAAATGCAGACAGTGAATGGTCATCACCTGGCTAAAATTGTGCCAGAATTGGGGGCTGGAGTATCTGGAGCCTGGTGATGGTGAAAAGTAAGCTATCGCCTAGACTATATGTCTGTTAGTAAAAGGATAATGAACCAGATGGTTTCATTCGAGCACATATCTACCCCCCTGAGTGCCCATAAGGCCCTTAAATGTAAATTTAAAGTAATCCAACAAAAATGGGGGGGTAGGTGATGATATGGACATTCAGAGTTCTGCAGGGGGAAATAGGATAATGTGGACAGACCATAGCCTGGAAAAGTTTGACCAAATGTTCAACATACTCCCCTTGGAGGGTCAGGAGATAGCCCTAAATGGCCTTAATGTGGTATGCAGCTTACTGGGCATGATTCAAAATAATTGTAGACTTAGTGTTACTCAAAAACATGGGAAGAAACATGTGAATAAGTACGACGGCCAGATTGATGAAAAGAAAAAAAAAAAGAGTTAAGAAATGAAGAGTCTCAAAAATGATTATGTGTTGGAGGAAAGGAAAAATTGCAGAGAATAAAAGGTTATAAGGACTAGATATTTCAAAGAAGGTAGCAGGCGCTCCTCTCCAGAAAGAACACGGCATGATATCCTGTTCTGAGATGAGAGTTTGCAGCACACGCTTTTTGCTCACTGTACCTTTCACAGATGGGAAATATCCATTTGCATCTCTGTCTTTGTCCCGCCCACATGGGCAGTCCAGCACCGAAATGCTATGGCAATTCCTCTCTGAACTAGAGTACCAAAAGCAACCCCATAGTTGAAATATAAGGACTAGATAAAAGAACTGGCTGAAAGCCCGCAAGCATAGTGTTAATAATGCAAACTGGAGAAGTATATAAGTGCTATGTAAAATGCAGGATTTCAAGAAGTTTTGGTATTTATATCGGCAGCATTTGTCAGAAGACAAAAATAGAGATACCAATGCTGTAGGACAGGGTGAATGGATAGAATACATCTCTAGGCTCTTTTATATAGAGAATAGGAAAAACAATATATATATATATAGCTTGGATAGTAGGAGGCTGATCTTCCCATATGAGGTCTCTGATATTGTATTGTATTTGTTATTTATATAGCGCTCTTTCCCCACTTGTGTGGCCTCAATACTAAAAATAATAAACAAAATTAAAGCATCCAGAGCCCCTGGGCCTGACGGGCTAGCAAACATTGTAATAAAACGTAGCCCAAAAATTGGGCCGTGTTACTGCTGCATCTATTTACCGCCATATGGGAAAGGGGCACTATACCGGATAGCTGGCATAAGGCCATAGTCGTCCCTACCTTTAAAAAAGGGGATAGAAAGACCCCTTATAACTATCGTTTATTGGCCATGGGCGATAGCAGCAGTAAAATCTTCTGTTCATTGCTTGTGGGAAGTATAAACAAATGGAGCAAAGAGAATGGCCTACTCCCAATCCAACAAACAGAGTTTAGACAAGAATATAGCACACTTGACAACTTGGTAATGCTTAACCATAGAATATGAGATACTGTAGATGATAAAGAAACTAGATTATATGTGTGCTATATTGATTACTCAAAGGCTTTTGGTAGTGTTGATAAAGACAGACTTTGGAATAAACTGGCCGATTGGAAGATATGCCCAGCGATCCTGAATTTTCTGAGAGAAATGTACAGGGACACGACAGTGGCTATTTGTCTGGGCAGAGGTGATAAAATCTCCCTGGCAATCAAAACAAATATAGGTCTAAAACAGGGCTGTGTCACTTCCCCGTGTTGTACAATCTCTATGTGTCTGACATGTGGGTAAGGCTCTCAAGTGTAAATCCTTTCCCACCAAAAATGGGAGGGATAGCTATTAGTGGACTGATGTACGCAGATGATACGATATTAGACCAAACCAGAGTGGGTTTGCGGCGGATGCTTAATGCATTAGACCTATACTACAAAGAAAATAATTTAAGTATCAATATAAATAAATCTAAGATCATGGTGTTTTGGGGGGGTCTAAAAGGAAGAAGAATAAGATCCAATTTAAATGGAAGATGAATGCAGTAATATTAGAGGTGGTAAAGATTTACCCCTATTTGGGTATGCCAATTATGAATAAGCCCCCCCCCCAAACCCCCACCCCTGCAACTTTTACCAAGAGATGGTAGAATCAAAAGTGATCAAAATATTGAACATTATGAGAAAGTATATGTCTAGAAAAGGCAGATATACCATAGAGGGTTACTTGGAAATCTAAGAGCTGCATTATCCCAGGAGCACTACACGCACTAGAATCGGTGGGGGAAAAAATATATGGAGACCCTTGGGAAATTAGGGGGGGGGGGGGGGAGTTATGGAGACCGGTGCTGGGTTTACCTAGGTCTACACCGATCGAAGCAATAAGGTGTGAATTGGGGCTAACGGCTTTAAAACATTGTGAAAAATACGGTGCTGTAAGCTCTATGTAAATATTGTGCTGTGGGATAGGGAGGAAGAGAGTTTCATGAGTATAATTGGCAATAGAATGATTAAGAGAAAAGCCAAACACCTATATCAGGAATTTGAAAAGCATAGCACTCTTTCTTAAAGAAATCAATATGAAGCTTCCCAAGGAGGTAGGGGAAATTAATACTATATACAAATGCCTTAAAAAGAAAGCCCTAGAGTAAGACGTTAGTGATAACCTGACTAGCCTCTATGCAAAGAAGCAATATGTACTCTATGCGTCACAAGAGCTAAAACCTTCCAATCCGCTGAGCTATCTTTTAAAGACTGGAAATAGAGATTTGGTAAGATTTATCATCTTCCTCTGGTCCAATATCCTACCTTGTAAGGAATATAAAGGGGCCTGGACTGGGATATCTAGAGAGGAAAGATTGTGCAGACATTGTCACAGTGAAGTTGAGACGATCAGACATTTACCCACTGGGTGACAGAATCTACAAGAATGGTACTTATAAGGGTTTTAGTAACTCTGTGAGCGATATAAGAATGATAATGTCTGATCAGTTATGGTCAACCATATATATATGGCTGAAACTATGGTATATGTGGGTGCAGCTTTTTACTTATGAAGAGAGCGACCACTAACTCTCCCTGTTAATGTTGGATGATGCCCTCTAATATTTTTCTTAGAAATGCTTGAAAAGGAAGATGGGGCTCGGAATCGGAACTAATGTGTTTTTTCCCTATTCTCTCTATCCATTTGTTATCATAGAAGGGATGTAGCCATTTCCCCATGTATTAGCACTTAGTTATTATGAGGGTTTTTTATGAGAATGAGCCCCCAGGACATAGTAGTTTCTATAGACTAATATTTTATTATCTTTTAAACTCTTTTTGTGGTAAATATGTTTGAATGAATTAAGGTTATACGCCAAGTTTATGAAAATGTTAAACTGCTGTACAGAATTGAGCAATTTTGCAACTGTATTTCAGATAGTGTATAAGGTTTTAATTAACCCATTTGCACTCTAAATTTAATTTAAAAATGAAGGAAAAAATAATTGCTCACTCTGGTATGTGTTCTGGGACTCACTAGCACCTTCCGGCAAAATTGAACCACTCCCGATCGCAGACTCTCAACGCACCTTCTGTTGCTAAAAGTAACCTGGATGATGCCCCTCGGCCGGCTGCACTGGTGACTGGTGTGTCTGCTGTCGTGCTGGATGCATCGCCTTCATGTGCTTGGGTGTGTGGGGGCATCCCGGCTGGGATTGTCTGTGCGGGGTCGGAGACGGCCCCCGCCGTGCCTGCTGGAGGAGTGGCGTCCTCTTCTCTCAGGGTGGTGGTGGCGGCGCCGTGTTGGTGGGTGCTGCCGGGGCTCCTGCTGCCGAGGGGGTAGCCGCGCTGGATGTGTGGGACTTGCGGGCTGCCGCGGGTTTGGTTGTTGGGGCGGAACATGATGACACGGTCTGAGCCTTTTACGGCGATGCCACGGCTGATGCTGCCTCCCCATGCGGTTTGCCTCTGATGGACAGTCATTGTGCGCAAGAAACTGCATGAGTTGATACTTTCAGGGGAGGGCGAGAATAAATCTGACGAACTCGCCTCCCCCGAGTCGGATATCTGCGAATTAAGGTCACACATAGGTTTAGCGAATGAAGGCTATGATTTGAATGTGGAACACACGTCTGACAACGCCTCGAGATTAAATGAATCAAACGAGTCAAAGTCGAATGGGTGGTCTGGTAGTTACATGTAAGCCACACGAAAAGCACCTGAAAAAGAGCATCAACACAGAGGAAGGTGAAATTGATTTAATCGAAGGCAACCCATTAGAGTTAAAAGATAGCTTTCGCTCTCTAGAGGATGCAGTGTCTAACAGCATATTAGCTGATGTTATGATACATGAACCTGAACAAAAAAGATCCTCATTGGCAGTCGCTGATCAACTGCTTTTAGACTTGTCGACCCTCAATTTAAAACTACAAGCTGAGAGAGTGGCAAGCAAGCCAAAGGTACTGAATGGAACACTCAATGTACCAATGTCAATAATGAGCAGTGACAAATTGCAACATCCTCAAACTTACATTCCAGTGCTTTCTAATACAACAGGCACAAGTTTGGGATCTGCTAAAAGGAGACAAGTTGAATTGAGCCCCTCAAACAGCATCTTAAGCTCACAGAAAAGGCTGATCACAACGAGCCAGAACTCAGCCAAAGGTGATATAGTGATGCCCACGCGTAGGAACGAAAGACATCAAAGTGAAAATGAGGATGGCGAGTCATCTTCTGATGTGAATTCAGACAACTCTTCCGCTGATTCCTCCTTCATTGAAAGACAGTTCCCCAAAGTTAGGAGGACGATGTAGCACAAATCGCTGAAGGCAAATAAGTTGAACCATTCTTTTAATGCTTTGAGCGAACTATTATGCGTGGACTTGATACCCAAAATCTCTCTGGCAGTAACAATAGCAACAGCTCCCTTCTCTAAAATGTACGAGCAATTTAATGAAAGTTACAGACATCAGAACACCCGGTTAGCAATGTTGAACACCAAATTGGCAACCATTGATCTAGAAATGCATGAAATGAAATTCCAGTCTCGCAAGGACCTGCTCTCTATGGAAACCGCAAATGCTTTATTAGGAGAACATCTAAGAAACTCGACAGAAGACAAAAGACTTTTAGCAGAAGTGGCGAGGGAAGCTCTAACAATCCTAAAAAAAGGCCCAACAGAATAAGGCTGACAGAGAAAGGTCTTCCAATTTAAATGAATGTATGATACCCAATCCAATGACCCCGAACACCTGTATCTGTCGACAATTGCAGGAAAAAGCGATAATCGGAAAACCGAGCATCGCTAAGTGTCCGACAACCGGGTTGAGTCTGGTGGAAACTTTTGTTTCTCCCGATTGTCAACCAGTGATACAAAGGGTTTTTGTGGATATTGAGCCTCAGCGTGACTTGACCATTCCAACTTCTGACAAATGTCGAGCTACAATGGAGAATTCAAATGGTCACGATACGCTGCCTCAAGGAAGAGGAGCAGGCCAAGTTGGTGATGCTGAGGTCGCTATACTCTCTAAAACAATTTCCGGAGCACCTTCTAATGAAATCGAATTGTCGTGCCCGGAACAGACTCCTTCGACCTCGTTGAATCCCTCAATTGTGATACATAAAGCGAGTTTGGAAGTGGACCTCAATAAACAAAGAGAAAGTTACCCAATATTTGCCAAGAAAAAGGCACAATCTGTGCAACCTGACCGAATAAACCCACCTCAAAAAGGGAAGTGTAAAAAAAAAAAAAAAAAAAAAAACACATGACATGTCAGAAAAAAACTTTTGGAAATGGTTCAAGAAAATTGATTTATGTCTTGGGCAGGTTGAGCAACCCTTCCTTTTTCAGATGTTGGTGTTTGTGACTTGTAATGTCCTTCGTTCCTTTGCTTGTTCCTGCCCCGGAGCAGATTCTGAAGTTCCAGGTGTCATTTCAGAAAGGTCCAGATGGACCTGCCTGTTGTGCAACCTCCTGAGTTACTGTAGAGTATTTATTCAGCAACTCCACGCTTGCATCTTTGTTGGTTATTGGCTATGGTAGAACCTTTTTTATCCAAGGTCTCCCTTTAGCTTTCATTCTACCTCTCCAAGTCTTTCTCTTTCTCCCTTTCTTTCACATGTACAAGGCGATTTTGATCTCGCTTAGTTGTAAGGTATTGACAGCAAGTGTTACCTTTATATTTTCGTAGAGGCTGAAAACTGAACTCAGCACCAGGTTTAAGGCTAAAATAGAGGGCAGGGTTCACAATTGGGGGGGATCTAGGAACTATTTAGCTCCTGCTTATAGCCTAAAAGAGCCTGGTTAGCTTAAAGCCAACAGTTACCAGGAGCTACTTTTGGGTTTCCAGTCCAACTGATGCCGAACAAACACAGCTATGTGAATTTAACTCTCTGCATTTCAGTCAATCTATAAATAAACATTAGGACACATCTATACGACATTTAAAACATAGGGGTCATAAATAATGGATACAATTACAGGTTTGCATTTTATGTGGAAGTTAGATTTGAATAATACTATGTACTAGCTCCTCGTTCCCCGATGGATACCCAGGAGCTGTAGCTTCTGCTTATCCCAACCTAATCTGGAACCCTGGAGGGATCTGTTAACTTTAGCCTCTCATCCATTTCTCAGTGTCTCATGGAGGCTGTGACTCACCTCCGGCCCATGAGAAGGGATAGAGCTCATCTACCGATATTCTGTTAATATCAATGCAATCACCTCTAAATTTATCTGCGAGTCTTCCCGATTTAATTCAGCTCCCACCAGCAGCACATTCGACTCCAGACAGAAGGAGAGATTATAATGAGTCTGAAGCAAAAAAGGTTGCCTGGTGAAAGCCAATAGGGGGGGTTAGAAAGCACTACTATTGGTAATTTATAACATTTCTTATTTGATACACATAAATGATAGAACAATAATCTTGAAGAAAAAAAACAAATGCTAAATGCAAATCTTTTTATCTTATTTTTACTTTAGTCATATTACAGAGGCCAACATCGACGATGCATTTCGTACCTCAGTTCTTCATAAGGGCGAATTCTGCAAAATAAATATATGATACATTTCATATAGAACATGTGTGTCTGCTTATCACCAATTCTTGCACATAATACTAATCTTGACTGATAGAAGGCAAAGTAGCACCTTAGTACCTGTTGGCCGTCAGAAGATTCAAAGAAGCCTCTGATCCTTAGGCTAATTCGTGTCAAGAGCTTGTGATATGCAACCTACAAGAAAGAAGTATGTGTGTAAGTCTAGTATACTGTATGATGTTACATAGCAGATCTATTGAAAATGGGCTGAGGTGAACCAGAAAAAGTTATCGCAAGACAGCAATGTGTTAAAGTGCAAGTTAAAAGAAGGATGGTGGAAAAATGGGCGGTGCAACAAAAAGGTTGCGAGCAGCTTACCACTAGCTGTATGCACGATGGTGCTTATTTTCACTGTTTGTCTCGCATACTGATCGTCATCTCTGGAAAAACATGTGGAGTTATATTGTGATAGAGGTACTGGAGAGGGTTTAAATAGCTAAAGGATAAGAAAACACTGCAGAGCCGTACTCTCAAAAGGTAAGAGCCTTTTTATTTTGAATCAGAGTTCGAATCCAAAGGCTGTGAACAGCCAGAAGTCACGGTCAGTGAACTTGAGTGTTTTAATGTTCCAAGATCGTGAGGATTATGGTGGAGAATAGTCAGTAGACTGTCTCTGCGATTTTGAAGTGTCGTCTCAGGGGGCAGAGGACAGAGAAATTAATCATTAGCGCGGCGGCTACCGTGGACAACAAGGTTGTCAGGTTAGCCATGGAAACAAGTAACACATGTAGAAGGGAAAGTATCAGACTACGTATCGCGCCAATGCGTGAACTACGTGATGATTAAAACAGTTCCAATTGAGGTTGAAAATTGTTATGGCAACCACTTTATAATCGGACAGCTTAACAGGCTGTGTTGTGGGCACCGTGATGAAACATAAGCAAAAGTGAGCGGGATTACATAACCCATGTCGAAAGGGTACCGATGGTGAAAATGGCTGATAACTGGAAACGCGTGGATGCGAAAATGCAATTACGAGAAAGACAGTTCCAGTGAAGAGCACAAAAATAACACTAGCGGGTGACCTTTGAAACATACAGCTGGTCTGTTGATAGTTAGAAAACATGGTTACAAACGCGAGTTATCTATTCACGATAGTGTGTTGCAGAAATGCATTATAAAAGTATTATAATTTCAGTAGTGCATAACAATGTACATTCCAAAAGTATCAGTCTTGTACTGAAGCAGTGAATGTAGTGAAAAACAGAAAGTTACGGCAGTCAATACAATGGACAGTTTTGTAGATCAAACATGTGCCGCGTATACACTTAGTACCTTGTGATGACTGAATATACTACACCCTCCACCCCATGTCTCTATGATTTAATATAATAGAATACTTTGCAAGTGTCCACTGCAATTTGCAGGTCATGTCCCAAATGACTGATATGAAAGATTCTTCTAGGGAACAAGTTAAATGCATCATCAATCAAACAAGATGTTTATATGTTGCATGTGGGCACATCAAATGAGTTAAACAGGTAGAACATGTTAGTGTGTTGTGTGGATCACAATGACTTGTATGTTCTTGGGTGGTTCATTAGAGAAAACAGAAAAGATCCAACTCCTCATTCAAGCCATGGGGAGAAACAGTGTCTAGTTTATCTATCCAGAAGGCCTCCCTTTGTTGTAATTCTTTAGCAATGTCAATGTTACGATTTCCTGCGTTGATAACTTCCAAGATCTGGAATTGAATTTCTGATAATTGCGGTCTTTCTTGCTGAAAATGCCAACCTTGGAGATTGCAGATTGTTGGTCCTAATTTTGGATTTATGCTCATTCCAACCGCTTCTGGCTTTGCGGCTGGTTTGGCCTATATACAATAGACCACAGGGACATTTGCTTGCCTAGATAACACATATGGTGTTGCATAGTTCTGAAGCTTAATTTTAGCCCCTGTTCTGGGGTGTGTGACAGGGTCTCCCTTGGTGATGTTATTACAGTTGTTGCAGGACATGAATGTAAACGTGCCCTTATTAGTGAGTTGAATCTTGTTTTTTTTTGGGATGAGTGTTTACTAACAAGTCTCTGAAATTATTGCTTCTTTGAAAAGAGAAAATGGATTATAATTGAGTCCCCATCCACTTCAATCAGACTGACAGCCTCTAAGATGCTTCCATCACTCAAGAACTGAACCAAGATCTCGCAGAGTGGGATCTGGAATGTCGGTGTTATCTGGGGCAGGTGGCACACAATCAAACTTTCCACCACAATTTGCTCTCTCAGAACTTTACTATCTTGTGGTTCTAATAGATCAATAGTAGTCATCCCCTACAAAGCCCCTTCCTGTTGCTTTAATTGGTTTGTGCCCACTTCTCAAATCGTACACGTGTGAATGGTAAGGCATAGACCATAATAGAGAGGCACAGACAGTAATGGAGTGAATGTGCAAGGTTTGCCTCTACGACCAGCAAAACACCTTTTCACATCACTCCAAGCGCTCAGTGTCTTTCAAGTTCACTAAATGAAGTAAAACAGCCTGCCTCCGTAATTAAATTAGTAAGCAAGCGTGCATGCTATTATGTTTTGTATTTTACTCTCGCAGCCTCAGAAACACCTTTCCTCTTTGCCGCTCTACAGGTGTTTGGGGGTCTTAAGAGTTTACTGATTAGAGCAACGCACCTTGTAACTGGATAAGCAAGCGAGCGAACAAGCGGTATCGTTTGTATCGGACAATTCTGTTTGTTGAAGTAATCTGCACTAACCATGAAAATGTATTATAAAGGCACAATAATTTGTTGAAGCCTTTGCGCAGGTCAGCGTTACGTTATACCTTTTCAATGTTCCAAGACTCACAAAAGATGTATTCTTTTAGGCCACTCGCTTACCACTAGACTCCAGCACCTCTGCGCCAGTCAGGTGTTTGTGGTCTTCTCTTCTGCGTAGAGACCACTCTTTCCTTTTTAGTAGCAGGTAGCTTGTGAATCACACCGCCAGCACTGCCAACAGACTGCAACACCTCTGATTGTTTTCCAATTTCCTTTTAGGATCCTGGGTGAATCCCTGGTGCAAGGCGGGTGACTGGACACCACTGTGTTTAATTGCATCCCAGCACGCATACATCCAAGACATTTTTTGCATTTTGTTTCATTGATTTATTTAAATTGTGCGTTTTCTTTCCTAGTAATCGACTAGTTTGGCAGGGGGTGCCTGGCTTCCTTGCGGAGCCCCCGGGGTCTAGTGCGCAGTTGCCGCCCCCAGTTGGCTTTGTAATTTCAGACCGGCACTCAAGACGCAGTCTTTCCTCGCTGTCTATTTGGCAGAAGTCTTCCAATTGGCTCCTGGTGATACCATGTGTTTATACAAAGACATATCCTTGGCAGCGCATTGGACGAGCGCAGCAAAAACACAGTAAAGTTGCACCTACGTTAAGCCCATCTGGGCTCATATGCGACGGGGACAGCCCTTGGACAGTGCATTATCAACTTGTCATCCTCCACCAACGTTTGTGTCTCGTAGTTCATTATTGTAGTTTGCTCCAGCTAACACAGCTTTTCCTGTGGGATTTAATAATTTCTCATACGGCGAGTTCTGTCGTTGAAGTTTCTTCCTCACATTTTTTCCAATGTTTTTTATTTAATGCCCATTTCCTTGTGGTTCCTGTTACGATCTGTTGCTGGAGGCCATGCCGGATCTGGTGTGCAACATGGAAACTATTACGTGACTCATCGGGCCGCTCTGGAATTCAAGCTTTACCATTTCACTATTCTTCGCTTTGATAAGAATTTCTGTCCATTCTGGTGGTGGCCTTGCACTTATTTTCAGATGCCCTATTGTTTGTACAACTGTGCCACTTGTTCATAACGGTCATATCTCGGTTCTCCGATTGGCGGCATCTAGGTGTACCTAGCAACAATTGGAGGCTGCCCTGGCGTTTGTTTGAATGCTATTCGGCACACAGAGCTTCTTGATACTACGATTCCCATCATTCCTTCTACTGTAGTCACGTGACACACACTTATTACGTTGCTGTGTCCTGTCCGTGAATGCCGTATTTAAGTACTGTTGTTGCAAACATCGGGTGCTCCTAAACTGTTGTTACGTTACGAGCATCCGTTTTCCTGACTTCTGTCCAAACATGAAACCCGGCGCACGAATCAAGACCTTGCCTTTGCCTTGCCCCTTTTTGGTCTCCCGACGCCTGCTTCCCTCGACTGCATCCCCGGAAAATACGAACTCGCCTTTATCACCTCGACCTCCGATTCCTGATCCCATTCGTTGTGACGCCCTGATAACTCGAACACTGTTTTCAAGGGAGCTTGCGTGAGGTTAACGCTTGCCTCCCCGGTCTTTGTTTTCTTCATTTTTATTTCTTTTTTTTGGCACTTTTTTTCTGTTTCAAAATTGGATTTCTTTGGACACTTTTTGGGACGCTTTTCCGTTTCATCATTGGATTGCTTTGGACACTTTTTGGGACGCTTTGCCGTTTCATCATTGGATTGCTTAGGACACTTTTTGGGACGCTTTGCTGCTTCAACACTTACATTGGTTTCTGGTTATACTGGTACACTCCTCCTCGTCTCTTCATTTGAATACTAGTAGGTTGCTGGTATTTTTCTCCACGGAGCAGGTAAGAGTGGGTGATCGTGAGTGAGGTTTGCTGTTTTTCCGGCACTTCATGGCTGCATTTTCTGAACGACTGCTTTGTTCTTTGTCCCTCTAGCCCTGCCTTTTCACTCAAGCCCCCGGCCTGACAGGCGCAATTGATCTCTGTAGGCTGAGCTCTTGGGGGGAAGTCTTTGGCATATCACGTTTCGTATTTAAAGAGTGAAGAAAGCGCCCCCAAAAGTGGGAGTGTTATCTGCTACAACTGGGACACGATCTTTGAGTTGTGACAGATTTAGGAGCCCTTTAAACGCTTATCGGTTATGGAGGCTGCATCTGATTCAATGATAGCCCTTATGCAGGCCTTTTCTGCTTTACGTACTGATATGGCATCCGCACATGTGACTTTACATCAACGCATGGATGTATTGCAGAGCTTTGTGCAGCCACTAGCACATGACGAGGAGTTTGGTGATGCCACGGCTGCTGCACCTCCTCCAGTACCCACTGTACCACTTCCGGCTCCAGCCCCAGTTGTCCTTCCAGGGCCTTTTCCTTTGGCTCCACCAGAACGCTTTTTGGATGATCCCAAGGTGTACCAGACTTTTGTGAACCAATGTCGCCTGCATTTCCTTTGTCGTCCTTTGGCATTTCCAGACGCTACTACAAAGGCGGCATTTGTTCTTTCCCACCTGGGTGGCACTGCCGCAGCGTGGGCTAATCCTTTGCTGGAAGCAAATGACTCAGCTCTTTATGACTTTGATATGCTAATCCAAGCCATGAACAGTGTTTTTGATATGCAATACAAAGCACAGACTTCGGATCTGGAGTTCTTGGCTATCAGTCAAGGCAAGACGGATCTTTTGACTTATCTAGCCCGTTTTAACCAATTAGTGGCTGAAACCACATGGCCGGAACAGAAGAAAGTGTATGTGTTCTATAAAGGACTGTCGGACGACTTGAAAGTGGTGCCCGCTCTTCCATCTGGTTTTCCCGAATTACTAGACTTAGTCTTGCAAGTCGATGCTCGACTTCGGCAAAGACGTGGCGAACATCGTTATCCCGATATTTACACCTCGTCCCGACCAGAGGGAGCTACTCCTGTTCTCCATAGAGAAGCCGAACCTATGCAAACCGGGGCAATCAGGGGCCCATTATCCAAAGGTGAACGAGAAAGACGTGTGGTGAATAACCTCCGTTTCTATTGTGGCCAGTCAGGTCATTACATTTGTTTGTGTCCTAAAAGACCCACAAAGGTGACAGGAAACGCCAAGACTCGTCCTTAAACCGGGCCTTCCTGACAAGTCAAAAGATCCAGGGCTCGGGTGATTGTTTCCCCGTCTTCACACGTTTACCTTGCTATGTGCTTCACTGCTCCCAGCATCAAGACCTTTTCCAACCCGGTTATGATAGATTCAGGAGCTAGTGGGACTTTTATGGACCTCAAGTTGGCCGAACATTATGGACTACCCGCATTTTCAAAGGCAAGACCCGAGGAAATACATGCAGTAGATGGTTCCTGTCTAGTATCTGGACAGGTAACGGAGCAAACAGGTCCACTACAGATGTCCACCTTACAAGGTAATTCGGAATCCATCACTTTCGACCTTATTTCTACCCCTCAATTTGGCATCATTCTGGGTCTCTCTTGGCTGCAAACACACAATCCTGTAATTGACTGGGTTCAACAAACAGTGCGGTTCTCTTCCTCTTTTTGTATACAGAGGTGTCTTGAGTCTCATGATGAAGCGGCATTGTCTCCTTGTTTGGCAATGGTGACTAGTCTCCCTTCTATCAGTGCCACATCGTCTAGTCCAGACCCTAAACTTCCAGTGGAATAACAGGAGTTCTCTGATGTGTTTGATTAAGGACTGTCAGAAAAACTGCCCCCACACAGGTGTTATGACTGCCCCATTGATCTAATACCTGGAGCAGTAATTCCACATGGTCGTATTTACTCCCTCACTCAGAAGGAAGAGGACCATCTACGAGACTATGTGAACAAAGCCTTGCGTTTGGGACACATACGGCCATCTCGTTCTCCTGCGGATTTCCCAATATTTTGTGTACCAAAGAAGGAAGGGGACCTTCCATGTGTGGACTATCGTGCCCTCAACAAAATCACGGTTAAAAACCAGTATCCATTGCCGCTCATCATGGAACTCCTCGATAAAAAGACCTCCTCCACTATCTTCACCAAGTTGGACTTGCGGGGAGCATACAACTTGGTGAGGATGCGAAAAGGAGATGAATGGAAAACCGCATTTAAGACAAAGTGCGGGCTCTATGAATATGGTGTAATGCCTTTCAGGCATTGCAATGCCCCAGTGACGTTCCAGCATTTCGTAAATGCCATATTCAGAGATATGCTGGATTGTTATGTCGGAATCTATTTGGACGCCATCTTGATATTTTCAGACTCCCTGTCCCAACATGTACAACATGTGCGCTCTGTTCTACTCCGTCTGTGGGAGCACTCCCTCTTTGCAAAACTGGAGAAGTGTGTGTTCCATGAGTCGTCTGTTTAGTTCCTGGGGTTTCAAATATCCCAGAAGGGAGTGCTCATATGCACTGCCAAGGTTCGGGCAGTATTGGGTTGGCCTGTCCCAGGTTCGGTGAAAGCTCTTCAATCCTTCTTGGGCTTTTCCAATTTTTATAGGCGTTTCATCGCCCACTTTTCTGAAATTGTAGCCCCATTGACCCGGTTGACTAGTCCCAACGTTCCATTCCTATGGGATGACAAAGCGCAGTCCGCATTTCATAATCTGAAAGAAGCTTTCACTACCGCTCCGGTATTACAGCACCCCAATCCAGCTCTCCCGTTCATCATGGAAGCAGATGCCTCAGCTATTGCGGTAGGAGCCATCCTATCGCAGATATGCCCTGCTACTCAAAGCCTACATCCAGTGGCCTTCCATTCTCAGAAACTTACATCAGCCGAACGTAATTATACGAACATGGAAAGGGAACTACTGGCAATCAAGGTGGCATTCAAAGAGTGGAGGCACCATCTCTTAGGTGCAAGGCATCCAATAACTGTGCATACAGACCATCGAAACCTCCAGGCCTTGTCTCATGTGAAATGTACCAAAGCCAGGCAGATACGTTGGCATTTGTTTTTACTATGTTTGATTTCATAGTGACGTATCGCCCCGGTCCATTACATGGAAAAGCTGATGCTTTATCCCGCATTGGTACCGACCTGGAAACCAAAAAGCAAACACCCCCGGTATTACCCTCAGGTGCTGTTGTATATGTTTGTTCGGTCTCTCCGTCACTTATAGACGGATTAAGGAGATGGGCCAAGGATCATGTTTCTATTCTTAAGGAGTTAGGTGCCGAGCTTATCACCGGCCTTCCCTATGTTAATGAATTATTGTACCTACCTGACAACCAAACCTGACGAAAGGCTCTAGAATGGTCCCACGATCTCCCGTTAGCAGCCCATTCCAGCCGAGCCAAAACCTATGGTCTTCTGCACCGTTGGTGCTGGTGGCCTGGCATGAAGAAGGATACTGAACAATACGTCTCTAAGTGTGCCATATGTACACAATGCAAGAGACAGCCGGGCAAGCCTGCAGGTCTTTTAATGAGTATGCCATTACCACCGCATCCGTGGCATACAGTTACCCTTAATTTTGTGGTGGAACTCCCCTTGATCGGAGGCATGTCCACCATTCTTGTGGTAGTCGATGTCTTTACCAAGATGGCTCGGTTTATACCATGCTCAGGCCTACCTACTGCTCCCACTTTGGCCAGCTTGTTCTATGACCATGTGGTACGCTTTTTTGGACTACCGACGGTTCTGATCTCCGACCGAGGATCTCAGTTTACCTCGCGTTTTTGGCGCGCTCTTACCTCCTTCCTTGGGTATCGATGCCAGTTTGTCCTCGGCATACCATCCTCAAACGGACGGCCAGACTGAACGCACAAATGCCACCATGGAACAGTTTCTCCGCTGCCTGTGTCTGCAACATCAAACTGGTTGTCTGTACTAGGTGCCGCAGAATTCGCTTATAACAATTCTAGGCTCTCTTCGGTTGGCTGCTCCCCAATTTGTGCCTTATATGGACTACATCCGAGGACCCTCCCGCTTGCCCTGCCTTCCTTGAAGCAAAACCCCGCAGCAAAGGACATGAGGGATTCCCTGCTTACAATCTGTACATCGGTGTTAACACATCTGCAAGCTGCGCAACGTCGCAACAAAATGCAGGCCGACAAGCGGCGCTCACCGGCCCCTTCTTATTCCTGTGGTGACCGTGTATGGCTTTCAACGAAGCACCTGGCTATTCGTGGTAAACTGAAACTTTTGCCGTGTTTTGTGGGACCTTATACAATCCTACGGTGTCTCAACCCCGTTACTGTTCGTCTGGACATTCCATCTCATTGGCGGGTGCACCCTGTGTTTCATGTCTCATTACTTTGTCCTTTTGTACCTGGCACACAATTACCTGTTGTTCCAGCCCCAGTCAACGTCAAAGACGAGGATGAATATGAAGTCTGTGCCATTTTGGACACCCGCCTCTGCTGCGGGGTTAGATCATACCTGATTGACTGGAAGGGGTACGGTCCGGAGGTCAGGTCCTGGGAACCGGCCTCTAATTTGAATGCACCTCGATTGTTGCATGCTTTTTGGTTGAAACGCTTGCACATGCGCAGGAGAAGCCACCCTTTGCGGAGGGGTACTGTCACATCCCGGTTCTCCGATTGGCAGCATCTAGGTGTACCTAGCAACAATTGGAGGCTGCCCTGGCGTTTGTTTGAACGCTATTCGGCACACAGAGCTTCTTGATACTACGATTCCCATCATTCCTTCTACTGTAGTCACGTGACACACGTATTACGTTGCTGTGTCCTATCTGTGAATGCCGTATTTAAGTACTGTTGTTGCAAACATCGGGTGCTCCTAAACTGTTGTTACCTTATAAGCATCTGTTTTCCTGACTTCTGTCCAAACCTGAAACCCGGCGCACGAATCAAGACCTTGCCTTTGCCTTGCCCCTTTTTGGTCTCCGGACGCCTGCCTCCCTCGACTGCTTCCCCGGAAAATACGAACTCGGCTTTCTCACCTCGACCTCCGATTCCTGATCCCATAGGTTGTGATGCCCTGATAACTCGAACACTGTTTTTAAGGGAGCTTGCGTGAGGTTAACGCTTGCCTCCCCGGTCTTTTTTTTTTTTTTTTTAATTTCTTTTTTTTGGTACGTTTTTTTCTGTTTCAACATTGGATTTCTTTGGACACTTTTTGGGACGCTTTGCTGTTTCATCATTGGATTGCTTTGGACACTATTTGGGAGGCTTTGCTGCTTCAACACTTAGATTGGTTTCTTGTTATACTGGTACACTCCTCCTTCACCATATCCAGTTTTTGTCTCTTCATTTGAATACTAGTAGGTTGCTCGTTTTTTTCTCCATGGATCAGGTAAGAGCAGATAAGAGTGGGTGACGTTTGCTGTTTTTCCAGCACTTCATGGCTGCATTTTCTGAACGACTGCTTTGTTCTTTGTCCCTCAGCAAAGAGCTCTGCCGACTCTGCTCCTGCCTTTTCACTCAAGCCCCCAGCCTGACAGGCATAATTGATTTCTGTAGGCTGAGCTCTTCGGGGGAAAGTCTTTGGCATATCACGTTGGAGACTTTCGTATTTAAAGAGTGAAGAAAGCGCCCCCAAAAGTGGGAGTGTTATCTGCTACAACTGGGACACTATCTTTGAGTTGTGACAACATTAGAAAGGAAGCCCTGCTGGTCCATTTTTCCATCTAGGCATCTAGTACTTTGCATATTTTAATTACTTATCGTCCTCCCTCGATCGATACTTCTTTCACAGCTGCTTTTCTAGAAATGGTGGCGAACTTGCAGGTTCACTTTGCTAATCTGATTCTAGCTGTAGACTTTAATTTGAGACCAAATTATCCTTCTGATCATCAGGCTGTTCACCTTGTTGCAGCTATGGGGGACTTCGATTTTCAGCAATTGATTATTGGGCTGACCTACCGCTTGGGCAATACACATGACCTTGTTTGTTCATCTGCAGCCTTAGTAAACACTTTTCCTGTTCTGCGTGTCCGTTGGACTGCTCATTTTATTAGTCCCTTTATCATTGGGGCCGATCTTACTTCCCTCTAATGCTCTCCCTATTCGTGATCCCACTCAGCGAAAATTGCGTACTATTGATGTTTCTGATATTTCAGCCCAAATCATTGAATTTTGTGCCACTTCACAAGTCTGAGTCCTGGCTGCCCTTTCACAGCTATAGCCGATCTTTTGGCTCTACTTAAACCCTCTAAACCACGTTCGCACCCTTCTGAGCCCTGGTTTACCCCTCATCTTTCCGAGTTACGGCTCTGCAGTAGGCAAGCTGAACGTAAATAGCAGGTGGCTTACTGTCCGGCCGACAGGTCCCTTCTACAACAGGCAACTGCTGTCTAAAATAAAGCCATCTTTGAGGCCAAGTGTGTCTATTAACTCAAGATATTAATGTGTAGACTGTCAAGCTAACCAGGTTTTGCATATGTTATGTTATTTTGCATTTATATAGCGCCTTATATACCATTGGTATGGTCTGAAGGCGCTGGTAGGTTGAATGCCCTTGGGAACCGAAGTTCAGATCAGTAGAGAGAGTAGGGAGAGTCAAAGGTTAATGTTAATGTTAAAGGTCATTTGTACCGCGCACTATCACCACCGGAGTGGTCCCCTGGCGCTCTGGCGGCTCTGAAAGAGGGAGGGAGGGTGGGTTAGTGGGTGGAGGCTGGAAAAGTGCAAGATTGCAGTGATGTGCTGTTGGCAGCCTCATCCCGGTGGTTCCGTCGGCTGGGCCTGGGGTGTATGCGGCCGGTAGTCGTTGTGTGCTGATGTGCGAGTCTATGTGTGTTTTTGTTTTGTTGTTGCAGTGTAGTGAAGTTCGTGCGGTTTGCTGCGCTAGAGGTTTGTGGTTGTGTTTGGTTTGGAGTTTGAGAGGTGTATGCAGAGAAGGAAATTGTTAGTGGTATTGGTTAGTTTGTATCTCTATCCTGGACTGAACCGGTTGGGCTTGTGTAATCTTCCACGACGGGATGCCTGTACACCCCGTGTCTCAGGAGGTACGTGCCCGTTTTTTCATTCGAGGCCGTTTGAGGATTTAGCTGTCCCCTCCGCCCGCTCCCTTAATAACCTTGCATGCTCCTCACCCCCTCCACATAACTAGCGCAGCTGCTAGTGTCCATACTTCCGATTGTGTGGTGATTGGTGGTATCTTGTCAAGTTCCACAGCCCCGTGGTACCTAGTTGTGGCTGTACGGGGGTGGGGGATGGTAAGGGTTGGCTGGAGTAGTTGCCTCCATTTATCTGGGTCTCGCGGGTGGACCTCTGTGTCCAGCGTCAGCCCTACTGGTGCTCAGGGTACTTCTGTCGGATTCTAGGGGTTTGTCAATGTCCCTTTTTTGATGAGTCGTTTGTCTTATTGTTGTTTCGGTTTTAGTCTCTGGTGCGTGTGAGCACAGGATATGTGTGCAGCTGGTGCGGTAATTCGTGTAATAGCTGCTTCTTAGCGGTAGGCGTGGTGGTTGAGAGATCAGGAGTATGTGTTCGTTGTGGCAGGATTTATCCAGACCGAATGTGGCTGCGTTAGGCCTGAGGAGAACGCTTGGCTGGGGGGTGTGTATCCAGCTGTGTTTACTTAGAATGATGTGTGGTGTGCGGCGGATGTTGGTATGAGAACAGTTATACCGAATAGTGCCATAGTATCTCTGTGTTCTAGTTGAGTGATGGTGTAAAGGAGAGAGTAAGCGTGGTGGTGTGATATGATGGGTTATATGCTGTTTCAAACGTTCTCTGCATTCCAAACCATATTATATACGTCACACAATTCTATGCGCTACAGTCCGTTCCATGCACTCCTATCTACTCCATGCACCCCAGTCTGCTCCACACACTCCGGTCCGCTCGGCGCACTCATGTATTCAGTCCGCCCCACACGCTCCAGTCCGCCCTGCGTACTCCAGTCTATCCCATGCATGCATTCTTGTCTGCTCCACGCATGCACTCCTGTCACTCCTGTCTGCCCCACGCTCAACAGCTCTACGTACTCATCCATTCTACGCAGTCATCAGTACTGGCTGCAATCTGCGCTCGTTCGTTATACGTACTGATCTGCTCTACGCAACACGTCCTTTCACTCGAGGCACTTGTTCGCTCCAGGCACTCGTCCGCTTTATGCCCTCACACGTACAATGCATTCATCTGTTTCGCGCGCTCATCCCCTCTACGTACCCCTTTTTTTCATATGCACTCATTCGCTCATATGCACTCGTCTGTTCTATATTTTTGCCGACCTTACCCACTAGTCTGTTCTATGTAGTCCTCCACTCTACACATTCTTCCGCACAGCTCATCCATCCCGCTCCGTTCATCAATCAGTTCCCCGCACTCTGCATGCATTCCGCACTCGTCCGTTCTACATGCTTATCCGTTCTACGCATTCACCCGATCTGTGTAACTCATCGGCTCTAGGCGTTTGTCTACTTTATCCCCTCGCATGCACTACACCTTCATCGGCACTACGCATTCACCCACCCTACGCAATCACCCGCTCCCCGCACTCATCCGCTCCCTGCACTCATCCGCTCCCCGCACTCATGCTTTTCACGCATTCAACAGCAATATGCGACCATCAGCCTTATAAAGCCATTCGCTAATACGCAGTAGTCCTGTTCTATACACTCATCCGCTCTATCGCCAGGTCTGCACATTCATCTGCCCCAGCGATCTACACGCTCTCCGCACTTCCGTACTCATCCGCTATCCACACTCATGCGCTCTACATACTCATCTGTTCTACACACTCATCCGGTTTACGCTCATCCGTTCTGCACATTCATCTGTTCTACGTCCTCCTGCGTTCTACTCGCTTCTCTGTATGTACGCAATCATCCGCTCTACAAGCTCATCCGCTCTACATGTTCATCCATTCTATACACTCATTCGATCTACATACTCATTCGAACTGTATAGTCATCTGTTCCTCCACTCATGCATTCCTCCACTCAGCGCATTCATCTGGTCCACACGCTTCATCCATTCTAGCTATTTCATCCATGCCATTCACTTCGTTCACTCCTCATGCAATATGTCCATTTCCGGAGTTTAAATCACTTTACTGTTTCCGTATGATTTACTCTTATTAACACCTTCACTGCTTTGATTTACTTTACTCGTTTAATTCAGTTTGTCCTTCTAGTGTATATTCGGGATTATTAGCTGTCAATTTCTCGCATCCGGTAGTTTGTTTGATTGGTGTCATTGAGATGCTGTTAAGTCTGTTTGGGCTAGTTTGGTACTGGTTGGTTTAGGGGAAGAGCCAAGTTTTCAGCAGTTTGCAGAAAGACATTAAATCCTCAGTTAGATGGATGTGGGGTGGGAGAGAGTTCCATAGCGTGGGCGCCAAGGCTGAGAATGATGATCCGCCTAACCTGACCGAGTTTGTCTTCGGTATGACTAGGAGTCTGGCTGAGCTTGATCTTAGGGTGCGTGTGGGGTGATAAGGTTTTAGCTTGTCTTGAAGATATTGAGGTCCGGTTTTATGCAGTGCTCGATGGGAGATGCATAAGGTTTTGAAAGTCACCCTTCAGGCTACTGGAAGCCAGTGCAGAATTTTAAGGGCTGGGGAGACGTGGTCTCTTGGGCCGAGCGCAAGTAGCATTTTGGCTGCCGCGTTTTGTGCCCTTGAGAGTTTATTCAGTTGGTACGCGTGGACTCCGAGGTATAGGGGGTTTGCATAGTCCAGTCTTGATAGAACGATTGATTGGACCGCAGAGAGTCTATTGGGAAAGGAGAGATATGGAAAGATGCGCCTAAGGGTTTTAAGGTGGTAGTGGCAGGACTGAGACGTTGTTGACTTGGCGCAAGAGTGTTAGGTCAGAGTCAAGGGTGGCCGATAGATGGTAGCCATAGTAAGGGAATGGCCAGGGGGTGAGCGAGATAGCCTGCAGACGAGGCATTCGAATGAGGAGTAGGCCTGTGTAGGAATGACAGAGGCAAGAATCCACTCAGAGAGGATCAGGGCTACACCCCCTCCAAAACGGTTGGATCTGGGCGCGGAGAGGATCTTGTAGCAATCAGGGAGGAGAGCGTTTGACTGGTGGAGGCACTGCTATAGGTGTCAGCGATAGAAAGGCCTTGGTTGGAGACCAGGATGTCCTTTTTAAACTTCCTTTCAGATTTAGTGAGGCGAGCAGGATAGTCGATAGAGAAGCAGTTAGAAAAGATAGGAGAGAGAGAGCACCATAGAGTAGGTAGGGAGAGGAGATAAGAGGAAAGGCGTGGGAGGGGGTGCAAGCAGACTAGACAGAGGGAGACAAGTACATAATTGGACAAGACGACAGGGGCTTAGATAAAGGTAGAAAAAGTTTGCAAGATGAATGCTGTGCTAGGAGGCAAAACCACAGAACGGTACTACTTTCACAATGCAATTTTAAATACACGAGAAAATACACCCAAGTCTGAGAGTCCTGTATAGCTGGGGAGAAGGCCTGGGTTTCACAATGCAATTTGAAATACTTTCCAATGGAATTTTTATTAGAGGAGAAAAACACACCCAGGTCTGAGAGTCCTGTATAGTGGGGGAAAAGGCCTAGGTGTCAAATGCAATTTTAAATACAGGAGAAGAAAAAAAAACATCTTTTTCTTGCCATGCCAAGACAAAGCAGGCATGGTCTGTTGAGGAGACCCACAAAGATCCACACGCGGAGAGCCTCACTAATGAAAGAAAACAACAAAAAAAAAAAAAGAGTTAAAAATGTCCACAAGAATTTCCAATTCTTGATTCAAGGAGGAAGGGGACTCGCCTAGTTAGAGGAGCTTAGAAGATTACTGCCCTGATCTAGCCCGCCATTAACTCCACTTCCAGGGGTGCCGACGTGGTGCCTCCATGCTTCAGGTTATACACTGGTTCAGATATTTCCTGACCGATCGTTATCAGCAAGTGAGGGTGGACGGCTTCCTGTCGGATGCCATCAGACTGATGTGTGGTGCCACAGGGTTCATCGCTATCACCATTGCTGTTTAATTGGTATATTCGTCCTGCGTTCGGGATCTTGAGGCGTCATGGAATGAACTTCACTACTACGCAGACGACTTCCAGATCTTTATCAGAATTATTAATGTTGACGATGCATTTAGCAGACTGGCTCAGTGTCTGGATGAGGTGAGCAGTTGGATGTCCAGTAATCAACTCCAATTGAATGCAGCCAAAAACTGAGTTGATCTTACTTGGACCTAAACATCTTTCATCAGCAAAGAGATTTCCCATTCCCACACTGCTGTGGACGAATATGAAATTCGTCTCCAAGGTTAAGAATTTAGGCTGCATTTGGCAGGATGATCTGGGCAGCGAAGGCTAAATTGCGGGCAAAAGTTCAGAGGGTGCACTATGTTTTGAGGCTCTTTCGACGGGTGTTACCTTATATCCCCAGGGAGGATCATACTTTGGTGGTAGACGCCCTGGCCAATGCACACTTGGAATATTTTAAACAGCCAGCTGCTCGGCATTCCGCTTAACCAAATGCAATGCCTTCAAAAAGCTTGGAATTCAGCAGTAAGAATTATCTTTGGTCTAGGCAGATACGCACATGTCTTGCCATCACAGCGTTCTTTATACTGGTTGGCAGTTGAAGACCGGATTAGATTCAAGGTGGCTTGTCTTATTTTTAAGTGCATCAATGGTCTTGCTCCAGTATATCTCAGGGATCTGATTCAACCGTACCAGTCTTCCAGATGCTGGCAATCCCCCGCTCTGTATACATCTCAAAAGGAGAAAGAAGATTTGCTGTTTTGGACCAAAACTATGGAACTCTCTCCCACTGGGATGGAGGACGCTTAAATCATTGCCTCCGTTTCGGAGGGCACTGAAGACCTTTCCGTTTAGATAGCCTCATAGCTGCTTTCTATCCACTCAAGGCTGCTTCATTCTTTAGACCTAGACTATGCCTTGTACTAAAGATTACTACATCTGCGCCTCTATACGGTTCATTCTGTCATGTGCGCATTGTAAATGAAAAATAATTCAAATGAAAAAACAATCAAGCAAAACAAAGCATACAACAGCCTACTCCCACCTCGTGAGAACACAAGTCACTGTCTGCACATTTTGCACATTTTTGATTGTTTGCACTATATATTATTGAGTTTGTGCGTCTCATGAATATTTATTCATGTTGGTTGTATGTACTACAGCCATGTATGGGTTTTTAATATTTATTGAGTAAAGTATTTTTTGTATTTCTTCATCTTATGGTACTGCAATGCTTGAGCTAAAACATGGCGCTGGTGTGCAATGCATTCTGGGGGCACTCAGCCATAATAGATATTTATTCCACACCTCATTATTGCTGAAACATAACTTGGGTTGTAACGCAGTTGAAGGTATGTGTTGTTTTAATTTTAGTGACCATTCACAATCCATTGAAAGTCATATTTGAGGTTTAAAGGACTTAATATCCCAGGCGTCTCAAGCTCATTCTGGGAATTGGTGGGACTAGCTAATTTCATGGATTCCTGATTTTGGAGGTACACTGCGTTACGCCTTTGCTTGCATTTGCATTATATTAGCTATCATAACAGCTGGTTGTTGTTTTATTCAATGTATTCCCAACTTTTGATGTTTCGTCGGTTTCAAAGGCCAGCTCCTCTACCACTTGACTATGGAAGGTAAATATCCAAGGGTGGATTTTGATGCTTGAGCTAAAACATGGCGCTGTGTGCAATGCATTCTGGGGGCACTCAGAGCCATAATGGATATTTATTCCATGCCTCAGTGAAAGCTGCACTGGCACGCAGATTTTACTGAAAAACATATTTCCAACATTATTCGTTGCTGAGACTGGTATGCATGCCTCAGCCTAGGACACAGAGCTAGGAAAGCTAGGATCCACAGGTGCCGGCTGGTACACGATAAGGTTTGTTATGGTTTGCTATGCCCATGCCAAGGTTGAGGATGAGTTATGGAATTGTTTTCCGTGGTGACTTGGGAGAGGGAAGCGCTTTGCTCCTTGGGGTTACCGCCAGACGACCCAGCCGGAAACCAACGGTCACTCATCTACACGTAAGCGCTAATGCCAGAAGGTTTGAGAAATTGTCACCCCTTTTGAGGAGGGCATACAATGCAGAGCTCTGGAAAGGCCAGGCGGGAAAAGCACTAAGACCTCAGCGGAGATGGGACGCCTTGTTCCGACATACCTGTGGGCTGTTGTGCTCTCTGCCTGGCTGTTACCAGGGTCTTCCAGCCGATTCTGGCAAGATGAGGAATTCAGTTACGCCCATGGTGATGTATTCCTGTTAGCTTATCTTTTGTGATTTATTCACTGTTACAACGCATTGCTTTATGTATGCTTAACTATGAATAAATAAACGTATAAGTGCTACTTATCTTCTAACTGTGCATGTGGGTGTGAATAATTGCTTCTGCCTACCTGCGTTCAAAGTATTCGCTCTGCTCTGCAAATGTACTGCTGGTGATAAATAACTGTCCGTGCACTCTTGGAGAGCAAGACATCATTTGGCGTCACAAACAGGATATTTGTGACGAATAGCTCCAAATATTAAAGAATCTGTGTTTTGAACGCAGATAGACTCTGCTTACATTGCAAGCTAAAGTTTGTTTTCATTTGGCAGTGAGTGGCAGACTGTATTAATCTGTTTTTTGGGTGAGGAGTGACTGCAGAGAAAAAGAAAAAAGAGGTTTTGCAAATTATTGTAATGATGAATAGTTTGTTCAGGAAAAAGGGCGTTCCCGCTGGCAGTGAATGTCCCGATGTTATGATCCCAGGGTGGGCTAAGAGCCCATATGATAAGTTGGCCCAGGTTTGGGCATGTGGCGCGGGGTTAAGTGAACCATGGGACGATGGCTTAGGGGAGGCTGCTTGTCAGAAGTAATGTTTTGTTTACAACAGGTTTCAGTGGAAAGAGGAAAGGAATGTGCGGCGCTAGGCATGCAGGGTTGGGTTCTCCTGCATGCCTACAGAAAGATACATCAGAAAAATGTGGAGTTGAAAGAGAATATTTTGCGATTAGAAAAGCAATTGGCTGAACAGCAGATTGCGTTAATGCAGCAAATACAAATGAAGCTTTTTAAAGACAAGGCTGATAAATATCAGACTGTGGCAGAGAGGGAAGCATTTACAGTGGCCCGTTATAAATATGGGAAAAGACGAGGGGGGGGGGGGATCAACCAAAGGAAAGTGGCAGCTGTAATTGCTACCGCAGGTCTGGATTGGGACCCCGACAGATGGGATGGAGACATTTTTGACTCAACAAGCCCCGAGAGCAGCTCGGAAGGCGAGTCAGATTCTAAAGCAGAATTCAATCTAAAGACAGTTAGGGCTAAACCGGTTAGGAGACTGCGTGCCGGACCCCACCCGCAGAATCCTGCAGGAGGGCTTGTGGATTTAACCACACTGGAAGATTACACTCAGCAAGAGGATGGGGAAATCATTACTCGTTTGAGGCAGAAGTCAGGGGAACCTTTACTGACATGGGTGGCGAGATTGATAGATGGGGCGCACCACGGCTGTTGGTAAACGTGACGGATTCTCTGCGCTTCTTGCCTTTGTCAACTGACACCAGTATACAAGAGGTCTTAAGGTTAGGGCCGCCCCCTGACCCCCTGAGGATGATGGGCAAGCTTCACAGGTGTCTGTTGCACCTAGCGGCCCAGACATGTAACTGCAAGTATCCTATTACCACAGACTGTCCCAGTGAGGAAAAGAAGTGGTACACTTTGAAAGAGGAGATTCAAAAAGGTCAGAGAGCATGCAATGAAGGAGGCAATTCACGTAGATGCACCAGGACACATGGGGGCCGTAGCGCTTTCAGTTTCAACCAGGAATATGGTGATAAGAGCTGCCCGACCCGCATACAAAAGTGTCATTATGACACTGCTAGTAGGTATGACGGGTAAACCCACTGATGAAGTAGTGGATGCCATCCGGCAACTGGCAGACTTAGGGGAATGGGACAAGAGTGAGGACAAGCCGTGGGAGAGAGAGGGGCGTAGCGAGAGAAGAACTGAAGGCAGGAGGCAAGATAGTAGAGACTCCCGAGTGTCCAGAAAGAACATGTTTTTGGCCTTGTTAAAAGATGTGTGCCACGAGAAGAAATTGATGGCATTGAAACCAGAGTAATGTATGAACTATACAAAAAGAGGGCTTGCAGCCAAAGAGCGCTATAAACAGGTCAAGAAACAGGTGGTGACTAAGACACAGACACCTCACCTTCAGTCCCCCCTGAGGAAGAACAGGAAGAAGGGTCTATGGGGATTCCCTCCCCATACCAGCCAACATATGCTGATTTAAGGAAGGTGGTGAGTGCAATGTTAGAGGCAGAGTCGGGTTACACTCATTCAAAATTTGACTAGGGTTATGGCCAAGCTCCGGCAGCGTCTGCTCGCATAAAAGTTGATAGGCGGCCCCATGTTAATGTTAAGATTTTTTGGGAGCCGGGAAATAAGCAAGGGGTTCGAGCATTGATAGACACCTGGGCGGAGGCCTCTCTGATTCATGGAAATCCAACACGGTTCAAAGGCAGACACTTTACCATTACAGGTCTAAGGGGGAAGGAGACCCCCGCAGTACAAACAGAAGTGGAGATGAAAATAGGCAATTTGACGAGGCAAAAATGTCAAGTGTTGATTGTCCCGATACTGGAGTACATAATTGGATTTGATATTTTAGAAGGACTGACTTTGGGACTCGGAGGTAAAACGTATCAGTTTGGGGTGAGTGCATTGACCTGCACACCCGTTACTGTAGGAAAATTGAAGATGCCCCCAGTGCAGGTGCCTGTGGCGACTAAGCGGGTAGCGATGAAACAGTACCGCATTCCCGGAGGGTACAAGGAAATAAAACGCACTCCTACCTTAGATGCCATTACCTTGATTCGGAATGTCCATAGGTTTGAGGGGACCTGGTATGCAGTGGCAGATTTAGCCAATGCATTTTTCTCTGTGCCAATTGCTGAATAATGCCAAGAGCAGTTTGCATTTTCTTGGAACGGGCGTCAGTACACCTTCACAAGGTTACCTATGGGGTACATACATAGCCCGACCATCTGTCACCGGCTGTTGGCAGAGCACTTAAACAAGATAACGTGCAAACCTGACACACAAATCTCTCACTACATTGATGATATTTTGATTCAGGGCAAGGATGAGCAAAGTGTGCAAACCCAGTTAGAAGTTATTATGGAGAGAGATGGTGCCGAAGGCCCAACAGAAAATACTGAGTTCACCACTCCAATGAACAAAAAGCAAGCTCAGCAGCTCAAAGGGCTGTTTCGGTTTTGGATACACCACATTCCCCATTTAGGGCAGATACTGGCTCCCCCTACAGAGTGACACGAAAGAAATATGAGTTTAAGTGGGGGGAGGAGCAGCAAAAAGCATTTGACTTGGCGAAAGACACCGGGCAGCAGGTGCTTGATTTTTGGCCATTGAAGGAAGGCGAAATGGAATTAAATGTGTCTGTGCAAGACAATTACGCTAACTGGTGTGTGTGGCAGAAACAAGACAGGAAACATGTGCCATTGGGGTTCTGGAGTCGTAAATTGCCTGATGCTGGTAACGCATACACTCCGTTCAAGAAGCAGTTGCTGGCATGTTATTGGGCCCTTGTCGATACTGAGCAAATGATAGTGGGACATGATGCATTGACGAGGCCGGTAATCCCGATTATGCAGTGGGTGTTGAGCTCTCCTAAAACACACAGAATAGGACACGCTTAAGAAGCTAGCATAATTAAATGGAAATGGTACATTCAAGACAGAGCCAAATCAGGGAAGGGCGGAGTTACAAAATTACATGAGCAAGTAGCCAGCATACCACCCTCAGATTACATACCACCGGAAGGGTCTGAGAAACGCGAGTCTCCTGTGAAATCGGGAGTACCTTATGGCGATTTGACCGTAGAGCAGACAGAACATGCTTGGTTTACAGATGGCTCGGCTCGATATGTGGGAACCGAGCGATACTGGAAAGCGGTGTCATACAATCCCAAGACTAAAGATTTTGACATCAGGGAAAGGAAAGAGCAGTCAGTTTGCAGAACATTACGCAGTTTACCAGGCATTGAAACAAGAGACCCTTGGCCGATGTCATTTGTACACAGATTCATGGTCAGTGGCGAATGGGTTGGCGGTGTGGCTGCCAACCTGGCAAAAGAATGGGTGGAAGATTCATTCAAAAGAGTTGTGGGGAAAAGAACTGTGGCAAGATATTGTGGAAATGGTATCTCAAAGTGAAGTCACTGTGTATCATGTGGATGCGCATTGTGCTACAGATTCATTAGAACGTTGGTTTAATTCTGTTGCAGAACACACCAAGATTTCATCTGTGGATGCAGAGGCTCAGGAAGACTATTTGGAGGGTTTGGCTAAGTGGGCTCACCAAAAATGTGGGCACCTTGGAGAGAAGGCTACTATCAGGTGGGCACAAGCTCGAGGAATCAGTATTCCTTTAGAGGTAGTGAAAACAATCATTTTGCAATGTCCGGTGTGCCAACACCAACAGCATAGGCCTATCCCTCAGATAGTCCAGGGCACGTTGCGAAGAGGAAAGTTACCAGATCAATTATATCGGTCCTCTGCCAATCAGCAAAGGCTTTCAGTATGCATGCACCATTGTGGATACATACTCTGGATATATGATGGTTTTGCTGTGCAAACGTGCTACACAACACACCATTAAGTTGTTAGATCAGATCACGTTGCATTACGATGTGCCTTTGCAAATTCAAAGTGAAAATGGGTCACACTTCAAAAGGTGGTTATACCACATCCCAATTGAGAAAAATCAATGGGTTGTTGAAAGAACAGCTGCGCAAATCTGGAGATGGCAGTTTAGCAGGCTGGCGTGATCGTGTTTTTGATGCGGTGCAAGTGCTAAACAATAGGCTAGTGAATAATCATGAGACTCCATTGTCGCGACTAATGACTCCTGCTTTACAGATTCAATCCAATTGAGTTAGAGAGACCCTAGTGTACTGGGAAATTACCCCGGGTTCTTTAGCTCCCTATCGAGCGACTCCAGAATCAGCAGGGGTAGACTTGCTTTCTCATGACGAAATCAGATTAGACCCGAGAGGGAATATTGTGATTGAAACAGGGATTGGAGTTCAGATTCCACCTGAACATATGGGATGGATTGCCCCAAGGTCTGGATTAGCATTGAAGGGAGTTCAAGTGCTAGGAGGGATCATTGACGCCGATTACCAAGGCGAGATCAAAGTCATCTTAATGAATAGTGGAGACCAAGTGTTACCGATCCATAAGGGCGATCGAGTGGCCCAGCTGATTGTTCCTGTTAAATTGTTAACTACTCGTGGAGATCGTGGTTCTGGCTCTTCAGACAGTATGGTACCAGGTGCAAAGGTGTGGGTCGAAAGACCAAGTGGCCCACCGGTGCCCGCAGATGTTATTGTATCAGGCAAAGACCAGGTAGTCTTAATAATGGAACCCGGCAAAGAAAAATGGCAGTATGGGCCCGCAGACAAATGTTACTTAAGAGAGTTGATTTTCAACACGGATATCTCTTTTCTGGGTTTGCTTTGTAGATCCTGTGTCTGGCTGGTGTAATTGTGGGACTAAAAATGGACTCGTTTGGAAGAGTCAAACGGCATCTTGCTCCCAGCGAGAAATGTCACATCTGTGCCAGTGATCTCTGGGAAACTGATGATGATGAGCAATGTTGTCTGAAAGCAGCCCAATGCCGATGCCGAAAAACCTGCCATACCGAAAAACTCGATTCGTGGAATGCGAGAAACACATCAGGTGCAAGCGCAAACAACATTGATGCCAGCTATGCAAGCGATGACTTTAGAGTGGCAATATGCATCAATGATTGCCCAAACCGAGAACATGTGGACGTATCTCGCTCAGTACGTCCTGAACATCTCCCATTTTTGCCTAACTGACATGCATCATACAGAAGCTTTGCTGACTACCTATTTAGTAGCAGTGCCGATGCCGGCTCCAATCTTGAGGCACATTTTCGGCGTCATGCACAATGATTCTGCGGTTCAAGATTCCGATGATAGACAATCCTTTTCCGTCTATGAGTGCTGCAGGTATTGCCAAGAAACAGATCCCAAGTGGAGAAACTTGACAAAAATTATAACCTACAATATAACTCAAGGCGATGTGCGTTACTTTATGATCTGCAATGTAAAAGAAATTGGCAAATGCCAACAGCTGATTTTAACCAAACAGAAAAATCAAACTGCGTTTGAGAAGAGGTTGTGTGCACGAGTTCCAAGCACATGTGCCAATGTGAATAACACCATGACCTGCAATCACACAGTGGTAGCTGCCAGTCATTTAAATCATGTGAAACTTCCAATAGGATGGCTTTTCTCATGTGGCAATATCACCTACACATACATTCCAGCTAACATTTCTGGAGGTCCATGTGCCTTAACTCAATTATGGCTGATGAGGTTTCCTCTGCACCCAGCAATATATCGAAGCAAAAGATCAACTTTCAAATCTGTGGGTCTATCCCCAAATTGTGATTCAAAAGGTGCATTTGTTATCAGAGGCTGAGGTATTAGCATTGGCCGTGTCATTAGTGGGAGTTTGGGGTTTAGCTGCTGGAGGTTACAAATCTTTAATCAAATTTGCATGTTTAGTAGTAAAAAGGAGTTAATCATTCTTCAAGCGTTAGAAGAGTTGCTTCTCGATAGCAAAGTTATTAGAAAAGCAGCTATGCAAAACATGGCTGCCGTTGATTATCTATTGCTGAAACATAACTTGGGTTGCAACGCAGTTGAAGGTGTGGTTTTTTTTTTTAAACTTTATTTATTCAGCTTGACAAAACACAGAGAAACACAGTTAGTAAAAGCACATTGTGAAATCAGTTTGAAATTAACAACACAGAGGCATCACTATACAATGCATCATAACCAAACAGAGCACAGGCGCATATAATAAGGGAAGAGTTGCAACCAGAGTAAGGAGGGTATATACCTCAGAGGGTCACTGAGAGGAGTGGGGCGGAGAAGAGGCCTCCGAATCTTAGGCCAAGGCAGACATGTAATCACGAAATCTGCGCCAAATGTCCCTTGGTCTTGAATGTGGGTGTTGTGTTGCCCCCCAGGCTTCCTCAGTGTCATGTGCCCAGGTGACTGCTCGGAGCCACTGCGCATATGTGGGTGCATTGGGGCGAAGCCAGCACAATACTATACAGCGGACTGCCAACATCATACAAAGCCCTGCCAATTTCTTAGAATCACATTTCAAACCGGGGAGGTCATGAAAAAGGCAGCGCATTGGAGAGGAGTCTATGGTGCAGTCTAATATGTCTGATATAGTGGAGCATATGTCCTGCCAATATTGTGTTAGGTGCGGGCAGTTCCAAATCATATGTATGTAATTAGCCTGGTCAGCGCCGCATCTGGGACAATTAGGAGAGGTCTCATGAAACATACGATGCAGTCTAGTCGGTGTGTGGTGATACCTGTGTAGCAACTTGAATTGCAGTAGTTTAAACCTGGAGTTGTATGATACCTCTTGGGTTTGTGCGCACATACGGGCCCAGCGCATATCATCAATCTCAACTCCAAGATCTTCCTCCCATTTCACTCTAAGTTTAACAAATGAGGGGGCGGCCCTGGTCTGTAGTAGATTATAGAGTCTGGATACTTTCCCTCTGAAGGAATCGGACGTACAGAGTTCAGTTATCAAAGGATCATCTGGTGGAACTGTGGGAAATTCGGGGAATTTAGCTTTTAGGACCTTCCGAAGTGAGGAGTATTGTAGCCATGCTGATGGTCCACGCTTGAGAGCTAGGGAGAGATCCGACCACTCCAGGAAATTGTCTCTCCCAAAGACATCACGGAGAGACAAGAAACCTGCCATCGTCCAGCGGACAACAATGGATTGAGGAATGTAAGGGACATCAGGAAGGAAATTCCAAGAGGGAGGTCACCATGAAACAGATTAGGGGTAGCAACCGCAGTCCACATTTTGGTAAGAGCAAGTGACGTACTTAGCACAGGGTCTGAGGAATCGGGGTCTGGCGGGGCTGGCTTGAGAATGAGGGAACCAATCGTACGCTCTTTAACCTTCAGTTTCTCAAGACGGACATGAGGAGAGGGATTCGCTGTGCTGAACCAATAGGAGGCAAATTGGGACTGAGCAACTACCCAGTATCTGAGAAAGTCAGGGACACCGTACCCGCCCAGTTCCTTGGGAGCAGTGAGCGTATTTAGTTTGAGTCGGACCGCTCCAGAGTGCCAAAGAAAGGTGCTAATAATGCTGCGGAGCGTCTTAAAGAATCCATCGCCCGGCCAAAGTGGAATGTTTGTAATGCGGTATAGGAGTTGGGGCAGAACAACCATTTTTGTATTCCTATTCTACCAGCTAGGGAAATAGGGAGTCGGGCCCAAATTGCGGTTTTGGTGGTCAAAACAGCTAGGTAATTCTGATAGTTATCAGCGCGTAGTTTCTCAGCATGGCGTGAGACCGATACTCCCAAGTAGGTGAAGGTGGATTGGGACCAAGTAAGGCCTAACAGGTCAGAGGGTGGTTGTGTGTGGTCTGTGAGTGGGAATATGGACGATTTAGAGCAGTTAACTTTAAGACCAGATATATGCCCAAAACGGGTAACGTTATTGAGAATTGGGGCGAGGTTTGTTTCGGGAGAGCGGATGTAGAGCAGGGCATCGTCCGCGTACAGGGAGACAATGTCTGCCTGTCCCGCTGAACGTAGGCCTCTATGAGAGTGTGATTGGCGCATCATGTCTGCAAAGGGTTCAATTGCTATTGCGAAGATCAACGGGGAGAAAGGACACCCCTGTCGCGTCCCTCTGGCTATCTGAAAGAGGGCCGAGCATCTATCTTCAGTACGGACTCTTGCCACTGGGTTGGTGTATAGTAGTCTGACCCAGGACCGAAAATTGGGGCCAAATTTGCATTTTTCCATGACTCGCCACAGATACTCCCAGGACACAGAGTCGAATGCCTTCTGCATGTCCAGTGTGACTGCCACCGCTTGTGTTTGGGGATTAATTCTGCTGATCACGTTGAAAAGTCGTCTAAGGTTTAGGGATGTGGACCTACCCTGCACAAATCCTGCCTGATCAGGATGTATGATATCAGGCATTAATACGGCCAGGCGGTTTGCCAGTAGTTTAGCAAATATTTTTACATCACAGTTTATTAACGAAAGGGGGCGGTATGAGCCACATTGGGTGGGAGGTTTACCAGGTTTAAGAAGGACTGTTATCATGGCCTCGCGGAGTGAAGGGGGAAGTGTGCCCGTTTCGCAAGCCTCCTCCCATAGAGCTAGCAGCTGCGAGACCAGGACAGATTTATAACGCTTATAGAAGTCCATAGGAAGACCATCCGGACCGGGGGCCTTCCCTGCAGCAAGTGACTCAATGGCCTCAGTCAGTTCCTCTGGCGTGAAGGGTCTGTCTAGGGAAGCAGTGGCGTCAAAGGATAGGGCTGTGAGAGGGAGTTCCTCAAGGTAGCCGTCAATTTCTGAAACATGGGGCCCATCAACCTTCGAGTAAAGGGAAGTATAGAATGTGAGGAACTCTGTGTTGATGTCTTGGGGCGAAGTGGCTAGTGTACCGTCAGATCTCTCTATCGCTGGGATGTTGGGCGCTCCAAACTCGTGGCGAATTAACCTGGCCAGCACCCGGCCTGGCCGCTCACCCTCCCCGTAGCGCCTAACTGCCTGAGGATTATCAAGGAATTCAACTTCGCGCTCAGCAAGATTACAGAATCTATCTAGTTCACGACCCAATGATGCCAGTACGTCAGGGGAGTGATCGTGTGCGTATTGGGTCTCCAAGCTAGCAAGGGTCGACTCGCTGTCAGCGATTTCCTCCCGGATGCCTTTTAGGATGCCACTCCCTTTGGATAGGGCGATACCCCCGATATAGGCATTGAATGATTCCCAGAGGGTGGCTCGAAGGGGGACTGAATCTGTGTTGACTTCGAAAAACTCCTCAATGGATGACTCAAGCTCGGAGGCAAAGGTATGGTCAAGGAGGGCATGGGGCCTCATTCTCCACTGCCTTGATCTTTCGAGGTCATGTCCCCAGTTCAGGGAGATGACCACCGGGGAGTGATCCGACAATGTTCTGGGAAGGATTGCCAGATGGGTCAGGCATCTAATCAGTATATCCGACAATAGCCATCTATCTATCCTAGAATGAGAGTCGTGGACCGAGGAGTAGTAGGTATACGTGCGGGAGTCAGGATACATTAGTCGCCAGGCGTCCGCCACCGCCAGCCGGGGGAGGGTTGTGAGGATTGTGTAAACTGCCTTTGAAAGCTGGCGAGGTCTGGAGCCCGATCTATCTAAGGTGACATCCAAAATCGTGTTGAAGTCCCCGCCCCATATAATCGGGATCTGAGGGTAACTCTCAAGAAGCGATGTTAGGTGAAGAAAGAATTCAGGGTCGTCGATATTAGGACCGTATATATTAAGGATAGCTACATTTTGATTCTGCAATGTACCAATAATGAGTATATATCTTCCGAGGGGGTCAATATGTGATTGGGAACAGCTGAACTTCAGGTTTCTGTGAATTAAAATGAGGGTAGCTCTGCTCTGGGTGGAATAAGTTGTGTAGTACCTCTGGGATCCCCACTGCTTGGCAAACCTCTCACACTGTTTAGCACAGGCATGTGTTTCTTGTAAGCAAAGGATTTGTGTACCATGGCGCTCAGCGTAGAGTTGTATTTGCCTCATCTTTTTGTAGTTGCCCAGTCCCCTAACATTCCAGCTCATAAAGGTTATGTTACTATCCGCCATTAGTATGGGGGGTATTGCTTGGGTTTTGTTCTGCGTATGAGGGTCGGTCCAGCCAAATGCGGCCAGGACCAACGTTCTACTCCATCTATACCTCTGTGTTGCAATAGTGTACCGTGTGTGATTCCTCTGGTGGCCGTCAAGACTTTAACATAACTCCCCATCCCCCCGGTTCCCACCCACATCCCTCCCCAAACCTGAGGAATGAATCCCAAACCCCCCCCCCCCACAACAATAACAAACTTCTCGGCATCAGCGCCTGGGGGGCTGTTAGCTGACCAAGCAGTGGCGCAACGGACTGTAGAGGGTAAGCAAAGTGTATGTACAGCTGGAGTCTCTAATGCATACAGTTTAGAAACCATATGTGAGGCGACCATGGTGTTACCAACAAAAAAGGGGCGCTACCATAACATGTTAGTGTATTACCATAATCGCTAGATATGACAGTCTATAATCATGAGCCTTCACGGCCCTGGGACCTCGTCGGGAGGCCCGCGTTTATTTAGCGTTTAAAGCATCGCTAGGGCTCCAATAACTGATAAACATAGTGAGAAGACACCGCCCCGAGGGGCCATTGTTGAGAGGATCAATACAACAATAATAACAGGTAACTATTCAATGCATTTATGCATAGCATCGAGCCATCATGAATAAGGCCAAATACGGACCATTGCCGACCCAACCCAACTCAACAGGCAACATCCAAAGCTGGACTGGAGATGACAAGGGGTTAGCCAGGGAAGTGTTCATCCAGGAATTTAGAAGGTTCCTCTGGGATCGTGAAAAAAAAGGTTTTGTTGGAGTGTTCGATGCGCAATTTTGCAGGGAACAGCAGCATGGAGTACTTGACTCCTAGATCTCGGGAGTCTTCTCTTCACAGCCACAAATGTTTGGCGTTCCCGTTGCACCGCCACCGAGTAATCTGGGTAGAGGTGGATTCTGGCCGCTCCAAGTGTAAGATCGCCTTTGATCCTGGCTGCCCGTAGGAGGGCATCACGGTCCCGGAAGTTCAAGATCCTGGCTATAATGGGCCGAGGGGGGGGGTGCCTGGTCTAGGTTTCACGGTCAATGCTCGATGTGCTCTCTCGATGGCGAATTGTGGGGACAGTTTAGGAGAGTCCAGGAGTGTCATGAGAATCCGTTCCAAGTAATCTTCCATCGGTTCTGTAATATTGTCCTCCGGTATGCCAACTATACGGAGATTATTACGTCTCAAGCGAGATTCGAGGTCATCATTTTTCTTCTCTACTGCCGACACACGGTTGGTAAGCGTGGAGACCTCAGCCCGCAGAGAGCCTAGCACATCCTCGGCAGTCCCCAGTCGAGTTTCAACCTCCGTCACTCGCCCATCTGTCTTTTCGATATGGGCTTTTATGGAGGAAATGGACCCATTTATATCGTCTAGTTTGGTATGCAGCGTGGTGAAGCCATCACGGATGTACTCCAGCATCTTCTGCGAGTCGTCTGAGGTCGATGGGGCCGAGATAGAAAGGGGTTCCTCAGTATCATCGGGGGGCGGTTTGGATGGCGTTTTAGCAAACATGTTTAACGAACTTTGCTTTTTCCCTGTACCGGCTCCCTTAGTCATGATTTAAGCAGGACAAGGACCTGGGGTCCAGGAAGAAAGTGGGTAAGCAAAGTAGCGTAGCGTCCGGTAGCAGCCGTGGGCCCGGAGTGTTCGGGACGGTGGGTATGTGGCCAGCGGATCAGTGTCCCGTTTGCGATATGAATTACACTCCAAGGAATATTTTAGCTCAGTGTATACATGCTGCAGTAGGTTGGGTTCACAGCCGAGAAGCACAAATGGGGGGTACGGCTACCGGTGCCGCCGCACCCAATACTACACAAGGCCGGCCTTAAAATATTCAGGGCCTGGCTCTCCACAACCCCGGAGCTCGTAAGGAAATATGAATTGCGGCGCTAACCCGGGTTCGCAGGGCGGATCCGCCGGTGAGGCACCAGAGTCAATGCGGGCCGAGGCTGGTGGTTAATTGGAGGGAGGGGGGGGGAGAACTCTCAGCTCGGTGGAAGAAGTCTCAAGTAGGGATGCAGCGCTACCGCCAGGGCCAGAGTAATCCAAAACAGGGTGGCGCCACAGAGTCCGGAACTCGCGGGAAGCCCCGGACACAGGCCCCCCAAGGCGACGCAGATGATGGGCCCTGCGATCCCCCGCAGTTTTCCTCAGCGGTGTCCAGAGTACGGTGGCGGCCGTGGGAGCCCACCGTCAGTCACCAGGCCCCCTTACCTTACCAAGAGAGTGTGCAGGAACGCTCCGGGGAGGGGAACGTGGGCAGATGAACAGGTCAGCCACGTGGTGTTGTGCAGTCCAGGGTGAAGGGAGCTAGGAGCCCATGCCCCAGCCGCCAGCACGCATCGGCGAAGGGCAATCCAAGTCCGCTCGCTGGTCTGGTAGATTGGTTGGAGGGACGCTCTGCGTGCCTCCAGGGCTTCAGCGCCCCTCCCCCACAGAGGCCGAGTAGTGGCACGGATCAGCAACCCTCGGAACTCCGCCTCGGGGAGAGCCAGGCGTCCGCGGCGCCGCGCCTCCCACAGCAATAGCAGGGCCCACCAAGGATCTCCGGGTCTCAAATTCAGGATATCGGTGGACTGTCAGCTTATACCGCGGCCATAGCAGTGATAGTTGGCAAAGCTGTATTTTAGTGGTTAAATTTGCAAAGATGTGCCCTCGTCGTCTGGAGCTTCACACTCAGGCGGCCATCTTGTTTCGGCGCAACAGCGCCCCCCCCCCCAAGGTATGGGTTTTAATTGGAGTGACCATTCACAATCCATTGAAAGTCATATTTGAGGTTTAAGGGACTTCATATCCCAGGTGTCTCAAGATCGTACTGGGAATTGGTGGGATTGGCTATTTTCATGGATTCCCGATATTGGAGGTACACTGCGTTACGCCTTTGCTTGCATCTGTATTATATTAGCTATCATAATAGCTGGTTGTTGTTTTATTCAATGTATTCCCAACTTAGCTATGATGTTTCGTCGGTTTCAAAGACCAGCTCCTCTAGCACTTGGCTATGGAAGGTAAATATCCATGGGTGGATTGTGATACTTGAGCTAAAACATGGCGCTGGGTGCAATGCATTCTGGGGGCACTCAGAGCCATAATGGATATTTATTCCATGCCTCAGTGAAAGCTGCACTTGCACGCAGATTTTAATGTTTTCAACGTTATTCGTTGCTGAGACTGGTATGCAGGACTCAGCCACGGACACAGAGCTGGGAAAGCTAGGATCCACAGGTGCCGGCTGGCACCCGATAGGGTTTGTTATGGTTTGCTATGCCCGTGCCAAAGTTGAGGATGAGTTATGGAATTGTTTTGCGTGGTGCCTTAGGAGAGGGAAGCGCTTTGCTCCTTGGGGTTACCGTCGGTCGACCCGGCCGGCAACCAACAGTCACTCATCAACGCGCAAGCGCTAATGCCAGAAGGTTTGAGAAATTGCCACCCCTTTTGAGGGCCTATAATGCAGAGCTCTGGAAAGGTCAGGCGGGAAAAGCACAAAGACCTCAGTCGGAGGGGGGCGCCTTGTTCCGACATACCTGTGGGCTGTTATGCTCTCGGCCTGGCTGTTACCGGAGTCTTCCAGTAGCTTATTATCTTTTCTGTGATTTATTCACTGTTACAACGTATTGCTTTATGTATGCGTATCTATGAATAAATAGCCATATAAGTGCTACTTATCTCCTAACTGTGCGTGCGAATGTGAATCATTGCTTCTGCCTACCCGCGTTTGCAAATGTACTGGTGATAAATAACTATCCGTGCACGATTGGCAAGCAAGACAGGTACTCAGCCTTGTTTAAGGATCTTTGTACATATGTAGTTCCTTTCACACTATAGATGTCTCTTATTTTCCTAACCCCAGTGCTTATGTTTTTTTAATTGTTTATTAGAGTACCACACTTCAGCAATTGCACCATCTACTACCTGGCTTATTCCTTTACCAGGCTCGGCTCTTTTGGGTAATAACATTTTGGGTATGCTCGCCTACCAGTCTACTTCAACAACAAGAACAGAAAAGTGCTTCAATGCTAACTTCCAACTTAGAATAACAACTTCAATAGTCTTCTTCAGCATAAAATGTTAAACAAATTGTGGGAAAACAAGGAACCACATTAGTGCTCTTTAAGACTTCTGGGCAATTCTGCTCCTCTCCCTCTGGATAACTTCCCCAGAAGGGCAGCCTGATTGCCACTGTTCTTTCCCCTCTTAATCAACAACCAAATATCGACCAAAAGATAATTTCACTTTTCTCCTATCTTGCCTTTGGCAATGCAGGTTTAGATCACATGAAGATCTGTGTTTCATAGCAGATAAGCAGCAAGTCTCACAATCATTAAGCCGCTCAGTATTCCCCTCTTGACGTGAGCAAAGTTCGTTACTTTGGCATTGCTGAATGTTAAAATACTCTTGGCTTGGGTATGACTGTGAACTGTTAGTTTCTAAAGCTTCCCCAAACGGTTTCTGGGCTTTGCACACCCTCATGTGCTTATTTAAACAGTTTTGTTTCAACAGATACAACTGATTGATTTTGTATAGTTTGGTATTCAAAATGTATGCTATTACTGCTTTCACTAACTAGCGAGTGAAGCGCCCTGCCGTGAACAAGTAGACAGCATTGGAGCGCTCCGGAGTCACTTAAATGCTGTGAAATCACTGGATAAGTCACTCGAGTATGCTCTGCTCTATGTTCGCAGGTCTTCAGCGTTTGTAGCTTCCGACAGTCGCGTGGACAGCCTCCTCTGGTTCTCCTCCGTTCACGCCATGAATGGATTCTCCTCTGCTCCAGAGAGGTTCATGTGCAACCCACCCACCTGGAACCTCTAAAGAGGGATCCTCCTCCTCCATCATCATCATCATCATCATCATCATTATGGGACGTCCCTGGCAACTAAGTTTGTTTTTCTAACTCGTTGTGCTTTGCTGATAAGTTTCCGTTTTTCTACAACACTTTTTTTTTTTTAAATTTAAATTTCTTTTTATTACATTTGACAACAAACAAAACAATCCCAATGTCCCCTCGGTGCCGCCTCAGGTTTTCCATCGCCTCGTGTGGCCTCATTAAGTCTTCACGGGATCATTGCAGGTCTAAGTCTTAGTCGTTGCAGACGCCACCCTATCTTGAAATTGTCCCTGAGAAAGGTTACTACACCCCCCCCCCACTCACTTGCAAAGTTCTGCATAGCATTGTTCATTGCATATGTGGCCCATTCCAACGCCACCATCTCCGACACTTTGCGCAGCCAGTCTTGGAACGTTGGTACATTTGGGCTTTTCCACCTCTGGGCTAGAATAGTCATTCCAGCTATAGTGAGCATCACGCTGCTCTTTCTCCATTTCTCTAACTCTTGGCTCTCCTATCGCTTCTTCTGCTCGAAGGCCCAGAAGGTACTCACTCCCCCCCCCGTTCCGAAAACCTGTTCCTGCGCTTGTCGGATTTCCACCCAGAACAAGTCTATTTTCGGGCACCTCCACCAGATATGTTCCGCTGTGCCCTCTTGCCCACAGCCTCTCCAGCAAACTCCTGTTGTCTCAGGGTATATCCTGTGCAGGCGAGCCGGAGTGTAGAGCCACCTGCAGAGTATTTTGTACCAAGCTTCCTGGGCTTGTGAGGCTCTTGCTAGTTTGAGGATTTTTCTCCATAGTTTCTCCCATTCCCTCTTCTCTATATCCCTCCCCAGTATCTGTTCCCATCTTCCCATATAGGCCCATTGTGGCCTCTGGGAGCCTTTGTCCAGTATCTTGTATAGCTGTGAGATTAGCCCCTTTGAGCCATCATTAGTCATTAAGAATTTCTCGAAAGGGGTCAGTAATCTGGTGGCCACTTCCTTACTCGTGGGGTATAGGAGCCAGTGGCGCAGTTGAGAGAATCTCAGTCTCCCTCCTCCAGAGCAAAGTCCCTTTTACAGTCTATAAACGTGCTGATTTCCCCCCCCACCCCAATGAACATGTCTCACATCCTCCGACAAACCCCTTCCTGCCAGTTTCGGAATGCCCCCCCCTCTCCAGGCCAGGAGTAAATTGTTTATTGTTGAATATGGGCGTGAAGGGGGATGGAAAAGTTGTGATTTCCTTCCGTTTGACCAGCCTGTCCCAGTTATCCGCAACTAGTTTGGTAATGGAGCTCTCGTACATATGTTTTGGTCGGTGTTGCCTAGGTAACCACAATACCGCCCCCAAGTCGTGCTTCTAACTGCCCTGTCCATTTTAACCCAGTGTTTTTCCTCCCCCTCATGGAGCCATTCCCTAATTACCCTAAGCTGGGTTGCCACATAGTATTGTCAGAAATTAGGTAGGGCTAGTCCCCCTGCTTTCCTCAGGGCCATGAGTTGCTGCCTACTTAATCTTGACCTTTTTCCCTCCCATATGAACTCATTTGTCATGACCTGAAGCTCCCTGAAAAGGCTTGCCAGAACTGCTTGGGAGGTAGCCTGGAACAGATAGAGCATCCGAGGCAGTTTGACAATTTTTATTGCCGCCAGCCTCCCAAGCCAGGAGATCCGAAGATTAAGCCACTTGTGGAGGTCCTTTTTAATGCTTCTCAAAAGGGGGGGGTGAGGGGGTGGTTTGCTGCAGGTTTGATCCCCCAGGTCACCACGCGAAAGGCGTTGTCCTTTTTAGCTCTTTCCTCTCCTCTTTCCGCAGCGTCAGGTCCATTAACTCAGATTTGCTCTTGTTAATGCGAAGCCCGACACCTCCCCAAATTCCTCGAGCAGCACTCTACTCTCCCTGCTTGACTCAGTGGAGTTGGTCAGGGTGAGCAGCATATCATCGGCGAAGGCCGCTACTTTGTGCTGTCTGCCCCCCCAAATGGGATTCCCTGTACCCCCCCCCCCCAACTCTCGAATAGCTTGAAGTAGTGGTTCTAGGCAGATTGCATATAGTAATGGCGATAGGGGGCAGCCATGTTTTGTGCCTCTTTCAGTTGGAACAGTCATGATGTTGTACCGTTCACTACCACCCTCGCTCGTGGACCCTCATAGTTTGCCTTGACCATCTGTAAGTATGCGCCTCCGAGTCCCATCTTTTCCATGGTCTTGAAAAGGAACGACCACTCCACCCGGTTGAACGCTTTTTCAGCGTCTAAAGATAATAGGGCTGCTGGAGTGTGAGTTTTTTCCGCTTTTTCCAGTAGGTGCGCCACCCACCCTCCTTATATTATCGCTGTTTGCCTTCCTTTAATAAAGCCTGCTTGATCCTGATGTATCAGGTCCAGAAGAAGCCCCTCCAGTCTATTACCTAGGATTTTCGTGTAGATCTTGGCGTCCACATTAATAAGTGCTATTGGCCTATAGGATGGTCTTTCCAGGGGGTCCTTTCCCGATTTCAGGATCAGGGAGATCTTAGCCTCTTTCATGGATGAGGCAATTTCTCCTCTATCTTTGAAGGAATTGAAGAGGTGGGTCAGCTGCAGTACCAGCAGCCCGGCAAAAAATGTGTAAAAAGATGCCGAGTACCCATCTGGGCCTGGGGACTTGCCCGCAGGCAATTTTCTAATGACCCCCCTTACTTCGTCCTCCGTTATCTCTTGATGTAACTCAATCTGGGCATCCCTACTTATTTCGTGTAGCCTTATCTTTTCCAGAAACTCCTCCTGTGCCTCGGGATGGGGGTTCTGTGATGTGTATAGTGTTTTGTAGAATCTGGCCATGGTTTCCTGAATGTCCTCCATTCGTGTGACCCTTTCACCCGAGCTGTGTCTCCAGGGCCATCAGCTGTTTGTGTTTCTGTGCTTTGACTGCTATAATTTCACCCCTCATCGTGGCTTTAAATGCCTCCCACCTCGTGTCTTCTTCCGGGTCCCCCTTTTGTTGTTCTCAAAGAACTCTCTCATCTTTCCCTCCATCTCCTCCCTTATTATGGGGTCCCTCATCAAGTACTCTGGATATTTCCATCCCCATATCTCCCTGCTCCTATTTCTCAGCTCTAGATCCATTGATATTTTGTGGTCTGCTATTCCCATAGGGCCAACCTCTATCTCCTTGACCCTTCCCACCAAGTTCGCTGAGACCCAAATGTAGTTATTCTAGACTACATCTAATGGACTTCGGAAGAGGAAGGTGTAACCTTCCGCCATCCCTTTCAGTTCTCTCCAGACGTCCCTCAGGCCCATGCACGAAATTCTGTCCCTCAGCTCCGTCGAGGCCACTGCTCCTCCTCCTGTGCTTTTAATCCTCCCCCCCGATCCGTCTTTGGCCCTATCCCAAGCAATGTTTAGGTTGTCCATTATGATTATTTGGCCCCTTGCATACTCCTTTAGTTTGCCTAAGATGCCCTGCAGAAAGGATTCTTGTCCTGAGTTGGGTGCATAGATAACCCCCATCGTATAAAATTGCGTCTCCTATTTTGCCCCTTACTACTACATATCTAACCTCTTTATCCTTAAGAGTCTCCTCAACCATGAAGTTGACTGTATTCCTGATAGCCAGCACCACCCCTCCTGATTTTGTGATCCCCGATGCCTGGAATACTTGGTCGAACCCCCGTAGCTTGAGTCGGCCCTAATCTTTATGGAGTAAGTGTGTTTCTTGGAGGCCCAAAAAGTCTGGTCTTCCCCTTTTCGTGAATTGCTCAAGCTTCTTCCTCTTCAATGGGGAATCGAGTCCCCTAACATTATGGGCTACCCATTTCAATAGTGATGTCTCTCCTTCTCCTGCTTTGTGTCCCCCGGCTCTTCCCCCTCCATCTGTTCTCTCAGATCCGTGTTTCCGGTCGCGCTTGCTATATCTGTCTTGTTACATGGGTAGCACCTGAAGGACCCCCATCCCCACTTTTTCCCTTCCACCACCCCCCTCCCATTTCCCTAAAGGCCTCAACACTAGGCCATCCCTCCTCCCGCCCCCTCTCCACAGGCTTCCTCACCATTACCAATCCCATGATGTTTGCTCGACTGCCCTCCTCCCCTCTTTGAAAACACCTTTCTGTCGTCAACCCGTTATAACTTGTACTCACTTAGGGTCAATCTTCTTCGGCCTCTACCCTCCCTTTCGGTGCAGGTTCTGTTCCCTTTCCCTTCCCTGAGGGACCCCGTGGCACGGGCCTCCTCCTTTTCCCCTCTCCCACAACAGATCATTCCCACGCCCTGGGTCTCGATCCATTTCCTGGTTCCGGCGGTTTTTCTGGTCTGGCCACCCCCTGCTCCTGGTCCAATTCGATTTGCAGGATGTCCGCCCCTTCTTGTAGAGTAGTTATTCACCGGTGTGTGCCGGCCCACTCGAATAAGAGCCCAAACGGAAAGGTCCACTTGTACCTGACCCCTTGTTCTTTAAGTTTTGAGGTTATTGGGCTCCATTGTCGCCTTTTAAGTAGGGTGCTGCTGGCGAGTTCTTGGTACAGCTCAATGTGTTGGCATTTATATGTTATCAGCTCTTTCTGCCTGGCCACTCTGAGAACAGCTTCTTTTTGGGAATACCTTGTAAAAGCCGCCAACACGTCTCTCGGTCTGGCGTTATGGTTCTTGTTGAGCACCCTGTCGAGCTCTATCTTGTCCGGGGAGGCCTCCCCCAGCAATTCTGCGTAGATTCCCTGAACTGTCTCCTTCAGGTCTCTGTCCTGTACCGTTTCCAGCAGTAACTTCAGCCTAATGTTGATCCTTCTGGACCCGTTTTCAAAGTCTTCCATTCTGATTTCTAGGCTTTGTGTTGCCGTGTCCAGCCTCTCGATTGCCTCACTGTTTTCCATCAGTTCTCTGCCCACCTCCTGTAGGCCTTTCTCAACAAGGTCTGTTCTCTCACCCAGCTGGCCTACTTCCTGTTTGATTTCAGCCACTGCCTGGTTTATATCCGCTCTTATCAGTTGGAATTGATCCTGGAATGTTCTCGCCAGTGTAGTTTGAAGGGAGAGCATCTCCCCGCGTAGGTCTTGGCGGGAAATTTGTGTTGCCAAACCAGATTCCTCGGGGTGGCCTTGTCCTGTGGTGCCCTCTTGTGGCTCCCTGCACTCTTCATTAATGTCTTTATTCGCCAACATCGTTATGAGGGGGCCTGAGGTGTCAGCCTGCGGCAACCCGCTTTTGTTCGACCTGCTCTTGTTCTTGGCAGCCATGGTTATGGGGTCTTGCTGTGTGGGGAGAAGCCAATTGTCTCTGCTTTAGTAGTAGGACCACGGCTTGAGTGACTCCCCGGCCGCCGTATGCACTCCCCTCAGAGCTTTTTGCCCGGGAATTCAGTGCCCTTGGTGCCTCCCGGCGTGGCCGTTCTGGTGTCCAGTTAACCTTTGTGCTTAATAAATTTGTCCCTTAGTAGTTCTGAGCTCTTCTGTCTGCTTGTGGGGGGTCTGCCGGTAGTTTTATTCGGGGCTCTCTTTGTGCCCTCTGGTTATCCTACTCCCGACTGGTATTCGTGGGTCCTGGGTGAGGGCGGTTATCAATTTAAGATGGGGAGCTCCCCTCCTATGAGTCGCGTTTCACCATGAGCGCCGGGAGACAAGGTGTGGGGGGGCAGGGGTGGAGTATGGAGCTGATAACTCCCTCCCTGATGATCTGCCTCGCTTCCCCTGGAGCCTTTTCATTAGCACGCTCCCCAACTATAGTCCAAAATAGTGCCCAGGCCATAGCCTATGCCCAGAGAGGTGCACCGGCTGAGGTATCCTCACTGCTGCTTTTCGTATGGTAGCTGCCGGGGGAGGCGCAGCCCGCCTCAGAGGCCCGCCCCTGCGGGCCCTCCTCGGGAGACCACGTTGTCCTCCCTGACAGCATCCGCCGCAGGCCTCTCCCGTTCACCCCCCGAGGCCGGGTCCGCATGATCACCTTCAGGGCAGCAGAGATCTTCGTGCCTGGGAGCCGGGGGGCCGGCCCTCCACCGCGGTCCCGCTCGACTCCCGGGCCCGACCCGTCCTCCGCCTGGGCGCCACAGGTGACTGGAGCACCTCCAGCCCAAGGAGGTCCCCTCCTCCACCGCACTCTACCCGAGCGCCCCGCTGGTCGCTGGGGGCACAATGGGTGCCTTGTTATTCCCAGCAGGTTGAGCCCTCCCCGGGCGGCCGAGTTTCTTCCCCGGAGCCGGCCGCAGCAGACCTCTTCCACTCGTTCTCCCTCGCCGGAGCCGCGGAATCTCCTCCAGGGCAGCCTTGCCTTCATTTCCCGGGTGCCGGGGTTTGGTCCCTCCCCTCTGTCCGGATCCGCCTGCTGCTGGGGGGGGGGGGGCCGTTGGTGGTCCGGGGCTCCTTCAGACCAGGCCACCCCGTCGCCCTTTTCGTGGGGGGCGCTGTGGTTCTCCCCGCTGATTTCAGGTTGTCCTCTCCTACCTGGAGGGGGCACCTCACCGTAACGGATGGCCAAGCGGGGTGGTGGAAACCGCTTAATGCCGTTTGAGGGGTCTGGAGCACCGTCGACACGTCTATCTTGTGTCGGCGGCCATCTTGGAATCTCTACAACATTCGTTAACCCCTTAAGTGCCAAGGGCGCGGTATCTCATCCTTGACATTACGTACGCAGTGCCAAGGACGAGATAGCTTGTCCTTTTTGGCACGTTGTTGTGATAGATCCCTGCAAAGCAGGGATCGCTCAAAACTGTAATCCAACCCCCGGGCTATGTGAGGGGGAGGTTCCCCCCCCCTCACTGCCAGGGGGCTGGATTATAGAAGGTGAGTGCCCTTCTTTGTCCGCCTCGAACTCTGGCTGCATTTCAAGCCAGAGATTGAGGCAGGCATCGTTGGAAAGGGGAGATTCTCCCCTTTCCAATGATACCCTTTGTGTGGCATTGCTGCTCACGGATCGGGCGCAGGGCGCGTGATCCGTGAGCAGCAATGTCACAGGATCAACAAGGATCCGTTTGTGACGCGGGGGGAGGGGTGGGCTGCTTACTAGGTAACCGGCCACCTTCCCGCCGTGGCCCCAACGAATGGGGCCACATTTATGGAGACCCCTGGGGATGGGGGATGAAAAAATAAATAGTACAGGAAGGGGTGAGGGGGTTGGGGACCACTAAGTCACCAGGGATTTGTTTGGGGAGGGTGTCGTTGGAAAGGGGAGATTCTCCCCTTTCCAACGACACCCTGTTTGTAAGCATTGCTGCTCCTGGATTGGGCGCATGGCGCTCAATTCAGGGGCAGCAATGGCCACTAGACACCAGGGATGTGTTACAGAGGGAGTTTTGGGGGGGGTGCAGCTTACTAGGTAAGCGCCCCCCTGCCCCCGGTGGCCCCAAAGCATGGGGCCACATGTATGGAGACCACTGGGGGCAGATGGGTGACCATCTGCCCCCAGGGGTGGGGGGTCTGCAGAAAGTGTGAAATTCACATGTCAAAACAGACTTGGGGTTACCTGTGTTTTACATTCTTGGTGAGGGACTGTTTGTGATGACACCTGCTGCAGTACCTACGCGCCCCGTTAAATTAAAAGGGTTTGTCCATGAGAGTTGAGGTGATGGGAAAGATCTTGCGTCGCACCAGGTTTAGCTACTACGGAGACTTAGAGTCCCTCCACTCAGTTTGTGACAATATATAATGGTTGTGTTGAGCTATCCCTTGATAGTGCGCCAAAAAATAATGGAATGGCAAGTAGTGATGATTAATCAATTCCTGTTTATTTTTGTGATGTTAGAGCCTTTGTGGATGACACGTGTTTCGGCAGAGCTGCCTTTATCGAATCCAGGCTATATAGATAGCTCATAAGTCACTGCATAATGCATAAAGGTGCTGAAGTTCACAGGGATGAATCCCACCTGATACAAAGAAGTCCTCCGTATGTACGAGTGTTATTTTTTGGCGCACTATCAAGGGATAGCTCAACACAACCATTATATATTACCTGTGTTTTAGGCTTTCCCCTTGGCGCCCAGGTAGGTGCACCCACACATGTGAGGTAACGTGTTCATCGGGACACCTGTGGGAACGCGGGACGGTAGGCCATGTGTTGTTGGCGGCGTGTTTCGATTGGGGGAGCAGAGTGAAATGTGCGAAATGTTTTTTTCCCCACATTTCGGACTTTGCGGGGGTGTCTGGGTAATAAATTCTGGGCCGATTTGGGCAAATCATACCTCTGCGGATTCCCACAGGTGTCCTCTTTTCGGAAATGCATGGGGTTCCCTGTTTTCCTTTGTGGCTTGGACACCCGAGGCCCATATCTGTATGGTGTGCCCATCTGCAGAAAGTGTGAAATTCACATGTCATAACAGACTTGGGGTTACCTGTGTTTTAGGCTTTCCCCTGGGCGCCCAATAAGGTGCACCCACACATGTGAGGTACCGTTTTCATCGGGACACCAGTGGGATCGCGGGAAGGTATAACATTTGTTGTGTGTGTGTGTGTGGTTTGCATAACGTTTTGACCCATTTGCTGGTGCCCTTTGTCACACAACCCTTTCATTTCCCAAATGTGCCCTACATTTAGTCGCTGCTTTAGGCACCATACACTTTTGTAACCTGCACAAGTCACCTACCCTTGAAAAGGTCTGCCTTTGCTCTTTCAAAAAAAAAGTATGCTCGCCGTTCCTCACCACTTTGGTTTTCCTGATTTACACATGCCAAGTGCATCTGTTCAGGCAGTAAGCATAAAATTCCTGTGTACCATGGCTCAGTGTTTGGCTTGTGGGATTGCTGGTTTTGTAAAACACTACAAAAAATGTGCGCTTTCCTAACTGCAAGAGTCGGGGGAATGTAGCGGAGCATTGCTTTTCTCAAAATTCATAGAAGCCATTGCCGTACCAAGCCAACCATGTCCACCACATACCATTTTTTTCCTGTAATTTTCCTGCTTTTCCCCCCAATCTATGGCATTTTCCCCTACCTAGTTGTTGCCCGACCTACGCAAATCACCCCTTCCTAAACTTAGAATTTGTCTACTTTTCAGAAATATATGCCTTTCGGTCCTCCAATTCGGCTTTCCTACCCTTTTCTTCCATTCCGTCCATGCATGTCCAATTGGCAAAAATGGCCAAAATTGCCTACCTCTCACAAAACGGTTGATAACCACATCAATATAATTTGTTTTCATTTCCACTCAACCGGTTCTTGAAAGCCAGGAAATTGGGGAATTCAGCACAGCAAACCATTTGTTCCTAGCTCTTACAAGAAAAAAAAAAAAAACACATGCTTCTTTGTACATCATTTTATTGCCATTTTTCGAAAAAAACACATTTTCGCCCTTTTTGCTTATTTTCTCTCACCCCCCTACAGCAACCTAGGATTCCTGGGTGTCGTTACGACCGCCTACATGTGGGGAAAAAAAAAGGAGCCAAATTTGGTTTTAAATAAGGTTTTTGGAGATTATTATTCACATACCCCATTTCCCCCTTTTGAGTTAGGGAAGCATTTAGCTCTGGGGTTTTGAGTTTGGGATTTATACACATTTATACCACATGAGCTCTGGGTGATTTTACCCACATTTAAGTGTTCAACCGGTGGAACAGTTAGATTATTGTGGCGGCAAGAAATTAGGTATTTTGGCATTTGTAATACCTCTTCCTTAAAGGAAGGTGAATACTGTGTCTCACGCCTTTTCTCCTCCCAGGTGATCCACCCCCCGTAGAGCACCACCCCCAAGGTCAGGAAGCGTCTGCCTTTCCATGGCCAGCTGGGAGGAGAATTCAGGCAGGGATTTGGAGAGGGATCCGTAGGATTCATCATACTGCCGACTAAATTATGCCTTCTCGGTCTAGTGCCCACCCAGCAAAAGAGTAAGCTATCATTTAAGTTTTGGGTGCAAGGGTTGGTACTGGGAAAACGCCAAATTATAAAGCAGTTGGAGAAATACTCACCTTTATCAAGTATGATCTAAGAACATGATAGAATGGGTAACATTAGAAGGAGATTTAAGAAATCTTAAGAAGGAATCCGAAGAGGATACTGTATAAACCATTTGGGAGACGTGGTTTGCAATTACGCAATGCAATGCCCCCCCTGAAATAATGGGACTTGTGTTTAACAAATAACCTGTTATTGCAGGATTGCTTGACCTTTCTGCTTATGGTATGGCTGAGCAATGAGTTTAGTGGTTTTAGTTATGTGTTCATAATGAGAACTTCTTGCTACGTGCATATGCTTTTTGTGTAAATGCATTGGGTTTACTAGTTGTGGCTAATGATGCTTTGTACCTTGCATTGTTTTTCATTTTTTGTATATCTTGTATTGGTATTTGATGCAACTACAGCATGAAACTATACTTTGCTCACTAATGTAAATCAAACAAATGTTGCAAAATAATCTGTAAAGAAAAGCATTAGTCAATCTATGCAGTATAACCGTTTATTTTTAGAAGATAAATCCTGCCAACCAATGCGATCAGGACATCTGCCCAGGTGGTACAGTTTTGTTACGTTTTCATTAACAGTGGGGTACATTTAGACTAAACCCTCCTAACATACCTCTAATAGTCCTGCTAGCTACCACTTTCCCCTGCCTCTAACCTGCCTCTGTCCCCCGCCTCCACTGTAGCACTTCATTCATCATGGTCACACCCCGAGCACAGCTTGCCATACGGCCTACCTGCACTTATAAAGTGTCCAATGTTCTTTGTCCTTAATCTATGCATGTCTACCTACGTATTGTCCCGGTGACTATTCCATTTAATCCCCTCCACAGCCTGGTCCGAATGTCCTTCAAACTTACCCCATTGTAAGAAGTGCACTGCTTCCGTCAAATCTGATTTCTTATCTACATATTTTTGTGATAAAAAGAGTATTTGTTCCTCCCGTATATATGAATAAATTCATAAAGTTGCATTCACTGAGGGGGGTGTGGCTAGCAGCCATGCAGTGAGGAAGCATTCCTGTGAGCTCCTGCTTGATCCATACTTTATCTGCTACAGAAGACAGTAATTGCCTATTTTTTTAAAGCTCCAGTGGCTACAGATGATCCATAAACAACTTGGGAACAAGCGGTTAACAAATTGTAAAGTACACTCCTGTGGGAAGGGGTGAACACTGTCCCGTGGAACAGACGTAGGAAAGCTGAAAACAAGATGGCGACCGGCAACCCAGGACCGTGACGGACCGCCCAGCAACTCAGATTCAGCCCCAGCGAGACGCAAGCTAACCCGAGGCACTCCGATCCTCCTCCTGTCCCCGATATCTCTGCGTAACCCATAAACAGAGGGTAAGGAACAAGTTACTTACCTGTAACTGTTGTTCTCCAGCATGGGTCTGGCATGGATTCACATGCTCATGAATATTCCCCGTCGTCAGGCTGGAAATCCTCGGTAAAGAAAAACCAGTATCAGTTTTGTTTCTGATCTGTCTTTCGTAGTAGTAACCAATCACTGATCTCTGCGTCATACTGACCACAGCCAATGACTACCATCTCCCTAAGCCCCGCCTCTGGCAGCCATCTTCAGATTTGGTAGCACGTGAAGTGGCAGTATGACCAAGTGAAGAGCCGCAGAGGGGTAGGCGGGAGGGTTCGCATGTGAATCCATGCCAGACCCATGCTGGAGAACAACAGTTACAGGTAAGTAACTTGTTCCTTCTCCAGCATGGGGTCTGGCATGGATTCACATGCTCATGAATATAAGAATACATAGCAGTACACACATGCACAACCACGGGAGGTGGCAAAAGGCTCAACATTAAGCAATACAAAACTCAACATTAAGCATCTCTTACCTCCTCACCAGGCTCACCTTAAGCGAACAGGTTGCGCAGCACTACTTGGCCGACCCTCGACTCCTCCCTGGAATCCCGATCGACGCAGTAGAATCTCGTGAAGGTGTGCGTCGACCTCCACGTAGCAGCCCTGCAGATGTCCAGCAGGGGCACACCAGATAGGAACGCCGTAGTAGCAGCGATCGCTCTGGTCGAATGGGCTCTCGGACGGCCTGGCAGCGGTAGTTAGCCAACCGGTGGCAGTGCATGATGCAGCCGGAGAGCCATCTGGAAATAGAAGACTTCGAGAGAGCCTTCCCTTGATTCACAGGTCCAAAGTTCACGAATAGCTGTGATGTCCTCCGGAAACTCTTCGTGCGGTCCACGTAGAACTTCAGCGCTCTAGCGACATCCAGCGAGTGCAAAGTCTTCTCGGCCGGCGACGAAGGAGACAGGAAGGAAACAGGTAACACCAGGGGCTCGTTAAGATGGAAGTCTGAAGGCACCTTGGGCATAAAGGAGGGGTGCGTCCTAAGCACCACCCTCGAGGCATGGAACGTCAAGAACGGTGCTTTGCAGGATAGGGCCTGGATCTCTCCCACTCGTCGTGCGGAGGTAATGGCCACCAGGAATGCAGTCTTCCACGACACAAACTTCATAGGTGCGGAGTGCATCGGCTCGAATGGGGGCCCCATGAGCCTGGTCAGCACCACGTTAAGTTCCCACGCCGGGGCCGGGGCCTTCACCGGCAGGAACGACCGGAACAGTCCTTTCATAAACTCTTACCAGTCGATGGGACCACAGGGACGTCCGTCCTGTGGTTCTGGTATATCTGGAGATCGCCGCCAGATGAATCTTAATGGAGGCATGGGCTAGCCCAGCCTTTGCCAGCGATAGCAGGTACGGCAGCACTTGAGGGGCCGTAATCCGTGGGGGGTTGATCTTCTGTACTCGGCACCAGATACAGAACCTCTTCCACTTGTGACCGTAGCATTTGAAAGTCGAGGACGCCCTGGCCTTTGCAAGAACCTCTCTGCAGTCGGCCGGTATATCGTACCCTCCAAACTCTAGCGCTGCAGGAGCCAAGCCTGCAGGTTCAGCGACGCCGGGTCGTGGTGGAAGATGGCGCCTCCTTCTCTGGAGAGAAGATCCGCGTCCGCCGACAGCTTGATGGGAGGGGACGTTGACAAGTCCAGAAGGTCCGGGAACCAGATCTGCCTCGGCCACGCCGGTGCGACGAGGATCATCCTGCACCGGGACCTCTTGAGCTGGCTGATGAGTCGAAGCAGCAACGGCAACGGAGGGAACGCATACAGGTATAGGCCATCCCAGGGGAACGAGAACGCATCGCCCATGCTTCTCGGCTGGGGAAACCTGCTGGCGAACCTCTTGCACTTCGAGTTGGTCGCTGTTGCGAACAGGTCGATTTGGGGTTTGCCCCATCGTCGGAAGAGTTGATCCACCTGATCCTGGCGCAGTTCCCACTCGTGACACGCGCGCAGCTCCCTGCTGAGCGAGTCGGCGATGGTGTTTCTTTCTCCTGCCAGGTGGAAGGGAACCAGGAACATCCCCTGGGCGACCGCCCAGTGCCACAGATCCTGTGCCTCCTTGGATAGGGCTGGGGATCTGGTGCCTCCCTGCTTCCGTATGTAAAACATTGTCGTGGTGTTGTCTGTGAAGATCCGCACCACCTTGCCCTTGAGCGACGGGAGGAACGATTTGAGAGCCCAGAACACGGCTCAGAGTTCCAGGATGTTGATGTGCAGGAGCTTCTCCTCCGGGAGCCAGAGGCCTCTTGCGTGGAGATCTCTGGTGTGGGCGCCCCAACCTTCCAGGGAGGCGTCCGTCGTCACCGTCTCCTGGTACGAACGCCCCACCACTGAATCGCCCGCCGGAACACCTCGTTGAGGGGGACCCTGTCTTCGAAGGTGCCCGTCGCCTGCATCCAACGGGCGTCGAGAAATTCTTGAAGAGGGCGCATCCGTAGTCTGCAGAGGCGCACCAGGTAGATGCAAGAGGACATCATCCCCAGGAGGGACTTGATGGACCTCACCCTGGCCACGTCCGTGGCTAGCAGGCGCTGCGCTTTGCCCAGAATGGTCTTCGTCCGTTCTTCCGACGGTGCCGTCAGGAGCCTCACTGTATCGAGCTTTGCTCCCAGAAACAGGGCCACCTGCGACGGCACCAGGTGGGACTTTGGGTAATTTATGGCGAATCCCAGGTCTGTGAGTAGCTGGACGGTGTTCGCAGTGTGTTCGACGGCGAGTTCCCTCGTCCTTGAGCGGATGAGCCAGTCGTCCAGATAGGGGTAGACGTGAATCCCCTGCAGGCGCAGGCGCGCCGCCACAGGTGCTAGGCACTTGGTAAAGACCCTGGGGGCCGACTTCAATCCAAACGGCAGTGCTCTGAATTGATAGTGGCGTCCCTGGACGACGAACCTGAGGAACTTTCGGTGACTTTTGAGGATGGGAACGTGGACATATGCATCCTCCAGGTCCAACGACGATAGAAAGTCGCCTTCCTCCAGCTGTCCCAGCACGTGCTGGAGGGTGACCATCCTGAACTTTTGTAACCTGATGTATTGGTTCAAACGACGAAGGTCCAGGATGGGGCGCCAGCCGCCCGTCTTCTTCCTGACGAGGAAGTACCTTGAGTACACCCCGGAGCCCCGGAGCCTCTTCGGGATGAGCTCGATGGCGCCTTTCCTGAGCATCGCCCGTACTTCCAACAGCAGTTGCGGGACGTGATTTTTCTTCCTGGCCACAGGTGGTACGTGAGGGCACTTCTTCAGGAATTCGATAGAGTGTCCTCTTGCCAGGGTATCCAGCACCCAACTGTCGGTGGAGATGGACTTCCACAAGCCGACGAAATTCATCAGCCGGCCCCACCGGGGTGCTTCGGTGGGGGCCCAAGGCCACGGCCGGTTCAGTCCTGCTTGGAGGTGGTGGCCTTGCCGCCCTGGCCACCTTGCCGACGGCAGCGAGGCGCTCCCAGCTTGCCACAACCCCTGTAGGCCTCCTGAGACAAGGAGCGTGCCACCTGGCGGTAGGACGTCGAGCCACCGCTGGATCCCTTAGAGGCCCCCTGTCTGCCTCCGGAGCTCCAAAAGGGCCGTCGTTGCTGAAGGGCTCCTAGGGCGCGGGCCGTCTCCGTTTTTATGGCTTGGAGGGATTCGTCCACCGCCTTCCCGAACAAGTTGCTGCCGTCGAACGGCATGTCCAACACCCTGGTCTGGACGTCCTGACGGAAGTCAGTCGCCCGGAGCCAACCCTGTCGTCGTAGGCAAACTCCGTTGCCCAGCTGGCAGAACCCGGTATCGGCATTATCGGTTGCCATCGTTATGGCGTGGTCCGACGCCACCTCGCCTTCTTGAAGTATTTCCAGGGCCTCGGACCTCTTGTCGTCCGGTAGGAAGTCCAATATGGGGGCTAGCTTAAACCAGAGCTCCCTGTCGTAACGGGCCACGATCGCCAGGGCGTTGGCCGCTTTGATCGTTGTCGCCGCCGACGAAATGACCAGTCGCCCCATGGCGTCCAACTTCCTACCCTCGCCGTCCGGAGGGGAATTCGACGTTGAGGCTCCTGACCCCGCCGCTTTCTTCTTCGCCGCCGCCGAGAGAACCGAGTCTGGCGTTGGCTGAGCCCTGAGGCACAGGAGAGCGGTCTCGGGGACCCAGTACTTCTTCTCGTACCGGTCCCGTTTGGCTGGTGCCGTGGAGGGGTTTTTGAGAACCGACAGGCCCTCCTCCGAGATGTCATTGATTAGGGGCACCGCGATGACCGTCTTCCTCTTGGCCTCCCTGCGCTGATAGAGGAAGCCTTCCTTTTTCTGCTCCTCCGGGCAGAGCTGGAACAATTCGGACGCCCTGGCGATCATGGCGTGGAATGAGCCAATCTCGTCGGGCGGAGAGGCCCGGGAGACGGGAGACCCGTTCCGTCGTCGTCGCCCTCAGAACCCGTCGTCGAGCCCACCGCACCGTCATCTCCCGACTCTTGGGAGGATGAGGAGGGAACTGTAGGCCTTATGGGGGCGAGTGGAGGAGAGGGTTGGGTCCTCCGTCGTTTGTTCTGAGGACTTCCCGACGGGCCAGGTTGCGGGTCCTCCGGCCTGGGCCGTGGTAATCTCGTCCTTATCTCAGAGCATAAGGACTGGATCGCAGACAAAATGGCCGCCGAGCTATCCTGAGGCCTAGGTACCGGCTTCGCCGGAAGGGAAGGCTGCTCTTCCTCGCCATCGTCGTCTTCCTCGGTTATCTCCCGAGGATCTTCCTTACGGGATCGAACCTTCTCGAATTGGACTTCGAGATTCCTCACGGCCTCGGTCAGTTCCTCCTCCGAGGCCGACTCCGAGCTCGAGGAGGCTACCGTGCCACCCCCTCGCTTCTTCCATCATGGTGGCCATGACGATGGGCTGAAAAGAGGATTCCCTCCTTGGCGGCAGGGAAACTCTAGTCCCGGAGGCAGTCTCTGCTGGCGGGGTCTCTGCCGGCTTGGCCAGAGTCGCCGCGATCGCCTCGATAGAGGCCTTTGCCTGCTGGGTAGGGTCCTTCACCACCTTAGGTGCGTCCCGGGCCTTCTCTTTAGGGGGAGGGGCGATTGGACGGGGCTTCTCCCGAAGCTTACCCGGGGTCTCGGACTTCCTCTTCCCCGAACCGGAGAGCTGGCTCATGGTTGACGGTGCCGGGGAAGGTGCGCCCTGCCGGGCGACCGAAGAGCCCGACCTTTCGGCGCTCCCGGAGCCAGTGGACTCACGGCGCTTGGCCTGGTGTTGGGCCCCCATCCCTGGGGCGCCCGCACAGGACTTACAAGCCCGCTCCGTTTCTTTCTTCTTCTTCTCACCCGTTGAGCCCTTCTCCAACCAGCTGGCGAGACGGGATCGACGGTCCCTCATGGTCCGCTCCGACAAGTTCTTGCAGAACTGGCAGTCCTTCTCTACATGAGTCTTGTCCCCATGAAGACAGTAGAGGCATCGCGAATGTTCGTCCTCTTTAAACACATTCTGCAGCCCGCATCCAGGGCAGCTGCGAAACAGCTTGGGTCCGGGTGACGAACTCGCATCCTGGGCCATCTCGAAGTAGGCCGCAAATCTTCTGGAATCCTCCAAAAGGTTGATTCGACAAAATCTTCACCCTTGAGGGGCGTAGGAAAATCCCGCAACGGGTACCCGTTAACGGGAGTAGAAACGGTGGAGCTTGAGGCTCGATTAACTGAAAAAATGTGAAAATTCACCTGAAAAAGCGCAAAAAAGGCAGCAAAACCTCGGGAGCTAAGCACGAGGACTCCCAACACTTGAATGTGCGGTAAAAATCTGAAGATGGCTGCCAGAGGCAGGGTTTAGGGAGATGGCAGTCATTGGCTGTGGTCAGTAGGACGCAGAGATCAGTGATTGGTTACTACTACGAAAGACAGATCAGAAACTAAACTGATACTGATTTTTCTTTACCGAGGATTCCCAGCCTGACGACGGGGAATATTCATGAGCATGTGAATCCATGTCAGGCCCCATGCTGGAGAACCAGATGAACAAAAAAGCATCTAGGGAAGACACAGACATATGAGGTAGTAGCAAGCATTGTTCTCTACTAGCCGTAAGCGAGGACAAGTGCCCTGTGCGCACCAGAGAAATACAGAAATCAAATAAGCTTGCAGCTTAAGTCGGCCTTTCACGCTCAGCATTCACAGGGAAGTTCCTCACACAGTTACCAAAGACTCCCAAAGTAGGATATTTCTTTCGACATAAAGCGCAGCCTGAAGACACTTGCACAGGACGCTCAGTGCGTAACTTTGTTGTAAATTAGTCTATCAGAGTAGCGGATTGGTTAAGCTCATTACCCCGCCATAAAATAAAATGGCACTACGAAATAAGCAGCGACCACAGTGCTATTTACGTTGTGGTCACAAGAAAGATGGAGGTTCGGATTACAACCCACATATGATCGCTGAACCTCCTCGGTGTATGCATAGAAGGACTCATTGTGATACATTGCATACATACGTCCGTTCATATTAACAGCGGATTGCCCGCACAGCAGAACTTTCAAACTCCACAACCCTGTTAACTCATTGCGGACCAAAACATAAGCAGGCTCCATGAAGAGATAACAGGTAAGCGAGGGCTGTATGCATGGTATGAGATCTGCCCCTCTGGATTGCACACTCTGCAATACATACAGATTGAAATCACTTGCATGACACGGCCGATCCATTGCACTGAGCCTTTCATAAAAAGATTAAGGAGACCATAACTGGAAGGCACAATTAACTGCAACTCTGGCCCCCATAAGGCAAATCACATAACTAAACAGCAAAGTCTGCAACATAAATGTACACGCCAGAGACTGCAAGCCTGTTTGAACGAATCGGATACTCAAGGCCGACAGAATTGCCTATACCTCATACAACCTACGACTAGAGCCATCACCGCTAGCATTTGGAAAGCAAAACCAAACAAATCAACAAGCCGCAGCCCGCTTACAGGCACCTCACCCTCATGTCTAATAATTCTAGCAAAGGTAAGGTCAAACAGACCACGATAGAAACCTACACCAAAAACACACAAGCTGTGCCAGAAGGGGACATAACGACACCATTGTTGGAAACAACAGAAGAGCTACCATCAAATTCTCACAGCCATTGCAGGTTTAAAATCATCCTTTGAATCAAAAATAGATGCTGTAATGATAGATGTAGGACTCTTGCGGCTGGCAGAAAGAACCGGGGAAAATAGAAAAACAAATCACGGAGAATACGTAGTGCATACAAACAACACAGAGACATCAAACAGAAGGTGAAAACGTTGGAAAACAGAACTGAAGACGCAGAAGGTCGTGCCCAAAGGAACAATATCGGGAATAATTGGCCTTCCAGAAGGGGCGGAAGGCGCAGACCATGCGGTTGCAAGAAGTGGGCCCGGGCAATCTTGTCCAAGGCTTTACAGTGGAGCAGGCACACAGATCCTGTACTATGAAGCTTCCACCTGGAGCAACCCCAAGGCCGATAATAGCCAAAATAATGTACTATAAAGACAAGGAGACATTTTAGCATTCTGGCGCAATCCAAAGAGCATTGGTGAAACTAGCAGTCTATCCGGACTACAAACTTCAAGTACAAAGACGCAGGGCTCAGTTCGGCTCCACCAAAGAACGACTGAAGAACTGGCCTAAAGTACATGTTTGTGTACCCAGCTTGTTTAAAAGTCCTACACAACGGCTGCTCATTTTTCTTTGATAGCCCCGAAGATGCACATGATTGGATGAACGCTGAAAAGCTCGCAACATTAAAAGAGTGACACTCAGAGGGGCAGAGTTTCAATGTACGCTTGTCTATTGGCCAGAAGTGGTTACCCTTAGGAATAGTCAACAGTTTACAAGAAGATGGGAAGGCTTTCAGAGCCTTCTACCATGGTGCACGATACAACAACCACCTTAATCTGATCTATACATGCATCATCTAAATTGCTACCTTCGGAAAAGAAATACACGACAAGGCAGGAGCCAAACCAAGAAGGGAATTGCAACACTCAGTTGCGGACTGCATTCCCTGACTGCAGTAACCCCATAATAGTTCACCTTTTGAATACTGGTTGTGAAGTATTGGCCCACTGCGCACCAACCACCTTACCTGGACCCTGGTGTGCAAGAAGCAGACAGGCCTGAGCATGCTATGTATCGCTGGGCAATTGTTGGGAGGGAGAGATAGTTTATAAAGGTTTGTTTGAAACACCTCTAGTCATGCCCGGAAGTCCCCTATACATAAAGCGCCAGGTTATTACCTCTATGTTGCAAGAACAAGGACACAGAGACCAACCTATTTAATCAGAGACAAAATGGAAAAAGTACATTAACATGGGCTGGTACAAGGTTCGGACTCAAAAGACCCACTAATATTGCACACAATGACGAATAGCATAATGATGGTGACCTGGAATGTTATGGGTCTAAACAGTTACATTAAACGAAATAGAGTGACGACATACTTACGCAGACACAAAATAGACATAGCACTGCTACAGGAGACACATCTTATTAAGAATAAACAAGACATGCTGCAAAACAAATGGGGAGGAAACAATGCAGGCTCAACATACTCAACTTATGCCAGTGGAGTCCTAATCTGGGTGGCACCATCAGTACCCGTCAGGATGCTACAGACTAAAACAGACAACGAAGATAGGATGGTCCTAAAGTATTGTCCTAAAGTATGGTTTCCAAGAAAACAAAGAAATATGCATCATCAATACATATGCCCCGAATCATGATTGCCACTACCTTTCGAAGCAGCATCCTAATATGGGGTGGAGATTTTAATTGTACTCTAAATCCAATGTTAGATGGATCAGATAAATGTACGCACCCTGCCCCCCCCCCGCTGCGCCAAAGCGTTTAACACCCCAATAAAATCTTTTGGACTATGCGACATCTAGTGGGTACTGCATCTGGCGTCTCGTGGCTACTCACACTACTCAGCAGCACATGATAAATATACCAGACTAGACTACTTCTTCACAGGCACAGAATTGGCAAGCAAATTTACTATTGCAGAATACAGAGCACACGTTTTGTCAGACCATGCCCCACTTCTCAAGTATACCTACATGGAAGTTAAGAAGTGAATCCGGACAGGCTATTTAGAGACCATTTAAAATAATGTATTCAAATCTATTTCATGTAGAATACTGGTAGTGTGAACAAAGTGGGCACACTTTGGGAAGCTTTTAAAGTATTGATCAGGGGCAAAGCTATAGCCAAATCTGAAGGTAAACAAGCAGAAATCACACATGACCTGTCCAAAGCAGAACAAGACCTGGAAAACATGGAAAAGGGTATTGATAATATGTGCTTTGGCCTACAGGAGAAAATAGAGGCAAGACAACATTTTGTACAATATTGGGATAGACTAGGCAGATTAAATTAAACAAAATACATCGAAAACCAACATGCCGGGCGGCGCTAGACAGCCCGAACAAGATGGCCGCAAAGAAGTGAAGCTCTACATTATGAAATTAGGCCCAGCGAGCAGAGAGCCGTCTGCTCAGTGGCGAGGGACCCTGGAAATCTGGTCAGACGCTGATCTGAGCTTGGTGCAGCACTGGCCGCAGGAGATGACAGATTGCATGCTCCAGATCTGAGATTGTGGCGTTGGCCACCAATCCTGGGCTCTGCGGTGTGTGCTCTGGCTGGAGTTGCTGGTGTGCGCCAGAGGTGCGTGCCGACCGTGGTTTGCTCACTCTCACCGAGTCCCGTGTGAGGAGTTGGATGCCCTGCTCTGCAGCACACCCGCCGCGGTTCTGGCCCTGAAACTGCTGCCGCAGCAGGACATCCAAGCGCGAGGATCACAGCGGATGACACCTGCAGGACACTGTACCAGCACGCAGCAAGGAGGGATTTTGAACGGAACGTTGCGGTAGCGCATACCTCGCAGCACTGAAGGTGCTTGAAAGTGAGCCGTACGCAAAGGAATCTGTTTGAAGTGGCCCCAGCAGAGATAGGGAAGAGGTGAGCCCGAGCACTGCATTATACCATGGCCTGGTGGAGATCTTTTTCTGCTTTTCTCGCCCACTGCTTGTCGTGGGGGTAGGGTGAGGTTACGTGGGGGCTAGATCATCCTGCGCAGTAGCCCTTGGGGCCAGTCATTTGAAAGTAACAGAGAAATGGCTTCGGGTAAGAAATAGCACACAAAGGAGGAGGTAGACTTCTTTGAGCCCCGCCGTGGCCAACGTGACCCAGAGAAGACCACACCCCAAGACCCAGTCATGGCAGCACTGGGCCGTATAGAAAAGTTGATGTCCCGGCTGGAGGGCAAAATGGATAAGTTAACAGAGAAGGTAGCTCAGTTGCAAACAAGGACCTTCAAGCTAGAGCATAAGACCATTTAATTTGACAAGCAAGCAGTACAGACGCTCCCTCAAGTGAAGTGGAAGGAGTGGTGAAACGTAGAGCGACGGACAGCAGACTTTAGAAAATGTGATGCACGTCGGGATTCCAAGATGGCCGCCGGACTGTGAGGATGCACTCCTCGAGTCCTCCATGCAGGCACATAAAAAGGAGAACATCGTGGCGTATGAAAGTTTACCGACAAGCCAAAATGAGCTGCCGGAAAGCACAACAGGACTCAGATTGAACATCCGTGCGGTGCAGGTCTGGGGAAAAGGGTCCGGTGCGTGTGGCGGAGCCCGCAGCAATCAGGCGCGCACCCAGCGGTGGGGAACGACATAACCCGCTGGACGCCCTAGGAGAAAGCGCGGGGGCCTGGAGCAGCAAGAGCCAGCAACTAATAACGCTCGGCCGCAGACGGCCGGTGGCGTCGTCCCTGCCCCCCAGGATACGGAGACCTGAGATCCGACAGAGGACACACCCGGGGACAAGAGAGTCAGTCTGTGACGGAGGTTTCCCTCCCCTGCCCGACGACGCACTTTGGCAGTACGGGAAGGCCGCGGAGCACCGGCTGCTCCCGCAACCAAGGTACCAGCAGTGGCGACCAGCGGGGCGAGTGCCCAGGGGAGAGGCAGCGGTGAGGACAGATGGGGGGGCGGACAGGCACCGAAGGAGGGCCCCGTGTGCTGAGGCGTTAAGCAGCAGAGGAGGAGGAAGGCGTAGCGTTGCGGGGGTCGAGACCCCCCCCACAGAAGAGCCGGGAACTGACGCCAGACGCGTCCAGCGGTCGGTCTGTGATCGGGCCGGTCCCCGGATGGTGGCAACCTGGGGTCCCCCCGGGATGTTGAGAAACTCCTGAGGCCCCGCCGGGGGAGTCGGACGCTCTCCCGTGGGGGCGGCGAGGCGTGGGAGGCTCTGGATCTCGACCAACTCAAACGGCTCAATTGCAGAGGCACCAATCTCGCCACATTCCGGGGTGCCAAGTTGTGGTTGGGCTCCGTGGGGAGACCGGCCCATGTGCGGAGCCCGCCCCGAGTACTCCAGTTAAAAAGGAAAAGGCAACGGTCACAATAGCAACATACATACTGCTTCAGGCATAATACCAGCCGACAGTAGCCAGATCGATTCAGATGCCAGGCACCAAACCCAAAACGGGCCCATCAAGAGCACGGACCCCAGCGAGACCCCAGGAGGGGCAGAGAGAGAAGTGCTGGCGACAAAGGCGCCAAACACAAGCAGATTTGCCATCTCCTCCACCAGGGTTGTCCACTGAAGCAAAGGACCACCCAACCAGCATAATGGCAACCGACAAAGATGAACTCTTAAACTGCTTAAAAGGTATAGAGGCCAGAATGACAAAAGCCTTCCATACTCAAATGGAACAACTAACGGAGGACCTGAAATCGTCCCTCCAGGACGTCAATAAAGAAATGGCGGAGATAGGCGAAAGGGTGGACATAGTTGAAAGTGGCCTCTCGAATATCACGGAGGAGACTAATCAAAACAGCCTGCTACTAGACCAGTTAGCGACCGCGACAAACAATTTGGAGCTCCAGGCGAAGGATCTGGAAAACCGCTCGAGAAGATCCAATATTACGGTCAACGGCCTGGCGGAATCGATACAGGACAAGGACTTAAGAGACACGATGCAACTCTGCTTTAGCAGCCTGCTAGCAGATGCCCATCCTGAAACAATCGGCTTCGACAGAATACATCGAGTGCGCCCAATAGGCAATGAACCAGGGTCGTGACCCAGAGATGTCCTAATAGCGATGACATCGTATGGTCTGAAAGAGGAGGTGCTACGTGCGGCAAGGACAAACGGGGACCTTACGACTAATGGGTCCCGCATACAGCTATACCAAGACCTCGCCTGGATCACTCTTCATAAAAGACGGCTAATGCAACCTGTCACGAAAGCCCTTCAAGCACATCAAATCAGATATAGTTGGACGCACCCGTTCGGCCTGTCATTTACATGGGAAGGAAAAACAGAGGAGAATTGGGAACTGCGCAGAAGGTCTGGCTCTGCTACACTTGGGAGGACGAGCAGCCTGAGGTACCCACGCGCCCGAGGCCTAACATGACTGGCCGCCCAGCAGACCATGGGAATGGTCAACAGGAAGAACCGTCTGTAAACAGAGAGGCCCACCGGATCTGAACGCGGCCCATCACACGGACAATGAGTGAAGCGCTACCTAAATGGGAGAAGACCGCAAAACTGCTCCGAAGCGCCTGCACGGAGGTAGGAGGTCACTCATCTTGGAAGCAGGGTCAGGTAAAGCAACTCCTGCCTATTGTGAACTGTGGGGAATCTGGAGGCCTTACGCCGTTTTGTCCAGCGGGGGGCCCATCAGGGGCCCAGGCCTCATACACTCCCAGGATGGGGGGAAAGTGAAGGGGGTGAAAAGGGGAGGGAACGAAGGATAGGAAAGCAAGAAACCCAAAAACCATGAATAAAGACGAGTCACCTCCACAACTGTGTAATAACAGTAGGAAATCAGACAGAGAAAAGTACAGTAGCAGAATATGGGGTCCAATATGCATAGACTCTTCACTGAGGGAGCAATGGACGAAGTGAACATTGTCTCGATTAATGTCCAGGGCCTAAACACTCCCGCTAAAAGACGATCAACCTAGGCAGGCTGGAAGCCATGCAAACGAAAATAGCGATCCTACAGGAGACACACTTGCTCCAGCGAGATGAGAAAAGGATGCGTAATAGAACATACCCTATTCAGTTTTTCGCCTCAAGCCAGACTAAAACAAAAGGGGTGGCAATACTGTGCAGCAGTGACTTAGGCTTCCACAAACGACACATAATGAAGGATCAGGAAGGTAGATACTTGGGTGTGAAGGGTACCGTCAATAGCCAAATGTATACTATTCTAGCTGTGTATGTCCCCAATGAAAAACAGGACCAGTAAATTCCCAAACTACGCCAGAAGGTGGGAGGATGGTGTGAGGGTAGAGTGATAATAGGAGGAGTCTTTAACTGTGTGATGGACCCAAAACTAGATAAAACACTCTCCCACCCTCCCCCCTGACGGCTGCAGACCAGCGAAACAGACAGGGTCTGGGAAAACTCTTCAGAGACTTGGAGGTGATAGAAACGTGGCAGTTCTTCCACCCGGAAAGCCGGGAATACACACATTACTCAGCGGTTCACAGGGGGTACTCTAGAATTGACATGATCCTGGTGTCCTCCACTTTAATCCCCTATGTCAAGAAAATAGAAATTGGGGTCCAATATCTCTCAGATCATGCCCCAGTGGTGAATAGAATTGCAGAGGACAATGAATAGGCCCCGCCCACAATGGAGGTTAAATGAAACCATTCTGAGGGATATGGCGCTTAGGGCACACATGGAAGAAGTCATAAGAAATTACTTCCTGGAGAAGGACAATGGGAGGTGGACTGGAGGGTGGTGTGGGACGCGGGGAAAGCAGTAATTAGAGGGGAATTTATAGCACAAGCAACGCAATACTACAGGGGGAAAGCCCTTATAACACGTAAATTAGAAGAAGAGGTAGGAAATGCTGAAAAGCGCCATAAGATCCGTCAGACGCCCAGAGCCTGGCGGGACCTTAAAAAGGCCAGAGCCAAACTAGAAAACCATATGGCGGATAGAACAGCGCAACTAATGCTAAAAACTAAACAATCATATTACATACACGGTGGGAAAGCAAGCAAATTCTTGACAGCCAAATTACGCAAACAGAAGGCGCGCAATCATATTACCCGGTTAAGAAATAGTAGTGGCGAACTTCAAACGGGAGATGAGGAGAAACTAGAAATGATGGTCCACTTTCACAAAAAACGGCTGACTAGCGAGAACCTGAATGCAGCAGAACAAGTGTCCTATTTGTCGGCCATAAAACTGCCACAGATATCGGAACAGTAAAAAGAAATATTGGGGGCCCCTTTCACTATACAGGAAGTGGGTGATGCGATAGCAGCGCTACCTAGGGGAAAGGCACCTGGCCCAGATGGCTTAGGAAATGGGTTCTACAAAATGTTCCAGACGCAGCTGGCAACCCCCCCTTACTCGCCTTTTCAACCTAATCAGGGAGAGGGGAGCAGTTTCCAAGGATCTGGGACACTCGGTCACGATTTTACCCCTAAAGCCCGGGAAAGACCCGGTAGAATGCTCCAGATACCGCCCCATAGCTCTCCTCCATACTGACGCAAAACTGTATGCAAAAATACTGGCGAATCGGTTGGCGACCGTATTGCCAGAGATAATACACGCAGACCAGGCAGGCTTTGTACGGGGGAGACACACTCAGGATAACGTCAGGCGCGTAATTGACATCATAGATTGGGGTTTCGGAGGGGGGTCCAGAAATTTGCCATTGCTGCGCTTGACACCACACGAGCATTCGACAGCATAGACTGGGAGTACTTAAGACTGGTACTAGAGGGTTTTGGCTGTGGGACGACATTCACCAAGATGGTTTTGGCAAATTACCAGCATCCATCTACGCATCGAATGGTGAACGGCTACTCCTCAGAAAGAATCAATATCCAGAGAGGTACTCGGCAAGGGTGCCCTCTCTCCCCTCTCATATTCGCCATGGCAATGGAGCCATTTGCCTACAGAATTAGTGAAGACCCGGGAATTATAGGGGTGCAAACTGGGGAGATCCAAAATAAGATAGCCCTATATGCAGATTATAACCTGCTTTACATGGCAGACTCAAAGCACACGTTACCCAGAATAACTAAAGAACTGCAGAAGTTCGAAAAGACATCAGGGTTCACAATAAACTATTCAAAATCCAAAGCGCTGAACATAACCGAAGGTAGCGGGGGACATAGCACACCTGAAGGAACGGTATCCCCTACAGTGGGAAAAGCAGTCGCTGGAATATTTAGGGATCCATATCACTAGATCCATAAAGAACCTGCTCAAAGCCAACATTACACCTCTATGGAAGCGCCTGCAGGAAGACCTGCAGAGGTGGGACGCTCAGGAATTATCATGGTTTGCTAGGATAGCAGCGATAAAAATGACCTTGTTACCCAAACTACTGTATGTTGTAAGCTCAACCCCGGTGGTGATTTCCCCCCCCCCCCAAAAACTGATTCAGGAACTCCAGAAGGCCGTGTTTAAATTTATTTGGAGGAATAAGAAGCCGAGAATCCAAAAAAAGATCATGATGCGCCCCACACTTCTGGGGGGGCTGGGAGCTCCGGATATAGGGAGATACGTTTTAGCAGCTCAACTGACACCAGCACTGAAATGGACGGGCAGAGACACCCTTCCGGGGTGGAGGGAAATAGAACAGACTGCGACAGACATCCCATTGGGTATGCTACCATTCCTAAAGCCAAAAGCTTGAGAGAGGGGAGGTATCCTACTAGAGGCCACAAAAACTACTCTATACACCTGGGATAAGGCTATCCGTGGCAGGGTGGTCAAACAAGGCCTGGACCCTCTGTCCCGTATCGGGCATAATCCAGACTTTTCGCCTGGGCTTCATAAAATGTTCTGGGAAGATTGGAGGGAAGCTGACACAGTGTCCCTAAAAGATATGTATCAGGATGATGCCCCACTTTCCTTCGAAACATGCAAACAAAGATTCTGCATTACCGAACATCACAGATTTAAATATATAGAATTGCGTCACTGGATCTCACACCCAGAGGTAAAAAGGGCTGGGTTACGACCCTCAGTAGGCCTAGAACTCACAATACGGGAGGGGACACATGAAAGAGGGATTACCAGACTGTACAAGCTACTAGACAAAGCGCAAATAGATGATACCCTCCAATATATGAAGGACTGGGAGCGGGACATAGGGGAGGAGATCACACAGGAAGAATGGAGTCAAATCTGGAGGAGGGCTCACAAATTATCCAAATCCACGGCAATTAAAGAATCTGCATACAAATTATGTTATCGCTGGTATTTTCCCCCAAGTAGAATACATAAAATGAATCCCACGTATCCCCCAGAATGTTGGCGTCAGTGTGGAGAGAAAGAGGTTACTTGGTTCCACATGTAGTGGTCATGCCCAAGGAGAAGTGTGTACTGGAAAGAAATACTGAGCCTAATCAGAGACATAACGGGCGCAGACCTACCATGGTCCCCGAAAGTCATCCTGTTGGAGGCAGTGACAGAAGGGATATATGCAGCCTCAGGGAACAGAGCAGCCCTCATTACCCACCTACTGGCTGCAGCAAGGATGACAGTGGCCCAACGATGGAAGACAGTGGAAGGCCCTACAGCCCCATGGTGGTGGGTGAAAGTGTGGGGAGTTATGGCAATGGAGAACATCTGTGCCACAAAATCAGGGACGTATTTGAAATTCTTGGCCATATGGGATCCACTTCAGGACTATGTGGGGGAGAGTGAGGCTCAATTCTTTAAACCCAGGATTCTGAGAAACATCCATATTAGCTAAAAACAGCAGAGGACATGGAGGAGGAGTGGGCTCATGAAACTGCTCTGGTTACAACCATGGTTTAGAATGGTTCGAATAATAATAAGGAAAGGGGGCGGGAAGGGTGGGTGAGGGTTTGGGGGAAATGTTTGAAGACAATACTAGTCTTAATGACAAAAGTTCAAGTATGTTGAATAAAGGGTTCATATGGGTTATAATGTGTACAACACATGCTGTAACTAAAGGCCAATTATTGTCTTAAGTAAAAATGAAAATAAAGTTGATAAAAAAAAAAATAAAAAAAGAAAATGCGATGCACGTCATTGGTCTTGCTATGGGCGCAGCGGGAGAGAATCCAATAGGTTTTGTAGCGTCTTGGCTCCTGTAGCAGCTGGAGCTGAACGTGGAAGAAGATCACATATATGTCGATAAATGTTACAAGCTTAAAACAGCAGGCACAAAAGCGAAATTATCGCCAGTGGTGGGCCCTACATTACTAGTGCGCCTGAGTAATGCCAGTGACAGGGAGAGGATCTTGAAGGCGGCAGCGGCCGAGGAGACACAGGAATTCCACAATCATAAAATCCTCCTCTTTCAAGACCTCTCCTCAGCCACTGACCAAAAAAGAAGAGCTCTGAAAGTCGTGAATAAAGCCTTGTTGGAACGTGGGGTTGAAGCAGGCCTTCTACATCCAGCTAAACTCAGGGTGACTTGGAATGGGCAGGAGTATCTCCGTTGGGATGTGGAAGGGAAAGAGAAACTATTGAAATCCATCCCGGCAGAGAAACTACCTGATGAAGATGCCGGATGACGGGTTTGAAGTCTCCCTTATACTGTTTGTTTGGTAATTTGATTGCCTATTGGTGTGACAAGTATGGTCTAAGTAGAAGACCCTTGAAGTTCCATCATTGTTTGACTCGTCTGTTGCACGTTCTGTGGTCTGTTGACCCCTCCCCCCCCTCGCCATGCAAGGCCCCTCAGAAGGGTTATGGTTGCTTTGCTGCAATTCTGCTGACGTGCCACAACTGCTACTTGCAAGAGTAAAGCCATATTCTCCCCCCCCACCCCATGGATGTGGACTTTCAAAGACGCTGCCTCAGAAGACTTTGTGGTTTATCATGATGGTGATTGTATCTGGATGGAAGGATAGTTTGATTTTCTAGCTACACCTTCCTCATCCCGATCTAGGTCTATAATGCGCTGGTGGGCCGCTTATCTACAAGGGACAGAATAAGAAGGTAAAGCGAAATTATTTTTGAACATTTACAATCTTTTTCAACCCTATTTGTCCATCGCCACTCATATTCATGTATATGCATACATGAAAAGAAGTATTTAAAAAAGAAACACCCATGGCATCAGTTCAGCTTTCTATTTTTGAGTACATAATCATTTAATATCCCATATACTAGCTGACTTAAACTAGGGAGACTTTGGTTAAAAACAAAGACAGAGGTCTAAATACCCAGCATGGGAAAAATGGCAAAGAGTGGCAGACCCCGTTTGGGAAAAAACCAAAATTGAAGACAAGAACACACATCCACGCTTACTGTCCTTAGTACTTTAACATAGGCCCGAGCATGGGAAGGATAAAAGGTTGTTCAGAGTGACGGCAGGATTAATATATCCCAACTCAGTAACAACCACTGTCTACCGGTTTCAGTGGTACAGGTGTGGAATTGACCACTCATCAGGACAGTCTATAGAATTGTCCGGTACACATAGTAATTCAGTGTCCAGAACACAAAAGTGAGATATACTTTACCCCACTTCAATTGCCAAGGACTGGAAAGCTCAAGAATAAACCTAAGGACAGAGAAAACAGTCCTAGGTCCCTACTCCTGCTGCAGCTCCAAGCTAATTGGTAAAGAAATAGCAGTGCATTTAGTGCCTTTCTTTTAGTTACGGTTTTCAATGAAACATAGACCCAGTACACACATTTGTTAAAGAACATTCAATGAGGTTTGTGGGAAAACAAAGTATTGCTGGGCAACCCCTAATTAAGGTGCACTGTCCAGCATGCACTAATGTCATCCAGGGACACTGACCTTCCGTTGTTCCAGGCCAAGCCCCAAGGTCCAGATAGTATAAAGGAGAACAGATTTTGTATTACGTTGTCCATGCACCATGTAACAGGTATCTGCTGCTGTATAAAGAGAGAGACGGTATGTCACTCGATGTCATAGGTGACATACTGCATATATTTATTATGTAATAAAAGGTGTGCACCATGTTCTGATCATTAAAGCTGTCAAATCAATGGAATACTATGCCAATTGGGCTATGTCTATATGCCCAAAGTAAACACACCGTTATCACTACATGGCTAGTAGTACATAGATCAAACTGCTTCAGAAAAGCTCCTTCAAGAAAACTTCAAAGAGGCACTACCATGTGTGGAAAAGATAGAAACATGAGACTAGATTATCCATTACGTATTCCCCCACCCCCCATCATATTGGTGGATGCCGTGTTGGTAAGAGGAGTGCACGGAGGTAAAATCTATCTCGCTACACATCATAGTAAAGAGGGACTCCTTAGGTCATATAGCACGAGCTATGAGAGAGCGGGCCAAAGTACATATGCCAAAAAGTGTCCAAGTAGGCGTATGAACTTACTTGAGGATGGTACAACACACGGAGAAAGGCCGCTCGGCATCAAGTCTCAAGGGAAACAGAACACTCAGTGCCCGAACCGTGACTACGCTACAAAAAGAAACCGATGATCACGTGGGCCAGTCACGTGATGCGTATACGTGACGGCACGTCCGGAAACGGCGTCAGTCACTATGCTGTGCATTACAGAGGTTTTGGACAGTGGTCAGGCCAGTCAGGCACATCCTGCCCAATGCCCCACGCTCATACACCATTATCTCTGATGTTCAAAATATTACGGGCATCGGAAATGGTTGCACACAGTGAATCCACTGATTATGTTGACTATATTACACATACCAAATGCACTCAATATGTTAGATTGGATATACTCTGTGCATTTAGGTCTGCCCCTGGTTCTAATCCAGCATCTATGGTAGAGTAAATTTGTTGTACTCAATCGCGCCCCATTACTGGTGAGGGTGAGACCTCAGACAGAGCACTGAGCTATTTTCATGATTGTAATAGGGACTCTAGGCCTCTGGTTGTTGCTCTGTCTGTGGTAGGGCTAGATGGATGTGCGGCCCTAGCCAGTAAAGAAAGTGATGCTCTACTCGTCTATAGATCCACCCTGGAGCACAAAAGAATGCAAATCCTAGCAGAGATTATAGATCAACTTGGAGGAGAGAAAATATGTATCAATGAGGGCAGCTCTGAAATACGTGGATGTATACCAGGGATAGACCCTTTATCAATCCACTACTGCAAGGGTCTGCCATCGGATGGACGCATTAAGGCCCTTCTTATCTGTCCTGAGGCGAAATATCCAATTCTGTTCCCTTCTCAGAAGCATACTTGCTATGTCCCCCCCTCTCCTAGGACATTTAACTCTTTCTATGATGTTCCATTGGAGCTCATGTGCATTATGTCCTTTTTGGAGGAAGTGTGCTACAAGGGGTGCATTCTCACGTTTAGTCCTGATACAGACATACTCCTGTATTCGCTTTTTGATGGGTCTACATGTCATCCCTACATACATGAGACTGCAGGGACACTGGATTAAGTAAATGACACTGGAGGGTTGGCGGTGTGGCTGACAACCTGGCAAAAGAATGGGTGGAAGATTCATTCAAAAGAGTTGTGGGGTAAAGAACTGTGGCAAGATATTGCAGAGATGTTATCACAAAGTGAAGTCACTGTGTATCATGTGGATGTGCATTGTGCTACAGATTCATTGGAACGTTGGTTTAATTCTGTTGCAGATGAGCACACCAAGATTTCATCTGTGGATGCGGAGGCTCAGGAAGACAATTTGGAGGGTTTGGCCAAGTGGGCTCACCAGAAATGTGGGCACCTTGGAGAAAAAGCTACTATCAGGTGGGCACAAGCTCGAGGAATCAATATTACCTTAGAGGTAGTGAAAACAATTATTTTGCAATGTCTGGTGTGCCAACACCAACAGCATAGGCCTATCCTTAGATTGTCCAGAGCACGTTGCGAAGAGGAAAGTTACCAGGTCAAATTTGGCAGATGGATTACATTGGTCCTCTGCCAATCAGCAAAGGCTGTCAGTAAGCATGCACCATTGTGGATACATACTCTGGATATATGACGTGCTACACAACTGAACACCATTAAGTTGTTAGATCAGATCACGTTGCATTACTCAGTGCCTTTGCAAATTCAAAGTGACAAGGGGTCAGACTTCAAAGGCAAATTAATTCAGGAATATTGTCAGGAAAAGAGTATCGAGTGGCTCTACCATATTACACCCGAAGTGTCAGGTTTAATTGAAAGGATCAATAGGTTGTTGAAAGAACAGCTGCATAAATCTGGAGATGGCAGTTTGGCAGGCTGGCGTGATCGTGTGTTTGATGCAGTGCAAGTGCTAAACAATAGGCCTGTGAATAACCATGAGACTCCATTATTGCGACTAATGACTCCTGCTTTACAGATTCAACCCAATTCAGTTAGAGAGACTCTATTGTATTGGGAAATTACCTCGGGTTCTTTAGCTCCCTATCGGGCGACTCCAGAGTCAACAGGGGTAGACTTGCATTCTCATGAAGAAATGAGATTAGACCCGAGAGGGATTGTTGTGATTGAAACAGGAATTGGGGTACAGATTCCTCCAGAGCATATGGGATGGATTGGCCCTAGATCTGGCTTAGCATTGAAGGGAGTTGAAGTGCTGGGAGGGGTCAGTGACGCCGATTACCAAGGCGAGATCAAAGTCATCTTAATGAATGGTGGGGTCCAGGTGTTACCAATTCATAAGGGTGATTGAGTGGCCATATTGATTATTGTTCCTGTTAAGTGGTCTATGATCAAAAAGGGGGAGCCTCCAACAGTATTAACTACTCGTGGGAATCGTTTTTTTGGCTCTTCAGACAGCATGGTACCGGGTGCAAAGGTGTGGGTCGAAAGACCAAGTGGCCCACCGGTGCCTGCAGATGTTATTGCATCAGGCAAAGACCAGGTAGTCTTAGTAATGGAACCCGGCAAAGAAAAATAGCAGTATGTGCCCGCAGACAAATGTTACCTAAGAGAGTGATTTTCAACACTGATATATTTTTTTCTGGGTTTGCCTTGTACATCCTGTGTCTGGCTGGTGTAATTGGGGACTAAATGGACTCCGTTTGGGAGAGTCAAACGGCATGCTGCTACCAATGAGAAATGGCACATCTGTGCAGCGATCCATGGGAAACCGATGATGAGCAATAATGTCCGAATGCAGCCCTATGCCGATGCCGAAAAGCCAGCCAGACCGAAGAAATGGATTTCTGGAATGCGGCAAACATGTCAGGTGCAAGCGCGAACAACGTTGATGCCAGCTATGCAAGAGATGTCTTTAGGGCGGCGAACATATTCCCCGATGATTACCCAAACGGAGAATATGTGGACATATTAGGCACGACAGGCACTGAAAAATTACGCACTTTTGCCTTACTGACGTGCATCATGCAGACGCTTTGCTGACTACCTATTTAGTAGCAGTGCCAACGCCGGATCCAATCTTAAGGCATATTTTCGGCGTCATGCACAATGATTCTGCAGTTCAAGATTCTGATGTTAGACAATCCTTTTCCGTCTACGAGTACTGCAGATTTTTCCAAGAAACATATCGCAAATGGAGAAACCTGACACATATTAGAACTAACAACTTGACTCAAGGAGATGTCTGGTATTTTATGACCTGTCGACCGAGTGAAATTGGCAAATGCCAACAGCTGAATTTAACGAAAAATGGAAATCAAACTGTATCTGAGAAAAGATTATGTTCACGAGTTCCAAGCACATGTACCAGTGTGAACAATACTATGTCTTACAATCATACAGTAATAGCTGCCAGTCATCTAAATCATGTGAAACTTCCAACAGGATGGCTCTTTCATGTGGCAACATCACATACACTTACATTCCGGCTAACATTTCCGGAGGTCCATGTGCCTTAACTCGGTTAGGACTAATGATGTTCCCTTTACATCCAGCAATATTCCGAAGCAAAAGGTCAACTTTCGAATCTGTGGGTTTATCCCCAGATTGTGATTCACATGTGCATTTGCTTTCAGAGACTGAGGTTCTAGCACTAACCCTTTCATTGGTGAGAGTTTGGGGTTTAGCTGCTGGAGGTTATAAATCTTTAAATTAGCGTGTTTAGTAGTAAAAGGACGTATTCATACTTACCAAGCGTTAGAAGAGTTGCTTCTTGGTAGCAAAGTTGTTAGAAAAGCAGCTTTGCAAAACAGGGCTGCTGTTGATTATCTATAACTGAAACATAATTTGGGTTGTAACGCAGTTGAAAGTATGTGTTGTTTCAATCTAAGTGACCACTCACGATCCATTGAAAGTCATAGTCGAGGTTTAAGGGACCTCATTTCCCAAATGTCCAAAGATCATACTGGGAATTGGTGGGATTGGTTATTTTCATGGATTCCTGATATTGAGGGTACACTGCGATATGCCTTTGCTTGCATATGTATTATATTAGCGATCATAATAGTTAGTTGTTGTGTATTCAATGTATTCCTAACTTTGTTCTGATGTTTCGTCAGTTTCAAAGACCGACTCCTCTACCACTGGGCTATGGAAAGTAAATATCCAAGGGTGGATTGTGATGCTTGAGCTAAAACATGGCACTGGCGCGCAGTGCATTCTGGGAGCACTCAGACATAATGGATATTTATTCCATTCCTCAGTGGAAGCAGCACTTGCTGAAAACATGTTTTCAACGTTATTCGTTGCAGAGACTGGAATGCATGCCTCAGCCAAGGACACAGCGCTGGGAAAGCTAGGATCCACAGGTGCCGGCTGCTACCCGATAAGGTTTTTTATGGCTTGCCATGCCTGCGCCGAAGTTTCAAGCTGAGTTATGGAATTGTTTTCCATGGTGCTTTAGAAGAGGGGAGCGTTTTGCTCCTTGGGGGTTACTGTCGGTTGACCCGGCCGGCAATCACGGTCACTCATCAATGCGCAAGCGCTAATGCCAGAAGGTTCGAGAAATTACCTCCCCTTTGTAGGAGGGCATATATGCAGAGCTCTGGAAAGATCAGGTGGGAAAAGCACAAAGACCTCAGTCGGAGGGGAGACGCCTTGTTCCGAAATCCCAGTGGGTTGTTGTGCGCTTGGCCTGGCTGTTTCCGGGGTCTTACAGCCGCTTCTGGCGAGATGAGGAATTCAGTACGCCCATGGTGATGTATTCTTGCTAATTTACCATATTTTCTGTGATTCATTTCGGTGTTATCACTCATTGCTTATGTATGTTTAACTATGAATAAATAGCCGTATAAGTGCTCATTATCCTCTAATTGTGTGTGTGGTTGTAAGTCATTGCTTCGTCTACCTGCGTTCAAAGTATTTGTTCTGCAAGTGTACTGCTGATAAATAACTGTCCGTCCACTCTTGGCAAGCAATACATATGCCCAAGGAGAATAGGAGTTAGATTCTAGCTTGAGAATGGTTCCTGTTCAGAGATGGGTGCGGAAGGAGGATGTAAAAGTAATGCAGCTTTCCAACACATTACCAGGCTTCAACTTCACTCAATTTGGAGGTAGAGCCTCTGCCAGCATAGCTGTACGAAGATCTCGCCCCAAACCCATCCTCAAATCAAAAATGGATACCACTGCTTAATGTACAGGTGGGTTGACGGGAGAAAGCAGTTGCAAGATTGCTACTGCCAATGTCTCCTCTTGGTTAGTCTTGTCCACCCACCGAATGCCCAGGGAACTTCTATGATTCGAACTAGCAGTGGGAACCCCGAGGCTCACCAAGTCCTTGCCTTCAGCACCATCAGGCATCATAGGCGACCACCTGCCAGAAGCACTTCTGCGGGACAGATTGGACTACCTTTATTTCGTTCAGCTTCCGGCAGAACCATCACTCTGGTGGTTGCTGCGTGGCTGCCAGACTAGTAAATAGAGGCCTTAGTGTGAAGTAAACAAGAATGGGACCAGCCATCAAGTGGCAGTTGAATCTCAAAGGGGTACATATTAAAGATTTGACAATGAGGGGGGTTGGGGGGACTAACATTGGGGCGATAGTTAAGGGTTTGTATTGGTGGTTATTTAATACAACGTTTGCACTTACCGAAACATTTCATAAATATTAAAAGTAAAATCTATCATTCCCAAAGTATTTAAATCCCACCGAACTATTAAAATAGTATACAATCGATACAACAAAACTGGGTTAGACATTAAACCTAGACATTCAATGGTTAATCTAAAAATATTTACTAAGAAGTGTATAGCAGAAACTTGCCACAAATCCCAAGCGAAATTAGCTTCCCTACCATTAATTTTTCCCAAAAAAATGTCATTCCTTAATCTAGTGAAAGTATGTACGATTATACCAAAGTATAACAATCATAATGCATTCAGATTTTGGCATTCCGTATATAGGTGACGCAATGATCATTGCATAGTAGGCAGCATATTCTTGCATGACAAGGGCCATTCTCACAGGCCCCTTAACTTCTTTTGTTGGCAGCAAATTAAATCTAAACCCCATCAAAATGCTTGCATACCTTTTTTTGAAAAATACACAGTACTGTCGACTATCTATTGAAAGGAAACATCCCTTTATATTTTCCCAAATATGTCTCTCACAAATTAAACAATTAATTGTTCCTTCTTTGATGCTGGAGGGCAATCTTACAATACACTGGTTTACACTGGTTTCCTGAAGTCAAAATTCTATGACAAGACAGGAGGCTCGCATTATGCTTTATACTTTCTTTAATACTGCCATATCAGCATTTTAAAACTTTAACATTAACTTTATGTTTTCGTTTTTCTTACATGTTACTTGGAAAAAAACAAATCAAGTTACAAGTTTCGTACTTCAACAAAATTCAAACTGGGCTCTAGAAACCACGCTTCCCATAATCCTGAGGCCTTTGTAGTCAAGACCTCTACCCTTGCACCAAATCAGTGGCTAGATCGGGGTATAAACACTATTCCCCCCTAGGTCCATTCCTCTTTTTTTTGCTGCCATACTGAGATAAGTATTATGTCTTATTATATGCTCTATAAAAGTTAGCAATTGCCTATTTGAATATAATAGATATTAGAATGCCATTACTGTAAAGACTGGTAGGGGGTGTCTGTACTTACGCTCTCTATATGGTAGAGGAGAGGCACAGAAGACCCCAGCCAAGATTCTCTATCACGGTAGCAATGGACGAGCAATCAAGGCCTAGCTTCTCAAGAGGTGATGCAGACTGGTTCTTAAGTACAGTGTAGTCCCCGAACCCCCACAAAGGAATGTCCACACACTGTATTACTGAAAACACAGTCTTTATATAAATATTCAAAGGTATGTACACGATCACAATAACGCACTTTGTACTTGGAAGTCAATAATGATAAATATATACAATTCTAAAGTGGTACCACCAATGTTATCAAATCTCATTAAAGTGCATCAACTGTACGGTTAAAATGTCACGCAGATTAATAACAAGGAAACCAGCAATAGAGATAGGAAGTAACGCAAGATGGTTGAAACAGTAGGCAGAATACTGGCCCCGTACTCTAGACACAGTTCTGTGTGGAGACCCCCCCCCCCTTTCCCCACCTGGGCAACCTGTAAATAAAGATATATAGCACAAGCCCAGTCCATATGTTCAATAGTCTCACTTCTTCCTATTAAGGTTTTACCCCCCCCCCAAATGTACTTGGTGGAGTAGAGTTCTCCGCCGACGATGCGTCAACCGATCCTTCTTGAGTGCCTCCCTTTCAGGCGGGAGCCACGGATCGTCGAGAGGTGTCGGGGAACTTGGCGTTCGGTGTCGGGGAATCGACGGCCCTTCTTGAGTGCCCTCCCTTTAAGGCAGGAATCACGGGTCGTCGAACGTCTGATGGTGAACAGGGTGAACTACGGCAGGGAAGTGGCAGCTTCGTTCCTAGCGGTGCTCGTCGACGACAGAGCGTTGCCGTCCTGCAAGGAAGAGGCGTGCGGGGCACCTCGGTGACGATAGTTCTGGACCGCAAAGAGATGAAAACTGTGGCCCAGCAAGGGCGTCGAGTCGTCCGCGTCTGTGTGGTCTTTAGGTGGCGGGAAACCCACCAGTGGCTGCTCCTCGCGCGTCGACGGTCAGGCCTTCTCCAGCGGGTGACGATGCAGACGGGAGCGTCCGATGATCAATGAAAGTTCTTAGGCAAACGGGAGCATGGCGGCTTCGGTCGGCAACGGCTGTCGTCGACAGTGGTGGACAACAGTCCGAGGGCTTTTCCTTGGAGTTCCGCAGCAGTCCCCGTATTGGGTCAGCAGCCTGTCGAAGGGAGCGTTGGCAAAGATCAGCTGTGCACGATGGTCCCTCGTAGCTCGGGAAGAGGGTGCCTTACCAGGTCCTCTCTGGGTCAGTCCTTGGAAACACACCAGCCTTCAGATTGTGAATGAGAGTCACAGCACTCCTCCTCGTCCAGCAGGGCTTTGAAGGTCAAGTGTCAGTTACTCCAGTTACTCGTCGTAGTGGACTTCAGCTTCTGAACCCGATTCCTAGCAGTGAGAGGTCCGCAGATATACTGTTGATCTCTCATTCATTCCGCTGGGTCACACTCAAGCATCCAATCACAACTACGGGCATTCATGCAGGCAGGCAGCCAATCAGGCACACGAGGTATTCAGGCCATTCACTTCTTTCCAGACACTCACAACAAGTTATGTGTATTGGGACAAGTACCGAGCCATTCAACACTCCAAGCTGCATTCATACCGGTTTCAGGCAGTGTTGTCTCAGTCATTTTGTCAACCACCAGATACTAGACACCCACAACACAGAATGCATATTCGTCACACTCTGTTCACCCAGGTCCCACCCACAGGAGGTACCCACAACATACATCACCGGGAAGGCTCCAGCTAGTCTGGCCGGGCCTTCACAACAACACCATATACGGCATTTCCACCCAACAGCCAGTCAGGGGGAAGGGACAGAGTCAGGGCTTCCCAGGACTTTGGGAAAACAAGGTAATGGGTAATAGAAAGCAAGAGGCCACCGGGGCCATCTTGTTTTCCATCAGGAATCAACTGATCCCAATGGCAGGGCCGGGGTATCCCAAAATGGAGGATACTCCGCGCACCTGTCAAATTCAGCATGGAGCTGCCACCAGCCCATACCCTGCTCTGTGGGCCACCCACAGGTGCCCAAAAACATACACTAGGGGCACAGGGTTGTACCCCCAACCAGGGTTGCCATAAGGGTATCCCACGGGTCCTTTCACCAAACCAAAAGAAAGAGAGCTGCACCGCCAGGACTCCCACATGAACTGCTGCGCGGAAAACACGACAGAACACACGATAAAGCGCAGTAAAGGACAAGGATACGGAGGCCCTGTCCCTCCAATGCATTTCCAGCATCACAGTTACTATCAATGATATTTTAGATGATAGAATGACAAGTGTTCATTTAACAGCGTTTGTAGCGTTCAGTGTATGAGGTGCGCGCGCGCATATTACCCTTTACCCGTAGTAGTTGTAATTTCGACAGCCGACCAGTTCTCCTCAGGCGTATGAGCAAATTTGCGCACGCCGGCGAACACGAAAGCTCTATGACCCTCTATATAGCGAAACGGGGCGGGGAGGCGCGCGAGTCAGGGCCTGAGAAGAATTTTTCCACAAAAAAAAAAACTATTTTGTGGGAATTTTGCATGAATTGCATGAACTGTAGAGAACGTCGAGCAGTTCACAGACAAGCTAGAAAGGCACAGAGTGCAGTTAAAGCGAACTTTGATTCAGAGACTTAATTTACGGCTGACTCCCAAGAAGTTAGCTCTGCTAACAACATTCAATGGCTCACTCATCGCACCCCAAAGATTCTCAATCCACCACACCAGAGTGGAGTGAACAAGAGGGGAAAGAAGAGCCCACTTGGCAAGACACTGATTTATCCCTCAGCTGCAAGAGAGTTCTGGGAGATTCACTTTCACAAGCGGTCTCTCAGGGGGTGCAACCTTTGACTGAAAGGTTAGCAATGCTGGAAGCATGCATGGCGGAGCAGCAGGAACAGCTGGCAGCCAGGAAAAGACGGGCAGGCAGCCCTGGGTAAGTGACGTCAGCTGGACACCCTCAAAAGAGGGTTGAAAATAAGGGGTGTAAAAAAGCCCAAAAGAGTGCAGACTCTTTGACCCCCTCGGGCACAAAGGATAGGGTTAACTCTGTTCCCGAAAGCCAGAGCGACCCAGTCGCCAGATTGAAAGAAGCCTTTCTAGCAAAGTTGGCAGATGACCACAACAGACCCCCTGCCCCAGGGGTGGACAATTCAGGGGATTATGAAGAGGGATAGGGATACGCCCCCGACGACGAAGGGGGCGAAGAAGAAGATATTCCTCAACCCATTCCTCAAAATGTTCCCGAGGAGGAAGACAACATAATTGATATGTTTGACCCAGAGGCCATTAGACACCCAAAGTCATCCGAGTGGGTGCCCTCACCCAGAGTAGCGTTATACATGTCACAACACATCAGGAAGCCGCTGGACAGAGAAGTCCGATCCCGCATGCGATCAGAATGTCCACGCCCTGAGCTGCCTGGGAAGCTGGCGTATACACCAAAGATGGTCACTTTTGTTACCAAATACGCACAAGACATTAGGAAAGGTGTTGATCGAGCATGGAGAGGGTGTCAGGACAAGCTCCTGGACTTAGCAGGACCACTGGCAAAAATTATGGACCTAGTGGAAAAGTCAAAAGACACTGATATCCCAGTAGACAATCATGCCCTGGGTAACTGGGCAAAAAGAGCAGTATGCCTATTGGGTAACGCCAACTGCGCTCTCTCTTCGGAGAGAAGAGACGTCCTCCTAAAGATCAATAAAAAGCTCCGCGATCTAGCCACATATGAAGCGGGGGAAGGTGCCAAAGGTCTTCTTTTCAGAGAGGCCTTCGCGAAGGAGATGTCCCAATTTGTTGGTACATACACAGCTCTCGAGAAAGCCCAGAGCTCTATAAGGAAGATATTTCCAGGGCGTGTTTTTGCTGGGACCGGACGATTCAGAGGTCGCTCGTCCGGTCGCTACAACTATCAAAGAAGGCATCAAGGTCCACGCGTGCAATATTGGGAAAACCGTCAGCAAGACACCTTTTTCCCGGCCAGAGGAATACATCAAAGAGGCCGTAGAGGAAGAGGTTTGTTCCGTCAGCCCGGCGCAATAGGCGGTGAGTACAACAAATGTTCCGATCGGAGGGAGAACTCTCGGCTTTCTGAAAGAATGGCAAGCTTTATCAAGCGATGCTTGGGTTTTGCAAGCAGTAGCGGGTCTTCGCCTAGACTTCATAGGCATTCCAAGACAGGACAGAGAGCCTGCCCCCATTTGCATGCTGCGAGAACAGAATGCACTTTTACACAGCGAATTAAGCAAATTAGTAGAAAAGAACGCAATAGAGTGTGAGAGCACAGAAGGACAGGTTTTTCTCAGCAATATGTTCCTAGTGCGCAGAGGGGAAAAGATTTGTCCAGTCATAAACCTAAAAGATTTGAACAGTTGGCTGGAATACAACCATTTCAAGATGGAGGGCATACACCTCCTCCGAGACCTATTGCGTTCAGGAGATTGGCTAGCCCGCCTAGATCTCAAGGACGCCTATCTAGCAATTCTGATAGCAGCAGCCTTTTCGAAAGTACCTCCAGTTCCGATGGGAAGGAGAGATTTGGCGTTTTGCATGCCTCCCGTTCAGGCTGGCGTCAGCCCCTTGGGCTTTCACAAAACTGATGAAACCAGTAGCTGCAGCTATCAGGGAGAGGTGTATTCGTATGATCATTTATCTGGACGATATCCTAGTGATGGGTTGCAGCAAAGAGACCCTCACGAGAGATGTGCAGTGGATATTCAGTTTCCTATCATCTCTGGGGTTCTTAGTAAATTTAGAGAAGTCTCAATTAGCACCAGTTCAGAAATTGGAATTTTTAGGCTTCACCATAGATACGGTGAAAGCGATTCTGGACCTTCCAGGTCACAAAGTAAGAGCGATAAAGAAAGAGCCCATGACAGTGATTGCAAAGCGAGTTATTTCGCTTCGGAATCTGGCCAGAATAGTGGGTCTGCTAGCAGCTTCCATTCAAGCCATTTTCCCGGGACCGTTGCATTATCGAGCATTACAGAGGCTCAAAATCAGACATCGCCGCAAGGGTTGGAGATATCATCAGTTAGTGAACTTAGACCAAGAAGCCATGACAGAGCTACATTGGTGGCTGGAGAACATGGAAGCCTGGAACGGACGAGCGATTTTTGGAGACGTTCCAGAACTGACCATAGAATCAGACGCAAGCAGTTCAGGTTGGGGAGCCAGGTGCGAGCAAATACAGACAGGTGGGAAATGGTCCGACAAGGAATTGAGTCTCCACATAAACTGCCTCGAACGTCTAGCAGGCTCCTTCGCAGTTCAGGCATTCACGAAAGACAAAATAAGGTGCTGCGTATTGCTCAAGATGGACAACATCTCAGCAGTCCGCTACATCAACAAATTAGGAGGAACGAAATCCAGAATGTTAGCAGAACTAGCGAAGGATTTCTGGCATTATTGCCTTCAGAACAACATTGCAGTAACCGCAGAATACCTTGCAGGGAGCCAGAACGGTATAGCAGACTGGAACTCTCGATATCTTGTAGCCTCCAGCGATTGGAGACTACACCCTCTAATTTTCAAGCGCTTGCAAGACATATGGGGACCCCTAGATATAGATCTATTTGCGTCCAGACTGAATGCACAGACACAGAAGTACTTCAGTTGGAGGATAGACCCGGGAGCAGCGGGTACAGACGCCTTTCTGCACCCATGGAACAGAGCAGTCCACTATGCCTTCCCGCCATTCGCAATGATCCCTAGCGAACGTCCGCAGAGACAAAGCAGAAGTGGTGATGGCGCTGCCCTGTTGGAGAGCATAGGCCTGGTTTCCAGTAGCGAAGGAACTTTCTACGGATTTTCCGAGGATAGTTCCGAACATCATGGGCCTTCTACTCGACCCGACCCGACCGGCCGAGTCCACCCGCTGATAGAAGCGGGTTACTTGCAGCCGATTGCCTGCAGGGTTTCAGGAGAAGGTGGAACTTGCCATGAATTTCGGACCTCGCTGCAGATTGTATCTGAGATTCCTGGGCGCCTTCCACCGGTAGGAGCTATAACACGGCTTGGAACAGTTGGGTGCAGTGGTGTTCAGAACACAGTCTGGATCCCATTTCAGCACCTCTGGTGAACGTCCTACATTTTTTGGCTTCAAAGTTTAAGGATGGTTGTGCTTACAGAACCATAGGTGTGTACAGATCCGCAATTTCAGCAGGGCATAACAAAGTGGAGAATAATCCAGTAGGAGAGCACCCTGCAGTCCTCCGTCTCCTCAAAGGTCTAAAATTGAGAAGACCGCCGGAGCCAAAATATGCGATTTTATGGGAAGTTGGAGACGTTTTTCAGCTATTCCTTAGGTGGCCAGAAAACTAAGCATTGTCCCGTTCACAATTGTCAGGCAAATTGGCTATGCTCCTGTGTTTAGTAGCGTGCCGGAGTGTATCAGACGTAAAAGCATTGGAGATTGATAGAAAGATATTTTATCCAGAAGGAGTGGTGTTTACTATCGCTAAAAGAACAAAGACCGACTTCAGAATAATTTCCTACTTAGACCGCGCGGCGTAACCCAGTTGCTTATAGCGCGTAGGAAGCCTCACCATGCAGTAGCGACAGCAACCATTGTGAGATGGGTGAGGGAGATCATGCAATGGGCAGGAATAGACATCTTTATTTGGTGCACATTCCGCTAGGGGAGCAATGGCTTCTAGAGCGTTTGCGATAGGAGAGTCCTTGCAAGATATTATGAAATCAGCAGATTGGTCTTCTGAATCCACCTTTAAGACTTTTTATTTTAAACCAGTATCGGATATACCGAATAGAGTGATAGCAAGCTTTGAACAAGCATAATGCGAGCTTCCTGTCTTGTCATAGAATAAAGATTACCCAAGCTAATAGCTCAGGAAAGTCTTCATTCTATTAAAGACAAGGAGGCGAGCATTATATCCCACCCGAGATGACTAAAATGAATGAAATTGTGCAGCATTGTGTAGCATTTGTAGTTCATTCCCACCCTCATGTGAATTGTTCTGTTCTCATAGGAGACGATCAGAAGACTGCGTGAGCAAATTGAAGTATGGACCAATGATCTTCTGGCAAGTTGTCCCCGTTGGACCGATCAGTCTCGCCAGCTGCGGATCAAATGCAGAGCTTATGGATTGTCTGTAACATATTCTGGACTCTCTGTGGATCTAGAACTCTGATGGCAAAGAAAGAGGAATGGACCTAGAGGGGGCGGGGGAGGGGGGCAGGGGAGGGAAGAGTGTTTATACCCCGATCTAGCCACTGATTGGTGCGAGGGTAGAGGTCAGGACTACAAAGGCCTCGGGATTATGGGAAGCGTGGTTTCTAGAACCCAGTTTGAATTTTGTTGAAATACGAAACTTGTAACTTGATTTGTTTTTTTCCAAGTAACATGTAAGAAAAACGAAAACATAAAGTTAATGTTAAAGTTTTAAAATGCTGATATGGCAGTATTAAAGAAAGTATAAAGCATAATGCTCGCCTCCTTGTCTTTAATAGAATGAAGACTTTCCTGAGCTATTAGCGTGGGCAATCTCTATTATCATCAACTAGGACCATCTCTTCCACATCAATAAGATTGTGAAAATAAAAAACAACCCTTAAACAGGCCAATGATCCTCATTTCACCTTCTAGTGTGATCTTTTTAAAATATTTGCTGTGTATCCTTCACATTTAATTCTCACATTTAGCATTAACCGTGAAGCCAACAAGGAATTTAAAGCAAGTCCACACCTTTTAACGTGTACCAGAAGGCAATGTTGTAAACTCCAAGTTTCTTAATAGATAGCCCTCAGGCTTAATTAACCAGTCCCATTCTGCTCCCAATTCAATTTCTAGTCCATTTATTACCTATGCCATTATTTTTTTATTTGCTATTAAAGGTGGATACCATGAGAGTTCACTATACTCTTTGTCCATTCTTTTTAACTTAGCCTCTGTGGGACATGTATTCCTTATCCTGACCCAAGATGATTTATCAAATATCCTAGTTACTATAGATAAGAAAAAACAAATAAACATATTCTTGAACAATGTCTAGGAGGTTCACTATGTTAACATCCTTTTCTATTAGTTCTCATTTGCATTATTTGGATCTATTCAAAATTCTATTCCAGAAAATGATCATTTGAATACCTACTTACAGTCTCTAAACGGAGCTGAAAGATACTGGCCTTCCGCAGAACAGACAATGACCCTAGATTTGACAGAGAAATGTCAACCTTAAACTAACTCTGCTCAATACAGATTAAAGAGACAGAGTGCAAAAGAAACTGCTTTAAGCCTCTTGGCATCTGAATACTAGCTGAGAGGTCCCCCCAGACATTAAAGATCAAAGTTCTGATCAAAGATCAGAGTTGTAATATTAGGGGCATACACATCTTTTACTCAAAACAAAGTTGAAGTAAACCCACAAACGTGTGTCCAAGGGCCTTTTCTGAAACCCATCTGTTTGTAATTCAGAATATAGATTTTCCATACTACCGTTCAGGAAAGTCACAATTCTATTAAAAACATGGAGGCAAAGTATTATGCTTCTCTTACTTTAATGGCAGAAATAACACCTTGAAAGTAACTGTGAAAAAACATGAACCAACCACAACTGAACTGCATTTCCAAAAATCACGGGGAAAAAAGGGTAGTGTCATCCCAAACACATGTAACAGTCCTTGGCCAATCATGTCCTGCCTGGGGTATAAGTGCCACTTCCCCTGCATTGACATCCTCTTCTTTTTATTTTTTTAATATAGCTGGATAAAAACAGCAATATACCACAACAATCATATTCAAGAAAAGAACATTTTGTTTTTTTTACATAATATCTAAAACTAAAAACAACTCAATTCTTACAGAATTATAACAATCATAATTTTTTTAAAAATCTCAGGTAAGTATTCAACATGAGACATTTTGACGAAGGGGGGGGGGGGATCTACAATGTCCAGGTGATTAGACAAAAGATGAACTCATTTAGTTTTTTCGTTCTAAATAGGTCTCCGACAAGTTGAGAGCTTGCATAAGGTTAACCATTGCACTATTCACCATAAATCGACAGTCAAACAAAAATCTCCACAGCATTTCAGAATTTAACGCTCAATATTCAGTTAAGAAATGATGAAAACATTTAGATCTCAGATCCACCAACACCGGGCAATCGACTATCAAGTGCTTTATGGTTTCCGACTCAGAGGGATGCCAACAAAATCTGCATCTATTGCTTTGGGTCATTTTACGGTTATACAAAACATCATTTGTATACCAGAGATTCATGGTCAATCTCATACATGTATCTGAATTGGGTATCCGGAAAACATGTAAGCTAAGCTTCCGAAGAATATCATTTTTTCGTCAAGAATGCTCGTTTTACAAACTGATGTAATGTTGAACATCGATCCATAGTTCTAATCCAGTCGCTTAACCAGAGTTTTTTCTTTACTCTAACCAGGTCAGTAATGAGTAAAATAGGTTTGAGCTCCTCATTTTTCAGAATTTGTTGGATTATAGTTCTCCAAGATTGCATCTTTTTGTGCTTGGTGGCTAAATACATATTTTGAAAGGGTATTCAGAATACCATAGGGTTTTGTCGACATCAAATACTTTCTATACAATGATAACATTTTCCATTGATAAATAGCGTACAAGGACACGGTTCCCAGTTCATGTCGTATGATGCACATAGGGATTGTCTGGGTTAACATTAGCACATATCTCCAGAACACTCCCTCATGTCTTTGCCAATACATTTCAGTCAGTCATACAGCTTCTTGTCTCAGACCCATACCCAAGGAGGGGAGCAACCATTTGTTTAAAAAAAAAGTGATGGCCGGGCTAAGAGAAAACTTCCCACATCTCGCCTGTATAATCTTGGCCTGAGAGGAGGCAGTTTCTGTTGCAAGTCGTCATGGAATGGGATGTCGGAAGGTTGATTACTCATCAAAAGGCCCAGATATTTATATTCCTGAACCACCTCCAATGTCGCATCCTGCAACAGCCATGGAGAGGTGATGCAAAGCTCCTGTACTTCAGTCCACAAAATCCAAACCCAAAGCAATTCCACTAGCTGCATACTATCCCCTTTCAAGCTCTCACAATGTCTTTGAATCCACACCTGAAACTAAAGTGCAAAAGAACCATCTGTAACTATCAGATGAGCCATGCAGCTGTCATTACATAGCAGCTGTCAAATTTAGACATTAGCTCATTCACAATGTCAAACGTATCGTATTCTTAGTCTGCTCTCAATGAAGCCCACAGGCATACACTAATGTGCCAACACTCTAGCCAATCAGTTTCCTTTTTTGCACGGGTGGGCTAATACTTTGCCTCTGTGTCTTTAATAGAATCATGACTTTCCTGAATGTTAGTATGGAAAATCTGTATTCTATTTCAAGACCAGTGGCCTGCATTATGCTTCGTCAAAGCTTACTTACCACCAACGACACTACTTGGTCAATCGGCTTAAAGTAGAACATCTCGATACCGACTGTCGACCAGTCTGCTGCTTGCATTATGTCTTCCAGCCTTGAACCTACCGGATACGCCTTTAAAGCCATGGCTCGTCTCGCTGAATGTGCTACGAAGGTTTGTGCATCCAGGCCGGCCTCGTCCATGACCCACCCAACCAGTGTTGCACAAATAAACGCCTTGAAAAAGGCTTGGTCAAGCCCATCAAAAGCTGGGTCTCCCGGGGGACCCAAGGTTTGTTGTCTCTGTTTCATAAACCTTGAGGCACTTCACTACGCAGAGTTTTGGCTGCTGAGGAAAGTTTGGATAGGACACCAACGCTATACCTGTTTTAGCACGCCTGACCATGTTTAACTTATCCTGGTAACCTCAAGGACCTTCACATCCAACACTCTTTTGCAGGAAATTAAACATAAAAGTCATCAATTTGGCCGTCAAGGTTTTCCAAGCCAAAAGCTCAATCTTAGGCCATCTCAGGAAAGGTTTTAGAACCTCCTTGACATCTGAGGGTTTGGAATATTTGGGCGCAGGCGGCTTCGAGAGCCACCCTCCTCTCATGAGCCTTCTAACTAGTGGATGTTCTCCAATAGGCGTACCCTTTATGGCTGCGTGTCCTGCTGAGACTGCTGATCTGTATACGTTTACCTTCCTATAAGCTTTCCCCTCTGCTGCTAGTTCGGAAAGGACCACTTCTACCACATCAGCCTCAACGGGTTCTTCGTTCCTCTCCATACACCAAGTACGCCAACCAGCCCAAGCCGCTCTGTATGATTTGGCCGTGCCTGGTGCCCAGGAACAAAGGCCTGGCTTTCCCCAGGAATTCCGGAATCTTCCATGCCAGCCATCGCCTCATCATTCTGTCTCGCATCATCTCATCATTCTGTCTCGCATCATCGGATGGAATTCTCCTGCTAGATTCTGAATAATGTGTGGAATTCCGGGAAGTAACATAGGAAGCTCCATTGAGAGCTCCAGGAGAATCGGGAACCAGGCCTGTGCAGGCCACAGCAGGATCATTAGTACTAGCCTGACTGCTTGCCTGCGAACTGTTGCAAGCATACGTGTGATCATGACGAATGGGGTGAAAGGCATAATCTGTGTCCTGTCCCCATCGCTGGAGAAAGGCGTCCATTGCTCCTTTGCTGGGTCTGGACTCCAGCTGACGGTTGAGCATCGTTGCAAACAGATCTGTCGTGCACAGACCCCAAATCTATCAGCCTCCGGAAACGCTGCGCTGTCCAACTTCCAGTTGTTGGTGTCCTTCAGGTGCCTCGAGTTCCAGTCCGCAACGGTGTTCGCCAACCTTGGGAGGTATTCCGCCTACACCAAGATGTTTCGTTCCAGGCAGTAGTGGCAAAACTCCATGGCCAGCTCCACTAGAACCCGAGAGCATGTACCTCTGAGATGGTTGATATACCTCACTGCCAAAATGTTGTGCATCCTGAGGAGGACGCAGCAAAATCAAAGAGGTGATGGCTGGAAGGTTTAGACTGAATCTTAACCACTGGCGTTGCTCTGGGCAACCTTCCAGACCATCGTTCTTCACCTGCCAAGCCATTACAGAAGGGGAAAAAACATATGCAAATCAGGCTTGGTCCCACCCCAAAAGAGGCAGTCCAGCCCGAACTGCTAGGTCACATCCCTTCTGCACGAGACCACAAGCATCCCCAAACATGTTTCGGCATTGTTGGGCCTCACCAGCGAGGAGTAGCTTGGGTCTCTAGGCTCAGCAGGCACGGGACCCACGTCTGGGCATACCCGTCCCACTCGGGGTGACAAAGCAAAAACAAAGAGGTGATGGCTCGAAGGTTTAGACTGAATCTTAACCATTGGCATTGCTCTGGGCAACCTTCCAGACCAGGAGGACACAGCATTTCACTGAACGGGGGCCGGGGGGATCGGGGCAAGTGCCTTGATCGTGAACAATCCCGCTAGCAACTCCAAAAACAGTTGATGTGGTACTTCAGTTCCTCTCCCCCTGTGGTCAGAGATCCGCAATGGGGTCCCCATCCTTGCCTGCTGGCATCCAACTCACATCCCGGGCGCACCAAAAGATCACACTTGTTCCAGGCTGCCATATGGTTCAGCCACCACTGCATTTCCGTGCATGCTTTGCTAGAAATTGGAACCTTCTGGACATAGGACAGCCCCCTGCATAGGTGCTGATCTTCATCCTCTGGAGTGCTCGGTAATGTAGCGGGCCTGGAAATGTTGCTTGAATGGACGACGCTAGCAGACTTACTATCCGGGAAATGTTCCTGAACTACACTGTTTTCTTCGCTGAAATCTCTCTGCAAATCGTGTGGATTTTCTGTGTCGGCAAGCTCTGCGACGCTTTGATCATATCCACTGTGAACCCCAGGAACTCTAGCGCACGCATCAGCTGCGACTCCAACTTTTCCCAGTTTATCTAGAATCCTAGATCCTGCAACAGGGGCGTAGCTCTCCTGGCTTCGCTGTCCAGCTCCTTCTTGTCCTGCGCCATGATTATCATATTGTCGAGGTATACGATTAGCCTTTTGCCTAGTTCTCCGATGTGTCCTACTACGGGTCTCGTAAGCTTAGTAAAGGCCCAGGGCGCCAATGAAAGCCCGAAAGGAAAACTCCCATGCTTGTCCTTCCCAGTCGAAGCGCAGGAACTTCCTGTGTTGGGAGCAAACGGGAACAGACAAGTATGCATCCTTGAGGTCAAGCTGGATTAGCCAATCTCCGACTTGGAGCAGGTCTCCGAGGAGATGTATCCACTCCATCTTGAAGTGCCTCTAGACCAGGAACTCGTTCAGTCTCTGGAACCGGCCCGACTGTCTTTCCTTCGTACTCGCACTAGAAACAGGTTTCTGTAAAATCATGGGCACTTTCCTTGCACTTGGATTTGAAAGGGGAGTTTGAAAGAGCTCTGCAGAAAATTCTAGGTGAAACCCTTGTACTGTTTGCAGTACCCAAGCATCGTTCCGGATGTCGCGCCGGCATTGCAAGCGCGGCTCTAGCCGCCCCCCTAACAGCGCTTGCCCGTCTGCGTCCCTCACCTGTGGGGGCTGGCAGCTGCCTCGGGGCTCCTCTCCATAGACCGCCTTAGGCGCGTCTTCCTCACGACAGGAAGAATGTATCCTCTGGCATAGTAGCTTCCGTGTCCACCTTGAGACCTTTGCTGTTCAAAGACTTGGCTGGACGAGCAGCCTCAGCCTCGCCCAGCCCTGTCGAAAAACCTGGTACTGAAGACGCTCTTCATGGACGTGCGTGCCTTTTCTAGTGCTGCGTATGTCACCACAGATCTTGCCATCTCCTTAACAAAGGAGTTTCCAAAGAGGAGAGCCTCCGCCTTACCACTGGTCTCAGTATTGGCGAGGTCTGCATGCCTGGGATCGATCGTGATGAGGACGCTCCTGGGCCTCTCGATGGATGGTGCGCAGTTGGCGTTACTAAGCATACAGATGGATCTCTGTGCCCATCTCAGTAGGACATCCGGATTCACTGACTATTATCCCTCGCTGCATGGGCCATCTCCTTTATCTTTGCCAACGGCCCTGCCAAATTAAAAACTTCATCTTGGCAGGTACGCCAAGATCTATCTATCCCATGTTTGGGATCTTTGTGAAATGTACCCATAAAGGTAACAATCTTTGAATTGAGGGATGGGGTTGCTGTCAGATAGCTTCCCATGGAAGATCTTGGGCATTTTACCCTGAGCTTAAGCCTGGATTCCTTATCCAGCGGCTTACAGATCCTCTTGCGAAAATACTTTGCCACTTTCGGTGTCAGCTCCCAGCTGGTTGACCTGCGGTTAATAAAAGGTCCTCTGGAAAGGATTCTTCCTCCTCCTCCCTCTCTGCCTCCGGCTCGCTTCGACGCTACGCTCCTAACCTGGAATAAGTGGCGTCAGAGGGAGGAGGCGCAGGATGCAGCTCTCCTGTAATGTGTTGGGAAGGAGAGGAGTCTTTCCCACCCCCCGAGGTGCTTTAGAGCGAGGAGAGTCCCATAAGTAGACGTGCAATGTACCAGGGGAAAGGGGCGTGCTAAGAAACCTGGCCCGAGTACAACATCACAGATAAAGAGACACCATTTTTTAGTTATTGTAAACACATTCATTCCTGCATGGCTGTGCAGTAAAAGTAGGCCTGGCGAAGAAACTTGAACAGAGTCCTAGCACAAGAGATAAAATAAGCAGTGTTGTATAGCAATTTGCTATGCAATTCTGTAGGTTTGCTAATATAATTTTCGGATGTGTAGCAAAGAAAGCTATTTAAGTTGCCCTGTTCAGTGAAAGCACAGCTCACCCTGCATTCCTCCCTTGCCCTCAGAGCTCTCCACCTTTTTTCCTCTGTTCACTGCAGTAAACATCTCCTCCACTAGTAACTGCCAAAGGCCTGTGTGGGAGTGCTAGTCAAGGATTATTTTTCTTCAGATAATTGCAAGCTCGAGAGGCATTCTGGGGTGGCAGTGGTGCACCTAGAAGCGGAAGAATATGAAACCCTAGTAACGCAAAGACTACCCATGCACTACTCAGCACAGGCAACAGGGCGCTTCTATCAGCGCTACAAACTCTGAGCATCAAAGGGATGTTACGTAACTATCTATTCAGACTCAGCATACATCACCATGACGGTGCACACTGGTCTCTCGCACTGGACGAGAAGGGTCTTCCAACGAGCAGACTGATCCCTCGTACAACATGCAGGGCTATGAAATGCCTTGATCTCCACCCTGACAAAACCATCTGCAATGGCAGTCATGAAATGCACCGCACATTCCAATAACACTAACAAGGACTCCTTGGGAAACGCAGCTGCAGAGGCGGCAGCCAAAGTGGCAGCATACCTCCCAGTACCCACTCCTACCGACTATGTTGTTACTACCACTACACAAACAGAGAAAGACCCATACACAGCACTGTCCACATCACAAATAGTAGAGCTCCAATGTAGAGCTCCACAGGAAGAGAAGGACATTTGGCTCAAGCGCAGGTGTGCATAATCACCGACTGATCTCCTACAGAGACAGCAATGCACAGGGAAGGCAGTAATGCCCATGTAAATTGCTACAAACTACCCCCCACGGTTCAAAACAACACATTGCAGCAGACCTACAGGATTGTTTCTTAACAAATCTCCAAGAACAACCCTCAACAATGGTCATACAATGCACTACATGCCAAGTGTGTAGCATTGGAATGTCTCACCGCACCTTACGGGGTACCTTTCCCCACCCCATTGGGCCATTGGGCCATTGCGCAAGCTCCATACTGATTATGCGGACATAGGCGAGAGATGTAACGGAGTACAATAACTCATTGTAGTAGTGTGCCAATCCTCACGGTGGGTGGATGACGGCTCCTTTGCCCACCCAGATGCCAAATGTGCCGCAAAATTCCATGTGTGCGAAGTGTACTTCCGGTGGGGGGTGTGCAATGCTTTAAGATCTGATAATGGCACCCATTTTAAATTAGCTCTTAAAGGAAATCACAACATTACTAGGAATAAATCACTGCATGGGATCAATGTATCACCGCCAAGCCAATGGTTTTATGGAACGAATCAACAGCCTTCTTAAAAGAAAGCTATTCAAACTCTGAAACACCCTGAAAAAGAACTGGGTGCATGGTTTGCCCCTGGCTCCATTCAACTTGCACAGTTAGCCAAGTAAGGACCACCACCTCCCACCATATGAGATAGTGACAGGTAGGCGTATGCGCATATATCCCCTGTGAGGAGGGCAACAGATGCCCACAGAGCTGCAACAGTTCAAGGAATACTTGACAAACTCAAACATGTGCGATCAAATATGTCTCACGACAAATCACACCAACTCGCCCAGACGACACCCAAAACACTATAGTTCCACTAGCAGACACAGCACCAGCCCAACCACGGTTGCCGGGGGAGCTAGTATATGTTGGAGGTTTTGTGCGCAAGTGGAACAATCCCAGGTTCCATGAAGCGGTGTTTTCCACCCTTCTCGCAGTAAAGGTGAAAGGGCTTTGATATTGGATACACCTTTCAGACCTTCGAAGGGCACCAGCGAATTCCTGATCAGTAACCTGAAGTTAACACAACCTTGTGCACGCTGTGCATGTGGGCCCCCTTCCCCTGACCGCTTCCCGATACTGACTATTCCTCCCAGCCCTCCCATCTGACCAGATTGGTCATCGCTTCCTCTCCACAACACAGACCTAATGACCTGGTGTTCTGCGTGGCCCCAGCGCCATTACCATCACAAACTCAGGCAAGGCGAGTGCCTTCCTGCCCCAGCCCCATAGGCATCCCGATGCAATATCTTTATGTTTAATAGTGCTTTAAAACCAGCACCTTGTGCGCGCTGTGCACGTGGGCCCACTTTCCCTGACTGCTTCCCGGTACTGGTTATTCCCCCATAAATCTATTCATGACTGGACTGTAAATGTTAAGCCCCGAGGACTAAAGGGCTGAGGACTTCACTGTTTGGCTCTGGCGAGTGACTTTATCACTTGGAGAAGGAGAAGGAGAGAGTGAGGTGCGTGTGCCTGTACCTTTAACAACTGTCCAACTGACCAAGTCACCTAACCGGGTCACCAGGTACAAAAGGCCGCCTCCACCACCCTTGCGGCGTTAAGCCCTGAGGACTAAAGGGCTGAGGACTTCACTGTTTGGCGAGTGGCGCATCACAGATGATGGACCCATCAAATCTAACCTTAAGGACCAGAGCTCAATTAAAACGTATGGCCAATCCTGAGGATCTCCCTGCTAAACGCGCTTGTCAAAAACAGGTGAGCCAATACTTTTCCTGTCGTTCAAGGTCGGAAAATACCGAATTATTTGAAGAACAAGCCGTACTGATGCCAGATGATGTATTTCATCCTTTGCAAAATTAAGAGGGTTCAGCCCCTACTCCAGACGCAGTAGTATCTCCCATTCCAGGCCACTCAGATAGACCTCATCTAACTCCTGTGTCTAATAGTACTAAGCAAGTAGAGGGAAAGAGTCAGTACTTGACGCAAAGCGTAACTTGTCTGAACTGTACAGTCTTCAATCCGGTCATTGCCTTTGATCCTGACTTACCGGCAGGAGAGGATGAGCTGAGTGCCGCCCTGGGGACGGTGGGTGGACGTCGAGCGGCGGGTATGCCGGTCCTTGCTGTGGCCCCCGCTCGCGTTGCGGCTGTGGTGGGACCGCCGGCATCGGGTTTGCAGTCCGCGACCGAGGACGCTCCTGACGACACTGCTGGGCGGAGTCAGGTAGCTGATTCGGCGTGCGGGTGCGACGTCGCTTCTGGAGACGCCAAGGATGCGCAGCGCTTGCTGGACAGGGCGGGGGCGCGTTAGGTCAGCTGCGTTCGTGCCCCTCCCGAGGCTGCACGGAGGCAGAAAGCAGCAACTGATGGAAGCAACACTGCTGATTCCGAGGTAGGTGTAGTCCGAGTCAGAGGTAGGTGCAATTCCCGATGCTATGGGAGGTAGAAATATGACCTTAATTGGAACTTTAAACAGAGATCAATATGACATGGCTCCATCCATACCGAAAACCCCGATCCCTGAGGAAACCTTAATGGTCACTCACTTTGAAGCACCCGCTTTTGATTCACAAATAGGATGTGCGCAGGGGGGGGGAGCAATGATGGCCCTCCCTACTTTTATAAAAGAAACTCCTTAGAGGTGGTATCCTCAGTTTTATAAAACTTGATCAACTTAAATAAATCCTGCTCAAGTAAACGGATTGTGGCATCCACCCCGGTGCAGGATGTGATGCCCAAAGCACCCCAGAAAAGGAACTGCGTTAACATCACTGATGTAAATCGAGACATATGGGGATCTGGCAACTATAAAAGACCCAAAGCGGGAGTGACTATCTTCGGATGAGTCAGTACTGTCACATAATGGCAATGTGGCAGACTCCCAGAAAAGATTGCCTTTGCATGTTAATGTAGTACTCACACCTAGGACTAGTCCTCAAATCCAAGTAAGCCATTCTTCAAATGGTGAAGACTCGGCAGACGATTCCACCACAAGAGACTCGTCATTCATTGAGCGCCCATTTGCAAAAATTCGGCGTGAAAGGACACGTTTTATACGAGCAGCCCGTGACCCACAGGAGAGAGGAAGAGGGGGGGGGGGGATGTCCTGCCCCATGTGTACACATACCTGCAAATGAGCTTCTAATAGCCCTTATATCTGCAATGGCAATCTCCTTAACGCCTTTCACTAAGTTGTACGAAACCCTAAATGAAAATGTGAAGGACGTTACAACCTTACTGGCTATGATGAACTCAAAGGTGATACATTTGGAAGTATCACACAGCGAACAAAAGTCCAAACAAGAAGAACTAAATTAAAAAATATTGGCAGGCATAGATACATTAGACGATGTTAAATGGAACGACAAATTGATAAAAAATTGTTTGCAGAGGTTGCGAAAGAAGCTCTGTCTCTTTTTCGAAAATCATTGACAGCTCAAAGAGGAGAGGAGCTGGGTAGCGGCGGCTACATGATAGATATGACAATGTCCGAGCAGCCACGTGCTGTAAAAATTCCATCCAATTCCGTTAAGATGGCCAAGAAGGCTGCCTGCCAAGTGCAGCCAGCGCAACCCGTGAAACAGTTCGTCATGCCATCAGAAAGCCTTGTAGCGGAAGGGAATGCCTCACTTATCCCAGGGCCTAACTTCGCCTTCGCTGTAACCGTGGTAGAAAATTTGATTCACCTCAGTGGGCCACAGAGCAAAAGCGATGGGCAGTCTAACTTATTGGAAATGTCGTTTAATACCGCATTCCTGCAAGCCAAAAATGCATCAAATCCTGCCTTATTGGATACTCAAAAGGCATCTGGTTCACTTCCTCCGGTGAAAGAGGTGGACCTGGCGGTTGGGATGAATGAAGGACCCGCTGTTATCAGTAACTCCGAAGGACTATTTCCTATCTTTGGAAGCCAAGATGTAGAAGCTTAAACAAAAGCCAACATGGATGCGAAAAAAAATCCACCCCGCATGGGGAAAAGCAAAAGAATTTACCAGCACGTAAAAAATCTCAACAAAAAGGAGCATGAAAATTCCTATGTAACCTTAATATGTTCCAACTGGTAGACAAAGCAATCACTTCTAGTCTGAAATTAGCGGACACAATTAAAGAGAACTCAGTGGGTCAACCACAAACAGTGGGAAATAAGACGATATCCGTAGAAAATTTACCAAGTGAAGAAGAATTGGCAATTCACAAAGAGTTAATGGATTTATCAACTTATGAAGCAGTGGAGCTAGTCAATGTTGAACCTGTAAAAGTCCTGCTCGTTGCCCCAAGCTCTCAAAAAAGTGCTTCATCGTCAACAGTCTCAAAACCGTGCAGCGAGCCCAAGAATTTGGCAAAAGAGCCCTCACACCCCAAAAGAAACACTCCTCAATCAATCCAGATTTTACCCTCTATTATAACACGAGAGAACAACGAGAGGTCATGTGAGTTGGTGCCACTTGATGGAGAAGTAGGGGTGGAAGATTTGGAACCTAGGAGCCCAGAGTTCATTACGCTACAAGCGAAATGGGAAAGACAGATCGAGCGATCAGAGGAAGTATCAAGATTTTGGTGGAGCCGGCCAATGCTTAGTAAACGGGGTGATTTTCACAAAAAGAAATGAAGTGCCTGCTACGACAGCCTCTGTCGCCTCTCTACTCATACCGCAGAAATGTGACCATCACCAGATCGAAATGTTAAAAAAAAAACAAAAGACTGAGAACCGGCAGGAATCAGCCAGATCCCTCGAAACAACTACTTTGATTAAAATCATGCTGGAGAGGCTGGGAGGTGGCGATAAATTAATCATGAACAGAACAAACGTGTTAAGATTGCTCTATCACATACCTCGGCTCCAATCTTTAGATTCGAAAGATCTAAACATTGTAGAATTCCCAGATGAGTTGTGCACCGACAAGGTGATTCTGCATGTAAACTCTAGTATAATTGCGAATGTAATTCTAGATGCAGATGAAGAGCTGCTATTGTTGGGCTTTGATACCTACAAAGTAACGGAACCGGAAAGGTGCAACAAAACAGTGAAGAATGATGGAATAGGTGTCCCATGGCATATGCAAAAGGAAAGGTCATCGTCTCTGGAGTCCTCGCAAAGCATCAAAGCAATCGATCAGATTCAGCAGGAGCAGCGTGGTCAGCGTGGCTTAATCCGTAATGAGCGACATTCTGTACCCACACCTCAAAGTACAGTGGCCGTTGAACAGGTGGAGGCAGCTAGAACTAGCCCGATGCAAAAATCAAAATAACCATAATTAATGGTGTGCCAGCATTCAACCCCGCGGCAATGATACCAAGTAGCCTAAAAGAAAATGAACCAATGCAAGAATGGAATTGGCTGGCCTCAGCCTTCAACGCCAAAGGGTTCAGCTAATGTTCAAAGCCTAGCGCGGCCCAGGAATGTTCGTTTGCATCGTGGAACACGCGCGGCTTTATTCATCTTTTAAACAACGATTGGCTGCAAGACTTACACCTGATATGTCTGCAAGAAACTTGGTTGTGCGATTTGCCAGTGATCTCCGAATTCGAATGTGCCTTGAATCCAGCTATTAAAGCTGACAAGGGGCGGCCGTTAGCAGGGCTGTTAACGATAATCAAACGGTCTTCAGGGTACCGGTTGATAAATTCTATAGACTACACACCCTACATTCAAGTTTGTGAGATAAGAAAACTCATGGATAAACCAATGGTGTATGATGTGATCCACATAATTAACGTATATTGGAACCATCGATGGACCGGGTCTTATGGAGGAAGGTTTCCTCCATAATTGATAATCTGCTCGAATCATCCAGTGGAACTGGCCCGATACTCTGTGGCGACTTAAATATTGCCTTTTTTAAACCACAGAGTGTCAACAAAGGTCACGTAGCTAAAACCTGGTCAGATGAAATGAACGCAAGAGGTTTGTCAATGTTAAATGGCTGCACCCAAGGAGACATACCAGCGAAGCCCACATGGCAGCGCGAAAGCCACTGCTCTATCATTGACTATATCCTTGTTTCTGATACGATGCATGCAAGAATAAAAACCCTGAATATTCGTGCAATGGACAATAGTGACCATAAAATGCTGGTATTGAAATTTCACGACACAAAAAGGCGTCCAAAGCAAAAAATGGAGCTCAAAAGTGGTGGTTGAATCTAATCGCCTACGTGTAAGACTGGAAGAACACGAGGTGGCCAACATATGCTCCCAATTTAAGTTGATACCGGAAGAGATCGAATATGCGCCTATATTGGCGCAATTCAAAAGCAAAAACAATGGAATGAAAAACTGTTCATTCCGGAAAAAACAGTTTTGATCTAATGGTGATGCAACGCAAAAGATCTATGAGAGCTGAAATCCGGAAAAACAATCAAGGACCAAAAGATGAAATAACGTCAAGAAATAAAGTAACCAAACAGCGTTACAAAAACTGGATTAAAAGCCATCAATTTGTATTACACCAGAGGCCATGTTGAAGATCTTATCAAACAAGAACAGTGGTGAGTTCTGGCGAACTATTAATTGCATGGAAACCTCGCAAGAGGCATTGCAAGTATGCCTGGTGACTGAAACCAAGTGGGTCCATCACTTCACGGCGCTATACCACAAAAATCTTGCTCCGATCTTGCCCACAATTAACCAACCAGCTTGGAACCTAAACTTTTCAAAGGATGACATCCGAGCGGCAATAATGAGAGCAAACAATTCAAGGGCCCGGGTCCTGATGGACTGTCAAACTTTATGATCAAACATTTTCCCCGATCTTTGGGCTGACTTGTGCTTCGATCTTTTTGCAAGAATCAACTCACAAAAACAAGTGCCAACATTATGGAAGTCAGGGATAATAGTGCCAATTTTTAAGAAAGGGAACAGAGCCTCACTGAAAATCTATCGTCCGGTGGCCCTGCTTGACGTCCTAGGCAAGCTCTATGCATCTTTGCTGCAAACTAAATTGACTAACTGGGCCCAAACAGCAAAAAAAGTGGACGAAAGACAGGCAGGTTTCGTGAAATTGGTGGGGTGTTCACTGAACCTGCTAATCTTAAACCTACTGAAAACGGAAGCCCTGCGAACAAACACGAAAGTGTATGTAGTCTTTGTTGACTTTTCCATGGCACTTGATATGATTGATCGGGAAGCGCTGTGGCATAAATTGGAAGTGTGGGGTTGTCCCGCAGACATACTTGCGGCAATTAAAGAACTACACACAGACACTTCAATTGCGATTCATCTCGATCAATCGGGCTCCCTGTCTGCCCAAATCAAGACTCACAAAGGGGTGAAACAGGGATGCCCATTGGCAGCTGCAATCTTTAGTCTGTTCATTTTTGACATCGGCGAAACAATCCAATCTGTGAGGGCTTTTCCACCGAAGCTTAACTCATCGCCGATAAGTTGGTTGTGCGCCGACGATCTTGTAATTCTAGATCAAACCCCAATTGACCTTCAACGCAAACTTGACGCGGTACAAACGTACGTGAGCATGAATAGCTTGAAGATAAACCCAGCAAAGACTGAAATATTGGTGTTTGAGAACCTAAGAACGCGCCAAAAACAAAAGGTGCTCAAAACACATATGGTCATTAGATCAAGTTGACCTTGGCACTTCAAAAAACGTAAAAAATACCTGGGTATGATTCTGAACTCTAGTATTTGTGATTAACCTTGGGTAACTGATTCCAAGAGGAAATGCGGACAGTTGGCATGTCAGGGTCTTGTAATACATAAAAAATATGGGCGTTTTTCAATGCAACCGTGGAGAAACTTTTATGAACAGAAAGTGGTCCCGATTTTGACATACGGCGCTGAAAATGCCTTTGGTTGCCCGCCGACACATTGGGCTTAATTGGAACATGTTCTGGTCCAAGGCTCTAAGTCTTCCAATTGGAATCTCGACAGCATGCATAAGGTACGAACTTGCTCTGGTATCGATGCATGCTAGGATCTGCTGGAACCAACTAGCCTTGTTCCGGAAATCCAGAGGAGGGAATTTTCCAATTTAAGATTCTCCACAACGCTTGTGCTAGAGGCCCAGATATTCTGTCTCAATGGGTGAAACGATGTGAAGATCTACTAACAATCAATAACATCAGCTTGAAAACTCTTCATTCAAACCCGACAGCAGCTAAAGTGAAGATTTGGCGTGCTGATTGGATTAACACATGTAGTGAGCGCCAGACTGCCAGGACGATGAAAGATGCTCCTGCTGAAGCGAGGGGCTAATAATGTGCTGCAACCTTATATGAATCGTTTTCCAAATTCGAATGCCCGTAGACTATTCATGTTATTCCGGCTGAACGCGTTTAGAACGAAAGATCGCACCAGCCAGTGGGCGGGGGATGCAGGTCTAAATCTTACCCGTCGCATCTGTAGCAATGAGCTGGAATCCCTCAAGCACCTTGTGCTATTCTGTCTGACCTTAAAGAATGAAAGATCTATTCATCTGGGCCAGTGGTACGTTAACCATCAGTCATTGTGTGCGGAGGATTGGTGGCAGAGAATGTCAAAGGGTTTTGGACATGAAACTAATTATGCCCCCGTCTTCATTTTTGGCCATAATTGAGGAGAGGATAAACAAAAATTCAACTGAAGGACTTCTAGGTAATGAAGTCAAATAAAATAAAGGCTGACTGAATTAATGTGAAAACCTGCGATAGGAGAGGAGCCATAGTTAATGCCTGGGGTCATGGGAATGGAGGAGGTCAGCGGGGGCATAATATTAAAATGCTAATTGTTGTTTTGTTCTGTAATATTTTAAAGGTTTGAATTTAAACCAATAAAATCAAAAAAATAAAAATGTTGTCCTGCATAACATACTAACATACTTGCCAATGTTAACTAGTGCCACACCCAGAGAGAATGGTGAAGATTAGCTAGCCTCTCATTTAGACAGGTGTAACAATGTTAGCATGCGCCACACTTAGATGGAATCGTGATCACTAGCCCGCCTCACATCTAGATAGAAATGTAAATGTTAGAAATGTAAATGTTAGCATGCACCACACTTAAATGCAATTCTTACCTTTAGCCTGTGTAACATCTAGCTAGAAATGCGAATGTAAACGTTAACATGCCACCCTGTATCACTGTGTACCTCACTTTCCTGTTCCCCCTGTCTCTATGTGTCTGTATGTCGCTCCGTTCCCCACCATCCTGTTCACGTGCCTGGTCTTGGACGCTTTAAAGATAACCATCTTATCACATCTCTATGCTTACTCTCTACTATACACCATCATACAACTAGAACACAGCTATACCGTCTGACTAATTCGGCCTAGCTGTTCACATAAGAATATGACCCCATGAACGCCTCATCACCCTAATAAAACGCAGCTAGACTAGCACATTCCGGCCTTGTAGCTCACATATGCGTCCTTCACGCCCAACGCAGCCAGCGCCCATTCTGGGTGTCCACCCACCAGGCAGCACACATTCAACTGATATCTTCAGCACCACACCTAACGCTAGGATGCAGCTACCATCAGGCAATTACATCAGCTGCACACATAACTGGTGCACCCAGGCACCCTAAGACTCTACCTCTCTCAACTGACCAGAACTACGGTTCCTGAGGGCGTTCAACCTACCAGTGCTTTGAAGTCATACCAATGATATATAGAGTGCTATATAAATGCCAACTAACATAACATAACAACAGTCTTCCTCACCTTATGTAGCTTAATGCTGTCAAAATGTGTGCATGTGCAAAGACACCAGACATGCATTGCTGCTAAAAGCATAAGCTCTGTAAATTAAAACAAACTCTCTCTCCCCTTTCCACTACTTCCCCTGATCCCTTCCTCTCGCCCTACCATCCCTCTGTCCATACCCATTTTTTGCTCCCATTACAGGTGAAAGAAAATGCATCGTTCAACATCAAATTGTTCATTGCATAACGATAGAAATGTCATTAGTTCTACTAGAAAGTATTCTTATCAATGCGGCCTACATTTTACACCCATTTTGTTTATCTTTATGTTATTGTTGTGAATATACTGGGGGTCATCTTTTATCTAGGCAAGCCATATAAAAGAAGGGGGAAGGGGGAACCTGAACAAAAGCACAGCTCTCACTAACTAAACTGTCAAACTTAACTGTATATATGTATAACACGTCCCAAGCAAGTAGTAACACCAGCACCCGTTTGTATGCACGAGTAAAATGTTTGAAATACTACTTTCCACTCTTAAAAACCTCTTTTGTAACACAAATAGCACCACTATGAGAAGGAGTAGATCACTAAGGAGGTATTTATCTTGCCATAACAGGATGAAAAGACAAGCACATAGGCTTACATATGATGCACACCATGGCCTAGGCCTAGATGCGGTTGAAGATATCCGTCATCCCGAGCACTCGAATAGCTGGTACTCCGACATAAGTGCAGTGGGTAGACGAACGACCAATAGTAGTTGCTACGTATGCTCGTTGATACTGCACGCGTCGGGGCACCCAAGGTTCTAGTACCACAAAAAGTACCGATTATAGAGGCATAATGCCGGATTCATCTTGCGCTATGAAGGCTCAGAGGCACCTTCCAGGCACACAACGTGCATCTACAACTTGTCGATCCAGATGCCCAGAAATGCAAAACTAATCCGACAATCACCAACCGTCTAAAGCAACCATATTTGGTGATCGGGGGAGCAAGGTATGTTAACAACAAGTGGCAGTAAAGAACCCTGACCTGCCGAGCTGAAGGCCTCCTGGGTTTCCAAGAAAAAAGAGTGGCCCTCGTGGAACGAACGTGCACAAAAATATGGACAGAGCACATCACAAAACTGACATGGATTGCAGCAATGGAGCAACCAGTAAAAGTGCACCAAGAAAAGAACTAGGAGTTGTGTTTTTCAGCGAAGGAACTGTCTTTGCCTGCTCCAACGAGCAATGGAACAAGTCATTGTTGATTCCAGATCTAAAGAGGGGCACAACAGCACTGATGTACTACTATTGGGTGTACGGCCAACAAGCGTACTTGCACCTTCTTGGAGGGGCTATTGTTTGCTAGCTATGCTACACTCAGCTCTACTAGTAGTCCCAGAAGAACACCTGAAAGGGGGGCCACTGCGCGACGAAACACCAACAGTGTCCCCAGTGATTGCAGAACAAAACATGCTGCCACCACCAAACTTGCATCCTCCCTGGGAAGAAACCATATGGCCAGCTGCGGAGAAAAAAAGAGAACATCGAACTATCCAAAGGCTCATCGAAACTGCTTGAAGAAATACAAGCTATTCACCTCAGCAGAGAGATTTTTTGCATCACTATTGCTACCCGGTTTACAAGCATGAGCTGACGCCAAGTGGCTCCAAATTGTGCGCTGGGAATTGGTCCAGTTGGCGAATGACACTGAGCAAGGGTTCAAGGTTATAAGTGTCTAGCTGTGAGCACTGAGGCGGATGAATGGAGAACTGCCACGTCCTAGATATACTGATGGCGATGGAAGGAGGTGTGTGCAAAAAGAATGCAAAAGAACTTGCGCTGCTAATTCTCACAGAAACTTCCCTTTGTGCCTAAACTGTTGCAATTACTTATCCCAAGAGAGGAATGCCCCCTGCAAGGCCATGAGGCGGCACCAGACTCCTCTCTGCGTGCATTCATCACAGCCGAACAGCAGACCTCCAACCCCCACACAGCCCGCCAAGAGTAATGGCACCCACCACTGACCCAATCCAAGAAACCCCTGCATTTCACGATAAGTGGGCGACCTCCAGCCACCGACAATAAAACCTGTGGCCATAAAAGATACAAACGAACACGGCCATTTTACCTTATCCCATAAATACACCCTTTGTAGTAGGAGGTACAGGGAGGAAAAAAATTTTAGTTCAAAACAAGGCTGGAAGCCTTGGGTGCGGAGAGTGCGATATGAACCGAGCAGAAAATGTGTGGGTCAGCATGACCGTGCCCCCCCTCAAGATCACCAGGTGCATGCCATAATGATGTAGGAGTGTTATCGTAGTAAAGTAACCATGGAACAGCAACATGTGAAAAGCCTGAACTTGCATCCCTGGGGAGATGTGCCCAGCTGACCCCACGTGAGAAGAGACAAGCAGACGAGACTGCAGCCTACCATTGCCTGGCATACCCTATGGAGCAGGCCCATGCATAGGGTCTCACCAACTAGCCGTGCGAGTTTCGACCATATACAATGATGTCACTGATGATTCTGTGCATCCTTATGTGTTGTTCATGCAGACTCTGGCAGAACGCTCTCGAGCAACAGTCCTTTGCTTGCACCTTTACCTTTTGTACAATTAAACGTGTTATCCTTGCAACCAATCTCTTGGTCTTCTTCCCTAGTGGGCTTCTGGTGTGAGCGTGCAGGGGCGTGCCTTCAATTGCAAGGATTTTAATGGCATTGCACATGGCGGGTGGTGCGGCGCGTTAGCAACTGTTTCCTTGATTCAGAGGAGACCTAGCACGCATGCCCAGCAACCTGCCGAAGTAGAGTAGGAAGCGAGGGGTGAAAGACCCCTGAAGCACTCACAGCGCTCTACTGTGTCGCACTACCGCCAACCGAGTGTCCCTCACTCACAAGTGGCTATTGCCCCTCAAGCAGCACTCTGAAACCAATCCACATAGTCACTTAACTGTTCGATGCCAAGTACACATGAATAAAAATACTAGAGAGGTACTTAACTGTGCCCTGTGCATCAAAGAAAGGAAGCTGATGCAGGGGAAGTTACACTTATACTCAGGGCACGACATGATTGGTCAAGGACAGTCACATGAGACTAAACCACCCTCCCCCCCCCCCCCCCCGAGATTTTGGGAAATGCAGTTCAGTTGTGATTGGTTGTTCATGTTTTTTCACAGTTACTTTAATGCCAGAGAACAGCATCTTCAAAGTAAGAGAAGCAAAGTACGAGCCTCCGGTCTTTAAATATAATTTGATGTTAATGTCGCCATTTCATGGTGGTTACACTTCGTTTCCATAGCTGCATTGTCAATTATGACCAACCCATACCAAATAAGTAAAGTAACAAGTGCTGTGCCCCAACTACAAAACATCACAACTTTTTTCGATGTATATTCTCTTTAAAAAAAAAAAAAAAAAATCTTATATAGCATTGACCCACGCAAGCCTTGGGAAAATTACTTCCCAGTGTTTGATTGTACGTAGTGTCTTACAATAAAGAGTGGTTAATTGATTGATGAGAGTCCACGTCCACCTACATCCGATTAATTCCACAAAATAATCCTATGCAGCAGAAATATAAAAGCGACAGAAAACAACTTCACTCATTAGTGGGGTGGTGAAGTTTTTTTGTTTTAGTTCCTTTGAAACATTGCAGCAGAAAGGCAGCGCTTTCAGTTTAGTAGCCCATCATCTAGCGAAGAGAAAACCACCCGTTTCCCGCGATGCCCCACGCTCTTGGCGCTCTCTATCTACCTGGTTCCAGGTGATGAACTCGTTGGTGTCAGGATCCTCCACCAACATCCAAAGCTTGCACAAGAATGCTGGTACGTTGGACTGTTCCTGCTTCATGACGCCCGGGGGTTCCAGACAGAACCATCGCTCCTGCGTTTGCTGCGTAGCTTCCAGGGTGCGTGCAGGGGCCCGCACACAATAGGAAAGAAGTCACAGGCACTTGCTAGAACCATAGGCCAAAGAAGAACCCTACTACTGTCTAGGAGCCCAGAACACCACACGGGCACTGTGAGGGCGTGGTCTGGATTAGGCACACCCCCACCATGCAGTACCCAAACTATCAGACTGCGCATCCTAAGTTTCCAGATAGAGAAGGAGCGTCAACTGACGGCCATTTTATGGTCAGGCATAACAGTAGTGTTTTTCCAGTTTCCGAAGCCATGCTATTAAATAGTGTCTCATCGACGTCCAAGTTAAGTTCAGGCACAATGTAAACCATGTTCGGAGGGCGGTCTAGAAAAGAAACCCATTTTGAAACGGTAAGATTTTCTCAATCAAGGCTTTTGCATCGACCTCCACGACCAACGAATTTTAAACAAAATTAATTTTTGTATAAGAAATATTGTGAATTATTTCATGGATCATGCATATTTATTTTTATTTGGTACTTCCCCAATAAACGAAAGGATTTCTTAATCACATGCACACTATTGTGAATCGTGCCCTAGTATGTTTATTTCATTTAGCTATGTCTCAAACACGATACTATTACCCTTTTGCAAAAAGCGTTTATTGGATGCAGGAGACAACCTATATGTTATATGTGACCCTCCCAAGTGTATTGTCCTTTAAAATGGGCATGGCTGACCCATTAAAAGGACAAACTGCATGCAAAGGTGCAGAACAAAGCCCTGATGATAGTGGCTGGAGACCCCCTTTTTGCAAGAACAGCCGACGTGCACAGGGATCTGGCAATCCAGATTTTGGATGAACATCTAGTGAAGCTAAACAGGAATTTCTGCCATGGACTGGATCAGAACGCAAAACCTCTGAACAAGAAACTTGCTACGGTTGATACAAATCCTTTTGACTGCTACCTGCAGCCATACCTGCCTACATTTGAAAATCAAAATTCCTGAGATCTATGCTCCGCCCACAGCCACATGAGACTCCGCCCATGTGCACATGGCCCTGCCCACATGCCCCGCCCACCTATCGAAAAGGTAAACTCGGTTGTTGCTTTCAATCCAATGATTAGTGCTTCTTCTCTCCTTAGAGCTTGGAGCAGTGAAGAGAGCCTAGTCCCAGGGAGACCCCAACCAAAGTGGAACTAGAACAGACCGAGAGCAGGTGAGAGATTGCCGGGAGATTTCTTTTGCCCCAGGGATCATGATTTCAACTCCACCACGTGGCTCCAAATCGAGTACATGATATTTGCACGCCGCCGCCGAAATAATACTGCTTTCAATCCATGTCATTGGATTGAAAGCAGCATTATTTCGGCTGCGGTGCCGCCTTCATTTTGCTTACAATAGCACTGAAAATCATTAATTCATTCAATGCTAGTAAGCAAAATGAAGGCGGCGCTGCTGAAATAATGCTGCTTTCAATCCAATGACATGGATTATAAACAGCATTATTATGGTGGTTGCATTAAAAAAAAAGTCAGGGAATGCTAGCCGCCAGCAGCGGCCTCATATAGTGTTCCAGGCAGTGAGTGGGCATGAACATTTTGCACCGTTTCCGGGTCCCGCCCACTTCTCCACCCGATTGGCTACCGGCGGCAGCCAATCAGGTGGAGAATGAGATGGGACCCGGAAAGACAACAACATTCCTGAGATTGCATGGTCTTTTCCGGAGACCTGGAGAAATGCCTAAAATTCCAGAGTCTCCAGAACAATTCCGGAGGTTAGGCAGGTATGCCTCCGGCCCGTCACAGCCCCGACCCTGTGAAACCATCTGCGACAAGAATACAGATCAAGAAGCATCTCAACCAGAGAAATTGGAGTATTGAGGCACAGCCTCGGTATCCAACATCCCCCACTGACAGATCAAAACTGTCAGCAAGACAAAGTTCTCTACACATGCCTCAGAACGGCTGGTCTGGGAATCGAGATTTTGGATGAACATCTAGTGAAGTTAAACAGGAATTTCTGCTATGGACTGGATCAGAACGCATAACCTCTGAACAAGAAACTTGCTATGATTGCTACAAATGCTTTTGACTGCTACCTGCGGCCCGTCACAGCACTGACCCTGTGGAACCATCTCTACTGTGACAAGAATACAGATCAAGAAGCATTTCAAACCGCGACTACACTCTCACCCAGAGAATTTGGAGTATTGAGGCACAGCCTCAGTATCCAACAACCCACACTGTCAGATCAAAACTGTCAGCAAGACAAAGTTCTCTACACATGCCTCAGAAAAGCTGTAGAGTCCAACATTGGAACAGTTGGCTCTGTCTCTCATTTCGGGCCTGCAGGCGCATGCCTTGTGATCACGGTCTTGCAGGTCCTTGCTGGTCTGGGCCCCCCCAGATCAGCCTGGTGCCCTAAGTTTGCCCATGCCACCCTCCATCTCGGATGCTCCCGGCATCCATTGTGTCCCCGGCACCCAGGCCTGTGTCCCCATGGCCATCAAGACCCTGCCCTGTAACAACCATAAGTCCGGGTGACCCCGGCAACACAACAGGGTGCTGGGCCCCCCAGCACCTGTGAGGCCGGCCGTGCGTACACTACCAGCGCCACAATACTACATAGCTGGAAAGTTTCCCAGTTATATGTGTGACACCTTTTGGAGCCAGCCCTGGCTTTTCCCATTGCATTGGACTTGCAGGCCCCTACTTAAAATGGGAAAAACAAAACTGCAAGTCTGAGCATGCAATAGGGGAAAACCAAGCTCAGCTTCACCTCAGTGAGGAGGCCCAACAAGGCCAAAACACATGCACGTGTCTGGAGTTGCTGATGGTACTCTTGCTGAGAGGAGCATTGCCTAGCATTTCAGTGCTCGACTGCCCTTATGGGTGGAACCAGATTGATATCCTGCATACCAACCTTCCCGATTTAAGGCAGGAGTCTCACGATTTTCCAATTAAATATATTGCTATTTTTTACTTTCTCTCATCTAAAATAATTAAATACCTAATGCAACCCTACCAGAAAATTAATTTCTCCTGCTTTCTCTGGCAAACCCTCACCGCCGCACCCCAGGTATTCCAGAATGTTGACATGTACATAACTCTCAACTCACATGCTTTTGGCGAGTATCGCCTGCCTTTCAATCAGCTAACTCACCTGCAAAGCTCCCCACACGCTCAAACCCTTCAAAGGGCTCTCACCCGCCCCCTAGAAAATCAGCTGTTTTCACCCGCCCTGACGACACAAAAGGTTGAGATCTGTGCATTGTAAGAGGATTCAATTCAACACTACAGCTAAGTCAATGCCTAGTCTGGGATACTGAATGGAAACCCTTATTGATATATCTTTACGTCCAGTTCATGCGTTCTGGATGACTACCCCTATATAACACCCCTCTCTTGGAATCCCCCTGACCCCACTGAGCCACGAAGTAGTTCTGTTTTGCAAGTTTAAACGGTTTATTTGATAATTTAAACAATATATATATATCTATCACACTTTATAATAAATTAATAATTGAATATCACACTTAATCTGAGCAGTAATCAATAATGGATAGTCCGGCACTAGCACACTTCTTTATAATCAATGATGAGTGGTTATAGGATGGATACGATAGCAACAATACTTTTATGGTTTCAAATGGATGCAATGTGGAATGAAATGCAGTACAGAAAATAACTTGATAGGATTTCAGCAAAAGACAATGTAATCACTTTCTTGGACAATTCACCCCCCCTTTTATGCACTGTAAGGAGATGAAGATGGCACAGTTCTTAGGAATGCAATCAAATAGAATTCAGTTCAATTCCCCCCCAGCAGCTTATACAACAGATAGGAGTTTTGAAACACAGACCCAAGTGCTTTGAATATGGTGACAATGCAGTGAGAAGTATGCTGAAATTGGTTTTAATTCCCTTTAGGAGGTTCAGGGTGATTGAAATATACTTGGGATGAGTTCAGGCTCACTTTAGCAACGATCTAGAAGTAACTAGCAGGTTAAACGAATTTTTGGCAAAGGAAAGCAATGAAGCTGCTGTTTTCACACGTGGCTGGATTTTTAACCAAATTGCAAATCGCGGTAAAATTCGCGAGTGCGAGAATCTTGATTACGGCAAAAGTATACGGAGTAGCAAGTCGGTTCTAAGCTTGTTGAAAAGCTGAGATTCTAAGCTTTCAGAGGAAAGTTAAACCAAGTTCCTAGCCCAAACGGTTCCAGAGATACGGACGATTAAATAAAGGTAGTTTGTCGGATTTGAAATTTTAAAAGTTCAAAGCGACAGGTTACAGCTTGCAGCTAGAAAATGACAAGTGACAGCTTTGCAAATGACAGGTGACAGTTAGGAGGCAGTTCTGGTTAGATTAAAATAGATTGAATTATATTATTTTAACTAAGAGATTGGTTCTGCACAGTTCTGCTAGGTACTCACAATATAATTTTAAAAGGAATGGGCCTCGCCACGGATCTGGTCAACAGGTTTTCTTCACTCGCCACGGATGGTTTCTGCGCACAGCGTCTGGGTTAGCTCTACTCTGCTGGTCTGGTCTGGGTCTCTGGTTCTGATCAGGTCTGTGGGTCCGGATACAGCGGTCTCCGGTTCAGCTGGTCTCTCTCTGGATACAACACTGCTCTCTGGCAAATGGCAAGAGTTCTTGCAAAGAATTCAAACAGCTCGCCTGGCTGTGAATAGGGGCAATGATTTGAGGCCTGCTAAAGAGGGATTTAGCTTGTAGTTGACCTCTCTGCTACAAATTCTGAAGTAAAGTCTTGGTCTCTGAAGGTGGATAGATTGAAGTGTCTATGTTGGCTCTCTGGAGGTTGATGGAGGTAAAGTATGGATTTTCCCGGCAGAGCGTCCCGCAGCAGGTGGAATAGAATCCCCTCTCTAGCTTCCAGTGGCTCTTTTTATGTCTTTTGAAAGTGGGTGTGTGTGCAGCATCACTAGCCAGGCCCTCTCTCAACTGCCCATTGGTCAAGCTTTCCTTTCTCTCTTGATTGGGGAAAAGAAGTGGAGTGTCAGAGCGATGTCATTTAATGGCTTGCAGAAAGGACACACCCCTGTCAAATTACACACAATCTATATTTGACCTAAAGACATATTTCATAGATACACAGTGGTTTGAAATTACATGCACCCATCACATATCACATGAGGTATACCCTGTTCAAACTCTGCTCTTCCTGGGGGCTTGGGTTAAAAAATGGCAACATACTTCACTTTTTGGTCGGGTTACCAATATTAGATTTGTCCTCGCATTTACACCAATGTTCGCAAAGCATGTGGGCATTAGGTGGTGGAGTGTCAGATTTTTAACATACATACATTTAGAGTAATATCCTCTTTTCCGCTAAAAACCCCCCTGAACATACCACCGGGTCCTAACACGTCTTCAAATGTGCACAGAAAAATCACAAGAATAATGATATCACTTATAAAATTTTCACAAGTCCGCTCTATGAATGATCCATCTTTTTAGATTTATGTTCTGGCCCCAAAGGGGTGTGGTTTCCAGGTCACATGGTGTAGAAACCAGTTTATCCAGTTTCTGCCAAGCTCAGAGACCCTGCCCCTCCCAGCTTCTGCCAAGAGGAAGCTATTTTACGGTCCCCCTAATAAACCATCTGCCTGGGTCCTGGAAGGCCCATTGTTCAAGAGGAAGCCATTTATGGCCTCCCTAATAAACCATCTGCCTGGGCCCACGACAGGCCTTTGTTCAACTCCCTGTAGCTGCTCCACCCCTAATCTAATCAGAGTGGTGACAACTCCTTTTGGCAAGGGGAAGAGTGGCTGAGCAGGTTCTAACTCCTGTGGGGGTAGATGTCAGGCAGAATTCAGTTCCTTAAGCCAGGCCCCAGCTAATGTCACTTCTAGTTACCCAGTTTTCTGCATTCAAATAAACTAACAATTTTTACACATGCAGCTAGAATGCTGATTCTAAGTTTAAAACTATGACATTTAAACAATTGAAACCTATGTGACACTCAAAAGTAGGTCACTCATTTCTTTTAAACATTTAGATTTTTAGTGTCTTTCATTCCAAATTTACTTAAACTGCTGAAATCCACAGCTCAGCCAGTTTTGCTCTGAACATTATTTTAGGCTCATCTTCTTTCCAGATTTAGTATGCACACATACTTCATTCTGCCAGATGTCCGCTGGTGTTCAGTGAGATTTTTGGATGTGTTGCAATGTTTGAAAATAGGCATTTTGAGCTGGCATTCAGAGAAACAAAAGGTGATTTTTAAAGTGCTTTCTAGCGAACAGGCACTGCTGTTTTTCTCTTTGGCACCCCATTTCACTCATGGCTCTTCTGACCCAGCACACCCGCACCGGGGGGTGGCAAGTCAGGCGACCATTTTGGTGTGCGCACAAACTGCGCGGTTTTCATAGATTCTGGCGCACATGTGGGCTTTTTCGGCCATCTTGGATTTCCTAAGCCTACAGCACCAAATGTTGTAGCATAATAGTCCAAACGTGGGTCAGAACACCCAACAAACCCCCCCGCCCGACTGCACTTGGATTGAGTCGAGGGGATGTCGGGTGCTAAGGATGTTGACCCACGTGCTGGGAGGTCCGCATCATCTTCTTCCAATTCCGCAGATGACAAAGTTCAGCATCCTTTCCTCCATCAGGGGTGGATCAGTCGGTTCTCCTCGCCGGTCCTGATGGGAGTATTGGGCGGTACACTGGGCCCCTTGCGTCTCTGCTCCCGGTCTCCGGATCGTCCTCCTTGGCCAGTCTCCAGGTTTTCTTTCTCCTAGGACGACAAAGGAAGAGCGGCAATACCTATTCATGGACATTTCTACCCCACCATTCATATAGTGGGGTGGCATATATATTTTAGAACTCAACAGATATGAACATGCACATTTTTTTTTAAATTAAGAGACAGGAACAAATACACTTGAGAAACACAGAATTTGATAGGCTATAGGTAGGATCTTTTAGGGTTGGAATTGAATTACTCTGGAGCGGTACCCTCTGGGATTACCGAGGACTCCTCCAGTTGCTGCAAAGTGTGCCTGGGATGGCAACACTTCAACTGGTTTATGTGGACCCACTTGTCTTCCCCCTCTGCCAAACCGCCTTTGGGGATGCGGATCTTGTAGGCCACAGGGGAGATCTTGTCTATAATCTCATAGGGTCCCTTCCATGTAGGCAAACATTTTCGCTGCTTGGCCTGGTTCCTTTGGAAATTGTATAGATAGACCCGGTCCCCCACCTGATATTCCTTCCTGGAGGTTTTCAGGTCATAGTGGGTCTTCATACTCTCAGCTGATCTTTCTAGATTCCGCTGAGCATAGGCAAAAGCATGCTGAAGGTGTTTCCTTAAATTCTCCACATACTCATGAGTTGTGGAGGCATTTATCAACGTTTGCTCTTGGGTTCTGTAGAGCAAATGCTGAGGAAGCACCATCTTGCGTCCAGTCATCAACTCAAATGGTGACATTTTGGTTGCAGATGAAGGGGTAGATCTGATGGCCATTAGGACCAGAGGTAATCGGATATCCCAACTTGGCCCAGAATCTGCCACAAACTTTTTTAAGATGCTCACAATGGTTCGGTTGTATCTCTCCACTGCTCCAGAAGAAGCTGGCCTGTAAGCAATGTGTAGCTTTCTCTTGACCCCCAGTATCTCCCACATCTTTGTCATTACTTCACTGGTGAAGTGGCTACCTCTGTCTGACTCAATCCTTTGAGGTAGACCAAAACGGGAAAAGATGTGGTTAATCATCAGGGCAGCTGCTGTTTCTGCCTTGCAATTTGGGGCTTGGAGACATTCCACCCACTTGGTAAACAAGCATGTCACAGTCAACATGTACTTATTTCCTCTAGACGAGCGAATCACAGGGCCTACGAAGTCGATTTGTAAATCTGACCATGGCAGTGTCATTCCCCTCTTTTGGAGAGGCGCCCGGTGTGTGAGGGATGTTGGCTGAAATTGTGCACACACAAGACAACCCTTCAAGTATTGGTTGAGGTCCTGGCCCATGTGTGGCCAGTATGCAACCTCTCTTAAGATTTCCAGTGTTGTGTGAAACCCCCTATGACCGGCGGTGGCCGCATCATGGGCGTGCCTTAACATCAGGCTTCGGAATGAGGTAGGAACCACCCACTGGTCGTGGCCAGCTTTGGATTTCCTTACCAACAAACCGTCTTGGATCCGGAACATTTTTGGACATTTCATCAACACTCTAAGGTCCTCTTTCCCGTTGTAATCGGTATCCGTCAGGGGAAAGTTCTCAGGGTCCTCAATGTGTTGGTAAAATTTACCAATTATTGGATCCCCCTTCTGAGCGGTAATCAAATCAGCATCAGGGGTCTCCTTGCTCCATTGGGCAGTTGACAGATCATTGTGAGCATTTGTCTGGGACCTAGTGATAGCAGTGACCTGGATTTCCCCCAACAGGGACTCTATTTCTATTAGATCCCCTTGGATGGCCCCGGTTTTGGCCAGCTGATCAGCTAAGTCATTTCCAGTTTTGTCTGGTCCCTCTACTTTGGAATGACCTTTGATCTTTTTCCAATAGATGGTCATCTCATTTGAGGTGACCAGATCATCAATGTTTTGGATCAACTTCCCATGTTTCAAGGGTTTGTTATTAGCACATAACATGCCTCTGGTTTTCCAATTAACCAGGTGCTCCACGAACACGTTCCGTACATAATCCGAATCTGTGATTATGACCAGTTCGTGGAGTTGATGCTGGACAGCAGTGAGGATGGCCTGATGCACAGCCATCAATTCTGCCACCTGACTACTTCGGGGACCAATTTTGTATCCAGCGGAGGGTTCTGGGAACTCCTTCACCCATGCATTCCCTACGCCAGCCACCAGTTCTTTCTCCCCGTCGTTGTCAACATGGTACGAGCATCCATCCACATAGACAGTGGGCATTCCCTCACACTTGTCCTCTTCAAAGACTTTGTGTGGGGAATTAAGGTATGCCTCCGTGTTGTCCTTGATTTTTAGACTTTCGTCCTCGAGACAGTTTTCTCTGGCACAATCATGCAAGTCAGCCAGACCTTGCACGAGGGGACTCTTCTTGTTTTGGCCATATCTGACCTCCACAGGAAAGCCTTGCATTGACAGAATCCAGGAAGTAATTCGGGAATTACTCACATTTCCGGCCCGGATTCTGTCACTTTGGAGATATTGCAGAGGCTGGTGTGGAGTCTCCACTATGATGTGTTCCCCATGGATAAACGGGCGGTAATTCTTCAATGCCCACACCGTTGCCAGGAGTGCCTTCTCACAATCGTTGAATTTTTCCTCCACAGAGGATAAAGTTTTGCTCACATAGGAGATTACTTTATTGACCTTGTCATGCTTTTGGTATAATACTGCCGTCAAGCACGTATTAGAGAACCCTGTCTCCAGGAAGAACTCCTTGTTTCTGACAGGGTAAGCTAGGCAAGGCGCTTGTGAGAGGCTTCTCTTGAGTTGTTTTACCGCCTCGGCTTGTTCTGGACCCCATTCCCACTTGACCCCCCCCTTCAGGAGATGAATCAGGGGTCTGGTGATCTCTGCGTAGCCCTCAATGAACTTTCTGCTGTAATTAGTCAGTCCAAGGAGGCTCTTTAGTTCCCGCAGAATTGCGGGGTCTTTCAGTTTCTGAAGTGCTTCCACTTTCTTGTCCTGGGGACAGAGACCCTGCGGAGTAATCTCATGCCCCAAGAAATTAACACGGGTTCTACACCACTGTGCTTTCTGAAAGGAAAGTTTTGCTCCGGCGGCCCTCAACTGGGTCAGAACATAACGGATCTCCGCTATGTGTTCCTCCACAGATGAACTTTTGATGAGGACATCATCTACATAAGCCAGGTTACCCCTCGCACCCAGGTCGGGCATGGCCTTATGTAGGAAAATGTTGAATTCATTGCCGGAGTTGAGGTATCCGAAGGGAGTCCGGGTCCATGTATACTGCTGGCCCCCAAAGGTAAAAGCCAGCTTGTATTGGTCCTCCCTACTGACCGGCACGGTCCAGTATCCGTTGGTCAGGTCTATTGCAGTGAATACCTGTGACCCCTGAATCTGGGCCAGCCCTTGGTCAATGTAGGGAAGAGGCCATCGGGAAGTATGGACCCGTTTGTTGAGCTCCCTAAGGTCAGCGCAGAGTCTCCACTGGCCGTTTGGCTTCAATATTCCCAGCACCGGATTATTGAAAGTGCTGTGGACTGGACGGATTATTCCCCGGGACTCAAGGTTCTTAATTATTTCAGTAAGGGACTCCATGGATGCGAGAGGCAAACGATATTGCTTCACAAACACTGGAGTCATTCCAGGGTCCGTGGGGATTGTTGTTGTGTGGATGTTAGTGCGGCCACAGTCATATGAGTCTACCGCAAAGAGATCTTGGAAATCCAAGGAGACTTGTTTCAACTTTTGCTTCTGTTCCAGAGTCACACAGGCATCAGCTAGGTTGACTCTCTCTTCCACCATCTGCCTGAAGCCTGGAAAGACTTCTGGTTTGGCTATCTCAGCGGCCTCCTCCAGCTGGGTGGAGAAGTCCCTGGTCAGAGTGCTGATTTGGACTGGAGGCTTCAGGTGGGAAAGGCAGCCCTCATGGACCTGGAAAATCACCTCATCCCTCCTGAAGTCACAAGTCACATCTTCCTTACCATAAGGGCAAGAAGTGTACACCAGGAAGTTCCCCCCATGGCGGGTAAAAATCCTGTCTGGTGTTGTATTGTCCTCACTGTCACTGTCAAAACAGTCCTTGGGGATTGGTCCTAACAGTTGATTTCCTAAATCGATGGAAAAATGTCGGTCATCAACCACCATTCCAATAATGGTGCCTGCGGCTAGAGTAATACTCTTTAAGTTGCTGTTATCCACCTCTATTAGAATGGTGTCATGTTCTATGTTGACTAATTGAGTTGGGTTTACCCCCAACCCTTGCTGTTGGAGAGAAGCATTTAGGTGTATATAAGCATCAGGGTTTTTCAAATGTTGTCCTCTTTTAACTTTCACTTCCAGGGAGAATTGTCGGGTCCTTTCTGGGATGGTGACTTCCTCTTTGATCTGAATCTCAACTGCATAAGGTAGCAATTGAGCTGACCTAAATGCTTTTTCTGGATCATCAAAGCCCATGGGATTATCCGCTAATCGGGACCAAGCTTTGAAGTTTATTAGGTCCAAACTAACGGCAAAGCGATTGAGAATGTCACTGCCTAAGTAAAAAGCGGCAGTGACGTCTCGCACGACCCAACAATGGTGGACTATGCTCTTGTTGCCAATGGAGATTTTGAGCATACACCTGCTTGGCAGGAGATGTTTGGAATTGGGTGCTTCCAGGTCCATTTCCCATTTGTCTATCAGTTTGAATGTGGGAATGGCTGGATCTTTTGGGAGTTGGCGGAACATGGCTTCGCTGATGAAGCTCTTACCGTTGTTCACACACACTCGAGCGAGAACAGAGTCCTTCCCATCATTTAACTGAACAGGGATGAAAAACTGCTCTCCAATTTGCTGAATATCAGCCAGGCTCTGAGCTGATTTCACATCTTTCTGGACTATAGGAGTGGGAGTTTCTGATTGTGGATTAGTAAAGAATTTCAGGGTGTTTCCTTCCAGTGTGGAATACCACCTTAAACTGGAAGGGAGGTTGATTTTCAGAAATAGAGAGGACCCCCCCATCACTAGTCTGTTGTCCTACTGCTATTACTGTCACGTCTGGAATTTGGTTATTCTGGAAGTGGAATTCTACTTGGTCAGATTTTTGTTCAACCATGTGGCATGTGCCGTTTAAACTAACATGGTTGACACTCTGTTTTAATTTTATGGATCGGCTAGTCTGGGTCCAGAGGACCTTGTTTACGCAATCTATTAGGGGTGACAACCTTCTCAGGAGGTCATTCCCTAGTAAACAAGGGGTGCCCTCTGGAGTCACAACTATGACCGGGTGTTTCAACTTGTGTCTCCCAATTTTAATGTCCATATCTTCCGTCCCCTCGACGGGAATTTCCTTCCCGTCAAAGTTCTGGAGTTGTCCAGGAAGTGAGGTGAGAGGAATTTGGTAATTCCCTCCCCTTCCTGCATTCAGTTCATTAAAGGCCCTTCTGGACAGAAGGGTAGCTTGAGATCCCGTGTCCACCAGCGCTGAAATCGTACCCTGCCCCTGTACTTGTACCGGGGCATAATATCTTCCCTCCTTCTCCTCAAGGGGGCACAGATAATGCACATTTCTGGACAACTGGTGGGCTAACTTTCTGGTTTTGGACATTGCAAGAGAAGAAATTTGGGCAGAATTCTGTGGAGAGCCTTGGGAATCTGAAAGAAAAAGTTGGCAACTGGAGATCAGAGCCATTGTGGGTTCCCCTGGTTCCGGTTCTGGGCCGCCCCCCCTTTTTGGAGGCAGTCATCAGGATGGGTTTGAACCAGGGGATTTTGGTATTGTGGGTTCTGGGATGAGATGATGGGCGGCGGTAGCTCAGTCTCCATATCTCCCCAGTCTGAATTGGCATCCCTTGGGACCCATTTTTCCTTGGGAGGAGTTCCCCCATCTCTGAAGGAGAAGGTCCTTTCCCCAGGATCCTCTGAGGATCCCTCTCCCTCAAATTGGAAGACCTGCACCTCCTCCACAAAGTGGGTCTGTTTGGGTCCTTTGTTTCTCCTACCCCCCTCTGCTCCTTGGGAGGCGGGCTTTCAGGGGCAGGAGATTTTGTTTCCGGTTCCTGGTTTTCCAGGGGCTGTTTACAAGTTGGGAAGGAAGCTTCCTCCAAGGCTTTACACCCCCCTTCCCCTTGTGCCTCCCCCCTGGGAACCGGTGTGTTATCGGGGTGCTGCCCCCGTCATTGTTCTGGAGCACCAGGTCCAGAGTTTGGGGCATTCTGCGGTGGCATGCTCATCTGAGGGTTCTGTTGAGCCCTCAGTATGTGACCCAGACCCCGTGCCATATTTTGGACCTGGCACTCTAACTGGGAAACCCGCTCAGGCTGATACGGGGCTCTATTTTCTCCCCTGGGCTGATCCCGGGAAGGGTAGCTATCCCTTCTCTGGTAGTACCCCTGGTTGGGAAGAGTTTGGTACCCCTCCACCCTTGGCCTCCCCTTTCCCGGATTAGGTTGTCTGGGCTCAGGGAATTGGGGAAAGAAGGATGGATGATTTTGGGGCTGGAAATTGGGTGGATACCTGGGGAAAAAGTTCTGCCCAGGATTTGGAGAATTTCTGCCCTCCTTGGGGAAGTTAGGAGGGAAGTTCCCTGGGTCAGGTGCTTGGCTGGATCCCCCCCCTGGGCTGGAGGAGTCCACACATAACCCAGGATTGGTCTGTTTCCCTTGTAACGGGGACTTACATAGTCAGGAGAGCGAGGGACCTCATTTGTGGGACTACCTCTTTCACTCCCTGTCTGTGACTGGCCCGAGGACCTTCTGGGCCTAGCATTATTAGGTGCAGGTAGGTTTTTAGGCCCCCCCATCTCCAAATCCAAAACGGGGGTGACCTTTACCTCTGCCACCTTGGCAGCAGCAGGGGTGCTGTTGGTTTTGGGATTTTTCTGGGTATTGCTTTTATTTTCTATGGGCTTCTGCACCTCATAGATCCGGGTAGCCTGTTCAATGACCCAGTCTAAAGATCTTTTCTCATGAAAATCTCTCACGAGCTGGGTCATTATATATTTGGGCAAGGCATGGAAAAATGTATTGACAAATTCTCTGCTGTCTGTGCGCACCCTTCTGGTGGTCTGCGCAAAGGCACGTTTCAGTTCTTGCACGAATTCTTGTGGGGCCTGATCCTCCCCACATTGCAAATTGTAGGCTGCCGTGCGAGCCTCTTAAGGATTTCTGTGAACAGAAAAATGTTTCAAGATGGCCGCCATATAGGTGGACCATCTTAAATGATTTTGGTCCTCCAGCCCCGCAAAGAAACTGGAGTATTCTGGGGAGAATGTCCATTTGACGTACTGGATGCAGCTACTGCTGTCCTTCAAATGGAAAGTCTCCATCATTTGCTCATAGAGCTCCAAGTGTTCCCAAACAGAGTACTTGGCGTTCTTATGATAAGGCGTGATGACACTCCTGATTGCCTTAATCTGTTTCAATGGGTCCTTAAGCAAGGCTCTTTTTGCCTTATTGGCCTTTTTGGTTCGGGTAACCCTTGTCCATTCATCCTCTGACTCAGAGGCACTGCTCCCAGAGGTTCCTGTCTGATCTTCCAGGTTTTCCCGGATTCTGCGAGCCTGGGAATGGCTGGCAGAATGTGGGGAACTGGTCTCCTGTGTCCTGCGCCGTTCAGAGGAGTTTTCAGATTCCTCCTTGCTGCCAGGATTTGATGGGTACCCCCCCCCCCCACTGACCTAACTGGGCAGAAGTTTTCAGGAAGCCCTTAATGGGCCTATTCTCCTGGGGTTCCCCACTAAATTGCACTGTGCTTGGGTGCCCATACCCGGATGCCCGCCCATCCATTCCTGGGAGGTACTGGCTTATGAGCCCCATGCTTCTGGCTGGATAGTAATCTGCCATCCCTGTGGCCCGGTACTCATGTGCGCCAGGGGACAGGGGGGTGGCAGAGTCCAGGGACTGAGAGAGATAAATGCCTCTGGTACTAGGGCTCCTGAGGTTATGCTCAGGAGTTTCCCTTTCCCATCGAACCTGGTCTCTATCCGCCCCTGCTCCCTGTTGCAATGCAAGAGCCTGCGCCTTCAGTTCCTCAGTTAAGGCCTTACTAGACTCTATCAGTCTCTCCTGCATCGCTACCTGTTGTTGGAGCCTATCATTGTGCTGGCAGAGAGCCTCATTCTCTCTCTGCGTTTCCTGATTGGTCCTGGAGCACTGGGCCAGTCTTTGCTGCAGGAGGGTTACCCCCTGAGCTGTGTCCCTATTGGCCTGATCCTTTCTTGCCAGAGCATCCTCCACCTTCCTGGTGTGCTCTAACAAGTTCTGGTGTTCTTTTTGGAGGTCACCCAGTCCCTGGAGGGCCAGGTGATTTTCTTCCATTTTCCTTTTTAAGTGGCAGACTTCCTGGCCTAAGGTATCCCTTTCCTGACTAAGAGCCTGCATCTGTGCCGCCAGGTCGTCCCTTTGCCTTTGGAAGGCACCAGTTTTCTGGCGCTCCTGGTCAAACTCTGCCTGGGTATCCAGGTCTTTCAAAATCAGTTTACTGCTCTCTGCCTTCTCCCTATCTAGGTGGCTTTGCAGGGTGACTACCTGCTCAGCACATGCCCTATTGAAGTCTAACTGTTGCTCCAGCTTTTTCTGGCTCTGCAGTAGGGAGTCCAAACCTTCTTGGTACTCCTTCTGCAAGGCCAGAAATCTGGTATCCTGGTCCGCCTTTTCCTGTTGCAGCACATCCATATCCTCCTTTATTTTAGTGATGTACCGTCTGCTGTCATTTTCTGACTCCTGGCTCCTGAGCAGCCTCTGCTCAGAAGAGTCCAGATCAGATTGGGCCTTCTGTAATGCCAGCAGTTGCCTACTCGCCAGATCTTGGCCTTCAGCACATTTGTCCTGCATGGCTCCCATATGTAAATATAAATATGCCGCTACCCTGGCAATCTTGTGGTGCTCATCCTTGGCCTTCTGGGCCATGTATAGTTCACTCAGGGCCACATGTAGGGGACCCTGATCTCCCCATATATCTGACCCTGTTTCAGTGACCTGTTGCGCGATTGCCTGCAACCAGACCGTTTGGTCCTGATGATTCCACTCACCTCTCACAAATAGCTTATGTAAGAAGTGTTCTCTGGCTATTTTCATATCTACCAAGGTCGTCATTCTGGAATTTGAGTTCCTCCCTGACTTACAGAAGTTTATATTTTATTTTTGCAAAACAGACCTTTTCCTTAGAACGTTCCTTTGAGGAGTGCTTTACAGCGTAACACAGCGTAGTGATCTGACCGGATATGTGTATCTGGTCAGCTGGCACACTGTATTAATCTGCACAAGTGATAGATCTAACCCAAACGTCCGGCTCGAGCCCCCAATTTGTAAGAGGATTCAATTCAACACTACAGCTAAGTCAATGCCTAGTCTGGGATACTGAATGGAAACCCTTATTGATATATCTTTACGTCCAGTTCATGCGTTCTGGATGACTACCCCTATATAACACCCCTCTCTTGGAATCCCCCTGATCCCACTGAGCCACAAAGTAGTTCTGTTTTGCAAGTTTAAACGGTTTATTTGATAATTTAAACTATATATATATATCACACTTTATAATAAATTAATAATTGAATATCACACTTAATCTGAGCAGTAATCAATAATGGATAGTCCGGCACTAGCACACTTCTTTATAATCAATGATGAGTGGTTATAGGATGGATACGATAGCAACAATACTTTTATGGTTTCAAATGGATGCAATGTGGAATGAAATGCAGTACAGAAAATAACTTGATAGGATTTCAGCAAAAGACAATGTAATCACTTTCTTGGACAATTCACCCCCCCTTTTATGCACTGTAAGGAGATGAAGATGACACAGTTCTTAGGAATGCAATCAAATAGAATTCAGTTCAATTCCCCCCCAGCAGCTTATACAACAGATAGGAGTTTTGAAACACAGACCCAAGTGCTTTGAATATGGTGACAATGCAGTGAGAAATATGCTGAAAATGGTTTTAATTCCCTTTAGGAGGTTCAGGGTGAGTGAAATATACTTGGGATGAGTTCAGGCTCACTTTAGCAAGGATCTAGGAGTAACTAGCAGGTTAAACGAATTTTTGGCAAAGGAAAGCAATGAAGCTGCTGTTTTCACACATGGCTGGATTTTTAACCAAATTGCAAATCGCGGTAAAATTCGCGAGTGCGAGAATCGTGATTACGGCAAAAGTATACGGAGTAGCAAGTCGGTTCTAAGCTCGTTGAAAAGCGAGATTCTAAGCTTTCAGAGGAAAGTTAAACCAAGTTCCTAGCCCAAACGGTTCCAGAGATACGGACGATTAAATAAAGGTCGTTTTTCGGATTTGAAATTTTAAAAGTTCAAAGCGACAGGTTACAGCTTGCAGCTAGAAAATGACAAGTGACAGCTTTGCAAATGACAGGTGACAGTTAGGAGGCAGTTCTGGTTAGATTAAATAGATTGAATTATATTATTTTAACTAAGAGATTGGTTCTGCACAGTTCTGCTAGGTACTCACAATATAATTTTAAAAGGAATGGGCCTCGCCACGGATCTGGTCAACAGGTTTACTTCACTCGCCACAGACGGTTTCTGCGCACAGCGTCTGGGTCAGCTCTACTCTGCTGGTCTGGTCTGGGTCTCTGGTTCTGATCAGGTCTGTGGGTCTGGATACAGCGGTCTCCGGTTCAGCTGGTCTCCCTCTGGATACAACACTGCTCTCTGGCAAATGGCAAGAGTTCTTGCAAAGAATTCAAACAGCTCGCCTGGCTGTGAAAAGTGGCAATGATTTGAGGCCTGCTAAAGAGGGATTTAGCTTGTAGTTGACCTCTCTGCTACAAATTCTGAAGTAAAGTCTTGGTCTCTGAAGGTGGATAGATTGAAGTGTCTATGTTGGCTCTCTGGAGGTTGATGGAGGTAAAGTATGGATTTTCCCGGCAGAGCGTCCCGCAGCAGGTGGAATAGAATCCCCTCTCTAGCTTCCAGTGGCTCTTTTTATGTCTTTTGAAAGTGGGTGTGTGCAGCATCACTAGCCAGCCCCTCTCTCAACTGCCCATTGGTCAAGCTTTCCTTTCTCTCTTGATTGGGGAAAAGAAGTGGAGTGTCAGAGCGATGTCATTTAATGGCTTGCAGAAAGGACACTCCCTTGTCAAATTACACACAATCTATATTTGACCTAAAGACATATTTCATAGATACACAGTGGTTTGAAATTACATGCACCCATCACATATCACATGAGGTATACCCTGTTCAAACTCTGCTCTTCCTGGGGGCTTGGGTTCAAAAATGGCAACATACTTCACTTTTTGGTCGGGTTACCAATATTGGATTTGTCCCCGCATTTACACCAATGTTCGCAAAGCATGTGGGCATTAGGTGGTGGAGTGTCAGATTTTTAACATGCATACATTTAGAGTAATATCCTCTTTTCCGCTAAAAACCCCCCTGAACATACCACCGGGTCCTAACACGTCTTCAAATGTGCACAGAAAAATCACAAGAATAATGATATCACTTATAAAATTTTCACAAGTCCGCTCTATGAATGATCCATCTTTTTAGATTTATGTTCTGGCCCCAAAGGGGTGTGGTTTCCCAGGTCACATGGTGTAGAAACCAGTTTACCAGTTTCTGCCAAGCTCAGAGACCCTGCCCCTCCCAGCTTCTGCCAAGAGGAAGCTATTTTACGGTCCCCCTAATAAACCATCTGCCTGGGCCCTGGAAGGCCCATTGTTCAAGAGGAAGCCATTTATGGCCTCCCTAATAAACTATCTGCCTGGGCCCAGGACAGGCCTTTGTTCAACTCCCTGTAGCTGCTCCACCCCTAATCTAATCAGAGAGGTGACAACTCCTTTTGGCAAGGGGAAGAGTGGCTGAGCAGGTTCTAACTCCTGTGGGGGTAGATGTCAGGCAGAATTCAGTTCCTTAAGCCAGGCCCCAGCTAATGTCACTTCTAGTTACCCAGTTTTCTGCATTCAAATAAACTAACAATTTTACACATGCAGCTAGAATGCTGATTCTAAGTTTAAAACTATGACATTTAAACAATTGAAACCTATGTGACACTCAAAAGTAGGTCACTCATTTCTTTTAAACATTTAGATTTTTAGTGTCTTTCAGTCCAAATTTACTTAAACTGCTGAAATCCACAGCTCAGCCAGTTTTGCTCTGAACATTATTTTAGGCTCATCTTCTTTCCAGATTTAGTATGCACACATACTTCATTCTGCCAGATGTCCGCTGGTGTTCAGTGAGATTTTTGGATGTGTTGCAATGTTTGAAAATAGGCATTTTGAGCTGGCATTCAGAGAAACAAAAGGTGATTTTTAAAGTGCTTTCTAGCGAACAGGCACTGCTGTTTTTCTCTTTGGCACCCCATTTCACTCATGGCTCTTCTGAACAAGCACACCCGCACCGGGGGATGGCAAGTCAGGCGACCATTTTGGTGTGCGCACAAACTGCGCGGTTTTCATAGATTCTGGCGCACATGTGGGCTTTTTCGGCCATCTTGGATTTCCTAAGCCCACAGCACCAAATGTTGTAGCATAATAGTCCAAACGTGGGTCAGAACACCCAACAAACCCCCCCGCCCGACTGCACTTGGATTGAGTCGAGGGGATGTCGGGTGCTAAGGATGTTGACCCACGTGCTGGGAGGTCCGCATCATCTTCTTCCAATTCTGCAGATGACAAAGTTCAGCATCCTTTCCTCCATCAGGGGTGGATCAGTCGGTTCTCCTCGCCGGTCCTGATGGGAGTATTGGGCGGTACACTGGGCCCATTGCGTCTCTGCTCCCGGTCTCCGGATCGTCCTCCTTGGCCAGTCTCCAGGTTTTCTTTCTCCTAGGACGACAAAGGAAGAGCGGCAATACCTATTCATGGACATTTCTCCCCCACCATTGATATAGTGGGGTGGCATATATATTTTAGAACTCAACAGATATGAACATGCACATTTTTTTTAAATTAAGAGACAGGAACACATAAACTTGAGAAACACAGAATTTGATAGGCTATAGTTAGGATCTTTTAGGGTTGGAATTGAATTACTCTGGAGCGGTACCCTCTGGGATTCACGAGGACTCCTCCAGTTGCTGCAAAGTGTGCATGGGATGGCAACACTTCAACTGGTTTATGTGGACCCACTTGTCTTCCCCCTCTGCCAAACCGCCTTTGGGGATGCGGATCTTGTAGGCCACAGGGGAGATCTTGTCTATAATCTCATAGGGTCCCTTCCATGTAGGCAAAAGTTTTCGCTGCTTGGCCTGGTTCCTTTGGAAATTGTATAGATAGACCCGGTCCCCCACCTGATATTCCTTCCTGGAAGTTTTCAGGTCATAGTGGGTCTTCATACTCTCAGCTGATCTTTCTAGATTCAGCTGAGCATAGGCAAAAGCATGCTGAAGGTGTTTCCTTAAATTCTCCACATACTCATGAGTTGTGGAGGCATTTATCAACGTTTGCTCTTGGGTTCTGTAGAGCAAATAATGAGGAAGCACCATCTTGCGTCCAGTCATCAACTCAAATGGTGACATTTTGGTTGCAGATGAAGGGGTAGATCTGATGGCCATTAGGACCAGAGGTAATCAGATATCCCAACTTGGCCCAGAATCTGCCACAAACTTTTTTAAGATGCTAACAATGGTTCGGTTGTATCTCTCCACTGCTCCAGAAGAAGCTGGCCTGTAAGCAATGTGTAGCTTTCTCTTGACCCCCAGTATCTCCCACATCATTGTCATTACTTCACTGGTGAAGTGGCTACCTCTGTCTGACTCAATCCTTTGAGGTAGACCAAAACGGGAAAAGATGTGGTTAATCATCAGGGCAGCTGCTGTTTCTGCCTTGCAATTTGGGGCTTGGAGACATTCCACCCACTTGGTAAACAAGCATGTCACAGTCAACATGTACTTATTTCCTCTAGACGAGCGAATCACAGGGCCTACGAAGTCGATTTGTAAATCTGACCATGGCAGTGTCATTCCCCTCTTTTGGAGAGGCGCCCGGTGTGTGAGGGATGTTGGCTGAAATTGTGCACACACAAGACAACCCTTCAAGTATTGGTTGAGGTCCTGGCCCATGTGTGGCCAGTATGCAACCTCTCTTAAGATTTCCAGTGTTGTGTGAAACCCCCTATGACCGGCGGTGGCCGCATCATGGGCGTGACTTAACATCAGGCTTCGGAATGAGGTAGGAACCACCCACTGATCGTGGCCAGCTTTGGATTTCCTTACCAACAAACCGTCTTGGATCCGGAACATTTTTGGACATTTCATCAACACTCTAAGGTCCTCTTTCCCGTTGTAATCGGTATCCGTCAGGGGAAAGTTCTCAGGGTCCTCAATGTGTTGGTAAAATTTACCAATTATTGGATCCCCCTTCTGAGCGGTAATCAAATCAGCATCAGGGGTCTCCTTGCTCCATTGGGCAGTTGACAGATCATTGTGAGCATTTGTCTGGGACCTAGTGATAGCAGTGACCTGGATTTCCCCCAACAGGGACTCTATTTCTATTAGATCCCCTTGGATGGCCCCGGTTTTGGCCAGCTGATCAGCTAAGTCATTTCCAGTTTTGTCTGGTCCCTCTACTTTGGAATGACCCTTGATCTTTTTCCAATAGATGGTCATCTCATTTGAGGTGACCAGATCATCAATGTTTTGGATCAACTTCCCATGTTTCAAGGGTTTGTTATTAGCACATAACATGCCTCTGGTTTTCCAATTAACCAGGTGCTCCACGAACCCGTTCCGTACATAATCCGAATCTGTGATTATGACCAGTTCGTGGAGTTGATGCTGGACAGCAGTGAGGATGGCCTGATGCACAGCCATCAATTCTGCCACCTGACTACTTCGGGGACCAATTTTGTATCCAGCGGAGGGTTCTGGGAACTCCTTCACCCATGCATTCCCTACGCCAGCCACCAGTTCTTTCTCCCCGTCGTTGTCAACATGGTACGAGCATCCATCCACATAGACAGTGGGCATTCCCTCACACTTGTCCTCTTCAAAGACTTTGTGTGGGGAATTAAGGTATGCCTCCGTGTTGTCCTTGATTTTTAGACTTTCGTCCTCGAGACAGTTTTCTCTGGCACAATCATGCAAGTCAGCCAGACCTTGCGCGAGGGGACTCTTCTTGTTTTGGCCATATCTGACCTCCACAGGAAAGCCTTGCATTGACAGAATCCAGGAAGTAATTCGGGAATTACTGACATTTCCGGCCCGGATTCTGTCACTTTGGAGATATTGCAGAGGCTGGTGTGGAGTCTCCACTATGATGTGTTCCCCATGGATAAACGGGCGGTAATTCTTCAATGCCCACACCGTTGCCAGGAGTGCCTTCTCACAATCGTTGAATTTTTCCTCCACAGAGGATAAAGTTTTGCTCGCATAGGAGATTACTTTATTGACCTTGTCATGCTTTTGGTATAATACTGCCGTCAAGCACGTATTAGAGAACCCTGTCTCCAGGAAGAACTCCTTGTTTCTGACAGGGTAAGCTAGGCAAGGCGCTTGTGAGAGGCTTCTCTTGAGTTGTTTTACCGCCTCGGCTTGTTCTGGACCCCATTCCCACTTGACCCCCCCCCTTCAGGAGATGAATCAGGGGTCTGGTGATCTCTGCGTAGCCCTCAATGAACTTTCTGCTGTAATTAGTCAGTCCAAGGAGGCTCCTTAGTTCCCGCAGAGTTGTGGAGTCTTTCAGTTTCTGAAGTGCTTCCACTTTCTTTTCCTGGGGACAGAGACCCTGAGGAGTAATCTCATGCCCCAAGAAATTAACACGGGTTCTACACCACTGTGCTTTCTGAAAGGAAAGTTTTGCTCCGGCGGCCCTCAACTGGGTCAGAACATAACGGATCTCCGCTATGTGTTCCTCCACAGATGAACGTTTGATGAGGACATCATCTACATAAGCCAGGTTACCCCTCGCACCCAGGTCGGGCATGGCCTTATGTAGGAAAATGTTGAATTCATTGCCAGAGTTGAGGTATCCGAAGGGAGTCCGGGTCCATGTATACTGCTGGCCCCCAAAGGTAAAAGCCAGCTTGTATTGGTCCTCCCTACTGGCCCGGCACGGTCCAGTATCCATTGGTCAGGTCTATTGCAGTGAATACCTGTGACCCCTGAATCTGGGCCAGCCCTTGGTCAATGTAGGGAAGAGGCCATCGGGAAGTATGGACCCATTTGTTGAGCTCCCTAAGGTCAGCGCAGAGTCTCCACTGGCCGTTTGGCTTCAATATTCCCAGCACCGGATTATTGAAAGTGCTGTGGACTGGACGGATTATTCGCCGGGACTCAAGGTTCTTAATTATTTCAGTAAGGGATTCCATGGATGCGAGAGGCAAACGATATTGCTTCACAAACACTGGAGTCATTCCAGGGTCCGTGGGGATTGTTGTTGTGTGGATGTTAGTGCGGCCACAGTCATATGAGTCTACCGCAAAGAGATCTTGGAAATCCAAGGAGACTTGTTTCAACTTTTGCTTCTGTTCCAGAGTCACACAGGCATCAGCTAGGTTGACTCTCTCTTCCACCATCTGCCTGAAGCCTGGAAAGACTTCTGGTTTGGCTATCTCAGCGGCCTCCTCCAGCTGGGTGGAGAAGTCCCTGGTCAGAGTGCTGATTTGGACTGGAGGCTTCAGGTGGGAAAGGCAGCCCTCATGGACCTGGAAAATCACCTCATCCCTCCTGAAGTCACAAGTCACATCTTCCTTACCATAAGGGCAAGAAGTGTACACCAGGAAGTTCCCCCCATGGCGGGTAAAAATCCTGTCTGGTGTTGTATTGTCCTCACTGTCACTGTCAAAACAGTCCTTGGGGATTGGTCCTAACAGTTCATTTCCTAAATCGATGGAAAAATGTCGGTCATCAACCGCCATTCCAATAATGGTGCCTGCGGCTAGAGTAATACTCTTTAAGTCGCTGTTATCCACCTCTATTAGAATGGTGTCATGTTCTATGTTGACTAATGGAGTTGGGTTTACCCCCAACCCTTGCTGTTGGAGAGAAGCATTTAGGTGTATATAAGCATCAGGGTTTTTCAAATGTTGTCCTCTTTTAACTTTCACTTCCAGGGAGAATTGTCGAGTCCTTTCTGGGATGGTGACTTCCTCTTTGATCTGAATCTCAACTGCATAAGGTAGCAATTGAGCTGACCTAAATGCTTTTTCTGGATCATCAAAGCCCATGGGATTATCCGCTAATCGGGACCAAGCTTTGAAGTTTATTAGGTCCAAACTAATGGCAAAGCGATTGAGAATGTCACTGCCTAAGTAAAAAGCGGCAGTGACGTCTCGCACGACCCAACAATGGTGGACTATGCTCTTGTTGCCAATGGAGATTTTGAGCATACACCTGCTTGGCAGGAGATGTTTGGAATTGGGTGCTTCCAGGTCCATTTCCCATTTGTCTATCAGTTTGAATGTGGGAATGGCTGGATCTTTTGGGAGTTGGCGGAACATGGCTTCGCTGATGAAGCTCTTACCGTTGTTCACACACACTCGAGCGAGAACAGAGTCCTTCCCATCATTTAACTGAACAGGGATGAAAAACTGCTCTCCAATTTGCTGAATATCAGCCAGGCTCTGAGCTGATTTCACATCTTTCTGGACTATAGAAGTGGGAGTTTCTGATTGTGGATTAGTAAAGAATTTCAGGGTGTTTCCTTCCAGTGTGGAATACCACCTTAAACTGGAAGGGAGGTTGATTTTCAGAAATAGAGAGGACCCCCCCATCACCAGTCTGTTGTCCTACTGCTATTACTGTCACGTCTGGAATTTGCTTATTCTGGAAGTGGAATTCTACTTGGTCAGATTTTTGTTCAACCATGTGGCATGTGCCGTTTAAACTAACATGGTTGACACTCTGTTTTAATTTTATGGGTCGGCTAGTCTGGGTCCAGAGGACCTTGTTTACGCAATCTATTAGGGGTGACAACCTTCTCAGGAGGTCATTCCCTAGTAAACAAGGGGTGCCCTCTGGAGTCACAACTATGACCGGGTGTTTCAACTTGTGTCTCCCAATTTTAATGTCCAAATCTGCCGTCCCCTCGACGGGAATTTCCTTCCCGTCAAAGTTCTGGAGTTGTCCAGGAAGTGAGGTGAGAGGAATTTGGTAATTCCCTCCCCTTCCTGCATTCAGTTCATCAAAGGCCCTTCTGGACAGAAGGGTAGCTTGAGATCCCGTGTCCACCAGCGCTGAAATCGTACCCTGCCCCTGTACTTGTACCGGGGCATAATATCTTCCCTCCTTCTCCTCAAGGGGACACAGATAATGCACATTTTTGGACAACTGGTGGGCTAACTTTCTGGTTTTGGACATTGCAAGAGAAGAAATTTGGGCAGAATTCTGTGGAGAGCCTTGGGAATCTGAAAGAAAAAGTTGGCAACTGGAGATCAGAGCCATTGTGGGTTCCCCTGGTTCCGGTTCTGGGCCGCCCCCCCTTTTTGGAGGCAGTCCTCAGGATGGGTTTGAACCAGGGGATTTTGGTATTGTGGGTTCTGGGGTGAGATGATGGGCGGCGGTAGCTCAGTCTCCATATCTCCCCAGTCTGAATTGGCATCCCTTGGGACCCATTTTTCCTTGGGAGGAGTTCCCCCATCTCTGAAGGAGAAGGTCCTTTCCCCAGGATCCTCTGAGGATCCCTCTCCCTCAAATTGGAAGACCTGTACCTCCTCCACAAAGTGGGTCTGTTTGGGTCCTTTGTTTCTCCTACCCCCCTCTGCTCCTTGGGAGGCGGGCTTTCAGGGGCAGGAGATTTTGTTTCCGGTTCCTGGTTTTCCAGGGGCTGTTTACAAGTTGGGAAGGAAGCTTCCTCCAAGGCTTTACAAACCCCTTCACCTTGTGCCTCCTCCCTGGGAACCGGTGTGTTATCGGGGTGCTGCCCCCGTCATTGTTCTGGAGCACCAGGTCCAGAGTTTGGGGCATTCTGCGGTGGCATGCTCATCTGAGGGTTCTGTTGAGCCCTCAGTATGTGACCCAGATCCCGTGCCATATTTTGGACCTGGCGCTCTAACTGGGAAACCCGCTCAGGCTGATACGGGGCTCTATTTTCTCCCCTGGGCTGATCCCGGGAAGGGTAGCTATCCCTTCTCTGGTAGTACCCCTGGTTGGGAAGATTTTGGTACCCCTCCACCCTTGGCCTCCCCTCTCCTGGATTAGGTTGTCTGGGCTCAGGGAATTGGGGAAAGAAGGATGGATGATTTTGGGGCTGGAAATTGGGTGGATACCTGGGGAAAAAGTTCTGCCCAGGATTTGGAGAATTTCTGCCCTCCTTGGGGAAGTTAGGAGGGAAGTTCCCCGGGTCAGGTGCTTGGCTGGATCCCCCCCCTTGGGCTGGAGGAGTCCACACATAACCCAGGATTGGTCTGTTTCCCTTGTAACAGGGACTTACATAGTCAGGAGAGCGAGGGACCTCATTTGTGGGACTACCTCTTTCACTCCCTGTCTGTGACTGGCCCGAGGACCTTCTGGGCCTAGCATTATTAGGTGCAGGTAGGTTTTTAGGCCCCCCCATCTCCAAATCCAAAACGGGGGTGACCTTTACCTCTGCCACCTTGGCAGCAGCAGGGGTGCTGTTGGTTTTGGGATTTTTCTGGGTATTGCTTTTATTTTCTATGGGCTTCTGCACCTCATAGATCCGGGTAGCCTGTTCAATGACCCAGTCTAAAGATCTTTACTCATGAGAATCTCTCACGAGCTGGGTCATTATATATTTGGGCAAGGCATGGAAAAATGTATTGACAAATTCTCTGCTGTCTGTGCGCACCCTTCTGGTGGTCTGCGCAAAGGCACGTTTCAGTTCTTGCACGAATTCTTGTGGGGCCTGATCCTCCCCACATTGCAAATTGTAGGCTGCCTTGCGAGCCTCTTGAGGATTTCTGTGAACAGAAAAATGTTTCAAGATGGCCGCCTTATAGGTGGACCATCTTAAATGATTTTGGTCCTCCAGCCCTGCAAAGAAACTGGAGTATTCTGGGGAGAATGTCCATTTGACGTACTGGATGCAGCTACTGCTGTCCTTCAAATGGAAAGTGTCCATCATTTGCTTATAGAGCTCCAAGTGTTCCCAAACAGAGTACTTGGTGTTCTTATGATAAGGCGTGATGACACTCCTGATTGCCTTAATCTGTTTCAATGGGTCCTTAAGCAAGGCCCTTTTTCTGCCTTATTGGCCTTTTTGGTTCGGGTAACCCTTGTCCATACATCCTCTGACTCAGAGGCACTGCTCCCAGAGGTTCCTGTCTGATCTTCCAGGTTTTCCCGGATTCTGCGAGCCTGGGAATGGCTGGCAGAATGTGGGGACCTGGTCTCCTGTGTCCTGCGCCGTTCAGAGGAGTTTTCAGATTCCTCCTTGCTGCCAGGATTTGATGGGTACCCCCCCCACTGACCTAACTGGGCAGAAGTTTTCAGGATGCCCTTAATAGGCCTATTCTCCTGGGGTTCCCCACTAAATTGCACTGTGCTTGGGTGCCCATACCCGGATGCCCGCCCATCCATTCCTGGGAGGTACTGGCCTATGAGCCCCATGCTTCTGGCTGGATAGTAATCTGCCATCCCTGTGGCCCGCTGCTCATGTGCGCCAGGGGACAGGGGGGTGGCAGAGTCCAGGGACTGAGAGAGATAAATGCCTCTGGTACTAGGGCTCCTGAGGTTATGCTCAGGAGTTTCCCTTTCCCAGCGAACCTGGTCTCTATCCGCCCCTGCTCCCTGTTGCAATGCAAGAGCCTGCGCCTTCAGTTCCTCAGTTAAGGCCTTACTAGACTCTATCAGTCTCTCCTGCATCGCTACCTGTTGTTGGAGCCTATCATTGTGCTGGCAGAGAGCCTCATTCTCTCTCTGCGTTTCCTGATTGGTCCTGGAGCACTGGGCCAGTCTTTGCTGCAGGAGGGTTACCTCCTGAGCTGTGTCCCTATTGGCCTGCTCCTTTCTTGCCAGAGCATCCTCCACCTTCCTGGTGTGCTCTAACAAGTTCTGGTGTTCTTTTTGGAGGTCACCCAGTCCCTGGAGGGCCAGGTGATTTTCTTCCATTTTCCTTTTTAAGTGGCAGACTTCCTGGCCTAAGGTATCCCTTTCCTGACTAAGAGCCTGCATCTGTGCCGCTCGTCCCTTTGCCTTTGGAAGGCACCAGTTTTCTGGCGCTCCTGGTCAAACTCTGCCTGGGTATCCAGGTCTTTCAAAATCAGTTTATTGCTCTCTGCCTTCTCCCTATCTAGGTGGCTTTGCAGGGTGACTACCTGCTCAGCACATGCCCTATTGAAGTCTAACTGTTGCTCCAGCTTTTTCTGGCTCTGCAGTAGGGAGTCCAAACCTTCTTGGTACTCCTTCTGCAAGGCCAGAAATCTGGTATCCTGGTCCGCCTTTTCCTGTTGCAGCACATCCATATCCTCCTTTATTTTAGTGATGTACCGTCTGCTGTCATTTTCTGACTCCTGGCTCCTGAGCAGCCTCTGCTCAGAAGAGTCCAGATCAGATTGGGCCTTCTGTAATGCCAGCAGTTGCCTACTCGCCAGATCTTGGCCTTCAGCACATTTGTCCTGCATGGCTCCCATATGTAAATATAAATATGCCGCTACCCTGGCAATCTTGTGGTGCTCATCCTTGGCCTTCGGGGCCATGTATAGTTCACTCAGGGCCACATGTAGGGGACCCTGATCTCCCCATATATCTGACCCTGTTTGCCTGCAACCAGACCGTTTGGTCCTGATGATTCCACTCACCTCTCACAAATAGCTTATGTAAGAAGTGTTCTCTGGCTATTTTCATATCTACCAAGGTCGTCATTCTGGAATTTGAGTTCCTTCCTGACTTACAGAAGTTTATATTTTATTTTTGCAAAACAGACCTTTTCCTTAGAACGTTCCTTTGAGGAGTGCTTTACAGCGTAACACAGCGTAGTGATCCAACCGGATATGTGTATCTGGTCAGCTGGCACACTGTATTAATCTGCACAAGTGATAGATCTAACCCAAACGTCCGGCTCGAGCCCCCAATTTGTAAGAGGATTCAATTCAACACTACAGCTAAGTCAATGCCTAGTCTGGGATACTGAATGGAAACCCTTATTGATATATCTTTACGTCCAGTTCATGCGTTCTGGATGACTACCCCTATATACCACCCCTCTCTTGGAATCCCCCTGACTCCACTGAGCCACGAAGTAGTTCTGTTTTGCAAGTTTAAACGGTTTATTTGATAATTTAAACTATATATATATATCACACTTTATAATACATTAATAATTGAATATCACACTTAATCTGAGCAGTAATCAATAATGGATAGTCCGGCACTAGCACACTTCTTTATAATCAATGATGAGTGGCTATAGGATGGATACGATAGCAACAATACTTTTATGGTTTCAAATGGATGCAATGTGGAATGAAATGCAGTACAGAAAATAACTTTATGGGATTTCAGCAAAAGACAATGTAATCACTTTCTTGGACAATTCACCCCCCCTTTTATGCACTGTAAGGAGATGAAGATGACACAGTTCTTAGGAATGCAATCAAATAGAATTCAGTTCAATTCCCCCCCAGCAGCCTATACAACAGATAGGAGTTTTGAAACACAGACCCAAGTGCTTTGAATATGGTGACAATGCAGTGAGAAATATGCTGAAAATGGTTTTAATTCCCTTTAGGAGGTTCAGGGTGAGTGAAATATACTTGGGATGAGTTCAGGCTCACTTTAGCAAGGATCTAGGAGTAACTAGCAGGTTAAACGAATTTTTGGCAAAGGAAAGCAATGAAGCTGCTGTTTTCACACGTGGCTGGATTTTTAACCAAATTGCAAATCGCGGTAAAATTCGCAAGTGCGAGAATCGTGATTATGGCAAAAGTATACGGAGTAGCAAGTCGGTTCTAAGCTTGTTGAAAAGCGAGATTCTAAGCTTTCAGAGGAAAGTTAAACCAAGTTCCTAGCCCAAACGGTTCCAGAGATACGGACGATTAAATAAAGGTAGTTTTTCGGATTTGAAATTTTAAAAGTTCAAAGCGACAGGTTACAGCTTGCAGCTAGAAAATGACAAGTGACAGCTTTGCAAATGACAGGTGACAGTTAGGAGGCAGTTCTGGTTAGATTAAAATAGATTGAATTATATTATTTTAACTAAGAGATTGGTTCTGCACAGTTCTGCTAGGTACTCACAATATAATTTTAAAAGGAATGGGCCTCGCCACGGATCTGGTCAACAGGTTTTCTTCACTCGCCACGGACGGTTTCTGCGCACAGCGTCTGGGTCAGCTCTACTCTGCTGGTCTGGGTCTCTGGTTCTGATCAGGTCTGTGGGTCTGGATACAGCGGTCTCCGGTTCAGCTGGTCTCTCTCTGGATACAACACTGCTCTCTGGCAAATGGCAAGAGTTCTTGCAAAGAATTCAAACAGCTCGCCTGGCTGTGAATAGTGGCAATGATTTGAGGCCTGCTAAAGAGGGATTTAGCTTTTAGTTGACCTCTCTGCTACAAATTCTGAAGTAAAGTCTTGGTCTCTGAAGGTGGATAGATTGAAGTGTCTATGTTGGCTCTCTGGAGGTTGATGGAGGTAAAGTATGGATTTTCCCGGCAGAGCGTCCCGCAGCAGGTGGAATAGAATCCCCTCTCTAGCTTCCAGTGGCTCTTTTTATGTCTTTTGAAAGTGGGTGTGTGCAGCATCACTAGCCAGCCCCTCTCTCAACTGCCCATTGGTCAAGCTTTCCTTTCTCTCTTGATTGGGGAAAAGAAGTGGAGTGTAAGAGCGATGTCATTTAATGGCTTGCAGAAAGGACACTTCCCTGTCAAATTACACACAATCTATATTTGACCTAAAGACATATTTCATAGATACACAGTGGTTTGAAATTACATGCACCCATCACATATCACATGAGGTACACCCTGTTCAAACTCTGCTCTTCCTGGGGGCTTGGGTTCAAAAATGGCAATATACTTCACTTTTTGGTCGGGTTACCAATATTGGATTTGTCCCCGCATTTAAACCAATGTTCGCAAAGCATGTGGGCATTAGGTGGTGGAGTGTCAGATTTTTAACATACATACATTTAGAGTAATATCCTCTTTTCCGCTAAAAACCCCCCTGAACATACCACCGGGTCCTAACACGTCTTCAAATGTGCACAGAAAAATCACAAGAATAATGATATCACTTATAAAATGTTCACAAGTCCGCTCTATGAATGATCCATCTTTTTAGATTTATGTTCTGGCCCCAAAGGGGGGTGGTTTCCCAGGTCACATGGTGTAGAAACCAGTTTATCCAGTTTCTGCCAAGCTCAGAGACCCTGCCCCTCCCAGCTTCTGCCAAGAGGAAGCTATTTTACGGTCCCCCTAATAAACCATCTGCCTGGGCCCTGGAAGGCCCATTGTTCAAGAGGAAGCCATTTATGGCCTCCCTAATAAACCATCTGCCTGGGCCCAGGACAGGCCTTTGTTCAACTCCCTGTAGCTGCTCCACCCCTAATCTAATCAGAGAGGTGACAACTCCTTTTGGCAAGGGGAAGAGTGGCTGAGCAGGTTCTAACTCCTGTGGGGGTAGATGTCAGGCAGAATTCGGTTCCTTAAGCCAGGCCCCAGCTAATGTCACTTCTAGTTACCCAGTTTTCTGCATTCAAATAAACTAACAATTTTTACACATGCAGCTAGAATACTGATTCTAAGTTTAAAACTATGACATTTAAACAATTGAAACCTATGTGACACTCAAAAGTAGGTCACTCATTTCTTTTAAACATTTAGATTTTTAGTGTCTTTCAGTCCAAATTTACTTAAACTGCTGAAATCCACAGCTCAGCCAGTTTTGCTATGAACATTATTTTAGGCTCATCCTCTTTCCAGATTTAGTATGCACACATACTTCATTCTGCCAGATGTCCGCTGGTGTTCAGTGAGATTTTTGGATGTTTGCAATGTTTGAAAATAGGCATTTTGAGCTGGCATTCAGAGAAACAAAAGGTGATTTTTAAAGTGCTTTCTAGCGAACAGGCACTGCTGTTTTTCTCTTTGGCACCCCATTTCACTCATGGCTCTTCTGACCCAGCACACCCGCACCGGGTGGTGGCAAGTCAGGCGACCATTTTGGTGTTCGCACAAACTGCGCTGTTTTCATAGATTCTTGCGCACATGTGGGCTTTTTCGGCCATCTTGGATTTCCTAATCCCACAGCACCAAATGTTGTAGCATAATAGTCCAAACGTGGGTCAGAACACCCAACAGCATGAATGTGATATGAAAATTGATTTTCTCCTCTGTGAAGGGTGCAGTGAGCTAAAACGTGGTTGTAAACCCTCCTGAGTGTAATACATTCCATAGAACAGATTATTTGAGCCATGTTCATGCTCAGTAGAAAGGCTCCCACACTCTTGTGAAATGTGTAAAACTTGAGGTTTCACCCTAAGTCACCCAGGGTAGGGGGGCACTTGAGAGCCAACAACCAAGATGGCCACTGCTTTCTGAGCCCGGTGGCGATCGTGAGGAGGGAGAGGCCCATGCCAGCTAAAGCCCACTGTAAAGCCTATAAATGAGCTGCCTGGCTGCGGGAGGCACCGCTCACCTATGGGTTATAAAAACACGGTCAGAGATCCGATGCGGCACAGGGTGATGGCTCAGTGGCAGAGAGCCCCCCTCTCCCTCCGTAAGCGGTGTGAATCCATCTGGTGCCCTGAGAGAACAGCGCTGACAGCCGGCTCATGGGTGGACAGCTGCTGCATTACGGTCGTCGGATCCTCCGGGCCAGAGGCAGTAGCCCTGCTGGGGGTAGAAGGATGCTCATGGTGGATACTGTGGTATGGGAAGCCCCTAAGCCTCAAGCTGCTAAATTGGAGTCCGCTGAGGGAGTGTGCTGATCTAAGACCCCGCGGCCTCCTTTACTGGAGCCACTGCTGGCAGGAGTTAGGCTGCGCTGGTGGCACAGCGGGGGTAAGTGCCGGCTGTTCCCAGAGAGGGACGGGTGGTCCCTGGCCTTGGATCAAGGAACCACAGAGGAGGAGAGCTCTCTTTGGGACCTGCTGTGGGGGAAAGTACTCAGGCTGGCTGGCGGCTGTGAATAAAGGTATGAGATAAGCACCAGGAAGACAGGAAGGCAGGATGAGCAGCTACAATGCAGGCTGACAGTGGTTGTAGGACGCACTGAGCCCTCGTGGATAGGCCACATGCAGCTGAGGAGAGCTACCTGACTCTTTAGTGAGCCTACATACTGTAATCTGGGCCGCCTTCTGTGGTCTGGACTCCTGGTTTCCAGAGGCAGTGTGATCCTGGATGCATTAGTGAATAGCTGCATGGCGGTGAGTGGGGAGAGGCTCTGGCGAAGAAGGGTTTCACTGAGGGGGAACCTTTTCCGGACAGCCTACGGGGGGGCCTCCGTGTAGAGGCAGGGCCGCCTGCAGTTTGCACAGAGGGAGGGGCTATCACTACATAAGGAAACTATGGCTTCTCCTGGATCTGTGGGAGGAAGGACATAGGGTCCGTTAGGCCTGAATGAGAGTTCTTCGTGAGGCACATGGGATCTACCCTCTGACCTGAGTTTAGTGCTGGCTGAAATGAAGAACGGTTTTGCGGCAGTCAATACGTAACTGGATGGGATGGAGTACAAAATGAATGGGATGCAGGAGCGAAATGAGAAAGAGATCAGCTGACGGCATGAAGCTGACCACAAGGTGGGAGTGCTGGAGGTCACCAGTGGGGAAGTGACTGCGGCTATCCGAGGATTACAGAAGGATGTAAAAGAAATATGAGTGAAAAATGAAGATTTGGAGGTGCAATCCAGACGTAATAATGTTAGAGTGATGGGGATTCCTGAGTCAACACCTACACGCAATATGGAACAATTTATGGAATCCCTTTTCAAGGAGGTCTTGCAGGATTCCCTCTTTCTCCCCAATTCATTGTTGAGAAGGCACACAGGATTTTGGGACAAATGGCCAGACCAGGGCAAAGCCTTCGCCCAGTTATTGTTGAGCTGTTGAAGTATTGCGACAGAGACACCATCTTGCGGAGAGCATGCAAACTGGGGGAACTACACTATAAGGAGGCTAGGGTATCATTTTTACCCCATTGGTACAAAGGGCTAGGATGTCTTTCCTGGCGGCAAATAGTCTGCTGCGAGAAAAAGGGGATTCAATATGCAGTGCTGTATCCCTCTAAGCTACGAGTGGTCCACAACAATAAGATGTTATTCTTTACAACCCCTGCTGAAGTGATTTCTTTTGCGGAATCCCTGCCCTCAACTTGAGTGGTGATAAAATTGCTTTACAACCAGATTAATGAAGAAATGTTTGTGTATCATTTGCCAGAAGAGGCAGGGTGGTTAGCATTGAATTGGTCAGGCGGTCCGATGGTAATTGGTAGATAATGTAACGAAGCGGGCCAATTGCTAAATATCCTTTTAAGACTGCCTTCTTCTCCCAGGGAGGAGCTTGTGAGGGTGGGTTGGGTTTGGTTGCTGTGTCCAGTGCCCCTGGAGAGGTGCCCAAATGAGGAAAGTTTAATGGGGGATTGCAGGAAGGTAGGGCGGATTTTACTGCATGTTGTGGTCAGGGAGTGGGGGTGGGAGGAGGTGTCTGGACAGAGATGAGTTGGGGGGGCAAGCAGGGTTGGACTGTTGGGGATGAAGGGGGTAGAGGTGTTAGTGTGTCGGAGAGATGTATTAGGAATGGTGCGAGGGAGACTGAAGGGGCCCCCGGGCTCTGGGTGTTAATCCAAGGTATACATGAGTTTTGGAGCGTTTAGGCTCAGGAGGAGCACTGAACATCGGAGTGCAAGGGGAAATGGCTAGGGATCAGCTGGCAATGAGTCATGTATTTGATCAGTGCACACTCCTTAGTTGGAATGTGAGGGGCCTTAATAATCATGCTAAAATGCGCAAGGTGGTGGCATACGGGGAGCGTCATGGGGCTAAGATTCTGTTCCTACAGGAAACACATCTGAGAGGGTGCTTGAATTACGACTTCACCAAGTCTTGGGGAACCTCTAGGTTTTACACGTCCTTTTCCTCTCATTCATTAGGAGTGTCCATAGTAATACACAAATCGCTTGAATTTAAGCCATTGGACAGGGAATGCGAACCGAAGGGTAGGTTTGTTATAGTCTCTGGGCTATTAGCTAGGAATTGGGTCACATTTGTCCATGTTTATGGGACGAATGTGGATGACCCGCTTTTATGAGGTTTTGTGAGCAAAATGTATGAAGTATGCACACATGCAGCTGGTGGTTGCTGGGGATTTGAACACAGTGGTTAGTGCAGAGCTGGACAGATCCTCTAGGGGTGCAATGTTGGTGAGGCCAGTGGCCAGGGCTGTCCTGGGTGGGATGGCTCATTTAGGGCTGTTAGACTTTTGGAGGACTCTGCATCTAGGGGAGAGGGGATACTCCTTTTACTTCTCAGTCCATGACTCTAGCTCTCGCATAGATTATATATTGACAAACCCGGCGATGGCCCGCTGCAGTGAGTACTGCACTATACTCCCAAGGACAATGTCTGACCACTCCCCACTAGTGTGGCAATTTCGGCTGACCCACTTATCGATTGCCTGCCCGAATTGGCGATTAAAGTGTCAAGCCCTGCTAGATGTGGTGTATTGAAGCAAGGTGTAAGATAATGTGTCATCCTTTTTTGCAATTAATGTGGGGTCTGTGACTTCTGCCTGTACCGTCTGGAAGGCATTTAAAGCTAATCTCTGAGGCCTTTGTATCTCAATCGAGTGTGGAGTGTTAAAGGGGATCCGAAGGAGATTGAGAGAGCTAGAAAGCTCTTTGGCAGCTGTAGAGGCCAAGAATAGAGAAGACAGTTCCATCGAATCCTTGGGGGAGGCTCGTATAACCTTGGATAAATTTAGGGAGGAGGCAGATAAGGAAGTCCGCTTCTTGGCAGCACTGCAGCTGGCACAGAGATATGGGGAGGAGGGCCAACCTGGCTGCTTCCTGGCAAGAATATTGAGCGGACTATTCTGGTATTAACAGAAGCTCTGAGGGCTCTGGAAAAAATTGAAGGAACCGTTATGTCTCTCTAGGGACTCATGAATAAAATGAAGAAACTGTTATGTCTTACAAGGGATAAATCAAACTATAATGTAAGGGCAGAAATAGCCCTCGGTTCAACCTGCGTTCATCCACCGGCTACGATTTATTCTAGGTGTCTATGAATACAAGAGTATGGAAAAATAGGGCTTGGTACCTAATCCACATTCAGTATCAGCTAATGAATTATCATGTGAAAATGGGTGTGTTACCCTCATGTGGAAGTGTCGCTGGTACTTAGTCCTGTTTGGAAGCTAAGTAGAATCGTGTTGCCCAGAAGCAGGAACACCTTAACGCTGTGCTGCTCGACGCCCAGAGCCGAAAGCTCCACTTGCCTAAGAACATTTTGACAGAGGGCCCCCTTGCCATCACTGTCAATCACTTCATCCCGCCAGAGAAAGTCGAGGTCACCGCCTACCAAGGAAAGTCCGCCGGTGGGTTTCCCACCACCAGAAGCTGACAAAGAGGTCACAAGGACACGGACAGAGTGAAAATCCGAGGTCCAGCCCGTGGTCGAATCCCGATCGCCGAAACTATCCCAGGATACATGCTGAGGCTGCAGCACCGACAGGCCAGAGACCGCTGAACGTGACTCGCGACGCCAGCTGCCAGGCCTGCATCCATCACCAAGTCTTCTTTGCGGCAACAAACACTTTGCATCGAGGTCGACCGCACGCCTCACCTTCCCAGGACTTCCACCATCGAGGAAATGATTGTCAGAGAGCACTGTGAAGGTCGAGGCTGCTGTATCGACACCAGTGTTCCATTTTTCCTCTAGGTTCTTGACGCCTAGTGGCTCCTGCTTCAAAGGGAGTGCACTCACGAACCCGGTCGACTAACCTGTCAAATAAACTCTTGCACTAAAGGTACATTGGGGTGGTTGAACTTTTTAACCGAGAAGCACAGCTTATTGAACATTTATGGACTGGGCTTGTTAACTCTTTATTACAGGTTGCCGAGGTGGTGGGGTCCTCATTCAGAATTGTGCATCTATATCCTAAGAAAGCATTCTGCCATTGTTTAACCTTAACCTGCCTTCTTTCCTTATTGTCTATGTTGAGAAACCTTACTGAAAGATTTGTATGCTCTATTATAACTGTCAGCAGTTGATACATTTTAAAGGAATCTTAAGTCCAAGTGTGCTACCACATAGCACTGTATAGATTTGCCATTTTAGAATTACCAGAGTACAAAGTGTATTGTTGAATTGTGTATGAATCTCTGAACCTTATTTTTATATAAATAACTGTGTTAGCAGATAACATAGTGTGTGGACATTCTTTTGTGGGGGTTTGGGGACTCGCTGTACTTAAGAACCAGCCTGCATCACCTCCTGAGAGCTTAAGCCTTGGTTGCTCGTCCATAGCTACCATATAGAGAACCTTGGTTGGGGTACTCTGTGCCTCTACTCCGCCATATAGAGGGCAGAAGTACAGATACCCCCCTCCAGTCTTTACAATGAGGGACTCCCAGCAGTTCCCACATGTTCGACTAGAAAGAAGGTCAGCTTCTCCATATTCTTTACAGAGCTCCCTAATGTCATGGAAGATTAACGATAAATGCCAGTTCGATCCAGCAGCATGTGCTGTTCATGCATGGAGAAGGCTGTGCTTGGGGCTGGCGGTGACATTTCCCTTTACTCCAGAGCTCGAGGTCTGGGGGATTCAGAGATTAGAACCAACATGTGATGACAGGCTTCGGACAGAATGGTCTGGGTATGGGGTACAAACACTGGCAGACGTCTATCCTGGAGGGATATTCAGTTCCTGGGATCAAGTTAAGGACAGATTGGGGGCACATTTGGGGTAGCATTTCATGTACCATGGGCTGCGGGAGGCGTATAGGGCATGGATGCCAGAGTTCCCGGGAGAGCCCCCTGCGGATCCCATCTTAAAGTTCTTGGCAAATTCAGCAAACTCTAGAAGGATTGATGCTACAGTCTACAGTATGGCTTTGAAGGCCAGCGTCCGAGGGAGGTCAGATAGTAGAGTGAAACGGGAAGCAGTTCTGGGGGAAGAACTGTTGGACGCAAAATGAAAATATATGTTCTTATACACCAGGTAAGTGGCGATTAGCTCCCGATTTAAGCTTATACAGTTTAAAATTCTGCCTCTGGCGTATTTGACCCCAGCTGTTCAGAGGAAGTTTGATAAACCATGTGATGGGAGGTGCTCCTGATGTAAATACGAGGAGGCTGATTTTAAACATGTGCTGTGGAGTTGCCCACATCTAGTGACTTTCTGCTGACAGGTCACAGAAGTAACAGGAACAATGATTGGGTGCACAGTGCCATTGAATATTCTTTGTTGTTTGTTCGGATGGTTGCCACGTGTTTCAAAGGGTGGGAGGAAACTGTTATCTATCTTTATGATAGTGGCAAAATGATGTGTTTTGATGTTCTAGGCACGTCCAGTAGCACCAACACTATCAAAAAGGTTAACAGATTTTACCTGGGAGACTGGCCACCAGGGGGCGCACGGATGTGTCCTCTCTCCGTGTGAGCTCCATCACTGAGGTCTGAAAAGTGGTCCTGAGCCCCCACTTCCCAGCCCCCCCCAGAACTGAGGTATAGACTGGTGACGCATAAGAGTACCCCCCCACATGCGAAAAACCAGAATAAAATCAAGCCCATATTGGTGGGGAAATCGCTGAGTATTCATGGCGGCCTCGGGAACCTCAACCGGTGGAAAGTGAAACTAAAGACAACGCACGCCTGTCCTTGATGAACAGTGGGCTGGACCTCCAGTTTCTCTGAAAAAGCTCGCTCCATTCCCCTGGTGGGTCAAAACCCCACCGCTGTACCAACGTGAGGAATACAGAGAAAACAGGAATCCCGGAGTGCGCGGCACAAGCGAGAATCCCACTGGATGGCAGGGTGACCTGCACGCAACCTGGCGGACTCGGTTGAAAACGTACATTCTGTCCCACGCTGCCGCGGTGGAGCAGGCACTCTGTACCTCACCCGGTCCCAGCTGCAGGTGAGCAAGTGGACCGGCGGGCTCTGTGCGGCCTCCAATAACAAGAACAGCCGCCTGAAAGCGCCGAGCCCCACGTCCCCAGGACACAGAGAAGCCCTGTGGGAGACGCAGCAAACTCAGCGACCCTGTCACGTCATATCTGCAGATGCATTGCCGCTTCTGACGGTCCTCACTAAGCGGCCCTCGACCACATCAAGTAACAAGGCACTGCCTCTGCCCAGCTTCGGAAACCGCCTCAATCACGCAGGAGCTTTCTGAACGTGCTTTTGAGGCCGTGCCCCCCAAGTGACCCACACACGGGCAGACAACCAGAGAGAGTAGGAAACGGGGCACGTGCTCTTCATCTTATTTATCCACAAACTGCACCTTATCCCTAGATTGGGGGGAGGCAAACTGTGGGTGTGTCACGCCCCTCCAGAGGCATTGGTCACTGTGGCATCGTTGGTCCCATAGACGAGTTTCGTTCATTTTTCCTTCCAAGATGGCAGCCGGATCGGAAGGCGTGGGACTCGTGGATGCACGATTGAGTATGGAGCAGACTCCGCCCTCCTGTTTGGATTTCGGTACATCAGTTCCTGTCAACAACGCGCGGATACGTTGCTACTTCTCATTGACAACGCTTCGTAAGTTCGACTCTAAAACGCCTTTTCCACAACCTTCCCGGTGTATCTTACCTTCTCTAACCTTGTTCTTCATTCATTCCGGATTCCAGAATCTACCTACCAAACCGTCTCCTTCCCTCTAACAGAGACGCTACCCCTGCCACAGATAGACGCTCCCACTGGTTCCGTTCGGGAATCCAGCAAACAGACTTCCCGGCTATTTCAGCTCCCTAAATATGGTACGAGGGATAGTATACTCAGGGATTCCATAACAATAGATCGCTTAAACAAAACTGACCTTATTCTCTCCTTGTGTATTCCATTTTAGAGGACCCGCGTTCTAATGACGGTCCTTCTTACTCTGTTCACAAATCTGCCGTAGATTCCCGGGGCCCTTCCATTCATTTGGCCAGGTAAACATTCAGTTTATGCCGCCATCTGTTTTCTATTTTCTTAACACTGCTCTAACAAGATTCCCCACGTAATAGGAAATTGCCGGAAGCCCGCTCTGTCAACATCCTAAAACCTCCTAGTCCTTATTAAGGGTAACTCAGAACGTTATTACCTTCTATTTCTATTCCAAATTCCTTACACAGTACTTACCTCTTTCTTATGCTTTCTTTAATAGACACCTTATTATCAGCACACACCAGACCGTTCGCTGCACTGACGACATCAATCCAGCAGATGACGACGCAGGGTTTTTTTCCCCCAGAGGGTTTCCTTGGGGCCTTTCTTCTCCTCTGAGATTTGCCCCTAGAGGTGGAGGAAGGGACCCAGGGAGGCTTTCATATTCGACTCCCCTGCCTTGTATCATCCTGGGACCAGTACGAAAGGAGAGGAAGAATACTGTTGGTGAGTACTCAGGGTTACCTATCAGTCACTCCTATCATTGTTTAAAGGTTACATTTGTTACAGGGTGCACGAGAGGTTGGGAACTATGAATCAATAAGCCACGAGGATCTTGCGAACAGCGTACTAACGCTGGATGGTGCATCCTGGACATTTCATCCAGTACCCTGGCCCAACGCATACAAAGACTCTGGCTCATCTGTGCATGAGGAGAAGAGGTAGGGAACCGCGCAATAGTGGTTGAACATCACACCCACTGGTGCTCTTGTCAAAGAAGAGCCACCCCACTTAGTCGCCCAATACTGCCTGAACAGCTCCACAATTGCATAACTGCCACAGCCTCGGGTGAATGGTATACTGTGGGTCACGCTGACTGAATTGATTAATGACCAGCGAGGGTGACTGAATGATTGCAACACGTGGCCCGCTCCAGTACCTTCCATCATAACAACCAATCTCGTGTGCTCCACCTGTAAAACACACGCGACAGAAGCACCCCTAGCCCTCCAATTCCTGAGTGCCCTACTGCAGAGTTGGCTCTTGACCGCGGATACATCTACCTTGGAGAAGAAGGCAGAGGGAGGAAAAATAGGCACAGAACGCACGCAACAATACGCTGCACGCCAAGTATCGCCCTGAAGGCCCACAAATAACTGTCCTCACACAGAGGCGAGGCGGTGTGCATCCAGACTGTAGTGGCCACACGGGGACTTTGCTCTGGCGCCTGCCAGACCACCCCAAGACGCTGGTTGCTCCCCTCTGCCCTGCCTGAACCCATATAAACTGAAATAGCCGGCCTTCCACCCCATAGAGGCTCAGTGAGGCTTCTCTCTCCTCGAACCATACTGAAGTCATCAGAGACGTGCGCCGATACGGAGGGTTGGGCCCCCGCTATCGGGGCGAGTGCCTCCTCCGCCACAGCAGACACGTTATGGACATCAAAGGAAAATGAGCCCAGTACGCTTACCCCCTACCTTCACCAACCACAGATAGCATGAATAAAGTGACCATGGATACACTCGCTTCAGAGGCAACAGCGACGAAAGGTGACATTGCTGCTCTCCTTACTGAAATAAAGACAATGGAAGCCAACTTAGGTGGCAAGATAGACAAGATATCACAACGAATAGATAAGATTGAGGAAAGACTTGAAGGGGTCGAAAGCAACCAAGCTTCCATAGATACTCTTGAAACCCAGATGGACTGCCGCATAAGAGAGATCGAACAAAGGGAGCAGGAATTCCGACCAAAAATGGATGACTTGGAAAATCGAGAGAGGAGAAACAACCTATGCTTTTTCGGCATTCCGGAACATGAGGGCGAGACAGAGGGGGACCTTGGGAAAGCAATCCATGACATCATCAAAATATTGGTGGCGGACGATGACATCGATGAGCCCAAAACAGAGAGGGTACACAGGGCCGGTGGACCTATATTTGGTCCAAGATCTGTCCTTGCCAAGTTCCACAGATACCAGGATAAATCGAGGATTCTTAAGAAGGCCAGGAGTGGAGGCCCGCTCACCCTCGGAGGAGCACAGATTACCATCTTTCAGGATCTGTCATCACTGACTCTGGCACTGAAGCGAATGTGCGGCCCCCTCACGAAATGGCTCAAGGAACGAGGAACCCGATACAGGTGGGGATAGCCCTTCTCCCTGTCATTTGAACATGAGATCAGGAAAATAAGACTGAACTCTGAAAGAGAGATTTGCGACTGCATTGATGATCCTTTGTCAACACGGCGGTAGATTGGTGAACAGGGAGAAGCAGGACAGAATACCAGACGTTGGGAACTCCAAGGGCCAAGGAGGAAGAGAGTTAAGGGATCGAGGCAATACAGGCAAGGCAATGTCACGCCCGACAGCGATAAATGAAAAGGATGGCCTGTTGGAACGTAACGCATGCTTCGGACACCGAAAGGCGAGATCAGAGAGACTACGAGGATCTGAGTGTTCTGAACCGCCTGGAACCTGAACACAGAGAGTAGACATTTTGTTCGGGTACTCTTCCTTGAAAGGAGAGCGGACAACCACCGATAACAGGCGATTAAGTTACGTGGGACACCACATATCCTTTTACAGAATTAATGTTAGGGTTTTGAAGTACGAGAGGGGGGCATAGGAAGGGGGCTCAAATTTAATTGAGAATGTTTTTTGAATACAGACTGTGAGGTAACGGTTCCCATTGGTGGTCCGACGTCAGGTCGACTTTTTTCAACCGACTCGGATCGGATGCCACTGCCGAGGAATGGAGGACAGAAGGAAGAAGGAGGGGGGAGAGGGTGGGCGTGCGAAGGGGGTTGGTTGGGAAGAGAATTTACACCGAGACTTGCATGGATACACACATGGCACACTAACACTCTGGCGAGGTGTCAATTGATGCTGAAGGGTCCTTTGAAAAGCGTGAAAACAAAGGGCAGCTGAAACAGACCGAAGGGTAGGAGACCTCCTCACGGTGGGGACGTTAAACGTTTAAAGCCTTAACTCCCCGAGAAAGAGATCCCTAGTAAACCGTGACTTCCACAGGGGACAACTAGATATTCTTTTCCTCCAGGAAATGAAATACACCAAAGAAGAGGAACGGAAGCTAGCTACTAGGCGTACGAACAGGGATGGAATTCTGGGGGTCCGGGTCTCTGAGAAGGGGAGGAGTGGGGATATTCATCCGAAAGAGACTAGGTTTTGTGATGTCCAAAACATGGGGGACATGGAAGGGCGGGCTCTACTCATAGCAGGTACGTTGGGAAAGGTAGACATTACCCTTGCAACCATGTATGCCCCCAATATGGGACAAGCAAGATTCCTGGCCAAAACAATCCCTAAAATAATGCTAGAAGCGAATGGAAATGTCCTCCTGGGAGGTGACTTCAACCTGTGGGAGGATCCCAAATTGGATAAGAAGACAGGTAAAAAGGAAGTGAAGGACCCCTCCAAAGGCGAGCGTAGTGAGGTTGCAAAAATGTTTTTTTTTTTTTTTATTTAGTTTCATACAAAACTTTTAAAAATACATACAAATTGATTTCAACATGAGATTTCTTCGTGCTTCAATGGTTAAGAACTTTTCTGCCATGGGTATGTTCTTGTTTCCAGTAGTTTGTTCAATCTGTATTTCATCACTGTCAGTAAAAACCATTCTGCATACTCGTTCCTCGTTGTTTCCTTTAGAATTCCGATCTCTTATTTTTTTGTTCTAATGAACTAAAGGGATCATTACTTTTTGTGTCGTACAACTTAGAAAATTCCCAGGTGCTTCAAGGTCTACTTCATCAGTATCATAGTCACGATCGTCTATCTCGTATCTTGATAAGTTCAATAGATCATCAGTTATCTTATTATTATTAGTAGTATTAAAACAGTTTTCGTGGTCGTTAAGGGTTTTGTCCATGTCTTGAACTTGTTCACTGTTTGAAAGGCCTTGTATCTTTTTTCTCCTTGGTGCAATCTCTGACGAGTTCAGAGATTTAAGGTTTCTTAGAAATTTTAATGATCCTTTCTTGGAACCTTGTATTTGTTCTGTTGTGTTCTTAGTTTTTTTTTGGCTTTGCTTGCTGTTATAACAGGTTTATTTAAAGCCTGTGTTAATTTAATTGGTTTTTCAAATATTGAATATACCCGTGTCTTAGTTTGAGATTCTACAAGATTTTGTGTTTCCGTTTCCCTTATTTTTGCCCTCTGCTGAATATTTCTCTCATCTTGAGGTTGATCAATAACTATTATGACTTTTCCCGTTGTTCTTTGTATTTTATCACTCGATGTAGAAGTAGAAGGAGCATCCTGATCCTTCATTTCTTTTATTTCCAGGTCTCTTAAATCTTTTCCCGCTTTGTTACTGATTTCAGTAGCGTCGTTAAGAGCAATCCTGGGTCCAGTGACTGAACACTGCCTTAAAGTCGATTTTTCAACAACTATTGTTACGTCTGATTCTCTACTCATCTCAGTTGTGCTAGAGTGAGACCTGGGTGTAAAAAACCGGATTTCTTAGTTTTCTTTCCCTATGGTTCGGTTACTTTCCATCTCATCAATATGCATCGGTTGAAGTGTGGTTGAGGTCAGATGCGTCACAGTTTTGCTTAAATCCATGGATCTTCTAGGTTCTGGTATTTCTTGTGATTTCATATTATCAACATGCGTTTTTTTCAGAATTTGTAAGGCTTCTCGAGCAACTTCAGCTAGCAATCTCTTGTCACCTACATTACAAGTCATTTGGTCATTAAGAAGAGCACTGCACACTTCCATGGACTGTAGATCATTATGAGATTGAATTTTCATTTCTCTCATTTCAAATTCAATATTTGACATCTTCGAGTTCAGAAGGGCAATTAATGTATTCTGATCTTTATAATTTCCGTTAAATTGTTTGAACATCTTTGTAAATGGTGCTGTGGCAATAGTTATTGCAGATGATATCTTTGGCATTAGTTCAGAGCATAATTTTTCAGTTAATGCCACTTTATGATCTCAATGTATATTCTGTGGTCTTTGCTTCCTGAGAACTGATCTTCTAATTTTAGGAAATGGTCTTCCAGCAAGGGAAGAATCAGTAGAAGAAGTTTCTTCCGAAGATGAGTTACTTGTTTCTTCATCGTCGTTCAAATTTTGTACAATGGAAATCGATCTTTGTATTAATTGATTTGCAGGTTCATGTGTCAGTCTTTTCTGTGATCTATATAGATCTTTTTCGGTGCTGGAGTCAATCCTTCTTCTTTTGTTTGTTTTGTCATTATCTATCCATGTACTCTTAATTTGTGTGTCTTGTTTACATTGTTGTTGGGTTTTAGCAAAAGTCTGGTTGTGGGTGTTTGTAGCATTTGTTGTCTGCAATCTTAGTTCACAATTTGTTGCATCAAGCTGAGCTTTCAATTGTAGTTGTTCATTTATGGTAGATAAATCTTTCAGTATTTGGTCGGCAACAGCTAAGGAATTACGTCTTACAGCAGGATCGCTAACCGTTTATCATCAGTGTGTTGCACGTCTTGTCTACTAGTTTGAGGCCTTTCTTCTTGTGTTGTTTGTTTGTTAGCAAGTGCAGTAGAGATGCTTATATCAAAATCAGTGGAAACAGGATTATCTAGAACCAGATCATTATTTAAGCACAGTAGTTCTTTTCTTACATATGTTGAATCTATTACAGAACTGCCAGGATTTATTTCCACACTTATGTTCATTTGGCAGCTTGTGTTTCCTTAATTTCTGTTGTATTTAATGTATTCACTGTGGTTTGCCTATGTAAATCAAATGGGCAGTCACTTTCTGTTAGAACAATACCAAGCTTCGCTTTGTTGGCTAGCGGTTCGTCTAGGAGATCTGAGTCAGCCAACACAGTGCTGCGCTCCCAGCCTCGCTCGAGTCCCTCACGAGCGGAAGTCAGGCAAAGAATGGAGTGTGCACCATCTCCAGACACCGATCCCAAAGAAACACACCGCGACCTCAATCGGTCGCATCCATCCAAGCCAGGGGCACCGTCTACCGTGGTTGTGCCTCGGTTCCTTTTGCACTCAACGAGGGCAGCAGCACCTCCTCTCGCACCCTCGCCCCGACGTCCATCACGGAGCGCAAGCCCCAATAAAGGAGCCCGCGCGCCACCGAGGGCGTCACATGGGTCGGGAGAGGCCAAGGTTATGCCGCTCCCGCCTCCTCCCTTGGGCAGAGCGGCAGCGCTCCCGCTCGCCCCACACTGCCCATCACGGAACGCCAGCCCCAGCAAAGGAGCCCACGCGCCGCTAGGGACAGTGCATCGGTCGGGAGGTGCGGAAGAACAACCCGTGGCAGAGTCTTTCTCCACATCGCCAGCAGAAGTCAAGCCGACATTAAACACAGCTGGGGCGGTGCACTCTGAGCCGTTCTCAGACGCGCTAAGGCTTGCTGAATTAGACAACAATATTACGTTGCCACTCATGTTTGTTCTTGGGTCAGGAGATGTCTTCTCTTTGTTTTGCCGCACAGGGCCACTATTTGTTAGACTGGCCATGTGTAAGGAAGAGTCACAAGCCTTTTCAGGGTCAATGTTACAACGTTTAAGTTGCGCTCAAGTTTTTACATTTGGGTTCTGAGAGGTGGTTTGAACAAGAGTGTAAGTGTTCATGAGCTGGGGGACGTCTTTTGGTCTTACAGACCGCGGATTTGAGTCCATGACAGTTAACTAAAACAGCTCGGGGCTTACCGGGTTCAGATGTCACTTCTATCACAAGCTATTTGTCGTTAATGATTATGTTTGGTAGCATACAGTTTTTCTCACCATAGACTCGACCTTGACCCTCACTCCACGAACACCACAAACACTCTGCTTCACTCCGCTACGCTCCGCGTCTGTAGAATGATTATGAAGCAAAGGGCCCTCCTCCAGGCAAGGAAATGGAAAAGGTACTCTGTACTCTGTAGCTGTAGCTCCTCTATAGAAACCAGGGCACCACAAACACTCTGCTTCACTCCGCTACGCTCTGCGTCTGTAGAATGATTATGAAGCAAAGGGCCCTCCTCCAGGCAAGGAAATGGAAAAGGTACTCTGTAGCTGCAGCTCCTCTATAGAAACCAGGGCACCACAAACACTCTGCTTCACTCCGCTACGCTCTGCGTCTGTAGAATGATTATGAAGCAAAGGGCCCTCCTCCAGGCAAGGAAATGGAAAAGGTACTCTGTACTCTGTAGCTGCAGCTCCTCTATAGAAACCAGGGCACCACAAACACTCTGCTTCACTCCACTACGCTCCGCGTCTGTAGAATGATTATGAAGCAAAGGGCCCTCCTCCAGGCAAGGAAATGGAAAAGGTACTCTGTACTCTGTAGCTGCAGCTCCTCTAGAGAAACCAGGGCACCACAAACACTCTGCTTCACTCCGCTACGCTCCGCGACTGTAGAATGATTATGAAGCAAAGGGCCCTCCTCCAGGCAAGGAAATGGAAAAGGTACTCTGTACCCTGTAGCTGCAGCTCCTCTATAGAAACCAGGGCACCACAAACACTCTGCTGCACTCCGCTACGCTCCGCGTCTGTAGAATGATTATGAAGCAAAGGGCCCTCCTCCAGGCAAGGAAATGGAAAAGGTACTCTGTATTCTGTAGCTGCAGCTCCTCTATAGAAACCAGGGCACCACAAACACTCTGCTTCACTCCGCTACGCTCCGCGTCTGTAGAATGATTATGAAGCAAAGGGCCCTCCTCCAGGCAAGGAAATGGAAAAGGTACTCTGTACTCTGTAGCTGCAGCTCCTCTATAGAAACCAGGGCACCACAAACACTCTGCTTCACTCCACTACGCTCCGCGTCTGTAGAATGATTATGAAGCAAAGGGCCCTCCTCCAGGCAAGGAAATGGAAAAGGTACTCTGTACTCTGTAGCTGCAGCTCCTCTATAGAAACCAGGGCACCACAAACACTCTGCTTTACTCCGCTACGCTCCGCATCTGTAGAATGATTATGAAGCAAAGGGCCCTCCTCCAGGCAAGGAAATGGAAAAGATACTCTGTACGCTGTAGCTGCAGCTCCTCTATAGAAACCAGGGCACCACAAACACTCTGCTTCACTCCGCTATGCTCCGCGACTGTAGAATGATTATGAAGCAAAGGGCCCTCCTCCAGGCAAGGAAATGGAAAAGGTACTCTGTACTCTGTAGCTGCAGCTCCTCTATAGAAACCAGGGCACCACAAACACTCTGCTGCACTCTGCTACGCTCCGCGTCTGTAGAATGATTATGAAGCAAAGGGCCCTCCTCCAGGCAAGGAAATGGAAAAGGTACTCTACTCTGTAGCTGCAGCTCCTCTATAGAAACCAGGGCACCACAAACACTCTGCTGCACTCCGCTACGCTCCGCGTCTGTAGAATGATTATGAAGCAAAGGGCCCTCCTCCAGGCAAGGAAATGGAAAAGGTACTCTGTACTCTGTAGCTGCAGCTCCTCTATAGAAACCAGGGCACCACAAACACTCTGCTTCACTCCGCTACGCTCCGCGTCTGTAGAATGATTATGAAGCAAAGGGCCCTCCTCCAGGCAAGGAAATGGAAAAGGTACTCTGTATTCTGTAGCTGCAGCTCCTCTATAGAAACCAGGGCACCACAAACACTTTGCTTCACTCCGCTACGCTCCGCGTCTGTAGAATGATTATGAAGCAAAGGGCCCTCCTCCAGGCAAGGAAATGGAAAAGGTACTCTGTACTCTGTAGCTGCAGCTCCTCTATAGAAACCAGGGCACCACAAACACTCTGCTTCACTCCGCTACGCTCCGCGCCTGTAGAATGATTATGAAGCAAAGGGCCCTCCTCCAGGCAAGGAAATGGAAAAGGTACTCTGTACTCTGTAGCTGCAGCTCCTCTATAGAAACCAGGGCACCACAAACACTCTGCTTCACTACGCTACGCTCTCAAATATGTTTGAAATATATGACCTAAGAGACGCATGGCGGCAACTCCACCCAGATGATCAAGGGTTCACCTTCCATTCTGCCCCACACAACACCTGGACTAGAATTGATTACATATATTTAACAGGAGAAATATGCAATGCCACGCAAAGGTCTGATATTGTACCAATTACCGGGTACGATCATTATATGGTCACGACCGACATTGACTGGGAGGCATTATCCTGAAAAGGCGGACGATGGCGGTGCAACGAAACGCTTTGGAAAGACCCCGTATTTAAAAGTGAGATGGAACTGAAATCACAGAATACATGAAGACGAATAACACCGGGGAAGTCTCTAAATGAATAGTATGGGAAGCAGGGAAGGCAACATGGCGTGGAGTTCTAATTAGGGAAGGTGCCAGGAAGAAAAGGGAAAGACATTTGATCGATAACAGACTTAGGAATGAGATCTATCACCTAGACAGGGAGGCAAGGGAGTATGAATCTGGAAAGGCGGACAAACTTATTGAGGCAAAACAAAAAGTGGTACGAACTTCGCCTTCTAGAACATGGAATGATAGCCCGTAAATGACAGCGTCTGAGACAGAAGTTCTATGAAAAATGTGAATAAAGCGGACTCACTACTGGCTGCAAGGTTACGAGCCCAACGGACAGAGAGGAAGGTGCTGGAAATATAAAACCAGGACACCCACAGCACCGCGACCAATGCAGATATCCCTGATGCCTTCGCCACCTTCTATGAGGTTCTATATAGATCTGAAACTTGCCTCGAAGAGTCAGATAATGATCAATACTTATTCTCTTTAAATATGCCGCAAATAACATATGAAGAAAGTCAGGTACTAGAGGCCCCGATAACGGAAGAAGAGGTCAAAAATGCGATCAAGAGACTGTCATTGGGAAAATCCCCTGGGGAAGATGGCTTCTCCTCTGGATTCTATAAAACCTTCCTCTCATCTCTTCTTCCTTTTATGGTAGAACTATTCAATGAAATCCTGGACACCGGAAGAGCACCAGACTCATTTGTCCGAGCGCTAGTCTCAGTGATCCTCAAGGACGGTCGGGACCCTAAACAATGGGGTTCGTATTGCCCAATATCCCTATTGAACATCGACGCAAAAATGTACACCAGAATCCTGGCCGCCCGACTAGAGGGGTATATGCCACGTCTGATACACTCAGATCAGGTTGGCTTCATACTTGGTAGACAGGGTGCTGACACTATGAGGAAGACCCTGCACTTAATTAACGAGTCTCAAGCCATGACAAATGACCCAGCTCTCCTCTCTGTCGACACAGAGAAAGCTTTTGACAGGATGGAGTGGGGCTTCTTAATGGCGATTCTTCGCAAAGTTGGGATAGGCCCGAAATTCAGAGGAGGAATCCAAGCAGTATACACATCGCCGAAGGCCTCAGTCTTTGTCAACAGTGAATACTCTCGCTCGTTTGTATTAGGCAGAGGAACACGACAGGGCTGCCCACTCTCAGCGATCCTCTTTGCCCTCTCGGTGGAACCCTAGCCCAGAAACTCAGAGACGACCCCCAGGTCTGAGGTCTCAAATTGGGACCCACAGAGTACAAAGTCACTTTCTATGCAGATGGCTTGCTAATACATGCTTCAAACACCATGTCCTCGATCCTATGGGCAATCCAGCTAATTAAAGAGTATGGTAACCACTCGGGTTTCAAGATCAATGAGGCCAAATCAATCTTATTCCCCCTGCACGAAACCACACAGGCATACGTAGACAGATTCTCTGCGCTCAGCTTTATCCTCGAAAATGTCAAGTTCAAATACCTGGGCATACAGGTCACCAGAAACATAACTAAACTTTATGAAACCAATTTCCCACCCCTCCTCCTACAATTTCAGGCAGACCTAATCAAATGGAGGAAACTCACAATATCTTGGATGGGCAGACATAATGCGATAAAAATGGTATGTCTCCCTCGCTTCCTTTACCCCTTCCAAATGCTCCCCATAAGAATACCTAACGCCTTCTTCAAAGAGACCAAGAGGGCCATCATGAGGTTCCTGTGGGATGGCAAGAGAGCTAGGGTAGCCTACAACATCTTAACGTTACCTAAAGATAAGGGTGGAATGGAATTACAGGACCTGAAAAAATATTATAAAGCGGCCCAACTTCGAATTCTAATCCCCATCTACAAAATTGTAAAGAACCTCAATGGGTGGCGATGGATAACCACTACCTGTCACCAGCAACGGTCTCTGAGTGGTTGTGGGTCCCGAGAAATAAATTGGTATGGAGACGAAGAGCTCACCCGACACTGGGGACCATTTGGGAGATATGGAGGGAGGGAAGGGAAATGATGGGTATAACTTCACGGTCGTCCCCCCTGAGTCATCTATGGGCACTGGGCATCAAAGAGAAAATTCCCAATTTAGACAGATTTCCAACCTGGTTTGAAGCGGGCCTGGGGAGGGCGGGTCAACTTTGGAAACAGGGGTCCTTTATTACGATTGTAGAACTAGGTGAGCACCTTGGGCTGGGTCCCCTCCCCGTCTTTCACTTTTTGCAGATCAAGGGAGCTCTGACAAGGGGTGAGTGGAAAGACAAAGTCGATAGGGAACTCACTCCCTTCGAGACGATCCTGAATTCCAGAACAGAAATGAAGGGCTTAATATCGGCTATGTATAGGGAATTGGTTCCACATCCCATTTGAAGAGTCGATGGGAGAAGGATCTTGGAGAAGCGATTGAACCAGACATGTGGGCAAGGATGTGTAGGGCTGTTCCCCAGATCTCTATAGCATGGCAATAAAATTATTACATAGATGGCAATACGACCGCCTCAGGCTCTCCAAAATGTTTCAGTCGCTAAGTCCACTATGCTCGCGTAAGTGTGGGGGAATAGCGGACTACTGGCACATGTGGTGGGATTGCCCTAGAATTAAGATCTGTTGGAGTGAGGTCTTGGGATGGATCAAGGACCCCGACGGAATCTCGAGGCCTGCGGACCCCTTTCTAGTTCTTTTCGGATTTGAGCAATGCAAAGATGAAAGGGAGCGAATCAAGGGCCTAGCGGAGACTACCCAACCCTGTTTTGCTGGGAAAGACAAACAACAAGATCCAGGGTACTTCAAACTTAATAAAACCCATGGCAGCGTGAACTCCAAATATGTCATCATGAATACCAAGCAAGTCTTGACTCTCTATCCTCTGAATATGTATGGTAACGATTGTTGGGAGACAGGGGTTTGGCTGTTCTGAGGGGGAAGGGGCGTGGGAGGGGCAAGAGAAGGGGAAGTTAGTTGTTGAATAAAGGACAGGCCGTTTCCTTTTTATTTTTGTTTGGGAGAGGGAAATGTGACACACAGATATGTTTTATTAGACCTAACCGTTCTTTGAACAATGTTTGCAAATGTACCTTTATATGACTTTGAAAATTTCAATAAACTTAAATAAAAAAATAAAAAAAGATCTTACCTGGTTCTGTGAAGTTGAACACAAGTTTTGTAGGTTGCAGCCCTTTTGGCTCTAGGCCTATGATATGATATGATATGATATGATATGGCATTTATAACGCGCCTATACCCAAGTGTTTCAAGGCGTGACGAGGCACGGGAGGGGGAACAAAAGGAGGACAGACAGCGACCATACTAGGCCAGGTGTCATTCAGATCGCGCAAGTGCATGGGATGGGGGGAGGGAAAGTGCAGGGGGAGGGGGAAGAGACAGTGCAGTACAAGGGAATAAGTAATCACAAAAGTAAAGTAATGGCCAGCAGGTGGCAAGTGCAAAGGTAAGTGCAGAAATCAGGTGTCAAGTGCTGGTGGTGGGACTGTAGGGATACAGGAACAGTCCGAAGTGCGGGGGTTGCCAGGCGGGAAGTGCAGGTGTGTGTGACTGGTGGGGAAGGGACCTGGACCCGAGATCAGAGGGTGGCCAGGTAACCAGTGCGGTTGCAGCCAGAAGGTCAGCAGGGGAGAGGAGTAGAAAAAGCAGAAGCAAAGAGAAAGTTTTTGAGGTGCTTCCGGAACCGTAGATGGTTCTCCTCAAGTTTCAGGGAGGCGGGGAGGCTGTTCCAGAGGGAGGCCCCAGCCGAGGAAAGAGATCGACCACCAACTTGTTGCTTGGAGAAGCGACTGACCCTGAGGGAGTTGGAGGCGGATGAGTGCAGGGCTCGAAAAGGAAGATATTTAGGAAGAGAGAGTTGAAGAAATTGAGGCCCCAGGCCCCAGAAGGCCTTGTGCACAATGCAGAGGGTTTTGAACTTAATCCTCGCAGCCGCTGGGAGCCAGTGTAGAGATTTCAGTCCTGGAGAGATACGATCCCTGGGCTTGAGGCCAAGGACAAGTCTCGCAGTCCTGTTCTGGATGAGTTGCAGAGGGCGGAGAGTAGAGGCAGGCAGATTTAGAAAGAGGCTGTTGCATTAGTCCAGCCTAGGGAGAACCAGAGCTCTGGACACAGTGAGCTTCTGGGGGAAGGAGAGGAAAGGAAGAATACCTTTGAGGAGGTGCAGCTTGTAGTGTGATTTCTTAGAGACGTCAGAGATGTGAGGAGAGGCGGAGAGTGTGGAGTCTAAGGTGACCCTGAGGTTTTTAGCCTTGCAGGTGGGAGCAGGAAAAGGGCCAAGAGAGGCCGGCCAGAGAGAGACGGGAAAGGAGGGAGTGGGTGTGCCGATGAGGAGAATCTCAGCCTTACTGGCATTAAGGCAGAGGTCATCGGCGGCACACCACTCCTGGATAGCAGACAGACAGTGATGAGAGACGGAGAAGAGGTGGCCGAGGGTAGCCTGAAAATGAGCTGAGTGTCATCCGCATAGCACTGAAAGTTGGGGCAGAGAGCAGCAATGCAGTGGGCAAGAAGTACCAGGGGGGACACCACAGGTAGAGAAGAAGATAGCAGAGAGGAAGGACCCAAGTTGGTCATGAGAGGGTTGGTCAGAGAGGAAAGAAGTCAGCCATGCCAGGGCCTGACCGGTGATACCCAGGTTATCACGGAGACATTTGAGCCGGATGGCATGGTTGACAGTGTCAAAGGGGGATGAGAGATCAAGAAAGATGAGGACACAGTGGGTGTTAGAATCAAGGTTGGAGAGCAGATCTTCACGGATGTTCAGGAGAGCAGTTTCTGTGCTTCTGGCAGCTCTGAAGCCAGACTGATGGTCATGAAGACAACCAACAGATTCAGTGTGGGGATTGAGCTGGGAGATGGCCAGCTTTTCTAGGAGTTTGCCTAGGAAGGGAGTGATGGAGATTGGGCGATAGCCGGGCAGGAGGGGTCGGCAGAGGGTTTCTTAAGAAGAGGGTGCACAAGATAGTGCTTCAGGGGGGATGGGAAGACTCCAGTGGCGAAGGAGTCGACTTCTGGGACCCAGTGCGCTCAATGTTGATGTCAAGGGAGACCGGGGACTAGAGTGCAGGAGCAGGGTGGGAAAGATATGTAATGTGGCCTAAGTTATGGGATTGTGGTAAACCCCATCACAGACAACTTGATCTCGTTTGTGATGGAATGCTGTAGGAGGATTGATGTCTCTTAGTGGGCTATGTAAGACATTATATGGGGTGGATGGTGTGTCACTTTGCACTGTTAAATTGAATGCACTCAGTGAATAGTGCTGTAAACATGATCCTTGTTAAATAAAATGTTTTTTAAAAAGTCACCCAGGTTAATACAGACGTTGACTCCTTGCTCATTATGCCTTAGAGAGGCTCAGCTTCACCTAATCTAATTGGGGAGGCCGAAACACATGTCTGGGGTTGCTGATTGTACTCTTGTTCGGAGCAGAATTGCCTAGAATTTCGGTGCTGGATTGCACTTATGTGTGTGACCAGACTGATATGCAAATGTATATATCTCCTCTTTAAAGGGTGCAGTGAGCTAAAACTTGGTTGTAGGCCCTCCCGAGTGGAACAAATTCCATAGAACAGGTTATTTGAAATATGTCCGTCCTCAGTAGAGGGGCTCCCACACTCTTGTAAAAATGGGAAAAATCAGGACTGGCTCAAGGTGTCATCCATGGACCTAGGAATCTTGGGGGACGAGAGGCAGTGATGACCATCTTAACTCAGAATCCTCCACCTCACCATAGATGCCTCCCATGAGGTAATTTTTTGAATCTCATTGTTAATCCCTGGAGTGATGATATATGTGTTCCTGGCCATAAATTGATACTTATTTTTCGCAAATCTGTCCAGCGGTTACCGACCTAGCTGTGTTCAATGGAAGCACCTTTTTCTCTATGGTCAAATGAAGTGGAGTAGGCCAAGACAAACGTTTTTTTAGTTTTCTTAATACGTTTTAACCTTTAAACAGTTTCCCCAAATTTCGGATTTGGAGGGCCTGTGGTAGGAATTTTTTGGGAAACATTTCATCAAAACCCATCCAGAAAGTTATGAGCTATAGAATTTTGGCAAAAGTCAATGCAAATTGGCCTAACCTTAAAAATAATAGGGCGACTGTGTGTGTATGTTTATAGAGAGAGAGACAGAACATTTCTAAATATATTTTAAAAAAATGTGTGAGGAAGGGTTTTGCGCCATGTAGTCCAGTTGTAAAATCACGCAAAATCCATGGTTTTATACCTTTTTATTGAACTAACAAAATATTGTGCTAAAATGGTAGTTCCATGAGCTTTCAAAGTCCTAGAGACCAATTCATCATATTGTAGTTACAAGACAAATGTGAAACAAAAAAAACACACAGAGCTGGACATAATTTTTCAACAAATAAATGAATAAATAAATACTTTTCACATGGAAAAAAGCCAAGGGATTCATCCACTTTAAAACCCATTGGCTACAGGAAAAAAGTATGCCAGGACTTCAGTCTTGCAAGGACCCTTTATCTGAAGGGCCATACATTAAGCATGTGTCTGTTTTCGTTCCCAAACACTGAGAGGCAGTTACCCTTGCTGAGAAGTTACATTTAAAATGTTTTGCAGTGTGTAATGTGTCCAAACGTTTAAACGCGTAGCATCTGATGAGTGGTGTAGTGTCTAATGAGTGCAAACCAGCATAAAGAAACAGTAATGCTGTTGTATACAAGTTCCAAAATGTTAGATTCAAAGGCACACAGGTTGAGAAGGAAAAGGATATGTGTTTTTCACAACTTCCCTGAACTGAACAGTAAGATTTTTCACATGTATAGTGCTATGCATTTTCCAATGTTATAGCAATACTCAAGTTTTTCCAATTACAATGTGTATAAGCATCCTCCTGGCAGTCATAGCCAAATTATTGCTTGCAGTGATTGCAATGGCCCAGCTCACTAAGAAAACACTGTGTACCTCGTCTGTGGGGACTAAAATATTGTCAGAGTTGCTGCATGTTTCTGCAGCCTTCATGCTGTGCTTGCATGGTATACAGGATAACCTGAGCTGCTTAGGCCTACTTGCATGCATAAGGTGGAACTAATACAGACATATTCCCTAAGCTTTCAAGGTGCTATGTCCAAATGTATCCTAGTTTTGCCTCATATTTGACAATGTATAAATGACTTGCATACAAAGTGGCGAACACAAAAATACTTTACCACTGTTCCAATGGTAAAGTTTACACTGTTTGCTGGGCATGCCCCTTCTTTACTAATGGGTACCAATGACTTATGTTTGGATATCACAAATTGCATACATGATGTTTGTGTCCTTACCCATTCAGGGGTCTTAACATTTAAAAAAAAAACATTTTTAAACAATTTTTATTATTTTACACATCACACCCAACCCAGCATTACAACTTTGGACGTTCATAATAAATGTCAAATCAACGCATTATACATTTCCCGTCCTCACCCCTCCCTCCCCCCGAACTCGAGCCGTTTCATCGGTGTCATCTACGTGAGCATTTTCGGGAATCTCTGTGCTTGTTGACTCATTTGAGTCTTCTGTTTCTTGACTGGCCTGGTAAGGGGTAGCCATTGAGGTCACCAATTGCCTCCAGGCCATCAGGGGACCCACTTCCTCTTCTCCCCCCCTAGTGACGGCTTCAAACCAAACCACAGTTTCTGCTTCTGCCCATCTCAGGTGGTCCGCCCACCATATTTCCACTCTAGGCCTATAGACTGCCTTCCAACACATTGCAATCCTGCGCTTGGCCAGCACATATGCCAGGTCTTTCATTTTGTTGATGTGCTTTAAATTACGTGGCCTGGGGAAATTTCCAAGCATGCATGCCCCGGCAGACCCCACATCCAGCACCACACCCCCCCGGCCATTTTCGTCCTTATCTCCTCCCAGAATCTATGCACCTCTGGGCAAGCCCAGAACATATGTAACAACCCTGCCTCCTTCTCTCCACATCTGGGGCATTTCTGTATGGCCGAGCCTCCAAACCTGGCTATTCTTCCAGGGGTCAGATAGTCATACATCATTTCCAGGGTGGCATCTGGTTCTCCTGCCAACGCCGTCTCGGGCCACCTTCCCCTTACCCGTTTCAAGAGCCTGATATATGTGATGTATTGGCCACTATGCACCCCTGTCTCCTCCTGCAACCTCTGAAACTCCAATACCTCTCCTTCCTGCCATATATCTCCGAGGGTGGCTAGACCCACCGGTTCCCAGTATCTGCGAACCGTTTCGAACAACTGGGGGTCAACCCCGCATAGAGCCACCAGCGGGACTTGCTGAGAGAGCGGGTCTGGGTCGCCCACCGTTTTCCATGATCTGTGTTGGGCTGGGAGGTTTGGCTCTCTTAGAAAGTTTGGGGCTGAGTCACCCTGCAAGAGCCTGGCTTCTGCCGAGTCCTCCGCTGACAACCACCTGGCCACATACGACAGCTGTCCTGCCCGGTAATACAGTTCAAAGTTTGGCAGGTTTATGCCCCCCTTATCACAAGTGTTCTGTAGCTTCCACAGGGCCGCCCTATTCCTGGAGTTGCCCCATATAAAGCCCCTGCACATGCCATGGAGTCTCACGAAGAACCTTCTAGGGATCAAGTATGTGATATTCACAAAGAAGTGCAATAGTCTGGGCAGAACGACCATTTTGAGCAGAGCTGCTCTCCCCATCATGGCCAGGGGCAACCTGGACCAGAACGCCATACTATTACTAATATCCTCCATCGCTCTCTCTGCATTATGTTTGTGCTCCATCTCTATCTTATGGTAAATATTCACACCCAGATACTTGAATGTCACGGTCTGCCAGGGTATCCGCAGGACGGGTAGCCTCACCACTGGGGTGCTCCTATACCTTCCCAAGGGGAACAAGGTAGACTTCCCAGGGTTAACCGATATGCCCGAGAGGGTGGCATATCGATCCTTCACCTCCAGTACATATTGCAGGTTTTCTTCCGGGTGGCGCAAGTAGAGAAGCATATCATCTGCATACAGTGATATCAGATGTGTGCCCCCTGTCGTGCTGATCCCCACCTCCCCGTATTGTTGCAGCAGGCATATTGCTAGCGGCTCTAATGCCAGGATGTATAACATGGGTGACCAGGGGCAGCCCTGTCTGGTCCCTCTGCTGAGTTGCCACTTATCTGAGATTATGGGTCCAGTTTTAAGTCTTGCAATCGGGGAACTATATAGCAACTGGACCCATCTGACATATCCTGGTCCCATTCCATATCCTTTCAGGGTTACTATCAACCACGGCCACCGCACCGAATCAAAGGCTTTCACCGCGTCCAGCGACACGATTGCCATCTCGCCCGAGTCTTCCTTAGTTTGATCAATGATATGGTGCAGCCTCCTGTGGTTATCTGTGATGTTTCTACCGGGGACATAACCCGTTTGGTCTGTATGTATCAACTTGCCGATTACCCTCTTTAGTCTATTGGCTAGCACTGCCGTGAGTATTTTGCTGTCCTGATTAAGCATGGACAAGGGCCTATAGGACCCACATTCCGTGTCCGGCTTACCTGGTTTGTGAAGCGGGACGATCACTGCCTCGCAGAGGGATGCTGGCAGTTCCCCCCCGCGCATAAGCTTCATTGAACATGGCCAGCAGCGGCCGGAGTAGCTCCTGCTTGTATGTTTTATACAATTCGCTGGGTAACCCATCCGACCCGGGCACTTTACATGTAGGGAGGTGTTGGATCACCACTTCCAGTTCGTCCTCGGTAATGGGGAGTCTAAGTCTGCACGTTCTAGATCATCCAATGTGGGCAACCCCATATCCTCTATTGTTTCCAGTAGTTCCTGGCTCATATCTTCTCCTGTATCCTCACATAATCGTCTATAGTACTTAAGGAACTCCCCGTTCACCCCCTCCTGGGTGTTATAAATTCGACCTTCTGCATCTTTGACCTCTCTGATCACCGGACGGGGGGGGTCTCATTTTTGTATAGCCAGGCCAGTAGTCTTCCTGGTTTATCCCCCCCTGCATGTAATCTCTCCGTATATTTCTTATAATTCAATTTGCATAGTCTATCCCAAAGGTCACTACAAGCTAACTGTAAGACTTTTATCTTGGCGCTATTCTCTCGGGTGGTCCCCTCCCCACGAGTAAGGCTCTCCAGCTCGCTTTCTGTTTCTAGCAGTGCCCGTTCAATACCCCCTTGGAGCCCCTTAGATTTTGATATGGCTACCCCACGCACCACCACCTTAAATGCTTCCCATACTGTTCCCACAGAGCGTACACTGCCCGTATTAGTTTCAAAGTATTCCTCGATGGCCTCCCTCAAATCTTCTTGAAATTCTGCATCCTGTAGAGCCTCAGTTCTGAGCCTCCATGTCCGGATACGCGCTCTGGGGGGGTTGATGTTGCCACTCTACAACCAGAGGCGAATGGTCGGATAATACCCTGGCCTTGTATTTGGCCCCCACCATTTCTCCCGCTATCTCCACCGCCGCAAACACATAATCCAACCTTGTGTGCAGGTCATGTGGCGCTGATTAGTGCGAATACTGCCTATCCGTTGGGTGTAGTCTTCTCCACACGTCCTCCAGGCCGAGGTATATCAATAGTGTCCTCAATGCTTTAGCTGCTGGCGCCGGCTTCCCTGATTTGTCATCTGACCTATCAATCCTGGGGTTCAGGGCACAATGTCATGTGTCATGGTTAGGGGCATACAGATTTACAATGTTCACCTCCCTGTTTTCCAGGATACCCGCCACCACCACCACCGCCACCACCACCATTCTGCCCTCTAGGTCTATTGTCGAGCTGAGCAGCTGAAACAGCACATGCGGTGGCACCCAAGTGATCACCCCTCTTGCATATGCCGAGTATGTGGCACCTATGACATTACCCTTCCATTTCCTCCTGACCACCTCCAGTTTCTCCTTAGTGAGGTGGGTCTCCTGTAACAAAACTATGTCAATGCGCATCCTCTTTAAATACATCATTACTTTGTTGCATTTTAAATAGCTATTGAGGCCCCGCACATTCCAAGTCACCACCCTGAGATTACCCGACGCCATCTGCTCGATGTACTCCCCCCTCTACCATCCCCTCCAATGTCTTCATTGATGACCCGTTGTTCGACTCTTGGCCCTCCCATCCTCAACAACTCCCCCCTTCCCAAAACTCTGCCCACTGCACACAATTCTTCCCCTCCCCCCACCCTACCCAGCCCCAACAAATGCCCCGCTCCATCCCTGGATCTCAGGCCCACCCGCATCTGGTCCTGCCTCGAAGCCGAGGACTAGGACCCCGCGGGGCATCACCGATCTAACAGTGACCTCACTAAGTGTACAACTAAGGGGTACGAGAATTGTTCTCCCGGAGCTCCTACTCTAAATGGGATAGTTGCATATTTCCCGCAACATATTCCCCACAAGCTTTATTTAACACTATGTTCAATTACCACGCCAGCATATATTTGCTACAACACACTCCCCACAAACTTTATTTACTACTAAATTCTAGTCCCAGTGTCCTGTGTCAGGTCACCGGAGATGACCCAGCTGCGTGCTACTTATCTTCTGCGGCTCCCGTCTGGATGTCCGGTTCCTGAGGGCGACCCTGCGTGTCCAGCCAGTCCATAGCATCTTCCGGCGTCTCGAAGAACAAAGTTTTGTTCTTGTAGAACACTTTCAATTTGGCCGGGTAGAGCAACATGTATCGGTGACCGGCCTCTCTCAACCTCCTTTTCACCGTGCCGAAGTTCATCCTGCTGCGCTGTACGTGCAAAGTGTAGTCCGGGTACGCCGTGATTTTCGCCGGCCCCCTTTCTATCGTTCCTCCCTTCCGGAAAAATTCCAGTATCTTTTCCCGATCCCGATAATTGAAAATCTTGCAATCAGCGCCCGCGGGGGGGGGCCCCGGGGGCGATCTCCTTGCCAAGGCCCTGTGCACCCTCTCTACTGCAAACCCTTGGGTCAGTGCTCCACCAGTTATTTCCTGCAGAAGCATGGATTCTACGTATTCTGTTGGGTTAGGCCCCTCCATTCCTTCCAGCAGGCCAACAATACGAATGTTATTGCGTCTGGCGTGCCCCTCCGCCTCCTCCGCCCTGTTCTCCAGGTTGCCCATGCGCTGCGCGAGGGCATGAAGTTCCGATTTGTGGCCGGCGCATGCTGTTGTATTCGGGCCATCTCCTTTTCCAGGTTCCCAGTGTGCTCTGCAAGCGTGCGCACGTCCTGTCTCAACAGATTGACTTCCTCCTGGACCAATCCGATTTTGAGGTCCAGACCCACTTTCAATTCATTCATTGCTAGGCCCAGCTTGGTCTCCCAGGCAATTTTCAAGTCTGCAATCGCTGCCAGCATTTTCTGGATAGTGTCCGGTGTCTCCGCCACTGCAGCAGTGGTGTCCTTGCTTTTACCACCTTCGGCGCCTGTAGGCGTCTTGGCGTAAGTCTCCATCGTGGGCTGTTTGCTTTTGGGTCTGACAGTTCTGTTAGACATCATGCAGTGCTCTTCAGGCATGGGCCAGCAGCATCCCCCCTCTTACAAAAGTCTGCATGGCGCCCAGCCACTCTTAGCGTGTCCGGGGCTGTTTCAGCTGTGTTCAGGTGCATGCTTGTCACTCGCCCCACTTAGGATGGGCTGTGTCCTCCCACGTACCTGCGTGCGCACAGTATCGCTCCTCGGCCCCCACTGTGTTCCTTTCAATAGCTGGTGGTCTTGTCCTCCCGCTGACCCAACGCTCTCCCACTCCGGTGTTTCGAGAGCCCCAAGGCCAGCTGGCCTGTGGTCTTGCTTCAGATGTTTCGGCACCCCCCTTGGCCAAGAAGGCCGTCTGATGCCATGTTTAGGGGCCAGCAAGTGCCCCGAAGTTATGCGCCCTCACTGCCTTGCTCCAATAACTCGCAGTGAGGTCCCACCAGACCCAAGCCTTGTTTGTACTCCTCGGCGCAATCGGGTGTTTAGTTTGGGCCGCTTGGTGTTTCAGCTTGGGTGCAGTCTCACTCCGCCACGGGCCAGGGTGCACTATCTGAGCTCCCTACTGGCTATTATGTTAGGCTCGCCAGCGTGTGTGCCGCGGGCATCTCCCGGCACTCCTTATCTTCCCCCGGGGGCTCATGTGTGCCCTCTCAGGTTTCGCACGCCCTGGCTACCAAGCCCCCCCCTCGAGGCGCATCTAACCTCCAGAGGTTCTCTGGTGTTCAGGGTGGTGCCGCGCGGCCGCTCCAGCGTTCTGCTTCTGAGCTCCAGGGTTACGGACCCGCTCCTGCGAGGCCTGCATCAGTCGCCTGGAGCCGCACCCCCGGTCTCGTCCCTCCGGGCCGCGGCTATACCGTCCGGTATTTTGTAGTGCTGCCAGGAAGGTCCGCCGGGCTCCCCACCCGGAGTACGTCCCTCCGTTGCTGGTGTCCCACTTCTCGGGGTGCTGTTCCCTGGCCTCGCTCCAGCAAGTCAGGGTCCTGGCAGGGAAGTATCAGCCCTGTGCTGGCCCACGGCCGTGCGTCCCAGCTTCCTCGGCCCTCTCGGGCCTGACACCCCTCGTATCTCCCGGGTGGTGTATGCCACAGTCTGATGCTCAGCGGGCACCGAAGCCCCAGTACGGTCCCACGAGCACAGCACTGCTCTGCGCGGGTCCGCCAATGCGTCCAGAAGCCCGGGTGCACCGGGGCTTCTGCTTCTCCTCCTCTCGTCTCAGCTCCGGAGGCCGCTTCACGCCCCAGCCGGTTTCCAGCTGCCGATTCTGCACACAGCTCGCAGGCCAAAAGCCCCGCTCAGGAAGAGGTTCACAACAGCCTCAATGACACCGTTCCAGCTCGCGGTCATTTCGTGGCGCCTTGGTCGTTTTCACGACCCTTTGTCTCGCGGCCGCCATCTTCTCGCCCACCAGGTCGCGGGAGCTCTGCTGCGCCTCGGCGGCCGCAAATTGCTCAATATGTTCGGATCTGCCACAAGGATCTTACGGCATGCTCACAGGACCTTCCCACGCCCGGGGAAGTGTTGCAGTCCAGCTTTCAGCCGTGCATATCCCTATTTATTCCAGGATCTATATCGGATCGTTGGGAGCTCCCCGAGAGCACATCCTCTCACGGAGCCATCCAACCACGCCCCTAGGGGGGGTCTTAACATTGTGCAAAGAAATGTATGTGAGAGGTAGTAGTGGTAGGTCATTTTCGGGTACTGTCGACGTGGTTGCCTCATGCTCAAAGCAGGCACAAGTGTGACATAAAACCTGTGTCTTATGTGCAGACCAGCATTTTCTAGGTTGAGAATCTTTAAGTACTCGAGCTCCCATGTTCTCCTTTGTGTGGTAGTCGAGAGGTCACCTTTCGGTATCATCACTGACAAGTTATGCAGCATGTGCCCATCTTGTGTGAAGTGTTAGCCAACAGGTGTTTCTTTTTTATGGTTCAAGATGGTGTGTCTGTGTAGGTTCATTTGTTGACGTGGTTCATTGCAAGTCTCACCAATATACTTTCCATGTGGACATTTCTTGCATTGTATGAGGTATACCACATTGGATGATTTGGAATTGTATGTTTCTTAAAACTGAAATGTTTGGTTCAGTGGAGTTTTTACAGCTGATTCGGCACAGATGGGTTGGCAGGTTTTGCATCTCCGACCATTGCATGGCGATGTTCCCTGTCATCTCTGTTCTTGACCCGGTAGACATGTGCTTCTGGTGAGAGACACAGCAAGATTTTATGGTTGCTTGTATGCAATTAAAGGGGTTTCTTCGAAGATGTCACACAGCTCCTCGTCTCTATTAAATATTGTAGGCCATTAACAATTCTATGATGTGTTAGTGCTGTATGTAAGGAATCAGGAGTAGGACTCAGACACTGGGGCTTTGTAATGGTTGCTATAGACTTTTATTAAAGAAAAAAGGAGGGTTGGTGAAAGGGGCTTTGTAATGGTTGCTATAGACATGTATTAAAGAAAAGAGAGGGTTGGAGAAAAACCTATCTCGCCCTATCGCTACGAGGGGTTTCCCTGCCTCAGCGTAACTAAAGGATGTTGGTGTCAGAATGTCCAAAAGTAAAGAGTTCTCTGCCCTGTGTCCAAAATCCTAACCTGACCCTTACATGCTGAACTCAAAATAAAGTATATGGGGATATGGGGCCTCATTACAACCTTGCCGGTATCCTGGCAGTAGAGCTGCCAGGATACCGTCAAAGGCTGTTATCGTTTCCCGCACTTGGGCGGCAGCATTGCCACCGGATTATGAGTGCCGGCGGTTTGGTGTAAATCCCTATTCATGGAGTCTCACTGGACTCCATGGGGGGATTTGCCGTCATTACTGCCACCGGTATTGCCGGTGAGGGTAATGAGGGCTTCTATTGCCGGTATGGTGCCTGGGTTACCTCCAGCTTTTAGCTTGAGGTAAGCCACAGTTCCCAACCAGCAAACACGTAGTTGGGCGGTCCGATAAAGTGCCGGTTTCTGCGGATACCAGCACTTTTGTACCCGACTGCCAGACTCAAAATGAGCCCCACAGTCTTTCAACTGGCCATCTGTAGCGTTTTCCAAACTCCAACATAAAGCTCCAAAAGGTGCAAAATTAAACAAATAATCAAAGTTCTGCAATCCTCAGGAGGGGGGTTCCCCTTGCCCTGAGTTTCTCAGAATCTTTTCATTTTACACTCCCAATTCTCAAGAGGTGTTTCTCTTCCACTGAGTTCTTCAGACACTTTATATTTTGTAAACACAATAGTTCAAGGGGTATGGTTCCTCTCTTGGTTTCTTTTCCACGGTTTCCTATTTCTCGATCCAGGGGGTATGATTCCCTTTTCCCCTGCATTTCTGACATTCAAAAGTTATTAACTTTTACAGTCTATTATATATTTGGGTTCGGGTCCCAGACTTGCAATCAATTCACCTGGTGTTTCTCCTGCCAGGACTTTTTTACTTTCTTTACTTTGCTTTACCACAATATACACCCTTCCAATTCAGGGGGTATGGAAGGCATAGATTAGTCGAGACTGCTAAATAAAAATATTTTGATTAGCAATTCAATGTATACGATTAGCAAATTTGTATATCCTTACTGTCAATCGGGGCCAATGAAAAACATGTTCCCCCTGTACAGCAGCAGAGGGCCTAGGTACCTCACAGCCTTTTTCTGCCACTGGTGCTATAATGACGATGCCTTTTAATGGACATGTGACCGGACACCGCTACGCTTGCAAATTCAACAGGGATTCGCACTAATGCCTCGCAAAAAGTCAACACACAATTATCTATCAGCAGAGCATTTAAATGGCAATCTCCTTATTAGTGGTCGTTAATTGATGAACCATAGTTTCTGACAAGTGTTCACTTCCCCTTTGCATGATATTGATTGATAATCCTTTATTCGACTGTAAAGTCTTCAGGCAAAATACATCAACATTAAATTGCATTAAAATTCATTACTCCATTGGACAAGAAAATATACTAGAATCAAAGTGTATTTACCCATTTTGACATAACCATTGACCTTGATATAAACGTACAAATTCATTACATTTCTAGTTCATTAAAAATCAGCTATGAAGCACCATCATTCCATCTTTAGGTAGCTAGCATTTAAAAGTCCTCAATTACTTTACAAAAACATAAGTATAAAAGATAATTCAATTATGACTTCTTAGAATAAATAGGGATAGCAGTAAACAATATCAAGTGTGGCACTTTTAGGTCTAAAGTGGTAGCAATGAACGTTTCCTTAGCCAGGCTCGGTCAGTATACTTAGCCACAAAATAAACTACTGTCAGATCATCAGATTTTCTCGAAAATTGATTGGCATCACTTAAAGTGCGTACGTCCTGCAAAACAAGCATTGGTTTGAGGTATTTGTGATCCTTAGATCTTTAAACCCTTCGCATATAAACTAGAAATGTGTAATGTCTTGCTTGATTGCACCGCATAATAGGCAATTACTACCCGTTGACTTCTTCCATTTATTTGTATATTCCCGAACTCTCAGATACCCTGTTCTAAAATCTATGTATAAGTCCTGGGCATAATTCACATGATATGCAGTAGCAAGCATGATTCTGTCCAACACGGACTACAAGAAGGGGACCTTATCATACCATACCTTTTAATGCGTGTCTAAGTCTTAAACGTATATTTCTCAAACTCATAGGATGTTTTTTAGCTTCACATTACTTTGCGTTCTTGTAGTTTTCCATTCAAGAATGGGTAAATAAAGCTATGCCATATTATTTGTTCTCAACATGGATTTATATATTCTTCAGCTTGGATGATGTTTCAAAACATCTCTCCAAAACTGAGTATTTTTTAAAACCTATGAACTATTTCTACCAACTAAAGCTTGCAAGATATTTAGTTGAGGGCCTTATGTTGCAGACTGGTCTCAAATCCCAGCTTCCCAATTAACTAAAGTGTGTGATCCTTGGCAAATCATTTTATTTCACAGTGTGTTATTTGCCAGAATTAAAAGTGGCCACAAGCCATTCAGTTGACTTGTGTACGCTACACAAAAAAGCTCACTCAAGGTACTGCCTCATATATAATAATTATTATAATACCACTTGTTAATCTGCACATCAAAGGTATTTGTCTCTTGGCTTACTTATAAGAATGTTTTATAATGTAACTTAGCATCATCACATTGAGTATCTAAGGCTACATATGAGCTCATTTTCTGTAGTATCACTTCCAGCAATGCCAATACATATGCAAATTAGGGGAGGCTTCATGTATTGCACAGCCACACAAATTATAAACCTGGAAACTTTCAATTGAAAGCAAAGTTCATGTTTGTCATGAAAGTTGATTGTCAGCATTGTGATGAATCCTGAGGAATGCTCACAGAAACCCAGCCTAAAGTCGCCTCCCATATGGCCAGGGGAAGGCAGCCGCTACCTGATCCTAGCCCTGGGGGTGGTATTAGCCTGGTGGATCACATGAGAGGAGAAGGCCCTGAAGGGAATGTGAGGACTCGTCAGGGGAAACGCAGTATTTATCCTCTTCTGATGGTCAAGGTTCCCTAATGCCTGAATATCTATTGGCTTGTTATCATAGTAAAGCTTCCTCTCCCAGATTTCACCCAGGTGTAAAGAGTGAAAACCCCTATGGTAAACAATGAAATTAAATATATAAGGATCAGAGAATCAATACCACTGCTTCTGATAGTTATAATTCCGCTTTAGGTTTGAATTATAAAACCAAGAACCAACCATTACCTGCTTTGAAAGCCTCCCCATAAGATACATTCTATAAATAATTAAAACAGAGTGGATTCAATAAGGTTAAGAACAATAAGAACATTAGGGATTTCAAGTCCCATAATGCTCTTAGTACTGAGACGAGAATGAGGGGCTCAGAGTTGCAGAACTGTACTGTGCAGTCTATTGGTTATAATGACCCACACCTGAGCGGGACTTTAAAATATTTAAAGATGCTTTAGGCGCAGGCCATTAGAAGACAGCAGCAGTGGGAGCAGCAGAAGGACGAAGACGCCAGAGCCACTGCTGTGTTTCCGGTGCAACACAGTGCCGAGAGAGTCGTAGGAGTCAGGAATCCTAATCCTCTATCCTACTCTGGTGGTTGGCATTCACTGGAGTATGCAGAAGGCGCAAGCAACAGGAGTGTGACCGGAGCTGTCAGATGCCCAAGTCCCAACGAGAGGAGAAGTTAAAGCAGCAGCGGGTCGAACGGAAGCGCAGGGAAAGACTGGTAAATTGGCCTTTGTTAGGTAAACCCGGGGCGCACAGCAATAGACCGCTGACTGAAAGCAATATCTTTGAATATCAAACTAATGAATTCAAGCATTTCTGGCATAACGCTTATATTGAGAGAGACAGGCTAACTGGTGTTGTAGAAGAAACTCAAAGGTGGCAGGGGAGAAGCCCTCCTTGTAGAAATCATCAAGGGGGAGAGGAATACAACCTGCATTGCCTGTGGCAAACAAATCAGTGGAACAACCAGTGTCAATGTGTATTGTGCCCTTATGAAAGAAGTTGTGTACCGCAATGTTGTTGTTGAAAGTCAAAGACTTTTCAAAAGTTTGAAACAAGCCTCACCACAGAGCACTTGTAGTGGTGGTAGGAGTTTTATCCTGGCAAGCGAGTGCATTAGAAAAAGGAACTATTAGTGGCTAGTCCTTGCAGGTTAGTGGACCAGGAAGAAGGTAACTAAAGTACTGTAGTGTGGTCAAAGGTTGTGGTGGAAAGAAAGTGGAAAGCCCACTAATGTGTTATGACGAACTGTGTTAAAACCATCCTGACAAAGCTTTATTGTTTATGAAGAAGAAATGTGAAAGTGGTTGTTCTTCAAAGAAGAGAAGTTATATTGAATACTGACTGGAAGTGTGAATACAAAGGCCTCATCATGAGTTGAGGGGTAGCCCTTAAATGCGGCGGTAACTCTGTTACTGCTGCATTTAAGGGTCTGCCCGATCACAAGTCTGGAGTGTTTAACCCCAGCTCAGAGCTGGGCGTAAACACGCTGGAAAAATGCCAATTTTTGGCACAATTACCACCAGCGGTATTACCGTGCGGTAATTGCGCCAAAAATTCCCCATTGGGTCCAGTGGACTCAATAGGGAATCAGGAATCACAGTTAGCGCCCAAGCCGTGATCCGGCGGTAATACTGCAGGATGGGTGGGTGCTAATGCAAATAAAGTTGGGCGGTATCCCAGATGGGATACCGCCCAACTCGTGATGAGGCCCAAAGACTTTTTGGTTTATCGAGCAAGAGCCTGTGGAAACTTTGACAATAATTTTAAAGAGTAATAAATCCTGTTTAGCAATAAGACCTTTCAAGTGCCAAGTGAAGGACATATGGGGTGAAAAGAACTTTCTGTTGTACTGAGAACAGACATTGTCTATTGAAAAGAACTTTATTGATTTGAACTTTGGTTTGGAAAATCCTAAACTAATCCTGTGGAAGGGGATCTGACCCTGGTTACAAGGACGCATGGTTACAAAGTTTATGTTTGAATATAACAGTTATTTTGTTGAGTTTGAACAGCCATATTATACCTGTATGATTTTGTTGTATGTACATGTGTGAGGGGCAGATACCTTTTGATATGAAAGTGTTTTCCTTTATTCTTAGTGTCAGGTAGGAAAATCCCTGTTAGGTTAGGGAAAGCGAGGCATTTATCTCTCCCTTATTGTTTAATAAAATAGCTGCTTCTGAGAACACTCTATCTACTTGTCTGTCTCGCTTTTCTGACCCCTCACATAATGCACATCAAGTTCTCATCACATGGCATGTGCATTAATTAAAAAAGACTAGCCTACGCTTGGCGTGCTTGGCCCAGACTATAGAGCTTGGTAATAGATGTGTTAGCCATAATCTTAACTTTTGGCACGGTCATTGAATTAAGATGGTGTCCAAATGGTAACATGTACAATACCATGGCACCGCAGCTTTACATGAGCAATGCAGACTTTGTGGTACATTTATCCACCCAGCAGAACTCCCCTGCATCACCAAACTGCAGGTTCAGCAGTACCAGCAGAATGGCTGCACTGGCTCTGTTGAGCACTATTGCATTGCACCAAAACTGCGTTTTGCAGTCACCAAAATAATGCTGCGCTGTCTGTGCCAAGCACATATGGGGCGAGATGGAACATGGAACACCCCGAGAATGGCTGCCAGTGTTTTCCTTATGTGCACCAAAGAAAATAATTGAAAATTAGCGCTGCTATGATGCCAACTCAAAATTTCCCATTGAAAAAGGAAATATTTTGCATTTAAAGTGACTGCGCCCTGATGCTCTTTTCCACCATTTCAACAGTACACAGTTTTGTTCCAGTGAGATGAAGCTATGTCGATCCATATTCAGGTGTGCTTCAGCAAAAGGGGCTCATTTCTCACTGAATGACAGGCTGTGTCAGGCACGATCTGTGAAATAACAAAGAACTTCACTCCAAGCCATACGAAAAAATGCTTTACCTTTGCAACACAATATCACAGCTAAACTCTTCACAAGAAGCCCTATCTCTCTTTGCTTATGTCAGTTTCAGTGGACCCTTGCCTTGAACAGATTTCTGTCTATGAGAAATTGACTAGGGCTACAAATAATGTTTACAATCTAGATGTAAGAGAAAACCGCATTGTAAAGTGGCAGCCATAGAAAATTAACCACGTGTAAAATGGTGCTTTTTACAAACAAGAAAATGTCTGTTTAAAAGTAAATTGTTGACTTAAGGCCCTGTCCTTGCAAAGAAATGTGAGGGGGGTTTGTTTAAAAACATATGTAGGATATTTAATTCCAACAGTCTTGCTTTCTGGTTCAGGAAAGAAAAATAAATAAATAAATACATTTGCTGAAGCCACAGAACAAGTTTTTCCTGGCATGGCTTCAAAGGCTTTTGCTTCCTGGGAACAGGATCTGCCTCCCTTCAAGTGGACCAGCCCCCGGGGCATATAAATAGGCAAAGGTAGTGGATCTTACACCCTCGTCAGACTATGTGGCAGTGCTCCAGCTTGGTACAATGGATTTCCAGGATACATAGGTGTGACTTTCTAGCAGCACATCAACTCAAACTGAGGAGCTTCAAAGGCAACTCCAGGGCAACATTGGACTCAGGCTGGCTAAAGCCTGACATGTGGCTGCAGTTTGGGAAGTATGCCCTTATTTAGAAGACAAAGCCAGCCCTTCTGGGGCAAAAGACTGTTCTGAATTAATAAACTTGAAGACTTTTATTTCTGCAACCGGAAAACGCAGTATTACGAAAGTTTTACAGTTTAAGTGTAATTTATGTGGTATTAAAACAGGACATTGTAGCTTTCCCTAGCATGTAGGGGATGCAAACGGCAGAAAAATGTAAATCATGGGAAAAGTATACATAAGGACGAAACAACATCATACAAATGTGGGAATTGAAATGACAACTTCAGTGTAAAATCTGGAATCTGCCTATGTGATTTTCAAAAGTGCCACAACTGTAAAAATGTGCAATTTATGTCATAACTGATTACGGCTAAAAGAACTGTGGGAGGGCCATGGGCATTGTAAGCACACACCATAAAACTGATGTCATGTCCCTGAAGTCCAACCGGATGACAGGAAGGCGGTAACAGTCATTCCTGACCAATGTTCCCTATAAGCTGTGCGCATGTGCGCTTGCCCAGCTTCCTTCTGGGTGCCGCTCAGAAGAACTTTAACAGCGCACACAGGCAATTCTCACCTATGCAAAAAAATTTTGAGGCAGGCACAAGCCACAGCAATTACCTGACAGTTACTTTCTCTTAAAATAACTAACTAGTCATGATATTCTGGAGTAGCACGTGTACGTTATCCTACTATGCGAGCGTGTATCATCTTCAAATCCTGTTGAATCATCTACAAGGCTGTCACCTTGAAGTCCCCAAGCTACCTCACTGAGAAACTCGGCATCTCCAGAGGACAGCAATCCACCAGAAGTAAGGAAATGTGAAGGCTTGAACACTGACGGGGCAGGAAGGCAAAAACAAGAAGAACATTCTTCTCTGTCTATGCTCCAAGACTCTGGAACCTCCTACCGTCAACAACAGACCCATTTCTGCTACAGTTCAGAAAAGAGCTCAAGACCTTCCTCTTCAAGGAATGGCTCCTCTGTAACACATATGTCCACAAACCCTACACTCCCCACTGTACCCGGGACTTTGTGATCTGCCCCACATTGTCTCCTCCCCAGGTTGCTTGTAGATACCTTGCTACAAATTGCCCACCCTTGCCCTCCCCCGTTAGCTCCCACTCCCCTTTTCTCTACTTTCCTCATTGTGTTATTCCCCCTACGATTGCAAAGCACTCTGTTGATTCCCAAAGCCAGGTCCACGCTCAATAAATACACTAATAATATTAATAATAAAAGCATCACCCACACTTTTTAACCTAATTATCATCTCAAATATGGGATACTGTCTGTAGGTAAACAGGCTACTTGGCTGTATAACCTCACCCCATGCTTCCTATTCTTAGTACGTATGTTATGCAAGCGCTTTGAAGTGGTCCCTTGCAGGTAAATTGCCCTCTAAGGAATTTGAGAAGACCAATGTCATACTCAGAGTCTCCTACTTTAGCATTGCTAACATTACTCTATAAGTGGAGAGCAACATTGCAATATCATTTACTTGGCCTGCAAGGGGGAATGGGCATGGGCTATGCCAGGTATTACCTGTCTATAGTATTAGGGCAATGGATATTCAGACAGTAGAATGCTTTTCACACAATCTGCATCCTTTCTAAGTGTTCAGAGTTGCAGTGGGCTAAACCTTAACAAATGATATTGTAACTAAATGCTATACAACAATGATTTCACTTATGAGTTGTATAATCCTACCCAACAATATAAGGGTGGCATAGGTTGCAAACAATCTTGTGTGCACTGCAAAACAATTGTTTACCTGCAGATTCATGACATTTTCTTAAAATGTATATAATATCATGGTTCGGCACTAAATAGGTTTTACTTGCAAAGTATTATGGATATGCAAATATCCCAATGAGCGGTTCACTGCTACAATCTCTCACATTTTACAGTGCCCTTTCAACTAGTATTGGAGGTGAACACAGGAGCTGGGGAAGGGTATGATTGAAAGGGCACAGGAGAACGAATCGGTGAAGAACAAATCAGTAACTTTCAAAAACCAAGTCAGTTGCTTTGGCAGTACAGTACAGTGTAGAAAATGTGTTTGTTTGCTGAAGGAAAAGGAAACTCTGGTAACAGTCTAAAGAACTGTAAAGAACTGCACTTTCTGTTTCTTTCTATGGTCATCTGCTGAGGGCATTTCAATATAAACATGTGTTCTGTGTTTACCGACTGTAGCATCCCCCTGCATTTTGTTTAACTGATAACAATGGATTTCAGAGGGAACCCTAGTTACTGAAGAAGTCTCTCAAGCTGTTGTACCTCTGAGCCTTGATGCTATTGACCTAAAAGGCATACATCATATGATTTACTTCAACAGGGCTCTATAAGAAACCTCAGTAAATCTATTGTTGAATTTTGTCTAGGCTGTGGTGAGGAAGGGTGGGCAGCAAAACTATAGTCTGTATTGTGTACCCTGTCATTTTACATCTATGTCACGGTTACAAGCAAGGCTTCGATAAGAATTTACTTCCTACTTTTTTCCAGGGAGAAAAAAAAGTAATTAGCTTTGCCAACAGGAATACTTCATGCTTATTAAAAGATGTTCTTTGCCCTTAAAATTCATCTTGAGATTGGTCAGAAATATTATTAGAGCTCCTTCCTATGAAAATGCTCTGCTGTCACTGATGAGAAAAAATATCAGTGGAGCTTTTTGGGCAGAAGCCAGGGGTTGGTTCCTATGTGTTCATTGTTTCCCATTTTTATTGGGCAAATGTTTCCGTTTTTAGGGATTAAAAATGGGTGGTGTATATGTCTCTTAGCTGTAAGGCTGATTTTGAGTAACTCACAGGACAACATAATGTGGATAGTAAGAGGAAGCCAGGGAATTTTGATCATCATATTCTCGGGTGCCGTTATTCTGATGCAATTATCATCCTTACACAAATTATGAGAGGCATGTTCTCATGGCCCTTGAATTACTTCATTAGAATTGCGCATTAACTCCTATTGGCATGTTTTCTGACACATTCCTTTTAGTTGCCTTTATTCCATCTGCAAATATTGTATCTGGTCTGATTTTTGATAGCTAAATTAGTTATGAAATGCAATATGTGTTTGTAAAACACATGAGTGTTTTTCCAGTAGAATAAAGCACACTTTTTTCTCTGCACAGGAGTACTTTTGCTAGCTACTGTGGCATATCTTGTGGTCTTGAACTGGTTGATACGTTCTCTTTATAAATCACATATACAGTATTTGTTTTATTAACTTATGTGTTTGGAAACAGTGTTGTAAAATGCACCTTCTATGCAGATTAGTAAAGAATTGCAGTGGTTTGGAAGTGGAAATTCCTTTCCAAACTCTCTTCGGAGATGGTAGCTGACTAACTACGCATGCTCACAAAATGGCTTACCTCATGAGTCAGTTGCGCACATGGAAAATAAAGTGAGTACAAAGGGCAACCAGTTCCGCACTTAGAGAAAAATTATTAGAGGGAACTTTGCTCCTGACCAATCCAGTTATTAGAGGCATGTCAAGCCAAAGTTATGTCCCCAAAGTAAATCCTGTGATGTCACCCGCCTTATAAAAGGTGGAGGCTCAGAGAGACAAATGACTCTCTTCTGAATTTCCATCCAGCTCCTGCGCATCCAGATATTCCATATTCACTCTGCAAGATTCCATATTCCACTGCCAGGCCAGAGCATAGCTGACCCTATCCATGCAGAACCACAATTCCAGAAAAACTCAATAATTCAGGGAGAAAGGGGAAAGGTGGCTAAATCCTCATTGGGATTATCCTGTGCTACCTGCTTGCCATGCTACCCACTTTATCCAGCTGATGTGCTGCTGTGCTGTGACCAGACCCTTACCCAGCTGTTTTCTTACATGAAAAGGTCTAAGTGCATTTCATTAGTTTACCTTGTAATTATCACCCCACTGGTGATTGCTGCCCAATATTACATTTGTGTGATTCCTTTGAATTTTAAAATAAATAAATATTGTATTATCAACCACCGGCCTGGTTCATGGTCCATTGTGGCCTGGGGTATTTGTAAAAGGGGATGCGAGACGGGTTGGTTGGCATCTCAATCTGAATTCTTAGGAAATAAAATAAAAGTGCTTTAATTGTGCGCTGCATCCTAGGCCAGTGGCAAGAGTCCTGCTCTGGTGTGTGACGCCCATTTAGAATCCTTAACAGATTGGGGGCTTGTGCTAGGGTATAAGAAAGTGTTTCCACCCATGACAGCTTCACACAGTAGGCTAACCTTCGAGGTAGTGATACTTTTTGGGATTAGAACATGGTGTTACACTCTAGAAGCGCCTTCCCAAAACATAGACCCTAAGTATCAGGCCTGTGTGTAAAGATAAATTAAAATCAACCCCGAACTAAACAAAAAGCAACAAAATACAGGTTACCATTATATAAATAAATTAATAAAGAAACAACACTCTCCATAATGACCACAGTAGAGATAAACATGGCTATACAGCACCTTCTGTACACATTATTTGTCAGATGGGAATGGGCACAGCAAGGTGAGGAGGTCTGGCCAGGAGAAATGATGCAACAGGTCACCGCCATGGACATGAATGTGTGGCAAGACGGTAGCCTGTTACATCAAGCCTTGAGCGAGTTCTACATGACTCCAAATATTAAAGAAGAGCAGATTAAAATGGTCTGAATCACAGCCTACATATATCTCCACATGGGGATTATGCAGAAAAATCTGAAGAAAACAAAACCCTGGCGCAAAACCAATCTGAACTATTGACCAAAATCCAGACTGAACTAAAGTTAGTAGGAGAGAAATTGAAAAAGAGCCAAGATTCTGATGTGGGATTGGAAAATTACATTAAACAGCTAAAAGAGGGCTTAGCCCTACAACAACAAAATAATTCAGACCAAGAGGCCCAATTAGATGCATTAAAAGTGGAGTGTCAGGAAAAGGTTGAGTCAACAGAAGCTGAATCAACAAATAAAATATAACAAAGCTTGTTCAGAGCAGATAATCACTTTATTAAAACAGGTGGACAAATTGGAAGAGGAGAATAATAAATTAACCCTTAAGGAACTCCACTTCCAGACAGAATTTAACCAAGAACGCCAGACATTATGTACCATCAAACAACAGCGGGATGCCCTGGCTGAACAAAGGGGCGCCATGTATCAAGAAAAAGATGCCCTATTTCAGGAAGTGAGCAACCTAAAAGCAGATCTACATGAAAGAGAGTTAGGCCTCCAGAAACTAAATTAACTAACAGTATAATGTGAAAAATCAATGGGACATAGGAGACGAATGGAACTCGAGTTAGAGCAGGCCGGAGAGACTCGAAATATGCAGAAAAAGGAGGTTCACCTCCTACAACAGAAATTGTCTCAGTGTTCCCATACCATACAGGTAGCGCAAAGAGACAATGAGGCCCTCTGAGATATGACATGATATTTTATTTGTATCGCGCTCGTACACAAGTGTTTCAGAGCGTGACTAGGCAAGGGAGGGGAACAGGGGAGAACACAACACAACAACAACAACGATCTTACTAGGCCCAGTGACATTGAGAACGCGCAAGTGCATGGGAATGGGAAAAGGGAAAAAATTCATGGAAGTGGGAGAGTGGAAAGTGCGAAGCAGAGGAGAGCAGATAAACAATAATAACTAAAAATAAATAGAAAATGGGGGCAATAAACAGTGGTAGTGCAGCCAGCAAGTGGCAAGTGCTGTGTTTAAGGCAGCAGACTGGGTAAGTCTGATAAGTGCAGAAAAAGAAGAAAAATGGGGGGGGTTGTAAGGGTACAGATAGAGTCCGCAGTGCAAGGAGTGGCCAGAAGGCAGTGCAGGAAGGTGGCAGGGTCAGCAGGTACCTGGGCCCAGGGGACAGTGCCAAGAGAGAGCAGATCAGCAGGGGAGAGGAGGAGCGAAGTCAGAAGCAAAGAGCAAGGTCTTGAGGTTCTTCCGGAACCGGAGATGGTTTTCCTCAAGTTTTAGATTGGCAGGGAGGCTGTTCCAGACGGAGGCCCCAGCCAAAGATAGAGATCTACTCCCAGCTTGTTTCTTTAAAAAACGATTGACCCAGAGGAGAACAATGGACTCCACAAGCAGGTGGCAGCCAAGAGCGGGTCATAGAAACCAGTCAAGCCCTGGTAGCGGAGTAAAAAGCTCAGACCTTTGCCTACTATCAAGAGGTAGGGGCTGAGAAGAAGAAACTAGGGAGGTTGGAGAAAGAGTATGCTAGGCTAAATCCAAACTTGAGGGACCCCAAACAAGTAGAGAGGGACAAGGCTATCAAACTGTGATGCCCTCTGTACTAAGGGCCTCAAACCCATTTAATACTTTGTATGCTCAAGGCACTGCTGACTTCTTGTCTACTGGTTCACATGAGCCAGAAACCATGAGGCCGTCAGAATTAAATAGGCCTAGCATGATGGAGCTGACAGGCCAGCACCCCTCAGAAATTGATGGACGGGCCTCCCTGCATAAATACAAAAATATTATGGCTGATGTCTCTGACCAGGAAGCCTCCTATGAGGAGAAAGTCAGGGAATTAGATCTGCAGAAGCACTATCTCCAAAGGGACCATTTGGCTCGATTTGCAGAAAAACAGCATGAAATGAGGCCCCAAAACAGCATTCTGAAGACCTCCACCCAATCAGGGCAGTGGGGGGGGGGTCCTCTGCCAACCTTGGAAGCAGGGAGGAGTCAGAAGACTACTCTCCTGTGCGCCACAGGGGAGAAGAAACTAGGCCCCACCATTCTGCAAGCCCCTCACAAGCTCAAAGGATCAGGGAGCACCTAGAAGATCATGAGGGGACCTCAAACAGTAGCGGCTCTGAGTCTGAGGGCGAGTGGACTCAGGTGAGGCGGCAAAGGAAGGCAACTAAACAGAGGAGAGTTCTGGTAAAAGAACCCATTAGGCAGATCAAGGCTATTAGGAATTTCATAACTCTGTACCACAAAAATGCAGAATATTCTGTCTGGGAGCATCTGGAACTCTATGAACAGATGATGGGCACTTTTCACATCAAAAATAGCCAGAACTGCATAGAGTATACCAAATGGACATTCTCTCTGGAGTACTACAGCTTTGCTGGGCTGGAAGATCAAAACCATTCAAGGTGGTCCACCTACAAGGCGGCCATCTTGAAAAACTTTTCCGCCCACAGAAACACCAGCAGGCCCACAAAGCAGCCTACAATTTGCAATGCGAAGAAGATCAGGCCCAAGAGAATTTCTGCAGGAGCTAAAACGCACCTTTGCACAAACTACCAGGCAGGTGCGCACTAATTCCAGGGAATTCATAACCACTTATTTTCATGCGCTCCAAAAATACATAATGTCCCAGCTGGTCAGGGATTTTCATGACAAAAGATCCCTGGACTGGGTAATCGAGCAGGCTACCCAGATCTATGAGGTACAAAAACCTGCAGAAAATAAAAACCAGATACAAAACACCAAACCAACCAACACCCCAGCTGCTGTTAAGGTGCTGGAGGTGTAGGTTGCCCCCATTTTAGACCTAGAAATGGGGGGGTCTAAAAACAAGCCAACCCAAAATCAGCCCAATCAGAGGCAACAGGTGGCAGTTTGGGAGGTAATCCCACCAATGGGACCCTTAACTCCCCTATTTATATCACTCCCAGATATAAGGGCAACCGACAGATCTTGGGGTATGTATGGACTCCCCCAGCTCAAGGGGGAGATCCAACCGGGTGAGTACTGCCCCAGGAAACCTCCCTCCTAACTTCCCTCAGGAGGGCAGTAATCCCCAAATCCAGGGTTAAGTTTCTTTCCCTGGTATTTACCAAACCCCAATTTGCAGGGCAACCCACCTTTCTTTCCCCGGTTTCAGGAGTCCAGACCACCCAATCCGGGAGAGGGGAGGCCAAGGGTGGATGGTAAACCAGGGAATCCCCAATACCCAGGGTACAGCAGGAGAAGGAATAGTTACCCTTCCTGTGAACCACCTAGGTTTGAAAAAAGACCCCCGTACCAGCCGGAACGGGTGTCCCAACTGGAGAGCCAGGTCCAGAACCTCACACGGGATCTGAGTCGCATGTTGAGGGCTCAACAAAATCCTCAGATGAACATGGCGGCTCACAACCCCTCAAACCAAGGGTCTGACACCTCAGAACAATGACGGGGAGAGAACCCCAACAACTCACCGGTTCCAGAGGAGGAGGCATGGGAGGAAGGGGGGTGTAAAGCACTAGAGGAAGCTTCCTTCCTCACCCGTGAAAAGCCCTTGGACACCCCGGAACCGGAACTAAAATCTCCTGCCCCAAAAATCTGCAACCCAGGGAACAGAGGGTGGGTAGGAGAAATAAAGAAATTAAAAAGGCCCATTTTGTGGAGAAAGTTAGTGTCCTCCAGTTTGAAGGGGAAGAATCCTTAGAGGATCTTCTCCTTCAGGGATGGGGGAATTCATCCCAAAGAAAAATGGGTGACAAGAGATCTGAATGAAGCCTGGGTGGGTGTGGGGACTGATTCAGAGTCACCCATCCCTAAACCCCAAGTTGTCATCCTGAGAAAAAAATATTAATGGAGGGATCCTCCCCACAAATTGGTGCTAGTGACTGCCACCAGGTAAGAGGGGGCAGCACAGAGCTAAGGGAAAAGCGGTATTCCAAAATCCTATCTATTTCAGGATAGAACATTTTTGTTACAGATTCCCAGATCCGGCACAGAAAATTGTCCAAAACTCCACCGTGTCAGAGTCCAAAATAAAGAAATGGACCTCCCAGCTTGCCCAAAATGCCCATTACCTTTGCCCACTGGAGGAGAAAGAAGGGAGGTTCTATGCCACCGTCCGAGTGCAAGGGCAATGTGCATTTTCAGCAGTGGTGGACACTGGATCCCAAGCCACTCTTCTGTCTAAAAGGGCCTTTGAGCAGCTAAATTCAGGAAGGGGAGAGAGACACCAGATCCCTCTCTCCCCTCTTCCTGGACAACTCCAGAACTACGACGGGAAGGAAATGCCTGTTGAGGGGACTGCGGATCTGGAAATAACAATTGGGCGACACAAGGTGAAACACCCGGTCATAGTCGTGACTCCAGAGGGAACCCCCTGTCTATTAGGGAATGACATCCTTTGCAGTTTGTCTCCCCTAATACACTGTGTGAACAAGGTCCTCTGGACTCAGACTCGCTGGTGTCATGCCCTCCATCCGACCCACCAGTGATCCCAGTTCCCCCTCGCCCGAATACACCCCCACTTACCTTCCGGGGCTCACGTTGGCGGTCCAGATCGGCTCACACACAGCTACAGCAGCAGCTTCACGCTACCACTCCACAGTCACGACTGCGACTGTTTCTTCATTGGCAGCTGCCGTGGAGATTAAGCCATCAAAAGATCAAGATCGCTTCTTTGCATCGTGCTGCTGGGTCTATCCGATCGCGTGATCTGAACTCGCGGTCACGTGACCAGAACTCGCAATCACGTGACCCGGACTCGCGATCACGTGATCAGGAAGCAAACGGTACTTAAGCAGTGGAGTGCTTCAGTACCGCGCTTCACAGCTGTTTTCTCGGAGACCCTGTTTGGCCTGCATTTCTCACCTTGTTTCACGATTGATCTTGGACCCGGCTAAGTCTTCTAGGAACTCTTTTTGGATTACGTTATATACGTGCTTTATTGGCTTGGACTGATACACTTGGCTCTTGACCTCGGATCGTTGTCACGGACTTCTCTTTGGATCCCGCTCTTCATTGTTCCGTCAGCTTGGACTGCTACACTTGGCTCTAGACCCTGGATTGTTGTCACGGACTTCTTGTGGATTACCCCTCTTCAAAGAATCTGGAGCATTGTATGAACTACGACTCATCACCACCCTAACCTACAATCTGGTTCAGTCCTGCCTGCAGGTCTTCCCCAGGTGGGGTCTGGTGTGACTACCAGTAAGTGTCTCCTATTCGGGACCTTTTGCCTACTTGAGCCCCGGAATCCCTTCTTCTATCAATTCCTGTTAAGATCCTTCCTGTGTTTTTGGTTACCCGTGTATTACCCTGCTTGCTTGGTACTTAACGCTGCTTTCCTTTACAGCTTCCGTGGGGCTTCCAGTACTTCGCGGTTCCGGATTCTTCTCCACCTGTGGCCTCAAAGGTTGTATAGGGAGTGAATTTATCATTCTCCCTGTGCGGCACTTGGGGACGGAGGTCTCACATATCTACACGACATTCAAGTTACAACAGCTGGCCAATAAAATTAAAACAGAGTGTCAACCATGTTAGTTTAAATGGCACATGCCACATGGTTGAACAACAATCTAATCAGATTGAGTTTAATTTCCAAAATAATCAAACACCTGACGTTACAGTAATTACTGTAGGACAACAAAATGGTGATGGAACTCCTGAAAATCAACCTTCCTTCCAGTTTTAAGTGGCATTCCACACTGGAAAGAAATTTTATACCAATTCACAATCTGAAAATCCCAATTCTATAGACAAAAAAAATGATGAAAAACCTGCTCAAAGTTTAGCTGACAGTCAGAAAATGAGAGCACAGTTGTTCCTCCCTATTCAGTTAAATGAGGGGAATGAGTCTGTTCTCGCCCGAGTGTGCTTGAACAACGGAAAGAGCTTTATCAGCAAAGCCATGTTGAGGAAGCTCCCAAAAGATCCAACTATTCCCACATTTAAATGTATTGATAAGTGGGAAATGGGCCTAGAAACTCCCAATTCCAAACATCTCCTGCCTAGCTTGTGTATGCTCAAAATATCTATAGTTTACAAAAGCATAGAGCGTAATTGTTGGGTCGTGCAAGATGTCCCTGCTGCATTCTATTTAGACAGTGAGATTCTCAATCGGTTTGCAATTCATTTGGACCTTATAAATCAAAAGGCCTGGTCCCGACTAGGGGGCAATCCCATGGGCTTTGATGATTCTGAAAAAAGCATTTCAGTCAGCCCAATTGCTGCCATATGCAGTTGAAGTACGAATTGGAGAGGAGGTCCCCATCCCAGGACGGACCCAACAATTCCAACTGGACTTAAAAATTAAAAGAGGACAGAACCTGCAAAATCCTGACGCCTATGTACATCTCAATGCCCATCTCCAACAGCAGGGTTTGGGGTTAAACCCAACACCATTAGTCATTGTAGAGTACAACACCATTCCAATATTGATGGATAACAGCGATCTTAGGAGTATCACTCTGGGTGCAGGCACCATTATTGGAATGGTGGTTGATGACCGACATTTTTCCATGGATCCAGAAAATGAACTGATAGGACCAATCCCCAATGACTGCTATGACAATGACAGTGACAATGACATACCACCAGACAGGATCTTCACTCGGCAAGGGGGACATTTCCTGGTGTACTCTTCCTGCCCTTATCGGGAGGAAGAGGTGACCTATGACATCAGGAAGGATGAGGTGATCTTCCAGGTGCACAATGACTTCCTCTTCTACCTGAAACCCTCTGTCCAGGTCAATACTCTAATCAGAGACCTCTTCGCCCAGCTGGAGGAGGCCGCTGCGATAGCAAAACTCAAAGTCTTTCCAGGCTTCAGGCAAATGGTTGAAAAGCGGGTCAACCTTGCTGATGCCTGTGAGACTGAGGAGCAAAAGCAAAAGTTGAAACAGGTGTTCTTAGATTTTGAAGATATCTTTGCAGTGGACTTGTATGACTGTGGTTGCACCGAGATACATACAACCACAATTCTCACGGACCCTGGAGTGACTCCAGTATTTGTGAAGCAATATCGCTTGCCTCTCGCATCTATGGAGTCCCTGTCAGAAATGATCAAAAATCTAGAGTCCCGTGCGATAATTCGTTCGGTCCACAGCACCTTTAATAATCTGGTGCTGGGGATTTTAAAACCAAATGGGCAATGGAGACTTTGTGCAGACCTTAGGGAGCTAAACAAACTGGTCCACATGTCCTGATGGCCTCTCCTCTACATTCACCAAGGGCTGGCCCAGATCCAGGGGTCAAAGGTGTACACCGCTATTGACCTGACAAATGGACACTGGACGTGCCTGTCAGTAGGGAGGACCAATACGAGCTGGCCTTTACCTTCGGGGGGCAGCAGTACACGTGGACCCGGACTCCCTTCGGATACATAAACTCTGGCAACTAATTCAACATCTTCTTACATAAGGCCATGCCCGACTTGGATAAAAGGGGTAACCTGGCCTATGTGAATGATGTCCTGATAAAAAGCTCAACTGTGGAGAAACACTTAGTGGAAATCTGTTATGTTCTGACCCAGTTGAGGGTTGCCGGAGCAACACTGTCCTTCCAGAAGGTACAGTGGTGCAGGACCTGTGTCAACTTCTTGTGACATGAAATAACTCCTGAGGGTCGCTGTCCCAGGAGAAGAAAGTGGAAGCACTATTACAACTAAAAGACCCCACAACTCTGCGTGAGCTAAGAAGCCTCCTTGGACTGACTAATTACAGGTCACAAAACCCCTGATCCATCTGTTGAAGGGGGGGTTAAGTGGCAGTGGGGTCCAGAACAAGCCGAGGCAGTAAAACTACTCAAAAGAAGTCTCTCACAAGCGCCTTGTCTAGCTTACCCTGTCAAAAACAAGGAAATCTTTTGGAGACAGGGTTCTCGAATACATGCATGACAGCAGTATTATATCAAAAGCATGACAATGTCAATAAAGTAATCTTCGATTCAAGCAAGACTTTATCCTCTGTGGAGGAAAAATGTAACAATTGTGAGAAGGCACTCCTGGCGACAGTGTGGGCATTGAAAAATTACTGCGCGTTCATTCAGGGAGAGCACATCATAGTGGAGACTCCACACCAGCCTTAGCAATACCTCCAAAGCGACAGAATCCGGGCAGGAAATGTGAGTAATTCCAGAATTACTTCCTGGATTCTGTCCATGAAAGGCTTTCCGGTGGAGGTCAGATATGGCCAAAACAAGAAGAGTCCCCTCGCGCAAGTTCTGGCTGACTTGCATGATTGTGCCAGAGAAAACTGTCTCGAGGACGAAAGTCTCAAAACCCAGGACAACATGGAGGCGTACCTGAATTCCCCGCACAAAGTCTATGAGGAAGACAAGTGCGAGGGAATGCCCACAGTTCATGTGGACGGGTGCTCCTACCATGTTGAGAACAACGGGGAAAAGGAACTAGTGGCCGGCATGAGGAATGCCTGGGTGAATGATGCCCCCGAGCCCTCCGCTGGGTACAAAATTGTTCCCCGCAGTAGTCAGGTGGCGGAGTTGATGGCAGTTAATCAGGCCATGCTCACTGCCATCCAACACCAACTCCACAAACTGGTCACAATCACTGATTCAGATTATGTCCAGAACAGGTTTGTGAAGCATTTGGTTAATTGGAAAACCAGAGGCATGCTGTGTGCTAATAACAAACCACTTAAACATGGCAAGCTAATACAAAATATTGATGATCTGGTCACCTCTAATGGGATTACCATCTATTGGAAAAAGATTAAGGGTCATTCCAGAATATAGGGGCCAGACAAAACTAGAAACGACCTGGCTGATCAGCTGGCCAAAACCAGAGCCATCCAGGGGGATCTCCTTGAGAGTGAGTCCCTGTTGGAAGAAATCCAGGTCACTGATGTCACCAGGTCCCAGACAAATGCTCACAATGAACTCTCAACTGCCCAGTGGAGTAAGGAGAACCCAGATGCTGATTTAATCACGTCACAAAAAGGGGATCCGATTATTGGGAAATGTTATCAACACATTGAGGACCCTGAGAACTTTCCTCTGACGGATACTGATTACATTGGGAAAGAGGATATCAGGGTGTTGATGAAGTGTCCCAAAATGTTCTGAATCCAAGACGTTTTTTTGGTAAGGAGATGCATCTCTGGTTGTGACCAGTGGGTGTTACCTACCTCATTCCGAAGCCTGATGCTAAGTCACGCCCATGACGCGGCCACAGCAGGTCATCAGGGGTTTCATACTACTCTAGAAATCTTGCGGGAGGTTGCATACTGGTCACACATGGGGCAAGACCTCAACCAATATTTGAAGGGGTGTCTTGTGTGTGCACAATTTCAGCTAAGTTCACTCACATCGAGCTCCCCTCCAGATGATGGGGAGGACACAGCCTTGGTCAGATTTACAAGTAGATTTCATCAGGCCAGTGATTCGCTCCTTTAGGGGGAACAAGTACATGTTAACAGTAACATGCTTGTTTACCAAATGGGTGGAATGTCTCCTGGCCCCAAATTGCAAAGCAGAAACAGCAGCTGCCCTGATGATCAACCACATCTTCTTGCGTTTTGGCCTACCCCAAAGCATTGAGTCAGACTGAGGAAGTCACTTCACCAGCGAAGTGATGACAAAGATGTTGGGGATACATGGGGTAAAAAGAAAACTTCATATTGCGTACCGCCAGTCCTCTAATGGGGGAGTTGAGAGGTATAATAAAACAATTGTGAGCATTCTGAAAAAGTTTGTGGCAGATTCTGGGCCAAGTTTGGACATCTGATTACCGCTTGTCCTGATTGCCATCAGATCTACACCATCTTCTGCGACCGAAATGTCTCCATTTGAGCTCACGACTGGACGAAGGATGGTGCTACCTCAGCATCTGCTCTATAGAACACAAGAGCAGACACTGATAAACGCCTCTACAGCACATGAATATGTTGGGAATCTAAGAAAACACCTTCAGCATGCTTTTACGTACGCTCAGCGGAATCTGGAAAAATCAGCAAAGGGAGGATGAAGACTCAATATGACTTAAGAACAACCAAAAAGGAATACCAAGTAGTTGTACAATTTTCATAGGAACCAGACTAAGGAGAGAAAATGTCTCCCATCCTGGCTCCTTTTGAAATTGTAGATACAATTTCACCTGTTGCCCACAGAATCCGCATCCCCAAAGGAGAGCTGGCAGAAGAGAAATTGGTCCACATTAATCAGTTAAAGAGTTGTCATCCCAGGCACACTTTGCAGCTGATTGAGGAGCCAATGGAAAGTCAAATAGAGGAGACATCTGGAGAGTGAGAACAAGAAAAAGAAGAACCAAAAGGGAACAGGTAGGTCCATAGGTATATCTATCTAACAGGGAGTATTTATTTTCATTACAATTGCAAAAGGGATCACAAAACCATGGTGTAAATATAGATAGTTATCTTTGCCTTGTTACGGAATAATTTTCCAATATTGTTCGAGTACTGTAATTAATGTAATGCATGTTTGTCCCACTGATGTCAACCTCCGGGAAAACAGTCAGTGGGAAAATATTGTAACCTGTCTTTATCTAGCCACTAGATTAGTATTGATTCCATTCCTTCATAGACCGATGATGACCTCTCCGGAGACCCAGGAAAAGAGAAGGAAGGAAAGGGGGTGTCGCTCCACAATCCAATGAAAAACAAAGGGAGGATCATGGCGTACCGCTCCCTGATGAAAGAAGATTCCACCTGATGAACCCCATGTTGCCCTACTTTCCCTCAACAAGACGTCTCGGGAAAGTTGGGGGGCATCTTTGGGGTACATTTATCTGCCCAGCAGAACTCCCCTAGATCACCAAACTGAATGTTCAGCAGTACAAGAAGAATGGTTGCGCTGGCTCTGTTGAGCATCATTGATTTGCATTGCACCAAAACTGCATTTTGCAGTCACCGAAATAATGGCTGCGCTGTCTTTGCCAAGCACATATGGGGCGAGATGGAACATGGAACACCCCAAGAATGGCTGCCAGTGTTTTCCTTATGTGCACCAAAGAAAAGAATTCAAAAGCAGTGCTGCTATGCTGCCAACTCAAAATTTCCCATTGAAAAGGGAAATACTTTGCATTTAAAATGACTGCGCACTGATGCTCTTTTCCACAATTTCAACAGTACACAGTTTTGTTCCAGTGAGACCCAGCTATGTCCATCCATATTCAGGTGTGCTCCAGCAAAAGGGGGCATTTCTCACTGAATGACAGGCTGTGTCAGGCAAGATCTGTGAAATAACAAAGAACTTCACTCCAAGCCGTATGAAAAAATGGTTTACTTTTGCAACAAAATATCAAAGCTAAACTCTTCACAAGAAGCCCTATCTCTCTTTGCTTATTTCAGTTTCAGTGGACCCTTTCTTTGAACAGATTTCTGTGTATGAGAAATTGACTAGGGCTACAAATAATGTTTAGAGTCTAGATGTAAGAGAAAACCGCATTGTAAAGTGACAGCCAAGAAAAATTCATCACATGTAAAATTGTGCTTTTTACAAACAAGAAAATGTCTGTTTAAAAGTAAATTGTTGAATTAAGGCACTGTCCTTGCATAGAAATGTGAGGGAGGTTTGTTTTAAAACATATGTAGAATATTTAATTCCAACAGTCTTGCTTTCTGGTTCAGGAAAGAAAAATAAATAAATAAATACATTTGCTGAAGCCACAGAACAAGTTTTTCCTGGCATGGCTTCAAAGGCTTTTGCTTCCTGGGAACAGGATCTGCCTCCCTTCAAGTGGACCAGCCCCCGGGGCATATAAATAGGCAAAGGTAGTGGATCTTACACCCTCGTCAGACTATGTGGCAGTGCTCCAGCTTGGTACAATGGATTTCCAGGATACATAGGTGTGACTTTCTAGCAGCACATCAACTCAAACTGAGGAGCTTCAAAGGAAACTCCAGGGCAACATTGGACTCAGGCTGGCTAAAGCCTGACATGTGGCAGGGGGTTGGGAAGTATGCCCTTATTTGGAAGACAAAGCCAGCCTTTCTGCGGCAAAAGACTGTTCTGAATAAATAAACTTTAAGACTTTTATTTCTGCAACCGGAAAACGCAGTAATACAAAAGTTTAACAGTTTAAATGGAATTTTTGTGGTATTAAAACAAGACATTGTAGCTTTCCCTAGCATGTAGGGGACGCAAACGGCAGACAAATGTAAATCATGGGAAAGGTATACATGGTATAACTTTGAAATTAATTGAATGCAAACATGCTTTGTGATAATAGGTACACATATAGAAAATTGTATAATTTTAGGTTAAGCCGTTCCCACTAGAAATTCTGAAAGATTATTAGAACGACGAAACAACATCGTACAAATGTGGGAATTGAAATGACAAGTTCAGTGTAAAATCTGGAATCTGCCTATGTGATTTTCAAAAGTGCCACAACTGTAAAAATGTGCAATTTCTGTCATAACTGACTTTGGCTAAAAGAACTGTGGGAGGGCCATGGGCATTGTGTAACGCTTACCTTAGACTCTGCGGGGACACCACTTCAAATGACTAAAACCACTATTCTCAGGGTGCGTTGTTTTTTCTCTTTTGACTAAACTATCTCCTATTCACCCATGAACCTAGGAAGGAATACAAAGGGGAAATCAATATGATGGCTCCTCTAAGGCTAAGCTAGGGAATAAACAAAAACCCTCTTAACCAAGCATACACCACTGTCACTCACTATTACCTTACGTTATGATATTATGAGCTCTCCATCCTGCTTCTGTGCAGGGGCGCATGTTCGGTAGAAGGGGAACTGGCAGGGAACAACTGGGGAAGAGACTTCCTTACACTGGTGCTAAAAATGATTGGCAAAAGGAATAAACCTTAATTGACATATGTACCTTATACTAATAACTAACTCCTGACAGTGGAATCACGTAATGCTAACCACCAAGCACAATAGTGTAACGGGCAAAATCAGGAAAAAAATAATTTCCTTATATCACACTAATCAGAGTGACTAACAGCTCTAATCGTAATACTAAGGAAAACTGCTACACCAACTCACGTTCCTACTGTAAACGGAACGAAAGAAATTTCAAGTCACTCGTAATAACAGGTTAACAGAATGTTGCACTTATCGTCCTAAAATACTGACTAAAGTGTTGCAGAAAAAACATGCGCACCTAGTGTTAATCAGTATTTGCATATATATGTGTGTCACAAAAGGCTCCTCATGCGCGCTCAATGCAAGCCGCTCCGAAACCACGCGCAATGAGGAGAATTCTCTCGGCAACTAACACGCATAACAAACGCGAGTGAGGAGAATTCTTACAGCACACCCACGGACAACAACTGTGTGAATGAGGAGAAACTCTCAACACTACATGCGCAACAAAAGTATAAATGCACCGCAATAATATTATCATGCAAAGGATACTTGCGAACTCCCAAGGAAGATGAGAAAACGTCAGAAGGCAGGAATATTATCACAGAAAGACGTTCTCTTCACGAGCACACGAAGTGTGGGAGACAAAAGAATGAATGGACAGGGGGCTGAAAATACGAGGGAACCACCGGGGGGTAAACAAGGGCTACTAACAAGGGGGAAACTATGACAAGAATTCTGTGGAAGGGTGCTGAAGAATCTTGACAGGAATTGGAACCGCGGTAAGCGTCACTGCAGCAGCATAAAAGACGCGAAGCACGGAACAACAAAGGGCAGGGGCTTAAATACTCTGGGAGTGACAACAACTAGACAGCAGAGCATCCTACAAGGAACACAAACAGGGCGGCCATGTTGGAAGATGAGGAAGTGACTGAAGTTGGTAGCCCTCAAGGTCCTACCTACCCTTAGCCCAGGAATTGTATGCCACTGACCAGGAAACTTTGGACGCCGTTTTAAAGGGGAACCCAGTGGTCATGACAGTATTCCCTCCCTAAACTGGAACTCCCCTTCCTTGGTTTGCATGGATTATTATGGTGAAAGGTCTTTAACAACCTAGGGGCATGAAGATTTTCCAGAGGTTCCCATGTTCTGTCCTGAGGACCGTACCCCTTCCAATCTACTAAGTAGAACAGTTTATTGCGCACAATCTTAGAGTCCAAGATGGCCTTGGCTTCGTACTCAAGCTGATCATTCTCCACTTCCACAGGAGTTGGAGCCTCTTGTATTCTTGTGTTCGGATAAACAGGTTTCAAAAGGGAAACATGAAATACGGAATGGATTTTCATGGTTTTTGGAAGGGTTAGCTTCATGGCTACTGGATTGATTATCTTCTCTATGGCAAAAGGCCCCTAATCGTGGAAGGAATTTTCGAGATCTTTTCAAGGCTAAGTTCCGAGTGGCTAACCACCCAAAATTCCCCACCTTGTACTCTGGAGCGTCACATCTCTTGCTGTCAGCAAATTTCTGATGGGATTCTTTAGCCAAGGTAAATTATTCTCGTGCTTGAGCTATAGCGGTGGTGATCTTTTCATGCAGAGATTTTACTGCAGGCATCTCTAATGGCTCAGGCGAGTCATAGACCAATGTACGTGGATGCCGGCCGTGCAAGGTGTAAAAGGGACTTAATCCAGGGGAGGTATGCACAGACTTATTATATGCATATTCCGCAATCCATAAAACATTTAACCAGGTGTCTTCAAGTTGATGTAGCTGTCAGGATTAGTCAGGCGAGTACAAAGGCAGCGAATATGGCAAGGGAAATGTGCACCCAGGAACTACGACTCAGGTATGCTAGAACCCAGGAGTGCAAATAGAGTGTGACATCAAAACCAATATATGAAAAGGGATGTGGGGTAAGCACCTGACCGCGAGGAAAGTCGGCAAGCGCCTTACCCCCAATTGCTGTTACAGGTACTGACAGCGCTAAACCCACGTGGAGGGCAAGCAATGACAGGATCTGTGTACTAACACTCTTGATGGTATTACAGAAGGGAACTTAAGAACTGTACTCACGAGGACGAGATAAACCTCTTGAATGTCAGCTAGCCCACGAATCCTGTTGAAGAAACTGGGACCCCGAAAGGCTAGAACAGCAATGGAAGGAAAACTAAATACCTAAGTGGGAATAGTGTCTACAAAATAGTGAGGAAAACATAAGCATTCACACAGGAGCTAGCTACTACCGCACACCACACCTAATAATCAAAGGGAAAATAAATGCAGAAGTGCAGTGGAAAACATGGAATGGATCCTCTAGAAAGTAAGGATCAGGAGCAGGGAAAAACGAAATAACCTATGCAAACTTCTCCCTACCCCTCCAAGGAAAAGACAGGAAACTAAACTAAGAGGAAGGCTAAGGCAAATGGGTAACAGCAGCAAAGGACAGAGTCAAAGAAATATAGAAAACAGACAAACTGGGCTGCATCTAAAAAGGGAAAGCACTGAGAATTGCTGCCTGCAAACAGAGGAAGACAAAAAGGGAAATCAAGGGAGCAGAATTCAATTAGCTCATGAATCCGAAATTCAGGGCGGAGGAAACAAGAAAACAGGAACAAGGAAGTAGGTACAAAGGCAAGGAACCAGGAACCAGGGACTAGTCAAAAACAGGAACACTGCAAACGATGACCAGCGCTGGACTGAAGTGAGACTGAGGCTTTTAAAGCTGTTTAACGAGCACACGCCTCAGGTGTGCTGACTGCTGCACCTGCAGCCACAGGTGTTGCCTATCCTCCACCCAACCTTGTCCTGCAAGGGTGGAGGTGGAGCAGTGGGCCAGGCATTCTGGGAAGCACAGTCATTTGGTTAAAGAAGCATGCTGGCTGCCAAAAACCTGGAATGGATCCGGAAGGGAAGTAGTTTGGAAAATAGGGATTTAGCGCTCCCAATTCATTACAGCACTGTGGCATTAGGTTCGGAGGAAATGTCCAGCAAGGAATAAGCCCCAAAACATGCCCCCAAGGGGCGGGAACGGGAGCGAAGGGAGCGAGTCGTGACAGTATACCCCCTCCTACGGCCCTCTTCGGGTGCCCGCCACCCGTACGAGACTTCTTCTTTCCATGATGGGAGTGCTTTTTCTTTGGAGGTGGCACTGATGGAAATGGTGGCTTGTGGGCAAAGGCAGATGGGCTTCCATGATAGGAGTGTGTTGTCTTTGGAGGTGATACTGATGGAAACGGTGACTTCTGGTGAGGAAGAGACTCATGGTTCGAAGAAAGGCATGAAGAACTTGCAGGACCTGGAGCAGAGTTGGAAGGTCCAGGAAGCTCAGTCACTGGGAGTGGACCCTTGTAAGTCTTTGAGGAGGGAGGCAGGCTGGTGCAACTTGCCTTAGACGATGGTAGAAGTTCTGTTAGCCTTTCTGCCGAGAGCGGACCTGCGGGAGGTGAGGAAGTTGCTGGCTTCAGGAAATGTTCATGTTCAGCCATTAGAGAAGGTGGCGGCTGAGGTAGAGGTTCAGATCTTTTTCTGTCATCCATCTGGGAAAAGGCTTGTGGTTGAAAATGATTAAGGTTTGACTGCACATATTCTACGCCTTGGATGCCTGGAAGTCCCATGGGTTGTACGAGGCTGGTACTCCTGGTGACAGTCGTGTAGCCACTTTGTTGCACGTTGAATACAACAGCAGGGACGTTTGGCATACCGATAGGAGTGATAGACACAGTACTTGGTATTTCAGGCACACTCGCAGAAGGAGCAATAACAGACACATCTTGAACTGCAGCAGTCATTCCCTTCCTTTGGCTACTAGCACCCAACTGGTGCTTCTTGGCGGAATTCTGTTGCACAAGTTCTGTAGGTAATACGCCGGTCTGCACCACCCCCTGTGCACACCCAGGTGAGTGGTTCTGACTCACCACTTGGTCCAGCTTGATGACTCTGAAGCGGGAGCTGGCAAAAGTCTCAAACTCTGATGCTGCATTTTTAGGAGGCTCTGATGCTAAAGTGAAGCAGTTGGGAGAATCGTCTTGTGGAAAAGGCAGGCATTCTGGTGCTCCTCCTGAAGCAAAAGAAAGGCAATCTAAACGTTCATCGACAGTAAATGTTTGGGATTCAGGAGGACTGTCTGGAGCAGTAGAAAATATAGCAGGATCTGATGGTGTAGACAGGTATACCTCTGATGTTGGAAGCGAAGCTAAGCAGGATACTGGTGTATCATGAACTGAAGGCAAACAAGCAATAAACTCTGGAACTGAAGACATGCACATATGATGGACTACCGGAGGCTCTCTGGCTGAAGGATGATCTTCTGGATGAGTCACTGTAGCTGAAGACAGGCAGGCTAGAGGAAACTTTGAAGCTGAAGGCATGCGAGTTGGAGCCATCTCGGTAGCTGAATCCAAACATGTCAGGGTCTTTGGGACTAACCCCGTGCATGGTGGAGGCTCTTGATTAAATGGCAGACATGGCAGCGGTTCATTGATTGAAGACATGTGTACCAAAGATGACTGCAGGGCTGTGGATTGGATCATAGAAGAGTCAATGGTTGTAGGAGGACACACAGAAGTCTCAGAAGTTGATAGACACATTAGTGGCTCAGGAATGGAGGGCACCTTTAGGGCATTAGACTCCTTGGCTCCAGTAACCAAGGACTGAACTGTACCCTTGCAGTCCTTTTCTTTAGTGGGTGACACAGAGTCTCTTTCTTTGTGGAAGTCAAAATCAACCAGTGGAATCACCATAGTAAAGTCTCTGTTAATCAGGATTTCGTCAATTGTCCATTCCTCTGTCTTAGCTTCTGAAAGAGGCAGATTAACAATCAACAGTTCAGGAATCGCCTGCTGGTCTTTTGGTTCTGTATACTGTGGAATGAGTTCATCAGAACATGAAATCTGTACTGTCTCTGACTGTTCGTATTGATCAGAATTGGCAGAAGGAAGAGTGAACCCAGAGGTAAGATCGTCTTCCACATCAGCTTTAACATCTACTTCAGTCTCAGCAGCTGTATCAAGAGCAGGACCTAAGCCTACTGTAGTGACTGAATCTGTGTATGCCACCTTTGTGTATTGTGTTTGGAGATCAGAAGCTTGTATGTGTGCTAGCTCAGAATTATGACAGACTGCTACACAGGAAACTTTAGGTAAAGGAGTGGCTTGTAAATCTTCAGCTAACTGCAATCCCTGACAATCAGCAGAACAATTGTTAGAAACTGTGCCCAGATTGAGCGCTGTGCTAGAAGAAAGACTTTCACTTCCAATAGATCTAACATATTGGCAATTATCATGGTTTACCAAAGTCTCTGCACTCAGGGGCTGAACTGTGTTCACTTCATCAACATCAATGGATAAAGTCTGAGGTGTATTCAGGAATGCGTGCAAGATCTTATTCTCCTCTTGTAAAGAAATGAATTCTTGTGTTAACTCCTCAAGCTTAGCTCTTAGCATGCCCTGCATTAACTGTACATCACTATCAGTAGGCACAGGGGGAGGCATAGTGGCATCAGGGCTGGATCCTGCACTAGCAATCTGGATGTACACTGATTGTGCACTGTCCTCAACTGCTTTCAGGTTCTGAGATTTATACTTTCTCATACTAACTTGGTCTGTATTACCCTTAAGCAATCTATTGACCTTAGACCTCTTGACATTAGGGACTACCGTATGTACTTGTGCAAAGAAGTATTTGGACTGAGGGTAGAAAACTGAAGTTATGCAAGGAACCCCTCCATTCGTTATGTTTGTACCATGAAACTGTTCTATCTGAGGTGAAGCACAACTGGAATCATGGGGTTCAACAACAGAGGTACTCTTGTATAATAAGTCTAACAGTGTGTTGTTTTCTGCGGCTAAGGCTTGCGCTGACATAGAATCGGGATCAGAACCAAAGATCGAACTAGGATCAGGCAATGTAGGATGTGCCATCCTATGGGAAAAATACTTTGCTCGTAAATGCCCATTCGTGACAAGGAGTTCATTTAAGCCAAGACTAGTGATTTGATTGTCACAGGTAAATGTAGGGGAAGCTTTCTGTACTAACTTGTTAGAGGCCTTGCTGCCTTTCTTTCTTAAACTTGCCATATTCAATGGGAATTTTGGGCTGGTCATACTGTCAGGATTAGTCAGGCGAGTACAAAGGCAGCGAATATGGCAAGGGAAATGTGCACCCAGGAACTACGACTCAGGTATGCTAGAACCCAGGAGTGCAAATAGAGTGTGACATCAAAACCAATATATGAAAAGGGATGTGGGGTAAGCACCTGACCGCGAGGAAAGTCGGCAAGCGCCTTACCCCCAATTGCTGTTACAGGTACTGACAGCGCTAAACCCACGTGGAGGGCAAGCAATGACAGGATCTGTGTACTAACACTCTTGATGGTATTACAGAAGGGAACTTAAGAACTGTACTCACGAGGACGAGATAAACCTCTTGAATGTCAGCTAGCCCACGAATCCTGTTGAAGAAACTGGGACCCCGAAAGGCTAGAACAGCAATGGAAGGAAAACTAAATACCTAAGTGGGAATAGTGTCTACAAAATAGTGAGGAAAACATAAGCATTCACACAGGAGCTAGCTACTACCGCACACCACACCTAATAATCAAAGGGAAAATAAATGCAGAAGTGCAGTGGAAAACATGGAATGGATCCTCTAGAAAGTAAGGATCAGGAGCAGGGAAAAACGAAATAACCTATGCAAACTTCTCCCTACCCCTCCAAGGAAAAGACAGGAAACTAAACTAAGAGGAAGGCTAAGGCAAATGGGTAACAGCAGCAAAGGACAGAGTCAAAGAAATATAGAACACAGACAAACTGGGCTGCATCTAAAAAGGGAAAGCACTGAGAATTGCTGCCTGGTAACAGAGGAAGACAAAAAGGGAAATCAAGGGAGCAGAATTCAATTAGCTCATGAATCCGAAATTCAGGGCGGAGGAAACAAGAAAACAGGAACAAGGAAGTAGGTACAAAGGCAAGGAACCAGGAACCAGGGACTAGTCAAAAACAGGAACACTGCAAACGATGACCAGCGCTGGACTGAAGTGAGACTGAGGCTTTTAAAGCTGTTTAACGAGCACACGCCTCAGGTGTGCTGACTGCTGCACCTGCAGCCACAGGTGTTGCCTATCCTCCACCCAACCTTGTCCTGCAAGGGTGGAGGTGGAGCAGTGGGCCAGGCATTCTGGGAAGCACAGTCATTTGGTTAAAGAAGCATGCTGGCTGCCAAAAACCTGGAATGGATCCGGAAGGGAAGTAGTTTGGAAAATAGGGATTTAGCGCTCCCAATTCATTACAGCACTGTGGCATTAGGTTCGGAGGAAATGTCCAGCAAGGAATAAGCCCCAAAACATGCCCCCAAGTGGCGGGAACGGGAGCGAAGGGAGCGAGTCGTGACAGTAGCATGCATCTGAGGTACTGCTCCAGAGTTTGGTTGGTTCGCTCAGCTGGCCATCAGTCTGGGGATGATGACTAGTGGACAAGCGCACATCAATTTTTGCTAGTTCGCAACATTTTCATTTTCTCCAAAATTTAGAGACAAATTGGCTTCCCGATCCAAAACTACTATGGTAGGAAGACCATGCAGCTTCACAATATTTTCCAAAAAAGTCTTTGCCAAGACTGAAGTTGACGATAGTCCCTTCAAAACTATAAAATGCGCCATCTTTGAGAATAAATCCACCACCACCAAGATGGCATCATACCCTTCACAATTTGGTAAATCTGTAATGAAGTCCATCGAAATTGTGTGTCGGGGGCAGGTGGCACACTCAACGGTTGAAGAAGGCCAGCAGGTTTTCTTTTTTGAGTTTTATTTTGAGCACAGTTACCACAAGTTTTCACGTATTGAATGACATCTTTTCTCCAAGTAGGCCACCAATACGATCTCTTTACCTTTTCCAAGGTTTTGGTGATTCCGGGATGACCTTCCAACATGGCTCAATGATAATTAGCAACCACTTGCTCTTGTAGTTTTAGTGTAGGCAAGTACAGCCTTTCCTGATAAAAGGGTAACCCATCCTGCACTGTAAAATGTTCTCCTCTTGACGTCCACTTCATCAATTCATTCTCAGCGATGCTGGTTCTAATTCCATTTCGTATCTCTTCAAAAGTCAAGTCGGCGGTGTCCACAACTCTGAGCACCTTTTCCCCAGAAATTATCTCCACTGGATTCACAGGCACATAAGCTCCTTCACCTTTTCCAATGCGAGATAAGGCATCAGCCTTCCCATTTCGCACTCCTGGTCTGAATGTAATGATGAAATCATATTCGGCAAAAAAGAGGGCCCATCGTAACTGCCTAGAAGATTGTGCTTTTGCAGAGCGTAAATATTGCAAGTTGCGATGGTCGGTGAAAATGGTCACAGTGTGTCTCGCTCCGAGCAGATGATGCCTCCATTCTTTCAGTGCTCATTTTATTGCCAAAAGCTCTTTATCTGTAATGGTATAGTTCAATTCTGCCGCGGAAAATTTCTTAGACCAAAAGGCGACTGGGTGCAGCTGTTGGGTGTCAGGATCGCGCTGTGACAAAACAGCTCCCATGGCTACATTTGAGGCATCTGTTTCAACTACAAACGGAAGGTCCGGTCTCGGATGTTGGAGAACTGGCACAGCGGTAAACCGCTCATTTCGTTTTTTAAAGACCACATCTGCTTCTTTAGTCCAATCAAATTTTTGTTTTTTTCTGAGCAATGAGGTGATGGGATGAACCAAGCGAGAAAAGTCAGAAACAAATCGCCTATACAAATTTGCAAATCCCAGAAAACTCTGAATTCCTTTTACAGAAGTAGGAGCGGGCCAAGACAGAATGGCATCAACTTTTCTGTTGTCCATCTTAATTCCACGTGCAGACAGAATGAAACCCAAAAACGCCACTTCACAGACATGGAAATGACATTTCTCCAGCTTAACATACAGAGAATATTCCTTGAGCATTTGCAGCACTGACGTCACATGCTTCACATGATCCGAAAGGTTAGCAGAGAAGATTAATATGTCGTCCACATAAACAACTACACAGATGTCTAACAATTCTCTAAAGATGTCTTTCATAAAGGACTGAAAAGCCGCTGCAGCATTGCAAAGCCCAAAGGGCATTACTTGGTATTCGAAGAGACCGAATCGCGTTCGAAAAGCGGTTTTCCACTCCTCACATTGCTTTATGCGGATAAGATGATAGGCAACTCTAAGGTCAAGCTTGGTGAATATTCGGGCCTGTTTCACCTGATCCAGCAAGGTTGAAATGAGGGGAAGAGGATACAGGTTCTTCACCGTTATTTGATTCAAGGCTCTGTAATCAATGCAAGTTCTCAAGTCACCTTCTTTTTTGGTCACAAAAAAGAGAGGTGATGGCGCCGGAGACTTGGCTGGCCTGATAAAACCATTGGCTAAGTATTGGTCCAAATAAGACCTCAGATGAACATTTTCTTTTTCGGTGAGGGCATAAATTCTACTTCACGGAAGTTGAGCTCCTGGAATGAGATCAATTTGACAGTCATACGGTCTGTGTGGGGGTAGTACGTCTGCTTGCCTTTCTTCTTGAAATATATCTTGGAATCTTTGATATTCACCGGGCAACGAACCTATCAGTCCTAAGGTGGATTTGGTAGTTGCATCAGGCTGTCCAATTACTCCTGAACCTTCAGCTGAAAAACACAAGTTCTGACACTTGGAGGTAAAGGTTAGGGCTCGGGAACACCAATCAATTGCTGGGTTATGTTTTTCTAGCCAGGGTATACCCAAGATGATCTGGAATTGTGGGGCTCGAATAAGGTCAAAAGAGATCCTCTCCTTGTGTCCTTCCTGGCAAAGCATAATGAGCGGATTAGTGCACTGTGTAACGGGACCTGACACCAATGGAGTGCCATCCACACCGGAAACATTCTCGGCTTCTAACTTATTCTTTAAAGAGAATCCCAATTTGCTAGCCAGATGCTGATCCATGTAATTGCCAATTGCTCCACAGTGAATGTATGCCATTAAGGAATGCCTTTCGGTGGGGGTTTCATGACTAAAAAGGACAATAGGAAACACAAAGTGTGAGGTCGCAGCAACCTTTTCCATGCTCGACAAGTGGACCTCTAGACTTGTCGGGCATTGGAGTTTTCCGCCATCTGTTCTCTTTTGTCCTGATTAACCCCTCCCAAAGGTTTCCGAGCAGGTTTCACAGGGCAGTCTTTCAAAAAGTGACCCGACTTGCCACAATATAAGCACAACTGCAGCTGCCGTCTCTTCTCTCTCTCGGCTTGGGAGATTGGCCCTCGGATTCCACCCAACTGCATAGGTTCCGGATGAGCATCCACTCCGGACTTCACCACTGGTTCTCTGGAACAGACCACAAAGGGTCGATGGTCTAGACGGGCTCGATCTGTTCTTCTGCCCTGAAGGCGATGATCTAACTGGATAGTCAAGTCTATGAATTCTGCAATACCTTCAGGCGGATTCACAACTTGGGCCAAAACATCTTTCAACTCACTGCGCAGGCCATGATAAAACAGAGTTGTTCTCTTCTCCGCAGGCCAATTGGTTTCGGCCACCAACCTATTAAATGTAGCCACGTATGCAAGTAATTCTTGGTTGCCCTGCTTGAGTGACAGCAACTCATTGTCTAAGGCCTGTCCTTGCATGTGGCGAGCAAACAGTTTTTCTAACTCTCGTTGGAATTCTGCAAAGTTTTGTAACAATGGCTCATCCCTGTTTACGAGGGGAATGGACCAATCAGCCACACATCCTCCCAGATAGGACAACACAAAAGCGACCTTTGATTGATCAGAGGGGAATACTCCAGGTCTGCACAAGAAGTGACCTTTTTGGGTCCCCCGTGAAACGCTCCGGAGGAGCCAGAGGAATATTCCCTGGAATAACCACTTGGACCGGAACTGGGGGCAAGGTAGAGGAGGAAGCCTGGGCATTCCCTTGGGGTAAGGGCACCTGTCCCGCTTGATTTTGTAACAGTTGACGAGCTAGTTCTTCAGTTCGTTCTCTATTCATTCCTAATTCTCTTCTAAGAGCACTGGTTTCGGACCGGGCTGCATGGACTTCGGCCCTTAGTTCTCCCAGAAGTTGGGTTAGCTGATCTACCTCAGGAGTTCCCATGATGTCCAGGCAGAGTATTTTTCAGTACGGCTTCGCGTTCTCTAACTCTTACCTTAGACTCTGCGGGGACACCACTTCAAATGACTAATACCACTCTTCTCAGGGTGCGTTGTTTTTTCTCTTTTGACTAAACTATCTCCTATTCACCCATGAACCTAGCAAGGAATACAAAGGGGAAATCAATATGATGGCTCCTCTAAGGCTAAGCTAGGGAATAAACAAAAACCCTCTTAACCAAGCATACACCACTGTCACTCACTATTACCTTAAGTTATGATATTATGAGCTCTCCATCCTGCTTCTGTGCAGGGGCGCATGTTCTGTAGAAGGGGAACTGGCAGGGAGGAACTGGGGAAGAGACTTCCTTACACTGGTGCTAAAAATGATTGGCAAAAGGAATAAACCTTAATTGACATATGTACCTTATACTAATAACTAACTCCTGACAGTGGAATCACGTAATGCTAACCACCAAGCACAATAGTGTAATGGGCAAAATCAGGAAAAAAATAATTTCCTTATATCACACTAATAAGAGTGACTAACAGCTCTAATCCTAATACTAAGGAAAACTGCTAAAGCAACTCACGTTCCTACTGTAAACGGAACGAAAGAAATTTCAAGTCACTCGTAATAACAGGTTAACAGAATGTTGCACTGATCGTCCTAACATACTGACTAAAGTGTTGCAGAAAAAACATGCGCACCTAGTGTTAATCAGTATTTGCATATATATGTGTGTGTCACAAAAGGCTCCTCATGCGCGCTCAATGCAAGCCGCTCTGAAACCATACGCAATGAGGAGAATTCTCTCAGCAACTAACGTGCATAACAAACGCGAGTGAGGAGAATTCTTACAGCACACCCACGGACAACAACTGTGTGAATGAGGAGAAACTCTCAACACTACACGCGCAACAAAAGCATAAATGCACCGCAATAATATTATCATGCAAAGGATACTTGCGAACTCCCAAGGAAGATGAGAAAACGTCAGAAGGCAAGAATATTATCACAGAAAGACGTTCTCTTAACAAGCACACGAAGTGCGGGAGACAAAAGAATGAATGGACAGGGGGCTTCAAATACGAGGGAACCACTGGGGGGAAACAAGGGCTACTACCAAGGGGGAAACTAAGACAAGAATTCTGTGGAAGGGTGCTGAGGAATCTTGACAGGAATTGGAACCGCGGTAAGCGTCACTGCAGCAGCAGAAAAGACGCGAAGCACAGAACAACAAAGGGGAGGGGCTTAAATACTCTGGGAGTGACAACAACTAGACAGCAGAGCATCCTACAAGGAACACAAACAGGGCGGCCATGTTGGAAGATGAGGCAGTGACTGAAGTTGGTAGCCCTCAAGGTCCTACCTACCCTTAGCCCAGGAATTGTATGCCACTGACCAGGAAACTTTGGGCGCCATTTTAAAGGGGAACCCAGTGGTCATGACACATTGTAAGCACACACACCATAAAACTGATGTCAAATCCCTGAAGTCCAACCGGCTCAGAGGAAGGCGGTAACATTCACCCCTGACCAATCCAGTTGTTAGAAGCATGTCAAGCCAAAGGCCGGCCGCATAGTAAATCCTGTGATGTCACCCGCCTTATAAAAGGTGGAGGCTCAGAGAGACAAAGGACTCTCTTCTGAATTTCCAGCTCCCGTGCATCCAGATATTCCATGTTCACTCTGCAAGATTCCAGATTCCACTGCAAGGCCAGAGCATATCTGACCCAATACAGGCAGAACCACTGATCCGGAAAAACCTCACTAAAAATCCCAATAACTCAAGGAGAAAGGGGAAAGGTGGCTGACTCCTCATTGGGATTATCCCGTGCTACCTGCTTGCCCTGCTACCTGCTTTATCCAGCTGATGTGCCGCTGTGACGTGACCAGACCCTTGCCCAGCTGCTTTCTTCTAGGAGAGCCCGCCACTGTGACCAGTGACCAGATATTGCCTCGCCATACAGAAACCCGGTCCGCTGTCCAAAATACACCATTTAAGTGCTTGTTGTGAATATTTCCCTTCCCCATGAACCACAAACTACATCCCTTGCTCTGTTACCTTCTATTAGGTCCCATCCTATAGAAATCCCATAACTGCCTTTGCAGAAATCCTTAAAACTGTCAGAATCCAAGCGATGCGACTGCTTCCTTGATGGCCTCCGTCCAGAGCCTGCGGCCGCCAGCTACCATTCGATGAATTCGGATCGGATCGGATCGCGCTATCGCGTGCATCAATGGCTTCCTGAGATCACAGAGCATCTGATGTGAGCCGGTGGGACCCCATTTCCCCCTACTAGCCCCTAAATTGGTGATGCCCCACTCTCGCGCCAAGATGCGACCTGCACATCCAAGATGGCGGACGTGATGAGCCCCGCGCCGTAACAGGGAGCGAGCGGGAAGCTATCCCTGTCCTGCCCCGGACACTGAGGTGGAGCCTGGAGGCAACCAGAGGCGGCGGCTACGAAGACACTGCACGGGAGTCCGGCCCACCGACTGCTGGAAGATCGAGTGCAGCGAGTGGGGTGCGGCCTTCGTCCCACCTTGGTGCCCCCCCCACGCCAATCCTCCGAGGTGTCCCCGGCGAGGGAAGAATGGCCCCTGTCCCCGTGGCTCTGGTCGAGCGGGAGCTCCCGAGCCCAGAAGCGGTGCTACGCTGAAGCGGGGCGAGGAGCCTGCGATGGCCCTCCCCGCCCCTGAGAGGTTCTGAGAACGGCGGCTGGGGTCCTACGGCCCTGAAGAAGGTGAGGGCTGGGGGGTCAGGCTTCCCATAGCCGCTTGAAGCGGTCACGACCACTTTGCCTCTGGGCTGTGCATTGGCTGGGTCTTCCCTCACGTCTTCCAGGGGCGCCCCGGCCCACCAACCCTTGACTGACGCACAGCCTGAGGCCCTGTAGCAGCGACGGCACCACCACCCTAGATCCAGCAAGAAGCTCTGGGCTCCCAGCCTGACCCAGCTGTCCCTAGGCGCTGATCTGGCGACTCCAGCGCCACTGGGATCCTAACATCGGAGGCTCCTGAGATCACTATCCGTGCAGCGCCCCGCCACCCGGTGGCTTCCTAGGGCGCCCCTGCCCATTAGTCCACGCTACCCCTCAAGTGTCCTGGGCCTCTGCCCCTACAACCGTGGGGTCTCTCCTGCCAGTGATCGACGCTTCGGGTTCGCCCTTGGGACCCCAGTCTACTGCCAACTGACGGCCTCGGAGCCTCTACCACTTGGGGTGCCCCCCTGTGGAATAGCTGACCTGACCCACCCCTAAGTCCGCCGCACCGGGAGGTACAGATCCATAACCCGGGTGAGATGTCGAAACCAGCTAAAACAACCAAATCCTCAGATATCTCCGCCATGTTGCTGGCCGCAGACAAGACGAAGAGGTCAGCCCCTTCCCCGAAGATAACCACACAGAATGCCCCCGAAGAACAGGTAAAGCTAGCCACTAGAGATGACATCCAGGCCTTCATGCAGGACATTAAAGCAGAGTTCCGGTCTTGCATGACTGAACTGCCTACGCGGATGGACCAAACAGACCACCGACTCACAGAAGCGGAGCAGAGACTTGGAGAAGTAGAGGACCTAACCAAGAGCCACGATGCCGCATTAATAGAACTGAGACGCGACCTCCAGGTGCTGCAGAACAGGAATGAGGTACTCGAATTTAAACAGGAGGACCTGGAGAATAGGGCTCGTAGAAATAACCTGCGTATCTGAGGGGTCCCGTCAACGGTCCCCGACAAAGTGTTACCAGAATACATAGGCAATTTTTTCCAAGTCCTCCTCCCACACATGGACAAAACCCAGCTTATCCTAGACTGCACTCATAGACTGCACCCAAGACGAGGGGTGGACTCTGACGGTCCTCCAGACGTAATCACCAGGGTCCATTTCTACGCCACCAAAGAGGCCATCTCGGCAATAAGCCGTACTAAAGATGAGCTCTCGTTTATGAGCACTCAACTTCAGATCTTCCAAGACCTTTCACTGATGACCCTACAGAAAAGAAGAGCCTTCGAGCCCTTAACTGCGTTCCTGCAGTCCCAGCAAATACGCTATTGATGGCTGTTTCTGTCCACTCTCCAATTCACGTTCCAAGGCGTTCAGCGCAAGATAAATCGGCTGGAGGACGCGGAGTCTATTTTGCACCCTAACTCTCCGGAGTCCTCAACAGCCCATAGTCCCCCACGTCCCTCGGGGGAGACAGAGCAATCACCCCAGAACCAACTACAGCAACCCTGGTCCAAAACCCAAAGACGCCGGAAAGTAAAGTAACCCTTCCACCCACAACAATCATGAAATTTCCGATTCGATAAGTTTAAGAAAATGTCAGAGCCGCCGCGGGCCCCGAGCGGTCCATGCCCTACTCCAAGGAGTATGTCACCGATCCACCCTTGGAGACGAACCCATTATGGGGTTTGATCCTAGCCCGGATGGCTGGGAGTACAGTTACAGGAATCCCAGCACCTTTGGCTGGCAGGACAGGTTTGGCCCTGTTGGCCAGGGGAAGGCCCGCATGGGAAATGCTGGCCCCCCACCCACTTAAAAGTTTACCCTCCCGTTGGAGGGTACAGAAAACCCAGCCACAGGAAAACCACGCTGAACTCAAGCCACGAGATGAAGACTGAATACCCCCATCCCCCCGCGACAAGCAGAGCCCCATTCCAGAGGACGCTCAGGGAACGCCCCCCCACACCAAAAACTAAAGTTCTTGACACTGAATGTCAGGGGCCTCAACGCCCGCAGAAGCGGAAAATGATCCTGAGACGCATCCAGAATGACGAGGCCTCCATTGTCTTCCTCCAGGAGGCTCATCTGATTCCTGCCGACTTCACGAGACTCCGGGACCGGCAATTTCCGCTGCAATTTCTGGCATCCAACGGAACGAAGAGGGGCGGGACTACAATCTTGATCGCCAAAGGCCTTAACCCGCAAATCCTGGACTCCATGCTATGCCCGGAGGGCCGCTTTGTGGCGGTGAAATGCCGAATGCTCGGCCAACTTTACACTTTGGTTTCGATATACGCTCCTATTGAAGAGCAGGAGGTATTCTACTCTGCCCTAGAAAGCGCCCTCCTTCCATTTGCTGAAGGCCAAACCATCATCGGAGGAGATTTCACCGGAGTCCCTGACCCCTGGCAGACAGATCGCACCCTCCAGCCCGCAGAGACTTTGGCCTGGCGACAGCGCTACTCAAACTCTTCTGAACCCTGGATGTGGTAGACGCCTGGAGAGTCCTTCATCCAGAGGAGCGAGATTATTCGTGCTATTCTTATGTGCATAGAACATACTCTTGCATTGACCTCCTGTTGGCATCCCCGCAGATCCTGGCATTCACAGATGAGGTCCTCATCGGACCCAGAATCCTCTCGGACCACGTGCCCATAACGGTAACGCTCAGAGCCCACAACCCTGACCCGTCCCCACGGCGCAGCTGGTCTCTTTATGACCCTATCCTAGAAGACATGGCCACGAGAGACGTGCTGGCTAAAACAATAAAGCAGTACTTTGAAGAAAACAAAAATGAAGATACCTCCCCGGCGACCACGTGGGATGCAATGAAGGCCGTGGTGAGAGGGGTCCTGATATCCCGAGGAGCGGCCTATCACCAACAAAAACAACAGACCCGCCGCATTCTAGAGGACAAAATTCTGGAGGCGGAGACGGCGTGTAAGGCCAGAAACTGGTCCCCGAGAACATACCGAGCACTACAGACGTCTCGAAAGAAATTGGAGGCCCACTACGCGGAGGACACAGCCCAGCTTCTAGCCAAAACAAAGCAGAGCTACTATGCCCGAGGTAACAAGGCGAACAAATTGCTAGTGGAAAAATTGGCAAGAGTCAAGAGGAGGAACACTATTATTGGCCTCCGGGACCCCCAAGGAGCAGTCCAATTCGCTGATCGGGATAAATTAAGAATCGCAGAGGCTCACCTGACCGATACAATGTCGGCCACCCCAAGATCTAGCGAAGAACAGCATTCCTACCTGCAGGGGGCCGCCTTACCCCAGATCGCAACTCCAAGAAGAGAAGAGCTGGAGGCCCCAATCACCAGCGAAGAGATCGACGAGGCCATCAAGAGCTTAAAACCAAGAGCCCCGGGACCAGATGGGTTCTCGCCGCGATTCTTCAAACTCTTCCGACCCCAGCTGCTGGCTCCCATGTCGACTCTCTTCAACTCCTACGCCACCTGAGGATCAATAACCCAGTCGCTGAAAGAGTCGATCACAGTCCTAGCACTGAAACCAGGAAAGGATCCCAGAGACATCGCGGCATATTGACCCATCTCCTTGTTAAACCTAGACGCGAACATTTACTCAAAGGTCCTGGCAAACCGTCCAGCTAAGATACTCCCGGACGTTATAGATCCACCACCACGGACAACACACACAGGGTCCTCAACCTGGTCGAGATTGCTAAGCGAGACTCTCGGAAACTCGCCCTGCTGGCTCTGGACGCGACCAAGGCCTTCGACAAGGTAGATTGGTCGTTCTTCCGTCTTACCTTGGAAGCGTTCCGCGTCGGGCCATCCTTCTCGAAGCTTGTCTTAGCGAATTATCAAACCCCGGCGGCTCTCCTCCGAGTGAACGGCCTACTGACCGGCCCGATCCCCCTAACATGCGGCACCAGACAGGGGTGTCCCCTCTCCCCCCTCCTCTTTGCCATGGTTATGGAACCCTTGGCCCAGCGGATTCGCCTCATTGCCAGAATCAAAGGCCTCCAAGTGGGCCCTACCCAGCATAAGATCGCGCTCTATGCCGATGACGTGATGCTGACCATAACAGACACTTCCCGGTCCCTGAGGGCCTCCCTAGCGGAAATCCATAGATTCGGAAAGGTCTCTGGATTTGCCATCAATTTCGCGAAATCTTCAGCCCTGGGGATAAGCTTAGACCAGAGAGCTAAGGAGTCCTTCAGATCCCAGTGCGCGATCCCTCTAAGCGAAAAGTCTATCCCCTACCTCGGGGTGCAGATCCCCGCTTCTCCTGCAGACACCTACCGGACAAACTTCCTGATTCTACTTAAAGCCTTAGAAAAAGACCTGGACAGTTGGCTCAAGCAGGAAATCTCGCTAATAGGTCGCATTACGGCCTGTAAAATGAATTTACTACCACAATTTCTTTACACCTGCTATGCCCTCACCATTATAGTCCCTCGTCCCCCACTACAGCGACTTCAAAGGAAGATATTCCGATTTATATGGAAGGGGAAGAAAGCCCGCATCCCGAGGAATACCATGTTACGTGCCCCGATCCAGGGAAGCCTCGGGGTTCCCGACCTCCAACGGTATCAGATAGCAGCACAGATAGCCCACACTCGGGCCTGGACTATTGCCTCAGGGCGCCCCAAATGGATGGACATAGAACAATCCCGATTACCTCTCCTCCTGCGCTTTCTCCTACACCTTCCTGCCTGACTGCGGCGAACGTGGCCGTCCATCCTATCATCGATTAAGCAGACATTAAAGGCATGGGATTGGGCACGCAAATCCAGAGGCATCCCGAGGGACCTGAGCCCGTCAGCCCCAGTGTTCCACAACCCGGCCTTTTCTTCCGGATTCTCCCCCTCGAACTTTAGAAACTGGATCGCTGGAGGCCTTAGCTCCCTGAGTCAGCTATTCGAAGGCACCCAGCCGCTGACGTTCATCCAATGCAAAAGAGTCTTTAATCTCTCGGAGTCAGACAGGTTTTCTTATTTCCAGCCCAAGGACGTATTTCAACGTTGTACCGACTGTTCCAGGCAAACCCATTGGCACCTAAAGCAACATATATGTCGCAGTGGGAGAGAGACCTGGGACACCCGATCCAGGATCAACACTGGACTGACATTTGGTCACGCACGCATTCGTCCTCTTTCTGCATTACCAATCGGGAATGCGCACATAAACTTCTCTTGAGATGGTACTACCCGCCGATCCGACTGTACCACTTCAATCCATCCCTGAACCCGCAATGCTGGTGCCGCTGTGGCTCACCAGGCTCCTACCTACACATGTGGTGGACTTGCCCAGTAGCGGCGGACTTTTGGACCCAGTGCATGGCCACCATTAAAGACATTACCCAGATCACGCTGCCATTGGAGCCGGAGCCACTCCCACTGGGGACCCCGATCTCGGGCATCTTTCCAAGGTCAGGCCCGCTAGCCTCCCTCATCACACAACTCCTCCTGGCTGCAAAAATCACAATAGCCAGGACATGGAAATCCCCAGAGGGCCCCCTAATGAACTGTGGTGGTTGAAGCTCTGGATATCTTCATCTCCGAGAAAATCATGGCGGCAAGCAGAGGCCACCTCCACCGCTTCACAAACATGTGGTCTCCGGTGATAGACTATGACCAACGCTTTCCAGCCCTGACACATAAACCTCGTCTGGTGTCGAATGCACTGCGGGCAGCTGACCGGAACCAGACTTCAGCGGTGGATGAGCGGTATTACCCAAATTGGTTGTTTACAATTGTTCGAATGAACAATTGACCGAATTTAAAGGGTCACAATTGACCTTTTCACGATTGACCGAATATATATATATATATATATATATATATATATATATATATATATATATATATATATATATATATATATATAATGGTTTGGTAATATATATATATATATATATATATATATATATATATATATATATATATATATATATATATATATATGGGTTTTGGGGGTTTTGGCGTTGGGTGGGTGGTTGTGGGGGGTTTCCCCCCACATATATGGTACAATTGACCTTCACAATTCGGTCAATTGTGAAAAGGTCAATTGTCATTCGAGCAGTTGTAAAACGATCAATTCGTATACAACCGGATGAGCAGGTCCCGAAAAGTAGCCAGAACTAGGGGGTGGGGAGCGGAGGCCCAGAGACGCATGAAAAGGACCTAATGAGGTGCATGACACGGAGGGCTGGAGAGCCGGTGTTCGGACTCAATTGACGAGGGAGCAGGCCTCTGGGGACAGCCAATAACAAAGTACGGGGGTGGGTACAGGGGGATGCACGTTTATGAGTAAAAGTTGTAAAGAAGTGCTGAATTGATGTGATTCTTTGTTTTCCTGTGTGCTAACTAAAATAAATATGTTAAAAAAAAAAAAAGAAAACTCTCAGAATCCACTGTGCATCCTGTCCTTGATCTCCAAGTGTTAGCGCCATTCTTCAACTAATTTCTGTCCTTGTGTAAGTCCTTAGTAATATTTGATTAAATAAATTAATTCTCCCTAAAAGAGGCAAACTGCAGCTTAACCTTTTTATTCACAGGTGGGATTTTTCTTTTCTAGCCACTAAAATCTAGTTTAAGTGAAACATGTCATTTCCTTTCCAAACCGATTTTCTCTGTCAACTGCTTTTATTTTTAAAACTGAATTTCCCTTCCCATTGACAATCTCATCCTGTCATTAATTTAGTCACCCTTTCACTTTCTTATTATTCCTGAGATGTGTATCTGTCCCTTAGCATAAAAACCGCATTCTGATTTTGTCTATTCAACCCGTTTTTCAAACCGTTTTGACATTTAAACCTGTGAAAGTAAGAAAATGCGATTTCTCCACGTGTGATTTGGCTGCACTGTCTTTTACTTCCCAAGTCGATTTTCTGAAATGTATGCCAGTTGTTAGGACATTGATTGATAGTTTGCTAGTGTTCTTATACTGTTATACTCATTTTGTGCTTTTCCACTCAACTGCGCCTGTAAAATAAACTATTAGGAATTTCACAGGCCGTTTTGCTCAGTGTTCAGGGAGCGAAATTCGTTTTTTCGCCTCCTATTCCGTAGGGGTAAGTTGGATTTTAATTCTGAATGCTGCACAGCATACCTGCCTCCTTGCTACACCTCCCCATCGATGAAAAGTTAGATTAATAGGGGTTTGAGCGAGTGTTGCAGGGGGAATCATTAACTGTGATACACTTTAAAATCTACTCCAAAGTTAATTTTGCTTTCTTTTGATTGTGTAGTGCTTATCTTACATGAAAAGGTCTAACAACGTGCATTTTATCAATTTACCTTGTAATTATCACCCCACTAATGATTGTTGTCCAATATTAAATTTGTGTGATTTCCTTTGAATTTAAAAATAAATAAATATTGTATTATCACCCACCGGCCTGTTTCATGGTCCATTGTGGCCCAGGGTATTTGTAAAAGGGGGTGTGAGACGGGGTTGGGTGCCATATCAATCTGAATTCTTAGGAAATAAAGTAAAAGTGTTTTACTTGTGCGCTGCATCCTAGGCTAGTGGCAAGAGTCCTGGTCCGGTGTGTGACGCCCGTTTAGAATCATTAACAAGACTTTCACATGCACACAGACCTCAGCGTTACACGTGCACACCTAGCTTTCCATATGCAGAATTGCTTTTCAAGCATACAAACTATAGCCTTTCACATGCATGCACAACAAAAATGCACATGTGCACACTCAGCCTTTCACATCCTTTCCGATGCATGCACACAATAGCCTTTTGCATGCGCACATGAAAGCCTATCATATTTAAGGCCATTTCAGCCTGAGTGGATGATAAAACTCAGCAAAGGTGGGCAGCGAAGATAGGGGATCTAGAAGACAATTGAATTAGGAAGAAAGATGCATGGGGAAGAAATAGATGAAAGAAGAGCCTCTCAGAAGAGATGAGGGGGATGGCAAGAGAGGAAGTTATAGGGTCTGGTGGATACATGAGAGACCATCAATAAAGGGTGCACATCAATAAACGCTGCTACACATTTACACTTCTCTGTAGTTTCCATCACCCAAACATTTGGACCAGGCTGTAGCCTGGATCTCTACGTTCCTTTGTATAGGCCATGTACTGTCCTGGAGCTTAGTGCAAAGAATAATAAACATGCTCATCTTCTCAGAAATTACATTGCAAGTTAGTGCAACATGATATTTTAAATGAAAAGCAATTAATCATTATTGCGTGGTGAATTGCGATGCAACACTGGTTATTTTATGCCTTGGTATGGTTCCCTTCCCCTGGAATTCACACACTCAAGGGGCTGTTCTTTCTCTCCTTGATTTTCACAATTCTACGTTCTTTTTCCAAAAATATCTAGTTTTCCAGTGCAGTCTCTTCCTCTCCTTGGCTTCCACAATTTAGTCAACTTTCCAGTCCAGGAGGTAAGGTTCCCTTCCCTGGATTTCATACACCTAAAAGGTTGTCTTTCCTCTCAGGGTAAGCTAGGAAAGCGCCTTGTCTAGCTTAGCCTGTCAAAAACAAGGAAATCTTCTTGGAGACAGGGTTCTCGAATACATGCTTGACAGCAGCATTATATCAAAAGCATGACAATGTCAATAAAGTAATCTTCTATGCAAGCAAGACTTTATCCTCTGTGGAGGAAAAATGTAACGATTGTGCGAAGGCACTCCTGGCAACGGTGTGGGCATTGAAAAATTACTGCACGTTCATTCAGGGAGAGCACATCATAGTGGAGACTCCACACCAGCCTTTGCAATACCTCCAAAGCAACAGAATCCGGGCAGGAAATGTGAGTAATTCCAGACTTACTTCCTGGATTCTGTCCATGCAAGGCTTTCCTGTGGAGGTCAGATATGGCCAAAACAAGAAGAGTCCCCTCGCGCAAGGTCTGGCTGACTTGCATGATTGTGCCAGAGAAAACTGTCTCGAGGACGAAATTCTCAAATCCCAGGACAACATGGAGGCGTACCTGAATTCCCCGCACAAAGGCTATGAGGAAGACAAGTACGAGGCAATGCCCACAGTTCATGTGTACGGGTGCTCCTACCATGTTGAGAACAACAGGGAAAAGGAACTAGTGGCCGTCATGGGGAATGCCTGGGTGAATGATGCCCCCGAGCCCTCCGCTGGGTACAAAATTGTTCCCCACAGTAGTCAGGTGGCGGAGTTGATGGCAGTTAATCAGGCCATGCTCACTGCCGACAACTCCACGAACTGGTCATAATCACTGATTCAGATTATGTCCAGAACAGGTTCATGGAGCATTTGGTTAATTGGAAAACCAGGGGCATGCTGTGTGCTAATAACAAACCACTTAAACATGGCAAGCTAATACAAAATACTGATGATCTGGTCACCTCTAATGGGATTACCATCTATTGGAAAAAGATTAAGGGTCATTCCAGAATATAGGGGCCAGACAAATCTAGAAACGACCTGGCTGATCAGCTGGCCAAAACCGGAGCCATCCTGGGGGCTCTCCTTGAGAGTGAGTCCCTGTTGGAGGAAATCCAGGTCACTGATGTCACCAGGTCCCAGACAAATGCTCACAATGAACTCTCAACTGCCCAGTGGAGTAAGGAGAACCCAGATGCTGATTTAATCACGGCACAAAAAGGGGATCCGATTATTGGGAAATGTTATCAACACATTGAGGACCCTGAGAACTTTCCTCTGACGGATACTGATTACATTGGGAAAGAGGATCTCAGGGTGTTGATGAAGTGTCCCAAAATTGTTCCAAATCCAAGATGGTTTTTTGGTAAGGAGATGCATCTCTGGTTGTGACCAGTGGGTGGTAACTACCTCATTCCGAAGCCTGATGCTAAGTCACGCCCATGACGCGGCCACAGCCGGTCATCGGGGGTTTCATACTACCCTAGAAATCTTGCGGGAGGTTGCATACTGGTCACACATGGGGCAAGACCTCGACCAATATTTGAAGGGGTGTCTTGTGTGTGCACAATTTCAGCCAAGTTCACTCACACCGAGCTCCCCTCCAGATGAGGGGGAGGACACTGCCTTGGTCAGATTTACAAGTAGATTTCATCAGGCCAGTGATTCGCTCCTTTAGGGGAAACAAGTACATGTTAACAGTAACATGCTTGTTTACCAAATGGGTGGAATATCTCCTGGCCCCAAATTGCAAAGCAGAAACAGCAGCTGCCCTGATGATCAGCCGCATCTTCCTGCATTTTGGCCTACCCCAAAGCATTGAGTCAGACCGAGGAAGTCACTTCACCAGCGAAGTGATGACAAAGATGTGGGGGATACATGGCGTAAAAAGAAAACTTCATATTGCGTACTGCCAGTCCTCTAATGGGGGAGTTGAGAGGTACAATAAAAAAATTGTGAGCATTCTGAAAAAGTTTGTGGCAGATTCTGGGCCAGGTTTGGACATCCGATTACCGCTTGTCCTGATTGCCATCAGATCTACACCATTTTCTGCGACCGAAATGTCTCCATTTGAGCTCACGACTGGACAAAGGGTGGTGCTACCTCAGCATCTGCTCTATAGAACACAAGAGCAGACACTGATAAACGCCTCCACAGCACATGAATATGTTGGGAATCTAAGAAAACACCTTCAGCATGCTTTTATGTACGCTCAGCGGAATCTGGAAAAATCAGCAGAGGGGGGATGAAGACTCAGTATGACTTAAGAACAACCAAAAAGGAATACCAAGTAGTTGTACAATTTTCGTAGGACCCAGACTAAGGAGAGAAAATGTTTCCCATCCTGGCGCGGTCCTTTTGAAATTGTAGATACAATTTCACCTGTCGCCTACAGAATCCGCATCCCCAAAGGAGAGCTGGCAGAAGAGAAATTGGCCCACATTAATCAGTTGAAGAGTTGTCATCCCAGGCACACTTTGCAGCTGATTGAGGAGCCAATGGAAAGTCAAATAGAGGAGACATCTGGAGAATGAGAACAAGAAAAAGAAGAACCAAAAGGGAACAGGTAGGTCCATAGGTACATCTATCTAACAGGGATACATTACAATTGCAAAAGGGATCACAAAACCATGGTGTAAATATCGATAGTTATCTTTGCCTTGTTAAGGAATGATTTGTCAATATTGTTCGAGTACTGTAATTAATTTAATGCATGTTTGTCCCACTGATGTCAACCTTCCGGGAAGACAGTCAGTGGGAATATCTTGTAACCTGTCTTTATCTATCCACTAGATTAGTATTGATTCCATTCCTTCATAGACCGATGATGACCACCCGGAGACCCGGGAAAAGAGAAGGAAGGAAAGGGGGTGTCGCTCCACAATCCAATGAAAGACAAAGGGAGGATCATGGCGTACCACTCCCTGATGAAAGAAGGATTCCACCCGATGAACCCCATGTTGCCCTACTTTCCCTCAACAAGACGTCTCAGGAAAGTTGGGGGGCATCTTTGGGGTACATTTATCTGCCCAGCAGAACTCCCCTAGATCACCAAACTGAATGTTCAGTAGTACAAGAAGAATAGTTGCGCTGGCTCTGTTGAGCACCATCGCATTGCATTGCTCCAAAACTGCATTTTGCAGTCACCGAAATAATGGCTGCACTGTCTTTGCCAAGCACATATGGGGCGAGATGTAACATGGAACATGGAACACAGCAGGAATGGCTGCCACTGTTTTCCTTATGTGCACCAAAGAAAAGAATTCAAAGGCAGCGCTGCTATGCTGCCAACTCAAAATTTCCCATTGAAAAGGGAAATATTTTGCATTTAAAATGACTGCGCACTGATGCTCTTTTCCACAATTTCAACAGTACACAGTTTTGTTCCAGTGAGACCCAGCTATGTCCATCCATATTCAGGTGTGCTCCAGCAAAAGGGGGCATTTCTCACTGAATGACAGGCTGTGTCAGGCAAGATCTGTGAAATAACAAAGAACTTCACTCCAAGCCGTATGAAAAAACAGTTTACTTTTGCAACAAAATATCAAAGCTAAACTCCTCACAACAAGCCCTATCTCTCTTTGCTTATGTCAGTTTCAGTGGACCCTTTCCTTGAACAGATTTCTGTGTATGAGAAATTGACTAGGGCTACAAATAATGTTTAGAATCTAGATGTAAGAGAAAACCACATTGTAAAGTGACAGCCAAGGAAAATTCATCACATGTAAAATTGTGCTTTTTACAAACAAGAAAATGTCTGTTTAAAAGTAAATTGTTGAATTAGGGCCCTGTCCTTGCATAGAAATGTGAAGGGGGTTTGTTTTAAAACATATGTAGGATATTTAATTCCAACAGTCTTGCTTTCTGGTTCAGAAAAAAAATATACATTTGCTGAAGCCACAGAACAAGTTTTTCCTGGCATGGCTTCAAAGGACTTTGCTTCCTGGGAACAGGATCTGCCTCCCATCAAGTGGACCAGCCCCCGGAGCATATAAATAGGCAAAGGTAGTGGATTTTACACCTTCGTCAGACTATGTGGCAGTGCTCCAACCTGGTACAATGGATTTCCAGGATACATAGATGTGACTTTCTAGCAGCACCTCACCTCAACTCAAACTGAGGTCAAAGGAAACTCCAGGGCAACATTGGACTCAGGCTGGCTAAAGCCTGACATGTGGCAGGGGGTTGGGAAGTATGCCCTTATTTGGAAGACAAAGCCAGCCTTTCTGGGGCAAAAGACTGTTCTGAATAAATAAAATGTAAGACTTTTATTTCTGCAACCGGAAAACGCAGTAATACAAAAGTTTAACAGTTTAAATGTAATTTTTGTGGTATTAAAACAAGACATTGTAGCTTTCCCTAGCATGTAGGCGACGCAAACGGCAGACAAATGTAAATCATGGGAAAGGTGTACATGGTATAACTTTGAAATTTAATGCAAACATGCTTTGTGATAATAGGTACACATATAGAAAATTGTATAATTTTAGGTTAACCGGTTCCCACTAGAAATTGTGAAAGATTATTAGAACGACGAAACAACATCGTACAAATGTGGGAATTGAAATGAAAAGTTCAGTGTAAAATCTGGAATCTGCCTGTGTGATTTTCAAAAGTGCCACAACTGTAAAAATGTGCAATTTCTGTCATAACTGACTTTGGCTAAAAGAACTGTGGGAGGGCCATGGGCATTGTAAGCACACACCATAAAACTGATGTCATGTCCCTGAAGTCCAACTGGCTCACAGGAAGGCGGTAACAGTCACCCCTGACCAATCCAGTTGTTAGAAGCATGTCAAGCCAAAGGCCGGCCGTATAGTAAATCCTGTGATGTCACTCACCTTATAAAAGGTGGAGGCTCAGAGAGACAAAGGACTCTCTTCTGAATTTCCAGCTCCCGCGCATCCAGATATTCCATGTTCACTCTGCAAGATTCCAGATTCCACTGCAAGGCCAGAGCATAGCTGACTCTATACAGGCAGAACCACTGATCCGGAAAAACCTCACTAAAAATCCTAATAACTCAAGGAGAAATGGAAAAGGTGGCTGTCTCCTCATTGCGATTATCCCGTGCTACCTGCTTGCCCTGCTACCCGCTTTATCCAGCTGATGTGCCGCTGTGATGTGACCAGACCCTTGCCCAGCTGTTTTCTTCTAGGAGAGCCTGCCGCTGTGACCAGTGACCAGATATTGCCTCGCTGTACAGAAACCCGGACCGCTGTCAAAAATACCCCATTCAAGTGCTTGTTGTGTGTATTTCCCTTCCCCAAGAACCACAAACTGCATCCCTTGCTCTGTTACCTTGTATTATGTCCCATCCTATAGAAATCCCATAACTGCCTTTGCAGAAATCCTTAAAACTGTCAGAATCCACTGTGCATCCTGTCCTTGATCTCCAAGTGTTAGCGCCATTCTTCAACTAATTTCTGTCCTTGTGTAAATCCTTAGTAATATTGTCATGATGCCTACCCCCGGAGCACCAGGCCAGGCCCAGCACCCCCGGAAGCAGGCATCATGCCCTCGGGTAAAAGCCCAGCGGCCCCTTATAGGGGCTCTTTGGACTCAGTCCTGGCGCCTTTGGCGCCAGGCTCATGTTGGACATCAGTCCTGGCGCCATAGGCGCCAGGCTCATAAAGGGAGGTGTTTTGTGCACTTACCTGATGCAGACCATGCTGCACGCTTCAGGCCTCCCTGAGACCTGAAAGGGACTATTTTTTCATAGGGACTATTTTTTCACTCGGGCGTGGCCAGGGAAGGATACATACCTAGTTGGGGAAGAATACATACCTGGGACTTCTTTGGAGGCTATTTAAGCCACGCCCAGACAGCAGCTCATGCTTCGCGTTGTTCTGCTTCCTGCAGCTTAACGCTCACCGTGTCTGCTCCTGCTCCTGGACTCCAGCCACGCCCACCTCGAACCTGGAAGACCTGCAAGGAAGGAAGAGAAGAGAAAGGTGAAAACCAAAGACTATTTCAAACTTCTTACCTGCATCCGGAATCTTCTCGCCAGCATCCCTGAAGAAAGACTTCCATTTAAAAACATTGCGTTGCTCACTGCAGCGCCACGCTTCACTCACCTGTCCTCGAGACATCTCCCGGCTCCATCGCGGCTGTCAGCATCGGACACCACATCTCTGCACCTAGGGGAGAGAGGAAGAAACAAAAGGTGAGCAGAAGGAACACAGAAGGAAAGTCTGATTAACAGCCATAATACTTACTGGCTTTTCTTCCACATTTCGGGTCGGCGCCGCCCCGTTGGCAGGTACCGTACCCCGGCCCCTATGGGGAAAGGACAAGAGACATTTCTGGGGAATGATAAGGACATTTAGAGGGATCGCCCTCATCACTACTCACCTCGGCAGTTTAACCCCTCGACGCATCGCCTTCATTCTGCACCTGAAATAAAGGACAGATCACAGGTTAGAAAGACAACATAAAGGGGGCCTCACTTGAACTTTGAACTTTCATACTTACGGTGCATCGCTCAGGAAAGTCAAGTGGATTTTGCCAGCGCCATTCTGAAAACCAGTGAAGTAACTGGACGAACGCGCGCCCCTGCACCAGAAGCAGGATGGAGAGTTCATCCTTCCAAACCATAAGGTGAGCTTAAACCGGGGTTTGGAGGAAGTTAGAGAGGAACGAAGGGGGAAAGGGGGGAGCTAGCACACTATTCTGCAGACTGTTAACCCCTTTCTCATCTGCAGAAGGATATTCCTACAGGCCAGGCAAGCACGATTTGGAGGTCCTGTCCAATCGGTGTGCCAGGTCCTGCGCATCACGCTAGAAGAGGCCACAGCAATCCAGACTAGACCAGCGCCCCCGTGGGAACCAGGTGAGCGTTACAGAACGCGAAGCCTTCCTACAAATTCCCACCCAGGCGCTATGGAAACTTCCGAAACTGACCAGTTGGCCCAATTACTGGGGGAATTACGGGCCGAAGTACACGCCGCTCGTCAAGAGACTAGGGCCCTCAGGAGGGAAGTGATTGTCATAAAGGATAGAGCTGATGACCTTGCTAGACAGCTTTTGCAAGGCCAAGCTGGACAAACTCCTTTACCCGGTTCCGGGGGGAACCCCGCTCCTGTGGTTTCCAGTAACCCGGTGCAGATTAATCTACCTGGGAACATGCCGCTGGCCCCACCTGAACGCTTTGCTGGGGATCCCAAACGATTTGCCGTATTCATGAATCAGTGTCGTTTGCACTTCCTATGCAGACCTGGGACCTTCCCTAATGATCAGACCAAGGTAGCCTTTGTATTGTCATATCTCAGCGGCTGTGCTGCCGATTGGTCAGTCCCACTGGTAACTCAAGATGACCCGATTCTTCGTGATTTTCAAGGATTTCAAACAAGCATGGAAAGGTTATTTGCTCGACACTCCCAGGGACAGGCTCTGGATGACGAACTTCTATCTCTGCGACAGGGCAATCAAGACCTTCTATCCTACATTGCAACCTTCAATAGACTAATTGTGGAAACTGGTTGGCCAGAGGATAAAAGAATCACGTTATTCTATCGAGGTCTACGCAGAGAACTTAAAGATGTCCTGGCACAAGTTGTAAATCCGCCCCAAGAATGCACTGAATATATAGACTTAGTGGTCCAATTGGATCACAGGCTGCAAAACAGAAAAGCAGATCGGTCCAAGTTTGAAACCCGGGTGTTGGCCAAGACCCACGCTAACCCCAAGGGGGCTGATGGCTCGGAGCCTATGCAAATCGGAGGGGTTAAAGGACCCCTAACTCAAAAAGAACGGGAAAGAAGACGACAGATGCAATTATGCCTTTATTGTGGGTCCTCTGGACACTTTCTACGAGATTGCCCGGTTAAGCCGCCCAAGAAGGCGGTAGGAGCCGCTGATAAAATCCATGGAAACTCTGTATCGGGAAATGACCACGCCCGGCAAGCGTAGGGGTCCGCTTGCCGAGCTTGAAAACTAACTCTCAGACCTCGCATTTCATTGTGCCAATGGTCCTCGTAGATCCGGAACAGCCTGAACGGTTGCATGCTATAAAGGCATACATCGATAGCTGGGCTATAGGAAACTATGTGGATCGAGAATTGGTCTCTAGGATAAACCTCCTTCTGCGTCCTAAAACCAACAAAGATGTCATCACCACAGTAGATGGAACCGAAATTGCCTCTGGACCAGTAACACATTCCACAGCTGAGGTGATACTTGTAGGTCCGTCCGGATGGCCATCGGGAGGCAGTTGTGTTTGATGTAATCAAGGCTCCACAGTTTCAGCTTATTCTCAGAATCCCTTGGTTAGAGACACATAATCCTCAAATTGATTGGCGAGCGAAGAGAATAACCTTCCCGGATTGTGCACAAACCTGCTACCCAGAAAATCCAAAGATTAATCTAGCATCAGTAACCTCTGTCCCCGTGCAACTACCTCCAGAGTACCAAGACTTTCAGGACGTCTTCCAAAAGGAACAGGCCAACACGTTACCTCCCCACAGATCGTACGATTGCCAAATCGATCTGGTGCCCGGTGCACAACCCCCTTGTAGCAGGATTTACACCCTTACTGAATCAGAGAATCTGCATTTGAGACAATATTTAGATCAATACCTTGCTAATGGTTTCATTCGCCAGTCAAAGTCCCCGGCATCCTCAGCTTTGTTCTTCGTGCCTAAAAAAGAAGGCGACCTTAGAACTTGTATCGATTACCGCGCTTTGTACCAGATAACTGTTAAAAATCGTTACCCTCTGCCTCTGATCCCTGAACTCCTTGACCAGGTGAAGGACGCTTGCGTATACACCAAGTTAATTCTCCGGGGGGCTTATCATCTGGTACGAGTAAAAGAAGGCGACGAATGGAAAACGGCCTTCCGTACAAAATATGGACTATTTGAATACCAGGTGATGCCTTTCGGGTTGCGCCTGCAGCCTTCCAATTCTTCATGAACGATGTCCTTCGGGAACTCATCGATGTCTGTGTTGTCGTGTATATCGATGACATTCTTGTGTACTCCTCTTTGGAATCTGATCACAGAAAGCATGTCAGGGCCGTCCTAGAGAAACTGCGCCAGCACAAACTGTTTGCCAAGCTGGAAAAATGTGTTTTCCATACCACCGAGGTTGAGTTTCTCGGATTCATCCTGACACCTAAAGGGGTCCGGATGGATTCACGGAAAGTGGATGCCATCCTCAAATGGCCATCACCTAGTTCGGTGAAAGGTGTCCAAAGTATGCTTGGTTTTGCCAACTTTTATCGCAGGTTTATCCCGGAGTTTTCACGTGTGGTGCAACCCATCACTGCACTCTTGCGAAAAAATAAACGTTTTGAATGGACCGAGGAAGCCGAACAGGCCTTTCAGGAGTTGAAAGCTAAGTTCACGTCCGCACCTATTTTGAAGCACCCTCGTCCCGATCTCCCATATATAGTCGAAACCGACGCTCCAGCTTAGCCATGGGAGCTGTCCTGTCTCAGAGAGACCCTGAAACCAACCAACTGCACCCCGTAGCATTTTGGTCCAGAAAGTTCTCGCCGCCGGAGATAAATTATGCGATCACCGATAAGGAACTATTAGCCATTAAGTCCGCCTTTAAGGCTTGGCGGCATTATCTCCTCGGTGCCCGGCATACCATCACCGTGATCACTGATCACCGAAATTTACAATATTTAAAAACTGCCAAGGCTCAATCGTCTCGACAGCTCCGATGGGCTTTGTTCTTTGCTGAGTTCGATTTTGTAATCACCTACCGCCCCGGCTATAAGAATGGTAAGGCGGACACTCTATCCCGAATTGGAATGGAAGAAATAGACACAAACTCAGAACCTGTGCCGATAATTCCCGAACAAAGAATTTTGGGGATAACCACTTTACAAACCCTTGAAGACATTCAAGCACGAGTGAAACAATTCCTGGACTCTTCAGCCTTGCAGGATTGGATCAAAAGGGGGTCTAACTTTTCAGTCAAGGATGGCTTACCTTACTTCCAAGGACGCTTATTTTTGCCAGAAAAGGAATTGCAAGAACTGGTTATTTCCCGTCATCATGATACCCTGATGGAAGGACATCCTGGCATTGCCAAAACAGAGGAAAAGGTTAAACGACAATTCTGGTGGCCTTCCTGGCGAAAGGATATTAAATCTTTCGTGATGTCCTGTGGAGTTTGTGCCCAAAACAAAGGTCAAAAGACAAGACCCGCCGGTCTTCTTCAGCCCTTAGACATTCCACCAGCACCTTGGCACACCCTGTCACTAGATTTTATCACGGACCTGCCCTCTTGTAATGGTTACAATACTATTCTGGTCGTGGTGGATTTATTTTCCAAAATGGCCCACTTTATTCCGTTGAAAGGATTACCTTCAGCCTTTGTTCTTGCCAAGGAATTCCTCGAAAATATCATCCGTTTGCATGGATTCCCGTCCATACTAGTCTCCGATCGGGGAAGCCAGTTTATTTCTCATTTTTGGAAAAAGTGTTGTCAACTGGCACAAATCGACGTAAGACTCTCGACCAGCCACCACCCACAGACCGATGGTCAGACGGAGAGAACGAACCAGACCCTTGAACAATATCTACGATGTATGTTGCACCAATCGGAGGGTAATTGGAAGGACATTTTATGGGTGGCTGAATATGCATACAATAGCTCGATACACTCTGGAACTGGTCAGAGCCCCTTTTATACCCTATATGGACATCACCCTCGTACTTCAGACTTGGACTCACCTCTGAGCCTTGAAATGCCCGCAGTGGACCATTTGCATTCTACGATTACTCAAGCCTTCAAGGATGCAACTGCACATTTGCAACATGCGAAAGGGAAATACAAAAGGAATGCGGATCTGCATCGAAGAGAGGTGCCTCCATACCAAATAGGGGATCAAGTATGGTTGGCTACCAAACACCTATCACTCAAGGGGCCTCGAACTTTTAATCCAAGGTATTTAGGCCCTTACTCGATCAAATCTATAATCAACCCAGTGGCAGTCAAGCTCGATCTATCAGCTAACATGCGGATTCACCCCGTTTTTCATGTGTCACTTTTGAAACCAGTGCACCCAGGAACCAGATTAACAAAGCCACCAGAACAGATTCAGATAGATGGGGAGCCTGAATTCGAGGTGAAGAACATTTTGGATTCTAAGATCTCAAAATCAAAACTTTTCTATCTAATTGATTGGAAAGGGTACGGGCCTCAGGAAAGGTCTTGGGAACCCAGTGATCACGTACATGCACCTCGGGTGGTAAAAAGGTTCCATCGGAATTTCCCAAACAAACCGAAACCTCCAGAAGGAACGACCTTGGGAGGGGCCTTGGGGGGGAGTGCTGTCATGATGCCTACCCCCGGAGCACCAGGCCAGGCCCAGCACCCCCGGAAGCAGGCATCATGCCCTTGGGTAAAAGCCCAGCGGCCCCTTATAGGGGCTCTTTGGACTCAGTCCTGGCGCCTTTGGCGCCAGGCTCATGTTGGACATCAGTCCTGGCGCCATAGGCGCCAGGCTCATAAAGGGAGGTGTTTTGTGCACTTTCCTGATGCAGACCATGCTGCACGCTTCAGGCCTCCCTGAGACCTGAAAGGGACTATTTTTTCATAGGGACTATTTTTTCACTCGGGCGTGGCCAGGGAAGGATACATACCTAGTTGGGGAAGGATACATACCTGGGACTTCTTTGGAGGCTATTTAAGCCACGCCCAGACAGCAGCTCATGCTTCGCGTTGTTCTGCTTCCTGCAGCTTAACGCTCACCGTGTCTGCTCCTGCTCCTGGACTCCAGCCACGCCCGCCTCGAACCTGGAAGACCTGCAAGGAAGGAAGAGAAGAGAAAGGTGAAAACCAAAGACTATTTCAAACTTCTTACCTGCATCCGGAATCTTCTCGCCAGCATCCCTGAAGAAAGACTTCCATTTAAAAACATTGCGTTGCTCACTGCAGCGCCACGCTTCACTCACCTGTCCTCGAGACATCTCCCGGCTCCATCGCGGCTGTCAGCATCGGACACCACATCTCTGCACCTAGGGGAGAGAGGAAGAAACAAAAGGTGAGCAGAAGGAACACAGAAGGAAAGTCTGATTAACAGCCATAATACTTACTGGCTTTTCTTCCACATTTCGGGTCGGCGCCGCCCCGTTGGCAGGTACCGTACCCCGGCCCCTATGGGGAAAGGACAAGAGACATTTCTGGGGAATGATAAGGACATTTAGAGGGATCGCCCTCATCACTACTCACCTCGGCAGTTTAACCCCTCGACGCATCGCCTTCATTCTGCACCTGAAATAAAGGACAGATCACAGGTTAGAAAGACAACATAAAGGGGGCCTCACTTGAACTTTGAACTTTCATACTTACGGCGCATCGCTCAGGAAAGTCAAGTGGATTTTGCCAGTGCCATTCTGAAAACCAGTGAAGTAACTGGACGAACGCGCGCCCCTGCACCAGAAGCAGGATGGAGAGTTCATCCTTCCAAACCATAAGGGGAGCTTAAACCGGGGTTTGGAGGAAGTTAGAGAGGAACGAAGGGGGAAAGGGTGGAGCTAGCACACTATTCTGCAGACTGTTAACCCCTTTCTCATCTGCAGAAGGATATTCCTACGGGCCAGGCAAGCACGATTTGGAGGTCCTGTCCAATCGGTGTGCCGGGTCCTGCGCATCACGCTAGAAGAGGCCACAGCAATCCAGACTAGACCAGCGCCCCCGTGGGAACCAGGTGAGCGTTACAAATATTTGATTAAATAAATTAATTCTCCCTAAAAGAGGAAAACTTCAGCTTAACCTTTTTATTCACGGGTGGGATTTTTCTTTTCTAGCCACTAAAATCTAGTTTAAGTGAAACATGTAATTTCCTTTCGAAACCGATTTTCTCTGTCACCTGCTTTTATTTTTAAAACTGAATTTCCCTTCCCATTGAGAATCTCATCCTGTCATTAATTTAGTCACCCTTTAATTTTCTTATTATTCCTGTGATGTGTATCTGTCCCTTAGCATAAAAACGGCATTCCGATTTTGTCTATTCAACCTGTTTTTCAAACCGTTTTGACATTTAAACCTGTGAAAGTAAGAAAATGCGATTTCTCCACGTGTGATTTGGCTGCACTGTCTTTTACTTCCCAAGTCGATTTTCTGAAATGTATGCCAGTTGTTAGGACATTGATTGATAGTTTTCTAGTGTTCTTATACTGTTATACTCATTTTGTACCTTTCCATTCAACTGCGCCTGTAAAATAAACTTTTAGGAATTTCACAGGCCATTTTGCTCAGTGTTCGGGGAGCGAAATCCGTTTTTTCGCCTCCTATTCAGTGGGGGTAAGTTGGATTTTAATTCTGAATGCTGCAAAGTTTACCTGCCTCCTTGCTACACCTCCCCATCTATGAAAGGTTTGATTAATAGGGGTTTGAGCGAGTGTTGCAGGGGGGAATCATTAACTGTGATACAATTTAAAATCCACTCCAAAGTTAACTTTGCTTTCTTTTAATTGTGTAGTGCTTATCTTACATGAAAAGGTCTAACTACGTGCATTTCATCAATTTACCTTGTAATTATCACCCCACTAATGATTGTTGTCCAATATTAAATTTATGTGATTTCCTTTGAATTTAAAAATAAATAAATATTGTATTATCACCCATCGGCCTGTTTCATGGTCCATTGTGGCCCAGGGTATTTGTAAAAGGGGGTGTGAGACGGGTTGGGTGCCATATCAATCTGAATTCTTAGGAAATAAAGTAAAAGTGTTTTAATTGTGCGCTGCATCCTAGGCTAGTGGCAAGAGTCCTGGTCTGGTATGTGATGCCCGTTTAGTATCCTTAACAAGACTTTCACATGCACACAGACCTCAGCGTTACACGTGCACACCTAGCTTTCCATATGCAGAATTGCTTTTCAGGCACACAAACTATAGCCTTTCACATGCATGTACAACAAAAATGCAATGTGCACACTCAGCCTTTCACATCCTTTCCGATGCATGCACACAATAGCCTTTTGCATGCGCACATGAAAGCCTATCATATTTAAGGCCATTTCAGCCTGAGTGGATGATAAAACTCAGCAAACGTGGGCAGCGAAGATAGGGGAACTAGAAGACAACTGAATTAGGAAGCAAGATGCGTGAGGAAGAAATAGATGAAAGAAGAGCCTCTCAGAAGAGATGAGGGGGATGGCAAGAGAGGAAGTTATAGGGTCTGGTGGTTACATGAGGGACCATCAATAAAGGGTGCACATCAATAAACGCTGCTACACATTTACCCTTCTCTGTAGTTTCCATCACCCAAACATTTGGACCAGGCTGTAGCCTGGATCTCTAAGTTCCTTTGTATAGGCCATCTACTGTCCTGGAGCTTACTGCAAAGAATAATAAACATGCTCATCTTCTCAGAAATTACATTGCAAGTTAGTGCAACATGATATTTTAAATGAAAAGCAATTAATCAATATTGTATGGTGAATTGCGATGCAACACTGGTTATTTTATGCCTTGGTATGGTTCCCTTTCCCTGGAATTTACACACTCAAGGGGCTGTTCTTTCTCTCCTTGATTTTCACAATTCTATGTTCTTTTTCTGAAAATATCTAGTTTTCCAGTGCAGTCTCTTCCTCACCTTGGCCTCCACAATTTAGTCAACTTTCCAGTCCAGGAGGTATGGTTCCCTTCCCTGGATTTCATACACCTAAGAGGTTGTCTTTCCTCTTCTTGACTCTAACAATTCATTTGCAATTGGGATGCGGACCCCAGACTCGCAATCACATCGCCTGGTATACTCTCCTGCCAGGACTTTCACAATGTTCACTTTATGATTGGATGCGGGTCTCAGACTCGCAACAGGTTGCCTGGAATACTCTCCTGCCAGGGGTAATTGGGTGCGGGTCCCAGACTCTCAACAGGTTGCCTGGTATACTCTCCTGCTAGGACTTCCTCCACATGTAACAGTCTGACTCATTCAGCCACCGGGTCTTCAACCCCCTTTCATTAGTTTCATTCCGTAATGCACTCGGCATCCCAGTTCCCTTGCTCAGGTTCTCTCTGTGAAAATCACTGTCTCTCCTTGGTCTGTGGTACATGCTGCAAAGCGCCTCAGTGTCCCAATCGCCCTCTCTGGGCTCACCAATCTCTTGTGGCGTCTTCCGTGTTCTCTGTGCTCTTTGTTTTCTCCAGCAGGGCACATCCTCCTTCTGTTGGTGTCCCTTCTGTTCTCTGGTACCCACTATGCCTTGGCCTCCTCTCCTGCTGCAGGCCTTCGTGCGGTGTACCTTCGACCTGAGAGCTTCTTGTGACAGCACCGGTTGGAGCTCTCCTTCTCCCTGCTACAGCTGGCTTCTTCCTCGCTTCCTGAGTGGTTCTCCATCTTCCTCGCGGTGCCAGGGTTTGAAATGTCCTGGCACCTATCGGATCCATCCAACCACTAGAGCGCATCTCTAGTTCTGCAGCTTCCACGCTCTGCATTGCTCTCGTGCTCTTCTTCATCTCAGTCCTTTTGCAAAAAGTACAGGAAAGAGCCCTACTGTCAGTGCAAAGTGGATGGACTGGATCTATATCACAATATGCCATAGAGGTTTGGGAATTCAAGGGGTTGGTGTCATACCCAGAGTGGAAAGGGAGTGTTCTTATTGTCCTTATTTCTTGAGAGGTAAGGTTCTGTTTAGTTATATGTTGTTTTTCGAGTGTCAGATCTTACATGTTTTCTGAGAGAGTCAACGTATGCCTTGAGTTTTGTGCTGCGGCCATATGAAGGTGTCCAATTGCAGTGTTTTTTGTGGCATCATAATCTGGGACAGCACTTTGTTCGCTTTTCTGCCCATGGAAATATTCTTTGAGACGTAAGATCTGTATGTAGTCTTTGATTTCCCCATAAAGATGAATTTTGTCACGTTCCAGCCTGGGGCAGAATATCAGTCCTTTGGAAAGTGCAGTTTCTTCTGCATGTGTAAGATTGATTGGTGGTAGGATCCCTCATTGGGTTCTTAGTGTTGCTTTTGTTAGGAGTGTGGATTACTCTTTCCGGGGCTGCCTTGAACCTTCCCTGTCCCTGAGAGACACCATTCCTTGTCGATCATGGCGTTTCTTATTTTTACAAAATAATAAAGCATTCAGTGTTTTTTTTATCATTCTCTTTCAGCTCATGGTCAATTTGGGGGGCTGGACCATTTATTTGCTCTTGCAGCTCTGTAGTGAGGTTGTTTATATCATTCCTTAGTCTGTATTTCTTGGAGTAGTGCTTGTGTATGAGATGATTCCTTATTTTTTCTGATGCATATGCTGTGCTGTGGATAGTCCTCAGTGGGTTTGAGATCCTGAGTCCTTTCGGTATCATATTATGGGCCTCATTACGAGTCTGGCGGTAACCGAGGCGGTAAAACTGCCTGTTTACCGCCAGACTCGTATTACCATTCCGCCTCCGTGATTCCCGGAATTACCGGGGAATTACAACCACGGTTTTCCGGGAATCACAGAGGCGGAATGGTGTTAATCCCCATTCCTATTAAGTCCTATGGGACTCAATGGGAATGGGGATCATGGAAACACCGACAGCATCTCGTAATGCTGCCGGTGTTTCCTCGTCCGCCTGCAGATGGTGGTGTTAAACCCGCCAGGTCAGACGTGCGGGAACATCACCTCCCGCCTGCAGGAGTTGTGATCGCCCGGCATGGAAACAGCGGTGGTGGCGGGTTTACTGCCACTGTTGTTTCCATACCGGGCGATTCGTAATGAGGCTCTATGTTTCTTGTAATCAGTGAAAAAGTACATGTTGCATAACTGCCGTTGCCCGCCGTTCCTAGCACCCGCCCTCTAATGTTCCCATCATCGCAACGGGGTGGGTGGGATGAAAGAGGTAATTTTGTATCAGTGAGCATGGAAGGTTATATTGTAGCTTTTGGGTGTGTCAACCGGTGCACTTCTTTAGATTATTTGGTTTATCGAGAGGTCAGACGTTTGACCTTGTACAAGTTATCTGATTTGGCAAGATGTATTTACTGCCAATGTGACATGTTTTGCCTCTTTTGCTTATTTAAATAAAAACATATTTTCAAAAAATAAAAGTAAATGTTGCAGTCCAGCTGTGCTTCTTTCCTCCTTTGTATTGTCATGAGAGAAAGAGGTTTGCTGTGACTGTTCTTACTGTGACCAATCAATGGTATTATGCCCTTTTCCCCAAGGGACAGACACCCCCTTGGAGAATAGGGAGGTGAGCTCGCCCCACAAGACCCTCACTAGGGGTCTGGGCAAGTGGGACTTCACTGGGAGTGACTCCCAATTAAGGGACAAGGGCTCCAGTTCCTGTGGGAAACTCCCTGGATCAACCACACTATCACCTGATATGGGACTGTCTACTGGGAAGAAGAATGCAACATCCGTATATGTGGCTGCAGGCAATGCTAAAGCAAAACTAATAGGGAACTTTAAAGAAGGTGTCTCTTTAAGAGTCTTGCACTTGACTGAGATGAGGAGAGTAGGAGAAAGAGTATTGAGCACAGGGGAATCCCCCTGACGTGATCGCACCAAGAATGGGCAGAGTCAAGACAAACCTCAGAGCCCTTGACTTTCAAACTGGTGAGAGACTCCGGGAGGCCGGTGAGCAAGGCCTCGGGAAGAAATGCTTCCGAGAGAGAATAGGTGTCTAGGACCAGGTGGTGGCATGACCATGACCGAATCATGGTGGACAAATCGCCCACGCAACTACGCTGAGACCATCATTGCTGGGAGCAAGCAGAGCTCCCGGTCATCGCCTTCCATAGAAGACAGCAGCCTGAGGGGAAGCCAAGAACGGGACACAGGCAAAAGCCGAAAGAGAGGAAACCGCATAGCGAGAAGAATACCTGAGCAAGTGCTGAGCCCTGCAAGGTTCCCATACTCACCTGAAAGTCCAGGGGAACACGGAAAGAGCATGAGGCAGCCAGGGAAGGAAAACATGAAGAGTACAACTCGTCCCAGTCATAGAGGCGAGTCAAGAAGAACACAATTGTTGGATTAGCAATGTGAAAGGTATCTACAGCCAATAACGAGCAACCGTGTGAGGGGAATAGCATTCATAAAGAGTATAACTTATCCTAGTCCCAAGCGGAGACGCAAGGACTAAAGTTATTTAACTGGCAATGTGAAGAGCTAGTAGAGCGAGTACCAGATAACCCCAAAAGGGTAATAGAGAGAGACTGGAGACAAATACCCTGGGAGGAAGGAGGAAGGGATACAGTCTCATAAGCCAAGAGAGGAAGAATGAAGAAAGCACGACTCAAAGCCGTGCTTCAAGAAATATGGTATATTAGTGCCAAGAGGGTACAAGAATAGAAGAGAAAGCAATAAATAAAGATCACAGGAGAGAGACATTACACAAGGGGATCAAGTCCCACGTAATATAACCAAGGGTGAATTGAGAGACTGTAATACGAGAGAGAAGAGTGTGAAAAAATATGTAAAGACTCGCTGCCTACAGCATATCTTTAAAGAAAGCCCACAACCCAGGAGTGTTGTTCAAGAATTAAAAGATCTCATGAAGGAGATATCCAGGGTTTATTGAAGAGGAGTATAACGAGTGGAAACAGGTGGAACAGAAATTTGAAGAAATCAGCAAACCCAACAGAATAAAGATCTTCTCTTGGATGAATCTAAGTTGTTAGTGGTAGGACCAGGTAGAGTTAGGTTTGGACCAAGGACATTTTTACTTTAGGGCTTCCTGACAGCTGACCAGTACCCTTAATTCTTTTAGATAGGTAGGGGGCCTCCTTTAGCGATAGGGAAAGTTAAGCTTTGTCTATATAATTTCATTAAAAACAATGACATGTCCTTAAACTGTCTAACTCCTTCTTCCTACCCGCCACATATGGTGTCAGAAGTGTGATGTCGACCAAGAGAAGTGGGGGAACAATGCTGTTTACCAAACTGAGTCCAAAAGCTAGAACCCCTACTCTGACCACCAAAGAATCCTTAGGGTTTGCCCTACAAAGCATAGAGATATTATAATTCCCCCTAATGAAAGACACCTCATACCCACAGGATTTACTCTTTCACCAAGCCCTGGTACATATATTAAGTTAGCCTCAAAATCAGGATTAGCCTGGAGATATGGATTAGATGTTATGGCAGGGGTCATTGACTCTGACTTTAGGAGAGACATTAAAATCCTAGTGCAAAATCATGGGAATAACCCATGCACATTAAAAGTGGGGGAGAAAATAGCCCAAGGGATCCTGGGGAAAACCCTGTTCCCTGTACCCCAAGAGGTAGAAGAGTTAACAGAAACAGAGAGGGATATGAGGGGTTTTGGAGAAGCTGAAATCCCCAGGGTGGAAATCCACCAAGAAGGGGCAGAGGAGGCCCTACCCTTACCTGATCTGGCCTTTGCCCAAAGGAATGACCCAGTCCTTACAGAGGCGTTTGTCAGGGTGATTCCCGAGGATACTGGGTGCAGCCAAGCAGCACCCATGTGCTTTATAAAGAAGGGATTGTTATATTGGCGTGATTTGACAAAAGAGAGCATGGCCCAAACACCGTTGGTGGTTCCCCAAAGCCATCATGGGATGGTATTAGAGCTGGCTCACTCCCATTTAACATCAGCTCATCAAGGAGTGGGTAAGACCCAGAGTCAAGCATTACCCAGATTTGTCACGGAGTTCCCCCCTTCTCACCTGAGACTGACCCTTGCTGGACTCCGTGGGTGGTGTCTTCTTGCGGACAGTGTCATGATCCATTGATCACGCCCCTTCTGGTCTTCCTGGTCCCAGTCACGTCGGAGGGTTACTCGCTGTAGTACACCCAACATGGCCGTATACACAGAATGCGGTCTATCGACCTTTATGTCCTGTGCAGCACGTCCTATAAATTAGCCACTCCCCTGCGGTTCTGCGCGTCTCAATGCTACCGATAGCTGTGGCCTGACGTGCTCCGTAGTTCATTCTCCTGAACTGTGTTGCTTCCTGGTTCCCTGACCTTCCTCCTTCTCCTTTCCTACTACCTTCCTTGGTCCTGTCTCTTCTGCGTTCCGCGCAGACCGCCTCCGTGTGCTGCTTCCATTCCAAGCTTCCTGGAGTTTCCTAGATCCCGGATGAAGAAGCTGAATGAATCCTGGAATCCGAAGACGGCCGAGCGGGCTTGTACAAGACCCAAACCGCTCGAAAGAAAACCACGACAAAGGACTCCGCAAAACAGAGAAAACGGGTGAGAAAAGGGGAAACCTGTGACAGACAGACCTGGAATTGAATAAGGCTGAGCGAGTCTCTTCCGACTCCAGCGTGCATTTAAGATTCCGGGATGCAGCAATCCGGGGATCCGGGAAACGAAGAAGACGTGCTAATGGCGCATGAGTCCAGGAAGCAAGAGGAAAGGGAAAGGGGCAAGGAATGGAAGTAGAAAAGCTAGGAACCAGGAAAGCAATACAGCGAACTACGGAGCACACGTCTGATCGCTACTTGGCAATAGCATTGAGACGCGCGGAGCCGCCGGGGTGCGGTCTATTAGTAGAATACGTTACGTCCAACGTATAGACCGCGGAAGGCGTGTCACGCTGGACGGCCATGTTGGGAGTGTCAGGGAATGCAAGGCCAGTTGCGATAAGGACCAGGAAGACCAAAATGGGCGCATCCTGTGGGTCATGACAGCATGCCTCCTCCGAAAACCTGTTCCTCCAGGTTTGCCTGGGTGTATGAGGTGGTATCTTCTGAGCAGTCGAGGGGTATTCAGATTAGAAAGTGGTTCCCAAGTTCTTTCACTGGGGGGATATCCTTTCCATTCAACCAGGTATTGAAGCTGACCCCGTTTATACCTGGAGTCGCATATCCGGGACACTTCATATTCCAGTTGATTGTCCACCATCACAGGAGTGGGTCTGCAGGATTTCCGGGAGGATTGAATGTAAGGTTTTAATAAGGAGGTGTGAAAAACTGGGTGAATCTTTTTCCAGGATTCTGGTAGCTTGAGCCGGTATGAGACTGGGTTTATAATTTCCCTGATGGAAAACGGACCATAATACCGGGGGGCCAATTTGTTTGGCCATAGATGTCGGGGTAGTAATTTCGAGGACAACCAGACTTGATCTCCAACTGAATAAGAAGGCCCGGGTCTTCTTTTGGAATCCGCATATCTCTTGGTCTGTGTTCTGGCCTTCTCTAAGTGCTCTTTGGTCTCCTTATGTATGTTGATGAGTGTTTCAATCCAGTAGTCGACAGTAGGTACCGGTGTGGGTTGTGGAAGAACAGAGGGCAGAACTGATGGATGGAATCCTTGGCTGCAATAAAAGGGACTAGTCTTAACTGCTGAATGATCGGAATTGTTATAGGCGAATTCAGCCACGGGTATCAGGAGCGACCAGTCATCCTGAACCATAGTGGCAAAACATCAAAGATATTATTCCAGAGTCTGATTAGCACGTTCTGTGGCCCCGTTGGTTTGAGGGTGATAACCTGATGAAAGAGCGTGTTGGATTCCTAATATTTGACAGATGTGTTTCCAGAATTGTGAGACGTATTGAGGTCCTCGATCGGAAATTATCTTGGAAGGAAGTTCCTGAAGGCGGAATATGTGCTCCAGGAAGATTCCAGCCACTTCAGATGAGGATGGTAGCTTACTGAGGGGTGTGAAATGAGCCATATGAGTGAACAAGTCAATGGTGACCATGATGGTGGTGTACCCTCTGGAAGGCGGTAATTCCACAATGAAGTCTGTAGCGATAAATTCCCATGGCCTTGTTGGCAGTGCGGGTTGTAGCAGAAGACCTGCCGGCCTCTTGTTGTCATGTTTATTCTGACTACAGAATGCACAGGCTCGGACGTATAGTTCTACGCCAGTGTTCATTTTAGGCCACCAAAATTGTCTTTGTATGAGGTGGAGGGTGCTGGTGATGCCACGATGTCCGGAGTGAAGGGTATCATGACAGAGGTTTATTATTCTTTGTTGTATTTTTTTTGTAGGAATGAGCAGAGCGTTGTCCTTGAACAAATATCCTTCCTTGACTCTCAGGTTCCATTGATTCTTTCTTGAAATATTCTTCCAGAGTTCAGAGGATTGGGTTTGTACTTGGATTTCTTCCAGGAGATTGACTGCTTGAGCTACAAAAATTGTGTGGGGAAACATCTTAGGATAGGCCTTATCTTCGGTAGTTTCATAGTCAGGCCGTCGAGATAAGGCGTCAGCAATCAAGTTTTGTGATCCAGGAACATGAGTGATGTGGAACTGGTACTGGGCAAAGAAGAAGGCCCAGCGAGCCTGACGACTGTTCCGACACTCTAACGACTGTAGAATTTGAAGATTTCGGTGGTCCATGCGGACCTGGACTGGATATCTAGCTCCCAGGAGTAGATGTTGCCACTCAGTGAAGGCTTGGCGGATGGCTAAAAGTTCTTTTTCCAGGACGGAGTAGTGTGTCTCACTGGGAGTCAGGGTTCGTGAAAGGTAAGCAATGGGGTGTTCTAGTTTATCCTCAAATTCTTGCTTCAACACCGCTGCAATGGCATAGTTAGAGGCATCCTTTTCCACAAGGAATGGTCGATCAATATCGGGTTGGGCCAGAATGGGGGCTTGAGTAAATCTTGTCTTCAAGAGTTGGAATGCCTTATCTTGTGGAATAGACCAGACAACGAGGGTGTCTTTCTTCAGGAGAGCAACAATCATTTGAACAATCTCAGAGAAGGTGGGTATAAACTTCCGGTAGAAATTGGCAAGCCCCAGGAAGGATTGAACTTGTTTCACGGATGTGGGAGCAGGCCAGGATAATATAGCCTTTACCTTTGAAGGGTCTATGCCAATTCCCTCTGGAGTAAGGATAAATCCTAGGTAATGAACAGAAGCAACGTGAAACAGACATTTCTTGGGTTTGGCCAAGAGTTTATATTCACGGAGTCGTTGTAGTACTGCCTTTACATGCTCTTCATGCTTTAGAAGGTCCTTGGAGTAGATCAAAATGTCGTCCAGGTAGACGATGACGAAGAGGAATAGCATGTCAGAGAACACCCTGTCCATAAAACGTTGAAAGACTGCTGGGGCATTAGCTACTCCAAAGGGCATGACCAGATATTCAAAGTGACCAAAGGGTGTTCTGAATGCTATTTTCCATTCGTCTCCTTCCCGGATACGAATCAAATGATAGGCACCCCGGAGGTCCAGTTTCGTGAAAATCACAGCGCCTCTGACCGCTTCCAGGATATCCGAGATTAAGGGTAAAGGGTACCGGTCCTTGAGGGTGCATTGATTTAATCCACGATAATCGAGGCAGGGTCTGGGTTCCTTAGTGTCCTTCTTAGGAACAAAGAACAATGAAGCTCCGGCTGGAGATTTTGAAGGTCTTATGGTGCCATTCTCAAGGTTGGTATCCAAGTATTCTCGGAGGGCCTTTTTGTCAGGTTCGGAAAGGATGAACATCCTGCCAAAGGGAATCACTGCTGAGGGATCCGTGTCTATGGCGCAGTCTTCAGGCCTGTGAGGGGGTAAGGCCTGGACTATGGCAGTTGAGAACACATCAACAAATCCCTGATAGGCCTTAGGAACCTGCACGATATTGGAAACCATGAGAGTTGCTTGATGGTCTATTGGTGGTTCTTTGGAAGGGGTCAAGGAGGGATCCAGGATTAGACAGTGAGACATACAAAACTCTGAGCCGAGGAATAGTGATCCTGCTGTCCAATTGATATACGGATTGTGTTTCTGTAACCATGGCATGCCCAGTACCATGGGGTAATGAGCTGACTTAATAATGTCGAATCGAATCCGCTCTTGGTGGTGGTTAATTGAAAGCTAGATCTCTTTGGTCTGCAGGCTTATGGGCCCCGAAGTTAGGGGTCTTCCATCGATCGCTTCCACCGGCTGCATGATGCTTTGTGTTTCGTATGGGATGTGGGGACTAAAAACCCAATCTTGATCAATGAATATTCCCATAGCCCCGCAGTCTACCAAGGCAAAAACAGGATAGGTCTTATTCCCGGAGGTTGATAGGAAGGCCTGTAGTATCACTAGATTGTTTTGTCCAGGAGAGTTCAAGGATGGAATTGATGTGGAGCAAACATCTCTCTCCCGAAGCCCTGCTTCATCTAGGATCGGGAGTTGGCATTTCCAGAATGCTGAGGAGGGGCAAGAGGGCATTCTCTAACCAAGTGTTTGTCTGAGGCACAATACATGCACAACCCCGTATTAATCCTTCTCATCCTTTCTTGCGGGGATATGGGTCCACGGAAGGCTCCTATCTGCATGGGTTCTGGTTCGGTGACTGATCCTGGGTTTATGTCAGATTTGGAGGTACTCTCAAAGGACACCTTCGGAGGGTTTCCTCTAGATTTTTTTCTTCTCTGCCTTCCTTTCCTGGATGCAAAAGTCTATTTGCATGGCAAGGTCCATAAGAGCCTGGAATGAGTTTGGTCGGGCCACTCTGGTTAACTCATCTTTAATCTCATTTAGTCCGCTCCTGAAAAGGGTAAAACTTGCCTCAGGAGACCGATCAGCTTCCTTGACCAATTGCTTGAATCGGGTTACATACGTGAGCACATCCTGGGATCCCTGCTGAAAGTCTAAGAGGCGTTCCTGGGCACTAAAGATCTGCTCTGGGCGATCAATCATGGTCTTTAGGGCCCGTATGAAACCATCGTAGTCATCTAGGAGAGCGTCGGCGGAGTTAACTAGGGGTGTAGCCCAGGTTAAAGCATTTCCGGAAAGGTGAGAGATTATGAAACCCACCTTACCCCTGGGAGTGGAAAAGTAATAGGGCTTAAATGTAAAGTGAACCAAACATGATTCCAGGAATCCACGAAGGGTTTTTGCCAACCCATCGTATTTGTCAACAATGCCGCCCAGTAACACACTTTCTTTTGCAGCTGAATCACGGGATAGAACTAATTGCTTGAGAGCAGCGTTTTCCACCTTTAAATTCTGCACCTCGGTGGTTAATTCTTGCATACCTCGCATCAGGTCCTGGACGGCCGCTTCCATGTCGACTTCGAGTGCGGTCGGTAGGCGTCTCAAACTGTCACGGAGTTCCCCCCTTCTCACCTGAGACCGATCCTCGCTGGACTCCGTGGGCGGTGTCTTCTTGCGGACTATCAACAATGCTTGACGCTGTGGGCGTATCGACAGGGTTTTCCGTTATGTTGTCCACCCCACTCGAACCCTGAGAGTCTGCAAATTCCCCTTCCTCCTCACCTGATGAAGATGAGAAGTCCAACTTCTTTCCGCGGGATTGACGAGTGAAAGTCCTCCTCTCCCTGTGTAGATAGGGTCGGCCTCGGGAGGAAGCCACCGCGACCCTTTGGGAACGAATCGGCGGTGACTCCCCCCCGCGACAGACAAGTGAGGTAAGGGGAAAAGCCTTACGGCACAAAAACCCCTTCGGAGTGTAGATATCCGATGCAGCGGAACGAGAGGATACACCAAGAGCAGCTGGAATATGGGAGACCGGAATTCCGGCGGGTAGGGCTCAGTAAAGGCGAGTAGAGAGAACGGCACAAAATGGAATCAAAGGGGGGGGGAGCCAGAGAGAGAAACTCAAAAGAGGCAAGGCAGGAGAGGAGCGAGCAATCCACGCGCCCAAGAGAAATAACGGGGCGCAGGCAAGAGAGAGAAGAGAAGACAACGGAAAGAGAGAGGTAAGCAGAGGAAAATAGTACAGGAGCGGAACACCGCCAAGCGAGAGAACTGTGGAGCGCTAGCAACGAAGAGGATACAGAAGTTGCAACGCGCCGAGCCGCCGAGCGTAAACAGGGAAGTACACTCGGCAGCAGCCATGATGGAAAGGACTAGACCGCTAACAGCGCTTGGGAGCACAACGTGGCGGCACAGTCGGACGGCCGCCATATTTCCACCTCTTCCATAAACGCCAGGAACCTGCGGTTGTGACAGTATGCCCCCCTCGAAGTCGGGTTCCCCCCGGCTTGCTGGGATGTAATCTGTGAAACTGACGTAACAAACGGGGAGCATGTACATGGGTCTGAGGTTCCCAGGTATCCTCAGAAGAAGGATAACCTTTCCAATGAATCAGATATTCAAGGCGACCTCTGTGGTAACGAGAATCCCGGATGTGGGAGACCTCGTATTCCTCAGAGGTAGGAGCAGGCAAAATGTGGAGTCTGGGGGTATTCTGCTTTCTGTTCCCTGATACGAAGGGACGTAATTGAGAGGTATGAAAGGTCGGATGAATGCGACTAAGAGTCTTAGGCAGTCTGAGGCGATAAGCTACTGGATTGATCTTGGATAGGACTTCGAAGGGACCAATAAATCGGGGAGATAGCTTAGAAGGACGTACCCAGCGGGGCAAAAACTTGGTGGATAGCATGACCTTGGATCCTCTGTTCCAATCCGGTACAGGTCTCCGGTGTTTATCAGCTTGTAGTTTGTTACGGGTGTTGGCCTTTAGAAGACTTTGGTTGGCGGTGTTATGGGCTTCCTTTAATCTAGACAGAGAGGTTTCTAAGGATGGTATAGGAGTCTCAGTCCAGAAGGTGGGTACTATATATTTAGGATGGTACCCATACGTACAAAAGAAAGGGCTGATCCCAAGTGCGCTGTGTACAGAATTGTTATAAGCGAACTCAGCTGTTGGTAAGAGGGGAAACCCAGTTATCCTGTTGTTGGTTAATGAAACACCTCAAATACTGCTCAAGGGTCCCGTTTAGCCTTTCCGTCTGCCCGTTAGTCTGTGGGTGGAACCCAGAGGACAGGGCCCTTTCGATACCCAACAGTCTGCACAAGGCAGTCCAGAATTTTGAGGTGTATTGGCTCCCACGGTCAGACACGATCTTTTTGGGGAGACCATGCAACCTGAAGACATCTTTCATGAAGACCTCCGCCATAAGGGAGGCCGAAGGTATCCTGGGTAAGGGGGAAAAATTAGCCAACTTCGAGAAGGAGTCCACAGTTACCATGATACAGGTACAGCCCTGGGAAACCGGTAGATCTACGATGAAATCCGTGGATATGTGCTTCCAGGGGCCTGAGGGAATCGAGTCTTGTTGAAGCAGGCCAAGGGGACTTCGAGTAGGATGTTTACTTTGCATACAGGTCAGACAGGTCTGGATGTATGCCTGAGTATCGGCTCGCATACCGGGCCAGTAAAAGGATCTCTGCAGTAATTCCAAAGTCCCTCGTAAGCCTCTATGCCCGGCCACCTTCGAGTTGTGACACCACTGGAGAGCTTGTATTCTGAGGTCCTGTGAAGGAAGGATGAGCCTCCCTCGAGTGAAGTACAGACCGTCCCTCTGATCCACCGGAATCCTCCCCACTTGCAAGAGTGTTTCTTCTGGGGAAAGAGATCTTTCCCTCACTTCTTCCAAGAAAGACGATACAACGGAAATGATCTTAATATGGGGAAACATGAGCTCTTTCTCGTATCCCAGAGAGGTCTCATCTCTGCGAGATAAGGTGTCAGCAACCTGGTTTTGGGTACCAGGTATGTATGTTATGAGAAAATGGAACTGTGCAAAGAAATGCGCCCATCGGGCTTGTCTGGTGTTATAACACTCTTGTTGACGTAGGATCTGTAGGTTCTTGTGATCAGTACGTATCAGGAACGGGTGTAAGCTTCCTTGGAGAAGATGCCTCCATTCTAGACAAGCCAGTTTCATAGCTAAGAGCTCCTTTTCTATGACGGAGTAGTTTAGCTGACTAGGGTTCAGAGTCTTGGAGAAATAGGCGATGGGATGTTCTTGGCCCTGATTTGATTGTAGGAGAACGGCGCCAACCGCACCCGCGGAGGCGTCGGTCTCAAGAATAAAGGGAAGCAGTTGGTCCGGCTGTCTCAGAATAGGGGCAGAACAGAACCTTCTTTTCAGGCAGATGAAACTCTCCTCAGCTTCCCTGGACCATCGAAAGGGCCTGGAGGCTTTCTTTAGTAAGGAGGTGATAGGCAAAGTGAGTCTGGAAAATTCGGGAATAAACTTCCGGTAAAAGTTGGCCAGTCCCAAAAATCTTTGAATCTCCTTGACCGACGAAGGGGAGGGCCAGCCTAGAATAGCTTCGACTTTCTTGGGATCCATGGCGATCCCCTCGCTGGACAAAATAAACCCCAGATAGGAGACGGAGGATTTGGCGAAAGCACACTTTTCCGGCTTGACCAATAAATGATGTCGCTGCAGCCTGTGTAATACTTCCTTCACATGACGAGTATGCTCTTCGGGCTGACGGGAGTAAACCAGAATATCGTCTAAGTAGGCAACGGTGTTTTGGCCCAAGAGATCAGAAAATATATGGTCCATAAACCTTTGAAAGATGGAGGGAGCGTTGACCAGTCCGAACGGCATAACCTGATATTCGAACAGCCCATAGGGAGTGCGGAAAGCCGTCTTCCATTCGTCACCAGTCCTGATGCGGAGCAAATGGTAAGCATTACGTAGGTCGAGTTTAGAAAAGACTACTGAGCCTTGGACGGTCTCCAGGATCTCCGAGATTATGGGCATAGGGTACCGGTCCTTGATGGTAAGTTGGTTAAGCCCTCGGTAATCGATACAAGGTCTTAGGTCCTTGGAGTCCTTCTTAGGAATGAAGAATAGAGATGCTCCTGCTGGTGATCTGGAAGGTCGGATAAGTCCGTTGGCTAAGTTGTCATCTAAGTAGCGTCTAAGGACTTCCTTTTCTGACAAGGAAAGGGGATACAACCTACAAAACGGAACCAGAGCCTGAGGGACTAAGTCTATCCTACAGTCCTCAGGTCGATGAGGAGGAAGTTCCATGGGTTGTTGGTCTTGGAACACTGTGGCGTACTCCTGAAGACAGCTTGGGATACAATGGATCGTGTTTCTCTCAGGGGCACACCCCATCTTGACGCTTTCGAACAAGGGTCCCGGAAGACACTTCTCCTGGCAGTAAGCAGAATGAAAACTTAGAAGATTGGTCGACCAATCTATGGTAGGGTTGTGTCGTCGGAGCCAACCAATCCCCAAAATGACTGGGAAATGAGCTGCGCGAATGATATCGAAGCTCAGTACTTCAGTATGTTGTTGAATGGATACCCGTACCTCCGCTGTGGTGTGGGTAATGAGGCCGGAGCACAGAGGGGTACCATCTACTCCCTCTACCTTCTGGTCTTCCTTCTTGGCTATCCTGCGAAGGCCTACCTTGTCGGCCCATAGGGTGTCCAGGAAGTTCCCGGCTGCTCCACAATCCAGCAGGGCCAGAGTCTCCATTTCCTTTCCTCTGAACTGAAGCTGGACGGATACCACCATGAGACGTTGGTCGTCCGAGGGTTGGGCAGAAGTAACTGAAAGTGTGACATAGGAACTGGGAAAAGCTCCTCGGTAGTCTGTCCTGCCAACTACCGGGGGCGTTCGTTTCCCGGACGTCTGGGGGTACATCTGGGCAGTCTCTCAAGAGGTGTGTGGAGGAGCCACAGTATAGACAAAGGCTGCCCTCTCTTCTCCTCTTCTTCTCTTCCGCTGTCAAGGGCGCTCTGGTTGCTCCTATTTGCATAGGTTCTTCCCGGGTGGATGGACGAGCGGCAGGTGAGGAGGTCGATGGGTGAGTCTCGGGGTAAGAGCTGGAGCTACGGGTCTTTCTATTTTCATTCCTCCGTTCAGTCAACCGAAAATCTATCCGTACAACAGCCTTTATGAGATCTGAGAAAGAATCGGGGCGAGGGATCCTAGCGAGCTCGTCCTTCAGCTCTTCGCGCAAACCCCTCCTGAAGATGGTGTATTGAGCCTCTTCTTGCCAGCCAGCTTCTGCAGCTAGTCTTTTGAAGGAGGATATGTAAGTGAGTAGGTCAGAACCACCCTGACGTACATCCAACAGGTCTTCACTAGCCAGGTGAGCGCTCTCAGTGCAAAGAAATGTCTGCTTGAGAAGATCCTTGAATGCTACAAAGTTCTGTAACACTGGGTCGGACTGGGACACCAATGGGGTAGCCCACGCTAGGGCATTACCAGTCAGGTGTGTGATCATAAACCCCACTTTAGCGTGATCGGAGGAAAAGGCGTTCTGTCTGAAAGCGAAATGGATATTACAAGCTTCCAAGAATTCTTTAACTTTTTTCTCTGATCCGTCGAATTTGCCTGACACCAGAGGCAAAGGTGGTAAATCTGTGACTTGCTGTTCTCTGGCGGTAACTCTCTGTTGGAGAGCGGTATTTGCCGTCTTAAGGGCTTGAACTTCCAGGTTTAAATTTTGTACAGCCGCAACCAATTCTTGAAGTTTCTGGGGAGTTGCCATGTCAGTATTTTGGCGTTGCAAGCTATCAACAATGCTTGACGGTGTGGGCGTATCGACAGGGTTTTCCGTTATGTTGTCCACCCCACTCGAACCCTGAGAGTCTGCAAATTCCCCTTCCTCCTCACCTGATGAAGATGAGAAGTCCAACTTCTTTCCGCGGGATCGACGAGTGAAAGTCCTCCTCTCCTTGTGTACATAGGGTCGGCCTCGGGAGGAAGCCACCGCGACCCTTTGGGAACGAATCGGCGGTGACTCCCCCCCCGCGACAGACAAGTGAGGCAAGGGGAAAAGCCTTACGGCACAAAAACCCCTTCGGAGTGTAGATATCCGATGCAGCGGAACGAGAGGATACACCAAGACCAGCTGGAATATGGGAGACCGGAATTCCAGCGGGTAGGGCTCAGTAAAGGCGAGTAGAGAGAACGGCACAAAATGGAATCAAAGGGGGGGGAGCCAGAGAGAGAAACTCAAAAGAGGCAAGGCAGGAGAGGAGCGAGCAATCCACGCGCCCAAGAGAAATAACGGGGCGCAGGCAAGAAAGAGAAGAGAAGACAACGGAAAGAGAGAGGTAAGCAGAGGAAAATAGGACAGGAGCGGAACACCGCCAAGCGAGAGAACTGTGGAGCGCTAGCAACGAAGAGGATACAGAAGTTGCAACGCGCCGAGCGTAAACAGGGAAGTACACTCGGCAGCGGCCATGATGGAAAGGACTAGACCGCTAACAGCGCTTGGGAGCACAACGTGGCGGCACAGTCGGACGGCCGCCATATTTCCACCTCTTCCATAAACGCCAGGAACCTGCGGTTGTGACACGGACAGACCTGGACTTGAATAAGGCTGAGCGAGTCTCTTCCAACTCCAGCGTGCGTTTAAGATTCCGGGATGCAGCAATCCGGGGATCCGGGAAACGAAGAAGACGTGCTAATGGTGCACGAGTCCAGGAAGCAAGAGGAAAGGGGCAAGGAATGGAAGTAGAAAAGCTAGGAACCAGGAAAGCAATACAGCAAACTACTTGGCAATAGCATTGAGACGCGTGGAGCCGCGGGGGTGCGGTCTATTAGTAGAATACGTTACGTCCAACATATAGACCGCGTAAGGCATGTCACGCTGGACGGCCATGTTGGGAGTGTCAGGGAATGCAAGGCCCGTTGCGATAAGGACCAGGAAGACCAAAAGGGGCACGTCCTGTGGGTCATGACAAGATTTTATAAAACAGTTCCACAAAGAAATACCTCAAACCTCCCTTTCTTGGATTTAGAACACAATAGTTTTATGCAGGTCTCAGGGTTTCCTTTCCCCCAAGTCAGGACTCATGGTTCCCTTCCCCAAGTTCCAAGTCACATAGTTCAAACAACCTTGAAATGGAATGCGCCTGGTCAGGACTTGGGGTTCCCTTCGCCAAGTTCCAAAACACACAGTTCAAAGAAAGAACACTAAGCCCCTGATTCATGGAATTATTTGCACGTAAAACGCACATTTGTGCGCCATTCTGCCTGAAAATCCCCATTCCTCAAACAGGGATTTTCGGGCAGAATGGTTTACAAATGTACGTTTTACGCGCAAATAATTCTATGAATCATGGTGTAAATATCCTTGTCTCCACAGTTCAGCTAATGTTGTTTTTAAATGTTTGTACAAGTCATTTGCAGCTTTCACAATGGTTGCAAATGTCACTGTTAATCCGACTTCAGTATCTTTTGTTTGTAGGTTCTTTAAAGTCATATTAGATTTCAGCATGCTGTGGATTGTTTAAGAGCTGTAATCCTTTTAGCACTTCAGCATATAATGGTTTGCTTGTAACATTCATTTAACACTTCAACATATAATTGCTGGCTTGGATTTAAAGTTTCTTTCCCCTTTCTGGGTTGCAAAGGTTTTAATTCTGTTTGGTAGCAAAGTTTTAATTCAGATCGGTATTCAATAATTATACATCTTGCTTAGGATTCATTTTCACTTCATCTGTAGGTACATTTTTGTTTGTTTTGCTTTAATTGAATGGCTCAATATTTGAAAACATGTTTCTCATTACACGCGACCACTCCAATACAAGGTATTCCCTTCTGTTTAACTTCAGTGTCAATGAAAGAATCACAGACTTTCAAATACGTGCTAATCCGCAGCACCTGATCACTCCGATGCAAAGTATTCAAAAACAGAAAAGTTCACACACACGCGCACCGGCTTTCTTATACACCAGAAACTCACTGGTCGCTTTAAGAGTTTGTGCTGCAGCGCTGGTCACACAGCCTTCTGATTTTCATGTCAGGACTCCAGTTTCTGCCCCTCAGACACTCCTGCGGTGGTCCTCCACCACAGGGGAATGAGCACTGCGAGCAGAAAGGAAAGGGACAGCCTTCCAGCACGGCTCCCTTCTCCTTCTTCAGTCTGCTCCAAGGAGTCCCAATTCCCATGCCACACTGTAGGGTTCTATGCTGCATGCACCAGCCTCTTGGTCCTTCTCCTGTCGTTCCGCTTTGCCGTTGGGCAGGGCTCCATTTATACACCTGCAGCCCCCTGACAGGCTGCAGGCCTGGATGATTAATCAATCTTGCCTGACCACAATTAAAGGAACATGCCTGACCTTCACTGCTCTTAGCAGGCATCTTCCTCATCCCAGTACTAGAGTGGTAAAAACACAGTATCCAAAAATTGTACAATTGCAATTCTAAGACCCAGCTTGTTGCTTGAAAAGATTCTGAGCCAGATTTCATCAACTGTCAAAGGTACATATGTTTGCAGTTGCTTACTGAAAAGTTTCTTTCTTGTCACATCTAAAGCTGGGCAAACCACTATTAAATGTTTCAATGTCTCACGGCACATTTTGTCATGGCAGAAGCGACAATGATTTAAATCATCAGTGATCAAGCCCCTCCTGGCCATGATTTCCATTGTCGGATATAGGTTAAACCTGAAGCGCAGATATTGTTGCCTTATATAAGGTGATGGAAATTTTAGTAAGTAATCAGACATTACCCGGAATCTTTTGTGACCAAATAATTGAGTGTCAAAGTCCTTGTAAGTGCAACATTTATCCCTGGTGCATATCCAATCTTTTTGATACAATTTTAGCTTGGCTCGATTTGTATTTGTCAAAAGGACAAGTAAAGGTATAGAAGCATCGGATAGAGCATTCAAAACGCAGTTTCTCCAAGTGCGTGGAAAAAGATGGTTAGAGTTCACAAGGTAGTATGCAACAGGACTCAAGATATTACGATGTTCAAGACCTAAAAGACATTTGCGTAGGAATGAACACATTTTCCATATTAATTGTACATAAAGTGAAATCAAACCAAGTTCATACTTTATGAGTGGCAATGGGGTGCAGTTAGGAGGTTTTAGCAGTGCTTTCCAAAATTTAGATTTGAGCATGTCCCACACTGATGAACTATGTATTAGTTTAGTTTCAGCACCATACAATATTATAGGAACCACTTTTGCTTGGTAGAATGACATAACATGGTGAATTGAGAATTTACCGAATTTGGACATTAGAATAGTTGCCTGTGATTTCAATGTCTGAAGCTTTTATGACAAAGCATCTATATATGATTTTTCTGAGATTTTATTATAGATTGAAATGCCCAAATACTTATATTTAGAAACATTCTTCAATTCAACGTTTTGCAAATGCCACTTATATGTTCTTTTACCAACTGCTTTTGCATTTGTCAAACAGGTCACTACTTGTGTTTTTTCCAGATTGATAATAAGATTGTTATTTAAAGAATAGGTGGATAGAGTATCAAGTAGCTTTTGCAAGCCTCGTGGAGTTGTTGATAAAAGAACTAAATCATCTGCATATAGCATCCATGGGATGAGTTGTTGACCCAGTTTTGGTGCATCAGTTAGTATGACAGAAAAGGACTCGCCAAGATCTAAAATTAACTGATTGAAAAGAAACGAGGCCAGGATGCAACCCTGTTTAAGGCCTCGAGCTGTATGAATAGGCACAGATGGCAACCCTTCTGTTGTCAATCTAACTTGTAGGGTGGTGTTAGTATGAAGAAGTTTGATTATTGCAAGAAGTGAGGGTGGACATTCATATCGCAGTAGTTTTTTATACAAAAGATTGTGGTCAATAGAGTCGAATGCAACCCGAAAGTCTATGAATGACAGATATAAGGGTTGATTTTGTGTAAAGCAGTGCGATCTTATCATGTTCAAGGCGACTATGTTTGGGGTAGTACCCAAACCAGAAACAAAACCTGCCTGGAAAGGATCCCTTCTTTGGTGATTGGTGGCCCAGGCATTAAGGTCTCTAAGTACGATGCGGTTGAAGATTTTACTGGGCGCATCCAGCAGTGCTATGGGCCTGTAACTGGCAGGGTGAGTTCTGTCACCTTTCTTGAAAACTGGTAAAATTATGGAGTGGGTCCAGGTTTCTGGCATTGTTTGAGTCTGAATAATATTGTTGAACATGTTCCACAAAATGTCAGTCCAAATATCTGGGTGTTGTTTCAAAGCAAAGTTGGACAAGCCATCGGGTCCTGGAGCCCTAGAGGTGGTAGCTTTCTTTATGAAGTATGAGATGTCCTCTTTATCAAACTTCAAAACGAATTTATTTGTTTCCACAGATGCTAAATCACTAGGTGAAATTTGCGTGAGCTCGTACAATTGCGTAAAATGTGTAACCCAAGCTTGTTGTGGGACATTATTACATTGTAATGCAATTTGGTGTCCTGTTGAAATCTGATTAATAATCGCCCATATTTGGGCAGTGTTTTTCCCAGCAAGATTCCTTAGCATACAAGCACTATCATTTTGATATAGAGTGGCTTTAATGCTTCGCATCCAATTCTTATGTTTAGTTTTTAACTTTAGCAATAGGCCATTCTTTTGTTCTGATGCTGTTTTAAGAATTTGCCTTTTGCAAGATCTATATAACATTTTTGCAGATTGAATTTCTTTGCTGAACACATGCAAATGTACTGATTTTGGCTTTGCCTCATGTGATACTTTGCGTTGAAACAATTGCATCAAGTTGTGATAATTAACATGTTTTGTTTTCACCCCACTGGATTCGTGTAATTCCATAGCATAAAATTGATTAAACTGTTGTAAGGACGTTGCAGACCATCTTAATCTATTGCAGCCTGGATTGATGGAAAGAAGGCCAGCTGCGCATTGCGAATATAGACTCTCCAAGACGTCTGATATAGTCCAATTGACAAGTAGAATATTGTGATCGCTTAAGCTAGTGTCTATAACCTTAAATTTAGTCACATTATTAATAAGGTTCTTGTTGACATATATATAATCAATTACTGACGTGGATGTACCTCTATGCCATGTGGGGTGAGGGGGAATGTCATCAACAAAAGTACCATTTAACATTTGCAGACTTCGAGAATCAACAAAATGCAACCATAGATCCAATCTAGATTTGTCATAGAAAGGTTCTAAACAATGTAAATTAAGGTCACCAGCCAGGATAACATGCGGCACTGGTTTATCAACACAGAATAAATCCAATAAATGATTTAGGTCTTTCATAAAGGCATGATCGGATATTCCTACCGGGTTCCAATACATGTTAATTAGAACGTAGCTGGAACCACCAGCTTTGAGTTTCACGGCTTGTAGAAAGGAGCTGGGAGAGAACCAGTGTTCAGATGAAAAAGTGGGAAGTTGTTTAATGGCGATAAGCAGGCCTGAGGTTGGTCTTCCCAATTTTTTCTTAAGAGCGGGATTAAGATATATATTGTAGATATCCCAAATTGGGAGATCAACAATTCATGTTTCCTGCATCATAATTATGTCGGCATTCGCAATACCCAAATTGAGATTGTTAATGAGATGGCGATGTCCTCTCGTGTTCCAACTGGCTAAGGTGACCAATCATTTTTTTGATTTGGAATGGGATAGTTAGTGCATATGAGACTCTCTATTACATGTACAGTTCGGTTTGGTTGAGTCCTTTATATTTGATTCAGAATTTTTTGATGTGCCACACTTATTCTCAGCTGAAGCTGATTGTGTTACAACGTCTGGTGGGAGTATGATCGATGAGTTTATTTCAATGATAAAACCTAAATCATAGAGTTGTCTTTTGGCAAGCCAGATTGTATTTAAAACAACCCGTGAATTGATCCATAGTTTCACTGAAGAGAGTGAATGCTCATTATCAAATTCAACTAGCTGTAAATCAACCAAATTAATATCTTCTAATGCAGGGATTTCTGAGAAGATTGTTAGTATTGACCTGCGGTTCAGATCATATTGAACACTCGGAGAAGGCCTGCAAGCTATGGTTAAAGAGTATAAAGCAGGTCTTTTAATGTTTAGTTGCAATTGTTTTTTCACAGTATTTGGATGAGGTTGTGCATCAACAAGAGGTGGGGCAACTTGATTCGAACTTTCATTAGCTTTCTGCAGTGCCAAATGAAGTATTTGAAGAAATTGGGGTGGTAGAGAAACCGTACCACCTTCATATCCAGTCCTCGTGTCCAGTTCCTCAACAGTTTTTGATAGACAGGGAACATGAGATGGAAGACTGTTCTGGAGGTGAGGTGTGGAGGATGGACTCCAATTTGTTTGTTTTTTCTGTTGTTGGGTTGAACAAGAGCAATGAGCATGACAAGAGTCAGCTCGTAAAGGTAGCGTTGAAGTCGGAGTAGGCACACTAGTGCCAATAGCGATAGATGGAGAATTATGTTCAGTGTTTGCATGCTTTAAGGAAATGCTAGAAGTTAAAGATGATTTTGTCGGAATTGCATGAGGGAGCGCTGTTTTTATGATGTCTGTTGTACCTTTAGGTTTACAGCAATTTAAAGCTTTCTGGGACGGCTGTTTACTCATATATTCGTCAACAGCATGTATAATTTCCTGCATTCTAAGTTCAAGTGCCCCTTGTTTAAGTCCATGAAACTGGTCTACATGACCTGTCTTACCAACTGAGGGGACAGTTGTGATCTGTAAGTTCAGCTCCATCCATATCAGCCGCCGCCGCGAACAGATCATTGAGAGGAGCGTAAGATGTAACCTTCTTTGGTGACCTAACTCCCGCAGCATCTTTCCGAGCTTGTGCTTGCTGTTGATATTTTTTTGCAATGGCAGTAGAAACTAACATTTTTCCTTTCTGTGTGTTTGTAACTGCTTTTATAAACTGTTTAGTTTTTGAGGCACTATTGTTCTTTTGAGTTGGCATGTTTTTTGTTTTCTTCACATCCAAAAATCTGACAGTCTTCTGTTTGTCGGACCGCTTTGGTTCAAAAAGTGTATATACTGGTGTCTAAGCTGGAAGCTCTGAACTGATCTGGACCCACAGATTGTCTGTCCTGACTCGCATCCATCAGATTAACAATATCTTTAAGGGGCTGTGTGAATATGGACGAGGCTCCAATATCAGAGGAAGGAGCCATTTGAAGATTGTCTCGAATAGGTTCTGAGAAGTGCGGGAGAATGGGGCACTTGTTCTGCAGAGCTACCGGAAGGGTGATAGAAGGACCTGTGGCAAGAATGGGCCAGCAAACAGTTTGTGTGGCCACGTTAGCATTGTTTGATTTACATTTGCCACTACTCGAATCAACCTGTTCTTTTGACGTCGTAGCTTGCATGAAGCCGGATTGCCACGCTAACACTTTTTCGATTTGCAAATTTTGATTTGACAGTTTCGAAACAAGGGTCTCAAACAGTTTGGCTATAGATTGTATGGCCAAATTTACTGAGTTTAAAGTGATTTCTAGTAAATTGGGCCTTAGTATGGCATCATCCTTTTTGGGGGTATTAGAGCCAATAGTACGCGGATTACGCGGCGTTGGAGCCATGTATGAGATTTCAGAGGCAGAGCGTGAGTGAGTATTGTTTGTGAATAAGTCAGGTGAGGCAGAAAGATTTTGTATAGATGAATGGGATAGGTGAGAAGGAGTGACATTCTCTTGTGGCCGGGCTGCCAGACCACTGATTGTGTCATGTATATCTGCAATGGTTTCTTGGGCAGGAGCTGTAAATATGTTGCCCAATATGACACTATCAGTGAGTGACCTATCAGTAATGGCAATTGTTGCGTCAGGGGCGATATTTTCATTTGTGTTGCCAGACCCATTTGGAGTACCAACAGTACTAATATTCACATTTCAGTTGGATCCTTGCAAAACAAACGGATATCAGCATTCCCAACGGGTTTCAAACCCCGCTTTCGTAACATGTGAGATTTACGTGCAAGCGGGGTTGAGGTGCCCGTACAGTTTCTAGGCAAGATTTTCAAGGCATAAGCCTGTGGCCTATGCTCATTAGTGCTTCTTGTTAACGGCCCCATGTTTGGCATACCTGATTTTAGGGTCATTAACACACACTGCATGATTTGACACTTAAAAGAAAAAGTACAAAATCAGTGTTGGAGACCGAAGAGCAGCCAAAATAGCAGTACGTACTTGAAGAGTTGAAAGGCTGTGAAAGCTGCAAACACCAGACACAGCGGACAAGCGGTACTTCGCCGGTCTTGGCTTGGTGCGTGCCACTCTCCACGCCCCAAAGCCGCCAAACAGCCCAACAGCTTATCTCCAGCCCTTCTACCTCAGGGCTTACGCTGCAAGGGCGCTCTGGGCGTGTTAATGAGCCCAGCTGGATGTCACGTGGCTTGCGCTTCACACAGGATACGGATCGTGCTTTCCAAGGCAAAGGCGTCCTTTTCACCTTTCTGCCTTGATTGCCTTTAATGATGATAGTGCAGGCAGCTGCAGGGGAGCGGCAAGCGGTGCTGAGTTATGAGCCTTTTGTTTTCTCAGACCGCAGCCCTCCAGCAGTCCAAGTCTTTCAAGTCTCTCTCCTGAATAAATAAACCAACAACTCACGGCGCCCCCACAGCCCAACAGCTTATCTCCAGCCCTTCTACCTCAGGGCTTACCAAGGTCGGGATCCAAAAGTGATGGTCTTTCCCTGGCCAACTGCGCAGAGGATCCCAAGGGTCTAGGAGTGAGAATACCCTCAGGTCTCTTACATACCCTTCCCCAATGTGGATTGGACCTGGGTGCTTCACAGGGAACCTGAGAGAAGATGTTTACCTTATCTTGCTCTTGATCCTTCCGGGATGCTACTGTGAAGCAACCAGTTTGATGGTCCAAGAAACCCTGCAAATCCCTAAGGTTAGATCCTCTTTTGGGTTTACTTCCAACAAACTAACACTTTCCTCCTTACTAGCTCTTTGTTTAAATTCGGGAGGTTCTAGTTTCATGAGGCGAGAGTTCCAACTATAAAATCTTTAGAGTTTATTTGAGCTACCCGTGAAACCCATTGGACTAATTGGGCTGGCAAGTTGGAGATCACTGCCACAGTCAGACTAGTTTATTTCCCAACATTTGAGTTAACGGGTATCTTTTCCTATGGCCTTGTACACAAGTTACCTTCTCTTTTCCCACTTCTTTCCACCCCTGTGGAAGTAACTCTGTTCTTATGGCTCTTTCCATACTTCCAGTGTACAATTCTGCCCAAATTAGTTTTTCCTCTAAGATAACAGGGATTTTATATGATGTTTTCCGTTTAGTATACAAAAAGGCATCAGGCTTTCTTTGAGTCTGATTGGGTTCCCTGGATGATGGAAGTTTGGGAAGGTCAACTACATTAAATGGACAACATTTCATAATGTGTCCATACCCTTTGCAAGAGTAACACTTCCTATAAGGATTGATAAATGGGTTTATTAGTGTAGAGTATCCTCCACCCTCTGCTTGTTCACCTAGGGATTCAGTTCTTGTGGTCCCTTGTTCTAAAGATGTCGTTATCTGGCAAAGATGAATATCAAGTTATTTTAGCAAGGAAGATCAAGCATTACATGGTGACTGACTTTGGTTCTCTGGGGTCCCCTCAAAAGTATTCACTGAAATTATGTACTTTCCTTCTTTCTCCCTGGCTTTCCAGCGCTGTACAACCAGGTCCGGGATTTGGAGCTGCGTCTGGAGTCGACTGGTAAGTGTCCATGTGTTCTCATACACCATGGTGCATGTGTGGTTGGAGTGTGCACCTTGGCCTCATGTCTGGCATGCCTCTTGTACAGATGTCTGTGTACATATCCCAGACAGTGCTGCATGTGAGTCCGTTCAAACATGTGTCACAGCAATGGTGTTAGGGTTGCAATGCGTGATGCGCACAAGTATGTAGCGACATGCACATGTTTGCATGCATGTGGCCGTACTGGGGTATGTGAGTGGTGTTACACATGTGTGCTTCCATCAATATCATGGGCATGCATGGTGTACATGTGCATGTGTCAGGGAAGTGAGTGTGTGACTGGCCAAAACTCATGGATGTATTACACATGACCATTTGAATGTGTGATTGACTCATGCTGCCAAATTGGCCTCATGTGCACTCTGATGTGATAGCTGCATGGGCTGTTGCATGACTGTCAGGTGATGTGTGTGAATGAGATTTGAAAGTCCCATGATGCATATGAGGTGGGTACATGATTTTGAAGTGCTCACAGTGCCTTGTACATGGATGTGAATGTCTGTTGTGCATGACATACATGATTGGGCATGTGTGTGAATGCCACTTCCCGGTGTGTTGTGGACAGTGATGATGGTTGTGACCTTTGACAGTGCCACTGATGTACATTTGCATCATGCCAAACATACATATGTTCAGTCCCCTGATGCTTGTGTTCTCTGTTTTCACATCCACAACGACGATGGGAGAAGAAGGCGGAGAAGGTGCTGTGGAGCAAGGCAGCAGGAATGCCTCCACCAGGCACAGACGCAAGACCCAGTCATCCTCCCAGGTATTGTCATCTTCCGGGAGCGAGGAGGCTGGTGCCGCGTCAGAGTCACCGGCCGCAGCTGCTGAGGGTAGGTCCAAGGTGGCGGAGGATTCCTCAGCAGTGGGAGGGACAGATGAGCCCACACAGGGGCAAGACACTGCGGAAGACAGTGGGGAGGCATCCAGGTTGGCGGGGGATGTGGAGGAGGAGGAGGCCACATCAGCCCAGTCCATGGGGCCGGACGGGGGTGATGACGTAGGTGTGACTGCTGCAGTCCAGACTCAGGGGCCAGAGGCAGCGCAGGTCGCCGTGGAGGTGCCTGTGCTAATTCCTGCCCCTGGGACTGTGACTGCATCTGTATGCACCTGCTGGCATGTCTCAAGCCAGACCCATCCACAGGTGGCAGATGTATCCACGCAAACAGATACACCAATGCCTGCGGATGAAGCCATTCGGGACTGGTTGGAACCGTTGCTAGCCGGTATCACTAGGCGTACAGGCAACATCCGTGATGAGGGGCAGGCTTCCAATCGGGGGCTTGCATGTCATCACAATGAGGTCTGTCGTCTCTTGAACTTGTACATGAGGCGGGGCCTGCCTGCAGGTTGCCGTCACAGGTGTTGGTGGGGGGACATGAGGTGGGGCTTGCCTGCAGGTTGTTCTCACTGGTGGGGGGGTACATGATGTGGGGCCTGCCTGGAGGTTGCCATCACAGGTTTTGGTGGGGGGACATGAGGCGGGGCCTGCCTGCGGGGTGTGGACAGCGGTGATGGGGGATCCCATGTGGTGTGGGCTGCCTGCGGGGGTGGTCACGGGTGAATGGGGGGGTCCCATGTGGTGTGGGCTGCTTGCGGGGGTGGTCATGGGTGATGGGGGTCCCATGTGTGGGCTGCCTGCAGGGGTGGTAACAGGTGATGGGGGTCCCATGTGGTGTAGGCTGCCTGCGGGGGTGTTCATGGGTTATGGGGGTCCCATTTTGTGTGGGCTGCCTGCGGGGCTGGTCACGGGTGATGGGGGTCCCATGTGGTGTGGGCTGCCTGCGGGGGTGGTCACGGGTGATGGGGGTTCCATGTGGTGTGGGCTGCCTGCGAGGGTGGTCATGGGTGATGGAGGGGTCCCATGGGGTGTGGGCTGCCTGCAAGGGTGGTCACGGGTGATGGGGGGATCCCATGTGGTGTGGGCTGCCTGCGGGGTTAGTCACGGTTGATGGGGGCTGGGATATGGCTGTCCGGTGAGGAGGGGTCATCTTCCAGGGGATTTGTGCATTTTTCGCAGGGTACGCGCTGAGTTTCCACGTGATTTGGCTGAGTTGCGGGTGGAGTGATCTCGGACGCACCCCGGCCAAATCGCTTGGAAACTCATTGCGTACCTCGGACGCACCCCATCCAAATCGCATGGGAACTCACTGCGTACCCCGGACGCACCCCAGCCAAATCGCATGGGAACTCATCGCATACCCCGAATGCACTCCAGCCAAATTGCGTGGAAACTCATTGCGTACCCCAGACGCACCCCAGCCAAGTCGCATGGAAACTCATCGTGTACCCCGAACACACCCCATCCAAATCGCGTGGGAACTCATTGCGTACCCCGGACACACCCCAGTCAAATCATGTGGAAACTCATTGTGTACTCCGGATGCACCCCAGCCAAATCGCGTGGAAACTCATCGTGTACCCCAGACAAGTTGCATGGAAACTCATTGCATACCCAGGACGCACCCCAGCCAAGTCACGTGGAAGCTAGGCGCATGCCCTGTCTGCAATACATTTTCACACGATTTGCCTGGGGGGGGGCTGTACGCTAGACCAGGGATGACACGGGGGCTTGCGCCGTGTTGGGCATTTCGCTGGCTTTTTGCTGCACGTGGGGCCATGGTGGGGTGTTACTGGCGCAGCTTGATGTTCCTTATGCCACGGCTAGTGATGCCTCAGTTAATCCATGAATATGCATGCCGCGCAATTGTTTATTTGCGCCTTGTCTGGCGTACGCGTGGCGCATGCTCCTTCTCGACGCACAGCGCTTGCCCCTACCCTGCGCTTAATTCTATGAATCGGGCCCAATTTGTTGTCCATCAAGACTCCCAGGTTTTTCACTATCGTCGATGGGGCTGGTGTTTTACCAAGTTCCGTTGGCCAAGTAGTGATTGTTTTCTCCGTTTTTACAGATGATCATTATTTCTGTTTTGCCTGGGTTGATTTTGAGGTAGTTTGAATTCATCCAGCTGTAGATTTCATGAAGGCAGCTTTCTAGTGTTGTTTTCTTCTTGTGTGTCTTGTACTTTGTGGACTATTTCTGTGTCATTAGCGTAGTTGTAGCATGTGAGGTCATGTCTTTTAATGATCTTGATTAGTTGAGCCAGGTAAATGTTGAATAATGACAGAGAGAAGGATGATCTTTGTGGTACTCCGCAGGTGGATTCTCTTGAATTGGATTTGAAAGGTTTGATACATATGGTTTCTGTTCTGTTTGTTAATAAGGATTTAATCCATAGTAGGGTAGGTTGGTGATTCCAATTTCTTCCAGTCTCCTGATGAGGATGTCATAGTTAACTCTGTCGAATGCTGCATAAAGATCTAGAAGTATCAGAGCAGTGCTTTTGTCTGAGTCTGCGTTCGCCTTTAGATCATCCCAGATTGAGAGAAGTGCTGTTTCCGTTCCTCTCATTGGTCTGAAACCTACTTGTGCCTGGTCCAACAGGTGGTGTTCATCTATGAATTTTTGGGTTATTCTATGGAGGTATGTTTTGAGTAGTTTCGCTCGGTATAGGATGCTAGGGATAGTTCTGTAATTGGAGAGGTCATCAACGTTTCCTGCTGTGTCCTTGAGGAGTGGCTTTATGTATGCTGATTTGAAGGTTTGTGGCACTTTCCCTGTAGAGATTGAGTGGTTGAAGAGGTTTCTGTAGTAATCCATAGGTGTTCCTTGTCTGAGGATTGATTTGCACATGTCTGGGGGGCAGGGATCCGTGGGGGAGCCTGTTTTTTTGCTTTTGTTGACCAGTTTGACGAATGTCTCTGCCGATATTTAGGGGAAGCTTCAGAGTTTGTTCGGGCGTTCCAGGTGGGTGGGTTCCATACAAGGGTCGCAAAGTCTGCTTTGTATGGTATGTTGGATGGTGATGATTTTGTTTTTGAAGTGGTCTGCAAGGTCGTTGCATGATCTTTTCGATGGTATCAAAGCATTGTTGCACCCAGGGTTTTATTTACATTTTGTTCATGATTTTAAACAGTTCTTTTTGGGTGTTTGGTGCTGTGCTTGTGATTTCTTCATCAAACCAGATGTTGAAGTCACTGAGGATAATCAGATGATCCTGCTCGATGGCTAGGTTGGAGATTGCTTCCGTGAAAGCGTCTATGAAGGTCACATTGTAAGTCGGTGGTCTGTATACCAGTATGAATTTGAGGTTTGTTTTGGGGTTTGTTGATAGGCAAAGCATTAGAGATTAGCAGTTTTCGATGTTTAAAGGGTCTTCCAGTTTAATTTTCAGGTGTTCCTTGTGGGCTATTGCCTGTCCCCCATCTCGTTTGTTTTTCCTGTTTGCGTGGATACACTTGAAGTTTTCAGGCAGGCAATTCTGGAGTGTGATTTTGTAGTTGTCATCTAGCCATGATTCAGTTATGAATAGGATGTCGATAACTCCGTCGCACAAGAGGTCGTAGACTTTGATGTAAAAAACACTGCTGGGTTATCATCACCCAATGCTCACATTGGCAAATCTATTCTACAATGTTGTAACATAGGTTGTGAAGGATTAGGACCTGCACTGCTGGTGTGTTTTCGCTGCTGCTGCAGTTCTGAGCTATTTGTACCACTGCTGCTTACTTGGGCCTAGCACCAACATTCTTCCGCTTATACATCTGTACATAATAAACATGGCATAAAAAGTGCTTCTAGCTTCGAAGGACATTCCACGTATAAAGGATCATCAAGTCTCACTGCTCCTTATGTGGATGATTCCATTCTTTTAGCATGTACACCAAAGAAGCATATTTCGAAAAGAATAGTTTGGAAATAAACATTGTTAAATTTAAGGTACTTTGGTGGGCCGTAGAGTGAAGTGCAATTCACAAACATTTTTCATGCACAAAAAGGCCCTGAAAGCAAGTGACAGTCGTTCCATACTTATGTGCTAACCTGGCCAATAACTTCTCATGGAAGACACACATTACCATGGACCTACATGAAGCAGAAGCAGAAGCAGCATGTAGGGCTATTACAAGTCTGGTTTGTAGGAATGAGAACGTCATCTAGCCTCAGGTTAAGTCGGTTTCCCCAGTGAAGTGTGTGGCTCTTTGGCCTGTGGGGCTGAAATATGGTGGTTAGATGCAGCAAGCAGTAAGACTAGTATAAGAGATAGGACATTTTGGGAAAAGGTTGCTACTTCTCCTCCAAGGATTCCCTAATGCAGCATTGGAAGACGGCATTGGAGCCCTTACAGTTTTGAATAAGGTGCGTGATAGTCCGGCTAAGTATGCCTGGAAAAGGTCACCTTTGCAGCCTTAAAGAAAGGACAGCAGCAAAAGAACATGAGAGACATGGAGATCACAATGGAACAAAATTGCATATCTCCCATGGTGCGACATCTATATACCAGAGCATTTTCTATGGGCTTACTTGAGAATCCTGATCAGGCCACATCAAAGGTGTTTGTTTGGCCACGCCAGGTGTGAAAAACTGCCCTTGGCTAGTAACCTGAAGAGATGGCAATGGAGTGCTGATACATGGTGCACAGTTAATAAAATAGTGTCTTGTGAAATAATTACCAGACCTGATGAGACCAGTGGGTGTAGTGAAAACTACTGCTTATTGTCGAAATCCAGATTCTTTTTTTCCTTGACAACGAATTGAATAAATCAAAGGGTATTTTGAGAGACGTCTTCTCTTTAATAGTTCATTCATAAATTAATATTGTGCAGAGACCCATTGCCAATGCATTTCGGAGGGTGTACCTGTGATTTGAGGGATGGTATTGTGGATAGCGATCTCTGGGCGTCTACGAAAAAGGTGTGCACTGGTCAGGTGGGCTGTATACTGTGGAATCATGCAGTCAGTTCTGTTCCATTCCTATAACCCAATAAACTCTATTGGTGACATTGAGCACATAAGCACAGGGTACATGTTGAGGTACGATGGCTCCAAATAGCAGCAGAAAGACACATAATGCAATTAATTGTAAAAAAGGTGTATGGTGGCTTACCATGTGTCTAACATGGTGGCTACGGTAGATGCGAAAAGGCGAGTGGATGTCGTAAATCCTGGGCTGGAGACCCATGGAGCATGTGACCTGCTTGGTTTACAGGTCATGTAGTGGCGCTGCCTGTCAGAAAAATGCAAGCACACCAAAAAGTGTGCATTAGGGATCGCGTTTAGGTAAAAGCACAGAGTTACCCGGAATATGTGTGTGTCTAAGCAAAAGAGTTGAATGACATGTACCTGGTGTGCTGGGTCCCACAAGTAGCTGATGTCGAGAGAGGTGTCCAAGAGAGCAGGTCACAGTCTGCTGCTGTTTAAGTAGACGATGCAGGAGCACTGGCTAGCCACGTTGGCATTGCTATGGTGACCTAAATGTATGAAGTTCTGTTGCCAGGGGCGATGAGTCATGCGTACGTGCGTGCATGCTGGTATGTCGTTTTAGCTTGTGTCTGATTGATTAAAGTTACGTGTTTGGGAACGCCGCTCTGAAAAAAGGTTTTGGGAATAAAGTAATTTCATCCAAAGCGGGATGGTGTCGCCTAGGTGTGTTGTGGGTGCCCATCGTGTGTGAAGGCACTGGGGTGGATGGGATGAACAAGTTACTTACCCATGGTAACGTTCTTTCGACTGGATGTTCCTCCCACGTATTCCTTATCTTTGATATTTCCTAATATCCAGCTTGCTGCTTCGGAAATTTCTTTTCAGTAGAGGGCACTGACTGTAACCACAAGAGAAGTTTTACTGCGGGGTAGGAAGGGAAGGTCCATAAGGAATATGTGGGAGGAACATCCAGTTGAAAGAACGTTACATGGGTAAGTAACTTGTTCTTCGAATGGATTGTGTCCTCCCACGTATTCCTTATCTTTGATACACTCCCAAAGCAGTTACATAATTTGGAGGAGGGAGTAAAATGTAAGTGATCAAGTGTGCACAGAGTGCAGTACTGCTTTTCCAAAAGCAGAATCTTGGCTATTGGAGGAATCTAGACTAGTATTTCGTAAAGGTGTGTGTAGATGATTATGTGGCAGCTGCACAAATATCCTTTATTGGAACTCCCCTCTTCAAAGCAGACAAAGTTGCGACACCCCTGGTCGAATGAGCCCTTATATGTTCTGGAGGGACTTTACCAGCCAGTCTGTAGCATTCTGAATTTGTTAAAATAATCCATCTAGAGATCGTTTTTTTGGTGATGGCCTGACCTAATTTATGACCTGTATAGCCCACAAACAACTGATCATTTTGTCTCAGCTTTGCCAATCTGGTAATGTAGAAGCTCAGTGCACGCCCAGTGTCGAGTCTGTGAAGCCTTTCTTCCTCTTTCCCTGGATGTGACGGAGGATAAAGGATGGTAACGTTATTTTCTGAGTGATGTGAAATTCAGAAACAGCTTTGGGGAGAAAGTTAGGCTTCACCCTTAATATCACTCTGTCTTTATGAAAAACAGTGTGAGGAGGCTTGCAGGATAAAGCATGTAGCTCACTCACCCTTTGGGCTGATGTTATTTGCCTCTAAGAAGACTGTTTTCAAGGTAAGAAGTCTTAATAGGCAAGAATGAAGAGGCTGAAAACGAGCACCCATTAGAAAGTTTAAAACCAAATTGAGATCCCACAGTGGGACTTGGAAAGGAGTCGGAGGATGAAAATTAGTTAAACCTTTTAAGAATTGGATTACCAGAGGAATCTTAAAATAGGAGACTTCCTCTGCAGTGCACTTGAAGATAGATAGCGCTGCTAGATATCCTTTGATTGTTCCAATCTGCAGCCCCAGATTTGCCAAGTGTAAAAGAAAAGATAACACCATCAGTGTATTGCATGTGAAAGTGTCAACATTCTTTTCTCTACACCAGCTGCAGAATATATTGCAACGGCAGCGGTATAAAGATTTGGTTGCTGGCCTTCTGCCCGAAAGCAAAACCTCCATTACGTCGGCCGGCAGGTCCCAATCCTTGTATCTCAGCCTCTCAGAAACCATGTGTGAAGGCTGAGGGTTCTGATATCCGGATGGAGAACCCGACCCTCCTCTCACAAGAGAAGGTCCTCTCTTTGTGGAAGACGAATGGGAGGGCAGATGGACATGTCCAGAAGGTCCGGGTACCACATCCTCCTGGCCCAATCTGGGGCAATTAGGATCATAGATTTCCTGAACCTTCTCAACCTCCTGATTACATGAGTTATGATGGGAACTGGAGGAAATGCGTAAAGAAGTGGAAATTCCCAGTCCACTACGAACACGTCTCCTAGAGCTCCTCTTGGGGGGAAATTGCCTTGAGCAGTACAGTTTGCACTTCCGGTTGGCACCAGTCGCAAGAAGATCCACTTGAGAGGTTCCCCAAAGGGTGAAGATCATTTGAAGGACTTCCTGAGCTGGTTCCCACTCGTGGGAGACTGCACTCTGCCTGCTCAGAGCGTCTGCCATTGTGTTCTTCTCTCCGGCTAGGTGAACTGCCGATAGTGCAATTCCTGCTTGTAGTGCCCAGAACCAAAGCTGCATTGCCTCTCTGCACAGTGGTAGTGACCCTACACCTCCTCTCTTGTTGAGGTAGTACATGGCCACTGTGTTGTCCATCATTATCAGGACCATTCTTTCCCCCTACAGATGGCAGGAAGGCCTTCAGTGCTAGTGTCAAGAACCAAGAGAGGTGAGGGTACGACACCCTCCCCCGAACCACAGAAGCCGAATAGATCGACCCCTCCCACCATGGTTGGCACGGGAACCTGAACACTAACGTAACAGGGAACCTCGTGGCAGCCAATGGGGGGAAGAGGGATTAGGGAGAGGTTGTGGATAGATAGGGGGTAGTATGTACACCGGAAAAAGGATACAGGCAACCTAGTTTGGATAGGGATGGGGAAGTTAGGGAAAAGAAACATACATAACCTTGTTAACACTCCTGACATGTTCCTACCAACAACTCACTTAGTCATAAGTACCTAGCACACACTTCCGTAACATGAAACATAAGCACATTGAGCATGAGCACATAACACAATAGACATAAGCAAACATGAAGCTTTAGCATTAACCTTAGACCTCATAACATAATGTCACATAAGATTCTCTGCAGACTTGCACATAGAAACAAGGTTTTGTAGAACACATAACACATGTTAGCACAAGAGCAATCATGCTGTGACACACAAGGGGTCTTCCCATTCATGAAGGAACATAACACATGGCCCATAGGGCAAGCGAAAGCGAAATAAGCTCAGCAGCACATTAACAGGTCCTCTGTGAACTCGATGTGCTGCCAAAAAACTAAACAGGGCACCTATGTGCTTAAAAGTAGAGGGTTAAAGCATGCGTCCCTAACAGTGTGTGATGTCTTTTCCAGATACTTTCCAGTATCAGGCTTTGCAGTTCGGACAACTCTTGCTTGTCAGAGAAATGCGAGTCTAGCTGTCGTAGCCCCTTTGTATCTGAATGCTCATCACTGCGAGCGGCACACGTTACTCCCAAACTCCCTCCACATAACGTATCTCACATTCAGCACCAAACACTTAACTGAATGTCCGGGCACATCGCGAGGTGACCCGGACACGAAGCAGTAGAATGTTGAGTACACCGGACCGCCTCCGTGCTCACTGCTGCAGCCCGGGATGATGGTGTTGAGGCATTCCTTTGGCGTCCCTCAGCCTGTAAGTTTCCTTCAGGCCAAGCGCTGTGACTGCCCATGCTGAATTCTTCTTAATAAGCCGCACCTGAGCACGGGCGGCCGACTGCATAAATATAGCTGGCATTAATGACACCAGCTGTTCATGCGCGCAAAGCGCTTGAACTACAAACCCTCCCAAAGGCTGATGGGAAGTGTAGTTTTTCCCTCCAGCAGCCTGATTCACACATGTACTGCACGCCTCTTTTTGCCCCAACCCCAATTCCTGACAGTACCTCCTATCCCAGGGTTCTTCACAGGACCTGGTTTCTCCGGATGTTGTAAATGGAATTGACGCACCAATTTAGGTGCATGGACAGAACTTGCTGGTTCCCAAGAACAGTCCTCCGGTCCATACCCACAGCACTGGATCAAATACCACAACATTTGCTGCCTTCTCCTTGAGATCAAAATTCATTTCACCTCAAATTCCACTTGCCCGTCCTTCATAATCGCTGGAGGTCTTTGCGCACGCATACCAGGTGCTGCGGGTTTAAGCAGAGACACATGGAATACGTGGTATATCTTGATATTTGTAGGCAAATGTAATTTAAAATCCACTGAAGAGATACATTTCACAATTTCATAGGGGCCAATAAATCGTGGTGCAACTTTACGTGGTCCAACCAGAGGCAAATGATGCGTTGATAACCATACTCGATCCCCCACCTTGTACCTCGGGGCTTCCTGGTGTTTTTTATCTACCTGCTTTTTATAGGCCGCCTTGGCCTGTTTCAAATTGGCTCGTGCCTTCCGCCTAATGTCTAGAAGCAACTGCTTTCTTTCCTGTAGTACGGGAATCTGTTCCACCTCGGGTAATCTTTCAGGTAACATATTTTGCTCCTGTCCATACAAATACTTCTTTGGGGCCATACCCAACGAGGCATCTTTACTATTGTTATACATAAACTCTGCCAACCACAAGGCTCTTACCCAAGACTCTATTCCATCCCCCAAATAACATCGTAAATACTGTTCCAATGTTTGGTTGACTCTCCCCGTCTGCCCATCTGTCTTCGGATGATAACTAGTAAATAGCGTGCAATCGATTCTCAACATACGGCAGGAAGCATGTCAAAACTTGGAAGTAAATTGAGGCCCTCTGACACAATGCTCTGAGGTAGTCCATGTAACCTCATGCTCTGAGGTAGTCCATGTAACCTCACAACATGCTGCAAAAATAGCTCATTGAGTTGTCCCGCACCAGGTATACCCCTACACGGTACAAAGTGAGCCTGCTTGGATGAATAATCTACCACTACCCAAATTGTGTCATATTGATCATCAGGGGGAAGATCAGTAATAAAATCCATAGAAATGTGTGTCCAAGCCTTTTCTGGAGTGGGTAAACGATGTAATAACTCCACTTTCCTAGAGTGGTCCGCCTTGCTACGGACGCACGTTTCACATCTCTGAATGTTCTCAATAGTGTCTTTCCCCAGATTCGGCCACCAAAAATATTTTTCTAGCATGCTTTGCGTTTTCGTACTTCCTGAATGTCCTGCTAGTGGAGAATTATGACACTAATACATGGCTTTCCTTTGCAGTTCTTGAGTAGGTAAAAACAATTTCCCTGCATAATAAGGGAGACCTTCTCTGATGGTTTTCAACGGGTCCCCTAAACCCCACTGTAACCCTTCCTGTGATTTACTTCCCTTTCTTCATTTGCTTAAGCAGTTTCTCGGTGATGGCCCCTACCACCTTTTCAGATGGAATAATTGCCTTAACTTCGGTCACCACATTCTCTAAATTTTGTTGTCTTGTCAAGGCATTAGCCTTGCCATTTTTCTTTACCGGCTGGAAAGTCACCACAAAGTCAAATTCATTGAAGTATTTTGACCACCTTAATTGTTGTGGACTAAGGGTTTGAGCTGTCCTAAATTATTGCATATTTTTAAAGTCTGTCACCACCACCAACTGATGCCTTGCCCCCAACAAGTAATGTCTCCACTCAAGAAAAGCCACTCTGATGGCTAACAATTCTTTGTTCGTGATTGAATAATTATGCTTGCAGTTGGTGAGTGTGCGAGAGTAGAAGGCCAGCAGATGCCAGATCACTTGCTCATCCTTCTGCAACAACACTGGCCACACTGCCACATTAGACACATCTGTCTCTACTTGAAAAGGCCTCCCCGGATCGGGATGCCTCAAAACAGGGGCCGAAGTAAATGCTCCCTTCAATTCCTGAAATGCTTCCTCCTCCTCCTCATTCCAATTAAACTTTGTGGCCTTTCTTAACAACTTAGTTATAGGGGCAACAATCTGAGAAAAATTTGATATAAACCTTCGGTAAAAGTTGCCAAACCCCAAGAAGGATTGAATATCTTTTATACATTGAGGAGCTGGCCACTCAGTGACGGCATGGACTTTGGTCCTGTCCATCACAATGCCTGTGGGTGTCAAAATGAACCCCAAAAAATCAATTTGTGTACTGTGAAATGCACATTTCTCTAGTTTTACATACAATTGGTGTTGCTGTAACTTTTTCAACACTGCCCTTGCGTGTTCTACATGCTGTTCCTTAGAAGATGAATAGATTAAAATGTCATCAATATACACTAGGATGAACACGTCAATGAACTCACTCAATACCTCCTGCATAAAGTATTGGAAAGCAGCCGGAGCGTTACATAACCCGAAAGGCATCACTAAGTATTCAAATAGTCCAAATTTCTTTCTGAAAGCCATTTTCCATTCATCCCCTTCCTTTACCCGTATCAAATGATAGGCCCCCCTCAAGTCCAATTTAGTATATACCCCTGCTGCCATGACTTGATATAACAGTATTGAAATTAACGGCAAAGGGTACCTATTCTTCACTGTCACTTTATTCAATGCCCGATAGTCAATACAAGTCCTGAGCGTTCCTTCCTTCTTAGGCACAAAGAATAAGGGCAAGGATACTGGCAACCTGGACCCAGGTTTCAACTCAATAACACAATCGTAGGGCCCATGAGGAGGCAACCTCTCAGCCTCCCCTTGCCAAATACCCCTGTAAACTCAGTATACTGGGACGAACAGGAACGGGAGCGTTTCGATTTTTTATGATGAGGAGACGAAGGGCTCGATTCATCAGAGGATTTACGTTTGGACGGGGTAATAGATTTTTGAGGCTTACCTCTCCCCAAATTGCCTCTGCGCTCTCTCAAGGCCTTGGCCGTCATCAACATGCATTTCGTCACACTCAAGATCCTGTGTGGGTCCGTCACGGACATTTTAGCACTGCAGTCCCGGCACTTTTTAAATCCGGACCGGGGAGTAGACAGAGCCGATGAAGAAACCATCTCGTCGACAACTCGAAGACATTTTCACAGCAACTCAAAGAAAATTGAAGTCTCACACGAAACCAAGTGTTCCGGTACCATAGCTGTGAAGCGCAGAGAAACGGAATGAGCAACGGGCTCTGCACGCACTACTTATACCTGTGATGGCGTCGATGTCAAGACGGAGGCCTCCGAGGGACATCGACTCGACAAGCATCGACACACAGCACCCTCTACTAAAATAAAAATTCTAAGACAGCAAGCTGGATATTAGGAAATATCAAAGATAAGGAATACATGGGAGAACACAATCCATTCGAAATGTAGTTATCTAATGGTGGGGAAAGGAAGCCGCGGGCTTGATGTTTTTTTTTTCCAAATATGTTTATTTTAAACCAAGGCAGGGTGACAATACAATTTTTCATCAAGGCATGTTATGCATCATCTCTAGGTCCCGTCTCCTCCCTCCATCTCCTCCCCCCCAACAGTCGCCGGGCAGGGCCGGGGCTTCAGAAGTTCGGTTTCCCGCTCCTGTTTCGCCTCTCCTCTCCTCTCCTCTCCTTCCGGAACGTGCCCCGATCGTCCAACGCCCTCCCCACCAGTTGGGGCCTGTAGGTTTAGGCCGGAAATTTCTGGTCATAGTCTAAAAGTGGGGCCCAAATATTCTGGAAACGGTGGAGGAGACCTGCCCTGGCCGCTGTTACTTTCTCTGCAATTAGTATGTCCCAAATTTTCACCCACCAAAGGGCCATGAGAGGGCCGTCTGCAGATTTCCAGGAGCGGGCAACCACTATTCTTCCTGCCAGAAGGCACTGGGTCAGCAGCTTGGCCCTACCGCCGGACCGTGGATAGATGCCTGGGATCGGTGCACCCAGGAGAATTGGCTCGGGCTCTAGTGGAAGTGCTGTCTGGGTGATCCCTTCGCTGGTGGCTAGGCATTGCTTCCAGAACTGTTGGGCCTTTGGGCATGTCCACCACATGTGGAAGAAAGTACCCGGGAGTCCGCACTATCTCCAGAAAGCAGGGTCGAGTGTCCGGTTCATATGATGGAGCTGAAGAGGAGGGTAGTACCAGCACAACAGAATTTTGTAGGCGCATTCCCTGTTGGTGACGCAGGTGGATGATGAGTGAGTGCTGGTCCTTATATCCACCCAAGTCTGGTCCTCCATGGGGTGGCCTAGGTCTGCCTCCCATTGTGCCATACATAGAGTTTTTGAGGTGAGGAAGTCTCCCTGGAAGCGTCTGTATAAGGTGGAGATCTTGCCCCGGGTCGGGAGGTCTTTGAGAGTCAGTTCGAGGGCAGTAGTAGTGCGAGTTGCTGCTTGACGGGTTTGATGGTGAGAGGACCAATGGCAAAGCTGAATGTAGGAGAATCTGTCTGTTTCCTGAAGCTGGAAGACCTCCTTACATTGTTCAAAGGTGCGGGGCGATCCTCCATCAAAAAGCTGACCCAGAGTCTCTAGGCCCCCTGCAATCCAAGTTCTGAAGTTCTGGGGGTTTGACCCAGGTCAGAATGCCGAGTTAAGAAACACCGGGGACGAGGGGCTCAATCCTCTTGGGATCCCTTTCTGCTTCACGGCCCTGTCCAAGATGTCTACGGCGCGCTTGGTGGATGATAGTAGTCTCTCCCATCGTCGCCGCAGCGGGGGTGGGATATGCGGAAGAAAGCACTGGGGGAGAGATAGGCGTGATTGTTCCAGTTCCACCCATCTGGGGCAATTAGTGGCTTCCTGCCATGCCTGGGTATGCGCCAGTTGCGCTGCCATCTGGTATCCCTGCAGGTCTGGGAAACCCAGGCCACCCAGTCTTGCATTACCCAGCATCGTTTTTCGGAGGATCCTAGCTTTTCTCCCCTTCTTGGGAGGAAATTTGTTTTGCAGGCGGTGATACATCCCATCAATGATATTTCTTGGGATGCCCAGCGTTTCAGGTCGTCTTCCAGTTCTTTAAAGAGTGGGGGAAATTGTACATGATAAGTGTCCCTCGGGTTTCCAGGAATTTGGATTCCCAAGTAGGGGATAGCCTTCATCTTCCATTGAATAGGACATATCGGGATCAAGGATTCTCGTTCATCCGGGGATATTCCTATCCCCAGAGCCACAGACTTGTCAAAATTAATAGAGAAGCCGGTGACCCTGCCGTAGCTGTTTATTTCGGAGAGGACGTGTGTCAGTGAGGAAGAAACTTCTGTGATGGTGAGTAGGACATTGTCTGCATACAGGGCGATTTTATGTTGTGAGGGGCCGACCTGAAGGCCCTTGATATGGGCATTCAGTCAAATATTTTGGGCGAAAGGCTCCATGATTAGCGTAAATAGAAGTAGAGATAGCGGACATACTTGCCTGGTTCCGCAGGTCAGGGGGATTGGATTGCAAAGAGTGCCATTGATCCTGTGGAGGGTTTTTGCTGACTTATATTTGGCCAGGACCATGGCTTGGAAAGCCGGCCCAAACCCGAAGGTTTCTAGGATAAGCCTCATAAAGGTCCAATCCACTCTATCAAACGTTTTGGTAGCGTCCAAGGCCATACGTACTAGTCCCTAGGAGTCCTGGGAAGCAAGGTCCACCAGATCCAGAGCTCTGGGGATCTGTTCTTAATAAACCCGGTCTGGTCAGGGTGAATTATGTCAGGTAATATGTGCGATAAGCGAGTAGCAAGAATCTTGGAATAAATATTGGCATCAATGTTCAGCAGGGCAATTGGTCTGTTGGAGGCGGGATTCCTCGAGTCTACCCCAGGTTTGTGTAGGAGGATGGTGATGGATTCTTGCATGGAGGGGGTTACAGAGCCCGCTTACCTAAAAGGAGTTAAAGAGCGCTTCCAATGGGGTAATCAGTTGGGGCCTAAAGAGCTTCTAGAATCTGGTGGAGAATCCATCGGGGTCAGGCGCTCGGGATTTAAGGGATTTTATGGCTTCCTCAACCTCCTCACCTGAGATTGGAGTGTCCAGGTTGAGTCTCGCAGCCGGGAGAGTGCTGCTTTCTGCAGGTATTCTATCTTCCCATTCAGGTCCCGTGGTGGTGCAGTCATCACCTGTGCCAGGTGGTTCGCCGCCAACTGTTGTTTTTCTGGTTCGGCGTACTGTATTCTTCCCTGCGGGTCCCGTAGCCCGGTAATTGTGTTGCTCCTCTTCATTTTAGCAAGTTTAGCCACCAGCAATTTGTTTACTTTGTTGTTCTTTGCGTAATAGAATTGTTTGGTTTTGGCCAGTAACTGCCCTGTATGTGAGCCTCAATCTTTTTCCACGCAGTACAGATAGCTTGTTGTGTCTTTCGGGACCAGCCTTTTTTCTTGTGGATCTCCTCTGCATTCTTGAGTTCTCCTGCGAGGATCAGACGGGTTTGTTGCCTGTTCTTGTGGAATGCCACTCCCTGCGCTATCAACTCTCCTCAGATAACCGCTTTCGTCGCGTCCCAGGTATTTGCAGGAGAGGTATCTTCGCTGGGATTTTCTTTAAAGAAATTCTTAATTGACGTTGCTAATGCGTCTCTTAGCGGCATCTCGTTAAGCATCGGGTCATATTGGGTCAATCTACGTTGGGTGGTGGGGGCTGGGTCGTACACTCGGACTTCCAAGGTTACCGGGGCATGGTCCGATAAGATCCTCGACCCTATAGGCACATCGTTGGCGTAGGCAAGCACGTGCGGGGACGTCAAGAGGAGATCGATTCTGGAAAAAGTTCTATGAACATAAGAGTAGAAGGAAAAGTCTCTCTCCGAGGGGTGAAGCACCCGCCATGTGTCAACCACCTGCAAGGACCTAATTAAGCGCAGAAGTCCAAGTGCTAAAGTAAAGTCCCCAGAGGAGGGAGGATGCGATCTATCTTTCGTGGGATCCGGAACTCCGTTAAAGTCTCCCCCAATTACCGTTTGGCCTTCTGAGAAGGGGGAAAGATTGTAGCCCACAGCACGTAGAAGGCAGCTTGTCTCACTTTGGGGGGCATACACCGAGATGAAAGAGTATAATTGTACCAGCAATAAGCATTTCACCGCCACAAATCGGCCGCCTGGGCATAGTTTTGTGTCCAGGATCTCAGGGTTTAGCCCCTTCACAAAAAGAACCACTGTGCCTCCTTTCTTATTACCGCCTGAGGCGGAAAATTGCAGTGGAAAGTGTCGAGAACGTAAACGCCCAAAGTCTGCTGGCAATAGGTGGGTTTCTTGGAGCAGGACTACCGCTGCATCTTCATCTTGCAACTTTTGTAAGATCGGTTTGCGTTTTGCGGGAGAGTTTAGTCCTCTGACATTGAGGGAAACAAATCTTAGTGTGCAGTGTTCCCGGGCAGGGAGTGTAGTTGCCGCTAAGTCCAGATGGGGGAGGTGGGAGGAGTGTGAGTCAGCCATCATTTCGAAGCATCCATAGCTGTGTATCATCCTGCTCTTGGGATTTTAACCCAGGCCTCCAAAGGGAGGGCTGAGCTTTAACTAAAGGGGGGCCGAATTTGTGGGTCTGGTATCACCCCTGGCCAATTGGTCCGAACAACTGCTCTCAGCCAACATGGCTGGAGTCAGGAACAAACATTGTGTGGCATTCCAAGGACTCATAGGTGGATTGTACTTTGGAGATGGGCATGGGCCGTGGGGGCGGGGGGACCGCTGCGGAGACCGTAGAGATTTGTCTGTTTTCTCATGATCAGCGAAGCTCCATCGAGGCGGAAGAAGGTCCCAGATGGAGGGGAAAGACAGAGTTTTGCCGTCTGGGGTCATAGGTGGGCCAGGCGCATCGGGCTATATGGTTTAGGCCTCAAAGCCTCTTAAAGTCTTACATTCCTGCCCAGGTGCCCCTCCCGGGATGGTCTATTTCTTCTTTCCGTATCTGGGGTCCCTCGATCATGGAGTCTGCTTAGCCTTCCTTGGGGAGGCATGCCCCTTATCCACAGCGCTTTCTGAAGCTGGAGGCGTGGACCCCCCAGGCAAGGTTGGCTGCATGATCTTTTCCGCATCTTCGAGATGGCTAATTTTCCGTAACGTGCCATTGTAGGAGAGCTGTCGGGCTATCGGAAAGAGCTATGTATATCGAATCTGGTGATCCTGAAATAAGAGAGTCAGAGGTCAGAGGGCCCTCCTCTTTTGGAGCGTGAGAAGGGAGAGGTCCTGATAGATCTGGAGGCGAGAGCCTTGAAAGCATAATTCGTCTCGGGAGCGGCTGATTGTCGAAATGGCTTCATTTGTGGTGAAAAAGTGCACTCTAGTTATAACATCAGGGGGTGAATCCAATTCCACCCCACGATGCGGGCACATCCTGTGAGTGTGGTCCAAGATTGTGGAAGCAAGGACTGGAAGAGGTCTCCCACGTATTCCGTCAGATCTTTGTCAAGGACTGAAGTTGGAATCCCCCGGATCCGCAGGTTATTGCGTTGGGCCCTGTTTTCAAGGTCTTCCTGTTTAAACTCCAGGATTTTGCATTTGTCTTGTAGAGCTCTGATCGTGCGTTGGATTTCAACCAGGGCAGCTGCGTGGTCTTGGGATCGGTCCTCGATCTCCCCAGTCTCTGTTCTGCCTCCGTCAGCCTATGATCAGTGTGTTCTAGTTTTGTAGTAAGCTCGGTCATACATGACCTGAATTCTGATTTGATATGAGCCATGAAAGCCAGGATGTCGTCCTTGGTCGCGAGGGTCCCCCTGTCATCTAGGGACTTCTGCGGAGTAAGCTTGGGGGGGGTCTTGTTTCTTTCCTTTGTTAGCCGAGAGTAGCATTGTGGCTATATCCGGATTCTTACTGGACTTTTGCTGTTTGGCCATGGTGCCCTGTATGGGTGGAGGGAGAGGCACAGCGACTCCTAGAGAGGATTAGGTAGGTAGGTTGTTGTCCAAATTTTAGGTTTGTGGTGGTTAGCTTGTGTGAGGCTCCACCGGCTCCAGCTTCTGATTTATAGTTGTGTGAGTGATGGGGCAGTTGGCGGGGGAGGAGTCCTTTTCCTCTGCAGGTCGTGGGTGAAGACAATGTGCCCCCCTGGACAGAAATGAAGGAGAAGGGCCATGAGTGGGCCGGGGAAACCCAGGAAATGAATGGGAGAAAGGGGGAGCAGAGCGATTACTTGAACGGGGAAGGGGGGCGTTGCTCCTTGGTAGTCCCAAAATGTGCCAACTTTGCTTTAGTTGCTGAGGGCCTCTGGTAACAATGAGGGTCCATTTAGTGGTTTAGTAGCACAGCTTAGTGCTATGTTGGGTTAATGGGGCCCTTCAAAACGGGGCCTGGGCAACCTCTGCTCGAAGAGGTCGACCAGTTCACCCACTGCATGCAGGTGGAGGCAGTCGCAAAGGAGGGGCTCCTCTTCTTCAATCGCTGGTCCGCATCGCCAGCTCCTCCCCTGCTGAGCCTCCCACCTCGTGGCTCTGATCGGTCCTGGGGGGGTCCCCTTCCACAGGTCGCCAGATTGAGCCCAACCTCTGCGTTATCAGTCCCAGCGCCGTCACGCCCAGGACTAAAAGTGGAGGCAGGGTGGGTTTGTACCGCCAAAGGCTCCACAAGATGGCTGGGGTGCCCCAGGAATGGGAGCGCGAGACAGAGGGCAGCGCTGCCCCAGGGGGAGAAGGCCAGCACGTCTGGGTTCAGTTGTTCCTCTGCCAGGAATCAATAACAGCACCACACCATGTGTACCTGGAGGTGGTAGAGTCCCTGCTGCTCTCCTCCTTGTGGGCACAGCCTGTGGGGCCCGGCCCGCACCACCGCCAAAGATTGGGCCCCCTTTTCCAGTAAGGGTGGGAGAAGCGAAAGTGACCCAGGCAGATCCGGTGGGCAGCCCGTGCCACCGAGGCCGTAGGTGTTGTCCTGGGGAAGTTCAGAAAGCCCGATCCTCATGGGCTGCCAGGTGGGTGATCTGCTGTTAGTGGGGGGTCCATAGGATCGGGAGAGCTATCCCCCGCAGCCTGCGCTCTCCGCTGCCCGACACAGCACTGGGAGCCCTATCAGCACGTCCAGTCCCAGGGCCGTGTGGCTCCGACCCGGAGCACGGGCACAGACATGGGCGGGAGGACGCCACAGGCTGGGCTGGTGGGCTCACTCATCAGGCTCCCGGCCTGCAGCTCCAGCACACAACCGATGAAGCGCTTCGGTTCGGTTCAGCGGAGCTGAGATCTCCCACCCTCCTCGTCTCCCCCTCAGGCGGCTCCAGACTTCAAGACTCTGCCCGCCATTTTGATGTTTTAACAGTAGCGGATAAAAGGATAGAAGCACGTAACGGGTAAGAAGGACAGCTACCCAATGTTAATCTCTGGCGTATATACATAATGTGAAACCTCAATCAAATTGTGTTATCTGTGTCGATGGTACCTACTGACGGCGTGGTCATGAAGTGAATACGTACCTTGGGGTCAGGTCTATGAATGAAGGGATTATTGTGCTTTATCGATCAATTCATTCAGAGTTACAGGTAAGAACATTTACGATCTGGTCATGTATAAAGAGGCAAATTGATAAGCACCCCACAAAAATGTACGGTACAGTGTCGTGCATTATGTATAATACCGTCATATTTAACAAACAATGTGCAAAGAACCTTGATCATGTAATCTCGTTAGGGTTTGCATTAGCGGGCAAATGTTGTGCTAAAAAAGCACTGGAAGAAGCAAGAATTGAGAGAACAAGTTAACACGCTCGGTGCAGTTGGCATGATGTTGGTATGCGTTAGTCCATCAAATTCGTCACATTACTTGCGGTCGTAATTATTATTATTTTTATTAAAAATGTTTATTATTTTACAACAACAATCAACAAAAACAAACCCAAAAGTGCATATAGTAGATCGAGCACATTAACATTAGGTGGCCACTGTTTTCCCTAAACCCTCCCACCTTAACTCAAGCTCACTCTCCGCCCTAGTTTCTTCTAGAGGTTCCTCCTCCTCTGTATCTCGGGAGGAGTTGTGTTTGTTTGAACCCACCTGGGTAGACTCATAGTGTGGCTACTAGGTGTCTCCAAGCCATCAGGGTTTCTGTTTCGCCATCTTCCCCCCTATGGCCGCCTCATACCATACCGCCTTCTCTGCCCCCGTCCATTTCTGGAGATTATGCCACCACACTTCTATATTGGGTCTGTGGCATGCCTTCCAGCTCATGGCAATTCTCCGCTTGGCCGGTATGCAGGCTACGTCCTTAAATTTGCTCAAGTGTCTCAGGTTGCCAGGTCTTGCGAAGCCTTCCAGTATGCATGTCCATACATAATCCACATCTAGCCGGATTCCTTTCTCTGTTAAACGGTGGGTGACTTCTCCCCAGAATTTCCCAATTTCTGGGTACGCCCAGAACATGTGTACCATCCCGGCATTCACCTCCCCGCATTTGGGGCATGTTTGTGTTTCTGTGCACTTGAATCTGGCAATCCTCTGGGGGGTCATATATGCCCTATGAGTTACGTATAGTTGGATTTGCTGCAACCTTGCATTCCTGGACACTTTTTTGTGGTACCTCTGAGCCCTCTCCCACAGCCCATCATGCCAGTCCCATCTCAGCTGGATCACCTCCTTTCCCACCCGTGACATCAAGAGTTCCCAAATTCGAGAGACCTCGTGTCCCTCTTCTGAGACGTCATAGATTGTTTCTATTGCCTCGTTGGGTTGATCCTCAAGCACCGTTCCGGGTCATGATTCTCTCACCCGCCGTACCACTCTAGTGTAGGTAATATATTGTCCTGGGTGTAGCCCTGTTTCGTCTGCTAGTACATTATATTCTGTTATCTTCCCCTCCTGCCATATGTCCCCCAGTGTTACAATTCCCACCGGTTCCCAATACTTGCGAATCGTCTTACTCATTTGCTCATCCATTCCCTCCAATGCTACTAGCGGCACCTGCGGAGAGCACGGGGTCGGGTTCTCCATGGCCTGGCAAGCCTTCCACCATGCCCTCCATCCCAGTTCCAACAGCCTCGATCGCCCCTTTAGTTCTGATTTAGGCACCCATATCAACTCTTTCAGAAAAAACAGAGCACACTCAGACCTCAGCAATCTGGACTCTGCTGTGGAGTCCTCAGTCAGCCATTTTGCTACATACTGTAGTTGGCTGGCCAGGTGGTACATCTCAAAGTTAGGCAATTTTATGCCCCCTCTATCGTATGAGTTCTGCAAGGCTATCCTATTCCTAGTATTGTGCCAGATGAAAACTATGCATAAGCTCTGTAGTTTACCAGAGAATCACTTGGGTATCATATACGGGATGTTCACAAAGAAGTATAGCAACCTGGGCAATACAACCATCTTCAACAGTGCCACCCTCCAGACCATGTTTCTCCACGTTTGCCACCGCGCTCTGTGTTGTGTGTGTGTTCATCTTCCACCTCGTGGTAGATATCAATACCCAGGTATCTAAAAGTTCTAATCTCCCAGGGTATCTGCAATACTGGTAGGTTCTCCAGCGGAATCTTTTTATATCTACCCAGGGGGAACAAGCTCGACTTCTTGGGATTAACTGCTATGACGGAGAGCGATGCAAATCACTCCATCACTTCTAGGATGTATTGCAAGTTTTCCTCTGGATATCTCATGTATAGTAGTATATCATCGGCATACAATGATATTAGATGCGGTCCTCCTTTCGTGTAGACTCCTACCTCTTCATATTGTTGTCTTAGGTATATCGCCAGGGGTTCTAATGCGAGGATGTATAGCATCGGGGACCAAGGGCAACCTTGTCTGGTACCCGTACTGGGTTGCCACATGTCCGAGATAGTCACACCTGTCTTAACTCTGGCTAGTGATGAGCTGTACAGCAGTTTTACCCATTTCAGATACCCGCACCCTATTCCATATTCTTTCAGGGCAGCCATCAGCCAAGGCCATCTGACTGAGTCAAAGGCCTTTACCGCATCTAGTGAGACAATCGCCACTTCTGTTTGTTCTATAACACAGTGGAGCCTTCTGAGGTTGTCGGATATGCTTCTATGCGGCACGTATCCGGTCTGGTCTGGATGTATGAGTTTGCATATGACCTGTCTCAATCTGTGTGCCAGCGCAGCCGTGAGAATCTTGCTGTTCTGGTTCAGCATGGATAACGGTCTGTACGACCCATACTCCATGCTAGGCTTATTGGGCTTGAGAAGCGGGATAATGATTGCCTGTCTCAGGGATTCTGGTAACCCACCCACCTCTAGCGCCTCATTCAGCATGGCCAATAATGGGGGGAGCACTTCCATTTTATACGTTTTGTAAAACTCACTGGGGAGTCGACTCCCGGGGCCTTACTAGTAGGTAATTGCTTAACAACTGCTTCCAGCTCCTCCAGTGTAAGCGGGGCATCTAAATTCTCCCTCTCCAAAGCGCTCAGCTTAGGTAAACCTATATCTTCTAATGTGTCCACTATCTCGTTCCAATCCCCCCTTCTATGTCTCCGTACAATTGTTGGTAGTATTTAAGGAATCCATCATTCACTCCCTCTTGGGTATCTAGTATTTGGCCATTCTCCCCTTTTATCGCTCTTATGGCTGGTCTGGGTGTCTTGTTTTTGTACAGCCATTCCAGCAGCCTCCTCGGCCTGTCGCCGCCCGCATGTTGCCTTTCTGTATATTTTTTATAGTTTAAGTTGCATAGGGCCTCATTACACGTTGTGCGGTAAAAATAGGATTTTACCGGCATGGCATAATTTGCTGTCCGCCCTCGCAAGAGGCCGCCATTTGCATGCCATTACGAGTTCGCGGGCACGAGCATAGCGCCATGCCGGTAATGATCCTACCGCCATGCCGCAAAAGTCCCCCAAAAAGTCCCTTAACGGCATCCTTGAAAGCGCTATTAGCACTTCCGACCTGCCGCCACATGCAAATAGCGGTCACCGCAATTAGCGGACATCGGCATTAGCGGTCACCGCTAATAGCGGTGACCGTTATTTTGCAGAACCGGAAATAGCGTCATCGTACAGGAACGGGAAACAGCACGGCGGCCATCTTTAAAAACACAATCCATTGCCATCCTCCTTATCCAGGACACCTTACCAGGAAACGCGTTCGGAAATCCTTCCAGGACACTGTAAAGATGCCCAAGGCCGTTAAAAAATCGTCAGAGCGGCAACGCAAGGAGAAATTCAGCAAGGAGGAGCTCATAAGCTCACTCAGACACTAGCAGAAAATGCACAGGTGGTCTTCTGCAATGACATGCGGCGGGAGACCATCCTGAAGAAGGCGGCCATCTGGGAAGAGGTAGACCACAAGGTCAGCGCGGTAGGCACCACCACCCGCACAGTTAAAGACTGCCGAAAGAGGTGGGACGACCTCCGGCTACGTGTAAGGAACATCCTATCCGTAAACGGCAACCTGGCTACGGGCACAGGAGGAGGCAGCAAATCGCCGATTAAGCTCAGTGAGTGGGAGGAGACTGTGCATCGACAATCGGCGTGGAATCCATCGAGGGAGTTGGACAAATGGAGCATGGTGTGGCCATTTCGTCTGATGGAGTTGAGTGTATGCATCAAACAATGCACAGTGAAGTGTGATGGTCCCCCCCAATCATGTGTCCATATGAATGCTGTGGATCCAGCCACAAACAAACATGCATGCATCACCACATACCGTTCAACACAGAGCCATTCATGCATGACCCACCCAACATCCCCATTACCTGCATCCATACTAAAGAGCCCTAAATGCATAGAACGGCATGACGTATTCATTCAGCATAAGACAGGTCGACCCATTAATGATGATTTTCCCCATTTCTCGCCCATACAGGATCACACACAGAAACTGAGGAGGCACGCACTTCCACACCTGCTCCCACATCCAGCAAGAAACCCAGGAGGGATGCCACAGGGGACACCGCCATATCCTCAAGGGCAGCCAGGAGGAGTGACCATGACCACAGGGACAAAGGCAGCAGGAGCACCAGTTGCACGCAGCCACAGGCCATGCCTGCTGCCGTCGTGGCACCCACGGGAGTGTGTCTCCCAGCAAGTGAAGGCAGCATTGAGGGAATGTACTCTGCTGCCACCAGCTCAACGGGTGAGGCAGCGGCCACTGCCCCACTTTCTGATGTGGAGGAAGCACCTGGCATTGAGGATCTAAGCCAGAGCCCCAGACCAACACGCCCCTTACTGTCAAGCCCGAGCTTGTCATCAGGTCCGGTTAGCCAAGGAGAATCACCCATCCCCAACCTTGAAGGGCCATGGAGCCCCCAGGTATTCTCACCTGATGCAAGTGCCATGGATCCAAGCACATCAACCATCCCACCAGCACCCACTATGCGACATGACCTATCATCCATCTTTCAGAGGCAGACCGAGATGACTGGTCTAGTAGGGCAGCATGTGGCTGAGACAGGCCGCCTGAGGGAGGACATCGGTACATTTGCATAGCAGACGAGATAGGCCATGGAGTCATGCACCAACAGAATCTGCAATGAAATGGACCAACTCAGGCAGGCCATGAACCGCATAGCAGACGCAATTGAGCGCCGATGCCCACTCCCAACCCAGGAAGAACCGGGCCCAACCTCCTCTGGGAGTTCACGGCAAAGTAGCCCCCTACGCCGGTCTCTGCGGAACCTGCGGCGCACCACTTCACAAACACCAGATGACGGAGCAGGCACTGGCAATTAGTACCAGCAAGGACTGGGTGCCACATGTGGAGAGGGACACATTCACGCCATGAGGCTCACATGGGGGTGTTGTGGGGGGAGGGGGTAAGGGTGATTTTGGGAGTGTTGTGGGGGGAGGAGGGTAAGGGTGATTTTGGGAGTGTTGTGGGGGGAGGAAGGGGGTAAGGGGGATTTTGGGAGTGTTGTGGGGGTAGGGGGGTAAGGGTGTTTTCACAGTTGGGGCCCTGCACCTATTGTTGTCTTTTGTTCACAATACACTTTGAAAGTTTACACTGGCTTGGTATTCATCATTGTGTGTGTGTGTGTGTACTGTATTGGGGAGATGGTTCTTTGTGGGACTGACCACATGCATCAGGGCAGTAATACCCATCTTTATCCATTACAGTCATACCTTGTATGACATGCAATCTGATGCATTGCCACTTGCATGTCCCTGCGGGCCTTTTGTGCCACCCTCATCACCATCCACATCATCCTCATCTTGTGCTTGCATGTCAGGTGGCATAGTCACATCCCGCCTCATGTAATTTCAGTCCCACAACACACATGCCATGGTTTACTTCGGCACTTTGTCATGGCCGTACAGGAGGGCTTCACCCAGCACGCTTAGGGACCGGTGCTGTGTGTTGTAGAGGCCGGATGCCTGCTCCATCACAGCGCAGGTACAGCTATGTGCAATTTTCTTGTCCTCTTCCTGCTGGTTCTGTGGTATTTCTGGGTGCCCTGCTGGTGCTTGCTGCACCTGTCTTGCCCTGGCCCTGCCCCTCCTCCTCCTCCTCCTCCTCCTCCTCCTTCTCCTCCTCGCTTCGTGCTGTTGATGGTGCCGCACTACAATCACATCCTCCAGCCCATGTAATGCGGGCAGTATTGGAGGCATTTTTGTGTGGGAAGGGGTGTGGGAAGGGGTGTGGTGTCCCCTTTTGTGCTGCCACAGTCTCCATCCCCTACACCTGTGCTGGATGTGTCCACCTGTGGCATGTGGACTGCTCAGGTCTCTTAACGGGTGGTTCAAGATGCCGGTATTAGCGCCATGGCGGTAGGGTGTTTTGGGGTCTTTACCATGCCGCTATTACCATGTCCGCCTACCTTGTGATGGGATGCCATTATCGACATGCCGCTATTTCCGACCTGGGGGTCGCACACCCACGGACTTGCCGCTATTAGTGCCACCGTACTTAACAATGGCGCTAATAGAGGCAAGTCTGGGTCATAATTGGATAGGAAATTTTGCGTTTCCGGTATTCACTTACCGGTAACGTTATTTCCTTACCGCCGTCCGTGTAATGAGGCCAATAGTCTCTCCCAGTGCTCCCCACACTCTTGCTGTAGTTTGCTCATGGCTTTTGCGGCCCGCGGGGAGCTGTTCGCCTTCTTCATAATTGTTTCTATTTCGGCCACAGCTTTTTGTAGTTCCCGGATTATGCTTCCTTGGAGCCTTCTAGATTTAGATATGGCTGATCCCCTCACCACCACCTTAAATACCTCCCACAGAGTGCCTGCCGATTCTACGCTTCCGGTGTTTTTTTTAAAGTATTCAATAATCTCTTCCCTCAAGTCCTCTCTGAACGCTGTATCTTTCAATGCCTCAGCCCTGAGCCGCCAAGTAGGGATCTTCGCTCTTGGGGGCAGGTATTGCTATATTAGGATCCGTGGCGAGTGGTCCCAGCCATCTCCGAAGCAACAAACATGTAATCTAACCATTTGTACAAGTTTTGTGGGGCCGAATAGTGTGAGTAATGTCTCTCGTGTGGGTGGTGTAGCCTCCATATGTCTTCGAGCTGAAGTTCTCCCAGCAAGGTCTTCAAGGTTCTAGCTGCGGGAGTGGGTTTGGCCAGTTTCCCATCTGATCCATCTACCCCTTGGTCTATCGTGCCGTTAAAATCACCTCCCCATATAAAACCCGCCCCCCATGTATGGGCTAACTTTGTTGTACAGGGTCTTGTAATAGGCTACAGTATCTTGGTTGGGGGCATATGTGTTAATGATACACACCTCTTTATTTTCTATCAGTCATCTTATTACCACCATCCTGTCTGATTCCACTGTGGACTGTATTAACTGAAAGGGTACGTGGGGTACAATCCAAGTGATTACCCCCCTGGCATAGGCCGAATATGTTGCCCCTATGGTGGTCCCCTTCCATTTTCCCTGTATCACCTCCTGTTTGTCTTTTGTGAGGTGGGATTCTTGTAATAGGGCAATATCTACCTTCTGTCTTCTCGGGTCCATCATAATCTTATTCCTCTTCAAATAACTGTTGAGCCACCTAACATTCCAGGTTACTATCTTAAGGTCTCCCATCTTTCAGCCGTACCCTATCCCACCTCTATCTTCTCTTGTCTCCCGTATCGTGCGCAGTAGCGCGTGAGTGTAAGCTCTTTCCCCAACAATTTCCACTGCAAACTCCCCAACTCCCCTCTTACACCCGCTCTTCCCCACCCCAACTGTTTCCCAGCTCCATACCTGGATCTCAGGTGACCCCGCATTTGGTCCTATCCTGGCTACGCCGGTTCTAGGAGCCCAGCAGGGGGTTGCCGAACTGCTGGTAACTCAACTAATCTATCTAATGGGGTATGAGTGTGAGTTCTCTGTACCTCCTGCTTCTATGCCACATTATGTTCTGCCCGCTCTTCTCCTGCATCACTGGTCTATAATCAAGTCCCAAAGTCATAGTTTATACAGCACCTCTACCTCAGGAACCAATGCCTCACATATCTGTGCTGATCTCCTTCTGATCATCTGTTCCTGCCGGACAATTCTGTGCGTCCAGCCACTCCATCGCATCTTCCGGAGTCTCGAAGAATATTGCTCGATTCCTGTGGAACACCTTCAGCTTCGCTGGGTACATCAGCATGTATTTGTAGCCCGTGTCACGCAATCTCCTCTTCACAGTTCCAAAATTTAGTCGCCGCCTTTGTAACTGGAGTGTGTAGCCTGGGTACGCTGTGATGGACACGGATGCCCTTTGTATTGTTCCTCCTTTACGGAAATATTCCAGGATCCTTTCCCAGTCCCAGTAATTTAGTATCTTGTCGATGATCGGCCTCGGGGGGGCTCCTGGCGGGGGCCTCCTTACTCTATGGGCTCTCTCCACTGCAAATCCTTGGGTGAGTGCCCCTCCTATTTCTTGCAGTAACATGGTCTTGATATACTCAAATTATGGCTTTGTAGGCACAGTCTGTCAAGGCGACAGATGTAAGTTACGGGTACAATTATTCAAAGATAGAAGATTAAATCCCAAGTCGCGTCTAGTCTGAGTTGTGGTTAAAAAAGCCAATTAAACCACCGGTATAAGGTTATATGATTCAAAAGACTCAGATAGAAGACAGCGCCAAATCCAGTTGTGCAAATTGACAGTTTTAATTGGTCTGATTGCCCTTCTGTGACGACACGTGTTTCGGCTATATCCACTAGCCTTTTTCAAGTCAGGGCCTTAAGTATTACAATGATCAAATACAGTCATCAATCGACAGTGAGAGGGTAGAAAGAGGTGAGGAGGGACAAGTGGGATTGATTAGGACATTATTTGACACAAGAAATCACACATGTACATACATGTCATTCGTGACAATATGGTGGTAATAATAATTATTATATATAGTCACAGAGAGACAAGGGTTGGCATAGGGGAGGATTCATAGGGTAAAATATATTATGAAACTGATGATGAGAGAACCTATCTGTATATTAAAGAACCAGTAACTCCCACTATGTATTTTTTACCAAAAGTACATAAGGACTTTGACAGAATACCTGAAGGGCGGCCTATCCTAAGTGGCATAGGATGGGCAACGGAAAACATCTCACAATATCTTGACAACATCTTGAGACCAAGAGCAAGCAAGTTGAGAGCATACTTAAAGGATACCACTGATGTCACTCTTAAACCCAAAACCATTGAATGGAAACAAGACTATCAACTAGCAAGCCTGGACGTCAAAGCACTTCCATTCAACATCATTACGCAATTAAGACCATAGACCATACTTTCAAAGAAGACTCGTCGTCACTTTATCTTCAAGTGGCAATGATCAAGGAAATGCTTGAATTAACCTTTGAATGCAATATATTCACTTTCAATAATATCTTCTACCAACAAACAAAGGGTGTGGCAATGGGCACTAAGTATATATATATAGATATTTGTTTAAGCAGCAATGACAAGCAAACAATATGTTCCTGGAGCTGGAAACTCGGGATTTTTTAAAATGGTCCATGAAATTGACACGGAAAGACAGATATCTCTACTTATATTGTACGACCTCAACTAATATCATGGAAATTTGAGGATCTACGCTCATTATATTGTATATATAAAAACATTGAGTATTGTGTATATATATTTCTCTTTCTAAGGGATTGAACCCATCTATTTGAGAACCTGATTTGAGATAACAAACTTGAAATTATGCAGCAATAAGGTAATAAACAACTGCAGAAATGCACCCTATGTCTTAGAAAATTAGAATGGACTTTGAAAGTGCATATGTACTAATGAAACATTGTTTCTCTATTTTTTCTTTTTCTTTTTCCTCCTTATGTTTTCTCTTCTCAATTCAAATATGTTGTATCATATTTATATATTGTTTACCCTATGAATCCTCCCCTATGCCAACCCTTGTCTCTCTGTGACTATATATAATAATTATTATTACCACCATATTGTCACGAATGACATGTATGATTTCTTGTGTCAAATAATGTCCTAATCAATCGCACTGGTCCCTCCTCACCTCTTTCTACCCTCTCACTGTCTATTGGTGACTGTATTTGATCATTGTAATACTTAAGGCCCTGACTTGAAAAAGGCTAGTGGATATAGCCAAAACACGTGTCGTCACAGAAGGGCAATCAGACCAATTAAAACTGTCTATTTGCACGACTGGATTTGGTGCTGTCTTTTATCAGAGTCTTTTGAATCATATAACCTATACCGGTGGCTTAATTGGCTTTTTTAACCACAACTCAGACTAGACGCGACTTGGAATTTAATCTTCTATCTTTGAATAATTGTACCCGTAACTTACATCTGTCGCCTTGACAGACTGTGCCTACAAAGCCATAATTTGAATGTAATCGTTACACTGGCTTCAGTCTGCGGCGGACACTACTATTACAAAAGGGACAACATGGCAGAATATCTTTGTAACCGTCAAAAAGAACCAGCCAATTTATTTACACCAAGAGGCAATAATACACATGCCTTCTTTAACCCAACTACCAAACAAGAAGATTTATGCTCATTGTTTTTCAAACTAGAAAGACTCTCTAAAAAAGAAATTGACAAGTACTGGGAGATAGTCTCATTGGAGAATTATATTAAGAATGAACTTATCCCAAGAGGATTACGGATCCTAATCTTTCCTAACTTTAGTAACGACTTAGATAATGATCTTGTGTACCTTTGGGAGAAGAACCTAAACTGCAGCTCGAAAAAGATGTTAGAACTCCTGATCGAACATGCTACCAGGGAACATAAGCGAATAATTGAACAAATTGATAAGATGAAGAATGAAATTAGTGAGACAAAATCATTGGAAGCAACAAAGGAAAAGAATTATAATATAATGCACGAAATTTTGAAAAGTTACCAAGATGAAATCAAATTGAGAAAATTGCGGAAGCATTACAGAGATGAGAGAGACTACATGGAAGACAGAGTCTATACTTTCTAAACTAAATATAATCAATATATAAAAGCAGGATCCAAAGCAAGCACACCAAATACATCCTCAGCAAGCTCAGATACAGACTCTGAAGGAGAAACAATCACCATAGAGAAGGAAATCTCAGAACCACTGAACAAGAACAAAAATCAACAAGGCTATATGAACCAAATAAAATGCTACAAAAAAGGTAACCGAAAACAAATACCCAAGCAGGTCCGTTTTCAACTACCAACGAATGTAGCACCTACGCTACTTACACAAGGAGGCGAGGAAGGCGGGGGGTACAAGACCCAACCAATCAAGAAGCTCAAGGAAGCACAAACAGAAGATTCACCCGAGCGAGTGCGAAAGAGTACAACAGGAACAAATAGGCCCGGACCTTGTCATCAACCTATCTAAGAGAATACTCACCGAAACTGAAAAAAAACCTATTGAACAAGGGATTGTCATTTGCACCAACTAGGGGTTTCAATGATATCAATATCCATTTATTCAAATTTGTATGTCAATTAAAACTCAAAAGGTTTTTTGCAACTAAGGTACCAAGCAATTATGAGAAGCCAGCACAAACGACTCAAAGTGACCACACAATCCAAGAAATTGAAGAAATACACCTTTTGAGATCCATTGGCGAATCAGAAGAATACGACATACTCCAAGTCCTTCGGGAATTAGATATACAACCAGATATGCTACTGAGCAAAGAACTGAAGCCTAAATCAAGATTCGTGCCTCAACTAGCACCGGATAACATCATAGATGCTTTTTATAAAGCTGTCACAGAAGACTTCTACAAACTGAAGAATGAGAAAACTAGAAAGACCGCAATGCACAACTTGTCCCTGCAAGAAAAAATGGCCTTACAAGATCTAGCATCAGATTTATCTATAGTAATAAAGGAAGTAGATAAAGGGGGCAACATTGTTATCATGGAGAGACAGGACTACCTGCAAATGGCAAGGCGATATCTGGAAATACGGGGATGTTATAAAACACTCAACTGATCCTAAAAAACGAATTTTGCTAAAACTGGAGCAGGAAATAATGGACTGGCATAGAAAGGGTCTTCTAACTGATGATGAGAGAACCTATCTGTATATTAAAGAACCAGTAACTCCCACTATGTATTTTTTACCAATAGTACATAAGGTCTTTGACAGAATACCTGAAGGCCAGCCCATCCTAAGTGGCATAGGATGGGCAACGTAAAACATCTCACAATATCTTGACAACATCTTGAGACCAAGAGCAAGCAAGTTGAAAGCATACTTAAAGGATACCACTGATGTCATTCTTAAACTCAAAACCATTGAATGGAAAAAAGACTATCAACTGGCAAGCCTGGACGTCAAAGCACTTTACACGTCCATTCAACATCATTACACAATTAAGACCATAGTCCATACTTTCAAAGAAGACTCGTTGTCACTTTATCTTCAAGTGGCAATGATCAAGGAAATGCTTGAATTAACCTTTGAATGCAATATATTCACTTTCAATAATATCTTCTACCAACAAACGAAGGGTGTGGCAATGGGCACTAAGTATGCCCCGGACCTAGCAAACCTCTTTATGGGGTATTTGGAAGACATCGTCATCTATCAGGATCCAGCTTATCAGAAACAACTACTCAGATGGATGAGATACATAGACGATGTTCTCATTGTTTGGAAGGGCACTGCAGTTGAATTTAACGCTTTTGTAAACCGCATCAACAACAAAACGTTTGGAATAGAGTTTTCGGGAACCTGTGACACCCGCTCAGTCAACTTTCTTGATCTAACAATTTATGTCGAACAGAATGAACTGAAGACACATACATATAGAAAACCAACTGAAGTTAATTCTATACTACATGCCAAAAGCTGTCACCGGAAATCTACCATCCTTAACATACCTACAGGAGAATTTATTCAGGCAAGACGTAATTGCTAAACCTCTGCAACATTTGCCAAAGAATGCACTCTACTCCAATCCAGGTTCATTGCCAGAGGATACCCAGAAGATTGTATCAAGAAAGCGATGAATAGAAGTAAATGATTGACATAACAACAAACACTAACACCTAGCACCAAACAGACTGAACAATCCACAGTGGGGTTCATCACCAACTATAGTAGCAACCATAAACTATTGAACAAAACCCTACACAAGCATTGGCATCTCCTTAAACTGGACGAAAACATTCAAAATTATATTGATGACAAACCACGTATCATTTTCAGAAAGGCGGAAACTCTGAGGAACAAATTGAGCCACTCACTATTACCAGATCCAGCAAAAACGAGTAATTTAAACTGGTTACAGTCATCTACCGATGGTTTCAGAAAATGCGGAAATTGCACAATGTGCAAATATGCTCATGAAAAAACCAACTTATTTAAAGACTCTCTCAATAATGAGTTTAAGATCCAACAAACAATTAATTGTAGAACTAAATATGTTGTTTATGGCATTGTCTGTGTATGTAACTTGGTTTACATTGGAAGTACTATTAGAGAACTCAGGATACGCATACGAGAACATTTAGCCAAAATTGGAAGCCAAGACCAGAGACTCCCGCTGGCCACCCATTGGCAAGAAAAACACCAGATGGCCAATAAAGCAGATATTAAATTTATTGGCTTACAGAATGGGCAGAAGAGGAGGCAACAAAGAAAAAAAGCTGCGCCAAGCTGAGGCCAGGATTATCTGCAGATTTAATTTGACTGTGCAAGGCCTCAACAAGGACAATGAAATGGTGTCATTTCTATAAAAAGTTACCTTTTGAACTAATGTGCATGGTATATTGACTTTATGTATGTCGGGCTCAATACAAAAAGCTTCCTGTGAAAACCTTAGCTTAGTGTAACAAATACCCATGGCTTTCCATGGGTTCCTAGATTACAGAGCTCGCATTTAAAAGCTACATGTTAATGAGCAAATATGAATGGTGCTCATTTAAGTACTTTTGGTACATTTCACGTAAAAAAAATGTAATACAAAACTTTATTGTCAGGAACATTCTAGTTCCACTACATAAACCTACGATTGATGACAAGTCTCCAATTATGATGACATTTTTCTTTTTCACCAGCGTTCATAATATATTTATTAGAATGTGAAATCAATATAGCACATAGAACCAACTCCCTAACCGTTTTAAATGGATTGGGCATTTAAAACCTGTGAATGTTGTTCCTAAACTTATCCGATTCCCAAAACATGGCGCTCAGTACGGCGACGATAAGGGAAACAGTAAAAGGACTACCGTCGCCGTTGTCATGACGAAAATGGCAACAGTAAGCACTAATATACAGACGCCATTCGGCACCTCGTAGAACTGACCGAAGCGCGAGAGCGCACTGATGTATGAGAGCGGGTAAGAGACCGTTTTTAAAGTATCTTTTGAAGCAAGTAGATATTTGTTTAAGCAGCAATGACAAGCAAATAATATGTTTAGCGGGCTCGCGTATCCACGAGCTAACCACTTAACGCTACATACGCAGGGTCTTCCTTTTGAAAGTCAGAACCGTTGGCAATCAGTAGTCTGTGATGAAGGAAACACGAAAAATAGAACTAACAGGCGAACCCAATACAATACTTTACATGTCCAATTTTACGAGTTAGCAATGATGTATGCAACTCGTTCGGGTTATTTGAATAAAACATGAACGCATAGAATAACGGACTATTTGCTTTCACGTGTAAACCTCTAAACAAGTGTTACAAAGATAGTACGCGACATTCACACTAATAATACCTGGAGCTGGAAACTCTGGGTTTTTTAAAATGGTCCATGAAATTGACACGGAAAGACAGATATCTCTACTTATATTGTACGACCTCAACTAATATCGAAATTTGAGGATCTATGCTCATTATATTGTATATATAAAAACATTGAGTATTGTGTATACATATTTCTCTTTCTAAGGGATTGAACCCATCTATTTGAGAACCTGATTGGAGATAAACTGAAATTATGTAGCGATAAGGTAATAAACAACTGCAGAAATGCACCCTATGTCTTAGAAAATTAGAATGGACTTTGAAGGTGCATATGTACTAATGAAACATTGTTTCTCTATTTTTTCTTTTTCTTTTTCCTCCTTATGTTTTCTCTTCTCAATTCAAATATGTTGTATCATATTTATACATTTTGTACCCTATGAATCCTCCCCTATGCCAACCCTTGTCTCTCCGTGACTATACATAATAATTATTATTACCACCATATTGTCATGAATGACATGTATGTACATGTGTGATTTCTTGTGTCAAATAATGTTCTAATCAATTGCACTTGTCCCTCCTCCCCTCTTTCTACCCTCTCACTGTCTATTGGTGACTGTATTTGATCATTGTAATACTTAAGGCCCTGACTTGAAAAAGGCTAGTGGATACAGCCGAAACACGTGTTGTCACAGAAGGGCAATCAGACCAATTAAAACTGTCTATTTGCACAACTGGATTTGGCGCTGTCTTTTATCTGAGTCTTTTGAATCATGGTCTCGATATAGTCAGTGGGGTTCGATCCTTCCTCCCCCTCCGGGAGTCCCACAATACGTATATTGTTCCTTCGTGCGCGTCCTTCGCCCTCCTCAGCCCTGTTTTCCAGGTTGCTCACTTGTTGCCGCAGTGCATGGATCTCCGAGGCGTGCGACGCACAGGTGGTGTGTTCGATTTCACTTCTTTCTCTAGTTCGCCGGTGCATTCCACTATTGACCTTACATCTTGTCTTAATAAGTTAACGTCCACTTGTACTGCATCAATTTCGGACTCTAGCGACTCTTTGAGTGTAGTCATTGCTGCTTCCAGTTTTGTTTCCCATGCCACCTTCAAGTCTGCAATCGCCTCTAGAATCTGCTGGTCACTATGTGCTGGTGATGTATCCATCTGCTAGCTCCTCTCTTTGCTTCTGGCTTCTTCCGTTATTTGTGGCGTTTTTGTGAATTCCTCCATTGTGGATGGCCTCCCCTTTGTCTTGGGTAACTTAGATGCCATCGCGATATGTCCAGGCATCGCAGCCCGAGGCGACCAGGGTCAAGGTATCGTGTACGTGTACACATGCCTGCCTGCCCGGTGCTAGGTGCCATTGGGGGCTGTCGACTATGTTGGCCAGGGGCAGGGTGCGGCTTCTTAGGTGTAGAATTCTTAGATGGTCATTTTCGGCTCTAGAGTCCTCTGCCTTTCGCCCTCACTCGGGCCGCGAAGCAGTGGCCGCGCTTCCTGGGTCCGATTTTGACCTGTGCCCCTTATTTCCCGGGGGGGGGGGAAAGAGTCCTTCTCTGCCCGTGTCAGTGGTTACTTCGTGTGCATACAGGGCGGTATTCTGTGTGATCTCCTCATGTGCCCGTGCCAGCTACAGTCCCTTTTGTCATTCCATGGTGTCCTGTCACCTGTGCACTGGCTGCATTCGTCCTCCTGTGTGAGGCACTGGCTGTGTCTTGTCTATTTAGTCCTGTGTTCGTTAGTATTCAAGATGGCCCCTCTCTGTTAGCCTCTTGATTTTGTGCTTTGTGTCCCACTTTGGATTTTATATCATAAATGCCTTACTTGGGGCCTCTTCTGCTGGTCTTCAGGACGCATGTACTGCTATCTTGTGCCTCCTCGAGCGTCTGTTTTAGCGCTGCACCGGGAGGAGCTGCCACACTGTTTTGCTGCATCTTCCTTCCTGTTCTCACTTCGCAGCGTGCGTTCTATGGCACCTGGTTTGTGTTGCAGATCCCATTCCATTTGGTTCGCCTCATATGGCCCTTGCTTTTAGGCTCTGTATTTATCCTCATCAGTGTTTGTGGCCAGATCCCCAGCGCAGTGTTGTGAGTGTTGCAGCTGCCTAATTAGGTCCAGCTGACATTCATACCGCCTTGGTAGTCCCTGTATTACAGGCAGCACCGTAGGGGCAATGCAGTCTTCCCTCGCCAGAGGGGCCCGCTTTCATGTGCTCCGTCCCTTGCAGTTCCGGATGGTCCGTAGTATGCCTTCGTGCTGCTGGATCCTGTGATTGTGGCTCTGTGTGTGTTTGCTCCGGTCCTCACACTGCGTGTGACTGGGGCAGGCGCACCTTTACTTCCAGCATGCGCTTCCTCCGGTGCCCGTCTCGTTCCTCAGCTTGGCGCTTCCCAGTCACATTTCTTCTTGTTGTCGGCGTGGAGCTTCGCTCCTCCATCCACGCGGAGTTCGTTCTGCCTGGGTCCTTTGTTAGCTCAGGCGGCCATCTTGTCTGGGCATTTTCTTGGAGTCTGCATCTGTTTTTTTGCAAATATTTTCTCCTGCTTGGTGCGGTTCCAGTTCCAGTTTAGCTCGTTTGTTGCGGTCTGCTTTCCTACAGATATGCCTTTGTTTGGGGCCAGTATGCTGTAATTCTTTCAGGCGGGCAGTCAAGGTTATTTTCCGGATCTGCAGGAGCCCCAGAGCGACTCGACCACTCACATGGCTAGTTAGCCACGCTCCACCACTTGCGGTCGTAATTACTTCATCAAGTGCTGCTCATATTGCTTGGACATAGTCCGTACGTTACAAAGAGGTATTGGAGGTTGCGGTACTGGTCGCTTCCTCTCATTCCAATGGCTCTATGGAGTGTACTGTACTCGGCTTATGTTGAAGTCTCAATGGTTGGGGTATCTGGCATCCTAGTTGTTCATGGGATGCTTAACCCCTTTGCCTTTACATGTTGATTGTCCCTCATATTGTTAATTGGATATGTTCTTGGTTGTCACTCAGATGGTTTAATTAACTTTGTATGGGCCGCTTATCGCACTGTTGCTCGAATGGAATCTTACATGCATTTTATTTTATTCTTATGCTTCTTTCATAGTGTATTTTATCTGTTGGTGGTTTTGTTTTTATATATCACAAAAGGATCTTGGAACTGAACATGTTAAAACAAAATGAGTACTTGTCTCAAATTGCTGGGTCTTTTTTGTGTTTGAAAAAAATAAGGAAAACAAAGTAATTATTTTTCCATTAGTTTCATATTTTGGTCCTACCATGTTTTTCCAGCTCTGTTTTTCATGATTACATGCTTGAGCCTTTTTCTGAGGCAGTCATTGTCACAACGTAGTTGTGTAGCGTTAGTCTCACGAGAGCGGCTTCGGCCTCACTCTTGCAAGACTTTGCCCAGGCACAGGCAAGGCGCTGTGTAGAGCGCGAAGAGGGGACGAGAGTGAGCTTGGAGAGAGTCGTCGCACAATGGCACTCCTCCTGCAACTGGGGACATACCCCATTAAGACATTTCAGCTGGATTTACTAGCAACTATATAAAAATACCAAAGTAAGTAATGTGGACAGTGCATTCAACTGTCTTCCATGTAAATAAAGTTCATGCTGAATAAAGGAGTCACTCGAATCTACTAGTTGAGCATCCCTACCAGGCCACAACATAATTGGCGACGAGGACGGGATTAGAGTACCAGCCACGCAGAAATACACAGAAGAAACATGCAAAGAGCAACACCACCGCCAGTGTTTCTACAGACTCCAGGTAGGCCAGCGATTCTTTGGCCCCAGTGGGGACTACTATTAACAACGTATGTGAATATCTTGGGGGGGGGGCGGATTAAGCCCCAGGAAGGAAGAAGGCGATGCTGCTGAACACAATGGGGGCACAAGGGCAGAGAATATTTACTGCATTGAGGCCTAAACTGATCGAGGATGAAGAATGTGATGTATATAAGGAAGATAGTTAAGAGATTCTCCAATAGAGAAAACACTGTACTACACAGAATAACGTTTTACACCAGGTAGCAGGAGAATAGGGAGCCAGGAGAAAACAGAGCCAGTAGATGACTATGTCACAAGACTGCAAGAAATTGAGGAATTATGTGAGCTTGGGAACAACACAGAAAATATGATATGCGACATGCTGGTAGTGCACACAAATAGCAAGAAAGTGCAAGACAAGTACATACTAGAAAAGGAACTGCAGTTAGATAAAGCCATTCAGATCACCAGAGCGGCAGAGACAACACTCAGGTGCAAGGAAATTGTGGAAAGTTTTCAGAGTGCGGAGTTGATAGAGGGAATAGAGTAAGGCCCAGGAATGACGCTAGAGAAGAGAGAGACAGACAGAACCAATGAAATATCACAGGCATGCAAGCACCCATCAACTTGTGAATGACAAGGTGTGGCCAGCCAGAGGTAAAGAATGCAAAAACCTCAATAAAATTAGACATTTGGCCATGGCATATCACTGGCTAGAAGGAAAGTGACTACCATAGATGCAATAGGAGAAATGGTGGAAGATTAATCATCAGAAGACGATAGACCCACAATCATTATGGAGAGCAGTAGAAAGAAAAGGGAAGCTAGAAAAGAGAAGCCTCACTGCCCTATAAAAGGTAGATGGGAATGAAACCAAAGTAAATGGTTTTTATTGATTTATACAACACAAACAACCAAATAATAAACAATAGTCATAGATGCAACAATAATATGATATCCATTGCCTCCCACCCCTGAGCTTACTCCCTTACTCCATTTCACCATTCTCTATAATATCCTCTAACGGTGTACTCTCTTCTGCGCCTGTCATGGAGTCATCTTCTCCAGAACCAGTCTGAGCCGTCTCAAACAGTGTGGCTACTAAATGCCTCCAAGCCATCAATGTCTCACTTAGGTCCCCCCTCCTGTTAACTGCTTTGCTCCACACCGCTGTCTCTGTCTCCACCCACTTCTGAAGGTCGTGCCACCACACTTTCACCCTCGGTCTATTGTTAGCTTTCCAGCCCATGGCAATCCTGCACTTGGCTAGTATGTAGGCCAAGTCGTTAAGTTTACCCACATGTTTCAACTTGCGCAGCCTGGGAAACCTCCCCACCATGCACGCCCACAAAGATTCCACTTCCAGTTTAATCCCTTTCTCATTCAGGCGGTGGGCCACCTCCCCCCAAAGTCTCCCTATTTCAGGGCTTGCCAGAACATGTGTATCATTCCCACATTAACTTCTCCACATTTAGGACAAGTTTGTATCCCCGCATTCTTGAATCCCGCAATCCTCTGAGGGGTCATGTATGCCCTATGGGTAATATACAACTGGATTTGCTGCAATCTCGCATTTCTGGACACTTTTTTATGATACCTCTGGCCTCTCATGCACAACCCATCACCCATCGGTTCCCTGGCTTCCTCTTCCCAGTCCCGTCTCAACTGGAGCACCTCTTTACCCACCCTGGACATGAGCAGCTCATAAATTCGGGAGACCTTGTGGCCTCCATCTGACATGTCATAGATTATTTCAATGGCCTGTCCAGCTGACCCTCCAGTACTATATCTGCCTATGTATCTTTTACCATTCACACCAATCTGGTGAAAGTGATATATTGTCCGCGGTGCAGACCAGTGTTTTCTACCAGCGTATCAAACTACACCGCCTTCCCATCCTGCCATATATCCCTGAACGTTGCAATGCCATTCAGGTCCCACTGTCTCCGGATTATCTTTCGCAGTTGCTTATCCTACCCCGTCAATGCTACTAACGGTATCTCTGGGGAACACGATGTAGGGTTCTCCATTGCCCGGCAAGCTCTCTGTCATATTCTTCCCCCCCCCCCATTCTAACATTCTTGCGTGTCCCTCTAGTCGTGATTTTGGCAACCAAATCCATTCCTTCAAAAAGAATGGGGCACATTCCGCCTTCAGTAATCTATACTCCGGTGTCGAGTCATCTGATAGCCACCTGGCCACATATTGTACTTGACTAGCTAGAAAATAAATCTCAAAGTTTGGCAATTTAATGCCCCCCTCCCTATCATATGTGTTTTGTAATTTCTATAGTGCTATCCTATTTCTAGTGTTGTGCCATATAAATCCCCTGCACAAGGTATGTTCCCGAAGAACTGCAGCAACCTAGGCAACACCACCATCTTTAACAATGCCACTCTCCCCATCATGGTGAGGGGGAGCTTGGCCCAGAACTTCATACTGCGTTCAATATTAGTCACCGACTTCTCTGTGTTATGTTTATATTCGACCTCGGTTGTATGATATACATCAATCCCCAGGTATCTAAAGGCCACAGTCTCCCATTGTATTTGGAGTAACGGCAGCTGTTCACTGTTATTCCGGAAAATGATGCGCATCTATCCATCACTTCCAATACGCATTCTACATTCTCCTCAGGGTATCTCAAATATAACAACATATCATCAGTATACATTGAAATCATATGTAGCCCTCCCTTCGTAGGAATTCCCACTTCTCCGAAATGATGCCTCAAATATATCGCATGGGGCTCTAGAGCTAGAATAAACAACATCGGGGACCACAGGCATGCCTGTCTGGTGCCCCTACCAAGTTGCCACCGAACAGAGATGATCGCGCCCATCGTAAATCGAGCCAGTGGCGCGCTATATAACAGATGCACTCTCCTCAAATACACTGGCCCCATCCTGTAATCTTTTAAGGCAGCCTTCAACCAAGGCCATTTGACAGAGTCGAAGGCCATCACTGCATCCAATGATATTATTGCAACCTCTTGTGAGTCCTTCTCCGTTTGTTCAATGATATGATGGAGCCTCCTTAGGTTATCAGATATGTTGCTGTGCGTGACATACCCCGTCTGATCGGGATGTATAAGTCTATTAATGACCAGTCTCAACCTGTTTGCCAACACTGCAGTATCTTGCTGTCTTGGTTTAGCATGGACAGTGGTCTGCACGACCCGCAATCCATGCTGGACTTGTTAGGCTTAAGCAGCGTGATGATAATCACCTCCCTCAGAGATTCTGGCAATATCCCTTTTTCCAATGCTTCATTGAACATCGCCAGCAGCGGGGGGAGCAGTTCCGCCCTGTATGTTTTATAAAATTCACCAGGGAGTCTGATTGCCCCCGGGGCCTTGCTGGTAGGTAAGAGCTTGATCACTGCCTCCAATTCCTCTAAGGTAATTGGGACCTCTAGGTTCTCCCTTTCTGATGTCTCCAGTTTGGGAAGGCCAATGTCTTCCTGTGTCTATTATATCCGTCTCCGCCTTCCGCCAGTATCTGCATACAGTTGCTGGTAAAACTCTACAAATCCATTGTTCACTTCCCTTTGAGTGTCGAGTGTTTGTCCATTTTTGCCCCATATTGCTCTAATTGTTTGCCTAGGCGTCTCACATTTGTATAACCAGGCCAGCAACCTGCCCGTCTCATCCCCCCCTCTTCCCCCCGCATGCTGTCTTTCCACATATTATTTGTAGTTCAAGTCTCGATGCCTGTGAGCTGTGTGAGCGCTTTAAAAATGTAAAATAAAATAAAAAAATTAAATTAAAAATTTACATAATCTCCCCCAGTATTCCTCGCAATCTTGTTGCAACCTTCCAATGGTCCCTGCCTCCTCTGGGGAGTGCCCTTCCTTGAGTATAATTTCCTCCAGTTTCTTCTCCACTGTATGTAATTCTCTAGTGATCTCGCCCTGCAGCCCTTGGGATTTAGATATTGACGCTCCCCTCACTACCACCTTAAATGCCTCCCATAATGTGCCAGCTGACTCCACACTCCAGGTATTGTGTTAAAAATATTCTACTATCTCTTTTTTCAGGTCCTCTCTAAACATTGTATCTTTCAAGGCCTCCGCCCTAAGTCTCCAAGTCGGTATCCGTGCTCCGGGTGGAGAGTACTGCCACTCCACGGTCAGTGGCGAATGGTCCGATACGACTCTCGCTTTATATTTTGAGCGCACTAGTTCTCCTGTCAGTTCCGATGTGGCAAACATATAGTCCAGCCGTGTATATAGGTCGTGTGGTGCCGCGTAGTGGGAATATTGCCTATCCCGTGGGTGGTGCATCCTCCATATATCCACTAGATGAAAAACTCCCAATATGGTTCTAAGGGCCTTGGCTGCTGGGGTGGGCTTCACCATCTTACTATCTGATCTATCCACCTTGGGATCCAGTGTGCAATTGAAGTCCCCCCCCATGTAACTGCCCCCCCCCCATGTATGGGCTGATCTTGCCATATAAGGTCTTGAAGTAGCCTACTGTGTCCTGGTTCGGGGTGTACATGTTGATGATACTCAACTCTCTATTTTCCACTAGGCCCTTTATCAGTACCATCCTCCCATCAGGCTCTATGGTAGAGTGTAACATCTTAAATGGGACATGTGGCGCTATCCACGTAATAACTCCTCTAGCGTATGTTTAGTACGTCGATCCTGCCTCTCCACTTCCTTCCCACTATTTCCTACTTCTCTTTCGTACGGTACGTTTCCTGTATTAGAGCGATATCAATTCTCTGTCGTTTCAAATACATAATGACCTTATTTCTCTTCAAATAACTATTGAGCCCCCTGACATTCCAGATAGCTATCTTCAGGTCTCCCATTTTATGAATAACCCGTCCCACCCTTTTCCTCCCTTGTCATCCGCTCTATGCGCAATGGCGTGTAGGTGTAAGTTCGTTCCTTTAACCCCCCTTCAAACTCCCCACCTCCCTTCCCTTGCCCCACCTTACCGACCCCAACAGTTGCAATCCCACCTGCCCCCCTCCAACTTCCCCAAACTGTTGCCCAGCTCCATCCCTGGATCTCAGGCTAACCCGCATCTAGCCCTTTTCTCAGTACAACCGATACTCTGTACTCAGCGGGGGATACTACCCTAACAGTATCCCAACTAAACTACCTCCAGGGGATGGTAGCATGTCTCCTGGTGCTGTGCCTCCTACTATGCGCTAACAGCACATTACAGTTTAGGACCATATAAACTATCGTATTGATCTCCTATGCAATCTATTATAATCCAGTCCCAGTGTCACTATATGTGCCGTACTTATCTCTCATATTGTCCCCTTGTGCATCAGTGCAGCACTGACAAGGTGCCGGTTCACTTTTCTGTCGCACTCTCCTTCTGATCTTCCACTCCCATCGGACAGTTCCTCGAGTCCAGCCATGAAGTCACATCCTCTGGTAATTCTAAGAATAGCGCTTTATTCTTATGGAGCACCTTCATTTTTGCCAGATACAGCAGCCATATCTGTAGCCTGCCTCACGTAACCTCCTCTTCACTGCCACATAATTCAAGCGTTGCCTCTGCACCATGAGTGTATAATCCGGGTACGCAGTGATGGTCGCTGACGCTCTACTTATCGTTCCTCCTTTGCGGAAATTCTCCAGGACCTTCTCTCTGTCTTTGTAGTTCAAGATCTTGGCGATGATAGGTCGCAGCGGGGCCCCCGGCGGCGGCCTCCTCGACTGGGACCTGTGTGCTCTTTCCACTGCGAACCCTTGGCTTAGCGCTCCACCTGATATCTCCTGCAGCAGCATGTTTTCAACATAGTTTGTTGGGTCTGATCCTTCTTTGCCTTCCGGAAGCCCCACAATGTGGACGTTGTTTCTACGAGCACGTCCTTCCGCTTCTTCGGCTCCATTCTCTGCATCTGTTGTTGCAATATGTGGACTTCTTTTGCGTTAGTCGTGCATGTGCTCGTGTTGGCTTTCACCTCTTTTTCAAGGGTTCCTGTGCACTCGGCCAATGCTCGTGCATCTTGTCACAGCAGATTCACATCTACACTTACTGCATCAATCTTAGACTACAGCGCGGTCCTCAAGTCCGAGATAGCAGTGCCCATTTTACTTTCCCATGATGCTTTTAGTTCAGCTATGGCATCTAGTATCTGTTGGTTGCTGAGCGCCGCTTTCTCGCGTGCCCTGGCCCTTTCCGCTGGCCCCCTTCGTCGCTTGCGGTGACTTGGCAAACTCCTCTATGGTAGATTGTTTCCCTTTGACTTTGGCCAGTCTGGACGCCATCCTCGCTTGTGTAAAGGGCCACTAGTCCGATTCCGCCCATAAGCAGGGCGCTCCTTGCTATTGAGGGCACTTTTTCCCGAGCTGTAACCGATATGGGAAGTAGTGTATCGTCCACACGCATGCGTCGGACGGGTGCTGCCTTATATTTAAAAAAAGGGGGAAATCTGCACTAGACGTCTAGGGCAGATTTCCCCCTTTTTTACTGGTCTTAATGAACAAGCCCCCCTTCCGTTGGCTAAATCTAAGCCTGCATTTTTCTTAGATACCAGAATTTGACATATCGAATTGAGAAACACCGCCTGTACAGACGACATTCTGCCATCTAATAATTTCTTTGTCATGACGCCACCTTACTAAACTAGGTAGGTCTCCCTTTTGCAGTGCCCTATTTCATTTGACCCGGTCCTTGATCACCTTTTAAAAATACCTTCATTTTAAACTCCTTTAGGTGCACATGTCCACACTTTAATTGCCATTGTCTATACCAGAATCAGTGTCCTGACGATAGTTCGGTGCCTAGAGCGGTTCTGCTTAGCCCACGCAGTACCTGCTCTAGTTCCACTTCTCACCGAACCAGAAACACTGAATCTATGTGTCGACAATGATTGCGTACCGCTATTTATGCAGCAGTACATGAAATAAGTCACTTTTTCATACTAACCCACACATATGCATATTGATTTGTGTTCTGCATACCTTGCGTGCCAAATAGGCACATGTCTACTTTTAAATGTGTGTCTATTGAAGAAATTAAATTTTGTTTAGATATATCTATTTCTTGTGATCTTTTTGGCTAGGAAATGTTAATCTAGCCTCACTGCAAATACAGGGACACCTCCTGTGCGCCAATGACAAGAGTAGCCTTTGACTCTATTCTCTCTTTTGCTAGTGTTCTCAGGATTCTTAAAAACAGCAGCAGGCAGAATAACACTCTTACCCTGGTAACAATGTTCACAGTATTCACAATATACAGTTCACCAGATTCTGAACACTCTCAGCCTGCATGGTATACTCTCCCATCAGGAACAAGGTCAGTCTTTCTTCCTCCAACCTGGTCAAGGGTAATATTATCTCTTCCCCTTATTTGCTCTTCTTGGCACAGCCAACTTGGTTCGCCCTTCACCTAGGTACTGTGTCTTGAAAGACCGCTGCGCAGTTCAGCTAGCAGCCCTAGAATACTCTCCTGCCAGGTACTGACTTGGGTCCCAGATCCCTTTACTTTGGCTCTTCACATATGGGTTGCAGACCCCTTTATTGGGTATGTAGTGTACTTCTGTTAGGCCCGGTTCACTAGTCTGCCAGGCATTCTCTTGTGTGCATAATTCTCTTGCTTTCTCAATGTTAGGGTCCCCGAACACTCTTACAACCTTGTAATATCTCTTGACTGAACCCAGTTAACTTTCCTTTCAGGCCTCTCTCTCAGTCTCTTTAGGGTGCTCTTTCACCCTCTCCGACCACAGCCTCTGGGTTCTCTGTGTGCCTTCCCGGTCCCCCTCTGCGTACCTTTGCACTTGGTCCGTGAGGGCTCTGGTCCTCGGCAACACCGGTACGCTTCTGCTGCTTCCCTTGGGCTCTTGTGGTCTTCTCTTGGCAGCTCCCCAGCTGATCTCTTCCAATGAGGGAGTCTCCCATTTCCCTTAGTCCCTTGCACACTGCTGGTGATCAACGCCCCCCCTTTTTGAGAGGCACGCTGGGCTCGATACCCCCAGTGAGGGAGACTCCAGCTTCCCTCAGTTCCCCACAGGCTGCTGGTGTTCAATGGTTCCCCCCTTTTTGGGAGGCACACTGGACTTCTTGGTTCCCCCACACGAGGGAGACTCCAGCTTCCCTTAGTTCCCCACAGGCTGCTGGGGATCAAGGGTTCCCCCTCTCTCTGGGTAGTGCAGTGGTCCACTGCCCCTTCTGCTCCATCGCAGGATTCTGGCTCCCTGCACCCCCAGGGAAGCCTTGACAACACTTCCTGGTTTCACTCCTCTATTTCTACTCTAGATGGACCAATCAGAAACCAGCAACCACTAAAGTGATCCCTGTGGTTCTCAAAGGTGATCCTCATGCTTCTGTGCCTCTCCCTCGTCACAGTACTGATCTTCTGGCTTCTTTGTGGGTCAATGTAGTGCCCCCTCATCACAGTACTAGGAAGTGGATCTTCACTTGGGTAACTCCTCATCCCAGTACTTACTAGGGGAATGCTAGCATGGCAATATCCCATGACTCTACGAGGTCCCAAAAAGGGGTTTGGGTTTAGGTGAATAGCGGGAATTCTGCATTCTCGCAGGGGCAATCGTCCCCGGTCCCATGAAGAGTCCCCCCCCAACGAGATCCACCCACTGAGTACTAGCCCCAGGGGGAATATAGGGTAGCGACCTCACCTCCCTGGCATCATGGAAAGGGGCCTCCCCCATGGAAGCAGTGACAATATCCTGGGATTTGTCACATACCCTTCCCCTCGAGAGTAAGACTCCCCCATCTAGTACTGAGGATGTATTTTCCTGGGGTTTCTCACAGGGAATTATATTTAGCATTATCACCTCACTACCTAGCATTTCTGACCTCATTTTGAGTCTAGTTATTTGAGCCATCCATTGATTTTGGGTACTGTGCTACCTATGATCAATTGGGTCAGAAAATTGGGAATTACTGTTACCTTGACCCATAGTTTCTCCCCCATGATGTTGATGATGATTCGGGTCTGGGGACACCTCACCACGTGACCATGGACCTACCCGGCTCTTTCTTTTCTATCCTGTCTCCACCCTTGGGGATGTAGTTCTGATTTTATGGTGCACCCCCCCTCCCACTATCTAGTTAGGCCCAGATTCTCTTTCCTTGAAGGGTGGTGGGTACTCTGTATTGAGTTTTATTTCCTGAAAACAAAAAGGTGTTGTGGTCTTTCCTACCTTTATCTTCCCTCCTCTTAAATGTATTTGCTTCTGGATTTCCTTCCCACTGTGTTATTATCTCATGGGGTTGGGCACAGAGGATATTAGTGAAGGGTGGTTTGGTAACCAACTTTTTAGCTTCCTCAGCGTGACTGTGAGCTTTAAATGAGGAGATAGTGGAGACATTAATTCTATTAGAGGGGAAATCCTTCACCTTGTGACCAAACTCCCCACAAGAGAACCTTTTTTTTCTAGAGTATGAGATGGGGTTATAGAAGATGGTATCTCTTCTTCATCTACTTCGAGGGTGTAGATTACTAGTTCACTATCCCTGAATTTTGTGGGCGTCTTTAATTCCGGGGAACCATAATATTATTTATTTGCATTTATAAATAAATACAATTTATTAAGGGGTTGTTATTAGGACAGACATTTTCACTCCTCCTGTTCTAAAGGGCATTACCCTGGAGGAAACCCAAATTCTTCCCACGAGGGTCTGGTTCCTCTCTTATAGGAGATGAGATATAGAGGATTGTATCTCTTCTTCTTCATCTCCTACTTCGAGAATGTTGATATCTGGATATTTTTCTTCCAATATAGGGAACTGTACTTGTGTAGATGGAATGAACAAAGGGTAGGCTTAATTTTCTTGCTCTTCCCCTGTATTATAGACAGGTTCCCCAACAGAGGATAATGGCGTTACTGAGGATTTAAAGGGGCTAATATTTTCCCTATCAGGTATCATCTCCAGGGTCTCCCTGGTCTGGAGAGTGATTTGGACATTCGCTCTAACTTTCTCGTGGCTATGAATGGTGTTCTCCTTTTCTTCAGGTCCAATGCTGTTGTCATTCCAGTGTGAGGACATTAAGGCCCTAGGCTCCCGGGTTTTGGGGTTTTCTATGGCTAGAGGGAGGACATTTTTCAAAGAGGTTAAGGTATGGGGAAGGTTGTTATTCTCTGACGAGGACTAATCCTCACCTTGATCGTGACCAGCCTCCTCTTCTGGGGAACACAATTGTTTTCCTGGGGTCCCCTTCTCTGCAGGTTGATTCTCAGGATGACCTTTTTCTCTCTGGAGCTGACTGGATGAGACTTCCCACAGGCTGTCAGATGTCCCACTACCTCACCCCTTTCAATCTTTATTGGGTTTGTCGAGAAGTTCAAGAGCACAAACTTCACCTCCACTCTACAAGCTAGGAGGGGTAGTCATTTCAGCTTTCTCGTTTCTCCAGATCACAAGGAGGTACAATGTAGATGACACAATTATGGGCAGGTTCTACCCACAGTTCTAGAGAAATTGTAATTGTATTTCTAGCAGGTACCAGATAATCTCAGGGACAAAAAGACTAACTTTTCCCCTTTGCTGCCTTCCACACTGGAAGTATAGCCTGGGAGGTTAAAAGATGAAATGTTGATTCCAAAATGGCCGCCGACAGGAGAGCACCATAATCGATGCTCTCCTGCCCTCCAACACCAAACCCAGGAGTTAATACCCTCCCCGGGCGTAAAGACTCAACAAGGTTTTGTGCAGTATAAGGACTGTGAAGGGAAAACCTTGTAAAAGCTGTACAAACCAAGGATTGGGGCAGATTCCGGCAAGAAAGAGAGCAGGCCTACTGCAGTGAAGAGACGCGTGAGGACCCGGCTGACCACTGCATAGCTACCCTATGAACCCCGCAGGCGTGAGACCCGATGTCTAGAGGGAAAAGCCACGCGGAAGACGAAGGGAGATTTGGGAAGGCCTCCTGAGGAGCGGGGACTCCCCGTACGGAAGGAAAGGGCGAGGTCCGAAAGTGACAATAGCGGTGGAGAGCCATAACGAGGTGAGAATGGGGAGGATGCCCGAAGGAGAGAGAACTTTCTGCGAGTAAGGAAAGGGCGAAGCCCGAAGGTGAGGAGAGCAGGGTAGAGCTGTGGAGATTGGCAGTGGGGCAACGGGGGACTGATAAGATCCCAGACGTGACGAGAGAAACAGAGACAGCCCCCCGTCATCACCCACCCTAGGAACAACAGCTGAAGCAAGGGCAATGGGTGCACGCGATTGGAGGTGTAGCACAGGAAATTGGTGAAAACCCCGGCCAACCCAGCAGGAGAATGAGGCGGAGGCAAACTTGGCGGGGGCAATCGACCCTAGCAGGCACTCGACAACTAGGTGGCGGTGTGCCTGGATCGGAGGCACAAGGCCCTAGATGTCCTGGAAAGAACTAAAGGTGGAGTCCAACGGAGATCACGTGACGGCCTGAAGGACATTCTTTTACGCTAAGGGGTCATGCACTAACGATGTCGAAGAACAGAGGAAAAGAGTCACACAGTCCAGCAAAAGGTGCTAAGGAAACCCAGGAAGGCACTATTAAAAAGTTATGGAGAAGAGATATGGAAAACCAGTCTGAGGGAGAAGGCAGCCCGGGAAAACAAGAGGACACAGAGCTTCAAGAAGAGGTCATGCAAGACATTCTAAGACAATATTTCCAAGACTTTGGGGATAAAATCGCTGGGACTGTGGATATACAGCCAGACAAGATCTGGGAGGACCTGGCATCAGCGCTACATGAGATAAAGGGAGACGTGAACAAACTTGAGGAAAGAGTGGACATGAACGAAGTGGCGCTCCAGGAACTGGCGAATGATGCACGGAAATCAGACAAACTGGTGGAACGCCTAGCGTGTGCTACCTACAACATGGAAATGCTGGCAGAGGATCTCGAAAATAGGTACAGGAGATCAAACATTTGTGTAAAAGGACTGACTGAAGATGTCCACGACAAATACCTCAAAGCGGCAATCCAGCAAATATTTGTAGATCTAATAGAGTTGGACAGTGATTCCGAACTAAAACTGGACAGAGTGCATAGAGTGGGCCCGTTATGGAAGGAACCAAGAGCTAGACCAAGAGACGTGTTTGCGGCCCTACACGACTACAGTCAAAAGGAAGAGATCCTGGAGGCGGCAGGAAAAGTGAAACAGTTAAACTACAACGGGTCAGAGCTACAGCTCTTCCAGGATCTATCCCAAATAACCTTGCTTAAAAGCAGGAAAAAGGGCCCGCTGGTGAGCTTTTTTCAGGAAAGACACTAGATATCGTTGGACATTCCACTTCGGCCTGGTATTTGAATGGGAGGGCTGGCAACATCGCACCACATCCTGCAATGAAGGGGCGAGCATACTTGGGCTAGAGGAGGAGGTGGCAGGACCCACAGGGCCCAAGATAAAAGAACAGGAGATCAAGAAGACTTGGGAATGGACCACAGTGAAGCGAAGGAACTATAAAATGATCCCGAGATTCCCGTGGCTACTTGAAAGAGGACACAAAACCCGAAAATGTTTTGATAAATTAGCCCGGGGAGGGCAACTGTTATTGTACTGTTGGTGTTGGGGCGGGGGGGGGCAGGGATGGTGGGATTTGGGATTGTTACATGTTCTTGGGTGAGCCCCCAGTTGGTGGGGCTGGGTTGCGGAACGGGCTTAATCGCTGAGAGGGTGAATCGGCAGGGGGGGGGGGGACTAGAGGCCGGTTGAGTCCACGGGCAGGAGGGTGAGACTGGGGGGGCCCAATCGAGAATCCAAGGTGTAGAAACAGTCCAGGATAGCCAACACCGATAACATAAGCATTATTTTGCTGATTATCAATGGTTTGAACTCCCCCCTGAAAAGGAAGAAATTAGAAAGATTCTTACAAAGGGAAAAAACACACGTGCAAGTGCGTGACAAGCACAAAATTAGATTTCAGGGTTATCGTCACATTTTTCAATCTAACGAGGTGAGGAAAAAAGGAAGGGTCCTGATAGCCTTACGAAACATCCCCAACATTACAGCTACAAAGTGGGAGAAAGATGACAGTGGGAGACACCTCGCAGAGGTCCTACAGGGGAAGGGGGAACTTTACACAATAGCTACGATATATGCGCCAAACTCGGGACAAGACGGGTTCGTGCAGCAGAGCAGAGGCCGGCTAAACTGAAAAGTTTGCTAACGGACAAATCATACTCTGAGGCAACTTTACTTTGTCTTGGGACCCGGTAGTGAACAGGAGTGCGGGCAGGGCGGGCACCCAGGGCAAACCCACAAGAGAATAGTGTGAGAAAATAAATATTTCACTAGTAGGTGCCTGGAGAGAAAAGAGGGGAGACACTAAAGGTTACACATTCTTCTCTCATGTCCATAGGACCTCCTCGAGGATAAATTATATGTAAGTATACCGGAGCATGCTGGGTATGGTAGCAGAGATTGAAGTGGGTGCAATAGCGTTATCGGACCACGTTCCCATTACAGTGAAAGTGAAGAGGAAACACCTACTCCCCAGGCTGTGGCAATGTAGATATCCTATCTATAACTTTAAAGAAGAGACACTGAGCGAGGAAATAAGAATAGGTATAGAGGAATTCTTCCAAGATAAAAACCTGGGAGACACAGAGCAAAACACGAGGTGGGATGGATTTAAGGCCACGATTTGAGGGAAGGTTATTGTTGTGAAAGCCCAAAAAGATAAAGAGAGGAGGCTCTTGAAAAGAGAATTGGCGGTAAAATTGAAACAGGTCATGTCCAAAATGGGGGTTAGAGATAGCGGAGAAACACAGAGGGATTTCAGGGCCATAAAGGGACAACTGGAAATTCTGCAAACAAGGGCAGCAGAATGTGCACTCCTGTATCTTAAACAGAAATACTATGTAAAGACTAACAAGGCGGACAGCTTGCTGGCCAGGTTATTAAGGAGAGAAGAGAAAGCTAGAACCATAGTAAGAATTTAATTAAAAAACAGAGGGGGAGAGCACAGAGTTGGCCGACATAACCGGGGAATTCTCTGTGTTTACTCAGATTTGTATGAATCTGATTATCCCCTAGATCAGACCTAAAAGGAATATTTGGAGGGATGCAATCTCCCAGTACTATCAGAGCAAGACAAGTTTGGCCTAGACCAAGATATTACAGTGGAAGAGGTCCGTAGAGCCATAGTGTCACTGCCGACCAACAAATCCCCAATGGCTGATTTTTACAAAACATACATGGAACAGTTAATTCCACACCTAGTCCAGATGTTCAACAATTTTGGGGAGGTGGAAAAAATAATGCCAATGATGGAAGAGGTGAAGGCGGTCTTGCTCCCGAAGCAAGGAAAAGATCTGGCAGGCTGCAAATCAAACACGCCTATTGCCCTAGTTAATACAGATGCAAAGATCTATACAAAAATACTGGGGTCCAGGATGGACCATCTCCTCCCGAAACTCAGCGGTACTGACCAATCTGACTTTATACGGGGTAGGCAAACATGAGATAATACCAGAAGAATAGCAAACCTAATAGAAATGGCTAATAGAAAGAACACTCTAGCTTTCTTGATCACTTTAGATGCTGAATAGGCTTTCGATAGAGTGGAGTGGCAATTCTTGTTTTCCACTATGGACAAAATGGGGTTTGGGGCTAAAATAATCTCAATGATAAATGTCAAGGATAAGGTTTGGGACAAGGGACGGCGCTTCCTCTACCCAAAAAGATGTTAAATGTCAACAAAACTACATTTCCCAGCATGCCTTGGGAATGGTGTAGTTCTGGGTTTTGCTCGACACGCCAGCTGCTAATTAGTGGAACTGCTTAAAGTTCGCTGCCACCCATGCCTCAGTGCAGGTAATTGCAGATTATCAGCACGGGCGGCGGCAGCAGAGGACACGAGGGGATCTGGTGGCGTAGGAACGCCGAAGGACTGTTGAGCTGCTCCCCGGGCCGCAACGGTGATTATCAGCAGCTGGAGCATGAAGGCGCAGGAGCCCGGGCCGCGGCGGTGTTTCCTGAGCACCCCTTTCTTCCGTGTTGGGCATCATACGTCAGGTTTCGGATGGCCTCGTGAGGCATCCGGACCGTCAGTTAAGTGCTCTACTCATTTGTATTGCTAATACGGCATGTGCTCTTTTGGCTGCTTATTTTCTGAACAAACATTGCTGGGGGCATGGGAAGAGACACGCCAATAAGTTAACTGATGAAAAGTATCCCTGGCTATAATGGATTTGCAAGGGGAGAATCATCTCCAGTTAATTTATACTATGGGATAATGACATTAGGGTCTCACAGTACGAGGGCACGTGTTTTGTGTACTTGTTTTGACCTATTGTTTTTCGCTTCATTGTGCCCAGTGGGCCATGAGTCTTGTATTTTCATGCAAGGGACACCCCTTTTGTTTGTGCCATTCTGCTAGTTTGCAAACCTATGTGTGCCACGTGAAATGTTTCAACGTTGCTTTAGTAATGTGTTATGTCTGAGTATCTAACACTATGTTCTTTGTGCTTAAAGTGGTGTCTTAAAAGGCCACAAATGAAGGGTATGCTATGCTAGGTACACTACTGTTTATCAAGTTTTGTATGCAGTAGGTGTATGTCAGGGTTAGGAGGTCAGGTTAGGTGTTCAGGATTTAGGGTACAGGTATAGGAGTATTGACCTTCACAGCAAATATTGTTATGTACATGCTTGTTATGTTTTCCCCTCCTTTCCTTTGTCATTCCACCCCCTTTCCCTAACTCAGTCTTCACCCTATTGGCTGCCACTGGCTTCCTGTGTTACTCATTTCAGGCGCCCGTGCCAACCACGGTGGGAGGGTCGATCTATTCGGCTTCTGTGGTTCGGGAGAGGGGGTCGAGTCCCTTATCCTCCCTTTGTTAGTTTGACAATAAAGGCAAACTTTCCTAAGCCAACGCTGCGATTGATGATTAATGGGCAATTATCAGGACCAGTTAAGGTATCTGGAGGAACAAAACCCCACTACTATATGCGATTCATTTGGAACCGCTCTTGGCCACAATAAGGGAAATGTCAGAAATTGTAGGAATACCATTTGGAAGTTCAGATCCATTAAATAGCTGCATTTGCGGATGATATGCTTCTAACACTCCCCGAAACCGGAAAGGTCTATCAGGACCTGGAATACCGAATTGTCTAAGTTCGGGCTAGTAGCAGGGTTAGAAATAAACATTCACAAATCTGAGGCCCTGAACCTGACATTGCTGGTGGAGAAGGAACAGGAGCATAAAAGTCTCTTTCAATATAGTTGGGCAGGCAAGGCTATAAAATGCTTGGGGGTCAACATCACTAAAGATATGGAATAATTATCCGAAGCAAACTACTCTCCCCTATTGGGGAACATCAGGAGACTGCTACAAGAATGGGGTACATTGATAGGAAGGAACAATGTGCTGAAGATGGTTGTACTCACAAAACTCCTATATTATTTTATGACACTACTGACAAATGTTCCCAAGTCCTTCTTTCGAGATGTCCAAATGTACATAGAGAAATTCATATGGAATAATAAAAAACCTAGAGTGGCAAGACATGTAATGACTATGCCAAGAAATAGGGGTGGGATGGGAGAATCAGATATCCGGGCAAATTACTTAGCAGCACAGATCAGGGTAATTAGGGACTGGTTGAAATATGACAGGCAAAAGGTTTGGAGACAAATGAACAAGGCGGTAGTGGGAGGCCACCTGGAGGAGGTGCTTTGGAAACCTAAGAGGGACAGACCACACAATCTCTACTGCAGTATGATTGGATCTCTTGTAAGGAAATCATAGGACGAATTGGTCACTAGAATGGGATTCACACCTTCCCGTCTCCATTTACCCCTATACTCCACAATCCTCAATTCACTCTGGGAATGGGGGGACTAGCTTTAGTAACTCCGAAAAGGGAGGATATCTCAAGCTTTGGAGTCAAAGATCATACAAGGAGGGGAAGGTAGAATTCAAAGCAGGAATGGACTATAACTTCAATGGGAAGTTGGACTATATACCAGACGGTGAAAAAAAAGACACACATTGGTAACTGGTTGGGACAAAGGGGGGGGGGGGATAAATGGGGATCCAGGGAGAGGAGAGTTGTAAAAATGTCAATTGAAAATGACAATAAAAACCTATGTGGAAAAAAAAGATGAAATGTTACTCCCCTTCTAGGGCTCATGATTTTGGGGACTACCCTAGTTGACATTGAGGGGCTGGCAGCTTCACTACTACGATGGAGACATTCTAAGGTCCCCTGGTTTGTGTCAGCCAGGTCAGATCCCACTACTGACACCATAGTAAGGGTGCAGAAGTAGGACGCTGACACAGTTTGAGCATGTTGGTTGATAAAGACTTTTATTATAAAGAAAATAAGGAATAACCCTACTTGTCCCTAAGATTAAGAGGGGTTGCCCTACCTCAACAAAAAGACAAAAGGAGTCTGTCAGGATGTCCAGTTGAAATCAGAATAGTCCACCGTCCTTTGTCAAAACGCCTATTTCCAGCCCTCCCATTTATAACCAATAACAAAGGGATAAAGGGACTTCTTGATCCAGAGGAATTATCCCTTCCTCGGGACAATGTCCAATTTTATTTTAGTGTATTTGTATTTAGTTCAATAATGAACCTTTTCAAAATGTAAACAAATTACATTCATAGTAGACATTGCAACATTTATCATACATAAAAAACAACTTAATTCATAAATATACTTATCTGTTAGTATTCAGACCAGTTTATGCAGCAGATATGTACATTTTACAATTTAGTTCATTTGTCTTAAGATTTCATACACTCATAAAATAGCTTAATCACTTTCAATGATATAATAAAACCACTTGTGTAATCTCTTTCCGCTCCCTCATACTCTGTCAAATAAGTCAACCATTGGGACCATCAAGATACATTTTCACACGACACCATACTCTATACAAGGAAATATGAACAGACGCATTTTCTGTGTTTAAACATTATGACCAAAATTCAAGGGTTATCATCATCTCATATTCGTGAGTCAAATGGCCTAGCAAAGTCATATAAATATGGCCTAATCTAGAACATTCAGTGAGCAGATGTCTCGCCGTTTACACACATGAGGGAATCTTACAAATTCTACAGAATCTTCGTACATGCTGGATTTTCCATTGAGCTCCACGAATAGCACTTACAGGGAGCTGGTTGGTGCGCATTAACAATCTAAATCATCGCACTTCAGGGTCGTGGCAGCGTAAGAGGTAACATTTTCGTTTCATGTACTTGTGTGTAGCCTGATTAACTTGCCAATGGCCATGAAGTTCCTGTAAATGGTCATAATTGTTAGCCCGATCCCATTTTTTCAAGCAACGGGAGAATGCCCCTTTTAATTTCAGGAAATTCGCACATCGCTTAAAATCTGGTCTTCAGTCAATCCCACAAAAACTCTCTTTTACAAACTTAACAAACCCACAGCTTTTCCCGGGAGTGTTGTCAAGACAATAATTTGCGCCCAACATTGTTAGCAAAGGGCGGATTTTAGATTTTAAGAAAGATTCTCCTCTCCGTTTGAGTACTAACGATTTTAATGACAATAGACCCAATTCTAGTCATATGTACTCAACAGATGTCGATGGAGGTAGCTCTAACACACAGCGCCAAAAAAAAAACTCAAGCACTTGCAACCAATCTAAGTCATGAAGTTCCAGTGCCTCCAACCCATATAACATTAATATATAACATTAATATAACATTACCGGACAGAACCACTGTTTATACAGAACAAGGATCCCACCCAGTGAAAACCCTGCATGACCAAATGCAAATTGCCGAACCATGAAAGTAATTTGTTTGGCTCTGGGAGATTTGGATGTTATAATCTTGGAGTATCCCTTTTTGTTGGTCATTTCTAATTCTAGGTACGAATAGCACTGGGTATATTCTAAACAACAGGAAGAGGAAGGGTATCCACAGGTTGTGGACCCCTCGCGTCCCCTGCACACTCAAGCTGTCAATAGACAGACAATAGGTATCGTTTCCTAGGAAAAATTCTATGTAATGGTATAAATCAACATATTAAGGTAAAGTTTTTTCATGGCAAAGTTCAAAGAGTGATACTTTTACTAGTACAATGAATCTAAGGTCTGATCTACAAAGAAGGAATTAAAAGTGATATTTCCACAACCATTCACTTACTATCAATGTTTATAACAAATTGTCTTCACTATGATTTCTAGAAAACAAATATTTGTTTATTCACAAATATTATTCTGTTTGGAGTTATACGGTTTCCCGTATTCACATAAATCAATTTATATCAACAAATAAATTGTGCATAATACAGAATTGTGCACATATGTAACCGTCTGTTATTTTTCACAGTTAATGGTACATAATATTCAACCCGTTTCTGGAAAAATCCCTTCATCAGGAGTGGGTATTACGATTTCTCAAAGTCTATTAATGTCCATAGAACTTCTTCATTTTCTAAGCTTCACTGTTGCTGTTACAGGATATCTATAAGAGAAATCATAATTCTTAGAATGTATGATCTTCATATTACACAGCTACTTATCTATAAGTGAGTCTACCATTCATTATAGAGTTTCCTACCTCGCATTGGTGCCCCGAGGTTGTCTCTACTGTTGTAGTTAAAGCAGTTATTCCAGATAACTTTCCAGTTACTTCTCTAGGTAAGTATTTCACCTACAATTCAAAAGTGACTCTCCTTAAGACAAGGGTATATTTAAACATGTTGGCTGGTTATATCATAATGGGGATATCAGAGAAATGCAATGATTTCTAGAAAACAAATATTTGTTTTCTAGAAATCATAGTGAAGACAATTTGTTATAAACATTGATATTAAGTGAATGGTTGTGGAAATATCACTTTTAATTCCTTCTTTGTAGATCAGACCTTAGATTCATTGTACTAGTAAAAGTATCACTCTTTGAACTTTGCCATGAAAAAAACTTTACCTTAATATGTTGATTTATACCATTACATAGAATGTTTCCAACCTGTGGATACCCTTCCTCTTCCTGTTTTCTTAACTCACAACCTAGTGTCAGGGTTGTGTCCTTCTCCCCCGCACCTCTTTACTAATCTAAAAACCACTAAACAGGTCCATTCCTGAATCACTCAGGTGTGCATACGTGTTCATTTTTCTCTTGTTGTATTCTAAACAACCAAGGTCTGTGCTCATTGTTTGCCTCTTTATGTGGTATGATGTAACCAACATTGTTTTTGTTTTTCTTAGATTGATCATTAGACCATGCTCCTCTGCATAGGAAGCAAGGGCATTCAACATTGATTTCATTCCTGACAGTAGGTGGTCACATAATACAAGGTTGTCTGCATATAGCATGGCTGTAACCATACACTTACCAATCTTCGGAGGGCATTTGGAGCTGGGTGACATCCTGGAAGGGAGATCCAAGATGTAGAGGTTAAAGAGCAGGGCAGCAAGGATACATCCCTGCTTTACCCCTCTATCAATACGATTGTCCTTGGAGTCTGTCATTACCCAGCCGGATCTGTACTGATGTATCTGTGTGTAAGGCCTCTATGATCTTAAGTAGCCATTCCGGGCAAACTGCGATACGCATGATCCAGGAGAAAGAGGTTTAATATTGGGGTACAAGATTGTGCAGGAAGGCATTAGCCCCAGGAAAGATTTGCCTCAGGCTACAATTAAGGCATCAGTGCCAGCCACTATAGAAGAACTGAGATCGTTTTTGTACCTTGCAGAGTATTATGCAAAATTAGTGCCACAATTCTCTGAAATGACAGCGCCCATGAGAGAACTGCTGAAGAAGGGGGCGGAGTACTCGTGGAAGACAGAGCAGAAGAACAAGTTACTTACCCATGGTAATGTTCTTTCGACTGGATGTTCCTCCCACGTATTCCTCATGTTATGATATTTCCATATCCAGCTTTAGCTGCTCTGGAAAATAATTTTCCAGCAGGGGGCACTGTGCGCCGATGCCCATCGATTCAATGTCCCTCAAGGATTTCCATCTCAGTGTTGACGTCATAGATGGTATATAGCACGTGCAGCAACCGTTGGCTTCAGTTCTATTTTTACGTGTATTGGTTTATCCTACACCCGACAGCTACTTACCGTGAAAGAGTGTTAGCTGCAATGACATGGAAATTCTACTGCAAGGTAGGCTGGGAAGGGCAATGAGGAATATGTGGGAGGAACATCCAGTCGAAAGAACGGTACCATGGGTAAGTAACTTGTTCTTTGAATGGATTGTGTCCTCCCACATATTCCTCATCCTATGATAGACTCTGAAAGCAGTATTTGCATCTTTGGAGGAGGGAGTCAGAATTTACAGTTTCCAATTACAATTTAGGAGTTAGTTATTGGTCTGTATGTACAGAATGTAACACTGCTTTCCCAGAAACACCTTCCCAACCTGAGGAAGAGTCCGGACTATAATGCTTGGTGAAAGTGTGGACTGAGGACCATGTTGCAGCCGCACAAATATCCTTAATAGGGACTCCCCTCTGTAAAGCAGAGGAAGTAGCCATTTGCCTGGTCGGATGTGCTCCGAGACCCTCAGGAGGATCTTTTCCGGCTAATCTGTAGCTTTCAGAGATTCCTAGGATGATCCACCTAGATAAAGTTTGTTTTGAGACCGCCATACCCAACCTATGGCCTGTGCAACCGTCTTAATTTAGACATTCTGGAAATGTAAACACTAAGTGCACGTTTTGGGTCAAGCCTGTGTAGCCTCTCCTCTTCCTTTCCAGGATGAGGTTGGGGATAGAAAGAAGGTACAATGGTTTTTTGAGTTAAATGAAACTCAGCCACAATTTTTGGTAGAAAAGTAGGTTTAACCTGAAGGACCACTCTATCCCCAAAGAAGACTGTGTACGTAGGCTTGCAGGACAAGGCTTGAAGTTCACTCACCCTCCAGGCTGATGTAAGAGCCACTAAAAGGATGGTCTTTAAGGTTAACAACCTTAAAGGACAGCAGTGGATAGGCTCGAATGGAGCACACATTAGGAATTTCTGAATTCGGTTGAGATCCCAAACCGGGACTTGAAAAGGGACCGGAGGAAAAACATTAGTCAATCCTTTCAAAAACGGTATAACCAGTGGAATCTTGAAGAAAGATACCTCTTCAGATGAGCGCTTGAAAATAGATAGCACTGCTAGATACCCTTCAATTGTACCAACCTGGAGCCCCAGATTGGGCAGGTATAATAAGAATGAAACACCATACGTGTACTGCATGTAAAACGGTCCACATTCTTATCCCTGCACCCATGGGCGTAATTTTAGGGGGGGACAGGGGTGTTTGTTCCCCCCCCAACTTTCATGGCACACCATTTTGTCCCCATTCATTTGACTGGGGCACCTTTTCTTCAGATGTCATGTCCCCCCCAACATTTTCAGCAAAGTTACTCCACTGCCTGCAACAGCTGCAGAATTTCTTTCAACAACAGCGGTATAAGGATTTTGTTGCTGGCCTTCTCACCGAAAGCAAAATCTCTATTACGTCATCCGGGAGGTCCCAATCCTTATATCTCAACCTCTCCTAAACCATGCATCAAGGTTGAGTGTCTTGACCTCTGGATGGAGGACCTGACCCTCCTCTCGCGAGAGAAGGTTCTCTCTTTGTGGAGAATGTGTTGGAGGACAGATGGATATGGTCAGAAGGTCCGGGTACCATGCCCTCCTGGCCCAATCAGGGGCAATTAGAATCATGGTTTCCCGAACTTTCTCAACCTCCTGATCACATGAGGAATGACAAAGATCGGAGGAAATGCGTACAGGAGTGGAAACTCGAAGTCCACTACGAACGCGTCAACTAGAGCTCCTCTTGGTGGAAATTCCCTGGAGCAGTACAGTTCGCACTTTCGGTTGATTCTGGTCACAAACATATCCACTTGAGGGGTCCCCCAAAGGGTTAAGATATCTTGAAGGACTTCCTGAGATAGTTCCCACTTGTGGGAGACTGTGCTTTGCCTGCTCAGAGCATCCGCCGCCGTATTCTCCTCTCCAGCTAGGTGAACTGCTGGTAGAGAGATTCCTTTGTGAATTGCCCAGAACCAGAGCTGCATTACTTCTCTGCACAGTGTCAGTGACCCTACGCCTCCTCTCTTGTTGAGGTAGTACATGGCCACTGTGTTGTCTGTCATTATCAGGACATTCTTTCCCCGTACAGAGGGCATAAAGGCCTTCAGCCCTCAGCTCCAATAGGATGATGTGCAGTTTGGAGACCAACAACCACTGATAGATCGTTGGCGTGGGCTCCTCACCCCGTGAGTGAGGCATTCGTCACTACTGTTATCTCCGGCTATGGTTGCCAAAAAGGTTCTCCTTTCAAAATGTTGTTCTTGCATGCCCACCACTTAAGGTCCTGTGCGACTCTGCTGCTCGTAACCTGAAGGAGGGCTGACATCCTGCCTGAAAATTGGGACCATTGAGTCCTGAGGGCCCATCTCATTCTCAGGCGGGCCTCTGGCACTAAGAAAATGCAGGATGCCAAGAGGCTGAGCAACCTCAAAAAATCGAAGGCCGGAAGACGCTGGGCACTCTGGAAATAGGTGACCATCTGCAGAATGTCTTGAGCATTCACCTCGGGTGCCGTGGCTTTTCCCAAGGAAGCGTATAGGACAGCTCCGATGAATTGGAGCCTTTGAGATGGTATCATGTGGGTCTTCTTGAAGGTGAGGGAGAAGCCCAGTCTGTGAAGGGAGTGACAGGTTGTGAGAAAATGGGGATTGGGGTTGGATCATGAGGCTGCTTGGGCATGAAAAGACTTAATTTCTCATGAGCATCATGGGCGTCTAGAGTGTGCGCATGAGCACAATGCTTGTACTATAAAGCTCCTCCTCGGTCCATGCTGCGTGTTGGTGATTTTGGGCGTCTGCAGCCACGGGCCAGAGGAGATCATGGAGGAGTTATGGAAGATTTGCTGCTGAGTGTTGAAGGAGGCTGGCGGTTTTTGGAGATGTAGCGAGGGAGGAGGGGCGACAGGCTACACAAGCTATCCCTCCCTCGTGGCATGAGAGGCGAACGCTGCTGGGACCGCTGGGTTTCCCCGCTCCAATGAAAGTTTATCTTCGCCTGGGGTGGTGCCATCAAGCCCTCCCATGCCCCAGTTAAGTGCCTCAAATTTGTGGTTGTTGAAACGAACAAGAGAGCGGGTCGGGGGAGACAGAAAAACCAAGGTGCATGACCGTCATTGGGGTAAAGAATGTACGCTACCTGGAAGAACGCTGAGTGAAGAAAAGTGTTCAGGGCACGCAAAGTTTGGTCATCACTGCTTGCTACATGCATACTGTGTTTTTGGGAGGAGCATGGAACTGTAGAAATAACTCCTCTGGCAAGCATTTTCAGTAGTTTGTTGGGTCAGGTTGCTCAACAGTTATTCATGCGCTAAATGTTATGCAGAAGCTCTTGTTTCTGTTTGTGCTACTGCTTTTGTCCAGGTTCCCTATGTGCGTATGTTAATATGATAAGGCATTTGTAATGCGCCTATACACAAGTGTTTCAAGCACTTACAAGCTAGGTTATGATTCATTGAATATAAGAATATCATGAGGGCATATTCCTAAATAAGGAGTTTGTTCTGCTGAATAAGACAGGGTGTCCTGGATTATGAAACCCCAAGGATTAAGAGCGTTATTCCTGTTTTCTCATGGTTTATGTTGTGTATGTTTCTTCTCTTTCAAACCCCACTACCCATCCATTACACAAACCCTAAACCTCTATCCGGGTACCCTAACACCCCCTTCTCTATCCACAACCTCTCCCTAACCCTCTTCCCCCATTTGCTGCCTCAAGGTTACCTGTTAGCAAGAATCAGGAGCCAGTGCCAAACAAGATGGGAGGGGTGTCACGGCTCGCTCCCTTCGCTCCCGTTCCCGTCACTTGGGGGCATGTTTTGGGGTTTATTCCCTACTGGACATTTCCTCCGAACCTTATGCTACAGTGCTGTGATGAATTGGGAGCGCTAAAACCTTATTTTCCAAGTTACTTCCCTTCCGGATCCATTCCAGGTTTTTGGCAGCCAGCATGCTACTTTAATCTAATGACTATGCTTCCCAGAATGCCTGGCTCACTGCTTCACCTCCTCCCTTGCAGGACAAGGTTGGGTGGAGGATAGGCAACACCTGTGGCTGCAGGTGCAGCAGGCGGCACACCTGAGGGGTGTGCTCGTTAAGCAGCTTTAAAAGCCTCAGTTTGCTTCAGTCCAGCGCTGGTCATTGTTGCAGTGTTCCTGTTGTGACTGGTCCCTTCTTCCTTGTTCCTAGCTTTTGTGCCAAGTTCCTGTTTCTTGTTCCTCTGCCCTGGAATTTGGATTTATGTGCTTAATTGATTTCTGCTTTCTGGATTTCCCTTTCTGTCTTTCTCTGTGCTTTACCCTTTGATGCTGCCCAATTTGCCTGTGTTCTCTGTCTCTTTGATGCTGTCCTTTGCTACTGAAAAACTTGATGCATTAGTCTTTCCCTTTATAGATTTAACTTCCTGCCTTTTCTCCTTGGATGGGTGGGAAAGGTTTCCTTTTATGATATAATTTTCCCTGCTCCTGATCCTTACTTTCTATTGGGATCCATTCCATGTTTTCCATTGCACTTCTGCATTTATTTCCCATTGATTATTAGGTGTGGGGTGCTGTTGTAACTAGTCCCTGTGTGAATGCCTTTTGTTTTCCTCACTTTTCTATAATCTCAATTCCTACTTGCCCCTGGACTTAGGTCTTATGTATTTAGTTATCCTCCACCCATTGCTGTTATAGCCTTCTGGGTCCGTGTTTGATCAACTGGGTTCGTGGGTTTACTGACATTCAAGTGGTCTTTTCCGGTCCTCGTGAGTACCGTTTCTAAGTTCCTTATTCAGTATCATCCAGAGTGTCAGCTCACAGATCCTGTCCTTGCTTGCCCTCTACGTGGGCTTAGCGCTGTCAGTATCTGTAATAGCATAGTGGGTAAGGAGTTTGCCGACTTTCCTTTCAGTCATAAGGAGGTTCTAAGTGCTTACCCCACATCCCTTTTCATATATTGGTATTATTGTTTCACTCTATTTGCACTCCTGGGTTTTAGTATACACAGGTCTTGGGTATTGTATGCACGTTGTTAGATTCAAAGTTATTCACTGTGCGATTCCGTGCACATTTCCCTTGCCATATTCATTGCCTTCTTCCTTTCTTAACAAGGGGTCAACTACATTTGGCTTCTGTGGTCAGGAAGGAGTTGTGAGATACTCCCGGGGTGAAACACAGGTGGAGCCGAGATGTTCCACGGCCTGTTCGGGGGAACGTTCACTGATCAGCCAATCATCCAGGTATCCCCCCCACTCCTAAGACTTGCTGCCACCACCGCCATCAACTTGGTAAAAACCCTTGTGGCAGAGGTCAGTCCAATGGCAGAATTCAAAACTGATAATGAGAACCACCAACGGCAAACCTCAGGTACTTTCTGTGCTTGTGATGGATTGACAGATGAAAGTAAGCATCCTGAAGATCCAATTATACCATCCAGTCCTGAAGCTGGAGTGCCTGAAGGATCTGAGAAAGGGTAACCATTTTGAACTTGTCCTTACTGAGGAACTTGTTCAAGTGTCTTAAGTCCAGGATGGGTCTCAATCCTCTGTCCTTCTTGGGTATTAGAAAGTAAAGGAAGTACCAATCCTTGTTCCTCTCTGCTACAGGTACTGGCTCTATATAGACCTTTCTTTAGCAGGGACAAAATTTCCTTCATAAGCAGCAGATCTGGAACTTTGAAAGAGCTGTTTCCGGGGCGTGGCCTGCAACGCCATCAATGAGGCTGTGTCAGGTACTGTTAGGATACAGTGACATATTCTGAGACATTAGGTCTGGGGAAAATTAGTATAGAAAGGTTTTTGGAAGTTATTATGAGTTTAATTTTAAAACAGCCAATTTTGCCCTTAACATTCATTGCAGTCTATGGAGAATGCCCCAAGCCAAGATGGAGGTCCTCAGTCTAAGTTCTGATTGGCTGGTGATTGTTTATAGGGAAGACAATGAACATTCTAAACTGCCTTTCATCGTCTTTGCCCAGCTGAGAGGTCGCGTATTAAGCTGCTCCTGCTTAACTTGTTCAGGGGTTTCAAGTTTCAAGCGGTCGAGCGGCTTATTTGGAAAAGCAAACAGGAATCTTTCGGAGATTCATTTTGGCACTGAACAGGAGTAAGAAGATTTCGAGTTATCCAAGAAGAAAAAGGTTTCAAAGACTCTTCACAAGATAAGTCCTTTTAAAACTCAAGACTCTTTCTATAATGTCATGGTAGAAGATTTAATCTGATTTTCAAGTTCATATGAAAAATATTTACTAAGAACTTTATTGCTGTCGCATGTTTGGCTTTGCTACGCTACGTTTTCTATCAAGCGCGTGGTTTTTCCGTTAACAGAAGCCTGCGCGTGAGAGTCTTCGCTTGAGTATCTAGCGCGAGCTCTTTGGTGTCGCGTGATACTCTTGTGCGTGTGTTTTTTCTACCCGCGGTTGGATTTCCGCGCGTGTGCATCTTGTTTTAAGCGCGTGTGGATTTTTCCCGCTTTTCCGACTTTAGCGCGTGTGCGTGTGATCGCATCTTGGACTAAGCGCGTGTGGATTTTTACCCGCGGTTTGTCGTCAGCGCGTGTGCTCGCATCTTGGACTAAGCGCGTGTGGATTTTTACCCGCGGTTTGTACTCAGCGTGTGTGCTCGCATCTTGGACTAAGCGCGTGTGGATTTTTACCCGCGGTTTGTCGTCAGCGCGTGTGCTCGCATCTTGGACTAAGCGCGTGTGGATTTTTACCCGCGGTTTGTCGTCAGCGCGTGTGCTCGCATCTTGGACTAAGCGCGTGTGGATATTTCCCGCGGTTGAACTTCAGCGCGTGTGCGTGTTTTCGTTTAATCGCGTGTGGATTTTTTCCCGTGGTTTCGACTTAGCGCGTGTGAGTGTTTTCGCATTTTGGAAAAAGCGCGTGTGGTTTTTTCTCCTGCGGTTTAATCTACAGCGCTTCAACGATCTTCACTCAGTTTGGATCCCTATGCGAGTTCAAGAGATTTCCACGTGAGATTTTTTGACGCAAGTTTCAAGAACTGTTTATTTAAGTAAAAACACTCTAAAAAGAAATTTATAAGAAGAAATATAAATACTTTCCAGAAACACTAGAACTTCCATTTACTTTTAATGAACTTAAGACTTTGTTCAAGCTTCTTGAGTTTAAAGAAGATTACCTGCAAAGTTAATTTCACATTCATGGACCTACTAAGAAGGCTGAATGATCGTTGAGATTCAAGTCAACTAGTAAGGAAGTCTAGTCAGCTTATCACTTCTCTGGGCATTTTGTAGAGAAGTTCCAGGTATGGTTTTTACTTTATTTGGTAAAGGATATTGATACTTAAGGTTAGTATAGTGCCTCATGAATAACAAGGTGTATTATATGTTTATGTTTTACCACAGGTGAAGAACCAGCTAGTCTTAGCTTCCAGCCTGGTGTTTGTTAATTTGTCCCTTCCCCCTTTCCCCTGGAAGTGAGGTAAACTGAGCAGTTTATAGTATCAGCTCAGAGTGCCACATTTTGGGTGGATTGTCGGGGGCTCAGCAGCTTCTGCAGACACCAGGATCTCAGCCTGACAGGCTGCTGCTTTAATGGCTTTCGTGTGAAGCCCACTATCGCATCCGAAAAGACAGTTTCCTTCCATTGAATAGGCAGAAGTAGCTACCCAGAGTAACCGGAATGGCTCGTGCACCACCAGCTGGAATATGAGCCACTAACGCATATTCCTTCTGCCTAACCGCAGCCGTTGAACGTGGTGTCCAGCGGCATTTAAGGGCCAAGATGGCGGGCGGACCTTACGGGAGAAGAGGGGCACCCGTATAAGAACAAGACGTAACTGTTCCGGACCATTAAAGATCCAGCCAGCGGCTTGATTCCGGCGCTCTCCGACCCCAACGAACAGCAGGGGCCCCCGAGCTGGTAATCCTCTATGGCCGCAACGCCACTGGGGCAACGGCAACAATGTAGGTATGGGAGGAGCTCTCTCCCTCCTCCACGCAGCACAGAGGTGCGAACCCCGGCTCCCCAACGTGACACGCAGCGCAGTCAGCCATCTCTCCAGCGGCCCATAGACCTGGGCCCATTAAGAGGCTGCCCCTCCAAGCAGGGGGCTGCAGCCTGCCTCGGGATCCAACCTGAGCGGAGTACACACACGGGAGCCATAGAGCTGCCGCACGTGCTTCAAAGGTACCCACAGCTGCCGATCATACGCAGCACATACAGTGAAAACTCTGGGAAATGGCCTAGCCCGTTACAATGGAAGTTACAGCCTAAGCCTTAGGGAATGGACCGGGGTACCAATAAATAAATCAGCCTGCTTGCCATCCTTCTCCCCTCTACTACCCTCTGAGAGTGACACACGGGATCCAGTGGAGCACCCACTCCATATTAAGCTGCATGAGGGGTGGGCGATCTGTTACCCCTTGTATCGTGTGCCCTGGTCCCACCGGAGAGGCGAAAGAGCCTTTGTGTGCCGGTAACCTGGGGCTGAAGCCTGCAACAACACTTGAGCAACACAACCATGAGCTATTGGGGCAGGGTGGGACAGACACCCCCCCCACTCCAATCAGGCAAAGCATCCTGCACCTCTTACCCTCTACACTCCCGAGAGGGCTCATCAAGGCACTCCGGGATCCCGCCGACAATGTCAAAACATTTTAAAGCCCCAAAAAGCGCTGACATCTCCACAATGCTACTCCCGCCAGAAAAGGGAAAGAAAACAAAAACTTCTAAATCTGTGCCGCCAGCGTCCCCGTAGGACATTGGCCAATTGGCCACTAAAGGTGACATCCAGGCTTTTATGTCAGACATCAAATCAGAATTTCGATCCTGCATGTCAGAGCACACTACCAAGGTGGAACAGACTGACCAGAGGGTGCTGGAGGTGGAACAGAGAGTGGGGGAGATGGAGGACTTAACCCAAGAAGACGTAGCGACGCTACTTGCGGTGCAATGCAAAATCCAAGCCCTTTCTGACAGGAATGAGATCCTAGAATATAAACAGGAGGAATTGGAAAACAGGGCCCGACGGAACAACCTGCTTATACTGGGGGTCCCCTCCTCGATTCCGGACCAAAACATATAGCGGAGTATGTGGGTGATCTTTTCCAATCCCTTCTGCCACATCTTGAAAAATCCCAGCTCATACTAGACCGCACCCACAGACTGCGCCCTCGCCAAGGAGTTGATACGGATTCCCCCCAGATGTGATCACTCGGATCAATATTTACACGACCAAGGAGGCAATCATGGCGATAGGTCGATCACGAGATGAGCTATCATTTCAGGAGTCCCCCCTGCAAATTTTCCAGGACCTGGCTGTAGCAACAATTCAGAAGCAGAGGGCCTTGGGACCGTTGACGTTGTTCCTTTGTGGAAGACGCAAAGATGATCCTACACCCTACCTCACCTGAAAACGAGGACGCCGCCTCCCCCAACTCTCCTGATGGTAATGCTGAAGAACTCCCTCCTAAGCTGAAACGAACTGCCTGGTTGAAAGTTCTTAAGAGCCGGAGGGTGAGATGACCGGCGTCAAACTAAGCTGGTGGTCCCGGACAACCTATCCAATGGGTAACGAAACGATAAGGAACACACGGTAGCTTGATATCTACAGCAGGCTTCACACAGTCCATGCCCGAATCCGAGCTGGATGTGACCTAGAAAGCCTTGGAGTGAATTGCAGGCAGTTTTGTTACAGTTTCTTAAGGAAATTCCTGACAAGAAATGGTCGGTATCCTGTAAGTTTGCTGTTAGAGCTTCAAGTTCAAAGCTTAAGTTAAAACCCTGGTTGCACTATGGAATCAGGAAAACGGAGGATATGAATAGCGACTGAACTGCACCTGGCCCCTCCCCTCTACCCACAGAATGTAAGCACCCTGTAGGAACCCCCACCACACCACACCAAAAATTGAACTTTATCTCGCTGAATGTGAAAGGCTTGAACGCTCCCTCCCAAATGGAAATCAACACTACAACGTCTCCAGGACATGGAGGGCTCAGTGTTCTTCCTGCAGGAGACACACTTGCTGCTGACAGACTTCATACGCCTCTGACATAGGCAATTCCCTCTCCAATACATAGCCTCTAGCAGAACTAAAAAGGGGGGACAACCATACTCCTAGCCACAGGGATTCAGTTTAGGGCACTTGAGACACTATGCTGTTCTGAAGGACGATATACGGCAGTCAAAGGCTTCATATATGGACAACTTCACTCTCTCATTTCAGTCTATGCCCCCAACGAAGGACAAGAGGCATACTACGAAGCACTGGGTAACAAACTCCTTCCCTTTGTTGAAGGCCAAATAATCATTGGAGGAGATTTCAATGGGGTCCTGGACCCCCTATGGGACAGATCACATCCGCCATCCCCCAGAGACTTTAGGATCGCCACTGGACTTCTCCACTTCTTTCAGACACTGGGGGTGGTGGACTCCTGGGGGGTACTACATCAAGGCGTGAAGAACTTTTACTTTTTCTTGCATGTACACTGAACGTCCTCCCAGATAGATCTCCTGCTGCCCTCCCCACAGATTCTCACCTTTGTAGATGAAGTAGCCATAGGGAGGAGGATATTGTCGGATCACGCTCCAGTCAAGCTAACTCTTCGGGCACACAACCCGGAACCGCCTCCTCGACGCCGCTGCAATCTGTAGGACCCACTCCTAAACGACATGCCACTGAGAGATGCTATAGCTAAAGGGATCCAGAACTACTTTCAGGTGACCCAGCAAAGGGCACATCTATAGCTAACACCTGGGACGCCATGAAGGCCGTAGTAAGAAGAGAACTGATCGCCCACAGGGCTGCATATCGAAAATGATAGGCCTGCATGAAGCTGGAAGAAGTCGTCCAAAAAGCCAAGCTCATCACAAACAAAAAGGCTGGACGCCTAAGACCCATAATGCTCTACAAACAGCCCGAAAGAAATTGGAGGCCCACTATGCAGAGGAAACTGTACACATGTACGCCAAAAACAACAAGGCAAATAGACTCCTTGTGGATAAACTGGCTAAGGCAAAGAGAAGGAACACGATGATAGGCCTGCGTGGTCCACATGGCAAAGTCCACTATGCCGAACACACTAAGCTACAATTGGCAGAAGCCTACCTCTCTGAAACGATATCCGCATCTCCCCGAAACAGAGCAGAACAAACAAGTTACCTCTGGGATGTCACCCTTCCACAACTCGAGGAATCGGACAGGGAGGAGTTGGACGCCCTGATTACAGGTGAGGAGGTGGAGGCGGCCATTAAGTCTCTAAAGCCTAGAGCCCCAGGCCCGGATGGGTTCACGACGAGGTTTTACAAAGTGTTCCGCCCTCAATTGATTGCCCCGCTAACAGCCCTCTTTAACTCCTTTGGCACATCAGGCTCCATTACTTCACCTATGCAAGAATCTGTAACCATTCTCCTGCTTAAACCCGGTAAAGACCCCAGGGAAAATTGCTCATATAGACCCATCTCTTTATTAAATATTGACGCCAACATTTATTCAAAAGTGTTGGCGAACTGCCTGGCAGCAATTCTACCTAAACTGATCGATGCAGACCAAACAGGATTTATAAGAAATAGGTCAACCAGGGATACTATTCAGAGAGCCCTCGACTTAATAGACATAGCGACCCAAGATTCACACAAACTGGCCCTGTTGGCTTTGGATGCTTCCAAAGCCTTCGATAAAGTAGACTGGTCCTTCCGACAGCTCACCTTAGAAGCCTTTCACTTTGGCCCAAGCTTCTGGAGCATGGTGCTAGCCAACTACCAATCTCCGAAAACCTTGCTCCGGGTTAAACATAGTCTATCGGAACCTATTCCCCTGACCTGTGTAACCAGACAGGGATGTCCCCTGTCCCCTCTTCTGTTTGCTCTGGTAATGGAGCCATTTGCCCAGTGGATTCGAATGGACCCTAATATTAAAGGACTACCAATTGGCGCCTCCCAGCATAAAATCTCGCTCTACGCAGATGATGTGTTGCTGTCTATAACAGATATCTGTCCCTCCTTGACATCTTCTCTCCAAGAGCTTCGCAGATTTGGAAAGGTTGCAGGGTTTGCCATTAACTTTGGGAAATCTGCAGTCCTAGTGGTGGGCCTGAGACACGGGGAACTGGAGGCCCCCAAGCCCCTATGCCCCATTCAATGAAACAAGAAATCTATCCCTTACCTGGTGGTCCAGATCCTGGCACATCCAAAAGACGTATACCCATTGAACTTCCCCCCTCTCTTTAAAGAATTGGAAACGGACCTCGAACAATGGTCCTCACAAGGAATCTCTCTCATTGGGCGAATTACAGCCTGTAAGATGAATCTCCTCCCGTGATTTCTTTCTGCGTGTCTGTCTCTCCCCACTACAGTCCTATCACCTCCCCTCCTGCGTATGCAGAGGAAAATGCTCCGGTTTATATGGAGAGGTAAGAAGTCAAGAATATCCCAGAAAGTGATGGGCAACTCTCGTCTGGGAGGTTTGGGGTGCCTAATTTACGTAAATACCAAGTGGCATCACAGTTGGCGCACTTCCAAGCTTGGTGCACGACGGACAGGCCCCCGAAATGGGTCGAACTAGAGCAGTCCTGACTCTCGCTTCCCCTCCACTCTCTTCCACATGTCCCGGCCCCGCTGCAGAGGACCTGGGCAGGGATCCTGGCCTCCACCAAGACCACTCTTAGTATATGGGACTGGGCATTAAAATCCAAGGGACTCACAAGTGGCCTAGGTCCGAACTCCCCCCGATCTTCCACAACCCGGCCTTTTCCCCTGGGTCTCACCCCTCGAATTTTAAAAACTGGGTCGCAGGGGGGCTAGCACCACTGTGGGCAGCTCTTTCAAAATGGCCAACCCTGCACCTTTGAGAACTGTAAACTGTCTTTTCATTTAGCCGAAACAGACAGATTCTCTTATGCACAGCTTCGGCACTGGTGTACTCATCCTCTGGTCCGACAGGAAGCTACACGAAGCCCCAGCCCTCTCGAACTTAGCTCGCTGGGAATGCCGGTGAGGGGTAGGACCTCCAGTCTTTACAAAATACTACAAGGCATCCTCCTTCCCCCTAGGCCCCCATATATGACACAGTGGAAATCAGAAATAAAACAAGAACAAAAAAGGCCACACCTGTTGTAGGTTTGGACTCACAATTCACTGGATAATTCTAGGGTTATCACACTTACAAAACAGTTCGAGCAATGACAAGTGGAAGTTCATGGAAAAATACAACCTGACTTCAGTAATTATTCATTTAAAATAGGTATATTTTAATAAAAAATAGTATTAAAAGCAAACACATAAAAACTATCAAAGTGACCAGTGCTCCAAAAAGTGCTTAGTGCTAATCACCAGAAAACGGACAATGTGCAAAATACGCAATAAATCTGTATCCCTCTCTTTAGATACTAGAGTAATATCAAATGTACAAATATACATATAAACAACTTCAGGTTATTTAAACCTTGATTCTTGGGTAAACAAAACCAAACAATATACAGAAAAAGAGAAAGAAAGTAGTGACTCTACTCTTGATGCCTTAGTCGACAAATCTCTGGTCCGACGGGAAGCTACACGAAGCCCCAGCCCTCTCGAACTTACCTTACCTTGCAGGGAATGCCAGTGAGGGGTAGGACCTCCAGTCTTTATAAAATACTACAAGACGTCCTCCTTTCCCCTATTCCCCATATATAACACAGTGGGAATCAGACATGGGGCACTCACTGGACCAAACCTGGGTGGACATATGGACTAGAGCCCACTCATCCTTCTTCTGCATTACTGAGAATGTGCCTATAAACTGGTCCTTCACTAGTATTACTAACCAACACGCCTTCAACAATTTAATCGATCCCTTAGCCCCCAATGTTGGCGCAAATGCGGACAGCCCGGGTCATACCTACATATGTGGTGGACCTGCCCCACCATGCAAACCTTTTGGAACCAATGCATTTCCACTATAAAAGATATCACTCAAGTGACAATCCCCAGTGAACCAGAAATTATCTTACTGTGCGCACCAGCGCCGGGGTCTTATCCAGGGACTGGGAAGACTGGCAATCTTCTTACGCAAATGCTATTAGCGGCAAGGATCACGACAGCCCGTACATGGAAATCCCCTGAGGGCCCCTCGCTGAATCTGTGGTGGACCAAACTCTGGGACATCTTGGTGGTGGAAAAGGTCATGGCAGCCAAAGCAGGCCTCCTACACCGGTTTACGGACATTTGGGCCTCGCTCATAGAATACGATCGGAAGTTCCTGGCACAGACTTATAAACCTCGGGCTGCACAATTGGCCCTACGAGATAGCGTCGAACTAGCACCGAATGACCCTGAACTGTGCGGCCAAGACGAAGCCTGAACTCTGGCGGAGTGAGGGGGGAGAGAGAATGGGGGGGAAAGGTGGAGCTAAGAGTGACTGTTCAGTCCACAAATAGTTTCTGTGTTATGACAAGATGTATGCTTTGTATTTATGCGCTATCTCCACTGGGGCAACCGTTTCAAGATAAACATGTTAAGAAAGAGCTGTTCCCCAGTGGATGATCCTGAGGCCTTTTTACAAAGGGAAGGCTGTAACCCTGGGCAACTGTTTCCATTGCCCATGCATCTGAAGTAATACCCTGCCATTCTTTCAGATGCTGTGAGAGTCTGCCTCCCACCGGGGTCTTGTGGAGTAAGGCCGCAGAGAAGTTTTGAAGCAGCTGATGCAGTGGCTGAGGGCAAAGCAGCCGTTGCCTGGGTGGTTTTAGCACCTCTTCCCCTTCCACCACAGGGGAATCTTCTCTGACCTCTTTGATTCGACAGTCCTCGCCATCTTCCAACTGAGGAGTAATAGCGAAAGGACCTTCCCATCCAAGCTGTACCAGTGGGGCGAGATGGTTGTGGCGGTCTGATTGCAACGCCAAGGGATTCAGCTGATGCTTTGGAGGTCTGTTGCTTCTACAGGCTCTAGTCAGCCTTGCTGCCAAATAAATATGTGCCGTCAAAGGGCATGCTAAGAAATCTAGACTGCACATCTGGAGCAAAACCAGACTTTCTCAACCAGGCAAATGTATGCATTACATTGCTAGCGGCATAGCCCTGCTGATACTGTCAGCAGGGTCGAGACCAGTCTTGAGGGATTTGCACATTGCATCTTTCCCATCCTTGACAATGTTAAGAAGCCGTATCGTTCTTTCCGATAGGGAATATGTTCAGCTGCCACTGTTATGCAATCCCATAAGGTGAAAGTGAACTTGGCCAGTGCACATGTGGCATTTGCCGATTTAAGGGCCATACTCACAGCAGAGAAAACCTTTCTAACAAAAGCGTCATAACGCTTGCCATCTCTGCCCAGGGGGTGGGGGTAATTGGGTATGCATTTTGTTTGGATGTAGAAGTGGCATCCTGAACTACCAAACATTCGGGAGTTGGATGCTAAGTTAGATAGTAAGGGTCACTGCTTGACGCTCTGTCAGCTTTTTGTTCACTGCTGGAATTGATTCCGGTGTCTCCCAGTTGGCATCAACTCGCCTTTGTAAAGCTACATGGAAAGGAAGAATAGGGTCCTCCTGGGGTCCCTTATCTAAAATATCAGTGAAGTCGTCCTGCTCAAAATGTTGTGCAGGCCTTTTCCATCCCAGACATTCTATGACGCTAGACATCAGCAGTCTGTAAGATCCATCTGCATGGTCTGAAGGATCTGGTCTGCCAAACTCTATCCCTGGGGAAGTGTCCAACCCACTTGCAGATTGCAGGGTTTCATGAAGGTCTTTTATTCTTGAGTCCTCTGAGATTAAGGTCTCTGGAATATTTGGTGTCCCATACTGTAACCCAAAAGGACGGGATTCATCCGAAGATGGCTCATCATCCTCATAAATTGAGGAAAGAGACTTAAAGTATTACTTAGGCAGTGGGGTGAAAGTTTTCTTGACTACCTTCGAGGGTTTAGCCAAATGTGTCGACAACGGCGTCAAAGTATACGTTGAGGGTTTCGTTGGCTGTGGCATCGAGGCTATTTTAGGCATCACCTTGGTGTCTTTCGGCACCGATGGTGTAGATGATTTTGGATTCCAAGGAGTATTTTTGGTATCCAGTGATTGCATTGAATATAAAGCATTGAATGACAAAGCATCGAAAAAAAGCATCGAAAAAAGCATTGAATGCATTTTTTTCAAAGGTAAAGGTTTTATTTGTATTCTAATGGGTTTTAAGGGGTAAATAAACAGGGGTTGGGGGACCCCCCAATAAAAATAAAAAAAAAAAGCATTCAATGCTTTTTTTTCGTTGCTTTTTTTTTTAGATGCTAAGGCATTCGATGCAATCACTATAAACCGTATTTTCTCTACATTAGGGAACCTTCGAGGACTCCAGAGGAGTTTTCTCCTGGACACTCGGCCCGAAGGCACACAGGTTTTGTCCTTTGCCTTTTTGTCGTGTTTGTTGACGTGGGCATGGCTCTTATCTTTCTTCGAAGGGGTCAAGGCCACATTCTCGAACACTTTCAGCAGCTTTAGTCTGAACTTCTCCCACTCAGACATGAGACCCGTTCCGGGAGGAACTCAACGATGATCTGTGGTGCCTTTTCTCTGACCGCCGTGAGGATGATGACGAGTGGTGTGGGCCACTGCGTGATCGTGACCTTCTAGCTTTCTTCCAACGAGGAGAGTTGTCCCTCGACTTGTCGGAGGATCGCTTTTGCGACAGGGTTGTCGAAGGGGATTTATGAGACATACCTGCAGCTAACTTCCCTCTGCTCTTTCAGGGCTTTCGCTGTCATTGATAGGCAGGGCCCATGCTCCAATGTTAAATGAGTGGATCCTAAGCACCACAGACACACCCGATGGGAGTCCATAACGGACATTTGTGCCGATGTTGACGAGATGGTTCAAAACTGGATGGCAAGATGAAAGGGGATTCCAAAAGGCATGCAACCATTTTGGAAAATGGCAGAGGAGATACATGAAGACAGCAGCCTGAACAATAGTTCAGGGGTGATCTAGGAATACCCCCCATGGCAATGAGGAAAATCATATTTTACAGAGCCCATTCAGGACACTTAGGAAGCAGCATGGCAAAATGCAAGATAAGAGAATCATACTGGTGGCCCTGCATGGACCAGGATATAAGGAACATGATGGAAAGGTACCACGAGTGCCTAAACAATCACAAAAGAGTGAAAGTTGTGCAGTAGCAACGGGAGAGTACCAAGTGCTGGATTGAATTACCACTATAGTAATCTCAGGGCCAAATAATGGGACAGACTCAAAGAATATGGCAAAATACTACTTTATTATAAAGTAGGGAAACCTGGTAAGCATTTCGGTTACACAAAGGCATTATACCTCGATGTACGTCAGCTCTGACGTTATCCTACGTGGCAAAATAGTAAAAACCTATTGGGCAGGGGTATTGGTTAGGGGAACATATATATCTATGGTTGATTTACGTGTTAGTAACATAATTGGCTGCCCCTTATATAGTAGGCTTGCCTTGAACAACCCCTAACTATGTATAATACAGATAATATCAGAATAATAGAAGCAGATTGGCTCCTGCAACAATGTATGATCCACCATTGCAGGTCCTTCATGATTGGTTGGCATGCTCTCTCAACCTTGGAACTTCGGCACGTTAGCAAAACAAAACCAAGGTGCGATGACCATCGTCAGACCACTGCCCACTTGGCCAATTAGCCTACCAGCTCTCATCAGTTAGGCCATAAGCCAAGGCTTCTTCTTTGTAGTTGATCGTGCTGGCTGTTCTCTTCTTCTGAACTTTTAAAGGCAGTGAGGGTACACTGGTATCTTCATCTGGGGATTCATGAATAGCCCTTGTTTGCCAGTCCTACACCATGTGTGAGGATACCATGATTTTGTCCTTTTATTTAGTGCTATTTGATTCAATTAAACTCGGTGTCATTACTCTCTTGACTTGGTTGCTCTGTCTTGCATGTGCTTTCCATGTCTTTAATTGTACAATACTTGGCAGTCACAAATGTTCACTCCTTTGCTTGATCCTCTTTGACTTTTGTGCCTTCCAAGTGCTGTGGCATCCTTGATTCTCAGCCAAACAAATATGCTTTGTTCTTGCACAAACTTGTATTTCCAGCGCCTGTCAACTCGGTAGCCTTGGTCTCTTCTCCTCCGGGCTTCTAGCTTACTATTATACTGAGTAAATGTCCATTTTCTCATCATGGCTGCTTCCCTCGCGTTATATTCTCTGCTGCAGCAAGCTTCCATGTCTTATCTACCTCACAATTCTGCGTATATACATATACTATATATTTCCTTACTGGTCTTTTTGTATATGATTTCTTCATCTTCGCTTATGTGTTCACTTTATGACTTCAGTCACGTCTTCATTCTTTAAGTATTCTTACATCGTTTCAGTGTGCCATTGTGTCTTCTCTTCATGACATCACTTTGCACTGGTCAGATTCCACTTACAGCTCTTTGATATTCAGTGGTATCTGCAGACTTGCTTATACCATTTCAGTTTCAGGGTACATTCGATACGGTTGTCTGTGTGCATAACGTCTCTCATACCTTCGATGCAGTATTGGGATGATACCTGGTGTCAAACATATTATCTTCTTGTTTTTCTTCCACTATGACGGAGGTGAGGAGGCGGGCTCTGTAGATTATGTATACAGCTGCTTCTCTACACAGTGATGCAGGCACCTCTCGTCCCTATACAGATCAAACTTGGAGTATGGCATACATTGGGGTTGGGTTGAGGGGTGGGCTGGCCTATAGGGAACTCTGGAGATTTCCCAGTAGGCCTCTGCAACCTGGGCCTCTTTTGTGTGATATTTCCAAATGGTCCCATACGAAAAGGGTTGGCTTGATGAAAATGTGCAACATGGGCCACTTTGAAAATTATTTCTAGGGCCTCTTTTGGTTCCCAGTCCTCCCATGGTTGGATTTCATAGGCCCCTTGTAAGCCATAACATCTGCACATAGGTACGGAATCGTAACCATAGACTATTTGTCAAAGTGGGTAGAGATGGAATTTGTGCCTGATATTACGGCAATAACACTGATAGATGTCCTCAAGTCGCTGTTACAAATGGATGGGCTACCAAAAGAGATAGTGACAGACAACAGAGTCCAGTTGACGTCCACTAGGATGGGGACATGTATGAAGGTCAATAACATAAGACAGATCAAAGTGGCTCTGTATCATCTCCAAGTCACTGGACTGGTGAAAAGAATGAATAGATGTATACAAGGGACCATGCAACTGGCAATGGCATCAGGTATGGATCCACAGAAGACAGACTCACTCTCAATGGAATCACCATGGTGTCACCCTTCCACATGCTAAGAGTCAAAAGAGCTGCATCCACATTAGTGCCCCAATGGGTGAGGGAAGATGGCACAATAAACATGGAAGAGGTAGTGTGGAGGATCAGGAAAAGTAAGGACCACATCAAAGAGTGGCATGACAATCGCAAGCCAGTGCAAAGGACTGAGGTTGGAGAGGTATATAATAATAATAATAATAATTATTATTATTAGACTATCTCTGGTGAAGATCTGACTACCTCACAAGGACCGAGTGACAAGGTCCTGTTACAGTCAACCCATCAAGGTTATGATGAAAGGCACAAAACATGTGTGTACTGTGATGAATTCTGTGGAGTCATCACTGATTCCCCAGTGATGATCTCCTCCCACGTGGCCAGGGGACGGCAGCCACTACTTGATCCTGACCCTGGGTTGGTTTTATGAGGGAGGATTGTGTGGGAGGGGCCAACTACCAGGAGGAGGTGATGACTCCATTAGGAGGGTGCTAGGAAGGATTTCTCTTAGGTGCAATTTTCGACTGCCCCCAAACTTTTTGCTTTCGTTTGGCTAACCTAACCTGGCCTTTTCCAGTAGCGCACAGCCCTCGGCGGTGCCCCTCTGGGCTTTTGCTCACCTCTTATTGGGAAACTGACACATCCTTCAGACTGTCAAAACTGGGAAACTATGATTCTCTTAGTCTTTGACGTTGTCATTTCTTGGTAACTTTTTATCTATGTGCCAAGTACCTTTCAGTGCCGCGCATAGGGGTCTTTTGTTTTATGGCCCTAGACACCCTCCAAGGATTTGTTGGTGATTATACAAGTGTGCCTAGGACGAACTGGTGGCAGCAGTTTACTTTTATAGTGTTAGGCAGAAACCTGTGCAGTTCCCTTTGGGAACACTGCAAAAGATTTAGGACTACAGGTGTTAGCAGTAAACCCACTTGGTAGCAGTCTGTACCACCCAGATTTACCTGGTAGCTGTGGCTGAGCAGTCAGACTTCCCTCAAGAAGAGTTAGGCAGTATGCAAAGTATACACAATAGGCACTCAGATACAATAGCACAAGCAAACACTGACCAGAGCTTTGGTATCAAAGTATATAATTATTTATTTAAAAACACACTGTTTGAAACACTCCAGCACGCTTATTTGTAAAACACTCTAAACACAGTTACTATTATGATATATACAACCCTTATTCCTTATCAGACAAGTCTTAGTTAACACCACTTATTTCCAGACTGAGGTGAGCGATTAACTCCAATAAGTTCATGAAAAAGGGAGGGAAAAAGCAGAATATGTGAAGATACACCACTCTAAGATTTAGGAACACTTTTAGCAAGGAAGAAGAGCAAAAGTCACTGGTGAGCCAAAGTCCATAGGCTGGGCCCACTCTTAGAGAGAGCAGAGCACAAATGCGCCCAAGATCACACAGTTACACTAGGCTTTGAAAGTCTTGCAGAGAGTTCGAAAAGAGGTTAGAGAGGCTCAGAAAAGTTTAGCCAGGGTGTCCCAGGCTAACCCAGGTTCGAAAGCTGGGGGCTAAATCTACCCCGTACAGTCGGTGGCAAGGGAAGCCAGGCAGAACACGGTACCTTAAGTGGGAAGGATCCTCCAGTGGCGGCAGTTGTTCCTGGCAGCGGGTGCAAGTCTCGGCGTCGTCCAGAGGAAGAGAAGAACTCGACTTGGAGGAAAGATGAAGGTTGTTGCACTGCCAGGGAAGAAACCAGCCGCGGAGTTTTCCGGTTAAAGGTATTACCCTTTATTTCGCGGTCGTGGTAAAACGTGGTATTCCGGTTGCCGGGGTGCTTGGTACAGGCAAGGCGGCCACGAGATGCGTCGGGAAGGCGAAAAGACGGTGAAACTGGTTATCCCCACCAGTCAAAGGAAGAAGACTCTCCGGCGGGAGATCTCCTCTGTCGTTGGGAAAAGGGGTGAGACGGTTCAGCAGGGCTCCACCGGTGGTGTCGTCGTAGCAGGTCTGCTCAGCTTCTCCCTCGTCGGATTCTTAGGTCCTGTGGTGACTTCTGAAGTTCCAGTCCCCAAAGCCCTGCTTTTATGCAGAAAACCCCCATTCACTCAGCCTAGCTGTCACTCAAACATGCTAAGTGGTATGCCGGCCGGCTCACCACTTGGGCCAATCAGGACGGAGTGCGACTTGAGTTGCCTATGCAACTCAGTCCAGGGTGCCTAAATCCCCCTCCACCCCTCCTAAGTACCCCAGACAGAGTGGCACCACTTTGGAGGCTTCTGTGGAGAAGCCCGCCAAAAAAGTGGAACATAGGGCTCGACTTGGGTTGGAGTCACAGAAGAGAACACAAACGCCATTTTAGAACAGAGTTTTGGCAAAAAATACAAACCGGAGAATTAATAATAAATAAATAAACCGGCGGTATGTTTGAGGCTATCGTAATTAAATAAATAAAGATAGTAGCCTCGAACAATGAGAAAATCCCATAGAGAAATATTTGCGGTTGAATATAAAAAGTAGTATCCACTGCCACCAGCCAAAACTCAATCAGGGGGGACGGAGACCTGCCCCCTCGACTAACAGACCCCGGGGCAATCGAATTGCCCCGGCCAGTACGTCCACAATATGATGGTTTGTACTGGTTCTGTTCAGAATTCAAGACTAGTAAAGTCAATGGTGACTTTTCATGCCCTGGGAGACAGTAGTCAGTCCCAGGGTATGGAGTCTATATTGGGGGGTCACTATGACACCTCTGTGTTACTGCACTGAGGGTGCTGTGTAACACACGGCACAAAAACACATGAAGCCCTATGGAGTAAAAGACCACATAGCCCATTAAACACATCTAGAGTCAAAGGAACACACTCAAATCATGTCCAAGAGTGAGGGTAAAAGAGTCTCACTCTTGGCAGGAGAAAAAAATAAACCCCAAAAATCCAGCAATGCTGCTGGGGCTCACTAGGATAGGAAATTCAGCCTAAACAGAGAATTCTCCCTAACATATAGTATTTTTACTTCTTTTTAATGAACCATATCGCATTTACCGCGTTTGGCTCAAGACTGTGGACAGTGCCAAAAATGGCCGTGCCACAAAGTCTTTTTTTCTGTCCTTTAGCCATTTTGTCCCTTTACCTTCCCCCAGGTCGAGCCTGGGAATTCCTTTTTTTTTAACCTTTATTTATTGTTGCTTGACAAGGTAACAAGGGCAGTCAATCAGAAACATTACACAGGGCGATACGGGCTTGTACAATCACAGCATTCCGCAGATATGTCACACTACTTCAACATATCATAGGATATAACATTAATGTTTGAGGTAATGGTTGGTATCTGCTGCGTCCAGAGGGAGGGTCAGGTGTAGCCATGTCCTCACCTCCCCCAGGGAATTCCTTGTTTGGGCTTCCAGCCTCTGCAAAAACTACAACTTTTGAGGGCTCCTGCTTGTCACGTGTGCTAGTGCCCAGGAAGTGGATTGGGACTGTCTGGTCCCAAGCTACACTACTGGTGTCAGTATGTCTGAATGACAGACCACCGTGGACCGTGATTGATCCACATCTGGCGTGCATGCAAGAGAGCAGATCTTCGACTGATTATCCCAGATTTGAGCGTGAAACAAATCTTGGCTAAGAGAAGGGGCCATGCATCCATTCCAGGTCGATCAGCTGAAGTTCACACCGAACTACAGAAGGAGCCAAGTATCCTGAAACCCTAAAGCAGACCTGTGAAACCATCGGACACATGCTGGACGGTTTGGTACCCTCAGACCGCTGTTGTCCGGTGGGACTCCGGTTTTTGCAACGATCATTGAAGGCCTGCAAGAGCGCTTCAACCCTTCGGAATAGTGAGAACAACTACTCTCTGCACCTCCCGATTACCCTCCCAAAGAGCCTCATCGGAAGTGTTCCTGGGCCAACCAGCGAACTGACCAGCTCAAACCCAGGGTCTCCCTTAGGAACGACGCCGTCCCGAGTTGACACTCAAGACTTAAGGAATCGCCAGCGTGTAGTCCTGGGCCCTCTCCCACCAAATTTCAAAGTCCTAGCTCCTCTGGCCCGCGATTTAAGAAAGTGTGCCATGCTGCAAGCATTTGTGGCCCCTGTGTCGTCTTGCGGTGGTGTCGGTCATTGTAGGAGCCTTTCTGGCATGTACCCTTGTGTCCTGAGACGTGCTGCAGTGGAACTGTTATCCTTTCTTCAGTGAGAGCTGAGAAAAGGCTACTGTCCTGCCACGGACGATCGTCCCATCTCACAGCCGCTGAGAGCCGGAGCGACGTGCAACTGCAGGGGTTAAACCTACAAGCGACCAGGCCTAGACAGTAAAAGTTTGGTCCGGACTGTGTCGAGGGTCGGTGAGTACTTGCATCACTTACCAGTGGCCCCGTGGCACAGCCATTGTTCTTTATGCATGATAATCCATAAAAAGATGCCTACATTAGCTGGGCTAGCCTGCGCTCCCTAGCTATTCCCGAAACCTGAAAGTTGCTCTACCTCCTTGTATAGTAGGACACTTCTTCATCACCTCAAGTGTTTTCCTGAACAGCTACAGCTCTCTTAAGAGGACCCGCTTTCTCTCATTACGCACTACCACGCGTTTTCAACGCACTACTGTACTTTTGAGCATAAGGCTCCCCACTTCGTAGGGCTGGACTGCTTAAGTTAGGGATCGATTCTGAACTGCCTAATGGTATATGTGTGTTAACCTACCATTCTGTTGCAGGTTGTGGCTGTGTTTTCTCCTTTACCGCATCAGGCAAAATGTAACTGTATATATGTTAAATATTGAAAGGCGTGTGTGGTAACTGTTTTATATTACTGTGGTTAATTTGTGTTTAATTATTAAGGCATATAATAAATGTATTTTTATTTTTTATATCCACTTATCTAAGCGTATTCTGTGGAGTTTTACTGTGTGTGCTCATTGTGGGCTTCTGATCCCTCTCACACCTCCTGAGACTTAGTCTTGATCACCTGCCAAGCTAATGTGATTTTTCTGGCATGTCTGTACAGAAGGTTCCCCTGTTCCACTAATCTAGGGTGGCCACCTAAACTTCTGCCCACCAGGTCACAGTTTAGAAATCCATCTTAACAAGATGGTGTACAGCAATGGAATAAGATTGGAGGTACCCAGTGTTGCGCACTGGTTAAATACCCAGGTTACACTTTAACAAGAAACAGTGAGCTTAGTTAAACTTTTTTTTTAAAATTAATATTTCTTTATTGGCATTTTGATTTATCACATGTAGAAAAAAAACGGTAACCTAACTGCTAACCCCTCGCCCCCTCCTCTACTGTGTCCCCCTGTGCAATACTTGGTGGCCGTGTCCAAAGTCTGTTATTAGCAGATGCCCATAAATCGCAGTTTGTGCGGGCAGTAAGGTTCCTTATAGTCTTCATGTAGGAAGGCCAGCACTAGTTCCCAATCATTAGAGAATGTAGCTTGCTCCCCATGTATTGCGTACGCAATCCATTTCAAGGTTACACAGTTCCAGACCTTGACAAACCAGTCCTGATCATGGGGAAGATCTTTAGAATTCTATTTTGGGCTATCACTAACAGTGCTGCAAGGTTTAGAATGACAAAAGCTTTCCAATAGCATCTTGGACATACTGTGAAGTCCTGTCCATTCATGGCAAGAAGTCGCTCTTTGTGGTTTCTGCCCCCTGAATGTCGAAGATTCTTAGCATGTTATTGTCAATTGCGGACCAGAAGTGTTTCAGCTTCGGGCACCCCCACCATATATGCAGCCAGTCCCCCCCTCTCCCTGTATTCCCTCCAACAAGTATCAGGAATTCTAGGATTCATTGTATGTAATTGTTCCGGTATGTAGTACCATTGGGTCATTAGCTTGTACCAGAATTTGCAGATCTGTATAGACTGTGTATGTTTGGGAATGTCCCCCCACAATTTTCCCACTCCTCTTCTAGGATCTGTACCCTGAAGGTAGATTCCCATTGTGTTTGTACTTCACCTCTTCTCTGGAGGTTTCATCTACTCGAAGTTGGTACAGGTTAGAATTTAGATGTTTATCCACCGGGTTTGAGATCATAAATGTATCGAATGTGGTTAGAGGTCTGATGGGTGCGCTCTTACTGGGGAGGCCAACAGCCAGTGTCGAAGTTGGAAATAGTGTATTCCGTTTTCCTCCGCCAGCCCTATTTCAGCCTTACATTGTTCAAAAGATTTAATATCTTCGCCCTGGGAACATGTCCCTGAACTTTCTACAGCCTGCTTTTTTCCAAAGTGAAAAGTAGCCCCCCTCCATGCCGGGGGGAAATTGCAGCTTCTGGAATATTGGCATAAATAAGGATGGAAAGGATATAATATGCTGTTGCGAGATAGCCCTGTCCCACATATCCTCCACGAACCTCACAAATATGCATATTTTGAGGCAGATGGTTTTGTATAAGTATAGCGACTCTCCTAGTTTTGGCCCCACTATTGCCCATTCCATTTGTACCCATCTTTTCTCCAAGCCCTCTGTGAACCCATCTTTTATCACCCGGCGTTTGGCGGCTTGGTAGTATTTGTGAAAATCAGGTAGGCCCAACGCTCCTTTTTGAGTCAGTAGTGCCAATGTTTTAAGTGTTCCACAGGGGGTTTCCTTGTTCCATACAAAGACTGGGATCATTTTAAGAAAGTATTGGTGACCGGACTGGGGAGTGCCTGAAACACATACAGAACTTTGGGCAGAATGGTCATCTTAACTGTGTTTATCCGACCAACACAGGAGACTGCCAGCGGGCCCCACTTCTATATAGTCTGAGGTTCTGAAGGAGAGGCTGGTAGTTTGTGGAGTAAAACCTCATTCAATGTCCGAGTTATATTGACCCCTAGCACCTTTATGCCTCCTGAAGCCCATCTAAATCTGGATGTCTCCTTCGCCCTGCTCAGCCCTTCCTGTGTTAGGCTCAGGATTTCAGATTTAGTCATGTTAATTTTTAGCGCAGCTACAGCTCTGAACTCTTCTAACTCGTGGACCACCGACGGCAGTGAGTTTTCGGGGTCCATGATGGTGAGGAGCATATCATCCGTGTATGACATTTTTATGATTGTCGCTCCCGAAGGGGATCCCTGCACATGTTCTGCCGAGCATATTTTAGATAGGAGAGGTTCAAGGTGTATTGCATATAAGAGTGGCGACAGAGGGCAACCTTGTTTGGTGCCTCATTGCAGTAGGATCACTTGGGATGGCTGGCAATTGATGAGAAGCTGGACTGTGGGGGAATTGTAATTTACCCTAATCTTGTTAAGAAATTCCGGTCTCAATCCCATCCTTTCCATAGTATGGAAAAGAAAAGAGCATTCGACTCCATCGAGCGCCTTTTCCACGTCTAAAGATAGGAATATCGCCGGGACCCCTTTTAGGGAATCTTTCTTTATTAAATGGCAGTCTTGCCGAATTTTGTCGTGGGTTTGCCGCTGCCGAATAAACCCAGTCTGAATGGAGTGAATTCATTTCGGCATTAAGGAGTCTAATCTGTTGGCCAGTATTTTTGTATAGATATTAGCATACAGGTTTCTTAGGGTAATCGGCCTATATGATCCATAGACCGTGGGGTCTTAGGCGGGCTTGGGGAGAAGTATTGTTTTGACCTCTTCCATCGTAGGGGTAATGCGACCACTATTCCCAAATGAGTTAAATAACCGGACTAACTTCGGGACTAGTGTGGTCTGGTACGTTTTGTAAAATCTAGCTGGGTATCCGTCTGGGCCTGGAAATGTATTAATCAGGAGATTCCAGATGACATGTTGTCCATCCTCTATGACAGAGGTCTTTAAACTGTGGGGAGAGGCCGCATCCCTGGGGGAGGGGTGTACCAAAGCCCAGCATGAAATGTAAAAAAATTTACTTTTTTTTTTTTAGATTGGAGATTGGGCAGGGGCGGGTCACATGGTCGGGCTGGAGCATAAGCCTGTCTCAGGCACCAATGAAAAAGTGACCCGCAGTTGCAAATGGATATTCATTCCTTTAGTCACAGACTGTTTGAATAGTACCCAGGGGGGTGCTTTTTGTTAAAATGAAAGCAAATTGTGATATTTAAAGAATATTTATTCAGCAACAATGGTCAAAATTACTAGCTGCATAGTGAAGTAACACATCAAACTGTCCCACATACGGGAAAAGGGAAGCCACGAACGCTTACTCTGAATGTGCTGAAAAGGGAGCTAGCAATTCCACCGGAGCAGCGCAACAGCGTGAGAGGCTTCCCAACAGGACGTTTATTTCCTCTGGGTCTATGATCACTGAGCCGCCCAAAATACCGAATGTGAAAATCCAGAGTACCAAAATGGCAGCCACAGTGATCACATAGTTGGATCGTACGGGATCCGAAAAGGAATTTGCAACAGCGGATGCCCCTGACATTTGCCTCCCCTCTCTCCATGGTTTACCCGTTAAATTATGGGTCGGCTGGCGGCGGTTTATGTTCCCGTTACAACTGTACTTCTTTCTGCATGCATGTCGGGCTGCACTCGAACATCGGGTAATTATTTGTTTAATGCGTCCGCTCTCATGCCCAATCACACTCGCATGTCCAGATCCATCGGAGTATCCAAAAGTAATAAATGATTACACAGCAATTAAAGTGAAAGACACGTTAAAATTCTCGCGAATGTATATGTAAAATATTAAAATAAACTTTCTGAAATGCAAGAACATATATATTTTGATACTGATCTTGATTGTAAGATGGCACAGTGTGCCTTCTACCATTATTGACATTTGCGAACCTGGCATTGCAACTGAATTGTCGCACTCCTGAACTGACGCCTTTATACAAGTTTGAGAGACTGACATTGAAGACAACTGGTGTGCCGAGCTGCGCTACTTTCATGATACATAAAGACAAATGGTGAGCCGCGCTGCCATGCCTTCATTGTAAACACACACATGCGAAATTTTGAATTTTCACACACTGAGAATGCGCAGCATTGTACAGTTCGGCATTCTTCTTTTGACATTTTGGTATGATACCGTGCCTCTTACTTCAACACTATTCAAGATCTCAAGGAGCAACAGCCAGGACCGGCTGGGCTAAATTGTCAGGGTCCTGAGTATCATTCATCTAAGCTGTTGCAGCGCAATACGCATTGTAATGCGCATGCATGAGCCTCGTAATGGGCCACGCGAGCGCGGTTAATAAACAAGAGTCAGTGTGCACCAGTTGCCACCGTGACCCCAGAACAGCAAGACGTGTCCGCGTATTTGTATGTACAGGTGCGTGCTTGTGTGACGGGGCAGCCTGGGGTTTCCACATCCATTGGTGACGAGGAAGGCCCTGAGTGGGGGTGGTGGAATCTTGGAACAGCATTCCGGAGCACTAGATATTCCATCTACAATACCTGCTAGGTGCCGTTCCTACGCGGCACACGTGGCCGCCCTTTTCTTCAGGAATATGACAGTTGCGGCCCGCACGGGTGCTCGTGCACCGGTCGTATTGCCTTTGGACAATTATTGGACATCCCACAGCTTTCTGACACCAAATGGCTGTGGCTAAATATCGAAAGGTTGCATTCTTATGTACAAAGTGCTCTACAGCCCAATGATCAGCTCAATATTGGCCTAGTGTGCTCCCACGTGCCATCCAACGTTAGGTCACGGGTGGCCCATGCGATCACCATAGCCGACCTGATTACAGAAGACAGCCTAGACTTCCTAGCGATAACTGAATCATGGTTACACAAGGCCGCAGGACCTGCACTCACGTTAGCCATCCCAGAAAGATACACTATTCTCAGACAAGACAGAGATGGCCCCCGAGGCGGCGGAATAGCTATCATATCTAGAGAGAGTTCATCACTGAGATTAGTAGCCCCACATGATCTGCAATCATGTGAATCCCTCTCTGTCAAGCTACCACTAACAAACTCCCAATCCCTCACCAAGCATATATATAGTCTACAGACCCCCTGACCCCATTGGCATCTTTGAAGAGGATCTGCATAATCTCATTGCATGTAATCTCAGACCCACCTCCTAAGTACTGTTGCTTGGAGACTTTAACCTAGGCCTGAATGATCCTTCTGACAATCATGCCGTGCAAATAGTAAACTCCCTTAACGCATTAGGATTAACCCAAAAAGTGAACGCTCCCACCCACATTAAGGGTAGAACCGTGGACTGGGTAGCCGACCACAACTGTACAGCGACCATCACTTCTATCACTCCCCTATCCTGGACGGACCATTTCCTCGTGTCCATGACACTCTCCACTACCAGACAAAAAATCCTGGCTCCCCAAGAAGTGCCACCCTGTCTAACCAGGCTAAAAAAGAATATAATAGTGGAGCGTGTGATCCATAATATTCTAGCTACCCTAAACTATCTGGCAGACAACCTGGACCCAAGTACGTTGGTGAATGAATATAACAAGATCATGCTCTCTACCCTGGACAAAATCACCCCTCTTAAACTGAGCGCTAGTATACCCAAACTACATTTCAACAAGTGGTTTACTCCTCAATTAAAAGACCTGCGACTATTAAAAAGAAAATGTGAAACTGATTGGTGCCTTTGCCCTTCCCACGAAAACAAAATGAAGCTAGCATCCACTGCATCACATTATAAAAAAGAAATCTGCCACGCTAAAAGAAACTCCTATAATGAACGGATAGCTAAGTCCAACTCCAGTATGAAAGAATTATTCTCAATCCTAAAAGAGCCAGAGTCACCCATCTCTCCCCCGGATACCTGCCTTAAAGACAGGAATTGGTGCTCAGAGATACAACTAGCACTAACCAATAAAATTAACACCCGCCAAACTAAAATAAAAAACAAAAAAAAAGACTTTCTGAACTTACCTCAACCAACCACCACCCCCTACCTAATGTCAATATCTCCGATCCAAACACCACCTTCTGCTTCACCAAAACTGCTATCCTCGAGGTGGGAAAAAAAAAAACTAGCCTCTCGCTCAAACCATCTAACTGTAAAGGTGATATCTGCCCAGCGTATATCATAAAACAGGCTGCGGGAGACCTCCCAACCTTCATCTCCAAACTGATCAATGCCTCTTTTGCCTCCGGCACCGTCCCAGGCAATTTGAAACAATCATGGGTACTTCCGCTTCTCAAGAAGCAAACCTTAGACCCACTCATCGCTACCAATTACCGCCCCATCAAGACAGTACCATTTCTTCTTAAAATTTTGGATAAAATTGCATACCTACAGATCCAAAAACACCTCAAACAGCACAAACTCCTAGGGGTCCGTCAATCAGGATTCTGACCATTACACGGGACAGAAACTGCACTGATTGACCTGAAGACACAAATCGATGAGCTGAGAGACCAAGGGAAAACAGCATTACTACTGCTACTCGGATCTCTCAGCTGCATTTGACCTGGTTGATTATAAGGTCCTCTGTAGGCATCTTGATACAGCAGCCCACTTCTCTAGTGGCGCTGTTTAATGGATAAAATCCTTCTTGAGCGACAGAACTAGCAGAGTATTCACTCCTTCTGCAGCTGCGGACCCTACCGCTATCATGTGTGGAGTCCCTCAGGGTTCTTGTGTGTCCCCTACTCTACAATATATTCACCAAGCCAATGTTCGACGATCTGGACCTTCTAGGTGTCACCTACACTAATTACGCAGATGACACTCAGATTCTCCTCCCGCTTTCTGGGGATCATGGCAAGGACCTGGCGCTGGTTAATAGAATTTATCTCATCATTCAGGCATGGATGGCCACTCACGGCTTATGCCTGAATGACGACAAGACAGAGCTGATAATCCTAGGCTCCCCATCCAACATCTCCAAACTAGGACATGAATATGCCTCTTTCATCATTGACGGTAATAATACCATCATCTCCAAGGAGGTAAAAACTCTTGGTTTCTACCTGGATGCCACAATGTCCTTTACCAAACAACTAAATTCTCTGGCCTATACCTGTAAGCTGATCAGAGCAGGCAGGCCCTTCCTTTCCAACGACAGTTGCCTTATACTGGCCAGAGCATTAATTCTATCAAGATTAGATTACTGCAACGCCCTCTACAGCAGTGCTAATAAAACCGTCATCCAAAATCTCCAAATATTAAAAAACAATGCCATTAGAGCTGCACTAGGCATCAACAAAAGAGTGCATATCTCTGCCATCAGACGTCATCACAAATGGTCATCGACCTACAATAAAATACAACTAAAAATTCACCTCTTTGACACAAAGCGGTACACAACGTGGCACCGAGCTACCTCATTGATAGAATATCCAGAAGAACGTAGACCGACCAGAACCATTAATACTAATTGTCTGGTAGTACCCAGATTCAAATTGTCTAAGATTGGCGGCACCAGTTTCCCTGTGAAGGCCTCTAAGCTTTGGAACTCCTTGCCACTCCAGTTGAGAGCTGACCTCCCCTACTCTGTCTTCAGAAAGAACCTCATTACTCACCTCAACCTGACTGAAAATTAATTCACCCTGTAAATATGGTACGTTAGCACGACCTAATGCGAGACTGTAAATTGTGTATAGTTCTAAATACCTACTTGTACATTTTTCTGCCTCTAAGTGCAACCTAAGTATTGTATTATATTTGAATTATCTCATATGTAATGACATTTCGTATTCTGCCTGTATATCTGTAACACATGTAAGCTTTGCATATCCTTCTGCGCCCCGTTACTCCTGGGTCTGGTGCGCCCTACAAATGCAATAAACAAACATGCAGGTGGGAAAACGAAGAGGCCATGGTACGGAACCAACTCCTCCAAGGATGCAGCCCAGGGAAGCTGAGACGGCAGGTGCTTTGTGAACCTAGCCTGAGGCTGGCAAAGATTTTAGACATGGGGAGAGCCTATGAGCTGGCAGAAAGTAGAGGTGCCTGAATGGACGCAGCAGTTCGCCCTGGGAAGAGGAAGCTTTTGCTGTAGGACGCTCAGCGATGAATGCAGCTCAAAAGCCGCGATGGACTACTAGACGGCAGGAGAGTTTTCAAAAACCTGAACAGGCACACCCCTGTCAATATTGTGGATACGAACTTCCCCATGCTGGTGAGTGTCCAGTGAAGGCGAGAGTGTGTGGTCGCTGTGGGTGTCACGACACGATGCAAGGGTTTGCAGGGCAGCTGGGCCAGTAGCTGCATCAAGCGGCCCAGCAAGAATCAGTGGTGGCGGCCCGAGAAAGCTGAAGAGTGTCGCAACAGTAGAGCAAGGTATGCAGGAACTTGACATCGCCGAAGAAGAGCAAGTGTTCTTCATCTCCAACATTGCATCTGGGTCAAGAAAGAGACGTCAACCCACCTGTGTGGTCAACATCGGGGAAACTGGAGCATCTGTGTGTGTCCTGGCGGCAGGGCACTATGAAGCACTACCGGGCCCACCGGTACTCGAGGGAACTAAAGCCAGAATTTATACGTTTGGGGGTGACACACCTTTGCCATTGAGAGGGGCATTTGTAGCACCAGTCACTCATGGACAACACTCCATAAAAGCAAGATTCTTTGTGACAGAAGTGAGTCTGCACTCTCTGTTGAGCTGTGCGGCATCAGAAGCTCTCAATATTGTGCATTTTGCCATGTCTGTGTATCTGGCGGACATCCAGAACATCACCGAGTGGTATGCAGACATATTGCAAGGAGTCAGAAAAATCAAGGGCGACCCAATACGTCTTCATATTGACGAGTCGGTGAGACACACAGGATTGAAACATTGGAGGATTCCTTTTCACCTGAGAGCGCAGGTCGAGCAGGAACTTCAAGCGCTTATAGACATGGACATAATCGAGAGGGTCGAGGGCCCCACTCCTTGGATGTCCCCAATCGTTGTGGCGGCCAAGCCTAAACAACCAGGTGCAGTACGCATCTGCATAGATATGAGGCTGCCCAACATGGCGATCTGTCGAGAGCGACACCTAACACTGACACTGGACGACATAGTAGGAGAACTTCAGGGTGCCAAGGCATTTTCCAAACTTTACCTCCACTCTGGTTACCATCAGCTGGAGCTGCATCCGGAGTCTCGCTACATCACAACATCAGCCATCTCAAGCACCACATCAGCTAGTAGTTTCTGATGTGGAACTGCTGGCTATCCCTGATGCACAGGTTGCCTTGCACGGGGGACAAGAGGTCATTGAAGATTCCTACTTGAATACCCCTATTTTTTCTGAGGTGACTCTGACTACTGATACTTAGTAATGAAAAAGAAAGAAAATCCAGGACTTTACGTATAACATGTCAAACATCATAAGAAAAGGAGAAAACAATATTTTTCAATATCAATGAACAGACCAATAATCAGTTTTTAAAAACGACAGAAAGTAAGGGTTGCCGTTGGGGAGGAATGCACAGGATATCAAGAAAAACATTTATACATTAAAAGTATGTACAAAATGGATCTTTTATGTTTGACATGTTATACGTATTCCAAATTGTGGGTTCATTTTGGCATTGGGATTTATGAAAACTTTTTCTTGTGTACCTAATTCTTTTTTGTTTTGGATTCAATTATTTAATGACTGATAAATGATTAATTTGATGCACAGTCACAGTAAAATACAATTAGCCCTGATTTGAAAAAGGCTCAGGAGCCGAAACACGCGTTATCAACTAACGGGCACCACAAGACAATAAAATAACGCAATTACATCATTTGGCGCAAGGTCCTGGATTTTCTTTCTTTTTCATTACGGTTTATGACAGGTTTTTTGGCTTACCGTCAATCCAGTGGCTTGCGACAATACAGGAATACAAACCCGTGGGATAAGGGGTCTGCTGTCCCTATTCCCCTTGAACTACATTTCATCTAAGCTAAATAGTGTACCTAAAATGATTGGTGAATGAAGAGTCGCCGACCAGACCAGCTGTATCCTAAGCCTCTTGCCGTTTGTGATCTACTGATACTTAATATACTTCTACTCCTGTCCCGCAAAGGAGACTTTTTACGATGTTGACATATGGACCAAACTCTTGACCAATTCTGCAGGAGATTAATCAAATACGGTGTGCTTTGCTTGCTTGAGGGAATTCAACAAGAAACCAGGACCCATTCTATCTTATTAGACTCAATTTCGGTAAAATTGAATGACTCTGGTATCTATGAAAAGTTAGTCTTGTCAATCAACGCAAAATGATAATAGGAGCAAGGAACGGGTGCCAGTTTCTTCTCGAATGGAACCAAGTAACCTGCTCTCTTCTTCCTGCCATTTGTGATGAATACTGTGGAGTCATCACTGAACAGCCAGAGATCTCCTCCCATGTGGCCAGCAGACGGCAGCCGCTACCTGATCCTGACCCTTTGGGTGGTATTTTGAGGGAGGATCTCATGGGAGGAGACGGCTGTCGGGGGAAGCTGGTGACCCTTTCAGGAGAGACACAGCAGTTTTCCCTTCCCAGTGAAGAAGACCCCATCATTTCTAAACTCTTATGACTATACAAATCCCTCCCGCTTTACAATCCCAAAACACCCTCCTGCAAAACATTCTAGGAAGAATACCATTCACACCTCATATGTATATAATACACCCATATCATCTCCTGTCTTTGATGTTTTTGTGCTAAACAAAAATCCTAAACAACATCACCTTAGACGTCCAATAAATCCTATGGACTCCAACTCCCATGAAGCCTAAAGTACTGAGACGAGGAAGGAGTTAATATGGATCAAAGGAAATACTAAACTGAACATGTGGGCTAGTTGTAATGAGGCCCAAGCATGCAGGACATTTAAAAATGGTGTCTGTATTGGAGGAAAGGGGAGAAGCATAACAGAAGAAGGAAGCAAAACCGAGGGAGAAGGGAGCAGCAGGGGAACAGAAAGTGCAGGAGAAGGCAGGCTCTATCAGTCTGCCGCTTGCAAGCAGTACTTACCGGCATGGCGCGAGGCCACAGGAGACACTGCAGTCACTGTGGGAGAACCGCTGGAGAGCCGGCATCAACAGCAAAGCTACCAGGAGTGAGGTCATGTCCAGAAGCAGAAGGCTTACCGGCCGGTGGACGCAGCGCTGGATCGCTGGGAGAAGGTCTGCAGAGCCAAAAACGCTGTCCCAGAGTACAAACTCCACTGCAGCAATGTGCCACTGGCCGGGAACACTACCAGACACTGGTAAGTCTGGCCAGAGATTTGGTGGACCCGGGGCGTATTGTAAGGTACTCATGGTGGCAAGAGTAAAGACAGACACAAGTGAACACAGTTCAAGCGTGTTTATTAAACTGTATGGGAATGTTGGAAAAACGCCTATCCTAAACCTAAATCTATAATGGGAGCAGGCTACAACCATCAAATAATAATAAGGCAATCCTAGTGGCGTCTTATCAAATATAAGGGCTTATACTAAGAAAAACCTATTGCCAATCCTTACGCTAAATACCAAAAAGAGTGTGGAATAATGTTCACAAGAAAGAAGTGTGCACAAATAATAAGTCAGGATGTGTTCGCCAGAGGTCTCCCTTCCCCACGTTTTGAACATGGGACAAGGTGGGATTCCGGAGCACAGCACATGTTGGAGCTTTCCCATCACAAGACCCGCTAGCAGGATCGTTGGTGGTTAAATCTCTTTTCTACAAAAAATTCTCATGCCTCGGAGGACCTGATGTGTTCCAAATAATAAACAAAGGCTCTTTTCTGTTGGTACGGTCACGACCCTCGCCCAAAACCCCCTCTGGCAAACCCATTTCCCAGGTGGAGTCAGGACTCAGGCCTCTAGAGCCTGGTATCCTCTTCAAAAGCCCTCATGGGGCCAGTCTTGGCGCCTATGGCGGCAGGCTCATACACCATGAATAAACAATGTGCTTGGGAACTACTTTATTATTGTCAGCCAACATGGAGGCATCCACATGGCTTGGATCCTAAGAACCAAGCTATGTGGTCTAGTGTTTTGGGTGTGGTAGCCTAGGGACTACTTTTCCTGGACTATTTTATTGGGGCTATTTAAACCACACCCGAGCAAGACAAGACGCTTTGCGTTACTTTGCAGCTTGCAAGGTGACGCTCACTGTGTCAAGCTATTCCCTCGGAGAAGCAGAACCTGCAAGCAGACAAAAGGAACATCATTAGAAGCAGCATCTCACCTGCAGTCTTCATCTTTAAACACTCGCAGCTACTGAGAACAGCTTCCTCGAATCTGCACGCCTTCCGGACAGAACGACCTGAAAGAGGAAGCTAGAGGCAACATTAAAGAAAGCAGTAGAGACATTTACAAATTACGAACTGCTCAAAAGGCTTACCTGGCTGGTCGCCTCTCAGCTGGCACCACTCCGGACATTCCACTCGCGCTGAAGAACGCCGCGACCTACAAGGAAGGAAAACACAGGTTAGCAAAGGCAAGACTTTGCAGCGCTGCGCATAGCGCTTACTTACCGCATCATAGCGCTCTTAATGCGCCAACATTTACCAGCGGGGCTCACCCAAGCCACTTCGCCGCGCTGAAGCTCTGCATACCTAAGGGAGAAAAAAAAGACATTTTAAACAAAGAAAGGCATGCAGGATAGCGACAAAACTAAAGAACAGAAATAAGAGCTACCTGAACAATATCAAACGGGCCGGCGTCAGTGAAGTAACTGGACTGCACTCACCCATGAAACACAATGCGCCCCTGCAAAGAAGGCAGGACGGAGAGCACGCCTAATTCTACCACAAGGCAGAACCTTCCCCGCAGACCACATCAGGGCAAAGCTGAGAAGCATACCAGCGAGTAACCCGGCTGGGTGGCGTCCCTGTGGATACTTTGCAATAACCCATGAATTGGGTTTCAAGGGCTGTTTTGAGTTCAGTGTTTTCCCAGTGCCATATTGGTGAGTTTTAGGAGTAGCAGCTCGTCTGCCATGATTTCTGGGGTAAGAAATCTCCAAAGTGGGGTGGAGATTCCTGTAAGAGAGTAGAGAAGATGGGGAAGTCCCACCCCAGAATAACCTCTTCGGGGAGTCTAGGATTTATAGCTGATGATATTTTTCAGGACTCGCCTTGCATCTCAATGTGTACTGGTATTTTAGGGTATACTTCATTGTCCCCATGTCACTCCAACTAGGGCTGCGTTGTCCAGATCTTTGGTTGCAACTAAATTGGCTCGTATAGCAGTTTGCTTACTACCTGACCATTCACCCAAGCCTTTTCATATGTAAGCTGGACAGTCTTGCTGGAGGCCCCATCCAAATGGTTTGTATTTTGCCAGCCCTCATCCAGTGCAATAGCATGACTGTACGAATTCCTGTTAGTGTGCAATCTGAAGTACCTGGGAGAGTTCTGTTGGGTAATGACTTGAACACTCTTGTAGTAGTCCCCAGTACCCCCAGCAAAAAGAAACGCAAGATTGCCCAGAGAGGTAACCGTAAGAGAGACTCAGTTTGAGGTCAGGGAGAAATCCAGTACCTCAAATCAGCAGACAGGCCAACCTTCCTCTTCTAGTAAGAGGAAAGAGACCAAGGAGAAATCCAGAGTCTCTGAAGGGTCTCAGATCCAAACCTGCTCTGCAGATTAGGACTTCCCAGAGAGGACAGTATCAAGTCACACCAGTGATCCCATCCCCAGTTGAAACTGAGGGTTGATCCTAAATCAATATAAATCACTTGCTATCGTGCCTAACCCCTTGGCATATGATATGGCATATATACCGCACCTATACACAAGTGTTTCAAGGCGCGACAAGGCAAGGTGGGGGTCAGGGGGAAGACAGACACCGATTTGACTAGGACAGGTGACATTGCGATCGCATAAGTGCAGGGGATGGGAACTGTGCAGGGGCAAGGAGAGGGGGCAGTGCAGTACATGGGAATGACAGTAAAATAAATAGAAGAAATAAAAGCAATAAGTAAAAGTGCGGCCAGCTGGTGACAAGTGCAGACATCAGGTGTCAAGTGCTGAAAGGGGGCTGTAGGGATACAGAAAACGGTCCCCAAGTGCAGGGGATGCCAGGGAGGCAGTGCAGGGGTGCAACTAGCGGGGGAAGGGGCCTGGGCCCAAGATCAGAGGGTAGCCAGGTGACCAGTGCAGTTTCAGCCTGGAGTTCAGCAGGGGGGAGGAGAGAAAGCAGAAACAAGGTGAATGTTTTGAGGTGCTTCCGGAACCAGAGATGGTTCTCCTCAAGTTTCAGAGAGGCTGTTCTAGAGGGAGGCCCCAGCCGAAGAAAGATCTACCACCAACTCGATGCTTGGAGAAGCGACTGACCCTGAGGGAGATGGAGTCGGATGAGCAAAGAGCTCGAGAAGGAAGATATTTAGGAAGAGAGAGTTGAAGGTATTGAGGCCCCAGAAGGCCTAGTGGACAATGCAGAGGATTTTGAACGAAATACCTGCAGCCAATTGAGAGATTTCAGCCCTGGAGAGATACGATCCCTGGGCTTGCGGCCAAGGACAAGATTCGCAGTCCTGTTTTGGATGAGTTGTAGAGGACGGAGAGTAGAGGCAGGTAGATTGAGAAAGAGGCTGTTGCAGTAGTCCAGCCTAGAGAGAACCAGAGCTCTGGAGACAGTGAGCTTCTGGGGGAAGGAGAGGAAAGGAAGAATACCTCTGAGGAGGTGCAGCTGGTAGTGTGACTTCTTAGAGATGTCAGAGATGTGAGGAGAGTGTGGAGGCGAAGATGACCCCAAGGTTTTTAGCCTCACAAGTGGGAGTAAGAGGGCCAAGAGAGGCCTGCTAGAGAGTGACAGGAAAAGAGGGAGCAGGTATGCCGATGAGGAGAATCTCGGTCTTACTGGCATTAAGGCAGAGATCATTGGCGGCACACCACTCCTAGATAGCAGACAGACAGATGAGAGATGAATAAGAAGTGGAAGAAGTGAGCGTGAAAATTAGTTGAGTCAGCTGCATAGCACTGAAAGTTGGGGCAGATAGCAGCAATGCATTGGGCAAGAAGTGCCAGGTGTTGGTTGAACAGCCAGGCAGAGAGGTTAGACCCCTGAAGAACACCACAGGTAGAGATAGAGGAGAGGAAGGACCCAAGTTGTACCTGGGAGGGTCGACCGGAGAGGAAAGAGGTCAGCCAAGCCAGAGCCTGATCTGTGATACCCAGGTTTTCACAGAGACAGTTGAGCAGGATGGCATGGTTGACTGTGTCAAAGGCAGAAGAGAGATTAAGTAAGATGAAGACACAGGGGGTGTTGGAATCGAGGTTGGAGAGCAGGTCTTCACAGATGTTCAGGAGCGCAGTTTCCGTGCTTCTGGCAGCTCTGAAGCCAGACTGATGGTCATGGAGACAACCAACAGATTCAGTGTGAAGATTAAGCTGGGAGATGGCCAGTGTTTGGACTGGATACACGGTTCCCTTTCTACAGGGCTAGCGGCCTGGCACCATCCGCACACCTTTACAAAAGCATCAACTTTTTCTTCTAGCCCTGGGAACCAGACCTTTAATCGCAGGCAGGGTTTTTCTTTGCCAATCCTTGGTGGCACTAATTCGATAACTTTTGTGACCAACTTCAGCAGGATGACTGTTCAGGACCCTCTCATCAACAGCCCTTCTTCCATGAATGACAACTTGCTCCTCACCAGCCACAGCTGCTCCAGTGACTTCTTCGTGGAGTCTGTGCGACTGCCTACCTTCGACAGCACCCACTTCCATTCACCTTGAGTGATCGCCTCCTTCATGAGACAGAAACATTCATTGTCCCTTGAAGCCGTGGCAATTTCCTGTAATAACAGAGTTTGGCACATTTCCTTCCAGGACCGCTATGACGTAATCTTCTGTTTCACCTCCAGCTCTCTGTTTCCCAGGATCCCTCAAAAGATAGTCTGCAGTGTTTACCCTACAAGGCCTTTACTTTGGCACAATATTATACTCTTGCAGTACCAACATCCACCTTCCAAAATGGACCGGGAGCTTTGCAGATGAATCAGCCAGGATCGGGAGTAGTAGTTTTTGGTCAGTGACCACCGTCACAGCCTTTCCATAGATGAAGTGAAAATGGTGGCAGCTTCTTATCACAGCCAACACCTCCCTCTCGGTTTGTGAATATCGCTGGTTTGCAACAGACAGTGCCCTGTTCGCGTATGCGATAGGGCAGAGTTCTCCTTGGATGTTGCGTTGAGCCAAAACTGCACCTAACCGGAAACAGGCAGACAACAACTACGGGACCTAAGGGTTGAAGCATGCCATGGTTTCCTGTGCCGTCAATGTCTCCTTCAGACCATCAAAAGCAGCCTGCTCCAGCAGTGTCCACTGCCATGCCGTCTCCTTCTTAGAAAATTTCTCCTTGTGAATCGTAAGCCCCAAGCAATTCAGGGCCGGATTCTGAGCTCGTGTTAAATATAGCATGGAAAGCCGACATCCTCCCCTGTAGATTCCAGCACCGCCATTCTGAGGCGGGTGGAAATATTGGAGAGGAAATGTTGTGCTTTCCGGCAGCAAAAGCTGCTAACTATCTTTTAAATAGAAACATGTGTACCACGGGCATCGCAAGCTTTGTCTTAAAGACTGCCACTTTTCTATTTTCAGAAAGTTTTCTTAAGCATAAACTAGAAAAGGGGTCAGTTTTGTAACGCCTTATTGAAGTGCTAAAGCAGTGCTTTTGAGCGCAGAATCCCTTTGCAGTGCCAACCCTGCATTTCTCATGGTTGCTAAGGCTGTTGTCAAGCAGTAAATCAGGCACATGCTAAAGTCGTGGCTCTGATGCCAGACGCCACATTAGCACTTTATCAGAATATGGTGCTTTTCTGTGTTTTTTCATGCACGTCAGAATCAGGCCCTCATTGTCAAAATATTTCTGTTTAAACCAGCTCAAAATTCCACAACCCCCACACTCCCGTAATTTGCTGCACATTTAGATTTTGAGTAGCCCAATTGTGCAGAAAACAGCCGAATTTGGCAACGCCAGCCAATATGGTTGATACTAGTTCCAATCTGTTCGGACTGCAGCACGTTAAGATGCAGACACATGATCACGGTTGGTAACCACAGCACGTTGGGTGTTCAGACAGCTGTGGTCACATGTATTTCTTAAATAAAAGGGTAAGCGGCTTCACGCTCACCAGTTGCTGCAAGGCTACAGGTGACTGCGTTCGATATAGATGAGCAGCGCTGAGTAGGGCCACACAAGGCATGCAGAGATGGAGACGTAGGTCTGGAAGGGCAGTACGAGAACTGACAGCCGGTGCCCACAGCTCACCTGGCACCTGCCCTCCCTCCCGCCTGGAGGTCCCTCCCCCCCCTCAGCAGTGGAGCATGAGGGCAGCGGTGTAGGCAGAAGGTCGGCAACACAGTTCCCTGCTCTCCCGCCTCTGTGAACATCTCAGCAGTGGAGCGGAGGGTGAGGGGGCAAAGGAAACAAAAAAAAAAAAACAAGGAGCGAAAAGAAGCACACCAGCCCGCCCAACGGAGCAAAAAACGGCAGCAGCTCCTAAAGCCTGCAGGGGAGGGCACCAGAAGAAAGGAGATTGCTGGAACTGGCAGCAAAAGAGGATGGGGGGTGCATCAGATTGGTCCGTCCCAGCAACGGCAGGAGAGTGCTTGTGCGGCCGGAAGGGAAAGCCAACATCCAGGGACATACATAAGGGATACCCCCACCAGCTGGTAAAGGTTTGTACCCTATGAAGGAGCCCAACACCTGTGCCCAACCAGCCACCCAGTTTCACATCAGCGAGGGGCTCAGCACCAGCACCTACCAACCAAAAGAGGCTCAGCCCCATTGTGCCTCAGGGGAGGGAGTGGGCAGCAGTGACCTGGTCTGCCACAGCCTACAGGGTGCTTGTGCAGCAAGATCATCAAAGCCCTCAAAGAGCACACCTGCACTTGAAGAAGGCCTTCAGGGGCCCATCATGATGCAAGGCTTGAGGTTTGCCAGCAGTGGAGGAGGGTCTGATGCCCAAGGGGCTGGACTCACATCAACAGGGCATTCTAACTTTATGACACCAAGCCCAAGGAGCACTGCACTGCTCGCAACCACGCCGTTCCACAGCCACCCGGTTCCAGAGTTAGACATGAAAGCAAGTCGGGCAACCCTGGGCACATTGGCCCAAAAGGTTGGATATGTTCTTTGAAGTAGCGGAGATAGACAACAATGCCAAAAAGAAGACGCTCCTGCTACTCTACGCAGCCCTGATATAGGAGCATTGAGTCCCCGAAATACATGGTAATAATAAAAAACTCTTGGATATATTAACTTAGACATTTTTGGCTCGTTCTTCCCTCCTTTTATCAGCACACAATAGTTCTAAGTGGATTTCTACACATAAAATTATCTACAATTGGTAGCTATCTGGAAATTTCCTTCAAGAAAATATGCAACATAAATGAAAATTTCCGGTATAATTTTTCAAACAACTTCGGATGAGGTACAATTTTGAGAGCGACTGTTAAGCTGTGTGGTGCTACACCCGGCTTCTTTTCGTTAGAATTTGCCATTGTGGACTCAACTTTTTGTTCTTCTGGGATATTCTGACGCACAATACAGGAGCAAAATAGTTTACTTTATCTTGCCCGGTATTCTGGACATGCCAGTTTAGCTTCCAAAGTCAAAAAGGAAGATCTTCCTGGAGTCATCTGGTGACTCCATCCTAGAGTCATCCATGGCTAGTTCATCCGAAAGCATCCTGGAGGTATGTATATAGGGCAAAATATTTAAATGATATGACTAGAGTTATCACAGAAACTACTCCAGGACGAGTTCCAATTACTTCCAGTGATGATCTTGTATTACTCCATGATGACCCCATGACAAGTTCAGGCTGGGTGGGGATTACCCCAGGGGGACCCCATGACAACTTCTGGATGGGTGAGGGGGGTGAGGGGAGACCACAACTTCAGGATGGGTGGGGGGGGGGGGGAGGGGGGGAATTACTTCAGGATGGTTCCATGACAACTTTCAGATGGTTTGGAATTGTGAATGATATTGCAGACAACTTCTGGAGTTGTTATTCCATGATGCTTCCAAAGGATTTAGCAAAAGGGTTTTGATAACCCCCAGGATGTATCCGTTGTTTGTGTAAGACGTGTCCTGGAAAACCTCAATGGAATTTGCAGCTGTCACTTTCCATCTTTGCCTTCTACACTAGAGCACTCCAATGTTGTTAAGTTCGTATACAAAACTTCACCCCACAATGTCACGAACCAACCTGTAAATTCCCTCATTGCAGTTCTAGCTAGCTAACATGGTATCACACCCAATAAACGCCCACAATTACAAATCGCTGCACTAAAATACAGGAATCGGCCAAAAAGACAGATTAAATGACCGAAATGGGAGATTTGGCTGAATTTCGGCCGTTTGAAAATACAGAATGGCCGAAATGTTTGACCAAATCCCCCATTCGGTGGTAGGGGCTGCAGGGTTGTCCCCTGCACCTCTACTCACTATATTGTGCCTGGGGGATGCAGGAGGGACCCCCGCAGCCAGTCCAACCCCCCCCCCAAAAAAAGACCCCACAGCACTGACCCACTCCCCCCCCCCAATCACAGAAGTGAAAGGGAACAGGCATCACAAGGACACAGCCAGTCAACAGCAAGGTACGTAGGGGTGTTGGGGAGGGGGCCAAGTCAGAAATGTTCAGAAGAGAAAAGACCTAAGGTTATACCAGAAAAATAATCTTCAATCTTTTCTACCTAGTACATTTCCATCTCGGGCTTTCAACCCCGATCCAAAATAACACTTTGTGACCTAAATCTACCTGCATGACAGGTCCACCTGCAGGGCCGACAATTCCCAAGATAGAGAAGCATGCTGGTACTCCCTACACAACTACCTTGCCACCACTGCCTCATGTGCTCCTCCCTATAGAACTCCACCCTGTAGATCGTCACCACCCACATCCGCCCATGCCTCAGCCAGACTCCTGCAGACCCCTGCCCTCCCAACACTCCAATCACCCATCCATGAGATATCCTTGTCCCTCCAGTAACCCCATCACCACACTGCCTCACACACACCCTCACACCCCTTCAACCTGCCTCACTTTACCAATTACCCGGCCTCTCCTCAGCAGGCCCAATCCGCCCCCACACATCCACCCCCAGCACCCACTCAACCTTCATCCAAGACCACATCCTTCCTCCCCCTTCCCTCAGCATAGCACAACTTGCTCTCTCCGGAACCATTGCCTCATCCCCTTTTGACCCTCTCTCACACCCCTCTGGCGCCAAAACGCACAGAACGCAAGACAAATGTACACCTCCCATCCTCAACTCTTTGCCTCACTGCACCAACATCAGCATCAGTCCTCCATCCCATCCACCCATAGCCCGGCTGTCAGGCACTTCCCGCCAGCAACTACCAGATTGTCCCTCCTCATACACGACCTCTCGCCTACCACCTCTACACATCCACCTACCTGCAGACCCTCCATCACCCAGCAAGTACCCACACATCACTCCAACACAACTCACCACCCATACACCCACCCCCCTCCATCCGTTCACCTACTAAAAAATGAGATCGATGTTAGGTGTGTGTACATCCTGAATTGTTCTGCTGCTAGTTAAAGTCTTGCACTGGATCACCGTAAGTCCTGGAAACTCCAAGACCTTCTCTTTCCCTCCCTTGCTAACCTCCTTTCTTTTCTCTCCTGCCTCCCTCCTCCTCCTCTTCCCTAACTCTGTTCAGCTTCTTGCAGACTGGTCACCTGGTTCACCTACAGAGCCTTACAGGTCCCAGGCTCCCCCGCTAGTTTTGCACTTGCCTTCGGGCCTCTGCACCATTTTCAGCATTACAGCACTTTCAGCGTACGCTCCAGGAAAATACTAACCTCTCTGCACTTAACCCAGGGCCCTGTTGGACTGGGCTCACTCGTTTTCCCTCCTACCCCCCTTCCTCACAATTCCATCTGTACACTTGCATGACCTGAATGTACTAGTACGTTCGTTTGTCTGACCCCCGCACCCCTTTTGTCTCCCCTCTCCAACTTGGTAACACCTGATACACTTCTTGCACTAGGAGAAATGCAGTCCGGCCTGTTACGCTCATTTTTGTTAGATCATTCAGAAACTTCAAGGCCTAAAAAGGATTACTGTATTGCCTTGTTCCCTTCCCGCCTTGAAGCACTCCACTTGTGTATAAGCACTGTATAAATATACTATTACAATATTACTCCCATTGCTTGCAAAGTTATGTGAGAATCAGCTCCAACAGGAAACACAACACAAGAACCACAGAAGACAGCTGACATTACCTCACCCAGAAAGAAAGGAACAATCAGGACTCAGAAGACAACCTATGCAACTGCAATCCAGATGCTTCTAGCTCAACCGCCAAAGCATAGCTAGTGTTATATGATCAATAGAGGCAACCCCTACCTTCCTAAAACTAAGATCCTAGGATCAGAAGTTTAACTATGCATGGCTAAACTCTACAGATAAATCACACAATAGCCCAAGAAACACCCAATAACCCATCTTAAAATTCCAACAGGGACCTGTAAAATGGGCCCTTCGAGTGCCACTACAGAAAGTCTGGAAAAGGACTGCCCAGCCGAGATTACACAACATACCCTCACTGGCCAATGTACCTCTTTATCAAATCAACAACCACAAACCAGCTAGACACATTCAGCCGGCACACTGAGCTCTGAAAACATCCTAAGTGGGACAGCCACCCACCGATAACCAGACACTCATTGCCACCAATATACCCTCTTTCAACTTAAAAAATAGTAGAACACAGCTATACCCCTCGATCAATACAGCCAAGCGGCAGACAGACAATCTCCTAGACATGCCCCAATGCAGGCTTAGAGTCCACACTCCATGCTGCGCACATTACACTGAGCGTTCACATTCACCGCACCACACTTCGCATTAGAATGCAGTCAACCCACACAAACCACTCTGGCTGCCCACATACCAACTGCACCCAAGCACTATATGCTACACTACTCTCTCAACTGATACGGACCACAGTCCCCCAAAGGAGTTCATCCTGATCATACCAATGCTACATAAGGCACTATACAAATGCACTGACTGCCGACAGTCACTTCACCCAATATCACTATGAGCAGCTTACAATTAGTTGGACCATTCCATTACACCCAAGACAACTGACCCCACCAGAAACCATAGACAATAGCACAAGAACATGTACCATTTACAAGCTGGCACCAACCTACACATTTCACCAGATTAACTATATAGTCCTACAGACAAGAACACTTGCATCTTCAGTTTCACCCAGCAGCACGTGAGTCGATTAATTACAGGGGCTGACGTAGCAACCAAACTCGGTTCTGGTGATGTTCCAATTCCATTGTTTTGAAAGACCCTCCTCTGAATGATTGAGTAGGTGTGTGAGAACGTGTCGGCGTAACTTCACTGTCTAGGCATGACCGTCATACTGTAACAAGGACACTGTTGAGAAGACGTGGTGATAGTTGAACGTGTCAAATTAGATCTGTCCAACAAAACCTTTGTAGCAGACATTTGACTATTACTTGATAGTCAAATATTTTGTAGTTGTTGCACAGCTACATCTTTGGGAACTGCAACATCACACAGACATCGGCCGATTTACTGATGTGTCTTTCAATTGTCCAGGTGAAGTAACAGAGGGGGTTCCGAGGCAGGAATGCAGGAGGAATGACGAACACTAGCCATCCCTGCCAAAAGACTTGGGTTTTCCAGCTTTTGTGACCATAACTGAACAGCCATTACTAAATTTTCCACCCATCCGCTTTTACAATATAATTCTCAGTTTTACTTTGTTTTTTTCCACTGCATCTTCTTCTTGTAGTTCACACATTAAGTTTTCCAGTGCTTCCTAGATTCAACTAGTAGCTGCTTTTGCTCCTCTGCCTTTCTTTTAAAGCGCAGATTAGTCCATCCCTCTGCATCACAATAGGTTTGAATTAGTTCTTCAAATGTCTTCTGTGTCTTAAGACACTGTTTCTTGGCTGTGGGTATGAAAAAGGCAAGTTAAAATGTCAAAATGTGACTATCAATACAACAGATTTTTTGCATGAGCTGTAAAGGACTACCCTTAAGCGCAATCCTATCCATCCCCATGGATTCATTTTTGCTTATTTTTGTGCTCTTTGGCGCTTTCCCCTCCCTCCTCATGGAGCTTACCACAACTCAGTCTAGCTGCACACATACTCTAACTAGGACTACAGTACCCGAGGGCGTTCAACCCATAGCACTTCCCGATCATACCGATGGTAAAAGGCGCTATACAAATGCCCAATAACATAGATAAATCATGTAGACCATCTATACTTTAGAGTGTTACTCTAGAGGAAAGAGGCGCTGTAAAAGAGTGGTGAGCATTGTGCAGCACTCATCTGTATGTGTAAAAAAAAAATGGAATTCCTCTGCGCAGGGACATCAGATTGTACCCTCCCACCCATCAAATAGATGGACAAAAATAATGCTTACCCGATGACTGGAAAAGCTCCAATGCTTTGAAATCCCCTTCTTCAATTATTTCTCTTGTATTTCACAAAGAACCTCTAGCAGCCATTTACAATTAACTTCACCAGGAATTGCCAAAGGCTCAAATTTCCCATCCTTTCAAAGACACAGAATATTAAAGAGTGCCATGATTTGAACTATTGCCTAAAAAAGAAGAAAAAAAACACATTTAGTAGGCTTCAAGTATTTGGGAAACTTTTCTGTACGCCAAACCATTAATTTATAGTGGGCTTGCTATGGATGTTCCTGCCTGATTATTTGTTGGTGCTTGGTAACTTCTTCCAAGACTTTCCCCCATTGTGGCTTTAACTAGTTGCATCTGCTCACTAATTAACATTAGAGGTGGATGTTCTGGAAAGGCAATACATTGCAAAGCTCTTGTACCTAAAATGCTGCAGAGTCATTTTGTGTGTGTCCTTTTAAAAGACAAGCACCTGTTTTAGTTTCTTACTGTAAATATCAACCTTAGAGAGTCCCAGTTTGTGGACAGCAGCATGCACGGGAAATTCTACCTGAAATAGGATATGCAGGGACAGAACCCAAGACCAAAGTGATCTTTACTGGGTAAACATACACCTCAGCAGGCTGGCTGTTGCTAATATGAACATGGCACTATCCTCCAGAAGGGTCAGAAGCCAGCCAGCCCCCCACATAAGGATTGCTACTGTGCTATAAATGATGCACTACAGCTGAACTAGTGCAGCGCTCATGAGCAGTGGAAATCCTGCAAAAAAGTAAACCAAGCCATGGGTACATTTTGCAGAGGCATGGTTTCACACACCTGCACCACATCCTGATACACGTAGATAGCGAAGGCATGGACCTATTCATGTGGAACATTGTGGTGGCATTAGAGCAGTTAAAGCCAGAGAGGGGCAGCCAGTAGGAGCACTCATCCCTTACCTGGCAACTGTTTGAAAGCCATCAGACTGATCAGTAGAACAGTCATTGTGTCGAACAGGGAAGGAAACGTCCCACCCACGAAAGCGAGTCCTTTGTATACTGAGCAGTTAGGGTGCCTTTAGGCAGTGCAGCGGTGCGAAACTATGATTATTGCAACTGTTTTCAATAGTAAATATAAGCATTTGTGGCTTGGGAAGGCAGGGCAGAAACTATATTTTATTCAAGGGGGGGGTGGGTTTCTCAGCATAGAAAAGACGACCAGTGCCTAAAAAGGTAATAAAGTGACCTCCGACTTTCAAAAAGCAAAGCAATAACAGCATTCCTTTCACGCCCAGGTCAGAAAATTTCCGCTACCGCAACTGTCCTCTGTTACACAAGGCTGCTGAAAAATCCAGAAAATCAAGAAAATGGCTCCAAGCTCCACAACAACTAACGAGAATTAACTGACATCATTAGAAACAAAAAACGATCTGATATTTTCAGATTAATGACAGTGATATGCCTCGTTCAACAAATAAGTTATAAAGTTTACAGGCAAACTATCTTCAGTTAACTACTGAGGGGCACTGGCTGGAAAAAACAAACCACACTGAAGGGGCAATAAAAACCCTCCGGGAATCTACCTATATAGAGAATATAAGTATAACTAGAACATGCAGTGATCCGAGTCCCTGAAACTTAATTTGTATTTATCATGTAGCGATTCCCCCAAAGTGTCGAGCATAAACTATAGACTGAGGAGAGCACGAGTCATGGAGGGAATTAGAACACCGTCCCCCGCGCCCAAAGGCGCGCACAACTTTGCCCTAACGTGAACTGAAACGGCAATGGAAAAAAATCAACTGCGGTAAATAAGCTCTATATGTTCTTTACAATAAATGGCGTAAAAGCAATACAACAGCTCTGTCTCACAGGTATAGCATCCATAACTTTCATCAATGAAAAAAATCATATTCAAAACCATTAAAATACAAACTGACAGCATTTGAATAACAGGCAGCTTTAAAGAACAGGGTGCTTTAGCCTTAACTTGGGAACAGAGCACCTGTCCTGTTCACTTTTCACATTACACACATCTCAAACAGATGTATATACTGCAAACAATCTTCCACAGCTTGACCAAGGTGGAAGGGGGGCGTAGAGGGGGCAGAACTCTATTTTAATGCCAATCTCTTTCAGATGCTGGCCAAAAAAGTGGCATTCTGTGTTTTAACTTTTTTTTTTTGTTGGCTAGTGTACAATGACTTTGCAATGATCATGCCACGAGCAATGTTAAGAGAAATAAAGATGGTGGGGCATCTGACCACTCTTGGTTAAAGAAGCCTTTTTTCTCCCTGCTTAATGAGAGCTTGGATGGCCAATATCTGCAACCATTCTCTGTGCGCAGAAACACACGAGATCTAATTTGAAACTTTTGTAAAGTAAAGCCCAAACCACCCTGTGCCACCAGGAGCAGAAAGGCAGGAATGAAAGAACACATTCATCGGGGCATTTCAACCATCCAGGGCCTGAGAGTACACCTGGCGGTGTGTGCAGCACACAGCGGCTCAAACAGTCTGCCACACACTTCACAGCGTAGCCAGCATTGGCACCCTGCTTCAGAATTAAGCAACATTGAAGCTGCACACTCTTCCTACATGCCACACATCAACAACCCTCACACAAGAGAACTATGCCAGCGCATTTCTGTGCACCGGCATGCAGCTGTCTAGGCAACTTATTTGAAATTACAAGCATAGCGTCACTGTGCCCTTTATATACACAATAGACACATTTTCACTGGGGCTACGCGACACTACCATGTTCTTAAGCAGACAACCAAGTCAAATCTTCTGTATCGCTGTACCTGTGTAACTCTTTCCTTCACAGTAAAGCACTGGAATGATTTGCTCGTACCCACTGAAGGTGCGGTGATGTGTATGAGTTGTATATGCACCACACTTTACACATAGCAATGTCGCACACAAGGGCAACGCAAGCACGTGGATAATGGACCCTTTTAAAAAGTAAAACAAGCAACCAGGGATTTTGCAATGGCTTGTTTAGTACATTAAGCTTCCGCCATTCAAGCCTGCACGTGGACTGTCCCCTAGGGACCGGGGAGGGTCTCGGTGCTCTTCCAAACTTGCAATCAAAATATATGTTAACACAACAGTGCAGGCAAGATAGCAATTAGGTTTGTCGCCTTTAAAAAAAAAAATCTTGATAACAAAATTCACTCTACAGCAGTGGTTTTTTGACCCTGAACAACTCCCTAAGAAAAATGTACCTGGCTTGGGCCCCCCATGCACCTAGACTCTAAACTGTTTATCGGTTGCAAACAGTTATCGCACGATGGTGTCGCAAATGGAGGTGTGGGTGCCAAACACTAAAATTCTTTCAAAAATCATTGCTTCCAATAACTCAAATTAGATTAGAGGACGAATATTTGTAAAACGCAGCCTTCAGAACTTTTTGCTATAATACAGAGGATTTGACTTAAAGTAGCGTTCGATATTTATTTCTCACAAAAGAAGACAGCCAATATTACTGTCCTACAGTAACATTTGACATGGAACAGATGTAACAATTTGTTAAATACAACTTGACTTTGTACTATCAATGCAGTCACTTGGAAGTTGGACAGTGACATATTGGAGAACTAGTGTGAAAGGTGGGCACGTCTTTCAATTTTTGCAATAGCCAACCACAGGATTTCTTCCACCTCAGGCTTCGATCGATATTTAGTCTTTAGGGCTGTAAGTGCCGAGAATCCAATGTCGCAAAGGTACGAGGTGCTGAAAGGCAACAGAACAATGACTGCACATTTGGATAAAGTTATTTTGCCAAAATCCACCCAAAGACACATTTTTGAATTGGCTCTCCAGTAGGTGGTCACTTTGAAGCTCCAGTAGTTCCTTCTGGAGGTGTATTGGGAGGTGGGCCCCTATGTCTGCAAGGAAAGGTTGAACCACCCAATCATTGGTGTTAAAATTGTCCATTGGAAAGTACTCCGAGATGGTTTCCCATTAGTTCAGCAGCATATGAAAGATCATACATCTCCTCGAGAGCATCTGCTAATAATGGAAACGCATCAGTAATGCAGACTTCAACAATCCTCCTCCAAAGCTTCAGCTTCTTTCTTGAATGCTGATATTTTTGTGTTCATGGTAAATGATGTTTCTGTGCCTCGCAGGGAGAGGTTTAGAAAATGTAGCTTTTCAAAGTTGTCACCATTAGCTAACAGTACAAGCCAGTGCGAATCACACAGCGGCTCTTCTTTCATCTGGTCTAAACCCAGGAGAAAGTGTCTCACTTTGTTCCCGAGTTCATAAATGAGATTTAAAAACATTCCCCTGGAGAGCCATCTGCCCTCTGTGTGAAACAACCAAGCATCATGTTCAGTTCCCAGTTCTGCACATAAAGTGGCAAACAGATGGGCTCTTGTGGGGTGCATCTTGATAAAATGTACAATCTTTACAACCAAAGTCAGCACCGCTGCGAGTTCATTCCCCATATTGCGCACAGGCAAAGCTTCCCGGTGTATCATGCAGTGTGTCCAAAATATATGTGCAGCTACTGCACCAATTTTGCTTTTAACCCAGCTCTAGCACCACACATTGAAGTAGTACCACCCATGCAAATACCAACACACGCCTCCCACTTTAGGTAGTGGGAACTTAGTAATTAGTGATGCAGTTGCTCTGCCCGGAATTGGTTTACAAAATAAGAAATCCTCCAATATTTCTTTTCCATGGCAGTACCTCACATAAGCAATCAAATGAGCTTCTTTTGAAATGTCAGTGGCCTCTTCCAACTGTAGGACAAACTGAATGTCAGGCACAATATCAATTCTGTACTGATAGAGGACAGGCCAGTGATGCAGCGCAAAATTGTCGCGTCAGACATAGGGTTACTTGACAGCGAGAATTGTTGGCAGAATCAGTTTCTCAGCAGCTGTCAAAGGCTTTTTGGTTTTGCCCAGATAATACCCAATGTGGCAAGAAGCTTCCAAAGCATTTGCAGGTACTGAGGCAACATTTTTAATAGTGTCTTTTTATGTCTTGCAGCTGCCGTACAAAGATCCCTGGTCTTTTTTTTGCTAAATTGGCATGTTTTGTTTTCCAAATGCTGCCTTAATTGTTTTGGTTGCACTTGCTAATGTAGCACCACAAACCACACACAGCAGCTTAACTTCTCTAGCAATTGCAATCCATGTGAACCCAAAGTCCAAATAAGAGACGTCATACGTCCACGCTTTTGCATTTCTTTTGTCTGTTTCCACCTCTCTTGCTTTTCGTTTGAGTTGCCTACCATCTTTGGGCACTAGGAAACAATACTGTTATATGTAATATTCCCATATTTCAAAGAACTGAACACAAAAAAAAAAAGAGAGAAAAAAAGACTGTTTTCAGCCGTTTTTGTGTTGGCTTTAAAATGCGGAAATATCACAATGCTCCCCTCTGTTCCCACCCTCTCCCGCTCATTCACTTGTTAATCAGGCGAGGGGGTTAACCTCCCCCAAACCATTTCCCCACCTGCATCAACACATGCATTCTCCCCACACCATGTGAAAAGATCGGGGGAAAAAGCCCCTTGAAAAAATGGACCAGTAATACTGGTTGTATTAAAAAATTATAATAAACAAACAGCGATACAAGTCTCAGAAAACTCCCTATTCAGATCGTTAAGTCCTAGCTCGAATTTGTTTTTGAAATGTGGTCCTGGACTGGGCCACAGGTTGGTGGCGAAAGCCACCTGGATGCACACTGCACAGGGCCGAAAAAACCTTCAGCACTCCTACTCAACCAAAGGTACATCGAGAAAAGAAATCCTTACCTGCCTGGGTAAAGTGCTTCAGTGGATTTTTCCTTGCTGGAACACAGGTGATTAGGTTGATACAACGACGCTTGGAGCGATGCTGCTGCAATAAAAACTAACAGTCAAGGATACATGGGTCTAACTGAAACTTCAAAATTAAGATTAGATAAGCAGGGGCTAAAACCAGCTCTTGGGTGTCAAGTGTGAGTTAGTAGGCAGAACCCAACGCTGGGCAACCAAGAGAGAGTACACAGTAAATGCAACTCCCACCTGAGACATGATCCTCAGTACCGCCCCAAACTGGACATGAGAAAGGAACAGCCTCAAAAATAGGTTTGAAATCCCTGATTGCGACTCCTAACTATACCTTTTAAAATGGCCCCACCTTCATCCACACCAAAATACAGGTTTTAAAAAAAAAGGCATCCTTAATGTAGCTAAGTCCTACTACACACATCAGGATTTTTTTATGGTGCCACTGCTGCTGGGGACTTTGCTGTCCTAGATGGGATCATAGAGCCAATTTGTGTTCCTGAAATTGAAAAAGTACAAGGATGTACCAGATTGACCTTACCAATATTTGCACACTACACTCTGGCAGTCAGCGCTCATCCTCCCTCACACATAAAAGGGGCCTGGGGGCAGAGTCCTACTGGGAAATCTCCAAAGTTCCCTATGGACCAGTCCAGCCCAGCTGGCAGAGAGAACAGAGAGCAGTCAGAGCACATTCCTGAAGACTCATACTCAGTCACAGAGAGAAAAAAAAATTGATAAGAGCATCAGCTTGTTTTATCCTTTCAATTCCCTGTCTAGAATAGTTGAGAAGTCCAGTCTGTCGGCATTTCGATCATTCATCCACATATCAGACTCTGACACGTTAGTGCTTAACCCACCGAGTTAACTTTTGGAAGCAGAGTAAAAGCGATTTAGCTTTTACTGCAGTTCATTGACAACACTGAAGTAGCAGCAGAATGCTGCGGCTGCCGTGCTGGATAAGACGGCCCCTGGCTTCTCTTGGAGCCCCATGCAGGCATGGGCCTGCCACGATAAGCAGGAAGATATACATGAATTCTACTTTAAAATCGCTTGTATGGCTGTGGTGCACCCAAAGTACTGTTGGTAATGCAGTTTTAGTACATCAAGTGATGCATAGACTCGCTCTATAGTAGATGGCTACCAGGGTAGCTCAGTAGGTTGACAGACCTTTGCTGAGATTAACGTGTTAATCAAATGACTATTTGCAATTACTTCTAAAAAAGGAAGCGCTGTAATGGCCTGGGGATGGGGATGGGTTGGGCAGGGTAATGGGCCGGGGTATTTCTGCTTCTGTAGTGAAAATTAACTGCTGGCACACATGAATTCAGTTTAATTTCCTAATAACTGCTGTCAGCACAACGGAAGCATTTATATGAGATTAACCAGTTTGACAAACATAACATCTTTATAAATATAACCTGTGACAAAACACAAAGCAAGGAGCACGCAAATTACAAATGTGTTGGTGTGGGGCCCATACAAAAAATAAATATTAAATGAAAACTAGGGAACGCAAGTTTCAGCAGCGTCTTTGAGTTTGATAAGGATTTCTCCCATGACCGTGTAAAATGCACATTTGAACAATAATGTGTCCAGCATGTAGAATGCCTGCTTTAACAGCGATTGCCCTCACCACCACCCCAGTGATGTTCATACCCCATTGACTTCTGCAGTATCCCTTTCAGGCAGAATAAAACAAACGGGATGAGCAAACAGAGACCAGGTGCATAGGGGGGCCAAACCAGTGACAGCTGGAGAAGGAAGCACAGCGAAGATTAGGTCCATGAGACCCCAGCTTCCCTCTGCAAAGTTGGGGGCTGGTTAAAGCCTGGTCAGGGCTGAGGCATGTCAAGTCCCAAGATCCGGCTAAACATCTGATGCTGGATCTCGGACCCAGCCCATGGACCAGAGGCCAGCCGAAAAAAGCGGCATCCTCTACCGGACATGAAAATCCTGGCGGCACCAGCAGGGAGCAACAACGCAGCCAGGATGCGCAATCCAAATGCAGCAAAGCGCAGGTCCAGGATGCGTTTATTTCCATTACATGGGCACGCCCCCATCACAGCGCATAGACTGAGCATGTGCATGGGGCAGGCAGTGGCTTGCCATGCACAAAGTTAAGTGAGGCCATTAAAAAAAAAAAAATAGAAAATAAAAAAAAAAAACACAAAAACACAAGAAGTAGGTCATTTCTCTTTTCTCGCCATCTGGGATCCGGCCAGAGTCAGCCACCCCAAACACCTGCTCTGCGCGGGGGAGAAAATACACCTGCAAGCAAACTAACTTCCTCCTGTGACCCCGTGCAAGAGGTCACAAAAGGAAGTTAGTCCTCAGCCACGACCAATTTATTTATATATGATACATGGACTCAGATTATTTATTTATGCAATGCTTGTCAGATACCTGTACTGACAAACATTGCATAAATAAATATACAGGTATCCGACAAACATTGTATGAATAAATACCCCTATTAACATCACACAAGATGCAGCGACAAACATTGTATGAATAAATACCCCTATTAACATCACACACGATGCAGCCACCCAACTGCTTTCAGAGGGGAACTGCAGGAGCTGTGCTGGGTGTGGTTCAAGTAAAAGAAAACGTTGCTTATGGTGAACAGAAATCACCCTGTTTGAATAGTACCCAAAGGGGAGTTTTTTTTTATAAAATGGGATGCAAATTGTGCATTTTAAAGAATATTTATTCAGCAACGCTGGTCAAAACTATTATGCGCATAGTGAAGTAACTCATCACCATTGCCATGGAAGTTTTAAAGTGGAATTGATATATAGTCTGGAAAAGCAGCAGCATGAAAGAAAGTGCCGTTTTAAACTATTATTTTAGACATTTCCTTTGATCGGAGGTCAACTGCCAGCTCCGCCCCCCTTAATCCCACCCCTTCGGGGACCTCCCCCAAACTCCGCCCCCTCCCAGCCCTTGTGGGATCCCCCACCAATTTTTTTCCATTTCCACCACTGGGTATATACACTGTACAGTCTTGTAGAAAGCCAGTGCTGCAAGCCCCTGCCGTTTGGAGGTGGAAAAAATACATGTACGCTTACGCAAACAATAAACCAAACTTGCTGGCAGACGAATTTGGAAAAAAAACACTGCCCTGAAATTCCCTCCGCGTGCGCGGCATGGCCATAAATCACGTGTTTATGGCAGGGGGCTGGGGGTGAAGTGAGATGGGGATAATACTTACCAGCCAAGAAGACACACAAAGATCCGCTGGTGCCGCGACCAAAATCAAAATATGAAAAACAAACTTACCGGCGCCTAAATATACCTGGCACTTCCAAACACTTCCGAGATATATAAGTGCCTTATAAACACACAACACAAAATAAATATCTGACCGCGCACAGAACGACATCAATTCCTCCTTCTTTCATGAACATGAATCTCTTCCACGTAGACCGACGTCCTGTGTGAAAACGTCACGACGACTTAACGGCATTTCAGAAATACGTGTAATACGTCATGGCGCCTTAAAGGCATTTTAGAAAATGTCGCCAAACCTTTAAACAAACAATGCTATCGGGTTTCATAAGGACTTTAAATGTGTGTTTCAATTGATAATGAAAGCAACACTAGGCCTCCCTCTGCGAAACGCTCCTTTTCAGTTTCAAGGCAGCATCAGGTGAGTGCATGCGAATTTTAAATGCATTTGTTTTATCAGTCATTAACTTAGATCGTTCTTACCCCTTTGTTGTTGTATTGGTAAGCGGAGCAATTTTGCAACTTCTGGAAATGCACGATTAAGTTAAGTGGCTGAAGCTGTAATTCGCTGTATTGTATTTATCACATGTTGAAATTAAAAATTCTTAGTACGTGAGTTTCTAAACATCTGATTTTGAAATTACAGAGGGCAGCCTGTTGTTGTTGGCACCGTAGACTTCTGCGAAGCTCATTTAAGCTACAGTTCAGGCTGTGGAATGCTCGCAGACACAGTAACTGCAGCGTAGCTACTACACAGACCGTGGTCTGGTGTAAGTGACTATGTATATATTTGCATACCCACAATGCTTTGCTGTTTCTCAGCACTGGAGGTGAATTTACAGCTATGGCTACTAGGTGGCTGTTATGGTATGGGTGATGACTATGCTGGACACTGAATTATAGTAAGGCCATCATTTGCATATGCAGGTTACATTGCACTGCAGTGGCTCACTGTCCTTAACTTCTTTGTCTGCAAGTGCAGTAAATTAGAGTCATTTAATCCAGTGGGCAAAAGGGCTTCAGGCCTTGTTGGGCCAATGTCAGAAGGAGTGCCGTGCTGGGGTGACCTCCCCTGGCCTGCTCGCGCTCATGACACTCTCCAGTGGGAAGTCGCTGCCTCTCAGTGAGTCGCGAGACTTGGGCCGACTTCTACATACCTCCTTTTGTTGAGAATGGAAGCATCACCCCATCACATAGTCTGCAAACTGTCCTGGACGCACATGATTGGTGCCTCGCTGATTTACTCTCAATGGTCAACTGAACTTGGATCCCGTCACAGGGTCTCTATGTGACATCTTAATTTTGATCAGATCTCCCTCTTGGACTGAACTACGCTGTGGAGCTCTCCTCCTATCATTCCACGTATTCATGCTCTCTTTACTTCTCCAGCGCCAGACTAATTCCTCCTTATACAATGTGTCATCTTCCATTATTCTTGCCAGCCATGGTGGGACTTACATGGACGCTGCTCTGCGACCTCTGAGGAGATGGAATGGCGATATGTTTGTAATTCCATTGGGGGTGGAATGGCGATATGTTTGTAATTCCATGGGGGGGTAAGGCGATGAGCCGCTACAGCTTCTTTGACTGTGCTATGCGGGTCCAATCCGGCTGCTATGGCTAGTTGCATGGGCCCTTTAATGAACCTGTTTGTGCGTTCCACCAAGCCATTTGTTTGGGGATGGTACAGGGCTGCTTTTATTTGGTTGATTTATTTTCTTTGAGAAACTTTTCAATTTCTCTTGAGACAAGCTGTACCCCATAGTACCCCATAGTCTGTGAGTAATTCTTTTGGTAAACCTTCTCTTTGGAATATATTTTTGAGGAAGCGGATCACAGTGGATGTCGTGATGTCTGAGACAAACTCAACTTCTACCAACTTTGACAGGTAGTCAACAAACACTATCCCATGCTTGTGTTCTGGGTCCATCAGATCTAGTGGACCTACAAAGTCGAGTCCTAGTTTTTGCCATCCTTCCGGCACTTCGGTTGGGTGCAAAGGGGCCTGTCTGACTTTGTCTCTTATCGCTGTTGAGACATTCGTGGCACCTTCAGTCATTGTTCTTATGTCCAGGTCCAAACCTTCCACCCATCACCTTTTTGGTTGTAGTTTGTCTCACTATGTGAGAGAGGGTATGCCCGTATGTGGGTCCCTTGCTCGCTGCGCCATAGGGAACCAAGCTGCATCTCACCGAGGAGGCCCAACAAGGCTGAAACATGTCTGCGGTTGCTTTTGTTTCTGTGCAGAGGGGACCTGGCTTAGCAGTTCGGGCTGGGCTGTTACCATTGGTGGCAGTACCAGACTGATTTGCATATGGCTGGGTGCCTTTTGCAGTTGTGCAGACGGGCTAAAAACAGTGGTGTGGAAGGTTTCCCAGAGCAATGCCAGTAGTTGGATTCATTCAAAACCTTCCACCCATGACTTTTTGGTTGCAGGTCCATCTCAGGCCACCGGTACGATTCTCTCACTCGCACCTTTGTGATATTACTCCCCAGATGTCCTGCCTGAGCCCTGCGCATAATGGTTCTCCTCAGTGTCATTGGTGGAATGGCTCGATCGCCTCTCATTAGCATCTCCTCATGTTCAAAAATCTCATCTGAAACCTTAAAGTATGGACGCAGTCCTTCTGGGATCGCTTTCTCATCCAGCCAGCCTTTTCTCATCCATTCTACGACTTGTGTAGTCGTGGTGTCCTTAGACGCCTCCTCTCTCCAATGATTCTCACTCATTTTTAAGAATTCTTGATCGCCCAGCAATGCAACTACACATTAATTTTTAAGAAAGCTGGTCACATTTCTTTGCGTTCAGGCAACCTGGACATGCAGTCCACTTGGGCATTTTTCCACCCTGCAATGTTCTGCATGTCCTATATTCTTGTAACTTAGCTGCAATGCGGGCCAGGCGGGGAGTGTATGTTCGGGTACCTCTTGGACTTAGCAAATGTACTAGGGGCTTGTGGTCCGTTACCAACTGAAATTTCGGGCCCAACAAATAAGTCAGAAAATAGTCTACTGCCCAGGCGCATGCCAGCATCTCCTTTTCTATAGCGGAGTGGTTTCTTTCCACCTGTGATACTGCCTTTTGATGCGAATGCCACTATGTGCTCCTCATCCCCTTTCTTCTGGGTTAACATTGCCCCTAACCCTTATGAATTGGCGTCGGTGGTGATCATTGTTTTCCACTGGGGGTTGGAGACACAATGCATGTGTGATACCATCTTTGACCTCTTCGAAGGCCTTCGACTGCTCTTCTCTCCATTGATATTCTGCTCCTTTCTTGAGTAGATCTCTCATGGGGGCAGTGGTTTCCGAAAAGTTAGGCACACATTTGGCATAGTAATCAAATAGGCATAGGATAGGAACAACCTCAACTCCTCCTTACTGTTGGGAGGGGGTGCCTTCACTATGGCCTGTAACAGATCCTTCTTCGGGCTAATCAATGACTTGGATATTCAGTAGCCTAGGTATTCTACTTCTGCCGCCTGCAATACGCATTTGTTGTAGCGTAGACGAACAACCACTTCTTGCAGTTTGGCTAGTACCTTGCGAATCGCTCTGTCATGCGTCTCCTGATCCTCAGCATATATCGGGATATCGTCCTGAAAGTAGGACACATTCCCTATGTTCTTCAGTAGGGAGTCCATCGTGCATTGGAAGGCTTACGCTGCGAAGACAAGCCAAATGGCATTCTTTTGAACTGGTATGTACTAAATGTAGTTATGAAGGCAGTAAGTGGTCTTGAGACTCTGTGTAAAATGATCTGGTGACGTGTCTCTCATATTGAGCTTCGAAAAGACTTTGGTCTCCTTCATAAGTATGATAAGTTCATTGATATGATATGATATGGCATTTATAACGCTCCTATACACAAGTGTTTCAAGTCGCAATGAAGCAAGGGAGGGGAAACGGAGGGAAGACAGAGACAACGATCCTACTAGGCCAGGTGGCATTGAGATTGCGCAAGTGCAGGGGGGTGGAGGGGAAAAGTGCAGGGTGAGAGGGGAGGGGGTAGTGCAATACATAGGATGACAGTAAAATAAATAAGAGAATAGATAAAAGTGCAGCCAGCTAGTGACATGTGCAAGAGTAAGTGCAGAATTCAGGTGTCAGGTGCTCGTAAGGGCTGTAGGGATACAGAAACAGTCCCCGAGTGCAAGGGTTGCCAGGGGGGCAGTGGAGGTGTGCAACTGGCAGGGGTCGGGGGGCTTGGGCCCGAGATCGGAGGGTAGCCAGGTAAACCAGTGCAATTTCAGATTCAGCCAGGAGATTAGCAGGGGAGAGGAGGAGAGAAAGCAGAAGCAAAGAGGAAGGTCCTTGCAAGGGATAGCTGTCCGATACTACCTCAAGGTTGAGACTGCGAAGGTCGATGTAGATTCGAAGATCCCCTGTGTTTTTATTTATTTTTTAAAACTTTTTTTAAGGACCAACATTCAGATGACTCTGCTGTTTCGATAGTTCCTTCCTTCCTTCCGCATCTTGTCTAGCTTCGTCTGTAATGCACTTCTCGCCGCCGCTGGCACTGGTCTCACCTTGTGCTCTACTGGAACAGCTCCTTGTTTCAACTTGATCTTTTGAACGTAGTTCCTGATTTTCCCAGGTGTGTCAGAGAACAGTTCCGGGAATTCTTCTTTGGTGATCAGTGCTCCTACTCTGCCTATAGACAATACCTGTCCCTCCACACTGGGGTCTAGTCTGATTTTCAGCTTGGCTTGGTCATCCCACCCTAATACTGGTGGTTCTTTTTCTGTTAAGTATACTTTTGTCCTCGTGAATCTTCCTTTGAATTCCACAGTTGCTCGAATATATCCTAGGAGTTTCACTGTGGCCCCTCCAAAGACTGTAGGGTTGTGCTTCGTCTGGTATACTTCTACTTTTTCTTTGTTGACCATGTGCTTGTACTTGTTCAGTGACACTATCGTGAGATCTGAGCCTGAATCTGCCATCACTCTCGTTCCGCACCTATCCACCTTGATGGTGCAGTGTGGCCTTTCTCTGCGAGCTGTGATGCTGTTGACCATGATGACTGTGGGACCTACTTCTTCTTCAGAGGAGACTTTGTACCGTCAGCACTGCTTTCTTGCCTCTCCACATGCAGACTGAAGCAACATGTCCAACATTTAGCGATCTCTACTATTTGCCAAGAGGGTGGTGCTGGCACACCTTTGGCACTTTAGTGGCTCACGTTTTCTTGAGGTATCTTCTCTCGTTTCTCGTTGCCCTCTGTCTCTCCTTCCTTTGTGTTAGGGGGAATTCTCAGACATGTTCTAATTCCTCTCTACCTTAGAGACCCCCAGCTCTTTTGCTGGACTTTAGGACTTTTAATTTCTAACCTGGAGAGAGTGAGGCCTTTTTCCCACTCTCTCATGTCATTTTTCTGTGATTTTAGTACTTTTAATTTTTAACCTGGAGAGAGTGAGACCCTTTTTTCCCACTCTCTCATGTAAGTTTAAGGTGATTTGAACTCTGTGTTTCTTTTGACTTTGGAGCATGACAAACTCCATATGCATCATCTTGCATTGTGACACACAGCACCTTCAGTGCAGTGGCACAGGGAAGTCTCTTAGATTTACCAAAGGTTTAAATACCTTCTCTTGGTGAAACTACTGTCTCCAAGAGCAGTGAAAGTAAAATTGACTTTGCTTACATTTTGTAACTTTCTAGATCCAGCACACACAATCTTACCGTAGGGCTGCAGTAAGGCACATATTGGTGCCCATTTTGTCAAAAAGGCCCTGGTCGTCTTTTTTTGCCATTTCTTGCCAGAAAGGACCTTCTTGAGATTTACTCTGCGCACCAAACCAGGTTTGGTTCCTTTGTTCGTTTTGCCTTTGGCGGGATTCACAAGTGAAGCCCGACCCTGGCTCCAGTATGTCTGGCAGGGGCAGGAAGTAAGGGAGGTGCCCGAAACTCCCTGTGCTGAATCCCCTTGGTTACAGGAATGCACCCAAAGGTGATTGGCCGTCTGGCAAGGACAGCCACCCGGCTGGGTGATTGACAGCTAGGCTGGAATGAATGGGAGAAACCTGCATAAAAGGCAAGGCTTTTGGCTTGGAAGGCAGAGTCGACCACTGGACGAAGGAATCTGAAGAAGAACTTGGAAGAGACGCCTGCTGCAACTCCTGGACTGATGGTTTGCCCGGTGAAGCCCTGCTGTGCTGAAGCTCCGAATTCATTTCGTATAGAGAAGCCCTGCAAGGACGACTTCTCCCTTTTGGGTTGGTGGCACCAATCAACTCCAAAGTGTACTCGTTTGGACATCCTCTCGGAGCTGGCTGTACTTCCACTGCAGCTGGAACCGAAGTGCCAGGGAGAAGAACACCAAATCGAGTGGATCGCTTTTAAATCGGACCTGAGTACCAGGAAGATCCTCCGGACTTCCCTGAAGCAGGACTGACCAAGCCTGAGCCACCTCAACAGATTGCTGGATCCCAGATGCGAGGAAAGTCTGAAGTGGTATCCGAGAACTGCAGTGTTGCTATTTGCTGTCAGACGTGAGGAGCTGAAACCGCAAAGTGCTGCTGAATTGAAGTTTGCCCATTGCTGCCGCTGACCTTCCCATTGCAGTGCAGGAGTCCCCAGACGTCCTCCTTCTTGTCTCCACGACTGAGGCCCAGGAACACCAGGATCTGCAGAGCTGTTCAGGAACAGAAGCCAGCTGGAACCATTTCTTCTAACCAAAGGTTGCTACTTCCGAACGCCCTCTGCAACGAGGCAAGATCTGTGGCAGGTCGTGAAAATGCATCTAGGGCAGGGTTTGGGAAAGCTCAAGACCTGTGCAGTGCCATGGCCAGCGGCACTCTCCCTGTGCTAACTCGATAATGCATGTATGTGTAAAAAATAAAAACTCCTTGCTTAATCTACCGCAGCCCGGGTCATTGCCTGCTGCCATGTCGTCTCCTACACTGTAATGTGAAAGAGACACAGAGGGGTGCCTGCGTGGCTGCGACTGCTCCTCCCTTCAAGCTTCTTTGCCCACATTGCTGGTCCTCAGTGTGTGCTGAACCAATAATCTACCTATACGTTTTAATGAGGCACGTTAAGTGTCTATTGAGCCAAAAGAGGGCCAGTAATGATCTCGGGCAAACTGTTTGTTTACTTATGTAATGAAATGCGGCTGACTGCTTGAAGTCGGCCGTATCTCATAAAAAAAGTAAACCCTGTTGGCGGGCTGCATATCGCGGGTTGGAGGGCCGCATTTGACCCGTGGGCCGTATGTTGTGCACCCTAGCTCTAAATGCACCAGTGATAAATCAATGTCCACAGTGTCTTAACTATTTGTCACCTGAGGGTGTGGGAAGTGTCTGTGTGCCATCCCCAATTGGTATCATCTGATTTAGAGAAACTAAGAGTGTGTTTTGAAGTGTATTATAATTGTTACATGTTTTGCTCCCTTCTGAAGAAGGCTTATATAACTGACTGTTAAATTAATAATTGTTTAATCAAGAAACCTTGAGTTTAAGTGTTTATTTGAATAACTGTCACTGTGAAACTCTGTGTTTCAACCTTACTGCTCACATTGACCCCTCTTGAGATAAACCTGGCTGCTCAGCCACACTACCAACCTATGTAGTACAGACTTATACCAAAGGTTGGGTTCCTATTGCTAGGAGGTCACGGTTGCTGTAGTCTTCCAAAGGATACTGCATACAATCTTACCTAACACTTTGTAATGTACAACCTGTACTTCTGGTACGGATGCACTGTCTGCCCATTCTCTGCGTCTACCGGATGTTTCTTCTACTCTCAAAGCTATTCTTTGAGAGTTTCTTCTACTGACAAAGCCATCCAGATGCTCTCGCAATCTGGATGGCTTTGTCTAGTTGAAGCTCCTTATGGCATATGCAGGTTACAGTGCACTACAGTGGCTCACTGTCCTTAAGTTCCTAGTCTGCAAGTGCGGTAAATCCAGTGGGGAAAAGGGCTTCAGGTCTTGTTGGGCCAATTTCAGGAGGAGCACAAGTCTGGGGTGGCCTCCCTGGACCTGTTCGCGTTCATAAAGCTCTCCACGGGAAGTTGCTGCCTCTCAGTAAGTCGCGTGGTCTTGCGAGAGCTCGGGCCGACTTCCCTACAGTGGCGTTGTGAAATGTGTGACTTGGCTCAAATAGACTTTCCTATATATAAATACCTGCGCCGGCTAATGATTGCAGAGGTGTACTGTCTCCAGCTCCAGTGCCTACTCTGAAAGTAATGATTCCCCGGGGCTAATGGCTGCAGAGCCGGTACTTTCTCTGTGTCGAATTACCTTTCTGTGGATAATAACTGCAGGCACAGTGTCTGTTCTAGGTCTAATGGCTCAGACACAACACCCTTATGAATATCAGCAGACACTATCTTCTCTAGCGCTAATGGTAAAGGCCCATCACATCCTCTGGCTGGACCGAATGAGTGCAGACACAATACCTGCTCTGGAGCTAATGACTTCCAATACAGTACGTACCTGCTCATCAGCTACATCTGACAATAACTGTCCTTGGGCAAATAATTACAGACACAGTACCAGATCTGGGATCCCGATTCCAGACACAGTTCCTGTCCTGGAACTAATGTTGTTTGATACAGTACCTGCTAATCCGTTACATATGACAGAATACCTGAATTATGGCATGCACAGTACGTATTCTGAGGCTAATGATTCCAGTCACAGTATCTTCTCTGGAGCTAATAGTATTTAACAAATAGCTGCTCATGAGCAAATCTGGGATTAATGACTGCAGAAACAGTAAAAACCCCATGAATCCTTTCCTTCTCATGTGTCCTTTTCCATTCCTAATTCCCCTCTGACACCTCGAGCCACACTCTCTGAAATTAAAGTACCTTGTAAACAAGTGATCAGCAGAGATAAACCATAGTGCTCCGATTTTCAAAACATGTTTGGTGCAACTGATGGGATGCTCATTTACTTCACTTGCTCCAAAAAGGTGATGAACCGTGCACAAAGGACATTTAAATGTGTGCATCATGGTTGTGCACATTGAGGTGCTCTTATCCCGCCAGATGCACAACTGCGCAAGGCAGAGGGTGGAAAGAAGGCTCTGGGCATTTTCAAGTAAATACCGATTTTGAAAAGCGGTGCACTTTACAAAGCACAGGGGGAAAAGCATTTCCCTGTGCCTATTTGGAACAGGTGCAGGAGGATATAAAATGTATTGGAAGGTCACTTCTGATCCTCTCATGCAATGTGTCAGTGAATGCTGTGTGTGAATAAGCGAGTGAATGTTAAGTCAAAGAATTTGGGTGTGTTTGTACTGGGCCAGAGAGCTGATTTTGGCTGGTGAGGGCAGCACAGTAACAATGCACTTTTAAAAAGAAATGTGTTTTATTGGCATTTTCAACAGTAAGAACCAAGGCATAAAATAAGCAGTGTCGTATAGCAATTTGCTATGCAATTCTGTCAGTTGACAATTGCTATTTAATTACACTGTTCAATGAAAGCTCAGCTCTCCGTGCACTCCTCTCTTGACCTCTGGGCTCTCTGCCATCTTTTCTCTGTTCACTGGAAATTCAAAGGGGTTAATCAAGAGAGTGCAGCAGTTATCATCTCCTCCAATCTGAAAGTGGCAAAGGTCTGTGTGAGAGTCCTAGACAAGTTATTAAGTAATCAGGATGACGCCTGTATTAAGCCAACTACATCGTGTTTGGCGAAGACCGGTATGTGTTAACTTGATTTTATTTTTAAAAAGACAGTCGTGCAATTCCATCCTTAAAAATCTAACTTGTTACATATTGCTTGATTACAGTATTGCTACTGTAAAACACTGCATTGTCTCCACTCCATGTTTTTCAGTACAGTTTAGGTTGGTGTATCTACATCTCATAGTGTCAACTATATTTCATTTTGTTGGGGAAGATGCATCATATTGACGAGCAGATACTTTTGAAAATGTTCATGATCGCATAACTGTTACGCTCACCTGGCTCCCACCGGGGCGTCGATCGGACCCGGACAGCTGCGGTCTCCACCCACGTGATGCGCAGTGCAGCGATGACAGACTGGATCTGCCCTCCTAAACTTGTCTGCTTAACCCGTAGAAATATTCTCCTGCAAGTGGAGAGATGGATTTAGCCACTTGTGGATTCAAGTGATGGCACCCCCACAGTCCTCCCCAACTAATCACCTCCGAAATGCCCTCACAGCAATCTCACCTTATATTCTTGAAAGATGAGCTCTCCATCCTGCGTGGATTTGCAGGGGCGCGTCAATTCCAGTTACTTCACTGGTTTGAAGGCTCGGGAGAGTTCCGGAGAGTATTGACTCTGAGGTTCCTGGTGAGGACCAGTAAGTATTAAGTTGATAGAGTTCAATATGTCCGATGTTCACTCTTGTTCCCCCCTTCCTTTCTTGTCTTGCAGCTGGCTCGTGAAAAGATGCTCTTGTGGCAGCTGGTGGCGCTCAGGTAAGAGTCTGTATTACCCGGCGCTGTCCGGTAAATGTTGCACGTCTCTCTTTACAGATGCGGCACGTGAAAATATGGAGAGTCACAAAAGGATGCCTCCGGTGGTAAATCGGGTAAGTCTATGGTGGTAAGAATTATATTTGTTGGTTCCCTCGGCTCACCTTGTGGTTTTCTTTTGTCTCCTAGGTGCCGAAGTTCGGCGAAGAAATGATGGAGGCAGCGCCGACCCGAAGGATGCTGTGAAGACTGGTGAGTATGGCGTGGCGCTGCAGCTGGAGGTGCGGCGCGTGCAGAAATTATGTTCTTTACAGGTCCGGAGACAAGACGGATCCAGAATCAGGTGTGGAATAGAAATAAGTTAGTTTTCTAACCATGTCCCTTTCCTCTTTGTTTTAGGAGCTCCGGATTCAAGGCGGGTGTGGCAGAAGACTGGATGCAGGCTGCAGGCACGATGAGTGTTACGCGAAGCGTGTGTTGCTGGTCGGGTGTGCTTTAAATAGCCTCAAAAGTAGTCCCAGGTAAGAAGTCCCTAGAACCACACCCGAGTAAAAAATAGTCCCTGTAGAAAAATAGTTCCTTTCAGGCTTCATGTTGGATTGGAGTCATTTGCAGAATGGTCTGCCTGAGGTAAGTAATGACTATGAGCCTGGCGACTTAGGCGCCAGGACTGAACCCAGATAGCCCCTAGCCGGGGCTGCTGAGGTTTTACTAAATGTGTAGATGCCTGCTCCCAGGGCTGATGGGCTTGGTCCAGATGCCTGGGGGTAGGCATCATGACAGCACCCCTCCCCCCCCCAATGCCCCCTCCTAAAGTTGTTCTTCCCCTGGGCCCTGGTTTGTCTGGGAAGTTCCGATGGAATCTTTTCACCAACCGAGGTGCATGGACGTGGTCACTAGGTTTCCATGAACTTTCTTGTGGTCCGTAGCCCTTCCAATCGATGAAATAAAAAAGTCTTGGAGTCCAGGATATTTTTTACCTCATTCAGGTTCTCCATCTATCAAGATGGGGTCGGGTGGTTTGGTTAATCTTGTTCCTGGTTGAACTGGTTTTAAAAGTGAAACATGAAAGACAGGATGAATGCGCATTTTAGAGGGTAATTCCAATTTGACGGCTACCGGGTTGATAATGGCCTTAATAGTGTAAGGTCCCAAATATCTAGGGTTAAAAGTCTGAGTTCCCTTCAGAGGTATGTGTTTTGTAGCCAGCCAAACTTGATCCCCAATCTGGTATTGTGGAGTTTCACTTCTATGTTGATCAGCATTTTTCTTATATTTCTCTTTTGCTTGTTTCAAATGTTCTTTTGCCTCTTTAAAGGCTTGTGTAATAGTAGAATGCAAATGACTAACTTCAGGCTTTTGTAAATGCTGAGGCGAATCTAGTTCTGAGGTTCAAGGGTGATGTCCATATATGGTATAAAAGGGGCTTTGTCAGGTTCCTGAATGTACAGAGTTATTGTATGCATACTCGGAAATCCATAAAATATCTTTCCAATTACTTTCGGTCTGGTGTAGCATGCAACATAGGTATTGTTCAAGGGTCTGGTTGGTAATCTCCGTCTGACCATCGGTTTGGGGATGGTGACTGGTTGATAACCTCACATCGATTTGCGCCAGTTGACAACATTTCTTCCAAAAATGTGAAATGAATTGACTACCTCGGTCAGAGACCAATACGGAAGGAAATCCGTGTATTCGAACAATGTTTTCGAGGAACTCCTTGGCCAGAATTGAAGCAGAAGGTAATCCCTTTAGAGGAATAAAGTGGGCCATCTTGCAAAAAAGATCCACAATAAGTAGAATGGTGTTAAATCCATTACATGGAGGTAGATCTGTAATAAAGTCTAACGATAGGGTGTGCCATTGTGTAGGTGGAATATCCAAAGGTTGTAAGAGGCCAGCTGGTTTTTTCTTCTGACTTTTGTTTTGGGCGCAAATGCCACAAGACATTACAAATGACTTTACGTCTTTTCGCCAGGTGGGCCACCAAAATTGTCTCTTAATTTTAGCTTCAGTTTTTGCGATACCTGGGTGTCCTTCCATCAGGTTGTCATGATAATTGGAGATGACTAGTTCTTGTAGTTCCTTGTGTGGTAGAAATAGTCGCCCTTGATAATAAGGTAGGTCATTGATGACTGAGTAGTCTGGGCCTTTCTTCACCCAGTCCTGCAGGGCTGTTGGATCGAAGAGTTGTTAGATCTTTACTTGAATATCCTCTAGTGTCTGTGGAGTGGTTATGCCAAGAATTCTTTGTTCTGAAATTATAGGCACCGGTTCCGGGTTCGCATATGCTTCTCCCATCCCTATTCGGGATAAGGCATCTGCCTTGCCATTTTTACAACCTGGTCGATAAGTGATCACGAAATCGAACTCTGCAAAGAACAATGCCCATCGAAGTTGACGCGACGATTGGGCATTGGCTGTTTTTAAATACTGCAAGTTCCGATGATTACCGTAATGGTATGCCTGGCACCGAGAAGATAATGCCGCCAAGCCTTGAAGGCGGATTTGATGGCTAATAATCCTTTATCGGTAACCGCATAGTTTAACTCGGGTGCCGAGAACTTTCTGGACCAAAATGTTACTGGGTGAAGTTGACCGGTTTCAGGATCCTTCTGGGACAGGACAGCTCCCATGGCTAAACTGGATGCATCAGTTTCAACTATGTATGGAAGTTCGGGGCGTGGATGCTTTAAGATGGGTGCAGACGTGAATTTCACTTTCAGCTCTTGGAAGGCCTTTTCAGCTTCTTCAGTCCACAAGAAGCGTTAGTTTTTTCGCAAAAGTGCAGTGATAGGGTGTACAACATGTGAGAAATCCGGAATGAATCTGCGGTAGAAATTAGCAAATCCGAGCATGCTTTGTACCCCTTTAACTGAACTGGGTGATGGCCACTTGAGGATTGCGTCCACCTTTCGAGAGTCCATTCGGACTCCTTTTGGAGTCAGGATAAATCCAAGGAATTCAACTTCCGTAGCATGAAAAAACACATTTTTCCAATTTTGCATATAATTTGTGCTGGCGCAGTTTCTCAAGGACTGCATGAACGTGCTTCACATGGCCTGATTCTGAAGAGGAGTACACTAGAATATCGTCTAGGTATACAACAACACAGACGTCAATGAGTTCACGAAGGACATCGTTCATAAAATACTGGAAGGCTGCTGGTGTATTGCATCACCTGGTATTCGAATAACCCGTACTTAGTGCGAAAAGCAGTCTTCCATTCGTCGCCTTTCTTTACACGTACCAGATGATAAGCCCCTCAGAGATCTAATTTAGTGTAGATGCAAGCGTCCTTTACTTGGTCTAGTAATTCGGGGATCAGAGGCAATGGGTATCGGTTCTTAACCGTGATCTGATTTAATGCGCGGTAGTCTATGCACGTTCTGAGATCACCTTCCTTTTTAGGCACGAAGAACAAAGCTGAAGATGCAGGGGACTTGGATGGACGAATGAAGCCATTAGTAAGGTATTGGTCCAAGTATTGTCGTAGGTGAAGGTTTTCGGGTTCCGTAAGGGCATAGATCCTACTACATGGAGGTTGTGCACCGGGTATGAGATCGATTTGACAATCGTATGATCTGTGAGGTGGTAGGGTGTTTGCCTGTTCATTTTTGAAAACATCCTGGAATTCTTGATATTCCTGAGGTAACTGCACGACTGGAGTAGCAACTGTGGCCAGGCCTTGGTTCAAGGGTTTCTTTGGGTAACAAGTATGTGCACAATCCGGGAAGGTTATTCTCTTCTCTCGCCAATCCATACAAGGATTATGTGTTTCCAACCAAGGTATCCCCAGTATTATTTGGAACTGCGGGGCTTTGATTAAAACAAACACAATAGTCTCTCAATGCCCATCCTGACCCAATAGTGTCATCTCTGCGGTGGCATGAGTTACAGGCCCAGAGGCAATTTCAGTTCCATCGACTGTGGTGATGACAGCCGAAGTGGTCTTTTTGTAGAGAGATAGATTCATCCTAGAAGCCAACTCGTGGTCCACATAGTTTCCTATGGCCCCGCTATCAATGTATGCCCTCACTGCGTGCATACGTGATGGCTGCCTTGGATCTATAAGGACCATTGGTATGATGAAGTGCGAGGTCTGAGTATCCTTCTTCAAGCTCGGCAAGCGGACCTCTACACTTGTCGGGCGTGGTCGTTTCCCGAATCAGGCTCTGTTTGATTTCTATCAGCAACTCCGACTACTTTTTTAGATGTTTTTATAGGGCAATCCCGTAGAAAATGTCCTGAGGCCCCACAGTACAGACACAATTGCATCTGCCGTCTTCTTTCTCTTTCCTTTTGAATTAAGGGTCCCTTGACCCCCCCCCCCGATCTGCATCGGTTCTGATACATCTGTTCCTTTGAGGGTAACATTGGGTTTAACCAATACCCGATTCTCGAACTTAGCTCGATCAGCCTTTCTATTCTGAAGTCGGTGGTCTAACTGGACCACTAAGTCTATATATTCTGCACAATCCTGAGGTGGGTTCACAACTTGGGCCAAAAGGTATTTGAGTTCACCCCGAAGTCCACGATGAAATAATGTAATTCGTTTTACCTTTGGCCATCCGGTTTCTACCACTAACCTATTGAAAGTGGCGATATAGGTTAGTAGATCCTGGTTACCTTGTCGTAATGATAAAAGTTCGTTATCCAGGGCCTGTCCCTGTGGATGTCTGGCAAATAGTCTTTCCATGCTCAATTGAAAACCTTGAAAATCCCGAAGAAGAGGGTCATCCTGGTTAACTAATGGAATTGACCAATCCGCTGCGCTGCCACTAAAATATGATAGTACAAAGGTTACTTTGGTTTGGTCGTTCGGAAAAGCTCCAGGTATGCATAAAAAGTGCAATCGGCATTGGTTCATAAACACGGCAAACTGTTTTGGGTCCCCAGCAAAACGTTCGGGTGGAGCTAAAGGAATGCTCCCTGGTAGAGCCACTTGCACAGGATTGCTCGATGAAACAGGAGTTGGATTCCCCCCGAGTTCAGGTAATGGTGTTTGCCCAGCTTGGTTTTGCAGTAATTGTCTAGCAAGATCATCAGTGCGCTCCTTTGACACAATCGGTTCTCTCCTGAGGGCATTAGTCTCTTGGCGCGTGGATTGCACTTCTGCCCTAAGTTCCCCTAACAATAGGGCTAGTTGGTCGGTTTCTGAGGTTTCCATAACGCCCGGGTGGGGATTTGTAGATAGGCTTCGCGTTCTGTTACGCTCACCTGGCTCCCACAGGGACGTTGGTCGGACCCGGACAGCTGCGGTCTCCACCCACGTGATGCGTAGTGCAGTGATGACTGACTGGATCTGCCCTCCTAAACTTGTCTGCTTAACCCGTAGAAATATTCTCCTGCAAGCGGAGAGATGGATTTAGCCACTTGTGGATTCAAGTGATGGCACCCCCACAGTCCTCCCCAACTAATCACCTCTGAAATGCCCTCACAGCAATCTCACCTTATATTCTTGAAAGATGAGCTCTCCATCCTGCGTGGATTTGCAGGGGCGTGTCGATTCCAGTTATTTCACTGGTTTGAAGGCTCGGGAGAGTTCCGGAGAGTATTGACTCTGAGGTTCCTGGTGAGGACCAGTAAGTATTAAGTTCATAGAGTTCAATATGTCCGATGTTCACTCTTGTTCCCCCCTTCCTTTCTTGTCTTGCAGCTGGCTCGTGAAAAGATGCTCTTGTGGCAGCTGGTGGCGCTCAGGTAAGAGTCTGTAGTACCCGGCGCTGTCCGGTAAATGTTGCACGAGGAAAACGTGTTGTTTTGTCTCTTTACAGATGCGGCACGTGAAAATATGGAGAGTCACAAAAGGATGCCTCCGGTGGTAAATCGGGTAAGTCTATTGTGGTAAGAATTATATTTGTTGGTTCCCTCGGCTCACCTTGTGGTTTTCTTTTGTCTCCTAGGTGCCGAAGTTCAGCGAAGAAATGATGGAGGCAGCGCTGACCCGAAGGATGCTGTGAAGACTGGTGAGTATGGCGTGGCGCTGCAGCTGGAGGTGCGGCGCGTGCAGAAATTATGTTCTTTACAGGTCCGGAGACAAGATGGATCCAGAATCAGGTGTGGAATAGAAATAAGTTTGTTTTCTAACCTTGTCCCTTTCTTTCCTCTTTGTTTTAGGAGCTCTGGATTCAAGGCGGGCGTGGCAGAAGACTGGATGCAGGCTGCAGGCACGGTGAGTGTTACGCTGCTGGATGCAGAATAACGCGAAGCGTGTGTTGGTGGTCGGGTGTGGTGAAATAGCCTCAAAAGTAATCCCAGGTAAGAAGTCCCTAGAACCACACCCGAGTAAAAAATAGTCCCTGTAGAAAAATAGTCCCTTTCAGGCTTCATGTTGGATTGGAGTCATTTGCAGCATGGTCTGCCTGAGGTAAGTAATGACTATGAGCCTGGCGCCTTAGGCGCCAGGACTGATTCCTACTATGAGCCTGGCGCCTAAGGCGCCAGGACTGAACCCAGATAGCTGCTGAGGTTTTACTAAATGTCTAGATGCCTGCTCCCGGGGTTGATGGGCTTGGTCCGGATGCCTGGGGGTAGGCATCATGACAGTTACCAAATTCTTTTGATGGTAAACCTAGTTCTGTGACCCCGCTGGTTGCCTACATCTGTGCAACTGGTGCTCTACCTATGAGCTGATCCTAAACTCTGTGACATTCTACCGTATCACCCTGTTGCTTTATTCAAGCTACCCTGGAAGTGTGATGGCCGCAAACTACAATATTCCACCTAGTTTGCCCAGTTGTCTGGCTGCTACGCCATCCACTCTGCATGCTCTCATCCTTTCTTTCCTCTTACATAATGAATACACAATGCAGACTAGATGTTTATGCAAAGTAGTGATCAGTACTTCCATCCCGTTTGTACATCTACAGATCTGCTGCAATACCATACACTGTTGTTGGCCTCCTGGCTTGCTTTGCTCTACTATTGATTGCATTATATATTGGAACCCATGGGAGGGAGCCGGCCAATCTTAAATCTGCAAGTAGCTGACCGCCTTTCATGCCAGCCCGGAGCGCTGCTTGCCCAACCTGTCCCTGCAAGCGGTGCCTCAGGCTGAATCTTCATTGGAGTGCCACACCTCGAATCCCCACCCCATGCTGCCCACCTCCCGGCTCACCTTAAGTTCCTGCGCAAAGCCTGATTCCCTTAACAACAAAAAACAAAAACTATCTGCACTATAGATTGTGGCTTAGAATGCTAGTAGCAATAAATGCTGGTTTCATGGCCACGCAGGCCTGGAATGCTGCTCTTTGGCATACCTGGCTTTGGCCTGAGGACAGTTAGCGGCCCTGGTGTCGACTGAAAGTGGCATTTAACACTATAATGAAAACAGTTGATCTCAATGATGGGCAAAGCCTGCCACAACACCATACTACATACTTAGTCTCAGGCTATGAATTTCCTTTAAAATTTTTGTTTTTGATTCATGAAACTTCTCCTAATACAGCAAATGACGGGTGTTAGGGAGAATTCTCAGAAATTTGCTAATTCCTCTCTACCTTAGAGACCCTCAGCAACTTTGCTGGATTTGAGGACTTTTAATTTTTAACCTGGAGAGAGAGACCCTTTTTTTCCCACTCTCTCATGTAATTTTAAGGTGACTTAAACTCTGTGTTTCATTTGGTTGTGGAGTCTGACAAACTCCATAGGCATCATCTTTACATTGTGTCACACAGCACCTGCAGTGCAGTGGCACAGGGAAGTCGTTCAGATTTAAATACCTTCTCTTGGATAAACTACTGTTTCCAAGAGCAGTAAAGTGAAATTGACTTTACTTACATTTGTAACTTTCTAGACCCAGCACACGCTATCTTACAATAGGGTGTTGGAGGGGTTACTTAGTATCCCTTTTGTCTAGCTTCTCATGTAACACTTTTATGTTACCCTTTCCTCGATGAATGGCTGGTGGTAGTGGTTTACTTTTAACTACTGTGGTGTGCTTTTACCGCGGGCTGCGTTCACAGCTGCAGTAAAGCACCCAAGGGTGCCATTTTTGTCAAAATGGCCCCAGTCTTCTTTTTTCGCTGTTTCTTTGTGGAAAGGTCCTTCTTGAGATTTACCTTGCGTGCCAAACCAGGTTTGGTCTCTTTGATAGTTTTGTCTTTGGTGGGTTTCAGAAGTGAAGCCCACTTCCTCCCTCACTTCCTGGTGGGGCAGGAAGTGAGGGAGATGCCTGAAACTCCCTGTGCTTAGTCTCCTAGGAGACAGGAATGCACTCCTAGGTGATTGGCCGGCTGCCTTTCGGGCAAGGACGGCCACCCTGCTGAGTGACTGATAGCTAGGCTGGAATGAATGGGAGAAACCTGCATAAAAGGCGATGCTTTTTGGCTTGGAAGGCAGAGTCGACCACTGGATGAAGGAATCCGAAGAAGAACTTGGAAGAGAGACCTGCTGCAACTTCTGGACCATTGGTTTGCCCGGTGAAGCCCTGCTGCTGTGCTGAAGCTCCAAATTCGTCTTGACTAGAGAAACCCTGGAAGGACAGCTTCTCCCCTTGAGTTGGTGGGACCAATCAACTCCAAAGTAAGCCACCTGGACATCCTCTCGAAGCTGACGGAATTTCCACTGGAGTTGCTTCTGGAAACCGTAGATCCAGGGAGAGGAACACCAGTTTGTGTGCATTGCTTTTAAGTTGGCCAAGAGCTCCAGGAAGATCCTCCGGACTGCTAGGAGGCAGGACTGACCGAGCCTGAGCCACCTCAACACAGTGCTGGACCCCAGATGCAAGGAAAGCCCATCTCGACAGCCAAGAGTCCGCAGTGTTGCTATTTGCTGAGACACGAGGAGCTGAAACCGCGAAGTGCCATTGAATAGAAGTTGGTCCTTTTCTCTCGCTGGCTGTCCCTTTGCAGTACAGGAGTCCTCCAGACGTCCTCCCTCTTGTCCCCACGACTGAGGCCCAGGATCTACAGAGCTGCACAGGAACAGAAGCCGCTGGAACTGTTTTTGTTCTGACCAAAGGTACTGTAAAGTCTCAGAGAACTTCCCTCTTGTTGTGTAACCTCACTTGTTCTCAGTTGAGACTTGTCTTGGTTGCTCCTGTAGAGTCACTAGCAGCGTTTCTACCTCGCAAGCCTAATCAGTTTGTGGCCCTGCTTTGATTTCTTCTTTTCTACAAAGACTTTTAAAACATTGTGCAAGACTTTTGCCTACCTGCAAGAATTGCTTCAGCTCACCTAGACCTTTGCCCAATTGACTTTGTCCTGGCCTGGCTCCCTGAATCACTGTGTTTTTTTCTTCCTTCCATGAAGGGGTTAACTTACTTTGCATTGGGGGTTACCAAAAGTACTTACCTGCTTCAGAATATTTGTGAGATCTCTTGTTTTGTTCTAATAACCCTTTTATTTGACCTACTCCTAAGTTCTGCTGTAAATGCCACAGTAACATATTAATGTCCACAGTGTCGTAGCTATTTAAGTCACCTGAGTGTGTAGGACGTGTCTGTGTGCCAACCCAGATGGGTACTTGCTGATTTAGAGAAACTAAGAGTGTGTATTTGTGTGTTACTATTATATTGCCCCTTCTGTAGAAGGCTTGCTCAAACTGACTGTTAAATAAATTCATAATTGTTTAATCGAGAAACCTTGTGTGTAAGAGTTTATTTGAATACTTGTCACTGTGAATCTCTGTGGAATGCCCCTACAGCCCACATTGACCCCTCTTGAGATAAGCCTGGCTGCTCAACACGCTACCAACCTGTGTAGTACAGACTTCTACCAAAGGTTGGGTTCCTATTGCCAGGAGGTCAGGGCTGTTGTAGTACACCCAAAGGGTACTGCATACAATCTTGCCTAACAATGGGTCAAGCATTCAATATGCTGAGGCTCTCAATTTAGCCTACTACACCATTGAGGCCTGAATGGCAGCCAACTGGCTTTGCCTCAATGGGGACAAAACGGAACTCCTTGTAGGACCCCGAGAAACACTAAGAAAGCACAACAGTCAATACTCATCTTTTACAAGCGACAATGTACCAAACCTGGTCCCTCCCTCAGTGAAGACCCTAGGAGTTTACCTAGACGCCACCCTCTCCATGTCAAGGCAAGTTAACGCTATCGCCTCATCGGCAGCATATTCCACTAAGCTGCTCAACGTGGCCAAATCATTCCTGTCCACTGAAAGCTGTTTCTCCATTGCCAGAGCGATAATAGGCTCAAGACTGGACTACAGTAATGTCCTTTTCGCTGGCACCTCAGCAAAAAATATATACGTAAACTTCAAATAATCCAGAATAACCTTCTTCGAGCAGCTCTTGGTATCCCCAAAACGGAACTCATCTCTGCAGTAAGAAGGGAAGTACATTGGCTCCCTATCAAAGAACGTGTTCTATTTAAAACGCTCACCATCTCCCACAAGTTCATCACCCACACTGCCCCACCCTACCTCTCCCAGACAGTTATCAGATCAGGCTCCTCCAGACCCACGAGAACGCCTTACTACCACAGACTCGTAGTCCCCAGGGTCAAACGCGCTAGAGCAGGTGGTGCTAGCTTCCCCTTCATTGCAGCCAGACAATGGAACTCTCTTCCACTAACCATTAGAGCTGAACACTCCCACCTTGCCTTCCGCAAAGCCCTCAAAACATCATTGTTTACCAAACTCATTCACACCAGATCCTGTTTCACAATGCTTCATCATGTGACTCTATATGCCCTGTAACTAAGATATTGTACGTACTCTGTAACAGCGCCGCGATGCCCATGGGCTGTTGTGAGCTATACAAATAATAAATAAATGGGAGACTGCCCTGTGCAACACAGACTGAACACAGCGGCAGAGCTTTGCACTGAAAATTGTTTTCATAGAGTTATCACATCTCTTTGTGTCCATGCAGCTAACCTTTCCATTTTGCAGACACTCATTTCATTAATGTCTTACTTCAGCGGTACACAAAAATGCTGTATTGTTAATTTTATGTCTTGGATACAAATTATTTCTGCTGACATTAAAAATAGTAGTACAACATTGCTAATCAAACAGGTGTGTTTGCTAATCAAGAAAACTTTAATTGGCAAACTCTGCTAATCCATTTTTGAAAACTAATTTATGCCTTGAAGAACACATGTAACCCCTCTCCCCATCCCTTCTCGCCCTCTAACACCCCCCCTCGATCCCAACACATCTAACCAACAACGCATCCAGTCCTGTCCCCCCCCCCACCAGCTCCCAAGTCCATAAACTTTGTAGCTGGCTCCCAGTCCCAAGTTTCTGTGAGTGGTCAGCTCTCTCACCAGCCATTGTGCTGGCCCTTGCACCATTTGAGAACTCCCCTCTGCCCCCATAGTCCTTGCCTCCCCTAGGAACTTCAGCCATATCTCCTCCTGGCTTACTGTGAAGGTGCCCTCCCCAAGTTGAGCGAGTACTCACACCAGCCCTAGCAATCTCATTTTCCTCGGGCACCAAGCGGCCCGCGAGTCCCGCTGCAGGTTATGCAGGACGATGTCCCAGTCTGAGAGAAACCTTTGGTGATCCCCTTGAATCGAATAGGTCACCAACTCCAGTGCCACAAAGTTCCAGATTTTATTAACCCAATCGTGTTCTGTGGAGGCAGCTTTTTATGTTTCCATTTGTGTGCCACCACAAGCGTTGCCGCCACTATCAGGACGACGTATGTCTTTCTTTGAGCTTTCTAGGGTAGATTTTCCAGAACCCCGCCCATTCCCAGGATGGCCATCCCTATGTTGTCCTGCATCTGACTCCCAAAAAATACTCATTGCTGCATGGATCATGTCTCAATAAGACTGTATGACTGGGCATTCCCACCAGATATGCTTCCACAATCCCTGTTCCCCAAGTCCCCTCCAACAGAGCTCTGACACAGTTGGGCAGAATTTGTCGTTTTTCTGGGGCGAGATGCCATTGAACCATTATCTTAACCCACATCTCCTGAATCTGGATGGCCTGCGTGAGCTTCTGCCCATAACTGAGTCCAAAGTTCTCCCTTCAGCGGCTGCCCCACTGCAGTTTCCCACTGTATCCATATAGTGCCATGCCTGGTTCCTTACCCCTTCTGCTATAATCCCATAAAAAAGGGACTTTTATTTTTTGTAATTTTTTTTAACTTTGTATTTATTAAACTTACAACATCTGACTAGTTGCAGATATTAACCTATTTTCGATTACATTTGTTTCTATTATTCCCTACCACCACCCCTTCCACTGTAATGCAACTTACACAACACTAGGTTACACCAATCGTTCCTCGGAAAAAAAATGCATGTACTTTGGCAGTAAAGCAAGGATTATATACGCTTCAGGATGTGATACATATAGGCTCTTATAATATTGTTTTACATTCCCCCAGTCCAGAACCCCCCTCATAACACCTACTATAATGTCTGTCTGTGTACCCCGCTCGCTTGGTCCATTGTGCCCGTATAGGAGAACTCGCTTTCACTTCATGGTCTGTTATCGCCCCACTTTATGAGCATTCCCCAATCCATATAAAATGATTCCAGTTGTTCACCATTGCCGTGAGTTTTTCCAATATAAAGATGCCCCAAAGTTTATTCAACCAGTCTCCTTTTGAGGGGGGAGAGGTACTCTTCCATCTTTGCGCTATTGCTACCTGCGCTGCCCTCAGCATCGCCTCATAGACTTTTGGAAGCCGACTTTTCTCTCTGTTTCAGGGACTCCCAATAGCATTTGTAATGGCTCGATCGATAGGGCTATTCCCCCCCTATTTCTTTCATCCAGCTAACGACTTCATACCAGTACACCTGGATTTTAGGGAAGGTCCACAACATGTGGTATGATGTACCTATTGTTCCACATTCCCTGGGAGAGCGGGGGGAAGCCCCGCTTCACAATCTAGACAGTTTCTGGGGAGCTAGGTGCCAGCCGTGAAGCATTTTAAAGTTATGTTCCATTGTTGCCATAAATAGGATCCCATTAAACATAATCTGATAAATCTGGTCTCAAGTCTCCTCTGGGATCTCCCTCCCGATTTCCACCTCCCGTCTTTGTTTAAACTTGGACACAATCCCTTTCCTGGTGGTGGCCTCGCTAATCACACGTTCAAAGGCTGTTAATGGCCGGGAGAGATTCGAAAGGACCCCGCGGGCCGTACACACACCCTTTAACCATAGGTAGTCGAACACTGTTACTCCCTCCTCTCCCAGCACTTCTCTCACTGTATCTATATTCTTGAACCGTTCCTTTTGGAAGAGTTGCCCCGCCCTCTTCAGCCCTTTGTCCCACCATAGCTATGCCTTCTTAAATCCCCTTTTACCTAGATCTATGGGGAGACCCCATAATGAGCTTAGTCGGGAGGGCCAAGAGGAGAGGTTCTTGTTTAGTCTATTGTTCTTCCACAAGGCCCAAATTACCCCCATAGCTAGGTGTTCCCTGAGTCGTGCTGGCACATGCTTGGTTGGGGACCACAGCAGGTCTCTGTGTTTCCCTAGAGGAGAGTACATATTCTTCAAGTAGGACCGGAATGTGCCTATGTCATCCTGCATGTGTTCTAATAATACTCGCAATTGGGCCGCTTTGTAATACAAGAAGAAATCTGATAGGGTGAATTCTCCAAAATCTTTAGAGAGGGTCAGGGTAGGTCTTTTAACTCTGGGTCTCTTCCCTTGCCATATGAATCGGGATATCATGGAGTTCAGTTTACTGAAGAGTCCGGGAGGAGTGCAGGGATAGCTGTAAATGGGTACAAAAGGCACGGCATGACCGTCATATCGATTGAGGTCATCCTGCCATACCATGAGCGAGTCGGGGGGGAGGGGCCCACCGCGCAAGTCAGTGCTGAGTCTAGCTAGGATGGGTGTATATAGTTGACACCAATCAAGCGAGACAGATCTCGGGAAAGGTGTATCCCTGAGTAGGTAATTTGTTTATTTTCCAGCCTCATCCCTCTCAGCAATCTCTGAGGTACCGCGTGGGTGGGTTCTGGTTGCAGTGGCATTACACTAGACTTTGAGTTGTTAATTTGTAGGCCTGAAAAGGTTCCAATGGTGTCGATTTGGTCCGGTAGGCATGGAAGGGAGTGATGTACTTCTGATAGGTAACACAGCATGTTGTCTGCGAACAATGATAGTTTGAACTCAAACCTTCCTGCATGTAATCCCACTGATGCCCGAGTTGTTCCGAATTGCTATCGCCAGGGGCTTCATGGTGAGGGCGTAAAGGAGCGGGTAGAAAGGGCATCCCTGTTTAGTTCCCATGGTTAAATTAAGGGTTTGTGATATTATGCCATAACTTTGGCCGTTGGGTCCCTGTAGAGAGCCATGATCCATCTACCAAAGTTTGGGCCGAACCCCATTTTCTCCAGTACTTTCATCATATACCCCCACTCAACCCTATCGAAAGCCTTTTCAGAGTCGATGGAGACCAGGCAGCTGTTCAGATTCTGATCTTCGGTCAGGTGCATTAGGTTGATTGTTTTCTGAATATTATCTGCGCCCTGTCGGCCCGAGATAAATCCGACCTGATCTCCATGAGCTAACGAGAGCATGAGTGTTTCCAGTGAAATGCTTAATGCCTTTGTGAAGATTTTGGCATCCGTGTCTAGTAGGGATATTGGTCTGCATGACTGGCATTGTGTCAGGTCCTTGCCCTCTTTTGGGATTATTACTATCAAGGCCGCTAGTAGGGAGTCCGGTAGGGTCCCTGGCTCCAGCACTTGATTAAAGAGCCTAGCCAGGAAGGGAGGTAGGGTGGAACGGTATGTCTTGAAGAAACAGATTGAGAAGACATCTTCCCCCGGGGAGGTTCCCGATTTCATCCTCAGAATCGACGATATTATTTAATCGGCTGTAAATGGGGCTTCCAATAGTGCTGCTTGTTCTGGTCAGATACCTGGCATCGGGAGAGCGTTGAGAAAGTAGTCTATCTGGGTTCCCTCCCCCTTGTAATCAGTCGTGTATAGGGTTTCATAATATTTGCGGAATTCCTCCGCAATTTGTTGGTCATCATATACCTTTTCTTGTCCCACTTGGCTTATAGGCCTGACTCTCTTAGCCTCCCTCTGCGCCCACAGTTTCCAGGCCAGAATTGTATCTGCGCGTTTCCCCTCCTCCATATATTTTTGTTGGAGAAACGCAAGTTTCCTCTCGGTCTGATATAGGAGAAGGTCTTTCAACTGGGTTCTATATTTCTGCACTTTTGCCAGATTATCCAGGGTTATTTGGGTTTTCAACGTCCCTTTGGGCTTTAGCTTATCTATCTTATTCCACAGGTCCAATTCCTCTTTCTCCCTTTCCCTTTTCTTTCTGGCTCCCAGGTGGATTAATTTCCCTCATAATGTGGCCTTAAATGCCTCCCAGACCATTGTTAACCTCACCTCTCCATCATTGTTGAACTGGAAGAATTGCCTTATCACTTTCAACAGATCCTGTGCCACCTCTATATCCTTCAGCAGAAGATCATTCCACATCCACATCCACTTTCTCTGCTCTGCTGACCACTCGCCCAGCTTCACATGGACCAGGTCGTGGTCCGACCAGGGAACCGGCTCTATTGTTGTATCTGACACACTATGCATGAGGGCAAAGTCCAGTAATACATAATCGATCCTTGTGAAGGTGTTAGGGACTTTTGAGTGAAATGTGTACGATGATTCAGGTTTTCCCTCCCGGGCCATTGCATCTGCCACTACCAGTTTATTGTTTATTTGGACGAAGTGTCGGGCCATTTTCCTCTGTGTGTTTGAACCTCTTATTGGTGTTGATCCCTTTGTATCCATTGCCGGGTCAAGGACCATGTTGAAGCCTTCCCCCAATGAGTAGATGGCCTTCTACAAAGGTTTGAATCTTCCCCTTCACTTTATCCCAGAACTGGGTCTGCCCATCATTTGGGCAGTAGATTGACGCTAGGGTTACCTTATGCCCTTTTATCATCCCCTTCACCAGTATGAAGCGTCCTTCTGGGTCCCTGAGGGAGTAGAGTTCTGTGAAGCCCAACTTTTTGGCAATAACCAGTGCTACCCCCCCTCTTCTTGGATTTTCCCCGATAGATCTCGCTTTCATGGCTGGTTCCTCCCCCCTCTTCCAATGGGTCTCTTGTAAGAACATGACATTGAGTTTTAGGCGGTTGAATTCTCGGGCCGTCAAGGTTCTTTTTGTTGGGGAATTTAGACCTCTGACATTCAGTGAGCCCAAGGGTATCTCTATGGTCAGGTCCGCCATACTGACACTTGCTGCAGTATCTAATGTAATTGCCGCCCCTGTGGGTCTCTGTGTTTGAAGTCGACTGACTCCTTTCCCTGCTTTATGACATGTTGAACTGTAATCCTGTGTTGTGTTGTATTAAAAAGCTTAATGAACCCCCCCTCCCGTGGGCAAACTGCTGAACTTTAACAATAACTATCTCCCCTCCCCCCGTTTTGATCGTGTCTGAGCCTTTGATGAGATGATCACCATCATTGGTCCAGACCAACAGCCCCCCCTTTTTTCAGGCATAGCTTTCTCCCATATTAGCATTGCATTGACCCCCCCTCATTATTTGCACATTATACTAGATACTTTGTTTGTTTTGTGTATATCCCCCCCCCCCCCCAAAAACCCCCAGACCTGTGTTTGGTTTATAGTTGCATTCTTCGCGGGTTTCGCCTCCGGATCCGGGTCTCCCTTCTCTTTTTGCTGCAAGTACTGTGAGTCAGGCGATCTCGCTTAGATTCTCCAAGTTTGCGCTGGGGAGGGAGGATTCAGCTTCTTGAATTTACGGAATCTTCTAATCCGTCGCCTGTCGTTGGATCTCTCAGCCTTTGGGTTCCTTGCTTGTCCCTCCTCCACTTCCAAGGAGCGTTTGATCTGTGTGGGGGTCTCCCATTAATTCTTGTGAAACCCTGCCAATGTCGTCTTCCGTAGTCAAGTTATACTTGTACCCCTCATATTCAAAGTTTAAGGAGAAGGGGAACCCCCATCTGTAGTGGGTGCCTTTCGAGTTGAGCCATTTTGTCAAGGGGGCACACAGACGACGTCTCGACAGCGTGAATGAGGACAGGTCCTGGTAGATGGTAATCTTGGATGCTCCCCAGTCTATTGGGCCCATTGCCCTGGCATTTTTCTTAATTTTGGTCTTTTTGGGGTAATAGTGGAATCTTGTTAAAACAGAGCCGAGGCCTCGGGTACCTCCCCCCCGCTCTGTGGGCTCTGTCTATGGTGGGTTCCATGGTGCTCTCATCGTTGAAACGTTTTTTAATGATTCAGTTGATTTCTTGCACAATGTCTCTTTTGTTTCCCCCTTCTTTTCGGGAAGTCCAAAAAAGCAGAGGTTATTCCGGCACTCCCTATTCTCGAAATTGTCAATTTTTAGGGCACTTTCTGCTTCCCTTCTTTCTAGCTCTGAGATCCTCGTATCAAGCTGGTTTTCCAGGACATCAACTGATGATTGGTTGGCCTTTAAGCCCTGAAGTCTCTCATCCATAGCCTCTACTTTTTTATCTTGTCCGGCCAGCCTATGGGTGATGTCGGACCTGAAGCCTTTTAGTTCTTCCAGTATTGCTGCCATGTCCCTTCTTATTGATGACACGTCATCCGCCATGGCCGTCTTCCCCAGGGGCGACTGGGCTTGCGAAGGTTGAGTTGGAGTTTAGCCAGCACCCGAAGCGGACGAGTGATCTCTGAACCTCTGAGACCCAGACCCCTATGGACGTCGCACATGTGCTTCACTTTGGACACATGTACTAACAATTTGCCCAACCTTTCTTTCGGACGCCCAGACGCCCGGTTTTCCAGTGTGATTAATACAAGAGGCTTTTACTTTGCCACCCACGGCAGATATATTTTGAGCTTTCTGAGAGGGGTGCATACCTCCAACTTTTGTTGCGGTCACTCTTGATCCACCTATACATCTTCTTTGTAGAATCAAAAGACGCAGTGTTAAAACATAGTGGAAAGGGCGCTGGTGACTAAACCATCTGACGTGGTGAACTTTGCCATAGATTCTACGATTTGTGCCGCCAGTGTGCCGCCAGACGTATGTAAAATAATTCTGAGACGGATGCATTTTTGCATCTACTCCAGCACACCCGATCCAGTGGAATTAAATCTATGATGTCTCATCTAAACTACACATCAGCCTCATCATAAAGAAATTTGTTGTCCTGAAGATGGCCATTTTACTTATTCATGAATGGACACCTGAGAACGTGTCCAATCTGATCTCTGGCCGAAACATGTTGACACTCTTTTTCTCTAACAGCGTTTAAACATAACCGCTATAGTCAAATTTTTCCAATGTGAAAGTAGGACTGATTAAAATCTCCACTCTCCCTATTGTATGTCCTATTGTATATACAGATGTCTTTTGTGTTTTTCGTGATTCACTGCTGTATGAATATATACTGTTTTTAATATTTATTAATAATGTAAGGTTTATATATTTTCCCTATTTGGATTGTTCTAACTGCCTTCTAGCTTCAATGAGTTTCATTGCAATGTGTATTCTGGTGATATGTATATGGTGTTTTTAAGTTGTATGTGAAGACAATCGGTCAATCTCTACTATCCCCGGGTTGACGCACCTTTTTTGTCCCCAGATAAACGTCCCTTTTTGAGAATTGCTTCCCCGAAAACAAAAACATTGGGATTTTGCCCTGTATTTGTATACCTTCTTATTGATGACACGTCATCCGCCATGGCCGTCTTCCCCAGGGGCGACTGGGCTTGCGAAGGTTTGGAGGTCGGGGTGAACTTAATCTTCTGGAGCGGGGACGCCCAGCTCGTGGGATGAGAGAGGGATTTGCTTCTTGGATTTGCTTCTTGGCTTACTGAGCCTTTACTGGCCGAGGGGAGCTTGTGCCCCCCACACAATGAACACAACAAATGGAAGAACACAACAAAGAGCCCAAGGAAGAGAATCGTTGCTCTTCCTTGGGCTCTTTGTTGTGTTCTTCCATCCTTAGGTAGCTGTGTTGGGGTAGGGAGGATCCAGTCTACTCTGTACTCTGTGCCTTTGCTTGTCTGGGGGGGAGCCCAGGCCTTCTCCTCTCCCGAGGTGCTTTCTTTCCTGTGCTTTTTATTGTGTAGTTCAGGCCTCAAATAGGTGTGTTAGGTTAGAGGGCACCAGGCCTCTCCCTCGCAGTGGGTTTCTCTCTTCCCTGCATAGAGCCAGGGTTAACGCTGGCTGGCAAAACGGGTGGGGGGGTGGTACAATCCCCTCTGTCGAGGTGGAGCCCGCTCTTTCCGGAATGAAAAGCTTGTCCGCAAACCGCCACTGCAAGGGTTTGGGTTTTTCCTTGTTTTTAATTATTATTTGTGTATTTCCCTGATTTTGGGGGCCCTCTTGGGAGGGTGCTCCCTGCCCTTAAGCTGCTGGATCTTCAAATGAAGGCCGAGGGTGGAAGTATCCTATATGTGTGTGTTAGCCCTTTTTGTGTCTTTGCTGTAGGGCCCTTCGGAAGGACGGGACTCTGCTCTGCAGATACCTCCTGGCGGGGCTCACAGTCTCCCCCCTAACGCTCCTTGGTGTATGCCAGGATCTCGATGGGCCTGCCAATGGTGGGGGGTTGGTGGGTTCCAGCAGATGCTGGATCCAACTTATGCTGGTCATTGCAGAGGTACTTTTTCACCCGCATGCTGTCCCGGGGCCCCAGGCAGTCCAGCACCTCAGCTGCTAAACTGGACTTAGCCCGCCCCCAGGTACTCGAGATTCCGTGCAGGGGATGGGGAGCACGGGCCACCCAGGCTTCTCCCTGGTCCTCCGACACCCTCAGGGATATATGGGTGGGGGGGTCAACGCACTCACCCCTGCCACTGGTGCCAATGATCCTTGTGCTCTTCATCCTTGGCTGGACACCCCCACTCCCTGTTCCCTGCCGTGGGACAGATGGGAATGGGGCCGTGAGATCTCTTCAAAGATGAAAGTCTCGCTCTGTGTGCTGTTCTCCAGGTGGCGCTGTGGTTCCACAGCGGCTCTACCTTATTGCTGGCTGAAGCCACGGGTCGGCACAGAGAAGTCGCCTTCGCCGCCGCAGTTCTCAACAAGTCTCCCTCGGTTATCCAGGGAGCTCAAGGTGCGTTTCTGCACCTCCATGTTCCCCACTGTTTCAGCTGGGTCGGGATTGTCTTCTGTGGGCTAAATGGGGGGAGGGGGCTCATCTCCCGTTTTTACCCTGCCGGAGGGAAGTAACGCAGGAGTGTTGGCACATCCCTCTGCCCCCTGGTGGCCAATCCGCTTCCAGCAAGTTTAGTGGGACCTTTGGGTGCCTTAGCTACATCCTCAGGTTTGAAGAAACGTTCATCAACCACTGTAATGCTGGCCCCAGTGTCTCTGATGGCAGGAGTTTCCTGGCCATCTACAAGTACACTGTCCTTATAATATTCTTTTTGTGTTGTCAGGTATTGTGTTATACCCATCTATATTCTGTTGTTCGCACAGACCCAAGGACACTAAAGAAACACTAGCTTGAACTCCAATAGCGTCATCAGCTTGTCAATCCCAGACAAATCTCCCAATGGGGTGTGGATCACTATGCCCCCCTGCTCTTTTATCTCAGGGCCTTTGTGCACTGTGTTACTCATACGTTACTCCTAGTTACTCCTTTGAACACACTAACATAAGACACAAAGAAAACACATTAATTGATTCAACAATAGAAACACTTTTATTCATACATAGCAATGCATGATGCAAACACTACTATAATGCAAATCTTGAATTTGTACCTTTTAATGCTTTTGGTGCAAATCTACCATGCAATGCAATAACTGTAAGCCTTACAGGCTTCTAATGCAAGCAATCTAGTAGCAACTCCATTCCTCTCCAATCCACACCATACTTCACTCTCTCTCTCCCTCTCTCTCTAAGACAAACCCTGTCTGATTACTCCATCTATCATGTCAGCCAAAGCTATGTGTGAGTGTCTGTTTTAATTCCCCATGCATGTGTCTTATTCAACAATACTCCCCTTTTGCTCTGTCTCTCCTCTCCAGCTAACTCTGCAACCAGCCAGTCAGTCAGGGCCTCTCCCTGGCCCCTATCTGCCAGATCGATCTCATCAGCTCTCATCAGAATGCTTTCCCTTCTGCATATCAGCCAAAGCCATCCGATTCTGCTGCACCCAAAACCGCTTCCCGAAGTACATCCAATCACTCCCAAACACCTCTCCAAGTCATCTCTCCTCTCTGAGTGTCAGTGTGTCATCTCCAACTCTAACTCCATCTCCAACAACAAACTCAAACTAGAAACTCCCAAAGCCTCACCTCTCATTATACTGTTCAATGATGTACATACATATCCATGGTTGCATGTCTCTCTAAGCTAAAATGCCTCTCTTTCTGTCTGTCAGCATTTCTAAATGTGAGCAGTGCCTAAAAGTCTGTGATGCATGTCTTGTACTTTTTCAATCATTGCGTGTTCTGGTCAATCAGTGCGTGTTCTGGTCATCATGACATTTTCTACATATATATACCATATCATCTGTCTGTCTGTCTGCGGTACAAAACACCATCCTACCATATCCTCATATTTCTCCATTCACTCCATTGAAATCCCTCTATCCTAGCATGTCTCTGCTTGCAAAAGCACTCCCTCTGCATGGCCCCCACCATCTCTGTCTGTGAAGCACCAGCCTAGGGTCTGATAATACCATGCCCTTCTCCACTTGGACAAAAGTCACGTCTAATCTGTCTGCCAAGCAAACTGTTTACGCATACTTCGTTCACATTAACTCATAACAACTTCGCACTCTGCGGCACTTCTGTGTGTCTCATTCAGGATGGCTTCATGCTTTCTCTAGTGCTTACTCTCTCGCTCGCAAACCCAAGCGCTATTTATAATGCAGACTCAATGCATATTCTAAGTGCACACTCATACGTGTCTCTCTACAATGCATACATAATACATAACAACATATCTCTACATGTGTATACATGTCTACAAATATAACATGTCTCATCCTATAGCAAATACAAATGCATACAAAGTGGCAGAATAATGTGGATAATCTAATGTCACTACTTCATGTCACTACTAATCAGAATGTATGATGGATAACTGGATCCCTAAATGGGTAATGATTCTCTAACAATGGGCAATGATTCTCTAATGATAACAAACCAGGCTTCTCCATACTATCTGGGTTCACAAGCTAGTAAGTGAAAGTGAGCACCTTTCATTGGAGCTTCCTCCTCAGAAGTGAAGGCTAAGGAGACAGTGGACCCCTGAAGGGTTACCCTTAGATCTGGGATCCACTTTCACATGGTCACTAGACCCACAAACCACACATTTACCAAAGCTTTTCTGGAATGGGGGTCTCTGGTAACCTCCCTCTGGTTTGGCCCCAGAGGTTTCACTTGCCCTATAAGGTTTCCCATGAAATGTACCCTTCTGGTTTGTGTGGACCGCTTTAGGTGGTGGAGGGTTAGAATTTTCTTTACTATCTTTTTTGTGCTTTTTCCCCCTCATCCTTTTTCTGAGTTGCCCCAGAATCCTTATGAGTGGCCCTGTTGGCTACCCATAAATCAGCAGCTTGAACTAGTCTCTTGGGATCAAGTTCCTTACAGTCCGCCAGGTGCTCTCTAAGCTCAGGAGAGCAGGCATCAAAAATATTCTCTAGTAGAAACTAATTCCTCATTCCTTCAAAGGAGTTCACTTTGTAACCTTTAACCCAACCACCTAAATTGTTCAGGCATTCACAAACCCAGGTAGCCCAAGGGGTACCTACTTTCTTGTTATGGTCCCTAATCCTTTGAAGGTATCGAGAAGGAGTCTTCGCAAATCTGGCAATAAGAGCCTGCTCGACCAGTTCATAATCTTTTCTGTCTTTAACACTCAATTCCATAAGAGCATCACAACCATTCTGGGGGAGCCTAGACATGACCCATGCAAGTAAATCATTCCCACAAATATTCTGCAAACCATACGTGAATTCAAATGTACTCAACCAATCCAACAAATCACGTTTAGGATCATACATACTTACAGCCTCTTTTGGTAAGCAAGTTCTCTTGGGACTAGTAGGCCGAGACAACCCAGTCACGGAAGCAGAATCAAGGGACCTCTTTTTCATATCATACCCGTGCTGCATCTCCCCTCTCTCTTAGCTTTCTCCCTTTGTCTTTGTCCTCAGACTGTACTGCAAGTTCCTTGAATTCTACTTCCAGTCTCATTCTTTCAAGGGAGAGATATTCTGGGCTTATTTTGTGACCCACAGGGGTTGTGATAGGAGTCTTTTGATTTACAGGAGCAGGCTGAAGAGGGGAGTTGCTCACTCCTTGAGGATCCTCCTCACCTTCTGACCCATTTGGCAGATTAGAGCTAAGCTCTAAACTATCCGTTTTTTATCATTGTCTTCCATATCAATGTTGGGAGTAGGGGTTTTGGTGATTTAACAATTTTTCAATCAACTCACTCTTTCTACCCTTTAAACTCAGTCCCCTTGTCCTTCATACAACTTTCAATTGTTCCATTGTAAGGGACTGTTCATTAAAACTATCCCTTCCTGGCATTATTTTCAATTACAAGATTACTTTTCTTTTTGGTGGAGTTAGCCTTGTGGATGGCTTATTTGGGCACAAGTACAACCAATAGTCATTGTATCCACTCTACACCAATCCCAACGCCTACCACCAGTGCTGCGTAAGAATGACTGCAGTCCAACTGGTGTGGTACTCCGCAAGACTTTGTATTAGGCAACCCACATTGTAATATAAGCCTGTTCTACACAAGTTGGTAATGTGACTGAGCAGCCAGGCATATCTTGAGAGGGGTAATGTGGGGTGTAGAGCTGTACAATGAAATTAGTAAATACAGGTATCCAAGTAAACACTAAAGGCATATAATACATTATTTATTTATACACAAAGATATTTAAAGCATTCTTTAAAATGCCGTAATTAGCTGTACCATTAATCCCAAGGTAGGATTCAATAAAAAAAGTTAACAATAAAGTAGGTGAGTAATTAATTCATATGTTACCCATGTCTCAGCATCCAGAGGTGACGTCAGTATAACATTTATATAGGTAACACATTTGCAATATTGAGTTATCAAAAGAAGGAAACGTTAGGGTTAGATCAGAACAGACTGATAGGTTATAAGAACAGTTAGGTTCTTTCAAAGGGATGCAGGTAGTCTATTATCCAAGCATTAAAATGTTCAACATTTAAAACCTTTTAGGGAACAAGCACTGCCAAACGCCAATAGGTTCAGAAGGAGGCCTTTAGGGGGCCAGAGCTGCCAAAGCCAATGGGCAAAGTCAAAGTTCTGATGCTCTTCTTCTTAGAAAAATGTTCTTAAATAGTCAGTATTCAAAAGCGAATCACAGCAACTCAAGGGGAGTCACCTTTAGGATGCACAAGCTGCAAGGCCATTGCAGGTAAGTTGAGGTCAACTTAGTGTCGGGTTAAATCGCACTCCCGAAGATGGGAAGCACCCCAAACGGCAAAAAGATAGTGTACCCGAGCCCCACAGTACCTTTTGAAATTAAGAAGGGGTTCCAGCTAGATGCAATGCAGCAGACCCTTGTTCCTGGTCCTTGGTGACGAAAGGGAGGACGTCTGGCGGGCTCCTGTGGCAGCATTCTCAACGCCAATGAAGAACGAAAAGCTGTGGTTAGAAGTTCCTTGATCCTTTGGACCTCTGGATGCCCACAAAGATTTGTCCGGATTCGGGAGGTACTGCGCTCACAGGTGGTCGAGGTACTCCGGGTATTGGGAATCTGCTGACTTGGAAAGTTGCAGCAAGTTGGGGGTTGCGGCAAAATAGAGTTTGTCTCGAGGCTAGTTTGCCCCACCAGCATAAGGGAGGAAGTCGCCCTTTATGGGTCTTCCCTGTCAATTCGAAAACTGGGTCAGCACAGCTGCAGAGCTTCACCGGGCACTTTGCGGTCCAAGAGGATGCTGCTGGTGTCTTCTCTAGTCTTCTGTTTTGGATGTTGTCCACCAGTTTATGACTCTGCTCTTAGTTCCACAAACCTCCCTTTTTCATGCAAGTTCCCATTGATTCACAGCCCTAGGCTGTCAATCACACAGATGGGTGGCTGTCCTCCAGGACAGCCAGCCGGCCAATTGGAACTGGTTTCACTCAGGCACACCTAGAGACAAAGGACAGGGACATTTCGGGACCCTCTCTCACTTCCTGCCTTTCCAGACACATTGGAGCCTGGGCGGGCTTCAGGGCTGAAGCCTGCCAAAGGCAAAACACACAAAGGTCTCGAACCTGATGCAAACAACAGAGTAAAAGCCCAGAAGAAACTAACTAACAAGAAATGGTGAAAAAAGAAGACTGGGGCCATTTTGAGAAAATGGTCACCCTTAGGTGTAGCACTGCAGCTGATGTTATCAGCCTGCATATACATGTCACTAAGTAGTAAAAAAGAAACCACGGCTACCAGCATTCAAGTGAGTTAGTGTAACAAAATGTTACATGAGGAATGGGTTAAAGGAGTTACTATGTAACCCCCCCAGCACTCCACATAGGGCGGTGCGTGCTGGACCCATAAAGTAAAGGTAAGTAAAGGCAGAGGTCATCTTAATATTCTTGGGAACCGTAGTTCACTCAAGAAAATGTAGTTCAACATTAAGAGAAGTCCAAGGGAATACTACAGTGGCACTGCACAAAAGGTGATGTGTGTCACAATGCAAAAGCAGATGCCTATGAAGTTTTCCAGACTCCACAAAACGGTAAGCAACATAGAAAATCATAGTCCGAAAAACACATGGGTGAGTGAGAAAAAGGTTCCACTCACTCAGGAGTAAAAATGAAAAAGCCCCGAGTCCAGCAAAATAGCTGGGGGTCGCTAATGTTAAAGGGAATTGGCACAGAAATGAAAACTCTCCCTAACATGTAGCTCATAACTGGAAAAGATGTGATCAGAACAAGCGCAATGGCTTCACTATTCCAATGTGCGTTCTTGTTGGGGAAAATCGGGATTAAGGGAAAACTGTGAGAACCTGGGGCTTTAATTATGCAGCCTCTGCATCCTATTGACCTCACCTCTGTTGGAGCCATCTTCTGTGCCAGACGCAGGGACTCCAGCCAGGAGATCTTTGTAATCAGAACCCGTACACCCTCTGCATTGAATATGAGCGTGTGCCCAATCCTTTGGACCCAGATAAGCATATGGTCACAAATATTTCTGGTGGTCACAAATAGGTTTAATATAGGATTGTGGCAGATTTACAGAGAGCTGCAGAGCTTTACATCTGTGCCAAGCACACACACCCCCCAGGCAAAAACCTATTCTATACAAAGTATCATGAACCAAAGAATATAATGTAAATTCCTTAGTTGGCAGTGTAATGAAGGCATGGTACCAGAAGTATGACAGACACAATACGTACAGTTCAAGGGTGTTTATTGAATTTTACATGGGTTTGAAAAGCGCCTATCTAACCCTAACTTCAAACGATGGGAGCAAACTACATCCATCAAATAAAAGAAAACCCTATCCTGGTAGTTGTGTTGTGTCAAAACAAAGATGGCCTATACTAATAGAAACCTATTTCCATGCCTTACTCTAAAGAACAAAAGGGTGTAGGATGATGACGTGTATAAAGAAACAGTGGGTAACAAATGAAAGGTTCACAGGGCTTGGTAGTCCAGGACTGCTGACCTGTAACTTTCCCATCTTTCAGCACGTGACAAGGCGGAACAGCGTAGCACCTTGAGCACACTCTGACTTCTTGTTATAAGGAGGCAGTCTATAAGGCACACCAGGATCTCTCACCATAGCGTCATTTCACATCTTATTAAAGCTCTTGGTATTTCAATGTCTTATTCCATCCACAACAATCTACTAATTCAACGTTCTTTTCTCTAGGTCTCCCTCAGCTGGCCTCAGACCTTTTCATCTTTCTATTTCATATCTGGATCTCCCTCAGTCAGGCTCGGATTCCCCTTTCTTCAGTACACACAAGTGATCTCCCTCAGCCGGGCTCAGACCTCTTTAGTACTATGTTTGTTCCCTTTGGATCCCCCTCAGCCACGCTTGGATCACGGATCCCTTCAGTTGCACTCAGATCACAGACCCCCCCCCCCTCTTTCGGGCTCAGTTCACGGATCCCCCTCAGTCAGGTTCAGATCCCTTTTGGTTCTTCTCTTCCATTCAACAACTTTCCCCTCATCCGGGCTCAAACTTGTTCACTTCTCACTCGTGTGGGAAGTCCCTTCCCTTATGATTCTTCTAGCTTTCTTTGGGGTATGATATGATACGATAGATTATTTATAACACGCTTAATACCCAGAGGTTTCTAACGCGGACCAGGGGATCTAACCTGTGTTGCTCCATGTCGTCTTGCTTCCAAGGTGAGCACGTTGCCGCTGAGCTATCCTCCCGCGACAGTTCGATACGTTCGAAGACTTTCAACAGTGCAAAGGGATTTTACTGTGACCTTTGCATGACCACTTCAAACTCTTTCGCTTTTCTCAGAGATGCCTTTGTCAGAGACCTTCGACTGGGCTCCCCCTCGGGTGCAGGACCACTCTGCAGCAGTTTATCTCTAAATTGCCTTCTTTTTACTCCAATTGAAAAGTCCCTCTCGCCATCTGGCATTTACTCGTGTTTCTCAATGAGAAAGTTCAAATGAATTGTTCCCTTTGCAACACTCTTGACGTTCACAGCCTTCACTTCCAACACAAACCGGTATCTTGCAGTTGCTTTCAACTCACCAGTTGCGTGAAGCCTTTTTTTTCGGCAGCTTTTGTTCTTGGAGCCAAAGATGATGCATATGTGGCCACAGCTCCTCCCTCCTTCGTTCAGCCAGCAGGCTAGCAGTTTGCTGTCATTCCCGAGGGACTTGCGTATGGCTCCTCGCCTTGTTCAAAGGGTCTCCCTCTGTCGGGGTTGGACCCTTCTTCAAGTTCTTTTTATCTTCAATTGGTAAAATGAAATGTCTTTGGACTTCGAGTCCCATGATGCACATTGAGATTTTTGCTCCCACGTCACAGCTCCCCAAAACGGCATTCCCTGGCTTTGGGAGCTGCAGGAGTTAAAAGGGGTTGTTGAAATGAGGTCAGGGTCTCGCCACCTACCCCTCAAAGACTTGGGCTCGCCTGCTTGGCCAAGGGGAGGAGCGCTGCTGTGCGTACCGCTAGGCAACCCCAGCTGCCCATGGTTTTGCCTTCTGTAGGTACGGTTCCCTCTCCACACTGCAGCCTCCCCTCTACTCTAGGATCAGTGTCTGTCTGGGCGGTTTTCTCCTCCTTCAGGTCTCCCATGGTCTCTGCAGCTCACGTGGTCTTCCTCTGACTTCTGGGCACCTTCCAGCAACCCCAGCTTGCTCAAAGTGTGTTCTCCTGCTCTGCCTTTTATACTTCCTGGCAGAGTAAAGTGGAGTCAGGTGTGAGTAGTTGAAAAGGGAGGCCTGACTTTGCTTGGCCTCATTACTGGGACAGTCTTCTGTCAAAAGGGAAGAGTCTGTTTTATGTGTCTAACTGTCTCGTCTCAGTGCTTACATGGAAAGGGGAGGGGGGACTTGGAAAGTCAGCAAATCTTGCACAGTAGGATGGGGGAAGAGGTCTGAAAGGAAAGTGGATACCGCGTCTCACCATCGGGTGCCCCTGCCCCATTTCCCAAGGACCCCTCACCCAGGTGATCCTTCCGCACTGGTCCACCCCCAGGAACTGGATCTAACAGCGATGGCTGTGTCCTGGCCACCTGGATGACCAGTCCCCGGGGATCAGCATGTGAGAAACCCTCGGGTTTCTCACAGCAGGTTTAATGCTATCCGTGCATCCACTAGTTCATAGTCTGCAGCAATCTATGTGCATCCCCAGTGACGTGCCTCATCCCCATCCAACACCTATGTGGCAAGCCAGTAGCATAGCCTTGTCAAGAGGGGGCGCAACCCCTCTTAGCTGGGGGTCTGGAGGGCCCTACCATGGAGAAATCCAGATCCAGTCCTACCCTTGAGCGGGACTCTGGCAGTTGAGAGGTACCCAATTCGTGGCTCGCGCCCCTTCCCCTACCCTCTTGTGGAGTCTGTTTCTATGCAACCCCAAAATTGCATCATTCCATACCTCCAACAACAAATGCTCGCCAGCCTCTTTCTGTTCATTTCAGGCACAGCGTCTTTACCATGGAAGAAGAGCCACAAAAGAAGATAGCAAGTCTTTTTCAGCAGCATCCGTGCTTTCCAAGTTGCAGAGGACTGAAACCCCATTATAAATAACAACTTTACAGACGACGCACATAACTATGGTGATGGAGAGTGAACCAGCTGAGCAGCCCACCACTCCCCCAACATCACTTGGTGAGACCGGCAGTTTAGGACTAAATTAGGGGCTGCCAACACCCTTGCACACAGAAGCTACCATTAGGACGGAATGATGATGGCCTCAGACATGAATTCGAGTACTTCCCAGTTTAGGCCGCCATTTATGTTCCAATATCGACACGCACAAGCAAAGTCAGTGGGGCTTGGCCCCATTTTTATAAACTTACCAGCAGACCATATATCCTGGGCAAGGAAGAACAAGAGGCTGGAGGGAGGGTGGGCGGGAGCAAGAGGGGGAGGAAGGGAGGTATATTAAAGGAAGACTCAGGAAGTGCAGTTTCTATGGGTTAAGTCAGAGGAGGTGGTGGACTAAGAACCAGGAGGAGGAAGGAAGGAGTGGCGGATTGTGGATGTGACATTTGGAGAAGATGAGATACTGGATAGTAAGTTTAAGTGGTACTGCAGTGTGAGTGTGCATGTTTGTGTGGTTTGAGTAAATGATGTAAGGAGGGACAGAAGGTGGATGTTACAGAGTTGTAGTAGTAGTGTGGAGGAAGAAGGGAATATTGCAATTGGAGGAGGGAGTAGCAGTGTGGAGGAGAGTTGAGTAACATTAAAGGGGGAGGCAAGGAAAAGCCAGACCAATGCAACTACCAGTTGTGCCGCACACCGCTGCCAGACATCGAGTGAGACAATCACTCTTCTCCCCTAGACAACCAGGGACTAAAACTGGGGATAAATATCCCTTGGACACCGTCCTTACCATAGGGTCAGAGGACGCTGGGCTTCCCTGTTCGGGACGTCATTGTTCCACCTTGGACCTGCGCTGGAAAATTGGATGGGGGCTTAACCCCATTATTATAAACTTGCCAGCAGACCACCTATCCTGGGCGGGGAAGACCGTGCCAGATTGGCCAGGCATAGGGAGCTACCCAGGAGGGAGAAAGCGATATAAAGGACAGGCAGTGTGGGTTGGACCAAGAGACAAGCAGGAGGAAGGAAATGACAGTGCATTGTGGAGGAAAATTCTGGAGAAGGTGAGGTATTCGATAGGAAGTGCAATGTGTACTGCAGAGCGACTGTGCGTGTTAGTGTGGAAACTGCAGTTAGAGTAAATGATGTAAAACCTGACTGAAGTGCATGTTGGAATGAAAGGGATGTGTGTCTGATTAGTAGTGGGGAGGGTTAGTAGTGTGGAGAAGGAAGGAGGAGTCGCGTGGCGGAGGGTGTAATAAAATCAAAGGGTGGAGGGAAGGCCTTGAAGGAGTGAGAGACATCAGAAGGACAGGCTAGTAGAGGGCAGAGAAAAGAGGTGAGTGGAGTTGGAGGAGAAGACTATTGCGAGGTATATAGAGGGAGGATAGCGTGAGCGTAACTGACGGAAGAGCAAATAGAGCAGTGTATCCCCATAGAACAGTAATTCCTGGATAAGAGTAGGGAACACTTTAGGAAGTCCTTGAGGAAGTCTAGTTAAAAAAGGTATCTTGCCTTTAGGTCAGCACCTCTAGTAGAAGGCAGAAGATTAGACATTGGTGTTTTAACATTCGCTATCCACGAACTCTTGGCCAGGGTCGCCTGGGTCTGGGAGGATGAGCTTTTCAGAACTGGAGAGAGAGGGACGTCGTAGGGCCCATTTGAAAAATCAATAACACTTGAACCTTTTCGAGCCTTGGAGTGATTCCTGCGCCATCTTTGGAAACGATCAAATTCATAATTTAGTGTACTATTACACTTTCTGAAATATTTGTGCACTGTGGCGGACCAGAAGAAGGACTCGGACTACTAGGTGCCATGTGTGTTTATTGAAATAAAAGGAAAAACGTCCATCTATCCCTACTGCTATGAGGGACGTTCCATGTTGTGATGTGTCAGAAGGACACAGGCTCTGATCTTCCATATTCAGACTTATTCTTTATTAAAAAGAAATGAAAAGTACTAACTTTCCCTGAACTGTGGGTTTTCCCTACCTAACAAACTAACTAGGGTGCCTCATAGGATTCATAAGTTCAGCAAGTTTGCTAAACACAGTTCACAATCTCTCCCCCTCTCCCCCTCTACCCCCTCTTCTCCTCTTCCCCTCTTCTGTAGGTCAAATCTCAGTTCTTTACAATCCTCTCTCTTCAGGACACAAAGGTTTTCCTTATACAATTCCACCAATTTAGACTTGGTTCTGTACAAAGTTCTTGTTTTATCCATACCCTTCAACCTCGCCATCCCATCCGCAACAAGGAATATCAAAAAGTCAAAGTCTATGCAATATCCAGAATCCCAAGCTTATGAGGGCAAAGCGTAAAATTGTAATCGTCCTGTAGAAATTGCAGTACCATTTCCCAGCCTTTAGAAAAGGCCACTTGCACCCCCTGGATGGTATAAGTCAGCCACTTGAAAGCAACAAAGTTCCATACTTTCAGAAACCAATCATGAATATGTGGAGGATCTTTATCTTTCCAATGTTGGGCTTCTACCACTAAGGCCGCAACCTGTAGGATAGTATGTGCTTTCTGCTTAGTTTTAGGCCATTTTCTTTTCTCTGGGGTTGCGATTCCCAGCAAGAGATCTTTTATATGAGCCTGTGGGCGTCCTCCAAACATTTGCTGAATATATTTGTTAATGGTTCCCCAGTAATTAGCCAGGTTGGGACAGACTAACCATGTGTGTACCCAATCTCCTCTGCTATTGCATTTCCTCCAACATTTGTCTGTGTTTATTAGTTTCATTTTAAATAGCCGAAATGGAATATAATGCCATTATAACATTGTTTTGTACCATGATTCTCGGATCTGTAGGGTGCGTGTTAGCTTGGGGATATCCCTCCACAGATTTTGCCACTCCTCTGTGGATATAGAAACCCCCGCAGTCTGCAACTAGTGTTGAACATACTTCAGATGCACGCTAGATGTTCCCCTTGTAAAAGACGATATAGATTAGAAATAAGGCTTTTCTCCCCTGGGTTTGAAATCAAAAATGTCTCAAATGCTGTTGGCGTTCTAAGGGCTGAAGCTTTGTTTGGGGGTGCCATCAGCCAATGTTGAATCTGAAAATATTGGAACCTTATCTGTTTCCACTAGCCGCAACTCCTTTTTGCATTGTTCGAACGATTTAAAATCCTTGCCCTGAAACATATCCTGAATTTTAGTGCAATTCAATCCTTTCCATTTTGGAAAGGAGCCCTTCTCCATGCCTGGCTGAAACTGCAGGTTGTCAAATATGGGTGTGAAAGAGGAGGGTTGTGTTGCAATTTGATATGGTCTTATTGCCGTGTCCCAAACATTTTTGACCAAATGTGTAATTTGGATAGCATGCATATTCTTGGGGCGATTTTGTTTAGGAAGCCAAAGTAGTTCTGCTATACGGGAGCCACATATTGCCCTTTCCATTTTAGCCAATTATTTCTCGGTAACTACAGAGAACCAGTCCTGCAGCACCCGTAAATTTGCTACCTGGTAATATTTAACAAAATTGGGAAGTCCCAGGCCCCCTTTATTTGTAGGGAGAATTAAGGTTCTCATTGCTATCCATGGAGTTTTATTATTTCAAATACATTTTGAAATCATCCCTTGTAGTTCATGAAAGAACGGTAATGTTATAGGTATGGGGAGAGCATGAAATAGATATAACACCTTAGGTGATACCGACATCTGCACTGCATTTATCCGCCCTAGCCATTTTTTATTTAAAACTTTTATTGGCATTTCCAAATAAAACAAACAATAAGGCTATGTGCCGGCCACTTTGAAAGTGCCTATCCCTCCCGTTGCCCCCTGCCCTGTTCACTGCAGTGACATTGTCTGTGTGCTTGAGCAATTATGATCGCTGTGCCGCCTCCGTGTCCTCGACATTGCGCGTCTGGCTGGTACTCGAGTTCTGTGAAGGGGATCAGTGTTGCGAGTCTAGTACGTCTGTTGTTGAAGGCAGGTATGCTATATATGGGCCCCAAATGTGTGGGGGGCGTGAGTGGAGTGCTAGCGTCTTGATGAAATTAGTTTCCATGTCTTGGCAAGACGTGATGTCTAAGCCAGAGTTGTGTACTTGGTGGGGGTCCTCTGCCCCAGTTATATGCGACCCTTCTTCGTGCCAAAACTAGAAGTAGATTTGTTAGTTTTCTAGCTGTGCTGGGCAGTGATTGAGTCAGTCCTAGCATTGTAATTTTCTGGTCGGGGACGAGGACCGTTTCTGTTATTGCCGATGTTTTCTCCAGCACTGCCCCCCAAAAGGTAGCTACCGGTGGGCATAACCATGCCAGGTGTAGGAAGTCGGCTTCTGGCTCTCTGCATCTGTCGCATTCTGCCGATATTGTGTCTCTTTGGGCATGAAGTTTCGCTGGTGTATGGTATGTTTGATGTAGGAAGCTAAAATGGATTAGCTTAAATCTTGAGTTAATCGCTATTTTTTTAGTAAGATTCAGTATGTAGGCCAATTCTTCCTCTGGGATTATGCTTCCAATCATTTTTCCCATCTCAGGATGCTTTCTGTTTGATTCAAAGTTACTTTTGGTTTTATGTACGTTATCCAAAAAAAAGGGTATGTCTATCCTCTTTGACTGTGGAGATCAGGCGAGATCCAGCATTACCTGAAACCAAAGAAATAGAAGAAATATCACTGCTTGGTGGATTCAAAACAGAAGTATTCAAAACCGAAGTAACAACAGTCTTTCCATTTCCCATGTAGGCAGATAATGTTCTGGACTGGGAGTTCCTTATCGGAATGGGAGTCCTTGTCCTCAAGAGGGGAGTCGCTCTCAGCGAGGTCCCACTTACCCAGACCCCTAGGGAGAGTCTTGCTTAGTGGGCTCACCTCCCTTCTTGGCACTTTCTGAAACTCCAGTTATCCGAATGTTATAAGGACTTGAGCATGACTCAAGGTGATCATGTTACTTCTTGAACCCCGTTATTTCATTTAAACAAAGAACCTTATTGCAAGTTCAAAATACACATCAAGAAATCAAATTAATATAATTATTAAATAACTATTTTCTTTCCAGGACCTTACATAACACTGTTTTTACAAGGAAAAAGTTAATGATGTCCAGCGCCACCAGGCTACTTTCATTCAGTCCCATACTGCAGTCATAAACTCAAAAGCAGGGCGAACATCCAAAATGGTAAATTTGTAGGTCTGATCTACTTGACCTCCATCATAATAGTCAATAACGTATCAGACCTCTGTCCCACAACGATTAACAATCCAATCATGTCTGTCAAAAGGAAGCTCATATCCCATCCAAGAGCGAATCCTAGCGTCTGGTAAAAATTCCTTTGCTTTACCTCCGAATCACACCAATGTTGGCCCCAATGGACATTCTTTTGCATGAAGGTCTTCCCACTTCAGAATTTCATGCCAGGCCTGCTCATTGTTTTAAAAAAAATTAAAATGTCCTCTTGCTTTATGCACTCATACTTCCACCGACCCCCCCACCCCTTTCTTGGCATTGCATTCCAGAACATCTGCTCAGATGGATATACCCACTTGGATTCTGAAAATGCTCTAGGAATTGAAGACCCTTCCCAAACAACTGAGGGTGGGAAAGGTTGACCAGGAGCTGGCAGCTGATTCAGCGGTGGCATCATGTTACTGGGATAAATATCATTGTTTTTTGACGGCGCAGCAGTCTCAGTTATTCTGAGGCATAACAGGACATCCTTTGTTTTCAGCATCTCCGCTAGGTGAAGGATTTTTGTGCATCGGCGACCTTCCATTCAGTTTTGCTGCATAGGACATCTTGAAAAGTGCTGATGCTTATCAAGCTGAGCTGGAACGTTAGGTGGCTGAACCGGTTTAGGCGATGCTGATGTAGAAGCACCCAGGGCAACCTCCTTGCTCTGCGGGACCAGGAAATTCGTCGCCCCTGAGTGGTGGAAATAAAGAAACTGTCAGAAAAGGGTTTAAAAGTAAGCTTGAGCAGATGATTCTACCACAGTTTGACCTCTCCAAGAATTCTTTGTAAGGGCTACCGTTTTTGTCAGGGTGCTGATTTCATCCCTAGGCACTCTAGATTACTCAGCTATGATTTTGCTGCTCTGCATTTCAAGCTTGGCTATATCTGCTCAAATGGTATCCAGCTTGGAGTTTAACATAGTCCTCACTCTTTCCATTCCTCACCTATCGAAGCTCTGGCTCTTGCTGAGGCTCCTCCTTTTCTAGCGACTGAGGGGGAACGCCATCCTCTGTGCCTCACGGTGTTCAACTGGATACTTTCTCAACAAACTGATATGGACTGCCCTGCTTTCTTCCCCCATCCCTCATTTTCACACGGTGCAGTGTAGAACTGTGGTAATGTTAATTAATAAGACCGTCCGCTTTATTTTCTTGGAAGGCTCAGAGACTGAGGGTAGCAGCGGGCCATCTTTCAACAAGAAATGAAGGATATGTTGAATTCTAGGCAAGGGAAACCCTTGCAGGAAGGGCGATACCAGGATCCCACTAAAGAGAAGGCTTCAAAAACAGAAAATGCTGTTCGAGGTTATGTGCCCACATGCCCTAGCCATTTCACAAGCCTTTCAATTTTGATTGTCATGTTATCTAATGTTCTTCCCAAAATCGCTTTTGTTGCTCTTGTATGCTTCTGTCAATTGTCACCCAATCCAATATGTTTGTCTCAGTCTGAATGAATGGGAATTTTTAGGCCCAAGATCATAAAGGAGCACAGAACCAAGCAGTGGGCGGCATACTCCATGTCGGCGGAGTCAGACACTGCCACAGGGATCTTCGAGTCGGATCACATAGGCTGAGGCAGTCGAGTCTCCGGTTCGGGTTTCAAGGACATTACGGAGGAACAAACCAGTTCCTGCATGCCTGTCCCCAGCCTCGAAAGACTGCGTTGCTATGAGGACGGCCTCTCTCTCTCTCTCTCTCTCTCTCTCTCTCTCTCTTTCTCTCTCTCTCTCTCTCACTCTAAAACATAGGGAGCACCAGGCTCATGCTAAACAGGCCTCTGAAGACTGTCAGGAGGAATCCTCTAGTTTATTTTCTGTCCTTAACAAGAAACATCCCAGGGATACCCCAAGGACACACCCAGGGCTGACTGTCCTGTAGAGGCACCTCCAGTAACCCCCAAAGGTCACACCGGAGGCGCAGAAAACCATTCTAACGGATACTCCGTGGACCCAAACTCAGTTTGAAGAGACTAGGGGGGAAAATATCCATTTGTGTAGATTTTATGAGCAGGTTGCCCACTCCTCAAAACCTGTGGAGCAGCCCACAGGGCCTCTGGTACCGACTCAACCAACTCTTTCTCCCTACCCATACCTCAAGCCTTTACACCCAGGGAGGGATCTCAGCTAGCGGATCTGCAGTCTGATCAAGCAGACCAGGATATGTGGGTGATCGATCAGGGCCAAGAAGGTGACAACACCTACCTCAAGACCAAGATGACTCTGATCTCATCTTTACAGACTATTGACCCGCTGCAGCAGTGGAGAGCGGTCACTCCTCTCCTTTTGCAGACCAATTACTCTATAATGAGCTACTAAAAAAGGCAGCACAACATTTTGGGACAGACACAGACTAATCTAGTCCCGAAGGCTCCAACTATCTGCAACAAAAGGAAACCCATTAGCCAGGCTATACCTCTCCTGGAGACTATTAAAATGAGGGTCTCGGCATCCCTGTCTGCCCCTTCCCTTACTAGAGCAGTCAAACCACTCGTAGAGAAGACATTCAAGCCATCCGATCCTCTCTACATCAAAGGTCACGTCAAGCCGGATTGCCTAGTGCTTAACAACATCAGAAAGAGAGCTGGTGTGCCACTCTCCACCTCCGAGGCGCCTCCCAACAAAGAGTGCAAAAGACTATACACACCTGGTAAGCGAATCACTACTTCTGCTGCGTACCTAAAACAAATAGCAAACACTACCTTGCTTGCCAGGTATAGCAGCACTCTGTGGGATGATGTGAAACAGCTCGACTCCATACCAGAACCGGCTTGTTCACACCATCTCAAGATTGCCACCGAGGGCAAACTTATGTCCCAAAACATCATGAAAAATTGCCTGGATTCTGCAAATACTTCAGAAAGAGTCATTGCAGAGGGAACACTCCTAAAACAACACTCTTGGCTTAGAGACTCTGGGTTCAAGCCAGAGACGCAAGTGGCCCTTATCAACATGCCCATCGAGGATAGTCTCCTCTTTGGTAAAGCAGTTGACGACCAGTAGGAAACTCCAAAGAAAGAGCTTGAAACCATCAAGACCCTTGGCCAAATCTCTAACAAACCCTTCATACAGAAGTGGGTATGCAACACACGCTGAAACTTTCAGACGCAAGGATTCAGCCAGTCAGGCCAAGCTGGCGCGAGCACGCCTAGTATCTCCTTCTACAGTCTGCAGGGCCATTCGTCCAACCAATATCAGCAGCGTGGGTTTCACCGCGGGAAAGGACGAGGCCGAGCTGCAGCCTCGAGGGGCGTAGCAGCCCCTGCCTCAAAATGACAGTCCGATCCATGTTCCCTCCCATGCGACCCTAGTTGAGGGTTGCATAACACTCTTTGCCCAGCAATGGGAGGGAATAACGTCAGGCCGCTGGGTTCTGGACACGGTGACCAAAGGATACTCCGCGGAGTTCCTAGAAACATCTCGCCACCATCCACCTTGTATAGAAATAATGTCCTCTGAACACCTCCACATCTTGCTGGAGGAAATCAAAATTCTACCCCAGAAAGGAGCCATCAAACTGTTGCCACTCCTGGAACAAAATCTCTTCAATGTACTTCCTTGTTCCAACGAAAGATCTAACAATGCGCCCAGTGCTGGACCTGTGCCCCCAAAACTTCAGGATGACAACATTGCAGAAAGTCATCCCAGTACTGAAACTAGGGGATTACATGGCAACAAAATACCCCAGATTCAAATTGGGAGACAAGCACTACCAAATCAAGGTGCTACCATTCAACATTGCATCAGCCCCCAGTGTATTCGCAAAGGTCCTAGCAGTTGGTGGCCGCCCACTTGCAAAGGCATTCCATTCCAGAGTACCCTTGCTTAGACGACTGGCTAATTACTGGGCATTCACCCCAGAGGTGTTGTCAAAACACTCCACAGTCTATCGATCTGCTGTTCCAATTGGGCTTCTCCATAAACGAAAAGAAGTCAAGTCTAGTGCCTAGGCAAGTAAAGCAATTTCTAGGGGTACTCATTAAAACAGACGACGGACTAGTCTTCCCTTGCGAGGAGTGGGTCCAAAACATGCTGTTTCAAACACCTCAGTATGTAGCCGGTTGTCAGGTGACGGTACGAAAGGCAATTTGCCTGCTGGGAATTATGGCTTTTTACATCTACCTAGTGCCTCACGCCAGTCTGTGCATGTGTCCAATGCTAGGAAAACTATGGTCACAGGCAAGTGGGTTGTGGGACGATCTAGTGGTTGTTTTGCAACCTCTGGTTCAATCGCTACAGTGGTGGAACAGAATCAATCTGCTAAAGGGAAAGCCTTTCCACACAGCAGCGATCGAGGCCACTGTCATAACAGACCAGTCTATTACTGGGTGGGGCGCTCACTCCTTCACCACACTGCTCATTGCCTGTAGACACAGGCCCTAACCAGGAAGCACATCAACCTTCTAGAATACTAGCCGCTCTCAAAGCATTTCAAGTGTTCAAGACTCAGCTAGTACACAAGATAGTCCTAGTCCTCACAGACAATACGACGGCCATGTTTTATATAGACAAACTGGGGGGACACACTCTCTAGGGCTGTCTAAAATAGTCCAGAACATCTGGCTGTGGCCGCTACATCACATGTTTCTAGTGGCACAACATGTTCCAGGGGAACTCAATTGTCTGGCAGATGTGCTAAGCAGCAGTACAATGCTACCCTCCGAGCACGAGTGGCAACTAAACACAGACGTGCTAACAACATCTTCTCTCCCAGAAATAGACCTCTTTGCAACCCCGGAGAACGTCAATGTCAAGATTACGCCTCCAGGTTTCCCCAGAAAGAATCCAAGGGGAACAAACTCCTGATGAACTGGTCAGGGAAATGTGCATACGCTCCCACTGACACCTTTTCTCAACAAAATAGTCCACAAGCTACACCAGGAACAAGTGAGGCTAATCCTAATGGCTCCAATGTGTGCTTGACAGACCTGATTCTCCCACCTTCAAATGATGTCCCTGTGGCCTCTCATGAAGCAACCTTGTCCAGACAACTTGTTAACCCAGGATCAGAGAACAACACTACACCCGTGCCCTCGGAAGCTGAATTTAGCAGCTTGGCTTCTGAGGTCATGGAATTCGGCCACCTTAACCTAGACCAAAGGAGCATGAAAATACTCAGAGGCACGCAAACCTAACACAGGGCACTGCTAATTTAACAAATGGAAATGCTTTGTGTTATGGTGCAAAACACAGTCTCTTAAGCCAACCGACTGTTCACCGTCAAATATAGTCAAATACCGGCTATACCTACTTGACTCCGGATTAGTCTGCAACTCACTCAGTTTCACCTAGCAACTCTCTCTGTTTACACCATGTCACAAAGTAAAATGTTGTGGTAGAATGTGCCTGCGGTTAAGGCTTTCATGGAGGGCGTCAAAAAAGAAACGGTACCCTCCAATTTCTAATCCTACTGCCGGCTGGCACCTCAGTATCGTACTCACAAGGCTCATGGGGGCACCCTTCGAGCCTATGCACAAGGCCAGCCTTAGACACCTAATGTACAAGACGGCCTTCCTAATAGCCATCCCCTCAATTTGAAGGGTGAGTGAACTACAAGCTCTGTAAGTACAAGACCCCTTTGCAATTATACGTAAGGACAAGATGGTGCTACGCACCCAGCCTCGATTCTCATCTAAGTTCATATAAAGATTACATGTAAATCAAACAATGGAACTACCTGCGTTTTTCCCAAGCCCACAAATGCAGCAGAAAGAAGCCTTCATTCACTTGATGTAAGGAGAGCTGTCATGTTCTGTCTTCAAAAAACGAAACCTATCAGAAAAACAGACAGTTTCGTTGTGCCTGTTGCCGCTGGAAGAGAAGGGGACCCTATCTCTAAAGCAGCAATCTCTACATGGATTGTCAACTGCATCCAACTTTGTTATTCTCTTGCAAAGAGAACGTTGCCATTTAAGCCTAGAGCACACTCCACCCGAGGCACAGAAGCAACCCTAGCCTTCATAGCAAATGTACCCCCTAGATGCCATTTGCAAGGCAGCCACTTGGAGCTCAGTACACACTTTTCACCCAGCATTACTGTCTAGACAAACACTCGAGGGGTGATAACACAGTTGGGTCAAGCAGTGCTGAAACATCTCTTTGCTGCGCAACCTTCTAACAACCCACCTCCATCTACAAGTACTGCTTGCTAATCTATGCAAAGCATGTGATTCTAAGCAGATCCACAAGCCTCGGAAGGGATGCATTACTCACCGTAACATGATGGTTTATGGCGGATTTCAAGGTTACCATGAATAGAATGGTCTTTCATGGAGGGCCATGAATGCAAAAAGACCTTTAGCAGTAGATCACGTTCAACAACTCGAGTCACCAGCCTACAATCATTCTCAATATACATCCCTCAATAAGAGTGCAGTTGAAAGATTTGGCATTAAGGCATGGGAGTCGGATGAAGACATTGACTTCGTAGGAGATAGTTTAGAAAAGAAAAAAAACATTTCTCATTGTATTCCACTACTGCAGCCAGTCAAACGTATTGTATCCTCTCCATTAAAACCAGTCACTGTTAAACTGGTAAATCCCCATACAGAAAGAAACCGCCTTTATCATCAGACCCAGTTTATATTTGATGGCACCAACCACCAGACTCATTAGTGGTCACTACCACTAAAAAGAGGGCTAACTAACTCTGGTGAGTGGCGGAATACTCTCCAGATAAAGTGAAACATCTCTTTGCTGCGCAACCTTCTAACAACCCACCTCCACATTCACCACACTGATGGCCCCCAATGTGGTTGTAACACTTAGGTGGTTGTTGTATCTGTGGTAAATCAGAAGAAAGAGCCGGGCAAAGGGGTGGCATTCTACACAGAGGTTTTTTGAAATAATAAGAAAAAGACCTACCTATCCTTATACTACAAGGGTTTGTACTACCTTGCACTCTGGTGAGTGGCGGAATACCCTCCAGATAAAGTGAGTAGAAAGCTTCATGGTTTTGGTAAAGCTACAACTTCAGCAGCTTTTAATGTATTTGTGGTTAATGCCACAGCTTGTATGGGTTGTTATAACTGATCTCTATGGGACGACATGGAAACCTGTGTAAAGCCAGCCCATCAGAACATAAGTCAGCGTTTCTTAAAATCTGACAGGAAGGACAACAGACCGCTAATGCAGTCATCAAGAATGCTCTAGACATAGTAGAAACAGCAGGTTGCCAGATAGCAGTGGCAGCAGTCGTTAAAAGCCATTCCTGGATTATGACTAGGTTTAATCTACAGACTCGGTGCCCCTTCCTAGACAAACCCTTGAAGGATTCTGTTCTTTTTGGAAAGGTGGTTGATGAGACACTTGAGAGAGCTACCAAAGATCACCCCACTTTTAAGTTCCTAGGTTAAATTGCTGGCAGAGGCTACAAACAAAGCTGTGCAGCTAGGAGGAGGTCCTTTCGATCCACTCCTTTTTTTTTTATTCTGCAGCCCAAACAACTCAGTCATCAGGTAGGGGATGGTTTACTTTGCCACGAACACAAACCTACACATTCAGATCTTTACTACATCAACACCCTAGAGGAAAACTGAGGAAAAGGATAAACCCTTAGAGGGGTCTTCTACCTCTAAGTGACCATAAGGGCCAAGATCTCTACCCAGTATGCAGACAAATTCACATAATTTCCCCATGCGTGGGAAGCAATAATGTCCAACAAGTGGCTGTTGGACACTGTGGCACAGAGATTTTCAGTTGAACTTCGAGGCAAGCTCCAAAATCTGTCACCATGCGGAAGAATAATATCTCACAACTACCTTAAACCCCTGCAAGAATAAGTCCAGGCATCTAATGAAGAATGCCATAGAACCAGTTCCTACTCAGCAGGTAAACATGGGAATTAACTTGCTTAATTTCCTAGTACCCAAAAAAGACAAGACAGAAAGAATAGTACTAGATTTACGCCCAGTAAACGAGTATGTAACACCACAGAAATGTCAAAAGACCACCCTTTAGGAACAATTCCACGTCTAAAGAAGGGATAACGCATAGCCCCATTGGACATTAAAGATGCATACTTTTATATTTCAATGTTCCCAGGCCACAGGAAATTTCTACGATTTTAAAGCGGGCTCATGCCATTTCCAAATTAAGGTACTACATTTTGGAATTGCATTGGGCACCTCGTGTATTCTTCAAGGTGCTCGTGGTGATGCATCTTCCTTGCCAAAATATTCTTTTATACCATTATTTAGATGACTGGCTCATAACAGGGGAAACAGAACCACTCTGCTTGTTCATTGCTCACAGGATTGTGGATTTACTCCACCTACTACGTATTTCATTCAACAAGGTCAAATCAAGTCTCGTACCTTCTCAAACCAAAAAATCCCTAAGGCCAATTCTGGACACAGGACATGCAATAGCATACTTCTCTCAAGAAAGAATGCAGGGTTTCTTAGACCAGATACCCTGTTATTAAGCTGGAGTTCATATAACTGTCCAGAAGGTCATGAAAGTGTTAGGAATGATGCCCTCATGTATTTACATAATGCCTCTAGCATGTTTAAACATGGTCACGTTTTAACAGTGGCTCGCAGACGAAAGGCATCAAGTGTCTGGCAGATGGGACAACCTATAGGTGATGTCGCAAAGGGTTGTTAGCAGCCTACAATGGTGGACAGAAGCGCGCATGCTAAAGGGCAGACCTTTCAACATTCTGTCAGTACAAGTAACCATCACTACAGACATTGTCATACACTCACTACCCAGGGCTTATGGTCACAACTTCAAGCAAAGCAACACATAAATGTACTTTTAGTCATAGGGAAGGCGCTTAACTTATTACAGAACCACATTCAGGGCAAGATCGTACTTGACAATACCACTACTATGTTTTACATAGGACACACACTCAACCCCACTGTCCCTAGTGGCACAGGCACATTACAAGGAATACCTTCCTTTAACTGCAACATGTACCAGGGGGTCACGACTGCCTAGCAGACGGTCAAAGCAGAGTGCTCATTGAAGATCACAGTGAGAAATAGACACAAACACACTGCGATTTTTCCGGTATGGGGCATTCTGCCAGTAGATCTGTTTGCTACATCCCATAACAACAAATGGCCATCCTTTGCATCCAGGTGCCCACAGAAGTGGACACTAGGGAACACACTATGAATTAATTTGTCTGTGATATTTATTTGCTTACGTGCCTCCTGCCCCTCCCCACCCTGACCCCCCACTCCACAAACTGATACACAAACATTTAATATTGATTCTTATTGCACCAATGTGGGCACAGCAGACATGGTTCCCCCACCTGCTGATGATGGTGGTTCAACTACTGGTGAAACTCAAGCCAATTCACAACTTACTAACTCAACAGCATGGTCAAATATCATACCTGGACCCACACAGGTTGAACCTGGTAGCATGGCTCTTGAAGTCCTAGAGTTTGGCCATTTACAATTGCCTCAAAGGTGAATGGATATCTTAAGAGCAATGAAAGTCTAAGACCAGACACTGCTGCTTCACTAAATGGAAGCGGTTTGTAATCTGGTGTTAAAAATCATCCATCAGTCCCACTGATTGCACTCCATCACATCTAGTCCCTTATCAGATGTGCGCACTGAACCCAGGATTAGTTTATTATTCACTTAAAGTCCACCTTGCAGCACTGGCAGCATACACTACTTCCCACCATAATTTCTCATGGTGAAACGTTCCCATTGTTAATGCTTTTATGAACGGGGCTAAGCACATATACCCACCAATCTCTCGTACTCTTCCTGCCTTGCTGGCATCTTAATACAGTGCTGCAAGGGCTCATGAGGTCTCCCTCTGAACCAATGGATAAAGCATCTCTTAAAGGTCTGATTTATAAGTTTGCTTTCTTAATAGCCATACGTCTATCAGAAGAATCTGCGAACTGAAGGCTTTATCAGTTTCAAAACAGTTTATCACGATTCATAAACATAAGATGGTTCCAAGAACATAACCACGATTCCCACAGAAGCACATGTCAAAATTCCATGTTAACCAGTTAGTTGTGTTACCAGCTTCTCTTCCCCATACCCACAAAGAAGGCCAGAACAAGCTCTTCACACGCTCGATGTAAGAAGAGCAGTCCTGTTCTACTTTAGCAAAGCCAAGGACATTGGTAAGACAAGTCAATTCTTGGTCTGTTTTGCTTCAGGTCGAAAGGGGGATCCAGCCACCAAAACAACCATCTCTAGATGAATTGTTAAGTGTATCCAATTTTGTTACACATTGGCACATAAAATGCTGTAGTTCATTCCTAGAGATCATTCCACTCTCTCCACAGGCCCAACACTAGTTTTCATTGATAATATACCCTTGTGTGGTACATTTCTTTTTGGGAGATCGAGACTCCAGAAGGGCAGCACCAGTGCTACTCCACCCCACTTATGAATAATGCACTGTCAGTCTACCCCTCCATTGAAGTTATGCTGCTACAGTAATGCGGGGATTATCTGTTCTCAGTACATTGCTACTGCAAGGGCCAGAATTCCGAGATGGGAGATTGTTAGGGGAGTTTTTCTAAAGTCCTACTGATAGTACCACTTTAGTAAGCTATCCCAGTGGTTTTTAGATCTCCAACTCTTAGTATCAGCCTGTACTAACTCAGGACCATGGTAGAGTGGCAGAGCAGTCAGGCTTCTCTTAAGAGGAACATGTGAGCTGTAGGTGAGTACACTGAACCTTAGTTAGACATGCACACCAAAGAAACTCTTACACTTATAACTTATATAAAATTATATATTTATTATATATACACCATAATTACTTTAAACACTTTAGACGTTTACACTAGAACACTTCGGAATACTTGATAATATACTTCAAAGGACACTTTCACTTCATGTTTGTTGCAGTTACATTTGTAGCAACGTTAGAAAGGGAAAAGACAATGTTATTGTATTATCGTTTCTTGCGCGCACCTGCGGTTTTTAACTGTTCGTACAGTAATACATTTACTCTGCAAACACATATAGTAAAGTCACATTAAGGAGGAAAATGGTTAGTTAGTGTAACATTAGCTAAGTTCAAGGATCTAGATAGGGTTTCTTTGCACAGCAAGTCTTTTAAGTCCAAAAGCGCAACCCTATCTAAAGGCAGTTTGGAGAGGGCTCAAAGTCTTGACAAGCAGCAGAATATGAAGAGTTGCAGTGGAGTGCTTCTATTCTCTAGTGTTCTAGAAGTAGCAAGTTATCAACTAACAAGATAGACTTGTAAAATGACGCAATGAAGGGACACGAGCAGCAGCTTGAGTCGGAGGTAAGAGGGGGTGACCCTGGACCCTCTAGGTGCACTCCAACACTCTGAAGCGACTTTGTGGAATCGGGTAAGCAATACCTTTTTCCCCCACAGTACCTTAGGTTTGAAAAGAATGTTTGTGCTGGATGCTCCACAATGTTGCAGCTCTGGAGCCGACCGCTGGATTCCTTGGTCTGCTGACTGATGGCAGGACAATGGACGGGATCTCGCAGCAGCAGTCTTGTGGGAGGATGTGTGGCACACCTTTCAGCAACTTCTCGGTTCACTGTGTGGCTCTGGTGACATTTTTGCAGCACCAAAGGTATCTCACCTGCTAGTCCACGGCCATCGCTATTGGATCCAGTTCCTGGGGGTGGACCAGTGGGGGAGGATCACTTGTATTAGGGGTCTTCAGGGAGTGGAAGTGGGTCACTAAAGTTTGAGACATGGTACCCCCTTTCTTGTAACACCTTTTTCGCCATCCTACCCTGTAGGATATTTAGAAACTCTACCACCCAAATACCCGTTTCCTACACAAACACTTTTTTTTTACACCGTAACAGACAACTGTCTAACACCAGAACCGTTTACCTGACATGTCTTAAAACACAGGTCAGGCAGAGTCATGCCATTGACAATAACCACACACACACCTGGCGGCTCTTTACCGTCCCCACAGGGATAAAAGGCAGAGCAGGAGGGCATACTGCGTGCAAGGCCGAATGCACGAGAAGACCGCTCCAACGGACCGGCAGTTCAAACGGAGGAGAAATGTGGCATGACCTGGAGGGCCGACAAAGGGGTAACTGCCCTTGCCCTTTTCAACTTAGACCTGCGAACCCTACGAAAGGGAAATCCATAAGACCGGATGTTACAGCTGGTGTGTGGAGGAACAGATGTCAACAGGGCACGCAGGCCTCCTGCATTGATAACACAGGTGGGGATGCACGCTGGCTACCGTGGTACCATCCTTGACTCCAGAAGCAAGACCAGCCAACGGGTTCAACACAGCTGGTGAGTCGGAGGAAGCTGATAGCCAACCGAACTGTGTTGAGCCCAAGATTGTAAGTGGCAACATTCGATGAACGCAAGAACTTGAGAACAAAGAACTTGTGTGTGTTTGAACTTCTGGGAAAGCCCAGAGAAGGGCCAGCTGCAGAGTGGTCAGGTGCTGCAGGAGTGCTCATTTGAAGGATTTTTGCTAGCCCCTTTTGTGTTGAAACTGCAAGTACCAGAAAGCCCTAGGAAAGGGCGGCGTGAGGAGTCAAAGTGGTCCTACAAGGGTCACTCCAATTCTCTTGTACACTCGAAAGTCTCTGACCCATTGCCAAGAGCAAAGCTAGGAGAAAGGAAACTGCTTTCTGACGAGATGAAGAAAACCATGATCTGTTAGAAATTCATGAACTGTGTGTTTGCCAAACGTGAACCCGGCTGAGGGATGCCTGCGAGTTGGGGTGAAGAGTAATACACCCGTCAACATTGTGTCGATGAGTGAACCCGGCTGAGGGTTATCCACAGTGAGAAGTTGTTTAAAAGACATTAAGGCTCTAGAATATTGCAAGCTGCGTTTGAAAGGCTGTAGTGAACCCGACGAAAGGAGGCCCAAGTTGCCAGAAGAATCTGAGCCAGGCAGAGGGAGATCCAAGGGGTGAAGAAGCAATCGCCCAAGGTGCAAGATTACTGAAGGAACTTTTGTTTATTTTGATCCATCAGGCCTTCTAAGGCAAGAGACTTTGCAGAGAAGAGACTTGGCCCCTGAAGATTTTGGTATCTTTGGGCTGGAATTGTGAGCCTTGTGCTAGAGAGGCCCACGAGTGTGCTGTGCTCAGAAGTCCTGCTTTGTCCCATGCTAAAAATGTGGGGAAGGGAGACCCAACCATACCATCCTGACTTAACATTTTGTGAACACTTCTTTCTTTTCTGGTGAACATTATCCCACACTCTTTTTGTAACTTAGTTGTAAGGATTGGCAATAGTTTTTCTTTTAGTATAGGACCTTTTTTAGTTGACAAGACGCCACTAGGACTGACTTATCATTATTTGATGGTCGTAGCTTGCTCCCATTTTAGATTTAGTTTAGGCGTTTATATCACCCATTATTAAAGTTCGATAAACACCCTTGAACTGTGATCACTTGTGTCTGTCTTTACTGTTGCAACCATGAGTTCCTTACACAAAGAACAACCACGCTGGTAATGGCGAAACAAGAAGGGAGGCCCAAGTTGGTTCTTGGGTGCCCCCATTGTGCACTACCGAGGCTATGGACCTGCGTTATAAAAATTACACAATAGTTGGTAGAACACGTCCACTGCCACCAGCCATAACTAGGAGATTGTCTATGTAACTAAAAAGTCACAGGAGTATAGAGAAGGGGGATGTTAGTATCCCTTTTGCACTCCATTGAAGGTGGTGTGGGCTAATCAATCAGACTATAGGGTTTTGGGAGAGATACTAGGTATCTCTCTACCCTTAAGAACTATAGTTACTCGAGGATATAGAAAAATAATCTTTCAGGAGGACCGGAAGGGTCCCCAGCTATACTGCCCATAAGGAGCTGTGTGCTGCAGTAGTAAGAACACAGGTGCCTTTGAGAGCTATCGAGCAGACCTACTCCTTAGCACAGGTGGAATACAAAGAATAGAGTTCCAAAAGACAGAGACCCCAAGAATGTATGAGTGGAAAAACACTCCACTCATTTAGGATTGAAAGAAAAAGGTCCAGAAGTCCAGCAAAACGTGCTAGGGGTCTCACTATGAGAGGGGATGAAGCACAAAAATTATAAATCTCCTTAAAAGAGATGAAATAATCAACACCTGGGATCGCCTTCCTGAAAGGAGCATGAGTGTGAAAGTGCTTGAAGGAGAATACCACCTGAGTTGGCAGGTATACTGGGAACTGGAGTGCGCCCTTCATTTTGTGTGGTACATACCCTTAGAGGACGTCTGTAAAGCAGCAACATAGAGCTCTGTTTGCACATTCACATAACATTATTTTGAAGATACACCAGCCAGAGCTGATCCTCAGTTGGACAAGCTGTGCTAGTGCATCTATTTGCTACTGTCCCTTTAGCGTGTCCACCAACCTTTTCTGGTACTGCTTGCTAGTCTATGCAACTCTCAATACATAACACAGTATCTTCATAGTAAAAACAATACAGCATTGCTATAAGCACATTATCCCAAAATTACATATTATGTCGCAAAGACAACCTCCCTCGCAAAAACATTCAACATATTCCTACACATGAGCGGAATTGCAGGTTTTTCTATTTATGCATATAATTCAAAGCCACAATTTATGAGCATAAACACATAATGATATGTATCACATAATTAAAGTTGATATATCCTACAACAAACAAGCAATTATTACATGGTAAAGTGCAAATGTGCCCTAAGTGCTGAAATACCTGAGATGCATTTGCTAGTCCAAATAAATGCTATAGTCACTAAAGTGCATATTGTGATACAAATTTTGACTTGCATGGGTTAACAATCAGGCAGATGACACACACACACACACACACACACACACACACACACACACACACACACACACACACACACACACACACACACACACACACACACACACACACACACACACACACACACACACACACACACACACACACACCTACACACACCTACACACACCTACACACACCTACACACACACCTACACACACCTACACACACCTACACACACCTACACACACCTACACACACCTACACACACCTAGTCACAGACACAGCCAAAACTAAAGGCCAACTGGTATCCAACAGTCACATATTCCAATTACCGGTTCCAATTCTCATAAACAGCGCTTGACCACAAAGGGCCACTTATGAGTATAGTGACATAGCTCCAGAGGTAAGCACACTAGTTTAGACGAACACAGGCAGTGCAATAGTCTTCCTCAGGGCCTCAATTAATGGCTATAAAAAATACAAAACTCATTACAACCTATCCATAATCACACTGTGAATGAAACATACTGAATCCAAATGAAAAAACAAATGCATTCCTGTAAGATGTCTTGCAAATGATTTGCAGCCACAGGCTCTACTTGCATATCACATTAATTTCTAGAATGCAAAACAAAGCTGTAGAAGGTAGTTAATTCCTTCACCACTAGTCATAGCTTAATTGACCAACTCCTCACCCACAAAGAACATATACCTGGTCCTTCCAATACCACAATGCACATCTCGACACAAATCCATACCTGAAGTGAGTCGTCAATACAACACATGAATGTGTAACTTGTCTCGGATGGCATAAACTACTCCATCTTGCCAAAGTAGTTTGAACAACACCTGCAACAATGCAGACCTCAGCGTTACCTATGGTGTCAATGCCACAAAAATGACTAACTCATTCATACAATGTTATTCGTGCAAAAGGAATATTCAGTGCAGTGCCACACTTACCAGTCTGATGGTCTCAGGTGCAGTTAATCACATACAATACGGAAGCGCATTACCTCATACGAGACACCAAATAGATCTAGAAGCATGTGCGACCCCTATGTAATGAATAGCCACCTAGAGGTAGAAAAGGGACCCAAGCCCCAATTAACAGGCTGTACCCAGAACGGCAGATATCTTATCTGTACTGCATGTAAATGTACATATAGCAAATGGCTATACTGACAAATGCCGTCATCGCGCCCTATTAATGTATAAAACCCTAATCAGGTTCTTGCCTCGCGCGAGAAGGTAAAGATCGTGCAGGCACTAAAGACTGTCGTATGTCCAAGGGTGCTTTTGATAAGACGCAGGGAAGAGCCTTTAATGTCTATAAAACTACCACTTCAGAATTCCACAATATTGTAAATGCTTGTTGTAGTAAACAAGCCTACAGCAACTAACATAAAGCCAAATATAATAGAAAAAGGCCACTTAGTACAACAATAATGACCAGTCCAACTGATCATTCAGGCAATCAATCTGAGGTTGGAGTTGATAAATCCATTGCTGCTCCCGTCTGGTCAAATGTTAATCAGCTGGTCCAATGCCTCTGTTTGCCACAACATTTTCAACCTCAAACCAGTGGAAGTGATCAGGATTATGGTTGGTTCAACTCCAACTCACAAAATCGTGACCTGAATGAAGCTGTCAGTACTGTTTAGTGAATCTAGTTTAGTGAATCTGTTGGCAGCCTTCATGACCATCAGTCTGGCTTCAGAGCTGCCAGAAGCACGGAAACTGCTCTCCTGAACATCCGTGAGGTCCTGCTCTCGAACCTTGACTCTAACATTCCTTGTGTTCTCATTTTGCTTGATCTCTCTTCTGCCTTTGATACTGTCAACCATACCATCCTGCTCAACCGTCTCCGTGGTAACCTGGGTATCACTGGTCAGGCTCTGGCTTGGCTGACCTCTTCCCTCTCAAATCGACCCTCCCAGGTCCAACTGGGGTCTTTCCTGTCTGACATCTTTTTCTCTACCTGTGGTGTCCCCCAGGGTTCTAAACTCTCTCCCTGGCTGTTCAACCAGTATCTGGCACTTCTCGCCCACCGCATCGCTGCTCTCTGCCCCAACTTTCAGTGCTATGCGGATGATACCCAGCTCATTTTCAGGCTACCCTCGGCCTCCTCTTCTTCCCTCATCTCTGACTGTCTTTCTGCTATCCAGAAATGGTGTGCCGCCAATGACCTCTGGCTTAATGCCAGTAAGACCGAGATTCTACTCATCGGCACACCCACTCCCTCCTTCCCTGCAGCTCTCTGGCCAGCCTCTCTTGGCCCTCTTCCTGCTCCTACCTGCAAGGCAAAAAACCTCGGGGTCATCTTCGACTCCACACTCTCCTTCTCTCCTCACATTTCTGACGTTTCTAAGAAGTCACACTACCAGCTGCACCTCCTCAGAGGTATCCTTCCTTTCCTCTCCTTCCCCCAGAAGCTCACTGTCTCCAGAGCCCTGGTCCTCTCGAAGCTGGACTACTGTAACAGCCTCTATCTAAATCTTCCTGCCTCTACTCTCGGCCCTCTGCAACTCATCCAGAACAGGACTGCGAGACTTGTCCTTGGCCTCAAGCCCAGGGACCGTATCTCTCCAGGACTGAAATCGCTACACTGGCTCCCTCTGCATTGTCCAGAAGGCCTTCTGGGGACTGGGGCCAAAATACCTTCAACTCTCCCTTCCTAAATATCTTCCTTCTCGGGCACTTCGCTCATCTGCCTCCAACTCCCTCAGGGTCAGCCGCTTCTCCAAGCAACGAGTTGGGGGAGATCTCCCTCCGCAGCAGGGGCCTCCCTCTAGATCAGTCTACCTCCCTCCCTGAAACTTGAGGAGAACCGTCTCTGGTTCCGGAAGCACCTCAAAACCTTCCTCTTCGCTTCTGCTTTCTCTCCCCCTCTCCCCTGCTAAATCACTGAAACTGTACTGAATCAGCAACTGGGCCACTCGCCATTCTCGGTCCTTGGCACAGCCACTCTCCACTGCACTGCCTTACTGGCAACCCCTGCACTGCGGGACTGTCTCTGTATCCCTACAGCCCCCCTTCCCAGCACTTGTCTGCACTTATCTTGCACTTGCCACCAGCTGGCCCTTATTATTTATCTTGTTCGTTACTAACCCTGTACTGCACTTTCCCCTCTCCCTTTCCCCCTCGCACTTTTCCCGTCCCCCCTACCCATGCAATTGCGCGATCTGAATGACACCTGTAGGATTGTTGTCTGTCTCCCCTTGTTCCCCCCCTCCCCGCCTCGTCGCGCCTTGAAACACTTGTGTATAGGCGCGTTACAAATGCCATATCATATCATCATATCATAATCTGTGACTTATGTTCATTAATAAAAAACATGTACTGGGCATGTAGTTTTCCCAACATAATGTTTCTCACACCTACATACAATCACATAGATAGCATTGGATGTTTTGCAATTAGTGAAATGTTTCAAGGTCCATGTTTTTCCTTTAGCCTCAAAGATCATGGCTTGCTTTGTACGTTGACACACAGAACAATTCCCACACCTGTAATGTCCTATAATAGGAGGCAAACTAAGCATTGTACGAATATCAGTCTTCTCTTCTACTTTATCTCTTGATGATGTACAAGTGACTGGTGTAAATTCACTCCTTTTGTAAACGCAAAAGGTTGTTTTTTTGTCAAATCAGGTTGCATATGGAATTACTTAGGTGACAAAAGGTAGTGACACACACTAATCGTGTATTGGAGATTTATTTTTTTGACTCATGCAGATTTTCCCTAGTATAAAACCGTGCTATTTTGAGTGTTTTAAGTAATTTTCTTGGATACCCACATGCCAAAATTCATGTCCTCATGATGTTAGCTTGGCAATATAATTCTGAGAGGGTGGTGCAATATGTTCGAACACGTAAACACTGGTTGAAGGGAATGTTATTCTTAAGGTCGATAGGATGTTGGCTCTTATGGTGAAGGATGGAATTCCCATCGGCCCCTTTCTTAAAAAGAGTAACTTCCATGTGGTTACTAACCACTTTTATCAGTAAACCTTCTGGCTAGATGTTAAAGTAAGCTAAAGATTTTGGTTCGGTGCATTGAGTCAAGCAACACACGCTGCTAAGGTCACAGAGTCTCTTTGCCACACAATAAGGATATCGATCTTGCATCGGTAAACCTTTATGTATGCCCTGAAAGGATTCGTAGTAGGTGAGGGGTCAGAAATGAGAGGCGGACACAAAGTTGTAATGTTTTCAACATTATACATTTTATTACAATAAAAGGGTTTTTGATAAAGGCCTTTCTGTCCCTATCCTAAAGAGCGTTTGCCTGCATAAGAAATTAAAACTAAAGATCAGTCTGTGTCTCGTCATCAAGATTAGGCAAACTGTCCTTGTGTCCAAAACTTCTCTGACCCTCACTGTTAAGGAGAATCTCTGCTAATTCCTCTCTACCTTAGAGACCCCCAGCTCTTTTGCTGGACTTTAGGAATTTTAATTTCTAACCTGGAGAGAGTGAGACCTTTTTCCCACTCTCTCAGGTATTTTTCTGTGGTTTATGCTTTGTTTCTTTTGACTTTGGAGTCTGACAAACTCAATAGGCATCATGTTTACGTTGTGACACACAGCACCTTCAGTGCAGTGGCACAGGGAAGTCTCTTTGATTTCCCAAAGGTTTAAATACCTTCTCTTGGTGAAACTACTGTTTCCAAGAGCAGTGAAGTGAAATTGACTTTACTTAAAATTTGTAACTTTCTAGACCCAGCACACACCATTTTACCATAGGGTGCTGGAGGGGTTACTTAGTATCCCCTTTTGTCTAGTTTCTCATGTAACATTTTTATGTTACCCTTTCTACAATTAATGGCTGGTGGCAGCAGTTTACATTTTACTACCATTGTGTGTTTTTACCGCGTACTGTGTTCGCAGCTGCAGTAAGGCACCCATGGGTGCCCATTTTGTCAAAATGGCACCAGTCTTTGTTTTTCTCCATTTCTTGTTGGAAAGGTCCTTCTTGAGATTTACTCTGCGTGCCAAACCAGGTTTGGTCCTTTTGTTCATTTTGTCTTTGGCAGGATTCACGAGTGAAGCCGCCTCTGGCTCCAGCATGTCCGGCAGTGGCAGGAAGTGAGTAAGGTGCCCGAAACTCCCTGTGCTTTAATCCCCTTGGTTACAGGAATGCACCCAAAGGTGATTGGCCGGCTGGCTTTCCTTGGAGGACAGCCACCCTACTGTATGATTGACAGCTAGGCTGGAATGAATGGGGGAAACCTGCATAAAAGGAAAGGCTTTTTTCGACCACTGGACGAAGGAATCTGAAGAAGAACTTGGAAGAGATGCCTGCTGCAACTCCTGGACCGTTGGTTTGCCCGGTGAAGCCCTGATGCTGTGCTGAAGCTCTAAATTTGTTTCGCCTAGAGAAGCCCTGCAAGGACGACTTCTCCCCTTGAGTTGGTGGGACCAATCAACCCCAAAGTGAGCTTGTTTGGACATCCTCTCGAAGCCGGCTTTACTTCCACTGCTGCTGCTACTGGAGCCGAAGTGCCAGGGAGAGGAACACCAAACCGAGTGGATCACTTTTAAGTCGTACCCGAGCACCAGGAAGATCCACTGGACTTCCCTGAAGCAGGACTGACCGAGCCTGAGCCACCTCAACAGAGTGCTGGAGCCCAGATGCGAGGAAAGTCTGAAGTGGTATCCGAGAACCGCAGTATTGCTATTTGCTGTCAGACGCGAGGAGCTGAAACCGTGAGGTGCCGCTGAATGGAAGTTTGCCCATTGCTGCCACTGACCTTCCTATTGCAGTGCAGGAGTCCCCAGACATCCTCCCTCTTGTCCCAGAACACCAGGATCTGCAGAGCTGTACAGGAACAGAAGCCAGCTGGAACCATTTCTTCTAACCAAAGGTACTGTAAACCTAAGAGGACTTCTCTTGTTGTGTAGCCTTACTTGCTCTCAGTTGAGACATGTCTTGGCTGGCATTGTAGAGCTGCGTGCAGACTTGCCCCTCACAAGCCTCACAGCTTGTGGCCCTTCAAATGATCTTATTTCTACAAACTTTTCTAAAAACATGGTGCAAGACTTTTATTTACCTGTAAAGAAGATCTTCAGCTCCCCTAGACTTTGCTCCACTAACATTGGCTGTCCTGGCTCACTGAGAGACTCTGCTTACCTCTGACTCTGTGCCTTTACCTTTCCCCCAGGAAAGGGTTAAATTTACTTTGTATTGGAGGGTTCAAAAAGAACTTATCAGTTTATGAATTAGTTATTAACCTTTGTTTTATTCCCCAAATCTAGCCTTTGCACCAAACGCAGTATTGCTGTTAATGTACCAGTGATAAATCAATGTCCACAGTGTCCTAGCTATTTAAGTCACCTGGGGGTATAGGAAGTGTCTGTGTGCCATCCCCAATTGGTATAATCTGATTAGAGAAACTAAGACTGTGTTTTGAAGTATAGTCTAATTGTTACATGTTTTGCTCCCTTCTGAAGAAGGCTTATATAGCTGACTGTTAAATTAATAATTGTTTACTCAAGAAACCTTGAGTGTAATTGTTTATTTGAATAGCTGTCACTGTGAAACTCCATGTTGCAGCCCTACTGCTCACATTGACCCCTCTTGAGATACGCCTGGCTGCTCAGCCACATTACCAACCTGTGTAGCACAGACCTATACCAAAGGTTGAGTTCCTATTGCCGGGAGGTTAAGGCTGCTGTAGTCTTCCATAGGATACTGCACCTAACACTTGGACTAAAAATGAACAACAAAAGGTGCAAGGTAAATGTCTCTGATTTAGATTCAGCAAAAAGTGTGCAAAAACCAAAATCTATAAATCCAACAAAAAAATCCTTGTTTTCCAGGGGATGATTTCCCTTCCCCTGAACTGTCTGAGGTAGAATATTGAAAGTGTTCTGTTCAAACAATGTTCCTTTTAAGATGAGTAGCAATGTCTTTCACATAACACTTTCTGAAACGGATTTCCCACTAAATGCCATTTCAGTTGCTTCAACTAAATTCATGTTAAAACAGAAGCTAAATACTTTCATTCATGAGAGTGGAATTGTACGACTAGCCTCCGGGATGTAATTTCACCAGGATGCCAGGGGTAGCGGAAGTGACATCACACAACCCTTGACCCCCTGATGACATCACAGGACGTGATGTCATTTGATAACACCCTGAAGTGATAATGTGTGAAGCGATGGAACACGACCTTTCACAAAACAGAAAGTGCTATCACATAGCATTGTTCACTACAAAAAATATGGTTACGGTATCCCTATAATGTGATATACATTTCATACAAGAATGGATCGCCATATGTATCGTTAAGATCAGTATGTTTAGGCCCATGTTAGCAAATTAGTGTGAATGCAAGCAGACGTCCATGACCAAATGATAATGATGTGTAATTAAATAGCACTTACGCTTAAGCCCTTTATATAGAAAAAATATACACCCAATATCACCCAACCTCTGTTGGTACTCATTTATCGACCTCAGAAGGATTAAAGACTGAGTTGAGGCGTTCAAGAACCGACTAAATCAGTGACTCACCCCCTGAAGTTTGCCTGAAATAAAACTTTAATGAGTCTAGCAATTATTGTATAGAATTCCAGAAAGACACATTATTTGGTATTCCTATTCTTTCTTATTTAGGTTCAGTACTGAAAGTGTTAGACTTGTGGCACGCCTGTTCTTATTTTTCTTCTTTTTTTTAAGGGGCCTGAACAAGAAAGCCAGCCACTCCAGAAGAAAAGAGCCACATGGTACTTACTGGCCACAGCCCATTAGCCCCATTCCCAAAAAAAAGATTTTTTATTTTTTTTTAGAGGTCACAAGGGAGACCACAGAGGTTGCAAGAGGGACCTCACAGTTCGCAATTGCGACCTCTGGCGACCCCTAAATGATGTCCCTGACTAGCCTCTAATAGCATCACAGGTCGTTTATTAGTTACATTAATGAGCAACGTCAGAGACCAGCATACATTGCAGCATGACCTAATAGCGGAGTTCTGCGCCAATACCTTCTCCTGAAATTCAATATCAGTGATACGCTTGAGGCCAAGGGTAGTCAAATGTGTATCTCTCGTGAAAATCGTAATTGTCGCTTATGTGTTCTAGAAACAATTGAAAGTAAAAAACTTATCTTACTACTTTGTGAAGCCTTGGACCCACTTAGAATTAATTTTATGAAAATGTGCAACAATAAACGGGATTGTGCTAATTTGTTACCCCTTTGGCCAATATTTATGGAAGGCAATGATGTACATTTGATTCACTATCTTACCAAATTTCACTGGAAATTTACTGACATTTTAAGGATATTATGATCACATTTTATTATCTGTTTTTAAGTTATGTATTGATTATTACCCTCATTGAAGAATATTATGTCAGATAAACATGACCCTGTTATGTAAACTGAGATGTATATGTTTTATGTCTCCGTGTCTTAGACGTTTTATACGTTTTTACCATTCTATGTATTTGTAATATTTAATTCCTTTACATTTCATTGTTTTTATCCATAAAACGTTTTATGTTGTATTAACAAATAAAAAAAATAACACTTTCCTAAGGATGATGAAAAGTGTCTTTTCCAAGCAATGGTGTTTGAAAGGATGGCAAACGGTGTCTCTTCCACACAGCAACTTAAGTAATGGTGTTTTAACACTTTCTTAAGGATGATGAGAAAAATAGTTTTTCCAAACACTGGTTCCTTTTGAGTAGTGGAAATGTCTCTTTCACATAACCCTTTCCTAATGGTGATGAATGGTGTGTTTTCCAAGCAGTGGTGGTTTAAAGGATGGCAAAAGCGTCTCTGCTACACAACAACTTCTTAAAGGTGGTCTCCTGCTATACTCTATTGACAGGAACCTTTTCACATTGTCTTTTTTTTTCTCACAAACTCTAAATAGATTACTTGGTTTACTCCCCTGCCAGAAACCCCCACTGGGCTTTAAAGATCCCCTGGTATGCTTTCCTGAACAAGTATCTTTGTCCCAAAGGCTCACTGGCTGATGTACTTCTTTCACCAAGTTTTCTTATTTTCTCTTTATCTTTCAGTTCTTTTTCTCTTTAATTATAACATAGTTGTACTCCTTCACTGTTTATACTTTATTGGCTTCAGTTTTTACTTGTTCCAACTTTCCCTATTTTGACATTTCATATATGGAGACTTGTTCAAGTTTTGTTAGTTAACTTCATTATTGGTGTTCAATGGTTTGTATACCCTGGGGCTCCCAATGCCTCAGGGCAGTCTGCTGGTGTTTTTGACACGTGGCGTATGGCTGCGGCGAAGTCCTAACTTCGGGAAAGCGTTTCCCGCTCTTTTGATCCACTCACGGTTTTCCTGTTGGCTTCTCCTTCACCCGCCGGTTAAGCTGCTGCTCTTGACTGCGTTCGTGTCCCTGACAGTCTCTCTGCCGGCTCCCCAGCAGTCCTCCTGCGGTGCTCGCTGTGCTTCTCCCAGTCTCTCGCCTTGCTGGTAGGAGCACCTACAGTTTGCTCTCGGGTGCCGCTTTTGGTTCTGCTTCCCGCTTAGCTCGCTCTGCACCTCTGCTCTTCTTCACCTTCGCTGTTTACTTGAAGTGACACACCATTTTTAAATGTCCTGCACAGCTGATTTCCATCACAACAACTAGTCTGCATATTCAGCTCAATGTTTCTTTTAATCCTCATTAACTCCTTATTCCTCTTCCTCGTCCCAGTACTTGAGAATGTATGGGAGTTGGAGTCCATAGGATTATTGTGCTCTTCAAAATTGCAATGCTTTGGATTTTTGTCTAAAGCAACACCATCAGAAACAGGAGATGTTAAGTAAGTATAATGTGTAATGGTATTTTGCTCAGATTAACAGTATGCCATCAAAATTTTAGAGGTTGCAGTCTCAGAAAGGGGGGGGGGAACAATACTGTGTGTCTTCTAGTGGAGACATCACTTCCTCCCGATATTCATTCCGTCCCACATGATCCTGCCTTATAAAACCACCCCCAGGGTCAGGATCAGGTAGCGGCCGCTGTTCCCTGGCCATGTGGGACGAGATCATCACCGGGGAATCAGTGATGACTCGGCAGGAGTCATCACATAGTCAAGATATTAGTTTTCCCAAAATTTTTAACAAACAAATTTGCTAAAACTGTGGTTAAAAGCAGCGCCCATAGATGTACTATGAATCTGCAAGACTATGCAATGCATGGGAATCTAAGCAGATTCAGAAGACAAACATTATTTAGTCAGTTATTGGGACTCATTACGAGTGTGCCCGTCTAGAAGAAATGCCAGTAATTCCGGCTCTGCCATTTTTTCCAAACTGGCACACTTCAAGTTTGCCAGTGGGGGCCACAGATCTCCCGGCAGGCCTGACCTGCTGGTAGATCAGTCCCCTAGTCACAGTCCCTTATACCATGCTTAGTCACATGTACCCGCCCTGTCTGCCCACTCTGAAGCAAAGGGGCAATTAATCATAAGGATTCTCTGTTTCATACATCATGTAAGAAAAATAAACAATCTGAGGATATTAAAGCGTGAAGGATCATGGGTCCCTGTGCACGTAGGACAGGCATAGTGTGACAGGAACGCCCCTGTCAACACTGTTTTCAATTTCGAAAAACAAGATGTAATACTCTGAGCCAACCACTAGATTGCAGCATATGCAAAGCATCTATAAGCCACAGAATAATGATTATTGGGCAAGTAATTTTTTAATAATATATGGTCCCTGTGGCATGACATAGAGGTATACCCTTTACTACAGACCACTCACTTCACATTAATAATGTGAAAAGCGGTGAACAATATGGACATTTTACATCCTCAGAAACAGCCACCGCATGCAGTCTATGACTCTAGGGAGGGACTGTGACTGGGTTTTAAGTAAAAGCCAAGGATGAGAGAAGCAGAATGGAGGGTTGTGGGGAATGATGGAGATGGGAATGGAATGCAAGATCATAAATGTAAAATGAGAAGGTGAGCGCCTGGTACAGATCATTTGACACCAGCATTGGGGACTGTGTTTGGCTGCTCTAGGAACTGGTTCTATATGCCATTCCGTGTATTTTCACACTGAGGGGCGTTGCCACAGGTTAGGGACAATATGCTGTGAGCTATTTAAGTTGAATGAATAGGGGCAGGACTAAGAAAATGGAAATTACATAATACAGTGCTCTGTTCCCAGGCAGGCTGGTTTGTTGAGCACTATTTGACACACTACATGCTCACAACTCTCAAAATGCATGCAAATTATGTATTATACAGACCAGATACCTGAACTGGGTCTTGAGGTATTTTTGAATTGAGAGCGAGTCCTAGCTTTTTTACCTTGGTGCTGGGATTGATGCGAGACGAGTGATTACTTTTATATTCATGGGAGTTAATCGTGCCGGTGGTGTGCATTAGTTCAGTTTGACTGACTTTCAGGAAGATCGTTGTCAACCAGGATTTCTTGCCAGAGAGGCATGTTTCGAGGGTATGGTTTAATGATGCAATGGTAGAGGGAAATAACTTCAGCATTCAAGTGGCATCGGAAAATATTGCCTATGATCCTCGGGAGGGGGTGGTGAAGTGTACTGGTGACTGGGTGATCTTATCAGAACTTCACATGTGCCCTATCAGGATGCAGAAAAGAAGTGACTTAGTCACTTCTTAGTCATGGGGGTTAAGAAGAGAGGAATAACGCTAATAACAGAAGAGAAACTCCGGCTAACGCTAAGAGGTGAGAGCACAAGATCATGTGATCCACAGTGAAAATGGCCTGTGGTATAGCTGTGTTGGCAGGCATACCTTGCCTTTGTCAGATGCATGTGACTGTCCTCTAGATTTTGTGGAAGTACTGGGGGAGAGCTTGGATGTATGGAGTTAATCCTTCTTGGGATAACCCTTTGGATGGGTCACAATACCTTCACTGAACTTGGATTTGGTGAGTAGGCCCTTGATGGACTTGCAGCTATTAAGAAGATTTGAGTGTAGATGCCCTTTTTCCTGCATTCAGAGGATGTAACATTTCCAGCTACACTCCTATATATGACTGTGACATCCTTGAAAGAACACAGTGGTCCTTGTACCCTTTAGATATTTTGGTGAATATAATGTTGCTTGTGTAGGTTTTGTTGTCACTATTCTAAGCGTACAAAAACAGATTAACTTGAAAACACTCACCACAGAATGTTTGTGAAGCTTTGATCCAAAATGTGTCTTTTCAATGGCTAGGTTCAGTAATAAAACATTATTGCTAAATCTTTTTTCTTATTCATTTTAGGAGTTTTTCATTATTTTCTAAAATATGCCAGACACTTGTTGTGTTCCTGGCTGTCATCTTAGAGATGGCAAAGAAGTTAAGGCCATGGGAATCTCATTTCATAAGTAAGTAGCTTTGACTGGAACCTCAACAATGAATACCTAAATTATCAAATGAAAGTTAAGCATTATTGTCAAGTTGAACATTTGCATAACTCTTAAACATGAAATTCTTAACCCCCCCTTTAGATTTCCCCGGAATGCAGTTTTGCGCCAAAGCTGGCTGCGTGCAATTAGCAGACGTGGAAAAGATGAGACTCAGGAATGGGTACCTGGTCCAGGTGCTCGTGTGTGTTCAAAACATTTTACTGAACAAGATTTTCATCCTTTCGCCAATATCCGTGTCCTTAAAGAAGGAAGAGTTCCGTCGCTTTCACCTGGAACGGTATAGTTGTGATAAAAGTATTGTAACAGAATGATTTGTGAAATATTTTAATAAAATCTGAATTTCTCTTTAATTAAGCATTGTATGCACAACCATACATAGAAAACAACTGACTTGTAATGTTTGTAGTTGTATGACCAAAAGCAATTTTTGTTCTCAGCTATCACTACTTTTTGCTATACAAAGAACAATTTGTTTCTATAAAGCCAAAGACTTCAACTGGATTCCTCAACTAACTGTCCACCTAATTTGCATTTCCTTTTAATAATCTTGGTTCTCTTTATTCTTCAGTCATTCGAGCTATTTGGTTAAAACACGTTTTTTGTATAGACTATTTATGGAAAAGTAATCCAAGTTTAAATTTGTACAATCTGGCCACATGTCAGCTGCCTCATGGTTGTACTTTGTTTCACATGGCCATAATTACTTACATTTTTAAGAAGACTTAATGTAGGTGGTTTCCAAGTGTTTGTATTTGTGTCACTGAAATGTAGGACTGATGCTTTGCTTGAAAGCAAAGACAACCTGTAAACCGAGTGGGCTGCTCTGAACCTTTGTGACCCCCCCTTTAAGGCTAACGACTTCCTTAGCCTTAAAGGTGGGGGTCACAAGCAAGACCCTCCCTAGAGGTCTGGGAAAGTGTGACCTCTCTGGAAGTGAAAATATCTAGGGGACAAGGAATCCCATTCCTTTAAGGAACTTCCTATTAAAAATCACTATCTGCATATGTGGACATAGAAAAGACTGATGTTACTTCTGTTTTGTTATCCAACAAATGGTGACATTGCTTCAAACCCTTTGGCTCAGATAATGCTGGATTACTCCCGAACTCAACAGTCCAGGAGGAATGATCTGCCCCTTCCCTTTTTTGAAAAAACTTTTTTTAAAAACATTTTTTCTTCTTTCCTTTTAATTTTTTGTAACCTTTTTATTGAGTTTATAACTGGGTATTCACACTTCTTTCCCCCCTGGATCTTCTGCTCAAGTGGCCAGGGCACGGCCTTTGTCTTTGGATCCAGACCCCCTTTTGTGTATGTTCTGTAGATATTTTTCTGTACACCCTGTGTTAACTACACCCTGGACCATTTTCCGTCCTGGGTGTACTTTGTTCAACTATAGGTTTATCCTACTGTCATGTGTGACTGTGCCCTTATTTGGAGCTTTTACCTCAACATCATAGAGGTAGATACTTACCTTGTATTTTCACTGTATATAATTACACCTGTCCGTTGTCATTCGCTTTCGTGCTTATCGAAAGTTGTGTAAAGTAATTGAGAACCCACCTTCAAAGAAACCTGTGTTTTTGAAATAAATGTATATGTTCAGAACCACACAGCTGCTTGTAGGATCTCTCATCCTGATTTTTTGATATTTATATGTGTACCCTCCTGGGTATATCAGGACCCTGCCAGGCGCCCTAATATTTGACTTGGGGCAGGTGGTAGGACCCTGACCTCAGTCAAATATCCCCTTGTGCTCCTGTTACTCCCAAACCGTGAGAAATGCTGTTTTTGGGAGCTGGTGAACTGGGAGTATAATACAAGGAAGTGTATCCTGGGATTGGAAGTCCAAAAGCATTTCTTTTTTAAAACTGAGAGGGGTCTGAGCCTGCCTGAGGGGATACCCTTGTGTGTGAACATTAAGGAGGGGTCCGAGAACTCAAAGACCTTTTTCGGGAGAGGTCGCGAGCACGAAGAAGACCCGGAAAGCCAGAGTGCAGAAAGAAGCCTTGAGAGACGGGAGGGGAACGTGGAGCCGAGATGCTGACTCGGAGCTGGAGAGAGGCTGTGGCGTGGCTAGGGAGACGTATCTCCAGGAACCCAGGAGAAGGCAGGCTGCAAGCCTTTGGCGATGCCCTGAATGAAGCCAAAATACAGGAGAACTGTGAACATGGCAACTGGTGAGTTTCCGAGAACGAAAGAAACCTAGTGCATGTAAGTGTCAAAGGAATAAATGTGAAATACATCGAAGTGGTCATGCAGAGGTTAAGCAAAGGCCTCGCACAGTCGAAAGTCTTCGGTTAACTAAGGAAGAAGGTATTGTGAACACCAGGTCCCAGCCCAGCTGAGGGAGATCTGTAAACGTGTGAATAAAAGGCCTGACCCCGGCTGAGGGAGACCCGGGTCCGAGCCCGCTTGATAGAGAGCCATTGGAAACTGTGAACCCTTAAACTTGTGAACTTTGAAAAAACCTGACGAAGAGAAGGAACTTAGTTTTGTATCTGTCGATGCATCCTGTGAACAAGAGATTTTATTTTGGGGAAAAGACTTTGTCGCAGAAAGCCCTGACTCATGTCATGAACTGCATCTTCGAGCCACAGAAGCCAGAGTGTGTTCGAAGCTCACGTGTGCCACCTTGTCCCATTTGAAAACGTGGGGAAGGGAACACATTTGCTCAGTCATTCTGAGCTATTATTTTCTGAACACTCTTTCTTTTGCATACATCATTTTCCTACACCATTTGTATTTAGAAGTAAGGATTGGCAATTATTTTGACAGAGACTCCACTAGGACTGTGTTATTATAATTTGATGCTTGTAACATGCTCCCATCCTTAGATTTGTGGTTAGATAACGTGTACCACTTGTGTCTGTCTTCCTTCATGATACCATGCCTTCCTTAGTAGAAATAAAGAACTTTGAATGGAGGAAAGAGAATCCTACATAGAGGTGAGCCTTTGACATGAGAACAGCATGGAGGAGTGGAACCATGCTACACTGAGGAGCCAGCGGTTGCGTGGAGGAAGAACGAGAAAGGACGCCAGAAGGACTGCACCAAGAGTGGCAAGCAAGCCACGTCTGAGACTTGGATGGGAGTACCGTCTTTGCTGGTGGCGTGACCATGCTGCAGCCCTGGTGGGTCTGTGGCACGCTGAATGATGCTGAAACCAGGGTTACATGAAGGAACAAATCCCCTTGCTGCAAACACGAGGAAGGAGACTGCCGAGACACACATAGTCCAGAGAGCATACACTGACATACCAGAGAAGTCAGGAGAACAAATGAAAATCACCACACTGAAATCTTAAACTGCTGGAGCAGAACCGACGGTCACAGAGGTACCAGGGTTGCCCAAGACAGAGGGAGGCGAGTGGAAAGAAGAGAGCAGGGAACCAGAACGTGCTATGGGAGCCCTAGAAACCCAAGTCCAGAACATTCGACACGGCCAAAGATCACCCAAACTTGACAATCCGAGGGTTCAGGAGAACAAGTGACATTGTACATTATTGGAGTACAAGAGAACCTGGAGAGTTCAAACAAGCAAAACAAAAGCCAATAGGGGAACAACCAAACTGGTGGAAAAGTGATGAAGGAAACATCCCTCCGTTAAAAAGGATATAAGTTATATCAAGACGTGCAACTTTTCCTAAGGAAGAAAAGGGGGAACTGGCGAGCCTTCTTAACTGACATTTAACATTTTTATTTGGAACTGAGCATAATATCCTTAGAGATTACCCAAAGCCTGGGGTGGACAAGGCTTGAGCCAGAAGCATAGTGCTCTGGTTTAATTGATGTTGATTTTACAGAAGTAGTAGTGCCAGATAGATGTTAGGGTTTTGGACTGAGGACTACTTTTTGATTTGACAAATAGACGAGCACCCTTAACTTAGTTTGAAGGCAGGGAAATCCCTCTTTTGAGTAGGGATATTTAGGCATTTTCCTTTTTAGTTTAATAAACACACTTGAAATGTCCCCCTTGAGTCCAACACCTTCTTCTGGTTCGCCACAATTTTTATAACAACATAAGGGAGACTGATATGTTGTGCTCAACATATCAGTGTCCCTTATGTTGTTATAAAAATTGCTACAAGGGATTTTCAGAACTACTACTGGTGTGGGGTTCTGAGCGGCCAACCTAGTGGATGAGCAAGGGCCTTTTACCCTTAGTTTTACCAAACTCTCTGGTTAGCCTAGGCTGAGCAGAAAGGCAGCCATAGGAGATAAGTAGTTTGGTGTGTAGGTGCAATTATAAACACGTAGAGAGAGCCAGGTAATAGAGATACGCTCATGTATAAAAATGCTCTATTGATTAGTCCCAAACACAAGCAAGTAAAAATGAAATACTATCTACGACACACACTGTCTTTCTATCTCTCTCTCTCTCTAAAATGGGTAAAGAAAAAGTGGTTACACAAGTTTAAAAAAATCCATCTTAAAATTAGAAGGCAGTTCACTTAAACAGTCCTTCCCTAAGCAGGTAAGTAAAGTTCCAATGTACCAAAGGAGTTTAGTCCACAGGTAAGTACCTTCAAAGGGATTGAGGAAATCATAAAAGTTTGCCTGTACAAGATTTGGCGAAAGCTATTTTAAAAGGTAAAATCATACTTGGAGAAAAATAGGTTTGTGAAAAGAAAGGGGCCACTCCTAACTCCTCCACACTGAGGGGTGTCCAGTTAAGAATCCTAGGCAAGAATTCTACTGCCCTTGGCCAGCAAACGTTAGTGTTGATGAGTGGGCTGTATGTTCGTTCAGTCCCTATGTGATGTTGGGGGCACCGAGAATGGTCTATATAAACACTGCACCAGAAATCAGATTCCACCCCCCAGGTAAGCAAGTATCTCAGCAGCAGTGGTTGAACGTGTAAGGTTTGCATCTGGCTAGCAGCGAGTCCGGTCTCTGAAGCGGTTCACAAGATGCCCCAGCTGGACAGGACAGAAGTCCTTGGAAAATGACCACTTCTACTCCCAGGCCAAATGATTATCCTTGGGACACTGCAGGCACAGAGGGTAGGTGAAGAAACCTCGATCAGACGTCGGTAGGCCCATATGTTTGTAGTGAAGCACATGCTCAAGATAGGCCCCCCTGTAAAATGGAGTGCAGCTTGCACTGCAGAACTGCATTGTGGGACTCTAGATTGGTTAGGCCCACAAGTCTAGGAGTGGAAGGCACAGAAGAAAGGTCTCCATAGTGTGGTAGATCAGTATTACGAAACTGACAAAGAGGCATTGTGTTCAAACCTTACTTTTATTATCTCAGCAAAAACAAGAATTATGCTGTCCCTAAATCTTGAGAACTGGATCCTGTTCTATAACAAAACGGTGTAAATGGCTGCTCATCAAGATGTCTCCTATAACACAACAGAAAGTTCCCTCTCCAAAATCTATGCTTGCCTAAACTCTGGCCCTACCGCTATAAAATAACCAAAACAAATGCTGGAAATATACATTCGGGCTTGGCCTTCTTATCTGAATGGTGGCTGGTTTCTAGTACCCCTCTCTGCCGTTCTTTGGTGAAGCTTGTTTACTTGGGGCTTCTGCCTTGCTGCACAGTTTGTGCTTGCATTCTCAATGTCTCTTAGACTGTACATTTCATCTTAATATATTCAATGCTTCGGACATCTGGACCTCTGGTATGGGTCTACGGCTGTCCACCACACCTAGGGTTTTGGTATGTCCTTCTCGGCAGTTGAGTCATTCACCTGCGTCCGCGTCCAGGTCACCGGCGCTTATGGAATCAGTGGCGGTTAGGCCACCATTGACTAGTCCCATCACTCTCTTTCCACTGTTCAGGGTGACGGTCTAGTCCTTTTGCAAATGGCCGCTGCAGGGAGGTTCTTAGCATCAGCGCTCCCTGTAGACGGCACATGGCAACCGCTATTGGCAGTTTCTCTGCTGCGGCTACACGCTCGTGAGTTTTCCTCTTTGTGGTTCCTATCACGGAACGGCTGTCCTTTGTTATTTGCCGACTTTGTACCGGCCCCTTGCTCCTTTGCGGGTGATCGTATCTGCAGCCCTCGCTTTCTCTCTCGCTCTTCTTCCTCCAGCTTCCATAGGGCTGTCTCCTAGCCTCTCTGGTGTTTCTTTTTCCGCTTCTGTCTAGTTGCTGTGTCACCCTCCTGTTTCATTTCGGAGCCTGTACTTCACTCCTCTGTATTCTACTTTTTCGTGTCTACTGTTTGTCTTTCTCTGCGCATTTGCTCTCCCTCAGTTCTCACTCGGCAGCTCTCACTCTCCTCTCTACCGTGTCTTTGACATTCCTATTCTTCTGCCGATTTACTGCTGCCATCACTGCTGTCATTGCAGTAAGATCTTTATCGGATCTCTAGCTGTTTGCCTCATTGTTAAGCAAAGTTTGTATGCAGTACCCTCTGGGACCACTACACTCAACTCTGACTACAGGTATAGGCAACTCAACCTTTGGTATAAGCTTGTACTACACAGTTTTTGTAGCGTGTTGAGCAGACAGGCTTATCTCAAGAGGGAAAAAGGTGAGCTGTAGTGGAGTTACACAAAGGTATTCAAATAAACTCTTACACTCAAGGTTTCTTGCATAAACAATTATTTATTTATCAGTCAGTTATAAAGCCTTCTTCAGAAGGGAGCAGTAGAATAGTAACACACAAATACACTTCAGTACTGTACACTATGAGTTTCTAAATCAGTAAAGACCCTTTTGGGATGGCCCACAGACGCAACCTACACCCACAGGTGACTTCAATAACTAGGGTGCTGGGGACATTAATAACTTACTGTTGGCATTTAGAATACTCTTAAAAGTTGGTAAAAGGCATAGGTTATTAGAACAAGAGACCACAAATATTCTTAAACAGGCAAGTACTTTTAGATTTTCCTAGAAGAGTCATTCAGTTCAATAGGCTAAGCCAAAGGCCCTAATTCCAAGTTTGGATGTAGCCATGGCGCTTTTAGCGCCATGGCTGCCTCCAAAATTGGTCCGACTCCGGTCTGGTGACGGGAGTAATTACCGGTCCAGTCCGAGGTCGGCGGGACAGGTAATTCCCCATTCACAAGAGCCATTCCCCATTCCCCATTCCCATTTGAGCCCCCATAATGCTCAATGGGAAGGCGACAATAACTGTACCGCAAATTGACCCCGGTATCCCTTTGCGGGTCCCGTCCATAACACCTGGTAAAACCAGAATAGGGCGCAAAGGGATTACCGACACTGGTGTCATTACCGGTGCCCGGTATCCCTTTGCCCTCAGGTTGTAATGACCCCCAAAGTCAATGGACAAAATTCTTGTATAGGATGAAGCACTTCTGGTAAGTAAATGGAAAAGTCTTTGCACAAGTTCTTGGATGTCTTTGATGAAAAGAAGAATCAAATGTAGGGCCACAAGCTGATTAGACTTGTGAGTTGTAGACGTAACAGACACTCTACAGTAAGAGGTAAGTTCTCTGACTTTTTACAGTACCTTAAAAGATGCAGCAGATGACTTCTGTTCCTGTGCAGCTCTGCAGGTCTCACTGTTCCTGGGCCTCAGTCGTGGGGACAAGAGGGAAGACTTCGGGGGACTCCTGCAATGCACTGGGGCGGTCAAAACTTGCAACTGGCAAACTTCACTTTCAGTGGCTGTTCAGTGTTTCAGCTCCTCGCGTTTACTGCAAATAGCAACACCGCGATTCCTGGCTGCTGAGATGGACTTTCCTTGCTTCTGGGCTCCCGCACTCTGTTGAGGGGGCTCAGACTCCCACACTCTGTTGAAGGGCCTCAGACTGGGTCAGTCCTGCTTCCTGGGAGTCCGGAGGATCTTCCAAAAGCTCTAGGCCAGCTTAAAAGCAACACACACAATCTGGTGTTCCTCTCCCTGGCTATACGATTCTCAGCAGCAACTCTGTGGAAATTCAACCAGCTCCGAGATGGATGTCCAAGTGGCTTACTTTGGAGTTGATTGGTTCCACCAACTCAAGGGGAGAAGTCGTCCTTGCAGGGGATTCTCTGTCGATGCGAACTTGGTGTTTTGCCACTGCAGCAGGGCTTCACCGGGCAAACCAACGGTCCAGGAATTGCAGCAGGCATCCTCTTAAAGTTCTTCTTCGGTTCCTTCGTCCATTGGTCGACTCTGCCTTCCAAGCCAAAAGACTCACCTTTTATTCAGTTCTTTCCCATTAATTTCAGCCTGGCTGTCAGTCACCCAGCAGGATGGCTGTCCTTGCCGGATAGTCAGCCGGCTAATCACCACAGATTGTATTTGGGTGTCCTAGGAGACTAAGCACAGGGAGTTTCGGGCACCTCCCTTACTTCCTGCCTACCCCAGACACTCTGGAGCCAGAGGGAGGTTTCACTCATGAACCCTGCCAAAGGCGAAATGAACAAAGAGACCAAACCTGGTTTGGCGCGCAGAGCAAATCTCAAGAAGGACCTTTCCACAAAGAAATGGCAAAAAAAAGACGACCAGGTGCCATTTTGACAATGATTGCTTCCGTGTGTGCTTTACTGTAGCTGAGAAGGCAGCCTGCGGTAAAGGCCCACCATGGTAGTTCAAACGAAACCTCTGCCACCAGTCATTCAGTGCGAAAAGGGTAACATTAAAAATGTTACATGAGAAACTAGACAAAGGGGATACTAGGTAACCCCTCCAGTACTCTATTGTAAGATAGGGTGTGCTGGGTCAAGAAAGTTACAATGGTAAGTAAAGTCAATTTCACTTTACTGCTCTTGGAAACAATAGTTTATCCAAGAGAAGGTATTTAAACATTTGGGAAATCTGAAAGACTTCCCTGTGCCAGTGCACTGAAGGAGCTGTGTGACGCAATGTAAAAGATGATGCCTATGGGGTTTGTCAGACTCTGCAACCAAAAGAAACACAGTGTTCAAAATCACAATAAAATACATGAGAGAGTGGGGAAAAAGTGTCACACTCTCTCCGTTTTAAAGAAATCAGTCCTCAAAATCCAGCAAAGTTGCTGGGCATCTCTAAGGTAGAGGGAATTAGCACATTTCTGAGAATTCTCCCCAAAACTCATTCCACACCAATCAATTTGATTTTGCTGGCGCTTCTACAAGGAGGACATTACTTTTTCCGGATCTTTACATCCCGTGGATTATTTTTGTGTCGCCAAGGCTTTTTCCCCATTTAACAGCCTCTCGTAGGAGGAGGGCCACAGGGCTACAGCTCACAGGCAATCACTGTGGCTTCCTCTGAGGGAAGGATCACTCTACAAAAAAAAGAAAAGGATTACCTCTCAAGACGCCGTCTGACCAAGAGCAGCTCCGACTCCAGTGAATCAGGTGAAGAGGGAGTGGAAAGACCTGGGTGTGGAGAGGCCATAAAGGGATCTGTCAGATTGCAATGCCAAGAAGCAAGTATGGCTACAGTTGAGCAAGTCCTAGAACTCCTGGGTGCGGTTCAATGGTTATCCAATGGAAGTCCAGGCTCTTAAATAAGAAAACAACATGCTGAGATAACTGGTAACTGCGCGGGATAACCATACCTCTGACCTGCGGTCTATGGCCCTATCATCCGGGGCAAATTCGACGGAACACCCAAGAAGGTGAAAGAATTTCTAGATGCCTGCTTAGTTCACTTTACTTTCAGACCAACTACGTTCACTACAGATCACACCCGGATCGGATTCATGATTTCGAAAACGTCAGGCAATGCTTTGGCCTGGGCTACGCCCCTAGTCACCAACTCTAAACCGATTCTTCATGACTTTGAGGGTATTGACACCCTCCTCAAACAGGCCTTTGAGCGTCCGGAGATTACCTCCACAGCCTGTGAAGACCTACTCGATGTACGTCAGGGCTCGATGGACATGCTCTCCTACATCACTACATTTAAGGCCCTTGCTACACAGGCCGGTTCACCTGAGCAAGCACAATATGCCATTTTTCAATTCGAACTGAGGGAAGAGATCAAGGACGAGCTTGCCCGCTCACGAAGGCCTTCAAGTTTCACAGACCTATTGTCTTCTGTTCTGCATATTAAGTTCAGGCTCCAGGAGAGAAGAAGCGAAAGAAGGAGACACCAGGGAAACTATCCTTTTGGCAAGTCTTTACCCATTCCCACTACCACTCCACCAACTCCTCGAAGAACCCATGCAGATTGGAGCAGCGCATGCCCCACTCACGCCTGAAGAACGCAGAGGACGCAGAGAGAAGGGTCTTTGTGCCTACTGTGGTTCAGACAGTCATCGGCTCAGGGACTGCCCAGAGGTACCACCTCATCGTCTGGGAGAGAGACGCCCTCGGTCCTAGGAGGGACATGTTTCTGAGGGTATAATGCGAGTATCAGTCCCTATGTTTCTCTGTCTGACTCTTCGACTGATATCAAAGAAGATTCACGTCTTATGGTGGTGGCAGTCCAAGTCTGTATAAATCAGCAACAGAGCGCTACTGGATTGTGGAGTGGCCGGTAACTTTGTTGACACTGTATGGGCAGACAAGGTGGGCCTACTCAGACTCGCCTGCAAGGAGGGACAGAAGGTAGAAGGGGTGGATGGTTCTCCACTCTCATATGGCCCCATCACCCATACCACAGAAGACCTGCTTGTCACGATCACACAACATACAGAGCGCATCAAATTCGACATTATATGTGCCGCTCATTTTCACATCATCATGGGAATCACCTGGCTCAGGAAACGCAACCCTTGAATCGACTGGACAAAGAACCTGCTGGGGTTCGACTCGTCCTATTGTAAGCAACACTGCGTTCCCAACACGGCTTACAGCAAGACTCAAACCATGGAAACCCCCTAAGATGACTCTATAGGCATAAATGCTCTCCCTTCTGAATGGGCCCACTACAGTCAGGTGTTTACTGAACAGATACCAGTTGAACTACCACCACACCGGCCGAGGACTGCGCAATTGACCTGGTACCTAATGCACTGGTCCCGTTCGGATGCATTTTCTCTCTATCTCAGGCTGAGAAACAGACCCTTTGTGAATATTTGGACGCTAATTTACACAACAGACTCATCCAACCCTCCAATTCCCCAGCAGGGGCATCACTCTTTTTTTTTTATTCCCAAGCGAGACTCAGCTGAATTAAGACCATGTATTGATTACAGGAGCCTCAACAAGGTTACCGTACGAGACCATTGCCCCATGCCATTAATCACTGATGATATCGAGGCAGTGCAGGGGGCCACAGCATTCTCCAAACTCGATCTAAGGAATGCATACCATCTTACTTGGATGATATATTGGTTTACTCGCCCAATCCTCAGATCCATAACTCACATGTACAGGAAGTACTAAACCGTCTACAAGAAAACCACCTTCTCGCCAAGCCTGAGAAATGCATTTTTGGAGTATCTTCCATGCCATATATGGGATTCATTTTGTCTTCACAAGGAATTAAGATGGCTAAGAAGAAAGTTTTGGCCATCCTGGACTGGCCTGCTTCAACATCAGTCAAGGAGGTTCAGATATTCCTAGGGCTGGCAAACTTTTACAGACGTTTCGTATCAGGCTTCTCAGAGGTCGTATTACCGATCACATCTTGTCTAAAGAAGGCCTCGGGCCGTTTCAGTGGACCTCTCGGGCAGAAGAAAGTTTTTTACATCTCAAAAAAATATTCTGCTCAGTGCCCATCCTTCGACAGCCCGATCAGGATCGACCTTTCATAGTGGAATCCGACGCCTCTGCATCAGCAATAGGCGCAGTTCTGCTACAGGAAGAAGATGGAGTAGAGCATCCCATAGCATACTTATCAAGAACTGTTACAACCAGTCAACGCAATCACTCTGTTTTGCAAAAGGAACTACTGGCCATGAAACTGGCCTGCAAGGAATGGCAATACATTCTCCAAGGGAGTATACACCCTTTTCTGATCCTGAAGGATCATAAAAACTTTCGGGTCCTGCAGTCCATGGATTGTGTTAATTCCTGCCAAGCCCGATGGGCACACTTCTTTGCCCAATATGATTTTCACATCACTTACCTTGCTGGAACCAAAACACCTTGGCAGAAGCTCTTTCTCGCAAGGCATCTTCAGACGTCACAGTCCTTCATCCACCGGAACGGTTGTTTTTTAGTAACAGGATACTGTCTCACTGTAACACATTTTTACAGCAAGTAAAGGAAGCTACCGTCTTGGAGTCTTTTCCTCCCAGTCGGTATGCAAAACAGTTCGAAAAGAAGGAAGGTCTATGTTCAAGAAAGATTGTCTTTTCATCCCTGGTAGACCCCTTTGCAGGAAGGTTCTGGGCTGGTGTCATGACAATAAGACGGCAGGACATCAAGGTCAATCAGGTATCTTGGACCTAGTCTGCCGTTCTTTTTACTGGCCAAATGTACGGAGAGAAGTGGAAGAGTACATTAAATCCTGTCCTGTCTGTGCCAGGAGCAAATACACATCTGGGAAACCCATTGGTCTGTTGGAACAGGATCCTGTACCCACTCGTCCGTGGGGACACATCACAACAGATTTTATCGTGGATCTTCCAAAGTCTAAGTCTTGTACCTGCATTATGGTTACAGTCGACACCCTAACCAAATTAGCTCCCTTTTCTCCACTCCCGGGGGTCCCTTCTGCAGCAGAAATGTCTGAGGTGTTTGTCAGGGACATATTTCGACTCCAGGGCCTAGCAGAAAAAATCACCTCGGATAGAGGTAGCCAATACACCTCAAACTTCTGGAAAGCACTATGTTGCCAACTTGGAATAGAGAGAGCTCTGTCTTCGGGATTTCATCCCCAAACCAATGAGCAAACCGAGCGACTCAATGCCACCTTAGAACAGTATCTCGGATGCTATAGCAACCAACAGCAGGACGATTGGGTGTCTCTGTTACCCCCCGTGGAATTTACATATAACAACTCTAGACATTCTGCTATCAGTAAATCCCCATTCTATTGCACTTATGGCCTTCACCCACGCAATAAATTCCCAACATATGTCGGACCTTCCAATTTACCTGCTATTGAAGCCACCCTGTCTAAAATTTCCGAGGCCCATAAGACGACAAAACTTAGCCTGGAAGCCAGTTTAAAGACTTACAAAAGACACGCAGACCAACACCATAGGGACTGTCCCGATTGGAAAGTAGGCTCACAGGTGTGACTTACGACCAAATTCTTGCCCTGCTGGGTCCGTCCTTCAAAGCTGTCACCTCGCTTTCTGGGACCATTCACTATAACAGCCAAGATTAACCCTGTGGCATACAGGCTAAAACTACCATCTAACCTCAACAGAATACATCCTGTCTTTCACTCCTCGCTTCTCAAGTCTTTTGTACCGGACGCCTTCCGTAGACCTGTCTCGGATTGTACTCATTTCCAGGGAGCTTCCAAGGCGGAATATGAAGTCTCCCGCATTTCTGACTCTCGATACCATCGGGGTCGCCTTGAATACCTAATCAGTTGGAAGGGCTACTCTTGATCGGAAGATTCCTGGGAGCCTTCTTCCTTTGTTCATGCCCCCACTTTGGTAGCTAAGTTCCATAGAGCTCATCTGGGTAAGCTCGGGTTCCCGGGTTCAAGAGGGGGTATACTGTCATGCGCCTGCGTCCAGGTCACTGGCGCTTCTGAAATCAGTGGCGGTTAGGCCGCCATTGACCAGTCCCATCACACTCTTTCTGCTGTTCAGGGTGAAGGTCTAGTCCTTTTGCAAATGGCCGCTGCAGGGAGGTTCTTAGCTTCAACACTCCCTGCAGACGGCGCGTTGCAACTGCTATTGGCAGTTTCTCTGTTGCAGCTACACACTCGTGAGTTTTCCTCTTTGTGGTTCTCTCACGGAACAGCTGTCCTTTGTTCTTTGCCGGCTTCGTTCCGGCCCCTCGCTCCTTTGCGGGTGATTGTATCCGCAGCCCTCACTTTCTCTCTCTCTCTCTCTTCTTCCTCTAGCTTCAGGAGGGCTGTCTCCTAGCCACTCTGGTGTTTCTTTTTCCACTTCTGTCTAGTTGCTGTGTACTCCTCCTGTTCTTTCGGAGCCTGTCCTTCGCTCCTCTGTATTCTGCTTTTTCGCTTCTACTGTTTCTTTCTCCGCGCCTTTGCTCCCCCTCAGTTCTCACTCGGCAGCTCTCCCTCTCCGCCCTACCGTGTCTTTGACATTCCTATTCTTCTGCTGATTTACTGCTGTCATCACTACTGTCATTATAGTAAAATCTTTATCGGATCTCCAGCTGTTTGCCTCATTCCACACCATTCCACATCTATCAATTTGGCTTTGCTGGCGCTTCTACGAGGAGGACATTACTTTTTCCGGATCCTTAAATCCTGTCTGTTTTTTTTTGTGCCGCCAAGGTGTTTTCCCCCATTTAAAGCCTCTCTCGGGAGGAGGGCCACAGGGCTGCAGCTCACAGGCAGTCACTGTGGCTTCCTCTCGGGGAAGGACAACTCTACAAAAAAAAGAAAAGCACTACCTCTCAAGACGCCATCTGACCAAGAGCAGCTCCGACTGCAGTGAGTCAGGTGAGGAGGGAGTGGAAAGACCTGGGTGTGGAGAGGACATAAAGGGATCGGTCAAATTGGTTCAGCACTCTGCCGACCTCCTCTTGCGGCTCTTGGGTTTCGGTTAGCCATCCTTCAGTGTTTCACTTTCTCACCTCGACCTGGGGTTCGGTTTTCCTCCATCTGCATTGGACATTGACGTTTTCTACCCTGCCTTGGGGTTCGATTTCTTACAGCCCACCTTCGGCTTTCATGTGCTCTTCTCAGTCTTGGGGCTCGACTGCTCTTTGCCCGCCTTGGGCTTTCAGCGTTCTGTGATGAATCCAGTAGAGTTATCACAGATTCCCTGTTGGTGACCTCCCATGTGGCCAGGGGACGGCAGCCGCTACCTGATCCTGACCCTTGGGGCAGCTATTCGAGGTAGGATCACATGGGAGGAGAACACTACCGGGGAGATGCAATGACTTCACTGGACGAGGTGCAGTTTCTTCCCCTTCCCCATGAGGAAGACCCTCTAATACCCAAGACCTTAATTGCTTATTGTCAATTGTCTGTTCTCCCTTGAAGAGGAAGTAACGAAATCTCTTACCCCATATTCTTTGGGACAAAAACCTATTTACGATCTAGGCCCACAATGCTCCATCAACACCCTTTTTACTTCCGATATACCTTTTATATGAAATGGTTCTGTCATGTAAAACTCCTGAGAAAAGCTACCAAACATGCTATATGTCAGATGACATCTATGGACTCCAACTCCCATAATCCCTGCAGTACTGGGATGAGGAAGATGGATTTGCTCCAAGGTAACACAAACTCCAAACTTAATATGCAGACTAGTTTTATTTTCAGAATCGCCTGTGCGCGGGACATTTAAGGATGGCAACCGCACTTCTCAGTGTGGCAGTGCAGGAGAAGATGTTTGCTCCTATGCAGAGGCTTCTGGGTGTGAGAGGCACGTACCAGTGTTGTGAAGAAGAGGAATCTGTCGAGGCAGAAGGAGAACCATAGTGCGCGAGCAGGAAGAGCTGTGTAGATGCTGGGACCGAGTTCCGCAGCTGGAAGAGGCGCCATTCTCCAGACCGGGACCTTACAGGGAGTAGGCGTGTGACCGCAGAGCCTCCAGGGAAGCCGGAAGGACGTCTGCACAACCCCAGAGTGTGAGACGGGTGACGGTCACCCCGCTGAAGCGCGAGCAGGACCGGAGATGCTGGAGAGTCAGTGAGTCGACCCAAAGTAAGTGGGGACACTGGGGCATTCCGGGAACCGCGCCAACGAACATTTGAATGTAATGAGTTTGCTAATTCAAAGAATACAAGAAGCTTGTTTGAATGCGGAAAAGGCAAAGTACGAATTCAACCGCCCAATAAAATGTGAATCCATGAAATGTAAGTGTGGGGCAAAACTTGAAGAAATGTTACCACAGAAAGATATACTGAGCCCAAGGCAGTATAGCAATATGAAATTTTGGTGAACTGTGAAAACTATGGGAACATGCTGCTGTTGGCTTTCCTCCTTCGGTTCCCTTCTGGCTTCGTGGCCGAGTGGATCTGGTGGTTTGCATTAAAAAGTCAACACAGGAGAAGTAAAACAAAGTAAAAAATAGTCTCCCTGCATTGGCTGCATTAGCGACTGACCAGTGCTGCCAGAATAAGTTGAGCAAGTGAATGAAGCTAAAAAGGCCTCGCTCGCGCAAAAATCAGCCCGGATACCAAAACATAGGGCCCGCATTTAAGGGCTGGCCCTATCACGAGCGGGGTGCTAAATGGGCTGTTTTACCTCCAGCTTTTTTCTGGAGGTGAAAATCACATTTAGTGCCCTGTTTTCGGCGGTATTGCCGCCAGCTGTATTAGCCCGCTGTATTAGCACCGAAAATGGACCCAATGGGGAATGGGGATTTACCGTTAACGCCCAATCCGTGATCCGGCGGTAATACCAACCTCCATTGGTTATCTAAAAAAGACAAACACATTAGAATGAGTAAAAAAGGATAAAACCTGCAAAGTAGATAAAAAGAATAAATTGTACAAGAGCAGTAAAGTGGCAGAAAATAATTAAATGGACGAAATAAATGTAATGGACAAGAGGATCAATGTAGATGTAAGGAATAAAGTAGATAACAACAATTCAAATAACCCAAACTATTAGACCTTAAATAACAATAAAACAAATAACACCACAACATCAAGATCCAAGCGAGAAATCGAAAACTAATAACCTCTAATGTAAACTAAAAGGACAAACAGAATAGAATGAATAAAGTAGATCAAAGCAGTGAAGTGGATAAAAGAATAAATTGTATGAAAGCAGTAAAGCGGTTGAAATTAATGAAATGGATGAAACGATTGCAATGGACGAAAGGAAAAAAATGGACGAAAGGAATAAAGTGAAGAGGATGGAAAGATGAATACAGGAGACGGATGAGTGCACAGACAGATGCCATGGAATGTATGAATGCATGGTATAAATGGAAAGTACAGAATAGGCGATTCAAGTACATGAGACGGGGTAGTGCATGGGACAGATGGAGAGCACGGAAAGGATTGAGCGTGCAACAAGTGACTTGGGCTGAACCGATATTGCAAGAGGAATGAACAAAGTGAGTGGAAGCAATATTGCATGAGGAATGATCAAAGTGAGTGGAGCGGATGAAGTCGGTGGAGTGGATGAAGCGCGTTGAGCGGATGAGTGCATAGAGCGGATGAAAGCGGATGAGTGCGTGGATCGGATGAGTGCGTGGAGCGGATGAGTGGGTAGAACGAATGAGGGAATCGAGCGGATGAGTGTGCAGAGCGGATGAGTGCACAGACCGAATGAGGAAATCGAGCGGATGAGTGCGCAGAGCGGATGAGTACGCAGAGCGTATGATAGCGCAGAATGAACGAGGGAATAGAGTGGATGAGAGTGTGGAGCAGTTAAGAGCGTGGTGGTGATTTGGTTGTGGTGCGGGTGTAGGGTGTGTGTGTGGATAATAGAGTGGAACAAATGTAGCGTGCTGAGCAGATTTAGGGTGTTGAGCGGATGTAGGGCGTGATGGTGTTGAGCAGATGTAAGGTGTTGGGCAGATTTAGGGTGTTGAGCAGGTGTAGGGTGCGGTGGTGTTTGAGCTGATGTAGGGTGTTCAACGGATGTATGGTATGGTGCAGAGCGGGTGTAGAGTTCGGAGCAGGTGTAGAATGCCGAGCGGGTGTAGAGCGCGGAGCGGGTGTCGAGTGTGGAACAAACGGGTGATGTATGTGGACGGAACGGGTGATGTATGTGGACGGAACGGGTGATGTATGTGGACGGAACGGGTGAAGTGTTTGGAAGGAACGGGTGAAGTGTTTGGAAGGAACGGGTGAAGTGTTTAGAAGAAACTGGTGAAGTGTTTGGAAGAAACTGGTGAAGTGTTTGGAAGAAACTGGTGAAGTGTTTGGAAGAAACGGTTGAAGTGTTTGGAAGAAACGGGTGAAGTGTTTGGAAGAAACGGGTGAAGTGTTTGGAAGAAACGGGTGAAGTGTTTGGAAGAAACGGGTGAAAAGGTTGGAAGCAACGGGTGTATTAAGGGGAAGAAACAGGTGAAGTGGGTGGTAGGAACGGAGGATGGATCTGGAAGAACGGGTGATGTATATGGACGAGACGGGTAAAGTATGATGAAGGAACGGATGAAGTATGAGGACAAAATGGGTCAAATACATTGAATAGAACGACTGAAGTAGGTAGATGGAATGGGTGAATTGGATGGATCAAATGATAAATGTGGTTCGAACGGAGGAAGTATGAGGTTGGAACGGGTGAAGTATGTAAGCGGAACGGATGAACTGGGTGGAACGGATGAACTGGGTGGAACGGGTGAAATATATGGACGGAAAGGGTAAGTATGTAGATGGAAAGGGTGAAATATGTGGAAGACACGGGTGAAATATGTGGAAGGAACGGGTGAAGTATGTGGTTGGAACAGATGAACTGATGTAGAATGGCTAAAATGGGTGGAACGGGTGAAATGGTAGAACGGATGATGTAGGTGGATGAACGGGTGATGTGTTTGGAACTGGTGAAGTGGGTGGAACGGGTGAAGTCGATGGAGTGGAATCAGTTAAGAGGATGGAACGTGTGTAGATGACGTATGTGGATGGATGATGCATGGAAAAAGGATGACGTGGGTAGAACGAATGAAAGGAGCAGTGCATAAAATGGTTGGAGTGCATAAAATGGTTGGAGTGCATAAAATGGTTGAAGTACATGGAATGGATTGGAGTGCTCGGAACCAATTGGAGTGCATGGAAGGGATGCGAGCGCATGAAACGGATTGGAGTGCATTGAATGACGGGACTAACATGGAATGGTTTGGAGGGCACGGAACGTCTGTAAGAGCATTGAAAGGAATGGTCTGAGTGCTTGAAACGGTCGTAATGCACGGAACAGTCGGAGTAAATGCAACGGATGGAGTACATGGGACTATTGGAATGGGCTCGATCTCATGCACCTAAGGTAAACCAACATATTCACATCTCCACGCTTACTCTCTTCTCTACACCACGACTCATATAGAACACAGCGATACTATGACACCATTCGGTATAGCTGTTCTCATACTATCTCATACCTGTGATCTTTACTCAAGGCGTCAGTTAGGTTGATCCACTGGCGATAGGGGGTGGCACCATCACATCGAGAACCCTTCTTAGTGGGTCTTCTGTCTTCTCTTTACTCTGACCTAAAGGTATGATGTACTGTTTGAAGTACTAGGAAGCGTGTAGTTAATCTCTGAGTTTATTTCGAGTCGCTTGCCCCTCGGTAAATCTGTAAGACCACGACCTGGAGCTCTTGCCGTTACTTTCACTCGCGTCGGATTCCTCAATGTTATTATCGTGGTGGTCACCGATGGCCATTTCGCTTCCTAGTACTTCGAACAGTACATAATACCTTTCTACCCACTAAGAAGGGTTCTCGATGTGACAGTGCCACCCCCTATCGCCAGTGGATCAACCTAACTGACGCCTTGAGTAAAGATCACAGGTCGAGTATCCCTACATTTTTGAGAGAAACAGACCAAAGAGAAGACATCTAGCGCTTTATGCAAGTCTACCTCTCTCGAACTCCACAGATTAGACCAGTTACAACGGTTTTAAACTAACAAGATAATAAAGAGCAGAGTGTTTGTAATAAGCTGGAGGATTGCTTCAGCATTATACAATCAGAGTATATTTTGTGATTATGGTTTTTAAGATTAATAAGTGACATTTCTCCTGATGAAAGTTCCGTTAACTATCGAAGTGAACTGAAACATGTAGAGCATTAGACAATGGTTCATGATAGAACTGTTGAGACTATATCTGTCAAGTTTGTGACAATTTTGTTTGTTTGTCAATTTTGACGTTTTCAAACCCTACTGAATACCGATCTTGTGTAGATCGGAGCCTAGGCGAAGTATGTCACAGTTCAAGTAAAATATTTTTTATACAGTGTTTTAAAAGTAATGTTGATAAAATGATTTGTTTTATATCCCAATAAAATCTTAATTGAATGATAACTAACAGTTAATGTTTAATGTTGATAACGGTTGAAAGGAGCTCTCTATCTTCTGTTTACACTACCCATATCTTTCCCCACCATTGGGTTATCGTGGGGCTGTCCGCAGCTTTCCAGAAGCTGGCGATCACTATTTTACCCGCCAGGAGGCATTGGGTCAGCAGTTTTGCTCTGTTTCCGGAGCGTGGATAAACCCCGGGAACCGGAGCCCCCAAAAGGACGGACTCGGGTTCTAAGGGGAGGGCCGTCCGGGTGATTTGCTCGATAGTACCCAAGCATTGTTTCCAAAACTGTTGAATCTTCGGGCATGCCCACCACATGTGGAAGAAGGAGCCCGGCTGGCCACACCCCCTCCAGCAAGCAGGATTGAGCGAATGATTCATGTGGTGGAGTCTGAGAGGAGAGTAGTATCACCACAGCTGGATCTTATATGCGCATTCTCTGTTAGTGAGACAAGCGGATGACTTGTGTGTTCGGGACCAGATGTCCACCCAAGTCTGGTTCTCCACCAGGTGTCCCAAGACTGCCTCCCATTGAGCCATGCATCGAGTCTTTGAAGCCAGGAAGTCCTCCAAGAATCGCCTATATAGGGTAGAAATCCGTCCTCGGGTTGGGAGGTCCTTAAGGGTGAGCTCAAGGGCTGTGAGCGGGGGTGTAGCTGCTTAGCAGAGTTTGGGAGTGGGAGCACCCATGGCATAGCTGGAAGTATGTGAATCTATCCCTCTCTTGGAGTCGAAACCTTTCTTTACATTGTTCAAAGGTGCAGGGTCGATCTCTCTCTCATAGAGTTGGTCCAGCGTTTCGAGGCCTCCCATGATCCAGTTTTGAAAGATTCGGGGGTTTGTCCCGGCGAGAAGACAGAGTTATGAAATATCGGCGATAGGGTGCTCAGTCCTCTTGGGATTCCCTCATGTCTCAGCGCCCAGTACCAGGACTCCATCGTGTGCTTAGTCGCCAGGAGAAGTCCCGGCCCCCGTTCTCTCAGAGGGGGCGGGATATGTGGGAGAAACCGCAAGGGAAGAGGAGTCCGAGATTGTTCTAGGACTGTAGGACTTTTTATCTCTCATGTAATTTTAATGTGATTTATTCTCTGTTTCTTTTGACTTTGGAAACTTACAAACTCCATAGGCCTAATCTTTACATTGTGTCACAGAGCACCATCAGTGCAGTGGCACAGGGAATTGGATTTCCCAAAGGTTCAAATACCTTCTCTTGGTAAAAGTACAGTGTCCAAGAGCAGTGAAGTGAAATTGACTTTACCTACATTTTGTAACTTTCTAGACCCAGCACACACTATCTTACAATAGGGTGCTGGAGGGGTTTAGTATCCCCTTTGTCTAGTTTATCATGTAACATTTTTATGTTACCCTTTCTACAATTAATGGCTGGTGGCAGTGGTTTACCTTTTACTACCATGGTGTGTTTTACTGCGGGCTGCGTTCGCAGCCACGGTAAGGCACTCATGGGTGCCCATTTCATCAAAATGGCCCCGGTCTTCTTTTTTCGCCATTTCTTTTTTTTCCACAAAACATTTTATTCAGCAATTCATTTGAATAAGCAATGACATCACAACAGTACATAGGCTTTTAGCCTGGCTGCTAGTATTTTCGAATAGATTTTCCCATCATTATTCATTAAGGTTATTGGCCTGTAAGAGGATGGATTCTCTGGGTTCTTCCCTGGCTTGCAAATGAGGATCGTTAGTGACTCTGCCATCGACTTAGTGATGGTTCCCGTTCTTAGAAAGGAGTTAAATATGGTGGTCAGTTGTGGGGCTAGAATGTGTGAGTAAATCTTGTAAAATTTTGCGGTCAGCCCATCCGGGCCCGGGGTGGAGTTTTACAGTGTTTTTATGGCTTCAACCTTTTCTTCCTGAGTAATGGGGTCGTCAAGGGTGCTCAGTAGCGTTTCATGTTGTTGGGCTTTACTGGTACGCAGGTAGCTGGGCATCTTACTGAGGGATGTTGGTGGGACTGTCATTATGGCTTTGTGGTGGTTCACCATCACATCCATCTTGTCCCCCTCCCTGTATTGGGGCTGACCATTTGTTTCTCTAAGGCAGGATATGTTATTCCTAGTATGCGTTTTTTTCAGCTTGTATGCTAGAATTCGATTCGCTTGATTGCTTTTACTATAGTAAAACTGTTTTGTGTAGACAAGGGATTTTGCTGATCGAATGCTAATTTTGCTTTTCGCAGTGTCCTCTCCCCTTTCCTTGTCCAATGGGATTGTAGATCTTTTTCTAACGATGCCGCCGTACCCTCAAGTTTAGACACTAGGATTTTCGATACCCTTCGCTGCTCTGCCCCGCGCTTATGAGCGTTCTCTCACCACCGCTTTCATGGCGTCCCAGAGTACGCCCACGGGTATGCCCTCTGTTGTGTTTTCCAAAAAGTAATTGGTTAGTGTGTCCTCCGTTTCTCTTGTTATACTTTCTTCTAGTAGCATGGCATCGCGTAGCTTCCAGTACCTCATTGGGAGTTTGGGGGTACCGTTTATACTTAGATCACCCGAGACTGGGGCATGGTCCGAGATCTCCCGTGCGTGTATCTCTACCTTATCCAAACATGGGTAAATTGCATCTGTGACTAGCAAAAGATTAATTCTTGAGAACCCTTTGTGCATGAGAATAGTGGGTGTCATCGCTAACCCCCTTATTAGCCAACCGCCATGCATCCACAGTTCCTAATTCACTAAATAGCTTTGCCAGTGATTGTACTTGTGTATAGTCTAATCTAGTTGGGGGAAGAGTTTTATCTGCTCTAGGGTCAGGGACCATATTGAAATCTCCGCCTATAATGAGGTATTCTTCAGAGAACACTAATATAGTCGGGAGAAGGTGCGCTAGGGAAATAGACTACCACCATTGTGATTGGTTGCTCTACTAGTAGCCCCTTCACCAAGAGGAATCTGCCCTGCGGGTCCCGCCTGACTGTGATTTTAGTTAAAGGGACGTTCTCACTCAATAGGATTGCCACCCCTCTCTTTTTCCACACCCGAAGTGGCGAAGAACATCTTTTGAATCTGACCCGGTTGGTGAGTCTCCTGGAGGAAGACTATGTCACCTGCTAGTTGATTGAGCTTATGCTCCACTGACCTGCGCTTCCCGGGGAAATTGAGGCCCTGGACATTCCTTGTAAGGATTCTAATTTCCCTTTCATTATCCGACCCCATGAGTCTCCTTCGTGGATGACGCTCTGCAAGTTTTTTTCCCCGCCCCTGTTGATGTGGTTCTGGTAGCCTGAGCTTGTGATGTCTGTGGATGTCCGTGCATTGCAACCTTGCGTTACCTGTGGGAGAGCGACTTCTTGTGCCCCCCTGCCCCATGGCTTGATACCCCCACCATCCCTACCCCCCCAACCCTTGATTCCTGAGAAAAGAGATTCTCCTACCCAATGGGGCAACTGGAAGTGCTCCATCCATGAGCACTAATGGCCAACCAGGCCCAACTTGACAATGACCTAACACAGTGGTAACTTGCCTTTTGCAGCGAAGAGTGGAACTAATAATCGGCTTTAATTTGTTTCGGTGCGGTCTGATCTGAGTGTTTGGGGGACCATTGCCCCTCCTTATTCAGTCATCATTCCCCTACATGCCCTAACTAAGATAGTGAGAGGGATGAGTTTCCGAATACGTCCCCCCTACCCCTCTTTACCCTCTCAGTGGTCAGGGCCCCCAGGAGCCATAGACTGACCTTTATCTGCATTCATAGTTCTGTGGTTGTTCAGTCCGGGTTGGGTTTTCTTCGTAGGGGACCGCGGATCCTGCACCTTCTGTTCACCCTTGTCCATGTTGCTGAGTCTTGTTTTTTGGTGGGGTTTCAGATGGTTGCCTCGGTTTGAGATTCCTCGCTTGCTCCCCCCGACGCCCAACAATTTTTCAGCTTCTTTTAGGGAGTGGAGTTGACGCTGTCCACCCTCCCAGGTATATTTTATGGATGTTGGATTTGAGATTTACTCTGCGCGCCAAACCGTGTTTGGTCCCTTTGTTTGTTTTGTCTTTGGCGGGATTCAGGAGTGAAGCTGGCATCTGGCTCCAGTATGTCTGACAGGGGCAGGAAGTGAGTGAGGTGCCCGAAACTCCCTGTGGTTAACCCCCCTTGGTTACAGGAATCCACCCAAATGTGATTGGCCAGCTGGCTGTCCAGCAAGGACAGCCATCCTGCTGTGGGATTGACAGCTAGTCTGGAATGAATGGGTTAAACCTGCATAAAAGGCGAGGCTTTTTTGGCTTGCAAGGCAGAGTCGACCACTGGATGAAGGAATCCGAAGAAGAACTTGGAAGAGATGCCTGCTGCAACTCCTGGGCCGTTGGTTTGCCCAGTGAAGCCCTGCTGCTGTGCTGAAGTTCCGAATTCGCCTCGACTAGAGAAGCCCTGCAAGGACGACTTCTCCCTTTGGGTTGGTGGGACCAATCAACTTTAAAGTAAGTCTGTCTGGGCATCCTCTCGAAGCTGGTTGCATTTCCACTGCAGTTGCTGCTAGAACTGAAGAGCCAGGGAGAGGAACACCAGGTTGTATGCATTGCTTTTAAGTCAGACCCAAGCGCTAGGAAGATCCTCCGGACTTCCCTGATGCAAGACTGACCAAGCCTGAGCCCCCTCAAAAGAGTGCTGGACCCCAAAAGCCAGGAAAGTCTGAAGTGGTATCCGAGAACCGCAGTGTTGCTATTTGCTGTCAGACGCGAGGAGCTGAAACACAGAAGGACCGCTGAATTGAAGTTTGCTCATTGCTGCTGCTGACCGTCCCATTGCAGAGCAGGAGTCCCCAGACGTCCTCCCTCTTGTCCCCACGACTGACGCACAGGAACAACCAGATCTGCAGGGCTGCAGAGGAACAGAAGCCAACTGGAACATTTTTTCTAACCAGACGTACTGTAAAGTCAAAGAGAACTTACCTCTTGTTGTGTAGCCTTACTTGCTCTCAGTTTAGACCTGTCTTGGTTACCTTGCAAAGTTGCTAAAGTTTTGCCCCTCACAAGCCTCTCAGCTTGTGGCCCTACCTTTGTTCTACCTTTCTACAAACATTTCTAAAAACATTGTGCAATACTTTTTACCTACCTACAAAGAAGATCTTCAGCTCCCCTTGACATTGTGCAATTAACATTGGCTGTCCTGGCTCCCTGAGTGACTCTTCTTACCTCTGATATTTTTGTATCGCAATATTTTTGCGGGCATATTAACACATGGAACCCTTTGGGTATCTCTACAAAATATCCCCACCAAAAATATCGCCGTACATATGGGCGTTTGTCTCGCCATAGGCGATATATTTTGGGGGGATAATTTGTAGGAGCGGGAGTTGCGGGGGCGATATTTTTATATCACAATATTTTTGCGGGGATATTAACACATGGAACCGTGCTCTGGCCTTTCCCCAGGAAAGGGTTAATTTACTCTGCTTAGGAAGGTTTTTAAAAGTACTTTCCAGTTTATGAATCATTTGTTAACCTTTGTTTTATTCCTCTATTTTATCTTTTTCACCAAACTCAGTATTGCTCTAAACGTACCAGTGATAAATCAATGTCCACTGTGTCCTAGCTATTTAAGTCTCCTGAGGGTGTAGGAAGCGTCTGTGTGCCATCCCCAATGGGTATCATCTGATTTAGAGAACTAAGAGTGTGTTTTGAAGTATATTTGTGTTACATGTTTTGCACCCTTTCTGAAGAAGGCTTATATAACTGTGAAATAAATCATTGTTTTATCAAGACACCTTGAGTATAAGTGTTTATTTGGATAATTGTGTGGTGAAACTCTGTGCCACAACATTACTGCTCACATTGACCCCTCTTGAGATAAGCCTGGCTGCTCAGCCACACTACCAACCTGTGTAGTTTAGTCTAAGGAGGTCAGGGTTTTTTTTTTTTTTTTTTTATTGTTTTTTATGTGTTTAATCATTAAGATTTTTTACAAAGTGATCATGTTGAGAAACAGATTCTCTTTTTCATGGATTCTTTAAACAAAAAAGTTCTTTTAGTTGCTAGGTGTCTGACAAGGGGGGTTTTGTGGCAGTAGAGCAGAGTTTACATATTTTACGATGTTAAAGGTTGCCAGTTGCCATTGTGTTCTGTCCCCCCCTATCAACTTAGCCCAACAATTTTCTTGGTCGCTTAAAGCAAACTCGCTTAGGATGTCCGGAAGATATGATGATCTTAAACCTCTGGTACTGGGACATTCAAGGATCAGGTGACGAATTGATTCCGTTGCTGATTGATCAGTACAAAAGCGACATTCTTTTTTCGATGATAAGCCTCTAATGAATAGGATTTAATTAGTTTGTAAGAGGTTCAATCTCGCTCTCATAATCAGGTCTCTCGCTGGTTTTGATGGAAATTTCTTAATGTAAGGCTGCACTTCGTTTAACCTCCTTGTATTTAGTGGCAAGTGCTGGATTTGTTTATTTTGCGATGATATTTCTTTGGTTTTAATCCAGTCCAGTTCTTTCAATTTCTTCTGGATTTGTGTTGGATTTATGAACAGAGTTTCTTCGTCGCATTCCACTGATGCTAGATATTCGCAATTCCGGGTACACCAGACCTTAACATTTTGTTGGTTCCACTTTTAATTTCTCTTAGTGTGAAGTTTTAAATTGACTGATCTTCTGCCATTCTGCATTTGTGAAATAGCATCAAGGAATTGATTTTTACTGTGCCTTCCAGTGATAGTAAACTTAGTTCCTGTTTTATCACTGCCATGGGGGTGGAGTCCGGCAGGGCTAGTATTGATCTCTAGAATTGTGCTTCAAGTTTCAGCCAAAATGTAGTTGGAAGAGTTGGCATTGCATCTGCTCTGTAAGTTAATGATGGAACAACCTTTTTTTTGTAAAATTCCAGCACAGGCAGCAACGAAAAGCGGCCAAATTTCCTGTTAATGGCTTTGCCCTGCCCAATCAGTTTCTTTACCTTCAGTGTTAAGTGCATCTGCATTGCATTTTCTTTTTTCGAGCTGTCCAAGATCACTCCCAGATATCTAAATTCCGGCACCTTTTCAATTGGTTCTTTCGTCAGGTGCAGTGATATCTTTTCCGATTTTTTGGAGCTAATCGAGATAATCATGAATTTAGTTTTCTTTTCGTTTATCTCCAAATTGTTTGTCCTCGTGTATTCCTCCAGGCTGTTCAGCTGCCGCTGCAATCCAACTGGAGTGTGATCCATTAAGATTAGATCATCAGCGTATAGCAGTCTATTTATATGGGCGCTTCCTATTTTGGGCGGAAAGCATCGAGTCGACAAGTTTACTTCTTGTAAATCACCCAAGAAGGCCAGGAAGAGCGCAGGCGCCAGGGGACACCCCTGCTTAACTCCTCTGGCCATTGGAATAGCTTTAGAAAGGAGACCTTGTGGAGTTAGCTTCACTTTCATGGTGGTATCTGCGTATAGCGCCTTAATTGGGTCCAGAATATCTTGTGGACATGCCCAGGCTTCCAGTTTTTCCCACTGAAGAATTCGGTCAACACGATCAAAAGCCTGTGTAAGATCAATGAAAATGACAAATGGCCTTAGGCCCCCTTCTAAGACTTTGCTCTTTAGGGCACTCAGTAACAGAATGTTGGCCGACGTCCCCAGGTTTTATTTAAAGCCCGTTTGAAGGTAATCGCTGCACAGAGCTGATTTTGCCCATAAGTTAAATTCCTCCAAGAGCAAGGAGCCAAAGACTTTTCCAATACAGTCCAATAAAGCTATTGGCCTGTAATTTGCCGGGTTGGCTTTGTTCCCTTTTTTGTAGACAGGTACCACAATTGAGGATTTCCATGAGGGTGGGATAGAATGTAGTGTTGCACATCTCTTAAAACTATCACTCAAGAGACTTGCCCACTCCGCAGGAAAGGCTTTAAGGTCTATGTTGGTTACGCCATCTGGACCCGGAGCTCTAGAATTTTTCAATTTCTTTATTTGTCTTATTTCTTTTTTGTCATTTAGAGGTCTCCACACTATTGGAATGGTCTCTTTAGCTGGTCTTGGCCATGTTTGTGTCTTCTCAAAAAGCGTTTGGAAGAAGTTCACCCATGTCCCTTCTCCGATGTTTGAAATAAACGCTGGCTCAGATGGAGAAGAGGCCGTTTTTAAGAGAGACCAAAACTCTCGGGTATTAGCTGTTATTGCAGTTATGATGTTCTCAGCGTCTTGTTGTATAAGGTCAAACGATGGTTATGAACCCAGGTTTTATATTCTCGTTGACCTTCGTTCGCTGCCTTAATTGCGAGTTGTGTACCTAGTTTACTGGCTTGTCGTTTCAAATTTTGCATTTCCCTCTTTTAGTCGCCACTTTTAGGTCATACCTATGAACATGTGATCTTTTGGGATCCTTATTTCCAGTTTTGTGGCTGTATACGAGTAACAATGGAAAATAGTCGATCTGTTTTTCAGAGGTAAGATCTGACTGGGTGTTGTACTTTGACCTAAGGTCACAGATCGCTGCTGCTGATAGCTTCAGTCTTGTGCGCTGATTGTTGATACATAATGGTAATTCCTCCGTAGATTTTACCGTCCTTTTTCTGGGCCACGTTGCACAGAGGAGATTGTGGTCACTAGCTGCTGTTTCGATTACTTCAAATGCTGTCACAACTGATAGCAAGGTTGTGGATATGAAAATGTAATCTATTGTGGCCCTTGTAGACTCTTTTCTCCAGGTTGGCAAGCGAGAGGGATCTGGGAACACACTGTCTATATTGTGCATTTCTCTAGATTTCATCAATTTGAGCCAAGCCGTACCTCTTTTAGCTGTTGCGCTCGTGGAATCGTGGGGTACTAGCTTGTTTGAAGCTTGTATGCACGTGGCGTTGAGGTCACCACAAATCAAAAGGTAGGGTGCCAAATGGACACCTATGGCTTCGTCAATTGCACTTTCCAGCTTTTAAAGGTACTCTAAATCAGTGAGCGTCGCCGGGTTCCAATAGGTGTTTGCAATTATAATTACTGGTGGCTCACCTTTGTCTCCTTTCTTGATACCCTCTAGCCATATGGCCTTGACCAATAGCAAAGAAGGGTTACTGATCAAAGTTTTTTCCAAAGTGCAGCCACTTCCCTGTCTACAGGCTATCAGTAGCCCTGAAGATGGTCGTCCCCTCGGTCCTTTTTTTGCTGGTGAGAACGCTATTTCGTAGCCATTCAATGTTGGTGCTTGTGTTAACCACGTTTCTTGGAGGCACAGTAGATCGTAGTCTGCTAATTTTATAGGTCCTTGTGCTGTCAAATGAGTATGGCCTCTGGTGTTCCATGAGCCTATACGGAAAATGTGCCTGTGTGTTGCTTCTTTGTCGTTTACGCCGCTCTTTAGATTTTGATCGTTGGGTTGCTATCTCTTAGATTCCCTTTGGAGGGCTTTAGGTAGCCAGGACCAAATGCTGTGAGACAACTTTGACTCTGGATTGGGTCCGTTGTTGTCTTTGGCTGCTACTTTCTTTATGGTTCTCGTTATCGAACTGACTTTGCTTTTATCACTTCCTCTTCTGGCACTTCTGTTATCTTGCGTCTCATGCTTATTGTTGTCCACGCTCTTGTCATCTTCTTCTGAAATTTGTACAAAGTGACGATCCTGGATAGGTCCACGAAGTACTGTTTCGTTTCTGTCTTTTTGGGCCGGGATCTCTTCCTCTTGGTTTCCAGATTTGGTGGGTGACCTTTTTTCATGTCGAGTCCCTCGCCGAACTGACTTGGAGTTTCTTGTTCTTAATTTAAGCTCCTCGTCGCGCCTGATTTTTGGCGTCAAGGCTATCGACCTTGACGAGTCAGCAATGTCATAGCCCATTCGTAACAGCGATTTGGTCTCTTCTTTTAACAGGTCGCGCACCCTTTTGGAAGAGAGGTATAGGTGAGATATGGCCTTTTGATGTGTCTTGCTGGGGTCGACAATCAATAGGTCATCCGTTTTAATAGATCTTAGTTTCGGGATAAAGGCGAAGAGCCTTAGAACTGACCCTCTATTCAGAATCCCGTCATCTTCGTTCCCTAGGATCTGTTCCAATTTGATCACCCATCTCTTTTTCTCGGGGTCAGTCTCCTTTATTTTGATGATCTCCTTTTTTCTTAGTGGCTGATCATTTCCCCTTTTCTTCTCATGCCTCCTGTTTTCACCTGTTACTTTATGCGTGTGATAAATACTTGGCGAAGCTCTGTTAGACCTTTTTCATTCTCGAGGGTTCTCCTTTTGATGTAATTCCCGGGACTTCCTCCTGATTTCCCTCGGGATAGATTCTTGTGGTCTCGCCTCTTGCATGCGATTGCAGTATTCCGATGTACCTTGAGTCCATCCATCCTTCTTAGCTTTCTTCTTACATCGCTCTTCCAATGTTAAGAAACCGTCAGCTTTAGTTTTTTCTCTAGGCTCCTTTATCTGTAAGGAGGTCGCAAGTGTGGGAGATGAAATAGCCTCCCCTCTATTTTCATCCATTATATGTTGGCTTAAATTCATCATTTCCTTGTCTGCCAGGAAATCTTCTACCGACCTTGGGGAGCCTGCAGGTCTAAGAATGACCTTGGGATTTTCAGTTTGTGGTTCAGTTTCTTTCTTCTCATCCATGGTCAGTTTAGGATCACCTTTGTTGGTAGTACACGCTGTGGATGTAGAGGATGTAGTAGCCTTCGTGATGAGCACTTTTTTAAACATTGGGGCTAATGGAGTTTCATTGCCCGCCAGCACGATCGTACTTGTACGTTCTTTCGTAGTTGCTTTTGTTGTTTTCTCACCGGTGGTTTGATCACGTTGTTCCAATGTTACTTTTCTACATTTTATTGCACTTAGGTTGTTATTTGTCGACTCTTCTGTTATACACTCCTTCATATTGCTACTGCACCGTCCCCAGATACTTGTATTTTTTGTCCACACGTTGTTAGTCTCCTCAGTCAGATCAATTTTTGTTTCTGTTTGAGTGCTGCTAGATATTTTAGTTTCCAGGTGTATCAAATCGCCTTGTGTGGATTTGTCAGAGGAGCGTGATACTAGCCTACCTGAGAGCAGCGCAGCCTCCAGTTGCTCTCGTGCCAGGATATGAGCCTCTAGGCAGATTAGTTTATTGTTCATTGTAGTTTGAATATTGGTTTGGTCTTTTTAAACTGTCACTGATTGTTTCATATAGCTTTAAGAATGGATTTAAAGCTATTGTAATTGCTGACATTATCGAAAGCATGTCACCTTTCTTCGTTGGTGTGTCTGGAGGTGACAGGTTTTGTGGGCCGTTGCTTCTTGTTTTCTCTTGGAGTTCCTGTATCCTGGGCTGTCTCATCGGTTGGTAGATGCCCTGGCTCCACACTGCCCCAAAAGAGTGTCTTCGAGGATCCTGTGGTCGTACATTTTCGTTTATGGTTAAAGAACCTATTAAAGGTAAGTTTACATTTTCTTTACTACTTTTTTGAGGTCTTTGTTGAAGGTTCTCCAAGCTTGCAGGGTCTTTTAGATTTACTGGGGTGAATGTCCCCTTGTTTGTCACTGACTTTTTTACAGGTGTTGTATTTGTTCCTGTGTTCATGTTTTTCTCACAAATTCGATCTTCAGTAAGGGGCTTGTCGTTTTGTGCCATGATCGCAGGATCTTTTTGACTTACTGGAGTTGAATTCAAGTTTTCAGGACCTGGGCTTTGGAAGGGTGCTGTGGTTGCTCCTATAGATCTGTTTTCCTCGCAGATGCGTTTTTCCGTGCGGGACGCTATAGAGGATGAGTCTTTAGGGGCTACGAGTGTGGTAGGATCTTCCTCTGTTATCTGTGGGCCTGCTTTTGTTTGGGCTGTCGCATCGCCCCTTGACAGTGTTGCATCGTTGATTTGGCTGTTTGGAGCAGAGCTCAACTTTGATCCCACTTTCTTGCTTGGTGTCAAAGGCCTTTCCATTAGTTCCTCGGGTCCCATGTTTTCTTCTCCTCTTGTAATGTCTGGGGGGTCTCCCAGAGGAGTAAAGTTTGTTTGAGGCTCTGGCTCATCCGTTCTACGATGTTTCGAAAAAGGCCAGCAATCCTTAACCGCCTGGAGGATTTCTGCGTCTGAAAGTTCCTCTATCAATGGCCTGTGTGTTTTGTGGGAAGGTTGGAAATAGTTTTTTAAGTTATTTCTTTCATTTCGATCCCCCATTTTGCTCTTTGAGCATGCTATTGTTTTGGGGCCCCCCGCGGGATATCGCTGGATTTGGTGCTTTTCCTTTTAAATTTCTTTTAGGTGCTGCTTTGTTGTTACTCAAAGAGTTCCTGTTATTCTGTCTTTTCCTAGGTTTTCCCCTATTTACTGTGTCAACCTGTTGCCTTTTTCTTTTTAGGCATTTGTTTCTTTCAACCGCCAGGGAGTCCGGGGCTCCTGGCTCCTGCTCACTCTGTCGGGTTCACCTGGTCGGCCCTGACCTCACAGGGTACCTGGGGAAGGTGGATCATGGCTTCAACCAAGACTTTTCGTCCTGCAAACTCCTAGATTTGCTTTGGATTTGTAGGAGGGGCCCTCGGGAAGAGCTCCTTTCCTTCTTCCAAGTTTGTGTTTGGAGGCGGGGCTCTAGGGGGCAGCCCCCCCTCGTGAACTTCCACGGCCCTCGATGGCGTGAACTCCTTGATGGGGATTCTATCCCTTCCCTGCGCCTCGAGCAGCTTCCGAAATGCATTTGCCTGGGGTTGCGGAGTCGAGGCGGGGGAAGCCCTCCCCACTCTCCCCCTCGTCCTCCGCTGCTTCCGGCTCCACTCCGTGCCCCTCCTCTTCTCTCCGTAGGCAGTCCCAGTTACCACCACCACCGTCGCCAAGTTAAGAGCCACCAAACTGGTGGGCTCTGAGTCACCAGCCACGCTGGGGGAGGGCAGCGCAGGATTATGCTGATTGGGCGGGGGGGGCTACACTGGAACCTTTGTCTGTATCGCGCTTTGTATGGGGGACAATGTTAGTTTTGAATGGTTCGTGCTTTCATTAGGGAGCGTGATAACAGTTTTATGAGGCAATTGTGATCGCTCACCTCTTTTTCCAGAGACTGGCTTGGCAATCACAACATCCGAGCCTAGGCGTAGTCGAGAACTGCGTAGTCTCCTGATGTCGTCTTCAGCTTCACACACGGAAGGTATAGGGATCATTCCTCCATGCCTTCTTGCCTGCAGGACTGCAGGACTGCACCTACTCAGCACCTACTCCGCTCTGCTCCGCTGGAGAATGGGGTTTTTGACTGTTGAGTTTGCTCTGCTTTGCTCCACCCACAGTAGACACTGCAAACAGACTGCTCCAGAGTAGACTGCAGGACTGCACCTACTCAGCACCTACTCCGCTCTGCTCCGGTGGAGAATGGGGTTTTTGACTGTTGAGTTTGCTCTGCTTTGCTCCACCCACAGTAGACACTGCAAACAGACTGCTCCAGAGTAGACTGCAGGACTGCACCTACTCAGCACCTACTCCGCTCTGCTCCGCTGGAGAATGGGGTTTTTGACTGTTGAGTTTGCTCTGCTTTGCTCCACCCACAGTAGACACTGCAAACAGACTGCTCCAGAGTAGACTGCAGGACTGCACCTACTCAGCACCTACTCCGTCAGGGTTATTGTAGTGCACCCAAAGGGTACTGCATACAATCTTGCCTAACACGGTGTGACTGCTCAATGGTACCCAATTTCATCATCTTCAGCTCATCCGGGCTGATTTGTTTCTGGGCTTCGGGCAGCCTGTATGGTTTCAGTCTTATGACTCTGCCTGGATTGGTGTGTATTGTGACAAATCCTTCGATGGCTTCACTTCTCTCTGAGGGGAGCCCCTTCCCATTAGGCCAGGGAGGAGAGGCCGCTACCAGATAGTCCCCCTGGGTGGTACTCTGCAGGTGAATCTCATGGCGAGAGACTCCCCCTTTGGACATAAGGTCAAACATGTAGGGAGAACTTGGTATAACAATCCACATCCAACACGTTGCACACCTTCCTAATATTTAGACCCCATCACCTTAACCAATATTTCCATGTACCTCTGCAAACCTGAAGATTCACCATCTACTAACAGTAGATCCAGGTATTGCTGCAGTGCCTGGATAGCTGACAAAACGAAGTGCCTGACTCATTGAAGTGTTTTATAATGGCGCAATCCCATAGGAAAAAGTTCCATGAATCCGGCCCTAAATGTATTGAGATGAGGTGGCTCAAGAGAGGTTTAACAATTACCACAGAGCCACTTAAAACAAGGACTGATGTTACACAAGGGTGGGAAAAGCCCTATAATAAGGAAACTGAAGAAGGACTCGGCATCTTCTACAGCAGACGCTAGGAGTCTGCGTCAGTTACCCGGGAAGTTCAAACCGGGTAAGGGGAGTAAGAAGGCGAGGCGTGGCTGATTCTGAAGCAGCAGATGAGCCAACATACAATGGACTCCTACTGGGACCACCGAAGGAGTGGCAGTCCCCCACTAGTTATGAGCTGGTCCGCCGGGTCCAAACGGGTACCGTTTCTGAGTGGGGAGCGAGAGGACGAGACGTCACAGATTCTGAAACAGCGGGGCTCAGGAGCCCAGCTGGAGAAAGCAGCCGGTCGGATCAGAAGGGAACTAGAGAGGCTGGCAAGAAGAACCACAAACCTTGGAAGAGCCAGTGAGGCATCCCATTTCTTCTTGTATACACCTCTGGGATCCTGCTAGTACACTAGTTAAAAGTGGAAGAACGCAGTTGAGGCTGCGGGGTCTTCTGCACTGTGAACAAAGCCCAGGAAATTAGATTTTCCCAATTCCATCTAGCTTTGGAAACCAATTTCTGGAGTACGTATTTCATCGTTTTGTTGAAGCGTCTAGGTCGTCAGTTTGGGGATGATTAATGGCGGTTCGTAGATACGGATCAACACAGCTCTTTTATCTCGTTCATCAACTTCGACATGCAACTGCTCCCCTGATCTGTCAGAATTGCTGCAGGAAATCCCACTCTTGTGAAAAATGGGATGAGTACCTTAAGTATTGCCTTAGTGGGGTTACTTTGCATCACAAATACCTCTGGATATTCGGTTGTGTAGTTGACGCTGACCAGGATATATTGTTAGCCTGATTTGAAGGGGTCCATTGGCCCTATTATGTCCATAGCGATTCCGTGGAAGAGTTTATCAATGATTGGTAACTGCTGCCATGGGTACATCATCCAGAGTGGTCTTCTGACAGAATGGGCATCAGGTGCAACATTTTTGGTCTCTACATTCACTCCTTGCCAATAGAACCGCCTAAGAAGGGTCTGATTAGTGTTTTCCAGCCACTGTTAGAGTGGACTGACTACAGCATTGCTTTCCAGGAGGGTTTTGGTACTGCTAATTACTGATAGTTGATAACGTCTCCTCTTGGGTTTATACAGGCATAAATAGGAGTCTTTGTCCTTCTATGAAATGACGACTATTAAAGGACCTGTTCTTGTTCTCTGAAACTAGTTTCTTCTGGGCTTGCTCCAGGAGTGGATTCGTCTTCTGTTCCTCCGCAAACACCAATGAAGCTGGGGCTGGGACATCAGACCATGGCAATTCTGCTTCTTGTGCCCTGGCCATTTCACCGGACCTGGCTTTGGCTTGGTTGGTAGGGTATAGAGTTTTGACTTCCTCTTTAGCCAGTACTGCTATTTTCTCACATCTAGGTTTTGGTGATAGGTTGGCCTTACTTCTGAATGAATGGTGTATTCCCGAGTTTCAGCAGTATTACCTTGATCTCTCCTGTTAATCTTGGTCAATCACTTCCGCTCAAATCTCTAGGAAATATTTATGGGCCAATCTGGATTTTGGGGCCACTCTTCCATTGTTCCCTCCGCTATCTCCATCTTTAGTCTGTTCCGAACCATTCAGGGCTTTGGGGAGGGATAGCCACTTCTTCATTCCATATTAGTCCCTCCCTGTAACTTCTTTTGCGACTCCGGCAAGTACGGGCTGGCTCCCCACCAGTCTCTTCATTCTCTGCATCTTGGATGGAGATGGGTGACCTCTGTCTCAGGCTCTAGCAGAGGCCACAATGACATCACATGCCACAGGTATCACTCCAAGACTCAGACTAAAATGCACCTTCTCCCTAACCAAGGCAACCCTGGACCTGGGTTAGTAGATGACAAATGTAAACACCCTAGTGCCTAATCTCTTTCATATACTGGAAGGGAGGACCTAAAGCCTGGATGCCTTTGCTGCCTTTTGTTTCTAGCTGTCCCTACTCTATCCAATGGTTAGTGTTCTATAAGGGCAGGGATTGGTCCTGGCATTAAGCCTGTTATATTAACTCTGACATCTGTCACGCTCACCCTCTCCTCTCTTGCTTTTACAAAGCTCCTCCTCCAACTCCACCCTCACTTCACCTTCTCCTCCTGCTCTAACCCTCGAATGTCACTCACTTTTTCTGGGCCTCACATTTTGATGTTACTCCTCCTCGCTACTGCTCCCTCCTCGTCACTACTGCTCCCTCCTCCACACTGCTGCTCCCTCCTCCATACTAATACTCCCTTCTTCAAACCACTAATAGACAGTTACTCCCTTTGCTCTGTATCAGAAGCTTCACAAACATTCCCTACTCCACTAACACTCGCCACACTACCACTCACTCACACTGCAGTACCAATTCCACTCTTTAGCAAATACCTCATCTTCTCCAGAAAATGCCGCCTCCCTCCTGCTGGTCTCTTGGTTGTCCACCTCTGTCCTTACCCGGGTACCCACTCTTCCTCCTTCCCTTCATGTAGGGGTCTTTTATCCCTCTTCTGCTGGCATTGGGCTGCGGTCGCTTTAGGCCCTATTTTCCCCACCCTGGGTGTGTCAATCAATCGAAAAGTCACAAATAGTAGGCTAAGCCCTGCCCACTTGTCTTGCGTCGGTCCACTGCAGGACATTAACGCCCCGGGAAGGTAATTGTTCGAGCTTGTGTTTTGGGGACTTATTCCGGGTGCTCCTGCGATATGTAACACAGAGAAGGGTTCCCCCTTGGTCCCTGGAGGGAGAGCGATTGTTCAAGTCTTTTTTCGGGCTTGTCGGTCTCCTCCATTAGCACTGTGCAGTCCTTCTGCTGGCCGCATCTCAATGTGGCTGCCCCTTTCAGCTCTTTCTTTCGCTGTGGCTCGTTGGCATCACCAGACCATGTAGGTGCCACAACTTCCTTTTCTCATTTTGGGGCTCTCTGCAATTTAACGCTGCTGTGGCCTAGATATGAAAGCATTTCTCGCTTTTATGCACTAGTGTATGCTACTGTGTCAGGATACATGCTGAGATATTTTCGCTTTGTTTCAGGCTGGAACAAGAAATGGAAAAGCACTTGCAAGTATCTGAAATTAGAGGCATGACTTGAGATGGAGATGTACAGCTAAGAAACATGCTGGCAAAAGGGTGGGGGCAGAATTTGGGGCCCTCTTGACTGCTTCTGTCATGGTCTTGTCAAGAGGCGACGGCAAACCCTATCAGCTGCGGGTGGGAGCCGTAACAGGGAGAAATACAGAGCCAGTCCTACTCCAGAGGCGGAAGATAGCAGCTTGGAGAGCCCTAGTTCCTCTTCCCTCTTGCATATACGTGTTTGGGCAGTACCACTGCTGATCATCCCATATCTCTTGAAAAAGATGCAGGCCAATCTGTTATTGTTTCAGAGAACATGTATCAGCCGCCTTGGTGGTTTATCCGCGACAAGGCAGGCCACTGGAGTCTTGCATATCCCCTGGGGCGGGAGAGAGGGGAAAGAGAGAAAGGGGAGCTGGGAGACTCACACGTGCATCTCAGTCACGTAGCAGCTCCCTGACATGAACTGGTGCATTTTGCAAAGCAGACAGCTGATCTGTGGTTTAGCCGAGGAGCAGCTCCATTACAGGAACTTGGACATTATTCCACACTGGACGACATTTCCAGGAGCCAGTGGTCCTGCGATAAAGAGGGACAGGATTTAGCTCACTTTTCAAGTATTTACCAATATGTAAGACCTCCATAGCGGGTAAGAGCATGCACCATTGGCAAGGGGAACCTGCAGGGGAGAACCAACAGTAGCTGGGCGTGCACAGGGGGGGGCAGGCACTGGGAATAAAACAAGAGCCAGGAAACAGAAAGGTGTGGGTTGTTCGGGGGGGGGGGTTCCGGAAGAGGAGGAGTGTTAGGCAAAGTTTGCATGCAGTACCCTTTGGGGCCACTACACAATTAGGACTACAGGTGTAAGCAAAACCAACCTTTGGTATAAGTCTGTACTACACAGTTTTGTGGTAGCGTTGCTGAGCAGCCAGGCTTATTTCGAGAGGGGAATGTGAGCTGTAAGGATTTTACACAGAGGTCTAGAATTACAAGTATTCAAACAAACTCTTACACTCAAGGTTTCTTGATAAAACACTTATTAATTTATTTCACAGTCAGCTATAAAACATTCACTAGAAGGAGGCAATCTATATCACACAAAAATATACTTCAATACTTCACACGTTCAGGCTCTGAGGCACTTAAACTACTTTGAAGGATGAGCAAAATGGCATTCAGAGTGTTTGAAGTAGGAGCAAAAAGGCATAGGTTAATAAAAAGAATATTACAGTTATTCTTAAACAGTGCAAATAGTTTGAGTTCACCAGAGGAGTCAATTCAATGCAATAGGTTAGTCCAAACTCAATGGGCTAAAGTTTTGTATAGGATAGGCAGTTCCTGTAGTTAAACGGAAAAGTCTTTGCCAAAGTTCTCAGAAGTAGTTCGTAAAAGAAAGATTCTTATGTTGGGTCCCAAGCTGACTAGGCCTGCAAGTTGCCAAAGTTTCAAGCATTTTCGCAGTGAGAGGTAAAGTCTCTCGGTCGGGTTTTCACACTACCTTACGATGAAGAAAAAGATGCAGCTGAAGACTTCTGTTCCTGGCAGTTCCTGCAGATCTCGCTGTTCCTGAGCCTCAGTCGTGGAGACAAGAGGGAGGATGTCAGGGGACTCGTGCACTGCACTGGGACAGGTCAAAAAGCTGGCAAAGGCAAATCTTGAATTCCGTTAGCTGTAGACAAGCACACAAACTGATGTCCCTCTCCCTGGCTATTAGGTTTCCTGCAGCACTCTGAGGAAAATACAACCAGCTCAGAGAATGGTATCCAGGTGGCTTACGAGTTGATAGGTCCCACCAACTCAAAGGGAGAATTCGTCCTTGAAGGGCTTCTCTGTCGAGATGAACTAGGCGATTCAGACCTGCAGCAGGGCTTCACCAGGCAAACCAACGGTCCAGGAGTTGCAGCAGCCATCTTTCGTTCCAGTGGTCGACTCTGCCTTCCAAGCCAAGAGACTCGCCTTTTATCCAGTTTCCTCCCATTCATTCCAGCTTAGCTGCCAATCACCCAGCAGGGTGGCTGTCCTTGCCGGGCAGTCAGCCAGCCAATCACGCCAGAGTGCATTTGGGTCTCCTAGGAGACTAAGCGAGTTTCGGGCACCTCCCTCACTTCCTGCCCACCCCAGACGCTTGGGCGTCAGAGGCGGTCTTCAGTCCTGAAGCCTGCCAAAGGCGATTAAACAAAGGGACCCAACCTGGTTTGGCGCACTCTAGAAGGACCTTTCCAAAAAGAAATGGTGAAAAAAGAAGACCGTGACCTGTTTAAACAAAGGAGGCTCAGACGCCATCTTGAAAAACATGGCTCCCGCGATTTAAGGCGGTTGTAAAACCACTGCCACCAGCCATTTCGAGATGAAAGGGTAGCATTTGACTGCTACATGAGTTCCTAGACATAGGGGATAATAAGTAACCCCTCCAGCATTCTATTGTAAAATAGGGTGTGCTGGATCTAGGCATTTGGAAAGACTAGTAAAGTCGATTTCACTTTACTTTCTCAGTAGTTTATCCCAGAGAAGGTATTTAAACCTTGGGACAGCCTAAAAGGCTTCCCTGTGTCACTGCCCTGAGGGTGCGGTGTGACACAAATGAAAAGATGATGCCTATGGAGTTTTCTAAAACCCCACAATCAAAGAACACAAGAGTAAAACACATTCAAAATACATGAGAGAGTGGGAAAAAAAGGCTCACTCTCTCCAGGTAAAAAAATCAAGTCCTCAAAATCCAGCAAAGTTGCTGGGGGTCTCTAAGGTGAAGGGAATTAGCACATTTATGAGAATTCTCCCTAACAAGGAAGAAGAGGAATAGTAGTAGTAGTAGTGGTGTGAAGGGGGGAGCAGTTGTGGTGGGAAGAGTAGCAGTGCAAAGAAGGGGAGTTGTAGGAAAAAGAGCGAGCAGAGGTTGGAGGAAGGGTGAGTGAGAGAAACATCTGAGGGGCAGTGGAGGAAGTAGCAGGGATAGGGAGAAGAGAAGGTGGGTGGTGGAGTGAAGAGAGTAGAAGGAGGATGAGAGGGGGACAGAAGGAAAAAGGTAGAGCACAAACAATTAGTCTTTTCTCTCTCATGCCCTGAGTGGGGCTTGAGCGTGCGGAAGGCACACTACCTCGACCGCTGGAGCTAACGAGGGGAGTAGAGTAGGCCACATGTAGAAAGTCCCTGGGGGAGTTGTTTAGATGAGCCATTTACCTTAAGGACATCATCACAAGACAGACAGAACTTAAACAGTGGGGCTCAATTATCAAAAGATGCTAACCTGGGAAGTACGGACTTGCTATCTCTAGAGGATAGAGGGACGACCTTTGGAACCAGTTTGCAGCATATCAATAAAAACTGTTGAACCTTGAACTGTTGTTTGGAGTTGTTGTTATTGTGGTCATCTGTGACATGGGCATGTGTGTATTATATGCCTCCTAAAAATATGAAAACTTATTTAGAGCTGAAGAGGGACAGCCTTTATGCAGTCTTGGTAGATCTAAAGACTGCTTTTGATTCTGTGGAATGGACTAAGCTGTTGGAGACACTAGTGAAAGTAGGGGAATTTATTAACGCCATTTGGCTGATTCACCAAGACAACTCTGCGACAATACGTTATGGAAAAGAGAGTGAACGCACCAAATAATTTTGGGTGAAAGGGGAGTGAGACAGAAATGTGTTTTTGCACACACAACCTTTTCCCTATTTATTAACGATTTGAACTATCTAATTAAGGGGACTGAGGAGGATTATATCCAGATGAATTTCACTCCCATCCTTGTTGTTTTGTTTGCAGGTGATGCTGACTTTTTGGCCACAACAGAAGTGGCCTTGGCTAGGGGATTGACTGCTTTTGTGCAATATTGCCATGCAAAGAGCTGGGTAAAGTCTCTGGCATTGGGGGAAGAACTCAAAATGTTCACAAGGTGTATGGCTAGATGGCGTGAGAATGGAGACCGTTCCCTATTTCGATTGTTTAGGTGTACGGTTTTCAGCATATGGTCAACTCTAGGCAAGTATTGCTATCTTGCAGCAAAGGGCAGGGGGCATTCTTCATTTTCATTGGTACTTTGTGGCCCATTCGATAAAGACCCATTATTCTTTGGCTGTTTCTGCTGCCATCTATGGGGCGCAAGCTTGGGATTGCCCATTGTGAGAAACCTGAGGGTGTGCTTGCATCTATTTCCCTTGGATCCTCCGCACAGCTGGACAGGGAAGGCCATCGCTTCTGGATCCTGACCCTCTCACATCCCCTCCCCACCCCAGGATCACCTGTGTGTAGTGTTCTTGGGGAATGGGAAGGAAGAGTCCTCAGGTTAGACTCAGTATTTCCCCTTCCCCTTTCCAATTTGTGGTGAACCCGTATTCCCAGAAACCGCTTTGGGATATTGTCACCCTATTCCCTTTGGTCTGAAAAACATTAGGAAAAATGACAAGCCTCAAACACACAGAGGGAGGATGAAAAAGAATAAGGTGTCCGTGGGTGAGACATGGTATCCTTTTTTCCTTATTAAGAACCAACCCAACCCTTCTGCAACATTCATGGGCCGTTATAAGCCAACTCCCCTCATTTCTCCCCAATTGACATTTGACAGTACTTAGGCGAAGAAGAGGCAACCAAGAGCAATGAATACTATGCTCTTTTATCACTCTGGTACTGGGACGAGGAAGATGCCTGGTAGTAGCTGTGAGAATCAGGAAAGTCCCTTAACTATGGTCAGGCAAACATAATTGAAGCACACCTGCACCCTGTTGGAGGGCTGCAGGTGTATAAAAGGAGAAGAAGGCAGCAACACAGTGGGAGGGAGGGCGTGCGAGGAGAGAGAGCAGAAGCAGAAAATGGCTGTCACTAGCAACTGGGAACCAGATGGGAGCAGAATGCTTAGACGCTGAGAACCACAGAGAAAGGTGCTTCATGGAAGCGTAGTGTGAAAGCTGTGAATCCCTGGAGCCGACCGAGTGAGCTGAAGGGAGCCTGGCAGGAAGGCTGTCCCCTTCCTTTCTACTTAAGGTGCTCATTCCCTGGTGTTGTATGAGAAACACCAGAGTGTCTGATGGGCAGAAGGTGTAGACCAGACGCGGAATACAGTAGGCTGGGTTATCTGCGCTGCAGCCCCAACTGACAAAGCGATCAGTGAGTTTCTCATGCAAGTGAAACCCGGTGCACAAGCGTGTAAAGTCTATTAATCAGAAATACTTTGTATCGGAGTGGTCACGTGCTGTAACTGAGCACGTTTATGTTTCCGGTCCTTTTGTTGTCAATTACCAAACTATTAAGAATACTTTGTATTGGATTGGTCGCGTGTGTCAAGAAACATGTTTTCCAAGGTCTCCGAACGCCAGGCAAGTCAATTTAAGTGAACAAATATTTAACAATCAATAAAGCAAAATTGAACTAATGAAATCTGTAATTATTCAATACCAAACTGAAACAAAGCTTTATAAACCATGAGAACTAAGACATTGTGAACCCGAAAGGGAATTAAATATTGTATTAAAAATAAGTAAAAAACTTTCATGTTGAAATAAATACAACTTCAAAGAATACTTAAACAAAAGAATATAACCTTGAAGAACGCATGCATTAAAGTATGTGGAACTCTGGAGTGAATGCAACTTCAAAGTACAAAACCAAACAAAGGTGTTCAAACTTGTTTACAGTGGAACTTTCAATAACAGAAAGAAACATTAATACCAAGTTGTGTGGAACTAACAAAAGGAAATATTTGTATACAGAAATAATTGAACTGTGGAAATTAAAATTAGCAAGACAAAGATACTTTCCTTTTTGAATTGTGGTACTCAACAAAATTAACCCTTGTGGAAGGGAACCCTTAAAATTTGAGCCATTTTGCTGGCGTGAGAACAGAGTCTCAAGGTGCCTTTGTGCTTGAACTATTGTACTTAAAGCTTGGGGAAGGGCACCCCGAATCTTGATTGAGAATATATTACTTTGAGTCCAGAGACGGGAAGGGAACTGAAAGTAAGCTGTGAGCTGGGAGAAGCTCAGGACTTGAAGTTGAACACTGTTTCTTTTGACTTTGATATGCCTATACATTTGTTAACTGTAGTTGTGAGTGCAAGGATAGGTTCTGGACACACACAACCTTTTAAGTTGAACTATTCAACTCAGACTTTCCTTAGTTTCATGCAGATAGGCAAACCCCACCTTAGCATAGGGCAAGTAAGGCTTTCAATCATCCTGACAATTAAGTTAATAAATTATCTTATTTTGAATTCTGAATCCGTTGTCTGTGTCCTGCTTGATGATGCCTTCACACCATCCACAAAAAAAGAATGATTGCTGAGGACAGACTTTTGAGGCAGCTATTTCACTTGGGACTAGCCATGCCAATTACAGCGATGATGCTTGAAATTGATGATCGTTCGATTGGTATTGTAGTGATCTTTAAAACTCTTCTTTGGCCTCAGTTGTGGCTCAACTCCTTGGCAGGGGTGAACATATATGCAAACTAAGGAGGTTCCAGAAGGTGGAGACCCCTGTCCTTGGTTCGCCCCCTTGAAACCATTTATTCACGTATACCTTTCACATCTGTTGTTTTTATCCAGAGGCAATGGAGAAAAGGGATGCATGGGTGTTTTTTAAATTTGTAGTTTAAGTATTTATACTTGGACAAAAAAATTGAAAAAGCCGGTATCTTGGTAAGGGCTTATTTAGAGAGGAACACATCTTAAGGCAGAGGGGAATATCTGAGTTTGATGTTGCCTCTGAACTCCAGATTACTTAATCTCTATGTGTGGGTTACCCGTAGTTGGCGTTAACCTACAGGTGTGATAAGGGGGATATTAAAGGATAGTTCCGGGACTTTTTTTTTATTGTCCCTACGGTTCGGCCATGTGTTTTTAAGCATAACTCGGTAGATCGTAGAAAACTTTCCTATGGACCTTACCCGACTTTTTGTCCATTAACGCACTCGAAATCAGCCGCCATTTTCTGATAATCCTATCATTTCCCCCCATCGCCCTGGCTCACCTGCTTTTGCGGCACTAAATCAAATCCCCCGCCCCTGAAACAGACTTTATCAAAACATTCATATTCCCCCCCTCTATCCGTGACGTGACTGAGCTGCGTAGGCAAACGCGCCCAGGCGTCTTCTACGCGACTCCACACAGAACCCGGAAATCAACACAGATGAGCTCACACAACACAGCGCGCCACAATTCGGAATATGAAACTGTGGTTTAAAAGCAAACGGCAAGATTGTACATTTGGCAAAGTACATTTATTTGACATCAAATGTTTTGAGAATATTCAGCGATTTGCATTTTTCTTTGGTCTCGATCCAAAATAGTTAGTTTGTTTTGAGGCACGCGATGTTCCTTTGCTGTACACAGGGTCTTAGATCAGCTCACAATACAGCGCCACAATTCGGAATATGAAACTGTGGTTTAAAAGCAAACGGCAAGATTGTACATTTGGCAAAGTACATTTATTTGACATCAAATGTTTTGAGAATATTCAGCGATTTGCATTTTTCTTTGCTCTCGATCCAAAATAGTTCGTCTTGAGGCAAGCGATGTTCGTGTGCAGTACACAGGGTGTTGGTTTACGATAAAATAAGCTCTTCGGTCGCACTGATAATCGCATGGCTGTTCCAACAACGAGGCACTAGGCCACCACAACGGTCTGTATGTTGCATCTAGCCGTTAGTACCGCGTAAGGGCATACTTGTACTTGGCGATCGTCCCATAAAATGGTCAGGGTGGTAATGTTGTTCACGCGGAGAAGCAACTGGCGGTTATAAAAGCCATCCGCCGGTGTCTGGTACTCGTGACACATACAATAATGAAGGATGTACCTGTTTTAAAAACATAAAAAATGAAATTAGTCTCACCATCAGATCTTTATTAAAATTATTCATTTTATATATTAGGTCGGGAAATTATTTCATAGCTAGGACAGTGCAACTGGGTATTATACGTCAAGGGGGGGCTGTGGGATACTGAGACAGTCCCCCAGTGCAGGGGTTGACAGGGAGGCAGTGCAGGTGGAGAGTGGAAGGGCCCAGGACCGAGGTCGCAGACAGTGGACCAGTTGTAGCAGGGGAGAGGGAGGGAGAAAGCAGAAGCAAAGAGGAAGGTTTTGAGGTGCTTCCGTAAAAGGAGATGGTTCTCCTCAAGATAGTGCGCGGTACAAAACAATATGCCACATAGAACGAACAAGTACAACTTAACCCGTCTTTAAAGCTACTGTATAGTAATTAAATTGCGGTATAAACTCATCTAAAGAGTTACTTACATTATATTTGCATTTTCCATTGTGTCTGTGCGTAGGGCAGCCCCGAAATACCACTCCTTCTATGCCGACGTTATTTCTTCTAATGAACGAACATTAAATGGCTTTCGTTTCTGAAATTATATTCATTATCGTTTCTTACGTTATTGCCCCACACCCCCAAAAAGAAGTCTTTCGGGATGGTCCCGGCCTGTCAAGGTCAAATAACAATAGAACCTTATACTGAGTCGTGGGCCATTCCGGCACCCGAGCAAAAAATCAAAGCAGCTGACCTTCACTTTGAACGAGCACACATTCCTAGTTAGCTACATTCAGTGTAAGGCCATCTCACAGGACTTGAAATTTACACTCCATCTTTGCATTTTGTCTGCGTGCATTTGCAGCCCCAGAGAACCATAAATACGGAGACATTCTATATTTTTTGAAAAATGATTAATATTACTGTTTGGTTTAATTTAATGCGCAAATGAACAAGGTTGGATAGACACATTGCATGTACATTGAGCAATCACTTTTATTTACACAATACATAGTTACACATATTCAATGGGCCTGCAACATGAGGAGACTCCAGAGCAAAGTCACAGGTGACACCCGGGTGGTTCGCACAACTGCACGGTGAAGGGAGGGGCAACGGTGGAGAGACACATTGCATGTACACTGAGCAATCACTTTTATTTACACATTACATAGATACACATATTCAATGGGCCTGCGACATGAGGAGACTCGAGAGAACAGACAATCAAATTACAATCATTTAAACCGTGATGTGTATTTCTCAATGAGCTCTTCTTTAGGTGGACATGGAACAGAGGCAATGTTGGGTGGCAATGCAGTTGTCCCCTGCACAGGTTCGTTCACAACTCCATGTATGTGCCTATCTAGGACATCAACAATAAGTCTCTCAATAAAGTCATATTGCATATCCTCAAACACTGGTTTGATAACCCATTGTTTACTTCTTTTAGTGAAGGCCTTATTGTAGCGAAGCGTCCCTAAAGTTCCGGTCGTCCTACTTTGTTGACGGCCAACATTATGGTTATGTGCCAAGACCGCTAGAAGAGTCCGATTTATCATGCCCTCCATGCCAAAATGCAATCGTTTTGGCCTGTACGTTAGGCACATATTGTGGAACACCTCCAAATCTCCTGTGTGGCAGAATTCCGTGAGTCCCCTCAAATCTCTTGTTATAGTTTTATCAAATACAATCTTTTCAATGGCTTTGTGAGTGGGTGATGAAGGAATCAACCACTTCTTCTTCCGTGCCTCCTCTGTGGACAAATGGCCATGTTCACAATTGTGGAAATGTTGGTTTGTGTTCCAGCGGTGAACGTTGCTACAGTGTAGCATTACTGACCGCCATTTTTCCAGTAGAATTTCCAACGACCCTCCACATGTTTTTGAGCTCCACCAAAGATGGTTGCTGATTGACTTGGACCACTGTGAAATACCTTGCATATCTTTTTTTTTACCTGCAGCTGACATTTTTTTATTGATTGTTTTTGCAAGATGCCAAACGTCAAATTGGTGATTTATATTTTTGTACTCTTCTCTCATTGTCTTGGCAATTGAAACGTGTCTGTCCGTGGCTATCAGGTCGATCACCATTCCCCGCGATTGTAGTTCTTGCAATGATGCTACAAAGCCAACTTTCTCCATGGCCACTGAGGATGTACTTTGTGACACCTGCACGACCACCGAACTCACAATTTTCTTACTTTCCATGTCCTGAAAGTGGTAGGTGCAGTACTTGGCTGAAAATCCTGGGCTGTCGCACTGTCCATCACCGGCTAGCCTGAACCGTTTGCCCGCGAATGTACTATCAATAGACATTTTTTCCATTCTCCAAGCTTCGCTAATGGCTGGAAACAGATAATCGGTTTGGTATTTGTAGAACTGAGTTTTCGCAATGAAATGGATTCCCACAAACTGAAAGAAAGACTCTAACTTTTTAAAACTTGAACCACTAAAAAGTGCAGCCGCTGCACAAAGTAGATTGCCTGCTGGCAGTTGCCCCAGCATGGGTTGTGCAGACCATGAGAAAGGATGATATTTTGTACAGGTGGCATGTATTTTAAGGTTAGTGCCTCGAATTGCACGAGTCACATTAATCAATGGCTCCCCACATACTTCCCCACCAACCGAATGCCCACATTTCATCCGAATAATAATATCAATCAAACAACTATCGAATACAATGAATTTGGCCTCTTTCCTTATACTGTCACTCTGCATCCCAGCTGGTTCGGCCTGTAACGTTGAGGACATGTCACTCACATGAAAGGTAGAATCTCTGATATCGTCTTCCGCTATGTTCAGTGATATTGATGGTGTTTCATTGTCGTCCACTTCATTCTCTTCCATTGCAACATCTGTTCCTTCTCCGGCGATGGGTGAATAAAACAATTTCTTCAACTTTCTCGCGGTCTTAGTTTTTGCGGGTGTGGATTCTGTGAATTGATCTCCGACTGCATCCGAACTACCAGGAGGACATTCACTATCAATGGCTGGATGTGGTATAGCTCCGTTGTCAATCACTTCATATTCTTCCCATTGGCACGATGCATCTCCAGTCTCAAGTCCCTGCCAAAAATTTTGACAAGCAACATCTCTCTTTCGCTTCACTGTCTGTGTAGATCTAGTTCGTACACCCACTCGCAACTAGAGGACAGATTGGAAAAGGGATGTTCAGTTTAAACACAACTTACAGTATTGAACTATTAACAGTGAAAAACAACATAATATAGTGACCAGGACACTAACCTTCTTTTGCTTTCTTTTCTTTGAAACTTTCTTGCCTCGAACTTCAACATCAGGACGCTGTTGCTCCGACTCGTGTGTGCATGTCTCCACTTCCTCTTGCGCTGCAACGACTATATTTTCATGATAAGCACATCCATCACGCACTGACGCTCCATCGACTCCCTGAAACATAGAACTTTCATTAGTATGTATAATAATATCGAAAACACAAAATGTACTTGGGGACCAATACCCACGTACATCTCAATAGCAAAACACGAATGAACGCTTTGTGTAGAACATTCAAACGACAATTATTCACGCATTGTTGATATAGTTAGATGGAACTGTCAAGATCCATACCTCGGGCTCCTCATAGACTTCCATTGATGATATTATTGAAGATGATGCTTCAGTAACTCCCTGAAACACAGTAATTGCATTAGTATGGTTTTCTATTTTGTTAAAAAGAACATAAACTTTGTGCAGGCGTCAACGGCTCATCTAAATAGACCTGCACAAATGATCAGTTGTCTAAAATAAATAATGGATATGTAAATATGATTCGATTTGCTCGATCGTTGGAAGTGTCACCACCCAGAGATCTGCATCAACTACTAGGGGTGATGTTCTTGTAGAAGAAGCTCCGTCATCTCCCTGAAACATAGTACTTGCGTTAATAAAGAAGGAAGTATAGCGGATGTAATCACGTCATATGATTTCGCTTGATCGAACTGTCAGTATCCATACCTCGAAATGCATAAGAACATCAAGGGACGATGTAACTGCGGTGCACACTTCTGCAAGCTGTTGCGCCGACCCGTAACTGCATGCTCCCCCTTCTTCTTGGACTAATGCTCCATCGACTCCCTGAAACATAGGACTTTCATTAGTAATGAACACAATATTGAAAAAAGAAGACACGTAGGAGGGCGACGACAGAAGGACATATCAATGGCTAAAAACGAAAGAAACATTGTGTGTAACAATCACGCTACAAGAATGCAAGATCTGATGATCTCCATCGATGGAACTGTCCGGAAACGTACCTCGAGCATCCGAGTGACATCAACGGTTGTCGTCAATACGTTGGACTCCTCAGCATCTCCCTGAAAGACAGTACTTGCATTATTTTGGATAACAATAATTATAACTGAAAACAAAGACTAGAGGACGAGTACAAGGGTGTACCATTAGGTAAAATAATTACACGATAAATTAAAACTATTGATTTACATGCCTAAAACAAGTCAGCGGCAGAATAGCTAAGTAAGATTACCCGATAGGCGCTTGAAGTGGCTGATGACTGCAATAACGACACGGATGGAGAATCTTCCGCCTTCATATTGAGTGGATACGTAAATGGGGAAATTATTGTTAGCTAATGCTACACACTACCGCAAGGCCGAGAGATAAATACGTAAACTTGACTCACCAGTGGAGGGATGTGGACGAATAGAGTGGGAATAGCGGTTGGGAGCAATTTTCGCCTCGCTCGCGGTGTGTTCTTCTTTATTAGCAATGATGTGGAGTACATGTCTGAGCTAAAGTGCCTGCTGCAGATGCGGTATCGATCACCCCTCTTGTCCGCAAAGACTTCTAGGACTCTACTTTCAAGCTCAGACGGTGGATATCCGCAATATCGGACCCATTCTCTTATCTGATCTATTGTCTTAGGGAAAACATGCATTATAGTACCTTCAGATTTATTATGGGTCTTCGAAGGGCAACCGCCAATGGAACAGGCAGGCATTGTGGAAAGTTCTGAAAAGTAAAGATCAACAATTCTCTATGATAACCAATGTGTTAAAAAATTAAATGACACATAAAAGGTTCAATGCAAGGTTCGTTTTGGTTCTTGGAACTATACACGTTATTCACATGCGGATAAGTATTTGAATAACTTTAAAAAAAATAGAAAAATAATTTGACTAAACTCAGAACATGTGACTAGTTCCTTGCATGTACTGTCTTGAACGAAAAGAAAACATGGATGCAATTTGATGACTACTAGCAAATAGATATAAATTAAAAAATTGGACGCAAAATGATTATGGTACATGGCCTTACCTTGACGAACAAACAGTTAGATGCAGGGATCAGAGTAGTTTCTTGTCGTCGAACAGGGAGCAGTTCACAGGTTGCAAACTGACGAGTTTCCTCGAAGTGGTCACGGAAGTTCACAGAGACCAAGAGCGGATAACCAGCACCTTCACGGGTTGACTAGCAAAGCGCAAAGAAGTTCTCATTAGAAATATGAAGTGGGTTATAAAGAATTCGAAACAGGGGTGTGTTTGTGAATGAATGACGTGTATATGTCGTGGCATTATGCGGTTTGCAGGGGGGCGTCCAACGTGAGGGGGGATGCTTGGCAGGAGACACGGGGTCTGGAGGTAGACATGGGAACAACAACCCATGCTCTATAGACCACTTTGAAGTGTACATGGTCTTTGGCACCTCTTGGCCTTTATCGCTCCCTGACAGCTCCACTGCCAGCACAAGTACCCCGGTGCGAACTGCCTTTGATAGGGCGGGGGGTGGATTGGGGCGGTGGTCGTGCAGACAAGACACAGGAAGACGCCTGAATGGAGACACACTTATGTGGATTGCAGGGGGGCGTCCAGCGTGAGGGGGGATGCTTGGCAGGAGACACGGGGTCTGGAGGTAGACATGGGAACAACAACCCATGCTCTATAGACCACTTTGAAGTGTACATGGTCTTTGGCACCTCTTGGCCTTTATCGCTCCCTGACAGCTCCACTGCCAGCACAAGTACCCCGGTGCGAACTGCCTTTGATAGGGCGGGGGGTGGATTGGGGCCGTGGTCGTGCAGACAAGACTCGTTTGCCGCAGGGCCTCACCAAGGAGAGGCCATCTAACTGCATGTAAGAGGCAGGCTGCAGGATCTAGTACATGGAAGGCAGGGGGGTGAGTTTATAAATACCTCACCCTCCCAGGAGAATATATGGGTGCAGTTCACCCTGGAGACTCTGGATGCCTAGGCAGTTAGTCAGCAGCAGGCTGGCCTGTGGTGGCAAGGCGGCACAGGCCAGAGGGGGTCATCTCTGTACCCGGTGCCCAAAAGGATGATTTATTATGATCAACCATATTGATTATTTACCTATAACCATGTTTTGTATCAATAAAATCCAACAGCCTTTTATTGCCAACGCTTGAACAAAGTGGTGTGGTAAGTATTTTTGGGGGAGGAGGCAAGGCCGGGATGGAGACACACTAGATTCATTTAAAAAATCAAAACAACCATTGCTAAAATATATGTTGGGTTTTATTTTAGATCTTAATTTCAATTGAACATACATAATAAACATTACACATTGTAAAGTTCCGGTTGCAGCACATCCAGGGAAAATCCGCGGTATTGTCCACTGTCGCTGGGGAAATGTTGTCTAATGGCAAGTACCGCACAGGCAGGTATTACTCTCCGAACGCGGTGTCCGAGCCTCCCGTGAAGCCACCAAGTGAAGCAACGATAGGCCACCAGCCTGTACCACCTGTGAAAAAGAAAGATGCAAACTGTATTAAAACGACAAAACTTTCTTATCAATGTCGATTCAGGTAAAAAATGTCATTCTGCTTTGAAAAAAATTCTATCTAGAAAATGCACAATATGGAACCAATTTACATGCGTTCGAATGATATGTAGATGTAATTTTATATGTGGGAGACGACCATGAAATAGTAGTGGCATCACTGACATCACAACCAGAGTATACTTACTCGTTACTCGGATTACGCTGACTAACAGTGCCGCGAAGTTCGTGCATAAGCACCATCATCATCCTCAACACGGTCCGTGAGAGGCAGGCTTCCCTGAACTCTGGCAGCTCGGTGATGCATTGCGGACTTGGCTCGCCTTCCGAAATGTAGGCCAAGCACCCGGAATTTTCACGGCAGCAGCAGTTCTCCTCCTCAGTTGGCATTAGCTCGCACCGATTGCACGTGCACCAGGTGGAGACGCCGTCCATGCGACATGGTCCAGGCTCTTCATCCGTTGACTGGTCCTCCCAACTGCCGTCCGAATCCCCATCGTTTTCGCGTGCTTGCCTTTCCAGTAGTTCCTCCTCGGTGTACTCGGGCTTGTACATATACGGCATTATTGTAGCCATTGTGTGGTAAAGAAAGTAAAATTATTTACAGAGATGGTACAGGTGTTCACAAGGCCTAGAAGCGGTGAAGGTAGCTGACCAGAGCACAGAAACGAGTCACAGAATACTCAAAGTAACACAGAGAGAGGAATGGAATCGAAAATCTACTGCTGTGTGTTGTGAAACGGTGTGTTTATACTTATTGAGGAAAGAGGCGTCCTACCATTTCCATGGCGACACTTCATTAGCTGAGGCGCAGCGATTGTTGACACAAAACGTGCTTTGGCGTTGGGAAATGGGCGGTACGCGTCTGCTGATGTCAGGCTCAGGGGCGGGGGATTTGATTTAGTGCCGCAAAAGCAGGTGAGCCAGGGCGATGGGGGGAAATGATAGGATTATCAGAAAATGGCGGCTGATTTCGAGTGCGTTAATGGACGAAAAGTCGGGTAAGGTCCATAGGAAAGTTTTCTACGATCTACCGATTTATGCTTAAAAACACATGGCCGAACCGTAGGGACAATAAAAAAAAAGTCCCGGAACTATCCTTTAATACTGATTTTAGATGATTGATCATAATATACTGTGCTGCATTTCTTCCTTTCCTGCCCTCCTTGCATCAGAATTTGAAACATTTTGCTGTTCCCAATTTTCAAACAGTGGGACATCCAATCCGCCAGTCTAGCGTTATAAACAATATTCTCTCCCCTGTTAAGAGTCGCCCAAAAAGCAGTCATTAAATACTTGGAAGGTGCCTGTCCAATCTGATCGAAGTTAGCGGTAGGGGGAGGAAACATTTTATTAGTTTTGCAATAACAAACAAAAGAAAACAAACATAACTGTGTCCAAGCTTGATAGAACCGCATCCACAGGATCCCATTATTGCTAATAACCTGGTAAATAAAAGAGGGGATCCCAGCAGGTGAAATTGCAACATCATACAGGACGAGATAAAACAAAAGCAAATCACAATTTCCCCTCAGGCCTCCCACCTGCCCCATATCTTCATTTGTTTTTGTGGGCACCTCTTGCCCTATACGCCCTCCTCTCAAGGGATAGACATCTGTCCACTTCCGCAGTCCATTGGCTCAATGTCGGGTGCTCTGCAGAGCCCCACAACGCTGCAATAACCCTGTTAGGCAAGATTTGGAGCAGTACCCTTAGGGTGCGCTGCAACAACCTTGACCTCCTGGCAATAGGAACCCAGCCTTCTTTGGTATAAGTCTGTACTACACAGGTTGGTAGTGTGGCTGAGCAGCCAGGCTTATCGCAAGAGGGGTCAATGTGAGCAGAAGGGTGGTTACACAGAGATTCACAGTGACAAATATCCAAATAAACTCTTACACACAAGGTTTCTTCATTAAACAATGTCTTAATTTATTTAGCAGTCAGTTTGAATAAGCCTTCTTAAGAAGGGGCAATATAATAGTAACACACAAATACGCAATAGTGTGAACAGACCGCAGCCAAACGTTTGCATGGACAAAAAGGCCTAAAAATGCTAACTCCAAAGGTTCGAACCACCAAAAGTTTGAACCTTTGGTGGCAGCATTATAGGCAAGTATAAAAAAAAAGACTGCTGGGGCTGCGGCGCTGTCCCCCGCAACACCCCGCTTACTATACTCTGTGGTACAGTGAGTCGGGTGTTGCGGGGGACACCCTCGCAGCACACCCGGAAAAAAAGAATGTGTTCTGCGGGGGTGTCCCCCCGCAACACCCCGCTCACTGTACTGAAAAAAAACAAAACAAAAATAAATAAATAAAAAAAACTGGGGCTGTCCCCATTTAAAAAAAAAAAAAAAAGGACCCTGCGGCGCCGGTTCCTAATCATGGAAGTGAAAGGGAACTGGCGCCGCAGGGACTCAGCGTGAAGAAAACGGTAGTAGGGTATGTTTATGTGGGGGGTGTGGGTGGGTGTGTGTTGAGGGTGTGGGTGGGGGGTGTGTCGTGGGTGTGGGTGGGGGGTGTGTCGTGGGTGTGGGTGGGGGGTGTGTCGTGGGTGTGGGTATGTAGGTGTTGCGTGCGTGTGTTCGAATGGGAAATGATGCAAACCTTCCGGCCGCGGGAAAATCGGCCACGGTCGGATCACGCAGATCCTGATGCACTCCAAAATACACTCTTAGTTTCTCCAAATCAGTAAATGCCCATTTGGGATGGCACACACACTTCCTACACCCTCGGGTGACTTAAATGGCTAGGACACTGTGGACATTCATATATCGCCGGTACATTTAGATCAATGCTGAGAAGTATCAAAGTAAAGAGGTTTCAGAATAAGGCGAGAGATCACACAAATATTCTGAAGCAGGTAAGTACTTTTGAAAACCCCTCAATGCAAAGTAAGTTAACTCTTTCCTGGAAGGAAGGCCTAAACACACAATCAAAGAGGAGAAGAGTCATTCAGGGAGCCAGGCCAGCCAATGTCAATTGGGCAAAAGTCTAGGTGAGCTGAAGCACTTCTTGCAGGTAAGTAAAAGTCTTGCACAATGTTTTAGAAGTCTTTGTAGAAAAAGTAGAATCAAAGTAGGGCCACACACTGGGAGGCTTGTGAGAAGTAGAAGATGCAAGCAACTCTACAGGAGCAACCAAGACAAGTCCCAACTAAGAACAAGTAAGTCTACAAGACAAGGGGTAAGTTCTGTTAGACTGCACAGTACCTTTGGTTAGAAGAAATGGTTCCAGCTGGCTTCTGTTGCTGTGTGGCTCTGCAGATCCTTTTGTTGCTGGGCCTCAGTCGTGGGGACAAGAGGGAGGCTGTCTGGGGACTTCTGCAACACAACAGGGCGGTTGGCGACAGCAAAGGGCAAACTTCAATTCAGTAGCACGTCAGCGTTTCAGCTCCTTGCATCTGACAGCAAATGGCAACACTGTGGTTCTCAGATGCCACTTCAGACTTTCCCTGCTTCTGGAGTCCAGCACTCTGTTGAGGTGGCTCAGGCTTGGTCAATCCTGCATCAGGGAAGTCCAGAGGATCTTCATAGTGCTCGGGTCCGACTTAAAAGCAATCCACACGATTTGGTGTTCCTCTCCCTGGCACTTCGGTTCCAGCAGCAGTGGAAGTACAGCCAGCTTCCAGAGGATGTCCAAACGAGTTCACTTTGGAGTTGATTGGTCCCAACAACTCAAGGGGAGAAGTCATCCTTGCAGGGCTTCTCTAGTCGAGGAGAATTTCGGAGCTTCAGTACAGCAGCAGGGCTTCACTGGGTAAACCAACAGTCCAGGAGTTACAGCAGGCGTCTCTTCCAAGTTCTTAATATGATATGATATATTTTATTTTTATTGCGCTCGTAGACGAGTGTTTCAGAGCGCGGCAAGGGAGGGGAACAGGGAGAACAAAACCACAATCTTACTAGGCCCAGTGACATTGAGAACGCGCAAGTACATGGGAAGGGGAAAAGGGGGAAAGTGCATGGAAGGGGGTGGGGAGAGTAGTGGAAAGTGCAGAGCAGAGGAGAAATAGATAAGAATAAATAATAAGGCAATAAACGGTGGTAGTGCAGCCAGCAAGTGGAAAGTGCTGAGTTTAGCCCACAGGGTATGTCTGATAAGTGCAGAAGAAAAGAAAGGGGGTGGGGGACTGTATGGGTACAGATACAGACCCCAGTACAAGGGGGGGCCGAGAGGCAGTGCAGGTAGGTGGCAGGGTGAGCAGGTACTTGGGCCCGGAGAACAGAGGGTGGTCAGGTGCACATTGCCAAAAGAAAAACAGATTAGCAGTGGAGAAAGGGAGCAAAGGCAGAAGCAAGGTCTTGAGGTGTTTACGGAACCGCAGATGGTTCTCAAGTTTGAGTGGTAGGGAGGCTGTTCCAAAGAGAGGCCCCAGCAGAAGACAGAGATCTACCCCCAGCTAGTTTCCTTGACAAATGAATGACCCTGACGGAGTTAGAGGTAGAGGAGCGAAGAGCTCAATTGGGGATGTTTTTACAGAGGGATAGTTGAAGGTATTTTGGACTCAGCCCCAGAAAGCCTTGTGGACCGTGCAGAGGATTTTGAATTTAATCCTTGCATCCACTGGGAGCCAATGAAGGGATTTCAGAGCTGGGGAGATATGATCCCAGGGCTTGAGGCCAAGGACAAGTTTTGCAGTCCTGTTCTGGATTAGTTGTAAAGGGCGGAGGGTAAAGGCAGGTAGATTTAGAAAGAGGCTGTTACAATAGTCCAACCTAGAGAGAACCAGAGCTTGGGAGACAGTGAGCTTCTGGGGGAAGGAGAGGAAGGGCAGAGTACCTCTGAGGAGGTGCAGTTGAAAGTTTGACTTTTTAGAGACTTCAGAGATGTGGGCGGAGAAGGAAAGTGTGGAGTCAAAGATGACCCTGAGGTTCTTAGCCTCGCAGGTAGGGGAAGGAGGAGGGCCAAGGGAGGCCGGCCAGAGAAAGGGGAAAGGATGGTTAAGGTGTACCTATGAGGAGGATCTCGGTGTTGTTGGCATGTAGACAAAGATCGTTGGTGGCACACCAATCCTGAATGGCAGTTAAGCAATCAGAGATGAGGGAGAGGAGGTGGCCGATTCCTTCGTCCAGTGCCTTCCAAGCCAAAAAGCCTAGCCTTTTATGCAGGTTTCTCCCATTCATTCCAGCCTAGCTGTCAATCACACAGCAGGGTGGATGTACTTGCCGGACAGCCAGCCTGCCAATCACCTTTGGGTGCATTCCTGTAACCAAGGGGATTAAGCACAGGGAGTTTCGGGCACCTCCCTCACTTCCTGCCACTGCCAGACATACTGGAGCCAGAGGCGGGCTTCACTCGTGATTCCTGCCAAAGACAAAACGAACAAGGGGACTAAACCTGGTTTGGCATGCAGAGTAAATCTCAAGAAGGACCTTTCCAACAAGTAATGGCGTAAAAAGAAGACCGGGGCATTTTGACAAAATGGGCAACCATGGGTGCTTTACCGCAGCTGCGAACACAGCCCGTGGTAAAAACTGCCAATGGTAGTTAAAATTAAACCACTGCCACTAGCCATTAATTGTAGAAAGAGTACCATAAACATTTTACATGAGAAAATAGACAAAGGGGACACTAAGTAACCCCTCTAGCACCCTAAAATAGTGTTTGCTGGGTCTAGAAAGTTACAAATGTAAGTAAAGTCAATTTCCCCCACTACCCACCCCCCACTCCCATATAGTACTCATCTAGGCCTCTGTCCCTTCATCCAGTCCCTCTTGACCCCAATGTGAGGGAGTGGTGCAACCCCATGCAACCAGTTGTTTACTGCCCTGAGTTGAGCAGCCCAATAGTATGGACTGAGGTTGAGTAGGCCTATTGCACCCTCCCACACCGACCTTTGCATTGTCTTCAGGGCCAACCCGTGGCTGCTTCCCTCCTCACAGCAACGATCCCTCAATGTCTGCGAAAACCTGCTTGGGAATTGGGAGTGGGGCATTCCTCTGTTTTAGTGGTCCGGCATTACATAAAGTAAGGGTCCCCCATGTAATAGGCGTTCAAGCAAACCTCACCGTAGCTGTGTGCAACTCCGTCAAGCAAGACGTACCAACCCAAACTTAACCACACAAACAGCTCCCCACCCTGTACTCCACCCCCCATCCCCCAACATAAAGCACCTGTCGCCCTAATCCAGCGTCAAACGGACACCAGGGAATCCTACCAACCAACCATGGGTGGGAGGTGCTTCCAGGCAGCGAATACAAGCCTCACCCCTCCTCCCCCTGCCAGCTGTAGCCTTTGAGCTGCAACCCCATCATAAAAGAGTTGCCAGAGTCGTCTCAGCCTTTTATTTTAGCCAGCGTCTACTGAGTCTGCGTCAGTGGCTGCCGCTCAAGGTTGCCCCATGGGCTAAGATTAAAAATGAATGGAGATGCACCCACTGTTTCCTGCAATCTGGGCCACTCCTTTGGCTGTCTGGACCCGGGAGCCGACAGGATCTGTATTTCCATCCAGTTCCATGCTTCCGCAGGGTTGTTAAATAGGTGGACTGCCCCTCGTGGTAGACCTTCAACTGTGCGGGAAGAAGAGGGCATATTTGACTCCCATAGATGCCAGCTTTTTCTTAACCGAATCGAAGGATTGGCTGGCTTTTTGATCTTCCTCAGTGTAATCAGGGAAGAGTCTGATTCTATGCCTGTTATAAGTTATCGGGCCCGTTGCCCTCGCCATCTGCAACATCTGCAACAGGTTGTCTCGGTCCATGTAGTTCAGGATCCTTGCTATGACCCGTTGGGATCCTGTGTACTCTCAATAAAGAAGAATTTCAGTAGTTTCTTCGGGGCGAACAGGTCAGCTAGCCACTTCTCCAAAAACAGCTCCATGTTGAGACCCTCTTCCCGTTCCGGCATCCCAAGGATTTGCAGGTTATTACGTCGCAATCTCCCCTCGCTGTCTTCCGCCCCCTGCTCCAGGTGAGTGATTTTCTGGGAGACCGCAGCCATTTGCCTCTCTAGGCGACTAAGGGCATCCTCTGAGTCGGAGATGCACTGCTCTGCCTCTCCCACCCTTGTGGCCAGCTTCCACATGTCCTGTCGCAGAAAGGAGACTTCTGGCGCAAGGCCACCGCTATGGCTCCCATTATGTCCTTGAGAGAGAGCTGAGGGTCCTGGGATTCCCTCCCCCTGCTTCCCTCTACTGGTGCATGGTTTGCAGCAGACGAGGGGCAGCGTGTATTGATCCATTTTGTTCTGTAGTCCACCCTTCCTGGATTTAACCTTGACCATCGCTTCCTGCGTGGCCCACCCGCCGTGTCGGCCACAGCTCCACCTTCTGTGCCCACCCGATGCTCCCAGCACACAGTGCCCACTGCACACTCCCACCCCACCCACCTGGCCTTGGGAGGTCACGTCAGTCATTGCCTGCCCCTCTCCACTACCCCCCTTTCTGAGCCGAGCCCAGGAGAGCGCCACCTCTAGTTACTGTCCACTGCTGTCTCTGTGGCCTGCGTTATTTTGATCCAGACCCAGTCGTCCATGGTGTCCAGGGGCAAAATGGATTTACCCCGTACTACTCGGGGGTGCTCACCAGCTGCTCTCCTCCATCTTATCTGCCAGTAGTATATCTGCTGGTAGCCGCCTGAAATATTGGTTTGCCCCATGCCTCGGAAGCTGGCCGCCATGATGCAGATCTGTGACTCCTCCCTTCTCTGGTGTCCCGGGGCCGGTCCAGCCACAGCATGCTCCCCCAGCCAGGGTTGCCTCAGTCTCACTGTCTCGTGGTATGTGCAGTTTTCAATATATTCTGTGTAGTGCCCTCAGCGCTCTCCCCTTATTTGCTCAGTTTTCTTTTCTGCAGGTGGCACCGAGGCTGCTGCCAGCCAGGGACACCATCTCATGCCCATTCGCCCAGCGCCCCAATGTGTTTTTTACAAGTCCTTCCGCACCAACCCACATTAGCAGGCTGCAGGAGATTGACCACTGCAGCCTGGTCTGCCTCCTGTAGCAAATTGTTAAGTGTCTGAATCAGGCTGTCTGTCCGCTGGTCCGGTGTTTCAAGGGAGTGTTTCAGGGCTCACCACCGCCTGCCCGTGCTTTGTTTCCGGCAACCCCAAGAGTGCTGCACCTCCCGGGATCCACAGTGGACTGGGGTTGATCTCCAGCCCGCCAGCGCTCCCGTTGTCTGCTGCCTGCTTCTCTCCTTCTGCTGAGGGTCTGCAGCACCCCCTGTCCCAGTCTCGGCCTTGGCGAGACCGGGTCCCACTGCATATACTGGTACCGGGTTTCCCCCGCAGCCCCATATTGATGTTCCTTCCCTGCGCTCCAGTGGATCACGTCATCAGGGGATCCCCTTCTCTTTCCGCCTCGCCCGCAGTTGCACTTTGCTTCATTATGGGGCCTGGTCGTCACGCCACAGCCCGCCTCCCGCCTCATCTCACTGCGTTTCTCAGCACCGTTTTCCACCGGGAAATGAACATGTTGCAGCGAAATGCTTGACAAAACCACTGAAGTCGACCTCGCCTGTTGATGACACCGAGGAACAGGATTTTCAGACCAGGATATTGGTGGCCGCAGCAGAGCTAGAGAGGCTCACGTTCTCATCTGCTCGCCGCTGCACAGCGCCCCCCACCTTGGAGGGATTTTAGATGTTGCATATGTTACTATTCTGTTGGAATGAGCTTTCATTGCTTTCATTGTGGTTGTTAAAAAATTATTATATTGGGTTGCAAGTTGATTTATTGTAATTTATTTTTTAAGCTGTCAGTTCGATTAGGGTGATGTTTTTTTAATGAGAATTATGTAAAATAGTTTTTATTGTATATTCATTGTTATTTTTAAGGATGCACTGTTTTAAGGATGTACTGCTATATCTGAAATAAACCTAGGTAATTACTGTATTAAAGTGAGGTTTGACTTTGATGTGAGTTTGTATACATGTTGGAGGCATATAGCAGTTAAAATGTTTGTGCATGTATGCAATTTATGGCTCATATACATATGAAAACTCGCATGTAAGGCGGTCCATGCTTTGATGCAAGTTTTCATAAGTGTAGTAGTGCACATGTACGACGTGTACAGTTTTAATAAAATATGCACTTTCATTCTACCCATGCTTGAGCCATATATGGATCATAAAGCTTTCATTTTTCAAAACTGCCTGTTACGCTCACCTGATTCCCACGGGGGCATCGATCTGGACTGGCCCGGTGTTGCTTCCACCAGAGTAACACGTAGAGCCGAGATTACAGACTGGACAGACCCACTTAGCTTCGTTTGTTGGGCTCGTACGAATATCTTTCTGCAATGGAGAAAGGGAATTAACCTCCCGTAATCTGAGCGTTAACCCGCCTTCCCACTCCCCTTGTCTGCCCACAGAACACTCCAGAAGTCCCTTCTTAATCTCACCTGAAGATTTGGAAAGATGAGCTCTCCATCCTGCGTCGAGCGCAGGGGCGCGTAGACGACCAGTTACTTCACTGGCGTGGAGGAATTGGTGAGTTCCAGTATTGACTCTAAAGTCCAATTGTTCGTAAGAGTTCAAAAGTCTGATCTTCACTCTGCCAGATTCCTTGCAGATTGCAGATTTAAACCACCAGAAGAGTTCCAAGTGGCAATTGGTAAGATCCTGGTAAGTCTATTGTGGTTCTCCCCTTTGGGGCCGGGGTACAGCGATGATGCAGAATTAACTGCGCCGACCCGAAATGAGGTGAGTACCCCCCTGTGGTAAATCAGGTAAGTCTTTGGGGGTGGTTTGTATTGCCCTTGCTCACCTATTTGTTCTTGTCTCCCCCAGGTGTTGAAGAATGGCCTGGAGATGCTGGGTTCGCGATGGAGTAACGGAATGCAGCCCCGGATGGTGAGTTCAGCGCGGCGCTGCGAGGTGCGTGGCAATGCACCTGTGAAGGCTTCTCTCTTCCAGATCGACGATGTGCTGGATCAAGGATTCAGGTAAGGGTTTTGTTCTGACCTCTTGTCCTTCTCCTTTTCTTGTTCCAGGGCTGAAGCGGGCGTGGCTGAAGACTGGAGCTGCTGAAGACATGGTGAGCGTTACGCTGCAGCAAGCAGAATAACGCGAAGCACGTGTGGCTGTCCGGGTGTGGCTTAAATAGCCTTGGAAGAAGTCCCAGGTAAGTATTCTTCCACAGCCCCACCCGAGAGGAAAGAAGTCCCTAAGGTAAAATAGTCCCTCTAAGCTTTGGCTTGTGGCTTTGTGCAGCAAGGTCTGCATCAGGTAAGTTTTCTGTAATGAGCCTGGCGCCCATGGCGCCAGGACTGACTTTATTCTTATGAGCCTGGAGCCATAGGCGCCAGGACTGTAGCCAAACAGCCCCTAAATGGGGTTTTTGGGCATGCTTCAAGTGGCATGATGCCTGCTTCCGGGGTTGCTGGGCCTGGTCTGGCTTTCCGGGGGCAGGCATCGTGACACTGCCCAGCTTGATTTTTTTCCTTCTTCAGTGCCCCAAATCCTGATAGTATGTATGTATGTATCTATTCCAAACATCTTGAAAATCGAAGCTGTCAATTAAAAAATATCTGGCCAGAAGATGATTTCTCCATGAGAGAACCCCATGTTAACGGCTGTTTAGAATGCAATTAAAACAAACATGTTTAAAAGTATAAAGCCATCCACGAAACATTCTGACATGTTGTGGGGGGTTCTAGACCTCCTGAATGTACATTTTTCAAGCACAGGTTAGTTAACAAGTTATGAAATGTTATTTTCTGAAACTTCACAGACAGTTCGACTTAATCTCACCTTTACTATGCGCTAGCACAATGCCATTTTTATAAATTAAACATTGTACATTTATGGTAGAAGGTCAAAAAAGCTCCTCCATTTCTCCTTTTTGTGCAAACACGTTAGCAAATGAAGTATTTTCCTCTGGAAGAGAAGTCCTTGCAATTTATTTTAAGGTCACTGTATGAGAAACTTCCAACATAAATTGAGGGCTATTTGTCTTTGAGAAGGTGAGCTTTTAAGGGATCAGACTTAAATTGCCAGGACTGAAGCTAGGTTATGGAATAAGAAGAGGTCTATGAATCCATAAAGTTTCTGTGTTGTTGGGTGCCCTCAGAAACAGATTAGGAGATATGATGAGGGAGATTGCAGTTGTGCGGAAATGAGCGCAATCACATGTGCCAGGATGATTGCTGGACCATTAAATGAGACACTCACAATTGGAAATAGACATGCCCATATTTAATGTTGAGGTCAGTAACTATTTTACTCACTTAGTATTTTGAGCTAGAAGTCTGAGCTGCTGCATGTCCCTATAGATAAAAGCTGAAATCAAAATGGCAGTTAGGTGAAAATCAATAAAGCCCTATGCCACAACCGCTTGGGAGCAGTGTTTTATAATGCCTAGGCATCCTGACTGGTCCACTAATTGAAAGCTGAATACTAGGAATCATACTAGACGTGTGCTCCTTGCCTCATTGCAGGAATCCAAAAGCATTGTGCTGTCTGGGCTGGGAGCGGGAGCTCGATGTTGTATGGTGTACAGCTTTGAGCTATTGGTCTAGTTAGTAAAGTGATTGCAAAAGTGACTGTGTCATGATAAACCCATAGATGGCAAAGCGTGTGCCCCTTGATTAATCTGGATTCGTTCTAGGTTTAGGCTAATAACTTCAGGAAGTTACTCAATAATGCGATAACTGTACTGGGAGCAGAGTAGAGGGAGGGAGTTAGCTGACGCTGACCTTTGATTTGGTGGCCACTGCATTTTTTGCCAGACCTGCTCTGGCATCTTCGATTTAGATCATATATGCAGCGCTTAGCTAAATTTGTTCACATAGATAATGGGATGACATTGGTCATCAATGTGCTCTCATCTCCCAGGTTCGTCTTGCAAAAAAGGGAAAGGCAACTTTGCCCTTTCCCCATGTTCACCTTAGATATGGAAACTCAATTTAAATATATAGATAGTGTTTCATTATAGGCTGTGAATTCCCCAGCACAACGCTTTGATGACTTTGTAGATAATTGTTCAGTAAGGGCATGTGCAGGGACCAAACGTAAATTGAAGCAGATCTACGACACTTCAATGAGTGCAAGACCTATTAAAAGGCACTGACATTCAAGTGCACAGGGCATACCAGATACCTTTTATTACACAACACATGTGGAAGCTGTAGGGCCTAAAATTAGACCATTGAATAACGTTGAATTTGGTGGGTCATGTCTCTGTTACATCTCATGTTCATTTAGTAATGTTTCTCTGCCCCCTTGAAGAAATTACTTGCTGAGTGCATGCTCATCCTTAATAAATGAATTAGATGAAGTTGTTTGGATTAGGGTTTGAGACAATAGCGTGCTAAGATGGAACGGTACTGGGTCCAGGATTTTTAGAAATACTATCAGCTCAGCAACATCCTCCTTTCTACTGTATGATGATTTATTCAAGTACAGCGGCATCCTGTTGGACTGTATGCACTTTGTTCTCTTTATTTTTCTTTCACTCGCTTTCTCTTTTTCCTTCTAACGCTCTTTCTTTCTCCAATAATCTGACTCAAACTCTTAGCGTCCTCTGAAAAATAAAAATAGCCATCTAGTCCATTTCAGCATACTACAAAACTTCTAAATAAACATATAATTTAAATGGTGGGATAATACTAGTCTTGACTTTGATTGGAGTGGAATTGTGCCCTAAGGCTTTATGGGAAAAGGTTTACATTCACTGATTGCCATATAGCTCTCTGACTTGCCCCTGAAAAAGGTAATATGAAGGAAGAATAAATGAAATGGTTGGGCTTATTGTCAGTTTTGTCCAGAAAGAATGTTGTTATGCAAGGGTGAATTTTAACTGGAATTCCACTTTGAAATATGTCCAGCTGTGTCTTGCTGTGATGACCCACTTGCTGGGATTCCCAGATGTGCACCCTAGGTTATTTCCGGGTTTCGTGTTACAAGTGGTAGACCAGATTAATCATATCGTGGCAACCGATTTCCTAGTTGAACGTTCAGTGCTAATTTTGGCTGTCTATCCTAAAGTCCAATCTTGACAGCACTATTTTATTTTTTTGGATCTAGTTCTTACTTGGAAAAGGCATCGCTCACCTTAAATGCTTTAGGTCTACCCCGCCAAGTCTGGAATGCTGGTTAAAAGATCTAGGAATATTAAATAAAAGGGAAGAAACCTTCAGGCCATTGGCACACACGAGGTAGAATTGCACTCATATTTGGATTGAACAAAATGGATCCCAAATCAGCATTCAATATGGGAAAATCTAGATAAAATCAATATTATGTGCTCTAAATATGCAATGAGATTTGAAAATCGATAAAGACTGAACACCACATGATTATTCTGCAAATTAAACAGCGGAGCCATTTCTAGAAACATTAATGCAATTTCTAGAAACATTGACGCTGAATTAGCACTTTTCTCAACATATGGAGTTCATATTGTATTAGTAGTGAATCACCTCCACAACCTAGTTTATTTGGGTTAATCTCCATTATCCCTAGTCCTACTACTCTCATGACAGTCCATTCAAGTGAGGTGAAGCCCACTTCAAAAGATGGAAAACTTGCCAAAAATCCCTCTACCATCCCAGCTATTCGCGCAGCACATGCATATCCCTTATTAAGGTGGCTCCTCTCCTCTCCTCTCCTCTCCTCTCCCTTATCGGCTCTAGCCACAGTGACTGCAATAATCCCCCGGTTGATTTTTTTTTTTTTGGTGCTCCTATGTAGGGAGGGGAGGGGTATAAGTCTGCGATGAGGATGAAGGAGTAATACTATGTGTAAGGGAGTTTGAACCCCAAAGAAAAAAACCCTACGTGTCTCTCTGGCTTTAAATGTCATAATGATTTTTGTTCTTTCGCTAAAGTCCTTTTTCTTCCAATTACCCAAAACAGATATGAAAGGACTAATTTGCGCTCAAGCTGTGGATTATTTGTGCCAAAATCAGCTGACCTTTGTTTTGTGCCATATGGTGCTTTCTCGTGGCTTTTACTAGGCTCGACCACTCATCTTACAATGTTTGAAATGGCAGGCGCCATTGTGAATTGTGATCGGTTACAAATGCTGATTTTGTTGTTTTTTGTTTTACAAACCATCAGGTATGGCCATGTGTTTTTTTTCCAACATGGATGGATGGATGGATGGATGCCTGCTTCCTGAGCTGTAGATTATGACAGCAGACATGAGCACGTGCCCAGCCATGTAAAAAAAAAAAAAAAAATCAGAAAATGTATTGCTGATGGATGCCTGAAGAAACTGTATTTCTGATGCTTGTTATTCTGCTTAGAATCATATGCTGAGCATATAGTCTGACATCCAGCGGACACCATGGAGTATTGCATCTTGCCTTTCGAGAATCGAAAGGGGACGTCAACATGGGCTTGCCTGTAACACTATCCCTACGTGATGTGTAGTGTACCAAAATCCCTCACGCGTCGAGGTCCCTCAGATTGTTTTTTTCCACCCAGCATACTGGTCGCCTTAAGCGGAGCTCGTTGGAGACATTGCCAATTGTCCCTTCGACCTTTGGTCAAATGGTTTATATAAATACTTGAGATCACCCTAACCGTCCTTCATTTCGTCGGCTGTTCCAGATCTCTGGCAAAACCTTCAACAGACCTTCGGTGGACAGTGATCCACTCAGTGCTGCCTACCACATGGCCGGGCCTTCCAGCCGTCCTACACAGTAGGGAGAGCGGGGTCGGGGTGGACATTTCTATACAATCTGAGAATGCCTTTCCCTTTCCTCCCCCTTTCCTCTTTAGTCTTCGTCACTTTACCTATCCTCAGCTATGGAGAGGACTCCATTTAGGTTTTGCCCCATTTGCAAAGGCAAATTTCCTTGGAGAGATAAGCATCAACGGTGTAACAGTTGCTTGCCCCTCAATCACAACGAAGACGGTTGTGCGGCATGCAAGCTTCTCTGTCCTAAAACATTGAAGGAGCGCAGAGTCAAGCGGTGGGTATCCTACGGTATGTCGAAGGCCAAGTCATCTCCCGCTGCCGCAACCACTGAGTGTGACGATGGCAATAGTGACGAACATACCTCAGAACCGGAGGTCGTTGACCTTTTGACGAGCACTCCCGCTCCGCATCTTCTGTCCCCGGCCCCACCAGGCACGGCTCAGACACTGCTATGGGGAATATACACCCCAGCGACAAAGGCAAACATTTGCAAATCACTAAGCACACAACCCCCAGTCAGTCTCCGACTAAGTTGAAGAAGACCTCAGCGGCAATGGGTACACCGGTAATTCCGGCCGTACCCACCGACCGTTAAGATCAGCAGCCCTCCCCGCAGCCACATATGCGCCTAGCGACCTTGCCCTCGAAGACAAAGGGCGCTACTTCTAAGATTTCAAGTTCCATTGAGCTACATCACAAGAAGGCGTCCTTCGACAACAAGGCCCAGGCGGCTCCGCCGAAGAAGGTGTCCGCCCAATACAAGGCCCCAGCACCGCCAAAGAAGGTGGTCACTGACGACAAGCCCCCGGACCCACCAAAGAAGGCGGCCGCCGAAGACGATGCCCCGGCTCCGCCGAAGGAGTCCGCCGGAGACAAACCCCCGGCTCCGCAGAAAACTTCACAATCGCAGGCCGAGGCTACATGCCTCCTGTCTGCGGAGGACGTTGCCGAAAGCATAGCGAGAGTTGTTTCTGCCGACACTCATAGGCGGTAGTCACGGGATTCGCAGAGGCCTACGGAAAAGGCCATGCACACATGGGTGTGCATGTGGCCAAAAGGGCGAGGGCCATCGTGCCAAGGAGGCCTAATATAAGTTGGTTTATTTGGGTTCTCAGGGTTTTGCTCATGATCATAGACCTGACAGGGCAAGTCAAGTTCAGGAGGAAGACTATTTGGCTAGCCACGGGGAGACTATTCCAGTAGAGATGAAGTTGTCACTGGGTGGGCTAGTGTACTTTCAGGTGTGGACAGGTGTTGTTTGCATGGGAGTAGGCTAAATCAATTTCAAGGTAACTAGTATCAGTTGCAAGAGTGCGCTAAAACCAAGATCAGGTAGGCTAGTATCAATAGTAATTGCACAAAAATGGGCTAACATCACTTTCAGGTCTATGCTAGTATCAATTGAGTAAGCTACGGTTTCAGCATAGGCTAGGCACAGTTGCACAAATAGGCTACAATGAGTGGGTGTTTAGTAATATGCTAGTCCCATAAGGCATAGACCTTAGTAATCGGTGGGCTGAGCATAACTGGTGCATTCAGAGAGGTGCACTGGCCTCATTCAATGCAGAATGAGGCACATGCCAACTGAGGGCTGGCACCAAGAGGCATATCGCATAAGGTTGAATGGCTAAGTCAATGAAGCAGTAAACGGTGAATAGAGGGCTGGTCCCATATGCGCATTCAGGGTGTTACAGTAACCTAGTTCAATAAGGCATAGGCCCAATAAAATCATGGTCTAGTATCATGATACCCTTTCAGTGAGATGCAATGAGCTAGATAGAGGGGCAAAAATCACCTATGTAAGCTTATTCTATACAGGAAGACAAATTATAGCAGTAATATGTTGTAAGCAAGCTAATCCAATATGTGCTACAGCGGTAGATCAATGAACAATGCAGCATCTATGGCACAGGTATCTATACACATAGCTAAGTACTTACACTAAAGTTGATCAGCAGACCTAAGGAATTGCAGGAGACAGCGGGCACAGTGCGAGGGTGTACGAAAGTTATATGCATAGACATGCGGTGAGGTGACTTGCGTCAGCCAGGAGCTTAGTGATATGGACAATATTGTGATAGGAGCATAACGCCACAGGTCCTGAGGCGTGCATTGAGTCTTGCCGTAAATATAATGAATCGGTCAGAAATGCAAGCGTAAAAAAAAGGGGCACGGCCGCAGCAGCTTTTTCTACACGCTTCGATAACAATACCACCTTGTTAGCCAGCTATGCGGATGGCCAGTGGGCCTTGATACAAGAAGGCCTGCAGGAGGTTCCCGAACCACTACGGAATCGTTTCCTGTGCACGGTAACCAAAGGCAGACAAGTAAACCAGAGTATACTTAAGAACACATTAGATTTCGCTAAAACAGCGGTTCGAACCATAGCTCAGGGTACACTCCTAAAGAGACATGCGTGGCTAAGAAACTGGGTTCAAGCCAGAGACGCAGGCATCACTTATTAATAAACCCTTGGAAGAATCCAACTTGTTTGGTAGAGCGGTCGACGAAGCCCTCGAGACCGCAAAAAAGGAGCACAATACCCTGAAAACGCTAGACCAAATTTCACAGGGACCCTCCACAAGACGAGGATCGGGGTCCAGATGCCTTTTTCGTGGCCAACGCTTCCCTCAACAACAGTATACCTCGGGAAACAATTGGTCCTCTCCACAGGGAATCAGCGGATACACCACCCCGTATCCCCAGAGAAGTCAGCATTGTGGGAAAAGAAGAGGTTGTAACCCTACCCCCAGAGGCTCCCCGGCCTCAGGTTCAAAATGACCCGAAGATTCCGGTCCCCTCCCATACCTCCCCGGTCGGGGGACGGTTAACATCATTCCTTCAGGCATGGGAGGGTATAACTACGGACCAGTGGGTGCTAAAAACCGTGGCCCACGGGTACTGTATAGAGTTCATCCGGTCCCCAACGTTCTGACTTCCACGCGCAAGACGACTGACACCAGACCTGTGAAGATCTGTGTATCCTTCAAGAAGTCGAGACACTACAAGAAAAAGGAGCCATGGAATTCGTACCTCTGTCACAGGTAAACAAAGGTATTTATTCAGCGTACTTCCTTGTACCCAAAAAGGATCTCACCATGCGTCCTGTATTAGATCTGCGCCCAGCAAACAAATTTGTAAAGCCACAAAAGTTTGCATGGTCACTCTGCAGGAAGTAATTCCCCTGCTCTCACAGGGGGATTACATGGCAACACTGGACATGAAAGATGCATACTTTCATATTTCAATGTTGCAGGTGCACAGAAAATACCTCAGATTTATGATACAAGACAAGCACTATCAGTTCAAGGTACTACCCTTCGGCATAGCATCCGCACCAAGGGTATTTACAAAGGTACTAGCGGTGGCAGTAGCACACCTGCGCAGGAAATCTATCCCGGTCTATCCTTACCTCGACGAGTGGCCCATAACAGGGGACTCTTACGAAACCTGTCTGTCAAATACCCAAAGAACGATGGATCTTTTATTCAGTCTGGATTTCTCTATCAACGAGAAAAAATTCAGCCTAGACCCCAGTTAGGTCAAGCAGTTCCTAGGGGCTCTAATTCGAACAAAAGACGGCCTCGTCTTCCCATCCAAAGAGAGGGTCCAAAGCATGTTTTTTCAAATCCCTCAATATGTAGCCAGTTGAGAGGTGACCGTACCCAAAGCTATGCGACTGTTAGGAATGATGGCATCATGTATTTACTTGCTTTCTCACGCGCGCTTGCGCATGCAGCCAATGCAGGAGTGGCTCAACAGCCAGTGGTGTCAGGCCAGCGGACAATGGGACGAGCTAGTGGTCGCCTCACCAGCCCTCATTCTCTCGCTGTGGTGGTGGTGGTCGAGGGACAACCTCTTGAAGGGGAAATCCTTCACCACCGCTGCAGTGGAGGCCACTCTAACTACAGACGCATCCCTGACAGGATGGGGAGCTCACCTGCTTCAACAAACAGCGCACATAGTTTGGACATCAGACATAGCATCCAACCACATAAACCTGTTGGAACTATTACCAGTTTTCAAAACACTAAAAGCCTTCCAGACGCAACTGCAGGGGAAGACGGTCCTGATCCTCACAGACGGCGCCACGGCCATGTACTATCTAAACAAACAAGGGGGCACTCACTCTCCAGGGCTATCCAAACTGTCCCAGAACATTTGGAAGTGGGCTCTCAAACACATGTTCCTATTGTCACAACATGTTCCAGGGGAACTCAATCTTCTGGCAGACATACTCAGCAGAGACTTCCCACTATCAATGGAGTACGAATGGCGATTACACGAAGACATCATCTCCAGCATTTTCGCAGAATGGGGCTTCCCAGAGATTGACTTGTTCGCAACTCTGGAGAATGCTCAATGCCAAGATTACGCCTCCAGGTACCCCCAGAATCGTTCCAAGGGGAACAGACTCTGGATAACATGGCCAGGGAAATTTGTTTGCGCTCCTCCACCTCCCCCCCCGCCCCCCCCCCCAACTCCTCTACTCAACAAGATAGTGCACAAGATGCACCAGGAACCAGTTATGTTGATACTGGTGGCCCCCATGTGGGCCCGCCAACCTTGGTTCGCTCATCTGATGGAGAGGTCTCCATCTCCTCCAGTGAAACTGGCTTGCCCATACAACATGTTGTCGCAAGACAAGGGGGAGTCTCTTAACCCATGCCTGCAGACATTGAACTTAGCGGCCTGGCTCCTGAAGTCATAGAGTTTGGGCACCTGCGGCTCCCTCAGATGTATGGACATACTCAAGAAGTGGAAAACCCAACACTCGATATTGCTATTCCAGTAAGTGGAAACGGTTTGTCATCTGGTGCAACTCGAAGAGCATCAACCTGATTGACTGCTCTCCCACACACATTGTTTTGTACCTGACTCATTTACTTGACTCAGGCCTGGTCTCTAACTCTTTAAAGGTTCATTTAGCGGCGCTTTCAGCCTACACTACTTCACAACAAAAGGTGTCATGGTGGAAAATACCAGTTATTAAGGCTTTCATGGAGGGAGTGAAGAGAATTCACCCTCCCATTTCTAACCCAGCTCCCAGATGGGACCTAAACTTGGTGTTGTCTGGACTTATGGGGCCTCCTTTCGAGCCCATGCATAGAGCAAGTCTTAAAGACCTCACCTACAAGACTGCCTTTTTAATAGCTATTATTTCCATTCGGTGAGTAAGTGAACTACAAGCGCTCTCAGTTTTAGACCCCTTTGTGACAGTTCACAGAGATAAGGTGGTTCTGCGCACTCACCCTAGGTTTGCGCCTAAATTAATTTCAAAGTTCCATGTAAACCAATCCTTAGAACTACCAACGTTCTTTCAAAACTCTTCAAGCATGGGAGAAAGAAGCCTGCCATGGAAAGAACTCGACCACTAAGAAAGACAAATCCGTTTTTCGTTTCGGTGGCAGTAGGCAGAGAAGGAGACCCGGTCTCCAAATCCACTATCTCTAGGTGGATTGTCAAATGCATCACACTCTGTGACACTCTTGCTAAGAGAGAACTGCCCTTCAAGCCTAGAGCACATTCTACTCGAGACATTGAGGCTTCCGTAGCATTCATTGCAAATGTTCCTCTGAAGTCCATTTGCAAGCGGCAACCTGTAGTTCTGTACACACCTTTACAAAACACTATTGCCTAGACACTCACTCTAGGTCTGATTCTCAGGTGGGACAAGCAGTACTAAGACATCTTTTCACTACTGTTCCTTCTCACAACCCACCTCCAACTCCGGGCACCGCTCGCTAGTCTATGCACAGCATGTGATTCTGAGCAGATTAACAAGCATCAGAAGACATGCATTACTTACTGTAATAGCATATCTGATGATTGTATCTGCTTGGATTCACATGCACCCACCCTTCCTCTCTGCTCGGATGGAAGGAACATAGGCGTCTTGCTACTTTCTCTCTCTTTTCTGTACTCACTCACGATAGTCATAAGGCTCCATCAGGGCAGAAAAAATACAATTGGAGGGACCTCGACGCGTGAGGGATTTTTGGTACACTACACGTCACGTAGGGATAGTGTTACAGGCACGCCCATGTCGACGTCCCCTTTCGATTCTCGAAAGACGAGATGCAATACTCTGCGGTGACCACTGGATGTCAGACTATATGCACAGCATGTGAATCTAAGCAGATACAATCATCAGAAATGCTATTACGGTAAGTAATGCATGTCATATATTCTGGAACTGAGTGCTATCGCCATAAGGTGCACCTAATGGCACATGCAACCTCACCGCGCTTTAAAAGGAGTGGTCAAGCCACTTCAGTTCTCCACAGCATTCTTGTGTTTAATCAACCCCACAAATGTCTTTATTGATGGATGACATACATTGGTTTTCTGCCCTATTTGTCATCCTTTAAGGATATCCCTGTGCAACAGAAATCCGTAAGCAGGTCCTTACATTCAAACTTTGGGTCAGTCACCTTACTTCGTATATCAGGATGGATTGCACAGAACCTGAGCCTCTACAGTGAAGGCTGTGGCTTGTTCGTGGACCGATGCGTTGCCAGAGGGACACTATGTAATCAGAATAATTGCTGCCTTGCACTCACTTTATCCCCCTGTCACCCCTTCTACAAGAAGCTCTTCCCACTCGTTTGGGCAACTCCTTGGTAGCAATTCATCTGGATGGCTCACATTTGAGAGGCTTTGAGCATTATAGATCTGTTCCCACCACACCTTTACAATCTAAGTGACAACAGGATGTTTTCAGGCAGGTACGGCACCTTGAGGAAGGGTCTTGTCTTCTCTCCCCCATTCAATTTGTGTCCACAGCATTAATCTTTCACACAGCACAATATGGGCTCTGTCACCTGTGACAACTGGCTGGGAAACCACAGATGTTCAAGCTGACGGTCTGACCGGTTATGGTAACACCTTATAATAGCAATCCTTCATACGTCATTGGTACACTGGTTCAAAACTGAAGCCTATCGCACAACCACTCACTCACTCATTTCTGTTCTTTCAGAAAGTACTTGAACTGCCCGCACAGGCATACTCTTGTTCATGGGCGCTTCTTGAATGAGCACTTCTCCTGTTCAGTGTTTTAAACTGACCTCTGCAGCACTGGAGCCACACTCATGTAAATTATGGCAAACTCCAACCCTACCCTTCATCTCCTTTCTTGTTATTACAACTCCCTTAAGTCAGCCTAAATTCTGCTTCCGTTACTCCTATTACCTTGTTCCACTCCTGCATTAGCCAAGGTTTGGAGACCCATAGCAGTGGTACAATTTGCCACCTCTCAGACAACCCTTGGTGCAGTTAGACTGCAAATGTGGTGACTGGTGCAGTACTAAAAACCTTTAATCCGCCATAACAGGATAATTGTAAGGCATTTACATCAGTCTTGCTCTTAGTTCACCTAATTTCTGTCTGTGGTATTCCAGGTAAAATTGGGAAGTGGCTAAGCACACCAGAATTAGAAGCTGATGTTCTAATTTTTAGTGTATAAAGCTATAGAGTAGTTCGTAGGGATTTTTCTGAAGTTAAGGGTGCGAGGGAGAGATAAATGACTCTGGTATCAAAAGTTAACGAAATAGATAAGAAACAAAGTGTCCATATTGCATGGGCCTTCCCGCCCCGTTCACACCTCTATTTACTGAAAACTTTCAGTCAACATTTCAAACAGTGTATTTTTTATGTTAATGATTTTAAGATCCAAACCAATGGTATTCCTCATCGGGAAAAGAAATCTTTAAGAGACTTTTACATTTTTGATCAGTAGTTTACTCAAAGTGTCTATATCTAGACATTATTCAAATCATGGTATGTTTTTGACATAAAGCAGTTATTGCACGGCACGCGGTAGCGGCCGTGTAGTTATGGTTAAGTTGCTAAACTCATAGGAAGATCACTTTTTCGGCAGTTTATAACTTCGCTCCCCTTGGAGGAATCCTCACCAAACTTTGCAACAAAAAAAAAGTACATGGTCTGCTCTTTTTTTCAGCAAGTTTGGTGAGGTTTTGTGGAGGGGGGGCAGAGTTATAGGGGGGTCCCACATTTTTTTTTCCACAGACTGAATGGGGAAAAACTTTGCGCATGGCTACAGGCCGAACGGCTGGACGCATTTGTACCAAATATGCAGCAGGAGCGGGGGCTTGGGTCAGAAAGCATGCTTTTGTGTTTGGTGGAAATCCGACCAGTACTTTTGTTGCAAAAACATCTAAAAAAAATGTGGTATCTGGCTCTGCTCCGCGGACCCATTTCCCTGTTCACTCCGCAGACAGCAGGCTCATTGGCTTGCAGTACGCCATGCAGTCGACCAACTTTGGACGTGGCCGGTGGTTGGCTGGAGGGAAGCGTGCTATACGTCAACGTTTTTGGGAAATGCCGCAATGGTGAATCAGAGGACAGGGCGCCGCCGAAAGGGACTGACGAACATAATGTACGGCATGTGGTGGTGGGAAGAGGGGATGGAAAGGGTGGGGGAGAGAGAATGGTTCATCAGAGATATGTGATCATTAGGTGGACGAAGACGGTAGTGTGCCTACAGTATCCGTGTGTACTGTGCCAATTCACTGGTCCCTGCACAGGCCCCAACCATGTGTGGTGAAAGCAGGCAGGCTTCGTTACGGCACGATAGCTCGTGCCGTGACCGCTTACCGCGCTGCCTGGTGGTACCTGAACAGCAGAGGGGGAGTGCATTGCAAAACATATATAACGCCATGTGGTGGTGGGACGAAGGGTTTGAAAGAGTGGCGTAGTGAGAAGTGAATCATGTGAGATATGTCATTGGGTGGAGGAAGATGTTGCTGTGCCTGCAGTGTCCTCGTGTAAAGCGCCACATCGCAGGTGTCTGCATAGCCGCCTCCAATGTGTGCTGCATGCAGGCAGGCATTGTTACGGCACGAAAGCTGGTGCGGAGATCTATTTCCGTGGTGACTGTTGGGAGCTCAATTGCAGAAGAGGAGTGCATTGCACATGACATGCACATTATAAGATACCGTGTACTGCGGTGTGTTGCAAGGATGGAGGCCTTGCAGTGACAACTATGTGCCGTGGTTGGAAGTACGTTTCACATTGTTCCCTTCTGTGTGTTGTACGTCAGTATTGCATAGATGGTTGATTGCATGGGTGCTCTGCTCCTTAGCACATCCTACAGTGTTTAATCCATGGCTGCAACTAGTGAGGTGAACAGTTGAGACGGACTAAACTGCATAACGCATTGGATTGCATAGTGTCCATTACGCGGAGTGGTGACTTCTGTTCTGCAGTATGACGTATTGCTTTTCTGTACTGAATAGAGAGCTGTGAGACGTACTATATGAATGAAAGTGGGTATGGGTGCTGGAGGCTGGGTTATGTTTCCATGAATAGCTGTTACTCCTACGTCCCGTCCCCTTTCCGCCGTACTTATGGGACATTGCTCCGTCCTGTGGGACCGGACAGGAGCACTTTGTAAAAAGCATCACATTTTTTCCAAAAATGTGTCCTTCCTCTCTTTTTACGCTGGGTACAGCACGCTGCCGTAACCCTGCCCTCCTTAGCTCCGCCCAGCACATCACCCATCAGTCATTTTCTCCGCTCGTTCGGGACTGGACACACTTGTATCTTCGGGGGATTTTTTCTTCCAGTGTCGTCTTCTCCTGCTCCGGCTAGGGGTCGTGAGTCTGTCTATGCCGTTTCAGTTGGATTTCCCTACTCGTTCTTCTCGTCAGCAATGCTTCGCTAGGGCAGACCCCCATCCTCTTTGCTTAGAGTGTTTGGGTCCGGACCACCGGCGGGACTCGTGCTTTTACTGCGACTCCCTTTCGGTCCATGCACTTCAACGTCGTTTGGAGCAGTGGGAGGAGGTGTTCCAGCGCGCTCCCACATTGCATTTTCTTACGTTCATTGAAGAAAAGAAGAAACGACCTGTGAGTTCTTTACTTTTTAGAGCACACCGGCGGGTTACTCCTTCCCGGGGTCTTCCCGGTCCGGGAGGAGCGTCAAGAGCTCTATTACCGGGGTTTGTCTTGAGGTGCCTTCTAGGCCTAAAAAGTGTACCAGAGTTTTCTCTGAGGGTCTCCGTAAGGGGCCTACTGACACCGGATTACTATCCGAGGCCCCTACTCTGGGGGCCGGGTACCAGAGCTTGCTTCAAGGTCTCCTGGGTTGGAGCTTATCGTAAAAACACTGGGGTACGCCCTGAGGCCTCTGTTGAGGCTGTTAGTACCGAACAAAAGTTCGAGGCTTGGGGTAGGGCGTTAGATACTGGGCTCGGGTCCGAGGCCCCTTGTTTGGTGGTTAGGGTGACCGACAATTCTGAGAGGACGGTTAAGGTTTTGTCGATGAGGTGTGTTCCTCATCGCTCCCCTTAAAGCGGTGACACCAGACCTGTTTAGGGGGCACGTAGTGAGTCTTGGACCGTAACTCCTCAGTTACCGGCAGTACCGAGGTCCTTCCGTTGAAGGCTTCTTTGGCTGTTAGCTTGTCTCAAAAACATTCTAGGCCTCACAGCACCGCTTCGGACGAGGTTCCTTGTATCAAGGCTAAACTGAAGACCCCTGACCCACCTGTGGAGACCACTGTCTCACTTCAGCACGTGTCACAGTTCTCCTCAGGTGCTGACAAAATGGTGGCTGCTCCCGCCAAGGCTACGGCAGCCATTTTGGATACCTCCCTTACAACTACGCCATCAACACTAGGTGTGGGGAGTGGGTTTTCAGGTGAACATCGTTTTCCTTGTGCACATCCTTTTTGTCCAGTTTATGACTGGAACGCTCGGATGCCCTTACCGCACAATGTCTCGCTTCCTGCGGCATCGGCTCCCCTGATTTACGTGGACACCAGTGGGGAAGGGCCCTCTTAGCAATCATCTCCCTTGCGTCCCTGGAATTACTCTGCTCATGAGAGGCCTCTTCCAGTCGTGCCTAAATCATCGGCGGAGGACGCCTTTTTCGGCAAGTTTCAAAGACTAATGCATTCAGACCCCACGAAGGGTATTTTAGAGGCTTGTTTACGGAGATATGCCCGCCTGCCCCGACGGTCCCAGCTACGGCACCTGTGATTCCGCCGGCGGGACCTCCCCCGACTCTTCCTCCCTTGCCTCCGTTGTCCCCATTGGACAAGTCTACTGTGGTGCCTGATGCAACTCAGCCTGAACCGGATCTGCTGGACGACGTGCAAGAGGACCAGGACAGCGACAACCAGGACAGTGACGACCAGCCCCGCTCTGTCAGAGCCTTTCATGAACGGGTGCTGGACATTATGTGTTTATTAGATGTTCCAGTACCCGAGGCACCCTCTACGCTGGAGGGGGTGCTTTCGGGGGCGTTCACCTTGTCTCCTTCGGAGCGTACCGGCTTGTTCTTGCAGAAGGATGTTTTGGCCGAGGTCCGTAAAGTTTGGGAAAAACCACACTCTGGGCTGTTTGTCAACAAGAAGATTGACGCGTGTTATAGGCTCCATTCTTCGGAAGAGGTGGCTTTAGCGTCATGTCTACCCCCCTCCTCCACAGTAGTGGCTGCAGCAACTTTACAGTCCAGATCTGCTGCATCGTCTTCTGCAATGACTACTCTGGTTCTGGCTAAAGAGGACAAGCTTCTTGACTCTTTGGGAAGGAGGATTTTTGATAATTCAGCTCTGCAGTTACGTCAAGCGAACGCAGAACTGGTGTTGGCGGAGCGAATATGAAAATGTAGAAAGGTCTTTCTGAATTTGAGGAATACATCGCCGCAGAAAAGCTAGAGGATTTCAGGGGGGTTTTGTCAGATGCTAGGGTTCTGGCGCAGGGCATGCTGGAGGCCGCGGCGCATCATGTCGTCACCTCAGCCTGCGACCTCATGCTTGGCGTGGACACCTCTCGTCAGGCTTGGCTGCATGCCACCAAGATCTCGAAGGAGGTGTAGGATAAGGTGTTGGATCTGCCCTTTGATGACAAGGAGCTTTTCCATTCCACAACGGACGCTGAACTGACCAAAACTAAGGACAGCACTCAGTCCGCCAAGTCGTTGTCGGTCCTAGTGAAACCGCCTTTCAGGGCACAGAGAACGTCCTCGCAGCCTCGGCCTTCCTCTGGTTTCAGGGGCTTTCTAGACCGAAAGTCCTGCAGGGTTGATGCCCCATCGGGAAATTCCCACCGAAGGCAGCAACAGAGCCGGTTTTTCTCCCGCTCTTCAGCCTCCTCTTCAGGTTCAGGTGGCACTGCCACCGAAAAACCAGCTAAATGAAGTTTCTCTACGCTTGCACGAGACCCGATTGGAGAATGCATTGTGTCTCATTGGGAGGCGTGGCAGACCATCATCGAAGACCGGTGGGTCTTGTCAGTCGCTCAGGCGGGCTTCCGATTCCCCCTTCCCCTTACCCCACCTATCAGAGCCGAGATTCAGAGGTTGCTGGATCTCAGGGCGGTGGAACCCGTTCCCCTAGGGGAGCGAGGGGAGGGCTTCTATTCCCGGCTGTTTACGGTACCCAAACCCAACCAGGCTGGCCTACGCACCATCCTAGACCTTTCCCAGTTCAACCTCTCTACCCCAAGAGAAATCCAAGAGGATCACGCCCTATCAGATAAAGTCCTCTTTGCAGAAGGGCGATTGGCTCAGTGTGGTGGACCTCCAGGATGCGTATATGCATATCCTGATCTGGAATCCACATCGGAGATACCTACGGTTTTCTGTGTGGGAGGAGCACTTCCAGTTCCGAGTGCTCCCTTTTGGCCTCAGCTCGGCACTGCGTGTCTTTACGAAGATGTCGGTTATCGCAGCCTATCTTCAACTTCAGAGTATCCATGTATATCCGTATTTGGATGATTGGCTACTGCGCAGTCCTTGTTCCTTGAAAGCCTCGAGCAACCTTCAGTCTCTCCTCCAGCTCCTGTTCCACCTTGGGCTGTCGGTGAACTGGCGGAAATCCTCCATGACGGTCTCTCAGGACCTGATTTTCCTGGGTTTTCGTTGGAACATGATCGACTGCAGAGTATACTTGACCGGGACAGAATGACAGATCTGGTGCCACGTGTCTGGTCTTTGTGCAGTCGGGCAGCATGTTGGCCTGGTGGTTCCAGAGGCTTCTGGGCCTCATGGCCTTGTGTGTATTGGCTCTTGCTCGGCTCAATATGAGGCGGACGCAGATGGCTCTTCGGAGTTCTTGGCGTCAAGCTGTGGATCCGGACCCCAAAATGATTTCTATTCCAGCTTTCATGATAACGGACCTTTTGTGGTGGTCGTCTCTCGGTAATCTATCGGTGGGTGCGGCTTTTCAGGACCCCGTTTCGCTGATGACAGTCGCAACAGACTCTTCCCTTCTGGGGTGGGGTGCGACGTTGGGTCTTCCTCAAGTTTCCGATCTCTGGTCGCCCCAAGACAAGCTCCTTCATATAAATCACCTGGAGCTTTTGGCGATCTTCCTGGCGCTCAAGGCATTCAGGCCGGTCATTATCAACCACGTGGTCCGTTCCTGCACGGACAATGTGGTGTCCATGTTTTACATCAACAAGCAGGGGGGTACCAAGTCCCCTCCTCTTGTGGATCTTGCCATTCAGATTTAGGAATGGGCAGTGCAGCCTGGCATCTGGCTCGTGGCTGTTCACATCCCAGGCCAGCTGAATGTTACTGCGGATGCCCTCAGCCGACGAACAATGGTCAGCTACGAGTGGGAGTTGAAAGTAGAGGTTCTCTTACAAATCTTTCAGCGTTGGGGCACTCCAGAAGTGGACCTCTTCGCAACATCGGTCAACAGGCCAGGAATGGACTGGGAGCCTCCTCTCTGGGGGGTGCTCTCGATATTCGCTGGCACAAAATTAGGGCCTATGCTTTTTCGCCCCTGCCTCTCATTCGTCGGACGATTTGCAAACTGAGGAACACAGTGAACTGTTCTTCTGCTCATAGCTCTGTGCGGCCGGCCAGGTTCTGGTTTTCAGAGCTTCAGCATCTGTCGGTATGTGCGCCGATCAGGCTTCCTTTGGTTCCTGACCTGCTTCATCAGAGAGATCACCAGCTGTGGCACCCCTCTCCACAATCGTTCAGCTTGGCGGCATGGTGCCAGAGTTCAGATCTCTAGAACATTTCAACCTGTCTGCTGATAACACGCGCATTATTCAGGCAGCCAGGAAGCTCTTGGCGAGATCTCAATACAGGAGCAAATGGCTTAGTTTCTGCCACTGGTGCTTAGCCAAAAAATGGATCCCAGGAGGGCTACGATCGACACATTGCTGTCCTTCGTCTCTCATCTAGCGGAGTCGGGCATTCATTTCCTCTCATGCAGGACTTATCTTTCGGCTGTTGCCGCTTACTTATCCACGGACCAGTGCTCTTTTTCACTATCAAATCCAGTGATTAAAAGGCATTTTGCGGGTCTAATGTGTCCTTACCCTCCTGTTCGCAAACCGCATCCGACGTGGGATCTGAACGTGGTACTTACGGCATTGTGCCATAAGCCTTTTGAACCAATTGCTACGGTAGATCTTAAGCACCTTTCGTGGAAAGTGTCCTTCTTGGTCACTGTGACTTCGGCAAGACGTGTGATTGAGCTCCAGGCTTTGTCGGTGGAGCACCCTTCCTTGGGTTTCCACAATGATAAGGTTGTCTTGAGGATGAATAGTTCTTTCCTACCAAAGGTGGTCTCGGATTTTCATCTAAATCAGTCAATCTCCTTGCCCGTCTTCTTCCCAAACCCGGCTTCGGAAGCCGAAAGGGTTTTGCATTGCCTGGATGTTAGAAGAGCTCTTAAGTTCTATCTGGATAGAACATCTGAATTTAGGAGTTCTTCTCAACTATTGGTGACCTTTGGTAATCCGCAGGGTAAACCGGCCTCCAAAGCAACCATCTCCAGATGGGTTGCTGCCTGTATTATGTAGTCTTACACTGTTTACGGCCTCCAACCTCCTAAAGGGGTTCACGCACACCTGGTACGGGGCAAAGCAGCTGCGGTTGCTTTTCAGAAGTATGTCCCCTGGGAGACCATTGTGAAAGTGGCTACATGGGCCTCTCCTTCAGCTTTTTGTAAACACTACTGTTTGGATCTGAGCTCCAGAGCTGATGCTCAGTTTGGCCAGGCTGTGCTCAAAAACCTTTTTCAGTAAGGAGTTTTCCATCCACCCCTAATTCCTGTGAGGAGTGCTTGGGAATCTCCCATAAATATGGAGGAAAGGGGACGGGACGTAGGAGTATAATAAAGTTACTCACCGTAGTGACTACCTTACTCCCAGTCCATAGTCCCCTTTCCTCCATACGCCCGCCGTCCCCTCTAATAAGGTTCCTCTGTTATTGTTTAAAGGCGATAGAAAAGGACTGATGGGTGATGCGCTGGGCGGAGCTAAGGAGGGCAGGCTTACGGCCGCGTGCTGTACTCCGTGTAAAAAGAGAGGAAGGCCACATTTTTGGAAAAAATGTGATGCTTTTTACAAAGTGCTCCGGTCTTGTCCCATAGGACGAAGGAATGTCCCATAAGTATGGAGGAAAGGGGACTATGGACTATGACTAACGTAGGTACTACAGTGAGTAACTTTATTAATTATGGTCTGGAGGTTTGGTAGTAGTGGCGGTGGCTGTGGTACATGTGTGCAGTGTGGTACGTGAGCACATGATGGTATGCATCCCTGCATTATGTTGCAGTGGGTGTGGGCAAGGGATAGACTATTGGGTGTATGGCCAAAGGCCGTAGGCCATGCACCCAATAGTCTAGGCCTCGCCCACACCCGCCGCAGCAATGCAGTTTACACTGCATCTGTCACAGACTCCTCACCTTTACAGAATGGTGTGGAGCACATTGAACACTTGATAGAGCACCAGAAGTCAGCTGACATGCAAATACTGTTGGTTGGCTGGTTTGGCAGTAACACCATCGTATGTGAATGAAAGTAGGTAGGGGTGCCGGAGGCTGTGTTAAGTTTGTAGATTCTGGTAAAAGGTGAATATTTCTATGCATAGCTGTATGACTGTGCCAAGCTTGAGTAGGAGTGCTGGTGCGCATGTGTGTGGATTGTGGTACTTGATGACATGTTGCCATGCATGGCTGCATTACGTTGCAGTGGGTGTGGCCAAGGCCTAGACTATTGGGTGCATGGCCGAAGGCCATAGGCTGTCGGCCATGTACCCGAAAGGTAAAGCCTTCACCACACCCACTGCAGCAATGCAGCTTTGACTGCATCTCTCAGAGGGTGGTCACCTTCACAGAATGGTTATGGAACACATTTTACTCTTCATAGAGCACCAGACGTGCGCTGACATGAATGAATTGTTGGTTGCATGGGTGCGGTCATTGTTGGAACATCCTATGGTTTTCGGTGTATAGCTGGAGATTGTGCAACAAACAGTCTTGCAGTGTGCCCACTGGATGCAGTGTTGGAACACTGACATTATACAAGAGGGTTGAAGTGAATGCGCGATGTGCTTGGCCATTCTGGTTTGTGCAGCTTCCTGGGAGTAGGCCTAATGTTGTGCGGATTGTGTGGTTTGATTGCCAGTGACATAATACTGTGTGCATGGAAGTGGGTAGGGGTGGCGGAGGCAGTGGCATTTTTGTGGAATATGCTAACTGTGACATGTTTCCATGCATCGCTGTGTTATGGTCCTGGGTTGGGTAGAAGTGCCGCTGGCTATGTTACGTTTGTGGATTGTGGTTTATGGCGACATGTTCTCACGCATGGCTCCATTATGTTGTTATGGGTGCCGCTCTGGACGATTTTGGATGCTGACATCCTGTTTTTTTTTCCCCACACCTTTGTACGGAAGGTGCTTTGGAAGCACACGTGACGTCTTCTCGGAGTGTTGAACGGTAAATCAGGAGTGCTGTACGGAAATGATAGTGTTGAATGCAGACTTCTTGGCTGTGATTGGTGCATGTATGCCTGAATATTTTACAATCCTCAATGAGGGAGTGCGGGAAGATCAACAGTGGAGAGTGGAGAAGGACTGCCCCTGCTTTACTGGGGTACAGGCCTCGCTGTAGCTGGGAAAGCGCACACTCCACATCCTGCCATTCGCAGCATGGTGGGCATACCAATGGAACTGTGGGCATTATGGAATCATGTGTCGAAGGTGTGATTCACAGGAAGGGGTGGTACTACTTTCTCCCAATACTCAGTGTAATGAGGTTGGTGGACATAGAGAGATGCACAGTGCTGATCATGGGTGATACATGTGTACAAGATCTGTACAGGTATGCAGTACGAAGAGGCTTTGCTGCTAACCTCCGGTTGGAAGAAGTGGATGGTTTGTGGGCCTCCATGCGTGCAGTTTTGGTGGGATGGTTCACCTTTGCTGATATGTGGCCTCCATCGTTGCTGGTGAAGTAGTTGTGGTGCATTATGGAGGTCTACGTTTGGGTTCCATGTTTTTTTTTTTAAACAATTTTTATTAATTGTATTTCAACAACCAACACAAACCAAACTTACAGTGCATATAATGATCTTTGAGTACACATCACATTATCCGTGTCCACTGTTTCACCCATTCCCACCCTCCCTCCCGAGCCTACTCTCCTTCATGTTCTGTTTCTCCGTCTTGCGGTAGGGATTCAGTTTCAATGTTTTCTGTTTGATCCCGGTCACTTGCCTCATCGTGCGTGAGCCCAAATAATTCAGCTACTAGTTGTTTCCAGGCTATCAAGGTTCCATCCTCTTCCTCCCCCCCCCCCCCCAACATTGCTTGCTTCCTGCCATACTGCAGCCTCTGCCCATTTCTGTACATCTTTCCACCATACTTCTATTCTTGGTCTATGACATGCCTTCCACCCCATAGCGATTCTTCTCTTTGCTAATACATACGCCAGGTCTTTCAATTTGCTCACATGCTTGAGTTTGCGTGGTCTAGGAAACCCTCCTAACAGGCAAGCCCACACTGTGTCCACCACCATTTTGATCCCTTTTTCTTCCATCCTATGTGCTATTTCTCCCCAAAATCTCTCTATTATTGGGCATGACCAGAACATGTGCACCATTCCGGCGTTTTCTTCGTCACATTTGGGACATTACTTTCGTCATGCATTTTTAAATGTGGCTATCCTTTGGGGTGTCATATACGCCCTGTGAGTTATATATAATTGTTTCGAGGGGATTGGGTCCTCCGACGTATTCCATATCTATGACATGTAATCACCACAGCTGTGCTGCTTCGGAAACTTTTTCGGCGTCTGCGTCCTGCGTCGATGACGTCGATGCGCCGCCGTCGAGGACCTCCTCCGACGTCCGACGTCATCCGATGTGATAAGTAGGACGCACGACGCCAGTAGCCTCAGTTCCGTTTTTTCCGCGAACGTGTTGCTTCGTGTTTCTCGGTTCTAGCCTCGACTCATTGGAGTTCTGTTCTTTCCGGTTCTTCGAACCTGTTCGTTCGTGTATATTCCTTCGACGATGTCTTCCACTTCGTCTTCAACCCCGCGTCCGGGCTTCAAGAAGTGCGGGGAGTGTGGGTCCAAGATGTCGGTGACTGACTCGCACGATGCCTGCCTCTGGTGCCTCGGGGAGGCCCACGACACGGAGGACTGTGTCGACTGCCTGTCGCTCACGTCCAAGGCCTTACGCGAACGTAAGAAGAAATTGTCGGTAGGTCGGGTGTCCAAGCCCCGGAAGTCGAAGTCGGCGGGGCTTTCGACGGATGATTCGAGGGGTGACTCTCCGCGTCATCGTCGGAAGTCTCGTCGGTCTTCTTCTAGGAGTCGGTCTCGCCACTCCTCAGCCTCTTCGAGGCATTCTCGGAAGCGCCGACACCGGTCGCCTTCCAGGTCCTCTTCAGAGGACTCTGCCCGGCACGTCGGTTACCCCACCAGCCGTGCGACGCCGGAGGAATGGGCTTCCTTCGGGAAGAAGATGTTGGCGATTCTTGAGTCGCAGGGTACTCAACCGTCCGCGCCCCCGAGTGGGGTCGGCCGTGAGAGGTCGAGAGCCACCGCTCGCAAGAGTGGTCGGCGCGAGTCACGGGAGAGGTCCCGTTCGGACAAGGGGGCTCGTTCTCGCCGTACCCGTTCCAGGTCCCGGTCCTCGACGCGATCGAGACCGTGTGCACCTGTGATGTCTTCGAGGAAGACATCGACGTCTGAGGCGTCGAGGGCGTCGACAGGCTTTCTCGAGGCTCCGGCTCCGAGGAGGTCGTCGGAGCCGTCGACGGTCAGGTCGTCGAGGGACACGCTCGGAGCTCCGGCTTCGAGGGCTGTGTCGACGCCGCCGATACTGGAGGCGCTGCATCTGACGTCGACGCCGATTTCCTCGACGTCGACGCCGATCCTCTCGGCGCCGTTGCCGGTTTTCTCGACGTCGGCGCCGATTCGCTCGACGCCATCGACGCCTTTCGTGTCGGAGGTGCCCCGTGTCTCGGGTGTTCCCCCTAGGAAGGCTCTGGTTAAGAGCAGGCACTCTCGGGTGCCTTTCCACCACTTGGATTATATTTCAGAGGCGGATGAGGATTCGGATGGCCTGGTTCCTAGTCAGGTGCCGGATGACATTGTCTCGGGCCATAGTCAATTTGACGATTTGAGGCAGTCGCTGCATGATGCCAATGGACTGGACACCTCTCCGGAGGTGGAATTTGGTCGGCCTGAGCCTGGCTCCCATGCCGATTCCTCATACCGGCGCCTTATGGCTAGGGTGTCTGAGTATCTGGGATGGTCTGCTCCCCCAGGGGAGTTTGTGCAGGATGATCTGACGGACATCCTTGATGTTGGTCCCCCAACTGACCCGGTACTGCCGTTCCATATGGCTTTACAGCGTAGGGTGGCGGCGGCTTGGACTGCTCCGGAGAGTCTCCCGGCAGTGGGCAGATCCTTGTCGCGAAAATACCGTCCAGCCAGTGGCGACCCCTGCTACTTGACCAGGCACCCCACTCCGGAAAGTTTGGTGGTGCAGGCGGCCACGGCCCCGGCAAAGCAGGCGTCGTACCCTACCATCCCTCCTGATAGGGACGACAAGCGTTTTGATGGCTGGGCGAAGAAGGTGTTTTCTTCTGGTGGTATGGCGCTTCAGGCGGCCAACTCCGTTTGTGCCTTGTCGCGTTTCACGCACACTCTGTGGAACTGTGTTGCGTTAGCGGCTGAACATATTCCCGAAGGGGTCGAACGGGATGGTTTCCTTGCTATGGTCCAGGATGGTAAGGATGCCATGTGTGAGTCCGTTCAGTCGGGTTTGGACTTGGCTGAATGCGTCAGTAGGTCCATGGCGGCGAGCACCGTGATACGCAGGTTTGCGTGGTTGCGGAAGTCGGGGTTTGCTCCTGATGTGCAGTCCCGGCTCCTCAACATGCCCTTTGATGGTGAACATCTTTTTGGCAGCAAGGCTGACGAGAGCCTTGAGAGGTTGCAGACCTCAAAAGCTGCAGCGAAGTCGTTGGGCGCTGCAGTTCGCCAACCTCCGCTTTTTCGTCCTAGGGGACAGCAGTGGAGGGGTGGCTCCTTTCGCTATTACTCGTCCTTTGGTAGAGCGAGAGGAGCTGGCAGTCAAAGGGGCCAACGCAGGGGTACCAGAGGTGGACGACAAGGTACCCGTGGTGCCAAGGCCGCTCGGGCAGTTGCCTCTTTGCCCTCAGGTAACGCCGCAGCCGCTCCTACTCAGTCATGAGGCCATGTACCATGGTTCGCCGGTTGGGGGAAGGCTGGCGCAGCATCTTGTAGAGTGGCGTGCCATTACTTCAGATGTGTGGGTTCTGGAGATCATAACCCAAGGCTACTGTCTTCCCTTTCGGCACAGGCCTCGCGACAATCCACCGGGGAACCTCTCTTTGAAGTGTCCGGATCCGCTCCTTGCGCAGGAAATTCAAGCCCTGCTGGAGAAAGGCGCCATAGAACTGGTGCCTGTAGCGGAGAGGAACAAGGGATGGTATTCCCCTTATTTTTTGATTTCGAAGAAAGACGGGGGTTTGAGACCCATCATGGACTTGCGCGGTTTGAACAAACTCCTCAGGAAGGACAAGTTCAAGATGGTTACTCTCTCTCAAGTCCTCCAGGCCCTTCAGCTTCAGGACTGGTTGGTGTCACTCGACCTCAAGGATGCTTACTTCCATGTGCCGATCCATCCCAAGCACAGGAAGTACCTGAGGTTCGCGGTTGGCGACTCGCACTTTCAGTTTCGGGTCCTGCCGTTCGGTTTGACCTCCGCCCCGAGGGTTTTCACCAAGCTCATGGTGGTGGTGGCAGCGCATCTCAGGCAAGGGGGGATTCACGTCTACCCCTACCTGGACGATTGGTTGATCAGGGGGAGCTCTCCCGAGCAAGTCCTGGATCATCTGTCCGTCGCCTGCCACTCCCTTCACAGGCTGGGCTTCTCCCTCAATTTAAAGAAGTCCCATTTGACGCCAACACAGAGGCTCCAGTACATCGGAGCAGTGCTCGACACTTCCCTGGGGCAGTGTTTTCCTCCCCAGGTGAGGGCTCTTCACATTCAGCAGATGGTGCACAAGTTTCAGCATGCCCAGACGCTCCCGGCGTTCGAGTTCTTGAGGTTGCTCGGCCTCATGGCATCCTGCATTCTTCTGGTGCCAGAGGCTCGCCTGCGGATGAGATCTTTGCAGTGGGCACTCAAGACGCAATGGTCGCAGTCCTCCGGCAGGATGTCGGACCCGGTTCAGGTGCCGCCCTCGGTCGCCCGGGACCTTCTGTGGTGGGCTGTCGAAGGCAACTTGATGAAGGGGGCTCCGTTTTGGCTACCCTGGCCGGAGGTGACGATCGTGACGGATGCATCCCTCACGGGATGGGGAGCTCATGCCAACGGGCTGACAGTCAGCGGTCGTTGGTCTCCGTCGGAGTCCAGACTCCATATCAATCTGTTGGAGCTGAGGGCCGTCAGGCTAGCCCTGAAGGCTTTTCTGCCGACTGTGCGAGGAAAGGCTGTCCTGATCATGACGGACAACACTGTGGCCATGCACTACCTCAACAAAAAGGGGGGGGCAGGGTCACTTCCTCTGTGCAGGGAGGCGATGCAGCTCGAGTTCTGGGCCATCCGGCAGGAAGTTTCGATCTCGGCAGTTCATCTGGCCGGAGACGAAAACGTGACGGCGGACGCTCTGAGCAGGCAGAGCGCGATCTCTCACGAGTGGGAGTTGGCTCAGGAGATTCTCCTGGAGATCTTCGCCCTTTGGGGGACCCCTCAAGTGGATCTCTTCGCCTCCAGTGTCAACCGGAAGTGCGAGAGGTTTTGCTCGCGGGAATTTCCTCCGAAAGGAGCCTTAGGCGACGCGTTTGTGGTGGAGTGGTCATTCCCGCTGCTGTACGCGTTTCCTCCAGTCCCCGTCATCCCGCAAGTGCTGCGGAGGTTGCGGAAGTTCGGTTCCCGGATGATCCTCATTGCTCCGGCGTGGGCTCGGAGGACGTGGTACCCGGACCTTCTCGACTTGTCCATCTGCCCTCCACGTCGTCTTCCCTACCGAGACGATCTGCTCTCGCGGGAGGGGGGTCAGGTTCTCCATCCAGAGGTCGGATCCCTCAACCTTCACGCTTGGCTTCTGAAAGGTTGAGGTATAAGGATTGGGACCTCCCTGAAGACGTGATGGAGGTGTTGCTTTCGGCCCGAAGGCCCGCAACTAAGTCTCTGTACCGTTGCCGTTGGCGTAAGTTCTGCGACTGGTGCAGAGTTCAGAATGTGGATCCTTTTGCATGTGACATCCCCATGGTTCTGTCCTTTTTGCTTTCTTTGGCCCACAGGGGCTTGCAAGTGGGTACCATTAGAGGTTACCTGGCGGCGCTGTCCATCTTTAAGCGCTCATCTGAAGAATGTTCTTACTTTAAAATCCCTTTAATTTCACAGTTTCTGAAAGGGCTCACTAATGTGTTCCCTCCGTCGCCTTTCCTGGTGCCCGGTTGGGATTTGAACCTTGTTCTTAGGTTTCTTATGGGTGCTCCGTTTGAGCCTTTACATTCGTGCCCTTTGAGGCTGTTGACTTTGAAAACTGCGTTTCTAGTTGCGGTTACTTCCGCTCGCAGAGTGAGTGAGTTGCAGGCACTTTCTGTTAAGCCACCCTTCACTGTATTTCACAAGGACAGGGTTGTCCTTCGAGTTCGTCCTTCTTTTCTTCCAAAGGTAGTGACGGAATTTCATTTGGCCCAGAAGATTGTTCTTCCGGCTTTCTATCCTCCTCCGCATCCTGGTAAGGATGAGGAGAGGCTCCATAGGCTTGATCCTAGGAGAGCTTTGAGCTTTTATGTTTCTCGCATGTCCCGGGTCAGAGTGGACGATCAACTCTTTATTGGTTACGCTGGTAAGCGCTTGGGGCAAGCTGTGACGAAACAGACTTTGTCACGCTGGATTATTTTGGCCATCTCGGAGTGTTACCGCTTGGCGGGTAAGGACCCACCGGCTGGCTTGCGGGCCCATTCTACCAGGGGCGTGGCTGCATCTACTGCCCTGCAGAGGGGTGTTCCTATTCGCAACATCTGTGATGCTGCCACCTGGGCTTCAGTACATACATTTGTACGGCATTATTCCCTCGATTCCATCAGAGGGCAGGATCTGGCCTTTGGCAAGGCGGTCCTTTGCTCTGCTATTTGATTGGCTATTCTAAATTTTGTTTCTAAATTCTTTCCCTCCTCCTTGTTTTGGTACTGCTTTGGGAGTCTGTCATAGATATGGAATACGTCGGAGGACCCAATCCCCTCGAAGAACAAGTTACTTTCTTACCTGGTAACGTTCTTTCGATGGGATGGTCCGACGACGTATTCCATATCGCTCCCACCCTGCCTTCCCCGCTGCAGAATTTCTGTTGCGATTGCAGCTTACGTTCCGCAAGGCTTTGTGTCGGACTGGCAGTTGACTAATGTCACACGTTCTGGGGGAAAAAACTACAACTGAGGCTACTGGCGTCGTGCGTCCTACTTATCACATCGGATGACGTCGGACGTCGGAGGAGGTCCTCGACGGCGGCGCATCGACGTCATCGACGCAGGACGCAGACGCCGAAAAAGTTTCCGAAGCAGCACAGCTGTGGTGATTACATGTCATAGATATGGAATACGTCGTCGGACCATCCCATCGAAAGAACGTTACCAGGTAAGAAAGTAACTTGTTCATCTGTTGCAATCTAGCATTTCTTGACACTTTTTTGTGGTATCCTTGAGCACGCTCCCACATCCCATCACTCATTGGGGCACCCACTTCCTCTTCCGAATCCCGTCTAAGCTGTACCACTTCCTTCCCCTCTTTGGTCATCATCAGCTCATATAACCCCCCTGTGCTATGTCATATACTATGTCTATAGTGACGACCGGTTCATCTGCTAGTACTATTTCGGACCATGTCTCTTTGATTCGCTGCACCACCCTGTGGTATGTGATATACTGCCCCGTATGCAACCCTGTTTCCTCCACCAGCCCCTTAAAGTCCGTTATACTCCCCTCTTGCCACGTGTCACCCATTGTTGCTATCCCCACCGGTTCCCAGTGCTTCCTAATCATTAGCCTTAGTTGCTTGTCTTTTCCCGCCAGAGCGACTAATGGAACCTGCCGGGAACACAGGGATGGATTCTCCATTATCTGACAGGTTCTCTGCCATATCTCCCACCCAAGTGTCATCCTTGGGCGCCCTTTCATATCCGATCTGGGCAAACACATCATTTCTTTTAGGAAAAATGGGGCACAGTCCGAGCGAAACAGCCTGGATTCCGAGGTCGGCTCCTCAGAGAGCCATTTAGCTACATATTGTAATTGACTTGCTATATAATAAATCTCATAGTTTGGTAATTTTATATCCCCTTTTTCGTGCGAGTTCTGTAACTTCCAAAGGGCTACTCTGTTCTTTGTCCCATACCAAAGGAATTCCCTGCATATGCTGTTTATTCTGACAAAGAATAGCCTAGGTATGAAATATGGGATGTTTGCAAAATAGTGCAAAAGTCTCGGCAGGACCACCATTTTAAGCATTGCCCCCCCCCCCCGTCCCATTATCGCCAAGGGGAGCTTCACCCAGAACTTCATGCTGTTTTCAATATTCTTAATAGCTTTCACAGTATTATGTTGATGCTCTGCTTCCACCGTATGATATGTCTATTTCCAGATATCGGAACGTGCTGACCTCCCATGGTATCTGCAGGATGGGTAGCTGTTCTAATGGGATCCCTTTATACCTGCCCAATAGAAATACACAAGATTTTTTGGGGTTCACAGCTATGCCTGAAAGCCATGCCATTTCCAGGGCATACTGGAGGTTTTCCTCAGGGTAGCGTAAATACAATAACATATCATCAGCATACAAGGAAATTAAATGCGGTTCCCCCTTTATGGTGATGCCTATTATGTCATACTGCTGCCTCAGGTATATCGCCAGGGGCTCTTAGGCCAATATGTACAGCATGGGGGACCACGGGCATCCCTGCCTAATGCCCCTGCCGAGCTGCCACCTCTCTGATATCACCGCTCCTGTCTTAACCCTGGCCAGGGGCTCGCTATACAATAGCTTGGCCCATCTGAGATACCCCGGTCCTATTCCATAATTGGTCAGGGCCGCAATCAGCCATGGCCATTTGACCGAGTCAAAGGCCTTTATTGCGTCCAACAAAACTAGTGCCATCTCGCCCGCATCCCCGTTTGCATGTTCAATGACTCAGTGGAGTGGCCTAAAATTGTTGGGTATGTTCCTATTGGGGACATAGCCTGTCTGGTCGGGGTGTATTAGTTTATTAATAACTCTCCTCATCCTGTTTGCTAGGACCCTATCAATATTTTGCTGTCCTGGTTTAACATCGACAGGGGTCTGTAGGAGCCACACTCACAACCCGGCTTATTGGGTTTGGGGAGTGGTATGATGATCGCCTCTCTCAGGGACTCTGGTAGTCTTCCAACTTCGTATGCCTCATTTAGCATCTCTAGGAGCGGGGAGGGAGTACCTCATTTTTGTACATCTTATAAAATTTGCTGGGGAGTCTGTCAGACCCCGGGGTCTTACTAGTGGGTAGTTGCCTCACTACTTCTTCCAATTCCTCTAGAGTGATTGGTGCATCTAGCTCCTGTCGCTCTTCTGCGCTGATTTGCGGCAAGCCAATATCCCCCAGTGTTTCCCTTATTTCCTTGCTATCGCTGTCCTCCGCATCTCTGTACAGGATACGGTAATAATCTACGAATTCCTGATTAACTCCCTCTTCAGTATCTACTATACCCTCATCATCTGTCGCTATCATTATAATTGTGGGTCTGGAAGTCTCACTTTTGTATAACCATGCCAGGGCTCTCCCTGGCTTGTGCCACCCCCCCCCCCCGCATGCTGCCTCTATATATTTTCTATAGTTAAGGTTGCACAACCTTTCCCAGTATCCTGCACATTTCTGTTGCAGCCTTAGTATTGCTTCATTATCTTCCTTAGTGTTACCTCCCCTTTTCAGTGCTGTTTGTAGCTCCATTTCCGCTTCCAGTAGTTCAGCCAAAATCCCTCCTTGTAGCCCCTTAGACTTAGCTATGGCTATCCCTCTCACTACTACTTTAAAGGCTTACCAGAGCATGCCCGCTGTCTCCACGCTACCAGTATTGATCACAAAATAGCTTATTATTTCCTCTCTCATGTCCTCCCTAAAAATAGTATCTTTCAACGCTTCTGCTCGTAGGCGCCATGTCGGTATCTTCGCTCTCGGGGGACGATATTGCCATAGTAGTATCAACGGCGAATGGTCTGAGAGGACCCTCGCTTTGTATTCTGTCTGCGCTATTTCTGTCATTAGTTCATGTGTGACAAACACATAATCCAGTCTGGTGTGTAGGTTCTGAGGGGCTGAATAGTGCGGATATTGTCTATCCTGTGGATGGTGTGACCTCAATGCATCCTCTAACCCGAGATACACTAACGGAGACTGCAACGTCCTGGCAGCTGGGGTGGGCCTATATATTTTGGTATCAGATCTATCTATTTTCGGGTTTAGTACACAATTAAAGTCTCCTCCCCAAATCACCGCCCCCTCCCCCCGAGGCTCACGCTGAGTTTACCATATAAAGTTCTAAAGTATGCCGCCATATCCTGGTTTGGGGCATATGTGTTTATAATGCATATTTCCTTATTTTCCACCAACCCCTTTATTATTACCATCCTCCCGTCTAGCTCAACCATAGAGTGCAGCAACTGAAACGGGACATGCAGTGCAACCCAGGTAATCACCCCTCTGGCATAAGCTGAATATGATGCGCCCACGACTGTCCCCTTCCACTTCTTTCGGACTACATCCAGTCTTTCTTGCATTAGGTGAGTCTCTTGCAGCAAAGCTATATCTATTTTCTGCCTGCGCAGGTACATCATAACCTTATTTCTTTTTAAATAGCTATTGAGCCCCCTAACATTCCAGGTGACTACTTTAAGGTCTCCCATAGCATATTAGGTTTCCGCTTTTTCCTCCACAAGTGCAGTCCTGCCTTTTCAGGGTGTAGGCTCGTACCCCAACTTAAACTTTCCCCAACCATTCCAACCCCACCCTCCTCCCTTCCCAACCCCATCCCACTCCCCAACTTTACCCCAACTTCTTCCCCTCACCCTTCAACTCCCTATCCCCTCTACCCTTCCCCAGCTGTTGCCCAGCTCCATCCCTGGATCTCAGGCACCCCCGCATCTAGCCCTTTTCGGCTATTGCCGTACTCGCGGCTCAGCAGGGAGATATTGCCCTAGTAGCGGTCCTACTATTATAATTCTCTGGGGTAGGGTATCTCCGTCCCGTTGCTTCTTTCTTCTAATCAAGTCAAGCGCGCCTAAAGCTGCCCATATTGCATTGCACTGTCTATATTCCAGTCCCACATATTCAAATGTCTCATGTTACAATGTCCCATCACTATGACTGCTGGCCTTTCCATCGTTATCTTTTCTGCCATCTCCACTCTCGGCTCCCCCTGCCCGCCATTTATCATACATGGCTATATAATCACTTATCGTGTTCATCTTGGCCTCACTCCTCATCTTGTTCCGGACAACCGTTTGCGTCCAGCCATGCCGCCGCAGCCTCCAGGGTGTCAAAGTGCGCCTTGCCTGAGTTTTGCAGGATACAAGAGCATGTATTTAAATCCGGCTGTGCGCAGTCTTCTCTTGATCGCCACATAGCTGAAGCGCTGTCTCTGTACCAGCATGGTGTAATCGGGGTATCTAGTGATGGTCGCAGACGCTCTTGTTACCGTCCCTCCTTTCTGGAAGAATTCCAAGATCTTCTCTCTGTCCCTGTAATTAAGGATCTTTGCTAGAATTGCCCTCTGGGGGGCTCCGGGTTGCGGCTTCCTCATCAGGGCCCTATGTGCACTTTCAACTGCGAACCCCTGGGAGAGCTTGTTTGCTCCTATTTCTTGTATGATCATGTCCTCCACATAGTCCGTGGGGTCTTGGCCTTCCTCCCCCTCCGGCAGGCCTACCACGCGTATGTTATTGCGTCTCGCTCTCCCCTCGGCTTCTTCTGCTCGGTTTTCCAGGTTTGCCACCTGCTGCTTTTGTATGTGGAATTCCTTGGCATTGTTTGCGCTAGTGTCCCTGTTGGTTTTCACTGCGCTCTCCAGACCACAAGTTCTCTCCGCAAGTGCTCTCACATCTTGCCTCAGCAGATTGACCTCTATTCCAACCGCATCTTTCTCGGTTTCCAGCGTGGTCCTCAGCTCTGCCATCGTTGTTCCCCACAAGGCCTTCAGTTCCGTAATGGCTGTTAGGATCAAATTGTTCTCGCTTGACGATGCCACCGCTGCAGACGCAGCAGCCGTACCCTGCGTTGGGGTGGTGGGGGACTGCTGTGGTTTAGCAAAGATATCCATTGTGGGTTGCTTGCCCTTGGTTTTGCCTCCCCTCACCGACATTTTCTGCTCTGGTTTAACCCCACTCTCCGTTTCGTGCAACACTCAGGTCTTGTGTCTCCTCGCAGTTGCTTCCTGTGGCCGAAGGCCTCCCGTGGCGCAGCCCGTGCGCCGTTCCAGTACTCCTCCGCGCCAGATTCAGTGACTCCGTTCCACCGTTCAGTCACTCGGTGGCCGCCTCACCGTAGCCAGTCCAGAGCAACCATCCTGAGCATCTGTGCCGTTATCGTCTCAATGTTCACCTGGTGTGTGCTCCTTGCGCGCCTTCCCTGCCCAGATAATGTTCTGGATTCCCCTGTTGTTTGATTCAGTCCCTACTTTGAGGCCGGTGTGTTTTGCCAGCCAGAGGGCTAAATGCCAGTTGTCCCTGGCTAGGGGCCTTGCAGAGGCTCCCAGCTCTCTGCAGTGGAGTTACCTTCCTTCATTTCACCCCAACTGTGACCCTAGCTTACTTCCTCTCATCCACCGCTGGCTTGCTTCCCGTCGTGGCGTGGCCCTTGCCTGCGTATACCAAACGCTGTCTCCTGTATGGGCCGCTGTTACCCAGTACGCACCTGTCACGGTGCCATCCTTATAGGCACTCTAAAGTGGTGCCTTTATCTCACGGACCTGTGCAGGGGTGTTATCCTGTTTTTTGACAATGTTCCTATGTCGCCGGGGGGCACTGCCCTTGCATGCATGGTGCCCTGCAGCAGTACTATGGTCTGTGGTTCACATCTCCTGCAGCACGATTAATCCTGGATATTAGTTCCTGTCCATCTACAAGTATGCACCACAGTTAGCCTTATCCCTAGCGCTCTCGGCGCCCCGACTTTAATGCCTCCGAATATGGAAATGGGACAATGGAGCGAAAGACCCTCCTCAATGAGGTTTGTGGTTGTGGTGTGTATGCAAAAAGTATCGCTGAAGGTCTCTTTGTACAAAGAAGTGCAGAAGACTATGATGAAAGTGGGCAAGCTAATGGCCAAGCATCCTGGGTGTATGCATGAACTGTATGTACTTGTTTGAAGTTCGTAACATGAATGCAGTGCTGTTCGGGAGCTATAATTTGTGTGTGTGCAGTAAGTGGGGTACTGCGAGGGAAAAAAAAACCTGTGCAGTGTACAAGGTAACCGGCTGGCATCCTACTGTTAAGAATGCATTCTATACATGATATGATATGATGTGCAATTGTATGCTATGGCATGCGTAATGCGCCTATACACACGTTTAGCAAAGCGAAACAAGACAAGGGATGGGGGAACAGAGGCGAGACAGAGACAACGAACCTACTAGGCCAGGTGTGACTTACATCGCCCAAGTACATGGGTGGGGTGAGGGGAAGGTGCAGTACACGTGTAGAAGATATGACAATAAGTAAAAATACAGGGCGATTGTGCCAAGTGCAAGGATAAGTGCACAAATCAGGTGGTGCAGGAACTGTTAGGGATACAGAAAATAGTCCCCAAGTGCAGGGTTTGCTAGAAAGGCAGTGCAGGGGTTCGCCTGGCAGGGGGAGGTGGAATGGGCCCGACATCAGTCGCCAGGTAAGCAGTGCAGAATCAGTTTACGCCAGGCAGTCAGCCAGGGAGAGGAGGAGGAGTAGGAGGAGAAGAAGCAGGCGCAAAGAGAAAGGATTTGAGGTGCTTTCGTACCAGCAGTGGTTCTCCCCAAGTTTCAAGGAGGCAGGGAGGCTGTTGCAGAGGGAGGCCCCAGCCGGAAAAAAAATCCACCACCAACTGGTTGCTTGCAGAAGCGATTGACCCTGAAGGAGTTGGAGGCGGATGAGGTAAGAGCGTGAGCACAGAGATGTATAGTAAGTGAGAGTTGAATTCATTGAGGTCCCAGGGCCCAGAAGGCCTTGTGCATAATACAGAGGGTTTTCACCTTATTCCTTGCAGCCACTGGGAGCTATTGCAGCCATTTCAGTGCAGAGGAGATACCATCCCAAGTCACGCAGTCCTCTTCTGGATGCGTTGCAGAGAGTAGACGTTGGCAGATTTAAAAAGAGCCTGTTGCAATAGTGCAGCCTAGCCAGAAACACAGCTGTGGAGAAAGTGACCTTTTGGAAACTTGTTTAGGTTGCTAAGATACATGCAGTACTTCTTTTGGTGGTGTAACTTCACGATTTATGTAGGAGATGGGTTAGTGGGGAAAACATTTCATAGCATTGCCGGAATGAAAGTAGAGAGCTCCTGTTTCGATATTGCAATGTATGATATGGGTAAATGAAAATGTTGCAAGCACATCCCACTGAAGTGCCACTTGATGGTAGGTGATGGGGAAAAAAAGACAGTATGCTTTTAAAGAACGTAATGGACGCTCAGTGGCAGATACTGTGCGCAGAGGCACTTATAACACAGTGGTAAACCTACTGCAGAAAAAGTTTTCATACCTCCAGTTTATGGTGCTGGGTGCGCATGTGGATGCACAAATCTTGCAATCTTTTATTGAACTTTCTACTGCACCTGCTTTTGAGTGACAGGACACTTGCAGGCGGATTTTGTGACGCTACCTATGAAGTGTTGTTCAGAACTGACAGTCTTAGATGCTAACGTCTTGGATGGCATTGGTGGAATTGTGTGCCTATTTACCTGTATCCAATGAGCTAGTGGTGGACAAAAGATATTGGTAAGGGAAGAAGGACTGCTCCTGCTTTACTGGGGTGTGGCCCTCGTGGTACTTTGGGAAGCACACGTGCCACAATGTGTGTTTCTCACCATGCTGGCCAACGGACATGGGACTTTGGGGGTTATCCAATCAGGTACTGTGGGTGTGGTTCACAGGAAGGGGTGGTCATACTGTCGTATATTACTCTGCGTAGTAAGGCTGGCTGACATGGCGAAACACATTGTCTTGACTTTGGTTGATGCCTTTTGAGATAGATCTGCACAAGTATTCCCTGGAAAGACACTTGGATGGCAATTTCGGTTTGGAAGGCATAGACGCGTTGTGGAACGATGTGTACGAGCACAGTTTTGCCGATAAGCATGCACTTTGCAAAGACCTGGCCACTTTTGCTACTGCGGATGTCATCGTAATCCACTACGGCGGCATGCATATATGTTACGTGGCTTGTTTAGGTTTGTTCCGTCGACTGAAGAGGTTGCTAAATCTAGTGAAGAGGCTTTTTCCAACTGCCAAGGTGATTTTCTCATCCATAACACCACAAAGAGTATGGGACAATGCTCCTGGAAGTTGTTTCGAGCCAGAGGCAGGAAGGTGTCTCATCAACATAAGCATGTATACTTTTTTTCCGCTGGTGGGATGTTCTTCTGCAACTATGACCTCATTAGTTGTGGAAATGCAGTGTTTTTCCAAGCAAATGGCATTTCGTTGTCGCCCGTTGGTATTGCTGTTTTGTTTGCCCGTCTACAAGATGCGGTGAAGAGTTTACTGTAACAATGGGAGCACAAGAAAACACAAAATCAAATAAAAACCGAAAAAGGTGTTTCTCTACAAGCATCTAAAAAAAAGGCTCTTTTCAGAGCTGCCTCTTACAACGAACTCCCCCTACCGTGGTTGCAAGTTATTCCCCCACACCCGCAAGCAGCATGAAAGCCACATACGGGGATCTTGAGGATGGCAGCCATGGAAAGGGGACTGTGGGGATTGTCCAATCAGGTGCTTAGTGTGTGCGTCACAGAAAAGGGCAGCAATAGGAAGAAGGACTCCTCCTGCTTTACTGGGGCGCGGTACTTGGGGAAGCGCATGTGCGTCATTCACCATGCTGGCCAATGAAAATCAGACTGGGGATTGTCCAATCAGGTGCCCAGGGTGTGCATCACATGAAAAGGAAGCAATATTATTTTTCATTACTCTGTGTAGCGAGGGTGGCAGGCAGAGACCTGTTTTTCGGCAGAAATATTCGAGTGTTCTTCTTGGAAGCTTCAAGATGTTCTTTAGGCCTACACTGCGCAGATCATGCCGGATGAGAAGGACGGTGCTTCCCTCTTCAAGCTGTGCATCAGCTGCGGTTTGTGGAATGTGTTCACGGACGACAAGCATTCCCAGTGCCTGTATTGCCTACACCTGACGCATAAAGAAGATTGTGCGATCTGCCGTGGCTTCGACAAGTGCACGATGAAGGATCGACATGTCCGGTTGGCGACGAGGCTCAAGGCCAGGGCCTCTACCCCGGGTGATTCACAGGGGTATGCCTCTTCCGGATCCAGCAAACCTGAGTGGGCTTCAAAGTCCTTTGAGGGCGCTCCATCCGTGGGGGCTCAACACAACCCCAAGCAGCACGAGTTTGCTTCCGTCGGTGTCTCCGCTCCTGGGGGTCCTGCTACAGTCAGGGCGCGTTCATCGTCTCTGGCTGCCTCGATCTCCAGCCACTGCTCCAGCTCTTCGTCCAAGAGGAAGTCCGCTAACCGGGGAAGCTGCAGGAGATGCCGGAGAATGCCAAGCAGGAGATGACCAAGCAGCACAAGGTGCCTGACCTGCCTGTGAAGGAGAAGGCCAAGCAGGACAAGGTGTCTGGCCTACCCATGAAGGCCCAGATGCCCAGGCCAAGTCGGCCTCCTCGATCAAGTTGGTGGTGGTCTCCCTTTTGAAGGCAAAAGGGGCTGACCCGGTCCAGGGTGCCCTTGCGGTGGCCAGAGTGGCTCTTTGGCCAAGCCTTTTGCGAAGACTCCGTAGAAGAGGATGCCGGTCCTCAGTCTGAAACCGACCCCTCAGGACCCGAAGAAAGTGGGGGGGCCGGAGAAGAACTCTGAGGAACGGACATTTCTTCGTCGGACGAGGAGATGCTTTCTGTCCACACCATTCCATGATCGCCCGTTCTTCGGAGCTTTTACAGCTCACCCCGGAAGAGAAGGAGGGCTTTCTGTACCAGCGCCGGGAGGCGAAGAGGAAGGCCATCCTGTCGGCCGTGCTCCTGGACAACGTTTGGGATGAGGGGCTGGCCCTGTTGAGGAACCCTGCCTCAGCCCCAGCGAAGGGAGACCGCCTTGAGAAGAAATACAGGGTGCCGAGTCTGCACTCAAGTGTCTAGCGGTCTCAACCTTTCGCGGGACTCTGTGGTCTCGGCGGCCGCCAGGAAGAAATAGACGAAATAGCCCCTCTGAACAACGAGGGGAAGAAATTGGATTCCGTAGGTAGAAAAGTCATCTACTCAGCGGCGACAACAGTCGAGGCGTCCAATGCCTTAGCGATTGTGGCCAGGTACGACCGGGTGCTTTGGTACAAAATGGCTCCTCTCCTGGATTTCCTCCCCGATGACAAACGGGACGAGGCTTTGGAGATCCTCCAGGAAGGCGAGGTGGCGTCGGACCACGCCATCACGGTGGAACTGGACATCGCGGACACAGGTTTCTGCCAGATGGGCAATGGGGTTTGCCTTCGCCGTCGTGGCTGGCTCAATGGTTCCATGTGTTAAAATCGCTGCAAAAATTGCTGTGAGCACAAAATATTGCGGCAAAAATGCTGTGTTTTTGACACTGCAATCCATGTAAAGGATGCAGGGGTCACCCCCGCTCCCCTCAAATGGTAAAATGGGGTGCACCTTTAACTTGTCAAACCACAGCATTTTTGCCGCAAATGTTTTAACTGACGATATTTTTGCCGCAATTTTATCACTGCATACCGGCTCAAGGCCACCAACTTCAGGCAGGACTTCCAGACGAGGGTCCTGGACATGCCGTTCCAGGCCATCAAGACCGACACAGAGACGGCCCGTGCCTTGGGCACTCTGCAGCAATACTAGCCTCAGTAGGGGAGTCTAGAAGGTCTTCGAAGGGTTTCGGCGGGGGCTCATCCTCTTACCGCCAACCCTCCCGTTCCTTGGCCCGGAGAGCCAACAGGGGTCATTCCAAGGCCTTCGGAGGTGGCCGCCGTCATCGACAATGCTCCCAGGGCGGCTCACCTACCGCCAAGCAGGACTGTATCGGCCAAGACGTCAGGCCCCCACCCCTGCACCCCAGTGGGAGTCCAGCTGGCGAACTTCGTCAGCGTGTGGGAGACCATCTCCACCAACTCTCCTACGGGCACACTTTAGAGTTTCAACGGAAGTGTCAGCGAATACCACTGGTGTCCCGACAGGAACAACACATAACTCCGCTGCTGCTGTACGTTCAGGCCATGTTAAAAAAAGGGGCGATAGAGCTGGTTCCAAAGCAACTCCGGGGCTCCGGAGTTTACTCAAGGTACTTTCTCGTAAGAAAGAAGATCGGGGGCTGAGGCTCATCCTCGACCTACGACGACTCAACAAGTACATAAAGTCTGTGGAAGTTGAGAATGGTCACGCTGTAGCACATGCTCGGCCATCTGGCGGAGGGGGACTTTCTGTCGTCGTTGGATGTAGAGGATGCATATTTCCACATTCCCATACACCAAGGACACCGCAAGTTTCTGCGCTTGTCGTTCAAGGGAAGCATTACCAGTTCAAGGCTCTAACCTTCTTACTGAAGTCGACGCCCAGAGTCTTCATCAAGTGCCTGACACCAGTGGCAGCCCATCTACGGCTGCAAGGGATCCATGTGTATCCTTACCTGGACGACTTGCTCATCCGGGCCAGGTCAAAGGTCATAGCTGTCGACCACACAGCGAAGACCGTGTGACTGCTGAACTGGGGTTCTCAGTGAATTATGCAAAGTCCTGCTTGACTCCATCGCAGGGCGCGCTGTCCCTGAGATCCAGGCTCGACACAGTGTCCCGTCTTGCGTCACCGTCTAGGAGAGGATATCTGTCATCTTGGCCAAAGTGCAATGGCTGTTAGCACTGAGGGTCGCCACGGCGAGGACCATCAAGTCGCTACTCTGCATGATGTTGTTATGCACATAACTGATTCGGCTCTGCAGGTTGCGGATGCGCCCTCTACAGGAATTCTCGACGCCCATTGGGTCCAGGTGTCCGGAGGTTTCCAGGACAGGATTGTGGTCGACGAGGAGGTCCGTCGAGCGATAAGGGGGTGGGGCATGCGCTCAAACATCGCCAGAGGCACAGATTTCCAGAGCCCCCCCGTACCAGGAGACTGTCACAACGGACGCTTCCCGGGAAGGATGGGAAGCCTACACCGGACGTCTTCAGGCCAGAGGCCTGTGGCTGCCAGAGGAGAAGACGCTACACATCAATGTTCTGGAACTACGTGCAGTGTTTTGGGCCCTCAGGTCGTTTCTGCTGACCCTCAAGGGCAAAGTGGTGAGAGTCTTCACGGACAATACCACCACAATGTTTTACATCCGGAAACAGAGGGGCACCAGATCCCCAGCACTCTCCAAAGAGGCACAGGAATTGTGGCACTGGACCGTCACCCAGGGGATGATCCTTATTCCGTTTCACCTGGCAGCAGTAAAGCACATTGTTGGTGACTCTCTTAGTAGGGAGCTGTGCTCTTGCCACGAGTGGGAGCTTCGGCAGCATCAAGTAGACCACCTTTTCCTCAAATGGGGCAGTCCCCAGATCGATCTGTTTGAGACAGCGATGAACACCAAGTGCCGGAGGTTTGCCAGCAGATTCCCCAGCCGGGGAGCATGGGGGACACATTCTCATTCCCTTGGAAAGGCCTGTTTCTGTATGCTTTCCCTCCATTGCCATTACTTCTTTGAGTCATCAGTGAACTCAGACGGTACCAGTGCAGGATGATCCTTGTTGCACCAGCGTGGACGAGGCAGATCTGGTACCCGGACCTTCTCAGCATGTCAGCGTCCCCGCCATTCAAGCTGCCAGTGGTTGCAGATCTTCTCGCCAGGGAAGGAGGTGCAATTCTGCACCACGACCCGGGGTCTCTGAACCAGAAGGCCTGGCTCCTGCAGCATTAGAGTTCGGAGACTACAATCGTCCGGCGGACTGCAGGGAGGTACTCACCGTCTGCTTTGAAGTGCTATGGATACAAATGGGAGCGCTTTGCGACTTGGTGCCGGTCGCAGAAGATTAACCCTCTGAGGGTCATGGCCCCTCAAGTACTTCTGTATTTAATGTCTGTCATTGGCTAAATCGGGACTGGCTTATGCCTCCATCAAGGTACATCGGGCGGCTATCTCCTGCTACACTAGATCTGAGACGGTCTTCACTGTGGTCGCACCGTCTAGTTAAGGAGTTCATCGAGGGATTGTTCCGCTCGTTCCGCTGGTGAAGGCTCTGGCCCCGGCGTGGGAACTCAATGTGGTGTTGACTAGAGTCATGGGGCCCCATTCGAACCTTTGCCTTCAGCCCCTCTCCAGTTTCTGTCCTGGAACAGTGCGTTCCTCGTGGCTATCACCTCTGCAAGGTGAGTAGGTGAGATCCAGTCCCTGTCATGCAAATGGCCTTACTTGACTTTCCACAAGACGAGGGTGGTGCTGCGCACATACCCCTCCTTCATGCCCAAGGTTCAGTCGAAATTTCATCTCAACAAGCCCTTGGTGTTACCTGTGTTTTTTTCTGACGCCTTTGTAGCCGGCAGAAAGGACTTTGTACTTGCTGGATGTGGGAGCACAACCTGGCAGGAGCGGCGGGCCGAGTGGCAGGCGCTCACGCTCCCACAGCGCAGCATGAACAGACCTTGGTGCCCTACATGATGGGCGGCTGGGGCTCGCGGCAACCCCCGGAGACTGAGCAGGTGGCCTGGTTCGGCTCCCTGGACGACATGAGGGCCCCGTGAGGCCTCACGCCCTGCAGCTGAAAGACAGAGCGTACGCTGGCAAGGAGGAGGCGGGGGGCTGCCATAGAAGTTCCAGCCTTTCCCCCGCTTGGAGGAATAACATTCCCTGCAGGTTTCCCCGCAGCTGCGGGGTCCCGGGGCGGGACCACTACTCCCGAACGTGACAGGCCCTCGTGGGGCTCTCTGATCGGGCCCGAGGTGGCATGGGGGTGCCTCGTGGGGCACCACTCTCTGGGGGAGGAGCTCCGCACGGGCATCAGTGTCCTGACGGTGCAGAAGGGGATGCGGCTTGGCGGGCCCCCGTGACATCTGGCCTGGCCCCGCCCCACGAAAATTGGAACCCGCAACTGCTCCGTAACAGAGGCAAGTAGATCTGGCAGGCGGCGAAACGCACCATTCAGCCCCCCTGCCCGAGGCAGACCGCCCCAGCTTCCATAGGGTCTCTATGGCTGTGGGGTGATCATCAGGGCCAGCAGCTCTCTCCCTGGCCCAGACACAGCCTGGGCCCTCACTCCCTCCCTTGGAGAGAAGACTTTGACCCTGCATACTTCTAGGACGGCGTGAATACCTCGCACTCACTTCCTGGGGCGCCCCGGCCCATATCCCCGGTCGGTTCCTCATCCCCAGCCAAAGGATCGAGGGGAACTATTATATTCTTCTCTTCACCAAAAGAACTATAACTTCCTTCTCTTCCTCGCCCATCAGCGGGAGGCCATATTCTACCTAAACTTTGGCACTGTCTGGATTTCAGTCTTCGGGGTCTCTACTCCAACGAATTACAGGACCGCAGCGCCTGGCCTGGGCCCCCACGAAAATTGGAACCCGCAACCACTCCGTAACAGAGGCAAGTAGACCTGGCAGGCAGTGAAAACACCCCACTTAGCCCCCCCTGCTTGTGGCGGACCATCTAGGCTACCATAAGGTCTCTACGGCTGCGGGGTGATCACCAGGGCCTGCAGCTCTATTCCCAACCCGGACACAACTTGGGCCCTCACTCCCTCCCTCGGAGAGGAGGCACTGATCCGGCATACTCCTAGGACGGCGTAAACACCTCTCACTCACTTCCTGGGGCACCCCGGCCCACATCCCCGCTCAGTTTCTCGGCCCCAACCTAAGGATCGAGGGAGACTATTATATCTCTCTCTTCACCGAAGGAACTATAACCTCCCTCTTTTCCTCGCCCGACAGCGGGAGGCCATAATCTACCTGAATATCGGCGCTGTCTGGGCTGGTCTTTTGTTTTCGGGGTCTCCACCCCAACGAATTACAGGAACCTTGCGCCCCGGCCTCGGCCAGCGCTCTCTGGACTGGACCCAAACAGAAATCTTCAGCACCTCCCCTTCCCCCCTGAACCGGCATTATGGCCAAACAAGCGAAAGCCGGCAAGAATTCGGACATTGCCACCATGTTTACGGCGTCGGACAGAGGAAGAAAACCCAACCCCGCCAAACTTACCCCACAGAAGCCCCAGGAGGAGGGAGAGACCCTTGCCACCAGGAGGGACTTGCTAGCCTTCATGGCAGATATTAAGGCTGAATTTAGGTCCTGTATGACAGAACTCACCATCAAATTAGAACATACCGATCAAAGGGTGACAGAGGTGGAGCAAAGGCTGGGGGAGATCAAGGACCGCTCTCAAGACCAGACAACCACACTGGGGGAAATCCAACACTCAATCAGAGCCCTTCAAGATAATTGCGAAATCCTTGAAATTAAGAAGGAGGATCTCGAAAACGGGGCCCGCCGCAATAACCTCTGTATCCGAGGGATCCCGTTCTGTCCTAGACAAAAACCTGCTGGAATATGTGGGGGACTTTTTCCAGTCCCTGCTCCCGCAACTGGACAAACCCCAACTGCTGCTGGATCGCACCCCCACAGACTGCGCCCACGTCGGAGAGTGGACTCGGACCTCCCCCCAGATGTCATCACCAGGGTCCATTTCTTCACCACAAGAGGCCATTTCAGCCATTAGCTGCTCTCGAGATGAACTCTCCTTTCAGGGCTCGCCTCTCCAGATCTATCAAGACCTTTCACTTCTTACTCTCCAGAAGAGAAAAGCACTCCGGTCCCTGGCCCTCTTCCTCCAAGAACGCCAGGTGTGGTACAGATGGCTATTTCCAACGGCCCTACAGTTTTCATATAATGGCACGATACAGAGAATTTGCCATCTTGAAGATGCCAGTAAGATCATGCATCCATCCTCTCCCAGAGACCGTTTCACCGAGCCCAGAGGCAGCAGGAGACTTGGAGGCCGCTCCCTCCCTGAAACCCAGGCGGTCCTTGTGGTCTACGGCATCACGGAACAACAGGAGGAGATAGACAGGGGTGGGACCGCACTACACGGGCCTCCGCCTCATATACTAACTAGGCGCCCAGCTCTCTCCTGCAGCGAACCGTCATCTCTGACTCATTTTACGATCATTACTGGCCAAGGAGTGGGCTTTACCCACGGCTCATGCCCATTCCAAGGTACGTTCCATCTCTGTGTCCTTGGAATTCTGTATTACTTTTATTGACCTAATTGGCCCGGTTGGCCAGGGGTTCGGCCGCACTCACAATGTCGACCACCCCGCTAGTTACATTTATGGCCTCACGTTGGGGGCCCGTGTTAAAACCCCGAGAGCACGACCACACACATCTAACCCTCACCCGTGATGGCGGCTAGTCTGCTCTCCTCCAAACCCCCCCCCCCCCCCCAGATACCAGGGCGGGTGGAACTTTAGCCCAGGAACACCAGAACCTACAACTTCTCTCGCTCAACGTCAATGGGCTGAATTCTTCCACCAAACCCAAGTCGATTTTGCAAAAACTTCAGGGTGAAGAGGCAGGGGTGGCTATGCTCCAAGAAACTCACTTTCTTCCGGCAGACTTCGGCCGACTCTGCTCCCGACTATATCCACTTCAGTTCTTTGCCTCGGGAGGCTCTAAGAAGGGGGGCACTGTGATCCTCTTTAGGAAAGACCTAAATCCCCAGGTCCTGGACTCAAAAACATACCCGGAGGGCCGGTTCGTAGCAGTTAAATGCCTTTTACTGGGAGACCTCTATACCTTCATCTCAGTATACGCCCCCAATTTGGGGCAAGCAATCTTTTATGACTCATTGGGCGCCTCCCTCTCAGGCTTTATAGAAGGCCAGACGATAATTGGGGGGGATTTCAACAGAGTACCAGACCACACCAGAGACAAATCCCACCCCCGACCCCTGGAGATTTTATGCAGGCACTCAGCCTCTTACGCCTATTCAGAACCCTGTAGGTATTGGACTCATGGCGGGTGCTCCACCCCTCTGAGAAGGATTATTCCTTTTACTCTAATGTTTATCAAACCGTCTCAAGGATTGACCTCCTCTTAACTTCCCCTCAAACTCTCGCCTACGCCAACGAGGTAACCATTGGCCTAAGGTTCCTATCCAACCATGCCCCAATAATCATGGAGCTCCGAACCCACGACCCAAAAGCCAACTCCCCACGCAGATGGTCTCTTTACAAACCAATTCTCAATGACATTTCAATAAGGGACAAGATCGCAACCACGATTAAGAACTTTCTCAAAGAAAATCCGGTTATAGACACTTCCCCCGCAAACAATTGGGACGCTTTGAAGGCGGTGATCAGGGGTGCGCTGATTGCACAAGGGGTGGCCTTTCTCCGCAATAGGCGACAATCCCGGCTGGCCTTTGAGGAGGAGCTTCGAACAGCAGAGGAAACTCATAAGGAAAAAGGCTGGTCCCCTAGGACACAACGGGCCACCCGCACAGCCAGAAAGAAGCTAGAGGCCCACTACACCGAGCATGCCGTGCAACTAATGGCCAAGCGCAGGCAATTCTATTATGCTAAGAACAACAAGGCAAACAAGCTACTGGTAGCCAAACTGGCCAAAGCAAGACATACCAATACTATCACTGGGCTGCGCGATCCACAGGGAGTAATCCAATATGCAGAGTCGAAGAAACAACAGCTGGCCGTGGACCACCTAACCCAAGTGATGACCGCACCTCCACGGAATCAGTCTAAACAGTAGGAATACCTGCGGGGAGCAGCCTTGCCGCGCCTGCCTGACCTGGCCAAAAGAGAGCCTGGAGGCGCTGATCACTGACGAGGAGGTTGAAGAAGCCATCAAATCTCTTAAAGCTCAGTCCCCGGGCACGGACGGGTTCTCCTCGAGATTCTATAAAATATTCAAACACCAGCTGATTTCCCCCCCCCCCCCCCCCCCCCCTTGGTGACACTCTTCAATTCCTTTAGAGAAACATGGTCGGTGACCCCATCAATGCAGGAGTCTACCACGATTCTTCTACCCAAGCCAGGGAAAGACCCGAGAGACCCAGCCTCATACAGGCCAATGGCCCTATTGAACATAGACGCTAACCTATATTCCAAGATCCTTGCTAATCGTCTATCTCGCATACTCCCTGACATAATTCACTGCAATCAAACAGGCTTCGTTTTGAACAGAGCGGCACGAGAAAATATATATTTTTTTTTAAACTTTATTTTATTAACATTTTCATAATATAACAAACGGGCTGGAAGCTTTACCATAAAATAAACATGTCATCAGCCCCAAAAATAAGAGAAAAGAAAAAGGACCCCTCCCCCCCCGCCCTCCCAGAAAAGAACGAACCCTCCCCCCCATTAACTTGGATCCAGTAGAACCCCATTCACAGGGAGATGCGTTGCAAACTTTGTGTGGCCGGAGTTCGGGAAAAAAGCAAAAAAAAAAAATTCCAACTGCGTGTTTGGCTGCAAGTCGACCATTATCCCCCGGGACGCGGGTCCCCATTTCCATCCACGTTCCCTCCCCGAGCTTCAGTGGACCTCCCAACCCCAGATCTGCTGTACCCCGTACCAGTTAGTCTGAAAAGAGTTCATGTCATTGTTCATCATCGCTGTTAATTTGTCCATCAAGAACATGTTTTTAACCTTGTGTATCCAGTCCTCCTTTGTGGGCGTCTCCCTGCTCTTCCATTTCTGGGCTAATGCCACCCTCCCGGCCCTCAGCATTGTTTCCCACATTCTCGGGTATCTGTGTACCTCCGTATCCTCTGGGGGGAGGCCCAGCAGCACTGTCAGGGGATTATGGGGAAGCAATTCCTCCGTGACTTCAGCGATCCAACCCCTTACCCTCTCCCAGTATGTTTGCGCTTTCGGACAGTGCCACCACATGTGGCCCCTCGTGCCTGCCTGGTCACATCCCCTCGGGCAGGCGGGGGATATTCCCGTGAACATTTTTGACAATTTGACGGGATCTCTGTGCCACCCCTGTAGAATTTTAAAGTTGTGCTCCATGTCTGCTGTGAACAGGTTCCCGTGGAATGCTATTTTGAATATCCTCGACCAGGAGTCCTCCGAAATTTCTTCCCCGGCCAGATCGTTCCAGAAAGTGCGGAACCCCCTCCTTCTCCCCAGGTCCACTGTGTTAAGGATTTTGTACATTGCAGATACCGCCCCCTTCCTGGAGGTTGCAGTATCGAGTAGTTTCTCAAAGGGGGTCATCTGTCTCTTTAGCCGCTGGCCCCATGATTGATCGCACAGGATACCCTTCAGGCGGAGGTACTCGAATATGGAGATTGACTCCGGGCCGAGGGCGGTCCTCAAGTCTTCGTATGGTAGGAATTCTCCCTCTTTAAACAGTTGTCCAGCCCATTCCATCCCTGAGTCTGACCAGGACTGTGCATTACGGAACCCCCTGTTTCCCAGTCTAAGTGGGTGACCCCAAAGGGATGACATCGGGGACGGCCATGATGTCAGATGTGCCGTTTGGGGGCCCTCCCTCCATATTGCCCAGAGAACTCCCAGTGTTGGGTGGGATTTGAGCCTGTTCGGGATGAATTTAGGTGGGGCCCATAGGAGGTCGCGTACCTTAAGTGGGTGCGCATCCATGTCCTCCAGGTACGACCAGTATGTGCCCATCCCTTCCCTCATGTGTTCCAGGAGGACGCGCAATTGAGCGGCGCGGAAGTAGAGGTGAAAGTCAGGGAGCCCGAACCCCCCCTCCTCTCTAGGTAAGGTAAGAATGGCCTTCGCGGTTCTCGGGGTCCTACCCTGCCATACAAACTCGCGCACCGCATTCTGGAGGACCCTGAATGTTTGGTCGGGGACGCTGGTGGGGAGGGCGGTGAAAAGGTATAGTAGGCGCGGGAGTATGTTCATTTTCACTGCCGTCATGCGACCATACCAGGACAGGATCATGGAGCCCCATCTCCTTAAATCGGCGGTGACCTGTGACATGACGGGGTCATAGTTGGCAGGGGCGAGGTTGTGCAGGTCCCTGGTCAGAAAGATCCCCAGGTATCGGATTGAGGTCTTCCCCACCGCTATTCCCCCCAGACTGTCCCGGGAGTCTAGGCCTGGGTCCCGAGTTCTCATGGGGAGGAGGACTGATTTAGATGTGTTGATCTTTAGGCCTGAGAAGCGCCCAAATTCGGACAACAGGGACAGGAGGGGGGGGAGTGAGGATCTTGGGTCCACCAGATAGGCCAGGATATCGTCTGCAAACAGGGAGAGCTTGAATTCTACATCGCCTCTCCTGATCCCCTTGATGTCTGGGTGTGATCTGATTGCTATTGCCAGGGGTTCCATAGTTAGGACATAGATCAACGGGGAGAGTGGGCATCCCTGTCTTGTTCCTCGTGATAGAAGGAGTGGGGCCGACAATCTACCATTCACTTGGACTCTGGCCTTTGGGGCCCTGTACAGTGCAGCCACCCAGTCCCTAATGTGGGTCCCGAAGCCCATCTTCTGAAGAGTGAGCTCCATGAACCTCCACTCGACCCTGTCGAATGCCTTTTCTGAGTCAAGGGAGAGGACGCTCGCGTCTAGGTCCGACACCTGGGCGTAATGAAACAGGTCTATGGTCTTGCGAATATTATCTGAGCCCTGTCTCCCCCTAACGAACCCCACCTGGTCACTGTGGACCAGCTTCGGTAGGACCCCCTCCACCCGGCTCCCGATGACCTTGGCCAGGATCTTAACATCAATATTCAACAGGGAGATCGGGCGGTAGGAGGAGCACTCCGAGGGGTCTCTACCGTCCTTTGGGAGCACTACAATGACTGCCTCCATCATGGAGTCCGGGAGAGGACCCCCCTCCAGAACCGCATTAAACACCCTGACCAGGTGAGGGGCGAGGGCCGACCGAAACCTTTTGTAGAAGTACACTGAGTAGCCATCTTCGCCCGGGGAAGTGCCCACCTTCATGCCACTGATCGCATGTTCCACCTCCTCCTCGGTCACCGGACCCTCCAACCCCTCCGCCATCTCCCTAGTCAAAGAAGGGACCTGGATGGAGTTTAGGAATTCCTCGATCTCCCCCCGTCCCCTCTGTACTCAGACGAGTATAGCCTTTCGTAGTATCGGCGGAAGGCCTCTCCAATGTGAGAAGTATCATGTCCCAGCTCCCCCACCTCGTTCTTCACTGCCTTCACCATTCTGCTCCTCTGTACCTCCCTCAGCCTCCAAGCTAGGATCCTATCCGCCCTGTCCCCTTTTTCATAATACATTTGTTTAACCAGGTGGAGGCTTCTCTCTGTTTTGTGGAGGAGAAGGTCCTTTAGTTGGAGCCTGTAGTCGTCCAGGGCGGCCACCCGGTCCCGGTTTAAGGGCTCCGTGGGGGAGCCTCCCGGTTGAAGTTGGGCGATTTTTCCCCTCAGATGCCGCTCCTGGGCTTCCCTTTCTCTTTTCCTCCGGGTTCCCAATCGGATCAGGACTCCCCGCAGGGTTGCCTTAAACGCGTCCCACAGGGTGTGTGTACGCACCTCACCGTTGTCATTGAATTCAAAGAATTCTGTAATGGCGTCAAGGACCTCCTGGGCTAGGACCTCGTCCTTCAGGAGGGAATCGTTACACTTCCATCTTCCCCTGTGTTCATTAAGGCCCCCTCTCGCTATGGTGACTCGGACCAGGTCGTGGTCAGACCAGGGGACTGGATCCACCCTATGGCCAGTGACAAATGGGTACAAGGTCTCGTCCACCAGGACATAATCTATCCGGGAAAATGATGTGTGCACGGGTGAGTAGTAAGTGAATATGGGGGTGTCCGTTCTAGGGGTCGGGACCGTGTCCACCAGGCCCAGCTCCGAGTTGACCCTCTGGAAGCCCCGTGCCATGATCTCATCGAGTGCCCTGGGGGCCTGGGGACCAGCTCGTTTCCTGTCCCGGATTGGGTCCAGGACCATGTTAAAATCCCCCCCCACCACCACCGTCCCATGGACGAAGCCTTTAAGTTTGTCCCTCACCTCCTCCCAGAACTGGATTTGGCCTTCATTTGGGCCGTAGACAACCGCTAGAGTAAGTGGGGCTCCCTGTAGGGATCCCCGCACCATCAGGTAGCGCCCCTCTGGGTCCTTCAGCACAGCCTCTTTCTCAAGCCCCACGTTCCTCGCTACCAAGATGGCCACCCCTCTCTTTTTATTTTTGTGGGATGCACTGAAGACCTCCCCAATACCTCCTCCCTGGATTTTGGGTTCCTTCCCCCGTGGCCAGTGGGTTTCCTGCAAGAAGAGGATGTCTAGGTTGGTCCTTCTGAACTCTCTACAGACCAGGGATCTCTTTGTGGGCGTATTTAAGCCCCGTACATTGAGGGAGCCCACTCCCAGGGCAGGTAGACTATCAGCCATAGTCCCAGATTCCCTCCCTCTCGGCCATTACCCTCGTATCTCTTTCCTTCGCGTGCTCCCTTGGTTCTACTTTGTGGATCCCTTCCCCTCCCCCCCCGGTGGGCCTAGAACACCCCAACTGCCCCCCGTGTCCCAACCGTGTCTGAACAACCCCCACTCCCGAATATACCCCCACCCCCCTCCCCGGCGTCCAGCCAATTAGTTCTGCCATTGCTGGCTTTTGGCCGAACCACCAGCCTGCCCACCTCGGCCAGGCATTTCACCCATAAAGCTCATCTACTTGAGCCCCCAACATTACCCCCCGGTCGCAACCCGACCATGTGTCCCCTGTACTTGCTGTTCGTGGGGACGGTAGTAGTGGTAGACTCTCCGAATCTGCGCATATCCGTCCCGGATTCAGTGGGTTACCCCCGTTCTCAGTCCTCGGAGTCATGCCGTTCTCCCTCTTTTGCTGTTCATTTTCCGAAATTTCCTTGCGCCGGTGCGCCTTCTCCTCTCTCCGGATGGGCCGGGGCTGTTCGTTCTGAGGTTTTCTGGTCCCACTGGACCTCTCCGGGGGTGCGGATCCACTGTGTACTCTTGAATGGCACTCCGGATGTCTTCTTCCGTGATCAGGGTTGAGCGTTGGCCCATGTATTCAAAGTTCAGGGAGAAGGGGTAGCCCCATCTATAACGCACGCCCTTTTCCTTGAATAGTAGTGTGAGGGGTCGACATAGTCTGCGCTTGGCCAGCGTGTAGGAGGAAAGATCCTGGTATATTGAGACCTGGGCATTGTTGTAGGTTATTTCTCTGGTCTTTCGGGCCTCCTCCAGCACCTTTGTCTTCTCGGAGTAATAGTGGAATCGGACCAAGATTGACCGGGGGGCCCCGCTCTGCCCCCTGCCCTATGCACTCTGTCGAATGTTGGCTCGGTTGTCATTTCCTCTGCAAATAGGAGGGTGATGATGTCCTTCACTATTCGAATGACGTCCCTCTCCGTTTCCCCCTCCGCTTCAGGCACACCGAAAATTCTGAGGTTGTTCCGCCTCTCTCTGTTTTCAAAATCATCCATCTGTCGGGCCCTTTCCTCGTCCCTCTTCTCCAGGACTTCCAGCCTCATACATAGTTGTATGTCCTGGGCTGCTGTTGATGATTGGTTGGCCTCCACTTGTAATAGTCTATCTTCGACTTTGTCCACCCTCTGGTCCATTTTTTCAAATTTCTGGGCTATATCTGAACGCATGTCCCTGATTTCCTGCAGGATCGAGGCAAAGCCTCTTTCCATTGCTGCCGACGAAGGGGCCGCGTCATCCTGTCGGGCCATGGTTTCCCTGGGGTCCGCGCTCATGTTGCCTCTGGGGGTCTCCTGGAAACGGTATCCCTGTAGGGCTTCCCGCCAGTTCATCTGATAATCACCTGCAACTAGCAGTGTCGATCCCCGCCCGCTCCGGGTCAGTGTTCGAACTCCCTCCGCGGCTCAGATGGGGGCTTGGCTATTTCCTGGGGGTTAGCCTTTACTTGGGGGGGGGGGGGGCGGGCACACGCCCCACCCGTTCCTGGGTGGGGGCCTCACACCCCTCACGATGTCCTCCGCAGTGATCCGGGGCTTCTTCTGGCCAACCCTGTAGAAGGGTGTCGCGTGCGGCCCGGGCCAGCGGGCGCGGAGGGCTCCTCTGCCCCGGCGCCCCGCCCGAGGGCTCCTGTGGTGTGTGGGGGGGGGGGCAGGCACACGCCCCACCAACGGCGGGTGGGGGCCTCACACCCCGTCTACACTGAGTTCTGCTATCCGCAGGGGGGGGCAGGGTGGAGTCGATCTGTTCCGGGGGTCCTCCCCACGGTGTTTCTGGGGCGCAGGCGACTGTCCCCACTCGCGCCAGCGGGGGGGGCAGGCCCGGGCCCCTCCGCGTCGCTGCCGCTCACTCTCCTCGGTCCGCGGCAGCCCGCCCGGGGGACTCCCGATGGGGCGGGGGCGGCCGAGCGCCGGCCCCCTCCGCTCGAGCGGGTCCAGCCACGGGGGCCCCGGGCCGGTCGCTGTACCTGCGCTTCTCTGTTCCGGGTGGTGGGGTGGGGGGGAGCCTGTCTCCCGAGCCGCCGCCGGGCCTCCCGGACCTCCGGCTTCACGTCGCGGCGAGGGAGCCTCCGAAGCGGCGCCCGCTCGGACGCGTTCTCGTGTCCAGGCCGGGTCTTCTTCCGCTGGGGCCTTTCTCGGGAACCCCGGGGTCTTCGGACTCCGCTCTTTCTCCCGCGGGGCGCCCCAAGGGTTCACTCGTCCTGTCCGCCGTGTTGGGCCTGCCGGGGGGGTCTCAGGGGGGGCTCAAATCCCTCTGGACGCCTGGCTTCGGGGAGAGCAGCACGTTCAGGCAGCCATTGCCTGCGCGCCCCCTGGTGGCCTCCACGAGAAAATATTTGTAGAACCCTGAACCTGGTCGACCTCGCCTCCCGAAACTCCCAGGGCCTCGCACTAATGGCCCTAGCCGCCATTAAAGCATTTGACAGGGTGGATTGGTCATTCGTGAGACTCACCTTGGAGGCCTTCGGTTTTGGCCCGACGTTTCAAACAATGGTACTGGCCACTTAGAAAACCCCAAAAACCTTCCTGAGGATCAATGGGTGCCGATCAACCCCGATCCCCTTGACCTGTGGGACAAGACGAGCCTGCCCGCTGTCGCCCTTACTCTTCGCGCTAACTATGGAACCCTTTGCCCAGAGGATCAGGCTGAACAATCACATTAAGGGCCCCCAGGTCAGCCCATCCCAGCACAAAATTGCTCTATACGCTGACAATGTTTTGCTTATGCTCTCAGAGGCCAGCTCTTCACTAAAGCACGCCCTGGCGGAAATAGCTAGCTATGGGGAGGTCACCGGCTTCACTGTCAACTTCTCCATATCGGTAGCCTTGGGCATCCGCCTCCCTCGGGAGGAACGGGAGGCGCTAACCAGGATGTGCCCAATCACATGGAAGAGACAGACCATCCCTTACCTGGGAGTTCACATTACTGCGAACCCAAAAGACACATACCAGGCCAACTTCCCTAGACTGTTTCGGGAACTGGAAGGGGATCTGAAGCGCTGGACAACACAGGAAATTTCATGGATGGGACGCATAACAGCCTGCAAAATGAACTTGCTCCCGAGATTCCTCTTTGCCTGCTCCTCCCTCTCAGTAGCCATTCCAGCACCAGCCCTTCAAGACTTGCAGAGGAGAATGCTGAAGTTTATCTGGAGGGGCAAAAAGGCCAGAATCCCCCATAAAACATTGGTAGGCAGCTCTAGGTTGGGTGGGTTGGAGGTCCCCAATCTACATGCTTATAGGGCGGCAGCGCAACTGGCATACATCCGCTCCCCCTGTGGTTTCTCCCATATATTCCACCCCCCCTCAGAGAGTGTGGGAAGAGACTCCTGCTGACGACCAAACACACTCTGAACTCCTTGGACTGGGCTCTGAAACAAAAGGGAATCCCGAGAGGATTAAGCCCCCTATCACCGATCTTCCACAACCCAACCTTTTCGCCTGGGGCGAACCCCCGTAACTTCCAGAACTGGATAGGTGGAGGCCTCGAGACCCTGGAAGAGCTATGTGCCGGGAACCTACCCCGCACATTTGAGCAATGCAAGGAGGTGTTCCAACTCCAAGAAAGAGACAGATATACATATAGCCAGCTCATTATGTCATTGGTGCTCGCATCCCCAAACCCTCCAGGCGGCCATGCGCCCCCTTACTCCCCTCTAACTAACGGTTAAGGACCTTCCATTCCGAGGCAGGATTTCAACCCTATATGGACGTTTCTTCTGAGACTTCCTAACTTCAAAAACTCGATGCATGGCCCAATGGGAGGCCGACCTGGGACACCCGATTGACGACCAGACCTGGGTGGATATTTGGACTCGTGCCCACTCCTCGTCTACCTGTGTCACCAATAAGGAATGTGCATACAAAATCATGTTGCGTTGGTACTACCCCCTCTGCCCCCTCAGACTTCACCATATGAAGCCCCGGGTGGACTATACCTGCTGCAGAGGGGGTGCCCAACCAGGCTCCTTCTTCCATATGCGGTGGACATGCCCAAAGATCCAGCAATTTTGGAAACGGTGCTTGTCGACTATTGAACAGATGCCCGGGACTGCGCTCCCGCTGGAGCCCGAATCCATCCTGCTGGGGGTCCCGATCCCCGGGGTCCACCCACGCTCCGGGAACAGAGCGAAACTGCTAACCCAATGTCTCTTAGCAGGTAAAACTGTGCTCGCCCGCTTCTGGAAATCCCCGGACGGCCCTTGTGTGGCTCAGTGGTGGGGGAAGCTGTGGGACATATTGATCACGGAAAAGGTAACCGCGGCAAGGGCAGGAGTCCTTCACCGCTGCAGAACATCTGGGCTCCAGTACTGGAGTATGATCAGCGATTCCCCGCCCTGACCTATAAGCCCATCAATATTCGGTGGGCCCTGACGGATCGAGAGGACTCCTGAGGGGGAAACACGGCGGGCGGGCCTGCGGAGCGAGGGACCCGAGGGGAGGGGGCCTAAAACCAGGGGGGAGCGGGTGCGAGTTAAATGGGATTGTTGGAAAAAAGTGAGATATGTTTAGCTACGCTGTATGTTATTCGTCCTGCCTTGGTTTAAAATAAACATGTTTTTTTTAAAAAGTGTACTTACTTGTGAAAGAGTTGGTAACTGCAACTCTGAGAGTGAACAGTTACAAAAGTTCTTACTTGCCTTGAATGTGTGTTGTGCCATTCTGAAAAGTATATATTAGGTTAATGTATTCCCTTGTGAATTGTTGTGCCTCTTCCCCAAAAGTAATGCTGTTGGTTTCATTTACTATTCCTGTTAGGATATAAATGTATGAGTGCCCACAATTGTGTTTTGCTTCCCCTGATTTGCTGTTAGTCTGTCTAGAATAAGTCTGCTTACGTGCTGGTAGCCCCTTTAAAAAGTATACAGGTTTTACTTAGCTGTGTGCCATCCTAAAATAAGTTGAGTTATTGCTTACCTCAATCTGTGTTTCACTGATCTAAAAAGCAACTGTAATAGTGGATTACATCCTATACCTGCCTAGAATAGCTGTGTGCCTTTCTTAAAAAGTGTTCTTTCGGTGTAGCTGACCATGGTCTGCCTGGTGCAATCCTAAATTAGTGTAAATTGTTCTTGCTTACTCAATCTGTCTTCCACTGAACTAAAAAGCAACTGTAATTGTATATTACACCAAAAAGGTCTTACTTAGTATAACTGTGTTTTCCTAAAAGTAGTTAGAGGTATATACTGTTCCTTGAATCTGTGTTCCAATATTTAGATAAGTATACTCGTAAAAGGTTTGGTTGATTATGTGATTTCTTTGCTGTGCGTCACTGCATAACTGACCAGGTCTACTACCCTTGACTTACTGGAAAGTAATCAAAAAGTAACTATTAGTTTTACTCCCCATGAGTAGGTGTGGCCTATGCTAAATGTGTATGATAAGGTTTGACTTCCCTAGAATTTCTGTTCGGTATTCTGAAGAAGGTTTATGCTTTGGTCTGTGTACCTTCAAGAATTGTGTTGTGTTTTTATAATGTGTTTGACTCTTTAACCAGTACATACCCCAAGACCTAACTTGGCCTACTTCTATTTATAATAAACCTTTATTTTTTTTTATAATACTTCTGGTTGTAAGTGTTTCTATTGAATCCCTTGGTATACTATGGGTTCTTTGTACCTTCCTACAGCCCTCTCTCCCTCCTAAAATAAGCCCTGCTGCTCTGTCTACCCTACCATGAACTCAGGTGATACATCCTTGTACTGCGGGCCCATCACAAGTCTGGCGGTATCCCTGCGGCAATAGCGCGGGGATACCGCCAGCGCAAATATCGTTACCTCTACTCGGTCTGGTGCAGTTTGCGCCAGATCCCGAGTAACGGTAAGTCAGTAAGATCCCATTCCCTATTGGGTCCATTGGACCCAATGAGGTTGGGGGGCGCTATTGGCACGGCGCTATTAGTGCTGCACTAATAGCGCCGTGAAATGGGCAGAAAGCAGGAGGTAAAACTCAACTTTCTGCCCAACTCCTAATTGGGCCAGCCCTTAAGTGCAGCGGTAATACCGTTACTGTTGCTTTTAAGGGTGACCGCCCCAACTCGTGATTAGGTCCTAAGAGTGGAGTCTTGTACTGTCGCAGTTGAATGGTTCTACTAAGCCGTTAGTTGGACTTAAAAAAAACTGTCCCAACAGTTGCTCAATTCGCTGAAGGAGTTATTTTTGGGGCAAGATTTCATTGCCATAATAGACCCAGTAAAGGACCGCTCCGCTGCAGCCCCCTTAACATACTCGTTCCTCAGCATCACTTACTCCAGGCGTTCAGGATTTGGGCTTGGTGGACACCTGGCGACACCTCCATCCGACAGACGGTGATTACACTTTCTACTCCCATGTTCATTGCTGTTATTCAAGGATTGACATGTTCTTTTCCCTCCTCATGGACGCTACTATTGGAAGCAAAATCCACCCATATCATGCCTTGCCCACACTAATAGTCCTCTTAGGACAACATCGGAAGCCCAGACCTCCAATCTGGCTCCTTATTGATGTTTTGTTAAGAGACCCTATTATAGAGGAGAACATTGGCAAACATATCACTCAGTACTTTCAGCTAAACGACAGCAGGGAGGTGTCTCTGGAATCACTGTTGGAGGCATGTAAAGCAGGAATTAGGGGAGACTAGTTCATTAGCAGCAACACATCATAGGCTTTTGCGAACCCAAATCTCTATCTTGGAGGCCCAAGTTATGGCGGTGGAGCAGGACCATAAACGGACGGGGTCGGAAAAAATCTACAGCAAATTAAGAACCGCCAGAGGGCTGTTAAAGTCCCTATTGATGGAAGAGACTATCAAATCCTTAAGGTATACTAAGCAGTTTTCTTATTATAAGTGTAATAAAGCGAATAAGATACTAAACTTCAAACTACGCCGACTCCAAACCAAAGACCACATCCACTGTTTCAGAGCCCCTAATGGTGAGACTAGTACAAATGAACCAACTAAGCTTAAAATTCTCACAGAATACTACACCTCTCTTCAGAGCGGAAGATTTAGATTTGAGACAGCAACACTATCTCCGTCAATTGCCTCGCCCGGTGCTTTCAGCAGAGGACAAGTTACAACTATAGTGCCCTATTGAGGTGGAAGAAATATTGCAGGCCATTAAATCGCGCCCCCTCTGGCAAGTCCCCAGGCCCGGATGGGTTCTCTAACCTTTTATAAAAGATTCTTGGCCCAGCTAGTGGAACCAATTACAAGGCTATTTAACATTTTGGTGACCGGCAGTGTAACTTTCACTATGGCTGGCTCCACCCTTACCCTCCTACTGAAACCAGGGAAAGGCCCCAAAGAATGCTCAGGATACCGTCCTATAACCATCCTGAACTATGACGCGCTTATCTATTCCAACGTTTTGGCCAATCGCCTTGCCACTCTGCTTTCTTAGCTGATTGGCCTTGACCAATCAGGCTTTACTTTAGATGGCCAAACGCATGACAATATTTACAGGGTGATCAATGCAGTGTAACAAAAAAAGGTGTAACAAAAAAAGATACCTTTGGCCTTGCTGTCACTCGACGCGATGAAAGCTTTCGACCGCATTAGCTACTCCTATCTGGCAGAGGTTCTAACTGCCTTTCGGGTTTGGACCTAACTTTATAAAGCTAGTTTTCATGAATTTTAGCTGCCCCCAAACATCCATTACAATGAATTGCAAACTGTCTGAACTGATCCCCATTTATCGGGACACATGTCAAGGCTGTCCCCTATATCCTCTGCTATTTACCCCAGCCCTTAAGCCCCTAGTCGCAAAGGTATGAGGCAACCCTTTGATCACAGGGTCTGACAATGGCACGACTACACACAAACCGGCCCTATTCTCCGATGATATCATCTTTATGATGACTAATCTCAGTTCCACACTTCCAGCAGTTATCTCAGAGCTGTATTTATTCAGGCAGGTCTCTGGATATGCTATTAATTACACTAAATCGGCGTCCCTCAACATTTCCATGTCTCAGGCAGACCTGCAGCACCTAAAATGGATGGGGGACAAGAACAAATATTTGGGAATTTATCTCACACGCTCCCACAACAGTCTCTTTCACCACAACTTCCAAGACCTCCTCCACAAACTCTACCAGGACCTTCATCGTTGGAAAAACACTGAGATGCCTTGGTTTGGTAGGTACACTGCAATAAAGATCTCGGTATCCTGCGAAATCGTGGTGTTGCTGTTCGAGGGAGTTTGAAAAATTTCCGGTGTTCGGGTGGCTGAAGTCTCTTCTTTCCAGAGGGAGTGTCGGTTCCGGTTGAAGTGGCAGAAAAGGTACGGGCTAGCACAAGGTTAACACGAGTTTGGGATTTATGGGAGCGTGAAGTGCGGCGGGTCAATACGGGTCGCCGTGAGCGTGTAGTGCGGCAGGTCAATATGGGTCAACAGGTAGTTAATATGTTGGCGCTGGGTCGAGTACTAGGGGCGGCACGGGCACAAGGCCCATGGGGAACAGCCTTGGGAGCGGCGGGAAGAATAGGCGGAACAGGTCCACGCTACGGCGTGGAAAGGAAGTGGTGATACACGTAGGACGGGGGAAATTATAATTAAATAATTGGGCATTCCGCAGGATCATGGGCTAGGTGTACGGTGCAGGTAGGAGCAAGTGGGATTAGGGTAGTGGGGAGCGCTGCTATTCCAGGGCGGCACGGTGGGGCATGTGGTGTAGGGCAGCTGGGGATTTTGGCTTGTAAGCTGTATGAAGCCAGGCCTGAAGGAAGATAGAACGGGAACGCACTTAGAGGCATGATTATGCCTCAGGGCGGGGGGGGATTCAGCCCCAGTTTAATGCAAACAAACAGGGGGGCATATGAAGGAAGTTGGGGTCACTGGGGAGAGGGGGGCATCGAGGCGCCGGGAAACTCTAGAGGTGCGTGCAATGGTCGAGGGGCACGAGGTATCAGAGCATTCTGGGCGAGTTACTTCACACGCTCTGGGTCGTTAAGCAAGGGCGGGTTGGATGCTCGAATGAGGTTGCTAGTTTCATTGGTGCTAAGATGCAGGGTCAGCGAATTATGTTTAAAGCGTGGCAGAGACCTGAGATGTTACTAGGTTTAGTTGATTGGCTAAAGGGGGATGGGCAGACCGATTGGCGAGGGTTAACCACAAATAGAGAAGGGACAGGTTCCCTACGGGGGAGGGGGGGAAGCAGGGGCGGATGGTCAGGACGCAGCAAAGGGGCCAAGCTAGGTATGGGCAGAGGGATGGGAAGGTAACAGGCGACACATTGGTGCGGGCTTAATGGTTTGTATATGCTTTATTATGTTGCCGAATGTTGGTTATACTCCACATGCACTTCGTTCGAGATGTAATGCGTATTAAGAACAGTTGGGTTCCAAGTATGACTTTAGAGGGACGTTTTAGGTATAACTAGTAACACGTTTAAATGAAGGCTGTTGGATGAATCCCTGAGTTAGCCGCGGGCGGCAGGGGGAGTTGCAATGCTATTAGGGTTGAAGACGACCAGGGGGCCGCCATGGTTCGGAAAAATGTATTTTGGCATCGTGTTGTGCTTGTAAATGGTTTTGAACCACGATGCAGGGGAGGGATTCGGATATCGTAAATCACAGGCACCATGGTTGCGATCTTAAAGGGATTAAAACCGCGGTATGGGGGATCAGGTTCAGGATAGGAATTGCACCGGGTTGTGCTTTTAAGTGTTGGAAACAGCGGGGGCGGGTGTGATTCAATTCCGTAAAATATAGATGCATCTAGATTGAAATATAAATGTTAGCATGTGCCACACTTGAATGGAATTCTTAACCTTAGCTTGCTTCACATCTAGACGGGTTTGTGACTGTTAGCATGTGTCACGCTTGGATGGAATTCTTATCCTTGGCCTGCGTCGCATCTAGGTAGAAATGTGAATGTTGGCATGTGCGACACTTAGATGGAACTCTTAAACCTTAGCGCGCATAACATCTAGATTGAAATATAAATTTTAGCATGTGCCACACTGAGATGGAATTCTTAACCTTAGCCTGCGTCGCATCCACATAGAAATGCAAATGTTGGCATGTGCCACACTTAGATGGAATTCTTAACCTTCGCTTGCGTCACATCTAGAAAGGTTTGTGAATGTTAGCATGTGTCACGATTGGATGGAATTCTTAACCTTGGCCTGCGTCGCATCTAGATAGAAATGTGAATGTTAGAACACTTAAATGAAACTGTGAATGATAATAAGTGCAACACTTGAATGGAATCGTGATCATTAGCTTGCCTCTCATCTCGACAGAATATTGAAAATTAGCAAGCGCCACACCCCAATGAAATGGTGAATGATTGCAATCATCACACCTAGACGTAATTTCAAGGACAGCAATGCCAACTACCAATCCACGAAAAATTTCCTCCCTCTTCATACACCTCTCAAACTCTAACCAAATACAACCACAAGCCTAAAACGCAGCAAATCGCACAAACTTCACTACACTGCAACAACAAAACAAACCACACATACTTGCACAACAGCACACGACTACTGACCGTAATACACCCCAAGCCCAGCCAACGGACCCACCGGCGCTGAGGCTGCCAACAGCACATCACTGCTCTCTTGCACTTTTCCATCTCATTCCCACTAACTCACCCGACCTCCCTCTTTCAGAGCAGCCAGAGCACCAGGGGACCACTCTGGTGGTGATAGTGTGCGGTACAAATATCCTTTAACATTAACATGAACATTAAACTTGCTTCCACAATTGCTGTATGTCTTTTCAGGCCTCCATGTGCAAATCCCATCTCGCACCCTTAACATTCCAGATTCTAGATTGCAATGATTTATCTGGCAAGGGAAGCCCCTTAACCCCCATCTATCCAGGAGAATCGTGACCCATCCAAAGTAACAAGGAGGGATAACGGTACCAAATATGCAGTAGCATTTGTTCGCAGCACAACTGTCAGCAGTATTTCATTTCCCAGGCACACAGCTACACAAGAAGTGGAAGGAATTTGAACAGGAGTGCCTGGGTATATTCCTCTTGCCTCTCTACAATGGTTGCCATTTTTTCACCGCCCCTCGAGGCCCGCTCTGCTGCCTACTACCCTGATCAGTCTATCTTACTGGGATAGTGCAGTGCCCAAATACCAACTCACCCCGCACCCCTCCCCAATGACATTTTCCATTTCTGAAATGTCAATCTGGGATTGGCAGTGGGTAGCTTCACTAGATGGAGGGAGTGTGGACTATGCAAATTGGGCCAACTATTTGAGGAAGGGGACACCTCTCACCTTTGAGCAATGCAAAACAACATTTGCGCTTCTTGAATTTGAGAGATTTCACTATATACAGCTAATGTATTGGCCTTCTCATCCTGAGACTAAGAAAGGAGGAGGAAGAGGCATGATGCCATTTGAAAAACTGGTCTTGTTTAACCTCTCCTGTCAGAAGATCTCTAATATATACAAAACATTAATAGACAGCACTGCCGAAGAGCTGATAGCTTAACTGAGGAGTTGGGAGAGGGAACTGGATTGCACAATCCCAATCACGTCATCGGAAATCATATGGGAAAAGGGCCTGTAACACCTCCATATGTACCACAATAATTGAGAATTCATACAAAATCCTTTACCGGTGGTACCTCACACCGGATAGGCTGCATAAAATATACCCTCATTATTTCTCCCCTGTGTCGGATGTTCGGAGGTTGTATCCATGGCTCATGTATGGTGACAATGCCCCATAATTAAACCCTTTTGGGCAGCTATTACCTGAGCATTCACCTCCCCCTTGACCCGTTGGTGATACTGTTGGGGGGGGGACACAGATGAACAGGGCACATTTACTATTGTAGCCCCACACTCTGTTTTATCCAATCATATGCTAACTGTGGCCAGACTCAATATTGCTCAAAGTTGGAAAAAAGCAGAAGCTCCCTCGGTCCATATGTGGTGGGCCAGAGTTTGTACGTATGTGCCATGGAGAAAATTACTGCTACCCTCTCTGACACCCTGATCGAATATAGGCAAATATGGAACCCCCTTATCACTTTTATTAACTCTGACAATTACTACCCCCTGAATCCTCAACAATAGAAATCATTGTCATTATTATAGTCTGGAGGCGCAATGGTTGGAGGGCGCAGATACCCTGATGGTGTCCAGATTCATCTTTACCCCTTTATATTGAATCCCCCATGACTGACAAACTTGATCTTAGTGTCTTTCACTATATTTGCTTGTCCTCAATTAACCCCTTGATTGATACGCGTATTTATATTAATGTATATGAAATGTTTCTCTCCTGATGTACTTCTTCCTTGTTCATTGTTTACTTGATTTTTTGTTTGAAAGTCAAATGACGCCAAGGGATCAATAGACAACACAAAGTCCATATATGTGGTCACAAGGTTTTTATTAAGAACTAGGGGGGCTCTGCCCCCCTGGCGCCATCTGCGCTCAACCCCCTGTCCGCCAACTGCTGCGCATTGAACTCCGCGGCTTGGTCGCTTGTAGGAATGTTCCACCAAGGGCTTGCTTCATTCATATCCCCAACCCCCCTCCCTTTGGGGAATTGAAAAGTTGGCTAGTATACCAGCAAGGTTGAAGAAATGTGGGACAGAATGACAGCAGACCCATATCTTTAGGCATACACGGAGCAAGGCATAAAATAAGCAGTGTCGCATAGCCATTTGCTATGCAATTCTGTAGATTTGCTAATTAAATGGACACTTGTGTAGCAAAGCTAGCTATTTAAGTTACCATATTCAATGAAAGCACACTCGCCCTGCATTTCTGTTTTGCCCTCACGGTGCTCTCCGCCCTCTTGTCTCTGTTTACTGCAAACTTAAGGGAGCTATTAGAGAGAGTGCAGCAGTAATCATCGCCGCGCTTAACTGCCAAAGGCCTGAGTCATAGGCAAGACTTCTTAAAATCTTTTTATAATAATTGCAAACCAGGTGTAATCAGGATAATACTTTTATTAAGCTAACTATATTCTGTCTGGCAAAGACCAGTATGTGTTAACTTTATTTATTAAAAAAAAAATACAGTCATGCAATTCTTCCTAAAAAATGTAAGTTGTTACATAATGCATAATTACAGTGTTGCTACTGTAAACTGCATTGTCTCCTTGCTTTACAGTTAAGTTTAGGTTTGTGTATCTAAATCTTATAGTGTCAACTATATTTCATTTTACTGGGGAAGATTCATCATATTAACAAGTGAATACTTGAAAATTACTTGTGGTGACATTTTAAAAACAATGTTATTGCAACATTGCTAATCAAATGGGTTGGTTTGCTAATCAAGACAATTTTAATTAGCAAACTCTGCTAATCAATTTCTGAAAACGAATTTATGCCTTCCACTGACCCCAATTCAAATCGTTACGGTACTGTCACTTACACAAGATCATCACACATCTTCATCAGTTATTATCAGTTAAACTTCAAACGCCTTAGGAATTGCAGATTTGGACAGTATACCATGAAAGTTGGATGCATGTGGAATGGAATAACACCAGACACATATGAAACGTTACACGGAATAGTCACTTATACACAACTTCATCAGTGAATGAACTTCCGTGAATAGACTTCAAATGCCTTAGGAATGGAAGTTTGGACAGTAGACCATTAAAGTGGGTTAAATGTGGAACAGAATGACAACAGACCACAGACCCATGCCTGTAGGATATATAATGACCCCAATTTAAAGCGTTACAAAAATCGTTACATAAAAACGTTACACAAAATCATCACTTACGATTTTATATTATAGTGTAGATAACCAAAATACCAGGGGATTAGGTTTAACTGAGGATACAACGTGGGTTTTCACAAAAGCAGCTGCCAAGAAAACAAGTTGTCTTAGTACTATTGTCCTCCGTACTTTCCACTCTCTGCCACTGCAGTAAATATGCCCTCTTAGTGGCAAACAGTCCCACATAGTCTCATGACTGTAAGTGTACCCTCTGCTTCTTTCATGACAGTTTGGCAGGTTCTTGCGTAGCCCAGCTGTTTCTGGTCAGGGTTTTTCCCTTCTGGATTGATTCAAAAACCTGACACCACCACTCCTAGTGCCTTGGGTTGGTTGGGCCATATGCCTCTTAAGCCAACATTGAAGCCAACGTTGAAGCCGAGTATTTGCTCTTTCCCCACTGGGTTGGGTACAAGCCGAACTCTACCATCCACTGATGGCCTGGAAAAAGCAGCAAAGCTCTTTTCTGCAGTACTAGTAGATACTTTGTTGTATGATCAAGCCTCTGGGGACCTTCCTATACTACCTTCTACCACTTTCCTTCTTCCTATTGTTTCCTTTCTTAATACAGTCCTTCTATGGCCTCCTTTTCAGCAGCCCCCTTCATACCCTCCTCATTGCCCACCACATGGCTTGTTCCTCATTTCAATCTTTCTTTGGTACTTCTCCTCCTCCCCTTCCTTCCTCTGGTCTCACTTTCACCTTCCCTCATTTTTGGCATAGTCTAATATATCCCCTCTTCTCTTCTTTTGGGAATTTCTTTCTCCACGTTCCCTTTTCTCCTCGCCACCCCCTCCTGCTTTCTCCACTCTCCTCTCTGTGTTCCGTCTTATGCTTCCTTTTTGTGTTCTGGTCACTCTGCCTTCTTCCTCGCGCCGAACACCTTCTCCCCACTTTGAACTCCCCCACTTTCATGCCGTACCTGTCTGCTTTATTTATTCATTTTATTTTTGTGTGATTTGATTTAACAATTGAGACCTTTCACAAGCAATCATCCTCACAAGAACAAGACAACTCTTCGAAACTCAAAACAATAAACATATAGGTGTTCTATTAATGGACAAATTCCGTCTCGATTGAAAAGGTCTATGTCATTAAAATCTATGTACAACTAAAATTGAATAAATATATAAATTAATACATCCAATAATGGATACAATTGCTGCACACTTTTACTTCCCATCACTCTGGGTTGCTGAATGTGTAATGGTATCAAGGGAATGTTAAACCATGCCCATCGATTGGCCAAATGTTGTTGGGACTACAAGTGGGTCAGTGATTTGCCCATGAGCTCTGCAATTTTAAGTTATTTCAGCCACATCTGCCATCTATGACCCATACGTTAAACTGTGGACTTGCTTTCGACTAACAAAATGTTCCTCCCTTCCTCCCTTGGTATGATTTGGCTCTCACCAATGCACAAAATAACTATTTTCGTGGGCCGTCTTTCTTTGCAAATGCCTGTGATAGTGGTTTGGACTGTATTTTAGGTCTCCAACTCAGTGGAGGCTCCCTTTTTATCCTCTCTTTACTAAACTGGCCAAAATCATTATTCGCCCTTCAGTACTATTTCCACATCTAGCAACATTATGTGGGACATCAATAAGTCCCTCCTTTATGTTCACTAAACGGGCCCCGATAAGTCGCTACGCTTATGAGCAGCAAGCTTATGACAAGCGTTTACTATCATTCTGTGATTTCTATAGTCACAGATAATAATATTGTAAGTTATCTTTGAGAGGGAGACTGTGTAATGGACTTTTGGTTGTCCTCTTTATTTTCACTTAATGCTACAACGCTTAGTATGGATCAGCTGATGTCAAACACACGCCTGTTGGTCTCAGTTCCGTTTTTCCGAGCTTCTGCTTTGTTTTTCGAAACGGCGCATCAGTTCTTTCATTGAAAATGTCTTCATCTTCAACTCCTACCACACCTAAGACGGGTTTTAAAAAGTGTCTAAAGTGTGGAAGGAAGATGTCCATTACGGATCCTCGACGCAATTGCCTTTGGTGCCTCAGCACTGACCATCGGGTCGACGAGTGCGGTTCGTGTCAGGCGATGTCGAATAAGGCTCTTAAGGAACGCCAAGGTAAGATAGCGGCGGACGGAAGAGGAGTCTTTTAAGTCTGCAAAAAGACTCAGGAGAGTCGAGTAGAAAATCTCATGCCGAGGCGGTCGAGGTCGAAGAGTCGCTCGAGGAAATCTTCCTCCTCTTGATCTAAAAAATCGAAGAAGCAACGTCACAAATCTTCTTCCTTTTCTTCCTCTTCGCATGACAGAAGGTTCATTTCATGTCCTTCTAAGCATGATTCCCCCCAAAAATGGGAGGCCTTTAGGGCTTCAATGCTAAAGATTTTTGAGAAGGCGGCCCGACCTGACCCCCTCAAAAATGTCGCATGAAGAGCATGCCCCTGTCCACTCCAAGAGTGATAGAGGGAAATCTAAAACTGTACACGCAAAATCCGACAAAAAGTCGAGGGCGTCCTCGGAGGATGATTCTCCAGCGCCTCATGAAACAAGAGAAAATCCTTGAGTTCACAAATCGAGGTTAACAGAGGACAAAATGGTGTCCTTGTCGTCGAAGTTAGGCATTGTAGCCACAGTGTCGAAGCCTCTCTCGACGACATCGAGGATTCCTTCGAGCATATCGAAGCCAACGTCTATTCCTTCAACGCTTTTGTCGGGGAAATCTTTAATACCGATACCCAAAACGACATTTATGGCTAAACCTAGGTCAACGCTGCCACCGTTACCAAAAAAAATCTTCCATCCTCAGCCCAGGCAGGAATTTTTAAAATCTATGTCTTCTATTTTTGAATACACAATCCTCTGATGAAGAAATTACATCAGCTGGTGTTAGATTTAGGACAAGAGAAGTTCCTGAAGAATTAATAGACCCAAGTACCAAAATGGCCGACCTTTATGACTGCCTACAATCAGCCAGTGGCCTAGATACCTCACCTGAGGTAGAATTTGAAAGACCAGACCCTACTGACCACGCAGAATCTTCATGGAAGACAGTGTCCCTGAGTTACGACCAGGATGACATGACAGATATTATTGATGAAGGACCTCAGAAGGATCCGATCCTTCCTTTCCACAAAGCTCTACAAAAGAGAGTTATGGCAAATTGGGAAATCCCAGAATCTTTACCAGCTGTAAATAAAAAATTTGTGGGAAAGTACAGACCTTCACTTTCAGATCCAGAGTATCTGTCTAAGCATCCCTCACCTGAGAGCTTGGTGATTCAAGCTGCGACTGCAAATAAGCATTCAGCTTATCCCTCCATGCCCCCTGACAGGGGCGATAAAAAGATTGATGCTTGGGCGAGGAAAGTGTTCACTTCGGGCAGTATGGCCCTTAAATCTACTAATGTGACTTGTACATTAGATAGATTTACTTAAACCCTGTGGGACTGCTTGAATGCAGCGGCTGAACACATCCTGGAGGGTGAGGAACGGGATGGTTTCTTGGCAATAGTAAGAGATGGAAAGGAGGCTATGGAGGATTGCCTCAAGTCTGGACTGAACACTGCTGATAGTGTGAGCAGGTCCATGGTGGCTAGCACGGTTTTACGCAGATTTGCTTGGCTGAGAAAATCTGGTTTTGCATCTGATGTACAGTCCAGGTTACTCAATATGCCCTTTGACGGCTTGAAGCTGTTCGGCAGCAAGGCAGACGAGAGCTTGGAGAAGCTGCAGACCTCAAAAGCGGCAGCAAAATCACTCAGCGCTGCTATAAGACAGCCTCAACAACACTCTTACGCAGGCTCATCTTCTGGAAGTGTTGCCCTTTTCGCTTCTATTCCTCCATTGGAAAAGGGAGGGGGCAGCCCAGTCAGAGAGGCCAACAGAGAAACCCCTTTCATGGTGGAAAAGGGAGAGGTGCTAGATCAGGCCCAGCAGCGGCTACTACCTCCTCAGCCACTGATGCAGCCGCTGCAAAGCCACTTTTGAGGTCTTAACCCACAAAACCCCGGTGGGAGGCAGAATCACTCGGTATCTGGACGAATGGCGGGGCATTATGTCAGATGCCTGGGCACTAGAGATAGTGACCCAGGGTTACTGCCTTCCTTTTCATCAAAGACCTCAAGATCATCCACTGGGAGCTAATTCTGTAAAAATTCCAGACCCGCTCCTTGTGCAGGAGATTTTAACCCTGCTAGAGAAAGGTGCAATAGAACATGTACCTGTAGCAGAGAGGAACAAGGGTTGGTACTCACCTTACTTTCTCATGCCCAAAAAAGACAGAGAGTTGAGACCCATCTTGGACTTAAGAACAAGTTCCTCAGGAAGGACAAGTTCAAGATGGTGACCCTTTCTCAAATCCTCCAGGCTCTTCAGCTTCAGGACTGGCTGGTTTCATTGGACCTTCAGGATGCTTACTTTCATGTGCCAGTCCAACTCAAGCACAGAAAGTACCTGAGGTTTGCAATTGGCGGATCTCTCTATCAGTTTCGAGTTCTGCCATTTGGGCTGACCTCCGCCCGAGGGTTTTCACCAAGCTGATGGCTGTAGTGGCAGCGAGTCTCAGGAGAGGAGGGATTCAGGTCTACCCTTACCTGGACGATTGGCTAATCAGTGCGAGTTCACCAGAACAAGCTCAGGAACACTTGACCATGACCTGCCACTTCTTACACAGACTGGGCTTCTCCCTCAATTACAAGAAGTCACAAATGATTCCAAGCCAAAGACTCCAATTCATCGGAGCAGTCCTGGATACTACCTCAGGGAAAGCCTCGCCTCCCGAGGAGAGAGCTCACCACATTCTGCAGATGGTAACGAAGTTTCAAAATGCCCAACATCTACCGGCTTTCGACTTTCTAAGGTTGGTAGGCCTTATGGCATCCTGCATTTTTCTGGTGCCAGAGGCTCGACTGAGGATGAGATCCCTTCAATGGGCCCTCAGGACTCAATGGTCCCAGTTTTCGGGGGAGATGTCGGATCTTCTGCAAGTCTTGGCCAAAGTAGCTCAAGATCTTCTATCGTGGGCTTGCAAGGAAAATATCCTCAAGGGGGAACAGTTTTGGCAACAATGGCCGGAGATAACGGTAGTGACGGACACCTCACTCACGGGTTGGGGAGCCCACACCAACGATCTGACAATCAGCGGTCGTTGGTCTCCATCGGAGACCAAACTACACATCAACATTTTGGAGCTGAGGGCAATCAGACTAGCGCTGAAGGCCTTCCTGCCCTGTGTACAGGGAAAGAATGTCCTAATAATGATGGACAACACAGTGGCCATGTATTACCCCAACAAGGATCACTCCTACTGTGCAGAGAAGCAATGCAGCTCTGTTTCTGGGCAATGCAAGAAAGAATCTCTCTATCGGCAATTCATCTAGCCGGAGAGAAAAAACATGGGGGCAGATGCTCTGAGCAGGCACAGCAGTCTCCCACAAATGGGAACTAGCTCACAAAGTCCTTCAAGAGATCTTTGCCTTTTGGGTACCCCTCAAGTGGATCTGTTCGCGACCGTACCAAGAGAAAGTGCCAACTGTACTGCTCAAGGGAATTTCCCCCTGAGAGGAGCTCTAGGGGACGCGTTCGTGGTGGACTGGATATTTCCACGCCTATACGCGTTCCCTCCAGTCCCTGTGATTGAGAAAGTTCAGGAACCCCATGATCCTAATTGCCCCGGATTAGGCCAGGAGAACGTGGTACCCGGACCTTCTGGACATGTCCATCTGCCCTCCAATACGTCTTCCACAAAGAGAGGATCTCCTCTCGCAAAGGGACGGTCAAGTTCTCCATCCAGAGGTCAAAGCTCTCAGCCTTCACGCTTGGCTTCTGAGAGGCTGAGATATAAGGATTGGGACCTTCCGGACGATGTTATGGAAATTTTGCTTTCGGCTAGAAGGCCAGCAACAAAATCCTTGTACCGGTGTCGCTCGAAGAAATTCAGTAACTGGTGCAGGGATAAGAATGTGGATCCTTTTCAGTGTAGCACTCCCATGGTGCTTTCCTTTCTTTTACATTTGGCCAACTTGGGGCTCCAAGTTGGTGCTACTAAAGGATATTTAGCAGCGCTGTCTATCTTCAAGCACTCCTCAGAAGAAGTTTCATATTTTAAGATGCCTTTAGTTGTCCAATTTCTTAAAGGGTTAACACATGTGTTCCCTCCTACATCTTTTCAGGTTCCTATTTGGGACTTAAATTAAGTTTTAAAATGTCTTATGTGTGTCCCTTTTAAGCCTTTACATTCTTGCCCTTAAGGCTCCTAACTTTAAAACTGTTTTACTAGTGGCTTTAACTTTAGCCCGCAGGGTGAGTGAGTTGCAGGCGCTCTCTTGTAAGCCTCCTCACTCTATTTTCCACAAGGATAAAGTTATTTTGAAGGTCAAACCTTTTTTCTTACCTAAAATAGTTTCAGATTTCCATCTGTCACAAAAGATTACTTTACCTTCCTTTTACCATCCTCTGCACGCTAGTAAAGAGGAGGAAAGGTTCCACGGGCTAGACCCTAAAAGGGCTCTTAGCTTCTAGATCTCTAGACTTGAAAGATTTAGACAAACTGATCAGTTATTTGTCGGTTACACTGGACACAAATTGGGCCTTGGTGTGTCCAAACAAACCTTATCCAGATGGATAATCCTAGCAATATCTGAATGTTACAGGTTGGCTGGGAAAGAGCCTCCAGATGGATTAAGGGCTCCTTCAACCAGGGGCATAGCAACTTCCACGGCTCTGTGCAGGACATTTGTGCAGCGGCCACCTGGTCATCCATGCGCACCTTTGTAAAACATTATTGTTTAGACTCCACTTCTTACCAAGGAGACCTTTTTGCAAAAGCTGTCCTTCATTCAGTACATAATTAAAAACTCTGGTACTCCCTCCTCCAAATTACTACTGCTGTGGGAGTCTATCTAAGATGAGGGCACAGTCCAATCGAAGAACAAGTTACTTACCAACTGTAACGTTCTTTCGACTGGATGTTCCTCCCACGTATTCCTCATCGATCCTCCCAACCTACCCCTCTGTACAGTTTTTCTGCTTTTTGCACTTGTACTTCCTTAAGAGCCTGACATCCTTCGATGCCTGATACAACTGATGCGACCATTAACACCGAAAAAACAGAACCGAGACCAACGGGAACGGCTCGAGCCCTTTATATGACGGATAACGTTGACACTCGACGGCAGCCCTTGAGGGTCTAAAACTACGCGGCGTCGAGCACGCGAAAAAAAATTCTGAAGAAAGAAGCAGCAAGCTGCCAGATAATCTAAGATGAGGAATACTTGGGAGGAACATCCAGTCGAAAGAACGTTACAGTTGGTAAGTAATGTGTTCTTCTTTAGAATTTGAACGTGCCAGTACATTATTTTCTCGTTAAGTGAACGCTTTTGTTCACACACTGTTCTTATAATAGCAACCTTTCTTTTCACGGATTGGAGATTCGCTTTATTGTTTAATAAGGTACTTCTTAAGTTACAATCTTGGCACCAAGTGTTGATGGAGTAAATGCCACTGGAATTATCTAATTTGTTTCTCTATTCTATTCAGTCTTTTTAGGGCTTGTCTGAATTGCTGTGGAATTCAACAGCAATAGCTTTCTCAGTACAGGTATTCTCACGGTTGATATGCACAGGCGGTGCGGATACTTAGTGAGTGTTTGTAGGATGGTGTTACTGATTTGTATTTGGTATTGTTTTAAAGTACTTTACATTTTATCCTATTCAGTTAGGGACAAATATGGTGTTTTGGTAAAATAATTTTCTTTGGTGATGGGCCTTTCACAGTCTAACATTCTACATTTAATCTTTCCCTTCCTTACTGTCACATATATCACTGTATCTAATATAAGGACAATTGATTTGGTCCATAGAAAGAACAAATTTGTGTTAACTGATATGTTGAATATTGTTTTAGTAAAAACAAGAATACTTAACTAAGGCTTAGATCCGTTTTGTGGATTTTCCTATCTATAACCAAAAATATTATTTGATTATGTTTGGATAATGTTGTAGATTGTCCCTGGATAAGGGAGTTTTCTCCCAAAATGCTTTGGGTCTTTATTTTTGGAAAATTAAAATTAAAAGGAGACAACCGTCATGAACAATTGTGGGATAAGAGTGATTTATGACAATTGCTATATATGTGAATTGAATAATAGTGAATTGTTCAAATATTATCTAAGTATTGTCTGTATATACAGGATAAAGGTGTGCAGAGAACGGGAGTCTCCACTGAGTTGGAGACCTGACATTATATATTGTCTACGTGTCAGGATAGGTTTTACCTCCTTGCACCCATACAGCATTAATTACTGTTGAGAACCTTAAATCAACACATCAAGGTGTGCATTGTTTATACATCTTCAATAGTGGTTTGGACTGCCTGAGTTTCACCTCCCCTTTTACACAGTAGTGTAACTTCACATTTGTTCTTATTGTGACGATCCTTCAGATGGCGTCAATTCTCCCCAGGGTGGAGCCTCTTTCCATGAGGCTAGGGAGCTGCAACCGCTACCCAATAGTCCCCCTAGCGGTGGTTTAATGCGGCAGGAACTCATGGGGATGGACTCCCCTTCTGGGGACAATGAAAGACCACCTGAGTTACACCCCGTTGAACAACGTCACACCCAAACATTTGTTATCCCCACCTGCATTTCAAACCACTTCCTTGAGAGTAGACCAATGTATTACTGTAGTAAATGGGATGCAGCCAAAACAGAAAGTACTAGGAAAAAGAAGAACACAGAACTTACCTATCACAGGTTGCTATGACACTGACGCTGACAACCTCAACAAAATCTACCTTGCCACCCAGGCCTGGATGGGCCAAAATGAATTATGCCTCAACGACGACAAGACTGAGTTAATCTTAATAGGAAACAAATCCAAGCTAACTAACCTCCCTAAACAATACAAATCTTTCAACATCGATGGCAATACTATCCATGTCGCCATCAAAATAAAAACACTGGGGGTTTACATTGACTCCGCCCTCACCCTTACCATGCAAGTCAATGCCACTGTCTCATCAGCAGCCTATACGTCTAAACTTATTAGAATGGGTAGACCTTTCCTCTCGACAGATAACAGTATTACCTTACCAAGAGCTTTAATCCTCTCAAGGATAGACTATTGCAATTCTCTATTTGCATGATCTAGCACCAGAAACATCAAAACACTCCAAATAATACAAAATAATGTTACTAGAGCTGCGCTGAATATACCCAAGAACGAGCATATGTCATCAACCGGATGACACATTCACTGGCTTCCTCTTCAAGACAGGATCAAATTTAAAATCCTTACCCTTACCCTCACCCACAAATGTCTCACCAAGAAGGCACCAGCCTTGTCCAATAGACCTACTCGAGCATCATATGCTAACCTCATTACTACACCGAGATTTAAGAGACAGAAAGCAGGTGGGGCCAGCTTCCCAGTAGTAGCAGCCAAATTGTGGAACACCCTGCCGCCCCAACTAAGAAACGACCCATGCCCCTGGTCATTCCGAAAATGCCTGAAAACAAGACTTTTCAGCCTAGAATACCAGCACGGAGTCACCATGCCTAGATTAGACATTCCAGCCCCAACCAACCACCTAACCATATAATGAAGATCCAACACTCATTACTTCCAGTACAAGTTGCCATGAATAATAATTACCTAGGCGGTATCTAGTTTAATCATACTTGTCATGCCTGCTCTGTATATCTGCATACCTGTAATCTCTAAGTCTATAATTTACATGTCAAAGTGTAACCAATTCCTTAAGTTCTAGCGCCTGGATGTCTCCGGGCTCTTTATAAATGCCTAACTAAAGAAGACATGAAGATTACTGACTCTGCTAGTACTGGTACAAGGTGGTCCCAAGGAGGCATACAGGTCAAGGTGTCGAAAGAAACAAAGGACTCTGACAATCCACCAGGGAGGGACTGGCAGCAATGTATAAGAAGAGACGATGGACTAAAGTAGTTGTCAAGCCCAGCCAGGGGAGGCAATGGGTGTGGCTACTGACCAGCGCAGGAGTTTCGAATCCTGATGGCAGACCCAAGTAAGAGAAGAACGGAGGATGCCGGTGAACCGCTGAGGGAGTCCTCCAAGGGTCCTGCTGGAGCGGACCCAGTCACGAAGCTGAGGAAAAGCAGAGCACGTTGAGATGCTGCTTTGCAGCAAGAGTGAAGGAGAGAAGCCTGAAAAGCCGGAGAGATGAACCCCAGTCCCAGGAAGCCCCGGTACCAAAGCCCTATTGAAGGTAATGGGTAGTATTGGAGACTCAAAAGGAGTCACAAGGGTGCAAGCGAGACAGGCATGGGTTGCTCTCCCTCGGCTCACTAGCAAATCAATGCTGAGCCTAAGAAGAGTCAACCGTACATCCAACCAAATCTTCCTTGTAGCAGTGGCAGAGATAAGCACACTGACCACCAGCAAAGGGTCTGGGACTCTAACATAAGTGAACTAAGCATCCGAGGAGCTCTTCCTCCTATCAGTGATAAGCCCATCGACCACCAGAGAAGGGTCTAGGAGCCCATCATGAGTGAAATAAGCATTGGTGGAAATTGTCCTCACAACAGCGGCAGGGATAAGCCCACTGATGACCATAGAAGGGTCTGGAACCCCAGTGCCACCGAAACAAGTATCTGAGGAGATCTTCCTCATCGCAGTGGCAGAGATAAGTCCACTGGAACCCAGAGAAGGACTTGAGACTTTGCTGATATCTTCAGAGAGTAACAAGATAAACCCCTAGACTGTTGTGAAACAGTCTGTTTGCAATCTTTGTACCAGAAGCAGGCTAAGGTAGTCATTCCTCCCTGGTTCAGGTTTGAAAGATACGGAAAAGAACTCTAAAAAAAAAAGGCAAAGGGAGTCATTCTCCTGGAGAAGGAACTTTCGGTTGGATTCTATTATTCTTTAGTTGTAGTGTAAGGTATAGAAGTAGGTGGTGACATAGGACAGCAGAGTTTGATTTTGATGGACATTCTGATAGATCCTTTAGTGTTGGTTTTAGGCAGGGAAACCCCTCTTAGAGATAGTGACTGTTTCTTTTTCTATAAATAGGTTTATAGCAATCAACATGCCACACTTGTGTCAGCTTCCTTCTTCAACACCCTTCCATAATCCAGTTTGGGATGTTTCTGGACAATATTGTGGGGTATATAGGAATGGTAAGAGTTGGGCTGAGGTTTCCACTATTAACTTCTCTGGTCACCCCCGCTCCATTTTCTAGACTTACACATGGGACATTTTCACAGTAAATTGGCAGGCAGCCATCCTTATGGAAATGTCTGCACTGTCTCGTGCACAAAGTATTAGGACCCACAAGCACACCAATTCCTAGAAGATCCTGCCTCCACTCCCATGTTTGAATCCTGGGTGGCACCCTCCTTGTCTTTCTTTGTTGCAAGGTTCAAATTTCCCAAGTCTCAAACTATCTGCCTCCTCCTTAACCTTTGAGGGGAATAGTGAGATGAAGTGGTGGTACCTGAGGAATCTTTCTTTGGCAGTATCTGAGTTTTTGTTAGCGTCTCCCTATCCTGGTTAAAAGACACAGGTCTTGATTGTGAAATCGGCGGTATTGCCACAAAACTCATTTACTGTTGCCACGTACAGTAAATGCCCGGAAAGGTCCACATGATTCCAAGTTATCTGGGCCTTTGTGTTACTCCCCTTTTCTGAGTCCCACAGGTCTCTGAGGTCTGCTATTCACTGCATCTGGTAATTATCCCATTTGGCAATGCTTTTCTGTGGCAGTAATTACTGCCACCCAAAAGCTGGCAGAAAAAGACGTTTCAGTAATGAAATTCAGAATTTGGCAGTGCAGTAAACATCTCGTCTAATCGAACATTTGCTCTGACCCCCGCACACCCTTACCTGTCAGCTAACCATGTAGATATGTGCTCTGCAGTGTCACAGATGGCATACAGATGCATACAGATGCTTGGAAAGTTTCAGAAGTTTTCATTCTCCTGTAGACCGTTTACAGTAGGAGATTAGCAGATGGTCCAGTGCAAACGTAGCTCCGGGCTGGAATAGTTTTTAGGGATGTTGGCGCTAGGGACATCCGTCTCTCTTCTTTCTTAGGATGTCTACCCTAACCCAGGTGTCCAGAACCCCTGGTTATTACTACAGATCGGTAACTCCCTACTGTCTAATTGCTGGTTTTACGTTGAGGGGGTTTCCCTGAAAGCAGGCTTGCTAACTCCCTCCGGGACTATCTGTCCCTACTCTAGCCCCCCTTAGCATTCTACAGTGACTTGGCACTGATGCCTGCAATTACTCTGTTGGATCTGTTATAAACCAGTCATGCTCACTCTTGCCTTGCCCTCCTTCTCTACCTCTTCCTCAACACCTGCCCACCAACCTTTTGTTTCTCCAATGTTTCACGCTGCCTTTCTCCTGTCTACATTTGTTGATGGTAACTCTTCTCCTTCTACCACCACTACAACTTCTCCTCCCTTTCTTCTACTACTACTCCTCCTCATCTTCTACTACAAATCCGTGTATATCCCACTACTGCTCCCCTCCTTTCACTATTACCACTACTCTCCTCCCACTACTATCACTACTCCCCTCCCACTGCTACTGCTACTCTCCTCCCACTACTCTCCTCCCACTACTACCACTATTCTCCTACTTAATACTACATTTGCCTATTCTCCTTCTATTCCCACTCCACAAAAACCTTTTTCATCCAATTAACATTCCCTTCACATTTACTCCTTGCACTAACGTCTATCCACCTGCCACACAAACGCACAGTCATTCTGCAGTACCCTTACACTTACTAAACCGATACCTCACCTTTATTTAACAAACTCCTCCACACACCACCCGTCCTTCCTTGCTTCCTCCTGCTGGTCTCTTGGTTCACCTCCACTCCTGGCCTCAACCAGATAACCCACACTTCCTGTTTCCTGGCCCCTGCTTAAATGTTCCTCCCTCTGCACTGATTTGCCAAATTTCCCTAGCCAATCCTGATCTATCTTCCTCTCCTGGGAGGTGTATGTGGAAGGGGAAGACCCATCCTGAAGGTGTTAGCCCCCTATTTAATTACTTATTTTTTTAATCTAAGTCCCGCCCACTTTCTCTGTTTAGCCTTGCAGCTTAACAATGTTAATGAATGCCTGGTATGGGTAATGTTTACGTTTGTGTTTTGGGCCTGACGTCCTGGGCCCCTACAAGTAAGCCCTTGTGGTGGGAGGGTCCTAACACCTCGCCATTGTCCCTGGTGGTATAGGGTTTTGTTGAGTAAAACACGAATTCTCCTGCCGGGGAGCTGCAATAAACTGCTGAGGTGGTCGCGCGAGCACTACGTTTTCAGGCGCTGGTCTTATCCCTTCTGGTACAGGATGCCGGTGGTATGAGTTACAGGAGGGTTGCTGTTGTCTTGGTAGTGGGGACAGGGGGTGGGTGTGATGAGGGTAGGCCTTGTTTCTAGTCTCAACCGGGGCAGTAATGGAGTACTGGCTGGCCCCTCAGTGGATCTGCTCTTTTGGAGCATCTTTGAATTTTGGTATGGCATGAGAAACCGATGTACTGCAGCACCATACTCTAGCACCAGGGCGGGGTTTGAAAGTTGGGGTCCCTTCTGTAGCCGCATTCTTCTGTATGGTCAGAAGTGGCTGTAGGCTGTTTGGTTTTGAGACTCCCCATCTTGACAAGGCCAGCATAGTGGCCTTGTCACAGTAGGCTGCCTGGGACAGTAGAGCATGGCACTGTGAATGTGTTCTGCAAACCCTACCTTGTAACATAGACTAATCTAGTGTTTCTTGACTTTCTTGAAGCAACAGCCAACCTGCTTTACTGCAAAATCTGTTCTTTGATAAAATGATGAGACTTGGCCATTCGTGAACAAAATCGCTTCTATTGCCTCAACATGGGGCTAAGCCCATCGGGGGCCCAGGTGACCTGTCTTCCTTCTACCCCCATTTTTCCTCTTGACGGTCAACAAAGGATGGGTGAGGGGGATCCTTTCGTTAGAGGCCGAATTTCGGCAGGGGGCCCGTTGCCAAATAGCATGCTGTGCAAAATAAAGGAGAGCGACTACCCCTCTCTAATTCTAAGTGTCCCACTTACTCTACTACAACGAATTGTACATAGATATCACATGTTCTTTATTTTGCACACATATTTTCCCTTTGTGAGGTCGACCCCCCCCCACCAAAAACAAAAATAGGGATCTACCTATATGGAAATACCAAATAGCATGCTGTCATGAGGCCTGAAATGAACATGCAGACATACGGGAGTCATCATGACCCTATCCAGTAATCGATGGGAGAGGGGGAATCCGCCTTAATACAGTAAATTCGTACTGTTAGTGTGCAGTATAAATATCCAATAACAATATCACCACCGGAGTGGTCCCCTGGCGGATCTGAAAGGGATAGGGGGTGGGATGGGTTAGTAGGACTGAGCAGGAGAAGAGCAAGAGAGCTGTAATGTGCTGTTGGCAGCATCAGTTCGGATAACACTGTTCGCTGAGCTTAAGTGTGCTTTTCGGTTGGTTGCCTTTATGTGCTGTTGGACAAGACTGTGTGGTTTGTTTTGTTGTTGCTGTGTAGTGAAGTGCGTGCTGTTTGTTGTGCTTAGAGGCATGGTTGTGTTTGGTTTGAGTATGAGAGTGTATGGAGAGGGGTGCGATTTTTAGTAGGGTTGGCTAATGGCATCATGATATAGATGTGGCGCATGCTAATCTCCACAATTCTATCTAGATGAGGTGCATGCTAATCTCCACAATTCTATCTAGATGTGCCGCATGCTAATCTTCACAATTCTATCCAGAATTGATGCAAGATTATCTCCACAATTCTGTGTGATATGGTTGCATGTTAATCAATTCACAATACTATCCCATCCCCACAGGCTTGTATGCAACTGTGGTTGGCCAACACCATTGGCACAATGCAAAGAGTGGTTAATTTACACAATGAGGCTGGTTGCAGGATGGCTACCTTGTACACATGTGGTAAATGCTGGCTATGGCTGATAGACCCAGAGATGCAGAGTGCCTGGGGAAGTAGGATAATTGGTGATGCTGCAGGTGTATTTACAACTGTATTAACTTGCTGTATAGGTGCCTAACTAACGAACAACAAAATTAAAGAAAAATGAAAGAATGGCTAACTAACATAATGGCTTTGTGCAGGAAATAATCACCAACCCAGTGCTGGCCCTGTGCATCCTACTAAAGCCGCTAGGCACCAAGACCGACGTGGCAACCCAAAGGTGGGCAGTAATGTTTGTTCTCCCTGCCTAGACCAGATGCAAGATATTGCTAACTGGCACAGTTGGGACACAGTTCACCTAGATGAGGAGTGAGGAGCAGATTCTTGTAAAGCAACCAAGCTTCTGGTCTCTTAATCTGTCAAGGTGGGCTGGGAAGAGGAGTGGATTTGTGGGGGTGATGCATGAATTCTGACTGCCAACCAAAGGGCAACTACAATGCGCTGATGGCATGGTTATAGCTTTGTTGGCCTTCAGTGATGTGGATTGGCTACATTGAAAGTTATAGTTGAAAGAAGCTTGATAAATCTACAGTCATGTTATAGCAGTTCTGCTTTGTATTCCACACTTCTAACATAATTACAATGTTATGTCACTAATAATGCCACATTTGATTTGATGTCTATATTGAGGTAACTCCACTAAGACATACCTCGGAACACTTTTTTCCGCCTGCGAGATATTGGAACATGTGGATGAATCTAAGGCTCTGATGTTGTTGGAGGCTGAAAAGGCATTTTTACGCTTTCAAATAGCCTGACCTCTTTGGTGTATTGAGGAAGATGGATATTGCCCTGGAATTGCTCAGCTGGATCAAGCTACTATATACAGGACTCGGCGCAAGTTGTTTTGAATTATCAGCAATGCAGACCTTTGCCATTAAATAGAGGCACGTGGGAGGGTTGCTTCCTTTCTCCAGTGTTTTTGTGCTTTGTGATGGAACCGCTGGCCGAGTGGATGACATTGATTCCTTATGGAAGAGGTTTAGTTGGGCTTTGGGGGAGAGGGTGGGGTGTCCCTCTGTATGGACCACCTGCTTATTTATCTTATTAGCAACCGGGCTGGGGGGGAACAACCAATCCGGTTGCTCAGATCACAGGCTGAATCCCATGATCCAAGCCTGCGTTCCGAGCAACCTGACTGCTGCATCCGTTACCCCGCCATCTTCCCCTCTCCCTACCTTCCCCTTCAATTTCCTGTCCCTCCCCACCCCACTTACCTGATGCCTTCAGCGGCAGTTCCCCAGCTGCTACTGCCGCTCCGTCTTCCTGCTGGCTGACATTGAAATGGAAGTGGGGCTTTGCTTGGAGCCCCGTCTTCCAGCTCTGTGGAGGTCCTCTTGCATCAGGTTTTCCTACAAAACACATGGCTATCAGCATCCCGGGTTACAGGATTGGCAACTCGGGGTTCTAATTGCAATAACCACCCGTTCCACGGGTTGGACGGGTGGCGACAGCACCAGGGACCCCCCATTAAAGGCCCTTGCAACTCTCATACCTAGTAACTCTGGCTCTGGGCTGTTACCACCCGTTCCAGCCTGTGGAATGAGCGATTATTGCTTAAGCGATACGCAGGTGTTATGGTCATAGATCTGACAGCAGAAAATGGTTACCATTCCAGCCTTAAAACAAATTGGAGCAAGACACTGCTCTTAACACTCAAGTGCTTGAATTGCAGGAAAATGTACTGCTGTAGATTTAATTCGACAACTTCAAATATTTGGGTGTGTATGTACTTAAGAACAAAGATGCATATTTTTACTTAAATCTTTACCTCTTGTAAGTGTGCAGAAAGAGGCGACTAACAAACAGGTGGCATAGTGTTGGTTATAAACATTTATTGAATTTCCTATATTGAGGGCTTTTCCTGCCTTAACTAACGTGCTTTTGGGTCAGTCGGGATGTCTTAGTGACTAAAGAGTCCACCGTCCTGTGTCAAAATGTCCCTATCTATGTCCCTTATACTTGTAACAAAACAGTTGTACCAAAGTTCTTGGTCCAGGAAAATGACTCCATCCTCCTGGACTGGCTGGCACAGTTCTGGTTGAACGTTCTCCACCAGGGGCAATTACTCCCTTCCCCTGAGTTTTGTATTTCACAGACAAACAAAAAGGTTGCAGATCCTCTAACACTCTGCGTCAGTAAGTTAAATACTTTCTATCCTAGGGGAAATGACTCCCTTCCCCTGTATAACTGCTTTGATCCTCCTTGCAGGTTCGATTGCCAGTAGAGTGACTCCCCTCTCCTGGTCTTCTTTAGCTTTGCTTTTCCATTTCACAACACCAGGGAGAATGACTCCCTCCCCTTGGCCTTTCTCAGACCTTATTTCACAGTTGACAATACCAGGGGCAATGACACACTTCCCCTAGCCTTTCTCACGAAGCAAAGATCCAATTGTGATGAGGGGACCAGACCCGGGTTTCTCCTCACCTCCCTACCCCCCCAGAGTACCTGGTGCACTGTCCTGCCATGTACTACGATGCAGGGGGTGCTTTGTAATCTCCCTTTCTTGTGGGTGTGGGTTCCAGACCCGTACTTCAGTGTCTTGATTCTGGCAGGCCTGGTTCACTCTCCTGCCAGGTACTGCCACTATTAAATGGCCTCTCACTATAATTTCTCTTATTGTCTGCTTCAACGGAACAGTGGATATGCAACCAACCACTGTGCCGAGCAAGATGTTTCCTGAGGGACTCTTTAATATGTTTAACTTCTGTCACCCAGTCCCCACCTGTGCATCCTCTTACTCCTGTTACCTGTTTCCCAGGAGCTCTTCACCAGTTCTTGACAGGGTTGCAGTTCTTGGCTGGAGCTACCTCTTCCTACTCGGTGTGATTCTGTATGGTTCTGCTGCAGGTTGTTGCTGGCGGTCACAGCGTTATTCTGTGCACATTTGGTCCACCCGCTCTGGGTCACGCCACCGCTCTCCTACGTTCAGCTCTGCCTCTCACCTTTTCCACGCTACGGGGTCAAGGATTCCGGGGCTACTCACACCTTCCTTGGCGTCCTCTCCTTGAACTTTCCGGGCTGGACTGCGTCTCTTGCTGGTTGGCTGGCTCTCTTCTTGGTGTCCTTTTTGTTTATTTTTTATAGCGGTTGGTTGGCATTAGGACTCCAGTCCTTCTTCAATGTCTTTAGTCTTTCAATCATTATTCCTCTACACCTCCTCCTCGTCCCAGTGCTTCTTACATCAAGCTCTTGCTTGTCTCAGTAGAAATTATAGAGCTAGATGGGTACATGGGTTGGTTAGTTATGTGGTTTGGGTTTGCAGAGTGAGGAGGTGTTTAGAGGTTTGGGTGAGGGGTATTCTACTGCGTTTCCCTTAGATGGCTGTCTCTGTCCCTAGAGGGGGAGTGTCTCCCCATGAGTAGACTATCGGGTAGCTGCCTGGCCTCATGGGAAGCGGCTTCCCCTCGGGGAGCAGTGACGACATCAAAGAATTTGTCACAATCTTCAGTCCCGATTTGCAGGAGACGTTAAACACTATGGGTTCCATTCCATTGAATATGATGGGATGAACAGCTATCTTAAAAATGATTACACTCCTGAACAGGTTACATATCGCACAGAATACCCCTTATTGTAAACAACAAACCTATTTCTATGACATTGTGACCCTGATGATAATCTTGGTATGGTAAAATGGTAAATATATAATAGCCTGATCTACGCTATACATAGCTGTATGGGAAAATGGATTGGGCATCTACAACCTGCACAAGTACTACTGGCCAATAGTGATAGCCAATGAATGTTGATTTTAAGGAAAAGGACGACCCTGCAGTAAAACTAGTACTGCAATACATTGAGTCAGGGAGAGAGAAAAATGCTAAAAGGGTTGATGGGGGGGGGGGGGAAATCAAATACTGCGATCAGCATTCACAGTACTTTAAGTAATGAGATGATGAAGGTGAAAACTGGCTGGAAAAATAAAGTAAAACATTACAATGGTTTACAAACTGACTCCCACACATACATTCGTTCCTGCAGAAATGTAAGATCTGGGAAAGAAGAGGGATTACACGACTGCGACAGATTTGGGGCTTGGATAGTCTGAACCCATTGGAGTAAATATTGATCGGACATATTAAGATGAGGTCAGATAAATATGCTTCCAACACAGAGTTGCAGAACAGCTCCTCATACATTTTAATGTCCCAGAAGATTGCTTGTCAAGATCCTCGGATATATAAATCTATTTTGGTTTATCATAAGAGCGTAAACTAAAGCACAGGAAAAAGTTGGACTGGTTTAAAGATTTAAATGAGAGTCTGACGTAGATCCAAATGATGGTGAAGTTGACGCCCTAGAGGGTTAGCAATCCGTTCCAGATTGTCTCATGTAACTGACATTTTGACAACAGGCTTACTATTCTCGAGACGGTTTGTACCAAATGGGTGGAATAAACACTCCAGTTTGCCTTGAGTGTGGTGTGCAGAGGGCTACTTTATTCCATATAGTATGGGCTAGTCCTGATAAACAAAGGTACTGGTTAGAACATTTGGAATATGGATATGTTAAATGCTATTTAGAACGCTATTAAAGTAAACATTTTTTAAACTATGAAGCCGTTGATGTACAAATCTGAAATTATGCATGCACAGGTGTCTGGCTCCCTGAACATATTTCTCTGGAATATCTTTAGACTTTATAACGCAAGCGTTTGAAAGTTGTATTTCCTGAAACGCCATAGACATTTACAATTTTATCTAGATGCAGCACAGGCTAATTTTCACAATTCTACTTAGATACATTTGCGAATGTTATTAACTACAACACTTGGACAGAATTGTGAATGTTAGCAAGTGCCACAATTAGAATTGTCTTGGCAACATTAGCCTGCGCCGGACCCAGACAGAATTGTGAATGAGGGCAAGTCCCACATTTACATTAGCCTGCGTCGCATCTAGATGTGACTAAATGTTAGCAAGTGCCACACTTAGATAGAATTGCGAATGTTAGTAACTACAACACTTGGATAGAATTGTGAATGATAGCAAGTACCACTTTTAGTTAGAACTGTGAAAGTTAGCCTGTGTCACATGTAGACCGGATTGTGAATGTCGGCCAGTGCCACATTGAGACTGCTTTGGGAATATTACCAATGCCACACTTAGATAGAATTGGGAATGCTAGCTTGCTTCACATCTAGACAGCATTTTGAAGGTGTGCCAGTGCCACATTAGGATATAATTGTGAATATTGGCGTGCGTCATATATAGACAGGATTGTGAATATTAGCCAATGCCGGATCTAGATAGAAATATAGAGATATTCAACCACCACAGCTAGAAAGAACGTGGACATTTATCACATATCACTTCTAGATAGCGAGGCCATTAACCAACCCACTAACAATTTCTCCCCTCTGCATACACCTCTCAAACTCTAACCAAACACAACCACAACTCTAAAGCACAACAAACCGCACAAACGTCACTACAACGCAACAACAAACAAACCACACATAGCTTTGCACAACAGCACACAACGGCTACCGACCGGAAAGCACCCCCAAGCTCGACGAACGGTGTTAACCGAACTGAAGCTGCCATCAGCACTTCACTGCTCTCTTGCACTTTTCGCGCAAGTCCCCACTAACTCGCCCCCCACCCCCTTTCCTTTTCAGATCCGCCAGCGGACCACTCTGGTGGTGATAGTGCGCTGTACAATTATCCTTTAACATTAACATAGAGACTTTGTTTTAACCTTAACTATGCCTTGCAGTAGCGTGAAGGCATTATATATTCTATGGCTTGTGGATCTGCTTAGGCTGACATCTAGTGGTTGGTTCGTATTTCGTTATTTCTTTTCGAAATCGCAAATAGGAAGTCAATGAGGTGTTCACGCAATATTAGTCCTACTGTGACTTGTACAGTACCCATGAACTGCAGGCGTCGAGATCCTCAGATTGTTATATATTTTTTTCCACCACCGGGTTGGTCGCATTACGTATCGTTCATAAATATTAATATCTAGCTTGTGATCAAGCAGATCTTACATACTTATTTCTTTGTGACTGTCTTCATCGCTGGAGATCACTCGACAGAGCCTATTCCTTGCCCAAGACGATCCATTGATAGCAGGCCTCGTGGTTGCAGAGGATTGACGGTCTCAACGTCTCCAGGCCTTTCAGGCCTACACAGAACGGTGGTGGGGGGAAAGGCATCTACAAGAGGGGAAGATGGATCAGGATTGGCTACGGAAAGCCGCCCAATAGAGGCAGAGGGAAGGACATTTTTTTGTCCCCCTCTCCCTGCCTCAATGGCTCAATTTAATTTCCCCTTAATTTACACGGTCTGCCTGTCCACCATCTTCAACAGTGGAGAATGTTCAATTAAAATGTTGCCCCACATGCAAAAACAATTCCCCTGGAAAGATGCACATAGGGTGTGTAATTATTGTTCAGTAGAGATTATCAGGAGGATAAGTGCAGAGCCTGCAAGCTCTTCAAACCAAAGACGCTTAAAGATCGGCTGTGGAAACACTGGGTGGCCTACACGATGCACCTGCCAAACGCCTGCCCCGTAGTCATGGAGGACTTTGATGCTGAGCAGGACAGCTCTGGTTTCATTAGCAACACTAAGAAGACATCCGATGGGGAACCTTTAGATTCCCATTAGCCAGTCCCCAGCCCTGAAGAAACGCCATGAAGCGCGGTTATGGAGGCTTCCTCTGGCGACAAGGACAAACCTATAAAACATTCTCACGTGGACCAGCCGGGTTTGGCGTCCGACACAAGTACACTGAGCAAGTTGAAACACACTGATACACAAACACTCGACTCCCGTTGCGCTGCACACAACAAAAACATTTTCCAAAAAGAAATCCTCCGCCCAAGTGTTTCTCACTCAACCCACGTTTCGAAACAGTTGCAGCTAATAGAAATAACTTCTTCTGTTCCGAAATTAGCTATATTAGCTATTCAGACTACAAAACAAAAAACTCAAGCACCAAAATCACCCAGAATCAGGGGGAAGAGGTGGTCTGTCGGTGGGCAGTCATAATTTCGAAAAAAATGTCGAAAAAAAAAAATGTCGACTTTCGTTTTTTTTAATTATATATTTATTTTAGGGGTTCGGGAGTTAAAAAAAAAAAAGGGAAAAATTAAAAAAAAAAATTTTAAAAAAGGGGGTTGGGGGGAACCTCCCCATTTTTTTTTCGAAATTTTGACTTTCGACATTTTTGTTGTCGAAATTATCACTATAAACCGGTCTGTCCACCTACATCATCTTCCTCTTCCTGGACAAAGGACAGGTTTGAACAAACCATGAACAAAATGTCCTCCTTTATGGAGTTTTTGGATAAACCTCCAATTAAGAGAAAGCACATTATTTCTCAGGAGGTTCTACCACAGAAAAACGCAAAACAGGTGCCCACTCCTACATATGAAGACACCATTGAAGTTTACAGATGAGGACACATTTGAGGAAAATACAGGGATTGACCCAAATGACTTCCATCTTCTGACACCATCTATGATCCTGTTTCACATCCTCACCCCTCCCCAGATAGACGACAATATTCTATACAATTACCTTTTAAAAAAAAAAAAGGCTGCAGTTCAGGATGACAACGTTACTGGAAGTGTTTCCACTGCCCAAACGGGGAGATTTCCTGGCAACACTGAATATGAAAGATGCATACTTTCGTATTTCAGTGCTGTCAGCACATCGAAAGACCCTATGGTTCAAACTAGGTCCTCTTCATTATCAATTCAAGGTATTCCCTTTTGGTATTGCATCAGCCCCATTAGTGTTCACAAAGGTGCTGGCAGTCGTAGCAGCACACCTCCAAATGCAACCCTGTCTAGCCTTATCTGGTGACTGGTTAAGAACGGGTGAGAACCCAGAATTACTGCAGAAAAACACTTCTACACAAACTGGGCTTTTTCATCAACGGCAAGAAATCCAGTCTTGAACCCAGTCAGCAAAAGACATTTCTGGTAGTATCCCCCTCCAACAATTGGGTACAAAAAATTCCATAACAAATCCCCTGTTATGTGGCCAGTCGCAAGATAACAGTCAGAAAAGTTATTCGTCTGCTTGGCACAATGGCATCCTTTATCTTCATTGTTGCCACACACACCAGACTAAACCTGCATCCAGTACAAGAGTGGTTAGCGAACAGTGGTCTCGAGGAGAATTGGGATGATCTAGGAGAAGTTTCACACACACTGGTGTTGGCTTTAAAATGGTGACAAAAAAAAGCATGTGAAAAGGAAAACCACTTGTCAACCCGCCAACTCACCTCAAGATCACAATGTGTCTTGATTCCTTTCTTAAGAGCGATCAGGAGTCTTTCATCTCCACCTCCTTAAGAGGCTGTGATGAATGGCTTCTGGTCATCATTCGTTCATGTCTGAAACACACTAAGCCTAATGCCAGCACTATGCATGTGGGGGCCTAGTTCACAGTGCTTTCAGCATGGCCAAACACAAATAGTCAGAGTGATGATTCAAAACCCACTTGGAGATGACAGCTATGACTCGTTCCACAAATGACTGTGACTCGGAGTTATACTTTTTTTTTTTAAACTTTGGTTTTATTAGCATTTTTCATAATATAACAAGCAGGCTTGAAGCTCGATTAGAGGCACTTAAACATTCAGTACCGCCTGCGACCCCGACCCCACCTCCCCCCTCCCCCCAAAACAATAATGCAAAGAACGAAAGAAAAAAAGGAAGGAAAAGTAGAAGATAGCAACAAAAGATCTTTTCTGCACATTTGAAACGACGGGAGACGCATTAAATGTCCATTTATAACCGGAGTTTAGAAGTGGTTGTGGCCTCCATGGCTGTAGTTCAAATACCGTTCCCCGGGCCGTGGAGATCCACCCTCCCTCAGGCTCCTTGTTGCTCCCCTCATCCGCCACCCCCCGTCAGGATTCAGTGGACATCCCATCCCCAGGACTCCCGCACCCCATACCAGTTCGCTTGGAATGAGCTAGAGTCATTGTTTACCATTGCTGTCAATTTGTCCATCAGGAACATTTGTTTCACCTTCTTTTGCCAGTCCTCCTTCGAGGGGGTCTCCGGGCTCTTCCATTTCTGGGCCAAGGCAACCCTCCCTGCTCTCAGCATTGTTTCCCACATTCTGGGGGATCTGTACGTGCCCGTGTCCTCAGGGGGAAGACCCAGCAGCATCATCAGGGGGTTCTGGGGGAGCAGTTCCTCCGAGACTTCCGCGATCCAACCCCTCACCCTCTCCCAGTAGGCTTGTACCTTCGGGCAATGCCACCACATATGGCCCCTCGATCCTCGCTGACCACAACCTCTTGGGCATTCGGGTGACACCCCTGAGAACATCTTGGACAACTTCACTGGGTCTCTGTGCCACCCTTGTAAGATTTTAAAGTTATGCTCCATATCTGCCGTGAATAGGTTACCGTGGAATGCTATTTTAAATATTCTCGACCAGGCATCCTCCGAGATCTCTTCCCCTGCCAGATCATTCCAGAATGCACAGAACCCCCTCCTCTCTGCCAAGTTGATGGTATTAAGAATCTTGTATATGCCAGATACGGAAGACATTTTTCAAAAGGGGTCAGCTGTCTTTTCAGGTCCAGAACCCATGACTGATCACAGAGGATCCCTTTCAGGCAGAGATACTCAAATATGGAGAGAGACCCATGCCCCAAAGCTTCCCTTAACTCCTCGTATGATAGGAAATCCCCATCCTTGAACAGTTGACCCGCCCATTCCATTCCCAAATCAGACCAAGTCTGAGCTTTTTGGAACCCCCTGCTCCCCAGTCTGAGGGGGTGTCCCCAGAGTGAGGTCATCGGGGATGGCCATGACGTTAAGTGTGCAGTCTGGGGGCCCTCTTTCAAGATTGCCCAGAGCACCGCCAATGTAGGGTGGGACTTCAGTCTACTCGGTATCAGCCTACGGGGGGCCCACAGAAGGTCCCGTACTTTTAGGGGGTGCGCATCCATGTCTTCCAGGTAAGACCAGTAAGTTCCCATCCCCTCTTTCATGTGCTCCAGGAGGACGCGCAATTAGGCAGCGCGGAAGTACAACTGGAAGTCCGGGAACCCAAACCCTCCCTCCTCTCTCGGTAAGGTCAGGACCGCCTTCGCGGTCCTCGGGGTCTTGCCCTGCCATACAAACTCTTTTACCGCGTTCTGCAACGCTCTGAAGGTGTGGTCTGGGACATTAGTAGGGAGAGCAGTGAAGAGATACAGTAAGCGCGGCAGTATATTCATTTTTATGCCATCATGCGGCCGTACCAGGAGAGGACCATCGAGCCCCATCTCCTGAGGTCGGCAGTGATTCCTGCCATGACGGGATCGTAGTTGGCAGGGACTAGACTGGATAGTTCCCTGGTAAGGAGGACGCCCAGGTGCCGGATAGAGGCCTTTCCCACTGTAATACCATTGAGCCTGCCCAAGGGATCTAGCCCCGGGTCACGTACCCGCATGGGAAGCAAGACTGATTTGGATGTGTTAATCTTCAATCCCGAAAAAAAGTGGTCATCAGAGACAGGAGAGGGGGAAGCGATGTGACGGGGTCTACCAAATAGGCCAGTATATCATCCGCAAACAGGGACAGTTTGAATTCAACCTCCCCTCTCCTGATCCCCCTGATGTCCGGGTGTGCTCGAACTGCAATGGCCAGAGGCTCCATCGTTAGGACGTATATTAGGGGAGAGAGCGGGCATCCTTGTCTCGTTCCCCGGGAGAGGGCGAAGGATTCCGACAGCCTGCCATTCACTTGGACTCTTGCCCGCGGGGCTCTATACAGTGCTGCCACCCATTCCCTGATATGCACCCCAAAGCCAATTTTCTGGAGGAGGAGTTGCATGTACCTCCACTCGACCCGGTCAAAAGCTTTTTCCGAATCTAGTGAGAGGACACTTGCATCGAGATCGGACCTCTGAGCGTAGTGAAACAGATTTATGGTTTTCCGGATGTTGTCCCAGCCCTGCCTGCCTCTGATGAATCCTACCTGATCTCCGTGAACCAATTTCGGCAGTATCCCCTCCATCCGCCTCCCGATTACCTTAGCTAGGATCTTAACATCGATATTTAATAGGGATATTGGGCGGTAGGAGGAGCACTCCGTGGGGTCCTTGCCTTCCTTTGGTAGTACTACAATTATGGCTTCCATCATGGAGTCCGGGAGAGTACCACCCTCCAGGACTGCGTTGAAGACCTTCACTAAATGCGGGGCCAGGGTCGAACGAAACCTTTTATAGAAGTATACCGAGAAGCCATCCTCCCCCGGGGAAGTACCCGCCTTCATCTCGCCAATCACTTTTTCAACCTCGTATTTGTATTTGTATTTGTTTATTTATAACGCGCAAACCATCAGGCCCGGGGGCATCAGGGCGCAATTTGTACAGGGTTGCAAGAAAAGAGCATACAGGGAGATAAATTACAAAAAAGTAAAACAATACAGCGTAATAAACAATACAGCGTAATAAAGAGACTTAATAGTTACATATCTTACACATAGTACAGTGGTACAGTGTCCCAAGGCACTGCAGAGGAAGTATCCCTGCGGTAGTTGGGAAAGGAAGTAGACCGGAAATCGTGCAGGGAAAAGCGGGTTGGGTAAGTAGGAACGATGTCTGACACAGCTATTGCTGGTCAAAGAGCCAAGATTTGGTTTTCTTCTTGAAGGCGTTGAAGGAATCTTCAGCTCTGATGGCAGCGGGGAGGGTGTTCCAAAGTTTGGAGGCTAAGACAGGGAAGCTAGTGCCTCCCGCTTTTTGGAGCTTAAACCTAGGGATAGTCAGGCAGTGAGTCTGAGCAATTCTTAGTGGTCGGGCAGTGGAGTGGCGCGTAAGCCGACTGCAGAGATAGATCGGAGCCTTGTTGGATAGGCATTTGTGCGTGAGGGCAAGCGTTTTTAGGGAAATTCTCTGCTTCACGGGTAACCACCTAAGGCTAGCTCTGGCTTCTGAGATGTGGTGGTTACGAGGTATGTTCAGAGCCGCTCGAATTGCATTGTTCTGGGTGGTTTGGAGTTTGGACAGATTTTCTTGGCTGGTGCCTAGATATAGGGCACTGCAGTAATCTATTTTTGCCATGATAAGTGTTCTCGCTAGTGTGACGCTATTGTGGGTGGTGAGGAATGGTCTGCAGGCTGAAATGAGTTTGCACGTGTAGGCGGAGGAGGATCTGACTGCATTAGTTTGACGTGACAAGGAAAAGGTGGAATCCAGGTAAAAGCCTAGTGTTGCCGTCTATGATGAATGACTGATAAGATGGCTCCAGTTTGCTCAGGCGTTGTGAAGTACCTAGAATAAGTAGCTCCGTCTTATCGTCGTTCAGACATAGTTGGTGCTGGGCCATCCAGGCTTGGATGACCAGGTAGACGTCATTGAGGGCCTTGGTGTCAGCAAGATAGTCACCCGAGATGGGAATGAGTATCTGGGTGTCGTCCGCATAGTTGGTGTAGGAGACACCCAGATAATCGAGCACATCGAAGAGTGGTTTCGTAAAGATATTGTAAAGGGTAGGAGACACACAAGAGCCCTGAGGAACACCGCAATGAATAGGGGAGGGAGCTGCGGCAGCGGAGGGTGCAAAGACCCTCATAGATCTGTTGCTCAGGAAGGATTTGATCCAGGCCGCTGCGGAGGGAGAGAAGTTGGCAGCAGAGTGGAGGTGCCTGCAAAGGATCTGGTGGTTAACCAAATCAAATGCGGCGGAAAGGTCGAGGAGTAATAGCATTGCTAATTTGCCCTTGTCCTTCAGGACTTCGATCTGGGTTTTTAGGTCTAATAGAGCCGTTTCGGTCCCGTGTCTGGGCCGAAATCCGGATTGTCGTAGACCTAGCAGATTGTTTGATTCAAGGTAGTTTTGGATCTGCAGGTAAGCTGCACGGTCCAGTATCTTCAGCAAGAATGGTACTGTAGTAATAGGTCGGAAATTCGTAGGTATGTTTGGGTCAAGGGAAGGTTTTTTTAGTAGCGGGATCACCCAGGCGTCTTTAAGGTTGTCCGGGACAACGTCTTCCCGCACTGGACTCTCCAGCCCGTCTGACATCTCGCTAGCCAGGGCCGGGACTTGTATAGAATCCAAAAACCTTTCTATCTCGGTCTCGCCCCCTGTGTATTCCGATGAGTACAATTTCTCATAGTATTGGCGGAAGGCCTCTCCAATGTGGGCCGCTTCATGGCCTATTGACCCCACTTCATTCTTAACGGCTCTTACCATTCTACTTTTCTGCACCTCCCTCAACTTCCAGGCTAGGATCCTGTCTGCCCTGTCCCCCTTTTCGTAATATTTCTGCTTAACAAGCTGGAGGCTCCTTTCCGTTTTGTGGAGGAGGAGGTCCTTCAGCTGGAGTCTGCAGTCTTCTAGGGCCTTGATTTTTTCGCGGTCTAGGGGCTCCATTGCGAGGCCCCCCGGCTGGAGGTGAGATATTTTTGCCCTCAGGGACTTCTCTTGGGCTTCCCTAATTCTTTTATTCTGGGTTCCCTTCTTAATGAGAACTCCCCTTAGGGTGGCCTTGAATGCATCCCATAGGGTGTGTGGGCCCACCTCCCCATTGTCGTTAAGAACGAAGAATTCCGTTATGGCGTCTAATATCTCCTGCGCTTGGACCTCATCCTTCAGCAAGGAGTCATTGCATTTACATCTACCCCTGCGCTCGCCGGACCATCCCCCTGCTACGGTGACTCGAACCAGGTCATGGTCTGACCAGGGGACCGGGTCCACCCTATGGCCGGTGATAGATGGGTATAGGGTTTCATCCAATAGGATGTAATCTATTCTTGAGAACGAAGTATGGATGGTCGAGTAGTATGTGAAGGAGGGGGCGCCCGACCCGAGGGGGGGGTATCGTGTCCACCAGGCCTAGTTCTGAGTTCACCCTCTGGAAATTTCTTGCCATGGTCTCGTCTGCCGCCCTGGAGATCTGGGGGCCCATGCGTTTCCTGTCTCTGGACGGGTCCAGAACCATATTGAAGTCCCCCCCTACCACCATCGGGCCCTGGGCAAAGAGCTTAAGTTTATCCCTCACCTCTTCCCAGAATTGAGCTTGACCTTCACTTGGACCGTATATTACTGCTAAAGTTAGCGGGGCGCCCTGCAGGGACCCCCGAACCAACAGGTAGCGGCCTTCTGGATCCTTCATTATGGCCTCTTTCTCGAAACCCACGTTCCTTGACATTAATATGGCCACTCCTCTTTTCTTGCCCTTGTGGGATGCACAAAGAACTTCCCCTATTCCTCCACCCCACATTTTGGGTTCCTTCCCCCGGGCCCATTGAGTCTCTTGCACGAAGAGGAAGTCGAGGCCTGCCCTTCTAAATTCCCTGCAGACCAGGGACCTCTTTGTGGGAGTGTTCAAACCACGGACGTTGAGGGATCCCACACCCAGGGACGGCCGGCTTTCAGCCATTATCCAAAAGTTCTACAATTCCAGACCACCACATCACCTCACCCCTCCTCATTCTCTCCCTCAGTATTGTATTGTCCTCTCCCCTTTTCCCTCCCCCCCTGGTGGGCTTAAAACATTTCCCCAACTGCCCCCCAGACCCGACCCCCAACTGAACAACCCCAACAATCCCGTATCCCTCCTCCCCCCACCCCAGCGTCCAGCCAGTTAGTTCTGCCATCGCTGGCTATTGGCCGAACCACCAGCCTGCCCGCCTCGGCCAGGCGATCCATACACTGCTCGTCCTTATGAGCCCCCCTTCCGTCCCACGGCGACATCCCCTTCATGATACCCCCCTTACTTTCTGTCCATGGGGACGCTGATACTGGTTACTTCCCGTAACAATGATCGGCGGGTCCCCCCAGCCTTCAGTCCTCAGGAGCGTTCCGCTCTCCCTTCTTAACTGGCAACGGAGTGTTCATTTTCCTATATTTTCTCGCGTCCGTTTTCCTTCTCCTCTCGTTCGATGGGCCTGGGCCTCTCTGAGTATCCCTCACCGGCCCCGATGGGCCCCTCCGGGGATTTGAGTCCTCTACGTAATCCTGGATGGCTCCTCGTATGTCGTCTTCCGTGATGAGAGTCGACCTCTGGCCCATATACTCAAAGGTCAGGGAGAAAGAATAGCCCCAGCGGTAGCGGATCCCCTTTTCCTTGAGCAGGAGCGTTAGGGGGCGACACATCCTGCGTTTGGCCAGGGTGTAGGCAGAGAGATCCTGGAAGATCGTGATCTGAGCGTTGTTGTAAGTGATCTCCCGAGCCTTCCTGGCCTCCTCCAGCACCTTTGTTTTTTCAGAATAGTAATGGAACTGGACCAGGATAGATCGAGGGCCACCCGCCCTGCCCCCGGCTCTGTGCACCCTGTCAAATGTGGGTTCCGTAGTCATTTCTGCGGCGAATAGGAGGGTGATGATGTCTCTCACTGTTCGGATGATGTCTCTCTCCGTTTCCCCTTCCACTTCGGGTACCCCAAAAATTCTGAGATTGTTCCTCCTTTCCCTATTTTCAAAGTCGTCCATCTGTCTGGACCTTTCCTCATCCCTTTTCTCCAAGGCCGCCAGCCTCAACTCTACCCCCTGGGTTGCTGATGATGATTGGTAGGTTTCCACCTGCAGGAGCCTGTCCTCAACCTTGTCCACCCTTTGATCAATTTTTTCAAATTTCTGGGCGATATCAGATCGCATGTCCCTAATTTCCTGCAATATGGAGGCGATACCTTTTTCCATGGCCGTCATGGGAGGTGCCTGGGCCTCCGACTGGGCCATACCTCTGGTGGGGCTTGAACTCCTCATGCTGCTCGCCATCTCTTGAAAGCGGAATTCCTGCAAGGTTTTCCGCCAGTTCATCTGGTCACCCCCTTCTGGGACGGCCCGTGGTTATTTCCTTGGGCACTCGGATCGGGGCCCTAAAGAGTTTGGGGGGGTCCCGGGACAGGGCTCGCCCCCACTTTATGGTCTAACTTTGCCGAGGGAGTCTTTATTGGGTGGGCACACGCCCCACCACGTTCCAGTGGGGGCCTCACACCCCGTTCCGGGTCGCTGCGGTCCGCTGGTCTGTTCGCTCTGTGTGGGTAACTAGTTCCGTGGTCCTTGCCCCCCAGTCTCCAGAGGCCCGCGCCCCGCCGAGACCCGGCTGGGGCCTCACTGGCCTGTTGGTGCTTACCCCGTGGGGGGGGGGGAGAGCTCCCCTTGGCGCTTGGGCCTGCTTGTTGTCCCCCACCTGGGTCCCTCCGCCTCCACGGCCGACAGGAGACTGGATTCTGGCCATGATGCGGGTCCTGCTGTCTCCCTCTGCGTGTTTCCTTTTCCCGCCTGGCCAGGCCCGTTGCACTGCGCGCCTTGGAGGCCAGGGGGAGGGGCGAGGCTCCGATTCACGAAGCGGGGAGAACCCCCCGTCCTGCTGTGGCCCCCGCTCCCGGGGCCGAGAGTGCTGGAGGCTCAGAAATCGGCCGGGTGAGGCGGGGGGGGGGGACTCCTCGCCGTGACTGCGCGGCTCCCGCGGGGTTCCTCTCTGTAATCTCACACTGTGGCTGCGGAGGCCCTACTCTGGGTCGTCCCCGGCCGCCGTCGCAGGTCTCGTTCTCGCGTCTCCCGGGGTCCTCGAGCGTCGCTGTTTCGCTCTATAGGTGCCCGGGGGTGTCTCCTCACCGCGCCGACGTGCTGGATCCGCCTGGGAGGGTCCGGGGGGGCTCAATCCCCTGAAGCGGGAGCAGTACGATCAGGCAGCCATTGCCCGCGCGCCCCCTGGTGGCCTTCCAAAAAACCCTGAGTTATACTTTTAATGCATTTTAATATAACCCATTCTTTCTTACAAGCAGGTATGTTTATTAGAAAAGCGATTATAATAGCAAATATAACATAACACGCCATCAATCCTATCAGCAAAATTATCATGTAAGCAACGGACATTTTGAGCATGAAGCAATGGAAAAAAGTAATTTTAAGTTTAGATTTAAGGGAAACATTTCTCTCCTAAACTACACGCCTAGTCTTATACACAGTGAAAGACCCATTGCGCTCATGTTGGAAAGAAAAACAGCATCAAGCTAACTGGGTTCCTCTGCTATTGAGCTCCACTATCATCTGTTTCCCTCTCCCACGAGCTGCGGTCTGTTGCCCTCTACTTCCTCTCTTCCCAGCCCCCTCGACTCAGATGCCGCTCGCGCTGGTTGGGCAAGACTGCTGACCTTGTATGTCTGTGCCTTGGCCTGGCCTGTATATATTTAAGCTGCTTAACTAAAATGGTGGCAAGTAAAATGGAACCGCTAAATGTCCGTTCCCAACAGTTATTAGGTCACATGTTCTCTCTGTATCAGAGTTAAGATCTTTGTAACTTGAGATACTCACGCCTTGCTGCATGGGGTCTGGGAAGGCCTGGTATACCAACAAGGGTTGCATTTTGGATCTTCCATTTAGGAGATTTCCTGTCCCTTGGTACTGCAGTTTAAAAGCTATTAAATCAAGCTGTCAACTGAATGCCTGTGCTCCGAGAAGGCTAAAGTAGGAAGGAAGTTTCTGGAGCCTTCTGTTCTGTTCAGGAAGTAGCTGGTATATGCACTCCTGTTTTGTTTAGCAAGCGAACACAGAATTCTCAAAAAGGTTAAAATCGTATGCCATGTCCTTTTCAAATCCATATGTGCTGCAGTTAAGAAATGAGTCGTCACTCTGCAGAATCCCACATGGAGCTGGCTGTACATTTGTGATTACGAGCTGAGCTAATTCAATCGTGGCCATGTTAATTGTAATGCTGTTCTGATGGCAATTCTATATGCCATGTAATATTCTCCATTTTCCCATTCTTCATTGTGAGGTAAGATTTTCATAGAAATGGTAAATCTTCCTGACCTGGGTCAACCCCAGAACCTTTTGCTTTACTAGCGGGATATTTGTCCTTGATACATCTGTGAGTGGGAACCTTTTTCCACACTCACAGAATATTTTACTCTTTTTTTATGGGTGTTATTTTTCAGACTATCCATACTGTCTTTTTAAAGTTATCCTCTTTAACAACTTATTGGCAATAAGTGCCTGTTGTTGCTGGGTTGCCCTAGGGCAATGTTCCCTCTAAGCTGTGCGCATGTGCGCTTGCCCAGCTTTTTTCTGGGTGCCGCTCAGAAGGACTTTAGCAGCGCACACAGGCAATTCTCTCCTATGCAAAAAAAAAACCTTCAGGCACAAGCCACAGCAATTACCTGACAGTTGCTTTCTCTTAAAATAACGAACTAGTCATGATATTCTGGTGTAGCACATTTACGTTACTCTACTATGCAAGTGTGTATCATCTTCAAATCCTGTTGAATCATCTACAAGGCTGTCACCTTGAAGTCCCATAGCTACCTCACTGAGAAACTCGGCATCTCCAGAGGACTGCAATCCACCAGAAGTATGGAAATGTGAAGGCTTGAACACTGACTGTGCAGGAAGGCAAAAACAAGAAGAACATCCTTCTCGGTCTATGCTCCAAGACTCTGGAACCTCCTACCGTCAACAACAGACCCATTTCTGCTACAGTTCAGGAAAGAGCTCAAGACCTTCCTCTTCAAGGAATGGCTCCTCTGTAACACAAATGTCCACAAACCCTACACTCCCCACTGTACCCGGGACTTTGTGATCTGCCCCACATGGTCTCCTCCCCTGGTTGCTTGTAGATCCCTTCCTGCAAATTGCCCACCATTGCCCTCCCCCATTAGCTCCCACTCCCCTTTTCTCTGCTTCCCTCATTGTGGTGTTCCCCCTACGATTGCAAAGCACTCTGTTGATTCCCAAAGCCAGGTCCACGCTCAATAAATACACTAATAATATTAATAATAAAAGCATCACCCACACTTTTTAACCTAATTATCATCTCAAATATCGGATACTGACTGTAGGTAAACAGGCTACTTTCGATGTATAACCTCCTATTCTTAGTACGTATGTTATGCAAGCGCTTTGAAGTGGTCCCTTGCAGGTAATTTGCCCTCTAAGGAATTTGAGAAGACCAATGTCATACTCAGTCTCCTACTTTAACATTGCTAACATTACTCTATAAGTGGAGAGCAACATTGAAATATCATTTACTTGGCCTGTAAGGGAGAATGGGCATGGGCTATGCCAGGTATTACCTGTCTATAGTATTAGGGCAATGGATATTCAGACAGTAGAATGCTTTTCACACAATCTGCATCCTTTCGAAGTGTTCAGAGTTGCAGTGGGCATAAACCTTAACAAATGATATTGTAACTCAATGCTATACAACAATGATTTCACTTATGAGTTGTATAATCCTACCCAACAATATAAGGGTGGCATAGGTTGCAAACAATCTTGTGTGCACTGCAAAACAATTGTTTACCTGCAGATTCATGACATTTTCTTAAAATGCATATAATATCATGGTGAGGCACTAAATAGGTTTTACTTGCAAAGTGTTATGGGTATGCAAATATCCCGATGAGCGTTTCACTGCTACAATCTCTAACGTTTTACAGTGCCCTGTCAACTAGTATTGGAGGCGAACACAGGAGCTGGGGAAGGGTACGGGTGAAAGGGCACAGGAGAACACTCCTTGCGGGTGAAGAACAAATCAGTAACTTCCAAAAACCAAGTTAGTACTGTACTGCTTTGGCAGTACAGTACAGTGTAGAAAATGTGTTTGTTTGCTGAAGGAAAAGGAAACTCTAGTAACAGTCTAAAGAACTGCACTCTCTGTTTCTTTCTATGGTCAGCTGCTGAGGGCATTTCAATATAAACATGCGTTCTGTGTTTACCAACTGTAGAATCCCCCTGTATTTTGTTTAACTGATAACAATGGATTACAGAGGGAACCCTAGTTACTGAAGAAGAAGTCTCTCAAGCTGTTGTACCTCTGTGCATTGATGCTATTGACCTAAAAGGCATACATTATTTGATTCACTTCAACAGGGCTCTATAAGAAACCTTAGTAAATCTATTGTTGAAATGTGTCTAGGCTGTGGTGAGGAAGGGTGGGCAGCAAAACTATAGTCTGTATTGTGTACCCTGTCATTTTACATCTATGTCGAGGTTACAAGCAAGGCTCCGATGAGAATTTGCTTCCTACTTTTTTTCCAATGCTCTGATGGTCACTGATGAGAAAAAATATCAGTGGAGCTTTTTGGGCAGAAGCCAGGGGTTGGTTCCTATGTGTTCATTGTTTCCCATTTTGATTGGGCAAATTTTTCCGTTTTTAGGGATTATAAATGGGTGGTGTATATGTCTCTTAGCTATAAGGCTGATTTTGAGTAACTCACAGGACAACATAATGTGGATAGTAAGAAGAAGCCAGGGAATTTTGATCATATTCTGTGGTGCTGTTATTCTGATGCAATTATCATCCTTACACAAATTATGGGATGCATGTTGTCATGGCCCTTGAATTACTTGTATTAACTTGACAGCTCTATTTATTATTACTGTATATATCACCATTCTCCCCATATTGCCCGCAGCGGGCGTAGGAACCTCTCATATGCAACTTATCTCTAAATCCCCTTGTAACACAGCACAGAGAAACTACAGACTCCGTGCACGACTACCCAAAATATTTGAACCTGCTAATAAATATAACATTAACCTGGATAACCTTCGCCCCAAACTATTTCCCACTTTGAAAACCACCGTTCCTCCTAGCCTTAAACGAAATAAGCCCACTAAAAGAAATAAGCCCACTAACAACCAACCTGCCACCGCTAACCTGCGCCCTATACTACAGCCAGAACCGGACCTTAAAGGCGCATTAAATAATGCTAGATCTTTAGTCGCTCATGCTACTGACATTGCAGACACTATCCTGGGAAATGACCTTGACTTCATTGCCATTACTGAAACCTGGCTCCATGAGGCAGCAGGCCCAGCAGTAACGCTGGCAGTTCCAGACAACTACACCATCCTTAGAGCTGACAGACTAGATGCACGAGGTGGAGGAATAGCGATCATCGCCAAAACTAATCTCTCCATGAGAATCACCTCTACACCTAACCTTAAATCTTGCGAGTCTCTCTCCATTAAACTACCCACAGCCAACTCTCAAACATTAAATATCCATCTCCTCTACAGACCCCCAGGCCCTATCAGTATCTTCAATGAAGATATTACCACTATTATTTCAGAGAAGCTAAAAAACTCCTCACAAACCGTAGTGCAAGGAGACTTTAACCTAGGGCACAATGATATCAATGATCACCAGGCGACTTCCGCAACCAACATCCTAACAGAACTAGGTTTCACACAGAAAGTGAATATGCCCACCCATACCAAAGGGAGAACTCTCGATTGGATTGCCAGTCACAATTGAAACCTCTCCATTACATCCGTCTCCCCCCAAATATGGACTGACCACCACCTAATCTCCTTTACTCTCAATACTAAAAGACCTACTGCACCAACACCCCCCTTCGCCGCACCTACTTTAACTAGAAATAAGAAAAATATCACAGCGAACAATATCCTGCCCCATATCCTACCTATTCTCAATTCCTTACCAGACCATACTGACCCATTCTCTCTAGTGGAGGAATTCAATAATGTTATGACCACTGCTCTCGACAGCATTGCTCCGCTTAAACTTAGGAACAGTAAACCAAAAAAGCATCTTAACTCTTGGTATACACCCCACCTAAAAAACCTGAGATTACAGAAAAGAAAATGCGAAACGGTATGGAACCTACATCCTACTGCAGAAAATAAAACCAATCTAATAAATATCTCAACACAATACAAAAAGGATATTATCTTGGCCAAACAAGAAACGTATAATAACAGGATTACCCAATCCAACTCCAGTATGAAGTGCTCTTCTCCGTTCTAAAAGAATTGGAAACCCCAATTGCAGTACAGGATGACTCTATTAAAGACAAAACTTGGTGTACAGACATTCAGTTGGCACTAACCAACAAAGTGGCTAACCTGAAAACTAAAATTGCTCCAAAGAAAGCTTCACTATCAGCCCAAACCCAAATTCCACTGAACAAAACTCCTACATCGAAACCCAAAGATTCCACTCAATTCAACTTCTCTAAGGTCTCAGTGATCGAGGTAGAGAAAACCATTCTCACACTTAAACCATCCAATTGCAAAGGCGACCAATGCTCAGCACAACTGATCAAGGACGTTGCTAGAGATTTAGCTCCCTTCATCACCAAACTTATTAATGCCTCCTTTACCACTGGCACCATCACGCGCAACCTAAAGGAATCCTGGGTACTCCCACTCCTGAAAAAACAAACACTGGACCCCAACATTCCCACTAATTACAGGCCCATCACCACAGTGCCATTCTTACTAAAAATACTAGACAAGGTAGCATACACCCAAATTCAGAACTTCCTTGAGGTAAACCATCTCCTTGGCACTCGCCAATCTGGTTTCCGACCACAACATGGCACAGAGACTGCCCTTCTCGATTTAAAGGCCCAAATAAACTCACTCAGAGACGAAGGAAAATTAGCACTCCTCCTCCTACTAGACCTCTCAGCCGCCTTCGACCTGGTGGACCATAGAGTCCTATGTAATCACTTGGACTCTGCGGCCCACTTCTCAGGGGGAGGCTATAGTCTGGATACAGTCATTCCTCAGTGACAGGACTATGAGGGTGTTCTCCCCCCTCGGCGGCAGCAGACCCGATACCCATTACCTATGGAGTGCCCCAGGGATCATGCGTCTCGCCAACACTCTACAACATCTTCACCAAGCCACTCTTCGACTATCTTGACAATCTGGGTTTCACCTACACCAACTACGCAGACGATGCCCAGATTCTCCTACCACTTACTGGGGATTATGTGGAAGATCTGGCTCTGGTGAACAGAGTCTACAGCATCGTTCAAGCATGGATGGCCAACCATGGCCTATACTTGAACGATGATAAAACGGAGCTCATCATCCTGGGCACTGCAGCTCGCATCGCAAAACTCAACCCAAATTACACAGCATTTATTATCGATGGGAACACTACCAAGGTCGCCAGAGAAGTAAAAACCCTAGTTTTCTACCTCGACTGGACCCTATCCTTCACCAAACGGGTGAATTCCCTGGCCTCATCCACGGCCTATACATTTAAATTAATACAAGCCGGGAAACAATTCCTATCAGATGACAGTTGCCTAATCCTATCCAGAGCCCTCATCCTATCAAAACTAGATTATTGTAATGCCCTATACATAAGGGCAAACAAACAAATCATCAATAGAATACAAGTGCTCCAAAATAATGTACTTGGGGCTGCACTAAGCATTCCCAGAAGAGCACATATTTCTGAATTTAGACGGAAACACAAATGCCTCTCCACCCAGGAAAAAATTAACCTTAAATCCGCCTCTCGTCTACAAATGTTTAAACAATAAAGCCCCTTGTTACCTAACAGAACGATTTACCAGGAAAAAACTCCATTAGACCAACAAGAACAGTCAGCCCCAACTGCCTTCTAGTGCCCAGATTTAAACTGTCCACCATTGGAGGGTCCAGCTTCCCAGTTAGGGCAGCTCAATTGTGGAACTCCCTACCTCTCGCACTTAGATCTGACCAAACGTTCTACAAATTCAGAAAAAACACAATAAAATGGCTTACTGAGAATATGTAACCCGCATTCTCCCCACATACTTACTTAGTTTACCTGTATGTAATGTACCTGATATTGATTTGCCATTATGTAACGTCAGCTATTTCATGACCTGTTGTCTATATACCGTTTGCACATGTACTGCCTTACACTCATCCTGTTGAGCCTAAGAAAATTGTTTTTATCATGGTCTGTAAAATTGTAAATTCTGTAACTAAGCTGTAAGCCTTCTTTTCACATGTGCCCTGCTACCTCAGGGTTCGGCGCGCACAATAAATAAATAAACAAACAAACAAACTTCATTAAAGTTGCGCATGATCTCCTATTGGCATGTTTTCTGACACATTCCTTTTAGTTGCCTTTATTCCATCTGCAAATATTGTATCTGGTCTGATTTTTGATAGCCAAATTAGTTTTGAAATGCAATATTTGATTGTGAAAACATGAGTGTTTTTTCAGTAGCATAAAGCACACTTGTTTTCTCTGCACAGGAGTACTTTTGCTAGCTACTGTGGCATATCTTGATGTCTTGAACTGGTTGATATGTTCTCTTTATAAATCACATATACAATATTTGTTTTTTTTAACTTATGTGTTTGGAAACAGTGTTGTAATATGCACCTTCTATGCAGATTAGTAAAGAATTGCAGTGGTTTGGAAGTGGCAATTCCTTTCCAAACTCTCTTCGGAGATGGTAGCTCGCTAACTATGCATGCTCACAAAATGGCTTACCTCGTGAGTCAGTTGCGCACATGGAAAATAAAGTGAGTACAAAAGGCAACCAGTTCCGCACTTAGGGAAACATTATTAAAGGGAACATTGCCCTAGGGGCTACCCTTTTAACTTTTTCTGGCTAACCATGAGAGAACTACAGTTCCCAAGGGTAGAAATGATCTTTGGTTCCCTTCTACATGTTATTCTGTGACGTCAGCCCCCCCACCTTATGTGGAGTGCTGGGGAGATGTAATGTATCCCCTTTTACGCTAAAACTAAAACTGTAACAATTATGTTACAGGGACAAGCTTACCTTCAATGGCTGGTGGCAGTGATACCTTGTTTTAATTTGGTGTACCTTTACTGCGGGCTGTGTTCACAGCTGCAGTAAAGGCACCCAAGAGTGCTAATTTTACCAAAATGGCTGCTGTCTTCTTTTCTCACCATTTTAGTGTTTCTTGTCCTTTCTTGTATTTGGCTGTAGATCCTGGAGTCCTCCTGCTGCAAAATCTTCTTCAATGCTGAGGTACTGTGTTGCCTTGGGTATGTACTTACCTTAAGTCTGTTAGGATTTCGGTGTAGCTGTGCAGTGTTTTCTGTGATGGGGAGGCCTCTCATCCAGTGCACCCAGTCCCACTGCTTGAATCCTGCTAGGGTGTCTTCTGCAAAGCCCCTGGGCCCTCTTCTAACTCTAGAAGTAAAGTACTCACCTGTTTGGCCAGTCTGCCTAAGGAACCTTGACTTTTGCTACTTTTGAACCTATCCTGACACTGCCTGTTGGACACTAGATCCTAGCGACCCCCCCGCCCCCTTCTGCCACTGAGAACACTCATGCTCCAAGAATAAGGGAAACACTTTTAAGGGATTGGGCCTAGAAAAGAAAATAAGTGTTTAAAAGTTACTTACTTGTAAACAAGTTGGTTGGTAACTGTAACTCTAAGAGTGAACAGTTAAAAAAGTTCTTACTTACCTTGGATGTGTGATGCACTAGTCTTAAAAGTATGGTTAACATTTTTCTTTCCTTAGAAACCGTTTTGCCATTCTAATAGAAAGTAGATGTGAAGGTATATTACTCACCTGTGATTAGGTTGTGCCTCTTCCCAAATGTAATGTGTAGGTTTCACCAGATTATGCCTGTTAGGATAATTTTATGAGTGTCCCTAAACTGTTGGTATCACAAGATTACTCCTGTTAGGATAATTGTACGAGTGTTCCCCAACTGGTTCTTGCTTCCCCTAACTTGCTGCTAGCCTGTCCAGAATAAGTCTGCATTAGTTAGTTGCCTACCTACAATAACTGAGTCATTCAGTAAGGTGTAACATTGGGTTTTGCTTTCCCTGTGCTGCTGTAGACAGACTCACAGAGAGTCTTTGGTTCTAACTGTCCCTCATACATAAGGTACTTGTATTGCTGGGAATGATCTTACGTGGATTTCATTGTGAGTTTAAAAAAGTATGTGGGTTTTACTTGTCTTGAGTTAGCTGCGGCCGATCCCAAAAATAAGTTACAAGACATCCTGCTCATTTCAATGTTTTTTTTTTTTTCTGATCTCAAAAGCACCTGTAATTGAATATTACACCCTTAGGTTTTACTCACCTAGTATAACTGTGTGTTATCACAAAAGTAGTCATAGGTTTTTACTGTACCTGGAATAAGTGTTCCACTATTCACAAAACGTATACTGTCCGGTTGACTGATTATGTGATTTGTTACTGATCGTCACTGTAGAACTGGTAGTGTCTACTGCCCTTGCATTACTGATTGTAATCTGAAAGTAACCCTTGGTTTTTACTCCCCAAGACTAGGTGTGACCTATACTGAATGTGTATGAAAAGGTTTTGACTTCCCTAAAACTACTGTTAGGTGTTCCAAATAACGTTTATGCTTTGGTCTGTGCACCTTCAAGCATAGTCTTGTGTTTTGATAATTGTGATTACGTATAATGTGTGATAGTACTTAGTTACCCTAGATTTATCTGGGCATACCTGTATTTAAATAAATAATTTATTTTTACATACAGTGTTTCAGTGTTTATTTGGACCATTTGTATTACAATTTCACTTATTCTACAGCCCGCTCTCCCTCCTAAAATAAACCTGGCTGCTCTCTCTACGCTACCATGAACTCAGGTGGTACAGCCTTAAAGTAAGAGTGGAGTCTTGTACTGCCTCAGTTGAATGGTTTTACTAAGCCCTTAGTTGGACTTCAGAAAAACTGTCCTAACATTAATTCTATTGCAGTTGTTGTAAATTGATTTCTTTGAGCGGATGACTTCCATAAGGGCAGGCATCATGTCAGACAGAAGCATCATTAACAGGGTGGGGAGCCCATTGCCTACACCTTACAACGCAAGGGACATGATCACCCATTAGCAAAACACATGTGTGTTGTGGAACTTTTAGCAGTTTACAGAGCACTTCATGCATTCCAACAACAGATCAATGGGATAAATGTGCTAATTACAACACACAGCACGACATCCATGTTTTGCATCAACGAATCGGGCACACTGATATTTGATTACTATCACACTCGTGCACAAGTGTTTCAGAGCGCGACAAGGAAAGGGAGGGGTTCAGGGGAGAACAAAACAATGATCTTACTTGGCCCAGTGACATTGAGAATGTGCAAGTGCATGGGAGAGGGGGAGGGAAAAAGTGAATGGAAGGGGGAAGAAGTGGAGAGTGCGGAGCAAAGGAGAAACGAATAAATAATAATAAATAATAAAGGCAACAAACCGTGGTAGTCTAGGCAGCAATTGGCAAGTGCTGGGTTTAAGGCAGCAGACAGGGTAGGTCTGATAAGTGCAGGAGGAAAAAAGGAAGGGGGGACTGTATGGGTACAGATACAGACCCCAGTGCAAGGGCTGGCCCGGAGGCAGTGCGGGAGGGTGGCAGGGTGAGCAGGTACCTGGGCCCAGAGGACAGAGGGTGGCCCGGTGCACGGTGCAAAGAGAACAGATCAGCAGGGGAGAGGGGGAACGAAGGAAGAATCAAAGAGTAAGGTCTTGAGGTGCTTCCGGAACCACAGATGGTTCTCAAGTTTTAGAGTGGCAGGGAGGCTGTTCCAGAGGAAGGCACCAGCCGAAGACCGAGATCTACCCTCAGCTTGTTTCTTTGAGAAACTACTAACCCTGAGCGAGTTAGAGGACCGAAGAGCTCGAGAGGGGAGGTATTTGCAGAGGGATAGCTGAAGGTATTTTGGACCCAGGCCCCAGAAAGACTTGTGGACAATGCAGAGGGTTTTGAATTTAATCCTTGCATCCACTGGGAGCCAATGGAGAGATTGCAGAGCTGGAGAGATACGATCCCAGGGCTTGAGACCAAGGACAAGTCTTGCAGTCCTGTTCTGGATTAGTTGCAGAGGGCGGAGAGCAGAGGCAGGTAGATTTAGAAAGATGCTGTTACAATAGTCCAACCTAGAGAGAGCCAGAGCTTGGGAGACCATGAACTTCTGGGGGAAGGAGAGGAAAGGCAGATTACCTCCTGAAGAGGTGCAGTAGGCAGTTTGACCTTTTAGAGACATCTGAGATGTGGGCAGAGAAAGAAAGTGTGGAGTTAAAGATGATCCCGAGGTTCTAAGCCTCGCAGGTGGGGTTAGGAGGAGGGCCAAGGTAGGCCGGCCAGAGAGTGAGGGGAAAGGATGGTGAAGGTGTGCCGATGAGGAGGATCTCCATCTTGCTGGCATTCAGACAAAGATCATTGGCGGCACACCAATCTTGAATGGCAGTTTGGCAATCGGAGATGAGGGAGTGGAGGTGGCTGAGGGCAGCCTGAAAATGAGTTGTCTTGTCAGCATAGCACTGGAAATTTGAGCAGAAAATGGCAATGCAGTGGGCGCGAGTTGCCAGGTATTGTTTGAAAAGCCAGGGCGAGAGGTTAGAACCCTGGGGAACACCACAGGTAGAGAGGAAGATAGATGATGGGAAGGACCCAAGTTGGACCTTGGAGGGTCGATCAGAGAGGAAAGAGGTCAGCCAGGCCAGAGCCTGATCAGTGATACCCAGGTTATCACGGAGATGGTTGAGCAGGATGGTATGGTTGACCATGTCGAAGGCAGAAGAGAGATCGAGGAGGATGAGGACGGAGGGAATGTTAGAGTCAAGGTTGGAGAGCAGATCTTGTTCAGAAGAGCAGTTTCCGTGCTTCTGGCAGCTTTGAAGCCAGACTGGTGGTCATGGAGACAGCCACCAGAATTGGGATTAAGGTTAAGCGGATAGATGGACAACTTTTCCAGGAGTTTGCCCAGAAAGGGAGTAATGGTAATTGGGCGATAGTTAGCCGGACAAGAAGGATCAGCTGTGGGCTTCTTGAGAAGAGGATGCACATTCAAGGTTGTCCATTCTAGCTCCGGAGATATGGAGATGGGGTCTTCTCAGGGAGATGCATCTCCAGGTGCAACACATTCTAGGAGAACACAATTGCCTAGCAGACAACCTAACCAGATCTCAGCACCTAGAACATGATTTGGAATTACATTCAGACATTATCAAGCACATTTTTACTAAATGGGGTCAACCAGAAACGGCTCTTTTTACAACAGCAAAAAATGCAAAATGCCAAAATTATGCATCCAGATTCCCACAGAAGGAGTCCCTGGGGAACTCACTATGGATCAGTTGGTCAGCGATATTTGCGTATGCTTTTGCACTGACCCCACTCTTGGAACAAGGCGATCCACAAAATGCAGCAGGAACAATGATTCTTATAGCGCCAATGTGGGCGTGTCAAGCGTGGTACTGCCTCCTTCTCACCATGTCCCTATGCCCACCAAAGAAGTTGAATCCAACTCTCAACATGCTGTCGGAGTCAGGGCCATATCCTACACCCACAACCTCATAGAGCTAGCTTAGCCGCTTGGCTCCTGAGGTCATAGAATTCTAACACCTCAATTTACATTACAGACATTTTGAGGGAAACATGGAAGCCTACCACTAGCCACTGCTACCTTTTTATAAGTGGAAGAGATGTGTCATGTGGTGTAGAAATTCTGACATCAATCCAATTGATTGTTCAACATCTCTTATTTTGCATTCCGTTTCATTTACTGGACTTGGGTTTGTCTTTAATTCACTAAAGGTGCATTTATGGGCACTATCTGCATACACGCCATCTCTAAACAAAGTTTCCTGGTGGAAGATGCCAGTCGTTCAAGCACTCATGGATGGAGTAAAACGATTACATCCTCCAGTTGCTAACCCACCGAATGGGATTTAAATGTGGTACTCAGTAAATTAATGGGTCCTCCCTTTGAGGCAATTCACAAAGCATCCCTTAAAGACCTCACCTACAAGGTGGCCTTTCTTGTGCTATGTTATAACATGTTATGTTACAACATTTCTATAGCGCCGAAGGTAGCTAGTAGCTGTCCCATAGAGGCATTTGTGACACAAGGTCAGCATTTTAAAGGAGATCCTGGCTGATATAGGCAGCCAGTGTAACTCCTTTCTGGCAGGGGAGGTGGGCTCATATCTTTTTATGCCATAAATTATACGCAGAGATGCGTTCTGGATTTTCTGCAGTCTGAGAATATATTCTCTATTAGCACCCCCCAACAGGGCATTGCAGTAATCCAGGCGTGGCAAAATAACGGCCCTAACTAGTTTGGCTCAGTTATTTTTAGAAATGAGTGGGGCGACTTGTCTCAATACTTGCAAGTAGTTTTGGGTATTCTTTTCAATAGCATCCACTTAAGTGCCTGCGTGCATAGAGGCCTCCAGGTATGCACCCAGAGTCTTCACCTTATCGACCACTTCTATGAGGCTGTCCTCAACCAAAAAGCTAGAAAAAGTAGGAACTAAGGTCTCTCTAGATTTCTTGGACCCGTAAATCATAGGTTCCGTTTTTCTAGCGTTTAGGCATAACCAATTTGTAGTCATCCAGTTCTTTATAACTCTGTAGACCTCATTTAATTTGTACTAATCTTCCTGATGGTCTCCTGATAGCTCCATTGACAGCTGGAAATCATCGGCGTAATTTGTAAAGAAAAAGGCCAACTTTTCCAGTTCTCTACAAAGAGGAACTATATAAATTTTGAAGAGCAGAGGTGACAAACATGCTCCCTGAGGGACGCCACACATAATGGTTTCCACTTCAGAGGACGCGTCTCCCCAATGTACCCTGGATCTTCTGCCCTCCAGAAAGGATCTGACCCAATTTATCACCTCGGCAGCAAGTCCATCCGTATCTAGCAGTCTCTTCAATAATATCTTGGTGTCTAAAAGATCGAAAGCTGCGCTAAGATCTAACAATATCAACAGGCCCAATCAGCTTTTCTCCACTAAAGTCAGCATGTGGGTTTGGGGGTCCACCAGAGCGCTCTGTGTCATGAAAGCGACGGAAACCTGATTGTCTTTCATGTAACCGGCCTGTATTTTCAATGTGGAGTTGAAGGTGGGTTGTAGCTACCTTGTCGACCAACTTTAAAAAGAATAAAGTATTTGTGATAGGCCGAAAGTTGTTAGCGTCTTTGCGATCTAAGCCTACCTTTTTTAAAAGGGGGTTAACAGCCACTGTTTTAATGGCCTGCGGAACAGTGATGTGCCTAAAAGGGGCGTTAACGAATCTACACAAGAAAGGAGCAAAAATGTCCAAGTGGTCCAAGATTATCTTTGAAGGGATAAGATCCCCCATGCTAACTGGTCGGGTTCATGGCTCTCATAATACCTTCAATCTCAGTGACTGAGATCTCTGGAAATTTAAATCCTATGTGGGTTGATTTCAACTCTTCATTCTTGGGTGACGTATGATCAGTTGAATGACTAATTTCTACATTCCCAGAGATGGATGAGTTTATACCTGGAGTTTGGTTCTGTAGTTCTCTCCTAATTTTGTCTTGGGCACATAGCAATTTGTTAGCAAAGGCCTTCTGTGTTCTGACACAGTCCTCTTCAGTAGGTCTAATAGTATGGTTTAAGACTTCTGGTTTTTCCCAGGACCTAAATAGACGAAAGAGCTCCTTTGTGTCGTTGCCTGCTAACTCAATTTGGTCGTTATAGTAGGTCCGTTTGGATTCCATGATTTTTTTCTTTATGTGCTTTTTCATTTTTCCAGGTGACCTTGTTATTTAAGTTTTGATCTTTGAGCCAGGTGCGCTCTGTGCGTCTTTTGCTGGCTTTTAATTTAGTCAGCTCTGGAGTGAACCATTTTTGCTGATGAACAGGTTTCCTAATGGTTTTAGGGTTCATTGGGGCAACATCGTCCAACACATTTTTTATTTGTGTATTATATTTTTCAACAAGTATATCTGGATGGTCTAATTCACTGGTTTTATGCGTAAGAGAGGCCATACATTCAGATAATTTGTTGGTGGTGAGTGCCTTGTAGTTTCTATGTGCGGTACGCAGTGGCTCATGTTTATGCCTATTGGAAAGCGGAAGCAGTATTTTGAGTGGTCGGACCATATGTACGGTGTAGCAGTAATTCTTGATAATGCTATGTTATAGCTGACCCTCCAATCCAAGGTATTCCCTTTATGTGTGTTGGATCGTTGTTAAGATGTTGTTTTTTTTTTTTAAACAACTTTACCAGTTCCTTAGCTTTTTTGTCTGTAGTATTTCCTTTCCACAGGTTCAAATCCCCTACTAGTATTATAGCAGTGTTCGTAGTCTGTAGAGCACTAAGCACATTAGTGAGCTCCTCATTACAGTTATGTGAGACTCCTGGTGGTCTATATACCGTTACCAAGTGTATGCTAAAGTTAGGATTTGGAATAAATTTGGTGTGTAAAATATCACATCCCTCAGTCAATTTTAGTTTGGTACATTTTCAATTCCTCCTTGCAAATAACTGCGACACCACCCCCATGACCATCTTGGCAGTGTTTCCCGAAAAAAGGGTAGCCTGGAGGGGTAACCTGTTCTATGGTGGGTCCATACGCCTCCAATAACCAGGTCACATAATATCAATTCTCCAGCATGGGGTCTGGCATGGATTCACATGCTCATGAATATTCCCCGTCGTCAGGCTGGGAATCCTCGGTAAAGAAAAAACCAGTATCAGTTTCGTTTCTGATCTGTCTTTCGTAGTAATAACCAATCACTGGTCTCTGCGTCATACTGACCACAGCCAATGACTGCCCTCTACCTAAGCACCGCCTCTGGCAGCCATCTTCAGATTTTTACCGCACGTTCATGTGTTGGGATCCTCGTGCTATTGCTCTCGAGCGTTAGTGCTATTTTTTCGCGCTTTCTCACAAAAACTTCGATTCTTTCGGTCAAAAGAGCCTCAAGCTCCACCGATCCTACATCCGATCAACGGGGACCCGTGTCGGATTCATCTGTGCCCCTCAAGGGTGAAGATTTCGTCGAGCTACACTTCGGAGGACTCCAGAAGCTTCTCAGGCCCGGTCTCGGAGATGGCCCAGGAGAAGGGAAGCTCGACGCCCGGAAAGCTGTTCAGGGCCTGCCCTGGATGCCAGCTGCAGAACGTCTTCAAGGAGGACGAACACTCTTTCTGCCTTTACTGCCTTCATGGGGACAAGACGCACGTGGAGAAGGACTGTGCGTTTTGCGGCAACATGTCGGAACGGACCATGAAGGACCGCCATCAACGTCTCGCCAGCTGGCTGGAGGGTAAGAGCCCGTCTGGCGAGAAGAAGAAGAAATCTGAGCGGTCTTCTAAGACCTTTGAGGGCGCCCCGGCGACGGGGGCCCAACATAAGGCCAAGCACCGCGAGTCCGCTGGCACCGGGAGCGCCGAACGGTCGGGCTCTACGGGCGCCAGGCAGGGCGCACCCTCCCCGGCACCATCAACCACGAGCCAACGCTCTGGGTCGGGTAAGAGGAAGGCCGAGCACCCGGCGAAGCTCCTGGAGAGACCCCGGTCGAGCTCTAAGGCAGAGGAGGAGCGTGGCAGTGCCCCCTCCCTCAAGGATAAGGCGGTGAGCGCACCTAAGGTGGTGAAGGCCTTGATCCATTCGACCAAGCCCTCTATCGAAACGGTCGCGGCGGCCCTGGCCCAGCCTGTGGAGGCTGCACCAGTGGTGGCGGCCTCGGGGCCCAGAATCTCCCTGCCTCCTCGGAGGGAGTCTTCTTTCGTGCCCATCGATAGGACCCCCGTGAAACCCTCCGTGGGGAAGAAGGGGGGGCAGGGCGTCGTCGTAGATTCGGCCTCAACCTCAGAAGAGGAACTGATCGAGGTCTTAAGCCACGGCCTAGGCGTGGAACAAGACCAGCCCGTCGGAATGGGCCCCGACGCAGGTGACGACGACGACATCGTCGAGGATACCGACGGGGCCCCTGCTCGCCCGTCGGATTCCCCTCTGCCAGCGCCGCAAGACAACTCAGCGGCCATTTTGTTGGCTATACAGTCCTTATGCTCCGAGATAAGGACGAGACTACCGTTACCGACGGAGGAACCTCTCCCGTCGGGGGATCCAGAACCGGGACCTTCTGGTGTTCCCCCTACCAAGAAAAGAAGGATCCATCCACCGCCTCCTTTTCAACCGTCGCGCCCCGTCCAGCCCTCCTCCCCGTCCACCCGAGGGGATGATACGGGGACTGACACGGCAGCGACGGGTACGGACGACGAGGCATACGACGAGGATTTTCCGTCGTCGCCTCCCACCAGGGCTTCTCCGCCCGACGAGATTGGATCGTTCCACTCAATGATCGCCAGGGCATCCGAGCTTTTCCAACTCTGCCCTGAGGAGAAGAAAAAGGAAGGCTTCCTTTACCAACGGCGCGAGACCAAGAGGAAGACGGTCCTCGCAGTGCCTCTGTTGGACGACATTTGGGATGAGGGCCTTTCCCTCCTCAAGAACCCTTCCACGACGCCAGCGAAAAGAGACCGGTACGAGAAAAAGTACCGGGTCCCGGACTCGGCCCCCCTATGCCTCCGGGCGCAGCCTACCCCGGACTCCGTCGTCTCCGCGGCAGCCAGGAAGAAAGCGGGGGGGGGTGCGGCCTCCACGTCGACTTCCCCGCCGGACGGCGAGGGAAAGAAATTGGATGCCATGGGACGCAGAGTCATCTCGTCGGCGGCGACGACGATTAAAGCGGCCAACGCCTTGGCTATCGTGGCCCGCTACGACAGGGAACTCTGGTACAAGATAGCTCCCCTGCTGGATTTTCTGCCGGACGACAAGAGGGCGGAGGCCCTTGAGATCCTGCAGGAAGGTGAGGTGGCCTCGGACCACGCCATCACCGTGGCGACGGACATCGCCGACACTGGGTTCCGCCAGATGGGCAACGGCGTTTGCCTTCGACGTCGCGGATGGCTCAAGGCTACGGACTTTCGGCAGGACGTCCAGACCAGGGTCCTGGACATGCCCTTCGACGGGAACAACCTGTTTGGGAAGACAGTGGACGATTCCCTTCAGGCCATCAAGGCGGATACTGAGACGGCCCGGGCCCTTGGAGTACTGCAGCAACGGCGGACGCCCTTTCGGAGCGGCGGAGGCAAGGGCGCCTCCAAAGGTTCCGGCGGCGGTTTCGCTTCCTACCGTCAAGCGGCCCGCTCGTCGTCGCAAGAGGCCTACAGAGGACGAGGCAAGTCTGGCGGACCCCGCCGTCGTCGCCAAGGAGGCCAAGGCGGCAAGGCCGCGTCCAAGCAGGATTGAACCGGCCGTGGGGTCGGGCCCCCACCGAAGCAACCCGGTGGGAGGCCGGCTGGCGGGCTTTGTCAGCGTGTGGGAGTCCATCTCCACCGACCGTTGGGTGCTGGACGCCCTGGCCCGGGGCCACGCGCTCGAGTTTCAAAGAAGGTGCCCGCGCGTCCCCCCCGTGGCCAGGAAAGAACTTCACGTCCCTCAACTTCTCCTGGAGGTAAAGGCGATGCTCAGAAAGGGCGCCATCGAACTCGTCCCAAAGAGGCTTCGGGGCTCCGGAGTCTACTCGCGTTACTTCCTCGTGAAGAAGAAGACGGGAGGATGGCGCCCCATCCTGGACCTGCGACGCCTGAACAAGTTCATCAAGGCGCAGAAGTTCCGGATGGTCACCCTCCAGCACGTCCTGGGTCAGCTGGAGGAAGGAGACTTCCTATCGTCGTTGGATTCGGAGGATGCCTACTTCCACATTCCCATCCTAAAGGGGCACCGAAAATTCCTCAGATTCGTGGTCCAAGGGCGTCATTACCAGTTCAAAGCCCTTCCCTTCGGACTGCGGTCGGCACCCAGGGTTTTCACCAAGTGCCTCGCACCGGTGGCGGCGCAGCTGCGCCGCGAGGGGATTCACGTCTACCCCTACCTGGACGACTGGCTCATCCGCGCCAAGACGAGGGAGCTCGCCGTGGTCCACACGGCAAGGACCGTCCAACTCCTCACGGACCTGGGATTCTCCGTGAACTACGCCAAATCCCACCTGGTGCCCGCGCAAGTCGCACTGTTTCTGGGAGCGAGGCTCGACACAGTGTCCCTTCTGGCCTCCCCGTCGGAGGAGAGGACCAGGACCATCTTGGGCAAGGTGCAACGGATGTTGGTGGCCGACGCGGCCAAGGTGAGGTCCATCAAGTCCCTCCTCGGGATGATGTCTTCCTGCATCTACCTCATTCCCATGTGCAGGCTCCGGATGCGCCCGTTGCAAGAGTTCCTGGATGCGCGCTGGATCCAGACGACGGGCAGCTTCGAGGAAAGGATCAAGCTCGACGAGAGTTTCCGACGAGCGATACGGTGGTGGGGCACCCGCGCGCATCTGACGGCGGGCATGGACTTCCAGACCCCAGCCCACCAGGTGACTGTGACCACGGATGCCTCCCTAGAAGGGTGGGGAGCGCACACCGAAAATCTGCACGCAAGGGGACTCTGGCTCCCGACGGAGAAGTCCCTGCATATCAACGTCCTGGAGCTCCGTGCAGTGTTTTGGGCCCTCAGGTCCTTCCTTCCGTCCCTCAAGGGCAAGGTGGTGAGGATCTTCACCGACAACACCACCACCATGTTTTACATCAGGAAACAGGGCGGAACCAGGTCCCCAGCGCTGTCCAAGGAGGCGCAGGACCTGTGGCATTGGGCCGTCGCCCAAGGGATTCTTCTGGTGCCGTTTCATCTGGCAGGGATAAAAAACACCATCGCCGACTCACTCAGCAGGGAGCTGCGCTCGTGCCACGAGTGGGAACTACGGCAGGATCTGGTGGATCGCCTCTTCCGACGGTGGGGCACACCCCAGATCGACCTGTTCGCGACGGCGACGAACACCAAGTGCCGGAGGTTCGCCAGCAGGTTTCCCCAGACGAGGAGCATGGGCGATGCTTTCTCGTTCCCCTGGGAGGGCCTGTTCCTCTACGTGTTCCCTCCCTTGCCTCTGCTAATCCGGCTCGTCAACCAGCTCAAGAGGTCACGGTGCAGGATGATCCTCGTCGCACCTGCGTGGCCGAGGCAGATATGGTTCCCGGACCTTCTGGACTTGTCGGCGTCCCCGCCAATCAAGCTGCCGGCGGACGCGGATCTACTCTCCAGGGAAGGAGGCGCCATCCTCCACCACGACCCGAAGTCGCTGAACTTGCAGGCCTGGCTCCTGCAGCGCTAGAGTTTGGAGGATACGACATACCGGCCGATTGCAGAGAGGTTCTTGCAAAGGCCAGGGCGTCCTCGACTCTTAAATGCTACGGACACAAATGGAAGAGGTTGTCTGTCTGGTGCCACGCACAGAAGATTAACCCTCTACGGATTACGGCTCCCCAAGTGCTGCCGTACCTGCTGACGCTGGCCAAAGCTGGTCTGGCACACGCGTCCATCAAGATTCATCTTGCTGCGATCTCCCGATACACCAGAACCACGGGCCGGACGTCCTTGTGGTCTCATCGTCTGGTGAAAGAGTTCATGAAGGGACTGTTCAGATCGTTCCCGCCGGTGAAGGCTCCGGCCCCGGCGTGGGAGCTCAACGTGGTGCTGACCAAACTCATGGGACCTCCGTTCGAGCCTCTGCACTCGGCCCCGTTGAAGTTTCTATCGTGGAAAACAGCTTTTCTCGTGGCCATCACCTCCGCACGACGAGTGGGAGAGATCCAGGCCCTTTCCTGCAAGGCCCCGTACTTGACTTTCCACGACACGAGGGTAGTGCTCAGGACGCACCCCTCCTTCATGCCCAAGGTACCGTCGGACTTTCATCTCAACGAACCCTTGGTGTTACCTGTGTTCTTCCCGTCGCCTTCGTCGCCGGCTGAGAGGACTTTGCACTCGCTGGATGTAGCTAGAGCGCTGAAGTTCTACGTGGACCGCACGAAAGGTTTTCGGAAGACGTCACAACTCTTTGTGAACTTTGGACCTGTCAATCAGGGGAAGGCTCTCTCGAAGGCTTCCATCTCCAGATGGCTCTCCGGCTGTATCATGTACTGTCACCGGTTGGCAAACCGACCGCTGCCTGGCCGTCCGAGAGCCCATTCCACCAGAGCGATCGCAGCTACCACGGCGTTCCTATCTGGTGTGCCCCTGCTGGACATATGCAGGGCTGCTACGTGGAGGTCGACGCACACCTTCACGAGATTCTACTGCGTCGACCGGGATTCCAGGGAGGAGTCCAGGGTCGGCCAAGCAGTGCTGCGCAACCTGTTCGCCTGAGGTGAGCCTGGTGAGGAGGTAAGATGCTTAATGTTGAGTTGATGTGATGCTTAATGTTGAGCCTTTGCCACCTCCCGTGGTTGTGCATGTGCGTACTGCTATGTATTCTTTATTCATGAGCATGTGAATCCATGCCAGACCCCATGCTGGAGAAGGAACAAGTTACTTACCTGTAACTGTTGTTCTCCAGCATGGGTCTGGCATGGATTCACATGCGAACCCTCCCGCCTACCCCTCTGCGGCTCTTCACTTGGTCATACTGCCACTTCACGTGCTTCCAAATCTGAAGATGGCTGCCAGAGGCGGTGCTTAGGTAGAGGGCAGTCATTGGCTGTGGTCAGTATGACGCAGAGACCAGTGATTGGTTATTACTACGAAAGACAGATCAGAAACGAAACTGATACTGGTTTTTTCTTTACCGAGGATTCCCAGCCTGACGACGGGGAATATTCATGAGCATGTGAATCCATGCCAGACCCATGCTGGAGAACAACAGTTACAGGTAAGTAACTTGTTCCTACTGTTGTCAGTGATATAGTCCTGGACATCCAAAGTATGTTTGGCCAGGGATCTGGCGTTTAGCAGCGTTAGATTCAGTACTGAGGTGGGGAGGGTAAATTAATTGGCTGGGTGGTGTGACTAATCACAGTATCCTGTTTGTCGTTGACCCTACATGTTTGTATTGTTTCCGCTGTGGTGTTAGTATTCCCATTATCCATGTTATGCTTACCCTTTTCGTTAGGTGGGGATCTTATCATAGAATTCATTGCATGTTCATTGCATTTGGCAGGGGCTGTTTCCAAGGTAGTAATGGTATTTTTGGGTGACTGGCTAGTCAGGAGCAAAGGTATGTCACTCATATGTCTGGAATTTGTCATTATATCAGTAATGGGATCTGCCGGGGGGTGTCATCAATAACATTCTATTCTGCAATGCTGTGGTTTGGGATACTAACTTACTTCTTGCTGCACCAATGGCTGGAAGCACTTCCAGGATGCCCATCTCGCAGTAATGCTAAGAGGACTGCTGCACCCGCACTGCTTGCCACAGACCACCACAGACCGGCTGGTCATGTGCGTGCCGGCGCGTTCGTGCCTGGGGACGCTATATAACTGCCAGCAAGGACTACAATCCCACTGGGGATTGTAGTTCAAGCAGAAAAGAAAGCGTTCAAAAAGAAACTAATTCTGATTTAAATCGTACTACTGCTCACAATAAACAAAATAGATGAGCTTCCTATACCTGCGCGAGGGTGACTGAATATCACAATTAACGGTGCAAATGACACTATAACAATTTACTAAAAGCAATGCTAAAATTCTTAAAATTCTTTAAATTGTTCCTAGACACTCAAAAATCAAAGTCTATCTCTCTTATAGCCACCACATCTATTTGTAGAATCAGCCAGCTTCAAGCTGTCTGTAACTGAGCTAGGGGTGTCATGGTATTAGTTTTATGGCGGTATGATAACCTTCTTGACAAATGACGGTATATCATGGTTATCGCAATATAGCGGGTGGAGTTGACTAATCTTAACAAATATTTTCTTAAAAGGTCATACATTGTCAGATTTATCATCACAAACAAAACCAGACAACCAGGGCCAGAATTGGGCTTTTCAACATGCTTTCCACTGAAATGCCACCCCTTGTTTCCACCAAACACAAAAACACGTGCGGAGAGGAGGGCGGGGGGGGGCAAGGGCAAAGGCAAAGGGGTGGGAGCTCTGCTGCGACTGGCAAAGCAAACTTAATAGCTTTTCTTAAGTGGTCATTTAGGCTTTTAGCTCCCCCACTGGCTACTGGTGAAGATGAACATGTTGCCATCTTGATAATCTACATGCCACAGATCAATGGAGGCTGATGGTAGTATGCGGTTGTGTGTTCTCTCTTTCTCTCTCTTTCTCTCTCTTTCTCTCTTTCTCTCTCTCCCACCCCCCCGTTACAGCCTTTAGTTTACTTGCAGGCCAAAAGGTATTCAGTAATCACGGACATGTTACCGTTTGGTATGGCAGCAGGGAATAACCGCAGAGATGAGGGAATTTCGGGGTGTGACTTATTATATGTATATTCAATGATGGAACCGGCAAAATCCCCCATTGTCATAGGTTTAGAAAACATTATCCATATTAAATATATAAACCCCAAAGGGCTAACCCAAACTAAATCCTTTTCCTTCTTGGCACTGTATTTATTCTTCCTATTGCTAACACATTGATTTTGTGGCAGGCACATGCGCCTTACGGAATGGCATTAAAAACTGCTTCAAACTGAAACTACTTGTACCAAAAAAAGATTTTTATTTTTTTTGCATTTAAAGTTCTTTAATTTACCATTAAGTCAATGCTTTTTAGTTAACTCATGAATACGCAAGCAGGAGTTTCCAGCTGTAGCAAGGTAGCTTTTTGAAACTTGTGTCTGCACATATTTAGCTGATCCTCCAGGAATCTAAGGCAGCTGCAGAATTGGTCTTTCATGGCTCTCACTCGCTGATCGCCTTGAATGAAAGAGTGACTAGTGGAAGTGTTATAATGCACATTTTGAGCAATGAGCTTGCTACTCAGTCACAGGTCATCGCTTTGAAAATTGGCCTCGACTTGCATTTTTTTGGAACCACGTGGCATAGGCATCATGACCCCCTCGCTGCGACAAAGTTTTGTTTTGACAACCGCATTAAAGGGAGAAAAGTCACTCATGTGCGGTCTGAAAGCGCATGTCATTGTGTCATAACCAACACAGACATACTGAAAGGTTGCACAGTGATCTAATCACTACAGCTTGTTTACCATCTGCCTGGTGTGTTATGAAGGTCTGATGGCAGAGTCACCACTGACCATATAATCCTAAGTGACAGCGTTCATGGGCACTGTTGATTTCTTTCTTGATTCTTGCAATCCATGTTCATTTATCTTCTTAAGGATAGTGCAAGAAAAAATTACAAAGTTCAAATACATATCGGCACAAATTTGGCCTAGACCACCACCTCACCACAGCCCCACAGCCCCATCATTACCGTTTTCCCAAGGTTTGAATGCATTAGGACCCTTGTGATGCGAGTTCAGAGGGAGGAATGCTTTCCTGGGTAGCGTCACAAATTGAGAATAGACCTAAGAAATATTTCACCCCCATTGCTCTGAACAATTCAAATTGAATGTAGAATCTGTCCTGCCTGCTTGAGTCCAGTGCCATATGCAGAAGGCAGGTAGGTGAAGGATCAAGCGAAGCAACAACTCTAGTGCCAATGTGCAAATCTACACAGAGGACAGTGTGGGGGGCAGTTTATTTACTAGCAGAAAGCACTGATAGGCCCAGTGTTCACACAGTCTACAGCAGGGTCGGACGGGGGCATAAAATTGTCTCGGGCACCAACATAAAAGTGGCACACAGTTGCAGATGGGAATTCATTTCTTTGGGAACACTGTTTGAATAGTACCCAAGGGGGAGTTTTGATAAAATGTGATGCAAATTGTACATTTAAAAGAATATTTATTCAGCAACAGTGGTCAAAACTATTAGCCACATAGTGAAGTCATTCACCAAATTGGCCCACTTTGGCCAAAAAAGTGCCCCACTTTAACCCAAAAAACTGGCCCACACAAGCATTTCGCGTTTTTGGTTCGGCCATGGGCCTATTGCCCTAAAGACCAGTCCATGCCTGGTCTACAGAGCTAAAGTTGTTTGTGTACATGCATCAGAAGGGCATCCAGTTAATTCCCACCTTTGTATTCTGGGATGTGTAGTTCCCCATCTTTCAAATTGGTGGGAAAACTACACATCCCAGAATTCTAAACAGAACTGGGTGGCTATCCGATCCGTGACCATGAGAAACTTAAGTTCCTTGAATCTAAACCTTGGGGAGAGTAATTCGATATGCATGACTTCAGTGGCCGTCATTTTTTTTTTTTTTACAATTTGCACAACTAGAGCAAGAGCTGTTCCAATGTGTGTTTGCTCAGTGCTGTAGGACCTTAACTTACTGAACTAATGGCACACAATGCCTGGAGCAGCATGACTGTGTGAAAAAGTTTATAATCTGTATTCTGCCTTTCAAATAAATAATGCCTGAAACAAAATAACTTTGTTCTAGTTGGCCCATGAAATCCAGGTCTGGCGGAGTCTATGAACTGGAGTCTCCAGTATGCTTATAGAGCCGATCAGTCAGCTCATCGTTACCAGCTTTGCATGGGGAACACAAAGGTTCAGTCACTGGGCAGCTTTCAACACAATTTGCGCAAAGTCGGCTGATCTTTGACCCGACTCTACTGATCACAGATAGAGCAATCAAAGCAGCAAAGCTGCATTTACTAATGTGCCTCACTTTCCCTATGCTCTTGTCTGCCAAACAAGGCCCCCTTGTCAGACGGCACATCCAACAGTGCAAGACCAAGACTGTGCAGCACTTGCTTATTACAGCCTTTCTGAATCAGATTGAAAAGCACACTTAACGGTATGAACGGTATACCGGTATAAACAATGTGACGGTTATTATTGTTCAATTAAGTTGTTCACGGTATCTTTAACGGTATACCGTTATACCGTTACATCCCTAAACTGAGCCCTTTGTAACAGCAGATAAAACAAGGTGGTCTTAAGAACACACCCACGCTATTTTCTCCTTAATACATTTCAAAATTTCATGTAAACCAATCCATTGAATTACCAGCTTTTTTTCAAAACCCACAGAACTCGGGAGAAAGAGCTATGCACAGACTAAGGGGCTCATATTCCATAGAGTCATAAAGTAAATGCAAGGCGTAAAAAACCTTGATTAAGGCTTTAACACCTTGCTTTCACGCAGCGGCTCATTTTAATTAATTTGTTTGGCAGAGAGGAGGGACGGAATGCAACTTGCATTTCCGCCACCTCTCTCCTCTCTGCCACTCAAATGCTCCAGCATTTGCACCGGCGTGGATTTTCATGCCGGCGCAAATGCTCGAGATCCCTCTGGGGTCCTGCTTTATGCACCAGAAAAAAAGCAGACACTCATGGGGATCCATTGTACACACTCACTGTCATGCTTGAAATGAAACCCTGCCCGACATGCTATCATGTCTGGGAGGATTTCATTTCAATTGGGAACGCCACTTGCCATGTGAGCATGACAAGCGGTGCCCACAATGAAAAATAAACGCATGCAAGGCACTGTTTACACACTTTGCACAGAGGAGTGCAAACGTGAAGGGCAAAAGGCTGCTTACATGCTGGTACCCTGCCTTTTGCCCTTTACATTCGCACCCCACAGTACAAATGAAAAAGTTGGCTGCAGGGATCTGCTTACATTGCAGTGTAAACTTAATAGTCCCTGCCGCCAAATTAAGTTTTTATATAACATGAGCCCCTAAATGTACATCGGGCAGTCATGTACTAACTTAATAAAACAAAACCATTAGGAAAACAGAATAGTTATTTGTTTCTATGGCAGCTGGAAGAGAAGCGGCTATTGTCTGATAGGTTACCATCGCCAGGTGGATTGTTGGGTGCATCAAACAGTGTTCCAGCCTGTCAAACAAAACACTTCCCTTTACACATAGGGTACCCACATACACACAACACTGGCGCTGTCTTAGCTTTCATTGCAAATGTACCATTGCAACTACATGAATTTCAGCTCACGCTTTCATGTAGCATTATTGTGTTGACACACCTATAAATCAGTGGTGATTCCCAGGTAGGACAAGTGATGTTAAAACATTTTTTTGTTTCTGTAACTTCACTCTACCCACCTCCTTCATCAGATTCTACTTGCTAGTCTCTGCAAAGCATGTGATTCTAAGCAGATTCACAAACCTCAGAAGCCAAAGAATAACAGAGTAATTCTTCTCCCTGGTAAGCAACTTCCTACTGATGTACAGTATGGGGTGTTCTAGTCTGCCATGATCATGAGAGAGGACTGTTCCCAGTCCCATTAAAGAGGCATCTGTTTGCAGGATTAACTCTTTGGTGAAATCAGCTACCTTTAAAATCGGGCTCTGACAAAGAGTCTCCTTTAATGGGGTGTAGAAAATCTTCTTCATCACCTGATCTTTTCGGGCTCAGCATTTTTCAGTTTATATGCGAGTCTTGCGGTTTTACTTGAGAAATTTGGGATAAATCTGCGGTAGTAGCCGATCAGTCCTAAAAAGCCTCCAAGGTCTTTCTTGGTCTTTGGCGTGGTGGTAGCCAGGACAGCTTTAACGTTTTCCTGCTGTCGTCGTACAGTGCCATTACCATGAACAATCTGAGATATTTGACTGCGGATTGAGCCAATTTATATTTTTTGGGATTAGCTGTTGAGCCCACCTTTCTTAACATTTGTGTGACTGTGTAAAGGGGATGTACGTGATCTTCCCAAGTTTGACTTTGTATTACAATATTGTCTATATGGGCCCAGCAGAAATCGGGTTGTAAGATCTTATCCATCAATCTCTGAAGTGTTGCAGAGGGCCCCAGGTAATCCGAAAGGGAGGACCTTAAAAAATGATAGACCTATAGGTGTGGCAAAGGCCGTTTTTTTTTCCTTAACAGGATCGTATAATGGAACCTGCCAATAGCCTTTAGTAAGGTCTATGGTAGAGAGATAGACAGCATTACCTAGCCGGTCAATAAGGTCATCAATGTGTGGCATAGGGAATGCGTCAAAGGCAGATATAGCATTGATTTTACTGAAGTGGATACAAAATCTCCAGCTCCCATCGGGTTTGCCACCAACATGATGGGGCAAGACCAAAGGCTAGTAGATGGTTCAATAATATTAGCCTCAAGCATCTGCTTGACAGTTTCTTTTCTCGACTTAGGTAATCTGTACGGTTTTAAATGTAACACTTTGCCTTCTAGAGTGTGGATATGATGGTAGATATCTTTCACTCTTTCCGGTTCCTCTCTGAATACATCAGTAAATTGGATTATGAGGTCATATAGATCTTGCTTCTGGTTATTACCAAGATCGGAGGGAATCATAACTTTGTCGTCAGAATCCTCAGGTATAAAACAGGAAAAAATGGTGGTGTTAGTCTGAAGGATTTTCCCTCCACTCTTTTAAAAGGTTAATGTGATATACCTGGGTTTTTAATCAATCAGGTTGGGAAATTCTGTCGTTACTGGGTCCTGTCTATGCTAATGCCTCATACGGTCCATGCCACTTGGATATTAATTTCTTCTCGGAAATGGGCAACACAATCAATACCTTTTGGCCTACTGAAAAAGATCTTTATCATATGAGGTTTTTTGTTCTGTGCCTTGGTCGTATGGGTTTCTACCAGAGACCTACCTACTGTAATGTTTTCTTTAAGTCGGTTTGCAGTTTGGGAGAGTGGGATTGGGGCTTCCTCCCTTTCTTCCCAGATTTCTTTCAACATATCTACTATATCTCAAGGCTCCCGTCCATAGAGTAATTTGAACGGAAATAATCTTGCCGAGGACTGGGGGCGGTCGGTTGTGCTAACCGCAACTAAAGCCCAAGGTATCATGTGATCCCAGTTTCTGGCATCTTGTTACACTAACTTCTTCTATATGGTATTCTAGGTCTTCTTAAACCCTTCTACAAGGCCATCTGTCTGTGGGTGATATACGGAGGATCTTAAAGTGGCAATATATCACAGTTGTTTCACTTCCCCCATGTATTTGCTCATAAATGTAGAGCCCTGAACTGTCAATATTTCTTTGGGAAACCCTATGTGTGAAAGTAAAGGGAGTAGGTGTTTAAAGATCTGTTGGGTGCTATTGGCTCTCAGGGGAAAGGCTTCTGGATAGTGAGTGGCATAATCCATTATTACCAAGATGTACTTGTTCCCTAATGTTGATGTTTCTACGGGGCCTCCAATGTCCATACCAATTCTTGAAAATTGAATTTCAATGATTGGAAGTGGCTGTAAAGGGACTGGTGGTGGTATATGGTTACTGATCCTTTGGCAGATGGTACAAGACTGGATAATGTTTTTAATGTCAGCATTGATTTCTGGCCAGTAAAACTTATTGAGGATTTGGGCCTGAGTCTTTGTCTGTCCTAGATGACCTCCTATCAAATGGTAATGAGCCATCTCCAGGACTACTTACTTATGACTTTTAGGGATAACTAGTTGGGTTCTTACTAGGCCCTCTGAAGTAGTGTCTCCCTGGTAAATTAGCCCAGGTCTCAAAAATAAAAAAGGTCCTCCTTTCTCACGGCTCTCTTGCTCAGGAGTAATTAGCAAAAAAAGCTTCAACCAACAAAGCTTCAGCCTCCTTCCTCTCTGAGTGGGCAGACCTTTCTTCTTCCCTCCTGACCTCAACTACTCAACTCCTCCTTCTTGGTGACCTCAATATCCATCTGGATGCTCCCTGTTCCTCCTCTGGACTCTTTCATGACCTCTGCGATTCTCCCTCGCTTTCTATTCTCCCCCCTGGCCCGACTCACTCTGCAGGGAACAAGCTGGATGTTTTACTCTCCTCTGACCTCCCCCTCTCCATCCCTCTGACCACACCCCTCTCCTGGAGTGATCACTTTCTCCTTTCCGCCCATCTCTTCCCCCTCTACCCCTCACGCCAAGCCAACTCCAACACTGCCACCTACCTTCTCAGTCATCCGACCCATGAAAGGTGCGTCAGTTGAGGCTTTTGCCACCACATTCTCTCCCTTCCCCTCCTGCCCCTCTCCCCCTCCTCTGGCTGACTCATATCCCAACACAGCCCTTTTCACGCTCTACTCTTCTATCTCTGATACTCTGGATGTTCTTGCCCCTGTCATGAGGATCCACTTGAAGCCCAAAGCTAAGTGCAACTTGTGGTACGACTCCGACCTAGCTACCCTTAAACGCGAGTGTAGGGTGGCTGAGAGGAAATGTCATCCTTCTTGTACATCTTCTGACAAACTGGCCTGCCGCCTGCTCCAAAGGCAATACTGGCTCCTTGTCCAAACTAAGAAGAGATCCCACATCCAAGCCCGCATCTCTGTTGCATCTAATAACTCAGCCAAACTCTTTAAAATCTTCAAGGAGCTGGCCAATCCTGCTGCAGATTCTACCTCTCCTGTCGCCCCCAGGCCCTTTGTACGGCCCTTGCCTCTCATTTCATCTAAAAAACCCATGACATCTTGTCCCTCTCTCATCCTATCCTTCTCTTACCCCTTCTCTATCTGCTAACTCTGGCCCTCCTGCAGCCACCCCCTCCCTCTTTCTCTTCCTTTCCTATGTTCTCCCCTGATGAGGTTTCTAGACAAGTCCAATTTATGAAAATCTTGTCAAAACAGGTTATTCCCTGTTCATCAAAACCATCAAGGACCACATTGACACCCTTGCTCCTGCTCTGGCTGACTTAGGGCCTCATCACGACTTGGGCGGTAACGCCGGCGGTATTACCGCTGATGGTATTAGCTCTACCGCCGAACTCCCTGGCGCTAATAGCGCCGGATCACGAGTTCGGCGGTAATGTCAATCCCCATTCCCCATTGAGCCCATTCGGGAATGCCCCATTCCCCATTGGGCTCAATGGGGAAATTTCACGCTAATACCGCCGGCGGATTTCCCGATGGCGGTAATAGCGCGCATTTTCAGCGGATTTCCCCCCAGCTCAGAGCTGGGGAGAAATCCGCCGAAGTCCTGCTTTGGCGGACCCTTAAATCCGGTGGTAATAGCGCTACCGCCGGATTTAAGGGTTACCGCCAAAGTCGTGATGAGGCCCTAAATCTTCACACTGATTCTGTTGGTTGTCTCCATGATCATCAGTCTGGCTTTAGAGCTGCCAGAAGCACAGACACTGCTCTCCTGAACATCTGTAGAGATCTGCTCTCCAACCTTGAATCTAACATCCCTTCTGTCCTCATCCTACTCTATCTGTCTTCTGCCTTGCCATCCTGCTCAACCGTCTCTGTGATAACCTGGGTATCACCGATCAGGCAATGGCCTGGCTGACCTCTTTCCTCTGTGATCGACCCTCCCAGGTCCAACTTGGGTCCTTCCTTTCCTCTATCTCTCTCTACCTGTGGTGTTCCTCAGGGGTCTAGCCTCTCTCCTTGGTGGCTGTTCAACCAATACATGGCACCCCATGCCCATTGCATTGCCTCTCTATGCTCCAGCTTTCAGTGCTATGCAGATGACAGCTCGTTTTCAGACCTCCCTCTGCCACCTCTTCTGCATCTCTCATCTCTGCTCGTTTGTCTGCTATCCAGGAGTGGTGTGCCGCCAATGATATGTCTTAATGCCAGTAAGACAGAGATTCTCCTCATCGGCACACCTGCACCCTCCTTTCCTGTCACTCTGGCCAGCCTCCCTTGGCCCTCTTCCTGCTTCCACCTGTGAGGCTAAGAACCTCGGGGTCATCTTCGACTCCATACTCTCCTTTTCTCCTCACATCTCTGACGTCTCTAAGAAGTCAAATTACCAACTGCACCTCCTTTCCTCTCCTTCCCCCAGCAGCTTACTGTCTCTAGAGCTCTGGTTCTCTCTAGACTGGACTACTGCAATATCCTCTTTCTAAATCTGCCTGCTTCCACTCTCTGTCCTCTGCAACTCATTCAGAACAGGACTGCGAGAGTTGTCCTTGGCCTCAAGCCCTGGCATTGTATCTCTCCAGCCCTGAAATCTCTTCATTGGCTCCCAGTGGCTGCAAGGATTAAATTCAAGACCCTGTGCGTTGTCCACAAGGCTTTCTGGGGCCTGGGTCCAAAATACCTTCAACTCTCCCTCCGTAAATACCTTCCCACTCGAGCTCTTCGCTTCGCCACCTCCAACTCACTCAAGGTCGGTCGCTTCTCCAAGCATCGAGCTGGGGGTAGATCTCTTTCCTCGGTTGGGGCCTCCTTCTGGAACAGCCTCCCTGCCACTCTAAAACTTGAAGAGAACCATCTCCGGTTCTGGAAGCACCTCAAGACCTTTCTCTTTCATTCTGCCTTCGCTCTTCCTCTGCCCGGCTGATCTGTCTGCTTCGGCACCGTGCACCTGGTACCCTCTGATTTCAGGCACACCTCCCTTACCACCCACTCACACACCTGCATTGTCTCCAGGCAACCCTTGCTCTTGGGTCTTTATCTGTAACCCTACAGTCCCCGTACATGCAAGTATCAGACACCGCTTGTCTGCGCTTTAAACCTTGCACTTGCCACCCTGGTGGCTGCACTACCAGTTGTTGTTTGTATCCCTTGTTCAGCACTTTCCACTTCTACCCTCTCCCATGCACTTTCCCCCTTCCCTCTCCCCTGCACTTGCGCATTCTCAATGTCACTGGGCCTAGTAAGATTGTTGTTTTGTCCTCCCTTGTTCCCCTCCCTTGCCTCGTTGCACTCTGAAACACGTGTGTATCAGCAGGATACAAATAAAATATATCATATATCAATCAGTTGTTCCTTTCGGCAAAGGCTCGGTCGGGAAGAGTTTGTTTCTTCCTCTCTGACCCTTCTTGGTTCTGGGTCTTGAGGGGCGTTTGGTGTATCATCAGCCTCCCCAAAGCCTTGAATACCTTGATCTGTTACCTACTTCCCAGCCTCTTCCTTTATCCTAGGGAACATTGCTCTATCGAGCACCCCTTGTACAATTTTATCCCCCTGATGAATTTGGAAGGTCTCCTTTCCATGATTCTGTAAGAACACTTTTATGTTACCTCTGAGGTCTGGAACTATGACCCCAGCTAACACATAAATTGCAAACCTCCATGAGAATCCCGATTTTGGAGCTAGTCTGATGTATGTATCAGGAGGTGGAATTAGAATCCAATCAGTGGGTATGTGTCTTCTTTCACCTGGGGGAATGAGCTCATCCCTACTGCTGCAAATATCAAACCCAATGGGGCCTTTTGTGGTTACTGAGAGGTCTGATGCTCTGGGACATAGCTTTTCAAATTTTAGGGTTCCCCAACTTGTATTGGTTGAGCCGCACCCCGCTCCTGACACCATTTGTGAAGGCATCATGAGTTAGACACAGACAACAGGTTAAAGTTTGTTAACAAAGTTTTATTAAATTCAAAATGCAGGGTGGAGTAATGCCTAACTTGCCCTATTTTAAGGTGGGATTTCCCTGTCTAAAGAAAACGAAGTATAGACTGTGTCAGGAAGTCTAAATCAGATGACTGTGTCCAATGTCTTGCGCCTGTACTACTGTAACAGTCTTTTATTCGGGCACCTCCCTGGCTAATCTGGCAGCACTTCAGGTGATTCAGAACGGGGCAGTCCGGGCCACCAAATGTTTAGCAAGACGTGCTCACTCCTCTCATGCGAGGAGTGATCTTCATTGGCTCCCTTTGAAACATTGGGTCACACACAATGCACTGACACTGAGTCATAAATGCCTGCATCTCCAGACCCCCTCATATCTCTGTAAGCATACCAAGGTTTACCTACCCTGCCGTTCCCTTCGCTCAGCCGATCAGGCCAGCTTTCATCAACCCAAATTCAAGCTTAAAGGGTTTGGTGGCACCTCCTTCAATGTTCATGCCCCCCTGGCATGGAATGCGCCTCCTCCATAAATAAGAAAGATAATAGCTTTGCCTGGACTTCATGAAAAAAATGAAGACTCACCTTTTCAACTTGGCTTAACTGGACCTTTCTATTTGCTCCCTGTGAAATCAGTTGTCTGTCTGTATTTGTCTCCTGTTATTTGTTGCACCCTGAGACCTATGGATGTGTGGCGCATTATAAAAATTAAAATAAATAAATGTCTGTGTCCTAAACCTATACTGTCCCTCACAACTAACTGTATACAATGTGTAGGGACGTCCACATTGGACTGAATAGTGCTCAAAATAAATATCCAAGCTTCTTCCAGCTCCTGTCTTGTAATCATCTTCATCCTCCCCAAGTTCAAAGTAGTTCACAAAACACAGGTGTTCCCTTTCCCCAAGAGTTCAAATGTTCTAGCTTTTAACAAAACAACAAAATTCCTTGGGACACTTCCCAGCTCTTTCGACATCATTCACACAGATAGTTCTGTTTCTTAACTTCAAAATCACATAAGCGGCTGTTGCAAAACACAAGTTTCTTTATGGATACTTTTTTTGGCTTTTCCATACAGTGGGGCACTTAGTCTAGGCACAGTTGTTGGACCACATGGTCAACCCATTACAGGTCATGCAACCAATACCCTTTCTTGACTGCTTTCCATTAACATTTGTCCACTGCTTTCCTTTAACAGTGAAGCTTGGTTCTTTCATCAGTGTCACCCTCTTCTAACACTGTTCCGTGGCTTGTTGGGCCAACATGCACTCTATTACCCATGTCTGTATTCTTAGGCTCTTGCCAATACAGATTTCCTCTTAACCTGTAGTTCCTTGAACTCTTTTAACTTTGTCCAATATGTGGTTTCCTATTTCAAACCCTTCTTGGTATTCTCTTGTATCTTCAAATTAACATTTCTTTGGTATCTTCCACATGTACCACCTTTCTCTTACTCGATTCACAAGTGCTCAAAACTTGCCTCTGCTCTGGGTGGCATTCAGAAGTGTTTATAATGTAGATCCAGTGGTCGAAGTGTAGGAAAGGAAGTAGTGGAGCTATGTTCCCTGCCGGTCTGCCCCACTCTCCACAAACCCCATCGCTGCGCCCCCTCCCACACACAGTCCAAACCCCCAAACAAACACACCTATTATTTAAGGGAATGTTCATTGCATTGCACTGAAGTGCAAGCTTCAACTGCTTCCTACACTTTTATTTTAAAACTAAACCGTTCCGGAACGGTTTGTTTTTAAAATAAAAGTATAGGAAGTGAAACTGAAAAATAAAAAGTATAGGAGCCCAGCTCCCGACTGCTCCCTCCCACTTTGACCTCTGTGTAGATCAGTTTGTTCGGTATTCACAAGTGCTTGTTTCGGCATTCAAAATTGCTTACAATAACTTTCAGTTAATTGGGTATTCAAAAGTACTTGTTTTAAGTTCCCATAGCACCCCGGTATGAGTGTTCCCTTGTTTCCACTCACCAGTTGCACACAGCAGCTCCCTTCTGGTTCTTTCACTCCTTGTTCGGCTTTCCGGCTTCCACAAGTTTTGCCTCCCTCGCTGCAGTGGCTCTGCTGCTTGCCTGCGGCAGCTGTGAGCTTCGGCGTAGCACAGATCCGGCTGTGCATACCTGGAAAGTATGGTCACAGGACTTTCAGACCCTCTTGTGGCCGGCTTCGGTCTCTCTGTCTCTGTCTCTCTCTCTCTCCTTCTCTCCCTCTCCCTCTAGCTCTCTCCCTTGCTGGACATGTCTCCCGGCTACGGTGTCTCCAGCTTCCTTCTCTCCAGCCTGTTTCCCTTCCTGCTGTGATGCAAGGATTTTTTATATCCATTGGGAGTGTCAAATGTCCCAGGTGTGGGTCATTAAGTCCAATTGCCTGACTTTGGTGAAACTCATTAGTTGGATGTGCCTGACTGTTCCACCTGTATACCCCCATAGCCCTCTTCTTCATCTCAGTACCAGAGTGGTGTTTGGGGAGGTCTGACTTAGTGTGTATAACTCTGTGTTGTCTCCTCCTCGTTTTGGTACCTGACTGATGTGTGTCTGTATTAACAATATAGGGCTGATATGTGTTCGTCTCACCCAAATGAGCATTGCCAGATTAAACCGTGTGGAGATCCATAGGCAGTCGAAATGTAGGGGCGCCCCCCCTTGCAAATGATCTCCTAATAGTTTTTCATTTTGTGCACCGCTTTATTTTGATCCATTGTCCTGGGACCCCTAAAAAGGAGTAGAGCCCATAGGCTGTGCCTAATGGATAAACCGGTGTTGCAAATGAGGATGTGTCCTCTTAGTTGGTCTCTTCCTCGTCCCAGTGTTGAAGTGGTATTTCTGGGGGACATTTTGGAGGGAAGAAAAGGGAAAGGGCGGACAGTAGCTTACAAAGGCTTGAGGGATGGAGGGTTCATTCTGGAAAGGGAATGGGGGATACCATGTCTCACCTAAGGACGTCCTCTTCTCCACTCCCTAACCTTCCTCCACCCAGGTGATCCTCCCTCGCATATCCACCCCAGGGTCAGGATCCACAAGAAATAGCCTTTCCCTGACCACCTGAGAGGAGGATCCATGTGGAAAAGAACTGAGGACGCCCACAGGTTCCTCACTGCAGATACAAGCATTAGAAAGACGATTACTGGAAGGTTATGTTTGTGTTCTATATTGCAGATTACTGAAGAAGATATAGCTCAGAATCCCAGAATGGTCCTTCTTGGGATTTGGGGTGAAGGTCATCTGCTTCAGAACATGAGGGCTACCGCCTCAAAGGCATATAATGGCGGGTAAAAAAGACATCGCAGAGAAATGAACATGGCCCAGGCAACCAGTTGGGAGTAATGGTTAAGCGGGATGAAGAAATGTCTGTCACTTGTAAAGTTGGTGTTTGAGAGATGTTGATACATTTTGGAAATTCAGGGGAGGAGATAGTGGGGGGGCAGTGGATATGAATATTGTGATGGTAAAAGGCTCAAATGGGGTAATGCTGTGGATGGCTCAGTATGGAGAAAAATTGGCAACAAACATTTCATGTAGCTAATTGAATGCTCTTATGTAGTAATAATGTTGGTTTTCATGTGTCTATTAAAGCTTTCACAATTTACTGGTTTGATTTTAAAATCAATAAAGTTTTAAAAACACCACTTTAAGTTGCACCTATCTAACCGTTGTTTCTTTGTTCCTAGGCACAGCGGCAAGACCCACCTAAACCCATTCCTGTTATTACAATGCCTGCAGTGACCAGGCCAGCAGTGAACTTTAAAACAATCCAGCAAGATCATAATTATGCCTTATTGGATCCAGAGTTTGCAGCAAAGAAACTTCAGGCCTACCGAGTCCGAATTCATGACTCTGAACAGAAGTTGGCAACGTCAAGAAAACAAATAAACAGGCAACAAGAAAAGATTAGATGCCTTATAGCTGAGTTGGCAACACTAAAGTCTATTAATTGTTAAGCAAAGAAATATTCTGGTCTGAATGCTAAATGATCTGCCTCTTCCCAGGCACTCCTTCAAGGTGAGGGTGAAAGGAGAAAGTGGGAGATACATGATTGGGGGAATATACTACGCCTTATACTGGTCAGCCGGCTTAAAAAATGAGAAAGGCGTTGGACATCAACTCACTGGATCGTGTATAGAGCCAGAGGCCAAGTGAGTTGCGTCGAGGTTCTGGCAGACGTTCGTTCGCCCTGTTTTTAGCCTACAGCACAGATGATGCAGATGGGTTTTACATGATTCCGGAACTGGGATGGAGCCAGAGTCATTCTGTGTAAGCTGTCCCTGTGTTGGGTTTCTAAATGAGTGGGTGTGGTTTGAAGGCATTGAAACATCAGATTGAAAGTGGCTTGAGCCTAGATGAGAGGGACCTGCACCAAAGCTGTAAGCCCTTAATTGTGTGGCAAGTTGGACTGAATTCTAGCTTGGACAGCTGTTTTATAGCAAGCCGCCTGCTACAGAGAAAGGCACTAGGGTTCTGTTGGGACAGTGGGAACCAGATCAATGTTTGGTATTGGGATGTGGAGAGATCAGCACTGTAGAAATGTTGTGAGAAGTTTGACAAACGCTGAATAGAGACAAGGTGTGAGGGTGGAATGAATCAATCTGTCCCATTTCCTGACGATCCAGTGGTTTTTCTTCCAATTCAAATAGAGGCAGGAAGATCTATTCCAGGTAGCAATGCCTCTGGTGGATTTGAGGCAGTTCAGTCATATGATAGCGGTTGCCATGTGCGAAGTAGATTGATTATGGTGCTGTCGCTACAGGCTCATCTGGCAATAGCCGAGCCAGTGTAGAGCCTAAACCACGCTTGTGATGAAAAAGGTTTGACAGTCCTCTTCTGAGCACTTTTACAAAGGAGCTAAACCAGAACATTTCTTGATTTGGCAAACTTGCAGTAGATCTAGGGTGATTGAAAGCACTTTAATGTCAGCTTTGTCGCTTAAGGCAACAGAGCACTTACAATCACTACCCGGTATACTTTGTCTGTGATCTTTACTACATCATACCACAAAGGTCTGAGCAGTCTGCATGCAGTTGTCTGGTTGGAAACCTGGCACAACCTCATCATTAAAGGTAGGGTGAGTGTAATACATGCAGGACAAAGTGAATGTTTTGGAATGCTTTAGGCTTAGATGTCTTTAGCCAGCAGGCGCAGATTGTATTTTATAGTTAACTAGGACCAAGTGCAACCGGGTGGACTTCTTTAAAAGTGGTTTACCTCTGGTGGATAAGAGTGAATGCTTTTCCTGAAAGATGCTTAGATCGGTGCAGTGATCACTGGTTTTGCTTTATTTGTTGGTGCCCAAGTAGGGTTACGGGAGGGTGAGGAGAGAGAGAGAAGAGTGAAGAGGTATGCTAACCCATCTTGTAGAATGTTTCCATGGGTTTCAGAGCTTCTCCGAATTCACATGTAGTGGATTTCGTAAGGACTTGCATGCCATCTGTGTTAGTCGCTTGGTCTGAGAGAATAGATAACCACACTTGTAGACCCTCAGGGGACAGGGTTATTTCATCCCTTGTGCCAAATACCTGGTTGTTACCAAATGGCAGAAGCATAGTTTTGCCAGTTTTTACTCCGATTTATGAATTACAAGTGAATACAGTGAAGGTGGTAATTAAGATGCATCTAGAGGATGTAGTCCAGAAGAATTGTTTGCAAGTCACAAGGTCTTGGTATCATTCATAGATCCACAGGTTCTTTGAATATTCCCTGTTGGTAGTTCTATTCAAAGCTGTCGGCACAATGCCACCTGTTAGCAGCCTATCAACCTTTTTTGACCTCTTTCCCTATTGGCCAAAAAGAGGGTCCAGGGGAATGGGTGAGAACTAAAACTTCACCCCAGTAAACCAGGTTAGATTATTGTACCACTTTAGAAATTGGCCTCTCAGAGTAGGAAGGAGGTGTTCTCACACACACATCTACTAACAATTGAGAACTGCAGTTATAGGTAAGTATCCAAGTCCTATTCAGCATTGAATCTTTCATATATTCACAAGCTCTTGGTATATTTAACAAGCAGTAGATCATTCTTTATCTACCAGAAAAAAGTGTGAGCCTAGGTAAAGCATTCTGATGAGTTCTCTGTACCCCCTCACTTGTACATCAGTTTGCGCTTAATTATCTAGGCAGTTGTTCTTGCTGAAAATGTGGCTTTCCCCCCACATAGTGCCTTTTGGAGATCTAAAATAAAAAACCTTATTGAAGGAGGTTGGAGCCTCTCTTGTGGATTGAATTATGACACCTATTGGTAGTGTTCTACCTGATTTTGTTAGCGGAGGATTAAGCAATCTGCTTTACTTGGAAATGGCATGTAGTTTGTTTACCATCCTAAAAGCCTCTGAAAGCTAGTTAGAGATAGTAATACCAACATATTTTCTTGGTGTCAGTAAGCTAGTGCATGGGAATTAGGAAAGCATGACATTTTGATTTATATGGCGAAGATGATTTTGGGAGTACCTTGAAACTAAATTCTAAATATAATATTGTTTCTGGGAAACTTCAGTAAAAGGCCCTTGAAATGAAACTGCCTGAATCCCTCTGACAAGTGTTGCTGGCATTATGGCTCAACTGAAAATGAACGTTCAATACAGAAATCTGAAGTTTTAGTAACTAATGTGTTCAGGCTTACTCCCTCATTAGCTTTTACGAGGACTACTCTGTGATCCCTTGTTTGGACTATTGTTTTAACTGGTAGAGACATTCTTACTAGTTTTCATTGAAGAGTGAGCCTTCTGTCTGCCTTTTTCAGTCGTTTAAAATAACTGCACTGATGTACTTGGAAGTAATAGTAAAATGTTCTTTAATTTGCCAATAAATTGTGTGCAGACTGTCTCTTTGCACTACAAGAAGTAATGTGCTCATATTGTGTATGGATCTCTGATAGTTGAGGCTCCAGCTTCTCTAATGATGTTCATGCATTATTGAGGGAATTCCAACTTTCCATGCTCATGTTCATGATCCTTAGGAGCTTTGCTGCAAAACTCAGAGGATGGATTCTTGTGTCAAATCAGCTACAATCCTGGTCAACTCCCCGATTGAATTGGGTGTGCTGTATTTGCATTTGCAACCAATCCCTGATTGAGAAAGCCTTCTTATGGATGACTGCTCCATGGACTTGTTAGCAAGGCCCTTGGGGTGGAGTTTTAACAGTCTTGTCAAAGCAAAACTTAAAGGGGTAAAAGGCGGAGGCAAACAGGAAAGTAATTGATGTGCAAGTCATTGGCCACCGAGAGGTAAAAATGGGTATTGTTGTTATTTCTTTCCAGGGAACCATCTGCAGGGTCATTTTTCCTCATGGACTGGGTGTTGGCTTTTCTTGGGTAAGAGCCTTTAGTGCCAATAATGTGAATGTATGCCCTTACCCTTATGATATCCATATCCTGACACAGCAGGGCAATAACATTGATTGGCTGTGTGCTTCCATGGTGAAGCGTACCTGGACAAGGAAGTACAAGGCTTTGTCTTGCTTACTTCTGTTCGAAATGTTGTAGCAGATAAAACAAGCAATATCTTGTTTGATGTACACTATATTTTCTTTGTCCTTTCATACAATCAAATCTGCAGTGTAGGTCAGACTAGAGGCCCTGGCCTTGCCAGGGTAAGAACTACAGAAACCAATTGTGGCTGCCTCACAATTCTTTGACAGCATGTTAATTTGTAGCAACAGATAAAAAACAAAGGGCTTTATTTTCTAACCAAAATGTATATCCTGAAAAGGATGGCCTAAGGAAAGTGCAATGGAGTAGGCCTCTATATTGACGATCTGGAAAAGAACATGACATTGTTGACAGGCAAATGCTGTGTATACAGCATGCACTGATTCAGAGATTTTAAATCTAGTGCTTCTGAGCCTGGTGACGGGAAGTAGGCCAAGAGCATGTGCATTTATGAAAAATCCAATACCGGAAAGCAAAAGATCCCAGATTAAGAGGTTTAGATTTGTAAATGTAGTTCTAACTAAACGTGAGGTGTTCCATTATTATTTTGTGTAAAATCATCTTTCCAATCCCCTTCAACCACAACACTCGTTCATTCTTTGATTGCTGCAGTCTCGCCTCTGCTCTTTCTTGGCCATCCTCGTTTTATTACTCATCTGATCTTAACTACGGTAATTCTTGGAGGCTTCAAAGGTGGCCTCTGTTAGACACAACCATACAGTATTGTTACAAACATGACGTATATGTGGCCTTGTGGATGACTTGGGACACATACCTCAACATATGACAACAAATGTTCTCAAAAACAATTGCTGTGACCTGCTATTAAATTGTGTTCACAAGACATTGTGGTGAGTTGATTTATGGCATGAACGATGCTTTTGGGGTTGTGGCATTGGGGTGGGCGGTTGAGGGGATAATTCTTAGAAATGGTTGGAGATCAGCAGATCGTTTATAAGTTGTGCATATGAATGCTGTTAGAATTACTTTTGATTTGTATACATTGTGAAAATGTGATGCCCCTTTCAAAATAGTGTCTAACCTAGATTAAAGACCATAATTAGCAGCATGTGGGGTATTCCACAATCTGTTCCAAATTTAGGCTTTGCCCATTCTCCATATACATGTTTACTTGCAAATAGGCTTATTAAGAATATTATTCATACCCGTTGCTAAATGCAGCTTAACGTTAAGACACTTGTGTATCTGAATAAAACAGTTTTTCAGTTTATCTGTCATTCTAGAAATAAAGAAATTGAAGATGGCTACTATACTAGAGACAGGGTAAATTCAAATGTTTATACATCTATAAACACAACATTTAGCCTAGCTGCTATTCTCAACAACCTTCCAATGTGCCTAATGAATGAACACATTAATGACTTAAATGTTTATAAAAAGTACTGCTCAGCTCTACTGTTTATGCAGACTGCAGACATATTGTTGATAACCAGCATGTATTTTTTAGGTCAGTACTCCGCACGGATTCTGTAGACAGACATAAGACTCTCATTAAATGTGGAAAATCAATGATCCTGTAGGTTGCTGTTCCGAGTTGCTTATTGCTTGATGAGCTTTGCACTCTCAAATAAGCTGCCCTGAGAATCGGTGCGTGTGGCTGACTGACCTACCCTGGAGTAGACGTGGAGGCGAGAGTTGGCGTGCTGCAGCATGCTGGGACCTTCTGTGCACCCTGCCCACCTGTCACCTGACCCTCGTGTGTTGCAGTGCAAATATTTTGGAAATGGTGCGTTCTTGAAGCGTGGTTTTCAAACCCTTCGAGTTTTGTTCCTCTCGTTGAGACGCTTGAATTGGGTGAATTGAGCTTTATCCGGTCCTTCTACGACCACCTTGATGTTTTGCTGCTTCCAGGCAACCATGTCATGTGTGCAGGGGCGGAATTCCGGGGGGACAGGGTGGGGTGTCCACATGTTCATTATGTATCCAGAGGGTCCTAACCGGTAACTATGCAAAATGTGTTGCAAATTGGTGGGACATTGTGGAATTGTACAAGGAACAAACTAACAGATTTTCTGCTTTATCTATCTATATCTATCTATCTATCTATCTATCTCTCTCTCTATATATATCTCCCTCTATCTCTCTATATATATATTTCTGAGGCTTGTGGAATCTGCTTAGATCACATGCTGTGCATAGGCCGACATCTAGTGGAAGCTGCGGAGTATTACAGTTTGTTTTTCGAAGTCGAAAAATGGGCGTCGACACAGGGCGTGCCAGCAATACTATCCCTAGTGTGACGTCCCCTGTACCCATGATCCCTCACGTGTCTAGGATCCCCAGATTGTTTTTTTCCGCCATTCTGGTCGGAAGCACTTCATCGGAGTTCCCTGGCTTTGCCATATTTTCACTCTAAATAATTCTAATTTGCCCCGTTTGGCCAACCTTTCGTCGATCAACATCTCGACGCCGAACCGGGGAGGAGATCAACGTCGAATACCCGACGGATTGGGCCTTGAGGCTTCCGCCTCGGCTCGGGCCTGGGCCGCTGGCCTCGGCCCTACAAGTAGGGAGAGTGGGGGTGGTACACTTCCACACTCGACACCTTATTACCTACACACACTTGCCCGCTGCCCACAGGCGCGTATGGAGGGTACGCCCTTTCAGTTTTGCCCCAAGTGTAATAAGAAATACCCTTGGGTAGATAAGCACGCTACGTGCAACCTTTGCCTACCCAGAGACCACCCCGAGACGGGTTGCAGGGCCTGTAATAGGTTTAAGGCCAAAACTCTTAAGGACCGCTCCACCAAGCGTTGGGCCCACCACGCCAAGCTAGCAGCTATGGAGGCGGAGGGTACCTTCAGCGACGGCAGCGACGCCGAACTTTCGGACGGCGAGGGCACCAAGGCGTCGAAGGACAGCCAAACGCACGTCCCCGGCCTCGGAAGGTCGTCCGTCCCGGCGACTATGGGGAAGTCCCCCGGCGACAAAAGCGTTACACATACACACGCTAAACACAAAAAATCCACCCGAGATTCGACGTCGTCGAAACCTCGGAAAGAGGCACAGAAGGAGCGGTCCGAAAGGACGTCCTCTGGGCGGTCCCGATCGAGGTCGCCGCACGACGTCAGGCAAGCCTCCACACTTGCACAGAGTGCCTCGACCATTAATATCCCGGAAGATCAATCGTCCGGAGACGAACACGACTTCCACCCCCAGCCTGCACCCCAGGAAAAGGGTACATCACTTGGGAGTAAAGAGGGGCCAGTTTCGAAGGCTAGTTCGAAAGACAGGGATTCCACCTCCGATCCTCGACGCCAGGCGTCGAAAGATAAGGGAAAGGGGAAACACACTTCCACCCACGGGGAAGGGGGTAAACAGCAAAGGAAACAACCCTTGCAGTCCTCCACTACAAAAGAACTGACCAAGTCTTCTCAGGGCCAATCCATAGAAAGTCCCAGCAAGGTCACCCCAAGCTCAAAACTCTGGTCATGCGAGGACATTGACAGAGTAATGTCAAGGATGTCTTCCTTGGCGAATTTTTTCGAAAGACACCCTGAACAACTCCTAGCTTTAAACCCTCAGGAAGATTCTCCCTCAGGGTCAGGGGACCCTATCCCCTCAAATAAAAGACCCCGGGTCGAAACACCATTTAGGCCTTTAGACCCCATCGAGGTCCAACCCTATTCTTACCTCTTCCCTACAGACCAAGGAAACTCTTCCCTGATAGAAGGTCAGGAAATTGACACGCCAGAAGATCCTGCAGGATCAGATTATTACGGCGAAGACGAAGACGAGGATGAGCCAGAAAATAGCCCAGATATTTTCAGAATGGACTCACCAGTCGAAAGGGAAGCCCCAGTGTCTGACTCCCCTATAGATAATCAGCCCCTCCTGAATGAACTGCTCTTTCGGGCAGCTAACCACTTCCACATAGACACACAAGGTGTCCAGGAAGAAAGGGACTTTGCGGAAGAACTAATAGGGGAAAGGAAGCCAGTAGCCCAGACCATTCCCATCCTAAAATCTGTTCAACGCAGAATAGCACCATCCCTTGTCAACCCAAACCTGACAAGACCTGTAAATCCGAGAGTGGAGAAGCTGTTTAAAGCAGCCCAGTCGGACCCCCTATATATTAGAGGTCAACTTAAGCCAGACTCTCTAGTAGTAACCAACACCCGCAAAAGAGCTGGTACACCATTATCTTCCTCTGAGGCTCCCCCCGACAAAGAAAGTAAAAAACTTTATGGTTTTGGCAGGAAAGTAGCTTCCACGGCAGCCTACCAAGCCAGAATCGCGAATTCCACCACACTGTTGGCTAGCTACAACTGTCACCAGTGGGAAGAAGTGGCAGCACTAATAGACTCTGCTCCCGAACCCCTTAAAAGCCAGCTAGCTCGCATTTGTGCGGAAGGAAGGAACGTGTCAGGCTGCACTGTAAAAGCAACTCTGGACGCCGCTGACCATGCGGGTAGACTTATAGCAGAGGGGACTGTCATCAAAAGGCATGCTTGGTTGAGGCAGTCGGGATTCAAAGCAGAAACACAAGCTGCGCTCTTAGACAAACCAGTGGAAAGTGATCTCCTGTTTGGGAAGGCAGTCGAGGACGCTCTAAAAAACGCTAAGGAAGAATTCGACACCCTCAAATCCCTTGGCCAGTTAACTACCAAACCACCTAACCAAAGAGGGAATGGCAATTTTCGTCGCCCCCGCGGCCAAAATTCCAATAGAGGAAATAGCTACTCCCACACCCAGGGTACACAGTGGAACACCAGCTCACAACAGTCTACCCAGGCGTATGGTAGAGGTAGTAAAAGAGGACGTGGTAGAGGCAGAGGCAGCCCCAGTAAAGGAGGAGGCACGCCTCCACCAAAGCAGTGACGCTCAGTTCAGGGTCCCTTCCCATGCAACCCCAGTAGGGGGACGAATATCAAGTTTCACCCAGGCATGGGAAGGGATAACATCCGACAGATGGGTGCTGTCAACAGTATCCAATGGGTACTGCATAGAACTACTGCAACGTCCCCTAAACCATCCTCCAAGACAAAAAGCCCACTCTTTACAACATCAGAAGATCCTCCTCGAGGAGATCGCCATTCTGCTAGAAAAGGACGCGATAGAACTCGTCCCGGGACACCAGGTAAACAAGGGTATCTATTCAACTTACTTCCTTGTGCCAAAGAAAGATTTAACAATGCGTCCAGTTTTGGACTTACGGCCTGCCAACAAGTATGTCAAGCCCCAAAAATTCCGTATGACCACACTACAAGAGGTAATCCCACTCCTAAAAAAGGGGGATTACATGGCAACCTTGGATATGAAAGATGCCTATTTTCATATTTCCATGCTCCCGGCGCACAGAAAATACTTGCGCTTCAAGGTAGACAGTCGCCACTACCAATTCAAGGTACTGCCCTTCGGGATAGCTTCTGCACCAAGGGTATTCACCAAGGTACTGGCGGTGGCAGCTGCACACCTACGCAGGGAGGCAATCCCAGTGTACCCTTATCTGGACGACTGGCTCATAACGGGGGAAACCCCAGGAATCTGCAGATCAAACATTCAGAGGACCATCGACCTCCTCCACGAATTAGGCTTCTCCATCAACGAGAAAAAGTCAAGTCTGGTGCCAAGCACCTCAAAACAGTTTCTAGGAGCTATCCTAGATACTCAGAAAGGATTGACCTTCCCTTCGGAAGAAAGAATTCGGAACATACTTCTGCAAATTCCGCATTATCAGTCAGGTCAACAGATAACAGTACGCAAAGCTATGCGGTTACTCGGCATGATGGCGTCATGCATTTACCTGGTCCCCCACGCGCGTCTGCGCATGCGTCCCATGCAGGAATGGTTGGCGAAACAGTGGTCTCAGGCAAGTGGTCAGTGGGACGATCTAGTGGTCGTTTCGCCAACACTCGTACAGAACCTACACTGGTGGACAAGAGAGAATCTCGCAAAGGGGAAACCCTTTTACGATCCCGAAGTATAGGCAGTGGTGACGACAGATGCATGCCTGACGGGGTGGGGAGCTCACCATCTCCACCACACAGCTCAGGGTCTCTGGTCTCACTCAGTAGCCAAGAACCACATCAATCTGCTAGAGCTTCTGGCAGTATTCCGAGCGCTGCAGGCATTCGAGCCCCATCTACTAAACTTGTCGGTGCAGATCAGGACGGACAGCACGACAGCCATGTTCTATCTGAACAAGCAAGGAGGGACTCGTTCGCCAAATCTGTCCAAGCTTGCCCAGAAAATATGGATATGGGCACTCAGACGGAACATCTTCCTGTCATCGCAACATGTTCCAGGGGAGCTCAATTCCCTAGCGGATGCTCTAAGCAGAGACTCCCTCCCAGAAGAACACGAATGGGTCCTTCACAAAGACGTAGTAGAAGATCTCTTCTCTCAGTGGGGTTTCCCCACTATAGACCTATTCGCCACAAGCGAAAACAAACAATGCCCAGGATTTGCATCCAGGTTCCCACAACCGGACTCCCAGGGGAATGCCCTGTGGATGAACTGGTCAGGGATGTTTGCGTACGCTTTCCCACCAACTCCTCTCATCAGGAAGGTGGTGTACAAGATGAACAAGGAATCGATGACGCTCATCCTAGTTGCTCCCATGTGGGCGAGACAACCATGGTTTCCACACCTACGCAGGATGGCGGTATGCGAGCCCATCAGACTCCCAGCCTGGTACAACCTTCTGTCCCAGCAACAAGGTCAAACAGTGCATCAGGAACCCAACTCTATGAACCTAGCAGCATGGCTCCTGAAGTCATAGAGTTTGGACATCTCAAACTACCACAGAGGTGTATGGACATTTTAAAAGAGTCCAGGAAACCAAATACAAGGCACTGTTACTTTGACAAGTGGAAAAGATTCGTTATCTGGTGCCAGAGTAAACAAATCAACCCGGTTGATTGCACTCCTTCCAACGTTGTAACATACATGCTCCACCTGCTGGATGCAGGGTTGGTTTTTAACTCTCTGAAAGTACACCTGGCAGCCCTCTCAGCCTACACCACATCCCATAACAAGGTTTCGTGGTGGAAAGTACCAGTGGTTAAAGCCTTCATGGAAGGAGTAAAGAGACTTCACCCTCCTATCTCGAACCCACCGCCAGGATGGGATCTCAATGTGGTGCTATCTAAGCTCATGGGGCCCCCCTTCGAACCCATGCATAAAAGTAGTCTCAAACACCTGACTTATAAAACGGCCTTCTTAGTAGCCATTACCTCCATAAGAAGGGTCAGTGAAATTCAGGCTCTGTCAGTGCAAGATCCTTTCTTTACTATCCACAAGGACAAACTGGTTTTACGCACACACCCTAGATTCTCACCAAAATTCATATCCAAGTTCCATGTAAACCAGTCCATCGAGCTTCCGGCTTTCTTCCAAAACCCACAAAGCTCAGCTGAGGTGAAACTACACACCCTAGATGTGCGTAGGGCGGTCTTATACTATGTAAATAAAACCAGACCGCTAAGGAAAACAGATCAACTGTTTGTCTCCGTAGCTACAGGCAGAGAGGGGGATCGCGTCTCTAAGGGCGCAATCTCAAAGTGGATTATCAACTGTATACAGCTGTGTTACTCTCTTTCTAAAAGAACTCTGCCTTTTACGCCAAGGGCCCACTCTACCAGAGGCATTGGGGCCACTCTGGCTTTCATTGCAAATGTTCCCCTTGACACCATTTGCAAAGCAGCTACTTGGAGCTCTATTCACACTTTTACTCAGCATTACTGCATTGACACTCATTCCAAGTCAGATACACAAGTGGGACAAGCGGTTCTAAGACACCTGTTTGCTCATGACCCTTCTCACATCCCACCTCCTTCTTCTGGTACTGCTCGCTAATCTATGCACAGCATGTGATCTAAGCAGATTCCACAAGCCTCAGAAGGGATACATTACTCACCGTAATCGTATTTCTGATGCTTGTATCTGCTTAGATTCACATGCGACCCACCCTTCCTCCCCTCCGAGAGAAGGCGCATGGTTGCTTGTAGTCTTACCTTTCTGTCTATCTGCTTGGACTATCTGTACTCACGCTACTCCTCATGCTACCTCATGTCAGGAAAAACACAATCTGGGGATCCTAGACGCGTGAGGGATCATGGGTACAGGGGACGTCACACTAGGGATAGTATTACTGGCACGCCCTGTGTCGACGCCCATTTTTCGACTTCGAAAAACAAACTGTAATACTCCGCAGCTTCCACTAGATGTCGGCCTATGCACAGCATGTGAATCTAAGCAGATACAAGCATCAGAAATACGATTACGGTGAGTAATGTATCCCATATATATATATATATATATATATATATATATATAATTTGTGAACGTTTGTGTATGTTTGGGGTTGGCGCCAGACCCATAACAGTTGGTGGGCTGATGTTTTGGCCCGATGTCGACATACCAGTCTGGGGCGATAGTGAAATCTGACCAAACCCACCCATTCGCCCTGCACAGAGCAGGGTCCGGCACTGTGCTATCAGTATATGCGATTTCGGCAGATTGCCGATTTTACGTTTGTTTCAAAAATAGGAAGTAAGGACACAAAATAACATACACAAGGCTATAGCAGACCCCCACGTACATGTCAGCTACAGACCCGGGAAACGGCGTGTGGGTACCGCTAGTATATATATATATATATATATATATAAAATGGAAAATATGTTACTTTGGTCCTGCTGCTGACAACATCTTAAGACACATAGCTTGGACATAATGGCCCAAAAGATGCCCATCTCATATGCTGTTAGACGTCAAGTGAACATGGCACAGTGGAAAGCCCTTCTTGCTGTACTTGAGGTGTGTGTAGGTACGCGCGTGCACGGAGATGCCGTAAAAATGTTGATTGTACCGGCCTTCTATAGGCTCAGACTGTTGCGCCCGACAAAGCTGCGAAAGTCAATCTTACACACTTGAACCACTTAACCACTGTCCCACCTACTACTCTCCAGCAGAAACTTCTCATCCTTCCCAGGTGCCTCACAGTAACATCATCAATAGGAAGTGTGGGGGGGGGGGGGAGAGCAGAGAAAGCTGCAGGTGCAGAAGGAGGTGGAGGAGTAGGGAGTGTAAGTCGATGGTGGTGCAGAAAGGGTTGATGGAACGGAGAGAACCAATGTTGTAGGTAGTAAACCTCAAGGAAGTAGGAAAAGCGTGCAAGATGTTCAAGGTAGGGAAAGTCATGGGAGAGCATAACCGGTTGTAGTGGGTAATGATCAAAAAAGTAGGAAAAGAGCAGCCTGGGTCTGCGGTGGCAAAGACCACATGGAAGGGAAAATGTCAGAAGAGGTTGGAGTAGGTGAAGAACAAGGGTGAGAGGAGAGGGCAAGAGACTGAGGTGGTGAAGATGAGTGGGGGAGATAAAACCTCTGGAAAGAGAAGTTGCAGAGAGTCCGGAATGTTTGTAGGTGGTGAGAGGATACCAGAAAGGGGAGTGGTAAGTCTTTTGGAGTTGTAAGGACATAAATAGCGAGAGAGTAAAACTATGTATGTCCACTGGTTGTGTGGGAGGAGGAATGAGCATATGGAGGTATGTCAGAGATTAAGCTCAACATCTAGTGATGAGGCTCAGCTACAGGCCCCCAGGCACAAGTAAGTGGTGGCCTGGGAAAGAGGAATGCGAGAAGGGCTTGGGAGGTTATAGACTTAGGACCCCAAGACAGGGAGGCGAGACAAAATTCCAACTCAAACCTCCAAGCTCTCCTGGCCTTCCCGATCCTGGTGAGACCATATATCGCCTGGCTCCAGAGAATTTGAGACCTACGCAAGAGTGCCTACGAAATCTAATTAAACTACCCAAGCAGTGTCCTGCTGGAAAGGCAATTCGCTGGCCTGTACTTTCTTCAACAGAGCAGCATCGTGCCCAAGAACGCATGTGATGACATGGAGAGACCAATAGAGGGACTACTGATAGCAAAATAACTTTACTACGGGGGAGGGGGATATTTTTCCAGATTTAAAACTACTCTCCACAGAGACTAAATGGTGAAACTACAAAGAGGCAACTTGAGGAACCCTAGTGCTGGAGAGAGGGTTTCAAAGTTTCTGGGAAGCTTTATAAGTGAGACAAGAACCATATAGGAGAGAAATCCTGGGGATGTGGTTTTGGTGACCTGACATCCTGACAAATCTCTTGCCTGTTGGCCTGGTTAACCTGAGACATACCAGGGCAGGAGAGAAATTATGGTCGTATCCCTCATCACTGTGAACTCTGAATCAAGACCTTATCTTTCAGAAATCATTCACATGTCTGGTTGTATTTTCTTATTGTCTTTATGACCGCATTCTAAGACTGATGCCACCCACAGCACAATTTTGGCTGCCCGCATTGCCTAGCTAGCAGTATTTGTCCCTCCATCCTACAGCTCCCCCTGCCTATCCCCACTTGTCCATGCCCTAGCTCTGTGGTGAAGGGACTCTGTACACACTGTCCTAGATACCATGTTCCAAGCTCCGTCCTTCCCATTCCTACCCAGTGTTTACTTTTGTGCTTGGGAAAGTACCTGTGTGTTGGTGCGCTGTGGTATTGAATGTATGCTGCACTCTGCAGGCTCTGAATAAAGTGCTTTCCCTCGCCTTTGTGATTCTGTTATTTTACTGGTGATGAGGATGGGATTGTCCGTGGGGGGCAGTGGCAAGAGCCTGCGGAGCCCCAACGTCTGTCCACTTTCAGCCTCGCCGGCAGACAGCGGCACAGAGAGCTGGAGTGAGCGACCCGGCTGTCAGGGCAGTAGGGAAGTGTCAGCACACCAGAGAATTTTGGGCTCAAGCCGGTGCAGCGCATGATGGGGAGTGCCGGACCAGAGGAAAGGACCTCTGGACAGGTGTGCACAGACTTTGGTAGTGCTACTCACCACACAGGCTGGGGCGTTGAGTAAAGTACCCGGAATGGCTGGAGGAATGATGACGGGAGTAATCCCGTGGACTGCAAAAGCCGAGGTCCGTCCTAAGCAGGGCCTCCTCAACTTGAGTGAACTCTTTACTATGACATGCCCCTCTGCTGGGTAATGAACAGACAAAGGAACCGGTCAAATTAAAGAGCGGGGAAACACACGCACTGCCAAACCACAATGCTGTAGAATGAAAAATACACAGATTAATGCATGAGAAGTTTGGAGGCAATCACTAAGTCTGTTTCTATATGATATAATTTATGAGCTACACTGATACAGGTCAGATGATGGATGGCCCTACAATGAAGAGAACAACTTGGATTACTACTAGTAAATTGGAGGGATCAGGTTTAACTATAGAAGGTAAACGAAATGCAGAGTCTTACCCCAACAGGATTGGTATTCCCAGCTTCAAGGAATAAACAGGGAGTTAGTAAGGCTAAATAGTCCCGAATGGCACAAGGGGCGCACTAGGTCCGGGATGGTGCACTTTCAGCAGAGCGTCCAGGAGTGCACTGAAGTAGATACCAAATGTCACTTCTCAAGGGGCTGTTGGAGGCAGGTGAGTTCTGCAGCAAGCAAGGCTGGACGTAGGTATGGACGGTAAGGAATGATTGTCACAATAGAAAACAGGAAGTGTCTTCTACCTATAGCGGTTTTTCCCCAAAATGTATGGAAACATTGAGAAAGAAACCCTGCTTACCAGCTACGTGCTGTATGTAGCTAGATGTGTTGTCCGGATGTGCAGTCGTACTAGAGCAGGGAGCAGCGCTACCCAGGAAAACCCAGTTGCCGCAAATGCATCGTGCGGTTCGGAGCACGGGAGAACAGGTATGCGTTGTAAGGAAACAATGCGGGAGTCCGGGAACAGGCTGGTTTCGGGAACAGTCAGACCAGGGATAAGCAGAGACGCAAGGCGAGGCAGTCCAAAAATAGTCCGGGCCGGGTTTTGCCAGAGGTTCAAAGTGTCCAAGACGAAAGGCAGTCGGAATCCGGTACAGAAAGTCGAGGTCAGAATCCGGCAACAAGTAATCCGGTAGGAATACAGGAAAATAATGCTCAAACAGAAGCAGCGTACTGCATAGAGACGCCAACTTTAAACCCTGGTGAGGCGGGACTACTCAATCCAGTCTCGGGCTAGTCAGCTGATGAGTCAAGCAGCGTCTTCATTGTTTCTGCGCCGCACAACGGATCGAGTTAGCGGATTGCCATGGCAAGCGCTAACGCTTCCATATGGGTGAGCCCATGTGCCAAAATGATTTGACATACCGCTGTATAGAAAGGTTAATGTTAGAGGACTGCTGCCTGCGGCTAAGTGTAACAGGTAGGGCTTCGATGTCTGCTGACAAATATTGTTAGAGCAAAGAGTGTGGAAAGGATTGGCTGAGCAAACAGGGTAGCGTTTGATACCTGCAAGTAAATAGGCTGGCTCCTAGTGTAAGGACTGCTTGGCGAAGACTGCTTCGCCAAGCAATGTCTGCAGTTCGGATTCCCCTCCCCACTCTCTTTGCCAGAACTGGGAACTCCCCCAATCAGGTGAGGGAGATGGAGGAAGATGTTCAACACCTACCTGGTAGCCATGGGTGGGCATAAATTCTCACCAGCCAGGAAACAAGCTGTGCTTCTACACAGTTCGGGCGCTTAGGGGCATAATGTCTACCATGGCCTACCGGAACCGGCAGAAGGAGATTCAGGGGAGTTGGACAACTTTGTGATGGCCATAGGGAAACTTCAAGAACATTTTGAGCTCAAGAAGAATGTCATTTTCCAAAGACACGAGTTTTTTTCAAAGGGCTCAAGAGCCCCATAAACCCGTGGACAGTTATGTGGCCATGTTAAGGACTTAAGTCATACTTGTGAGTTTGGGGGGCTGACAAACTCCCTAATCAGGAACCAGTTGGTACGATGCACCAACAGTGCAAGGGTGTAGGAGAAGTTGTCGTCTAAGAATTTGACCCTAGAGCAAACTGTTGAAGTGACGAGGAGCATGGAGCAAACGGCACACTACATGAAGAATATGAGGCTGGAAAAGCAAGGTCAAGAGGTGTGTACAATTAGGCTGAAGAAGTGGGGCGAAGGGAGCAAGACAATTAAGTGTTTAAATGCAGCAGTGGGAGACCTTTGTCGACGGGTTTGTTTTGCCCAGACAGTAACGCAAATTGCCTGAAATGCAAAAGGGTCATTTTGGTTGAATATGCACTGAGGGTATAATGAATGCAGTTGAACCAGTGATTTCACGCCCTGAGCACGAAGTGGTTTGGGCATCTCAGCCACAATCGTCAAGGGTTGAACATGTATTTGAAATTTCTGCCATCACTGGGAGCAAGAGGGGCCCAATAGATGACCCTGATTCACCCTGAACTGAAAGTTTCCATCAATGAAAATAGACCGTGCATCCCCTTGGATGATTATATTAGGAGAAACCTTCTGTAAAGACTGAAGGGCAGTATCTGTACTCCTGCTCTCTATATGGCAGAGGAGAGGCACAGAGGACACCAGCCAGGATTCTCTATTTGGTAAAACGTCTCTATTTGGTAAAACGTGGGTGAGCAATCAAGGCCTAGCTCTCAGGAGGTGATGCAGACTGGTTCTTAAGTACAGTGTAGTCCCCAAGCACCCACAAAAGAATGTCCACACACTGTGTGTATAACCTTGAATCTTAATTATATAAAGACTGTGTTTTCACTTATACAATCACAATAACTCACGTTGTGCTCAGTTAATCTACAATGGCAAATATGTACACATGGCACCGCAATAACTATCAGATTTCATTAAAGTGCATCAACTGTACGTTGGTCAAATGTCACACAAATCAATTAATACAGGGAACCAACAACAGACATAGGAGGAAAGCAGTTGGTTAGAACGATTGGCAGAATACTGAACCCCTAACCCCAGGCACAGTTATCTATGAGGATCCCCCCACCTGGGCAACCTGTAAATAAAGATATATCATACAAGCCCAGTCCATATATTGTTCACAAGAGTCTTATTTCCTTCTAAATAGTTCTACAACCCCAATGTACCTGCAATAGCAGAGTTTGACGTCGGGTCGCCGATGGATCCTTCTTGAGTGGCTCCCTTTAAGGCATGGCCCATGGATCGTCGAGATCCCACGAAGATTTGGTGAACAACGGCGTCTAGGCCGCAGCTTTGGTCCTGGCGGTGCTTGTCGGCGATCAGTCTTGGACGTCCTGCGAAGATGAGGTGTGCGGGGCACCTCAGCGTCGATAGTTTGTTACCACAAAGAGTCTGTGAAGAACGTTGGCCCAGTAAGGGCGTCGAGTTGTCCGGCGTCTCTGTGGTCTTTGGGTGGCGGGAAACCCACCGGCGGATGCTCCTCGGTGCGTCGGCGGCCTCAACTTTCTCCGACAGGACAAAACGGTTGACGATGGAGGTGAGAGCGTCCTTGGATTCAATGGGTCTTAATCAGGTGGAGCGTTGCTGCTCTGGTCGTCGGCGTCACAGCGGTGCTTGCTTCTAGGCAACACGGCTTCGCCGGGCCTCCAGCGGTTATCACAAACCTGCAAACCCTGGTCGACAACAGTGGACGGCTGCCCGGGTCTTCTCTTCATTCTCCTCGGCTGTCCCTGTCTCCGGTCGGCAGCCCGTCGAGGGTCTGACTTCCAGGGAGCTTCGGCAAAAGTTAGTGGTGCACGATAGTCCCTTGTAGCTCGGGAAGAGGTCTCCTAGCCAGGACCTCTCTCGGATCAGTCTCGACGTCACATCGGCTTTCAGATTGCGGTGAAGGTAACAGCAGTCAACCTTCTTCTTCGGCATCGGCGGTCGAGATCAAGCATCAGTTTCGACTTCAGCTTCTGAACGATTTCTATCAGTGAAAGGCCCCCCGATATACTGGTTGGACTCTCATTCATTCTGCTGGGTCACACACAGGCAACCAATCACTCAGAAGGGCAGTCAGCGGGCAGGCAGCCAGTCAGTCAGGCTCACAGGGCATTCAGGCCATTCTCCTCCCTCTCAGACACTCACAACAAGGAATGTATATTGGGACAAGTACCCAGACATTCAGCACTACACACTGCATTCATAACAGTTTCGGGCAGGGCTGTCTGTCTTTGTGTCACATACCAGAAACTAGACACCCATAACAAGAAGTGCATATTGGTCATCCAATCCATTCACCCAGTTTAAACCCACAGGGTGTACCCACAACATACAGTCACTGGGAAGGCTCCAGCCAGTCTGGCCTGGACTTCCCCACAATACCATATATGGAACTTCCAACACCAGTCAAGGTGAAGGCACAATGGCACGGCTTCCCAGGACTTTGGGAAAACAAGGTAACAGGCAATAGAAAGCAAGAGGCCACAGGGGCCATCTTGTTTCCTATCAGGAATCAAGTGATTCCAATGGCAGGGCCTGGGTACCCCCAAAATGGAGGATAGTCAGAGCACCTGTCAAATTCAGCATGTAGCTGCCACCAGCCCATACCCTGCTCTGTGGGCCACACACAGGTGCCCAAAAACATACACTAGGGACACAGGGTTGTACCCCCACCCATGGGTGCCATAAGGGCATCCCAAGGGTCTGTACACCAAACCAAAAATAGGAAGAGCTGCACTGCCAGGAGTCCCACATGGACTCCTGGGCAGAAAACAACAGACAACACAAAAAAGGACTACATGGCAATGACAGGGAGGCCCTGTCCCTCCAATGCATTTCCAGCATTACAGTCACCTCCCTGCCCCAGACTGTGGTTAGGGTGTCTAATCTCCCACGAGATTGACGCTCACATCCAAACGGTCAACATACCTTCTGGAAAGCCCATCCGCATTATCGTGACTCTTCCCTAGTCTATGCTGAATGGTGAGGTCTAGCCCTTCCAGGCTAATGGACCACCTGAGCAGTTTGGGGTTTTTACCCTTCATCTGCATAAGCCACATCAGGGGTTTATGGTCTGTTTGGACCTTGAAGGTGGACCCTGTAAGGTAGGGCCTAAAATGCGTAGGGCTCCAAACTATGCTGAAACATTTCTTTTCAACAGTAGCCCACCTAAGTTCTCTATCCTTGAGTTGTCTACTGATGAATATGATCAGATGTTCCCTCCCTTTGTCATCTAACTGGGACAAGACCGCTCCAATTCCAGTGTTGCAGGCATCTGTCTGGACGATAAAAAGTTTGCTGTAATCAGGCGCACACAACACAGGCGCCCTACACAGACTTTCTTTCAAGCCAACAAACGCCCTCTAACAGTCTTCTGTCCAATTAACCTTCCTTGGGTGTTTGGGCAAAGTCAGAGCTGTCAGAGGGGCAGCTATGGTTCCATATTCTGCAAAGAAGTTGCGATAATACCCAGTGAGGCCCAAAAAGGCGCTCAACTGGGTTTGAGTAGTGGGAGTCTCCCGGTCATGTACATCCTGTACTGTACTGGGGAGAGGTTGGATATGACCCCCTCCTACCTCATGACCAAGATACGTGACTTTCCCCTGAGCTATCTCACACTTCGTGGCCTTGATAGAGAGGTCAGCCCTTTTCAAGGCCTGCACCACTTTATCCAAGTGAGTCAAATGCTCTTCCCAAGGACTGGTTGAGGGTTCAATAACACCCAGATCCAACATCTTGGCGACCTCAGCCTGGATGTGGTTCTTAACAGTGTCTGACATCCTGTAGCATCTTCTTTTGACAGGTACGCTGTCACCAGTGTCAATTTTGTGCCTGCACCATGGAGTGAGGCCTGGTGTCAGTGAGAACAGAGGCGCATACTGCTGGAGCAAAGCCCTGCAGGCCCTCTGCTGCTCTGGAGTCAGATCTGGAGAGAGATGCACTCCCTCCACTGAGCCATCCTGAGGGTTGCTATACAGCAAATCAGGAAGGGGCTCACTCTCATCCTCTTCTTGCTCTGAAGCCAGCAAGAGACATGAGACTTCTGCTCGCCTATGGAAAGGCTTGAGCCGGTTAACATGGAATACCTTAGGGGCTACCCCCATGGACTCCCATTTCAACCAGATAGTTGACTTTGCCCATCTTGGAGATTATCCTGAAGGGTCCAGTCCACTTATCTGCCGAAGCTCGAGGCTTGGTCGGCCCCATCACAAGGATCTCCTGTCCTGTAGTCCAATCCACTTGCAAGGCTTTAAGGTCATGCCAGTACTTGTTCAATTCCTGACTGGCCTTAAGATTGCTGTCGCTTGAACCTTCATCTGTGTCATCCTCCATCTGAGGCCTAACCCATAGTCCCCCAATTGCTTGGCAGGACCTGGAGGTGTGGCTTCCAAACCTCTGATCAAGGCAAGGGGCCAAAGAGTAACTCAAAAGGGCTGAAACCCACACCCTCTTGAGGTACCTCTCTGTAAGTGAACAGGCATGGCAGGAGGAGATCCCATTTCCTCCTTAGGGGCTCTTCCAAAGCGCCTAGCATGCCCTTGAGAGTTTTATTAAATCGCTTGACCAAACCATTGGTCTGGGGATGGTAAGAGGTGGAGAACTTGTAGGTTACCCCACACTCTTTCCACATGGTTTTCATGCAACTCAACATGAAGTTGGATCCTCTGTCAGAGACAACCTCTTTAGGGAATCTAACATGGGTGAAAATACCCAGGAGAACCCTGGCAACCACCTTGGCAGTAACAGTTCGAAGGGGTATAGCCTCTGGGCACCTGGTGGCATGATCAACCAAGACCAGGATGAACCGAAGTCCACCTGAAGTGAGAGGGTCAAGGGGACCGACAATGTCGATGCCCACCCTCTCAAATGGTGTGCCAACCACTGGCAACGGCTGCAGTAGGGCAATGACACTGCCTCCAGTCTTGCCAGACAACTGACAATTGGGGCAGGTCCTGCAGTGGTACTCCACTTCTACTCCCATCCGGGGCCAGTAGAAATGGGCAGAGAGCCTTTGCTTTGTCTTCTTGGTCCCAAGATAACCAGCCAGGGGCACCTCATGCGCCAAGTGCATTAGGAAGGGCCTGTAAACCTGCGGTACCAGTGCATACAAGGCACCACCCTTGATTCATGGAATGTCAGGTATGGTTGCTTGCAAAATAGGAACTGCAGCTCACCTACCCTCCTGGCAGAGGTGATGGCCACAAGGAAAGCTGTTTTCCACAAGAGGAACTTGAAAGGGGCCTGATGCGTAGGCTCGAAGGGGGCCCCCATGAGCCTTGTAAGAACCACGTTGAGTTCCCACACCGGGGCAGGAGCCTTCACCAGCGGGGAAAGATCGGGAAAAAAGTCCTTTGAGGAACTCCTTGACGAGTCGATGAGACCAAAGTGAAGATCTTCCTGAAGACCTCGTGTAACGGGAGATAGCCGCCAGATGTACCTTGATAGAGGCGTGTGCCAGTACGGAAGGACCGGCGGGCCGTGACCCTCAGAGGGGTAAACTTCTGAGACGGGCACCACGTAGCGAAATGCTTCCACTTGTGACCGTAGCACTTCAAAGTCGATGACGCCCTGGCCTTGGCGAGGACCTCCCCGCAGTCCACAGGAAACTCATATCCTCCAAACTGCAGGAGCCAAGCCCTTAGGTTCAGCGATCCTGGGTTGTGATGAAGGATTGCGCCTCCTTCTCTGGTGAGAAGATCCAGAACCACTGGCAGCTTGACCATAGTTGATGCTGACAGGCTGCAGATACCAAATCTGCCTCGGCCGGGGCGATCAGAATAATCTTGCATGGATACTGTGTGTTGATGAGTCGTAGCAGGAGAGGGAATGGGGGAATGTGTACAGGACCAGCCCTTCCCACGGGAAGGAGAACGCATCCCCGAGGCTCCTCGGCTGGTTGAACCAGCTGGCAAACTTCTGGCACTTGGAGTTCACCGCTGTTGCAAACAGATCTATCTTGGACCTGCTCCACTTGACAAACACCTGATTGTCCACCCGATCCTGACGAAGCGTCCACTCATGGCAGGAGCGCAGCTCCCTGCTGTGGGAGTCTGCGAAGGTGTTCTTGACTCCCGCCATATGGAGAAGGATGAGGAACATCCCCTGTCTGACGGCCCAGCTCCACAAGTCTTGCACTTCTTTGGAGTGTGTCGGGGATCGAGTGCCACCCTGCTTTCTGATGTAGAAAATGGTGGTAGTGTTGTCCGTAAAGATCCTCACCACCTTGCCTTTCAGAGACGGCAGGAATGACATGAGGGCCCAGAACACTGCCCGTAGCTCCATGATGTTGATATGGAGATCCACCTTCTCCAGTAGCCACAGGCCTCTGGGGTGCAGACGTCTGGTGTGCACTCCCCATCCCTCTAGGGAGGCGTCCGTGGTGACCATCTCCTGGTATGTCAGACTTTGAAATCCTGTGCCTTGATCAATGTTGGAGCAGATGCCCCACCATACAATCACCCGACGGAACTTGTTGTTGACAGAGATCTTGTCCGTGAAGCTTCTGGACAGCTGTATCCAGTAGGCGTCCTGGAATTCCTGAAGGGGTTGCATTTGCAACCTGCAGAGCCGGATGAGGTAGATGCAGGATGACATCATGCCCAGTAATGACTTGATTTACTGCACCGTGGCTGTCTTCCCTTGGTGTCCTCTCTACTTGCACCGCCTTTCGCATCCTCTTGAACTGCCATTGTGCAGTCTGCCTTGCTCGTAGTGTGCTGTCGTGCTCCACCTTTGATCCCTGTGTGGAAAGGAGAGGGCCGCCAGGTGTGTGATTCGGGGTAATTGCGTGACTCTGCCTGACCCCCGGGTTGGGACATGTCAGGTGAACAGCTTTAACAGTATCAGGTAATATTATCCCCATCAATAATATCGCCATAAATATGGTAGTCAGGAACACCATAGGCAATATTATTGGTGGGGTTAATTTATGGGGTAAATGGGAGTGGGGGTTGGCGGGGTGTCCACCTTTCCCTTTTAAAAAATATGAGAGTTGCAGGGGTGTTCCCCGCAGGTTCAATGGGTTAATATAGCAGCAAAAAAACAGTACCATTCTTGTATGGCGATATTTTTGTGGGGATAATAACACATGGAACTGTTTTAACATTAGTCCGTTGTCCGTTACAAAGTAAAGCAGTGTTCGGGTTGGAAAAGGAGGGCGGTGGAGTTCACGAGTATCCTACAGGGTTGGATGGAGAAAACGTGTTTTACGGGATTATCGGAAAAATTGTACTTGTAGGGGTTGTGGAATAAACAAGAATGACAAGAGTTTTTATTGTGATCTGAAGAGGGGGGATTGTGGGAATGGTAGTGTGTTGTCAATGCTCTATGCTGGGTGTTCGGGACCGAATAACCAGAGGGACGTGGAGAAGAATGATTGGGAGGATTCGGATAGGGAACAGGAAAGCAGGGATTCTGAGAGAGATGGTTTCTGAATGCAACAGGGTGTAGGGTGCTAGGGGATTTGTTATGTACGTAGGGAATGGTAGATTTGGGTAGGAGAGATTTAATGGGCGAAAGGGGGGTAGATGTGGCACAGCCCACAAAGGTCTCAGGAATCTCACCCTCCTTCTTCCCTGGTATGATACAGCATCTCACCTGGGCTATTCCCCCCCCCCAATGCATAACCCTGGGCTCCCTTACCCAGGTGATCCTCCCCCCGCTCATCCACCCCCAGGGTTGGGATCTGAAAGCGCCAGCCCGCTCTGGCCACCTGAATAAGGGACTCTCGAGGTCTTCCTGGGAGAATACCCTCAGGTTTCTCACAGTAGGGATACTGTCTGAGCCGTGGGGGCTACACTTGCGGGATCAGCGCCCTTAGATGTTGTGGCAGTAGCAGTCATTGACAGAGTCGCCAACGAGGTCTTGGTCTGTGCCGGTTGAGCCTGCTTAGGCTGTTCGGCCTTCTTAACCTCCGTCCACGGCTTTTCAGATTTCTCACATAATTTAGCCAGGTTAGATGACTTCCTCTTCGAAGAGGAGCTCGATTGCCAGGTGCCAATGGAGGCGGAAGGTGATGTTGATCGCGCCCTATCCACTTGGGACCCGCTTCCGCAGCGAACCCGGTGGACTCGGAGTTGTGGCTCTTGGCCTTATCTTGGGCCCCCACGGATGAGGTGCCCTCAAAGGATCCTGGGTGAGGCATGACCCTGCTCGGAGCTCGCGTCAGAGGCCTTGGTATTAAGCCATACCGCCAGCCTACTACGCCTATCCTTCGTTGTCTTCTTTGAGAAATCAAGACATTTTTTGCACTCGACCTTGTGGTCCGGTTGAAGGCAGAAGAGGCATTGCAGGTGTTTGTCCTCCACAAACACGTTCCGTAGCCTGCATATGGTGTAGGGCCTGAAGAGGGACCGTCCCGTCGTCTTCTCTGTCATGGTTGGAGGGTGCAAAGTAGGCCGAAGTCCTTCTAGTATCATTGATGATCTTTGTCCTTGAGGGGCCCAGAACTTCACCGACAACAGATCCCTGCTGTTGGCAGATGAAGAAAAGAGCACACCCCATACTGGAGAATGTGGGAAATGGGAGGACAAAACCAATGTTCCAAGTGTACCAATAAATTGGGACCAATAGCCTTACATAAAGCTGTTGAGCCAGACCTGAATGCATGAATTGTGGTTCTTGTTAATTAAGGCACAATTAGCTTTTTTGCTGTTTGACGTTCATTCAAAGAAGATGACATCTGGTAATAAAGCATCACCAAAATGTTTCTTCTAAGTTTGAGTTAGACCATGAATTATTAACAGTTTAACATGGGATTAAGCTGATTCTATGCATCCATATGTGGTGAATGAATGTGATTGGGGCCTGGGAAATACCTATTCAGCAGCACACAAACTAATAAGGGATAGTCTTGATCCACTTTACTTTCCATTGACATGCTACAGGTCATAAACTCACATGGACAAAGTACATCAAGAACTGAATTTGTGGTTGACCACCACCTCTCCCCATGCTATTCAATTCAGAAATTTCTGCCAAAAGATATGGAGATTGGAATCCATACTGTACTGGTGGAAAAGATGGAGATTGTGATCAAAGTAATACCTTTGTATGCACTGTTATATTTCAAAATGTCAGTTCCATTTGAAAGGAAATGCTAAATCTATTTCTCCACTTAAGCTCCTATCTACTGTCCCTTTTTGGCAAATCCATATCATACTGTTGCAAATAGTTTATTTGTACTATTATGCTGAAGCTGTATCAAGAAGGGACCAAGTTCTTAGGGATTGTCATACATATTGTTTTCCATTTAAAGAGCCAAAGCATATAGATTGCTAGTTATAACTTAAAAAGCACATAACACAAATGTATTAAAGATTTGTCATGTACGTTAGCGCTGCAGAGCTTTTTTGGATTCATTCTTTTTCAGTTGGGGAGATGGTCAAAATATAGGAAATGTCCAAGAGAAATAACTTCCGTATTACCAAACATTTATAATCAGGACCTGCAAATTCGAATGGTGAAGGCACCATCTGGTGGAATGTATTGATTATAGGCCTTTAGTTTGAAAACTTAGAAATCTTATGAGTTCAAAAATATAGTGTTGTGCATACTTTGCATTGCTATGACTTGGAAGTTCCTTTAGGTTTTTTTGGCGGGGTGGGCGCTAGCGAGCCCAGCCAAGATGGCTGTGAGCTCCCAAACACCTTAAATGATCTGGCCAAAATCCGGAGGCTTCCCGACTGAGCCGACACTCCAATTGTGGGGCTGAGCAGCAGTACACTCACACACTCATCGGGGCGAAGATTCGTGGCTGGTGGTGCCTGGAGAGCAGAGATATAGACTGAACGCTGGCGACAAAGGCTAGGAGGCAGAGGAGGAGGGGGCCGCTCCTGGGCAAGAACCCGGGGACTCCCAGGCCCGAAGTGAATGCACACCTCAGCGGTTGGCGGCAATCTGGACACAGCTCAACTGGGGGAAAGAGTCCATTCCGGACCCTTGGTGAACCCATTCCGGCCCCCGCCTGGGACAAGTGACTTGAGAGGACTCACCCGCCGACACGCGGTGCACCGGTGGTCCTGGAGGACTCTCACCTACAGGCAGCAGGCACGCCACAACTTCAACAGATCTCTGGACATTGGTGCTCAGCTGGTGGGCGGTTGGGGATGCCGGCACCCACAGGGACTCGGAACAGGCACACAAAGCGTCGGAGCCCCGCCACACAGGGGGGCAGCGGCCCCCACCATCCGACATAACCAGAGACACATACTGCCGGAAGCGGGGAGTGACCTTGAGGAATCTAATTGGGAATCCAACCCAGGGAGAACCACCAGAGAGGTCGCTGTTACCCGGCACGCAGTGCCTAGTGGACATTAACATTCCCAGCATGGGGTGCGCTGAGAACGCAAAGGCATAACAGACAAAGGAATCTGATGTAGGAAGGGCCAGCCGTGCAAGATCCACGAGGACCAAGAGATACCACGGACGGCAGTAGCGGCCTGCTACACAGGGAGGCAGTGATCCCCATTCCCCAACGAAACCGGAATCGTGCATGATCGAAGGGAAGAAACAACGATCTGAAGAACCACTGGTGCAGAGCCTCACCCGGCAACACACCCAGAACAAGACTGTGGAAAGTAAGCAGGTGAGAGGAAGGGAAAATAAACTCCAGAGGTCCTGTGTGGGTACGACAGATCACGGCTCCCTACTCCTGTGGCAGGCAACATCCAGCAATAGTAAACACACACAGAAGAGGAGGGGAGTTCCTCTGGCCTGGTCTGGCTCTAAGACCTAGGCCCGAAAGAGAACGTTGGTGTGAACTGAGCCGCCTGGCACGTGGGGGCAACAGGGCAGCCTCTAGTACTCATTGTGGACCACTGCTGCCCACGGGTAGCCCTTGCACCCTTTATATGAGCAGCTGCAGCGGCAGGCCCCCGAGCAGATCTGGGAAGCGCTTCTGAGGTGGCAAACAGGAATTCAGCCAACAAAACAAAGGCGTAGGTGCCCATGAGTGGGGTCTGTGAATAGCAGTGATTAGTGCTGGGAGAAAGATGGGTCATAAGGCGATCCGCACAGTGGCAGCCAGCGGTCTCCGACCGTGACCCATCGGTACACCTTCCAGCTGAAGTTGTGACTCCCTCTCCTCTTCCCCCTTGTCGGCAAGGAAAGTCTGGGGAATTAAGGGCACAATCCGACGACTGCAAAGAATTGTTCGGGAGGGTATATACCCTCTCATGAGATCAGCCTGAAGCACCCGGCAACAGCTGATAACTGGGGCAGCGGTACATAGGCGACAAGCACTGGACACAGCAATTAATACCCACACCACATGGGCCTTAGGTACTGCCAAGATGTCCAAGTCAAGTAAAGGGGGCAACTGACAGACCAAATAGAATTGCGATACGCCTTCTCATACAAAGAACAATAGACTGATGGAAGGATCCCAGAAGAGGCATCCTCTGCCAACCCCCCTAGATCCCAATGGGGTGTTTCAAAATATCAGTCTTCAGATGGGTAAATGGACACCCTCACTTGCAAAGTCGATCACATGCAGGTCCGTCTTGATAAACATGGGGAAAGGCTGGATGAGTTGGAGGAAAGGGTGTCCACTGTGGAGGACGAGTCCACATCGGTGGCCAGAGACATGACACTTGTGAAACAGGCACTGAAGGAGCTTGCCGACAAACAGGACGACTTGGAATCCAGGTCCTGCAGGAATAAGCTGAGAATAATCGGGGTCCCTAAATCGGTGGAGCAGAGGAATATGGAACACGTGGTGGAAGAGATGCTACGGGAAGCGTTAGGACCAGAGGAGTTCTCTGCAGTGTGCATATTAGAAAGGGCGCACTGAGTGCCAAGTGGGAGGAAACCCAGTCCCTGGGGACCCACCATGCCTGATTACAGCCTGCATGTTGAATTACTGGGACAGAGACACGGCCCCATACGGGGGTTGAACTGCCCGTCAAAATGCCGTAAAGTCCTGTTATATATGCAGTGCCATCAAGGGGGGAAATGCATTCTTGCAGGAGACCCATTTGACACTGAGGGAGGAATCCAAATTTGGGAAAGCTGGGGGTTTTATAGGTACGTTTTGTTCTACTCATATGCAAGAGGGGGGTGTGTATTGATCCATAGCTCCGTAGGGTTTTGCCAGACAAACTTGGTTAAAGATGAGGAAGGGAGAGGCCTGGTAGTACAGGGAACCATACAAGGCAAGTAATATACCCAAGTCAATTATAACGGTCTGAACCAGGACGAAGTGGAAACATTGGACTGGATTGACCAACAACTGGGGAAGCTCACGAAGGGGGAGGTCATCTGGGCTGGGGACCGTACAGGGAGCTGTTATCGCACCGTTCCCAGAGGGACAAGTTTATTACAGGGGATGAGCCTAACATGGAAGGTTGGGGATGTATGGAGTGTCAGAAACCGAGAGGAAAGTCAGTACACGCAACACTCCTCTGTCCATGATTCAGTGTTACGGTTAGATATTTTTTTGGTTTCACACACACTGATGGAAAGAATTACGAGGACAATGATCCTTGCACGCACATTGTCAGATCATGCTCTGGTCTTGATGACAGTCGAAATAGCAGGTCGAGAGAAGGGGAGGCCCCTATGGCATTTTAAGAGCGATAGCCTCACCAACACGTTGTTTCAAAATGGTCTGGCTGAGGCGATTGACAGGTTTTTCAAAGTTAATGTCGGCTCAGTGAGCTCAGCCAGGGTCTTATGGGAAAGCTTCAAGTGTGTGATAAGGGGAGAGTGTATATCAAGGGAATCCAGGGTACTACGACAAATTAGAAGGGAATTAGCTCTCAAAGAACACCATATACACACACTACAATCTGCATCGCCCACACCATCACACCCCGAAAAAGGGGAAATTCGAGAACACCTGACGGAATTTGAGGTGCTAGGGTTCGATTGAATGGCCAGCTCAAACCATATATTTCGTTCGAGAGGGGAACTCAGGAGGTGTGCCCTCTCTCGCCTCTATTGTTTGCCTTGGGAATTTGGGAATAGAACCCTTGGTGGAGAGAATTAGGGAATTTTATTTACACGGGGGGAGGGTGGGTTCACATGTACAATCACAGGTTGGTGATTTCGTTATATGCAGATGAGATGGTTCTGTTTGTCAAAGACCCTAAATACAACCTTGACCCAATAATGCAGGACGTGCATCGATTCGGTAACCTCTCGGGGTTAAAGGTAAACACAGAGAAATCTGCCCTGTTCCCACTGAGAGTGTGGAACAGTATAGGGATGGGTGGGGGTTTCAATGGCACACAGAATACACCCGCTACCTTGGGATTAACATAGCACGGGACAGGGAGGTGGCATATAAACGCAACTACCGAAACACAGTGGAACAGGCAAGGGCAGCCATGGACAGGTGAATGCACTTACCGCTGCATCTTTACGGAAGAACCTTGTTGGTTAAAATGACGCTACTTCCCAGGTTCCCCTATGTTTTCCTAAATGCTCCCATAACGGTACACAGAGAATATTTTTGGCAACTGAAAACAGTGGTTTTATGGTTTATATGAGCAGGCAAACAAGCTAGAGGCTCCTGGGATAAGCTGGTGGCACCCATGCATGAGGGGGCCTAGCGCTCCCGGATTTTGAAACATATTATAATGTGGCACACGCAGGGTTTCTCCTTTACTGGTTCAGTGAACGGAGGGACAGAGGGCACGTAGAGGTGAACAGGGCGGTTGCAGCACCATCAATCCTGCGATCCATCATTCTCACAGTAGACCATCTCGAGCACAATACATGATAGAGGTCACATGCAAAGCTTGGATCCATCTAGAACCTAAGTCCAGAGGGGATGTTATATACTCCCTAAGCTACCGGTAATGCATATACCCGGGGTTCCTGTTACAGCAGAGGCAAGCTTCGTCGCCCTGACGAAGCGATTAGGGATAGCATGCTTTGGAAACCTCTTTCCAAATGGGTCGTTCGTAACACTGGAGGAACTGAAGGATAAAGGGAACTCACAGCATTAGAGGTGTTCCAGTATTATAGGCTGACAGTAGCCATGCGGCAACTGTTCACCACACTCCCCAGGCAACCACAGATAGCACTAATTCTAGACGAGTTACTTCAAGGCGACTATGATAACAAGGTAACCTCATTAGTCTATGCTTCGAGCCTCACAGTAGGATAAGAAACTAAAGCCTCTCCCAGGAAGAAATGGGAGTTGTCCCTGGGGCGGGAGATCCCATAGGAAGTGTGGAGGTACTGCTGTGAGGTGACGAGGAAGGTGGCTATTAGTGCAAGGCTGAAGCTAATCAACTTCAAGTATCTGCACCAATTTTATTATACACCAGCCCGACTCAAAGGGTTCTTCCCGGACACTTTGGACAGATGTGTGAAATGTGACATGACCCCAGCTGATTTTTTTACACGTGGCATCGGTATGCCCCCCACACTGGCATTTTGGGAGCAAGTATTTGAAATGGTAAATGGCATAGTAGGGTGAGAGATAGAACCCAACCAATGGTGCTGTTGAGGTACACCAAACTTATCCCAAAAAGTACACACACAGAAACTAATAGGATTGATATTAATCCTGGATAAACAATGCTTAGCAATGATGTGGGTGGTGGGGGGGAACAGAAACCCACAGTGGAGCAATGGAGGGCTGACATACTATATTGCAATGACAAGGAAAATGAATAAAGCTCCCTAACACAGTGCCACGTGGGGCCCCTATATACAATAGCTGCTCGGACACACTTGAAACCCGGATGAAAGCCACACAAATCCCAAAAGACTAGAGAGACAATGGCGAAACACAGCGCTCACGCACCCGCAGCAAGATTAAGTTGCGATTTAGGGAAAATGACTACTAAGGAGGAAGAAACCAAACACTGAATGGTGAATAAATAGGCGGTATACTGGGCAAAGGGACCAAGGCTGATTCACCTGGGAAAATGATGTTGAACACTTGCGGGAAGGTGTTATTGTTGTTGTTGGCACTTCAGTGCTGGTAGTGTTTAAAAATGTCTATAAAAAGAAAGTTTTTAAAAAAAAGGTAAACTTTTTTTCTTGGTGCAAAGACGTGTTGCACCCCAGCTCTGTCTCGGCCCCGTTGTTTTAATGATTGAACGAGTGACTGCCGACAGAGCGTGAGGAGGTCCACGTGTGAGGATATCACACTGGCGACGAGGTGTACACGGAGCCCCGCCGTGCCTGCAAATTCTCAGTCCGCAGCTCGTGGTGTATCGTGTGACGCCACTGGTAGCACAGGACCCCACCTAGCCAAGGAGGTCTGCCACGGTGGGTGGAGCACGAAGGCACCCCACCATCCTTCCCTCTGGTGCGAGTGCCTCCACAGATTGGACGCACGCAGGCCCGTGGGCAGAGCAGCTGTGATGGCCCCCCCCCTCCCGCGTGGCGAGCATTCCGGGCGGTGGAGAACGGTTTCTCCCGCCAATGGCAACGAGTGGGAGGCCCAGCCCGCACACGCTGAAACACCGGCGGGTAGAGCAGAGACTCCCCGCTCACACATGCGGGGCAGTGGAGGAGCACTGGCCTCCCGCCAACGGCAACGAATACAGACGAGCGGTGGAGGCGCGAACCTCCCGCTCCAACGAACCACTTCAAAAGGGGTAAGAGCAAGCCTTTCACCCCCCCCCCCCCACAAGGCCCAGCAAGCCACATCGTGCACAAAGCATCATAGGCCCGCCGACACGTGGCACCGCGCCTGTTCCCCCCCCACATCATTTGGCGCTCAAAGGTACAGCACTGCAGGAAAGACCCGCAAGAGACTTACAAGCCGATACAGCGCCCCCTTCTGGCACCAAGGCTACTCCGCGCAAGGTCAAAAGAAAAACCTCCACCCAACTCATCCAAAGGGTGCGCAAGAACAACATCATCTCATGAGCAATTCCGAGGAAGACTCACTGACAATCCCAGTGACTCCAGTCACTGCAGGACACAGAAAAATGACAGACAGCAAATTCTGACCTCACTGACACCGGCACTCTTGGATCAAGGTGGAAGAGGTGGTTGAGGGATTTCGAAGTGTGTTTGAAAGCGGCAGGCACATTAGAAGACGAACAGAAACTCAACCTCCTTAGCCATGCCGTAGGACCAAATGTGCTAGACATCCTTGAAGAAATACCTGAAAACAACATAGACACCTACACGAAGCTAAAAACAACGCTCACGGAATATTTCACACCTCACACGAATGTGGACTATGAACGACACATATTCCACACTACTAAACAGAACAAAGGTGAAACCATAGATGCATTAGTCATGAGGCTCCGAGCAAAAATGAAGCACTGTGATTTCAAAAACTACTCCAATGAGGAGGCCCTCAGGTCACAAATCATAGTGGAATGCGAAAGCGCTGACTTCCGCAAACGACTGCTGCAACACCTTCGCAGCCTCGATGAAATTCTACGCCGGGAGCGATCTGACGCTGCCCTTGCAGCGCAAGTCGAAGGTTTGGATGAAATAAAGATCACCCATGGAAAACACGAGAGCCTCAACAAGCTTGAAGGGACAGCAAGAAACAGCGACCCTTTCTGCTACCGGTGTGGACATGAATACCCCCACGAAGGAGCGTGCCCCGCGATGGGTCAGAACTGCTCCGCGTGTGGTGGAGAAAATCACTACAAGGCTGTGTGCCTAATCTTCCGCAGCAAGATGAGAGGGGCGGGAAGAAACTACAAATCCACGCCAGAGCCGGAACAAAACCAGTTGGCTCCCCACCATCACCGGGGATTACACCAGCCCCATGAACAAGGGCGCTACAAATACAAACACCACGACGAACAACCAGAAAGGAGGCACGACAGAAGGGAATGCAGGGAGAGCAAGACCCAATCTTCCAAAACAAGGAGAAGACCCCGAAGGTATGTACGGTGCCTCATCGAACAATCACAGTCTGACAGCATGTCAAGCGCATCATCCGATGAGAGAGCACACCGAATAGATAGGCAACAGGAAACGCCATGGAAGAAGGGGTATCTATACGCCCTAGGAAATAGCACAGCAAAAGAACATAGCCCGATACTCAGAATACAAGTAAACCAGACGACAGCAGAACCAGACGACAGCAGAATTTCTAATTGACACAGGGGCAACTGTGAACGTAATCATAAATCTCTAGACCCCACAGCAAGTATAGACCAAGTCTTCCCATCACTATTCAAAGGCCTTGGAAAACTGGACAAACAGATCGAACTCCACATCGACACGAATGTCCCACCGGTAGCCCAACACTACCGGGGAATACCCATCAACATTCAAAAGCAAGTTGAAAACGAACTGACAAAATAGTTGGAAGCAGACATAATTGAGCCAGCGGAAGGCCCCACCCCATGGGTCTCGCCCATTGTACCCGTGCCCAAAAGAGACTCCCAAGACATCTGAATATGTGTAGATATGAGGAGACCAAACAAGGCCATTCTAAGGGAACGCCACCATGCCCCTAGTATTACCGACATGGTGCATCTCTTGAATGGAGCAACCGTGTTCTCAAAACTGGACCTCAACAAAGGGTATCACCAGCTGGAACTGTGCAAGAGCTCTCGATACATAACCACGTTTGCTACCCACCTAGGACTTTTCCGTTACAAACGACTAAGTTTTGGCGTGTCGTCCGTGGCTGAAATCTTTCAAGCGGAAATTCACAACGTTATCAAACACGTACCGAACTGTTTGAACTACAGCAACGACATTCTGGTTTTCGGTCAAAATCAAGAGCAACACGATGACACGTTAATGAGAGTGTGCATGGCTTTGGAAGATGCACGGCTCACATTAAATGAGGATAAATGTGAATTTCGCAAGAAGACACTCCGTTTCTTTGGACACATATTTTCCGAGAAGGGAATGACACCAGACCCAGAGAAAGTCAGTGCGCTCCGAGAAGCCAAGCCGCCCACCACCACCTCGGACCTCAGGTCATTCCTGGGCCTCGCAAGTTACTGCACCAGGTACATAAGAGATTTTGCCTCCATCAGCGAACCCCTCTGAGCGCTCACCAAGCTCAACACAGACTTCACATGGTCACCCCAGTGCCAAGAGGCGTTTCAAGCCATCAAGGACCGCATCTCCGACGCCCGAAACATGGCATATTTCGACCCCAAGCGAACGACAGAACTCATTGTCGACGCCAGTCCAGTTGGTCTAGGCGCTATACTAACACAACTTGATGACAGAGGGAAAGCGGAAAACACATAGTATCTTATGCCAGTCGAAGCCTCTCCAAAACCGAGCAGGCCTACTCTCAGGCAGAGAAGGAAGGTCTGGCAGTAGTCTGGGCCTGCGAACACTTTCATTTATTCCTGTATGGGAAACCTTTTGTAGTTGTAACGGACCATCAGGCCCTCACCTTCATCTACGGCAACCCTCAGGCAAAAATGCCACCCCGGATAGCCCGATGGGCACTTCGACTACAGGACTATCAATTTACCATCACACATAGACCCGGAAAAGAGCAGAACCCAGCAGATTTCCTCTCGAGACATCCAAAGGACACATGCGGACCAGAACCATCCATAGCTGACCACTATATAAAGTATGTCATCCACAGCAACACGCCGCAAGGACTCGACATGGATCACATAACTCGTGAGTCCAACACTGACCAAGGAATACAAGTCATTCTACGATGCCTAGAAACAGGGCGATGGAAGCACGCCAAACAAATCTGAGAAACGATGAACGAAGATGTCAAGCAGGACATCACATGCTTTCTAGCCGTGAAAGAGGAACTCGCAAAATCAGATGAAGGGCTACTGGTGAAGGGCACAAAGCTTGTGATACCGCGCAGCTTGCGGCAGAAGGTACTGGAACTCGCCCATGAAGGACACCGAGGGATCGTATCTACCAAAAGGATGCTAAGGCAGAAACTATGGTTCCCGCAACTGTACATGTCGGTAGAGGAACTATTGCAAGAATGCCCCACCTGTGCGCTCTTAAAGCCACACACCTCCCCGGAACCCCTGAACATGACCGCACTGCCCGAAGGGACATGGGAAGAGATAGCCGTTGATCACTTTGGGCCCATGGAAGGAGGAGAATACATTCTGGTAGTCGTGGACGAATATTCAAGATACCCTGACCTACAGATAGTCCTGTCCACATCAGCACATCATACCATACCAGCCCTAGATCGGATGTTCGCAACATATGGAGTACCCAAGGTAGTAAAGTCCGACAATGGACCTCCATTCACAGGACAAGACTTCCAGAGATTCGCAGAATTTATGGGTTTTAGGCACAGAAAAGTGACACCTATGTGGCCACAGGCCAATGGGACAGTTGAGAGGTTCATGAGCAACATTAAACGCATCACACAAATTGCTCGCATCACCGGAGAACCTGTCGAAAAGCTGCTATATCAACTCATGCGAGACTACAGAAACACGCCACATAGCACCACGGGGAAAACACCATCAGAAGTGATGTTCGGGCGAACAATAAGAACACGGATACCACATGTGGCGGTTGAGGAAGATCGATATGAAAAGGACACTGAGATGAGAGAAAAGGATAAACTCATGAAGGAGAACATGAAAGAGATAGCGGATACCACCCGACGAGCCAAAGCAAATGATTTGGCACCGGGAGACATGGTGATAGTCTGACAACCTCAACATCGAAAAAACATAGCTCCATTCAGCGAGGAACCACTCATCATTGTCAAGAAAAAGGGATCACTCATCCCTGCAGAGGGAGACCGCAAGTCCATAACGAGAAACTCATCTCACTTCAGACGGATGCCGAGAGCCCCAGTCTTAGGTGACACAAACGGGAGCGATGACTTCACTCTATGGAATGCTCCTTATGAGGGAGACAGAGAAGACGCTGAGGGACACATGGCTTCAGGGTCCTGGATAGACCCGTCAACCAGAACTGAGTGTTGGCCGACGAGGACAAGGAAAAAGCCCCAGCGCCTCATTGAGGAAATTAACTGACCTGGATTTAAGGTTTAGTGACGGGAGGGTGTGATGTCGCTACTCTTATCTTCGCTGGAGGCCAAGTCCTCTTTTTGTGTTTGTGTTGCCTGTGGGCTGCGACCCACGTGTGTTGAGGGGCGGGGTTACCGCCCGAAGTTAGTTCGAGCCTGGGAGCTTCATGAATAAAGACGTGTTGCACCCCAGCTCTGTCTCGGCCCCGTTGTTTGAATGATTGAACGAGTGACTGCCGACAGAGCGTGAGGAGGTCCACGTGTGAGGATATCACACTTGGAATATTACATCCCCCATAGGTAGTTGTCCCAATAACTACTCGTAAACAGGGCCCCAGGACCTTTGGAAGAAGATACACTTAAGGAATACCATCAGAATTATTAATGGCACCATGACGAAAGCAGACCCAGAATCATTGCGTTGACATGCCGAAAGACGTCAATGAAGCTTTCCAGCTGATACTTAAAACCTTACAGGGTAAACAAGATACTGCTAAACTGTAATGAAAGCAAAAATGTTAGTGCTCTATTTATTTTATTTTATTGATTTATTTGTAAATTTATAACAGCGCACATAGCCCATGGGCATCTAGGCGCTAGTACCAGAATGCTAGAGAAGGAGAGGGGGATGGAGGCAGGAGGTGAGGAGATAGATTGTCAGTTGAAAGGGTATGCCTTGAGCTGCTTTCTGAAGGCATTGTAAGATGGTTTGCCTGGTAAGTGGGAAGGTAGCTTGTTCCAGAGGTCAGGTGTGCGTACTGGGAAGTTGGCACCACCTGCTCTAGACCACTTGAACCCAGGCGTGGCTAGGCAATGTTTGTAAGAAGATCTAGTAGGTCTTCCTGACAAGTTATTTTTTATTTTGTCCGCTAGGCAGCATGTTGCATCGTTCGATAGACTGCGGTGGGTTCTGTCCTTGACTGGGAGCCAGTGGACAGTTTTTCTAGCCTCAGAAATATGGTCCATTTGCCAATGTCAAGTGCAACCCTGAGGGCATTGTTTTGGATTGTAAGTTTACAGAGATTCTTTTCGGAAGTGCCACAGAGTAGGGAGTTGCAGTAGTCCAGTTTCGACCCTATGAATGTCCTGGCCACTTCGAGTCGGTTTGTGGTGTTGAGAAAGGATTTGCTGGCATTGATGAGCTTAATGGCCTAAGCAGATGATGATGCAAGGTGGTTGACCTTGCGGGACATGGTCAAAGAGGAGTCGAGGTAGATGCCAAGGGTTTTGATGGAGGAGGTGACAGCAATGTTGTGGCCATCAATGATGAAAGATTTGTAATCCTGTGGTAGTTTTGCCCTCTGTTTTATCATCTTTGAGACAGAGGCTATGTGTGGCCATCCAGGATTGGATAGCTTTGTGGATGGAATAGATTTTGAGGGTGTCCTTAGAGTGGTCGCCAGTGAGGAGGTGTCATGACCCATAGAACTTGCCCCTTCTGGACTTCCTGGTCCTTATAGCGACAGGGCTTGTATTCCTTGTTACTCCCAACATGGCCGTGCCAAGTGACTTGCCTCGCACCAGCCTTCACGTTGCACACGGCACGTTCTATAAATTGGCCACGCCCCCACGGCCCCGTGCGTCTCAACGCTATCATTAGGTAGTGACTTGACGTGTGTGTGCTGTTTGGCGAATCCACTATTCCTAGTTTCCTGGTTCCTTCTTCATTCCTTTCACCCCTTCCCTCTAATTCTGCTCCTGGAATCCTCTTCCCTAGTGACATCCTGGAACTGCGACCTTCCCGGAACTCTGAACGCGCTCTGCAGCTGGACGAGACTCGAGCGAGCCTATACAAGACCCGATCCGTCCACAAGAAGAATCCTACCGCGGAACAGAGCAAGAAGCGATCCCAGGTGAGACGGGGGGAGATTTATGACAGTTTAAGACGCCAAACGACCGACACTGATACTGCTATGGAGAAAGCAGTCCAGGACCTTATGCGTGGCATGCAAGAACTCACAACTGAAGTGCAGAACTTAAAAGCTGAGAATGCTGCGTTAAAACAGCGTGTTTTGTCTCGCGACCCCACTAACAAGGATAGTGATAGACAAATATGATGGCTCGGCAAAATCCTTACGTGGATTCCTGGATTCCTGCTTGGTGCATTTTACTTTTAAGCCCTATTATTTTTCAACTTCCAGGGCGAAGGTGGGCTTCATAATCTCGCACCTCACAGGGAACGCGTTGACCTGGGCCACTCCCTTAGTCAACTCAGGAGATGCCCTCCTGGATGATTATGATGGATTCATTCAGGCACTCAAGACTATGTTCCACCGCCCAGAACAGGTTTTTAGTGCTCAGGAACGGTTACTTGATTTCCGACAGGGATCTCAGGATATGCTAACGTACGTTACTAGATTCAAACAACTGGCCAAGGAAGCAGATTGGTTCTCAGAAGCAAGTTTCACTCTATTTCGAAGGGGTCTAAACGAGGATATTAAGGACGAATTAGCCAGGGTGGCTCGTCCTAGCTCATTCCAGGCTCTTATGGATCTAGCCATGCAAATAGACTTCCGAATCCAGGAAAGAAAGGCTGAAAGAAGAAAGACCAAGATACCCTTTCAAAAGAATTCCCTTGAGACTTCTGTAAAAACCGATCCTGCCCCAACCCCTGACATAGATCCGGAAACCCATGCAAATAGGAGCCTTCTGCGGGCTCATTTCCCCACAAGAAAGGATGAGAAGGATCCACACGGGCCTGTGCATGTATTGTGCCTCGGATAAACACCTTGTTAGAGAATGCCCTCTAGCCCCTCCATGGCGTTCGGGAAATGCCAGCTCCCGATCCTAGATGGAGCGAGGTGTCGGGAGAGAAATGTTTGCTCCACATCAATTCTTTCTTGAACTCTCCTGGACAAAACAATTTGGTGATACTACAGGCCTTCCTGTCGCCCTCCAAGAACAAGACCTATCCCATTCTGGCCTTGGTGGACTGCGGAGCTATGGGAATTTTCATTGATCAAGACTGGGTTGTTAGTCATCATATTCCGTACGAGACACGAAACACCATGCAGCCGGTGGAAGCAATTGACGGAAGACCCCTCTCTTCAGGACCCATAAGCCTGCAGACTAAAGAGATCCAACTTTCCATAAACCATCATCAAGAGCGGATTACATTCGACATCATTAAGTCAGCCCATTACCCCATGGTTTTGGGTATGCCCTGGTTACAAAAGCACAATCCGTATATCAATTGGACAGCAGGATCATTATTCCTGGGCTCAGAGTTCTGTATGTCCCACTGTCTATCCCTGGATCCCTCCTCGACACCTCCTAAAGAACCACCAAGAGACCAAAAAACACCACTCATGGTTTCCAATATCATACAAGTTGCAGAGGCCTATCAGGGATATGCTGATGTATTTTCTACTGCCATAGTCCAAGCCTTACCCCCTCACAGGCCCGAAGACTGTGCCATAGATATATATCCCTCAGCAGTAATTCCCTTCGGCAGAATGTTCATTCTTTCCAAACCTGAGAAAAAGGCCCTTCAGGAATACCTAGACACCAATCTTGAAAACGGCACCATAAGACCCTCGAAATCTCCAGCGGGTGCTTCGTTGTTCTTCGTTCCCAAGAAGGATACCAAGGAACTCAGACCTTGCCTCGACTATCGAGGCTTAAATCAATGCACCCTCAAAGATCGGTACCCACTGCCCCTGATCTCGGATATCCTGGAAGCTGTGAGAGGCGCCGTAATATTCACGAAATTGGATCTCCAAGGTGCCTACCACTTAATCCGTGTCCAGGAAGGAGACAAATGGAAAACAGCCTTTAGAACACCCTTTGGTCACTATGAATATCTCGTCATGCCCTTTGGACTAGCTAATGCTCCTGCAGTCTTTCAGCGTTTTATGGATAAGGTGTTCTCTGAATTGTCTATCTGGATGACATATTGATTGTTTCCAAGGATCCTCTAAAGCATGAAGAACATGTAAAGGCAGTACTACAACGACTTTGTGAACACAAACTTTTAGCCAAACCCGAAAAATGCTTGTTTCACGTTACTTCTGTTCACTACCTAGGATTCATCCTTAGCCCAGAAGGAATTGGTATGGACCCTACCTTTTCTGAGATCGTTCAGCCGATCGTTGCTCTCTTGAAGAAAGACACTCAATTTATCTGGTCTACACCGCAAGATAAAGCATTCCAATGATTGAAAACAGAGTTCACGCAAGCCCCCATCCTGGCCCAACCCGACATAAATCACCCATTCCTAGTGGAAACGGATGCCTCTAACTATGCCATAGGAGCGGTCTTGAAACAGGAACTTGAGGATAAACTGGAACACCCCATTGCTTACCTTTCACAAACCCTGACTACCAGCGAGACACACTATCCCGTCCTGGAAAAGGAACTGTTGGCCATCCGCCAAGCCTTCACTGAATGGCGACACCTACTTCTGGGTGCTAGATATCCAGTTCAGGTCCGCACCGCACAGACCATCGGAATCTCCAAATTCTACAGTCATTGGAGTGCAGGAACAGTCGTCAGGCGCGTTGGGCCTACTTCTTTGCCAAGTACCAAATTCCAAATCACTCATGTTCCCAGATCACAAAACATGATTGCTGACGCCTTATCTCGACGTCCTGACTACGTAGACACTGAAGACAAGGCCTATCCTAAGATGTTTCTCCACACTATCTTTGTAGCTGAAGCAGTCAACCTCCTGGAAGAAATCTGAGTGCAAACCCAGTCCTCTGACCTCTTGGAGGATATTTCAAGGAAGAATCCATGGAATCTAAGAGTTAAGGAAGGATATTTATTCAAGGACAATGCACTGGTCATTCCTACGCAGAAATTACAACAAAGGATAATAAACCTCTGCCATGATACCCTTCACTCCGGTCATCGTGGTATAACTAACACCCTCCGTCTTATACAAAGACAGTTTTGGTGGCCTGGAATGAAGACTGACGTACAACAGTACATCAAGGCTTGTGCTATCTGCGGTCAAAACAAACATGATAACAAGAGACCGGCGTGTCTTCTACTGCAACCATCGCTGCCAACAAGACCATGGGAATTTATTGCTACAGACTTCATTGTTCATTGTGGAATTACCACCTTCCCGAGGATACACGACCATCATGGTAACCATAGACTTGTTCACTCATATGGCTCATTTTACACCTTTGTATAAACTACCATCCTCCTCAGAACTTGCTGGAATCTTTCTGGAACACATTTTCCGTCTTCATGGACTTCCTTCCAAGATCATATCGGACCGAGGACCTCAATACGTCTCACAATTCTGGAAACATCTGTGTCGTATTCTAGGGATCCAACGCGCTCTCTCATCAGGTTATCACCCACAAACCAACGGAGCCACGGAACGTGTAAATCAAACTCTGGAGCAATATCTTTGTTGTTTTGCCACCAAGGTTCAGGATGACTGGTCTCTCCTCATACCCCTGGCCGAGTTTGCCTACAACAATTCTGATCACTCAGCACTCAAGGTCAGCCCTTTCTATTGTAGTCAAGGTTTTCACCCGTCCGTTTTACCTTCTGTTCTTCCACATCCCACTCCAGTACCTACTCTTGACTCATGGATTCAGACTCTCATCAACATACACAAGGAAGCCAAGGAACAATTGAAAGAGGCCCAGACACGCACTAAGCATTATGCGGACTCCAAAAGAAGACCAGCGCCTTCTTATTCTGTTGATGATCAAGTCTGGTTGTCCTCGAAACTATTACCGCGACATCTACGGCCAAACAAATTAGCCCCTCGGTACTATGGACCATTTACCATAAAGGAAATCATCAATCCTGTCTCATTCCGACTCAAGCTACCTGACTCCTGGAAGAAAATACATCCAGTCTTTCACACTTCCCTATTGAAACCCTACATCCAATCCACCCGAAAATCCTGCAGACCCAGTCCTGTTGTTGTGGACGATCAGCTGGAATATGAAGTGTGCAGAATATGCGATTCCATGTATAAATGGGGTCGACTTCAATACCTGGTTGAATGGAAGGGATATCCTCCTAGCGAGAGAACCTGGGAACCAGTTTCTAACTTAAATACTCCTCGATTGCTTAGAAGATTCCATCTCATACACACGGGCAAACCTGGTGGAACAGGTCTTCGGAGAAGGCATGCTGTCATGACCCACAGAACTTGCCCCTTCTGGACTTCCTGGTCCTTATCGCGACCGGGCTTGTATTCCTTGTTACTCCCAACATGGCCGTGCCAAGTGACTTGCCTCGCACCAGCCTTCACGTCGCACACGGCACGTTCTATAAATTGGCCATGCCCCCGCGGCCCCGCGCGTCTCAACGCTATCATTAGGTACTGACTTAACGTGTGTTTCCTGTTCGGCAAATTCACTATTCCTAGTTTCCTGGTTCCTTCTTCCTTCCTTTCACCCCTTCCCTCTAATTCTGCTCCCGGAATCCTCTTCCCTAGCGACCGCTACTTTTTTCCTGGACATCCTGGAACTGCGACCTTCTCGAACTCTGAATGCGCTCTGCAGCCGGATGAGACTCGAGCGAGCCTATACAAGACCTGATCCGTCCACAAGAGGAATCCTCCCGCGGAACAGAGCAAGAAGCGATCCCAGGTGAGACGGGGAGATTTACGACAGGAGGATGAGAAACTGGATATCGACCGCATAGTTTGTGTAAGAGATCCCAAGGACATTGAGGTGGTTGAACAAGTGCTTAGTATACACATTGTAGAGGGTAGGAGAGACACAGAAGCCTTGGGGTACCCCGCAGGATGTAGGTGTTGGTTTGGCAGCAGCCTCTATGGCAAATACTTGCAAGGATCTATCGTTCAAGAATGAGGCGACTCATTTGGCATTTTCCATGGAGAAGTGGACTGAGGAGGCGAGGGTATGACAGAGGACCTTGTGGTCAACGAGGTTGAACGCCGCTGAAAGATCGAGTAGTAAGAGCAGAGAGAGGGTGCCCTGGTTGTTGGCGTGATCAAGCTTTTTAAAGTCTAGGAGGGCTGTTTCGGTCTTGTGCTTTGGACGGAAACCTGATTGACGAGTCCCCAGAATGTGTTAGTGTTGTAGGAAGGACTGGATTTGTACATAGGCAACACTGTCCATGATTTTTAGGAGGAAAGGGACCGTTGTAATGGGTTGATAATTGGTGGGGATGGCAGGGTCGAGGGTGGGGTTTTTCCAACAGCGGTGAGATCCAGGATTCTTTCAGTGCAGGTGGGACGGTACAGGAGGCAAAGGAGGAGTTAATAATGGGAGCAATGAGAGGAAGTAAAGGGTCAACAGATTCCTTGAGCAGGGAGGCTGGGCATATGTCCTCTTTGCAACAGGATGGTTTGATGAGACAATTATTGGGTTGTACTAATAGTACAAGGCTGGAAGTAGACACAGAGCATTTCTATTTTCCGACCATTACACTGCCCCCTTTCCAGATGCAGCTTGTCACAGTTCCAAAATGCTCTAAACTCAGTTGCCAATCATAAAAGCTGGAAAACAAGTTTATTATTTTAACACGTTAAGTGCTAACGACGAGCATGCTCGTCCTATTTGCATAGAAATGCATAGAGCTCGCTATTTAGCAGTAAGGGTAGAAAGCAGGTCCGGGAGGTAGTTTGCACACATAACAAAGGTTTAGAACCTTTTCATTCTTACTGGCATAGCCATTCCCTTTTCGATAAGGAGTATGTATGTTCTCACTCTGAATACATTTCTGTAGCAATTCTCAAGATGGGGGTAGGCAGCTTAATAGACAGTTATGGATCCAGATGCAACGAGATATTTCAAATCTGCTCTGCCACACATGACAATTGTTTCGATGGTGCAAGATTTTTGTGTATTGTATAAGCCTGACTTTGGTGTCTATGCTGATTTCTCGCGGAAACATCTGTGCCTCCACCGATTCTTCAGATTCCAAAGGGCCCACCACCCTCTCCCACCTCTCTCGCAGGCGGGCTAGGTCCTGGGCCCCAAATGCAGTAATCACTTGGTACAATGTTGATGTGGGTTTCACCAGGATCCTAGCCTGGAGGACATTCACCTCGAAGGGGGAGCACTTAGGAATGTCTGTGAGCCTCTGGAATTGGGCACGGAGGGCGTGTGTCAATTGTATGTCTCTGTATATATCTCCAGGGGGCAGACCGAACCCCTCTCTTATCGTCCCAAATGTTAGCAGATGTCCATCCTGTACGACATCCGCCAAGGTCTGTATACCCCGGTCCTCCCAGCTGGGAAAATGGCCCATTGTCATGACCTCCGGGATGTACCTGTTATCCCATAGAGGTTGGCCCAGTGTCGGTCGCCCACGAGCACGTCTACCCACACAGTGCGGGTTTGGCGTATCATCCCCAGCATGCCGGACACTACAATACACTGTCCGGTCCGTACAGGGCCCAGAGGGGCGATCGCTCGCCCATTCATCTGACAGGGTATGCCCGGTCCCCCCTCCTCTGTACTACACTCACACACAAACTATCAGATTAGTGCCACCTTCTAAATCATTGTAATGCTACTTAAGTCAGTGTCAGTCACACTCCCGTCATAAACATGGAAGTCGCATGAGCACAACCCTCCTACCTAGATTGTCCCGGGATGCCTGAATGTGGAACAAACAAGCCACGCCACCGCCAGACCAGCCAATACTTGAATTTATCAAGTCTGTCATGTGAAAGACAGGGTGAACTGGGAGATAAGATCACGCTGGTAGAGTGTGACTGACCATTAAAAAGTATTAGCACCTGGAGATCGTTATTTACTTCCTGTCAGCTAATCAGAATGTTCAGAGTGCAGTCAATAACTACTGGTATTAACTGCCTTGTGAACATTCTGACTTCCAAGAAAGACATGGAAATATCAAACCAATTTTCATGCAGGATTTTTTTTCAACAATACACTTCCACTCGAGGAGGACCTATTTTTACCTTGCTGAAACATTCTATTCAACACACCAAAGAGCAATCTAAAACTTGGAAGAATGCTTTTTCTTTCTTATAGAGGAACCGTTTACTTTATTTTTAATGTTTTTTTATTGTAGTTTTCAATGCAAAATAGTCAAGATCTGGGCATAGCCCCACACATGTGAAGCCACAGCAGTGCATACCTTAACTCAATGAACCATCAAACACTTGACACCTGGGGCAACCTGAAAGTCTTCTTTATAAATAGGGGGATTGCAGCTACAAAAAGGAAAACTTAAATCTAGGCGGGAGAGGTCTCCTTATCTTTCCCTTCGCTATTTAAAGCAGTCCATATGGTCCTTAACCTCAAGTATCAGATCTTCTTTAGCTCTCGGAAGGGCAGTTGCTCCAGCACAAAGGGGACACATCTTTCCATCACCAGTCATATATTCCAACTGCGTCATTCTCGATCCCTGAACAGTCCAGGTGAGGATCCATTTTATTGTCTTTCTATCTCCCTGCTGAGAAAACCCACTCATCTATACTAATAGTATATGCTCCCTGGCTACAACATCCCCTGCATGCCAACCGCAAACCACTAAACAAATCAATTAATACAATCAATTTCTCATCTTCCATCCTTAACATCAATAATATCTATACTTATCTGGTAACGTTTACACCTCGACATCCATAAAGGAAAAAATATGCAAGCAAAACGCTTGATGTGTCCTATTGCTACCAGTTGTTGCAAGCAACCATTCACCAGGACCTCTACCCCTCATCCCTTGTCCATGTTTATTGCTTCTCTGTCTGGTATCGATTTTAGCAGCTCCTCAGCTTCTTCAGCATCCCAAAATATGTACTCCTTGTCTTTCCAGGTGACTCTTAGCTTGGCTGGCCAGCGGATCCACGCTTTCGCACTTCGAGCAATAAATGATTTTTTAAGAACATTCAATCTTTTCCTCTTTTTCTCAGTCGCTGCCACCAAATCCGGGAATAGGAGAACACTGCATTTCTGGCAGTCAATTGGAGGCAAATTCGATTGGCTCATCCCCATCTACTCCAGGAAGGAGACCAATTACTCTGATTTGTTTGGCTCTCACTGCATTCCCCAGGTATTCAAGCCTGTTTTCCATGCCCCCATTACCTTTAATATATGCTTCCAACTCCAGTGTCATGGGCATCATTTTAGAGATCATTTGGGAACATTGTTGGTCTAGCTCATTTGGCAAAATGGAAGCACTCTGGATTGCGGTTTTATGGACTAGTGCTAAACATCATGGCAGAAATATCCCTAAAACGAAAGTTAATCTCCTCTGCGTTCCCTCAATATTCACCTAAAAAAATAAAAAAGGTCCCCCAGAGAGGGAGCACAGACATCGGATAATAACATGAAAATGATTGATCCAACCTTATGAGCAAACAGAAGTCAGTAACAAAGAAGTAAAATAGAATAGAAGAATGATTGCTTCTGGTACCTCACATTGTGAGTGCTGCTGACTCCACACTATCAGCACGCTCCATGCTGCTTCCACCGTGGGTGCTTGCTGCTGGACCTTCACCTCTGGGTCAAGTTAGCTTTCGGGTTGGGCTCCAAATACGGATGACCCCTCTGAGTGCAACTGGCTGCCTACTCTGAATACTATCCCACTCTCATTTGCTACACCTCACTCCGTAAGAGCGGCACTCGCCAACTCTCAATATTCAAGCTCCTGCTTTCTCTTTGGGTGCTGCTGGCATCACACTCTGAACTCTACTAACCACTTGCTCTGGGTGCACCTGAATGAGTGGATCTTGCTGATGTTTTAGGTAATATTAAAGGTATTAGATGCAGACACGGTTTGATTTACACTTTACTTTTTGCCAGCCGACATCCATGTAGTGTTTCATTAAGCCTTGAAAGTTCTAATTGATATCGTCATCACACTGGGTAACCTTCTGATCCACCACCTTAATATCATTAATCTCCCTCTTCACTTTCCATAAAAGGCTTTGCATCCAGCCTCTCAACCTCCCAATATCGTCTAATGGCAACTGTGCTCAATGCATTTAACCTCCCTTTAAGCTATGCACCTTAAGTCCTCTAAAGTCTGTACTTCATCTCAGCAAGTATGTTCTTGTCACTCATGGAGCCATATAGAAACATCAGCCAATGGAGATATGTGGAGGTAAGAATGTTGGGGCATTAGGGACTGGTTCTTTCTCTTGGCACTAGTACTGAAAGGGGCTACCCCTCGCACCATTATTCTTCAACATCTTTTTGGAGCTACAAGCACAAGTCTTGTATCGCTCTGTGGCTACTCAATTTAAAAGTTGTGTGGATGGGGGATCATTGCCTCCTTCTTGGGGTTGGGGAGAGGCAAACATATCCTCATCCTACTCCACCCAGTGAATGGTTAAGAGTCAAGCCGCCAAGTGAAGAGCACTTTGAGACTCTGCATACTCGTCCCATTGAACGGTTAAGATTCAAGACAAGTGAAGAGCCGTTAAGGACCCAATATACTTGTGTCAGTGAACTGACACAAATTAAGGGAAGTGAATGGAGAAAGAAACATATAGAGCATCACAGCATTCAAATATAAATGAAGAAAGTAACAGAGACACTGCAAATTGTTATTAAGGATATGGGTCAAAAACCTCATTTGGTAAACTAAGTGACTTTCGTCCTGGGAGAAAAGGGGATAACCCGGAGATGAAAGATCCCCCTAGAAGAAATTATTCAAGAAACCACAAAGAACTATTTAAGAATAACTTACTGAAGCTTAGAAGTCTTGTCCAGGAGAAGGCAGTCATGCTCCTAGATTTCTTTTTGTTGTTTGGCTTTGAAGTCGGGTCAGCGTAGATTAGCTTTGGGACAGAGGATGGACTATTGCTTTGGACTACACTATTGACGACGAGCACCTAGTTGGTTTTGTGTCAGATAGGGAAAACCCTTAGAATAGGGACAGAAATTCTTTTTCTTATCAATTAAATAAAGAAAAACATTTTGTTTGGAAATGTCACCATTTGGTCGGTCTCCTTCTCTTGGCCTCCCACAAGGGCCACATTGTACTTAAAACAAAGTCAGTGGCTCCATCTCATACAGCAGAGGATAATCAAATGTAGGCAACATTTTATGAGAGGTCCCACAGCAATCAACTGTCCAGCAAACGTATGCACAGTTTTCTCCAGCACAATGATCTTGGTGACAGGAGCAATCGAAAAACACCTTTTCCAACCGATCAGCACAGTCTGTGCTTGAAAGATCAGCATGCCAGTTGGCAGTCACAATCCTAGGTCAAAGGTCCTGAGCTGTGACTCTGGCATGAGTCCAATCATCATTTCACCAATATTGTCCCCTAGTGAGTGAAAGACTAGATTTGTGCCTCCGCTCGAATGGAGGGTTTGGCAACTTTTCCAGGACAAAATTAAGTAACCTGGAAGGTGAGTACCACACATGTAAACAGCCCCGCCCTACGCACACACACATACGTACCAACACCCACACATTGACATGGAACTATACTGCACATACCACCCACACGCTGCAGTCGCATAGCTTCCTAGTGCATACCAAACACACATGTGTGTCCACAGCAATACACAAGGTCATATCAGCCAAAGCCTGATGTGTCAGTTTAAGGAGTTTTATTCTAATTTTTAACGGTCATTGCACAGGAAAACAAATAACTCTGTAACTGTGGCAAAACTCCAGACTAAATTCCAATGTCTTGATGTCCTCTTACACTTTCTCTCATCTGTTATTCCAAACAAAATCTTCTGGTAATAAATAATAGTCTCAATCAAAACTGTCTTCCCCCAGGAAATGTCCAGATTGCTTCTCCTCCCCTACCTGCTTTTAATTAAAATGTGGGACTTGCTCTCTCTCACTCTGGAGTACAGCTTACACAGTCTCAAAGTTATAATTTCAAAAGAGAATGTTCTCACGCTCAACAGTCTCATTATAAGGTTTCAGAGGATTTCGGAGCACCTCTCCATCACTTACAGTCTACTAAGCTTCCTTCAAAAGTCCACCGGCTTAAGAACAGCTGCTCGTGAAATACCACCACCTCCACTCTCCTGACATCTCCTGTACATTTTGCTGTGTCACAAGTCACTAAAAGGAAGGAGTTTCTGGCTGACCTGGCTTGACACAGAGTCAACTGGTTTTGCTTGCCTTGTTTTCACTGAGGGGCCTAAGAGAGCCTAATCTTCCTCTCCTGGAGTTCTGACTTCCAATATCTGCAGCACCTCTACTCCAGTTTTGGACCATACCATACTCAACCCCACTCCATTTGTTTATTTCTCCATTCAGCAAGGGTCTGACCTCTTAGGATTGGGGCCTCACCAATACCCCCTGTCTCAAGCTTAGTGTGCCCTCGCATTCTGTCCTGCTCTCGCTACCTATGACAATGCAAGCTCTTTGTCTGTTTGCTTGGATCCCAAATTCCTCCGGTTGTCTTCCTCCCCCACCACATGATATCTGTCTTCATGGCTCAATATGTCTTCCCTCCCCTCTGGTCTCTTCTGCCAGGTATCTGAACAGGTTTCTTCTTGTGCCAACTTTTTCTATCCTATCACCTTCTGATCTCTTTACTAATCACCTTCTGATATTTCTCCGACCATCTCCAGATGTTTTTCCACCTTAGATCTTATTTTGTCTTTCTACAATCAATCGGTGACGTTTCTATCCTAACACCTAATCTCTTTACTAATCACCTCCTGATCTTTCCCTCCTACTACCACCTGGTCTCTTTTCCTAATATCTCCTGATGTTATTTCAACCACCACCTGGCGTTTCTCTTTTACCATCTCCTGTTTCATCTCTATATCTAGTCGCCAGCATCCTCTGCTCTCCCCTGTCTCTATTCATTCTCCCCCCACTGTTTCCTTCCTGAACCGCCATCTTTCTCCAAACTCCTGCCACAACATCTTCCTCAGAATGCTCTACCTCTTCCCTCCTAAGGGTTTGCAGGGATATGACGTTCTGCAGGCATTGGATCAGGTGTTCCCAAGTTGTTAAGAGATGTTTTAAAGGCTTGTAGACCGCTGCCTTAGAAGCCCAGTCCATCATATTGAACAGAACAGCGGTGCAACTTTCTACTGCTGCTATATTCCTGAAGCTGAGACAGACAATTGTGCATCTGTTACAGGGAGACAGTAATGTTTTGGTTTAGCTTGTGGCTGTCACCCAACACATGTCGGGGACTAAGTAAAGCTGACCAGGGGTCCCTCCCCATACCACACTGAGGGTCCTTATCCACTAGCTTGGGGAGGTCTCCTTCCCCCTTGGCCACCCACTAAAAGCCCCCAGAGGCAGGCGACTTTGTCACAGCATAAACATCCACTCCCCCTGCATCCCGCCCCACAGCAATCCATCACCTGACTGACACACCACCCTTAGACTTGCACTGCACGCATGCAGGAGCGCACAAGCACACTGCCCTACCACTGATAAAATACACAAGCCCACAGTACTACACACACTCACACATGCTGTCCTAGCACTGCATACACACACACATAATGCCACAGCACCAAATGTCCACACACACACACACACACACCACCGCCCATAGCACTACAGAAACATACACACAATCACTACAAACCTCCCACTAGCCCTTCCCCCATAGAATCTGACCTTGCAGTGGTAATCAGGTACACTGCAATCTAGGTATACTATGATTTCTGGTGCCCATAAGGGTGTCTGGGTTTACTGTAATACGCATGAATAATTGAATGTGGCCCTGCCATGCTAAATTATTCTCATGCCAATAGGGCCTAAAAGTATTTAATCTTAATGTCCTTAAGTGGGTATAATGGAATCTGGCAAAGCTTTGTTAACTGGGCTTAATGGAATGTGGTATAGCTGTGCTGACGAGGCATAACTGAACCAATCATTGTTATACTAACTGTGCAGAGCCTTGCCAATAGTGTGAGTAACATGAGCGCAGGTATCAAGGGTTTTGATACCAACATCTGGTAATGGTACAGGTACCCTGGAATTTGACAACAAAGGATTGGACTGGTGGAAGTTCTGGGGCCTTTTATAGTGTTATTGGTATATGATAGCAAGAGCTGACATATTATGAGAGCACGAGAGCACATAATGCCAATAGCTGATAAATGATGGATCTTCCTGATTGTAATATGGTAAAAGGTGCGAGTACCTGGGCATATGATGGGAATACAATGTTTATGCATTAGCAAAAGTTGCTTCGTCAGTGCTTGGTTTAGACTGACAGCAGAAATGTTGAGAATCAATACAGTTTTCTCAGTTTAACACATTCTGTTTCTCTGTCTACCTATGAAATGGGAAATTAGAATGTACATTTTTGTAACTTTTAATTATACAGATTTTATGTGGTTTTACCTTTTTTTCCACCTCTCCTTTGGTATTTATTTTGACTACCTCTAGAAATAGAAAAACAACGTGTGCACGCTCCAACTGCTCCCATTAACTCAAAGAGCACTTATTTTTTGCAGGGCCCAAAATACCAAAATGAGCATCACCCAGATTTTCTTCCTAGCCATTATTTCAAGGACCGACATATATCAACCTGTCTTGGTTTGCTGGGTGTTACCTGAGAATTATCCTGACTCCTCAAGAGATACTATGGCTGAGGAGTAAAGGCAACTCTTCTGAAGGTGAAGAATGGTTAAAAGGTATGTGACCCCTTTCAAAATACCCATAAAGGAAGGCCCACACAATATATTCTTTGTAAAAAAATATCTACAATATTACAGTTAAATGACAAACTTTTCAGGATTGCAATAAAACAAAGAAACCTAACCACAAAGAGCCATGAATTGCTCCGGCAGACCACAAAGTCCACCTGCAAATTTGGTGAAACACGGAGGCGCCTGCAGAATTAGAATACCCGTAGCTCAATGTTAGTTTATGCAAATGTAGAACCCAATTGCCCAATGCAAGTCAATGGAGTTAAGTAAAAGGTCTGCATCCTGGGCCCCACGGACAGTGGGAGCCCAAAGAAGACCTACATACTTCTATGGAGACCCCACTGAGGGTAACCCGTCACCAAGTTCGATTCCTCATCTCACTGGATGGGTGACTGCAACAAGAACCTCTGAGGTCTCCAGCTGGGTATGCCAAAGTTCTGGTAAAAAAGGTCAGGGGTTTGCTCAGGAGCCCAACAAGGCTGGAAAGAAAGAATCAAGACAAAGGTGAAAAAGTGTTTCTGAACATCAAAGTCCCAAGCATGCAGAGAGAAGTGCTGGAGCAGCAGGTGTTGAGGTTGTCTGATGGATGGGCAAGGACTGTACACAAAGATCCTACAGCTGATAGAGCAGCAACTTCTAGGATGAAGATCTGTCAAAGAAAGGAAGTAGTAGTCTCGACATTTAGGAGCCTAAAGGATGTTTAGAGCCTCAGCCCGAGATACCGCTGGTGTACGTTACTATATGGTACTTCCCGGTAGTGTCAGACACAGACACACACACACACAGACACACACAGACACACACACACAACCCCCTCTCCCACCACCTCCCTGCCCTGAGTACATTTGCCTGGTTAGTTGATGTCAACAAACTACAGTTTTCCATCCTCCAAGAAGGAACAAGGTTTTCTAGATCCAAATTGGCAACAACTGATGCAGTCACCAACGTAAGTTACCACCAACAAGAACTAAAACACCTTTACATACCTAGAGGAATTAAAGAACACTCTGGCAGTACTCCACATCCCCCAAACCATGGAGGCCCATAAAAGATACTAAGTGGCACAAACCTTGTCCAGTGTCACACCTGGATAGTAACCCACTGGGAAACATGGGCAGGACATCACAGCAGGCAAGCAACAAGTACAGAGAACTATCTACCTTACAGAGCATTACCTGGTAAATACAAGCAATGCATGGCATATGCACCATGACTGCCAACCTTCCTATTCCCCCCTATCCTCCTCTTTACCAAACCTTGTTTCTGCTACCTCCTCCCTAATGTCATTCTTCCACTACTCTTACTGTGCTGGCACCAATCCTCGGAGCTGCCAACCAGTCATTCACCCCTACAGACCCTTCGCCCAAATGGCCAACAAAATAGCAACTGTGACCTGCTCCCACTTCCTTAACCTCTCTCTTGAATCCAGGATCAACCCTGAATCCTGCAAGATTGCTACTGTATTACGCATCCTCGAAAAAAAACCTGAGCTGACCCAAATACTTCAAAATTGCTAACCACAAATTGTTGAACCACTTTACTACAAGGAGACTAAGGGAGTCTGCGACTCCCTCTAATCTGGATCCCAGAGCAGGCATTCAACTGACATGGCACTCAGATCACATTTCCAACTTTATCACATCTGCTCATATTCAAACTCACCAACATACTCCTCTGCCTTGATCTGTCTGCTGCCTTTAACACTGTTCACCAGCCGTCTGCAAGGAAGGCATGGCATCGAAGTAAGACAGGCACAAGTGATCACAGTTCAAGGGTGTTTATTAAACTGTAAAATGGGTGAGATAAACACCTAATCTAAACCAAAATCTAAGATGGGAGCAAGCTACGACCATCAAATAACAATAATACAGTCCTAGTGCAGTCTAGTCAAATAAAAAGGGCCTATACTAAAAAAAACATTGCCAATCCTTGCCGCTATCCTACAACAGAGTGTGGGATAATGTTCACAAGAAAAGAAAGAAGTGTTCACAAAATAATAAGTCAGGATGTTATGGCCAGTGTCTCCCTTCTCCACGTTTTAGCACGGGACAAGGCGGGACACAGCACACTCCTGGGCTTCTCTAGCACAAGCTTACAGTTCCTTTTCTCAGTATCAGGGCCTTCTGTGCCCAAGACTCTTCTCATGCAAAGTCTTGTGCTTCATAGGGCCTGCTACATCAAAACAACAAAACCGAAGTACATTCTGTTAACCTTTACGTCGGGTGATTACCCATGACCCTTGTATCCCCCTCAGCTGGGCTCGGATCCTTCTCTCAGTCGTCAGCCTCCTTCAGTTGGGCTCAGACCAACCAGAGCATTTGCCAATTTAAACAGACTTCCGAAGGGCGATCTCGTCTCGGTGGGTCACTCTGTTAGCCTACGGCAAGGACAGGCTTCATACCATCAATTTTCGCACAGCGTTCCCCTAAGCTGGGTGCAAACGACAGTTCCACAATAACAAAACTTCTGCAATGAGTCAAGGACTTTCGATTGTACAAGGGATTTGGCTCGACCCTTGTATCACCACCTTAACACCTTACACCGGCCTTCCCTATGGCGTCTTGGTACTTGTAGTTTCTTTACTCACAATGTTCAACACAGCCTCTTTGTTCAGGAGAGGGGTACCAGCCAGAAACATTCGACTGAGTTCCTACGTGGCGCCGGACCTCTATCTCTGTCACCAAGTTTGTTCACAAAAGACCTTCTGTTTATTTATCTTCTTAATGTTGCCACTGCAACCTTGAGCCTAACACAGTCCGGTTGACTATCAGGTTCTTCCGACGAACCAGGTGTGCTGAACTCGTTGGCGGTTCCTTTGCTGCTGGAGTCAATATGGGTACCACAATGGCAACCGCATCTCCCTGCCCTAGCTATCAGTGTGGGAGGGTGCCATGTACCACTGACATCCGTCACGCCATTAGCCAGCTGCGATTCTTATTTTGCTTTCATTGGAGGCTTCGTGGATCCAGGTTGAAAAGGGCAACTTCCTCCTTGACTTCCTTTCAGGTCTTGCCGCCTTTCTCCTCCGTTTGAACTGCTGTCCTGGAATGGCTGCTTCCTCGTGCGTTCTGCCTTGCTCTGAGTGTGCTCTTGTGCTCCACCTTTTATCCTTATTGGGAAGGAAAAGGGTAGTCAGGTGTGTGTAGTTGTCTGCAATTGCCTGACTCTGCCTGACCCTTGTGTTGGGACATGGCAGGTAAACGGCTCGGGTAGTAGTCCTTTGTCATTCACACTGTGAGAAAGTGTTTGTGTTGGAAAAGGGGTGGGGGTAGAATTTCTAAGTATCCTACTGGGCAGGATGGGGAAAAGGTGTCATAAGGAAGGGGAAACCACGTCTCACCCTTTGGTGTCCCACTTCCACTCCCGAGGACCCCCAATCCAGGTGATCCTCCCGCACTGGTCCACCACCAGGAACTGCATCAAATAGCTATGGCCGTGTCCTGGCTACCTGGATGTCAGATCCTCAGTGACTAGCGGGCGAGACGCCTTCAGGTTTCTCACACCCCTCATCTCCTTACAATCTCTAAAAATGGCCGGGCCGATTCTTTGTGGGCTGAATCGCCTCCTATTTGACAAGCAAGTTTCCCTCACAGATTACCAGCATCTCTGCTCCCATTGCTCTCCAGCTGGGTGTTTCTGAAGGGTCTATTCTTGGCCCACTTTTCTTCACTCTCTACACCTTCTGTTAGGAGTGATTTTCTTTTTGCTGCTTTCTTCCCATAGACTTCTATGGGACAACTTTTTGTTTTTAGCCCTGATCTGACTTTTTGGGGGTAAGTAAAGTCTTCTAATCACCTCCCTTGGCTGTTTGCTCATGCTTATGGGGAAACGGATTAGTCCCCAAGACTATCAGTACTAAGAGACGGTCTCTCTTTGTGAATGTCTTATTTTGCTACAATTGCACATTTCATTTTACAGGGAAGTGCAGTTAGGATACTTTGTATAATTATATCTTTTATATAATGGCTTTTGGTTATTTTATATGGGGGGGGGGGGATTTATTATGAATCAGCCAAACAAGTCGGCCTTACATAAAAAAGGAAAAACATCAATATAGTTTATTACATAATTCATTTTGACAACACAAATGTCAATAAGCAATAAAACAAAAATAAAAAAATTGAACGCTGCAAGTTGAGCTCCTAAACAAATATACAAAATTAAATCAAACTCTAAACCAGATGGGTCTAATTAATTTAAACTCCAAAACCACCTCCAAAATAAAAGAAATGTTTTTTTCACACAAACTACAAAGCAAACTGTTATTTGGACGCCTTACTGCTTTAGAGCTAAATTATGTATATCTAAATTAATCAAGACATTTAAAACAAAATACTTTCGCGTCACCAAATGTAGTCAAAATATGCATACAAACATTAAATAAGTCCATTAAATAAGCACATTCCTATGTACCCAAGTACACTTAACAATTGATCCAGTTCTACTTTGAAACAATGTAATTAATATGTTGAGCATTCTCTTTTTGGTTACTTTAACAAAGTGCATAAGGCAATTCGGAGGCAACAATGATATTTTTATAGTTTATGGAATATTTTACGTTTGCACTTACAGCAAATGGCTACTAAAGGTGGCTAGCACCCTAAGATGGCCATGCCACCCAGTTTTGCGCTTGTTATTTGGCCACATTTTTCTTTCGCCATCACCCTGCCTTCTTAGGTCAGGAAATACCTTATATGGAATGCTCTTTCTCAGGGAAAGCTGTGGCTTTTGCAGGCTAAGTGATGGTTTATGTGTGTTAACTTAACCCCGTGACTCTGATTCTTCCACAGACCACTGCTGGTGTTCGGGAATCTGTTGGGGACACACTGTTCTGTAAAAGGTCCCGTCAAAGAAGGCCCTGAGGTCGCAGGTGCAGAGGTGATTTTTGGCATCAGAATTTTCTTTCGGTCGGTCAAGGTATACAGTAATCGGTTCCAGGCAGCTTCCAGTAGAACACGGAAACGAGGAAAGATGAAGACTTTTGCGGGACAGACCACCTCGGGGGCACCTCACGGGATTGAAAGAGTGTCGCAACTGGAGTCACCATGATCAGATGGCAACAGACGATCTTCAGGGTCCAAACACAGGAGCAGGCCTAGCACAGCTTCTGTTCATGCAAGAAGGCTTAAAATGTAGGAGCAGGCACATCCTGTTCTATAAGATGCATAATCCTCCGAATTCCAAGGATGTACTCGGAACGGCGATGGCTGCAGCAAGGCAGCCCAAGAGAGAGCTGATCATTCCTCCAGTTGATCAAAGGGTATTTCTGAAGGTGCAGATTCTCGGGCATGGGTCGGGACTGGTTGTTGCTACTGGTCCAGGGGTCGAAGCACCGACAAGGGTCTTCTTGAGATCAGACAAAGGAGCCGGCCTTTACCCAGGACAGCATTGGAGTCAATGCTGGTCAGCTGCAGAGGTTGTCTTTGGGTCGTCAGCGCGATACTCTTCTTCATGGTGGACTTGGCTGTTGGATATCCAAGATTTGAGCTGCAAGCATGCCCAAGCAACACAATGGTATGGGTCTGCACCATTAGATTTAAACCAATGATTAGTTGATACTTTTTTTAAATCTTTACTGAACACCACTGAAGATGAAGGCGTGAAACCTCCTAGTTGATCATACATGCCTGTCCTGGTGATGCCTTCCAAATCTTCTGGTCTTGTGACAAGCCCTTCCCCTTCTGGGAAGATGTGACAAAAATTAATTCACTGGATAATGAATGTCACAGTATCAGCTTCCCCTGAATTATGTATGTGTTTTTGGGCTTAGCCCCTCAATCTCTGCAGATTTCTTCAAAGGCCACTGTGTGGCTAGATAGAGCTCTTGTTGTGGTAAACAAGCACATATACATGCATTGGAAATCCAGCACTAGACCCAACACCAAAACTTAGACATCAGACCTTGTGCTACTCTCTGCAAGGGAACACAATTATGCTAAAGAGAAAGGTCTTCCAGAAGACTATGAAATCACTGTTAATGACAACTACATATAGATCCCTCTGATTTTCTCAGTGTGATATTGTTAGCCTCCCTTTTATCTGTTCCAAGCGTGTTATGGTACTGCTATGACGTAGGGCACAGTGGTGGGTAAATGTATTTTCTAATATAGAGTTAAGAGTTACTTATTGGTTACACATTTTATTTGACTTATTGTTTGAATAGGAGTCACAATGTTAACTACTGCTGGATTTAACAATAAAATACAAAAATAAAGCACAAGTGATATCCTTCATTCTTCAGTACGTATTTTTCAAAAATTGTAAATTACTTTCATTGCACACTACGGAGTGATCAGGACCAGACAGAAAGGTGCAGCGAGGAAAATATTATGTCCATGTGTATGAGAATGCTATTGATCTGATATCATGATTGCGATAGAAGTAATGTTATTAGTGTACTGTGATTAATTTTGAACATTTAAGGTCTAGATCATTCTGGTATAATAGTTTCTCTCACCAAAACTGTTACAAAAAGTCTTGTTCTCGTCTTTCTCTTCGATATCATCCCCTTCACTGATCTCTAATTCATCCTCCTCATCTTCCTAGGAGAACATTTACGCACAAACCAATGAAAATCCATGTTTAAATAACAGATGTTTCATCATATGAGAAAAGAAAACATGGCTAACAAAACAACACTTACCAAAGAAAACATACAATCTTTATACATAAAGCGGAATGTATGTATGTATGTATGTGTGTTTGTCCGGCTATAAAAATCCACACCGTTGAACCCACTGCTACCAAATTGTGCATGGATTCCTCATTTGTCTGGGACAAGATTGTAGTGCATGTTTGGATGCAAAAAATTCACTCCGTAGACACCCTCATTTACTGATGCTCACCCAGATTCACTACAGTAGGTACTAGAAGGAGGCAGCATTTTGAAAAGTGTCTGAAGCAAAATGCTCGATGTGTTGGTTATTCCTTTCAAATTTATTACAACTGTGTACAGTTCGCAAGTATTTATTAAAGGATTTTTAAAGGGAATAAAAAAAATGTAATTTATTTTTCACGCCACTTCAAATATGGCAAATAGCAAGGTTACAGTTTACTTAAGTTCATTCACGAGAAGGGAGCATAATCAATCAATCTTTCTTGGACATTTTCTCAAATGTGACTCAAACATGACACACAAAAAACGAACATCACTTGGAAAAGCTCCATTTGATTCAAAGTGAAAATCAAAATCAAGAGCTTTTGAAACACAACAACAAACAGCAGCATGACTTGCTGACCAGAGGACAAGAGCAACTTTCTCCAGGGCACACGAGACACTAGAGCAAACTGAAGCAAGACTTGTCGACAAGAGCAACATCCTCCAGCGCACATAAGACACCACTCGATCACGACACAGGCAACGCGGACCCCAGCTAGTTAAATATATATGAACCATGTATGCAATAAAACGTTACTGACTGGTAACACTGCTTCTTCTGGAGAGGGAACATCGACAGAACACTATTCTTTTAGAAAATCTACACGCAGAGAGTGGGAGGAGGATAAGGGCCACTTAAAAAAACTGACTTTTATAAAGCTTTATTTCATAGCACTCTCTGACAAGAAAATGAATCAATCCATAAAAACATTTCAGTGTGCCTAAATGGCACATCTCCTTTGCAAATGAAGCTCAAGTTCTGTTACGAGGAAGGGGTTCCATGATGGACTACAACCAACTGATTCTTTTGGAATTTTGATTCAGACAGGGTGAATGTTCTTAGTAGGGGAGGCCGACTGTGGCGAGTATACCAAGACATTAGAAACAGTGTTACACAAGTACATTGTTCTTCTCTTCAATGGTATTCCACCCAGATTCACATGCTGTCAGAAAAGACTAGCACACAGGGTTCTTAACTTACAAGGCCCTTCTCTGAAAACATTACACAGGGAAGATAGTCCGAAATTGGCAACTTCTCTGGCATCTGCGTTTAGGCAGTTTTGATAACCAAATGATGGACAGACCACTAAGAGGGTGCTTTGGAAATTTCAGAAACAGATTGCATTCTAACAAGGATGTCCTTAATTTAGAAGTGTGTGCTATACACTTTCCCCGAAGTGATCGGTCAGTTCTCTGGTAATACATTTTATCACAGGCCAACAGCTAAGTGGATTCTCTGAAGAATCGCAGTCACACAAGCACAGGATTTACATTTACAGAATTTCTTATGAAGCTTATAAATGTGTCAGGAGCTTTAATTTTATTTTCTTAATGTTTTAAAATATGAGAGCGTTCTCACTACCTAAAGGGTCTCTGTAGCCAATCGTAGTTCAGAGTTTTGTGACCTTTCAAGTCTCCTTGGCTTTAGTCAATCTCTTCTCTCTTCTTAGGAGGTATGTGATCTCCTGGATGTAAGGTATGTGTGAGACTCCAGCAGTCTCAAGTGGTCCTTGCAGTCACGAGACTGTCTTAGTTCCAGAATTTCTGTGAGTGTTTCCAGTTCCACATTTCATTCAGCCTCCTCTCTCATGCTAGTAGGCATATATCATGCCAGTCTCTTAGGATTCTTCAGCAGTCTCCGGCTGCAAGCCAATGTGAGACTCCAGCAGCCTTAATGAAATCTTCAGCTCTACAAGGGTGCACAGCAGGAGTGAGACATCAGCAGTTTCAAGGGGTTCCTCCAAACTCAAATTCAGCAGTCTACTTGGACTCTGCAGCTTATCTTCATGCAGCCAGGATGTTTCAGCAGCAGTTCCAGCATCTAACCGTTGCTTTCCAAACCTAAGTCCCTCTGCTGACTTCCTCTTGCATTTTACAGTCAATGATCTTCAATTTCATGGTCTCTTATCGTCGCCTACCTCTTTATTCTGGAGCAACCGGAAAGGCTCTGTTGCACTTAGGGTGTCCATGCTGTGTCCTTCGTACTCTGGGCATGATGTCACTAAGGGAGCTGGTGACAGGAAGAGAGAAAAACTAAGGCCTCAAGGGGCGTGGCCAGAAGCTAGAAGCTCTAATGATCAATTGCCAAACTTCATGCACCTGCACGGGCGTCCTATGTCCCGATACTGGCACAGAAAACACAGCCACCGATACAAATAGCAGGAGCCACACTGGCGATCATTTTTCAGAGAAAACGGTTCAGGAATGTGAGGCCGGGACACAGCAGTGGCGTGCCAGAGAACACCTGGGGAAGCACCTGCGGAGAGTTATTCCTCTATGGGCCCAGAGGGGCAGAGATGCCGGTGCCTGGCGGGAGTTTTTGAAGTACGTCGTCCCGTGCTTTGGAGGTGGTGGGGACCTGAGCACTCACTGACAAGGAGGGGAAAAGAAGAAAGGAGTGTGATGGGTGCTCTGGGTTGGCATCCCTGAGCCCATAAGGTTGTGGAGGCCCATTGCGTCACAGACAGCTGAGAGGAGCAGAACAGCATGCTGAGTCACCATCCTGTTGCCCTCAAGGCTTGCGAGGCATCAGCTGGGTTTACTATCTCTGCCTGCCCTCCGTTGGAAAAGTTGCTGTTACACTACAGTAGAGGTGAGCCGAGGGGTGCCCAGGTGCCACAGATTCAGAGTTTCCTGGGGTGATGAGACATGGCTGTCAGATGCTGTGTACTTCCACAGGGCATATGTCCGCCAAGAAATATAAAAAGTCATGAGCCATAACATCACATACCTTCTAAAGGGCCCCAAGCGAATCCTAGGAAGGGAGGGGGGTCAACTTGCCAAAAATCGAGGTGCATTGGGCCACTGGCAACAAGTAGAGGGGCTGACAGGAGACTTGGCCTGACTCCCAAGGGAACAACTAAAGCCTAACTGCTCGACCTAAGGAACAACTTGAAGGATTTTATGAAATGAGAGATGGCCACTCAGAGGGTATTTAACGTGGTCTATAAAGGAAAATGTGAAAGTAATTGGAGCCCTAGGAACAAGAGAAATGTACTGTATGGCTACCATCTTGATGCATGGGTGACTAGTGAAACTGTGCAAGGGGGTATTGATAGTCTTGAAATAATGGTTTGAGCTCTCCAGGGTAAATGTGACGACTCAGAGAATCAGGCAAAGAGAGAGAACATATGCATGCTCTGAAAGAGGGTACCAGGATATTAATGTGTTTTGGTTGCTTCTGTTTGCAGTAGATGTGGGGGACCCACCAGACACAAAGTACGACATTGACAGAGCTCAAAGAGTAGGCCCTCTAAGAGGCAAATGAGGGCAAATGGGGGCGAAATCAAGGGACATTGTGGTAATGATGCATAGTTACCAGGTCAAAGAAAAGATAATGCAGGGAGCGAGGAACAAGAGTTCAGTCACTTTTATGGACTGCGCCGTTCGGCTCTACAATGACTTGGCACTTAACAACCTTGTCTGCAGAAGAGAGATGAACGTGGTCACTGATTTCTCAAGGCAACGACAAAGAAGGCATCAAAGGACTTTCCTGTATGGACTCCAGTTCCTATATAGGCACAAGATGATGACGTTTTATTCAGTTGGAGAGGGTATCTTAGTTTCTCAAAGTGGATGCTCAGTCATCTGAAAGGACTGAAGGTAAACTAGGGGGAGTCCCTGGATAGAATAAACTTAACACACCCATTCGTAACACCTAGTCGAAATCTGGTCTTGCGACTTCCTTGAAGGTGGTAAACTCCACTGGATGAGTGGTTTGTAGGCAAGTAGTGTTTTTGGGGGTTGGCCAAATGGAAATAACTCATCAATATGGAGCATTGTGAGAAACCTGAAGGTGTCTCACCCGCTAGTTCACGGGGATCTGTCATCCAGGTGGCCAGGAAACGGCCATCGCTTTTGGATCCAGTTCCTGGGGGCGGACCAGTGCAGGAGGATCACCTGGGTGAGGGGTCTTCGGGGAGTGGGACACCGGATGGCAAGACGCAGTATCCCCTTCCCTGTGACACCTTTACCACATCCTACCTGGTTGGATACTTAAGAATCCACCCCCTCTAATCCCCTTTCCCAATACAAACACTTTCTCAAGGACAGCACGCTATGAGAGAAAACGGACTAACATCCGAGCCCTATACCTGACATGTCACAATAGAATGGTCAGGCAGGGTCAGGCAATTACTGACCATTACACTCCCCCACACAGATAAAAAGTGGAGCATGAGAGCACACTCTAAGCGAGGCAAAGCACACGAGGAAGAAGCAGTTCCAAGATTGCAGTTTAATACAAGGCAAAAGATGGCAAAACCGAAGGGGATCGCAAGGAGGGAAGCGCCCTTGACCTTTACGATGTGGAGCCATTACTTTCATGAACCTTGGAGAAAAGAAAATATCAGCTTGCGCCAATGTCGTTTTATGCCCCTAACCAGGGACAAGAAGCATTTCTCAAAGATTGTCTAAGGCTTACTGAGGATCACTCCAAAGGGTAATTTGCAGGGGATGCTAATCTGGTGGGGAATACAGAGTTGGATAGATCGAATCCTAGGATGTACGGCACAGTAGGCACACTATCTTCTGAACGCACTGTCAAGTTTGAAGCAATTGGATTGGTGGATGGATGGAGAGGACAGAGACACAGGACTATTCTTTTTATTCAGCAGTGCACCACACATGATTACAAACAAACAAGGTGTTTTTATAGCTACTGGATGAGCCAAACTACTTAAGGGAGTGAAGTTGGGTAATATCACCTGGTCACACCAGGCACATGTTCTCATAGATACCACGTTGAAATGGAAAAAAGTGGTGTAAAGGGGTTTAGAGGATGGAGAACTGTAGGACTATGAAAGATGATTTTAGGAAAAAAACTTGCCATCTATGAAGCCAAAACACAAGCTGAATCCTTCATCGGTTACTCAAAGGAATTTGAAGGTTCCTAGCTGCAAAGCCTCATCACTAATAACATTGAATGGACCCTACTGCATGAAAAACATTGCTTCTTTGAGCAGGGAGGGAAATGCAAGAGATTTCTAGCAGTAACCAAAAAAGTGATGGGTGGAAGGTTTTGAATAAATCTGAACCACTGACACTGCTCTGGGCAATCGTCCACGCCACCGTTTTTTAGCCCGTCTGCGCCATTGCAAAAGGGGTCCAGCCATATGCAAATCAGTCAGGTACTGCCACCAATGGTAGCAGCCCAGCCTGAACTGCTAGGCCAGGCCCCCTCTGCACAGAAACACAAGCAACCCCAGACATGTTTTGGCCTTGGCCTCCTCAGTGAGGTGCAGTTTGGTTTCCTATGGCGCAGCGTGCAAGGGACAAGCTAGGCCGCTGCAAAAAAACAGAGGTCATTTATACAAGTGGTCAAGCGGGAGGATGGCTCACTGGTAGGGTCAGAGGTGGAAAATTGGTTGCATTTTCAAGGTTCTATTCAGTGCTGTACTTCGCGGAAGACCTAGGTCCTGGGGTGCAACATCAGTATATGTGTGAGGTCAATATCTTCTCTATAATTGATGAGCAAAGGGGTAGGGTTACATGGTCTTATAAAGTGGAGGAAGTAGTGAATCCCACACAGTCGCTTCAGATAAATAAGAGCCCAGGTCTTGTTGGCCCTCCCAGCACTACTGTATCTGATCCCGAGATGTAGTTAGAGAACTCTTTCTGTGATACAGGAAGAATTGCGCCCTCAATGGAAGAGGCGCACATTAAGATTATACCAAACCAAGTAGAGACCCATCGGTGATCTCCTTTTACTGCCCAATAGCGCTAAATAATCAGGATGCAAAAATGTCTACAAGAATATTGGATAATCGGGTGAAAGTGGTCCTAGTGGATTTGGTGGCACGGGATCAAGCATGGTTTTGTCCCGGGGAGGAATGCGAGTGATAACTTTAGGCGAGTCCTACATATGATTGATAACATTGATAATATGATTGATAACATTGGGAGAACCAGACTTATATTGGTACTTCTTGCGCTGGACGCAGAGAAGCTGTTTAATCAAGTCGATTGGAAATTCGTGGTGTGCTTTGAAAATTTAGTTTTGGTGAGAATTTTATCCAAATCATTGGGCAAATTACATTATCACCTGTAGCGAGGGTCTGGGGAGGGGTCAAAGAGGCACTATAGCAGCAATTTACATTATATAGGGGGACCCAGCAGGGCTGCCCTCTGTACCCCCTCCTATTTGCTCTGATCATGGAACCCTTTGTGATTCCCATCAGGAATGGGCTGGACATACATGGGGGTCAGAAGGCCTAAAAAGGAATATAAAATGTGCCTGTTCACAAATGATGTGCTCCTAGAGTAGTGTGGCGAGAGGGAGAGAGGTAGCAGTGTGGGGAAGAGACAGCAGTAGGGGGTAAGATGGGAAGGTAGAGAGAGAGAGAGAGAGAGAGAGAGAGAGAGAAAGAGAGAGAGAGAAAAAGAAAAGTATCAGAGGTAGAGAAGGAGTGTGAGGGAGAGAGAGGAGAAAAGAGAACACAGGTGGAGTAGAAGGGAGAAGAATAGGAGGTGGAGTAAAGGGAGAGAGACGGGCCCTAAGGAGAGAAATATCAGGGCACGAAAGGAAAGGACTAGCTGGGTTCTGCGTATCTGAAAGACAACAAACCTTGCGCTACACTACACTACATTGGGGAACATAGATCAGGGACCACCTAGATTGTTCCTGAGAGGGGGTTAGTGAGAAAGGTTGTTTGCCTTTAGGCCACCACGACCAGTCAGATGGCTCCTTACATAGTAGGCATTACCAATCTTTTGATTCACGCCTGAGGATGAGGGAGCCTGGGCTAGGGAGGGAACAGCTCGACTTCGCACTGGCCTCTCCAAAAGCCTCTTGGTTCTCGTAGTTTCAAAAAAAATAACACAACACAAAAAGGATTCAGTCAGAATCCTTCGAATGAGCGCCCCGCAACACCGGACCACTCTGCTTCTGAACCTTTTACTAGGGTTCTTTAAAGTTCATCTACACAAGTACTTTGTTCAACAAGGTCGCCGCTTGCAACCTTGGGCCCAGCACAGTTCGGTTTTACTGTCGGTCTTCTTCGACTCACCAGCTGTGCTGAACTGTCTGAGTTTTCTTGTCTTGGTAGTCAAGGACGGCACCATGGCAGCAAGCACTTCCTCCCTCTTTGGCTATCAGCGCAGGGGAGCCCCGTGTGCCGTTGACACCTGTCACACCACACGCCAGCTGGACTTCCTGGTCTCACTGCCTTTCTCCTCCGTTTGAACTGCCGGTCCGGTGTAGCTGTTTTCTCGTGCGTTTGGCCTTGCTCAAAGTGTGCTCTCGTGCTCCGCCTTTTATCCCTGTGGCGAAGGGAAAGGGCCGTCAGGTGTGCGTAGTTATTGTCAATTGCCTGACTCTGCCTGACCATTGTGCTGGGACATGTCGGGTAAATGGCTCTCGTGTTAGTCCGTTGTCTGTCACAGTGTAGGAAAGTGTTTGTGTTGGAAAGGGGGGGGTGTAGAACCTCTGAATATCCTACGGGGTAGGATGGGTAAAAGGTGGTATAGGGAAGGGGGTAATGGTCAACTCGGAAAGGTGATCTTTGTAGGGTTTTGTCAAAACAAACGGGGAGCTTGGAAAATAATGATCAGAGGGACGGGGGAGCAGAGAGAATGACTCAGAGTTTTCAGGTAGGACACAGAAAAACAAGGATGCTTGGAAAGATAATTTCCGACTGCAACAGGGTTTGGATTCCTAAGGGATTTGTTATATACGGAGGGGCCGTTGGGTCTGGCTAAGAGAGATTTATTGAGAAGAAAGGAGGCAGATGTGGTACAGCCTACCGAGGTCTCCGGGATCCTGTCCTCCTCTTCTTCTTCCCTGGTATAATACTGAGTCTCACCTGGGTTATTCCCCCAAGCACAACCACAGGCTCCCCTATCCAGGTGATCCTCTCTTGCTTGTCCTCTTTTCAGGGTTGGGATCTGAGAGCGTCAGGTCTTCCCAGGCCACTTGAATAAGGGATTCTCGAGGTCTGCTCACAGCACTCAAATGAGAGAAAATAAATTCCAAAGCAGCTTGCGCTGGAAGGAGATATCAAAGATGAGGAATATGTGGGAGGACACAATCCATTTGAAGGGAGAGATCTGATTGGCCCCAGACATGGCGGGCGATAGCATGGACATGCTGATAGCAATGGGAAGCAAGGAGCTCAACTGAGATCCTGCAAGACAGGCACGCCTGGTCGAAGGCAGGGAAATCACGCAGAAACACAACTATAGACAGGGCAAGAGACAATCTGAAGGAGAAGGAAAGATTGACAGTAAGCTAGATACCCAACTGCTGTAGATTTTGGAAGCAACAACGTGATGGTGGATAGGCTCAGAGACAAAAGGGAGTGAGACATAGGGGGAAGTAACCTAGCCTGACCAGACCTATGCAAGCGGCCAACTATGGCGGGTGGAGAAAGTAGAGAATTGCCTCCCCAGAGGACAGAAAAGATCCACAAACAACACCCAGGTAGCTATGACGGACAGTGCTGAATTGGGGGGACTTCTCCAACCCCTTCTTCTATGCTCTGTTGACCCAATCCAACGGAATCCCTGTAAACAAATGTTGGCTGATTGTTTAATGCTACAAATGTTAGATTGATGCTCGTGAGGGGAATTGTCGGGAAACCTGTTGAAAATGTGGCAGGACCAGGTCAAGTCGAGTCTTAGTTCCCTAGAGATGTTAATGGAGGAAAGATCACATGAGGGAGGGACGTATACCCCCCAAAAGCAGTTTATCCCACCCCTTGAGAGACCCCAACACAGAGTTGCGAATCATTTCCTTCAACACTCGAGGGCTGAACACTCCCGCCAAAAGAAAACTGGTACTCCTGAGGATGAAGGATAAAGAGATCCTAGGCAGCTATGCTGCAGGAGAACCATTTGTGCCCACCAGATGAAAAAAGGCTGCTTAATAAGTATTTCCCCTTGCAATTCTTTGTCTCACCGGGAGTCTTAAAAGGGGGCACTGCAATAATTATAGGGAAGGACACCCCATTCCGCCATACGGATATACTGCAAAGTCCCACAGGGGTACATTGGGTCAAAGGCACATTATTGGGGCACGTTTTACACTGATCTCATATTATGGCGCCAGTGAAAACCAGGGAGAATTCCTATCCCAAGCTAGAGAGGAATTGGCAGGGTTTTTCGAGGGCCAGGTAGTTATGGGGGTGATTTTAACCTGGTGCCAGATCCGATGAAAGACAAAATCCTCCCGCCCCAAACAGCAAACTTATAAAATGCACTGAGTTTTGTGAAACTGTTGAGGGAGCTAAATGTGCTAGATGGGTGGTGCCTGCTGAACCCTGAGACCTGCAATTATACGCACTATTCACACATACACATGTGACACTTGAGGATAAACCTCATGTTGGCTTTGCCCACGTTAATGTCATGCATCCCAGAGATCCTGATTGACAATCCGATCATTCACCTGTAGCAATGGGACTTGCAGTTGAGAGACTTAATTCTTCTCCCAAACCCCCCGGGAGACTGAACATCCTCAGTGACACACTTATCAAGAGTGACATGGCCCAAGTCATAAATAAGTACTTTGCTGAGAATATCCAAGCAGACAGCTCTCCAGCACTAGTCTGGGACATGAAGGCGGTGCTCAGGGGGTGGGGATTCATTTTGTGCACAGCAAAATACATTAAATCCTGGAATCAGTATAGGCAGTGTGACGAATCTCAGGATGTCATCCATGTTTCGCTAGGGGAAATCCCTTCTCATGTGGCCATGGTGGTGCAGCCACAGTCCAGAAGACGCCTTGGGGGTGGCAAATTGAGGGAGGATCACATGGGGAGGGAATTCCCCCATGGACTTGGGGACTGTACTCCAGAGAGGACATGGTATCCCTCTTATCCATCCATGGTGGACACCCATGGCCCAACTCGCCAATCCTCCATATCCTATTGTCAGGTTGAAAAAGAACATCCGTGTATGACAAATAGGAAAGTTCCTAAATACAGCCCTTTGACTCTGACTCAAAGTACTGGGACGAGGAAGAGTGTAAGAGCGATAAAGAATAGCTGGAGGAAATGAGATATGGGCTTTAGTTGTACCAATCCTATTGCTGCCGGGACATTTAAAACCACTCAGCATAGAGAAATGTGGAGGCTTCTTCCTCTCGACGCGGGTCGAGGAACCAGAGAGCTGCAGGAAGAACCGCGGAGCAGAAAGGCTCAGGGAGACAGCGTCCTGATGAGAAGTACATCCGAAAGGGGAACCTTCCTGCAGACCGAGCGGATTAGCAAGCGGGAGAAACGCTACCCGAGTACAGAGTGAAGCTGCAGAGCCGAATGGAGACAGTGAGAGACTCAGAAGCATCCACAAGAAGCTGGTGAGCCCATATAAGGGAGTTGGGGCACCAGGGGGCTGCCTGGGGAACCGCATGGGTTGAGTAGTTGGGTCGGAAACCCAATCGTTCACCCACAAAAGGAGATATCTTATTCGTGGTAGTACTTGCATGAGAAAGCAAACTGTGATAAAAAGCAAAGTACCGAAAGCCACAAAGGCAAGATATTGAAATTGTATGAGACTGTGAAACTTGGTAAAGTCCTGACAGGCAATGTTCCCTCTAATTATTTTTCTCTGTGTGCGGAACTGGTAGGCTGTTGTGCACACATTATTTTCCATGTGCGCAACTGACTAAAGATATAAGCCACTTTGTGAGCATGTGTATTTATTGAACTACCGTCGCAGAAGAGAGTTTGGAAAGGGATTTCTTCTTCCCAGCCACTGCAATTCTTGACAAATCTTACAACACTTTTTCCAAACACATAGGCTAAAATAAAATATGGTATATGTGATTATACAGAAAACTCATCAACCAGTCCAAGACTACAACATCTGCCACAGTTCCTCGTAAACGTTTTAAGCCACTGGAGAATCCCTCATGTGTACTACAAAACACAAATATCTCTTGTCATAACTGATGTGCTGTCAAGAAATTCAGACAGAAAATATTTGCTGATGTATTAATGGCAATTATAAGAAGTGTGTCAAACATGCTGATATAAGTTTAAACGCCACTTTAATTAAGTAATTCAAGGGCCAGGAGAACATGCTTCTAATAATTTGTATAAGGATGATAATTACATCAGAATAACTGCTCCTCAGAATATGATGATCAAAAATTCCTGTGCCTCTGCTTACTATCCACATTACATTCTCCTGTGGGTAGTTATAATACCAGCCTACAGCTAAGAGACATATGCACCATCAATTTTTACTCCCTAAAAAATGAAAATGTGCCTAACAAAAACGGGAAACAATGAACATATCGTTTTCAACCCACAAAGCTCCACTGATATTTTTTCGAATTAGTGACCAGTAAAGCACTCTAATTATAATGCCTGATCTCAAGAGGAATTTTAAGGGGAAGAACATCTTTTAATAAACAGAAAGTATCCCTATTGGCAAAGCTAATTACTTTTTTACTCCCTGAAAAATCATTTGATTCCAAGTAGGGACCAAAATCTGATTAGATCCCTGACATAGGAAGTGAAATAACAGAGCACATAATAAAGTCTATCAAAAACAATCACATAGTTATAGGACTAGGACTAAACATCAACATAATGCCCTTCTCCTAGACTCTGTTCCTTCCTTTTCTGAACTTAAAATGACTCGGCCTGGGGTCAAAAAGTAAAAAAAGGAAATTGCACCTAAAATGTTAGGACAGTCTTATGTTAACAGCTTTACCTGCCCAAAGGTCTCTCTTCATAGATCACAAGATTTCGGGGGTTCTCCTCAACACTCAGTCTCTTTGGTTCTTTCTCAATGAAGAAGAACATTGTTTGCCTTACCTATTGGTGAAGTTGGTGATGTTAGGACAAAATCACCTTCGATGCTTCCTGGAGGTTCTGTGGCCATCTTCCTGCAGCAAGTCATAGGAACAACTGTAGAGAGAGTGATCTGGGGGTTTCAAGTTCGAGTTTCCCCAGGAGGACTTTAAGAAGGCTTAATCACCTTCCTGCACTATGGCCTTGATTTCCATCCTTTGTCCCTCTTCTCAACCTATCTTCTGTTTCTGGCCTTGCTCGATGCCACGTCACATGCTTGTTCGTCCTTATCCCCTGGGATCAACCACTTTTGAGTGTGATATGCCTGCATACCCCTATAATGGGTGAAGTTTTCCAATATGTACCTTGCTTCTATTACTATCTAATAGCTCAGTGGATCTGTCTTCCTCTGCTTCTCGGCCTGCTTCTACTGTTTCATTTCTGTCACCTCCTGATATTTTCCTCATGTTGCTTCCTAAACTTCTCCTGCTGCCTCCTAATTTGCTCCTCCTGATGTTCACCTCCAAATTCTCCCCTGTGGCCATTCTCTCTTGCCGTCATCCCACTGTGTAGGGCTTGGAGGTAGGATCTGCAGCTTTGAGGTGGCCTTGTGCTGGGATATCGATTGGCTCGCCTTAATTAGGGCCCGTGAATCAGGTGTTTAGAGTTTCCCTGTACCAGTGAGCAGATCATACCTTTAAATGCTGCATCCGCCATCTTGGAAGTGGACAGTGCAGGTTTACGCATTGTGCACTAGTGTTTGACTCCAGGGATTGAGTTGTTTGTGTTTCTCAATGCACAGTGAGTGTACATGAGCATTGTCAAAGCTGTCCGGAAATGTGTTTTTCTCGGCAGGAAGTTTTTGTACTGCATTTGGGGAATCCCTGACACTTTCCAAACAAATATACATCTAGTTATGGGCTAGTAGCATTTTGGGTATACATGTGGCAGTCCGTTGCCCACTGGTGGACTCTAAGTGTATGTGACCAGAGGATCCTCCAATAGCACCCAGACATATCATCTACTAACGTGGGAAGGTACAAGGACTGCTAAGTCACCCCACTAGCTGTCCTCAAAATAAGGCAGGGGGCATTGTCACTGCTCTAACAAACAAAACACAAATGGCTAGCACAAAAATAAGTAAGTTAAAATATACAGGTGTTTCTATTGCCTGGGCTACATAATCAAAATGTTGACTAAATGCTCCACCTGAAAGAGTACTAGTACACATGGAATTTAATAAACAAACTCGCAAAAAGTACCTGTTTGCCAAACTGGTTCCGTGGACAGACATGACAACACAATCATAAATTGTTGAAAATCAATGATCCTGTAGGTCGCTGTTCCGATTCACTTATCGCTTGATGTGCTTTGCACTCTGAAGTAACCTGCACTGAGAATGGGTGTGTATGGCTGGCTTACATACCCCCGAAGCAGATGTTGGGGGAGGCGAGAGTTGGTTTGCTGCTGCATACTGGAACTTACTGTGCTCCCTCCCCACATGTTGCCTCACCCTGGCGTGGTGCAGTTTGTTACGGTGCAAATGTCCCAGAAACCGCACAGTCTAGGGTTGAGGACCGGTCCTTCTACGCCCACATTGATGTTTTGCCGATTTCAGGCAACGTCTCATGTGAAGGCGCTGAAATCCAGAGAAAGGGGTGGGGTGTCCAAATGTTATGTAGCCAGTAATGTCAGGAGGATCCTAACAGGTGACTATGCAACATTTGGTGAAGATTGGTGCAACAGTGTGGAATTGTATAAGGAACAATGCTTTGCTAAGCCACAAACACATTTTGACTTTTGCTGAAATCAGGGGAACGGCTGGGGTGTCAAATGTCATGTAGCCTGTATTGTCCGGTGGGTCCTAACAGGTAACTATGCAAAATTTGGTGCAGATTGGTGAAACAGTGTGGAATTGTATAAGGAAAAACGCTTTGCCATGCCACAAACAAACCCATAAATGTTAACTTTTATAAATATAGAGAGTAGAAAAAAGTACTAAAGACTTAATATAATTTATGTTTTGAGTTTATATACGCCTTTTTAAACTAACAAATTACTTTTCGGTTGCAGTTATGCTATAACACAGATTATAATGTAATTGTTGGACCTTTCAGCTCAAATTGCGTATTTGATTATAATCATTAATAAGAAACAATCTTCTCTCAAATTTATCATAAGGAAACTGTTCGCACAAACTAAAAAGTAAAAGATTGTTGTTCCTCTTTTAATCAAATCCACTACAGCACAAAGAGAAGACGTACTGGCTGACACGTATCTCACACTAAAGTCACTATATGAGTTATAACCCGCTAATTCAAGCTCCTGTTTATATTGGTCAATTATTAAATACATTCCAATCCTGGTTTCCTAGAGTCCCTGTGAAGCAGCTATCATAGAGCTCAACTCCTACTTGTTAACTCTAACTGTATTAACAAACAATATACTATGAAACCGAAAATACTAAGAATCTCAATTACTGCAACATTTTTTGTAAACGTCAAATCAAAGAGGCAAGTTGTACTATAACATAACCTTAATGAAATACCATTACGTTAGTGTACACAGATATATAAACTAAACATATGGAGTTCAGCACTTTTATGCTACTCCAGTATCCACACAAATATGTACATTATGCATTTTATATGATCAAACACAATAGAAAAATAAGACCCATTAATGTAGAAGGCATACAAATAGGCCTACTCTCGACACAAAGGAGCACAAATCAAAAATTGTTTTGCCTGAAATTTGGAGAAGTTATCAGATATAGCAGTTGACATAATGGTCTCAACCAAAACACTATGTCTGTCCCTACACTGGGTAGTGTGAGTATGTGAAAGTCTTATCCTGTTTGAATGGTCTACTGGATTCAGGCAGACGTCTCTATTCAGGATCACAGTCTAAACACTAATCATCCCAATATGACACAACATAGTTGATTAGAAATTACATAGTCCAGACAAGGGTCACATTTATAGATCAGCACTTTTAAACAACCATTTGCAGTTGCCAGAACGTGCATGTCAGAAGCCTACAAATGCAGATTGATTTCTATCTGGAACATTTAAGAAGGGGATGGGTGTATAGACTGTTAGCAATCAGATGATCATGATATGGTAGCGGATACATTCTTAATAGAACTTTGAGGCATGGCTTATTGTAATAGGCTGATAACGATATCCTAGTGGGGTAAGCTCCATCCTGAAATAGCTAAAGTGGGGCTGGGATGAACAGCTCTCCCATTTACTACCCCTAGAAGGTTTTAGCATAAAAGACTTTGGGCCTCATTAGGAGTATGGTGCTATCTGTATAAATGTGGTATTTTAAATTCCTCCCATTTTCAAAATATCACCCAACTATGAGTTGGGACTGCATGGGACATTTACAGCATGTGTACACAGAAAGTACTGCTAGGGGTAAATAAAGCAAAATTAACCTATAAATAATCCATGCCAAACTTTCTACTTTCTATGTACAAAAACGGGAGGGGGGGTGAGTAAACAATGATTCACAGTATTTTTTATATGTAAATAAATTGCTGCACTATGCAGCTAATCAATGAACCTAATCAGAGCTCACATGAAAGAGTTAGGCAGGAATAGCTCAAATATAATTTACTATATCGTCATCAAGAATTAATGCGAGAATACAGAATATGTTCTAAAATTATATAACATACAATGAATATGATCATGCCGACATCATTTGTCAAACAAATCAATAAATCATGAGTAGTAGAAGGATCTCCCTTTTGTCTTCATCAAAATTTTGACAGGTGCACATGCCCCCTGTTTCCGGTCTTAGTTCTGCCCCCTTTTGATACGCTTTGATATAAACTTAATATTAATTTTATATAAAAAAGATAGCAAACCTTTTTGATATGGATTTTATATCAAATGTGTATTTTATATGAAATGGGATGTTAAGATGTTTTTGATATGTTTTTTATATAAAATCTATATAAAGACTAGCTTAAGTACCCGACTTCACCCGGGATTTCCATTCTCAGATTTTTTTCATATTCCACCGAAAAAGATGAACAAATATTGTTGCTTGTCACAAAGGAAAAATGCGATACATGTTACCAAATTTTCATTTATCTCCGATTTAAATTCTCACATGAATATCATATTTGTATGCTTACTCTGATTATTTGCTGTGTTGTTAGCAATGGTGACCATGTTCTCTGCTAAACACACACTGCAATGAATCAGAGTAAGCATACAAATATGATATTCATGTGAGAATTCAAATCGGAGGTAAATAAAAATGTGGTGTTCAATTTATTAGTGAAATTAACATGTACCGAGTTTATTGCAAAACAAATCAATGAAAAGAAAGACACACTAACTCTCTTCTACAAAATTTGAAAACAAAAAAAATGCAAGACTAGTTTAGCGCAGACAGCACACTTATGAGCACTTTCTATAAATGACTTGTAGATGGCGTCCGGAACACCACAAAACGTAATACTGAAAAACAAAAAATGTTATTATCTCTGGATTAGGATGATTATCGAGCTAAAAATAATTGCATCAATTCAGCAATTATAAAAATAAAGAATATTCAATGCAAATTGAATATTAATAAAGAATATTCCATGCAAAATTCATGATGCCAGACCTCACCGTTAATGAGGAGTTACGTCCCCAAGATCAACACCACATACAAACCCACAAACAACCACTACTTTGTTATATATATATATATATATATATATATATATAGATTGGAGCAGCGGGTGTCAGTGTTGCTTGGTCGAGTGCTGAGAGCGAAGTGTGCTCTGAAGATAGGGACTTTGAATGACGCAGTGATGATGTTGCAGAGGGGTGCCGCCCAAATGTGATAGGAAGCAGAACATGATATCAAACAATTTGGATATCTTTTACATATAAATATGTATATAAAAAATATAAAATTAATATTTGATATAAAAATTCATATAGAAAATATAGAACATGTTTGATATAGCAATTTATATAAAATGTAAATAAAAAATAATATTTTTTATATAGAAATGTATAACAATTTTTTTATATAATATGAATATGAATAATAGATCACGCTCAATGTCGAATCTGTGTGGGCATGCATGGTGGGGGTTTTTCTAGGCCACGTACACTGAAACACGTTAGTCTGGCCTACATACTTGCCAAGCGCAGAATTACCATAGGTTGAAAAGCGAACAATAGACCAAGGATAAGAGGTATGGTGGCATGATCTCCTGAAATGGGTGGAAGCAGAAACGGTGGTATGGAACAAAGCAGCCAATAGAGAGGGAGACGAGGAAGCGGAAACTTTGATGACCTGGAGACACTGTCCGGTTCCACCCAGGCCGGCCCAAGCGAATATGATTCCTCCAGGGCTCCAGGGACACAGAGGAGGAGATACCCCTGGAGAGAGCAATAGCGGAGGGCGCAGCAGAGTAGGCTCGAGTTAAGGGGGGTGGTTATGGGGAAGACAGTGGAGACTTCATGAGATTGTATACAAGTGTTGAAGTTGTGTAACATGCACTGTGGGGTTTGTTTTTTGTTTATTGGTTGTTGAAAAAGTTAATAAAAATTGTTTTAAAAAAAAATATGAATATACATGTTTTACATGAAGTTGCCCTCCAAAAAATTGATATGAGAAATTGCTGATATCAATTTTGACAAAAAATGTATATCAATGTACATCAATGTTATATGTTGAGTATAGATGAACTTTGAAACAGAGTGTGAATAGAGACTGGCACGGCCGCCCCACGTGAATTTGCTTTATAGATAAAGTGTGCTTCCCAGAGCCTGTACAAAAATCAAACTATTGTTTTGATTGAGTCTACAGTACCTCTCTCGAAAGCCTGCATGTGTTCTGCTGCCACTTTGTGACCCAGCAAACAGTTTGTGACAGGAAAATGATGGAGCTGAGAAACAGTACAGCTGTGTGGTTTTATCTATGACAAGGCCTGTGGAATCACAGGAATGTGGTGACTCATAGAACAGCATTCTATTCACATCAACAGAAAACACAGACAGAACTTTATATTTAGCTCACCAGACTACAGGATGTTCTGCGACAGCTGTGAAAATACACACAGACATTGCTTATCATCTAAACCCAACTGACAGAATGATGGCATGGGAAACATCTGCAGGCTTACGTTATTTTTAGAATTTTCCTGGGTCCAGTACCACTCTCTAATTTTGCAGAGTATGCACGAAATAGTGCATTTTTGATAAGAAACCGTGTGCGTGTGTGTGTGTGTGCATGTGTGTGGGTGTGTGTGTGTGTGTGTGTGAATTGCACTTTTGGTGCACTTGTCTTTTTGTGATGCAACATATTTGCACGCACACTATGCATTTTTTTAGTTTCACAGAGCCAATAAAGTTGATAAAATACTTTTAGGGTGTAAAATATTCCAATTGTATTGAAATAGGTGCAAGGTGAAGTTAGTATTGGAGTATGTGCCAAAGATCACACATGCTGTGTTTAATAAAAGAACGCTGGAAGGGTGGATTTCTTTTCAAGGGTGACAAGTACCAGGGCATTCTACCAGTGTTTGGTGATGTGTAAAATCTGGCTTCTTTTAAGTTCTCAGGACTGTACCAGTTCATGTTTTAGATTGTGCTGGATTCGTTTGGTACTTAGACACTACAATTTATTTTATGCAGCACGCAAAGGGGCACAAAGTAAAACAAAATGTGTCTATTCTCTGTCTGCAAGGTAAGCATGTGTGCGTGCATGCGCATTTGTGTGATAAATCCTAATTGCACTTTTGGTGCACTTGTCTTTTTCTGATGCTGCATATGTGCACGCACACAATGCACTGTTTTAGTTTCCCAGCACAGATAAACTTGATAAAATATTTTTAGTGTTTTATACAATATTGACAATGCGTGCAATGCAGCGGCCCAATTTTGGCAGACAAGGCACTCTGGGATTCAGATTTTTGCCAAAAATCAAACATGTTGCACAAACGGTATAGCTGAGATTTATTCGCACAAAGTACTAGAATTGATTACATTTTTAAGAGTTGCAAGTGCCAGGATGCTACACCTTACTTGATTTGTTATGTAAGATGTGTTATACTGGGCTCGAGGTGTTTGGTAATGTGTAAAAGCCGGCTTCTTTTAAGTTTTCATGACTGTGCCACTTCATGTTTCAGATTGTGCTGGATTTGTTTTGTACTTCGACTGGTGCTGCCCTCGGGAACAGCCTCCCTCCCTGCCTCTCTGAAACAGGTTCAGAAAGAAACTCAAAACTATCCTTTTTGCTTCTGCTTTCTCTCTCACTCCTGCCCATGTTCTTGTCTGCTGCACTAGCTAGTTACGTAGCCTCCCTCTGAACCTTATGGGGACCAGGCTCCCTCACGACCAGTAGCTGCATGCACTGCCTCCAAGCCTACCGCGCAGTAGGGACTGTATCTGCAACCCTACAGTCCCCTGCCTCCTTGCAATTACTTAGAACCGGCCACCGCGGCAGCACTTACTTGAGCATTGCTTATTGCACTCTCCTTTTCTCTCCTACTTCTCTTCCTTCCCCCTGCACTTGCACGATCTGAATGACACGAGGCCTAGTAAGATCGTGTTTTGTCCTCCCTTTGTCTCCCATTCCTTGTCTTGTCGCACCTAGAAACACTTGTGTACAGGCGCGTTAAAAATGACTTATCATATAATAATTTCAAACAGAATGCTATATTTTATTTTATTCCACGCGCAAAGTAGCACAAAGTAAAACAAAATGTGTCTATTCTCTTTCTGCAAGGGAAGCGCAGAATGTTGGCGCGCATCTTTACATGTGAAAGCTGCAATGTGTGCTTTAAAACACAATTGTGAGGTAGAAGTGTGCTAGGACTTTTAAAATATGGTTCTAACCTTTGCAGTGTTTTATACAATATTATATGCATATACAATATTATATACAATATTGACAGGCCCCAACATGTGATGGATTTGAGTATGTGCCAGAGATCACACCTTTGATGAAGTGATGTAGCCGAGTTTTATTCGCACAAAATGTTGGAATGGTGGATTGTTTTAAGGCGACATGTGCCAAGGTGTTTCATTGGGCTTGAGACGTTTGGTGATGTGTTATAAATTGATGGAGGACTGCTTCTGTATGAAAGATGTTCTATTCTGATTCCATATTCGTTCTATTTAGAGCCTGCGTGTCTTCCAACAGATGGATGGCACAGTCGGCAGAGTCTCTGGATGTGGATTGTAGCAACTGACAACCGGCAGCCGTTGGATTTATGGTGATGGATGCATCTAACGCAACATGCCCCATCTGCTTTTGGGGCCAGCAAGACCCAAGGATGATGGGGGGGTCCGCCACCGTTTCAGAATGGCCTATGGATGGCACAGCAGGCAGACTCTCTGCTGGATCTATGGAGATTAGTGCACCTCGTTTAACAAATCCCAGATGTTTTTACGGCCCAAGGATGGGCTCGCATGTTTTTGTCAGCTCAATAAGGACTGATGGATGGGGGTTCCAACACATTGGAGTTGTTCTTTAGATTTGGTAATGGGCACAGGTGGCTTTTCTGATGCCACAATGCGCCTCGGTAATCAGTGTCTTGGGAATGTCTCGGCCTATGGATGCAGGACCAAGGAACCACCACAGATTTCGCTGCTTTGTTGTCACAATGGGGTATACATTTGTGACAGTGCCCACTATCAAGGTTCAATCATGGAATGGTACATGCAGTGCTATTGAGTCCCCAGCAGGCGCTACAGAGTGTGACGGAGGCCACAACATTTATTAAGTGTGAAGCATTGTCTTGCAGGTTCATGGGTCACAGTAACCATATTTAGCTACTACTAAGCTGCGGTAATGGATGTTTCTGATGTTAACGTATGTTTGTGTTTCAGGTTGAACTCTGGGCATCAGGTGGCAATGACTGCACAGGATTCTAAAGCTTGGTAGGGACGTGATCAGTATTAACACAACAGCAAAACTTGATGGATTGTTTTGATACATATTTGGCTAAAGTAACCAGATGTGCCATTTAGATGGCATGGTGGCTATATAAAACAATGGACAAAATAAATGATCCTATCAAGACGTCACTGTAAAAAAACTATTTGTGCCTGATAGCATTTAATTTGAGGAGCTAGTGCTAAAGATATGTCAGTGACAGGCATGTTAACCCCAAGAGCTAATGGGCTAGTTTAGAGGCATTGGACCCAGTAAGCTTTCACAATCCACCTGCGAATACAAAATAAAAATATGTTAATGCGGATTTACTTTTGATCGCACACTTATGAAAGGCCCAACGGTTCAACTGAACACCAGTTTGATGGTTAAAACGTTCATGTCTCTTAATTTTTAAAGTGCCAGCAACCTCACAAAATACATATAGTACAGCCACCATAGGGCGTGTTCCTTCTGCACTTAAATTTTTAAAAGCCAACCTTTCTGGAAATTTTAAGGCCTTCTTCATCTCGCTAGGCTGAATACTAAGTTGAGAACTCTAAACTTGTACAAGTATGTTTATGAAAAACTGGGTGCAGATTCTGTATGTATACACAGCTTCCTATGCATGTAAATGCTTCTCATGGCAATGTTACACGGTAACACGTTTGGGGCAGGCAGCTTAGGGTTAAATGAAATAACGCATAGTAATTATACATTTACAGCGTATATGTATAGTTCTCTTAGGATGTCTGAGCTATGGGCGTTGGGCATGTCCACAATGAGAGCCAGGACTTTTTATTCTAAAACTATCCAGCCATAGAAAACAAACACAGTAAAATATATCATAACCTTTTAATCTCAGATGCAAAACCTTGGGCTGGTTGAATGAGTACAGGTGTTTATGGTTGTAATGTAATTGTAATGGGTTGTTTTTAATGCGCTTAATACCCAGAGGTTTCTAAGCGCGGACCCGAGAAACAAACCTGTTCTTGCATTCAAGACGAGCACGTCACCTCTGAGCTATCTCTGAGCTATCCTCCCGAGACAAACTCCCGAGACAAACTTTATGGTGACAAACCTTTATAAAGCTAGGGAGAGTGTTCTGCAAAAACAAAATGAACACTAACCTAGAGTATGAAAGTATACAACTTAAAACTGATTATAGAGCAACAGGCCAAGCGATGACTTGTGCCACAGGTTCTTTTCATTTGTCAAACAATATTTTTTGCGCTGACACTTGTGAGATAGGGCAAATGAGATGGTTGAAATGTTCAACATGTAATTAATTGTTGGTGGGAAAAATGTGATTTAATGCGATTTCTGGTGTACAGGGGAGTTGTAGACTTGAGCTGGGATTTATTTATTAAACATATTGATGTTTTGTACAGCACCCTTTGCCAAAAAGAGTTATAGTATGTGTGTGTGCTTGTGGGTGTGACCTTGCTGCTGAAAGGGATGTCACACCCTTGTGCAGCTATTTTAGAAGTTTTCATAGAGTTAATTTAGGGTTTGTTCTCAATATTGTGATTATAAAAATAATTACATATTCTTGACTGTCTGTGAATATACTTGTGTCGGGCTATGCCTTTACCAAACAGATACTTCTTTTGACACACTTTGGTAGCAGCCCCACGGAATGATCATATTTTAAGCCTGGTGATGCTGACCCACATCCACAGCATTTGTCTACTCATTTAAGTGTTTTACAGCGGTATCATACAAAGGGTTCACACTCAGTATCAAGGTTCATGTATACTCAGCATATAACATTGATATACATTTTAATATCAACATTGATATCAAACATTTTTTATATCAAATCGTTTTGGGGCAACTTTATATAAACATGTTACATTTATTTGATATAAAAAATATGATTTTTTATATACATTTCTATACCAAAAATATGATTTGTTAGGATTAATTTGTATATAAATTTCTATATATGTATATTGATTTAAAATATACATTTTTATATACATTTTTATATTTAAAAGATATCAAAATTGTTAGATATCATTTTCCACTTCCTATCATATCGGGCAGAACCCCTCTGCGACATCACTGCGTGATTCTGCAAAACCCTAGACTCACAGTCCTTTGTCTTCAGAGCTCACTTTGCTCTTAGCGCTCGACCAAGCTACACCGTTGCCCGCTGCTCCCACCTATATATAGATTTTATATAAAAAAGATATAAAAAACATTTTAACATCCCATTTCATATAAAATAGACATTTGATATAAAATCAATATCAAACTGTTTATATCAAAGCATATCAAAAGGGGGCAGAACTAAGACTGGAAACAGGGGGCGTGTCCACCTGTCAAAATGTTAATGGAGACAAAAGGGGGATGATATGATATGATATGGCATTTATAACGTGCTTATACACGTAAGTTTCAAGGCGCGATGAGGTAAGGGAAGACAAAGACAACGATCTTACTAGGTCAGGTGAAATTGAGATTGCGCAAGTGCATGGGAGGAGGGAAAGTGCTGCGGCAAGAGGGGGGCGTGCAATAAATAGGATCAACAGTAAAAAATAAATAGAACAATAGGTAAAAAGTGCGGACAGCTTGTGGCAAGTGCAGCGGTAAGTGCAGACATCAAGTGTCAAGAGCTGGTGGGGACTGTGGGGATACAGAAATAGCCCCCTAGTGCAGGGGTTGCCCGGGAGACAGTGCAGGTGTGCAGCTGGTGGAGGAGGGGACCTGGCCCCGAGATCAGAGGGTACACAGGTGACCGGTGCAGTTTCAGTCAGGAGTTCAGCAGGGGAGAGGGGGAGAGAAAGCAGAAGCGAAGAGGAAGCTCTTGGGCTGTTTCCAGAACTGGATATGGTTCTCCTCAAGTTTCAGGGAGGCTGTTCCCGAGGAAGGCCCCAGCTGAAAAAAACAGATCTACCACCAAGTCGTTGCTTTGAGAAGCAACTGACCCTGAGGGAGTTGGAGGCGGATGAACAAAGAGCTTGAGAAGGAAGATATTTAGGAAAAGAGAGTTGTCAGTATTGAGGCCCCAGGCCACAGAAGGCCTTGAGGGCAAAGCAGAGGGTTTTGAGCTTAATCTTCGCAAGTCACTGGGAGCCAGTGCTGAGATTTCAGTCCTGGAGAGATACGATCCCTGCGCTTAAGGCCAAGGACAAGTCTCGCAGTCCTGTTCTGGATGAGTTGCAGAGGGCGGAGAGTAGAAGCAGGCAGATTTAGAAAGAGGCTGTTGCAGTAGTCCAGCCTAGAGAGAACCAGAGCTCTGGAGACAGTGAGCTTCTGGGGGAAGGAGAGAAGAGGCTGACGCCTCTGAGGAGGTGCAGCTGGTACTGTGACTTCTTAGAGACTTCAGAGCTGTGAGGAGAGAAGGAGAGTGTGGAGTCGAAGATGACCCCGAGGTTTTTAGCCTCACAGGTGGGAGAAGGAAGAGGGCCAAGAGAGGCTGGCCAGAGAGCGACAGGAAAGGAGGGAGCAGGTGTGCCGATAAGGAGAATCTCAGTCTTACTGGCATTTAGGCAGAGATCATTGGCAGCACACCACTCCTGGATAGCGGACAGTCAGAGATGAGAGAAGGAGAAGAGGTGGCGGAAGGGAGCCTGAAAATGAGCTGAGTGTCGTCCGCATAACACTAAAAGTTGGGACAGAGCGCGGTAATGCAATAGGCAAGAAGTGCCAGGTATTGGTTGAACAGCCAGGGAGAGAGGTTAGACCCCTGGGGAACACCACAGGTAGAGATAGAGCTAGAGGAGAGGAAGGACCCAAGTTCGACCTGGGAGGGTCGATCGGAGAGGAAAGAGGTCAACCAAGCCAGGGCCTGGTCAGTGATACTCAGGTTATCACGGAGACGGTTGCACAAGATGGCATGGTTGACCGTGTAAAAGGCAGAAGAGGGATCAAGTAACATGAGGATACAGGGGGTATTGGAGTCACTACTATCGTGCCTCGTCTCAAAATAAGGAAATAATTAAAAACAGGTCCTAAAAAGGATGCACAGCTATCCAATAATGCTCTAGCCAAAACAAAGTCCCTAAAGCATAAATTTACAGCAGGCTGCAAATATCCCATGCAATACTAACTCAATGAGGCAGTGTATCAAAAAGGAGGTATTTAATATACCACGTTTGCTGCTGAAACAAAACTCTTTATGAGGCCCATTGACTAGGTTTATGTTGGTCTCTTCAGGTGCCTGCTCGTTGAAGTCGGGATTAGCCTATCACACAGCATGTTACCATCTGTAGGGAATGCACCCATTGATGTTTGTTGTTCAAACTCTGTTTTTCTGAGTCGCAAGTGCAATGAAGACACACTGACGGGCATGAGGCACTATAGAAAATACACAATCAGCATCAGATGATTAACATTCAAACCAGACCCATTAAAACATGGTTTTCAATGTTCTCAGTAAAAGAAAAAGGCACAGTTATGTATAATTCACTTACCCAGGTTTCCATGTCAGAATCTATGCTGCACCGTTTCTTGGTATGAGGTACTTGTTCCTTTTCTGATGTATTCGCTCTAAAAACATAGTAATATAATCATCACACACATATTTAATTAACTTCATACATAATACTTTTCTGTATTTATCAAGCCTGAATCTAGCGATGTAGCCAAGTAGTGCTGGAAATAGGAGTAGAGATTCAAGGTGAGTGTGTAGGAGGCACGATTCAAGATTGTGTAAAGGTCATACAGAAACACATTTCTTTCTTGTGAAAAAGGGAAGGTAACGTTAGAAAACTGCAATTAAAAATTACTGATGGGAAGGATGTGCAGTGTAGAGCGATTTCCTCTTGAACCCTTCTCTAATCTCTCTGGTGGCCGCTACCAAATGCATGCTGTTCTGATTGGACATACGGCACTAGTTTACTACAGCAATGGGGCTCTTTATTGTACACTTAACACCCCTGTTTTTCTTTTGTTTTTATTCTTGCTGGAACAAGTTTCACCAATACCATTGCCCATAAATGACAAACAATGTGTTGCTTGGCAGGACTACATTTTCATTTACAGTCTTTTATTTTGCGGGTGTATGGGTCTCTGCACAATTACTGAGTGAAGCGGCACTGAGGTATAAACATCAATAGGCGTAATCGCTGCGCCATTAATATTTATTTTGGTATATAACATTTACCGATGGGATGCCATGTCATTTAGCAAGGTTTTCAGTTGACGTGATTGGCATTGCATCCGCTATTCATTCCACAAATTCACCTACACAACACATAACATTCCGTTTGATGGTTAAGCAACTTAGCTCCAACGAATATTGCTCAACTAAGGCTTTGCTTTTACTTCGTAAATAACCTTATCCACTACAACTACATTTTAGTTGGCAAAATGTGTTTCCTTAAAGGAATGGTTCGCCCAAAACTTTTTATTGGCCAAAAAGATGGGCAATAATAAAAAAAAATACTGCCACTTTTTTTTTTTTAAGTCCCTATGTAAAATTTCTAGCAATTGAAGCTCAAAATTTACAAAAGCAAGCACATGAGGGCATCCATTTTGTGAAATGGATGCCCGCCTGTGCTCGCTTTTTCTTTTGCGGCACTAAGGAAGGAAAAGCCAGCCAGCTGTAGTAAACAAAAGCTACCACTGGGTGGCTTTTCCTTCATTGGTTTTTTTTTCTAAGTTTCTCAGGCTCCTCCCAGCCGGAGGAGCCTGAGAAACTTAGAAAGAAAAACTGCAGCGTTTTCGAAACACCACCGCGTTGTATTTTTGCCTGCAGCTGCTTTCCCATTTGGGGCTCTCGGGCTCCCCAAATGGGAAAGCTGCTGTAAGCAGAAACACTGCAGAATGGAAACACGACTGCGTTGTGTTTCTGCCTGCCTTGGATTTCTCAATCCCCACGGGGAGCCTGAGAGCCCCAAATGGGAAAGCCAAGGCAGGCAGAAACACTGCAGCATTTCCCCGTGGGGAGCCCGAGAGCCCCAAATGGGAAAGCCAAGGCAGGCAGAAACACTGCAGCATTTCTGAAAACAACCGCGCTGTGTTTCTGCCTGCCTTGGCTTTCCCATTTGGGGCTCTCGGGATCCCCACGGGGAGCCAGAGAGCCCCAAATGGGAAAGCTGCTGTAAGCAGAAACACTGCGGCATGGAAACACGACTGCGTTGTGTTTCTGCCTGCCTTGGCTTTCTCAATTGGGGCTCTCGGGCTCCCCATGGGGAGCCCGAGAGCCCCAAATGGGAAAGCCAAGGCAGGCAGAAACACTGCAGCATTTCTGAAAACAACCGCGCTGTGTTTCTGCCTGCCTTGGCTTTCCCATTTGGGGCTCTCGGGATCCCCACAGGGAGCCAGAGAGCCCCAAATGGGAAAGCTGCTGTAAGCAGAAACACCGCGGCATGGAAACACGACCGCGTTGTGTTTCTGCCTGCCTTGGCTTTCACTTTGGGTCTCCGGTGCTCCCCCGATCAGAGTCTTTCGAATGAGCGCCCACGTGGCGCCAGACCCCTCTGCACCTGGACCTCAACTGGACTTTCTTTAAAGTTCAAACACATACACAAATTCTTTCTCTTTTGCATTCATTGCGTTCAAAAATGTTGCCACTTGCAACCTTGGGCTCAACACATTTCGGTTTACCATCAGCTTCCTCTGACTCACCGGCTGTGCTAAACCAGTTGGCTTCTTTGTTCTCTGGAGTCAAGGATTGTATCACGGCAGCCAGCTTGCCTCTCCGCTTGTGTTATCAAAGCGGGAGGCCCCTGTATACCATTGAGGTCTGCTGCTTCACACGTCAGCTGTAGCTCCCGATCTTATGATTTCCCTTTCGGAGGCTTCGCAGGTGTGAGGTGAAAAGGGCAAGGGCCACTCCCCCTTCGACGTCCTTCCTGGTCTTACCGCCTTTCTTCTCTGTTTGAACTGCCGGTTTGGTGTAGCTGTCTCCTCGTGCCTTTCGGCCTTGCTCGAAGTGTGCTTTCGTGCCCTGCCTTTTATCCCTGTGGGGAAGGTAAAGGGCCGTCAGGTGTGTGTGATGATTATCAATTGCCTGACTCTGCCTGACCCGTGTGTTGGGACATGTCAAGTAAACGACTCTGGTGTTAGTCCGTTTTCTGTTACAGTGTAAGAAAGTGTTTGTGTGGGAAAAGGGGGCCGGGGGGGTAGAGCTTCTAAATATCCTACAGGGTAGGAAGGGAAAAGGTGTTACAAGGAAGGGGATACTGCGTCTCAACCCTCAGTGTCCCACTTCCACTCCCCGAAGATCCCTCGCCCAGGTGATCCTCCCCCACTGGTGGCCCACCCCCAGGAACTGGATCCAATAGCCATGGTCGTGTCCTGGCCACCTGGACGACAGATCTCCGGGGACTGGTGGGTGAGACACCTTTGGGTATCTCACATACCCTTCCCCAATGCGAGGTGGATAGGCCTGTTCTTTATCTGGGTTTTCCGTTGGTAAAACCGGGAAGAGAACAGGGACGAGAGATGCCCAGGAACTCTTGCATATTCCACTGATAGCTTTTGGTATGTAGACAGAGGTGGAGTGGTGTCATTAGTCTCTCTACAGTACCCTATGAATTGAACTATGAAAATGGGATGGCTAAGACACTGCGAGAACCAAGGGAGGGATGGGTGGGGAGGGGAGGGGAAGGCCCGGGGGGTGGGGGCGTGGGGGCACAGGGCGGCTGTATTGGGGAGTATAAGCTGTATAACAAACAATAAAAACAATTAAAAAAAATAATTACTCCACCTTTCTCCTTTTGATTGGGAGTTGAGCCCCGTGAAATTGAGTATGGTGAGACAAAACATCTTCCCGCTACCCATAGCCATCGTAATTGGAACCCTCCCCTGGAGCCGGGTGTCCACTCCCTCACTCTCCACCCCCCTAGTGCACCCTCCTCTCCCCCCTGTAAGGAACTCATGGTGAAAACAGTAAAGACAGACACAAGTGATCACAGTTCAAGGGTGTTTATTAAACTGTAAATGCAGGGTGGGAAAAATACCCAAGATAAACCTAAATCTAAGATGGGAGCAAGCGTCGACCATCAAATGAAAAATAAGGTAGTCCTTGTGGCGTCTTATCAAAGTAAAAGGCCTATACTAAAAAAAACTATTGCCAATTCCTTACAACTAATTGCAGAAATAGTGTGGGATAAGGTAGTCAAATAAATAAAAAGGTGTTCACAAATAATATGTTAGGATTTCATTGCCTTGAGGTCTCCCTTCCCAAGGTTTTTTGCACAGGACAAGGAGGGACTTTGGAGCACAGTACATGCTGGAGCCTTCCCAGCACAAGCAAACAGTTCCAGATCAGCTATCAGGTTCTTCGATGGTTAAGTCTCTTTTCAATAAAAGTCTCTTGCCTTCGAGGCCTGATCTCAACAAACGAACACAAAGTTCTGTTCTACGAACACTTCGGGTGATGGCTACCCCTCAAAAGTTGTATTCTATACATTAACAACATAGTTGCTTTCTCAGTAAACTTTGAGTGTTAACTTTCCACCCCTTGCTCTCCCTACATGGGGCTCAGATCGCAAATGACAAGGGGGACGCTTCCATTCCCCCTGTCTTGCAATGCTTCTTGCTTTTACAAATATTTTCAAACAATGTGGTGTGAACTTCCCTCGATTGGGTTCACTCTTGCCAACCTTCGTGATACACTATTCACATGCTCATTTCACCAAGCTGGATTCACTTCCTTTAGCTTTCACAATTCTCTGTCGGTCAATGACTTTCGACGGTACAGAGGATTTTACAAGACCCCTGTATGACCACTTTGACCGTTGTTCACCTCTTCCAGCACGAGCACACACGTGATGCCAGACTCTTCTGTATCTGGTTTTCCCCCTCCTTCGTTAATAGTATCCTTTTGCTTTTCAAAGTTCAACTTAGCCTTCAGCTACTTTCCATTCAACACAGTTCCGTTTCTTGTCGACACTACCCTTCACTCACTGGCTTTGATGAACGGCTTGGCTTTCTTTCACCTCGGAGTCAAGGCTGGTACCACAGAGACAAATGTGTCTCCCTGGCTTGGAAATCAGCAGAGGAGGGTCTTCTGTACCGTTGACATCTGGTGCAATACACACTGGCTATTGTTCGCTGACTTATCGTTCCCTCAGCGGAGGCTTCACGGGCCTTGGTCTGAAAGGGCAAGGTTGACTTTCTCCTTGTCACCCTCTCGGTCTGCGCTGTCTTTCTCCCCCTCTATGTGGAGTTAGCTCTTACGTGATGCTGTCTGCCTTGCTCATAGTGTGCTGTCGTGCTCCACCTTGTATCCCTGTGGGGAAGGGAAAGGGCCATCAGGTGTGTGTCATTCTGATCATTTGCCTGACTTTGCCTGACCCTTGTATTGGGACATGTCAGGTAAACGGATCTGGTGTTAGTCCATTGTCTTTCGTGTTGTGCGAAAGTGCTCATGTAGAAAAAGGGGGGCAGTGTTTTGGAATATCCTACGTGGTAGGATGGGGAAAAGGTGTTGAAAGAAAGGTGATACTGCATCTCGCCAGTCGGTGTCCCACTCCCACTCCCGGATGTCATGATCTCTGCTTCCAAAAGGTCAGGGTTTTCCCAACTCCCTTGGAAGCAGATCCATAACCCAGGTTCCGAGTGCCAACCAGTCCCAATTGGGACCTTTTGGACCCGGTCCTGGCGCCAGTGGCACCAGGCTCATAAATATGCCCAGTCCCAGCGCTGGAAGCGCCGGGCTCATAATGCTTGGGTGGACTTACCTTCAGCAGACCATGCTGCTTACTTGCCTGCCAGTTGAGCCTCTGATCCTCTTCTGTTTGGAACTACTTTTCCTGTTGGGTGGGGCTGGAGCCACTCCCTAGATTCAGAACACTGGAACTCTTCTGGAAGGCAGGAACTCTTTTCTTACCAGGAACTCTTTTCTTACTTAGGCGTGGCTGTGGAAGGAGACACCTAAGCACTACAGGAGGCTATTTAAACCACACCCGGTGGATGAATCTTGCTTTGCGTTATTCTGCAACCTCTGCAGCAGAACGCTCATCGTGTCTTCTGCATCGGGTCCTGGGCCTAAGGAAAAAGGCTTACCATCCTGAATCCAGTCTTCAGCAAAACCTATAAAGACAAGAAAGAACAGGTTAGCATTCCGGCATCTGAAAGGCAAAGGCTTACCATCCTGAATCCAGTCTTCAGCAACACCTATAAAGACAAGAAAGAACAGGTTAGCATTCCGGCATCTGAAAGGCAAAGGCTTACCTACTCTTCGTGCGCTCCGGGGGCCTTCGGCGCTGCATCCCGCATCTGAAAGACAAAACAAGGTGCGTTTAAAGACATTGGGGAACTTTAATACTCACGTGCCATTACTCCTTTCCACATCTAATCCAGTGGGTATTCCGGCACCCTGCAGCCGCTCCGAACTCGTACCTACAAAATAAAAAGACAGTTAGAGCGCATAGAAGCAGGCAACAAGCGCTTACTTACGTGCTTCCAGGCGCTTCTATTCATCACACGGGCTCCATCTTCAACTCACTTCAGCCCGTCATCCGCCATCGCCGGAATCCTGCAAAACAAGAGACATCATTACTAAAGACTTTAAAGACATTTGAATGACTCGAAACTTACCGTTCGTGCAGTAAACGACGGACAGCAGTCCTCTGAAGTCAAGAGGCCTGCGCTACCTATCCAGTGAAGAAACTGGTTACAGCACCCTGCCCCGAGGCAGATGGAGAGCTCGGCATTCACTTACCTAAGGTGAGAGCGTTAACCTTTGGGGGTCTACAGGAGAGGAGAAGAGGAAAGAGATAGGGACACCCCAATAACCCCAGTTCATTAACCCCATATTTTCTATCTGCAGACATCTTACTCTACACGTCAGGCATACAGTGCACAGAGGTCCAGCCCAAAGAGCCAACCGGGTGCTACACATCACCTTTGAAGATACGGTAGTCACCCAGTCAAGACCGGCGCCTCTGCGAGAATCAGGTGAGCGTTACAGAACGCAAAGCCTACCGCAAAACTCTCGCCCAGGCGCTATGGAAACCTCGGATACTGACCCCCTAGCCCGGTTACTTGGGGAACTAAGGGCAGAAGTGCATGCAGCTCGTCAGGAAACGAATGCTCTAAGAAGGGAACTAATTATTTCCAAGGAGAGAACAGACAATCTTGCTAGACAAGTGCTACAGTCACAAGCCGGACAGACCCCGTTACCCGCATCAGGGGCAAATCTTCCTTCAACATCCTCTATGAATCCAGTGCAGATCAACCTACCTGGGAATGTACCTCTGGCTCCGCCCGAACGATTTTCTGGTGACCCAAAGAGGTTTGCAGTATTTATCAATCAGTGCCGGTTGCACTTCTTATGCCGGCCAGCAGCCTTTCCAACTGATCAAGCAAAAGTAGCTTTTGTACTTTCGTACCTTAGTGGCAATGCGGCAGACTGGTCGATCCCTCTAGTTAATCAAGATGATCCGGTTCTCCATGATTTTCAAGCCTTTCAGCTTAGTATGGAAAAACTGTTCGCAAGACATTCACAGGGGCAGGCCTTGGACAATGAGCTTCTTTCGTTGCGACAGGGTAATCAAGACCTTTTGGCTTATATTGCATCTTTCAATAGACTAATAGTGGAAACTCAATGGCCTGAGGACAAAAGGATTACGCTGTTTTATAGAGGTCTACGTGGAGAGCTCAAAGACGTTTTAGCCCAAGTAGTGAATCCCCCACAAGACTGTTCGGATTATATAGACTTGGTGGTTCAAATAGATCACAGGCTGCAGAACAGGAAGGCCGATCGTTCCAAGTTTGATGCTCGAGTATTTTCCAAACCGCCAACTCCTTCCAAAGGAGTAGACTCCGGGGAACCCATGCAAATAGGGGGTCTGAAAGGTCCTCTAACACAAAGGGAGCGGGAAAGGAGGAAACAGTTGCAATTATGCCTATATTGCGGAAACTCAGGGCACTTTCTTCGAGACTGTCCGGTGAAACCTGCCAAGAAGGCAGTAGGAGCTGCAGTTACCAAAGTTACAAACTCTGAGCAGGGAAACGACCTCGCCCGACAAGAATAGAGGTCCTCTTGCCGAGCGTGAAAACCAGTTCCGTGACCTCGCATTTCGTGATACCTATGGTCCTCATTAGCCCTGATAATCCGGATCGATTACATGCAATTGAAGCTTACGTCGACAGCGGTGCCATCGGCAATTATGTGGATCATGAAATGGTTTTGAGGATGAATCTAACTCTTTGTCCCAAGGCTGTAAAGGACGTCATTACTACAGTGGATGGTACAGAGATAGCCTCCGGGCCAGTAACGCATACCACTCAAGAGGTGACGCTAGTAAGTCAAGATGGACACCATGAGAAGATCGTGTTCGATGTGATCAAGGCCCCTCAGTTTCAGATTATTCTAGGAATACCTTGGTTAGAGAAACACAATCCTCTGATCGATTGGCGAGCAAGAACGGTCCAGTTTCCAGAATGTGTCTCTACTTGTCACCCTCCACCTGGTGTTGCACTGGCCGCAATTTCTTCAGAGACTCCCCAGTTACCTCCCGAATACCTAGAATACCAAGATGTTTTCCGGAAGGATCAGGCTAACTCTCTACCTCCTCATAGGTCTTATGACTGCCAGATAGACCTGATACCTGGATCTACTCCTCCTTGTAGTAGAATTTATGCCCTCACCGAGCCTGAGAACCTTCACCTTCGACAATACCTGGATCAATACCTGGCAAATGGGTTTATTCGTCCTTCCAAGTCCCCTGCTTCTTCAGCTTTGTTCTTCGTTCCAAAAAAGGAAGGAGACCTTAGAACTTGTATCGATTATCGCTCCCAGAACCAGATCACCGTTAAGAATAGATATCCGTTACCTTTGATCCCTGAACTCCTGGACCAAGTCAGAAAAGCATGCATATATACAAAGCTGGATCTTAGAGGAGCTTACCACTTGGTACGAGTAAAAGAGGGCGATGAATGGAAGACGGCCTTCCGCACCAAGTATGGGCTATTTGAATATCAGGTCATGCCCTTCGGACTTTGCAATGCCCCGGCCGCCTTTCAATATTTTATGAACGATGTCCTCAGAGAGCTCATAGATGTATGTGTTGTTGTTTACATTGACGACATCCTCGTTTATTCTTCATCGGAATCTGAACATCGGAAACACGTGAAAATAGTCCTCGAAAGATTGCGTCAACACAAACTTTTCGCTAAGTTGGAAAAATGTGTTTTCAACGTGACTGAAGTTGAATTCTTGGGATTCATATTATCACCTGGCGGAGTGCGTATGGATTCAAAGAAGGTCGATGCAGTTCTCAAATGGCCATCACCATCCTCCGTAAAAGGTGTGCAAAGCATGTTAGGCTTCGCTAACTTTTACCGCAGGTTTATCCCCGAATTCTCTCGAATAGTCCAGCCCATCACTGCCTTGTTAAAGAAAAACAAACGTTTTGAATGGTCTACCCAGGCGGAACAAGCTTTCCAGGATTTGAAGACTAAATTTATCTCTGCACCAATCTTAAAACACCCTCGCCCCGAACTCCCCTACATCGTGGAAACTGATGCTTCAAGCCTTGCCATGGGGGCAGTTCTATCACAAAAGGACCCAGTAACCAATCAGTTGCATCCCGTGGCATTTTGGTCCCGCAAATTCTCGCCTCCTGAAATCAATTACACGATTACTGACAAGGAACTTCTGGCTATCAAGTCTGCCTTTAAGGCTTGGCGGCATTATCTGCTGGGGGCCCGACACACCGTTACTGTGATTACGGATCACCGACACCTGCAATATTTGAAGACCGCAAAAGCCCAATCCTCTAGACAACTCCGTTGGGCATTATTCTTTGCCGAGTTTGACTTCATAATTACCTATCGACCTGGTACAAAGAACGGTAAAGCCGATGCCCTTTCTCGGATGGGAGTGGAAGAACACTTGGTCAACCCTAAACCTGTACCAATCATTCCCGAACAAAGAATTCTGGGTGTAATCGCCACAGAATCCATAGAGGAAGTTAAGGATAAAGCCAGGCAACTTGTAACTCCAGCAGACATGCAGAATTGGCATCTGCAGGGAAAGGACTTTGCAGTAAAGGACAACTTATTGTATTTCCAAGAACGATTATACCTACCCAGCACAGATTTACAGAAAAAAGTAATCTCTTGTTATCACGACTCTTTAATGGAAGGTCATCCTGGTATAGCCAAGACCTCAGAAAAGATCAAGCGCTACTTCTGGTGGCCGTCTTGGAAAAAAGATATCAGAGACTTTATAATGTCCTGTGGAGTATGCGCCCAAAACAAGAGTCAAAAGGAAAGACCAGCAGGCCTCTTACGCCCTATTGACATCCCACCTCGCCCTTGGCATACGCTTTCTATGGACTTCATCACCGATCTACCTCCATGCTCCGGATACAATACGATTCTAGTAATCGTGGACTTATTCTCCAAGATGGCGCATTTCATTCCGCTCAAAGGCTTGCCAACAGCAGCAACTCTGGCCCGAGAATTTCTCGAAAACATCGTCCGACTGCACGGTTTTCCTTCGGTTCTAATTTCGGATCGAGGTAGTCAATTTATTTCTCATTTTTGGCGAAGTTGCTGTCGGTCGGCTCAAATTGATGTGAGACTATCTACCAGTCACCACCCTCAGACCGACGGACAAACCGAGAGGACCAATCAAACTCTGGAACAGTATTTACGCTGCATGCTGCAACAAACTGAAAAAACTTGGAAAGATATCCTTTGGATAGCCGAGTATGCCTACAATAACTCTGTCCATTCGGGAACTGGGAAAACCCCGTTTTTTCTTTTGTACGGCAGTCACCCTCGAACCTCGGAGTTGGATCCCCTCCAAGATCTTGAAACACCAGCAGTAGACTACCTGCATTCTACAATCACCCAAGCCTTTAAGGAAGCTGTTTCTCACCTTCAAAGGGCTAAAGAACAATACAAGAAAGGAGCAGATCAACATCGGAAGGAAGCCCCTCACTATCAAGTAGGGGATCAAGTCTGGTTGTCCACCAAATATCTATCTCTAAAAGGGCCACGCACATTCAACCCAAGATACCTTGGTCCCTATTCCATCACTACCATAGTAAACCCAGTAGCGGTCAAGTTGGACTTGCCCCCGCACATGAAGATACATCCGGTCTTCCACGTCTCTCTATTAAAACCCGTGCAACCTCAAACCCGACTAACCAAATCTCCAAAACCTATCCTAGTGGATGGAGAACTCGAGTTTGAAGTCAAAAGCATTCTGGACTCCAAGATCTCCAAATCTAAACTATTCTACCTAATTGACTGGAAAGGCTACGGCCCCCAAGAGAGATCCTGGGAACCTGCTGAATATGTCCACGCTCCTCGCCTAATCAAAAGATTTCACCGAACATTTCCTGACAAGCCAAAACCCCCGGAGAAGCCCGGTTTGGGAGGGGCCTTGAGGGGGGGTACTGTCATGATCTCTGCTTCCAAAAGGTCAGGGTTTTCCCAACTCCCTTGGAAGCAGATCCATAACCCAGGTTCCGAGTGCCAACCAGTCCCAATTGGGACCTTTTGGACCCGGTCCTGGCGCCAGTGGCACCAGGCTCATAAATATGCCCAGTCCCAGCGCTGGAAGCGCCGGGCTCATAATGCTTGGGTGGACTTACCTTCAGCAGACCATGCTGCTTACTTGCCTGCCAGTTGAGCCTCTGATCCTCTTCTGTTTGGAACTACTTTTCCTGTTGGGTGGGGCTGGAGCCACTCCCTAGATTCAGAACACTGGAACTCTTCTGGAAGGCAGGAACTCTTTTCTTACCAGGAACTCTTTTCTTACTTAGGCGTGGCTGTGGAAGGAGACACCTAAGCACTACAGGAGGCTATTTAAACCACACCCGGTGGATGAATCTTGCTTTGCGTTATTCTGCAACCTCTGCAGCAGAACGCTCATCGTGTCTTCTGCATCGGGTCCTGGGCCTAAGGAAAAAGGCTTACCATCCTGAATCCAGTCTTCAGCAAAACCTATAAAGACAAGAAAGAACAGGTTAGCATTCCGGCATCTGAAAGGCAAAGGCTTACCATCCTGAATCCAGTCTTCAGCAACACCTATAAAGACAAGAAAGAACAGGTTAGCATTCCGGCATCTGAAAGGCAAAGGCTTACCTACTCTTCGTGCGCTCCGGGGGCCTTCGGCGCTGCATCCCGCATCTGAAAGACAAAACAAGGTGCGTTTAAAGACATTGGGGAACTTTAATACTCACGTGCCATTACTCCTTTCCACATCTAATCCAGTGGGTATTCCGGCACCCTGCAGCCGCTCCGAACTCGTACCTACAAAATAAAAAGACAGTTAGAGCGCATAGAAGCAGGCAACAAGCGCTTACTTACGTGCTTCCAGGCGCTTCTATTCATCACACGGGCTCCATCTTCAACTCACTTCAGCCCGTCATCCGCCATCGCCGGAACCCTGCAAAACAAGAGACATCATTACTAAAGACTTTAAAGACATTTGAATGACTCGAAACTTACCGTTCGTGCAGTAAACGACGGACAGCAGTCCTCTGAAGTCAAGAGGCCTGCGCTACCTATCCAGTGAAGAAACTGGTTACAGCACCCTGCCCCGAGGCAGATGGAGAGCTCGGCATTCACTTACCTAAGGTGAGAGCGTTAACCTTTGGGGGTCTACAGGAGAGGAGAAGAGGAAAGAGATAGGGACACCCCAATAACCCCAGTTCATTAACCCCATATTTTCTATCTGCAGACATCTTACTCTACACGTCAGGCATACAGTGCACAGAGGTCCAGCCCAAAGAGCCAACCGGGTGCTACACATCACCTTTGAAGATACGGTAGTCGCCCAGTCAAGACCGGCGCCTCTGCGAGAATCAGGTGAGCGTTACACCGGAGGACACCCCATCCAGGTGATCCTCCCTCAGTGGTCCACCAACTGGATCCAACAGCGATGGCCGTGTCCTGGCCACCTGGATGACAGATCCCCGGGGACTAGCTAGGGAGACACCTTCAGGTTTCTCACATGCCCTTCCCCCCAAGCGAGGTAGCCACATTTGCTTCACAGGGGAACCGAGAAAGAAAATCCATGTTTCCCTAGCCCTTTCCACTGTGAAACAATAGGAATGTATGGCTAGAAAACATTGCATGACCCGAGGGTTGGACTCTTTACCTTGGCTAATTCAAATTAAGGGTGAGTGGTTGGTAAAATGGTTTTTCCCTTTCTGTAATGGCTTGGCAGGCTGAAAAACGATGGTCTGGAGGGTTGCCCAGAGCTTTGCCCGTGGTTATGATTAATTAAAATCTTCCAGCCATCAACTTTCTGTTTTGGTAAAGTCACCCCGAGTGGGACGGGTATGCCCAGACGTGGGTCCCGAGTCTGCCGGGCCTAGAGACCCAAGCTACTCCTCACTGATGACGCCCAACAAGGCTGAAACATGTCTGGGGATGCTTGTGGTCTCATGCAGAAGGGATGTGACCTAGCAGTTCGGGCTGGACTGCCCCTTTTGGGGTAGGACCAAGCCTGATTTGCATATGGTTTTTCCCCTTCTGTAATGGCTTGGCAGGCTGAAAAACGATGGTCTGGAGGGTTGCCCAGAGCCTTGCCCGTGGTTATGATTAATTCAAACCTTCCAGCCATCAACTTTCTGTTTCGGTAACCAGTGTAAACATTCGACTCAATAGGTAATATCTAAGATGGATAATGGCCCACTTGATGGCTAGGGCCTGCAGTTCTACCACAGAGTAGTTTTTTCACGTGGGAATAATTTGCGACTGGTGTATGGGGTGTTCTAGTCCGTCGCAAATTTGGGACAAGACAGCTCCTAACCCTGTAAGAGAGGCATCTGCCTGAAGCACAAACTCTTTTGGAGAAATCGACTACCTTTAAGACTGGGTTTTGGCATAATGTCTGCTTTAAGATATTATAGCATATTTAGTCATCATGGTTCCAATGAAGTTTCTGAGGTTCAGCATTTTTATGCTTATCTGTTAGCCGGGCTGTTTTATCTGAATAGTTTTGGATAAACCTACGATAATATTCTATTAGACCGAGGAAAGCCCTGCGATCTCTTTTGGTTTTGGGAGTTGGAGTATCCAATATCCAAAACGGCCTTTACCTTTTCATGTTGGGGTTGTACATTCCCATTCCCTACGCAAAAACCGAGGTCTTTCTTGGTAGATCGGGCCAACCTGCATTTAGCTGGGTTAGCAGTTAGGCCCGCACTCCTGAGGACTTTCATGATGGTATAAAGATGGAAGAGATGGTCTTCCCAGGTTTTACTATAAATGACAATATCGTCAATGTAAGCTCCACAGAAATCATAATAGGGCTCTGGGATGTTATCCATATGGCGTTGGAATGTAGCTGGTGCACCGTGCAGGCCGAAAGGGAGGACTTTAAACTGGAATAATCCCAGGGGTGTTGAAAATGCATTTTATTTCTTATCGGGCCCATATATGGGAACTTGCCAGTTCCCGTATATGCTTCCCTTTGTTAAATCTAGGGTGGATAGATAGGTGACTGTTCCGAGTTTATCAATAAGATCATCGATGCGTGGCATGGGATAGACATCGAAGTCTGATATAGCATTAACTTGATGGAAGTTATGCAGAATCTCCAGGAGCGGCCCAGTTTAGTGACCAACAGCATAGGAGAGGAACATGGACATTAGGAGGGCTCAATGATATTAGCCTTCAACATCTTGTTGACTTCCTCAATCACTATCTGCTTTCTTGCCTCGGGTAGACGATAAGGTTTTAAGTGAACTACTTCGCCTTTAGGGGTTCAAATATAATGGTATGTACCTTTTACTCTTCCTGGTTTTTCTGAGAATACATCAGGGAATGAGACCACTAAATCTTTTAGATCTTCCTGTTGTTGGATAGATAACTCGGAAGGAATTAAATCAAAGATATATATATCTTCGGGAACCAGGCAGGCTAGTATTTTGGCATGGGTGGCTGACGGGTTCTCCTTCCACTCTTTTAAGAGGTTGATATGATATAAGTGGAGTTTCAGTTTTAGGTCTGGTTTGCTAGTTATACGTGCATGTCCCTGTTCGTTCTATTACCACATAAGGTCCGTGCCACTTGGAAACAAGTTTGTTCTCTGAGGTGGGTAAAAGGACTAGTACTTTTTGTCCAATAGAAAAAGATATCAAATTAACTTTTTTATCATAATTGGCCTTGTGTTGGCTCTGGGCCTTTCCCATATTAGTACAAACCAAGTACCGAACCAACTTCATGTGTTTTCACATTCTAGTGGCGGTTTGTGATATTGGAATCAGAGCCGACTCTCGTTCTTCTCAAGTTTCCCAGAGCATGTCTAAGACATCTATCGGTTCTCTTCCATAGAGTAGCTAAAAGGGAGAGAAACCCGTGGAGGCTTGGGGGGGGTCTTCCTCACTGCAAATAGCACAGATGGGATCATTCAATCCCAGTCCTTGCCCGTCCTTGTCTACCAGTTTCTGTAGAATTAGTTTCACGGTCTTATTGAATCTTTTGAATGGATTGTGTCCTCCCACGTATTCCTTATCTTTGATATTTCCAATATCCAGCTTTGCTGCTTTGGAAAAAAATGTTCAGCAGGGGGCACTGTGCATTGTTGCCTGTTGACTCAAAGTCCCTCGGCGGCCTCCATCTCGATGTCGACATCACTACAGGTATATGTAGCACGCGCAGCGCCCGTTGGCCTTAGTTCCGTATTTTTCACGCTTATGCTTGGGATGCGGTATGCCTCGTTCCTTGACAGGAATATCTTTGATAATGTCTTCATTCTTCGAGTTCCGAACATGAAATGGCTTTGTCTTCATCCACACCTAGGTCCAGCTTCAAAAAATGCTGTGACTGTGGTGTGACGATGTCCGTGATGGACCCTCACAGGATCTGCCTGTGGTGCCTGGGGTTGACTCATCCGTCTTCTGAGTACGAGGACTGCCTATCCATGATGACCAAAGCCCTGAGAGAGCGTAGAGGGAAGCTTGCGGCAGGTAAGACCCAAAAATCCCCTTAGACTGCGTCAATAAAGCAAAAAACTTCAGATGAGTCGAGAACCTTTTCTCCTGGTCGCAAAAACAAACGTTCCCGGTCACGAAGTGGCTCACACCACTCATAGACCTCGAGACATGGAAAGAAATGGCGTCATAGATGGCCATCTTCCTGGTCTACAAGTTCCTCACCGGAATGGGTTGTTTGCCCCACAAAATCAAGTTCGCCGGTCCAGTGGGAAGAGTTTAGACTACGTATGTTAAAGGTTTTCGGGAACGCGGCCTTGCCCCCCTCGACTACACCTAAAGGCCGTGCTCCAGTCGAAAGACCTCGTAAGCACAAAAGCTGTGCTTCTTCGGACCTGGCGGCCAAGTCTCCTCTCCTCGAGAGCGATCCAATCCCTCGAGTCGAGAAAAAGTCCCCTTGAGGACTGAGCCATCAACACCGAAAGACTCGATTCCAACAGGGTCAAAAGGTGAGTCATCAACGCTGATAACTGTGGAGAAGCCTTCGACGCTTCGAGCGTCAATCTCCTCGACGCCACATGTGTCGAAGCCACCAACGCAACCGTCGAAGCCATTGACACACCTGTCAAAGCCATCGATGTCGACAATTTCAATGTTTTCGGCTCCTGTAACCACGAATATAATGTCAACTACATTAAAAAAAACATATGCTCCTTTGCCACAATCTGATTTTTTCAAATCCCTCTCTTCTATTTATGAAGATGCAGAGGAATCATCTGATGAAGACAGACAGTTTGGGTTACAATATGGAACACCATCAGTGCATGAGGCATTGATATCAGAATATTCACGTATGAAAAACGTACAGGAATGCCTTCATGAGGCTAGTGTAACAGACACCTCACCAGAGGTTGAATTTGGTAGGGCAGATCCAGGTGACCACACAGAAGTGACATACAGGCAACTGATGTCAAGAGTTATGGAGTACATGAGGTGGTCAAGACCTCCACCAGTCTTTGAACAAGTCGCTCTTACCGATATCTTGGACAGAGGGCCACAAGAGGACCCAATTGTCCCTCTTCATCAAGCCTTACTGTGTGACTACTAACTGGGAAGCACCAGAGGTCATTCCGGCTGTCAATAAGAAGTTGATGGCAAAGTACAGAGTTTCGAGCTCTGACCCTTTTTACCTGTCCAAGCACCCAACACGAGAAAGTCTGGTGGTTCAGGCAGCCACCTCCATGAGTAGGCAAAATGCCTATCCTACAATACCTCAGGATAGGGACGACAAGCGTTACGACGCCATGGCCCAAAAAGTTTTTTTGGCCCGGAGTATGGCCTTGAAATCGGCCAATGCTACGTGCACACCAAGGCTGGGAGAGATGCAATGTGCGAATCCCTTCAGACTGGTCTCGACTGTATTGACAGTATCAGTAGATTTGCCTGGTTGAGAAAGTCAGGATTTGCCCCAGATGTACAATCCGGGCTTCTCAACATGCCCTTTGACGGCACTCATTTAATTGAGAACAAAGCTGATGAGAGTTTGGCAAAGATGCAAACTTCCAAGGCAGCAGCCAAATCACTTGGTGATGCAATAAGACAAACTCCAAACCACTCCACGTGTACACCCTGGAGGGATAGGTCCTTTCGTCACTACTCCACATTTGGAAGGGGCAGAGGACAGCCAGCTCAAAGAAGATTCCCCTGCAGTGGACGGGGAAGAGGTACTAAGACCGCAACAGCAGCGGCTGCCTTACCTACAGTCACTGCGTCAGTCGCTCAAGAACCTCTCTGAGGACTTGATTCACAAAACTGCAGTAGGAGGCAGATTGTCACAGCATCTGACAGTATGGAAGGCTATTACTTCAGATGCATGGGCACTGGAAACCGTTGCCCAAGGTTACTGCCTCCATTTTCTGCAAACATCTCAGAGTCATCCACCAGGGAACAACTCTTTGAAAGTTCCAGATCTGCTCCTTATGCAAGCGATTTTAACCCTGCTAGAGAAAGGTGCTATAGAACCAGTACCTGTAGCGGAGAGGAACAAGGGTTGGTACTCCCCGTATCTAATCCCCAAAAAGGACGGAGGACTGAGATCCATCTTGGACTTAAGAGACTTGAACAAGTTCCTCAGGAAGGACAAGTTCAAGATGGTAACCCTTTCAGAGATCCTTCAGGCCCTCCAGCTTCAGGATTGGATGGTATTATTGGACCTTCAGGATGCTTACTTTCATGTGCCGATTCATCACAAGCACAGACAGTACCTGAGGTTCACTGTTGGCGGTTCTCATTATCAGTTTAGAGTTCTGCCATTTGGGCTGACCTCCGCCCTGAGGGAATTCACCAAACTGATGGCGGTTGTGGCAGCAAGTCTCAGGAGAGGGGGAATTCACGTTTACCCTTACCTAGACGATTGGCTGATCAGGGCCAGTTCCGCAGAACAGACCTTGGATAATCACAGCTATACCTGCCACTCCCTTCACAGACTGGGCTTCTCCCTCAACTTCAAGAAGTTCCACATGATACCATCACAAAGAGTCCAATTCATTGGAGCAGTCCTGGATGGGAAAAGCCTCGCCGTCAGAGGTGAGGGCTGAAGACATTCTGCAGATGGTGACCAAATTCCAGAATGCCCAGCATTTACCAGCCTTCGATTTTCGAAGGTTGCTCGGCCACATGGCATCCTGCAATGTTCTGTTGCCAGAGGCTCGCCTGAGAATGAGATCTCTCCAATGGGCACTCAGGACCCAATGGTCACAATTCTCAGAAAGGATGTCAGGCCTCCCTCAAATTCCAAGCAGAATCTCACTGGATCTTCAGCAGTGGGCCTGTCAGGAGAACATCTTGAAAGGAGAACCATTTTGGCAACCTTGGCCGGAGATAAAAGTAGTGACGGACGCCTCTCTCACGGGGTGGGGAACCCATATCAACAATCTGACAATCAGTGGTCGTTGGTCTCCATCGGAGTACAAACTACATATCAACCTTTTAGAGCTGAGGGCAATCAGACCAGCGCTGAAGGCCTTCTTGCCATGCCATCTGTACGGGGAAAGAATGTCCTGATAATGACAGACAACACAGTGGCCATGTACTACCTCAACAAGAGAGGAGGTGTAGGGTCAATACCACTGTGCAGAGAGGCAATGCAGCTCTGCTTCTGGACAATACAAGAAGGAATCTTTCTATCAGCAGTTAATCTAACCGGCGAGAAGAACACGACGGTGGACGCTCTGAGCAGGCAGAATACAGTCTCCCATGAGTGGGAATTAGCTCAGGAAGTCCTTCAAGAGATCTTCACCCTTTGGGGAACCCCTTAAGTGGATCTGTTCACGACCGGTGCCAACCGGAAGTAAGAACTGTACTGCTCTAGAAGACGCGTTCGTAGCCGACTGGGAATTTCCACTTCTGTACGCGTTCCCTCCAGTCCTGTGATTCCTCACGTACTCAGGAGGTTGAGAAAGTTCAGGAAATCCATGATCCTAGTTGCCCCAGATTAGGCCAGGAGGACATGGTATCCGGACCTTCTGGACATGTCCATCTGCCCTCCAATACGTCTTCCACAAAGATAGGACCTTCTCTCGCGAGAGGAGGGTTGGGTTCTCCATCCTGATATCGGGACGCTCAGGCTTCACGCATGGTTTCTGAGAGGCTGAGATATAAAGAGTGGCACCTCCCGGACAACGTAATGGAGATTTCGCTTTTGGCCAGAAGTCCAGCAACTAAATCTTTGCACCGCTGCCACTGGAATAAGTTCTGCAGCTGGTGTAAGAATGTTGACCCTTTTACATGTAATACACCGATAGAGTTATCCTTTTTATTACAACTGGCAAATCTGGGGCTCCAGATTGGTACCATCAAGGTATATTTGGCGGCGCTTTCTATTTTTAAGTGCACTTCAGAGGAAGTTTCTTACTTTAAGATTCCTCTAATAGTACAATTTTTAAAGGGACTCACAAATGTTTTCCCTCCAATCCCGTTTCAAGCCCCACTTTGTGATCTCAACTTAGTGTTAAATGTTTTGATGGGAGTGCCTTTCGAGCCTTTACACTCCTGTCCTTGGGCTGCTAACTCTGAAAATCACATTTTTAGTATCAATTACATCTACCCGAAGGGTCAGTGAACTACAGGCTTTATCCTGCAAGCCTCCTTACACTATCTTTTATAAAGATAAAGTAGTACTGAAAGTGAAACCCACTTTCCTCCCCAAAATTGTTTCTGAGTTTCATCTCACTCAGAAGATAACGTTACCATCCTTTTATTTTCCTCCACATCCTGGGAAGGCTTCACAGGCTTGACCCTAGACGTGCACTGAGCTTTTACATCTCCAGGAAGACAATGTTAAGACAAGTTAACCAGTTATTTGTGGGCTATTCAGGTCACAAATTAGGGTTGGCTATTACCAAACAAACTATATCCAGATGGATTATACTGGCAACAAACTGGGAGGGAAAGATCCTCCAGAAAACCTAAGAGCTCATTCGACCAGGGGCATGGCAACTTCTTCTGCTTTACAGTGAGGAGTTCCAATATGAGATATATGTGCAGCTGCCACATGGTCGTTTGTACACTCCTTCACTTAACATTATAGGTTAGACTCTTCTTCAGGTGAAGAATCTGCATTTGGCAAAGCAATGTTGCATTCAGTGCATACACAACCATACAAGATTAATGTCAAACTAAATTCTACTCCCTCCTCCAAATTACTTAAACTGCTTTGGGAGTGTATCAAAGATAAGGAATACGTTTAAGGACAATCCATTCCAAGAACAAGTTACTTACCCCTGGTAACGTTCTTTCGACTGGATGTTCCTCCTACTTATTCCTTATCGCCCCTCCCAAACTACCCCGCAGTAGAATTCCCCTTGCGGTTACAGTCTACGCTCTCTCAGAAGGAGTAACCGTCAGACACAAGATAATCCTTCACTTGTAAAAACGGAACTGAAGGCAATGGGCACTGCGCGTCCTACGTATACCTGCGGTGACGTCGGCATCGAGACAGAGGCCTCCGAGGGACAACGAGTCGACAGGCATCGAGGCACAGCACCCTCCCGCTGAAAAAATAATTCTGAAGCAGCAAAGCTGGATATTGGAAATATCAAAGATAAGGAATACGTGGGAGGAACATCCAGTCGAAAAAACATTACCAGGGGTAAGTAACTTATTCTTCGAAGAGATTGTGTCCTCCGACATATTCCTTATCTTGGATAAATCCACTTCCAGCTTGCTGGCCTCAGAAAAGATTTTCACAGTAGAGGGAGCTGCGCATCGGCATCCCTCGAGTCGGTGTCCCTAAAAGGCCTCTGTATCGGCGCCAACGTCACCATGAGTACAAATAGTCTTGCGCAGCGTCCGTTGCTCAGTTGCGTTTTTCCGCACTTCGTCAGCCTCGGAGATGTAACGCTTGGTTCCATTCTTCAAAAAAATCTTACTAATTCTTCGAAAATCTAACTTCCTAACGAAGGCATCTTCATCCCAACCATCGACTCCACGATCCGGTTTTAAAAAATGTCGGGACTGTGGAAAGAAGATGTCTCTAACGGAACCTCGCAGGATCTGTTTGCGGTGCCTAGGATCAGAGCATCAGTGTTCAGAGTGTGAGGACTGCATGTCCATGGCGGCGAAAGCCTTGAAGGAGCGTAAGGGGAAGTTAGAAAGAGGTAAGGCTGTTAAAACTTCTACCCCTTTAAAAGTTTCCTCGGCTGATCGAGACACTCTAAGAAGAGGCGCCATAGATCTCCCACTTCTTCTTCCTCAAGTACCCCGGAAAGGGTCACCTGCCCCACAAAACACAGCTCTCCTTCTAAGTGGGAAGAATTTTGTAAAAAAATGCTTAGGGTCTTCGAGAAAGCAGCCTCGGAGATGCCTAGAGGTGATACCCTGGGTGAAAGACCTGAAAAACAAAAACGCTGCGAGTCGTTGAACCCGGCCAGTAAAAATACTCGAGAGCGCCACAAACCCTCGAGTAAAGGCAAATCATCGGATAAAACTGCGTCATTGACGCCATTGTCGAAGGGACCTTCAACACACAAATCTGTTTCATCAACACCGTCGTCGACTCCGATGAAAGATAAGCCTAAGACCTCTACTACGCCACAGGCACCAGAGGTGTCGAAAGCCCCGACCATCTCGACGATGCTGAGTAGGATTCCGATCCCCTCGAGTTCATCGAGGCCTTTTTCAACGCCTTTTACAGGTTTGTCGAAGCCTACAATGTCCACGTCGACAACTACAACGTTTTCACAGGCAGTAACCACAAATTTGGCTCCTTCCTCTCTAGAAATGGGTTTTACTCCCTATCCAAGATCTGATTACTTCAGAGCTTTATCCTCTATATATGAGGAAGGGGAGGACTCTGACAATGCGAGACCTTTTAGACTACAAAGAACAACAGTACCCATTCCAGAGGAATTTATTTCTGAAGAAAACAGATTGAAAGATCTACAGGAGGCCAGTGGTATAGATACCTCTCCAGAGGCAGAATTTGCTAGACCAGAACCTGGAGAACATGCAGAGATACCTTACAGGGCCCTTATGGCTAGAATAATGCAATTTATGGGTTGGACTACACCTGCACCCTCTTTCCAGCAAGATGAACTTACTGATATATCAGATAAAGGACCCCAAGAGGATCCCATCATCCCTTTTCACGCTGCACTGCAAAGGAAAATATCTGCAAATTGGGAGACTCCTGAAGTTATCCCTGCAGTAAATAAAAAACTCTCTGCTAAATACAGAGTGTCAGCTTCAGATCCTGAATATATAAGCAAGCATCCAACTCCAGAGAGTCTAGTTGAGCAGGCAGCAACTTCATCAAGCAATAAGTCTGCATACCCCACTATTCCACAAGACACAAGACAGGGTTGACAAAAGATTTGACGCCATATCAAAAAAAGTATTTTCGGCATGCATTATGACGCTTAAATCTATAAATCTATAAACGCCACTTGCACGCTAGAAAGATTCAGCCACACCCTTTGGGAGTGTGCTTCATCTGCGGCTGACTGTCTTCCAGAAGGGGAATAACCGGAAGCATTCTTGAACATCACCAATGATGCAATGTGTGAGTCCCTTCAAACAGGCATTGACTCTGCTGACAGCATCAGCAGAGCCTTGGCGGCAAGTACCACAATCCGCAGATTTGCGTGGTTGCGGAAGTCTGGTTTTGCTCCTGACGTTCAAGCCAGACTTCTAAATATGCCCTTTGACAGCACTCAGTCAGTTAATATAAAGGATAGTAAGAATAAACTATCATTAATTGATCATAACAAAAGGCGACAAGCCGAAAGGAGAACGTCTGCTATAAGCGTCCGTCTAGAGTGGCGGAAAAACAATCTGAGGGTCCTCGACCCCGCACCCCCTAGATAAGTGTGTTTTGTAGTATATGCTTCACTCGAGCGTTACCTGCTTATTGTGTTGAGGCCTAATAAATAGTACATACTTCTGTGTGGAACTCTGTTACTTGGCTGTCTCCAAGTCTAAGTGTCGTTAACCGTACTTACACCTCAGCCCCATCTCTCCTGATCTGCTTACGTTACATTATGAGAGTATGGCAAGACGAAGTGTCAATTACTGTGTTCACCAACTATGTTAAAACCTCAGGACCCTCCTAGTAAGCCCCTCAGGACCCTCCCACGGGGCTGGTTCTAAAAATCTCTCCTAACACTGGCCAAGTAACCTTACCCAGTGAGCTGTGAGAACCCTTGATCATTTCGACAGGGATACTACCCTACTAGACCCAAGCAAACCAGAAACACTTTAAGATGGACAGAATTCATGACAATTACTCCAGAAGAGCGGACCAATGTGCTTGCAGTGCCAAAGTCACCACCTACGATGATTCATCCTTCCCTTTCCATTGTGAAGTTCCTCACACAGGCCAAGCACTCGCACCACTCCTCAATGTTATTACCACATCTTTTATGCAAGGCACTTCCCAGACACTGAAATCAGGACAGATCTTCCCCCTGCTAAAGCAGCACACACTTAATCCGGATAACATGACCAAATTCACCCCCTCCCATAAGCATCTACCCTTCATTGCCAAAGTGAGTGAGAAGATTGAGCTGGATAATCCACTCATGCAGCTGGATGTGAACAGCCTCCTGCAGGTCTACCAATCCATCTCGGCTCCGAACGAGACTGCTACCATGAATGTTATCAATGATGCTCTTGTCATCCTGGATAAAGGTGACCCCTGCCTACTCGCATACTCTGCTGCCTTTGATACGGTTGACAATGAAGACCTCCTCAACATCCTCACCACCAACACGGGCTGCAACAGAACAGTCGTTTGCCTCCCACCACTTCAACGGACACCAACTCATGCAGATGGTAACCAACAGATCCCAGCCCACATATTGCCATGAAGACCCAAACAGAATGGTACCAGCGTGTGCTGCTCCACAAAGTTAAGTATTTCAACCATGTCCAGATTTTCATAACAGTAGTCTATGTCCTAGTTATCTCCCACCTGAACAATGGCAGCACACTACTTACTTGAGTCCCAGATGCATCCTTGGGCTCTCTGGAAGCCATTCATCATGCCTCCTTAGGAACAGGAAAGTTCAAACATGTTATCTCCATCCTCAAGGAGCTGCACTAGCTACTCCTTCAAACATGAATCCATGTTCAAAAAAGCTTGAATAACTAGAAATCAGTCACAAATGAAATACTACTAGCTGGCAAAGAAATGCACCACCTCCTATGAGGAACACACCACTAGAAGACACATCATTGCCAAAGTGGAAACACAGAACTGAAAGAGGGAAATATATGGAACAGGTATTTTCCTATTATGCAACGTATACTGATATAAGTTACCAATGCAGATCAGTTTGCCCCCCTCCATTTTACACTTTAGGAGGGACCTCAAGAACCTACATTTCAGATAACATATTGCCAATCATGTAATGTTAAACTGAACCCTTCTACAGCTCCCTCCAGAGATCTTCCACCTCCTGCTACTGTGACAGGGTTGGGTAACTGACCCTGCCAAGAGGGGATGGATGTGCTCTCAACCTGGGGAAGGAGGCCTACCTGGGTGTTTGCTAGAGCCAATGCTGCCACAGAGGTGGAGTGTACAAGTTTGTGAGGGCCACTATCTCTGTCCCTTCTACTTGTCCATGGCTGCAACTGTCAAGTACCGATGTCAATCACCCCATACATGTTCTGGACAATGCTGGCCTGGATTTCACTCTTTGTCCCATAGGACTGCAACTACCAGAAGTCCTTGCGGTTGGCACCCCTCTTTAGAGCTCACCTGGCAGAGAGGCAGTGAGGAGCAAGAAAGCAGCAAAACACTGCACCAGTCAAACCTGTAATACAGACGCTCCAATCAACACAGACACAAAACCTAAAAGTGACTTAGTGTTTAGTGGGCTACCATAACAAAGAGCTGGTGGACCCGCATAAGAAAAGGGGTTGGGGCTTAGGGAACATTTAATGTGCTTTGATGTCTGTAACCCTGACCTTGGGGAGAAAGAAGGCCGCAATTATCCCAGGGAATCAGCTGATACAGAGGTTAAATTAAGGTGGAGGGGGGCAGTAAAGGGAGCAGAAGGGACTGGTCAGTGTGGGTTGGTCAGTGAGGTAAAGGGAGGAGAAAGCAGACCAAGAGACAAGGCAGGGGGAAAACAGTGCAGTTGAGTGTGATGGAGAATCAGAGAAAAGATGAGCAGTGAGAGGCATTGGATGGTGAGAGAAAGTGGCACTTGGGTGTGAGTGCATGTAAGTTGAGTGAGTGTGACTAAGGGACAGTGGTGGGGGGGTGTGACAGAGTGGTTGGGAAAGGTGACTGTGAGAGTGAGAAGAAGGTGACTGTGGGTGAAGGTGTGGGTGGAGTGTAATAGAGAGTAGTGGGAGGAGAGTGTAGTGAGAGTAGTGGGAGGGGAGTAGGAGGAGTAGAGAGTGTAGCAGCAAATAGATCAGAGGGTGGAGGTAAGGAGTTGTAGAGAGAGAAAGAAACATCGGAGGGACAGGAGAGGGGGGAAAGTAGAGAGAACGTAGAGATGGTGTCAGGAAGAGTCGGGAGGAGAGTAAGATGACGGAAAGGAGATGGAGAGAAGATCAGGGCTGGGAATTGTAGGGCCTTAGAGGGAAGGACAAGTGGAGTTGGGGCAAGTGGAAGGCACCTATTCTAATTGTAAATATTATTGTTGTTTAGTGGGACCTGTTAAGATGGATTTACAAAATCTACCCTGGGTGGATTTTGGGAGGCCATCGTATTATGGTGAACAGGGAGACTCTGCAAATAGTCAAACCAAATCAAGGTATGGTAGCAGAGTGGCAGGGCTTAGCTGCCACTCTGGTACCGGGGCTCAGCTGACGGACTGTGAGAGTGATTTAGGGCTACAATGAGTCCACGTAGGACACCACCAATCATTCAAGTAAGACAGGTAAGTACAAAAATATAAAATTACTTATTAGGCCTTTATAACGCACACTAAGAAAGTACAACCTCTAATCAAATATTGTCACACACTTACTATAAAACAAACATATAAATTCACGCTTAGGAGAAGAAAGAAAGCATTTGATTCAATAATCAGTACAACACAGGAAAGTACTCAGTAAAGATACTTTAGAATAAACACAGAACATGTTCGTGAACAATTACTGAGTCGAACCCTAAATGGCCTTGTGCCGTAAAGTCATCAGTTCCAAAGTTATAATTTTCAGGTAGTTTTACTGAGAGATTGGATGATGCCAGTGGTTATGATTCAAAAGTCAAAAAGGTAAGTAAAGTTCAGACAAGTAAACTCACTCAGTCCCATACACTACGGTAGGCCTAGGAAGAGATCCTTGACCAGGCCTCCACCAACTAAAGTTCGGAAAGAGTGATTTATGGACAAGACTTTACTCCATGTAACGCTAGAGAGGACTGGGTTGGAAAGAAACATTTATGTTCATTTACCCTGACTCGGATTGCTGCAGAGATCACTGCTGAGGTTCCGGAATCTGTTGAGGATGCAGTTTTCTCTGCTCAGTCCGTTGGTCTGTTTGAGGAAGGCCCTGAGGTTGAGGGTCTATAGGTCCCATTTGGACGCAGGATTTAGTTTCGGTCAGTTGCTCTGCTAAGAAATCGGTTCCAGACACCATCCAGCTGAACAACCAAATGAAGAAAAGATGAAGACTTCTCTGTAGGATGCAAAGAACACAGATTGCAACAAGAGGTGGCAACAGTTGATCTTTCAGGGGCGAACAAAAGAGCAAGGCCTGCACCACTTTCCTTGATGCAAGAAGGCTGAAAATGCAGGAGCAGGTGTCTTGTTGTACAAGTTGAATATCATCCAAGTTTCAAAGATGCACTCGTAATGGCGACAGCTGCAGTGAGGTAGACCAGAAGAGAGCTGGTCAGTCCACCAGTTGGTTCAGGGACAGCTCTGAAGGCTCAGAAGGCACGGATCCTCGAGCTGGGGTCACGACTAGTTCTTCATGTTGGTCCAGGGGTCGACGCACCTACAAAGGTATTCTTGAGGTCAGATAGAGGAGCAGGTCTTCACTGAGACTTCACAGGGGTTGGTGCTGTTCAGCTGCTGGGGTTGTCCTTGGGTCATCAACAGGCTGATCTTCTTCATAAATCTGCCTGTTGGCTCCAACAATGATCTGAAGAATGGCTGCCAGAGTCCTTCTTTTATCCAAGATCTGTACAGGTAGCTTGACCAGACCCGCCAATGCTAAGGACCTTCACCAACCAAAAGGATAATGGCTATCCAATCATGGATAGCCACTTGCCACATCTGCCCAGCAACTGAAATTCAGGAACGAAGTTGTGTACTAGGACCAGACAGTCCCAGCCCCCACATCGGGGCTCACACACAAATCGCCGGGAAAGCAGCACCTATTCCCAGGATAGGGCTTTCCATATATGGCAATTCTGGACCCGAAAGGGCAGCTAGAAGGCCAAAGAACAATATAGTCAAAGGACAAGCAAAAAGCGGCTTGGACATCGTAGGGAGTTAGCTTTAGCAGCCATTTGCGGTAAGGGCATGAGTAAAAAGTCTAGATCACAGCAGATAAATATTTGCTGCTACCAGCCCATTCTAGGCACATTGTAAAAGTAGCCAATAAGTCACTACAGACAATATTATATGGCTACTGTGTTGAAACTGACAATGTCATCACTTCTTTCCCTGAGGTGACCCCCTCCCATATGGCCAGGGGACGGCAGGTGCTACCTGATCCTGGGGGCGGCTATATGAGGGAGGACCATCTGAGGGAGGTTCACCTCAGGAGAGTGATTAAAATTGTCGGAGGAAAGCACATACCCCATTTTCCCTTTAGGAATGTTTCCTCAGTCCCACATGCCTTGATGGCATATTGTGGCACTCATCCACCACCTCCTGATACATTTATTATGATTAATTCCCAAACTCCTATTAGAGAGAGTATATTGGCAACTAGGACGAGGAGGAGGCAGGGAGCAGTGAGGATCACTTTGCAGAAGGCTTAGTATTCATGTCCTTTAAGCCTTTCAGCAATTAACTCTGTAGTGACTGACACGAGGAAGAGTAACAGAGTAATGAGATTACAGAGACCAAGCAACCAGCGCAGTAGTCTAGTTGCTGGCAAATGATTAAGCGAACTGGGAAGTTCAAAAGCAACCGATCTGTGGCTGATGAGGGGAAGGAGAGAGGAAAGCTGCATACGCCGAGCATCAACGCAGCCTGTGGAACCACCGATCACTACTTGGAAGGCAGGCGATGCAGCAAGAGAGAAGGCAGAGGGGGCCGCACACAGCGAAAGCCGACACCACAGGAGGGTAGCACTTGACAGGGAGCACGTGAAGCCAGTATGCGGCAGCAAGAGGAAGCATAGAGATGCTGGAGACAACCGGTAAAGCCCTCGGAAGGAAGAAGGGTTATTGGGCTCTTAGCAAGCAAAGTTCCTTCCACTGAGGCCATAGAGAAAACCGGTGAACCCAAAGGAGGCAATGAGGTTACCGGGTTTGGCTAAATAAAGTGAATCACTTCCCAAAAACGCACAGCAAGGGAAACAACTCTGTTGCCAAAGAAGTGAGAGCATTTGTCAAACAAGTTGTTCATGGGTTATTCAACCCTAAGTATTTGAGGGAAAGAGTGACTCACATACTAAAGTCCTGGCAAAGAAGTAGGAAAGGTGAAGCGGAGTATATGTTTCAGTTGCGCAATAAAGTTCTGGCAGAGAAATATACCAGTTGAAGTGTAATAAGTTGTGTAATAAAATCCTGGCAGAGAAGATACCAGGTGAAGCGTAATAGTTGTGAAGCAACGTCCTGGCAGAGAAAGATACCAGGTGAAGCTAAATGTGTATGAATAATAACCCTGGCAGGAAAGTATACCAAGTAAAGGTTGGTCTATGTACAATGAAGTCCTGGTAAGAATGAAACCAGGTGAAGTGTAGGTATTTGTTTGGCATTTGTGTGAGAAGACCCGGTGGGATGTGTCCCAGGTGAAGACCAAATACCTATTACATATATAATAACATTCTGGTAAGAAGGAAACCAAGTGAAGTGAAAGTTAGATATTGGTGAGAGAAGACCTGTTGGCAGTGTCTCCCAGGTGAATTTATTTTGAAATCTCTTTATTGGCATTTGTGCAAGCCTACAGGATCACTTTGTGTGAACATTGTGATATCCCAGCTACATGGGATATAGTGCTCTAAGGTTGAACAATTGACAATTCAGATAACATTAAACAACCAAACAATAAACCAACATGGCTACGAACCCAGGACCACGTAGACTTTGCTGGGGGCTAAGAAACATACCCTGCTTCTAGGCATCCAGTCGTAAACCATATATATACACAGCGGGCGGTGAGGCTATTGCATTAGTGGTGAACTCTGTGCTCATTGCATGTTTACAAGCGCTACTTTAATTTCACAAGGGTTAGTTCGGAGCGGCTTATCGTCCGAAGGGCAGAACATTGTTTCAATAAGTGCACTCCATGCATAATGTTCTCAGTAGGCTCAAGGATGTTCAGTGTTATGCCCCTGCGTCATGCTGTGGTCTCAGCGGAGCTCCATTTTGAGAAATCATTGAACCATATATGGTATTGCGGACCCCTCATTGATTTCCATGACATGGCAATACATCTTTTTGCCAACCCACATGACAGGTCCATGAATTTGATTATATGTCTGGATTTTTTGGGACTGGGGTATACGCCCAGCAAGCACTCAAAGAGTTCCCATTTGAAACGTCCCATTCCCGCCTTAATACAAGCTGGTTCAATTCTGGCTCAAAATGCCCTCACCTTCTCTGACCTGCCACACCTCAGGCAATCAGAGCTCGTAGTGGGATTAAATGCAGTAACCTGTTGCAGGGTCATATAGGTTCTGTGAAAGACATTCAGTTGTAAAAGGTGAAATCATGCATTGCGGGACACCTTAGTGAATATCAGGGCTGAATCCCACTGATTGTCGTTCAACACCTGATTCAGGTCCCTTTCCCATTTCTTTTTCAAGACCTCATCCCGTACACTTATCATTGCTTGCATACAGCTATACACTCTCGACACCGGCCTCCAGCCATCTTCCAAGTCATACATCAATTGTATCAATACATTTGGGTGAGTTCGCCAGGCCACATTGTCAAGAAGAGGCCGTAATAGACCCACAGGTTTGGACCGAGTGGTTTTGCACTGGGCACACACAGAGCAGGACGCCACATAGTGAATTACATCACTCGACATAGTAGGCCACCAAGACCCGGCGGCGTAATGCTTCCAGCATTTTTTGTTGACCTCGATGGGCCGCCATCAACGAGTCATGAGACCAAGCAAGGGCATGCAAACGTGCCGTCCCGGGAGGTACAAATAAACGACCTTGGATAAACGGTAGACCTTGTACAATGTCGAGGTTTAGTGACGCGCACTCCTTCATATGCGAAGAGACCCAGGCCGAAATCAGCGCACGAAGTGAAGGTTGAGGAGTGCAAGCACAGACTATGCTGTTAGGTAGTAAGAGAGGGTTGTCATTACTAATATCGCAAGGACTGGTGGAATGGCGTAACAGAGCGTCCGCACAAGTATTGAAACGGGCTGGTCGGTATGTAATAGTAAAATGAAATTGGGAAAAGAAAAGATGCCAACAGGCCTGCCAAGCCGTAAGGCATGTCATGGATTTGAAAGCGAGGAGGCTCCGATGATCTGAATAAACTGTAACCTGATGTCGAGCACCCAGGAGGTGGTGCCGCCACTCTGAAAAAGCCTCCTTAATGGCCAGTAATTCTCGTTCCGTAATAGGATAATTGCACTCATACAGAGTTAATTTTCTCGAAAAGTATGCAACAGGGTGTATTTCACCAGAGTGGGGACACCTTTGTGATAAAACTGCTCCAACAGCAGAGCCTGACGCATCGGCTTCTACCAGGAAAGGAAGCAGTGGGTTCGGATGTTGTAATACCGGGGCGGTTGAAAATGCAGCTTTCAGTGTCTCAAAAGCTAGCTGAGCCTCCGGGTTCCATAAATAGTTTTTTTTTTAACTTGTTAATGCTATTAGAGGGGCAGAGATTGCTGAGAAAGAATGGATGAAGCATCTGTAGAAGTTTGAGAAACATAAAAAAGACTCTAGGGCCTTGGTTGAGGCAGGCACAGGCCATTCCAATATGGCCTTGACCTTAGAACGACTCATCCGGATACCTTGACTGATAAGGTCATACCCCAAGAATTCCACCTGATTGGAATTGAAAATGCACTTCTCTGCTTTGACGTAAAGATGATTTTCTCTTAACCTGTAACGCTCACCTGATTCCCGTAGAGGCGCCGGTCTTGACTGGGCGTATACCGTATCTTCAAAGGTGATGTGTAACACACGGCTGGCTCTTTGGGCTGGACCTCTGTGCACTGTATGTCTGACTCGAAGGGTAAGATGTCTGCAGATAGAAAATATGGGATTAAGGAACTGGGTTATTGAATGTCTCTCTCTCTTCTTCCCTTTCTCTTCTCCTGTAGAACCCCAAAGGTTAACGCTCTCACCTTAGGTAAGTGAACGCCGTGCTCTCCATCTGCCTCGGGGCAGGGTGCTGTAACCAGTTTCTTCACTGGATAAGGGGAGCAGGCCTCTTGACTTCAGAGGACTGCTGTCCGTCGTTTACTGCACGAACGGTAAGTTTCGAGTAATTCTAATGTCTTTAAAGTCTTTAGTAATGATGTTTCTTGTTTTGCAGGGTTCCGGCGATGGCGGATGACGGGCTGAAGTGAGTTGAAGATGGAGCCCGTGTGATGAATAGAAGCGCCTGGAAGCACGTAAGTAAGCGCTTGTTGCCTGCTTCACGATGCGCTCTAACTGTCTTTTTATTTTGCAGGTACAAGTTCGGAGCGGCTGCAGGGTGCCGGAATACCCACTGGGTTAGATGTGGAAAGGAGTAATGGCACGTGAGTATTAAAGTTCCCCAATGTCTTTAAACGCACCTTGTTTTGTCTTTCAGATGCGGGATGCAGCGCCGAAGGCCTCCGTAGCGTGCGAAGAGTTGGTAAGCTTTTGTCTTTCAGATGCCGGAATGCAGCGCGAGGCGTTGGTGACAGCCGATGGACCAGGTAAGTGAAGAGCTGTCACTGAAGACCGTAATGCTAACCTGTTCTTTCTTGTCTTTATAGGTGTTGCTGAAGACTGGATTCAGGATGGTAAGCCTTTTTCCTTAGGCCCAGGATCAGATGCAGAAGACACGATGAGCGTTCTGCTGCAGAGGATGCAGAATAACGCAAAGCAAGATTCATCCATCGGGTGTGGTTTAAATAGCCTCCTGTAGTGCTTAGGTGTCTCCTTCCACAGCCACGCCTAGGTAAGAAAAGAGTTCCTGCTTTCCAGAAGAGTTCCAGTGTTCTGAATCTAGGGAGTGGCTCCTGCCCCACCCAACAGGAAAAGTAGTTCCAAACAGAAGAGGATCAGAGGCTCAACTGGCAGGCAAGTAAGCAGCATGGTCTGCTGCAGGTAAGTCCACCCAAGCATTATGAGCCCGGCGCTTCCAGCGCTGGGACTGGGCATATTTATGAGCCTTTTGCCACTGGCGCCAGGACTGGGTCCAAAAGGTCCCAATTGGGACTGGTTGGCACTCGGAACCTGGGTTATGGATCTGCTTCCAAGGGAGTTGGGAAAACCCTGACCTTTTGGAAGCAGAGATCATGACAGTACCCCCCCTCAAGGCCCCTCCCAAACCGGGCTTCTCCGGGGGTTTTGGCTTGTCAGGAAATGTTCGGTGAAATCTTTTGATTAGGCGAGGAGCGTGGACATATTCAGCAGGTTCCCAGGATCTCTCTTGGGGGCCGTAGCCTTTCCAGTCAATTAGGTAAAATAGTTTAGATTTGGAGATCTTGGAGTCCAGAATGCTTTTGACTTCAAACTCGAGTTCTCCATCAACTAGGATAGGTTTTGGAGATTTAGTTAGTCGGGTTTGAGGTTGCACGGGTTTTAATAGAGAGACGTGGAAGACCGGATGTATCTTCATGTGCGGGGGTAAGTCCAACTTGACCGCTACTGGGTTTACTATGGTAGTGATGGAATAGGGACCAAGGTATCTTGGGTTGAATGTGCGTGGCCCTTTTAGAGGTAGATATTTGGTGGATAACCAGACTTGATCCCCTACTTGATATTGAGGGGCTTCCTTCCGATGTTGATCTGCTCCTTTCTTGTATTGTTCTTTAGCCCTTTGAAGGTGAAAAACAGCTTCCTTAAAGGCTTGGGTGATTGTAGAATGCAGGTAGTCTACTGCTGGTGTTTCAAGATCTTGGAGGGGATCCAACTCCGAGGTTCGAGGGTGACTGCCGTACAAAAGAAAAAACGGGGTTTTCCCAGTTCCCGAATGGACAGAGTTATTGTAGGCATATTCGGCTATCCAAAGGATGTCTTTCCAAGTTTTTTCAGTTTGTTGCAGCATGCAGCGTAAATACTGTTCCAGAGTTTGATTGGTCCTCTCGGTTTGTCCGTCGGTCTGAGGGTGGTGACTGGTCGATAGTCTCACATCAATTTGAGCCGACCGACAGCAACTTCGCCAAAAATGAGAAATAAATTGACTACCTCGATCCAAAATTAGAACCGAAGGAAAACCGTGCAGTCGGACGATGTTTTCGAGAAATTCTCGGGCCAGAGTTGCTGCTGTTGGCAAGCCTTTGAGCGGAATGAAATGCGCCATCTTGGAGAATAAGTCCACGATTACTAGAATCATATTGTATCCGGAGCATGGAGGTAGATCGGTGATGAAGTCCATAGAAAGCGTATGCCAAGGGCGAGGTGGGATGTCAATAGGGCGTAAGAGGCCTGCTGGTCTTTCCTTTTGACTCTTGTTTTGGGCGCATACTCCACAGGACATTATAAAGTCTCTGATATCTTTTTTCCAAGACGGCCACCAGAAATAGCGTTTGATCTTTTCTGAGGTCTTGGCCATACCGGGATGTCCTTCCATTAAAGAATCGTGATAACAAGAGATTACTTTTTTCTGTAAATCTGTGCTGGGTAGGTATAATCGTTCTTGGAAATACAATAAGTTGTCCTTTACTGCAAAGTCCTTTCCCTGCAGATGCCAATTCTGTATCTCTGCTGGAGTTACAAGTAGCCTGGCTTTATCCTTAACTTCCTCTATGGATTCTGTGGCGATTACACCCAGAATTCCTTGTTCCGGAATGATTGGTACAGGTTTAGGGTTGATCAAGTGTTCTTCCACTCCCATCCGAGAAAGGGCATCAGCTTTACCGTTCTTTGTACCAGGTCGATAGGTAATTATGAAGTCAAACTCGGCAAAGAATAATGCCCACCTGAGTTGTCTAGAGGATTGGGCTTTTGCGGTTTTCAAATATTGCAGGTTTCGGTGATCCGTAATCACAGTAACGGTGTGTCGGGCCCCCAGCAGATAATGCCGCCAAGCCTTAAAGGCAGACTTGATAGCCAGAAGTTCCTTGCCAGTAATCGTGTAATTGATTTCAGGAGGCGAGAATTTGCAGGACCAAAATGCCACGGGATGCAACTGATTGGTTACCGGGTCCTTTTGTGATAGAACTGCCCCCATGGCAAGGCTTGAAGCATCAGTTTCCACGATGTAGGGGAGTTCGGGGCGAGGGTGTTTTAAGATTGGTGCAGAGATAAATTTAGTCTTCAAATCCTGGAAAGCTTGTTCCGCCTCGGTAGACCATTCAAAACGTTTGTTTTTCTTTAACAAGGCAGTGATGGGCTGGACTATTCGAGAGAATTCAGGGATAAACCTGCGGTAAAAGTTAGCGAAGCCTAACATGCTTTGCACACCTTTTACGGAGGATGGTGATGGCCATTTGAGAACTGCATCGACCTTCTTTGAATCCATACGCACTCCGCCAGGTGATAATATGAATCCCAAGAATTCAACTTCAGTCACGTTGAAAACACATTTTTCCAACTTAGCGAAAAGTTTGTGTTGACGCAATCTTTCGAGGACCATTTTCACGTGTTTCCGATGTTCAGATTCCGATGAAGAATAAACGAGGATGTCGTCAATGTAAACAACAACACACACATCTATGAGTTCTCTGAGGACATCGTTCATAAAATATTGAAAGGCGGCCGGGGCATTGCAAAGTCGGAAGGGCATGACCTGATATTCAAATAGCCCATACTTGGTGCGGAAGGCCGTCTTCCATTCATCGCCCTCTTTTACTCGTACCAAGTGGTAAGCTCCTCTAAGATCCAGCTTTGTATATATGCATGCTTTTCTGACTTGGTCCAGGAGTTCAGGGATCAAAGGTAACGGATATCTATTCTTAACGGTGATCTGGTTCAGGGAGCGATAATCTATACAAGTTCTAACGTCTCCTTCCTTTTTTGGAACGAAGAACAAAGCTGAAGAAGCAGGGGACTTGGAAGGACGAATAAACCCATTTGCCAGGTATTGATCCAGGTATTGTCGAAGGTGAAGGTTCTCAGGCTCGGTGAGGGCATAACTTCTACTACAAGGAGGAGTAGATCCAGGTATCAGGTCTATCTGGCAGTCATAAGACCTATGAGGAGGTAGAGAGTTAGCCTGATCCTTCCGGAAAACATCTTGGTATTCTAGGTATTCGGGAGGTAACTGGGGAGTCTCTGAAGAAATTGCTGCCAGTGCAACACCAGGTGGAGGGTGACAAGTAGAGACACATTCTGGAAACTGGACGGTTCTTGCTCGCCAATCGATCAGAGGATTGTGTTTCTCTAACCAAGGTATTCCTAGAATAATCTGAAACTGAGGGGCCTTGATCACATCGAACACGATCTTCTCATGGTGTCCATCTTGACTTACTAGCGTCACCTCTTGAGTGGTATGCGTTACTGGCCCGGAGGCTATCTCCGTACCATCCACCGTAGTAATGACGTCCTTTACAGCCTTGGGACAAAGAGTTAGATTCATCCTCAAAACCATTTCATGATCCACATAATTGCCGATGGCACCGCTGTCGACGTAAGCTTCAATTGCATGTAATCGATCCGGATTATCAGGGCTAATGAGGACCATAGGTATCACGAAATGCGAGGTCACGGAACTGGTTTTCACGTTCGGCAAGAGGACCTCTATTCTTGTCGGGCGAGGTCGTTTCCCTGCTCAGAGTTTGTAACTTTGGTAACTGCAGCTCCTACTGCCTTCTTGGCAGGTTTCACCGGACAGTCTCGAAGAAAGTGCCCTGAGTTTCCGCAATAGAGGCATAATTGCAACTGTTTTCTCCTTTCCCGCTCCTTTTGTGTTAGAGGACCTTTCAGACCCCCTATTTGCATGGGTTCCCCGGAGTCTACTCCTTTGGAAGGAGTTGGCGGTTTGGAAAATACTCGAGCATCAAACTTGGAACGATCGGCCTTCCTGTTCTGCAGTCTGTGATCTATTTGAACGACTAAGTCTATATAGTCCGAACAATCTTGTGGGGGATTCACTACTTGGGCTAACACATCTTTGAGCTCTCCACGTAGACCTCTAAAAAACACTGTAATCCTTTTGTCCTCAGGTCATTGAGTTTCCACTATCAGTCTGTTGAAAGACGCAATATAAGCCAAAAGGTCTTGATTACCTTGTCGCAACGAAAGAAGCTCATTGTCCAAGGCCTGCCCCTGTGAATGTCTTGCGAACAGTTTTTCCATACTGAGCTGAAAAGCTTGAAAATCATGGAGGACCGGATCATCTTGATTTACTAGAGGGATCGACCAGTCTGCCGCATTGCCACTAAGGTACGAAAGCACGAAAGCTACTTTAGCTTGATCAGTTGGAAAGGCTGCTGGCCGGCATAAGAAATGCAACCGGCACTGATTGATAAATACCGCAAACCTCTTTGGGTCACCAGAAAATCGTTCGGGCGGAGCCAGAGGTACATTCCCAGGTAGGTTGATCTGCACTGGATTCATAGAGGATGTAGAAGGAAGATTTCCCCCAGATGCGGGTAACGGGGTCTGTCCGGCTTGTGACTGTAGCAATTGTCTAGCGAGATCATCTGTTCGCTCCTTGGAAATAATCAGTTCCCTTCTTAGAGCATTCGTTTCCTGACGGGCTGCATGCACTTCTGCCCTTAGTTCCCCAAGTAACTGGGCTAGCTGGTCGGTATCCGAGGTTTCCATAGCGCCTGGACGGGAGTTTTGTGGTAGGCTTTGCGTTCTGTAACGCTCACCTGATTCCCGTAGAGGCGCCGGTCTTGACTGGGCGTATACCGTATCTTCAAAGGTGATGTGTAACACACGGCTGGCTCTTTGGGCTGGACCTCTGTGCACTGTATGTCTGACTCGAAGGGTAAGATGTCTGCAGATAGAAAATATGGGATTAAGGAACTGGGTTATTGAATGTCTCTCTCTTCTTCCCTTTCTCTTCTCCTGTAGAACCCCAAAGGTTAACGCTCTCACCTTAGGTAAGTGAACGCCGTGCTCTCCATCTGCCTCGGGGCAGGGTGCTGTAACCAGTTTCTTCACTGGATAAGGGGAGCAGGCCTCTTGACTTCAGAGGACTGCTGTCCGTCGTTTACTGCACGAACGGTAAGTTTCGAGTAATTCTAATGTCTTTAAAGTCTTTAGTAATGATGTTTCTTGTTTTGCAGGGTTCCGGCGATGGCGGATGACGGGCTGAAGTGAGTTGAAGATGGAGCCCGTGTGATGAATAGAAGCGCCTGGAAGCACGTAAGTAAGCGCTTGTTGCCTGCTTCACGATGCGCTCTAACTGTCTTTTTATTTTGCAGGTACAAGTTCGGAGCGGCTGCAGGGTGCCGGAATACCCACTGGGTTAGATGTGGAAAGGAGTAATGGCACGTGAGTATTAAAGTTCCCCAATGTCTTTAAACGCACCTTGTTTTGTCTTTCAGATGCGGGATGCAGCGCCGAAGGCCTCCGGAGCGTGCGAAGAGTTGGTAAGCTTTTGTCTTTCAGATGCCGGAATGCAGCGCGAGGCGTTGGTGACAGCGGATGGACCAGGTAAGTGAAGAGCTGTCACTGAAGACCGTAATGCTAACCTGTTCTTTCTTGTCTTTATAGGTGTTGCTGAAGACTGGATTCAGGATGGTAAGCCTTTTTCCTTAGGCCCAGGATCAGATACAGAAGACACGATGAGCGTTCTGCTGCAGAGGATGCAGAATAACGCAAAGCAAGATTCATCCATCGGGTGTGGTTTAAATAGCCTCCTGTAGTGCTTAGGCGTCTCCTTCCACAGCCACGCCTAGGTAAGAAAAGAGTTCCTGCTTTCCAGAAGAGTTCCAGTGTTCTGAATCTAGGGAGTGGCTCCTGCCCCACCCAACAGGAAAAGTAGTTCCAAACAGAAGAGGATCAGAGGCTCAACTGGCAGGCAAGTAAGCAGCATGGTCTGCTGCAGGTAAGTCCACCCAAGCATTATGAGCCCGGCGCTTCCAGCGCTGGGACTGGGCATATTTATGAGCCTGGTGCCACTGGCGCCAGGACTGGGTCCAAAAGGTAATTGGGACTGGTTGGCACTCGGAACCTGGGTTATGGATCTGCTTCCAAGGGAGTTGGGAAAACCCTGACCTTTTGGAAGCAGAGATCATGACATAACCTTTGCAGAACAATACGTACATGTGCTGTATGTTCTTTTTTAGTGGAAGAGTATATCAATATATCGTCTAGATAAACTATAACGAACTGGTGCAGACAGTCATGAAATATGTCATTCATGAATGCCTGAAAAGTGGCTGGGGCATTGCAGAGCCCAAACGGCATCACAAGGTATTCATATAGTTCGTACCGGGTTTTGAAGGCGGTTTTCCATTCATCCCCTTTTCTAATCCGAACAAGGTTGTAAGCACCTCGCAGGTCAAGCTTGGTAAAAATCACGGAAGAACCAAGTTGGTCCAAAAGTACTGATATCAGTGGAAGAGGGTATTGGTTTTTTACCGTTACAGCATTTAAAGCCCGGTAATCGATACATGGGCGGAGATACCCCTCCTTCTTCGGAACAAAGAAGAGGGGGGACGCCGCCGGAGACCTGATGGTCTAATGAATCCTGTGGCCAGGGCTTTATCTATATATTCCTTTAACACTGTGTCTTCTGGTACTGTCAGAGAATAGACCCTGCCAGATGGTATCTTAGCCCCTGGTAAGAGGTCTATGGGGCAGTCGTAGGGCCTATAAGGCGGTAACAGGTCGGCTCCCCCCTTATCGAATACATCAAGAAAAGAGTGATATTCCGTAGGAATTTCGGTTTTACTGCCATGAGAGATGGCTCCAATTACTGACAGTGAGGCCACCAAAGCCTGGGATGAAGATTCCAAGCACACATTGGTGTCCTGGAAACACCTCTCATTACATTCAGAGGAAGGGAACTGTACACTCTTTGTTGCCCAATCAATGGCAGGATTGTGGTGTTGCAACCACGGGATACCAAAAGTGACTTTGAACTGAGGGGCCTTGATCAGATCAAACAAGATAATCTCTGAGTGCCCATCCTTCGTTTGCATGCGAACGAGGGATGTGCTTTGTGTGACCAGGCCAGAAATCAGAGAGGTGCCGCCAACTGCATGGACTGCCTCAGGCTGCGCCTTAGTCAGCACCGATATGTTATTGCTGGTGGCGTAATCATAGTCCATATAGTTTCCAGTGCCACCTGAGTCTATTACAGCAAAGGAAGAGAAGGAAGTATCAGGAGCGGTGGAGAAAATCACAGGCAAACTAACAGGAGCAGAAGCAGCACCTTGTGAGTCCAAAGAAAACACCCCTGGCGTAGGGACTCGGTCTAGCGCCGGGTTGTGGTGTTTCCCGCCTTCTTGACAGGTTTCTTAGGGCAATCCTTCAGCTGGTGTTCGGCTGACCCACAGTATATACAGAGGTTGTCTGATCTACGGTACTCACGTTGTGCTGGGGTCAAGGGACCATGAACTGCCCCAACCTGCATAGGTTACGGAGTAGAAGTGGAGGGGCTGACAGAGTCTAATGCGGCAGGTACGGGAATCAGCGCTTTGCGTTCCCCTTTTCTCTCTGCCCTCCTAGCATCTATTTGCAAGACCAGGTCCAGTAATTCACCAAATGTGGTAGGAACCACAGGGACTGTTGCTAGAACGTCTTTTAGTTCATCTGAGAGTCCTTTATAGAACACAGCTGATTTTCTCTCTTCGGGCCAATCCGTCTCTGCAGCTAACTGATTGAATCTCGTCCGATACGTGAACAGAGAAGAGGTGCCTTGACGTAAGTTCAAAAATTCCAAATCCGTAGCCTGAGATTTATAACAGGTGTCAAAGACCCTGTTCATGGCTGTAATGAGTGCATCGCAGTCATAGAGAACGTAACTATTAGACTCAAGTAGAGGATTGGCACAGGCTGCGGCTGTTCCTCCAAGATGGGAGAGGACAAAGGCTGCTTTTGTGGTAGAATTTGGGAAAGCCGTAGGGCGGCATAGGAAGTGCAGTTTGCACTGATTTATAAACGTTCGGTATTGCTTAGGGTCTCCAGGAAAGCGCTCAGGGGGGCCAATGGGAACTGCGTGGCCATAAGGACCGAAGCAGCAGTAAAACCTGATGCGGAAGGTGACGTAGCACCAGAGCCTGACGCAGTGGCTGCAGATATGTCAATTCGTATAGTTTGGGGAGTTGGAAAACTCCGTAAGGCATCAATCCTATGATGGATGGCCTCATGTGCCGTGGTCATGTCGGCTCGGAGTTCGGACACCAAATGAACCAAAGTGTTCAACGGGTCCGCTTCTTCCATGGCTTCTGTTTTTGTTACTCACCGGAAGAGGGAGTACAGGACAGGACAGGAAGTACAGATTTGGATAAAGTTGCTTGAAGAGCTCGGGTTGGAGCCTCCACCTGAGCCTCCTCTCTGTGAGGGAAATAAACTCTTTTTGATGATATGACCTCTTGCTGGATGTTGTACCAGGCAAGAGGACCGATCGCCCAAAAGAGCGGGGAGAACACACCACCATGGACCCAGCTGCGAAGAAAAGGACAAGAGATGAGTTTACTAGTGAAGACAAACAACCCCTTTTCTAACCCTTCTCTATCTTTAGAATACCTGAACAGACTCCCTTTAGTCAGAGGATCAGAGTGAAAAGACCTAAGAACAAAAGGAAAATTAACTATAGTCTAGGCTACCAAAAATATGAACAGTGATAGATACAGGTACTAGAATTACCAGTAGATTTGGATGTGAGTTGACTGTTAACAGCAGTGGACACAACGTCAGGTATAAAATAAGAAAAAGGAAATGTTAGTACGGAAGCTATATCCGTACGGCACGAGGGTCGCACTGGTTTTGGGATGGTGCACCAGCAGCTGAGCGTCCTCGTGTGCACTAGTCGATTCCACTTCAGAGAAGATGGCAAGGAAGACAACCTGAACCAAATCCAAAAGTGTCAAACCACAGTCACTGGGAGAGGAGTTGAGGTTTCTTTCAACTGCCAGAAGAGCAATGGGTGTTAAAGAATCAGGATTTGCCACAGAGGTAAGAAGGCAGTATTTGAGCGCAGAGAGAAATAGGTGCACAGGCGGGTGGTAACAAGTTCGAAATGCTACTCCAAGAGTTTGTAAGTAGGCAGGATTATTCCTATGCGCAGGCGGGTAGCAGCAGTAAACAAAATCGCTTACCAGAAAAGTCTGTGAAACAGAGATAAAGACCTGATGCACTGACGGGCGGCAGAAATGCTCAAAACCCCTTCCAAAGAAATCTGTGAAAGCAGGCAAAGTTTCAGTACACAGGCGTGCGGCAGAAATGTCCAAAACGCTATCCAAAGAAGTCTGTGAAAGCAGGCAGGGTTTCAGTGCAGAGGTGGGCGGCAGAAATGTCCAAAACGCTTTCCAAAGAAGTCTGTGAAAGCAGGCAGGGTTTCAGTGCACAGGCGGGCTCAGAAATGTCCAAAACGTTTTCCAAAGAAGTCCGTGAAGGCAAAGGCAGGTCGGTACACAGGAGTTCAAAAGATTATAGAATGCAGCAAGAAATGAAGACGTAACTTCGAATGTGCCAGCTATAATACTAAACAGAAGCAGATTCTCAGAAGCACAACACTGCTTTAACAAGAAAGGGGCAGAACCTGAGGAAATTGAAGCTCCGGCTGGGAAACTCAAACTACAGCCGTGACTCCGGTTTTCTGGGAAATGAAGTTCGAAGCGGCTAGTTTCCATGGTAGCTTCCATTGAGTAAAGAATGGAGCGTGAGAGTGTTGCAGCCCTTTCCGTAGTGCCACGACTTTTCTGTGTTTTATTTTATGTAGCAATTGGGGCTTTCCAGCCACCCTACTTGCATTGGAGGCCAAGGTGACCTGATGTGGGCGCCGACGCGGGCGGTACGGCAAACGCTGCAGTGTAACACATGCCTCTGACACCCACTTTCCAGTCCTAACTCTAGTCGTAGGGAGCGCACACAAAAGTTGGACCCATTCGCGCCTTGAAACACTTGTGTATAGGCGCGTTATAAATATCATATCATATCATATCATGTAATGAAACCCTTACCTATTCCAAAACCATTCAATGCCACAAGCATCCACTTCCAGAAGACGGAGTCAAATGCCTTTGTGGCGTCTAGCGATGCCACTACTAGTTGGGCATCACTGGAATTTGTCTGTTCAATAATGTGCTGGAGTTGCCTCAGATTCATGGAGGTGCCGCGCCCCGGGACAAAACCAGTTTGGTCCTAGTGAATCAGTGAGGTAATCACCTTCTTAAGCCTGCCAGCTAGCAAGGCCGTCAATATCTTAGTATCCTGGTTTAGCATAGCCAGTGGGCGGTAAGAGTCATATAGCTCCTCCAGGTTTCCGGTGCTTAAGTATGGGCACTATTAGTGCCTCCCTAATACTTGCAGGAAGAATTCCCTTGTTGTAGGCCTCTACATACACTTTCAACAATACCGGGGTCACGTCAGGGGCAAATGTTTAATAAAACTCTGCTGGGAGCCCATCCAAACCCAGCGTTTTCCCAGTAGGGAGGGATCGGATGACTGCGCTTAATTCCTCTTCCGTTATTGGCATGTCGAGGGAAGTGGTCTCTTCCGCAGACAGCCGCAGGAGTTTGAGCTGAGATAGTGCCTCCTCTATCTCATCTGTACTTACCAATCTGTACTTACCATTTCCTCATGGCCATACAAACCATTGTAAAATGGACAGAATACATTATTTATTTCTGCTTGAGGACCTCCACAGCCCCCCACATTCATCACGTAACTGTGCTATCGGCTTCTTGGGGAATTCAGCCCTACATAGTCATGCTAACAGGCGCTCGTCTTGTCTCCCTCGGCATGTTGGCATGCAGTATGAGTCGCATTGTGAAATTTCTCCCATGAGGGGGGGCGCTGTTGGACTGCAGAAAATGGCCGCCTAGTCGAGAGCTCTGTCCTGTGAGGCGCACTCCTCTTCCAATTTTGCCGTGGTGCGTCCCCGAATCTTGCACCAACTTCTGGTACTGTCTCCTGGGTACCCTGGCATGGTCCTGTCCGACCCCTGTGCAAAAGCTTAGCCCCATTGCAGAGCCACATCTCGCGGAGGACGCAACCGTGACTCTCCACTGCCCCGACCTGCCTCTCCCTTCCAGGGAGGTCTCCCTGTGAGCCCGGGGATCTGGGGCCTGCAGTGGGGGAGGGACACTGTCCTCGTTCTGTGTCGGCCTCCTCCCCTCACCATCTGCGTGATCTGCAGGTGGTCGCTGACCACTAATTCTACACCTACTCTGGCAGATACGCGGGGGCTCGGCGCCCCGACGTGAGTGGAGAGCGACCTGCTCCGCTGCCCCTTCTGGGTGGCGTGCCGTTGTCCGAGCCCTACTGTAAAACCAGACCCATTGGAGCCTGAGCTTGTGGCTCACCTATAAGGCACCCCCGCTTGTGGCGGGCACGGTGAGTCCACGAGGCCTCTGGGCCCCCCAGCGTTCCTCCTGCAGCGACACATCCTTCTCCTTTCACTGCCCCCCCACCCCGGGAATAAGGCCAGCTTCTCCTGCATTCCCTGAGGCCTCTCACTTACTACTCTGGATATTCCGGGATCCCTGGGACGTGCCTGGGGGAGGGCACAAGACCCGAACTGCAACAGGAGACACTGTGAGTGCCACGGTGCGTGGTGCGGGCACCTGTCACGCTCACCTGATTCCCACGGAGGCGCAGGTCTGGCTTCGAGTGCTGATGCTTCTTCAGTGGTGAAGCGCAGGACTCTGAAGATGGACAGGTAGGGCCCCTCTACTCTGGCTTCTCTGGCTCGTAGGAATATTCCCCTGTGCATGAAAAGGGAGTATTACCTACTGAGGAATAATGCTCAAGCCTCCCACTTCCTTCCAACCCTCCACAATACCCTTTCACGATTCCCCATGAAGTCTCACCTTAGGGTCTGGAAGGATGAGTTCTCCATCCTGCTTCTGATGCAGGGGCGCGTTGAAACCCAGTTACTGCACTGGATTGAGGTTTGATGGGAGTTCAAATAAGCTTGACTATTCAGGTAAGGCGCTGTAAGAGTTCTGTAGCAAGTTCAAAAGTTCAAGCTTAATAATAATGTTCATTGGCCCTCATTACGACCTTGGCGGAGATCCATGGTGCTATTTGCACCATGGTCCATGGCGCTAAGCTGCCAACTCCGCCATGGTGGTTGGCGGACTTACCGCCCCATTCCGACCTTGGCAGGGCGGTAAGTCCCCAATCCCCATTTACCCTTCCCCATTCCCATTTCTGCCCCATAGGGTATAATGGGAGTGGGGAAGGCGTTAATTACGCCACCGTAAATTACGGTGGCGTAATTAACAACAAGGTCCCTTAGCGCCATGGATTTTAACGCCTGCTAAAAGCAGGCGTTAAAATCACCATGGCGCTAAGGGAACTCGTACTCAGGCGGAAAGGGGCGCCGTGGTTTACGCCGGCGTAAACCCCTTTCCGCCAGGGTCGTAATGAGGGCCATTGTCTTATTGCAGCAAGCGCTAACCCTTATGTCTTTTTCCCCTTAGAGGCCGGGGTTCGGAATGCCGGAGATATGGCGCCGACCCGAAGTGAAACGTGCAGTTCCAATAAATGACAGGTAAGTTCTGGATGAGCGTTCGGGTAATGTCTTTGCATTCGCTCATTCAATGTCTTTGTCTTTTTTCCCCATAGGGGCCGGGGTCCGGAATGCCAGGAAGCGGCAGGACCCGAAATGAAATGGGAATGACCCAACTGGTAAGTCTTAGAAGGAAACTGAGCTTTTCCTATTCCCTTCCTTCTCTCACCTTGTGTTCTTGTCTTTTTCTCTCTAGGCACTGGGAAGTGGCTGCGGATCCGGATGATCGCTGCTGAAGATGGAGGTGCCCAGGAAAGGTGAGTGAAATGCAGCGCTGCAGCGATCGAAGCGAAATGCTTTTAAAAATGATGTCTTCCCTTTCAGGATCGTCGGTGTGATGTCTCCGTGGTACAGTTTTAGCAGGTAAGGTCTTATTTCTCTCCAATTCTCTCTTATCTCCCTTTGCAGGTGACCCAGGATGCTGACAGGCGTGGCTGAAGTCCAGATGCAGGAGCTGACACGGTGAGCGTCCAGCTGCGAGGAGCAGAACAACGCGAAGCAAGAGTTGCTGATCGGGCGTGGTTTAAATAGCTTTGGAAGAAGTTCCAGGTATGTATCCTTCCACCGATCAGGTATGTATCCTTCCCCGACCACACCCAGGTGGAAAGTAGTCCCACAGGTAAAGTAGTTCCATTCAGGCCTCAAGAGGGCCTGGATGTAGCAGCATGGTCTGCATCAGGTAAGTGCACATTGAAACACTTGAACACATGTCTAGCTTTATGAACCTGGCGCCTAAGGCGCCAGGACAGGGGTCCAACATGAGCCTGGCACCTAAGGCGCCAGGACTGTGTCCAAAGGGCCCCAGCTTGGGCCCGCTGGCACTTCCCTGGGGGGAATGATGCCTGCCTCTCGGGTTGCTGGGTCAGACTCGGCTCCTTGGAGGTAGGCATCATGACAGTACCCCCCCCTCAAGGCCCCTCCCAAGGTTGTTCCCTCCGGGGGTTTTGGCTTGTTCGGAAATCTCCGGTGGAACCTTTGTATTAATCGAGGTGCGTGAACATGGTTACTAGGCTCCCACGATCTCTCCTGAGGTCCATATCCCTTCCAGTCAACAAGATAGAAGAGTTTTGACTTTAACACCTTGGAGTCTAAAATATCTTTAACTTCGAATTCTAATTCCCCTTCAATTTGAACTGGGTCTGGAGGCTTGGACAGTCGGGTCCCTGGTTGTACTGGCTTCAAAAGTGATGCATGAAAAACTGGATGAATACGCATGTTGGACGGTAAATCCAGTTTAAAGGCCACGGGATTTATTATAGCCTTAATGGGATAAGGTCCTATGAATCTGGGATTGAAGGTTCGCTGGCCCTTGAGGGGTAAATGTTTCGTTGCTAGCCATACCTGGTCTCCAACTTGGTAAGGAGGAGTTTTACTTCGGTGCAAATCAGCGTTTTCTTTATACTTTTTCTTGGCTTGCTGTAAATGAGTTGCAGCTTCTTTGAAGGCTCGGGTTATTGTGGAATGCAAATGATTTACTGCGGGCATTTCCAGGGTCAGAGGTGGATCTAGGTCAGAGGTCCGAGGATGATGACCATACAAAGTATAAAAAGGAGTTTGTCCGGTTCCAGAATGCACTGAATTGTTGTATGTATATTCTGCGATCCAAAGGATGTCTTTCCAATTTAACTCGGATTGGTGTAACATGCACCGAAGATATTGCTCGAGAGTCTGATTGGTTCTCTCGGTTTGTCCGTCGGTCTGGGGGTGGTGGCTGGTGGATAACCGCATATCTATTTGTGCTAGTTGGCAACACTTCTTCCAAAAATGGGAGATAAATTGACTTCCACGATCCGAGACTAATATGGAAGGGAAACCATGTATGCAAACTATATTCTCCAGAAATTCCTTGGCCAAGGTGGAAGCTGAAGGCAAACCTTTTAAAGGGATAAAGTGGGCCATTTTGGAGAATAGATCCACAATTACAAGAATAGTGTTGTAACCAGCACAAGGAGGCAGGTCAGTTATAAAGTCCATTGACAAGGTGTGCCATGGTGCTGGTGGAATATCCAAGGGTTGAAGTAGGCCGGCTGGCCTTTTCTTTTGACCCTTGTTTTGGGCGCAAATTCCGCAAGACAATACAAAAGACTTTATGTCTTTTCTCCAAGAAGGCCACCAGAAGTGGCGTTTGATTTTTTCCTCCGTTTTAGCGATACCAGGGTGTCCTTCCATTAATGATTCATGATGATGGGCAATAACAAGTTCTTGCAATTCTTTACTTGGCAGAAACAACCGCTCCTGGAAGTAGGGTAAATCATTCTTAACGGTGTAATGGGGACCCTTTTGACTCCATTCCAGTAAGGCTGAAGTGTCTAGAAGTTGTTTTACTTGCGTTTGGATGTCCTCAATAGTTTGCAATGAAGTTAGGCCTAAGATTCTTTGTTCAGGTATGATTGGCACAGGTTCTAAACTCGAATTGGGTTCTTCCATGCCAATCCGGGATAAGGCGTCCGCTTTACCATTCTTGCAGCCAGGGCGATAGGTAATTACAAAATCAAATTCCGCAAAGAATAGAGCCCATCGGAGTTGTCGTGAAGATTGAGCTTTGGCCGTCTTTAAATACTGTAAATTTCTGTGGTCCGTAATTACGGTGATGGTGTGTCTTGCCCCGAGAAGGTAGTGACCCCAAGCCTTGAAAGCAGATTTAATAGCCAGTAACTCTTTGTCGGTAATTGTGTAGTTGATTTCAGGAGGAGAAAATTTCCTGGACCAAAAGGCCACTGGGTGTAGTTTCTGGGTCTCTTTGCGACAGGACAGCTCCCATGGCCGAACTGGATGCGTCGGTTTCCACAATATAAGGGAGATCTGGGTGCGGGTGCTTCAATACAGGTGCAGAGGTGAATTTGGTTTTCAGGTCCTGAAAGGCTTGTTCGGCCTCAAGAGTCCATTCAAAGCGTTTGTTTTTCTTTAGGAGAGCTGTGATGGGTTGGACTGTTCGGGAGAAATCCGGGATGAATCTTCGATAGAAATTGGCGAAGCCGAGCATGCTCTGAACTCCCTTCACCGAGCTAGGAGATGGCCATTTGAGGATGGCGTCCAGCTTTCGCGAGTCCATTCGGACTCCTTGTGGTGTCAGGATGAATCCGAGAAACTCAACTTCTGTGGTATGAAAAACGCATTTTTCGAGCTTTGCAAATAGTCTGTGCTGGCGCAATTTCTCAAGAACTGCCCTAACGTGTTTTCTGTGATCGGATTCTGAAGAAGAGTACACCAGGATGTCGTCAATATAAACAATGACACAGACATCAATAAGTTCCCAAAGAACATCATTCATAAAGTACTGAAAGACGGCAGGTGCATTGCACAAACCGAAGGGCATCACCTGATATTCGAAGAGCCGAAATTTGGTGCGGAATGCAGTCTTCCATTCGTCGCCTTCTTTTATACGTACCAGGTGATAAGCTCCTCGAAGATCTAACTTGGTGTACACACAAGCGTCTTTCAACTGGTCGATAAGCTGAGGGATTAGGGGCAGAGGATAACGATTCTTAATCGTTATTTGATTTAGGGCGCGATAGTCTATACATGTTCTAGGGTCACCCTCTTTTTTCGGCACGAAGAACAAAGCTGAGGAGACAGGAGACTTGGACGGGCGAATAAAACCATTGGCTAGGTACTGATCTAAATACTGACGCAAATGCAGGTTCTCAGGTTCCGTAAGAGCATAAATCCTACTACAAGGTAGTTGAGCATTGGGTACCAGATCGATTTGGCAATCATAAGACCCATGGGGAGGTAACGTGTTAGCCTGTTCCTTCTGAAAAACGTCTTGGAATTCTTGGTATTCTGACGGTAGCTGTACAGGGGTGGAAGTTGCTGAGGCTAGACCCATAACTGGATTTATTGGATAACAAGTTGGTTCACAATCAGGAAAACTTATCTTCTTTGCTCGCCAGTCAATTCTGGGATTGTGTGTTTCTAACCAAGGAATTCCAAGAATTACTTGAAATTGTGGGGCCTTGATCACATCAAACACGATTGTTTCCCTATGTCCATCCTGAGCCACCAGTGTCATTTCAACAGTGGAATGCGTTACAGGCACTGAGGCTATTTCGGTTCCATCTACTGTAGTAATGACATCTTGGGTTACTTTCGGGAGGAGAGGGAGCTTAATCCTGGAAGCCAATTCACGGTCTATGTAATTTCCAATAGCTCCACTGTCGATGTATGCTTTTATAGCATGCAACTGCTGAGGCTGTTTTGGGTCCACGAGTACCATTGGCATGACAAAATGCGAGGTCAAAGAATCTGTTTTCAAGCTCGGCAAGCGGACCCCTACGCTTGTCGGGCTAGGTCGTTTCCCGAATCAGGTGTCAATAAATCGTTATCAGTGGCTCCAACCACCTTCTTAGGTGGTTTAAACGGACAATTTCGAAGAAAGTGACCGGAAGTCCCGCAATACAGACAAAGTTGCATTTGCCGCCTTCTCTCTCATTCCTTCTGCGTTAATGGTCCTTTAACACTGCCGATTTGCATAGGTTTGGATACGTCGGTACTCTTGAAGTTGGCATGGGTTTTGATCGGTACTCGGGTTTCGTACTTGAACCGATCTGCTTTTCTATTTTGAAGTCTGTGATCAATTTGAACCACCAAGTCTATGTAGTCTGCGCAGACCTGGGGTGGATCTACTATCTGAGCTAGAACATCCTTAAGCTCTCCGCGCAGGCCTCGATGAAACAATGTGATCCTTTTGTTATATGGCCAGCCAGTTTCCACAACCAGTCTATTAAAGGTGGCAACGTAGGACAGGAGATCCTGATTACCTTGTCGTAAGGATAGCAGTTCGTTATCAAGGGCCTGTCCTTGAGAGTGTCGAGCAAACAATCTTTCCATGCTGGCCTGGAAACCCTGAAAATTCTGGAGAATGGGATCATCCTGATTTACCAATGGAATAGACCAATCGGCAGCACTGCCACTGAGGTAAGATAGTATAAAGGCTACCTTGGTCTGGTCGTTAGGGAAGGCCCCAGGTCTGCATAGAAAGTGTAAACGACATTGGTTCATAAAGACGGCATATTTCTTGGGATCCCCGCAAAATGTTCAGGCGGGGCCAAAGGCATGTGTCCAGGTAGATTGATTTGTACCGGGTTATTCAAACCCCTTGATGTGGAAGTACCTCCGGAATTAGGTAAAGGAGTGTGCCCTGCCTGGGCCTGCAATAACCTTTTGGCCAGGTCATCTGTTCTTTCCTTGGATAGGATCAGTTCTCTTTTGAGAGCGTTAGTCTCCTGGCGGGCTGAGTGCACTTCTGCCTGTAATTCTCCCAAAAGCTGGGCCAGCTGATCTGTCTCAGAAGTCTCCATAGCGCCCGGGGGGAAATTGTGGGTAGGCTTTGCGTTCTGTCACGCTCACCTGATTCCCACGGAGGCGTAGGTCTGGCTTTGAGTGCTGATGCTTCTTCATTGGTGAAGCGCAGGACTCCGAAGATGGACAGGTAGGGCCCCTCTACTCTGGCTTCTCTGGCTCGTAGGAATATTCCCCTGTGCGTGAAAAGGGAGTATTACCTACTGACGGAATAATGCTCAAGCCTCCCACTTCCTTCCAATCCTCCACGATACCCTTCCACGATTCCCAGTGAAGTCTCACCTTAGGGTCTGGAAGGATGAGTTCTCCATCCTGCTTCTGATGCAGGGGCGCGTTGAAACCCAGTTACTTCACTGGATTGAGGTTTGATGGAAGTTCAAATAAGCTTGACTATTCAGGTAAGGCGCTGTAAGAGTTCTGTTGCAAGTTCAAAAGTTCAAGCTTAATAATAATGTTCATTGTCTTATTGCAGCAAGCGCTGACGCTTATGTCTTTTTCCCCTTAGAGGCCGGGGTTCGGAATGCCGGAGATATGGCGCCGACCCGAAGTGAAACGTGCAGTTCCAATAAATGACAGGTAAGTTCTGGATGAGCGTTCGGGTAATGTCTTTGCATTCGCTCATTCAATGTCTTTGTCTTTTTTCCCCATAGGGGCCGGGGTCCGGAATGCCAGGAAGCGGCAGGACCCGAAATGAAATGGGAATGACCCAACTGGTAAGTCTTAGAAGGAAACTGAGCTTTTCCTATTCCCTTCCTTCTCTCACCTTGTGTTCTTGTCTTTTTCTCTCTAGGCACTGGGAAGTGGCTGCGGATCCGGATGATCGCTGCTAAAGATGGAGGTGCCCAGGAAAGGTGAGTGAAATGCAGCGCTGCAGCGATCGAAGCGAAATGCTTTTAAAAATGATGTCTTCCCTTTCAGGATCGTCGGTGTGATGTTTCCGTGGTACAGCTTTAGCAGGTAAGGTCTTCTTTCTCTCCCCAATTCTCTCTTATCTCCCTTTGCAGGTGACCCAGGATGCTGACAGGCGTGGCTGAAGTCCAGATGCAGGAGCTGACACGGTGAGCGTCCAGCTGCGAGGAGCAGAACAACGTGAAGCAAGAGTTGCTGATCGGGTGTGGTTTAAATAGCTTTGGAAGAAGTTCCAGGTATGTATCCTTCCACCGATCAGGTATGTATCCTTCCCCGACCACACCCAGGTGGAAAGTAGTCCCACAGGTAAAGTAGTTCCATTCAGGCCTCAAGAGGGCCTGGATGTAGCAGCATGGTCTGCATCAGGTAAGTGCACATTGAAACACTTGAACACATGTCTAGCTTTATGAGCCTGGCGCCTAAGGCGCCAGGACAGGGGTCCAACATGAGCCTGGCGCCTAAGGTGCCAGGACTGTGTCCAAAGGGCCCCAGCTTGGGCCCGCTGGCACTTCCCTGGGGGGAATGATGCCTGCCTCTGGGGTTGCTGGGTCGGACTCGGCTCCTTGGAGGTAGGCATCATGACAGCACCTCATCACAGCCCCATTTTGAACGTTGCTGGACTCTGCTTTCTGGTGCCACCCCGGGTCGGCCCTATGCCCCATAACCCATGTGGAATTTCTTCAGGAACACGCCATTCAAGCCTGAGGCGGCCACGTGAGGATTACTGTTATGGAGCTGTGCATCCCGCCCCCCCCCCTGTTCACATCTAACATTCAGAGACCAGTCGCCCATAGCCCAACGAGCTAGCAGGAGTGGCGCCCTGTATGCATTCCTCAAATACCTGATCTGCCTGTCCCTGGCTAGCTGCCTCCCAGCTTGTGGACTTGGGGCGCTCTACCTGACCCTTATCAGCCTACAATACCTGCATCAAGAGACTCTAACACAATGGGGCCCTGAAATACCACTTGCCTCTCCCCCACTGCAGATTATAATCCTATTAGCTACGATCTCCATTTGTGACTGCCTGGACTGGGCAGTGGTGGGTGCTTGGGTCCCGGCACCCTTTGGCTTAACCCTCTGAGCCCCCCTACCTTGGGCACACCACGTAAACCACGGGCCCTTGCTGAAGCGCATCATCCAAACCTCCTGAAATACCCGGCTACCCTCTATCCTACAGAGAGGCTGCTACTGCACTCCCCTTGGGGATCACCTCTCTACTGACGTATGGAGCACCTCTCTGCATCCTATTGGGCCATCTCCCCGCATTGTTCTTGGACACCATAAGCATCCCTCGCACCCCATTCAGGTGCCCCTGGTTCATCACCACTGTTCCTACGTGCTTTTTCGGCCACTCATCGCCTGCTCCTTGGATCGCCAACCAGGAACTTGAATAGAAGCCTTTCCTACAGCATTAACTTTCCAAACACCTACTACAGCTACCTCGCTACTGGCTTGGATCACCCATCCATCCCTGGTGTGAGATGAGCACCTGAGGGTCTGTGGCCTCTCCGCCTACCGGCAGACCATACTTCTACAACAGTCACCTCTTGTGACAGTGCCCCGACATCGAAGATCGACTCCTACCTAGATGCCCTCCCTCTCTCGGTACTCTCCCCCAAAACCATCGGATCTCTTGACTCCCCATTTACCCCCGAGGAATTCTCGGACGCCATAGACTCACTTTCCTCAGGGAAATCCCCAGGCTCAGATGGTATCCCAATTGATTTTTATAAACGCTACAAATCGCTCCTACTTCCCCGCCTACTAGCCCTCTGGGAGGAATCAGTGGAGGCAGGCAAACTTCCCCCCTCTCTCCGCAAAGCCACAATAACTGTCTTACTCAAACCTGACAAACCCCCCACACAATGCGGCTCGTACCGTCCACTTTCGCTCATTAACTGCGATGTCAAAATCTACGCCAAACTATTAGCTCTATGCTTGGCCCCCTACATGCCGCACTTATTCACCCTGGCCAAGCAGGCTTTATTCCAGGACGCTCCACCTCCTTGAACCTGAGGTGCCTCTTTAACATAATTAGCAGAATAAACCCAAATGTTCACGCAGTAGCCGCCACACTCGATATGCAAAAAGCGTTTGACTCTGTGTCGTGGAAGTACCTCTGGCGTGTTCTTGAAAAGTGAAAATTCGGCCCCTCCTTTCTCTCCTGGGTTAAACTACTATACTCCGACCCCGTAGCCAGAGTCCGCACTGAGGACCGATGCTCTCCCCTTTTCCAAATTGCTAGGGCGACGAGGCAGGGCTGCCCATTCTCTCCCCTGCTCTTCGCCATAGCGTTGGAACCATTTGCTGACATGCTACGCCAATCCCATGCACATAGAGGCTTACAAACTGCAGGCCAGTCTGATATAGTATCCTTGTATACTGATGATGTGCTTCTCTTCATCCGCTCCCCCTCCACCAATTTGGCTCCGATATTGGAGGACGTTATCCGCTTCGGAAACATCTCTGGACTCAAAGTGAATTGCTCTAAATCCACCCTCTTCCCGGTCACAGACTGCACGCGTCCTCCCCCTGATACTCTGGGGTTTGCATGGGCTCAGTCAAAATTCACCTATCTCGGAATAGAAATAGCTCGCCACTTCGAATTGGCCTTCGCAGAAAACTATCAAAAATATCTTACGAACATTGCAACAAGGGCACTAGGCTGGAGTAGACTACCGATTTCTCTTGCAGGCAGAATAGGGATACTAAAGATGATAGTACTGCCCCAACTTCTGTACAGGTTCACCAATATCCCTTTATTGCCAGGTGAAGGGTTCTTCCGAACATTGACTTGCACGATTAGCACCTTTTTGTGGCACTCAGGTGCCGTCCGTCTTAAACTCAGGACCTTGTCCACCCCAATGGAAGGTGGTGGCTTCGGCGCTCCTGACTTCTTCAAATACTGGCTGGTAGCGCAATTCCAATTCACGTCACATTGGTTCAACACATTAGACCCCTCTCCTCACGTCAGGCTCGAAAAACTGAAGGTTAGCGACCGGGACATTCGTTCCCTGGTCATTAAACCCATGTCGACAGTCCTTGACTCACTAGACCCGGTGGCATGCACGTCCCTGGCCCTAACTAAAGCTTGGAAATTACTCAGTACCGTCCACCCATTCCATGGTAACCTCCCACTTTGGAACTTCCTCCCGCGGGTCCCACATGTACCACCACTCATAGTGCGCTGTTGGGCCGAGGCGGGATATGAGCTGATCCGAGACATCTTTGAGCAGGGCAAGCTTAATGACCACTCCTCAAGATGGGTATGGTTTGAATGCAGTATGAAAGTAAGCATGGGTGTGAGTAATACAGAGTAAAATAGTTTGTTGGACTGGGAGGCACTTCTCTATGAGAGAGGGGTGCAAACAACAGATCCTGATGATATTTTTATCTTGAAAAAAATTGTGAAAGAATGCATTGCTACAAACTATTTGATGTGCAAAGTGAAATTGTAAATTATTGACATATATGTTCGTGTGTCAATCAATTCTATTGATTTATCCTATAATGGTACAAAAAAAAAAAGGTAGAGTGTTTAAAAATGTTTTTTATATGATGTGTTTTAAGAAAGAAAAATAAATGACTATTTTGATACAATATGGTGTGATGCATGACAGTATAATGATTAAAAAGCATACACGAAAGGAATAACCAAGAAGGGATAGGGGGGAAGCAAGTGACCCTTTAAACATGATGTATTGTACAAACCAAAGTGCAATGGAGGGATGTTTATAAGTGGTCGGTAAATAAGTACCTCCAGGCGCTCTTAGTTGTAATGCACTCATCAAGATGCCCAGATGTGGCTATGATACCGCCGACTACATTCACATGATTTGGTCCTGTCCCCGCCTCACCCAGTTCTGGAATTTGGTATGTTCTACCATGTCAACTATTCTTGAGCATCCTGTTACTCCATCCCCAATGAGATGTCTCTTTCACGACTTCCCCGACCTCTGCCGAGATTCCAAAAAACTGGCTGGCCTCTGCATGTTACTCGCAGTACAGTCCATTTTACTCTGCTGGCTTCGGTCTACGCCACCCACTCATGCACAATGGCTCAGGGCGGTCACTTGGGCTTCAGACACCGAAGAATCCTGGTCCCTACTAGAGCCAACTCACTCAAGACCCAGAGATATTTGGCTCAAATTTCGATCCTATATGTCCTCTATGGATACTGCCTCAGATACAACATATCCATCTCCCTCCCCCACTCCTCCCCGCTGCCCCTCCTGAACCGCTGTCTCCCCAGTCCCGCACCCACTCTGCATATACCTCCCAAGTGCATAATCAAATTGTAAACTGACTCTGTGTACCTGTATGATCTATACTGCTACTGTATTGTACCTGCCTTGTATGTTGCTCACCTATTCCTGTGCTGCCAAGCTAAATAAATAAAAGTAAAAACAAAAAAAAAATCCTTCCATGAGTCGGCACATTGACTACGCAGCAAGCCCAACTCAGACTCCATTTCTGTCGTCCGGGCACCACCCGCCTCCATGTCACCAATTCTACTTTCTAGTTGTCCCAATTCCCTAATTAGCGTTTTCTTGATTCCTCCTGCTCCTGTAATGGCTTCCCCCCCTCGTGGAAACCTTCAGTGCCACCCACACCAAGCTCCATCTGTCCACACTGCTCACATTTGTTTCCAAGAAGTTGTGTATGTAGGTGCTCAGCTGGTTCCCAAAGGCCTCGTCTAAGAGGGTCTCAGCCGACATGCGCCACAATGGTATAGGGGTCCGAGGGCCACACAGAGCCCAATGGACTAATAATGGGGAATGGTCTGAAATGGTACGGCCCAGGTACTCAGCTCTTGGGAACTCTGCTAGGTGTTCCACACCCACCAGAAGATAGTCAATGCATGTGTGTAAGAGGTGTGTGGCAAAATAGAATGAGTACCCCCTCTTATCACTGTTCAGTTCCCTCCAGATTTCAGCCAATGCCAAGTTTTCTAACACCTCATTAAAAGACACAAACGCCTGCATCGGTCTAGGTTGCAGTGAGTCAGATCTGTCTATGGTTGGGTCTAGCACATAGCTGAAGTCATCGCCACAGAGGAAGAGAGCCCCCCTCAAATGTGTCAATCTATTAGATAGAGGTCTAAGGAAAGTCGGTATAGCGTGGTTGGGGCAGTATGAGTTAACTAGGCAAATCTCTTGTTGACCTATATGCCCATGAACAATCACAAATCGGCCCTCAGTATCTGTTTCAAACTTAATACATTCAAATGGGATTTGTGCATCTATCCATATTAGGACTCCTCTGGCGAATTTTGAATAAGAGGATCTGTCTCCTCGGTGAAGACCAAATACCTATTGCATATATAATAATATTCTGGTAAGCAGGAAACTGGGTAAAGTGAAAGTTAGACATTTGTGTGAGAAGACCTCGTGGGTGAGTGCTCCAGGCGAAGAGCAAATATCTATTAAAAAGAATGGCAAGGAAGGCCATGACTTTGAATTAATGAACTGTTGTGAAGTTATTAAGAAAAGGAGAACCTTTAGGAAGAGACATTCCTTTGGGATTGATAGCATATTAAAAAGAGAAGAGAAACATTGGGGAATGGAGCGATACCCCAAGAGAAACAAGGTGTGCCAAGAGGAGAGAGTAATCCGATTGGAACTTAAGCAATCTGTTTGAAGTGGTGAATTTAAGATAAAGAATCTGGGCAAGGAAGTTGATCCCTGGAAGCATGAACATTGTGCGTTGGAACCCTTTTTGCTGGATTTGAATTTTTGTGTTGAACTTGAACATTTGAGCACTTGGAAACCGCAAGAGTCACCTCCCTTATACATTTAAGTTTAGTTATAGTGTGAGGACCAGAATAGCATTACGGATACAGGACCAACCTTTCATTTGGACATCTTGACACTGGACAGACTCAATAGTTTGTTGAGGTAGGGAAATTCCTCCTATACTAGGGATAGTGAGGCATTGTCCAACCTCTTTTTATGTTAATAAAAGTTTGTAACCACAAACATGTCTCCTCTGTGTCCACGTCTCATTCCTGGCTACTCACAATACAAAGTATCCTAACTCCACTTCACTTTAAGGTGATGTGTGCAATTGTAACAATACAAGACATTCACAAAGAGAGACATAGGCCCTCGTTACGAGGTTGCTGGTAACCTCAGCTTACTGTTTCCGTTGCTCGATATCTGGTAATACCGGGTTATTACGGGCGGCGGCGGAATGGTAAGTTCCCATTCCCATGGAGTCTGTTGACAGTGCCGGTGCTTCAGTGATTTATTTTCTGATAGGGGCCTGAACTACCGGCAGGTTAGGCCTGCCGGTAGTTCACAACCCCAAACCGTCAAACACAGAGTTAGCCGGTATTGAAAAAGGTGCCAGTAACCTTGTTACTGGCACCAAAATGAGAGTCATAGCCGCTCAGCACTGGTGGTCGTATGGCCTGATCAGTTTCCCCATAAGATTGAGCAAAAAGACAAGGGAAGTAAAGCAGAAGGTATTACATACCTCCAAAAAGTCAGATCAGGCTTCAAAACAAAGCAAAAAGAAAGGGTGGCCCATAGAAGTCTTTGGGAGGAAAGTAGCAAAAAGAAAACCTTTCTCACAAAACAGTGGAGAATGTGGAAAAATCAGTGAGCTCTGCTGATGTGGGTTGGGAGTGGGGAGGCATGAAAAGGCCCATGCAATGCAAGGCATGGGGTCTATAGGACAAGTGGGTCTTGCTGGACCTTTGGAGGAAACATGGATGGAAGCTCAAGACCAGTTGCAAGACACTGTAGAGTTGACGGATCGGTTGTTGACTACAGTGGATCTTTTAGGTAAGAAACTGGAAATGGTGGAGAATTTAAAGAGAGCAGTGCTTTTCAGGGTCCTGGGCATTACTGACATGGTGGCATCATGGCAGCTCTATAAAACCCTACAATACTTTCTGGCAGCGACTATGTGCGTTCAAACCAGTGGTGTTTTTTTCCAGTCTGATGGGCATATTGACTTCCATCTCATGGAAAGTGAACTCAGGGAACCAGTTGGTGGGGAAAGCCGGCGGGGCACAGTCATCAAGGTTCTTCAAGATACTCAGTCTATAGGGAGAAGAGTTTTTGCATAAAGTGTTGATTGAACATCCCATCACACTGGATGTTATTTCAGGAGCTGGGCAAAGCCTCAGCGATATAACAAACACATTTGGAGATACAGAAGTATCTACTAGCCTTGGAAGTAGAGGAGTTGGTATGGTACTCAGCCAAGATTAAAAGGTCCAACACCAGAATAAGAAACTATGTTTTGTGGACCCTATGATAGAACAGGACTTTTTGGAAAACATTTGATTGGACCATAAAAGGAGGTGGGAAAAGAACCCACTTGATTGGAGTTATTAGGCTCTCTATTCTTGATGTGCCTTTTAGTCAGAGAATGAGCCTGTCCGCTTCAAGTAATAACGGGGGAGGAGGGTATCAATTGGGTTACCTTGATGTATGGCTTATTTGTCGAGGGTGTTTTACTTTATGGATACTACCTTTGGGCGTGTTCACAAGGTTTGTCACCTCCCTTGTATCACCACCTCGCTTTTCATTTGGCTGTCTTTTTTTTATATGGTTTTATCTTTTTTCTGGGTTTTTCATCCCATTACTTTGACTTGTGAATCAGCAGAGATTTGGAGGGTGTACTTTTATGACTCTCTTCTTTTACTCTTTTTAACTTAATTTCTCATTGCTTTTGTTTCTGGACTGGACTCCTTCCTTTTGGTTCTGTTATATTAAGTTGATTTATACTGTGCACTGCTGCCATTTTCATGATCTAAAGGCACTCACGTGGCTCTGCAAGGAAAAGTGGTTAGGGTTGGTTAGTGAGGGAGAGAGGCATATGATAGATGTTGTGCTTATCTGTTGATGCACCTAGAACCAGGAGCAACTGGTGTCTGTGTGTGTGAGCTTTCTGGATGAGCTTTGTTTTGTGCCCCGGGCTTCTTGTGTCCAGAAGGGCAGAGTCCAGTGTTTGATTTGTTTGTTGTCTGAGGTGGTTGGGTATGTAGCTTGGTTAGAGTGTTGTGTGGTTTGCGCATTTTGGTGGGGTCATTCAATAGCCCTCTGGGCGTGTGTTGTAGGTGAGGAGTGTGGGTTGTGTGGCAGAGAAGAATTGGTTAGTGGGCTTTAGGTGATCACTGGTTATTTGTAGTTATGTTATTGTTTTCCATTCAAAATGTATCCCTTGCTTTCCTTGTTTCCGGTTTATGGTTTGTAGATGCAGGGTTTGTGTAGGTTGGGCGATCCATTCAAGGAGTGGCTGTTAAATTGTTGATCTCTGTTTTTATCTTGGCGGGTTGAAAAGCCAGGTTTTACACTTTTCCTGAAAGTAAGGTGGTCTTCTGTCTTTCTTATTTCCTTAGGGAGGGAGTCCGATAGTTTCGCTATCAGATAGGAAAAAGCAGGTCCTCCGAATGTTCTTTTCTCATAGTGTCTTGTTTCTATTTAGAGGTTGGTGCTGGATCTTAAGTCTCCCCTTAGCTGGTATCGGGAGATTTACGTTTGGATGAATTTGGCTCCTTGTCGGTTTAGTGATTTATAGGCAATGCAGAGGGCTATGAAGTTGATGTGTTTCTTAAGTGGTAGGTAGTGTACACTTCTTAGGGCTGGTGTGAAGTGGTCTCACCTATTAAATCTCAGGAGTAGTCTTGTTGCAGTATTTTGGATGCGTTGTCGTTTTTTGGTGAGATGTTCGGACATTCCCAGCAATAGATTATTTGCATAGTCTATCCTTGATAATACCAAGGAGTTGATTGCAAGGGTTTTTATTGGATTGCTTTCGTGACTTTCAGAACTGTCGATTTGTTTAGCCGGATTTGTCGCTGGTAGAGAATTTTGTCTATTTGGTTGCAGTGTTACCTCCATTACTTTTCTAGTTTCCGGTTTGTTTGTTTTTTCAGTTCCCTTATGTCCTATGTGAACCATGTTCTGGATCAAGACAGTTGGGGTTCATTGTGGTGGATTGAGTTTCTGTTTATCACTTACATTTCTTCTTCTCTAGCTAGTTCTTCTAATAAAAATGTGATTGATAGTTTTGTGTATTTTTTCCTCTGGTTGTATTATTTGGACCCGAGTTTGGAGGACCACATGCCCTTGTTAAGGGGATGGCTGCCTCCAAACTCGTAATGAGGCCCATTACCTTCCAAAAGAAACTCAAGACCCACTTGTTTAAATAACTCCCTTAATCTAATCCAAAAACCGCCCGAAAATCTGTAGATTCATGTTGTCCCGTGTTTTGTTTGTATAATGTGATTCTGCGTGTACATGTGGCGCCCTGCAGCCTGCGGGCTACGGCGCGGTAGAAATAAATAAATAAAAATAAATAAATTGACCTAGTGGCATAGTCGCATTAAAGATCTTTTGTTTAACATAAGAAATGTCTTTTTGTTTTATCTTTGGTTGTAGATTGGTGGTATTGAATCCAACTAAGGGCTCAGAATACAGTTAGTTAAATTCAAAGGATATTAGGACTAGGCAGCTGGTAGCGATTGTGTACACAGGCCTCTCTTCTCTAAGGAACTTTTATCGTATCTTGTAGTATGCCTTCCTCCATGTGTGCTTAAGCAGCTATACAGCTAAAAGCAAAACAAAATATTATGAATATATAGGGTTGTTGGGGTAAAACAACACTAGGTACTGCAACTACTGATTTGTTCTTTCACTGTGTACAGTTTGCAATTTGGAGGGTAGACTATATCCCTTCCCTGCCCATCTTTAGTTTTACATGAATGTACACTGCTTTCCTCATAGATGTCTTTCAAAGACTAAACTAGTACCATGTATTCAATGAAGCTGATTTAGCAGCAAACCATATTATACATGAATGTGACAATTTTTAAGATAACTTTATAGAGACCTATTGGGTAAAAGGACGTATGATTCCCTCTGAAAGGACAATAGGACTTCTCAGAGAATGTGTATCTGAAAAATGAGCACAAGACTATTAAGCAAAGTATGTGTCGTAAATCTCCCCCGTCTCACCTGTGATCGGGATCTCCCTTGTTCGGCTGCAGGACTCTTCCTGTGGATGGTTCGGGTCTTGAATAGGCTCGCCCGAGCCTCGTCAGGTTGCAGGACGCGTTCAGAGTTCCGGGAAGTTCGTGGTTCCAGGGTATCCAGGATAGCGATGAACGAGTAAGAAGGGGGGGAAATCCAGGAAGAGGATAAAAGGCAAGGAAGGAAGTAAGAGGATCAAAGGAAACCAATGTAGAGAGTAAACACACGTCGGGTCACTACGAAGATAGCGTTGAGACGCGCGGACCCGCAGGGGCGTGACCAATTTATAGTACGTGCCACGACATGAAAGCTAGTGCGTAGCACAGAGCTTAGTACGGCCATGTTGGGAGGAACAAGGAGTACAAGCCCTTCGTGACAATGACCATGAGGTCCAGAAGGGGCAATTTCGCCGGGTCATGACAGCATGCCCCCTCCGAAGACTGGTTCCTCCAGGCTTGCCTGGGTGAATAAGATGGAATCTTCTGAGCAAACGAGGGGTCTTTAAATTAGAAACTGGTTCCCATGTTCTCTCGCTAGGGGGGTAGCCTTTCCACTCGACCAGATATTGTAGTCGACTCCTCCTATACCTGGAATCACATATCCTGGACACCTCATATTCCAACTGGTCGTCCACAAAAACAGGTGTGGGTTTGAAGGGTTTTCGAGTAGAACTAACGTAGGGTTTCAACAGGGAAGTATGGAAGACTGGATGTATCTTCTTCCAGGAATCCGGGAGCCTAAGTCGGAAGGAGACAGGATTGATGATCTCCTTTATAGAAAATGGACAATAATAGCGAGGAGCTAATTTGTTTGGTCGTAGATGTCGAGGTAACAGTTTTGAGGCTAGCCAGACTTGATCGCCAACTGAATAGGAAGGTGATGGTCTTCTCTTAGAGTCCGCATATCTTTTGGTTCGAGTCTGGGCCTGTTCTAACTGACCCTTGGCCTCTCTTTGTAAGTCGATCAACGTCTGAATCCAAGAGTCAAGGGTAGGTACCGGAGTAGATTCAGGAAGAACTGATGGTAAAACAGACGGGTGATAACCTTGACTGCAATAGAAAGGGCTGATCTTGAGAGCTGAATGATCTGAGTTATTGTAGGAGAATTCGGCTAAAGGTATAAGGAGAGACCAATCGTCTTGAACCTTGGTGGCAAAACAACGAAGATATTGTTCCAGGGTTTGATTTACTCGTTCCGTTGCCCCATTGGTTTGTGGATGATAGCCTGAAGAAAGGGCACGCTGGATTCCTAGAACACGACAGAGATGTTTCCAGATTTGTGAAATATACTGAGGTCCCCTATCCGAAATAATCTTGGAAGGAAGGCCATGAAGACGAAAAATATGTTCCAGGAAAATTCCAGCAAGTTCTGAGGAAGATGGTAGTTTATACAATGGTGTAAAATGAGCTAGATGAGTGAACAAGTCAATGGTTACCATGATGGTTGTATATCCTCGGGAAGGTGGTAATTCAACAATGACGTCAGTGGCAAAAACTTCCCAGGGTCTGGTTGGCAACGTAGGTTGTAGAAGCAGACCCGCCGGCTTCTGATTATCGTATTTGTTCTGACTACAAATAACACAGGTCTTGATGTATTGAACTACACTGGACTTCATCCCTGGACACCAGAACTGTCTTTGTATAAGACGGAAGGTGTTGGTTACTCCTCGATGGTCGGAGTGAAGAGTATCATGGCATAGATTCATTACCTTCTGTTGAAGTTCTTTTGTCGGAATGACCACTGAATTGTTCTTGAATAAATATCCTTCCTTGATTGTTAGACGCCAGGGATTTTTCTTCGATATGTCCTTCCAGAGTTCAGATAATTGAGCCTGTACTCTGATTTCTTCCAGGAGATTGATCGCTTGAGTTACAAAGATTGTGGGTGGAAACATTTTAGGATAGATCTTATCCTCCAAGGGAACGTAGTCGAGACGCAGAGAAAGGGCATCAGCAATCAAGTTTTGCGATCCAGGAACATGTGAAATTTGAAATTGATATTGAGCAAAGAAGTAGGCCCATCGAGCTTGTCTACTGTTCCTGCACTCCATGGATTGTAGGACCTGAAGATTTCGATGATCAGTATGGACTTGAACTGGATATTTAGCACCCAGGAGTAGATGTCTCCATTCAGTGAAGGCATGACGAATAGCCAATAACTCCTTCTCCAGAACTGAGTAGTGAGTCTCGCTGGTGGTTAGGGTCCGTGAGAGATAAGCAATGGGATGTTCCAACTTATCATCGGATTCTTGTTTTAAAACTGCTCCTATGGCGTAATTGGAGGCATCAGTTTCCACTAGAAAAGGACGATTTATGTCAGGTTGGGCCAGGATGGGGGCCTGAGTGAATTCTTCTTTCAAGCGTTGGAATGCCTTGTCTTGTGGTATAGACCAGTTAAATGGAACGTCTTTCTTCAGGAGATTAACAATGGGTTGAACAATCTTGGAAAAGGTGCGAATGAATTTCCGGTAGAAGTTGGCAAGCCCCAGGAAGGATTGTATTTGCTTAACAGATGTTGGGGCGGGCCAAGCCAGTATGGCCTTCACCTTTGAAGGGTCCATACTAATTCCTTCTGAACTAAGGACAAATCCCAGATAGTGAACTGATGTAACATGAAACAAACATTTTTCTGGTTTGGCTAAGAGTTGATTTTCATGGAGACGTTGAAGTACTGCTTTTACATGTTGTTCATGTTTCAAGGAGTCCTTGGAGAAGATCAATATGTCATCCAAGTAGAGGATAACATTGAGAAATAACATGTCAGAGAACACCCTATCCATAAAACGCTGGAAGACTGCGGGAGCATTAGTCAGACCAAAGGGCATGACTAGGTATTCAAAGTGACCAAAGGGTGTTCTAAAGGCTGTTTTCCATTCGTCTCCTTCCCGGATACGGATCAAATGGTAAGCACCTCGGAGATCCAGTTTCGTGAATATCACTGCACCTCTCACAGCTTCAAGAATATCCGAGATCAGGGGTAGTGGGTATCTGTCTTTCAGGGTGTATTGATTTAGGCCCCGATAGTCCAGGCAAGGTCTGAGCTCTTTGGTATCCTTTTTTGGAACGAAGAACAATGAAGCACCAGCTGGTGATTTTGAAGGTCTTATGGTGCCGTTCTCAAGATTATTGTCTAGGTATTCCCGGAGGGCTCTCTTTTCGGGTTCTGAAAGGATAAACATCCTGCCAAAGGGAATCACTGCTGAGGGTTCAGTATCTATGGCACAGTCTTCGGGTCTATGTGGAGGTAAGGATTGAACAATGGCAGTAGAGAATACATCAGCATGCCCTTGATAGATCTCTGGAACTTGTACAATATTGGAAACCATGAGTGGTGTCTCTGGACACCTTGGTAGACTTATACGAGCTGTAACTGAGGTATCCAGGTTTAAACAATGGTTCATACAGAACTCCGAGCCCAGGAATAAGGATCCGGCCGTCCAGTTAATATATGGATTGTGCCTTTGTAACCAGGGCTAGCCCAGAACCAAGGGGTAATGGGCTGATTTTATAATGTCAAACACAATTCTTTCTTGATGATGATTTATGGAAAGATGGATCTCCCTTGTTTGCAGACTTATGGGTCCTGAGGAAAGAGGTCTTCCGTCAATTGCTTCCACTGGCTGTGAAAAACTTCTTGCTTCATATGGAATGTTATGACTTCTGACCCAATCTTGATCAATGAAGACTCCCATTGCTCCGCAATCCACCAAGGCCAGAATGGGGTAGACCTTGTCCTTGGATGGCGATAAAAAGGCCTGTAATATCACCAATTTGTTTTGTCCAGGAGAGTTCAAGGATGGAATTGATGTGGAGCAAACATCGCTCTCCCGAAACCTTGCTCCATTTAGGATCGGGAGCTGGCGTTTCCCGAGCGTCGGGGAGGAGCCAGAGGACACTCTTTAACTAGATGTTTATCTGAGGCACAATACATGCATAAGCCTGTGTGTATCCTTCTTAACCTTTCCTGCGGGGAAATTGGTCCACGAAAGGCTCCAAGTTGCATGGGTTCAGAATCAGTGCTCGGATTCTTGGCAGATTCTGTCCTTGTAGTATTCTCTGGGGAGTTTCTTTGAATTGAGACTTTATTCTTCTTCTTTTCGGCCTTTCTTTCTTGGATTCTGAAGTCTATTTGCATAGACAAGTCCAGGAGGGCCTGGAATGAACTAGGACGTGCCACCCTGGCTAACTCGTCCTTGATCTCTTCATTTAGACCTCTGCGAAACAAGGTAAAACTGGCTTCCAGGGGCCAGTCCGCCTCTTTGGCTAGCTGTTTGAATCTGGTAACATAGGTCAACATGTCTTGGGATCCTTGTTGGAAGTCAAGTAACTTCTCTTGAGCACCGTGGACCAGCTCTGGTCGTTGGAACGTGGTCTTGAGTTCCACGATGAACCCTTCATAATCATCCAGGAGAGCATCCCCTGAATTGAGTAAAGCAGTGGCCCATGTAAGGGCATTACCAGAAAGATGCGATATTATGAAGCCCACCTTAGCCCTAGGAGTTGAGAAATAGTAGGGCTTGAAGGTAAAATGTACCAAACAAGAATCCAGGAATCCACGTAAGGTCTTTGTTGAACCATCGTATTTATCAACCACTCCTCCCAATAATACGCTGTCCTTGTTCGCGGGGTCACGTGACAAGACAAGCTGTCTTAGCGCCGCATTCTCGGCTTTTAAATTCTGCATCTCTGTGGAAAGTTCTTGCATTCCGCGCATCAGGTCCTGAAAAGCATTCTCCATGGTAGAGTCCGTATTGATCGTTTGGCGTCTCAAACTGTCGTAAATCTCCCCCCGTCTCACCTGTGATCGGGATCTCCCTTGTTCGGCCGCAGGACTCTTCCTGTGGATGGTTCAGGTCTTGAATAGGCTCGCCCGAGCCTCGTCAGGTTGCAGGACGCGTTCAGAGTTCCGGGAAGTTCGTGGTTCCAGGGTATCCAGGATAGCGATGAACGAGTAAGAAAGGGGGGAAATCCAGGAACAGGATAAAAGGCAAGGAAGGAAGTAAGAGGATCAGAGGAAACCAATGTAGAGAGTAAAAACACATCGGGTCAATACGAAGATAGCGTTGAGACGCGCGGACCCGCAGGGGCGTGACCAATTTATAGTACGTGCCACGACGTGAAAGCTAGTGCGTAGCACAGAGCTTGGTACGGCCATGTTGGGAGGAACAAAGAGTACAAGCCCTTCGTGACAATGACCATGAGGTCCAGAAGGGACAATTTCGCCGGGTCATGACAGTATGTGTATCAATAATACATGCATGCAACTCTCTGATTCTCTTATGTCAAAAAAGGTGGCAGGCACTCCTCTCCAGAAAGAACATGGCATGATAACCTGTTCTGAGATGAGAGTTTGCACCACACGCTTTTTGCTCAATGTACCTTTCACAGATGGGAAATATCCATTTGCATATCAGTCTTTGTCCCGCCCACATGGGCAGTCCAGCACCGAAATGCTATGGCAATTCCTCTCTGAACAAGAGTACCACCAGCAACCCCATACACGTGTTTCAGCCTTGTTGGGCCTCATCAGTGAGGTGAAGCTTAGCCTCTCTGAGCACAGTGAGCGGGGAGACCACGTCTGGTTGCCCCCAGGTAACCTAGGGTGACCAATCCCAAGATCCTTACAAATATTTCAAAAAAGGTAGCAGGCGCTCCTCTCCAGAAAGAACATGGCATGATAACCTGTTCTGAGATGAGAGCTTGCAGCACACGCGTTTTTGCTCAATGTACCTTTCACAGATGGGAAATATCCATTTGCATATCAGTCTTTGTCCCGCCCACATGGGCAGTCCAGCACCGAAATGCTATGGCAATTCCTCTCTGAACAAGAGTACCACCAGCAACCCCATACACGTGTTTCAGCCTTGTTGGGCCTCATCAGTGAGGTGAAGCTTAGCCTCTCTGAGCACAGTGAGCGGGGAGACCACGTCTGGTTGCCCCCAGGTAACCTAGGGTGACCAATCCCAAGATCCTTACAAATATTTCAAAAAAGGTAGCAGGCACTCCTCTCCAGAAAGAACATGGCATGATAACCTGTTCTGAGATGAGAGTTTGCAGCACACGCTTTTTGCTCACTGTACCTTTCACAGATGGGAAATGTCCATTTGCATATCAGTCTTTGTCTCTTATTCTATGGAATTCCATAATATAACACGCAGAATGAATTTTTACAGACAAAACAAACATGCTTCACCTTACACTCTGATGCATTATACTGTAAAAAGCTACCAAAACCAATGATTACAGCTAGGAGGGACTACCATCGTTTGTTTACGGAGGGGTCTCTATGGAACAACCACCTGTCTATTGCACCCTTACCTACGTGGGATGCTCGGTCTAAGAAATATATAAAAACCCTCCATAGCGAGATTGATTGGGATCAAAATAGGAATAATTTAGTAATTATGATAAACAGTTATGAATATCTGCCACATATTCCATACACTGGGGAAAAACCGTTGAATTTGAGAGAAACCAACACTAAAATCCGACAGGATTACATTGGAGTTTAACAGGCCCACCTCTCTCGTATTTTATCTTCCCCACCGCCCAATAACCTGTAACCTGCATGTACCCATTTCTATTTAGCAACTGTTGCCCAAAGAGACTCACTGAGTTGTGAACTGTGCTGCCTAGCCATGTCTCACATCTAGCAGAACTGTACTCGAACTGCGCTAGCTAGTCCAGACACACTAGTGTATATTGGTTTGCATTACTTCCAGACAGAATTTTGAATGTTAGCCTTGCATCACTTTTTAGATACAATTGTGAATATTAGCTTTGCGTCACATTTAGATAGAATTTTGAAGATTAGCCTTTCATCACTTTTTAGATAGAATTGTGAAGATATGCCTTGCATAACATTTTAGATAGAATTGTGAAGATTAGCCTTGTGTCACATTTAGATAGAATTGTGAAGATTAGCCTTGTGTCACATTTAGATAGAATTGAGAGGACTAGCCTTGCATCACTTTTTAGATAGAACTGTGAAGATTAGCCTTGCGTCACTCTTTAGATAGAATAGTGAAGATTAGCTTGCCATCACCTTTAGATAGAATTGTAAAGATTATCCTTGCATCACTGTTTGGATAGAATTGTGAAGATTAGCTTGCCATCACATTTAGATAGAATTGTGAGGGATGAGTACACACCTAGAAGAACCTTGAGTACCCAATGTACTAATCACCCCACTCCGGCTCTCCTCCAACACACCTCCCAAGCACTGTACATGCCCACTGGGCCAAACACATTCCAAACACAAGTGACACTTATATACAACAAACAACCCTGGGCACTGGACCCTGCCCATACGGATACAAGCCAGTGTCCACAACCTTAAATACCAGCCTATATACACATAAAACAAACCAACACACACCCAATATAACAAACATTCACCATTCAACAAATACCCCAGTCACTGGGCCTCACACTTATGGATATCACAAGCCAGTGCATGCGTTGAACCCATCTGCAAGCCAACACACACAGACGCCAGTTTCTCCTTGTTCTGGACCTATCCCATCACTCAACCCTCACTAACCCACACCATCATCTTTTTTGCAGAGCCACGTGAGCTCCTGGAAACTGCCTCTGTGTGTCATAGCGGTGCGTGGTATAAATCAACATACCATATCATAACTGTGCGCCTACAGGTGAAATAGCCGGAGCTTGGGAAAACTCTCATAAAATCGGACCTGCCATTCCTGCATGGCACCAACATTAGAGAGCAACAAACATCTGATTATCCAGTGTAATGCCATTGACATCTGACGCAGCAGATGCATGAGAGCATATGGCAGAAATGAATGCAATAATATTGGATGGAGCGAACTATGAGAGGTATACATGCACGGTAATGATTGCAATTTAAGACATCATTTGACGCGACTCTGGATTGAGATGGAGGATGAAGTACATGCGCAATGATCATCATATATTGACACATATGTTCCCTTAATATTTGATTTATTTTGCATAGTTGATTATATTGCTAGTTTATGGAATGTAGTTTATGTCCCTTTATTTTATTCTTTATATTTATATAAAGCTATTTATGGCTGCTATATACATTAAAAAAACAATCCATCTTTGTCATACATTATCAAATTCAAGGAAGGGAAACCATTGTGTATGTGTTAAAATCATCAAATGACACTGATTTACTAAGAGCAACTATTGGAGAAGATGACAAGTGGACCCAGATGAGGACTTAAATACAGGGAGAAGTGAAATCACACATCTCTATGTGTTTGCCTTTTCATGGTAATTGTGTATGGTAAACCCACAGAGTGTTGCAGTACCATGCTCCGTGTTGGCATTGGTTAGAGTCTAGTTATTGAGTCCTTCATCTGCTATGGTAAACGTCATACATTTGGGTATATATTATAGATGATTTACCGTAGTCATCATTGATCCCAGTCTTACTTCCGCTTGTCGCAGTCATAATGTCTTTCTTTCTGACTATGAGGGCATGGGCTGATGGGCAGCTTTTGCCAGGCTTGGAAATTACAGGATGGATTGTAAGGAGAGGTACTCCTTTATTAGAAGGTCAGAAGGGGGAGGAGCCTCAAAAAGACATGTTAGGACCGTGACTGAAAGGGTGCAGACAAAAGAACCCTTACCTCGGTCTAAGGGTGAGCATTTCTTCCCGAGATGTGGTAGGAGCGCCCTCTCCCCCTGCAAAAAGTGGGTATTAGTGGACAGAGAAAAAATATAACCACTGTTTAAGATAACATGAGCCCATTGAACAGTGGGTGATGTCAATAAAGCAGACAGCATCCATTTAATTTAAATACATTGATTTCTGACACCAAGAATGGGTTTTCAGGTGTTGCCCTAGCCCGCCCTATGGTGAAGCAAAATCTACTGTGGGTGGCTAAGCATATTATCACGCATAGTGGTATTGTACTATATTCTACTATATTCTCAATTGGAGTGCCCAGGGTACATAAGCCTACCTACATAAGCCTACCGGCCCGAACATATGTTGTAAGGGAGACAACAGGGGCAGAGGCACAGCAATGATGTGAACTAGGTGCAGCCAGCTCCTTTGTACATAGCTCTAATACACAGAATAAACTCACCTAAACAGTGCCCTATACTGGCTTTGCTTTCCAGGAACTCATTTCACCTACCACTCAGGGAGGAGGTTCACTCACGCCTAATAGGTAAGGTACCATTTATTACCTGATCATATGCAAAGACCATCACAGTAATTTTAAATTAAATGTTAATCACATGAAGGGGGCCACCAACATGTGCCCTTAACTGTCGTTTGCCCCCTGGCATTCCATTTAAAATAATTGCAAGGCCGAGGGGAGAAGGAAAAAGTAAAAGTGAGGCAAGCTCGCTTTTAACCTTTCATTTTCCCCTCCGCCTTGCAGAAAAAGTAAACCCTGCCTGCAAATACGCTTTGCAGGCAGCGTTTAAGAATGGATTACGAAGGAATCTACCTGGGTTGACCGGGTGCAAACCCAAGGCAGATTTAAAAGACATCCATTTATTTTCTGCCTGCATCAAAATGTCACGCAGACATGAAATGAATTGCAAGACGGCAGAGGAATGGAGGGTGGAGATCCTATTATTATTATTATTATTATTATTATTATTATTAGGGCATTTATTGAGCCTGGATCTAGCTTCAGTCAGCAAGAGAGTGCTTCACAACTCATAGGAAGAAGGAAACAGTGAGGGAAGTAGAGATACAAGGGCACAGGGAAGTAACAATGGTGGAGATGGAGGGCGGCCAGTTTGGCAGTAAGGGCTCTCCAAGCAACAAGGGTAGGAAACCGGGGGGAGCAGATCACCTAGTCTTAAGTTAGATGGGGAGGGGAGGTTGTATGGACCGAGGTGTTGGAGGTGAGGCATTCCTTGAACGGGAGGGTCTTTGGCTCTTCATGAGAAGTAGAAGCAACGGGTGAGTCTGGTGTTGATGGGAAGGAGGGTACAGAGACTGGGGGTTTAGAGAATGAAGGCCTGGCTTCTGGTTATTTATTTCCAGCACCAGCAGAGTTCGAGTCTGCACATGTCCTTACTTCATGTGGATCCTAAGCCTCCGGTGATACTGAGTTTCTCAGGGAGGTATCTTGGAGACTTCAGGGTGCCAGCCTTGTAGATGATGCAGCAGAATTTGAAAATGACACAGGCTTGCAGCGGGAGCCAGTGCAGCTTGATTATGTTTGGTGTGATGTGGTCAAATTTGCAGTTTATTTGCATGATGAGTCATGCTTCAGCATTTAAATGCAGATCTCAGGGGTGTCAAGATAGTCCTTTCAAAAATATATTGCCACCATGCAGGTGGGAAAGGACCACAGCCTAGACAGGAGAATCTGAATTTCCTTTCTGTGATGTAGGGCTTGATTTTCCACAGGAGATAAAGTTGGAAGCAAGCTGTTTGTGCTTTCCTTGCATGTGCTGTTTGAAGGAGACGTATCTGTCGAACCCAAGAGATTTGGGGCAGGTGTCAAGCAGGGGTGTTAATTCCTCAAGGTTCATACCAGAATGCCAGGTCTGGATGTCGGGGTGTTCGGTGTTGTTGGTAAGCAGTAGAATTTCAGTCTTGGACTTGATCAATGTGAGGCAGGCTTTGAGCAAGCAGATGTCTTCAATAGAGGATATCTTGTGGTAGAGCGGTTTCATCTGTGTATTGGTGGATGTGGATGTTTGAGGGTGCCAGCAGGGTTCTGAGCATTTCCATGTAAAAGATTGATGATCACAGGGGAGAGGATGAATCCTTGCAGGACTTCACAGGTGATGGGTAGAGTGGGTCATCTGGAGCAATCCATTTGGACGAACTGGTTGTGGTTAGCAAGGTAGGATTTAAACCAGCTGAGGACGATTTTGCTGATCCCCATGTGGCAATGTACATTGTCGGGGAGTGTCTGGTGGTCTACTGTGTCAAAAGCTGCAGAGAAGTTAAGGAGATCTAGTAGGCAAGAATTGCAATCATAGAGAATTTTAAGAGCACCATCAGTCACCTTGATGGTAGCCATTTCTGTGCTGCATCTCAGTCTGAAGTCAGATTGGTAGAACGGACGGAGGTTTTGGTTTCAATGTGTTGGAGGAGTTGCATGGCTACTGCTTTCTCAAGGATCTTCCCTAAGATTCTAAGCTTGGAAGATGGGCGATGGATCATTAGTTGCTGAGGTTGTCAGGGTCCAGTGTTGGTTTCTTGAGAAGTTGGATCATTTGTCTGGTCTTGAGGCTCGAGGGGAAGTTGCCTTGAAATAGGGAGGTGTAGATGATTGTTAGTTAAGGGAGGAGTGCTTCAGTCGGAAGCGTCTAAGTACAGAGGCAGGGAGGATATTGTCTGTGTATGAAGTGGCTTCAAGGGAGTCTAGGGTGGCAGTGAAGTCTTCCAAACTGAGTTTCTTGAACATTTTCCATGTTTTTGTGATTTTGTGGGATGGGATGTGTAGTGGGTTGTCAGTTTTGGAATTGGTATCTATATGTTGGTGGATCATGCTGATCTTGTTTATCAAGAGAGAGTTGATGGTGGTGGACTTTGTGCGTTACGGGTGGATCAGGCAGAGGTTTGATGCAATGTTGGATGGCTTTGAAGAGGGCTCTGCCTTCATTTTTTACCTTGGCTATGCTGTTCTGCTAGTGGCAGTGTTGATCACTTTGTCAAATGAGAAAGTATATCGTGCCTCCTATTGCAATGAATATATGTATATTGGCCTATGCCAAGCTGCTTGTAAATCACTTGCGAAGAAATCCGTGTTGCAAGGTCCTAACCTTAAAATCAATGTAAGCCACCATTTTAGGTCAATCCACCATTTTAGGTTCGCTTTGTAAAGTCACCATGTGAGTTAAAATGGTGGACAATGTCATTCCGAAAATGGCCGTCTTGACCTCTGCATGTAGCTAATATGTAACTTGCCTGCAGACCACTTGTTGAGGTTGTGAACTGAGACCTTGTCCTGCGTTGACCTGTGTGCAAAGGATTACTCGCGTCAATGAAACTAATCCACAAGCATATGTTAAGAACAATGTATTCAAATACTAGACGTAGAACACTTGTTTAACTACATTGTATTGATGTTTGAGAAGACCTGCATGGGAAATCCCAGAATACACAGTTGCCGTGTAGGCTTGTTGATATATGTATTAAAAGCAAACCAGTTACATGTGGATATGCGAACTCGGCATGAACCCTAGATCCGTAATGTATTAGAGGAATATTAACCCGAAGTAGGGTTGGACATCGTGTTCGCAAATAGTAAAAACGAGCAATGAATTCTAATGTACAGTGCCTCTCCCTGAACACACTGAACCATGCTTGAGTTTGTTGTGTTGCACTGAGGGCCGATAGCTGTCTGATTTTGTTCTGTTCTTTGTAACTGAATTCAGTATAAATTAAAGTACTTTGTATGTTCCTTTGTAACCCGTGTTCGGTGTATTTCCTTTTGGGGTACTCAGCCTTGATATTTTGATTTTGTTTTCACAGTTGGCGCCGGAATAGGTACCCTCAAGATTGATGCCGGATTATCAAAGGTTGAACCTCGCTATTGGACCGGGATCGGACAGTGTGACAAAAAGGGGCCCCACTGAACGAGACACGACACCTCAGCAGCGCTGCATGACCCGAACCCTGGACGATTAGCTTGTGGTCTAAAAACGGCATCTTGACGAGGGTCCACTTATCGAGGCGGGCAGATTTGCTGAAATCACCATACACGAGGTAAGATTAGTTAGGTGAGATTCTTTGAAATCCGATTGGACCTCCTTAGGCTTGATCAGGTGAGTCATGAACTGACTCTTAATATAATCCTGATAATTTGATTTTGGCGTATTGTATCTGCAGACACAATTATTGACCAGGTAACACCAATAATTTGATATGCCTGAGAAATTGTCTACCTGCTTCAGGGCGTTGTTCGGCAGCGATAGACAATCTTTGGAATTTAGCCGTCCCGCACCACAGGAGGGGTCGCCGGCGTGTACTATGTACTGTAAGCATGGCATTGGAAGTATAGTGTTTAATGACATTTGGCACAGACAAACCAGACATGCCTCCGAACTTCAGTGGCCAATCAATGGTAGTTTCAAAATCCCTCGTATTGAGTATTTAGAGTTAATTCTATTAAAGAAAAAGGCTAGACTTGCAGCATTTGATGTTTTGCAGAATTGGAAAAAAGAAGCGTTACAGCAACTTAAAAGTAGAGAAAAACCTGCGCGCCGTCATGAGACGAACGCCGAAAAAGCATTATTGTATGACCAAGATAAACATTCTGAATCGACTAGGAATATGGATAGGGCTTTCTCACTTGGAATTCAGATAATCTATCTTTCTAAAGACCTTCATGCTTCCGACAAATTCATAGACAAATTGTTAAATGAACGAAGGCCTGGTGCCTCTGCGCCACCTCCGTATGTTCCCCTTCCTGTGCTTTGCCTCTTCCTCCTGCTCTTCCTGCTCTACCTGCTGTTGTTCCCGTTGTTTCTGCTCCTCCCAATGTTCCTCCTCCTCCAGCTCCTCCACCTCTTCTTACCGTACCAGTAACAGCACCTCCATTGAATTTGTCTGCTCCCTCTCTTCCAAGTGGTCCTGAGCTGCTTGTAGTCGATTGAGGTGCAGGGTCGAAGGTTGTCACTCGCAATACTGTACCACCAGAGAAGAAACGTGAGTTGATTACATGGGCTAAGCATTGTATGTAGAGGGATGATCAAGCTAATGTTTTTGCCACACTTTATAATATGGATAATTTTCCTGAGAAAAATGTTTATATTGAAGGTTTAGGGATTCATTTATGTGTAATGTGGGGCAAATTAAATAATACAGATCTCCCGCAAGGGTTAAGGGATCTAAATACTTTAGTGTTTTCTAGAGACACTGTGGAGAAAGTAAATGAGCATGTCGAGAGGTTATTTGGGTATAGAAAGGAGTTGGAAAGGTTACAGAATGAGGATGACGAGGAGGAAACTATGTATGTACAGAAACGGTTCCTTCCTCATCGAGAATCGATATCTGAGGAAACACAAATTTGTATGAAGGATGCGCTTAGATGGATTTCAGATATGTCAATAACTCCAGTTGAACTATATGACACATATAGTCAGTATACGCCAGAAATGCAGAGGAAAGTGATACAGGTAATGATAGAGTACCTACAGGATGATTGTGTAAAAAGAAAGTTTAATTGACCCACAGAGTTATTGTGAAATTTAATAGGAGAGCTTTTTCACTTGACACTTCTTCGACTGCTTTAGCGCTCGACTTAGCTCTGTTGCTTAGTAAGCGTTCGGAGTCACCTACTTCTCAGTTGCCTATGAGAGAGGTTCCTCCGACATTTGTTCCGAAGGTTGAGGTTGCTGCCGATGTTGCACAGGTTATAGTTGCTGTGAACATTCCTGCACATTATGTATCGCAGTTTGTTCACCTCCCGTTCTCGAGACAGGAAGTGAATACTATTAGACAATCTATTCCTGATATTAGGAAAAAAATCCGACAGGATTCTATAAAGAAATAGAGTCCGTCTTGCAGTCCTCAGTATTCACCTTAGGCAATATTGATTTATTATTTCCTGTACTCCTGCCCGTAGATTTGTGGAAACAAGTTAGAGCTATAGACGACGTGCCAGGCTTGGGGGATACATGGGCGAATATAACTAGACTCGATGGAGAAAGGCCAGCTGGTGAAAGACCGCCTCAGGTGATACTAACCTTGCCTGATAGAATTATTGCAAAATTAAAAACCATAATCCCCACAAAAGAATTATTTGGGACAAACTTACAGCCTGTGTCCAAGGGAAGTCTGAGGGTGCTACCGAGTTCTTTAATCGGTTCGAACAGGTATTCTCGGATTTCAGCAGACAAGACTTAGGCACAGAGTCCGGGAAAAGATTATTTGTGGACAACTTTGTGCGTGGATTGCTGCCTGACATCCAGTCACAAATTATGTCTTCTGAGAGCGCTTGGCAGGCGAAGTCCCAATCAGAAGTACTGCATATGTCTCAGTACTACGAGAATCGTGGCAATAATGAAAAAGATAGAGTTGAAAAACGAAAAGGTGATTTAAAGACTAAAGTACTATTACAGCAAATTGTTAGACGCCCCAGAGGGGGTAGTTCGCAGATTAGAGGTCAGTATGTTCCGCAAGGGAATGTGCCCTTGGGTCCTGTGAACATTAACCAGTGTGCCTATTGTCGACAAGAGGGTCATTGGCGTGCACAATGCCCCATCCTTCGACAGAGGTCGAATAACACATTTGGGAATATGGGTAGATGATCCAGAGGTCACCCGGGTGTAGGGGGCCTGGTAGAGGTCAGTTTGCAGAGGATCCTCAGCAACCTTTTTCGCAAGATAATCAGATTTCGAGTGTGGACACTAGGAACATATTTGATCATCCTTCTGCTGCATATCTATCCGAAGCTTCCTTTTGATAATATTCTGTTTCGTTAGGATTGCCCAAAGCAGGGTTTGGAACCTACACCTATTCCCTTCAATCAGAAAGGTCCCTAAGTTGAAATGGTGGTGGGAAATAGGAAACATCAGTTTTTGATAGACACTGGAGCACAGAAGTGTTCCATTGATCATTTGCGGGTTCCAAACATTCCACTGTCAAGCCAAACCAATGTTTCTGTAGGGTTTTCTGGCACACCAGTTGTTTGTCCAGTTTCTTCACTAGTACCCATTTCTTTGGGTCCCTTTACAGACCACTGTCCATTTTTGTTGACTTCGAATTGTGGTGAGAACTTGCTGGGGTTGAATCTGTTAAAAGAATTAAATGCAGTGATTTATTGTTCTTCTGATGGAGTGCGCTTGACGATTTCACCACAGCAATACTCTGTCTCGCAATTCTTGGCTAGACATTTGCCGCCAGAATTCATTAATGTACCAGAGAGTTTATGGGCTGTTGATGACAATGATGTCGGTGTTTTACAGATTGAGCCTGTTAAGATAGTTTTGAAACATGTAATTGAGCTGCCACACATTCCCCAGTATAAGATTTCAGTTGAGGGCGAGCAAGCTTTGAAATGCATTGTTTCTGATTTTGTGCATCGCGGGGTGATTGAGGAAATTTCAGGAAGTTTGTGCAATAGTCCGATTTTACCCGTGTACAAGAAAGGCGATAATGCAATTCCATTCCGTTTCATAATTGATTTACGTGCCATTAATAAAGTCGTTGCTCTGCAATTTCCAATTGTACCTGATGTGATGACAATATTAACCATAATTCCAGCTACAGCTACTTACTTTAGTGCTGTGGATCTAAAGAATGCTTTCTTTAGTATTCCTATACACAAGGATACAAGATACTTGTTCGCGTTCACCTTAGGGGGACGCTCATTCACATTTACTCGTGCACCTCAAGGGTACATAGAGAGTCCTAGCATCTATTGTAGGGCTTTGAAAGAACAGCTTGATACCCTTGAATTGCCCTCTACTTGTACATTGCTTCAGTATGTTGATGACTTACTTTTAGCCGCTGACTCTGAGAGCGCCGGTAAGGAGGGCACTGTGTTGTTGCTTATTCATCTAGCTAAGCATGGTCACAAAGCTTCGCTTAAAAGTTTCAATATTGTTGCCAGGAGGTCGCGCATTTAGGCTATCTCCTGTCAAAGGAGGGAAGAAGATTGACACCTGAACGTATAAAACACATTTCTGACATGTCTGTCCCAAATACACAAAAGGAAGTTAGAGCCTTGATAGGTATGGCTTCTTAATGTAGGTTGTGGATCCCAAATTTTTCACTAGTGATCAAACCTATGTTGGCTTTGACAAAGAAGGGCATTTCTTCGCCATTGCCGTGGAACGCGGAACACCAGCAATCGTTTGATTTGCCCAAGACTGCATTATGCTATGCACCAGTTTTGAGCACACCAAACTATGAAAAGGCCTATGTGTTGTTTGTGCATGAATGTGATGGATGTGCTTTGGCTGTATTAACGCAGGAAAGTGAGGGAAGAATAGGCCGTGCAGTTACTTTTCTTCCGCCCTTGATCCTGTAGCATGCGCTTTGCCAAGATGTTTGCGAGCTGTCGCTGCTGCTGCATCTGTAAAACAGAGTGAGGGAATGGTCCTAGGCCATGATCTAACCCTGATGGTGCCTCACTCTGTAGATGTTCTACTGAACCGAACCCAAACGCAACACCTCACTTCCGCACGGTTGACGAGATATGAATTGATCTTGTTTGCGCCTCACATTCAAATTAGGAGATGTTGTGTTCTTAATCCGGCTGAACTCCTACATTTCCCGCAAGATACTACTTGCAGCGATGAAGAGTCACATGACTGTCTGTATACTACCGAACAAGAGACGAAGGGTAGAATTGATTTGAAAGACACTCCTTTGGATAATCTGCAAGGAGAGCTGCTTTGTGATGGCTCCTGCTTTAAACTTCCGGATGGTACATCCACAGCTGCTTTTGCAATCACCACATTAAACACGGTCGTGGAAACCAAGAGAATCACGCAGGCCGCAGAGATTATAGCATTGACCTGAGCTTGTGGAATTTCCGAAGGGATTGCAGTAAACATATACACTGATAGCCAGTATACCTTTGGGGTGGTTCACAACTTAGGGAGACTTTGGTCAGAGACAGGGTTCTTAATTTCACATGGCACTAAGATCCAACATGGCTCCCCAATAGTACAACTACTCTCAGCGCTTGCGCTCCCTATTCAGTTAGCCATTATGAAATGTGCAGCACATCGAAAGATTACAGATGATACAGGAAAAGGGAATGCTTTCGCTGATCATATAGCTAGACAAACTGCTACCGATCTCTGTACGGAGATGTATGTTTCAAGGGAGACTGTAAATGCCTATGCAATGGACGAGGGTGTTGGGTCTGAACGGGATATCCAAGCTCATGCCACGTTAGAAGAATCCAAGAGGTGGGCTGAAGGCTTGGGGAAACTTGATGATGACGGGTGTTGGGTGGACATAGTTGAAGGAAAATGGCTACTCCCTGACGCATATGTAATGATGATGGTCATCATGGCCCATGGTCCTACGCATGCATGTGCCCAGAAAGTGACAAAAATGTTAGAGAAAGTTTGGCCAAATGATAAAATTTCAAAAATTGCCCAGCGCTATGTTCAGGGTTGCATGATTTGCCTACAACACAATGTGGGAAAGGGGACAGCAACTCCAAGGGGAAGTTTTGGGCCACCCTCTATCCCCTTTGAAGTTATCCACTTTGATTTTATTGAAATGGAACGATGCAACAATAAGTAGTACATGCTGGTGGTCATCTGTGCTTTTAGCAAATGGGTTGAGGCCTTCCCTGTCAAAGATACTACAGCCATGACTACTGCGAAAACCATGTTAAAGGAGTACTTCCCACGGTTCGGGCTACCAAGAGTTATCTGGTCGGACAATGGTCCACATTTTGTCGCTGCTGTAATTCTGCAGATATGTGAGGCATTACAGATCGACAAATGGTTCCATTCGGCCAGACATGCTCAGAGCGCCGGACTAGTAGAAACACACAACGGTAACAAGCTCGCTAAGACGTGTGCTGGCACTAAATTAAAATGGCCGGACGCCTTACCGATCGTGTTATTATCCATGCGTACAACCCCTCAAACTAAGACTGGGCTCTCTCCATTCGAGGTGGTAATGGGGAGACCTGCCAATATCTGGAACCTTCCTAAATGTAGCTCATTAAGAAATGTTGAAAATGTATTACTTTCAGATTATTGCAGCCAGTTGACTAAAAACCTGTATTTCATTTATCACCAGGTGCGAGAGGCTTTACCTGCGCGATACGAGGGCCCCGGCCACAGCATACAGCCTGGAAACTGGGTACTCATCAAGGAGTTTGAGCGCTCTTCTTGCCTTACACCTCGCTGGCAGGGCCCGTTCCAAGTCCTGTTGGTCACCCAAACAGCGGTGCGGGTTTCTGGAAGAAAGAATTGGATCCACACGTCCCACATCAAAAAACTTCCTCACCCTGTGCCACACGATACAAAAGAAACAGAACCCCTCACTAACGCTGCAACCAACAATCCCAAAGCAGTAAATAGCGCTGAGAGTGAGTCGGAGAATCTTTCTGAGCCCGTGAGGCTTGGGGAAACAGCCATTTTGTCTCCACTCTCTCCAAAAGTTTTGTATACGGAAACTGCTGTTTCAAATTCGGCATCTTAACTTGTCTCTGATATGTTGCTTCCAACGGGAAGTGATGATACATTGTTTCCGGATCAATCAGTACCGGGAAAAGCAAGGTACAATCTGCGTCCAAGAAAATAGATTTATGTCACGGTTTTGCTGTGCATCTGATAGACTTACGGCACGGTTCGGCTGTGCACTCGGAGAAGGAAAGGATCATCGAGGGCTTGTTTTTGCCCAAATTTGAGAAAGGGGATTCAGTTGGCTAGGGTTGTGGAAGGACTAAGAAGTCGCGCGGCCGGGAGGTCACCAGCAACAAACAATGGGGGTTTCCGTTTGAAAACTACAATGCCTGCCACCGCTACCGCTCGTATGGGACTTGTAAATGATGGTGTGACCAACCGGGACAATGGACAATGCACCTGGGCCCCGAAAACGTATTGCTGTGTTTTTATAATGATATTTGGTTTTATAATAGTCACTGTCTTAGGATTGTGGTACCTCAAGAAACGCATCCTTTAGAATCCTTGTTGCCTACTGATAATGTACCGGCTGTTCCTACTCCCTTTGTACATTTGCATACTCTGTCCTAAATAATCGAAAATGTTGGTGTACAGACATAATAGTAAAACAGTGAATTACCATCATTAGGAGTTGGGAGGGCAGGAAATTGAAAGGTTCTAACGTATCTGGGGTATACCATTTATGCCTCACCAGCAATCTGCAAAGTAGAAAGAGATGTGTAGAATAAAATCTCACTCATTATACCACAGATGATAAAATACTAACCAAGTATTGCAGATTTTCAATTCTTCCACTGACCAAATACTATAAAGCAAAAGTCATACCTATAATATTGTATGAGCTGGAAGCGAGGCCTCATCTGTGGCATGTAGACTTGCAGAGATGGGAGGGATTGGTGTGGAAGAGAGTGCTTAAGCTCCCCATGAGTCTATCTATGTGGTCTCTCAGGTTTGAATTAGGTTTACATTCTTTAAGGTCACAAGCAGGCTGGAAATGGATCTCCTTGTATAGCCAGATCATCTTACCCAAGGAGGAGTATCTATATGTAAATATTAAAGTCCATTTAGATAATGGAAAATCTGATATGCTAAGTGATCTTGAGGGTTATGTCACAGAGGAGCTGTAGAAAGCCAATGTTGATTTTACAACGCTATGTCAAAATCCATATAAGGCAACAAAAGCATTGGATGAAATGGACTGGATCAGAACAATTGATGCAATTCGCTCTACAGGTGGAATATATAATTTCCTGGTGGTGGATAAAAAGCAAGGCTATATCCCGAGGTACTTAGTGAAATTCCCGGATTGGAGAATCAGGAATAATTTCCTAAGAATACAGTTAAATAGAGCAAGAACAGGGGAGGTCCTTTATCAAAGAGAAATGGGGGCCTTGGCGTTATGCCTCTGCAATGGATGTAAAAACCCTAAGGACCAAACCTTGAAGCATTTGCTATTGAATTGCCAGGGAACCCTGCCTGTTAGATCATTGTTATTTGCCGGATTTAGGTTAGGCATGGAGAACTTTATTCCAGATATGTTTTGGAAATGATTGATTTATAATGCACCAAATGCAAAGGTTTTTCCTAACACTTGGGGGGTCATTTTGTCATTTTACAAAGTGTGGAGTGCAAAAGTAAGACATAAAAGCAAGGAGTAAACAGTTTACACCATACTTATACACTCCATGGAGATCATTTTCAATTGAGCAGTAACGCCAATAGAAGACCTTAAAGCCCTGCGTAAGACTTGCACGCCTTCCATTGGGCCCACGGCTCATCTGCATTCATTTGATTGGTGGAGAGGAGGGGCGGAACGAAACTCGGATTTCTTCCGCCTCTTTTCCTCTCCGCTGTACAAATGCTACAGCATTTGCACTGGCATGGATTTAAATGCCGGTGCAAATGCTGGAGCACCCCATGGGGTCTGCCAGCTTCATGCACAAGCATAAAGCAGGCGGACCCCATAGGGATTAATTGGAAACACTGCCTGCCATGCCTGCATGGCAGGCAGCATTTAAAATGACAAATAAAAACTTTCCGACATGCAAGCATGTCCGACAGCATTCATTTTTCACTGTGAACACTGCTTACCATGCATGCATGGTATGCAGTGTTAAAATATGAAAATGAAATGTGCTCCAACATGCGACCATGCCAGAGAACAGTTAATTGTAATTGTGAGTGCTGCCTTGTAAGCATGAAAAGCAGTGCTCACAATCAAATGTAAATGCCGCCTGACCTGCCTGCATACCAGGCAGCATTTACTCATATTGCACTGCACAGTGCAAATGTGACCGATAAAAGGCGGTGTACACATTTGCATGTTGCCTTTTGCTCCTTACATTAGCCTCTCCGCAGTACAAATGGCAAAAATGTGGCTGGCGGCAGGGACACACTTACTAAGCGTAATGGTTCCCTGCCGTCAAATAGCAGGGAACTCGAAAATTATCATTTGAGGGGTACGGGTATGAAATGGAATGAGCATTTCAACCGTGCATTCCATCTCCTACTTCAAATGCCTCCTGGCTTTACGCCTGCATGAGATTTTCCTGCAGGTGTAAAACAATTGTACTCCTGGTTTTCCGCCTGTATTTATCTTTTGTAGGCAGATTCTATAGGAATTCATTGTAAATGCTGCTTGCAAAGGGTGATTCATCTGTTTTCATTCTTTCATTTTCCATTCTGCTTAGTAGTAGTGGAAAATTGCATGCAGGGTACCCAAATCCTGCACGTTCTAATCTTGGCGGGGGTCTGCATACAATGACTATTTTAAAGAAAATGATCCCCATGATGTTTAATTGTCAAATGGTGTGATGCTCCTAACAAAAAGCCATAGTTTGCTGTCCACCTCTCTAATCCTATAGGGACTGATTTTCTAGTTCTCGGTGCAGGGAAAAACTGTAAAAACAAAGCGTAAAACGGTTACTGAAGCAGTTACACCTTTTTTACGCTACTGGTCATTTTATATTTCCTTTTCATGCAGGGTGGGAGATGGAAGGAGGTCATTTTGTTTTACGCCAGCATGACATTTTCAAGCTCGCATAATTGAAATGGATTCCTAAGCAAATTCTGTATGCCAAGCATCAAAACATTTAGCGAAACAGAGTATCAATACAAGGAGTAAAGGCGATTTCACAAAGGACAACTGCATGTTGGGGACACAGCAGGACATTCAACATCTACATAAATATGCAGATGCGCGCACAAATGAGAATTAGTTAAAGAAGCCATTTTATCAACAGATTCGGTGCAAATTTGACAGAATATTTAAAATTCATGTTGACCACTAGGTGGGGGTATAGCATTAGAAATGTGTGGGATCCAAGTTGAACCAATTGTTCCTTTTCCTGAATACACTGTAAACGACACTTCTTGTAAATTCCCTACTGCTGTTATGTAAGTGGGGTTTATAGTGTGCCCTGCTGCCATTTGCATGGCTACAGGTGCTAATGTGGATATTGCTTCATCGAACAGAAGGGATATATGACACCAAGTATAATGTCTGTTACCATTACACTGTGTTTACATATTTTATATTTATGATTTGAGAATTGCCTATATTGAAGTGTCACTTCACTTCCCTACTGATCAATCGTACCTCAGTCTCACAGTGATGGACCTTTAAAAGGCTTGCCAATTTGACATGTTACTAAAATAAAATGTGTCTTCCTGTTTGTGGGATGGAAATGCACGGCGTTCCTACAGCTGGGGTCTCGCTTAGATCGATACAGTCAGAAAACCCTGTGTCTCTTCTAAACAGGTGCAGGGGGATGCTTCCGTTCCTGCATATTTTATTGCCCGTCGAAACAGTTTCTGTATCTCGATAATGACTCCGAGTGAGTTATGGATGATTTTAGTGGGGGCAGCACACACTACTCAACAGCAGGCCTCACTGAGCAGAGGCTTGGCCTTGTCAATGTGACACAACCAGATCTCTGGCTCTTGTCACTGTGACAGACCTGCGTGTCTCTTCATCAGGAAGCAATGCTGTCCCCCTCGGAGGGGAGAAAAGAGAAGGAACCAGGTGGCGGTAGGGGAAGACTTCAAGAGACCCAGAATTATTTGGTGGAAAAAGTTAAATCCCCCACAAACGAAGTGAAGGTGGGCGTCAGGACAAGAAATATTTCTTGTTGTTGTAGTAGATGCGTGCCCAAGGACACTGTGCCCAAGGACACTTCGAGTCCTTGGGCACAGCTGGAGGGGTCAGAAAGTAACGCAACAGACAATGCACATCTTTATAGTGTATACGTTTCCCTACCAGCAAAATATATATGGTATGATATGATATGGCATTTATAACGCGCCTATACACAAATGTTTCAAGGCGCGACGAGGCAAAAAAAAAAGGAGTGCATTCAACTTTGTGGTTCTGAGTAACGTGATTGACAGCTCATCCTTATCTCTTTGTCAAGCACTCATTGGAACATGTTTTGCTTGCAGTAGCTACCCATTTAAAATTCTATGTATTGGGCCTCATTAAAAGCTTAGTGGTATCCTGCCGATTAAATCCAGCAGGATACCACCAAAGAGAATTACCATTACCGACACTCTGTCCGCCAGAATTACCAGCAGATTCCAAATGCCAGTAAGTGCAGTTACTCCCCATTCCATGGAATCCCATAAGACTCCATGGGGGGAGCTGCCAGTATCACCGGCACTGATAATACTGGCTGTTTTTGCCAGCGGGGTGCCTGACTTACGGCCAGCTCTTGGCTGGAGGTAAATCAGAATCCCGACCAGAAAAAGACCGGCAAACCTGTTGTGGGCCCCTGATCGCCGAAAAACAACTGTTCTAAAGCCACCTGATGAAAAAAAAAGTTTTCTTCGTAACGAAAAGAGGACACTGTGACACTGACAGTGGAACAGATATTATAAAGTGAGTTATAAACAATATAGTGTAGGTGCTGAGTAGGTGCAGTCCTGCAGTCTACTCTGGAGCAGTCTGCCTGCGTCTCTACTGTGGGAGGAGCAAAGTGGAGCAAAGTGAACAGTTAAAAACTCCATTTTCCAGCGGAGCGGAGAAGAGTAGGTGCTGAGTAGGTGCAGTCCTGCAGTCATGCCTGGCAGGCATGAAGGAATGACCCCTACACTTTTTGTGCCCGAGGAAGAAGAGGACACCAGGAGGCTGCGAAGCTCTCGCCCACGTTTGGGTGCGGGCGCGTACGCTGTGACTATCAAGCCAGTGCCTGGTAAAAAAGGTGAGCGATCGCAATTGCCTCACAAAACTGTATCCACGACATCCAATGAAAGTACGATTCACTCACAACTAACATTGTCACCTGTCCAAAGTGCTAAACAATCACAGCTCCCTGCGTGCCCACCCCTGCTCAATCATCAAAGCCCTACATCGTCCCTCCCCAGTTCGGCTGGCGACCCAAAATCTCCTCCCTTGGTGACTCCTACCTTGGTGGCAGCAACGAGGGCGGGGGTACGGGGGGAGTGGAGAGGCATGAGCCGAGCTGGAAGCAGCAGAGATCGAGAGGAGGGGAGGAGAGGGGCTCCTCTCTTCGACTCCGCGTCTCCAGGCAAACGCTGCCCGGAAGCCGCTTGTGGCACGGGGAAGGGACGGAGTTTCCACCGCGGCGGCTTTGGCATCGAGGGCGGAGGAGAAAATCGGGGGGGGGGCCGTCTCCTAGGGACCCGCCCCCAAACATAAACCTGGAAGAAGGAGGGGAGCTCCTTCCCAGGGCCCCGCCTACAAACTTAAACCAGGACTTTGCAGGCCAAAGAGTACTGGTTGAGGCAATGATCCATCTTCCCCAGGCCCTCAGTGAAGCCACGCCAAGTCAGGCGAGTTCGACGGAGCGTGGGCAGGAGCCTGGATTTCCAGACCTCCAGGTTGCTGAAAGAAACAAATGCCTAAAAAGAAAAAGGCAACAGCCCGTTACAGAGGATACGGGAAAAATCAGGAGAAAGCGGGACACTAGGAATTCTTTGATCAATAATAAAGTTGCGCCCAAAAGAAACATAAAAGGAAAAGTACCAAAACCAGTGATACCCCGTGGGGCTTGCATAAACAAAAGTAAGATTGCAGAGCAAAACGGAGACCGAAATGAAGGAAACAACTTACAAAACTATTTCCAACCTTGCCACAAACCTTACAGACCCTTGATAGAGGAAATCTCAGACGCAGAAATTCTACAGGCTGTTAAGGATTGTTGTCCTCTCTCCAAACATCATAGAATTGCTGAGCTAGAACCTCAACCTGAATGTACTCCCCGGGGAGACACTTTAGACAAATCAAGGGGAGAAGAGAATAGGGGACTCAATAGACTAAAGGAAAGTACTGTGATACCAAGCAAGAATGTGGCAACAGCGCTGAGTACTTCCTCAACAATTTCAATCGAGGACTCAGCTTCGACAAAAGGGGCTGCTGTAGCCCACACTAAGTCAGGCCTAGCAACTTTAGAGGAAGAGCCCATTAAGATTGTGTCACCAAAAGACATATCCCCTCCAGCGTCTTACATTGAAGATTGTACCCACGAGGAAAACAGGCCAATATGATTAAACATTGCACCCTTGAAAAGGCCAGAGTCTGAAAAGGTGGTTTCAAGTCCAGCGAGATATAAAGATCCTCCAATCTTGGTACCAAAAGATAAATCCCTTTCTGTGCTTAATACTGGAGATCGAACCTGTGAAGAAAATAGGATTACAGAACTAAATGCAGTATCTGGGAGAAGGTCACAGCCTGATAAGGCGGTATTAACCCCAGTGAGACAAAAAGAACTTTCAATCTTGGAAATCGCTCAAGATAGATTTCTAAAAAGCGGCAAAGAGAACACAAATTTACCACTAATAGGCTCATTAAACATCAATGAAAATTCACGACCGCAAGACCCTTGCAGACACTCACTCGGGGCAGTGGGGAGCCATGGTATCCATCAACCCATGAGACAGTCCCGGATTCAGGAACTCCAAGAGAAGGCAAGACCTATCAGTTTACAAAACCTGGCAGCTCCAGACACTCCATCGAAGAAAGGCGACATGCTTCCGATAATGCCAGCGATCATAATAGCCTTAAACCCATTCTTGAAGCTATATGAAACAATTAGCGAAAGTCTAAAAGACCACACCAACATCCAAGCTTCCATGAACAACAAATGAACCTGCCTGGAGGCCCACATCTTGGCACGAGAGCAACTGGAGGTTGCGCTACTCTCGGGGAAGATGGCTTCACACTCCTCTGGCAAATCCATGCAATCTGATTTAATGCACCCGGAAACGAAAATATCTACTAGCACCCAAACAGATACAAAGATTGACCTGACCGAGGAGAACAACACCTCGGGGACAAAAATCATAAGCACTCGGGGCCCATGCAGCAGTAATATGAAGGATTGTATTACAGCTGAGCCTATAAACAACAAAACAGGGAGAACAAGACCAAACAAAGTAGCCCTGGGAAAATGTGATCTAAATACCCAAGCGAAAACAATAAAAGCAGCTATGAAAGAAAACACAAGTTCGACCCAGCTGGCGAGTAATGAAACTCTATTGGCCCCAGTATTTAAAAAAATACTTACTACAAAGGCCACTTTACCTAGTACTAATAAAGGTGAGCCTATACTGATCTTGGGTGAGAAGAAAGAGAACGAACCACAAATAGTAAGACCCGGGGTCACCCCGAAAACTGCAGGCTCCCCAAGGTCGACAGAAGACCTCTTAGCAGATAAGGAATTGATGAACTTAAGCCAACATATAATGGATGAAAATAGAGGAGAGACCACCTCATCACCTACCTCTGTGCACTCCCTATAGATAGAGGAGTCTAGAGAAAAAGCAAAAGTCGACGACTTCTTAACTTTGGAGGAGCGATGCAAGAAGACAACCAAGAAAGGAGGGTGGACACAAGGGTCATCCAAAGATCGAAATTGTACGGAAGAGGAGAGACCATTAAAAACCAGTGCGAGCGAAACCAGGAGGAAGACCTGGGAGTCACACCAAAAGGGGAACCCACAAGAACGAAAAAGTACTAGCCCAGTTGCGATAAGTGATCATCACATGAATAAAACACCAGCTGAAAGTAGGAGGCATAGGAAGAAACAAGGAAACAATCTGCCCCAAAGAAAAAAGGAGAACATCAAAAGAAAGGAGACTGATCCTGAGAAAAAGAGATGGGTTCTCAAACTGGAACAGATCCCAGGGAATGAAGATGATGTGATCCTAAACCGGGGTTCTGTCTTAAGACTCTTTGCCTATATCCCGAAGCTGGGATCCATTAAATTGGATGACTTACTGATCGTCGACCACAGTCAGGCAATATCCCATTTATACCTCTCCTCCAAAAGGGTCAGTGACCTATTAAAAGAAGAGACTAAGTTTCTGCTATGAATGGGCTACGACATTACTGATTCATCAAGGTCGACAGGCCCGAGGCGAAAGTCGGGGTGCGAAGAGGAACCTAAATTAAGAGCAAGAAAGTCGAATACAGTCCAGCGAACGCCTCGACATAAAAGAAGGTCACCCATCAAACTCTACAAACAAGATAAAGAGATTCAGTACCATAAAGACAGAAATGAAGCTGTAGATTGGGGACAAACGCAGGATCGTCATTTCGTACATTTCACAGAAGAAAAAGAAAAGAGCATGAACAACAATAAGCCTGAGACTCAGGAGAATACAAGAGCCAAAAAACTGAGTGATAAAAGTAAAGTCACTTTGATAACGAGAACCATAAAGAAATCAGCAGATGATGATAACAGCAGGCCTGATCTAGAGCAAAAATCGTCTCACAGCATTTGGTCATGGCTGCCAAAAGCCCTCCAAAGGGAAACCAAGAGATAGCAATGCGACGACCAGAATCCAAAGAGAGACGTCAACGACAAAGAAGCGACATCCAGGCCACTAGTTCGCTTAGGCTCATGGAACACCAGAGGCTACACTCATTTGACAGCAGAGGGAACTATAAAACTAGCAGATTACGATCTACTGTGTCTTCAAGAAACTTGGTTAACTCAAGCACCAACACTAGATGGCTATGAAATAGCGTTCTCACCGGCTAAGAAAGGGCCAAGGGGGCGACCATCTTCGGGGCTCTTGATTGCCTGCAGGCAGGGATGTGGTTGCACCCTGGAAAACACTCTTATCAGCAACACCTCTTTGCTTTTGGTTAATGCCTCATGGTTTGAGGGCACCTTGAAAGAAGATATGAAAAAGCCATCAGTAATTATAATAGCAAACACCTATTGGAACCCGGCGACGCTCACTGATTTGGCATATTTGGAAATGCTGGAAAGTGCAATCGATGAAGCCATAGGTGTCCACTTGGCACCTTATCTTCTGATTTGTGGTGATCTTAATGCCACGTGTACACAAGCCCTAAATAAATCAGCACCTCACAAACCTGTAAGTTTAACAGCTAAAAGAGGAGTGGCTTGGCTTAAACTGATGAAATCTAGAGGATTGCACAACTTAGACAGCGTATTCCCAGACTCTTCTCGCCTACCAACCTGGAAACGAGAAGCTACAAGAGCCACCATAGACTACATATTCATATCTACAACTTTATTATCAGTTGTGACAGAATTTGAAGTAATTGAAATGTCAGCCAGTGACCACAATCTCCTCTGTGCAACATGGCCTAGAAAAAGGGCGGAAAAACCAAAGGAGGACTTTCCATTGCGCACCAACAACCAGCGCACAAGACTGAAGTTATCAGCAGCAGCGATACATGACCTCAGGTCAAAGTACAATATACAGTCAGACCTGGCCCCCGAAATACAGATCGATTATCTTCCATTGATATCAGCATACAGTCATAAAACTAGAAAAAAGGGTCTTAAAAGATCACATACTCATAAGTATGACCCAAAAGTGGCGACTAAAAAGAAGGAAATGCAGAAACTGAAGCGACAAGCTACCAAATTAGGAACAATATCTGCAATTAAGGCAGCGAATGAAAGTCAACGGGAATACAAAACCTGGGTCCATAACTATCGTGTGGCCTTATAACAACAAGACGCTGAGAACATCATAACTGCAATAACCGCAAATAACACCAGAGAGTTCTGGTCGCTCCTAAAAACGGCCTCCTCTCCATCAGAGCCAGTGTTTATTTCAAACATTGGAGAGGGTGCGTGGGTAAACTTTTTCCAGACTCTATTTGAGAAGACTCAAACAAGACCAAGTTCATCAAATGAGGTCATCCAAATAACCTGGAGACCGCTGGACGATGAAAATGAGATAACAAGACAAATAAAGAAACTGAAAAACTCGAGAGCGCCCGGCCCAGACGGCATTACCAACATAGGCCTCAAGGCTTATCTGTCAGAATGGGCAAGACTCCTGAGCGAAATATTCGAGAGATGTGCAACACTAAAATCCATCCCGCCATCATGGAAACCCTCAATAGTTGTACCTGTTTACAAAAAAGCGAACAAAGCCGAATTACAGACCAATAGCCTTATTGGACCGTATAGGGAAGGTTTTTGGTTCCCTGCTCCTGGAAGAATTTAACCTTTGGGCAAAAACAGCACCGTGCAGGGACTATCTTCAAACAGGCTTAAAAAATCCTGGGGACCTCGGCCAATATTCTGTTTTTGAGTGCTCTAAAAAGAGTCTTGGAAGGAGGCCCGCGGCTCTTTGTAATTTTCATCGACCTTACTCAGGCCTTCGATCGAGTAGATCGAGCCCTTTTATGGGAAAAACTGGAAGCCTGGGCATGCCCACAAGACATCTTGGACCCTATAAAAGCCTTATATACAGACACCAGTATGAAAGTGAAGCTAACTCAGCAAGGCCTCCTTTCTAAAGCTATTCCAACGGCCAGAGGAGTTAAGCAGGGGTGTCCTCTGGCGCCGGCACTCTTCTTGGCATTTCTGGGTGACTTACAAGAAGTGAACTTATCTGCCCGATGCTTTCCACCCAAAATAGGGAGCTCCCACATAAGTAGATTGTTATATGCGGACAATATAATATTACTGGACCACACACCAATTGGACTGCAGCGCCAGTTGAGCAGCCTTGAGGAATACATGAGGACAAATAACCTGGAGATAAACAAAAAGAAATCAAATTCATGATCATCTAGATCAGCTCCAATAAATCTGAAAAAATATCATTACATTTGACAAACAAATCAATTGAAAGGGTGCCTGAATTCAGATATCTGGGAGTGATCCTGGATAACTCAAAACATGAAAAGGCAATGCAAGATCATTTAAAATTGAAGGTAAAGAAACTGATCGGGCAAGGAAAAGCCATTAATAGGAAATTTGACCGATTTTCGTTGCTACCAGTGCTTGAGTTCTACAAAAAAAGGTTGTTCCATCATTAACTTATGGGGCGGACGCAATGACAACTTTACCCGCTACACTCTGGACAAAACTAGAAGCCCAATTTTGGAGATCAATATTAGCCTTGCCGAACTCTACTTCCATGGTAGTGTTAAGACAGGAATTAAGCTTGATCTCCCTGGAAGGCATGGTTAAAATCAACTCCCTGATGCTATTTCGCAAATGCAGAATGTCAGAAAACCAGTAGATATAAAATTAAAAGTGGTTCCAACAAAATGTTAAAGGCTTGGTCTACCCGGAACTGTGACACTCTAGCATCAGTTGAAAGTGATAAAGAAACTCTGTTTGCGAAACCAACAAAAATTCAGAAGAAACTGAAAGAACTAGATTGGATCATAACCAAAGAAACAGCTTCACAAAACAAATTAACTCAGCACCTTCCACCGAATACAAGGAGATTAAATGAAATCCAGCCTTATATTAAAAAATTCCCATCAAGACCAGCGCGAGACCTGATTATGAGAGCGAGATTAAACCTCTTACTAACGAACGAAATTCTATCTATTGGAGATCTATCACCGAAAAAAGACTGCCGCTTATGTACTGATCAATCAGCAACAGAATCAATTTTGTCATCTGATCCTTGAATGTTCCAGTACTGGAGGCCTAAGAGAATCATATTTGCCGGCCATTTTAAGCGAGTTCGCACTAAGTGAACAAGACAATTGTTGGGCTAAATTAATAGGGGGGATAGAACACGATGGCAATTGGCAACCTTTAACATCTTGAAATATGTAAACTCTGTTCTACTTTTACAAAAATCGCCATCGCTAGCTACCTAGCCAACAAAAGAACCTTCAAGATCTTTCTTGGACATAGATTTCATTCTGATGAAACTGTTTTTGTGCACAACTGTTTTGTAAAAAAATCTTAATGATTAAGTACAAGTTAAAAAAATAAAATAAAAAATAAACAATATAATACTGAACGATATCACAAATTGTGCTATTACTTTCCATGTTTTTCTTTCTTGCTCCCGCTGTCCTCTCTAGGGCAGGCTGGATGTCGTGGTTTTGATCCAACTCTGCAAACTGCATTTCTCTGCCTAACTATTCAACATCCCTTTCTCTGATTGCTACTTTTCCAAACTAATTTGCTACAGGAACAGATGGATTCTTTAGAGAAATCCTTGGCAAAGCAGGTGTGGAAATGGTATGCAGTGTTTTGAGCGCTGAAAACAAACATGGTTGGGTAAATTATATTTGTTTTCAGCCGCCATCCAACACTTTCCCCAACAGTTCTAGGACTGGAGTTTGTTTCTATAATTGCACCAGTCCGAAAATATGTTGGGAAGGGTGTTTAGTGGGTGAAAACAAATATCATTTACCAACGATGTCCGTTTTCATTGTTGAAAATACATAGATCTGTGAAGATTTGTGGGTGTTCTGGGAAAAGCAGAATTTGCTCCAAATTCACCAATATTACTTTCCCTCTAAAAAAGTGTCTCACCCACAGTTCTTCCTTTGCATTTTCTCTCATGCAGATGTTTGCTACTAAATCTGAACATGACAGCCATACATTAAACGGCCCGTGGTAGCGGCCGTGTAGTTATCGTTAAGTTGCTAAACACAAAGGAAGACCACTTATTCGATGGCTTATAACTTCGCTCCCGCTGGACGAATCCTCACCAAACTTTGCATAAAAATTGTATGGGCCGGTCTGAATTCTTCGCCAACTTTACTGAGGTTTCGTGCTGGGGGAAAAGTTATGGGGGGCACACATTTTATTTCCCATAGACTGAATGGGGAAAAACTTTGCGCACGGCTACAGCCCGAATGGCTGGACGGATTTTAACCAAATTTACAGCAGAGGCGGGGGCTTGGGTCAGAAAGCGTGCTTTTGTGTCTTTGGTGGGAATCTGACCAGTACATTTGTTGGAAATGACTGAAATGTACGTCTGTATAAATTAGTGATATCTGGGTCCGCTCCACTGACCCATTTCCCTGTTCGCTCCACGGACCGAAGTGCCATTGGCTTGTGGTATGGCGTGCTGTCGGAGAACTTTGGATGTGGCCGGTGGTTTGCTGGAGGGAAGCGTGCTGTGCATCAACAATGTTTGAGAAACGCCACCATGGTGTCTCGGAGGACAGTGCGCCGGCAGAAGGGTCTGCAAAATATACTGCACGCCATGTGTTGGCTGTTACAAGAGAGGGAAAGGGTGGGGGAGTGAGAAGTGGTTAATGTGACATATGTAAATAGGTGGAAGAAGATGGAGGAGTGGCTGCAGTATTGGTGCGTATTGCGCGAATTCGCGGGCACCTAGACAGCCAACAACTTTGTGTGGTGATTTGAGGCAGCTGTTGTAATGGCACGATAGCTTCTGCTGCAACCTGTTTGCGTCAACCTCTTTCCGTGGTGAGTGGTGGCAGATGACTTTCAGAAGGGGAGTGAATTGCACATGGCATAGTGTGGTTGTGAGTGCGGTTGCCTGTACTATGCGGATGGATTGCGGTAGTTGGGGACATGGAAGGCACACATGAAAAGTTATGCAGTGTAGCCACTGGGTGCAGAGTTTGCATATTGTCAGTATGGTAGAGGGTATGGTTGAAGGGCAGCTTATATGTGCTTGGATAGTGTGCTGTGCACAGATTGCTTGTAGTATGGGCAATGTTGTGAGCATTTTGTGGTTAGGTTGGCAGTGACACAATACTTTCTGAGTGGAAGTGGGTAAGACAATAATATGTGAATGAAAGGGCGTAGGGTTGCCGGAGACAGTGTAGTGTGCGTACATTATGGTAACTGTTGCATTTACCACTGTGCATATGCATTGTAGTGTGGAAGTTGAGTATGAGTGCTGGTGCCAGTGGTGTATATGTGCATAGTGGTACTTGGTGAAATGCTGGCATGAATGGTTGCGTTACCGTGCAGTGAATTTGTGCAAGGAACACAGCCACTGTAGCAATGCAGGTTTGACAGTGCATTAGGCACAGGGTGGTGATGTTTGGAGAATGGGGTGGAGCACATTGTAGACATGCCACAGCAGCATAAGTGAGTTGCAAAGGGTGTATTGTGCGTTGCATGGTTGTGGTGATAGTTGCAACATGCTACAGTATTTGGTGTACAGCAGGAGATGATGCAGTGAGAAGTTGTGCAGTGTGGCCACAGGGTGCAGTGTTTATGTAATGTGAGTATGGAAGAGGGTATGGTTGAAGTTCAGCTTATATGTGCTTGGTTACTGTGCTGTGTGCAAATTTATTTGTGGTGGGTGTGTTGAAGGATTAGACGATTGGGTGCATGGCCGAAGGCCATAGGCCGGAGCCCATGCACTCAAGAACCTAGGGCTTCAGCTCACCCACCGCAGCAATGATTGTCTGACTTTGCATCCGGTAGAGGGGGGTGCTTGCATAGTGTGGTGTGTGCAAATTGGAGTAGGGCCAATGTTGCGGACAGTATGTGGGTAGGTTGCCAGTGAGACAATATTTTGTGAATGGAAGTGAGTACGGCAAAGTATGCGAATGAAAGTGCACAGGGGAGCAGGAGACAGTGCTTTATTTGTACATTATGGTCATTGTTGCAATTATTTTCGGCATAGCTCCATGGTGGTGCGCAGGTTGGGTAGGAGTTCTGGTGGCAGTGATGTGGATTGAAGTAGTTGGCGAGATGGTCACATGTAAAGTGGTATCACATTGTGGTGGGTGTGTTCAAGACCTAGACTATTGGGTACATGGCCGAAGTTGCAGCAATATAGGTTTTACAGGTTTACAGTGTCTTAGGCACAAGGTAGTGATGTTTGGTGAGTGGGTGTGGAGCACATTGTAGACGTGATAGAGCAGCACAAGTGAGTAGCAAAGCGTGTATTGTGGTGGTGGTGATAGTTGGAACCTGCTACAGTATTTGGTTACGGCAGGAGATGTTGCAGTGAGAAGATGTGTAGTGTGGACACAGGGTGCAGTGTTTATGTAATGTGAGTATGGAAGAGGGTATGGGTGAACTGAAGCTTATATGTGCTTGGTTACAGAGCTCTGTACAGTTTATTGAAGTAGGCCCAATGTTGTGAAGCTGTTGTGCATAGGTTGCCAGTGACACAATAATTTGTGAATGGCAGCGGGTATGATTGGTGCAGGCTGTGGTATGTTTGTGGATTCTGCTAATTGTGACACTTTTTGGTGAATGGGTGTTTTATGGTGTGGGGGAGTTGGGTAGAAGTGGCGCTACGTATGTTACGTTTGTGCATAATGTTGGGTGCCCACATGGTTGCATGCATGGATCCATAGTGTTGTGGTGGGTGTGGAAAGGGCTGCACTGTTGTGTGCATGGCGAAAGGTGTGTACGCCTCAGGATCTTTGTGGATGCTGCAATCATGCATTTTTTAGCAGAAGTTTCTGGTTGAGGGGCTTTGGAATCAAACGGAACATGTAATAAGAGTGTGTAACGGTAAATATGGAGTGGTGTACAGAAATGATCGTGTGCAATGCAGAGGTTTTGTATGTGCTTGCTGCATGCGTGTTTGAAAATGTGACAACATCCAATGGGAGAGTGCTGCAAAAATGCCTGTGCAAAGGGAAGAAGTATTGTGTGTGCGTTACTGGGCTGTGGCCCTCGTTGCAGATGGGAAAGCGCACGTGCCATATTCTGCCATTATGACCATGGTGCACATGGGAATTGAATTGTGGCTAATAGGCAATTAGGTGTTTACGGTGTGGTTGACAGGAAGGGGTGGTAACAATTCGTCCCAATACTGTGTCGTGAGGTTGGTCGAGATTGGGAGACGTACAGTGCTTATTGTCGGTGATACCTTTTGTGCGCCATCTGCACAGGTGTTGTGTGCAAAGAGGAGTTGCTAGTAATGTCGACTTGGAAGGAGTGGACGCTTTCTGGGGCAGTCAGGGTGACTGCAGTTTCGGCAGTATGGTTCGCCTTTGCAGATATGTGGCCTCCATCATGAACGTTGACTTTGTTGTCGTGCACCATGGAAGTGTAAATGTGGGTTACATGTCGTGTGGACGTTTAATAAGTCACCTGAAGAGGTTGCTGAATGTAGTGATGCAGATTTTTGCTACCGCCAAGGTTGTTTTCTCATGCATAACATGAAGAGGGGTATGGGCCCATGACGGTGTCATTTGTCCCCAGCCAGAGGTCGGAAGGTGTGTTCTAAACAGAAGCATATGTGGATGTATGCAGACTGCTGGCATGTTCTCCACCCACTATGAGATCATGAGGTTGCAACATATGCAGTAGTTCTGTAGAAATGGCATTTATTTTAGCCCAATTGGCAATGCCGTTTTCTTTTAGACAGTGCAGGAAGCATTGACTAGAATGTGGTAAAAATTCGGCTGACAAATGATGCATTCTTTTGTCACTATGGACATATCCTTTGCATTGAAAATAGACATCGCCCCCAAACTTTTTGAAGCGTCCGTTTTAAGAAAATACTAAGGTATGACCATGGTTAGAAACCATCACTACACAAATACATATATAAGGTATTGTCTCCTGTGGATTAGATTTATGTGCGTATGCTCCACAGTTTGGAGTATATAACCAGCCATTTTTTGACTCGAACAAAATGAAATTACTATTAACCGAACTAAAGAAGGAAAATAGATTAGGACAAACAAGTTGGGTCCAAATAATACAAAGTGGTATATCTATTATTGAATATTGATATATCTATGATGCACATGTAATAATGAGTTAAAGGGTTGGAAATATTAAGAAAGATGAGGCAGCATTTTTAGATGATCATCCGTAATGGAGCTGGTTTTTTAAAATGATATATTTGTGTTTTTGTTTAGAAACACTGGCTAATATAAAGCACTCCTGGTGAAATACATGACATCAAACACCAGTTGTCTTCTGGGTGTCCTGACGAAAGCCTTAGTTGGACGACTAGACGTCCATGCGACAACAAGCCAACGCATATCACCTTGCGGTTTGGCGTATATAAGGCTGGAAACAGAGTCACTTTTGTCGACACTTTCCCCATGGGGGCTTTTTGCAAAAATTATAAACAAATGCCTGCTATTGGGAGTCACCTTGCTTTACTAACATCACTTGAAATTAGCTATGGGCGTGATTTAACTCTGACAATTGCTAATATTTGAATGTTTTTTAATACAGTGTTCAACTTACTGTCGTTGTATGTTGTGATATATTGTCTTTTTAAATAACTGGACTCTTTGGTGGTCCTTGCTTTTTAGCATACATCAAAATAATAAAACTAAATATATTTTTGCAAATACCTGCCTTTGCGCATATCTTGTGATATTTGTGGCCACACAAGATTTTGACTTACGGGTGCCTCATGTTAGTCTAAATTTCCAGCCTACACTTGTGACATTAATAGGTAGCTTGTATTGGGACACTCCTGTATTGCTCTGACTTAGAAGTAGGTCAATTGTCACAGAAGCATTGGCTGTCATGTTTAAGATATGGTTGCGCCATTTACTGGGAAAGGTACTCTTGGATTTGAGCAGATTCAGGGCTAAGACATTTAAAAATGAAGATTTTCCCAGCCCATCTAAGCACTTCCACAAAAAAGCACACTTTTTCCAGATTACAAACGAATATAAGGAAACCAATCCCAATTCAAAACGCACTAAAGCCATTGGTGTACTTAATGGTAATGGTAACTGTAGTACTGATTTCCAATATTTTGCTTCCATGCTGTCCCAAAATTTGCGATTTTGCGGGGCAGCAGCTTCAACTCCATACAGGAGGTATTACTTTCGATTTATAAAATGACACAATGTGCTTCACTGAAAACCTCCCGAACTTCCTCATCAGAATTCTAGCCTGTGATATCAATGGTTGCAATTTAGTTTTGACTTTGCAAGTCAGTATACTTAGTGTTTTCTTATGTTGAATCAGCACCACTAAGTACTTATATTGAAGGGTTGATGAGAGTACACAATGTTGAAGTAACCATATGGAATGATATTTTCTAGAGGAGTTGTTATTGCACACCAATATTTGAGATTTAGCAGTGTTAATAATCACATTTTTTGCTAGCGCATAGTCTCTCAATTGATTTAACATGTTCTGAAGGCCCATAGGAGTTTGGGACAAAAGAACTAAGTCATCTGCATAAAGCAGATATGAGATTTTTCGTGGTCCTATGCATGGGGGATCGCCTATACAACTTAATAACACAGGGCTTACATCTAAAATGAAGAAATTAAATAGAAAGGACGCAAGGGCACAGCCTTGCTTTAACCCTCTATGGGTATTTATTGAGGGGGACAATTCGCCATTAAGATTCATTTTAACACGCATAGATGTTTTTGTGTGCAATAACATGATTACATTTATTAAAGATGAGGGGCATTGATGGCAAACAAGTTTTTTAAACAGCATTGATCTGTCTATTGAATCAAAGGCAGCCTTGAAATCAATAAATCCAAGATACAGAGGCTGGCATCTGTCTGCCTGGTGTGATTGAATCATAGATAGTGCAAGGATATGTGGCATTGTTCCCATACCTTTCACAAACCCAGACTGGAGGGGATCCCTCATTTGTTTTACCTCAGCCCAGGTGTTAAGTTCTTTTAGAATAATTCTACAAAATATCTTACCAGGGATGTCTAACAATGAGATCGGGCGGTAACTCTCTGGGTGTTGTCGATCGCCTTTCTTATATATTGGGACTGTGATTGCTTCAGTCCAGGATGTTGGCAGCCTCTGATGACGATTAATGGCCGAAAATATATTAAAAAGGAGAGTGGCCCAAATTTCCGGATCTTCTTTCATTACACGGTTCGAGAACCCATCCGGGCCCACAGCACTAGAATTGCTAGATGTCATTATTAATTGTTTAATCTCGCTTTCCTCAAATTGAAGATGGAAACTAGAATCCCAATACAACGGGGTATAGGGTGACCATGAAAAAGGCAAGGCATACAGATTTTCAAAGTGTGCTACCCACTGATGTGCTTCGACAAACGACGTCTGCAGATCATTTTGGTGTATGTTATTTGCCTGGTTCAGTAATGCCCACATTTTAGAAATGTTTTTCTCCGCCAATATAGATAACATATTGGCACCATCTCGTTGATAGAGTGATGCTCTATGCCCCTTTAACCAATTTTTGTAGACCTGGCGCACTTTTGTGGAAAGGACCATTCTAGATGGAAAGGGAAGCCTTGACAATCTTCTCATCTTTGCTCGATATGCAATTTTCTTAATGTAAACAGCTCTGTCAAATACATGTAAATGTTTCTTATTATTGCCAGTAAACGATCTTTGGTGGATGAAAGTTTGCATTAGATTGCTATAAATCAAGCCAGCATTTGTATCCTGGCCACCATCTGGCAAATTAGAGTCACACAGTAATTGATTGAAGTAGGTCAACGTCTTCTCTGTCCATCAGAGGCGGTTACCACTGCCATTTACAACAAGACAACCATCCTTTGATGTTCTTGATACACAACTATTAGTGCTCTTCATTTGCCATTTAGCATACAGCATGTTATGATCACTTATCTTGGTAGGGAGAACAAAAAAGGATTCCATTGTGGACCATAAGGCATTATTTACATAGACAAAATCAATCGTTGGGAAAGTTGTTCCTCTATGCCATGTGCAAGCAGGAGGTATGTCAGTGTTAAAGGCACCATTAACGATGTATATATTTCTAGAGGACACCAGGGAGTTCCATCGGGTTAACCTTTTATTGTGTCGCTTGTTATTTTTTTTTCTAGACAATTTATATTTAGATCCCCTGCCAAAATAAAATATGAAATACTTTTGTCTTCCACCAACATATCAAGTAGCTTATTAAGAACCTTGAAGAAACACTCAATATGATGCCCACTGGATTCCAATAAATGTTGAGGATTGCATAGACTCCACCCTGAATTACAGCTCTAACCAACAACATATATTCATTTGGGGTCGCCCAAGTGTTTGAAGAGGAATCTAACTCCTCTTTTATAGCAACAATGAGGCCTGAAGAAGGCCTGCCCATAGAGGATTTCCTTGTGGGATTCAAATGAATTTCATGGTTAGCCCATACCAACGGTGTTAATAACAAAGTTTCCTGTAAAAGGGTGATGTCAAATCTGCTTAATTCACACTCATCATTATTTAAGAGATGTTTGTGACCCCTAGAATTCCAACTAACAAACGATATTTTGCTCAACAGGGTAGGATAAGGTAGCTATTTCAGTTTAGATTTCAACTTGCAGCTACGCGAGTCCAACACCTGTGGCTAGAATTTCTTACCTCTATCGGCAGAAGATGGAGGTAAAGGTTTGGATAAACAATCACTAGCATTCATTGCTAACGAGGGAATTATGTCATTTCTCTCAATACTCAACACAAACCCTAAATCATACAGATGAGCCCTTGCATGCCAGATGAGATTCTGGACCACTCTGGATTGAATCCACAATCTTACCGCATTTAGATTCTTCTTTGAAAGGAATTCGACCAGTTTTAGGTCAGCTGAAGCTATGTCCTCAAGAGAATGTATGTCTGAAAAAAATGGCCCTGCGATTCAGATCAAACTGTGTACAAGGAGCCGGCCTACATTCCAAAACTAAGGAGCATAAAGCTGGTCGAATAGCCAATTTCCCGGTACTCCTTGATTCCTTAGTATTTGACTGAATGGCAGGTTGAGGTGGCAACTCGTTTTTGGAAATACTTCCCAAACTCCCTAGAGCATTCTTAATTAACAACAGGACTGCTTCCAAGAGTTCATCTGAAGAACCCAATCGAGCCTGTAAGGCTGATCTATTCAGAAATGAGGATCTAGCTTCTGGGGATGTCGCCACACTATGACTTACATCAGTGAGCCCACTTGGCAAAAGTACAGGATGACCAGCAGTAGCAACACTATTGCTGTCGCCCGAAAGTGCTTGAGTCTATACTTTGGAGCCTTTGCCGATGTTATTATTACACTGAAAAGGCTCCAACATAATGGATCCAGGGTCACCGAGCTCATGGTGAACGGGGACTTGTCTCGCCACATAGGCGTCCACAGCTTTTCTTATTTCCGCTCTATGGAGTCGATCTTCTGTAGTAGGGGTCAATACAGAACTCATATTGCTCTTTTTTGTTTTAGAGCCGAAATTAGATTGAAGATTATTGAATCTAGTGCTGTCGGAGGCCTCACCAGAGATTTCGTCTAAGAGGGCATCAAGTGGTGGATAATCCGGGGCCAAGGCCAGTTCCGGTTCAGTAGGTGTCATCTTCTATTTTACTTTATTCAACAACATATATTTTTTCTTATGGCATGAAAGGTGCTCAATTTGTTATTTTTAGATGGAACCGAAATTGCATTCACAAAGCGTTTAGAGGCAGCCTTGCTGATATGTTTAGGAGTCGACTGGTTTTTGGGGAGTTTCAATTTCACATTTCTCTGCAATGACTTCTCATCATTGCCTTTAGCTGAATGCTTATTAAGCAGTTTCTTATTATGACATACTTTTTGAGAATGCTTGTTGGGCAAATCAAATATAGAATAAGTCTTTTGGTATGATCTTTGCGGAATAGGTTGAGAAGATTGCCCCGAATTTGTAGGATAATTAACATTTTGTATTAGGGGAACCATTACTTCACCATAAATAATGTAATCAATGCATGGCACGACAGATGGTAAGACACACCCACATGTGACGCAGGCATACTCAAAGGGGAGGCCACGGATACATTTTTTTCAATAGCAACATCAGTCTGGCAGACCACAGAAAAATTTAGACAAATAGGGGTTTCCTTCAACTGTGAATGCTGGATGGCCATTTGCCTTAACAAAGCTCCTTGCTTTGCCAATCTTTGATCTAAAGAATGATACAGATTATTCAAAGAGTGAACTGCCAGATGTAGGGCCTGCACAGAGATGACTGCCTGCATACTTAAAGATTTTTCATGAAAGGAGGTGTTAGTGCCCAGAGTCTGTGTCCGAAAACTAGGAATTCGTGAATGGACTGATACTTCCAGGGATTCCATGTCGGAATGCGTAGTATCAGAAAACATCAATGGTGTCGAGGACAAATTATCCGACATGTATTTGTCGGAAAAAGCTGAACCATTAATGTCCAAATCAATAATGGCAGCATCCCCACTCAACTTAACTGCATCCAGAATGGGGATGGAAGCCTTGGCTAAATTAGATGGGTTAGTGAGTCCAGTAGCACTGTGTCCGAGATGGACATTTCATTTAAACATCCAACGGCGCTCGATACTGGAATCACACACACCGGTACGATTGTGTCAAGTAGCAAGGGTGGGCGTGAGACAGGCACAGACTTAACTGGGTGTTCATTCTCACTCATTGTCACCACTCCCCCCTCATCGCTGTATAAGGCCCAGTCTTCTTAGCTCTGTGAGCGGATAATGAGCCATTACAAAACTTACGGATATCCGCATTTACCAATGCATTCCTGCTGCCCGGCACTCTAGGAGGTGTCGAGCACTCCAGGGAGTGTAGTCGGGCCATAGCAGGGGAATTATCTCTCATATTCAAGGATAGAATTTTTGTCTGCATACCCGTCTTTAGAGAAATAATCACCATTTCCGTGCACAAATGAAGTCGAGTAGCCGCTGGACAGCACAGCCTCTCAGCCCCACGCCGCCTCGGCGAAGAGGTGCTTTCCAGGTGCTTCCTATGGTGCACGCGCGGGGCTGCCCGCGGCATCCTGCTCTTAACGCCATGCCTTCTTGAGGGCGTGGCTTACAATCAAATATAGTAAAACCACTCGTTTGAAGCGAGTTATTACCAAAATAGTCTCTAAATAAAAGAGAAAGAGTGTAAGTTGAAAGTCAAAGCGAAGATCAGGAAACAGTTGCTCATTAATTTATAAAAGTCCACGGCAAATGTTCAGATACCGTTAAACGTTCAGCAACAAACGCGTAGCAGGAGCTGCAAAGAGGTGCTTTCCCCAGGTGCTTCCCTTGTTGTGCGCGCGCTGGTGCGTGCGGGATTCTGATCTTAAAGCCTTGCCTTCTTGAGGGCGTGGCTTACAATCAAATACAGTAAAACCACTCGTTTGAAGCGAGTTATTACCAAAATAGTCTTGTTAAACGTCCAGCAACAAATGCGTATCAGGAGCTGCAAAGAGGTGCTTTCCAGGTGCTTCCCGTGGTGCGCATATAATTTATTTCACATCATTTATGAGATTAGAACAGCGGCCTACAATTGACGTTGCAATGACGTTGACGTCTTCAACTAGGGCACCCCACCAAACTGAGCACACAGCTAGATACAGCTGGTTTCCCTGTAACCTTGGAACCTTCAGGATTAAGGATGTACACCTTTTATGATGTCTACGTCCTTCTGTATTTTTCTCACAGTTTGTTCATGCTTGTTTTTCTCTCCGGTAACTAAGTAAGCATTATTATAACAGCGCCAGGATGCCCGAGGGATGCCATCTGCTCTTTATAAATGCAAAAAATCAAAAATCAAAAAATAAATGAGGGAGACAAGAGACAATTCAGCCTCTGGTGTGAACTGTATATGTGGTCGATATTATTATTATATATATGTTTCAGCGATGTAGGCTGTTAAGTAAGGCATGAGGGCTTCTCTTAGAATAGTGCACATCTAATAGAGTCCCTGCTGAGAATGACCAATTTCTGTACATAAGATAAACAAGGCACAGTGATATTCAGTAATTATCCTACGATTACAGCTTTGTCACGTGGGTCATATAGGAATTTAGTGTAGGTTTTATCCATGTATACATTGAACAAATATTACAAACATACAGGGCTATTTGGACAAAACAATAATAGGTACTGCATTACTGATTTGTTAATTAATTACCAGTGTTTTGCAAACTGTTACCCTGCTTTTTCAATTATGGCACCTTACAGATTAAATCGAGCTGAGGATTTGAGGGCATTATTTGCAGTCAAAAATACATTCAGAGCAACTCCCACCTATAATGAGACACTTAGCCAAAAATATGTGAGGTTGGAAAGATTATCTAAGAAAGAAATCTACAATTATTGGGAAGTGGTTCCTATAAAAACTGTCTTGACGATTAAGAATCTTGATTCTGCCTGACTTTAGTAATAAGGAAGACGCAGACAAAGCGAAAAGTGAAAGCAAAATCAGTATGCATGCCCTAAAGTAATGATAGAGCTATTAATTGCTCATGCTGAAAGAGAACCTAATAGAATGGAGACTTGCATAGACATTCTCAAAAAAGAAATTGAGGAAATGGATGCTCCAGAAGTGATCAAAAAGAAAAACTATGCCATCCTAGATGATATACTCGAACATTATCAGGATGAAGTAAAACTTTGAAAATAGAGGACGTTTTTCAGGGATCTTAAAGACTATAGAGAATATCGTATCTATACATTCCAGCTGAAATATGATGAGACTAAGGTCCTGATTCACAGAAACCTTTTATAATGGCGCGATCCCATTGGAAAACGCTCTGTGAATTAGACCTTTAGAGTCTGATTCACAAATTATTGTCCAATGGGGATTTCCCATTCAAAAGCACTTTTGTAAATCAGGCCCCAAGGGTCAAAATTGAAGGGAAACACTGGCACATTTTCACCTGCAAGCTCAGATACTGACAATGACCATCAATCTCACACTTGTATAACCGAAAGTTGCAATATCTATCTATTTTGGCAACTCGCTGAGTTTTTTTCAACTAATGTCATTTGACAGTATTTGGAATTATATTATAAACTGAAGGCAGACTTCTAGGAGCATTGCAACTCTAAATTGTATATCTGATATTTTCGAAAATAATACCTTGTTTGTATGTATGTAATCTAGATGTTTTGTTTTGGTTCTATGTTCATTCATCTGTTGTTTTCTTTTTTTTTTGCAGCACTTTTTACTGGCACTTTTTTGCCAGAAGCAAATCTTCAAAAACGTTTTAAGTGGGGGGGTCCCTCTTAAGGCCCCCTCCCCTATTATTTATTTCCTACACCCCACACTACCCCTTATATGCCACCTCTCTCCCATATTTTTTGAATTTTATTTTTCAGCAAAAACATTTCGGCAAGAAGTGCAGCACTTATAATAAGGCATTTTGTAGATCAAATTAAAAGATACAACAGAAGAAATATTATCAGACGTGAGATTTGAGGACACAGATACAGAAGCTACAGCAGAGAATATAAAGGAAAGCGAGGCGAGAGAGAAGGATGGCATAGATGTGGAAGAGTTGAAGAGGTAACATCAATGTGGACCAAATCATGACTCGGGAAACAACAAAGGAAAGGCAGGATGCACATTTGGTTCTTAATCTATGTGACAGATACCTTTCTATAACAGAGCAAGCAGTAATAAATAAGGGATTAGCGTTCGCACCTTCTATCAAGAACAATTATACCAATTTCCAAATTGATATTTTCAAATTATTAAGAAAACGTATACTTCAAAAATAGGTTCACAATGAAAAATTGAATAGCAATATACAAGAGCCAAATGCTACCATTAGCAATTTTAGAATATAGGATATTGAGCTAATACAGGTAAGATGAACAAGAGCCAAGAACGTGTGCTCAGGTCCGCATCAGTGCTATCTTAATCTCTATGATACCATCAACATTCTCTACATTTGCTTATATTTGTAATAGTTGTTCATTTCCGGGGCCTTGTTTTGTCCCCCCTCCCTCATTTTTCTCTCATAACATCTAGATAATAAGCAATATCAAAGAAAACAATGAGCGCGAGTACATTTACCTTCTACTAAGAGGGCCAGAGTCTATAAGATATTTGTTCAGTGAGGCCGCTATCATTATACCAAATATGTAACATCCATGTTTGGAATCTGTTTTTCAAACAGGTCAGAACGATTTAAATAAAAAGACAACATTTAGCAAGAAAATCTGTTTATTTCATGATTGAATTACATTTTTTTAAAACATGGTAAGATTATGTGATTATTTTTGTGTTGAGTACTAGTCTGTTTTTAATATACATATGATTTCAAGCAAAGAATAGTTTGTTCTTTCTTTTCTCTCCTTCTTTACAGCCACCAAAGGCTATATGTTTTTAATGAAACATCTGACTAAGTATTTCCAAACAACACAAATTAATAATGAGGATTTCCTAACAAAGAACATGTCTAATGTACACATTGAAACTATCTGATTTTAATTAGAAAATTAGATTTTTAGATGCATGAATTTATTGTTTTATGATCAGTTTACCATTATTGCCTTGAAAAGATATGTGGTCAAAGCATGTGTTGGCAAAGTGGTTTACGGTCACATTGACCTAGTGGCATAGTCACATTAAAGATATTTTGTTTAACATAAGAAATGTCTTTTTGTTTTATCTTTGTCTGTAGATTGGTACTATTGAATCCAACTAAGGGCTCAGAATACAGTTAGTTAAATTCGAAGGATATTAGGACTAGGCAGCTGGTAGCGATTGTGTACACAGCTATCTCTTCTCTAATGAACTTTTACGCTATCTTGTAGTATGCCTTCCTCCATGTGTGCCTCAGCAGCTGTACAGCTAAAAGCAAAAACAAATGTTATTAATATGCAGGGCTATTTGGGCAAAACAACACTAGGTACTGCAACTACTGATCCATTCTTTCACTGTGTACAGTTTGCAATGTAGAGGGTAGACTATATCCCTTCCCAGCCCATCTTTAGTTTTACATGAATGTACAATGCTTTTCACATAGATGTCTTTCAAAGACTAAACTAGTACCATGTGTTCAATGAAGCTGATTTAGCAACAGAACATATGATAAATGAAGGTGACAATTTATAAGATAATTTTATAGAAACCTACTGGGTAAAAGGAAGTATGATTCCCTCTGAAGGGACAATAGGACTTCTCATAGAATGTGTATCTGAAAAACTAGTACCAAACCATCCAGCAAAGTATGTGTATCAATAATACATCTGTGCAACTCTATCCTATTCTATGGAATTCCATAATATAACACGCAGAATTAATTTTTATAGACAAAGCAAATATGCTGCACCTAACACTCTGATGCATTATACTGTAAAAGGTTACCAAAACCAACGATTACAGCTAGGAGGGACTACTACTGTTTGTTTATGGAGGGGTCTGTATGGAACAACCACCTGTCTATTGCACCCTTACTTACGTAGGATGCTCGGTCTAAGAAATATATAAAAACCCTGTATAGCGAGATTGATTGGGATCAAAAGAGGTATAATTTATCAATTATGAAATACAGCTATGAATATCTGCCACATATTCCATACACTGGGGAAAAACCAGTGAATTTGAGAGAATTTCCCAACACTAAAATCCGACAGGATTATATTAGAGTTAAACAGCCTCACCTCTCTCATATCTTATCTTCCCCACCACCCAATAACCTGTAACCTGCATTTACCCATTTCTATTTAGCAACTGTTTCCCATAGAGACTCACTCAGTTGTGAACTGTTCTGCCTAGCCATGTCTCACATCTAGGAGAACTGTACTCAAACTGCGCCAGCTAGTCCAGACAAACTGGTGTATATTGGCTTGTGTCACATCCAGACAGAATTGTGAATGTTAGCCTTGCATCACATTTAGATAGAATTGTGAAGATTAGCCTTGCGGCACATTTAGATCGATTTGTGATAATTAGCCTTGCTGTTGTTACACATAGGGTCCGGTCCGTTCTTCTGAGATTGAAGCGTTTATCCTATAAATAACGCTTTTTGCATCGGGCTACCCCGTTCTGGCAGCGTTGGCGGTTGCTGGGGAGAAAAAGACGTTGAATGCACGTCACATGATACATCAGCTGATTTCAACGTGCTCCGACAAACCAGCGCGGAATCACAAGCCACGCCTTCTCCCACATAAATGACTTTGTGGAAACAGGTACGGTGCTTTTAATTAGCGTTCTCCACCTTTACCGTACTGATTGCTGTAGATTCCTTTCTTAACTTCGCCCCGAACTTCCATTTCCGACCATCCTTTGTCTGACCCTTGTTTGGCCTTGTTACTGTCTGTCTGTTGCTGACCCGGAACGCCATACTGACCTCCTCTACATTCCTTCCTGGATTGTCCTTGTGTTTTCGGACCGATCCAGGCTGTGCATTCCGCTGCACCTCCTCTTGAGAACTGCTTCTGTAAGCCATCGGCAGATGCGTGCGGATCTCAGTCTTCCTTCAAGTTCTGGGGAGGACCCGAACCTGCTCAATGCTGCGACTGCAGTTGCCATCCGGTACCTACTTAAGGCTGCTGCTGATATGGCATCCAATAGCTGGCTAACACTGCGGCTCGCCTCAAACTCCAGGACCTGCTTGATGCTACGGTAACATTAATTCATGCTGGTATGCAGTTTTGCTTACCCCTTTCTATTTGAAATCACGTATTCTGTTACGTCCTTTCTTTCCTTCAATAAGCACAGCGGATTGTCTTGTGTTTCTCTGCATATTGACTCCCAACCTCTTGACCATCCTACTTGTCTGAACTTTGAGCCTACAGTTTTACTTGGAACTTAATTGGATTATTTACCCGTGCAATTCTGAACGCTTTGCTGCCCATTGCACCACCCCGGATCTAGTTGCGACCCTCGTGCCGCCCGGGGAGTTACCCTATACTAACCTTCCTCTTTATTATTTTCTCCTGTCATTGTTAGTTCCTTTTGGGAGTTCCTGCTCTATCTTAGGGGTAAGACATACATCACTTGTATCCCTTGCAGTCCTTATCAGTCCTGTTAGCTAGCTAATTGTCCTGTCCTTTCTCTGTAGGACCCCTCCTTAGTACAGTCGCCATTACCCTTCAGGTAGTTATTGTACCTTAGATCTATATATACTACTTGGTGTATACTGGTGCTAACTCCTTGTATTTCCCTTTCAGGTTGGTGTGGCAGTGTGGGTTTCCTCGCTTTTTTGGGTAATCTACCGCCCTGTCTGTCTTGTATACACATCAGGATGGTCTATTGGCAAAAAGAGTTACCTCAATTAGAGGGAGTCCGGTCTGAGACGCCCTCCTCCAAACCGGGTGGTGTCAGCAGTGACAGAAGATCTTCAGTCCTGAGCAGCTTCTTCTGAACAATGCCCCGGCCCGCCTGCACGGTGGTGAGTAACACTTGCGTCACATTTAGATAGAATTGTTAAGATTAGCCTTGCATCACATTTCGGTAGAATTGTGAAGATTAGCCTTAGATCACATTTAGATAGCATTGTGAAGATTAGCCTTGCGTCACATTTAGATAGATTTGTGAAGATTAGCCTTGTGTCACATTTAGGTAGACTTGTGAAGATTAGTCTTGCATCACTTTTTAGATAGAATTGTGAAGATTACACCCCTAGAAGAACCTTGAGTACCCAATGTCTAAACCACCCCACTCCGGCTCTCCCGCAACACACCTCCCAAGCACTATACATGCCCACTGGGCCAGCCAACTACACAAACACATTCTAAACACAAGTAACAGCAAACAACCCTGGGCACTGGACCCTGCCCATATGGATAGAAGAAGCCAGTGCCCACAACCTTAAATACCAGCCTATATACACATAAAACACACCAACACACAGCCAATATAACAAACATTCACCATGCAACAAATACCCCAGGCACTGGGCCTCACCCTTGCAGATACAACAAGCCAGTGCATGCATTCAACCCATCTGCAGGCCAACACACACAGATGCCAGATGCCACAAAGATGCCAGTTTCTCCTGGTTCTGGACATATCCTATCCCTCTACCCTCACTCACCAACCCTGTCCTCTTTCTTGCAGAGCCACGTGAGCGCCTGGAGACTGCCTCTGCGGCGTTAGTGGTGCGCGGTATAAATCAACATCACATAACATAACTGTGCGCCTACAGGTGAAATGGTGGGAGCTTGGGAAAATTCTCATAGATTACATCTGACCTGTCATTCCTGCATGGCACCAACATTAGAGAGCAGAAAACATCTGATGCTTCAGTGTAATGCCATTGACATCTCACGCAGCAGATGCATAAGAGCAAATGGCAGAAATGAATGCAAGAACACGGGAGGGAGCGAACTATGGGAGGTATACATGCACGGTAATGATTGCAATTTAAGACATCATTTGACGCGACTCTGGAATGAGACGGAGGATGAATTACATGCGCAATGATCATCATATATTGACACATATGTCCCCTTAATATTTCCTTTATTTTGCATAGTTGATTATATTACTACTTAATGGAATGTAGTTTATTTACCTTTATTTTATTATTTTTAATTATATAAAGCTATTTATGGCTGCTATATACATAAAAAACAATCCATCTCTCATACAATATTAAATGCAAGGAAGGGAAACCATTGTGTATGTGTTAAAATCATCAAATGCCACTGATTTACTAAGAGCAACTATTTGAGAAGATGACAAGTGGACTCAGGGGTTCACAACATATTCAAAGAGAACTCTAAGCCAAAGTTTCCACATTCTTTTGAAAGGTAAGACTATTCAATCTAATCCAATAGCATCACTAGACATCAAGAATCAGCACCTTATAAGAGCACTGCTAGCTCCAGAGGTCTGTGCCCCTCTTCTGAGAGGGATCAGAAGCATAAGCAGCAGTCCTGACTAGGGAGGGGACAAGTTGTGGGAGCAAGCCTTCTATACTATGCTGCAGTTTGGCCCACATTTGTGTCAGGCAAGTGTACTACGGACATTGTTCAGAGGAATTATTGTTTGGAATTCAATACCAAGCTCTCAAGGCAATTCGCTTAGACTCTACTGCCAAGACACAAATCAAGAAAAGAAGCACTGCGGGCACAGGGCCATTCTCTGCTGTACCAGAAGGTCAACGCCAGAGTCCCGTCAGAGGCTCCGAAAAAGGGAGTTTACTTAAGGGTGTTCCTTGTTCAGAGATCACTGAGGGGGCTTCAGGCTGGTATTAGTGCTGAACCTCAAATCTTTAAATGTGCATATGACGTTAGCACACTGCTAGATGGAAATGTTGCAGAGGATAATTTGGCTCATTACCACGGCAGACTCATTAGCATCATTAGATCTAGCAGAGACACACCTCCATGTGCGAATGCACCCTGCAGACAAAAATAACCAAGGTTTGTAGTTGGGGAAGAGCACTTCCAGTACACAGCTCTCCCTTTTGGGGTAAACTTATCTCCTCAGGTTTTCACCAAGGTACTGGCCCTGGTCTTTTTGCAAAGTGGAGTTTGATATTTTACCCATAACCAGATGATTGCTTAGTATTGGCACCTTCTCACTGATCCCATAGAATAGATTTGATATAGGTGCTACAGTCACAGCAAAGGTTTGTGTTCAAGGTCAATCAGGAATACATCTCATCTCTCCTCATCGCACGACCTGCTCCTCATCAAGTCAAGGTGTTAGAAGAATCTTGGAAGTCTCACTCCTGAGGAACATGCTCTGAGACTTCTGTGTTCACTGACAGATCCCATGAAGCCTCCTGCTTCTAGTGTTAGGACATTGCTGCAAATCCAGGGATTCATGGCAGCAGTAGTTTACCAAGTCTCGTTGGCCAGGTCTCATCTTCATCCAATGTGGTCACATGTACAAGGAATTCCTCTCAACGTGAATCTCCAGGTATGGGGGCCAGTAAACAGAGCTACAAGGAACAAGCTTCCGTGGTTGAGGTCTCAGAATAATCTTCAGAAGGGGCAATCTTTCTCAGCCAAACAACAAAAGACAGTTACAATGTATGTAAACCCATGGAGTGGTGGCCTCTGTGCAATTCACAGGATCCAGAGTCTATGGATGCAGCCAGAGAGGGGACATTCCTCCAACTAGAAATAACCAAGAGCTGTAGTCTTGATAAGAAGTGACAACATGGTGGAAATATTGAATGTCTACAGGTGGGGCAGCAATGAATTCAGGCTCTCTCTTCCCTTTATCTATTGGCATTCAAACTGGTGCTTTGGGCAGAACAACCTTTATCGTTCATCAAGGTCTCTGGCAAACAAAGAGGCCAATAAGCTGAGCAGGTTTCTTCTCAACACTTCAACCATTATCTCTATCCAAGTTCACATTCCACAAGAAATGAATGAGGTTTGGTTCCCCTCAGATAGACCTCTTTGCCTGAAGGAACAATGCTAAACTACTGAAATAATGTTCCCTAGCGAAGGATTCTCAGGAATGGAGGAGGGGCATGTTATCTATTCCTTGGCTGTGGGTTCTCCTTTACATAACGTTCTCCTTCTCTTCTTATTCCCAGAAGCAGAGAAAGGAATTGCAAGGACAACCATGCCATATTGCTGACAATTAAAAAGTGGCCCAGCAAGGGGTTTTTACCCCTGCTGATCCACATATCTGTTGACCCCCTTGCTTGCTCCTGTATCTCATTTGTCCATCAATATCACAGAGCCTTCCCAGGTCCTGGACTCCAATAGTGGTCTAGAGGTTCAAAGGGAGTGATTTCAGAGCAGGTGGCCTGGCCAATCCAAGGATCTCAAAAATCATTTACCCCAACACCTTAGGCAAAACATTGGTGCACATTTGAGAACTGTCACACCTAAAAAGAGGGGGTCCCACTCCAATGCTTAGTGGGCATTTCCTTGCACTTCCTGCAGTACAGTTTGCCCATTGGACTGACAGTATCTTTACTTCATGGGGTAGCTGATGAGAATCCTATGCCTTGGTGGCACAACTAGTTTAAGAGATTTTTACTTACTAGTTCACCTACCTAGTCATTTCCTCATTCACACATTGACGGGTCTTCATATAAGGTTGCGTTCTTCATGGTAATTATGGTGGCTGGATGTATTGGGGAATTGTTGGGTGCTCTTATGCAGTGAACCTTTCCTGAATGTAAAATCAAAGGCTATCATTCCAAGACCAAATCCCACCTTCCGACTCAATGTGTTTTCTTCTTTTCACAGATTTGAGGAACTGATCCATTCACCTCTCAGACTATTGACATCCTCTGCTGAGGAAGTAGCTCTGCACTGTCTAGATATAAATAGGGTGGTCCCGATTCCCCCCAAACTGAACCTCTCCCTTTTGGAAATCTCCCAGTCTTTTTGTTACTTTTGGTGTGTCTGGGGAAAAGCCTCCAATGTTGCTCTTAGTAGACGGTTGAGCATGACGATTTTTCTTCCATATTCCTTGAATCATCACACCCGTCCTATTGGGATCCAAGTTAGATCCAGGCAAGGCATGGCTGTCTCATAGGTTGGGGTTCAGGGGGTTTGCATCATCCACATTTGTAGAGCTGCAACCTGACCTCTCTCCATACACTCATTTCACACTACGTACTACAGGCTCCACTCCCTGAGCATCTTCTTTGGAGTGGGAGGTCTTAATTACAGGAAGAAGTGAAATCACACATCTCTATGTGTTTGCCTTTTCATGGTAATTGTGTATGGTAAACCCACAGAGTGTTGCAGTACCATGCTCCGTGTTGGCATTGGTTAGAGTCTAGTTATTGAGTCCTTCATCTGCTATGGTATGCGTCATACATTTGGGTATATATTATAGATGATTTACCAGTAGACATCATTGATCCTAGTCTTACTTCCGCTTGTCACAGTCCTAATGTCTTTCTTTCTGACGATGAGGGCATGGGCTGATGGGCAGCTTTTGCCAGGCTTGGAAATTACAGGATGGATTGTAAGGAGTGGAACTCCTTTATTGGAAGGTCAGAAGGTGGAGGAGCCTCAAAAAGACATGTTAGGACCGTGACTGAAAGGGTGCAGCCAAAAAAATCCTTACCTCGGTCCAAGGGTGAGCATTTCTTCCCGAGATGTGGTAGGAGAGCTTCTGCAAAAAGTGGGTATTAGTGGATAGAGAAAAAACCTAACCACTGTTTAAGCTAACATGAGTCCATTGAATAGTGGGTGAGGTCAATAAAGCAGACAGCATCCATCTAATTTAAATACATTGATTTCTGACACCAAGAATAGGTTTTCAGATGTTGCCCTAGCCCGCCCTATGGTGAAGCAAAATTGACTGTGTGGTGGCTAAGCATATTATCACGCATAGTGTTATTGTACTTTATTCTACTATATTCTCAATTGGAGTGCCCAGGGTACATAAGCCTACCTACATAAGCCTACCGGCCCGAACATATGTTGTAAGGGAGACAACAGGGGCAGAGGCACAACAATGATGCGAACTAGGTGCAGCCAGCTCCTTTGTACATAGCTCTAATACACAGAATAAACTCACCTAAACAGTGCCCTATACTGGTCTTGCTTTCCGGAAACCCATGTCACCTACCCCTCAGGGAGGGTAGAATAGGTTCACTCACTCCTAATAGGTAAGGTGCCATTTATTACCTGATCATATGCGAAGACCACCAGAGTCATTTTAAATTAAATGTTAATCACATGTGCAGTTGGGTTCCTGGCATTCAATTTTAAACAATTGCAATGCCGAGGGGAGAAGGAAAGAGTAAAAGTGAGGCAAGCTCGCTTTTACACTTTCATATCCCCCTGCCTTGCAAAAAAGTAAACAAGATGGCAGAGGATTGGAGGGTGGAGAACTTATCTCTGCTCCATACCCCTCAGTTTATTATTATTATAATTAATATCAGGGCATTTACTGAGCCCGAACCTAGCTTCAGTCGGCAAGAGTGCACTTCACAACTTGTAGGGAGAAGGAAACAGTGAGGGAAGCAGAGATACAAGGGAGCAGAGAAGTAACAATGGTGGAGATGGAGGGCGGGAAGTTTGGCAGTAAGGGCTCTATAAGCAACAAGTGGAGAAAACGGGGGAGGAGATAACCTAGTCTTAAGTTAGCTGGGCAGGGGAGGTTGTATGGACTGAGGTGTTGGAGAGGAGGCTTTCCTTGAACAGGAGTGTCTTGGGCTCTTCATGAGTTGTAGAAGCAAAGGGTGAGTCTGCTGTTGATGGGAAGGAGGGTAAAGAGAATGGGGGCGTAGAGAATGAAGGCCTGGCTTCTGGTTATTTATTTCCACCACCAGCGTAGTTCAAGTCTACACATGTCCTTACTTAATGTGGATCCTAAGCCTCCAGTGATGCTGAGTTTCTCAGTGAGGTAGCTAGGAGACTTCAGGGTGACAGCCTTGTAGATGATGCAGCAGGATTTGAAGATGATACATGCTTGCAGCAGGAACCAGTGCAGTTTGGTTATGTTTTGTGTGATGTGGTCGAATTTGCAAATTATTTGCATGATGAGTCATGCTACACTGTGTAAACACACATCTCAGAGGTGTCAAGTTAGTCCTTCCAAAAAGATATTGCCACCATCCAGGTGGGAAAGGACCACGGCCTAGACAGGAGAATCTGAAGTTCCTTTCTGGGATGTAGGGCTTGATTTTCCACAGAAGATAAAGTTGGAAGCAAGCTGTTTGTGCTTTCCTTGATATGTGCTGTTCGAAGGAGAGGTGTCTCTCGATACCGAACCCAAGAGATGTGGTGCAGGTGGCCAGCAGGGGTGTTAATCCCTCACGGTTCATATCAGAATGCCAGGTCTGGATGTCACGGTGTTCGGCGTTCTTGGTAAGCAGTAGGATTTTAGTCTTGGATGGTTTGAGCTTCAGGTAAACACTGGACATCCAGGACTTGATCAATGTGAGGCAGGCTTTGAGCAAGTTGATGTCTTCAAAAAAGGATATCTTGTGGTAGAGCTGTTTCATCTGTGTATTGGTGGATGTGGATGTTTGGGGGGGCAGCAGGGTTCTGAGCATTTCCATGTAAAAGATTGATGATCACGGGGAGTGGATGAATCCTTGCAGGACTTCACAGGTGATGGGTAGAGTGGGTCATCTGGAGCAATCCATTTGGATGAACTGGTTGTGGTTTGCAAGGTAGGATTTGACAATCTTGCTGATCCCCATGCGGCAATGTAGAGTGTCAGTGAGTGTCTGGTGGTCTACTGTGTCAAAAGCTGCTGAGAAGTCAAGGGGAACCAGTAAGCAAGAATTGCTATCATAGAGGATTTTAAGAGCACCATCAATCACCTTGATGGTAGCCATGTCTGTGCTGCATCTGGGTCTGAAGTCAGATTGGTAGTACAGAAGGAGGTTTTGGTTGAAATGTTTTGGAGGAGTTGCACAACTACTGCTTTCTCAAGGATCTTACCTAATATTGTAAGATGGGTGATGGATCGTTAGTTGCTGAGGTTGCCAGGGTCCAGTGTTGGTTCCTTCAGAAGTGGGATCCCTTGTCCGGGTTTGAGGGTCGAGGGGAAGGGGCCTTGACATAGGGAGGTGTAGATGATTGTCAGGTAAGGGAGGAGTGCTTCAGTCAGAAGGGTCTTAAGTATGGAAGCCGGGTTGATGTTGTCTGTGTACAAAGTGGCTTCCAGAGTTTCTAGGGTGGCAGTGAGGTCTTCCATACTGAGTTTGTTGAACCTTCGCAATGTTTTTGTGATTTTGTGAGATGGGATGTGTAGTGGGTTGTCATTTGTGGAATTGGTATCTATATGTTGGTGGAACATGCTGATCTTGTTTATCAAGAAAGAGTTGATGATGGTGGATTATTCGATGGAGTGCTGTACGTGTGGGTCAGGCAGAGGTTTGATGCAATGCTGAATGGTTTTGAAGAGGGCTCTACCTTAATTTTTGGCCTTGGCTATGGTGTTCTGCTAGTGGCAGTGTTGATCACTTCTCCGCCAAAATGGGGTGGGGTGAAGATGTAAATCAAGGCATACAAGCATTATACCTTGCTTTTATGCTCTAATTTCACACTCTGTCCCATTTGAAACGAGTATGCATGAAAGCTGCTTTGAGACTTTGACACTTTAGCAAGGAGGTTGGGAAAAGTGGCACTACACAAAATATCCACTCATATTCTGCGAATTGATTGATTTATATGAATGCACCAAATGCAAAGGTTTCTCATAACACTTGGGGGGTCATTTTACAAAGGGTGGAGTGCAAAAGTAAGACGTAAAAGCAAGGAGTAAACAGTTTACACCATACTTTTACACTCCATGGAGCTCATTTTCAATCGAGCAGTAACGGCAATGTAAGACATAAAAGCCTTGCGTAAGGCTTGTACCCCTTCCATTGGGCTCATGGCTCATTTTCATTCATTTGTATGGTGGAAAGGAGGAACGCAACAGCATTTCCAGTGGCCTGGATTTAAATGCTGGCGCAAATGCTGGAGCTCTCTATCAGGTCTGCCAGCTTTATGCACAAGCATAAAGCAGGTGGACCCCATAGGTATTAATTGTGAACGCTGCCTGCCATGCTTGCATGGCAGGCAGCATTTAAAATGACAAACGCTATCCGACATTCAAGCATGTCGGACAGCATTCATTTTTCACAGTGAACACTGTTTACCATGCATGCATGGTATGCAGTGTTAACAAATGAAAATGAAACATGCTACAACAAGCTACTATGTCAGAGAACAGTTCATTGTAATTGTGACTGCCGCATGCTATGCAAGCATGACAAGCAGTGCTCACAATCAAAAGTAAACGGCTGCCTGACCTGCCTGCATCATTTACTCATATTGCACTGCAGAGTGCAAATGTGACGGGCAAAAGACAGTTTACACGCTTGTATGCCACCCTTTTATCCTTACATTTGTCCCTCCACAGTGCAAATGGGCAAAATGTGGCTGGCGGCAGGGACCCTCTTACGTTAAAGTGTAAGCGTAATGGTTCACTGCTGTCAAATTACAGGGAAGTCGAAAATGAGCATTTGAGGGGTATGGGCATGAAATGGACTGAGCATTTCTACCGTGCATCCTCTTGACCTCCTTCAAATGCCTCTTGGTTTTATTCCTGCATGATATTTTCCTGCTGGTGTAAAACAAATGTACTCCTGGTTTTCCGCCTGTATTTATCTTCTGCAGGCAAATTTTATAGGAATCAATTGTAAATGCTGCTTGCAAAGGGTAAAGGAAGCAGTTACATTTTTTTTACACAGAGAGTAACATGAAAGAGTAAATGTGATTTCACCTGTTTTCATTCTTTCTTTTTCCATTCTGCTTTGTAAAAGTGGAACATTGCATGGAGGGTACCCAAATCCTGCACGTTCTAACTTTGGTGGTGCCCTGCATGCAATGACTACTTTTAAGAAAATGATCCCCTTAATGTTTAATTGTAAAATGGTGTGATGCTCCCAACAAAAAGCCATAATTTGCTGTCCACCCCTCTAATCCTATTGGGACTGATTTTCTAGTTCTCGGAGCATGGAAAAACTGTAAAAACAAAGCGTAAAACGGTTACTGAAGCAGTTACACTTTTTTTTACGGTACTGGTCGTTTTATATTTCCTTTTCATGCAGAGTCGGAGATGGAAGGAGGTCATTTTGTTTTACGCCAGCATGACATTTTCAAGCTCGCATAAATTGTATGTATTCCTTAGCAAATTCTGTATGCCATCAAAACATTTAGCGAAACAGAGTATCAATACAAGGAGTAAAGGCGATTTCACTTTTGTTTACGCTTTGGTTTTGCACTCCGTTTTTTGCAAAGGATGACAATTGCATGTTGGGGACACAACAAGATATTCAACATCTACAGAAATATGCAGACGCGCGCACAAATGAATAATTACATAGAAAGCCATCATCAACAGATTCGGCGCAAATTTGACAGAATATCTAAAATTCATGTTGACCAGTATGTGGAGGTATAGCATTAGACATGTGTGGGACCCTAGCTGAACTAATTGTTCTTTTTCCTGAATACACTGTAAACGACACTTCTTGTAATTCCCCTTCCTTATATACTGCTGTTATGTTATGTTACTGGGATTTATATTGTGCCCTGCTGCCATTTGCATGGCTAAAGGTGCTAATGTGGATATTGCTTAATTGAACCGAAGGGATATATATGACAGTAAGTATAATGTCTGTTACCATTACTCTGTGTATACATATTGGATCCAAAGAGTCAAGTTGTATATTCATGATTTGAGAATTGCCTATATTCAAGTGTCACTTCACTTCCCTACTGATCACTTGTACCTCACAGTGATGGACCTTTAAAAGGCTTGTCAATTTGACATTTTACTAAACTAAAAGGTGTCTTGTTTGTGGGATAGAAATGTACAGCGTTCCTACAGCTGAGGTCTCGCTTAGATTGATACAGTCAGAAATCCCTTGTGTCTATTCTAAACAGGTGCAGGGGAATGCTTCAGTTTCTGCATATTTAATTGCCTGTCGAAACAGTTTCTGTATCTCGATAATGACTCCGAGTGAGTTATGGATGATTTCAGTGGGGGCAGCACACACTACTCAACAGCAGGCCTCACTGAGCAGAGGCTTGGCCTTGTCAATGTGACACAAACAGATCTCTGGCTCTTGTCACTGTGACAGACCTGCGTGTCTCTTTATCAGGAAGCAATGCTGTCCCCCTCGGAGGGGAGAAAAGAGAAGGAACCAGGTGGCGGTAGGGGAAGACTTCAAGAGACCCAGAATTATTTGGTGGAAAAAGTTACATCCCCCACAAACGAAGTGAAGGTGGGTGTCAGGACAAGAAATATTTCCTGTTGTTGTAGTAGATGCGCCCCCCCATTCCTTCTCTCTCCACCCACTACACTTCGAGTCCTTGGGCACAGCTGGAGGGGTCAGAAAGGGATGCAATGGACAATGTGCATCTTCAAAGTGGATCTGTGTGATTTATTTGCGGCAAACTTTCCCGCGACGGAAATGTCCGCATTTAAAGGTTCTGTTTTTTTTCTTCGGGTCAGCTGCGGGGCTGTCCCCCGCAACCCCCACTCACTATACTGTAAAATATGGTGAGTAGGATATTGCGGGGGACACACTCGCAGCCCTTGCAGCCTTTTTTTCTTTTCTTTTACCAACCCCACCAAAACATACATACCACCAAAGGTTTGAACTTCTGGTAGTTGGAACTTTTGGTGGTATGCTTTTTAGGTCTTTTGGTGGGGTCGGTAATTTTAACTCTGTAATTTCGTCCTATACCTTCAAAGTATATACGTTTTCCTACCAGCAAAGGACTGCATTCAACTCTATGGTCCTGAGTAACGTGATCGACAGCTCCTCCTTATCTCTTTGTCAAGCACTCATTGGAACATATCACTGTTTTGCTTGCAGTAGCTATCCATTTAAAATTCTATAAATCTGGTGGGATAGCACCAGACAGAATTACCGTTACCGGCTCTTGGTCCCCGGAATTACCGGCAGATTCCAAGTGCCACTAAGGGCTGTTACTCCCCATTCCATGGAATCCCATAAGACTCTATGGGGGGAGTTGCCGGTATTACTGGCACCTGTAATACCGGCAGTTTTTTGCCAGTGGGGTGCCTGACTTACCTCTAGCTCTTGGCTGGAGGTAAATCAGAATCCCAACCGGCAAACATGTACTTTGCCATTCTTGAAATGTGTCAGTAAACGCTATGACTGGTACGTTACTTCCAGACCGGCAAACCTGATGAGCCCCCGATTGTCCTAAAAAACAACTGTTCTAAAGCCACCAGACGAAAAAAAGTTTGTCTGGTGGCTTTCTAACGGAAAGAAGACAATGTGACACCGACAGTGGAATAGATATTATTCAGCGGGTTATAAAAAAATAATAGCGACATCCCAAATTGTGCTATTACATTCCATGTTTTTCTTTCTTACTCCTGTTGTCCTTTCAAGGGCTGTCTGGATCTTGTGGTTCTGATCCAACTCTGCAAACTGAGACTCACGGCCTAACTATTCAACTTCCCCGTCTTCGATTAGCACTTTGCTTCTTTTACAAACTAATTTGCTACAGGAACAAATGCATTCCTAAGAGAAATCCTTGGTGAAGCAGGTGTGAAAGTGGTATGCAGGATTTTGAGCGCTGAAAACAAACATCGTTGGGTAAATTATATTTTTTTGCAGCCACTATCCATCACTTTCCCCATGTGTTCTAGGACTAGAGTCTGTTTATATAATTGCTCCAGATGGAAAGTATGTTGGGAAGGATGTTTAGTGGGTAAAAACAACTATCGTTTATCAACGATGTGCGTTTTCATTGTTCTAAATATATAGATCCGGGAAGATTTGTGGGTGTTTTGGGAAAAGCTGAATTAACTCCAAATTCCCCAATATTACTTTCCCTCTAAAAAAAGTGTCTCACCCATAGTTCTTTCTTTGCATTTTCTCTCATGCAGATGTTTGCTACTAAATCTGAACATGACACCCACATATATATATATATATATATATATATATATATTCAGTGAAAAAACTTTGTTAAAGGGACGTTATGGTTAAGTTGCGCTACTAAAAACCTATGAAATTCAGTGAAAAAACTTTGTTAAAGGGACGTTATGGTTAAGTTGCACTACGAAAAACCTATGAAATTCAGTAAAAAAATGTTGTCAAAGGGACGTTATGGTTCAAAATAAAACCGAAAAACCCCTGAAATTCAGCAGTTATAGTAAGATAAGCAACCATAACTCGCGCCACCGTGCACTGCTAACACTAACACCCAGGACATCAAAGATGACATCACAAATGTCATTGATGACATCACTAATGACATCACATGTCTGGCTCTCCCCTTTTTCCCTTTACTGACATATCTAGGCCACATAGTTTTCTTACGTTTTTGCTACACTTCTTCAAAAGAAGTCTTTCAGCACAATCTCTGTCTGTCAAGGTAAAAAAAAAATAGAACCTTATACTGGGAGTCGTGAGCCTCTTCGGGCCACGAGAAAAAAATGGAAGCAGCTGACCTTCACTGTGAACGAGCATAAATGCTTACTTTGCAACATTCTGTGTAAAGCCATCTGTGAGAACTTGCTGTTTACACTACATCTTTGTATATTGTTTGCGTGCTAATAAAATAATTTGTTTAAGGGACATTATGGTTCCAAGTAAAGCCGAAAAACCCCTGAAATTCGCCAGTTATGGTAAGCTAAGCAACCATAACTCGTGCCACCACTGTGCACTGCTAAGACTAACACCCAGGACATCAAAGATGACATCACAAATGCAATTGATGACATCACTGATGACATCACATGTCTGGCTCACTCTTTTTTCTTTTGCTGACATATCTAGGCCACATGGTTTTCTTCAGTAACAGTCAGAAACTAAAAATGTTACTTTATTTGTAGATGTATCCTTCAAGTAGGTTCTTACAGTAATTCCCTTAGAGTCCAGTCACATCATATGAAACATATACATAGGGGAAGACACAAGCTTGAAAGACAGCAATCCTTTTTGTGCATAAAGATAATCAATAGACTTATGAGCACTTTCTGATAGTTCTGTTGTTTTTTTTTGTATGGCTTTACTTTCCCTGTATATGGTCATATTTGTATACATTGTACTCACACTACTTTCCTTAGGGTCCAATCACATCAAGTGATACATATACCTAGGGTAAATAGCCGCTTTGAAACAGAGCAATCATTTATTTGCATGAAAATAATCAGTTAAGTTATGAATTGTTTCTGCTACTACTTGTGCCTTTTTGCTAACTTCACTTTCCCTGTATATACCCATATTGGTATGTGTTCTTGTGTCTTTGTGTTTTGTCTATAGTAATGCAATTATGTAATACATGTGTTTTATTAGCTATTTATTACATATTTCACAGTACACAAAAATCTATTAAGAAAACAATTATCATTTCATTATTCAACATATTAGCATTACGAATATTATACCTTCATCTTGTACGCTGCACACAATGCTATGTTTCTGCATGAGTAGCTTAGTATACTAGATAGAACCCCATAATAGAATGCTATTTATATCAATGCATCGTTCAATGCACTAATTAGGGTATGATATTTATTGCAATGATCCTTGACACTTGTTTCGCAACATTATAATAAGAATCCCTTGTACACATATTTCATGAAAAGTACATACACATGTGATGTCATCAGTGATGTCATCAATGACATTTGTGATGTCATCAGTGATGTCCTGGGTGTTAGTCTTAGCAGTGTACGGTGGTAGCGCGAGTTATGGTTGCTTATCTTACCATAACTTGCGAATTTCAAGGGTTTTTCAGTTTTACTTGGAACCATAACGTCCCTTTGACAAAGTTTTTTCACTGAATTTCATAGGTTTTTAGTAGCGCAACTTAACCATAACTAACCTTTAACAAAGTTTTTTCACTGAATATATATATATTTATATATATATATATATATATATATATATATATATATATATATATATATTTTCTCCAATCTGCTTTCATCCAAAGTGCTTTACACGTGAAGAAACGAAATTGCACAAAACATGAATTAAATATTTTAACATGAGCAAAAAATAGCTATATGGATTATCCACAACTGAAAATGATATGGTATTACCAGTAAGTTTCCATAAAAGCAATGTTCAGCAAACACTTTTTGAAACATGTTTTAATCAATGTTACTATAGTGCGCATGCGAATATCAAGGAGTAGAGCATTCGATGAATAGGGGCCAACTGATGAAAAGGACAGAAAAGGAAGCGATATTAGGGCGCTGGTGAAACAGCAAGACCGGAATAGATGAAGATAACTGCATAGACTGCTGGTCCAACTAAATGAGATCAGAATGGCATGAGCGAGTAAAACAATGAACACATTTCAAAATAATACACAACATTCTTGTCGGTGGCTTGTTTTATCTTATTTTTCTTAACTACTTATTTATTGTTAAATGTACTAGGCTTTTTTTATGTATTGTCAATTTTATTTGCATGTTTCTGCTGCATACAAAGTCTTTTTTGACTTATGCACACCTAATAAATAAAATGCAAATAAATAAATATAGTGCACAACTATCATTTAAATGAGAAAGGAACCAACTTTGTCTTAATTTAATAGAAGAAAATGTGAGTGAATGCCACATTTTCCTAATATTATACAACTGGAAATGATCATTTTGCTTTGTGTAAAATTCGATCTTGCAAGAAAAAGCGGGATTAAACACAAATCATAAATTCTGAGCGGATGAGGTAGTCAATACCCGTAAAGGAGGAAAAGAATGATAAAAAGGAATAACTATTGAAGATGTAGCAGGACAAAAAAGAGACATTGGGCCTCATTATGACTCCAGCAGTAAAACCGGCACGGCTGCCGCCGGAGTCATTTTCTTTCCGTCGCCCGGGAATGGGCAATTACCAGGGCATTACAGCCCCGGCGGACCCGGTGATTGCACATTCCTGGGCGCCGGAAAAAAATGCTCCTCGTTCCCATTCAATCCCCATAGGGCTCAATGGGAATGGGAAGGTCAGATGCGCCGGCACAGTTCGTGAATGGTGCCGGTGCATCAGGCATGGTCTGCCCGAGGGTGCCGGTCCACCCGCCAGGTCAGACCTGGTGGGCGAAAAGGCACCCGCCAGCAGAACTCTTAGTTTGCCGGTTTGGTAACAACGGCACCAGCAAGCTTACTGGTACCATTGTTACCGGACCGGCAACCTTATAATGAGGCCCATTCTGTTTTCATGGATTTAAGCGCAAATGGTGGGAAGCCACCCAAGATACAATGGATGACAGGCAAGTAATTAAACAGTGATGAATAGATCCAGTAAAAGTGGGAAAGGAAACGAAAATCTGCGTGTCCTCAGCGTGAAAATGTGTGTGAAAACCAAACAACATATTAAGTGAATCTACAATACAAAGGGAAAGGAAAGGGACAGAGTACTGAGGCTTGTGGAACATCAGAAGATAAAGAACAAGATGGATAAGTAGAGCCTTTCCAAGAAACAGGAAAGGAGTGATTTTTTAGAGAAAAGGGGAACTGAGCCAAAAATAGTGTCAGAAATACCTAATGAAGACAGAGAGCGCAAACCTGTTGGGTGATCAACAGTATCGAAAGCAGCGGGAACATCAACAATGACCAATATACAGGAAAGCTTGTGATGATGTGCATGGAGAACAGAATCAGAGACTGCAAGAGGATCCATCAAGAGTTCAGTTACAGGCACCTCTCCTCCCTGGCGCAACCCTGCATTTATCCATTTGATTGCTTCCCTAGATCATTTATTAATTATGTATGCTGTTTTGTAAAATGCAAACTGGACTGGAGTATACATTTTGAATATAAATACTCATACATGCAGGTTTAAAGAAAGAATAGAATATATTTATTTATTGTTCGCTCGTTAGGCGCTTATACAGGAAGTAAATACTGTTTTAAAGCACCCACGGGGCAACCGGGAGTGGACAAGGGATGAGAAACAATTAAATTACATAAATAAATAAAAAAATCAGTGGGGGAGGTGGGAGATGGGAGGACAAACCTATTATGCCTTGTGAGTGTTCAGAATGTGCAAGTGCAGAAGGGAGAGGGAATGGTATAGGTGCTGGGTTGTGCATGGGTGAGCAATAGTTGAAGTGCAATGTAAGGTAAGTGCAAGCCTCCAAGGCTGGAGGATGAGCCGAGGCAAGTGCTGAGGATAGACAGACGCTGGGGCAATTCGGTGAGGAAGGTCAGGGCCCTGAGGATGCATAAGGGCCCTGAACACCAAACAAGCTACTGTGAGATTACCAGAGGAGAGAGGGAGGAAGAAGGAGGTTGTGAAGAAGGAGGTTGTGATGCTGGAAATGCATTGGAGGGACAGGGCCTCCATGTCCTTGTCCTGTACTCCTGTTATCATGTGTGTTCTGTGTTATTTTCCGCACAGGAGTCCATGTGGGACTCCTGGCAGTGCAGCTCTTCCTCTATTTGGTTTGGTGAACAGACCATTGGGAAACCCCTATGGCACCCATGGGTGGGGATACAACCCTGTACCCCTAGTGTATGGGCCTCATGACGAACATGGCGGTAGCCGTGCCTGTATGGCAGGCATGGCTACCGCCATGCTCGCTACCGGCTCCCCCTCCCGTGATTGGACAATAACCGGCCCATTATGAGATGAATGGGCCGGTAATTGCCCATTTGCGGGTGGCGCTATTTCCAGGCTCCCAATCCCCATTCTGCCCCATAGGGAAGAATGGGGGTGGGGAGCATGGCTGCACCGGCACCGGTGATAAGGTACCCGCGAGCAGAACTCGTAATGCAGTGGGACGGTATGAACGGTGCCAGTGCCTTACCGGCACCATTCATACCGTCACTGCCACCCTTATAATGAGGCCCAATGTCTTTGGGCACCTGTGTGTGACCCACAGTGCAGGGTATGGGCTGGTGGCAGCTCCATGCTGAATTTGACAGGTGCTCTGAGTATCCTCCATTTTGGGATACCCAGGCCATGCCATTGGAATTAGTTGATTCCTAATATGAGACAAGATGGCCCCTGAGGCCTCTTGCTTTCTATTGCCTGTTACCTTCTTTTCCCAAAGTCCTAGGAAGCCCTGACTCTGTCCCTTCCCCTGACTGGCTATTGGGTGGAAGAAGTTCCATATATGGTATTGTGGGGAAGTCCAGGCCAGACTGGCTGGAGCCTTCCCAATGACTGTATGTTGTGGGTACACCCTTGGGGTGGGACCTGGGTGAATGGAGTGTGTGACCAATATACATTTCATGTTATGGGGGTCTGGTTTCTGGTGTGTCAACAATGAATGAGACAGCTGTGCCCGAAACTGGTATGAATGCATTGTGGAGTGCTGAATGGCTGGGTGCTTGTCCCAATGCACATTCCTTGTTGTGAGTGTCTGGATGAAGAAGAATGGCCTGAATGCACTGTGAGCCTGATTGGCTGTCTGCCTGCTGAATGGGCCTGATTGGCTGCCTGAGCTTGGCTCAGCATTTTGAATGAGAGACAGAACAGTATATCTGGGGACCTCTCACTGACTAGAATTGTTCAGAAGCTGAAGTCAAAACTTGATGCTTACTCTCGAAGCTGAGCCGGAAGAAGAAGAATTGCTGCTGCTTTCCTTCAACGCAATCTGAAAGCTGTCGTGCTTTCGAGGACTGATCCAAGAGAGGACCTGGCTAGGAGACCTCTTCCCGAGCTACGAGGGAGCATCGTGCACCAGCTAACCTTCACCAAGGCTCCCTGGAAGTCAATCCTCAGAAGGCTGCCGACCGGAGACGGGGATCGCCAAGGAATCTGAAGTGAAGAGCTAGGACGTCAAGGCCATCGACGTCCATCACCGTCGACCTAGGTTCGGAGGACCGCTGTAACCTCGTTGACCGGGGCCGCAATGCTCCATTGCCTAAGACACTTTAAAATCAAGGACTCCCTTGCTCATCACCATCAATCGCTTTGTCCCACCGGAGAAATTTGAGGTTGCTGATGAACCGAGGAGAATCCACTGGTGGGTTTCCCACCACTTGAAACCCACAAAGACACTGACGAAGATCCTAAAGCCAGCCGTGGTCGAGTCACGATCGCTGATGCCAAACGCTGACGACACGATGACCTTGCTGGGCCTACGTTCTTCATCGATCTGCTTTGTGGCAATTAACTCTCATCTTCGAGGTGCACTGCATGCCTCATCTTCGCAGGACGTCCACGACTGATCGTCGACGAGCACTGCAAGGCTGAAGCTGCTGCCTCAACCACATTGTTCACCCCTTCCTTGAGGAATCTTGACGATCCGTGTCTCCTGCCTTAAAGGGAGTTCACCCAAGAAGGCTCCATCAACGACTCAACGTCGAACTCTGCTAAACCTGGTACATTGCGGTAGTAGAACCTTTTTAGAAGGAACCAAGACTATATTAAACAATATATGGACTGGGCTTGTTGATACACTTTATCTACTGGTTGGCCAGGTGGGGAGATCCTCAAACGAACTGTGTCTAGTGGTAAGGACCCAGTATTCTGCCATTTGTTTTACCCAACATGTCTTCCTTCCTATATCTATTGTTGATTCACTTTCCTATTTGATTTGTATGCCATTGAGACTGTCAGCAGTTGGTGCATTTTAATGGAATCAAGAGTTAACTGTGGTACCACATAGACATTGAAATATATGAAAAAGGGCGCCTGGCTGTGTCCTGATATGCCCAGGAGGGTAAATAATAATAATATGAAAAAATCAGGATGTGAGATCGAAAGAACAGTGATGTTTTGGATTATTTTATTGGATCTCAATTTTTTTTTTTAGCATACTGCTAGATATTTGCATTTTTGACAAACAAGACAGTAGAACAGACAGGTATTGTATTTTAGCAATGGGGGATACTCATGGGTACCAACCTCTTGATTATTGAGGTAGTGTTCCTATAATGGTTCCAGACAGAAGCAGAATTAAAGATTCTTCAGGATCCTCAGACTAAAATACTTCCACAGTCAAACTTTATGCCACCACCGCATACCATTCCCGTGGAATTTGACACTTTTGAAAAGATAGTAATGAAAACCGTCACAGATGGATTATCCCACAAGAACTTCTACCAAGATAACCTGAGCAAAGAAGAGAGAAAAGCCATAAGCGCACTTAATGCTGATAGATCAATCACCATCAAACCAGCCGACAAAGGTGGCGGGATAGTGGTAATGGACACCACTGACTACAACAATGAATGCCTACATCTTCTAGCAGGCACCACATCCTACAAAATATTAAACAGAGATCCCACCCAAGGGCTACACGAAGAAATCACTAGCCTTAATAGACATACAGAAGAAGAGGGATGGATATGTGAAGATGAACGCAGATTCCTCAACAAGACTCACCCTAGAACACCCGCATTTTACATTCTATCCAAGATACACAAACATGCCACCAAACCTCAACGTAGACCCATCGTCTCAGCGTGTGATTCATTACTAGAACCCCTTTCACTCTACACAGATTTCTTCATGAAACCTTTCATCGTAAAAATTAAGTCTTACATCAAAGACAGCACCGCCACCATCAAGATATTGCAAACTTTGGACTTGAGCCCAGACTTCATTCTGGTGACTATGTACGTAGCGTCCTTATATACCTCCATCCCACAACAAGAAGGACTAGAAGCACTAACCATCTGTCTGAGCAAAAGACCTGACCTAACCACCACACCGACCAACTTCATTCTCAAGTGCATTCGTTTAGCGATGTCCAAAAATATTTTCTTGTTTCAAAACCAAATTTACCAACAGGTTAAGGGAGTAAGCATGGGCGCTACCTGTGCTCCAGATGTAGCAAACTTGTACATGGCCCAATACGAGGACGACCACGTATTTCAGGACAGTAACCCCTACAAAGACCAGATCAGGTTGTGGCGTCGCTACATAGACGATGTTCTCCTCATCTGGCAAGACAGCAATGAACAACTGCTAGCCTTCCATCAGTGGCTTAATCTACGGAACCAACACATAAAATTTACCATCAAATGGGACTTTCAAACAATCCATTTTCTTGACCTACAAATATATTGCTCCGGAAACCATCTAAAAACAGAACTCTTCAAAAAACCAACAGACAGGAGCAGTCTACTCCACTTTACAAGTTACCATCCGGAAGGACTCAAATATAACCTGCCGTACGGCCAATTTCTCTGTGTACGTAGAAATTGTACTGAAAAAGAGAGATTCGAACACCATGCAAAACAGCTACAAACACGTCTTACTGAAAGAGGATACCCAAAAAAATCGATCAAAATGGCTAAAAAAAGAGCAGCAAACACAATCTGTCTGACTCCAAAGGAGAAGAATCCCATCAACAGGACAATATGTGTCACGTCACCACTTTTATTCCCATCAGCAATCTTACCAAAGCTTCTATCAACAAACATTGGTATCTCATCAAAAATGAGGGGACTTTGTGAAAAAAAAACCTTTTTACCTTAAAAAAAAACAAAAACCTACAAGACACACTGGTACACACCTTCCTTGAACCTGAAAAGGAAAGACCAACATTGTGGAATTTGCCTCCAGTGGTTGGACACTTCAACTGTGGAAGCTGTGTGGCCTGTAGATATACCAAGAAGAGCAAAACATTCACCTATAAGGATTTTAACTGGACGTTGAAAAATCACACCAACTGCGAAAGCAAGTTCGTTATCTACGCCATCAGATGTCCGTGCGACCTCATATACATCGGTAAAACAATCAGGCCCATCAAACAACGGATCAATGAACACAGATCATGCATAAAAAATGCGATGCCAGACAAACCACTTGTGGAACACTTCACTAAGAAAGGACACACCAACGAGCTATTCACTTGGACGATTTTACAGCAACTGCCCCCACAGAAACGAGGGGGAGATATCAATCTATCTCTAACAAGACTTGAACAAAAATGGGTCTACAGATTAGATACAGTGAAAAACGGACTGAATATCACAGTCGAGTGGAAGCATTTTTGGAACTAACAGACCACACCTGTGACACCCACGAGTCTGAATAGGGTTCAGTCCCACCCAAGCCTGCCCCAGACACTTGATGGCATTGCCAGGGCCCCCCAAAACCCTTTTTCTGGGTAGTCTACAACTAGCCGGCTAGGCACCGAAACCAGTGCAACATGAAAACCTAGATATAGGCCACATCACACACTTGATGTCACATATATCCTCTATTGAAACAGCAATTTATCTGGGGGCTATTACTTGGGTGTACTACATATCGTAACATGTAACAAGAGACCTGTTCTTTCACACAATGTCTCAGGCACCTTTAGATCTGTAATGCAGACTTATTCAATATGTGTTAAGAAATCAATATGAAGTCACATTGTCAGAGCATTGCAATTGTATGGAAATATGGACACCATATATGTTTTGTCACCATGATGTTATGTGGACAGAGTATCGAATGCTTGTGCAAAATCATTGTTTTTTTGTATTTATTGTACCTTGTGCAAGGGTTCCTCAGCTGAAAACATCTCACATGGGCCCTTCCACATGCTCGTGCCACTGTAGGCTTCTCTACACTCACAATGCTTTAGCCATTGCCAATGCATACATACACCGACAATGTATGCCTTAACTTTTGGACTCTCTTTCAGTATTGAATCTGCACCCCTTTTCCGATTAACCAAGAGTTAACCCCTGTTGCATACACTTGACACTAAGCACACACTTCATATGAGATCGTGTGTCCATCTGCAGGCGTCCGCTTCCTTGGCATGAGTAAAATTCCATTGCATACACTGGACATCACGTAAATGTATGTATCTCTGTCCTACCATGTAGCGGAATACGGGACCTGCCCCCGCACACGTCCCACAAGATACTGTGGGCCTCATTACGACCTTGGCAGTACGGGGTAAACGGAGCCGTAAAAGGTGTCGGCGGCGTTTAACCCGTACCGCTTTATCACGAGGTCCCCTCGCGGGACGCGGTAAGCACACCTGGTTTGACCAGGCGTTGCTTCCTGGGTCCCGCGAAGAGGGAGCAAACAACGGGCCAACTCGTAATGGCCCGTTGTTTGCTCCCTCTCCCTCTCCCATTCCCATTCAGCCCTATGGGGGCTGAAATGGGAATGGGGAAGGACCGGGTCCGGGTCCTTGGAGGGAGGAATTACTGGGCCTTCCGAACTCGGAATAGTCCGGTTATTCCTCATTCTGAGGACCCGGACGCGATTTCGGCGGCAGCCATGCCGCCAATAGCGGCATGGCTACTGCCGAACTCGTAATGAGGGCCTGTGTGTCCAATTGCAGGCGTCCGCCACTCGGGCCTGTTTGTGCATTCCCACACAGTGCCCCCCTGTCAGCTTTTAGTATAATTCGCCACTGCTGATTTTTTTTTACATGCAGCACCTTTTAGCTGATTATCCCGCAGGCATTTGTAGTTCTGGCTACTGCACAAATACACATCACACTACGATCCCCATGATGCATAGGGCGCACACAAAAAGGGCTTCTTATGTTTTGTTTAATGATTGGCCGAGACACTAGCCTATCGCGCGTTGTTTCACTTTCATTTTAGAAGCGCATCATACTAAGCACACACCCCAGTTCTGATTGGCCCATGAGGCACGAGACCATTGGTGGCCTCATTTTGGGGGTGGAGTCTACTGCAGTAGCTATACTCCCCACAGACAGCGCTACCGTTGCAGAGAGTTTGTTTTGCTCCAAGTAAGTCACAGCACTGTGTGCTCCCAGAGCTTCACTTTTGGGTTTTCGGCTCGTCCATTTCAGGTGCCATGCTCTCCCACGGTGATAGACAACTCGTGGGATTCTCGTGTCACCAGCCCAGTCACCAGCCTACTCCATTTGGACACCTGACAGGAGTGTCTGCCGAGATTATACCCCGGTATTAGGCACCTCCTTGCCCCGACCACAACACTGGCTTCCACAACGACAGGAGTGTCTGCACAGGTCACACCATGATAATAGGCACCTCCTTGCCCCGAATACAACACAGGCTCCCACAATGCTCAGGTCTATGCCACGCCTGCATCCTTAACTATTTTACAAAACGTCACTGCACGTTCCACACACACAACAGTGTGCATTTTACTCTGACTCTCGTCATCACAGGCTTTTATTAAACAGAGAGGCACTCCCCTCGTACGGCACGCTCTCTACCCTATCACCTACCACCTAGTGGTGGCACAGAGTCTGATGTGCTTCCCACACGTTTACCCGACATCGTGTACCTTGCTTAGAGACCACTGGCCTTTGCCACACGCATTCTTAGCCTCACCATCAGCGTGACCACATACTTTGACTCCACACAGAATAGAGACTAGCTATCCTTTCATCTCTCTTCTCCACAGACCTGCTACTTTGGCTTGCCACTAACAGGCATTGCCACATCCTGATGAACAGATTGGACCCAGAAACTCCAGGCTGATCCTCAGCAATGTATTGAATACACTACAGTCTCCACCATGATCTTTTGAGGGACTTGCGAGTACAGCTATACCGCCACACTCACATTTGATGGTAAGCCTTACTCCAATGCACACATTTGTGTATTTCTCGGCACCAGTTAGCCACTAATAAGTAACAAAAAGTAAAAATAACATACCACTGAGATCGTAACAGCTATCCATTATACTCCCATAGATAAAATGCACGGACAGAATAACTGTTCACCCCTATCCTGAAGAAGGCCACCACAATAGCGTGCTCCAAACAACTCCCACCGCTGGCCGAAACACTACAGTGTCGGTGATCTGTGACACAACATTTTGACCCACTCTTTATGTTTAGGTATATTGTTGTGTGTACTGTTTTATTCTACACCCATGGACCACTAGTAGCCCTGGGTACCACTTATTCTTCTTTAGATTTATTTATTTAGTTGTTGTATCAGAGAATGTGCACCAATATAGGAACACTACCTAGGGGTCCCAATCGGAAGGATCTCTGCATTGAGGCAGAGATCATTGGATTTGCACCAGGCCTGGATGGCAGAAAGGCAGTCAGGGATAATGGAAGGTGCAAGAGGGTCAGCTGGAAGTTTGAAGAAGAGTTGTGTGTAGTCAGCATAACACTGGAAGTTGGGGGAGAAGGAGGAGATGAGGAGTGCCAGCTAAGTAAGGTAGATGTTAAAGAGTCAAGGCGAGAGAATCGAGCCCTAGGGGACACCACAGGTGGAGAAGGAAGTAGGAGACAAGATGTGCCCAGGCTGACTTGGGAGGAGCGATCAGTTAGGAAGGAGGACAGCCAGTCCAGTGCCCGTTCCGAGATATCAAGTGTGTCATGGAGCCTTTGTATGAGGGTGGAGTGGTTAAATGTGTCAAATGCAGAGGAGAGATCAAGAAGGAGGAGGACTGCAGGTGAGTTGGAATCCAGGGATGCAAGCAGGGATGTAAGCAGTTCTTCACAGGTGTTCAGAACAGCAGTTTCCATGCCTATAGATGCTCTATGGGTGCTCGGAATTCAGATTGATGGTTGTGGAGTGTGAGAGTTGAGTTGGGGCAGGTCCAACTTCTCCAGCAGCTTCCCCAGGAAGGGCGTGATGGAGATGGGGTGGTAGTTGGCTGGACAGGAAGAGTCTGCTGATGTTTTTGTAAGGAGGGGACGCACAAGCAAGTGCTTGAGGGAGGAGGGGAAAGAACCCATAGCAAAGGAGTGATTACAGACGGTATCCGGTCAATCCATTGACAACTAAAGCATCGACAGCCATACCATTGAATTACATGCAATGAAATTCCATTAAATCGAATAGCCATTTTGTTGTATATAATTCAATGGATCCATCGAAATTAGTGGGGTTAGGGTTGGGGCTAGGCTTAGATTAGGGATTAGATTATGGTTTGATTAGGGTTAGGGGTTAGGGTTGGGGCATAGGGTTGGGGCTAGGGTTAGATTAAGGGTTACATTAGGGTTAGGGTTGGGGATTGGGTTAGTTTAAGGGTTACATTAGGGTTACGGTTGGGGCTAGGGTTAGGGTTGGGGCTAGGGTTAGATTTAGGGTTAGGGTTAGAGTTAGGGCTAGGGTTAGATTAAGGGTTACATTAGGGTTAGGGTTGGGACTAGGGATAGGGTTAGGGTTGGGGCTAGGGTTAGATTAAGGGTTACGTTAGGGTTAGGGTTGTGGTTGGGGGGTGGGTATAGGGGTTGGGGGGTTTGGAGGGGCTGGGGGAATACCCCATTATACAAAAAAAACCATTACAAGGAGCTGGACAGTGCCGAAATTTCAGCACTGGACAGCTCCATGTAACGTTTTAAAGCTACAAGAAAAGGATTGAAATGCTATCTTTTACATGTAAAAGTGCATTTCTATTGAAACCTGTCCATTTATATTTTCGATGGACTGGTTTAGATGGAAAGGCACTTTTACATGTAAAAGATAGCCTGTCAATGCTTTGGCATTCAATGCTTTTTATTAGATGCTTTGGTTTGTTGTTGTTTTTTTCCGATGTAATCACTATAAACCATTACAGAGATCAGGGAGTGCATGGGCGAAAGAGCAAATGTTGTCCTTGATGCTTCTGGATGAGCAAGTGGAAACCTGTTTGGAAGAGACTTTCATGGAGCGTACAACTCTGGTGAATTCTTCCGGTGAGACAAGGGTGAAGGAGGAGAAGGAGAACGGAGGAGGGTGAGTGGCCAAGGGAGGCAAGTGGGTGAGGGATGGGTTGGGAGAGTGAGTGACAAGGCTGTTCAGGAAGTCCTGAGTTTTGGTGGTGAAGTGAGTGGCAAGTGCATTGCAGAGGGCCTGAGAAAGAATAGGGGAGGATGATACTGCGGAAGGGTTGGCAAGTTCCCTGAAGATTTTGAAAAGTTATGCCATGTTGTTGGCTGCACAAGATACCCGTGGGACCTTTTCTTGGCACAGATAGAGAGACTGTATTGCCTTTGGAGCAGGCGGCAGTCCAGTTTGTCAGAGGATGAACCTGAGGTTTGCCACTTCTGTTCTGCAGCTCTGCACTTTCATTTCAGGTCTGCAAGTTCGGAGTCGTACCAAGTGTTGTGCTTAGCGGCGGGTTTCAAGCGGATCCTCATGACTGAGGCAAGAATGTCAAGGGTGTTGGTGATAGACAGGTGGAAGTTGCTGAGAGCAGTGTCAGATGTAGAGTCTGACTTGGGATTCCAAGGGGGGATAAAGGTGGATGTGAAGGCAGCAGCTGACACTCATTGTTGAGGAGTGGTCACAAGGCCATAGGGACCCAGTTGGGAGGAGAGAAGAGAGTGGTCACACCAAGAGAGATGGGTGACCAGGGGAGATGAGCGAGGGAGGTCTGAGTGGATGAGGGTGTCCAGAGTGTGTCCAGCAGAGTGGGTTGAACCAGAAGGGAGAATGGAGAGGGATAGAGAGGCGCAGACATCATTGAAAAGAGTAGATGCTGTGCCAGGGGAGTCCAATTGGATGTTAAAGTCACCCAGGCACAGCAGGTTGGAGGAGGGTGAGAGTAAGGAGGAACTGAAATCATCCCATTCATAGAGGAACAGGGAGGTAGCGCCTGGAGGCTGGTAAAAGGTAGCAATGGTCAGGGAGGAGGAGGGAGAGATAGCCAATTTGCATACCAGGCCCTCAAAGGAAGAGCAGAGCTGAGTGGGTAAGATGGAAGAAGGAACCCACTCAGGGAAGATTAAAGCAACCCCACCGCCAGCACGTTGAAAGCGATCTTAAAGCAGTCAAAAGCAGTGACTGAGCTGGCAATGAACCATGTCTCAGTAGGAGCGAGAATGTCAGTGTCTTCAAGAAGGAGGCATATGTCAGCAGAGTGTTTGTTGGCTGAGCGGGCTTTGAGAGTCACCAGGTGGAGACAATCTATGCCTTTGAAGGATTTCTGAGCTGGGGTACAGGGGCGTGATATTACAGTCAGAGGTGGGGGGACTGAGGAAGAAGTAGGGGGAGAGGCAGGAGAAGAAACAAAGTTAATGAGGGATGGCAGGATCTGGTCAAAGAGAAGGAGGTTGGTCTGAGGTCCCTGAACCAGGATAGTGCCAGCGTGGTAGACATTAATGATGCAGCGTGATGAGAAGAAGCCTGCCAAGAGGACTTCCCACTTGGTGTCACCATTACTGGGAGAGGATGTGAAAGGGGAGAGAGTAGAGATGAGATGAGAAGTCCATAGGTCTGGAGAGGGGACATAGAAGAAGATGTCAGTGGCTATTTCTCTGGAGGATGCAATGACATAGGTTTCTGCGATGGGAAGGCCAGGATTTGCACCCAGGTTGTCTTTTCTGTGCTTTCCACTTCCAGAGTTTGTGAGAGAGGAAGGATAGGTGATAGTGTAGCAGTTAGAGAAGATTGGAGAGATGGAGAGTGCCATCTCAGTGGCAGAGGGTAGATCCGAGAAAGGAGGAGAAAGAAAGGGGGGCTGCCATGCATAGTCCTGGCCCTAACTCACAGGCGGCCTAGTAGTTAAGGAGGGCACAATACAAATGCAGAGCAATAGGTGGCCTGCAGGAATCAATTTTTAAAAAGGAATACAATGCGGCGTACACAGCGATGCAAGATGTGAAAACACACCCAGTAAGATTCGGTTTTTCAAAACAGGAATACAATGCAGTGCAGCACAAAAAGGATGCAAGATATGAAAGCACACCCACCTAGATTCAATTTTTAGAAACAGGAATACAATGCAGTGCAGCACAAAATGGATGCAAGATGTGAAAGCACACCCACCTAGATTCAATTTTTAGAAACAGGAATACAATGCAGTGCAGCACAAAATGGATGCAAGATGTGAAAACACACCCACATATATTCGATTTTTAAAAACAGGAATACAAGCAGTGCACACAGGGATGTGAGAGGTAAGGAGAAAAACACAACGTGAGAAGTATTTACCAAATTTAGAACATAGGGTGCAGTGTCATAAACAGAATGTGCAAGTAGAGGCAGTCGGGTATGGCTCAGTAACAGTTCAGGAGATAGCTGGAGGAGGCAATCGGACAGTTCAGCCATCAGTCACGTTTTTGCAGAGAAACGGATGCCATGGTTCAAGTCCATGCGCAAGACATGCCCATATAAGCCCATTCATGCCCAGACAGGTTCAGACAGGGCCTTACTATGGGCCTTTGCTGGAGGGGCCGGCTTGTTATTAAGAAACAATGACAAACTGATGACAGTTTTACAAGGCTCAAAGAGGGAAAAGTGGCCCAATAAACCAGGAAATTAGAATGTGTTTAGGATTTTTCCAGGAACCAAAGTTAAGTGTCACATTTCCGGTGTTCATTAATTCAAAACCAGTGGCGGATCCCTTAGAGAAGTACAAATGCATTGATTTAAGTAGCTGGTGGAAAAATACTCTGCTATCCGTAGCTTTATTTGCCTCTCGAACCTGTACAAGAATAATGGCCAAATCTGCTGCCACCTTTACCGCTTCAGTTCCTAATAGGCATTCCCACAAGATCCAGTAAATGCTTCCAGTTTAGGTTTTTCTCTCCCCCAGCCACCCCAACACATCCTTCACACGTTGGCTCCTTTCTCACATCTTTTCCCGATGTTCAGTACTTGTCATTGACATTTGTAATACCGATCGACATCCAATGTTCTTTTTGCCACAATATGATACCCTGCTTCTGGTTGAGCTGCCTCCTGGTATTTTTTCCTCCTTTATATTTTTATATCTAATTACAAAATAACTTTATACCTATACTCTCTCAATGGTGTGGTACTCAATACAAATCACACTTCCTATGCATAAGGTTCTAGCAATGTGCAACCTGTTCAATTATCTCCTGTCCTCCAGAGCAGGCACTCAACAAAATACACCATGAACATATAAAATTAAGCTGTGCAAAATATAATTTTACATCCAAGGAATTAAGACACGACTTTTAAAGACAAAGGGTGCAGGCATTGATGCTGGGTTTTAATCTCCAACTTGAATCGAAAAAAAATAACAAAAGCTCTCTGGAGTAAAATAAAGTAGAGGGGAGGTCAAGATGATGACCAGCAACATTTACTAAGGTTGCCATTGAGCTACGATTAGGCAAGATACCCAATAACTGACATCATGAAAGGGAGGGGTGGGGGTTCACCTAGATTAACAGGGCAGCCATTCCTGTCTATTTGGGATGCAATGCATGCACAAAGTACCCTTAATGACTAATTATTATTGGAGAACAGACGGTGGGGATAAAGACAGACTGAGGGCCTCATCAGGAGTTGGGCAGTAGCCCTTAAGTGTGGTGGTAACGGGGTTACTGCCACATTTAAGGGTCCACCCAATCATGAGTATGGCGTGTTTACTCCCAGCTGATTCCTGATAGCTGTGGGTAAACATGCTGATTTCCGGCGCAATTACCATGCTGTAATATTGCTGGCAGTAATTGCACTAAAGATGCCCCATTGGGTCCAATGGACCCAATGGGGAATAACGTTTACCACCCAACCCGTGATCCGGCAGTAATACCACTGTACAGGTGGGCCGTAATGTAAATAAAGTTGGGCAGTATCTCAGTCAGGATACCGCCCAACCAGTCAAGAGGCCGAGAAAATCCAAAGATTGACCACATTACTGTTCTGTAGCCAGTAGAAACAACATGCCCCATACGCAAAGAATTATAATGGGTAGAAGGGCCGAGTGCCACAATAGCAAAGGAAAAACAGCATTTGTTGTTTATAAAAATGGAACTGTGAAAGACTGCATTTTAATAGTGCAGTGACTTCCAGGAGCATTGGTCACATAGAAGGGATCAAACTTGGTTCTGAGTAAATGAGCAAGTTAGGTCTTACCAAAGCTCAGTCTGACTCAACATTGGTCGGTTTTAAGTACCTTCTGTATACATAGCATTTCCACCTGGAAAAAACAGTATTCACTGTAATGAAGCCCTTATTGTATGTCTCATTTAAAGCCTGCCCCCCGCACGTGAAATCTAAAGAGACCTTCAGGGTTAGCGGGTGGTCATTTTTACAGCGTTCACTGAGGACACAGAGTCTCCTGATTAACACTTCCCTCACTTGGAGTACACATGCAGGTGGCACAGAGTGGAGGAAGGGGCAGTTAAGCAGTAACTAGCCGCAGGTTTGGGGTGAATGTTTATACTCAAGCTAATCAAAGGAGTTGTGTGAACCATAATATAAGGTCACCCAATGCTGGATACGTCTGTGAAATAATATTAGATAAGCTTAGGTCAGTTTATACATGCTTCATAATAGCAGCATTTTTGGGATTGATAATGGAACACTCAAAAGAGCAGTCATTAGGGCTCATTACAATACCGGAGGTAGCCGTGCCGTTATTACAGGCACGGCTGCCGCTGGTGTCATTTTTTTCCGGAGCTCGCAAATGTGCAATTACCGGGTCATTACGGCCCTGCCGGACCCGGTAATTGCCCATTCGCGGGCACCAGAAAAAAATGCTCCCCATTCCCATTGAGCTCCATAGGGCTCGATGGGAATGGGGAGATCGGATGCCCCGGCACCATTCGGAATGGTACCGGTGCATCCGACGTGCTCGGCTCACGGGTGCCGGTACGCCCACCAGGTCAGACCTGGCGGGCGGGAAAGCACCCGCGAGCAGAACTCATAGTTTGCCGGTCCAGTAACAATGGTACCGGCAAGCTTACCGGTACCATTGTTACCGGACCGGCAAACTTATAATGAGGCGCATTGTTCTTTTTTAAAATGCTAAATGTTATGGCCTACAAATGACCTAAATTGAAAACAAAATAATAATATGAACAGTTGTACAACATATAATTTTCATCTTAACCAAAGGTTAAGGCTTAGGTCTGCTGGTTTCCCAGATGAGGAACCTTACCTATAGCCCACCGGTCTTCTGGCTATGTCACTCAGGTTGCTCTTTTCCCTAATTTAAATGAAAATGAGAATGAAGTAGGGACCGTGCTTCAGGGCGCAGACGAGCAGAGGCCAACCATATACTTAGGTGGAGTTTTTATACCGTTCTTAGGAACGCTGTAGGAGTTGCATCGACCATTAAATAAGTAACCATCTGCTGGGATCGCTGCAAATAAAAGGCCCAAGGAGAGCATTGTGTAGAGTATTATCTTAAACTATATGGACCACTCAATTTGTAACGCATCTGAAGTCAGTAAAAGAGACATGTCTTTCGCAATTTCAATGCATTTCTTTTTTGGGGTAACAGTATGTCATGGGTGTTTTTGTTTTTTCTTTGCCAATCATCTCCTGAAAATATTTTATAATACCAAGGAGGGGAGGACAAGTAATAATGTGACATAGATAGGTTGGAGGATTTGAACCACTGCTTCTGCCCAGTCCTGAATGCCAATTTGCACATCTCTTCTTCCCAAATGCCAGCATGAAATGGATTTTGAACACGCTGATTTTCTCTTCATCTGAAATTCTGGAGTGCAACCTGGGTCCCATGTGGTATTGTCCAAGTGTCCTCTCTGATAATATTTTTCATTGTTCCCGCTTGCCTTACAGTACCGCAAGATTTGTATCCATGGAAATCAGCCTTTTTATTATTAGTATTTGGGATTCACCTGCTTCTTCTCATGCCTCTGTATGGTTCTATGTTTTGCTTATCAACGTGCTCATTGATCTCCCCAAGTGTTTTTTATTGGAAGCATTGTCATGGGTGCCCTGATATTTACATCCGTCCACTGATGTGCCCAGTTATGTATGCAGAACTTCATATATCTAATTAGGGTGCTTCTAAGCCCTCTTGTCCCTCTAGACCTTTAGACAACAATACAATATCTCCTCCTGTGGCTGATGTTGCCTGGATGGGCCATTTCCATGGGCCATTTGTACCCAGCCTGCAATCTACTGTAACTTGTTTTCTTATTTTCATAATCTACATTCCTTCTGAAGAAACTGCCATTATTGTGATTTCCTGTTGTTACCTGTTATCCCACAGGACATGTCAAACCAACAAGTGAACCACTGTTACACTTGGGAGTAGCATCTAGAGGGAAACCTGAGGGGTGCTTCGACAGCGACTATAGGAATGAGAAGTCTAGATTACATTTTAAATCTGAAGGAAAACGCAATGATTCAAGATTGATTCAACAGAAAAGAGTAAACTGCGGAGATGGGAACAGTTCCATGAAGGGATTATCTAAAAGGACAGTAAGGCGTTTAGTTAGCTTTTAAGGGGACTCTTCCTATAGTAATTATGTATGATGTCACATGGCATGCATGTTTACTTGATCCCATTGAGGTCCCTTTTAAGGTTCTTTGTTAAGGTTTCCCAGAGCCTGGAACTGCCAGCAGAGAAGAGAAGCTTTTGCATTCCTATTGCTTCATGGCGGACAGTGCTTTATTGTGGTATTTGTATGCAAATTGGACAATCTTGAAAAACCTTATACATGTCATAAAGCATCATACATTTGCATTACGGTTTTGATCAGCATCTTTAATGTGAAGGCCAATACAGGCTTGGCACCAGAATATTGGTGGGAGGTTAACATTGGGCCTCATTATGAGTCACCCGGTCTGGAAATAAGGGTGGCGGTAAACCAGCCGCCACCGTTGTTTCTGGACCGGGTGATCTTGAGTTCTGCAGGCGGGAGCTGTCTGACCTGGCAGGTTTAACAGCACCCGCCTGCAGGCGGACGTAGAAACACCGGCACCATCACGAGATGGTGTCAGTGTTTCCACTTCCCCATTCCCATTGAGTCCTATCGGACTCAATGGGAATGGGGATTTACCGAATTCCGCCTCCGGAATTCCTGGGTCACCGGGGTCATAATGCCCCGGTAATTCCGGGAATCACGGAGCCGGAATTTCAGGCCCGGTTACTGCCGGACTCGTAATGAGGCCCATTGTCCTCCTATTCAAGTATGTGGCTGTTGTAAAACAGCTTGGTCTATGGATATCCCTAATCGACAGAGAATTCACACTAATTGTACAGAAAATGAATTCTGATGAGCTTATAATTATAGGCAGCAGTTGGGAGGGCCTCCGGATGTTGAGCGCCTCTTAGGCTAGTTTATGTCCCCGTCAATCCCTACGCCCAATACACAGAAGGCTTCTTGCCCCTCCCCGCAGGGTCCTAAGAATCCCCAGGTCTGCAGATTCATCACACTGGACTGGAAATCATGGTCCTTTGATTAGTGGAACCTCTCTGATGCAATGCAGAACTTGATTGCCATTTTTGAGAAATGGAAGAGTAGCTTTGATAGTCAAGCATGTTAACATCTCATTAAATAATTTTGTTTGTTACGTCAGTAGGGCAAACCACTTTTTAAAGTTCATTGGCCCTCATTACAACTCAGGCGTTAAGGGTTAACGCCACCGTTAACCCTTAACGCCTGATTCTGATTTTAACGCCTGCTTTTAGCAGGCGTTAAAATCCATGGCGTTAACCCGCCATGGTGCTAATTACGCCGCCGTAATTTACGGCGGCGTAATTAGCGCCTTCCCCACTCCCATTATGCCCTATGGGGCAAAAATGGGAATGGGGAAGGGAAAATGGGGATTTACCGCCCCACTCACCTTGGAATGGGGCGGTAAATCCGCCATCCACCATGGTGTAAACAGAGTTTACACCATGGTGGTAAAGTTGGTGCACTTGGCACCAAGGTTGTAATGACCTCCATTGTGTTCATTTAGTTTGAACAAATAAAATATGTATTTTACGTCGATGTTTTCAAGTTCTTTGGTTTAGTTTTTGTTTTGGTGGGTAATGGTGTTAAGTCTTTGCTCCTGTGATGCTTATTTATAACTGGGAAATACCCACCTTTTCTGTGTTACGCACATCCTCTGCTTCCCCCATTCTTTTTTTCCTTTAGTTTTGGCTCATAGATGTTGCTACAGTGACACCATCACGAGTCAGAAGGAGTAATGTATAATACTGTATCATAGGGTAGCACTCCCTTAAGGCATTTGAGGATGGATACAGTGCTTTGCATATTTAAGTAGTCTCTGCTATATCATTGACTTGTCCCATTACATTAATGAATTATAATGAATGCTTCCGGTTTTATGGTATTTATTTTTCTGCCATTTCAGTCTGTATTTATCCTTATTTATTTTTGGGCCTTTTTTCTGTATTTATCCACATTTATTTTTTGTCACATGCAGCCATATAGGAAAGAAACACTAGCTCAATTTTTTCCATAACAACAAACGGCTGCTCCTTTGACTGCTGCTGCCTTAAGAATGCTGTCAGCAATTTGAATAACTTTAATGCTATTTTCATACAACTTTATACATTCTCCATGCTGCCAATCTGCAATGCGATTGGCCTGCGATGTATGCGTGACGTCATAGATAGACACCATAGAGAACCAGACAGAAAGACATGTTTTTTTTGTTTTTTCACATTTTTATGAATAAATACAGACAGAAAGCAGATTGATTTCCGTCTGTATTTATGTGTAAAAATCAGTCAAAACTGGAAACCTTCATTATAATTAGGCACTTCCAAGCAGCCTCTTATATCCATGCGCTCTTACGTTACATTGACGGGCCATGATGTCATTCTTTCTTGTAAAGGGGGCCGTCTATTTTTTTAAAAACATTTCTTCACTGGGGAAAACATTCTGTTGTGGGATTTAGTAATCGTTTGGTTTGCAATTATGGACCGAAGGAGTGGTTTTTACCAAAAATCCCATATGTTTGGGACATTTAACTAAATAGGCACATTTAATGACACATGGGGCAATCTGACTTTTTACTTTTTACTTGGGAAGACATTCAGTGGAGGCCATTTTGCCGTTCTGAGCTATTTGGCTGAGAACATACTGATCGACCTAGAAAAAAAATGCATCCTTTTCTTTAAAAGAATCCTAATGCTACCTGCTTTGGCACCAAATGTTGCACTGCAAAATGAAAGTAGTTAAGGCTATTAACTGGATGTGTTTATGGCAAGACGGGTCCAGATCGGGTGTCTGTATTGAGCAGTGCTTTTGGCACCTCCTTGCTGGAAATATTCAATTATATCTGCTTGAGTAGTTGGTGCTGGAAAGATACTGCAGATTAATGTATTAAAGATGCAATTTCCCTTTTTAACTGTCTTCAGTGGTTTATCTTACTTGATTCCGTCCAGGGAGAGCATATGTTGGCCACCTTGACAAACATGAGGACATCAGGGAAGCTGCTCAATAAGTAAATGCGGATATCAGGAATTCCTTGTCATAATAGCTCTTGGCAACATTGAACACGATTTGACATGGATACCAGCACCGTCCCCAAGGAAATGGCTAACTCCAATTAGATTTCATTTACACTCCCCAAGGGAGCAGAACATATTAATGTATGCCCATCCTGCCCTCAATTTGAGAAACTCAATGCTCTTAAAGCTATTGTGCACTAAATATCAACTAATGTGTAATCTTACTATTTTACCATTTAAAAATCTAGAGGGTTTGTACAATGGCAACCTGATTTTTTGTATCTTCAACTCTTTACTAACCACACTGTGGAGTGGGCACTTCAGGCCTTCTTGATGTCCATTCTCAGAATTAGAGGAAAAGAGACATTTTATAACAACAAACTATTGCATTGAATAATTGATTTATTGCTTGCTGGCATTTGATATTTTTTTGTATGAAATTAAATGAAATGATATTTTATTTATATCGCGCTCGTACACAAGTGTTTCAGAGCACGACCAGGCAAAAAGGGAGGGGAACAAGGGAGAGAAAAAACAGAAAAAAATAGCGATCTTACTAGGCCCAGTGACATTTAAGAAAGTGCAAGTGCATGGGAAAGGAAAATGGGGGAAAAGTGCAAGGAAGGGGGGGAGTGGAAAGTGCAAAGCAGAGGAGAGAAAACATAAATAAATATTAAATAGAATAAATAATAAATAAGGGCTTTAAACCATGGTAGTGCAGCCAGCAAGTGGCACGTGAAAGTTAGTCAGAAAGGTATATCTGATAAGTGCAGAAGAAACGTGGGAGGAGGACTGTATGGGTACAGATACAGGACCCTAGTGCAGATGGTGGCCTGGAGGCAGTGCAGGAGGGTGGCAGGGTGAGCAGATACCTGGGCCCGAAAGAACAAGTTTCAAGGTGGCCAGGAGGCTGTTCCAAAGGGAGGCACCAGCCGAAGACAGTGATCTACCCCCAGCTCGTTTTTTTTGCAAAACGACTAACCCTGAGGGAGTCAGAAGTAGAGGAGCGAAGGGCTCGAGAGGGGTGGTATTTACGGAGGGATAGTTGAAGGTATTTTGGACCCACGCCCCAGAAAGCCTTGTGGGCAATGCAGAGGGTTTTAACTTTAAACCTTGCATCCACTGGGCGCCAATGAAGGGATTTGAAGGCTGCAGAGATACGATCCCAGGGCTTGAGGCCAAGGACAAGTCTTGCAGTCCTGTTCTGGATTAGTTGTAGAGGGCAGAGAGTGGAGGCAGGTAGATTTAGGAAGAGGCTGTTACAGTAATCCAGTCTGGAAAGAACCAGAGCTTGGGAGACAGTGAGCTTTTGAGGGAAGGAGAGGAAAGGTAGAGTACCTCTAAGGAGGTGAAGTAAAAAGTTAGATTTTTTTGGAGACATCAGAGATGTGTGCAGAGAAGGAAAGTGTAGAGTCAAAGATAACCCCAAGGTTCTTAGCCACGCAAGTGGGGGTGGGGGGAGGGCCAAGGGAGGCCGGCCAGAGAGTGAGAGGAAAGGATGGAGATGGTGTACCAATAAGGAGGATCTCAGTATTTTTGGCATTTAGACATAGATCATTGGCGGCACACCAATTTTGAATGGCGATTAGACAATCGGAGATGAGGGAAGGAGAGGAGGAGGCTGAAGGAAGCCTGAAAATGAGTTGAGTGTCGTCAGCATAGCACTGGAAAGTTGAGCAGAACATTGAGATGCAGTAAGCGAGAGTTGCCAGGTATGGGAGCTAAATATAGTTTTTTTTTAAATCAATCTGTTAATGGGCTAATTATGAACAAGGAAAATCTGTGACCCATGGGGATTTAAAAAAAATTGTTTATGTTATTTTAATGTTATGATTGCATATAAGAAATATACAGCCTGATTCATGGAATTATTTGCGTGAAAAATGCAGATTTGCGTGCCTTTCTGCCCAAAAATCCCATATTTCAAACAGGGATTTTCGGACAGAAAGGCGCGCAAATCTGCGTTTTTCACGCAAATAATTCCATGAATCAGGCTAATAGTATTTTTATGATGAAAAAATACACAATCAAGAAATCATTCAGTTTTGATTGGCACACCATAAAATTAGCAATATATACACAATTAACCATAAAATACAATTACAATGAACAACCATAGGCAAACATTCATTAAAAAAAAATGTAAAAGAGTAAACGTAATAAAAAAAACACAACCCTATATTGACTTCTAATATTCACTTACATTCACTTCTAATATTCAGCTAGTCACAAATGTGAGTACAATCTCAGGGATTGGGAGAGACAGAGTTCTCGGATTTCTTTCTCAAAAAAGTCAGGGCCCGTGCTTGAAAAGCCCTGTGCACCAAACATAACGATTTTAATGTTACCTGTCCTGCGTTGGTAGCCTGAGGAGCTGCTTTAAGCCTAGGGCTACAGAAGCGAACCAGTCTAAACAGGGTTGGACCTGCAGTGTTCTAAATTCATCGTAATTTCTTAAAGAGGTGGCCCAGGTATACACTATGGTGAGTTCAGAATTAAGCAGTAGTCCCAGATCCCTGTCTCGGGTAACTAGCGATGGAGTGTCCCCTAATTCCAGAGGTCAACAGTTATGAGACCAGGTATTAGCCCTGTGACGAACCACCACGATTTTCTTGCCTACATATATGAATAGCTAAAAGGAATTCAGATATTCATCCTGAATGATTTAAGGTATCAAAAACGCACAGGACATAAACAGATAGCACACCGACGAAACTTTAGTACGGTCGACAGTAGGTGGTAAGAGAATTAATATTCAAACAGATAGGTTTTCAGCTCTGTTCTGAATGAAAGTACGTTGCTTTCAAGGCGCAATTTGGGTGGGAAAGCATTCTAGACAGTGGATGCAGTGTATGGGAAAGATTTGCTGTTTGCTTTCAGCCGTTTTGGACGTGGCAGATTTAACAACATAGGGGGTCATTACGACCCTGGCGTTAAGGGTTTAAGTTAAACTAGGGTGCCGCAAAGGGACCTCGGTGCTAATTACGGTACCGCAATTTGCGGTACTGTACTTAGCGCCTTCCCCAGTCCCATTCAGCCCTATAGGGCGAAAATCGGAATGGGGAAGGGCCATGGTGAAATGGGGAAATACCGCCCCGCCAACCTTGGAATGGGGCGGTATTTCCCCATTCCACCATGGCGGACTCGTTACAACACTGGCACCAACCATGGTGCTAATAGCGCCATGGTTTAGTGCCGGGGTTGTAATGAGGGCCATAGTGTTACTAGAATGCAGCGTTATTATGGGTTCATAAGTAGATATTCTTCTCTTTAGGTATTCGGGGGCTGCTCCATAAACTGCCTTATGAACAATGACAGCCATTTTAAATTAAATTGTATCTCTTATAGGGAGCCAGTGGAGGGACTTTCGGTGTGTTGTAATATGCTAACATTGTGGCACTTGTTAAATGATGCGAACGGCATCGTTTTGAAGCAAGTTAAGGGCGTGTAAGTTATTTTTAGATGCTCCGCCCAACAGGGCATTACAATAGTCCATTCTAGATAGAACCATGGCCCTTGCCAATGTTTAACAGTTCTTCTCCAAGATCAACGGTCTCATTTGCCTCAGAAGTTTGAGGTGGTATTGTGTATTATGTATGATGCTGTTCACTTGTGCTTCAGGGCTAACATTACAATCCTGGAAAGTGCCTACGGTCTTAACCTTTGTCTCTGTTTTAATAACACAGCCATCCAGAACGATTTTTTTTAAATCTATGATCATCTAATTTAGATAATCTGCATAGTTATAGGCCGTGACCCCGAAGGTCTTGGAGAAGAAGGATGCTCCTATTTTGAAGGAGTGGTGAAGGAGATGACTCTTGAGGAATTCTGCAGCTAAGTTTATAGATTTGTGAGGAGACGGAGGGTGAGGGGCAGGGCTACAGTTTAGCATCTTTTCTCTAGAAAGGAGATCAACCACAAAAGTGCATTCCCTGAACAGCCAATCTCTTTGGGGCAATGCCCCAGTATCTAAAGTAGGCCCTGTTGAATCTATCCGACAAAGCAATAAGTACCAGAGTTTCGGAACTTCCCTAATTGAAATGACAGAAGATCGTCTACTACTTATACTATAACAGTCAGTGTTGAGCGCAGGTCGAACACCAGCTTGGGCATTATCTAATGTCTTCCTTGCTTCCATAGAAAGCCAAACTGTTGACATACCATCTTTTCAAACAGTTTTGTCATAGATGGTAAATTTGAGATTGGCCAAAAATGTGAGAGGTCTGAATGGTCAGCATTTGCTTTTTTAAACAGCGGGAATACTCTGTCTTGCTTTAATTGAGCGGAATCTGTTATGGTATCGATAGTAGATGATCTTCACTTACTTTGCAACGAGGTCTGATAATTCTCGATTTTCTAGCTGAGTCCGAAACAGGCTGCCATTAGATACTGATATATCACTTTAAACAGATTGGCTGTTCTCGTAATGCACTTTTGAGGTTCATCCCTTTTCTAGATATTAGACACAAACTGTAGATTTGTCCCCATTCCTCTAACAAACCTATGAACTTATCTGCAACATTCCTCAGATGTTGACTCTTTCGACAGTCCTTTTTTAAAAAACGTTATTTATATTTGCAACAAGGACACAGGTGAGCAATACGTCCCAAAACAGTTTCACAGCGGTACAATCATATATGTTCTGGTACTAGCACCTAGCATATAGCGCTCATATGAGCTGAAGGATATGTAGGGGCACGTGGCTGGCATGTTAGGAGGAGTCACGGGTCAAGGTACACAGGGGCCCTAGCATCCACAGTATTATCTACATTTAATGACTGCAGGTAGACACGGAAGGGGGGCCATATGTCCGTTGGTCTGTTGGCCACCGGTTGTGTACCGACCCAGCGTTCCTCAATGTTGAAGGCCCATGTGACAGTGTGAAGCCATTGGTCTACCCTGGGACATCGAGGACGTAGCCATAGCAACAGTATGCCACATAGCGCCACTAACATGCAGAGTGCAACCAGTTTGTTGAAACTGTGTTGAAGCGTTGAAAATTCAAGAAACAAGCAGGTCATAGAGCACGGTTCAATAGTACAGTCAAGCATCACCGATACCACCTCACACACCCCCTCCCAAAAGAAGGATGCACCCTGAAGATTACGGGGAGATCCTGCACTCAATGAAGGACCCCATTTCATAGATATCTCAGAGGAAGCCAAAACCAACCTCTGACCAGCTGTGTGCTGTCACTCTATCCACCTGGGAAGCCCCCGGCAAAAAAGTTCCAAAGGGGAAGATCACCATGAAACAGATCGGGACACCCACCCGTCTCCAGATGTTGCACCAAGCGATTATTGTAGTACCCACTGGGGGCCAAATCACCCAGAGTACGCACCAGGGGGGCACAACCTGGTATCATACATCTCGGGTTCCAGTAGCCAGTTGTTCTAGCTTGACGTGAGGAAGTGGGCTGTCCGGATCAAACCAATATGCTGCAAATTGTGCTCGAGCTCCCATCCAGTATCTTTTCAAAATTAGGGGCGGCAAACCCTCTGTGATTAGTCTAGTCTGCGTGTCCCACTTCAACCGGACAGCACCCGAATGCCGTAGGAAATCATTGATCGCAGATTTGTGTTTCTCGAACAGTTCAGCTTGCGGCCATAGAGGTACAGTGAGGATTCGATATAGTAGCTGCGGCAGCACCACCATTTTGAGGAGTGTGATACGTCCGGCCACTGCGATTTGCAGCTTTACCCAAACGCTTAGCTTCTGTGACAGCGCCAACAGATATATTTCATAGTTCCGTTCGTATAGAGTAGTCTGGTGACACATGATAATGCCCAGTTATTTGATCCTGATTGGGGACCAGATGAACCCCAGTAGGTCCTGCGGGGCCACTGTAGTGTCCATCAGCGGGAACAGTTCGGACTTGCAGTTGACCTTGAGACCCGATAGGGTGCCAAAGTGAAAGACATCGTGCATAATCGGAGCAAGGTTAGCATCAGGGTTGTGTACATACAACAAAGCATCATCAGCTTAGAGTGAGATAATCTCAGGATCTCTTATAAGTCTAACCCCTCTGTGGGCGTGCTTCTGCCTTGCCTAGTCACCCTGGCAATGTTGAACGGAGCTGAGAGTAGTCCATTGACGCAGACTCTGGCCACCAGCAGAGCATACAACAGTTTCACCCACAAAATGAAATGGGGACCAAAGTTGCATTTCTCCAATACGCCCCACAGAAACTACCAGGATACAGAATCGAAAGCTTTCTGCATGTCTAGTGCTGCCACAACCGCCTGCGCCTCTGGGTCTATCCTAGGCAAAATGTTAAAAAGTCTTCTAAGATTGAGAGATGTAGAGCACCCTGGAATGAATCTGGCCTGGTCGGAATGAACAATATAAGTCATATATGGAGCAAGTCGGAGGGCCAGCACTTTAGTAAAGACTTACACATCACTGTTTATCAATGAAAGGGGGCGGTAGGAGCCGCACTGTGCAGTGGGTTCATCAGGATTCAGTAAAACCGGGATAACTGCTTCTCGCAGAGTGGGTGGAACAAGACTCCTCCCACACAGCAGACAGTCGAGGAGCTAGGCGGGCCTTGTAACATTGGTAAAAATCAATGGTAAGACTGTCAGCTCCGGGGGTCCTACCCGGTGTAAGCGATTCGATGGCGCAGAGTATCTCCTTGCAGGACACTGGGTCATCCAGCGCCTCTCTAGCTTCTGCAGATGACACCAATAGTGGCAGGTCATCAAGGAATGCCTCAATAGCAGATGTAGATGATGTATTATTGTCTGCATACAAAGTCTCATAAAAGAAGCGGAACTCCTTGTTGACATCCAGAATGGTATGGACCAAAGCTCCGTCCGCCCTTTCATAAGGGGGATATGCTGAGGGACATTTTCTTGACGTATCAGCCTGGCCAAAAGTCTGCCAGGACACTCCCTCTCAACATACTTTTGCGCAGTCTGAGGGTCGTCAAGAAACCTGCGGTCCCGGTCTGCCACTTCTCTAAACGTATACAGGACAGCCCCAATCTCACTGAGTGTGACAGTCGAAGGAGACACAGCAGATTGTACCTTGAGTCTGGCAAGTAGGGTTTCACTGTCATGGATGTTCCAGCGGATCCAACTCTTTCTCCAGTGCCACACCACACATATAGACCTTAAAGGTCTCCCACAGTGTAGCTGGCGAGTCCACCGTCCCAGTGTTACTTTCGAAGAATTTGTCGACACTAGAGCCAAGCTCTGCCTTGAAGACAGGGTCACGCAAAGCGGCAGGCTTAAGTTTCCATAAACATCGTATCGCGAGTCTCTCATACCAAGAAAATGACACTGTTACCGGGGAGTGGTCAGAGAAGGTCCTGGGCAAGATTTCCATAGTGTCACTCCGCCCAATCAAGCAATCAGACAATAGCCATTCGCGAGTGTGTGGCGACACAATGTTGTGGGCAAAGCTCAGCGAGGAGCTCGGTGTCAGCCCTGCAATCGAAGAGCGGGCCACGCCGATGGCGTATGCGGGCAGTGGCTCCTGAGGTCTTATAACCGCCAAACTGGGTCGGCCGTAGCATGGTTCCCTGCTGCGGTCTGGGAGCAAGTGGAACGTAGAAACAGGGGCGAGGTGCGACTGAGTCCCAGGCAGCAATCCCCAGTGGGCCAGCAGTAATCAGAGGGGCACACAAATACACTGCTCGGCCAGTGCATTCCAGAGCTCGGTGTCGGCTCTGCACTCCTGGGGTGGGCCTCGCCGATGGCAGACATGGGCAGCGGCTCCCGGGGTCACATTACCACCAACCCGGGTCGGCAAACAGCCAAAGGTTTTAGCTGTCCACAACTCGATGTTCACTGATGTTTGAGGTCTGGAGGATCAAGTTCGTGCTGTGAGAATTTGCCAGGCTGCAGAGCTAGAAGCTTAATCAGCCATCTTGAATCTTGTGCAACAGGGTGCCCCCTCGCCACTCCTTTTTAATATGTATATTCTTCGTGTTCTTAGATTCTTTGGGGCCACTGTCTGTAAGTATGCAAATGATACACAGCATATTTTTATTTTGAATTGATCTGGAACCAGCCTGGAATGAAGACAATTATTTAGAATTTCACATGGGACCAGAATGATGTCTAGATCTAGAAGACATTTTGCTTTTATTTTTTTTAAGAACGGCAGGGATCATCAGACGATCCCCACATTTTTCTAATCTGATCTAGATAAGCAAAATATAAAGAGTTTTAGAGTACATTTTGTAAACAGGTTTGAAGCCACAATGCGATTATCAGTGGTGGGCTAAGTGCAATAAAAATCCCTACCCATATGAGAGAATGCAGAGTTCTCTGGCTTTTTGCAAATTGTTCTAATTTTTTCAATGAAATAAATTTGAATCAGAAGAAGGAATAGTATGATGGGATCTCTAAGTTGTTGGCAAATGAGAAAGAGAGCTTTGTTGGAACGACCAACCTGCATTAGACATTTGTGATAGCATAATTTACTTGTGTTCACTATTTGTCATTTTATAAGCTTTGGTGTATCATAGAAGTTACAATTTATCTTCTGAAGAGTAGCTTTCTCTCCAAGAACTTTACAATTTCTTTTTGAGTGTGTCATATGTAGCAGAACTTGGGAGAACCAGTTATTGCAATTATGTCTTTTAGAATTAGGTTTTGGTTTGGCAGGGATTAAATCATCCAAAGCATGAGTGATAATGCTGATGGAGGGAATCTCTTAAAAAGCCATAGGGCCTCATTTCGAGGATGTCGGTAAGCCGCCGGTGCTACCGGGTTGTTGCCGCCGTCCTCGTAACACTGAATCTGCCACCTGATATCCCGGTGCCACTGGGACATTATAAGTCAGATGTCAAACTTCCCTCTGAGATTGATGTTGGAGTCTGGGAAGAAATTACTAGTTTTGAGAGAGATCATAAATCCATATTTTTGCAAGGCCGTTGAATAGTAGAGAAGGGAGAGTTGCCGTAACGAATGGCTGGTGGCAGAGAACTGAACATAAATAGTACTTCCAAATGTTCTGACCATGATAGCTCTAGAGACTTACTGGCCGATTCATGGAATTAATGTGCACCGAAAATGGTAGCGCAAGCGTAAAATCGCAGCGCAAGCATGAAAATCGCAGCACAAGCGTGCCAAAGCCGCGCACATCGATTCATGGAAGTCAGTGCGCGTGTAAATCCCTGGATTTGCGCTAAAATCGTGGGTGGCGCACGCGGGCGCACACGCCATTAAACGGCGTGCGCTATGCACACAGCAAAAGCGCACATAGCGCAGCGCAGACAACAAAAGTGGGCGGAACACGGGGCGGAACACGCGGAATGCGGAACAACGCGTGAAAATGTGGGCGTTACGGGGGAAGTACAGGAGGTAAATGCTTGCAACGCCCACACACGCGTGCCAACAACACATATTCATGGAATCGAACAGGGGAAAGGCATGCGCTAAAAAAGACGCACTAATCTGGAAACACGGACTACAGCAGGAAGCAGGCATAAGCAGCCCTGCGCAGCATAAAAGTGCGCGCAAACAACAAACAAGCTCAGACGCTAAGATGAATATACCGTTCCTCGCAGCAGTGGTCGTGAGACACCGCAGGAAGAGGAGGATAGCCAGGCCCCGCTTTTTTTCACCCAGGACCAGCCTTTTTGGGATGCCTGTTGACCAGGTGTATGGGAGGTACAGGTTACCACCACACATAATACTCAACCTGGTGAGTGAGTGGGAGGATGACCTCACATTACCCACCCTGTGCTCCCAAGCACTGAGCCCCTTGGAAAAGGTGCTCAATGTACTGCACTTCTTGGCTACTGGTTCATTTCAGCGGACAAGTGCCATAGTGGGGGGGGGGTGTCACAGGCCACGCAGTCATGCTGTCAACACCAGGTGTTGGCCATCATGACTGCACGCCCCTCAGTCCGCAGGCACATATACATGCCCAGAACACTTGCAGAAAGGCAGGCTGCTGTCCAGGACTTTTACGGGGTGGCACACTAGGTGCCATTGATTGCACCCATGTTGCTCTACATCCTCCCAGGGCAACTGAGCACATCTATAGAAACCGCAAGCACTGGCATTCCATCAACGTGCAGGTAGTATGTAATGCCAAGGGAATCATCACCTCAGTATATGCCAACTATCCAGGTTCCACCCATGATAGTTTCATTTTCAGAATGTCACCCCTAAACCGGGACCTAGAAGCTGGGCAGCATGGAGACACATGGCTGATTGGTGAGTATAAATGCCACTGCACATGCATGCATGTCAGATACTGGGTAATGTGACAACCCCACTAATGATACCCATCATCACCTTCCCAGGGGACTGTGCCTACATGTCATGACGCGCGCTCCATGGAAGCTATGGAGCCGATGGAAGGGCTGATTCCGTTCCTCCACCAGCGGTCTAGTTTCCCACGTACTGCACGTTACCGTCATGACGCATTAACGTCATGACGCATATATATAGGCGTCACTCGCGGTAATCGTTGCGTTGCAACCTTGCTTTCCTCGCCAGGTTTTGTACGCTAGTGCTCCTCCCTGACTCCCCTTGTTTTTTCCCGCTTGAGCCTTTGTTCTCTCTTGGAGATTCCTCTACACCTCAGTTCCTCCCACTTTGTCATCCTTGATCCGTCTACCACTTTAATGCTCTTTACTAACTTGTTGTACATACATCTACGGTTGTATGCTCCTTCCCATCGCAGCCTTCTGCAGACTTCTTCCTCGTTCCTCGGCTACGGTCTCCATCCAAACAGAACTACGTACGCTAGCTCGACTCCAGCAGTGTTTTCTGGGAATTGAAGTCCTCTCATCTATTTCAACGGAAAGCCTTCGGCCTCCATATTCGTAGTGCTACTTCATCCAAGCACACCAGGGTTTTTCAGCCACGCTTTTCCCTGGTATTGGGGGCGGACTCCCTGAGGGTCCCTTCTGCCTTGCTGTTTGACAGCGGGCAGGGTGGCTTCCAGTGGAGCTCGTCCCAAACTCAACAGGAAAGGACTGGACCCCTGGAGAGAAAGGAGAGCCATAGACACAGACAGTTACTCAGAAGAACCGAGTACAGGTGAGGAGAAGGAGGAGGGAACCAAAGAGGGTATTTGTCAAGCTACTACTACTTCATCGCATGACACTACACTCTGAGCACCTATATGATGACGCCAATTCGGAACCCCACCACACCACCTGAGGTAAGATACAACACAGCCCATATTGCAACCCAGGGCTTAGGAGCGCACATTCGGAGTGCTCAAGTCACGCTTTCGCTCCCTTGACCGCTCTGGTGGGCAGCTGCTATATGCGCCCCTAGTAGTGTGCAGGATCATAGTGGCAGCATGTGTCCTGCACAACGTTGCAACCTGCCGGGGCCTGCCGATGGACATGGTGGTGCCCCCAAATCCCCAACCACATGCACGCCTGCTGCGCATGGGAGGTGAAAGGGCACGTGGTGAGGCAGCCCGTACCCAGCTGGTGGCTAATTACTTCACCTAAAATCCTACCCCTGTGGAGTGCACACAGCCCTGGCACATACCAGCTGACAATCAATGATGATGACATAAGGGACAGTCAACTGTCACAACCAAACCAGCCTGAGATTGGTCACCTGGAAGTGTTACATTGTGTGCATCCCTACCTACTTAAAGACAACCAATGCTGTGTGACAAAAAGACACACATTCATGCAGCATGAATGACTACCACCTTGCAAAATACCACATGAAAATAGTGCCATGTCACCCAACCCCTCCCCCATCTCAGCTACCCAACACACCATGGCATGGCATGCAATGTGAAAGCAACCAAATGAATGCACAACACATGACACAAGTGTCACAGAGTGCACTGTCCCTAATGGAAACAGGCCACAGACAATATGCTCCCAGTAATCAATAAGAAACAGCACACATGAACAAATACTTACCAGCAACACAAAACAGCAACACAGGATGAAACAGTGGCAATATATGACAGCCCAAAATTAAAGTAGTGCAAGTCTCACAACCTGACTAAGCCAGCACATCGACCACTTCCAACTGCAGAGTGTTGCTGTCAGGCAAATGTGTCAGTGTACTGCATACAACATGAACTGCATCTGCAAAGGAGACGGCCTTGTGAAGACATGAAGAAGGTACATGTGAATAAGTCGAAAGACATGGTTGCACAAGCACATATCAATACACCATGCAGTGTTGAATCCAACAACAATCTCTACTAGGGATGTACACACAGTTTTGACTACAGACTGCCCACACAGCTCATGGGAGCCCAATGTCACTGTGTAAGTTACTGTCACTTGGTCACACCCTTTGCAAGCCCACGGAAAGGGGAAGCAGGAGGGGTGTGTGTGTCAGGAACCCACACATCTAACCCAAAGACAGGACAAGCCTGCAAGCCTGCATGTGCCAAGCTGGAATACACAGTGGATGCCCATGGGAGCCACACAAAGCAGCACACTGTAAAAAATAATCATTAAAAGAAAATGGCCATGTGTAGACCGGGGGGGAGGCCACCCAGGAGGTTCGAGGACAGGGTGCACCCCAAAACCCACATGCGTGGATGTTGAGAAAAAAAAATACCTCCATGGGAGGTGTCCGTGATATGGGAGACAGCCCACACAAAGCCCTGGTATGGTCCTCCATGGCAGCAAGCATGCGGGTGTGGAAGGTTTCATTCTAGAGGATGATGGTACGGAGATCCCCATGCAGAACCCCACGGGTAGCCTGCATTTCTACCTGCATGGCCTCGCGTGATGCCCGGATCTCCACACGGGTTGTCTGGAGCTCTGCTGAGAGTGAACATGTGAGCTGCCCCAGCTGCTGTTCTAACCTAAAATTTCAGGAAGCCTCAAGTTCAACATGTCCTCCCTGTGCGAGTGGCAAATGAAGTCTGTTGCCTGCTGCTGGAGCTCCATCTGCCTTTCAGGGGGGAGAATGGAAGTGGCCACCCTATCCATTGCCTGAGCTATCATTTCACATGATGCTCCCTGTTGTGCTGCTATACTGTACATGGAGTTCTCCCATACAGTATTGCCTGGTGGCATCGGCGGGCACCACACCTGTTTGGGGCAAGGTGATCTGCACCTTGCTGTGCTGGCACTTCCTGAGGGTGCAGGACTGCATTCCCCCTTTGATCTGCTGGCCCAGGAACAGGAGCAAATGTTTTGTAGTGTGACCCTGCATCCGTAACCGCCAAAGGCGGAGTTACCAACACTGACATCCCAATAGAGGGGTCTACCCCGGTGTAGGTGGGTTAGACAGAACAGCATCCCAGCCAGAAACACTCACCTACGACGGCACATATGTCTCACTGTCCGATTCAGCACCTGAATCATAGAGGTCTGCAGAGGTGTACCCAGAGACACCAGTGGACAGTATGGTCTTCAGGAGGATTGGGCTTTCACCCACCACCACCCCACGTCCTCCACTGGTGCCCGGTTGTGGCTGAGATCCCTCCTGGGTCTGCACCATCTCCTCCACCTCAACAGCATCAAGTGCCTCATCACCTGCAAAAACATGAAAGATAACAAATGGAAACAGGCATGAGCATCATAGCACACACATAGGCCTGACAAGCCAGAGATCCAGTACATGAATTACACATGTCCCACATGACTATAACCCTGGCATGCATGCACTGTTAATGAGTTGGAAGGGGATGCAAAAAGCAGACACTGAGGACTCCGAGATGGAAAAGCAACACATTTGCTGCATGCTGGATAGCACTGGCACCACACATTAGCCTGTGAGTGGCATGTCCAATACACATACATGACACATGCCAGCACACAGATGGCACGTAGCATAGCCATGGTACTTTTCAGAAGTACAGCCATATGGTAGGAAATAAGTACTGTCACCCATCTATGTGAGATGGACATCATGAGATATAACATGCAAAATAGTGTTACAAAACACGCATGTGCTACACGCTGCAACAGATCCAGTGTTCAATTATACAGTGATGGCAGGCAGATGGATACATCAATGGTTGGTCACTTCAACATGACAGAAGACAACAGTCATGTTCAACATTCAAACAGGGCCCATATATTTTTGTGTGCAGGCCATTATTCAATCAGCCTGAATGGTTAAATCATTCCCATAACAAGGTAATACATGTGGGCCTTTGTGGGGTGTAATCTATGACAGAAGTATGTCACATTTGTGGCAGTTGGGCAGAAAAAAGTGTTGCAAAAATGGCAAGGATTGAAACAATCAGGCTGAATGAACAGGAAAACATTGCGAACAATGTTGTTGCAAGATGACGGTTGGAGGGCAACTGCAGTAGTCTGGTGCAAATTGGCTACTGTGGTCAGAAGGGATACTGTCATACCCAAACCCAAGGCCGGGGAATGGTTTGGAGGAACCACATGGGTGACCATACCAGTCATGACTACACAGCCTCACCTGGCACTCAATCAGAACACATCACCCAAGCAACATACACATGGATTGCACACACATGCATGGGCACTCACCGGACAATGCTTCAAGATCTGGTAGGTCTCCCACTCCTCAGATCATTTCATCTGTGACAAAGGTACCAGCGACAGACTCATGTTCAGTGAGTTGGTCGTCCTCTGGTGGAGATCCACCGCCAGTCACCAGAGTAGAGGCATGATTGGAAGCCAGCTTGTTCTTTGCTCTGCGTTTCAGGTCATTCCACCGCTTGTAGCAATCATCAGCTGTGCGCCTCACAAATCCAAGGGCACTAATGTGGTCCGCGATGGTCTGCCAGTGGGCCCTACGTTGAGCAGGCGTATTCTTGCACCCTGCAGTCACCACCATTTCGCGGCTATGGGCCGAGACATAGCCCACAAGTGCATCTAGTTCTGCGTCATTGAAGCTAGGCTTCCTTGACGTGCCGGACTGTGTAGCCGTGTCTGGGGTCCCAGCCTGTAGTGCAAGAGCACCCTTCTTCTTCTTGGAAGGTGGTGCGGATCCTGAGTGGCTTACGCCACTCTGGTTGGTAGGAGCAGAAGCGCAGGTGGACTGGGTAATCGAAGTATGCAAAGGCACAATGACCATAGGTCTCAGTGCAGGCATTGGCTGCAGGGTGATGTTGGCCTGACCAACGTCGGTGTGATGGACTTGGACCGACACTGTCCGGCTGGGAGACTCGGAGCTGGGGTGGATTGAGCTGCAGCTGCCCCTGCAGCCTCCTCACCCAGGCTACTTGGGGCGGCAGATGACATTGCTGCCCCAGATCCACGTGGCCTGGTGACAGCAACTTTCACTGCCACACGTGGCTTAGACTTGGTGACCTGGAAGTCAGCCTGGGAGTCATTCTGTGCCGGTTCAGTTGACAAAATGGGCCGGTTTAACAAGGGCTGAGCTGGGAGGTTGTCAGCTAAATTTCCCACAACCATTGGGGGGGCATAGGTGGCCCCGATTGGTCCTCCACACACTGGGCTCTAGGGGCACCCTGCAAATCCTGGCCACCTTTGCCTCCCTTAATGCTTGGTCGCCTCCCAACCATGGCACTGATGTTGTTGTGCGTATGGGAGTTGCAGTAAACAATTTTCTTGGGCAATTGGGGTGAAAGGGGTAGGGTACTAGATGGAATTCATACTCTAGTGCTCTAGCAAGGCTGTCTGTGACCCCTGGGGGAAGATGACGGGTCACGCAATGCACAGGCACCCCAAAAACAAAAATAAACGTGCACGCAACCCCTGGTAGACCACGTGCGTGGAAAAATGAACCCGCACTACGCTGTGGCACCCAGAAACACAAAAATAAGCGTACACGTGATACACGCAGCCTACAATGACCTCTGAAGGGGTACGCGACACACGGGGGCAACCACAGTTGGAAAATACGTGCGCGACTCACCGTCTGCCTTGAAAAGGAATGTGAAAAAGATGCGCATGTGCGCGTTGGCAACACCCCCGCCAAAAGAAAAATTGAATGCTGTCTGAGGAAACAGGGAGTACGAACTGGAACCGTTGTGAAGTAATCACGTGTGAACCGACAAGTACAAGAATCACCCGCTCACTCTCCACAAAAAGCACGTACAAGAAAATGGCATCCTACGCGTACCTTTTAAACCAGCCCACATGTGTGACGTCACTTAGGCGCCTACGCACTACAGGGCTTTCCTCCGATCACACACAGTGACAACCGGATGTGCAGTTTTTTCACGTGTACATAAACATGCACCGTGTTGTGGGAAACGCCCGTGCACGTAATGTCACAGATGCGCTTACGCGCTAAGGGCCTTTCCTAAAATTTCAGGCTGATGTGCAATTTTTTCATGTGCCAAATCACTCAGTATCAAGCTGGCCACGCAACAACAGACGGAAGACCACGCTGCTGTTCAGAAGGCCATTTTCCTGCCCCCCAGAGCCCTGAGCACGCTCCCACCTGCCTTCTGCTGCTGCCTGCCTGCCTGCTGCCCACGTGCCCTGCTATTTGCTGCCTGCACGTCAGCCATCTGCAGGGGTGCAGTTGCTGTGACCACCCCTGCTGGAACTGAAGACTACCGACTGGGATACTATCGCTCCACAGCCCAGCCCCAGGACCCAGTTGCCCACCACACCTGCCTCTGGGGTTGCCATGCCGGACACAACACCATCTGGCACCACTGGCAACCCCCAGCCAGGGAGGCAGAGGGCCACCAACTTCAGTGCCAGTGAAGTTGGTGTCCTGGTAGAGCAAGTCCTGGGGCAGTATGATGCCTTCTTTGGAAGTTTGTGCGCCGACAATGAAGGACGGAAGAGGATCTGGATGGACATCATGACTGCCATCAACGAGGAGGGGGTGGCCGTCCGCGAGATCAAACATATCCGGAAGCGCTGGGAGGACTTCAGGTCCAGGACCCTCACCAAGGCCCGGCGCCTCTTGAAGGCAGCGGATGCCAAGGGATGCCGGGTCCACCTGACCAACAACCAAATGAGGGTCCTGAAACACATACGCCCAGTGCTCCACATCCAGGTTCTTGAGAGGCAGACCCGTATGGAGTCGAGCAGCGGTAAGTGTACATGCGTACTGATTGGACGCTGTGCGTGTTGTGGTGTGCCAGGAGTGTGCAGGTTGCACATATGTCTTTGTAGGGACATGTATGGATGCGTATGTACAGGGACGTGAACCTGCCACATGTAATTCCTCTCAAGTGTGAGACACATCGATGGTGTATGTGTTGGTATGCATGCTGTGCAAATGTATGTGTGGGTGCACACATGGATGCTGGTTCCTGCTGCATGTATCTGCGCTATGCACATGTGCATGTGTGTGTATTTGACAAGTGTGCAACTGTGATGCAACATGGATGCATCTGACACTGACATGTAGAAGGCTGAATGCCAGATGTGACTTGGATGGCGATCTCATCACTGCGACAGTTGGTGGAGATGTAAACATGCATGTAAATCTGGTGGCGTGTGTGCATGTGTTGTGTGCTCCCCGTGTTGCATGTGACGTCAGGCTCACCTTCGGCTGCTCGTGCTGTTGTTTGTGTATGGATGGCGTTGCCTGGTGTGATATTCCTGTTGATTTGCTCATGTGTGTGAGTTGAAATGACATGTGTGTTGGGGAGTGTGATGCCATGTCTGAAGTTTTACACTGCCACTCATGTAGAACTGTCATGTGTGTATCAGTCCATTGTACAGTGCCCTGATGCCTGTATTCTATCTCTCCCTGTCTGCAGCATCAACTGATGAAGAGGGCGGAGAGGGTGCTGTGGAGCAAAGCGGCAGGGATCCCACCACCAGCCGGAGACGCAAGGCACGGCTCCCCTCCCAGGTTGTCATCTCGTCAGGGAGTGTGGAGTCTGGTGCCGCGTCCCAGGCCACAGCTGCCGAGGGTAGGTCCAAGAGGCGGAGGTCGGAGCAGAAGGGGCAGCTGAGACCCCACAGGGTCCGACGGAGGAAGATGGCACAGAGTCATCCAGGTTGGTGGGGGGTTTGGTGGAGGAGGAGGCCGTGGAAGGGACACACATGGGGTCTGGAGGTGGGGATTCCACTGGTGCTAGCGGTGCAGTGCAGGGGTAGGGACAGGAGGCAGCAGAGGCCGCCGCGCAGGTGCCTGTGTGTAATCCTGTCCCCAATTCTGTGACTGCATCATCCTGCACCAGCAGGGACGCCTATGCCCCGACCCGTTTTCAGGGAGGGGATGAGCGCACAACAACTGGCCTTCCTCTCCCTGTGGACGTGGCAATCTGGGACCGGTTTCAGCCTGTCCTGGCTGGGATGGTGTTGCATCAACGGGGCATGCGAGGTGACCTGCAGTGTTTTCGTGAAAACACTGCAGGTCATCTCGGATGCCTCGTTGACCGCGTTGAACTACTGAGACGGGTCACCAGGGCTGGATTCCTCCGTATGCTGGACCTTCTTCTGACCCCCTCCTCACCTGACCCCCCATTGCGCCAGTAATCCTTCATGCCATTTTCCCACCCATGTATCACCTGGGTAACCTGTGGAGCTGCCTCTGACCCAGCGGCCAGGCTGGTGGAGGACACATCCCTGCCACCGTCGGGAGTCGGACGTCCAGCAGGGGTGGCCACCACAACAACTGCACCCCAGCCAGAGGAGGACGTGCAGGCAGCAAGAGCCAGGACACAGGCACAGCAGCAACAAGGTGGGAGCGATGATGGCTCGGGGCCATCAACATCCGAGGGGCAGGCATCCGCCACAGGGCAGGAGGACCCAGGATTGGGAGGGTCTTCTGTGTGGCAGCGGTTGGGCCAGGCTATAGGTGCGGAGCGGCGTCGGGCGGAAGAGGCACGGCTCACAATGGTCAGGGCGGAGAACTCCATGCGGAGGATGCTGAGGCGGGCCGAGTGCCTCGAGACAATTCGCAGGGAGTTGGAGTTGAACATGACATTGTCCCTGCGAACCCTCGGGCCATGGAAGAGGACCGCCTCCAGGACATAGAGCAGGAGTTCGATGATGCCCTGGCCCGGGAAATCGGAAAGTGAGCCATCAGACTAGCCCGCCGCCATTGTATATAGTTTTTAGTGTTAGGTTTCATTTTCGTTTTGCTTTATTTTGGGTTGATTGGACTATGCCCCACACTTCTGTATATAGTTATTTCTTAGGTAGTTTGTTTGATGGGTTTCATTTCTTTCGCTGGGCTCATGGACCCTTTGAACATTCGTTGTACATAGTTGAACATTGGATTTGTGAGATCTTATTTTTTTTTTATTCACCATGGATGAATGGATTTTACATTTTACGTTTCCTTTGGATTTGCTTTGGTGGACGGAGAGTTTGTACGAATTTTCTTTTGGATTTCTTTGGATTGGTTCTACATTTCATTTTAGTATGTTTTGGACATGCGTTTAATTTCATGTTTGACATTTTTTTATGCTTTCATTTTATTAGATTAGTTTTGTTCATAATACATTTTCATATTTTACTTCCATGTGTGGTATTCCCTCATTGGGTTCATGCATGTCAATAGGTGGGTTTACACAATCAATGGCACCGAGTGTGTGTGTGTGACGGACATGTGTTGATGTAAATAGTTGACTTTTGGTTTGTGTCATGAGATAGGCATGTCAGTGTGGGGTGGATTGGGTAATTCATTGCATCTCAAGACTGGGGTGGCATGTTGTGGGATTTTGGTGGACAAGAGGGCCATGATTGTGCATCTTTGTGACGTTTTGGGGGGGGGACATGAGTCGGGGCCTGCTGGCAGGTGCCCGTCACTGCTGGGGGGGTGCAGGGGGACATGAGTCGGGGCCTGCTGGCAGGTGCCCGTCACTGCTGAGGGGGTGCAGGGGGACATGAGTCGGGCCTGCTGGCAGGTGCCCGTCACTGCTGGCTGGGGTGCAGGGGGACATGAGTTGGGGCCTGCTGGCAGGTGCCCGTCACTGCTGGGGGGGTTGCAGGGGGACATGAGTCGGGGCCTGCTGGCAGGTGCCCGTCACTGCTGGGGGGGCGCAGGGGGACATGAGTCGGGGCCTGCTGGCAGGTGCACGTCACTGCTCGGGGGGTGGTGCAGGGGGACATGAATCGGGGCCTGCTGGCAAGTGCCCGTCACTGCTGGTTGGGTCCAGGGGGACATGAGTCGGGGCCTGCTGGCAGGTGCCTGTCACTGCTGGGTGGGGAGGTGCAGGGGGACATGAGTCGGTGCTTACTTGTGCATGGTGACATGTGGGCTGGCTGGGGGGCATGGCCAGGGTGGATGGGCTGCCTGCGGGGCATGGCCAGGAGTGCAGGTTAGTCCCCTGTGGTGTGGACTGCCTGCAGGCTCTGGGGAGGGTAGTGAGGGCTCACCTGGGAGGACACACACTGCCAATTCCCGTTGGGGCACCCCAGTCATACACGTACCCCGCTCGCCCAAGGCCTATCGCGTGTGAAACTCCAGCGAACCCCAGTAATACACGTACCCTGCTCGCACAGGGCCTATCGCGTGTGAAACTCCCTGCGAACCCCAGTCATACATGTACCCCGCTCGCCCAAGGCCTATCACGTGTGTAACTCCCCGCGAACCCCAGTCATACACGTACCCCACTCGCACAGGGCCTATCGCTTGTGAAACTCCCCGCGAACCCCAGTCATACACGTACTCCGCTCGCCCAAGGCCTATCGCGTGTGTAACTCCCCGTGAACCCCAGTCATACACGTACACCGCTCGTCAAAGCCCTATCGCGTGTGATAACTCCAGCGCACCCCAGGGATACATGTTCCCCGCTCGGCGATTGCAGTGTAGCGGCCCTGTAAGCTGGTCCAGGGTTGGCGTGACCCTTTGCGCTGCATTGGGGATTTCAATGGCTTTTCCTTGTGCAAGGGGCGTTCTTGGGGGCGTAACTGGCGCTGTGGGATGTTCACTGCGCAAGCGCTCATTATGGCTTGAAAATTCCATGAATACGCGGTGCGCCTGAATCCTGTTTAGCGCACACGGCTGGCGCACGCTCCCTCTCTGTGCTGCTCACGTGCGCTGCCTCTGCACTGAAATCTATGAATTACCCCCTTAATTATGTCGGACCCAGCTGCACTTTAGTAATTTGGTCATCGAGTGCAAAGCATAGAGTAATTTCAGATCGCCACCACACCCTCATGGTCTGGTCACCATTATGATTTTGTATCCAGGAGGAACAAGATCAATCAAAATAGGATGTGTGCCATCTTGTAACCATGACTCACTAATAAACCTTCAAATGCATCAGTGAAAATATGATCCTAAATTTCAACACAGTTCTACCCACTTTGTGCTTAGAGATGCTCCGGTGAAGTGTGGTGAATGGTGGCTTGAGATGGGTGGTGCGATGTCTGTGTGAAGTACGCTCGAGCTCCAGATAGAGATGATTGACTGATGGAAGGAACACCTGACTGAGAGTGGATGTGCTGGTGATATGCTGCAATACCTATGCATGCCACACGGGGAAGAAAAGTGAAAAGAACCCACCTTTCATCAAGATGTCTTTTGGACATTTTGCAGAGGGCCCTCCCCTCACAACACAGGCATAGTTTTAAATGCAAAATGTGCAAAGGATGAACTGAACTGCTGTTCATTTTGTCACCATGGGAGAGACACAAGATGAACTGTCTGCTACCCAGCTGCTACCCAGCTTGCATGTCCTTCCCTCAAGCAGTATTTTATCCCCCACACTTAAGTGCTAAGGTTGAGCATGTCTGCCCTATTTTCATAGGAATGCGTAATAGCCCAGTAGTTAAGCAGTTGTACCTTTTGCACTTTTTGGATTTCCACATGAGTCAATTACTATCGCCGCTTGAAGTCTCCTGTGGGAGCCACACCTGTTAAAACACGCCTTACAGGTCATATTTCAGAATTACTACGTGCATTACTACCTTCAGTTTTCCTGGAATACCCCATGCCTGGATATTGGAAAGCTTAACCCCTTAACTGCCTCTATTTTGCACTTAAGGGGATGATGCCTTTGGAGTGGAGGCAATATATTTAGCTTGGTGCACTGTGCTGGATTTGCTACTCAAACCATCACTAACCTATTCTGCCGCTCACTTACGAACTCATTCGTCCACCTCTCTCCCTCACTCCGTCCCTTCCTCCCTCAATCCCTCCCTCTCTCAGCTATTCACTCACTCACCTATCAACAAATTCGCTCCCTGCTCTACCAACTCACTCCCTGCCGTTATGTTCCTCTAATACCAGGATGGCACACATAAATAGTAAAAGGTGTGGTGTTTTTTTTTTTTAACCACACTCCATAATATATAAAAATGTGTCCATTTTTTAGAAGAGATACATACATGCCAACATTCTGTGACCAAAAATCTGTAGGAATCTTAAAGTTTCAAAAATAGTCAGTCGAGGAGGTAATGATAGGAATAGGGCGCGTCAGCAGCCCATTGTCATTGAATGAGCCCGCCGCCGCGGGTGCATTCAATGACAATGAGGCGCCTGCCACGCCTTCTGCCATCACGCCAGCTCGGGGGAGCCCTTGAAAGACTCACCAGAGTTGACGTGGTGGGGGGGCTAATGGCGCCTTTTGTGAAAGGCACTCGCGGCGGAGGGGCGCCTTTAGCCCACCGCCGTGGACGCCTTTTACATCAAAGGCCTGCATGCTGCGCCTTCTCCCGCTACGCCAGCTCGGGGAAGTCCTTGAAAGACTCCCCCGAGCTGGCGTGGTGGGGGGCTAATGGCGCCTTTGACCAAAAGGCACCCGCGGTGGAGGGGCGCTTTTAGCCCACCGCCGTGGGTGCCTTTGACATTAAAAGCCTGCATGCTGCGCCTTCTCCCGCTACGCCAGCTCGGGGAAGTCCTTGAAAAACTCCCCGAGTTGGCGTGGTGGGGGGCTAATGGCGCCTTTTGCCAAAGGCACCCGCGGCGGAAGGGTGCTTTTAGCCCACCGCCGTGGGTGCCTTTGACATTAAAAGCCTGCATGCTGCGCCTTCTCCCGCTACGCCAGCTCGGGGAAGTCCTTGAAAGACTCCCCGAGTTGGCGTGGTGGGGGGCTAATGGCGCCTTTTGTCAAAGGCACCCGCGGCGGAAGGGCGCTTTTAGCCCACCGCCGTGGGTGCCTTTGACATTAAAAGCCTGCATGCCGGGCATTCTCCCGGTGCGCCAGCTCGGGGGAGCCCTTGAAAGACTCCCCGAGCTGGCGTGGTCAAAAAAAAAAAAATGTAAAAAAAAATTTTTTTTTTTTTTTTTTACAAAAAAAAATCGGTATTTCATGTCAAAAAATCGGTAGGCGGTAGGACTGCTTAAAAAGCGGTATCCTACCGCCTAAATCGGTAGGGTTGGCAAGTATGGAGATATTTTGAATGCATGACTAGGGAAGCAGCCATTTTGTTTTTTTCCCACCGCTGGCCACCTCATGATGTCGCGCTTCGCCGTGTTGGAGCTTCATGTCCGCACTCTTATTTACAGGAGGGTCCAAGCTTTCCATGAAGTTAAAATACTGGCGGGTATCAAGAGTTCTTCGATAACTCGTGGAGACAGGAGGGCCTTTAATTGGAAAAGCAATGAGCGCGGCATGACTTCAAAGGGCTTCTCAAGGTGATTTTTAAATGGCAATAATGAACGTGGCCTTTGATTTGAAGTTGCTCTGAGCAATGAAGGACGGAGGTCAATTTCAGTTCAGCGCAGCTGGTAAAGAATAGCTGCTACTTGAAAATGCAGAAGGAGCTAGTTATCGGAGAAAATGTAGTGATTATTAATTAATTCGCATATCTTTGTAATGGTTTTCTATGGGGACATTACTTTAAAGGAACGGTGTAACAAACATAATGTTGAAACTTTCTTTAACTATTGAGGCACTGTGAAGCGGCTCTGCCCACAGTTGGCGGGATCCAAAACACCAAGGAATAAATACCGCCCACCACGAAAGATAAAAGTAGGTAGGAATACATGGTCTAATTTTGGTCTATTGAGTGGGGGTGCAGGGGAATCAAAGAGTGCGAGGGCATGGGAGTGCGAGGGAGCAGGTGGATATTGAAAAAGTTGGAGGAGATCAGTTTATGATCTTGTAAATGTGTTACTTAAATGTTCAGACCACAAAAGTGATGGGTGGAAGGTTTCGAATGAACCTAAACCACTGGCAATTGCTCTGGGCAACCTTCCACACCACTGTTTTTTAGCCCGTCTGCGCCATTGAAAAAGTGGACCAGCCATGTGCAAATCAGTCAGCAGCTGCCGCCAACGAAGGTAGCAGCCCAGCCCGAAATGCTAGGCCAGGTCCCCTCTGCACAGAAAACCAAGCAACCCCAGACATGTTTCGGCCTTGTTGGACCTCCTCAGTGAGGTGCAGCCTGGTTCCCTATGGCGCAGCGAGCAAGGGACCCACGTCTGGGCATACCCTCTCTCACAAGGAGAAACAAACTGACCACAAAAGTGATGGTTGGAAGGTTTCGAATTAATCTAAACCACTAGCAATTGCTCTGGGCAACCTTCCACACCACTGTTTTTTAGCCCGTCTGCGCCATTGCAAAAGTGGACCAGCCATGTGCAAATCAGTCAGCAGCTGCCGCCACCGAAGGTAGCAGCCCAGCACGAACTGCTAGGCCAGGTCCCCTCAGCAGAGAAAACCAAGCAACCCCAGACATGTTTCGGCCTTGTTGGACCTCCTCCTTTATGTTTTCGTAAAGTCACCCGAGTGGGACGGGTATGTCCAGACGTGGGTCCCGAGTCTGCCGGGCCTAGAGACCTAAGCTACTCCTCACTGGTGATGCCCAACAAGGCTGAAACATATCTGGGGATGCTTGTGGTCTCGTGCAGAAGGGATGTGACCTAGCAGTTCGGGCTGGACTTCCCCTTTTGGGGTGGGGCCAAGCCTGATTTGCATATGGTCTTTCCCCTTCTGTAATGGCTTGGCAGGCGAAGAACGATGGTCTGGAGGGTTGCCCTGAGCAATGCCAGTGGCTAAGATTCAGTCTAAACCTTCCAGCCATCACCTCTTTGTTTTTGCTTTGTCACCCCGAGTGGGACGGGTATGCCCAGACGTGGGTCCCGTGCCTGCTGGGCCTAGAGACCCAAGCTACTCCTCACTGATGAGCCCCAACAAGGGTGAAACATGTTTGGGGATGCTTGTGGTCTCGTGCAGAAGGGATGTGACCTAGCAGTTCGGGCTGGACTTCCCCTTTTGGGGTGGGGCCAAGCCTGATTTGCATATGGTGTTTCCCCTTCTGTAATGGCTTGGCAGGCGAAGAATGATGGTCTGGAGGGTTGCCCCGAGCAATGCCAGTGGTTAAGATTCAGTCTAAACCTTCCAGCCATCACCTCTTTGTTTTTGCTTTGTCACCCCGAGTGGGACGGGTATGCCCAGACGTGGGTCCCGTGCCTGCTGGGCCTAGAGACCCAAGCTACTCCTCACTGATGAGCCCCAACAAGGGTGAAACATGTTTGGGGATGCTTGTGGTCTCGTGCAGAAGGGATGTGACCTAGCAGTTCGGGCTGGACTTCCCCTTTTGGGGTGGGGCCAACCCTGATTTGCATATGGTCTTTCCCCTTCTGTAATGGCTTGGCAGGCGAAGAACGATGGTTTGGAGGGTTGCCCCGAGCAATGCCAGTGGCTAAGATTCAGTCTAAACCTTCCAGCCATCACCTCTTTGTTTTTACTTAAATGTTCACCCATAAAGAGCATTGAAAAATAATAGTTTAATTGGAAAAAAATGTACTGATTAAAAGCACATGTGCTTTTACCTTTCCTTCACCCGTATTTTTATCCAGCAACTCCTTAGTTTCAGACGTTTGCAGTGGTGAAACACGCACACACACCACACACACCCAAACCCTCTGGTGTTCATTGATACCCCCTCTCTTCTTCATGTTATACCGGCATTCGTCCTTCACAGGCCCAGGTCATCCTTGTGAGCACTCCTGGTTATATGTGAGCTGTCAATAACTGGATTCTGAGTTTCCCCTCAGAGCCAACTTTCCATGATTGGTGCTGTGCCAGGACTTCAGTGGCCAGCTGTAGTGGCGTGCGCTCCATCATCTTCGTCGAGCGGGGCAAATCCTGCTGTGTGACCATCAAGTATTCAGACTCTTCCTCAGGAGTCTTTTTCTTGGCCAAATGGTGAGTGGGCAGTTGGTGTTCTGCTCCGGTTCCTTGGTGTGTAGTGTGTTCAGCCTTCCCTCACAAGCTTTGGAAATCTTGCTTCCTCTACACTGAGTGAGGAGCAAACCATTGGAGTCAAGATTCGGTAGGAGGTGGGAATTACAACAGCAGTGCTGTGATGACACCCCCTCCCACCACATACAAGGTTCTATTTCAACATTTGTGTGTGTCCCACCTGGGGTCCCCGACCAGTGCATGAAGAACTTGCATGGCCTCTGAGCACTGCACAGATGTGGGTCCCGGCCTGTTGTGCATAAAGACCCAAGCTACTCCTCACTGATGAAGTCCAATGAGGCCGGAACATGTCTGGGGATGCATGTGGTCTTGTGCCGGACGATGTGTCCTAACAGTTCAGGCTGGACTGCCCCTTTGGGGGGTGGGACCAAGTCTGATTTTCATATGGCTTTCCCCTTCATGGAATGGCCTGGCAGGTGAAGAACGATGGTCTGGAGGGTTGCCCAAAGCAATTGCCAGAGTTGTAAGATTGATTCTAAACCTTCCAGCCATAACCTCTTTGTTACTGGCTACATTGGACAGGATCACTAGGTATCCTTAGAGCAGGGTCCTCAATCTCGGTCCTACGATTTACAAAATGAGTTGCTTAGCCTTGATGGCAGGCATCTTGTGTGGGACAATATGATACAGAGACGTAGGTTTGCAATATCCTGGTTATTGGCCTGAACTCTGACTCTTAGACATAAAAGCAAGTCCCTCTATGTGGGAGACTTTCATCATACCTATTTCCCTAAACTACATGCATTGAAATAATCTATGCCAGATAATAGCAGTCGGGGAAGCAGACAACTGCAATTTAAATTTTCACATACTCCACACAACTGCTTTCTTTCTGCCTCAACGGCAAGCTTACTCAAGGTCATATGCAGATCAGGGACATGTGCCATCAAGGAAATAGCCTGCAAGAAGCAGGCCCACATTCAATCCTGCATCTCTGGAGCCACTAACAACAGGGCTGAACCTTTAAAAATCTGCAAGGAACTGACCAATCCACTTGCAGTTTCCAACTCTCTCCTTCCTTGCAAAGCTCTCTGCACTGCCTTGACCTCCAATTTCACATCCAAAATGCCGGACATCCTGTCCTCGCTCTCCTCCACCCCATCTCCTCTACCACACCTGCTGCCGGGCCTTCCTTGGCCCCCCTCCTCTAGCCTCCCTCACTCTCCTCCCTCCTGCCCATTGCACTGGATTAGGTCTCTAAGATGCTCCGCTCGATGAAGGCCTCCACAAAACAGGTGACCCCCTGCTCCTCCAGAACCACTAAGGACAACATCTCTTCTCTTGCCCTGGCTCTTGCTGACTTCTGTAACTACTCCTTCACCACTGACTCTTTCCCTCTATCCCTCAAGCACTCCCTTGTGCACCCTCTCTTAAAAAGTAATATGCTGATCCCTCCTGCCCAGCTAACTATCGTCCTATCTCTACTACCCCCTTCCTGGGTAAACTCTTGGAGAAGATGGTCCTCCTCCAACTGATCCTCCACAATGATGTTGTTTGTGCCTTCATAACCATCAATCTGGATTCTGGGCTTCCCAAGGCATGAAAACTGCTCTCCTGAACACCCATGAAATCATGCTTGCAAATCTTGACTCAAACTCTCCTGCTGTTCTCATTCTCCTCGATCTCTCCTTTACCTTTGAGACCGTCAAGCAATCTATCCTCATAAAACTACTCCATGACACCCTCAGCATCACTGACCGGGCACTGGATTGACTGACCTCTTTCCTCACTAACTGCCCTTCTCAGTTGCAACTGGGCCCTTTCTCCTCCACCGCCACCCTCTCTAACTGTAGCAATCCTCAGGGCTCTATCCTATCTGCATGGCTCTTCAATATCTATCTCACCCCTCTCGCTCACCTGATCTTCTCCTTCTGTCCTAATTTCCAGTGTTATACCGGTGACACACAGCTGTCCTTCAAATGTCCCTCTGCTTCCCTCTCTCCCTCCTCTCTTATTCCTGATTGTCTGTCTGCCACCAGTGTCTTCTTTTCCTCCTACCCTCTGGCCACCCTCTTTGGGCCCTCTACCCCCACCATCTTGTGAGGCCAAAAACCTCAGACTCATCTTCGACTCTATCTCCTTCACCCCTCATATCATGGACCTTACGAAGAAGTCTCACTTCCAGCTCCACTTCCTCAGAGGCATTCTTCCTTTTCTCACCTTCCCCCAGAAGCACAATGTCTCCAGAGCTCTGGTCCTCTCCAGGCTGCACTACTGCAACAGCCTCTTCCTCAATCTCCCCCTTTCCTCCCTTTGCCCCCTCCATCTAATCCAGAATAGGGCTGCAAGAATTATCCTTGGCCTCAAGCCCAGGGACCATGTCTCTCTAGCCCTAAAATCTCTCCACTGGCTCCCGGTGGCTGCAAGGATCAAATTCAAGACTCTCTGCATCATCCAAAAGTCCTTCTGGGGCCTGGGACCACACTATCTCCAACGTTCCCTCCCTAAATACTCCCCTGTTATAGCCCTAGGGCCCTCTAACTCCAACTCTCTGACTGTCAAACGCTTCTCCAAGCAGAGAGTGGGGGCAGGCCTCTCTTCTTGACTGGTGCCTCCCTCTGGAACAGCCTCCCTGACTCTCTCAGACTTAAGCGGGACCTCCTTAAATTCAAAACTCTGCTCTTCTCTACCTCTTTCCCTTCCCTGCTAATCCCCCACTGCCACTGTGACCGGTGACATGAACCTCATGAATCTCACAGGATCCCAGGCCCTTCTTATCAGTCAATACCAGCACCCCTCCCCCCCCACTGCACTGCCCTGCTGGCCCCTGCTTGGTGGCTCCACTTCCCATCCTTGAGAGTGGCCTGTACTAGCACTTAGCCTGAGGTTCTCCTCCTTGGCTCCCCTAAGCACTTCCCACCTGGCCCTCCTACAGCACTTGTCCACTCTTCTGCTCCTCCTTCCATCCCCATCCCCAGCACTTCTCCTCAATGCACTTGCACGTCCGAATGCCACAAGGCCTAGTAGGACGACAACTGTGTATTTACTGTTTTGCCATTTTTATTATTTTCCCTTCTTCCCTTATCATTTAGCCTTGTGGTGCTTTGAAACACAATTCTGTTGTATAAAGTGCCTTACAAATGCTCAATAAAATAAAAACATTTAAAAAAAGTCTTTCTTCCAACTAGTCCTGCAACTAATGTCACCTCCAACTCCAGATTTCCACTTTCTTTCAAATACATACGCAGTCCTGTTTTTTCCTGATACTGGAGTAGTTGGCCTACCATCACTTTAACAATCCAGGCATACTAATGTGCACCTCCATTTTTTTCTCCTCCAACTCCAGACAACGGATTTCTCTGACACCACCTCTAAAATCTATCACCTCTAACTCCAGACAACGTCTTCAATGACAGTTTGCACGCTTCAGTCATGCTACCACTCATTCACTACTCCAGTGATTCTCTCGTGAATCTGTCAAAAGACATTCATCTTCTGAAAGAATCCAACAGCAATGTTTTACGCAAACCCTACATCAACACCCCCAGTTGCACTTTAAAATGTCCAATTTCATTCAGCTACAAGAGGCTCTTTATCTGGGGGTGTTTTCCACTGAAAGTTCAGTAATTTCTTTGACTGTGATTTCTAATGCCTGGAAAGTACGGAGGCAGTGAAAACATCTCCTGTCAGACATCGGCTTGATTAGCAGTAATGTGAGAAATGTAAGTTAGAGGGCACGGTATACATTGTGGAAAACATTATATTAATAGTGTGCCTTAGTTTCGGTGTGAATGGAAAGGGCATGTGGCTCACAAAACCTCTACAATTGCAATTACTTAGACCACATATCATTTAGATGTCGATCCTCACTCTCATTCGTTCTCGGAAGCAACCTTCCATAATTAATACAATCAACATTTTAAATGTGTTTAAGATTTAAGATATCATTTTCCTAGTATTTTAAATTCACAAAACATAAATAGATATCTCATAATAGTTCTTCAATCAAACGTCCACACAATTAACATGTATAATATAAGTAATTTCTAACAAAAAAAAGAAAGGAATAGTTAATTTCATACATAAGTGTCAAAGAATTAAAAACGAATGTGTAGTTCTTTTTAACTAGACAGATATACAAACACTAGCTAACAAATCTTCTTACAGTATGTTAGTTGCTGTCAATGGTTTCAGACTTAGGGGTAATTCATAGAATTTAGCGCACAAGTGGCGCACGCGGCTGGCGCACAGTGTGCGCGTGCGAATCTCTGCGCCAGCCACGTGCGCTAAAATCCATTTCTGCGCACAGCGTATTCATGGATTTTAGCTACCAAAACGAGCCGTGGCGCACAGTGGCGCAGCGACCCTGCAGCAGCACCAGTTATGCCCCCAAGAACGCACCTTGCGCAGGGCAAAGCCATCAAAATCCCCAATCCAGCGCAAAGGCCTGCGCTAATCCTGTACCAGCACGGCAAGTGGGGTACGTGTATTACTGGGGTTCGCAGGAAGTTTCACACGCGATTGGCCCTGTGCGAGCGGGGTATGCGTATTACTGGGGTTCGTGTGAAGTTTCACAACGCGATTCCAGCAGGGTTCGCGTATTTCAGGGGTGCGCGGGAAGTTTCACACACGATTTCAGCAGGGTATGTGTATTTCAGGGGTGCGCGGGAAGTTTTACACGCGATTGGCCTGGGTACGTGCATTTCAGGGGTGCGCGGGAGGTTTTACACACGATTGGCCTGGGTATGTGTATTTCAGGGGTGCGCGGGAAGTTTTACACGCGATTGGCCTGGGTATGTGTATTTCAGGGGTGTGCAGGAAGTTTTACACGCGATTGGCCTGGGTATGTGTATTTCAGGGGGGCGTGGGAAGTTTTATACGCGATTGGCCTGGGTACGTGTATTTCAGGGGTGCGCGGGAAGTTTCACACGCGATTTCAGCAGGGTACGTGTATTTCAGGGGTGCGCAGGAAGTTTTACACGCGATTGGCCTGGGTACGTGTATTTCAGGGGTGCGCAGGAAGTTTTACACGCGATTTCAGCAGGGTACGTGTATTTCAGGGGTGCGCGGGAAGTTTCACACGTGATTTCAGCAGGGTATGTGTATTTCAGGGGTGCGCGGGAAGTTTTACACGTGATTGGCCTGGGTACGTGTATTTCAGGGGTGCGCGGGAAGTTTTACACGCGATTTTGCTGTCAGAGCGGGGAACACATATTTCGGGGGCGCGCGGGGAGTCCTACACGTGAATTGGCAGTGTGGGTCCTCCCAAGTGTCCCCTCTACCACCTCCACGGCCCCTGCAGGCAGCCCACACCACAGGGGACTACCCTGCACCCCTGGTCATGTCCCCCAGCACCCCCACCCCCACAGCAGTGAGGGGCACCTGCAAGCAGGCCCCGACACATGTCCCCCTGCACCCCCACCCCCCGAGCATTGACAGGCACCTGCCAGCAGGCCCCAACACATGTCCCCCAGCACCCCCACCCCCCAGCAGTGAGGGGCACCTGCCAGCAGGCCCTGACACTTGTCCCCCTGCACCCCCATCCCCCCAGCATTGACAGGCACCTGCCAGCAGGCCCTGAAACATGTCCCCCAGCCCCCGCACTCCCCCAGCAGTGAGGGGCACCTGCCAGCAGGCCCGACACATGTCCCCCTGCACCCCCACCCCCCAGCATTGACAGGCACCTGCCAGCAGGCCCCGACACATGTCCGCCTACATGCCCACCCCTCCAGCATTGACAGACACCTGCAAGCAGGCCCCAACACATGTCCCCCAGCCCCCCACGCCCCTAGCATTGACAGGCACCTGCCTACAGGCCCCGACACATGTCCCCCAGCCCCCTCATCCCCCCAGCAGTGAGGGGCACCTGCCAGGATGCCCCGATACATGTCCCCCTGCACCCCCACCCCCCCAGCATTGACAGGCACCTGCCAGCAGGCCCCGACACATGTCCGCCTGCTCCCCCACCCCCCCCAGCATTGACAGGCACCTGCAAGCAGGCCCCGACACATGTCCCCCAGCCCCCCACACCCCTAGCATTGACAGGCACCTGCCTACAGGCCCCGACACATGTCCCCCAGCCCCCTCATCCCCCAAGCAGTGAGGGGCACCTGCCAGGATGCCCCGATACATGTCCCCCTGCACCCCCACCCCCCCAGCATTGACAGGCACCTACCAGCAGGCCCCGACACATGTCCGCCTGCTCCCCCACCCCCCCCCCCAGCATTGACAGGCACCTGCAAGCAGGCCCCGACACATGTCCCCCAGCACCCCCATCCCCCAGCAGTGAGGGGCACCTGCCAGCAGGCCCCGACACATGTCCCCCTGCACCCCCACCCCCCAGCATTGACAGGCACCTGCCAGCAGGTCCTGACACATGTCCGCCTGCACCCCCACCCCCCCAGCATTGACAGACACCTGCAAGCAGGCCCCGACACATGTCCCCCAGCACCCCCACCCCCCAGCATTGACAGACACCTGCAAGCAGGCCCCGACACATGTCCCCCAGCACCCCCACCCCCCAGCAGTGAGGGGCACCTGCCAGCAGGCCCCGACACATGTCCCCTAGCCAACATGTCATCACAATCTAGATCCCGGGCTCTTATGGCCACCCAAATCCCACCCCACGCCATCCCAGTCCAAACACCCAACCAAGCTTTACATCCACTCCAAATTGAAATCCCCATTACATGATAGATCACAAATAAGCAGTATGCGCATGAGTACAAGTCTGTCAGACCCACACAATGGCAAAACATGACTGAGAAAACCCACATTGTGACATGCATGAAACCAATGAGAGAAGACCACACATTGAAGTAAGAAACAAAAATGTATTCAAGTCAAAATGAAGGGAATGAAATCAAAACTCACAATAATGCCAATAATAATTAAAATGCAGCATGTCCCAAAAAATGATAAATAAATAAAATGCGAATCCAAATTAATCCAAATGAAAATGTGTCCAAAGTCACCGTCCAACAAAGCAAAGCCAAAGGGAAAGAAAAGCGTAATATCCATTGCTCCATGGTGAAGAAAAAAAAAGATGAAGGAGAAAAATCCACTGTAAAACTATGTACAAATAGCAAATCCAGGGTCCATGAGCCCAACGACATAAATGAAACCTACAATGAAACCTACCTAATTACTAACTATATACAAACATGTTGGGCATAGTCCATGCGCCCCAAATGAAAGAAAAAAGAAATGAAACTTAACACTAATGAACTATATACAATGGCGGCGGGCAAGTCCAACGGCTCACTTGTTGATGTCATGGGCCAGGGCATCATCGAACTCCTGTTCAATGTCTTGGAGGCGGGCCTGTTCTCTGGCCCCGAGGTCTTGCAGGGATAACCCCATGTCCACCTCCAACTTCCTGCGAATTCCCTCAAAGCACTCAGCCCGCCTCAGCGCCCTGCGCATGGAGTTCTCTGCCCTGACCATTGTGAGCCGTGCCTCCTCCACCCTCCGCCGCTCCGCACCTATCTGCTGGCCCAACCGCTGCCACACGGAAGACACTCCCATTCCAGGGTCCTCCTGCCCTCCGGCCGATGCCTGCCCCTCTGATGTAGATGGCCCCGAGCCATGATGCCACCCATGTTGACCCTGCCGCTGCCTCAGACGCAACTGCCTCTGCCAGCACGACGGCATCCAGGCTGATGGAATCCACCGATGCCGTCGTGCACGTGCCCTGCCTGATGATGCCGGCACATCCTCCATCTGCTGGGGTCCAGTTGCTGTGGTGTCCACCCCTGCTGGACCTCCGACTCCCGGCTGTGGCAGGGATGGGAACCCCACCGAGCTGGCTGCGTTGGTCAGGGCAGGTCCACAGGGGGCCCTGGTGGCATCTGGGCCGGAAGACGGCATGGAGAATGACTGGCGCATACTTCGCTTGAACACGGGACGCGGCAATGATATTTGCAGTTGGGATTGATCCCCGTTATTACACTTCCAGTAATGATCAAGAGACATAAAGTTGGCCCTGATTTGAGAAAGGCACCTTGCTGAAACACGGGTAATCCATAGGGCAGATCAATTAAACTTCCTTATCACACAACAGCAATTGGACTCAGTCTCCAGCTTTTTTTTTTTTTCTGGCGCAGTAACAAGGAGTGACCACAGCAGCCTGGTTTCCTAATTAAACGACTGGCGCATAGTCTCCACAGAGGAGGAGAGGGCCGCCAGAGTGGCCGACACATGTATAAAACCCCCGACCATGGACACTCCCAACTGGGCCACGTTGGCACGCTGCTCTTCGTGATGACGTGCGTGCTCCCCCCGGGAAGCACGCACGTCATCACGAATGTCACACGTGCGCAACGCAACACCAATCAGGACCTTCTCCATACGGCCAGGGGTCCCCTCATCCGCAGGTAGAGGAGTGTCAGATGACATGGACATCCACCCTACCTGTGGACGGGCCTGGGATGGGGCAACCCTGCTGGTGCCTGGTGGTGCAGTCACAGTGTCAGGGACAGTGACATGCACAGGCCCCTCCACGGCGACCTGTGCTGCCTCCTGCCCCTGCCCCTGCCCCTGGACTGCACCACTTGCACCAGTGGTACCACCCCCACCAGGCCCCATGTGCGGCTCAGTAGCAGCCTCCTCCTCCTCTGTGGAAACCACCAACCTGGATGGCTCCACACCGTCTTCCGCCGTTGCAAGCCCCTGTGGGGGCTCACCCACCCCTTCCGCTGCAGCCATAGTGGCAGACGCAGCACCAGTCCCCTCACTCCCGGACGATGATAAATTCTGGGAGGGTGACTGGGCCTTGCGTCGCCGGCCGGTGGGGCATTCCCTGCCGCTTTGCTCCACAGCGCCGTCTCCGCCCTCTTGATCACTTGCCGCTGTGTAGAGGGATACATAGAACACAAGCATCAGGGTAATGTACAATGGTCCCCTAGACAGGAAGCAATAGCAGATGAGTGGCACTGTCAAACATCACTTCCATCATGTCCCTCCACAACACATGGTTCAGTGCAGGCAAAACACATGCAGTAACAGGCATGGCACATGCAATGAACATTAGCATACATGTCCAAGGGACTCTTGAAACATACAATGCTGGTTTGAAACTCACATGCATCATGGGTCATGCCTATCACATGCACACACTGCACCGTAGTTTCATCCATCTGGCCTCGTACACCCCAGACACAGTTGATACAAGAATGAGTAGGCTGCATCAGTGAATCTGAACATTGTCACAGACATGTGTCATGCATCCATGGCATTTACAAGTCACAGACACGCAAGTCAGACACACAGACATGGACACCATACATGTCCATGACCGCATCACCCATCTCTCACACCCCATCCATGTCCAATAACAGAGACAGGCATGCATTAATGTGTGCATTCTGCATGCTGCTCCGCATGTTGCATTGTAACACATGCACCTACCATGTGGTTCACACATTACTGGTCTCACATGCATGACCATGATGTCCCTGCACACACACATACGTACATGGCCTATGTCAGACATACAGGCAAGTATCAGACAACCAGCACCCTGCAACATGCCCTGTCTCACACAGCAATGCTTGGCCACTTACCGCTCAACTCCAGACGGATCTGCCTCTGAAGAATCTGGGCGTGGAGCGCTGGGGCTATGCGTTCCAGGACCCTCATCTGGATGGTACTCATGCTGCCCCGGCCCCCCTCCATGAGGTGCCGGGCCTTCATGAGGGTCCTGGACCTCAAGTCCTCCCAGTGCTTCTTGACTTGCTTGATGTTGCGGGTTGCCACCCCCTCCGCGTTGATGGCAACCACAAAGTCGTCCCAGATCCTATCCTGTCCTTCCTTGTTGGTGCGTGATGTTCCGAAGAGGGCATCATAATGCCCCAGGACATGCTCCACCAGGACACCAACTACCTTCTGACTGAAGCTGGTGGCCCTCTGCCCCTCTGGCTGGGGGTCGCCAGTGGTCTCAGATGGTGTTTGCCCCGACATGGCGATCCCCGAGGCAGGCGTGGGTGGGCAACTGGGTCCTGGGGCTGGGCTGTGGAGCGATGGTATCCCAGTCGGGAGTCTTCTGTTCCAGCAGGGGTGGACACAGCAACTGGACCCCTGCAGATGGCTGATGTGCAGGCACCAAATAGCAGGGCACGTGGGCAGCAGGCAGTCAGGCAGCAGCAGATGGCAGGTGGGAGCGTGCTCAGGGTTCTGGGGGGCAGGAAAATGGCCTTCAAGGCAGGAGCGTGGTCTCCCATGTGTTTTCGCGTGGACAGCTTGATACGGAGTGATTTGGCATGTGAAAAAATTGCACGTCAGTGTGTAATTCGAGGAAAGGCCCTTAGCGCGTAAGCGCGTCAGCGATTTCATTGGACCAAAGGGCCTTCACGCGTAAGCGCTTCTGTGACGTGACGCGCGCGGGTGTTTCCCTCAGCATGGGTTAATGGTGAGCAGGGCCAGCAGTTCGCTGTACGTGCCTTTCGTGGAGACCGACGTGTGTTGCTGCTTCGTGTTGTTTCGCACACCATCACAACTTCACAGCTATCAAGGACGTATCTCTTCTTTTGGCGGGGGTATTGGCTACGCGTGTTTTTCTGCATCGCGCTAGTCAGACGGTGAGTCGCGCACGCTATTTTTCCCACTGCGGGTGCCCCTGTGTATCGCACCGTTTTTGATGTCATAGTAGCCTGTGTGTCCCACGCGTACGCGGTTTTCGTGTTACTGGGTGCCACTGCGTACTGCGGGAGGTTGATTCCATGCACGTAGGCTGCAGGGTTGCGTGCATGGTTTTCCAGCAGTTTTGGGGTGCCTCAGCGTTGCGTGACCCATCACGACATCACCGGGGTCACATACAGCCTTGCAGGTGCATGGGGGCTGTTAACATCTTGCTTCCCACCCCCTTCACCCAATTGCCCAGGTCAATTGTGGTGTACACCTCCCATTGGCACTACTCCATCTGTGCCGACACTACTACATCTGTGCCATGGTTGGGAGGACACCAAAGGTGAGGGGCGCCTCAGCTGGGCGTCCTCCTCGTGGCGGGCATGGTCAGGGACGTGGCCGGGGTGACCAGGGAGTAGGGGGACTCCAGGGTGTCCAGGGCAGCCGCAGAGAGGGAAGAGGCAGGGGTGCACCACTTGAGCACAATGTCGTGCCATGTGTCGGTGCAGTCATGCCACCACCCCCTGTGGTTCCGGGAGATGCAGCTTCTGCATCTGGCACTGGCACCCGTGTGACCCCGGCAGTCCGTTCTATCGACTGCCACGGGCCCAAGGGTAGTGGTAGCTGCAGGTGCAGCTGTGGACACCGCCATCCAGGCTCAGGGTCTACCAGCACCGCCTGCGTTGGCACTTGAGGAGCCCTTGGAAGATTTCCAACAGGCCAGGAGGGAAACCGTAGGGGCACGCAGGGCTGCCCTGACCAAGACACGTGTCCCTGGGGCAGTTATGTCATCTGCTGCCCCAAACAGCCGGATGTTGGCAAGTGCAGGGGCAGATGCACCCAACAACACCCCGGTTGTGAGTCTGCCAACCAGGACAGTTGCGGTCAATGACCCTGCCACAGTGGATGTTGCTGCGAAGGGTCCATTAGAGGGCACCCAGCTGCCACTGACAGAAGTCAGGCCTTTGATCGTCCCTCCACCTGTCACTCCCTTGGCTCAATCCACCGAACCCACTGGCCATACTGGTCAGGGCGGCATTAGCCAGCCAGGGTCTGAGCCACAATCCAAGAGGAGGAAGGTTGCACCTGCAGCACAGGCTGGGACCTCACACACAGCCACAACCTCCTGCACGTCGAGGAAGAAGCCTTTCTGCAACCAGGAACTGGACTTCCTCGTGGGCTACGTGCGGGGCCACAGCTGTGACATGCTAGTGGGTGCCAACAGTCAGACTACGGCTGCCCAACGTGATACCCACTGGAAGCATGTTGCGGAACATGTCAGTGCATTCGGCCATGAGATGCGCACGGCACAAGAGTGCAAAAAGCGTTGAAATGACATCAAACGCAGCGCTAAGGCTAAGCGTGCCTCAAATTACAACTTGACTCTGATGACTGGCGGTGGGCCTGCACCAGAGGAGAAAGTCCTCACTCCGGTTGAGTCACTCGTTGCGGAGTTCATACCATCTGAATCGGTCGAAGGAGTGGGAGAGATGCCGGACTTTGATGCCCAGTCCAGTGAGTGTTGATGCGTGTTTGTTGAGGACGTGAGTGTTTTACTTGTGGGATGTGTTTTGCATGATTGCCATTACATGTGACGTGTACATGGTTCGGATGTGCAAGTAATGCAATGCTTCCGTGATGCATGTCTGCTCTGCTGGATGGTGGACATGTGGAGCAGACGGGGACTGTCCACATCAACACTATTGCACCCTACTCACATGCTGGTTATCAGTATGCCCCTCCAGTCCATGTTCCAGCTCACTGGCCCTTCTGCATGTAGCGTGGGGTGACCTTCCTTTCAGCCCAGGCACGATGTCATAGCATGACTGACGTGCATGTGTCCTCTGCCTGCATGCGGGTACTCCATGTAGGCATGCTCCCTTGCCCCTCCACCCCCCGCTCTGCACCTCAATTCCACCTTTGCACTGGTCTGCTTCAATATTGCCGTTGGGTACTTCCCTGTTAATGCATCCTGTGTACCTGCTAACTTCCCGCAACCAATCTGCCAGACATATGCTGTGTGGTACAGCCTTAGTACTTGATGCAGGGTATCTCACTTGTACTGTGCAGAGGTCAGATGCCCCGCAGGGACATGAGTGCCCATTCATGCTCCATGTGCATCGCACGCATGCCCCTATGTGTCCTTGACTGGATGATCACTGTAATACAAGTCCTGGGTGACATACATTGCATGGCATTTCATCAGCCTTCCCATGTCAACTGTGGCTCAGTACTGCGTTGCACACATGCTTAGGGTCTGACAATCTGGGTGGGTCACAGGCCTCAGCCTGTTTAATGGCCAATGACTCTCTCCAACTGGTGTAGTGTCTTCTTCACACGTGGGTGGCCTCCAGACGCTTCATTATGTGTCCTGCTTACTGTCCCATCATCATTTGCAGTGTTGTCACTTGACTCACATGAAGCTGTTGATGCTAGTCAACACTGCCTGTCAATGCACAGGTCTATGGTCAGCCTTTTGATACCATGCTAGGCATCCATGCTTTTGCACTTGGGAGGAGGGGTGCTTTGCTTGTAGATATGCTACCCATTGAATGCACATTGTACGTGATGCCTGAAGTTGACCTTGCACTGCCTTCACATTTTCTGACACACACCATGAAGTACTTGCACATGTAGGTAGTGAGTAACATACACATTGGCTGCACTGCATAGACCCACTTCAATGCAAACTGCCACCTTTCAAAAGGTCTGATCACAGAAGCAATTCCAAGTTGACCCAGCATGCATGCGAGGTTCTATTTTGTGTGTCACATGTCTGCCTGATGTTGTCGGTGTGTGTGTGTATTGTGTGCTTTTGACATGTGTAGTGACCTTTTTATCTCTATTTTTCAGATGATGACGCAATAGAGCCGGAGGATGGTGTTGTCATGCCAGGCACAGGGTTGGTATCACTACATCAACCCGGCACAAGTGGGGGTCGTGGGGTGGCAGGCCACGAAAAAACCCCCAAGTGCTACAGGCCATCTTGTCTCTGGCTGCCTATGAGCCCAGAGCTGATGACGACTCTGACGTCCATGTTGAGTTGGATGAGCATCAGGTCCACGTGTCAGGGGTGAGTGATTCTGATGTGGACACTCCTCTGTCCGCAACACCTGCACTGAGGGGTCAGACAGTCTTGGAACCTCCGCCCGTGGTGGATCGGGGCGCAGGGTCACCCTCCACACCAGTCACTGATGTGCCTGGGACATCACGTCGACGGGGGCATGTAGTCATGCAGCCGCGGGTGGTGCCAACACGACAAGGACACCCGGTCCTTGGGTCCCGCAGGGGTCAAGCCCAGCAACGCGGTCTACGCACGCAACCGATGTATACTGAGTGGGAGCAAGACATGACTGCCAATTCAGAATGGCAGGGGGCAGCAATGGAGAACATCGCTGAGAGCATGGAGCGTGTGGCCCGATCCGTGCTCCCCCCTGCTAGGCAGGTGCTTCTTCAGCAGCAGGCGGCACGGTCCACGGCCCGCTCGCTCAGGCTGGGCATGGCGGCCTCAGACAGGGCACGCCCGGCTGAAATGTTGTCTCTGCATCAAGCAATTGCTGCTCACGCAGAGGCACACATGGAGGCCCTGAGGGGGGAGTATGCTTCCCTCAAATCCACTCTGGGTGTCCTTCTGATGTCCCAGGGGGAGCGGTCAGAGGAGAGGTTTGCACAGCTTGAGCGTACCATCTCGGCTGAGATACAGGCTTGCTGGGAGGTGCAGCGGTTGTCCAGCCAGGCCTTGCAGGAGGAACTCCATGTTACATGTGCTACCTTGCAAGAGGAAGCACGTGTATCACGGGCGTTTCTGCATGCAGACCTACAAGTCATCGCCACACAGAACCAGGCTCACCCATCCGGCAGACTTGCTGCCGACGAGGGGCAAGCTGCGGCTAGGCGTGGCCAGGCTACTGTGCCACTTCCTCCTTTCCAGGATGAGCCAGACTCAGACGACCATCTATCTCCCACATAGGTCGGGGTGTGCAGGCGTTGAGCCCATGGAGTTTTTTTTTTTGGCTCAGCATCATCGCATGTGGGTGTTGAGCAGCACCCTGTACCTCCCCCCTCCTGGGTGCCCTCCCTGGGTCGTATGTGGCCATTTTTGATTTTTCTTTTAGTTTAGTTAGTTAAGTTTTCTGTTTTTCATAGTTAGTGTAATTAGTTAACATAGTTTAAAATTGCTTGTCTATTGTGCTTTCATGTGACAGTGTGGTGCTTTGTGGCTTTTGAAAGCATCCACTGTCTGTTCCAGCTGGGCCCTTCAAGCTTGTCTTGTGTATGTGTTTGCTGCGTGGGGTCCTTGACACACATATGCCACTCCTGCTTCCCTTATCCATGGGCTCGCAAGGATGGTTCGGTGTAACAGCTTATTACACAAGGGCTTTGGACTGTCATATCTGTGGCATGTCTGCTGCTGTGGAACTTGTGTTAACACCCCTAGTGGGGTTGATTGGGGTGTTATTGACCACTGTTATGCTTTTGCTAGATGGGGTGTTTCATGATTCATGTGTACATTCATTGCTATGCATTGTGTAGTATGTTTCTTATCTTTACTGTACATGTGCTTGTTGCAATTCATGCCGTAGATAGTGTGTTCCACACTTTGGCTGTGAAAGATGGACTGATGATGTGATTTCTGATGTACGTCTCTGACATGGTCCAGTGATGTGATGCCTGAAGAGACACACACAGATGAATCTAATGCATTAATTATGTGTTTCATGCCCTTTCTGCAGGGGGATGAGCCTCCAGACCACCTTTGCCAGCAGACATGGGCAATTGGACGTCTGAAATCTGGACACGTTTGCTGGTGCCCACATGCACATGTGTGTGCAGGCAGAGGCACAGGGATTGCAATCATACATCCTAAAACTGTTGACGTGTTTCAAGGGACTCCAGGCAAGGTGAGCAGCACAGGGGGTCACAAAACAGCAAACCTTCCACCAGGCCAGTTGCACATGCATGCTTAGTAGCAGCACTGAGGGTGAGCTTGGACGAATATTGGTGTTGAAGCGCACAATACAGCTCAGATGTGTTGGTGGACTCATGGCTAGTTGATTGTAAGGTTGGCTGGGGCACCTGCAGGGGCAGTGGCACATACCCTCCGGTCCACCATGGTCCATTGAGGCACTTGTATCACCCATGCAGTGTTCTGAGACATGGAAAGAAGCAGCTCACAGGGACAGACAGCAAGGGACAGACACGGGTGCAGTGCATTTCATTTCCATGTAGAATTTGAAACATGCACTGCCTACTTTATTTCGGTCATGGTGGAACACGACTTGTGCTGAAGTCATACCTTGCTATATGCGTCTGTCTGCTTACCCAGGGAACATTGCATGTTGTGTGAATCGTGACACATTGGTGTTCCATTTGCAACGCACCCACCGGCGCCTGACTTACTGCATTGACTGTGTATGAACCATCACAGGGGTAATGTTACGTATGGGTACGAAGCATCCACACCAGATTGTCTGTTTGTAGAGTAGTTTGTTACTTTGGGGCATATTTGGTGGTGTGTTTGTGCGTTATGGGCACGCACAGATTTTTAACTGTGGCTCTCTTTGCAGCATTGAAGTGCTCCTGTTACCGGACCTGAGAGTGCGCAGGCAGGAGGCCAGCACTCGCCCCAGAGATAAGTTTCTCTTTGACTTCCATTTCAGTGAATTGCTGCTATGTGCATGATGAACAAGTTTGGTATGATTGTGTATGTGTTAATGTGAGTACTACATTTTTGGGCATTCCCTACTTTCCCCTGTCAATCCTACTCCCCTCTCCTGCCCCTCATTCCGGTTATCCAGTATGCCAACGCCTGTCCCGACTGCATATACCTGACCCTCCTTCCCCACCAGGGTCTCAGAGGCCTGTGTGAGTTTGACCTTGCAGTCACCCAGACCACGGTGGGGGTGGTTGGTTCGTGCCACTCCTGCGCCTGTACACGGGAGCAGTGACAGTACACATCCGTTTGTGGTGCATCATTCTATGTTATGTACCACACATGGTACACATCCTGTTGTGACATTGTTTTACTGTGCTACCTTGGTTGTTACGTCATTGTGGTAGTACTTGGCCTTTGTGAGGTACTGCTACTTCAAGTCATCTACTGGAGGCTGTTCTGGTTAGTTTTTCTGCCTGCAGGCTTTTTGCTTGGCTTCTGCTTGGCTTCTGTGTTGGCCTGCTTTGAGTTCTCTTTGATGTAGTGTTTTTGCAAATCAAGGTGGACTCTGAGGGTGCAGGCAACCTTTTACACACAAGGTGGGAGATGGTGATCCTGTGGCCAGGTGAAATTCAAGGATGAAGGCTCCATAACACCGGTGCAGTTGTTCAGTGGGTCATGGTGATTTGTGAGGGTGGGGGGCGTGCTTTGTTGGTGATAGTTGACTTGCCCTGCAGTGTGATGGGCACCCTGACATAGTAATTGTGGTATCCTATGTACATGATGTGTTCTGCTGATCAATGCCTGTTCATGTGTTGTGTTTACCTTTCAGGTATGAGGGGATAGTTGTTTTTTGACATGCTGGGGTGTAGACATGGTGAATGTTCACATGTGATGTGTAGAGGACACTGATGGTCACTTGATTGCACATGCATATGTTGAGTGCATGTCCCTACTGACCCACACACTCACACTATAATGCACTGCATGTACAACCACCCTTCAATGTCCACGTGTACACTCTGTTTTCCTTCTGGTGCCCACTGTGTCCCTGCAGCACATGCCCTATGACCAATTGTGGATCCTGTACATGCCTAATTTGCTTTTTTATGTGGTTTGTCACTTAGATGTGATGCTCAGGGTGTGCATCACACACAATGGCTGTTAACTGTGCTGTGCACTGAGCAGTGTGTTGCAGGAGGTGGACACGGCACACCGAAGCTGCAGTGTTGATTTTGCAATGCATAATGTGCATGTAGACAGGCATTCATCGTTATGTTACAACTATGACGTTTGGAATGCATTTGGGTATGACTTATTTTGGGCGGGAGGTTGTTGGTCAGTCATTTCATCTGATTCCATGTCAGGCATCATTGTCTGATGCCAATTTACATTTTTCACATGGCAATGTGTACCTTATTGTTACTGTGTTTGCTTGCCATGTCATGTTGTGGTTTGGGAGGGTTTGAGTGACATACCAGTGATAGTCATGGCCTGTTTTACAGGTGTGTGTGATTCACACCTTGCAGGTGTGCCTTTTGGTCACACAGGATTGCTTGTGTTTAAGTAGCTAGGGATGCACACAATGTGGCACTTCCATGGCAACAATCTCAGGGTGGTAAGGTTGTGACAGTTGACTGTCTCTTTCTCATCATAGATTGTCACCTGGTATGTGCCAGGCCTGTGTGCACTCTGCAGGGGTGGGAGTTTAGGTGAAAAATGTGTCCACAAGCTGGGTCCGGGCTTCCTCGCCACATGCCCTATCCCCACCCATGGGCAGCGCCTGTGCCTGTGGTTGGGGATGTGGGGGCACCACCATGTCCACCGGTACGCCCTGCCCTATTGCAACATTGTGCAGGACACATGCTGCCACAATGATCCTGCACACTACTGAGGGTGCATAGAGTAGCTGCCCGCCAGAGCGGTCAAGGGAGCAGAAGCGTGACTTGAGCACTCCGAATGTGCGCTCCACTATGGCCCTGGTTGCAATATGGGCCGCGTTGTATCTTACCTGGGGTGGTGTGGTGGGGTTCCGGATTGGCGTCATCATGTGGTTGCTCAGAGGGTAGGCACTGTCTCCTGGAGAGGTGATAATGGTTGTGATTATTGGGGTTTGTGTATTTGTGTGTGTGTGTGTGACATGCATGCAGGTGCAAGGGAATTTGTACTCACCTAGGAGCCATGTGTCGCCATGCTGCCCAGCTTCCAGCGCCCAGCTCAGGGCGGACATTCTGTATATGAAACTGTCATGGGTGGAGCCAGGGTAGTTTGCATAGACAGAGGTGATGATTCCCTTTGCATCGCATACCACCTGTACATTGATGGAATGCCAGTGCTTGCGGTTTCGGTAGATGTCCTCAGTGGCCCTAGGTGGACGTAGGGCCACATGGGTGCAATCAATGGCACTGAGCACTTTGGGGTAGTGTGCCACCCTGTAAAAGTCCAGGACAACGGCCTATCTTTCTGCGGGTGTTCTGGGCATGTATATGTGCCTGTGGACTGAGGGGCGCGCTGTCATGATTGCCAAGACCTGGTGTAGGCAGCGTGACTGCGTGGCCTGTGAGACCCCCCCCCCCACTATGGCATTAGTCCGCTGAAATGACCCAGTGGCCAAAAAATGCAGGACATTGAGCACCTTCTCCAAGGGGCTCAATGCTTGGGCGCAAAGGGTGGGGGATGTAAGGTCATCTTCCCACTGCCTGACCAGGTCTAGGATGATACAGGGTGGAAACCTATACCTGCCGTAGACCTGGTCATCAGGCATCCCAAAAAGGCTTGTCCGTGGTGAAAAAATGCATGCCCAGGCTATTCTCCTCCTCCTGCGGTGTCCCACGATCAGTGCTGTGACAAATGGGGCATTCATCGTAGCTGTATATACGTGTTTGTTGTTTGCGCACACTTTTATACTGTGCGTGGGAACGCTTCCGCCTGCCTTCGTGTGGCGGATGCATTCACGCCTGTGTGCGTCTTTTGCTGTGCACGGGTTTCCCGTATTCTAATCCATGAATACGGGTTGTTCGCGTGCGTGTGGGCGTTCCGTGTAGTTCCCTGCAGTACTTCCCCAGTTACGCCTTCTTTTTCACACGTTATTCCCCATTCCGCATGTTACGCCCACTGTTCCGCCTACTTTTGTTGTGTGCGCTGCGCTATGTGTGCTTTTGCTGTGCGCGTAGTGCACGCCGTTTGATGACGTGTGTGCCTGCGTGCGACATGCACCGATTTGGCGCACAACCAGTGGGAAACAAGCTCAGCGCCGCCGTGTGCGTGCAATTTTTTTCTCACGCTTGCGCCACCTTGCGCCTGCTTGCGCTGGGATTTTCGGCGCACGTTTGTTCCATGAATCGGCCCCTTCTTGTCTCCGTCTTAAGGAGTGTTCTTAATTCTGTCTTCTTACAGCAAATAATGAATAGCTATTACTAACTCTAACCCATTTCTTCAGTAATCAAGTTAAATTTACAAAGAGAGAATTGCTCACTGTTAACCTCCATGCAGATCTACAAGGTACTCCTCATTTTTATCATGTGATGGCAGGTCTATAACATAAGGATCTTATGTCAGGAATCCAAGACTACCTTGAATGTGCAATATGACAAAATAAATTCTTCCAGTCAAAAATGTTTCCTTTTACCAGAATTCAGTCAAAGTATACGTTCTTTTTCCCATTAATTATGTGTATATCTTGATGGCTTCCACACACTTTGTAGCATCCAGAATGTAACTACTACAACCAAAGCTACTGTTAAATGTTCCATTCATTAAATAAACAAAGCTGAGGACAGTTCTATCTATTTTGTCTCCCTCTTCCTGCTGCTCTTTTTCTGTAACTGACGGCTTTTAAGTGGCTTTTAGGCAAACCAATTTGCTTTTCTTAAGCATGATTTTATGTAGATTGGTTCTTTTTCCTCTTAATCATGCATACTATTAATTTGTGAATAGTGTATCATTTTAATGTTGTATCTACTGTTTGACTTGACGTAAAATGTGTCTTAAATTCACTGCACCATTAATAACCCAAATCTGGACTGCCTTTTTGTCCCAGAAACCTGGTTCACTAATATTTGCAAATTCTTCTTCTCACCTCTTGGTGTCAGTCAATAATGTTTGCCAATATAAAAGAAGGCCTTGCCAGAGACCTCACTGCCTTTTACATACTCCTCCCTTAAGGTTTCTCAAATCCATGATCCTCATGAACGTAGTTTTGAACATCAAGGCACTCTTCTCACCCCACCAACAGAACCATATATAAACTTTATCTATTTCCACCAGCTACCTTAAGATGATGGATCTTTTATAGTCTCCTTATCGTTGCGGCTTCCCAGCCTGTCTCTTCATTCCAAATCCATCCTTGCAACCAGTGATTTCAGTCTTTTGATAGAAGATTCAACAAAAGCTAATAGTAATGAGTTCACTAATCTGTGGACATGGCATTGAGTTCTGAAACCTCTCGTCCTGCCCTCTGATCTGGACTGACTATTTTCTTCAATTATTCAAAAAGACCGGTTCTAGACACACTTCTCTGAGGACAACTAGATCTCCCTCAGCTCATTCAATTCTGATAGGACCCTCTTCTAGGTTGACATAAAAGTGCTGTTAAAGAAAAAATGTTGAGCCTTCTCAAAAGTTCATTAACATCCTTTTTCATATACACTCTTAAATCTAAATCGATGGCTAACATTGATTTACTGCTTTCCTTCAAAACCGTGGAAGTCATAGAAACCCACCCCAGCTGGTTCATTCATGATTTATCTGCTAACAAAACTCCAATCAGGAAGCTAACGGCCAGGTGGTTTAATGATCGCTTCCCTAAACACACCAATGAATGTAAATTGGCCATGAAAATCCACTACTCAGCTTTATTCAATGACAGGAAAACATTGTTCTCTGGCAAAATCCTTAAATATATCAATAACACAAAGGAACTATTCCACCTCTTCAGCAATTTGACTTCACATAACCTTTGTTCTCCACTATTGTCACTTGTTTGAAAGTCTAAGCACCTCCAGTTCCAAAGTGTCAACATTTTTAACCGAAGGCTCTGCTTCCCACACCAAAAATATGTCACCTTTTGACACCTCCTACTCTACTCATATATACAGAACTGCTTCTAATTTCACCAAAATACTTCCTGGAGCAATTCTGCCTATAAAATAAAACCCCTCAAAACATGCAAAGACTCAAACGACATCTGCCCTCCTGACCTTGGAGCGGATTGCGCTGACTTCCTCTTGGACCATGTCACAGACTTTATTTACCGCTAACCTCAACAAGGCTCAATGCAGATTTTCTCAAAGAATCTTTCATTACTCCCTCCTTAAACAACATTCTTGACCCACAAGTGCTCTTGAACTGGTGCCCCATTGGCCGTCTATCCTGGATTTTGAAACCTTTGAACACGTTGTTAGAAGACAGCTGCAATTCCATGTAGAAAATATTACGCCTTTGGACAAGTTTCAATCATGCTTCAGACCCGATCATGGCACTGAATCCGCCATAGGCAATATTCGGGATGATATTCTTGCACCAGCTCATGATGGTGCCCACTGTCTGCTCATACTCCTCAATCTGTTGGGTGCATTCGACAAAGTGAACCGCTCCTATCTACTGGAATTTCCTAAGTAGGTGGCTGACCTGTCTGGACAAAACCTGGGATGGTTCCTGTCGAGATGTGTAAAGATCTCTACACGCACTTCTCACATTCAAATAATGGACGGACGCGGAGTCTTCATTAGCACATCTTTATTCGTATCCCCCTACTCAGGAACTGCCTGACACACGTCATATCCTGTCCCTCCCCTTCCTGCGGCCCCGTGTTCCTCTCCACGTGACCAGGGAGTTATGTGATGACATCACACCCCCCCGATACTAAACATCAAGTTCGTTATCAGGGCATCTCCTCAATGAGACGAGGTGGTCTTCTTCGAGTTCTTTGAGGTCTCCAGTTATTCCTTTCACTCGATTCCTGAGGTAGCCAGCGGGGCTCATCAGTGTCTGAATCTTCCTGGTCTCCTTCATAGGGTGCATCCCGCACCACAGTGTCTCTTGCCATGTAATGTTCGACTAGGGGTATGATCCCTGGCATTTTTTTGAAGTGAGAGCTGTTTCTTGTCATTACATGCGTAGTTCCTTCAGCCGTGATGAGAGAGCCTTTCCTCTGTGTGATGGTGAGGGGTTCTTCATTGAACGCTGCCATGTTCTTGCGATTTTGTGGCTGTCTCGCAATGACGATGTCTCCCGGTTCCAAATCATTCTCTTCGGCCTTTCTTTTCTTATCCGCTGTGTCTTTCATGTTCGTTTTCCGGGACGCATCTTGTTGTCTCATTTCAGCGTCACCTTTGTACTTCTCTTCCTCTAGTTCTATGTGGGGTAGTCTGGTTCGCACATTTCTTCCAAACATGACTTCTGATGGTGATTTGCCAGTGGTGCTGTGTGGGGTATTGCTATAGTCTCTCATTAACTTACACAGTAATTTCTCCACCGGTCCTCCCGTCAGGCGAGCTATCTGCGTGGTGCGTTTAACATTTCCCATGAATATTTCAACTGTACCATTCGCTTGAGGCCATAACGGTGTTACTTTTCGGTGATGGAAACCCATGTATTCTGCGAAGGTTCTGAAATCCTGTCCTGTAAATGGGGGTCCATTATCTGATTTCACTACTTTTGGAATTCCGTATGTAGCAAACATTCTATCCAATGCAGGGATGGTATGATATGCCGCTGTTGACGGTACAATTTGTACATCTGGGAATCTTGAATATTCGTCGATTGCCACAAGGACATATTCACCCCCTTCCAAAGGGCCATAGTGATCTACTGCAATTTCTTCCCAGGTTCCTTTAGGCAATTCAGTCATTCTGAGCGGTTCAGGTCTAGTTTGAGGGTTAAGAACCACACACGTGGGACAGTTTTTGAGCAGTTCTTCCACTTGTGTGTCCATTTGAGGGAACCATATTCTTTGTCGCAACATCCTCTTGGTGGACATTATTCCTCGGTGTCCTTCATGCGCAAGCTCAAGGACCCTTTTTCTCAACGAATGAGGAATCACTAGTTTTGTTCCTTTCAGTAATAGTCCTTCTGTTTCAGCGAGCTCTTCTTTTACTGTTAGTAGGCAGGTGATGTCTTGTCTAGTTTCCTCTCCTACGTCTTCTTTGAGTTGCTTTGCATGTTTCCAGTGACCTGTCTCAAGACATCTCATGATGATCTGCATTGCATGGTCCGAGTTGGTTTCTCTGGCTATTTGTTCCATGTCCAAACCTTGTGGAGTACTTTCCTGGACCACATACATGATGTATTGGTCTGCAATGGATGGATCGGGGTTGTAATCTTGACTGGGGTGACGCGAAAGGAAGTCCGCTGGATTTTGTTCTTTTCCCAGTCGATGAATGATGTTAAATTGGTAGTCTTGTAGCCTTAGAGCCCATCGAGCTATTCTAGGAGGCTTTTTGGCTTGAGCATTGCCATAGATGAATAGTAATGCCTGGTGGTCTGTGACTATTGTGAAAGGTTTCCCATAAAGACAAAGATGGAAGTGCTTGCATGCCCACACAACAGCCAAACCTTCCCTCTCAGCTTGTGAGTATGCTTGTTCAGTTTTTGAGAGGCTGCGACTGGCATAGGATACTACATGTATAGCCTGGCCATCTTTGCGATCAAGTTGAGTTAGAATGGCCCCTGGGCCAACTGGACTAGCATCCACTATTAATTCTGTGTGCTTCCGTGGGTCAAAATATGCCATATTCTTGGCATCCGCAATGCGATCTTTGATGACTTGGAACGCTTGTTGGCATTCATCTGTCCATCGTAATTCGGCGTTAAGTTTGGTGAGGGCTCTCAAGGGTGCACTGACCGATGCAAAATCCTTTATGTATCTTGTGCAATAACTTGCTAGGCCTAGAAATGATCGCAGATCGGTGACGGAGGTTGGTGGTGTCGTGCTCGTGAGTGCACTGACCTTCTCAGGATCCGGTGTCATTCCACTTTTAGAGAAAATGTGGCCGAAAAATCGTAGGGTTGGCTTTCTAAATTCGCATTTGTCCTTGTTCAGGGTGAGGTGTGCTTCCTCCAGTGCCATGCACACACGCATAAGTGTGTCATCGTGTTGCTCTTGATTTTTTCCAAATACTAAGATGTCGTCGCTATAGTTCAAGCAATTGGGCACGTGTTTGATTATGTTATGAATTTCCAATTGAAAAATTTCTGCTGCTGAAGAAACTCCAAAACTGAGCCGCTTATATCTATAGAGACCCAGGTGAGTAGCAAAAGTGGTGATGTATCTGGACCTTTTGTGGAGTTCTAATTGATGGTATCCTTTATTGAGGTCCAGTTTTGAAAACACTGTGGCTCCATTGAGCAGATGTACCATGTCCATTATCCTAGGAGATTGATGGCGTTCTCTCAAGATTGCTTCATTTGGTCTTCGCATGTCCACACAAATGCGAATGTCAGCGGAGTCCCTTTTTGGGACTGGCACTATGGGGGATACCCAAGGAGTGGGGCCTTCAGCAGGTTCAATTATGTCTGCTTCTAAAAGTTTCATTAGTTCGGTTTCCACTTGCTTTTGTATATTAATGGGAATACCGCGGTAATGCTGCGCTACAGGGGGAATGCTGTTGTCTATATGTAGTTCAATTTGTCTGTCCTTCAATTTTCCTAGTCCTTTGAACAATGCAGGGAAAATCTTGTCAATGTTGGCAGTGGGGTCCAGATGCTTATGCATCATGAGTCTATGCAGAACATGAATTAGCCCCATGTCGACCGCAGATTTGTAACTAAGAATGCATCCACTGTCTGTGGCAGCTTCAAGAACATGCATGGGTATTTCTTTTATGTGATCTTTGTATCTACATGATGCCGTGAAGAAGCCTTTACACGGTAGCGGCGTCTTGGAGCCATACGGAAAAATGAGTGCTCTAGCTGGTTGCAAGCGTGGTGCATTTGGCATGTTGTTGTATACTTCCTCACTCACCACATTAACCGTGGCTCCCGTGTCCACCAGAAATTCGGCAGCCACTTGGTTGACATTGATGATGAGAGTAGGGCTGTTTTCTTTTGCAGTGGGGTTTCCAAGTGCATATAGGTAGCCTTTTATCCGTGGTTCTCCTCTTCGTAGATTTAATTCCTTCTTGGGTTGGTCCTCTGAGGAGGTGCTAGAGATGCTGTCAGAATGTGATTGTTCTACCAAACACCTGACATATCTCCGAGGACGTCTTCTTCGTCCTGAGGATGTAGATTTGTTGTCTCGCAATTCCTGTGAGGTCCTTGGTTGTCTTCGATCCGACGGTTCTTCTCGTTGTCTGCGGCGTGTCGCGTCATTCTGGTAGTGTGAGTCACGATTGGGACTCAGACGTCTCGGCTCTCTTTCTGGTGTGGAGCGTCTATTTCTTCCACTTCCTCGCATTTTGCGACGGTATATGAAACATACAGCCTTGTAATGATTTTCTCCCCCGCAGGCAGAGCAAACTTGACCCATGGCAGGGCATGTGCCTTCATGAGGATATTCATGTCCGCAACGATAGCAAAATGGATCCGTGTTTCCTTTGGTAGTGCTCTCAAGTTTATGTAGATTCTCATGCTTCCCATGAATGATGGTGATGCCATCAAGACCTTCTACCTGTGCTGTAAGCGCCGCATCCGATCGAGCCAGGCGTAGAATCTCTTCAAGGTTTCGAGGTTTTGCAGAAGTCGTTTTATGAAATCACCGCTTTCACACCCTACTATTATCTGTGAGCGAAGTGCTTCCTCATTTGAGTAATTGTTAAAATCGCAGTGTTTCATTTTTATTCTTAGTCTCATCACAAACGCATCCATTGTTTCACCTTTTAGTTGTTTAGTGGTGTGAAAGATGTGTCGCTCATAGTCCACGTTTGTGTGTGGTGTGAAATAATTGGTTAGGCTTGTCTTCAATTTGGTGTAGGTGTCTATGTCATCTTCAGGAATTTCATCTAGAATGTCTCTCACATTTGATCCTATGGCATGGGTGAGTAAGCTGTGTTTTCTTTCATTCTCCAAAGGACCTACTGCCTTGAGACACACTTCAAAATCCCTCACCCATTTCTTCCACCTTGGCCCCAGTGTGCTGGTGTCACTCAGGTCGAAATTGGGGGTTAGCTGTGTTATGAGGCCGTCCGTCATGCTTGTGCGTGTTGCTCTAGCAGGAGTTACTTGTACTGTTAGTGATTCCTCAGACGAGTCATCAAGCATGACAAATGTTATACAGCTGTGCACTTACTGAGTGTAGTAGTAGATGACACCAGCTACGTTTTCTCTTGATGCTTGACTTGAAATGATGGATGTTCTGTGCTTACTCCCTTTTCTGCGATGAGCAGGAGCATGGGTGGCTGTCTTGTGTGTGACGTAAAAGGTGTGTGGGGAGCCGATGTGCTCCACCCACGTGGCTTCCTCAATTATTTAAAAAGGTCCCTCAATGTTTTACAAGGAGAGGAGCGAGAGAGAAAGAAAAAAAAAAAAATGTAAAGAGAGAGAAAATCTCTGTGGGGAGCCGATGTGCTCCACTCGCGTGTGCTCCGCTTGTAGCGAGCGTACCTTCTATAAGCGTGGGGAGCCGATGCGCTCCACCCACTGGTGCCACTTCCTTTGGTGGGAACGCTGTGAGGAGCCGACACGCTCCACTCACGCGCTTCTGCGTGAGGAGCCAATGCGCTCCACTCAAGGGCAAATCCCCTTCACGGGATGCGAGCCGTCGCAGGGAGCCGATGCGCTCCACCCGCGAATCTCATTGTCGCCGTTGGTGGGAACGCTGTGAGGAGCCGACGCGCTCCACTCACGCGCTTCTGCGTGAGGAGCCAAATGCGCTCTACTCATGGGAAAATCCACCTCTCGGGACGCGAACAGTCGCAGGGAGCCGATGCGCTCCACCCACGAAAACGGACGTGAAGAACTGCAGGGAGCCGATGCGCTCCACCCGCGAATCTTCTTGTCGCCGTTGGCGGGTACTCGTGAAACCCCGCTCGGACTCCTGAGGAGAGTTTCAGCTGGCAGGGAGTATACTCACTCCCACCCGCCGTACACTGCCGCTGCACCTGAAGCGCCGGGAAAGTAGTTGTACTGCGTGAATTCACTCGTCGCCAGTGTCGAAATGTGTAAAGATCTCTACACGCACTTCTCACATTCAAATAATGGACGGACGCGGAGTCTTCATTAACACATCTTTATTCGTATCCCCCTACTCAGGAACTGCCTGACACATGTCATATCCTGTCCCTCCCCTTCCTGCGGCCCCGTGTTCCTCTCCACGTGACCAGGGAGTTATGTGACGACATCACAGTTCCAAGACTTTCTGGCCAACTGGCATCAACGTGTCAGATTTAAAATCTTCACGTTCTCCGGCTCCCATTCCCACACAGAATCCCCCAGGGATCTCCCCTCTTCTCTTTAACATATATATGAAACCTCTACTGTATCATCACCACTGACACACCATCACATTCCATATCTATGCAAATTACATACAAATATACCTGTTTTTCACTGGTGATGTAAACCTATTCAAGAACCTCTTTGAGGGTTTAACAGCACTTGAGAGCTGGTTGACAAAGACGGACACAGTTCAATTGTGACAAGGTCAAGTGATTCTACTCTGCACCAAGTAGTAAAAAAGCCTTGCAACCTCTGCCCACTTCTCACCTTCATTTTTGTAACAAGCACGCACACTGTCCTCCTCAGCTACCCACACCTTGTTCTTCTCCCCAGACGTGACCACACTCCTATGCATGAACCCCCTGGATTATTCCATACCGTCTTCCTGTCAACGTTAAGGCCACAATGACCAGTCCCATGAACTTCCTTCTTGACATTGCTTCCTTATTGGTGTATCAGGAGTAGTCTAGTGTGTATATATGTTTCCATGCCATGCCTCCCAAAATGCTGCATGTCAAAAATCCAAGGAGCTGCCATCACCCTTTGGGACAGACACTGCCCTTCAAAGCTACCCCCCACCTTATTCTTCTCTCCAGGGTTCTGACAATTGCTGGTGGCTGAACACACCACTGTAGCTGTAATCATTTCCCTGGCAGATCACTGGCAATTTCTAGCTAATACAAAGTTCCGGGTTAAGCCTGAAGCCAATCACCACTCTGCCAGTTTCAAGCATCCCATAGCCCTCCCCATCTCACCATTCAAATCAACGCTATCCTTGCACACTAACGCAGCCGCTGATCTGACAGCTGAGTCTGAGGCAGAGATCTTTTTGAGCGAAAATATACTTGTGAGAGATTTAATATCTTTGGCAGCAAGCCAAAAAGCTGAAGATCTGCTATTGGCGTGCCTGTTGTTCATTTTCAGATGCCCCCAGCAGTAGGTTTTTAGCCACATCAAATCCGATAACATTGAAAGAATATCAAGGTTCTGAGGCAGCCCCTACTATGACGCCGGAAGTAGTAAATGTAGTGACATGGTGAAGTGATCGTTATGATAGGAGGAGAAGTGAAATGGATCCGGGTCCTGATGCTAACGTGTCTGTGCCTGTGCCGAGTCTGTAACATCACGTGGATTCTGCTAAGTCTCCTGAATCTCCTGGGATCGGGGCTGCAGGTAGGATGGCTGCAACTGCAGGTTTTGTAGTGCATGACTCCCCTTTTTGGCTTAAGGTATTGCCGCAGCTGTTAACGTTATTGCGGCTGCTGCGAGGGAGGCTTTGTTTCTGTGGCCATTGCTGCAGTTATTGTTCCAAGGCAAAACTTAACACCTTACTGCTGTATTTGGACATGTTCTGTGTTATTTCTATCTTTAATCTTGGACTATTCCCTCCAGCAATTTGAGCACAGGCCCCCCAGTCCCATGTAGCACAGTGGGCCCCCACAGGTGTTTGGGTTGTAGATGGCAGTTGTGTGGCAGCAGTATTAATGATTGCCAATGCTGCAACTTTGCCAAGCTAGAGAAACTGAGACTTTAAATCTCTTCCAAGTTATCCCAAGATGGGTACCTTAAGCGTTATGCCAAAGAGAACATATACAATGTGGCTTCCCACAGTACCGGAGGCAAAGAGAAAAATAATTGTTAGTGTTACACATTGGCGAAGGAAAAGGTGGAAAGAAGATTGGCACGCCTGCAGAGCCCATAACCAGCGCAGAGCAAAGTCAAGCACAAATATCAGTGCTGTTGAGAGCAAGACCACGGGCGAGCATGAAGGTACGGTAAACACTGGCATGGAGCCCTCACTGACCAAAGAAGCCGGCAGCAAGAAAGCTGCATTGTAGTAACGTAGTAGCTCAGATCAGGTATTTGAGCAGTGAAGCCCCTCAAAACAGGGTGGTTGTAAGAGAGAAGTCCGCCATATAACTAAGTTGAAGAAGAAGCAGGTGGTAGGCCGAGGTATCCTGCGAGAGCTTTGAAGGTAGTCATGCCAAGGGGCTGGATGAACATTTCTGGTGACAGCTGATCGTCACTACTTTCCAGGCCCCAAGTGTGGCAGGACCCTTTTGTTTTGGTAGCAGCTTTAGCAACTCCACGTAGGGAAGCACTGCAGGAAGGTAGTTGCAACCAGAGTGCTTTGCCCACTCTGCAGCAGCATCAGCAACTTCGACTATATCAGCGTTGATGCCTTTAGCAGTATAACTCCCCCTTTGGATGTTACTTCATCAGTTATATTTGTGGCAGATCATGGCCCACCTAGTGCCCCTACCACAGAGAATGGTGAGGAAGCTGTGAATCATTTTTCAATTATGAGAACTGCTATCAATCTTTTGAAAGAATCATTGGACAAGGCACACTCAAAAAAATCAGATCACATGAAGCTCAGATAGAGACCTTGGCAAGAAGGGAGGAATCACACGAAGCTGAGCGTCTGCCAATCTCCCACCCTCTAGTTCTAGTGCTCTGTGATCAGGCAGGGGCATGTCTGCGGAACCAGTAACTGGTGAAGGTGCGACCAGGGGGTTAGCAAAATGGGGCCGTGACAAATATGGCACCATGAGAGTTATCTCCGTCTCAAACCTCTAGCCAGCAGGAAGCATCTCGTCGCTCAGGTCAGAATATTCTCCTAGCTACAAGGGTGGACTTAGTCATTACAGGGAGATTGCGTTGTTGTCACATGCCGGCCGCCATGCATTGCCAGAGATATCCTCAGACTAATGGTCAATCCAAGTTTCACAGGGAGGGATAAGAGCTGTCCCCCTGGGATTCATCTATAAGCCTATTCATAGCCCGCTGTGCCAGGAAGCTCATGGGAATACAGCAAAGGATGCATAACCTAGCACATAGACGCGACTATGGAGGGTGATGTGATCCAGACTATTCGTTTTGTTTGTGCATCCCAGGGACATATATGCAAAATGTAATGCTGAATCCAAAGGGTGACTCAAATTATTGGGGCCCTCACCTAGAAATAAGGAACAGATTTAACCCCCTCCTCCAGTTGGATGAAGTTGATTGACATAATTCTGGTGCAAATATGGAGGATTAGCATTCCAAGAGGGCCCTGACACAGGCGGCTCCAGATTGTTTTCAATACTCTCTAAATTGTAAGTCCCCATTCCCATAGAGTCCTAGAGAACTCTATAGGAGTGGGGACATAGAAGCACTGTTGCTAACAGTGCCAGTGCTTCCGTGACGGGTCTGCCTACCGTGGTCACTGCACCCGGAAGGGTCAGATCTGTTGGGCACAGCGGCCACGGCAGGCAGACTCAGAGTTTGCCAATCCGGAAATAAGCGTGCCGGTGAGCTAACCAGCAACCTTGTTTACCAGACCGGCAAACTCCTAATGAGGCTCATAGTGTTACCCCAGCGACTGCACAGGAGGTTTCTGCAATTAGAAAACAGTCTGTTGCTATCTTCTGTAGACGAAGAAGGAAGATGGATGTAAAAGAACTAGCAGCTGCTATGTCTGCAAGACTAAGGGGGATTCAGACCAGAATCCGATGACCGTAATGTTTCCTGTTGATGTTCATCCAGCCAAAGGATTCTGGACTGTTAACTCACAATGGGTGGACTTGATCTTAAGATTTTAGCTTGGAACATTACTGGTATGGGGTAAGATCTACAGCAGAGTGACCAATAGGCCTTTTTAGTTCTGAGCGGAAACTAATGTTGCTTCAAGAAACGTAGTTGCTTACTCACTGATTTTGGATGGCTATCCTGAGTTTAATAACTCAGCTTCACAGAACAGAAAAGGTTGGACCCCTAAAGGATTATGTTTTGGAGCCTCTATTTCAGCTGGAATAAGTGTGACCAAAATTGAGATGACTTGTAACCATATACAGCTGTTCAAGTTACAGCTGAGTAGGCAGGGGAGTTGCTAGGTATGGAAAAGACCCGGGGCTACGCTGATGTCGGAATTGTTGGGACTGGGGGCTTGCTAGTGTTTTGGCTGTAGCTCCTGAGATTCTATCCGGGGCTACAACCAAAAGATCAGGGGCAATAGCCCCCTTAGCCCCCCCTAGCAACGCCCCTGTGAGTAGGGGTAATTATATGGTTTTGTGGAATGGTATAATGTAGCCCAGAGAAATAGCTTCCTTAGAAATAGCTTCCTTAAACCAATTGAAGTTTTGAGAGCTCTTTGAAAGGATTGTTGGTGTCTCTTGACAATGGTTCCCACTGCATTGATTATTTGTTGATGAGGTTGATTACAAGCTTTTGTTCGGATTGGGATTGCCAGATGGTTTTCTAGATGTTAGCAATCATCGCCCTGGCAATGCACCTGAAACCATAATGATAGATGAGCGTTGTGACGAGGAGGGATTACAGCATAATCTGTTTGGTAGAATTGCCACTGTGTGTAGTTAACATGCTACAGTTAACATGCAAACCTCTCTAGATTGTCCTGGAAATGTACCTTTAAGAATAGTAGATGGTCGTCAACAATAGACTATTTTATAACTAGAATGACAAATGGGCTAATATTAATACATTCAAAGTGGTGGAACATGCTGAAAGTGACCACACTCATCTAGTTCTAGCATAAAAATCGAGGGATTGGATATGCATTTTTTTACGATATAGCAGTGGCTATTCTGGAGATATAACCATTAGCAATAACGAGAAGACTTTAAATTAGGCTGCAGTATCATCCAAGGATGCACGTTAGATGATCTCAAGAATCACTAACGGGGAGAGTCGGGTATGCACATGCAATGGCATAGAGGTCAATGCCTTTTTGGCAGCAATTGCTGACCTAGTGTTTTGTCTCACCCGCTAGTCCCTGGGGATCTGTCATCCAGGTGGCCAGGACATAGCCTGCACTTTTGGATCCAGTTCCTGGTTGTGGACCAGTGCAGGAGGATTACCTGGGTGAGGAGTCTTCTGGGTGTGGAAGTGGGACACTGGAATGCGAGACGTGATATCCCCTTCCCTGCAACACCTTTACCCCATCCTACCAAGTAGGATACTTAGGAACTCAACCCCACCCCCGTTTCCCAACATGAACACTTTCTCACGAACAGTTCACCGTGAGATAAAATGGACTAACACCCACGCCATATACCTGACATGTCCCAATACAATGGTCAGGCAGGGTCAGGCAATTACTCACCATTACACCCACCTGACTTCCTTCACACTTACCCACACAGATAAAGAGCACGACAGCACACTCTGAGCAAGGCAAAGCATACGAGGAAGCAGCAGTTCCAAGATGGCAAGGCAATGTTGGCAAAACCGGAGAGGATTGCAAGCAGGGAAGTGCCCTTGACCTTTTCAACCAAAGACTGTTACTTTCATGAACCTTTGAGAATAGGAAATGTAAGACCAGGAATCAAGGCTGAAGAATCCTGCATTGTGTGTCGGGGTACCCGGGGCTCCCCCACGTCAATAGTTAAAGTGGGGAGAATTGTTTGCCACTGTGGTACTATACTTGGCTCCTACAACAAAGCAGCACCAGTGAAGTCAGTACAGCTGGTGATTTGGGGAGGCTGATACCAGACAGGTCTGTGTTGAAGCCAAGGTTGCAAGCGGCAACATTGTATAGTGAAAACTGAAGAGAACAGTGTATGAACTATATGTGGCAAGCGACGTGAACACAATTAACAGCAGGTGAGTGATTGAACTTTGAAGACAAGATATGATACTGTAGATAGAGTGGTCTGTCACCACGTGGGTGCTTATTCGAAGGACTCTGTTGGGTATGCAGCTCAAAGGTGTCAAATGTGAAGAGTGATAAAGAATTGCTAAATCAAAGTGGTCCTGCAACAGGCCAAGCAAAACCCTGTGCACATTCGAAAGTCTTCGATAGTTGAACTGTGAAAAAGTATATGAAGTTGGTCCGAGCCCGGCGGAGGGATATCAGTTAAAAGCATTTGGTTCAAGCAAGTTTGTGTAAAGTTATATTGGAAATTGAAATTAGTCCAAACCCGGCATAGGGAGACTAATTGAACAGTGTGTTAAAAGGGATCTGAGCCTAAGGGTGGGATCTGTGATCGGAGCCAGACTGAGGGGAATCTGAGATCTGAGCCCGACTGAGGGGAATCTGGGATCTGAGCCCAGCTGATGGGGATCCAGGGTGATCTGTGAGACCCCCCAAGAAAGAATATCCTAAGAGAAATTGGATGCATAAATAATTGATCAACATTGTGTTTAGAGGATCTGAGCCTGGCTGAGGGGGATCCGAGGTGAATAGTGAATTGCCTTAGAAATTGAGTACTTGTGGAGGAAAATAACTTATCATTTCTTTGTCGCATTAGGCCCTCTGAATGAAGACTGAATGACTTTGAAAGGCAGAGAGACTTGGGCACGGAAGGCCCTGATGCTAATAATTGAAATGTATCCTTGTGTAAGGTTTTCAAACACTAACCTGATGGTGCAGCAATCAAAGAGGCAGTTGGGGAGCCCCCTAGGGACCCTGACACCTCCCCTCTCCTGATTAGGAAACAAGTGGTGGTGTAAGGGATCCCAGGGAAACCCTCCTCGGGGAGAAAACCCTGCCGGAACGGAGATGGATCCAATCGTCCTCGGTACGTCGATCTTCAACGTGGGAAGGATTCTATTTGCAGGACTCTGTCTGCTTCTGTATTCTAATTTAAACAAACAGGGTATGAGCTGAAATATAATCATGGAAAAAACAGACAGAAGTGAGAAAAGAGCAGTACCGAGCGGGTTGGATGGAGGAGGAGTCTTGAGGAGTCTCGGAGGTCGGGAGAGGGAGGTTGGATACGGACACAAGTCTGTAGATATGTAGATAGGTAGGTAAAGAGAAAAGGTAAGTTTAAGGACAAGGATGTAGGTAACATGCACCCTAGCTGCGAACTTACGGAGCGTCTGAGGAGAGAAGCGACGCGCTGAGCTGTGGTTCTGCAGCACCATATCCGGGATCCTTGGAACAGCGCGGTGACGTCAGAGGACGTCTGACTGAAGACGGGAACACTGCAACGCTACCCGTAGTAACAGGAGCCATGCTGGGAGAAGGAAACAAGGACAAAGTCCGCATTCTCCAGCGCCGCCAAAGGGAGCCGCGGCGCCAGCGAGACATGACAGTATGCCCCCCTCCAAGGGTCCCCCCACCGGGTTTGTCGGGGTGCAACCTATGAAAGCGGCGAACAAGCAAAGGTGCGTGGACAGCAGAGGCTGGTTCCCACGAACGGTCCGCTATAGTATACCCCTTCCAGTGGATCAGATATTGAAGTCGACCATGATGATAACGAGAATCACAAACACCGGAGACTTCGAATTCGGGACCATCTTCAGTTGACACAGGTGGAGGACAGTCCTTAGAACGACCGAATCGATCTGGAACATGGAGCTTGAGTTGGGACACATGAAATACTGGGTGAATTCGGGACCAAGATGGAGGAAGTTGCAATTCAAAGGCTAGAGAGCCCTTTGACCTTAAAACAGTGAAAGGTCCAAAGAATTTAGGAGACAATTTAGACGGAATCAAGTGTCTAGGAAGGAATCTTGCCGAGAGCCAAACCAAATCCCCCGGAGTAATCTTGGGTGATGGTGAACGATGCAAATCCGCAAAGCGTTTGGAGCTTTCCTGAGCTTCTAGCAAAGCAGTCCTGGCCAAAAGATGTCCCTGATGGATGTCCCCCATAAGGGCGTCGGCATCTGGAAATGCCGAAGTTTTGAGAAGGGAGGAAGGAGAACAGGAGGGATGGTATCCATAGGTACAATGGAATGGACTTGTCTTAATGGATGCATGAGGAGCGTTGTTATAGGCAAACTCTGCCAAGGGTAACAGTTCCATCCAGTTATCTTGAGCCGCAGACACAAAGCAACGCAGATAAGTTTCCAGGGTTTGATTCAAACGTTCGGTCTGTCCGTTAGTTTGAGGATGGTAGCCTGAACTTAAAGCTCTTTTAATCCCCAAAGCGGAACAGACCTGCTTCCAGTATCGGGAGATATACTGCGAACCTCGATCGGACACTATACTGTCTGGAAGACCATGCTGAGAAAATATGGTATTGATGAAGCGTCTGGCCATTTGTGAGGCAGTTGGTATGGAGGGCAAAGCCAGAAAATGGGCCAATTTGGTAAAATAATCGACCGTTACCATAATGGTGGTACAACCTTTAGACGTAGGCAAGTCGACAATGAAGTCCGTAGAAATCAGTTGCCAGGGACGGGTAGGTATTTGTACCATTGCCAGTTTCCCAAACGGTTTGCTGCGAGGGGTTTTGGCTTGGAGGCAAACCATGCATGATGAAACATAGTCTTTCACGTCCTTACCCAGGGTTTCCCACCAAAAATGCCTTAAAACAAGCTCCCGAGTACTGGCTAGACCGCGATGTCCGGCCATGACAGAATCATGACACATATGCATCACTTCAGTACGGAGTTGGAGAGTAGGGACATAGACTCGATGGTTCTGATAATAGCATCCGTCTTCAAAGGAGAGACCCCACTTTCCCATTTGAAGACTGATAGAATCCTTGATGAGACAGGTTTGGGATGCAATTGAGTGAAGGAAATCTTGGACTACAGCAATAAATGTAGCCCGAGGAAACAGTTTTTCGGTCTGAAAACCAGGTTTGCATGTTGGATCTCTGCGTGATAATGCATCGGCTTGTAGATTGGTGTTACCCGGAATGATTGTGAATGTTATGTTGTAGGGAGAAAAGAAATGTGCCCATCTAGCTTGCCGACTGTTACGTGTTTCTGCGTACTGGAGGCTTTTAAGATTTTGATGATCCGTGCGTACTTCGATAAGATGTTGGGAACCCAATAGGAGATGTCTCCATTCCTGAAATGCTCGTTTTATGGCCAATAGTTCCTTCTCTAATACTGTGTAGTTGATTTCCGAGGGAGAGAAGGTTTTAGAAAGATAGGCCACAGGATGTTCTAATCCAAGTGCCTGAGTCTGTCTCAATACGGCTCCCAAGGCGAAGTGAGAGGCGTCTGTTTCTACAATAAAGGGTAGGCTCTGGTCTGGAGTTCGTAAGATTGGGGCTGACGTAAAAAGAGTTTTCAAAGTGTCAAAGGCGGACTGAGCTTCTATTGTCCATTCGAAAGTCTTCCCCTTCTTAAGCAGCCTTGTTAGAGGTAAAACAACAGAAGAAAACCCTGCAATAAACTTCCTGTAAAAGTTTGAGAATCCCAGAAAACTTTGGAGTTCTCTGACGGTACGAGGTGGAGACCATTCTAGAATTGCTGTTACTTTGCTGGGATCCATTGAAATCCCAGAGGAGGACAGGACGAACCCTAGATAAGTAACTGTAGTCTGATGAAATTTGCACTTTTCTGGTTTACAGAATAGGTGGTTGTTCCGTAATCTGTGTAAGACTTGACTCACATGTTGGTGATGTTCTTTTGGGTCCTTGGAGTACACCAGGATGTCATCGAGATATACGACTGTTGTGTGGAGAAGGAGATCAGAAAATATATGGTCGATAAATCTCTGGAAAACAGCAGGAGCATTTGATAAACCAAAGGGCATCACCCGGTACTCGAAATGACCAAAAGGGGTGCGAAAGGCTGTTTTCCACTCATCCCCCTCCTTAATCCTGATGAGGTGATAGGCTCCTCTGAGATCTAGTTTAGTGTAGATTGTGGCTCCCTTTACGGCCTCCAAAATATCAGGGATGAGTGGCATCGGATAACGATCCGGAATGGTGATTTTGTTAAGACCCCGATAATCTATGCAGGGCCTTAATTCTTCTGTGTCCTTCTTCGCTATGAAAAACAATGATGCCCCTGCCGGAGAGATTGATTCCGTTATCAGACCGTTCTTGAGGTTGGTATCCAGATACTGTCTTAAGACCGATTTTTCCTTCTCCGAAAGGATGTACATTTTACCGAAGGGTATGGGTTGTGAAGATTCAAGTCGAATCGAACAATCGTCTCTTCTATGAGGCGGAAGGTCCGAGAACTGAGGAGAAGAAAAAATGTCCTGGAACTCCTCATATTCGGGAGGAAGAAGACTGATCTGGTCCACTATTTTATGGGATCTGTCAGGAGGTGAAGGAGGAGTAAAGAATCCTACAGAGCTGTCTGCAAGACAGTGTTGAACACAGTGTTCTGACCCCAAAAAGATAGAACCAGCTGACCAATTTATGAATGGATTGTGTAGCTTTAACCAGGGTAACCCCAAAATGACGGGATAGTGGGCGGCCTTAATAATGTCGAATATGATCTCTTCTCTGTGGGAACCGATAGACATCTTTAAGGCGAACGTTTGTTCCCGTATAGGTCCTGAAACTAGAGGCGTGCCATCCACCCCTTCAACTGGTATGGCAAAGGCTTTGGGAGAGCGAGGTAAATTCTGTGATTTAGCCCACAAATCGTCTATGAACAATCCCGCTGCACCGCAATCTATCAAGGCGGGTACCGTTACTACGGTTCTATCTGGTAAGGATAGAGAGACCCGTAAAACTACCATGTCCAATGATGGAGGAATCAGGGTTGGAGAGTGGGAACCAGCACCCGCTGCCCCGACCGTTGTTCCCTTTGCGGTTGGGGTCTGGCGTTTCCCGAACGTGCTTGCCGTCTAAGAGGAGCAATAGGGCATTCTTGTACTGTATGAGAGGAAGAGCCGCAGTACATACATAGCCCTTGGTTTTTCCTGCGAGCCCGTTCCTCTGGAGTAAGAGGTCCCCGAGTAATTCCCACTTGCATAGGTTCATCTGAATTAGTGGTTTTAGGAACTGAAACTATGTCTGGCCCAAAGTGGTGACTTCTCCCTTTCTTCCTTTCCGCTTGTCGTTCTTGTAGCCGATAGTCTAACTGCATGGTGAGGGAGACCAATTCCGCAAGAGTATTGGGCCTAGAGATCCGCGCGAGTTTGTCTTTTAACTCATCATGAAGCCCCCTTCTGAACAAAGTTATCAGAGCGTCATCAGCCCACGAGGTGCCGGCCGCCATTTGTTTGAATCGAGTGATGTATTCTAGAATACCTAAGGATCCTTGCTTGATATCTAGCAGTTTCTCCTGAGTGGAGACATGGTACTCTTTTCTTGAAAACATAGCCTTCAGGCTGGCAGTAAAAGCGGGCACTGAATCAAGAATGGCGTTATTAGAAGTTACAATAGGGGTGGCCCAGGCTAGAGCAGGTCCTGTTAGATGGGTAATCATGTATCCTACTCTATCTCTATCTGAGGGGAAAAAAGATGTTTTAAATGCAAATTGCACTGTGCATGCGTCCAGAAATTCCCTTAGTGATTGAGGATTTCCGTCATATTTCCCTCCTGGTAATGGACCCGGAGGGATTTCCGAACTTGTGGGAGGCTTCACTGACATTTGCTGTTTCAGATAAGCGTTTTCATGTTTCAAGGCTTGTACCTCATGGGACAAACCTTGTACCACAGTCGTTAATTGCTGCACCTGGTCTAACGCTGCTTGCAGCGTTGTCATAATCAGAATTTTTTTTTTTTTTTACTGGCGTCGCTTGCTGTAAGGTTTTCAAACACTAACCTGATGGTGCAGCAATCAACGAGGCAGTTGGGGAGCCCCCTAGGGACCCTGACACCTCCCCTCTCCTGATTAGGAAACAAGTGGTGGTGTAAGGGATCCCAGGGAAACCCTCCTCGGGGAGAAAACCCTGCCGGAACGGAGATGGATCCAATCGTCCTCGGTACGTCGATCTTCAACGTGGGAAGGATTCTATTTGCAGGACTCTGTCTGCTTCTGTATTCTAATTTAAACAAACAGGGTATGAGCTGAAATATAATCATGGAAAAAACAGACAGAAGTGAGAAAAGAGCAGTACCGAGCGGGTTGGATGGAGGAGGAGTCTTGAGGAGTCTCGGAGGTCGGGAGAGGGAGGTTGGATACGGACACAAGTCTGTAGATTTGTAGATAGGTAGGTAAAGAGAAAAGGTAAGTTTAAGGACAAGGATGTAGGTAACATGCACCCTAGCTGCGAACTTACGGAGCGTCTGAGGAGAGAAGCGACGCGCTGAGCTGTGGTTCTGCAGCACCATATCCGGGATCCTTGGAACAGCGCGGTGACGTCAGAGGACGTCTGACTGAAGACGGGAACACTGCAACGCTACCCGTAGTAACAGGAGCCATGCTGGGAGAAGGAAACAAGGACAAAGTCCGCATTCTCCAGCGCCGCCAAAGGGAGCCGCGGCGCCAGCGAGACATGACACCTTGTGCTAGAGAAACCAGAGACTGTGCTGAGTTTGAGTGTACTGGCTTGTCTCATGCTGAAAACGTGGGGAAGGGAGGCCAACGGCCTGAACATCCTGACATATTATTTTGTGAACACTTCTTTTTTTTTGTAACATTGTTTCCCACACTATTTGTATTTAGAGGTAAGGATTGGCAATAGGTTTATTACCATAGGCCATTTTATTTTGACACAACACCACTAGGACTGCTTTATTATTGTTTGATGGTCGTAGCTTGCTCCCATCTGTAGATTTAGGATTAGATAGACGTTTTTCAAACCTTTTTTTAAGTTCAATAAACACGCTTGAACTGTGGTCACTTGTGTCTGTCTTACTGTTGATACCATGCCTTCCTTACAGAAAGCCACATTGTCGCATCAGCATGGATACATTTTTTCTAGTATTTATAACCCTGACTGTTGAAAACAATGTGAGACTACATAAAAGTATCAGCGAGGCACCCTGTGAAGATTTAGACCACAGTGAATTTACAGGGAATTGCCATCAAGTTACGAATGTCATATAGGAGTTCAGCACCTGATTCAGTCCCATTAGATTTATTTAAGGATAATGTGCCATTTTGGGCTCCTATGGTCACTCATGCTTTGAATTTGATGGGTGCCACTGAGTTGTGTGAAAGGTACATGGAACTGATCCTGTCAAGGGGGTTTGGGGACGCTTCAACCTGGGACAGGGGGCCTACCTGGGGTGTTTACCAGAGCCAGTCCTGCCCGAGAGGTAGAGTGTGAGAGTTGAGTCTGGCTCTAGTCTCTGTCCCTGCTACATCCACCTGTTTAAATGAAACAAGTACCACTATTTCTTGTCTCTTACCTGTTAATGCTGGCCAGTCTTTGTCTTACTGTTTTAGAAATATGCTTCCCAAAAGGCCTGGCGATGGAGAAAAGAGCAAGCAACCCAACCACGAGAGAGACCGTGAGGAACTGCAGGACCGTAGAGTCATCCACACATCACAATACATGGCACAAACTGTGACTTTGACGATATCCTCAGCAGGCCAGGGAGCAATCCTCATAACAAACCGGCAATACAGATGCTCCATTTAGTACTGACATCAACTTTGAAACTGACTTACTTTGAGTGGGCCGTCATGGCCAGATGCTGGCAGACCCGTTATGAAAAGGGGTGGGGCTTTGGGGCCTAAAGCATGCTATATGTTTCCTTACCTGCAACTCAGCCCCTGGGGAGAAGGAAGCCTGCAATTGGCACTGGAAACCAGCTGAGGGAGAGAACCAATAGAAGGGGATGGGGAAGTATAAAAAAAAGACATGACAATCAAGGCAATACAGGTTGTTTGGGTGAAGTCAAGTGAGGAGAAAGATGAACAAACGACCAAGTGGAGGAAGGACTCAGAGGAGCATAGAGGAGGTTGCTGAAAATGTGTACAAGGTGAGGTATTGGTTGGTGGGGATAAAAAGTGGTATTTGGATGTGAGAGTGCGTACATGGTTAGTGGGTGTGACTAACAGAAGAAGAGTAGGGTTGGAAAGAGATAGAATGAGAAGGTGACTGGTAGAGTGAAAGGAGAGTGGGGAGAAAGTGTGGGTGGAGTGTGGATTAGTAAAGTGGAGTGGCAAGGGAACTAGAGTGTAGAGGAGAGAGTAGTAGAGGAGAGGGGAGAGAAGTAAAGTGGAGCGTGATGAAGTGGAGAGTGTAGAGTAGTAGAGAGGAGGGGGTCAGTAGTGTCGTGTAGAGGGGAGTGTAGGGTAGTGGAGAGTAGTGGAGCAGAGAGGGGAGAATAGTGGCAGAAGGAGTAGGGGTAGAAAGGAGAACATCTGAAGGACACCAACAGGAAAAGAGAGGGAGAGAGAATGAGAGTGGGAGAAAGAAAATGGAGAGAGAAGTACACAGGGGAAGGACGGATAGAACACCAGGATGAGGAGTACAAGAGTGTGCAAAGAAAGGTCCAATTGAGACCACAGTGATTGAAAGGCATCTCATCTTGATAACATTATGATTGTTGGGTGTAGTTTAGAATGCACCTGGATTACTCACAGCAGAAGTGAGATAGATAAGGTGTTTGCCTTTAGGCTATCATGACCATTCAGTCAATTGATAGACGGTAGGCATTACCAATCTCTACTAACCACCCTGGGGTATAGGGATGCTTGAGTTAGAGAGGGAACCTGCCAGGAGAGACGAGAGAGGGGTGGTTCATAGTGAGCCTCTTCTCAATCATTTCAATAAAAACATTTGAACTGTCTAAGAGAGCGTGAGGAATTGCCACCTGGCAAGGGTGTATTATCAATAAATAAAATAATCGGGTAATTCCATCTCTGAAAGAGTAATCTGCCAATCAGATTCCCTTTCATAAACTTCATTCCAAAAGTATAGTCTACAGCTCTGCCCAGTAGTGGAGGCAGCTTTTGGTGCTGGGGTGAGGGGTGGATAATAGAGCACCAGTGCGAGGCTGGAGGGCGCACTGGGAACCGGGGGGAGCCAGGTGGGGCGGCCAACCCCATGTTCCCCCCGGCTCTTCCACTGCCTGTGCCCTGCTGCATCAGCAGCATGATCTGCAGCACCTACTCTTCAGTGGCACAGAGCAATTTCAGAGGTCATAGATACCCATCTGCTTCTGCAGGGACTGCCGTGTACCTGCGGTGCAGGGGAGGCATTTAAGACATGCACCCCTCTACCAAAACCCTATAATTTTTTTATTTTTTTAATTTGTATTTAATCATTAAGACTTTTACAAGACAGTTGTGCAAAAAACAATTTCGTCAGCATGAGTTCTCTGTCCAAGAAAAGTCTTGAAATTTCTTTTGTTGGTTAGGTAACTAACGAGGGGGATTTTTGTAAAAGTAGAGCGGAGTTTACATTTTTTAAGATGTTAAAGGTTGCCAGTTGCCATCGTGTTCTAGCCCCTCCTATTAGTTTCGCCCAACAATTGTCTTGATCACTGAGTGCGAACTCGCTTAAAATGTCCGACAAATATGATTCTCTTAAGCCTCCAGTGCTACCACATTCAAGGATCAGATGACGAATTGATTCCGTTGCTGATTGATCAGTACAAAAGCAGCAGTCTTTTTTCGGAGATAGACCTCTAATAGATAGAATTTCATTTGTTAGTAAGAGGTTTAATCTCGCTCTCATAAGCATATCTCGCGCTGGTCTTGAAGGACATTTTTTTATATAGGGCTGAATTTCATTTAATCTCCTTGTATTTGGTGGAAGGTGCTGAGTTAATTTGTTTTGGGCAGCTGTTTCTTTGGTTATGATCCAATCTAGTTCTTTCAGTTTCTTCTGAATTTTTGTTGGATTCACAAACAGAGTTTCTTCATCACTTTCCACTGATGCTAAGGTGTCATAGGGCCTCATTACGACCCTGGCGGTAAGGGGTTAACGCCAGCGTTAGCTGCGCCGACCCCTTACCGCCAACTACGAGGTCCCTTAGCGCCATGGCGCTTTTAACACCTGCTTTTAGCAGGTGTTAAAATCCATGGCGCTAAGGTACCATGGAGTTAATTACGCCACCGTAATTTACGGTGGCGTAATTAACGCCTTCCCCACTCCCATTATGCCCTATGGGGCAAAAATGGGAATGGGGAAGGGTAAATGGGGATTGGGGACTTACCGCCCCGCCGACCTCGGAATGGGGCGGTAAGTCCGCCAACCACCATGGCGTAAACGTAGTTTACGCCATGGTGGTAAAGTCACGGCCCAGGCGGTAACTTACCGCCTGGGTCGTAATGAGGCCCATAGTTCTGGATGGACCAGGCCTTTAACATTTTATTGGAGCCACTTTTAATTTCTCTCGATATCAAATTGTATATCGTCTGGTCTTCTGACATTCTGCATTTGCGAAATAGCATCAGGGAGTTGATTCTTACTGTGCCTTCCAGGGACATCAAGCTTAATTCCTGTCTTATCACTGCCATGGAGGTAGAATTCGGCAAGGATAATATTGCTCTCCAAAATTGGGCCTCAAGTTTTATCCAGAGTGTTATAGGTAAAGTTGGCATAGCGTCCGCCCCATAAGTTAATGATGGAACAACCTTTTTTTTTTTTATAGAACTCTAGTACTGGTAGCAACGAAAATCGGCCAAATTTCCTATTTATGGCTTTTCCTTGTCCGATCAGTTTCTTTATCTTCAGTTTCAAATGCTCTTGCATTGCCTTTTCGTGTTTTGAGTTGTCTAGGATCACTCCCAGATATCTGAATTTAGGCACCTTTTCAATTAATTTGTTTGTCAGATGTAATTATATTTTTTCAGATTTTTTGGAGCTGTGCGAGATAATCATGAATTTGGTTTTCTTTTCGTTTATCTCCAGGTTGTTTGCCCTCATGTATTCCTCAAGGCTGCTCAACTGGCGCTGCAGTCCAATAGGTGTATGGTCTAATAATATTAGATCGTCTGCATATAACAATCTGTTTATGTGGGCGCTCCCTATTTTTGGTGGAAAACATCGGACCGATAGGTTCACTTCTTGTAAGTCACCCAGAAATGCTAAGAAGAGCGCTGGCGCCAGAGGACACCCCTGCTTAACTCCTCTGGCCGTCAGATTAGCTTTAGAAAGAAGCCCTTGCTCAGTTAGCTTCACCTTCATATTGGTGTCTGTATATAAGGCTTTTATTGGGTCCAAGATGTCTTGGGGACATGCCCAGGCTTCCAGTCTTTTCCAAAAAAGGGCGCGATCTACTCGATCGAAGGCCTGGGTAAGGTCAATGAAAATTATAAAGAGCCGCGGGCCACCTTCCAAGACTCTGCTTTTTAGAGTACTCAATAACAGAATGTTGGCCGAGGTCCCCAGATTTTTTTTTAAGCCTGTTTGGAGATAGTCCCTACATGGCGCTGTTTTTGCCCAAAGGTTGAATTCTTCCAGAAACAGGGAGCCAAAAACCTTCCCTATGCAGTCCAGTAAGGCTATTAGCCTGTAATTTGCCGGGTCGGCTTTGTTCCCTTTTTTGTAAATAGGTACAACTATTGAGGATTTCCATGATTGCGGGATGGATTTTAATGTTGCACATCTCTTGAATATTTCGCTCAGGAGTCTTGCCCACTCTGACGGATATGCCTTAAGGTCTATGTTGGTAATGCCGTCTGGGCCGGGCGCTCTCGAGTTTTTCAGTTTCTTTATTTGTCTTGTTATTTCATTTTCATCATCCAGCGATCTCCAGGCTATTTGAATGACCTCATTTGATGAACTTGGACTTTATCCACGCACCCTCTCCAATGTTTGATATAAACAGATATAAACAGACCTGAGGTCATGTATCGCTGCTGCTGATAACTTCAGTCTCGTGAGCTGATTGTTGGTGCACAATGGCAAGTCCCCCTTTGGTTTTTCCGCCCTTTTTCTAGGCCATGTTGCACAGAGGAGATTGTGGTCACTGGCTGACGTTTCGACTACTTCAAATTCTGTCACAACTGATAATAAAGTTGTAGATATCAATATATAGTCTATTGTAGCTCTTGTAGCTTCTCGTTTCCAGGTTGGTAGGCGAGAAGAGTCTGGGAATACGCTATCTAAATTGTGCAATCCTCTAGATTTCATCAGTTTGAGCCAAGCCACTCCTCTTTTAGCTGTTGAACTTGCAGGGTCGTAGGGTGCTGATTTATTTAGGGCTTGTATACACGTGGCATTAAGATCACCGCAAATCAGAAGATAAGCTGCCAAGTGGGCACCTATTGCTTCATCGATTGCACTTTCCAGCATTTCCAAGTACGCCGCGTCTGTAAGCGTTGCTTGGTTCCAATAGGTGTTTGCTATTATAATTACTGATGACTTTTTCAAGTCTTCTTTCAAGGTGTCCTCAAACCATGAGGCCTTAACCAAAAGCAAAGAGTTGATGCTGATAAGAGTTTTTTCAAGGGTGCATCCACAACCCTGCCTACAGGCGATCAAGAGCCCCGAAGACGGTCTCCCCCTCGGCCATTTCTTAGCCGGCGAGAACGCTATTTCGTATCCGTCTAGTGTTGGTGCTTAGGTTAACCAAGTTTCTTGAAGACACAGTAGGTCGTAATCTGCTAGTTTTATAGTTCCCTCTGCTGTCAAATGAGTGTGGCCTCTAGTTTTCCATGAGCCTAGGCGAAATAATGGCCTGAGTGTTGCTTCTTTATCGTTGATGTCTCTCTTTGGATTCTGGTCGACGCATTGCTATCTGTTAGTTTCTCTTTGGAGAGCTTTGTGCAGCCATGACCAAATGCTATGAAACGATTTTTGCTCTAGGTCAGGCCTGTTGTTATCATTGTCTACTAGTTTCTTTATGGTTCTTGTTATCGTGGTGACTTTGGTTTTATCACTCGATTTGTTGGCTCTTGTGTTCTCCTGAGTCTCAGGCTTATTGTTGTGCTTACTCTTTTCTTTTTCTTCTGTAAAATGTACAAACTGACGATCCTTCGTTTGTCCCCAGTCTACAGCTTCATTTCTGTCTTTGTGGTACTGGATCTCTTTATCTTGCTTGTCATGTTTGATGGGTGACCTTCTTTCACGTCGAGGTGTTCGCTGTTCTGTATTCAAGTTTCTTGCTCTTATTTTAGGTTCCTCTTCGATCCCCGACTTTCGCCTCAGGCCTATCGACCTTGATGAATCAGTGATGTCGTAGCCCATTCGTAGCAGAGACTTTGTCTCTTCTTTTAATAGGTCACGGACCCTTTTGGAGGAGAGGTATAAGTGGGATATTGCTTTTCGATGTGCCTGACTAGGGTTGACGATCAATAAGTCATCCGATTGAATAGATCCCAGCTACGGGATATAGGCAAAGAGTCTTAGGACGGAACCCTGGTTTAAGATCACAGCGTCTTCATTCCCTGGGATCTTTTCTAGTTTAAGGACCCATCTCTTTTTCTCAGGGTCAGCCTCCTTTCTTTTGTCGTACACCTTATTTCTTTGAGGCAAATCATTTCCCCATTTCTTCCCTTGCCTCCTACTTTCAACTGATGTTTTATTCATGTTGTGATCACTTGTCACTACTGGGCTAGTACTTTTTCTTTCTTGTGGGTTCCCCTTTTGGTGTGGCTCCCAGGTCTTCCTCCTAGTTGCGCTCACACTGATTTTTGGTGGTCTCTCTTCTTCCATACAATTACGATCTTTAGATGACTCTTGTGTCCAACATCCTTTCTTGTTTGTCCTCTTACATCGCTCCTCCAAAGTTAAAAAGTCATCGACTATAACTTTTTCTCTAGACTCCTCCATCTGTGGGGAGTACACAGAGGTAGGTGATGAAGTGGTCTCTCCTCTATTTTCTTCCACTATATGTTGGCTTAAGTTCATCGATTCCTTATCTGCTAAGAAATCTTCTGTCGACCTTGGGGAGCCTGCAGTTTTCTGGGTGACCCCGGGTCTTACTGTTTGTAGTTCGTTCCCTTCCTTCTCACCCAAGATCAGTATGGGCTCACCTTTATTAGTGTTAGATAAAGTGGCCTTTGTAGTAGATGCTTTTTTGAAAACTGGGGCCATTAGAATTTCATTGCTTGCCAGCTGGGTCGAACTCATCTTTGCTTTCATGGCTGTTTTTATTATTTTTGCTCGGGTGTTTAGATCACAATTTCCCAGAGCTACTTTGTTTGGTCTTGTTCCCCCCATTTTGTTGTCTATAGGCTCAGCTGCAATGCAATCCTTCATGTTGCTGCTGCATGCGCCCCAAGTACTTATGAATTTTGACCCCGAGGTGTTGTTCTCCTCGGTCAGGTCAATCTTTATATCTGTTTGGGTGCTAGTAGATATTTTCTTTTCCAGGTACATTAGATCAGATTGCGTGGATTTATCAGAGGAGGGTGAGACCCTCTTCCCCGAGAGTAGCGCAACCTCCAGTTGCTCTCGTGCCATGATGTGGGCCTCCAGATAAGTTAATTTGTTGTTCATTGTGGCTTGGATGTTGGTGTGGTCTTTAAGACTTTCGCTGATTGTTTCATATAGTTTCAAGAATGGATTCAGAGCTATTGTGATCGCTGACATTATCAAAAGCATGTCGCCTTTCTTCGATGGAGTGTCTGGGGCTGCCAGGTTTTGTGCGCTAATAGGTCTTGCCTTCTCTTGGAGTTCCTGAATCCGGGACTGTCTCATGGGTTGATGGTTACCATGGCTCACCACTGCCCCAAGTGAGTGTCTACGAGGGTCTTGCGGTCGTGAATTTTAATTGCTCTTTAATGAGCCTATTAGTGGTAAATTTGTGTTCTCTTTGCCGCTTTTTAGAAATCTATGTTGAGAGATTTCCAAGATTGAAAGTTCTTTTTGTCTCACTGGGGTTAGTGTCACCTTATCAGCCTCTGACCTTCTCCTAGATACTGTGTTTAGGTTTGCAGTCCTATTTTCTTCACAGGTTCGATCTTCAGTGTAAGGCGCCACCAGAGAGTTATCTTTTGGTGCCGGGGTTGGAAGATCTTTATGTCTCACTGAACTTGAAACCGCCTTTTCGGACTCTGGTCTTTTCAAGGGAGCAGTGTTTAGTCCTATAAGCCTATTTTTCTCATGGGTGCAATTTTCATTGTGAGACGCTGGAGGGGATATGTCTTTTGATGACACGATCTTGATAGGCTCTTCCTCTAGAGGCGCTAGGCCTAGCTTAGTATGGGCTATAGCAGCCCCTTTTGGCGAAACTGAATCATCGTTTAAGATTGCTGAGGAAGTTCTCGGCGCTAGTGCCCCATTCTTACTTGGTGTCTCAGTACTTTCCTTTCGTCTCTTGAGGCCCCTGTTCTCTTCTCTCCTTGGTTTGTCTGAAATGTCTCCCCGGGGAGTACTTTCAGGTTGAGGTTCTGATTCAGCAATTCTACGGTGTTTGGAAAGAGGCCAGCAATCCTTGACAGCCTGTAGAATTTCTGCGTCTGAGAGTTCCTCTATCAGAGGTCTATGAGGTTTATGGCAAAGTTGGAAATAGTTTTCTAGATTGTTTCCTTCATTTCGGTCTCCGCTTTGATCTTCAATCATGCTTTTGTTTGTACAAGCCCCACGGGATATCACTAGTTTTGGTGCTTTTCCTTTTATGTTTCTTTTAAGCACAACTTTGTTATTAGTCAAAGGATTCCTGGTGTCTCGCTTTCTCCTAATTTTTCCCGTGCCCTCTGTCACGGACTGTTGCCTTTTTTATTTTAGGCATTTATTTCTTTCAGCAGCCTGGGAGTCTGAGAGTCCAGGCTCCTGCCCGCTCTCTGTCAAACTCACCTGGCTAGGCGTGGCCTCACTGAGGGCCTGGGGAAGATTGATCATTGCCTTAACGAGAACTGTTTGGCCTGCAAAGTCCCGATCTGAGTCAGCAGGCGGGGCCCCAGGAAGGCGCTCCTCCCCTTCTTCCAGGCCCTTGTTTGGGGGCGGGTCCCCAGGAGGTGGCCCCCTTCCGATTTCCTCCTCTGCCCTCGAAACCAAAGCCGCTGCGGTGTAACCTCGGTCCCCTCCCCGCGCCTCAAGCGACTCTCCGGCAGCGCCCTCCCGGAGACGCGGAGTTGACGAGAGGAGTCCCTCCATTCCCCCCCTCTCAGTCTCTGCTGTTTCCCGCTCGGCTCCAAGCCTCTCCACTCCCCCCCGCGCCCGCTCCCTCGCCGCCACCACCAAGGTAGGAGTCATCGAAGGAGGAGATTTTGGGTCGCCAGCCGGACTGGGGAGGGACGGTGCAGGGTTTTGTTGATTGGGCGGGGTGGGCCCGCAGGGGGCTGCAATGTTTAGCGCTTTGTACGGATGGTAGAGTTTATTGTGAAGGAATCGTGCTTTGAATGGTTGACATAGGTACAGTTTTGTGGGGCAATTTCGATCGCTCACCTTTTTTGCCAGACACTGGCTTAATAGTCACAGTGTCCACGGCCGCGGCCAAACGTGGGCGAGAGCTTCGCAGCCTTCTGGTGTCCTCTTCTTCCTTGGGCACAGAAAGTGTGGGGATCATTCCTTCATGCCTGCCAGGCATGACTGCAGGACTGCACCTACTCAGCACCTACTCCGCTCTGCTCCGCTTGAGAATGGAGTTTTTAACTGGTCACTGTTCACTTTGCTCCACTTTACTCCTCCTACAGTAGAAACTGTAGGCAGACTGCTCCAGAGTAGACTGCAGGACTGCACCTATTCAGCACCTACTCTGCTCCGCTCCGCTTGAGAATGGAGTTTTTAACTGGTCACTGTTCACTTTGCTCCACTTTACTCCTCCCACAGTAGAGACTGTAGGCAGACTGCTCCAGAGTAGACTGCAGGACTGCACCTACTCAGCACCTACTCCGCTCCGCTCCGCTTGAGAATGGCAAAACCCTATAATTATGAAGTACTATGATGGTGGCAGATACATCTTTAAATATAAGCCATACCTCAGTTATGGTATGGTGGATGGTAACTTTCATACTTATTACAGTCACAACAGTTTAATAACACACACGTGTCATCCCTGTGAGCCCAACCCATCTGAGAAAGGACTGTGGAGCAAATTTTGCTCCAATTCATAAATTGGCAGCCGGGCTACCGGCCACCACATTTTTGTAATTAACATGGTGGAGATTAAATGTGCAGATCAAATGGTGGTGTACACATGTGTACACAGCCTTTTGTCCAGCCCATTTGTACTCTGGCGTGCAAATGAGTAAACACTCCCTACCCAACTTGCAAGGTTGGCAGAATTTACAATTGCAATTAAGCGCATTCTGTCAGTGTTTAATTGTAATTGTAAACGCTGCCTAACATGCGAGCACGGTAGCAGAAATTAATTATACACCCTGCCTGCCTTTCATCATGGCAGGCAGCTTGTGTAAAAGATTCCTATGGAGCGTGCCAGCTTTCTGCTGATGCATAAAGTCGACTCGCTCCATAGGTATCCCCAGCATTTACACCCACATGAAAATACATGCCTGCGCAAATGTTGGGGCATTTGTATGGAGGCGAGGTAGGGGGACAGCAGAAACGCAAGTTGTGTTCCGGCCCTCCTCTCTGTTGCCTCTGCTCATACTACAAGCTCTTCATTGCAACTGCTGCTTGCCCCGCCAGTATCTTCATTGCCGATCATCATCCCCAGTGCAACCTACCATTGTGCATTGTCGAGCCCCGGCCATCGAACCGTTTAAACCGAACCTGCATATCCAGTTGCCAGCGTCTAACTGGCTTCTTGATTGTCTAACCAATCCTGGTGGCCATCATGATCCACAACTGCTTGGGCGCCTCTTTGAACCAATCTCGCCAACCAGCACATCCAGTTACCAGCCACTTTGAACTTACCATTGAACTGAATCTGTTGGCCCCCACAATCGGCTTGTCTCCATGCATATCCTTTGAACCACAACAAGACCCATTTGACCCCTGCTCAACACCACTCTCTGTCTAGGGCACCACAACCACTGCACTCGAATAGCCTCGAACCACATGAACAGCACCTAACAGTCGAGTTTGCCATAGTTAAACTACCAAGAAGGTACTATTGACCCATAACTGCCCCCTTTGTCCACTTTGTGCCCTAGAGACTGGTTAGATTGTGTGTGAACCTTTTCCCAAGACATATCCTTTTAATATGAGCATTGTGGTCATTGCAATTGCCTTTCTACCCCTGAGAGTGCTGATTTCTCTCTTTTCTGCATACTCTCTATTTTTTCCATGGGGATGGGTTTTTGAGTATGAGTATGGTGTTTTTAATTAAAGTATATATTTTTATAGAACCTTGATTGTATATTCCCTTTATTTTGAGCTGTGATACCTTGCTATTTGGGTCACCACTGAATTATATTCACAACCCTCTTGAGAGTATAGCTTTCCTTCAGCCCACGTTACCACAAAAGTTGATGGAGGTATAGGAATTACTTCGATGCATTTTAATTCTAAGTCAGTGCTTCGAAATATATGTGCAGTTGTGGGGTAAGGGGGAAAAAGGGGTGGGGAGGTGTTTATGTAAAAAAAGAAATTCGAGGTGATGTTTCATATGGTTGAGATCACTGTCGGTGGGGAGAAGCGTGAGGGCTAAATAGGTGGTTTATTCACGACCCACCCCTGTACTCCTGCAGAGCAGAAGTCATTTCCTCATAGAGGCATGCTCTTGATGTCATTTATGACATTTTTGGCACAGGGCCATTATTGTGCCCATGTTTAAGACGGTATCATCGTTAGGCGGTGGCAAAATGAGTACCATAGTGTTGATCAATAGTAAAATATCGGAAAGGCCTATAGGGTTGGGCATAATCACTCAGACATTCAGTGTGCATGCATTACACAGCTTTTGATCTTGCTGAGATAGTGTTGATGAGCACCTCTGCGATTGTTATAGTGCAGGAGGAAGAGTTTGTGGCTGTCAGGCAACTTCCTTGTAAAGGACGTTCTGGCTGGGGAAGAATCAGTCACACATACAGTTGAGAATTTCATGGGTCTGAGGTGGCTCAATAAGTGCCATAGGGCTTTTGCAATAGCGAGATTTCATGGATGACCGCAGAAGGCCAGTTAGGATATGTGGGGAAAGTCAGTAATGAGCCAAGCATGCACGATCCAACTGGTCATCCTGCTGACGAAGCGCACTTGAGAACCATGGATGGTTGGTCATTGTGGCATTCTCTAAAGATGGTGATGAAAGATCAATTTTATTATTAAAGTAAAGGAGGTCAGGTGGTATGGAACTCGAAAGTGTGTCTATGTGTTTCCTAATATTTCTCGTGACATTGGAATTCAAGTGACAGCATAACATTTTCCTCACTACCATTGTGGACTTTTTACATGGCACAATTTCTCTCTAAAAGTAGTTTGTGTGTCCTGATGCCTCTGGGAACTAAGAACATCAAGTCCCAGCATGCAATATTCCTGTATACATCTCTATGGACTTATTTGGACTGGTGGCCCCAGCATGCAATATTCATCTGGACACATTTTTTCTCAATGTCTTTGCCGACTTTCGAATTCGAGGGGGGTAATTAGATACAGCCCCAGCACCCCAATCATCCCCTTTCCCCCGAGCTCTTACTATCTGCCAATTGGACTGTAATATCTGTCTATGGCAAAATGCTGATCCAAACTTTTCACTGCCTTGACCCTAAATGCCAGTTTGCAAAATTGGACCTAAAAAGAACATTGAAAGAAAATCCACTGAAAAACATTCTAAATTGCCTGAAACGCGCGCAAATCATACCTTGCCAAGGACGGATGCGGGGTAGCTCACAAATAGGGGGCCCCTTGTACACCACCAACTTCCATCGAGCCTGGCAACTTGGAAAGTAGGAGACAGCGATAGAAACTAATGCTCCAGAGCAGGGTTCTATCCCAGAAACCTTTCCAGTGACATGACTGCTACTTTAAAGGATCTAAACTGAAGTTAGGTTTTGTCTGACTGGTCTAGAGCAGGGCCGTTGCTCCCAGACTGGCACGAAAGGCCCAGGGCTAGATGGTGCGCTTATTGACCTATAAAATCGAGCCTAAACTCCGGATCCCCTTTTTATATCATTTTATGAAGGCCGTAACCACCACAAGGACGAGTTCTACCTACCTGCAAAAGGGAAACGATTGTCCCTGGGTTCCAAAAAAAGCACTATACTTCTTCCAGAGACATACAGGGCAATTTCATCCCTGGGCAGTTCGGCCAGAGTCTGTGGCTAGTAATTATTTAACAGGCTTGTAGAAAGGGCTTGGAAGTACTCAGCAAGCACTTATTTTGTGTCCACTAGTGGCTAAACATGCAATCTTAAAACACCAGTATATCTTGTCTTTATGGCTCTACCTATGGAATTGGGTGCTGTAAAATATAACATCTCATGGCAAACTGTCTCATCAGTGGTGATCCCATTGGCTTTCCTGAAGATACAGAGGGCCTGATTCACAGAGCGTTTTCTTATGGGATTGCGCCATTATAAGCGCTTATGTGAATCAGACCCTTATTGTCTTGCATACGGGAGCTTGCGCGGTGGTCGGATATGGACATGACTGGATCTGTATTGGTCATATTATAGGACCAGTGGTGTGAGGCAGGAGTAAACTGTCAGGAGCCCCCTGATTGCCAGCTGAGAAATAGGAGCCTCTTGCACAGTAGCAACTCCCATCGAACCTGACAGCTTTTAACTGGTGTTGCAACGGTCTTGGAAGCAAGATCACACAGAGCAACAGAGGTTCGAATCCCGGATCCGCACTTAGAAACCAAACTCAGATACAGTATTAGGTGTGTTATAAAACAATAATTAAATAAAAGTAGGAGAAGCTAATGCTCCAGCGCAGGGTTCTCTACCAGAAACCTTTCCAGTGACATGACTGCTACTTTAAGGATCTAAACGGAAGTGACCTTTTCTCTGACTGGACTAGGGCAGGGCCGGCACGTTTCCCCAAGAGTGGTACATAATACTTACAATCTCTGCAAGACACAACGTAGGTCGATGATTTTCTTGGTAGGAGTGCGATTTGAGAAAAGATAGATCTTCTTTGTAAAGGGGTTGGGGCTGGAGGAGATGCAGGAGTTTGTTTATTTAGCGAATGGATTCCAAAAAAATTCTGAGGGGTGCCCATACGGAAAAGCAACTGTGATCAGTACTCGACTGGTAGAATGTTAGGGTTTACAAGACATTATCAGACGCACCGTATTCATATGCTACTAAAGGTAGGCTGGACATTTTGGTTGGGAGGACAACCACATTCGTGCTAGCATTTTGCAGCACCTGGGAGGGAGGTTTTCTCACGGAAAGTGGGAGAATGAAATGTTGCCATTGAGGTTGGAATTATTTTAGGAGGTAGAAAGTGAAAAATAGCAACATTTTTGTTAAACAGATGGTGTGTCTGCCGGCTTATATATTTAAGGAAACTTTATGAATTTCACGCAATGAATTCGGTTGAGGGAAATCCTTTACATGGACCCTCCTTTTAGCGGCCGAGCCACTTCATCAATGGTCTTTATTAGGACATTGATTACTGCTGATATTCTATTTCCTCCTTTTTTATTTTTTTTTATTACGCTGCTCCCCTCTTACGAATCTGTCCCGATTGATTATGTGTCAGTCGGATGATTTCTTTCAGCTTCTTTTTACCTATTGTTCCTGTTAACTGTTTGTAAAATGAAATATGCATTCTGTAATACGTGCACTATCCATTGTTTTAAAATGTTAAGTGTGATGTATATATATGAATGCTATAATGCTATATGTAAATTGATTAAAGGTTGATATTTGTTCAACCATATGAATAATAAAAAATAAAATGTAATCTGGAGAATTGGCACGTTAGAAACCATGAACTGCAAAAAAGTAGAAATATATATTTTTGAATGAAAAGAAATTCTGCACCGATCCTAGCTTTGCCTAGAGAACCCACAGTAAATAGCTTGAGGATTCTTCAAAAATGAGTCAAACGTTGCTTTGCTTCTTAATCCGGGCGAATTCCAGAGCCACGCTAGCCAAGCCTATGCTCATTGATGTGAAATCGGGCCCATTAAATAAAATCCTCATTAGCCCCAGAGAGATGCCTACATTGGGCAATCCCACAACTAAAGAGAGTTCTGATGAACCGGGTACCGTTTAACGCATTACCCATAAATACCGTACCTAGATCCTGTGGAAGGCTGGGGGGATGGATTATTACGAATATTCTATCGTTTTTAAAATGGCGGATCTTGCAACGTTAATGCATTTTAAGTGTTCTGTAAGCAATATAAATATGTCTGAAGGGCATCTATAGCGCCATTATTGACAGAAAGAGGATTTACCAATGTAGGCCAGAATACATTTTTTATTGCTCCTCCTGCCAAACCCTTTAGTATCCAGGATGATACATTCTTAAGTAACTCAGGCACTGAGGTTGATGGAAACTGACTGTCGTAGTATAAAAGCATGAGAGGGATTTGAACACTAAGGGCCTGATTGACAAAATCGTTTTCCTATGGGAAAGCCTCATTAAAAAATCTGGCCCAAAATCTCTTTATTAATTAACATAGGGAATTGACATTTATGCGTTTTTCTGCTTAACCCTCTAAATACAGTGCGGTATTTGGTATGTATATAAAATACATATTTCGTAGAATATATTGCATGTTCTTTTATGAATTACTATCCAAAAGGAACGAAATGGATAATGATGATGAAGAGTCCCAGCATGCAATATTTTTTATTTACAAAGACTTTCATAATGTATCCCGGGACCTTGCACCTCAGTGCCCAGTGTACAATATTCCTCTGTACATTATGTAACCAATGTCTTTAGGAACATGCTCTCCTAGTTCCAACATGCAGCATGCAACCTTTTATTCACTTTATCAATTTGTATCTATTTTTAAAAGGTTTTTAGGACATTGTCTAGCAGTATGCTGTAGGAACATCTCTCTCAAGTCCAGCTCGCAGACGTTTTCCTTTCCTTTCTCACTGACTTTAGGAACTCTTCCTCCAAGTTCCAACTTGCAGTGTTTCTCTGTTCCTTCATCTTCTCAATATGCTTGTCCGTCCAGAACCTGTTACTGGCGCTTCACCTTTCTCTCTACTGCCCATCGTGTTCGCTTCCATTGGCTTTGGGTGCTTTCCCTATGTACCGTGGCCATCTCTAGTCTCTCCTCTCCAGGATCTGCAGTCATCAGTAAGCCTCTATCTAAAAGAATGGCGTGCCCAGCTAGTATTTCATCCTCAAATACCATTGTGTGTGTCTTCCTCTTGGCCCCGTAGGTCCTGCAGCAGCTCCACTTCAGCTTGCTGCCTGGCATATTTTGTCTGCCTCTCGTTCTGACCTGGTTCTACAGGGGTGTATTTGTGTGTCCGCCTGGATAGTCTTGCCAGCTCTGCTTCTGATGGGGTCACTATTTGACATATGCCCACTCACACCATCGGGGCCTGCCCACCAGAATTCTCCACAGATTCCCCTTGCATGCTAATGTGGAAACTCTTTCAGGACACCTTTCTGGTTCACGCCCGAGCTCATCCTCAGTTCCCTTGTCCTCTGGCCTGCCGTGCTGTGGGCCGCATCACATGGCTATGCCTTGATGTCCTCGTGATCTGAGAAGCTACTTTACCACATGATTTAATTAACAATATAGTTTACGTCAAAGAAAGTACATGTCAAGCATTTGTCTGCACAAGGACCTGCTGGGCGAGGGTAGATTCAAACCCTTGCCAAGTATGCGTGATGCTGTCATCCGCCCCTCTGTCACTTGCATCAGAACTATGGAGAGGTGTACTTTTGGAACATCAGGAGCTGATGGCAGCCCTTTAGCTGGTGATCACCAGTAAAGCACAATCACAGCGGGAGATGTTCCTGAATGAATTTTTTTTGGCAGTTGAAAAGAAGACAGACTTTACTGTCGCTATAAAAGCAAAATGCCAAAACAGCTGGAAGTGAAACGTCGATGCTTTTACATCTCTGTTGGCAGTCAGGGGCCTGGCCTGTTCAGTGCACAGTTAACAGAAATGAAAGCTTAATATCTAAACTTCTTAAACAACTAGGAGGCTTGTCTATCTCCGAAGAGCCTGAAAGTTTGCCTACTGCCCTGTCAAAGACATAGGCCATGCAGTGACATGACCCCTTAGTTCCAGCATCCTTCTTAATTAGCTCTACCTGCTCTATTAAAACCAATAGGGAGCTCTTTGCTCTGCCATATGCATATTTCTGGTAACTGGTATGGGTCTTAGTTGCCTTGAAGGAACCAGTACCACGTGGGTGAAGGTAGTCTCTCTCTTGTAGATGGGGTAAAGGGTAGACCTAGAGACATTCAGGTTTTTTCTTGGGTCCAGTTCTGGGGGGAGCTGTCAGAGGAAAAGAGGAGCACTCAGGCCTATGGGCTTCATTATAACTTTGCCAGTCTGGAAAAAATGCTGGAATAAATGCTTGTAATTCCGCCACCGAAAATGTTCCGGACTGGCAAAGTACATGTTTGCTGGTGGACGGTCTCCCGGCAGGCCTGACCTCCTGGCACAACCCCAGTTTTCACTTCCATGCAAAAGGTCCCTTCTGTACAATTTTAATCCTTTAAATCATGTAGTGGTAAAGTGTAAAAAAAAAACAGGCAAAATCACATTGTCATCTTAACTTTCCAATACGTGTTTGAAAAAGTGTAAATGCCTCCTGCAATTAACGACTAAGGGAGGCATTTACAATGGATTCCTATGATATACACTCTGCTTTTACCAGGTGCAAACCCCAGCCGGGTTTCAATGGAATCCATTGGCTTTCCACCAGCATGAAAATGTCACGCTTGTAGAAAACATGGAGAATTTGGCAGGCAGATTGGAAAAGTAGGCAGACGTGTTTCTCTCTCCAAAATCTGCATGTGAAATTAATGAAAATTCTGCCCATCGGAAAAGGTCAGTTAAAGTGTTACACCAATTAAACCTCAACATTTTCTGATTCGCTGGACTTGAAATGGTCCTCAGAAACGTTTAGTTCTGGTCCAGCACCATTTATGACATTACCGTTCTTACTTGTAATTCAAGATTAAGACCAAGCATCATCACACCACTCACGCACCACTTACCTAGAGCCACCTGAACCAACACTCACTCACACTGACTCCAACACTGCCCGAATGCCACTCTAACCTTCACCTCGCACTCACACTGCTACTTGCACACTGCAACCCAAACCATCACACTCACCAACTATGTATGCATACACAGCCATTTCCAGTCTGACCACTACTAAGCACAGCTACACTGACTTCCACTAAATGCAGCTCGCACACTATCACTAACTACAGCTAATCAAAATAGCAATCAGTGTCACTCACCACAATGCACCAGTGCCACTCATGCCTCTACTAGTCCATGCAACTCATGCCACCTTTCACCCAGAGCACCTCTCCACTACTCACCTACTGCCTCTGATACCACTGAGCACAACCAGTCACATTTAGCCACCTTCAACAACAATGACTCACAGACAGATATATTTCCATTCCCCCAGAACAACACTCAGTGAGGACTCACTGACTGCCACTCAAAACACAATCCATCCTCGGGCACTCGCATCACACCACTTTTACTGCCACACACAATGCTATTCTCTGCTAAATCCGACCATTACCCCACTGCCACTCACGAAGCCACTGACTTGCCCCTGGCAACCTTATTAACTACTGTTCTTCCACTGACACCGTTATTACCACTCACCCAAAGCCAAATACACATCGGATCACACAACCACCCAACCACATCTACCCAACCTACAGCTCATCCACACATCCAGCGCACCGCACCACTACCACCACCGCCATCTCAGCCATCCTGACACCCGGTCCACAACTCATCTTGTGTGACAGGCACATTGGCACATCCAGCATCATTATTTGTAGCCGACAACCACTGTCTCTGAATCTCATCCATAGCTACCCTCACCGTCACCTGCCAATATCCACTGGCACACTACTTGCCCACAACTATGCTCACCATTGCAGTCCCACACCCCTGACCGAGAATCAGGTTTTGACCAACGATGACTGTCATTCTACATCACACACTCGGCATCATGCACCACACACTCACCGCCACATAGACCTTAACTCATATGCATCAATACAGGACACCACTCCCACAATCAGCCACAGCTTCCCTGCTTAAAATACAGTTGTGCTGCGAACTCCGCAAATCATTTATTGCAATTTACGAAACTACTCCACCACAGCTATTCACAAACACCAGAACTCACCTACTGGTACTTACACCACTCCTAACACATAGTAATGTTCACCACCACTCACTAAAAATCGCTAATTCCACCGAAACCTTACCTTTAACCACTGCTCTTGTCGCCTGATAATTGCCCGAAGAATCTGTTGTGCATTGCCCTGAGGGGAAAGGCCCAGCAGAGCCCACTGGCCTTGTTCAAATTAAGGTTAGGTTTGAGGCATCTCATTCTGTCATCCAACATACTAAGTTAAGTGAAAGGAGCGCCTCAGATTTTAATATCAAAAGAAGTTGTTTCTGGGGGTCACAATGTTCATGTCCCCCATAAACTTTGCACATCGTGTACAATATGTCTGTTTGAGAAAGAGAGGGAAAGTGAGAGAGAGAAAGAAAGAGACATAATAAAGCGGAACAGGGCCTATCCGCAGAGGCCATTGGTAGGAGTGCGGTTACAAGACCATGTCGTTTTGCATTGTTGGGTCTTTTCATGGCTTGCTGGTTTGTCATGCATTCTGTGCCTTTTCGTGCCTTGCTCAGCCATTATATGCCTGCTCTGTGTGGATTGTTGATTGTCTGCGCCCATCGGTACCCTGATCTTTATTATACTTTGGCTAGTTGATAAGTGTAGTATAAGGGGCACTCACACACTGCAGGGGCACTAGCTAGACACCTCCTCTGCTGCACACATGAACACCGTCAGAACTCGTTAGCAGCAAATCAAGTAGGATAACTGTACCCGGGGACCCCTCTGGACACACACATCCCAAGTGCCCTACCAGCACACAGGGTCTGGTCCTTCCGATCTGCATGTCTCAACACAACAGTAAAGTCATGTTGCTCTATTGCTTCTGGTTGCACCTACCAAATTCAACCCATTTTATTAAGTTTCCAAAATGCCAATGAAAAGGACAGTGGTGTCTTATTTGAGACACAGTAACATAATATAACATAGGTTCAACTCCCACTCACACCGCCACTAACCCACAGCTACACATACCATAACTCGTGCACACCCAGCATCACTAGTAGCCAAAGCTACACTCATCCGCAGACCAACTGCCATTCACCATCATCCAGCCGCTACCACACAAACCAACAATCAGCACACTCACCTTCACAACTACCCACATCACTTCTGATTCATAGATGCCCTCGTCACTACTGTCACTTACAACACCACCCACCCACAGGAACTATGACCAAAATACTTGCTCGCAGCAAAAAGCCAACTATGGCCGTCCAGTTAACACACCACAACGTAGATCATACATCATAGCATAAGCAAGTACTCTACCTTCTTTGAACAAAACATTTTTACACACACTATATTTAATAATGCTAATGTTTAAAAAGATACATTCAACAACAATTTAAAAAATAGAATTAGTGCAGATGATATACATTTGATTTGACATACAAATACGGTTGAACACCCACAATATATCACAACTCTGCTATGCGGCAATCCACTGATAAAGAGCATATATAACAGGTAACAGTCATGTATAACATCTCCTCCTGAACAGTGGAAGGTGTCTTAGTCACGTAACTCAGAGCGAAGTAGCAGTTACCATACAGCCATCTTATTTCAGAAGTCGAGATGTTATTTTACTCTTATTTTCCCAGCAGCATCAAGATACTTTGACTCAGCATGCCAAACAGTAACTGCTGGTTCCAGGCGAGCAAACAAAACACTTTTCACGGTCCTAATTTGCAAAACTTGAAACAGAGGCAATAGCCATCTGCCTCGAGTTTTCTTTTTTTGGGGACAAAATAGTAGAACATGCTGTCCTGTCTCAGCCGGCCTATGTAATTACAGGAGCATTTATCTGATCAATCGGTAGCCATTTAGACATGTGGGCTGCTATAGGCAATGCGCCAGGTGTAATTTCATAGAGAGGTTTACAGGTGGTGAAAATGTTTTAATATGCCTCTGGCACACTTACAGTTTGTGTCTAAAGTATTCTATTGCTTTATGGCTCTGTTCTGATCTTTACTTGGGTCAACATCCAGTCATCGAGTTTTAGAAGAAAACTAACCATGAATGGAGAGGGAACTCCCACGGTGGGAGGAGAGCAAATGCTGCGCCGAGGCGAGCCCCTTGAGCATTAACATCCTGGAGGGGTGGAGCCACATTGAACTGCAGACCCAGCGGCAACGTGTTGATCGAGAAACCCGCTAGCTGGAGGCTGGAAGGTGGATACATTGACCGAGCAAGAGGCTCCAGTCATGGAGAAGGAGAGGACTGCGAGACAACCGTCTTCTTGGGTGGCATGACCACCAAAGAGCAGTGGAGAGCCTGGCACCCAGCAATGAACGCTGAGACACGAGAAAGGAGAGGAGCCTGTGATCCAAAGCTCCTACCGACACGCACCTTTCCCACCATGAGAAGAACGGATGGGAAAGAGACATTACAACTGTGCGGAAGTCAGCGAGTTCCAGGACTGCGAGTTTCCAAGAGCACCAAAACTGATGCAGGTATTAAACATTAAGAGAATGTAATGGCCACACTGCCCCCACTTATCCACAGAGAAAGGGATACAAAAAATGTTATGCAAGGCTGGAATATCCACCAAAAATCTGCAAAGTCAAGAGAACGTAACGGGCACACATAGCCACTTATCCAGAGAGAAAGGAATGTGAACAATGTTATGCAAGGCTGGAATAGCCACAAAAGGTCAGTAAAGTCAAAAGAATGTAACTGGCACACAGCCCCACTTATTCAGAGAGAAAGGGATACGAACAATGTTATACAAGGCTGGAGTGGATTGGTATGATTTGACTGTGGCATAATTGTTTGCGGTGGATTTGACTGTAGTTAATTTTGCTGTGAACCCAATTTTGCGGTGGGCAAAATCATACCAATTCATCTCCCCCTCGATCCCCAATACATCCCCACCTCCCGCCCACCTACTTCCCCCAATACATCCCCCCACTTACCTTTCACTGTCTGCTTTACATCTGACCCTGCAGCATCAGTTACGTCCCTGCAACGTGGGTTGGAACTGATGCCGCAGGGTCCTTTACTTTAAAGTATCTTGCTTCTAATATCCCAGAAGCGGAGGACACCCCCACAACTCCCGTTCCCATTATAGCGAGCAAGAAAGCGGGGGACAACCCCGCAACCCCCATTGTCCTTGTTCGCTATAATGGAACCGTATGGCTCATTTAACCACATTTTTGGTTGTACGATCATTTCATACAGCCTAAATTTGGTCAAATGTGCCATACAGCCAAAAATATTCAGTCAAATTGGCCAATACAGCTTTAATAGCTGAAAAAAGTCTGTAAAGTCAAGAGAACATAACAGGCACACAGCCCCACATTTCCAGAGAGAAAGGGATATGAAAAGTGTTATGCAAGTCTGGAATAGTTGCCAAAATGTCTGTAAAGACAAGAGCATGTAACAGGCACAATAACCCACTATCCTAGAGAGAAAGGTAAATGTACACTGTAATACATGGCTGGAATAGCTGAAGAAAGTATGAAAAGTTTAGAGAACAACCCAGTCACATGGCCCTACTATATGAGAGTGGAAAACATATACACTCTCCATATCAAAGCTGAAATAATTACTCAAAAGTCTCAAGGAAGCACAAAGATAGGTCCCATGTTTAAACAGAGTGAAGTGAAGTTGAATACTCTGGAAACATGGACAGCAAAGTGTATGAAATCACATTAAGCGATAAAGATACATTTTCCACCGAGTTATCAGACTTAGGGAAGCCCCAACGCTACGAATGTGGAAAAGAAAGAAGTGTATTTTCTAGGTAGTCCTGGAGGGACTGGCACATCGAAAGCCGGAGAGAAACCCATACCAACGATAATTATTTTCCAAAAGGGTGTGATCCAAAAGCTGTGAAGACATGCTACAAAAAACGGAAAAACTTAGAACCAGACATCTACAAGTGTGCCAGGCAGAAGTCATACATGGGCTATAACACACGCCTCTCGTTTCTTTTTAGTTAGGTGTTTTTCCAAAGTGGTAGGGCCAGTTAGTTGCTTAGGCTACAGACAACATACCTTTTATTTGGACTTGATGTGAAAACTTCACTTTACTTTTGTTAGGTAGGGAACTTCCCTCACAGAGATAGGGCAAGTTATGAGTTTTTCTTTTCTTTTAAATAAAACCCTTTTTGCACATGCCATTAAGATGTCCGACTCCTTCTTCTGATTTGCCACAGAAGGTAATTTTCTCTTTTGAATTTTGGAGCAAAGTGCTACCATATGGCTAAAACCAACACTGCAGACAAAAGATAAAGGATGTTGGGATTAGAATATCTGTTGGCATGGCAACTGGGAACACCTGTAACATGAATTATCTGGCTCAGTGATTATTATTTCTTCCCTCCTTCCCCCATATCCGCTAATCAAGGTTTGTTTAACAATATTGTAGCCAATTAGATGTTCTGTTGATTGAAAACACATACATGGGGTTTAATGTCTCAGGTGGTGAAGTGGGTGTTGCTTCGTGACCAATCAGGAACCTTTATGGTCTGTGGCAACCCACTGTGAGTGGGCTGGGCATGTGCTTGGCAAGTGGACCTATGCACCACTCATGAAGAACTGTTTCTGATTTGTGGGAAACACAGGGGTCTGTGGGAAGTTGACCATGAGTACTTCTTCAGGAGATTAAAAAAATAAATGTATCATTACGTTTTCTGTTTGGGAGACAAAAGTGGGTAATGATTGAACAAACTCTGTGAAGAAATCAGACATACTCTTCTGTTCAAACTCAACAGCCAAAGCCGTACACCTAACAGCCCAATATGTACAAATATGTTCACCATGTAGTTTGCAGATATTTTACTATTAGGGTGAGTGTTGTGACAAATGAAATAAGCAGAGGGCTCAGCATGCATTACTCAGAACGGTTTAATGCTTGAATCACTATCACAGGCATATTTCAAATATAAAATGTCTGTGGTCATATTTAAATTCATAAAATACTCTTTGATTTTATGCAAATCAATACTAAACCTCTTTATGCTATTTGTCCCCTTGCCTTTTTGATAGGTGGTTTATGCACACATTTAGGGTGATTTATAGACAGACCAATTTAGGGGGTAATTCATGGATTATTTGTGCCGAAAAAAACGGGATTTGTGCGCCATTCTGACCGCAAATCCCTGTTTAACAAATGGGGATTTGCGGGCAGAAGGGCGCACAAATCCCGTTTTTTTCAGGGCAAATAAAACATGAATTACCCCCTTAATATCTCTCTCTATATAAAAGGAGCATTTGTGGCTATGTGTGTGTGTGTGTGTGATTTGTTCTGACTGTTCAGCATACTTCCCAATATGCTACTAACCTGAAATGTGGCACGTGGTTAGGTTCCATGGTGTAGACAATAACATATACATTTTTGTAATATATTTTTTATCAAGCAGTGTGCAATGCTTGGATATGTGTGTGTGTCTGTTCGGAATGTTCAGCGTACTTCCCAACATGCTCCAAACCTGAAACTTGGCATGTGGGTAGGTGGTGTAGACAATGTAAAAAGTATAAAATATAAATGTTTCCAATTTCTTTTTTTAAGTGGTTTGCAATGCTTGGATATATTTGTGTGTGTCTGTTCGAAATGTTCAGCATACTTCCCAGCATGCTACAAATCTGACATTTGGCATGTGGGTAGGTTCCATGGTGTAGATAATGTAAAAAGTATACAATATACATTTTTCCAATTTTGTTTAAGTGGTCTGCAATGCTTGCCCCTGCCATATGGCTCTCCGCGCTGTAGTTCCTGCTATAGTTCTACGTTCATTGTGAATAAAGTTGAGCAGTTCATGAGAACTTCAGCAGTTCTTTGTTCCAAATTGTACACACTATCATCATTCAAGCTGACATTAGCGGCACCCACTTTTGAAGTCATGCGGGTGACACAAAACTGTGCTTTTGTAGTAATGCGGGTGAAAGGAAACAGTGCATGTCTCTTCCTTACTGTCCACAATTACTTTGTCCATCACATCGTGGAAAATCTTTCATAATAATTACAGGAACTTCATTTCCCATGGAAGTTGACGGATGCATGCCATATCAACAGTACAAAGCACACATGCTTCAGTCGTACATATATGGGTACAGCACTTCAAGCTTACATGCTTCAGCCCTACATGTACTGTATTTATGTAGAGGTCGCTGCTGCCTCGGCTGTAGAACGGGACACCAATAATCTTGCTCCACAATCTCACCACTCCAACTCAAAGTAGCTGGAATACATTTACAGGTTTCGTGCTTTTCTCATGGTCAGCTTTATGTGGCTTGCTCCAGATTTGGATACAAAGACAGTTTTTTCACACTAGCTCCTACAGGAAACACTAGCAATATTGTCTACAACAGAAGCATTGGATTAGTTAATTAAATAAACTTCAAACTAGGACAAAAGTAGGAATTACTTTGCGAAGCATGGGTACACCTACTAGTTTCCATATATATAAAAGGGACATTTGTGGATATGTATGTGTGTTTGTTGGAAATATTCAGCATATTTCCCAACATGCTACAAACCTGCAATTTGGCTTGTGGGTAGGTTGTATGGTGTAGACAATGAAAAAGTATAAAATATAAAGCTCTTCAATTTATTTTTTAAGCGTTCTGCAATGCTTACCCCTGCCATATGGCTCTCCACACCATAGTTGTGCCGTAGTTCTACGTTCATTGTTCCTGAAGTTCAGTAGTTCATGAAAACTTCAGCAGTTCATTGTTCCAAATTGTGCACACTATCAGCATTCTAGCTGACATTAGTGGCACTCACTTTTGAAGTCATGCGGGTGACACAAAACGGTGCTTTAGTAGTAATGCGGGTGAAAGGAAACGGTGCATGTCTCTTCCTTACTGTCCGCAATTACGCTGTCTGTCACATCGTGGAAAAACATTCATAATAATTTCAGGAACTTAATTTCCCACGGAAGTTGATGGATGCATGCCATCTCAACACTACAAAGCTTACATGCTTCAGCTCTACACGTACTGTATTTATGTTGAGGTCGCTGCTGCCTCGGCTGTAGAACCGGACACCAATAATCTTGCTCTACAATCTGAAAGCTCCAACTCAAAGTAGCTGGAATCGATTTGCAGGATTCATGCTTTTCTCATGGTCAGCTTTATGTGGCTTGCTCCAGAGTTGGAAACAAACACAATTTGCTCACACTAGCTCCTACAGAAAACACTAGCACTATTGTCTACACAGAAGCATTGGTTTAGTTCATTAAATAAACTTCAAACTAGGACTGAAGTAGGAATTACTGTGCGAAGCACCGATACACCTGCTAGTCTCTATATTTATGTATTTATTTTTTGGTCATTCATATAGCGCCTTTACCCATAACAAGCATTTCAAAGCGCTCCAAAACAGGGAGGGTGAGAAGCTAAATTGGGATTAACATTCTTAATAGGTATTGGTATATTCAGAATGGGCAAGTGCTATGCATTTAGTGGTACAACATAGGACAGGAGGAATAGAAACTGTTACAACATATGACACAAAATATTGCACGTGCCTGGCCGGTCATTACAATAATACAAGATTTATACATGAAGAAAGGAGAGAGGGGGGAGGGGGTATAGGGTAAGACGAACAGAGCAAACAAGTGCAAGAGACACATAAAAGGAGAGGAGGAGGTGGGAGGGGGATAAGGGTGAGGCACATTATGCATATCCAAACGAAAAGTAGCTGCAGATGTCAAAACGCCTAAATTCGATTTTTAAGCAAGGCACACTAAAACACATGACCAAATGTGGCTGCAGATGTGAAGTCACGGCGTAATGAAGTTGGTGAGCTGCCTACTCACAAGTAAGTCTGCATGTGTGCCTTGAATTCTGATGGGCCAGTCGCGAGGGGTCACAGTCAGCCCACAAGTCCAGGTGACTTCAACAGCATGTGCTGAGGTTGAAGATGAAAGGGTGGGGCATTCAGTCCAGCCAGGCCTGGACAGGGCCAGGCAGGGGCCTTTGTTCGTGGGCATTGGTCCAGAAGAAGTGGAGAGGGACAAATCAGCAGAGGTCAGGATGAGGCAGCAGGGCACTTCAGTGCTCAGGGGAGGCTGGCGGCCATCTTGGAAAGGTGCTGCCCAGAAAGCACCATGTGGGCAGCAATGTCCAGATCAATGTAGAAAAGTCCTCAACCCAGGAGGATGAAAGGGGAACGCACATCAATGAAAGTAAAGCCCATCACGGCAGGCCCAGCATATTTTGTGCGCTTCATCATGCTGGATGTATGTCACGCTTATCTCTTGTGCCCTGCAGGAGTGCCAGGTCTGGACGGTGTTGCAGAGTGGTCCCTGTGTCGATCCCCTTTTCACCCAGTTGTATGTCCAAACCACACATTACCCACCTGTCCCCCGGAGGAAAAACCTCCAAGGTGGCAGTGAGGTTGGGAGGGGTCTGGGTGTGTTTGGGACTTGCATTCCAGGGTCCAGGGGGTTGTGGCGGAACCTATGGGGCGAAACAAGGGTAAGTGTACTGTGGAAAAATACCTCTAGTGTTCACCCCCACCTTCTTCCTTCCTCTAATTCCCCTTAAGCTGCGATGCTGGCTGGAGCACGTGGATGCGGCTCACCTGTGGTTTTGTGTCTGCAATCAGGGCTCCGGAGATGGGTACTAAAGCGGGGTGGAAGTGGATCGCAGTCTCTGTCCCAGATGGGCTGTCTTTGTTAATTGTCTTATGTTCTTTCTCTCCCTCCAGGAGTGGGAATGTGGTGTTGAACCGGTGGCAGAACCCTGCAGGAGACTCGCTCATTCCAGAACGGAGGTAAGCTCTCGAAGTCTCAAGTGGTTCTGATGGGCGACAGACGGAAGGTGAACGCTAATCCTGTTTGCTTTCGAACAGGGTGTCGGTTAACAAGGGCCGGGGACCTCGAAGGCCAACGGCGAATAGCACGTCCATGCAGTTGCGAGGAGGACGGAGCTCGCTGCAGAGCGTCGGTAAACAGAATGCTTAAGGTCGAGATAACGACAGAAAACCAAAGTCCTGAAGATTGCTGAAAGATGCCGAAGCACCTACGATGCCGAGGACCGAAGGATGCTGAAGAACCGTAGGATGCTGAAGAACTGTAGGATGCTGAAGAACCGAAGGTTGCTGAAGAACTGAAGGATGCTGAAGGACCAAAGGATGCTGAAGGAGTCCCAACTGGATGCAGAAGACTGTGATCGTTCGTGATCGAGGAGCTCAATGCGAGAAGATGCTTGAGCACAGGAGCAGTAAGCGAAACACTGCTCTTGTTAGGAGCAGAAACAATGCTAAGCACGGGGTGCGGTTCTGGCCGTGGCTTTACAGTCCTGTGCCACACCCTGCCGGCGCTAGATGCGTAGGGACGTTGGTTTTGTGCATGTGCCAGGTGAATCTCTGCATGTGGCAGGCTTGCACATGCTCCACGCTTCTTGGCTGATGATGGGCGGTGCCTTTGCCTTCTGCTCTTTCCTGCGGGCCGCAACCAGGCCGCACCCACCCACACGCTCGCACCAGGCAGCTACCATCCGTGTCCACCTTTTCCCTATTGTATGAGAGGGGGTTCCCTCCTCCTGTTAGCCCGCCACCCCTGGGCCTGTAACGGGATTGTGACAATGTAAAAAACAAAAAATAATGCTAGAAGCCATGCAGGGCCTGCCTCAAATCCACTGTGTAGGTAAGCAAGCTCCTGCAGCCTCGAATCAGCAACTGCGAGGTTTCCCTCACCATGAGAAGAGAAGAAGAGACTGAGAATGGACCATGTGAGGGCCAAACAGGGGCCTTTGTTCAGAGGCCTTGGTGTCGGGGGCCGGCTATTCACCTGCCGGTTCCCCATTAGTCCAGAAGAAGTGGAGAGGGACAAATCAGCGGAGGTCAGGGGCAGGCAGCAGGGCACTCCAGTGCTCAAGGGAGTCAGGCAGCCATCTTGGAAAGGTGCTGCCCAGAAAGCACCATGTGGGCAGCAATGGCCAGATCATTGTAGAAATGGCATCAACCCTGGCGGATGAAGGCGGAGCACACATCAATGAAAGTAAAGCCCATCAGGGCAGGCCCACCATATTTTTTGCGCTTTGCCGCGCTGGATGTAAAAAACAAAATATAATGCTAAAAGCCCTGTGGAGCCTACTTCAAATCCGCTGTGCAGATAACTAGGCTCCTGCAGCCTTGGATCAGCAGCTGCGAGGTTCTCCTCGCCGTGAGAAGAGAAGAAGAGAGTGAGAATGGACCATGTGAGGGCCGGACCGGGGCCTTTGTTCGTGGGCCTTGGTGTCGGGGGGCTGGCTATTCGCCTGCCGGTTCCCCATTAGTCCAGAAGAAGTTGAGAGGGACAAATCAGTGGATGTCAGTGGCAGGCCGCAGGGCACTCCAGTGTTCAGGGGAGGCGGGCGGCTATCTTGGAAAGGTGCTGCCCAGAAAGCACCATGTGGGCAGCAATGGCCAGATCAATGTAGAAAGGGCCTCAACCCTGGAGGATGAAGGGGGAATGCACATCAATGAAAGCAAAGCCCATCAGAGCAGGCCCAGTATATTTTGCACGCTTTGTCGCTCTGGATGTAAAAAACAAAAAATAATGCTAGAAGCCCTACGGGACCTACCTCAAATCAGCCGTGCAGGTAACCAGGCTCCTGCAGCCTCGGATCAGCAGCTGCGAGGTTCCCCTCACTGTGAGAAGAGAAGAAGAGAGTGAGAATGGACTGTGTGAGGGCCAGATAGGGCCTTTGTTCTTGGACCTTGGTGTCGGGGGGGGGGGCGGCTTTCTGCCTGCCGGTTCACCATTGTTCCAGAAGAAGTGGAGAGGGACCAATCAGCAGAGGTCAGGGGCAGGCAGCAGGGCACTCCAGTGCTCATGGGAGGTGGGCGGCCATCTTGGAAAGGTGCTGCCCAGAAAGTACCATGTAGGCAGCAACAGCAAGATCAATGTAGAAAGGGCCTCAAACCTGGAGGATGAAGGGGGAGCACACATCAATAAAAGTAAATCCCTTCAGGGCAGGCCCAGCATAGTTTGAGCGCTTCATCGCACTGGATGTAAAAAACAAGGCCTACCTCAAATCAGCTGTGCATGTAACTAGGCTGCTTGCTGTGTGTAGGTTCCATGGTGTAGACAATGTAAAAAGTATAAACTATACATTTTTCTAATTTTTCTGGTCTGCAATGCTTGGATATGTGTGTGTGTGACTGTTCTAAAGGTTCAGCATACTTCCCAACATGCTACAAACCTGAAATTTGGCATGTGGGTAGGCATGGTGTAGACAATGGCCCTCATTACGACCCTGGCGGATTTTTTCCGCCATCGACGGACTTTTCGGCCATGGCGTAAAGTCCGTTTACGCCATGGCGGATGGCGGACTTACCGCCCCATTCCGAGGTTGGCGGGGCGGTAAGTCCCCATTGACCCATTTACCCTTCCCCATTCCCATTTCGGCCCCATAGGGCTCAATGGGAGTGGGGAAGGCGTTAATTACGCCACCGTACATTACGGTGGCGTAATTAACACCAAGGTCCCATAGCGCCATGGATTTTTACGCCCGCAAAAAGCGGGCGGAAAAGTGACCATGGCGCTTTGGGAACTCGTAGTTGGCGGTAAGGGGTCGGCGCAGCTAACGCTGGCGTAAACCCCTTACCGCCAGGGTCGTAATGAGGGCCAATGTAACAAGTAAGAAATATACATTTCTTCAATTTTTATGTAAGCAGGCTGCAATGCTTACCCATGCCATGTGGATCTTTGTGCCGTAGTTCAACGTTCACTGTTCCTAAAATTCAGCAGTTCATGAAAACTTCAGCAGTTCGTTGTTTCTAAACTTTCCACACTATCAGCATTGTAGCTGACATTAGCAGCACTCACTTTTGAAGTCAATGCCGGTGACACAAAACGGTGCTTTTGTAGTAATGCGGGTGACAGGAAACAGTGCATGTCTCTTCGATAGTGTCCGTAATTACGTTGTTTGTCACATTGTGCCAATTCTCTCATGATATTTACAGAAACTTCATTTCCCAAAGATGTTGCTGAATGTATGCCATCTCAACAGTATGAAGCTTACATGCTACATCCGTACACGTACGGGTACGGCACTTCAAGCTTATACGCTTCAGCCCGAGAGGTACATTACTTATGCTGGTCACTACTGCCTCAGCTGTCGATTGGGCCACCAATAATGTCGCTGCGCAATCTCAACTCTCCAACTCAAAGTAGCTGGAACTGATCTACGTGATTCATGCTTTTCTCCACTTTATGTGGACTTGCCCCAGAGTTGGAAGCAAAGACAATTTGTTCACACTAGCTCCTACAGAAAAGATTAGCAATATTGTCTACAAAGAAGCATTGGTTTAGTTCATTAAATAAACTTCAAACTAGGACTGAAGTAGGAATTACTGTGCGAAGCACGGGTACACGCACTAGTTATTTATATACTAAGTATTGTACCTTTTTGCTTTTATGTTCATTTCTCCCACTTCTAATACACACACTGTGCAATGATCCTTTAGAGACCACTGTACATTTTCACTTTAAATACAGAGGAAACAAGTGAAAATAAGCAGCTATGATACCACTCTGCCAATGGTTCTTAAATTATCGCAATTTAATCAGGCAAATAGCATTTCCCTAATGTGAGTTCTTTTGATTTCTTATGAGGACACTGGTTGGCCGTTCGTGGAACTGCAGACTTGCTGCCATAGCAAGAGATTGATAACCTGGAGAAGAAAAGGTGCAGTACCAATGCAAGCATACCGATATCCTTACAATAAATCACTTGGCAATCAACACGCAAGGATAGGCACGCATGGCTAACATACAGGAAAATAATTACCAATTTGCTCATATATTTTTGCCATCACATGAATAGAGATCGTCCCATAGTACAAGCAAAGTTGTTTTCCACTTAACGTCTCTCATTCAGCAAGTTAGTTTACCAATATGGACTGCATTGTGGTCTCTTGAATGTTCTGCATTCTTTTTTATGAGCGTTTGTAAATTGTAAAAATTGTAATGTGTTCATTTTCTTTTAATGAATGTTGCCTACTTCATATTTCTGTGGGGTGGTCTCTAACCAAGTTCTACCATGGTGTGGCAAGTTGTGGGCCTTTTTTGCATTGGAAGCTTATTATTTGGACTTCTTTCGAAGTTGCATTTGGCATTTTACCACTTCATACACCACTTCTCACCCACACCACTTTCCACACCACACCACCCCATCATTCTATATCACCACTCCACACCCCAAATCCTACCACTACTTCCCACCACCACCACTCCCCACACAACCCACCCCATCATTCTATACCATCACTCCACACCCCAACTCCAACCCACCACACTTCACCAATCAACATGACTACCCTGTCATTGTGGTCTCTTGAATGTTCTGCATTATCTGTATGAGCGTTTGTAAATTGTAAAAGTTGTAATGTGTTAATTTGCTTTTAATGAATGTTGCCGACTTCATATTTATGTGGGTGGTCTCTAACCAAGTTCTACCATGGTGTGGCAAGTTTTGGGCCTTTTTTGCATTGGAAGCTTATTATTTGGATTTGTTTCGAAGGTGCATTTGGCATTTTACCACTTCATACACCACTTCTCATCAACACCACTTTCCACACCACCCCATCATTCTATACCACCACTTCACACCCCAAATCCTACCATTACTTCCCACCACCACCACTTCCCACACAACCCACCCCATCATTCTATACCATCACTCCACACCCAAACTCCAACCCACCACACTTCACCACTCAACATGACTACCCTGTCACTACAGATGCGCACTCCAAACAGCCACTCCCCTACAAGCCTCCACCCCACCACTTCACACCACTCTCCCATTGCACACAACACCACTCCACACCACCACTCCTCCCCATCTCACCATCTTTCCACATCACCACTTTACACCACCACTCCACTCCACTCCACACCTCCACTACACACAACTCCACACATCCACACTGCCACTCTACACCCCACACTGCCTCACTACTTTACACCTCCACACCCCACTCCACACCACCGAAATCCCACACCACTACATTCCACTCCACACCACCATACCATTCCACACCACCACTACACACCCCAATCATTCCACCCAGATTCTACCAGGACCTCCTGCACACCAGCACGTCATGACATCCCCCACTCTACACACCTACCACTTCACATCCCTACTCAATAACCCTACTACTCCATACTACAACCACTCCATACCAACACACCACTGACTACACCACCACTCCGATCACCACACCACCCCTTATCACACCAATCATATTTTTCTAAACCACCACTCCACAACACACCACCACTTCAAACCCATCACCACACCACACCTGCACAAGACTACACACCACCATACCATTTCCACCTCTGCATCACCATGCCCCCACTCCACACCATTACCCCACACTGCCACACCACCATCTAACCCCTCCACTCAAACCGGCTCCACTCTAGGACAATGCAGCTACTATACACTCTTTCCTCACTCTATTCCCTTCCTTCACTATGGACACCTGCCACCACTATACCCTTACACCTGTCCACCCCTACTCTACACTACTCTAACCCACCCATCCTGCCTCACCTTCTCTAACCCCACTCACCCTTCCTCACCCCTCCTTACTCTGACGCTATGTCACTAATCTATGCAATGCTCCTCTCTAACCCCACACTACCACCACCCATCCCAACCTCGACCCAGCCTTCCCACACACTCCTTGCCTCACTCCTGCCACCCACCTAACCATACCAACCCTACCTCAGACCTTCTTATCCCCCACAGCCCACTCATCCTAGCTCCCCTCTGCTTACCCTTTCTTATCCTTGCTCATCCCCATACTTCCGGAGCACATTTTGCCCCCACATTGCCTACCCCATCCCTGTCAACCCACCTTTCCATAGCCACCCTTCACCCACCTGTCTTACCTCACCTCTGCTCATCTCCAGCAGCCCACCCTACCTGGCTCACCTCTGCCTACCCTGACTAATCCTAGCTTATCGGTTCTTATCATGCGCATCCCTGGCACTACCTCCCTCATGAGCTCACCACTTCTCCAGTTTGGCATAGCTCTACTGTATCTCCATCACCCTATGAACCCTTACAATTACTAGGCATTCCTTAACATGTCCATAGTTAGTGGTTGGCTGGCAAGCAACATTAGTAAAAAGAAGTTAAAAGACAAACATACACTGCAGTGAAGAGAAGTCTCTCTACTGTGTCTATTACTAATGTTATTTTTCTGTAAGCACTAATTTGCAAACATGTTTGGATTTACTGCCTAAGTAAAGTCAAAATGTTTCCTTCTTTCTTAACTATGAACGTAGAATACAATAAACAACTATAAACACCAAAAATATTGGCTTTGCCAAATACATTATATTGATGTGATTTCTTTTTTAATGTTTTTTATTGATTTAAAATGCTTGAACATTTTTTTTATAATTTACAAGAAATGTCATCATCCTTCATATTTCGAGATCATCCTAAGAGCTCAGGGAAGGGAAAGGGCGAGGGCCAAAAGCAGGTAGTCGGGACAAACAAGTTCAAGTGCCACCAGCGATAAAGATGCTGGGAGGGTTGGGGGAAAAGAAAAGAACAGCTTTTAGTTGGTTAGTCTTTTCACGATCAATCCATGTTCCTGGACCTTCCAAAGATGCTCTCGCTGCATTTCTATGCTCCCGAGTCAGCAGATGTTTTTGAGAGGTCGATGTGCTGCAGGAACTGTGTTACTGCAATAACCTCTCTTATCCTCTCGCCCTCTATCAAGCGGTTCCACCATTCTTCTTCTGTATACAATTGGAGATGTTTAACCAGGTGGGCCATATGAACAGTTCTTTCTTTAGAGAGTCCCTTGCAGTCCAAAAGAAGATGTCTGAGTTTTTCCTTTTTTTCCACCATCTCGCAAAAACGGCAGGTGTTTGTGTTTGATATTCCTCTAATGGCCCTTATCTCATTTGTCAACAAAACATTAAGACGGGCTCTCATAAATGTTTGTCGTAGTTGCTTGCTCGGGAATTTCTTCAAATATGGTCTTGTGTCGTTCAGTTTTCTGCTTACTGACGTTAGGTGTGCTGCTGATTTATTATGTGATTTTGCAGACCTAATAAAGAACTTGGTTTCTGTTTGCCTCCAATAATAGTTTGTGAATTTTGGGAGCATATGTCTCCAAACAGCTGGCTCAGATTTAAATAGGTTTTCAGGAATCTTAACTAAATGTCGGCCTTGTCTAGGTTCTGCCCATCTACTGCCAATATAATTTCTGTTGGAGTAAATGGTGGAATACTTTTTACTCTAATAAGTTAGTATTATAGCTTGAATTTCTATGCAATAGCTTGTGGTTCTATCTTGTTATTGTGGTGAATGCAGTTCTGAGAAATATTGTATCTAAATGCTCTACTAGTAGACATTCTGGTCTGAAAGAGATCTTGCAGCTACAAGATGCCATTATTTACCAGAAGCCTTTTGTGTAGGATTGCCATCGGGTAAAGGTGTAGATGGCCTGTTTTTTCAAAAGTTTTATCAATAATAAAATGAGGCAGGTAATGCATTTTAGAAAGGGTGGCCTGCCAATCAGACTCCCCCTTTTAGAAAGCTCCAAGCTAAACCATAGTTAACACATGCTCCTTGTTGCATCAGTCTCCTTATCAGCAGCTCCGGCTCTTCAGTGGCACAGAATAGGGTGAAAGGTCAACTGTGCTCTGTTTGACAGCTGCTGTGACATCAAAGCATTTAATTTCTGAAATACTGGTCCAAAACCATAATAATTCTGAGACTATTCATCTGATGGCAGTGCAATCTCTAAGAATAAGCTATGCCTGAGGTTTGGTATGCTAACTGATATTGCACACAATTATTAAAGCCACATCATGTTAGTATTATACTCATGTCAACCATGTGAGCCCTGGATAGCTATGGAAAGGCTGTGTGGATTCATAGCCAGATTGCCTATCTGTGCTTCAGTAACCAAGAGAAAAGGCAGTAAGATCCTCTGGGAAGTTGGGTAACACCTCTGCTCCAGCCGAGGAGGCTCTCAGAAGGAAAGCTCCTGGGAGCCATGCTTCACAGAGGAACCCCCATAAGAAAACGGCTAGCCTCGCACCACGGTGTTGCATACCAAAGGATCTTTGAATCTGCAAGCTTGAGAAGGAGGTAGAGTTAGAATAGTCCGATAGAGCAGAAGGGTCTTGTTTGTATGGGGGATTCTCTTTCCTTAATGTCCCCACCACTTCTTGGAGAAAAGAGCACTTTGGGTTTGATAGAAGAAGACAAAGGCCACTTGTCACATTGACAGTGATTGAATGGCTTAAAACAGGCTTGAGTTTATCCAATCACCTGTGACCTTTTATCTTTATTAAGAAGGTGTCTTACAACCCCTTCTTTGAATCTTCTTGTTCTTATAAGGACAGAAGAATTTTCTTGGACTCTGTTGGCATAGCAGTCCTTTCCAAATCCCTGTACCAGAGGTAAAGACAGGTTTTTCAAAACAGGGGCGAGCTCTATCCCCTAACCATCCCCAAGGAACAGTGGGGGTGACATCTACTGGACCAAGGCCTGCACCCTCTGCTAGCTGCACTGGTAAACAGGCTCCTTACTGGTGGTGAAGGACACCTGCAGGTGCCAGGTAGCCTCCCCGGACAATGAGTGAGGAGGAAAGGGACCTATTTTGTACCAGAGCACCTGGATTATGACACACAGCATCAGAGAAGCCAAAGCTGCTGGATTCCTGTATTCTGGCACTTTGAGACATACTTGAGACCGAGTCAACTGCGTTTAAGGGCCGAGACCGAGCCAACTGCGTTTAAGGGCCTTTGAACCATTCAGAGCCCAAAGCCCTGCTTTTGCACTATTTTTGATCCTTAAACCTGTGTTTTGCTGCATCAATTCAGTTCGCTGTAACATCATGCCAGCATAACATGTCAAGTGCTCCTGCTCAAACAACATGCTCACCTCTGTGTAAGTCTTTGAAGCACACCATCTTGGAACAGCAACAGACACCGCTAAAATCTTCACATCAAACCGATGACAACCATCACTGCTGGAAGCATCATTTCACTCGAGAACTTGACCCACTGGTATGCATCACACTGAGCCAGCTTAACCGTCAAACCTAACCTGATGGACTCTTCGAACTGCACCATTCTGCTGCCACTTTGGACCACATGGAGCTTCACATTGAACCCAACATACTGCCTGACTCTCTGCCTGGATCACTGCTACTAACCACATTTGAACCTGCTTCAACCAGTACTAACCATGCTGTGAAACCCAGTTCGATGCTGTTGAACCACCAATTAGAGACTAAGGCACTTTTTCCAAGTCACTAGGTCTACTTTTAATGACCCTATTGACTGATTATCCACCGTTTTGCACCTTTTTCTCAAATAAATAGCCTTTAAAAAGTGACTGTGCTCTTCACCCCTGCTACACTGCCCAGGATGATTTCTTCTCCATGTTCTGCATTTTCTGTGTTCTTTCCATAGGGGTGGGTTTTTGCAAATGTTTTTATAGTCAGATATTTGCATATTGGTGTGTTTAATAAAAGTATATATATATATATATTCAGTGAAAATACTTTTTTAAAGGGACGCTATGGTTAGTTTGCAGTACTAAAAACCTTTGAAATTCAGTGAACAAACATTCTTAAAGGGACGTTATGGTTACAAGTAAAACCAAAACCCCCCAGAAATTCACAAGTTATGGTAAGCTAAGCAACCATATCTCACACCACCACCATGCACAGATTTGGTCTCAGCTCATGGGGCACATATATGGGTCAATAAGCATGCCTCAAACACACAATTCATGTGTATACATGATGAACTTTTATGTTTTTCAAATTTTCTGGTGATGTTGTTTCTTAATTCCTTACTTTAGATTCCCTGTATGTGCCTCTGATTTGTATGCATTGTGGGTCTTCATATGTATTGTTTGCGTTAACACAAGTATGTAGTAAATCTTGAATTATTTGCTATTCATTCCAAATTTAACATTACTCAAAACTCTGATAAGGTAGCATTAATTATTTTACTATCCAAAATTACTTTTCAAAATTACCAGATTAAAAATACTGTACTTGTATGGTGCATTCTGCAGCCATTGCATATGTGTATGCACGATTAAGTTCCTGTATCAACAAAACACTCCAATATAATGTTTTGTTTAGATGAGTACATTCTTTAATACATTAAGTAGTTCAGGATAGGTTTCCTGATCACCCCCAACATCTTGTTACCAACATTATGGACACAACTCCTTGCAGGGAGATTTTATGACAATGAATTTCATATGTGATGTCATCAGTGATGTCATCAATTACATTTGTGATGTCATTTTGATGTCCTGGGTGTTAGTCTTAGCAGTGCATGGTGGTGGCGCAAGTTATGGTTGATTAGCCTAGCATAACTGGCGAATTTCTGGGATTTTTCCAATGTAGCATCTGTATTGTGTGTGGACAGTACGATAGTCTGCAGACAGAAGGCAGCATTCACAAAGCCCAGAGGCACAGGGGATAAAAGAAAATGTTCTACCCATCAACCAACAAACACTGCATCCAAATATACCTTTTTGTAGAAATGATTACTTCAAAATGTACACAATGTTTTGTATTTATAACACACAATATAATGGAATGCACCAAGCATAAACCATAAGTGTACACCTCATAATATCACTTCAATACAACTGAGGAGAACTTCCCTAAAGAAGAAATGAGTGATGATAACATTTTTAATGGTATACAATACATAATTTAATGTAAACAAATAATGTAATTTGTATGCACCTCAGTAAAACATTTTTTTTTTCTTACAGTACACAGTTTTCATGAAGAAACCATAACCCAGTTTAATTATACACAATCCCAAGAATCACAAAGAGAAGCCCTATCCCCAACTATACATAATCAAATCATGAACTTGTCTACACAATTGGATGAACTAAGTAAGGATATTAAATAACTTTTACAATATGTGAAAAATAATGTCATTAAAAATGTTCCCTATCACTGTCCTGCTTGCACCTGTCCCCCATCCCCCCAGCAATCATCCCCATCAAATTCTGAAAATTTAAATAAAAAACTCTTTGATGAAACCTCACTCCCTTCCTCCCTTGATCGCTATTGTACAAAAATTCCTAATTCTCCTATTTGTTTCCCGTTTCAATACCCCATCCCTTTTTTGAATAAATGTATTGTATTATACTATAATTATGTTGTATATCATTGTGTGATACCTCTTTTTTTTTAAACCCAATTACAAGTCTGCAGACAATATGACAGTGCAGGGTGTCCGCACTCAAAATGGAGGCGCCCCTGGACAGGCACGGTTTCCGGACTTGTCTGGTTTCACATGATGAACTTCTGATTAGTCCGCGGACACTGTGCCTGTTCTACAGACACCCATGCGAATGCGCCCTGCGGTTCTCACCCAAAGGGTGTCCGTGGATAGTCGTCAGAGCTGTGGAAATCCCTGGACATCATATGACCGCACCCGTGCAGCATGTCGGCCTGTTTGCGAATGGTGTCTGTGCTCCGCAGACAGTTTAAAACTTCATTTTCAGCCAATCTAATATGTTTGAAGCAGAAACATTACCCTTTCACAGCTCCCAGACCCATTCTTGGTTGATTTGGCAACTTTTAACAACTTTCCAATGCCTTTTTGGAACTCAGTAATCCACGGACAGCCCAACTGTCTGAGGACGGTCCCTCAGAAGGGACCCACCCATTCCTTTTACTCATTCTAAATCTGCTTATCCAGGAGAGAGCACCTGCTTTACTGCTTTGCAGATCTGTTTTGCAAAAGTTATTGCAGACCATCATGGCATCTGTTATGGCCAAAGCTTCTTGCCAGCCACCCCCACCTCAACAACGTGGAGGGCCTGGACAATGAAACAGGCACAGTGATACAGATGATGAGGATCAAGAGGAAGATGAAGATGATGTGGAGGAAGTCCCTATCTCCAGTACTCGGAGGGAGTCCTAGGTGTGGTGATTGTTCACCATCAATGGAAATGTGCCAAAAGCTCATGCAGCCAAGGTACAATGAACTGAGTGCAGATTTGTACTCAGTTGCGGAAAACCGGAGCTGTATTCCTATGGCACTACTTCCATGCAGCGCCACACAAAGTCCAAATACCTGGGTGCTCTGAGGAAGGCGGTACCTTTCTCAGGGAAAAGTAGGTTGATGCCCTCTACCCCATCTTTTTCAACTGCTCCTGTTACCACAAAGGATACTCCTTTGGGGCAGAGGATCCCAGCAGTGGCCTCAAAGGCCATACAGAATGCTGTTGACCCTTACCTTTCGAGGGTCACCGTGCTATGTTTGTACTGTGAAGCACCAATCTGTAGGGGGGAGCAGGTTTGTAATGCTTTCGAGGCCGCGGCCAAGCAGAACAAGAAACCCTGCCACCTACCTTGATTAAGGGCCACCCAACATCTTCCTCTTTCCACCTGCCCCTTCGTCTCTGTGGTTGGTGGCTGTTCTCTCTCTTGCCCCCCTTCTCTCACCCACCTTATCTCGCCTCTTCTGGAAAAACACAAAAAAGTTGAAATAAAATAGAACACCAAAAAACACAAAAAAGATTCCCTTAGGAGTCACCTTTCCAGTTAAGTAATAGAAGTGATGAAAAAAGTCACAGGCCCATTTGCAGCCTGACCAGTCCGCGAACAGCGGGGTAGTTTGAAGACATCTAAAAAGTTCAGGCGTGCAGTGGGAGCATGGATATAATTTTCATTGTTTTTCATGCAAAAATGGTGGCTCTTAAAATAACTTTTTTGGACTTTTTGACTTTTAAATATTTTTTTGATTATTTTGTTTTATATATTAAACTAACAAAGATTCTAAACAACTAAATTATTATGTGTTCACAAAAACTGCTTCAATGCATTTTGAATGTTTTCCAGAAAAATCTGGTGGCCCCCATCAGTTAGATGCACTCCATCTCTCCGAAAAATGTTCTCATTATGAAAAGATGTCATGCCAACATCTTGCAAAAAAGCACACACAGCTATATTCACATTGCGCCTTACTTTTTCCATTTGCAGACAAAATAAATACAGACACATCCATATTTGTCTCTAAGCAATTTGAGAAAAAATACTAACAAAAAAACACAAAAACAGTTCCTTTAGGAGCAACCTTTCCCAGTTAATAAATAGAAGTGATAAAAAATGCCACAGGCCCCTTTGCAGCCATTCATAGATTGCAGACAGCGCAGTAGTCCACAGACATCTGAAAGAACTCCAGGCATGGGGTGGGAGAATTAAAATCATTTTAATTGTTTTATGTTAAAGAACCTTTTTTTGTGTTTTTTGGCTTTTATATATTTATTTTAATTGTGGGTTTTATAAACTGAACTAAAGACCATTTTACTGAACTTAATTATTTCTATGAACTTTTACAAAAAGTGCAATACTTTTCTTTTCTGGTTTTTCCATTTTCATTATTTCAACTACTAAAGAATACTTAAATCCATAATTTACATGTTCACAAAAACATGCTCAATGCATTTTGAATGTTTTCCAGAAAAATCTGATTACCCACATAAGTTTGATGTACTCCATCTCTCCGAAAAATGTTGACAATCTCAAATATCATGCTCTCATTATGAAAAGATGTCATGCCAACACCTCGTAGAAAAGCACACAAAGCTTTAATGACATTGCTCCTTGCTTTTTCCATTTGTGGACCAAAAAATTTGAGCGACTCCACATTTGCCTCTGAGCAATGCTCAAAAACACTTTGAATTTGCAAACATTTCCATCAACTTTCCAAATGTATCCTTCATTGCAAATTGCAATGTAATCCCTGTACCATACCCACAACTGTTACCTCCACAATGAACAGCAATAATGTCTGGATGTTTTAAGTGAACCGTATTTGTACAAAACGGGAGTAAGTAAGCTCACTTCATTCTTCGCACTCCATGCCAAAACACTTAAATTTAATAAAATCCAAGGTTTCAGCCCCTCCAAAGTGCTCAGCATACACTTTCAGCCTATGGATCCAAGAGGCCCCCAAAATACATACACTCTGCCTCCTCAAAGACCTAGCCATAGCCATTTTGACTGATCTCAAAACTGTACACTGTACATCTTCTCCCTTTAAAATTTCCTTACAGGAACCTTTTCAATGCATTCCTAAGATTGTAAAGAAAAATTGCATTTCCGACATCTGTAAAATGAACTCCATCTTCGCAAAGAATTCACACCATAGGACCTTATATTATCATTCTCAAAAGATGACATTTCTGTAACATAAAAAAAGCAGATACACCTTTATTGACATGCTGCCTCAATTCTTCCATTTGTGGACTGAAAAAGTTTGGATATCTCCATGTTTGTTTCTGATTCATTAAAAAAAAATAATCTTTGCAGCAGGAAACAATTGCATTAGGCTTTTCAAGAAATCCTTCAGGGCAACTTGCAAATACATTGGAGTCACATACCCCAAACTGTCCCCTGCACAATGCACAATTACAAGATCTGGACATTTAAAGTGAGCCAGTCTCTCACAAAATGAGAACAGGTTTACGCCACAAACTGCATGCCACAAAACGTACACTTCTGACAATCCAATACTTCCAGAGATGCCATGATTTTCAGCATAGACCTTCAATACTGGATTGAAGAATCTCCCAAAATCTACACGCTCTGCTTCCTCATAGCCGCAGCCATCGCCATCTTTACTGCACACAACAATCAAAACAGCTACTACCCTCTATTCCTGTAAACCACAACCAGAACACCTCAGCGGCTAATCCCCACAGTCCCCTTTCCATGCCAGGCATCATTGAAAGACCCAGATGTGGCATGTGTCATCTGCGGACTACCACAGTGTCTGCGGACCCCACAACACAGGAGCAGCCCTTCTACCCTTTCCACTTTCATGTTCTCAACACTCCATCATTGGCTGCTTTCAAAGAGTCACACATCTATCTACCAATCACATCCAAAAACTCTGCGCGTAACCCTGTCATCTTAGTTCAACAGTTCAGATGTACACTTGAACTCTGGGAGTTAATTACAGCCATCTGCATCAAAAACTACTGTCAAACTCTCCAACATTTCTATTTCCAGATTCAACTTCTGCATCTGAAAATACATAGTACAGGTATGCTTATATTTTTTAAAGCATTTTTTGCAACTCTTTTACAAATATATCTAGAGGGTTCCTGCTACTTACCCTATAATAAGCTTCTCAATTAGCATATTTTCTTTTTTAACCAGTCTTCTTTTTTTCTTTGCATAAAGTCACTTCTAATACCACTTCTCCCATTATAAGACTCAGACTACAACTCCCAGAATGCAAAGTCAAAACTTGGATTGCATGGAAGCTTGAAAAGTATGACATGTACATTGAATGAAAAATATAAAATGCTGTGCATTTAAAAATATTTATTTTTTTGCAGCATTTTCATTAAAGCTAACACATGTATGTATACATTTAGAACAGTACTGTGTGTATGTTTTTTCAAAAACAAAAAAGAAAGCAAATGCAAACGATGTGTACACCGTTTTTAGGTGCCACTCGGTGTGTATATGTTTAATAACCTTGGAGCACATGCATACTTGCTAATGTAACACATTCCAATCTGTAGGTGCTTATCCAATCTTACTTTTTTCTCTCCATTCTCCAACTAGTAGTCCAACCTTTCTAATAGAAAAAGTGCACCTACAACTCCCACAATACAAAGATAAAAAACAACACTTAATTACGGCTTACATATGAGAATGCATCATATTGGCAAGTGTACATGCACTGCTAACATATTAAGCCACTTAAAAATGTTCTATACATATTTTCCATCTGCTTTTCTTTTCTTTCCCAAAAACAGTTACACACAATGCTGCCCTAAATTCACATATTCATTTTTTTTACTTTCATAAAAATAAACCTTTTTAAACACTGCATTTTCCACTTTTCATTCCTTATAAATGTCACACTTTCCAACCTCACTAATTACATCCCTTACACTGCCACCATTCTCGAACTACTCACACATACATGTATGCCACCAAAGTATGTATATTCAACACTTCCCCTTACATAGAAAGTACTCTTCTTTCCAAACCTCTACTATAAAACACCACACACTGCTGCAAAAACAATCCTCCATTGCATTACTACTCGGCCACACTTTCCCTATTGTTTGAAAACAGTGCAAAATTTTCCAAATACATTGCACCAGAAACACAGCACTTCCCTCATTACAATCAGTAAGTTCCTTCTAATTTGAAATAGCACTACTCATGTTGCAATTGTATTAACAACATAGTTAACATGCTTTAGTAGACTATCTATAACACAACTTGATTAACTCTTTTTCCCAACAATGCCTCCTACATTAATAAATAACAATCTCTTTTCCTAAAATACTTCACCATTACCATATATGCCCACTAAATTTCTCTTACAATTACAGGAAGGAAGAAAATCCCCCAAGACATCAACCAGAAGAAGACTACTCTTCACATCCTACAAAGTAAGTACATTACTATAGTATTAATCTGCCTGTTATTGCGACAGTATAGTTTTGCTGTATATTAGCCTACAGTATTCCTTTCAAATCACCAACATTTATTTCACTCTTACTCATTATATTTTAACATGCACACTCTTTCTATTCTCATCTAAATACCATCATCATAACACCCACTGTTCTCCTCAAAACCTACTTTAAAAATCTTGTATTTGGTTATTGAACCATAAAAGAACATTCTCACATTACATATCAATACATTCGGTACAAGTTCATACATCAAGAGGGAATCATTCAATACATTCAAATTATTATAAAAAATCAATTGTAAAATTACAAGCTTAATAATATCTGATAGCACTGTGTTTCAAAGATGGGTAGATTATGGTAAACATATCATAGACTGTGGATCTCGCAGCCTCCCAGGCAGACAAATATTCTTCTGTAGCTCAAATAACTGCTCATAGTTTGAACCTGATGATGTCCGCGGCATAATTCCTGGTTTCATTATGCCCCAACATATCAGTTGTATGCCCTGGCATCCCGTCAAAAGGAGATAACATTCAATTCATCCAAGTTCTAAAAACAATCAATAAAATCTGATGACTCAGATCGTAGGATTTTAGAACTTGCAGCCTTCCCAAGCGAACAAGTTAGAATCATCTGAAACTAAAACAGCTAGTAATCTTGAACATTATGATGTATGTGATGTCATGCTATATTTCATTAGATATTATAGCATTTCATTTATGGGGTCAACATTTTTTTGCCTTGATAGCCAAGCCCTTTGTATAAATTTGTATACTTTGTAGACCCTTCCTGGGTCGTCAGTTTTTGGACATTATGATGCCCGTAACGCCATGCTATATTTCATCAGACACCAGCAATTCATTTATGGGTCCAGCATTTTTTGTCTAAATAGCCAAGCCCTATGTATAAATGTGGATACTTTGTAGACCCTTCCTGGGTCATCAGTTGACTTACATAAGTCCAAGGCTTCAGTGACTGTGTGGACATCAGCTAGTATCATCAGAGACTTTCAGGGTAATTCATAGAATTTCGCAGAAAAGTGTCGCAAGCGGCTGGCGCAGAGTGTCCGCGTGCGATTGACTGCGCCAGGCACGTGCGCTAAAACCGATTTCCGCGCACAGCGTATTCATGGATTTTAGGCTCCCAAACCAGCCGTGGCGCAGAGTATCGCAGCGACCCTGCAGCAGCGCCAGTAACGCCCCCAAGAACGCCCTCGCGCAAGGAAAAGCCATCAAAATCGCTAAATCATCGCAAAGGGCTGCGCTAACCCTGGACCAGTTTACAGGGCTGCCAAACAAGGAACGCAAAGCGGGTAATGTGCATATCAGGGGTACGCGTGAAGTTATACACGCGATTAGCCAGGGTACGTGTATTACAGGGGTACGCGGGAAGTTTAACACGCGATTGGCCAGGGTACGTGTATTACAGGGGCACGCGGGAAGTGTAACACGCGATTAGCCAGGGTACGTGTATTACAGGGGTACGCGGGAAGTATAACACGCGATTAGCCAGGGTACGTGTATTACAGGGGTACGCGGGAAGTTTAACACGCGATTGGCCAGGGTACGTGTATTACAGGGGTATGCGGGAAGTTTAACATGCGATTAGCCAGGGTACGTGTATTACAGGGGTACGCGGGAAGTTTAACACGCGATTAGCCAGGGTACGTGTATTACAGGGGTACGCGGGAAGTTTAACACAAGATTGGCCAGGGTACGTGTATTACAGGGGTAGGCGGGAAGTTTCACACGCGATTAGCCAGGGCACGTGTATCACAGGGGTACGCGGGAATTATCACATGCGATTTGGCTGTGTACGTGTATTACAGGGGTACACGGGAAGTTTTACACGCGATTCGGCTGGGTACGTGTATTACAGGGATGCGATTTGGCCAGGTACGTTTATTACAGGGGTGCGCAGGAATTATCACACGCGATTTGGCTGGGTACGTGTATTACAGGGGTGCGTGGGAATCATCACACGCGATGTGGCTGGGTACGTGTATTACAGGGGTGCGTGGGAAGTCACACGCGATTAGGCTGTGTGGGTCCTCACAGGTGTTCCCTGTACACCCTCCACGGCCCCTGCAGGCAGCCTACAAAACAGGGGACTACCCTGCACACCTGCTCATGTCCCCCTGCACCCCCACCCCCCAGCAGTGCAGGGGCAGCCTCCACCAGGCCCCCACTCATGTCTCCCACCACCCCCACCCTCCCGCCACCAGGGGCAGCCTCCACCAGGCCCCCACCACCCCCAACCCCCAGCAGTGCACGGGCAGCCTCCACCAGGCCCCCACCCATGTCTCCCACCACCCCCACCCCCCCGCCACCAGGGGCAGCCTCCACCAGGCCCCCACCCATGTCTCCCACCACCCCCACCCCCCCGCCACCAGGGGCACCCTCCACCAGGCCCCCACTCATGTCTCCCACCACCCCCACCAGTGCAGGGGCACCCTCCACCAGGCCCCCACCCATGTCTCCCAACACCCCCACCCACCAGCACTGTGGGGCACGTGGGCAGCAGGCAGTCAGGCAGCAGCAGATGGCAGGTGGGAGCGTGCTCAGGGCTCTGGGGGGCATTAATTTGGCCTCCTGGCCAGGAGCGTGGTCTCTCGTGTGTGAACGCGTGGACAGCCTGATAGGGAGTGAAATCCCACACGTCAGCAAAGGCCCTTAGCGCGTAAACCCGTCAACAGCATATGCGCGCCTATAGTCACCTGCACGTGCAGGAAATTGTTGCGTGACACGTCCCAGTGTCAAAGCGTGTGATTGGTGAAAATGGATCTACACGCAGAAGTGACAAAGCGTGTGATTGGTGAAAATGTATCTACACGCAGGAGTGACAAAGCGTGTGATTGGTGAACGTACACGCCGCGTAAGTGACGCTGTACGTGTGGGCCTGTATATAAGGTACATGTAGAACACCATTTCCTTGTACGTGCTTTTCGTGGAGAGCGAGTGGGTGAATTCTGTACTTCTTGTCGTTTCACACGCGATTTACTTCACGGCGTTTCCAGTTCGTATTCCCTGTTACCTCTGACAGCTTTTTCTCTTTTTTCTCTTTTACTGGTTTACCTGGGCCTGTTCCCTCAAACAGTGTCCCCTTCTACTGTTGTCCTGTCTTCTCAGACAGCGTACACATCTTCTTTTGGCGGGGGTTTAGCCAGCCAAACGCGCTCATTTTTCACGCTCTTTTACCTGGCAGACGGTGAGTCACGCACGTATCCAACTTCTGTGCTTGCCCCGTGTGTAGCCTACCCCTTCAGAGGTCATTCTAGGCTGCGTGTGACACGTATACGTTCATTCTTGTGTTACTGGGTGCCACAGCGTAGTGCAGGTTTTTCTTTCTGCACACGTGGTCTAGGAGGGGTTGCGTGCACGTCATCTCCCTTTTTTGGGCCTCCTGTGCGTTGCGTGACCCGTCATCTTTCCCCAGGGGTTACAATCAGCCGTGCTAGAGCACTAGGGTACAATTACCATCTGGTACCCAACCCCTTTGACCCCCAATTGCCCAGGACAATTGTCTACAGCCACTCCCATACGCACATTAATATCAGTGCCATGGCTGGGAGGCGAGGATTCCGTAAGGGTGGCAAAGGTGGAAGAGCCACAAGTGGTGGCCGTGGTGGATCCGGTAGGGGACGTGGTCGTAACTTGCAGGGTGAGCCTGTCCCCCCATGTGTGGAGGACCAGTCAAGGGCACCCATCATCCCCCCCCCTCCCCCCCTCCCCCCCTCCCGTTGAGGCTGAAGTGGCTGACACCATCCATGCTCAGCCCTTGTTGGACCAGCCCATTGTGGCACCAGACCTGGCTGACTCCATGGCTGACTTCCAGGTCAGCAGGGCTACGACACGTGCGCTGGTGCACGTTGATGCCATCATGCCACGTGGATCTGGGGCAGCAAGGTCATCTGCTGCACCAAGGAGGCAGGGCGGAGAGGCTGCAGGGGCAGCTGCGGCTCCATCCACCCCAGCCCTCACACACCCAGCCAGGACAGTGTCGGTCCTAGTCCATGCTGCTGACATTCCCCCTGACACCATCACACTAGAGCCAATGCCTGCACCAACTCCCATGCTGAGTGTGCAATCCCACACTCCTGATACAGAGTCCACCAGGGCTCCTGCCCCTAGTGTCCAAAGCGGCGCAGGACACTCAGGATCACCACCACCTTCCAAGCGGAAGAGGAAGAGTGCTCGTCCGGCACAGGCTGATGCCCCAGACACGGCTACACAGTCCGGCCCGTCCAGGAAGCCCAGCTTCACGGATGACGAACTGAATGCACTTGTCGAGTATGTGTCCGGACATGACAACGAGATGGTCATTGTTGCAGGATCCAAGACCACACCTGCACAACGCCAGGCACACTGGCAGACCGTTGCGGACATCGTAAGTGCCCTTGGAATCGTGAGGCGCACAGCCAATGATTGCTATAAGCGCTGGAATGACCTAAAGCGCAGGGCAAAGAGTAAGCTGGCCTCAAGTCATGCCGCAACTCTAGTGACTGGAGGTGGGTCTCCAGTAGTAGACATGGAACTCACTCCACATGAGTCAGTCGCTGGGACCTACGTCACGGAGGAACAGATCCAAGGCGTGGGAGATCTGGCTGATTACGAGGCATTGTCCGGTGAGTGCACATGCATGTGTGTGTCATCCATGTGCATGGTGTGTGTGTGAGGGCTTCTGTTCGGGTGCCAGGTGAGAGTGTGTGCGCCTGAGTCGTATGGGTCAGCCATGTGCTTCATGCAATCCTTCCTGCGCAGCTGCATTTGGCCATAGCAGTATCCCTTCTGCCAACAGTAGACATCTAGCACAACTGCACGCCAGTTGCCCTTGAAGTGTCACCTTGCCACAACATATTTGCTTATTTTTCACTGTTCATTCAGTCAGTTTGTTTGCATTCCACCACTTTCACTAGGCATGTCGCTGTCCACTAGTCACATGTCTGACATGGGTATGGTAAAGTGGAGTGACTTTGTTACCTGGATATCATTTGTACACACATGTCCCTGTGCAATTGGACCATTTCAGACTGGCAGCTCCAGGTGAAAAATCTGACCTGTTAGAATTAGAAAAGCAATTACATGCGGGAACTGGACTGAATGAATAGGTGCTGCCCTCCTCTCCATCTTCACTCAATAGCAATGGTACATGCCATCTGTGTGATGGCATGTGTGTTTCACCTGGCAATCACAGGCCAATGTGTGATGCCACTGCCAGGCAGCATGCAGAAAATGTGTTCATCTTCCATCTTGGTGTCATCAGTGTGTGCCATTTGCCTGCACTTCATACGCAGTGAGGGTGCATGCATGGGAGGGTTTTAGTCATGTGGGACATGTGTCAATCAAGTACTGGTTCTCTTGCTTCTCAGCCCTCAATGTGTGCCATGGTGCTAATGCCTGTTTCCATTTCTTTGTTTTCATGTCTTTGCAGGGGAAGACGCACCTGATACTGCTGGGGTTGTGGAGATGGTGCAGACCCAGGAGGTGTCCCAGGGCCGACCAACCACCAGTGAGGGACGTGGTGTGGTGGTGGGGGAGAACCCACAAGTGCTGCAGGTCATGCTCTCAAGGGGTGTCTCTGGCTGCACCTCCCCCGAGCTGTACTCAGGTGTTGATTCGGATGAGACCTACGTGCCGTCGCAGGTGAGTGTTCCAGGGAGGGATTCTGTTCTGTCTCACCCACCTGCACCAGGGTCAGTACCCTCCATGGGGATGTCAGTGTTGGCAGCTACGCCTTCGGTGGTTACGGATGCAGGGTCACACTCCGCGACATCTGATCCTGTTCCTGGGCCAGCAGATCAGAGGGGGAATGCAGTCCTGCAGCCTCAGGCAGTGCCGGCACAGCAAGGCGCAGTTCGCCTTGCCCCAGACAGGTGTGGTGCCCGCCGACGTGGTAGCCGTACGCCACCCGGCAATACCGCATGGGAGCAATCCATTTACGGTATGGCTACCCAACAGGCTGCATCATCCGAGATGATGGCTCAGGCCATGGATAGGGTGGCCACTTCCATTGTCCCCCCAGAAAGGCTGATGGAGCGACTAGAGCAGGCAACCGACTCCATCTGCCAGTCACACAGGGAGGACATGTTGGGGTCCAACAGGGACAGGCGGGCGGCACTGGCGACTCTGCAGGAGGCCATCTCCATTGAGTCCCAGGGCCACAGGGAAGACCTGAGGCAGGAGCTCCTACACCTCAGGACGACTCTTGTTGAGCTTGAGGCTTCAACACACCAAAGGACAGAACAGCAGCTGGAGCGTCTCACCCGTACGCTCTCAGCTGAGATGCAGGCAACGAGGGCGGAGGTCCGGGCATCCCGTGAGTTGTTGCATGGGGACCTCCGCACACTCATCCTCCGGAACCAGACCTACCACACCCGCATGCTTGCAGCCATGGAGGAGCAGACTAGGGCCTTGCGTGGGCTGCCTCCCATAGTGCAACCACCTCCGGATGCAGCTGCACAGGGTGATAATAGCGACAGCAGTGATACTCCCACAATAGGGTAGCCGTGTGGGCCATGAGCCCATGGAGGTGTTTTATCTTCCCAGGATCCACGCAGGTGGGTCCTGGTGTGCATCCTGTCCTCGGACCTCCTGGGTGGCCTCCCCAACCCCCCCGGGCCCATCAATGGCCATTTTTGATTGTTTCTTATTTTCATTTTTATTTTGATTTCTTTTATTCCCAATTTTTTTGGGACGATGTGTTGGCTTCGATCTGTTGGCTTCGATCTGTTGGCTCCGATCTGTTGGCTCCGATCTGTTGGCTCCGATCTGTTGGCTTCGATGTGTTGGCTTCGATCTGTTGGCTTCGATCTGTTGGCTTCGATCTGTTGGCTTCCGTGGTTCCTGTGGGCATACGCTGCATTGTGGCTGGGCACATGCAGGCTTGTAATGTATTTGGTTCAGATGCTTGGGTTTGAGTCACACACACCCCTCCTGCTTCCCGTTTCCATGGGCTTGCAAAGGGTGTGCCCAAGTGACAGTGAATTACACAGTGACGTTGGACTCCCATGAGCTGTGTGGCCAGTCTGTAGTCAATACTGTGTATACATTCATAGTGCATATTGCTGTTGTGTTGTACACTGCATGTTGCATTGATGTGTAACTCTTCTTCTGTGTCTACCTCCCAATTTGCAGGTCCCTTCCTCAAGTCCACACAAGGACCTCTAGTCTGGAGATGGGGACCATGTTGGCAGCAGTGCACCTACAACTCTACATGGCGCCAACACTGCACAGTTGGTAGTGGTGGGAGTGCAGGCATTTCCAGGTGGTGAGACTACTAATATGTAACATTTGTGATGTCATGTTAATGGTACTACGTGCTCAAGTATGTTGTTGGTCCGGCATTGCTGTGAGCACATCAGGTGTTGCAGGTTTCTAATAGTGCCACTGTACATAGTGAGAGTGATGTCATGTTGTGGGGATTACTTTGTTTACCTGCAATTAGCATGACATGGCACGGTGTGTCGTGTGGCAGTGCTGGGGTTGGGTTGGCTGACATGGCACTGTCCTCTTGTTGCATTTTGCAAGTGGGTATTCATTTTAGCTGCTTCAATGTGTAACTTCACAAAACTGCATTGGTGGTGTCTGTGTGGGTAGGGATGCACACATTGGGACACTTCCAGGTGAACAATCTCAGGCTGACATGGTATTCCCGGTTCATTCTCCAGACATTCATGATCAGTGTCAGGTTGAGTCATCATTGATTGTCAGATGGAATGTGCCAGGGCAGTGTGCACTCCACAGGGGTGTGATTTCTATGTGAAGTAATTAGCCACTAGCTGTGTACGGGCTGCCTCCCCCCGTGCCCTTTCCCCTCCCATGCGCAGCGGCTGTGCATGTGGTTGGGGATGTGGGGCCACCACCATGTCCACGGCCAGGCCCCGGCGTGTTGCAACGTTGTGCAGGACACATGCTGCCACTATGATCCTGCACACTACTGGGGGAGCGTATAACAGCTGCCCGCCAGAACGGTCAAGGGAGCGAAAGCGTGACTTTAGCACTCCGAATGTGCGCTCCCCTATGCCCCTGGTTGTAATGTGGGCTGTGTTATATCTTACCTGGGGTGGCGTGGTGGGGTTCCGAATTGGCGTCATCATGTGGGGGCTGAGAGGGTAGGCACTGTCCCCTGTGGAGGTGGGGATTGGTATCATTGGTGAGGTTGTGACCTTGCTCAGTATCCAACATGCATGCATGTGCAGTGGCATACATACTCACCAAGCAGCCATGTATCGCCATGCCGCCCAGCTTCTAGGTCCCGGCTTAGGGTGGACATTCGGTAAATGAAGCTGTCGTGGGTGGACCCGGGATAGTTGGCATATACTGAGGTGATGATTCCCTTGGCATTACATGCTACCTGCACGTTGATGGAATGCCAGTGCTTGCGGTTCCTATAGATGTGCTCAGATGCCCTGGGGGGACGTAGAGCCACATGGGTGCAGTCGATGGCACCTAGCACTTTGGGGAATCGTGCCACTGCGTAAAAATCCAGGGCGGCAGCATGCCTTTCTGCAGGTGTTCTGGGCAGGTATATGTGCCTGCGGACTGATGGGCGTGCAGTCATGATGTTCAAGACCTGGTGTAGGCAGCGTGACTGGGTGGCCTGTGACACCCCACCCACTATGGCACTTGTCCGCTGAAATGATCCAGTGGCTAAGAAGTGCAGTACATTGAGGACCTTCTCCAGGGAGCTGAGTGCTTGGGAGCACAGGGTGGGTGATGTGAGGTCATCCTCCCACTCACTCACCAGGTCCAGTATGATGTGTGGTGGAAACCTGTACCTCCCATACACCTGGTCATCAGGCATCCCGAAAAGGCTGGTTCTGGGTGTGAATATTCTGGCCCTGACTATCCTCCTCCTCCTCCTTTGGTAGCCCACTGCCACTGCTGCTAGGAACGGTATGTTCATCCTGGCGTCTGAGCTTGTAATTGTTAAAGTCCGCAATTTTATGCTTTGCGCGTGTTCTAGGCGAGCGTGTGACCCGCGCACCCCTGGAATCCAGTTCCCAGTCCAATAGCGTGTGGAAATTCACACGCACCACGGGATACAGCGTGTGACCCGCGCACCCCTGGAATCCAGTTCCCAGTCCAATAGCGTGTGGAAATTCACACGCACCACGGGATACAGCGTGTGACCCGCGCACCCCTGGAATCCAGTTCCCAGTCCAATAGCGTGTGGAAATTCACACGCACCACGGGATACAGCGTGTGACCCGCGCACCCCTGGAATCCAGTTCCCAGTCCAATAGCGTGTGGGAATTCACACGCACCACGGGATACAGGTTCGCTGACGTACTTGCGTGTGTAAGTGGCCGCGCACCCATTAAATACACGTACATAGGCCAATCACGCGATGACACTCTGACGTGCAGTATTTCCACGTGTGTTCCGTCATCACGTGCTGAGTGGGGAACGCCCGTGTGGGTCACGTCAGACGCGCTTACGCGCTGAGGGACTCTGGTCCAATAGAATCGCGTATGCGTGCTGACGCGCTTACGCGCTAAGGGCCTTTCCTCGGATTTCACGCTGACGTGCAGGATTTTCACGTGCCAAATCACTCCGTATCAAGCTGGCCACCCGAAAACACACGGAACACCACGCTCCTGCCCAGAAGGCCGAGTTACTGCCCCCCAGTGCCCCGAGCAGCCTCCCACGTGCTATCTGCTGCTGCCTGCCTGCCTGCCTGCTGCCACCGTGCCCTGCCATTTGGTGCCTGCACATCAGCCATCTGCAGGGGTCCAGTTGCTGTGTCCCCCCCTGCTGGAACTGAAGACTCCCAACTGGGATTACATCGCTCCACAGCCCAGCCCCAGGACCCAGTTGCCCACCCATACCTGCCTCTGGGGTTGCCATGTCGGGCACTTCCACATCTGGCACCAGTGGCAACCCCAGGCCAGAGGGGCAGAGGGGCACCAGCTTCACTGCCACCGAAGTTGGTGTCCTGGTGGAGCATGTCCTGGGGCAGTATGATGCCCTCTTTGGATCGTCCCGCGCCAGCAAGGAAGGACGGGAGAGGATCTGGGCCGACTGTGTGGTTGCCATCAACGCGGAGGAGGTGGCAACCCGCAACGTCCAGAAGATCAAGAAGCGCTGGGAGGACTTGAGGTCCAGGACCCTTGTGAAGGCCCGGCGCCTCGTGGAGGGGGGCCGGGGCCGCATGAGTTCCATCCAGAAGAGGGTCCTGGAACGCGTACGCCCAGCGCTCCACGCCCAGGTCCTTGAGAGGGAGGCCCGTCTGGAGTTGAGCGGTATGTGTCCAAGCATTACTGTGTGAGACAGGGCATGTTGCGGTGTGCTGGTTCTATGATACTTGCCTGTATGTGTGCCATGGGCCATGTATGCATGTATGTGTGCAGGGACATCATGGTAATGCATGTGCGACCAGTGATGTGTGACCCACATGGTTGTTGCATGTGTTGAAATGCGGCATGGGGAGCCCTATGCAGATTTTGGACATGAGAGCATGCCAGTCTCTGTACCTGGACATGGATGGGGGTGAAGGATGGGTGCTGATGCCAGGTACATATATGGTAGCCATGTCTGTGTGCCTGACCTGCGTGTCTGTGACTTGTGCATGCCATGGATGCATGACACATGTGTGTGACAATGCACAGATTCAGTGGCGCACCCAACTTACCCTTGTTTCGCCTGTGTTCGGTGTGTTTGGGGCCAGATGGATGTGACTGAGGTGAAGTGTGTGCATGTGATATGCATGAGCCATGATGCATGTGAGTTACATATCATTGAATGTTTCTAGAGTCCATTGGACATGCATGGAAATGTCCATGGCATGCACCATGCCTGTTACTGTGTGTGTTTTGCCTGAACTGACCCATGTGTTGTGGAGGGACATGATGGAAGTGTACTTTGACAGTGGTGCTCATCTGCTATTGCTTCCTGTCTAGGGGACCATTGTACAGTAGCCTGATGCTTGTGTCCTTTGTCTCCCTCTACGCAGCGGCTAGTGAAGAAGAGGGCGGAGACGGCGCTGTGGAGCAAGGCGGCGGGGATGCCCCCACGGCTGCAGCGGAAGGGGTGGGTGAGCCCCCACAGGGGCCTGCTACGGCGGGAGACGGTGAGGAGCCATCCAGGTTGGTGGTTTGCACAGAGGAGGAGGAGGCCGACACTGGTGCACACATGGGGCCTGGTGGGAGCATCCCTGCTGGTGCAAGTGGTGCAGTCCAGGGCCAGGGGCAGGAGGCAGCACAGGTCACCGTGGAGGGGCCTGTGCATGTCACTGTCCCTGACCCTGTGAGTGCACCACCATGCACCAGCAGGGATGCCCCGTCCCAGGCCCGTCCGCAGGTAGAGGGGATGTCCATGTCACCTGACTCCCCTCCACCTGCGGACGTGGTAACCCCTGGCCGCGTGGAGAAGGTCCTGATTGGGGTCGCGATGCGCACGGCTGTGATTCGTGATGACGTGCGTGCTTCCCGGGAGGAGCACGCACATCATCACGAAGTGCACCGTGCCGACGTGGCCCAATTGGGATCGGCCATGTTCGGGGGTTTCCTGCATGTGTTGGCCAATCTGACGGCCCTCTCCTCCTCTGTGCAGGCTATCCACCGGTCGTTCTCCTTGCCGTCTTCCGGCCCAGATGCCACCAGGGCCCCCTGTGGACCTGCCCCGACCAATGCAGCCAGCTCGGTGGGGATCCCATCCCTGCCACAGTTGGGAGTCGGAGGTCCAGCAGGGGTGGACAACACAGCAAGTGGACCCCAGCAGATGGAAGATGTGACGGCATCATCGGGCAGGGCACGTGCACGACGGCGTCGGTGGTTTCCATCAGCCTGGATGCCGTCGTGCTGGCAGAGGCAGTGGCGTCGAAGGCAGCAGCGGGCTCGACGTGGGAGGCATCATGGCTCGGGCCCATCAAGATCAGAGGGGCAGGCATCGGCCGGAGGGCAGGGCAACCCTGGGATGGTGGTGTGTTCCGTGTGGGAGGAGTTTGGCCAGCGGATAGGTGCGGAGCGGCAGCGGGCGGAAGAGGAGCGGCTCGCCATGGTCAGGGCGGAGTTCTCCATGCGTCGGGCATTGAGGCGGGCTGAGTGCCTCGAGGAAGCTCGCAGGGAGTTTGAGGTGGACATGGGGTTGTCCCTGCGAGACCTCGGGGCCAGGACAGAGTCCCGCCTCCAGGACATCGACATGGAGTTCGATGATGCCCTGGCCAGCAACATCACCAAGTGAGCCGCAGGACTTGCCCGCTGCCTTTGTATATAGTTATTTAGTTATTTAGTGCTAGGTTTCCTTTATTTATTTTTATTATTTTGGACCGCTCGGACAATGGCCACTTTTTTGTACATATATTTTTCATTAGTTAGTGGTAGGTTTCATTTTTGGTGTTGGGCTCATGGACCCTCGAACATTCCTGTATATAGTTTGTTTTTTTGGGAGATACATTTTTTTAATTTCTTATTGTTTTCACCATGACGTAATGGTTTTTCATTAATTTCCTGTTACATGATATTGCTTTGGACAAATTCATTTTAATTTTTTTTCCTTTGTTTTTTTGTTTATCACTTTTGTTCTCGGACATGGACCATTTATTTACTTAGCCACATCGTTGTATGTTTGAAATTTCACTTATTTTTGGTATTTAATACATTTTTTATATTTTCTTACACTTGTGTTATTTTCTCATTGGTTTGTTACATGTCATGATATGGGTTTTGACATTCACTTGCACCCATTGTGTATGTGTGTGTGACGGACATGTGTTCTTTTGCATACTTGGCATTGGGGTTGTGTCATGTGATTGCATTCACTATGTGGGTGGATGCAATCCTTGCCTGGGTGTTTGTGCTGGGTATGCTGGCCATTACTGCCATGATTGTGTATCGTCAGGACCTGGGGCCAGGGGGACATGTGTGGGGGCCTGCTGGCAGGTTCCCCACAGTGCTGGGGGGTGGGGGTGGTGGGAGACATGAGTGTGGGCCTAGTGGAGGGTGCCCCTGGATGGTGGGGGGTGGGGGTGGTGGGAGACATGGTTGGGGGCCTGGTGGAGGGTGCCCCTGGTGACTGGGGGGGTGGGGGTGGTGGGAGACATGAGTGGGGGCCTGGTGGAGGGTGCCCCTGGTGACTGGGGGGGTGGGGGTGGTGGGTGACATGAGTGGGGGCCTGGTGGAGGGTGCCCCTGGATGGTGGGGGGTGGGGGTGGTGGGAGACATGGTTGGGGGCCTGGTGGAGGGTGCCCCTGCACTGCTGGGGGGTGGGGGTGGTGGGTGACATGAGTGGGGGCCTGGTGGAGGGTGCCCCTGGTGGCGGGGGGTGGGGGTGGTGGGAGACATGAGTGGGGGCCTGGTGGAGGGTGCCCCTGGTGACTGGGGGGGTGGGGGTGGTGGGTGACATGAGTGGGGGCCTGGTGGAGGGTGCCCTTGGATGGTGGGGGCTGGGGGTGGTGGGAGACATGGTTGGGGGCCTGGTGGAGGGTGCCCCTGCACTGCTGGGGGGTGGGGGTGGTGGGTGACATGAGTGGGGGCCTGGTGGAGGGTGCCCCTGGTGGCGGGGGGGTGGGGGTGGTGGGAGGCATGGGTGGGGGCCTGGTGGAGCCTGCCCCTGCACTGCTGGGGGGTGGGGGTGGTGGGAGACATGGGTGGGGGCCTGGTGGAGGCTGCCCCAGCACTGCTGGGGGGTGGGGGTGGTGGGAGACATGAGTGGGGGCCTGGTGGAGGGTGCCCCTGGATGGTGGGGGGTGGGGGTGGTGGGAGACATGGTTGGGGGCCTGGTGGAGGGTGCCCCTGGTGACTGGGGGGGTGGGGGTGGTGGGAGGCATGAGTGTGGGCCTGGTGGAGCCTGCCCCTGCACTGCTGGGGGGTGGGGGTGGTGGGTGACATGAGTGGGGGCCTGGTGGAGGGTGCCCCTGGTGACTGGGGGGGTGGGGGTGGTGGGAGACATGAGCAGGTGTGCAGGGTAGTCCCCTGTTTTGTGGGCTGCCTGCAGGGGCCGTCGAGGGTGACAGGACCCACCCAGCCTAATCGCGTGTGTAACTTCGCACGCACCCCTGTAATACACGTACCAAGCCAAATCGCGTGTGATAATTCCCGCGCACCCCTGAAATACACGCGCCCAGGCTATTCGCGTGTGGAAATTCCCGCGCACCCCTGAAATACACGTACCCTGCTGTAATCGCGTGTGGGACTTCCCGCGCACCCCTGTAATACACGCGCCCAGCCTATTCGCGTGTGGAAATTCCTGCGCACCCCTGAAATACACGCGCCCAGGCTATTCGCGTGTGGAACTTCCCGCGCACCCCTGAAATACACGCGCCCAGCCTATTCGCGTGTGGAACTTCCCGCGCACCCCTGAAATACACGCGCCCAGGCTATTCGCGTGTGGAACTTCCCGCGCACCCCTGAAATACACGCGCCCAGCCTATTCGCGTGTGGAACTTCCCGCGCACCCCTGAAATACACGCGCCCAGGCTATTCGCGTGTGGAAATTCCCGCGTACCCCTGAAATACACGTACCCTGCTGTAATCGCGTGTGGGACTTCCCGCGCACCCCTGTAATACACGGGCCCAGCCTATTCGCGTGTGGAAATTCCCGCGCACCCCTGAAATACACGCGCCCAGGCTATTCGCGTGTGGAACTTCCCGCGCACCCCTGAAATACACGCGCCCAGCCTATTCGCGTGTGGAACTTCCCGCGCACCCCTGAAATACACGCGCCCAGGCTATTCGCGTGTGGAACTTCCCGCGCATCCCTGAAATACACGTACCCTGCTGTAATCGCGTGTGGGACTTCCCGCGCACCCCTGTAATACACGCGCCCAGCCTATTCGCGTGTGGAACTTCCCGCGCACCCCTGAAATACACGCGCCCGGCCTATTCGCGTGTGGACCTTCCCGCGCACCCCTGAAATCCACGTACCCGGCCAAATCGCGTGTGAGACTTCCCGCGCACACGTATTTTTTGTCAGCGTGTCCGTGTTTGTGGGTACCCCTTTGCACGTCATTTGTCCCGGAGGGCCACAGTATAGGACATTCATCATGGCAGTATATGGGTGCTATTTGTTGGCGCACCTTTTGGCGCACATTTCTTACAGCCGCTGAGACGCTACCGCCTGCTTTCTTGTGGCGGTCGTGTTTGTGCCTGTGCGCTGGTTTGAGCGTGCGCTTTTTTGACCTATTCTATTACATGAATACGTGTTGTAGGCGAGCGTGTGGGCGTTCTGCGCACTTTTACCCTGTGCTTCCCCCGTGACGCCCACATTTTGGCAAGTTGTTCCCCATTCCGAGTGTTACGCCCCGTGTTCCGCCTACTTTTGTTGCGTGCGCCGCGCTATGTGCGATTTTCGCTGTGGACTGTGCGATTTTCGCTGTGACCTGGCGCATGCCGTTAGATGGCCTGTGCGCCAACGTGCGCCGCGCACTTTCTTATCGCACGTCCGATGTTTTTCTCGCGCACGGCCTTCCATGAATCGATGTGCGCTGCTTTTCGTGCGATTTCCGCAATTGCACTGCGATTTTCGCAATTGCACTGCGATTTTCGCTATTCCACTGCGATTTTCGCTATTCCACTGCGAATCGCACGTTTTTGGCCACTTGCGCCGCGCTAATTATTCCATGAATCGGCCTCTTTAGATATAGCTTTCTTAATTCATGGGTAACAGCCAGGGCAGAAGAACATAAAGTATATAACGGTTTCCTCGCTTGCCTTGCACAGGGGGCACTCGCTTGTGTTTCCTGGCCTCCATATATTTTTCCAACCCGAAATCTGCCTTGACTGAAACATATTCTGGTGCAGACTTTAAGTTCCTACATACTGTGACCTTACGCCCTCTGTATAACTGTTCATGTATTTTAGCCTTTATACATTTGCACGTTAGTTTGTTTATCAGCTATGGTTGGGACCGTGCTTCCTGCTCATTTAGATCATGGAGACTTTTTCTATCATGTGTCAGCCATGGCAATATCCTTGCTCCCTCCTGACTCATCAAGTGAATCATATCTACCCTGAATGAATCAAGTTCAGGCGTCCCCCAAAGCCAGAGCTAATAAAAAATTGGTTTGGCAGTGGCAATTGCATCAATTGAGCATAGATCTAATTCGTGGTGCAACAGTGTATTAGGCATAGATGAAGGGAGTTACAATAGTCTCTTCAGAAACTTGTTTTCTACCGTTATCAGCGACTTCAGGTCAGCAAATCCCCATAATTCTTCCTGGTAAAGGATGGCTGCAGTGGCCTACTTCTAATATAAATCCAGGGCAGGGGAGACGGCCCCCCTGCCGTTATTGTTGAAAAAAGCATGGGTGCCACCACTATACTTTTCTAACGTGACTGTGTCTCTCACAATTTTACTTGTCCAATTGCCACTATCGCTGAAACGTATGCACAGGTAATCATAGTAGCTTACTATTCTAGTGGCTGCCCCCCTGCATTGAACCCAGGATCCACTGTTTTACCAAATCTGGGTCTAAAGACCATTGTTTTTGTTTTCTCTGTATTCAGAGACAGTTTTAGCACGTCACATTTATTCAGAAAAGCTAGCAATGACGGTTTTAATCCCTGGGGGGAAGGCGACAGGAGTACAGCATCATCTGCAGAATACAGACCAGGGTATCTTGAGTTCCCCAGCTTTGGTGGATCCCTTCCTTTGGCCAAGAGATGTTTCAGTACTTCCTCTATGTAGATACGGAACAGAAAAGGAGCCAAAGGGCAGCCTTGCCTTACTCCTTTGCTGGCATCAAATTTGTCAGTGACCTTGCCTCCCACTCCCACCCTGACTATGACCTTATTATCTTTATACAGGGATTTGAAGGCCCTTGAAAATCCCTCTGGCAGTCCCTTTCCTGTAGGACTTCTCATAACAATTTGCACGGGACACAGTCAAAAGCCGTCCTTAAGTCCACGGAGGTGGCATAGATTCTCATTTTCCTAAGAATTGCATATTTCTGGAGGATGTTATGGAGATGAAAACTCTGGTCTATTGTGCCCTTCCCGTCTGGAACCCTGCCTGAAGTGTGCCTATACTCTGGTTTTCTGTGGCCCATGCCTGTACTTGCCCTAATAATACCTTGGCAAAGATTTTGCATGCACTGTCTAACAAGGAAATTGGGCAGTAATTGGCAGGGCTCCCCCCCCTTTTGTAGAAAGGCACTATTTCTGCCATCCACATTGAATCAGGGATAGAATCGGTAGTGACACATGCCTCAAAGAGCGTCCAGAGGATCGGGCCCATATAACTGGGTTTTCCCAACATAGATCTATCAGTACTTTATCAGGGCCTGCCACCTTCCCAGCCTTATGTGATTTGATGGCGATTGCCACATCATTAAGGCTGAATGAGAGTCCCCCATCATCATCTCGGGTCTCCATGGAGGCCCTTATTGGTCCGTCCTCCCTCTCTTCCTGTATAACCGGGAGAAGTGATCCAGCCATGCCTCTGCTGTTATACTGCACTGAATCTCTACATTCCCTCTCACCTCAACGCCTGACACCAGCTTCCAAAATGTGATATAGTCCCTCGAGCCGAGCGCACAGGCCAGAGACTCCCATTTGTTCCTGCATAAGAAGTCCTTTTTTAGCTTGACCATTGATTTCTATTCAGACCTTTTTTCTGAAGCAGGGCTTTATTCCCGGCATTACCTTTTGCCAGAGCATTTACCATCCCTTGTTTTGCTGTTTTGTAGTCCTGATCGTACCATTTAACCCTGGACAAGGCTTTATGTTTTATCTGTTGAAAGATACTTGTTACAAAAGGGAAAAATCCTGTAACCACTTCCCCGACCCCATCACCTCAAGAGCTTCTACATTATTTAGGCTGTTATTTTCGAGATGAGTGAAGATATTGTCATAGAGGCACGGACCGAAATACCCTTAGTTCAGTTTCACCCATTTGACAGTCCTGCGACCATGACCAGTAATTGAAATAGCCTGGTTCTGTGCGTCCTTGTATGATGATGGTAGAGGAAGGCACTCATGTTTGAGGGTCAATACTAGGGGCCTATGATTACTTTCAAATTTTGCTATGCCCTTGAAGTTACTTATTTTGGACCATATCTCGACTGGGACAAATATTTAATCGATTATCGTGGAGCCCATTGGCCCCACAAATGTTGTGTTTGCAGGATAGTCATTAATAAAGCGCCCATTACAGGCTGTTATATCCAGCTCAGATAGTATCCTGATGGTATCTGTGGCAAGTATATGTGTTTTCTTAGGGTAATTAGTTCTTACCGGTGGGATATTCCATGCCTCATCCTGATCATCCCATTTACCTTCCCGGTCCACTAATGGTTCCAGCAGCATGTTGAGATCCCCTGCTACGATTTTGGGCCCACCCCCCCTGACTTCTAGTTGGTATTGCCAGTTCATATAGAACCTGGAGGACGGCCAGGGTGTTGGGCCTGTTGTACAAGTTAACAATGAATATTTCCTGTCCTAGCTGGGCCGTTGCAACCAGGAATTGTAGGTCCACTTAGTTGCAGGCGTGCTGGTCTATCTTCCAGTTTAGTTCTACATCCACCCAGATTAGCAGTCCCCCACAGGGCCAGCCTCTCTTGCCTTTGGTAGCAGGGATGCGGAAGGTCTGGTACCCTTGCAAGTCCACTGGTCTAATGGCCCAGGTTTCCTTCAAGAGCACCCTCTGGAATTCCCTTATGAAGGCAATCCAGCTGGGGGAAGACATATATCTTGTCAATCCAGCTATATTCCAAGAGATCATTCTTAATGACCTGCTTTTGTTTAGTTCCCTGTTGTTGGTTAGTGGCCAGTCGCCATCTTCCAACCCATCCTCCCCAATGGGGGCTCCCCCTGGATTTGGACAGCCTCTACCGACCACTTCACTATATCTGGCCTCCCCCAGTGTGGGTATTGTCACATTGGTGGTTGATATGGGAGTTTGGGGGATACCCAGTCTGAGGTTAAGGTCAAAGAATTGCTGGGAATGTACCTGAATCCCTAAACCCCTGGGGGGTATTACCCGTAGGTCGATACTTAGAATTCCATCTACGAGGGCCCACGAGTTCAGGTGGATCTTAATATAGTCAACCCTAGAATTCGGTATTGGGCCTCGCACACAATTAACAAAGTCTTCCATGATGACTGATAGACATCCCCTTGCCATCCTGAAACAGTGTACACACTTATTGTTTAGGCCCTTGACATCCTCAAATGCACCTGTTGGCAAATGCGCCACATCTGTCAGATAAATCATTGGTGGAACCGGGTTTACAGGCCCTTGTCTCCCAATATGATCTTGAATTGGGCCCCTCTGTCCCCCCCAAGGGTTGTAAATTAGATCCTGATAATGGGGTCTCTACGCTCCCTAGGCACCTGTTAAAAGGGGCCATCCGTCGGCCTGGATGGCTGGGGCCTTGATGCTGGTTCTGTTGGTCATGCACACGTGAGCGCCAAATAGGTCTATACCCCTCAGAGGGCATTTTACCCGCCCCCTGCTTTCGGAGAACCTTGTCATATGGCCTAATGTAGGGTGGGGGTTGCTGCTATTGCTCTCCCTTACACCTTCTATTTCATGCTGGTTGCCATATCCCCCCTGATTACAACCCTCAGAGGATTTAGAGGGGCAGGCTGGTAGTTTTGGGGGCCTGCTTTGGTTTCCGTCTGCAGAGCCTCTACTTTCTTACAGACCATTTCCATCAGTCCCTTAAGGTCCTTTAGGTGACCCAAGAGGGGGACCCATGTGCCCCTCAAAAATAGCTGTGATTTCCTCTTTGAGGTGGGAGATGCTTTTCCTGTCTGTACAGGCTAGTTCACTCACTTGGGATTTAGTTGCCTCCAAGCTCCTCCCTATGATCTTGGTCTGTGACCCCATTTCCTTGGACACCAGCAGTGGCCCGCTGTTAGACTTCTTCAATGCCACCTTTCTACCATGGGGGCTTCTTTTGAGCTTGCTTTTTTCCCACAGGAGACTATCTTCCCCAGGGCACCCTTGTCCCTCTCCCCTTAATGAGTTGAATAGGGCTCATTAGTGACCCCCCACCTCTGGGAGGGCCCAGAGGGTCAGACTAATTGGGTGGAGCTACCGGTGTGGTCCTGCTGAGGGGGGTTGTGGGCACGTACTCCCCTTTACCCCATGCTCCCACCCCCCCAAACCTTGATCCTGTGGGGCATGGGTCTCCATTATGTTTGCTCCTGCAATTGGCTTGCTAACCTGCAGGATTGTCTGACCTGGTGGACCTGGAAGGGTACCAAGTGGTCCTCTTTGGTTATATGTGGCTGCTTAGCCACCACCTGCAGCCCCTTGGGGGAGTTTTCACATGCAGAGATCACATTATCTGATCCATTGCATACACAATTCGGGGCAGAACTCAGGGGTACATTAACATCCACCATCTCTTTAGTCCCCACTGGGCCTTCGGTTGGGTCAATAGTTTTAACTAGATCATCTATGTCATGCAGAAAACCTTTACATTCAGATATGAGCTGGTTGACTTCATTAATTGGTTTGAACAACCTAGAGATCTTACCCTGCCCCCCCCCATTCCCACCGTCATTTCATTCTCGGCCTTTCTTTTTTCCATCTTGATATAAACAACTCTTAATACCAATTCCTAAAACAATTTACACATCCCCACGAGTATCTCAAACATATGATTTTGTTCCGATGCCACGCTCAATTATGTTTTGAATCATGAAACTGAGCTTCACAGGCTGGGCTACAAATGTAAGATTGTCTACATATCCCATGACAAACATAGTATACCAGCTTCAAGCAACCATTTACGGCAACCTATGACTGCCTCTGCCAATCCAAAATCCTTGAGTGGAGTACTGGGAACTAATTCAGATGTAGCACTCTTAGGATCGAAGGGTTTCTTGCCCCCTGTCCCTGCCAATACAACTGCACCTGCATTACCTCCCATTGGAGTCAATGCAGATGCGAATAGGGGATTGGAGAACACTATTGAACTGAACCCCTGTGACGGTTATTAGCAATGGTTGCCAGTCGCTTTTAAATCTAGCTTCTGCTTTGCGTGGCGGTGACAGAAATGTTCTATGCTCGAGGAACACAAGGGGTTTTGCTCACCTATTTGTAGAAGAGTGTTTGTGGTCTGTTGCAGATATATTTGCCACTCTGATCCTACAAGAAATATGGCTTACAGTTTCTATTGTACTAGATGGCAGAACAACGATGCAGAAATCTGCTACTAAAGGCCCTCTTGGCCGCCCCAAAGGTGGCCTGCTTATATCAGCTGTCATCCTTGGCAGATAACTGAACTATCTGGCTCAACAGATTTTGTCTTGGGGGCCCTAGTTTCTTATGCTGAGCTGTCCTTTACTTTAGTTAATGTTTATGACCCGCCAAACTGTAAAGCAACGCAGCAGAATGCAATTACGGTGAAGGATATGCTAGAAAAGAATGGGAAACAGAAGCCTTTCTTTGTGGTGGGCGATTTTAACGCTGATATCAACATCAATGATAGCTCGATGGAGATACAGACGTCGTCTTCACCTGTGAGCCAAGGGCCAGCTAAACCGCAAGCTCGCATTTGGAGTACCTTGTTGAAATCATGTGGAGCCATGAGTTTGAACGGCCTATGTGCGGGTGACTCCATGCGAGCCTATATACATATCAGTGGGAAGGGCACTTCCACGATCGACTATGTCTTTGTCAAGGATCATGGGCTACATGTGGTGGATGATATGGCCATTGTGCCAAGACAAGAAAGTGATCATCTACCTCTGTGGGTGTTATTCCGTCCCATGCAACCCAATCCATCTTCTAGCCAGTACGATCTAAATGGAGACATTTACATTAACTAAGGTGGAAATGGAATCCAGTGGAACTCTTACAATTTAAATAAAGGTAAAAAAACATCAATAAACCTACTAGCCCGATTTATAGAAAACTGTTTAGCCATGTCCTCTTCTCTAACATCCTTTGATGTAGCTTTTTCATGAGCAGTGTCTTCGATCTGTGAACAAATACAGAAACTCCGGCAGTATAAAGGCCCCTTAGAACCCTGTAAACGTATTGATTTTGACCCAGCTATCTCTACTGCAAAAAAACCCTCTAAGAACAACTATTACGACCTTTATGTATTCAGCAGTTGGCACTCAGAGATCTGACACTGCAACCCAAGAAATTCAACGTGAAAACCATAAAGCCACAGTGGAAATAGAATGATGGTTGATGCTAGCTGGCCTGGCAAAATCCAATGATAATGTTAACATATGGAAAATGATGAGAGAAGGCTCCAAACAAGCTCTACCCGCCAATGGTGTTTCTGAATCGGCCTGGGCAGAGCACGTTGAACTTATTCTTGGTGCTGCACCTGAAGAGGACAGTCATGTAGCTATACCTCAAGTGGAATGGGCTTGTAAAGCCTCTATTCTCGATATTATTTATGTGATCGAACACTTGAATCAGTCGCGTGCTGCTGGTCCTGATGGCCTATGTAATGGCCTTCTGAAATTGAGGCCTGAGTTATGGGCAACTGCTCTACATTGACTATTTTGGGATATTTGAAGATCTGACGTTCTACCGATTACCTCGTATGAAAGCCAAATCCTATCAATTTATAAAAAAGGTCCTCGGGACTGCCCATCAAACTACCGTCTGCTTGCTATGCTTGACATTCCAGCCAAGGTATTTGCACATGCACTATTGGCGGAATTAACCAAGTGGATAGATACTAATAATGTCTTGAGCCCATTTAAAACCGGATTTAGTGCAAAATCTTCCACTTCTCATAACATCCTTACACTGGTGTCAGCAGTGGAATATTCGAAAATGAGAACAGAAATTGGTGTCTATTGTGCTTTTATCGATTTTAGACACCGTCTAAGAAACAGACTATGGGCGAAACTAGCTGCATGGGATATCCCTGCCGGCCTGCTTAAGATGATAATGCCTCTACACAAAGATACTAAAGTTAAGGTTCGCTTGGATGGAAGAGGTAAGCTCTCATATGCTATGAATTCTAATAGAGACGTGAAACAGGGGTGTATCCTTGCTGCAACTCTTTTCAAGTTATATTTAGCTGATTTGAACACATCATTACAGATAATTCTCACTGTCCAGTTAAAGTTGGTACCGAGTTCATCGACTGGCTCGCATATGCAAATGATTTGATAATTCTTGACCATACCCCTAAGGGCCGTCAGGCAATGATTCACGCACTTGGGGTTTATGCTGCTCTGAGTGGTTTAACTGTGAATATTTCAAAAAGCAAAGTAATGGTTTTTCCACCAAAAAAGAGGTTGCAAATTAGTCCCGCTTGGTCACTGGAAGTTATCCATCTAGAGACTGTCTCAAGCTACAAATATCTAGGCTTATTTTTGACTGCTCTCTTAAGTGGAACATTCATTGGCAAGAAATCAAAGTAAAATGTATGGTCATAGCAAACATCATCAGCTCCTTTATTGGAAGGAATAGGGTTTCTCTGTTAAAACCGTACTCCTGTTATATATTGCCAGAATTGTCCCAGTCCTGGCCTATGGAATTGAAATATGCGGTCATGCATATGGCCCAGAGCTGATCCGTTTTCAAGCTAAACTTTTAAGGAAATTACTCTGTATGCCACCTGATTTATCTATTGACTTCCTATATTTAGAGTTTGACCTAGCTGGAATTACTTCAACACTTATTCATAGATCATTCAGGTGTTCGATAAACTTGACAAGACTCAACAATGATAAGATAATGGTAAATTATATAAGGTTGTTTCTCAGATTGGAGAACTCTAAAAAGTTGGGCACGTTTGGCAGGATAATAATGGTACATAATAGATGGCGGATTTACTTGGATACTCACCCCATCCCCTTATCAGTTATTGCTACTAAATCTAATCTGAAACTGAAGTTAAGTAGCTTCATGTATGATACTCGAATAGTGCAATTGGCATCCAATTCCAATAGCGGCCCTTTTATCATGTATTTATCATGTACCTCCTATTAAAATTTAACATGAGTGAGGTATTGGAGGTCAAGGGTAGTCAATTGGGTATTCCCAGAGTAAATCGTAAATGTAGACTTTGTGGCAAGGATGTCAATGAAACACTGAAACACATCCTGTTGCTATGTGAAGGCTTGAGTGCACTAAGGTACAAGAATATGAAGATGCATAACAGCCAAACTAATTGTATTGATTTGTCTCCCCTATGGTCGCGTTTTATGCAAGGCAATGATCTTAATCTTATATATTTCTTAGTCACGTTTTATTGGAAATACAGATTTTAGTGGAGCAGAACTTGGTCAGAGACCCGCCGGTGTGTTCATAGGACAAAGTGCAATGTGCAATAAAAGTAATATGTGAAATATATGCAAATAGTCACTGTCCAGAACACCGGACGCGCTAAATGCAGATAGGCTATAATGCAAGTATGCAAAAACACAGAGCTGCCGGTTTTAGGCAGTCCTGACATAGACCTGCTGCTAGTGCAGGTGAAGAAGATCCCAGTAGACGGCTTTTCAGAAGCGGTGCCTGTAGTTGGTGTTTCAATGGATTGCAAATGATTGCAATAAATGAATTATAAGTTATGATAAGCACTTTGAATATTTGCCCCTCGAGTTGGCAACAAATTGGGGCAGATGACAGGCACACTGATATATGGGTTAGTGAACTTTGAGGTTCCTAGCTCAACCAGCTTGCCAGAGGGGTTTGGTATCTCAACTTTCCCCCGCTTGGATTCCCAAAGTTATACTTGCTCAGGAGCAGAGAATGCCCTATGGCGTAAAGGGCCATCCAAAGTCCGACTCCCCCCTCCGCTCCCTGCACCACTAGATGAGATATTTGACGAGTTGACAGACTGCCTCACCACTTGCTCTCCTATTTTCAAAACGTTCACTCCAGGGAATGCAGAAAGCGTGCCACATATTGCACACTCTGCTAGTCCATCAACCGGTGGGGGCCCCTCCTCTTTAAGACCATGCAATTCTTGTTCTCCCTTCTCCCTTCCACAGTACTCACAGGCTTACTGCTTTGCCGTGCAGTCAGGTCCTGGCATGCTGGGCAACTTTTGCCTGAACACCAGTGGCACCAACCCCCCTCCCTTTCATGCCACAGGATTTTACGTCGCAGGCTTGCACTTCTCCAGGTCCTGGACAGCAGTTATGAATGGTGGGGGGTGTGGCTAAGCAATGGACAGTGAAGAGTTTCACATCAGCGGCGCCAACACTGTGGAAGTGAGTACCCTCCACTTCCTTCTATTGAATCTTGGACCTTTACTGGTTCTTGCTGCAGATTCCCAAATTTTTAATTTTTAGGCCGCGCACACACGAATTGTGGCATCATCCAAAGTGGAATGAGACAGATCCAGACCATATGTGGTGTTTCTAAAGTCAAATTTGAAAAAGGAAAGGGAATTCGAAGCCACATTTTGGAATGATACTGAGTCCAAGTGGGGTGGAATATATGACCTATTGAAAAAAGGTGAACTTCACCAATTATAAAACAAATAGTTCTTTTGGAAGTAAGAGAGTAAAGAAGTGGATGTGAATATCCGATTTTGGATGATAATCTAAAGGCGAGAAGAGCGAGAATTACATTAAAAAATTTGGGAATCTGCAGCAAGAACCAGTAAAGGTCCAAGATTCAATAGAAGGAAGTGGAGGGTACTCTCCCCAACTAAAGAAGATTTTAAAAGTTTGACACAAGACACATTCCCCTGAAGAATGTCCTACATTGGTGTTCAAAAAAGGACAGAAACTTGTACAAGTCGGGTTTTGATATATTAACAGGGAATAAGCTGAAAGTAGGAAGGCAATGGAATCAAAGTGTTAGTTGGTTACACGTGTGATCCTTTGAGGAAGTACTATACTAAGATACACTTATGGTGGTTCTACTTGGGTTGTTTTAGTATTTTGTATGTGTTTTATGTACTGTGATCATTTTTATGATTGTGTTTTTAAGAAAACATGGTAATTGATGAATAATAAAATTTGTGATCATCTTTTGCAATGTTCCACTTTATGTGGGAAGAGTGAAGGGTGATACCTTAATAACAAATATGATTTCTTTTTGTATATAGAATAGATACTCTCACAGAGTAAGAAATCTGTTTATCCCTATCTGTGACTTAGAACCGTTGTCTCGAGAACAGTGCCTACTTATTCATTCACACCACCACTCTCTTACTCACTAACCCACACGCTTCATACCTCTACACACTCTTACAACCTTCCCACCCATAACAATAATTCTACTGCAAAATCACACAGCACTTTATTCATCTCTACCATCACATTCACACACTCATTCACAATACATCCATATACTTTCCACAACTTTCACACCCAAACTTTTTTTTTCAACAGACACACAGACTGCCTACTAAAAGGCAACTGCATAGAAATTAAAGACAAAATAGAGCAGATCAGAATATTAGCAAGCCATATAGTCATACACCTATAAAACAATTTATAGAAAACATTAAAACAAAACTGCTAGTAACGTCCCTCAACAAAACTGAACCAGCCAACACTAAAAAAAGTAAAGCCCTCATCCAAAACCTAAAAATAGAAAAAAAGTATGAACAAAACCAAACCAACTAATAACCTTAACACTATATCTATCAATGTTAACGTTGCCATAGGGAAGCATTCCAAAAAAATTATTTTACAAATAATGTTCCACTGTAGAGTGCTTCACAATCTAAGGAAGGCAGCTGAAAAGTCACAATCTACCCTTAAAACTGACTGCAGAAAACTAATTCTTGAAGCTCTAATTGACAGTGCATTTCTACTGAAAAGAAAGTTGCTTATATTAATTTTAAACAGAATGAAACCACTAACTAAATTAATCAGTTAATTACAAAAAGTACTTCTAAACATGTGAAATGTCAATATAGATACCTTTTCAAACTTCTGTGAAGGTGAATGGATTCACACAAGCAGCACAGAACCATATTTCAATGGAGAGGCTTATAAACAAGAACACACAGAACCAATTGCAGTAGGCCGTACTTGCTGAGGGTATGAAATGCTAGACTACAGCATTATGGCCTATGTTCCTTTCACCCAAACAATCCGGCCAGTGTTCAATGGACATGCAGCTTAATGTGCAACGTACACCAAGAACCCTTCAAATCTTTACGACAATTCCTCAATCACTATGTGAAACTAAAAGACAAAAGTAGAATGAAAACTTTACAAACCATGAACTTCTGCCCAGTACGCATCCACAATACACTGCAAGGACATTCATTAGCCTGCATTTTGGGAACTGCTTACAAAAGCATGTTGCAACATATCAACATGCCATTCCACTATATGGAATCTTGTGCATAGATTGTGCTATGCAAAAAGACCTGCTCTGCAACTGCAAAATTTCAATAACATTCTCCTATACAGAACAGCCAAACAACTCCTTCAAGAAATAGAGCACATCCAAAGTAAATATTTTGGAAATGAAGTTCACTTAGAAAATGTAGTACCTTCAGAAAATGTAAGTGAAAACCTTCCAAACACCAACCTCCTAACAAACACATACAAAAAAGAAACGTTTCAAAACCCATCTGCTGAAATACCAGATCAAGTATGTGTCTGTTGCCAGTGCCACAGACTTTTTTAAAATAAAATTAGCATAAAAATAGTAGATATGTCCTACAAAATAGAGGACAATGAGGAATCCAAATGGTTTCAATTAGCTTTTTATCTAACAGAAATAAAATACAAATAACTGACCCCTCAGTAGTTTGCACGTACTGCAATACAAAGCTTGTCAAAAACCAAATGCCATCACGTACTATCACTAATAACTTTGAAATATTCCCACTTCCAAAGGCTCTCCAACAACTTAACTTTTATGAGAGTAGTATAATCCAAACAGTACACCCATTTCAAGCTATAATATGCCTTCAACCCAAAACAGCCAAATTGCCTCCTTCTGAGTTACTAAAAGGCATTTGTGGCAAAGTAGTATCTTTTCCATTAGATCTTAAAGACAATGTAGAAGCTCTAGGAGTACAAAGTCCAATAGATCAATCTTTGATTGTACTAGTTAGTGGTGTACCAACAAAAGACAAAACTAATTGGCAACAACTAGTAAACTCAAACAAGGTTAGACAACCCCTACAATGTCTAAAAGAAAACAATGAATGCTACAAAGATATAAACATTGAGGAGAATTCAAGAGAAACCACCCAAATCATTCAGGTTACACCACCAACTAGCCAGTTTGAACATGTAGATCCTATTACTGCAGCCAACATTTTGGACCAGTATTCAATTCACCCACTACACTCCAAAGACAGCATAGAAGATGCATTACAAACATATCAAATGCATCAAGCCAAAGGATCTCCAATGAGCATATGGGAGAAAAGTGTAGAAGCACGTTTCTTTTCTCTACTCTTTCTTATAGGAAAAAGAGGAAGATATGATGTAAAATCCACACAAATAACTGCATCAGAATATTGCTCTTTACAGATGTATTCTGAAGACCCCAGATTTAGACAAAATGTAGAATACATTTTCCACCTCCTGTTAGAAAATGTACTAGCAACTCTGTTATGGAGCTGTACACACATTAAAAACAGGCTCTAGTTTTTGAAACATGTCCACTGCCCAACTGCTTCAAAAGATAAAAGACAAAGATGAGGTTTTGCAGTCAATCAAGTATCACAAATCTCTTGGCAAACATGTGTGGAACAAAAAATACTGCTTCTGACATCATGCTGATGTACGTTGTATGCTAAGGAACCAAGGCCCACCCACATAGTTTGTTACTTTAAGTTGTGCAGAATATGCATGGGATTGCTTGCACGACTTCTTCAACATAGCAAACCAAAATAAAGAAGGAATAGACATAACAACACCAGGAGAACTCTCTTCTCTTGACCCTGTGAATGTATCAAGGTGCTTTCACCATCGCTTTATTGCCATGCTGCACTTCATCTGCAATAAAACTACCCCTCCACTTGGAGAAGTGGAACACTTATTTTGGAGAAAACAATATCAATCGAGAGGTGCACCATACATACACATGCTTTTGTGGATTAAAGATGCTGCCATATTTGCCCATGACAGTGATTCCACAATTTTACAGTTTATTGAAAAATACATTACCTGTGGCATCCCTTCAGAAACCACACATGGTGACCTAAGTACACAAATCTTAGGCTTCCAAAACCATAAGTGTGGCAAATACTACAGACGTAGATATAAAAATAAAGGTAAATACTATACAAAATGTCGCTTTGGCTTCCCTAGAAAAATGTTCAGCAAAAGGACAAGTAAATAACTTGATGTCTTCTGTTAGACACAGTGTAAAAGGCAAATTGCCTAAAAACACGTACTACATTAAACGGGGCGAAGCATCAAAGTACATCAATGATCACAATCCAATCATTGCCTTCTTGTGGAATGCAAATAGCCGATTCATGGAATAAATGTGCGCCGAAAATCCCGGCGCAGAGGGGCCAATGCGTGCGCTGCGCCGAAAATCAGCGCAAAGCGCAGGGAAACCAGCGCACGTCGATTCATGGAAGTCCCTGCGCAAGAAAAGCAGAGGACGTGCGCGGAAAAAACGCGCGGCGCAGGCCGGCGCACAGGTCAACCAACGTCGTGCGCCACGGCCACTGCGCCATCACTCCGAGCGCAGCGCACAGCTCTAAAGTAGGCGGAACACAGGGCGGGACACTCGGAATGGGGAATAAAATGGGGCACAACACTCGGAATGGGGAAGAATGTGGGCGGCACGGGGAAAGTTCAGGAGGCAAGTGCGCGGAACGCCCACACGCTCGCATACAACACGTATTCATGGAATAGAATAGGGCAAAAAAGCGCACGCTCAAAGCAGCGCACAGGCACAAACAGGCACAAACACGACCGCCACAAGAAAGCAGGCGGTAGCGTGTCTGCGCCTGCAAGAAATGTGCGCTAAAAGGCGCGCCAACAAATAGCACCTATATACAGACATGACCAATGTACAATACTGTTGCCCTCCTGGACAAATGACGTACAAAGGGGTACCCACAAACACAGACACGCGCAGAGAGAAAAAATAAACGTGTGCGTGCATACCGGGGTGCGCGGTAAGTTCCACACGCGATATGGGCGGGTACGTGGATTGCAGGGGTGCGCGGGAAGTTCCACACGCGATATGGCAGGGAACGTGGATTCGAGGGGTGCGCGGGAAGTTGCACACGCGAAATGGCCGGGTACGTGGATTTCAGGGGCGCGCGGGAAGTCCCACACACGATATGGCAGGGAACGTGGATTCGAGGGGTGCGCGGGAAGTTGCACACGCGAAATCGCCGGGTACGTGGATTTCAGGGGCGCGCGGGAAGTCCCACACGCGATATGGCAGGGAACGTGGATTCGAGGGGTGCGCGGGAAGTTGCACACGCGAAATGGCCGGGTACGTGGATTTCAGGGGCGCGCGGGAAGTCCCACACGCGATATGGCAGGGAACGTGGATTCGAGGGGTGCGCGGGAAGTTGCACACGCGAAATGGCCGGGTACGTGGATTGCAGGAGTGCGCGGGAAGTTGCACACGCGAAATGGCCGGGTACGTGGATTGCAGGAGTGCGCGGGAAGTTGCACACGCGAAATGGCCGGGTACGTGGATTGCAGGAGTGCGCGGGAAGTTGCACACGCGAAATGGCCGGGTACGTGGATTGCAGGAGTGCGCTGGAAGTTGCACACGCGAAATGGCCGGGTACGTGGATTGCAGCAGTGCGCGGGAAGTTGCACACGCGAAATGGCCGGGTACGTGGATTGCAGGAGTGCGCGGGAAGTTGCACACGCGAAATGGCCGGGTACGTGGATTGCAGGAGTGCGCTGGAAGTTGCACACGCGAAATGGCCGGGTACGTGGATTGCAGGAGTGCGCTGGAAGTTGCACACGCGAAATGGCCGGGTACGTGGATTGCAGGAGTGCGCGGGAAGTTGCACACGCGAAATGGCCGGGTACGTGGTTTTCAGGGGCGCGCGGGAAGTTCCACACGCGATATGGCCGGGTACGTGGATTTCTGGGGCGCGCGGGAAGTTCCACACGCGATATGGCAGGGAACGTGGATTCGAGGGGTGCGCGGGAAGTTGCACACGCGAAATCGCCGGGTACGTGGATTTCAGGAGTGCGCTGGAAGTTGCACACGCGAAATGGCCGGGTACGTGGATTGCAGGAGTGCGCGGGAAGTTGCACACGCGAAATGGCCGGGTACGTGGTTTTCAGGGGCGCGCGGGAAGTTCCACACGCGATATGGCCGGGTACGTGGATTTCTGGGGCGCGCGGGAAGTTCCACACGCGATATGGCAGGGAACGTGGATTCGAGGGGTGCGCGGGAAGTTGCACACGCGAAATCGCCGGGTACGTGGATTTCAGGGGCGCGCGGGAAGTCCCACACGCGATATGGCAGGGAACGTGGATTCGAGGGGTGCGCGGGAAGTTGCACACGCGATATGGCCGGGTACGTGGATTTCTGGGGCGCGCGGGAAGTCCCACACGCGATATGGCAGGGAACGTGGATTCGAGGGGTGCGCGGGAAGTTGCACACGCGAAATGGCCGGGTACGTGGATTGCAGGAGTGCGCGGGAAGTTGCACACGCGATATGGCCGGGTACGTGGATTTCTGGGGCGCGCGGGAAGTTCCACACGCGATATGGCAGGGAACGTGGATTTGAGGGGTGAGCGGGAAGTTGCACACGCGATTTGGCTGTGTGCTCCCAGGCATTACCTGTACACCCTCCACGGCCCCTGCAGGCAGCACACACCACAGGGAACTACCCTGCACACCTGCTCATGTCTCCCACCACCCCCACCCCCAGCACTGTGGGGAACCTGCCAGCAGGCCCCCACCCATGGCCAACCCATGTCTCCCACCACCCCCACCCCCAGCACTGTGGGGAACCTGCCAGCAGGCCCCCACCCATGGCCAACCCATGTCTCCCACCACCCCCACCCCCAGCACTGTGGGCAACCAGCCAGCAGGCCCCCACCCATGGCCAACCCATGTCTCCCACCACCCCCACCCCCAGCACTGTGGGGAACCTGCCAGCAGGCCCCCACCCATGGCCAACCCATGTCTCCCACCACCCCCACCCCCAGCACTGTGGGGAACCTGCCAGCAGGCCCCCACCCATGGCCAACCCATGTCTCCCACCACCCCCACCCCCAGCACTGTGGGCAACCAGCCAGCAGGCCCCCACCCATGGCCAACCCATGTCTCCCACCACCCCCACCCCCAGCACTGTGGGGAACCTGCCAGCAGGCCCCCACCCATGGCCAACCCATGTCTCCCACCACCCCCACCCCCAGCACTGTGGGGAACCTGCCAGCAGGCCCCCACCCATGGCCAACCCATGTCTCCCACCACCCCCACCCCCAGCACTGTGGGGAACCTGCCAGCAGGCCCCCACCCATGGCCAACCCATGTCTCCCACCACCCCCACCCCCAGCACTGTGGGCAACCAGCCAGCAGGCCCCCACCCATGGCCAACCCATGTCTCCCACCACCCCCACCCCCAGCACTGTGGGGAACCTGCCAGCAGGCCCCCACCCATGGCCAACCCATGTCTCCCACCACCCCCACCCCCAGCACTGTGGGGAACCTGCCAGCAGGCCCCCACCCATGGCCAACCCATGTCTCCCACCACCCCCACCCCCAGCACTGTGGGGAACCTGCCAGCAGGCCCCCACCCATGGCCAACCCATGTCTCCCACCACCCCCACCCCCAGCACTGTGGGGAACCTGCCAGCAGGCCCCCACCCATGGCCAACCCATGTCTCCCACCACCCCCACCCCCAGCACTGTGGGCAACCTGCCAGCAGGCCCCCACCCATGGCCAACCCATGTCTCCCACCACCCCCAACCCCCCATCCACCTGGGGCACCCTCCACCAGGCCCCCACCCATGTCCCCCTGGCCCCTGGTCCTGACGATACACAATAATGGCAGTAATGACCAGCATACCCAGCACAAACACCCAGGCAAGGATTGCATGCACCCACATAGTGAATGCAATCACATGACACAACCCCAAAGGCAAGTAAGCAAAAGAACACATGTCCGCCACACACACATACACAATGGGTGCAAGTCAATGTCAAAACCCATATCATGGCATGTAAGAAACCAAAGAAAAAATGACACAAGTGTAAGATAATATTAAAATGTATTAAAAAATAAAAATAAAGTAAACTCTGACAACTATCTGGTAAAGCAAATAAAAGGTCCATGTCCGGGAACAAAAATGAGAAACCAAAAAACAAAGGATAGAAAAATGAATAGATTTTGTCCAAAGTAAACACATGTAGAATGAAATGAAAGTTAAACCATTACGACATGGTGTGACCAATATGAAAGTAAAAAATGTATCTCACAAAAAATAACTATATTTACAGGATTGTTCAAGGGTCCATGAGCCCAACACCACAAATTAAACCTAATACTAACTATTTAAAAAAATATGTACAAAGAAGTGGCCATTGTCCAAGCGGTCCAAAAAAAAAAAATTAAATAAAGGAAACCTAGCACTAACTAACTAAAAAACTATATACAAAGGCAGCGGGCTAGTCCTGCGGCTCACTTGGTGATGCTGGCCAGGGCATCCTCGAACTCCATGTCAATGTCCTGGAGGCGGGACTCAGTCCTGGCCCCGAGGTCTCGCAGGGACAACCCCATGTGCTCTCCAAATTCCCTGCGAGCCTCCTCGAGGCACTCAGCCCGCCTCAATGCCTGATGCATGGAGATCTCCGCCCTGGCCATGGCGAGCCGCTCCTCTTCCGCCCGCTGCCGCTCCGCACCTATCCGCTGGCCAAACTCCTCCCACACGGAACACACCGCCATGCCAGGGTTGCCCTGCCCTCCGGCCGATGCCTGCCCCTCCGATCTTGATGGCCCTGAGCCATGATGCCTCCCACGTCGAGCCCGCTGCTGCCTGCGACGCCACTGCCTCTGCCAGCACGACGGCATCCAGGCTGATGGTAACCACCGACGCCGTCGTGCACGTGCCCTGCCCGATGATGCCGGCACATCTTCCATCTGCTGGGGTCCACTTGCTGTGTCGTCCACCCCTGCTGGACCTCCGACTCCCAACTGCGGCAGGGATGGGATCCCCACCGAGCTGGCTGCATTGGTCGGGGCAGGTCCACAGGGGGCCATGGTGGCATCTGGGCCGGAAGACGGCAAGGAGAACGACTGGTGGATAGCCTGCACAGAGGAGGAGAGGGCCGTCAGATTGGCCAACACATGCAGGAACCCCCCGAACATGGCCGATCCCAATTGGGCCACGTCGGCACGGTGCACTTCGTGATGACGTGCGTGCTCCTCCCGGGAAGCACGCACGGCATCACGAATCACAGCCGTGCGCATCGCGACCCCAATCAGGACCTGCTCCACGCGGCCAGGGGTTCCCACGGCCGCAGGTGGAGGGGAGTCAGTTGACATGGACATCCCCTCTACCTGCGGACGGGCCTGGGACGGGGCATCCCTGCTGGTGCATGGTGGTGCACTCACAGGGTCAGGGACAGCGACATGCACAGGCCCCTCCACGGTGACCTGTGCTGCCTCCTGCCCCTGGCCCTGGACTGCACCACTTGCACCAGCAGGGATGCTCCCACCAGGGCCCATGTGTGCACCAGTGTCGGCCTCCTCCTCCTCTGTGCAAACCACCAACCTGGATGGCTCCTCACCGTCTCCCGCCGTAGCAGGCCCCTGTGGGGGCTCACCCACCCCTTCCGCTGCAGCCGTGGGGGCATCCCCGCCGCCTTGCTCCACAGCGCCGTCTCCGCCCTCTTCTTCACTAGCCGCTGCGTAGAGGGAGACAAAGGACACAAGCATCAGGCTACTGTACAATGGTCCCCTAGACAGGAAGCAATAGCAGATGAGCACCCCTGTCAAAGTACACTTCCATCATGTCCCTCCACAACACATGGGTCAGTCCAGGCAAAACACACACAGTAACAGGCATGGTGCATGCCATGCACATTTCCATGCATGTCCAATTGACTCTTGAAACATTCAATGAAATGTAACTCACATGCATCATGGCTCATGCATATCACATGCACACACTACACCTCAGTCACATCCATCTGGCCACAATCACACCAAACACAGGCAAAACAAGGGTAAGGTGGGTGCGTCACTGAATCTGTGCATTGTCACACACATGAGTCATGCATCCATGGCATGCACAAGTCACAGACATGCAGGTCAGGCACACAGACATGGCTACCATATATGTACCTGGCATCAGCACCCATCCTCACCCCCATCCATGTCCAGGTACAGAGACTGGCATGCTCTCATGTCCCAAATCTGCATAGTGCTCCCCATGCCGCCTTTCTACACATGCAACAACCATGTGGGTCACACATCACTGGTCGCACATGCATTACCATGATGTCCCAGCACACATACATGCATACATGGCACATGGCACACATACAGGCAAGTATCATAGAACCAGCACACCGCAACATGCCCTGTCTCACACAGTGATGCTTGGACACTTACCGCTCAACTCCAGACGGGTCTCCCTCTCAAGGATCTGGGCGTGGAGCGCTGGGCGTACGCGTTCCAGGACCCTCTTCTGGATGGAACTCATGTGGCCCCGGCCCCCCTCCACGAGGCGCCGGGCCTTCACAAGGGTCCTGGACCTCAAGTCCTCCCAGCGCTTCTTGATCTTCAAGACGTTGCGGGTTGCCACCCCCTCCGCGTTGATGGCAACCACACAGTCGGCCCAGATCCTCTCCCGTCCTTCCTTGCTGGCGCGGGACGATCCAAAGAGGGCATCATACTGCCCCAGGACATGCTCCACCAGGACACCAACTTCGGTGGCAGTGAAGCTGGTGCCCCTCTGCCCCTCTGGCCTGGGGTTGCCACTGGTGCCAGATGTAGAAGTGCCCGACATGGCAACCCCAGAGGCAGGTGTGGGTGGGCAACTGGGTCCTGGGGCTGGGCTGTGGAGCGATGTAATCCCAGTTGGGAGTCTTCAGTTCCAGCAGGGGTGGACACAGCAACTGGACCCCTGCAGATGGCTGATGTGCAGGCACCAAATGGCAGGGCACGGTGGCAGCAGGCAGGCAGGCAGGCAGGCAGCAGCAGACAGCACGTGGGAGGCTGCTCAGGGCACTTGGGGGGCAGTAACTCGGCCTTCGGGGCAGGAGCGTGGTGTTCCGTGTGTTTTCGGGTGGCCAGCTTGATACGGAGTGATTTGGCACGTGAAATTCCTGCACGTCAGCGTGAAATCCGAGGAAAGGCCCTTAGCGCGTAAGTGCGTCAGCACGCATACGCGATTCTATTGGACCAGAGTCCCTCATCGCGTAAGCGCGTCTGACGTGATCCGCACGGGCGTTCCCCACTCAGCACGTGAAGACGGAGCACACGTGGAAATCCTGCACGTCAGAGTGTCATCGCGTGTAATTGGCCAAAAGTGCGCGTACACGCCATTGGCCTATGTACGTGTATTTCATCGCGTGTAATTGCCCAAAAGTGCGCTTACACGCCATTGGCCTATGTACGTGTATTTCATCGCGTGTAATTGCCCAAAAGTGCGCTTACACGCCATTGGCCTATGTACGTGTATTTCAGGGGCGCGCGGCCACTTACACAGGCAAGTACGTCAGCGCACCTGTATGCCTGCAGCGTGGGAATTTCCACACGCGATTGGAGTGGGAACTCGATTCCAGGGGTGCGAGGCTCACACGCTGCCTACTACACGCGCAAGGCATTAATTTGCGCACTTTTCAATAAACAAGCCAGATGCCAGGATGAACATACCGTTCCTAGCAGCAGTGGCAGTGGGCTACCAAAGGAGGATGAGGAGGAGAGTCAGGGCCAGAATATTCACACCCAGAACCAGCCTATTCGGGATGCCTGATGACCAGGTGTATGGGAGGTACAGGTTTCCAGCACACATCATACTGGACCTGGTCAGTGAGTGGGAGGATGACCTCACATCACCCACCCTGTGCTCCCAAGCACTCAGCCCCCTGCAGAAGGTCCTGAATGTACTGCACTTCTTGGCCACTGGATCCTTTCAGCGGACAAGTGCCATAGTGGGTGGTGTGTCACAGGCCACGCAGTCACGCTGCCTACACCAGGTCTTGAACATCATCACTGCACGGCCTTCAGTCCGCAGGCACATATATCTCCCCAGGACTCATGCAGAAAGGCGGACGTGCATCCAGGAATTCTATGGTGTGGCTCAATTCCCCAAAGTGCTTGGTGCAATTGACTGCACACATGTGGCTCTACGTCCACCCAGGGCAACAGAGCACATCTATAGAAACCGCAAGCACTGGCATTCCATCAACGTCCAAGTTGTATGCAATGCCAAGGGAATCATCACATCAGTATATGCCAACTATCCAGGGTCCACCCACGACAGCTTCATCTACAGAATGTCTACCCTATGCCGGGACCTAGAGGCTGGCCAGCATGGAGATACATGGCTGCTTGGTGAGCATGAATGCCACTCCACATGCATGCATGTCAGATACTGGGTCATGACACAACACCACTAATGATACCCATCACCACCTCCGCAGGGGACAGTGCCTACCCTATCAGCCCCCACATGATGACCCCAATCCGGAACCCCACCACGCCACCCCAGGTAAGGTACAACACAGCCCACATTGCTACACGGGGCATAGTGGAGCGCACATTCGGAGTGCTCAAGTCACGCTTTCGCTCCCTTGACCGTTCTGGCGGGCAGCTGTTATATGCTCCCCGAATAGTGTGCAGGATCATAGTGGCAGCATGTGTCCTGCACAACGTTGCAACACGCCGGGGCCTGCCCGTGGACATGGTGGTGCCCCCACATCCACAACCACATGCACGCCCGCTGCGCATGGGAGGGGAAAGGGCACGGGGGGAGGCAGCCCGTACGCAACTGGTGGCCAACTTCTTCACCTAGGAATCACAGTGCTGGCTAGTGCACACTGCTCTGGCACATACCATCTGACAATCAATGATGACTCTACCTGACAATGTCTGAAAATTACTTGACAATGAACTGTCAGATACACATCAGCCTGAGATTGTTAACATGGAAGTGTCAATATGTGTGCACCCCTAGCTACACATACACCAGCTATGCATCACAACGCAAAGACACAACTCCATCAATCTAAAATGCATTGCCACAGGCGATTCACTACATGACAACATTGCCATGTCACCCACTCCCTTCACAGTCCCGCCACTGAGGACACCATGTCATGGTATGTGACAGCAAACAAACTGGCCATCACAACATGACACCAGTGTCACAAATAGCAGTGCCCCAAATGGAACATAGCCGCACTTGAGCAGCTAACCGCCCTGGAGCCACTACTACACACCTGTGTAAGAGTAATTTCTATCAAATTACACACCAACCCACCCTGAAGCCCACCCAAACAAGACACATTGCATGTAATCAATGGTAGTCTCATTACCTGATTCAGCTGGTATGTCCTCACCGTCCAGATGTACAGTGATGGCGCCATGCAAAAGTGTCAGTGCACATCTACCGACATGTAGTGTGACTCCAGAGAGTATGCCCTTCTGAAGATCTGTGTGAAATACCTGCAAAACATGAGCAACATATGTAAGTAGAGGTACATATCATACCATCATGCATAGTTAGGTGCAACAACAATGAACACTATGAATGTCTACACAGTATTGACTATGGACTGGCCAACAGCTCATGGGAGTCCAATGTCACCGTGTAATTTGCTGTCACTTGGGCACACCCTTTGCAAGCCCATGGAAACGGAAGCAGGAGGGGTGTGGATGTCTGCTACCCAAGCATCGAAACCAAACTCAGGACAAGCCTGCATGTGCCCAGCCACAATACAGTGTATGCCCAGGTACCCACACAAGGCAACACTCTTGCAAAATAAAAATGAAAAAGAGAAAAAATGGCCATGAAAGGGCCGGCGGGGGGGGGGGGGGGGGCCACCTATGAGGTCCGAGGACAGGATGCACGCCACAATCCACCTGTGTGGATCATGGGAAAGGAAAACACCCCATAGGCTCGTGGCCCACACGGCTACTCTGTTGTGGGAGATGAGTCGCTATGGCTCTGCCCAGACCCTGCAGCTGACTCTGGAGGTGGGGGAGCTGCCTCAGAAGATGGTGTGACAATGGGAGGCAGCCCACGCAAAGCACGAGTTTGCTCCTCCATGGCTGCAAGCAGGCGGGTCTGGTAGTTCTGGTTCTGGGTTATAATCATGCGGAGGTCCCCATGCAGTAACTCCCGGGATGACCTGACCTCCGCACGAGTTGCCTGCATCTCGGCCGAGAGCGTCCGTGTCAGACGCTCCAGCTGCTCCTCTGTCCTTCTATGGGATGAAGCCTCAAGCTCTAACAGGGTCGACCTGAGGTGACGGAGTTCTTCCCTCAGGGCTTCCCTGTGGCGCTGGGACTCCATGGAAAGTGATTCCCGCAGAGTCGCCAGTGCCGCCCGCCTGTCCATGTTGGACGCCAACATATCCTCCCTGTGTGCCTGGCAGATGGACTCTGTAGCCTGCTCCAGTCGCTCCATCAGCCTTTCTGGGGGGACAATGGAAGTGGCCACCCTATCCATGGCCTGTGCAATCATCTCGGATGATGCTGCCTGTTGGGTGGCCATACCGTAGATGGATTGCTCCCATACGGTATTGCCAGGTGGCATACGGCCACCACGTTGACGGGCACCACACCTGCCTGGGGCAAGGCGGACTGCGCCTTGCTGTGCCGGCAAGGCCTCAGGCTGCAGGACTGCATTCCCTCTCTGATCTGCAGCCCCAGGAACAGGATCAGAGATTGGGTGGTGTGGCCCTGCATCCGTAACCACCGGAGGCTGATCTGCCGACACTGACATCCCCATTGAGGCCAATGGCCTGGCTGCAGGTGGGTCGGACAGAGGAGATTCTCTCCCAAGAACACTCACCTGCGACTGCACATAGGTGTCATCCTCCGAGTCTACACCTGAATACTGCTCGGGGGAGGAACCCCCAGAGACACCCCTCGACAGCACGGCCTGCAGCACTTGTGGGTTTTCACCCACAAACACACCACGTCCCTCACTTGTGGTAGGTCGGCCCGGGTTGCCCTCCTGGGACGGCTCCACCACCACACCCCTAGCATCAACAAGTGCTTCGTCCCCTGCAAAGACATGAAAGAGAAAAATGGAAACAGGCATTAGCACCATGGCATGCAACAAGGGCTGATGAACAACATAGGCAGTAGTCCTACGACACATGTCCTACATGACTGGGAGTCCTCCTATGCATTCACCATCACTGGGTCTGTAGGGGAGGCTCAGGGCATACTATGTACTGATTGGAGAGCAACGCCTGCTCACCTTGATGCCTAGCACTGCCATCACACATTGGGCGGTGATTGCCATGTCAAAGGCACATGCCATCACACACATGGCATGTGACATAGCCACCAAGTGAAGAGGGAGAGGAGGGCTACTTTTTTGGATTTCAACCACTCTGGTCCTGACATTGCATCGTCACATCAATTAGTATACATGTTGTACATGGATCTGCTAGTCCAAATTGGCAACGATGCACAGTGCCTTGTCTACATCAACATAATGCAGTAAACATTGTGATTCCACCTCCCCAACACCTGTAACGGAATAATTTTGCATTCGTGAAGCACCGGTCAAGTAATGTTTGTAGGTGCAGCGGAGCACTGAGGGGTGGTGGGGCAGAAGGGGATGCCAGTCAACAATCCTACTGGTGCTGGTGTCATTCATGTCACGCAAGTGCAGGGGTGGGTGGCACAATGAAGTGCAAGGGGGAGTGGCGGCTGGAAGTGCTGTACAAGGTAAGTAGGACTTGACGTCAAGGGCAGATGGTGTTAGGCGCAGACAAGTGCTGGGGGGGTGGCCTATAGGGGTACAGAGACAATCATGCTGTGCTGTGGGCTCGGAGGGGACAGGGGAGGTACACACTGCTTCTGGCTCGGCAAGGTCCTTTCAGATTTCTATGTGTCCTGCAGAGTTGTCACATGCCGCAGATATGTGCCCTTGGATTGGGGATCTCATCTTGGTGAGAAGGGTGAGGCGCTATTGCCTTTGGAGCATGTGGCAGGCCAGTTTGCCAGAGGATGGCCATGATGCAGGACATTCCCTCTCTGCCACCCGGCACCTGTGGTTTGGGTTCCCAAGATCCGAGTCATGCCAGGACTCTGCATTGGCATGGGGCTTCAGACAGGTGGTCATGACCGTGGCTAAGACATCCAGTGTACCTGACATGGAGTGGAGCATGGAGTGGGCCCTGTCAGGATGGGAGTGAGCCTAAGGGGGAGCTGGATGGGGGGGAGATTTTGGCAGCATGAGCCTCGACTGACACACACTTCATGGGTCGGAATACCAAGAAGGTGTGTGACAGTGGTGAGGGTGGCTTTGCCTGTGGGGTGTTGAGGGTGAGCTGGCAGGAGAGGAGAATGTGATCACTCCAGGAGAGAGGAGTGCAGAGATGGACGGAGAGGGGAAAGTCAGATGAGATCAGAGCATCAAGAGTGTGCCCTGCAGAATGAGTAGGGACAGACGGGAGTCTAGAGGGTGAGAGGGAGTTGCTGAGGTCACAGAAAGGTCACGTGGGGGCGTCAACAGGCATGCAGGTGGATGCATACCGCACCAAGGATGAGGAATTCTGTGTCTGGGGACATGAGTGAGGAGGAGAGGTGAGGACACTCAGAAAGGAAGTAGTACATTTGACCAGTTTTCCCAGACACAGTACGCACTGTTTGAGTATGTCAAGGTGTGGTGGACAGAAACCTCACACAAGCCATTCCAGAGTGGAGTAGGTCTAAGTAGGTGTGACAGTGGCAGGAATACCCTCAGGGAAGCCAAGGGCACACCCCCCCTGCACAGTAGTGGCGGGCCAAGGAGAGGGTCAAGGATGCAGACAGAGCTGGCCGTCAGACATGTTTCCATGAGACCAAGGATGTCAAGGTGCATAACCTCATGTAAGTGACAGTTATCGGAGGAATGCCTGATGCAGCCGCAGTGAAAGGAGTGTAATTGTGGAGGAGGTTGACAGCCTTGTAGGACTTACGGGGAGTGCTAGAGATCAGAGGTGCCGCATGTGTAGGAGTTGGAGTGGGAGGCGGAGAAGGTTCATGGGAGGGTGCAGGGAGGCAGTGCAGGATTGATGAGGAGAGAGGAGGGGGGACAGCAGGAGAGGTAAGGAAGTTGATGAGATGTGGGTAGCATTTCTCAAGGAGATTGAGGTTGGCCTAAGGGCCTTGGACTGAGACGCTCCCATTACCATGCACATCAATAGTGGTATCTGAGGATTGGAAGGAGGCCAGGAGTACACCCCAACGGGTCCCACCTATGATGGTGGAAGAGGAGCAAGGAGAGAGGACAGGGACCATGTGAAGGGTCTATGGGACAGGCAAAGGCATGTATGAGCAGATGTCAGTGAGAGTTAGCTTAGAGTAGGCTCAGATGCACTGGTCAGCAATAGGGTGGGTCGCATTGGAGGGCAGGCTGCCCTCATTTGACTTTTGGCAAGCAGGTGTCGTGCGTAGGGCACGATGGTCTGAACTGTAGAAGTCATGGAAGATAGACCATGAAGAGCAGCATGGAGTGTGAGGGAATGGGGCTCGAAACCAGACGGTACCAAAGGACCCAGGAAGGAGGTGGATGTCAAGGCTACATCCACAGTATGACTGCATGTTGGTAGGCATTTATATACAGAGGACGCATTAGCATGTGGTATCATTGCATGTCAGGCATGTGAAGATGAAACTTGAATGGCTGGGGGAAAGGAGAGGAATGGTATGTAAGACATCAGATGAATAGACAGGGGAGTATGAGCAACAATGTAGTGACAAAATTACTAATCAAGGGCAACTTCCATGGTGTTGGCCCATATGTGCACTGTTGCCAGTAGGGATAGTGCTGTGGCCAGATGGTGTTGCACTGAACATACTGGATGAGGCACATGGGTGCCACTATCAACTCTGCCACACACCCCCTTGACAGGCACCCAACATGAATGCTTCACACACACACCATGCACATGGATAATACACACATGCATGTGCACTCACCGGATGATGCCTCGTAATCAGGGAGGTCTCCCACACCTTGGAGTTGTCCCTCGGTGACGTAGGATCCAGCTACGGACTCGTGTGGTGTGAGTTCTATTTCCTGTGCTGGGGACCCACCTCCAGTCACCAAGGTTGCGGCATGACTTGAGGCCAGCTTATCCTTTGCCCTGCGCTTAAGGTCATTCCAGCGCTTCTGGCAATCACTAGCTGTGCGCCTCACTACTCCAAGGGCACTTATTCTGTCAGCAATGGTCTGCCAGTGTGCCTGGCGTCTGGCATGTGTGGTCTTGGACCCTGCAACGATGACCATTTCCCTATCATGATCTGACACATACTGAACAAGTGCATTAAGTTCGGCGTCTGTGAAGCTTGGCTTCCTTGATGGGCCGGACTGTGCAGCCGTGTCTGGGGCATCAGCCTGTGCCGGACGTGCACTCTTCCTCTTGCGCTTGGAAGGGGGTGGGGATCCAGAGTGTCCTACGCCGCTGTGGACACTAGGGGCAGGAGCCGTGGTGGACTCTGTACTGGGTGTGTGTGATTGCCCACTCAGCATGGGAGTAGGTGCAGGCATTGGGGGTAGTGGGATGGGGTCAGGCCTGATCTGAGGTGCATGAACTAGGACCGACACAGTCTTGGCAGGGTGTATGAGAGGTGGGGTGGATTGAGCCACACCCTGGCTACGGGGGCCAGCAGATGACCTATCTGGCATAGATGCGCGTGCCCTGATGACACCAATGTGCACCGGTGCACGTGCAGTGGACCTGCTGACCTGGATGTCAGCGATGGAATCACCCTCGGACAGGTCTGGTGCCACAATGGCCTGGTCCGACATGGGCTGATCAGGGTTGGTATCAGCCACATGACTCTCAACTGGGGGGGGGGGGGGGCATGGGTGTCCCTGACTGTTCCTCCAGACTGGGGGGAACAGGGGCGCCCTGCAAGTCACAACCACGTCCCCTGTTGGATCCTCCACGGCCACCACGTGTGGCTCGGCCACCTTTGCCACCCTTACGGCTTGCACGCCTCCCAACCATGGCACTGATGGTATTGTGCGTATGGGAGTGGGTGTGCACAATTGTCCTGGGCAATTGGGTGTCAAAGGGGTTGGGTACCAGATGGTATTCGTACCCTAGTGCAGTGGCAAGGCTATATGACACCCCTGGGGAAAGATGACGGGTCACGCAACGCACAGGCACCCCAAAAAAGTTAAGGAACGTGCACAATACCCCTCCTAGACCACGTGTGCTGATGGAAAACCCTGCACTACGCTGTGGCATCCAGTAACACAATTAACGTATGCGTGTCACACGCGGCCTAGATTGACCTCTGAAGGGGTAGGCTACACACGGGGCAAGCACAGATGTTAGATACGTGCGTGACTCACTGTCTGCCAGGTAAAAGAGCGTGAAAAAATAGCACTTTTGGTTGGCAACACCCCCGCCAAAAGAAGAGGTGTACGCTGTCTGAGGAGACAGGACAACTGTAGAAGGGGACACTGTTTGAGGGAACAGGCCCAGGAAAACCAGTACAAGAGGAAAAAGAGAAAAGAGCTGTCAGAGGTAACAGGGAGTACGAACTGGAAACGCCGTGAAGTAAATCGCGTGTGAAACGACAAGAAGTACCGAATTCACCCACTCGCTCTCCACGAAAAGCACGTACAAGGAAATTGTGTTCAACACTACCTTTTATACAGGCCCACACGTACATCGTCACTTACGGCGTGTACGTGCTTGGCCCATTTTCACCAATCACACGCTTTGGCACTCCTGCGTGTAGCTCTCTTTTCACCAATCACACGCTTTGTCACTCCTGCATGTGGATCCTTTTTCACCAATCACGCGCTTCGACACTCCTGCGTGTCGCTCACTTTTCACCAATCACACGCTTTGTCACTCCTGCATGTGGATCCTTTTTCACCAATCACGCGCTTCGACACTCCTGCGTGTCGCTCACTTTTCACCAATCACACGCTTTGACACTGCACGTGCAGGTAACTATTGACGCACATATGCTGGTGACGGGTTTTCGCGCGATGAGTGTGGGGTTTTCAGGTGCAAAATCACTCCCTATCAGGCTGTCCACGCGTTCTAACACGAAAGACCACGCTCCTGGCCAGGAGGCCAAATTTAAGTCCCCAAGAACCCTGAGCACGCTCCCACCTGCCATCGGCTGCTGCCTGACTGCCTGCTGGCCACGTGCCCCACAGTGCTGGTGGGTGGGGGTGGTGGGAGACATGGGTGGGGGCCTGGTGGAGGGTGCCCCTGGTGGATGGGGGTTGGGGGTGGTGGGAGACATGGATGGGGGCCTGATGGCAGGTGCCCCTGCACTGCTGGGGGGTGGGGGTGGTGGGAGACATGGGTGGGGGCCTGGTGGAGGGTGCCCCTGGTGGATGGGGGTGCAGGGGGACATGATCAGGTGTGCAGGGTAGTCCACTGTTTTGTGGGCTGCCTGCAGGGGCCGGGGAGGGTGTACAGGGTACACCTGTGGGGGCCCACCCAGCCTATTCGCATGTGATGATTCCCACGCACCCCTGTGATACACGTACCCTGGCCAATCGCGTGTTGAACTTCCCGCTACCCCTGTAATACACGCACCCTGCCTGTTCGCGTGTGATGATTCCCGCGTACCCCTGTAATACACGTTCCCTGGCCTATCGCGTGTTCTACTTCACGCGTCCCCCTGTAATACACGTTCCCTGGCCCATCGCGTGTTGAACTTCCCGCTACCCCTGTAATACACGCACCCTGGCTGTTCGCGTGTGATAATTCCCGCGTACCCCTGTGATGCACGTTCCCTGGCCTATCGCGTGTTCTACTTCACGCGTCCCCCTGTAATACACGTTCCCTGGCCCATCGCGTGTTGAACTTCCCGCTACCCCTGTAATACACGCACCCTGGCTGTTCGCGTGTGATGATTCCCGCGTACCCCTGTAATACACGTTCCCTGGCCTATCGCGTGTTCTACTTCACGCGTCCCCCTGTAATTCACGTTCCCTGGCCAATCGCGTGTTGAACTTCCCGCTACCCCTGTAATACACGCACCCTGGCTGTTCGCGTGTGATGATTCCCGCGTACCCCTGTGATTCACGTTCCCTGCCTAGTCGCGTGTAGTACTTCCCGCGTACTCCTGATTTGGAGATTGCCCGCTTTGCTTTCCTTGTTTGCCTGCCCTGTGAAGTGGTCCGGGGTTAGCGCAGCCCTTAGCGATGATTTAGCGCTTTTGATGGCTTTTCCGTGCGCGAGGGCGTTCTTGGGGGCGTTACTGGCGCTGCTGCAGGCTCGCTGCGATTCTCTGCGCCACGGCTGTTTTGGGAGCTTGAAATCCATGAATACGCTGTGCGCGGAAATCTGTTTTAGCGCACGTGCCTGGCGCAGACTATCGCAGGCGCACGCTGTGCGCCAGCCGCGTGCGCTACTTGTGCGCTGGATTCTATGAATTACCCTGACAATATATTGCAGACAATTCCACCTCTGTTGCAAGATATGCCACAGCCTATATCACCAAAGATGAGAAAACAGAAAATATGCCATGATCTCACAAAAACAGAGCTTTTGTGTGATCATGGCATATTATGCATATTATGCACTTTTTGCAATTCAGACAATTGTTTTACAATGCAAATAAACTCACATAGCCGATATCTAATTTGCATTTTTTGTATTTTATTTATTTGCATAGCGCACCAGGCCCGAAGGCATCCGGGCACGTATCTTAGAACAACAAGGAACAACAAGGAATAGCAGGTACAGTTAGGCAGTGGTTGTCATTACAGTTAAGGCGCAGGTTATAGTTACATTAGAATACAAGCAGTATACATGTACAGTGTGATGCAATAAATAAAGTACATGGAAATACAATAGACCAGAGGTATTTGTCAGGAGTGAGAGGAAGATTGTGGTGTATCGGGGTGAATTGTTGCAGTCAAGTGTGGTAGATATCCAAAGCTTGGCTCTTTGTTTGAATAAGGTTGGAGAGGATATGGATCTGGTGGTGAGTGGAAGTTCCATAGTTTGGAGGCTAGAACTGGGAAACTAACACCGCCGGCTTTCTGATGTTTGTATCTGGGAATGGTTAGGCAATGTGTTTGGGCTGATCTGAGTGACCGGGTTGGTGCATGCTGAGACAGTCGATAGGCTAGGTAGATGGGGGCTTGATTATTTACACATTTGTGTGTGAGTGCAAGGGATTTCAGTGAGATCCGTTGGGTAAATGAGAGCCAGTGTAGACTCTTCCTGGTTTCAGAGATGTGAGTAGATTTGGGGATGTTGAGGGCCGCTCTAATAGCATTATTTTGGGTGACATGGTGTTTGTTGAGGTTGCGTTGGTTAGTCCCTTGATATAGTGCATTACATTAATCAAGTTTAGACATAACCAATGTCCTGGACAGAGTAATGCAGCTCTATGTAGTGAGGAAGGGGCGGCAGGCTGTAATAAGCTTGCATGTGTAAGCAGAGGCGGTGACAACCGCATTGGTTTGTCTATTGAGGGAGAACGTGGAATCGAGATGTATACCTAGAGTTTTGGTGTCTTTAGACACTTTGATAGAGTTGCCATCAATATCGAAGGTTTTGAACAGTGGGTCGAGCTTGTTCAGTCTCTGTTGGGTACCAATCATGAGGAGCTCTGTCTTGTCATCATTGAGACAGAGCTCATGTTGGCCATCCATGCTTGGATGACTTGGTAGATGTCATTCAAGGCTTTGGAGTCATCCAAGTAGTGACCAGTGATGGGAATGAGTATCTGGGTGTCATCAGCGTAGTTGGTGTAGGTGACACCCAGATAACCAAGTACATCAAACAATGGTTTGGTAAATACATTGTAAAGTGTCGGTGAAATACAAGAAGCTTGTGGCACTCCACAGGGCACCGGGGTTGGATCTGCAGATGAGGTAGGAGAAAATACTCTCATGTGCCTGTTGTCTAGGAAGGAACTGATGCAGTTGGTAGCTTTTTTCGAGAAGTGGGCAGCTGTTTTCAAATGGCGGCAGAGGATTTGATGATTGACCAAATCAAAAGCTGCCGATAGGTCAAGAAGTAGTAGGAGGGCCAGTTTGCCATTGTCTTTTAGATCCTCAATTTGAGTTTTATGATCTAGTAGGGCTGTTTCTGTCCCATGCTTAGGTCTAAATCTAGATTGTCTAGTACCAAGTAAGTTGTTGGTTTCTAGGTATTTCTGGATCTGTAAGTTGGCTGCTCTGTCTAGTATTTTTTAGTAGAAAAGGGACCGTGGTAATGGGTCTATAATTAGAAGTTATGCAAGAGTCAAGGGTGGGTTTTTTCAACAATGGGATAACCCAGGAGTCCTTGAGATTATCAGGGACAATACCTGATTGAAATGAGGAATTAATAAAGGTGGTGATGAAAGGGGCAAGATCATGCACGGCTTCCTTGATGGTGGGGGCAGGGCAGGAATTGCCCAGGCAGTTTGAAGGTTTTAATTTACTGATGATATTTCTGACCTCTGGGATGGTGAGAGGCACAAAACTGAATGGGGTATGAGTAACGGAAGGGGTGGCCATCTTAAATGCCAGGAATGCAGTTTGGAAGGTGGTTAGTAAGCAATTTTGTTTAGCATTGATTTTGGATTGTAGAGTGGTTATTTTGGTGAGCAGGGCTTTTTGAATATTGTTGCACCACGTGCTGTCTTTGATACAGGTATCAGGGATAGACGCAGGGGATTCTAGTACTTTAAGAATTTTTAATAGCTCCTTTGTGTTGGATTCTGCCTGCGAGATGCGTAAGTTGTATGTCTCTTATTTTGCTTGTATAATAGCTTCCTTGTAATTCAAGGATGCTATGAAGAGGTTGTCTTTGTTGGTCTCGCATGGGAGACTTTTCCAGAGAGATTCGGCATTACGTTTTTCTTTGCGCAGTACTCTCAATTGTGGGGTGAACCACGAATTCAGGTGGGCTCGTAGTTTGGATTTCCGTAGTTTGAGCGGTGCTATGGTGTTAATGGCTTTCAGCAAGGTTTGGTTAAAGTTGTCCACTAGGACTGTACGGTCGTTGTGCTGTGAGGCACATTTGTTGAGTGTAGGCAAGATGAGAGGGAGTAGTTTGTCCCTGGTGATGTCCGTTTTGTTTCTTGTGGGAATAGATGGTGCCAAGGTAGGTGTGGGACGTGGGTTGTTGGCTGGTAGGTTGAAGATGATAATGTGGTGGTCTGACCAAGCACAGGCAGAGTTGGAGCTTATCGACGTGTTGCAGTTTAGGTCAGCAATCCAGTCGAGCGTTCTGCCCTTGTTGTGAGTGGGTTTGAGAATACGGTGCGAAAAACCTAAATTAGAGATGTTTCTAGCAATCTCGTTGGCCTGGGGATCGTTGGGTCTGATAAGCCAAGGTTAAGGTCGCCCAGTAGTAAGACTTGGGAGTTAGGTTTGGTGTTGTCAGTGAGGATAGATGTGATGTCGTCCGAGAAGGAGTTGAGAGGGCCTGGTGGTCTGTAGATGAGGTGCAGTGATGCAGTATTAGTAGGTGATAGAGAGAGTTTGACTGAGAGCGATTTGGCAGAGTTGAGTTGAATGTTGGGAATAGGTCTCATGTTAATGTTATCTCTGTGAATAAAGGCGACTCCGCCACCTTTGGAGAGGTTGGAGTTGCGATCATTTCTGATTATGGAGTATCCATCTGGGATAGCTAGGGCCAGAAGCGGACCTGAGGCAGTGTGTAACCAGGTTTCCGTGATGGCGATAAAGTCAAGGTTTTGGGAAGTGATGAGGTCTGTGATAACAAGAGCATGGGCTGGGAGGGATCTAGCATTGATGAGGGCTCCCTTCAACTCTTTGGGCCTCATTACGACCCAGGCGGTAAGTTACCGCCTGGGCCGTGACTTTACCACCATGGCGTAAACTCTGTTTACGCCATGGTGGTTGGCGGATTTACCGCCCCATTCCAACCTTGGCGGGGCGGTAAATCCCCATTATCCCATTTTCCCTTCCCCATTCCCATTTTGCCCCATAGGGCATAATGGGAGTGGGGAAGGCGTTAATTACGCCACCGTAAATTACGGTGGCGTAATTAACTCCATGGTCCCTTAGCGCCATGGATTTTAACACCTGCTAAAAGCAGGTGTTAAAACCTCCATGGCGCTAAGGGACCTCGTACTCAGGCGGTAAGGGTCAGCGCTGTTTACGCCGCCGTAAACCCCTTACCGCCTGAGTTGTAATGAGGCCCTTTGTTAGGAAGGGCCACAGGGTGGTCAGGTTGGGCCTGCGTAGATGGGAGCAGGTTGGTAGTGTGGTGTAGTGGTGTACTACGAAGGGCACGCGATGTGTAAGGCAGTCTAGATCTAAGTCTATAGTTCCTAAGTTGGAGTTGACAAGGTTGATTCGGTGTGGGCTTGGTGGCGAAGTGTTGAAGCCACAAGGCAGGTGCATTAAGATAAGGGTTAGTAGAGTGGTCGATGTGAGAGTTAGTCATGATGTTATGAGTGGGTGTGATGGATGTGGAGGGGAAGTGAGTCAGAGGTATAATGTTATGGAACGTGATGGTGGGTGGCGAGCAAAGGTGATGAAAGAGGGGAACGGGTGTGGTGATGTATGGTGCACAGTGTGAACAGGCTAGCGGCGTGATTGCGACTAGGTATGCAAGGAGGAGGCTGGCAAGGAGGCGCAGCGGCATATTGAGACATGTGGCAAAATGTTATTGACAAACAATATCACAATAGTACAACAAATCTAGCAAATCAAGGAAATTTGGCAGTGTAATTAGCACTATAGATATGATACAGTACGTATTAGAGTTTTAGGTGTTTGAATGTTAATAACAAGTGCATATAAAGGTACAGTAATGTGAAAATGAGGTGGTTGGTATGCACCATCGAACACAGCAATTAGCGAGATACGTTCGTGGAATAGCCGTTACAGACAATAGATATCATTGTTGACTAGTGGAGAGTGGATGGTACTAAATACATTGCGGCCTGGTATACTCCGAGGCATGCTAATCAGTGGGTGTGCATTACATTGATAGGAGCCCCATAGCATACTTGGACAAATGGCTATGTTTGTGCAGTCTTACCGGACAGATGGGGAAGACGAAATGTTCGGCCCAAATAGTACTTGGCATCAGGCGTATATGGATCCGGCAGCATGTACTAATACTAATGCTTTTAAGGTACAATGCAGATTGTATCAAAAACAACTGTAAGCTTACTAGCTTCACACACAGCCAAGTATTTCTTGGCAAGAAAACCTTCACAACAGTAGGCATAGTTTACCAAACTGGTGTCATAACCACTTCAGGCCACTATAGTGCATATGTTAAAAAAAAAAAGTGGTTGGTTTGATTGTAATGACACTTCAGTTACTCTAAAACAGCAAATCAAACAAATGCCTACTTAATATTCCTTGAACCCAAATTTAGTCACTGAACTGTAGCAATATCAACAGGCAGACTATGCCAACTGGTATCTAATAACATCCCTAATACTACAATACTGCTTTTAAAAGTAAAAATAGTTAGAATATGTCAACAGGTATCTAACTACTTCAAACATACCCTTCATTGCACTACACTTCAAATACACCATCACAATTCTTCTTACTAGAACACTTCTTTTAACATCAAACATAATTCGAATACACCAAGTATCTAAGCACTTTAATCAATCCCTTAAGTACAACACACTACAAACAAACATAATGTCAATCTTACACTCATATAAATGTAGTAGTTATTTTTTTAATCCTGTATGGCTTTTTTTCCCAATGATTATTTAATGTCAATAGAACAACAGTGTAGCACACACTAATGTTGTACGAAACATCGTACATAGAATGTACTGTTTATGAGGGTCTAAAAAGTACATGAATATATGAAATTGTATGCAATTAAACATTTTAAACTTTTCTGCTTAACATGTTATACAGTTTTGTTCACAGAGAAAGAACCAGAGATTTCTCCTTCATCACCATCTGCAACTAAATAAACCTACCAAATGTAATCCTATTTGTTATGTTTACAAACAAACAAATACAAATTCGATAACCACTACCCTCAATTGTACTGCACTTCAATTGTATTATGCCACCATTTTACAAATACTGTATGCTCCCCGTACAGGATCTATAATTACTATACACATATTACTATAGTGTATGTAGGCAGTGGTCAGATTCCTGGGGGAATTGCCTATGGCCATGCCCCCAAGAATCTGGCCACTGGCCTCAACCACCACAATATAATGAAACCATTTAACCAGTACATACAATACATGTTGAAATAACCAAACTCGCCCAGAAAACCCTTCCAATGCAAACTATGCTTACAGACACCAAAATCGACCACCTATAGAAACAGCTCCATATAATTTTTTTTCCACTCCCCTACTTGTTACGAACCTTCTTTCATCCACTAAATAACTCTAAATGTGTTTCCCAAGCCACCCGTTCACAGTACTGTCCACGGACGACCACAGTGTTCACAGACTAGCACAACACCTTCACACCCTTTTTCCAACTATAAGAATAGCCCCATATCATCTTTTTTCCACTCTCCCACCCTTCCCATACTCTCTTTTCACCACCAAATAACCCCAGATGTGTTTATCAGACTTTTTCCCCACCGCAAAGGCCATGGTCAGCTACAACTATCAGCAGATACAACATGGTGGGCATTTCAGAAAATGTGACGCAGCTCCCGCTTTTCACCATCCAATCAGTGGGTGCGTCCGATGTGCCTAGAAATCACAGTCCCCTCTGCACCAATTGGAGGCCCGTCTGTTGACTGAACAGGTAAGTGAGTCCGTGGACCGAACCCTACATCACTAATCTTTTTTACCTACTTTTTGGCAGTTTAAAAAAGAACTACTCAACGTATTTACACCAAATTTACAAAAGTACACTTTTGGGAACAAGCTGCTACTAGTGGACTAATTTGGTGAAAATCCCTCCAGCGGTTTGGCTGTAGGCGTGAGGAAATTTGTTTTTTCCATTTTGTCTTTGGGAAAAACCACACATTTTTGTTCCCCCCCTATAACTCTGCACCCCCCAACCTGCACGAAAGCTCCCGAAACTCTGTGGACTCAATCTGGCAGGCCATATACTTTGTTTTCAAAGTTCAGGAAGATTCGGCCAGGGGGGGTGAAGTTATAAGCCGCACAAAAAGTGCTCTTCTATGGGTTGAGCAACTTAACCATAACTACAGGGCCACTACCGCAGGGCCTGTAATACAACATATTAGAGCCATCAAGAATGTAGATCCATTGTATCCAATGACTAAGCATTTCCACAACAAGCACGAGGGCCGACTGCAAGGCTTCAGCTTTTTTAGCATTCATATGATAAAAAAATCATCCAGGGGTAGTGACCACGAGTTACAGCTGCATCAGTGTTGAGACTTGAATGTCGTGTAGGCAGAAGAGTCCTCTGTCCCCAAATGCCACACAGAGAGAACTCAAAGTCACTCCCTGTGCAACCGTTGAGGCCACAAGTGGAGATGGTCAACTCCGGAACCTCTGGGACCCCAATCCGCTGCAAGAAAATACTGATTAAGTACCAAGCAAATGACAGTAAATTACAGTACCAAATAATGTGAAAAGGTCTTACCAGAGGGATCAGGAGAAAGGTAATGAACCTATGAGGTAGGGGTCCGGGACTCACGTGGGCAGATAGACTGTAGTCCCAAAAATGGCGTGAGCACCACCTGATGACAAGAACGTGATTTGATACTGTGAAGCTTGAAGCAAAAAGTTCCAAGGAAGGCCAGATGCAAAAAGGGAAATCCGTTTTGCAGTCCAATGAACAGTCCAAGTTCGATGCACAGGATGATCCAAAGTAACGAAGCCAGCAAGATAATCCAAGCGAAGTCCAGGTAAACAGGCTGAGGTCAAAAATCCAGAAAAGTCAAGAATTCCAAAGGAACACGTAACGCCAAACAGGTTGCAAAGAACAGCTGTGAAGCAACGAGTCCACAGAAAGCCACGTTTAAATACTCGCGGTTCTGGCATTACTTCCCGTCACATGACGTGCTGCCGCATCACTTGATTGGTTTTCTGGGTCATGTGAGTATACAGCGCTGGTCACGCAATGCAGAAGCATAGTAGCGTTCCGCCGATAACCTAGGCGCCAAGGAAGCTGCCAATGCAAGAAAGGACGCAACCTGGAGAGCATTCTGTTGCGGCTGAGTCGTGCAAGTGCACGCGAGTCATCAGGGGGCCCAGGTGAGTGCCGAGATGTGAAGGGGAAATGAGATGGGACAGAGGGAGTGGGGCGAGCTATAGTGATTCTAGAGTTTTGGGCATGGTGAGCACGGGCAGGAGTGGCAGTATTGTCAGGTGTGTGTACAAGAGAGTGTGTGACAGAGACCCCCCCCCAAAGGCCCACAACCTCGTGGGCAGGAAGGATGATCCCTGTGAAAGCGAGCCACTAAGCGAGGAGCATGGACATCAAAAGCAGGGACCCAAAACCGCTTCTCCGGACCATGTCCAACCCAATCCACCAGGTACTGCAAGCGTCCCCGGCAGATACGAGAGTCCAAAATGCCAGAGATCTCGAAGACATCCGGGGCCGACAGGGACACCGGGGCAGCAGGGACGCGAAGACGGGAAGGATCCGGACAAGGCTTGAGGCGGGAGACGTGGAACACAGGGTGAATCCTCCAGGAGCTCGGGAGTACAAGACGGTAAGTAACAGGGTTCATCACCCGAGACACTACATAAGGACCCACAAAACGGGGCAAGAGCTTCCTGCAACCCACCAACCACAAATGACGAGTAGAGAGCCAAACACGAGAACCCACCGAAAGAACAGGAGCCACCATACGCTTCTTGTCTGCCTGGGATTTCATGGATGCTTGAGCTTCACGGAGGTGTGCCGAGGTACGGACGTGAATATCAGACATATCCCTGACACAAGCAGTAGCAGCCGGATTGGATGAGGCCGCGAGGTCAGGTATAGGCAGAACACGGGGATGCTGGCCATACAAGACGTAAAAGGGGGAGAAACCAGTGGAAGCATGAACCGCATTGTTGTAAGCGAATTCAGCGTGACGGAGGGAATGCAACCAGGTGGATTGTTGTTGAAGTATCAGACACCGTAGGTAATGTTCCAAAGTCTGATTGACTCTTTCGGTCTGACCGTCAGTCTCTGGATTATAGGCAGAGGAATACCAGACATCAATACCCAACAGCTTGCTCAAGGCTCGCCAGAAGCGTGAGGTAAACTGAGAACCCCTGTCCGACACCAAGACAGAAGGCAGACCAAATAGGCAAAACACAGAGTCAAAGAACATTCTGGCCATGGTAGGGGCAGAAGGAATACCTTTACAGGGGATGAATCGTGCCATCTTGGAAAAGCAGTCTTCTACCACCCATATGGTATCAAAACCTTGCACTCGTGGGAGATCTGTAACAAAGTCCATGGACAAGGTATGCCAAGGCTTAGGGGGTACCGGTAGAGGAAGCAACAAACCCAGAGGACGTCCCCTATGGGGCTTACATTGAGTACATATGGAGCATGTGTTGACGTAGGAGTCCACATCCCTTTTCATGCCCGGCCACCAGCACCAACGCTGCAAGAGGGCTAACGTGCGTTGTTGACCTGGGTGACCGTTCACAGGGGTGTCATGTGACTACTCAAGAGCCATATTCCGAGTGTCTGCAGTGGGCAGAAACAAGCGATTCAAGACAAAGGGAAGGCCATCATGAATGACCGGATTCCATACTGACAACTCGTTAGGATAAAGCGATAGCCAATTCCTTACTACATCCAACAAGGGCATTGATGGTGTGCACAGACAAACTACCTTGGTGTGGTCTAATAGCGTGTCAGGGTACACAGGCAAAGAAATTCCCTCAGGAGAACGTGACAGGGCATCAGCCTTCCCATGAGCCGACCCAGAGCGATGACGTATCTGGAAGTCAAATGCCGCAAAGAATAGATGCCACCTCACTTGTCTACTATTGAGATATTTTAAGGAAGCTAGATCCTGCAGATTCTGGTGATCCGTGAAGACCGTGACCTGATGCTTGGCACCCAAGAGATGATACCGCCAAACACGAAAAGCATCCATGACCGCCAGTAGTTCCTTCTCGGTCACGGTATAATGTGTTTCAGGGATGGTGAACTTGCGGGAGTGGAAAGCGACTGGGTGCAAGCGGCCTGAGGAGCGACAAGTCTGTGAAAGGACTGCACCTAAAGCAAAAGAAGAGGCATCTGCCTCAACAATAAAAGGGAGCTCTGGATCAGGATGCTGAAGGACAGGAGCCGTAGTGAACACAGTCTTCAATGTTTCAAATGCGTTTTGGTGTGTATCTGTCCACAAAAAGGGTGTTTGAGGGCTGGTCAGGGCAGTGAGAGGAGACACAATGGACGAGAAGCCCGAGATGAAACGTCTATAGAAATTTGCGAATCCCAAGAATGATTGTAGTGCCTTTAAATTCGCAGTGACGGGCCAGTCTAAAACAGCTTTCACCTTAGAGGGATCCATGGACAAGCCGGCAGGGGTGATGCAGAACCCAAGAAAATCCACACTGCTGACATGAAATTGGCATTTCTCTGGTTTGGCGTACAAAGAGTGTTTCTGTAATCGTGAAAGTACTTCACGGACATGGCGTAGATGCTCATCTGGGGACTGAGAAAAGATTAGAATGTCATCAAGATATGCCACCGTGTCCAAGATATCGCTTAGGATGTCATTCATGAACCTTTGGAACGTGGCAGGGGCATTGCACAGACTGAACGGCATGACTGTATATTCAAATAAGCCAAACCGGGTACAGAAAGCCGTCTTCCACTCATCGCCGGAACGGACGCGGACCAAATTGTAGGCCCCACATAGATCCAACTTGGTGAAAATGGTAGCATGTGCAAGGTGGTCAAGTAAAGGTGTAATGAGGGGAATGGGATACCGGTTCTTTCTTGTAATAGCATTAAGTCGTCGGTAATCCACACATGGGTGTAAGTCACCCTCTTTTTTAGTGACAAAGAATATGGGACTCGCTGCAGGTGAGATGGAAGGTCGTATGTGTCCCAATTTCAGGGCCTTTTGGATATTGGGCCTCATTACGACCCAGGCGTTGGACCATGGTGCTAATAGCACCATGGTCCATGCCGGTAACTTACCGACTCCGCCATGGCGGAATGGGGAATTACCACCCCATTCTGATGTTGGCGGGGCGGTAATTCCCCATGCCGCCATGGCCCTTCCCCATTCCCATTTTTGCCCCATAGGGCTCAATGGGAATGGGCAAGGCGCTAATTACGGCACCGTAAATTACGGTGCCGTAATTAGCTCCTAGGTCCCTTTTCGGGTTGGTTTTTTAACGCCTGCTAAAAGCAGGCGTTAAAGTGCAACCCGCAAAGGGACCTCGTAATCAGGCGTTAAGGGTTTAACGGCGCCGACACCTTTTACGGCGCTGTTAACCCCTTAACGCCTGGGTTGTAATGAGGCCCATAGTCTTTTAGAGCTAACTCCTCTGACGGTGAGAGGGAATAGATCCATCCTGTAGGTATTGTGGTGTCAGGGAGTAGATCGATGGGGCAGTCGTATGGGCGATGTGGTGGTAGGACCTCAGAAGAACCACGATCAAACACATTTGCGAAATCTTGGTATTCGGGGGGAATGCTCGTGGCTACTAACTATGTGTTCTGAGGATGACTCTTGCGAGTCGGACACGGTTAACTGAGCAATTGCATGAGCCGGGTTGTCACTGCTTGTGTCTGTGGGTAGGCAGAAATTTTGACAAATTTCTGATTCGAAATGAACAAATCCTAACTTCCAGTCAATGAGTGGGTTATGTTCTTGGAGCCAAGGAATTCCCAATATGAGACCAAACTGGGGCATGGCAATGAGGTCAAAACTTATAGTTTCTTTGTGTGTGGATTGGATTGTCATTAACATGGGTGCCGTTTGTTGTTTAATCGGGCCAGACACCAGAGAGGTACCATCCACTGCCTGTACGGGTTCTGGTCTAGTCTTGGTCAAAAGAGGTAGATTTAAAGAGTTAGCCAAGGCAATGTCAATGTAGTTACCCGTTGCCCCTGAGTCTATTATAATGGTGACAGGATGTGTAATAGTAGATGTGGGGTGAAGTGCGGCCTGTACTTGTACAGGCCTAATGCGGTCAAAAGCAGGAATCGGGTTCGGGGTATGGTGAGAATAGCTCAATCCGTCCCCGGTTCTAAGATCGAGCTGTCCGAAAACCCTGAGTCTTGGTCTTTGGACGACGTGGGCACTCCTTCACAAAATGACCAACTAGACCACAATAGTAACAAGCATTATCCACCCTCCTACGTTCTCTTTCCAGAGTGGAAATTGGGCTTCTAATTCCCCCTATTTGCATGGGTTCTGATGAGGTGTCAGATGCAGAATGTGATGTAGGGAGGGTGACTGAGTGAGAGAACCCAGCCTCTGCTCTTCTTTCAGATCTTCGTGCATCTACCTGGAGAGTGAGGTCAACCAAATCATGGAATGCAGTAGGTAGTGAAGGGACTACTGACAAGGCGTCTTTCATGGGATTACTGAGACCTCTATAGAATACCACCGCCTTCTTGCTTTCGGGCCAGGATGTTTCAGCGGACAGTTGGTTAAACCGAGTTAAATACTCAATAAGTGAACCCTTACCCTGATTCAGATCTAGGAGCTCCAAGTCTCTCGACTGAACTTTATGTCTGGTGTCGAAGACCTTGAACATTTCCGTAACAAGAAGGTCAAAATCATAGAGGGTGGGGCTGCCACTTTCTAAAAGAGGGTTGGCCCATGTAGCAGCAGTACCTGCTAGATGAGAAAGGACGAATGCCGCCTTGGTAGTGGAATCTGGAAAGGCAAGGGGTCGACACAGAAAATGCAGCTTGCACTGATTTAGAAAGGTTCTAAATTTCCTGGGATCTCCATGGTATCTTTCAGGAGCGGCTAAAGGGAACGGGGAAGGCAATACAACAGGGAGAGGATTTTGGGGCACTGGAGCTGGAGGTGGTGTGGGTTGGGAGACAGAGGGTGTATCCCCAAATTCTGTGTCTGGAGGCAATGGGTGTCTAATACTTTGCATGTGGTCAAGCCGCTGGTGGATGACAGTATTAGCGGCAGCCATGTCTGCCCGTAGTACTGTGATGGCTTGGACTATAGCGGACATGGGATCTTCAGTGTTTCCCTCCATTGCCTATACGACAATATGGCTTCAAAGTCTGTTGAGACTTGAATGTCGTGTAGGCAGAAGAGTCCTCTGTCCCCAAATGCCACACAGAGAGAACTCAAAGTCACTCCCTGTGCGACCGTTGAGGCCACAGGTGGAGATGGTCAACTCCGGAACCGCGAACCTCTGGGACCCCAATCCGCTGCAAGAAAATACTGATTAAGTACCAAGCAAATGACAGTAAATGACAGTACCAAATAATGTGAAAAGGTCTTATCAGAGGGATCAGGAGAAAGGTAATGAACCTATGAGGTAGGGGTCCGGGACTCACGTGGGCAGATAGACTGTAGTCCCAAAAATGGCGTGAGCACCACCTGATGATAAGAACGTGATTTGATACTGTGAAGCTTGAAGCAAAAAGTTCCAAGGAAGGCCAGATGCAAAAAGGGAAATCCATTTTGCAGTCCAATGAACAGTCCAAGTTCGATGCACAGGATGATCCAAAGTAACAAAGCCAGCAAGATAATCCAAGCAAAGTCCAAGTAAACAGGCCGAGGTCAAAATCCAGAAAAGTCAAGAAATCCAAAGGAACACGTAACGCTAAACAGGTTGCAAAGAACAGCTGTGAAGCAACGAGTCCACAGAAAGCCGCGTTTAAATACTCGCGGTTCTGGCATTACTTCCCGTCACATGACGTGCTGCCGCATCACGTGATTGGTTTTCCGGGTCACGTGAGTATACAGCGCTGGTCACGCAACGCGGAAGCATAGTAGCGTTCCGCCGATAACCTAGGTGCCAAGGAAGCTGCCAATGCAAGAAAGGACGCAACCTGGAGAGCGTTCTGTTGCGGCTGAGGCATGCAAGTGAACGCAAGTCACCAGGAAGCCCAGGTGAGTGCTGAGATGTGAAGGGGAAATGAGATGGGACAGAGGGAGCGGGGCGAGCTATAGTGATTCTAGAGTTTTGGGCATGGTGAGCACGGGCAGGAGTGGCAGTATTGTCAGGTGTGTGTACAAGAGAGTGTGTGACAGAGACCCCCCCAAAGGCCCACAATCTCGTGGGCAGGAAGGATGACCCCTGTGAAAGCGAGCCACCAAGCAAGGAGCATGGACATCAAAAGCAGGGACCCAAGACCGCTTCTCCGGACCATACCCAATCCACCAGGTACTGCAAGCGTCCCCGGCAGATACGAGAGTCCAAAATGCCAGAGATCTCGTATTCCTCCGGGGCCGACAGGGACACCGGGGCAGCAGGGACGCGAAGACGGGAAGGATCCGGACAAGGCTTGAGGCGGGAGATGTGGAACACAGGGTGAATCCTCCAGGAGCTCGGGAGTACAAGGCGGTAAGTAACAGGGTTCATCACCCGAGACACTACATAAGGACCCACAAAACGGGGCAAGAGCTTCCTGCAACCCACCAACCACAAATGACGAGTAGAGAGCCAAACACGAGAACCCACCAAAAGAACAGCAGCCACCATACGCTTCTTGTCTGCCTGGGATTTCATGGATGCTTGAGCTTCACGGAGGTGTGCCGATGTACGGATGTGAATATCAGACATATCCCTGACACAAGCAGTAGCAGCCGGATTGGATGAGGCTGCGAGGTCAGGTATAGGCAGAACACGGGGATGCTGGCCATACAAGACGTAAAAGGGGGAGAAACCAGTGGAAGCATGAACCGCATTGTTGTAAGCGAATTCAGCGTGACGGAGGGAATGCAACCAGGTGGATTGTTGTTGAAGCATCAGACACCGTAGGTAATGTTCCAAAGTCTGATTGACTCTTTCGGTCTGACCGTCAGTCTCTGGATTATAGGCAGAGGAATACCAGACATCAATACCCAACAGCTTGCTCAAGGCTCGCCAGAAGCGTGAGGTAAACTGAGAACCCCTGTCCGACACCAAGACAGAAGGCAGACCAAATAGGCAAAACACAGAGTCAAAGAACATCTGGCCATGGTAGGGGCAGAAGGAATACCTTTACAGGGGATGAATCGTGCCATCTTGGAAAAGGAGTCTACTACCACCCATATGGTATCAAAACCTTGCACTCGTGGGAGATCTGTAACAAAGTCCATGGACAATGTATGCCAAGGCCTAGGGGGTACCGGTAGAGGAAGCAACAAACCCAGAGGACGTCCCCTACGGGGCTTACATTGAGTACATATGGAGCATGTGTTGACGTAGGAGTCCACATCCCTTTTCATGCCCGGCCACCAGCACCAACGCTGCAAGAGGGCTAACGTGCGTTGTTGACCTGGGTGACCGTTCACATGGGTGTCATGTGACTACTCAAGAGCCATATTCCTAGTGTCTGCAGTGGGCAGAAACAAGCGATTCAAGACAAAGGGAAGGCCATCATGAATGACCGGATTCCATTCTGACAACTCATTAGGATGAAGCGATAGCCAATTCCTTACTACATCCAACAAGGGCATTGATCGTGTGCACAGACAAACTACCTTGGTGTGGTCTAATAGCGTGTCAGGGTACACAGGCAAAGAAATTCCCTTAGGAGAACGTGACAGGGCATCAGCCTTCCCATGAGCCGACCCAGAGTGATGACGTATCTGGAAGTCAAATGCCGCAAAGAATAGATGCCACCTAACTTGTCTACTATTGACACATTTTAAGGAAGCTAGATCCTGCAGATTCTGGTGATCCGTGAAGATCGTGACCTGATGCTTGGCACCCAAGAGATGATGCCGCCAAACACGAAAAGCATCCATGACCGCCAGTAGTTCCTTCTCGGTCACGGTATAATGTGTTTCAGGGATGGTCAACTTGCGGGAGTGGAAAGCGACTGGGTGCAAGCGGCCTGAGGAGCGACAAGTTTGTGAAAGGACTGCACCTAAAGCAAAAGAAGAGGCATCTACCTCAACAATAAAAGGGAGATCTGGATCAGGATGCTGAAGGACAGGAGCCGTAGTGAACAAAGTCTTCAATGTTTCGAATGCATTTTGGTGTGTATCTGTCCACAAAAAGGGTGTTTGAGGGCTGGTCAGGGCAGTGAGAGGAGACACAATGGACGAGAAGCCCGAGATGAAACGTCTATAGAAATTCGCGAATCCCAAGAATGATCGTAGTGCCTTTAAATTCGCAGGGACGGGCCAGTCTAAAAAGCTTTCACCTTAGAGTGATCCATGGCAAGCCGGCAGGGGTGATGCAGAACCCAAAAAAATCCACACTGCTGACATGAAATTGGCATTTCTCTGGTTTGGCGTACAAAGAGTGTTTCTGGAATCATGAAAGTACTTCACGGACATGGCGTAGATGCTCATCTGGGGACTGAGAAAAGATTAGAATGTCATCAAGATATGCCACACGTCCAAGATATCGCTTAGGATGTCATTCATGAACCTTTGGAACGTGGCAGGGGCATTGCACAGACTGAACGGCATGACTGCATATTCAAATAAGCCAAACCGGGTACAAAAAGCGGTCTTACACTCATCGCCGGAATGGACGCGGACCAAATTGTAGGCCCCACATAGATCCAACTTGGTGAAAATGGTAGCATGTGCAAGGTGGTCAAGTAAAGGTGTAATGAGGGGAATGGGATACCGGTTCTTTCTTGTAATAGCATTAAGTCATCGGTAATCCACACATGGGTGCAAGTCACCCTCTTTTTTAGGGACAAAGAATATGGGACTCGCTGCAGGTGAGATGGAAGGTCGTATGTGTCCCAATTTCAGGGCCTTTTGGATATTGGGCCTCATTACGACCCAGGCGTTGGACCATGGTGCTAGTAGCACCATGGTCCATGCCGGTAACTTACCGACTCCGCCATGGCGGAATGGGGAATTACCACCCCATTCCGAGGTTGGCAGGGTGGTAATTCCTCCTGCCGCCATGGCCCTTCCCCATTCCCATTTTTGCCCCATAGGGCTCAATGGGAATGGGGAAGGCGCTAATTACGGCACCATAAATTACGGTGCTGTAATTAGCTCCTAGGTCCCTTTGCGGGTTGGTTTTTTAACGCCTGCTAAAAGCAGGCGTTAAAGTGCAACCCGCAAAGGGACCTCGTAATCAGGCGTTAAGGGTTTAACAGCGCCGACACCTTTTACGGCGCCGTTAACCCCTTAACGCCTGGGTTGTAATGAGGCCCATCGTCTTTTAGAGCTAACTCCTCTGACGGTGAGAGGGAATAGATCCATCCTGTAGGTATTGTGGTGTCAGGGAGTAGATCGATGGGGCAGTCGTATGGGCGATGTGGTGGTAGGACCTCAGAAGAACCACGATCAAACACATTTGCGAAATCTTGGTATTCGGGGGGAATGCTCGTGGCTACTAACCCCACTATGTGTTCTGAGGATGACTCTTGCGAGTCGGACACAGTTAACTGAGCAATTGCATGAGCCAGGTTGTCACTGCTTGTGTCTGTGGGTAGGCAGAAATTTTGACAAATTTCTGATTCGAAATGAACCAATTCTAACTTCCAGTCAATGAGTGGGTAATGTTCTTGGAGCCAAGGAATTCCCAATATGAGACCAAAGTGGGGCATGGCAATGAGGTCAAAACTTATCGTTTCTTTGTGTGTGGATTGGATTGTCATTAACATGGGTGCCGTTTGTTGTTTAATTGGGCCAGACACCAGAGAGGTACCATCCACTGCCTGTATGGGGTCTGGGCTAGTCTTGGTCAAAAGAGGTAGATTTAAAGAGTTAGCCAAGGCAATGTCAATGTAGTTACCCGTTGCCCCTGAGTCTATTATAATGGTGACAGGATGTGTAATAGTAGATGTGGGGTGAAGTGTGGCCTGTACTTGTACAGGCCTAATGCGGTCAAAAGCAGGAATCGGGTTCGGGGTATGGTGAGAATAGCTCGATCCGTCCCCGGTTCTAAGATCGAGCTGTCCGAAAACCCTGAGTCTTGGTCTTTGGACGACGTGGGCACTCCTTCACAAAATGACCAAGTAGACCACAACAGTAACAAGCATTATCCACCCTCCTACGTTCTCTTTCCAGAGGGGAAATCGGGCTTCTAATTCCCCCTTTTTGCATGGGTTCTGATGAGGTGTCAGATGCAGAATGTGATGTAGGGAGGGTGACTGAGTGAGAGAACCCAGCCTCTGCTCTTCTTTCAGATCTTCGTGCATCTACCTGGAGGGTGAGGTCAACCAAATCATGGAATGAAGTAGGTAGTGAAGGGACTACTGACAAGGCATCTTTCATGGGATTACTGAGACCTCTATAGAATACCACCGCCTTCTTGCTTTCGGGCCAGGATGTTTCAGCGGACAGTTGGTTAAACCGAGTTATATATTCAATAAGGGAACCCTTACCCTGATTCAGATCCAGGAGCTCCAAGTCTCTCGACTGAACTTTATGTCTGGTGTCGAAGACCTTGGACATTTCCGTAACAAGAAGGTCAAAATCATAGAGGGTGGGGCTGCCACTTTCCAAAAGAGGGTTGGCCCATGTAGCAGCAGTACCTGCTAGATGAGAAAGGACGAATGCCGCCTTGGTAGTGGAATCTGGAAAGGCAAGGGGTCGACACAGAAAATGCAGCTTGCACTGATTTAGAAAGGTTCTAAATTTCCTGGGATCTCCATGGTATCTTTCAGGAGCGGCTAAAGGGAACGGGGAAGGCAATACAACAGGGAGAAGATTCTGGGGCCCTGAAGCTGGAGGTGGCGTGGGTTGGGAGACAGAGGGTGTATCCCCAAATTCTGTGTCTGGAGGCAATGGGTGTCTAATACTTTGCATGTGGTTAAGCCGCTGGTGGATGACGGTATTAGCGGCAGCCATGTCTGCCCGTAGTACTGTGATGGCTTGGACTATAGCGGACATGGGATCTTCAGCGTTTCCCTCCATTGCCTATACGACAATATGGCTTCACAGTCTGTTGAGACTTGAATGTCGTGTAGGCAGAAGAGTCCACTGTCCCCAAATGCCACACAGAGAGAACTCAAAGTCACTCCCTGTGCGACCGTTGAGGCCACAGGTGGAATGGTCAACTCCGGAACCGCGAACCTCTGGGACCCCAATCCGCTGCAAGAAAATACTGATTAAGTACCAAGCAAATGACAGTAAATGACAGTACCAAATAATGTGAAAAGGTCTTACCAGAGGGATCAGGAGAAAGGTAATGAACCTATGAGGTAGGGATCCGGGACTCACGTGGACAGATAGACTGTAGTCCCAAAAATGGCGTGAGCACCACCTGATGACAAGAACGTGATTTGATACTGTGAAGCTTGAAGCAAAAAGTTCCAAGGAAGGCCAGATGCAAAAAGGGAAATCCATTTTGCAGTCCAATGAACAGTCCAAGTTTGATGCACAGGATGATCCAAAGTAACAAAGCCAGCAAGATAATCCAAGCGAAGTCCAAGTAAACAGGCCGAGGTCAAAAATCCAGAAAAGTCAAGAAATCCAAAGGAACACGTAACGCTAAACAGGTTGCAAAGAACAGCTGTGAAGCAACGAGTCCACGGAAAGCTGCGTTTAAATACTCGCGGTTCTGGCATTACTTCCCGTCACATGACGTGCTGCCGCATCACGTGATTGGTTTTCCGGGTCAGGTGAGTATACAGCGCTGGTCACGCAACGCGGAAGCATAGTAGCGTTCTGCCGATAACCTAGGCGCCAAGGAAGCTGCCAATGCAAGAAAGGACGCAACCTGGAGAGCGTTCTGTTGCGGCTGAGGCGTGCAAGTGCACGCGAGTCATCAGGGGGCCCAGGTGAGTGCTGAGATGTGAAGGGGAAATGAGATGGGACAGAGGGAGCGGGGCGAGCTATAGTGATTCTAGAGTTTTGGGCATGGTGAGCACGGGCAGGAGTGGCAGTATTGTCAGGTGTGTGTACAAGAGAGTGTGTGACAATCAGCTAGAAACTAAATGTATTTTGGATTTTGAGATGAAAAATCCTATGGGTCATAATCTTGACAAAGAGCTGTACACCTTCTTGGGAACCTAACTGTATTTTCATTATTCATTTTGATTAGTTCAACTGTTATGCATTGGAGTTTTCTTTGTTGATATCTTATTTAGAAAATAGTTACTTCAGTTTTGTTATATGAGCAGTGTTTCTATCCTATTAAGGCCATGTGCTCTAGCACTCTGGAGCGCTTTTGTGCTAGATGGAATTACAAATAATGATCTCAGACCAAATAATGGGACAGACCCAAGGAATATGGCAAAGTACTACTTTATTTTCATTTAGTAAAGCAGGGAGAACTGACAGACATCGGACTGATGCATGCACACTCGTACAATAGCTTGATTACATAGAGGTCTTATACCCCAATATGCATCATTTATGACATCATACTATGTGGCAAATTATAAAACTTATTGAGGCAAGGGATTGGTTAAGTGAACATATTTACATATTGAACATATATACCAATTAATATATCATTGGCTGCCCCTTGTCTGTAGGACACGCCTTGAACCCCCCTCTAAATACATTGTAATACAGTTTATTGCAGACAAAATGGCAGTGGATTGGTCTATGCAACATTGTATGTTAGGTTGCCCCTTAGACCCACTGATTGGTTGGCATGCTATCCCAACCTTGGACTTTCGACTCTTTAGCAGTACGTACGTGAAACAAAACTTAGGTTTTTGAATCCTGTCAGACTACTCCCCATTTTCCAATTAGTCCATCATCTCTCATCGGTCGGCATAAGCCAAAGTCTTTCGTCTGTAGTTGACCTTGCAGCCTGCTCACTGTCCTGGAACATTCAAGGGGCTGAAAGCACACCACTATCTTCAATTGAGGCTTAATGAATAGCCGTTGTTTTCGACTTCTGAGTCACATGTGAAGAGGCCCTGAATTTGTCCATTTTGACCTTCCATTGACTGCTATTTGATTCAATTATGTGGGGTGCTGTTACTCCTTTTGCCCTCTAGAGACTTGCTCACTCTACCTTGCATAGACTTTATACACTTGTAATTGTCCAATATTTTGTCCATTGCAGATGTTTTCTTCTTCTTTAATCTAAGAGAAATGTGCCCTTCATTCATAGCTTATCCTGGTTAACTCCCCTTGTGCCTTGCAATTATTCCTTAAAATAGCATCCTTGATCCTAGGCCAATGATCCTAGGCCAATGTTAAGATGGATGTCGGAACGCTGACCTGGTAGGCAGAGGTTCAGAAGGCCAGCCTAGTTTCTTGGAACAGGGTAATCTTCTGGACAAGCCAGACCAATCAAGGTAGCATTGGCAGCGATCAATACTAGGTGCAAGGAGGGGTGAGGGTGACTGAAAGACCTCAATGAGCACACAGAGTAAAGGACACTTACAAATCACTCCCAGTCAGGTCTTGATATATTAAAAATTCAAATACATTTATTTCAAGGCCTTTGAGTTTCAACACACAAATAAAATCACAACATAAAAGCCAACACAATCCTATCAATATATATATATACAAGACCAATGGGGTCACCAGCGGTTCCTCGACTCGGCTTCTTAGTTTCAGGATACTTGGATCCGATCCTTCGTTCAGTGAGAACTCTAGAGATCGACATGGTATGGGTGTTTGGAGCCCTCTCTTATCCAAAATCTCCTTCGCACCAAAACAAAGAGGACCCAATGGGAGATATGGTCACTTACAGGCATACCATGCATGGACCAATCATGAACCATGGGGGTCCCAGGCATTCATAGAACACCAGGCTCTCTGGCACCCAGGATGTGTTTTGGAACTAGACAGTCAGCCCACATCCTGGGGGCACACACTCAAGGTATGCAGAAGCCCACGAAGCTTGGCACTTCACAGGAAAATGCATGCCCAAATAAGGACTGACCTGGGCGGCTTGACCTGGGGAAGGTGAAGGGGCAAGATGGCCAAAGGACAGAACAAAGAACCTTGTGGCTTGGCCATTTTGCAGCCAGGCCACCTGACCGTGGCAAACGCAGTAACCTCTGTTTACCTGGCAGATACGGGTTAAAAGTAGATGAAAAGATAAGCGTCCACCAGCCCTATTCAAGACACATCTGCAATTCTCCTAAAAAAATCCTTCGAGAGTATCTATGGCCTTTAGAAATGACAGGAAGACCCTAGGTGCACTGTACAGTAAGGTGCTTTGTGCACTTGCAACATGTTGCAGAAAAGTTGCAACATTGACAAGGACTAAGGGAAACAAAGTCTCCCAGTACTGTTTGTCTGTCTGTCAGTTTCCCCATAACAAAGTGAGCAAAAAGACCAGAGGAGTGCAGCAGAAGCCTGTGCTTCTCTGGTAAAGTCAGACTATGGTGTTTAAACAAAGCAAAAAGCTGGGGGGGTACACAACTGGAGGGAAAATTACACGTGGAATGGAAATCTTTCCTAACAGCCAACATAACCTTCCTGTTGTTCTGCACACAGAGCTTTCCAGCCTCTCCTGATTTTGTGGCCTTGGTCTGTCTCTGAGGTTGCTTTGTTCAATTTGACATGAGCCAGTGTCCATTTTCCTATCGTGGCCTTCCTTGGCACGTTATATATTCCTCTATAGCAAGCCTCTATATGTCGCCTTTCTACCTTGCGTTACTGCATATTTACAATTATTGACCAGTAAGCTACTTCATCTTCTTTGTATTCACTATTAGTTTGGCCTCAGGTACATATTTCTCTTGGTGCTTCAGTTACATTAATACTTCTTAAGTATTTTCATATTGTTTCAACATAGGTTTATATATCTTCTTCATGACATCACTCTGCCCTCATCAGATTTCACTTTAACGCTCCATGATATCCATAGGTGCGTGCTGACATCCTTTCATGTGGCATCCTTCCACACTTTCAGTGAGAGGGTATGGCTGTCTGAGTGCATAACAGCTCCATACACGTGATGCGGCATAGGAACAATTCAGGGGATTCCATTTACTGCTCTTCTACTTTTCCAATATGACAGTGGTGAGGGGGGCAAGAACTAGTTAGAAAGCATCCACCTGCTCCTCTACATTCACCCTCTAGTTGAATTTTCGACCATTCTCTTCTTCCATTGTCTTCATCTTCTCTTCATCATTTGTATTCATCTTCTCTTCATCCTGCTTTTTCTTCGGAATCCAAATCTTTGTCACCCCCCCCCCCCTCAGGTGACCTGCATTCTTTATGTGTTCAACCATAATCCAGTCATGTGACAGCTGTAAGGAGCTCATGGTGGCAACAGTAAATACCGACAGAAGTGATCACAGTTCAAGGGTGTTTATTGAACTTTATAATGGGTGATATAAACACCTAATCTAAACCTAAGATGGGAGCAAGCTACAACCATCAAATAATAATCATGCATTCCTAGTGGCGTCTTGTCAAATAAAAAGGGCCTACACTAAAAAACCTATTGCCAAATCCTTACTACTAAATTACAAAATAGTGTTGGATAATTTTCACCAGAAAAGAAAGAAAGAAGTGTTAATCCAATGGTAAATCAGGATGGTATAGCTTGGTCTCCCGCCCCCACATTTGAAGCACGGGACAAGGCGGGACATTTGAGCCCAGCACACTCATGGGCCTCGACAGCACAAGGTTCGCAGTTCAGTTCAACAATATAAAAAAACCCTTCTGAGGTTAAGTCTCTTTCCTGCAAAAGTCTCTTACCTTAGAAGGTTTGCTGATTAAAAATAACAAAAAAACAAAAGTTCTCTTGGTGATCTTACAGCTTGGGCAATTGCTCTTTGCCCATAGGATCTCCCTCCGCCGGGCTTGGTCCTCTTTGCAAAAACAGGCCTCCCTCCATCAGTTTCACTATAGACTTTCTTCAACACAGTCCATGTATTCCTAAAACAGTTCATGTATTGCTCACTTTCATCAGAAAGCATGGTTTCTTTCTCCTAGCTTTCCTTTGGCATCCCTCTGTCGGATTCACATTTGCCAATTTTCACAGTTCACAATCATAGTGGAAAGCGGGGTTCCCTTCCCCTAGCTTTCCTCTGGCAAAGAGAATTTCAATTGTACAAGGAATTTGATGTCACCCTTGTAGGACCACTCTGACGCCTCATGCCACCCTTTCCTAAGGCCTTCTGGTTCTTGTTGTTTAAAAAAACCATGTCCCAGTCAGAGCCTTTTTCGAATGAGCGCCCATGTGGTGCCAGACCCCTCTGCACCTGGACCTCAACTGGGCTTTCTTTAAATTAAAGTTCAAACATAAACACAAGTTCTTCTTCTTGTAATATTCCTTGCATTCAAAACAATGTTGCTACTTGCAACCTGGGGCTCAACACAGTTTGGTTGGTTTTCTATCAGTTTCCTCTGACTCACTGGCTCTGCTGAACCTGTTGGCTTCTTTGTCCTCTGGAGTCAAGGATAGTCCCATGGTAGCCAGCTTGCCTCTACGGCTGCGCTATAAAGGCGGGAGGCCCGCTTGTACCATTGACATCTTCTGCTCTGCACGCCAGATGTAACTCCCGGTCTTATAATATCCTTTTTGGAGGCTTCGCAGGTCTGAGTTGAAAGGGGGCAGGGCAATTCCCCCTTCGTCGTCCTTCCAGGTCTCACCACATTTCTTCTCCCTTTGTACTGCCGGTTTGGTGTAGCTGTCTTCTCGTGCGATCGGCCTTGCTCGAAGTGTGCTTTCGTGCTCCACATTTTATCCATGTGGGGAAGGTAAAGGGCCGTCAGGTGCGCGTGGTTTTTGTCAATTGCCTGACTCTGCACGACCTGAGTGTTGGGACATGTCAAGGAATCGGCTCTGGCGTTAGTCCATTGTCTGTTACCATGTAATAAAGTGTTCATTTGGAAAAGGGGGAGTAGAGCTCCTAAATATCCTACAAGGGAGGATGGGGAAAAGGTGTTAAAGGGAAGGGGATACCATGTCTCAAACCTCGGTGTCCCACTTCCACTCCACAAAGACCCCTCACCCAGGTGATCCTCCCCCACTGGTCCACTCCCCGGAACTGGATCCAATAGTGATGGCCATGTCCTGGCCACCTGGACGACAGATCTCTGGGGACCAACGAGTGAGAGACTTTCATGTTTATCACAGAGCACTCTCTAGATGGTAGGCAGGGTATCCAATGTCCTACATATTTTTTATGATCCTTTGGATAGTAGAACTTGGTTTGTGGAGGAGCAAGGGGACGTTTTATTATATTCTCATGGGTACTTCCCTTATTCTGCATCTGCTCACCAGTTCCAGAGTGTATATCAATCATGATCTTCATCCCAATAGCTTTCTTGGCTGTCTTCTGGCATTGTCCCATAACCCTTATGACACAGATTCCTAGCAACACCAACACTAGTATTGCTCCAAGTATTTTACAAGCATTTGCCAGCCATGTTGTAATTCATGACAATAAAGATGAAAACCGATCAACTCCTTCTGTCTCATCAGCTTCATCCTCCATTTTCATATGCAGGGTCGTCAGCATAGTTAGTGCCTCTGTCAGGGTTCCATTTTCTCCATCATGAGATGGTGTAAGGATACAGCAAGAAGGCACGATCTTGGCGCACACACTTCCTTCCATTGCTGTAATCAGGTCTAGGAAATATCTGTTCTGGAGGGTAATCAGCCTGATGGCTATCAATTCTTCATTAAATCATTTATTTGTTGAATTGTCAAGATACATTTATATCTTCATAGTTCTCCTCAACATCCCTTTTGAATCGAAATAGACCGATTGTCATATTGCAAAACAGGCCATCTCCACCTCTATATGATACGATAATAGATGTCTCATTGATACCCTCCATATCTGTAGATGTTTTATTGACATTTCTCATGCATGCTTTATCATTTATGACATTTCTGAATGCCATAATAGTAAGCAGAAAAACACAAATCATAATACCAAATTATATCACCATCAATATTCCATGAAAACCTATCGACTTTCTGGATGATATTGAATCACTTTAATATGCAAATGTGTTATCTCCTTTTGAACAGTGATTGAAGTGTATGAAAATAGTAGTGGAACTATGCCTCCTGCTGGCCCACCCGCTCCCCACAAACCCCATCACCACGCCCCCTCCCATGTGCAATCCAAACCCCCAAACACATGCCCTGCTGGTTAAGGGGAACATTCAGTGCCATTCACTGAAGTACAAGTTTCAACTTCTTCCTACATTCCTACTTCTTCCTACAACTTCTTCAAACATTCCATTCTGGAATGGTTTATTTTTAAAATAAAAGTATAGGAACACTAAAACTTTATTTAAAAAAGTATAGGAGAACCGCTCCCAACCATTCCCACCCATTTCGACCACTACTTTTGAATCACTTTCATATCAGGACCTGTAATATAATTGTGATTATCATTCTCTAAACAATACAATTATTCCTGAGATCTCAGAAAATCATAATGATGTTCACTCCCCTTTGTATCAGGGCTGGATAAGACTGTAATATATAGGAAATAATAGCATACAAGAGTGTGTGTATTGTCACTATGATAGGTAGCATACACAATGAACACTACTCTTTTTTTCTGTTCAAACTCTGGATTCTTCTCTCATTGTCTCTTTTAACTTATCTAAAAAAGTTTCAGAATAGCTGCAAGTCTATTTTTTCCTTGTCGAATTTGGAAAACGTTAATCCCTAATCGACAAAACTGATATGCTTGTCATTCTCTTTATCCTTGATTCTGGCCATCGAACGAGTCAGCATGTGCAGAACTACTTCACTTGCTTTACTGTGGGCAGCTGCAGGAGGGATCAGTGTTTTGCTTTTATAGGGTTTGATGTTGTGCAGATGCAGCCACACCCTCTGTCTGCTCAATTGTGGGGCTGACTTCTTCCACTTCATGTGGCCCCTCAAAGCCGGGCGTACTCCAGGTGCCTACGAATTTGCACGCAAGCACCTGGTCACCTTGATACAAACTTGGGATCTTTAATAATTCTTCTGTTTCAAGAGGTTGATTATCTTTGTCACTTCTTTTTGACCCCTCCCTTCTGTTCTTGATCTGTTGCGACATGAAAGAAATGCTTGCAGTCATTGTTGTTAGGTAATCATGCATCTCATCATCTAATGTCCACACTATACTGTGGGCATCAGTTCTTACCCTAGTTGAAGGAGTAAGTGGGGTTCTCATACAGCGTCTAGTCACCAACTCATGAGGAGTTAGATGGTGATCTGAGCCAGGCTGATTTCTTAGGGCATATCTGGCAAGGGGTAGGCAATGTAACCATCCCCTTTGTAACAGTTTTTTGAGCTTTGCTATTGTTTCCTTAAATGATACATTTAATCTCTCATAGACATCATTCGTCTGTGGGTGATAAGCGGGATAAAATGTAGATTTAATACCTAATAGGAGAACTATCTGTTCAAACAACTAGTTTACAAAATGCGGTCCATTTTCCGACTGCAAAACCTCACATACCCCCCACCAGGGTAACACCTAGCATGATATGATCTGATAGGTTATTTATAACGTGCTTAATACCCAGGGGTTTCTAAGTGCAGATCAAACCTGTGGTGCTCTGTGTCGTCTTGCTTCTAAGGCAAGCACGTTGCCCCTGAGATATCCTCTCGAGCTTTGCAAGGAACTTGGCAGCACACGAGGCATCAGGGAAAGGGAGATACTACGACCAGCATATATCTGTAGCCATTACATGTTTAACATATAATCTATATGCAGATGCTGAAATGGGCCATTGGGTCTCGGAATTGCTCCTCCCACTGTTCACAAAGTATGCCCTGCAGTACATTTCTGGCACACAATGCAATTGACAATGAACTGTACAACATGTTCCAATAGATTGGGCGAGAACCATTCTTCTGCAATTGTAGCAGCAAGCCTCTCTTGAGTCATGTGTGCTGGGTAGTGAAGCTGCTCCAGCACTACTATCAATAATGCTAGAAGCATAACTGGCTTTCCAGTACTATCCTGCCTCCAAATTGCACCAGTGCAGAATAAAGAACACCCCTGCTTTCTCCATAAATTCTGTTATTCTTGCAGGGCCTGAATTTGTATCTCAATTAACTTGACAATAGACAGCATGTTAAAGCCCTCCTTTACCAACATACATTGTCCTGTCATTTGTTTAACATCTTCTTTAAGATTAGATATGGGTGGATAATAGGCAGCTTATTTAGCCTCTAAATCTGCAGCTTTGTTTCCGCAGGAAATTAAATCAATTCTTTTGGAATGCACTGTACATTTTACAACTGCCAGGGTCAATGGGAGACTTAATGCTTTTTTAAGCCTACCCAATAGGGCTGCATGTTGCACTGGAGTGCGGTCTGCGCAGGGGAAGCCCCTCCTTTTCCACCGTGACAAACCTGCGTGTACAGTTGATGTTACATAGGCGAAGTCAGAGTACACTGTCACTTCCTCACCCTCAAATCCCTTCAGCGCTTCAATGAGTGCCACTAATTCAGCGGCCTGTGCTGACGAATGTGAAGACTGTCTCATACTTGTCACTACCTCAAATTCACCTTCTCGATTCAGCTTTATCACCGCTGATCCAGTTTATCCTTCTCCAGTTATCTGGTCAATTCCATCAATAAAAACAACTTCCCCCAGAACGAGGGCATTTTCTCTAGCCTGGTGAACATCCTTATAACATTCAGTATATCTTGTGCAATCATGTACATAATCATCCTCTCCTACTAGTTCTGCATAAACGTTGCTGGATTTACTGTCTTACATCTATCGATTTTGATCACAGGGTTGGAAATAATCACCTCATAATCAGATGCTCTTTGTGTGGTCAATGTACTTTTGGGCTTCTCTAAAATTGCGAATAATGCATGCTCTACAAATAACGTTATTGCTCACCCCATTGTTATGCTTGAAGCCTTTCCAGTTGTGAATGCAGCAGCAGCTAAAGATTGCTCACAGGGATAATGTCCCTTCATAACTGGATTGAAAATCCCATTATAATAGGCCAATGGTGTGTGTACATGTCCTAATGTTGTCTTCTGTGTGAGGACTGTGATCATAACTTCTCCATTTGAATGGGAAAATAAATACAATTATTCATTATTATCTGGGATCCTCAATACAGGGGCTGTACTGATTGCCTTTTTTAATTCTCCAAATCCTTCTGTCATCTCATCTGTCCATGTTATTGGGCTTTTGTCCACCTGTGCTTCTTTAAGTCCTTTCAAAGGAGGTTGAATATATGTACTGTAATTGAAAACCCGGGCCCTGCAATAGTTACATAAGCCTAGAAACTGTTGTATTTCCCTCAACTTTTTAGGTGCTACGGTTTTCATGATTGCTTCAGGTGTCACCTGTTTTATGTACAAGACCTCTTCCTGAGAGTATTGTAACTTCTCTTTATCTACCTTGTATTATTTCTCTGAGAGTATTGTCATGAGTTTAACTGAGTCTTCTCTGCATCTTTCTTCTGTCTCACTGCACACCAAAATGTCATCCACATACTGGATTATTACACTTTCGAGTTGGACAGTAACCAGGTCCATCTGGAGGACTCTGTTAAAGATTGAAGGGAACTCACAGTGCCCCTGGGTCAAACAAGCCTGTTGCAGATGGGTATTTCTATAGGAAAAAGAAGTCAAATCTTGTGAGTCTTCATGAAGGCGAATTGAAAAGAATGCATTTTTTAAATCTATAACTTGTGAAATATTTAGCCTTGGATGGGATGTTACACATTTTTATCATAGGATTTTGAACTAAAGGAAACTCACTTTCAACTATATTGTTTAGGGGCGAAGGTCCTGTATAAATCACCATGACCCCCCCTTTGATTTTCTCAATGGGTACACAGCCGTGTTACATGATGAATTCGATGACACTAATTTGCCTTTCTTAATTAAACCTGAAATGGTCTCAAATATACCTTCATCCACCTCTCTGGAAATGGGATATTGATTTGCTCGTGGTAAAATGGCTCCCGGTTTTAGTTTAATTTTAACTGCACCTATCTCTTTTAATAGACCCATATCATATGGGCTTGTAGTCTTTGGCATTTTCTCTAAGTCTTCCTGAAAGAATGAAGATCTTCATTTTACTGCAGTATTTCTATATTCACTACTTTAATCAAATAAGTGAGCATTATAAGAAACACTAGTTTATCATCAAAGTAGTCATCTTTAAACAGTTATTAGTCTGTCACATCTGTCAGCCTATATCCTTCACTGAGGGATTTCACTGTTCTCCATCCTCTTCCTTCATCATCTGTCCCATGAATCATCACTCTTTCTTCTCTGACCACTGCTACTTCTAACTATAAGGGGATAATCTGCCCTTGCTCATCGTCCATGGGAATCTTTGGTCTAAACAAGAATTCATCAAGTATTCTCAATATCTTATCTACCAATCTAGGTAATGATGATAATAAGATAGTCACACCATATAAAAATATCTCTGGATCTAAAGGAACTCCTTGTAAGGCCTTCTGGCCAGTAAATGCTAATATAAACTCTGCCACATTTATATAGTGTATCCCTGGAGTAAAACACACTATTCCTCTGTCAGTAAAAGATATAGGGCCTCATTACAAGCATGGAGGTAATGAAAAAAGGAAGGCGGAATGGTATTACCGGCATTGCTAATGGGTCCGGGCTATTACGACCTGACAACCCGGCAATACCGCCAACGCCCGTACCGTGCCCCCTCTTACCGGCATGCGCGCGTACACACGCCCCTTCACGGCGGAAATACCGGGATGCCGCTAACAGGAGGACATCACAAGTTACGCAGGCATGCACTTACCGGCATCCCGAAGGCGGTAAATAGGACCTGCTCAATGGCGGCATTACAGGCATCGAGGACCACCCGTAAATAGCAACTTACAGTGTAGCCAACTGCCACAGGTGCACACAATCACCACAGGTGGAGTCACTGGAGCCTGTCCCAGTACAAAAGGAGCACACCCACACACCACACCCCTTCCTACACCAAAATGATCTCACTAGCTGTTGCAATCCTGGGGCTGGAGGACATGCCTGTACTGCTACACCAGCAACAACAACTACAACTACAACAACAGGAAGCACAGAGGAGACGCAGGAGGAGAAGGAGGGAGAGACAGGCCCAGCAAGTCCCACCAGTGCAGCCAGTGGTACCACGTAGGCAGCCACCAATCCCTTGCATCAGAGCCAGTCCATTCTATCTAACCCCTGAGCAGATCCAAACCCTGTACCGGTTGGACCGGGACATCATCACCAACATAGCGGACATGATACACAACAACATCGTCAGCCTGATAGAAATACGCAGTGCCATCCCCCCTCTACAAAAGGTGGTGTCTGTGCTCCACTTCCTGGCCACAGGCACCTACCAGCACACAGTGGGGCAGCTGCATGGCACATCACAACCTCTCTTTTCATGCATGCCAACCCAAGTGCTGGATGCCCTCCTGAAGCACGCAAGCACCCACATATACCTACCACGGACTGCCCAGGAGCTTGCTGACACTAAAGTTGACTTCCACGCACTGGCATGCCCAATTGCGTTGGTGCCCTCGACTGCACCCATGTAGAATTGGTGGTCGCTCATGCCATAGAGGCGGCGTTCTGCAATCATAAGCAATACCACTCCATCAATGTGCAGATGGCATGTGACTCCAGCAAGATCATCACACATTGTTGTGCCCAATATCCCGGTTCCACACATGAACCCATGGTGTTGCGGAACTTCACGCTACCCCGCTACATGGAGCGGCATGCTGGACGATGTGCCTGGCTGCTTGGTAAGTTGCATGACAGGCCAATGGCAGTGCAGTGGGGGGGTGAGTTGGGGGGAGACACATACTCCACCTGGGTGAGAATGGGTGGTGAGTGGACAATGCACATACAGCGAAACACTGTAGCCCTGAACATTCCAACCTGAACATGACACATCAATGCCATACATAAGATCAATGTTGCACAGCAATGACAATATGCCAGACGTACAAGCAGGCCATCATGGGAATGTCAAGCGATGGATGACAGACCATGATCACACCTGTGGCAATGCCGCTATTGGGAATACATACAGAGTAGCACACATCACCAACATGGGTGTTTAAACATTGTTCCGCATCCACAGTCCATCTGCATCAGCATGAAAGTGAACGTTCTGCATCAGTTGTACAATGCAATCCACACCAGCAGAACATATTACCGTACACATTGCGTCAAATGAACCTGCACGCATTAATCCAGGGACATGTGCATGTGAACAACAAATAGCTGCAGGCATGACAGTGATTACTACAGGTGTAATGCCAGAAATTGAGTCACACATACCTCACTATGCTCCCATGCAGGTGATGGTGGCCATCTCTTGATGCCGTGGCTCCTCACCTCTGTTCGGATCCCACAGACCAGGCACAAAGAGGAGTACAATCGGGTTCATATCCGTACCCGTGTTGTGATCGAGCAGACCTTTGGCCTGGTGAAGGCACGTTTCAGCTGCCTCAGCAGGTCTGGTGGAGCACTCCGTTACAGGCCTGTGAAGGTGGATAAGATCACCATGGTCTGTGCCATACTGCACAACATGTGCATCTGGTGGAACTTACCCCTGCCACCTGACATTGACCAGCAACCACCGGGTGAAGATGGGGATGATGATGGATGAGAGTAGTACATCAGCCCTGTGCCAATGCACAAGACGGACGTGCTGTGCGCCAATCAGTGATGGACATTTTCATTTGATGCACTGTGATGAAGAGGGTGCATCAATTCCTACTCACTGTGCACTGGGATCATGGGACTCTGGGCAGTGTACACTGTTTGGCATTAAATTGTGACACACTCAATAAGCAATGTCCGGTCATGTTATTTGTTTCCAAATAAGATGTAATTATCAATTAAACTATTTACATAGATGAGCAGCCCACCCACGATGCAACTGAGTTTATCCACCCACCCCCATCCCCTCCCACCGCCCTCCACCACTCATCCCTCTACCCCCCCACACACCCCCCAAACACCCCCCATCCCTCAACTGCCCCACAAACCCACGTCCCAGCACACGATATGAGTTCTAACAGCCTCCATCCCGCATGTCTGTCTGGCTACAGTCGGCCCCTTTTGCATGGAAGCTGTGGCTCTCCTGGCTGGCGCATGGTGCTTAGCGACCTACGCACTGGGCTTGTCTGAGTTGAGCTTACAGGGGTAATGCTCATGGATGGCGGGGGTTGTGACTCGGCAGGTGCTGCAGGACATTGTGCCATGGTGGCAGAAAAATGTATTAGTGCCTGGATCACTGATTCCATGCCCTGGCGCACCCACCTGGCAATGTGGTTCACAACACGGGTGAGTGCCTGTGTGCTGCCACAGTGGGCCTGGCGTGTGGCTTCCCCTACTGTGACGAATTGTCACAACATCTCATCCATGGACTGCTGATGCTCCTCCATGCGGGTGATGTGGGCCTGTAGGTCATGTATGTCATTGATTGCTGGTGGTCGCATGGGAGCTGGAGTTGGACTTCTTTGAGGGCTGAATACGGGTCCAGCCGTCTCCTCCCCGGAGCTACCACCACAAGACCCATATCCCAGGGAGTGCTGTGGTGTGTGCCCCATGGATGGTGTTCCCTCAGTGTCCTCCGACATGCATTGCCCTGGCGTGTCAGCCTCGTCCTGTTGGACATCATCCTCTACACTATTTGTTGTGGATTGGGCCACCTCCCCTTGGTCACTAGTGGCCGGTGACTGAGGAGCATCACCATTGCTGGCTGCAGTGGGAAGGGGTCATTTTTGTCTGTTGGCTAGGGGGCTGGTGTGCCTTGTGGCAGGTGTGCAGTGATGACACCCAATTTTCCAGGCCGGTGCACATTCCCATGTGTCGGGGGTGGATGCTCCTCATGTCCTACCGCATGTGGCCCCTGTTTACTGGACCGCTGTGGCATGGGGGTGCTGGTCTTCATCCGCCCGGCCCTTGATGTGGATGGCCTGGTGCCATCATCTTCCCCTCTGCTTCTGTGTGGTGCTGTTGGCTTTGTTTCTGTGGTGGGCCTGTCATCGCTGTCTGATACTGTGCCTGTGTGGGATGGAGAGCGAGGGCATGAGTCATGGGTGTAGGGACATCCAACATATATTTATGCAAATACATTTTGGGTCTTGTGCATTGCTGTCTGCATGTTGGAGGGGCAGACATGGTGCTTAGAGGTGTTGGGTGTGTTGTGCAGTGTCTGTGCATCCTTACAGCACATCCATGTTGTGCATGCAGTTTGCTTGGTGGATTGCGGTTGTGTCATTAATTGCGTGCAGTGTACATTCCTCAGGGTCTGCTTGCCATGTGATGTGTCTCTAGGACTCTGGTGTACTTTTGGTGGTGGAGATGTCTGCACTATGCAGTGGGATGTGACAGTGGTGGGGCCTGCTTCTCTGCAGCTGCATGTGTGTGTCGGCATGCTGATGGTACTTGGGTTTGGAATTGGGGACTCTGGTGGTTTGTGTCAGTGGGGTTGGTTGTGTGTGTTCACTTTTGTGTAGTGCCAACGCTCACTCGCCTTCGTCAGCCGATGATGTTACTCCTGTCTCAGCACGCCTGACCCCTTCAATGGGCTCCATGTGTATCAGGGGGCAGCACGTTTCCTCCCACCGTGCTAGCTTGGTGGGCGAGGATGGTTCGCTTCCTGTTGCCTGGGCCTGCTGACGGTTGGTAGTCAGTATGTTGCGGACATGCAGCCACAGGTCGTCCCACCTTTTCCGGCATTCCCTTGTATTGCGTGTGGTTGTCCCCACTGCAGACACCTTCTGGGCCACCTCCTCCCAGATCTGTTTCTTCTTGATTTGGGTCTTATGGTGCAGGTCTGTGGAGAACACCACATCTGCATGCTGAGCCAGCGTGTCAGCCAGCATGTTTAGCTCCTCGTCGGAGAAATGTTGTCTGCGCAGACGAGGTGTGCCTTTGAGGGTGGACTGCGTCATTTTCTGGCAGGCTGGTATCTCGGTTTTGGATTTCAGTGCCTGTAGCCATGGGATTGCAATGGATTGTAATTTTCAAGATGGACGCCGGAGCATTTCCCGTTCTTGCACGATCACATTATTTCCGGGTCCGGTATTACGAACCCAGTATTTGCATGATGGTATTTACGGGTCTGTTGTTAAGGGGCTGCTCCTGGCCGGAGGCCGGATCAGCGGGTTCCGTGATGCCGCTATCAGAAGTTTGGGGGGCCTTTTGCGGCATGGCGGTACAGCCATTACCAGCATGGCAGTTTGCGCGTGCTTGCGCACTCGTAATCAGCTGCTATTAGCGGCATCAAGGGTGATGTCATCAATGACATTTGTGATGTCATCTTTGATGTCCTGAGTGTTAGTGTTAGCAGTGCACAATGGTGCAGCCAGTTATGGTTGCTTAGCCTACAATAAATGGAGAATTTCAGGGGTTTTTCAGTTTTACTTTGAACCATAATGGCACATTTGAATAGATAGCTTTTTTAGTGAAGGGTACAGGTTTGTGGTAGGGAAACTTAACCATAACGTCCCCTTAACAATGTTTTTTTTGTGTGAATTGTACAGGTTTTTAGTAGGGCAACTTAACCATAACGCCACTTTAACAAAATGTTTATTCTAACAGAATTTCACAGATTTGCTGAAGGGGAACCTAATCATAACATGGCGTTAATTAAGTTTTTATACTGAATATACGGTATCAGCATGCGATCTTGCAGATATGTAGTATAGTTTGATTACTTTACAAACATTTACGGGATAATTCATGGAATTTCGCGCACAAGTGATGCACAGTGTGCGCGTGCGAATATCTGCGCCAACCGCGTGTGCTAAATTGATTTCCTTGCACAGCGTATTCATGGATTTTAGCCTCCAAAACCAGCCATGGCGCAGAGTGGCGCAGCGACCCTGCAGCAGCGCCAGTTACGCCCCAAAGAACGCGCCTCGCGCAGGGAAAAGCCATTAAAGGGCTGCGCTAACCCTGTACCAGCACGGCAAGCGGGGAACGTGTATTACTGGGGTTCGCGGGAAGTTTCACACGCGATTGGAGCAGGGTACGTGTATTTCGGGGGTGCGCGGGAAGTTTCACACGCGATTGGCCCTCTACGAGTGGGGTACGTGTATTACTGGGGTTCGCGGGAAGTTTTACACGCGATTGGAGCAGGGTATGTGTATTTCGGGGGTGCACGGGAAGTTTCACACGCGATTGGCCCTGTGCGAGTGGGGTACGTGTATAACTGGGGTTTGTGGGAAGTTTTACACGTGATTGGAGCAGGGTACGTGTATTTCGGGGGTGAGCGGGAAGTTTCACACGCGATTGGCCCTGTGCGAGTGGGGTATGTGTATTACTGGGGTTCGCGGGAAGTTTCACACACGATTGGAGCAGGGTACGTGTATTACTACTTATTATTATTATTATTATTATTATTATTATTACTGGGGTGCGTGGGAAGTTTCACACGCGATTGGCCCTGTGCGAGTGGGGTACGTGTATAACTGGGGTTCGCAGGAAGTCTCACACGCGATTGGAGCCGGGTATGTGTATTTTGGGGGTACACAGGAAGTTTCACACGCGATTGGCCCTGTGCGAGTGGGGTACATGTATTACTGGGGTTCGCGGGAAGTTTCACACGCGATTGGAGCAGGGTACGTGTATTACTCAGGTGCACGGGAAGTTTCACACGCGATTGGCCCTGTGCGAGTGGGGTACATGTATTACTGGGGTTTGCGGGAAGTTTCACACGCGATTGGGGCAGGGTAGGTGTATTACTGGGGTGTGCGGGAAGTTTCACACACGATTGGCCCTGTAAGAGTGGGGTATGTGTATTACTGGGGTTCGCGGGAAGTCTCACACGCGATTGGAGCCGGGTACGTGTATTCCTGGGGTGCGCGGGAAGTTTCACATGCGATTTTGCTGTCAGAGCGGGTACGTGAATTTCGGGGGTGCATGGGGAGTCCTACACGTGAATTGGCAGTGTGGATCTACCCTCCCTCTACACCCTCCATGGCCTCTGCAGGCAGCCCACACCACAGGGGACTACCCTGCACCCCTGGTCATGTCCCGCAGGCAGCCCATCCACCATGGGCATGCCCCCCCAGCCAAGCCACATGTCACCTTGCACTACTGATCACCAACTCATGTCCCCTTGCACCCCCACCCCCCAGCACTGAGGGGCACCTGTCAGCAGGCCCCCACACATGTCCCAATCATGTCCCCTTGCACCCCCAGCCCCCAGCACTGTGGGGCACCTGCCAGCAGGCCCCCACTCATGTCCCCTTGCACCCCCACCCCCCAGCACTGAGGGGCACCTGCCAGCAGGCCCCCACTCATGTCCCCTTGCACCCCCACCCCCCAGCACTGTGGGGCACCTGCCTGCAGGCCCCCATTCATGTCCCCTTGCACCCCCACCCCCCAGCACTGAGGGGCACCTGCCAGCAGGCCCCCACTCATGTCCCACTCATGTCCCCTTGCACCCCTACCCCCCAGCACTGAGGGGCACCTGCCAGCAGGCCCCCACTCATGTCCCCTTGCACCCCCACACCCCAGCACTGTGGGGCACCTGCCAGCAGGCCCCCACTCATGTCCCACTCATGTCCCCCTGCACCCCCACCCCCAGCACTGAGGGGCACCTGCCAGCAGGCTCCCACTCATGTCCACCAGCACCCCCATCCCCCAGCACTGAGGGGCACCTGCCAGCAGGCCCCCACTCATGTCCCACTCATGTCCCCCTGCACCCCCACCCCCCAGCACTGTGGGGCACCTGCCAGCAGGCCCCACACATGTCCCCTTGCACCCCACCCCCCAGCACTGAGGGGCACCTGCCAGCAGGCCCCCACTCATGTCCCACTCATGCCCCCTTGCACCCCCACCCCCCAGCTGAGGGGCACCTGCCAGCAGGCCCCCGCTTATGTCCCACTCATGTCCCCTTGCACCCCCACCCCCCAGCACTGTGGAGCACCTGCTAGCAGGCCCCCACTCATGTCCCCTTGTACCCTCATCCACCAGCACTGTGGGACACCTGCCAGCAGGCCACCACTCATGTCCCCTTGCACCCCCACCCCCGAGCACTGAGGGGCACCTGCCAGCAGGCCCCCACTCATGTCCCCCAGCACCCCCAACCCCCAGCAGTGAAATGCCCATCAAACTCAACTATGTACATCAACACATGTCCGTCTCACACATAAACTGGTTGGCATTGCTTGTGTAAACCCACATTTTCACATGCATCAACCCAATGAGCGAATCCCACACATGGAACTAAAAAATGAAAATGTATTATGTACATAAAATCAAAAATGAAATGAAAGCATACCAAAATACGAAACATGAAATGAAAAGCATGTGAAAAAGATGAATGAATGAAAATGATAAACAATCCAAAAAAATTAGAAAGAAAAACAGTCCAAAGTCATCCTCCAACAATGCAAATCCAAAGGAAATGTAAAAAAAAATCTCCATTGCTTCATGTTCATAAAAAAAAAAGAGAAATCAATCAATAGTCCAACTATTTACAATCCATTGTCTGGAAAAAATAAATCCATTGCTCCATTTCCATAATGCAAAAAAATTAAAAAAATGAATACATGATGAAACTATATAGAAGTATCCACAATATTGGAACCTAGTTAGGGGATCTGAAACTCAAATCTTCCCTATCATCATATCACAATTTGATTTGAGTCAATTCTATTCAGGTATTGATTTTTCTTATGGGGGTTTTACTCCACACTGTTGGATTCCTGTTTTTGCTTTATCCTTCAAGGTTTTGCACATAATATGTTGTTTCCCAAATAACACTTTACAATTTTATTTCGTTTCTTTGGAATGCAACCTTTATTAAAAGATTAGAGGTGTTGATCTAATATCTCTCGGCTGCAGAGGAGAATATGTAAATCGAGAGATAAACATCATGAAACTGTTTCATAAGTCATATTTGTTAAAAAACATCATTTGGAGTGTATGGACCAGGAATAGTCAAAGACGACTCCTATTCCTTTTGATTCGGAGATGTATTTCTTGATGTGGACTCCGAACCAAAAAGTTTTTATAAAATTTACAAAATGTACACGATCCCTTTTTGTGTTGGTGGCTTGATTTGGGGATATCTCTGATCCGTCATTATTCCAATCAGGTCACATAGAAGCCGACCGGTTTCAGTGGTATTGAAGTTATTCGGACCACTTTCTTCAGGGCTAAGGACCAACACCCCTTGGTCTGTGGTCTGATTTCTTCTGCTGGTAGTGGTGAATCGCTAAATTCAGAATAGGAGATTGCCCCGTGTTTGAAAGAGCAAGAAGGGAGAAAAGAAAAACAGGGGACAGTGCCATTAAAGACAAATCCCGTGACTGGCCTCATAGACATAAGAGGTCATAATGTACACATTTTACCCATTCCAGGTGAGGCAACTCCCAAATGTCAGGGTCCTGGATGCAGGTAGGTAAATTATTTACAGATTCCCGAATCCGAGATGATCACACATTCCTTATTCACCTACAGAAGAAATATGTTCTTTTAAATTTAGGTGAAAAATGAAACTAGAAGGATGACTATGTTTGCATCAGAGAGCATTTAAAACACAAGAGCGTTAAAAACTTGCTTTTTTCAATTAACAGGTCGACTCCTGAGGAGTTTGACCTGTGGAGCTCACAGGCCCAGTAGGGTATCCCCATGTCACGTCGCCATGAAGCAACCCATTTGGTCACTCTATGTTATTTGTAGCCCATATGGTACTAGGGATTTTACAAACTGTAGTTTCCCAAGCGAACCTTATACATGGAAAGAAAGTACGTATAGGTCAATGGAGGTAGGGGTTTTATTCAGCCCGTGGTCTTATTTTACAAAAGGAGACAAACCAGGGCACGGTTCGCATCTATGGATACTGGGGTCTCACTGCATACAACGCTTATCTTTTTTAAGAAAAACTGTGTGTTTTAAATAGGATCGAAATGGAAAGGAGGAACGGCTGCAAAACGTCAGCAAAAGGCTAGGAAGCCGTGCATGAACAGCGTTAGCATATAAATATCAGGTATTGCTTACCTCCCAGTTGGTGGGGAGTACTCCTCGAGATTCTAGCCACAGTCCGATGTTGATACACTGAACGGCACCTAGGCTGTCGTGTATTCAACGCGTAGTCCATCACGTGATGAACTATGTGTGGGCCATGGTGGACACTGAAAAAGGACTAAAAACAGACCGCATGGATAGCGGCCATCTTAGTATGGAATGTTGATGAAAAGAAGTGGCGGGTCTATCTGGAAATAGGCAAACAGGCCGTTTTTCATTAGACACATCTCCCGCATAAGTAGCCAAATTATTTTAGCCAAAATACGGGCTAAACTCCTAAGGAACCAGACACGATGATAACGGCTGGATCTTCAGAAAAATAGAGAAGCTTATTTTAAGAATGACATATTTAGAAAGAACATTATTACGAAAGAGCCTTATATACCGTCCTGATGTTTTTTACAATGTGAACTCAAAAATTACAACTCGAGAGATAACTTTCAGAGGCTAATGCCAAAAGGCCTAATGCTGGTGAGGTCTCAGTGTATAGGTCTAAATGGTGCTTCTCATGATCACAATAAATCAGAAGGAGATTTTTATACACCAATACAGTGAGTGTGATGGTTAGGGATGTGGTTTATCTCCAGCAAAGCGGAGTATCAAGGGGTTTTAGGGAGAATTCTGTTTAGGCTGAATTTCCTAACCTAGTGAGTCCCCCAGCAGCTTTGCTGGATTTCTGGAGTTTTTTTTTCATCCTGCCAAGAGTGAGACTCTTTTTCTCCCACTCTTGGACATGATTTGTGGTATTTCTTTGAATGTTAATGTGTTCTATGGGCTATGGGTTCTTTTACTCCATAGGGTCTCATGTGTTTTGCTATGTGTGTTACACAGCCGCCTCCGTGCCGTAACACTGGGGTGTCCTAGGTGACCCCCACCATAGACTCCATACCCTGGGACGGACTACTGTCTCCCAGGGCATGTAAAGTCACCATTGGCTTTACTAGACCTAAAGTTACTATCAGAACTAGTACAAACCATCCTATTGTGGACGTACTGGTAAGGGTAATTCGATTTCCTCTGGGTCTGTTGTTCGTGGGGGCACTGTCCCGTCCCCCCTCGTCGAGTTTTGGCTGGTGGCAGTGGATACTACTTTTTATATTCGACCACGAATATATTCCTATGGGATTTTCCCATTGTTCGAGGCTAATACTTTTTCACATTAGTCTCTAACATACCATCGGTTTATTTATCTTAAATAAATTCACCGGTTGGTATTTTCTGCCAGAACTCGGTTTTTAAAATGGCGTATGTGTTCGCCTCTGTAACTCCAAACCAAAGGTTGAGCCCTTTGTTCCACTTTTGGCGGGCTTCTGCACAGAACCCCTCCAGAGTGGTGCCATTCTGTCTGGGTACCACAGGGGGTGTGAGAGGGGGTTTAGGCACCCTGGACTGAGTTGCCTTGCCAACTCAAGTCGCACTCTGGTGTGATTGGCCCAAGTGGTGAGCCGCCCCGCTCACCACTTAGCATGTTTGATTGACAGCTAGGCTGAATGAATGGGGTTTTCTGCATAAAGCAGGGCTTTTGGGACTGGAACTTCAGAAGTCGCCACAGGACCTAAGAATCCGACAAGGGTAAAGCTGAGCCGACCTGCAACGACGACACCTCTGATGGAGCCCTGCTGTACCGACTCACCACTTCCCGACGACAGAGGAGATCTCCCTGCTGGAGAGTCTTCTTCCCTTGACTGGTGGGAACAACCAGTCCCTTGCTTTTTCTTCGCTTCCAGGACATCTAGTGGTCGAATTGCCCGTGCTGAGCACCTCGGTAACCGGATAGCTACTAACCACTGTACCGCGATAAAAAGGTGGTGCCTTGTGACTGAGCACTCCGCAGCTGGTCTCTTCCCTAGTGGTGCAACGATCTTCAACTTTCCTCGACGACGAGATCATCTCTTCTTCTGGCAAAGCCCCGACTTGCATCCACCACCAGGAACAACTGCCCCCGCCGGAGCTGTCTCACCACTTTCAAGGTACTGTGTCCGCCTGGCTTCCCTTGAAACGGTTAGCGTGAGGTGTCTTAAATCCTTACCTTTCTACTGGGTCGCCTCCAGACCTTCTTAACTTCTGTTCTAAAACTGGTCCAACCTTTCTGTGACATTTTGCTAGAAAGACTTGAAGTGCATTTCCACTGTGGTACTTTTGGGACATACCGCCTTGCCTCTCTCCGAGGGGGCCTGGCCTCTGAACTTTGTGATCTACAGTAGACCCTGCCTTACTTGTCTTGCATTTGCTTTGTAAAAGTGTTGGTACTGAGTTGGTTTCATACCCTGCCTTTTTCTCTCCCTTTCTAACGAATACTAGAGTGCCATCTAGGTTAAAGCATTCACCTCTGTCTGCAAATAAGTGGTGCCGTTGAATCTAGACTTGTCGAAATATTGTTATGGGATTGATATATACTTAAAGTAACTGTGATTGAAGTTGTTTGCCATATTAGTGCCAGTTTGTTTTTCATAGATGAGTTTTTAAATAATTAATTATATATCTTTACACCCAAGCTCTGATCAGTGTCTGCTTGTTCTACTGTGTAAATTGCCCTATTTTGTATACTCCAAATACTGCCTAATTCGTTTTGACTGCTCAGCCAAAGCTACCAGGTAAATCTGGGTGGTGCAGACTGCTACCAATTGGGTTTACTGCTAACTCCTGTAGTCTTAAACTTTTTGCAGTGGCCCCAGAGGGAACTGCACAGGTTTCTGCCTAACACTGGTGTACAGCGGTGGAATTTATATTGAGTATACAGTTTAGAGTGCTTTTCAACACTTTAGGATAACTAACCACAAAGCTTAGCACTAAAAAGCAACTTTCTAAAAACATGTCTACTATGGAAGTTTACAGTCAAGAGTCCTTGTCAGGTGAAAATACTGAGAGTTTGAGAGCTCTCTGTAGACAAGAGAATCTTTCTGTAAGAGGCAAGAAAATAGAATTGATAGCAAGATTGCTGGAAAACCAAAGTCTGGGTACTGGTTCAGAGGAACCAACTTCTCCAGCAAATGTAGATAACAGTAATGGTGTTGATCTAAATCAAAGTTCTGATGATAGTGATGAAGAGGCTGAAGAGGAAGGAGAGGCTAATGAAACTGTCTCCCCTACCCCTCTGTCTGCCTTACCAGCTGTACCTACTAGGCCTATAGCAGGTCCCACACTAAGTCCTCAAGTCCCTGAACTAGAAAAAATGAAAATAGACTTGGAATTCAGAAGGATTACTGCTCAAACTGAACAGAAACACCAAGAAATGCAACACATTCTTAGGCTTAGAGAAATGGAGCTCAAGCATGAGTTAGAAATGAAAAAGTTGTCTGTTGAAACTGCTTCGGTCTCTGGCTCCTCTAGAAGTTCCAGTCCCAAAAGACCCTGGATGCCTAAGGAATTAATTGGTATGTATGAACCAAAGTTGGATGTGTTGGATTGGCTGAGTTTGTTTGAGTATAATCATGGGCTCCAGAACATCACAGGTAATGGGTTACTTAACTGGTTGTTCTCTAGGCTCCCCCCTGTTGCAACTAATGCGGTAAAGGAGTTGGGGGAGGAGGATAGGAAAGAGTATGAAAGTGTGAAACTAGCTCTGATAGCTAGATTTGGGAAGACCCCTTCCCAGTATCTTAAGAGGTTTAGATCCCTCAAAAAGCATGATGGTACCCCTTGGGCTACCTGGGTGAGTGAAGGGTTGAAAAACTTAGAGGGATGGATTAAGGGTTACAAGGTGAACACTTATGAGGGTATGAAGAATCTTTTTATGTTGGAGTCTATTTATGATGCCTGTTCTCCGGAGCTCAGACAGCACTTGGCTGATTCAAAGGAATTAGATTCCAGGAAGCTAGCTAAGGCTGCTGACTTGTCGGTTGCCTACAGGGCTATTCATAAGAATTCTGGGGCAACTCAGAAAAAGGATGAGGGAAAACAGCCTAAAAAAGACTCAAAAGAGAATTCTAATAACTCAAATTCCAAAGAGGGCCCCAAACAAAACCATAAGGGCAAGCCACAAGTAAAACCACAGCAGAATAGTGTACCTTCTGGTGCCAAACCAGAGGGAGGCCAGAACAAGCCACCATTCCAGAAAGCATTCGGTAAGTGCTTTGTTTGTGGCTCTGACCATGTGAAAGGAGATCCCAGATGCAAGGATAAACCTTCAGGGGTCCAGTTTGTCTCCTTAGCCTTCGCTCCAGAGGAGGATGTCCAAATGGCAAGTGGAAACTTTCTACTGCTGGCTGATGGACCCATTGGAGTCTCAGCCAGTGTTTCTTTAGTGTCTCTGGGTTTGTGGGAACAACAGAATTTAGATGTCTATAATTCTATACCAGATAATACTAAAGAGTATTATAAGGACAGTGTCCAGGTGAATGGTCAGGAGACTCCTGCCATTAGGGACACTGGGGCCAGCATAACTGTGGTGGATAAATCTTTTTTTCAGGCTGAGGATGTTGCTAAGGCACCCAAATGCCTCACCAAGTTAGCTGGAGGGCCTATGCAGATGCTTCCCCAATTACCAGTTCTCATCCAGTGTAATGACATGACTGTGAAGATACCTGTCAGCATACAGAGTGAGGTACCAGGACGAGTTCTGCTGGGTAACGATTTAAAAACTCTCAGAGTTGTGTCTCATACCCCCAGACCTCCTAGTAAACGGTTACAGGAGCTAACCAGACCTGCAAGGGAGAGAACCATGAGAGGTACTCCCAAGGAGATGATGAAGAAGGATATCACTCCTGCTCCACTGGATTTGTCAGCTGCTGTCTCAAAGAAATCAGAAGCGAAAGGGAAACCTAAAACTTCTAAACAGAAACCTGCAGCCAGCACTTCAGTGCAGCCAACAAGGACTTCCCCTTGGTTGTCCAAAGTTACACCAGTAACTCCCCCTCCAGCTGAGGCTGAGAGGGTGGTACAACCCTGCGTGGTAGAATTAGACTCTGAGGAAGAGCTAATGGAAGGCCAGGAACTCATTGGAGATCTGGATCCTGTTGACCATCCTGAGCTGCAGTCTTTACTGGCAGAAGGTGGACCCAACAGGGCAGACTTCAGTAATGGACAGAGAGAATGTCCAACTCTGGAAGGTCTTCGCCACCAGGCAGAAGCTCAGGCTGAAGGGCAAGAGCCTGGGAAATACAGGTTGCACTGGGAAGACGGCCTCTTCTACAGTGAACCGACCGAGTCTGCACCTGGAGACTACAAACGACTTGTAGTACCCCAAGAGAACAGACCACAGTTCTTGCAGTTAGCCCACGAGATTCCTTTGGCTGGTCACTTCAGTTTCAAGAAGACTAAGGAAAGGCTCTCTCTCTACTTTTATTGGCCAAAGATGGGGGATGAAGTAGAAAAACACTGCAGGAGCTGCCACACCTGCCAGACCTCTGGTAAGGTTGGCTCCAAGAATGTGGCACCTTTAGTGCCTCTCCCAGTTGTGGGAGTCCCATTTGAGAGAGTAGGGATTGACATTGTTGGTCCCCTTGATCCTCCAACCTCCTCAGGCAACAGGTTTATACTTGTTGTAGTAGACCATGCTACTAGGTATCCTGAGGCCATTCCTATGAGGACTGTTACAGCTCTGGCTGTGGCTAAGGCCCTCATTGGTATTTTTACCAGGGTTGGGTTTCCTAAGGAAGTAATCTCTGACAGGGGGTCAAACTTTATGTCCCACTACATGAAAGCCATGTGGAAAACCTGTGGAGTTACTTACAAGTTCTCAATGGCTTACCACCCACAAACCAATGGATTGGTAGAAAGTTTCAACCGAACCATGAAGAGCATGATAGGTGCTTTAGAGGACCCCCTTAAACGAAAGTGGGATCTTATACTACCTTCTCTTTGCTTATAGAGAAGTCCCTCAGGAGGGAGTAGGTTATTCTCCCTCTGAGCTTCTCTATGGTCATCCCGTCAGAGGTCCATTGGCCCTGATTAAGGAGGGGTTGGAGAGTGCTCCTTCCCCCTAGCCAGTCAGAGTGACTGACTACGTGATAGGTCTCCGGAGGACAATGTCACACATGATGGCAGAAGCAAGTGATAACTTAAAAGCTGGACAAGCATTGGTCAAGCACTGGCATGATCAAAAGGCTAACATGGTTGAGTTCACTCAAGACCAGCTAGTTCTCGTTATGATCCCAACAAGGCAGAGGGCCTTGCAAGACAAATGGATGGGACCCTTCAGAGTTGTGGGTAAACTTGGAGAGGTCAACTATCTGGTGGACTTGGACAATCCCAAGGAGGCTCCAACAGTCTTCCACACCAACCGACTCAAAGCGTATGTCTCAAGACCTGATGTAGGAGCGGTGCTTCTAGCATCATCAGAGGAAGAAGAAGAGAGTGAAGCTCTTCCTGATCCCCTCAGAGGCTTACCTTTAGATGAAAAGATTGAAGGAGTAAATCTCTCTTCAAATCTGACACCTGAGCAACAAGAAGAGTGCAAATCTATGTTGAATCAGTTTGCCTCTCTGTTCTCACTTTCACCAGGCTTGACCCCTTGGGGTCAGCATGACATACTCACTGGTGACTGTCTGCCAGTCAAAAGCAGAGGATACAGAATGTCAGAAAATGTAAGAACCCACATCAAATGTGAGGTCAGCAAGATGCTTGATCTCGGGGTAATAGAGCCCTCTACTAGTCCATGGTCTAGCCCAGTTGTGTTAGTACCAAAGGCAGGATCTAAAGAACTTAGATTCTGTGTGGACTATAGAGCTCTTAATGCAGTCACCAAGACTGATGCCCACCCTTTGCCAAGAACAGATGAGTTGGTGGATAGACTTGGTTCAGCCAAGTTCCTCAGCACATTTGACTTGACGTCAGGCTATTGGCAAATAGCCCTGACAGACCATGCCCAGGAGAAAACTGCATTTTCTACCCCAGTTGGCTTATACCAGTTCAAGGTAATGCCTTTTGGATTGAAAAATGCACCTGCTACATTTCAACGGATGGTAAACCAGGTTCTGAATGGGATGGAGGACGTCTGCATGGCATACTTGGATGACATAGCAGTGTTCAGCAATTCCTGGGAAGAACATGTAGACCACCTAAAACATGTTTTACAGGCTCTTGGACAAGCCAATCTGACCATAAAGGCGAGTAAATGCCAAATTGGATGGAGTAAGGTAGTCTATCTTGGACATGAGGTAGGAGGTGGAGAAATAAGGCCTTTGCTCAGTAAGATTGAAGCTGTGCAAAATTGGACAACACCTACTACACAGACCCAGGTGAGAGCCTTCTTAGGTCTCACCGGGTATTACAGGAATTTCATTGAGAACTATGGGAGCATAGCTTCTCCTCTGAATGTCATCTCCTCTCCAAAATTCCCTAAGAAGGTTAGATGGAATGAGGAGTGCAATCAGGCCTTTGAAAACCTGAAAAAGGCTCTTTGCCAAGCCCCAGTACTCAGAGCTCCTGATTACCATCAAACTTTCATTGTGCAGACAGATGCTTCAAATGTAGGAATAGGTGCAGTACTCAGTGAACTTGATGGGAAAGGTAGGGAGCACCCCGTTTGCTTCATCAGCCGCAAGCTGAAGGATCCTGAAACAAGGTGGGCAACAATCGAAAGAGAGTGCTTTGCTATCGTGTGGGCTCTGAAGAAGTTTAGGCCATACTTGTATGATTCTACTTTTGTCATTCAGACTGACCACCAACCCTTGAGATGGTTAATGCAAATGAAAGGGGAAAACCCAAAACTACTGAGATGGTCAATCTGCCTGCAAGGGTTTGATTTCACTATTGAGCACAGGTCAGGGTGTCACCACCAAAATGCTGATGGTCTCTCTAGGATGTATGTCATCGACTAGAGGTATGAGATTCATCCAGGAGTGGATAAAATCCTCCTGTCCCTTAGTCTGGGGGGGCGAGTGTTAGGGAGAATTCTCTGTTTAGGCTGAATTTCCTAACCTAGTGAGTCCCCCAGCAGCTTTGCTGGATTTCTGGAGTTTGTTTTTTTTCATCCTGCCAAGAGTGAGACTCTTTTTCTCCCACTCTTGGACATGATTTGTGGTATTTCTTTGAATGTTAATGTGTTCTATGGGCTATGGGGTCTTTTACTCCATAGGGTCTCATGTGTTTTGCTATGTGTGTTACACAGCCCCCTCCGTGCCGTAACACTGGGGTGTCCTAGGTGACCCCCACCATAGACTCCATACCCTGGGACGGACTACTGTCTCCCAGGGCATGTAAAGTCACCATTGGCTTTACTAGACCTAAATTTACTATCAGAACTAGTACAAACCATCCTATTGTGGACGTACTGGTAGGGGTAATTTGATTTCCCCTGGGTCTGTTGTTCGAGGGGGCACTGTCCCGTCCCCCCTCGTCGAGTTTTGGCTGGTGGCAGTGGATACTACTTTTTATATTCGACCGCGGATATATTCCTATGGGATTTTCCCATTGTTCGAGGCTAATACTTTTTCACATTAGTCTCTAACATACCACCGGTTTACTTATCTTAAATAAATTCACTGGATGGTATTTTCTGCCAGAACTCGGTTTTTAAAATGGCGTATGTGTTCGCCTCTGTAACTCCAAACCAAAGGTTGAGCCCTTTGTTCCACTTTTGGCGGGCTTCTGCACAGAAGCCCTCCAGAGTGGTGCCATTCTGTCTGGGTACCACAGGGTGTGTGGGAGGGGGTTTAGGCACCCTGGACTGAGTTGCCTTGCCAACTCAAGTCGCACTCTGGTGTGATTGGCCCAAGTGGTGAGCCGCCCCACTCACCACTTAGCATGTTTGATTGACAGCTAGGCTGAATGAATGGGGGTTTTCTGCATAAAAGCAGGGCTTTTGGGACTGGACCTTCAGAAGTCGCCACAGGACCTAAGAATCCGATGAGGGTAAAGCTGAGCCGACCTGCAATGACAACACCTCCGGTGGAGCCCTGCTGAACCGACTCACCACTTCCCGACGACAGAGGAGATCTCCCTGCTGGAGAGTATTCTTCCCTTGACTGGTGGGAACAACCAGTCCCTTGCTTTTTCTTCGCTTCCAGGACGTCTAGTGGTCGAATTGCCCGTGCTGAGCACCCCGGCAACCGGAATAGCCACTAACCACTGTACCACGACAAAAAGGTGGTGCCTTGTAACTGAGCACTCCGCGGCTGGTCTCTTCCCTGGTGGTGCAACAATATTCAACTTTCCTCGATGACGAGATCATCTCTTCTTCTGGCAAAGCCTCGACTTGCATCCACCACCAGGAACAACTGCCCCCGCCGGAGCTGTCTCACCACTTTCAAGGTACTGTGTCCGCCTGGCTTCCCTTGAAACGGTTAGCGTGAGGTGTCTTAAATCCTTACCTTTCCACTGGGTCGCCCCCAGACCTTCTTAACTTCTGTTCTAAAACTGGTCCAACCTTTCTGTGACATTTTGCTACAAAGACTTGAAGTGCATTTCCACTGTGGTACTTTTGGGACATACTGCCTTGCCTCTCTCCGAGTGGGCCTGGCCTCTGAACTTTGTGATCTACAGTAGACCCTGCCTTGCTTGTCTTGCATTTGCTTCGTAAAAGTGTTGGTACTGAGTTGGTTTCATACCCTGCCTTTTTCTCTCCCTTTCTAACGAATACTAGAGTGCCATCTAGGTTAAAGCATTCACCTCTGTCTGCAAATAAGTGGTGCTGTTGAACCTAGACTTGTCAAATATTGTTATGGGATTGATATATACTTATAGTAACTGTGATTGAAGTTGTTTGCCATATTAGTGCCAGTGTGTTTTTCATAGATGTGTTTTTAAATAAATAATTATATATCTTTACACCCAAGCTCTGATCAGTGTCTGCTTGTTCTACTGTGTAAATTGCCCTATTTTGTATACTCCAAATACTGCCTAACTCGTCTTGAGAGAAGTCTGACTGCTCAGCCACAGCTACCAGATAAATCTGGGTGGTGCAGACTGCTACCAATTGGGTTTACTGCTAACTCCTGTAGTCTTAAACTTTTTGCAGTGGTCCCAGAGGGAACTGCACAGGTTTCTGCCTAACAAGGGGGAAGGAAAACTCTATATAGGTTGTAAAACAGAGGCAAAGTGTACAATAGATAGCCAGCAGTGCAGTTTGCTACACACATACATTTAGGAAACAAATAAATGAGGATAAAGGGTAGCAAGTGATTGCCAACACATTGATTCATTTAGGCCTTCCACATCAATTCTTAATCTGTATATCCACAATTGTTCACGTCTGAAAAGTAGGTTATGAATATTCCCTCCTCTTGTTGGTATCTTCACTTTCTCAAGGATTGTCCATTGCATGTCTTTGGGGCTGTGCTTTTTTTCTAAGTAATGTTCCACCATAGGGGCTGTGATCTTTTTTGTTCGTATGCAGGAGCGATGCTCCGCCAGCCTCGTTCTGATTGGTCGGGTAGTCATCCCTACATATCTAAGTGCACATGGACAGGTGATCAGGTAAATAACATTTTTAGTATTGCAGTTAGTCATTTCTTTTTGTACCCATGGATGGTGCCATCCGATGTCTATGGTTTTGGTTCTCGTAGTCCCAGAGCAGGCACTGCATGACCCACATGGGGTATGTCCTGTTGGTTTTTCATAATTCCAGAGTGTCTCATGAGGCAGACTTTTTTCTTTGTAGGTTTTGACGAGGGAATCCCTCAGGTTCTTGTTTCTTTTCATGGCAAAGTGTGGAGTAGCCAAATTCAATTCCCCCACATTCAAAATTGGCCAGAGTCTTAGAACCTCCTGTTTGAGTTTGTTGGTAAGTGGTGAGAACGTAAAGAACGCTGTAATTTTATCCTCAGAACTTTTTTGTTTAGTGTGCTGATCTAGCATGATATCACGTGGAATCTTACGTGCCCTCTTTCTTGCCTGCTGGATGGTTTTTCTAGGATATCCTCTCTTTTTTAGTTTATTTGCCAGATGTTCCGATTGTCTTTCAAAATCGGTGATGTTCGAACAGTTCTTTCTGTATCTTAGAAATTGGGCGAAGGGCAGATTGTTCTTCAGGCTTGCTGGGTGGAAACTTGAGAATGTTAACAAAGAATTCCTATCAGTGGGTTTATTGAATACCGAGGTAGTTATGATGTTGTTTTTGATTTCAAGTTGGAGATCTAAAAAATGTATCTCAAATGTGCTGTGCGTCTCGATGAACGTCAGGTGTCTATTTCGTTCATTAAGCCAGATCATGAATCTTGTTAGTTCTGGTTCGGTGCCTTTGAAAATCACAAGTACGTCGTTGATGTAGCGTGACCAAAGTTCTATATGGGCTTTAAGGATTTGTGTCAGGATAGATGGTGTCCTCCTCAAAGGCTGCTACATACAAATTGGCAAGGCTTGGCGCAAAAGTTGCGCCCATGGCTGTGCCCGATATTTGTTCAAAATATGTATGTTCATAGAGAAAATAGTTCTTAGTGAGCGCTATTTCTGCCATCTGCATAATCAAAGTAACCGGGGTATCTAGGGGTGGATCCAGATTTCTGAGGATATTTTCTACTACTTGTAATGTGGCCATTTGCGGGATCCATGTGTATAATGACTCGATGTCTAGAGTGACAAGTAAATGGGTTTCAGGGTCAAAGTTCCGGTTTTTGAGGAGTAGTAATGCCACAGTGGTGTCCTTGAGGTAGGTGTGCATTTTGTTTACTCTAGGTCTCAAAAAGAAGTCTACGAATTCAGAGAGCGGTTCCAGGACAGATCCTATGCCTGAAACTATTGGCCTTCCTGGAATAGGTATTTTTTCCTTGTGAATTTTAGTTAAGGCATAAAATGCCAGTCTCCTCAGTGTTTTTGGAGACAAGAATTCATATTCTTTGAGGCTGATGTGCCCTTCAGCAATGGCTTCCTCCAAAATTTGTAGGATCAATCTTTGGATTTCCTCAGTAGGGTCTTTTCCCAGCTGTCTATAGCTCGTTCGGTCTTCTAGTAGAGTTAAGACCATTTTGTTGTAATCCGCCACAGCCTGTATTACAGTTGCTCCACCTTTATCTGCTGGTTTTATTACAATCTGATCGTTATCTGCCAGTGTTTTCAAGGCTATATGTTCTCGTTTTGAAAAGTTATGAAAAATATGATGTTGTTCTTTTTCAAGTTTTTCAATGCTCTTGAACACGGCTTTTTCAAATGTGATGGATTTTGGAGATATCCCATTCGGTGGTGGATAGAAGGTAGATTTGTTTTTTAGGTCTGTAGCGCATTTTTCAGCCCTCTGATCGGGTACTGTTTCTGTTAAAGTGCCAAAGTATGGTTTTAGCCTTATCTTGTGTATCAGTTGGGCAGCCTCGATTCGAGTTTGGAAAAGATTATGTTGCGAGGTAGGTACGAAAGAGAGGCCCTTCTCCAACAGCATGTGCTGCTCCCGTGTGAGGACCAATTGGGAAAGGTTTATGACCAGAGATTTGTCATAAAGTGGAGGAATACGAATTGTAGGTGGCTGTATCTGTTATTTCGATTACTGCTTCCCGCAATATTTAAGAAAGTGTGAATAATCTCACCTTGACAGATCGAGTAGACCGCCAGAGAACAACCAAATGCAGCAGTGAAAGCTCCCCTAGGACTGCCCTGTCCTCTCCGACCCAGAGTGGGAGTAACCAGGGGAAAGAACAGGGTCGCCAGGGAAAACCCTTGATAGGGAAGAAAACCCTGGTAGAATCTGGAGGTGTCGTGGATCCGGATGGCTGATGAATGTCTTCTATTAGTGGCAGTGGAAGGCAGGCAGGAAGGCTTCGTCTGGATGCACAAAGGAAAATGGTCAGAGTAAACTCGTAAAGGAGGGAATTGGAGTGGTAATTAAACGCTACAGTAAAGATATGTCACCAGCAGAGGCAGGAGTGAAGAATAGGATGATTGATCTAGGGTCTCGAGGGAGGGGTGAATGGGAGACAAGAGCTCTACAAGAAATAATAATAAGGTCAGAATCAGAATTGGGAGAGAATGAAGGGAATCCTGGTAGAAGGGCACTTACGGCTAGCAGGTATCTAAGAAGAGATTAAATCAGGGCTGGAGTATTTGTGACGCCGATGGATTTCAGGGCTCGGCGAGAAATACCGAGAGATTGGAAGACCGGAATGGAAGGGGGAGGCTGGAGACGAGAGCTGAGAAACAAAAAGGTTACAGAGTTAGTCGGACAAGTCAGATAGGAGAGGCAGAAATATTGGAATCCCTAGAAGCGAACTCATGGAGCGTCTGTTGAAACAGAAGCGACGCGAGGAGTTGTCGGCTCCCGTGTTTGATAAAGGATCACGCGAGCAAACAAGAGCGTCTCAGAGAGACGTGAAAAGACTAGACCGCTGCCTTCAGCACGGAAGCCATCTTGAGTAGGATTCTCGGGAGTCGCGTAGTGAAGAGTACCACACAAATGGTTGCGAGCCCGCAGAGACCACCTCCCACAATGTGTAACAGTATCAAGGGTGTTTGCCTTTGTCCTTCTTCAGTGGTATTGTCATTTGGGCATCTTGTATTAGGTGTATCAGTATCCATTTGCCAAGTTACTGTTTTCTTTTTCATGGCAGAGCGCCTGACCATCCCCGTCCCCTGCTGCGGGTGACACGGGGTGACTGGTTTTGCCACTCGACATTCCATTGTCCTCTTCCCTTGTTCCTTGTTTTTCCCTGTCCCTGATGAAGAAACTGGGGGGCTGTAGGGGTGTTGCTGTTGGGTAAGTTTGAGCCACTTGTTGTTGCTAAGCATTGGTTGCTTCCACTTGAACTCCCACTTGAAAAGGTCCAGTTGGCTGGTCTTGGGCGTGATTGTATTCGCTTCCTATTGTATTGATTATACTGTTGGCCAGATTGTGCAGGTGCTTGGCTCTGATCTTCTTAATAGGCATCTGTTATGTAGGGATATACCTTCTTTTGCGTAAAACTCACAAGGTCTTTTCTTAGTTTTGCAACTTTTTTATTGAAATTGAAGTCCTTGAACTCTTTCATTGTGGCATCGAGGTCTTCGATACTTTTTTTGTAGATGGCAATGACTGTAGCTGTTTTTAAAGAGTCTTCTTTTTCTTGTATCTCTTACATCATTTTTTCTGAGACTGTCTTGGCTGTGCTTATAATAAGCACAAGCCAGTCTCTGGTACATTTATTAGATATGTACGACCAATCTTTTCTAAATTGGACCTGCTCCAAAAAAATGTGAGGTTCGATTCTGATTATTAGTCCCATCGGGGCTGCATGTGCACGCAGGTATTCTGTCATGATGGTGCCGTGCAGTTCGGTGCGGATCAGTTGTTTTTTCAGTATTTCAAGTTCGTTCCATTCGTTGCCACTATTTCCTGCTTCCGGTATGCCCTCTGTGCCTAAGATGGATGGGTTAGCCAAGATATTCTCCACTAGATTCTCTGCAAAAGCCAGGTACCTAGCCTCTGCCATTTTTGTATATTTCTCAGACCTCCGTGATTCTGATGAATTGCTCGGACGAAGAGCGCTGGGGAGGTTTTGCCATACCAATGTGCTCCTAATAGCTAGTTTAGAAAAGATGCTTATTTATGGCATCGGTTCACAGCCACTGGCTGTCCGAAGAAAAAGTATCCACAATATTGGAACCTAGTTGGGGAATCTGAAACTCAAATCTTCCCTATCATCATATCACAATTTGATTTGAGTCAATTCTATTCAGGTATTGCTTTTTCTTATGGGGGTTTTACTCCACACTGTTGGATTCCTGTTTTTGCTTTATCCTTCAAGGTTTTGCACATAATATGTTGTTTCCCAAATAAAACTTTACAATTTACAAACATCATTTGGAGTGTATGGACCAGGAATAGTCAAAGACGACTCCTATTCCTTTTGATTCGGAGATGTATTTCTTGATGTGGACTCCGAACCAAAAAGTTTTTATAAAATTTACAAAATTTACACGATCCCTTTTCGTGTTGGGATCAGAAGTGTGGCTTGATTTGGGGATATCTCTGATCCGTCATTATTCCAATCAGGTCACATGGAAGCCGACCGGTTTCAGTGGTATTGAAGTTATTAGGACCACTTTCTTCAGGGCTAAGGACCAACACCCCTTGGTGTGTGGTCTGATTTCTTCTGCTGGTAGTGGTGAATCTCTAAATTCAGAATAGGAGATTGCCCTGTGTTTGAAAGAGCAAGAAGGGAGAAAAGAAAAACAGGGGAGAGTGCCATTAGAGACATATCCCGTGAGTGGCCTCATAGACATAAGAGGTCATAATGCACACATCTTACCCATTCCATGTGAGGCAACTCCCAAATGTCAGGGTCCTGGATGCGGGTAGGTAAATTATTTACAGATTCCCGAATCCGAGAAGATCACACATTCCTTATTCACCTACAGAAGAAATATGTTCTTTTAAATTTAGGTGAAAAATGAAACTAGAAGGATGACTATGTTTGCATCAGAGAGCATTTAAAACACAAGAGCATTAAAAACTAGCTTTTTTCAATTAACAGCACCCTCTCCGCCCTCTTCTTCAGTTGACGCTGCAGACAGGGAGAGATAAAACACAGGCATCAGGGCACTGTACAATGGACTGATACACACATGACAGTTGCACATGAGTGGCAATGTTTAACTTCAGACACGGCATCACACTCCATGAGACACATGTAATTTTAACTCACACACATGAACATTTCAACACCACTGCTAGTGGTGCAGTGACAGGATCAGGGACAGAATTGCACACAGGCACCTCCGCGGCGGCCTGTGCTGCCTCCTGTCCCTGGTCCTGCACTGCACCACTAGCACCAGTGGAATCCCCACCTCCAGACCCCATGTGTGTCCCTTCCACGGCCTCCTCCTCCACCAAACCCCCCCCCCCAACCTGGATGACTCCATGCCATCTTCCCCCGTCGGACACTGTGGGGTCTCAGCTGCCCCTTCTGCTGCCGAGGAGTCCACCTCCAACCTCCGCCTCTTGGACCTACCCTCGGCAGCTGAGGCCTGGGATGCGGCACCAGACTCCTCACTCCCCGATGAGATGTCAATCTGGGAGGGGAGCCGGGCCTTGCGTCTCCGGCTGGCGGGACGATCCCTGCCGCTGTGCTCCACAGCACCCTCTCCGCCCTCTTCTTCAGTTGACACTGCAGACAGGGAGAGATAAAACACAGGCATCAGGGCACTGTACAATGGACTGATACACACATGACAGTTGCACATGAGTGGCAATGTTTAACTTCAGACACAGCATCACACTCCATGAGACACATGTCATTTTAACTCACACACATGAACATTTCAACAGCAATATTGCACCAGGCAGCACCATCCATACACATACAACAGCATGAACAGCCAAAGGTGAGCCTGACATCACATGAAACACAAGGAGTGCACTAGACATGCACACATGCCACCACACTTACATGCATGTCTACATCTCCTCCAACTGTTGCAGTGATGAGATCACCATACATGTCACATCTGCCATTCATCCTTCTACATATCAGTGTCACGTGCATCCATGTTGCATTACAGTTGCACACTTGTCAGTTACACATACATGCACATGTACACAGTGCAGATACATGCATTATGAAACCCCATCCATGCCACAACCATGCCAATGTACATACACAGAAATTCAAACATGTGTGCTCCCACACCTGCATTTGCCCAGCATGCTTACCAACACATACACCAGCAATGTGTCTCACAACTGAGAGGACTCACATGTGGCAGCCTCACGCCCATGTTCATACACATCCCTACATGGCCCTACATAAACACATGTGCAACCTGCACACTACTGGCACACCACGACACGCACAGCGTACTATCAACATGCATGTACACTTACCGCTCGACTCCAGACGGGTCTGCCTCTCAAGGATCTGGACGTAGAGCGCTGGGCATATGCGTTCCAGGACCCTCATTTGATGGTTCGACAGCTGGCCCCGGCACTCCTTGGCATCCGCTGCCTTAGCGAGACGCCGGGCCTTGTTGAGGGTCCTGGACCTGAAGTACTCCCAGTGCTTCTTGACATGATGTAAGTCACGGACTGCCACCCCCTCCGCGTTGATGGCTGTCACGATGTCCATCCAGATCCTGGTCCATCCTTCATTGTCGGCGCGCAAACTTCCAAAGAGGGCATCATACTGCCCCAGGACTTGCTCCACCAGGAGACCAACTTCGGTGGCAGTGAAGCTGTGGCCCTCTGCCTCTCTGGCTGGGGGTTGCCAGTGCTGCCAGATGATGTTGTGCTGGACATGGTAACCCCAGAGGCAGGAGTGGGTGGGCAACTGGGTCCTGGGGCTGGGCTGTGGAGCGATGGAATCCCAGTCGGGAGTCTTCGGTTCCATGCAGGGGTGGTCACAGCAACTACACCCCTGGCTGACGTGGGCAGCAGGCAGTCAGGCAGCAGCAGATGGCAGGTGGGAGCGTGCTCAGGGCTCTGGGGGGGCAGTAATTCGGCCTTCTGGGCAGGAGCGTGGACTTCCATGTGTTTTCGCGTGGTCAGCTTGATACGGAGTGATTTGGCACGTGAAAAAATTGCACGTCAGCGTGTAATTCGAGGAAAGGGCCTTGGAGCGTAAGCGCGTCAGCACACGCATGCGATTTCATTGGACCAAAGGCCCTTAGCGCATAAGCGCGTAAGTTACATTACGCGCGCAGGCGTTTCCCTCATAGCACGTGATGACAGAGCACAGGTGGAAAAACTGCACGTCCGAGTCTAATTGCGTGTAATTGGAGGAAAGCGACCGCATACACGTGTATCTGACGTGTACGTGTGGGCTGGTTTAAAAGCTACATGTAGGACACCATTTCCTTGTACGTGCTTTTCGTGGAGAGCGAGTGGGTGAAATCTGTACTTCTTGTCGGTTCACACGCGATTACTTCACAGCGTTTCTAGTTCATACTCCCTGTTACCTCTGACAGTCCTTTTCTGAATTTTTGTTGGGCCTGTTTCCTCAAACAGAATTCACTTCTCCTTTTGTCCTGTCTCCTCAGACAGCGTACAATTCTTCTTTTGGCGGGGGTGTTGCCAACGCACACACGCGCGTATTTTTCATGTTCTTTTTCCAGGCAGACGGTGACTTCCGCACGTACTTAGCAACTGTGCTTGTCCCGTGTGTTGCGTTCCCCTTCAGAGGTCATTGTAGGCTGCGTGTATTATGTGTACGCTTAGTTTTGTGTTTCTGGGTGCCACAGCGTAGTGCGGGTTCATTTTTTCACGCACGTGGTCTACGAGGCGTTGCGTGCACGTTAATTTTTGATTTTGGGCTGCCTGTGCATTGCGTGACCCGTCATCTTCCCCCAGGGGTCACAGACAGCCTTGTTAGAGCACTAGGGTACGAATTCCATCTGGTATCCTACCCCTTTGACCCCCAATTGCCCAGGGCAATAGTTTACTGCAAGTCCCATATGCACAACAACATCAGTGCTATGGTTGGGAGGCGACCAAGCGGTAAGGGAGGCAAAGGTGGCCGACCTTCAAAAGGTGGGCGTGGTGGGCGTGGTAGGGGACGTGGCCGGGATTTGCAGGGTGCCCCTATACCCCCATGTGTGGAGGACCAATCACGGACACCCATGCCCCCCCATGGTTGAGGGAAACGTGGCTGACACCATCCCAGCTCAGCCCGTTGGACCAGCCCATTGTGGCACACTCCGGTACCTCAAGGAAGCCTTGCTTTAATGATCCGGAACTTGATGCACTTGTGGCCTATGTGTCAGCACATAGCCGCGAAATGGTGGTGACTGCAGGGTGCAAGACCACACCTGGTCAACATAGGGCACACTGGCAGACCATCGCGGACCGCATAAGTGCCCTTGGATTTGTCAGGCGCACAGCTGATGATTGCTACAAGCGGTGGAATGACCTGAAACGCAGAGCAAAGAACAAGCTGGCCTCAACTCATGCCGCTACTCTGGTGACTGGCGGTGGGTCTCCACAAGAGGACAATGAACTCACTGAACATGAGTCTGTTGTTGGGGCCTTCGTCACAGAGGAACAGATCCAAGGTGTAGGAGAACTACCTGATTATGATGCATTGTCCGGTGAGTGCCCATGCATGTGTGTGTAATGCATGTGTATGTTGTTTGGGTGACGGGTTCTGATTGAGTGCCAGGTGAGGGTGTGTGTGCCTGAGTGGTATGGGTCACCCATGTGCTTCATCCAAAACATTCAGCGGCCTTGGATTTGGGTGTGACAGTATCCCTTCTGCCCACAGTAGTAATTTAGCGCAACATTACGGCAGTTGCCCTTGAAGTGTCATCTTGCAACAACATTGTTTGTATTTTTCAGTGTTCGTTCAGGCTGATTGATTATCCCACTTTTGCTACGCATTCCTCAGCCCTATTGTCACATTTGTGACATGCTTCTGTCATTGATGAACCCCACATTGGCCCACATGTGTTACCTTGTTAGGTGAATGGTTTGACCATTCAGGCTGATTGAGTATTGGCCTGATCACATACATTTTTGGGGCCTGTTTGAAAGTGGAACATGAGAGTTGTTTCCTGTCATGTTGAAGTGCACAACCATTGATGTGTACATCGGCCTGCAATCACTGTATTTTTGTACACTGGATCTGTTGCAGTGTGTGGCACATGCCTATTTTGTCACACTATGTAGCATTTTTCATCTCATCATGTCCATCTCACATGGATGGCTGACAGTATTCATTCACTGACATATGGATGTACTTGTGGAATTTACCATGGCTATGGTACATGCCATCTGAGTGATGGCATGTGTCATGTATGTGTATTGGACATGCCACTCACAGGCCAATGTGTGATGGCTGTGCTACCCAGCATGCAGCAAATGTGTTGCTCTTCCATCTTGGTGTCATCAGTGTTTGCCTTTGGCTCCCCTTCCAACTCAGTGACAGTGCATGCATATGAGGGTTATAGTCATGTGGGACATGTGTAAATCATGCACTGGTTCTGTAGCTTGTCAGGCCTATTTGTGTGCTATGGTGCTAATGCTTGTTTCCATTTTTTGTCTTTCATGTTTTTGCAGGGGATGACACACTTGATGCTGTTGAGGTTGAGGAGATGGTGCAGACCTAGGAGGGATCTCAGGCACGACCGGGCGCCAGTGGGGGACGTGGTGTGGTGGTGGGTGAGAACCCAATCTTGCTGCAGACCATTCTGTCCAGGGGTTTCTCTGGGTGCACCTCCCGAGACCTCTATTCAGGTGCTGATTCGGATGATGAGACCTATGTGGCGTCGCAGGTAAGTGTTTCTTGCAGGGATTCTGTTCTGTCCAACCTACCTGCACCAGGGGTAGAACCCTCTATGGAGATGTCAGTGTTGGTAAGTCCGCCTTTGGCGGTTACGGATGCAGGGTCACACTCCACAACATCTGATCCTGTTCCTGGGCCAGCAGATCAGAGGGGGAATGCAGTCCTGCAGCCTCAGGCAGTGCCGGCACAGCAAGGCGCAGATCCCCTTGCCCCAAACAGGTGTGGTGCCCGCCGACGCGGTGGCTGTATGCCACCAGGCAATACCGCATGGGAACAATCCATGTACGGTATGGCAACCCAACAGGCAGCATCAGTTGAGATGATGGCTCAAGCAATGGAGAGGGTGGCCACTTCCATTGTCCCCCTCAAAGGCAGATGGAGCAACTACAGCAGGCAACAGACTCCATTTGCCAATCACACAGGGAGGACATGTTGGCGTCCAACATGGACAGACGGGCGGCACTGGAGACTCTATGCCAATCGATATCAATAGAGTCCCAGGGCCACAGGGAAGCCCTGAGGGTAGAACTCTATCACCTCAGGAAGACTCTTGTTGATCTTGAGGCTTCCACTAACTTGAGGACAGAACAGCAGTTGGAGCGGCTCACACATTCGATCTCAGCTGAGATGCAGGCAACTCGGAAGGAGATCCGGGCATCACGTCAGGTGGTGCATGGGGATCTCCGCACTATAATCCTCCAGAACGAGACCTTCCACACCTGCATGCTTACTGCCATGGAGGACCATACCAGGGCTTTGCATGGGCTGCCTCCCATAGCACCACCACCTCCTCTGGCAGCAGCAGAGGGTGATGAGAGCGACAGCAGCAGTTCTCCCAAATTGGCACAGCCGTGCAGGCCATGAGCCCATGGAGGAGTTTTTTTTCCCACCATCCACACAGGTGGCTGTTGGTGCGTACCCTGTCCTCGGACCTCCTGGGTGCCCCCCCCCCCCGGGCCCCCACATGGCCATTTTTGATTTTTGAATTTTGATTTTTGATATATCTTTTTTTTACAGTGTGTTGCCTTGTGTGGCTCCCGTGGGCATCCACTGTATTCCGGCTGGGCACATGCAGGCTTGTCCTGAGTTTGGGTTAGATGCTTGGGTTCGTGAGACACACACTCCTCCTGCTTCCCATTTCCATGGGCTTGCAAAGGGTGTGCCCAAGTGACAGTGACTTACACAGTGACGTTGGACTCCCATGAGCTGTGTGGGCAGTCTGTAGTTAATACTGTGTATACATTCCTAGTGGATATTGTTGTTGTATTGTACACTGCATGGTGTATTGATATGTGGTTGTGCATCCATGTCTTCCTCCTAATTTGCAGGTTCATTCCTCATGTCTTCACAAGGCCGTCTACTTTGGAGATGGAGTTCATGTTGTAAGCAGTGCACTTACACATTTTCGTGGCAGCAGCACTGTACAGTTGGAAGTGGTCGATGTGCTGGCATAATCATGTTGTAAGACTACCACTACTTTAACTTAGTACTGTCATGTTTATGCTATGTTTGAGGTTGTGTAGCTGCATTGTATTGTTGGTAAGTATTTGGTCATGTGTGTTGTTAGTTCTACATTGCTGGGAGCATATTGTGTGTGGCCAGTTTCCATTAGGGACACTGTACTTTGTGACACTTGTGTAATGTTTTGGGGATTGCTTTGTTTGCTCTCACATAGCATGACATGCCATGGTGTGTTGGGTGGCGGTCCTGGGGAGGGGTTGGATGACATGGCACTGTTGTCATGTTGTATTTTGCAAGGGGGTAATGAATTTAGCAGCATAGAAGTATGTCTTTTGATGACACAGCATTGGTGGTGTTTGTGTAGGTAGGGATGCACACAATGTAACACTTCCAGGTGACCAATCTCAGGCTGGTATGGTTGTGACAGTTGACTGTCCCTTATGTCATCATCATAGATTGTCAGATGGTATGTGCCAGGGCTGTGTGCACTCCACAGGGGTGTGATTTTAGGTGAAGTAATTAGCCACCAGCTGCGTACGGGCTGCCTCACTCCATGCCCTTTCCCCTCCCATGCGCAGCGGGCGTGCATGTGGTTGGGGATGTGGGGGCACCACCATGTCCGCGGCAGGCCCCGGCATGTTGCAACGTTGTGCAGGACACATGCTGCCACTATGATCCTGCACACTACTGAGGGAGCGTATAACAGCTGCCCGCCAGAATGGTCAAGGGAGCGAAAGCGTGACATGAGCACACCGAATGTGCGCTCCACTATGCCCCGAGTTGCAATGTGGGCTGTGTTGTATCTTAACTCGGGTGGCGTGGTGGGGTTCCGAATTGGCGTCATCATGTGGGTGCTCAGAGGGTAGGCACTGTCCCCTGGGGAGGTGGTGATGGGTATCATTAGTGGGGTTGTGACATTACTCAGTATCTGACATGCATGCATGTGCTGTGACATTTATAGTCACCGAGCAGCCATGTATCGCCATGCCGCCCAGCTTCTAGGTCTCGGTTTTGGGTTGACATTCTGTAAATAAAACTGTCGTGGGTGGACCCAGGATAGTTGGCATATACTGAGGTGATGATTCCCTTGGCACCACATACTACCTGGATGTTGATGGAATGCCAGTGCTTGCGGTTTCTATAGATGTGCTCTGATGCCCTGGGGGGACGTAGAGCCACATGGGTGCAATCAATGGCACCTAGGACTTTGGGGAATTGTGCCACCCCGTAGAAATCCTGGACGGCAGCCTGCCTTTCTGCAGGTGTTCTGGGCAGGTATATGTGCCTGCGGACTGATGGGCGTGCAGTCATGATGGCCAAGACCTGGTGTAGGCAGCGTGACTGCGTGGCCTGTGACACCCCCCCCACTATAGCACTTGTCCGCTGAAATGATCCACTGGCCAGAAGTTCAGTACATTGAGGACCTTCTCCAGAGGGCTGAGTGCTTGGGAGCACAGGGTGGGTGATGTGAGGTCATCCTCCCACTCACTCACCAGGTCGAGTATTATGTGAGGTGGAAACCTGTACCTCCCATAGACCTGGTCATCAGGCATCCCAAAAAGGCTGGTTCTGGGTGTGAAAATTCTGGGCCTGACTAGCCTTCTCCTCCTCCTGCTGTATCCCATGACCACTGCTGCTAGCAACGGCATATTCATCCTGGCGTCTGAGCTTGTTTGTTGTTTGCGTGCACTTTATGCTGCGCGGGTCCACGTACGCCTGCTTTCTGCTGGCGTACGTGTTTCAGGATTAGCGCATCTTTTTTGGCGCACGCGTTAGCACCGTTCGAATCCATGAATACGTGTTTTGAACGTGCGTTAGTGCGTTCCGTGCATTTGCCTCCTGTACTTCCCCCGTGACGGCCACATTTTCACGCGTTGTTCCCCATTCCGCGTGTCACGCCCTCTGTTCCTCCTACTTTTGTTGTGTGCGCCGTGCTATGTGCGATTTCGCTGTGCGCATAGCGCACGGTGTCTGGAGACGTGTGTGCCAGCGTGCGCCATGCAGAATTTTGGCGCACATCCTGGGATTTACACGCGCACGGACTTCCATGAATCGGTGTGCGCAGGTTTCGCTGCGATTTTCGCACTGGCACTGCGATTCGCATGCTTTCGCACGCTTTCGCACGCTTGTGCTGAAAATTTCAGCGCACATTAATTCCATGAATCGGCCAGATAACGTAGACCATACAGAACCTCCTCGCTATCGATATTGTGAAGGCACGGACTGAGCGCCTGTCTGCTGACGGATGCGGACGAGGTCATCACTACCAAAACAGTCAGGGGTCATCTGAAATTGTACGATTGTGTTACACAAAAAATGTTCAACTTTGAGAAAGGACACATAAAGACATTATAATTACTAGTAAATAAATTGGGAAACCTAAACGTCTAAAACAAAAAGCATGCATTTAATGACCATGTAGAATGAAATGGATTGTACCATAAAGAAATAAAGTATGACTCCAACGTAAGTACCTCACAGAAACTCTGTAGGCAGGACCGATAGTAGACGCAAGCACTTCAAGGAAGACAAATTACAGTAAAAAAGTAAGGTAACTTCATTTTGCTTACATGAGTGTGTACTTTTTTTTGTTTAAGGGGCAGAAGAAATAATTTCTTTCTGTTCTTTTCATACAGAAATGTGCTGTACTTTGGAGTGGCTGGAGGAGAATTTTCCACATGGGGAAATGTCCGAAGATAGCGACAGTAATGGTACACAGTGCTCTGCATAAGCAAAATAATGTTCAGTATTTTATGGCCATTTAACATAAATATATTTATTTGTAGCAGACCAGGAAAAAAGAGAATAAAAGCCATCAAAGGACACAGAGGAAGACAGGCTGAAAAGGATAGAACGTAAAATGGAGACACTGAATGAAAATTTTAATAGTTTAAGGGAATTTGTGGAAGAATTTGTTAGAGGAAAGATTTGTTATCACTGTACCACCTGTACCTGCCCACCTTCTCCATTCCCCAGTGAACAGTCCCCAAATCTTCAAGAAGAAAATAGACGTTTTGATGAAACATCCATCCCTTCTTCCCCACACAAATCATCTCCTCACAATCAGCCCGTGTTGAACCCTTATTCCCCTATATTCGTGTCAGTGCAACCCCCTGTGTTTCTGTTGATTAAAGTGCGTGTAATTGTTTAGAACGTTTTTGTATAGTCGTTGTTAAAGACTTAAAATGTTCGTGAACAGCGCGCCTGTTCGAGCTACCCGTAAGCAATACAATGTGGATGTTCTAACGGCAATACCACTACCCATACCAATGCCAACCAAGAGGGAACTGATCTTAGAAGACACCATCGGTGCAAGTTGTGTGTAAAGGAACAGAATAGGGCGTGCTTAGGACATTATACCTCTCTGTATGGCTCACAAATGAGATAAAACATGTACCTAGAACATAGTAGGTAGGTAGGATGTGTATAAATGAGGCAAATAGGAAGTGTTCTAAGGACACTATATCTGTCCGTATCTTCCGCAGCAAGATGGAACCGTCCGTAGAACAGGCGCTTTGGCCGGCATGTTGGTTATCAAACAAAATGGAAATGTTCTAAGGAGACTGGACCTGTCCTTACAGTCATCAGATCAGGTACGCACATGCGCAGTACACCCATAAGTACTGCGAACATCCCGCCTGTCCCTAACTGTCCATCTCACTTGTGTCGCACTTTTAATTAGTTGCAGGTCCTGGACACTGTCCGTAGAACATTGGCACACATGCGCACGTTTGTTAGTCTGCATTTGCTGTTGTGCGGGCATGCCTCTCCCTCGCGGATGTGTACAGGACGTCATCATGTGACCGCACCCACGCTGAGCGTGTGGACTAATTTGCACACTTTGTCTGCTTCCGCAACACTGCAAAATAACTGACACATACATGGAAAGTATTTTTCAGTATAAAATCACCATTTGACATTTACCGTACAATAGCTCCACCTGTAAATGTGTCGTATACAATTTTTGCAGCGTTTTACAGCGAGCAATGTGGTCACGAGCCTCATCGTTCGACCCCTATAAATGGCTACACCCCAGAGCTCATCTTCATTGAGTTTCTAGCTATAGCAGTTGTGCTGCCTTTACTACTGTAGCGACCATTTTTCAAAAAACCCTTATGACATCCATGGCTGCTGTTCCTGCATTACCCTCAGCACCACCCCCAAACCCTGCACCGCCACCACCTCCCCAAAGGCCTGCAGAGGGATATACGGGTGAGGATGTAGAGATCGAGGAAGAAGAAGAGGAAGAACTCGGCGGGAGTCGTGGGTGTGGCGGTTGTTTTCCGTTTGTGGGAACGTACCGAAAGCATGTGCACACCTGATCAAGTGCAACTAGTGCCAGTTGGTGCTGAGTCATGGGAGACCTGGTGCATACAGCTTTGGTACGACAACCATGAAGCGACACCTAACGACGCTCCACAGTGCGGACATTCGGAAGGTGGTGCCAAGTGAAGAACGTAGTAAATTGAGTTCCTCCACAGCATCCTCCGTGTCCGATCCTCTCACCACAAGAGACACTCCTGTGGGGGAGCGCATTCCTCCAGCTGCGTCACGAGCGATTTGCGATGCTGTTGACCCTTACTTTTCGAGGGTCACAATATTGTGTGTGTACTGTGATGCAGTACTCTACAGGGGGGAGAGTCTCCGAAGTGCTTTTGAGGTTACGGTCACTGAGCACGAGAAGAACTGCCCCCTACCTAAGTGAAGGCCACCCTATATCTTTCTCTCTGCACCTGCCCTTCTTATCTCTGTGGTTGGTGTCCCTTCCTTACCCTCCCTTGCCCTCCTCTCCTAGTGTGTCGTGTCCATAAAAGCAGTGAACTGAAAAATTCTAAAAATTTAAAAAAAGGCTCTTATCAGAGCCGCCTTTTTCAGTTTAACAATAGAGCTATGAAGTGACCGTTGTAGGCCCCCTCGCTTTTTGTTTTTTAAGTCCGCAAACAGTCATGGGACACACAAAAATGGAGGGTGCAAGCAAAGCAAAACCAATGTACTTTTCGCTGGGAGTAAGTGGTGGCTCTGAAAAGAGCCTTTCGGTGGTGTTCAGTACGCTTCAAAAACTGTAGGGTGGAAAAAACGGATTGCCAAATAGGTGACTATGATTCCAAAAAAAGTTGCAATGCATGTTGTACATTGCGCAGAAAAATTTGATTGCCAGCATATGTGAGATGGACTCCATCTTTGCGAAACATGAAAGAACTGCGAAACAAAATGTTTTCATTGTGGAATGAGGACATGCCAACATCTCTTAGAAAGGCACAAACAGCCTTATTCACATTGCGCCTCGTTTTCCCCATTTGTGGGCCAAATGCAGATGAACGCAGCCACTTTTGTCTTTGTGCAATACAGGAAAAAACTATTTGGCAATTTGGAAACATGTCCATGACTTTCGCAAGTCCTTCCTTCAATGCAAATTGCAAAGAAATGCCAGAAACATGGCCTAAACTATTGCCTCCGCAATTAATGATAAGTATATCAGGATGACACTATGTCTGTAAAGTAGTGCAGCGAGGTACCAAGTCCAACCACCTCATTCCGCGCACGCCATGCCAATGCACTTCCATATGAGGAAATCCAAGATCTGCAGATAGACCGCAACTTTCTGCATGCACATTCAGCCAATGTATCCATGAGTCTTCCAAAATCCAGATAATCTGTTTTCGAGCACACAGAGCCATGGCTGTCTGGTCTCCTGTCAGGGAAAAGACATTCTGACTAAATATCTCCGTACAGAACACACCCACTGACCTTTACTGACCAATTCCTACCTTCGCATATTCTCATTTGCATGCGTCTCCACCCCAGAATCCCCGTTGGTAAAAGGTGGCGCCTGCAAACTACCGCCATGTTCGCAGACACGTACAGGAGAAGAGCGTGACAACTGTACATTTAAATATTATTCCCCTTTTCCCCTTGAAGGTGGGCTCTGAAAAAAGCCGTTGTTTTTTTTTTTTGGGCAGATGCCTTACAGACACCTGTTATTTTTCTTTTATTTTGTTATATTTTTTGTTCTTACTTTACTCCTACAACCATTACAGAACCTTCTCCAAAGCAAGCCTCAAATTCCAAAAGAACATGGCATTTCCCAAAGAAGATAATGCAACACCATCTGCTTCAAAATAAGCGGCATTACTGGGAACAATGTTCTCGTGGCTGCAGAAAAACATACCAGCATGTAACATAAAAGCACACATGCCGCGATTAATGTTACACTGCCCAATACTTTGATCAGGAAAGAAAACAGAACTATTGTCCCATTTTCCTCTAGGCAGTAACCCAGAAAAAAATTATTGTGCAGTTGGAAAGATGTTCATGACTCCTTCAACCAACTGTTCCAAATCTTTCAACAAAGTACGTGAACTCACGTAGCCCAAATGGCAAGCAGCGTAGTGCAAAAGTACCACATGAGGAGTGGTCATCGTTCGCATCTCGGTGCAAACTTGGAGAAGGGCCGCAACATTGCGATCAGTCTCAGCACTCCACACCACCTCCACTCCTCTCACATCAAAATGAAGTGCCACATGCCTACTTTCGGCATACAGCTGTAAACCTTGGACAAAAATGTCTCCAAGGACCAAAACCCTGACCCTCTGCGCTTCTGCCATCTTCAGTATACGCACCGTCTTTCGCCACAAAGGAACAATGTGAACATCTGATTGGCTGATGGCCACAGTCCCCTCTCCATGCGCGATTTGCTGTAGATACCCATATGTGATATGCCCTACCCGCGGACAAGTGTGTTAGGCGGAAACCTGTGCAGTTCCCTCTGGGACCACTGCAAAAGATTTAGGACCACAGGTGTTGCGATGAACCCACTTGGTAGCAGTCTGTACCACACAGATTCAATTGGTAGCTGTGCCTGAGCAGTCAGACTTCTCTCAAGAAAAGTTGGTCAGTATAGGGAGCATACAATATAGGGTAATTCTTCGCAGCAAAACGAGTAAACATGCAACCAGGCTTTAGTATAAAGATAGTAAGTTATTTATTGATAACAGAACGCCTACGAAAAATACTAAAGCGAATCACGGCAAATAACTCAAAATACAATTACTCTGCAAAATGGAATAAGCTCAATCCCCCGAAACACACTATCGACAACTCTAGGTTCTACGGCACCACTTATTTTCAGACAGAGGTGTATACCTCAACCCAGATGACACTCGAATATTTAGTGAGGAAGGGAGAGAAGAGAAAGGCAGGTAATGAAGTCAACACGGTTCGTACTGAAGCGGGTAAAAATGCAAGGCAAGAAAGCATTAATCACACTAGATCATACAGTTCGGCGGCCAGGCCCACTCGGTGAGAGGCAAGGTATGATGTCCTGCAAAGTCTCTACGGATGATGCATTCAAGTCTTGTTTAGCAAATTGGTTAGCGTCAGGTTGAACCAGTTCAGAACAAAGAGTGAATAAAGCTTGGAGGCAACCCAACGGAACGGGGAGGAATCAGATACCTCACACGAACCGATCGATAAGGGAAGCCAGGCGGGTACGGTACCTTGTTGTGGAAGACAGCTCCGACGGGGGCAGTTGTTCCTGGTGGTGGATGCACGACGGGTCTTGGCCAAGAGAAGAGATGCTCTCGTCGTCGAAGAGAAGATGTCCGGTGCACCACCAGGGAAGAAACCAGCCGCGGAGTGCTCCGTCACAAGGCACCACCTTTCGATCACGGTGCAGGAGTAGTGGCTATCCGGTTGCCGGGTGCTCTGCACGGGCAATTCGACCACTGCCTCCTGGGCGACCAAAAAGCACAAAGAAGAAGAAGACTGGTTGTTCCCACCAGCCAGGGAAAGAGCCTCTCCGGCAGGGAGATCTCTTCTGTCGTCGGGAGATTGTGAGACGATTCCGCAGGGCTCCACCGGAGGTGTCGTCTTCTTTAGGTCCAATGGCGACTTCCTGAAGATCCAGTCCCAAAGGCCCTGCTTTTATGCAGACGTCCCCCATTCATTCAGCCTAGCTTGTCAATCAACACATGCTAAGTGGTGAGCGGGAAGGCCCACCACCTGGGCCAATCACTTCAGAGTGCGACCTGAGTTGGCAAGGCAACTCGGTCCAGGGTGTCTAAACCCCCTCCCACACCCCTGAGGTAACCCAGACAGAATGGCGCCACCTTCGCGGGTCTCTGTCCAGAGGCCCGCCAAAAGTGGAACAAAGGGCTCAACCTTTGGTTTAGGAGTCACAGAGAAAAACACAGACGCCATTTTACAACCCGAGTTCTGGCAGAAAATACCACTCGATAAACCTATTTAAGATAAGTAGATCGGTGGTACGTTGGAGATTAACGAAAAACAGTATCAATCTTCAACAATGGGACGGATCCCATAGTGTTATGCTCGGGGTCGAACATAACAAGTAGTTTCCACTGCCACCAGCCAAAACTCGACGAGGAGGGACGGGACAGTGCCCCCTCGAGTAACAGATCCAGGAGTAATCGTATTACCCCAACTAGCACGTCCACAATAAGATGGTTGGTACTAGTTCTGTTAGCAAATTTAGGTCTAGTAAAGCCAATGGTGACTTTACATGCCCGGGGAGACAGTAGTCAGTCCCCGGGTATGGAGTCTATGGTGGGGGGACCTGCTAGGGCGCCCCCGTGTCACGACACGTAGGGTGCAGAGTGACACACATAGAAAAACTTATGAGACCCTATGGAGTAAAAGACCCCATAGCCCATCGAACACATTGACATCTCAAAGGAATTACACACATACATGTCCAAGAGTGAGAGGAAAAGGGTCACACTCTTGGCAGGATGGGAAAAACAAACTCCAGAAATCCAGCAAAGCTGCTGGGGGACTCACTAGGTTAGGAAATTCAGCCTAAACAGAGAATTCTCCCTAACACTCGCCCCCCCCAGACTAAGGGACAGGAGGATTTAATCCACTCCTGGATGAATCTCATACCTCTAGTCGATGATATACATCCTAGAGAGACCATCAGCATTTTGGTGGTGACACCCTGACCTGTGCTCAATGGTGAAATTGAACCCTTGCAGGCAGATCGACCATCTCAGTAGTTTTGGGTTTTCCCCTTTCATTTGCATTAACCATCTCAAGGGTTGGTGGTCAGTCTGAATAATAAAAGTAGAACCATACAAGTACGGTCTAAACTTCTTCAGAGCCCACACGATAGCAAAGCATTCTCTTTCGATTGTTGCCCACCTTGTTTCAGGATCCTTCAGCTTGCGGCTGATGTAGCAAACGGGGTGCTCCCTACCTTTCCCATCCAGTTGACTGAGTACGGCACCTATCCCTACATTGGAAGCGTCTGTCTGCACAATGAAGTGTTGGCGGTAATCAGGAGCTCTGAGTACTGGGGTTTGGCAAAGAGCCTTTTTCAGGTTTTCAAAAGCCTGATTGCACTCCTCGTTCCATTTAACCTTTTTAGGGAATTTGGGCGAGGAGATGACATTCAGTGGAGAAGCTATGGTCCCATAGTTCTCTATGAAATTCCTGTAATACCCGGTGAGGCCTAGGAAGGCTCTCACCTGAGTCTGAGTAGTCGGTGTTGTCCAATTTTGCACAGCTTCAATCTTACTGAGCAAAGGCCTTATTTCGCCACCGCCTACCTCATGCCCAAGGTAGACTACCTTACTCTGTCCAATTTGGCATTTACTCGCCTTTACGGTCAGATTGGCTCGTCTAAGAGCCTGCAAAACATCTCTCAGGTGGGTTACATGTTCGTCCCAGGAATTGCTGAACACTGCTATGTCATCCAAGTATGCCATGCAGAAGTCCTCCATCCCGGTTAGAACCTGGTTTACCATCCGTTGAAACGTAGCAGGTGCATTTTTTAGTCCGAAAGGCATTACCGTAAACTGGTATAAACCAACGGGGGTAGAAAATGCAGTTTTCTCCTTGGCATGGTTGGTCAGGGCTATTTGCCAATAGCCTGACGTCAAGTCAAATGTGCTGAGGAACTTGGCGGCGCCAAGTTTATCCACCAACTCATCTGTTCTTGGCAAAGGGTGGGCATCAGTCGTGGTGACTGCGTTAAGAGCTCTATAATCCACGCAGAATCTAAGTTCTTTAGATCCGGCGTTGGGTACTAACACAACTGGGCTAGACCATGGACTAGTAGAGGGCTCTATTACCCCGAGATCAAGCATCTTGCTGACCTCACCTTTGATGTGGGTTCTTACGTTTTCTGACATGCGATATCCTCTGCTTTTGACAGGCAGACAGTCACCAGTGAGTATCTCGTGCTGGCCCCAAGGGGTCAAGCCTGGTGAGAGCGAGAACAGAGAGGCAAACTGATTCAACATAGACTTGCACTCTTCTTGTTGCTCGGGTGTCAGATTGGAGGAGAGATTTACTCCTTCAATGTTTTCATCTAAAGGTAAGCCTCTGAGGAGATCCGGAAGAGCTTCACTCTCTTCTTCTTCCTCGGCCGATGCTAGAAGCAACGCTCCTACATCAGGTCGTGAGACATACGCTTTAAGTCGGTTGGTGTGAAAGACTGTCGGAGCCTCCTTGGGGTTGCCCAAGTCCACCAGATAGTTAACCTCACCGAGCTTACCCACTACTCGGTAGGGTCCCATCCATTTATCTTGCAAGGCCCTCTGCCTTGTGGGGATCATAACGAGAACAAGCTGGTTTTGAGCGAACTCAACCATGTTAGCCTTTTGATCGTGCCAGTGCTTGACCAATGCTTGTCCAGCTTTCAAGTTATCGCTTGCTTCTGTCATCAGGTGCGACATTCTCCTCCGGAGACCTATCACGTAGTCAGTCACTCTGACTGGCTTGGGGGAAGGAGCACTCTCCAACCCCTCCTTAATCAGGGCCAACGGACCTCTGACGGGATGACCATAGAGTAGTTCGAAGGGAGAGTAGCCTACTCCCTCCTGAGGGACTTCTCTATAAGCAAAAAGAAGGCATGGCAATAGAAGGTCCCACTTACGCTTAAGGGGTTCTTCTAGAGCACCTATCATGCTCTTCATGGTTCGGTTGAACCGTTCTACCAACCCATTGGTTTGTGGGTGGTAAGCCGTTGAGAATTTGTAAGTTACCCCGCAGGTTTTCCACATGGCTTTCATGTAGTGGGACATAAAATTTGACCCCCTGTCAGAGATAACTTCCTTAGGAAATCCGACCCTAGTAAAAATACCAAGGAGGGCCTTAGCCACAGCCGGAGCTGTAACAGTCCTCATAGGAATTGCCTCAGGATACCTAGTAGCATGGTCTACTACAACAAGTATAAACATGTTGCCTGAGGAGGTTGGAGGATCAAGGGGACCAACAATATCAATCCCTACTCTCTCAAATGGGACTCCCACAACGGGAAGAGGCACTAATGGTGCCACATTCTTGGACCCAACCTTACCAGAGATTTGGCAGGTATGGCAGCTTCTGCAGTGTTTTTCTACTTCGGCCCCCATTTTTGGCCAATAGAAGTAGAGTGAGAGCCTTTCCTTAGTCTTCTTGAAACTCAAGTGACCAGCCAAAGGAATCTCGTGGGCTAACTGCAAGAACTGTGGTCTGTTCTCTTGGGGTACTACAAGGCGTTTGTAGTCTCCAGGTGCAGACTCGGTTGGTTCACTATAGAAGAGGCCATCTTCCCAGTGCAACCTATGTTTCCCAGGCTCTTGCCCTTCAGCCTGAGTTTCTGCCTGACGGCGAAGACCTTCCAGAGTTGGACATTCTCTCTGTCCCTTACTGAAGTCTGCCCTGCTGGGTCCACCTTCTGCCAGTAACGACTGCAGCTCAGGATGGTCAACAGGATCCAGATCTCCAATGAGTTCCTGGCCTTCCATTAGCTCTTCTTCAGAGTCTAATTCTACCATACAGGGTTGTACTTCCCCCTCAGCCTCAGCTGGAGGTGGAGTTACGGGTGTGACGTTGGACAACCGCGGGGAAGTCCGTGTCGGCTGCATCGGAATGTGGGCTGTTGGTTTCGGTTTAGAAGTTTTAGGTTTCCCTTTTACTTCTGTGTTCCTAGAGACAGCGGCCGCCATTTCCAATGGAGCAGGAGTGATTTCTTTCTTCATCATCTCCCCGAGAGTACCGCGCAGGGTCCTCTCTCTTGCAGGTCTGGTTAGCTCCTGTAACCGTTTACTAGGAGGTCTGGGAGTATGCGATACAACTCCGAGAGTTTTCAAATCGTTACCCAACAGTACGCGTCCTGGTACCTCACTCTGTATGCTGACAGGTATCTTTACAGTCATGTCGTTACACTGGATGAGAACTGGTAATTGGGGAAGCATCTGCACAGGCCCTCCAGCTAACTTGGTGAGGCGTTTGGGTGCCTTAGCAACATCCTCAGCCTGAAAAAACGATTTATCCACCACAGTTATGCTGGCCCCAGTGTCCCTAATGGCAGGCGTCTCCTGACCATTCACCTGGACACTGTCCTTATAATACTCTTTAGTATTATCGGGGATAGAATTATAGACATCTAAATTCTGTTGTACCCACAACCCCAGAGATACTAAAGAAACGCTGGCTGAGACTCCAATGGGTTTGTCAGCTAGCAGTAGAAAGTTTCCACTTGCCATTTGGACTTCCTCCTCTGGAGCGAAGGCTAAGGAGACAAGCTGGACCCCTGAAGGTTTACCCTTACATCTGGGATCTCCTTTCACGTGATCAGTCGAGCCACAAACAAAGCATTTCCCGAATGCTTTCTGGAATGGTGGCTTGTTCTGACCTCCTTCCGGTTTGGCACCAGAAGACACACTATTCTGCTGTGGTTTTCCCGGTGGCTTACCCTTCTGGTTTTGTTTGGGGCCCTCTTTGGAATGTGAGTTATTCGAATTCTCTTTTGAGTCTTTTTTAGGCTGTTTTCCCTCGTCCTTTTTCTGAGTTGCCCCAGAATCCTTGTGAGTAGCCCTGTTGGCAACCCACAAGTCAGCAGCCTTAGCTAGAGCCCTGGAATCTAATTCCTTCGAATCAGCCAAGTGCTGTCTGAGCTCAGGAGAACAGGCATCATAAATTGACTCCAACATAAAAAGATTTTGCATACCCCCGTAAGTGTCAACTTTGTAACCCTTAATCCATCCCTCTAAGTTTTTCAACCCTTCACTCACCCAGGTAGCCCAAGGGGTACCAACATGCTTTTTGAGGGTTCTAAACCTCTTAAGATACTGGGAAGGGGTCTTCCCGAATCTAGCTATCAAAGCTAGTTTCACACTTTCGTAATCCGTCTTATCCACCTCCCCCAATTCCATTACCACATCAGTCGCAACAGGAGGAAGCCTAGAGAACAACCAGGGAAGCAACGCATTCCCGGTGATGTCCTGGAGCCCATGATTGTATTCAAACAGTTTCAACCAATCCAACACATCCAATCTCGGTTCGTACATACCCACTAATTCCTTCGGCATCCGGGGTCTTTTGGGACTGGAGCTCCTAGAGGAACCAGAGGAGAGAGAAGCATTTTCCATAGACAACTTTTTCATTTGTAACTCATGATTAAGCTCTATTTCCCTGAGTCTTAACTCAGCTTGTTTCTGCTCAGCCTGGGCGTTCATTCGTCTGAACTCGAGCTCTTGGTTTCGTTCAGCTTGAGCCAAGAACCGTTTATATTCTAATTCGAGCTTCATTTTTTCAAGTTCAAAATAAGCAGGGTTACTTGTGGGACCTGGTATGGGCCCCGTAGGCACAGTTGGTAAGGCAGGTAGAGGAGTGGGGGAGACAGTCTCGCTAGTCTCGCCGTCCTCGTCAGCCTCTTCATTGCTATCATCAGAATTACGATTCAGATCAACACCATTACTGTTATCTACAGTTGCTGGAGAGTTTGGTTCCTCTGAACCAGTACCCAGACTTTGGTTCGCCAGCAATCTCTCTATCAGTTCTAACTTCTTGCCTTTTACAGGAAGATTCTCTTGTCTACAGAGAGCTCGCAGACTCTCAGTATTTTTATCCGACAAAGACTCTTGGCTGTAAATTTCCATTGTAGACATGTTTTTTGAAAGTTGCTTTTGTAACGTTTTGTGGTTAGTCGTCCTACAGCGTCGAAAAACACTCTAAACTGTATCCTCGATACTAATCCCACCGCTGTACACCAGTGTTAGGCGGAAACCTGTGCAGTTCCCTCTGGGACCACTGCAAAAGATTTAGGACCACAGGTGTTGCGATGAACCCACTTGGTAGCAGTCTGTACCACACAGATTCAATTGGTAGCTGTGGCTGAGCAGTCAGACTTCTCTCAAGAAAAGTTGGTCAGTATAGGGAGCATACAATATAGGGTAATTCTTCGCAGCAAAACGAGTAAACACGCAACCAGGCTTTAGTATAAAGATAGTAAGTTATTTATTGATAACAGAACGTCTACGAAAAATACTAAAGCGAATCACGGCAAATAACTCAAAATACAATTACTCTGCAAAATGGAATAAGCTCAATCCCCCGAAACACACTATCGACAACTCTAGGTTCTACGGCACCACTTATTTTCAGACAGAGGTGTATACCTCAACCCAGATGACACTCGAATATTTAGTGAGGAAGGGAGAGAAGAGAAAGGCAGGTAATGAAGTCAACACGGTTCGTACTGAAGCGGGTAAAAATGCAAGGCAAGAAAGCATTAATCACACTAGATCATACAGTTCGGCGGCCAGGCCCACTCGGTGAGAGGCAAGGCACGATGTCCTGGAAAGTCTCTACGGATGATGCATTCAAGTCTTGTTTAGCAAATTGGTTAGCGTCAGGTTGAACCAGTTCAGAACAAAGAGTGAATAAAGCTTGGAGGCAACCCAACGGAACGGGGAGGAATCAGATACCTCACACGAACCGATCGATAAGGGAAGCCAGGCGGGTACGGTACCTTGTTGTGGAAGACAGCTCCGACGGGGGCAGTTGTTCCTGGTGGTGGATGCACGACGGGTCTTGGCCAAGAGAAGAGATGCTCTCGTCGTCGAAGAGAAGATGTCCGGTGCACCACCAGGGAAGAAACCAGCCGCGGAGTACTCCGTCACAAGGCACCACCTTTCGATCACGGTGCAGGAGTAGTGGCTATCCGGTTGCCGGGTGCTCTGCACGGGCAATTCGACCACTGCGTCCTGGGCGACCAAAAAGCACAAAGAAGAAGAAGACTGGTTGTTCCCACCAGCCAGGGAAAGAGCCTCTCCGGCAGGGAGATCTCTTCTGTCGTCGGGAGATTGTGAGACGATTCCGCAGGGCTCCACCGGAGGTGTCGTCGTGCAGGTCGATTCAGCGTTACCCTCGTCGGATTCTTTAGGTCCAGTGGCGACTTCCTGAAGATCCAGTCCCAAAGGCCCTGCTTTTATGCAGACGTCCCCCATTCATTCAGCCTAGCTTGTCAATCAACACATGCTAAGTGGTGAGCGGGAAGGCCCACCACCTGGGCCAATCACTTCAGAGTGCGACCTGAGTTGGCAAGGCAACTCGGTCCAGGGTGTCTAAACCCCCTCCCACACCCCTGAGGTAACCCAGACAGAATGGCGCCACCTTCGCGGGTCTCTGTCCAGAGGCCCGCCAAAAGTGTAACAAAGGGCTCAACCTTTGGTTTAGGACTCACAGAGAAAAACACAGACGCCATTTTACAACCCGAGTTCTGGCAGAAAATACCACTCGATAAACCTATTTAAGATAAGTAGATCGGTGGTACGTTGGAGATTAACGAAAAACAGTATCAATCTTCAACAATGGGACGGATCCCATAGGGTTATGCTCGGGGTCGAACATAACAAGTAGTTTCCACTGCCACCAGCCAAAACTCGACGAGGAGGGACGGGACAGTGCCCCCTCGAGTAACAGATCCAGGAGTAATCGTATTACCCCAACTAGCACGTCCACAATAAGATGGTTGGTACTAGTTCTGTTAGCAAATTTAGGTCTAGTAAAGCCAATGGTGACTTTACATGCCCGGGGAGACAGTAGTCAGTCCCCGGGTATGGAGTCTATGGTGGGGGGACCTGCTAGGGCGCCCCCGTGTCACGACACGTAGGGTGCAGAGTGACACACATAGAAAAACTTATGAGACCCTATGGAGTAAAAGACCCCATAGCCCATCGAACACATTGACATCTCAAAGGAATTACACACATACATGTCCAAGAGTGCGAGGAAAAGGGTCACACTCTTGGCAGGATGGGAAAAACAAACTCCAGAAATCCAGCAAAGCTGCTGGGGGACTCACTAGGTTAGGAAATTCAGCCTAAACAGAGAATTCTCCCTAACAAAGTGGTGCCTACGTGCGGTACGTAACTCTTAGCCACTCCTTTTACCTTTTCCACATCACTCGCGATTCCATTTCCTCATTGGGCACAGCTAAGCAGTCACACAACCATCCACCAATCACATTAACCATCCCTACATCTAACTCCGTCATAAAAATGTTGCACTTCAAATATACTATTGATCACTGTGAATGCAAGTCGCATATCATTGCAAAGCACCTACTTCAAAAACTACTGTGCAAGTGTGGCGGATTTATACGTACAGCTCGATCCATGCGCATATGCATATGTATCAACTACACTACAGGTATGCATATTTTACTCAGGGAACATGTGCAACCCTTATGATTTCATTTAAACAAATTATTACCACTAAATCTGCATAGGCAATACATACCAACGGTCGTCCTTTAAGTACAAGATGTCCGCTTTTTCTTTGACAAACCGCACTGCTTCTTACTGTCTCCCGCATAACTTATCCATACGTTAGAACCCTCCCTTTTTAGTGGGAAACTCGATTTTCCATTAGAAAATGGCACAATTTTTTTACTGTGTACCGTCTACATAAATGCTACTTCCAAAGCGATCGTATGAGAAAAAGTGAACGCGCCCGATTGCTGTGGTGACATTTCCCTTCGAGGGTCTCCCAATTTTTCTAAATCGTACTTATAATGTGAAAGTACAAAATGTTTCCTCATTTACTATAATGACCTATCGCTTACACACCTCTCTGCTATAGATAACACAGCTTAAAAGAAACAAGACATTTTCGTAACCTAAAAGGTGTACGCATTTCTGAAGCACATGCAACTGACATACTGCAAGTAACATAGAGAGGCAGCACATAGAGAAGTGAAATGCACACATGCACTGTGTTCAAATGTCAAAGAAGAATACTGCGACGAGAAATACAAAATTAACGTGTACTGTAACATCACAGCTTTAAACACACAAAGTTACTAACTTCTTCCTTTACAATCGCAGTGAAGACTACTCTCCTGAAAATCAACAGCATCTACACTGCAAACAACATATCCGAAGAGACCTGGTCATTCTGCAAAAAAAAGTAAGTACAGTACGACCTTTATATTCTAACTATTCCTCAAACAGACTGTGTGGGTTATGTATTTAATTTCTGCACCAAAGACAACAGGGATTTCTGAAAAATTCTACCCACAAATCGCCATTTACTAAACAAAGAATAACAGGCAGAATGACTCACAAATCCCTGTATGTTTAGAACTCAAATAACATACAGATCTCTTAGAATGTTAGTACTAGAAAACAAATAGCTGTTTCAATTTTATGCCACTACGTTCACTATTAATGCTTCTCCTCACCACTAGCCCATTTTCTACTCTCATCTGAAGCACATTGTAGTATTATGTAAACAGAAATGTAGACTTCCAAAATCATTTTAAGAGGCCAATGCACATTCACACACCACCACAAAGTGCTTGCCCATTCAAACTCATGCACGCAAGCACACAGCACACATACATTGTACAACAGACCAAACCATGGATTTTTTTTTCAACAGACCCCAAAAAATGCCTACCAAAAAGCAAGTTTGTAGAAAGGAACGCAGAAGTAGCGCAAATAAAAATAAAAGTTTCCAACCTAAGCATCCATCTGTAGCAGAGTTTGTAGAGAACGTTGGAACAAAACGGCTAATACATTCGTTTACCAAAACAAAGCAAGCCTCAACTACAGAAACTTTACCTCCTCCAACAAAATGTGGCACGAAGCACAAAACTCTTCACAAAAAATCGGCTACCAGTACCGCTAACAATGCTCCTATTAATCCTGATATATTAACAAGAACCTATAGTAAAAAAAATATTTTAGCAAAAATGTTTCACCACAGAGTCCTTAAGAATCTAATAAGAAGAGGACTGAAATCATCCTCATCGCCTTAAAACCTACCGTAGAAAAATAATCCTACAAGTTCTCGTGGACACTGCAATCATTCTCAAAAGGAAGTTGTTTATATTGGTGTTAAATAGAATGAAACCACTAACAAAACTAAGTACCAAACTGCAAAAGAAACTTATCCATAAACGGAATGTGAACAAAAATAACTTCTTACATGTTTGTGGAGGTGAATGGAGTCACACAACAACCACAAAACCATATTTTACTGAAGAAGCATACAAACAAAATCAAACAAACACAATTGCCATCCATAGCAGTGGATGAGGATATGAAAATATCAATAATACCATCATGGAACAAGAAACACTGCTTAGAAATGTATGCCCTGAAAACTCAGAATTACCTCTCGATTCAACTGAATCAGACCGTCCAGTATACAAATGGCCGTGCACGTCAATGTGTGCCATTCCTAACAAATCTTTTAAATCTTTACGTCAGTTCCTCAATCAGTATGTGAAAGGTAAAGACAAAATTGAAAGGAAAGTGCTGCAAAATATGGATACCTGTCCAGTGCGCAAATACACAGGACTACAAGGACATTCATTAGCCTGCATTTCTGGACCTATTTGCAAAAGCACCTTCCATGATATCAAAAGGATATCAATACATCATTCAAATGTAAGAAATCTAGTGAATAAAATATACAATGCTAAAAGTCCAGCTTCAGAATTAGCCAATTTAAATAAGACTCTTCTGCATGGTACACCCAAGTATCTACAAGAATAAATTGACTGAATCCAGAGAAAATATTTTGGAAGTGAAAGTCACTTACAAAATGCAATAGTTTTAGAAGTGACCACCAACATTTCTGCACATAGCAACCTTCTATTACACACATACAAAAAAGAAATACTAAAATTTAAAAGTGCATCGACTGAAATACCAAACCATGTGTATGTGTGTGTGTTGCCGCAGAACTTTTTACAAAAGGAACACAAAAAATGTAGACATAGCATACAAAATAGAAGACAATGAACATTCCAAATGGTTTGAATTAGCTCTCTACCTTTTAGCCGAAAACAAATATGAAATAAGTGAAACCCTAATATGTTGTAGTTACTGCACTACAAAACTAGACAACAATCAAAGTGCTTCACGTGCTATAACAAATAATTTGGAATTGTTCCCACTACCAAAAACCTTGCAACAACTCAATTTGTATGAGAGCATCATAATTCAAACAGTTCATCCATTTCAAGCAATTATACGCCTTCACCCAAAAACAACATAATTACCTCCCTCTGAATTGGTGAAAGGCATTTGTGGCAAAGTAGTTTGTTTGCCATTAGATCTTACATGAAATGTACACAAACTAAGAGTGCAACGTTCAATAGAACATTCTTTAATTGTGTTGGTAATTGGTGTACCAACCGAAGGAAAAAAAAATGTCAACAACTGGTGGACTTACATAAAGTTAGACAGGCCTTGCAATATCTAAAAGACAATAATGAATACTACAAGGAAATAAATATTGAAGAAAGGTTAAGGGAAACAACTGAAATAATTGAACAGTCAGCAGAAACTGGACAATTTGAACTTCTGGATCCTGCTGCAGTATCCACTCTTTTGGACCAGTACACAATTCATCCATTGCATTCCAATGAAAGCATAGATGATGCACTAGAAACTTACCAAATGCGACAAACCAAAGGTTCACCAATGAGCATATGGGAAAAAAGTATAGAAGCACATGCTTTTGCACTGCTATTTCCTACTGGCAAAGGTGGAAGGTACGATGATGGACCCACTCAGATTACGGCATCAGAATACCTCTCATTACGAATGTATTCACAAGATCCCAGGTTTAGACAAAATGTGGAATACATATGCCACCTACTCTTTGAAAGTGAACTAGCAACCCTATGTTACGGAGTTGCACACATTTTGAAATCTGGAACCCACTTTTAAAATATGTCAGCTACACAATTAATACAAAAAGTACAAAAAAAAGATGACGGTTTACAGTCAAGTATATCAAATTTGTTTGCAAATATGTGTGGTACAAAAGAATAATGGTTCCGACGGCACGGAGAGGTGTGGTTTATTATCAGAAACCTTAGACCAACCAACTTGGTTTTTTGCACTAAATTGTACGGAATGTGCATGCGAAGATTTACATGACTTCCTACGCATATCAAACAACAACAAAACCAACATACATTTATTAACACATGGAGAACTTTGCTCTCTAGATCCAGTTAATGTGTCAAGATATTTCCATCATCGTTTCATTGCTATGCTACACTTTATTTGCAATAAAACTGTTCCTCTCCTCGGAGAAGTGCAGCACTTTTTTTGGAGAAAAGAATACCAAACGAGAGGAGCACTACATAATCACATGCTTTTCTGGATCAAAGGTGCACCTAAATTTGGTCAGGACACTGATGCCACTGTTTTGCAGTTCATCCAAAAATATGTCACTTGTGAAATCCCTTCACAACGGACACATAGTGACCTGCACGGGGAGATTTCACAATTTCAAAGACACAAATGTGGCAAATATTGTTGCCGCAAATACAATAACAAAAGGAAATACTACACCAAATGCCGGTTTGGTTTCCCTAGACCAGTTACAGAAACAGGTGAAGTGAACAACTTCATGTCTTCAGTTCGACATAGTGTAAAAGGTAAATCACCTAAGAACACGTACTACATACAAAGAACCGAAGAATGTAACTATATCAATGATTACAATGCAATCATTGCCTTCTTATGGAATGCAAACATAGATGTGGAGTACATTGCAAACAATTCCACTGCTGTTGCACGATATGTTACAGCCAACTTAAAAAAAGCTGAAAAAACAGAGCTTCAAGACCTCTGGGATGACTTATCATCAGACAAAACACTATCTCAGAAATTGTACAGCCTAGGCATAAAAATGCTCTCTCATAGGGAATGTGGCACCTATGAAGCAGCAGATTGTTTAACTGGTACTGCTTTGTACGGAAAATCAGACAACATAGTATGGTTAAGCCTTGGTCCTGCTAAATCTAGAAAAAGTGTTCTGAAATCATATGAGGACATAGAAACAATTGCCAGAAATGATCCAAACAGCCAAGACATTTTAAAAAACAATTTACTGGACACATACTATCCAAACAGGAGTAGCACTTTGGAAAGCATGTGTCTATACCACGAAGCTCAAAATTTTGGATACAAAAATAATATAAAATCCGATGAAAGCAAAGGCAGATATACAGTCAAAGATTGTGAAGGCAGCTTAGTGAAACTTACATAACGAAGCTTAATTAATCATGTTATATTGTCATTAAAAACTCCTCAACAGAAAGAACTTTATTACATGTCTCTACTACAACTTTTTAAACCATGGAGAAAAGAGGAAGAGATACTAGATAACTATGACTGCTATTAAGATGCTTTCAAAGCAAAGGAAAGTACTATCACCAATGTGAACTTCACGCAGTACAAAGCAATGTTGCACAATGAACAGCAACACAAAGAAGAACTTCAGGCCCAACTAGATAAGGACTCTTCCGACAGTAGTCAACCTTCTGTAACAGGAAGTCAAGAATCACTAGGACAGCCACTAATAGCAAATGAGGCAGAACTATCTATGACAGAAGTGGAAAACACCATGTGTCAGTATCAAGAAAATATAGAAGACTTAACTGTACAACAAACAAAAATTAACAAAGAGCAGCACACCATTTTTGAAGACGTAACATAACAGATTGCACATGGTGTACAACACGAAAATAAAGAATGTACCTGCCAAAATTACAAACCAATACTGCTGTACGTCAGTGGTGAAGCTGGATCAGGGAAAACATTCTTAATCAAAATCATCAGCAAGTTCCTTCAGCAATTGACAAACAACAAACTATCAGCTGTTGTAACTGCCCCCACAGGTTTAGCTGCCTACAACATAGGCGGTGTCACTTTACACCGATTACTACTTCGTCCAGTAGAACACCAAAACAAATTAGACTACTACAAACTTTCTGCAGAAGCTTCAATGGAACTACGCAGAGTATTAAAAAAATGAACATGCTACTAATAGATGAAGTGAACATGGTCTCCAACCTACTGTTGCCTTTGATTCACCTCCGATTGCAAGAAGTACTTAAAACAAACTACGAAGAACTCTTTGCAGGGAAACACATTATCGTTTTCGGAGATCTTCTACAATTGACACCAGTGAAAGGGGAACCTATTTTTAAAACCGTAGGACACAAACTCTGCCGTAAAACTGTTGGCAGCATAGGAAATGTCAACCTTTGGCAACATTTCCAATACAGAGAATTAACAGAAAACATGCGGCAATCTACAGATCTCACTTATGCCAACATCCTAAAAAGTATTAGAGTTGGTGTACTATCTCAGGAAGCCCAAGCAATATTGAAAAACCGGCACATTCATGCACTTTACGGCGATAATGCATGTGCTACTGATGTTATGCAACAAATAGCGCAAGCAAATGGCAATTGTATGGCCATAATGCCAACTCTTGCAAGCTGTGTCAAATTCAATGAAACAATGTTAAATAAAGAAATGCAATCAATAATTAAAATTTGCGCCACAGACAAATTAGACGTACATGATATGACACTACCGATGTGTGAGCAAGCCACAACAAGACTAAGTAGTTTAGAAAATTCAATATCCAACACAGCTGGGTTGGAAAAAATATTAAAATTATCCTTAAATTGTAGAGTAATGCTGAAACGTAACCTTGACGTGGAGCAAGGGCTAGTTAATGGGGCACTGGGTACAGTTGTTGGCTTTCAATCATCATACCCACGTGACAGCAACATTCAGTTTGTCAATATTCGCTTTGACAAACTTTCAGAAGTGAAAAGAATAGGGCGCTCAACTGCTCGATTCCTTCTATTCAAAGACATGTAGGTACGTAGAGAACAATTTTCTCTAACTCTTGCATATGCAGTCACCATTCACAAATCCCAAGGTCTTACCCTAGACAAAGCATTAATAGATATAAGAAACACAGTCTTTAAGGAAGGCAAGAACTACGTAGCACTATCACGCTTACATACAATTGACGGTCTATTTCTAATCAACTTTGAGGCAAATAAAGTGACCGCTGATATTTGTTGCATCTTGTAATACAATAGACTGCGTTCACTGTACACCCCCATCTGAAACAATATCCTGTTCCAGAAAAATGTAAACGTGGTAAAAGAAAAGTAATTCAATTAGAAATGCAACAGAATCTGATAGCAAATCCTTCAAAGAAAACAAAACAAGGAAAAGGTTCATCAATAACCACAAGCAAAGAAGAACCTATTAGGGAAAGTAAACCAGGTACTTCTTCAAAGAAGGAAGAGAAACTCTGAAAAAAGCACTCTGAAACGGAACCAGCTGGTCCATTCAAATTTTCAAATGAAAGTGGTGTAAGTTGCAATGCAAATGTAGCAATGAATATTTTATTTCAATTGCCACCAATGGTAAACAATATTTACTTACACAGTACAGACCAATTGTGTTTGCAAATGTTAGTCCTTCATAGAAACGCAACAAACAATCCTAACAACACATACAGTGTTCATGGAATAAGACAAGAATTGGACTACTGTGCTGGAATGGTGAGATTCACTATAAACACACAGGAAGATCCACAAGAATTTCTAATGTACTTACTACAAGTACAGGAAAACAAAAGCATACCTACAAATGAAATCTTACAGATTTTATACATGTGTAAACATACATGCACTCTCTGTAGCAATGTCATACAGGAACAAATCCCAAATGAGCGATTTGTGTATGTATCCATACCTAATTGTGAATCCATTCCATTTCAGCAACTGGTACAGAATGCAAACCATGCCAGATTATGTACTATGTGCAATACAGACAATCGCTCCACCTTACTGATACAAACTCAGAGTAAGTACATAATACTTATGCTGCTATGTTATAATGCAGATGGTACCAAAAACAACAGCAAGCTGACCGGATTCACACACGGTCAAGTGTCACTGGGAAAGAAAACCTTTACAACAGTAGGTATAATCTACCATGCAGGAGCAACAACCAATGCAGGTCACTACACTGCATATATTAAGAAGAAATGTGGATCGGTGGAATGCAATGATAGCACCATTACTCTAGAGCAGAGATTGCCAGCTAATCTTACAAATGCATATTTAATCTTCTTAAAGACAAAATTTAATGACTAATGTTTACTTCAACATGACCAAAAAAATGAAGTGAAAGCCTACATGCAGTTAGAATACGCCAACAGGTATCTAACTGCCCAAGAGTGTATAACAACAACACAGATAAATGAATAGCACAGAAGCATAACAACAAATGCACAGTTAGAATACGCCAACAGGTATCTAACTGCTGTTAAAAATAGCAACAAGACAACAACCATAACATAAATCAGAAAGAACAAGGAAACACTCAAAGAAAGCAAAGGAATAGATTGTAGCATAGCAAATGGATTTTTTTCTCCCAGACCCAAGGATTTCAAAAACAAACACCGAAACTGAGCACAATGCACAGTACACTGGTTTGTAAACTAAGTATGAGGGTAAAAAAAAAGCGAAACTGTTGTTTATACAATGTAAGAAGGCTTCATAAAATGCAAACACTATCATGCTTTTTTCTTTTATCACAGAAATTAAAAAAGGCTAGGTGCACCAAGTACTCCAGTCATGTAAAACATATGTGGATTCTGCACAAATTAAACAGTAAGTATAATTATAGACATTTCATACATATACGAATCAACACGGCTAATCTATAGCAGTAATATGGTACAGTGACTATAGGCTGGACCTAGCATCTTTTATTTATAAACCACCACCTACGCCCTACGGGCAAGCAACCCACACTATAGGTCCTACCCACAAACATCACTATATATCAAAACCATGGTGTTTCTAATTTCACTACTTTTAAGGTTAGTTTTGCGTGCATGGTCTGCAGCCATACAACAAAGACACTAGAACATGCACACAAACACACCACCACACCACGGCCATGTTCCCTTATACCCTCACTCCTTATCACTGCAGACTTGGGTGCATGGCTTTTAGCCATGCACCCAAGACTCTGGGTCCTGGCCAGAAACAGCAAAGCATATCGCAACCATTGTGCCTTCTAATTTCACTACTTATCAAGTTGGTTTTGATAATGGTCATGCTCCCAAAACGCTACGCCCTCCCCACAACCACCTGACTGATGTTTCATAGTACGAGTGTACCTATGCCTGTTATATACTGTAGTAGTTGTGGTCACAAGCTACAGACTTGGGTGTAAGGCCATAGATTTTTTAATGTATGGGTATGCAGTGTATGAAATCCATAGTGGCTTACAACTGCAGTGCTTATAACTTTGTTTTTGGGTGCAGGGCCTTTGGGCATGCACCAAACACTCTAAATCCTCGCCACAACTACCACACCCTATCAAGGCCATTGTGGCTTGTAACAACACTTCGGCCATGCAGCCGAGTCTCTACACACTCTCCACAACCATTTGACCCATAAGCAATACTACAATTGTATCAATTTCTATAATATGCTGTGGTGGTTGTGGCCAGGGCCTAGAGTCTTGGAAGTATGGCCTACGGCCTACGGCCATGCATCCAAGACTCTACGCCCTGGCCACAATCACCGCAGCATATAACACCCATGGTCGCTTACACATGAGTGACACACCCATACAATGAAACATTATAACTGTAGCATGTACTCAATTTGTACCCAGGACCCTAGGCCCTGCCAACACCTACCAGATTCATAATCGAATGTGTGGCTGAGATATATGTACCGCACTATGTAAAATCCATGTTGGTTTATAACTTTAGAGTTGACAAGTGTGTTCTCTGGTGCATGGTCTTCGGCAATGCACCAAAGACTGGAGATCCTCCCCCCAACCACCTGAGTGATGTGCGGTAGTAGAGGTGCAGCGATAGTTGTAGTATGCTTCAGTGGTTCTGGCCAGAGGCTAGACTCCTACCTGTATATCCATACATATTACAATTTATGGGTGTGCAGTGGCTTATACCTCCTGTGCTTTGTTCTTAGGTGCATGGCCTGCGGCCATGCAGCCAAGACTGTACAAACTCCCCACAACCATCTAATCGATAATCAATACTGCAGGTGTATCCATGGTTGTGACATGCTGCTGTGGTTGTGGCCAGGGGCTACAGTCTTGAAAGTATGGCCATGCATCCAAGACTCTAGGCCCTGGCCACAACCACCGCAGCATGTCACACCTATGGCGGCGTATGAATCAATAGCACACCCATAGGAACAAATAATGTAATAACTACATGTACTCAATTGCAATGTTCGCTAACACCACGCGTGTTCTTACAACAGTTTCAAGGTGCCTGTGCGCAGTACGAACTGAAATAATACCCCTATTAAAACCCTCATTTTGTGTACACACAAACATTCCGAACAAGGCGTGCATAGAGAATACAATATTAACACCTACCGCCTCAACAAATACATTTTTTCACCCATCTCTTACAGTGTGAACCACCCCAAGCACTATGACTCAGCAAAATAGGTTTCGAAATAGCATGTGCCGTTGGTCGGCGCTGCGCTGTCGGCGGATCCAAGATGTCGGGCGCATCCAAACAATCTGACGCAGAACACGTCTCACTGCAGCCAATCGGCAGCGACGTCACATGTCCGCGGTCATAACGCCAGCCCCTTAGCCAATCGGTATCTTGTCCACAGAGCGAACAGGGAAGTGTGACCGCGGAGCGGACATAGATATCACTAATTTTTTAGACCTACTTTTTGGTCGTTTTAAATAAAAGTACTGCACGGATTGTCACCAAATTTACAAAAGCATGCTTTCGAGACCAACCCCCTGCCCCTGCCACAAATTTGGTGAAAATCCGTCCAGCTGTTTGGCCTGAAGCCGTGTGCAAAGTTTTTCCCCCATTCAGTCTATGGGAAAAAAAGACATTTTTTTATAACTTTTCCCCTCCTAGACGAATCCTCACCAAACTTTGCACGAAAATACAGAGTGGCCCATACAAGTTTTCTGCAAAGTTTGGTGAGGATTCGTCCAGGGGGAGCTGAGTTATAGGCCGCTCGAATAGTGCTCTTCCTCAGGAAACAGCAACTTAACCATAACTACACAGCTCTGGCTGTGTAATAGATAGAACATTGATTGGATACTCCTTCAGTTTGGACTCGTGTACTCCTGTTGTTTGGATTGCTATAGTTATCACATTCACACCACTCTTAAGAGTATAGGCTGCCCTTGGCCCACGTTACCACAAAAGGCAGTGCTGTTTCCCCTTTATGACTGGGATCACTGTTGGTTTATAGTAGTGTGAGCGTTGAGTAGGTGGTTTAGCACCCTCACGTCCTTCTACTCCTGCGGAGCGGTACTCATTCCATCACACCTCCATTGTCTTATTCTGTAATGCTAGTCAGTGGTTCTTCCCATTTCTATGTTTCCAATTGTAACCTCTTGACTCTTGCGAGTTCCTTATAGGTTTTCCGAATAACAGAACATGTAGCTCATTGCCCTAACGTTAGCCTGGTCCAGCTGTTTCAATTTCACAATTTAAGATTTAAGAGCTCTACATTCCTTGTCTACTATGGTTTGGGCATAAAATTGACAACTTTATTTTCCCAAATGAACATATAAAAAACATAAATTGTCTCCATTAGTCCACTAAAGCTTTTCATTATAATCTCTGGTAGACAGTCATCTGACACGAGGATTATTTTTAAATATACATCAATTTCTAAATACATTTCTGCCATTATTTTGTCAAACTGCCTTGAAGTGAACTTTAACGCATGCCTTTTATTTGATAGCCCCTCTGGGAATTACATATAGGACCGTGAGTGAAGTAGCTCCTGGAAGCTACAAGGCACATTTTCTGGAGAATGCCTGCTTTCGATTGCTGCTATTATGCACACTGTATGAGAAACACATTTTCTTGTGACCTATAAAGTCATGTTTTGGTGTAAACACATAGCATGTTTCACAACTTGCAGACGGCCCTTCAAAACCTTCACAGTGCAAAGCTGATGACTGTTCAATAACATGCAAAACGTGGACCAACTTACCAAAATGCTTTCTTATACATATTGCATATGGAAGGGTCAGACAATACAGACAAACAGTTGTTTTCAATAGGTTGGTATCGGTTTTACTCTGTCAGTGGAGATGTGCATGGCGATATTTGGAAAGCCAGTCTCAATCACATCAGCCATTCTTACTTGTCTCATTCACGTTTGGCATTCTGCAATCTAGGTTCCCCCTGCTGTGATCGTTCAGTTGATCCCTGTAGAGGTATAGCAGCAGTTACCACATTACTGAAGAATGCACGATGCGTGGCATGTCCTGCCCTGCGCCCCAAAGCATGATCCCACTGCCTAGGGCTAAGGCCTTGAACTGCCAAACTCTGGTCACACAAAGCATTCCTAACTGCCATACACGTATCCCAGTCATAGCCTGTCACCTTGCGTGCGGATTGGCTGTTCGACGTCCATTAGAAGGTCAGGGGAATGCTCTTGAGGGGGAAAGATCATAACCATTGAATGGCTGCGTACAGCCATTCGATTTACGAAATATTGTTGTGTCTTTGGAAGAAAATCAAAGTTCTATGATGAGCACCAGTTGCATAAAATACAGTAATGAAATGAATCTTAAGAATCTACAGTGGAATGGTGGTTTTCCGTTCTAATCTCGCCCAGGCGTCCTTGAAACGCAAACTCGTACTGAGCACATTACATTTGGGCAACCTAACTAAGTTTGCAGAAAAAAAATAACCCCAAAAAGTTGTGAAAGGATGGAACATCTTGCATGCACATAAAACCACATTCATAATGTCAACATTTTGCTGCAAATCAATCGCATCTTGCATCGTGACGCAAAGCTCATGTGGTAGGAACAATTCTTTCCAAAAAACAGTCCATCACTTCAGACACGAATTTCCCTCTGCATTTTAAGTACTGCTCCTCCTATGAAAATAATTAACATGAGTTATTACAACAGGCTGATGCGACACATATGGATGTTGTATAAGGATCAGCTCCCATGTCTACACCACTTTACCAGTTGAGAATGCTCTTGTGTAGTTGGACTGTCAGTGAATTAAAAACATAGCTTTCAGAGCGCAGTGACAACAGCCTTTGATGAGGAATGTTTTAAATGTATTCTAACGTTTCATTAATTTGACCAAGGCACTGCGATAACAGGTATTCTATTAGACGAGACATCTAGCAGGCCATGTCTGCAGAGTAAACATGAAATTCCGTGGAAATGAAACAGAAGGGCTGTTATGACAGTTTCACTGAAATGTCAAATGTTTAAAGGGCACAATGCGCGCCAGTTTCATGGAGCGTCCAAGCCAAATGGCGAGGATCAAGTGGAGATCTTGTACCTGGTCCTGCGCATACTGTACAGAACCCCCTATGTGTTTGTGTCAAGATTAAAAAAAGCTCTTTTTAAAGGCTGTGCATGCTTGATTTTTTTGATTTAATGATCGGGAAAGTGCCAATGAACAGAGTGTCCGAGACAGAGGTTAAGACTAAAACCGATCAGCAATGCAAGCGCGTGTCTTGCCACGCATAAACCTCTGGAATACTGACAGGGCCTGATTTACAGAAATATGCGCAAGTGTAGTGCTAAAAAGTTAGCGGGTGCATTAGGACTGCATGGCGCAAACGCATCGAGGGAGTAGGGAATTTACAGAAACAAGCGCAAGCAGGGACCAACAGTGCAAATTCTGTAGGATTGCACCCGACACACCTATTACATCTGCCTAGTGCAAAAAAAGGAGCCATCAAAACTGAACGATTTGCACACATTTCGACCTGTGATACCAGATGAAGTTGAAAAACTAAAAATAGCATGGCGAGTACAATCAATGACCCCCGGGACCCATACCCAGCACCCATGCACGTCCAAGCCACTTGTCAAATTGGCTGTCACCAGCATCACCCACCAGTGGGGGCACACTGGTGGATGAGAACTGTCCACCCCTGCTAGCTAGTGTGTGGTGCAGCATATGGATGGCTCACCATAACCTGTATGTGTGCAACATGAAGGCAGGAAGCCAACACTCCAACCAGGCATGTGTTACCCCAGTGCATGCACAGCCATATTTAACTGAGGAGAGACTGATTCACAGGTGAGGCTCAAATCTGTGGTCCATGTATGCGCATGCCCCTGGCAGGGCTACCAGGGGAACAGCCTGATGTGCACTGTGAGGTGGACCATGCCACACTCTGCTACCAGTCCATACCACTGGGCACTCACCAAGCCCAACAAATCATCCAGAGTTGAATGTGAGTCACAACTAAGCACATCGACTGGACGCACCGGCAAGGAGAATACATGGAGGGCCAGACTGTGGCCATGGACAGGGCCACAACAGGCAGTCTCACTCATGCACTGTACCCCACAAGAATACTGCCAATTGGCCAAATACAGAATCAAAGGCATGCCAGTTCCCAGCACAATATCCCCAAAACCCAACCAGAAGTCGCACCACCTCCTGTGTGCACCCACAACACCCAACTGTCACCTGTCCATGGACATTGAGCAAACCACATCTAAAGCACAACCTGTATGCGTCCCCTTGAAAATGAGTGCCCACAGTCACTGATGCAACTTGTACTACCCACCACCAAAATCACTGACGTTTACACCGTATGTCCGTACCAACTACTGGGCCACCATAACACCCCTCCTGAGCAAAATCACACCACATGACCTGCATCAACAAATATTTGTGATGTCCACGACCCAAGGCCATGTGCACAGCCACTTCAATGTGATGTCACACCATCCCTTGAAGTGTGAGGGATCATTGTGACATCACACCCTCAATCATCCTAGTACACTGGTTGTCCAGATACAAATACTACACAGACGGCCACAACAAGATGTACCCCATGGAGAAACAATTGCCACATACATTGGAGGCACACGTGGTGCTGCTGACACACACAGACCCCCAAGCACATGCACAGCCACAAACAACCCTACGCACACACCAATCAGACGTACAGATGTGTGATTGCCGTCTGGTGAGTAAGACATGCATCAGCAGCCATGTTGTGTGAAAATAATCCAACACTGCCCTAAACTACAAATCCGGCCGTACATACATCCTCAATACATGTGCTTGCATCACGGTGACCATCACTGGGATCATGAAAATCACAAGGTAACACAACCACACACAACACACCTGTGACACCCATGCGCCACACGCACAGCCTTGGCAATTGCAATGCAACCCATGAGAGAACAAACACATATGAGTAGTGTGGTCATATCCATCAACCACATCACATGCAAGCATGCATCTACAGTGTGACATCCATGCACACAAGGTGCAATCATCATCACCACACATAGCCAAACATAGACCTGTTCAGGCAACACACATGGATACATGACTATTACACAAATACATATCACAATCAGAAGCGCATGCATCAATCACATGCACAGACTGAGATGGCCACAATGAATACATTGGGCCTCATTACGACCCAGGCGGTAAGTTACCGCCTGGGCCGTGACTTTACCACCATGGCGTAAACTATGTTTACGCCATGGTGGTTGGCGGACTTACCGCCCCATTCCGAGGTTGGCGGGGCGGTAAGTCCCCAATCCCCATTTACCCTTCCCCATTCCCATTTTTGCCCCATAGGGCATAATGGGAGTGGGGAAGGCGTTAATTACGCCACCGTAAATTACGGTGGCGTAATTAACATCAAGGTCCCTTAGCGCCATGGATTTTAACACAGGTGTTAAAACCTCCATGGCGCTAAGGGACCTAGGAATCAGGTGGTAAGGGTCGGCGCTGTTTACGCCGCCGTAAACCCCTTACCGCCTGAGTCGTAATGAGGCCCATATTCACAATTAGAAATACCATGGCGCATGTCTGTGATCATGACACCTGCTTACAGCATACATTTTGCATGCTGGCAAAGTGCACACATAAGGCTAAATCCCATGTGCCACATGATGATGTGGCTTGCACCCTCAAACACAGAGCAGTGTCACATGATGTACAAAAGATGACTGCACACACACACACACGTGATGTAGAAATTGAATCACCAAAATGATTTCATAGGAAGGATGACATGAATGAAATAGACCAACAAACTCAACTGTTTTGTATTGCAAATGCAACAAAAAAGATGGGACAAATCATCAAAAATGAATTCACGGGAATTCCCCGTCATGAAACAACAATGATGCAAACAACAACAACAAAATATGAAAAACTGTCCCTGCTGTAGTCCAAACCCTGGCAACTCATGCTCCAATGCCACATTGGAGTCTGCCTCCACCTGCCTCAGGTGTGCCTCTGTGCTCTCCCTGAGGGCATGCAGGGCCTCACAGGTGGACTGCTCAATTGCCTGGGCAGCCCTCGTGCTCTCCACCAGAAGCTCTGCACCTATTCCCTCCAGCCGTGCATGTGACGCAGCCCTGGCGCCTTCTGTCCTAATGTTGCTGCATGCGCTCCATTTGGGCTGTGGATGCCACATGGATGTATTGCCTTGCAACGTTCCTCTACTGCCAGGCCAAGAATGACTGCTGCGTCCTCCGTCCAAGAAGGCACCGGTGCTCCTGCCTCTGCTGCCGCAACTGCTCCTGGTGCCTGGCAGCCTGTCTCTGGCGTTTGGCCTCCCTCCGTAGAGACAACTGAATCCTGGAGGGTAACACATGGACAGCACTTACCACAAGTGCCATGTCCTCTTGCACCCCTGATGCTGGCAGGCAGACATACCCATGCCCGGTCCCACTGGAATGCCCTATATGTCCACTTGCAGCCCCACTGAGCGTGAGACCGGCCCCAGACCAGCAAACATGTGTAAGTGGGCAGAGGCGCTGGTGGGTGGTGGCAACATGGAAGCCACTCCTCCGGATGCCTGGGTCACAGTTGCTGCTCAGGAGGTGGGAGTCCCCCGTGGTGCATGGACCATGCGCACCAGAGCCAGCTGTGCACCAGCCATTTGCGAAATCATGTGGCACTGCCCGTGATGGTTTACAAGTTGGCCACGGACCACATCCAGGGACTCCAGTGCAGCCACCTGTCGTACATGCCCTGAACTCAGCATGAGCACCACGGTATCCCTAATCACATCCCTGGCATTCACAGCAAGGACAGTCTGTGTGAATGCTTCCACACACGTAATCAGCCCTGTCGATGATGGTCCAGGGACACTGTGTATAGTGCAATCAAACAACGTGTCCTGCACAACGTCCTGTTGCAGGCCCATGTCCCCATCCTGCACATCGTATGATGCCCCCCCACCAGCCATCATGTCCAGTAACACTACTGCGCCCTACACCTCCCCCGCACTGGAACCTTGCACCACAGATGGAAACTCTGTTGCAACTGGCCTGATCGCGGGCGTGTCAGAATGCACATGCACCTCTACCTCAGAGGACTCACCCTCCAGATCTACGGCAACCTTCCTCATGGCTCCCCAGCACCATCAGAGGATGTACCCTCATCAGCCACCGCTCCCTCAGATGATTTAGATGAAGGGATCCGTTGCCGTGGCCTACGCATCAGCCTCAAATGTCTCGGCCTTGATACAGTCTCTTTCTCCGTGCTGGTATCCACACCTGCATGTGACACCAGATGGCAAGGGAGAGAGGAGGCGCAGTTCAGCATGTGTGTACACATGGGCATGTCCAAAGTGCTGCATGGTAGCATGCCGCCATCGCACATAGAAATGGCACGGAACAATCACAACACGACTGCAACTGTCCACCCTGAACAGATGGACAGGTGAGCATGTAATAGAAGATGCCAACCAGCTCCCAAATTCATGCATACATCTACGGGGAATGAGCCTTCCCCATGGTTAACTCGGAACATGATGGGGCATACTTCAGGACAGGAGCATATAACCACGCCACAACGCCAACATCATTGCACCATCAACACAAACATCCTCAGCCTCCACTAACCAGGACCCTCCGCAGGCACATGACCATGGTACATGTGCACGTGCAAGGTGGACATGGCATACCTCATACTCCCACCGTCCTACCACTGCATCATGGCAAGTCAGCAATCCATCACCCGCAGCTAACAATGGGCATCCATGCCCCAAGACCCTTTACACAAACATGCAGCTGCACAATGGCACAGTGGAATACATAGACCACCTTCGAACATCCAAGGTCGTCACACCCATGGGACACACACAGAGTGCTACCATGCATGCACCATCAAGTCACACATCATAGTCGCGTCCATGCACATGCATCATACGAATATGCATAGCCATCACATGGCATACACATCCTGCCAGATTGGACTGAGAGTGTGCACTCACCTGCTGCATGGATCTGGTCCTGCAGCATGAGGGCCTGGCCATGGAGTTCCGGGTTCACCTTCTGCAAGATTCTGAGCTGGATCATGGAAATCCTATGTTGGCCATGTGAGTGCCCCTCAGCAGTTGGACCGGCATCAATGGCCACCCTGGCTTTTTTTCTGGCAACGGATTCTCGTGTCATCCCATCTCTTTTAATGGCTTCTGGAGTGCACACAGCCACACCCTCCACATTGTCAGTTCTTGTATTGTCCCACCAGATCCTCCGGCGACCAATGGCCACAAGCTGATGGTCTGGGTGGAACAGTGCGTCGTAGTGCTTGAGCATCAGGTCACACAGTATGGCAACTTCTCTTGTCCAGAGAAATTGACTGCTCTCATGCACGCAATCCTTGAGGTGGAGTACGAGGTAGCAGACATGTTGATCCAGATATTGGTGGACCTGCATGCGGACTGCTATGCACCTGTAACAGAGATAGTGGTGTGAGTACCTCTAATCTGATTCCTCACCAACACCCAGTCTGTGCCCCACTGGGCACATCCACAGTTCATGGTGCTAAGTATCCTCAAGGGACGTCGTAACCCCATCCCTTGCCCAATGTTTACTCAGCTGTCCAATGCAAATCACCCACTGCGTATGGCAGGAATGACCCCTGATCATGGGCCGACACACTCACACATGTGCACACAATGTCCAGCTGTATATGTCCCTGCATGCACTATGGTGCATTCCCCACACCATACATGCATCTACTGCAGAGCATCTCATATGCATGTGTGTATGAATACAGGCTAACCACCAGTGCCTGCAAAAGCAACCAGGCAACATGTGCGTGTCATTGCACGTGTGAGATCACACATGTAGCACACTGTGTCCCCCCAACAGTTCCCCCTCCCCATACGGGCCACCACCCTGCCCCCACTTGACTGCAAGCATCCACAGAGCCACCACTTGGCCATGTCCCATCCCCCACTCACCTGCAGTGATGAGTGTCAACAGGCAGCGATGTAGCATAGATTGAGCAATGCCACTGATGCAAATTACTGTGAAAAGTACAGGTTGCACACAAAAGATGGATTGCAGGACTGTCAGCAGGCCAAGTGTGTCTGGAACTGTTGGCAGGATGCTTCCTGTGGTCCCAAGTAACTCCGGATGGAAAATACGGGCTGGGCCGCCTCACGTAAGATACGCGCATCACAATGTGCAAACTGCATATGCACAGCTTATTACAATTGAGGCGCGCATGCGCAGGTTGCATAGACAAGCGCAGACTGTCTCGGACTTGCGACCAGAAACCCAGTGCCCACTAGTGAACATCAGTGGGGCTGCCTCCAAAACACTAACTGAGCTGTACCATAAATGCCTTATGCACAGACAAGCAACATGAACAGCCAGGTCCCTAACACCCACTGGGTCCACATTATGAGAAATCGGATTCAATTGAATAGTTGGGGCCAAGATTGATAGAATATGGAGGGTGGAGACAGGAAGATAAAGGTAAAAGGAGAATGGGAATTTGGAGCAGGTTGACGCTTCAATTAGTAGAATGAAAGACTGCACAATGATACTATTCAACCAGGATACCTAGGCCCTGCATGCACCAGCAGGACAGGGCCTTTCACCTTTTTTTTTCTTTTATTGTATTTGGTTTAAAAAAATCTTTACAAAAAAAATTCACATTGATTATTTACAATTAAAATATACATTTAGTCCTAAAACATCGTTAAAAACTCTGTCATTAAAATCATTATTTCATCCAAATACTATTGACAAGCATAACCACCCAAAAAAAGAAAATTGTTATTTCATCCAAATACTATGAACAAGCATCAGCGTAAATACACTTTTCTTTCTATGAAGGTATATTCTTAACCTAACTTGTGTATTTCCAATTCCACTTCAATTAACTTCCGAAAACGTAACAATGCAAAAATCAGAGGGTTATGCGTTTCCACCATCAGCCTGTTCCATAAGAATTCAAGTGCATCAGCAAAATCAATATTTACAAATTTCATCAAGTGAGTCGTTCTAGCTGCCCTGAAATGTCGATATTCAAGTACAAGATGTTTAAGAGTTTCTTTCATTTCCACACACGCAGGAAAACGACATGAGCAATCATTTCTATCACAGGAAGGATTAACCCGATGTTTGGTACGTTGTCAGGAATGGCACTCTGTCAAGAGTGGCCCAGGGTACACAGGTAGGTTTTGGGTGGCTGTGCTGAAGTAAGGTAGCAGATAAGCACACGCAGCAGGAAGTTCAAGAAAGAAGAGTAGGAAACTGTAGCTGTGAGCCAAAAGGGGCAAAAGATACAAAGGTACAAACAAACTGGATTCCCTCTTGGGGTGTATGCTGAAATTGGAAAGAGTGTTCCACGAACCTTGGGAAACTCCAGCCTTCTGCACAGATTGCTATAACAGAGGCCCACGCTGTATGCTCATGGCTGGGAACAACAGCAGTGGGTGTCTATAACACTGAAAACGCGACAAGGGAAGGGGCAGAGGTTGCCTACCGGAAACCAACAGGCAAGCTCTGTACAAAGGGATTACATAAGACACATGAGAAGACAAGAACAGATATATCCAGCGAAAAGGAAGTCAATGAGCAATCTAGCAGAAGGAAATGAAGAAAGGCAGTTAGACTGAAGTAGATAACCTAAGGTGGAGTACAGAGGACTCAAGGAAGAGAATAAGGGAGCAGCAGTCAGGAAAACAGAAGGGCTGCAAAGTAGGAAGCAGATCTGCAGTCAAGAGTGGGACTAGGTGCAGGCAAACTGTAGTGGACTGCGGAGGACTGTAGTAGGCTGCAAGGCAGGGAGTCCAGAAGTACAGGACAGAGAGAGATTAGTAGTAGGCGACAGACAGAGAGCCCAAAAGAATAGGGCCGCGAGGTAGGGAGCCCAGAGGAGCAGGGCTGTAGGCAGCTAAGTGTAAAACAGGCTGTAAGGCAAAGAAGTGTAGCAAGCCGCAAGGCAGGGAGCCCAGAGGACAAGGGCTGTAGGCAGCGGAGGGAGACAGGCTGCAAGGAAGGAGCCCAGAGGACACGGGCTGTAGGCAGCGGAGGGAGCAGGCTGCAAGGAAGGAGCCCAGAGGACAAGGGCTGTAGGCAGCGAAGAGGTGCAGGCTGCAAGGTAGGGAGCCGAGAGGACAAGGGCTTGGAGACAGCAGAAGGTTGCAAGCTGCAAGGTAGGGAGCCCAGAGGACAAGGGCTGTAGGCAGCCGGAGTGAGGCAGGCTGCAGGGCAGGGAGCCCAGAGGACAAGGGCTGTAGGCAGCGGAGGGAGACAGGCTGCAAGGAAGGAGCCCAGAGGACACGGGCTGTAGGCAGCGGAGGGAGCAGGCTGCAAGGAAGGAGCCCAGAGGACAAGGGCTGTAGGCAGCGAAGAGGTGCAGGCTGCAAGGTAGGGAGCCGAGAGGACAAGGGCTTGGAGACAGCAGAAGGTTGCAAGCTGCAAGGTAGGGAGCCCAGAGGACAAGGGCTGTAGGCAGCCGGAGTGAGGCAGGCTGAAGGGCGGGGAGCCCAGAGGACAAGGACTGTAGGCAGCCGGAGGGAGGCAGGCTGCAAGGCAAGGAGCCCAGAAGAGCAGGGCAGCAAGAAGTGAGCCCAGAGGAGCAGGGTCGCTGACTGTAGAGGGCTGCAGAGGACTTTAGTAGGCTGCAAGGCAGGAAGCCCAGAGTACAAGGGCTGTTGGTAGAAGGCAGCGGAGCGTGATCGGCTGCAAGGCAGGGAGCCCGGAAAGGGCACTGGGTCAAAACAGGATAATGCAGCAACAGGAACAGTATACAAAGTAGAGGGTCAAGGCAAACAGGAGCGGGGAGATCTCAAGATGCAAGACACTGTGCTCCTGCAGGCAGCTGCTTATATACAGCCCTGCCCTGTTCTGAGGCAGGCTAATTGACAGCACCTGGAGCAGCACACCTGAAGACAATCTGTCTCCTCCCTCTCTGGTCCTGAGCAGGTGGAAGCAGCACTGGCCGCTGGGGCTTCTGTGGATTGTGGTCCCAATAACGATGAATGAGAATAGCCAGGAATTGAGGACTGTGGCCAGGTGCATTATGGTAAATGTAGTTAATTGAATAAAATAAGAAAGAACCAAAGTTGAGCAAATGGAAATAAAAGACCAAGGCGTGAAAAGGAGTTGTTCAAGGAGTATTAGGAGGATAAATGAGTACCAAGTAGTCCATGATGGTTGCCAATGCGTGCGCCAGAGGCGCGGGCATGACATACGTTCCCTCGTCTGATATTGATTTAATCTAAAACGCATATACAATGTACATGCATTGCTACAGCGGAACATTGCTATGCAAGTCCCACGAAGGACCTTCTTCTGTGTGAATATTGCATACTCAGTGTATGTTGAATAACATTTCATAGCATCCAACGTATGTCTCCAATCTAATTCAAATAGTTTTTTCTTAACATGCACTGGTCGTTGGCATAGATCCTCTGGATTTAACTGCAATTCGGTGAGGACCCTGTTCATTCTTTTATTAAACTGCCTCATAGACCTTTTTGGTTCCCCATTTATAATCACATTGAAATCCTGATATAGGGAGTTCTTCATGGGGTCTAACATCTTTGCATAATTGGTTAGATCTCGCCATTTATTTGTACATGAAAGTGATATTAAAGCGAATTCATGTCTTATTATGCAATTTGGAATAGCAAGGGAAAGCTGTAATGCAGATTTCAATAAACAACTGTGCATCACATCAAGATCTTTATCCAAATCATACAGGCAAATATCAAGCGCATACAATATTACCGGCTCAACCTTTAGAGTTAGGAACAAAAGCAGCGGTTGCAGAGAAAATTTGCAACACTTAGCAAAAATACATTTCATTTGGCTCAAAAGGGGCCTAGTTTTTAACTTTAGCCTTTTGAGACATAACTCTACTGATGCAAATATTGAAACAGTGTACCCGAGATATGTCATCTCATCTAGAGGAAGTATGCAAATTTCATTTCGTTTCCAACTGTATCGCTTAATTTGGTTCGAGGTACCAAAAGCCATCATAACAGTTTTTATAGGATTGGGTCTCAAATTATGTTTATACTCAAACTTTTCAAATGGTTCGAGTTTAACATGGAGACCTGAAGGTGTCGAGTCTAATAAAATGATGTCGTCAGCGAAGGCCAACCAATGTAGCCTTAGCTGACCACATCTTGCTGCGAACACCCTGGGGTCCAGCCACAGTGCATCTATACCAGATAGGTACAAATTAAAAAGCAACACAGCTAGATTGCATCCTTGCTTTACCCTGAGAAATGTTGGTACAGATTTAATTAGAGCACCTTCAGTTGTCAGTCTGACCGTGTATGAGGTTTCGATGTGCAGTTGGATCACCCAGTATATCATCCATCAAGGAATACCACGATCAGACATTTCGCTCCAAAGGATATTACGAATGACAGAGTCAAATGCATTTGTCATATCGATACTAGATATGTACACTGATCCTGTACCTTTGATTTTTGAACCTGCTAGTAAATGTGCTACAGTGGTGTCATTCAATGCTGTACTGATCCCTTTTCAGAATCCGGTTTGGTATTTAGAGCAGATATTATGAGATGATATATATTTCTCTAACTCGAACAGAAGTAAAATTGCAAACATTTTGGCAGCAGTGTCCATGAGGGGGATTGGACGATAATTTTCAGGCTTACTTGGATCACCCTTCTTAAAGATGGGCACTATAATAGAGTTCAACCAGGAGTGCAGTATTTTCGATGTAGCAATAATGTTGTCAAATTTTAGTTTTAGTGTACTCACCTATAGTGGAGGGTTCGCCTTATAGGCACATGGAGGGATACCATCAGGCCCTCCAGCTTTTGAATGATTTAGCTGTCCAATTGCCCATTCAATATCTTGTACTGACCAATGAATTCTATTGTCGTCCCTACCTAAGTTAATTTCAAAAGTACAATTCTCAAAGCGCAACGGTATGCAATATTTTTTAGTTATGTACAATTCCCATTCTTCAGTAGGAATTATATTAGAAGACAACTTATTCAAAGTGGGCTTAGATTGTCCAAGGGTTGCCCATATGTGTCGCAAATCATGTCTACCTTGTGCTCTTACAAGATCATGGTTCTCTTGATTATAGGCAGCGATCTTAATACCTCTCGTTTTGTTCTTAAATTCTAGAATTATAGCACGTTTTTTTAATTAAATATACAGAGGTTGTTTAATTCTCATTTTTCAATAGTCGCAATGCATGGTTCCTTATTCGCTTTGCAAGTATTACTTTGTAATCAAATTGATTGGTCGACAATACGTGCTTTTTATTCTGTTTAACCATGAGTTCTTGTAGTGAGCTCTTTACAATAGAAAACATAATAGATTCTTTGTTGTTAAGACTTAAACCTACGCCAGACATTAGATCATAAACTTTCAAAAACTTACGCTCAACAAAATTGGCTAACCTATTGGTCACAACATTGCTCCACCTAAGGGATATATTGGGATGATCGCTTTCAGTTAGTTGCATCAATTCGTCAACCTTGTGTAGTGAATACTGAATGTCGATACACAATTATATGGGTGCATGGTCACTGAGTGATATTGTGTGTATTATCACTGGTTTGATTGTTTGAGCTAGCGAATAAGGCACACAAAAATAATCAATCAGTGACGCTAATAAACCTCTAGACCAAGTGTATTTTGCATTATTTTCGTCACATCTAACAAAACACAATCCCCAGTCTTCCATAAATTATATCCATTGATACCCTCTCTTACAAGGTAGGTTTGTTACTTGTTACCTCTTCATTACGTCTTGTTGTAGAATCGAAACAATACAAGTTAAAATACCTGCCTAAAATAATTGTCAACATAATACTCACGTTCAAGTGCAATTTCAAGACAATGATTGAGTTATTTGAACATTTCACCTATTTCTATCTTTTGGGGATTCCAATAAAGATTAACCAATAAAAATGGTTTCTGTTTGCTCGCTTCGAGAGTAATACACTGTTTGATACATAAATAAGTTTTGATACACATTCAATACTATTATTAATTGCAATTGCGATTCCTCCAGTAGGTCTCCCCTCTTTACCTTTAAGTGCGTATGAAGAGTGTGCACGATAACCATAAATCAGAAGCTCTTCAGTGTTCATGGTTTCCTGTAGTAATAACATTTTTGGTTTTTGTGTAGGAGTAAACTGTGCAAGCCATTTCGGAATATTATGGAAACCACAGGAATTCCATGAGTATATAGATCTCTCATAACTCAATTGCTGCTAGTTAGAAGATTGGTCACTCTTATTGTTGAATATTGCTTTCAACATGGGTTCAATCCAGGTGAACTCCTTGTTTTTTGTTGCAATAGACATCAATTGAGTTATACACAACTTCTCATCCGACATGTCCCCCTGCGCCACATCAATGTCAGTTCGTGGGAGGGTGTGATGCAGAAACCCTAGTGCATCAGCTGTATCATTAAATGTATGTAGTTTGAATCCAAATTCAAGCAATTCTGAACTGTGTGCCCAGACAAATTTTAAGATACTCACTGATGGCACATGACAGGTCTTTCTATAATTGTTTTCACGGTGTAGAGAAATACTTTGAAAGTCAGCCGTAGTCAACATTCTCAAAGGAGGAATCCAAGCTATTAGTCCTAGCAAGTAACTTCTGTTGATGCAAGCACCCACCAAAGTTTCTGCATTACCCTCCAACCAACCCAATCATATTGACTGAACCGCCTGAGCTATCTTCTTGGTCAACTAAATGAGTTCCACTGTCACCATTCAGATTGCCACGAGTGGATTTCACCTTCAAAGAAACAGAACCCGATTCCACTCGGGATATAGTAGTCTCTATTTGTTGCACATGGCTAGGTCTTGAGCTAGTAGGATCTAGTTGACAATTCCCTTTGTTTATTACATTCCTTTTAAGGTCAAGTTCCTTAATTAATAGTTCTCTGGTAATCAAACCTTTTCAAATGACTCTATCAAGTATCCTGTTTGGTCCAACAAGTGACTGCTCATGCTTACTAGGTTGTTGTTCAATATTAACCTCAAGATTTTTTTTGGTATTCTTTTTTGCTTTTTTTATGAACTCAGTGGCCATTTTACATTTATTTTCAGCTCTTTTCACCGCACGACTCTGAAGTTTCTTCGTGCGACATGACATGAATACCGCCTTCTCAGGATTAAAGTTTTCCACTTGTCAACAGCCTCCATTTGTTCTATTATATTGGTAAGAACAGTTGGACTGTCCTGAGGCCCGTTCTTATCGTGTTGAGACTTAGATGTTTGATGCGTCTGGTTCTGATTTACACTGATCGCCATATCATCGTCCCGAGAGGATAGCTCAGCGGCAGTGTGCGCGTCTTTGAAGCAAGATGACACGAAGCAACAACAGGTTCGATCCCAGGATCCGCGCTTAGAAACCTCTGGGTGTTTAAGCGTGTTATAAATACGTAACTAAGACAAAAAAAACCCACACAATTGCAACTAAGAAAAACAAACAATTCCTGTAACTGCGCCTCGATGCCTGCGGGCTGTGTGAGCGCTTTATAAATGTTAAATAAATAAATAAATCATGCAACATGTTTTTCATTTCCACTATGTCATTAGCCATCGTGGAAATGGTACAATCAATGGGCCCTGAATACTGAGTGCTTTTATGTACAGTGGTATAATTTTGCTTTAATGGCAGGACTAAGACCAGTACAAAGGCAGGCCCTCCACTGTTGTCTACCCCACACTGAGCCAGGTGTTGCAAGCAATGACCCACATAGACCACGACACAGCTCCCTTCCACACCAGCTCCGGATACAGCGCCAGGAACAGCATCGAGTTTAAGTCATCTCATGCTCCCAGCACCATATGCCATGGATGGGAGAGATGCTGCTGCCTGCAACAGGTGTTTGAGAAAACCTGGTCTTCATTCAAAAGACACTTGTTTAGTCTGATTGGAAATGTGATTTTTTTTTCATATTTGTTTTTGTCTGTGCTTAAACATCCCCTTGTGGTTTGAGTTGCAAGTGTTGTTAGTCATGCTGACACGATGATTGCACGGCCGTAAAATACACTGACTGAGTGGCAGTGCTCTGGCACTTTCTTGACTAACAGAGATAGTAACAATTAATTACAAAAACTTCTGAAGTGGGAGAATGGGAGAAAAGACTCCCCCCAATCTCCTCGCGCCCCTGGCCTAGAGGATCGAGACCCAGACACCCGCCACGAGATGAATTTGCCTATCTACCAGACGACCAAATACCTTGGTACAGGAACATACGGATGTGCCTACCAGCCTGCCCGCCAGCCTGCCCTGCTCAAGCCGACACCTGCGGCATGGATGAACTCGTCTAAGCCCTTCAACAATAAGGAAATACATCGTTAGAGATGCCATGACGACCTAGCCAACTGTCAAGACCCACCCGTACAACCATGCACACTGAACACCCCCACACCAATCCACACGAAGAACATACTCAGTGCTATGACGTAGGTGACGGACACACCCACTGACGCGCATCTTTATTATTCTTCACATAGGTTCTCCGAAATGCAGAAACGCAAGACGCACAAAGCACTCGTTTACATGCTTGCTGACGCTTCTCCCGACCCTTGCATTGTAATAAAAATACAACGAAGACATGATACTGCCTGTGAAGCAATGTGACACCGCAACTTAAGTGCCATGCATTAAACATCCCCACCTATGCGCCAGGCCCTAGTAGGCCGCAAGCAAGAGCCTCCATGAACACTGGGTGAGCAAGAGTACAATTGCTGACCCTGCAGAACGAGCCCAGCGAGAACTGATAGCCAAGGGAGCGATGTTGCAACTCGTATGCTACCAGCCGACGCCAAGGTCGCACCTGTAAGCAAAGCCAGACACGCAGAGGCAAATACAACTTTAAATGTGCAGAATTCTGCCTCAGCCACGGTCTCTCCTCACGTGACCAAGCCAAACCTGACAGGGTGCCAGACCCACAAGGGAGAAGTCGCCTGGGTCCCACGTCTGGGACACAGGCTGCAACAATGAAAGGACCCAATGGACACCTACAGCGATGGGAATGGTCTGCTCTCAGGCATATGAGCAAATCCACACATTGTCTGCACGAACACATAGTTACATATTGTTGCAAATGACAGGTACACCGCGAGCTGGGAACAAAGATGGTCCCAGGCTGGGGGGCTCGCGAGTGGACCAATCAGAACTGACGCCACTAACATTAGCCAATCATTAGGGGTCTTCGTGTAACAATTTTCAAGTATCTAATAGAAGGGACAACCCAAGTATACCACCTGACTGACCCTTAACCACTAACAGCGTTCTCTATATGTATGCTATACTAACCCTACCACTCGAGGAACCAATCCAGAGTGGCGATAGGTTTTTTGCTAAGTTTCCCAGGTGACGCAAGTAGCACGTCATACTGAGGCAAAAAGGGGCCTGCGAGCCCCACGAATTTCGAGAGTCTGGACGGACGCGTACGATCCTAGACCCATCCCTGCCGTTATTCAACAAACAGCAGAACCACCTTGCTTCTTGTGTGTGTCTCAGACTCATTTTTGGGATACGCGGGAGGAGTTGGGGCCTCCCAGCCCGGAGGTCCGCGGAAGGCCCAGCCGACCCCGGGAGAAACTCCCCGACAAGTTGGAGGCATTGCTGAGATCTGTTTAAGATCTACCTTTTATTTTATTTTTCCGAGTGCTCTCGTTGCGAGGAGGCCCGGCGGCGCGGCCCCCTCTGCCGCTGCCCCCTTTTTTGAGGACTACAGGACCATCGCGGAACTGCGAGAAGACCGGACAGCGCAATCCGGATATTGGCCCTCGGGAGCCGGTTGAGAAGTATCCCGCCCGCGGTTGGCGAGTGTCCAGACGTGGTCCAGACGAGAGGAGGTGGCGAGCCGCTTGGAGGGGTGCACGCGGTCGAGCGGCCCCGCATCAAGAGAACTTGGTGAGTATGCCACACCCAACAAGCAATGTGAAGTTGTGAGGGAGGGGGGAGGAATGGAATAAGGGAGGTGGGAGGTGTTACCAAGGTGCGCGGCGAAGATTTGATAAATTAGTGTTGACGGTGAAGTGAATGGTAGCTGGACAAGTGCAAGAGCAGTCCGCTACGCTACGAAAAAGAGTGGGCGGAGCACGAAAATATCACGTGCAGCCGCTCGTAGACACTGATTGGCCTAGGTCGCGACCACCTGTAAGGGTGTGTGTGTGTGTGGGTGTGTACGGTTTCCTACGAATTGGCGATTATTGATCAATGAGTAGATGAGGATCCCTATTGATCGAGCAGAGAAACTCGATAGATAGATGACGTTTTCCTGTAGGCGGTAGCTAACCGGTTGCCTAATACGGAAGATAATTGGCTGGTTAAGCCCTCCTGTTGAGGGGCGTATCACACGCGAGGCGACGCAGCGTGCGCAGTCTGATTATATTATTGGTTACCTTGTTCCAGGCGTGACAAGAGGACAGCTGTGGGGTTAACAGGGATAACTAGCAAAACTTATTTTGAACTTTCTGAAATGTGAAAAGAGCTTACCGGTAGTTTTGGAAGAGGTCGGTGACGTCACCTGTAGGGCTTTCATAGGATACCTCGAGCACACAGCATTGTTGAAGAAGTGGTGGGGAAGCGAATAGTGGTAAGGGAGTGGGTACGGAGGTCAACGGCAACGATTATATCGGAGCAAGGTGGAGAGGGGGACGTGACCGCGCACGGAGAACGCCGGCCACGACGAAGTGACGAAAGAGGAGGAGGGGTGAAGAAAAGTGGGACGGCTGTATAAGCACGTCACACAGGGCACGCAGCCGCAGGGGGCTACGTGCGCCTTGGCCGTAGGGGGCCGTAACGGTGTTAAGTGCGAGAAACAAAGACAGAAAAGAATACATAATTGCAAATGTTATATTTGATTACTTTCTTTTAACGGACGATCGCAAGTCCCCAAAACTACGGGACCAGGTAAAACATCTGAAATTGTGTAGAGTTCATTATTAGCCAGGTAACCAATACTATATCAAGGGAGGCTAACAACACAGTGCTACCATGTCATACGGGATAGGATCGGGAGGGTGGGGGAACACCCTCACTACCCCACTACAGCATATATGTAAAACACTGTCACCCCACAGGGAGAAACTGATTAAATACAGCATAGAATGGACACAGGGGACGGACAACAAAATGATGACACCCTGGCCGCCTAACGGCAGTTTCGACCCATATGTCCGGCACTCACTATTGACCCATCTACATAATACATACAAGGGGAAGAAGTTGACGCACCATGTGGAGGTGTTTAACTTATGGAGGATGTTCCAAGGGTCCTGACCAGGACCGACCGGAATGTTCACTGTGGGGGAAACAAAGGAGGAGAAGAAGATTAAGGAGGAAGAAGAGAATGGGGAAAAAGAGAGTGAAAGCACACAGTCCACGGAGAAAGGACAAGAGGGAGGAGAAAAGCATAGCAACATAAATGAAACAGAAATAAAAAAGGAACAGGGCGACAACATGCCCTTAGCGAAAGTAGTGAAAAAGGAGGAAGGGGGGTTATATCCCATAACGGAACTACGAGAAGTAGTGAGACAACAATTAAGGGCGGCTGAGGGGTATTCGAACCCAGCATACAGCCCGCCACCATATACAGGTGGCTACACGGGGGAGAAAGGGACAAGTACGGTAGGGTCAACTTATACGAAGATGCCAGCAGGGGAAGGGAAGACTAGCGAAGAACAAATTGCAGCCATAGGACACGACGAGTGGGTGGCTGCGCAGGTGTTATTAAAATTGTGAGGTTCATTAACAGGAGAAGAGAAGGAGGTAGTAAGAAAAATGAACGAGGACAATGAGAGTAAGAGCGAGATAAAAGGGGAAGGGGGGAAAGGAAGGAAGGGGAGCTGTTACGAGAAGAGGAGGAGATTTTGGAAGAACGATTAGCGGAGTTAAGGAATGAGCGAAACGCCCTGATCAAACAGCTTGAGAGGGAGGAAAGAGAGAGAAGAAGAGAAAGGAAAGAAAGTAAGAATGAGTTGGAAAAAATGAGGGAACGAACTGAAGAACGAAAGAGGGAAGCTGAAAGGGTGAAGGCAGCAGCAGAAAGGGTATCTCGAGCAGCACAGCGCAACAAGAAAAGGGAGGAAGAAGAGAAAGAAAAGGAAATGGAAATATGGAAAAGGAAAATAATATCAGAAACCACAAAGAAATACGAAGAAGGGAGGGTGATAGAAAGCATATTAGAAAGGGAAAGAGAGGGATGGGAGAGGAGGAGAGAGGAAGAAAGGATATTGGAAAAGATGAGTAGTGAAGTAATGGAGGAATTAAAAAAGAAACGAGAGGAAATAGGTGGAGAAATAGCAGAGAAAAAAAAAGGGGAAAGAGGAGATAGGAGAGGGGAGAGTGCAATAAGGAAATATGTACGCAGGGACACAGAAGTAGCAACAACATCAGCACAAAGGGGAGAAATTGGTAAAGAAGAAATGGGAGGAACGGATTTAATAGATTTAAAAACAGTGACGATTAGGGGGAAAAAACAGATTGGGGGTTGTCGCTCCTGGATGATTTTTGCAGCGAAGAAGAAGAAGGAATGGGGAGAGAAGGAAGAAACCGGGAAAGGGAAAGCTTAGATAAATTGTACATCACCCGGACCAACAGGGAATCACCATGGGCCTGCAGAAGGAAGGAAGAACTGGGGGGAAGTGAGGAAGAAGAGCAAGGAATGGCGGGAAGGCACACACGTGCAGCTACACCCTCATCACCCCGTCCAACATGTTCCACCACCCCGCACTCATCCCGTCCAACATGTCCACCTACACCCGCACCCATCCCTCACGAACACACACCTTACTCTGGCAGGCTTAGAGATCTCCCTGGACGCAGGCAGGAAGAACGAACACACACGCCAACATCAAATGAAGGAAATGATAAACTGAGGGGAAGAGATGGAGGGGAAACAGCTATGAGCGGGGGAAATATGGACATAACAGACGATGTAGACGACACGGAAGAAGAGGAGGGATATACGGACTCAACACCGCGACACCCGGGGGGTCAGATAGGACACAACCTAATGCCACTTTTGGAGAGAGGAGGGGTTAGACCACAATACGTCCCTTGGAAGCATGCAGACAAGGAAAATATAAAGTGTAGGCTCCCATCAAGTGGAGGAGCGGGGAAATGGATATATGAGATGGAAAAACACACTGCAGGACAGAAACTGGCAGTAGGAGACGTGAAGGGCCTACTAATATCAATATTAGGGGATGCAGCAGATGACATCTGGAAGAGAGCGGGCTTCCCCGGGGTCACAATAACAAACACATCACACGACGGGGCGCCATTTGCAAACTGCAGACATGCATTATGGCAAGCAATAAGGGTACAATACCCAGACACCTGAGACATAGGAGCAATTACATCACGCAAGATGCGTGAGAACAAAGATCCTGTTCATTATATCCAGGAAATTCAAGAGAAGTGGCGTATGGAAACTAGAGAGCAGTTGGACAAGACACCAGCAATATTTTATCATATACTAATACAAGGGCTCCCGGAGGCAGTGCAGAAACAATTGAAGAAAGTAGTGGGGATGGAAGCAAAGGCTTGGCCGGAAATACAACTGACGATGGGACATTATTGTAGGACATGGCAAGAAAAGATGAAACAAAAGGAAGAAGATAGGAAAGCGGAAGAGGCTAAATTAGTGCTGAAAAAACTGACTAAGTACACGATGGAAGGTGCACTAATAACTACACCTACAACAATGACACCAAACCCCACGCAAGTAGTGGCCGCACAAGATCCCTCCCAAATACAATCACCACAAATTATAGCACAACAGCTGCCACCACCCCCACCATACACGGCTAATATGGGAGGAGGATACTTGACCTCAGGAGCGGGATATTATAATTACAACAGGGGAAGGGGAGGAATGATGAGAGGGAGGGGATATGGCTATAACGCACAACAGCAAGGGGGAGGATTCAGAAGCTTCTACCCCACTGGGCAACCAGTATACCAGGACAATTCAGGAAGTTTCCCATGGCAGACCAGGGAACCACCTGTATGTTGGATTTGTGGATTGTTAGGCCACATGTCACACACATGTAGAATGAGACCCTCCACACCAGTGTGGGGGGAACAGGGACAACAAGGGCCTACAAGAGAACAGCAGGGTTACCAACAACAGCAGGGACTGCCACAGGGCAGCACGCAGCAACAGTTAGTAACACAACAACAGCCACAGACATATTCACTACCGCAACAACAGGTAGCGATATCACAACAACACCGAGTGGAGCAAGTACAGCAGCCCACTTAAATACAGGACCATAAGGTAACCTCAACCAATACACAGCTACAGCAAACACAACTGGGAAGGGTGACTGTCCTGGGACACAACCCTTACACAGGAATTGGTCAATCATTATACCCACAATAGAACAGCCCACAGACGTCCTTGGTGTGTCCCATCCTGTCGGTAACACCTAATAGTGCGGAGGAACCACGCATTGAGGTAACGATAGGTGACAAAAAATTGTCATTCCTTGTTGATACTGGGGCAACCCGGTCTTGCATAAGGGAAGGTACATTTAAGATGTCAGATGAGGCCATGAACACCCAAGGATTCTCTGGGGCTAGGGGGTTGGTTCCCTTTACTGATAACATCTCCTTATCAATAGGGGATTATGACATGTCCGTCCCGCTCCTGTATTCAAGGGAGTCGCCAGTAAACATACTTGGGAGAGATATAATGAGCAGGTTGAATATGACAATCTCCTTCACGGAGGACGGCATAATTTGTTCCACCCCAGGAATAAACATGCCCACTGCACGGCAAATTATGCAAGCATACTGTGGGCAGACAGTGACTCGGGCTGAGCCAGTAGATGGCGAACTGTTCCAGTACGGAACAGACATGGCATTCGCATGGATGCCAGGAATAGAAGGGAAGATCTGGAGGAGGCCAGCAGCCTATTTGTTCAGACCTGAGACACCAGCCAATGAACCAGAAGGAAAGGTGATTTCAGTGAGCATCGAGAGCATTATAGCGACTGCTGATAATATCGCAGTACATGCCGAAGACCAGGAAGGAAGAGCATGGAGGGCAGTGATAGCGCTGGCTGAGGGATGCAGGCTCACCCAGGTGTCCGATGAGGAGCTCTTTTCAGAAGACAAGGAAGAGGGTGAAATGGTATTTATGATGAGTGTAGATATATGGCTAAGAGTGACATACAAGCAAGTGGCACAGAAAATTACCATGGCACTTGAAGCACCCGCATCTACCCCAGTTCCCTTTTACGAGGAAGATATGGCAAAAGTTCCAACATCACTGTGGACCACTAGTCCCTATGACGTGGGCTGCATAAAGAGTATCAGGGGAGTAAGAATAAAACTGAAAAATGGTGCAATACTCCCTAGAGTGAAGCAGTACCCACTATCAAAAGAAGCAGATGAGGGCATATACGAAAGAATAACGGCCCTAATAAATAACGGCATACTGGTACCATCAGAATCACCATGTAACACGGCCGTGTACCCAGTGCGCAAAGCTAAAGGAGGGTCTTGGTGTTTCATCCAGGACCTCAGGCCCTTGAACAACATTGTGGAAGCAGAATACCCCATAGCAGCAAACCCGGCCACAATATTATGTGGAATTCCAGCAGAGGCCTCACGGTTTACAGTGATTGACCTCAAAAATGCCTTTTTCTCAATACCCCTGCACCCAGATTCACAAGACCTGGCAAGCTTCACGTGCAGAAACACAAAATGGAAACACACCAGGTTACCACAAGGGTACTGCGAGTCACCCTCAATTTTCAACAGAGTAATACAGATGGACTTGGGAAACGTTGAATTGGAAAGTACAGTGCTGCAATATGTTGACAACATAATAATTTGCAGCACAAGCGAAAAAAGGTGCAGGGAGGACTCATTGAAAATGTTGACAATATTGGCTGAAAAAGGTTACAAGGTAGACAAAGAAAAGTTACAGTACTGTCAGGAACAGGTATTATACATTGGTCAACTAATATCCCAACACGGAAGAAAGATTGCACCACAAAGGGCACAGGCTATATCAAACACGCCACTGCCACAAACAGTGAGAGAGCTGCAGCAGTTCCTGGGATTATGCAACTACTGTAGAGCATGGGTTTTTGATTACAGCTCATACATAGGACCCCTACTTGAAGCATTGAGAGAAGCAAACAAAGGGGAGAAAAAATTGGGGTGCACAAGGGAAATGAAGAAAGCATTTGACGAGTTGAAAAACGCAATATCAACTGCTCCGGTACTGGCCACCCCAGATTATGAACGATAGTTCCTTATCTTTTCACATTGGGATTCAGCAGTAATGAAAGCAGTGTTGGCTCAGAAAACAAGCATGGGATACAAGCCAATAGCGTTTCTTCAGCGGTCACTTGGACCCTGTTATGTTAGGTCATTTCCCTTGTGAACAAGGTCTTGCCGCAGCTGCCTTCGCGGTAGAGAAATCATCATCTATTACAATGGGGTGCCCAACCACACTATTCGTGGAGCATGCACTATTTGCAATATTGAACAAGCCTAAGTCCACACTAGCCACGCAGAGGGCATCAGGTTATGAGATCATCTTATCTAGACCAGAACTATCTATTGTTAGATGCAGTACAGTTAACCCTGCAAGGTTTATAGCGGAAGTTATTGAGGAAGGTGACTATGTTCACGACTGTACGCAGACTACTGAAATGTACTCATGTAGTAGAAAAGTTGAAGAGGATGCGCTCAATGGAGGAGAGCTCTTGTTCATTGATGGGTCATCAACAATAGACCAGAGTGATGGGATAAGGAGAACTGGGGCAGCAGTTGTAAAAATGACAGAAGAATTGGTGTGTGTCCCGGTGAAATGTGTACAGTTACCACAGCATTATTCGGCTCAAGCAGCAGAATTGGTTGCACTGATCTTGGCGTTGAAGGAAAGCTTTGACAAAAGAGTTACTATATATTCTGATAGCACATATGTCACGTCAACTGTCCACTCAGGGTTGACAAAATGGCGGAGAAGGGGGTTTAGGAGAGCTGACGGCACTCCAGTGCAACATGCTCTCTTGTTAGCTGAATTAATTGAAGTAATCAATAATCCCCAAGAAATAGCTTTAGTCAAATGCCCCGCACACACTAATGGAGAAGATCATATCTCAAAAGGGAATGAAACAGCAGACGCACATGCCAAACATGCGGCGTATTTTGGTGAACTATGGAACCCCCCAGAGTCAGAGAGAGGGAGAGGGAGGGGGATAGCTAAACAGATGTTGATAAAAGAAGGGTACACCCATCTCCCAGCCACACAGATAATGGAATTACAGGCGGCAGCACCAATGGCAGAAAAGGAACTATGGGTAAAAAGAGTATGTACAATGTCGCCAACTGACGCACTATGGCGTCAGGGTATCACTGGAAAGATGGTCATGCCATTGGCACTATTGAACACTGCCCTGGGCCAGCTCCATCACCCAGCTCATACAGGGAAGGAAATTATTGCAGCATGAATCAGGGAAGACTGGTTCTGCCCCGAGTTAAATTCTCATGTAACAAATTTTATCAGCAATTGCCTTACATGCCAACAGTTTACAGCCGGTCACACGCTGCAAGTGATAAAAGGTACTATACCCTGGCCAGAGGGACCCTTCCTGCACATTCATATTGATTACGTTGATATGATCAATGTATGTCAAGGAAATAGGTATATGATTGTAGTGGTATGCCCATTCTCCAGGTGGATTGAGGCAGGACCCTGCTCACATGCAGATGCTTTCAGAGCAGCTAAATTTCTAGTGAGGGAGGTTTTCCCCAGGTGGGGAGTGTGTGAAGTACTGCGGTCAGATAACGGCCCGCACTTAGCTAATGAAATGTTTCAGCACATCACGTCCTTGATGGGCATTAAGCATAAATTTGCGTGTGAATATCACCCGCAGGCCAACGGTATCTGTGAACGCCTGAATGGCCTATTGAAAGAGGAAATAGCAAAGATACAGCAAACAACAAAGAAGAGTTGGTTGTATTGTCTTCCGCTAGCTCTATTTGAGCTAAGGAATAAGCCAGGGTCTGACTACCACCTCACTCCTCACGAGGTGGTGACCAGACGTCAAATGCGCCTTCCTCTAACGCCTACATCAAGAGCATTCACAGATTATGAAAACACTGCAACTGTTCTTGGTGATGAAATGTACCAATATGTGTCTTCTTTGATTACTAGTGTAGGCGCATGCGGGGCGGATCTAAGAGTTATCAACAAGAAGACGCCGACAAAGAATTGGAAAAGGAAGGACTCAGCAAAATTGCTAAAGGTGACCATGTGCTGCTCCGCAACTTCAATAGAAAGTGGAACAGCCCACGCTTTACTGGTCCTCACTTGGTAGAGGAGGTATCTACGAGAGCGGTGAAGTTGCAGGATAAGCGTGCTTGGAATCACCTACACGACGTGAAGATCTAAAAACTCCAGACCCGCCCTAGCGTTACCGACAGGGCCATTGGAAGAACAACGACAGCATCACCTACAGAGAAGGAGACGTCGACTACAGCTGACGACGTTAGTGTCACTACACCCTATCACCCCCCAGAGTCCCCAGAGACAAGTACTGAAATAAACACTGGACACTTGCCCACAGCCCATCCCATGGTCACGAGATTGAAAAGTAAACAGACTTCCACCAATTGAGCCCCAAACACCCTGCCCACTAAGGTCACCCCAGTTGAAGGACATTGTTTTGCGAACATACACATGTAAACACTTGTATGTTTTCTCTTTTTCTTCTCTCGCACATGCAGGTACCGTGTATAATTGTATTGTTAAGAAAATAAGTAACTAACAGCGTACATTGCCCAGGAGTAGATGCTACCCGCGGACGATAACTACCCTGAAGCCCTATCACACCAATTTGTATATCATATAAGAAGGCCAAAGTACCTAAAAAGAAGGAGGGTACGCGTCTATTACACCGCATTTATTTTGGCCATAGTACAATCAATGCCCCATCTTCACCAGCACTTACCTGCTCTAAGAGATAGATCACTTAGGTTGGCGTGGGAACAGCTCTTCGCCTGGGCACTGAACGACTACTTGATAGGGAGGGCTTGATAACTAACCATATTTACAAGCATATTGAGAATTTTCAGGCGGGCTGTTACGCTCACCTGGTTCCCACGGGGGCGTCAACCGGAACTGGGCCGCTGTTATTTCCACCAGCGTGATGTGTAGCGCTGAGATGACTGACTGGACTGGCCCGCTCAGCCTAGTTTTTCTGGCTCGCAAGAATATTCTTCTGGAAAGGAGAAGAGGAATTAACCACCTGTGGAATTGAGTGTCAACCCACCTTCCCCACTCCCGTTGTCTTCCCACTGATCACTCTTGATGTCCCCTCCTTAGTCTCACCTGATGGTTTGGAAGGATGAGCTCTCTATCCTGCGTCGACCGCAGGGGCGCGTTGATGACCAGTTACTTCACTGGCGTAGAGGAATTGGTGAGTTCCAGTATTGACTCTACAGTCCAATTGTTCATATGAGTTCAAATGTCTGCTCTTCACTCTGTCCGATTCCTTGCAGGTTGCCGATTAATCCACTCGAAGATTTCCAAATGGCACTCAGTAAGATTCAGGTAAGTCTATTGTGTTTTTCCCCTTAGGGGCCGGGGTACGGCGATGAAGCAGAGTTGACTGTGCCGACCCGAGATGAGGCGAGACCCCCGTGGTAAATCAGGTAAGTTTTGTGGGGGGTAACTGGTATTGTCCTTGCTTTCTCCCCTTAGGGGCCGGGGTACGGCGATGAAGCAGAGTTGACTGCGCCAACCCGAAATGAGGTGAGTACCTCCCGTGGTAAATCAGGTAAGTCCTTGGGGGTAGCTTGTATGGCCTTAGAGATTCCCCTTGCTCACCTTGCTGTCTTTGTCTCCTTAGGTGTCGGAGGGCGGCCGCAAGATGGAGAGAGCGTGATGGAATGCTGAAGTACCGCCAAGCAGGTGAGTTCAGCGCGGCGCCGTAGGAATGCAAAGCGATGCTTCAAAGACTTCTGTCTTTCAGTTCCGTGGCGAAATGGATCAGGATTCAGGTAAGGATTAAAGTTAAAACTCCTGTTCTAACCTTTATCCTTTTTGTCTTCTTGTTTCAGGAGTCCCAGGACTGAAGCGGGCGTGGCTGAAGACTGGAGCTGCTGAAAACACAGTGAGCGTTACGCTGCAGCAAACAGAATAACACGAAGCACGTGTGGCTGTCCGGGCGTGGTTTAAATAGCCTTGGAAGAAGATCCAGGTAAGTATTCTTCCACAGCCCCACCCAAGTAACAAAATAGTCCCTTCAGTAAAATAGTCCCTCCTAAGCCTCATTTGGCTTGAGTCTTCATGCAGCATGGTCTGCCTCAGGTGAGTATGCAGCATGGTCTGCTTCAGGTAAGTTATCAATAATGAGCCTGGCGCCCATGGCGCCAGGACTGACTTTATCTTTATGAGCCTGCGCCATAGGCGGCAGGACTGTACCCAAACAGCCCCTAACTGGGGCTTTTGGGCATGCTCCAAGTGGCATGATGCCTGCTTCCGGCGCTGCTGGGCCTGGCCTGGTCCTCCGGGGGCAGGCATCATGACAGCACTCCCCCTCAAGGCCCCTCCTAAAGTCGTTCTCCCCCTTGGCCGTGGTTTGTCTGGAAATTCCCGAAGGAACCTCTTCACTAAACGAGGTGCATGCACGTGGTCACTAGGTTCCCAAGACCTTTCCTGTGGACCATAACCTTTCCAGTCAATTAGGTAAAAGAGTTTTGATCTCACTCTTTTTGAGTCCAAAATATTCTTGACTTCGAACTCGGGCTCCCTGTCTATGAGGATAGGTTCAGGTGGAGTGGTTAGCCTTGTTCCTGGTTGCACTGGCTTCAAAAGAGACACGTGGAAAACGGGATGGATTCGCATATGAGCAGGTAGGTCCAACTTGACGGCCACTGAGTTAATAATTGCCTTGACAGAAAAAGGTCCCAAATACCTGGGGTTAAAGGTCCGAGTCCCCTTGAGTGGTAAGTACTTAGTGGCTAACCATACTTGGTCCCCTATTTGGTATTGAGGAGCTTCACTTCTGTGCTGATCCGCATCCTTTTTGTATTTTTCCTTAGCCTTTTGCAAATGGATGGTTGCTTCTTTAAAGGCTTGTGTAATAACAGCCTGGAGATGGTCCACTGCGGGCATCTCTAAATGCTGGGGTGAGTCCAAATCCGAGGTTCGAGGATGGTGCCCATAACTGGTAAAAAAAGGACTTTGTCCAGTTCCTGAGTGTACGGAATTATTGTACGCATACTCTGCGATCCACAGAATGTCTTTCCAATTCCCCTCAGACTGATGTAGCATACAACGGAGGTACTGTTCAAGAATCTGGTTGGTCCTCTCCATTTGACCGTCGGTCTGAGGGTGGTGACTGGTCGAAAGCCTAACATCAATTTGTGCCAGTTGGCAGCATTTCCTCCAAAAATGTGAAATGAATTGACTGCCCCGATCTGAAATTAACACTGAAGGAAAGCCATGCAGGCGGACAACATTTTCAAGGAATTCCTTGACCAGGATTGAAGCTGAAGGTATCCCTTTTAAAGGAATGAAGTGGGCCATTTTAGAAAAAAGATCTACAATAACTAGAATGGTATTGTAACCTTGGTACGGGGGTAAATCCGTGATGAAGTCTAATGACAAGGTATGCCAAGGGGTAGGTGGTAAGTCTAATGGTTGCAATAATCCAGCAGGTTTTCTCTTTTGCCCTTTATTTTGTGCGCAAATGCCACAAGACATGACAAATGACTTGACATCCTTTCGCCAGGTAGGCCACCAAAATTGCTTCCTAATTTTAGCTTCGGTTTTTGCAATACCCGGATGCCCTTCTATTAAGGTGTCATGGTAATGGGAAATGACAAGTTCCTGTAGTTCCTTTTGCGGTAAAAATAGCCGGCCTTGGTAATAAGGTAAATCATCGATGACAGAGTACTCTGGACCTTTCTTTGCCCAGTCCTGTAGGGCAATGGAATCAAAGAGTTGGTGGATCTTGTTTTGAATGTTCTCCAGTGTCTGTATGGATGTCAGGGCAAGGATTCTCTGTTCCGGAATTATGGGTATGGGTTCTAAAGTTATTTCTGCTTCTCCCATTCCAATCCAGGACAAGGCATCTGCTTTACCATTCTTACAACCTGGTCGATAGGTTATTACAAAATCAAACTCGGCGAAGAACAATGCCCAACGGAGTTGGCGCGAAGATTGGGCTTTGGCTGTCTTTAGGTATTGTAAGTTGCGGTGATCGGTGATGACCGTGATGGTATGTCTGGCACCCAGTAGATAGTGCCGCCAAGCCTTGAAGGCGGACTTGATGGCCAGCAGCTCCTTGTCGGTTATGGCATAGTTTAATTTGGTGGGCTGACAATTTTCTTGACCAAAACACCACTGGGTGAAGCTGGTTAGTTTCGGGATCCTTTTGGGAAAGGACTGCTCCCATGGCTGAACTGGATGCATCTGTTTCCACTATGTAGGGAAGCTCGGGGCGCGGGTGTCTTAATATGGGAGCAAATGTGAATTTAGCTTTTAACTCTTGGAAGGCATTCTCGGCTTCCTCTGTCCACACAAAGCGTTTGTTTTTTCGCAATAGTGTTGTGATGGGATGTACAATGTGCGAGAAGTCCGGGATAAACCTGCGGTAGAAATTGGCAAAGCCAAACATGCTTTGAACTCCTTTGATTGAACTTGGCAAAGGCCAATTAAGAATGGCATCCACTTTTCGTGTATCCATCGGATTCCTCTTGGGGTCAGAATAAATCCAAGGAATTCCACTTCCGTAGTGTGGAAGATGCATTTTTCCAGTTTAGCATATAATTTATGCTGGCGTAACTTCTCTAGGACTGCTCGGACGTGTTTTACATGCTCAGATTCTGATAAAGAGTATACTAAGATGTCGTCGATGTAAACGACCACACAAACGTCGATAAGCTCTCAGAGGACATCGTTCTTGAAGAACTGGAAGGCTGCTCGTGCATTGCATAGTCCGAAGGGCATCACCTTGTACTCAAATAGTCCGTACTTGGTGCGAAAAGCAGTCTTCCATTCGTCACCCTCTTTGACACGTACCAGATGATATGCCCTCCGAAGGTCTAGTTTCGTGTATATACAAGCATCCTTCACCTGGTCTAGTAGTTCTGGGATCAAAGGCAGTGGGTATCGATTCTTGATGGTTATCTGATTCAGTGTGGGGTAGTCTATACATGTTCTAAGGTCGCCTTCCTTTTTCGGTACGAAGAACAAAGCTGAAGATGCAGGGGATTTGGACGGGCGAATTAAGCCATTAGCAAGGTACTGGTCTAGGTACTGGCGCAAATGAAGATTTTCGGGTTCCGTAAGAGCATACATTCTGCTGCAAGGTGGTTGACAATCTATTTGACAATCATACGATCTGTGAGGTGGTAAGGTGTTTGCCTGTTCCTTTTGGAAGAAATCCTGAAAGTCTTGGTATTCAACAGGTAATTGCATGGCTACTGGAATTACTGGGGCCAGGACTGAGTTTTGAGTTTTCCTTGGGTAGCAGGTGTGAGCACATTCTGGGAAGGTTAGTCGCTTCTCTCGCCAATCAATACAAGGATTATGTTTTTCCAACCAAGGTATCCCCAGTATCAGCTGAAACTGTGGGGCCTTGATTAAGTCAAACATCATAGCCTCTCGATGCCCATCTTGACTCAGCAATGTCATCTCTGCAGTGGAATGTGTTACGGGTCCAGAGGCAATTTCCGTTCCATCTACAGTGGTGACAACATCGGCCGTGGTCTTGCGGGTGAGAGATAGATTCATCCTGGTAGCCAATTCCCAGTCCAAGTAATTTCCTATGGCTCCACTGTCTACGTACGCCTTTACCGCGTGCATGCGTGATGGCTGCTCTGGATCTACAAGGACCATGGGTATGGTGAAATGCGAGGTCAGAGTGTCCTTCTTTAAGCTCGGCAAGCAGACCTCTACGCTTGCCGGGCGTGGTCGTTTCCCGAGTCAGATTTCACATGGTTTTCGTCTGCTGCTCCTATAACTTTCTTGAGTGGTTTTACAGGGCAGTTCCGAAGAAAATGACCAGTAGTTCCGCAATATAAACATAATTGCAGTTGCCATCTTCTATCTCTCTCCTTTTGGGTTAGGGGTCCTTTAACCCCCCCGATTTGCATTGGTTCTGAGACATCTACTCCCTTGGAGCTTACGTGGGTTTTAACCAACACCCTGTTCTCAAACTTGGTTCGGTCAGCCTTCCTGGTTTGAAGTCTGTGATCGAGCTGGACCACTAGATCTATATATTCAGCACAGTCTTGAGGTGGGTTCACGATTTGGGCCAAAACATCTTTGAGTTCTCCTCGAAGTCCTCGATGGAATAATGTGATTCGCTTGGCTTCAGGCCATTCGGTTTCCACTACTAATCTATTGAAAGTTGCAATGTAAGATAAAAGATCCTGGTTACCTTGACGTAGGGATAAAAGTTCGTTGTCCAAAGCCTGTCCTCAGGAGTGTCGGGCGAATAGTCTTTCCATGCTTGTTCGAAAACCCTGGAAATCTCGAAGAATCGGGTCATCCTGGTTAACTAGTGGAATGGACCAATCCGCCGCACTGCTGCTGAGATATGACAGTACAAAGGCTACCTTGGCCTGATCGTTTGGGAAAGCTCCAGGTCTACATAAAAAGTGCAAGCGGCATGGATTCATGAATGTTGCAAACCCTTTTGGGTCTCCGGCAAAGCGTTCAGGCGGAGCCAAAGGAACGGCTCCAGGTAAATTTATCTGCACCGGGTTACTCGATGGTACAGGAGCTGGACTTGCCCCAAGTCCTGGTAGAGGTGTTTGTCCAGCCTGGCTCTGTAATAGTTGTCTGGCCAACTCATCAGTTCGTTCTTTTGACACTATCAGTTCCCTCCTTAGGGTATTGGTTTCTTGGCGGGCGGAATGCACTTCAGCCATTAATTCCCCTAATAATTGGGCCAACTGATCAGTTTCTGAGGTCTCCATGACGCCCAGGTGGGTATTTGTGGGTAGGCTTCGCGTTCTGTTACGCTCACCTGGTTCCCACGGGGGCGTCGACTGGAACTGGGCCGCTGTTATTTCCACCAGCGTGATGTGTAGCGCCGAGATGACTGACTGGACTGGCACGCTCAGCCTAGTTTGTCTGGCTCGCAAGAATATTCTTCTGCAAAGGAGAAGAGGAATTAACCACCCGTGGAATTGAGTGTCAACCCACCTTCCCCACTCCCGTTGTCTTCCCACTGATCACTCTTGATGTCCCCTCCTTAGTCTCACCTGATGGTTCGGAAGGATGAGCTCTCCATCCTGCGTCGACCGCAGGGGCGCGTTGATGACCAGTTACTTCACTGGCGTAGAGGAATTGGTGAGTTCCAGTATTGACTCTACAGTCCAATTGTTCATATGAGTTCAAATGTCTGCTCTTCACTCTGTCCGATTCCTTGCAGGTTGCCGATTAATCCACTCGAAGATTTCCAAATGGCACTCGGTAAGATTCAGGTAAGTCTATTGTGTTTTTCCCCTTAAGGGCCGGGGTACGGCGATGAAGCAGAGTTGACTGTGCCGACCCGAGATGAGGTGAGACCCCCGTGGTAAATCAGGTAAGTTTTGTGGGGGGTAACTGGTATTGTCCTTGCTTTCTCCCCTTAGGGGCCGGGGTACGGCGATGAAGCAGAGTTGACTGCGCTGACCCGAAATGAGGTGAGTACCTCCCGTGGTAAATCAGGTAAGTCTTTGGGGGTAGCTTGTATGGCCTTAGAGATTCCCCTTGCTCACCTTGGTGTCTTTGTCTCCTTAGGTGTCGGAGGGCGGCCGTGAGATGGAGAGAGCTTCAAAGACTTCTGTCTTTCAGTTCCGTGGCGAAATGGATCAGGATTCAGGTAAGGATTAAAGTTAAAACTCCTGTTCTAACCTTTATCCTTTTTGTCTTCTTGTTTCAGGAGTCCCAGGACTGAAGCTGGCATGGCTGAAGACTGGAGCTGCTGAAAACACGGTGAGCGTTACGTTGCAGCAAGCAGAATAACGCGAAGCACGTGTGGCTGTCCGGGCGTGGTTTAAATAGTCTTGGAAGAAGATCCAGGTAAGTATTCTTCCACAGCCCCACCCAAGTAACAAAATAGTCCCTTCAGTAAAATAGTCCCTCCTAAGCCTCATTTGGCTTGAGTCTTCATGCAGCATGGTCTGCCTCAGGTGAGTATGCAGCATGGTCTGCTTCAGGTAAGTTATCAATAATGAGCCTGGCGCCCATGGCGCCAGGACTGACTTTATCTTTATGAGCCTGGCGCCATAGGCGCCAGGACTGTACCTAAACAGCCCCTAACTAGGGCTTTTGGGCATGCTCCAAGTGGCATGATGCCTGCTTCCAGGGCACCTGGGCCTGGTCTGGTCTTCCGGGGGCAGGCATCATGACACGGGCAACTTTAACGTCGCAAGAATAAGCTGCTGGACTGCAGCAAGGTAAGAGCAAATGTCAGTGAGACTAGCTTTTGTAATAAAAATGATAGGAGTACTGGTCATCACTGGTCTATTGGCTGCCTCTGTATGGCAGAAAAGTTATGCTGTCAATATTATGGCTGCACCCAAACTTAACCTACCCCCTCCCACGGCTGCAACAGGTTTTACGTCAGGAGGTACTAGCAACCCTCCACATAAGGGAAGTAGAGTTAAACACAGCACATATGCAAATAACAAGGGTATTGATAATTACATAACAGATTCAGCACACGTCTCAAACAATATGTGGTACCAGCACATGACCCAAATTGGTAAGCAGACAACAGAAGATAGCTGTTATGTTTGATCATTGATCCCATACGCCATGAGCGCTTCTCGAACATTCGTCGCCACAGAAATAGAAGAGAAGACGGCACGATGTATAATATATCTGGCACTATTCCAAACGAGAGGGCGATTTCAAGGAACGGTGGTGAGAATGGTGTGGAAAACGCGAGACACATATCCATACGAAAACAATTTCCTCAAGTCATATTTCAGTTACCACAAGAGCAGTTTGCATGCTGAAGCGTTCAGGTACATGACAAGTGGCCCTGAAAAGGGAGAAACGAAGAAAGTAACACTACAATACCTACCATGTGATTGGTACGCCACTGAAGTTCCTGGCACACAAGGCTGTTGGGAAAGACCGCTGGTAACAAAAACAGGGAAGGTATATATGAACAATGAATGGGACATAGGTGTGGTCGGTAGCAACATGGTAACAAGAGAAAATATTACCACCATAAAGGAACACAATGACAGATGTTGGACGATATGGGGCAAGTACGTACCCATGCTGACATGGATGGAGAAGGATGAAGACCCAATGAGCATACTACCGTTGACCACACCCAAGTTATGCTACCAACACAGAGGAGATGTGGAGGTGGGATACAACACCAACTGTGCAAAAGTGTTAGAGTTACCAGAGGGGGGTGCAGGAACAGCAGTGTTAATGGATCACTACTGGGCCTGCGGAAATAAGGCATATCACACCCTGCCCCCCTTGTGGAATGGTATATGCACAATGGTACACATTAATGTACCATCACTAGTGGTGCCCAAAAAAACATGTGAACATGGCCAACTTCCCCAAAATGGATGAAGGGAACAAGAGGAAGAAGAGATCGGTACAACCACAGAGGGGTTCGTACAACGACAACAACAACAACAATGTCCTGAACAGGAAAAAGAGACAAGGAGAACCTCTGACAGGAAACTACCTGTGGGGAAGGTCGGAAACAGCACTCACTTCTATCCCACCAGAACACAGATTATTTAGCAGAGCCGCAATGTTCTTCTCGTCAATAATACACCCTGGACTACAAGCTTATGCAAACGCTAAATGGCTCCAGATAACCCGATGGGAACTGATGATGACCATTAATTCAACAGTAAACGGATTCAACGCAATAAAAGAGGAACTACGAGCGGTGAGGATGGTAGCACTACAGAACAGATATGTATTGGATCTCCTTACAGCGATGGAGGGAGGAGTTTGCGCAAAGATAGGACAATCATGCTGCACATTTATTCCTGCTAACGATGCCGACAATGGTACACTCACCGAAGCAGTATCACAACTGGCCCAGATGCACTCCAAAATGATGGAAGAAAGTAAAGGAGTGAAGAAGGATGACAGTTGGTTTTCATTGTTATGGTCATGGATGCCATCATGGCTGTCGGACGGGCTGAAGATTATAGTTGGATGTATAATACTGGCTGGGGCTGCATTGATTATAATAAGGTTCTGGAAGGCCCGGAAGGCACGCACTACAGACGAAATGATCGAAATGGTTGGTATGCACCCCTTGATGCCAACTGATGATGACCAGCACACAGACACCATAATAAAGGAAAGAGAGAAACTGTGCAAACAGATCATCACCAACCACCTGGACCCGCCATCCGTAAAGCTCGAAAACCCAAGAAACCCGAGGATCTACATCGGGAGATGGGTATACTGCAAACCGGGAGGAAGTTGTGTATATATGTATTGGTCATTTGAGGACCATGTAAACCACTATGGACACCTGGGAGGAGTAACTAAAATATGGAGAGTAAGAGGAGATAAAGAAAAGGATTTGTTTGTGGTCGACAAGTCGACCAGAGGGGGGACTGAAGTGGGAGAATGGGAGAAAAGACTCCCCCCAATCTCCTCGCGCCCCTGGCCTAGAGGATCGAGACCCAGACACCCGCCACGAGATGAATTTGCCTATCTACCAGACGACCAAATACCTTGGTACAGGAACATACAGATGTGCCCACCAGCCTGCCCACCAGCCTGCCCTGCTCAAGCCGACACCTGCGGCATGGATGAACTCGACTAAGCCCTTCAACAATAAGGAAATACATCGTTAAAGATGCCATGACGACCTAGCCAACTGTCAAGACCACCCGTACAACCATGCACACTGAACACCCCACACCAATCCACACGAAGAACATACTCAGTGCTATGACGTAGGTGACGGACACACCCACTGACGCGCATCTTTATTATTTTTCACATAGGTTCTCCGAAATGCAGAAACGCAAGACGCACAAAGCACTCGTTTACATGCTTGCTGACGCTTCTCCCGACCCTTGCATTGTAATGAAAATACAACGAAGACATGATACTGCCTGTGAAGCAATGCGACACCACAACTTAAGTGCCGTGCATTAAACATCCCCACCTATGCTCCAGGCCCTAGTAGGCCGCAAGCAAGAGCCTCCATGAACACTGGGTGAGCAAGAGTACAATTGCTGACCCTGCAGAACGAGCCCAGCGAGAACTGATAGCCAAGGGAGCGATGTTGCAACTCGTATGCTACCAGCCGACGCCAAGGTCGCACCTGTAAACAAAGCCAGACACGCAGAGGCAAATACAACTTTAAATGTGCAGAATTCTGCCTCAGCCACGGTCTCTCCTCACGTGAACAAGCCAAACCTGACAGGGTGCCAGACCCACGAGGGAGAAGTCGCTTGGGTCCCACGTCTGGGACACAGGCTGCAACAATGAAAGGACCCAATCGACACCTACAGCGATGGGAATGGTCTGCTCTCAGGCATATGAGCAAATCCACACATTGTCTGCACGAACACATAGTTACATATTGTTGCAAATGACAGGTACACCGCGAGCTGGGAACAACGATGGTCCCAGGCTGGGGGGCTCGCGAGTGGACCAATCAGAACATGGGGCACTCATCACTGACGCCACTAACATTAGCCAATCATTAGGGGTCTTCGTGTAACAATTTTCAAGTATCTAATAGAAGGGACAACCCAAGTATACCACCTGACTGACCCTTAACCACTAACAGCGTTCTCTATACGTATGCTATACTAACCCTACCACTTGAGGAACCAATCCAGAGTGGCGATAGGTTTTTTGCTAACTTTCCCAGGTGACGCAAGTAGCGCGTCATACTGAGGCAAAAAGGGGCCTGCGAGCCCCACGAATTTCGACAATCTGGACGGACGCGTACGATCCTAGACCCATCCCTGCCGTTATTCAATAAACAGCAGAACCACCTTGCTTCTTGTGTGTGTCTCATACTCATTTTTGGGATACGCGGGAGGAGTTGGGGCCTCCCAGCCCGGAGGTCCGCGGAAGGCCCAGCCGACCCCGGGAGAAACTCCCCGACACTTCACTTGGCTGTTCTTGTTCAAAGTGACTGCCTCTTCTTCGACTCCCAATCCACGCTAGCCCATTCAATTTTATGTTTTTATTACTTACTGTGTGTAACCCACGTGCACAAATTCTGTCTCCATTGCAGTCCACGGCAGGGCCATGCAGCTCGAACAGGCCCCTCGTCGTTGTCGGTTGTGCTTTTCTTGAGGCCTGCTCCCTCCTCTGTCATCAACATTTCCTTTCCAATATCTGCGCATTGTGGTGGGTGTGGCACCCAGCAACACACCAATGCGAATGACCGCCCACGTGTCTTGAGCATAATTGGCTGCCACTGCCAGCCTGCTAAATATTAACAGGCCCCCTGAACTGAGAGGGCGACGCTGAGAAAGTCATTCCCGGGTCAGCCCCGCCCTGCCCCCCACCCAAGGCAGGCAAAAGCAAACTTGATGTAGAGCCCACCACGCACAACAGGAATTTTTGGTGTTCTCGAAGAGAACGTGAAACTGCCTGCCTGGCACCAAGCCAGTGGATGGCTGGGGCACTGGCAACCCTACGACTCATGCTATTGGTGCACCATCGAAGCAAATGTAACACTTATTAACTGTTAACTTTTCTTTGATGATGTTCTCCTACTGACACTGTGTGCATTGTAATCATAAATACATCCGTTTGCCGCTGTGTGGCAAGCTGGCGGCAGGCTGTGTGAGGCAACGTAACAAGTACACCTTCAGTTACAAAGATCCAGCCCAGCTCCATAGATATTGATGTGGCTCATAAAACCGGCCCCAGAGTGGCTTATGAAATAGGCCCCAGGGCCACCCAAATTCCATTTTGATTCTGCTGGTGGCAGAATGGCAGATAGGCCAGTCTGCCCCTGCTTATAGTTACGGGTACTATATATATATATCAAAGGGCATGCACAGCAGCTGCACAGGTAGTGGTGATTGTGGGGTATTTGTACCGCCTTGGACGGTGCTTTTGGGCACTATATGATAGAGCAAATGAAACCGCATCACTGCCAGACGAGCCAGATGTTCTGAGACCACTAAAGTGGTGGTATGGCATGGTATAAAAACGTTGTAACAAAGCATAACATATAATAGCTGAACAGTACAGTAGCTGGATTGTGGGGTATTTGTACATCCTTGGAGTATGCTCCCAAGCACTATATCGTCGGCATGTACAACAGCTTCACCGTTAGGGGTGATATTGGGGTATTTATACTGTTTGTGTTTTTGGGTGCTTTACCGTAGGGCACGTACAGCAGCTTTAAAGATAGAGCTGATTGTGTGGTATTTTTACAGCTATGCGCTTTTGGGTGCTATACCACCGGGCACATATATCACCTGCACAGTTAGGTGGGGTATGTGGCAAGCCAGAAGAAGGACTCAGCGCAAAGTACATGGTTTCCAAGTAACTTTATTTAACTTAAATGAAAAAAAAACACCTCAAAAATCCTAATGTGAAAATTCCCTACCTATCAAAACTAAACTAAGGTGCTTGCCAATAGTCGAAAGAAAATAGTCCTCAGTCCAAACCTGACAACTAAACAGGCCCTACCACTTAGCAAAAATGTAAAGGAAAATTAGCTAGTGTGTTCTACCTTCAGGGTTGTTCACCACAATCTATCTCCGGTGTTCCAGGTGTTTTTCCTGGCTCTGAATCCACTGGTTATCCGTAATCAACAGTTCTCTTTATTTAAGAGTTCTTGGCAGTCTATCAAAGTTCATCGAGTTTCCCAAGTTTAACAATAAAAAGTCTTAATTTCCTGCAAAAACAAACTGTCCATAATTCTGTAGGTGGAGGGATAATTCCCTGATCCCTCTCCCCCACTTTTTTGGGTCGCTCCACACTTGGTACTGGAGTTGGGTGTCACCGTACTCCCCTTGTACTCCCATCATATCTGCTCTTCGCTCTGTTTATAGAGCCCTGTTGGCCCCCTTGGGTTCTTCTGTTCCAATGTCTCATGTAACACTCTGGGGTATTGCTAACCCGTCTCTCTGTGTGGCTCTCTTCACTCTTGTGGGTTCATGTGACCATTCTGGAGGTAAATAATACTCAGGTTTCTCGGGCTGCCACAACCCTTCTCCTTCTCACGTGCTTTCTCTCTTTCTGGGCCTTGTTGACCCTGGTATGGGATTAGGGCAATCCTTCCTTCTCTCCCACTCTTCCTTTCCTCTCTCCGCCTCACTCCGACCTGGGCAACCTGCGTACCTTCGGTGTTGCAGGGTTTGCTCCAAGGAGGATGTGTCTCTTGGCAGCTGTAGTGTTCCCCACAGCTTGCTGCTCCCTGTGGATTGGGTACGAGCGGTTCTTGGTTTCAGCTCCTTTCAGTGTTCTCTCGAACTTTTGCTCTTACATTGCGAGTGGAGGATTCACTCCTCCCCGGTTCCTGGTTTTGGTGCCAGTTTGCGAGCACTGGGCCCACCACGTACCTGGTGTAGTTGTGCCTGCAGGTAAGCTTTGTTTTGTGCTGTCTTTGCTTCTCAGGCCCTGCACGTCTCTCTGTCGGGTTGGCAGCGTCTTCTTTCGCTCTGCGTTTCACTGCATACCACAGTCATCTCTGCTTTTCAGTGAGGCTCAGCCCCTCACTGACATCCCCATGTGGAGGCTAGCCTTTGCATATGGTTTCTCTCCCTCCATTCATGGGTTGTTGACCCTTTATTCTCACTCCACGACTTCAAAAGGGCGTATTGTTCCCTGTCAGTGGTCCAGCCTATGGAGAGTTCAGCATTACCTTAAGCTAAACACATAGAGGGTTGTTTTGAGTCCAACCTATTGATGCACTATCAGTCTCTCTTACGTCTATGTAGGCAGATAATACTCTAGGCATAGGGAGTTGCTAGGCAGAAACCTGTGCAGTTCCCTTAGGCACCACTGCAAAAAGTTTAAGACTACAGGAGTTAGCAGTAAACCCAATTGGTAGCAGTCTGCACCACCCAGATTTACCTGGTAGCTGTGGCTGAGCAGTCAGACTTCTCTCAAGAAGAGTTAGGCAGTGTACAGAGCATACACAATAGGGCAGATAAACACAGTAAAACAAGCAAACACTGACCAGAGCTTTGGTGTAAAAGATATATAATTATTTATTTAAAAACACATCTATAAAAACACACTGGCACTAATATCAAGCAAGTTCAAAAACACAGTCACTAAAGTGTATACACTCCCTTAAAAGAATATTAGACACGTCTTAAGTAAAGCACCACTCATTTTCAGACAGCGGTGAACGCTTAACGCAGATGGCACTCTAATAATTCGGTTTAAAAGGGAGAGAAAGGCAGAGCATAAATTGAAACAGATCCCAACACTTTCAGCAGAACACAGCAGGAGAGAAAGGCAGCATAAAACCGTGAAGTTAGAGTTCAGAAAGCCGGATCCACTTTAAGAGGATCAGAACGAAATGTGTACAAGGTCACACGGTTGAAAAGTGCACAAAAGTCTCGAAAAGGTTCAGAAAGAAGTTGGACCAAAAGAAAGGGACCAGTTAGATGGTCAAGAGACCAGCCCAGTCTAGAAGGTTAAGGATTTACTGTCACCTTGTAGCAATCTATAGAGAGGGAGGCCAGGCGGACAAGTACCTTGAAATGGTGAGAACGCTCCAGCGGGGGCAGTTGTTCCTGGCAGCGGGTGCAAGTTGGTGCTTCATCCGGGGGAAGAGTAGATCTCGTCGGGGAGGAAAGCAGAAGGTTGTTGCACTGCCAGGGAAGAAACCAGCCGCGGAGTTCTCGATTAAAAGGAGCGGTCCTTTTATTCGCGGTTCAGTGGTAAGTGGCTATCCGGTTGCCGGGGTGCTTGGCACAGGCAATTCGACCACTAGACGTCCTGGTAGGCGAAAAAGAAAGCGAACTGGTTGTCCCCACCAGCTCAAGGGGAAGAGACTCTCCGGCAAGAAGATCTCCTCCTGTCGTCGGGAAGTGGTGAGACGGTTCAGCAGGGCTCCACCGGTGGTGTCGTCGTTGCAGATCGGCTCAGCTTCTCCCTCTTCGGGTTTTCAGGTCCTGTGGCGACTTCTGAAGTTCCAGTCCCAAAAGTCCTGCTTTTATGCAAGAAACCCCCATTCATTCAGCCTAGCTGTCAATCAAACATGCTAAGTGGTGAGCTGGGCGGCTCACCACTTGGGCCAATCCCGCAAGAGTGTGACTTGGGTTGGCAAGGCAATGTAGTCCAAGGTGCCTAAACCCCCTCCCACACCCCCTGTGGTACCCAGACAGAGTGGCACCACTTTGGAGGGCTTCTGTGTAGAAGCCAGCCAAAAGTGGAACAAAGGGCTCGACCTTTGGTTTGGAGTTACAGAGGCGAACACAAACGCCATTTTAAAAGCGAGTTCTGGCAAAAAAGACCCTACCGGTGAATTAATATTAAATAAATAAAACGGCGGTATCTTTAGCATTGCACCAAAAAGTGGTGCGTTTAAAATACATGGGAAAATCCCATAGAGAATATCCTTAAGGAATATTACGCATGGTAACCACTGCCACCAACCAGAAACTCGACGAGGGAGGACTGCACAGTACCCCCTCGAAAAACAGACCCAGGGGCAATCGAATTACCCCTACCAGTACTTCCACAATATGATGGCTTGTAATGGTTCTGTTACTAAATTTGGGACTAGTAAAGCCAATGGTGACTTTACATGCCCTGGGAGACAGTAGTCAGTCCCAGGGTATGGAGTCTATGGTGGGGTGTCACTATGACACCCCTGTGTCACTGCACTGAGGGTGCTGTGTAACACACATAGTAAAAACACATGAGACCCTATGGAGTAAAAGACCCCATAGCCCATAAAACACATTAACAGTCAAAGGAACACCTCAAATCATGTCCAAGAGTGTGAGGAAAAGAGTCTCACTCTTGGCAGGAGAAAAAAACAAACTCCAGAAATCCAGCAAAGCTGCTGGGAGACTCACTAGGTTAGGAAATTCAGCCTAAACAGAGAATTCTCCCTAACAGGAGTTCCCCATGGGAATGGGCGTCCATGTCCCCTGGAGGGGAGTCACTCCCAGTGAGGTCCTGCTGACGGCCCCAGCGAGGGTTCTACTAAGCAGGCTCACCTCCCTTGCCTCAAAGGGGTGGCTCCCCCTAGGGAACAAGGGACAAAGTGTCCAGATTTGTCGCAGGTATGTGTATTGCCTAATGTTTCTGGTGCATTACCATAGGTGGCATAGCCTTAACACTGTTAGACTGTTACAGAGGGGATTACTGCAGTATTAAAAAAAGAAACTCTTTATATAAAGTAATGTACAAAAACACCTATGACATGGACTCATTTCTATTCCCTTATTAATACTCCCCTTCTGTCACCTACAGTGATTTGGCAACAGCCTAAGAGCTTTTAGGAGCTGCAAAAGGAACCGTTATAATAACAGTGCATGCCTCTATTCTCTGTTTTACTGAATACCTTCCTACTTCTGTTGAATCGGACGGTCTTAGGGCAATGTGACAGTTAAACATCCTCACTTTAGCAGTTTAAATTGACTTCTGAATTCCTCTCATGACGAATTGGGCATAGCACCTTGAAATGAAAAGCAAATCCTCTGCTGTAGGTTTGGAGGCAAATGCTGCATAAAGGAGTTTGGGTATATGTGTGTGTGTATGGGGTGCTACAGGGTAGGCAAGAGGGGAGGGAGGGTATTTCAATCTCTGTTGGGTTTCTCTCTCCACCAAATACATAGAAGAGGGCGTACTCCCGCTGGCTCTCTCTGAAAACCCCTAGAGGAAAAAGGTATTCGGATATATTTTGGATGCATGAACTGAAATACACTCTCCTTGCTGCCGTAAAATGTTTAGTATGGGCATGGGTCACATGAATGTATGTTTTCACAGTTTTCTTTTGTAATTCCGCCTGGGTTTTGAATGGGTTTTTGATTGATTATCAAATGTATCCACTGCACAAATTCCCACTTTTGGTCCTGCTGGCCAAGTCAGCGATGCAATACATTCATTTGTGTTTTGTAAGGAACTCATGGTGGCAACAGTAAGGACAGGATCATAGTTCCATAGTTCAAGGGTGTTTATTAAACTGGATATGCAGGTTGGAAAAACGCCTAATCTAAACCTAAAGATAAGATGGGAGCAAGCTACAACCATCAAATGAAAAATAAGGCAGTCCTAATGTTCTCTTGTCAAATAAAAAGGGCCTATACTAAAAATAACCTATTGCCAAACTTTACTACTAGATACAAAAAGGGCGTGGGATAATGTTCACATTGAAGAAAGAAGTGTCCACAAATAATACCTCAGGATGTGGTAGCCGGGGTCTTCCTTACCCACGTTTTGGACACGGGACAAGGTGTGACTCTGAAGCATAGCACAAGTTCGAGCTTTCCCAGAACGAGGCGACAGTTCCGTTTCAGCTATCAGGGTCGTCGATGGTCAAGTCTCCTTTCTCTTAAGTCTCTTGCCTTTGAGGACCTAATGTATTCAAATAAACAAACAAAAAGTTCCTTTCTGTGTGGACGATGGGTGATGGCTTTTCACCTCTGGATCCCCCTCTTCCGGGCTCAGACAGTTCCTAGCGATATCAAGACTTTCAAAGGTTAACTCTCTGGCTTCTGAGGGCCTGACAGACTCAAAATAACAAAGAAAAGTTCCTTTTGGATTGCACTTGGGATGATGATTCTTCACCCCTGGGTCCCCCTCTGTCGAGCTCAGACCCCTCTCGAATCTCAGCCTACCTCCGTCATGTTCACTATGGCTTGTATTCAAAAAGATTTCTCAGTTGCATTCACTTGTCAGTTGCGTGCTGGCTTTTCCAACCCCTGGGTCCTGATCTGCCCAGGGTCGGACCCTTCTCGAATGTTGGCCTCCCTCTGTCGGCTTCACCTTTGTCAACACACTGTTCATCGGGACTTTAGTCTTCGCCCCTTTCCATCAGCATCCCTCCGTTGGGTTCACTCTTGCCAACTTTATCAAACACTCAATTTGTTCTACTTTCTTACGAGTCGGGATTCACTTCCCTTAGCTTTTCAACTTCTGCTGGCCAAAGACTTTTGACTGTAGAGAGGATTTTGCTAGACCCCCGTATGACCACTTTGACCTTTTCCTTGCCGCTCTCCTAGGGCCTTCTGGTATCTATCAAACACGGGAGTCTCTCGAGTGAGCACCTACGTGGTGCTGGACCCCTTTGCAGCTGGATTTCCCTCAATGTTCACAGTTCTTTGTACTTTTCTTAATTTGCCACTTTGCGACTTTCGTTGAACAGTCTGGTTTCTTATCGGTTTTCCCCTCAACTCGCCAGCTTTGATGAACCACTTGGCTTTACTTGCATCTGGAGTCAAGGACGGTACCACGGTAGTAGGCGTCTCCCTCTGTCCTGCTTATCACCGTAGGTATGCTCTGTGTACTGTTGACATCTGCTGCAACACACTCTAGCTATTGTTCGTGGCCTTGTGTTTCCTTGTGTGGGGGCTTCGCGGGTCCGGGTCGAAAAGGGCAAGGTTGCTTCTCTCCTTGTCGCCCCTTAGGTTCTCTCTGTTTTTCTCCTCCTTTTGAACTGCCATGATTGGATAGCTGTCTCGTCATGCGGTCTGCCTTGCTCATCCGGTGCTCTCATGCTCCACCTTTTATCCGGGTGGGGAAGGGAAAGGGTCGTCAGGTGTGTGTGATTTTGGTCAGTTGCCTGACTTTGCCTGATCCTTTTATTGGGGCATGTCAGGTAAACGGCTCTGGTGTTAGTCCATTGTCTTTTCGTGGTGTGCGAAGGTCTTTGTGTGAAGAATGGGGCAGGGGTAGTGTTTCAGAATATCCTATATGGTAGGATGGGAAAAGGTGTTGGAAGAAGGGGGATAACGCGTCACACCGATCGGTGTCCCACTTCCACTCCCCGATGACCCCCCATCCAGGTGATCCTCCCTCACTGGTCCACCCCCAGGAACTGGATCCAATAGCGATGGCTGTTCGCTGGCCACCTGGATGACAGATCCCCAGGTGCTGGTAGGGAGACACCTTCAGGTTTCTCACTTTTTTACATATTCTTCCCCTATGCGAGGTGGATATGCCTGTTCTTAGGTCAGGTTTCTTGTTGTTAACACCTGGCAGAGAACAGGGATGAGAGATGTCCAGGAACTCTCGCATATTCTACTCAGTGGAGTAACTTTGCTGAAAAAGTTGGGGGGGAAATGACATCTGAAGACAATGTGCCTCAGCCAAATGAATGGGGACAAAATGGTGTGCCATGAAAGTTGGGGGGGGGGACAAACACCCCTGTCCCCTCCTAAAATTACACCCATGAGAATTTCCACTGATCGGTTAGAGAGGTGGAGTGGTTTTATCGATCTCTTTACAATAACCTATGAATTGGGTTTCAAGGGCTGTCTTGTTGGTTATTGGTTCTGGGTTTTCCCAGTCCCATAATGGAGTGTTTTGTGAGTCGTAGTTCGCCTCCCAGGATCTCTGGGGTAGAAATTCTCCGAAGGGAGGTGCAGATTCCTGTAAAAGAGTGGAGAAGGAGCGGAGGTCTCGCCCCAGAATAACTTCTTCAGTGAGTCCGGGAATTATGGCTGATGATATTTTGCAGGATTTGCCCTGGATTCCAATGTGGTCTTTTAGGGTATACTTCATTGTCTCCATGTACACATGTCACTCTGACCAGGGCCACATGGTCTAGGTCTTTTGTTGTAACTAAGTTGGCCGTATAGCAGTTTGCTTACTACCTGAGTCGATTAAGGCCCTTACCTGTTTACCATTCACCAAAGCCTTTTCATATGTGAACTCGGTAGGAGTTTGACACAAACAGATGCTAAAGGTCTCTAGTTCTTTCTCGGGTTCTTCCCACTCTTCGTCCTTTAAACATCCTATTTCCATAGGTTCGTCTTTTGTATTCTTTGGACAGTGTCTAGCTAAATGTCCTGTTTCTCTACAGGAAAAACAGATCAGAGGAGGTGGTCGGCTTCCTTTTAATTCCTTCCTCCTGCTTTCATTCTTAGCCTTTGGATCAGTTTTCTTGATTTCTTTTCTCTCTCTTGGTATCCCTTCTTGAACCTATGTGAACCCCTTTGTTTATCTATTCCCTGAGGTTGAGGTCGATGGATGGGTTTATGATCCCTCTGTTCTTCCCATCGATGGGCTAGGTGGAAGTGTTTAGCTGCATCCGAGTGATTTTGTGCAGTCTCAAAGTAGGTTGATTTAGCTGAAGGATGGATTTTTGCAAAAAAGGGGGTAAGAAATGTGTAAATTGTTCTAGGCTAATCATATCCGTCAGTTCTTCTAAAGTTTTATTATTAGTCCATAGGGCCAGCGTGTTTTTGACCCGTCCCCCCAGCTCTAAAGGAGTTTCTCCCGGGTTCAACCTAATGGCTCGTAATTATCAGCCAATATAAATTGCAGGTTTGCCCCACTCTTTTTAACAATCCTTCCTGTTAGGACAGTTTTTCTGAAGTCCAACTAAGGGCTTGGTAAAACCATTCAACTGAGGCATTACAAGACTCCACTCTTAGTATAAGGCTGTACCACCTAAGTATAGGGTAGCGTAGACAGAGCAGCCAGGCTTATTTTAGGAGGGAGAGAGGGCAGTAGAAGCAGTACAAGTGAAATTGTAATACAAATGATCCAAAGAAACACTGAAACACTATGGGCCTCATTACACGGTAGGCGGTGGACCAAGGTGCTATTAGCACCTTGGTCCATGCCGGTAAAATACCGGCACTGCCTTGGAGGAAAGGGGAATTACTGCCCTATTCCAAGGTTGGCGGGGCGGTAATTCCCCCTTCCCCCATTGCCCTTCCCCATTCCCATTTTTGCCCCATAGGCGTTAAAGACCAACCCACAAAGGGACCTCGTAGTAAGGCGGTAAGGGTTAACGGTCACTGGTACCATTACCGGTGACCGTTAACCCTTACCGCCTTCCGTGGAATGAGGCCCTATGTGTTGTAAAAATAAAATATTTATTCAAATCCAGGTAGGCCCATATAAATCTAGGGGTAGGTAAGTACTAAAACATTATAAGAAATTGCAGTATAAAAACACAACACTATACTTGAAAGCACACAGACCCAAGTATAAACCTTATTTGGAACACCTAACAGTAGTTCTAGGGAAGTCAAAACCTTGTTATACACATTTAGTATAGGTGAAGCCTATTCTTTGGGAGTAAAAGACCAATGATTACTTTCCGATTACATTCAGTAGTACAAGGGCAGTAGGCCCTTTCAGTTGTACAGTGACTCTTGGAACAAATCACATAAACAGTCAACGGGACAATATACTTTTAGTGAATAGTGAAACACTTATCCTAGTTGCAGTAAAAACCTATAACTACTTTTGTCATAACACACAGTTATACCAGGTGAGTAAAACCTAAGGATGTAATATACAATTACAGTATATTATATTGAAATCATGGAACCCCAGATTGAGGTAAGCAATAACTTTGGTAACTTGTTTTGGATGGCACACAGCTAACACAAGGTAAGTACAACCCACATACTTTAACTTCACAATGAAGGGGAAAGTAAAAGCCAATGTCACACTTTACTGAATAGTTATTCTAGGTAGGCAACAACCTAATGTAGACCTATTAAGGACAGGCTAGCAGCAAGTCAGGGGAAGCAAGACCCAGTTGGGGGACACTCATACAGTTATCCTAACAGGACTAACCTGGTGATACCAATAGTTGGAGAGCACTCATACAATTACCCTACAGGGATAATCTGGCGAAACCAACACATTACTTTTGTAAAGAGGCACAACCTAATCACAGGAGAGTGAAATACCTTCACATCTACTTTCTATTAGACTGGCAACACAGTGGCTAAGGAAGAAAAGATGTTAACCATACTTTTAAGAATAGTGCATCACACATTCAAGATCAGTAAGAATTTCTGTAACTGTTCACTCTTAGAATTACAGTTACCAACCAACTCTTTACAAGTAAGTTAAACACTTGATTTCTTTTCTAGGCAGAAGTCCCAATCCCTTCAAAGTCTTTCCCTTATTCTTGGAGCATGAGTGTTCTCAGTGGCAGAAGGGGGGTCACTAGGACTAGTGACCAACAGGCAGTGTTAGAATAAGTTCTTTAGTAGCAAAATTCAGAGTTCCTTAGGAAAACTGGGCAAACAGGTGAGTACTTTACTTTTTGGGTTAGAAGAGGGTCCAGGGGCTTCACAGAAGACAAGTATATACCGAAGCCAACACAGTACCTCAGCAATTAAGAAGAGATTGCAGCAGGAGAACTTCAGGGACTGCAGCCAAATACCCGGTCAGTGGATTCCTTGTCCTAGAGACTGAACACAAGACCTCAGAAGGGCAGCAGGGATCGATGAAGAAGGCTCTAGGCAAGGTTTCCCTTGCGGTTGAATGCAGTTCCGTGGATTTGGTGCCTTTTCAAGGAGCACAGAAGAAGACAGAATATAGCGATTGAATTCTCGTCGTTCCAAAGGTCCAGCACGCTTGCGAGGGGACTTTTCAGACTCGATTCGTGTCTCTGGAGATACACCAAGATGCCCATGAAGTTTCAGCGAGATTCGGAATTTGGAAGACCGTGCACCACACAGTGGCTGGAGGTCCAAGGGTATTGGGGTATTGCAAGAACGCAAGGTCGCAGCAACCCGTGGGATGGCTCAAAATGCAGGTCTTCTTGAGTCTAGTGGGTCACACCAGGCTCTGGGTTTGGGTCAGAGTCCCCAGGTCTATTGGAAGGAAGGGCTGCTGCAGGCTCCGGTTACACAGCAGGCTCTCCGGTCGCTGGAAATCATCTCCGCCGCTTTTCCTTCATCTTCCTATTCGGCTTTCTATTCCAGTGGTCGACATGACTTCAGCTTCCAGGTTTCCAGTATTTATCAGGAACTACAGCACAACCTCTACATTCTCTCCCTGCATTTTACAAGAAAGGGCCATCTGTTTGTCCAATTAGGACAGCCAGCCCCCCACTGGGATTTGTTCCAGTTGAAGCAAGGTGTAAGACAAAGGATGGGGAAGTTTTGGACTCCTCCCCCACTTCCTGTGCTTACCGACTGACTGGAGCCAGGGCGGGGTGTCCAGGGGACTCCCACCAAAGGCAAAAATCACACAAAGGAATTTTCCACCCTGGATGTCAGGGGAAGGAACAAGAAACGACAAAAAACACTAAAATGGCAGAAAAAGAAGACAGGGGCCATTTTGGTAAAATGAGCACCCTTAGGTGTCTTTACTGCAGCTGTGATCACAACCCACGTTAAAGGTCCACCAAATTAGTAAAAGGTATCACTGCCACCAGCCATTTAATGTAAGCTTGTCACTGTAACAGAATTGTTACAGTTGTAATGTGAAAGGGGATACATTGTATCTCCCCAGCACTCCACATAAGGTGGGGTGTGCTGGTTTCACAGAATAAAGTGTAAACGTGATCCAAAGATCCTTTCTACCCTTGAGAACTGTAGTTCATTCAAGATTAGCACAAGAAAGTTAAAAGGGGAGCCCAGCAAAAACAGGCACTTATTGCCAATAAGTTCTTAAACATGATAACTTTAAAAATACACTATGGAGAGTCTTAAAAATGACACCCAGAAAAAGAGTTAACGATTAGGTGAATGTGGAAAAAGGTTCCCACTCACTGAGGTATTAATGAAAAATATCCCACTAGAAAAGCCAGGGCTTTAAGTGGGGTAAGAAATCGAGGGGGGGGCCTCATTTGGGGGCGTGGCTTGTGGGAGGGGCGTGGCCTAAAAAGTACGCAAATCGTAGGGTATACACACAAATATATATAAATGTTATATATTTGTGTGCGTACCTTACTATGGTTTGTGTACTATGCAAGCCATCTTTTCTAAACATAGAGATATGTAACATATTTCTACGTTTATAAAAGATGGCTTGCAAAGTACACAAACCATAGTAAGGTACGCACACAAATATATAACATTAAAATATATTTGTGTGCATACCCTACGGTTTGCCTAGTTTTCAGGCCATCTTTTTTTTAAAAGATTTCGGGTTTATAAAAGATGGCTTTGAAAGTACACAATTCAAACCATCTTTTATAAAGCTTTGACTACGGACAAAATTGTCCGTCGACAAAGCTCTATAAAAGATGGCTTGAAATGTGTACTTTCAAAGCCATCTTTTATAAACGTCGAGGAATCCCCAGGTTCGCCGAGGGTTAAAGACGCCTCGGCGACCTGGGGAAACAAAGGGACAGTAACTGCCTCTGGTGACCTCTTGCGCGAGGGGTCACCAAAGGCAGTTACTATGACTGACAGAAGTGGCAGCCAGTCACAGCATCGCTGTGGCTGGCTGCCACTTCTGTCGGCTCGCCTGACTTCATGGCAGGCGCATCTCCTGTCGCGGCTGCGGCCGCGACGGGATAATGCATTCCGCCAATGTTGCGGTTGGACGGGGGCCCCGGCAGGGCCCCGGCTCAGTCCCACTTTTTGGAGACAGCCGGGGCCCGGCCCCGGCAGGCCCCGGCCCACTTTAAGCACTGAGAAAAGCTAAAAAGTCCTGGAGTTGAACCAGGAAAGGAAGATTTACCAGCTCTGTGGAAATCTTACCTAACACTTCCTTGCTCCCTGTGCAAGGTTGAGTAGTTGATAGGAAGTTTGGAGTTCACCTTTAAATAAGGGTCCCAAATAGCATCTCTTAAGGTTCTCTTCCCACCCTAGTTGTTCGGCCAGCATCTGAGACTCCTGCGAGTAGGGCATTGCCACTGTCAAGTTAAGGGATGATATAGGCTTGAACAACTGTTCTGAAGCTTTGGGCTGGGATGAAAGGTTTTCCTTTGTGGTGGAGCACAAGCTGGTACCATGCTGCTTGGGTCTCTGTGGCAATGTGCATTTTGAATAATAGCCCACATGCAATAGTAAACCCAAGAGATTTTGCACTGTGTGAGAGTTGAGGTGTGAATCCATTCAGCTTAATGTCAGCCAATTCTTGGCTTGGGCAAGCATGGTGGTGTTTTCTAGGAGAATACAGTTTGTCTTTGTAGAGTTGGAGGGACATACAGGATTGAATGACAGACATTGCTTGAGTCAATGGATGTCATCGATGTAATTGATCTTTAGGAAAAGCTGTGTGCCATCTGCATATTGGTGTATCTTGATGTCAGTGTTGGTGAGTAGTTCCCCAAGACGTTCAATGTTGAGGTTGAAGTTGACAGTAGGGAGGATGCCTTGTGGAACCCCATAGGTATGTGGGTAATTATGGGATCTGTTGGGGCCCATCTGGACAAATTGGTTTCTTTTGAACTGGTATGAGATAAACCACTGCAGAACTTTTCTGTCAAAGACCATGGGCCTCATTACGATCCGGGCGCTAAGTACCGGTCATTATCGGCATGGCGCAATTACCGTGTCCGTGCTGGCAATAAACTGCTAAAAGCGGCCCATTACGAGTTCGCGGGCATGAGCTTTGCGCCATGCCGGTAATGACCTCACCACCATGGTGCTAAAGTCCGAAAAATCCCCCTTTGCGCCACCGTCTGTAGTGGAAATAACACCTCCGGCATCCAAGCCATCGGCATTAGCGGTCACCTCTAATAGCGGTGACCGCTATTAGCGGTGACCGTAAATACGCGAAACCGGAAGTTGCGTCATCGCATAGGAACGGGAAAGAGCACGGCGGCCATATTTAAAAACACAATCCATTGCCATCCACCACAACCAGGAGCCATCTGACCCCCAGAACTCCAACACACCTCCACCACTACCTGTTGCAATTTAAAATGCCAAAAGCAGTGAAAAAAACGGGAGATCGCCTGCGCAAGGAGCGCTTCTCCAGAGAGGAGCTCACCATGTTAGCTGAGACACTGCAGGAACATGCAGATGTGGTGTTCTCAAATGACACATCCCGTCCTGCACTGCAGCGCAAAAAGCAGATTTGGGTAGAGGTCGCCCAGAGAGTCAGTGCTGTTGGCACCACACCCCGCACACCCAAACAATGCCGTAAGTGCTGGGATGACCTACGTCTATGTGTGCGGAGCATACTGTCCGCCAACCGCAACCTTAGGATGGTGACAGGCAGAGGTGCGGAGTCCCCAATAAAACTGCAAACTTGGGAGGAGATATGCGCCTCCACCATAGGCACCGAGGCAATAGAGGGAGTCGGGGACATGGAGCAGGAGCCCCGTCATCAGCCGATGCAGGTAGGTGTCTCAAATGAAACAATGCTAATACCACCACGATGATGTCCACCTGAACTGACAGTGCAATGATGTAGAGCAGGGTCCACCAGACACATAAGTACAAGACTGCCTACAGGCAGTGCAGAGCATCACCTTGTCCACATGCATATTGCACCCCATATGTGTTGCAACCCAGACGCCTCTATGCATCACCCACCCAAGAGTAAGGCAACACATATGTCACTCCCACCGACGTAAATCATCTACCATTCCATATCAATGCAGCCACCCCAATGCATGCCCGATGCCCGTAGACCCATCACTAACCCTCTCCCTCCTTTGGTCCCCCACAGGCATACATTCTGACAGCGGTGATGAGGACACCGGTGTCACACCACAGAAGAAGGCCAGTGCCGAGGAGGGTGAACACCGCCCCTCAACCTCAAGGGGCAGAGGCCAACATGCACCACCTCGGAAGGCCTTGAAAACCACAGAGGCCACATCACCAATGTGCACCACGGCCCCTACAACAACACCCACACCAGCCACCATCACCCAGGAGGCATTGGCAGAGTGCACACCATCGGCTGGCAGCAGCACAGTCCGTGAGACAGCTGCCACAGCAGCCATATCGGACGACGAGGGCGAGGTGCAGCTGCATGGCGCAACACCCGCCACAGGCCCCCTCCACTCTCCACACCTATTGTCACGCCGCTTCCTAGACCACGGACACACCTCCCCACTCGCCCCTCCTTGCCTACCCATTCCCGCACTCCCCAACACTCGTGCACCGTGCCCCCCACTCACGTCGCACACATCAGGGCACGGCATGGCATATATGGGGGAGCGGGTGTTTATCGCCCTTCACGGCGGTGGCAGATCAACTGGAAGCTCCGTCACTTCAGGAACTTACGTCCTTTGCGGAGACCGGCGCTTCCCGGCGCTTCACGGATCACGTGACTTCGGTTGCCTAGCAGCATTGCAACGCTTTCAGGTCACGGCACACGTGACTATACGTGCGTCCCTTCCGAGGATAAAAGGAGTCGGTGAACCGAAGGCGTTGCTTCACAGCTGTTTAGTTTCGGATCACGTGACTTCTCTCTTTGTTCAAGGACCTGCTCTGATTCTGACCTCGGCTTGCTCCACGGACTCCTCTTGCTTAATCCTTCAACTACTTTTGGATTTGCCTGTTGCCGACTCACGCCTGCTCCACGGACTCCTCTTGCTTAACCCTTCAAGTACTTTTGGATTTGCCTGTTACCGACTCACGCCTGCTCCACGGACTCCTCTTGCTTAACCCTTCAAGTACTTTTGGATTTGCCTATTACCGACTCACGCCTGCTCCACGGACTCCTCTTGCTTAACCCTTCAAGTACTTTTGGATTTGCCTGTTACCGACTCACGCCTGCTCCACGGATTCCTCTTGCTTAAGCTCTTCATTGGCTAGGACCTCGGTCCTACAATAGGTGGTTGCCTGTTCTACCCTACAGCACGTTTCCAGCCTAAGCTAGGAGACCCACGCCTTGACCCAAGTACTCACAGGTATTCTGGTAGCTTTGGGGTTTATGTACATGAAGGTATTCGGGCCCTGTTTCATTGCTTAACCACTGTATCTTGCTTTGCAGCGCTCAAGGGGTTCTTCCGGCTGTTCCCGCGTCCTGGCTTTCCGGACTTCCACCTGTGGCCTTAATATTCACACTGACCATATAACAAAATCGGTCAGGGTGTTTCTTGGGGACAGAGGGGTTGTTCATACTCTACACGACCAACGAACTTCGTAACAGACTGTGAAGCCTATTTTTGGTCGTCCAGAGTATGAATCCCTCCGCCGGGGATCCAGTGACCGCCTTGTTACAAGCAGTAGCGGCTCTTAGGGCTGACATGACAGCAATACACCACCGTCTGGATGCCCTACAAAGCACACGTTTTCCGTTACCCACGGATGCAGAATTCGGTGACACAGTCCCCTCAGACCAGCCAGCCCCAGCCATGGCCCCTGCACCCACTCCTATACTGCTACCTACACCTGTTCCCCTTGCTGCCCCCGAACGTTATCAAGGGGATCCCCGGAAGTATCGCACTTTCATTAATCAATGTAGATTACATTATTTGTGCAGACCCCTAGCGTTCCCCGACTCTTGTACTAAGGCTGCGTTTCTTCTATCCCATTTGTCCGGGGTAGCGGCCACCTGGGCCAACCCGATGTTAGAGAATGACCATCCTGCTCTCTATGACTTCGACCTTCTTGTATCAGAAATGGCCAAAGTCTTTGATACACGACATAAAGCCCATTCTAGAGATCTCGAACTCTTGGATCTAACACAAGGCAAACAGACTCTGATAGAATATATCACCAAGTACAACCAACTCGCTGCTGAGACCTCCTGGCCTGAGGAGAAAAAGGCAATCGTGTTCTATCGTGGTCTATGCAACTCCATGAAAGATGCCCTCTCAGTAGTTCCTGCTCTTCCTTCAGGGTTCTCGGATTTGGTGGATCTTGCTTTACAAGTAGACGCAAGGAGATCCGAGAGAAGGGCCGAAACATCCTTCTCTATACACCACGGACCTTCCGTATCCACCACCCCTGTTGAACCCATGCAAATAGGAGGTATCCGTAGCCCGATAACCCCATTAGAATGAGAACGCCGGAGAAACGACAATGCCTGTTTCTATTGTGGGTTAAACGGACACTTTGTAAGGGAATGCCCCCGACGTCCCAAGAACAAAACACCGGGTTTTCCGAAGGCTCGCCCATGATACAGGGGGCACCGGCGAGCCTGTCTTCGACCCCCTCCGAACCTGCCTTTGGCCCTATTAGACCGATAGAGGTCCAGGCTCTGTTAAAACCCGCTGGAGAGATCAAACACACAGTCCATATTGTGATCGATTCCGGGGCCACTGGTTGTTTCATCGATATTTCCCTGGCCCGTCGCCTCAATCTGCCCTTGGTTAGGAAAGAACATCCGGAACCAGTACATGCTGTTGACGGTACTTCGCTATCCTCCGGTCCGATTAAGTTCCAAACTGCTCCTATGGAAGTGGTGATCCAAAACATCCATAGAGAAACCCTGGCATTTGATTTGATCAATACACCACTGTTCGGCATAATACTGGGAATACCATGGTTACGACAACATAACCCATTGATCAACTGGGGCAATGGACAGGTCACGTTTGAGTCGGAGGTATGTCAACATTTCTGTCTCCTCGACACTGGTTCCTTGTCCACTCCTGCCATGATTCTTGGTGCCATGGCTGCCACCCATGTCAACGATAGTGCTTCAGACCCGGTGCCTTCACACACTGTGGGGGCTGTCACAGCCAACATCCCTGCGGCCTATCACGATTTCCACACAGTGTTCGATAAGGCCACTGCTGAGGGTCTCCCCCCTCATAGACCGTACAATTGTCCGATTGACCTGGTCCCAGACGCTCCTGTACCCAAGGGTAGGGTTTATTCATTGTCACGGTCAGAGGAACAAGCCCTTAAGGATTACATACAAAAAGCTCTGGAGTTGGGTCATATACGTCCTTCTTGTTCTCCAGCTGCTAGTCCGATTTTCTTTGTGCCGAAAAAGGAGGGCGATCTCCGTCCATGTGTGGACTACAGACGGTTAAATGCCATTACCATTAAGAACAGGTACCCTCTTCCGCTCATATCCACACTACTAGACAGGTTGACTAAAGCATCTGTTTTTACCAAGCTGGACCTGAGGGGGGCGTACAATCTGAATCGTATGCGGCTTGGGGATGAGTGGAAGACGGCGTTTTGCTCCCGACAGGGGTTATATGAATACACGGTAATGCCCTTCGGGCTTTGTAATGCCCCTGCCACGTTCCAACGTTTTGTCAACGAAGTGTTCTCAGACATCCTGGACACATTCGTGGTGGTATATCTGGACGATATTCTGATCTATTCGTCCTCCCTGGAGGAACACGTCGGGCATGTTAGGGAGGTGCTCTCTCGCCTGAAGACCAATGCCTTGTTTGCCAAGCCTGAAAAATGTCTGTTTCATTCCAAGGAAGTGGAGTTTCTGGGTTTTCGCATATCCCCTGGGGGCCTGTCCATGAATTTATCTAAGGTCCATGCTGTCACCGAATGGCCGACTCCTGTTACTCTGAAACAACTCCAATCTTTTCTCGGCTTCGCAAATTTCTATCGGCGATTCATCGCCGGCTTCTCTTCTATTGTTGCTCCACTGACCGCCCTGACCAGCCCCCTTGTCCCGTTCACTTGGACCTCCCTCCATCAGAAGGCTTTTGAGGAACTCAAGGCCAGGTTCGTGTCCGCCCCTGTTTTACAGCATCCTGATCCAGAACTCCCCTACATTCTGGAGGCTGATGCCTCCTCGTTTGCTCTAGGCGCAGTATTGTCTCAACCTTGCCCAACCACGGGTTGTCTACATCCAGTGGCCTTTCACTCACGAAAGTTTTCGGTGGCTGAAGCGCACTATACAGTAACCGAAAAAGAATTGTTGGCCATCAAGGATGCTTTACAAACGTGGCGTCATCACCTCATGGATGCGAAACATCAAACAGTGTTGTATACAGACCACAAAAACCTACAGGACCTGGCCTCGTTAAAATGTGCTAACAGCAGACAGGTGCGTTGGCATTTGTTTTTTGCCGCGTTTGATTTTGTGGTCAAACACAGACCAGGTCGCAGTCATGGCAAAGCTGATGCCTTGTCCCGTTCTCCCGGAGGGGAGTCCTTGTCCGTGTACCCCGACACACTGCTAGGAAAGGGCCATGTCATCTGTACTTGTACCCCATCCCCCACCATGCTTATCGACATCCGGCGTTGGGTTTCCCAGAATCCTCAGGCTCTCAACGAATGGGACATTGCTCTTCACGAGGGGTTGCCTTTCATCCACGACAAACTGTTCCTTCCCACGTGTGACGTCCGCAACCAGGCGTTAGCATGGTCACACGATGATGCTGTAAACGGCCATCCCGGGCAACAGCGTACCCTGGACCTGTTGCAACGCTGGTGCTGGTGGCCTTCCATGAGAAAAGATGTCGAACATTATGTTAACACTTGTTCCATATGTGCCCAATGCAAAACACGCAAAGGACGGCCTTTAGGGCTGCTCTTACCTCTTCCCGTACCTCCCAGACCTTGGCACACCGTCTCGATGGATCTCATCACTGACCTACCCCGCAAACAGGGCTACGACACCATATGGGTTGTTGTCGATTCATACACCAAAATGGCCCGCTTTATCCTCTGTACTGGTATACCCTCTGCTCCAACTCTGGCTCGCTTATTCTTCAGATCTGTCTTCTGCCTCTTTGGTTTACCACAGGTCATCATATCAGACCGTGGGTCTCAATTCACGTCCTGTTTCTGGCGCGCGCTCACCAGACTCCTGGGGATCGATGCTCGCTTTTCTTCAGCTTATCACCCCGAGAGTGACGGGCAGACCGAGCGGGTAAACCAGGCTTTGGAGCAGTACTTGCGGTGTTTGTCCCTCCAGTATCAGGACTCATGGGCCAAACTGCTGTATATTGCTGAATTTGCGTATAATAACTCCCGTCATTCGACCACAGCTTTTTCCCCCTTTTATGCTTTATACGGGCAGCACCCACGTGCCCTCCCACTTCCTGATTTCCCCTCCACTACTCCCGCTGCTAATGCCTGTGTTCGGGATCTGGCCGGTGTCCATGCCCAGACCTTGGTCCATCTCCATGAGGCCCAGACAGTTATGAAGACTAAAGCGGACCGCAAACGGGCCGCAGCCCCGGAGTATCGGGTGGGCGATAGGGTGTGGCTTTCGACCAGGCATTTGCGAATCCCTGGCTGTCGCAAGTTGTTGCCTCGTTTTGTGGGCCCTTATAGGATCTCCAGGGTTTTGAATCCTGTGGCCCTCAAGCTTTCGGTTCCCCTTTCTTGGAGGATTCACCCTGTCTTCCATACTTCTCTCTTGAAACCTTACCTGGCTCCTACCCGTGTCCTGGTCCCGCCCGCTCCTGTCTCGGTGGATTCACAGGATGTTTATGAGGTCAGTGCCATCCTTGGGTCCCGTTTCCATCGGGGTCGACTTCAATACCTGGTGGATTGGCTGGGCTATGGTCCCGAAGATCGCTCTTGGGTTCCCGCCCGGGATGTCCATGCCCCGCTTTTGGTTTCCCGCTTTCACAGGGACAGTCCTGCTAGCCCACGGGGTCGTGGGCCTTTGAGGGGGGATTCTGTCACGCCGCTTCCTAGACCACGGACGCACCTCCCCACTCGCCCCTCCTTGCCTACCCATTCCCGCACTCCCCAACACTCGTGCACCGTGCCCCCCACTCACGTCGCACACATCAGGGCACGGCATGGCATATATGGGGGAGCGGGTGTTTATCGCCCTTCACGGCGGTGGCAGATCAACTGGAAGCTCCGTCACTTCAGGAACTTACGTCCTTTGCGGAGACCGGCGCTTCCCGGCGCTTCACGGATCACGTGACTTCGGTTGCCTAGCAGCATTGCAACGCTTTCAGGTCACGGCACACGTGACTATACGTGCGTCCCTTCCGAGGATAAAAGGAGTCGGTGAACCGAAGGCGTTGCTTCACAGCTGTTTAGTTTCGGATCACGTGACTTCTCTCTTTGTTCAAGGACCTGCTCTGATTCTGACCTCGGCTTGCTCCACGGACTCCTCTTGCTTAACCCTTCAACTACTTTTGGATTTGCCTGTTACCGACTCACGCCTGCTCCACGGACTCCTCTTGCTTAACCCTTCAAGTACTTTTGGATTTGCCTGTTACCGACTCACGCCTGCTCCACAGACTCCTCTTGCTTAACCCTTCAAGTACTTTTGGATTTGCCTATTACCGACTCACGCCTGCTCCACGGACTCCTCTTGCTTAACCCTTCAAGTACTTTTGGATTTGCCTGTTACCGACTCACGCCTGCTCCACGGATTCCTCTTGCTTAAGCTCTTCATTGGCTAGGACCTCGGTCCTACAATAGGTGGTTGCCTGTTCTACCCTACAGCACGTTTCCAGCCTAAGCTAGGAGACCCACGCCTTGACCCAAGTACTCACAGGTATTCTGGTAGCTTTGGGGTTTATGTACATGAAGGTATTCGGGCCCTGTTTCATTGCTTAACCACTGTATCTTGCTTTGCAGCGCTCAAGGGGTTCTTCCGGCTGTTCCCGCGTCCTGGCTTTCCGGACTTCCACCTGTGGCCTTAATATTCACACTGACCATATAACAAAATCGGTCAGGGTGTTTCTTGGGGACAGAGGGGTTGTTCATACTCTACACGACCAACGAACTTCGTAACACCTATCCCCATGCAGCGTGGTGGACGGCAGCATGCACGGGCTGTCACCTGGAGATTCATGGCCGGCAAGTTTCAGCCCCACGCCAACTGTCCCTGATGACCAAATCATGGCGGAAACGCCTCACACTTCCACCCCAGTGACAACCACCCAAGAGGGGATCATGGCCATACAGAGGCGCCAGGAGGAACTCACAGGGTTGTTGACGCAGCATATTACCGAATGCACCCATGCAAGGGATGACATCAGGGATTGTGCTGCATCCCTAAAAACAGCCATCGAGTCCACCTCAAAGGACATTTGTGCGGAACTTGCAGCAGTGCGCCAGGTCCTCTCGGAAATGGTGGAGGCAATGCGGGACATGCATCCACCACACTTCCCAGGATAATCTGGACCATCATCAAATGCCAGCTCTACTAGGACCAGCCCTGTGCGTCGGTCTAGCAGGAACCTGCGCAGATTGGACAAGGGGGCACCTGGTGCTGGAGGTGGGGGAGGGCAGTAGGCACAGCCATGCATACTGGTGCCATGTGGACTACTGGTGCGCGCTACTGCACACCATGTGTTGGGAAGTCAAGGGGGAGAGGGTGTGTGGGGGAGTTGAGGGGGGAGGGAGGAGAGGGTGTGTGGGGGAGTTGAGGGGGATGGGGGGAGAGGGTGTGTGGGGGAGTTGAGGGAGGAGGGGGGAGAGGGTGTGTGGGGAGTTGAGGGGGCAGGGGAAGAGGGTGTGTGGGGGAATTGAGGGGGGAGAGGGTGTGTGGGGTGGAGGGATTGTTCACTTTGTTATGGTTGTTTAATACACATTTTGCTGACTCATGATTCACATGTGTGGACATTGCTTATTGCGTATGTGTGCTTTATTGGTGAACAGTCTACATTGTCCATGTCCCTGACACACCCAGTGCCCCGAGTGCCACATCCATGTCACACTCCACGTCCATGTGTGCTAGAAACATTGGTTGATCAGTGTCTGATGCATGCCACGTCCCTCCTGTGCATCACTGCCTCCCTGAGGTGCTGCCCCATCCCCACCCTCCTCATCCTCATCGTCAGGTGGTTGCAATTCTGCATCAGGGGTCAGGGGCACATTCCGTCTGATGCACATATTGTGTAGCATGACAGATGCCATGACGATCTTGGCCACCTTCTCATGGCGGTACAGGAGTGCCCCACCAGACCTGCTGAGGCAGCGAAACCGTGCCTTCAAGAGGCCAAATGTCTGCTCAATCACCACACAGGTACGTGTGTATGTGCACGATTGTAGTCCTCCTCGTGCCTGTTCTGTGGGTTCTGGACTGGGGTAAGGAGCCACCTCCTCAAGGGATAGCCTGCATCACCTGCATGTGGGCAACAATGCATAAGTGTAGTTATCACATCATATGTGACCTTGATCAGTGACACCATAGCATGCATTGATTTCCTGATTGCAAACACATTCCCATGCATGAATGGAGACACACAATGTGACTGCTATGTGTGTATTCCTCTTATGGACTGGTGTGCGTGCCATTGACTAGTGGACGCTGGGGGGTCCAGTTCATTGTAAGTGCTCATGCACTGTGTTAGTCCACGCCGGTTGTTTCCATGATCTGGCTGATGTGCAGCAATTTGTATGCTTTCATCCTGGCACCGTTGATGTCAGCCTCATGATGATGTCACTATGTAAAACAAATGGTGTAATGCACTTTTGTTCGACCTCTGTGTCAGTGTAGTGGTGCATTAATGTATTTGGGCCTCATTTGACTCCTATGTATGCAGTAATGGAGGACTGTCCTTTCAGTTGATGGTATTTGGTGCTGTGTATTGGCCACAGTAGTTGCTTGTAGCTGCATTGTGTTGAGGGGGTTACGGTCTGATTAGGTACAGTGCACATGTAGATGGCTATAGAATGGTTGTGACACTGCATCATTTACATGTTAGGGCAGCTTTCATCTTTCATTATGTGGTCAGGTGTCAGGTCCAGCCTGGGCTGCTTTGGGGTATGAGCATGGTCCATCCTCTCAGCACTTGCAGCCAGGTGAAGCATTCACCCCCCTCCCCATCTCAGCCAGGTGAAGTATGCATCTCTAACCCCCCCATCTCAGCCAGCTGAAGTATGCATCTCTACCCCTCCATCTCAGACAGGTGAAGTATGCATCTCTACGCCCCCCCATCTCAGCCAGGTGAAGTATGCATCTCTACCCCCCCATCTCAGCCAGGTGAAGTATGCATCTCTACCGCCCCCCCATCTCAGCCAGGTGAAGTATGCATCTCTACCCCCCCATCTCAGCCAGGTGAAGTATGCATCTCTATCCCCCCCCCATCTCAGCCAGGTGAAGTATGCATCTCTACCCCAATCACCTACCCACATCACATTTCCATGGGCCTAACATGCGACTCACCGAGAAGCCAGGATCTCTGCCCTGCATGTCACTCCATGTAGCGTGGTATCGTGGAGTTCCGCAGGACCATTGAATCATGGGTTGATCCGGGGTATCGGGCACAGCAATGTGTGATGATCTTGTTTGAGCCACATACCATTTGCACGTTGATTGAGTGGTATAGTTTACGGTTGCGGTATGCTACCTCCATGGCATGTGGGACCACCAATTCCACATGGGTGCAGTAGATGGCGCCAATGCAACCAGGGATGCCGGCCAGTGAATGGAAACCAACTTTTGTGTTTGAGATCTCCAGGGCAGACCGTGGTAAGTAAATGTGGTCGCCTGTGTGCTTCAGGAGGGCATCAAGCACTTGGTTCAGCGTACGTGAGAATAATGGTTGTGATATGCCATGCATGTGCCCCACTGTGTGCTGGTAGGTGCCTGTGGCCAGGAAGTGAAGCACAGACATTACCTTCAGTAGGGGTGGGATGGCGGTGCGTGATTCAATCAGGCTGACAATGTCGTCATGTATCATATCCACAATGGTGGTGATGGTGTCCCGGTCCAGACGGTACAGGGTGTGGATCTGCTCAGGGGTTAGGTTGAATGGACTGGCTCGGATGCGAGGGATTGGGGGCTGCCTGCGTGGTGGCACTGGCTGCACTGGTGGGGGATGCTGGCCCTGCCTCGCCCTCCTTCCCCTCCTGCGTCTCCTCTGTGCTGCCAGTAGTAGTAGTAGTTGTTGTTGTTGTTGTTGTTGTTGTTGTTGTTGTTGCAGCAGTTCCACAGCAATCATATCCTCCAGCCCCAGCATTGCTAGTAGTATTGGAATCATTGTGGAGTGTGACTGGGTGTGGGAAGGGGTGGGGTGTGCTCCATTTGTGCTGGCCCAGTCTGTATTGCCTCCACCTGTGCTGATTGTGTGCACCTGTGGCAGTTGGGAACGCTGCACATGGCCGTTTACGGGTGGTCCGCGATGCCGGAATTAGCTCCATGCCAGTAAGGTACTTTTCTTCAGTAGCTTCAGTAGGGCGTTGTTTACATGTCCGCCAGACTTGTGATGTTCCCCTGTTTGCGCCATGCCGGAATTTGCGGCATGGATGGTCACGTGCCCGCGCTCCGGGTGCTATTTACGACACTGTTAATTACGGTGCCGCTAATAGCGGATACTCGTGTCATGATCGGCCGGAGCGGTAAGCGATGCCGGTAATCCTTTACCTGCATCGTTGTTCACTTACCGCCCGGGTCGTAATGAGGCCCCATGTGTGTTGTGAGGATGCTGAGAAGGGCTTTATGGTCAATGACATCCAAGGCAGCAGATAGGTCAAGTAAGCAGGGGGCCCCTTTGTCCCAAATGTGGAGGGTGTCATTGATAACTAGAATGGTGGTGGTATCTGTGCTGCATCGGGGCAGAAGGTGGGTTGGCAGTCCTGTAGGAGATGGTGCTGAATGATCCCATTCTGCAACTAGATGGAGACGGTCTGCTCAATCATTTTGCTGATGAAGGGTAGATGCATGATGGGGCGATATTTGGTTCGGTCATCCGGTTACTCCATCTAGGGGAGGATCTGTCACATTTTCAGTGTATCTGGGAATGTGCCTTGTGTGTGCGATGTGTTGATGACATTTAAGAGTGGTGTGCGTACCTCCCTTTTGATGGACTTCACAATTGAGGAGAGAATGGTGTTGTTGTAGTTGGTGAGTTAGTGGGCTAGGAGTGTTGGTCTTTCGGAATAATTGCCCTGAATTCTGGTATGGTTGGGCTGGTATGGTTGGGATGTCTCTAATGTGCATTGGGCTATTGATATGTTGGTTTATCTTGTTTATCATCTGTGAAGAAGTTGTTCATGGCGTTGCATTTGTCAGCGGATTCTGGTATTGCAGAAACTTGCAGCAGATTGATGCATTGCTTCACAGCTTGGAATATTAAGCTGCTCTTGTTAGTTACTTCCATGATGGTTGTTGTGTAGTAGCTTGCTTTGGCTGCAGTGATCAGTGTCCTATGTGCTTATCATTGGGTTCTCAACTTGACAATGTCTTCAAGTTGGTGGGATTTTCTGGAGAACATTTGTTTTCTGTGAATCTTGTGCTGGCTGCCATTGAGTTCTTGTGTCTATCAAGTTGTCGAAGTCTTATTTTTCTTGAGTGGACGTTTCAGTGGTGCAATTATAACATTTCGAAATAGAATGGTAGAGTCCGCTTTTCTGAGGATGCACAAATACATGTATGCAGAACATAGAAGTGATTTGAATAGCATATACAAGGATCATAGACTAATATATGAATGATGTATGTGTTCTAATCTGACATTAGCTGTTTTTATTCTTTACTGTTCCTTTCAGGGCAATAGCATGAGATTTGAAATGCTACTGTGCTTGACTTGTACGCTCTTCGATATGAAATAATAGGACCTGTCCATGTTTTATTAAATAAATACTCAACATTACAGACGAGGATGTACGTTGGCCAATCAACGCATATACTAGAAAGAAATCCTGCTGGCAGTCCCTGTACATCTTTCATGAGGGGGCTTGTGGTTTCATTTGTGTCATATGAATGTGGACCTGGGAATTCCCAGCATGCAAAGAAATGTCTAAAGAGATGGGACTGGCAGAAGTTGGCATTGTTGACATGGGACTATTTGGCAGCAATGCCCCAGGCGTCAATGCTCCATTAGCAACTGAACGTGTAAGAATTCCGTAGCAGAAGGTCAAGCAGATACCCTCACTTTTAGTGAATAGTGTTCCTATCTCCGGTACTGTTAAAAAAAATGAAATCTGCATTGGATATATATTTTACACTGCTTCTTTTCTTGTTAAGAGTTTGTGAATTCATATATGGGAACATGTGTTAGATTGCATTTTTAAAGAGAGATTTAGTTAGAGTAATAACTGTTCTTTATTTTGTGCTTAATTCTGAATTTGCTCCCACTTCTAAGCACTGTAATACTGCTGTTATTTTAAAGAAATACGTGGCCTCAGAAGGATGAAGGACTTAGTCACTCTGTCTAGATTCGAACTTGTGACACGCAGGCTGGTTTATTGTCAAAGTTGAGCGCTTAACATGTGAGCTATCGTCTCAGGTTTTTTGCATGAGTTCAGAAACATTATTGTGTGGTAGCGAGTGCACTCAGAGTGCACCGTTTGCTGCACATTCAAATTCTGCAGGTGATAATTCGAAAACAGAGATCATGTGTTCGTTTTCTTGGTTTGTTTTATAGTTGCATCTTGTTTTCATTTTCAAACGTTGACGCCAACTCCTCACCAACCACCCTGCTCCCTAAGGAAACGTATTTTGTGCAAATAGCTGCATTTTATTTTCTATCAAATTCTTCTTGTAACCTGTCGAAAAATGGAGACTACAAAAGCTTGGTGACATTATTGAAATAGAAAAGCTTGCCCTAGAAGATACCTGAACTTGCAATTCAACAAAAAGCAGTTGCATGCAATCATTTCTTCACAACAAATGTGTTTTGTTTAATTTCCTCTCATTTTTTCTGTGTTCATAATTTTGACTTTCTAGTGTACACATTGCTTGTTAAGTATCCTGACCTCTATAATTTCACCTGCAACAGTTTTCATGTTTTTCCTTTCAGGTACTGGTTTTTGGTTATATACAGTGATGACCTACAGAACCTCACAAAACCCCTGCATTTTACCTCTCTCACCTATTCAGGCTCCTTCCCATTTCCTCAATCTGCTTTTCATCTTTCTCCCAGTCTATTGTGATGAATCCTGCAGAATCCTCACAGAATCCCTGCCTAATGTCTCCTCCCAGGTGGCCAGGGGAAGGCTGTTGCTACCTGACCCTTACCCTGGGGGTGGTATTAGCTGGGCAGATCACTTGGGAGGAGAAGGCCCCCAAGGGAACAGGAGGATTCTGTTAGGAGAGACGCAGAATGAATCTTTTTCAGAGGAGATCTCAATGATGCCAGAGTATTCAATAACCTGTTGTCAGAGTACGCTTTCTCTTAATAAAAATACCCACCTTGATGGTTATGAAAACACTTATGATCAACAGGGGAATAATAGGTGTGGGAATCAGAACATTAATACCCTGATTTATGATGAATAGAATTCTCCCTTAAATCTGAACCAAACATTAACTCCTCTAACACCCTTCCCTAATGATCCATTTAGTAAACAGAGTAAATCCAATAATGTTGACGTTTGTATTTCTGAAGAAGAAGATAATCAGAACATTGGAGACTTCAAGTTCCACAATGCCCTAAGCAATGGGACGAGGAAGTGGGACTTGGAGGCACTAAACTGCAAGAAACAGTCTAGTGATTCAAATAACCCGCACTGAGTGGGAATTTTGAATATATAAGCCCCCCTCAGATGCAGGCCATTAGAAGCAGTAGAAGCAGGAGGTGGAGTAGTTGCAAAAGCTGTGAGTCGCAGTTGCAGCAGAAAGAAAATGGAGACGTTGGGGCCGCCGCTATCTTTGAAGCGGATGTCATTCCTGAGAGGATCTCCAATGTTGATGGCCTTATTTGCATTGAGCAGTGGGAAGCATTGTCGTGGCAAGCAGCCCCCCTGGAGAGAGAGGCTCTCCATATTGCGTGCTGTGTCCTGGTGGCTGACGAGCACAGAAGTGCACAGGGAGCGAGAAACAATCCTTTTTCCAACTGGCGTGGGCCGTGGGAAATGACCCAAAGCAGTTTGACATGCTGGAGGCAGTGGCAGAGGCAGAACAAGCAGTGGCAGCGGATCGAGCGGACGCGCGTGCAGACACCAGTGAGTTTACCATTGTCGGGTAATCCCGGTAAGCTCCGTAATTGACCGTTGGCTACTGAAAGTAATTCTGAATACCAAACTGATATAAAGAAAGTAAATCGGCATAACAGGAACTTTGTTAAAAGAGGTGAAAAGGAAGGTTATAATAATTGCTATCAAGAAAAACATAATTGCCAATACAAATAGGGGGCAATACTGAAGCAAACTTATCATGACCACCATTGCCAAAGTAAAAAGGGGGCAATACTAAAGCAAGCTAACCATAACCATCATTGCCAAAGCCAAGAGAGGGAGATAATGGACAGGTCAATTATGACCATTATTGTCAGAGTAAAGAAGAGACAATAGTTGAGAAAGACATCAATAAGCATTGCCTAAGCCAAGGAGAGGCAAATGTAATACAGAAACATTGTCATCAGTTGTATGATGTACAAGTGGAGGAACAAGAGTGGCAGGAGAGAAGCCCTCCTTTTAGAAAATATCAAGGAGGAGAGGAGATTAACCTGCAATTCCTGTGGAAATATAACAGTGGAACACACAGCCCCAATGTGTCTCATGTTTTACCAAAAGAAGTTGTGAATTTGATGTTGTTGAAAGTTAAAGACTTTTTTAAAAGGTTTAAAGTAAACCTTACCACCGAGTACTTGTAGTAGTTTTAGGAGCTTTTGTCCTGGTAGGCGACTATACCAGGAAAAGGACCTTTTAGTGGTAGTCCCTGCAGGTTAGTGGAACAGAAAGAAATCATTGAAGTACTGCATTGTGGTTGAATGTCGTGGAGAAGAAGTGGCAAGTCCACTAAAGTGTGGATTGTGGTGGAATCATCCTGACAAAACATTGTTGTTGATACAGGAGAAGTGCGAGAGTGTTTGGTTGTTTTCTTACGAAGAAGAAGAATTGCTGAACTTTTGTTTATGCTTGAAGAGATACGAGTTAGGTGGAAATTTGGGGGGTAAATCCTCCATTAAATAGCCCTGAGGAATTACTGTTACCACCACTTGGTCAGGCAGAATTTCCGCCTGATTACAAGAAGTGGTGGCGGTGTAATTCCCCATTGGACCCAGTGTGGCTTTTTTTGCAGAATTACCGCAGCAGAATTACCACTGTGGTTATGCCACCAATTATGCTGATTTTTCTGCATTGAGTGGGAAGATTTACCTCCAAGGTTTTGCTGGAGGTAAATCCTCCACTCAAAACCAAAAAAACTTTATTTGGCGTAGTGGTAAAATTGTTGGTAATTCAGTTACCACCAATTTAACTATTTACCCCTTAACTCGTAATGAGGCTCAAAGTCTTTTCATCTGGTTGACCTTTTGTTTATACTTTAAGAGATAAAGTCTTGTCGTCTGATTGGACGGTTGGTTAAAGACCAAGTGAAAGACGCTTTGAAGCAAGAAGAACTTTATGATAAGAACTTTGTTACAAAACTGAATTTTCTTATTTGAACCTTTGATTGAAATTCCTGCTTTGAATCTGGGGAAGGGGATCCGAACCAGGTTACAAGGATACACAGTTATTAGATATATGTTGATTATAATTGCTATTTATGTTACATTTGAATTGCCATCTATTACCTTTTATGAGTTTGATGTATGTATAAGCGTGAGGGACCGATTCCTTTTATTAGAGTGTTTTCCTTTAGTTTATTTTATAGGCATGGAATCCTCTTTAGGTTCGGGATAGTGAGGCACTTAACAAACCCTTATTATTTAATGAAATGGCTTCTTGTGAAAAACCTTCACCAAGTTGTCCACTTCACATTTCCGACCCCTCAGACCACCCTTTGCTTTCCCACTGTCCTCTCTGCTATGAATACCTCCCTTTACATAGTCCTGAACTGTTAATGTCCCCGATCATACACAAAATGCAACAAGGCTGGGAATGAGGTTGTGGCTCTGGGTGTACAGGGATGTCTTATAAATGAATCCTGACACACCTAGACTCCATTCACCTTCTGGGTCCCACTGGAAAAGGCAGTCAGACTGGAAAAGTGGGTGGTTATTGTTAAGAGTGGGAACACCACAATCTGTCCTGTCCTCCTTGGTCTTGCTGTCAAAGGCAGCAAAGGACTGGGTAGTAGTTGAGGCCCAGGGAGCAGAGGGATACCACACCCCATAATTCTGGCACGCCTCTGGCATGACCCCCTTACTCCTATTGTCAAATGTAATCAGTCGAAGAATGTTTGTGGGGTGCAGGGAAATATAGGCGCACACCACCAGTCTTCTGGGGCTTGCCCGACCAGGTCTGTGCAGAAGGGATGGACCTAGCAGTTTGGGCCAGACTGCCCCTTCTGGGGTGGGTATAAGCCTGATTTGCATATGGTCTTTTCCTTTCTCCAATGACTTGGCAGGCTTAAGAATGATGGTCTGTGGCATTGTCCCGAGCTATGCGAACAGTTATTATTGATCCCAAACCTTCCAGCCATCACCTGTTTTGTCCCAACACAAACTCATGAGTTTTCATCAGAGACTATTGTGCTGTCCCCTGCCCATGCGGTTGGCCCTCAACTCCCTCCCAGAATGGAGGGGACTTCTAGCAATATCTGTGAACATTTCAGACAAGAGCATGATGAGGGGCACCCCTAAGTACCTTGGTTGATAGCAAAGGAAAGTGTCCATCCCAAGATCTAATGAGCGCCATGGAAGAGATAGCCTTCAAATAACTTATTCAAGGTCTATTTCACTCACATGATGCATGCTGGCCATAATTTTCACTCCTAGCCATTTTATCTCTGGCTAGGAGTGAAAATGATGGCCAGCCTGCACCAGGTGAGTGAAATGGACGTATGTTTTGAATGAATCTCAAACCAACCTGGAAGGAAACCCATCACATTCGGACCTGTTCTCCATCATTACAGATGACCCTCCATGCTTATGATGCAGATGCCTTGCTAACCGACCTCCACAATGCAATCACCAAAACGACGGATGTCTTAGCACCCCATTTATCTAAGAGCCTGAAACCTCCAGTCAAGGACAAGAATAGATGGTTTGACCTCCAACTCGCACTCATGAAAAGGAAAGGACATAAAGTGGAATTACCTTTGCTTAAATCCTATAGTACATAGAACAAAATGAAATGTATTAGCAGGGCAAAAACTACAGATACAACATCATTTCTTTTTAACAATAGTCCTTCATTCACCAACAAATCGATGCAATTCCTAAAGAACGATTTACCATTCATAAAGAGCTAATCTACTCAACCCAAACCGCGGCATCCATGGCGCTCTCCCAAACTCTAGCTGATGACTTGGAGCCCTTCTTCACCTACAAGTCCAATCCATCAGGGGCCCCGCAGCCACTTGAGATCAGTCTAATTACTCTCAGACCCTGATGCTAAACTCTGTCCGCTCTGCATTTCTACTACTCTCCTTGGAAGGCACGCTGAAAGCCATCAAAAAATGAAATCTCCAAAAGCCTAATCCATCCAAAAAAGCAGCAGGTAGTGGACAGGGTGAGAGCAAAGGCGTGAAGTTGGAAGCAAGCAAGTACTGGGGGATGAAGGGGGAAAACCCGAGAGATCCTGTGGAGCCACACCGATGAGTAGCCGAGAGAAATGATGTGAAGCACAAGCAGCAGATAGGCTTGGGAAGGGGCCCGAGGGATGCTAAGATACACAAGCGTCAGGCACGCCTCTGAAGGAGCACACGAGGCTGGCATGCTCATGAGAAGGCGAAAGAGATGCTGTAAAGCTCCAAAAGCCTGCATGCTGGGGTGGAGGAAAGAAAGATTCTGCCAGACACACGTAGAAGTTCCTGTTGCAGTCTGGGAAATAAAGTCAACATCCCTAAGCGACATGGAGTGGACTTAAACGTCCCAGCGTGTTCTTTGGATGAGACTATCATTTAATTTAATTGAAGAGGTCAATGCTGCATTCTGGGAAGTGGATGAAAAGTCACATAACATTATGTGAGCAAGAAAGGCATTGTTAGAAAACCACATTGCATTCTGGAAAGTAATTAAAAGTCGCAAAGTGTTCTGTAAATGAGAAAGCCATTGCGGCTAATAGGTCCCCAAACATTTGATGATTGAGAAAGCTATTGCGCGTAATAGGTCTATGCTGCAGTCCAGAAAGTCAAGTAAACATCCCAAAGTGTGCTGTGAATGAGAACGTCATTAGGCATAATAGATCATATAAACCTCAAAAGTCTTTGAGGAGGTCAAACCCCATTGAGAGGTGGAAAGAAAATACTGTATGGATGACAGGCAAGGTGAAAACCCATATTGTAAACTAGGGAACTCCATACAAATCTCAGCTAAAGGGAGAGGCTCTGAAGCCAGACCATATTCTACAAGATGAAAGTAGCAAGAAATGCCCTAACTTTGAACCCCTCACCTGGCAACTCTGAGATAAGAAGAAATCATTCATAAGACCCTAAGAAGTGAAGTAACCCAGACAACCCAAACACATGGGCTCCTACACAAACTCAATGTTGGTCTCTGAGATGAGGGCTCTCTGCTCTTCCCAAGATCGAATCCTGTGGCAGGGACGACTTAGGGCCTAATTCACAGAACCGTTTCATAATGGCAAAACCCCGTTGGAAAATGCTCGGTGAATAAGGTCCTTAGTCTTTCATCCTTCTGATGTCGATAAATCTAGTGACGTAGAAAAAACAATAAACACCTGTTATTGTAGCACTTAGAAGTTGGAGGAGTCTGGCATGAAGCGCTATATGAGAAAACAATGTTATTGCTACACATTTTTTTAAATATTTTTTTTTTGTTTTATTTCCCAAGAGTTTAAGGTACAAGACATAAAACAAATGAGAGACTTTCACAATACTATACAAAGATAATAACCAATCACTATAGTCACAGATTTAAAAAACAAGAAAAAAAACAAGATACAATACATTATACATATAGAATATAAAATTAAAATAACCAAATTCATTTTCGCTAATTAACATAGCATTGTGTAAAACTAAGTGACAGCAGAAGACCACCACAGACTGCAGTGGATTTCTTCCCCAACCTAGCACCTTTCTGCTATTGGAACAAAAGATTGTTTCCAAGCTGTCCTGCTTCAGCCTCTTCAATATTTTGTAGAGAAATTCGCATAATACCACAATCAGACTCTGCGATTGCCCACCCTTTAGACTTCACCACCATGCTTCGTTACCCGTTTTAATATTAAAATGTTTAACCCTTTCTTCCCTGAAGGCATCACATCCCATCACTAGATGTTTCAGGGATTTTAACAGGCTCTCCTCCCCACATAATCTACAGCTGCCATTGCCTTGCACCCTCTTCCAGCTACTTACTCTTTCCAATGTAGGAAGCTGATTGTATCTAAAACGCAAGTCGAGTGCTGTTCTTCTAGCGCATGGAAAGATAAGTATGTATTTGGCTACCTGCTCCCTTTCGTACACCAGCTTGGAATATTCTTTGTAGAGTGAATATTTACCCACTTCATCTGCTGTTTTTCCCCAATCATATTGGAATCATTTTTTTTTGTTTTAGCATGGTTTAGGGCAAGTTCCTCGCGAGAGGATCCTATCTCACCCAACAAGGTATCGTAATGGAAGCCTCTGAGGGACGGGTCTGTCCCCCCCCCCCAGTTTTCATATAAAGAGTGTAATGGTGGATTCGATGTTTAGCATAAGTTCGCAGCTTTCTCCATATGGCCCTACGTGCCAGCGAAACAAGCCCAAATTCATATCTTATGCTTGAATTTGGGGTAGAGTTGGCTAGACCCAAGGTGTTCTTCCAAAGCTTGCCTGGGATTCAGGCTATCCCCCGAAGCAGCCAAAGTTTTGTCCAGAGCATAGAGCATTATTGGTTCAATTGGTATGCAGTAAAGTTGAATCAATGGATTCAGAGAGAAAGAGCAAAACTGATCATAAACTTGCTTCATTTTCGTTAGCTGTGGCCCGTATTTTGATTTAAGAAATTATTGACTGCCCTTTTTAGATGCAGTATTAAGTACTTCATATACCAAATAGGTCATAGCAGATACCGATTCAGCTCCCACCCGCCATGTCAGTGCCTTCAGATTTTTGTTGGTCGTGAAGATACAGACTCTTGATTTAGTACCATTTGCTTTTAGACTGTTCTCCACCCCGTATGAGTGGAATAGCACCAATTTCCTCTGAAGGCCGAGGGGCATGAGGCCAAATAAAACAATGTAATCGGCAAACGCAATTAAGTCAAGTCTGACTGAGCCCACCCTCACTGGATTGGTTATGCCTTCTGTGGGATGTTTTTATCCACGCATCCAAGCCCTACCTCAAAACTGTGCAGTACTGACATGGAAAACATCATGATGGCCAGAGCTTCCCAGAAAATGCCCAGGGAAGTGCATGAAGAATAGGCTGCCACCCATTTTTGCCGATGTTATGGGCACAGAAGGACACTGCCTAAAACCACCATTGGACTACCCACACAGTAGTCTGAAACCATTGGGAATGGCAATGCTGATTGCCAAAAGCAAACCCATAACTGTGGGGAATTCATTTCTTAAATCCCAAAAATGAGTGCATTACCAGTACTCACCACTATCCAAAAGCCGGCGTTTTAAAACAACACCAGATTTTACTTTTTTGTAGAAAACTGAATAAATGAACCCAAAACATGCCAAAGAAAGACTTACTGAGAGGTGGATACAATGTAAAGTTATATTCTGAAGTGACTTGAAGGTTTATAACAAGACTGGCTGAGCTGTGGATTTCAGCAGTTTAAGTAAATTTGGACTGAAAGACACTAAAAATCTAAATGTTTAAATTGACTGAGTGACCTACTTTTGAGTGTCACATAGGTTTCAATTGTTTAAATGTCATAGTTTTAAACTTAGAATCAGCATTCTAGCTGCATATGTAAAAATGTTTAGTTTTATTTGAATGCAGAAAACTGGGGAACAGAAATGACATGTAGCTAAAAACTGGCTTAAAGAGATTCCAATTTTGCCTGGCAACTACCCCCCCATCAGGAGTGAAACTTGAGTCACAGCTGTGTTCCCAGGCCTATCTGCCTTTTGCTGGCCACACTAAGGATATGCCATCTCTCTGATAATTGAATTAAGGGGAGCCCCCACAGAATACAGGAGCTCTGAACAAAGCCCTGTCCTGACTCAGGCAAATGTTTTATTGGCGGGAGTCGTAAATGGAGCTTCCTCCTGGAAGGACAGGGGAGGGGCACTGCCTGTGAGAGCAAGCTGGCTTGGCAGAACTGGAAAAACCAGAAATTCAACCTTGTGCTGGGGGGAAACCACACCCCTTTGGGGCCAGAACCTAACTCTAAAAAGATGGATCATTCATAGAGCGAACTTGTGAAATTTTTTATAAATGATACCATAATTCTTGTGATTTTTCTGCCCACATTTTAAGACGTGTTAGGACCCGGTGGTATGTTCAGGGGGGTTTTAGCGGAAAAGAGGATATTACTCAAAATGTGTGCATGTGAAAAATCTGACATTTCATCAAGTAATGTCCATACTCCTTGCGCACATGTGTGTAAATTTGGGTTAATGTCCGAAATTGCAAAATCAGTTAAAAGGTGCAAATGTTGCCATTTCTGAATGCAAGCCCCCAGGAAGAGCAGATTTGGACAAGGGTATACCTCCTGTAATGCATGATGGGTGCATATGATTTTAAAACAATATGTACATTCTGCAAATATGTATTTGGTTCAAATCTAGATTTGTGTGCAAGTTGACAGGAGGAGTGGACTTTCTGCAGGCTGTAAAATGACATCACTCTGACACAATTTAGCTCCCCCAATCAGGGGAGAAATGAAAGCTTGGCCAATGATAAGTGGAGAGGGGTAGGGGCTAGTGATGCTGCACACATACCCATTTTAAAAACAGATAAAAGCAGACAGACAGGACAGATAGGGACCTTCAAATCCATTTGCAGCTGGAAGCTCTGCCGGGAAAATCCATACTTTACCTCCATCAATTTCTAGAGAAAGCTGTGCAGAAAGATCCAGACTTCAAATCCATCAATCTCCAGAATCCAGAGAGAGAGCAGACCCAGACCAGACCGCTGTTAGCAGAACCAGAGAGAGCTGACCCAGATCACTGTGAAGTGCAGAGACCAGAGTCCAGTCTAAAACCTGACCAGATCCGTGGCGAGGCCCATTTAATTCAAGAATATAGTGTGAGTACCTAGCAAACTGTGCAGAACCAATCTCTTAGTTAAAATAATATAATTCAAGCTATTTTAATCTAAGTAGAACTGCCTCCTAACTGTCACCTGTCATTTTCTAGTTGCTAGCTGTCACTTGTCTTTTTGAACTTTAAAATTTCAAATCTGAAAAACGACCTTTATTTAATCGCTCATATCTCCGTGACCGTTTGTGCTAGAGACTTGCAGTAACTTTCATTTAGGAGCTGAGATCCTAGGCTATCCTAGTTCCTCTGTAATCGCGCCCGGCGCACTCGCGAATTTTACCGCGATTTGACAATTTCTCCACATGTAAAAATCTGCTGCTGCTTGCCTTCCGTTGCAAAAATTCGTTTGCAACCTGACAACCATTATAGAGCATTGCTAAAGTGATCCTGAACTTATTCAAAGCATATACCACTCACCCTAAACCTCTAGAGGGAATTAAAAGCATTTTAGCATATTTTTCACTTCATTGCCAGCACATATAAAAGCATTTTGGGCCTGTGTTTTAAACTTCTGTAGTCCAAGCTTGCTGGGGTGAACTGAATTACAGTTGATTGCATTTCTGAGAACTGTGTGCTTTCCTTCCATTTCCTTGCATTGCATAAAAGGGGGGAGGGGATTGCCAGAGAAAAGTGATTACATTGTTATGTTGAAATCATATTGAGTATTTTCTGTATTGCATTTTCATTCAACATTGCATCCATTTGAACTCTATAAAGCATTCTCTATCACATTATTCTTCTGTCCCTACTTACCAGTGTGCTACCTTATCCATTTCATGTCAACTCCTTAGCGATTATAAAGAGGTGTGCCAGTGCCAGATTCTCCGTTGTTAATCTTTATCATATCAGATTAAGTGTGCTATTCAATTATTAATTTATTCTAAAGTGTGATATATATATCTATTGTTTAAAATATCAATTAAACCTTTTAACTTGCAAAAAGAACTACTTCTTGGCTCAGTGGGGTCAGGAGGATTCCAAGAGAGGGGTGTTATATAGGGGTAGTCATCCAGAACGCATGAACTGGACATAAAGATATATCAATAAGGGTTTTCATTCAGTATTCTAGACTAGGCGTTGACTTGGCTGTAGTGCTGAATTGAATCCTCTTACACTTCCTTGCACACGCTTGCTGGATCTGCGGTATACAAGTTGTAGAGGGTTGGTGCCACCACACATCCCTGCCGCGGGCCCACAAATGTTGTGATCGGCGCTGTCGTTGTCCCCACCCCGTCCAGTCGCACTCTTAGTTCTGTATCTACATGTAACAATCTCTACACTCTGACCAAATGGACCGGTGGCCGGCCAGAAGGAGTTTTTGCCATAGCCTCCCACGACTGAACGTGTCAAAGGCATTGGTCATGTCGATGGAGGCCATATATACTGTAACCACTGATTTTTTGGGGACCGTGGCCCTCATATGTGCTAACGAGAAGGCATTTAATGGAGTGGCCATCCCTGCTCTAAAGCCTATTTGACAGTCAGACAGGAGAATATTTTTATTGATCTGGGTATTAAGATCCCTCAACAGCAAAGTTCCAAAGATTTTACTGGAAGAGTCCAATACTAATATAAGCCTATAGTTTGATGGGTTTTGTTTGTTTGCTACTATTAAGTATTAAGAGGCCAAAGGGATGAGGAGGTCAGGGGCTGAAAAAACGAACTGAAGAACAAAAGCAAGTAAAAGCATCTGAAAGAACAATCCAGGGTTGCCTTTAGGATGGAGGTCTCCAAGGGGCTGCGGCCACACAGATCAATTTTGGCCACCGCAGTCGAAGCCCGGGTTGGTGGCATTCAGAATTCAAGAGGTTAATCAAGGGTTAAAATACAACATGAGATTAAAGATCCTGATGATAACTGCAGAATAAATGTAATGCAAATAAATTCCATTTCAGTTGCGCGGCTTTCAATAATGCCACTGTGCCAATACGCTGAGTTCTAATGCACCTGCACTCCAGGGGAGTTTGCTTCAGTTTCACATTTATACCTGCAAAGAAATGGGTCAAAGTGCAAAAATGACAATGTAAACCGACTGCACCCTTTCTTTATTGACTTTGCTTTCCACCAAATGGCATAATTGGCAGCACTTTTGAGGCTATCACCTGAAATACGCTGCCAGCTGAGCCCCACTGGGTTGGAGTGCCGAGGGCCTAATGATGCCAGCCACCCCAGTGGGGTTTGTAGGGGCATGCCTATTTAAAAACAAATGCATGAAAGGCGGGGCTGTAAAGCCAGTGCTTTTGAGCCCAGCTCCCCCACTGAGAGCAGGCCTCCCCTGTGAACCAGGCGACCCGCGTGTAGGACCAGCGGCTCCGCTTCTTGCACCCTGTGCGCAGCAGGATTTGCGAATTAGGTCCATCCGTGTGCAATGGTGCTCACATTTGTTTGTGCATGAAGATGTATATACTCGCTCGAGTGCAAGTCCATACTAAGCACATCGGGTCTGATTCACAGAACGTTTTGCAATGGGTTTATGCCCTATTACATTTGTGAATCATCCCAACAAGCAATAATCTAGGTTATATCAACCTTCTAAAAGCTCGATCAGTGCAACCAGTTAAAGTTTAAAAGCATTTGTTTAATAGAGCTATAACTTGATGGAGATGGGGAAGGCAATCCAAGTGAACCCCTTCACACGTTCCTTTGGCCACAGAACTCTTGGAATGCAATTCTCTGTACATTCTACATGGCTGCAGAACAGGTGGGCAGGTGGTCATCAATTTAGAAGCCTGTTGATGTGAATATAGACAGTTTTTTGTAACAAAATAATGCAATTACGGAATAGGACGAAATGTCAGAGTTAAAATTACTGACCCCACTAAAAGTCCTATTACACACACCTTGCAAAGTTCTAACGACCAAAAGTTCGAACTTTTTGTGGTATGTGATTAGGTGTTTTGGTGGGGTAGTATGGGGTTGTGGGGTGTCCCCTGCAACACTTCGCTCACTAGAGAGAGTGGGGGTTGCAGAGGACAACCCCCCCGCCAGACCAAAAAAAAAATCCAGGGGCTGCGGGGTGTCCCCCGCAACACTCCACTCACTATACATAGTGGGCGGGGCTTGCAGGGGACACCCCTGCAGCTCACCCAAGCAAAAGTAAAAAAAAAAAGTAAAAAGAAAAGGACCTTGCAGCGCCGGTTCCCGATCACGGAAGTGAAAGGGAACTGGCGCTGCAGGAACACTGCGCGTCTAAAAGAAAGGTAAGTAGGGTGTGCGAGTGTGGTGGGGATGTGCGTGAGGGTGGGAGTGAGGAAATCTGCGTGATTTGTAATGGAAATGTTTGCATGGGAAAATGTACGAACATTTTGTAATGCGTACATTTCACATGCAAACATTTCCGCGCAGGAAAATCAGCCGCAGATAAATCATGCAGATCCGCAATTACACATCATTTTGGAGATGTCAATACCTGAGGAAGACGGGGCACTGAACACTTTGGGTTTGTGACACTGAAAACGGACACTTTGGAGCTGAAGTTGCTCCTAGATGTAATTTTTTTATTTTTTATTTTTATTTATTTATTTTTTTTTAAACTTTGGTTTTATTAGCATTTTCTTATTATAACAAACTGGGCAAACACAGTAGCATATATAGTGCAATTGACTGGCCCGTTTAACCCTTAGTCCCACCCCCTCTCTCTTCCCCCCTCCCCAACACTGCCCCCCCCTACTATTCTACTAGAACTTCAGTCTTGCGAGACAGTTCGTGCTCTCTTCCTATCTTGTACTTAGGAGAAGATGTGATGAGTGACCAATATTTTACAGGCTGAGTTAAAGTTGCCGTTCCCCGGGCCGTGGGTACTCAGTCCAGACCCCACTTGGCTCCGAACCCCCTTCCTAGGGCATGGGGGAGTGTTTTGTGTCAGTGGACGTCCCATCCCCAAGACTGCTGTACTCCGTACCAGTTGGCCAGGAATGTACCCGAATCGTTGTTCACCATTGCTGTGAGTTTGTCCATCAAGAACATGTTCTTTACCTTCTGCCACCATTCCTCCTTGGAGGGGGTTTCCGGGCTCTTCCACCTCTGTGCCAGGGCCACCCTCCCCGCCCTCAACATTGTTTCCGTCATCCTTGAATATCTATGTATTTCCAAGTCCTTCGGGGGAAGACCCAACAGCATCGACAACGGGTCCTGGGGGAGAGGTTCGTCTGAAACCTCTGCAAACCAAGCTCGAATCCTTCCCCAAAAGTCCTGGACCCTTGGACAGAGCCACCACATATGTTTCCCGGATCCCCTCTGGCCACATCCCATTGGGCACATTGGTCATACGCCAGAGAACATTTTAGATAGTTTCACTGGGTCCCTGTGCCACCCCTGCAGTATCTTGAAATTATGCTCCATGTCTGCAGTGAATACATTTCCGTGGAAGGAGATCTTAAAAATCCTAGACCAGGCGTCCTCCGAAAGGACTCCCACCGCCAATTCCTCCCAGTATAAGCGGAAACTTCGTCTCCCGGGGAGGTTAATGGTGTTCAAGATTTTGTACATGCTCGACACCGCGCCCTTTCTCGAGGTCGCCGTGTCCAGGAACTTTTCAAAGGGAGTCAACTCCCTCCTCAAATTCTGGCCCCATGCTTGGTCACACAGTATTCCCTTGAGACGAAGGTACTCAAAGATGGAAAGGGACCCATGACCAAGTGCATCTCTCAGATCATCATAAGCTAGGAATTCTCCCTCCCTGAACATCTGCCCTGCCCATTCCATCCCCAAATCTGACCAGATCTGTGAGTTCCGGAACCCTCTATTGCCCAGGTTGAGGGGGAGACTCCAAAGGGAGGACATCGGGGAAGGCCATGAAGTGAAATGGGCTGTCTGTGGGCTCTCCTTACAAATTTCCCAGAGGACTTCCAGGGTCGGATGGGCTCTTAACTTTCTCGGGATAGTTTTGCGCGGGGCCCATAGGAGATCCCTAACCTTCAAGGGGTGGGTGTCCATGTCCTCTAGGTATGACCAGTACGTCCTCATCCCTTCTTTCATATGTTCTAAGAGGACCCTCAACTGGGCTGCTCGGAAGTAAAGACGGAAGTCAGGAAGCCCGAACCCCCCCCTCCTCCCTCGGCAGTGTCAGAGTTGACCTCCCCGTCCTCGGGGTTTTCCCCTGCCAAATAAATTCTCGGACTGCGTTCTGTAAATCCCTAAAGGTCTGCTCTGGGACGATGGTGGGAGCGCTGTGAACAGGTATAGAAGCCTTGGTAAGACATTAATCTTAACCGCTGTCATCCGGCCATACCATGACAGGATCATCTTGCCCCATCTCCGCAGGTCCGATGTGATCCCTGCCATTATGGGGTCATAGTTGGTGGGGGCTAGTTTAGACAGGTCCCTGGTAAGTAGGACGCCCAGGTATCGTATGGAGGCCTTACCCACTGCAACCCCTTCCAGCCTCATCCAGCGGGTCTAACTCAGGGTCTCGTTCTTTCATTGGGAGCAGGACTGATTTTGTAGCGTTGATTTTTAGCCCAGAGAAGCGGCCGAAGGTGGCCATCAGGGACAAGAGGGGGGGAGCGAGGAGGCGGGACTCACCATATAGGCCAGAATGTCGTCTGCCAATAGGGATCATTTGAATTCCGTTTCACCTCTACTAATTCCCTTGATGCCTGGATGTGCTCTGATCGATATGGCCAATGGTTCCATCGTGAGAAAGTATATCAAAGGGGAGAGGGGGCAACCCTGCCTGGTTCCCCGCGAGAGAGGGAAGGACCCGGACAACGTCCCATTCACTTGAACCCTTGCCGTGGGGGCTCTATAGAGTGCAGATACCCAGCTCTTAATATGAGGCCCGAAACCCATTTTTCGGAGGAGGAGTTCCATGTATCTCCACTTCACCCCATCAAATGCTTTTTCGGAGTCTAGGGAGAGGACGCATGCGTCCAACTCCGATTCCTGTGCATAGTGGAACAGGTCTATCGTTTTGCGGATATTGTCCGACCCCTGACTCCCCCTTATAAAACCTACCTGATCCCTGTGGACCAGCCTCGGCATTATCCCCTCCATCCGCTTTCCCACCACTTTAGCCAAGATCTTCACGTCCATATTAAGTAACGAAATCGGCCGGTACGAGGAGCACACCTCGGGGTCCTTTCCTTCCTTGGGCAGTACTGCTATAATGGCCCCCATCATGGAGTCGGGGAGAATGCCACCCTCTAGCACAGAATTGAAAACCCTTGCCAGGTGTGGGGCCAGAGCGGAGCGGAACCTCTTGTAAAAGTACACCGTAAAACCATCTTCCCCCGGGGAGGTCCCCACTTTCATCCCGCTAATTACCTTGTCTATCTCCTCCTCGTTAACCGGACCCTCAAACCCCTCAGACATCTCTCTCGTTAAGGCAGGGACTTGAATGGACCCCAGGAAGTCTTCTATTAGAGAGTCTCCCTCATCATATTCTGAAGTGTACAGATTTTCATAGTAATGACGGAAGGCCTCCCCTATGTGGGGGGACCTAAAGTCCCCTGAGCGTCTTTCACCGCCTTCACCATTCTGTTATGTTGGACCTCCCTCAGCTTCCAGGCTAGAATGTTGTCTGCCTTATCCCCCTTATCGTAATATGTTTGTTTCACCATCTGGAGGCTCCTCTCCATTTTGTGCAGGAGGAGGTCCTTCAGTTGGAGTCTGTAGTCCTCCAGGGCGGTGACCTGGTCGCGCTCAAGGGGCCTTTCCGGAGAGCCACATGGCTGGAGTTGGGCTATCTTTTCCCATAGAATCTTTTCCCGGGCCTCCCTTTCCCTTTTCTTCTGGGATCCCATTTTGATAAGAACTCCTCGTAGAGTCGCCTTGAAGGCGTCCCACAATGTGTGTATTCCAACCTCCCCATTATCGTTCAGCTCAAAGAACTCCATTATGGCGTCTAGCACTTCCTGCGCGAGGACCTCGTCTTTCAGTAGGGCGTCGTTACATTTCCAGCGTCCTCTGCGCTCCGTGCGCCAACCCTCTGCAATAGTGATCCGGGCCATATCGTGGTCCGTCCAGGGGACCGAGTCAACTCTATAGCCCGAGATGTATGGGCGAAGTGTCTCGTCCACCAGGATATAATCAATTCTAGAGAATGAGGTGTGTATGGCCGAGTAATACGTGTATGAGGGGACGTCAGACCTAGGGGACGGGATGGTGTCCACCAAGCCCAGCTCTGCGTTAACACTCTGGAAGTTTCACGCCATGGCCTCATCTGCAGGCCTAATGGTTGGAGGACCCATGCGCTTTCTATCTGAGGACGGGTCTAGGACCATATTAAAGTCTCCCCCCACCACTACCTTGCCGCGCACAAAGAGTTTTAGGCTGTCTCTTACTTCCTCCCAGAACTGGGCTTGGCCCTCATTTGGGCCGTATACGACTGCAAGAGTTAAGGGGCGCCTTGTAGTGAACCTCTTACCAGTAGGTAGCGACCCTCAGGGTCCCTCAGTGTTGCCTCCTGTTCAAAGCCTACGCCCCTCGCTAACAAGATGGCCACTCCCCTCTTCTTAGATCTGTGCAATGCACAGAGCATCTCGCCTATTCCTCCTCCCCTCATCTTGGGTTTCTTCCCTCGAGCCCAGTGTGTCTCCTGTAGGAAGAGCAGGTCTAGTTTAGCCCTTCGGAACTCTCTACAAACTAGAGATCTTTTTGTGGGGGTGTTCAGACCTCGCATATTCAAGGTACCCACCCCTAGGGCCGGCAGACCATCAGCCATGGTCTGTGCAACTCTCCCGTCCGGTCACCTACATCCTGTCAAATCCCATGTCTCGCTTCTTTAGTCTTGCATCTTGATGAATTGGATATCCCCTCCCGCCCTCCAGAAGGGCCTTAAAACTGACCCCCAACTTCCCCCCACCCCGTACCCTGAAAAAACAACCCCTGCCAACTTGAGAATGCCACCCTCCCCCCTACCCGGCGTCCAGCCAGTTAGTTCCGCCATTGCTGGCTTTTGGCCGGACCACCAGCCTGTCCCCCTTGGCCAGGCACGCGGTTCAATGCTTGTCTCCTTGAGCCCCCCCGTTTCCCCCCAGGCTTTGTCCCGTCAGTTGCTCACACTATACTTGCTGTTCAGAGTGGGACTGTTTTCGCTGGGATATCATGAACTTCCAATCCTGCACCGCAGCTAGTCGGGATTCCCATGCCGTCAGCCCTCCGAGTCCCTATGTTCTCTTTCCTGTGCGGGTGGTGGAGTATTCAGTTTTTTGTATTTCCGCGAAGCGGTTCTCCGTCTCCTGGCGCCCGACTGGCCTGGACCACCCCTGTCTATTGCTTCTGGGCTGATTGGGGCTCTTTGGGGGTTGGAGTCCACCGCGTAATCCTGTATGGCCCCTCTTATATCCTCCTCAGTAGTCAGCATTGTCCGTTGGCCCATATATTCGGAAGACAGGGAGAAAGGAGTAGCTTTGTTAAGGGGCGGCACATTCTGCGCTTTGCCAGGGTGTAGGCGGAGCGGTCCTGGAAAATGGAGACCTGAGCGTTGTTGTAAGTTATTACCCCCGTCTTCCTCGCTTCATCCAAGACCTTGGTCTTCTCCATATAGTAGTGGAACCGGGCAAGGACAGACCGGGGGCTCCCCGCCTTACCTCCTGCTCTATGCACCCGGTCGAACGTTGGTTCTGTGGTCATCTCCTCCGCAAACAGCAGTGTAATAATGTCGCTCACAACCCGGGTTAAGTCCCTCTCTGTTTCCCCCTCCGTCTCCGGTATCCCGAAAAATCTTAGATTGTTCCTCCTTTCCCTGTTTTCGTAGTCATCCATCTGCCTTGCTCTCTCCTCGTCTCTTTTCTCCAGGGCCGCGAGCCTCATGTCTGTGTGAACTTCGTGGGCTACTGACGAGGACTGGTTGGTTTCCACTTGTAGGAGCCTATCCTCCACTTTGTCCACCCTCTGATCCATGTTTTCGAACTTCTGGGCAATGTCTGAGCACATTTCCCTAATTTCCTGTAAAATGGAGGCGAAGCCCTTTTCCATTGCTATTGTGGATTCCGTCGTGGTACCCGAATGAGCCATGCCACCGGAGCCAGTGGAGCTGTTATTGGGACTTTCCGTATGTCTGTACCGGAATGCCTGTAGGGTCTCCTGCCAGCTCATACACCCCTCTGCCGTGCCCCCCGCGGGGTCCGCCGCTGGTTGGGGTCTTTGGGGGGTTTCCTCGGGATGGTCCTCAGGCGGGCACACACCCCTCCCGCTCTGGGCGGGGGCCTCGCACCTGGGACTCTCCTCGTCTCAGTGTAGCCTTGTAGGGCGGGGGGGGCCACCTGCGCCGTTCCCACACCTCTGCCCATTTTCGCTGTTCTCCGCCAGAAGGGACGACAGGCGGGCACACACCCCGGGGGAGGCCCCCGGGGGCCTCCACCTGTTTGGGCCGAGGTGGGTGGTCGTCCTCTCCATTTCCAGGGCCCCTGGGCGCACGGGGTTCTCCGGTGGGGGGGAGGCCCAGTCCTGCCTCCTCAGCGTGTTCACTCAAGGTTCATGCGCTCTGATCGGGGCCTCGCTGGGCCTATACTGCTGGGGAAGGGTCTACTGTAGGGGGGGTGGGTGGGTGGGTGAGCTGTGGTTGCGGCTGGCTGGCGGGTGCTGCGTGTTCCACCGCGGGGGACGTTTCCCCAAAGTATTTCCTGTGTGTGGCCCCGTGGGCCGTCGGGGCCCGATGCCACCGTTTCCAGGTCCCGGACGCCGGATCTGGGGGCTGCCTGTCCGTGCTTCCCACTAGGCCCGCCCCGCTGGGAGAGTATTCCGTCCCCGGAGGCGAGGAGGAGGGGACGCGGGCTCAGAGTGCCTCAACTCCGCGGGCCGCTTCCGCTCGCCATCCGCCGAAGTCCGTTGGGGGTGGGCCTCCTTCTCACTGCGGCCGCGTCTGCCTTCTGTGGCCTGCTGCGGGCTGCTCCTTTTCCCGGGCTCCGCAGCCCGACGGGAGGACAGGTTCTCCGGCGGGGTTTCCCAGGACCCGGATGCCGTATTTGGGGGTTGCCCGCCCGCGCCTCCCGCTAGGAGAGTGTTCCGTCCCCGAGGGCGAGGAGGGGGTGACGCGGGCCCAGATCCTCGTTCGGGGGCCCCGATCCGGTGGGCGACTGCCAGGGAGGGCAGATACTAGCGGGGGAGTGCCTCACCTCTGCGGGCCGCTTCCACTTGCTTTCCACCGGGATCTGTTGGGGGTGGGCCCGGCCGGTGGATCTCCTTATCGTTGCGGCCCCGTCCACCTCCCGTGGGCTGCTGCAGGCTGGATCCACACGCTGGCCCTCCTGCCTCGGTGCGCCTCTCTTTTCCGGGGCTCCGCAGCCCGATGCGAGGGTAGGCTCTCCGGCGGGCCGTTCCTGTTCCCTGGGCACTCAGGCACGCTCTCCCTCTCGGTCACTGCTCCGTCATGGCCCGTTCTCCTGTCTCCCGGGGGCCTCAAGCTTCGCTCTTTCGAGCAGGGGTGCCTCGGGGGGGGTCACCGCTGTAAAGCTGCCCAGCGGTTCCGCCTGTGGGGTATGGGGGGCTCAATCTCCTTGAAAGGCCCAGTCTCGGCGGGAGCTCGGCACCTAGGCTGCCATCACCCATGCGCCCCCTGGTGGCCACATATCGCTAGATGTAATTTAATGGCGGGGACCTGGTACGATAGCACTCAGGCGTAGCCAGGTCTCCACCACCAAATGTTCAGAATTGGAACTGCGCAATGCAAATGTAAAGGGCAAAAGGCAGCGTACACGCGTGTATGCCGCCTTTTGCCCTCCATATTTCAACTCCGTAGTACAAAATGAGGAAATGTTGCCTGGCATGCCAGATATGGTTTACTTTTGATTTTGAGTGCTGCTTGCCATGTTCACATGACAAGTAGCGCTCCCAATTACAATTAAGCATGCCCGAGAGTGTTTAATTTGTATTTTGTGAACGCTGCTTACCATATGCGTATGGTAAGCAGTGTTCACACAACTTGACATGGTTTTGTTAATTGAAATTAATTTTAAAAGAATGTATGGTATAAGGATTCATATTTTGTTGCAGGTTTATCCTTTAATATAATGATGTTTTCAGAGAGAAATCATTTGAGAAGAAATAGACAAATCTTTTTCTTGCGTGACTTGTTCCGTAAACACACATCCCTGGGCATGACACTAAACCTTAATTATCTAGAAGATAGTAAGATCCGCCCCAAGCTGGGACATGCACTAATGGGCTATTTAACAAAGCTTTTTGGAGGAGTTAGTTTCACTTTCTCACGGAAAAAGTAGTCACTTGCTTATGAGTGAGTTCCCCAAAGGCCTTACAAGTGATTCATCTGAACTATAGGGCGAGCCCCAAAACTGGACTGGACTGAGGAAGTAGTTTCAAGAAAAAGAAGTGGTCCCACCAGGAAATTATTTACACAGAATTAAATTCACATTGAATCAATGAGTGTTTCATTATTGTATGCCTTGTATGTAGCAAGTATTTATTTTTCAAAAAGGATTATTTTGCTTTATCTTTTGGTAGACAAGGAAAACATATACACTAGAGTAATACATTCTCAGCGCGACAGATTGAACAAACTGAACACATTCCAATGGACATCAAGGCCAACTTATACACCTATTAAGTGGGTGACAGTCAGGCAGCATAAGAAAACACAAATATAATGTTTTACTAATTGCGTCTGTATTCATTCACAGTGCGCATAACTATCTAGCTAAAGACATGACTTGACGATGGAGCTGCATGGGCATAATCATGGGCTCAGGGTCTATGTAAGGCACAGTTGGAGTCACAATTACTGTGCGGCCTTGCAGCTGTGTCCACTGCTGCTTCTAAATGACTATACGTTTCGGCAGAAATGTAGTAAAGCTCTGCCTTCATCAGGACCACAGGGAACCCCTGACAACCAAAACATAATACAATATTAGAACCACTATGCTAAAATAAATGGATATAAGCACAGTGATGATTACCTATCTATAGTACCTGAATGTAACACCAGGGAAACACCCTACGTGACACCTCCCCTGTTCGATGTAAAGGGCACCATAACCAGAGTCAAACAATTTAGTGCCAAGTTTTTTATTCAGAAGGTGAGATGCCTCCCTGGGCTAGTAGACTCGCACAAAACCTGCAATAGGGTAAGTTCTTCCAATTTATTTGCAAAGAGTGATACAGAAATATCTCTTTCGGATATAACGTGCAAGGTAGAGGCACAAATTTCAATTGTGAAAAGCCTCGATTCCTACAGGGTGACAGAATAAAGCAGTAATGTTGAGATGTGCGGCATAGCACTAGACATGAGAGAACAGTGAGTGTCTAAAAACATACCACAAATGTTGGTAGTTTCAGGTTCTTTGGGGGGAACAAGTCTCCCTAAGTATAGCAGCGTCCACTGTGTTGCCAAAGGTTTCCACGCTGGGAAAACACCATCCTATGTAAACAATGGAAGAGAATGAGGGGAGGAGTTCTATTCTAGTTTCTTGTGGAAGTGACCTCATATTAGTTGTAATGTATGATACTCGAATGCCGGCGGACTCAGAACTTACTGACGGGTTGAAAGCATCTCCTAGGTTGTTGGGCTGCCTCTGTCTTTGCTGTAGCCGAATGAAGATTCACAAAAGAAATCTGTGCCACTTCTCACTGAAAGCGGCAGTCATATGGAAATTAACATGAGCACGTTTCATACGTGGTTAATTTGTGCATGTTGAAGGATGCCACTGTTGTATACTTGTATTATACAACTCTAATTACAGCATCATCATCAAATAATACCACAAGACGATCCACAAGTCTTTACTCCTTTATTAATAGTCCTTAACTGCCCGCTCTTTCCCCACACCACATTCCATTCCTCCCTCCCGTTCTACCGTGGTCACATTCCATGTTCTACCAGCCACAACATCCCCTCCTTGCTTATCATATAAGTTCATTCCTCCATCTGTCCAGCAGGATCACCTCTACATCTGGTCAATCAGACGTAAGGGTTTACGAATAGTTCTTTGAGGCTGAATAGCGTCCACCCCTCGAACTTCCTCACCAGTAAAACAAGGTGGTGAATGTCAACAGTCTTTAAGTGACATCAGACAAACAGGTTCTCCATCAACAGGTTCTCCATTTCCCCATATCTCAACAGATTCTCCATGTCCACATGTTTCATGTGGTTCTTCATTCTGCTTTCCTCACACGTTTCTCCTCTATCCGACTCATCTTGGAACATTACATGAGAGAGTGAAGCATCACCAGCTGCTGCACTACCAGCCCTCATGACTGTGACTGGGGGCCTTTTAACAGTTGTCACCAGGAAGGCTCTGACTCATCACTAGAGCCCATCTTCCTTCGCTGCCTCTGTCACACCATTATACTCTCATCTAGCGGCATCTGGTATTTGCCAGCCCTTCTCTTGCGAGCTGACCGAACTTTGTCCCTCTTTCTTCTTTCACCTTCCCTTTCACCAATTGCTTCACCATTTATGCAGTTATAACTTTCATGCCATGGAATGTGGTCCTTCAGGTGATACTCAATCACGCTTTCAATGGAAGCACTCCCTGTCACCTCACAGGGAATCTTTTGATAACTCTATAGGACTTGTGAATTGTCCTGCAGTTCTTCCTGAGGCAGCCAACTTTTTCTTCTAGGCATCGATTCTTGATCACTTGTGGCCACATCACTAGGCTCTCTCGTCTGTCTCTTCAACTCCCTCCAGCTCATCTCCCCATTCTCAAAACGATCCATGCTTCTGCAATGCACTCCATTCAATATTAACTGTGCTTTGGATTCATAGGTTGGTAATACATAGACTCTCTCCCTGCACATGACCCAGAAGTGACCTCCCCGACCACATTTCATACACATTCGACCAATGGCCGGACACCGACCCTTGTGTGGAAACCTAAATCCATATATATAACACAATCTTCCAGGTTGACTTCTGCCAATACCCTTCCATGTGCTTTGGTATATTAACATGCTTCAGTATCGAGATTGTCTTTGCACGTCAGCTTTGATGTCAACTATTGCATCCAGCTCCCTCTTGTTTTCTATATTGGCTGCCTGCTCCTCAACCATTTCATATATTCTTGCCAATTCCAGAAAATCTTTCAACGGGAGGGGTACTCTCAGAAGATGTTTCCGCAACTCCACCGAGGTGCAACTCTCGACTATTCTCAGCCTGATTGCCTCTTCATTATTAAAGTTTGCAAATTCACAATACATTGCTTTTTCTTGTAATCGTAACACAAATTGCGCAATTGTCTCCTGTGGCCCCTGTGTGCACTGGTTAAATGCTTAACGCTCATAATCTCTATTAGGAGAGACTACCAATCGTTCACTTATGGCAACAATAAGAGCCTGATATGATGTCCTCTCTCCAGGTGTTATTCCCTTGATGACAATCTTCATTTCTTTTCCTACCAGATTTATAAATATGTCTAATTTGTTTGGAATATTTTCATTTCCCACTGGTCTTAGAAATCCCTCAAACTCCTCCACCCATTCATGCCATCGCCACCCCTAGTCATCATACAGCTCAAGCCTGAACGGATTTGGTCGGTACAGGTAACTGGCTGGCTTTATGAACATTGACGGTTCAGACATGTTTCGAGACAAATTTATATCTACGTCCATATCACCAAGAGACAATTTATCCACTCCTCAGATGTGGTACGGCATGCTGTGTTTCCTTGCATCTGTTTGCCTGGATTCTGTTCCCACATTTTTTTTTATTGAACTGAGTCGATGATGTTCCATTTTCCCCCTCATTGTCATAAGAAACATTTGTCCACTTATTTTTTTGTTTCCTTGTCTAGTGCACACTTCACTATTTCAATCTTGTTCTTGGCAATACTTATTCCCAAGTTTTCACTTGGAAATGTCCACCACACTAGTTGCAGAGTTTGTGCATTTTATTTCCTCTCCACACGTGAACCTCATGCATGTGTTAAACCCTGTAGAATATCACTCTGCTTTGTTCCGCCACAGTTTATCTCCCAAAGGTTACATTGAAAAAGTAACTCTGAATTAAAAAAAACGCTGCCTTAAGAACGTGTCAATCATGCATGTTATTGCGTTTCGTTACTATTCTGCTGCATTAACATCAACGTGTATCCAAGCGTTACTGTGTTTTGATCTTACTTATTTCACAGCATTTATCATTTGCACTCGAGCGTTGTTATGTTATCCTTTCTTTATTTGTTTTGTTATCCTTTCTTTATTTGTTTTCTTTAAAAGTGTGTCTTTTTTTTTTACAAGATTGAATGAAATAAAGCACTGGATTTGTCAACACGCTGCATTTTTATGTTGACACTTTCCATGTTGTCTTTTTGTTTTAAAGTTAATATGCACTCAAATGTTACTGTGCTTGTAACCTTTGATCTATTTGATTGACTAAGTTGCATTCACTGACTTTATATCACGACCATAACAGTGCTATATCTTCAATATTTCACTTCGTTCACTTGTGTCATTTATGATGTGGCATCAGGAACAATTTTCGTTTCTCCTTTGCAATGTTGGAACCTTGGTTTTCACGTTCAGGTAAACATAAATATTTTTTTTTAAATGCTCCCTACTTAATGTTCACGCTGTGGCATACTGTTTATCCTTCAGATTACTGTGCTTATTGCGGGAGTTGCGGGAGTTGTAGTTGTTCTTTCATTAAGATGCCTGTTCTTGTGCATTACAGTACATTCATCTTTCAATTTGGGTTGACCACACTAGACCGTTTTGTGTCCTCTTCCCACATCGTTTCGTGCTTGGGTATTTCAGTACTTTAAATTCACATCACTTAGTTTTAAAATAGGCTGCTTTGCTGATGATACTACATTGATTTTGCTGTGCAGTTGCAGCCTTGTTTCTACTTTCACTTTCAGTCCGCAGCTTCTTTGTTTGCTCGTCTTTTCCTATTCAATGATTTCTTCTTTTACGAGCATTTTTACTTTGTGTAAACCTTGTTAATCTGTTTCAATGTGCCAATCTTGATTGACACACTATTTCTATCCACCTGATTATCGCTTCGACATTGACTGTTCTGTTTCTTTTACTTTGCTAATACAGTACAGTAAATATAGAAACTCTTCCTTGTTAAGTTCACTGTATTTTATTGTAGTCTGTTTTTCTTATGATTTCTTTAATTTGCGTTACTGGTGTCAACTTCAGTATTAGTGCCTTTGCGGCATTACATCGATTTCAAATTCAGTTTTATGCATTTTTTTTTATGAAGTTCGCAATGTCACGCTCACCTGATTCCCACGGAGGCGCAGGTCTGGCTTCGAGTGCTGATGCTTCTTCAATGGTGAAGAGCAGGACTCTGAAGATGGACAGGAAGGGCCCCTCTACTCTGGCTTTTCTGGCTCGCAGGAATATTCCCCTGTGCGTGAAAAGGGAGTATTACCTACTGACGGAATAATGCTCAAGCCTCCCACTCCCTTCCAACCCTCCACGATACCCTTCCACGATTCCCCGTGAAGTCTCACCTTAGGGTCTGGAAGGATGAGTTCTCCATCCTGCTTCTGATGCAGGGGCGCGTTGAAACCCAGTTACTTCACTGGATTGAGGTTTGATGGGAGTTCAAAATAAGCTTGACTATTCAGGTGAGGCGCTGTAAGAGTTCTGTTGCAAGTTCAAAAGTTCAAGCTTAATAATAATGTTCATTGTCTTATTGCAGCAAGCGCTAATGCTTATGTCTTTTTCCCCTTAGGGGCCGGGGTTCGGAATGCCGGAGATATGGCGCCGACCCGAAGTGAAACGTGCAGTTCCAGTAAATGACAGGTAAGTTCTGGATGAGCGTTCAGGTAATGTCTTTGCATTCGCTCATTCAAAGTCTTTGTCTTTTTTGCCCATAGGCGCCCAGGAAAGGTGAGTGAAATGCAGCACTGCAGCGATCAAAGCGAAATGCTTTTAAAATGATGTCTTCCCTTTCAGGATCGTCGGTGTGATGTCTCCGTGATGCAGCTTTAGCTGGTAAGGTCTTCTTTCTCTCCAATTCTCTCTTATCTCCCTTTGCAGGCGACCCAGGATGCTGACAGGCGTGGCTGAAGTCCAGATGCAGGAGCTGACACGGTGAGCGTCCAGCTGCGAGGAGCAGAACAACGCGAAGCGTGAGTTGCTGATCGGGCGTGGTTTAAATAGCTTTGGAAGAAGGTCCAGGTATGTATCCTTCCACCGATCAGGTATGTATCCTTCCCTGACCACACCCAGGTGGAAAGTAGTCCCACAGGTAAAGTAGTTCCATTCAGGCCTCAAGAGGGCCTGGATGTAGCAGCATGGTCTGCATCAGGTAAGTGCACATTAAAACACTTGAACACATGTCTAGCTTTATGAGCCTGGCGCCTAAGGCGCCAGGACAGGGGTCTAACATGAGCCTGGCGCCTAAGGCGCCAAGACTGTGTCCAAAGGGCCCCAGCTTGGGCCCGCTGGCACTTCCCTGGGGGGAATGATGCCTGCCTCTGGGGTTGCTGGGTCGGACCTGGCTCCTTGGAGGTAGGCATCATGACAGTACCCCCCCTCAAGGCCCCTCCCAAGGTTTTTCCCTCCGGGGGTTTTGGCTTGTTCGGAAATCTCCGGTGGAACCTTTGTATTAATCGAGGTGCGTGAACATGGTTACTAGGCTCCCACGATCTCTCCTGAGGTCCATATCCCTTCCAGTCGACAAGATAGAAGAGTTTTGACTTTAACACCTTGGAGTCTAAAATGTCTTTAACTTCGAATTCTAATTCCCCTTCAATTTGAACTGGGTCTGGAGGCTTGGACAGTCGGGTCCCTGGTTGTACTGGCTTCAAAAGTGATGCATGAAAAACTGGATGAATACGCATGTTAGACGGTAAATCCAGTTTAAAGGCCACGGGATTGATTATAGCCTTGATGGGATAAGGTCCTATGAATCTGGGATTGAAGGTTCGCGGGCCCTTGAGGGGTAAATGTTTCGTTGCTAGCCATACCTGGTCTCCTACTTGGTAAGGAGGAGTTTTACTTCGGTGCAAATCAGCGTTTTCTTTATACTTTTTCTTGGCTTGCTGTAAACGAGTTGCAGCTTCTTTGAAGGCTCGGGTTATTGTGGAATGCAGATGATTTACTGCGGGCATTTCCAGGGTCAGAGGTGGATCTAGGTCAGAGGTCCGAGGATGGTTACCATACAAAGTATAAAAAGGAGTTTGTCCGGTTCCAGAATGCACTGAATTGTTGTATGCATATTCTGCGATCCAAAGGATGTCTTTCCAATTTAACTCGGATTGGTGTAACATGCACCGAAGATATTGCTCGAGAGTCTGATTGGTTCTCTCGGTTTGTCCGTCGGTCTGGGGGTGGTGGCTGGTGGATAACCGCACATCTATTTGTGCTAGTTGGCAACACTTCTTCCAAAAATGGGAGATAAATTGACTTCCACGATCCGAGACTAATATGGAAGGAAAACCATGTATGCAAACTATATTCTCCAGAAATTCCTTGGCCAAGGTGGAAGCTGAAGGCAAGCCTTTTAAAGGGATAAAGTGGGCCATTTTGGAGAATAGATCCACAATTACAAGGATAGTGTTGTAACCAGCACAAGGAGGCAGGTCAGTTATAAAGTCCATTGACAAGGTGTGCCATGGTGCCGGTGGAATATCCAAGGGTTGAAGTAGGCCGGCTGGCCTTTTCTTTTGACCCTTGTTTTGGGCGCAAATTCCGCAAGACAATACAAAAGACTTTATGTCTTTTCTCCAAGAAGGACACCAGAAGTGGCGTTTGATTTTTTCCTCCGTTTTAGCGATACCAGGGTGTCCTTCCATTAATGATTCATGATGATGGGCAATAACAAGTTCTTGCAATTCTTTACTTGGCAGAAACAACCGCTCCTGGAAGTAGGGTAAATCATCCTTAACGGTGTAATGAGGACCCTTTTGACTCCATTCCAGTAAGGCTGAAGAGTCTAGAAGTTGTTTTACTTGCATTTGGATGTCCTCAATAGTTTGCAATGAAGTTAGGCCTAAGATTCTTTGTTCAGGTATGATTGGCACAGGTTCTAAACTCAAATTGGGTTCTTCCATGCCAATCCGGGATAAGGCGTCCGCTTTACCATTCTTGCAGCCAGGGCGATAGGTAATAACAAAATCAAATTCCGCAAAGAATAGAGCCCATCGGAGTTGTCGTGAAGATTGAGCTTTGGCCGTCTTTAAATACTGTAAATTTCTGTGGTCCGTAATTACGGTGATGGTGTGTCTTGCCCCGAGAAGGTAGTGACGCCACGCCTTGAAAGCAGATTTAATAGCCAGTAACTCTTTGTCGGTAATTGCGTAGTTGATTTCAGGAGGAGAACATTTCCTGGACCAAAAGGCCACGGGGTGTAGTTGGTTAGTTTCTGGGTCTCTTTGCGACAGGGCAGCTCCCATGGCCGAACTGGATGCGTCGGTTTCCACAATGTAAGGGAGATCTGGGTGCGGGTGCTTCAATACAGGTGCAGAGGTGAATTTGGTTTTCAGGTCCTGAAAGGCTTGTTCGGCCTCAAGAGTCCATTCAAAGCGTTTGTTTTTCTTTGGGAGAGCTGTGATGGGTTGGACTGTTCGGGAAAATTCCGGGATGAATCTTCGATAGAAATTGGCGAAGCCGAGCATGCTCTGAACTCCCTTCACCAAGCTAGGAGATGGCCATTTGAGGATGGCGTCCACCTTTCGCGAGTCCATTCGAACTCCTTGAGGTGTCAGGATGAATCAGAGAAACTCAACTTCTGTGGTATGAAAAACACATTTTTCGAGCTTTGCAAATAGTCTGTGCTGGCGCAATTTCTCAAGAACTGCCCTAACATGTTTTCTGTGATCGGATTCTGAAGAAGAGTACACCAGGATGTCGTCAATATAAACAATGACACAGACATCGATAAGTTCCCGAAGAACATCATTCATAAAGTACTGAAAGGCGGCAGGTGCATTGCACAAACCGAAGGGCATCACCTGATATTCGAAGAGCCCAAATTTGGTGCGGAATGCAGTCTTCCATTCGTCGCCTTCTTTTATACGCACCAGGTGATAAGCTCCTCGGAGATCTAACTTGGTGTACACACAAGCGTCTTTCACCTGGTCGATAAGCTCAGGGACCAGGGGCAGAGGATAACGATTCTTAATCGTTATTTGATTTAGGGCGCGATAGTCTATACATGTTCTATGGTCGCCCTCTTTTTTCGGCACGAAGAACAGAGCTGAGGAGACAGGAGACTTGGACGGGCGAATAAAACAATTGGCTAGGTACTGATCTAAATACTGACGCAAATGCATGTTCTCAGGTTCCGTAAGAGCATAAATACTACTACAAGGTAGTTGAGCATTGGGTACCAGATCGATTTGGCAATCATAAGACCGATGGGGAGGTAACGTGTTAGCCTGTTCCTTCTGAAAAACGTCTTGGAATTCTTGGTATTCTGACGGTAGCTGTACAGGCTGGAAGTTGCTGAGGATAGACCCATAACTGGATTTCTTGGATAACAAGTTGGTTCACAATCAGGAAAACTTATCTTCTTTGCTCGCCAGTCAATTCTGGGATTATGTGTTTCTAACCAAGGAATTCCAAGAATTACGTGAAATTGTGGGGCCTTGATCACATCAAACACAATTGCTTCCCGATGTCCATCCTGACCCACCAGTGTCATTTCAACAGTGGAATGCGTTACAGGCCCTGAGGCTATTTCGGTTCCATCTACTGTCATAATGACATCTTGGGTTACTTTCGGGCGGAGAGGGAGCTTAATCCTGGAAGCCAATTCACGGTCTATGTAATTTCCAATAGCTCCACTGTCGATGTATGCTCTTATAGCATGCAACTGCTGAGGCTGTTTTGGGTCCACGAGCACCATTGGCATGACAAAATGCAAGGTCAAAGAGTTTGTTTTCAAGCTCGGCAAGCGGACCCCTACGCTTGTCGGGCTAGGTCGTTTCCCGAATCAGGTGTCAATAAATCGTTATCAGTGGCTCCAACCACCTTCTTAGGTGGTTTAACCGGACAATTTCGAAGAAAGTGACCGGAAGTCCCGCAATACAGACAACGTTGCATTTGCCGCCTTCTCTCTCGTTCCTTCTGCGTTAATGGTCCTTTAACACCGCCGATTTGCATAGGTTCGGATACGTCGGTACTCTTGGAGTTAGCGTGGGTTTTGATTGGTACTCAGGTTTCGTACTTGAACCGATCTGCTTTTCTATTTTGAAGTCTGTGATCAAGTTGAACCACCAAGTCTATGTAGTCTGCGCAGACCTGGGGTAGATTTACAATCTGAGCTAGAACATCCTTAAGCTCTCCGCGCAGGCCTCGATGAAACAATGTAATCCTTTTGTTTTCTGGCCATCCAGTTTCCACAACCAGTCTATTAAAGGTGGCAGTGTAGGACAGGAGATCCTGATTACCTTGTCGTAAGGATAACAGTTCGTTATCAAGGGCCTGTCCTTGAGAGTGTCGAGCAAACAATCTTTCCATGCTGGCCTGGAAGCCCTGAAAAACCTGGAGAATGGGATCATCCTGATTTACCAATGGAATAGACCAATCGGCAGCACTGCCACTGAGGTAAGATAGTATAAAGGCTACCTTGGTCTGGTCGTTAGGGAAGGCCCCGGGTCTGAATAGAAAGTGTAAACAACATTGGTTCATAAAGACGGCATATTTCTTGGGATCCCCCGCAAAACGTTCAGGCGGGGCCAAAGGCATGTGTCCAGGTAGATTGATTTGTACCGGGTTATTCAAACCCATTGATGTGGAAGTACCTCCGGGATTAGGTAAAGGAGTGTGCCCTGCCTGGGCCTGCAGTAACCTTTTGGCCAGGTCATCTGTTCTTTCCTTTGATAGGATCAGTTCTCTTTTGAGAGCGTTAGTCTCCTGGCGGGCTGAGTGCACTTCTGCCCGTAATTCCCCCAAACAAAAGCTGGGACAGCTGATCTGTCTCGGAAGTCTCCATAGCGCCCGGGTGGGAAATTGTGGGTAGGCTTCGCGTTCTGTCACGCTCACCTGATTCCCGCGGAGGCGCAGGTCTGGCTTCGAGTGCTGATGCTTCTTCAATGGTGAAGCGCAGGACTCTGAAGATGGACAGGAAGGGCCCCTCTACTCTGGCTTTTCTGGCTCGCAGGAATATTCCCCTGTGCGTGAAAAGGGAGTATTACCTACTGACGGAATAATGCTCAAGCCTCCCACTCCCTTCCAACCCTCCACGATACCCTTCCACGATTCCCCGTGAAGTCTCACCTTAGGGTCTGGAAGGATGAGTTCTCCATCCTGCTTCTGATGCAGGGGCGCGTTGAAACCCAGTTACTTCACTGGATTGAGGTTTGATGGGAGTTCAAAATAAGCTTGACTATTCAGGTGAGGCGCTGTAAGAGTTCTGTTGCAAGTTCAAAAGTTCAAGCTTAATAATAATGTTCATTGTCTTATTGCAGCAAGCGCTAATGCTTATGTCTTTTTCCCCTTAGGGGCCGGGGTTCGGAAGGCCGGAGATATGGCGCCGACCTGAAGTGAAACGTGCAGTTCCAGTAAATGACAGGTAAGTTCTGGATGAGCGTTCAGGTAATGTCTTTGCATTCGCTCATTTAAAGTCTTTGTCTTTTTTCCCCATAGGGGCCGGGGTCCGGAATGCCAGGAAGCGGCAGGACCCGAAATGAAATGGGAATGACCCAACAAGTAAGTCTTAGAAGGAAACTGAGCCTTTCATATTCCCTTCCTTCTCTCACCTTGTCTTCTTGTCTTTTTCTTCTCTAGGCTCTGAGAAGTTGGTGCGGATCAGGATGATCGCTGCTGAAGATGGAGGCGCCCAGGAAAGGTGAGTGAAATGCAGCACTGCAGCGATCGAAGCGAAGTGCTTTTAAAATGATGTCTTCCCTTTCAGGATCGTCGGTGTGCTGTCTCCGTGATGCAGCTTTAGCTGGTGAGGTCTTCTTTCTCCCCAATTCTCTCTTATCTCCCTTTGCAGGTGACCCAGGATGCTGACAGGCGTGGCTGAAGTCCAGATGCAGGAGCTGACACGGTGAGCGTCCAGCTGCAAGGAGCAGAACAACGCGAAGCGTGAGTTGCTGATCGGGCGTGGTTTAAATAGCTTTGGAAGAAGTTCCAGGTATGTATCCTTCCACCGATCAGGTATGTATCCTTCCCCGACCACACCCAGGTGGAAAGTAGTCCCACAGGTAAAGTAGTTCCATTCAGGCCTCAAGAGGGCCTGGATGTAGCAGCATGGTCTGCATCAGGTAAGTGCACATTAAAACACTTGAACACATGTCTAGCTTTATGAGCCTGGCGCCTAAGGCGCCAGGACAGGGGTGTAACATGAGCCTGGCGCCTAAGGCGCAAGGACTGTGTCCCAAAGGGCCCCAGCTTGGGCCCGCTGGCACTTCCCTGGGGGGAATGATGCCTGCATCTGGGGTTGCTGGGTCGGACCTGGCTCCTTGGAGGTAGGCATCATGACACGCAACCCCGCACTTTAAATCTTCTTCGTTAATTGCGTTCTGTTGCTATGACAACCGTTATGCTTTTCCTTCAAACAAACATGGTGTCACGTTTTTTTACGTCGCTAGGTCCCTTTTTTTAATGTTCTTGCAGACTCGACACTATCATCATATTCACAGCTCTGTGCCTCGCGCCTTGGTGAGTTCCAATTCTCTTTCCAACAACAAATGCCTTTCTCGCCAGCATGCTACCGCCAAATTACATTAATTATTCTGCACCAAAACAGTTTTTTTTTAAAAAGTCTTAAATGTCCACATGTGCCGACTGCGCTGCACTTCTTACCAACTTTGTGAATTCTGTCTTTCTTTGTTGCTAGCTCTTATACATTGTTTCTTTGAATTATGACCCCCTTCTCAGTGTGACGTGTGAGTCACGTTACGCGCATGCGCGAGCCTCGTTCGGGCTACGCGCATGCGCCGTTGAAAATAAAGTGCGCCCGTGCCGGCAGTTGCGGCCGGGACGTGAAACGGCCAACACCGTGTCCTGCGTGTTCCTGCATGAATGAGCGCATGAGTGCATGCAGGCAGGCCCGAGGCACGGGCGGCCACAACACACTCAGGTCGCTTCTCCGTCCTTAATGCTGTTTCCTTTCTCCTATTATTTGCCTTTATTTTCGTCCTCTGTTCCCGCAGCCACCTCCGTAGGTCAGCTTTCTTTCTCTGCAAGCTGTGCCGTGGGTTATGTATCTCCTCGTCGCCAAATGTTGTATACTTGTATTATACAACTCTAATTACAGCATCATCATCATCAAATAATACCACAAGACGATCCACAAGTCTTTACTGCTTTATTAATAGTCCTTAACTGCCCTTCCTTTCCCCACACCACATTCCATTCCTCCTTCCCGTTCTACCCTGGTCACATTACATGTTCTACCAGCCACAACAGCCACCATATTGGAAGGGTGTACCTCTATATCCCCACATTGGCGGTGGCCCAGGTAATATGGACTGAGAAACTGGAGTTAGTCTCCCAATAGCAATTAAGTGTTTTCCAGTATGTATATAAATAGGAATGCGTTCCCGTATCCTAACTGGCATGACCTGGAGATACTGAGGGGCATCTGACCCCTTACCTAAATGGGTCCCATTGGCCCAGATGTCCTACCTCTATGCCTATTTTCGCACTCAAGGTGAAGCCGTGTGTGATACTGTTAATTGGCCTACCATAGGCTGATGCAAAGTCTGACCTCTCTCAGAGGAATACCGGTGGAAATGGAAAAAAGGCTATGTGAATGGACTATGGTGAGATGACCTGAGGTGATCTTGAAAACAGATACTTTGTCTACCTTTGGTCTTATAAACACTGAAGTCTACCAAAAGTTAGGCGTCTTTTCATTACAGCCTGTTTCTAGAATGTTTAGGTTGTGAATGCACTGTACTTCCTTCTGCAGGAGTATTCTTTGTGGATTCATTACATATTTGACAACATCCATTACCCACCAGAGCAGATCGTCTGCAGAGTCTTGGTACTTAATGAAATCAGAGACTATGGGCACAGCGATCTGCCTGCATCCGACTCTTGATCGATAATCATTGATATGAATGTGGACTTCTATTGTGGTCCGACCCACATAACGGAGTCTGCACGGACACTTTATGCAATATATCACACTGGTGGTTTTACAGTTTGAGGGAAATTTCAGTTCCCATAGCCTGCCCTCAATCTTAAAGGATTGTATTTTTTTTTTTTTTTGGTGACCCTGCCCACCATGCAGCTGCCACTCAAAGAAGTGGGCAGTATTTCCTGATCAATTTTTTAATCTGAAAGGAATTTGTGTTGTATGTCGTGTTGTATGTCATGAAACAGGTCATTCTATTCTCTGTGTCTCTGCGGTCTCTTGGCTCAAGTAGGGTTTCCCTGGGTATTAAATGCGCTCTTTTCATAGAGTGTGAAATTCATTTTTTCAGGCATTCCCTCTGTTTTAAACAAGAGCTGAGGTAACTAGCATGTTTATTTTTTTACTTTATTTAAGTTCAGCGGTCACATTTCGGAAGAATATACAACCAACAAGCACATATTATTAAGCTATCTCACTAATCACATTGCATTATCATAAGCAGTCCTCGATTCACATGGTACATGAACTATATAGGACTATCAATTTTAGCTAAGTACGTTCTGAACTTACTCCATATATCTTTGGGGCGAGTTGTGTATGGCTGTGTTGACACATACCTATCTTCACACTCATTAACCCAGGTCAACTCCCGGAGCCATTTGTCCACTGTTGGTGGGTGGTGAGCTTTAATTGTTTCAAAATACCTCTCTTTGCCACCACGCTTCCCACATTCAGAAGCACTCTCACACGCCTTTCAGGTATGGCCTGCCATACACCAGACAGTGCTGACATCGGAGACACAGTCAGACATCTCCCAACAATCTGAGACAGTATCACATATATCCGTTCCCAGTATTGCATTACGTCGGTGGAATTCCATAGCATGTGTATATATCCTGCCTCCCCGCCCCACATCGTGGGCATAGGCTCGAATGGTGCGAGTATATCTTTTGGAGTTCATATGGTGTGTATGTAGCATATGTAGGACCTTACATTGAATGAGCTTCACCCGCATGTTCATAGGTACCATTGTAGTGAATCTGCACATAGTCTGCTATTGACCCACCGTGATCTCATGACCCAACTCAGCCGCCCACTTCCCATGTGAGGGGTCCTGTCCCGCCGGGGGCCCAGCCACGATTTCCCTGTATAGTGTAGCCAAGTGATTTGCTGACAGCCGTTAGAGTTAGAGATGTAAGCCAGTAATTTATTTTCTTGGAGTTTTAGAGGGTAGCATTCCCACCTGTCTTGTACCGCTGCAAGCAGTCCATAAAACTGCAGCAATTCCCCTCCCTTGTCCCCATGCTTTCGCTTCCAGTCCTCCAGTGTCCAAAACTTTCCTTCTAGAAAAAGGTCTCCTACAGTGTGGTAACCTAGCGCCCTCCACTGTCTACATATTGCAGTGTCCCATGTGGGGGAGAGGTGAGGACATTTCCATAGTGGTAAGTCACGATAGTACGGGGCTTTAACATTTATTCTACGAAAGATTCACCTCCAGGCTTCCAGTGTAACCAGAACAGGATCAAATGGACAGTCATCCCTGTAAGTATCGTCTAGTATAAGTGACCACATTTCCAAACTGTCTGCAGCAAACCGTTCCTATTTAACATATTGCGGGCCTCAGCCGTGCCATACGAAAACATTGCAAATAGTGCTTTGGCCGCCGTCCAGTATACTTTGATGTTAGGCCCATTGAATTCCCCCAAATCGTAAGGCAGCATCATTGATTCCCACATTTTCAGCACGGCCCCAGTGTGCCACAGGAATTGGGACATGTTTTTATGGAGATCAGTGAAGAAACTACCAGGCCATATCAGTACATTCACGAACGTGTACATTATTTTAGGAACTAATATTTAAATTAACGCCAGTCTACCCACCAGTGAAATGGGCAACCGCTCCCATCTAGACATTTTACTGTTCACATAGCTTACTAGGGTCCCACAGTTATCAGCACATGAAGTTTCCTTGGATCTAGATCCTGCGATCCCCAGGTACTTCAATGTATTTGGCACCCATCTCAGCGGTACACCCACTTGCAGTCTAGGGGTGTTATCCGTCAGTGGGAATATCTCGGACTTCCTCTAATTCACTGCAAACCTGGAATATCTCCCAAAGTTAGTAATGTCTTGCATGATGGGGTCTAGGTTATGCTGCAGGTCTCTAATATATAGCAGAACATCGACAGTAACAATATCATTTTGGGGGTTCCCCCTTTTTTGTAAACCCTTGTCCCTGTGCTGTGAATTAATGAAATCTGCCATAGGCTCTATCTCCAACACAAATAGCAGGGGCAACAGCGGGCCACTCCAGAGTTAAAATGGCGCGGACTGTTTCATGTTTGTCCTGACTGTAGCCATGCATATCGTGAACAGGGTCATTATATAGTTTATGAAAGTGTCACCCAGGCCACATTTTCAAAGCACAGCAAATAGAAATGGCCAAGACACCATATCAAATGACATTTGGGCATCTAATGCAACAGCTACCACGTTGGCCGCAGGGGTTATGTGAGCCATCATTTTAAACAGCGGCTGGAGATTAAGGGACGTTGGTCTACCTGGGACAAAACCGGCTTGGTCGCCATGTATCAGGCCCAACATTAGGGTCAGTAGTCTATTGGCCAGCACCATGGCATCCACTTCAGTGTCCACATTCATCAATGACAGTGGTCTGTAGGAGCCACAATCATCACTTGGTTTGTTTGGTTTAAGTAGTACAACCAGAACAGCCTCATGTAGCAATGGCGGATGTTGCCTCTGTCGCACAGATTCCTCACAAAGTTTTCACATGGGGGGCGCCAAGAGTGCCCCATATTGCACATAGAATTCTGCCGTGAATCTGTCAGGACCCAACACCTTGTTTCTCTGAAGTTCTTTAATGACACGCAATATTTCCTCTGCCGTGACCAGAGTATTTAGTTGAGACCTGGTGCTTGACGACAATATGGACACAGGAATGGAATCCAATAGTTCCTCAATGCCTTGTTAATTTCCCAAATCCTGTGCTTGGTAGAGTGCTGTATGCAGTTGTTGGAATATGGCATTGATTTCCTGCTCTGAGTGGCGCAGAACTTCTTGCTTGTCCCTAACACCTGTTATTTGGGTTGACCCCCCTCTTGGCACACCAGGCTAGAAAGCGCTTTTCCTGGTCTCTCGCCTTTTCCATACCATCTACACAGCAGGTCTGGTGAAATATTTCACCTCCCTGTCTGCCAGCTGCCGGAAGACATATAACTGCGCTTCTATACTGGCCATCGTAGAGTGGCTAGGAGCAGTCACATAATCCAGCTCCAGTTTATTAAGCTTGTCTTCGCTATTAGCTATTTCTCTGTGTATGGTGCAGAGTATCCTGAATTCACGGGACATGGCCATGCCCCTAACGAAGAATTTAAACACCTGCCCGAGCGTAGCTGTGTAACAGTGCCGTTGTCATTTGTCAACAAATATGTGCGTATGTCAGCCTCCAAGTCTGTTCGGTAGACCCTGTGCCATCTTAACAGCTTTGGGGGCCGGGGGCACAGACTGCCTTGGGCCCCCCTCCGAAACCCATATTGCCCCCCGAAATCCATGTCCTACTCCCACCCTCTCCAAACCCATGTCGCCCCCCGCAGACACCCATGCCCCCACCATATCTCGAGTCTAATTCAACAGATAGTCCTCTTTAAATGGATTATCTAGTTGTTAATAAAATATAAACATTATAAATCTGTGATCTGTTTCCCCAAGAGGATGCTATATTAAGGACATTTCACTTTGTTTTTGTTTCGGATAATATATTTTGTAAGAAAATAAAGGAAAAGGATTTTAAGCAAGCATTTATTAAACAAAATGAAAACCTAACAGTTCAACATGAACTTTTTTGCCTGTATGAATGTGTCCAAACTACAAACACTTGGAAAAACATTAAATAAATAAGGCCGTTCAGAAATGACAAAAGCATGTAACAAAACATCAAAATTCACTTGGCATTTCAGTTCATGCCCCCACAGCAAACAAATTCAAGTAATCCTAGAAAGAAGGAGATGACAGTGAGGATATGCTTTCTACACCATCAACATTAAACTATGTGTTTCCTTCTAGATTTGTGTATTGCAAAATCCTTAATTATGTCTGAAAATTCTATCTCTTGAACCATTTCAGATTCAGTGCTTAACAGAGCCAAAGAATTCAGCCGGGCTTGACGCATACGATTTTGTAGCTCACTTTTTATCAACTTCAATTTTGAAAATGAACGCTCCCCACTGCAATTTGTCACCATCTTAGAGATGAATATTCTTAATGCAATTTCTAGATTTGGGAATGCAGTGCCAAGCTTATCTATACCTCAGCTGCTTCTACCAGCGGTGGGCATAGTGCTGCGGCATGCATTCCGACAGCACTACCGCATATAGTGGGAGAAAGCTCAGGGGCCACAACAACTTGCCTGTGAGGCTGTGACCCAAGTGAAAGGGTAAATATGCAATGCTGGACCAGCCAGGGGATTGCACCGTGGAGTGGGGCAAGGAGCTGCAGCCAGAATTTGACTCTGATGTTGGCGCTTATCTTCAGCACGTGCTTGAATGCCATTTAAACGAAGAAGGAGGACATTTGTGTGCCCACAAATAAAAAGCCAGCCACATGCACTTCAGAATACAGAGGATTGCCTCAGACCTGTGGAGCCAGAAGTGGCAATTGTGCCTCATAAGAAACAGTGTGTGCCTGTTAATGGCCGGGGGTGGTGCACATTGGGATGCTGCAGAACAGGGCCAGCTACAATATTGGTCTCTATCGTGTGAAAGATTTATAATATATCATCAAGGAACAACATGAGCTTAAAGAGCAAAAGACAATGATATGCGCCATAGCATTTCATCAATTGTATCCCAGCATCTTCAGCTGGCACTCCCTGTGCTCTTGGCATTGGCACCCCTTACACACTTCTCCATCATCCCAGTGCTTCCTATACTCTCCTTGACCCACTGGCATGCCTGTTCTTTTCATGTTCCCGTTCATGTCCCCTTCCATGCCACCTATCCCCTTGATTGACAGGTCCACCAGTGGCAATTCCCACGCACCGTCGCAACCCTGTGTACTGGATATCTACACACCAGTAAACCCCACAGCTCTTTTCAACCTCTTGTCCTGGTTAATCTCTGTGGCAGCACAGATCCATTGAACCCACTTCATAGTGCACCAATGCCCATTTGCCAATGTGAGATATTACCCCCAGAGAATGAGCAGTACATTTTTAGCAGTTTCAAATGTACCACCCCGGGTGAGATGATCAGTGATGCGTTCAAGCACCTGAACAGTTTTACATTTGGTATAACATTTATGGGCTGGAAACCAAGGCAATATGAGGACCACAATACTCTGCATTGTGCATGTGCGATTTACTGGGGATCACACGCCAAACTCATTCTTGCCGATGCACCACCAAAATGAATGGTAACTTCTGTGGCCCCACTGCCCTGCTCCCTCCCCCACCGCATTTAGTAAAATAAGTATCTCTCACATCCTCATCAAGCCAACACCTAATGACGCTACCCTACAAACCACAAGACTACCCACCTTATTTAGAAACACCCCCTGATGAATACAGATACATTTATTCATGCATTCCTTTATATTTCTTTATATACTTATTTAATTATGCTTTCCTGTTGAATTAATATCTGCAAACAAAGATGCCAAAAACAAGCTGCTCTTTACAGGGGGGGACAAACCTGCAGAACATAAAAGTCACATCAATGAACATTGCTAATCTTCAGGGAGTGAGTTGCTTGTTTATGCTGACGTAACCATACCAACAGAAATGAGGGCATTGTTTGCATCCGACGGCACACAATATTTTTCAGAGTTCAGACTACAACTCCCATAATCCTTCACATTTACTGTGCTGGGTAGTGCTTTGGGAGATTTTGTCTAACCAATTAGAAAACAAACAGCTTTTCTGATACTTCAAAGACTCCCATGAAAAGACCCCTCGCCCCCCTCCGTAACTTATGACTTTGTCAGGGACAGAATAATGGATTAATTTTTGAAGAATATTAGCTGCTCTGTGTTCATTTATGAATTAGAAAGGCGATTGGAAATGTGCACTCGATTCGAAATGAACAGAAGAACAAATGCATCTTTTTCAAAGCAACTGAAAGGTGTGAGCCCCTGTTTAAGGGCATGTACACAAGTGTGGGATGGATAAAGACATATTGACTATAACATGGGTTATTTTCCCAAATAAGCTGCATGTGAGAAACCTTCTGTGGAGCAGAGGCGTTTGACAACTGCCTGCATTTGCTGCGTCCCCTGATGCTTTACTCTGCCTTTCCCCTGTTCAAAAGGCAGGTTTTGCATGAATGAAATCAGATGTATTTTTTCAGTGTCAGTGCATGAAGTGGCTCCTGCCTCACTGACACAGCTGACCACAGATGAGATCCTCAAGAGGTCCCATACACAGGACCTCGTGGCGCAACGGTAGCGCGGCTGACTCCAGATTAGACGGTTGTGTGTTCAAATCACGTCAGGGTCAAGTGAGTCTCGATTTTTTGAGCGATTAAAAGTAACATTATTTTAAATCCTGTGGTCGTTTTGCCAAATACTGCGCAGAGAAGACGCAGAGTAAATCCTTAACTGTTTGATAAACTTACGTGTTCACCCAGAGAAGGACCCCCCAGTGTCCGGCGGTTGATGCTTTTTGTTGTGCACTTGGGGCAATCCTGCTGCGCACAGTGGCGGTTGAAAGGAGGGAGTTCACAGCGCCGCTAACAGCCACGTACATGTTGAGGGAACTTGCTTTGATGTCAGGGCACATTGTGGCCCACACAGAAAACAGCCCCACCCCACTCATGCCAACAGGGGCATGTTCACCCGTATACCTTTAGGGCGAGCGCTCGGTGTACAGAAATGCACTGTACAAATAAGACGCTTTTAGCTGTTAAATGTGTTTGGGAAGGAAGCAGAGGAACCTGCTGCTATTAATACTGGGGACTGCGCCCGCCGCCTTTGTGGGCCATCTCTGTTCTCGACATCTGAGGTGGCTGTATAATGGGGTGAAGAGCCAGCATCAAACAAAATGGAAGATGAAGAAAACAAATGCATTCCTGGGTGGGCTTGAACCACCAACATTGCGCCACAGAGACGGCTGATAACATGATCTTCTATGAGGACATGTCACAGTCTAATGGCAGAGTCCTGGTCAACACTGCACCATTGCCAACCTACCTGAGACAGAGAAAGCTGAGCAGCAATCAGTCTTCTTCTCAGCATCCTTTGTCCCCGTCACGAGCCTCCACAGCACGCGTTGCTTCCTGCTGACTTGGCTTCGGAAGATGAGGGAGGCTGGCAAGCTGTGCAGAAGTGCACTGCGTACTCCAGCCCAGCCTGCACTGGCACGTGCTGTATTCCCTGGGGGTGGGGGAGGAGGGGAACGCACGAGCAAGAGTTGTTGTCAACAACTCTTGCTGGTGGTCCTGCGTCGTCCTCCTCCCCCTCCCCCACTGTTGTTGTACAGTGAATCAATCATGCCATGGCATGGATGGGAATCGAAACCACAGCGTCGGCCCGCGCCTGCTCAGACAGACAGTGCACAGACGGACACAGGACACACAAACGGGGGGATAAAGGGCATTCTATCCCCCCACTTAAGATTGGGGGGGACGCCCCGTTTACCCCCCCCATAGAGACGTCCCTGGGTAGACCAAGTCTTGTAAGGCCAATGACTTAAACCGCCACATACTGCGGATGCCAGAGGTAGACCCCCAAGTAAGGAACAGCTTAATCAGGGAATGGTCAGAGTAAGTGCAGGGAGTATGTCAGCGCCTGTTGTCAACCCTACCATCTGGTCCGAGACAAAAAACGAATCAATCCTGGACGACATATCGTGCTTTGTGTAATAGTAAGTGAATCTCCTATCACTTGGCTGCAGGGTGCGCCATGTGTCATGCAAATGGAACTCCCTCAGTAGATCAAGCATACAGCTAGCCGCTCTTGATAGGGGTCTGGCCGCCACCCCAGTGCGGTCCAGGTCCAAATTCAAGATAGTATTCGTATCTCCATACAGTCAAAACAGATGGGGTACCCGATGGGACATCTGCCAGCGCCAGATAAAATCCCGGGTCATCTAGATTGGGCCCTTATGAATTTACTAAAAGGACTTTCCTGTTGAATAACTTGCAGTGTAATACAACATAACGGGCCTCCAGGTCTATGTGCGATCGCATCACGTTGAAAGCAACTCACTTATGTATAAGTGCCATCACCCTTCTGGACTGCATTGAGAAATCTGTGAAGAACCTATTTGGCCCCCAGCTCCTAGCAAATGTATCATTCATGCTCCCCAGCGTGTGAGTTTTCTGCAGAAACAGGATCTGGATGTCATGCCAGTTCACCTGGGATATCACTCTCCTTGCTTTTGCATAGTTTCACAGTGCACACACATTCCAACTTAAAATGTTAAGAGTCACCAGGGTAATTGAGAGTATAAACATTTTTTGTAGCCTGCGCAAACAGTAATCACACACCAGGCCACATATAAACACACACACTGTTCTGTGACAGACTGAACCATTTTTAACCAATATTTCCCCCAACTGTCCCATTTGCCCCCCCACCGCCCTTCCAATCAGGGCCTTGCACCCCTTACATTACCCTGCGCCCCTTCTCCAACTGTAGCGCTCAACGCCAACTTGCGCAGACAGCTACAGCAAATTGTGGATGCATGCCTAGGTACTAAGTCAAAGTGTGAGTGGCAGGAACAACAACATCTGGCCAGCAATATATGAATAAATCAAGATCAACTTCAACAGTACAATAACATAGGACATCACAACGAAGACAGGCCTCCATCATCACAGTTCACCGGTGGTCAGGAAGGAATCGGTATATTGACCTCAATATTATCAGAGCTTCCTCCGGCATCTTAAAGAACAACATTTTCCCCTGGTGCTGAATGTGCAGTCTCACCGGGAAGGGCATTGCATAAGGAGTGGCCCTCTCACGCAGCATTCATTTAACCACCAAGAAGGATTTTTGTTACAGTCGGACTGTGGTGGAGAAATCTGGATACATGTGGAGTGTCGTGTTGTCATACTGCAGGGGGCCTTTCTCCCTGGCTAGGCATAGCACTGCATCCTGGTCACGGTAATTGAGGAGTTTTGCTATATTTCCTCTACGGGGAGTACCAGGTCTGGGGCGTGTAGGCAGTATTCTATGGGCCCTTTCAACTACAAACATAGAGGAGAAACCTTGGTCACCAAGAAGCTCTTTCTGTAGATTTTCAATTGCCACCTCCATTGTCTCACGCCCAAAGTCTTCCCGGAGCCCCACAATATGGATATTGCTCCTCTGCGATCTAGACTCAAGGTCATCACACTTAGATAAGGCTACCTTTAAGTCTGTGGCCATTGTTGTCACCTGGGGCCTGAGGCTGTGGACATCATCCTCTACAGTCCCAATGCGCGTTTCTGCTTCCATCATCCTCGCGCAAACACGTTCCATTTTCCTATTCAGGGTACTGATATTCATTGTGATGACATCCAGCTTGTCTGTAATGGACGCAAAGCCGGTTTGCATTGCCTCCATCAGCTGCTTGAAGTTTGGGGTGTCGGAAAGTGGTTCTGAGGGTTCAGCGTTTCCTGAGCTTTGGGGTATACTTCCTTTTGGGGTTGTTTGGATTGACGTACAAATGCTTCCATTGTGCCTTGCCTCTTCTGGCTATCTCCCACCTTGGGCACTGCTGCGGGCATAGGGTAGTTGGCACTCCATTCTCAAAACTCCTAAAGGGGGCTTATGCTTCCAGTATGCCCTCCAACAGCAGTGGGGTGACCACAATGTCCAAGTTCAAGCACTCACTATGGTCCCCAGCGCTGTGTGGGCAAACCACTGTGATGAAGTGTGGCCCAACTGTGGGCCTTGTCAGTCAATTCCAATATGCACACTATTTGTATACAGAATGCTGTAATAGCTTACATGGCCATGTTGTTACTGCAACTATCCTCAATAAAACTCAGCTCAGTGGCCATGACCAGCCTAATCACACTTGCGCACAGTTGGGAAAATGTAGGGGAATAATAGCCAGCATCAGGGGTCTCCAGCTGATTTCCAAGTCAAAGTTAATGCAGTGCTGCAATGAAGAGCCAGGTCACCACCGCCCGCAAGACTCTGCCCGCTCCCTTCTCTCACCTCTTGGAATGGGTCTGCGGGGTACTCTGCCCTCCCAAGCAGCCGGGAGCAGTCGGGCCCCCGCAGTTTGCTGCGGGAGCTCAACCCCTCTGCCAACACTTCTCCCTCGAAGAAGGATCTGTTTGGCTAACGCCTCAGGCACCGGCAACCAGCGGCCAATGGAATCCCACTACATCTCAGAAAAATAGTCTGAAATTTGCAAGAGGAACTCTTAACTATGAATAGGATTCATTCCTGATGAACCATGGGAAAAAACTATGATGAAACAGGTGTGGAGACTGAAAACAAAGTGTGTGAGAGAAAAAGAGGGAAAAATAAAGTGTGAAAGGAAGAAATTAAATAAGCAAGAGTAAAAAAACAATGAATGGATCATTGTGATAATTGTTAAAAAAAGCAATCATCCTAAAAATTAACATAAAGCTGGCGCACAGAAAAGGACACCATTAGAAAATACTCAAATGCTGGAGTTTTTGTATAGCATAGAAGAAGAGCGAGGCGGAATGGTAGCTAACGAACTGCCCCTCCTGTCCGGATATAAAAAAATGAATAAAAATGAGCTGCACCACTAACTGAATGCGTAAAAATCCTGTGCATGACTTTTACGCATTCAATTAAGACTACAGTCAATTGAAAATGAGCTCCAAAGTTGTCACAGACACTTCTGTGGAAGAAGCTTAAGTTGCACCTAATCATTCAAGTTGTAAGTGCTGATCACCTCAAGATCCATTGTTCCCTAACCATCAGCAATTTACATACTCTACAATGCTCAGTAATACTCAACAATAATCAACACTATTTAACAATACTCAACACCACCCACACCGAACATCTGTTCACCACCTCCCTTAATTGCTGTATGGCTGAGTCAATACTTACACTCCATGATCCACTGACGCCGCTTGGCCACCGGCTCTTCCCAAAGCTGCCACTCTGCCCTTCTGGTCTGCTAGGCTTCTCACAGACCTCTGGCAGGATTTTCTCCAAGGTGGCTCGTGATGGCCTCTGCATGGGGTGCACCTCTGTGTGGTCCTTGCATTCTGTGGTTCACCCCATAGTCCTCCAGGCGTTACGACGGAAGTGGCTGCTATTTGCCGAACGAACATAGCGAACCATCCTCTGTTACCAATTTGAAAAGGGTATGCCAGAGGAAGGAGGTTCCTGCTACAAAGTCACAGTTCAGCACACTGCCCAATGCCGAATGAACCCTCGCTCTGCCAATGACGGAGGACTCAGCCAAGGGCAAGTTAGAACTGTCCTTTATTTTCCAAAATAGACGGGGATCATACCAGAAAAAATAAATTCTCCAGCAATTACAGCTCCTGAGCCCATGTCACAAGCTTTTATTGTAAAATGACGTCACAGTTTCTGATCCTTCCCCAAAAACCTAAGAGCCCATTCTATTGGGTGGCTCGGGTGGTGTTACCTATAGAAGTCACCGATATGAGTGGCCTTACTGGTCCCTCCATGTCAGGTGGTCTCGCCTGAGACTTCCCCAAAAACTATCTATTACATTGTTGCAGGGTCGCAGGACTACCATTGGCCCTTGCCCATTACACACAGATTTGGCCTCCTTGATAGGCTGGAGCGGGTCTCCTCACGGCTGGGACCCTGCTCTGTTAACAGTGCTCCGTGTACCTTTTCAAGATAATGAGAAGGACTGTGTGTCCCCAATGTTGTCACTGGTATGGTCACCTAGCCTTAGAAAGTGTCTGCAGATTGCAATGTTTGTTGGGCAACACATGTATCTGTTCTTGACTGCTTCCCTGGGAACAGCTCCTCTTCCCACTACGGGTAAATGGCTATTGTTTGGCTCAGCCGAGTCAAGTGGTTGAGGACTGCATAACTGAGATTTTTTCGGTCTGCAAATACTGAGGATTTATTCTGTTATTTTGCAGGTGGCTCCCTGCCCCTGGAGCAACGTATGTTCATGTAATTTCACTAAAGTCATTCTATGATTTCCTTATATATATATTGTATTATTTTCCTTAGAGGTTAGTAGTACTCAGTACTTCCAGGTTCCTTAAACGACACTGTAGCTCTATATGGTTAGTTGCAATAAGTGGTTGCAAGTTTGCTCTGTGTGTTTCTTGCTTTCTTGCGTTTCTGCATTTGGCTAGTGGAAAGAAAAGACTTTTGACAGTATATATATATGTATCCGTCCTCTATCTACAGAACTGTGTAGGCATGTTGTTAGTAGGTTTCGTGTGTATCTGTGTAACTTCGTGCAGAGATGCGAGTCTGCTTCATGGCTAACGCTGCTATGTCATGTTGTCACTAATGACGTCAGCACGGCTGGATACTTGTTTTTAGTCCACCTGATCCAACGATGGGCCCCTGTATCCGCGAAGACATCAGCTGGATAGGGTTTGAACGGGTGACTAGAGAATATCTGCTTGCATACCAAGAATGCACTGGCCCTCCTGGGGGCTGGCCAAACAGCAACTGCCATCGCTCATTACTCAGTCTTTGGGTTGTCATGCGTATAGGCAACATGAGGGTCATTCCAGGGACCCTCTCTTCAAATGTCTATGTAATGTGGGATGTAGAGAGTAAGAAGTTATAGGTAGTTGAACAATATTTTGGAGTTTATAGTTTATATAAAAGATTTGTGAACATTTGTAAACTCTCCCCTTCCTTCCCCGTCTCAGATGAAATTTTCGGTGTATGTGGACCTTTCTGAGAATCAGGTGTAATTTACACTAAGTTTACGACAGTAGTGCATTAATCTTAAATTCTGTATGAATACCGTTTTCACGTGTAAATCACATCCGCATATAGCAGTAACTTGTGTCTGATGTTAAACTGTATAATTTTCTGACTGAACCCCTGTTTTTTCTGGAACTATATTGTATTTTCGATGAAAAATAAGAATGGATGTGCTGTGAATTTTCAATTTTCCAAATTAATTATTTTAATTCCCCCCGTTTGTTTTAATGAATTAGCATGGAGTATGTGCACTTTAAGACTATACAGTCTGACGCAGGAGGCCATTCGTGATGTTAATTAGGGCTTGTTGCAGTACAGGTTATTGCTGAACTCGACACCTCACTTATGTTCTGTCCAACGGGTCGAGATGGGCAACTCATTTTACATGCATGGAACACCCGAAGAACGACCGAGGGAAAATGACTGATTATCGCTAATTCCAGAAGTCGAGCAGTTGAAAAGCCATGTAACACTCTTCGAACCCAATTAATCATACACTATCCCCCTGTAAATGTCATTTGGAAGAACACAGGGTTTCGTAAAAATATATCAGCGATGTACACAAACCATTTCTGCGTACAGAATAAAAAAAACAATATTTTTTTAGAAAAAAATATGAAAATGTTCTTAAACTTGTTTTGCCTCTACAGTGCCTATTCATCGCTCGCTGTGCTTCTTTCGGGGCTCTTTCTATTACTGTTGCCGCTCCCACCATCCCAGCGGCTCTGTCTCAGCTGCATCACTCTCCCAGCAATATTAACATGCGACTGCTAACCAGTACCAGTAGATGGCAGCATCTCCTTGCTGAAGTTTCATTCCAAGGCTTTCAGCGTCTGCTCGTGAGTTGAAGAAGCGATTGTTCCATACTTAACTCTGGCCATTGTATCTTTTTCCCTAAGCAGGAGGCAGTTCAGTTGTACAGGACTCTTTGCTAATTACGGCATAGCTGTTCTTTTGCTTCTTACGAGTCTGATATCGTCATAAACAGCAACCGCGTTGAGTACAGATTGGGAAAAGCGTGGCTATAACTACCCATAAACATACAGTGAATTCCCACGCAGCAAATGCACACGAAGGTCTCACCTTGCAATGTTTTGCCATGTTATAAAAACAGTACAGCACTTTGCACTTTTTGCAGCGATGCCTGATCATTTTGCACGCGCTTACTAGGACTATTCAGAAATGTTATTAAAATGGCCTAAAGTTAGCAGTTTACCGGAATTTGAAAACAAGTATTGACTTTTGATAAAGGAAAATGTGAACTACCGGTAGCCCTATGACCATTTGCCAGATGCAACTTAAACTTTTACTTTACTTTACTTTAATACATTTATATAGCGCGTCCATGAACCCAAGGGCGTGAGGGCACTACAAGACAGAACTAACAAAAAACAAAGCATATTCATGAAGCAGGGCAGCCAGAAAATATATCAGGGGCATCGGGGTTGTCTAATGGAACAAGTAGGTCTTTAATCATTTCTTAAACAATTCTAAGGAGTCCATACTAAAGGGAAGGCTCTTCAGCGCAGCTCATTAGATGCCCCAAACCTCACCTCACCTGTTGCCACGCGGATCCGGTACACACCCTTGTTATAAACAATCACGCCAAGAAAACTGAATCAATGCCAAGGCATTCCTGTGTTTGATCCTTTTCCATTGGCTGGACCCCACTTACTTCTGGCTCCGCTGTTAGGCAGAATCATATGCAGTACCCTTTGGGAACACTACATGCAATTAAGACTACAAGTGTCAGTACAATTTCACCTTTGGTACAAGCCTGTACTACACAGTTATGTGGTAGCTGTGTGAGCAGCCAGCCTTATCTCAAGAGTTAAGTGTGCAGTAGAACAAGTTACACAAAGGACCAACCAATACAGTGATTCCAGCAAACACTTACTCAAGGTTTCTTGGTAAAAGAATATACATTTATTTACACAGTCAGTTTGAAAACATTACACTAGTGGGAGCAGCACAATATCATCTACTAATATACTACAAATACACAACCAATAAGAACAAGTTCAGCTCCCCTGAAGTGGGAGCAAAATGGCACTTCAGATACTTTAAAAAGGGGTAAAAAAACAAGGTTATAAGAATCAACAGTACAAATACTTTCATAGGCAGGGCAAAGGGTTTCAGTAAACTACAACCAGCAATTCAGTTCATAGGCCTGGGCCAAAGTCAATGGTTCAGAGTCTTTGTATACAATAGCACAGTTCTGGTAGTAAACGGTTAAGTCTTTGCCACAGAGTTTAGAAGAATTTGGCTAGGCGAAAAGTTAGACGAATGTTTAGGGAAGGACAAGCCTTCGAAGTTGAGCAAAGTTCCACGAACTTTCGCAACGGCCGAAAAGATTTCCGGACCGCATTTGCACAGTACCTTTGAATTGAAGAAGAGCTGTAGCTAAGGCAGTTGTTCCTGGCAGTTCGAGCAGATCTCGCTGTTCCTGAGCTTTAGTCGTGGGGACAAGAAGGAGGACGTCGGGAGGTTCCTGTGTTGCCCAGGGATGAGGCCAAAAGCTTAGCAAAACATCGGTTTAAGGTGTGACTGTCTTAAAGACCACAAACTGGTATCCTTCCCACTGACTATCCAGTTTTCCACAGCACTCTGCAGAAAATTCGACCAGGAGGGGACGGTGTCCAGGCAGCTTACGAGTTGGTTGTTCCCACCAAACTCAAGGGAAGAAGTTAACTTTGAAGGGCTTCTCTGTCGATGGAGTTTCAGGCAATTCGGGCCTGGAGCAGGGCTTCACTGGTCGTCCAGGAGTTGCAGCAGTCCTCTTCCTTCAGCTCGTCTTTGGTTCTTTAGTTCCAGTGGCCGACTCTGCTTTTGCTTTCCAAGTCTCAGAGACCTGCTTTTAAACAGCTTTCCCCCATACATTCCAGCCTGGCTGTCACTCACACAGCAGGGTGGCTGTCCTTGCCGGACAGCCAGCCAGCCAATCACGCCAGAGTGCATTAAGGTCTCCTAGGAGACTAAGCACAGGGAGTTTCGGGCACCTCCCTCACATCCTGTCCACCCCAGACACCCTGGCGCAAGAGGAGGGCTTCAGCCCTGAATCCCGCCAAAGGCCAACAGACAAAGGGACCAAACCTGGTTTGGCGCGGAGAGACAAACACAAGAAGGACCTTTCCTAAAAGAAATGGTGAAAAAAGTTGACCAGAGTCTGTTTTTACAGATAGGTCAGGGGCGCCATATTGAAAAACATGGCTGACCCGATTTTTTGCTACCGTTATTCGCGGTCGGGAAAAATCAGCTTAGTTTGATCTAAACCACTGCCACTATCCATTTAAAGTAGGAAAGGGTAACATTTGACTGTTACATGAGTGTTTTGACTCAGGGGAAGTTAGGCTACCCCTTCAGCACTCTATATGAAGATAGTGTGTGCTGGGTCTGTAAATTTAAAGAGAGTAGTAAAGTCAATTTAACTTTACATGCTCTGGGAGACAGTAGTCAGTTCCAGAGAAGGTATTTAAACCTTGGGGAGTCTGAAAGACATCCCTGTGCCACTGCACTGAAGGTGCTGTGTGACACACAGAAAAAGCTGATGCCCATGGAGTTGTTTTAAAACTCTAGAACCAAAGAACACAAAAGTAAAACACATTGAAAATGAAAAGTTCAAAGTACCAAAATATAGCAAAAGAGCTGGATCGCTCTAAGGTAGAGGGAATTTAGCACTTGGGTGAGAATTCTCCCTAACATCCGTCCACCACCTTCACCCCTTCCCCGGTGGTGACACTCTCAGTCTAAACTTGTACCCATGCTCGTCTGTGTTTTTTTTTAAAACACTCCATTTCCTTGTTTCTGAAAACAAGGAGGGGTTCATTTTCGAGTTCCCCGTTAATTCGGAGGCAGGGACTTTTAACTGTGAGCGCGTCTTGTCAAGCTGTCCATGCATGCATGGCAAACCATGCTCACAATCACAATTAAACCCTGCCCGACATGCTTGCATGTCAGACAGCACATGATAAATCCTGCCTGCCATGCAGGCATGACAAGTAGTGTTTACAATGGATTCCTGTGGGGTCCGTCCGCTTTATGCTGGTAAAGCCAGTGGACCCCATAATGATAAAGGATTTACAGCATTTGTGCCACCATGAAAATCCATACCGGCGCAAACGATGGAGCATTTGTCTGGCGGAGAGGAAGGAAGTCCACGGAAACGCAAGTTGCGTTTCGCCCCTCCTCTCCTCCATGCATATGAATGGAAAAGAAGGCAAAATCAATTGAAGGCGTACAAGCCTTAGGCAAGGCTTGTACGCCTTCCTTTAACATTATGCCCACCATTGAACATGACCACCCTTATGCTTCAAATTGCAGATGGCCATCAACTGTTCTCCAGAAAACACATAAACCTTCAGTTCAAGAAAGACTACTGATCAGAAGCAACTGAGAAGGTGGGCTGTCTACAGTAATTAAAATATGACACGCTGCATAAGACCCCATGCAATGTAAATGCTCACCCAATGGGCATTATTGGGTCACTTGAGGCTGCATTTGGCTTATGAATGCAGAACCTACAAATGCACGGCTTCAATTAACATAATAATCATGTGCCCAGGTACTCACAAGATTTGGAGTACGAATTTGGTGTGGCCTGCTCACTCAGCAAGAGAAACCTTGCATGACACCCTATGGAAAATGATGGTACTACCTGTGCCTGACGTGGAAGAGGGAAACAACAGAAGTTTCCAAACTCAGAATTCGTGGTGTGTTTAAAGTGGGGGTAATTCTGTTACTGACAAAATAAGTGCCAGTAATATATTTTCCAGCACTTTTTTTTTTTTTACCACAGAGCCAGTCTAGTAATGACACCCTATAAATAAAGGAATGCACAATAGGGTGTCAAAAAGCCAGGCCGTGAATTGAGAGCTGAGTTTTCGCATATGATGAGAACAGTGAAGTTAGGTGAGGGAAATGGGCAGCGGTTTGTCCACATTACCATCTGTATAGGCCGTTTATCATTTTCTTAGTCAGCAGTTACTTTGCACGCAGACTACGAGAGTACATTTACTACTGCCACGGAAGTGGGTTGAGATGGGAATATGGGTAAAGTAGCTCATTTAGTTAAATTCCTCCTCCAGACATAGCCTTCAATTCTACTTAAATGGCATTGCTTGCATTATTTCTTCCTGTACCGTGAATTCGCTACTTTTGGCTGTCGCCTTATAGGTGACCTCCATTAGGACATCCAAGATGGCCTCAAGAATCAAAGCAATAAAGCATGTTAGTGAAGGTCTTGGGGGCTGAGTTGGAGGTTGCCAAGGTGCCGAATTAAAAGCAATGTGTCTTTCATTCTACACTGGCAATCCCTGGAATGTATTGGTCCCAATTGATGCAGCTTAAATATTGCCGCCCACTTTCATTAATTTCAGACATGTGTTATACTTTGAGCTAAAACATGGTGCTGGTGCGCAGTGCATTCTGGTTAACTCAGAGCCATAATGGACATTTGCTTAATGCCTCAGTGAAGTCTGTACTTGCTGTGAAATATAAACATATTTTCAGCATTGTTTGCACTATTTCACTGGTAAACATGTTATCAACGTTATTCGTTGCTTATGTTAGTTTGCATTGCTCATCCAAGGACACTGGGCCTCATTACAAGTTCAGCGATAGCCTTGCTGGTAAAACCGGCAGGCTGCTGCCGAAATTGCGAATTTTACCGGCGCCCGGGAATGGCCAATTACCGGGTCATTACGGTCCCGCTAGACCCGGTATTTGCCCATTCCTGGGCGCTGGTAAAAAATGCTCCCTATTCCCATTTGAACCTGATAGGGCTCAATGGGAATGGGGAGGCAAGATGCATTGGCACCATTCAGAATGGTGCCGGTGCATCCGACATGCTCTGCTTGTAATTGCCAGTCTGCCCGCCATATCTGACCTGGTGGGCGAAATGGCACCCGCAAGCAGAACTCACAGTTTGCCAGTCTGGTAACTACGGTACTGGCAAGCTTACCGGTACCATAGTTACCAGACCGGCAAACTTGTAATGAGGCTGACTGTGCGTGAAGAGACTGGGAAAACAGGTGCCGGCTTGTACATGGACACTGTCAAAAATAAGGTGAGGGCGTACGGGTACTGCGAACGAGCAGAGACACATGGCAGAAGCTTCTAGAGAATTCCACCATGCCTTTGTGGAGGGTTTAAAATGCGGGACACAGGAAGGGTCAGACAGAAAGGTTCACCTAGGAGGGGGGACGCCTTGCTCTGGGCCTTTTGGCTGCCAAGGTTTCTCTGCCTTCCTGTTTTCAGGGATTTTCAGCAGATTATGGCAAGATGAGGGCATTCTTTATAGTTGCGCCAACAGTGATGTATTTTCTTTAGATTTCTTTCCTTCATGTTATTCACTTATGAGTCCTGTTGCATTTATTCATCCATGTATGCTTTTGATGAATAAAGGGCCATATAAGAGCCAATTTATCATTTAGCTCAATGTGTATGTGTGAATCATTGATTACCTGCGTTCAAGGTTTTTCATTCTGTGTATTGGTGAACGAAAAGATATAGATATATATCTGTGCACTATTTGGAAAGCAAAACATAATTGGCGCTGTGAGCTGGATGCCATGTGATGAAGAATTCCATGCATCAAAGAATCTATGCTTGAACGCTGGTAGGCAAGATTTATTGTGCAAGTGCTGTTGAAAGAGGAATTACATTGTGCCTCCTACTGCAATAAATATATGTATATTGGCCTACGCCAAGCTGCTCACAATTTCGCTTGCAAAGAAATCCGTGTTGCAAGGTCCTGAGCTTAGAATCAATGTAAGCCGCCATTTTAGGTCAGTCTGCCATTTTAGGTTCGCTTTGTAAAGTCACCCTGTGAGGTAAAATGGTGGACGATGTCATTCCGAAATACAAGATGGCTGTCTTGACCTCTGTATGTAGCTAATATGTAACTTGCCTCCAGGCCACTTGTTGAGGTTGTGAACTGAGACCTTGTCCTTCATTGACCTGTGTATAAAGGATTACTCGTGCAATGAAACTAATCCGCGAGCATATGTTAAGAAACAATGTATTCAAATTCTGAACGTGGAACACTTGTTTAACTACATTGTATTAATGTTTGAGAAGACCTGCATGGAAAATCCCAGAATACACAGTTGCTGTATAGGCTTGTTGATATATGCAAACCAGTCATATGCGGATGTGCGAGACTTGGCATGAACCCTAGATCGGTGATGTATTAGTGGAATATTAACCCAAAGTGGGGCTGGACATCGTGCTCACAAAGAGTATAAAAACCAATGCATTCTAATGTACAGCGTCTCTCACTGAACACACTGAACCACGCTGGAGTTCGTTGTGTTGCACTGAGGGCCGATAGCTATCTGATTTTGGCTCTGTTCTTAGTAACTGGATTCAGTATAAAATAAAGTACTTTGCATGTTCCTTTGTACCCGTGTTCGGTGTATTTCCTTTTGGGGTACTCAGCCTCGATATTTTGATTTTGTTTTCACAGTGCAGTTTTGTTTGCTTTTCACAGTGGGAGTCGGGCTGCGCTAATCAGTGTTCTGTGTGTGCGTGTTGTTCGAGTGCTTTTGGAGTTACTGTGGAAAAGTTTTTGTAAATTATTGTAAACTATGAATAGTTTGTGTAAGAAAAAAGAGGCTTCTGCTGCCAGAGAATGGAGAATGTCCTGAGTTAAGGATCTAAGGGTGGGTTAAGAGTCCATATGATAAAATGGCACAAGCTTGGGTGTGTGGGGCAGGATTGAGTGAGCCATGAGATGAGAGGTTGTTGGATGCAAATCCTACAGTGGTTGTGTCCTGTTTACAGCAGGTTTCAGTGGAGAAGGGAAAGGAATGTGAAGCTTTAGGCAGAAGGGGGTGGGCCCTCCTGCACACCTATGAAAAGATACATCAGAGGAACGTTGAATTGAAAGAGGAAATGTTATGCTTGGAAAAAGAGTTAGCTGCATAGAGACAGATTGCGCTGATGCAGCAGTTGCAAATGAATCTTTCAAAGGACAAGGCTGATGGATACCAGACTGTAGCTGAACGGACAGCGGTAAGGGTGGCCCAAAACAAATATAAGAAAAGATGAGGGGGTGTAAAGAAACGGAAAGTGGCTGCTGTAATAGCCATGGCAGAAGTAGATTGGAGTCCTGAAACCTGGGACAGAGACCTTTCTAATTCCACCGGGTCTGAGAGTACTTCAGATGGGAAGGTAGAATCTAAGTCAGAATCTAACAAAAAGACTGTAGCAGCTAAGCCAGTTATGAGATAAAGAGCTGGACCGCATCAGCATAATCCGGGAGGAGGGATGGTAGATCTGACTGCACTGGAAGATTATACTCAACAGGAGGTTGGGGAGATAATTACCAGTTTGAGGCAGAAGTCAGGGGAACCCTTACTGGCATTGATGGTGAGGATTTTTGATGGAGGATCAGCTGGTAGACTCAATGGATTCTCAGCGTTTCCTACCTTTGTCTATTGATACCAAAATACAAGAGGCATTGAGGGCAGGACCACCACTAGATGAACATGGTCAAGCTTCGCAGGTGTCTTTGTTGCATTTAACGGCCCAAGGGTGTAACATCAAATATCCTGTTACCACTGACTGGCTTTTTGAGGAAAAGAGGTGGTATACATTGAAAGAAGCAATTCACAAGATCAGAGAGCATGTCATGAAGGAGGCAATTCATGTAGAGGAGACAGGACACGTGGGAGTAGTGCCACTTTCAGTGTCAAATCGAAATAGAGTCATAAGAACGTCTCCACCCGCATACAAAAGTGTCATTGTGATTTTGCTCGTAGGTATGATGGGAAAACCTATTGATGAGGTAGTGTATGCCATTCGGCAACTAGCGGACCTAGGGGAATGCGGCAAAAGTGAAGACAGACCGTAGCGAGATAGTAGAGAATCATGAGTGTCAAGAAAAGACATGTTTTTGGTATTGTTGAAAGATGGTGCGCCACGGGAGGAGATTGCTGGTATTGAAACAAGGGAGGCGTATGAGTTGTACAAGAAGGGAGGGCTAGCGGCAAAAGAGCATTATAAACAAGTGAAGAGGCAGTTCGTGAATAAGCTGCAAAAAGACATTTCGCGGTCAGATCCTCCAGAGGAGGAAGAAGACGAAGTGTCTATGGGAATCTTTTGCCAGTACCAACCAACATTATGCTGATTTGAGGAAAGTGGTGAGTGCAATATTAGTCTGCATACACTCATTCCGAATTTGACTAGGTTTATGACCAAGCCTCGGCAGCGTCTGCTCATATCAAAGTTAATAGGGAACCTCATGTTAATGTTAAGATTTTTTGGAAGCATGGGAACACCCAAGAGGTTTGAGCATTGCTTGCTGGGGGGGTGGAGGCCTCCTGATTCATGGAAATCCATCATGATTTACAGGTAGACACTTTACCATTACTGGCCTAGGTGGGAAGTAAATGTTGATTGTTCCGATACCCGGGCATATATATCAGGTTTGACATTCTGGAAGGGTTAACTCTGGGACTGGGCAGTAAAAGCTATCAGTTTGGAATGAACACTTTGACTTGCAAACCAGTGATTGTAGAAACATTGAAAATGCCCCCAGTGCATGTGCCTTTGGCTACCAAGCGTGTATCGATGAAACAATACCGCATTCCTGGGGGGGGATTATTACCTTTCTGACACTACTAAGGAATATGCTGAAGCAGGAGTGTTACATCCTGTTACTACTGCATGGAATTATCCCATGTAGCCTCTTCAAAAAGGGGATGGGAGCTGGTGGATAACTGTGGACTTTAGAGAGTTGAATAAGTATACTCCTCCTTTAGTGCCTGCAGTCCCAGATGCTATTACATTGATTGAGAATGTAGACAAGTTTGAAGGAACCTGGTATGCAGAGGTTGATTTAGCCAATGCATTTTTCTCAGTGCCAATTGCTGAGGAGTTCCAAGAGCAGTTTACATTTTCTTCGAACGGGCGTCAGTACACCTTCACTCGTTTACCTATGGGGTACATGCACAGCCCGATCATTTATCCCCAGCTGGTGGCAGAACATTTGGACAAAATAGCTGTCAAACCTGAGATACCAATTTCCCATTATATTGACAATATTTTGATTCAGGGGAAAGATTAGCAAAGTGTGCAAATTCAGTTAGATGGGATCATTGATGGGTTAAAGAAGGAAGGGCAGGAGATTAACCCTAACAAGATTCAAGGGCCAGCTGAGACTGTTATATTCTTACGAATCCAGTGGCATAATGGGCATCGACAGATGGTGCCAAATGCCAGACAAAAGATACTTGAGTTATTGGAGTTGAAACAGGGAATGTGGTATGAATTCAATCAGAACATATGGGATGGTTTTTCCCTAGATCTGTATTAGCATTGAAGGGCATTCAAGTGCTAGGGGGGGTAATTGGTGCTGACTATCAAGGAGAAATCAAAGTCAATGTAATAAACAGTGGAGACCATATGCTACTGATTCATAAGGGAAATAGGGTGGCACAATTGATTATCATGCCATTTAAATTATCCATGATCAGGAAGGGGGAGCCCCCTACAGTGTTAACTACTCGTGGCGATCATGGTCTTGGCTCTTCAGTCAACATGGTACCGGGTGCAAAAGTGTGGGTCAAAAGACCTAGTGGCCCGCCTGTACCCGCAGATGTCATTACATCAGGGAAAGACCAGGCAGTCTTAGTTATGGAACCTGGCACAGAAATATAGAGTTACGTGCTTGCAGACTAATGTTACTTAAGAGAGTGATTATCAACACTTCTATCTCTTTTCTGGATTTGCCTTGTAGATCCTGTGTCTGGCTGGTGTATTTGGGGAACTGAATACTCCATTTGGGAGAATCAAATGGCACGCTGCTACTGCCACGTCTGCACCAGTAATCCATGGGAGTTTGACGATGATGAGAAACGTGGTTCAGCCCAATGCAGATGGCAAAAACCCAGCCAGACCCCACTTTTTGCACAGGCTAGTACAGTCGTTGTACCAGGGATATATAGCATACATTCCCGCCTTTTCTAATTCTTCTCCAACATTCAGAATATTAGGATTCAACAATGGAGAAGAGTGTAATTTGCGGGAATATTCTATAAACCTAAATTCAGCCTGTACGCCAATGTTTGAGACCCCAGTCTCTATTGCAAGAGCAGTTTCTGGAGTGCTTGGCAACAAACCCAACAACTTTCTTAGACAAATACCAAGTATACGGTCCAGAGAGGTGCAACTCACTCTTCCCCACAACTCACTGCCATATAATATAGCGGAATAGATCTCAGCCTTGAGGGCTTGAATAGATTTTTTGAAGCGAAATCCGCCAAACATTTGGTAAAATCGCCCTAGCCCACCCAGATTAGACCTTAGGTGGTTTTCCACCATTGCTAGATGTGCAGACCACTGGCAGTTACTTGCAAACCTAACACCCAAGTAGCAGTATGAATCCTCCACACTTAAATTAAACCTTGTCTATATCAAGACTGCGAGCCAACCCCTTGGGGTCAGATCTAGTACTGCTACCGCTTGTGAATTTGTAATGCACTTGCACTTTAAAATGCACTGAAGGGCCCCTTGAGGGGGTGAAAAAATGTGCACATGTAGTTGCCCTTTGAATCTTTTGTGGTGCTGGGGAGGGGGATGTACTAGCACATTCCAACACTGGTGACAAAAAGTTTTGCGGATCTGGCGTCATGTATTCGGGTCCAAAGGTCAGCGGTGTTGCCATTAACATAAGATATGCACCATACTAGTGGCTGCATCGGCTACATTGTGCAAGCTCACCACGTGTAGTAAGGCAGTGCTCTATTTGACAGAACTACTGCCAGTGTGCGCAACATCTTTTAACACTGTTTTGAACTTTCATGTTAAATACATTTCCTCCAAAAACAGTGACCCTCAATTAAAACACATTTTCCTACAGCTTTCTGGGACAGCCAAGAGGGGTCGTGAGGCTCTTTCTTCCTAAGAAGCTTAAAGAAAACTGGTTGACAATTCAAGGTAATTCTGACATGTTGTGGGGTTTCATACAAATGACCTGTGGGCCTGTATTCTAGATTGGTGCGGTACAGTATTTGCACCGGTGCAAACTGCTCCTTTTGCAAAGATGCACTAAAGCAATGCTTATTTACACTAGCACACAAATTGCACTGCACCCGTGCAATGTTCTCATAACGAAGCTAGTAAGAAGACTCAGTGGGTTAATCACTCACTGCTGAGATCTGTGTGTGTGATCTGCAGGTCGCAGGCTCAAATTCTGGCGAGACCAACTCAGCTTTTTATCCTTCCAAAGTTGTTAAATGAGTTCCAACTTTGGTTGGATACATAAATGTAAAAATGTAGTACGGACAGTGCTTTAACGAAAGCACAATATGAATATTACAGCACAGGCCCGTATCAATAGAGCTTGTACACACACAAGGTGATTCGGGCCCCTGTGTTTTTTTCTGTCACCGGGAGATGCTATCATGCTAGTTACAGAACAGAGTGTGAGTGTGCTGACTGCAGGGATAAGGGTGGGGCAGGTTCCTTCCTATCTGACTCCTCACAGGTGCCCTAATCCACACGCCACAGCATTGAGGGATGTTCCTCTACTGTTGATTCTTACGTTTGCGTGCTACATGTGCTCTCGCTGTATGGCCTGCAGACTCCACCTCGGTTCAGGCACAGGGTAAGCGATTTGAGAAAGGCATGACTGGATGTGAGAAATGTGTTTACGCACCTCTACCCAGTTTTTCGGTGTCCAGTGATAAGGTCGCCTGGGTACTGGCTGCCAGGGGGTGACATTTCCCCAAAAAATGCACCCTCATTAAAATCAAACACTATCCCCAAATATTCTCGGATTGGATTTTAGAATATAAAATTATACACCTCTAAGAATATTTGGGGAAAGTATTTTAGGGGACAGGAAAAAAAAATCGACTATCACATGGAACCAGTTTTTCCACAAGTGGTATCATTAGCGACAAAACCCGTTGAGGGCGCAATCAGAATGCAAGAGCCATTCTGATTGGCTCTCGCCGAGTCATTACCAGGCCGGGAATCCCTCCGTCGGGATTCCACAGCCTTTGTCCCCGGCGGGTGGCAACCCCTCAGCCAATGAGGAGGCTCGAAGCGGGGCCATCCCCGCTCCGAGCCTCCCCGCGGCTGAGAGGCTGCCTTCGCAGGGAACTCGGGTAAGCCTTTTTTTTTTTATTCCCTTTCCTCCCTCCCACCCGCCCTCCTCCCCCAACTTACCTTCTTGTTCCTGCGTCCCCGGCGGGGGACGAGGGAAGCCTCCAGCCGTGTGGAGACTCGGAGCGCCTCCACACGGCTGGAGGCTTCCCTCGTGCCTCGCCGGGGACGCAGGTACGTTTGTTTTTTTTTCTTCCCCCATCGCACGCCCGCCCTCCCAACCCCACTTACCTTCTTTTTGATCCTTTTACGGGAGCGGACGCGCTGGGAACACTTCCATGCAAAGGGAAAACGGACTCCGTTTTCCCTTTCCATGGCGGCAGCCATTTTCTTGGTCATTTCTTTTTTGCTTTTAGTGCCCCGGTCACGCACATAATGCGGGCCAGGGTACTAATAGCAATATGACGCTCGCGGCGGGGGCATTAGCGACTCAGGTAATGCCCCGGGGCCTTCGGTAAGGCCCTCGCTTCGCTCTGGGCCTATACCTATGGGCCCCGGGGCATTACCTGAGTCGATAATGCCCCCGCCGCTCGGGTCATAGTGCTTAAATAAAACACTTACCCACTGGTAGTGGTCAAGCAAACATCTAAGTATAACTTATGAACATAAATACCAGAAGCCTAGACACCTTAACAATATATTATATTCAGGGAAAGGGCAAATATGGCATTGGATGAGACTCGTTTCTTTGGCCGGTAATTGGTTGTTAAAAATATCATGTGGAACAGTCTTGCAAATGACAAGATTCACCTGGTAATTTTGGGCAATCGGATGATAATTGTCAAAAAGCAGCTGGAGATCAAACAGGGTTTGGTATAGAATATGGATCGGCTCTGGAATACATTTCCTGTGCTGCCCACAAGAGTCCGCACAGAAAAGACCACCCACAGAAGGCTGCACACCTGAAAGAAGATGGCATGGCTACAGTTAAGTGGGGTGGTCAGGGAGGCGAATCACCAGGTGGGCAGCAAACAGGGAAAAAGGGACGGGTTTAGGCAGGTGGGCAGGCAGTACCAGGACATTTTTCAAAAGGAAAATGCACCGAGTGAGCGGACGGGACCCTGAGGAGAGGGTAGCGAGATACTGGGGATGGAGAGGGTGGGGGTGCGCCAGGAGGGATGGATCGGGGGAGGGGAGTGTCTAAAGGTGGGTTCAGTGGGTTGGTGAGGAGAACAGGATCTCTGATTGTCGCCGGTAGAGACCACTCTGAAATAAGAAGTGCCATAAAAAATATGGCCTTATTTCAGAGCTACCGGAGTGGGCGACAAACAGAGCTAGAACCGGAGTTGGCCCAAGGGGGGCCACTGAAAGAATCCAGTGCAAGTAGTTACTGCTGGATGCAAACAGAGTGAAGCAATAGGCCATGCAGAAGATGATACAATAATTGAGAATTATGTTTCCTCGAACATCCACGCATTGGCAAAGCCAATAGGTCTGCTTTGCAAATGAGGAGGTTGTGCCTTTTTTGTTCTGTCAGGACTTTACCAAAACGTACCCTCTACGTTTACAAAGCAAGACGTGTTGGTTTTGCCAGTGATTGTTTTTGTTTGTCCACACTGTTGCTAACTGTTATTCAATTCCCAACACTTACACTTACCTTGGTCCTTTTTGTGTCGACCTTTAGGTTGGCCCATCACTCGCAGCATCACTTTCAGTTGACCTTTCGATAGCTGCTGAACCATTGGCTCAAGTTAAAGAGTGAAAAGACCGAGGTGTTGGTGGTGGGCCATCCCACTGCCTCTTCAACTATGAGGCAAAATTAGGAAAACGTCTGAAAAATGTATAAAATTGTTTGTAATGATTGTTAACTTTAACAATTACATTCTGAAATCTCTACGACTTTGAAGGGTCTTGCGCTGTCCATCAGAGGATAGGGCATGTCCTCTATGACACTGGTGTATGCAGCATACCATTTAATTTTAGAACTCTTAAGGATATTAACCTTAGATATCAAAATAATCTTTAGCCTAGTGCGCATAGATTTGGTCTGCCCTCCACATTTAACACAGTGAGAATAATACGTTTGCACATCCTGTGGGTATTGTTTAAAGATCACATAGAGTGACCGTGGCCTTGTTTCAATGGAGACATTCTCAGACTAACACACCCGGGTTCTCTATTGTGAAGCATCTAACACAAAAGCCATTTGTTTTGTCATGATCAGTCTTATTTAAAATATTTATCCTAACATAAACTGCAATTGCAACACACACACACACACATCTACATACATAATTCCGGCCGCAAGCACTGACCGCATCACTCAGACATTTGAAGCAGTGGCTGGATATACGGGATAGCACATTAACAGGATACATTTACCCTGAGCATATGAAGCTATTTAAGGCAAGTGGGGGCACGTGGAGTATTGGGTGTATTCAACAAATAGCTGATTCAAAAGTGGAATTGTGAAGGAAATTAACATTTCGAATTTTGCTAAAAACACATGCAACATAACATATGTTTGATTCATTATGTTAGAACCCCCCTGTACTTTCATTTGTTCTTCGATTTCACGTTCCCTTGTTTTTCTCCATTATGATTCTTTGGTGCCTCCATTCATCTTTCTCACCCTAAACAATCCCCTATTTTTTTTTTCTTCTTTTCCTCATGAATCGGGTCTCTCCTCTTTGTACATGTACTGGTTGTGCTGCAGCAAGGCTTCAGAGTGTTATAAAAAGAAATTATACTTTAAGTAGGCTAATTGCTGAAATGATTTTAACCAGCAATGAAGAGCTGTTTTCAATGATGAACTGAGGTATGTCTTTTTTGGTGCTGTTCTTCTTCATGGCCGTATAGAACATTACATGTTTGGAGCACTGCTGTATGGCGTTGCAAAGCAACTGAGGAAAGAAAGGGAACAGAAGTGTTTTATTTATTTATTTATTTGCAATAATGTTACATCAACAAGCATTTTACTTTGTCTTAGAATATTTCGTGAATTCATATTTCTGGTTTTATACTGATATATGAACTACGTTTTCAATGTTTTTTTTGCTATTTTGAGTACAATAATTCGGTGGGCTGGTGCACCAGGCAGCACATGTGAATGTGAGGAAGTATCTACTTTATCCACGTGGGGCAGCACTGAGTGAGACCTTCTGTGGTGAATGCCCAATGTTCACCTCTCCAGTGGGGAGGGCAACGATGAGTCCTTTTCCAAGTTCTCCTGGACACCTCTTCAGTCTGTTTTTTCTAAATGTTAGTGGTGGGTCAGACTGGGGCGTAAAAGTGGTTGAAGCACCAATAAAACAGTGTCCCAAAGTCGCACATTCCAATTGGTTCCTTTTGCGACAGACCGTTTAAGTAACACCCAAGTGAAGGTTGGTAAAATGTGTTGCAAATTGTGCATTTTAAAGGATATTTGTTTAATAGCACTGGTCAAAGCTTCTAGCTGGACATTGAGGTAACTCATCAAACGGGCCCATGTTGGTCAACAATCAGGCCCACTTTGGCCAAAACAACTGGCCCACACGAGCATGTTGGGCCTGCACCTCGCCCAATGGCGCTATTGCCTAATAAGCCAATACGAGCCTGGGGGTCCTTCGAGTTTATTAATCGTCTCAATGTGTTTTGTGCTGCATCTTCTAAATGACCTCTTGGGTTCCCTTTGTGTGTTTGATATGGATTTTTGCTTTCCAAGGTGTATTTTAAGAGGAAAGATATCATCCAGCCAAGTTGGTTTATTTTCCTGCCCATTCTTCCCAGTGCTGAAGCTCAATGAAGGATTACCTCCTCGGCCATTAGGTGCCTGGGAGCCTGTCTTCACTCACCACAGAGACGAGAGGGCCGTTAAGGTGAACGCAGCGCACCTAATGGGCACATTGCCCCCCACTGAGGACATTAATGCTTTTAACACCCACATCGATGCTTGATGGGCCCTGAAAAATGGAGCGGGTGAGAAAAAAAGGAGGGAAGCCTGCCTCCATGTGCCATGTTACAATGGTAATGTGGCTCCCGAGGTGCAACGTGGAAGGTCCGCTAAGTCAGGCTGTGGAAGGACTGCAGCTACACAGAGGAGTAGACAAGGTAGGGCCTGAGCGGGCAAGGGTTACCCAAAATCTGTAAATGCCCATTCAGCAGTGCTGTGTGGGCACACACAGATGTTAATGTCAATGTCGGGGGCCCAAATGCATTAGCTTCAGACGTGTTAGACAATCCTGGCTATGCCTCTGCAGCTACAAAAGCCATGCATGGATTTTTGAGGTGAGGAGCGACATGAGGTGCCATGCAGTGGTTGGTGGGGAGACTTTGTAGAGCCGCTGAAGGAATGCAGGAAATAATGGGGACTGAGGGAAGAGGCAGGCACTCAAGGAAACCGTGATGGCTGAGTCTTGGGTTACCAGCAGAGACCGTTGTCTGTGGCCAGCCACTATCTCCTAGTCCTAAGTTGCTGCTGAACTTCTTCCCACTCCAGAGGCTGCAGACCAGCTTCCTCCCATCCCAGCCCTGTGGCCTTAGCTGAGCCCCCTCCCATCCCCGCTGCAGCTCCTGTGCTTCCTTCCCCTCTCAGTCCCAGGACTCTGCCTTGCTCCCTCGTAGCCCCAGTACATGCAGCTGTGTAACGCCTTAGACCCAAGCCTCGCTGCTGTGCTCCTGTCCTCCAGGAACCGGTTCTCCATTCCTCCCCTTGTGCCCGTGGCTCGGGGCCATGCATGCCACCTTGACAAATCTTTTTTCTGGCGCTGCTGCCACAACAAGAAAAATGGCAGCTTAGAGACTAGTTTCCTGACATTTTCGCCAATCTGCCTGCGTGCCGGGCAATGGGGGCAGCGGCTTCAGGAGATTGTTGACCCTTAGGCGGCTCATCTGAGGAGCTGCTCCTGCCACCCACCAGCGCGCGACCTGAAGGTGACTCACTTCAGCGCCTGCCTCGTAATGAGGCCCATAGACCTAAACTAGATGTGTTGGGAGTAGGAACAGTGGACACTGACAAATTAGACTATGATCTCTAGACTACTCTAGTGCTCTCTGCATCAGCCTTCTGAAACACCAGCTAAACATAAACAAGAGGTACCCAATGTTGCTTCAAGATTAGTGATTGTCCTCAACAAATGAGACATTCTCTGCCCGCTTAGTCCCTTTTCCCTATGGCGGCAGGCATCTTTTTTTGTTGTTGTCTTTTTTTTCATCTCAGGAGGTTGGTGTCGCTTGCGCAGCCAATCTCCTGAGGGGAAAAAAAACAATTTGCCAACAGGATAAACCTTAAGGTGTAGAGAGGGGAAAGAGAGGAGGATCAAAGAAACAAAGGCGGACGCCAAACAAGCATGTTAACTCGCTCCCAACGGAGAGGGAACAAGTAAATCTTGTCCTCAACTTATCAGGTTACCAAATAGACCCTATACTAACCGCAGTCCTCAATAAAGGATTAACGCTCAGTCCGACCAACCAAGCAGATTATTTCCACACACAAGTGGATCTATGTAAATTCTGTAGAAGACTGAAATTGAAAAAATATCTTGATGAAACTTCATTTCAAACTAAGGAAGTAAATATAAAAGACATCTCGAAACTCACAGTAGAAATTGTTGAAAATACTGTCAGCCTACTGAATTTGAATGAGGAAGGAAAAACATACACCACAGAGAAATTCTTGAAAGAACAAGATATTAATCAATTCCAAACAGAAGAAACAAAACTTAAACCACAATCGAAATTTCTACTGATACTAACAGAAAATAATGTCATAAATATCTTCCATAAAGCTGTCAGTAAAGATCTGAGAGAAAACTTTCTTAATGATAAAAAAATACACCACAATCTAACCCTCAAAGAAAAAAGAGTAATAGAAGAACTAGCAAACAACCAAAACATAGAAAGTAAAATGGCAGACAAAGGGGGTAATATTGTGCTTATAAGAGGAACATAATATGTGACAGAAGGTAAAAAACATCTTAATGATAAAAACTGTTATCAAGAACGAAAGCATAATCCGATATCAGAGCTCCAACAACAATGGCATTTAATGAGTAAGAACTGGCATGAGATGGGCCTACTACACATTTATGGACATCACACAAGCAGATAGAAATTTCGGTTTTCTGAATATTGCAGGAGTAGTGCTTAATAGCAAAGGTGTAGCCTCCGGGCTTACCTTTAGTCAGCCAATGCTTGAGGCTGCATGGGGCTGCTCCAGCAGCTATGTGGTAGAGGGAGCTCCTGCTCTGACCCCTTCAGCCAAGTGCAAATAGACTGCAAAAACGGGAAAAAAGCAGAAAAAAAGGAAGACAAAAAACTGCATTCAAAAATGCCACCAGACGGTTTTTTACACAAAATTGTCATCACGCGAACGCACTTGATGACGTCATACCGCCAGAAATATAAAAACGAAGCAAAAACAGGAAAAAAAATCACAACGCGGATTTCGGCGCTGTGAGAAGGACAAACAGATGCTTCTACTTTACTCTTGATAAATAGCAAAAGGTAAGCCACTAGCCTTTAGAATAATGCTCTAAACTCCTTTTCTTTCTTTCTTACCCTTAATAAATTGTTGCTAAAGTAATTAGTTGCCAGAATACCTAAAGTCTCGACTAACCTTCTGTTAAGAGATTAACATTTACTGGGAAAAATATTGGCTAGAGAATGATTAGCATTCTAAGTGTTTAATTTCTCACACATTAATTTGAATTAAACCAAAAAAGGGGGCAAATTATCCTTAAAACACTAATGATCCAGAGTAATGGGCACAAAAGTAATTTCTTAAGCCAAATTTATTTAAGACTAACAATTAACCTTTGTTCATATTTTGAATTTACTCCTATAGGAATGATAAATAAATGCATCATATGAAAAATACACGAGACAGAACAATTTAGTCTATGTTAGAAGATCAACATTATGGGTGAGTACCCCACATAACATTCATTTTAAATCCTCCTAGACTCTTCACTGTTCCTTCATCACTTCTGTTGATGTCTATCACTGCTTCTTTACTTACAGTATCTCTCCTGATGAACCATTGGAAACACCATAGGGAAACACGTGTAGAGAGATGAACAAGACATTTTATTGTATGAAATTAATACAATGAGGGATGATTGAAAAATGTAAGAAATTGTTACAAAAACAAGTCAAGACAATTGGAAAAAAAATTGAAATTCAAAAACCAAACACACAAAGAGAAGAACGTGTCTAAAGTTAGTGCACAGTTTACAGGCACCATACAGACTCAAGTGTAAACCCTAGGGTGCAAGCGGCTTTCACCCATGGCCATGTCAGCTGTGCTGTTTTTCTTTTCAGTTTGTCTGCACCACTAAGTTACTCTTGCAAAGTGTTTCAGTTAAGGTGTCCAGTATTCATTATTCAACCACAACAGTCAACAATCAGTTCTCTTATATCTCTTTTCGATCTGTCAGCACATGTGTGCTACTGTTGCAGAGTCTTGGAAGCACAATCATCAACATTTAATTCTTCTAGGTTCTCTTCCAGTTGTCAACCCCACTTCACTACAGTCACAGATACACCACAATTCCAAGTATTTTCATTTCTTGTCTCTCTGTCGGTTATCAGCACTACTGTACTACAGTCACAGAGTTATACAGCACAATTCCAAGCATTTCCTTTTATTGGCTCTCTGTAGGTTATCAGCACCACCGTACTATAGTGACAGAGTTATACAGCACAATTCCAAGCATTTCCTTTTCTTGGCTCTCTGTCGGTTATCAGCACCACCGTACTACAGTGACAGAGTTATACACCACAATTCCAAGCATTTCCTTTTCTTGGCTCTCTGTCGGTTATCAGCACCACCGTACTACAGTCACACAGAGTTATACAGCACAATTCCAAGCATTTCCTTTTCTTGGCTCTCTGTAGGTTGTCAGTCCCACAGCGCTACTCACACAGAGTTTTACAGTTTTCCATTATCTTGCTTCTTTTTTTCCTGTGCCTACTGCCAAGGGTTGTTGAAACCAAAAGTCCCTGTGTCCAGTTTGCTTGGTTCTGTGTGATTGCTTTTGATCTCCTCATTTCCCCTCCACATCCTCTGATCCCACTCTGCACCTCTGGCCTCATCAGCTTTTGCTTGCTATCTTCAGCTACTACCTGTCTCCTTCTTTATCCAATACCCCTTCTGTGTCAGAGTTACTCTGGGAATGGCTTCTGTTTTTTGTTTCCATTAGCTTAACCGGGTGTATTGCTTGTGGCAGCTTCTCTGTGCTTCATTTCACACAGTGTTTGTCAACGGGAGTGACTGTTACAAACTTGATGGTCGTGCAGAGTATGGGCAACCCCTCTGTCCCCAAGTATCACACTGACAACACCAGAAACACTGTCTGTGTGATCTTTGAAGCCACAGGTGGAAGTCCGCAAGCCTGGACGTGGGACACAACCGGAAGAACCCCTTGAGCGCTGCAAGGCAAGGTGCAATGTGGTTAGAATACAGGACGAGGCAATGTATACTAAATGCCAAATACAAGAACACAATGTACCTGTGAGGATATGAAGGTGGTTCTGAAAAGGCCGACAGAGGCGTTGACCTTCAGATAGCTATTGGGCCAGGCAGAGGGCAAGGTGAACACCTAGTGCAGGACCGAAATCTCAAATTGGTACGTGATCCGTAGAGAAAACCAAGCAGTCCGAGGTCAAAAACAGGCAATCCAGGTCGAGGCAGATGAAGGGTTAAGCACAGAGCAATCCGTTGGGCGAAGCGTAGCAGTCAACAGGTAATCCAAAGTTCAGTTAAAAACAGATAAGGGCCAAGAGTAACAATCCGTGAAGCAAACCGTGGTCAGGCGATGGGTAAAGATCCTTAGAACGAATAGGGGGGGACACGTGAGCCAGACGAAAACAGCTGTGAAGCAACGTCTACAGTTTCCGGTCTCCTTTTATCCCTCGGAGGAAAACACGTGACCGCCATCACGTGAGGTGTGGAAACAAATGCTGCGGCGTTGCTAAGGGACCATGAGTCACGTGATCCATGACGCGCCGTGATGCGCAGGTTTCCATGAATGCCGCGTCTCTCGGCGATGAAGAAGTCTCCACTTCGTTTGCCAGCGATGTGAAGGGCGATAAACGCCAGTCCTGCCAATCATGCACTGCCGTGCCCTGCTGTACAGGAAGCGAGGAGGCAAAGCGGTGCATGTTTTAAGGTGTGTGTGTCGGGTGGCAAGAGGGGTGGAGGACACAGACGGGGTAGGGCGTGTCCTTGTTTTTATAGGTGCAGTAGGTAACGTGGGGGGCGGCGTGACAGTGACAGCTTGCGGGACGGCACGGCAGTCTCGTCAGTGTTCTTTCCATTAGCGTTGCAGCTGTGTGCAGCGGTCTGGCTCCTGGACTTCTGATCCTCTCCTTCAAGAATGCCTTCTTGTTCCGGCCTTCCACTAATCCTGGTCTCGCGACTCCACTAGTAAGGTCACATAGTCATGGCCATGAAAATATATTGTTAGTTTCTCTTTGTGTTTTGACAAAAAATGCATCACACTATATGAAAATTGAAAAATGTACGTTAGATATCCCGTCATTAGTACATAGAAAGAGAAATTGGACCAGAAAGGTACAGTTAGAGAAAGTGCATAAGGAAAATAATGAAAACAAGTTAGGAGTAAAAGGATAGCACATTTTACGTTTTAGGCAGTGGCTGCAATTCGTATGCACTGAATAAAAGCTAACTAGCACCCTATATGGAAACTTGCTCCTGGCTTAGTTATCGGGATGGTGGAATTCCAGATAATAATCTCTGATAGAAATGAAATGAAATGATATTTTATTTATATCGCGCTCGTACACAAGTGTTTGAGAGCGCGACTAGGCAACAGGGAGGGGAATAAGGAAGAACAAAAAGAAAACAGTGATCTTACTAGGCCCAGTGACATTTAAGAAAGCCCAAGTGCATGGGAGAGGGAAAAGGGGGAAAGTGCATGGAAGGGGCGGGGGGGAGTGGAGAGTGCGGAACAGAGGACTGCACAGAATAAATAATAAATAAAATAAATAAATGAATAAATAAGGGCAATAAACCATGGTAGTGCGGCCAGCAAGTTAGTCAGATAAGGGATATCTGATAAGTGCCGGAGAAAAGTGGGAGGGGGACTGTATGGTACAGATACAGAACCTCAGTGCAGGGCGTGGTCCAGAGGCAATGCAGGAGGGTGGCAGGGTGAGCAGGTACTTGGGCCCAAGTGACAAAGGGTGGCCAGGTGCACAATGCCAAGAGTCTCCTCTTTCCGGCCCCCTTCATTCCGTGAAGGCTGATTATGAGCTTCCCATCACGGGACCCGGATCGGACGCCTGGTAAAACCAGTCGTACTTTCCGGGTCCCGCGAGGGGAAGTGGGAGGTAACAATGGGACACTTACAATGTGCCCGTTGTTACCTCCATCCCCATTCCCATTGAGCCCTATGGGGGCTCAAATAGGAATGGGGAATGGTTCCTGCAAGGATGACTTACCGGGTTCTCCTATGTCGGAATGACCCGATAAGTCCCCATTGCAGGAACCCGGAAAAGGTGCCCGGTTTGGAGACAGCCATGGAGCTAATAGCTCCATGGCTAATAGCTCCATGGCTGTCTCTAAACTCGTAATGAGGCCCTATGTGTTGGAGGGACCTTTCTAGTTGTGCTTTTTTTATTTGTTGAGAATATGTGACTTTATTCTTTTTCAGTGTTAGTTGATGTTCAAGGGTCTGACACCCGACCCCATCAGAGGACCCATGTCCTGGGGTGGGACACAGGTAAAAGTTACTGTGGGCTGAAAAAATCAGTGCCTAAAGAGTTATGTGCCTATCAAGGCAAAGCACGAGAGTCAAGAAAGAAGTATTTGGGAACACTAAAAAGTCTCAGAGACTCTGATTTGTTCTGCGACTGATAACATAACTCCTAAATAGAGTGAGGGAGAGACTCAGGACTGTTGTCCTTCGTAAAGAAGCGGAATTCCCGGAGGTCTCCACCACCAGTTAATAATTTACCCTGAGTAGTTTCATGAATGGTCTATGGACTAACCTCACATCTATATAACATGTTGATTGGTTGCAAGCCATTAGCACTGTGTGTCTGGATACACCACCCTTTATTTAATTCCCTGCAGGCTTTAATTCCTCATCCTTTCCTAATGTGACTAGAATAAAGCAAACTAAAGCAAACAAGAGAACAAAGCATCTCTCTCAAGTATTCTGCCGATCCCTTGACCATCATATATGGCGTCAGAAGTTGGATGGCAAGACTTGGCAAAGAAGTCTGACCCCACCAGGAAACACCTGAACAGAAATATCCTGGTACCTAGCCTTAAGGAAGACATCACAGGCCACATCCCTAACTAAATCTCCATGCTCGTGTGACAACCTGACAGACTCCCTGCTCCTGGTGAGGTGATCTGTATAGCTTTAAGAAGTATATCTTACCTTAGAAGGGGACAGTACTCCTTCAAAATCATGTAACACTAAGGCAGCTTTTTTTGGGAGTTATGATACATTAGCCAACCCACCACAACATTCTTTTGGGACAGGTTATTGCATGCAGGTTGTACTATTGAAACCCGGAAATTAGTTAGGGCTGGTCATTCTTGTCCTCACATTTTTAAAAGTCCTCTTACCAGATCTATCCTGGTGACAGAGTACACTGGTTAGATTGGACCCTCTGTACCTACCCAGTTTTGGGAAACTTATATTTGGAAGAGGTACTGGAAACTGCCCGTCTAGAGGATTCAAGACCTTTGGTTTGGACCAACCTAATAATCATAGCGATAGATCGGAATTGATCCAAGGAACATTTCCCTAGAAATAGTGGAAAGGCCCCGCAGCTGTTCCGAAGTAATTAAACAATCAGGGATTCTCCTTAGTCCTTTCCTACAGCATTAATGCCCAATTAAGCTACTTTCACATTTTATGCGGAAGGGATTTTTCAAATGATTTTTAAATCAACAATATATTTGGCTGGAGTATGCTAAACAACACCCAATGCTCCAGCGAAAAGGCTGTTATATAGTACTGCACTGATGCCCCTTATAACGGTGAAGCCTTGAGGACTGCCTTTATTGTGTTTAAAAATGCAATTTTTTAAAATAACACTGCAAGACATGTTCCTGGAGCAAATGTTTCGCATTTGAGCTAATTTGCATGCCCGCAATGCATTGCCAATATGGCTACGAACTGGAGGTTTCTCTCTTTCGATGGGTGGAAGAAGGAGAGCTCAGGGGCAGCGTGTTTGTCTTGGAAGCAAGACAACGCAGCGCAGCACAGGTTCGAATCCCGAATAGAAACCACTATTTTTATGCAACCTTGATTGGACAATATTTTATTTTGAATACATTGAACTAATGCTGTTTAGGTTGTGACTGTTGACAGTTCACCCACCGCCTGTACATATATCCTGCTCTGTGCCCACATTACAAAAAGAGGCAAAAGAGGTATACCTTTTGGGCTTTGCCCGTTTTACCTTTATGATTGGATCACTGCTTCTTTAGTAGTAGTGTAGGGCTGCATAGGCAATTTAGTCACTAATCATCCCTGCACTCCTGCAGAGCAGCAGTTATTTCATCACAGTGATGCAGGCGGAAAAGCAATATTTTTGGATGGGTGGTGCAATTCAGGGTGCAGATATGTAAATTGTGGTCCATGCCCCCACTCTGCCCCCCCCAAAAAACATTACACCACCCTAGACTGATATTGTATGTGTAATAATGCATAAATGTTTCACAACATTCTTTTGGTGTTAGTGTTGCTGTCATTTGCTGTTGCATTTCAGGCCATTTTCAAATTAGATTTAGTTTTGCCATACTCTAGAAAGCACTATGCTACCAAGTACGTGGTGGAATGATGGGCAGCAAAATATATTGCTGCTGGTTTGCAAAAGCATAAGGGCCTCTTGTCACATTAGCCAGAGTCCTGCCATTTTGAACGAGACCCGTTAGAGTTCTAGGTTTCTGTCATTCGGGGCACTAGGCTGCAGTTCTGAGCCTCTGTCCTTCCATTTAATTAAACTTTATTCCTGCTTCCCCCAGCGAGCGTTCAGCATGCCATGGTCCTTGGAGGAAGGGTGAGGGGCAGCACACATATTAGTTATTGTTGCAGGGCCTAGCTGTTCCCAGGTGCTTTGAGTGACATGTAGAATAACGGTTTGTGTTCCCAATGATAGATATATACAATAGTTGTGAAGGATATATTTTGGTGAGAACATAGCGTTGTTAGGAGACATTGCTGAAACGTCAAACTGGATTGTGTCTATACTGCCCTCTATGGAGTATCGGGACCAATGGGTCTGCCATATAAGGGCCTGGTAGTATGCATACATGTGAGAAATTAATTTCCAATGAGTGAAGCCTCAGTTATGTTTTTTATGAAGCCACCTGGTTCCCAAGCGATAGCCAGAAGAATGTGTGTAGGGGATAGCAACATGTTTCAAAATGGGAGTTGCAAAAAGTGTTGCAGAGTAAACCACTACAAGGCCTGGGAAATGTCTGGATTGCCAAATTGACTGAGCTCATGGCAGAGGATATTACTGTGTCTAATTTGCTGACTTCACGGTTTCACACCAACTCCATTATTGGGTCGATTCAATGGGACTGCACATGAGAAATTACTTGAATGTGTTTCCACCAATGAGGTTGTGCCATTTTAGTAAATGTTACTGTTACGCTTACCTGGCCTCTGGTTGATGGACGCTGCTGGGGCATGTGAGCTGGGGCTGTCTGCTGAGACCGCACCGAAGGCAAGGGAGTAGATGTTACCTGGTGAAGTCTTAGCTCCCCTCCACCTCTCTGCCCACCCCCTTGGTTTCCCTGCTGTTTCCTATGGGTGCGCAGCTCACTTGAGTGTTTACAATGAGGGACTCTCCATCCCGCTGTCTCTTGCAGGGGCGCTATGCTGGTGTTGTTGTGCGATGCAGCACCAGTTACTTCACTGGTGCTCAAACACAATCCAGCTGCGGCTTGAGGATGCCCCTTGCTGCTTTTAAATGAAGAAAGTCTTGTGTTGGCGTTTATTGGCCTTGCACTGGCCTGGTTGGGCAGTCTCTCTTGTTTGATGCTGTTTGCAATGGGATTTCGGTGCTGTGCCTTCAGGGCGCTGCTGTCGGCCATATTGGGCATGCAGTGCTGCATACACTGATTTGCATATGCGTATCCACTGTGGAATGGTCAGCGGATAAGTTTAGTTGCAGGCAATGCTTACAGGGTGCGCGTGTACACTGTGGAACGGCTGTGAGCCACAATGATCGCTGTTGATTGAACCGATGCTAGCGGTATGCGTGGTATGCAGGAGCAGCGATGTGAGCGCATTGACTGTGTGCTCATACTGGCTGCTGACTTGCCGTCTTATGTTGTCTTTGTTTCCATGCAGGTAGATACTCAGGAGCGGTGGAGGTATGTGGGCTGGAACACTGATGTTGCTGGAAATTCAGTTGCTGAGAAGTGAAGAGACGCAAGGAGCTGGGTGAGGGATGAAGCGCAGATCGCCTGGTGTTTGCTGAAGTACGCTGCTGGAGTGAAGAATGAGCCGGGTAATGTTAATGGTAAGGTCTGCCTTTAAAGTCTGTATTCCTTGCAGAATATAAGCCTCCAAACGTTGTTCTCTTTGCCCTCCAGGTCACAGGAGCACTGGTAAGCGTCACGCTGCAACTTGCAGAATAACGCAAAGCACAGGAGTTAATCTGGGTGTGGCATATATAGCCAGCCACTCCCAGCAACTAGTACCAAGGTTCACAAGCGAACCATGGCCTTCTGAACAGCCATCTTAGTGGAAACCAGGAAGTCCCTCTAACTACCATGCCCCATAATAGTGTCTGTGGCTGTGACAAGCACCAGGTGCACCAAGCGTGAGCCCAGCTAGCCCATGTACATGTTTTCTTGGGCCAAAAGGTGCTAGAGTTGTAAGGGTACCTACCCCTGGATGGTGGAAAGGGGTGTGCCTGCAGGATTACCCTGCTGGTGGTCATGACAGTTACATGCATAACTTTAGCCAATCAGGATGGAATATTTTTTGCTGACTGCACAATTAGGTCATTTGTGGAGGGGGGGGTTGGTCATGGGTAATATACCAACCAATAGAATGTGGTAGTGGAGGTGGTGTTTAGATTTGTGTATAGGTGCGAGACAGTAGGGAATGTGGGATTAACATGTACTTGATATTTGTAATGTAGTCAAATTTTGTGTAACTCAATGTTACCATACATTGGTGGTGACCCTGATGTGCTCTCCAGTGTCTCCTGAAGACGCAGAGGGTCCTCCGGCCACACAGTCCAAGGCCGCAGAGCCCTGTCTTCCGAGAGAGGTTTCTGTGCACTGTGAAACAAACCGGTACCAAGAGTAAGACAACAACACAAGGCTATATGTTTCAACACCTTTATTGGTATTTTCAAGGGGTGGGGGTGGAAAAACTCCTATCTGGCCCTATAGCTAAAATGGGAGTAATCTCGAACATCAAACAAAAAGAAAACAGTCCTAGTCAGTCTGAGTCAAATTATAAATGGCCTATGCTAACAAAATCTAACAAAAGGAAAATTAGTGATGCTAAATCATATGTCAGGATGGCTTCTTGTACTAACCAAGATATCTCCCTTCCCCACATTTTAAACACAGGGTTTTCGGGTTTCTGACAAGGACAAGTGAGCAACACAGTTCTTTGAGCAGGCCACACTTTGGCTGTTGAATGCGTCTCTTAGGTTTCTCACAGTTTATAGTTCTCAGTTCACGATTCACAGTTTAGTTCACAGTTCAAAGTTCAATGAGGCTCCTTGGGTTCTCTTTACCTGAATCCGGGTTTTCCCTTTACTTTGTAACAAGACTTCTCTCAGTTGGGCTCAAGTCCCTCTTCTTTTCTTGGGGTTCCCTTCCCAAGGCTTCTATTAGAATAAAAATCACTTTAATTCACGTTACCCGAAGACTTTTGAATGTGTGAGGATTTGACTGTACCTCAGCATGACCACTTTGGCTTTTTAATTCCCTGACAGACTTGCCTCTGCCGGGCTTGAGCCTGTCACTTGCAATGTATTTTGGGTATTGTAGTTCTTCCCTTCTTTTTCCTACTTTCGGATCACTTGCCTGTTTCTTGATCACAGCTCAGATGTAGGTTTTCGGGATTCCCTTCCCCAAACTAGGGCCTCTTCTCACAGTTTCAAAACAATTCTTCTTTCTCTACTCAACAATGTATTAGCTTCACAATTGCCTTCCTTCACAATAAACAAAGTGCATCTTGGTTCCTCTATTCCCCAACGTCAATTGCATACTTTGTTATAACTTGTTTCACTTTCAAACACAGTTCAATTTGTTTGCTTAACACAGTTCAATGTAATGGAGACTTTTGGAAATGCGTCTCTTCCTCTTACTCAGGCCCACTCCTTCACTTTCTATTTTTCAACAATGGAACAGAGACTTTTGATAATGCGCGTCGGCTCGCTCAGGACGAGTCTGTTCTTTTTAATTGCTGAACAATGATATTTCACAGTTTCTCAATTTTACAAGCATCTCAGTCAGACGCGCGATTGTTCACTCACAACCTTTTATCAGGATTACCTTCATATGCCGGTTTCTTTCCCTTTCAACTCACCGGCTGTCAACTGTCTCCTGCTTATTTGACCGCTTACTGCAACCTTCAATGTCCGAGGCTGGGGGCTCTCCCTATCAGCCTCTGGTCCTTTCCAAGGCCACTGCCTTCCCGGGAATGGACCACCTTCTGGCACATCAAAGGGATATCTTCTCAAGCCTTGCGGCATCACCTGCTGAACCCTGTTGGCCTTGGGTAGACACAGCTTCTTAGCCTCGCTATTGTCAGCACTCTGTAGCACCTGGATAGCCTCCTGGACTTCCGTTCGCCACCGCATCGTTCCTTTCAACCTGCCTCATGCTGTTACTGTTTCTCATGCCCAGCCTCACTCTTCAAGTCTCCTGGACCACACTGCATCCCCGGTTAATTTCCACTGGGGTTCTGGCCAATCCTTTTATACCCAGGCAGGTTGCTAATGGGTTGCAAGTGTGTGTGATTGTGACTGAGTGCCTGATCCTACCTGACCTCATTAGTGGGGCAGGTCCAGTGTACTGAAAGGGTTGCAATCTTTCTAGCCTCATTCCTCCTCTTCCTTGTCTCTTGGGATCTACAAATGAGAACACCTCAGGTTTTTCACAGCACACAGATGGAAAGATGAGTAGATGCCATGTTACTCTGAATGTCTGTCTGATCTCTGGAGTGAGGGCTGCTGGGCTGTGCTGGCAGTTTGCAGGGGATGAGGCCTTGAGGGAACTTGGAGAACACATAGAACATGAATGAAATGTCTGCATGAAATACAGTGTTGTTGATATCTTTTGTTATTGCTTATGATTTGCTATTGTGATAGAAGGGAAAGCGCCCCGAAGACGAGGAAAGACAATGTTGCGTATTATTGCATGACTTTTAGACTAGTATTGAGGTGAAGCTCTCCGGCCGCGGGGAAGGATGACGTCATATGGAGTAGTAAAAGTGAAGAATTAACATGGGGATGCTCCTCTAAACAGGGTTAAGAAAACACTGTATACTGTGAGGGGTCAGAAATGCGAGGCGGTCAACTTGGTAAAGGTTTTTCACAAGTAGCAATTTAATTAAATAATAAGGATGACATAAACGCCTCACTTTCCCTGACCTGATGAGGGTTTCCTAGCCTATACAACTATGACTAAAGAAAAAAAACTCTCACATCCAGCAGGTATATGCCCCTCACACTTGCATATGTACCAAACCATATACAGGAATATATATGGCTGTTCAAGTTCAACAAAATAGCAATTAAATTCAAATGCAAAGAGTTGTAGTAACTAAATATCATTGAAACCAGGGTCAGGTCCCCTACCCCCAGTTCAAATGTAGGTTCTTCCCAAAAAAAGTTTGAACTAGAAAAGGTTCTTTTCAAGGCTTACATTCCACTTCAAGGATAACCCAGAGTTATTTTCAGCATCCAAGTTTTGTTTCACTTAACACTTGGATTATATCGAAGTTAAACACAGTTCATCATTCTGCAAAATAAGTTTCCACAAGCTTCCATTTTTCAAATAAAAATTCCTTGTTTCATTTTTCCAGTGAACTCTTCAATAGAGTATCTCTTCTTTATGAAAGATAACTGCTTCATAATACATCTTTATAAAGACAACAATGTTTTCTTAGGTGTGTCGACCCACGTTCAAGTTATTATGCTGCAACATTTGGTTCTGTGGGCTTAGAAAATCCAAGATGGCCGAAAAAACCCACATTGGCGCCAGAATCCAGAAAAACCGCACAGTTTTTGAACACACCAAAATGGTCACCTGACCTGCCACCCACCAGTGCGAGCGTGATGGGCCAGAAGAGCCATGAGTGATACGTGGTGCCAAAGGAAAAACAGCAGTGCCTGTTACCTCAAAAAGCACTTTAAAATCACCTTTGTTTCTCTGAATGCAAGCTCAAAACGCCTATTTCAAACATTGCAAGATATTCAAAAATCTTACTGAACACCAGCAGACGTCTGGTAGAATGAAGTCTTGTGTGCATACCAAATCTGGAAAACTGCCTGAGCTGTGGATGTCAGCAGTTTAAGTGAAATTGGACTTAAAGCCACTAAAATCGAAATATTTAATATAAATGAGTGACCTACTTTTGAGTGTCACATAGGTTGCAACTGTTTAAATGTCATAGTTTTGAACTTAGAATCAGCGTTCTAGCTGCATGTGTCAAAATTGTAAGTTTGATTTGAATGAAGAAAAATGGGAACAAAAGTGACATTTGGCCGAAGCCTGGCTTAAAGAGATTGAATTCTGCCCAGCAACTATCCCCGACAGGAGTTGAAACCTGCCCAGCAACTGCATTCACAGGCCTGGCCTGTCTTCTCCTGCCCCCACCATAAGGAGATTGCACCTCTCTGATGGAATTAGGGGAGGGGTACCTGAGACTGCAGGAAACAGAACAATGAACTTTCCTTGGCTCAGGCAAATGCTAAATCAGGGGGTCGTAAATGGCTTCCTCCCGCAAGGAAATGAGAGGGGCGCTGCCTCTGTGAGCCAGCCGAGCTTGGAGGCGGGGACAGACAGAAATTCCCCCATGTGCTTTGGAACCTAAACCACACCCCTCTGGGTCAGAGCATAATTTTAAAAAGATGGATAATTCATAGTACAAAATTGTCAAAATTATATAAATAATATAATTATTCCTGTGATTTTTCTGTGCACATTTTAAGAGGTGTTAGGATTCTGTGGTATGTTCTGGGGGGTAGTAGCAGAAAATAGGGTATTACTCCAAATGTCTGTATGTTAAAAATCTGACACTTCATCATCTGATGCCCATATCCTTGCGCACATTTGTGTAAATTCTGGAAAAGTTTAGAGGTTGTGTTCTGGATGAAAAGGGCAGAATTCTGTCAGAAGTAGACACAATTTCTTACAAAGACAGGGATCGGATGGTTTGGCGCTACAGAAAATATGTTAACTGGACATATAATATTAGAGAAATTGTACATAGATAAATATGCATTTGGATCAAAAATAGATTTGTGTGCAAAGTGACAAGGGGAGTGTTCTTTCTGTATGCCATAAAAATGAGGCCTGATGACTCACAACTCAGTTCTCCAGTGAGAGCACAGAAAATCCTTTAACCTATCAGGATCCTCAGAGGGTTGGGCATAGAAAGTCAGCCTTCCCACCCATTTTCAAAAGACATAAAAGGAGCCACTGAGACCCAGGTAGGGACTGCTCTTTCCACTTTCTCGCGAAGCACTTTGCCGGACGACTTCAAATCCAGACAATATTCAGAGACCAGAACTTAGAAAACCAGACTCCAGAACCAGAACCTAGAATCCAGACTTCAGAACTTGTAGCAGAGAGGCCAAGTCCACAAGCTGAATCCTTCAGAGGCCTCAGAATCCAGCAACCTAACCAAACTATTCAACAGCTGGGCAAGCTGTTTGATTATGGCTAGAACCCTGTGCCAGAACCCAGAAAGCAGAGCTGTGTCCAGACCAACGTGCAGTGCCGATAGAAGACCAGACCCAGACCAGACCGCTGGGCAGTGCCAGAACTTTTGCCAGAACCAAGGATCCAGACCAGCAGAGCAGAGAGAACCGCAGCTAAATCTGTTGACCAGATCTGTGACGAGGCCCATTCCTTCCAAAATTAGGAGTGAGTATCCAGCCAGAGCTGTGCAAACCAATCTCTTAGTTTAAAATAATCTAATTCAAACCATTTCCACCTAGTTAGAACTGCATAGAAATTGTGTGTCCATTCTGTGATTTCAAACCTGTGAAAGTGTCATTTGCCATTTGAATCTTACTTCATTTCTGAAAATCTACCTCCACAAAATCGTCGGTATCTTTTGAACCATACGTGCTAGGAACGTGATTTAACTTTCATTTTAAAGCTAAGATCCTCAGCTTTCCAACAAGTCCAATAAACCGACTTTCTACTCCTTATAGGTTTTCCGTAATCGCACTCGACGCACTCGGAAAAAGTGCCACGAATTGCAATTTGGCTCAGTTTTACCACACGTTAAAAATCGTTGTCTTTTGCTTGCAACTGCTGAAATTCGTTTTCAATCTGATAATCATTCCTGATTAATTGCTAGTGTTGACCTGAACTCATTCAAAGTAGCTGTCACCTACCCTGAATCTCCTATAGGGAATTAAAATCATTTTTAGCATATTTTCACTTTTTTGCAAATCCCATTTAAAGTATTCTTGCCCATGTTTTAAAATCATCCCTGTTGCTCTGAGCTTGCTAGGGGGAACTGAATTGGTATTGCATTTGATTGTATTCCTGAAAATTGTGTGCTCTCCTTCCATCCCCTTATATTGCATAGGGGGGAGTGAATTGTCAAAAGAAAAAGTGATCATATTATCTCTTGTGGAAACCATCTTAGTTATTTCTGTGCTGCATTCTTTTCCATCATTGCATTTCCTTGAACCCATAAAGTATTCTCAGCTACCTTATCCTTTCTATTCCAACTCCGAAGTAATTAAAAAAGTGTGCTAGTGTAATATTATCCATTGTTGATCACTGTCATATTCATAAGTGTGCTATCAAATATTAATTTATTTATAAAAGTGTGATATATATCTTGTTTAATTTTTCAATAAATCTTTTAATTTGCAAAACAAACCTACTTCTTGGCTCAGTGAGGTCAGGGGGATTCAAAGAGAGGGGCGTTAGACAAGGGTTTATCATCCATATCTATGAACTTGTTATAAAAATATATAAATAAGGGCTTTCATTGGGCATCCCAGACTAGGTACTGACTTAGTTGGAGTGCTGAATTGAAGTCATTTAATTCGTTTTCATCAGGATGGTTTTGATCCTAGTTCAACAAACAACATTAGTGACCTTGCCACTTTCTTTCCTTCTTCATAAACACAATGTTTTCATCAGGATGGTTTTTTACCAAAGGTCATCAAACAACTTTAGTGGCTTTGCCACTTTCTTTCCACCATAACCTTTCACCACACTGTAGTACTTCAATATCTTCTTCCTGTTCCACTAACCTGCCAGGACAAACACTAACAAGCCCCTTCCTGCTATACTCTCCTACCACGTCTACAAGCATTCAGTGATGAGGTTAATGATGTTAACTTCAAACATTAACAAAGTATTTGACTTTGAGCAACTTTGATAGTCACAACATCTTCCTTTCATTCACTTGCCATATATCCAACTGTTTCCCTTCTCTCTGTAAGGTTTTAACCAATGATGTGGTTTATTTGTCTTCACTATTGCCCCCTCTTGGCTTTAGCAATGTTGGGTGTAGCTTGGTTTTAAGATTTCACACTCTTGGCTTTGGCAATGATGGTTCAATATTACCCTCTCTTGGCTTTGGAAATGTGTGTTACAGTTTGATTTAAATATTGCCTTTTCTTGGCTTTGGCAATGTGGGATGCAATTTAGTTTGAATCTTGCCCCCTCTTGGCTTGGACAGTAATAGCTATAAACCTCTTACTCTTGATTCATTTTTACGAATGAATAATAGCACATATGCTTTCTTTCATCATTTTAGCAGTCAAAAAAATGACACTCCTGCCAGACGTGTCTCATGGTGCGTTCCGGTGTCACCTCTCATAGGGCAACTCACCAGCTTCTCCTGGCGTGTCTGCTTTACCCGCTGCTGCTGCCGCTGCAACCTCTTCGGTCTTCGTGGTCAGAGCCTTTCACAGTTTTGGCTAAGCTCCTGAGTCCCTCACATAATGTGCCTGCTTCGCTCCTGGCTTTCTCCGAGGCTCGCCAGCCACCGGAGCTAATAACATAACGAGAAGGTTCTTTCTTGTACATGCAGCCTGTCACTTCAACGCTTCCCGCTGCACAAACTCTGCATTTCAAGATTCTCAATGCTATGACCCTCTTGGCCCCACAACCTGCTTTACTAACTGCGGCAGTCCTGGCGTCTTCAATTCTCTGCCTTGGCTGCATGCACAGCTGCTCACTGCTTCTCCAACTACTTCTGCCATAGCTTCCACAATGATTTCTAATGGCCTGCACCTGAATGGGCTTTAGATAATTAAAAGTCCCAATCAGGTGTGGGCCATTAGAAACACTAGACTGCATATTACAGTTCTGTGCCTCCAAGCCCCTCTTCTTCGTCCCAGTACCTAGGGAATGATGGGACTTGAAGTCCCTAATGTTCGGGCTTCTTTTTATTTTAAAGCACTCTGTTTTACGATAGGCCATCAAAACTGTGGGGTCATCAGGGGAGTTATTTAGTGATTTCTCCCAATTTTCCTGTCCCAAGTTCCATCCCATGTGATCCTCCCGCAGAAAACCACCCCCAGGGTCAGGATCAGGAAGTGTCTGCCTTTCCTGACCACGTAAGGGTCTCAGATCAAAGTCTTTGGGATAATCACATTAGATTCATCAGAATAAAAAGTGATGGTCTGATGAGGAAAGGGCAAGATATCCCTCAGCTCTAGAAGAGGAGTTTGAGGAAGGTTGAGATCCCTCGCCTCGAAGCAAGGAGGCAGAGGAAGGATCGACATCAGTGTGTATATAAATGAGTTTTATCTTTCAGGTATCAGCCGGCGTGCATGCAGGGGTAGTGATTCTGGGTTATTGTTAGCACAGTGTGTAAATAAAGGTGATAGTGGGTAGCTAGTACTTGGCCATTGTGTGCAAGTGACAGTGTTCTAGGGTTACATGTTTTTATATTGGTGTGAGTAATTGATTTATTGCTGTATTGTGAGTTTTTTAAATAAGTCGCCGTAGGTCCGGTGTCTGCAGAGTTTTTGTTGTTTTGAGTGAGGTTGCAATCTTATGTTATTATGGGTACTCCGTTGAAGCACATGTGTAAAACACTTCCACAATATAATGAGAACATTCTGAAGTACCATCAAGAGTGGGTGCAGGGAACTGTGGGCATATTGCTTAAACCTTGGACTCAGGAGGGTGTGATGCTGGAAATGCATTGGAGGGACAGGGCCTCCCTGTCCTTGTCCTGTAGTCCTTTTTCATTTGTGTTCTGTATTGTTTTCTGCCCAGGAGTCCATGTGGGACTCCTGGCAGTACAGCTCTTCCTGTTTTTGGTTTGGTGTACAGACCCATGGGATACTCTTATAGCACCCATGGGTGGGGGTACAACCCTGTGCCCCTAGTGTATGTTTTTGGGCACCTGTGGGTGGCCCACAGAGCAGGGTATGGGCTGGTGGCAGCTCCATGCTGAATTTGACAGGTGTTCGGAGTATCCTCCATTTTGGGATACCCAGGCCCTGCCATTGCAATCAGTTGATTCCTGATAGAAGACAAGATGGCCTCTGTGGCCTCTTGCTTTCTATTGCCTGTTACCTTGTTTTCCCAAAGTCCTGGGTAGCCCTGACTCTGTCCCTTCCCCCTGACTCGCTGTTGGGTGGAAGTTCCATATATGGTGTTGTTGTGAAGTCCAGTCCAGACTGGCTGGAGCCTTTCCAGTGACTGTATGTTGTGGCTACACACTGTGGGTGGGACCTGGGTGAATGGAGTGTGTGACCAATATGCACTTCTTGTTGTGGTTGTCTGGTTTCTGGTATGAGAGACAAAGGCTGAGACAGACCTGCCCGAAACTGGCCTGAATGCAGTGTGTAGTGTTGAATGGCTGGGTACTTGTCCCAATCCACATTCCTTGTTGTGAGTGTCTGAGAGGGAGGAGGATGGCCTGAATGCACTGTGTGCCTGATTGGCTGACTGACTGCATGAATGCCCTTCTGTATGATTGGCTGCTGAGTGTGACCCAGCAGTGTGGATGAGAGACAGGATAATATATCTGGGGACCTCTCACCACTGGAAATGGTTCAGAAGCTGTGTCTACACTTGAAGAGTAACTGGAACTGCTGATCTTCGACGCCCAGCTGGAAGAAGAAGACTTGCTGTTGCATTTGCTTTGACCTGATCTGAAAGCTGACAAATTCATCAAAGACTGATCCGAGAGAGGACCTGGTAAGGCGCCCTCTTCCCGTGCTCTGAGGGACCATCGAGCACCACTGACCTTCGCCAAAGCTCTCTGGAAGTCAGACCCTCGAAAGGCTGCCGACAGGAGATCGGGATCGCTGAGGAGAATGAAGTGAAGCACCTGGACTTCGCCGCTGTCGAAGTCCATTGCCGTTGACCAGGGTTCGCAGGTTTGTGTAACCGCTGGAGGCCCGTTGAAGTTGTGTTGCCCCAGAAGAGGGGACCGCTTGACGCCGTGCCGCCGACGACCGGAGCTGCCCGCTCCTTTGCCTAAGAACATTTGAATCGAAGGACTCCCTTGTCCGCACCGATGACTGCTTTATCCTGCCAGAGAGAGTCAAGTCCGCCGACGCGCTGAGGATAATCCGCCGGTGGGTTTCCCGCCACCTGAAGGCCACAAAGACTTCGACGACTCAACGCCCTTGCTGGGCAACAGTTCTTCTGAAACTCTTTGCGGTCTAGAACTATCAAACGCCGAGGTGCCCCGCACACCTCATCCTCGCAGGACGTCGCCGGCGAGCACCGCCTGGATCGATGCCGTGGTCTCGGCACCCTCGAACTTCTCATCGACGCCGTCAACGCCAAGTTCACCTTCTTTGACGCCTCTCGACGATCCGTGACTCCTGCCTGAAAGGCGGTCACTGAAGAAGGATCCATCGACGCTTCTTCGAAGAACTCTACTCCACCAGGTACATTGGGGGGGTAAAAACATTATAGGCGAGAACAAGACTATTGATCAATATATGGACTGGGCTTGTGCTATATCTTTATTTTACAGGTTGCCAGATGGGGGGATCTCCACACAGAACTGTGTCTAGGTAACGGGGCCAGTATTCTGCCAATTGTGTCAACCATCTTGCTTTCCTTCCTATCTCTATTGCTGGTTTCCTTGTTATTGAGCTGTGTGACATTCTAACAGTATAGTTGATGCACTTTAATGAGATCTGATAATATTGGTGGTACCACTTTAGACTTGTATATATTTACCATTGTTGATTTCTGAGTACAAAGTGAGTTATTGTGATAGTGTACATAACTTTGAATATTAATTATATAAAGACTGTGTTTTCAGTAATACAGTGTATGGACATTCCTTTGTGGGGGCTTGGGGACTACACTGTACTTAAGAACCAGCTGCATCACCTCCTGAGAAGCTAGGCCTTGATTGCTCATCCATTGCTACCTTATAGAGAATCTTGGCTGGGGTCCTCTGTGCCTCTCCTCTACCAAATAGAGAGCAGAAGTACAGACACCCCCTCCGGTCCTTTACAGAGGGCATACATGATAAAAATGTATTCGAACATATGTATACACATTTGTTGTCAGCTCATAAAGGGAAAAAGTTGAAAAATAAGTAAGAGAATGCCCTTGATGACAGCACAGAGGGAACAGAATCAAGTATGCATATATGCCACCGCCCGCCCCTTCATCAGTCTTTTCCTTTACATCCTGCTGCAGGGCATACCAAACCCCGGTTTTCACCACCAACTGAAGTCAAAAAGAGAACATCAGGGAAACCCGGGGAAGCAATCTGAGACCCGTTAATTATGGAAATAGAAAATAAGGCTTGCAGAGAATTAAAGCAGGAATTGAAGAAGGCAGAAGAGAAGCTAACGAAAGCAGTGCAAGGGAAAAGGGGAGGGGCAATGTGTGGCGATAGGCACAGGCGAATGGAGGGCGGGACAGATTTTCTACAAGATTGACAGTAAAGCTATCAAAGATCTTAGGATAAACCCAAGTGAGGACTGCCCCAATTCAGGGGAAGGTTCAGAAGGTCCACAAGATAGGAACGAGCTCCACGATAGTGTAGACATGACTCAGTATAAACGCCAGGGGAAGCAGAGGACGATGAGTAGGTGACAGATGACCAGGGGGAAATCACACCATGAGGTTGCCGGCTCATGTCCCGGGTCAGGTAAACTTCCCTAGTTAAGGGTATAAAGCAAGCCTCCCATAATTAAAAAACAGGGAAAGCAGTTTCCGTTGCTATAGAAGGGAACAGGGAGAGCAGATTATTTGCCCTGGCTCCACATGGATCAGAATAATTTAATGTGCACCATGCCATCCCTCACAATGGGAGCAGACAAGTGGATTTATGCCCTCAAAAAACAGACAGCAGGTATCACATTAGCTGTAGGAGACATGAAGAGCTTGTTCACCGCCCTGTTAGGGGAACAAGTGGACGAGATATGGAGGAAGGCAGGGTGTAAAGGAGTAAAACTGAGCAGTAATGCCCACAATGGCACACCATTTAACAACTGTCAAGCACACGTATGGAACGAGGGACAGATACCAGACCCATCTGACATAAACTCTATAATGACCTGTAAAATGAAGCCAGATGAGGACCCCTCACTCTCCATTCAACAAATACAGGATATGTGGCAGTTAGAGACTGGGGAGACATAGGATAAGAATGTAATTTTTTATCACATGTTGCTCAAAGGTCTTCTCCCAGAAGTACAAGCCGATTAGAATAAGGTGGTTGGCATCGAAGCAAAGGCATGGCCTGAGATACACTCACACGTAATACACTATTGCAGAGTGAGGCAACAAAAGGAGAAGGAGAGAGTAGAGCAGACACCAAAGGCAGAAACCAAACTAGTACAGAAAAAGCTAGGTAAATTCAGCATGGAAGGAGCAGTGATTACTAACACCACGGAAGGATAGACAGACGGTCTAAGAGATGGCAGAGGGCAGATGGGAGGTTTCCAGAGGAGAAGGGGCAGCTACCAAAGAGGTAGAGATGTTATATAGGGAGGAATGAGACCTATAAATGGATGGCAGTGTTGGTCTTGTGGGAAGATAGGACATGTTGCACAAGAATGCTGAAGTAGGCCACCCATGCCCTACCACCCTAACATTCCAGTGTATTGGCTCTCTAACCACCCACCATCCCAGATACCCCACCTGCCCCAGATCCCATCCAGCTGTAGCCAATTCAATACCCAGTACCCAATCTCCCCCAGACACACATGCAGCAGGCACCTGCCCAGCCCTTTGACAAAACCCCACTGCCACAGGCTATAGTAACTCACTACAGAGGGACAAGTGTTATAGGGGGCAATCCTTTCCCACTCCCAGGCGCAGATGTTTTCCCATAATAGGACAGCCCATGGAGGTATCTGACATGCCCAGTCCTATCAGTAACTTCAGAACTGGAAGAGGAACCCCGAGTTGGAGTGAAGATAGGGGATCAAAGGTTTTCTTTATTGGTCGATGCAGGAGCTACCAAGTCCTGCATTCGGGTAGGCAAAATAATGGACATGCAGGGATTCTGTGGGGCTGTTGTGTCTGTTCCTTTTACTGAGGATTTACCCATTATAATAGACAGACAAGAATTGTCAGCACCGTTATTGTGTTTACAAGATACCCCAGTTAACCTCCTAGGCAGGGACATAATGAGCAAAGGAAACATGACCATTTCCTTCACTAAGAAGGGCGAAGTGTGTTCTACCACAGGCACATACCATGCTAGAGCTACTGTGGTAATACAAACACTTTGTGGACACAGCGCCCTGCAGGGTGTGTCACTCCACCCAGATTTGTACTTCTATGGGGTAACATTTCTGTTAGGTTGGGTGCCGAGCATAGAGAACAAAACACTATGCATATCGAAATAATTTCTATTCAGACCAGCCATCCCCCAGGAGGTAGCACCAGGTACCATTATCACATAAGATTTAGACACAGTGATTACTTAAGTCAGATAAAGTAATACTGTCTCGCACAGACGAGAATGACATTGAATGGCATACAGTCCTATGTATTGACCCAGCACAGCAATTGCGAGAGGTGTCCGATGACACAGGAGAGATGGTGTTTCAAATTGGTGTACCTTATCAGATAATTATCGAGCATAGAGTAGTACCCCATAATGTACTGCTTGCTAAGACACATCCACCACATCTGAGGAAAGGTTTAGAGAAGGTGTCCAGAGTTGTGGACCAGTAGCCCCAAAAATGTAGGTTTCCTGAAAGCGATAGGGCTAGTTCACATCAAGTTGAAATGGAGGGCATTGTTGCCCTTGGTCAGGCAATGCCCCATGACCAAAGAAGCAGACAAAGGGATTTATTCAACTATTGTAGCATTATGGCAGCAAAGCGTAATGGTGTCATCAGAGTCCCCATGCAACACAGCTACCCAGTGAAAAAAGCAAAATGTTCATTATGGAGGATGGTTCGGGACTTGCATTTGTTGCACAATATTGTAGAAGCAGAGTTCCCAGGTGTCCCCAATAACGCCACCATCCTTTGCAATGTACCCACTGCAGATCCCGCATTGCACAGTGATAGACTTCAAGAATGTATTTTTCTCCATCCCATTGCACGCTGACTCCCAGTATCTCAGAGAATTCACTTACCAGGACAGATTTCAACACACATGGTTGCCACAGGGTTATTGTGAGTACCTAAGCATTATTAATAGGGTACTGCAAATGGACTTGGGAAACCTACAGGTACACAGCACAGTAATTCAGTATGTAGACAACCTCTTTGTGTGTTGCACAAAAGAAGAGCAGTGTAGAAATGACTCAGTTGCACTTTTGACTTTATTGTCAGAGAAGGGAAACAAAGTCAACAAAGAGAAATTGCAATACTGCCAGCAAGATAAGGGCAGATAATATCAGTAGCAGGGAAGAGAGCAACACGAGAAAGGGCAACAGCAGTGCACCACACCTCACAGAAAACCATGGTCAAGCAGATGCAACAATTCCTAGCATTATGCAACTATTGTTGGGCCTGGATATTTGATTACTCCACCTACACCAAACCCCAATTGCAGGCATTAAAAGAAGTGCAGAAAGTTAAGGGACACCCTGTCTGGACAGATGAGATGGTCCAGTCTTTTCAGGAACTCAAAAATTTGAACAATAATGCACCTGTTTCAGCAACACCAGATTACAAAAGGCGATTCTTCCTGTTCTCACATTCTAATGGTCAAGTGATGACGGCTATCCTCACTCAAAATACATCAACAGGACACAAGATTTTGGCTTATTACTGTGGTGTCTTAGACACAGTCATGCAGGGGCATTTTCCATGCGAACAGGCACTAGAAGAAGCTGCTTTCACAATACAAAAATCCTCCACAATCACAATGGGATAAACTGTCGCGTTATCCGTGGAACATGCAGTTTTTGCCAAAGAGGAGAAATCAAAAATCCACTCTCATCATACAAAGAGAGTCAGGATACAAGGTAATTTTGTCCAACCCTTCCATGCACATAGTGAGATGTCACACCGTCAATCCAGCAACATTCATTGCAGAGCCAGTACAGCATTATGACATAGTACATGATTGTGCTACATATGAGGACACTTCAGATTACACTACCAATATTAGGGAAGACTCATTTGAAGAAGGTGAAGTGCTCTACGTTGGCTGATCATTGATGATTGATCAGATGACTGGGGTCAGGCACACAGGGGCAGCAGCAGTGAGGATGAAAGAAGGTGAGTACGAAGTGATATCTACGTTACGACTGCCCTCACACTACTCAGCTCATGCAGCAGAGCTCATAGCACTAATAACAGCGTTAGATATATCCAAAGGGTGCTTCACTACCATATACTCAGATTCAGCTTATGCCACATCGGCAGTACATTCAGACCTCTCCAGCTGGTGGAGGCGGGGGTTCAAAAAATCAGATGGAACACCTGTACAACTAGCTGCCTTACTTTCTAGGTTATTTGATGCATTAACACTTGCCACAGCAGTCACAGTAGTAAAGTGTGCAGCCCACACCAAGGGTACAGACCCAGTTGCTTATGATAATTATGCAGCAGGCTTAGCAGCAAAAGAAGCAGCATATCAAGCAATGCCAAATCCCGCAGTGTCCACTGAAATAATATTACAGAAGGTAGAAATATGAATTCTTTACGATGCAATCCCAGTGACTCAGATTATCGAACTACCAGCATAGGCCCCCATCAAGAGAAGGAGTTATGGATCAAAAGAGGTGTTCCTTATCCCCAAAGATTTAATTTGGAGACAAAATATTTCAAGAAAAGCAGTCATGCCCCAGGAACTACTTACACTTGCCCTTGAGCAGTTTCACTACCCTGTACACATATCCAAGCAGTACTATACAGCTCACTTACAGGAAGAATGGCTCATTCCCAACCTCCAAGAACATCTTGATAATCTCATACTTAATTGTACCACATGTGAAATGTACATTACCGGTCACACCCTTAGGACATTGAACGTGACATTGCCCTGCACCTCAGGGCCAGTTTGACACTTCCAAATTGACTTCGTGGGCATGGTTAACAGGTGCAGTAATTTCATTTACCCTTGTTGTGATATGCCCATTCTCTTGTTGGCTTGAAGGAGGTCCAGTGTCCAGCCTGATGCCAAATCAACAGCACATTTTCTAGTATGTGATTTCCCTGGTGGGGAATATGTGATGTCCTCAGATCTGACTATGGGACCCACTTCTTTAATGAGCTCTTCCAAGAAATGTCCTCTTTATTGGGCATAAAGCACAGAGTGTGCCTTATTTATCACCTGCAAGCCAACAGAATTGTAGAATGACTAAATGGTCTAGTGAAACAAAGTCTTTCTAAAATGTGTACCACATTGAAAAAGAGTTGGCTTTATTGTCTGTCATTAGCATTGTTTGTTCTTTGTAACGAGCCAGGGTCAGATCATCATCTTAATCCCTATGAGATAGTAACAGGCAGGAGTCCACATACTCCACTAACACCTGCAAGCACAACCTCTGATGCACACAATTCTGCACAAATTCTAGGTGATAAATTTCGTGGATATCTTTGGGAGTTAACCAAATCTGGCAGACTTATTTCCCGCCCGATCGGGCCCCACCCAAGAGACCTATCTTCACCAGCGACAGACACACCAGCAGCACAACAGGATTCATTGCTTCCACAGTTGCAACAGCTCTTTCCCGGTGACAAAATATTAATCTGCAACTTCATACAGAATTGGAATTAAACAAGATTTGAAGGTCCCTATGACATCATCTACGGCACGCCCACAGCAGTCAAAGTTGCCGGTCGAAAGATGTGGATAGACATAACAGACACCCAGAAGAACAACAGATCCAACACCCCTCTCCAGGAGCAAGAGGAAAAGGGTGGAGAAGATGAGTGACAATTGATATTTCTTTGACTTCTTTGAACTCAATGACCCCCGATTGCTAACACTTTTTTAAAGCCGTCATGAACAACATACAATGTTAAAAAGGTTATGCTCTGCATCATTTTTCTTTTCTTCACACACTCTGGGCCTCATTACGAGGTGGGCGGAATGGGCTTAACGGCACCGGTAATGGTGCCGGTGCTGTTAAACCCATTCCGCCCTATTACGAGGTTCCCTTGCGGGACCCGGTAAAGACGTCTGGTCAGACCAGATGTCTTTTCTGGGTCCCGCGAGGAGACCAGGAAGCTAACAACGGGCACGTTATTATCGGGCTCGTTGTTAGCTCCCTCGCCATTCCCATTGAGCCCTATGGGGGCTCAAATGGGAATGGGCAAATTGAATGAGGAATTACCAGGTCCTCCAAGGTTGGAATGGCCCAGTAATTCCTCATTCAAGGAACCCAGACCCGGACCCTCATTAGGCCTCCAAACTCCTAATGAGTCCCCCCCTCTCTCTCTCTCTTTCCTTATGGTTGAGTTTTTTATGGTTGTTTTTAGGGGTGGGTTCAATAACGTTACTAACACTATATTTATGACAGTGAATAGTAGTGTATCTGTGACCAGAATGTGGAAGGATATTTCAAACCGAGGAGTTTATTTAGGCAAAGCTGAAGATGTGCATCACTGCCAAATTGACCACATGTGGTACAGCCACATGATGATAATGGGAAGAGGGAAGTGATCCGTGCTATGTGTGTTCTTCAATCCCCATGCAATAGGCACACGCAGACTGTTAATACCGCATGAGTTGCTACCAGTAGTCCAATTATTAGTGTGTCTTGCCTTATGTAGGGTGTGAGGTTGATTATATCTCTATATCTACCGGTGGTGTTTCCCAGGGTCTAACCTCTCTCCCTGGCTTTTCAACCAATACCTGGCATTTCTTGCCCACTGCATTGCCGCGCTCTGCACCAACCTCCAGACACTCAGCTAATTTTCAGGCTACCCTCAGCCACCTCTTCTCAATCTCTCATCTCTGACTGTCTGTCTGCCATCCAGGAGTGGTGGCTTAATGCTAGTAAGACCAAGATTCTCCTCATCGGCACACCTGCTCTCTCCTTTCTTGTCATTCTCTGGCCGGCCTCTCTTGGTCCTCTTCCTGCTCCAACCTGTGAGGCTGAAAACCTCAGGGTCATCTTCGACTCCACACTCTCCTTCTCTCCTCACATCGCTGATGTCTCTGAGAAGTCACACTACCAGCTGCACCTCCTCAGAGGTATTCTTTCTTTCCTCTCCTTCCCCCAGAAGCTCATTGTCTCCAGAGCTCTAGTTCTCTAGGCTGGACTATTGCAACAGCCTCTTTCTAAATCTGCCTGCTTCTACTCTCCGCCCTCTGCAACTCATTCAGAACAGGACTGTGAGACTTGTCCTTGGCCCTAAGCCCAGGGATCGTATCTCTCCAGGACTGAAATCTCTGCACTGGCTCTCAGTGGCTGCACGAATTATGTTCAAAACCCTCTGCATTGTCCATAAGGCCTTCTGGGGCCTCAATACCTTCAACTCTCTCTTGCTAAATATCTTCCTTCTGGAGCTCTTTGCTCATCCGCCTCCAACTCCCTCAGGGTCAGTCGCCTCTCCAAGCAACAAGTTGGTGGTAGATCTCTTTATTCGGCTGGGGCCTCCCTCTGGAACAGCCTCTCTGAAACTTGAGGAGAATCAGCTCCGGTTCCAGAAGCACCTCAAACCTTTCTTTTTGCTTCTTTTTTTTCTCCTCCTCTCCCCTGCTGACTTCCTGGCTGATAATGAAACTGCACTGGTTACCTGGCCACCCTCTGATCTCGGGCCAACGTCCCCTCCCCCGTCATCCACACTCCTACACTGCCTTCATGGCAACCCCCACACTTGGGGACTGTTTTCTGTATCCCTACAGTCCCACTGCCAACACTTGACACCTGATGTCTGCACTTACCCTTGCACTTGCCACCTGCTGGCTGTACTTTTAGTATTATTATTGATTTTATTATCCCATGTACTGCATTGTCCCCTCCCTCTTCCCCCGCACTTTCCTCCTTCCCCTTCCCATGCACTTGCGCGATCTGAATGGCACCTGGCCTACTAGGATCATTGTCTGTCTTCCCTCTGTTCCCCCTCCCTCTCCTCGTCGCGCCTTGAAACACTTGTGTATAGATGCATTATAAATGCCATATCATATCATATCATATCACATCATTCAGGGAAACAAGGTCCAAGCACAATGGGTAGAAGTTGACACCACAGGATAAACAGACAACGACATAAAGATAAAGTAGATGGCAGAAACGGAAAGTTTGAAAAATGTTCTACTGAACTTTCATGCATTAGGCCAGAGGAAAGTGTTACGCTGTCTTTATGATACCGTCCCTGTTCAGGTGTCCTGAAGACATAGGACAGTAACAGCTTTAGTGCAAATGTGCAAAGCAAGATGTCAATTGCAGATGGTAGGTGCTGTTTATTATAGAAGTGAGTGGGTCAAAGAACGGATGGGGTGCAAAGCAGGGGGGGTGGTTGGATTATCGAACTGTGCAGTATCGCAAATAGATGAGACCTGTTTTTCTATTTAGAAAAAGAAGTATGTTATCAAATTTACATGGATTGACCAGCATGAGAAGCCTACCCAAGTACTGAAACTCACACGATTCTCCTTGTGTTTCAGAGACAATGGCAGTATGCATGTGGGGATTAACACACAGTGTAACATGACCATTCATCTCCCAGACATTGGAGGGGGAACAGCAGCTCTCATGTATATTGGATTTAGGGGTGTTCACTTACACCCAATTGCTGCCACCCTGGAAGGATGTGTGTTCCTTGGCAACCCTGCAGTCTCCCATGCTTATTGTCCCAGATGTCAATCTCACCACAATCAGCGACCAACCGATGTCCAAACCAGTGCACATAATATATCAATGGGCCCCTCGCTCTTTGGGCTTGCGACGTCATCAACGCAGTAATTACTTTTTCCAGGACTCCAGTGACAGACTGAATGCTATTCCTGAAGAGTTTAGTCTGTTTAGTAAAGCTGAGACTTTGCTTTCCTCTCTTCTTGACCCAGTATAAAGGCCTCAGTGAATGCAAAATGGCTCGAAAATAACCCCCTTGTAAATGCTTCAAATTGGAAATGATATAGAACACAGACTAAATGCCATTAGAGAGGAACTGAGAGCCATTAGGTTGACCAACCTCCAAAATAGATACATACTCGACTTACTGCCCTGGAGGGTGGCATCTCTGCAAAGATAGGTAGTTCCTGTTGGACTTACACACCTTCCAATGACACAGATCACGGCTCCCTAACCTAAGCCATTCACTCACTACACACTTTGCACACTATGAAGAGAAGAAAGAGTTGACCACTGAAAAAGAGTGGTTTACGTCTATGTTTTCATGGGTACCATCTTGGATGGGTAATATATTCAACATGCCAATTCCGGTCTTTGTTCTATTGCTCATCCTTCTTTGCACCTGCCAGCTGGTTATGGGTTGCTTCAGAAAGACAGTGGCTTACGGAATGCCTATGATCACTTACACTTAAAACAGGTGAGTCCACCCTCTTTTTGAAACATGTATTATATTGCATGGCCAGGTTCCTCCAGCAGTGACCCCGATTATTTGCAGAGTACACTTGGGCCCCTCAGAACCTCCTAGCCACAAGAACGGAGGACTCAGCCATAGGGCAAAGTTACTGTTGTGTATTAGCAAATAAACATAACAGGGTTCACACCAGAAAAACAAGGTTCATCTAGAGCTCTCAGCTTCTAAGCATGTGTCACCGGTTGTATTCCAGTTTGACGTCACAAATGCAGGTTCCCCCCTGGAAACCTATCAAACATTTGCATTGGTTAGTTTGTGTAAGTTGTATGTATGGAATGTATAGGTTAGTTTTGTGATTGGTTAGCTACGTTCAGTGACTCCTCCTTGCACCAGATCTACTGGTAGCCATCTACAATGTTTCACGGTCGCCAAAAGACCATTGGCCCTTGCAATAAATTGTATCCCCACGTAAAAGGTGAATTTGCATTGGGCAGACTGTGTCCTGCCAGCCCTGGGACCCTAGGCAGTTCTCAGACTGAATGTATCTCTTCAAGGTAATGAGAAAGAACATGGAGGTGTGAAGCGTTCCCTAATGTTGCTATTCTCTGATCAAACAAGCCTGTGAGAGGCAGTTAACCCACCATGTGCAACACTTCAATCTTCTTATCTCTGGTTCTCTGGGAACAGTCTTCTCTGTCTGGGTCATGTGTGTCGAGACCATGAAATGAAGCTCTTTCGGCTGTAATTTTGAGGATTTTAGCTTGAATTTCTGCCGATGGCTCACTATCTCGGTAGCTGTAATTTTCTTGCTTCCCCTTTGTCCTTGGCTGCATGTCCTGTTTTTGCTCCCCTCGAGCTACGGCGATTGTATCAGCTTGACTGGGCAGTCAGAATCTGTCTCTCCTTTTTGTTAGTTTCAGAGGCCTATAACTTCTATATTATTCCTTATTGCCTCTCCATGTTCGTAGCAGTTAAGCAGGTGCAAGCTAAATATATGAATTCTGTGCATCTTGAGGTTACAACTTTGGCAAAAGACATGAATATAGAGCTATGTATGTGTGTTCATCATAAGCATGTGCTTCATGCCTATATGCAATAAACTAGTACAGATGTATCTAGCTTCATGAATGTATGAATGTGTGCTTCATGTATAAACGTGGCTACTTTGTGATGTCAGTGATGACGTAATTGGTTTCTGACTTCCCAGTCACTTGACCTGATTGATTGATGTCAATTCCATGTCATCCAAATCATCAATTGGGTATGGTCTGAATGGTTGTCTAAGAGAATACCGCTTTTCACACATACAATACATCAATAATTACAGTTATGGGCCTAGGAATGAGGGGCATCTTTCGTTTCTCTGTCTTTGTGTCGAGGGTTGTGGAGGAGGCCTGAGGGTCAGATTTGGCCCCTCATCTACAAACCCCCCTCTGGTCAATGAATCGACTAAACTACTTACATGACTCTCTCTGCTCATCTGCAGTTCTGGGAGCACACTTTCGTTATTCCTCCGAGATGTCCACAGTACTTGGCATGGTCATCCAGGTTCCATGTGATATAACTGCAGTCTCAGTCAGGGGTGCACCAAACCCACTTCCGCCAATAGTCACGTGTGTTGTAAGGGTACTCGAAAATTACTCCTGTCAGTCTGGCACTGCGTCAGTTGTGTTTTTAATACATGTGCTTTCATCTTATCTTTTTCGGTCTCTATGTCAATCAGCACCTTCAACCCTAAAGTCGTCTTAGTTGTTTTCCTACGCCACGTTATTATTATTCTGATGATACAGACTTTTAGCAGGACTAGTACTCATGCTGCTGCAAGTACCTTCAGTCCATTCTCCATCCATGTTGGCATCCATGAGGATATGTATGACAGCCAACTGTCAACTTTTCCAACATTCTTCGCTTCTGCCTCCATCTTCGTATGAATTTCAGAAAGCCTGGTGATGGCCTCTGTCAGCGTCCCCTTATCTTCGTCATTGGCAGGAACAAATGCACAGCAGGAAGACCTGATCTTTGCACAAATGCCTCCTTTAATGGCTGTGAGGAGATCCACAAAATCTCTGTTCTGGAGGGCCATCAGTCTTACTGCTCTTGGCTCTTCCTTGATGGCGTGGAACCCTTTGACAGTTGAGTTTATTGTCTGCATCAGCTCCCGATGGGTAATCTGGAACCACTTGGCATTCGTGCTTGTCTGTACTGCTGGAACAATGGATGCAAAGAATATCTCAGTTCTGTTGAACAGCATGTGTTTTGGTGGTATCACATCCAGTGCCTTTTCCATGTCTGATGAGGCATAGCTCCATCTTCTTATTCTTGTCAGCTCTGCAGAACTCTTCTTTCGCTGTTATCTATTTTCGTGAAACCCTCAATTGTTAGGTCCTTCTGAGTCACTGCTAATTCTGGTGTATTCAGATGTATGAGTGAACATATTCCCCCCCAGTTGGGTGACAGCTGCAGCTATGCTTTCGACCCACATGCCCAGTAGTGATCTATAAACACTGCTGTTCTGACCTTCATGCCTGTTATCGAAATCTGTTTGCATTCTTCATTCTTCCCAACCTCTACTGCTCTACTTCTCCATTATTTTGGAAATATAATGCAGCTCCTTTGAGCTACATGTTAGGCATGGGTCATGCTTTGTTTTCCACCCATTTGAGTAATCTGGTGCTTTTTTTCCATTCCTTAAGGCACTTGTCATTTTCCTGTTGTACTATTTCCACTGCAACCGTTAGGAGAGCATGTGATTTTCTCCCAACTACTCCCTCTTTCCATCCTTCTGAGGTGTATACTTGTTCATACACAAGCATCTGTGGTCCTTCCGAACATCCTGTCATTCCTCCTATCTCTATATGTCCTGACTAGGGACACTGTAACTACTTTTGTGTCACTGTTTGTACTTCTCCTTTGCGCTGCCCTTCTGTGACATATTCTATACTTTTATCTGTATTCCCGTAATCGTCTAACATTTTTTGAGTCTTTATATAGTTTTCTTTGTACTGGAACTTTTTCTTGGACATCCACCTAAGTGTTGCTCGTTTGCCTTGAAATCGACCTCTTGTGGTGCAAAGTGATAGATACATAACGCATTGTACTCTTGCCGCTGGAATTTCTGTTGCCACAAACCTTCTGGAAGCACTCATAGCATTGGGGAAGAGAGAGCAGACATAAAAGCTCTCTTTGGTTGTTTGTTTTCCCACCTTAGCCATGTGGCTATTCTACGTGTTATTCGCTACATGGGCCGAATTAGTTGTATATGAATTTACTCGGTTGAATTCTAGTGTGCCTAACTCTTTTTACTTTTTAGCATGGCTTGCTGCCTGCATGGACATAGCTTCCGTAACACCATGGACCGGGCTCACGTTAAGGGTTGAGGCTTGTGCATGTGCAAACAACACATTTTGTAAAACAAGAAGTGTAAAGAAGTAGAAACAGCAGACGGCACAAAATATTATCATGACAGTTTGTATTATATTTTTCATCTCGTTGTCTTGTGATGCTCTGGGTGTCTGTGGGTTGATACTGGAAAGCCTCAAAAGTGCGTCATCATGTAGCTAGTATGTGTTAATTTAAGCTCTACATCAGTAATATTGGGCAAGTGCTGCATAAGCCAATCTCTCCCACACTATACATATTCTTGGGTTTCCAAGTGAAAAAATAAGGCATAGGTCTCCATTTGTCAATTGTGGGTATGTGCGGGCTACATATAATAGGAAAGCATGGAAAAATAGGCTTGGAGGTATCATTCACTCTGACCCCTTTCGCATTACATAATTAATAAAGCACTCCTGGAATGAGTTATGTCTCTGAAAGGTCATATGGGAAAAAAACAGTCTTTTACTTTCTTGATGAATGCAGCTTGTAAGAAACAGACAATGTCCCTAATGTATGTGTGTGTATTATCCTTTTGAACGCTCTTGCCCTGGATCTAGTTATTCACGGCTACTGTTATTCTTCACTGTCTTCTTCTTGCATCAAAATATCTTCTTTTAGCTGGGAAGAGGCCTCAACTCAGTAAGGCTTAACGTCTCCAATATAGTTCCAAACGTTTTTACCATGCAGTTTTACTGCACTGTCTGTTGCCTTCTCGACAATGAATGGACAGTCGAACCGCAGTTTCTACCATGGTCTCACAACATTTCTAAATAATACAGTATCCCTCGGGTACAAAAATGGCTGTTTCAAAAGTCTCTCAGATTTGTCGCTGCTGTTGTCGTCTTTACTGTTCTTCGACCTCTCCTCCTGTACCTGCAGCTGTCGAGAAATAAAAGACGCACTAACCATCAAAGAAGCCACATATTCATACATTTCATCTCCACAAACATTGGATGTTGAATTTGCACCTGTCAATCCTATTGGGAGGATCCAGGGGGAGTCGCATGCGTCATCCTGTTACCACCTAATGGAGCGTTAGATGGTGGTCAGATCTGGGCTGATTGCGCAATGCGAACAGTGCTAAAGGCAGGCGGTGAAGCTATGCTTTTTTCCAAGTTACCTTTATCTTGGCAATTTTCTGTTCCAGCAGGCCATTTAGGTGCTCACACAGTCTGTTCACTTGCGGGTGATAGGGACAGGAACATTTGTGCTGTGTCCCTAGTGATATTGTGATATTCTCAAAAGTCTAATTTATGAAATGGGGTCCATTGTCAGACTGCAGGACCTCATCCCCCCACCCCCTATCATGGGAACACTTCTGTTGTGAGGAATCTTGCAGCCCTGAGGGTGTCAGGGTGTGAACAGGGAGCAGCTTCGGTCCATCGGGAGAACTTGCTCACAATCATTATCATGTAGTGGTAGCCCTGGCACACCCAGATCATATCAACATAGTCTATATGGAGATGTTGGGTGGGACCAGTCGGGCATGGTATGGCTCCTCTCACTACACGTAAGGTATGTCCTGCAGCACATTTTTTACACGTTAGACAATTTTCCATAAATGCAGCTACATGCTCTGCCATAGTAGGACAGCGCCACTCTTCCCCCCTGTCTGCAGCAAGTACCTCTTTACCCATGTTAGTAGGGTAATGCAATTGCGTTAGTGCAATCTGCAATAATGCTTTTGGGAGTACTAGTTTTCTAGTGCTTTCTTTTCACCACAAGGCGTCAGTGGGGGTAATTGAACACCTTCTCATCCACAACTGCTTCTCCTCTGCCAAAGCCTCCACTGAAATTCCATTATTTGCATAGCTGGTAATGTGTTGTAGCCTTCCTTTACGATCATGTTGCGTATACGAATGCATGTGTTCGATGGGGTATCAAAGTTTGTAATTTCAGAAAAATATGCTGCATGTTTTGATTCCACATCTGCTGCTTTGTTGCCCCGGGAGACTGCATCTTCCCGCTTGTCTGGGCTTGGCATTTCAAGACCGCTATGGTGTTAGCATGTTGGACGCCCCACCTTGCCATCATGACAGTCCAGAGTGTACTGTAGACGTCACATATGCTGAGTCTGTAATCTCCTGGACCTTGCACACTTCTAATGCTATAATGAGTGCTACTAATTCTGTTGCTTGTGCTGAAAAATGTGAACACAATCTTGCGCTTACTATCATTTCTGCTGTACCATATGTTTTTAATGTCACCACTGCCATCCCTGTATGTCTCTCCCCTGTTGTCTGGGCTATTGTCAATGACCCACCAATATAAAGCACTTCTCCCCCCTCAAGATGCTTCTCCCCCACTTTGGGAATGTAGTCATAGTGTTCCATCTATGTAGTACAGTTGTGTACATAGTCTCCTTCCTCCAATAGTTCTGCTACAAATGTCGCTGGGTTTACAGTCCTGCATCTTACTATTTTGATTGCTGGATTCGAAATAATCACCTTGTATCCAGAGGCTCTTTGTGCAGTCAATGTACTCTTGGGCCTTTTCTAGAATAGCAAAGAAGGCGTACTCCACATAAAGTGTGGTACTACACCCTATAATAATATTCATTGACTTTACTACCGCGAATGGGGCAGCAGCCACAGGTTGCTCACAAGGGTAATGTCCACTCATCACAGAGTCTAAACTTCCACTATGATAAGCCATGGCCTTGTGTCCTAGAGTAGTCTTTTGTGTGAGTACCGCAGTCATCATCACTCAGTTGGTGTGTGAGAACAGGAAAAATGTGTCACAGTAGTCCGGAATCCCTAACTGTGGAGTTGTGCATATTGGTTTCATCAGCTCTTCAAATACATCAGTCATTTTGTGTGTGAACAACTTGCCATTCCCTTTCTGCGCCTCCTTGAGTCTGCTTAACAAAGGTCTTGTGTATGTGCCATAGTCAAACACCCACGCTCTGCGATAGTTACAGAGGCCTAGAAACTGCTGCATTTCCCTCACTGTTTTAGGCATCAGCGTTCTGTGAATTGCCTCCCCCTTTCTGGAGTCACCCTTCGTCCGTCCTGGGATATCAATTGTCCTATGCATAGCACTTCCTTTTAGCAATATTGTAATTTTGCCTTGTCCACCTTGTATCCCTTTTCTGCTAATACTGTCAGTAAAAACACGCAGACATTTCGACACTGCTCTTCTTTCTTGCTGCAAATCAAAATGTCGTCTAAGTATTGTACGACAATGCTCTCTATCTGATGTTGCCTAGATCCATTTGAAGGACCCTATTGAAAATAGATGGTGACTCGCAATACCCTTGTGGTACAGGCCTTGTGATTCTTCATGAAGTGGTATAGAAAAGAAAGCATTCGTCAAGTCTATCACTGTGATGTGCGTAGCTTCCATTGGAACGCTGCATAGAATTTTAGCTGGATTTGGAACTAATGCAAATGATGCCTCTACTATCTGGTTCAGAGGGTGTAACTCCTGGATAAAATGCCAAGACCCCCCCATCGACTTCTTCACAGGGTACACAGACGTGTTGCACCGCGATTCTGAATGGCCCAATATTGCCTGCTTCCCCAATGCAGTGATTGTCTCATAAATGCCCTTGCCTGCCTCCCTTGATATGGGACACTGTCTTGCCCTTGCCAGGATAGCTCTTGGTTTGAAATGTATTTTTACCGCTCCAATCCCTTTTAACATCCCCACGTCATAGGGACTAAGGGACCAGTGGTCCATAAAACACTGGGTACCTGCCCTAGGTCTTCTTTGAGAAACAGTGGAGGTTGCTTTCACAACAATGCCATTCTCTGTGGTACTTCCCTATAATGTATTCCCACCCAATGTTTAATGCTCATGTCAAAAATCACCTTAGTGTCTGATCTATCATCTTGGAATAATTCCTCATCTGTCAATCAGTCAGTCTGTACCTTTCCCCTACTACAATCACTGTCCGCCACGATAGTCCTGTGCCGTCTGTCCCATGCAATATTATCATCTCGTTTCTCACAACTGCTGCCTCGATTTCTATAGGGATCACCTTTCCTTCCTTCTCGTCTAAGGGAATCTCTGGCCTAAATAAGAACTCATACTGTATTCATAGCAGCCTCCCCTATATCCCTGTAAGCCATGCGATTAATACTTCCACCCCATATGAAAACAGTTCAATGTCTACTGGCACCCCCCCCCCCACTGCCCACAATAAGCTTACATAAGTTCTTTCACGTCCATATAATGAATTCTTGGTATCAAACAAACTATCCACTTATCAGTGAACAAAATGGTTATATTCAGTCTGCTCATCATGTCTCTACCCATTATATTTACTAGTATCTGTTGGGAATATAAAAGTGGCATGGTCATGCTCCCCTACATAAAGTGATAATTTGTCAGTAAAAGTACCAATTCCGATGCCCCAGAAAATCACTGCGCATTCGTGGCAATGTCTGAAATTGGATATCTCCCCTCCCTGATACAGGATCTAGTCGCCCCTGTATACATGAGAAAGGAAAACGTCTTGTCACCTATGGTCACCCCTATACATGGTTCCTCAGCCCGGATTAGATGTAATGGGTAGGATTGAACACATCAGGTTTGTCTGTGGACTATTGTGTAAAATGGTGACATTCCTGTCCACGTAAATGGATTGTCACCTATGACAGTCACCCCTCCTAGTCTTTGCATGGGAATCTGCATCTGAATCCTGGAGTCTGCATGTGTCGTTGCTATGGTGTTCTGTTTGATTGATGCTTATTTCATTGGTTCTGATTGCTGCACATGTCCCTGTGTCTGTAATGCATGTGTCATGGGCTGATATTGTTGAATTTGCATATCCTGGCCTGGGTATGTATCTGTTGTGGTGCGTATGCCTGTGCTTGCATGTCTTGTTTGTGCATCTGTTGTGGTGCATATGTCTGTGCATGCATGTGGTCTTGAGTGTGTTGTCCGTTCTGCTCAGTCTGGTACATGGGTTATTGTTGCATTCCCCCATTTTGGCATATCTGTCCGCTATCCCTGCATACTCGGGCTATGTGTCCTTGTCATCCGCAAAACTAACATGCTATGGGACCCCCCCCATTGGCCTTTGTCGACCCCCTTGGAACTCTCCTGTGTTTGGCTGCATTGGGTGTCCGAACCCTCTCCCCGGAGACATCCCTCCTCGTCCTCTTGACCACTGGTTTATATGCTCTCATCCTGCAAAACTTCCCCTACCATCTGTGGCTTGTTCTGTATGTGCTGCATAACTACCCCTTTGAATGGATTTTGTCCTTTCAAGTATTCCCCATCTTATATCTCAGTTTCCAGCTTCAGCTGCTTCGAAAAACATTTGTTCTCAGCAGAGGACACTGTGCATCGAGGCGGTCTACCCGATGTCTCTCGAAGGCCTCCAACTTGGCTGACGTCATCGTCACGTACATACTCCATGTGCAGCGCCCGTTAGCTTCCCTTCCGATTTTCCGCGAATGCGATTGCTTCGAGAATAACAGCATGCTTCAGTTTTCTTTGAAAACATTTCAAAATGGCCTTGTCTTCACTTCTGACTACTCCGAAGACGGGCTTCAAAAAGTGCCTAAAATGCGGCGCCAAAATATCCATCACGGACCCGCATAAAATATGCATCTGGTACCTGGGCATCAAACATGTAACTGCCGACTGTCGATGCTGTCAGTCGATGACAGGTAAGGCCTTAAAAGATCGTAAGGTTAAGCTATCAGTGGGTAGGATTGTCCTCAAATCCCCGTCCACTCATTTGAAATTTGGGTCATCCCACAAGTCGAGAGATTCCTCTCCTCATAAAAAAAGGTTAGAAAAAGAATCCCACTCGAGGAGCAGACACTCCTCGTCATCATCAAAAAATTTGAAGAAAAGGCATAGATCACCCTTGCCTACTTCTGTTTCTTTCTCTTCCTCAGAAGAAAGAAGCATGGTCTGCCTGACTAAATCCTCCACCAAAGATGAGTGGGAACTCTTTAGGAAGAAAATGTGCAAAATCTTTGAGGATCAGGCCCCGTCCTCCTTGAAACATAAGAAAAGTGGCCATGCTACAGCCATGCTATGGTTGGCATTAGGCCAATGTGAAACCTTGCACACCCTTGAGCCTGGGTCATAAGCTTGAGACTGCTCGAGAGTCTTTGAGTCCTCGACGACACAAGAAATCGTTGAGTTGAGGGTCAAGTCCCCCGAAGCACAAGACCAAAGTCAAGCTGTCAACACCATCAACGCTGATACAAAAAACATTGACGCCGACTGTACATTTTTTGACATCTTTACCACAAAAAAGCCAAGAAAAGGTTTTTAAACCTTTACCTAAAATGGATTTTTTTCAGATCCTTAACATCAATATATGAGGGCTATGAAACCTCAGATGATACCCCTGCATGTGCTCTCTGATTGGATACCTCTAGTATTAAAAAATGTACCTAAATGTTTAATTTCAAAAGAGACCAAGGTTATGGAGCTACATGATGCCCTACAGACAGCTAGTGGTTTAGACATCTGCCCAGAACTACATTTTGGGAAACCGGACCCAGCTGATCATGCATGTGCATCAAACAAATGCCTAATGTCCAGAGTGGTAGAGTTCCTGGGATGGAGTAGACCAACTCCTGCATTTGAACAAGACAACCTGATATATTGGACAAAGGTCCTCAATATGACCCTCTAATACCATTTCATGTGGCACTCCAAAAAAGGGTTGAAGCAAAGTGGGAGGCTCCGGAGTCCAGACCTGCAGTAAAGATAAATCTGACAAAAAATACAGGCCACCCAGTAGCCACCCTGGCTACCTGTCAATACATCCAACTCAGGAAAGCCTAGTAGTATAAGCAGCTACATCTGCCTCCAAGCAAGCTGTGTACCCAACCATACCCCCTGATAGGCATTACAAATGCATTGGGCCTCATTACGACCCTGGCAGAAATCGAAAAACGATGGCGGAAATGCAATACCGCCATCGAATAGCGCTCGGTGCGATTATGACCCGTCACCGCAAAGTACAATGCCATTAGCGACACCGTAGTGAACGCCAACGGTAACTGCACCAAGTACGCGCGCGCGCGCCATGCCAAACCGTAATTACCACCATGGCGCAACGGTACGCGAATTCTGACCCTAGCGGACATGCACCTAACGCCATCAAGCACGGCGGAAAGTACCATTCCGCCATGGTGAGAAGTACGGCATCGCGAACCAACCGTAAACGGCCCCACTGAGTGCCTGTACACGGCTCCCTGGCCACATTGTACAACTCCCCGTAGGTGCAATGAAGTCACACAATGCAACCAGTGAAATGTACTAGTCATCCATGCCTGCCAACGAACAAATGAATCTCAAGAGGGGCCAATGGGAGCTGCAGGGCACAGATGGCACGAATACAGAAGCTATCCCAATGGACATGACCTCAGTCTCCCACCAAGAAACGCACGCAAACACAGGCACCTGTGACCAGCAATATTCCGAAAATCACATCATTCCACCAATCCACCTGGCTGACCGGCATCTGTTACACAAAAGCTAATCCCCCGCCCCTGAGCATGACATCATTAAAACAGTCATATTGGCAGCCCTCATCCCTGACCTCACTGGGCTTCGTAGGCAAACGCGCCAAGCACAGTACCACGCAACTATACTCCGAAGCTGGAACCCAATGCAGATCTCCTCACAATACATCGCTCCCCAAATAGGAATATGCCACATCACTTGCAAAGAAGAACGCTACACGGTCCATATCAGAATAGAAATTTAATGCACAACAAATTCACCAAGCCCATACAGCCATTAGGCCATGAACTCCAAAACACATTTCACCATTGTGGGCTGCATCCGCAATAAATGACCAGCTACTTCTTGTGTGACGCCCTGTTCCTTCATGGTACACAGGGGCTACATTCTCGTACGAAAAGGCAACATGGAAGCGCCTAGAACTGCAGGGCCGTCCCAATAGGGAGGCACTAGTCCAGCTGAAAGGCCGAAATGTTGCTCCTAGCCACTAGTACTGCGTAAGGGCATGTGGCCCATTGGCGATCGTCCCATAAGATCGTAATGCTGCTCCACTGATTAACACGAAGCAGCAGGTGTCGGGAGTAAAATCCATCTGCAGGAGTGGCATACAGATGGCAGTGGCAAAAGGGGAGGAGATACCTGTCAACCAAATGAAATGAAAAAGAATAGTATGGCCATCAGAACTACATTTGAATTACTCACTTCAATGATCAAACCAAATCCACAGCCATATGCATGCTAGCCCACTCCAAAGGATCATCACCACCCAAAAACCACTTGCGAATCATAACTATCTATATCGAGGTGAAAACACCATCACAAACGAGTGTACCTGTGCATGCGTCTGTTAAAACAGAATCCATCAGATGGGATTGGTAACGTGCATAGACACAAGTGTCTGAAGGCGCGTCGAGACAGGGAGGGCTCAACAAGGCCAGATAGACGATGGTCCCACTATGGCAGCCCTGCATCACATAGCGCAGGGGAGGCGGACAGATTCCAAGAAGCCCTGTACATGGCAAACTCTGTATCAAATCATCTGTCCATGCATCCATTCATCATTCCCTCATCCCGTAATGAAAACGCCTGTTTCCATACTCACATAACATGTGAAATTTCCATTGAGTCTGTGCGTTATGCAGCCTGCAAAATCCACTGTGCCCCAGCCCGTAATTCCAGTGTTGTGAAGTAACATGTATTTGGGAACGTCCGGCCTCATCGTCCACTTCGCCATTGCGCATCCCAAACTATTCATATCAATCATTGCATCCTCGCCATGGCCCCTGTCCCAAGGACATTGAACAATAGAACGTTATATTTGCAGTCAGACCTGTGGGCATCTCCTCGCCGCTAGCTGAAAACCGAAAGCGCCGCCCTTCGAATTCCTCATTTGCAACATCACGTCGAAAAGGCATCTGTGGCCGCTTGAAATCACAAATTAATCCATCTAGTGCGGCTGTGTGTGAAAATGGCAACTGCCTTCACTCACAAATGGGACGCCCCGCCCGTCGTTGAACCTCGGTACAGTGATGCATGAGGGTCCACCGTTACTCGAGTACTACGTTCCACTGACCCTTCACAAGTCTGTTCGCGACTGCAAAGATAGTATGTGAAACAATGGGACCATAGCCGAATGAACATATCAACCAATGTTACACTGCCATCGGGTACAAATACATGATTGTAATAGCAAGATGCCATTCGTCGAATTGCAGCGTTGTGTGCGGGACGTGCTCGCCCAAAGGGGAGAGCAGCTTGCACAGGTGGAATGAATCACCACAGGTGGAGGCCATACAGCCTGAAAACACATAAATTGCACACCCAGTCTCCTCCCACAACCACTCCGAAATGCTACCGGCAGGACTAGCTATGTTGGCCCTGGGGGACCTGATAGCACTGCAAGTACTCCAACTTCAAGAAGAAGACGAACACCAACTACAACCGGCCGCACGGAGGAGACGCAGGAGGAGGAGGAGGGCAAGGCAGGGCCAGCAAGGGCCGCCAGCACAGCCACTACCACCACGCAGGCAGCCCGCAATCCCACGCCTCCGAGCACATCCGTTCAACCTCACTGATGAGCAGATCCACACCCTCTACCGTTTGGACCGGGACACCATAACCGCCATTGTGGACATGACACAGGCTGACCTTGTCAGCATGATAGATAGCCCAACCGCCATCCCACCCCTACTGAAGGTGGTGTCTGTACTCCACTTCCTGGCCACAGGCACCTACCAGCACACAGTCGGACAGTTGCATGGCATTTCACAGCCACTGTTCTCACGGACACTATTGCAAGTGCTCGATGCCCTCCTGCAGCACGCAGACGACTACATCTCTCTACCACGCTCGGAGCAGGAAATTACCAACACAAAAGTGGGATTCCATGCACTTGCCGGCATACCGGGTTGCATTGGTGCCATCGACTGCACCCATGTGGAATTGGTCGTCCCACATGCCATGGAGGCCCAGTACCGCAACCGGAAACAATTTCATTCTCTGAATGTACAAATGGTGTGTGACTCCAACAGGATCATTACACATTGTCGTGCCCGAGTCCCTGGATCAACCCATGATTCTATGGTCTTGAGGAACTCTACAATACCACGCTACATGGAGCGACACGCAGGGAACAGATCCTGGCTACTCGGTGAGTCTCATTTCATGCATGATGATGTGGGGTATGTGATGCGGCAATGACCTGGCAGGAAGGGGGGGGGTGCGTACGTAGCAATGGCATTCCACATAATTCGTTTATCGTCCACATACAGGTGATGCCGGATATCCACTGAAGAGATGGCTCCTCACACCAGTCCGGAACCCACGGGACCAGCATGAGGAGGACTACAACCATGCCCACTCACGTACCCGTGTAGTCATAGAACAGGCATTCGGCCTACTGAAGACTCGTTTCCGGTGCCTCAGCAGGTCTGGCGGGGCACTCCTGTACCGCCATGTGAAGGTTGCGAAGATGGTGATGGCATGTGTCATGCTACACAACATGTGCGTACGTAGAAATGTGCCCATGCCCCCTGACGCAGAACTGCAAGCACCTGAAGATGGTCATGATGAGGGTGGGGATGTGGCAGCACCTCAAGGAGTCTGCGAGGCACAGGAGGGCCGTGACATTCGTCAGCATCTCATAGATGCATGCTTCTAGCACTCATGCCTGGTGGCTGATACATGGACACGGGACTCGTGGCACTGTGTGTGTCTGGTACATGCACAATATGGACTGTACGCCTATAATGGCCTCGTACACAAAGATCAATGTCCACACATCTCATTGGTTGATCGTGCATTGTTTATGGCATATGTGATATCATGTTAAACACCCTATCGACCCGCCACCCAAGTGAGCCCAACACCCCCCCTCCACCCTCCTACCTCCCCCCCGAACACCAGTGTCCAGAGATGCTCATTGTCAGTGGGCAGTCGCTATTGCAAGCCCCCTCTGCGGGTATCAGGGGCACCCCTGCCTGTGGAGCGCAGGTTCCTCCCAGATCTACGTTGGGGGCTGCCCTGGACGGAACTTGCAACGGATGATGTCTCTGCCTGCTCACGTCCATGCATGTCCCTAAGGGTTTGTGAGAGCTCAGTGAGCACACGGCGCACTGCGGCAAGTTCGGCACATACGTCTTTGGACGTCGCATGCAGTTCCCCCCTCAGGCTCTCGGTGCTTCTCTCCATTTGGACTCTCAGGCTCTCGGTGCTACTCTCCATTTGGACTCTCAGGCACTCGGTGCTACTCTCCATTTGTGCCCTTAGTGTCTCTGTACTTCTCTCCATTTCTGCCCTAAGTGTCTCAGTTGATGTTTCTATGTCTGCCTTAGTGCCCCCACATTCATCGGCATGGTCCTTGAGGAGCGTGGCCAGTTGCTGCTGTTGCACGATTAACTGGTCGAGGGACTGTTGCCTCTGCTGGGCCATGGCCATTTGCGGTGGTGTCACAGAGTGGCTGTTCGCCTCATGTTGCCCTGCCACAGGGCTTGTGGGGGATGGCCAGTCGTCGTCTTGTGGGTGCCCCTGCGTGGTATCCTCATGGTGTACGGGATGGAACAGACAGGGGGATTGGGACAGGTCATGGATGGATCTGACTTCGACATCCCCGTTTTCTGTGTCGGAGCATGCTGCCATTAATGCAGTGTCACCTATGGTGCTGCTGCCACCAGAAGCAGTGCCTACTGTGGCATCCATTGGGGGGACCTGTGGTGGTGGTGGTGTGGGCATGCTGGCTGCTGGGGTGCCTGTTGGAGTTCCCTCCTCTGTGCTGCCACTTGATTTGTGCTGCTGCCGTGTCTTGATGCGTGCAGCTGAGGTGGAGGGTCTTTGGCCGTTGGTCTTGGCCCTCTTTGCAGGTGTGCTGGTAGGGGTGTCCTGGAGCACGTCGTTTGGATCGGACCCTGTGGTGGAGTAAGGGAGGGCGTGCGTTATTAATGGGTCTGTGGGAATTGGAATGGCAATGTATCACATGCATTGGGGTGGTACCTGAGGGTGATTTGGGTCGGGGCCTTGGAGGTGGTTTCATTTGTGTGTGGAGTGAGGGTGCAGTTGTTTGGCAGCCTGCAGTTAGGGTGTGCCTGCTGCACGTGTAGAGGGTGTTTTTAGGATTTTTAATTATTTATGTATTTGATGTGAGTTTTGAAGTGTGCTATCAGGCCTATGTATGTGGACGTTCTCCTGGACATGTGTTACTGTTGCACTATGTGGGCACGTGGTACTTCACATGATTGGACATTGTGGTTTTGGCATTGTTTTATTTGGGCCACCTACCTGATTCTTCGGATGTCTGCACTCCTTTCTCCATCCCTCCGACTCCCTCTATGCTCTCCATTCCTATGGTGGAGGCACAGATTTCTTCCCAGGGGGTCAACTTGATGGGTGATTCCGATCCTCCCCCGGTGGCTGTGGCAATGTTGCGGTTGGCAGAAAGTATGCTACGGACGTGTATCCGCAGGTCGTCCCATCGCTTTCTGCATTGCTGTGGGTTGCGGGGTGCGGTCCCCACCGCACTTACCCGCTGTGCCACCAGGGCCCATATGGCCTTCTTGTTCGCAAGTGCTGTCCTGGTCATTTGCGTGGAGAAGACGGCGGCTGCATTCTCCTGGAGGGTCTCTGTGAGTACGGTGAGTTCCTCACGGAGAAGTGGACCTGCCGCTTGCGGTCGCACGCTTTCTTCGCTACTTTTCCCATTTTTCTTGGTTTCACTAGGGTGGATGACGGGTTGGGATGTGTCTCAGGGTAGTATTTTTAATGGTTGTGTGGATTTAGTGGTTTTATAGGTGTACGGCGTGATGTTTCCCGTTCCGGGACCATGCTTTTACTTCCGTTTCCGTATATTTACGGTCACCGTACTTTCCGGTTGGCGCTCACTGCGGTGTCCGCTAAGATGGGTGGCGGTATTGCACCTAGGGCGCCGTACGGCGGCGGTGTGGGCCGTTTTGGGGTCATTTCCGCCATCGCGGACTTTGCACTTCCGCCATGGCGTGGTGCTCGTGCCCGATGGGTCAGAATGAGCCGCACTTTGCTCCATCGTGCAATGGCGGAAACGCTATTTACGCTGTGGCGGTCCGGTCAGTCACTTTCCGCCAGGGTCGTAATGAAGGCCATTGACTCTTGGGCAAAGAAAGTATTTTCTGCTCGCAGAATGGCTCTGCTAATTCTACAATTGCCCTTGCAAAGTTCACATTCACCCTGTAAGACTGCATAGCGATGGCGGCTGATCACATCACTGAAGGTGAGGAAAGAGATGGCTTCATGAAACTGATAACGGGTGGCAAGGAGGCCATGTGTAAGTCTCTGTAATCAGGTCTGGACACTGCTGACAGCAAAAGAAGGGCCATGGTGGCAAGCACTGTCATACGCAGATTTGCGTGGTTGAGGAAGTCCGGATTTGCACCTGATGTACAACCCAGACTCCTTAACATTCCATCTGACGGCTCCCATTTATTTGGTAATAAGGCTGACGAAAGCCTTGAAAACCTGCAGACCTCAAATGCGGCAACCAAGTCCTTAGGTGCCGCCATCAGGTAGCCACAACCTTTTTAGCCCAGCAGATCATCTTGGAGGGGTAGGTCCTTAAGCTTCTACTTCTCAGTTGGAAGAGCAAGACGACAGGCTGGTCAAAGAGGACAAAGAAGATTCCCTTGTGATGGATGAGGGAGATTTGCAAAGCCCGCCCAAGCAGTGCCCTCTTTACAATCAGCCACTGCTTCAGCCGCCTCAAAACCACTCTGAGGTCTTGACTCACGACAACCCGATGGGAGGCAGGTTATCACAGCAACTGAAAGAATGGCAAGGTATTACTTTGGATGCATGGGCACTGGAAAAAGTAGCCCAGGGTTCCTGCCTCCCCTTTATACAAAGACCTTGGGATCATCCACCGGAAGCCATTCGCTAAATGTTTCAGGTCCATTCCTGTTGTAGGGAATTTTTTTGACCCTGCTAGAGAAAGGTGCTATAGAACCAGTACCTGTGATAGAGAGGAACAGAATATGGTATTCTCCCTATTTTCAAATCCCCAAGAAGGACAGAGGACTGAGACCTATCTCAGGAAGGACAAGTTCAAGATGGCCACACCTTCTCAGATCCTTCAGTCCTTCCAGCTCCAGAATTGGCTGGTGCCGTTGGATCTTCATGATGCTTACTTTCATGTGCTAATCCATCACAAGCACATGAAGTACCTGACATTCGCCATTGGCGGTTCTCATTATCAGTTTTGAGTTCTGCCATTCAGTCTGACCTCTGTTGAAGAGGGAAGGACAGAATATGCCCCCCATCCTGGAAGACCCTCCAACCGGAAGAAGCCCCAAAGACAATATGGCTGCCGATCATACGAGCTCACACCAATCCCCACTCCTCCCACGATGGACACCTACCACAAGAAATATCCTCTTAGCTGACCCTACAACCCAGGAGCAGTGTGAACACTTCCCAAAGTAGATGAAGACGCCCAAGAGTCAACCGGAGACAGCTACATGGACAGAATCGACTAAAGTACTGAGAAGCCATGCCTCAAGTCATTAGAGACACCAAGATGACATAGCAGCATCAGACTTGAAGCACACGTGCTATCCGCACATTCGGGACACTCACACACCCAACTACACAAAGAATGCATGCGTACAGTTCTATGAGCTAGAGGACAGTGACATATACATACTGTCTGCACGTTTATTATTTTGCCATTAGCTTGCCGCAGCAGCACAGAAACGCAAGAAGCAGGAACACCATGTGTGAATGCTTGCAGATGCTTACATGCAAATAACCCCATGGAATGGCAGGAGCACATGAGGGACCTGACAGGGCCATAACACACTAACCTATGGACACTATGGAAGGCACACACAGTAGAAGCCAGACCATGGCTTAGGAACTCATAGTAGGCCACCACTGTCTTAGAAATCCTGAAGCCACACAGAGTGCTGTGCCAGCACAACTACCGCATCTGGAGCGAAGCCACTGCCAATGTTGCAGGGTCGCAAGGAAAATTCTTCACCCTGAACTAAAGTAACACCAATGGCAGAAGAGTCTAATTCCTTGTAAATACAGAACAAATCGGAGCTGCAGAGCTCACAAACGCGGTCTGCAAACACGTGATCCAGCTGAGCTGATGAGGAGCCAAGATTTGGTGGCTGTGAAGAGCAACCATCTCACGGACCAGACAATGGTCGCAACAAAATTGTTACACTCAAGCTACTGCCATGCGATAGGAAGGGAGCACTCTCACGGCAGTGATGGACCACACACGGTTATGCCGCAGACACATAGTTGCATATCACAGACACATAGTTGCACATAGCACCGTGAACATGTGCATTATGAGCTGGGTATTGATTTTATCCCAGGCCTGGGGGCTCACGGCTCAGCCAATCACAAATCATGGCCCTAGGAGTGAGTAGCTGGGGTCACTGACCAATCATTAGGTCTGCACACTGTAACAATTAGTAAGTAGCAATTTTCGGGGATAGTCCAGGCCTGACACCTGACATTGCCTCGTCCAATCAACTAACCTCTGTATGGGCTCCTATAGGGGAACTACCACTCAATAGCCAACCCAGAGTGGAGTTAGGTTTTCTGGAGAAGGGCCTAGAGTGTGACGAAGTTGCGCTGCAATTCATCACCAAAACTGGCCAGTGAGCCAGAAGTCAATGAGACGTGCCTGGACTCACATCTGTGCTTTTGATCCCTGTGGTTTGTTGGCTGTAATAAACCCCAGTTGAACTTGCTACTTGTCTGGACCTTGTGTTCTTTGGGATGGGAAGGAGTTAGGCCTTCCATGAGTTCGGCATTCCGTGAACTACTAGCAAACCACTCTGCTTGCCTGCGAGTAACCTCCTAACAAGTTGGTAGCAGAGCTGATAGTTTGTAGCATCAGCCGGCCAGAAGCTGCGTCCTTCGCCGACTGACCTGAAGGGCTGCAGGACCTCTGCACGAATTACGAGCACTAACCAGAGAAAGGTAATCAGGAGTCATTTTGTGAATTATCCCACCCTCGATCGGCAGAGATCCCAAAGCAGACCAGAAGGGCAAGGTGAGCGGGCATTATAACCATTAAGTGCCACAAGGACCATATAAATTAGGGGAGGTTTCCCATGGCAATGAAGGGAACCATCGCAGTGCTGGACCTGCCAGCTAGGACACATCTCCTGCGCATGCAGGAATAGGGGGATGCAACAAGGATGGGGAGACCAGGGGCAGCAGGGCTACCAAGGAGGACAGGATGGCTACTACTCCAAGATCTGCAGCAACAAGGACAGTTGCAGAACACCCAACAACAGGTACCACATCCAGTGCACACACAGCCTCAGGCTGTACCCATAACACAACCCTTAACAGCACCCTAACAACTAGCACAAAAAAATGACAGCACCACTACCCACATATTTGCAAGCAGCACAACAGCTAACACAAATACAGCACCGTCACTCCCCAGCACCCATGGACACAATGGCAACAGTACCGGTCCAAAGAGTGGGAGGGGCCACCATCGTGGGGAACAACCCTTACACCGGGAACCGATTATCATTGTACCCTCAATAGGACAGCCCACAGACGAACTTGTTGTGTCCCAATTGTCAGTCACACCCAGTCGTGCGGAGGAACCTCACATAAGGATGGCAATAAAACTTTTTCCTTTCTTGTTGACACTGAGGCGGCTACATCAAGTATTCGGGAAGGTACATTTGTGTTGTCAGGTGATGCCATCAACACTCGAGGATTCTCTGGGGCTTGAGAAGTGGTTCCTTTGACTGATAACATCTCCCTATCTATAGGAGATCACGACATATCTTTACCCTTGCTTTACTACAAACAAGCACCTGTGAACATATTGGGACGCGACATAATGAGCAGACTAACCATGACCATCTCATTCACAGACAAGGGCATAGTATGCTCCACACCAGGGATACACATGCTTACTGCAAGGCAGATTGTTTAAGCATATTGTGGGAACACAGTACAGATGGGGGGCCATCAGACCCTGAGATGTTCCAGTACGGGACAGATGTGGCCCTCGCATGGATGCCAGTGATAGCAGCGAAGTTATGGAGAATGCCAGGTGAGTACCTGTTCAGACCAGAGATACCACTGGATGAGAAGGAGGGAACAATTTTGTCTATAGACATCAAGGCAGTTGTGGCAAGGGAGGATTGGATTGCAGTGCATGCAACTGATGACCACGGGAAAGCATGGAGGGCAATAATTGTAGTTGCAGATGGATGCAGGCTAAAACAGGTAACGGATGAGGAATTGTTCTCAGAAGAAAGAGAAGAGACAGAGATGATGTTGGAAATGAGTGTGAGGTTTTGGCTACACATCACATACAGAGAGGTGGCACAGAAAATGGCAATGGCACTAGAAGCTCTCCCACCATTCTGGGAGGAAGATTTGGCCAAAGTAACCAACATATTTTGGACCACAAGTCACTATGATGTAGGGTACATAAAAATCATAGGGGGTGGTGAAGCTCAAGTTAAAACCTGGAGCGATACTGCTACGGGTGAAGCAATACCCCTGACCGAAGAAGCAGATGAGGGTATTTCTTTATTTAGTTTTATTTATTCGCATTTGTATAGCGCACTTGCAGCACATGGGCATCGAGGCGCTGTTACAAGTAAATGTTGGATTCTTAATTCAGCGGTTATGCAGGTGACCAGAGGTTTTATGGCTACACATCTACAGGCATAGTTACAGGTGAAGCATGATATTCATAGTACAGTTACAGAATGCAGTCAGGTACGTTTCATACAAAGAGCTTGGTTTTAATAGCTTTGCGGAAGGCTTGGTGGGATTCAATCATTCTTATGTGCGGTGGCAGTGCGTTCCAGTGTGTGGCGGCCCGTGTGGAAAAGCTGGCGCCCCCGGCACGCACCTTGCGTGTTTTGGGCGTGACAATCATGTTGGAGTAGCACATTCTTAATGGTCTGGTGGCAGAATGCTTGGTGATTCTTTGGGTCAAGTAGGGTGGAGCAAGTTCATGGAGGCATTTGTGGGTGAGGGCGAGTGTTTTAGAAAACAATCCTCTCTTTCACTGGGAGCCAGTGTGCCTGTCTTCTGACTTCGGAGATGTGGTCTTTTCTCGCGGTACCTGTGGCCGCCCTCAGTGCATTATTTTGAACTAGCTGAAGTTTGGCCAGGTTTTTATTGGAGGTCCCAACGAGCAGGGTATTACAGTAGTCTAGCCTGGATCCAATTATTGCCCTGGCAATGGTGAGGCAATTCTGGCATGACAGGAAAGGTCTGGCAGCGTTGAGGACTTTAGAGTAGTAGGCTGAGGAGGAGGCGATGGCATTGACCTGTCTATCCATTGACAGGTGCGAGTCTAGGTAGACTCCAAGTGTCTTCACGTGATTGGAGACCTTGATGGGAATGTTGTCAATCGTGAAGGAGGCGTGCTGTTCACCGAGGTTCCCCAGGGTGGAGTGTGCCCCTATGAGGAGGAGTTCGGTTTTTTCACTATTGAGGCATAGCCAGTTATCTGCCATCCATGATTGGATAGTGGAGTAGATGGTGGTTAGTGTTTTTGTATCCGCCAGGTAGTCACCTGTGAGTGGGATGAGAACCTGTGTGTCATCCGCATAGTTCGTATACGAGATGCCCAGGGAATCAAGGATGCTGAACAGGGGCCTCATGAAGAGGTTGTATAGCGTGGGCGCGATACACGAGCCCTGAGGCACACTGCAAGTGATGTGGCTAGGGGTGGCACAAGCTGAGTCAGAGAAGACTTTCATTGCCCTTTCTTGGAGGAAGGAGGTAATCCATTCACAGGCTTTGGGGGAGAAGTTAGCTTGGGTGGCTAGATGGTGGCACAAGGTGTTGTGGTCCACCAAGACAAAAGCGGCGGATAGATCCAGGAGCAGAAGGAGAGCAGGTTTCCCTGCATCTCTTAGATCGTCCATTTTATTCTTTAAGTCCAGGAGAGCCGTTTCGGTACCGTGTCGTGGGCGGAAGCCAGATTGCCGCAGGCCGAGGAGACGGTTTTCTTCAAGGAACTTTTGGACTTGCAGGTAAGCTGCTTTGTCCAAAATTTTCAGCAGGAAGGGTACAGTGGTGATGGGTGTATAGTTCCCCGGGATCGTCCAGCGAGGGTTTTTTGAGAAGTGGGCGTACCCAGGCCTCCTTAAGTCCAGTTGGAACATGGCCAGACTGGAAGGATGAGTTAATGAATGCTGAAAGGAATGGTGCTAGGATCTGTGCTGAGTCTTTAATGGGACTAGCTGGACAGGCATCATCTCCCTTACAGTTGGAGGGTTTGATGGACTTGAGGAGGGCGATAACCTTGTGCTCAGTGATATCTTTGAAGTCAAATGGTGGAGAGGGATTGGTGATGGAGGGTGTGGTAGTTTGGCTATGCAGGTTAGCTATGAGGCGAGAGAGGGCTTTTTGATGGCCACGAATTTTAGTTTGAAGGGTGTTAATCTTATCTAGCATTGCGGATTGAATACTATTGCACCAGTTATCATCTTTGATGAGAGAGGGAGGAGGAGTGTATGGTTTTTCCAATTCCCTAAATATGGTGAAGATTTCCTTTGACCCTGATTTGGCGTCATAAATCCTGGCTTTGAAGGAGGCAGCTTTGGCTAGGGTGATGTTGGTTTTGTAGGATTTTGAGATGGCTTTGAATGCATTTTTGGTGGTTTCAGATGGGTTGGCTTTCCACGTGGAGAGGGCAGTCCTCTTCTGCGCGCGTTGTTCAAGGAGTTCTTTGGAAAACCATGAATTAGCGTGTTTGGTTTTCTTGGCTTTTTTGAGGGTCAGTGGCGCAACGGCGTCAACTGCTTGGGTGATGACTTCTTTGAAAGTGTTGGCTAGGGTTTCTGGGTTGTTGGAGAATGGGGCCTGCAAAGCCGGGTTGCGTAGGTAGGGTGCTAAATTCTCAACTGTGAGCTGGCGGGAGCTCCTTGCAAAAGTAGCTGGGCACGGGGCGGGAGGTGAGATGGTCTCTTTTTTGGTGCGAAGGTTGAATTGGATGTAATGGCGGTCAGACCATGGGATTGGAGTGTTGTCAGTGACAAGTAAGGAGCAGTTATGGTGACTGATCCAGTCGAGGGTGCGCCCTTTGATGTGGGTGGAGTCAGAATTGGATTGCGCGAAGCCCAAGGTGGATAGGGCATTCTTGAGGGTTTTGGCATGGGAGTCCTTAGGGTCGTTGAGCCCTAGGTTGAGGTCGCCCAGGAGTATGACCTGGGAAGTATTTTTGATGTTATTGGATAGTGCGAAGATGAGGGTGTCATGGAAGTCAGTGCAGAGACCAGGAGGTCTGAAGACAATGTGCATGGTTATGGTGCAATTAGGGGAAACATTAATTTTGAGTGGGAGGTAGTCACTATTGTGGTCAAGTTGCCCTGATGGCAAAGGTTTCCCTAGCGATGAGGGCCACGCCACCACCTCTCTGAGAGGTGCAGTCTTTCCTGAATATGGAGTACCCAGAAGGAATAGCCAGAGATAGTGCTGGGCCTGAACTTTCGTTGAGCCAGGTTTCTGTATGCAACGATCAATTCCCTCATTGAGAGAGGCATCCTGGTACCATCAGAATCTCCATGCAACACCACAGTGTACTCCATATGCAAGGCAAACGGGGGGTCATGATGTTGTAATACAAGATTTACGTCCTCCTAATCACATTGTGGAGGCAGAGTATCCGGTAGCAGCCAAACCTGCAACAATTTTGTGTGGCATTCCAGCAGAAGCCACCAGATCGATCTCAAAAACGCATTCTTCTCAGTACCACTACACCCAGGCACACAAGATCTGACAAGCTTTATGTACAGCAACTAGAAGTGGAAGCACACTAGACTGCCACAAGGGTACTGTGAGTCACCATCTATCTTTAACAGAGTAATCCAGATGGATTTGGGGAACATCCAGACAGAGAGCATAGTCTTATACTATGTAGATGATATCCTCATTTGCAGCAAGACAGATGAAGAGTGCAGGACAGACCCAGTACGCATGCTCACGGTACTAGCAGATAAAGGGTACAAGGTAGACAATGCCAAACTCCAGTACTGTCAAAAGGAAGTACTGTACATTGGACAGCTAATATCCAAAGACGGTAGGTACATTGCCCCAAAGAGAGCCCAGACAATACACAACACACCACAACCTAAAACAGTGAGGGAGCTTCAGCAGTTCCACGGCCTGTGCAACTATTGCAGAGCATGGGTTTTTGACTACAGTACAAACACAGGGCCACGTCTAACTGCCCTTAAGGAAGCACATAGGGGAGCAAAACCATTAGTGTGGACACGAGAAATGACTGATGCATTCAACGAGCTGAAGGAAGCAATATGCACAGCTCCAGGGTTAGGGACCCCAGACTATAAAAAGATAATTGTTCCTGTTTTCAAACACTGACAGTGTATTAATGAAAGCAGTACTGACACAGAAAACAAGCATGGGCCATACGCCAATTTCTTACTACAGTGGACAACTTGACCCAGAAATGAAAGGACACTATCCGTGCAAACAATCATTAGCTGCTGCAGACTTCACAGTGGAACGTGCTTCAACAATAACAATGGGGTGCACAACCACCCTTTATGTGGAACACGCCCTGTTTGCGATACTGCACAAGCCAAAGAGCACCTTGACAACACAGAGAGCATCAGGTTATGAGATAATACTATCAAAAGCAGAATTGTAGATAAGATCCAAAACTGTAAATCCAGCTTTATTTATGGCAGACATCTATCAACCAGGAGATTGGGGTCATGATTGTACCAAAAATATAGAGCCATTCATTGAAACATGCCAGGTGGAGGAAGATGCACTTGAGGGCGAGAGGTACTATACATTGATGGGTCTTCAACCATCGACCAAAGAGATGGGATCAGGAGGACTGGGGCTGCTGTAGTAAGATCGAAGTAAGATTGAATTATGGTTTTGTCCAAACCTAAATGAACATGTGGCCAATTTTATCAGTAACTGTTTAACGTGCCAGCAGTTCACTGCTGGACGCACCCTGAGAGTTGTGAGAGGAGCCATGCCTAGACCTGAAGGCCCATTCCTACATCTACATGTTGACTACGTAGACATGATGCAAGTATGTCAAGGATACCGCTACATGATAGTGGCTGCCTGCCCATTTTTCAGATGGATAGAGGCTGGACCCTGTTTGCATGCCGACGCCCTCCAAGCTGCTAAATTTCTGGTCCGCGAAGTATTCCCAAGATGGGGCGTGTGTGAAGTTCTGAGGTCTGAGCAGAAAACAGGTTCCACAATATAGCTACCCAGCTTTCACACATCCAGGTCGCAGGTGTCCACACATAGAGAGTATAGAGGTCTGTCTTATACTATTTCAACAAACATACAGGGTACAGTGAAAAAATCATATTTTAATTGTTAAACACATATTATTACAACATGATAAAAAAAATATAAAACACAGGCATTGTGTCCGACTAACAAAAATTCTGTGCAGCTCATATGTCTATCTCAATAGGTTATTCATTACTGAATAGAAAGACAGGAGATGGGGTAAGTACTGAAAAGTGAGAGGTATATTTGCAGCCAAATATGCACTTGATAACCCTCTCTATCTTCATCTTAGTCTTGTTTTTTTTTATCTTAGACTTGTCTATACCTAATCGTGTTTCTGGATCCATGAGCCACAGCATGCCCATGAGAAGATCATATTTGCATGCTCCCTCTGAACTGTCTTCAGGACACTTCTTGTTGGTAGTACGTAATTTACTTATACGTGTCTTGGAACGCGTGATGGCATATGTGTCAAGTACTATAAAAAATCAATAAAATGTCGGAGTTAAAACCAATATGAATACCCCTGTAATATCTATATTACCTCTGATGTGGATTTGTACCACTGATCTTCAATTTCTTTGTAATGTGTGAAGTTGAATTCCCTGGATCACATATTCATACAACTATCTGCTGAGTGGCTCCTGGGGCACACTATGGGGAGAATCAAAAAGCCACTATTAACCTTTTCCATGCTTATGCATTTTATTACAGAAAGTACCAAACATGGGAGGTAATAGGCACCAATCATGTTTCATAGTTGCCGGTTTCGGCCACTATATTTCCATTTTTTCATACTGTGATGAACACTGATATGCCATTTGTGAAGACGTCACACCATCACAGAGTTGTTAGTTCATATACATACATCTATGGATTTAGTTAAACTGGGTTGGCTAGTGTGTACAGATTTTTAGCTGATTACCTTAGCCGATGTGTGTTCACCCAGCCCAGCTGAGTATTCCACTTGAAGTTATGCTGCAATACATCAGGTTTCACACTTGTTGTTTCGTGCGCGAATCAGGTCTTCCCACCCTTCACATGTAACAGATCAAACACAAGGGGAAAATCTATTACATGTGCCGGACCGACATTTCTCAAATTACTTTAGATGTCATTGGGTAACCAACAGATTGAGTTTAAAAAAATGTTTAATTAGTGACGTACATCATCCAGATTCAATAATTACCTAGACTTATTACTGGTTGCGATCGATGGATGTTTGTGGGATCCCAGCTACATTCTGTCAAATCCCATCAGTGATTCAAGCTCTGAACGTGTCTTGCCATATGTACTTGCTATTGCTGCTTGCATCGAGTGATTCTGTGAAAAGTGTGTGAGCATGGAGTAAGTTTCACTGTCATATTTTATTGACCATATCATTTCGGCTTGCTAACGAAATGCATTTGTAGCACTTACTTAAAAGTAAATCTCTGTCATGATCACGGTAGCCGTATCTCGCAGGGAACAGCCATGTGATTGTTTAGCACATGATTTATAGTTGATACACCAATGTTGCGCTGCTATTCAATGATGCTCAATGGTAGTAAAAGCGGACGCCATGTTGGGTGTGCTAATTTTATTTGTATTAACCGCCCGATGTTTAAAAAGTGTTGATCAGGCATCCAGAGCCTTTTTTTTGATGATTTATCGTTCCAACTTATGAGCGTATCTTGGCATGATGTCCCTTTTTCCTCTTTTAAGGGCTATTTCACATCTAGTATTTCCGAAATGTGGGCATCGCCTTTAATCCGAGTACCACGTTTCTATTTGTCTTAGTGCTATGTTTTTGAGTGCGACCCATTTACCTACAGTGACAGCTTCTTTTGTCTTGTCAATAAGCACTCTCTATTCAACTGCTTGTATTCATCAAGATCACATCCTTGTTCTTTTATGGACCACATTTTTTTATGTGTATTTAGCGAATGTACCCAACTGCGCATATGGCCAATGTCTATTGCATACATCTGTATAGCCAATTCAAGGTTAATGGTTGAACAGATTCCATTCGATCGCGATGTTAAGACCTTTCTTGACAGAATTCAGATGAAAGATCCATTTCTGTTCCAGCTTTCTTAGAGTCAGATCTCCATCACCTCCATGAGGGTGGGCTTGAACAGTTTGTATAATAAGCCAGTGTGTGTCCTCGTGGCTGTGTTTTGCTTTTTTGAAATGTGCCACAAGAGGCTTATCCGCCACTGCACTTTTAATGCATGAACGGTGCTCACGTATCCTTTGACGTGCTGGTCTTTTTGTTTTACCAATATAAAGCAACCCAGACGTGTACTTTCTACCATATATGGCCCACTTTGTCTGACAGTTCGTGAATGTTTTTAACTGCCACATACAACCGTTTAGGTCTACTTCTTTGATGTTACTCATGAGATGAAACACTGAGCAGTTGTCACACTTAAAGAGTGGTTTGGGCAGGTTGTTTATCTTTTGTTAGTGCGAATATGTGTACTCGTTTGTCTCTCAGGTTAGACATTCTCTTAAATGCAAAAACAAGGTTTATTTATGTTAAAGTCCTCAGTGTGGATAATCCCCCAATTTTTCAGGATGCTTTTGCGTAAATCATTGCTAAGGGGAGAAAAAGAGGTTACAAATGTGATCTTATCATCCTTAATTTTTGTCTGTTTAGTCAGGCAGTTCTCCCTGCTTACATGGCGGGCCTGTTTAAATGACCTTCTGATCGGATGGGCGGGATATCCCCGTTCTTTTAACCTAGTGGTCGATTGTTTACTATTAGCCTCATAGTCCTCCATGGTGCTGCAATTCCATCTAATATGTAAAAACTGCCTAAAAGGCAAATTCTCATGTAAACTCTGTGGGTGGAAGCTATCAAATGACAACAGCGTATTCTTGTCAGTTGTTTTTTTTTTTAAAGAGAGTAGTCCCAAGTCGGTTATTATCAGACCTATAAATCTCCAGGTTGAGAAAGGCAATCTTCTCTTCATTTATGGCATTGTGAAAGTGATAGATGGTTCCTGCATATTTAGCCATTCTAAAAATGACGTTAACGTGTCTGTTCCACCGCCCCAGAGCACGAAGACATCATCTATATACGGATGACACAATTTTATCTGATCTTTGAAGGGATTATTGTCGGCATATATGGATCTGCTCTCAGAATCATTCAGAAACAAATTAGCCAGGTCTGGGGCAAATGTGGCACCCATACTTGTTCCATGCTGTTGCTGATAATAAGTTACTTCAAAGAGGAAAAGTTGTTAGTCAAGGCCAATCTAATACATTCAGCGATGAAATCAGAGGGGACCGTTTGATTTGCTCTTTTTTCTGAGTAAGTATGCATGAGCTGAATGCATCTCATCTGTGGAATACTGATGTACATAGACTCCACATCTAACGTTACCAGAACGTCTCCTGCATGAATCTCAAGATCATCCAAGATTCTGATCATACACGTCGTATCCTGTACATAGGATCTCATCTTTTTCACAAATGGTCTCAAAAAAGTGTCAGTATGCATGAATGAGGGTTCAAGCACTAAACCAATTGCTGACACAATAGGGCGCGCCAGAGGTCTAGTTGCATGTTTGTTCACCTTTGGGAGACAGTAAAATGCTGGAGAAACCGGGTTATGTTTCACCAAAAAGGACTTCTCGTCCTCGTCAATCCAGGATCGCGGTAGTTGGATTGCCGTCTAGGATTTTATAGAACTTCCAGTCATCTAATTGTTTTTTAACCTCTCTTTCATAGGGGGACGTAGCCCAAAGGACAATACCTCCCCCTTTGTCAGCTGGTTTAATCAGGAAAGAGGTGTTAGCTTCTAGATTTTTCAATGCACCTCTTTCAGCTTTTGATAGATTGTCCTTAAAGTGGTTTTTAGTACTAAACAGATGATTAACCTCTCTAAGTAAATATTTTCTAAAGCAATAATTTCAGGTGAGACCATTGCAGACAGAGGGGTAAAAACCAAAGGGCGTGTCTACCGTATGTGATTGTACTAGCTGGGTCTTGTTCCTGTTCATCACAGAAAAAGTATTTCAATCTTAGTATGCAAAAAAGATTACGCACCTCAACAGCCCCCATTAAAAAATGAGGATCCCCCTGCTCTTTTTATAGTTAGGTTCTGAGGTCTGACAATGGCCCTCACTTCGCCAATGAGCTGTTCAACCACATCACTACCCTGTTAGGAATAAAACACAAATTTGCATGTGCGTGCCACCCGCAAGCAAATGGGTTGTGTGAACGTGTCAATGGACTCCTGCAGAAGCGCATTGCAAAACTCAGCAGAGCATCAAGAAAAACTGGCTTAACTGTTTGCCATTGGCACTATTCGAAATGCGCAACAAACTAGGGTCTGACCACCATGAAACGTCCCACAAGGTGCTGACAGGACGGCGCATGCACCTCCCATTGATTCCTCCAAATAGGGCACTAAAGAACTGTGAGAATGTGGCTGAAAGTCTAGGTCAGGAAATGTTCGATTATGTCACTTCACTGGTTTCTAGATACAACTGACACAGGACAGGCCAGAAGACAACGTACAAGAAGATACTAGCGACACAGAACAAGAAACTCCAAAAGATCCTGCAGCACAGATCGGTGATCTGTCCTCCTGAAAAAATGTACGAGGCGCTGGAACAGACCCCGCTTTACAGGGCCCCACATTGTTGAGGCAGTAACAGAACGAGCAGTAAGGTTGGATGGAAAGTGCATCTGGAATCATCTGCAGGACATCAAGCCCTACAAAGCATCGGCCTTGCCCAGCAGTACAACTGCAGAGATCAACAGGGCCAATGCTACAGCTACGACCCACGAGAAAGCACAGATGTCCCAAATACCCCTCAACTAGAGACTGCTGGCAACACTATAGTCAGATGTTCCCAAACCCCTTAAATCCCTACAGCAATATTGGTCCAAATAGACAACTAAAAAACTCTTCTGTCCCCTATCCAAACACATGCCCCTTGTCAAGGCTACAACTCAGCAACGTGCACAAAACAGCAGTAACACAATTGAACTTTCTCTTTTCCTCGCACATGCAGGTTATGCACATTTGACAGCTGCAACAGGATTTAACCTTTCTTCTTCTTCGCACATGCAGGGTGCGGCGACTGTGATATAAGTGTTAGAAAGATTACTTGATGTTACCCCCTATCGATCGCCCGAAGCATTTTCCAATCAATTCATCCATGTTATAAGACCCAGAAAGTTAGAGCACAATCCCCTGAGATTGACTTCCTGGTAGTATTTGGACCAAGCATACTCACTACTTGAACACAGTGCATACCCTGTCCTTCCAATGTTATGAAACTCCTCCATACAGAACATGTGGGAAGAAATCTTTGCATTGGCACTTAGTAATTACCTAGTTCACAGAGCTTAAGAGACTACTTACAATACTAATATAATAACGCCTTTTTTTCGATTTTCAGGCGGGCAACTTTATCATCTCAGCGGCTGCTCAAAAGCGACGTAAGTGGTTATCGTACATAAAGATTGTTATGATTGTTGTGTGGTTCCTATTATCCACCGGGCTCTTAGGTACTGCCTTCTGGCAGTTGTACTTTGCTATGCATGTCACTGCTGTATCCCTCACTAACACCTCCCTGACCCAATCAGCAAGGACTACCATGTCAGGTGGAAGTGAAGACACTGCTGATAAGGTAAGAAGAGGTAAACGCAGTGTTGGCACAGACATGAAGGGAGTAGACATGTATGGTTGTAGGTCAAATGGTCGAATCTAAATGGTCGACAGGACAAATGGTCGACACCAAAAGGTCGACAGGTCAAATGTCAAATGATCGAATTTTTGTTTTTGTTTTTTCACATTTTTTTTTTGGGGGGGTACCCCCTAACCCCCTTTTTTTTTTGCTAAAAACCCCTTTTTTCCCTAAACGAAAACCTAAAAAAAATATATAACTAAAAAAAAATTCGATCATTTGTCCTGTCGACCAAATTGGGTCGACCATTTGTCTGTCGACCATTAGTCTGTCGACCATTTGCCTAGACACCGACATGTATCTCACAGAACAGCACACATAACGAATAACATGTGGTACAAACACATGTCCAAAATGGGTAGGGATACAAACGGGGAGAGCTGCTATGTCTGCTCGTTAATCCCCTATGCGATGAGTGCTTCCAGAACCTTTGTAGCAACAGAAATACCCGCAGAAACAGCACAATGTCTGCTGTATCTCGCAATGTTCCAAACAAGAGGCAGATTCCAAGGGAAAACATCAACATTAAGATGGATGTCCAAAGTGACCTTTCCATACGAGAACAATTATATTAAGACGTTACCTATGCTGAACAATTACCGGCAACTCAGTGAGGGGTTGCAGTACATAACAGAGGGACAAGAGAAAGGAGAGACAAAGATGATCACACTGCAATACCTGCCATGCAAGTGGAGAGCAAAGGAAATAGGAGGAGAGCCCGGATGCTGCGAAAGGCCACAGATAATGACCTATGGACAAGTATACACAAATGATGGCTGGGAGGATGGAGTAGTTGGAAGTAAGGCAGTAACCTTACAAAAGGTGGCAGTGAATAAGGTGCAAGAAAAAATTACAGGTGCCTCAAAGAGTGGGACAGAAGCGCAAAATTAGTGACATGGGTGGACAACGAAGCTGGACCTATGCCAATAATCCCCCTTACAACACTAACATTGTGTTATCAGCACCATGGTGAGGAAGAAGTAGGAGAAAACATCGGATGCAAGAGAATAGAAACAATACCGGAAAGGGGAGCAGGAACAGCAGTACGGATGGACCATTATTGGGCTTGCGGATCCAAAGCATATGACAAACTGCCACCTAACTGGGGAGGGGTATGCTCCTTATCAGACGTCAACACACCCTCACTGGTGGTACCAAAGAAGGATGTGAAGCTTGATGACTTTCCAAAAATGGAAACAAACAAGAGAAAGAACATATCACTGCATTCGGTATTGGCTGACCAAACAGCTAATACAGCCACGAAAAAAGGACTGTGCAGAGTAAAGGGAGGAAGGAATTACTTTTCAGGAAAGTCAGAAGCAGCATTGGACGAAATACCAGCATCACACAGACTGTTTAGCAGAACTCAAATGTTCTTTACATCACTAATACCCAGAGTACAGACATACTCAAATTCCAAATGGTTACAAATAACTAGATGGGAGTTAATGGTAACTATAAACTCAACAGTGAATGGGTTCAATGCAGTAAAAGAAGAACTCAGAGCGATAAGGTTGGTGGCGCTCCAGAATAGATACATTCTATGGAAAGAGGAGTTTGCGCAAAAAATAGGAAGTTCCTGTTGCACATTCTGTCAACGATGAAGATAACGGAACTCTCTTAGACACAGTTACACAATTGGCCCAGATGCACACTAAGATGGAAGACAAAGTATGTGGAACCGGGTAAGGACAAGAGCTGGCTAGCATATCCCTGGTCATGGATGCCGTCCTGGCTGGCTGATGGACTGAAGGTGATAGTAGGAGCTCTAGCACTAGGAGCGGCATCCCTGCGTGGGATCAGGATATGTATTGGAAGGTGCAAGAAAACTGCAGAGGAGGCAGTAGGGATGCAAGTGCTAATGGAACTGGAAAATGGAGAAGCAATGGATGACATTGCCAAAGAAAGAGAGATACTAAGACAGACGATAGCAGAATCTGACATATTCTCACCTGGAATGAAGGTAGAGAATCCACGCAACCCAAAGAAGTATGTAGGAAAAAGGGTATGGTGCAAACATGAAGGTAGTGCGTCTACATGTACTGGTCATTCGAAGATCAGGTAAACTACTATGGACCCCTGTCAGGGATAACAAAGCTGTGCCGTTTAGTAGATGATAGAAGAGATTGTGGTGTTGTGGTGGACAAGTCGACCGGGGGGTACTGAAGAGGAAAAGTCAGAATATGCCCCATCCCAGAAGACCCTCCAACTGGAAGAAGCCCAAAAGACAATATGGCCACCGATCGTACGAGCTCACACCAATCCCCACTGCTCCCAGTATGGACCCCTACCACAAGAAATACTCTCTTAGCGACCCTACAACCCAGGAGCACTGCGGACACTGCCCAAAAAGTATGAAGACGCCCAAGAGTCCACAAGCGACAGCTACATGGACAGAATCGACTAAAGCACTGAGAAGCCATGCCTCAAGTTGTTAGAGACACCAAGATGACACAGCAGCATCAGCGTGCCATCCACACATTTAGGGCACTCACACACCCAACTACACGAAGAACGCAAGCGTACAGATCTATGAGCTAGAGGACAGTGACATATACATACTGTCTGCACATTTATTATTTTGTCATTAGTTTGCCACAGGAGCATACGAGGGATCTGACAGGACCATAACACACTAACCTATGGACACTATGGAAGGCATATACAGTAGAAGCCAGACCATGGCTTAGGAACTCATAGTAGGCCGCCACCATCTTACAAATCCTGAATCCACATAGAGTGCTGTGCCAGCACAACTACCACAGCTCGAGAGAAGCCGCTGCCAAGGTCGCAGTGTTGCAAGGAACATTCTTCACCCTGAACTAAAGTAACACCAACGGCAGAAGAGCCCAATTCCTGGTAAATACAGAACAAATCGGAGCTGCAGAGCTTACAAACACGGTCTCCAAACATGTGATCCAGCTGAACTGATGAGGAGCCAAGATTTGGTGGCTCGGAAGAGCAACCGTCTCACGGAACAGACAATGGTCACAACTAAATTGTTACACTTGAACTACAGCGATGCAATGGGAAGGGAGCACTCTCACGGCAATGATGATCCACACATGGTTAATGCCGCAGATACATAGTTACTTATCACAGACACATAGTTGCACATAGCACCGTGAACAGGTGCATTCCAAACTGGGAATCGATTTTATCCCAGGCCTGGGGGCTCACGGCTCAGCCAATCACAAATCATGGCCCTAGGAGTGGGTAGCTGGGGTCACTGACCAGTCATTAGGTCTGCACACTATAACAATGATTAAGTAGCCATTTTTGGGGATAGTCCAGGCCTGACATCTGACATCGCCTCGTCCAATCAACTAACCTCTATATGGGCTCCTAGGGGAACTACCACTCAATAGCCAACCCAGAGTGGAGTTAGTTTTTCTGGAGAGGGGCCCAGAGTGTGCCAAAGTTGTGATGCAATTCATCACCAAAACTGGCCTGTGAGACAGAAGTCGTTCAGATGTACCTGGACTCGCCTCTGTGCATTTGATCCCTGTGGTTTGCTGGCTGTAATAAACCCCAGTTGAACTTGATACTTGTCTGGACCTTGTGTTCTTTGGGATGGGAAAGAGTTAGGCCTTCCATGAGTTTGGCATCCGCGAACTCCTAGTAAACCACTCTACTTGCCTGGGAGTTCCCTCCTAACACCATCCCGAGGGTTTACACAAAGTTGATGCCAGTGGTGGCAGAAAGTCTCAGAAGGGGGGGGTTATTCATGTCAACCCCTTCCTGGATGATCGGTTGATCAGGGCATGTTCACCCGAACAGGCCCAGGAACATCTCAGTATCACCTGCCACTCCCTCCACAGCCTAGGCTTCTCCTTCAATTACAAGAAGTCCCACATTATTCCACCTCAAAGACTCCAGGTCATTGGAGCAGTCCTGGATGCATCCTTGGGAAAAGCCTTGCCACCCAAGATGAGGGCAGAACAGATTTTGCAGATGGTTACCAAGTTTCAGAGTACCCAGTGTATTCCGGCCTTTGACTTTTTGAGGTTGCTCGGATCATGGCATCCTGCATTTTTCTGGTGCCGGAGGATCATCTGAGAATGTGATCCCTTCAATGGGCCCTCAGGACTCAATGGTCCTAATTCTCAGGCAGGATGTCAGAATGCCTTCAGGTTCTGAGCAGATTTGTACAGTACCTTTTGTGGTGGGCCTCCGAGGACAACATTTTGAAAGGAGAACCTTTTTGGCAGCCATGGCTGGAGAAAACAGTAGTGACGAATGCCTCACTCATGGGTTAGGGAGTCCACACCAACGGTCTGACAATCAGCAGTCGTTGGTCTCCATTGGAGTCCAAACTGGACATCAACCGTTTGGAGCTGAGGGCAATCAGAGTAGCGCTGAATGCCTTTCTGCCATCTGTACGTGGAAACGATTTCCTAATAATGACAGACAACACAGTGGCCATGTACTACCTCAACAAGAGAGGAGGTGTAGGGTCACTACCACTGTGCTGAGAAGGTTCCATGTGTTAATTCCGCCTCAAAAATATCGCGATGCAAAAAATATCACCATATTTTTGCAGCGAAATTCACACATGGACCCTGCGGGGGACACCCCTGCAAACCCCTGCATCATTTTTTAATGTGCGGGGGACACCCCCGCAACCCCCGCTCCCACATGATATCCCCCCAAAAATATCACCTATGGCGAACCAAACAGCCATATCTACGGTGATATTTTTGTTGGGGATATTATGTAGTGATACCGCAGAGAAGCAATGCAGCTCTGGTCTTGGGCAATTCAAGAAGGAATCTCTCTATCGGCAGTTCATCTAGCTGGAAAGGAGAACACGGCGGCAAATGGTCTAAGCAGACAGAACACAGTCTCCCATGAGTGGGAACTAACTCAGGAGTCCTTCAAGAGATCTTCACCCTTTGGGAAACCCCTCAAGTGGATCTGTTTGTGACCAGTGCCAACCCGGAAGTGAGAACTGTTCTGCTCCAGGGAATTTCCCCCAAGAGGAGTTCTAGGACACGCGTTCGTAGTGGTCTGGGAGTTTACACTCCTGTACGCATTTCCTCCAGTCTCTGTCATTCCTCACATAATCAGGAGGTTGAGAAAGTTTGAGAAATCCATGATCCTAATTGCCCCGGTTTGGGGCAAGAGGACGTGGTACCCAGACCTTCTGGACATGTCCATCTGCCCTCTAATACGTCTTCCACAAAGAGAGGACCTTCTCTCGCAAGAGGAGGGCCGGGTTCTCCATCCAGAGGTCAAGACACTCAGCCTTCATGCCTTGTTTCTGTGAGGCTGAGATACAAGGATTGGGACCTCTCCAATGGCGTAATGGAGATTTTGCTTTCGGCCAGAAGGCCAGCAACAAAATTGTTATATCGCTGCTGTTGGAGCAAGTTCTGCAGCTGGTGTAGGGAGAAAGATGTGGACCCTTTTCAGTGTGATACACCTACGGGGTTATCATTTTTTTACTGCATTTGGCAAATCTGGGGCTCCAGACTGGAACAATCAAAGGGTTCTTGCAGTGCTTTCCTTATTCCAGCGCACCTCAGAAGAGGCATCCTACTTCAAAATACCTTTAATAACTCCTTAAGGGACTCACACATGGGTTTCCTCCTACACCTTTTCAAGTCTCAACTTGGGACCTTAATTTGGTTTTAAAGTTTTTGATGTGTGCTCCTATTGAGCAACTCCATTCCTGCCCATTAAGGTTGGTAACTTTCAAAACTATTTTGTTAGTTGCGATAACATCAGCCCGCAGGGTAAGTGAGTTGCAGGCCTTATCCTGTAAACCTCTGTTTAACACCTTTTACAAGGATAATGTTGTCTTTAAGGTCAATCCCTCTTTTCTACTGAAAATTGTATCAGATTACCATTTATCACATAAGATTGTGCTTCAGGCCTTCTATCCTCCACCTCATCCTGGAAAGGAAGAGGAATGATTTCATAGACCTGATCCAAGGTGAGCTCTAAGCTTTTATGTTTCAAGAATGGCAAAGTTGCGACAGCACAACCCACTTTTCATAGGCTACACAGGACACAAACTAGGTCTCTCAGTTACCAAGCAAACTCTATGCAGATGGATCATACTGGCTATTTTAATGCTACACGCTAGCTGGGAAAGATTCCCCAGAAGGTTTAAGGGCTCATTCCACTAGAGGCATGGCAACTGCCTCTGCGCTTCAGAGGGGAGTTACGATAAAGGATATCTGCGAGGCAGCTACCTGGTCCACCATACAGGCATTTACAAAACATTGTTTAGACACCTCTAACAATGAGGGAAGATTTGGGAAGGCACTTCTATGCTCCATTCAGGACAAACAGTAACTCTCAAATGTTTACTCCCTCCTCCAAAAGAACATTATACTGCTTTGGGAATCTACCATAAGATGAGCAATACGTCGGAGGACACGATCCATTCGAAGAACAAGTTACTTACCCTTGGTAACTTTTTTTCGACTGGATGTTCCTCCCTATTCCTCATCACCCTCCCACCCTACCCCAATGTAGAATTTCTGAGCTTTAGACCTTATTCTCTTTTAAAGTCTGATAATTAAAGGCTCTTAGCAATGGTGGTAATTCTGCATATGGGTGGCGAAAAAACAGAACTGAAGCCACCGGGCACTGTACGTGGTATATGTACTCCACAATGATGTCAACTGAGATGGCGACCCTCTAAGGAAAATCAGGTTGACCGTCTCAATGCACAGAGCCCTTTGCCGAGAGAAAATGTTTTACGAAGCATCCGAAGCTGGAAACGAAGATATCAAAAGATGAGGAATACGTGGTAGGAACATCCAGTTGAAAGAACGTTACCAGGGGTAAGTAACTTGTTCATCTCTGCTTTTTAGCACCGCCCCTCCATAGAATATTTTGATAATTTTTCTGCACTCATTTTGCTTGCTCCTGTTTCCTCTCCTGCTTTTTTCTGTTGCATTCATCTACAATAATGCACTATGGTTAGCTGGATCTCTGACTACAGTTTAGCCTCCATCCCCACTAGCTTCTTAAGCTGATTTTGTCTGGTATCCCGTGACATAATATATGATAAAATAACCCCACTGTTTTGTCCCACAGTTCCCTCATCTCAAGATGCCATCTCTCTTGAATCTGTTGAATGTATTGAAATGGGTCTTTGTCCTAATGCATTTTGCGTGCCATAATCGCGCTTATATCCGAAGTGTCTGGATATTGCACCCTTAGAGCTTGTCATAGGGCTGCTCGACAGATATTGAATGGCGCACCATCATGTGCCGTGTTTTGTGCTGTCAATCTAGGATACCCTGCCCTTTTCCATACATCGTCAGCTACCTCCCCAAGAATGGCTGAGAGTAGGCTTTTCATGTCTCCCACCACTAATGCCGTCCCTGCTGTTAGTCTTTCTATCTCATAGATCCACTTGCCAGCCCCAGCTGTCAATGACAGTAGCTTGCATCTTAAATTGTTGTTGTCCATTTGCTGCCAAGAATATATTGAGGTTGCCCATTGTGTTACTTTAACCAATACTTTGTCAAATACCTACTTGACCTCAAATTGAGGTTTTCGACACATCCGATTTGCATCAATACAGTATAACATATCTGTTCTCAGCCTCTCCGGCTAAACACCATAAACACAGGCGTGCTCCGCGCACCGGCCCTTTGCGGCTCTCTGCCCTGATGGGTTAACTTGCAATTCCACTTGTGTGCTTCTCATGTTCCTCCCCAATGGCCCAACACTGATTCTCAACTACAATCAACAAATTGCCTACCGAATTTCACCACGTTTCGCACTGTTTAAATCCTATTACATAACCTCATCGGTGACGTCACCACTACCACAGAGGAATTGTTGCAACACAAAAACAAGACACAACATATACACGTCTGCCTTCCTGCTTCTTTTAACAGGGTAAACCAACGGATCTGGTGGTCCCTCTACTGTAGAGTCTCCTTACAGGATTACATCTCAGAGAGAAACTTAGGAAACCCCCTTCCATAATATAAGGTAACCTTTTCCGCTAACCAATATATCCAGGTAAACCACCATATATGTTTTTTTCAACCTTTTTTCAAAGTTTTTCTTCTTCCGCAAGCTAAACTGAGTGTCTAAGCATACCGCCTACACTGACTGCCCAACAAACAGGTATCCTTACACCACCCCAGAAAACATCACCTGAACCACTGGAAAAATCTGTTTCCCCACATTTGTCGTATAGCTGAGTTTTTACTTACATTCTGTGATCTGCTGAGGTCTGTCGGGCAGCCGATCTCCCGCAACTTGCCACTCTGCCGTCCGGTCTGATAGGTGTCCCACAGGAAGCAGGCAGTCATTTTCCAAAGACGGCTCCTGTCGACCTCTTTTGCCTTCACGCGTGACTATGGTTGTCGATTTCTGTGGGTCACCACGCAGCCCCTTGGGCATGCAGCGGGGCGAGGCTGTTTCTTGCCGAAAGAACCTAAAGACCTCCTCTGCTGTCACTTTGTATAGCGTAGCTGGGTTCCTCTAGCAGTCACCCCGATTATTTGGAGAGTACACTTGGGCCCCTCAGAAACTCCCAGCCACAAGAACGGAGGACTCAGCCATGGAGCAAAGATACTGTTGTCTATTAGCAATTAAACATAACAGGGATCAGACCAGAAAAACAAGGGTCATCTAGGGCTCTCAGCTTCTAAGCATGTGTCATCGGATTTCATTCTAGTTTGACGTCACAAATGTAGGTTCCCTCCCGGAAAACTATCAGACAGGAATATATAGGTTAGTTTCGTGATTGGTTAACTACATCCAGTGACTCCTCCTAGGACCACCTCTACAAGCACCCATCTACAATGTTGCAGGGCCACTGGAAGACCATTGGCCCTTGCAAGAAATTATATTCCCATGTAAATGGTGAATTTGGATTGAGCAGACTGTGTCATCCCAGCCCTGGGACCCTAGACAGTTCTCAGACTGAATGTACCTCTTCAAGGTAATGATAAAGAACATGGAGGTGTGAAGCGTTCCCTAATGTTGCTATTCTCTGATCACCCAAGCCTGTGAGAGTACAGTCAGTTAACGAAAAATGGGCAACCTTTGTATCGTCTTCTCTCTGGTTCTCTGGGAACAGTCTTCTCTGTCTTTGTCACGTGTGTCGAGACCACCAAATGAAGCCCTTTCATCTGTAATTATGTGAATTTAACCTGCATTTCTGCAGATGGCTCACTATTTCGGTAGCTGGAATTTTCCTGCTTCCCCTTTCTCCTTGGCTAGGTGTCCTGTTTCTGCTTGCCTCGAGCTGCGGCGATCATGTCAGCTTGACTGTGCAGTCAGAATCTGTCTCTCCTTTTTGTTTGTTTCAGAGGCCTATAACTTCTATAGTGTTCCTTATGGCTTCTCCATGTTAGAAGAAGTTAAGCACGTTCAAGCTAAATATATGAATTCTGTGCATCTTGCAGTTTCAGCTTTGGCAAAAGATATAAATATAAAGATATGTATCTGTGTTCGTCCCCTGCCTAAGTCGGTCATAAGCATGTGCTTCACGCCTATATGCAATAGACTAGTGCACGTTTGCGTAGCTTCATGAATGGATGAATATGCTCTTCATGTATAAATGCGGCTACGTTGTGATGTCAGTGATGATGTCATTGGTTTCTAATTTCCCAGTCTGTCGGCCTGATCGATTGATGTCAATTCCATGTCGTCCAAATAATCATTTGGGTATGGTCTGAATGGTTGGCTAAGAGAATACCACTTTTCACACCTGTGATACATCGATGATTGCGGTGATGGACCTAGGAGTGAGGCGCAGCTATCGTTTCTCTGTCTTTGTGTCGAGATTCAAACGGGGGGCATGTGGGTCAGACTTGGCCCCTCATGTGCTGTACTCATTTAGACAGACAAATGTAATGGCAAGATTGAGCATCACATGGTTAGAGTAGGACATCTGATTGGTCCACCAGGAACACGTTTCAACCCCCTTCCTGACCCAGAGAACTATTGGCAAGAATACATTGACTGCACAGGGAATGAAGATTGCTGTTTTTGAATGTCTACCCCAGAGGAATATGCAGAGCAAGAAGGCACCCTGTTTAATGGTAGTAAAGTACGGGTACCAAAGACTGATTTTGACAAAATGAAAGAAGCAAGAAAGGTAGTTAATGAATTAACTAAAGGGGGAATGGTGGGATGCAGGTGAAATGCCCCAAACGTGTAGGGAAGTACAAGCTGCAGACATTCTATTAGCAGGAAGATTTGGTAATTTTTGGTGTTAGGGTTGCTGTCATTTGTCATAGTATTTCAGGCCATTTTCGAATTGGATTTAATATTGCCACATTCTAGAGACCATTGGGCTACCAAGTACATGGTGGAATGATGAAGCAAAAACAAAGAGGTGATGGCTGGAAGGTTTAGAATGAATCTTAACCACTGGCAATGCTCTGGGCAACCCTCCAGACCACCGTTCTTCGCCTGCCAAGCCATTACAGAAGGGGAAAGACCATATGCAAATCAGGCTTGGCCCAACCCCAAAAGGGGCAGTCCAGCCCGAACTGCTAGGCCACATCCCTTCTGCACGAGAAACATGTTTCGCCCTTGTTGGGGCTCATCAGTGAGGAGTAGCTTGGGTCTCTAGGCCCAGCAGGCACGGGGCCAACGTCTGGGCATACCCGTCCCACTCGGGGTGACAAAGCAAAAACAAAGAGGTTATGGCTGGAAGGTTTAGAATTAATCTTAACCACTGGCAATGCTCTGGGCAACCCTCCAGACCACCGTTCTTTGCCTGCCAAGCCATTACAGAAGGGGAAAGACCATATACAAATCAGGCTCGGCCCAACCCCAAAAGGGGCAGTCCAGCCCGAACTGCTAGGCCACATCCCTTCTGCACGAGACCACAAGCATCCCAAACATGTTTCACCCTTGTTGGGGCTCATCAGTGAAGAGTAGCTTGGGTCTCTAGGCTTGGTTTTCTGTGCAGAGGGGACCTGGCCTAGCAGTTCGGGCTGGGCTGCTACCTTCAGTGGCGGCAGCTGCTGACTGATTTGCACATGGCTGGTCCCCTTTTGCAATGGCGCAGACGGGCTAAAAAACGGTGGTGTGGAAGGTTGCCCAGAGCATTTGCCAGTGGTTTAGATTCATTCGAAACCTTCCACCCATCACTGTTGTGGTCATGGTGGAATGATGGCCAGCAAAAGATATTTTGTACTGGTTTCCATTAGCATAAGGGCCTCTTAGCACATTGGCCCGAGTCCTGCCATTTTGAAATAGGCCCCATTAGAGTTGCAGATTTCTGCCATTCAGGGCACTGCAGATCTCAGCCTCTGTCCTTCCATTTAATTAAACGTTATTCCTGCTCCTCCAAGCAAACTTTCAGCATGCCAAGATACTTGGAGGAAGGGTGAGGTGCAGTATACATATTAGTTAGTGTTGCAGGGCCTAGCTGTTTTCAGGAGCTTTGAGTGAAATGTAGAATAACAGTTTGTGATCTCGACGATAGATAAATACAATCGTTGTGAAGGACATATTTTGGTGTGAACGAAGCCTTGATAGGAGACATTGCCAAAGCGTCAAACTGGATTGTGGTTATACTGCCCCCTAGGGAGTATTGGGACAAATGGGTCTGCCATCTAAGAGCCTGGTAGTATGCATACATGTGAGAAATAAATGTCCAATGAGTGAAGCCTCAGTTATGTTTTTTATAAAGCCACCTGGTTTCCAAGCGATAGCAAGAAGAATGTGTGCAGGCGATAGCAACATGTTTCAAAGCGGATTTGCAAAAAATGTTGCAGAGTAAACCACTACAAGGCCTGGAAAATGTCTGGATTGCCAAATTGACTGAGCTCATGTGAGAGGATATTACTGTGTCTAATTTGCTGACTTCACTGTTCACACTCACTACATAATTCGGTCATTTCGGTGGGACTGCACATCAGAAGTTACATACATTTATTTTGACCAATGAGGTTGTGCCATTTTAGTAAATGTTACATGTATAACTTTAGCCAATCCGAATGGAGTATTTTCTGTTGAGTGTACAATAAGTCCATTCGTAGGGGGGGCTGTACTTAGGATGGTCACGGGTAATATACTAACCAATAGAGTGTGGTAGTGTAGGTTGTGTTTAGATTTTTCTAGAGGTGTGAGCCAATAGGAAACGTGGGATTAACATGTACTTGATATTTGTAATATATTCAAATTTTGTGATTTTTTCTTTAAATACTGTAACCCAATGTGGGTGGTTCGAGAGTGTTTTCAATTTTCAGTTCTAAAGAGCTGACTGACCCGCTCAGCCATAATTTGCATGTATTCAAGTTTTTTTTCTTGCAAATCATGCACTTCATTATTGCTACCTTGGATTGGTTTTTCTGATCGGTTTTTGGACCTACCATACAGTACATAATAGTCAGTCGATGCATTCCAACGGTTCAAGAGGGCGGTCGAGTCGGAGGCAAGATGATCATTTGCTGCAATAAGTCAGCATTCAGGAGGGGTGACTGGATTGCTTCCAGCAGGTCCAGTTGGCATGCATATCAGTTGCCTACACTGAGTTGAGCCAGCGATTGGGTTGATTGATACGGTCTGCAGCAATTGGTTGAGCCAGAGTCTGTTTGGCTCAAAGTGCAGCAAGCGTTTCTAAGGTTCAAAAAGTGACAAAAGCAGAACCATGGGCCGTGTAGCATCTGGAAGTGCGTCGAGCATGATCGAGCCAGCTTGCAGACATCTCAAGAAGATGAAACAGGATTCAAGCTTCTTCTGGCCTTCTGAACTAGTGGAAGGCCCAATCCAGCATCTCCAGGAAAAGGTGAGTCCTTCATTCCTGCATGTTCAATCCAGGAAGTTGTCTGGCACCTAGAGGTGGTCCTTCTCCAGTGCAGAATCCTGGTTCCAGTACAACAGCTAGCAGAGAGGTCCTGGTCTACAGCAGTTTATCCCCACTGTTCCCTGGGCATGGTGAGGGAGCAGACCTTGCCACTGCCATGGATGCCATCTGTCTTCATTTCTCTGGCAGAAGACCTTTGAATAGACTGTATTCCCAACAGAGGTCCAGTGAATCTTTATTCTTGTCTTGAGAGAGCAAAGATGAATTAAAGAATAAAGGGGTTCCTCTTTCTTATAAAGGAACATGTCACAAGGGATATTTACTCAAAGCAAGCCTGCTATAACGGGTCCAATACAGGCTTTTGTAACAAGTGCCTTTTGCCTTTGAACATCTTACCTAGAATGCCTTGTCCTGCAGGAAATGTGGGGGGAGTGGCTAGAGGCAGGAAGTTGTAAAGAGCCCTAGCAGAACCCACGATGGGAGAACCCCTTGGTTAGTATACCTCTCACTTCTGGCTAGTCTATCTCTGCCCCCTTTCCATGTCTGCTGACTTCACAGGGTCTCTAGTGGTTAGCACCCTGATGCGAGTTTGTCTTTGTCATGTTGGTATTGCCTTCGAACCAACAATTAGCAGGATATTCCCTTAGAGTGGGTTCCTATACTCTTGGAGAATTGAGTTGTCCTTCCTCCAGGAGGCTCAATAAAGCTGCTTCCAGGCCAGTGTCCCACATAACAGTTGTGGAGACATCCAGGCTGGACAGCTAAAACAAGTAGCCCTGTCATAGCCGAGCACTGCTCAAAAACTCCTCACTAGCATGATGTCAGATTCCTGTGGCTGTATAGCTGTGTGACCCTAGTTACCAGCATGTCATAACCAGACATGGCTTATTTACAGTTTAACATACCATCAGGCAGATTAGAGTAAACAATTATTATGATTTGAATCTGAGGTGCAGATAATTAAAAAGCCACCTATGCCTGCAGGGACTGTTTTCCAGTGGCTTAGGAATGCACATATGACCTTTGAACCTGCCACTTTAGCACTTGTGTTATAGGTGTCAGGAGACTGGTACAGCAAAAGCACACGAATATACTATGCTTTTGGCTTACACTGGATGAAGGGGGCTTGGAGGTGTCAGATTGGCAAACCTCCCTTTCAGAAGCAGCATCACCTGAATCATTTTATTTACGCCCTCGTAGATGGCAGCCTGTCACAATCAAATGTACATTTGTTTACACTAAAAAGTTCAAATAACAGACATAAACCACAGCCTGCCTGTGTTTGCAGGCATTTTTTGCATTTTGTAGTACAAACAACAAAAAATGCACAGAGGGACTGAAGTGCATATATGTGCACACATTGCGGTCCCTTCTGTGCAATATGCAACATTTTGAAAATGAGCCCTTGAAAATAATGTCATATCACGTACTTAAAAAAAACATTCCTTGATTTTATACATTTCACATATATAATAATAGCACAGTGGGTGGCAGCACAAGAGATTATTGGAGACCTTTCAAAACTCCTTCTGCATTATGCAGTTATTCTCACTCGGCCTTTGGTGCGCGCTGCCTCTTTACACATGCCCCGCAATGCTGTTTCACCACACCACACGCACATCTTTAAACATGCTTCCCATCTCTATTATTTTCATTTACGCGACTGAATTACTGCCCGTTCCAAGAGATTTATTCTGCCCTTTTCTCTTTTTAAATTACCCAAAATCCCCATGAAAATATCACCAGGCAGTAACAATGCTTCACATCCATGCACAGCCCCATTAAAGTGTCTCAGGAGATTGAAGACACACAAATTACTGGAAAGCGGAAAAGGCTCCTTGTGAAGAAAAAAATCAGGTTTGAAACGTTATTGTTCCATAGGGGGAGAAAGTAGACTTTTTTCCTAGCGTGAAATAGGGGACAGAATAATTTAGTGATGGCATTGCTCGACGAAACTAATGGAAACCCCGACCTTTTATCAAGCTATAAAACACATGCGAAAAAGGCACTGTTGAAAGCGTGCATTTTAATGCGACTAATTGTTCCCTGAAAGCTGAAAAGCAATGGCAGTGCGCGGCCACTGCAGCAAATGGCTCAAGGCGTTCTTGATTCACAAACATGCAGCTTTCAATTCTTCACAGTTTTCCATTTACTGCTTTTTACAACATTTTTTTTTCAGCTTGTTTGAGCATGGAAAATCTATAAATTCCAAGCTCTCCTTCCTCCGTCCCTTGTAAAATGGTTTTCCTAGTATAGGAACAAAGCGCCGGATTGCCACAAACTATGCAGGTGCTTGATGGGAGATTTATCGTCCCTGTAACGGTTTTGATTAGGGTCACCCCAGATCGGACGGATGGCGAATGTTGCTTAGCACGCCAAAGTCATGAACTTACAATGTTTCAGCCACCCTTTTACAGCTACTGTACAATTAAATGCGTGACTATAAAATGGCTGCTCCAAGTGGACAGACAACAGTCACAGAGAAACAGTTGGATTCGTTTCAAGCAGCTGGTCAATTAAAGGTATAATGTTCATAAACATAATCTAGAGGAAGATGATGTAGCGAAGGACGCACACATATGAAGTTGTATTAGACGGTTTAGTCCATAGGTTTTGTACGATCGGATCAAAAAAAAAGGTCCGACCGTACAAAACGACCGAAAAATGCTACCACCAAAGGTTCGAACACCAAAAGTTCGAACCGTTGGTGGTAGCATTGCAGGTAAGTAAAAAAAAAAAAGACTGCGGGGGCTGCCCACTATACTGTGTGGCATAATAGTGAGCGGGGTGTTGCAGGGGACACCCCCGCAGCACACCTGCAAACCCCCCCCAAAAAGAACGGGGGCTGCAGGGGTATCCCCCGCAACACCCCGCTCACTAAGTGAGCGGGGTGTTGCGGGGGAATTCCCTGCAGCCCCATAGTCTGTAAGTGTCTTCGCATGAGAAATTTGCAAACTTTTGGTAGTACGCACCTTTCTCATGCGAACGTTCCGGCCGCGGCAAAATCAGCCGCAGCCAGATCACTTAGAATCGAGTCGATATACAGGACATCCCAGCTCCCTTCTGCAGCTCCAACCGTCACCTGCAGAACCTTCAACACCAACATTCCTAGAACAATTACTACGCACCCAGCAACCAGGAACAACATCACACCGTAAGCAAGCACCAACATGGTCACTGCCACAACCCACTCAGCAAACCCACTCAGCAAATGATGACACTTCCTCCGCCCTTATACATATCAAGACAACCGTCACGAACATGCACCTTTATAAATACAACACGCATCCCCCCCGTCCACCACCTGCAAGACACACACAATCAGAAAACCCCCAACATAACGCTTCCCCCAACACCTACACGTGTGGCCAGCATGCAAAGGCACTCACAACCAGAGCCAAACCCCAAATCGACTCCAGCAAACACGCCAACTTAAACGCTACCACAATACAGACCCCACCAGCCCAAACCCATCACAACCTCCAAACAAGATGAGAAGGCAAAAGAACTTGGAGAAACACCAAAACGATAAAAGGATAAAATACCACAACCAGGAAAAAAACCTACACCACCAGATCTCCGTTAACAAGAGAAATCCAAACAACTGCCACCCAATGAACCGAGAGAACAAATAAACCAACAACAGCACCCGTCAACACAGTTAACGACAACACGGGCACCGAAATGTCCCCACTCACATAAGGAGGAAAACCAACTAACCGCAAAGAGGGAGCTACACCACACAGCACTAAACCCGAACTTACCCGTAACCAGGAACAAATATCCAGGATGAACCACGCCAAGCACCCAGGGCACGCCCGCAAACCTTAATCGTAACAACGACCTCCGCACAATACAAACGCAAACCCAAACAAACTGAAACCTGCCAATAACCGTGGTAGGACCACAATGTAATGCTACCAACAACCAAGCACCACCCCGGAAAACAAACATCCCAGCGTAACAAACGCCCAGGACATTGGAAAACAACATCCCAGCGTACAAACATCCAGGACACAGGGTCCACCCGGCACCCTAACCACTGCCGCGCCAAAGCGCACAGCACCCAAAACCCCAGTGTAACAAACACCCAGGACAGAGGGTCCGCCCGGCACCCTAACAACTGCTGCGCCCACAACACCCAAACCACTAATGTTCACCTGTATAATTACCACACGGAGAAACATCCACCACACAAACCAGCAGTAGAGACATCCGTACAAGAAGCAAATACGTATTTAAAGAAATAACCTGCCAACTTCATCCGACGCACCAACACCCGTAACACAGGGTCCACCCAACCACCCTGACCATACCACGCCCACAGCAAACAAAACCACCAACAAACACATGTATAATTGCCACACGGATGATACATCACCACACACCCCCTTAAACCGCCCACCAATTCACCCGGAAGAATGGAAAAATGTAATGTGTCCGACCAACGCCAGTCCTAGAACACACACAAAGGTACACCTACCCACCCTAGAGTCCATAACCCACCTAAAAAGGAAAATAAAGTTAGTGCAAGAACTTGAAAAACCATAACGGAATTAAATTCCATGTAAGTGCAAAACCCCATTATCTTTTGATAACACCTCCCCACATAAAAACAACGGCCCACGCCACACACCACTCCGGCTCACCCACACACATACACTCGCCAGGCCCAACAACACCACAAAGGCCAGACACGATGCACTCACGCACTAACGAAAAGGCCTTAACAACAGAAAATTCATTCTACAGTTCAGACAAAATGAGATCCTCCAAACCAGCCATGAAGTCCACCAAACCGGGATCAAACTCCTTCAAGTGTTGCACAATCCTACAACACTCATTGCAACAGTTCCTCGACCCACCGTCCATCGAATCACAAAAAACACACAGCGATAAGCAAGCCTACTTGCTTCTGACGACAGGTGCTGCGTCGGAACCATTCCAGACGTCAGATGCACTCCTCTTAATAGCCCTGTGCTCCGTTTCTTCTTTTCCTGAACAAAACCATGTCTCTGAACTGCCAGCGAGTACTTCCCTCATCTTGCGATCCGCCTTGCACCGGAAGAACTCTACATGAAATGCTGTCGTCAAAGTCGCCACCACCAACCTGGCGCATAGAAATGCACCCAACCTGCAACATGGGAAACTCTTCTGCATAGACCACCACCTCGTCTGCAGTAGCCCCCTCCATGCCGCAATGATGTCCGGACAAACCAAAAGACTCCACAGGGCAATCGGTTGGAGCTGAAACATCACGAAGCTCCACATCACCCCAAACCTCTTCATCTCTGCCTGTCCATGAGGAACAGCCGCAGACAGCTCCCCCGTTCCCTGAGAGCTGTTCCGTTCGCACCTCCTCAGCCACCATAACCTCTGCACCGGGTCCAGCATACAACTGTTCATCCATATGACCCGCTCCTATAGTGCCATCACACCCTCTGAGCTGGCAAGAGACAGGCACATTGTGATACACGCACAGTGACAACGTGCCCTCTTCGCCGAGAACCATGTCCAGATCACCAGATAGTATTCCTTGCATGCCAGAACAGGATTCCTTCCCAATATTTCTCTGCACTGTCAACACGAATTGGGTTCCCTGTGTTGGCACCGCCCGGTCTACCAACACACCCTTTCAATCTGCAAACGGCACCCGGACCAACTGCAACAGCTCCGTCACTCTTGCTGCCGTTGCTGCCTGCACCATGCCTGGGATTTACTTTTGGAGGGTGGTGTACCGACCGCTACTGTCTCCTCCATGACAGGATCCTCGTCGCCAGTGATGTAACGAAGGACGTACACTTATGTAGTTGTATTAAACGGTTTATTCGTTACAAGTACCAAGTCCGTGAGTCGATACACCAGACATCCCAGCTCCCATCTGCAGCTACAACCATCACCTGCAGAACCTTTGACACCAACATTCCTAGAACAATTACCACAGACCCAGCAACCAGGAACAACATCTCACTATAAGCAAGCACCAACATGGCCATTGCCACAAACCACTCAGCAAACCCACTCAGCAAATTATGACAGAAGACCATTCAAAACAGGCTTTAAAAAGGCCAATAGCTTTGGCTTTTGAATGGGCCCTGTAAAAGCATTTGTCAGGTATTTTTGAATTTTTTTTTTGTTAATGTTTTTCAAGGTACAATAACTTTTCATTTAGAAAGTTTCATACCTTCTATCTACACCACTTCAACGCAAAAAAAGTAACTCCTTTACGAATTACATAAATTGAGTTGAATAATGGACAGTACAAGGCAGGGCAGAGCCATCTTAGTCCACCGTTCCCCTAAGGTCACTGGCTCATATGCTTTTCCCCACCTTTTGTGCTGAAGTATCTATCTCTTTAAAAATCACGTCCAATCACGTCCTGACAGGAGAGAGGACCACCATTCATCTGAAGTGTATGTCTTCCTTTCCTAAAAAGAAACACCCCGTATTCGCGTTCTTGAAATTGTGAATGCCTTGCAGGATAGGACCAGATGTTTTAGGGTTTTTATCTCCTCCTTCAGTTTACATAATCTACAGCCAGTGGGCCTTTTTGTCCCCTTGTCTCTAGATGCCAAGACCTCCTGAGTTGGATATCGGTTCAGCCAGAATCTCACAAGTACTGTCTCATACACACTGGGACGAGGAAGAATAGGGCTAGGAGTAATGAAGATTACCAATAAGTAATCCAGCCATTAAACACAAGTATTGGTGCAACACCATTGCGTTGACTGGGATTCAGCACTCCCCCATCCCCTTGAAATGTTGGGCTATGTTGACCAGACCTGGCTGACCTTCAGAGCAGTTGCCAGACAGAAAAGGACACAGATGTTAAACGGCACCTGGGTTTCTCTGTTAACAAGAACCCACCGATTACTAACATAAAGCAATTCACTGTTAGTACCTGCATTCAAATGCCAATTTTTTTAGGCAATGGAAATCGTGATGTGGGTTTAATACTTGCATGCCAGGGGAGTGATTGGAAGGGTAGAGAGGTAACAGGAGACCACTCATTCTCACAGCAGTCCATAAGTGGGTACTTTAAACCTTAAAGGAGAGAGTTAACTGCTTGTAACATTGAAGCTGCACTAGAATAGTCTCATAAAAATGCATAAAGAAATTAGATGACCCAAACAAATAAGTCTGCCCCTTCCCCACCGCCCATGAAGTTGCCACCCCTCCCAACATTGGAAGGGTTACTCCCCGAAATGTAGGTTTTGTTGCGCCCCTGAATGCAAGCACACACACCATTCACCGTATGCACACGCGCACACCCAGCCATCCATACATTTAAGTGTGCATTCTTTCACCATACTGGCACACCCAGGCATCCATCCATACATTTAAGTGTGCACCCTTTCACCATACAGGCACACCCAGACAGCCACCCATAAAATTTTGTGTGCACCCTTTCACCATACAGGCACAAAGACTCAGGCACCAACCCATACATTTAAGTGTGCACCCTTTCACTATACACTCACACAGGCAGCCACCTATACATTTAAGTGTGAACCCTTGCAACATACACTCGCACACGCACACATCATGGGGTTGAGGGGAGCCCTAACACTTAAAAAAGAAATTAGGCCTCATTACAACTATGCCAGACTGTAAACAACGGTTCTGGTAAGCTCACCGGCACTGTTGTTTCCGGGCCGGCATATTACAGCTCTGCGGGCGGTTGCCGTCCTGCCCGGCAGGCCAGACCTGCCAGGCAGAATGGCACCCACCCGCATAGTTTTCACGGAAGCACTGGCACCGTTATTAACGGTGCCGGTGCTTCTATGGTCCCCATTCCCATAGAGTCTAATAGGACTTTATGGAAATGGGGACTTACCATTTGCCGGTGCCTGACTTCCCAGACCGCCGGGGTTGTAATCCCCCGGTGTTACCGGGAAGTCGGGCGCCGGTAAATCATTACGGGTCTGGCGGCAACCTGCTGGTAGCAATGGCATGGTTGCCGCCAAACCCGTAATGAGGCCCATCATTTCTTTTTGAAGTCACTCTGACTTCATAAAGAAATAATTTCTGTTACAGAAATAATTTCTTTATAAATGCAGAGGGAATTAAAAAAATATATATTGTTTTTGTTCTACAAGTGGGGGCCCCTCCCAGGACATGTGCAGGCGGGGCTCCCCGCACCGCGGGGGCTGCGGGGCCCCTGTTACGCCAGTGGTTGCAGGGTGTCCCCTGCTCCCTTAGTACGGTATTGTGTGCTGCAGGGTTTGCAGGGATGTCACTCGCATACATGAAATGCGCGGCAGGGACAACAACCAAAATCACAAAAGTCTCGACTTTGCAATTTTGTAACTCAAGCTTTTGGGATCCGGTATTTCAACGTAGATCCACGTATTGCACATGTTCAATATCATCCTCACAAAGCGAGAATGCTACAGGTGTTGCACCGTAGTGCAGACATAAAGTATGTATACCGCAATGAAGACAGACAGCATTCCAGGATGAATTGATCAGTGCAGAATAGACTGTTGTTTTTAATTGTTTTTTATTTCCAAAAACACAGATACAACGAAAATAACTATGAGCCTTGCCGCCAGCAATATCCTCCCACACATAAACTCAGTACAGTTGTGAAAAAATCATGGAGACAGTGTGGCAGAATCCCCAAATCGGGCTAGCCCTACACAACCCAAAAGCAACAATACAGGAAACTCACAGTAACACCTGCTTGTACAGTTTCAGTCCAGAAGTACAGCAAATCTATGGAGGGGGGCCCACAACATACTACATATAAATTATAGGAGGGACACATGGGGGCGACGTACAATGCCTGGAGAATATAATCAGGAACTAACCCTCTATGGGGGCATTACGTCAGAGGGAGCAAACACCACATGTGTCAAGGCATTCCAGACCCCACAGCCACACTTACTTTTTTCATCCCTCTGTATACTGCTCTGTACCAGACACTGGTTTCTGCAATGGCTCATCTTTGAAAATCGCACTACCACGCCTCAACACTGGGTCTCTCTTTTGCCTTCCAATACATTGCAATTCAGCACTTGGCAAGCATGCAGATCAGATCTTTGTGCAGTATGTTTTTTTTATTTTTTTATTAATCGGTTGGAGCAAGAAAGTTAACAACTGACATGGCATAAAGACCATTTCATAAAAGTTACAGCATTCAACATGAGACATCCTCGTTACAGTTAATTGGGTGGACAATGCACTGAGGAAAGCAATCCCCACCAGGGCCCTGCGGTTCCATGTCATTTCATCGCCTGTAATTTCATCCCCTGTCATTTTAACGTGCACATTCCATTTATTTTTGGCTATTGGCAATCCGCCCAAACCCTTATCTGCCCTTTCCCACCCCCCCCAAAAATATTTGATGAGCACATTCGATGGAATGCCTGGCGATAAACATGCAGGCGGTGAAAGGACATCGTATCGTCCCTGCATAGCTTGCATAGTTTGTTTATCCCAGGGGTTTAAATGTTACTTTGTTTCACCTGGGTACAGATAAAGTCTTGCCAGGCGGGGTTTAAAAGTCAATGCTAGGTATTTAAGGTCGTAGTCCAGTAGGGGAGTTCCTATAGACAGAAAATGGTGGATTATTCCCTCCTTTGGTGCCTTTACCTGTTCAGCCACCAGCACGTGCCATACCTTAATCCACCATAATGTGAGGTATGGGCCCTCTATCGACATCCAGCAGGGGGCAATTGTGATGCGAGCCGCCAACAGCAAATTCGTTAATAGTTTTGCCCAAATCTCAGATTTAGGGTACACTTGTTCATATGGTGCCCCCAAGAGCAATGTTTTGGGGCACATCGTGAGTTTGCTGCCCATAATAGATTCTATGGTCGACACAATGGTTTCCCAAAGGACTGAATCAGGTGGCAGTCCCACCACATGTGGTAGTAAGAGCCTAGTGCCCCACAGTTTCACCAGCAAGAGTGGAGAATTGAAGCCTGGAAATTATGTATCTGTACTGGTGGATAATACCGCGAAATAGAAGTTTCAAGGCACACTCATTTTTGGTCACGGCAGTATGTTTTTTGCCAAGGGAATATTAGGTGAATACGGATCCGGAGTGCCCTGAAGCTTCCATACCCTCAGCCGCACTGACCTTCCAAGTGCCAGAAGTTGAGGCATGTGCGGGAGTGCAGACTCAGACACCCACAATACCTCCATCAACAAAATAAGTGAGGGCTGGAGTAAGCCTGTGTCTAGGGACGGCTCATCCGCCAATCTGCCCATTACAAACTTCAGTTGCCCGGCAAAGGAATATAATTCAAAAAGTGGGAGTCTGATCCCCTACCCGCATAATCCCCCTGTAATTTATTCAACGCAATCCTATTTCTCTGGACCTTCCAAATGAATGTCCTAATGATGGAATCCAATGTGCTAAAGAACAGCTTGAGGATATGAAGCACTCTCACCCTGGTGTACGCTGACAAAGTGGTATAATAAGTCAGGGAGCACTACCATCTTTAAAAGCACTGCTCTGTCAAGGGAAGTCTATTCCAGAACACGATCGACTTCCTCATGCCTTCCAGGGCCTTCAACGTATTGTGTGCATGCCAAGCATGAAAGTCATGTATAACATTTACCCCTGGGTATCTGAAAGTGTTCTTCTCCTACGTCAGTCCTAAGTGAGGTAGCTGACCTTGGAGGCTCTGCAGTCCCACAAGGGGGAACAAACAGGATTTCATCCTACTGATATTTATGCCCGAATGTGCAGCAAATTGATCTATTACATCCAGGAGATACTGAAAATTCACCTCCAGGTGTGTGACATAGAGGAGAAAATCATCTGTGTAAAAGGAAGTCAGGTGTCTAACACCATCAATCAGTATGCTTGCTTTGGAATATTCAGATCTTAGAAACACCACGAGCGAATCCATAGCCAAAACAAACAGCATCAGAGATAACGGACAGCTCTGTCAAGTACCTTTCTGCAATGCTCATCCATCTGAAATCTGCCTCCCCGTTCTCACCCTGGTCCTTGGCTCAGTATAGACCAGTTATACCGACTGCAAAAAAAGCCCTCTCTGATGCCAAAATGCTGCAGGGTCGCATATAGCCAATCCCAGCTGACCGAATCAAATGTCTTGACAGCATCAGGTGAAGTGACTGCGCAGTCTAAGTCTGAGTCCTGAACACCATCTACGATAAGATGCAATCCCCTCTAATTTCACACAGTGCTCCGCCCCGGAACATACCCCGTCTAGTCCTGGTGAACCAGGGGTCCTATCACTCCCCTTAGTCTGGCAGCCAGCAGAGCCATTAGAATCTTACAGTCCTGGTTAACCATGGAGACGGGCCTATAGGACCTACATTCCAATGGTGATTTATTCGATTTAAGCACTGGGACTATAATTGATTCCCGTAAGCTACTGGGTCAGGCCCCTATTTTATAGGCTTCCTCCAAGGTCTCCAAGAGCTTGGGCGCCAGCACATCAGCATACTCTTTGTAAAATTCCCCTGTCAGGCCGTCAGTCCCAGGCTTCTTCCTGGATCGCAGTGCGCATATGACAATGAGTAGCTCCTCGACTGTGAGCGGGGCATCCAGCACGTCCCTCTTTTCTAACCCCAGACAAGGCACTTCAATATGAGACAGGGCCTCCTTTACTTCTGAGTCGCTGGTCTCTGTCTCAGATGAATACAGAGTTTGATAGTATTAAGAGAATATTGAATTAATCTCCACCTGCCCACACCTAATGTCCCCCTGCTTATCCTGTATGGTGCTAACCATTTCCCTCCTATTCCTATCTTCTCTACTACACAACCATGCCAGCAGCCTACAAGGTTTGTCGTCCTCCACATGCAGCTCCCTTGTGTACTCTACAAAGTCAAATTTACCCAACCGATCCCAAGCTGCAACATACTCTGTCAGGTCACTGGATTCCACCCCAGCTCCAGCATCCCTGCATTCCAGCACTCAGATGTCCGCCTCATAGCACATGAGGGAGTCCAGTATTTCCCTCTGGAGCCCCCCATCCTACCAATTGCTTCCCCTCGCACAACTGCCTTGCAGGCCTCTCACAGGGTGCCCGTCCACTTGACACTTCCCATGTTAATGCCGAAGAAATGAGCTATCGCCTCTCCCAGATATTCTCTAAAGGTATCATCAAGCAGTGCCTCTGCCCGTAGCTGCCAGGTGGGAATAGGAGGCCTGCCCGATCTCCCCATCCACTATCTAGGTTCTGTGTGGTTGTAGTTGGTGTTGTGCTCTGCAGTTCCTCCCTCTCTCCTTCTCTCCCCATTCCTTCTCTCCGCTCCCACCCTCAATGGTGCTCTCAATCTCCTGCATCTTCTCTAATTGCTGTTCTATCAACTATCCTATCACTCTTTCGAAGTCTGGAAGGAAAAAGTTCAAGAAGGATCTTGTGGTCTCCAATCCAGGCCTGCCCATCGCTAACACCTATGTCAACGCTTCTTCCAGGCAGACTTTCACCGACATCCTCTTTGTCATTCCTTCTTTGGATCTTTCAATTCCCCTTATGGTCTCTGTGTTCTCCCCCTTCTCTTCTTCTCCCATTAATGGTGGTACCCGTTGGGAGGTATTCTTGGCATCCTTCCTGTCCTTTAGCGTCATCATTCATGTTTACCTAAATGGCATTGTCATGGTCCAGGGCTCTCAACCCAACCTCCTCCTTCTTGATAGGCGTCTTCCATCTCTCATTAACCCTCCCCCCTCTCCTGCCACTCCTCTCTCTGCCAACATTCTGGCCCCTCTGCCACATCCGACAGGTGTACCACATTCCTGAACCCCTCCCCGGAAGACCTTCAAAAGCAGCAACCTGCTCCACTTAGCTACCCTAAACTCTCACTCTGCCATCACTCCTCTGAAATCTGACACCTCCTTGAAGACCTCGACCTAGGCGTCCTCTCTCTCACCAAGACGTGATTCACTGCCAGCTCTGTCAGGAGTTTTAACACTCCCTTCTCTGAGGGTTACACGATCCTCTCTGACCCCAGGCATAACCGGCCTAGGGGCAGAGTGGCCCTGATCTTCCCTCAGTGGGTCCCTGCTACTATCATACCAACTCAGGCCTATTCCTCTTTTGAATGCCTTGTCTGCAGGCCTGGTGTCTCTCCTGGCCTATCACTCTGGCCACCATCTACAGGCCCCCTAGCCAGGGCTCCCACTTCCTCTCAGAATGGGCTGACCTCTCCTCTTCTCTCCTGGCCTCCTCCTCCAAGCTTCTCCTCAGAGACTTCAATATTCACCACAACTCCCCTGATGCAGTCTCTGGGCTCTTCCACAACCTCTGTGACTCTCTTTCCCAGCCCATTCTTCCCTCCGGTCCGATCTTCAGACATCCCAATCTCCAACACCTCTCATTACTCCTCTCTCTGGTCTGATCATGCTCTCCTGTCCTCCCACCTGGACCTCCTGCCCCCCCCCCAGCTAAGCCCTTGCCCACACTGCCAGCCTCCTCCGTCATTTCGACCTATGAAGCGAGTGTCAGTTGCCGCTTTTGCTGCCACCTTCACTCCCCCTCCTACTCCTGTTACTGACTCCCACTCTGACACAGCCCTTACTAAGCTTCAACTCTCCATCTCCAAAACACTGGACATCCTTGCCCCTGTCATGAGGATACACATAAAATCTGCCTCCAAGTGCAACTCCTGGTATGACTCTGTCCTGGCCGCTCTGAAACGCAAGTGAAGAGCAGCTGAGCAGAAGTGGCAGGCTTCAAGCACATCCTCCGACAAACTGGCCTGCCACATGCTCCAAAGGCAATACAGACTCTCCACCTGCCCGAAGAAGAGGCCCTATAGCCAAGCCCACATCTTTGCGGCCACAAACAGCACAACTGAATTTTTCAAAATCTGCAAGGAGCATGCCAACCCTACTGTAGTATCCACTTCTCCTCTACCTTCTCTGGCTCTTTGCACTTCTCTGACCTCTCACTTTATTTCTAAAACTTAGGAGGAGGAGCCTGTCCTCACTCTCCTATACTACACTCCCTATTCCCTCACCCGCTCTGAGGTACCTCATGGATGCCCATCCCCTCGTACTCTCCTACTTTTTCTTCCATAACACCTGATGAGGTTTCTAGAAAAGTCCGCTGTATGAAAGTCTCATCCAAACAGGTGCTCCTCTGCTCCTCCAGAACTATCAAGGACAACATTGTTTCCCTTCTCCAGCGTTGGCCAATTTCTGCAATCACTCCTTTGCCACTGGATCCTTCATCTCACTCCTTAAGCACTCCCTTGTGCACCCTTCCTGTCTGGCTAACTCCTGCCCTATCTACCTTACCCCCTTACTGGGCAAGCTCTTGGAGAAGCTGTCCACCTCCCAGCCTATCCCCACATTGAATCTGTTGGTTGTCTCCACAACCACCAGTCTCGCTTCAGAGCTGCCAGAGGCACGGAAACTGCTCTCCTGATCTCCTGAACACCCGTGAAGACCTGCTCTCTAACCTCGATTCTAGCTCTCCTTCCATTCTCACCATGATAAATTGGCTGTGTGATACCCTTGGTATCACGGACCTGGCTCTGGACTGGTTGACCTCCTTCCTCTCAGACCAACCTTCCCAGGTTCAACTGGGCCCTTTTCTCTCCACCGCCTCAGTCTCCACCTACAGTGTCCCTCAGGGCTTTATCATCTTGCCTTGGCTTTATAACATCTACCTGGTCCCTCTAGCCCATTTGATCTCCACCTTCTCTCCTAACCTCCAGAGTTATGTGAATGACATGCAGCTCTCCTTCAAGCTCCCCTCCTCTGCCTCCTCCTCTTCCTCTCTCATTCCTGAATGCCTATCGGCTATTCGGGCATCGTGCCCTGCTAATAACCACTACCATAATGCCAGTAAGACAGAGATCCTTCCCATTGGGACCCCTGCTCCCTCCTCTACTCCCACACACTGGTCACCCTCAATGGGCCCCCTCCTTAGACCCTCCTGTGAGGCAAAAAACCTTGGTGTCATCTTCGACTCCTCTCTCTTCTTCTCTCCTCACATCACAGACCTTGCCAAGAAGGCCCAATTTCAACTGCACCTCCTTAGAGGCATTCTCCCTTTCCTCACCTTCCCCCAGAAACATAATGTCTCCAGAGCACTGGCCCTCTCCAGGCTGTAGTACTGCTACAGCCTCTCCCTCAATCCGCTTAACTCCTTCCTTTGCCCCTTTCAACTAATCCAGAACAGGATTGCAAGATTTATCCTTGGCCTCAAGCCAGGGACCAAATCTATCCAGCCCTAAAATCTCTCCACTGGCTCCCAGCTGCTGCGAGGATCAAGTTCAAGGCCCTCTGCATCATCCACAAGGTTTTCTGAGGCCTGGGACTCTGCTACATGGAACTCTCTCCCCCTAAAGGGGGATTAGATCTCTCTCCTCTGCAGGTGCCTACCTATGGAATGGCCTCCCTGCACCTCTCAGACTTGAGCTGAATCGCTGTAAATTCCGAAAGCTTCCCAAGACCTTTCTTTTCTCTTCTTCCTTCCCTCTCCCCCTCCCCTGCTAATGTCCCCGTTCTGCCTCTTGACTGGCTGCCTGGTTCCTTCAGAGTCTTGAAGGGCACCAGGCCCCCCCTAGACCAGTTCCACTGAACCCCCTGCTCACCTCAACTTGCACTTGCCCTTCCGGGCTGCTCCCCCTGCACTAGCCTGGGTGGGTCTGCATCCTTGTTGCCCTTCCAGTCCCTTACCTTGAACTTAGCTCGTGGACCTTCCTTCCCTTGCACTCTTTGCTTTCCAGTGGCTCTGCCTACCTGGCCTCCCCTGGCACTTGCTTTTCTCAAAGGCCATTCCGCCCTGACCGACACTCCCTCCACCGCCTCTCTCCTGCGCTTCTCTTTACTGCACTTGCACGATTCAAATGTCACAAAGCCTAGTAGGATTGTTTTATTTGTCATGCCCTCCTTGTTCCCCCACCATCTTGACTTGTTGCGCCTCAAAACACATTGGGCCTCATTCCGACCCTGGCGTTAACCAAGGCGCTATTAGCGCCTTGGTTGACGCTGTTATCTTTCCGACTACGCCATGGTGAATGGCGGAACTACCGCCCCATTCCAAGGTTGGCGGGGTCGGTAATTCCCCATTCACCATGGGCCCTTCCCCATTCCCATTTTTGTCCCATAGGGCTCAATGGGAATGGGGAAGGCGCTAATTACGGCACCGTAAATTACGGTGCCGTAATTAGCTCCAAGGTCCCTTTGCGACTTGGTTTTTTAACGCCTGCAAAAAGCAGGCGTTAAGTTCCAACCCGCAAAGGGAACTCGGAATAGGGCGGTAAGGGTTTAACGGCACCGGTCTCGTTACCGGTGACCGTTAACCCTTACCGCCCGACTCGGAATGACCCCCATTGTGTATAGGTGCATAATAAATACCCAAAAATAAAATATATAAATTCATGTGGCCATCAACGGAGCATGATCTGAAAGAACCCCGGGCTGATAGGCTGCATCAACATTTCAAGGCCTAAATATTGAGTCAGTATAACTAATCATTCCCAATGCAATATTCAATACAAGCTTATCAACTTTTTAAGGGGATACTAAGATGGCTTTTGTCTTGCTGAGGTTTACTACTAATTAATGTTCCATGGTGTATCTCTCCACATCGTTCAGTAACACCTTGTTTGTTTGTTTGTTTATTATTTGTGATGCGCCAGAATACCCTAAGGTAACAAGGCGCAGCAGTTACAAGGATTTGCGAAGCTTAGTTAAATTAATAATAGTATGTACATACACAAGAACACAGTAAAATGGCAGGAATATGTACAAATATACAGATTAACACAAGTGAATACATTATGTACAGATGACCAAGGATATGCAAGGCATAGGGACTCGGGTGTTAGAGAGCTTGCGTCTTCAGCCAAGAAATAGTTTTAGCTCAGAAGTTATGGTAAGGTAGGTCCATTCTGAGAGTAGGTGGTAGGGAATTCCATAGTTTGACCGCTTTCACTGGGAAGCTGTTGCCTCGTATGGTAGAGCGTTTGTAGTTGGGGACAGAAAGGCAGTCTCTATATACTGTTCTAGTGGGTCTCAGAGACGTCTGTCGGTGAAATCGTCGATAAGGTAAGTAGGAGCCGCATTATTGAGGGACTTGTGGGTAAGTGATGCAGTTTTTAGGAGGATTTTATCCTTAATGGGGAGCCAATTGTTCTGTTGGCTGTATACTGTGATATGGTCTCTTCTGGAGATGCCCAGAGCTGCTCTAAGAGCGTTGTTCTGGAGAGTTTGTAATTTGCTAGTGGCAGCTTTTGGGGACCCAAGATAGAGAGCGTTGCAGTAGTCCAGATGGGACAGTATAAGGGCTCTGGCAAGGGTTAAGCAGCCAAAGTCAGAAAGAAAGGGCTTGGCCGCACGGATCAATTTGCACATGTAGGCGGTAGAGGAGGCTAACGAGTTCACCTGTCTATTGAGGGAGAAGTTGGAATCCAGGTAGAAGCCCAGAGTTTTGACTTTGTGTCCCACCCTGATAGTGTTGCCATCGATCATGAAGGATGAATAGGAAGGTCTTAGTTTCTTTAGGCTGGCCGTGGTACCCAAGGTGATGAGTTCAGTTTTATTATCATTCAGGCACGGTCCGTGTGTGCCCATCCATGCCTGGATGATGATGAATACCTATTCACCAAGGCCAAATCCTTCCCATAATCTCCAGAAAGCGGAAGGAGGATCTGGGTATCATCTGCGTAGTTAGTTTAGGTGATACCGAGATGATCCAGATCATCGAAAAGGGGCTTGGTAAATATGTTGTACAGAGTGGGGGAGACACAAGAACCCTGAGGTATGCCGCAGGTGATATGTATGGGGTCTGCTGCATCTGTGGGCGAGAAAACCCTCATGGTTCTGTCATTAAGGAATGATCTAATCCATGTGATGGCCTCGGCGGAGAAGTGAGCTGATGTGTGTAATTGTGAGCATATGACAGAGTGGTCGACCAGGTCAAATGCTGCAGAGAGGTCGAGGAGGAGGAGTAAGGCAGCTTGACCATTATCTCTGAGCATGTCAATCTGTGTTTTAAGGTCAATAAGGACTGTCTCGGTTCCGTGTTGGGGACGGAAGCCTGATTGTCTGGCCCCTAGTATGTTCTGTTCTTCCAGGTGCTTTTGTATTTGTACATAAGCGACCTTGTCCAGGATTTTTAGCAAAAATGGTACAGTCGTTATGGGTCCGTAGTTTGTGGGAGTGGCTGGGTCGAGTGTGTTTTTTTTAGTAGAGGCAGAACCCAGGATTGTTTTAGATTGGTTGGGATAGATCCGGTGGAAAAGGAGGCGTTGATTAATTTAGTGATGAATGTGGATAGATCGCAGGCAGCGTCTTTGATCAGCTGTGCCGGGCACAAGTCTCTCTGGCAGTTGGAAGGTTTCAGAGACAGGATGATTTTAGTGAAGTTGAAGCGGGTGGTTTCTTTTGCGGTCTGCTTTCCAGATGGTTTGGTCAGGTGTGGGTTATTCAAGGAGGCTTTTTTACAGGAGATTTTATTTTGTAGAATAGTAATTTTGTTGGCTAGAGCATTTTGGATTTCTGTGCACCAATTCTTATCTTTAATGCAGGTATCTGGAGGTGCTATGGGGGTTTCTATTTCTTTTAGGATAGAGAATAATTCCTTCATGTTTGATTTGGCTTGGGAGATACAGGAGTCGAAGGAGGTACGTTTGGCTAGGACTATTTATTTTTTATACAGGGCTGCTAGTCTAGTGAGTTTGATTTTATCGGCTACTGAAGGGACTTTTTTCCAGGTAGCCTCACAGTTTCTTTTTTGCTGTCTTAAGTTTTTGAGGAATGGTGTATAACCATTTATTCAGATGCTTTTTAGATTTGCTTGGTCTGAGTTTAAGAGGGGCGATTGAGTCTAGAGAGGTGGACATCATTTTATTGTATTCCTCGACCAAGGTCTCAGGATCCAGGTTGTCAGGGAGTGAGTTGAGTGTGGGGAGTAAGTTTGGGATAAGTCGCTCCACAGTGATACTCTTTTTGTTTCTTGTGAGTGTGGGTGGGGCCCTGCTAGTCGGCATAGGTAGAGGTCTGTTGCTGGAGAGCAAGAACGATACCATGTGGTGGTCGGTCCAGGCAAGTGGTGAGAAGTCGGTAATATTAGCTAGACAATTAAAGTCCACCACCCAATTGAGTATTCTACCTTTGGTGTGGGTAGGTTTCATACTTCTTTGGGTGATACTTGCAAATACCTTGATACCAGCAAAAGTGTGATCGAACAGGAAGAGATCACCCGCATATAACATTGCTAACATCAAAGTTGACTCAACTTTAGGCGGACATTTGGCATGCGATTCACGATGTCCTGTTAAATCTGCTAAATATATATTGAAAAGAAGAGGCACCAGTATGCAACCTTACCTAATGCCTTTATTGATTTTAATAGGGCCAGATAGTGTTACACCATTCCCAAGTCGTATTTTTAGTGTTATTAGAGTGCAGTGCTATGATAATTTGTAACAACCAGGACGGACAGCCCAATCGCCTCAGTTTACGACATAAGATTTTACAATTTACCAAATTAAATGCAGCACTAAAATTCACATAAGTAAAACCGCTGTCAAGTTGGTGCAGTGGGAGTGAGTTCCATTGGCGGGCAGCTATGGCAGAGAAGCTGGCATCTCCACATTTGGCTCTCTTGGATTTAAGAAGGACCAGTCTGTGGATGTAGGCCCTTCTGGTGAGTCTGGGGGATTGTACTTTGGTGAAATTGTCTGAAAGGTAAGGGGGTGCCGAGTTGGATAGGCATCAGTGAGCGATCGAAAGATGATCCTTTGCTTCACAGGTAGCCAGTGGGCATTTCTTCTTGCCTCTGTGATATGCTCTCTTTTGGGGATGTTGAGAACGGCTCTGATGGAATTGTTTTGGGTTATTTTAGGTTTGCAAATGTTATGTGAGGATGTACCCGCATAAAGGGCATTGCAGTAATCCAATCCCTCTGCTATGATGGCTCTCACAATGGTGAGGCAATTGGCGGGGTCAAGGAAGGGTCTGTCGGCATTGATAAGCTTTGTCGTGTGGGCTGCTGCTGTAGTCGCAATGGCATTGACCTGACGAGTAAGGGAGAGGGTATAATATAGGTAGATGCTGAGGGTCTTTGCTGATGTGGATACTGGTATCAGGAGGTTGCCAATCTTGTTGACATATTGGGTGCAGAGATTTTATAGGACTGATGTGAGCCCGACCATTAGGATCTCGGTCTGAATGGGCAACCTCTAACAAAGGCAAATGTTCCCAGGTCCCAGGCACCAGGTAAGGGTTGTAGGCCTGAACCCCCAGAGCCATTATTTTGGCTTTTCCAGCCCTCTTTTGGACAGAGCGACCTGCATGCTCTCCCATGACTCCCTTCCTCCTTTTCGGCCTTGTCCCGTCTCCCGCACTGGCCCCCAATCCCTGATTGGTCCATGCATCTCCTCTATAACAACGAGGGCCTAACCCTACCTGGTCAATTTAGGTCCCAGGGCCGATGTAAGCATTGTAGGCCTCCGCCCCCCCAGAGCCTTTATTTTGGCTTCCTGGGCAAGCGTGATCCTCATGCTCTCCCCTGGATACCTTCCTGCTTTCCGGCCTTGTCCCGCCTCCCGTGCCGCCTCCAAACCCTGATTGGTCCACCGATCTCCTCCACAACAGCGAGGGCCTAACTGTCTGCAGGTCACCTACCTGGGCCATTTTGGTCCCAGGCACCAGGCAAGCGTTGTAGGTCTGCACCCCAGAGCCTTTATTTTGGCTTTACCAGCCCTCTTTGGCACAGCCCGACCCACACGCTCTCCTCCGACTCCCTTCTCCCAGACCGCCACCCCCTGTGCTTCCCTGCTTACCCCTGACCTGTCTCCTTGGTTGCGAAGGCGTAATTCCAACCCTGGCTGTGATTGACCCAGAGCACTTATACGGCTCATCCTGATAGGGCAGCCCCCTGCCTGTTGCAGCCCCTGTGGCGAAGGACCCCGCGGCAGAGGACAGCTCCTGTAGAAGCAGTTCCCGATGGTGTCTGCAGGTGTCAGCAGGGGAAGCATGAAACAGGCAGTCGTCAACCAGCATCAACTAACAAGGTAGGCACGGTGCAAACAGTGATGACATATGTCGCTGTACATCTTTAAACCACCCACCACTCACAGTAGCCATGAACACTATCTACTTAACACGGGGAGCATGCAGGACATCCTTCAGAATAGCAAATTTAGATTTATGTGCATTTCACACACTGTTGTACTGTGAGACCAAGTCCTTCTTCCCACTATCCAGGAAACATTGAATCTAGGTGTGTTTCACTGACTGTTGTACTGTGAAACCTAGGCCTTCTTCCCACTATCCAGGAAAATCGAATCTATGTGTGTTTTATTGACTGTTGTAGTATGAGACCAGGGCTTTTTTACCACTGTCCAGGAAACTCAAATCTAGGTGTCTTCCATTTACTGTGAGACCCAGGCCTCTTTCCCACTATCCAGGAAACTCGAATGTAGGTGTCTTCCATTTACTGTGAGACCCAGGCCTTTTTCCCACTATCCAGGAAACTCAAATCTTGGTGTGTTTCACTGACTGTTGTACTGTGAAACCTAGGCCTTCTTCTGACTATCCAATACATTCTAATCTAGGTGTGTTTTATTGACTGTTGTACTGTGAGACATAGGCCTTTTCCCTACTATCCAGGAAACTTGAATCTAGTTGTCTTCCATTTACTGTGAGACCTAGGCCTCTTTCCCACTATCCAGGAAACTCGTATCTCGGTATCTTCCATTTCCTGTGAGACCTAGGCCTTTTTCCCACTATCCAGGAAACTCAAATCTAGGTGTGCTTCATTGACTGGTGTATTGTAAGAACTAGCCCTCTTTCCCACTATCCAGGAATCTCAAATCTATGTGTCTACCATTTACTGTGAGACCTAGGCCTCTTTTCCACAATCCAGGAAACTCGAATATAGGTGTCTTCTATTTACTGTGAGACCTAGGTCTCTTTCCCACTATCCAGGAAACTCGAATCTAGGTGTGTTTCATTGACTGTTGTACTGTAAGACCTAGGCCTTTTCCCACTATCCAGAAAACTCAAATCTAGGTGCACTCCATTTACTCGAGACCTAGGACTCTTTCCCACTATCCACGAAATTCGAATCTAGGTGTCTTCCATTTACTCTGAGACCTAGGCCTCTTCCCCACTATCCAGGAAACTAGAATATAGGTGTCTTCCATTTACTATGAGACGTAGGCCTCTTTCCCACTATCCAGGAAACACCAATATAGGTGCATCGGTACTGTCTGTTACATCTTGCCATGTAGCCCACCTCCCATTATCCATTATACTACGTGGGTATCTCCCCCGATGATCCCCAGAAAAACATCCACAACCCTAGAATCATATCAAACCTGAGACCCCCTACTAACTCCCCAAGTCAACCCCATAGCAGGATAAGAACACCTCAGGCATTACTCTCTAGCAGCTCCCCCCACCACTGCCATCACCAGATTAACAGCCACGTATCAAGTCACAAGACCACCGTTATACCACTAACCACAACGCAAGGAAGATAACAACCACCACAATCCAAACCCTGCGAGGTCCTGCAGGCATGCTACTGCCCCTGAGACCTACACTCAAACCTACAAACCAACTTTCAACTAAGGACCATAGCATGCCACGACACAGAACAGGCCAACGACAAAGAAAAATGGAACAAGGAACAAACCAAATGGGACCACACCCTCCTCCAGTAGACACTGACAGGAACACAGAACACACCACCACAAACACTGTGGGCAAAAGAACAAACTTCATGAGAAGAGAAAAGTCCCTATATCTAACACCATACCTGACAACTGACCATGCACCAGAACAACCCAACACCACCAACCTCAATAGGCTCTCCGAAAACATACTGGAACCACGCAGAAAAAGAAGAGATACAAGAAGAGAAAAGAACGAAATTGACGCCCTCACCCCATATATCACAAAAACATGATGACACCTCCACCAACTACAACAAAATATAGAAGAGGAAGCGGAAGAAATCAGCAACCCAATAACTAATCTAACAGACCAATTCAACAAACAAACATATCGCACTGAACACCCTTCACACCCTGAGAGCAACATGGAAGAAGACTAACATAACAACCACAAGACAAAGCCAATATAAAAAAACAAACTAAATCTCGTCAAAAGGATCCACTGCAACCTAATCAACGCAAGATTGATGTCCAAACATGCCACCGAGGTATCGACGTCGTATTCATCACAGAAACATGGCTAGACGACAAAATCACACTACACAGCTGCCTCCCTGACAAATGTAAGTGCTCACAAGTAAACAGGAAGGACAAAGCGGTGGAGGACTTGCAATAGCATACAAGGGGCATGTGAAAATAAAAAGAGATGAACTACTAAACATCAGAAATTGCGAATTGCTAATCTTTCACTTGACAATGAAGCCAAAACAAATCTCAAATTCGTTCTGGTTTACAGACTACAAACATGCAATGCAACATTCATGGACACCTTTGTAGTAGCCATCACCAACCTTGCCATTGAGCATGAACACCTGATATTCCTCGGGGAATTCAACATATGGTTTGAACAAGAAAATGCAAACTCGCAAAAATCGCTAGTCAAGCAACCGAAGAGAATGAAATTACATCAGCTGGTCAAAGGAGCAACACACACAGCGGTACACACACTCAACGTAAACTTTGCCAACAAAAACCTCATCACCACAGCACCACCAATACAGATACTCTGGAGTGACCACCTCATCATTCCATTTGTGATCATGCTATCTACAAAAGCAGACAAACAACCTAATAAACTTCTGAATGTCATGTAAAGAAACAGGAAGACCATCAAATGTAGTAACTTAGTAGAACAACTTGAACTCACAAAACCATCAGAGGGAACCTGGACGACATTGACCATGATAGAAATACAGAAACACTTCATAATGGGTCACTACAAACAATCGACAATATCTCCAAAGAGAAACCTTTCACTCCATCGCACAAGAGAACAATTAAAATGGTTTACTGCCCTCTTCAGTGTCATGAAAAGGAAAAACAAGAAAATGGAACTAGAAAAAATATGACCAGGCAAAAAAATCACAATTTCAACGACAAATCCGTTCATACAAAAAGGAAATTCAAAAGACCAAAAATAAAAACTACGACAACCGAATCACCAAAGCTGCAAACACCCAAAAAGAACTGTTCAACATCATAAACGAAATGAGGAATCCACCTGGATGCAACAACATTCTGGTACCCTCGCTGAAACTATGCAACAACCTCGCTGACCACTTCAAAAACAAAATCGACCAAATCATACAAAGCAGGCCAGTCAACCAAAATACACAATCCACCCCCCCAACCGAGGATCGGCAGAACAAACTCCAATGCTTCCCCCAATTATCAGTAGAGACATTCCTCAAGCAGGTAAGAAATAGCAACAAAGTGGACTTTCCCATGGATTCCTGCATTTCAGACATAGCCAAATCAATCCTCACACAGGGCACACCGTTTGAATGCTACAGGAACCTCTTCAACCTATCACTTGCAACAGGGAAATGACTACGATTATTCAAATCAGCGTACATCAAACCTCTACTCAAGGACATGGTAGGCAACGAGGAAGACTTCTCCAACTACAGATCTATCTTAAACATCCCCTACCCATCAAACTACTTGAAAGCTACGTCTATGGACTAACTCTAACATCTCAGCGTAATTCTCAACGGATACAGCCGCCGTGGCAATTACATAAGCAAAGGTTGTTATGGCAATGTTGGGGTTGGAGAGCCTGATTCAAGATGGCCATTGTTCGCACCCCTACATGCACATCATCACGTTTACGTGATCACCAACGCATCTCTACCAAAACAATAAGTACCCGGAAGCAGAGATGAGTGACATGTTGCAACTGCCCTCGTTGTTGTGGTACGCTGTTCATTTGTTTTGTGCTACGTTTGCTCAACCTTTACCCCGTTCTGATTTCCTCTCTCGTTCCTCCTCTTGGCTTCCCTGCTCTCTGTTCCTTGTGATTCTCTCTGGGTTCGTCCTGCTATGCTACCGCAGCGTTCGATTTCCCTTCATTCCAGCTCCCTGTCTGTGTTAAGCCTTCCTTCTCTGCCCGTGGTTCCCCTGAGCCTACGCTTACTCAGACTCTCTTTCTTCGCTGTTCCTGCTGTTTACTCCAGGCTTCCAGGGTCCGATTGCACTTCCTCGACTGAGTTTGGACCCTCTACTGCTGCACAGAACCATCTGCTGCAAGGAACATTAAGTCTTGGCAGGTGCAGCGGTTTTTCCCTCTGTAAGAGAGGGTTTTTTCCCTTTGAGACCCAGCTCTCTGGGAGGCCCCCATGGTTCCATGTTTTCTTCTGGGCTGGCATGGTGGTGACCTGGTGTGAGTGATCAGACTTATCTCTTCTCCCCGAAAGAAGGAAAGACAAAGAAGGAAGACACCGAGCCGGAGACCAAGCCGAAGAAGGTGAGAGTCAAGTCTGACAGACACTAACACAGGAACACATAGAAAAACACCAACTACTGGACCAGGCACAGGTCAGTTTTAGGCCTAAGAGAGGAACTGAGATGGCACTCCTCTCAATCTGGGATGATCTAAAGACAAATGCAGACTCCGACACAAGTTCAGCTCTGATGCACAATCAGCCATGACAACCTCATCAACCACAGCAGCCCTGCAGCCCCAGGCCGAGAATCTGAATTTTCTTCAACTACTACCACAGCCACAGCTACATCCAATATGGCTGCCGCCATGCCTGAGTGCATACCTTGCTCCCAGGCTGCGCTGGGCCCACATCACCTTGATTGGGCGATATCTGCATTTGAAGCATCCAACCCCCTGTGCCGGCAGGTGAAGCCGGCCCCCACAGAAGGCCAACACTCAAGGCCACTTCCTCCCTCAGTCTCTGCCGATCTTAGCAGCGTCGACCGCGAGGCTAGAAATACTGCGCAACAGGTATTGCCATACCAGGCCATTGACTCATGGGTTAAAACCCAAATAGACTATGACATTTGCGTGATGTTCTTAATATACAAGATCAATGTTTCCCATTTATTTGGCAGCCATCCACACTTAAACAGCTGTTGTTATAATATTCAATCTGTGCATAGTGATTTCCCAACATTTGTGTCTCTGGCTCAACCTTGTTTACCCATGTCTATTGTGCATAGTCATCCACTTGCTCATTTTCATGCATGCCCTTTAAGTCCCTCGATGTGTACTTCTAATGCCACTACAACACAGAATCCCTGTCGTTGTGATGTTCGCTTCAGGCATAACACTAACGCGAGCTGCCCTAAGAACACGGTTCACCTCTCATGCCACACACAGATTGATCATCCCCGCCAATCAGCTTCCTTCCTACCGGCGGCTATACGCTGCTGCTCTCATCTAAGGCACCGCCTTGCGTGCCCTCCAAAACCATTACCTCATCTCGCCACATCAGTGCAACCTGCCGAATACATGCGACAGAGGCAGACAAAGCCCTCACTCATCCCAGTTACTCTATTCCCCACCCTACCACCAGGGCCATCGACACACACACACACAGCTACCAACAAAATTCCAGTCCAGACTCACTCACAAGACATTGCGCTCCTCCAAAACAACAAACACTGGGCACTATCAATGAGGACAAGCCTCATCCGAGCAAACGGCTTCCGTGTCAGCCACTGAATTCTCTAGTCACCCACCCCCTCAGTGCGCACCTCCCCTGATAGTCTCACCTCATCTCCACTTTACGGCTTCCAAGCTGGGACAGGTGCCAACGACCCAACACGCAACCGCGCTGCAGCTGACCCGTGCCTGGCTCCTCCCTGTAGACCTCCTGGCCACCATAAGAGCCCAAATCCTCGCGCCTCCTACCACAATCAGATGTTATGCCAGCCCACCACTGCAAGGGGGTGCAACATCCCAGTCACCTCCTCCCTCTCATACACACCATGCCTGACTTCAACCACTGCACACAACTTGGCCATTATACCCATCCCTAAGCATGATGCAAGAGTTTCTACATTTTTGGGAACACAATTCCATGCTGCCCACGAGGGGGCACACGCGCACTCGACAACACATTCATTCCTCACCTTAACTCCAACAGTACCACTACATAGACCTGTAATCACACCTTCAGCAGCATTGCTACCATCTGCCCTACCCTCTACCTCCTTATTCATTGCTAAACCACCACTACGAAAGTGCCACATAATCCACAACATAACACATACTAACCCTCCTCAACACACCATTCACGAGCCGTCACAGCCCACCTGCTTACTTCCCAAGCACCATTCTCTCCACTCAGCACACTACACATGCCACCACCCCACCCATCACCACCAACGGTACTACATTGCTTACAGATCCTCCCCATCCTCTGACTCAACACACCCCACCTCCTACCTACTCCATCAATCTCCAGGTCAGAAACTCTAGACTGAGACTGCACACTATTCATTGCACACCCACCAAATCTCCCAACTGCTCACACACTCCTACAAGTAACACCAGTCTCGACCCAGATAACTCTTCCCACTTTGTGGGCCTATTCTCAGCGACCCCCACTCCACCATCCAACTCCACCACATCTTGTACTGGCCTTGCCATACATACCATCTCTGTTCCAGAACCCATCCCCTCCACTCAAAAATCATTCACTCATCTTGCCCTCTGCCTCTAAAAGCCCCATACAACATCACTCCCTCACACCCATCATGTCCCCCATCCATTATACCCCCTTCTCAGTCCCTCTCTCCTCCCAAAACCACCACCTGCAGTCTTGTTAATGTCCGCTCCATCTGCGGCCCACGCATCTGACATCCACGACCTCCTAACTGTTCACAATCTGGACATACTAGCTGGTTACATGATGCTGCTGACCCCCTCCTCTGCCTTGCTGTTCCTACAGGGCACTCCATCCTTTGAGCCGATCGTCAAGGTAGCTTAGGAGGTGGTGTCCCATCATTCACAAATCCACACTTCTCCTCAGAGCCTCACCTCTACAACAACTACCAGGCAATGAAACCCTTCTGGCCAAACTTGAATCCTCCCCACAAACCACCATCAACCTGTTTCTCCTCTACTGACAACCCTCCCATCCAGCCACCCCAGAATCCGACATCCCACTGTTCCCTACCTTATCAAAATCCTGGACCGCACAGCATACTTACAATTGCAATCACACCTCAAAAGCCACAACTTGTTAGGCCTGTGCCAATCTGGCTTTAGATCCCGACACAGCACTGAAACCGCCCTCCTTGACCTCAAGATCCAGCTGGACCACGCCAGGGACCACATTGAGCTTGCCATCCTTCTACTTTTACAGCTCTCTGCAGCCTTTGACCGAGTCGATCATGACATCCTCTTTAAACACCTCACCACCGCCTTCCACCTCGCTCCAGAAGCCACCCTCTGGATCCAGTCATTTCTATATGGCAGAACCACCAGGGTCTTTGCATGCTCCGAGTCAGCTGACCCCATACCTGTATCCTACGGTGTCGCTCAGGGCTCATGTCTCTCACCCACCCTCTACAACATGTACACCAAACCTCTCTTTGACCCTATCGACAGTCTCAACATCCCTTCCACCAACTTTGCTGATGACACACAGACCCGTCTCAAACCCACTGGCAACCACGACACCAACTCCATGCTCATCAATCATGTCTTAAGCATCATACAAGCCTGGATGGCCACTCACCATCTCTATCTGAATGATGGAAAAAAATAACTCCTTATCGTAGGATCCCCACATCGCCTCAAACTTCTCAGCCCTTCCTTCTCTTCCTTTTGCATAGATGGCAACACCATCCCCATCTCCAAACATGTAAAAACGCTAGGCGTTTACTTGGACTCAGAATTAAATATGCAAAAACATGTCAAAGCCATTGTCTATTCTACATCCTACCCCACAAAACGAATAAATCTCTCCAGGAAATTCCTCATGTCAGATAACTGCCTCACTCTAGCCAGAGCCATCATAGGCAGCAAACTAGATTACTGCAATTCCATTTTAGCAGGGACCTCCACCACGAATCTGAACAAACTCCAATTGCTGCAAAACAACTCCCTCAGAGCAGTCTGGGGAGTGAAGCTTTCTGATCACATCTCCCTCATCAGACGGGAGGCTCACTGGCTCCCCATCAAAGCCTGCATTGAGTTCAAACTCTTTGCCATCACCCATCGCTGCCTACACAACACCGCCCACCCATCTCACTGAACACATCACCAAGAAACACAATATGCGCAATCTCTGCTCCTCTGCCACTTCTGACCTGAACATTCCCAGATTTACCAGACAAAGAGCCGGGGGCTCCTGTTTCACCAACATCGCTTCCACACTGTGAAACACCCTGCCTCGACATATCCAAGATGAACCTACTTGCACTCTGTTACGTAAGAAAGCTAAAACCCTACTCTTTGACAAATATATGTAATGTACTGCCTTACCCACTATGTACCTGACTCGACCATTGACACCTTGTAAACACTATTTTATTTGGTACCTGTAACTCAATGTTTTCTTAACCTTGTACTTAGCACCGTGATACCTCTGGGTCTGGGTGCTACCAATAAATATAATAAAAAAATAAAGAGGCTAGAAGAAATAGGAATCACTGACCTAGCCCTACTCTGGATTAAATAATTCCTAACCGATAGAACAGAAACCGTCTGGATTGAACCTTTTAAATCCACTCCAAGGGACACCAACTGTAGAGTACCACAAGGATCAGCCCTCTCCCCACTGCTCTTCAATATCTACCTGACTCCACTAATCAAGCTCATCAAAAGACACAGCTGTAAATGCTACAACTACGGAGACAACACACAAATCATCTACAAAATAGAAGACACACAAGAAGAAAAGCCAACACTGGAAGGCTTTTTAGAAGAACTGAATGGATGAACACAAATAGCCTCCAACTCAACCCAGGCAAAACAGAAATAATGGTTATACACAAACACTGGGAATGCAACCAATACATCCCATGGACCACAGAACTAGAAACTGCACCAACACCATCGACAACAGTCACACATTTTGGAGTACTGATGGACAACAAACTAACACTAAAACCACACGTTAATGCAATAATCAATAAATGTTTCTTCCACCTACACACAGTAAAAAGGACCCTACCTTTCCTCTCCTTCACCTATGAAACACTCACCATGTACAGAATAGACTATGGCAACAGCCTATGCCTTGGAATGCCGGAACGGCTACTAAAGAAACTGCAATGTATCCAAAATGCAGCAGCCAGACTCCTGTTCAGACAACCACACAGACAACCACAAAGGGTCCACATCATCCCAGGGCTAAAAATGCTATATTGGCTACCCATCAAACAAAGAATAAAGTTCAAAACAATGTGCATAACGCACAAGGCAATCCACCATCAAGGAGCAGAATTCCTACAAAAGAAAATAACCATCTACCTGCCGGCAGGAACACTCAGATCAAGCAACAACATTCGCCTCAAACCGAAACCATCCAAAAAAGAAAACTCGGGGGGCCATATTTCTCTCACCTGGCAACAAAAACATGAAAAGACACACGCAATACAAAGGATCACCTAAAATTCAGGAAATTACTTACAACGTGGCTCTTCACCTCAGAATCAGAAGGGAACGACTGGGAAAAACAACCGACTTCACCGGAAAAACAGAGCACACCTCAACAAGCATGCATGGATGGAACAAGGCCAGGAGAAAGCCCAAAAAACCACTTCCTCCAATACCCCACTGTAGTCTTACCCCAGAGACAGGAACCTCAACTGCAGAAAGGGACGCATTAACCAATAACAGGCACCCCAGGAGGACTTGGGGCGCACTGGTCCTCGGGGGTTGGGGATCCCACACAAGAAACCCGGGGAGACAACCAAATGCCACCAATCGTAGCCACCCCCAGCCCGGGGGCAGGGTGAGGCCCTCAAAACCACATGCCCACAAACCTCTCCACAATTACAGAGAAAGTCACCACCATGCACAATACCCGGGGAACAAACCACTATAAAATAACCAAAACACACAGTACAGACAGAGACCATGGAGCACAGAAGTCTAAAGCAATGAGGTAAGAAAAGCCCTAAAAACCCTACTATCCCAAACCTGAAACCTCAAGCTCTGCTTACACTTCCCAAACTCAAAACAAACACAACCACATCTCTACACAGGAATTTACCGAGCCGTAAATCACACTCAAGCTCAACGAACGGTGCAAACTGAACTGAAACTGTCAACAGGACATCACAACCTTCGCTATACCTTTTCCCGCTATACCCTACTAACCCCACACCCCTCTTATCTTTGAGATCCACCAAAGCACCAGGGCACTACTCCAGTGGTGATAGTGCGTGGTACAAATGATCTTTAACATTAATATTATCAATGTAAAGAGCAAAGCCCTGTTTGTTACAAGCATAGGCTATCAAAATGTCTAATAGCCTGATATTATAAATTGTGCTTGATCCTGTCCGAAAGCCTGTCTGAAAAGGGTGCAAGATGTTTTTCTCATCAACCCAAGCTTGAAGATGCTTTTAAACACAAGTGACGAACACCTTACCGGTGGTATCCAGTAGTGACAACAACCTTTAGTTCTCTAGAAGGAAACGGTCCCGCCCCTTAAATATGGGGACCAAAGTGGAATTTGGCCAGGTCAATGGAATTGTTCTAGTGGCACACACCTTTATAAACAGAACACACAGCAGGTTAGCCCATCTGTCATGGTCAACTTTTAAAACTGCCAGGGCTAATCCGTTTGGGCCGTTGACTCTGTAATTCTTGGCTTTACCTATAATTTCACTGACACTTTCCTAGCTAAACCACAATGGCCAAGGGTGCTCACCCTCTGTCTGAAAGGTCTTCATACTGTTCGAAACAAACATTTTAGGCTCAATTAAATTTTGCCATCTTTGTTCAGCAATAGGATTCAATGTTTTTTAATATTACTACGGTCCCTAGCCAGTCAAAGTGTTTGACACAATGTTTTCGGGAACATTAATACGTTGTTGCCATTTTATGGTTAGGCCAGCATATTTACACCTTTTGCACCAATTACGATAATTATTCTTGTCTTTCCTGATCCTTACCAAGGCACTGTGTTTGGATCCAGTGTAACACCTAATTCTTCATAGCTCACTAGGGAGCTTAAGTTTAGCTACCTGCACCTCTGGGTCAAACAGGCTGGTCCTCTTCTTGTCCAAGACGGTAAGGACGCCACCTTTAATTAATCCTACTTTGTGTGTGACACCATATATCCATATATTCGAATAAGCGCTCGGGGGCCTCAACAAGTATACCCTTGAGCGCCCTATATGCTTTATGAATGTTTCCCAAAGTCCAACATATACGGTTCCCTTCATGGTTCATCTCCAGTGCACCCACGCCTCGTTCTGTAAAGGCTCCTTCAGCCCAATTTAATTGTAAAGTTAATAAGGCGTGTTCACTGAACTTGTTAAAGATTATGTCCAAGTTACACACTAAATCTAACAACATACCATTCCCATAAACATAATCCAATATTGCTTTTTTGTTCCCTAGTTGCCAGTTGGGATTACAAGGGATATCAATTTGAACCCACTCATTTAGTGGGATAAGTTCCCACTCTTTTAAGAAGTTCAGCCAGTGGCAGCCCTTAGAGTAAGAATCTTTAAGGGTCAAGATGCTTTTGGATATTAAGTGTTGGAAGTTCATGTTTAGCTAGGATTTCCCACACCTAGCATTAAAATCGCCCGCAATTAGGATATTATGAGCATTCGATGTAACCCATGATGTAATCGTCTTGTCTATGTAATCAAAGATATCATCGGTTTTGCAGAATCCAGGAGGATCATATACATTTCACACAAGCATGCGTTTACATCCAACTTCCATACTAAATGAGACTTCCTCTGTGAGTACATTCCCACTATTATCTGAGACGTACATTTCAGTACTTTGCAACAAAAGTACCTCTCAGATTTCCACCAAACACACAAAAGCACTCTTTCAGAACCAAGCCGCTCCTGCCGCAAATTTGGTGAAAATCTGTCCAGCCATTCGGCTGTAGCCGTGCACAAAGTTTTTGCCCATTCAGTCTATGGAAAAAATGAATTAATACATTTTGGAACCCCCCCCCCTATAACTTTCTCCCCCTGTACAAAACCTCACCAAACTTGCCAAAGAAATTCAGTGCCGGCCATATACATTTTTTGCAGAGTTTGGTGAGGATTCCTCCGGGGGGGGGGGGGGGCGAAGCCGGCGAAAAAGTGGTCGTCCTATGGGTTTAGCAACTTAACCATAATTACATGGCCGCTACCGCGGGCCGTGTAATATATATACATTTACATATTAAAATAATATATAGCGCAATGTAGAGCCAGATAGAGAAAACATGCACACAGAAAGCATATGAATATCATGGATTCTCAGGGATTCGCTTTATAACATGCAGAGCTTGCACGCTTAGGAACCACACATTTTAATATTGAAGCATAAAATGTGAGAGGTGGTACACAGGACTCTATATTTCTTGTGTATCAAAATAATGTGGATTTTATTGAGAGCACTATGCACTTTATTAATTCTACAATGGCATACCTGTCACGCTGCCGCCAGCCCGCAGATTCCGCTGGCGTCTTTGGAACGTCTGGCGCTGGCGGCACCTTTAGACTGTTCGGTTTTCGGCTTTCCTTCCTGGGTTGCGGTTTAGTCTTTTTCTGTTCTGCCTTGCTTCCCTATTTAGCCCCGCCTTCATTTCCGGATCGGCGCGTTGCAACTATTGCTCTCCACTTTGTTGCTGTGTTCCATTCCGTTTGCTGCTCTATCGTGCTGTCCGCTTGCTTTTCCTCTCCGGTGTTTTGTTTTCTCTCCTCGCCTCCAGTCCCTGAGTATTTCGCTACTCGCCCTTCCCTCTCCCCCCTCTCTGTTTTTTTCTTACCTTTCTTCCCGTGTTTTGCTCCGCTTCTGTTCTTTCCTCCCTTCTCCCTCTCCGTCTCTTCTTTCTGGCTTTCTCCTGTTTCCTTCTGTTCCCTATCTCTCTAGTTATCCTGCTCCTTTGCTGCGAACCCGCTCCTCGGGCTGCACGGCTCTAGTGCTCGTCTTGGTGCCTTCCTCCTCGGCTCGTCCGCTTCGTTCCACTGGCCGGGGTCCTTCCGGCTGCTACATCTTCCTGGATTTCCTTTACTTGTGAGAACGGACTCCTGCCACTCCATTGCTTGGTCCTTTCCTTCTTGGGAGTGCTCGTCGTACCATCCAGGCCACCATCCATCAGAACCGGAGCTATTCTATCAACCTGTTGTCCTCCTGCAGCTACTCTGCCTGAAGAGGTTTTTTTAAAGCTGTTGCTTTTTTTCTCTTCTTTGGTCTCTGCGGAAGCGGGGTCCCCGGCTTCCCTGCTTGGCAGGGAATCAGGGTGGCTTCTTACCGCGGAAGACCATATCTCTTCACAAAAAGGAAGAAGACTAAGAAGAAGAGTCATCGGCGTGAAATTTCTTCGGAAGAGACAGGTGAGGAGGAGGGGGAGGTGGACTTAGATATCACTGACGTACAGCCTGCTACAGCTGACTTTGATAATACCGCACGTGCAGAGATGCAGGGTCAAATGTTGAAAACATGTCATGACAATAATGTGTAAAGAAAACTTGCAAATGGCTATGCAAGGCTTTTAAAATGTGGGATCAGTTACAATGCACAATGCACTTAGATGGATCTGCTAAAAAGTCACGTGGATGTTGAAAAATCAGGCACTATATGTCTTTAAACACTTGTGACAATGTGTAGCAAAAAACATAATAAAAAAGACTATTGAAAGCACGATGCATTTAATTAATAGTGTAATAATATATTGCACACTGTGAAGCTGGAGGTTCTCAGAACTGTGGTGTAATACAAATAGAGACTTACAAAATATGGAAATCATGAAGCTATGGAATAGATGGACATAAAGTGTGTGAAATGTTAAAAGATGGCTGCCAGTAATGCTCTAAGCAGTGACTTTGTAACACAAACAGTGGAGAAACATGAGGGACTAGAAAACACAATGAAAAGGTTGACTCAGATGAAACCAGTGAGAGGGTGAAACGGATCTGTTTTTTAATAGTGCTTATCATATGGTGACTTAAAGATTGAATTGAAAAAACAAAATCCGATTGCTGTCTATGGTATCGCTGATGCTTCCAAACTTCCAAAAGGATTGCTGTAAGGAGTGCAGTTTGAAAAAATGGGGAGATCCAGAAGCATGGAAATACATGTGCATATATGCACCTTTCTAGCTGTGTCTCTCTCCGTATATATCTATATTCAGTGAAAAAACTTTGTTAAAGGGACGTTATGGTTCAAAGTAAAACTGAAAAACCCCTGAAATTCGGCAGTTATGGTAAGATAAGCAACTCGCGCTGCCACCGTGCACTGCTAACACTAACACCCAGGACATCAAAGATGACATCAAAAATCTCATTGATGACATCACTAATGACATCACGTGGCTGGCTCTCCCTTTTTTTCCTTTCCTGACATATCTAGGCCACATGATTTTCTTCAGTAACAGTCAGGAACTAAAAATTGTAAATTACTATATTCCTAGACTTATCCTTCAAGTATGTTCTTAGAATAATTCCCTTATGGTCCAGTCATATCATATGAAACATATACATAGGAGAAGTCACAACCTTGAAAGACAGCAATCCTTTTTGTGCATTAAAATTATCAGTAGATTTATCAGCATTTCTGATACTTTTGATGTTTTTTTATTACTGTACTTTCCCTGTATATGCTCATATTTTTATATGTTGTACTCACACTATTTTCCTTAGGGTCCAGACACATCATGTGATATATGTATAGATAGGGTGAGTAACAGCTTTGAAACAGAGCAATCATTTCTCTCTCTCCATAAAGGTAATCAGTTAGGTTATGAACACTTTCTGCTACTATTGCTGTTTCTTTTTCTTACTTCAATTCCCTTGTATATATTCATATTTGTATGTGGTGTTGTCTCTTTGTGATTTGTGTATAATAATGCAATTATGTAGCAAGTGGGTTTTATTACCTACTTATCACAAGTTTCACCGTACGCAAAACTCTAATATGAAAACAGTTATCATTTCAATATTCAACATGGCAAGCTTATGAATATTGCACCTCCATCATGTATGCTGCACACAATGCCTATGTTTCTACATGAGTACCTTAGTATACTGGATTGAAGTTAATAATAGAATGCTATTTATATCAATGCATAGCTTAATGCACTGATTAGCACTTGATATTTATTCCAATAATCTTTGACACTTTTTTTATTAACATTACACTAAGAATCCCTTGTACAGATTTTTCATGAAAGGTAAATGCACATGTGATGTCATCAGTGATGTCATCAATGACATTTGTGATGTCATCTTTGAGGTCCTGGGTGTTAGTGTTAGCAGTGCACGGTGGCGGTGCGAGTTATGGTTGCTTATCTTACCATAACTGCCGAATTTCAGGGGTTTTTCGGTTTTACTTTGAACCATAACGTCCCTTTAACAAAGTTTTTTCACTGAATTTCATAGGTTTTTAGTAGCGCAACTTAACCATAACGTCCCTTTAACAAAGTTTTTTTTACTGAACTTCATAGCTTTTTAGTAGCGCAACTTAACCATAACGTCCCTTTAACAAAGTTTTTTCACTGAATTTCATAGGTTTTTAGTAGCACAACTTAACCATACTATCCCTGACTTCATATACATGTAACATAGAACATACTAACCGCCTCGTAGTGATTTTCATGTCCGCGGACTACCGCCATGTCCGCGGACACATCGAAAATCTGAGCTTGGTGAATGTAAATTTAAATATTGTGCCCCATTTCCCCTTTGAAGTTGGCTCTGAAAAGAGCCGTTTTTTTTTTTTTACAGATGCTTGACAGACACCTGTTATTTTGTATTTTTTTTCTTGTTTTTTTTTCTTACTTTACTCCTAAAATCTTTACATAACCTTCTCCAAAGCAACCCTTACATTCCAAAATAGAAAGGCATTTCCCGTAAAAGATAAAGAAATGCCATCTTCTTTAAAATTAACAGCATTACTGGCATCAATATTCTCATTGTTACAGAAGAACATACCAGCTCTAAGCATGAAGGCAGACATGCCTCGGTTGATGACACACCTAGCAATGTTTTGCTGAGGACAAAAAACTGAACTATTGTCCCATATTGCCCTAGGTAGTAATCCAGAAAAAATTACTTTCGCATTTGGAAGGATCTTCATTACGGCTTGAACCAAGCGTTCCAAATCAGCCAACAAAGTAGGGGCACTGACGTTGCCCAAATGGAAAGCACCATAGTGCAAAACTACCACATGCGGACTGTTCATCGTGGCCATATCCTCACAAACTTGTACAATTCCCTGTACATTGCAATCAGGCACAGTGCTCCACACCACCTCCACTCCTTTCACATCAAAGTTCTTTGCAACATGCCTGCATTCAGCGTACTGCTGTAAACCATGCACAAACATATCTCCGAGCACCAACACCCTGACTTTCTCCGCTTCTGCCATCTTCACCACACACAGTCTCTTTCAACACAAATCCACCACCTCGACATCTGATTGGCTGATCCGTACAGTCTTCTTTCCATGTTGGATTTCCTGGAAAAACCCGGATGTAGCACGCCCTGTCCACGAATAGGCGCGATGTCGGCGGACGGCGTCCACTTTACTCTCTGTGCCATTCCCTCATTGCATACAGCTAAGCAATCACACAATACGAATAACGTCCTCAGAACACCCCCATTTTGTGAATTTTCGAACATTTCAGGACAATTATCATTTCATTTTTCAACATATTAACATTACAAATATTATACTTTCATCTTGTACTCTGCACACAATGCTATGTTTCTCCATTAGTAGCTCAGTATACTAGATAGAATCCCATAATACAATGCTATTTATATCAATGCATCGTTCAAAGCACTAATAACGGTATGATATTTATTGCAATATCCTTGACACTTTTTTCGCAACATTATAATAAAAATCCCTAGTACACAAATTCCATGAAAAGTACATACACATAAGATGTCATCAGTGATTTCATCAATGACATTTGCAATGTCATCTTTGATGTCCTGGGTGTTAGTCTCAGCAGTGCACGGTGGTGGCGCGAGTTATTTTTCATAGCTTACCATAACTTGCGATTTTCAGAGGTCTATCGGCTGTACTTAAAACCATAACGTCCTTTAAACAAACTTTTTTTAATATCACAGAAAAAATATACAAACATGGTGTGCAAAAACCAACTTCTACAGATGGCTTTACACAGAATGTTGCAAAGTAAGAATTTATGCTCGTTCACAGTGAAGGTCAGCTGCTTCCATTTTTTTCTCGGGCCCCGGAGAGGCTCACGAAGCGGACTATAAGGTTATATTGTGTTTTGACCTTGACAGACAGAGATTGTGATGAAAGACTTCTCTTAAAGGAGTGTTGCTAAAACGTAAGAGAAGATAAGGATGAAATTAATTAAACAAAACCACTTTTATATATTATATCACTATGCGAAAGATCGTTGGCACACGCAGAGTCGTATTTTGGGACTGCACCACTCGTAGAAAATGGAAATTGCAATTGTACTGTAAGTAACCCTTTAGATTATTTTATACCAGATATAATTACAATAGCGTAGCATTAAAGACCGCTAAAGTTGAACTTGTTCGTTGAAAGTGGCATAATGTTTTCTACCGCGCACTATCACCGCCGAATTGATCCCCTGTTGTTTAGAGGGCTCTGAAAAAGGCAGACGACACAGGGTGGGTTAATAGAAATAATTTAACCGGTCTATAGGCGGTCAAGTGCTCTACTCGCTGTGCCACTTCACTGTAGCCTGTCAAATGGCACAGCGAGTACAACGCTCGCTTTGACATCCGTGCACAGCTTGCTAACGCAAGTTCGAATCCCGGCAAGACCAAACTCAGCCTTTTATCCTTCCGTGGTCGATAAATGAGCACCACACACCGTGGTTAATAATAAGCACCGCTTAAATACCTCACGGTTCTTAGCGCTATATGAATGGGAAAATATGATTATTTTATTATTAACATACTCCGTTGCACTATAAATAAAATGATGATTTTTAATGAAGATCGGCTGGTGAGACTAATTTATGTTTTTTAAAACAGGTATGTGGCCCCATGTTGCCTATGTCACGATTTACAGACTCCAGCGGATGGGGTCTTCAACTGCCAGGTGCAGGTTCAAATATGCAACTTCATGACCCTCACCATTTTAGGGGACAATCGCCAAGGACCAATATGCCCTTACGCAGTACTAGCGGCTACAAACAGCATACCAACCAATAGGGTGGTCTAATGGCTTGTTTTTGGAGCAACCTTCCGATTATCAGAGCGACCATTTACTGCTTTTATCATAAACCAACAGCCTATCTACCGCAAAGGAACGATGCGTGGCTCCAAACAAACTTTTGCTGATCGACAGCAGAGACAATAGCAAATCGCTGAATATTCACTAAACATTTCATGTGAAATAAATGTACTTTACCAAATGTGCAATCCTGCTGTTTACTTTTAAACCACAGTTTCATATTCCGAATTGTGGCGCACTGAGTTGTAAGCTGATCTAACACCCTCTGTACCGCAAAGGAACATCGCGTGCCTCAACATGAACTTTTGCGGATCGACAACAAAGACAAATGCAAATTGCTGAATATTCTCTAAACATTTGATGTCAAATAAATGTACTTTACAAAATTTACAATCTTGCTGTTTGCTTTTAAATCACTGTTTCATATTCCGAATTGTGGCGTGCTGTGTTGTGACATAATATGTGTTGTCTTCCGGGTTCTGTGTAAAGTCACTTAGGACTGGAGAGGACTGGGCGCGTTTGATGACGCACCCTGTAACGTCACAGAGAGAGGCGGGGAATATGAATGCTTTGATAATATCAGGCTTAGGGGCGGGAGATATGATTTAGTGCCGCAAAAGCAAGTCAGCCAGGTCAATAGCGCCAGTCATAGGATTATCACATAATGTCGGCGCACACCAGCCGGATTTATCGTTTCTTTAGTGGACAAAAAGTCGGTTGACACTCATAGGAAATTGTACTATTAGCGGACGACAAAAGGAGTGGTCTTAAAACACTTTCACCCTGACAACGAACAATACAAACAACGTTCTCAGAACACCACCATTTTGTGTAATTGCAACCATTTCGGGACACGGCGAGTGTTCTTAGAACACATTCAACTAGACAGATTACAATACGGACAGCATCCTGAGGACACCCACAGTTTGTGTATTTACGAACAATTAAGTACACCGCGAGTGTTCATAGCTCATTTTTACCTTCCTTGCGAACAAAAATCACACATACTCCGTCCTCTAAACACCCCACCATTTAGTTTATTTACAAAATGTCAGAACAGCCGTGTTCTCCGCAGACAAATCGAACGCAACAAAAACGTCTAGCACATAAAAAAACAAAACATTGAACCTATCTCATACTCCCCCACCCTCCCCAAACACTCTTACACACCAACACAGGGCACTAAATACAATTTTTTATTCACGTTTCACCTCGCTGTACGCGGTCGACGGTGAATACAAGATGGCGGGCGCCACAGAAAATCTGACGCGCTCCACGCCCCTCGCCGTCCAATCAGCGAACACGTCACAATTCCGCGGACATGACGCAAGGCCATGGGCCAATCGGGGTGCTGTCCGCGGAGCGAACAGGGAAGTCCGTCCGCGAAGCGAACACAGATATCACTAATTTTTTTGCCTTACATTTTGGTCATTTTTAAAAAAAACTACTGGACGGATTTACACCAAATTTGCAAAAGCACGCTTTCAGGACCAGGCCGCTGCTCCTGCCGCAAATTTGGTGTAAATCCGTCCAGCGGTTCGGGCTGTAGCCGTGCGCAAAGTTTTTTCCCATTCAGTCTATGGGGAAAAAAAAGTTTTGGGACCCCCCCTATAAATTTCCCCCCTGGACGAATCCTCACCAAACTTTGCAAAAAAAATCAGAGTGGGCCATATACTTTTTTTGCAAAGTTTGGTGAGGATTCGTCCAGGGGGAGCGAAGTTATAAGCCGCCCAAAAAGTGCTCTTCCTATGGAAACACCAATTTAACCATAACTACATGGCCACTACCGTGGCCATGTAATTACAGGGTCTGCAGTACGGAGCCTGTAGTCAAGGTTAAATTGGCTTTCCCATAGGAAGAACACTTTTTGGGAGGCTTATAGCTTTGGTGTCGTTTGACGAATCTGCACGAAACTTTGCAAACAATGGAGACACAATAAGCGTACTTTTGCAAATTCTGTGTTAATCCACAGTGGATTTTAAAAGAAATGCCCAAAAGTTTGTAACAAGAATTAGTGATATCTTGTTTCGGTATGTAGCCTCTGTGAGAAACCTGAAGGTGTCTCACCCGCTAGTCCCCAGGGATCTGTCTTCCAGGTGGCCATCACTTTTGGATCCAGTTCCTGGAGGTGGACCAGTGCGAGAGGATCACTTGAATGAGGGGTCCTTGGGGAGTGGAAGTGGGACACTGGAGGGTGATACACGGTATGCCCATTCTTGTAAAACCTTTTCCCCATCCTACCAGGTAGGATTTCAAGGAACTCAACCCCCCATCCTCCCCTTTCCCGACACAAACACTTTCTCATGGACAGCTCACTTTGAGAGAAAATGGACTAACAACTGAGCTGTATACCTGACATGTACCAACACAAGGGTCAGGCAGAGTCAGGCAATTTCGGATAATTACACACACCGACTTCCATCACACTTCCCCACACAGATAAAAGCTGGAGCACGAAAACACACTCTGAGCAAGGCAAAACACACGAGGAAGCAGTAGTTCTGAGGTGGCAGTTTAATATGAGGAGAAAGACGGCAAGACCAGAAAGGGTTGCAAGGAGGGAATTACCCTTGCTCTTTTAGGAGGAAAACTGCTACTTTCGCGAGTCCTTCAGGAATAGGATACATAAGACAATGAATTAAAGCTGAAGAAAGATGCATTGTGTGTTTAAGGTACCCAGGCCCTCCTGCATCGATAGCTGAGGTGGGGAATAGCGATTGTAGCCGTGGTACTGTCCTTGGCTACTACAACAAAGCAGCGCCAGTAAAGACAGCACAGCCGGTGTGTCAGAGAGACTGATAGCAAACCGGTCTGTGTTAGGACCAAGGTTGCAGGTGGCAACATTGTATGAAGAAATCTGCAAAGAATAGAGTGTATGGCGTATGTGATGAGCAATGCAAATATAATTGAATATCCAAGGAGTGACTGAACTTTTGAAACCAAGACAGATACCATATACAGAGTGGTCCAGCACCACATGGGTGCTCATTCAAAGGTCTCTGTTAGGTATTCAACTTAGAGTGTACAATTGTGAACTGTGAATTCGAAGTGGTCCTGCAACTGGTCAAGCCAAACCCCATGCACATTCGAAAGTCTGTGATAGCTAATACGAACTGTAATTGGTCCAAGCCCGGCTGAGGGAGACTAATTGTGTAGAATGGATCTGAGCCAAGCTGAGGGGGATTCAGGTGAACCATGAGTCAACTGAGAAAATATATTCTATAAGCATTGGAGAAAGAAGAACCTGAGCACGGCTGAGGGAGATCCAGGGTGAAGAGTGAATCACCCAACTTGAATATTTGTAAAGGAACTTTTTCATTGTTTTGGTACATCAGGCCCTCTGAATCAAGAGACTTTGATAACGTAAGAGACTTGGGCACAGAAGGCCCTGATGTTGGTAATGGAACTGTGTCCTTGTGCTGAAGAAGCCCACGATTGTGCTATGCTTGAGTGAACTGCCTTGTCTCGTGCTGAAAACCTGGAAAGGGCGGCCAAGTGCCTTAACATCCTGACTTATCATTTTAGTGAACACTCCTTTCTTTTTAATGAACATTACCCCACACTATTTGTAAGTTAGCGGTAAGGATTGGCAATAGGTTTTTTTGTATAAGCCCCTTTTATTTTGACTCCACTCTACTAGGACTGCGTTATTATTATTTGATGGTCACTGCTTGCTCCCATCTTTTAGGTTTAGATAGGTGTTTATCACACCCTTGATAAAGTTCAATAAACATCCTTGTAACGGGGTCACTTGTGTCTGTCTTACTTTGATACCATGCCTTCCTTACAGCTCACTAGCTGATTCGGTGTCTGCGGATGCCTCTGGACCAATCAGGGAGTTGTGTAATGTCTGCGGACATTGTGCAAAGAGAATGATTCGTCAAATGAGAAATGTGAGGTGCAGTAAATTCTGAAATGGACACCATGTTGGACTTGTGAACTGCACCCTTAGTACGTGAGCAGTGCAGTGAGAAAATATTAAACAACACAACATTGTACTTGTCTTACACATGAAATAATCTCTGGGGAGGTGAGAGGTGATGAAGACAGGGTGGAATATGTCAAGAAAAAGGGAAAAACACAGGTGTTGCTTCTTTGCCGATTTCCGCGAACATCTCAGAGATGTTCTGTCATATTGCTGTGTGATTTGGTGGCTTATACATTTTGTACCTTTTGAAGAATCTGCACGAAACCTTTGAAACAACATATACATATGAATATGAATCCTTTTAGAAAATGTGGCGAGGTTTTGTCAAGGAGGTGCAAAGTTATAGGAGGGCTCAAACATTTTTCAAAATTCTGATTGACTTGATTGGAAATGAAATTCCTGTCACACCTGCAGCCCTAACTGCTGGATGGATTGTCACAAAACTTGTGTTAGATGCATTTGCCCTGTCCCAAAAGCATGTTTTTGCAAATTTTGAGGTAATCTTTGCAGTGTTTTAAAAAAGTGCCAAAATGTAAGTTGAACAAAAGGGTGATATAACTTTTGTGCCTAAGGCATGACCTGTGGCCATGGACATGCCCCAGACAATATGCCCACTGTCCTTGGGCACCAGGTAACAGCTATAGGGTTAAAGTGGGCCCTGGGTCAGGCCTGTGGCAAGTCTTAATGTCTATTCTAAGATGCTTTGCTGAAGCCCATGCCCCATGGCAATTTAAACATAACAATGCTTTTAACAAAGGTATTTCAGTGATTTCAATTATTTTTGTTTAACTGAAGATCCAGCACTATATGTAAGTTATTAAAAATTCCTCATGAAAATATATGAAACAACTATAATTTCAAAAGTGTTTATTATATAAACTTAACCAGAATGTCCCTTTAACATGGTTTTTTCATGTAATTTCACAGGTTTTTATTAAAGCAACTTGACCATAATGCCCCTTTAACAGTTTTACCCCTGACATTCAACGGTTTTTATAAATAAAGATGTGTCATGATTTGCCAGTTTTTAATACATATTAAAGAACTATAACGCTCCCTTAACAAACATATTTTTTGCTGTGTATATTGATGTATGTCACTTTAAGCAGCACATGCTGAGGATGCAAGTTATGTCTGAATGTCCTAAGGTATGAGGCTCTACCATGACCCGGCCCTACCAAACCAACCTCAATTTCCACTGCACCTACTCTGCGGCCTGGTCTAGTGTCCACAATACCACCATATTGGAACTGAGGGATGCTGTCCATGGCTAGCAGCCATGGCCAGAGCCCGCAATCTCTGTGGCATCGGCTTCAGCCATGTTGCATGCACCCCCATGCAATCTTCATTAGAATGTGGGCAGGGCAACTTAATCATAACACACCTTTTTCAAAGTTACTTCAGTGATTTTAATGCTTTTTTATAAATTAAGATATTTCATTCTGTCCGAGAACTTTATGTAAATTAGTAAACATTTCTCTTTAACATATATGAAACACCTATACATTCCTTCAACGTATTTTTTGCTGTGCGGATCAAAGTGTCACTTTGAGCAATGCATGTTGAGGATGCAGGTTTTGGCTGAATTGCCTGAGGCATGAGGTTTGGCTTATCTCGCAAAGGCGCCTAAAGTGAAGAAGAAAAATGTTATGGTAGCAGCATAGCAACATCTACGAAAAATATTTGAATAATAGTTACATTATGGCTCACAAATCATGAGCAAAACCTCTTAAATATGGATATTTGCATGCATGGGCCCCACTTACTACAGTATACGTGACTCTACTTCCAGTGCTTCAGTTAAGCCATTTTACATTATTAAGTTTAGAAAAGGGCCAAAACATCCCCAAAAATATGCCTACAACACACCATATCACCCCTCCAGATACTGGATACAGCACTGCACATAAATTACTCATCCTGAAGCTTAATTATCTTCATTTGTGGGTGCACTTTCCCAGTGGTGTCATAGCAGATGGCATACAGTGTGAGAGAAATCATTAGCGTGATGATCCAGTGGTGGATTTCAATAATAGAAAGCCCAGCAGCAAAAGGCTCCCTCAGCTTGGTGCTCATCTCTAGGTTTATGCAGTGAGGCACTGCCTGGTAAGCAGGTATAACAGATGCAGTTTTAGAAAGGATATGCACCTGTTCCATTAGGCCCTAACTAATGGAAATTGGAGTATGAAGTCCTGCTTTAGTCAAGCTGAATGGCCTTTTCCAACAACGTTTGGTTTATACTGATAATGATGAAGCTACACACAAATGAAACTCCGCTAATTTCGACCAGGAAATGTTTTTAAAAATTAATTCAAAGAGACAATTGGAAACAGAATTTCAACTTTAACTTTTGTACTACTTGTCCCACTGAAAAACTGAATATAGAAATGGATTCGGAGAAACATGCATATTCAATATTTTAGTGAAATGTATGCTCTGTGCATAATTTGAATATTATTTAGTCCACCATGCATGAAGTGGCTAAGACATAAATGATACCCCCAGATTTAGAATTTTCTTACATATCTAATTATGTTATTTTCACCAATATCACATTTATCTGTGAAAACATTAACAAATTGCTGAATTTCTGTGATGCAATACCCTGCACCAAAAGGTTCCCTCGGCTTGGTGCTCATCTTGAGGCTGATGCATTTAGGCACTACATAAACCGAAATGTATCATGCTACATTAAGTAACAATCACAATATACTGTACTAAGGCTTGATGCCTGTTTCTCTTTGAAGATAAAGCTTTGACATAATTTGGACTTTTGTTACAAAAGCAACAAAATAAAGCTACATAAAATACATAAAATACAATTACGAAAAATAAAGAATCTTGAGCATTGGATGTCAACAGGTATTGAAGATGGAGAGGAAACTCTTTGTACTGTACATGGGCCATGAACACACTGTAGGATTTAGTGGAAATAAAGACAATTTTATTCAAACATTTATATATAAGTAAGGTCATTGATGTTGATGCCTGGAGGGAAAGACCCGTTATTACAATGGGCCTCATTACGACCCTGGCGCTAAGTGAAAAACGATGGCGGTAAATGGTTACCGCCATCGTTTTCCACCAGGTCCGATCATGACCCGTGAACGTTAACTACGATGCCATTAGCGGCATCGTAGTTAACGCTGGCGCTAACTGCGCCAAGGGTGCGCGCACGCGACCGGCCACACCGTACTTAACGCCATGGCGGAAAGGCACGCAAATGCCGACCCAAGCGGACATGCACCTAACGCCATCAACCAGCCCGTTAAGTACCTTACCGCCATGGTGCAAATAACGCCATCGCGAACCAACCGTAAAGGGCCATGTTAAGTGAATGCAGCTGCCACAGGTGCACAGAAACAGCACAGGTGAAGGCAATACAGACTCAGGGAAGCACAAAAAGAGCACACCCCACCCCTTCCCACACCCAGTCACACTCCACAATGATGCCAATACGACTAGCAATGTTGGGGCTGGAGGACCTGATAGCAATGCATGTGCTACAACAGCAACAACAACAACAACAACAGGCAGCACAGAGGAGACGCAGGAGGAGAAGGAGGGCAAGGCAGGCCCAGCAAGCCCCACCAGCACAGCCAGTGCCACCACGCAGGCAGCCCCCAATCCCACGCATCAGAGCCAATCCATTCAACCTCACTGCTGAGCAGATCCACACCCTGTACCGTTTGGACCGGGACACCATCACCGCCATCGTAGACATGACACACAACGACATCGTCAGCATGATAGAAAGTCCAACCGCCATCCCCCCCCTACTAAAGGTAGTGTCTGTACTCCACTTCCTGGCCACAGGCACCTACCAGCACACAGTGGGGCACCTGCATGGCATTTCACAACCATTATTCTCACGAACACTCATCCAAGTGCTCGATGCCCTCCTCAAGCACACAGACGACCACATCTCATTACCACGGACTGCCCAGGAGATTGCAAACACCAAAGTGGGTTTCCATGCACTAGCCGGCATACCCGGTTGCATTGGTGCCATCGACTGCACCCATGTGGAATTGGTGGTTCCACGTGCCATGGAGGTACCGTACCGCAACCGGAAACAGTTCCACTCAATCAACGTGCAAATGGTCTGTGACTCCAACAAGATCATCACACATTGTTGTGCCCGATTCCCCGGATCAACCCATGATTCAATGGTCCTGAGGAACTCCACAATACCACGCTACATGGAGCGACATGCAGGCCCAAGATCCTGGCTACTCGGTGAGTCCAATGTCATGGAAGTGGGCAGGTGAATGACGTACCGATGCATACTCCACCTGGCAGAAAGGGGGGGGGATGATGCATACTCCACCTGGCAGAAAGGGGGGGGGGATGATGCATACTCCACCTGGCAGAAAGGGGGGGGGGATGATGCATACTCCACCTGGCAGAAAGGGGGGGGGATGATGCATACTCCACCTGGCAGAAAGGGGGGGGGATGATGCATACTCCACCTGGCAGAAAGGGGGGGGGGATGATGCATACTCCACCTGGCAGAAAGGGGGGGGGATGATGCATACTCCACCTGGCAGAAAGGGGGGGGGGGATGATGCATACTCCACCTGGCAGAAAGGGGGGGGGATGATGCATACTCCACCTGGCTGTGAGTAACACAGAGAATGGAGACAGCGGATGGGCACTCACAATGCACACAACCCCTCTGCATACATTCGGTGATGGCATGCAAAACAGGCCATGGGAGCCATGAGCATATACTGGTTGCATTGTGTGAATCAATCAGTGCATGTAGAAGTGAGCCAAAGTAACAGTTGGATGCGAGCCATGGCGGAACACCATGTTCCTGATCAGACAACATGACTGACACATACATTCTCGCCTACATACAGGTGATGCAGGCTATCCCCTGAAGAGGTGGCTCCTTACACCAGTCCGGAACCCGCAGAACCAGCACGAGGAGGACTTCAACCGTGCACATACACGTACTCGTGTGGTCATAGAGCAGACATTCGGACTATTGAAGGCACGGTTCCGAAGCCTCAGCAGGTCTGGTGGCGCACTCCTGTATGGCCATGAGAAGGTGGCAAAGATCGTCATGGCATGTGTCATGCTACACAATATGTGCGTCAGACGGAATGTGCCCCTGCCCCCTGACGCAGAACTGCAACCACCTGACGATGAGGATGAGGAGGGTACAGATGGGGCGGCACCCCATGGAGGAGGCGATGCACAGGAGGGGCGTGCAATGCGCCAAAGTATCATCGACCACTGCTTCTAGCACACACGGCTGGTGTTTATCACATGGAGACTGCACTTGGGGCACTGTGTGTCTCTGGGACATGCACACTGTGGACTGTACACCAATAAAGCACACATACGCAATGAAAATGTCCACACATTACTTTTTTTGAAAGAATAAAGTGTATTGAAACTATGAACTGTCGTGTCACACCCCCTCCCACCTCCCCCCTGCACACCCCAACACACCCCCTCCCACCTCCCCCTGCACACCCCAACACACACCCTCCCACCTCCCCCCTGCACACCCCAACACACACCCTCTAGGTGTCAACAGATGCCTGTGACAGTGGCCACAGGCTGTTACAAGCCCCCTCTCCCGGCCCCCGGGGCACCCCTGGCTGTGGAGCGCAGGTTACGACCGGAACGTCGCACGGGGCTGCTCTGCGCAGAACTGGCAGTGGAGGATGTCCCTGGCTGCCCCTGTGCATGCACGTCCTGTCGTGTGTGGGTGAGGCCAGTGACCGCACGACGCAAGGCCGCAAGTTCTGCACAGATGTCCCTGGACATGGCCTGCATGGCATCCCTCAGGGTGGCAGTGCTCTGCGCCACTTCGGCCCTTAGGGTCTCCGTGACCTGTTCAATGCTAGACCTAGCCCCCACACATTCCGCGGCATGCTCATCCAGCATTGCGGACAGTTGATGCTGCCGTTGAGTGATGTCCTGGAGGGACTGCTGGCCGTGCTGGCCCATGGCCAGTGCTGGTGGAGTGATGGAGGGGCTGCTCCCCTCCTGTGGAGTGTGGACAGGGCATGGGGTGGATGGCCACTCCTCTACCTCTGTGTGCCCCTGTGTGTGACCCTCATGGGGGCTGGCGTCTGAGAAACAGGGGGAATGTAGTAGGTCAGTGGGGCTTCTGACCTCGTGCTCCATGTCCGAGTCTGAACATGCAGCTGTTGCAGCTGTCTCCCCGATGTTGCTGCTGGCCGCTGACCCCCTGCCTCCTGTGGCAGGCAATGTCGGTGGAGGTGGAGCAGCTGCTGCTGGCCTGCTGCCAACAGGGGTGCTTGCCGGTGGGACCTCCGGTATGCCTGCAGTGGGACCTGCTTGTTGTGGGGTCTGCCTCACTGCAGCTGAGGTTGAGGGTGCAGGGCCGTTGTTGATGGCCTTCTTGGCTCTCTTTGGCGCAGGGGTGTCCTGCTCCTCTGGGTGTGAATCTGTGCCTGTGGTGGAGCAAAGGAGGGAGGGCGTTATTGATGGGTCTGCGTACTTTGGAATGAAATGTTTGACATTATTGTGGTCAGTGGATGAGGAAGATTTCAGGCAGTGCCATGCAGGTTGTCTCCTTTTGGTGTGGTATGTGGATGCAGGTATGCGGGTGCCAGCAGTGTATGCAGGGTGGTGCTCGCATGTGGCTATGGGCAGTGTTGATATGTGTTGCATTTACACTCTAGGGCAACCTTGTGCTACACATGATTGGACTGCTGTGACTATGGCATGTCTTGTTTGAGGCACCTACCTTCATCGCCTGATGTCGGGGCTCCCCTTTCCATCCCTCCAACGCCTTCAATGGATTCCATGCCAATCGTGGTTGCACAGATCTCCTCCCACGGTTGGAGTTTCAGGGGGGATTCCGACCCTCCACCGGTACCCAGGGCAAGGTTGCGGTTTGCTGAGATGACGGCTCTGACCCGTATGCGTAGGTCATCCCAGCGCTTCCTGCACTGCTGTGGGGTGCGGGGTACGGTCCCCACCGCGCTGACGCGCTCAGCCACCAGGGCCCAGATGGCCTTCTTTTTCCCGATCGCTGTCCTGGTCATGTCCGGGGAGAAAACGACACCTGCGTTGTCTTGCAGGGTCTCCGCAAGCATGCAGAGTTCCTCCCGGCTGAATCTCTCCTGGCGCTGGCGGTCACATGCCTTTTTCACAGATTTAGGCATTTTCGGGTACTTGGATGGGTGGGTGGTTGGTTGGGACAGGTGTCAGGGTTGGGTCTGGTGTTGTTTGGTAGGATGGCGATGGATTGTGTTTTTCAAGATGGCCGACGGGCTGTTTCCCGTTCCGGCGCGATGACGCTATTTCGGGTTCGACTTTTTACGGCCGCCGCTAATTACGGCCGCCGCTACTTACGGCCGCCGCTACTTACGGTGGCCGCTACTTACGGTGGCCGCTACTTACGGTGGCGGAAGTGCACCTTGCTCGCTTAACGATGCCGGTAGGGGCCTTTTCCGCAATGGCATTAATTGCATTGCCGCCATGGCGTAATGCTCGTGCGCAATGGGTCGTAATGTGGCGCTCATTACGCCATCGTCCCACGGCGTAAACGCTCATTACGCCATGGCGGTAATGACGGGCGATTACCGCCGGGGTCGTAATGAGGCCCAATGTAATTTCACACAAAAAATACAGAATGCAAAGGTTTTTACAAAGTCAGAAACCCGCTATAAATTCCACAAGAAATATTGTCATCTGTTAATAGAACAGCACATTCTTTGATTAGTAGTGAAAGTAAAAGTGGCTTACACTGAATCTTTTCTCTTTTACATGTGACAGAATATAGCTTGGACATTCTGTGAATTATAAGCTTTGAAATGCAATTAACCTGAATGCATATGTTCATGCATAAATATCCATTAGTCACCAAACAATCAATTATTTCCTGACCTCTTATAACATACCACTTAGATCAATTTTGTTGAAATTACTGTATCTGGATGCCAAACTACAAGACATACACTTAAATCCAAGTAGTTTGCCTCAGGAAATCAGATCCACTGGATTTATTTTTCAAGCTAATCTGAAACACAACCATTGCATTGATTAAAGGATGTCTGGCTGACAAGTTATGGGCCTGTTAGAAGCAGATGCCTAAAGAGGTTCATTGACTTTTAACAGTTGAAAGCTTCAGTTTCTAGAAAGATGTGGACCTGTTCTATTAGGCGTTAGCTAATGGAAATTAGATTATGAAGTCCTGCTTTTGTCAAATTAAAAGACCTTTTCAAAGAACAGGTGCTTACTACTGATAATGGGGAAGTCCCACACAAATGTAATCCAGCTAATGTGTAAGGTGTTGATTAAAAAGAAATGCCGTCAAAGTGACAATGAGAAAAGAATATTCAACTTTAAACTTGTGTACCATTAGCCAAATTGAAAAAATTAATCAAATATAGATCTGAATTCATATCAAAAAGGAGAAACATATGCCGATAAAATTATTTATCAAAATATATCCTTTATGTATAATTTGCATATTTTCAGGTCCACCATGCATAAAGTGGCTGAGAGATGTTAATGTTAATGGGTCTTTTACCGCGCAACAGTTGCCACTTAGCGCTCTGGCGGGTCTGCAAAGAAAAGAGGATTGTGGGGTTAGTGGGATTGAGAGGGAGAAGAGCAAGAGAGCTTTGATGTGCTGTTGGCAGCTTCAGTTCGGAGAAACTGGCCACTGAGCATTGGTGCATTTTCGATCAGTAGCAGTCATGTGGTGTAGAGGTGTAATTGTGTGTGGTTTGTTTTCATGTTGGGTGTTGAGAAGTGCATGCGGTTCGTGGTGTGGTAGAGGAGTGGTTATGTTTAGTTCAGGATTTTAGGGTGTGTATGCAGAAAGGTGAGTTTTTAGTATGGCTGGTTAGTGCCAATGTATTTCCTACACCCAACAATCCCTCCAAATGTGCTACATTTTCCACCCCAACAGTTTGTACAAGTGCAATGACTTTCCCAGTCCCAGCATCCATTCCAACCCCCAACATTCCAATGGCAAAGTTTCTGCCCCCATACTTTCCGTCTAAGTGCAACACATTTCTCACCCCTGGCAGTCCATCTAAGTGCGATACATCTCCCACTCCTAACCATCCATCCAGGTTTGACACGCTTCCCTCTCACGTAAACTCAATCCAAGTGTGGTTCCATTCCCGCGCCCAACTGCCCATCCAAGTGCGACACATCTCCCACCCCCCCTGAAATCCATCCCAATGTTACACACTTCCCATCTCTAAACAACCCATCTAGTTGTGATACATTTCCTACCCCCAACAGTTTACCGAAGTGCAATGCATTTTCCACCTCAACAATCCGTCTCAGGGAGCTGAACTCTGCATACTACAGATGTTACATAGTGCTTGTTTTAGGATGCAGCAGGGAGTATAAAGCTTAGCTATATAATTACATTACATGCAGAATGTGGCTATCCTACACATACAGGCTGAGTGTAGAATGTGGCTAGTTTACACAGTTAGGCAACATGCCGGAATAAGGTTAACCTATGCTAGTAGGCTAAATACTGGTAGGCATATGATATCGGGTGATTAGAGTGGTGGCTTTTTCTGCAGTATATTAGTGGCTCTTCTCCTGGTTTTTCTGGTAGGGTTCTCTTACTTTTGCATGGGTTAGCACACGCATACATAAATGATACCTCCCGTTTCAGAATATTCTTACAAATCTGAATATGTTATTTTCACCAATATCACATGTACATGTGAAGAACTTTTCAAACATTAATATTACGTTCAAAATTAATGTTCACTCCTGGGACGGGAGTGGAGGGGGTAGGGGTTGGCTAATTTGTAGCTGACACATTCCACTTATGACACATCAAATTCGTTGCCCCAATAGAACTAAGAAGGAGGGCCATGGTGGGTGTGCGAAAGTCAAGAGAAGCAATAACAGGTTCTGGCCATTCCATAATGTTGTGTCAAATGATAACGCATAGGTGGGGTTTACTCTAGATTTTTTTAAAAGTGTTGTTTCCGTAGAAAATAAAGGAAGGAAGAAACTGGATCAATTCCTCACTGCCTGTTGACATACATCCAATTTGACTGAAGGAACTTCCACTACAATTTGCAGAAGGAAAAGAGACCTCGGATCTGAGAGGATTTTGTAACCTTGCTAGAAGGGGACCAGAGCAAGGCAGCACCTTCTTATTTGGTGCTCTGTTATGCATCTGTACTGCTGTATAATTCTGTAAGGTGCTCCGTTATGTATCTGTATTGCTGTATACCGCTGTATACAACAATACAGATATTGAAGCTACAGAGCTCTGAGAAGCTCTGTTGCTTCTCAGAGCTAGGTCCGCGCTCAATAGATGCAATAATAATAATAATATGAATAATAATGATAATGATCATTTTGAATCAATGGGACTGTGGGGAGTCAGAAGATCTGTATGTCTGGTACCTTCCCAATTTCTAAAAGCATACAGCGCAAACCAAACAGAGGCATTGAGACTCATTCCTGCCCATCAGATTGAACGATGCCCATCATTTTTAAATATATTTCCATTGGATTATATAGTAAAATACTTAAACACATTTTCTAGATAAGTCATTCATGCCTGCTGTTTATGTATGTACATTTCTGTGAATTTAAATGAATATATTAGTGCGACAAAAATGATCAGGCAATAGGGTGTTCATTTTCATTGTGGTCTTAAGTTATATGTAGTGTTTTAAAGATGACTTCCTTGGTGTTGCAAATTGGGGTACCACCTGCAAGTCCCTGATTTATTAATTTAAATACAACTAAAATATTCTGATTAAAACAGCATGTTTCTTTCCCAGATTTTGGGGTGGGACCATTTCAGCATGGGATATTGGACCTGTAACATGTCTCCATAACCAATGAACTACTTGGAAAATAAATATATATTCCTTACACAGTTCATTACACCACCAACTGGTCTCCTCTGCCATCCAAGCCATGAGAGTAATTGCATCTACCTGCACCAATGACATATTATATTATGCAGTGTAGTGTACATAATAAAGAAGTGTGTTAATTTTAATTATGTAGTTATGTAATAAATATAATTTTAACAAAACAAAAGGCCACATCAGAAAGATACTAGAGGTGATAGGTAGGACAAGTTCTCGGGAGAGCTTTCATTTGGAGGCTCATTTCATTTACACTTGCAAATCTGATACCTTAAGCATGCAGCTCTTTGATGCATAGATGAACATTAACACACCCCCATATTTGAAGATGCATTTGGCTTGAGAAAAACTTGTATTTTTGTCTAGTGCCACACCATGGAGATAGTGAAGAGGTGCAGTTCATGTATCTGCATGCACATAGAAGCTGAGGAAAGATGTAAATCAACAGGTGGCCACTTAAAGTGGTAAAAGGTTTCGTTCAGGGCTAATAGTGCATTGCAAATGCCTCAACTGAAAGCCACCAGGCCTTAAATAGCCTGCATATCTAGGAGAAAAGGTTCAAGTTGCCAAAGGACACACAGTTAGGAAATTCTTCAGCTAATGACTCCCAAATTAAGTCGGCAATCCTGGTAAGATATTTAAGCAGCCACTCCTTTGCTTCTAATACTTAACCTTTAGCAGCTTCTGGGCTGGGCCAGTTTGTGAATATGACAGTCAGTTTAGAGCTGCAGACGAACCTTCCCTGCAGTGAGTCTTGGAGGAAAGAGCTTACTCAAATGAGGCAACTTCTCAGCAAAGAACCTAATATTGGTGGGTCGGTTCTCTGTCAAAATGTCCACAGGTAAATGTAGTCATGTGACAATGTAGTCAGCAAAATGTCGTTTTAAAAAATGCAGTCATTCAATACAAGCAATCCAAACTGTGACAATGTTACCAGTAATAAGGTAGCCAAAAATCTATTTTTAATTACATAGAGGTACAAGACTGTAACCCTAAATGTGACATCTAACAAAATCTCCGCAGTCACCCTAACTCCATTCCTAAATCTTCCACTAACTTTAAATACAACCCTTATTCCACAAGGAACTGTTTCAGAACATTAAGCCTTCAGCGTGCTAAAGAATTTTATTTGCATGTTACTCAATACAAAATAAATTGAAAATGAACAGTGAACCTATCTCCACCCCATCACCAGTTCACTATAAATGACATAGACCTTGCCTTAATCCAAACCCTTGCTCTAATACTAGCCTTACCCTGCCTGAAACTCTACCACTTACACTAATGCTTACTTTACCCTAACCACTAGGTCTATCGTAACCGTTATCCCACGCCAACATCACCAGGCCTCTCCAAACTCGCTATCCCTTTCTTTAACGCTTACCCAAACCACTACTCTATTCGCCTTACAATAACCCCTACCCTTGCACCTAATCTATCCTAACGACTAACCAAACCCCAACTTCTTTAATCTAAACCCCATCCTTACCCCAACCCCTAACCTAACCCTGAAACAGGCCATTACAAGCCTACTAAACCCTTCTTAACCCCAATGATTAACCTAGCAGCACTACAACTATGGCTGCTTTTCAGCTGCATTTTCAGACTTACTTTTTGCTTGGCAACTTTTCCACTGCAGAGGGATTTTCACCAGGACTTTTCCCCGGACTACATTTTTACTGGTTACTTAGCATGTGAAGGTGGCTAAACATGTAAGTGTCTCTGAAAAATTCAAATTAGAAATGTGAATGAATGAAAGTTTTGGCTTCAATTATTCACACAGAAATAAACATGTAAAATGCAGATAAGAGGGGCTGAAAATAGATTTGCAAAAATACAGATGGAAATGTCTGAACATGATTATCCATGAAACCGCAGCCATAACTGACCACCAACAGCCTAATGTGCCAAGCTGTTAGTAATATTGTTTCATTTGTGTTTTTTTTACGTTGTAATGGTACTAAAATAAAGCATATTGAGGGTAGAAGCAGCTATATAATTGGAACTGGCACTCTTCTGGGAAACTATATTTTGTCCCAACACAAAATAATGCACCTGTGTCCAAAGAATGTAACATATCAAAACAGGCCATATGGCTGATTGAGATTTTATCACCCATCATCATTAATTAATTAGAATCTTCAATAAACATACTTATTAAATACTAGTGCTGACCGGAGATGTGTGAGGTTTGTCTTACATTTCTATAACACATAACCAACATAACATATCCAAATGAATTATTTCAAAATGGACACCAGAATGTCTTTCTACTCTAATCTAGATGCAATCGACATCGTTATGCCCAACAGGATCATGTTTCCCCCTCGTCTCTCCTGAAGGTGATTTCTCAGGGGCAAATTCTATAAGCAAAAATATAATATCAACCATGCCATGATTTGAAAAAGATATCTTCAATAACATAATAATAATAATATTAATTATTATTATTATTCTTATTATAATTATTGTTTAGCATAAAAACCTAATTTTTAAGACTGACAGTCATATAGCTTTTCAATATTCAATTAAGGACTTGCATTTCCTGCAAATCTCACTCTCTGCAGTGTCCTCTATCTCAACAACAGAGGCTTCTTTTACTAACGGTGTTCCACCGCAGCAATCCATTGAATTGTGTTAGTTTCTGCATTGAGCCAACACCATTTTATTTGTGGCCTCAGCCCGGGACAAGTGTGACTAAGAGGCTGCTTCCTTGTCCCTGGTAACTAATAATTGAGGCAGAAAGTTAATCAGGCTGCCATTTGTGCAATCACCACATTTGGTCCTGAGATATGCTTTCATGTAATATCCGTGCTGATGTGCCATTGGAGCTGTTGGGTGCTTAGCTACATTACACATCATTCATCAAATTCAACTTGCAGTTGTCTTGCAATAACCAAAGTCCCAGTGCTTTATGCCAAAAATCAAATATGCGTTTATCATTATTAGTTTTCGCTATTAGGCGGCAGTGCCACCTACAAGCCAAAACTATTGGCATGGGAAATTAAGCATACAGGGAGATGACATGTGCTTTACCAAAAATGCACTGCTCAAGTCATCTGGCATGCTCTCCTCTCACTCAACCTGCTGGCTATTTTGTCATTTCTTCCCACAGAAGGATTACCTTTATGAACGTGTCTCTTATGCTCGGATTGTATTTAGTAGGCATAAAAGAAGGACGCTTCTGGCACATCTGTCTGGACTTCTACTCAGTGTTCTAAAATCCGTGGCCATCTTGGAAAGATAATACACTCATGTCAGGCCCATAAGGATTAGATAACAGCATTCTAAAAGATGATCGTCTATCACTGTGCATGATTAAGAAAAGGTTAATCATTTTGCAATTTTTTTTATTGGCCTCTTACATTTTAAGAAAATTGGCATGTCGTCTTTTATTTATTTATTAAATGACTTATTTCATAGGAAAGCAAACGTCCACTAACTGAACAAACGAATTAGCAGTCATTTACATTCAGGGGCCATTATTTGCACTCAGCACAAGGGGACACGTGTGCAAAACTGTAGAATGCGTACATTTATGTGTTGCTGTTTATCCTTCAATGTTTGCATTCTGATGATAATTCAAGCAGTGCGCTGTTTACTGTGGGTTTTCAGGTTTGTCCCTGGTTAGAAAGAGATTTCACCTGGCTTTGTTGCAGCACAATTTATTGCCAGCATCCATCTTCTGGTGATTTTCTAGTACAAATATGAGTCATCACAGCGAAATTCGAATATCACTATTTAGGGCAGAGATAGGACAGGGATATTGGCATAAGGACTTTATACTGTATCTTGGAACACTACATGTTTTACTCTGTGGAAATCTTTTCAGAAGCTGACATTTGAGAACGCATTATTAGGAAAGTCTGATCAACATGAGGCATACAACTACCAGCACCTGCTAGGTAATTTGTACATTTGTTTAGAATGGCGCACATTCTATGAAGCTAGCTCAGAGAGCTAAGTGTATTTCATTAACTGTGCATTTCATTTGTGTTTAGTTTCAAAAATAGAGGTTCAAATCCAGACCCTCCCACTCAGTCCTTCATTCTTCTCAGGTTAGAGCTTGAAAACAGTGGTATGAGTCTAAAACAATATATTATTATACCACTGTATAGCATAACACGCTACACATAAAACCAGTTCTGCTTTACTGTTCATTAGAACTCAGAGACCTTAATAACCTCCTGTCCTTTGTGATTGCCCACGAGAAACATGAATAGCGCTGAAGCAGGTTACATCTTTTCTGGCAAGACAAGCTACACAGTCAATTTATGTATCACGTTCCTGTTTTGGTCAGGTGAGATGGAACTGCAAACAAGCTTCTCCCAAATCCAGCAAAAGTACTAGACGCCATCCTACTCCCAATCCTATTCTACCACTGTCGAGGCTCTGTGGGCACCGTAGCTAGGAGTTACTAAAATTGGCTGGGAGTTGCTTGAACTCTTATTTGAAAGTGGGAGCCCTCCGAAAGCATTGCACAAATCCTGGCATTCTCAATGCTCCTGTACCAGCTGTTCTAAGAACATGTCCCTCTTGCCATCACATGTAACCAAGTGACACCATTACAGTACTGGCTTTTCACTTTGCATGCTGGGACTTGTAGGCCCATACCTATGATGGGAATAATGAAAGTACAAGTGCCAGCATGCAAAGTCAAAAGCCAGGCCTGCCTTAAAGTGTCATGCATGATAAGCATGCCTCTTGGCAAGTACGTCATTGGATTGTGTCCAGTTTTCACCAGGTGTATTTCTCTACCACACATGTGACAAACCTCCCATGTATCTTTATTTTTTTAACAAAGTCGAAATTTGAAGCTTCAGATAATGGATATGTACATATCATAGTCTGAATTCTCTCTTGGTGTTTGATAGTGTTCGTTTTATACTTCTTCCCAACTCAGTGGTGCTGTTTCTTAGTTTTGGCTGCACCACGTATACGGCAAAACTATTGGTATGTGAGTGAAGATAGCGGAGAGAGGGCTTGCGAGGTGGAGCACACCCCATGGTTGTCCTTTGGCTTGCTACCTATCTGCTAAAGGCCCTTGCTTTTTCCAATCGCTATGCGTATTTCCACCGTCCCCTCTCTTTCGGAATTATTCTTTGCTAGTGTTAGATATCTTACCCCGCCTCTACTTGTTGCCACCATCTTGCTGCTCCACCTCGTTGTGCTTTGGCCTGCAAAGCTGATCATCTCTGGGGGTGTTGTGGCCATGGCTGGAGCCCTCTTTGGTAGGCCATGGGCTGTACCACTCCTAGGTGATGCTTTTTCTTCCGCAAAACCCTTCTTTGAGGACCCTATGGAGGGTGCGAAAGCACTCATCACGCTACGGTAGGGGCTGCTGTCCTCATTGTTGACCCATTGTGACTCCTGCTGTTCCTACTGAGCACACTCCGACTGCGGGGGGAGTACTACGCCCCTACGTGCAAACCACAGTAGGTACAGTATCACACGATAGATCTTTTAACACTGTACATGTGCCCAAACACTTTACACACACATTCGCAACATAGACAAACCTATGAATAACCTACACATGCATCCACAAATTGCATTTTAACCTTCACACTGAGCAAACGTCCACACACTGTCGATGCACGCAATGAAAATATAGCCCCCACACACACAAAACACACACACACTCACATTTCGCATACACAATCTCACTGCACATTCACACTCACACTCACATCGCACATACATCTACACACTGCATGTACTTGTACACTGTGCTCACACATATCTCAAACACTCACACAATGCACACATACCCACAAACCCTGGCCACACTCTCACACTGCACATACACCTACACACACACCACCTGCGCCATTCTCATGCACCCTCAGACTACATATGCACTCTACCACTGTGCCCTATATACACTGTGATATGATATAATGCCCTCAGCCTTCACCCTCACATTGCACATGCAACTCACACAGCACATACAAACATACACCACACCTTCACATTCACACTGCACATGCACCCTTAAAGTGCTTACATGGCACATAAGCCCATATCTTGTCCATAAATCAATACTGCAGGTACATCCACACACTGCAGATTTAACAACACATGGTGCATATATGCTCCAACTGCGCCTACACCCACACAATATACGCTCACACTGTGCATATGACCACACACTGTTCATAGAGATTCATACAATATATACACTACACATAGGCCCAGGCCCTATCCATACAACTAAACACCATGCATATATCCACACACTAAAACTAGAAACTCCTACTGCACATATAACCACACAATGCATGTTCCCACACACACACACAACATGTATATGCCTGCACTCTGCATATATGCCATTAAACTGTACATTTCCCACACACATTGCTTATACACCCACCCACTGCACACATGCCCACACTGCATGCACAGAAAAATGCTCTGCACAGGCATCTACACACTGCACACACAGTCACACACTGAGAATTCACGATGTACATGAACCATTAGACTACACCTACAATCTCCCACTGCACAGACATGGTTACACTTTATATACACCCACACAATGTACATGTCCCCAGCCATTGCACACAACCACACAATGCTCATATGTCCAAACACTGCATGAACGTCCTCAGACTCTGAATGTACCCACAGATAGCACATACATACACGCACTGTGCATGTGCCCATATTCTGCACATATGTTCAGATACCTCTTACACCCATAAATAACCTGAAGATGCACACCTACACACTCCACTCATGCACATTATGCACACCCTTCCACTGCATATATACAATGTGCCCTTTAAAAAAAATTACAGCTGTCCTCACACTGCACATAAACTCACACTCCATATACACCCACACTACGCAAACCCTCACACAATGCATATACATACTCACACTCGACATACACCCCCAAAATACAACAGGATATATTCATCCACACCCACACATTGCCCATACACAGTGCACACGCAACCTCCATTTGCCCACTCAAACTGCACATAAACATTCACACTGCACATGCACTTATGCAAAGCACCCACATTGCCCATTTACCCAGATACTTTGTGTAGGCTCACACCCTGTCTATAAACCCACACACTGTACATACATGCCCACAAAAAACATGCACCCATAATGCACTCAGAATGCGTGAAGTGTGGCGACAAGTGTAGTCGCGCTGTGTTGCTAAGGAGAGAGGGCATGGTATTGGAGCCTGCTGAGCTTTACTGTGAAGTTAACAGTGGGCCCTTTAACTCCAGAAGAGGGCATCTACACAAATACCGGCTCAGCGTGAAGCGCAGTGTGAAGTGTGGTGCCAAGTGTAGTGGTGCCGTATTGCTGAGGATAGAGAACATGCTTTTGGAGCCTGCAAAACTTTAGTGTATGGTTAATATCATCCACTTTAACTCCAGCAGAGGGCATCTATACTAATACAGCACAGGGTGCGAAGTGCTACGTGAAGTGTGCCGACAAGTGTAGTTGTGCCGTTTTCCTGAGGACAGAGGAAGTGTTTTTGGAGCCTGCCAAGCTTTACTGTGCAGTTAACAGCGGCCCCTTTAACTACATAAGAGGGTGTCCACACAAATACTGTGCTGGGCGCAAAGCGCCACCGGAAGTGTACTCATGCCGTAGTACCACGCGAGTAATAGCGGGCTTTCCTGCGGTCGCACTTCCGAGCAGAATAACGGTAATCTTGGTGCTTTGGCTCCTGTTGTGTAAACTGTGCTTGTGAATTTGGATTTTGGAATGAGTGACTCCAAGGTTTTTGCGCGTGTTACTTGCTTAGATAGACAAACCCTATACTAAAGTAGCATCTACCGCAGGTAACGGTTGTATAGTTAAAACTCTTCCCTTTTCTGAAAATGTCGTCATCATACTCTCTGCAAAGCAAGGGGTTGCAGGAGAGGGAATCTCAAATCCTGCCGGTAGAATGCTCTGTAAATTCTGTTAGTATTCATAAAGAATATCTGAAAGATACTGATTCACTACTGGAAGCACATACATTAGTTAACCGAAAAGAGTCAAATGCAGTAGCAAATTCAGTTCGTCATATGCAGTGCTATCATATGCTACTCCCCTAAGCTTTTCGGAAAGCTGGATTATTACTTACTCCATCTATGAAAATCACAACTTTCCCCCCAAAATCTGCGCCGCTAATGCCCTCACTTGTGATTGAGGATGTACCACTTCCTGATGGCTCTAGACCAAGGTCTGACGAAATAATTTCAGATAGGGACATGTTACATTGTTTAGAAGATGAAGGAAATTCTAATACCACCACCATCATTAGTTCTGTTGATTCTTATATTATAACACCGGAAGGAGATATTTTGGATACACAATTAGATAACTCTGAAGATGTAAGGCAGGACAATAATGAGCTGTTACCAAGTGTGTAGGTGGCAATAATGCCTCTAATCAAATCGTCACTTGTGTCGTTTGTTCAGGATCGGCTGATCCTAGAAAAACTCAAAATGCTTTTTTATTGAATTGCATTAGAACCATGGCAAAATAGGAAGATGTCATGCTCAGGTTTTGGAAATTCCTTGTGATCAGCTACTCATCTTTCACTATCACACCAGTTTTTTTGAATCCCTCACCGGGAAGTTCTGATTCATCTTCTTGTGCCTCGACACTTATTCATTGTTTTATTCTGTCTGAATGGGAGAAGGTAGTTCTGAAACAATATTTACTAACTAATCTTCAGAACGATCTGATTGTGGAATCTACATCCCCGGGAGGGGTTTCTTTGCTTTTTATTTCAAAGAAAAATACGGACTAGCATCGCCCTTGTATAGATTTTAGGAGATTCAATATAATCATGGTCCCTGACCGGTATCCCATGCCCTTGATTCCAGACATATTAAAGGCAGTAAAAGGGACTTCTGTGTATACCAAGCTAGATTTCTGAGGAGCTTACCATCTGATCCGTATAAAGGCAGGAGATCGTGTAGGGTGGCTATTGTAAGTAAGAAAGAACTTTGTCTTTTTTGAGGCTAACATAGAATGCACTAACTTTGAAATCATTCATGCCAAATTATCTCCAACAGACAAGTCGGACGTGCCATCTTTTAATGAAGACTTATTAAACCTTTGAAATCCTCTGGACCATCCCAAAACTTCAACCTTTCTTCTGGGGGATTTCAACCGCTGTAAAGAGAACCCACATGACAAGGAAGCTATTGAACTGGAGCTTCACTTGGCCAATATTAATATCCATGTTATAAATCATGAGCCAACTCACATAAAGGGACACACCTTTGATTTGGTAGCTACTTGTAATATTCTTACTAGCGCAATAGTTACTGAGCTGTGCATCTGGTCAGATCACGGGATCGTAAGCTGCAGTATAAACCTTCCGATGAGGACGGGGCTCAGCAGAGCTCCCCTCAAGAAAATACGTAATAGGGATTTTAATAAATTGGCTGCCTCAGATCTAAATGCCTGTCTAACAGCAATTATGACAGCTTCCTCTAATTTGGATCCCCTTGGACATTTCGTGGAAGTTTAAAAACAACATCTGTTCGTTCTGTTAGAAGACAAAGCACGCTTAGGTCATCAGCAGTGCATGATTGCCCTAATAAACAGGACTGGTTCTCCCCTGAAAAGACAGGTTGAGTGAATCTGAACTAAAGACAAATCAGTGGAAAATTGGGAAAAGTGGAAATATTTATAAGAAGCTACAAAATTAAAATACCTGAAACAAAAAGACTTTTCTGCCATGAACAAATTAATAAAGCAGGAAACAGTTCTCGCAAACTGTTTGAAATATACAGTAATTGGGAAAAGCCAGCTGCTCTTTCCCTGTCCTTTTCCCCTGATACTATGGATTGTGACAATGCTCAGAAAGCACTGGAGGACAACGTTTTATTGGCATGTGATAAGATCCAAACATGGTGCGACATACTCAATATACCGCCTGATCAAGCTTCCGAACTAGGTCTCAGGAAAGAAGGCTTACCTCCAGGTTTTTATTCCAAAACATTCCCATTTCAGAAATGGAAGACACACTTGCTAAAATGAGGCCCAAATCATGTCCAGGTGACTTGCTGCCATCTGAAGTAATTCTAGCCAATAATAAACTTTTTGCCCCTTTTCTGCCAAGATTTTTCAACGCCGCTATCAGACATAAGAGCATACCAAATACCATCAAGGAAGTGGTTGCTACACCCCTAATCAAGAAACCTGCCTTAATCTGAGACCCATTACCAATAAGCCTTTCCTATTGAAAATCTTGGATAAGGTTGCGTCCAGTCAATTACAGCCCATTTAGAAGCAACTGCCATCCTGAATTCTAGTCAATCAGTCTTTATGAGCCATTATGGGACTGAGAGTGCCCTGTTAATTCTACAAGCTAGAGGAAAGTAAAACTGGCTTGCTGATCCTCTTCGACTTATCAGCCACGTGGACCTGCTGGATCACTCCTACTTGCTCAAAACTCTGGCTTCAGTGGGGAACTGTTCCAGTGATGTCATCACATGGATAAACGCGTTCCTTAGTGAAAGACATTCCAAAATCTGTTAGGGTACCACATGTTCTAAGACAGTCCCAATTAAATATGGAGTTCGACTGGGTGCATGCACCTCTCCAGCACTTTTCAACTTATACATAAAGCCTCTGTGTGACCAACTGGAAAGTAGGGGTCTGCAATTTACAAACTATGCAGATAATTTTCCGCTACTAATGGATCTTAGTGGGGACTATGACATCGATTTAGCACATTTAACTTCCATCTATTCATCCATCCAGGAGTGGACGGTAAACAACTGGATGTGCTAAATGGGTCAAAAACAGAAATCATGATCTTTGGTACAAATCTTGCAAACAATAAGCTGGGTCCAGCATACTCTGCATTCCGGACTGTTAGCATGCATATCCCAGTGGTAACAAAAGTAAAAACCCTGGGTGCGGTGTTAGAAGCATCTATGAGTGCTGATGTACATGTAAACATTGTTACAAATTCCCCAAACCATCTAAATATTCTACGACAAATAAACTCAATAGTCTCCTTCAAAAACTGCGAAACCTTGGTTCGCGCAATCATTATGCCTTGGCTGGACTACTGTAATGCCCCCGTTGGGGGGGGTCAAGTAAGGAGAGTATACACAGACTCCAAATTGTTCAAAATAACGTGGTAAGAGTAGTTTGTAACATCCCCAGGAAAGAACATGTTTCCAGTTATACGAAAGAACTACACTTGCTGCCTGTCGCAGAAAGGGTCCAGTTTAAGATCCTTGCACTAACTCATAAATGCATGTTTGGCAAGGCTCCAACATACCTTACACAAATGCTTATTAGGCATGTTCCGAGCAGAACATTGTGCTCCAGTGCAGCAAACCTGCTCGCAGTCCCTTGGGTGAGGAGAGCAAGAGGGAAAGGCATTTCCTTCTCTGTTAAAGATGCCACGGCTTGAAACACTCTGCTGGAACTTCTCTGCAAGGAAGAAAATCATGCCCCATTTAGAAGGAAGTTAAAAACTTTGTTGTTTAACTAATTGTTTTGTCTGTGCAGTTCTATTTCTTGTAAGTGTTTCTCTTCTCTGTGAATTGCACCCTGATGCCTGTGGGCTATAACGCATTACAAATACATAAATAATCATTTAAAGAAATGAATGGAAGACTGCCTTTCGCACCCCTTTTAGGCACTTTGAGTACCGTGTGATGCCTTTTGGAGGAGTCTCCAACGCCCCTGCAGTCTTCAAAAGATGTATGGATCCTGTTTTTGCGGATGTGCTACTCGACTCCTTCATAGTATATCTTGATGATATTCTCATATTTCTACATAGACAAGTTGAACACAAGCAGCATGTGCAGACTGTGTTACAATGCTTACAAGAGAACCATTTGTTTTGTAAACCTGAAAAGTGTGAATTCCAACAGTCAGAAGTCACGTATCCAGGATACGTTTTATCGGCCAATGGGAGCTCAATGGATTCCAGTAAAGTCGCAGCTGTTTTACAATGGCCTCCACCTCAGATGGTCAGGGAATTACAGAGATTCCTAGGATTAGCAAATTTGTATAGGAGTTTCATCAAGAATTTCGCAAACATCACTCTTCCCTTGACGACCATGCTGAAGAAGAGAACTGTTTATGAATGGACAAGGAACGTTCAACAAGCCTTTGCTCATTTGAAACAGCTATTCTAATCAGCTCCCATTCAACAGACACCGAATTAGTCGAAACCATTCATAGTAGAAACAGACGCTTGACACAACGCTTTAGAGGCAGTTCTCAAATGACTTTTTCTGGGGTAGAATACCCCGTCGCTTATTTGTCTAAAACATTTTCTTCTTCAGAATTAAATTACACTGTGCTCCAGAAAGAATTGCTTGCAATCAAACAAGCTTTCCAGGAATAGAGACATCTATTGTTGTGATCTCAGCACTGCATCGAAGTTTGCACCGACCATCAGAATCTAAGAAGCCTGCAATATGCAGAAACCAGAAACAGTGACAAGCAAGAGGGGTGCATTTTTTCTCCCATATAATATCTTGTTTACTATCATCTCTGGTAAAAGCAATTTACAGGTGGATGCTCTATCACACAAAGACAAATTGAACCCAATCGAATTCCAAAGAGAAAGGCTACTCCATAGGGTACAATTAATTAGTGTGGTGTTAGACTTTCTCCAAACAGTTCTACACAAGACCAAAGAGAACATCGAACACAGTCGACTTGTGGCTACAAAATATGACTTGTAACTTGAGAACGCCTACTATTATCACAATCAATAAGTTTTAATCCCTACCCCGGAACTACAGAAGAAAGTACTAAGAATGTGTCATGATACTGTAGCTGCCGGACATCGAAGAATCTCTAACACACTAGAGCTGATACAAAGACATTTTTGTGGCCTGAACTGAAAACGGATGTGATAGATTACGTATCTTCTTGTATGGTCTGTCTTCAAACTAAAACTCCCTGAATCCCCATTGGGACAGCTCATCAGCATGCCGGTACTAACTAGACAGTGGCAGGTTATTTCTACCGGTTTTTATAGTCGACCTTCCGAAGTCTATTGGAGCGTCGGCGGTTATGGTAAAGATCGATGACTTTCTCTGGGACGGAATATGAAGTCACAGGCATCTGTGACTCCAGATAGTTTTGGGGCAGTGTCCAGTATCTGGTTGGTTGGAAGGGATATTTTCAGGACCTGGGAACCTGCATCGTCAGTACAGGATCCTCGTCGGATTTTCAGGTTTCATTCTCTGAAGCGGTGGAAGCTGGGGATGTTGCCCCTAGGAAGGGGGCATACTGTCATGTCCCATGTACAACAGAATTATTTGTGGCATCGTTGGAGACATAGGATCTCCTTTGTTAAGAGATCCTATGTCTCCAACCATCTCAAGATGGTGGCTTGTGTGTTTTTTATCAGTCCAGTGGATTCATACTGCGCATGGCACGTTTCCTGTGCATCGTCAGTTTCCTGCTTGGAATGGCATAAAGGCTCCAGTTACCATGGAGACAATACATTGCTACTCTCTTCCAGACGCTTTGTAAGTTTGCTCTTGTTTTTCCTGAATTACTGATATACATTTCGGAAAGCCTCCTCTTCTATGACTATTCTAATCTGTCTACTCTATTTCTCGACTACCAGCTGACTTTGCTACCCTGTTCTAGTCAACACTCATTTCCTGTATTCTCTTGCTTTGCTCACAATTGTCCACTGGCTGTAGGTCCCAACATTTAGAGCAGATAGCTATTCCCTGTGCAATCCAAAGGCATTCACTATCTCTTATCCTGTAATTGTAGCAGAAGCACTGTTCACGGCCTCAGAGGTCCTGCACTGCATTTGCTGAGACCAGAGCCGCTAGGCAATCAACGAGAACCATCTGAACTAAACTTGAGACTACACTGAGATCAGCACATTGCTCTCAACCAAAGCCACAGGGTTTTATTCCCCTGAGGGTTTCCCTACTGTCCCTGCGTCCCTTTATCTCGTTAAGCTGGGAGAAGAGGGGACATGTCTCCTTAGCTCCTCAATACTGTTGCATCTGACAGGTCAGTCCTTTCTGTCTATGATATAATAGTAGTATTCATAACATATAGAGTTAAATGAGAGCAGTTTGAATAATCAAGAGTGTGATGACTTGTTCAACATCTCCACATGTCCGCTAGATGATTCTTCAAGTCATTTTGAAAAGAAAACTAAATAAAATGTCTTACTTCAAAACAGCATAGACATGGATTAAATCAGAACCTTCTAAAGAAAGAGATTGAGTTTGGTACCATGGAAGTAGATAAAGAACAGAATATATCACAGACTTTGAAATCCCCTGACATTTTTGAATGGATTTAATATTTTAATATTCATATAATCCCGAGCTTGAGAGTAATTGTCTCCAAAGACATAAAGTTGGTGGAATTTGTAAAGGAGACCATTCTAGACCGAGTATGTATTCAATTAAAATCTAGTTTTGCAAGGAACATATTGTTAGAAGCCACACCTCATTTACTACCACTTGAATATGACCTAACAGAGATAAATTATGATAAATTGTGGAAAGATGAGGAGCAACAACCAACCTTAAATTCAGAAACCAATGACAATTTTTCTAGATATCCCTTATTGAGGACTGTCTTCCTCACTACCGAAGGTTTGGCAAGGAAGGTTTCATTAAATAAATGGAATAACGTGTCCACTGCAGCCAAAGAAAATTGGACATGTTGGCGGGAGCTCCCCATTCTAATCAACGATAACTCAAAAGAGAAAATAAGTTGAAAAGGGTGAGGATAGCTTCCTGGAATACTGATGGTTTTGTACACCTCTTTCAGAGTGAAAATAGAACCTTTAATTTTGATGATTATGACATATTCATGTTTCGGGAGACTTGGTGCGTGATTTACCTTTGTTGGATGGCTATCAGTTATTTCTATACCCTGCCACAAAAGGTGAAAACGGTAGACCCGAATACAGAATAATTTAGGCATTAAAGCCGCATATTGGAGACAACCAAATTCATTTATTCAAGAAATTAAGTTGGTATGGGAGCCTATAATTATTCTGAGGTTGGGCTCCACCGAAGTGATTAATACATATTGAAACCCTGTTAGAGTAAGTACTCATGTTTTTTCAGATGTGGTTGAGTGCCTTATTGATGACTGGCTGATTGATTCTCACGGTGGTGCTATTATGATAGTTGGAGATTTAAATGCTGCATGCATAAGGGACAACCAAAAATGTTGATAAACCTTCAGGGTAATTGTGTATCATTCAAATGAGCAGAAGCATTGTCACCCTTTATGGACAACTGGGGTCTTTGTATCCTTAGTGGAGAAGTTGATGTTGATATCCTTGCCAAAGCTACCCAGTCAAGGGAGTTGCAATGTGCGATAAATGATTACATGTTTGTCTCGGAATCCTTCTTCCCTAAATCTGTATACTTGCAAATTATTATAGTGATCATCGAATTCTCTATACGCAATGGGAGTTTTTAATGAATGAAAGATTGATAGGGACCTGTGTTAATACCTTGGAGGTGAATACTGGGGAGAATTGAATCAATTGGAGTGTACCTATTGTTGAAACATGTAATAGACATGTGGGAAGCTACATACTGAATTCTACACTCACTTGCCCTACAAAGTATATTAGGTTCTTTCAAGTTTTTATTACATTATTCATCTTCCAGGGAAACCCTTGATCCGACATAAACATGTTTTCGATACAGAGATACAAAGACAGAAAAGGTTATTAAAATCTACTATAGGAGCCATACATGCTATAGACCATTCTACAAATGTGTAAAAAAATGAAGAGTGCAAAAAATAAATATAGAAATTGGTTATCAAATGACAAGGCTACTTTTTATCATAAAGACACAGAATCTATGCTAGTATCCTGATGTTATAACAATTTGTTGCACTTTCGGAAACGTATTACAAATTTGAGCAACCCACAGTTATCGATGCAATTGAATCCAATTATGGAAACTCAGCGTATGCTGCATTGTATTAAAATATATTAAAAAATTCCAAAATAAATTGGACATATAGGGGCTGATTCATGGAACAAACGTGCGCCGAAAATCTCAGTGCAAGCAGGCGCAAGGTGGCGCAAGCGTGAAAAAGCAAGCGCACGTGCACGCGTGCGATTCAAGGAAGGACCTGTGTGTGTTTTCCACCAAATCCGTGCGTGGTGCACACGGGCGCACACGTCATTGCAACAACCCAAACGCTGTGTGCGACACGCACAGGGAAGCACACAACGTCGGCGCGCACACCAAAAAGGGGGCGGGACATGTGGTGTAACACGCGGAATAAGGAACAACGCGTGACAAAGAAGGCGTAACTGCGGAAGTACTGCAGGGAAATACACGGAACGCCCACACGCACGCGAACAACTCGTATTCATGGATTCGAATACGGGAAACAAGCGCACGGTAAAAGATGCACACAGGCGTCAACACGTCCGCCACAGGAAGGCAGGCGAAGGGTCCCTGCGCACAGTATAAAAGGGGGCGCAAAGAACAAACACGTATATACAGCTACGATGAATGCCCCATTTGTCACAGCACTGATCGTGGGACACCGCAGGAGGAGGAGAATAGCCAGGGCCCGCCTTATTTCCCCCCGGACTAGCCTTTTTGGGATGCCTGACGTCCAGGTCTATGGCAGGTATAGGTTTCCACCTTGTATCATCCTAGACCTCGTCAGGGAGTGGGAAGATGACCTTACATCCCCCACCCTCACTCCCAAGCATTGAGCCCCTTGGAGAAGGAGCTCAATATCCTGCATTTTCTGGCCACTGGGTCACTTCAGCGGACTACTGCCATAGTGGGGGGGTCTCACAGGCCACGCAGTCACACTGCCTACACCAGGTGTTGGCAATCATGACTGCGCGCCCCTCAGTCTGCAGGCACATATACATGCCCAGAACACCCGCAGAAAGGCAGGCCGTAGTCCAGGACTTTTACAGGGTGGCACACTTCCCCAAAGTGCTCAGTGCCATAGATTGCACCCATGTGGCCCTACGTCCACCTAGGGCCACTGAGCACATCTATCGAAACCGCAAGCACTGGCATTCCATCCAAGTGCAGGTGGTATGCGATGCAAAGGGAATCATCACCTCTGTCTATGCAAACTACCCAGGCTCCACCCATGACAGTTTCATATACAGAATGTCTGCCCTCAGCCGGGCCCTGGAAGCTGGGCAGCATGGCGACACATGGCTCCTAGGTGAGCACAAATGCCCGTGCACATGCATGCATGTCACACACAGACAAATACACAAACCCCAATAATCACAACCATTATCACCTCTCCAGGGGGCAGTGCCTACCCTCTGAGCAACCACATGATGACGCCATTCCGGAACCCCACCACACCACCCCAGGTAAGATAGAATGCTCCCCATATTGCAACCAGGTGCATAGTGGAGCGCACATTCGGAGTGCTAAAGTCACGCTTCCGCTCCCTTGACCGCTCTGGTGCGCAGCTACTCTATGCACCCCCAGTAGTGTGCAGGGTAATTGTGGCAGCATGTGTCCTACACAATGTTGTAACATGGCAGGGTGTACCGGTGGACATGGTGGTGCCCCCACATCCCCAACCACAGGCACAGGCACTGCCCATGGGAGGGGATAGGGCACGTGGTGAGGCAGCCGGACCCAGCTTGTGGCTACATTTTTCACCTAAACTCCCACCCCTGCGGAGTGCACACACGCCTGGCACAGGTGACAATCGATGATGACAAAGAGACAGTCAATTGTCACAACCTTACCACCCTGAGAATGTTGCCATGGATGTGCTACATTGTGTGCATCCCTAGCTACTAAAACATGAACAATCGTGTGTGACCAAAAGGAACACATGCAAGGTGTGCATCACACACCCCTGCAAAACAGGCCATCACAATCCCTGGTATGTCACCCAAACCCTCCTAAACCACATCACTCTTGTTTGACACACCATGACATGGCAAGCAATATCAAAAGGCCAACACATTACCAATAATATACGAAGTGACATGTGATAAATGTAAATTGCCTTCACACAATGACGCCTGCCATGGAATCTGATGAAATGACTGACAAACAACCTCCCACACAAAACAAGTCATACCCAAATGCATTCAAACAGTTGTAGCATGAACATATCAATCAATGCCTGTTCACATGCACATTGGCCAAGGCAAAATCCCTACTCCCGAATACGTGTGCTGTGTGCATCTCATCCAACACACTGCTCAGCACACAGCATAGTGACCAGCCAATGTGTCAGAGACACACCTTAAGCATCACATGAAAAGGACAAAATAAATAAATAAATAAACAATTGACGCATGTACAGGATCCAGAAATGGTCATAGATCATGTGCTGCAGGGACACAGTGGTCCCCAGAAGGAAAACTGTGTGCACATTTGGACATGGAAGGGTGGATGTACATGTGGTGAAGCATAGTGCGACTGTGTGTGTCAGTAGGGACATGCACTCAATACATGCATGTCCAATCAAGTGACCATCAGTGTCCTCTACACATCACATGTGAACATTGCCCATGTGCACACCCCAGCATGTCAAACCACACCAATCCCCTCACACCTGAAAGATAAACACAACACAAGAACAGGCATTGACCAGCAGAACACATCATGTACATAGGACACCACAATAACAATGCCAGGGTGCCCATCACACTGTAGGCCAAGACAACTGTCCAACAACCAAACACCCTCCCTCATTCACATATCACCATGACCTACTGCACAACTGTGTCTGGGGTATGTAGCCTTCTTCCTTGAAGTCTACCTGGCCACAGGATCACCCTACCCCTTTGTCTCCATCTACCACCTTGCATGTAAATAGTGTTGCGCACCCTCAGAGGCCACCTTGACTGGCAAAAATACCAAATCGAAGAGAACTCAAAGGAGCCAAACACACAAGCCAAGCAAAAAGCCTCTAGGCAGCAAAAAACCATTGAAGAATCTCCAGTAGATGACTTGAAGTAGCAGTAAATTTCAAAGCACATGTACAAGCACAATGATGGAACAACCAAGTTAGCACACTTAAACAATGTACAACAGGATGTGTACCATGTTTGCTACATAATATACAATGATGCAGCACCATCTGATGGGTAGTGTCACTGCTCCGGTGTCCACGCACAGGAGTGGCACGAACCAACCACTCCCTCGTGGTCTGGGTGCCTGCAAGCCCAAACTTACACAGGCCTCTGAGACCATGGTGGGGAAGGAGGGTCAGGGATATGTTGACTGGACATGCATTGGTATTCTGGATAACCGGAAAGAGGGGCAGGAGAGGGGAGTCGGATTGTCAATGGAAAGTAGAGAAAAGACAAAAATCTACTATTCATAATAACACATACTCAATCAGATAAACCATGTACATCATGCACAGTGTACCAAATGACTCAAATGGAAGTCAAAGAGAGACTTATCTTTGGGGTGAGTGCTGGCCTCCTGCCTGCGCACTCTCAGGTCCAGTAACAGGAGCAGTTCAATGCTGCAAAGATAGTAAGAGTTACTTATCTGTGTGTGTCCATAACACACACACACACACACCACCATATGTGCCCCAAAGCAAGTAACTCCTCCACAAACAAACACTCTTGTCTGCCCATACATAAGACTCCCCCGTGATTGTTCATACACTGTCAATGCAGTAAGTCAGGCGCACGTGGACGCGTGGCAAATGGAAGACCAATGTGTCAAGATTCACACATCATGCAATGGTCCCTGGATAAGCAGCTACACGCATATAGCGAGGTACGACTTCAGTACAAGTAGTGTTCTGGCATCCCCCAAATAAAAGAGGTAGTGCATGTGTAATTTTGAACATGCAAATGATATGCATTGCACGCCAGTCTGTCCCTCGCTGGTTGTCCCTGTGCGCATCTCCATTTTTCCAGGCTTTGAACGCTAATGGGCTTATACATCTGCTTCAATGGAGCATGGTGGACTGGAGGATATGTCCGACAGCCCCTGCATGTGCCCCTGACAACTTGGAAAGCAACTTGCCATTTATCTACCAACTCATCTTAGCTGTACTGTGCGCTTCAACACCAATAACTGTCCAAGCTCACCGTCAGTGGTGCTACTTAGCATGCATGTGCAACAGGCCTAGTGGAAGGTTGGCTGTGGTGTGTGCCCCTTGTGCTGCTCACCTTGCATGGAGTTCCTGGAAACACGTCTGCTTCTGTTGGATGTATGAGCACAAGCCCTGTGGCACTGCTAGCGCACACATGCGCATGTCTGCACCATCGAACGTGGCCAGCTGCCAGACGTACACTGGCCCATGTCTGCCGGCAAAGATGGTCTGGAGGCTCATTCCCCTGCAGAAAGGGCACAAAACACAAAATTAATGCAGGAAAGTCACCTGTGTGTGTCTCTTCATGCTGGTTGTGACTGGACCATGTCAGAGACGTACATCAGATTCCATCCCACCATCAGTGTGACTTTGACAGGCAAAGGGTGGCAGACACTCTCTACAGCATGAAGTGCATCAAGCACATGTACATTAAAGAAAATAAACATACAACACAATGTATAACAATCAATGGACACCTGATTCCTGAAACCACCCATTTCTAATGTTGAAATGCCGTCAATAAGACCCCTACAATACCCACTAGGGGTGTTAACACAAGTAGTACAGCAGCAGACAGGCCACAGATATGACAGTCCAAAGCCCTTGTGAAATAGACTGTAACACCGAACCATCCTTGCGAGCCCATGGATAAGGGAAGCAGGAGTGGCCTATGAGAGTCAGGACCCCAAGCTGCAAACACATACACGAGACAAGCTTGAAGGGCCCAGCTGGAACAGACAGTGGATGCTTTCAAAAGCCACAAAGCACCACACCGTCACATGAAAGCACAATAGACAAGCAATTTTTAACTATATTAACTAATTACACTAACTATAAAAAACCTACATTACCTAATTAAACTAACTATCAAATTGAATGTTAACTAACTAAACTAAAAAGAAAAATCAAAAATGGCCACATACGACCCGGGGGGGTGGGGAGGCACCCAGGAGGGGGGAGGTACAGGGCACAGCTCAACACCCACATGCGATGATGTTGAGGAAAAAAAAAACCTCCTTGGGCTCAACGCCTGCACAGCCTGACCTGTGTGGGAGATACCTCGTCGTCTGAGTCTGGCTCATCCTGAAAAGGAGGACATGGCACAGGAGCCTGACCATGCCTAGCCGCAGCTTGCCCCTCATTGGCAGCAAGTCTGCCCGACGGGTGAGCCTGGTTCTGTGCGGCGATGACATGTAGGTCTGCATGCAGAACCTCCCGTGATACCCGTGCTTCCTCTTGCAAGGTAACACATGTAACACAGAGTTCTTCCTGCAAGGCCTGGCTGGACAACTGATGCACCTCCCGGCAAGCATGTAGCTCAGCCGAGATGGTACGCTCAAGCTGCGCAAACCTCTCCTCTGACCGCGTCCTCTGGGACATCAACAGGACACTCAGAGTGGATCTAAGGGACTCAGACTCAGCCCTCAGGGCCTCCATGTGTGCCTCTGCGTGAGCAGCAATTGCTTGACGCAAAGACAACATTTCAGCCCGGCGTGCTCTGTCTGAGCCCGCCATGCCCAGCCTGATCGAGCGGGCCATAGACTGTGCTGCCCGCTGCTGGAGAAGTACCTGCCTGGCAGGGGGGAGCACAGATTGGGCCACACGCTCCATGCTCACAGCAATGTTTTCCATTGCTGCCCCCTGGCGTTCTGAATTGGCAGTCATGCCTTGCTCCCACTCAGTATACCTCGGTGGCGCGTGGCCACCGCGCTGCTGGGCTTGACACCTGCGGGACCCAAGGACCGGCCGTCCTCGTTGGGTTGGCACCGCCCGTGGCTGCACGACTACATGCCCCCATCGACATGATGGCCCAGGCCCATCAGCGACTGGTATGGAGGGTGACCCTGCGTCCCGATCCAGCACAGGCAGAGGTCCCACCACTGTTTGACCCCTCAGTGCAGGTGTCGCGGTCAGAGGAGTGTTCACATCAGAATCACTCACCCCTGACGTATGGACCTGATGCACATCCAACTCGACATGGACGTCAGAGTGGTCATCTGGGCTGGACAAGATGGCCAGCCAAAGACAAGATGGTCTGTAGCACATGTGGGTTCTCGTGGTCTAACACCCCACAAGCCACATTATGCCGGGTTGCTGTAGTGATGACAACCCTGTGCCTGGCATGACAACACCATCCTCTGGCTCCATTGCGTCATCATCTGAAAAGTAGAGAGAAAAAAAGTTCACTACACATGTTAGAAGCACACAACACACACACACATAGACATCACATAGACAGCCAACACATGAAGCAGACATGTCACACACAAAAGAGAACCTGCCATGCATGCCGGGTCAACTTGACATTGCTTCTGTGATTAGGCATGTAGAAGGGTGTTATACTGCTCAGAAGTGGGTCGATGCAGTGCAGAACATTTGTACGTTACTCAACTATCTACATGTACAAGTACTTCATGATGTGTATCATAAAACGTGAAGGCAGTGCAAGGTCAAGTTCAGGCATCACGTGCAATGTTCATGCAATGTGTTGCATGGCTACAAGCAAATCACCCCTCCTAAGTGTAAATGCAGGGATGCCTTGCATGGTATCAAAAGGATGACCAGAGACCTGTGTATTGGCAGACAGTGTTGACTAGCATCAATTGCATCATCTGAGTCAAGTGACAACACAGCAGGTGATGATGGGACAGTAAGCAGGACACATGATGAACCCTCAGTAGTACACCCACGTGTGCAGAAGACACTACACCAGTTGGACAGAGTCAGTGAGCCTGAAACAGGCTGAGGCCTGTGACCCACACAGACTGTCACACCCTAAACATGTGTGGGACGCAGGACTGAGCCACAGTGGTCATGGGAAGGCTGATGAAATGCCATGAAATGTAGGTCACACTGGACACGTACTACAATGATCTTCCAGTCAAGGACATATAGGGGCATGCATGGAATGCACATGGAGCCTGAATGGGCACTCATGTCCCTGCGGAGCATCTGACATCTGCACATTCCAAGTGAGACACCCTGCATCAAGTACAAAGGATGTACCCCATTGCATGTGTTTGGCAGGTTGGCTGGTGGAAGTTAGCATGTACACAGGACGCATGCACAGGCCACTGCATTACGGCAAAATGATGCAGACCAGTGCAAAGGTGATATTGGGGTGCGGGGGGGTGGAGGGGCAAGGGAGCATGCCTTCGTGGAGTACCCACATGCAGGCAGAGGACACATGCACGTCAGTCATGCTATGACATAGTCCCAGTGCTGAGAGGAAGGACACCCCAGGCTACATACAGAAGGGCTAGTGAGCTGGAACATGGACCGGAGGGGCTTCCAGGTAACCAGCATGTGAGTAGGGTGCAAGTGTGATGATGAGGACAGTCCCCGTCTGCTCCACATGTCCACCATCCTGTAGAGCAGCCATGCATCAGTGAAGCATTGCATTACTTGCAGATCTGAACCATGTACACATGACATGTAGTGGCAGTCATGCACAACACATCACACAAGTAAAACGCACATGGCCTCGAAAAAACACGCAGCAACACTCACTGGACTGGGCATCAAAGTCCAGAATCTCTCCCACTCCTTCGACCGATTCAGGTGGTATGAACTCTGCAACGTGTGACTCGTGCGGAGTGAGGTCTCCCTCCTCAGGTGCCGGCCCACTGCCAGTCACCAGAGTCATGTTGTAATTTGAGGCACGCTTTGCCTTAGCGCTGCGTTTGAGGTCATTCCAACGCTTTTTGCACTCTTGCGCCGTGTGCACCTCATTGCCAAATGCACTCACATGTTCCGCAACTTGCTTCCAGTGGGTATCATGATGAGCAGCCGTAGTTTGACAAATAGGCCCCACTAGCATGTCACGGTTGTGGTTCCGCACGTAGTCCACGAGGAAGTCCAGTTCCTGTGCACAGAAAGGCTTCTTCCTCGATGTGCAGGAGGTCGTGGCTGTGTGTGGGGTCCCAGCCTGTGCTGCAGGTGCAACCTTCCTCCTCTTGGATGGTGGCGCGGACCCTTGCTGGCAAATGCCACCCTGATCAGTATGGCCAGTGGCACCGGTGGATTGAGCCAAGGGAGTGGCAGGTGGAAGGTTGACCAAAGGCCTGACTTGCGTCAGTGGCTGCTGGGTGCCCTCAAATGGACCCTGCCAGCAACATCTGCTGTGGCAGGGTTATTGACCGCGACTGTCCTGGTTGGTAGACTCACAACCGGGGTGTTGTTGTCTGCATCTGCCCCTGCACTTGCCAACCCCCGGCTGGTCGGGGCAGCAGATGACATTACTGCCCCAGGGACGTGTCTCGGTCAGGGCAGCCCTGCGTGCACCTACGGTGTTCCTCTCTTCAAGTGCCAACTCAGCCTGCGCTGGCAGACCCTGAGCCTGGGTGGTGGTGTCCACAGCTGCATCTGCAGCTACCACTACCCTTGGGCCTGTGGCTGTCGATGAAACGGACTGCCGGGTCATATGGGCACCAGTGCCATATGCAGAAGCTGCATCTCCCGGAACCACAGGGGGTGGTGGCTAGACTGCACCAACACATGGCACAACATCGTGCCGAAGTGGCACACCCCTGCCTCTTCCCCCTCTGCGGCCACCCTGGACACCCTGGAGTCCCTCTACTCCCTGGTCACCCCGGCCACATCCCTGACCACGCCCACCACGAGGAGTACGCCCAGCTGAGGTGCCTCTCACCTTTGGTGGCCTCCCAACCATGGCACAGATGGAGTAGTGCCAGCACAGATGGAGAAGACCCAATGGGAGGTGTACACGACGATTGTCCTGGGCAATTGGGGTGAAGGGGGTGGGATGCAAGATCTTAACAGCACCCCTGCACCTGCAAGGCTGTATGTGACCCCGGTGATTAAGTGATGGGTCACGCAATGCTCAGGCACCCCAAAACTGTAGTAAAACCGTGCACGCAACCCCTGCAGCCTACGTGCATGGAATTAACCTCCCGCAGTATGCAGTGGCACCCAGGAAGACAAACAATGCATACGCGTGGGACACGCAGGCTACTAGGGCCTCGAAAACGGGTACGCGATACACAGGGGCACCTGCAGTGGGAAAAATAGCATGCGCGATTCACCGTCAGACTAGTGTGATGATGAAAAACACGTGTAACCAATACCCCCGCCAAAAGAAGAGATACGTCCTTGATTCGCTGTGAAGTTGTGATGGCGCGCGAAACAACACGAAGTAGCAACACACACGTCGGTCTCCACGAAAGGCACGTACAGTGAACTGCTGGCCACGCTCACCTTTTACCCGTGCTGAGGGTGACGCCTGCGTGCATCACGTCACTTACATGCTTAGGCCCTTTCCCCGGATTGCACGCATTCACACACGGACGTGTGGTTTTTTCACGTGCTGATCCACTATGCACCCGTGTTGAGGGAAACGCCTGTGCGCATTACGTCACAGACGTGCTTACGCGCTAAGGGCCTTTCCTCGAATTACACGCTGATGTGCACTTTTTTCACGTGCCAAATCACTCCGTATCAAGCTGGCCACGCGACACCACACGGAAGACCACGCTCCTGCCCAAAAGGCCATTTTCCTGCCCCCCAGAGCCCTGAGCACGCTCCCACCTGCCATCTGCTGCTGCCTGCCTGCCTGCTGCCCACGTGACCTGCTATTTGGTGCCTGCACGTCAGCCATCTGCAGGGGTCCAGTTGCTGTGTCCACCCCTGCTGTAACAGAAGACTCCCGACTGGGATACCATCGCTCCACAGCCCAGCCCCAGGACACAGTTGCCCACCCACACCTGCTTCGGGGGTCGCCATGTTGGGGCAAACACCATCCAAGACCACTGGCGACCCCCAGCCAGAGAGGCACAGGGCTACCAGCTTCAATGACAAGGAAGATGGTATCCTGGTGGAGCAAGTTCTGGGGCATTATGGTGCCCTCTTCACACCATCGTGCGCCGACAAGGAAGGGCAGGAGAGGATCTGGGAGGACATAGTGGTTGCCATCAACGCGGAGGGGGTGGCAACCCACGACATCAAGCACATCCGGAAGCGATGGGAGGACTTCAGGTCCAGGACCCTCAACAAGGCCCGGCGCCTCTTGAAGGCAGAGGATGCCGGGTCAGCCAGACCAACATCCAGATGAGGGTCCTGGAACGCATAAGCCCAGCGCTCCACGTCCAGATCCTTCGAAGGAAGACTCGTCTGGAGTCGAGCGGTAAGTGGCCATGCATTGCTGTGTGAAACAGGGCATGTTGCAGTGTGCTGGTAGTCAGCTACATGCCTGTATGTGTTATATAGGCCATGTATGGATGTGTGTGTGCAGGGACATCATGGCAATGCATGTGAGACCACTAATGCTTGAACCACATGGATGGTGCATGTGTTCCAATGCAACATGGGGAGCTGCATGCGGAATGCACACATGAATGGATGCCTGTCTCTGTTCTTGCACATGGATGGGGGGTGGGAGATGGGTGCTGCTCTCATGTACATGTATGGTGTACATGTCTGTGTGTCTGAGAAGCGTGTGTGTGACTTTGAAATGCCATGGATGCATGACACACGTCCGTGACGATGTGTTGATTCACTTATGCAGTCTAGTCACCCTTGTATCCACTGTGTCTGTGGTGTACGAGCCCTGATGCATGACTCTCCGGTGATGTGTGTGCATGGGATCAGTATGAGCCATGATGCATGTGAGTTTGAAGCCAAACCTTTCAATAGAGGCCCTTGTACATGGATGCTGATGATGATTGCATGTACCGTTCCTGTTTCTGCATGTGTGTTGTATGCATTGACCCATGTGTTGTGGATGGACAGGATGGAAGTGACGTTTGACAGTGCCACTCATGTGTTATTGTACTATTGTACAGTACCCTGATGCTTGTGTTCTATGTCTCCCTCTATGCAGCGTCGAGTGAAGAAGAGGGCGGAGACGGCGCTGTGGAGCAAAGCGGCAGGGATGCCTCCACCGGGCGGCGACGCAAGGCCCAGCCACCCTCCCAGGAATTGCCATCATCCGGGAGCGAGGGGACTGGTGCCACGTATGCCACTACAGCTGTAGCGGCTGGGCCGGGTGAGCCCCCACAGGGGCTTGCAATGGTGAAAGACGGTGCAGAGACATCCATGTTGGTGGTTTCCACAGAGGAGGAGGAGCCCGCTACTGAGCCGCACATGGGGCCTGGTGGGGGTAGTGCCACTGGTGCAAGTGGTGCAGTCCAAGGCCAGGGGCAGGAGGCAGCACAGGTCGCTGCGGAGGTGCCTGTGCATGTCGCTGTCCCTGACCCTGTGACTGCACCACCATGCACCAGCAGGGATGCCCCGTCCCAGGCCGGTCCGCAGGTAGGGGGGAGGCTCATGTCATATGGCACTCCACTACCTGCGGACGAGGACGAGGAGTCCCCTGACCGTATGGGCTCCGTCCTGATTGGTGTCCCATTGCTCACGCGTGTCATTCGTGATGACGTGCGTGCTTCCTGGGGGGACCACGCACGCCATCATGAAGAGCTGCGTGGCAACATGGCACAGTTGGGAGGGGCCATGGTTGGAGGGTTCCTACATGTGTCACGCACTCTGGCGGACCTCTCCTTCTCTGTGGAGACTATGCGCCAGTCGTTCTCCCTGCCGTCTTCCGGCACACATTCCACCAGGGCCCCCTGTGGACCTGGCCCGACCAACACAGCCAGCTTGGTAGAGATCCCATCCCTGCCACAGTCGGGAGTCGGAGGTCCACCAAAGGTGGATACCCCATCAACTGGAGAGCAGCAGATGGAGGATGTGCAGGCATCATCGGACAGGGCACATGGACAGCAGCAGCAGCAGGCTCAAGGTGGGAGCGATGGTGGCTAGGGGCCATCAACATCAGAGGGGCAGGCATCCGCCGGAGGGCAGGAGGACCCTGGAATGGGAGTGTCTTCCGTGTGGCTGCGGTTGGGACAGCGGATAGATGCTGAGCGGCGGCAGGCAGAAGAGGCGCGGCTCACCATGGTCGGGGTGGAGTTCTCAATGCGCCGGGCGTTGAGGCGGGCTGAGTGCCTCGAGGCAACTGGCAGGGCGTTGGAACAGGCCATGACTGCATCCCTGGGAGACCTCGGGGCCAGGGCAGAGGCCCGCCTCCGGGACATTGACATGGAGTTTGATGATGCCCTGGCCCACGACATCACAGAGTGAGCCGTAGGACTTGCCCGCCACCATTGTATATAGTTAGTTAGTGTTAGGTTTCCTTTCTGTTTTTATTTCTTTTGGGACGCTTGGACAATGCCTCACGTTTTTGTATATAGTTCTTCATTAGGTAGGTTTTTTTTTATAGGTTTCATTTCATTCGTTGGGCTCATGGACCCTGGATTGAATCATTGTACATAGTTGAATTGTGGATTTATGAAAAATATTTTTTTTTAAATCACCATGGATCAATGGATTTTACAATTTATGTTTCCTTTGGATTGCTTTGGTGGACGGAGAGTTTGGACTAACTTTCTTTTGGATTACTTTGGATTGAGACTTCATTTCTTTTTTTTCATTTTTGGACGTGCATTTCTTTTCATGTTTAAAATAATTTTCATGTTTTCATTCCATTACCTTCATTTTGTACAAAATACATTTTGATGTATTACTTCCATGTGTGGTATTCGCTCATTGGTTTACTGCATGTCACAATGTGGGTTTACACAATCACTGGCACCCAGTGTGTGTGTGTGTGATGGACATGTGTTGATCTACATAGTTGACTTTTGGTTTGTGTCATGATATAGGCCTTTCAGTGTGGGGTGGATGGGAAACTTAATTGGGTCTCAAGACTGGGGTGGCATGCAGTAGGATTTTGGTGGACATCAGGCCCATGAATGTGCATCTTTATGACATGTTGGGGGTGGACATGAGTCGGGGCCTGCTGGCAGGTGCCCGTCAATGCTGGATGGGTGGGGGTGCAAGGGGACATGAGCCGGGGCCTGCTGGCAGGTGCCCGTCAATGCTGGATGGGTGGGAGTGCAGGGGGACATGAGTCGGGGCCCGCTGGCAGGTGCCCGTCAATGCTGGATGGGTGGGGGTGCAGGGGGACATGAGTCGGGGCCTGCTGGCAGGTGCCTGTCAATGCTGGATGGGTGGGGGTGCAGTGGGACACGAGTCAGGGCCTGCTGGCAGGTGCCCGTCAATGCTGGATGGGTGGTGGTGCAGGGGGACATGAGTCGGGGCCTGCTGGCAGGTGCCAGTCAATGCTGGATGGGTGGGGGTGCAGGGGGACGTGAGTCGGTGCTCACTAGTGCATGGTGACATGTGGGCTGGCTGGGGCATGCCCAGGGTGGATGGGCTGCCTACGGGACATGACCAGGGATCGAGGGTAGTCCCCTGTGGTGTGGGCTGCCTGCAGTGGCTGGGGAGGGGGTAGAGGGCACACCTGGGAGGACCCAAACTGACCCCGCTCACACAGCTAAATCGTGTGTGAAACTCCCCACGCACACCTCAAATACACGTACTCGCTCGCACAGGGCCTATCGCATGTGATTCTCCATGTACATCCCCGAAATACACATACCCCGCTCGCACAAGGCCTATCGTGTGTGATTCTCCATGTGCACCCCCGAAATACACGTACCCCGCTCGCACAAGGCCTATCGCGTGTGATTCTCCACGTGCACCCCCCAAATACACATACCCCGCTCGCACAAGGCCTTTCGTGTGTGATTCTACAGGCGCACCCCCGAAATGCACGTACGCCGCTCTCCAAGGCCTATCGCCTGTGATTCTCCACGCGCACCCCCGAAATACACGTACTCCGCTCGCACAAGGCCTATCGCTTGTGATTCTCCACGCGCACCCCCAAATACATGTACCCCGCTCGCACAAGGCCTTTCACGTGTGATTCTCCATGCGCACCCCCGAAATACACATACCCCGCTCGCACAAGGCCTATCGCGTGTGATTCTCCACGCGCACCCTCGAAATACACATACCCCGCTCGTACAAGGCCTTTCGCGTGTGATTCTCTTTGCGCACCCCTCACAATACACGTCCCCCGCTCCCCAAGGCCTATCGCGTGTGATTCTCCACGTGCACCCCCAAAATACATGTACCCCGCTCGCACAAGGCCTTTCACATGTGATTCTCCATGCGCACCCCCGAAATACACGTACCCCACTCGCACAAGGCCTATCGCGTGTGATTCTCCACGTGCACCCCCCAAATACACGTACCCCGCTCGCACAGGGCCTATCGCGTCTGAAACTTCCTGCGCACCCCCAAATACACGCAGGCACCCCATCCACCGTGGGCATTCCCCAGAGGCAGCCCACGCCAGAGGGGGGTGCTTTTTGGATGCAATTTACCTGGCACGAGCGGGGTACGTGTATTCGGAGGGGTGCGCTGGGAGTTTTACATGTGATTTTGCTACTGCGAGAGAGGTACGTGTATTCTCAGGGGTGTGCAGGTAGTTTTACAGATGTTTTCGTGGTTGGGGGCTGTATGCTGGTCCACTGGCCTGTGCGCCATGTACAGGATTTGTGCGCTGTTCATGGCGCACGGGCGGGGTTGGGGACATAACTGGCACTGCTGCAGGGTCGCTGCGCCACTCTGGGCCACGGCTGGTTATTGATGTTAAAATCCATGAATACGCTGTGTGCAGAAATGGATTTTGGCGAAATGTGCGCCAGCAGCGTGCGCCACTTGTGCGCCACATTCTATGAATTACCCCCATAATTTGAAGACTGCCGATGTTTGGCTGCTAACCTTTACTAAAGATTACATTGCTCTTGTTATTTCTAAAAGTAAAGATTCTAGAGTCCCTGTCCGGGTGGCCTATCTAACTCCACACTTAAACACTGGAGGTATGGTCGGATACTTTATATGAGCTTTAAAAAAAATGATTGATAAGAAAGTACCTTTCTTTTGGAAATTGTTACTAATAGTACCCATCCATTTTCAAAAAAGGCAACACGCTGGAGCCAAAGAATGATAGGCCAATTGCGTTAAACGACATTCCTGGTAAAACATTTGCTTCACTGGTTCGTTTACAACTAAATCACTGGGAAATTGCAAATAATATAATAGACCCCTTCCAAGCAAAGTTTGTAATAGGTTTGAACCCTACCTTTAATGGATTTTTACTAAACCTTCTGAAGTACCGAGTCATTAATAATAAAGCTAAGATTTATTTGAGTTTTGTTGATTTGCTCAAGCTTTCAATAGTGTGGACAGAGAAATACTTTGGACACAACTGCAGAAATGGTCATGTATGGCTTATCTTTTACAAATTCTCGTTGATTTGCACACAAAAACATCAATTTGTGTACGATTGAATCAAGAAGGGACATTATCTTCATATATTTCCACCAGGCATGGTTTAAAACAGTGATGCATGTGAACGCCCCTACTACTTAATTTATTTTTATCTGATATAGGAGAAACGTTGGGTGATGTTAGAAAGGTTTCACCTCATATTGGAGATCAGGCCATTAGTTATCTTTTGTATGCAGATGACCATGTGCTAATTGACCGGACTCCCATAGGTCTTTAACATCAGCTGTGTGTATTATAAAAATATGCAGAGGTTAATTCTATGGTTGTTAACGTGTCAAAGACAAACATTCAGATTGTTAATTCCTCCAGAAAAACAAGTGATAAAGGATATAGGGCTTGATTCACGGAACACTTTCCTATGGGATTGCGGCATTATAAAACACTTCCATGAATCAGGCCCATAGTTGGTATTTTAAATATGAGAATTTGGAAAAAGTGAATGTCTTTACATATCTTGGATTCTGTTTTTCAGAATCCCCTAAATTAAAGATCTTAAATGATACCTTGTACCTTAAAATCCAAAATTAAGTGTCTAGCAACTCAGATGTGCATGTTGAATAACATGTTTGGAATATGCTCATTATTACCAGTGTTGCACTTGTATAAATTAAAGGTTGTTCCCACACTGGTTTATGGAAGTGAACTACTAATCAGAACTGATTTTGATATATGGGAATGTCTATAAGGTATTTTATAGCAGAAACCTTTATCCCTTCTTAACAGAGTCCCGATCAAAGTTGTAAGATTCCAGCTAGGTCTCTTTTCCATTAAGGCAATGATAAAGTGGAAAAAGTTATCTTTCTTGCGCAAATGTCTAGTGGCTGTTGACGGATCTCCTTACTATTTGCTATATAGAGCCTTGTTGCAACAAAAAGATAAATTGTTGATGGACTGGTTGGATAGATCAATGAACATTCTAAAGGAGGTGGACACAACTGTTGATACCTTGGTAGAGAATCCACTTAAGGTGAAAAAGAAATTATGGTATAAGGATTGGTTTGAAACAGCACAGACATAAAACAGTACAAGTAATTTTATCATGTTGGTTTAAATGTATATCCGACTAATGAGATTTTAGGAGCCTCTGCGAGAATCCCTAGAGATAAACTAATCTGTAGATTCTGTGAGCAAAAAATTGTTGTGGAAAACTTAAAGCATTTACTTGTTAATTGTATAAGTCTTACAAATTTAAGACAACAATAATTCGCTGAGATATTTTCAGAATATTATACTATGTCTCCCGCAGATTGGTGTCTATATTTATTGAGTGGTTCCTGTAAGGAACTCATGGTGGCAACAGTAAAGACAGACACAAGTGATCACAGTTCAAGGGTGTTTATTAAACAGTATAAATGGTTGATGCAAATGTATAATCTAAACCTAAATCTAAGATGGGAGCAAGCTACAACCATCAAATAATAATAAGGTAGTCCGAGTGGCGTCTTGTCTAAATAAAAAGGGCCTTTATCAAAATAATCTATTGCCAATTCTTACAACTAAGTTAAAAAATTAGTGTGGGATAATGTTCACAAGAAACGAAAGAAGTGTTTACCAAATGATAAGTCAGGCTGGGGTCTCCCTTCCCCATGTTTTAAGCACATGACAAGTCAGGACCTTTGAGCCCAGCACACTCCTGGGCCTTGCCAGCACGAAGTTACAGTTCCTTTCAACGATGCCAGGACCTTCTGGGGCCAAGTCTCTTGCCTTAGAAGGCCTGCTGGACTATAAATGATAAAACAATAAACAAACACAAGTTTCTTTGGTAATCTTTCACATTGGGCGATTGCTCTCTGCCCCTTGGATCCTCCTCAGCCGGGCTCTGATCCTTCATGCAAAGGTAGCCTCCATCAGTCGGGTTTACTACGGCCTTCACTCAAAATGTAACATTCAAAAAGTCTCAATGTCTTCACAGGCATCCCTCAGTCGGGATCAAATTTGCCAATATCAAAGTTCATTCAGTTTTCCTCAATGTGTCAAAGACTTTCAGGTGTATGAGGGGTTTTGCTCGACACTCATAGGACCACTTTGACATTCTCCTAAGGCCTCTCGGTTCTTGTAGTTTCAATGAAACAACACCACACAAAAAGGCTCCAGTCAGAGCCCTTCGAATGAGCGCCGCCGCAGCGGTGGACCGCTCTGCTTCTGGGCCTTTTATTACGGTTTCTTCAAAGTTCATTTACACAAGTTCTTTGTTCAACAATGTTGCCGCCTGCAACCTTGGGCACAGCACAGTTCAGTTTACTATCAGTCTTCTCCAACTCACTGGCTGTGCTGAACTGTTGGGAGTTTCTTGTCTCAGGAGTCAAGGAAGGCACCACGGTGGCAAGCACTTCTCCATGCTTTGGCTATCAGCAGGAGGGCCCCATGTGCCGTTGACACCTGTCATAACACACGCCAACTGGACTTCCCGGTCTTATGATTTCCCTTTTGGAGGCTTCATGGGTCTGAGTTGAAACGGGCAAGGGCAATTCCCTCCTTGTTGTCCCTGCAGGTCTCTGCGCCTTTCTCTTTCATTTGAACTGCCAGTCAGGAATAGCTGTTTCCTTGTGCGTTCAGCCTTGCTCAAAGTGTGCTATCGTGCTCTGTCTTTTCCCCACGTGGGGAAGGGAAAGGGCCGTCAGGTGTGTATAGTTATTGTCAATTGCCTGTCTCTGGTAAACGGCTCTGCTGTTAGTCTATTGTCTTTCAAGGTGTAAGAAAAAGCTCATGTCTGGAAGGGTGGGGTAGAGCTTCTAAGTATCCTTTTGGGTAGGATGGGGAAAAGGTGTTTGAAGGACGGGGGTACAGTGTCTCACCCATCGGTGTCCTACTTCCACCCCCCGAAGGACCCCCATCCAGGTGATCCTCCCCCACTGGTCCACCCCCAGGAACTGGATCCAATAGCGATGGCTGTGTCCTGGCCACCTGGATGACAGCTATTTGGGGACTAGCGGGTGAGACACCTTCAGGTTTCTCACATTCTCAAATGTCTGTAAATTTAGCAACAATGAGATTTTTAGATTACGTTTTTTCTTGAATGAATTTGAAGTGAAATGTTAGGAAATTATAACCATGTATAGTTAGTATTTAAATCGTATGTGTTTTAGATTTCAAATACTAATTCTGTTAACAATGCTTTTTAAGGAATTGTGATTTTAATTTGTGATTTTATTTTGTGATTTTTTGTGATTTCCTGATTATTTTTTCTTCTTCTCTTAAGTGATTGTGATTGTATTTTGTGATTGTGAAATATTTGATTTTCAAATCAAACACAATACATAATCAAAAATAATAATAATGTACTCATACATGCTCACACTGTGCATGCACCCACAAACTGTCCATGTTCCCACACACTGCACGGATGAACCGGTGACAACATACTAGATCTATGTACACACTCTGCACACATGCTCCCACACTAAACACATGCCAACACAATACACACACTTGCCCAAACCCTGCACATAAGCCCACACATCACACATAGGCTCACACACTGCACAAAGGACCACGCACTGCACCTGCACGGTGCACATGCAGACAGGCAGATACAGCTATGCGCTTAAGTGCATTCATATATAGAATTGACACAGATATTTTCTGATTGCACCATTTACTGCAAAAAGCACTTTCTAGGGAGGTATTCGCCCAAAAGCAGCACTATTACCAAACCGTTGAATCTAACTGACAAATAGGATCTGCTGCTCAGCACAGTCTGTGAATCAGTCAGTCAGTGCTCTCATAAAACGTTAGAAAGCGGGGTTAGGGAAAGGTTGAGCAAGTCTGTTGTGCTCTTTTGTGGGAAAAGTGTTAAAAGTTGTACATGCCTTGGCCAAATTATAAATGCAGTACAAAAAAATCCTTTCATGATAACTGAAAGTAAAAAAATAAATAAAATAAGCAAAATCTGATTATCTCTGCCTATCTCTGTCTTGATGATGCTTCCCCTCGCCATCTTGGGATATGTGATGCCCACATTTTCTCTAGCTGACATTTTACACATATATATGCACACAGATGATTTGGACACATTATTAATACAGTTTATTTAATTGTATTTCCTCACGCATGTTCCTTGCACCTCAGGAGAGTTTGTATTGCCTTGCTTCTCCGTGTCACTAGTGAACAGTGGGCGTCTTCCACATAATGGAGTAGCCCGCCATTTGCAAGCGGCATATCTGACCATTTGATGACAATGCCCGCAAGTAGGGTGAGTACCTACACATTTGATTTCAATCCATGCCAATGGGGTGAGCCTGTGGAAGTTTGAAGGCATTCTCTAGACATGGGGGAGTACCTGCCCATTCAATGTCAGCCTGTAGTGCTCATAATAGTAACAGGGTATTTGAGATGATGGGTAGCAATTCTGAGAGTGCTTGGACTTTTGCCATGCCAATGGTGTGGGTACTTGGACAGTTAATGGCAGCACCTGGCAATTGTGTCTCTACCTGGACATTTGATGGCAATCCCTGATGATGTTGCAAGTGCTTGGACATATCATTCCAATACCTACCAGAACTGGTCACCTCTGCATATGATGATAATGCCTGATAAATGCTTATACAATGCCTGTAAAAAATGTTTTAAAAAAAGCAAAACCCATTGACTTTGACAATGCTTATTATTATTGTCTATTTTTATAGCACAACCCTAGTTCCAAAGCCACAGAGCGCTGTGTAGGTCATAGAGCAAAACATCGGTAGCGAAAATGTAGCAAGTCATCGTTAACATTAGTAGCAATTATCACAGAGAAATATAAGGATAGGGGGCTTGCCCAAGACAGCCGTTATCTAGATCACTCCAAGGCGTTGTTGGGTGGTTATTCTACTCAGTTAAAAGACAATTCCTGGTACTGAGAAGGATAAAAAAGCATGTTCGACCTTGAAACAAAAACACCCCGCAAACGTGCATAAAAAAAGAGCCCCTACATGTTGCTGAGTTTGTAAATCCTGCATTCTTGACGCGCTGTGAAATAGCATTTTATAGTCTGCTCATGTTCCTTTTCATGCAATGAATTACAGCGTATTTCTCTCAGGCACAAGAATGATTTGTCCTGATGGGATTTTAATCTTCCAAAGGGCTCTCTCCTGCGGTCTTGAAAGCTTCTCGTTCCTCTTGCTTGTTGCCTGTATTTGCGGCGTTGTGATGGGGCGCATCTGTCAGGCAGCAGCAGTCCAGGCTCCCAGGATAGAAGCTTGCAGCAATGAACAGTGCCCCTTGCGTTTCACACCAGACGTGTAAGACGCGCAGCTGCATTGCTTTCTGATATACTGCACGAGAGCTAACATTGGGCCTCATTACGACCCAGGCGGTAAGTTACCGCCTGGGCCGTGACTTTACCACCATGGCGTAAACTATGTTTACGCCATGGTGGTTGGCGGACTTACCGCCCCATTCCGAGGTTGGCGGGGCGGTAAGTCCCCAATCCCCATTAACCCTTCCCCATTCCCATTTTTGCCCCATAGGGCATAATGGGAGTGGGGAAGGCGTTAATTACGCCACCGTAAATTACGGTGGCGTAATTAACTCCATGGTCCCTTAGCGCCATGGATTTTAACACCTGCTAAAAGCAGGTGTTAAATCCGCCATGGCGCTAAGGGACCTCGTACTCAGGCGGTAAGGGTCGGCGCTGTTTATGCCGCCGTAAAACCCTTACCGCCTGAGTCGTAATGAGGCCCATTGTGTCTTTCAGACCAGATTACGAGGCACTTTTCTTATTAGGGCAGCATCATCAATTGACATTTCTGACCATCACCATATACTCACTATTTTTCTATAAATCAAAAGAAACATCTGCCTATAGTTGGCAGGAATTGTCTTTCATGGCAGCATATTTCCGCAAGGGCCAGTAATGACAGGTCTCGCCTTCTTTTGAGCCGCAGAAGAAAAATACACATCTCTGAGTAACATTGTACCAGTGAATCTAATTCCATGAGTATATAAATCATATTAGTACCCAGCGCGGGTCAATCAGAATGTAACAAACAATATGATTGGCCCTTGCCGGGCTTTACCCGACCGGGAATCCCACGCCCGGGATTCCTTTCCTTTGTTCCCGGCTGGGGACGTGGCAGCCCCTCAGCCAATGAGGTCAAATGGGTCAATCCCCGCTGCAAGCCTCCACATGGCTCGAGGCTGCCATCCTCCCTCGCCGGAGATTCAGGTAAGTGTATTGTCCCTCTCCCCCAACACACCCTCTAAAAAATTGCCTCCCTTCCCTCCCAAACCCACCTACCTTCTTTTTCTTCCTTTTTCGGGAGCAAACGTGCTGGGAACACTTTTGTCCCCAGCACGTCCGCTCCCGATAGCCGCCATGGAAAGGGAAAACAGTCTCCTTCCCGGCAGCCATTATTTTTTACTTTTTTTTTTCTGTTCCGAAACACTGCAGCATTTCGGAACACAAAAACAATACTATTAGTGCCCCGGTCTTGCAGGCCGGGGTACTAATAGAAATAAGCCCCTCGCCGCGGGGGCATTACTGAGTCAGGTAATTCCCCGGGGCCTGTAACTATGGGCCCCGGGGCATTACCTGACTCAGTAATGACCCATTGCTCGGGGCTTATTGCTTAAATGACACCAGATTCCTCCAGCTCCAAAGCACTGTAAAGGTAAGTGCCAATATCACCAAATTCAATGGTACTAATTTTATTGAACTCCAAAAGATAAGGGGTTGTCGCTGCCCTGCCAAAATACAAGCATGGGAATGCAAGTTGCACACATATGTCTGAGGCTAGCCCTTCATTTACTATGCTATATTATACTATCTAATATATCTTCATCTCCATCAATATTATTTTAGCAATTCCAATAGCTAGTGAATTGTCAAATGTTGTAGGTTTCGATAGTGGTAACTGGAAATGAATACAGCTCTGCCTTAGTGATGTGTAATTACACCCCCCTCTTGTAGGTTTCTGCACTGTGATTTGCTGAAAGGTGAATATTCTGGATCCGCCTTAATGCCAGTCAGTGGTCTTTGGTGGCAACCTACTGGAAAGGCCTCAGAGAAGTGTTCCTTTACCTCTACTTTTGTGATGGATTGATGTGTGTGTGTGTGTGTCTGTCTTGTGTGAAACACTTTAATGATTGCCATCATTTATAAGGCTTTGACATGTATGTATCCCTGCAGTTTAGTCATGGCATGCGGTTTACTGGTGTTTCCTTTTAGTTAAACCGAAGGCTATATACAATGAGTCCTGCGGAGGCAGCATTGAAAGCTGAGCAGGGTCCCTTCTGCTGATGTTATCAGTTAACATTACAATGAGAAGTGTAATGAATGTTGTTTTTATCAGTAAGCCTTTCGTTAGCAAACAGAAATAACTCCAACCATAGCAAAGCATATCCTTCTGCATTTAGACCCACTCAGTCTCTCACCACCTGTTATGTTCACCACTGCACTCAAAGCATTTATTCTTGTTTTACTATAACAACCAAATGTTTCATCATACCTATGTTAAGATCAAGCCTGCTGTAACAGCGCCACGATGCCTCAGCGCAGCTCTGTGCGCTTTATAAATGCAAATCAATAAATAAAAATAAATAAATAAATAAAATAAAAGCAAGACTTTAAGGCCTGTCGTACACATGGGGATTGTACTAGGATTATGCTGGCAATATTGGAGCATTTGCGGGTGCACTTGACAGACCACAGCCAAACAGTATTGGCTTTACCAACGCTTGTGTTTCCTCTGAAGTACTAGTGCCCTTGCTCTAAGCATGTGGGGGGCAATGCCATGCATTAGGTGATCATACCAGACCTTTGAGGGCATGTTAGGGCTGCAGTTCGCATATGATGTCGGCACCTGTAGTGCTCGACCTTCCATATGTGGACCTACATTTTACATGAAGATAGTATTGGTGAGTAGTTCAAGGCTGCACTTAGCATATTATGGCAGCATCCACACACCCGGGGTTATGCCATAGCAAATAGGGACTTTTCCAGAAGTCTGACCATGACATTATTGTGACAGTTGAGGCTGCGCTTGACACATGACAGTCAAACTCTAAAGGCTTTGCTAAGGCCTGGTCTTGTTTCTGGCGTTTTGGTTGTCCAGTGTTGTGGGAGCATTGGACACGTGAAGGGGTGACATTTCAGTATGTCCTAGTTGTGCACCTGTAGTTAGAATTACACCAGCAAACCACTTTTTTCGAGGTCACGTAGTCACAGAGAGAAATTAAAAGTGCACCCTGGGAGTTGTTCATCTTTCTTGCCCAGTTCCGTGACCCAGGAATACCTGACTGGTGCTGATATGTGAACAGGAAGCTTATCAACCAACTACTGCCATTATTCCACAATGCCTCTCGGCAGCGGGAAACCAAAAACCAGATCCTGGGAAGCTTTCCATCAGGAAGATCTGTGCACAGTAGCTGTACTAGTCCTTCTGGGAGCTGTTGAATTCATTGGGCCATCTCTGCAAGTTAGGTCTACAGAACTATGCGGGAAGAGGACAACTTTTCTTGGTTTTCACAAAATAATCTGTGCCACTTGCAGTTTTAATGGATAACCGCCTACCAGCCTTTGACCTGTAACCAGGACAGCCCGGTAGGTAGAGGCATCATCTGCACAGCACTCCCCCGATTGCAGTGCTAAGGATCAGAGTGCTGAGAGAGAGCACGCTTGCCTCGAGTTCTTATGTGACTGGTAGGACCTATTCCTGCAGATCCTGAGGCTCTTTGGTAGCTCTTTGAAGGCATCCTTGACAAATGCTGTTATCCTCCTCCGTAGGATAGTTCAGGGGCAACGCGCTCGGCTTAGAGACAAGACAATACGAAGCAACACAGATTCGATCCCCGGCTCAGCGCTTAGAAACCTATTGGTGTGAAGCGCGTTGTAAATAAACAATTATAATTACTGGTCTTGGCTAAACACTTCTTGAACTTCAAAACTGAAATATTCACAGATGCCTTGCATAGCATCAGCAAACCATTCTTTGGATTTTGTCTACTCATCGACCCAGATGGTTTGGAGTTGCTGGAATGGCCCAGTTCCTGTTAAGTTGCCAGGAAGAGAGAGATGCAACAGATCTCTAAGCCAGAATTTTTTTTTTTTGGGTGGAATACTTCCCCTTAAAAATAGACATATAAATACAAGATGTTGAGAGAAACATTTAATGTACAACGTCTAAAATATATCACAATAATTAAAACAAATCATACTAAAGTCGTCTATAATTTTCCTACTAATTGATTTTAATCACGAACATCATAACAGCTCATCACAATATGTAAACAAAATAAAATCGATAAAAGTCACAGGATATTTTGCATAGTTTATATTTAAGTTGGCCCAGAACTGTATACAGGCTCTAGTCAAGTGGGCCTCATTATAAGTTTGATGGTATCTGTCAGAGCGAATTTTCATTTCTGTTCCAATTCCCTTTAACCTTCCAGCCCCCCAGCTCTTTTGCTGGACTCAGGGGGCCTCATCACGAGTTTGGCGGCAGCCATGGAGCTATTAGCTCGATGGCTGCCGCCAAACCGGGCTCCTTTACCAGGTTCCATGAATGGGGAATTACCGGGCCATTCCAAGTTCGGAGGGCCCGGTAATTCCTCCCTCAGCGAACCCAGGCCCGGACCTTCCCCATTCCCATTTGAGCCCCCATAGGGCCCAATGGGAACGGGAGAGGGAGCTAACAATGGGCTGATTATGACCCCTCTTCCCCTCGCGGGACACGGTAACGACACCTGGTTTTACCAGGCGTCCTTACAGGGTCCCGCGAGGGGACCTCGTAATTTCGCAGAACGGGTTTAACGGGTCCGCCTCTATTAGCGGAGCACGTTAACCCGTTCCGCAAAGGTCGTAATGAGGCCCAGGGCTTTTTAATTTTAACTCCTGAGTGAGTGGGACTTTTTTCTCACTCTCTCATGTGTTTTCTCTTACTAGGATGTTTGTGTTTCTTACTGTTTAATGGAGTCGGGTAAACTCTATAGGCATCTGCTTTTGCATTGTAAAACACAGCACCTTTTGTGCAGTGTCACTGAGAAGTCCCTTGGACTCTTAATGTTTAACTTAGTTTTCATGGGTGAACTACTGTTCCCAAGAATAGTAGCATGACTCCTGTCTTACCTTTTCTTTTGTGGGTCAAGCACACACCACCCAATGCTGAGTGCGGGGGGGGGGGTTACATAGTATCCCACCTTTATCCCACTTCTCATGTAACATTCTGTTGCACTAACTAACTTTAATGGCTGTTGGCAGTGGTTTCTTTTTACTACCTCGTGCCATGTATCTGCAGGCTGATTCCTCAAGGGTGACCATTCTCTTGAAATGGCCCTTGTCCTTTTATTTGCCTTTCCTTGTCAGTTAGTTCCTTCAGGGATTTTACTCTGTTGTTTGGATAAGGTTTGAGTCCTTTGTGCATTTTGCTTTTGCATTTTGCCTTTGTCAGGCTTCAGCCCTGAAGTCCGCCCAAGCTTCAGTGTGTCTGGAAAGGCATGAAGTGAGGGAGGGTTCCGAAACTTCCCTGTTCTTTGACTCTAGGTGTGCCTGAGTGAAACCAGTTCTGATTGGCCGGGTGGCAGTCCAGGAGGACAGCCACCCTGCTGGATGATTGACAGCCCAGGGCTGTGAAGAAATGGAAACTTGCTTAAACAGCAAGGTTTTTGGGACTAGAGGCAGAGTCGACCACTGGAGAACAACATCTGATGAAGAAGATGTGAAGAGACACCAGCAGCACCATCCTGGACCTCAAAGTGCCCAGTGAAGCCCTCTAGCTGTGCTGACCATGTTTTTATTTTGACTGGGAAGACCCATACGAGGCAACTTCTTCCCTTAGGCTAGTGGGACCAAGTAGACTTAAACAAGCTTCATTTTGGCACAACCGCCGACTTGCTGTGACTTTTCAAGGCTGCAGAATCCCAATGCCCAGGGACCCCTGACCATCATTGAGTGCATTGGATTTGGAAGTTCAAATCCAGACAAAACTTCGTGGGCATCCAGAGGACCCTAGAGAAGCAGGAAATATTCATCCAGAGTCCCCTCACCAGAGTCAAAGACCCAGGGATCAAGTAACTTCTAACCAGAGCTGTTTGTTCTACTTTCGTGCAGAGAAAAAGGTGCCAAAACCACAAAAGGTCACTGAATCAAGGAGAATCCATTGCTGCAGAACCCCTCTCTCGAATGCTGCTGCAGTAGCTGCCAGATGTCCTCCCTTTCATCACCACAACCAAGGACCAGGAACAGGGGTGTGCTGCACTGCAACAGGAAGGCATCCAGCTGGAATAAATTCTTCAGTTCACAGGTACTCTGGGGCTTTGGGTACATCAGCCGTTTGCCAATTGTGGTGCTTCGTAGCTTGGGGAGTACTATTTTACCCTCTTTTGAGTTGACCCCCAACTCACTTGCACTAACCTTTCAGCTTGTGCTTCTTCAAGGTGGCTCCTCTTGAGCTTCTGTGAATTTCTATTTGAAGCACTGACCTTTCAAAAATATTTTCTAAGAAGAGAACATCAGAACTTTGAACTGGCCCATTGACTTTGACTGTCCTGTCTCCCAAAAGGCCCCCTTCTCAACCTATTTGCTTTGGCAGTGCATGTTTCCTTACAGGTTTTAATTGTTGAACACTATTATTGCTGGGATAAAAGACTGCCTACATCCCTCTGGGAGAATCTAACTGTTTTTCAAAGTACAAAGTATGTTCTGATCTAAGTATAACTTGTCCCTCCTTATAACTCAATATTGTAATGGTGATCACAAATAAGTGTTATTACTGACCTCAGAGGACGTCACTCAAAGTGCTAGAATATGTATAACGTATGAAATGTTACTCACCAGCTTTATTGCTCTTGTTGAAATTGAATACTAACTTTGGGATCAATGTTACTATTAGTTCCTGCTTTTTAAAGATTGTCTAATTATCCTTGTGCATATGTAAATAAATATTCATACTATAACTTCAAGTGTATAAGTGTTTACTTGGATACCTCTATTTACTGATTTCATTGCACAGCTCTCCAGCTCACACCCCCCTCTTGAGATAAGCCTGGCTGTTCAGTCACACTACCAACTTGTGTAGTACAGGCCTATATTAAAAGGTGGGTTACCTAATACCAAGAGATAAGTCTTGTAAAGTCCCACACTAGCTGAACTCTACAATTTCTTACCTAACACTGGTGGCAGGTGGTGGGATTGGTGTAGAGTGGATTACAGCGACTATTGCTTGTAATTGAGCCCAAATAACCCATCCACACAGCTAGCTCCATCAAAAAGTAAACTTGCAACAAAATAATGCCAGAAATTGATAATTTTAATGAACAGTCCCTTACTGCACTTATATTGGAACAATTGAAAGATTTATGTCAAACAAGGGGACTGAGTTTAAGGGAAGAAAACATGAGTTGATTACAAAGTTATTAAATCACCAAAATCCCGAAAGTAGGCCTATAACCCCTACTTACAACATTGATATGGAGTAAATTGATGAAAATGGTAGTTCAGAAGGTGAGGGGGATCCTCAAGGGGTGAGCCAGCCCTCCACAGCCTTCTCCTGTACCTCAACAACCTCCTATCACGACCACCGTGGGTCACAATGTAAGCCCAGAATATCTCGCACTTGAAAGAATGGGGCTGGAACTAGAATTCAAGAAACTTGAGTGCAGTCTGAGGACAAAGACAAGGACAGAAGACTGAGATGAACGGAAATGCAGCATGAGTATAATATGAAAAAGATTTCCTTTGATTCTGCTTCCTTTACAGGGTCTTCTAGGTCCACTAGTCCCAAGGGACCTCGCCTACCAAAAGAGGCTGTAGGAATGTATCATCCTAAACTTGATGCGTTTGATTGGGTGAGTACTTTTTAATTCACTTATGGTTTGCAGAATATTTGTGGGAATTATTTAGTTGCATGCATCATGTCTAGGCTCCCCCAGAATGGTTGTGATGCTATTATGGAGTTGAATGCTAATCTTATCTTATCTTATGGAAACTTGTAGAGCGCAGCATAAGCCCAGGGGCATCTTGGCACTAGACTGAGAGGGGACTGTCTGAACCGCAGGAGAGCAAAAACAGGAAGGTCTTAAGTGTTCGGTGAAACAATGAATGGGATTTAATATTGCGCATGGAGAAAGGGAGCTGGTTCCAGGCCTTTGCAGCTGCCACCGACAATGCACGTCCACTAATGCGGGCAAGCCTGAACCTCGAGGCTGTATTGTCTTCAGATCTTGGTAACGAAGAGGCCTGGATGGTATGTACAAACCAAATTTATTCTGAAGGAATTCGGCCCTTAGTCCATAAAAGGACGTGTGCACTATGCATAGAGCTTTGAACCTAATATGTTGCTCCACAGGTAGCCAGTGAAGATGCCGGAGTAGCAGGGTCATATGAGCACCCAATGAGGCGCAAAGAGCAGCTCTAGCAGCTGCATTTTACAGGAGCTGGAGACACTGCAGAAAATGTTTAGGAAGGGCGAAGTAGAGGGCATTACAATAGTGGATATTACTAATGACTAAGGAGGAGACAACAGGGGCATGGAACTTAGCAGGAACGCAAGGTAGGACTTTCCGGAGAGTCCGTTGCTTAAAGTGGGCGCTTTGGCAGACAAGAGAGATCTGGTCAGCCATAGAAAGAGAGGCTGTAATTTTAACACCTATATCTTTTACTGAGGGGACTGGCTGAGGAAAAGGGCCAAAACTCCAGGGTCCAGAACAGAGAAGGGGTAGCTGTACCCACTACCAACGCCTCGGTTTTTTAAGCATTAATCTTAAGCCAATTTCTCGCCATCCACTCACCAATGACTACCAAATACTTTTTCAGTTGGCCTGCCGAGTCAGAGTTCGTGAAATCCAACCGCACAATGATTTGGGTGTCATCGGCGTAGGAATAACATAGCAGGCCAAAAGCATGGATAATGGCCATAAGAGGTCAAATGTATAGATTGAATAGAGTGGGGGACAAGGAAGAGCCCTGGGAAAAACCACATAGGAGAGAAATCATCTGAAAGTGGAATGGAAAAAGTGAGACAGGCTGAGAACGTCCTGTAAGAAAAGAGGAGAACCAAGCCAATCCTTGGCCTGAGAGGCCAGCAGAGGAAAGCTGGGAGATCATTGTGGGGTGGTCGATGGTATCAAATGCTGCAGACAGGTCGAGCAGAATCAGAGCACCCACCCCACCCTGGTCAACCAGACATGTAAGGTCATCCACAACGGAGACCAAGACCGACTCCGTACCTCTAGCAGGACGGAAACCAGACTGAAAAGAATCAAATAAATTTGAGGATTCTAGAAAGGTGCTAAGCAAAGGAGATACCACTAATGACATGAAAGAATATTAACTAATCAAACAGGCTCTTATTGCCAGGTTTGGGAAAACTCCTTCTGAACAGATCACCAAACTTTGCAAAAAAAGTATATGGCCCACTCTGAATTCTTTTTGAAAGTTTGGTGATGTTTGGTCCAGGGGGGGCAAAGTTATAGGGGGCGTCCCAAAACGTTTTTTTCCCCATAGACTGAATGGGGGAAAACTTTGTGCACGGCTACAGGCCAAACCGCTGGATGGATTTGCACCAAATTTGAGGCAGTGGCAGGGGCTCGGGCGTGAAAGCGTGCTTTTGCAAATTTTGTGACAATCCATCCAGTAGTTTCCTTAAAAACGATCAAAAAGTATGTCTCTAAAAATTAGTGATATCTATTCCCGCTCCGCGGTCACACTTCCCTGTTTGCTCCGTGGAGAACATTGCAATTGGCTAGTCCGTGGCGTGCTGCCCATGACCATGTTGCACTTTCACCAATTGGTTGTGGCATAGCGTGAAGTGCGTCGTAATCTTTCGATACGTCCGCCATGTTTACTTAGTTTTCTGTTGAACGCGAACATTGGCGCTAACATACCAAAACGAAGAAGGCACCAATACACTTATAATACTTATGGAACACTGTTTCGAAAGGTGAGTGTTAATGAGACATGGTAGTAGAAAGTCAAACATTGAAGTATTCTTGTTAGCACTGTCATACGGTACAGTGGGACTTGCTACTCATTGTAGGAAATGAATTTACTGCGTCCATTTTACAATATATCAACAAATTACTGCGGTCAGACTGGTGGGAATCTGAGGCAGCCACCTGCTCTATTTCGTACACACACCCTTCTGCACGTGTACGCCCGTAGAAGTTCTCATAAATAGACGCTGATATGTTGTTGTAAAATGAGAATGTATTTGCATTCGGAGTGAAGGCCACTGCATTTTCTCTTTTCAACACGAGCTAAGTACGGCCGCATATTTGTCGACACCCATAAGGGTCGCTTTTTTTTTAACCTTGAGGTACAGGGAAAGAGTAGAAAGAATGTAGGGAATAACAGTTTGAAAAACATATCGTTTGATAAGGCTATGCTTCAAAAACTTTTGCACCGACCATGAGAAATTTGTTCCTGAACAGGCAGTTTTCCACATACACTAGTGTCTGACTACAGCAAACGCAATGGAGGCGCTCCACATCATGTAAGTCTATTTTTGCCGCCTATATTCCAAATTGTCGTTATGTTTTAGTTTGTAAAAAAATAAATATTTTCCCTAATGTTTTACAAGTTTTATGTCCCGTTGTAATTTTTTTTCCTATTATGGACATTGCACATTGTTGCCGTTTGTAGGATGCCACTACATTTCCCCAAATTAAAATAATATTTAATAAGAAAGGTATGTGTTAGAATTTTTTTTGTGCACAGGTTGTGCAGTGATACACATTTTATTTCCCCTTCCACTGCGCAGCTACTTCCAAAGAAAAATTGTATTATTAATAACGACGTTCTAGCTTTCTGTGCCGTTCGATTTATTTTTCCAATTATGGACATTGCACATTGTCGCTGTCCCTAGCGTCCCACTACATTTCCTCCTATTGAATACATTTGTTACTGAAAATGTTATGTAGTACAACTGTGGTTTATCCAAAGGTTGCGTATTCATACATCTTTTAATTCACATTTCCTCCTCAGATACTTTCTTCCCTATTGTGATTGTCACGGTTTATAGATGCCAAGTGACAGGTTCTTTAACCGTCAAATGCAACTGTTCATAACCGGCTGCTTGAGCATTATAATTCACTGGGAGGATTGTGTGGGCCCTCTGTGTCCGTACGCTGCTGTCGCTATAAGAAGTAACATTCCATCCTTTCTGTTGCTGTAGATCACAGCGGTTGACGTCGTCTTGCACATCAGTGTGGGAGGAAAATGACTACTGTTTTCACAATGTGGCATGCTACGTTGCAGGTCGTAATGTGTTCTTTTGTAGGTGCTACATCACGGCACGTACGTCCATATGGACGCATTTGTTTAAGCTGCCAAGGAACGTTATGGAGAAAGGTACTCCATACCACTTGCATTGGCTACGGGAGGGTCAGGCCCATCTCATATGCATTAGTGCCGTCAGGCCAATTTCTGTCACCGTCAGCCCAATTTCTGTCACCCAGATTCCCTATGCACAGAAATGTTTGTACAGTAAAATATGGTTACACCCTCCCAATACACATATCTTCACACCTTTCCACCTGTGTCACTTACAAAATCATGTGTCGAAAGGTGAGTGGTAATGGTGTTGCATCCAGTATTTCTGACGTCACTGCGCTTCGCATCACAGAGTTTGTTTGGTATTTTATGTGAACGTAAGTACACTACTCCTTTGCTGTTTTTACGCACATTTTTACAGAAAAAAAGTACATGTACAACACATGTATGTAATGGTCATTGACAACGACTGAAAAGCTTCGTGTTGTGCATGTGATAGTCTTTTCATATTTAACGGTACAGCTTCCGTCTCTGAGGGGTAGCCTCTATGTATGGATAGTGCCCACAATGTCAGGGATATGGCTACTGGCCTTTACTGCAAGGGAGAAAACATTGCATTGGCCTAGATATGACAGTGAACAAAAACAAAGGGGCTACACATGTGATGTCATCAGTGATGTCATCAGTGACATTTCAGAGGACAGCTTTCATGTTCTGGGTGTTAGTGTTAGCAGTGCACAGTGGCGATGGCAAGTAAGGGGGCTCAGTCTGCCATAACTGGCGAATTTCAGGGGTTTTTCGTTTTTAATTTGAACCACAATGGGGAGGGCGATATTTTTTTTTTAGTGAAGTGCACAGGTTTTTCATAGGGCACCTTAACCATAATGTCCCCTCAACAAAGTTTTTTTGTAGTACATATATGTAGGCATTACATGTCCTGCGGTAGCGGCCATGTAGTTATGGTTAAGTTGCTAAACCCATAGGAAGAACACTTTTTGGCCGGCTTACAACTTCGCTTCCGCTGGACGAATCCTCACCAAACTTTGCATAAAAAGTATATGGCCCACTCTGAATCCTTTTCCAAAGTGTAGTGAGGTTTGGTCAAGAGGTTGGGGGGCAAAGTTATAGGGGGGTTCCCAAAATGTCTTTTTGTCAATAGACTGAATGGAGAAAAATCTTTGCTCACGCCTACAGCCCAAACCGCTGGACGGATTTCCACCAAATTTGTGGCAGGAGCGCCGGGTTTGTCCGGAAAGTGTGCTTTTGTAAATTGGGGGGAAATCCGTCAAGCAGTTTTTTTTAAAACGACTAAAAAGTAGGTCCCAAAAACATTAGTGATATCTAGCTCGGTTTTGTATGATCGGACCGAAAAAAAAGGTGTGACTGTACAAAACGACCGAAAAATGCCACCACCAAACTTTCGAACACCAAAAGTTCGAACCTTTGGTGGTAGCATTGCAGGTAAGTAAAAAAAATGTAAAAAAGACTGCAGGGGCTGCGGGGGCGTCCCCCGCAACACCCCGCTCACTAAACTGTGTGGCATAGTGAGTGGGTTGTTGCGGGGGACACCCCTGCAAAAAGAATACAAAAATAAAAAACAGGGGCTGCAGGGGTTTCCCCCGCAACCCCTGCAACCCCCACTCACTATACTTTACAGTATACTTTACAGCCCCCGTAGTATGTAAGTATGTTCGCATGAGAAAGGTGCAAACATTTGGTAGTTCGCACCCTTCTCATGCAAACTTTCCGGCTGCGGCAAAATCAGCCACGGCCGGATCACTTACAATCATCTAGGTCCGCTCCGCGGACACACTTCCCTGTTCGGTCTGCGGACAGGACTCATATTGGCTTAGAGGGCAACGTAGTGTCTGCGGACATCGGTCATGCCCACTGATTCAATGGTGAAAAGCGTGAAGTGCGTCAGATTTTTGGAAATGCCCGCCATCTTGGATTTGTGGTCAGCGGCCGGTGTCCGCGGACATCGCAGTAAAAACATATAAAAAAACACAACATTGCACTTGTCAAACTCATCAAATAATCTCTGGGGAGGCGAGGGGTGATTAGGATGGGATGGAATATGGCTGCAAGAAGAAAAAAAACTGGTGTTTTTGCCGTAAAAGTTAGCGAACAGTTTGGATGTCATATTCACAAAAGTTCGGGGACACTTCAGATGTTTGGGGGCAGTTTTTGGATGGCATATAACTTTCGCACCACTCAATGATATTCCTGACGTGATTCCGAATAGGTTTGCAAAGTTTGGTGGGATTCTGTCAGGAGGGGGCAAAGTTAGAGATGGCGTCCCAAAATATTGTAAAGGCTTATAAATGTGGTGCAATTTGACAAATCTACACAGAGGTTTGCAAAAAGATTATAGATCTCGATATAAATGTTTTCGTAAAGTCTGAATGGAGTTTGCAAATGGGGGCTAGGTTATATGACGGTTGTATGTGCATACATTTGACACTTTTGAAAAAATAAAACATGGGTGGATTTCCAGAAAACTTGTGTAAGGAGCATTGGCAAGGACTGAAAGCATGGTTTTACTAAATGTGCTCATGTTTTATTTTTTGACAAATGTCATAATGTAGGTACAAAAATAGTGATATATCTTTGGTGACTGAGGTGTAGCCTGTGGCTATGGGCAGTGGCCAGATTGTCCTGGTCATGGAATAAGGTCATGATCCGAACAATCTGGCAACTGGCCATGACCACGAGGGACAACACATGGGGTAAAAGTGGCCATGACCACCTGGGACTGGCTTTGTGGTAAAGTTATTTGAAATTGGGATAGATTTGAAAGGGAAGAAAAATTTGCTTGTGGTAATAAGGTCATAGGGTTCGCTTTTCACCTTCTGCAGGCTTCCATGGAAAGTGAAGAGGGGCCCTGTATGGAACCCTACCTTCCCTTTCTATGGTGGCCATCTTGGAAAAGAATTTTCCTACCTACACCGCGAGGCTGGAGGCGTCCTGGTGTAGGAAGAAACATCCTTTTATTTAGCACCCAGGGTGCTAATGGCCTTCATCCCCCATTGCAGGGGCTGGAATGGAGGGATAAAGGTCCAGAGACCTCGTTATCCACCCTCGCTTCGCTTGGGCTGATAACTTGGACTGCTGGGCCCGTATCCACCATTCCAGTCCCTGGTACGGAGGATGAACACCACAATATTCCCATTAGCATAACACAAAATGCAAATGGAAATGTTGGAAAATCTTATTGAGCCTATGTACTTTACTGAGAAATATAAAGTAGATGGAGTCTATATGTTTTTTTTTTACTTCTATTTTTTAACTGTGAAAGGTGGTTCCTAAAGGAACATTTCTTTTGTTGTTTTTAGATGTATTTTTTTTGGCAGGCGAGCTAAGAACGAAAGGTGGGGAGGAAATGAGGGAAGAGGCACCAAACGCTAATATGGAGGGGTAGGTGGACAGGGGAAAATGTTGCACGTGTGTTATTTCTAAGGTAGGGGGCAGTGTTTCTCATGCTCCTTGATAACAGCAGTGTTGGTGGCTCTTGGGGAGGAGGGATGGCATTAGCTAATGCCATTTTAAGATAAATAGCAGTTTTGCTAAAAGTATGTACTGTGTAATAGATTGTTAATGGATAATGAGCAGGAATAGGTGTTGTAGCTGTGCAAAGGACATTTTGAACTTGAAAGTTCCTAGATCAGTAGAAAATGCAGTTCCGAACTGTTCACAAAGCACGGATCTTATCATGAATTGCAGACGTGTTCTCGGACACGTCATCATGCCGCATGCCAGAGTATGGTCATGTGGCACTGTCCGGAAGGTCCGCAATGAAGTCAGATTTTACCGAGATGACACCGACATACAAACCGACGTCAACTCAGTAACCAGACGGAAGGAGATCCTCCTAAGAACACCCAGAGGTTCACAAGGAATGCACGATGGTGCATACAACACTGGCATTAGAACTCTTCTATAACCATGTGTGTGAGAATCTAGGACCCTGATACATGGGAGTATCCACCTCTGATGAGGCGGTCTCCTATTAAACACCTCGGATTCATCTCTACCAGCAGAAGAAATTAGACCTCACATCAATCGGTGTTGGTCATCCTAGCCCTGAAGAAAGTGGTTCAATTCTTCCACCACTGAATCCGGTCGACTTTTTGTGTGCACTGACTGTGCAAAATATGGATCAGGGACCCACCAGCCAGGCCACATTTCGATCCCATTCCTATGAACAATTAGGTGGGATTGTGTATTCAATCTAGGAAACGGAGCTCACAAGAAGACATAGATCGCCGAACCCAAAAGAAAAAGGAGTTGTCTTAGACTAACTTTGGTCCAACACTCCAAATATTTTTGTTTTAAAACATTCCGTGAACTGAATCCACGTGAAGTAAAATACTGTTTCTCGACTTATTTTTCCCAGCCGTGAGAGACTAGAGTACCACCTCTATTTTAATTGGTTGCATTCCAAAAAACCGAAATAAAAATGTGATGTTTATTTGGGAAACAACATGAAAAAATCCACAGTGTGTGGAACCTGGAAGGAAAAAGAACAGGAACATAATGTATTGGATTAATTCCAAAACAGAATTAACATCAAAATAAAATCTTCTCGAATCCTGGAGGTAATGCAGGCCATCCCACCGGCAAACTTGTAGTATACCGGTCCAGAAATGTGTCGCTAAACAGAATTACTGGCACGTTAATTCCAGACTGGCATACTTGTAATGAACCCCAATATATTGAATTTTGAGCCCCTGATCTTGCCATTCTTCTTGATTCCAAATGTCCAGCATGTGGCACCCTTCACAGGGCCAATTCCATTGTGCCTTCTGGTTGGCAGCTTGCACAGTAAGATAATTTCCCTATGAGGCATCAAGGGGGTCTCCCTACAACCAAATCTAAGTGCAAGAAAGAAGGAAAGGAAAAGAGGAAAAGGCATGCTGCTACTTCTCTCAGGCACTTATAGCATTCCTCTCTGACTCAGCCAGAACAGCGCAGGGGTAAACCTGCCCCCATTCAGCAGCAGGGCATTTGTTTGTATTTATTTGAAATTATACTATGCCAAAGCGCTATTACAAAAAAAGGTACGGTACAGAGAAATTACAATGCATATTTGGCAATACACATCAACAGATTGTGAAGTGAACAGGGAGGACAGAAGGTGAGCCGTTAAGCGGGTGTGGAAATGTGAAATGTAGGAGAAGAATGGATAGTAAGGGGGAGAGAGTTCCAGTGAAATGCTGCAAGAACAGAGAAAGAACAAAAATGAGAAAACGCACAGGGGGAGTTGGGGATAGTAAGGCATTTAGTAGACTGGGAACGCAAAGCACGAGTAGGGGAGTAAAATTCGACTGATGAAGCAAGATAGAGGGGGGCAAGACTACAGAGAGTTTTAAAAACAATCGAGATGAGTGGAACAGAAGCCGAGATTCAAAGGGTAGAATCGAGGTGGCAAGAAGTGAAGGAGAAATTGAGGAACTGGGGGAGAGACTGAAAAGGAGGCAAATGGTAGAATTATAAAAAGAGCAAAGAGGGGTGAGACTAGTCGCCGGGATTCACACAGTGTACAAACAAGGTTGAAGAACAGTAATTGATACAGGAAAAAATTCAAGCAGAAATCAGACGTTTGCAGGGGCGAAAGGAGAGAATGGGATATGCACAACAAAGATTAAAGAAAAGAAAGCAACAGTTACGAACAGTAAGAGAGATAATCGAATAAGATACAGAGATTCCGAGCAGAGGAAGAAAGAGAGAGTTGAGAGGGGTGAAAAAAGAGGTATGGTGGAGCGGTAGAGGAAGATGGAGAGGATGGAGGGAAGAAAATAACTCCCGTCTCAGATGGATTACGATGAAGGAAATGGGAATGCATCCAAGATTGGATAGAAGAAAGACAACATGAGACTTGAGAATGAAGGGTATCAGAAAACTCAGAAAAGGAACAAAAGATTTGGGAGTCATCGGTGTAAATATAGAAAAATGAAATGAGAAAAGAAAGAGCAATGGTGTACAGTGAAAACAAGAGTGAGTTAAGTGCAGAACCTTGGGGAACACCATATTGAAGTGGGAGTAGGGGAGAGAGCTGGCCACAGACTAGGAACAACCAGAAAGATAAGATTTAAACCATGCGAGAAGAGAACCAGAAATACCGAGAAGAAAGGGAGAAAAGTGGAGTTGGGTGATCCACAGTGTCAAAAGCCGCTGATAGATCATGTAAAATCAGAACAGAAGAAAACTTGTTGTGATGTGCAGGAAGAAGGAAATCAGAAACATGCAAGAGGGCAGTTTCCATAGAATGGGCAGGCCTAAAACCAGATTGCAGTGGAGGATGGAGAGAGTGAAGATGGAGATAGGAAGAGACTTGAGAGTAAACAATTCGCTCCAGGAGCTTGGACAGCAAAGCAAGCAAGGAGATAGGGCGGAAGTTAGCTGGAAGGGATGATCCAGTGAGGGTTCTTTCAGAATGGGGATGACAGTAGCATGTTCAAAAGAATCAGGAAATCATAGGAAGAGAGAGAAAGTTTGATAATATAGGGAGATATGAAAGGATCTGAGGGTAGTCCAAGGGGATAAGAGTAGAAGGGATAGGGTCAGTTGGGGAAGCTGTGGAAGGAGTATGAGACACAAAGTGAGTGTTATGAGAATCAGTAAGGGGGAGATGGCAGAAAAGAATTCTAAAAGGAAAAAGGGGGTAATAATGGAAGAAGGGGGCTTGCAGATGGAGAGACAAGGGAGGCACAAACATTAGAGACTGTGGTCGTAAAATAGTCTGTGAGATTGACAGTGGAGGGTGAAGAACAGTGAGAGGGAATGGGCGGACACAGAGAATATTTTTACAAAGTTGAAAAAGACGACATGAGATAAGGACAAGGTAGGTGAGGAAAAGTATTGCTTTTTATTGGCTAGAAGAAGGGAATCATAAAAAGAGTGTGCAGAAGAAAGTAACTCCAGATTATGGGAGGAATGAGTCTTTTTCCATCGGCTCTTGAGTTTCCGAAAAGAGGAGCAGAGAGCAATAAGGGAAGTGGCAAACCAAGGTCGCAGTGGCTTGCGGGAGGGGGGTAAAGGGATGAGCAGGATGAAGGAAGTCCAAGGCAGAAGTGAGAGCAGATTGAAGAGATATAAGCCCAGAACTAACAGATAGCTGCGAGAACAGCTCAGGAGGTGGAAGAGAAGCGGTGAGAAAATAGTAGAAGTATCAAAGGAGCGAAGATCGCAGCATAAAAGCGAGGTGGTATAAGGGGGCAAAGGAGGGGGGAAGTAATTAGAAAGGTAAAGGAAAGGAGGAGATGATCTGATGAATACATGGGATGGAAGGAAATAAAAGCATTACATAGGACCCAGGAAAAAAAATTAGATCGAGAGAGGACCCCGAGAAAAGAGATGGAGGACAATCAAGAGAGAAATAATGATAAGAATCAATGAGAGGAAGGAAGGAAGAGGTTGAATGAATGGAATCAAGATGCAAGTTAAAATAACCAAGTAGAAAAAGAGGGGGGCTACAGGGCAGTACAGAAGAGAGAAGAATGTCAAGATCAGGAATACTGGATGAAAGGGGTCCAGTAGGACAATAAATAATAAGAAAAGAAATAGGAAAAGCCTTAGAAAAAGATTAGAAGAGAAATTGGAATGGTGGGAAAGAGGGAAGCTTGGCTGCGGATAAGGGCGGCTATTGAGAGCAGCGGGTTGTTTGGAGCTGTGGGTCTAGCCGTGTGAACCAGGGGCAAACTCCAACAACGCAATAGCTCCACTGACTGTGAGGCTTCGTCTGTGACCCGAGAAGACCTGAGAAGGCCTGCAGACTTGTACTGTGACACAACTGTGGTTGGACTGATCAGTTCTGGGTGCTCAATTTGTGCCGGTGTTTGCCGGTGAGCAACACCGGCACTCTTTTGGGCGCCGGAACACTATTTGATGCAGGCCGCGGAGTGTAATTGTTTTGTTTGTTGAGTGTTCCATCTGATCTCTGTCTTGTGCATTCTATGCTTGCAGTTGCAGGCCATGGCCGGCTGGGCCTGGCCTACATCAATGAAAACAGCCAATGAAAAACTAATATTCTGTGTCAATATGCAGTATTTGCTCAATTCTGTATAGTAACACAGAATATAAAGTTTTCTTTGGCTGCTCTTCTGGCCCAACGAAATGAGATGGTGAGTGTGGGGGTGGGTCACGTGCTGTTGTTGCAGACAGCGCGGCATCACCTTCACTTCACAAGTTGCGGTTTCCGTGTTAGGGAGTGGCGTGTGAGAGCCTGCACTGCCAGCCCAGCACGTGTGGTGCTGTGCCTGTGTGACCTAGTTGTTGCTTCCAGTTCCCTAGCAGTCAGTAGTCAGCCCTGCTTATTTTTTCTTTTGGCCGGGCCAACGGCCTCAATCTGAGAGAGACAGTGACTCTGAGAGTCAGTCCTCGGCTCCAAAGAAAGCAGGAGGAAAGCCTGAGAAGAGGTAAAGTCCTGATGATTGTGATTGGGCCCGGGATCCGTCGGTCTGGCATGGCGGCGCCACACCGCATGGGTGCTCTGGTGCTGGTGGTCCGGAACGCTTGCACAGGTCGTGTCTGCGTTCCTTGGGAGAGCAGAGGCCTTCATTTTCCATAGGTGTCATTTTGCAACCCTTTAGCACTTATGTTCACCCTGAATCGAGTAGGTGTTTTGCCGTGTTATGATGGCGGCCTAGTCTGTTTGTTTAGTCCACTGTCCTCATGTTCATTAAGTATATTTGTCCATAGTCAGGCGGTCTCCATGCTGCATGTTCGCTGCAGGGCAGGGATTACCTCAATCGGAGGTTATAGTTTTGAGAAAGTATGGCCCCCTGGATGCAGTGTCCGTAGCGCATGCTCGTAACGGGTTAATTGTCATACGCCATTGTGAATTGTATGGTTGCGAGGGGGTGTTCGGTTGTGGTGTGCCTTCATGGTCGTGCCCAGGGCGGTTGCCGGGCTGTATGACAAAAGGAGTTGGGGGGCGGAGGAGGGGGATAAATGCTATCGTTACAAACTGGTTCGTGCTATGCAACCCCACACTCGGGTTCGTGTCACGTGTTGCCCATCTGCACTCTGACAGACATCAAATCAACCAGTTTCAGCACGGTCACAGGGGAGAAATATGGGGTTTAAAAAAAATAGGCCTTACTGTCTAGGGCGGGCCGAAAGAGGTTTAAACATCTGCAGGCACAAACCTTAGCTGCCAAGAAAAGGTGCACAGCTGAATTAATATGTTCAATTGCTTTCATGAACACGCGTGTTTGCTACTCAATTTTCCGCTGTGCTCACTACACCAAAGAACAAACGAGCGAGATGAAATAGGGACATGTTGCATGCTAAAGTGGAGGGCTCGCCACACCTGCCCATGAGTGCAGTTCCCTGGTGCGCTATACAATCCTACGCAGAATGGGGTCTAACTAGGGGTAGCGCCATAGCGGTCCGGATAGTGTAAGCCGGAAGAAATCCAGCAGTGCAATATGGGCAATGTAGTTGAGTTCATATTAACAAACATGGCGCGCTGACACTTGCAGTGAATTAATGATGAATCAAACTTAGATGTGCTGTGCTGAAGCAAGGTTTCCAACATTGTATGTTTGTTCTATAACACACACCAACATCACTCTGCTTCTACTTGTCGCGCCTTGAAACACTTGTGTATAGGCGCGTTATAAATGCCATACCATATCATATGCTCGCCGATTTAAATATAGCCAGTGAGCGCCATGTGGCATTTAAACTTGGCAACTGCTACGGTTTTACTCATGATGATGGATGGTGCGACAAGCACTGTGGGAGGCGCTCACCGAGGGGTAACAATCAGGATGTGCTGGTGTTAATTTGGAGTAGGAAGGGCTTTCACATGGTGGCCAGGCAGCAGCTAGACACTATGTTTATCATCATGCACACAAAGACCTGAGGGGGCATTTCAAGTAAAGCACAGGAAGGGTGGCACTGGCAGTTGTCCAGTTATGACAACAGATGCAATCTGCTCCAAGCACCAACGGAAAAGGGGTCCCCCGTGACATTAACCAGCATGGGGGGCGATGGGTGCTCTGGTCTTTGGAGACAAATATCCCACGTCAGAACAAGGAAATGCCAGCCCCAGCCACCCCAAATTACCAACTGCAGCCATTTGGCTGAGAACTATCACCCCATGACAATGTGTGGCAAAACAAAGACAACTGCTTTCACAAAGCCCAACACAAAACTCATCTCTGCTGGCCAGCCACTGAAGCCCAAAAACTGAATACTAGTTAATTAATTTAACCAAAAAAACAAAACATTATCTTGGATGGAGCATGGACACAAGCGTAGCGGTCCTTGGCTGGGCTGCAGTGCCCTCGGGGCAACAGCATCCCATGATGCATGCACCATTGTACGCCTGTGTCTATCTGGTGGTTGTAAACAATGTGGATGCTTAACTCTGATCTCTGTGTCTGACGCTAGCCCCATGGAAACAGCATCCCCTTGGCTACTGGCCGGAGCCTGCAGCAGATGCGGATCCCAAAAGTAACCTTGGAGAAGCCGCGTCTGCTGCCAGCTCCTGGCCGGGATCAGCCGTAGCCTGGCCAGCACAGATCCCAATGCCCGTCCCCATCCCTGAAAACATGCCACCCTCCGTTGGTTCCTGGCCAGGAGCCTGCAACGGTGGCAACGAAGCTGATGGGTGCTAGGAAGGAAGCACCGGAACGGGGTCAAACTTCCTTTGTCCCCCCCTATGGAACATTTGCAATCCCCTCCCATGTTTTAACAAGGTGTCAGCCTTTACACCAACGAGAGCCGGAACAGGGCAGCGGAACAGCACGAGGAAGTTGAGGGGTTCGGGGGCGGGGGTTGATATAGCTACTGTGCATAATGTATGTTACAATCGGATTGTAAGACAGACAACCTGGCAGTGGTACCAGTTCTGTTTCATCATATAAGCGTGAGAACTTGTGGGGATTGCGACTTTTGATCCCATTAGCAAGTGACTCAGGCTGCAAGAAATGCAATTTACAATTCAAGATAGTGTTACTTTGTGATAAACAAATAAATTATAACATGTGTTTATTCGAACTGCATGTGCCATTCAAAACATATTCTATAATACTTGCCAACCCTACATATTTAGGCAAGAGGTTTTTTAAGCAGTCCTACCGCCTACAGATTTGGGTGACAGATCTTACTGCTTTTTACAGTGGCAGGCAATTTATGTGGCTCTAAGGCAGGCTGCAGGACAAAGCATGCAACACATTAATTAGCCTGTCTGTGCAAGTATGGTCCAGACGTCTAACAAGTGTGTTCTAAAACTAGAAGTGTGTTCAGGTGCACTCTTTTGCCTCTGGGGATGCTGGAATGCTGGAACCACTACACTTACCCTAACAATTGTTTTCTAACTTTAAAGCATTATACTTCCTCAACCCATGTGTGCCCGCCTTCCCTATCCATCCCACTACCATACTGTGCCAGCAGTTGCTGCAGCGCCAAACATGTGACATGGAGCAACAGCAGTGGGCTGGTGGTGGGCCAATCTAGGTCTAGCACTGAACTGGCCTGGGCCGCAGTGCCCCGGGCCGGCATTATGGGGTCAAGATTGTTAAGCACTGCCCATTATCCTCTGATGAGTGAGCCTGAGGAGGAGGCATGTACACAGTGTTGTTTGTCTCCGTGACTCTCACTGGCGCTGCCAAGCTTAGCACAGCACCAGATAAATACAGGCGATTGCAACCTGGCTCCAACCTGCATCCTGCTCACATGAGGAACCTGGCATGCGCCCGCGCCTGGTCTTAATTCTATTGTTTTTTGTACCATAATAAAGATTAGCCCTGCTTACTGCGCAGGGAGTATTAATTGTATTAAAGACTAGGAGGCGAGCATTATGCTTCAACTTCATTTATTACTACTCTTCAGTAGTTTCAACAAACTATACCAAAACAAAACAAAGAAATGTCCCATGCGACTTTCACTTTTTAAACTACAAATCCCATAGTCTCTGTAGCCCTTCTCACTCCAGCTCAGCTATGACCACTTCCTGTCCCTGAGCTCCTCCTCTCTTTTACGTGCTCTGAAAGTCCTTAAACCATAAACTTTTTCTGTCCTGCCAACAGAGGGAAGACTTCATGAACTCCAACTGATCAACAAGGCTTCTGGCTGTATTCACGCCTTCTTCTGGCTAGTCGATTCCTCAACTATTCTCTGCTCTTCCCCTAGGAATACATATCAGGGTGGAGTTTAGCTTGTATCATATCATCACAAATCCACATACAATATGATTAACAAATAGCCGCGGGTGGGAACTAATGCTCGCCTCCTATTCTTTAATAGAATTAATACTCCTTGCGCAGTTAGCAGGGGCAATCTTTATTCTATGACAAGACTGGAGGTGAGCATTATGCTTGTTCAAAGCTGTCCCAACACCGTATTTGCTATACTCTCAGCTGGCATAAAGTAAAATTCTCTGAAGGTACGATCATTCGCCCAGTCTGCAGCTGACATAATATCCTGCAATGGAACTCCTGTCCTATATGCTTTGGATGCCATGGTCCCTCTTACGGAATGCGCTCCATACTTCTGTAAATCAATCCCCACTGCTTGCATTACTTCTCTGACCCATCTAGCAATAGTAGCTGTTTTTATCGCATGGAAAGGCTTCCTACGCGCTATTAGCAATTACGTCGTATTTATTGCTCTATTCTCCTCGGTCCTAGCTTCATACTCTTTGATGCAGCTTGCTACGCACCATTTGATGTTATTCGGGAAATACAGATAGTGCACTGAAGATGTGCCACTACAAAAGTCACTCCTTGCGGCCCAAACGTCCTCCTATTAACCTCTAATGCTCTAATATCCGACACTCGCTCACAAGATATAAGACGTAGCAGCATCGCCAGCTTGCCCGACAACTGCTTGAGAGATAGATATCTATTAACTGGCCAACTTTCTAATAATCGTAGTACTACTGTCACGTCCCATAAGACTGTATATCTAGGTTCTGGCAGAACTTTAAACTTAGCTCCTCTGATGAGCCTACAAATCGCTGGATGTTCTCCTGCTGGCACTCCTTCTATTGGTAAGTGCCCCACTGAGATCGCTGATCTGTACACCCCTATAGTGCGGAATGCTTTCCCATCTAGCAGAAGTTGTGCTAGAAAATTCAAAATTGCTACTACAGGTGCTGAAATGGGATGAATATTTCTCCCTCTGCACCAACTAGTCCACCTGGCCCAAGCCGCGTCGTAGCTCCTCCTAATTGATGGAGCCCAGGATTCTGCAATGAGTTCTGCAGCCTGCATCAAAATGCCCGGCAGTTCCCATCGTCTCCTGATATCCTGCACGCGATGAGCGGGAGTGTCCCTCTCACTTTCAGAGGATGACACTGCCCAGCTGGGTCCGTGAGCAGTCGCTCTCCTTCTGGGAGGACTCTCGGCTGGTCTACCAATCGTTTCATCAACATCTGGAACCATACTTGCGCTTTCCATAAAGGCGTTACTAGTACTAGCTCTGCTCTCTCCCTCCGACATTTCGCTAGCACTCTGCTCTGCATCATGAAAGGAGGGAACGCATAATGTGGTCTGCCTGCCCAGTCCTGCAGGACTGCGTCTGTACCTTTTGCATCTGCGTCTGGCCTCCAGCTGAAGTAGCTGGGTGTCAGCGCATTGATGCGTGACGCAAACAGATCCGATCCAGTATCTGAAATACTGCTGGATCCAGCTTCCAATCGCTGGAGTCCGTGAGGTATCAGGAATTCCAGTCTGCCACCACGTTCAGTGCTCCGGGCAAATACTCCGCTGTCACTGATGTCCCTGTCTGCAGGCAGTAGTGCCAAAAATCCTTCGCCAGCTCTGCTAGCATCCTGGATTTCATCCCGCCTAAGTGGTTTATGTAACGCACTGCTGAAATGTTGTCCATCTTCAGCAGGACGCACAACTTCACTTTGGGCCTCATAACACGTTGTGCGCTAAAAACTGCATATTAGCGGCATGGCGCTATTAACGTGTCCGCCCTCGTAAGAGGGCGCTAATTACGTACCATTACGAGTACGCGGACACGAGCATAGCGCCATGCCGGTAATGACCCTACCGCCATGCCGCAAAAGTCCCAAAAAAGTCCCTTACCGGCTTTGACGAAAGTGCAGATAGCACCTCCGCCCTCACGCTACATGCAAATTGCGGTGACCGCCATTAGCGGTCACCGCTATTAGCGGTGACCGTAAAATTGCGGAACCGGAAATAGCGTCATCGCGCCGGAACGGGAAAGAGCCCGGCGGCCATCTTTAAAAACACAATCCATTGCCATCCTCTGCCCCCTGGACCTGTATTGATTCGTGAGCCGTGCCAAACAATTGTGGACACCTGCATCATGCCTAAGGCACTCAAGAAATCAACTGACAGGCAGCGCAAAGAAAAATACACCAATGAGGAATTGGTGATGTTGACACAGACCCTTGCGGAGAATGCTGAGGTGGTCTTCGCGAATGACATGCGCCGGCCAACCCTGTTGAGGAAGAAAGCCATCTGGGAGGAGGTCGCTGCCAAAGTCAGTGCAGTGGGCACCAGCACGCGCACTGTGCGCGAATGCAGGAAGAGGTGGGACGACCTCAGGCTGCGGGTGAGGGGCATCCTGGCTGAGAACCACCGCATTGCCAGTGCTGGTGGAGATGGATCCCCAATCCGGATGAAGGAATGGGAGGAGACGTGCGCTAACATGATTGCCGTCGAGTCAATAGAGGGAGTAGGCAGCATGGAGCTCGGCGTGGGTACCACTTCTGATGGAGGTGAGTGTACACATGACAGGATGCGATGTGAATGTACTGTACCCCCCATATGTGAGCACAGACTCCTCTCATGCATGGACACACATCCACACATGCATCCATCCCTCACCATGCCTGTGTCAGACCCACACACACACACATGCACACAACACCACAGACAAGTCCCAAACACAACCATGCATGGATGAGGCACTGAACTGGCACATCACCTGCATCCACAACCACTAAGTCCCAATTGCCACAACTGCATCATTCATGTAATCTGCATCAAGTATATTGAAACGCAACCAATGCCATCCCCCCTCTCGTCCCTGACAGGCTCACATACAGATGGGGAGGATGCCGCTGATGCAACACAGGCAACAGCTACATGCAAGAGGCCAAGGGCACAGGAGCCGGCGGATACCCCAACAACATCAAGGGGCAAGGGGGGCAGGCCCCACCAGACGAGTGCCAAACTTCGTCGGAGTGCCACTGCCACGGCAGTACTAGCTGCACCACCAACTGCGGCCCCACCACCGGTGGTGAACCCACCCGCACCGATGCCAGCCACCGAGGGCCCACCATCAGCTGCGGCAAGCTCCACTGGTGAGGCAGCCGCCACTGCCCCCCTATCCGATCTGGAGGACACCCTAGACCAGGCCATGGAGATGCACACCCCAAGCCCCCCTGGATCACCAGAGCCAGTGCCATTCCAGACCCCTGCGTCTGATTCCACAGTTGAGGACACCAACCCTGCAATCATGTCCCCCATGTTGGCATCACCTGCTGTAGTGGATGCATCCGAGGGCACAGCCTCAAGTGCACAGTCACCCAGCACTGGCCTCAAATTGACCACCATCCTGCAGCGCCAACAAGAGCTGTCTGTGCTGGTTGGCCAGCATGTTGAGGAGGCTGCCAATCGCAGTGAGAACATCGTGGAGGCGTTGAGGCACTCCACAGAGCGGATGGACGCTAACACCAACAGGCTGTGCGATGAGATAGGGAGGCTCAGGGAGGTCCTGGTACGCATGGCTGACACTATGGACCGCCACATTTCCCAACAAGGCCAGTCTGCCCCATCCTCATCTTCTGGGTCGAGACAAACAAGCCCCCTCCGTCGCTCAACGCGCACCACCAGGCGCACATCTGCCAGCCCTCTGAATCCCCCCGAGGACTATTGAAAATAGGGGGTCGATAGAGATCCCTATGTGTGCATCGGCCAGGGCAAACTTGGCAAACACATGAGGGACTGTTGTGGGGGGGGGTGGGAAGGGTGTTATGGGTCTGTTGTGGGGGTGGGGGGAAGGGTGTTATGGGTCTGTTGTGGGGGTGGGGGGAAGGGTGTTATGGGTCTGTTGTGGGGGTGGGGGGAAGGGTGGTGGGATGTTTTGGGACTTGCACTTTCACACCTTAATGTTACTCAATACACTGGTTTCTGATCTAAACACTGGCTTGGACAACTTCATTGTGTGTGTGTACTTTATTGGGGACAGGGTCCATTGTGTGCTCGAAAACATACACCAGTGCATTACTCCCCATTACCATGTGACAGTACGAAAACATGTTCCTCAGAATATTTGGTTGATCAGATGCTGTCTCACAGCACGTCCCTCCTGCCCATCCCCTCTTGCAAGACCTGCATCCCCTTCACCTCCGTCCTCATCACCATCATCATCCTCATCAGGTGCTTCTATTTCAACGTCAGGGGGCAGTGGCACATTCCGTCTGATACACATATTGTGCAGCATGACACATGCCATGGTGATCTTGGCCACCTTCTCATGTCCATACAGGAGAGCACCACCAGACCTGCTAATGCACCTAAAACGTGACTTCAAAAGTCCAAAAGTCTGCTCGATCACGATGCGGGTACGGGTATGTGCACGATTGTATTCCTCCTCGTGCCTGTTCTGTGGGTTCCGTACAGGTGTGAGGAGCCAGGTCTTCAGGGGATAGCCCGCATCACCTGTATGGGGGAATGAACAGGGTCCTGTTACTGTTCACCTCAAGAGCGGCCTGTTCACATCACACTAATTGACATTGCATTGTGATTCAAGTACTGAATTGACAGCATACATGCAGATGGTCTGTGTGGCAGCAACGTGCAAGGGGGAGGTTGACCCTGCAAGTAGTAATGCAACATTAATGCCTCCAACAGTATTTGACATGTCCTGAGTGAGGCAAGGTCTTAGGTGTCCCTGTCCCAGGCAAATTTGGTACCACACTGCGAGTGTACTGACATTCTGACACCAATGTGGCCATGCTGTGAGGCATCACTTCAGTGGTGCTATAGGTGTGTGGTTCAGTGCTATGTCTAGGGGTGATCCCTTTGCATGCATTCAAGTGCGCATTGCTGGATTGATGTTGTGCTGCGCTGATTGTGTATTACTATCTTGACGCCATGTTGCAGATTCGTGTGAAATGTGGCGTGGTAGGATGTTCAATGTGGATGGATGTGTGATATTTAGCAACCTGCATTGTTGTCGATGTTGTGCAGCTTCAAATTGCATGTGGGTTCTTCTCAAGTACATCGTGGCCTTCCCGGATGCACATTGGTGTACATCTGTATGTCCATTTCTCCTACGGACGACAGTCAACACCCAGTTGCAGTATGTATCTCCCCCCCCCAATCACTCCCAGTTGCAGTATGTATCTCTCCCCCCCCAATCACTCCCAGTTGCAGTATGTATCTCCCCCCCCAATCACTCCCAGTTGCAGTATGTTTCTCTCCCCCCCCCAATCACGTTGCCATGTGCTTGCCCTGCTACTCACCGAGTAGCCACAAACGTTGTCCGGGGTGTCGCTCCATGTAGCGTGGGATAGTTGAGTTCCGCAGGACCATGGAATCATGTGTTGATCCTGGAAATCTGGCACAGCAATGTGTGATTATCTTGTTGGCGTCACATACCATTTGGACATTGATAGAGTGGAATTGCTTCCTGTTTCGGTACACTACTTCATTGTGATGTGGGACCACCAATTCCACATGTGTACAGTCGATGGCCCCAATGCAACTTGGGATGCCTGCCAGTGAATAGAAGCCAACTTTTGTGTTTGCAATCTCCTGGGCAGTCCGTGGCATGGATATGTGTTCAGGTGCATGCTTCAGGAGTGCATCGAGTACCTGGTTCAGCGTGCGTGAGAATACTGGTTGTGAGATGCCATGCATGTGTCCCACTGTATGCTGGTAGGTGCCTGTGGCCAGAAAGTGGAGCACACTCACCACCTTCAGTAGCGGGGGGATGGCAGTTCTGATGTCTATGAGGCTCACAATGTCGTCGTGGATCATGTCCACGATGCTGGTGATGGTAACCCTGTCCAGACGGTACAGGGTGTGTATCTGCTCAGGGGTTAGGTTGAATGGACTGGCTCTGATCCTGGGGATTGGTGGGTGCCTCTGTGGTATGAATAGGTGCCGTTGTGGTGCTTGCTGTGCCTGTCTTGCCCTCCTCCTCCTCCTCCTCCTCCTGCGTCTCCTTTGTGCTGCCTGTTGTAGTATCAGCTGCGCTGCAATGAGGTCCCCCCGGCCATGTATTGCTGCCAGTATTGGAACCATCTTTGTGTGGGAAGGGGTGTGGGAAGGGGTGTGGTGTGCTCCTTTTGAGCTGCCACAGTCTCCATTGCCTCCACCTGTGCTGATTGTGTCCACCTGTGGCAGGTGGGAACACTGCTCATTCCTCTTAACGGGTGGTCCGCGATGCCGGTATTAGCACCATGGCGGTAAGGGGTTTGGGTGGATTTACCATGCCGCTATTAGCATGTCCACTGGCCTTGTGATGCTGTGCTAATAGCGGCATGGCGTAATTTACGGGATGGAGGGTCGCGCGCACACGGCCTGCCCGCTATTAGTGGCACCGTAATTTGCGATGCCGCTAATAGCGGTGTGCCGGGTCGTGATCCGCATGGGGATTTAACGTTACCGGTATTCCATTACCGGTAACGGTAAATCCCTACCGCCATCCGTGTAATGAGGCCCTTTGTCTCTCGTGAAGGATTTTATCGCGAAAAAGCCTCCTAGAAGTTCTAGGCAGTTTATGTGCAAATGCAGCTCTTCTTCGCTCCATTTGCCTCCTGTCTGCAACTCTCCGCCGCACCGCGCTCCCCAGCCTAGGCGACTGGCGCCTGACTCTATTATCAGATCCAGGCGGTCTCCGAATATGGCACGCCCATTCCAGGCATCCATATTCTGCAACCACCATTCCAGCTCCGTGATAGATTCCTGATCCAATGGTATCGATTGATGATACCTCAACCCTTGTTGGAGGTGCCTTATCTTCAACCTTTGCAAGGCTCGATAGTGTAAAGGACCTGGAAAAATGGCTTGTATGGAGGCTGCAAGGAGGCCCACTATTCTTGCTAAAACTCCCAGTGAGATCACTTTCTTCTGCAAGCATGACCTGATCTCTCTCTTGATATCTCAAATCTTCCTTGCCGGCAGTTCTAATGTGGCTTTCCTCGTGTCTAAAATGAAGCCGAGGAAATCTAGTCTCTGTGCTGGTTTGGTATCTGATTTTTCTAAGTTCACTAGAAATCCCAGCGGCTGTAATAGGTCTAGATCCACTTCGTCTGATACTCTAGCGCTCCTCGATTCTCTGCTAGAAGCAACAGGTCGTCTAGTTATATTATTAATCTTATGCCTTTCTCTCGTATCGCCGCAGCCACGGGTTTCATCATTTTCGTGAAAGCCCAAGGTGCTGACGCAAGCCCGAATGGCATTGTCTTGAATTGCCAGAGCTGTCTCTTCCAGTGAAAAGCTAGGAATCCCCTGAAATGCTTCTGCACTGGAATCGTCAAATAGGCATCTTTTAGGTCTAATCTGGTTAGCCAGTCTCCCTCTCTCAGGGAATCTCTGAGCTGATGGATCCCTTCCATCTTCAAGTGATGGTCGACTATCCACCCGTTCAAGTGCATTAGATTTATTACTGGATGCACTTTCTCCTTCCTGTGAACGAGAAACATGTCGCTTATGAAGCTCGGGGCCTTGGGACACCTTTCTATGGCTCTTTTATTCGCTAACAGCTCTAACTCTGCATTTAGGGCTTCCTGCTCTGCTTTCGCTAGGCGCGGGCGCTGGGGTACTCGGGTCTGCACTGGTGTTTGTATAAATTACCAGCAAAAGATGGATATGTAACACTGTTAAATCCTGCAGGAAAAAATAACAAGGGATGTCCATATTCCGGATTTATCACATTGATAAAGTCAGGATTAAATTGGGAAATAATTAAAGAAATTAATCCCAACAGATACGTCCAAGGAACTTTACTAAAAAATCTGAATGATCACAAACATAAAAAATACACTTTACTCCTGTTGAATGTATACTGGAACCCATAAAAAATTTCATCCGGTGCATTCATATCTGCAGTGATGAAAATAATAGACAACTACCAAAGGACGTCGCAATTATCCTATGCAGAGACTTGAACATCTCCTGGTTCAATGAACATAAGAAGCTCATTGAAGATGCATCTCTAGGAACTGCAAGAAGATCACAATGGAGCAATGAAATGAAGGTTCGAGACTCTATGATGGTGAATGGACATGTCAGAGGTGATATACCACCAAATTTCACCTGGCAAAATATGGGTTATGCAAAGACAATAGATCACGTTTGGACATCAAGAAATGTGTTTGTCACAGTTGACAAACTACAAATCATACCCACTACAAACAGCGACCATTGTGCATTAGTAATGACATGGCCGCTAATGTGCAAAATGAAATCTGCCTCTAATTGTCAAGTTCTAGAGGTGAATAATGGGAGAAATCGACTCAGAATAAAAGAAACCCAAATTATCAAAATGTGAAATGAATTACAAGCAGCAATCTATGATATTGCTAAACCACTAGACTACATACCTTTGCTTCCATACTTGAAAACAGGTTTTTTCCATAAAAATCTCCATATTGATAACGTTCACAAGCATCACCTTAAAAAATCAAAAAAAGCAGTTTAGGAAAGACCTACCTAAATTGAAAAAACAGCATGGAAAAAATGCCTCGATTATTTTGAAACAGAGGAAACAAAAGTATCGAAATTGGCTAAAAACATTCTCTCATCAGAGAGATCAAGAGCGTGGGGGAAGAAATGCTAGGATTGATTAAAAAAAACAATTCAAGAGAAATTTGGAAAATCCTGAACAAAGGAACTGTTAATCAGGATGCTTTAATGACAAATGGAGTGGCTGAAAATGACTCGGTATTGCATTTTCAGAAAGTGTTCTCGGGATTGGAGCTGTTGCACTCACTAGAAACCGGAAAAGATGACACAACCTGAGATATAATGGAGACCAGTGAAGATGTTCATGCAGCTATTAAAAAGCTGAAGACATCTAGAGCTACAGGCCCAGATGGCATCAGTAACACGATGCTAAAGGAACACAAGTAGGCGTGGGCGAAATGTATTGAAAAGCTGTTCAGGGTGATTGCTAACAGAAAGAAGATTCCGAGCTCATGGACCGAGGCAATAATAGTACCAATGTTTAAGAAGGGTAGTCGGGACGATCCCGCCAACTATCATCCGATTGCCCTTCTGGCCACCATTGGTAAAGTGTTGGCGATATTTCTTCAAAGAAAACTGTCTGGATGGGCCAAGGAAATAGGCTTACTTGACGACAGACAAACAGGATTCACTAAGGGCGTGGGAACAGAGAACAACTTAGCCTTGGTGAACCTGATGAAGCTGGAAGCAATACAAAAGAAGAACAACTTATTTATGGCTTTTATCGATATGCAGCAGGAATTCGACTCCATAAATCGTAATAAACTTTGGGAGAAACTGGAAACCAGAAATTGTCCAAACTCTCTATTATTACCAATGAAGGCATTACATTCCAATACAACAATCAGAGTCAGATTGAATGCAGGAGGAGACCTGTTGAAATCCATTATTACCTCCAGAGGGGTGAAACAGGGATGTCCTCTCGCGGCTGTTTTGTTCAAACTCTATATTGCCGATATTCCTATAGCTTTAGCGAATGTCAACTGCTTTCCTCCAAAAGTTAACGGACAACATATAAGCTATGTGATCTACGCTGATGACCTGGTACTGGTTGACAGGACGCGGATAGGTCTTCGGCGGCTTTTGTCAAAACTGGAAATCTACATGATTGATAATGATTTGTCAATTAACGTAAAAAAAAACAAAAATCATGAGGTTCGGAAGCGATCTAGTTGCCAAACATAAGAACTTTAAGTGGCGAATTGACAATAAATCGATTGACGAAGTCACAGAAATTCGCTATTTAGGAATATTGATGAGCATCGATACGAGAGTGGAGTTGGGTACAAGACTTATTCATTCGGATCCGAATGTTTGCCTTACAAGGAGCAAGACTTCACACATTATATGGGAAATTCTCAGTAATACCACTCTGTAAGTTTTATCTTCAAAAAGTGGTTCCCACAATACCTTTTGGGGCGGAAGATCTGGTCCCAATTAGAGGGAATATTCTGGCGTCTAGTCTTGAGATTACCTAAAAATCTATCAATGACAATAATACGGCACGAGCTGGCCTTGGAAAGTCTTTATGGAACAGTACTATGGAAATCCATGTCCTTATTGCGAAAGATGGAAATATCGAATCCTGAAACAGCATACAAATATTAAGATCAGGAGGAACACATCAACACAAAGGTTTACTCCTAAAATGGTCAGAAAAAGTGAAAACCATTATGCATAATGTAAATATCTCGACAGACACATTATTAATCAACCACAAATTGCGAGAAGGAAGCTGAGAGAATGGCTGTGGATCGTTAATCTAGACAAGTATGAGGTGATGCTGACAGCATTAGATCTCGGCCCAACGAAGAACAAATTGGACAAAATGCCAAAATACCTATGCCAATTTCCCTCAAGATACCATCAAGACAAATTTCTTAGACTAAGAATGAATATATATAAAATAAACCAAATGATGGCGATGAGACACATGAAGACCGTAACAGATGAAGCTTGTCGGCACTGCCAATCACATTCGGAGACTTTAAAACATCTGATAATCGAATGTGTGGCTATAAGTGACCTGAGATCCATCCATCTGAGACAATACAAGCCCATAAACGATGAAAGATCTATGGTTTCGGATTATGAGTGGAAGTTCTATACACTTAGTCTGTTCAGTGATAAACTTCCTGGATAAAGTTATGAACTGAAAGGACAAATATCTAATTTGACACTAGAAATGTAATCACTGAATAGAAGAAACGAGTTGTAATAAAAGTTTTTAAGAAACTAGAAGTTACAAATAAAAAAAGAATAAAGAAAAAAAAAATTATATATGCAGACCTCTGACGGTTTGCAAAATCCAGGCGTCGCTGGAAAGCGCGCGCCAGTTTCCCCAGAACATACTGGTTCTCCCTCCTACTGATGGGTATGTTCTCGCCCTTACCTGGTGTAAATCCTTATCCCCGTCTGAAGCCTCTGCCTCTGCACCCTCTGTTGTTGTGGCCTCTGGCTGGAAAGAACGAGTCCGGTTGTCTGTTCTCCCAGTACTGGGCTCTGTGATTAGGGGGTCTTCTCCCTCCTTGTTGGCGACCGGCCGAGCGACCCCTGTAACGGCCAGTCCCGGCAAAAACTCTCAGCGGGAAGATCTTACGGATGACGCCTGTGCCTTCTCCAGTGATGTATATGTGCCTACGAAGCGGCCCATTTCCTTCCCGAATGTTTCGCCAAACAAGAGTCCTTGAGCTGCTTCTCCAGCCTCATAGGATGCCAGGTCACTGAGTTTCGAGTCTATCTTTAGCAATAGCTCTCTTCTTCTTTCTGAAGCTATAGCGCAATTTGCGTTCCCCAAAAGGCAAACTGCTCTTTGCGCCCAGCCTGCCAGGGTCTCTGGGTACACTTCTTCCCCCGTGTCTCTCGCTCTTTCCGCTAAGTCCATAATCTTAGCAAGAGGACCTGCCAGATCTAGTATTTTTTCCTGGCAACATTTCCATGATGTATCTATCCCTTTCCGGAGGTCCTTACTAGTTTTTGAGACAAAGGTGAGCATTTTGGGGTCCAATTCGGGGGCCTCTGCTACTTTCCCCGGCAGGTCTGGTCGGGGGCATTCTGCCCGGAGGTGCTGTCTAACTTCCTTATCCAATGCTTTCCTCAGCCTCGCTGTCATATATTGAGTCACTCTTGGGGATGGCTGCCAGTCAGAAGATCTCGGATTCCTAATGCTCTCCGGATCAAACATGTCGTCCTGCTCCTCTTCGAGGTGCTTCTCTTTGCAGGTTCTTTTTCCCCCGCTTGGTTAGCCCATTCTTCCTCGACTGGCTCCTCCGGCTCTTGGGGGGATAGGTCCCCTTCTTCTGGCTCCTCTTCCGAGCCCAGGTCTACATCTCCTTCATTGTCTTCCCCAGGAGAGGGGGTCATGAGGTCTGGCACTGCCTGACGCTGCAAATATGCTTTCTTAAGCTTTGCGGAGGCATCGGCGACCTCCGGGGCCTTGTCTTCCACCCCTTCCATAGGGCCCTGGGGGTCTGCAGAGGCTTTCCTCTTGTGGGCCCGGACACTCCCCGGATGCTCCAGAGGGTTCAATGGGCAAGCCCTGAGTCCTCTTGGTGCTCTCTTTAGGCTGGTGGAGCATCGCTTCCAGCGTCTCCAGCCTTTCTTGCAGGGGTTTAACCCCTTGAGCCACTGCATCTACTAGGGAATTCTCTAGCACCTCCTTAAAACTGGCGGCTAAATCTAGAGGCTGCTCCTCCTCACTCCATTCGAACTCTGACATGTTTAGGGGTGCTGTGTGCCTTAGTACCTGTAAGAAGGTGTCTTTGCTGCCCACTTCCTAGTAGATGCCTTGGGAGGTAGATCTGTAGCCTCTCCTTTTTATTCTTATCATATATTTTTTTAAAATGTTTTTATTCTTTATGTGGCTGCACCGGACTTTGTCAGTTCTTTATGCCTATGCTGGCTTATGGTCTCTTCTTCCTGCTGGAAGGCTACTGCCTCGTGTGTGCGTGCTTGTCAGCAGATCTTTCCTTGTGAGCCGTGCTCTTTGTCCTGCTTGAGCCTCTGTCTCAAGACACTGTGCCTTTCTCCACTTGGCACCGTTTTACACCGTGTGAAAACAGGAGAAATTCCGGCTCTTTAACTTCTCTGGAGCCTTTTCCGCCCGCTCCACTCCTATGCGCTCTCTGAAAAATGCTCAAGCCGCGTCGCAGAAAGAATGCGACGCGGCGCAGGCATCCAGCAATCTCTGCCCACGCGAGGGTTGGGCCCGGAGGGCTCTGTGCAGGCCCGTGCTTGGGCCGAGCGCTCGCGGCACCTGACTCCGCCCCCGCAAAGGAGGGGGCCGCGATAGAGCACGCCCGCTCTACCCGTAGGAAAGGGGGTCTGTGGAGCAGACAATGGAAACAGCTCTACGGTCCTACGGCGAGCCCCTGAGGTGTCGGATATGCGACACAGGGCCCAAAGACGCTGCCAAAGCACTCGATAACGAGAACTTAGTCAGTTAGTGTCTGCGCAACGCTCCAGAGCTTCTGTCACGAACTTAAGAGTCCTACCGCGGCATAGCTACTCTAAACGCGATGCCTGAGGCTGCGCTGCTCGCTCTATAAATAACAAGTAAGCTTCTAAGCTGTAACTTAATGCTATCATGGCCCTCTAGGCCCACATATATCTGTACTCCGAGTCATTATCTACTGCAAATGTACATTACTGGGAGGAAAATAAAATGCCACTTATCTGCATGAAGAGCAGTAAAAGAAGAGGAAGAGCTCAGGGACAGGAAGTGGTCATAGCTGAGCTGGAGTGAGAAGGACTACAGAGACTATGGGATTTGTAGTTTAAAAAGTGAAAGTCACATGGTACATTTCTTTGTTTTGTTTTGGTATAGTTTGTTGAAACTGCTGAAGAGTAGTAATAAATGAAGTTGAAGTATAATGCTCTCCTCCAGTCTTGTCATAGAATCTGTTTTAGCTGGTTCCAATGTCTCTCCTTGCTTGCCAGCCAGCTCCTCCATTATAGATTCACCCAGACGGGGAACGGATTGATTGTTTGGTCCATGTTGACATTTAAATTTTGCACTAAGTCACACTAAGCTGTAGCTCAGGGTTTAGTTTCTTACTGAGTACCATGGGTGTGGTTAGTGAATATTAATTGAGGCACCCTGGAGAGCTTGGCTTTAGATTTTTAATTTTAAAAGATCAGTTTAGAGTTTATTCTGCTCTGGCCACAAGTTTGACCTTTTAGGGTTTTTAGCTTTTAGATTTTAATATTCTATTTTATAGTTTTAATCGATAGAATATTTTTTGTACTTGCACTTTGTGCTTCATATTGATGCTTAGTTGTTTGCACTATACTTTGCGTGCTGCCTGCACTAGCACTGCAACATTATTTATGTATTTACTTTGTGACACTATGTTGAAAAGGAAGGCGCAAACATTTCCCCCTAATGGCAAATGTGATAGAAAGGCAGCTACTTTTACCAATCGCATAGACAAGGAGAATGCAATGCTTAGTGAAATTGCCCCCTACTCTATGATATTGAGCCCCAGAAGTCTCAAGCCCCAGATGTTCCGAAGGGAAAAAGGGAGGGGGGAAGGGACTTACATTGTCCAACTGTGCAACAGAGGGCAATAGCGAGGGAATAACCACCACCCCTGTTCAAAAGGAGGCAGTAACACAATATAATAAACCTGGAAAGAAAGCCACTAACGCAGAGGCTTTTATTGAGGCTATGTAGAAGCTGGCAGTGGCAAATCTGAGCAAATCGTTCCCTTTCCAACCCTAGCTGAAGTTGGGGAAATTATTTTGGGGTATGAAGTACCCAATTCCACTGAGCAACAGGGCTGTAAATCCTACAATATTCCAGCAGAACTAAATGTCCCCAAACCAGTGATTCCTGGGGAAGGCGGGCTAACAGATAGCGTGGGTGAACTAGAGGGAGTTCACCCCACTCACCCAACAAGAGTGTCATACCCTCTGGAAGTTAGACACAAAACAGATTCCTTCCATTTGCTGAGAGAGGAGTGGATGTGTGGAAAGTCACAAGCCCCCGTTCACTCGGGACCCCCAGGTGGAGCATTGTGATAAGACCTGCAAGGACTACCAGTATTGAACTCACCTACTCAAGGCATAGAGGGGTAATACCGAGCACCTACGGTGGGATGTGGAAGGCATTAGGATGCATTTGAGAGACATGATGGTGCTTTTTGCACCAAGGACACTTATGCAGGGTATGAATGGCTCTGCCCCATTACGGGTGAGGAGGGACAATGTGCTTATCAAGGTGAATGCTGGAAAGAATGATAATGCTGATGTGACTGGTGGCCTAGGCAATGTTGTGGAAGTTATCAAGGCTTATGAGGACAGGACCAACCCAGGAAGACCTGTGGCAGCTATTGGACAAACTGGGGGCAAGTGTGGGTACCTTTACCATTTTCAAATATTGACAAGAAGAGTTTTTATTTGGTAAATGTACTTAGAACTGCACAGATAAGATATAAAACCCAGGATAGTTCTAAAAGTGCGACAGGGGCACTCTTTAGCAGTCACCACGATTACTTGCAAGAGGATACTTGGGCCCCACTAAAGTCCCTGGTGCAAGAACGGAAAACTCACCCATGGAGCACATTTTACTGTCTTTATTCACAACAAATGACAGGGTTCGCAATCGAACAGCATCACGGTTCCAGAGCTCTCCTCTTCTAAACATGGGTTACCCCTTTTAACTGTGCATGCAAGTTGCTTCCCCGGGGCAGGTGATTGGTCAGCTTACTAAGCCTACATATACATTTCATAGGAGTTAGTAAATCTATTGGATAGCCATATCGGGTGGCTCTACCTGGGGCCACGCCTAAATGTCACAATTACAATGTTGCAGGTTTTCAGGGAAACTATTGGCTGCTGCAACATAATATAATCCTAACACAAAGGGTATATGGATTGAACAGTACAGGTCTTCCCAGCCTTGGGGACCTGGACAGTTATCAGACTAAATGAAACTACCCAAGGTGATTGGACTGATCACAAAGGTGCTGAGTGTTCCCAACTAGTTACTGTCATCGATCACCTGAGCTATGAGAAAGAACATCCATATTTGCACTTATTTAGTAATTGTATCTTTCCACCTTCTTCTGGTGGGAACAGCTTCTCTCCATCTGCTCCGAGTGAATAGGCATTGTTCTGCTTTCCTAAGTCAAGTGTGTGTGGACCACAGAATTGAGCTCTCTTGCTTGCAATTATAAGGAGTTCAGACTATAATTCTTGCAGGTGTTGCATTCTCTTGGTGAGCTGGAACTGTCCACCTTGGCTTGTCCTTGGTGCGAGTGCACACTGTGTCTCTGCTAGAAGCTCTGTCTGTCTGCCTTCAGCTGGATCAGGCTTCCGTCCTTTGCCTGTATTTCTGAGTGCATCTGACTTTCTCCATTCACTTCAATGTGCTTATGGCTTCCCCCTTTGTCCTTATGGCCATTCATATTACTTGCAATTGAGCATGTGCAAGCTGGTTAAATGTTTTCTTGGCTCTTTGTGGTTTCTGCGTAGCAAAATATATGCAAATGTATGTGTGTCGGTCCTCTAACTTCTATGGGTCATAAACATTTGTTTTGTATCTATCTGCAAAAATCTAATGTATGTTCGTTTAGCTTTGTGCAATGATAGCTATTTGCTTTACGTCTAACACATCTATGTCATGATGTCAGTAGTGACATCATCAGCGTCTTGTGCTTACAGTTAGTCAACTTGATCGATCAATGACAACTGTATCACTTTCAGATTGCTGATTGGATATAGTTTGAATGACTGTGTGGGCGAGTAACGTTTTTCACATCTACGATATATTTGGTAATGGCAGTGAAGGGCCTAAAAGTGACCTGTACCTCTCGTTTCACAGACTGCGATTTGGGTGGTGGTCACAAGGTCCACATTTGAGTCCCCCTCTACAATCCCCCCTCTGGTAGACCCGTTGACCACAATCTCTAAATGATTCTCTATGTTTATATACATTCTTGGTATTCAAATTTTCGTCAGTCCTCCTAGATGTCCATGGTATCTTGCATGGTTGTCTAGCCCTCCAGGTCATATAACTGCAATCTCTACCTGGGTTACACCATACCCATTTTCCCCAATAGTTGCGTGAGTTGGTCTGGGACACAACCTCAGTGCCTTACGGGAACAGAGGCTACTGCTTCAGCTGTGACCATAATGCATTGTGGATCTTTGTTTCTTCATCTTCTTCTGTCCCTGCGTCCAGTAATATTGTCATCCCTATAAACTTTTCAGTTGTTTTCCAAAACTGCGATATTGCTACTCTGATGACACAGAAGGCAAATAACAACAGTACCAAAGCTGCTACTAGTACCTTCAGTCCATTGGCCATCGACAAGGGTATCCACAAGAAGATGTAAGGTAACCAGTCGTCGTCTGTCCCTATGGAGTGTGTCTCTGCTTCCATTTTAACATGTTAGTCGGATAACTAGATGATGGCTTCTGTTAATGTTCCATTCTCCTCATCGTGGGCGGGTTTGTACATGCAATAGGAAGGCCCAATCTTGGCACAGTCCCCTCCCTGTATGACAGTGAGGAGGTCTATAACATATCTGTCCTGGAGGGCCATAAACCTGACAGCTCTCAATTATTCCTTTATGGCATTGAACCCTTTCATAGGTGAATTTATTGTCTGCATCAGCTCCCATTGTGTAATCTGGAGCCATTTAGCATTCACGTTAGCTTCGAGTGCTGGAATGACAGACGCAAAGAACATTTCAGTTCTGCTGACAGTCTATGCTGTAGTGGTATTGCATCTAGTGCATCTTCCATGTTCGAGGATGCATAGTTTCCTTTCTTCACTTTTGTCACCTCTACAGATGTCTTCTTTCTCTGATGAACATCCATCTTTAGGAACCCACCCACTTGTATGTCTTTATGGGGTACTACTGGTGCTGGTGCATTTATCCGCACAAGAGAACATATTCCTCCCCAATTTGACGGCAGTTGCATGTACGCCTTCGATCCACAGGCCCAGAAATGATCCATTATTACCGCAGTGCCGACCTTCATGCCTGGAATCTTAGATATTTGCTTGCATCCCTTGTTCTCTCCAATCTTCAGTGGATCATTGTTCTGGAAGCACAATGAGGCACTCTCGAGCAGTAGAATCGCCATAGGACCAGCTTCATTTTCCACCCAAGTGAGCAGTTGTGCACTGGCTTCCCAATCCTTGAGGCAATCATAATTTTCCTTCTGCACTACATCTACTGGAACTGTTAGGAGTGCATGTGCTTTGCTCCCCACCACTCATTCTTTCCATCCATCAGCGGTATATATTTGTCCAGTCCATATAATAATAGTTGTGACTTTTCCCAACATCCTGGCATTCCTCCTGTTTCTTTTGGTACTGTCTTGGACATGGCAGCTCCTTTTGTGTTACTACCCTAGCTTCCTCCTTGTGTTGAACATCAAGGGTGTACTCTATGGTTTTGTCTGTGCTCCAATAGACATCCATAATTTCTTGGATCTTGATTTAACTGTCTTCATAGGGGAACGTCTTTCACAACATCCATCTCAAGGTGGCCCACTTCCCTTGAAATCAACCTCGGGTTATGCAGAGTGACAAGTGCATGAGGCACTGCGCTCTGGCGGTTGGGATTCCAGTTGCCATGAATATTCTGGATGTACTCATGGCATAGGGGATGAGAGAGCACACATAATATCTCTCATTGATCATTTATTTCCCCAGCTTGGCCATGTGCTTGTACTACATGTTGTTGGACATATGGACCGGGTCAGTTAGATATGAATTTACCTGTTCAAAATCCATATTTGTATTGGCGTCTAACTATTTTTACTTCTCTGGTAGCTTTGGTCATCCGCCCAGATATAACCAGGGCGAGCTTAAGCATTTTTGGGGCCCTGGGCATGGACATCATTGGGGCCCCCCTCCACCAAACCAAGGAATTAAGTGATCAAAATATCTGGTGGCACCCTCCGCCCACCGTGATCATAACCTATAGGTTGATATGCTGCCTCGCAGCATTCAAAATAAGCATGTGTACTCCCTTTAAGTCCCCTTATCCTCTCCATTCTTGCTCTCATCTGAATGATAAACAAGTAGCATGTGAAGGCCAGCATTAGCAATCTACGAAGAGGTTACTTCTCTTCTAGTATAGAAACAGGATGCTTTTTATCAATAGCATCCCGGGAAGGTATGCAGCCTGTAGTATTAATGCCGGACTGTATATAAAAGGTTTACATGTACCTTATACATACAGTCCGGCATTAATACTACAGGCTGCATAATACACAGAGAACTCACATTAGCTGCCTCAGAAAATGCAAAACTGCTCAAGCATGGGTAGAGTAGACCAATTGTAAGGAAGGAGAAAGCTACACATAGCATAGCATGGACAATGAATGCAGATTAGAAGCTACCAGGAAGGTGTCTCTATCCAGACAGACTGAGATTAGAAGTGGGACATGGTTTTCAAATAATGCTGCCATTAGAAATCAAGGGAAAAAGTGCCTGTGGTGTGCAATATATCAATGCTCACTATTATAGTGGAAGCAACCCTATAGCCAGTGAACCCATGAGTGAGGCTTTTATGAAGATCATACCCTGAGAAGGAAATCACTCTGAAGGGCTGACTATTTTGAAAGGATCAGGGACTGGAAATTCGGAGAGGTTAGGCAATAAAAGATTAAATGAGATACCCAGGATCACACATTGCTCAAGGGGTGAGCCTGGGATTTGTGCCAACTATGCAATTTCTGCATTTGAACACTGTCTTTTCCAGCTCTTACCATGGACTAAAACTATCTCATTTTATAAAACTGACTTGCAAAGTGCACACATCACATTTCCAGACCTGACCATTTTTAAAACCAAAATATTACAGAAGGGTTTTACGCAAAATGGGAATGATTCTAGCTTCATTCTCTCCATCATCAAGGGAAGTATATAAGTACCAGCATACCAATCGATGTGATTTAACAGATTTTATCTCGGTATGGCTTTTGTACTTTTAAGCTTTAAATACTTCCAAAACAATGGCTTGTGAAATTGTCATTTATAAACATGCAGAAAAACCTTTGACTTTTATACAAAAAGCAAAACGTTTTTTGTGTCAAACGAGCAGACCTCAAAATATGCTTGCCGAGGCCCACAACATCTGGTCCGCTCTCTCCTGTCTACCACCCCTTCCACTCAAATGGCCTACATAAGAAGAAATATCAAGTAAAGAGCTAAACGATGCCACCAGCATACAAGAAGGCAAATCTCACAGAAGACAGCACAGTATTGCAAGAGGTATAATATGAGTTGACCAAGATCACTGTATCGGCTGCTGGCAAAGCCAGGATACTAGCATGAACACTTTGGTTCCACAGTCATGAATTTTGATACTTATTCACCTCTTGGCTAATAGTTTATGCTCATCTTTGGAGGGGATTGCCTAGGTTTTAGAACACACCATCTGAACAAACCAATTTCTAGACCTTGACCATATGAATGACATGTTAGTTTTTATAGCAACCCCTATCTGGTGCACGAACATTGCTGATAATAGCACCTCTTATGCTGCATAATCAAGTATATATGCAGGTATGTTTATAAACTTCAGACATAGGAAAGGTTCAGCCAGCCTTGCTGGAATGTGCTCTTCTAATCTTTCATATTGACAAATATCTCTGCAATGAGTGCTTAACACACTGAGATAACTTCTGAAACATTGTGGCACTCAATTTGGCTATTGCATATGATCAACATAATTCCCACAGGAAGGAAAGAATGCTACAAAAGTTGTGCTGTACAGAGCACACAAACTATGTATTCCACAGTGAGCACAGAAAACATTACGTGATTAATTGATCAAGGCAGAATGTACTAGTAAAAACAGACAGGCAACAGATCTAGCGCCCCAACAGCATGCCATAAAATCTCCTGGCGTGTGCTATTTAAGTCTGATGAACAATGGAATCTTACTTTAGATCAGGCAGCCTTGTGGGGGCCCCCTCCAAGGTGGGGGCCCTAGGCAAGTTCCCCTTTTGCCCTCCCATAAAAACGTCTATGGATACAACTTCTATCACGTCAAGGATAGGGGTTGTGTTAGTAAGGGCTAGAGTATGTGCATGTGAGGATGACATTCAACACAATGGGCCTCATCACGAGTTTGGCGGTAACCCTTAAATCCGGCGGTCGTGCTATTACCGCTGGATTTAAGGGTCCGCCAAATCAGGGCTTCGGCAGATTTCTCCCCAGCTCTGAGCTGGGGTGAAATCCGCCGAAAAGTTGCGCTATTACCGCCAGCGGAAAAATCTGCCTGCGGTAAGAGCGTGAAAATTCCCCATTGAGCCAAATGGGGAATGGGGCATTCCTGAATGGGCTCAGTGGGGAATGGGGAATTCCATTACCGCCAAACCTGTGATCCGGCGCTAATAGCACCGGGGGTTTGGCGGTAGGGCTAATACTGCCGGTGGTAATACCGCCGGCAGTAACGCCCAACTCATGATGAGGCCCAATGTGAAGAGGGTCAGGAAATATAGACAACAGAAGGCACAACACAACAAAACACTGGATCTAATTATAGTTCCCATTTTTGTAATGAAAATGCCCTTAATGATGTCCAACGGTCTGTAGGATTACCTGGAAAGCCTAAAAAGCGCATCGTTATTGTTTAGTGTGTTAGTTAAGCTCTTCTTCAAAAATATTGATCAAGTGCTGCATAAAACAGTCGCTCCCACACAAGTCGAATCTGGGAATTACTTAATAGGGTAATAACTGATGGGTCACCGTGAATCAGGAGTGAATATGTTTTGAAGGAATGCATGAAAGAACAATCTGGGAGGGATAATTAAGCTGTTTTCTACTATAAATCTAATACAGTGTTCTTCCAAAGTGATGTGCAAGTATGGAATCATATATTTTGAATAGTCCTTTGCTTTCACAATGAATACCGAATGTGAAAGGAAAACATGTATTTCAAATGTCCATTGCGTTCACAATGAATACCTAGTGTGAAAGGAAACGATGCATTTCAAATGTCCATTGCATTCACGTTGAATACCTGGTGTGAAAGGAAAAGGTGTGCCTATTCTAACTTCAAGTCTTGCTCCTCTCTAATTCTGGTCATCAACCATGTTTATCTTTGTTGTGGGGCTTCTTCTCTATCTTTTTCTTCTTCTTGTATCAAATCGTCTTCATGGTAGCAGGAGAAGGTCTAACCTCTGCAAAGCTTGACATTTCTGAAATAGTTCCAGGCCTTTTTGCCCCTAAGCTTAACAGCATGATCAGTGACCTGTTCTACTGTAAAGGGACCCTCAAACCTGTGTTTGAACCAGCGTCGAACAAAGGTTTGCAGGTATACCAACCTCTCCTGCTGTGCTCGAATCTGTCGAGAGATAAAAGAAGCACTAGCCATCATCAAAGCCAGGTAATCATGCATAATCATGCATTTCATCACCAAGAACAACAGTAGTGCTCTGGGTGTCTGCCAATGCTCTAGTGGTAGGAGCAAGTGGGAGTTGCATGCGTCGTCTTGTCACCACCTCATGGGTAGTTAAGTCGTGATCAGATCCAGGTTGGTTGTGCAGTGCCAACAGAGATAGGTGTAGGCAATGGAGCCATCCCTTTTCAGTGTGGCTTTGATTTTTTCTATTTTTTTCCTTCAATTGGCCATTGAGGCGCTCACATATTTCATTTGCTTGTGGGTGATAAGCACAGGAAAACTTGTGCTCTATCGCCAATAGGGCTATAATATGTTTGAATGTCTCGTTTGTGAAATGAGGTCCATTGTCAGATCGCAGGGCCTCACAGGCCCCTCCAATGTGGGAATACCTCTATAACAATATACAGTTCTCTATAAATGAGACTACATGCTCTGCCATATTCGGACGGAACCACTCTTCTTCAACATTTGTGGCAAGTTCGTCCCGGCTTAAATGAGTGGGTTAATGCAATTACGCAAGGGCAATTTGTCAAAGTGCTGCTGGAATCACTAGTTTGCCTGTGCTTTCTTTTCACCACAGTGTATCAGTAGGGGATATTGAACAGCCACTCCCTACCCACAATTCCTTCTCTTCCATGGATGCCCTTCTCTGAAATTCCATTATCTGTGTTGAAGGTAGTGAACAGTACCCTTGCATTAGTAACATATTACGCATGCCTATGCGTGTGTGAGATGGGGTATCGAATTCTGTGAATAGGGATGCTTGCTGTACCGGTGTGGCATCAGCCAGTCGGAAGCCCATCCTCTTCCATCGTGACAATCGAGCATGTACTGTAGATATCATTTAGGCTGAATTGGAAAACACTGTAACTTCACGAACCTTATGTGCTTCTAGTGCCATTATGAGAGCCACCAATTCTGTAGCCTGTGCCAAAAAATGTGACGACAATCGTGCACTTGCCACTACCTTGGCTGTCCCGTCTGTGTCCATTTTTCACCACTGCTGTTCCAGTATATATTTCCCCTGTTGCCTCGCCTATCATTGAATGTCCGTCAATACAAAGTACTTCTCCCCCCTCAAAGGCATTCTCCCTCACTTTAGGAAGATAGTCATACTGTTCCATGTATGTAGTATAGTCGTGCACATAGTCGTCTTCCTCCACAAGTTCGGCTATGAATGTCACCAGGTTTGCAACTCTGCATCTCACTACCTTTATTGCTGGATTTGAAATGAGTACTTCGTATCGTGATGCTCTTTGTGTAGTCATTGTGCTCTTAGGACTTTCAAAGATAGCAAAGAGAGCATGCGCCATGAAAAGTGTGGTTCTCCACCCCATTGTGATACCCGCCGGTTTTTCCACTGCAAATGCAGCAGCTGCCAGAGCCTGTTTGCAGGGATAATGTACTCTCATTACTGGTTGTATTCGCCCACTATAGTAGGCCATTAGTTTGTGTCCTAAGGTTGTCTTTTGCGTTAGTACCATGGTCATCACAACCACGTTGGAGTGTAAGAACAAATAGAATTTGTCCTGATAGTTGGGGATTCCTAGCACCGGAGCTGTGCATATCGCTTCCTTGAGTTGCTTAAATGCTTCAGTCATCTCATGTGCCCAAATAATTTCCCCCATCTGTGCCTCATGGAGCCCACTCAATAGGGGTCTTGTGTATGTGCTGTAATTGAATACCCAGGCCCTGCAATAATTACAAAGACCCAGGAACTGCTGCACCTCTCTCACTGTCTGCGGTTGTGGCATTCTGAATAGCACCACTGCTGTTTCAGGGATTACCATTCTTCCCTCTTGAAAGATTAACTCTCCAATGTACAGTACCTCCCTCTGGCAATAATGTAGCTTTGCCCTGTCTACCTTGTAACCCTTATCTGCTAGTACTGTCAGTATGTATACCGAGTCCTTGCAGCACTGCTCTTTGGTCCTGATGCAGATTAAAATAGTGTCCACGTACTGAATAATGGTGCTCTCTGTCTGTATGTTCCCTAAATCTATTTGGAGTACCCTGTTAAAGATGGATGGTGATTCGCAATACTCCTGAGGCAATATTGCATGTTTGACTTCTGGTTTCTATATTGGAAGGAAGTCAGGTCTTGTGACTTCTCATGGAGTGGTATAGAGAAGAAAGCATTCTACAAGTCTATTACAGTGAAATAGGTAGCTTCTGGTGGAATTCTATATAGGATTGTTGCTGGGGTGTGAACTAATGGGAATTCTGCCTCAACAATCTGATTTAGAGGATGTGAGTCCTGGATAAAACACCACATTCCCCATGTCGCCTTTTTCACCGGATACACACCGGTGTTGTGCTGTGACTCCGAAGGGACCAATATGCCTTGTTTCACTAATGCAGCACTTGTCTCATAAATGCCTTTGTCTGATTTGCTAGATACCGGATATTGTCTTACTCCTGGTAAAATGTCCCCTGGCTTCAGCTTTATTTTGACAGATGCTGCTCCTCTAAGCAGGCCCACGTCATATGGACTGTTAGTCCATAGGGTACTTGGCACTTGTGCTAGGTCGTCTTCGAGAAATAATTGTGCAGGGTTCTTCAGCAGTGCCATTCTCTGGGGTACCGCTCGATAAGGTATCCGCACCCAATGGGTAATGCTCATAGAGAACACTGCCTCATGGTCTGAGTGCTCGTCCTCAAACAATTCTTTATCTGTCAAATCAGTCAGTCTGTATCCTTCTCCTACTGCCACTACAGTCCTCCATGCTCATTCCGTGTCATCAGTCCTGTGCAATACTATTCTTTCATCCTTCACTATAACTGCCTCTAGTTCTATTGGTATCACGTTCTCTTCCTTCTCATCTAAGGGAACCTCTGGTCTGAACAAAAACTCATTGGGTATACGTAGCAATCTGCCTTGTATCCCTGGAAGCCATGCTATCAGTACTTTTACTCTCTATTGAAAGAGTTCATCATTCGCTGGCACCCCCTCTCTGCGATTAGTCCGCAATATACCTGAATGAATTCACTCATGTTTATGTAGTGTACACCTGGAGTTGAACACACTATCCCCTGATTGGTGAATGAAATGGTCATGTTAAGCCTGCTCATCATGTCGCTACTCATGAGGTTCACTGGTGTCTGTCGGGAATATAATAATGGAATAGTCAAGTCATGTTCCCCCACTTAATGTGGAAGTTCATCTCTGAAAGGAATCAAGTCAGTAGCCCCAGAAAATCCATTCACATTCATGGCAATGCCTGACATCGGATATCTCCTACAGGATCTAGTCACCTCTGTATCACAAGAAAAGATAATGTCTTGTCATCTATGGTCACCCCTATACGTGGTTCCTCTTTCGGGTCGGGTGCAACGGATAGGATCGAACACATCAGGTTTGTCTGTGGGCAGTCCTACTGTGGGAAGATTGTCATTCCCGTCCAAGTAAAGGGGTTGCCCCCCACTATTGTCACTCCCCCCAGCTTCCATATGGGAGTCTGCATCATGGAGTCTGTGTGTGTCATTGCTACAGCTTTTGCTGAGTCGGTGCTTGCTGTGTCTGTTGAGATAATTGCAGATATTCTTGTGCTTGCAGTGTTTGAATCATGGATCAATGTGGCTGTATTAGTGCGTCTGAGGTTGCACTGGTTGTGGTGCATATGTCTTTGTTAGCGTGCTATCTTGGTCATAATAGTCAGCCTGCTCTAATTGATATGTTGGCTGATATGTCATTCCCCTATATTCTGCTGCATCCCGCCTCTGTTCCTGCACATTCACACTATGTGACCTGCCCTTCCACATAGCCAGCAGTGTATGGGACCCCCAATGGTCTCGGCGGTCCCCCATTAAACCTGTCTCCATTCTGTTGCATCAGATATCCGAACCCTCTTCCTGGTCCTCCCCATCCCCATGGCCAATAATTTGTATCGCCTTTTGCCATAAAGCCTCACCCACTGTCTGCGGTTGGTCCTGTGTGTTTTGGGCAACTATGCCCCGTCTGCTTGTCAAGATCACCCCTTCCATTGTGTACTTTGATTGTTTTTTCTGTACAAGCTCTGCTTCCTCCTGCTTTCTTTCCTCACACTTCTTTCGCGCATTCTCCTGCATTAACCTGCATAGGTTAGCTGAATTTCTGACCACGGTTTAGCCTCCATCCCCACTAACTTCTTCAGCTGCTTCTGTACCTGTTCTGGTAGACCCTGACATAATATGTGATAAAATAATCCCACTGTTTGGTCCCACGGTTCACGAGTCTTGAGACGTCAAAGCTCTTGAATCTCCTGAATATATTGAAGTGGGTCTTTGTCTGCATGCATTTTGAGCACCATAATCGCACTCATGTCTGATGTATGTGGTTACTGTATTCTAAACACCTGCCATATGGCTGCTCTGCAGTTGTTGAATTGCGCACCATTGTGTGCCGTGTTTTGTGTTGTAACTCCGGGGTACCCTACTCTTTTCCAAACGTCATCAGCTACTTCCCAAAGGACAGCTGAGAGTAAGCTCTTCATGTTGACCACTGCCAGCGTCATCCCTGCTGCCAATCTCTCTAGTTCATAAATCAGTTTCCCAGCCCCTGCAGTCAATGAAGGCAGCTTACACCTTAAAATATCCTTATACATCTGTTGCCATGGAATATATCATGGAATATATTGTAGTTGTCCGCTCCACTTTTCTAATAGCAGAAACTGTGTCAGTTTCATCTCTGCATCATTCCTCACTGCATCTAAAGTGGCTGTAACAGCTCTTGCCGTCCTTGTTCGTCTACGTCCGGGCAGGGCTCTAATTCTCTCTGCATATGGAGTTACCTCGTCTGCGCTATGAGACCTATCCCGGGCATTTCAATCGCCCCTTGGGTTCTGTGTCATCTCTTTCTGTGACTTCCCTTTCTCTGCAGACTGTGCCTATGTCAGGGCAACTTCCCGCGAGTGGCAGCAAGGCTGTTCCTCCTCATCATCATTGTCTCTTTACCTTCGATCTTCATCTGACCCCATTGTCCCAATGTTGTCATCACTGTCTCCCGCCCCTTCGTCTTCAAAGCTAAGCCTCCTAAACATTGACTTCTCCCCCTGTTTCCCCTTTGCCCTACCCAAAGAGTTACATTCCCCCCTCACCAGGGATCCCGCTGTGCTTTTTCTCACCTCTGGTGCAGCTAGGCTGTCCCTCCGACTTCTGTAGAGCACCTCTATTCTGCTTTGTATCCCTTCTTCCTCATAATCATTTGGTCATATCAATCCTGTTTTAGTGTCTGCTACCTTCTTGAGCATCTTCCCCTACCTTCATTTACTTCCCGCTCATGCCTTCTGTCCTCCTGCTCTTCCTTATGTCTGCGCTCTTTAATGAGTCGCTCTACTTCTAACCTTCTTTTCTCCTTCATTTGTGACTCTCTTTCTCCTCTTAAGCTTTTCTCATTGCTATTTCCTCTAGCTCTTTCTCTCTTTTCCTCTCCTTTTTTTCCCTTTCCTCTCCCTCTGCCCGTTTTCACTCTCCCCTCAACTTATCTTTTTCCACCTTCTCTTCCCTTTCTCTTCTCGGTACCTCTTCCATTATTTTGCCACATTCTTTAGCTTCCTATCTGTCCGCCAACCTATTTGCTCATTGGTACTACTGTCTCGTGGTCTCCACAATGCCCAGTCTGTTCTTCATTGTCCTTTGTCAATATCGCTTGCAAGTTGCCGCGCCCCTCACGCTCTGTACTAATAGTGCCTGTTTTTCTGTTTGCTTGCCTCACGCCGCTAGGTGTGTCTTCGCTGCTGTACGCAGGTGGTGCAAAAGTAGGATTGGTGTATCCTGCCACTGCCTTTAATTCTTTCAAGGGTTAAAATCACTGACTCTCACCTGCTGGACTTAAGTCTGCGGTTTGAGGAAGAGGAGGGGGAGCTGTGGGCTGTTCATCTCCTGCATCAGGTTGCCACAGCATCCAGTGCCTGTGAGCCAGGTCCCCTTCCTCATCCTAAAACATTTTCCACAGCTCTAATATAGCCAATTGGTTACTCAATTTCATTCCGTTATACACGGCATGTAGATATGTGGTCATATGTTGCTGCATATGTTTGGAAAAGCTCCCGTCTTTGGGCCATGGCTTTGCCATTTTGCCCTCTGTATCGCAAGTCCATTCCACGCTATACTTGTGTATTTCTTCTTGATATCCCGGGAGGGACGTGTACAAATGTTGAATAGGTGTGTTCCTCATAGGGACACGTTACTTTATAATCCTGAGTACCTACTTGACCTCAAATCAGGGTTTCAACACCTTTGACAAATCCTCAATTCACGTAATTGGCATTACTACTTTGATCAATTTCACAAAACCATAACAACTTTTAAAGAAAACGATCCAACAGCCCTCTGACTCACCACCATGAACAAAAGCATGCTGCGTGCATCGCCCACACTGCGTTTTCTTACCTTAAGGCTTAAGCTGCGACTTCAGTCACATGCTCTTCTAGCACTGTCCAAACACCTAGACACCGGTACATAATCATCCATGAACCAAGCCTAACTCACAGGTATCCTTTTTGTGGTTTTTTATTGTTTTTCATCCATAAACCTAAGCTGACGCCTACATTTACAGGCAATCTTTTTATAGTAGATTTTTTATATATTTTTTCATCTGCAGACTAAGCTGACTGTTTAAGCTGATCGTCCAAACTGACCGCCTAAAAAACGGATAACCTTCACAAAACACGAAAAACACAACACTAAGCAAGATTCCCCCTCCCCTATATTGGCAGTATATTAGAGTCTATACTTACACTTTGTGATTCGCTGAAGCCCCGCAGATGCTGACTCTCCCGCAATCTGCCACTCTGCCATCCAGTCTGCTGGGCGCCCCACGGGGAGCGGGCAGGAATTTCTCGAAGGCAGATCCTAATGACCTCTTTACTGACTCCCACTCGTGATATTGGGATCCGGTCCTAACGGGTTGCTGCACAGCCGTTCAGGCACACGGCGGGATGAGACAAGCTTTAATGCTAAAAGGTCTTAGCAACCATCCTGCTGCTACCACTGAAAAAGAGCAGCAGGGGCACTCTTTAGCAGCCACCCTGACTACCCGGAAGAGGATACTTGTGCCCCACCAAAATCCCCACTGCAAGAACCGAAGACTCAACCATAGGGCAAATGTCACTTTCTTTATTCACAACACATGACAGGGATCACAATAAAACAGCATCACAGTTCCAGAGCTCTCATTTTACAAACATGGGTTACCCCTTTTAACCATGCATGATGTCACAAAACAAGTTGCTTCCACCAAAATCCTATCGGGGCAGGTGATTGGTCAGTTTAGAATGGCTACATATACATTTCATAGGGGTTAGTAAATCTATTGGATAGCCATATCGGGTGGCTCTTCCTGGGGCCACCCCTAAATGTCACAATTACAAAGATGCAGGTTCTCAGAGAAACTATTGGCTGCTGCAACATAATGTACTCCTAACACGAAAGGTAGCTACGGATTTGACAGGACAGGTCTTCCCAGCCTTCGGGTCCTGGACAGTTACCAGGCTAAATGAAACTACACAAGGTGATGGAACTCATCGCCAAGGTGCTTTGTGTTTACAACTAGTTACTGTCTCTGATCGCCTGAGCCCTGAGAAAGAACATCCATCTTTGAACTTATGTAGTATTTCCACCTTCTGTCTGTTGGGAACAGCTTCTCTCCACCTGCTCCAAGTGAATAGGCATTGTTCTGCTTTCCTGTGTCAAGTGTGTGTGGACCACTGAATTGAGCTCTCTTGCTTGCAATTATGAGGATTCTTGTAGGTGTTGCATTCTCTTGGCGGGCTGGAACTGTCTGCCTCAACTTGTCCCAGGCACAATTGTACACTGTGCCAGTGTTGGAAGTTCTGTCTGTCTGCCTTCAGCTGGATCAGGCTGTCGTCCTTTCCCTGTATTTCTGAGTGCATCTGACTTTCTCCATTTGCTTCAATGTACTTATGGCTTGCATCTTTGTCCTTATGGCCGTTCATGTTAGTTTCAATTGAGCATGTGCAAGCTGGTTAAATGTATTCTTGGCTTATTGTGGTTTCTTCGTAGCAAAATATATGCGGGTGTATGTGTGTCAGTGCTCTTAACTTCAATGGATCATAAGCATTTGTTTTGTGTCTATCTAAAATATTCTAATGTATGTTCGCATAGCTTTGGGCATAGATGCCTATTTGCTTCATGTCTAATGCATCTATGTCATGATGTCAGTAGTGACCTCATCAGCTTGTGGTTACAGTCAGTCCACCTGATCGATTGATCTATGACAGCTGTTTTTCTTCCAGATTGTCGATTGGATATGGTTTGAATGGGTGTCTGAGCAAGTAACGTTTTCACATCTGCGATATACAGGTGATGGCGATGAAGGGCTTAGAAGTGACATGCGCCTCTCGTTTCTCAGTCGTCGAGCTGCAAATCGGGGTGGGGGCCACAAGGGCCACATCTGTGCAAACCTAAGAGGCAGCACAGATGTGCAGATCAGGTTGCAAATGTCTTCATGAGGTATAATCTAAGAGCTTGTAATGGTGGATTCCCTGGCGACAGCCCGGCAGGTTTCCCGTTTGACAATGGCATGCATAAAAGCAGGATAAATCTTAATGCTTGGGCAGAGTTGAAAGTGTTTTGGTCATAGCAAGGATCGAAAGCGACCATCACCCATTGGTTCTGGAGGCCGATGGAGCCCTGCTAGGATTCTCTCCCAGCTAACCTGCAGGCCATGGTGTTGCAATATCAGCTTCAGGGCATGCCAGACATACCAATAAATGGGAACATTTCAATATAGATGAAGTTCTCCCAAAGGCCTACGAGTCCATTTTCGTAGAACTTGAAGACTTCTTTCTAATCAACCTCGAAGACCCACACAGATTAAGAGCTATCCACGAGAGGCTCACAGATATACTCGGGGGCTTTTTTTACTATATCATGCCAGGCAGTCTCCCTTCAAGCACAGGGTAGGGTGCTGTGATGTCATGGGGATTGCCGGCAGGCTAAGACCTTGCTTATTGGGCAGGCCAAGAGGTTCCATGAGGAGGGTAGGTCTCCACTTCATGAGGCCAGAAGGAATTATCGCTCAATCCTCCCAAAGAAGAAAGATAACTGGCGGATAAGGTCTGCAGCTCCTTAGTAACTGCCATCGATGGCAGGTATTCTCGTGAATTCTGGGCCATAATGGGAGCATGGAATACTAACTATAGCAATGCCCTACTGTGCTGCATTCCTGAGTCTACCTAGGTTGTATATTTTCCTGATTTATACTGTGAAAATAGGTCGCACCGTGAACCAAGGGAAGGGGAAGAGCATTGAGTAGATCGCCTCTAATCCATTTAGCTCACAACTAGTACTAACAAGTACAGAGGTAGGCATTGTACTTAGGGACCAGAAGCCTGGCAGGCCCTGGGCCCAGACAACATTTCAGCTTGATTTCTATGCCCAGGAGCCTGACATTTGGATTCTATATTTGGCAAAACTATTCAACTCTGTTCTCGAGCATAATGTGGCCCCAGTGTCGCGGGTACTGGCCCAAATCGTCCCTATCCATAAGAAAGGTGCAAGGGAATTACCCCGGAACTACATGCCTATATCCCTACTGGATGCGAGTGGCAAAATATATTCTCCAGGGCACCTTCTCCACTTTGATGCATGGAATTAGGAGAGGGGGATTCTTACCCACCTTCAAGTGGGCTTTCGTAACGGAATTAGCACCATTCATCAGAGCCTACGCCTAAGCTTGATCTGTGACAAGTATGTCAGGATAAGGAACATGAGTATTTATGCCATATTCGTTGATCTATGAACCACCTTTGACACCGTCCCGAGGACGCATCTCTGGGAGACTCTCAAGGACCTCAATATTCCAGGTCACCATTTAGAGCTTGTATACAAACAACCGTGCTGTCGTGAGGTGGGGAACTGATGGCAAGACAACCCTGACATTTGATTTTGAAATGGGCGTGTGCCTGGGTTGCATTCTCGCACCCAAATGATTCTGTGTTTTCATCAACTGGGTCATAGACAAGCTGTTAATGCATCACATGGATGCACCCTTTTTGGCCAATAGCAAACTATCAGTTTTGATGTTTGCTGATTACTTTTGCGAGGAGAACGGACTGCCCGTCCATGTCTCAAAAATGAAAGCCCTTGTTTTCCGGGGTAACAGACCAAAGACAAGGAACCCCACAAACCTAGCGCTGAAGAGTGGGCCAATAGACTATGTGAAGAAATATGACAATCTGGATCTAAGGGTCACAGCGAACTGCAAATGGCAAAGACAAATTGCCAAGGCGGGGCTTAGTTTAAGTAGGTGTAGTGGGGCCTTGATAAGACTTACCAATGAGCATGGCAATGGAGCGGTTCAGATCAAGAGTAGAGTGAGATTTATTGCAGACATATCTGGCATTCCAGATACCGATGGAAATTTGGGAGGGAGGATGGAGTAGAACAAGAAGAGAGATAAGATTGGAAGTATGCCATGTGCTGGTATGATGATGAGAAGAGCAGAGGGATGAGAGGTTTACACAGTATGAGTAAAGATTTAAGAGGCATGGTGGAGGAAGGATTCCAATTACATCAGCAATAAACAAAGCAAAGAGGGGTCATGGTTGGTCCAGGTGCTAACAGGGGCAAGCAGGGAAAAAGAGTGCCCATAAAGAGTTGTCCTTTGAGTGGGACTCCCAAGGCTAAGGATGCTCATGGGTCACTTCCTGTTATGTGGTCACGTGAGTCACGTGAACGCAGTAGTATGTCTGGGTGGCGGGGAAAGGTTGAATAGGCCAGGCTGCAGCAGTGAAACAGCCAGTTTGGAGCAGAGGCTCGAAGTCTCAGGATGGCAATAGGAGCAGGTGTAGTCCAACGATGGTGTCCTGGTGAGCTGCTCAGATGGCACAGACAGCAGGTACATGAAAACACTCATCTGCTCTTTAAACCAAACTGGAAAAAACAATTCGACATTTCTAAGGAAAAGTGAAGCAAGCGGGACCTTGAAATTGAGCATTCCCCAGACGTAATCCCTTTTACTTACAATGAAGGCAGCAAATCAAGAGAAAAAGCGTATCCAGAATTCACAAATGGGATGCACCTTTCAATGCAAAGAACTGCAATTGTCTCACTTACATTTATATCTCCCAAATCGGAATATTTAAGCGCCCATCGTGGTGACATGCACTCCCAGAACCCAAACAAACAGGACTTGATAAGCCCCTACAGATTGGGTCATGTTGGCAACTGGGTGCTGGTAGCATGTAAAACCTTAGTGTCTGGAGCTCGATCTTCAAGGGGGCTTGTCAACGCATCATTTCTGCTACAACTCAGCCCCCTGGAAATGCCCAAGTCGCCTTTGAGAATAAGACAGTCTGTGCAGCCAATGCTCTAATATTAAATGGCCTCTTTATTCCTATAGACTCTCTGCACCCCCATTTCGATTGACTTGTTAAGGAAACAGGATTCAGTTCCTTTATTGGCTATGTATGGCAGTAACGCTACATTAGAGCTCTAAGGTGCCTCAAATTTCTATTTATTATATTTATCTGTGCTCCTCGGCTTCTGCACTTTCCACTCACCCCCTTCCATGCACTTTTTCCCTTTTCCCTTTCCCATGCACTTGTGCGTTCTCAATGTCACTGGGCCTAGTAAGATCGTTTTTATGTTGTGCTGTGTTCTCCCTTGTTCCCCTCCCTTGCCTAGTCGCGCTCTGAAACACTTGTGTACGAGCGCGATACAAATAAAATATCATATCACATCATATCATAAGGTGCCACTCTCATTCTGTGTTATTCATAGCTACTGGCTATCATATATTGCAGAAAGAGACCCTCCACAATGTTCACACCAAAAGGGTATTATTGTATTCATTCACATTTGGATATATACTTTGGATTATCTTCTGGTTCCCAATGATATACATTTAATCAGAAATTCCCCAAATATACATTTGAATATAAAAGTGATTTGGAATTTATTTCAGTTTCATAGAAACAAATGTACATATACTCAAAGGATCTATACACACTTTGGTCCTGTCAAATGCAAGCTGGCAGGTACATTGTTTCCTTTTTGGGCACCATTGCCAGGATATGACTCCGAAGCCCCTGTCAGTATTGCCTCTTGGTCTTGCTCTGGAATTCTTTCTGCAGTCAGTCCCCCTGGAAAAGTTCTTGGTTTCAATCCATTCTACTCTCTCAAACAGAAATGCTATCTGTAATGTATCAAGTTAGCCCCAATCTATTAGTTGGATCTCCCTTCTTCCCAATGGATTTTAGTTTAAAAAGCCCAAAAACCCCACACAGAGGGGCTTGGGCTCAGATCTAATCCCCACTTAGTAAACTATCGAATATATTACTTTCCTAATGATGACAATGCTATTGAAATTTTCCACCTTTTTGTCATGGTCTTCATAGTAGTTCCATATCTGAGTTTCAGTATAATTTCTCCACAAGACCACCCTTCTCATTCTTGTGACATCATCCAGATTTCAACTGTTGTGAAATAATTGGGTTTTCTAGAATTTGTTTCCACTGTTTTACAAATATACACATAATATCTACATGTGTTGTTCAATCTTGGTTTTTAAATGCAACTCGTCTGGTCCTGCTAGCATGGCAAATAACAGAGATATGGAGTTTGACAATTTTATAACCTGATATGAGGTTGAATTTAAATAACAATTATACATGTAAATCATACTACTCGATTTGAACAAGATGATATCTTTGGTTTTCAATTATTTTAATACAGTCTCACTAGGAATGAAATGCACTTTTTGCAACTGAAAAATGAAACCACTTAACTTCACTTGTTATCAACAATAACATTAAAACATAGACATTTAGAAAAAAGACACAGGCTCATTATTTTCTGCATGTGACTAGTATCCACAAAGCTAGTACAATCAGTAACATATCCTATGTGAACATAGCAATAGAGCTAGGAGATGTTGTAGAAAGGATGTATCTTTTTACACAGAAGTAGATCTGACAACACAGAGATTTATATAAGGGATTTACAACAAGAAACATCTCAAGAAATGAGCGGAACAGGTCAGATTATTAGAAAACAAAGATTTACTGACACCTAAAAAGAAAACAAGAATGAACAACAGCAAGCTATAGAAAGATTTATGACCACTTAGTAGGCTCATAGAAGAATATTGTAAAGGATTTTGAACAAACACTGGAATATTTTGTTAGTAGACAATGTTGTTAAGAAGTTTATTGATCAACAACCCAGCATTACCTTTAGGAGAGCAGATACTATTGAACAGCAGCCCAGTCAGAACAAAGTAAACCATGGTTATCAACTTCGGCATTAAATAATGTATTAATTGTAGGACAACATTTCTTGTATACGTTATCAATGGCACATGTAAAAAAATGTATATTGGCAGTACTATAAGAGAATTCATATCCACAACCACAGAACACATGTATGCAATAAGAACAACCAACACACAATATGCATTATCAGAGAATTGGAGATGTATCTGATTTGGATTCGTTGGATGCCAAACAGAACATAGTAACATAAGAGGGGGAGGCAGAGAAGGCCTTCTGAGAAAAACAGAAGCTAACGTTATCTTCAACACATTAACAACTAAGGCTGGCTGCATAAGGACACCAAATTATTTATTTATAGAGTAAATATTATAGGTTACGAACAAGATTAACATTATATTGAGCTACATTAATATTCAGGCATGTCCAAACAACTACACAGATTTCAGAAATGAAAAATGCTAATACATTACATATAGAATGTAAGGTGGATAAATTCACTCTAATATATTTTGAGTATGTTCAGTTTTGTCGGATGTTGGCAATGCACAATAGAAATAATATCATATGAACTGTATGACCAATAACCTTATTCTCATCAAAAGTTCAGCCGGAAGGAGACGGTTCCCAATCAGAAGTATACATTGGGTTTAATCTGCAATAGTATCAATGCACATTCTTGTCACTATTCAGGAAGTGAATCATGAAAACCAAAAGGCGAGATAATATATGAGTAATGTAGTACAGTCACATTCAGGACATGATTTATCTTAATATATGGCAGTGGTAAAATCCAGGATATATGAAAGAATGCATATAAGGATGAATGGTTAACTAATTTTCAAGTAGCTACTTGAAATTAAAGTATAGTGAACACACATAATTTATTCGAATTAAACACTCGTGGAATGTTATTAGTATGAAATGCATATATAGAACAGTGAAATTACTTTACAGAATGTTGATGCTGAGTGTAAAAAGGCATCCAAACATATTTGAAAGGTGACTGAATAATGAGTCTTACCGAAAGTTGCATTTTACAGTCCCCCGTTTAATTCCACTTTTCAGTGAAATAACCTCAGTTATACATTTTGTCCTTGAAGTGTGAGGAATGGAGGTATATAGAGGCTTGACATCATATGTCACCAATGTGTATGCGTCTTTCCATGTCACCCTCTTCAATATTTTTAAGATCTCCATCAAGTCCCTTGTGTAGGAACCTAAATTATATGCATTCTCTGTTAACTGCACAGCTTTGTATTTAGAGATCAGTTCCATCAACCACCAGCTGCATTTTACAAAGAACCCTACATTTAACTGAACTTATCAGTGAAATAACATCAATTATAATGATCTGTGTCCTTTAAATATGAGCAATGAAGAAAAGACATGTGTTAACCACACATAAGCAAAGTGGCACATAAGACATTGCCAGATGACCACTGTTTGTACACGGTATAGATATATAGACCTGTGAAGGAGCCCTTTCACTAGTTCTATGGAGCACTCATCTAAATCAAAATGGCGCCAGGCACGCTTACACAAGAGAACTGGCATCCCCAACACGAGAGGTTCACCGGAGGAGACAAGTAAGAAGGGGCATGCAATTGCAATAACGGTGCTGATTCAGTGAGAGACAGAGGGGCGCACCTACCAAGTGCCGCAATAAGGAGGATGGGATGGGACAACCCCAAAGGGGGTTGATAGAAGCTGGAGCCAGCTCCAGGGACCCAGCATGGAGGGGAACAAGGGGGGACCCTGTGTATAAAATATTATGGACAAAGGGGAACTTGCTGAGTAATTGCGAGGGAGGCAAAAACGCACTCCATGGAGGCACCGGAGGTGGGCCTCACACAGTAGGTTAGCTTTGAACACACTGCCTGTACGGAGCGGATGAGGGAGGGGGAAGCTGAATTCAGGATGCTCATCTCCAGCAGGCAGTGCTCACTGGGAACAGAGCCGGGCAATACAATCAAGGTCAGCGAGCCAGTCCCACGGTTACTTGCGGCAGCTTAGATCTTGGGAGGCACTTGCATAACACCACGGGTGGTTTCACATCACCCGTTGGCCAGTGGGTATGGGAATAAGGATGTGGGATGGTGGGGCTCTCCGAGAAGAGCCAATCAAACGTCAGGTTTTGGTGTCCCTGGAAATGGCGAAAATAGTGTTTGCAAAGGTTCTCATCAGGCAGGTGCCGTGTGAATGTCTCACTTCCCACTAGTTCAGGGTGTCCCTTCTTCTTTGCTACCTGGTGCTGGCCAATGGCAGACGAATAACAATCTGGAGGTCAGTACAATTATGTTATTACTAATGGCAAACTGCGGGGTGGAGCAGGAAGCAATGTGGCGCCACACGGGAAGGGCATGAGCCGGGAGATGGCACATCAATTCGAACTAGTTTCTAGAATTGTGGTTGCCTACACAAACCCAACAAAAAACAATGTAAAATTTGATTAAGGTATTTGCCCGCATCTGAAAGCACTCTGAATACTAACCCCACAATATAGGATTACATCAGAATCTGTCTGGTCTGTTGTACCTTAAGATTTATTGGAAAAATACTTTTACTTTTTTGTGATGAATGTGTTATCGATGATTGACACTATGAATGACATGAATTGTGTACAATGATATGAAATAAATAAACGTCTATGTATTAGATAAAGACAAGAAAGGCGTTGTGCATAAATAACGATATTGTTCACTAAAAGTAGAGGGGACGCTAGATCTGGAGATCTGAGGGAGGGGTAGCTATTCACTCTTCTTTTGTTTAATAAGTATCTTTCCCACTTATGAGTGAAAGCCCCACGAGAACATAAATTGTAAGGGTTAACCCCTGTTTTGTTAACATCATCATGCATAGAGTCACAATATATAGTGATAGTATTACTTCATTTGATATACTATCTATTAGATGCAAAGAGAAAAATTGAGGACTTTGTTGCCCCAACCAGCGAACAATAGAGCTAACAAATGAGGGAGGAAACATATGACAGGATGGGAAGTTCAATTTATAATCATTCAATTATGAATATTTATAATGAGATGCATATAAGTAATTATAATGGTTATGTGCTATTTATTTGACAGGAAAACAACATTGAATGATACCAGTTTGATGCAACAATCATTTAAATATACTTAATCCATGAAGAGGTTGTGAGCACTACGTGTAAAGTGTATACTATTTATGTACAATAGCAATCAAGATTATTAACATGATTTAATTATGTTTAGTCAACATGTCCTGCATTCTCGGTAACAAAGTTCAAAGAGCAAAGTGTGCAACAAGTCCTGTGTAGGAGCGGCATTGATGCTATATTCTGGGAAATTGAGTGCCACAGCATCTGGCAACATTTTGTGAGAGAGGAATGGATACTGCACTCTGGGGAACAGAGTACAAGAACCCAGTTTGTAGATTCAAGGCAAAGGCAAGACTGACAGAGTCCCCTGGTTATGCAGAGCCTAGAGTGGGAGGAGTTAATGGCTATCACACGCATCAATGAACTTTATGGACAAATGTTCCATGGGTATTGTACGAAATTACCGAAAATAAAAGTCCAACCCCAAGTAGATCCCCATGGGTATTGTACGAAATTACTGAAAATAAAAGTCCGACCCCACCAAAGACCTAAAACACACACCACGAAAAGTTGTAACTACCAAATGTTCGAACCTTTCGTAGTATGTGTTTAGGTGTTTCGGTGGGGTCAGACTTGTGGCTGGTATGGTGTTCCCCGCAACACCCCGCTCACTAAGGTGAGCGGGTGTTGCGGGGGACACCCCGAGCCCCACAGCAAATAATTTTAAAAAAGCTAGTAGGGTGGGGGTATGTTGGGGATGTGAGGTGGGGTTGTGGTGTGGGTAGGGGTGTGGGTTTGTAAGGGTCTTTAATGTTTGTTTGCATGGGAACTGTACGAACATTTTGTGGTTCGTAAATTTTTCATGCAAACTTTTCTGTCGCTGACTTTTCCGCGACGGAAAAATCACGCAGATCGGTTCCATGTATTGTAGCCTGTTAACATCACTAATCAACTCCTATTGTAAATGGCGTGCTTGTTCAGCCTGTTAAAAAGAAAACATCACTGTGGGAGCCTCTGTGCAGCCAGAACTATTTGAATTTGGGGTGAGAAACTCAGAGCAGGGAAGCCCCGCAGCATTTGTCCCTTGTCCGAGTGTTGATTCCTCCTCTGCAAGAACCACAGTGTTCAAAAGACAGAAGTATTACAGCTGTGGAGCCCGACACCAATTCCACTAGAAGAAACAGGAGGCATATGTATGCCATTTTTGTCAGAAAAGATCAGTGCAGATTTAGAAAGCTGCAACTGGCGCAAAAGTGAAGTGTATACACCTCCCGTTTACGACACTCCCAAAGGAGGGGCCACGTCCTTTCTTTTATTTAATTAATCACAACTACTGGCATTGGTTTGAGCAACCATCCACACATTAATTCTTTTAGCACCATAAGAGAAGGTGACCAGCCATTAGCAAAGCCATCAGTCATTGGGATCAGTCCAGTCAGGACTGCAGAGCCATAGTCCCTCTGCACAGCTACACAGGCAACCTTAGACATGGTTCAGCTTTGCTGGACATAATCAGTTACGTGAAGCTGGATTCCTTAGGTGTAACAAGCAAGGGACCCACGTCTGAGCGTACGTTTGCTACACTTAGAGAGACATCTAACAATAAGAAACATAAGAAAACAGAAAAGTTATCAAAGATAGGATTTGAATGAACCGATAAGCAGTGGTTCTGGTCTGGGTAGCCTCCCATACCATCCTATGCAAATCCTTCTTCTTGCACCCACCAAAAGGAGCACTGTGGCCATAACTGCAAGACTAAAAGGCCAAAACATGGCTTGATTTCCTTGGTTTTCTCTGCAGAGAGGGTTTGGCCTTGCAGTTTGGGCTGGTCTGCTACCTTTTGTGTCAGGATCACGACTGATTTGCATATGGTATTTTCCGTTTTTGTAATGAATGTTGGTCCACCACCGCATTCCAGCAACTGTATTACTGAATTGCTCTTTTGCAGGCATAATGTGCTGGCAGCCATCATAGCATCATACTGCCAAATCTACACCTTAGTCTGAGTCCACTGTCAGTATGGTTCATGCTATGACACAACGGGACAAACTTGCCAATTAGTATGCCCCACCAGCTGTATAGATCGCAAGTTTAGTGTTTGCCTCTAACATAAATTAGATCACTGAGGTGGCTTTGTCTGCTGGCGCTGTGTTTCCTGCATCTGTGACTGGCTGAAGTGCCCGCCAGCCACAGCATCGCTCAAACTGCAACTAATTTGCAATTTGAGTGATGCAGTGGCTGGCCGGCACTTCTGTCAGTCACAGCTGCCTGACTTGGTCATGGCGGTGTGCTCACCTCCCGTTGCGGCTGCGGCTGTGGCAGGATAATGTCCTGCTGTGGTGTAGTGGGCCCGGGCGGTCCTGGCCCACTTAAAGCACTGATGAGAGCTAATAGCACCCAGCATGAGGGAGCCAGCCAATCATCTCCCTCCTATGGCAGTCATGAAGGCACAATCAAAGCCCTCGATCAAAGGGAGCTGCTAGCTCCTCTGTACAACGCGCTCTATTTCTAGGCATGGCACCGTCTCCTCCTTTTTCTGCCACTGCTTGTCCTACCCACACCTTCCCTTGCTGCCTCCCAACAGGCACTTACCTTGCTGCCCTCAATGCCTTTCTCACTCCATGGCTCCCGGTGGCTGCATGGATCAAATGTAAGACCCTCTGCATCATCCAAGGTGTCTGAGACTGCACTACATCTAACTTTCTCTCCCTAAAAACCTCCCTGCTAGAGACCTTCAGTGCTCTAGCTATAACTCTCTGCAGGTCAGCCGTTTTTCTAAGCAGAGAGTAGGGGAGTAGATCTCTTTCTTTGGCAGGAGCCTTCTTCTGGAATGGCCTCCTTGAGACTTGAGCTGGATCTCCTTAAGTTTTCAGAAACTTCACAACACCTTCCTTTTCTCCTCCTTCCCTCTCCCCTTCCTTGTTAATGCCCCCCCTGCTGTTGCAACTGGCTGCCTAGACCCTTCTGAGTCATAAAGGGGTCAGGCCCTCCCTCGACTAGTCTGTGTCAATACCCCCTTCCATGACTTGCCTTTGGGCACCCTCCCCTGACTGGACTACTGAGTCTGCCCCCCCTCGCATTAGTTACCTTTATCCCATCCTCTGCACACTTGCCCTCCAGGCTCCCCCTCCTGCACTTATGCTCTAGCACTTACCCAGCCCCTGGGCCCCCCTCCTAGATCTCTCCCTCCCCATACCTTCCCCCTCACCCTCACCCATCCCCCACCCCCCTGCACTTCCTGTTTGCTGCACATTCACGATCTGAATGTCACAAGGCCTAGTAGGGCCGTTTATTGTTGTTTATCCCCTCTGTTCCCCTTCCGCTTTGCCTTGTGGTGCCTGGAAACACTTTCTGGTGTATAGGCACCTTACAAATGTTCAATAAATAAATAAAATGAATGGCCACCATGAAAAGCGACAAGAGACTCACTGCTGAGATCCTATTGTATCTATGTCAGTCATCTTAAATTGGCAAAATCACCCCCTTGCTGGAAGCCCACACGACCGCATGTGCCCTTGATATGATATATATGATATGATATGGCATTTGTAATGTGCCAATACACAAGTGTTTCAAGGTGCGACGAGGCAAGGAAAGGGGAACAGAGGGAGGACAGAGACAACGATCTTACTAGGCCAAGTGACATTGAGTGCAGGGGAGCTGGGAGGGGAAAAGTGCCACGAGAAAGGGGAGGGTGCTGTGCTGCACATGGGATCAAAACAATAACAAGAAGTGCGGCCAGCAGGTGGCAGGCACAAGGGTAAGTGCAGATAGCAGGTGTCCAAAAGTGCAGGTAGGGGGAATGTAGGGTTACAGATACAGAACCAAATCAAAAAGGATCCCTTTTATTTTTGGGACGTCTAGATGCTATCAGCACCGTTGATGCCAGGCAAGGTTCAAATAGCGTGAACACCCCTGTTCGCAGGTGGGTTTGGACAATATCTGCCCACAGCCCTTTCAGGAGTCCCTCACTTTGATCGGGCCTGCTTTGAATTGGGCTGGTCGGTCATTAATACACAAGCCTACCCAAGAACACAAATACTTACATTAACGTTAAGTCTTTACAGTGCTTAGAAGCAAGAGTAATCCAGCATTAAGCAGTACATACAAACATTATCTTATTATTAGGTGAGGTTAAGAGATGATCTTATGAACTAAGAATAACTTTTCTTGATAACAACAGCTTAATTTATATGTACAATCTAACGAATGCAATAAAAACGTGTGTTTGTTTGAGAAAAAATAAAGTTGCGTGCTGGACACCAGGTTTAAGATATGCAGCCTGGAAAAATTGACCTAAAATGGAAACTACCCAACAATGCTTTTTGGCTGCTGCTCACGCCCCAGAAATCACTGTACAGTAGCTGAAGCAGGATTTGGAAAAGTGGTAGGAAACTGAACGTCTTTTGCATGACAACTTAGCTGACAAGAGCACGCAACTCTTATACAAATCTTAGCTTAGAGGAGGAAATATGGTTTCAGTTTGTCGCAGATGAGTCTTCCAGATGAGAAAAATCTTTCTTATTCGACATTTGAGACAACTTAATGCATCCCTCCTTTCACTGTAAACCACCGCAGCAGCCTTCTTGGGCAGTTGCTGCAGTGACGAGTGACGCTCGTCAAACATTGCTTAGGTCACTCAGGCAGGGTGTACAGCAATGGATACAATATTCTCGGCCATATAGCTTCATTATGCTAATCCGCAACCCCCGGCAGTATTTTAGGACCCAACGGATAGACATCTGCTTTATCCATTGTGCTTCTTTTATACTCCTTCAGCAATTGTTCCCTGTGGTGTTCTCCTGATGTGCTCCAAGTGAGTGACGAGCAGAAGGACAGTAGACCCCACTTACGGCATCGCCTGTTCTACATCCTCACCGGATTGCGGAACATCGTGGCCTCTGTGGCCAATACAAACAGTTCCAGCGGGTGGAATGAGGATATACAGCAACACACCTTCCCAGCTGTCTGAAGGGAGAAGTCTTTGGCATACTCAAACCTTCTGAGTTCACCTTTTAAAAGTGGTTAGTATTGTGCCTATCAAGCACATATATTATCACTGATTACCTTACACAGAACCACATTTTTGAAGTCCCGTCGAGGGGTCAGCGTGCATGTGTTCTTACTGCAAGATGGGTAATAATTTGATATCTTGCACTATAAAGTGCAAAAAATGCACGGAAATACCAGCGGACCTGGGTTTCTGAGCAGGGCCATCTTAACAGTTTCTGGGGGCTGGGGCACAGACAGCCTTGCCCCGCCTTCACCTGAAGCCCATGTCCTCTCCTGAAACCCATGTCATCCCCCAAAAAAACCCATGCCCCTTCCCACTCTGCAAAATGAAGGGATTACATCCCTTGAGTCAAATTCAAAAGAAACTCGCCTAGGCTTTAAATGGATTATCTCGTTTTTCAAAAAATATAAACGTTTCACATCTCTGTGACCTGTTTCCCCAAGAGGGTGCTATATTGATGACTTTTTTACTTTGTTTTTCGAATAATGTTTTTCGAATAATATATTAGTTTTGAAAGAAAAGCAAGGAACATTATTTTTAAGCAATTTATTTAATGAAATGATAACCTAACAGTTCAACCTGACCATTATTTTCTGTACTAATGTGTCCAAAGTACATGCCTGTGGAAAAATATTACATGACTAGGCAGCAGAGAAAACAAAAAGGCATGTAACAAACATAAACATTCACTTAGCATTTCAGTTCATGCCCACACAGCAGACACATTCAAGTAATCATAGAAAGAATGCAATGAGAAGCACCTATTAAGTACATGCTTTCTATGCCCATGGCTGATGTGACTGAAACACTGCCAAGATTAAACTATATATTTCCTTCTAGATTTGCATATTGCAAAATCATTAATTATTTCGGAACATTTTATTTCTTGAAGCATTCCAGACACAATGCTTAACAGAGTCAAAGAATTCAATCTGGCTTCAATCATAATGGTTAATCTGTTGGGTACTTACACTTGTGTATTTGTTTTCACAGGACCAGTCTCAATTGTGGAAGAGTCTACACATACATCTGTCTATAGGAAAATGGTTACCCCTCCCTCAGTTTAGGAGCGAAATAATTGCGCACACCTTCTAAATTGCACTGCTGTTTGCTGCTTCTAGTGCATCCAGCTAGAGAGAGAGTTAAGACCAGGAAGTGTCATGTCACTCATTTATTTAAGAAAATTAATATCCAGTGTACAAAGCAGGCCGAAACAATCAGCTAAACCAAACAACATAAAGAAATTAACATTGACAGTATTTCAAAGACAAATAGTCATAACACATTACTACTTACAATAAAACCTTTCACACATACATTTGTAACTGGGGATTAGTATACTGTGATTTTGCATAGTACTTCTTGACACAATAGCACAGTGTTAAGACAGGCAAAAACACAACTAAATGCGAGTCTGTATTGTAATCTTGTTTTTTAACAGATATCTCTTACCGCACACTGATTTTTGTAGTGCTACAGTTTGTAAATGCTGTGTTATTATTCAGTGTCTTTTTTTGTTTGAGGAGAACAAAACAGAAGACCATAAAATTAGGCTTTGTTTCTCAAGTTGACACGTGTTTTGGCTCTTTGCTCATGATACACTGTACCCACAGGTTCACGATGTAGGTTTACGGAGCCATCTTCAGGACATACAGTTAATTCTAGTGCAGGATCAATCCGATGAAAACCCCACCATTTAGATGACCTTTAATTAAGGCAGGTAACATAGGGCTTTTTTTGGGTGGTTGTTTCCAGTCAGAGTACTTGGTTTGGCCCGATTACTTCTAGCAGGAGCTACAGCTTCCTTCCAGAGTCTTTTCTTGATTTCCTGGGAAGATGAGTCCGGCCGGCTCATCAGTGTCTGCTATCAGATGTTCATCTTTAACGAAGGACGTGGCAGGATTGTCCTGCTGCGTCCATTGTTAAAGGTGAGCATCTGATGGCAGAAACTTATGACTGCCTTACCATCAAACTTTGCTCTCAAAGTGCCTGCCAAATATTTTTCCAAACAATCTTCTGAGACTTAGGGGCCGATTCATGGAACAAATGTGCACCGAAAAAAGTGGCGCAAGCAGGCGCAAGCAGACGCAAGCGTGAAAAAGGAAGCACACACGTGCGATTCATGGAAGTCCCAGCGTGTGTTTTTCTCGGGATGTGCGCCAAACCCGTGCGTGACGCACATAGGCACACACGTCATTGCAACATCTCAAACGCCGTGCGCGACGCGCACAGGGAAAGCGCACAACGTCTGTGCTTATACCAAAAAGGGGGCGGGACACGGGGCGTAACGCACGGAATGGGGAACAACGTATGAAAAAGAAGGCGTAACTGGTGAAGTACTGCAGGGGAATACATGGAACGCCCACACGCACGCGAACAACTCGTATTCATGGATTTGAATACGGGAAACAAGCACACGCTAAAAGACGCGCACAGGCGTCAACACGTCTGCCACAGGAAGGCAGGCGTAAGCGTCCCCGCGCACAGTGTAAATGCACACACAAACAAGTGACACGTACATACCGCTACGATGAATGCCCCATTTGTCGCAGCACTGATCGTGGGACACCGCAGGAGGAGGAGAATAGCCAGGGCCCGCATTTTTTCCCCCGGACAAGCATTTTTGGGATGCCTGACGACCAGGTCTACGGCAGGTATAGGTTTCCACCTCGTATCATCCTAGACATGGTCAGGGAGTGGGAAGAGGACATTACCTCCCCCACCCTCTGCTCCCAAGCATTGAGCCCCTTGGAGAAGGTGCTCAATGTCCTGCATTTTTTGGCCACTGGGTCATTTCAGCGGACTACTGCCATAGTGGGGGGGTCTCACAGGCCACGCAGTCACGCTGCCTACACCAGGTGTTGGCAATCATGACTAAGTGCCCCTCAGTCCGCAGGCACATATATATGCCCAGAACACCCGCAGAAAGGCAGGCCGTCGTCCAGGACTTTTACAGGGTGGCACACTTCCCCAAAGTGCTTGGTGCCATAGATTGCACCCATGTGGCCCTACGTCCACCTAGGGCCACTGAGCACATCTACCGAAACCGCAAGCACTGGCATTCCATCAACGTGCAGGTGGTATGCGATGCCAAGGGAATCATCACCTCTGTATATGCAAACTACCCTGGCTCCACCCATGACAGTTTCATATACAGAATGTCCGCCCTGACCCGGGCCCTGGAAGCTGGGCAGTATGGCGACACATGGCTCCTAGGTGAGTACAAATGACCGTGCACATGTATGCATGTCACACACAGACAAATACACAAACACCAATAATCACAATCATTATAACCTCTCCAGGGGACAGTGCCTACCCTCTGAGCAACCACATGATGACGCCAATCCGGAACCCCACCACACCACCCCAGGTAAGATACAATGCTGCCCATATTGCAACCAAGGCCATAGTGGAGCGCACATTCGGAGTGCTCAAGTCACGCTTCCGCTCCCTTGACCACTCTGGCGACCAGCTACTCTATGCACCCCCAGTAGTGTGCAGGATCATTGTGGCAGCATGTGTCCGGCACAATGTTGCAACACGGCAGGGCGTACCGGTGGACATGGTGCTGCCCCCACATCCCCAACCACAGGCACAGGCGCTGCCCATGGGAGGGGATAGGGCAAGTGGCGAGGCAGCCCGGACCCAGCTTGTGGCCACATTTTTCACCTAAACTCCCACCCCTGCGGAGTGCACACAGGCCTGGCACATACCAGGTGACAATCGATGATGACAACAATCAACTGTCACAACCTTACCACCCTGAGAATGTTGCCATGGAAGTGCCACATTGTGTGCATCCCTAGCTACTGAAACCTAACCAATCCTGTGTGACCAAAAGGTACGCATGCAAGGTGTGTATCACAAGACCTGCAAAACAGGCCCTGACAATCACTGGTATGTCACACAAAGCCACCAAAACCACAACATGACATGGCAAGCAATAGCAAAACACCAACACAATAACAATAATGTACACATTGACACGCGAAAAATGTAAAGTGGTGTCAGACAATGATGCCTGACATGGAATCAGATGAAATGACTGACCAACAACCTCACACACAAAGCAAGTCATACCCAAATGCATAACAACAGTTGTAGCTTGAACATAACAATGAATGCCTGTTCACATGCACATTGTGCATGGCAAAATAAACACTGCATACTACGTGTGCTCTGTCCATCTCCTGCAACACACTGCCCATGACACAGCATAGTGACCAGTCATTGTGTGTGATGCACACCCTGAGCATCACATGAAAATGACAAACTAAATAAAAAAACAAATCACGCATGTACAGGATCCACAAATGGTCATAGATCATGTGCTGCAGGGACACAATGGTCCCCAGAAGGCTAACTGTGTGCACATGTGGACATGGAAGGGTGGTTGTACATGTTGTGGATCATAGTGCAAGTGTGTGTGTCAGTAGGGACATGCACTCAATACATGCATGTGTAATCAAGTGACCATCAGTGTCCTCATCACATGTGAACATTGCCCATGTGTACACCCCAGCATGTCAAACCACAACTATACCCTCACACCTGAAAGGTAAACACATGAACAGCCATTGATCAGCAGAATACATCATGTACATAGGATACTGCAATTACAATGTCAGGGTGCCCATCACACTGTGGGGCAAGGCAACTGTCCAACAACAAAATACCCCCTCCCTCACATATCACCATGACCCACTGAACAACTGCGCATGGGGTATGTAGCCTTCAACCTTGAAGTTCACCTGGCCACAGGATCACCCTTCCCCTTCGTCTCCATCTTCCACTTTGCGTGTAAAAAGTGTCCAGCACCCTCAGAGGCCACCTTGACTTGCAAAAACACCAAATCAAAGAGAACTCAAAGCAGGCCAACACAGAAGCCAAGCAAAAAGCCTGCAGGCAGCAAAACAAACCAGAAGAGCCTCCAGTAGATGACTTGAAGTAGCAGTACGTCACAAAGCCCAAGTACTAGCACAATGATGGAACAACCAAGGTAGCACAGTAAAACAATTTCACAACAGGATGTGTACCATGTGTGGTACATAATATTGAATGATGCACCACAAATTGATGTGTACTGTCGCAGCTCCCGTGTATAGGCGCAGGAGTGGCACAAACCAACCACTCCCACCGTGGTATGGGTGCCTGCAAGGTCAAACTCACACAGGCCTCTGAGACCCTGGTGGGGAAGGAGGGTCATGGATATGCAGTTGGGACAGGCATTGGTATACTGGATAACCAGAATGAGGGTCAGGAGAGGGGAGTAGGATTGACAAGGGAAAGTAGGGAATGTACAAAAACATAATAATCACATTAACACTTACACAATCAGACCAAACGTGTACATCATGCACATAGTCCCAAATTACTCAAATTCAAGTCAAAGAGAAACTTATCTCTGGGGTGAGTGCTGGCCTCCTGCCTGTGCACTCTCAGGTCCGGTAACATGAGCAGTTCAATGCTGCAAAGAGAGCCAGAGTCACTAACCTGTGCGTGCCCATAACACACACACCACTATGCATGCCCCAAATTAACAAGATACTCTACAAACTATCTGGTGTGGTGCTTCGTACCCATACGTAAGATTTCCCCCGTGATGGTTCATACACAGTCAATGCAGTAAGTAATGCGCCGGTGAGTGCGTGGCAAATGTAAGACCAATGTGTCAAGATTCACACAACATCCAATGTTCCCTGGGTAAGCATCCAGGCGCATTTAGCAAGGTACGACTTCAGTACAAGTCGTGTTCCAGCATAACCTAAATGAAGTAGGTAGTGCATGTGGCAATTCAAACCTGTAAATGAAATGCACTGCACACAAGTCTGTCCCTCGCTGTCTGTCCCTGTGAGCTGCTTCTTTCCCTGTCTTGGAACGCTACATGGCTAATACAACTGCCTCAATGGACCATGTTGGACCAGAGGATATGTGCCAATGCCCTTGCATGTGCCCCTGACAACTTTCCCATCAACTACCATTACTCCACCAACACATTTTAGCTGTACTGTGCGCTTCAACACCAATATCTGTCCAAGCTCATCGTCAGTGGTGCTACTTAGCATGCATGTGTAACTGTCCTGGTGGACGGTTTGCTGCGGTGTGGCCCCCTTGTGCTGCTCACCTTGCCTGGAGTTCCTTGAAACATGTCAGCTTCTGTATGATGTATGAGCGCAATGCCTGTGGCTCTGCCTGCGCACACATGTGAATGTCTGCACCACCGAACGTGGCCAGCTCACAGACATCCAATGGGCCATGTCTTCTGCTGGGAAAGGTGGTCTGGAGGCTCATCCCCTGCAGAAAGATCAGAAAACACATGAAATTGTTTTCATGTGAAAATGTTTTAAATGAAAATGCATGAAATTTCCCTGTGTGTGTCTCCTCAGGCATGTCATGAGTGGACCATGTCAGAGACGTAGATCAGAAATCACTCCATCAGTGCAACTTTTCCAGCCAAAGTGTGTCAGCCACTGTTTACAGCATGAATAGCATGAAGCACATGTACAGCAAAGATAAGAAACACACTACACAATGTATAGCAATTAATGCACACATGAATCATGAAACCACCCATCTAGCAAAGGAAGAACTGTGGTCAAAATCACCCCTATCATCCCCACTAGGGGTGTCAACACAAGTAGTACAGCAGCAGACATGCCACAGATATGACAGTCCAAAGCCCTTGTGTAATAGGCTGTTACACCGAACCATCCTTGCGAGCCCATGGATAAGGGAAGCAGGAGTGGCATATGTGAGTCAGGACCCCAAGCTGCAAACACATACACGAGACAAGCTTGAAGGGACCAGCTGGAACAGACAGCACCACAATGTCACATGAAAGTACAACAGACAAGCAATTGTAAACTATATTAACTAATTAAACTAACTATCAAATAGAAACTTAACTAACTAAACGAAAAGAAAAATAAAAAATGGCCACATACGACCCGGGGGAGGGGAGGCACCCAGGAGGGGGGAGGTACACGCTCAAACTTAGAAAAAGCAAACCTAAAGCACACCTTAACAAATGGTTCACGCCTCAACTAAGAGATTTACGACTCCTAAAAAGAAAAATTGAAAATTCCTGGAGATTATGTCCCTCTATAGAAAGCAAAACTATCCTCTATCTCCTCTCACTTTAAAAAAGAAGTGAACCTTGCCAAAAAGAACTCCTATAATGAACGTATCACTAACTCTAATTCTAGTATGAGAGAACTCTTCGCCATAATGAAAGAACTAGAATCACCAATGGTCACACCAGACTTAGCCACCAAGGATAAGACCTGGTGCACAGACATTCAAAATGCGCTAGCAAATAAAATCAATACACTTCAAACCAAAATACAACAAAAAAAAGATATGCTCAATCTCCAGCACCCCCCTAACACCTTTACACATAGCATCTCACCAGAGGCAAACAACAAATTTCACTTTTCAAAAACTTCCCCACTAGAAGTAGAAAAAATCATTCTTTCTCTCAAACCATCTAACTGCAAGGGCGATACCTGCCCAGCACAGTTAATAAAAGACGCTGCTAGAGACCTTTCACCATTTATTTCTAAATTAATCAATGCCTCCTTCACAACAGGCATTATCCCAGCCAACCTAAAACATTCCTGGGTGCTCCCACTTCTCAAAAAACAGACCTTAGACCCACTTACACCTACCAACTATCGCCCTATTACCACTGTGCCATTCCACCTCAAAATACTGGACAAAGCCGCCTATATTCAGATACAAAAACACCTTGACTTGTATAAGTTTCTAGGAGCAAGACAATCTGGTTTCCGTCCACTTCATGGAACTGAAGCCGCCTTGATTGATTTAAAGACTCAGGTCGACGAGCTGAGAGATGGAGGAGGAACAGCACTCCTGCTCCTACTTGATCCCTCAGCAGCATTCGACTTGGTCGATCACAAGGTACTTTGTAAACACCTGGATTCTGCTGCCCACTTCTCTCCTGAGGCCATCAAGTGGCTAGAATCTTTCCTAAGTGAAAGAACTATGAGAGTTTTTTCCCCTTCGGCCGCAGCTGACCCTACCCCGATATCATGTGGCGTTCCCCAGGGTTCCTGTGTCTCGCCTACCCTATACAATATCTTCACCAAACCCTTGTTCGACGATCTGGACCTTCTGGGTATCACCTACACTAACTATGCAGATGATACACAGATTCTCCTCCCGCTTTCTGGGGATCATAGGAAGGACTCGGAATTGGTGAACAGGGTATATCTCATTGTTCAAGCATGGATGGCCACACATGGCCTGTGCTTGAACGACGACAAGACCGAGTTAATAATCCTGGGAACACAGAAGAACACCAAAAAATTAATCCAGGAATTCTCTTCCTTCAATATTGATGGAAACCTCATTAGGGTCTCCAAGGAAGTAAAAACCCTCGGTTTCTACTTGGATTCTACACTATCATTCGATAAACAACTCACATCCTTGACTTCCACCACTGCCTACACTTGCAAACTAATAAGAGCAGGCAAGCCTTTCCTCTCTAACAACAGCTGCATGATCTTGACTAGAGCACTTATCCTCTCCAGGATCGACTACTGTAATGCCCTTTACAGTGGCGCCAACAAATCAACCATCCAGAAACTACAAACACACCAAAACAATGCTTTGCGAGCCGCACTGGGCATAAATAAAAGGGCACACATTTCCACCATCAGACGTCAACACAAATGGCTAACTACTAACCATAAAATTCAATTAAAAATGATCTCCTTGACACACAAAGCTCTTAACAACGCTGCCCCAAGCTACCTCACTAACAAAATACAAAAAAAACCTCCATCAGTCCAATGAGAGCTACTAACACTAACTGTCTGGTAGTACCTAGATTTAAACAAACCACGGTCGGTGGGAATAGTTTCCCTGTGAAGGCGGCCAAAACCTCGAATCTATTACCTAACAATATAAGAGCAGATCAGCCGTACCCACTATTCAGGCGGAATGCCATCCAATATCTTACCTCCAACGACCACTAGACACAGGTTTATAGTATTCTCTGACCCGACACTGGTCCCTCTCCTCTGACTTACGACATGCCTTACGACATGTCGACCCCTCCTCTGTCTTACGACATTATGCGTACCATCCTCTATGGAACTTATCGACCTGTACGACGATGATCCTTTATATTTGTATACTATTACTGTATCCTGTGTAATTTGTATAACCTGCATAATATCTATATTATCCATTACTGTAACTTGTATAATATGTATAACTTTCATTGTATCATGTATAATCTGTAACGATGTAAGTTTCGCATTATCCTACCTGCTGCGCCCTTCTACCTATGGGTCTGGAGCGCATTAGAAATAAAACAAACAAACAAACACATGCGATGATGTTGAGGGAAAAAAAAGCCTCTATGGGCTCAACGACTGCACAGCCCGACCTATGTGGGAGATACCTCGTCGTCCGAGTCTGGCTCTTCCTGGAAAGGATGACATGGCACAGGAGCCTGACCACGCCTAGCCGCAGCTTGCCCGTCGTCAGCAGCAAGTCGGACGGGTGAGCCTGGTTCTGTGCGGCGATGACACGTAGGTCTGCATGCAGAACCTCACGTGATATGCGTGCTTCCTGTTGCGCGCGGCGACCGCGTTGCTGGGCTTGACACCTGCGGGACCGAAGGACCGGGTGTCCTTGTTGTGTTGGCACCGCCCACGGCTGCACGACTACATGCCCCCGTCGATGTGATGGCCCAGGCACATCAGTGACTTGTGTGGAGGGTGACCCTGCGTCCCGATCCACCACAGGCAGAGGTTCCAAGACTGTCTGACCCCTCAGTGCAGGTGTCACGGACAGAGCAGTGCCCATATCAGAATCACTCAACCCTGACATATGGACCTGATGCACATCCAACTCGACATGGACGTCAGAGTGGTCATCAGGGCTGGACTCATTGCCAGCCAAAGACAAGATGGACTGTAGCACATGTGGGTTTTCGTGGCCTACCACCCCACGACCCCCACTTGTGCCGGGTTGCTGTAGTGATAACAACCCTGTACCTTGCATGACAACACCATCCTCTGGTTCCATTGCGTAATCAACTGAAAAGTAGAGAGAAAAAAGGTCACTACACATGTTAGAAGCACATAACACACACACACATATACATCACACAGACACCAAACACATGAAGCAGACATGTCACACACAAAAGAGAACCTGCCATGCATGCTCGGTCAAATTGACATTGCTTCTGTGATTAGGCATGTAGAAGGGTGTTATATCGCTCTGAAGTGGGTCGATGCAGTGCAGCACATTTGTACGTTACTCACTATCCACATGTACAAGTACTTCATGATGTGTATCAGAAAATGTGAAGGCAGTGCAAGGTCAACTTCAGCCATCACGTGCAATGTGCATGCAATGGGTAGCATGGCTACAAGCAAACCACCCCTCCACCCAAGTGCAAATGCAGGGATGCCTTGCATGGTATCAAAAGGATGACCATAGACCTGTGTATTGACAGACAGTGTTGACTAGCATCAATTGCATCATGTGCGTCAAGTGACAACACAGCAGATGATGATGGGACAGTAAGCAGGACACATGATGAAACCTCCGGAGTACACCCACGTGTGAAGAAGACACTACACCAGTTGGAGAGAGTCATTGGCCATGAAACAGGCTGAGGCCTGTGACCCACACAGACTGTCACACCCTAAACATGTGTGCGACGCAGGACTGAGCCACAGTGGCTGATGAAATGCCATGCAATGTAGGTCACCCTGGACACGTACTACAATGATCATCCAGTCAAGGACACATAGGGGCATGCACGGAATCCACATGGAGTATGAATGGACACTTATGTCCCTGTGGGGCATCTGACCTCTGCACAGTCCAAGTGAGACACCCTGCATCAAGTACAAAGGATGTACCCCACAGCATATGTCTGGCAGATTGGCTGTTGCAGGCCCACTGCCAGTCACCAGAGTCAAGTTGTAATTTGAGGCACGCTTAGCCTTAGCGCTGCGTTTGAGGTCATTCCAACGCTTTTTTTCACTCTTGCGCTGTGCGGACCTCATGGCTGAATGCACTCACATGTTCCGCAACTTGCTTCCAGTGGGTATCACGGTGGGCAGCGGTAGTCTGACAATTAGGCCCCACTAGCATGTCATGGCTGTGGTCCCGCACGTAGTCCACAAGGAAGTCCAGTTCCTGGTTGCAGAAAGGCTTCTTCCTCGACATGCAGGAGGTTGTGGGTGTGTGTGGGGTCTCAGCCTGTGCTGCAGGTGCAACCTTCCTCCTCTTGGATTGTGGCGCAGACCCTGGCTGGCAAATGCCGCCCTGATCAGTATGGCCAGTGGCACCGGTGGATTGAGCCAAGGGAGTAGCAGGTGGAGGGACGACCAAAGGCCTGACTTGCATCAGTGGCAGCTGGGTGCCCTCTAATGGACCCCGCGCAGCAACATCCGCTGTGGCAGGGTCATTGACCGTGACTGTACTGGTTGGCAGACTCACAACCGGTGTGTTGTTGGCTGCATCTGCGCCTGCACTTGTCAACACCCGGCTGGTCGGGGCAGCAGATGACATTACTGCCCCAGGGACACGTTTCTCGGTCAGGGCAGCCCTGCGTGCACCTACGGTTTGACTCCTGCCTTGTTGGAAATCTTCCAAGGACTCTTCAAGTGCCAACGCAGCCTGCGCTGGCAGACCCTGGCAGACCCTGAGCCTGGGTGGCGGTGCCAACACTTGCACCTGCAGCTACCACTACCCTTGGGCTTGTGGCAGTCGATGAAACGGACTGCCGGGTCGCACGGGCGCCAGTGCCAGATGCAGAAGCTGTATCTCCCCGAACCACAGGGGGTGGTGGCATGACTGCATCGACACATGGCACAGCATCGTGCACAAGTGGCACACCCCTGCCTCTTCCCCTTCTGCGGCCACCCTGGACACGCTGGAGTACCCCTACTCCCTGGTCACCCCGGCCACATCCCTGACCACACCCACCACAAGGAGTACGCCCAGCTGAGGCGCCCCTCACCTTTGGTGGCCTGCCAACCATCGCACAGATGGAGTCGTGCCGGCACAGATGGAGGAGTGCCAATGGGAGGTGTACACCACAATTGTCCTGGGCAATTGGGATGAAGGGGGTGGGATGCAATATGTTAACAGCACCCCTGCACCTGCAAGGCTGTATGTGACCCCAGTGATGTAGTGACTGGTCACGCAATGTTCAGGCACCCCAAAACTGCAGTAAAACCGTGCACGCAACCCCTGCAGCCTACGTGCATGGAATTAACCTCCCGCAGTACAAAGTGGCACCCGGAACACCAAAAAGGCGTACGCGTGGGACACGCAGGCTACTATGACCTCGGAAACGGGTTCGCAATACACAGGGGCACCCGCAGTGGGAAAAATAGCTTGCGCGACTCACCGTTAGACTAGCGCGATGATGAAAAACACGCGTAGCCAATACCCCTGCCAAAAGAAGAGATACGTCCTTGATCCGCTGTGAAGTTGTGATGGCACGCTAAACAACACAAAGTAGCAACACACACGTCGGTCTCCACGAAAGACACGTACAGCGAACTGCTGGCCCCGCTCACCTTTAACCCGTGCTGAGGGAAACGCCTGCGCGTGTCGCGTCACTTACGCGCGTAGGCCCTTTCCTTGGATTACACGCATTCACACAAGGACATGCAGTTTTTTCACGCGCTGAACCACTATGCACACGTCACGAGGGAAATGCCCGCGTGCGTAATGTCACAGACGCGCTTATGCGCTTAGGGCCTTTCCTCGGATTTCACGCTGATGTGCACTTTTTTCATGTGCCAAATCACTCTGTATCAAGCTGGGCATGCGAAAACCTACAGAAGACCATGCTCCTGCCCAAAAGGCCATTTTCCTGCCCCCAAGAGCCCTGAGCACGCTCCCACCTGCCATCTGCTGCTGGGTGCCTGCTGCCCACGTGCTCTGCTATTTGGTGCCTGCACATCAGCCATCTGCAGGGGTCCAGTTTCTATGTCCACCCCTGCTGCAACAGAAGACTCCCGACTGGGATACCATCGCTCCACTGTCATGATGCCCAGGACCGGGGAGCCAGTTCAAGCCCTGCGTCCCCGAAAGCGGACATCCAGTCCCCAAGGAAGGACCCAGCAACCCCGTATAGGGGCCCTTTGGACAGTGTCCTGGCGCCTATGGCGCCAGGCTCATAAAAGACATCAGTCCTGGCGCCATAGGCGCCAGGCTCATTATGGGAGTGCTTGGGTGCACTTACCTGATGCAGACCATGCTGCAGGATCCCGGCCTCCTTAAGGCCTGAAAGGAACTACTTTACATGTGGGACTAATTTACCATCCAGGCGTGGTCGGGGAAGGATACATACCTGATTGGAGGAAGGATACATACCTGGAACTTCTTCCAAGGCTATTTAAACCCCACCCGAACAGCCACACGAGCGTCACGTTGTTCTGCATCTAGCAGCTGGACGCTCACCGTGTCAGCTCCTGCATCCTGACTTCTGCCATGCCTGCCAGCATCCTGGATCACCTGCAAAGGAAGAGAAGAAGAGAACAGAAGAAGGAAAAGTCCTTACCTGCTAAATCCGCATCCCGGAGACATCTCGCCGACAAATCCTGAAAAGGAAGACTTTAATTTAAAAGCTCATCGCGTCGATCGCTGCAGCGCCGCATTCCACTCACCTTTACAGGGCGCCTCCATGTTCAGCAGCGATCATCCGGATTCGCAGTCACGCCCCAGCGCCTAGGGAGAAAAAGACCAGAACAAAAGGTGAGAGAGAGAAGGGAATAAGGAAAGCTAAATCTCCATGTTAAGACTTACCTGTTGATTCATTCCCTCTTCATTTCGGGTCCACGCCGCATCCTGGCATTTCCGGACCCCGTCCCCTAAGGGGAAAAAGAGACATCAGCGTTAATGAGCGAATGAAAAGACATTACCAAAAAACGCTCATTAAAGACTTACCTGATTTCTACAAGGATTTCACCTCTCATCTCGGGTCGGTGCCTGTTCCCCGGCATTCCGTACCCCAGCCCCTATGGGGAAAAAGACACTAGCATTAGTACATTAATGCATGAACACAAGGGGAACCTCTTATCAAAAAACTTACCTGGAAGCCAAGCAAGTTTGGTTCTCACCAATCCGAAAATCCAGTGAAGTAACTGGATACCAACGCGCCCCTGCATCAGAAGCAGGATGGAGAGCTCGTCCTTCCAGACCCTAAGGTGAGACGCTATGAGAAATCCCAGAAGGGTTTCGAGGAGGGTGAGAGGGGAAAGTGGGAGGCCGATTGCATTACCCTGCAGACAGTTAATCCCCTATTTTCGCCTACAGAAGGATAATTCTGCGAGCCAGGCAAGCCAGATTTGGGGGCCCGGTCCAGTCCGTCTTCCGAACCCTGTGCATCACCTTAGAAGAGGTCACAGCAGCACGAACCAGGCCAGCGCCTCCGTGGGAGTCAGGTGAGCGTAACATCCACAGCCTAGCCCCAGGACCCAGTTGCCCACCCACGCCTGCCTCGGGGGTCGCCATGTCGGGCCAAACACCATCCGAGACCACTGGCGACCCCCAGCCAGAGAGGCAGAGGGCCACCAGCTTCAGTGCGAAGGAAGTTGGTGTCCTGGTGGCGCATGCCCTGGTGCATTATGATGCCCTCTTCACACAATCGCGCGCCGACGAGGAAGGACGGAGGAGGATCTGGACGGACATCGCGGGTGCCATCAACGCGGAGGGGGTGGCACCCCGAGACCTGAAATATGTCCAGAACCGCTGGGAGGACTACAAGTTCAGGACCCTCAGGAAGGCCCGGCACCTCTTAGAGGCAGAGGATGCAGTGGGGCGCCGGGGCCAGTTTACCAACCAGCAGATGTGGGTCCTGGAGCACATTCGCCCAGTGCTTCTCCACCAGATCCTCAGGATGCAGGCCTGTCTGGAGTCGAGCGGTAAGTGGCCATGCATTGCTGTGTGAAACAGGGCATGTTGCAGTAGTCAGCTACTTGCCTGTATGTGTAACATAGGCCATGTATGGATGTGTGTGAGCCGGGACATCATGGTATGTTATGTTATGTTATGTTAGCAGCACTTCTAAAGCGCACGTACACCCGGAGGCATCTTGGCGCTGAGGTGGCAGGCAGAAAGGAATGAAGCTAGAAAAGCAGGGTTTTTAATCCTCGCCGAAAAGCAAGATGATTGGTAGTGTTGCGTAGTGCATGTGAGACCAGTAATGCGTGAACCACATGGATGGTGCATGTGTTCCAACGAGACATGGGGAGCTGCATGCGGAATGCACACATGAATGCAAGCCAGTCCCTATTCTTGGACATGGGTGGGGGGTGAGAGATGGGTGCTGCTCCCATGTACGTGTAAGGTGTGCATGTCTGTGTGTCTGAGAAGCGTGTGTGTGACTTTGAAACGCCATGGATGCATGACACATGTCCGTGGCGATGTGTAGATTCACTCATGCAGTCTGGTCACCATTGTATCCACTGTGTCTGTGATGTACGAACCATGATGCATGACCCTCGGTGATGTGTGTGCATGGGGTCAATATGAGCCATGATGCATGTGAGTTTGACGGCAACATTTATGTCCATGGAGGGCCTTGTACATGGATACGGATGTTGATTGCACGTGTCGGGCCTGTTCCTGCATGTGTGTTGCGTGCTTGACCCATGTGTTCTGGAGGGACAGGATGGAAGTGACGTTTGACAGTGCCACTCATGTGTTATTGCTTCCTGTCTAGGGGACTATTGTACAGTGCCTTGATGCTTGAGTTCTATGTTTCCCTCTACGCAGCGTCGAGTGTAGAAGAGGGCGGAGACGGCGCTGTGGAGCGAAGTGCAGGGATGCCTCCACCAGGCGGTGCCGCAAGGCCCAGCCACCCTCCCAGGAATTGCCATCATCTGGGAGCGAGGGGACTGGTGCCGCGTCTGCCACTACGGCTGTAGCGGAAGGGCCAGGTGAGCCCCCACAGGGGCTTGCAATGGCGGAAGACGGTGCAGAGACATCCAGGTTGGTGGTTTCCACAGAGGAGGAGGAGCCTGCTACTGAGCCGCACATGGGGCCTGCTGGGGGTAGTACCACTGGTGCAAGTGGTGCAGTCCAGGGCCAGGGTCAGGAGGCAGCACAGGTCATTGCGGAGGGACCTGTGCATGTCGCTGTCCCTGTGACTGCACCACCATGCACTAGCAGGGATGTCCCGTCCCAGGCCTGTCCGCAGGAAGGGGGGAGGCCCACGTCATCTGGCTCTCCACTACCTGCGGACGAGGGGTCCCATGACCATATGGGCTCCGTCCTGATTGGTGTCACGTTGCGCACGCGTGACATTTGTGATGACGTGCGTGCTTCCTGGGGTGAGCATGCATGCCATCACAAAGAGCTGCGTGGCAACGTGGCACTGTTGGGAGGGGCCCTGGTCGGTCGGTTCCTACATGTGTCGCGCACTCTGGCGGACCTCTGCTCCTCTGTGGAGACTATGCGCCAGTCGTTCTCACTGCCGTCTTCCGGCCCAGATTCCACCAGGGCCCCCTGTGGACCTGGCCCGACCAATACAGCCAGCTTGGTGGAGATCCCATCCCTGCCACAGTCGGGAGTCGGCGGTCCAGCAGGGGTGAACACGCCAACAACTGGAGACTACCATATGGAGGATGTGCAGGCATCACCTGACAGGGCACATGGACAGCAGCAGCAGCAGGCTCTAGGTGGGAGCCATGATGGCTCGGGGCCATCAACATCAGAGGGGCAGGCATCGGCCAGAGGGCAGGAGAACCCTGGAATGGGTGTGTCTTCCGTGTGGCTACGGTTGGGCCAGCGTATAGATGTGGAGCGGCAACGGGCGGAAGAGGCACGGCTCACAATGGTCAGGGCGGACAACTCCATGCGGAGGGCACTGAGGCAGGCCGAGTGCCATGAGGCTATTCGCAGGGAGTTGGAGTCCAACATGGCATCGTCCCCTCGAACCCTTGGGCCATGGAAGAGGACCGCCTCCAGGACATTGAGCAGGAGTTCGATGATGCGCTGGCCCGGGTCATCGGAAAGTGAGCCGTCGGACTAGCCTGCCGCTATTGTAAATAGTTTTTAGTGTTAGTTTTCATTTTCGTTTTCATTTCTTTTGGGGTGATTGGACTATGCCCCACACTTTTGTATATAGTTATTTCTTAGGTAGTTTCTTAGATAGGTTTCAGTTCTTTTGTTGGGCTCATGGACCCTTTCAAAATTGCTTGTACATAGTTGGACATTGGATTTATGTGTACATTTTCTTTGGATTTCAACATGGAGCAATGGAATTTGATTTTTACGTTACCTTTGGATTTGTTTTGGTGGACAGAGAATTTGGACCTTTTTTCTTTAGGATTTATTTGGATTGCATTTACATTTCATTTTTCATATTTTTGGAAATGCATTTCATTTCATGTTTGTATTTTTTTTTGGGTTTCATTTCATTACATTGATTTTGTTAATAATACATTTTGATATTTTAATTCCATTTGTGGGATTCGCTCATTGGGTTCATGCCTGTCAAAATGTGGTTTTACACAATCTATGGCAAACACTGTGTGTGTGTGACAGACATGTGTTGATGTACATGGTTGACTTTTGATTTGTGTCCTGACATAGGCATGTCTGTGTGGGGTGGATTGGTGAAATCATTGCATGTCAAGACTGGGGTGGTGTGCTGTGGTATTCTGGTGCACATGAGGGCCATGATTGTGCAGCTTCCTTTTGTGTTGCAGGGGGACATGAGTCGGGGCCTGCTGGCAGGTGCCCCTCAATGCTGGGTTGATGGGGGTGCTGGGGGACATGAGTCGGGGCCTGCTGGCAGGTGCCCCTCACTGCTGGGTGGATGGGGCTGCTGGGGGACATGAGTCGGGGCCTGCTGGCAGGTGCCCCTCAATGCTGGGTGGATGGGGGTGCTGGGGGACATGAGTCGGGGCCTGCTGGCAGGTGCCCCTCACTGCTGGGTGGATGGGGTTGCTGGGGGACATGAGTCGGGGCCTGCTGGCAGGTGCCCCTCAATGCTGGGTGGATGGGGGTGCTGGGGAAATGAGTCGGGGCCTGCTGGCAGGTGCCCCTCACTGCTGTGTGGATGGGGGTGCTGGGGGACATGAGTCGGGGCCTGCTGCCAGGTGCCCCTCAATGCTGGGTGGATGGGGGTGCTGGGGGACATGAGTCGAGGCCTGATGGAAGGTGCCCCTCAATGCTGGGTGGATGGGGGTGCTGGGGGACATGAGTCGGGGCCTGCTGGCAGGTGCCCCTCAATGCTGGGTGGATGGGGGTGCTGGGGGACATGAGTCAGTGCTCACTTGTGTGTGGTGACATGTGGGCTGGCTGGGGGCTTCGCCAGGGTGGATGGGCTGCCTGTGGGGCATGGCCAGGGGTGCAGTGTGTACCCCTGTGTTGGGGTCTGCCTGCAGGCCCTGGGGAGGGGGGAGAGGGCACACCTGGGAGGACACACACTGCCAATTTGTTGGGGCACCCCCAAAATATACGTACCCCGCTCGCACAGGGCCAATCGCGTGTGAAACTTCCTGCGCACCCCAGAAATACACGTACCCCGCTCGCACATGGCCAATCGCGTGTGAAACTTCCAGCGCACCCCAGAAATACACGTACCCCGCTCGTACAGGGCTAATCGCATGTAAAACTTCCTGCGCACCCCAGAAATACACGTACCCCACTCGCACAGGCCGTATTGCGTGTAAAACTTCCTGCGCACCGCAGAAATACACGTACCCCGCTCTCACAGGGCCAATCGTGTATAAAACTTCCCGCGCACCCCAGAAATACATGTACCCCGCTCGCACAGGCCCAATCGCGTGTAAAACTTCCCGCGCACCCCAGAAATACACATACCCCGCTCGCACAGGCCCAACCGCATGTAAAACTTCCCACACACCCCAGAAATACACGTACCCCACTCGCACAGGGCCAATCGCGTGTGAGACTTTTCGTGCACCCCTGTAATACACGTACCCCGCTCGCACAGGCCCAATCGTGTGTAAAACTTCCCGCACACCCCCGTAATACATGTAGCCACCCGCACAGGCCCAATCGCGTGTAAAACTTCCCGCGCACCCCAGAAATACACGTACCCCGCTCGCACAGGGCCAATCACGTGTAAAACTTCCCACGCACCCCAGAAATACACGTACCCCACTCGCACAGGCCCAATCGCATGTAAAACTTCCTGCGCACCCCCGAAATAAACGTACACCGCTCGCACAGGGCCAATTCCGTGTAACATTTCCCATGCAGCGGGGTATGTGTATTCGGAGGGGTGCGCAGGGATTTTTACGGACGTTTTCATGGTTGGGGGGATGTATGCTGGTCCACTGGGCTGTGCGCCATGTACGGGATTTGTGCACTGTTCATAGCGCACGGGGAGTGGTTGGGGGCGTAACTGGCGCTGCTGCAGGGTCGCTGCGCTACTCTGCGCCACGGCTGGTTATGGATGTTGAAATCCATGAACACGCTGTGCGCGGAAATTGATTTTGCACCACATGGCTGGCGCAGACTGCCGCACGCGTACACTGTGCGCCAGCCGCGTGCACCACTTGTGCGCTGATTTCTATGAATTTCCCCCTCAATGACTTAATTTGAGTTGTAAACACGCTACTGGTGTAGTAAAAGTGTCAACCAGGTCTGCCTTGAGACACTCGATTTATAAGCACTATGCATGCCATTCATTGAAGTCCTGTTAAAAACAAGTATTGGCAAACCCAACAGCTTTGTTTTGTGTATACGTATTAGGCATTTGCCAGGTGCTGCTATGAGATGCACAGGTACTCCCACCATTGTGCACCTGCTACCATCAATGGCCAGATAATACCACCACATCTGTGTCTGTCAAGTTCCTTTCCCATGCCTACTCAAAAGCCCAAACTGTTGGCATTGCCAATGCTTATTTTTGTGTGTTTCAAATGTGCATGCAGGCATGGATGCACAAAACATATGCTCTTTTTAGTTTCTAAATGATGATGTAAACAAGAGAAAGAAAGAAAGAGCGCAAAATGTTTTCTGTCCTCATGACTTGGCCACACACCATGAAGTGTGGTCTGTGATGTCATCATTGTGGTCATAGTCTGCGCAACAGGGGGCGCGAAGTTAAGGTGGCTTTGGCTGAATTTCCAGGGATTTGTTGCATTAAGTTCTCACTTTAACGTCCCTGCAACTTAAGTTTTTTCCTTTGATATAGATATGTATATGGGTGATAGGGCACTCTGTCAGAATTATAACCAGAACTAGTTTAATAGCTTGGGGCTCTCACCTTTTTAGGTGATTCTAAGCTTGTGTTAGAGAATGGCATCACATTAAAGGAGGCTGAATCTCTGCAAAGTGACAAGTTCCAATAGGCTTCCCCCTAATCTTGGCTCTGGTTCTGACCGAATGTTTTAATGAAGTGTTTAGTGGCTCATCAGACCTTCCATTTTGGTCAAGGGCCAGCATTCAGTGAATCTCAAAGGCAGGAAACGAGATGGCAATGGGCAAAGAACCATTTCATTCTAAATAGTGATGTGACACTACATGCTTGAGTGTTGGAAAACATACTAAAAGGGTTTGTATGCAAAGTGATTCAATGGGATAAACAGAGATTCATGGTGGGAGATCAGATGATTCACCTCATACATATAATGATAAGGTCCATCGTTGCTACTGCAATCAGGCCACCTTTGCCAATCACCCTAATTGATACCCAAAAGGCATTTGATGTCATACCATGGTCATCACTGTAGGCCTTTATAGGTATATTATGCTTTGGCAGTCAGTATATTCACATTATTCAAGCTCTATATCAATCAGAAAATGCCAGGATGCTCATATATAACATCTTTACCCCTGCAGTAAAAACCCCAAGGGGAACATGACGGGGCTGCCTTTTATCTCCAGAATTGTTTAATGTCTATATTGATGCCCAGCGAAAGCACTTAAACTACGCACATCATCCCACCTTTTTGTTTTAGGAACTGGAATATAAAATGATCACTGTATGCAGATTTCCTCATTTTATTTACCTCGGATTTTGAGTAAGTTAAGTTAGCAGTATTCAGTGTAATTGAGGAATATTGCTTAATGCGTGGGTATCACTGCAATGCCAACACGACTAACGTTTTGTCTTGCAATAGTCAAGCCCCACTTCTCCAGTTGTAAGGAGTGAGGAGTAAGAGTCATGCACAATACAAGGCCATTTTTGTCACAAATAAAATTTGACAATTGAGAGTAACCTGACGTTGCCAAAATGGAATTAATTAATGTAATCAAACTTCTAGTGCTTCCTAACTTTCATTTTTTATTTGACTCCTTAACTCTACATTCTTTGTATATTGTTTAAGATTGCAGATCTACTTGTTCTATTTGGCTAAAAAGACAAGATATTTTAGTTGGGAAAATATACAAAATCTATTAGAATTGGGGACTCCAGATATTAGACACCCTTCATCGCCACATAGCTGAAAAGAATGCAATTTGTGCTTACCCATAAGGATAATATTTCAAACATTCGTCATATGTATAATGCTTTTGTGCAAAGTATTGCCATCTTGCAAGGGTGTAGAAGCCATGGTTTTCATGATTTCTATTTTTTAAAAAAATGATGTGGGTAATTCTCTCTCAGAGCGGGTAGTCTGCTAATCCTACTGCCCTCTCCACTAAACTCATTGCCAAAAGCATAGTACCCACTTGTGCCCAGCAGGATCAATATACTGCCCCTGCTTGCCAAGGCGCAGAGCAGGTTCGGAGCACAGGTACCATCTTGACAGCTGCAGTGACATCCCAAGTTACCACAGCAGAGCGACTGCATTGAAGATGTGCACTTTGTCCCAAAACGCTATCGTTTACCATTCTGGTGACACGTTAGACTTTAAATATATGCCACATCAGAGTTAGGGTATGGTGGATGGTACTTCTCATATTGATTTCAACTTTATCCAGTTGATATTACACATGTGTCAGCACTGTGACTCAGCCCAGGTGTGGAAAGGTGTGTATTCCCACCCTGCCAGGCTGCCCTTAATGCTGCCAGTAAGACTGTAGCCTTGGAGGTTGACTCTCTTTGCTCCTTTGTGAGGGCAGGTAACACCCTCCCTAGAAAGAGAGCCACTTCACAGGAAGCTGTCCCCGGAATACCCATTAACAAAAGGAGTAGCGTCACATCAGGGAGCTGCATATCAACAGGCGATACGTTTGGTCTATTACCCTGATAATTACAAGGAGAAACACACTGCAACGTTATGCATTCTTGGCTCCAGGTCCTTTCCTCTACAGGCTCTGCCTGAGTGTGTGCTGGCCGATAGTAGCATCTACAGACCAGGAATGTGGACAAGGAGCCCGGAGCTCGAAGCCTTGCAGACTGGGCCAGGACCGGGATTGACTCGCGCCCGCAGAGAGGAACAGAGTGGATCAAGAACGGCTGATGGCGGATTCAGCAACCCCAGCTGCAGAGCTGCAGAACTGCTAGGGGGACACTGGTGCAGTGACCAGCGAGCAGACTGGTGAGACTTAGTACTGTGTGAATCCTAGAATAAATGCTCTATTTTGGCTGAACTGTAGGCGTTGACATTTTTCTTCTCCTTGTCTTGCCGGCGGAAGCAGAGAGGGAAAGTCAACAAATAAAGAAGGAAAAACAGAGCCGGTGCTGTGTTTTTGCTGCGGCTGCCTTGCTACTATCTGCCTGCATTTTGCTTAGAATGCTCAAAGGGGGCCTGCCGGTTGCTCTCAGTTGGGGTGTGGATGTTACTATGGAGCCAAACAGCCGAGCGGGTGCCAGGAACCGACATCAGACCAAACTTGACTCCTCCGAAATGGACCAGGCAGTCTCCTGCCCCTCTTTCAATAACACAACACCCCAGAGTGCTTAATCCCCACAGAGAACATTAAAAAGCCAATGAGGCCCTGATACCAAAGTCATGCCTGTTGCCACTCTGAGTAGGGTGAATAGCCAGCAAGGCCCTCGACTGGAAGGGGTCTCCTGGAATGAACCAGATAATACTAGTGAAATAGAGAACGGAGACTACAGCAAGCAAGATGACCCCATAACTGTTGAGGAAAATATTAACCTAACACAGCCGCTCGGTCTTTCAAAAAATGCAGATCTTGCAGTGAAATTGGCTGCTGACCTTTGAAAAAATAAACGCTCATAGACGCCTGAGTATCTGACTCATTAAAGAGAGACTCAATGTCCTAATTGAGGATTCTGACCCTCCGAAAAAGGCAATTTTGACAGAGCAGGAAGAACCTACGGATGGGGAAAATTCCCAGCCTAGTCCTGGCTTGGATTTATCAGCTGTAGGGGAAATCTCTTCGGAAAATCCATTGACAAACCCCAGCATGGGACCTGAAAGTCATCAAAACTTTGAGGCAACTCTTCTCGCAGATGATAGTTTGGGAGAGGATGATTGCTTCCAGGACATTCAGGGTAATGACAGCACTTCATCATTGACGAACTCTAGCTCGCTACACAGTTACATTGAATCAAGAGATGATCAGCGCAATAGGGGTGGCATTTCCAAGGAGGAGATAGCTAACATACAAAACACAGTGATGGCCTCCTTGACCATCTCTTTATCCCTGTTCTGTAAGCTCTATGAGTCTATGCACTCAGAGATTCAAGAGCAAGTAAATATAATGCACACTTGGCAGCAGAAACTGATGAATCTGGACAAATTTGCAAGAAAACTGGAACAATGACTGGATACTGAAGCGGAGACCTCAGATCAATGGCAGAGAAGGTTGTGTAATTTGGCCAGGAGTGAAACTGCGAATAAGGCTGTGCTAATGGAAGCCATCATTGAAGATGGGAAATGGATGAGGGACCATTAGAAAGCTAAGGAACAAGACACTGCAAAGGTATATCCAGCCCCTTGTGTCAACCCTATGGCAGAGTTGGATGCAGGCTTAACTGGAGCTAACAAGCAAGAAAAGCCCACGATCGATTTGACTAAATTACCTACGCCTGAACCCCATAAGAAAATTGCATTCTCGATCTTTAAACCAGCCTCTTCATATGTAGCCACAAATGAAGGAGCTCGTGGACAGAAAAGGAAAAGCTATGTCCTACAAGAAAGGAAATCCAAAAATATGAAATTAGTCCCTAAAAAACAGATGATTGGATCTAGAGCTTTCCTTCGGAACATACAAGTCCCTGTTCGGACAGAGTCATTTGATAACATCAAAAGACCACATAAGGAACTGAGTCTGCATAAGTCTGTGACTCCCAAAGAGCCTGTCGCTACATTGGATCTAAATCAGAGTCATTCCTCTAACTTAGAGGAAACCACGCCTCTATCAGACAGATGACTCAGCGATCACCTGGAAATAATGGAGAGCGAAGAAGATGACAAATGGAATAACCTGAGTGAGTCTGATTGGAGGGAAATTGAGAAGCAAGAAGCTTTAATATCGCAGAAAAGGAGTAAGAAAAATAGAGCGAACAGCTCCAAGCTCTCTATCGCAGACCCTGTTTTCCAAACAATAGAGGAAAAAAGAAAACTTGCCGCTCAAAAAAGTGGTTTGGTTTCATCGAGGAAAAATACAAAGGGGGAGGAGATATCTGTCTCGACAGAAACCGAAAGACCTAGAGCCAAAACAACGGAAGGGAGACAATCAGTTGGAATTACCAACAGCCCTAAGGGAAATCACCTACAGAAAGAGCACCAAAACTCACTTAAAAATCCCAAGGAGTAGCCAAATTTACTCTTGACCAGAATTATAGCGGTCCAAAAAATCCTACTATTAAATAGGAGCAATTTGATGAAGCTTCTGCAGTGTGTTCCAGCGTTAAGATTCATATCCACAGAAGATATAAGAGTAGTGGAATTTCCATCTGAGGAGCGAGAGACCGCATAATTCTTCATTTAGAAGCGCTGATGGAACAGAGTGAAAGGCTGCCCTTCTTGGGAAATGACCTTAGTGATTACAAGTGGAGGCATCCTCATAATCAACCTAAGAAGCAGCCTCCTCACTGGTATTAACCTAAGAAACAGGCTCCCCTACCATTCCCTCTTAAATCTGCAAAACAACAAACAAGAAAATATGATGTAAATCCAGCCAGGTTTACAAAAGTATTGCAAAATAAAGACCTGAACCTCCTTGGAAATCTCACCGTCAGAAATGAAGGTTGTAGAAATGTTGGGAAAGCTAGTGCCATTCCATTGGGATGTGAAGCATTGGGGCAGATGGACTGGAGCTGGCTTGCGGGCACCCTGGCAAAGTCGAACGATAAATATATTCCAGTAAACAAGAATTGAGACTTCACTAAGAGTGGGATCCTGGAACACATGTGGATTTGAATTTCTATTTACAGACGAGGGGATGATTCTTGGGGGTTATGACATTACATGCCTCCAAGAGACATGGTTAAGGGATAAGCCGGCATGTGAAGGCTATGAGACCTATTTAAAACCGGCTCTGAAGGGGATACAGGGTAGACCCTTCTCTGGCCTGCTTACCCTTATCAAAGTGGATTGTGGCTTTAAGATCTGTCATCACCTCTCACCTAATCCATATAACAAAATACTGGACATTGAAAGGTCTCATCAAATGGGAACCTCCAAACCCCTGTTGATAAATGTGTATCATGGCATAAAGGGACCTCTAGCAAAAATATGGTTGGGATTAATCATGGAGAAAGTGGATCAATCATTAATAGACAGGGTTAACCTGGATATTCTCATCTGTGGAGACTTTAATTTTCACTTTCTGTCTAAAGAGGGGTGGCCTCTACAGTGGGAGAAACTTGAGGGTTTCGCACGGAGATGGATGAAGGAGGCAAATATACGGGAATTGAGATTATTGAATGGGCAAACTATGGGCGACTGCCTGGGTGCTCCCACCTGGAGCAATGGTACCCAGGTTGCATGTATAGATTTTTGCTTTGTGTCATCTACTCTGTGGGGTAGGATCTCTAGCTTTGAGCTAGTGCACCTACCCCAGAGTGACCATGACCTGCTATCCCTTACTATTGATATTCCTGCAGCTACTATAAACATAAACGTATGCACCCCATTGAGATAAATGAAGGTTTTAATCGCATAAAAATCCCAATAGGGAAAATTCCCCTCCTGGCCCCCTGGCTAGAACAAGTCTTTGCGAGGGACGATAAATTGATGGATTATGATTGGGTTTTGAGAGGCTTTACGCAAAAGGTGGGAAAAGGCGGGTAAACTAATCTTGTACCCAAACACACCTATAATAACGGGCTAATAAAAGCCTGATGTATATACAGGGCGCAGAGGTGGCAACTAATATGCTGAAATATAGCTTCCTCGGAAGTGCTACTCAAAAAACATAAGAAAGCCTATATAAATTGGGTGAAAGCACATAAATCAATATTCATCCAAAAGAATGCTGAAAAAAGTTGCTCGGAGTTTCTCATCCGGATTAGGACCCTCGAGGATTGTCTTTTGAATTTGATGAGGCTGAAGCCAGGTCTATGATTATGAAACTCAGTTCATCTAGAGTGGCAGGACCTGACGGTATCTCCAACTCCACGATGAAGACGAATCCTGATGCCTGGGCGAAATTTGCTGTGTCCCTATTTAAACAGGTGATGAGAAATAGATGTGTGCCAGAATCATGGCGGGAAGCCTGGGTTGTGCCAGTGTTCAAGAAGGGTGATAGGGAAGATCCTAAGACTATCGCCCTATCGCCCTCTTGGATTCACTAGGCAAACTTTTTGCATCAGTGGTTCTTCGTGACCTTAGGGCATGGGCTACTGAAAATGGGATACTTGATCCCAGGAAAACAGGGTTTGTCAAGGGGGTGGGGACCTCTATATATCTTTATACCAGAGAAATAATTGGTTGAACCTTTGTTGGGAGATTTGACTTATAAGAGCACTCCACTAGCGAGGTGAAGACTGATTGTCAAAGGAAGAGGCGCGCTCTGTTCCATACCCACTCCCAGGACACATTGGGAATGACTCTTTCTGCTTAATGAAGACCTGCATCTTTGCCGGCCCCAATGCTGCTCAGGACCTCATTGTGGGGAAGGACTCCTGACTGTTTGGGCTTGCCTTTCTTGCTGGGAGCACAAGAACAAGTACTGAACTTGTCTCTGAAAGCCAAGAAAGACCTGATCCCTGCTTTTCATCAAATTGAACTGGTCATACTATCTTTGAACCAGGTTCACTGCATCTCTAACTCCAGGACCAGCCGGTGCTGCCTTTCGCACTCGATCCAACCTTCTAACCACCATGCTTTCAATCTCAAACTAGCTTAATTGTGTATCATGTTCTCACAGAGCCCGTCACCAACCTGGCTCAAATCGACTGCTCATCACCGGACCAGACTTGAACCACTGGAGTGTCACACATCGACACACACCATCCATTACTGAACGACTAACCTGGCTCGACAAGCTACATATCAGAGCAACAGGATACTGACTTTGAATTAATGCTGACATTCATCTCAAACCTCTGGAGGCATCAGCAGTTGCCAAGCCTCAAACCAGCTTGACCTCAAACAGATTTTGGTAGGTGCTCCAAACTGTATTGCTGAATGTCACCTTTAAACCGCTCTGAGGTATTGCATCTGAGCTACTCCATGCCCTCTTGATGCTTGGGCCAACACATTCCCTCGAACTCGAACTGTGCTTGATCTGCTTTCACCACTCCTCGAAGCCTGGCTTAATGCCATCAAGAAAGTACTATTGACCCATAATTTCCCCCTTGGTCCGTTTTGGGACTTAGAGACTGGTTAGGTCACTTGTGCACATTTTTCACCTAAAGACATGTATTTTTCAAAGAACATTGTGCTTGTTGAATTGCCTTTCACCCCCGTATTCTTGCCCAGAGTGCTGAATTCTCTTTCTCTCTCTTGCATCTTCTCTGTTCTTTCCAAAGGGGTGCATTTTTTAATGGGTTTTCTATTTAATTTTCTTTCAGATGGTGTGTTTAATTAAAGTATATATAATTTTATAGAACCTTGAGTGGGCAGTCCCTTTATTTTGGATTGTTGTACTACTCTACGTTGTTTGGGTTGCTATTAGGTCACATTAAAACCCCTCTTCAGAGTATGGCCTTCCCTCGTACACATTACTGGAAAAAGGCATAGGGGGTATATTTCTTAACTGTGCCTGTTTTATCTTTATGCTTGGGATCACTGTTGGTTTGTAGACGTGTGAGTGATGAGGAGGTGATTCCATTGCTACTGACCCTGGCTCCTGCAGAGCCGATGTCATTTTTGTCAAATTTGGTTTCTATGACAGTTTTGGTGGCCACTGTTGGTTTTTCAAGAGAGGTAGACTCAAGATGTTAGAGATAGAGTGTTATGATTGGTCTGAACTGATTCCGTTATTGATCAACTCTCTTAATGGACTATTCTGTTGTATTGATCTTCCTGGTCTTCTATGTGTTTATGTGGAAGCTGTATTACGTCGGGCGACATTATTTTATTTGGCATTCAGTTTATGTTTGTTTATATTTGAAGCTCTACAACTGATTATCTTTTGTACCCAGTGTTCCCTAGTTCTTGATCTTCCTGATTGGTTTGTGTCTGTTTTGGATCCTGATTTAAGACTGCCTTGTGCTTTGCATTTCTATTTCCTTTCTGGATTTGGTGTTTTTGCATTCCTCAGCAATTACATCCTCCCTTCCTTCCCTCAGCTATCCCATTCACCCTTCCATCCTGAACCACTTTCATATCCATTTTGGATTTGAACTGAATTGTCTTTGTCCTTAGGCTGGTGAGGGCATCTTCATGTCACTCGGTTTCCAAACTTGGGCCCTCTAGAACTTCCTTCCAGTTTCCATCTTCCTGCCAGCAGGTTTGTGATCTTGGACCCTCCGTTCATCCACCTTCCATCCACATATTATCAAGTTCCAGACTGGATACCCCACTCAACACCAGCCACACCCCCAAGGGCTCCTGCTCGGAATCCTTTTGCTTCAAACTTGCAAAGGGCCTGGGTGATACCGCTTGTTTAACCAATGACTTTATCTTTTCCTTTGAAGCCTGGTGGAGTGAACCAGTGGTATGGCCAACCTCTTCCTCTTCACCTTCCACCCTGATTTGCTGAGATATCTCTGGAGGGGTGTGAAGGGTTAATCTCAGTGGTCATCCATGACACCTGACATTCTGTTCCCCTTTGTCATGGCCAAGATGATTGTACATTAAGCAAATATGAACACCCACATCTTTTACCTTTCATTGACTGCACTACACCTCGAGGAAACCTCTGAAAAAGGGAATAATTCCACAGAAATTGCGTGGAGAGTTTCTGCTATCAATATGTTCCCTGTCTGTTTCGAACATTTATGGGGTCAAGTGAATATTTTCTTGCATGAAGGCCTCGGTTAACCAATTAAGGAGTGTCCTTCCTTAATACATTTTGGCACAGGACTAATGAGGGGAATGTTCTGTCAGAAATAAGATTATTCTTTTTGTCATGCTGATTGCTCGGTACATGATTTGCAAATAATTAATGTCCACTACTCGTTTTTGATTAATGGGTATTTGAATTAGCCTTGGAAAGAGGAATTAGGGGAGCTATGAATGTTGATGTTTGAAATTATTTGGCACGATATATGGTGCAAAATGTGTGAAATCTCTTCTTTAGAGCACTATCTTGTAGGTTGTTTTTCTGCACTTTTGTGGGTCAAAACTTCACAGGGCAGTGCTTGTTTGAATAGGCAAGAGGGGATGATGAGGCTGCAAAGGAAAAACGAATGTACTAAAGAAATGCTTGCTGACATCATAAGGACTTCAACAATTTTGCAATGTTGCATTTTAACATGCATATTAATAACATGTGTTTTTTTCTTGTTTTCTTCATTGCGTGACAATGCACCGCATAGTATTGTTTTCTTTCTTTTCCTCTTAAAGTTCTCAATGTTTCGCACAAAATCTAACACCTTGTGGTGGGCCTTTTTGCTTGCTTATTGGCTGGTGTGGACAATGAGGAGAAAAGGCAATAGAAAAAAATGAAGGTCGGACAAGACATAATTTCTGAGTGGGTCCCTGCTTCCATCATTCCCACTCAATCCTACTCAGCTTCTGAATACCTCGCCTGTAGGCTGGTGGTCTCCCCCACTTTCTCTCCATCACCACTATCTACAGACCCCCTGGCCATAGCTTCCTCTTCCTCTCTGAATGGGCAGACCTTACCTCATCTCTTTCAACCTCTTCTTCCAAACGTATCCTCCTTTGTGATTTCAACATCCACCTTGACTCTCCTGAATCATCTACCTCTCAGTTCCGGGTCCTCTGTGACTCCCTCTCTCTCACTATTCTTCCTTCCGGCCCGACTCACTCTGCTGGCCACACTCTTGATGCCGCATCGCTGGTGACATCCCTATCTCTAATCCGATCACCACACCCCTCTCCTGGTCTGACCACTCTCTTCTTTCCTCCTAGTTGGGGCCCCTTGCCCCTCTATCTGAGCCACCATCTGCACTGCCAGCCTTCTTCACCACCATTCAACCTATGAAGCCAGTGTCAGTTTCTGCCGTCACCTTTATCCACTCCCACCTCCGCTCCTGACTCTCCCTCTGACTCTGTCCTTGCTAAACTCCATCTTGCCATCTTCAACACTCTCGACATCCTTGCCCCTGCCATGAGGATCTGTCTAAAATCTGCCACCAAGAACAACAGCTGGTACGACTCTGATATAGCATCTCTAAAACCTAAGTGCAGAGTTGCTGAATGGAAGTGGCAGACCTTGGGCTCATACTCAGATAAAGTGGCCTGCCGCCTGCTCCAAAATCAATATCGCTTCTCTAAATCGCTCAAAAAAGTGGGCCCACATCCAAGCCTGCATCACTGGAGCCTCTAACAACACGGACAAACTTTTTTCAATATATGCAAGGAACTTGCTAATCCACTTTCAATCTCCACCTCTCCCCTTCCTTCCCATGCCTCTGCACTGCCTTGTCCTCCCACTTCACATCTGGAACTCAGGACATCCTGTCCTCACTCTCCTCCACCCCATCTTCTCTCCCACTCCCCTTCCTCCCTTGGCCCCCCTCCCCCTACTCCCTAAACTCTCCTCCCTCCTGCCCATAACACTGGATGAGGTCTCTGAAGTGGTCCGCTCTATGAAGGGCTCCTCCAAACAGGTGCTCCCCTGCTCCACCAGATCCATTAAGGAAAACATCTCCGCTCTTGCCACGGCCCTTGCAGAAGTCTACAACCACTCCTTTGCCTCTGGCTCTTTTCCTCTATCCCTAAAACACTCCCTTGAGCACCATCTCTTAAAAAAGCAATTCTGCTGACCTCTCCTGCCTGGCTAACTGTCACCCAATCTCTATTACCCCCTTTCTGGGTAAACTATTGGAAACGTTTGCCATCCCCCAACTGACCCTCCACCCTGATCTTGTTGGCTGCCTTCATGACTACCAATCTGGATTCTGGGCATCCAGAGGCATGGAAACTGCTCTCCTGAACACCTGTGAAACCATGCTTGCAAATCTCAACTTCAACTCTCCTGCTGTTCTCATTCTCCTCAATCTTTCCTCTGCCTTTGACACAGTCAACCATTCCATCCTCATTAAACGACTCTGTGACACCCTCGTCATCATTGACGGGGCACTGGACTGGCTAACCTCTTTCCTCCCTAACCGCCCTTTCCAGTTGCAATTGGGCCTTTTCTCCTCCTCCACCACCCTCTCTACCTGTGGTGTTCCCCAGGGCTTTATTCTATTGCCCTGGCTCTTCAATATCTCACACTTCTTGCTCATCTGATCTCCTCCTTCTATCCTCATTTCCAGTGTTATGCCAATGTCACACAGCTTTACTTCAGACTTGCCTCTACTTCCCCCTCTTCCTCCTCTCGCATCCCTGACTGTCTGTCTGCCATTCAGGCATGGTGCTCAGTGAACGATCTCTGTCTCAATGTCAGTAAGACAGAGATCCTCCTCATCGGAACACCTGTGCCATCTTTTCCTTCTACCCTTTGGCCACCCTCCTTGGTTTCTTTACCCCCACAATCCTAGGAGGACAAAAACCCTGGCATCATCTTCAACTTCGCTCTGTCCTCACCCCCTCACATCATGGACCTTACGAAAAAGTCTCACTTCCAGCTCCACATCTTTAGAGGCACTCGTCCTTTTCTCACCTTTCCCCAGAAGCTCAATGTCTCCGGAATTCTGGTCCTTTCCAGGCTGGACTATTGCAATAGCCCCTTTCTCAATCTCCCTCTCTTCTCTCTTTGCCCCCTCCCTGCTAATCCAGGATATGACTGCAAGACTTATGCTTGGCCTCAAGCCCAGGGACTGTATCTCTCCAGCCCTAAAATCTCCCCACTGGCTGCAAGGTTCAAGTTGAAGACCTTTGCATCATCCACAAGGTCTTCTGGGGCCTGGGACCATGCTATCTCCATCTCCCCCCCACTAAATATTCCCCTGCTAGAGCCCTACGCTCCTCTAACTCCAACTTTCTGACTGTCAAACCAGGGGCGCCTCCAAGGGGTGGCCAAGGGGGGCCATGGCCACCCTTATAAAAATGCTGGCCCCTCATCGGCCACCCTGCAAAAAGCAAAAAATAAATACTTTTTTTTTCTCGCACTGAACTGTGCATGGACAGTAATAATATACCCAGTTCAGTGCAAATAAAAAGTATTTTTTGTGTGCTTTTTTCTTGCCACGGGCCCGGCACGCAATGGATTGGACTGGAGAGTCAGAGAGCCTCAGTGGCCCTGCCCACCATTGATGATCCAGTGCCAGTGGATTTCTGCTTGGCTCGCACTGGCTCAGGCTGTGTTCCATCCATGCGCTGGCAGTGCGCAGGGCACTGGATCTTGCATGAATACTCTCTCCAAGCAAGATTACGAACTGGTTTTCAAATCAGGATTTATTTTACAGAACCCTTAACAGCCGTTGGGACATGGTATGTATTACTGCGATTGTAGATGAGCTGTGCCAAACAGTAACACCGTGGAAGTTTGCAGAGAAGCAAACGCTTCATAGCAGCGATAGAAAACTATACGAACCACCTTACTACCTGCAGGTATAGGGTAATGAGCTTCTCCATGTCCCTAACTTCAATGCTACCACTGACTGCTTCAAAGGAATAACAATGTGTAGTTTGGCTTTATAAAGAAGAATGCCCACACTTATCCAGCACCCTGCATTTTCATACCTCTGCCACTTACACTGCCTATATAACACACAGCGGGAGTGTGTTATCCCCTATGCCGCTCCCAGCCTATTCTCTAGGGGTAGCAATAGCAGAGGAGTGAGTGGATTTTTGTATGGGCAATATATAGGTATATTAAAGGAGCCTGTTATTAATATGTTGCATGAACCAAGTCAATTGACTATTTTACCAGAGTGGACATGGAGAAATGACACATGTAATTGATGTAGACTGTAGATTTGTATATGAACAGCACACCTTTTGAGGGATTCCTCTTGACACGTGCAGAAACTCCAGAGGAGGGGGGGCAAGAGGTCCCCTATGGCTTCCCTAAACGTGTTCAGCCAACTCGCCTCAGAGATCCGATTGCAACCTGCAGCCATTGGTTTAAATCCCAACAGGGCCAGACAAGCGCGCTCCAATGTCCATAAAATGAGTACCTGAGCCGGGTTATTATATCCTTCACAGAGCGTTTTCCAATGGGGTTTTTCTATTATAAAACGCTTCTATGAATTAGGCCCTTAGAATACAGAGAGGGTGAAATTCGGAGCCAAATACTACATAAATGACCCATGGGGGCTACAAACTTCTCCCATGTGTCCGTGAGTGTTCACACTTTAAGGATTACATGTGATATAAAGTTTCGAGGAGAGCCATGCCATCGGCCAGTTCTGATGTCATAAACAAACACTACACTACAGCCGTACAGTTTTCGAATCCCATTTAGAAGCTTAGAATAGGATCTGCCAGTTCCGGCGCTATTACTAGCAGCAGGCATCACTGCTGTTATGCCCAGCCGGCAAGAACATGTCTCATTTCTCACCTCGGAGAGCAGTGTATTTACTTAAACAAATACAATGCTCTCTGAGGTGAGAAAACAGGCATTGGAGTGAAGGGTAGAGGCGGAGGACAAAAGCCTGCTAGCCCATCAGTAGGTCTCCCTCCACTCTCATGTTGCACCTAAAGGCTTAACTGCTGGCTCAGCTTTTACATGGCTCATGCTTTCAATAATTACCATTAACAAAAAAAAGGTTTGTGTGCATTCAGGGATTGTATGTATGTATGCATGCATGTATGAATGTATGCGTGCATGCATGCAAGGGAGTGTGTAAATAGTTGTAGGTTTGTATGCTAGGCGTGTCTGCAAGTGCACACCTATGAATGAATGCAGTGTGACTGTGTGAATGGTGTGACTGAGCGTGTTAATGAGCGCACAGTCTAAATGTTTTGGGTGCTCGTGTGAATGACCGATCAGCTGTTTGGGTGCATGTGTCTGAATGTCTCATTATCTCTGTATCTGGGGAGGGGCATTGGAAAATGAAATTTTTTTGACAAGAGCATGGCATGTTTTATTGCAGTTTTTGGGCAAAGGAAAGCCAATTTGAGTGTTTTAATGTGATGATGGGGTTGGAGTGGGGGTGGGGAGAATACTGCAGTGGGGCTGGCCTGGCTGGGTCTTACTGTGGCATGGAATGTTGTACTTGCATTAAGGTCAAAGGCAACATGATGAGTGTTCTTACATGGGGAGCACATGTTTCCTTATTTTGACTTGGGTCTTTATTTTACTGGTGTTTAAGGTCAAAGGCAGCATACATATCCTTACATGGGGGGAATATAACATGATGTGTGCAACATAAGTGTTCTTATATGGGGGGATTTGTGTGATGATATGTGTCAAGCTCACCTGATTCCCACGGAGGCGCAGGTCTGGCTTCGAGTGCTGATGCTTCTTCAATGGTGAAGTGCAGGACTCTGATGATGGACAGGAAGGGCCCCTCTACTCTGGCTTTTCTGGCTCGCAGGAAAATTCCCCTGTGCGTGAAAAGGGAGTATTACCTACTGACGGAATAATGCTCAAGCCTCCCACTCCCTTCCAACCCTCCTCGATACCCTTCCACGATTCCCCGTGAAGTCTCACCTTAGGGTCTGGAAGGATGAGTTCTCCATCCTGCTTCTGATGCAGGGGCGCGTTGAAACCCAGTTACTTCACTGGATTGAGGTTTGATGGGAGTTCAAAATAAGCTTGACTATTCAGGTGAGGCGCTGTAAGAGTTCTGTTGCAAGTTCAAAAGTTCAAGCTTAATAATAATGTTCATAGTCTTATTGCAGCAAGCGCTAATGCTTATGTCTTTTTCCCCTTAGGGGCCGGGGTTCGGAATGCCGGAGATATGGCGCCAACCCGAAGTGTAAGTTCCGGATGAGCGTTCAGGTAATGTCTTTGCATTCGCTCATTCAATGTCTTTGTCTTTTTTCCCCATTGGGGCCGGGGTCCGGAATGCCAGGAAGCGGCAGGACCCGAAATGAAATGGGAATGACCCAACAGGTAAGTCTTAGAAGGAAAATGAGCTTTTCCTATTTCCCTTCCTTCTCTCACCTTGTTTTCTTGTCTTTTCTCTCTAGGCTCTGGGAAGTGGGTGCGGATCCGGATGATCGCTGCTGAAGATGGAGGCGCCCAGGAAAGGTGAGTGAAATGCAGCGCTGCAGCGATCGAAGCGAAATGCTTTTAAAGTGATGTCTTCCCTTTCAGGATCGACCGTGTGATGTCTCTGTGATGCAGCTTTAGCAGGTAAGGTCTTCTTTCTCTCCAATTCTCTCTTATCTCCCTTTGCAGGCGACCCAGGATGCTGACAGGCGTGGCTGAGGTCCAGATGCAGGAGCTGACACGGTGAGCGTCCAGCTGCGAGGAGCAGAACAACGCAAAGCGTGAGTTGCTTATCGGGCGTGGTTTAAATAGCTTTGGAAGAAGTTCCAGGCATGTATCCTTCCACCGATCAGGTATGTATCCTTCCCCGACCACACCCAGGTGGAAAGTAGTCCCACAGGTAAAGTAGTTCCATTCAGGCCTCAAGAGGGCCTGGATGTAGCAGCATGGTCTGCATCAGGTAAGTGCACATTAAAACACTTGAACACATGTCTAGCTTTATGAGCCTGGCACCTAAGGCGCCAGGACAGGGGTCCAACATGAGCCTGGCGCCTAAGACGCCAGGACTGTGTCCAAAGGGCCCCAGCTTGGGCCCGCTGGCACTTCCCTGGGGGGAATGATGCCTGCCTCTGGGGTTGCTGGGTCGGACCTGGCTCCTTGGAGGTAGGCATCATGACAGTACCCCCTCTCAAGGCCCCTCCCAAGGTTGTTCCCTCCGGGGGTTTTGGCTTGTTCGGAAATCTGCGTTGGAACCTTTGTATTAATCGAGGTGCGTGAACATGGTTACTAGGCTCCCACGATCTCTCCTGAGGTCCATATCCCTTCCAGTCAACAAGATAGAAGAGTTTTGACTTTAACACCTTGGAGTCTAAAATGTCTTTAACTTCGAATTCTAATTCCCCTTCAATTTGAACTGGGTCTGGAGGCTTGGACAGTCGGGTCCCTGGTTGTACTGGCTTTAAAAGTGATGCATAAAAAACTGGATGAATACGCATGTTAGACGGTAAATCCAGTTTAAAGGCCACGGGATTGATTATAGCCTTGATGGGATAAGGTCCTATGAATCTGGGATTGAAGGTTCGCGGGCCCTTGAGGGGTAAATGTTTCGTTGCTAGCCATACCTGGTCTCCTACTTGGTAAGGAGGAGTTTTACTTCGGTGCAAATCAGCATTTTCTTTATACTTTTTCTTGGCTTGCTGTAAATGAGTTGCAGCTTCTTTGAAGGCTCGGGTTATTGTGGAATGCAGATGATTTACTGCGGGCATTTCCAAGGTCAGAGGTGGATCTAGGTCAGAGGTCCGAGGATGGTGACCATACAAAGTATAAAAAGGAGTTTGTCCGGTTCCAGAATGCACTGAATTGTTGTATGCATATTCTGCGATCCAAAGGATGTCTTTCCAATTTAACTCGGATTGGTGTAACATGCACCGAAGATATTGCTCGAGAGTCTGATTGGTTCTCTCGGTTTGTCCGTCGGTCTGGGGGTGGTGGCTGGTGGATAACCGCACATATATTTGTGCTAGTTGGCAACATTTCTTCCAAAAATGGGAGATAAATTGACTTCCACGATCCGAGACTAATATGGAAGGAAAACCATGTATGCGAACTATATTCTCCAGAAATTCCTTGGCCAAGGTGGAAGCTGAAGGCAAACCTTTTAAAGGGATAAAGTGGGCCATTTTGGAGAATAGATCCACAATTACAAGGATAGTGTTGTAACCAGCACAAGGAGGCAAGTCAGTTATAAAGTCCATTGACAAGGTGTGCCATGGTGCCGGTGGAATATCCAAGGGTTGAAGTAGGCCGGCTGGCCTTTTCTTTTGACCCTTGTTTTGGGCGCAAATTCCGCAAGACAATACGAAAGACTTTATGTCTTTTCTCCAAGAAGGCCACCAGAAGTGGCGTTTGATTTTTTCCTCCGTTTTAGCGATACAAGGGTGTCCTTCCATTAATGATTCATGATGATGGGTAATAACAAGTTCTTGCAATTCTTTACTTGGCAGAAACAACCGCTCCTGGAAGTAGGGTAAATCATCCTTAACGGTGTAATGAGGACCCTTTTGACTCCATTCCAGTAAGGCTGAAGAGTCTAGAAGTTGTTTTACTTGCGTTTGGATATCCTCAATAGTTTGCAATGAAGTTAGGCCTAAGATTCTTTGTTCAGGTATGATTGGCACAGGTTCTAAACTCGAATTGGGTTCTTCCATGCCAATCCGGGATAAGGCGTCCACTTTACCATTCTTGCAGCCAGGGCGATAGGTAATTACGAAATCGAATTCCGCAAAGAATAGAGCCCATCGGAGTTGTCGTGAAGATTGAGCCTTGGCCGTCTTTAAATATTGTAAATTTCTGTGGTCCGTAATTACGGTGATGGTGTGTCTTGCCCCGAGAAGGTAGTGACGCAAAGCCTTGAAAGCAGATTTAATAGCCAGTAACTCCTTGTCGGTAATTGCGTAGTTGATTTCAGGAGGAGAACATTTCCTGGACCAAAAGGCCACAGGGTGTAGTTGGTTAGTTTCTGGGTCTCTTTGCGGCAGGACAGCTCCCATGGCCGAACTGGATGCGTCGGTTTCCACAATGTAAGGGAGATCTGGGTGCGGGTGCTTCAATACAGGTATAGAGGTGAATTTGGTTTTCAGGTCCTGAAAGGCTTGTTCGGCCTCAAGAGTCCATTCAACGCAGTTGTTTTTCTTTAAGAGAGCTGTGGTGGGTTGGACTGTTCGGGAAAATTCCGGAATGAATCTTCGATAGAAATTGGCGAAGCCGAGCATGCTCTGAACTCCCTTCACCGAGCTAGGAGATGGCCATTTGAGGATGGTGTCCACCTTTCGCGAGTCCATTCGGACTCCTTGAGGTATCAGGATGAATCCGAGAAACTCAACTTCTGTGGTAAGGAAAATTCATTTTTCCAGCTTTGCAAATAGTCTGTGCTGGCGCAATTTCTCAAGAACTGCCCTAACATGTTTTCTGTGATCGGATTCTGAAGAAGAGTACACCAGGATGTCGTCAATATAAACAATGACACAGACATCGATAAGTTCCCGAAGAACATCATTCATAAAGTACTGAAAGGCGGCAGGTGCATTGCACAAACCGAAGGGCATCACCTGATATTCGAAGAGCCCAAATTTGGTGCGGAATGCAGTCTTCCATTCGTCGCCTTCTTTTATACGCACCAGGTGATAAGCTCCTCGGAGATCTAACTTGGTGTACACACAAGCGTCTTTCACCTGGTCGATAAGCTCAGGGATCAGGGGCAGAGGATAACGATTCTTAATCGTTATGTGATTTAGGGCGCGATAGTCTATACATGTTCTAAGGTCGCCCTCTTTTTTCGGCACGAAGAACAGAGCTGAGGAGACAGGAGACTTGGACGGGCGAATAAAACCATTGGCTAGGTACTGATCTAAATACTGACGCAAATGCAGGTTCTCAGGTTCCGTAAGAGCATAAATCCTACTACAAGGTAGTTGAGCATTGGGTACCAGATCGATTTGGCAATCATAAGATCGATGGGGAGGTAACGTGTTAGCCTGTTCCTTCTGAAAAACGTCTTGGAATTCTTGGTATTCTGATGGTAGCTGTACAGGGGTGGAAGTTGCTGAGGTTAGACCCATAACTGGATTTCTTGGATAACAAGTTGGTTGACAATCAGGAAAACTTATCTTCTTTGCTTGCCAGTCGATTCTGGGATTATGTGTTTCTAACCAAGGAATTCCAAGAATTACTTGAAATTGTGGGGCCTTGATCACATCAAACACGATTGCTTCCCGATGTCCATCCTGACCCACCAGTGTCATTTCAACAGTGGAATGCGTTACAGGCCCTGAGGCTATTTCGGTTCCATCTACTGTAGTAATGACATCGTGGGTTACTTTCGGGCGGAGAGGGAGCTTAATCCTGGAAGCCAATTCACGGTCTATGTAGTTTCCAATAGCTCCACTGTCGATGTATGCTTTTACAGCATGCAACTGCTGAGGCTGTTTTGGGTCCACGAGCACCATTGGCATGACAAAATGCGAGGTCAAAGAGTTTGTTTTCAAGCTCGGCAAGCAGACCCCTACGCTTGTCGGGCTAGGTCGTTTCCCGAATCAGGTGTCAATAAATCGTTATCAGTGGCTCCAACCACCTTCTTAGGTGGTTTAACCGGACAATTTCGAAGAAAGTGACCGGAAGTTCCGCAATACAGACACAGTTGCATTTGCCGCCTTCTCTCTCGTTCCTTCTGCGTTAATGGTCCTTTAACACCGCCGATTTGCATAGGTTCGGATACGTCGGTACTCTTGGAGTTAGCGTGGGTTTTGATCGGTACTCGGGTTTCGTACCTGAACCGATCTGCTTTTCTATTCTGAAGTCTGTGATCAAGTTGAACCACCAAGTCTATGTAGTCTGCGCAGACCTGGGGTGGATCCACTATCTGAGCTAGAACATCCTTAAGCTCTCTGCGCAGGCCTCGTTGAAACAATGTGATCCTTTTGTTTTCTGGCCATCCAGTTTCCACAACCAGTCTATTAAAGGTGGCAACGTAGGACAGGAGATCCTGATTGCCTTGTCGTAAGGATAGCAGTTCGTTATCAAGGGCCTGTCCTTGAGAGTGTCGAGCAAATAATCTTTCCATGCTGGCCTGGAAGCCCTGAAAATCCTGGAGAATGGGATCATCCTGATTTACCAATGGAATAGACCAATCGGCAGCACTGCCACTGAGGTAAGATAGTATAAAGGCTACCTTGGTCTGGTCGTTAGGGAAGGCCCCGGGTCTGCATAGAAAGTGTAAACGACATTGGTTCATAAAGACGGCATATATCTTGGGATCCCCCGCAAAACGTTCAGGCGGGGCCAAAGGCATATGTCCAGGTAGATTGATTTGTACCGGGTTATTCAAACCCATTGATGTGGAAGTACCTCCGGAATTAGGTAAAGGAGTGTGCCCTGCCTGGGCCTGCAATAACCTTTTGGCCAGGTCATCAGTTCTTTCCTTGGATAGGATCAGTTCTCTTTTGAGAGCGTTAGTCTCCTGGTGGGCTGAGTGCACTTCTGCCCGTAATTCCCCCAAAAGCTGGGCCAGCTGATCTGTCTCGGAAGTCTCCATAGCGCCCGGCTGGGAAATTGTGGGTAGGCTTCGCGTTCTGTCACGCTCACCTGATTCCCACGGAGGCGCAGGTCTGGCTTCGAGTGCTGATGCTTCTTCAATGGTGAAGCGCAGGACTCTGATGATGGACAGGAATGGCCCCTCTACTCTGGCTTTTCTGGCTCGCAGGAAAATTCCCCTGTGCGTGAAAAGGGAGTATTACCTACTGACGGAATAATGCTCAAGCCTCCCACTCCCTTCCAACCCTCCTCGATACCCTTCCACGATTCCCCGTGAAGTCTCACCTTAGGGTCTGGAAGGATGAGTTCTCCATCCTGCTTCTGATGCACGGGCGCGTTGAAACCCAGTTACTTCACTGGATTGAGGTTTGATGGGAATTCAAAATAAGCTTGACTATTCAGGTGAGGCGCTGTAAGAGTTCTGTTGCAAGTTCAAAAGTTCAAGCTTAATAATAATGTTCATAGTCTTATTGCAGCAAGCGCTAATGCTTATGTCTTTTTCCCCTTAGGGGCCGGGCTTCGGAATGCCGGAGATATGGCGCCGACCCGAAGTGTAAGTTCCGGATGGGCGTTCAGGTAATGTCTTTGCATTCGCTCATTCAATGACTTTGTCTTTTTTCCCCATTGGGGCCGGGGTCCGGAATGCCAGGAAGCGGCAGGACTCGAAATGAAATGGGAATGACCCAACAAGTAAGTCTTAGAAGGAAACTGAGCTTTTCCTATTTCCCTTCCTTCTCTCACCTTGTTTTCTCGTCTTTTCTCTCTAGGCTCTGGGAAGTGGGTGCGGATCCGGATGATCGCTGCTGAAGATGGAGGCGCCCAGGAAAGGTGAGTGAAATGCAGCGCTGCAGCGATCGAAGCGAAATGCTTTTAAAATGATGTCTTCCCTTTCAGGATCGTCGGTGTGATGTCTCCGTGATGCAGCTTTAGCAGGTAAGGTCTTCTTTCTCTCCAATTCTCTCTTATCTCCCTTTGCAGGCAACCCAGGATGCTGACAGGCGTGGCTGAAATCCAGATGCAGGAGCTGACACGGTGAGCGTCCAGCTGCGAGGAGCAGAACAACGCGAAGCGTGAGTTGCTGATCGGGCGTGGTTTAAATAGCTTTGGAAGAAGTTCCAGGCATGTATCCTTCCACCGATCAGGTATGTATCCTTCCCCGACCACACCCAGGGGGAAAGTAGTCCCACAGGTAAAGTAGTTCCATTCAGGCCTCAAGAGGGCCTGGATGTAGCAGCATGGTCTGCATCAGGTAAGTGCACATTAAAACACTTGAACACATGTCTAGCTTGGGCCCGCTGGCACTTCCCTGGGGGGAATGATGCCTGCCTCTGGGGTTGCTGGGTTGGACCTGGCTCCTTGGAGGTAGGCATCATGACAATATGCTATTTATATAGCGCTTTCGCCAAAGCGATGTACAGAGAACATATTTACATCAAATGTATCACCCAGCCGAAGTTTGCACTCATTTAATGAGCTTTATTTATTTATTGCATTTATTGACATCGCCCAAATCTGTACGTATCACGGCGGTGGTACAACTTGGTGAGCAGGGAAAACAGTACAGTACAGAGTAAGAGAGAGGTGACAAGGTGCAAAAGCAACATAATAGTACGAGGTCCGCAGAGGAGAGTAGAGATCACGGTGGTCATTTTGAAGTATGAAAGACCGGTGGCCTTGCCAGGATTTGAACCTGCGAATCACACTCGGATTAAAAAAGCATGTGCCCAACCCGCTGAGCTATCTTACCGGCTAGCCAGCAAGAGCATGTTTTCTTTCTGTGGCATTGCAGTTTATTACTGGTGTTAAGGCCAAAGGCAACGTAAGTATTTTTACATTGGGGTGAGGGCATTCGGCTGCCTGCAAGGCTATGTTCTTTTACTGTGGCATGACATTTTTTACTGCCGTTAGGGAGCAAATACAACATGATGAGTGTTCTTATATGTGGAGTGGGGGATTTGTGTAGCCAGCAAGGATATAGTTTCTTATTGTGGCATGGCTTTTTTTCACTGGCATTAAGGCAACGCCAACAGGAGTATGTTCTTACATGGGGATACTGGCATGTATTGGGAGAGCTAGCATAAACATGCTTTGTTATTTGTATCGTTACTGGCATTATTGACAAAGCAAACATGACTATTTTCCTATGTGTGAATAGTGGCATATAATGGTGCAACAGAATGGACACGTGTGATCACAATCAATATGAAAATGCTTTTTTTACACTTGCAGAGTACTGGCATATAGCGGGCAAAGGCATTATGAAAATGTGTTCGAAAATGCTCCATTGCATTGTTGGTGGCTTGGCATCTAATGTACTTTTTATGTCTTACTGTGTGGCTTTTTACCTAATTTATCACAAAGTGTACTGTAAAATGCATTATTTTAACCCATTAGTTAAAACCTTTTCTCAAGGGGACAAACCCCCTTGATTGGTTCGCCCTCCCTCACTACTCTCTGTCACTCCTATGCATATGGCTGGGGGCAGAACAAGTGACCTTCCTTCTCTGGGCTTTTCTTAGTGTGGGCCCTACTACATTAGCTCCAGGCGCCACTTGTTACAGAATAATGGCTACACTTCTGGTGAGTTGGGGTGAAAGATGTATCTAATGGGCCATAGGAAGGCATGATATCTACACAGCCTCATGGGCTTGGGGAGGGGGTGGTAGGACGAGGGGGGTTCAGTAGCGCAATAGGTTTAATATCCTGTCTCACTAACAGTTTTCAAAACTGCCATCCAGCCCTGCCAAAATGTTGAGGCTGGATCCGCCCCTGTGGGCCACCCCACGATTTCCTGTGGCCTCCTCAGGCCACCCCTATGAAAAATGTCTGGGGGCGCCACTGTGTCAAACATTTTTCTAAGCAGAGAGTGGGGGGCAGATCTCTTTCCACGGCTGGTGGCTTTCTTTAGAACAGCCTCCCTGCCCCTCTCAGATTTAAGCTGGTCCTCCTCAAATTCCAGAAACTGCTCAAAACCATGCTCTTCTCTACCTCTTTCTCTCTTTACCTTCCTTGCTAACCACCCCAATGCCGCTGTGACCGGTGGCCTGACCCTAATGAAACCCACAGGCTCTCAGGCCCTTCCTCCCAGTCATTACCAGCACCCCACTCCACTGCATTGCCCTGTGGGCGCTTGACCGGTGGTTCCACATACCACCCCTGAGAGCTGCCTGTAGCACTTAGTCATAGGTCCTCCTCCTGGATCCCTTCGCACTTCCTGCTTGGGCTCGATGGCACTTGTCCACACCTCTGTTCCCCCTTTCCATATTCTTTCCCCTTTTCTCTTCCCATTTATCCTTGTGGCACTTTAAAACACAATTCTGTTGCACAAAGCGCCATACAAATGATCAATACATTAATTAAATTAAATTAAATTCAGAAATCGTCTGTTCTTCACAACACTTGGCAAATCCAAAGGACTCCTTTCAGGTCTTCTCTCTGCACTTCATCTTCACACATTCATCCCCTCATCGTCCATACATCTCTTCTAGTAGCCTCCTTGTTTCCACAAAACCTTTGTGAATGTTTACCTTCCTCTGGATTCAGCATCTATGATGGTAAAGGCTTTCCTCAAGTAATCAAAAATGCCTTGAACCTTATCAAAGGCAAACCCCCCAACCTTATAACTCCTGGACTGCAACAATATTATTCCTTTCACTAATCCCTGTCGTCTGGTCTGACCACCCTTGTATCCTCTTTCCAATGTATCATATCAAATCACCACCCATTAGCACACTTGTAATTCAATTGTTGCCACCAGATCCCTTAATACATTTAATTGGACTAGACAAATAAATCGTAACCTCCATGGCAAACACCCCGATTCTTTCAGAACTCTATTCTATCTAAACCAAGTCAAACATTACATCACAGTGCAGACACAAGTTGCCCCACTCCCTAAGAAAATAATGTAATCATTGAACCTAACCTTGTCCAGTTAAAGTGTGATCCTACTGTGATGGAATTACCACTATTCTGCAGAGAACATGCATGAGTAGTGGTGGTTAAACTCCTACTCAGCCTCACACTACTACAAAACCAGCTGTGAACTCAATCATAAAGGTGAAAAAGGCACAACATGAACTCTACATCTCCTTCGTTTGCTTTGGGTAGCATGGGCTGAAGTCAGACAATAATAATAATGATAATAATAATAATAATAATAATAATAATAATAATAATAATAATAATAACAATAATAATACTATCTCTTCATTAGGGGTGTGAGCCAGCCAGTAAGCATCCAAAACAATGATAGGACTGGTACCGAAATAAAAGAAATATCCAATCCCAATTTTATAAAAAAATACAAGACTTTAATCAAACTGAAAGGACAGACAAACTAATAAAAACAACTCACCCGTGTAATGAAATACACAGTATATGCAGACTTTAAGTTGAAAGGGTGTTGTATGTTGTCTTGTAATAATGTGTTTCTTTTCAAGTTTTGTTTGCTTACTTTTAGGTTCAACTGGTGTGCATGCTCATAACTGTTGGACATTCCTTTAGTGCTTACCTTCAGATGTTGGTTGTAAGTTCTAGGTTCTGTAAATGTATAAATAAAAGGACATCCATACTTTCTGAGGGACTGCTGTTTAGGAATGTCCACCGGGAGGAAGGACTCTTAAAAGAAGATCACCAATAAAGGACCTGCATGCAACTGATGTCCAGTGGACGAGGTGTATGAAAAGAAGTAATGGAACTATGTTCCCTGCTGGCCTGCACCCACCCCCCACAACCCCCATCACCAAGCCCCCTCCCACACACAATACAAACCCCCAAGCACATGCACCTGCTGTTTAAGGGAACGTTCAATGCCATGCACTGAAACTGCAAGTTTCAAATAGGTCCTACACTTTTATTTAATGGTTTCTTTTTTAAAATAAAAGTACAGGAACAGTAAATCTTAATTTAAAAAAGTAGAGGAGCACCGCTCCCAACCGCTCCTTCTCACTTCGACCAATGCTGATGTCGTGTTTGGTCTTCTACTTCACAATGTTGGAAATGAGCTGGCCGAGGCCTTTTGTCTTGTGGTGGTATTAGTGGTCTCTGGCATCCCCTGCCCCACAGCACGTTGTGGTGTAGTACTGTTGGGTATTTTTGTGGAGATTTGGGGCCTGACGGTATTTTCTTACCGCCAAAAAATAATTTAGCAACAATCACTCCTTGTATTCAGATTGGGCCATGTACAACAATAATACAGTGGACATGCATTATTTCAGCACACAGACATGCGTGGTTGGTATGCGTGGTTGGTGGTATTTTGGTGAGCATAATTCCCTTGTTTTATTTGTGGCCCCAATATCCAGAACCCCTTATTTTTGTTTAGTTTTTTCGTGTAATCACTAGAGAGAGCTCAGGCTTGCATTTCAGGAACACCACATTTTCATTTTTAGTGTGCCACCATGGGCAATTTCTCTCTGTCTTATCTACGGCAGCGAGCTATCATGTGGTATTTTCACTATCTCATATACGGTAGTGAACTATGTCACGGGCCTCCCTTTCTGCCGACTCATAGACCTCCGGCAGACTACAACACACACAGTTAGTTATAATTGCTCATACTGAATTACATTGTGCACACGGCTGCAGCTAAATCTTATGTTTAGCTACCTTGAAAATGACAATTGCACTGTCTAAACATCTCCCCACATCATCAGCACTGTATTGGTAAATATAAAACACTCCACCCGTCTGCTTTCAGATATTTTTGTGTATTATAAAAGTTGCATTTAAACACGATCTCACTCTTTACAGAAATAAATGAAATAGCACAGTAACAGCATTTTCTGTGATACACTGAAAAGAGAGTGGCGGAGACAAGAACTCAATTTGCAACATTAAACACGTGAGTAAAGCACAGGAATCTCCTTTCCTACAATGACTGAATATTCTCGTACACACTCAGCCCCCACACCTCAGCGAGATAATTACCAGGCTTATTCAGCATGTAACTTCTTTGGCTGTTCGCCTTCTAGAGGAGTTCACCCAGCAAGGACAAGCATCTGCCATCACTCGAACTTGGGCTTGTTGACTGGAAAAGCCAGTCTCTGCAACCAATTTGAATCTGCTTTAGGAATCAGGCCTCCCCAGCTGTCAACCCCATCCTTCTTCGAGCTGTGTCAAGATGTCTCTCCCTTTCTTCCCCCAGATTCTGCAGCAAAGCAATAGTCACAGCCTCCAACATGATGCTTGATGTGACGTGCTCCAATCAGAATCAATCATGTTCTATCCTCCTACTTTTAACAATGGTTCTTCTTGTACAGTTGCAACTGTAACAAGCTGATTTCCTGCTTATTCGAAGTCTTTGCTTCCTGCAGTTACTGGGGACAGAGCACAGGAAGGCAAAGAAAAAAAAAAAACTTGAATGTGTGTTTAAAACTGATTTTCAGAGTGTGCCTCTTTTTACAGTGAAGACACATTCTTTTATTAATGACTTATAATTATTAGTCTTGTTAGTGATATTAGTTTGTTAATTACCAAATGTGTCTCTTGCAACATAGGCATTTCAGGTGAGAAATGGTGTGCATTTTGAAGGTACAGATGTGTGCTTTTAACTGTGAAAAATGTATTTGCATTTTATATGTAAAAATCGTTTTTGACTGAATAACCTGCCCTTACTTATATGTCCATGTTACATTGGCAACACATAGCTTGAAACAACTGCATCATACCAATGCACCAAACCCATGCAGTGGCGCTGCACTTAAAAAAAAAACATGCTATACATTGATCCTGTGGAGTGGTGCTGTACTCTGTGCTCCCAAGACACGCTAAACACTCCTACAGTACCTTGCAAGGGGGAAAGGAAGATGGACAGTTTCATCCCTAGCTCCTATCATGAGATTGTCTGACCCTAAGCTTCCTTAACTTACCAATTCTTGAAAATTAATAAATATTTAAAGGCCCACATGATATGGTTTGTTTAGGTGACTAACCTCACTGCATGGATAACAGGCGCTTCCAACATCTAATGGTTCCATGTAATAAGGTTGCAGTGAAAATGGCAGTTTAAAAAACAAATCATGGCTAAAAGGCTGTGGTGTGGCCCTCACAATCCATGTAATGGATGCAGGGGACATCCCTGAGACCTCTGCCCCATTATACTGCAAAAGGGGAGCAGGGGACAACCCTGCAACCGCTCCTCCTCCTGTGTGGTAAAAGGGAAACATTATACTGGATCACACCACAGCCTTTTTGCCGCAATATTTGTAAAAACAGCAATTTTTTGACGACCATATTACTGGTTACCCATTTTATAACACTGGAATTGAAGAGAAATACTCACTCCCTCTCCTCCAAATGCTCACCTCAGACTCTCCTTCCCCCTCTAAAGGACTGAAAAAATTGTGACTTCCCTCCTTGCCAAATGTCTTCTCATTGTGGCTTTCTCTTAAAGGTTTAGGGTCCAGAGATTCCCAGCGATTTTCATACCTCAAACTTTCCATCAATGGGCCCTCTCGATCTCAATGGGGTCTTCAGAAAAACTCAAAAGAATAAACTTCAATTCATCTCACCAGAAGAGTAGAGGTAGTATCTTAAACTCTCTTTCTCTAGTGGGCAACACATAGATTGCCACAGTGTGGGAAAAGCTTAGTTGTAAATCTAAAAAGATTCTTATCTCTTCCCGGTACTCGACAATCTTGTAGACAAAAAAGATGGCAATTGTTCCCCTCTATGGTCTTTCTGATGGGGAGAATAGCTTGTGAGTTAAAAACCTGCAAGGTGAATCCTAAAGAATGCTTTACATGGTCCAAGAAGTTGGTATTCCCCAGCTGACTCTATTTTCGTAGATTTGACCCATTAAAGGCTTTTGGATTGGTCTTTGCCTCTTGGGATTTTAGTCTATTGGTGGACCAGGTGGGTGGTCTCTGAGTGTCAGTTCTCTTGCAGATTACACATGCTTTCTCAAAGGTTTTAATGTCAGCCTGAATTCCAGGCTAGTAATATTTATTTGGTCTATGTGTCTGAGTTGTATACTGTCCCAGATAGTCTCCCGTCAGATATAAATGTGCTATCTCTAGAACCATCTATTTGCGATTTTTAGGGACTGCAACTTGGGTTTTTAGCAGACCGTATGAAATTGTGTCTACTCTATAAAGAAGTCCATGCATCAAAAAGAAAAAAAGGCCCCCCTTTCTCACTACCCTCAGGTTCCGATATCACTTGGAAAAATGCTTCAGCTAACCATGGGTCGTTGCTTTGGACAAAGGTTAAATCTGGAAGGGTTTCAGGCTCCCCGTCAATAGGCTCCAGGGTTCAGGATTGGGAGGGTTATCAGGTGTCTCATCAACGTCGCCTAAGTCTTGAGTGCCCCTATCTGTGCCTTCCTCTATGGATTCTTTCTTAGGTCTAGCCAACACTGCTTTCTCAAGCATTCTTTGACCGATTTTATCCCTTAGCTTTTCGAATATTAGGGTTCCCCAACTTTTATCCGTTGAGTCACATCCCATTTCTAACACCATTTGTGAAGACATCATGAAGCAAGGCACAGACAACAGACTTAAAGTTCAAAATAAAATACTTTATTAAATCAAATGTCAGGATGGAAGAAGGCCTAACTTGCCCTAGGCTAAGGTGGGATGGCCCTACCTGAACAAAACTAAGGAAAGTCTGAGTCAAAGAGTTCAACTTAAACACATGTCTGAGTCCAAAACCTATAATTGCCATCACAACTAAAGCTGAACAATATGTAGGGATGTTACTAATAAAATAAATAGTGTTTAACGCAAAGTTCTGAGCTTCTTCCAGCTCGCAGCTCTCTTTCAGCTCCTCTTCCCCAAGTGTAAGAAAATTCCACAAAAGTCTCAGGATTACCTTTCTCAAGTTCACTGTGATATATTTCTAAACAATTCTCTGGGTTCCCTTCCCCAAGTTCCAAGCAACAGAGTTGAAAAACAAAAGGACCCTGAGGCTCCGTCCTCAAGACAACGCATGCAATTTCTCAAGTCTCAGGGTTCCCTTCCCCAAGACTTTATCTTCGCCACTTATACGTATGTATGTTTCAGTCTTTTCAAAATGTTTAACAAAACTCAAGGTCGAAATGACCATATTTCTGGTCTGCCTCACCAGTTCACTTACAGTGCTCTTCATTAGTTTATTTCACAATGTCCTTCATTTGAAACATTCAGGGCTCACTGATCTAGGCGAAATTGTTAGACGGTATGGTCCAACCATCACAGGCTGCGCTACCAGGAACCCTGGGCTCTCCATCCCACACAGGTACATCAGTTTTTGCCCCTGTGTACAAAGTCACTTTCACTCAGTTCCTCTTTATCGGCCTCTTGGCTTTTATGTGCAGATTACACTACTCTGGCTTTTCCTTGTCAGCCTCTTGGCTCTGCCATTCCATGCCACACACCTGTTGCCAGTCTATGGCCTTGCCACTCTGCATTCACACTTGAAAGTTCACTTTGAGTAGGTTTTGTTCACACCCAACCTTTTATAACACTTTGTCGCACTGGCACCTTTTTCCATAATTCATTTCCATGGGGTACCTTGACTGCCTCTTTTTTCATTGGCCCCTTAAAGTTTTATTCCATTCAGTATTTAACATGTTTTAACATGAGGGTTTCATTCAATTCGTTATTCAATAGGCATTCATGTTGCTTGATGTTAAGTTTCCGTTCAATTCGGTATTCAATATGCATTTCGTTTGCTTATTTTTAAATGTCTATTCAGTTTGGTATTCAATGTGCATTTGGTTTGCTCAGTTTTAAGTTTCCATTCAGCTCGGTATTCAATATGCATTTGTTCTGCTTAATTTTATGTTTCCTCTCAGTTTGGTATTCCATGTGCATTTGTTTTGCTTAATTTTAAGTTTCCATTCAGTTCGATATTCAATATGCATTTGGTTTGCTCAATTTAAAGTGTCCATTCAGTTCGGTATTCAATATGCATTTGTTTTCCTTACTTTTAAGTTTCCATTCAGTTAGATATTCAATATGCATTTATTTGCTTACTTTTGAGGACCGTTGATTATTTGCAGTCCGGTAGGTATTTGAGCGCCTCCCTCGAGACTCACCAGCTCTCTGCTCACCTGCCGGGTGCTTCCCTCTGCTTGCCGGCATTTTGGTTGCTTCTCTGTGGACGCAGCAAGCATCCTTTCTACTTTGGGCTTCCTCGCAGCTCTTGCTGCCCGCTCTCTGTCACAGAGTCTCCCAGATCTGTGTTAAGTCCACGGCCCACTTGCTCGTGCCATTGTAAGTCCCCTGGGATATCTGCCGGTGTCTTGTCTCCTTTTCTGGTCCCATCACGGCTACCTCCTCTCAATCCGGGTCCCCTGCTGGTATCTGCCACACAGGCCTCCCTGTTCCTCATCTCTGCACCACTGGTCTCCCCTTATATACCTGCAGCCTCTTAACAGGCTGCAGGTGTATAAATGTCTAATTAGACTTGCCTGACCATAATTAAAGTGACATCCCTGACCCTCACTGCATTTTGTAGGCATCTTCCTCGTCCCAGTACTAAAGTGGTGAAATGGTGTAGTGTCCATTACTCTTTGTCCCCTCTTCCTTGTACCAGTACTGTCAAGTGTCACACATGGGAAAATGAGGGGAAAAGCTTTATAGTAACCCATAAAGGTCACAGGAAGGTTAGGTTGGATCTCAACAGGAAAAGGGGGACCATGTCTCTCCTTTGGGCACTGCACTCTCAATCCCCAAGGGCCCACCACCCGGGTGATCCCCCGTCATTTCTACGACCCCATAGTGGGGATCCAAGAGCAATAGCTTTTCCCTGGCCGCCTGAGCAGAGGATCAAGGGGGAATAGGAGCGAGGATACCCTCAGGTTTCTCACACACCCTGCCATGACGTCTAAGCCATGCCTCCAGGATAACATAGACTTAGATATTAACCTTATATTGGTTCCTTTAGGGGGCATGAGGGCTTGATCTGTGGGAAGCAGCAACGGGTCTCCTGGCTATAATACTTCCTCTTCGCTACTAGCTTAGTCATAGGCAACTGACTTCTTAATGGCAATAGATGGACGAGTTCTCTATTCTGTGTCAAAAATTCTAAGCTGACAATTAAACACTAAACTTAATATAACTTGAAATGGGGAATATCTTTTAGCTGAGCACCTGCAGCTTCTTTCAAAAGTTCCAAACACAAAGTTCTAAAGTGCAAAAGAAGCCAGTAAAGTTCCACCAGAAAAAGGGGGCCTTCCCTTCTCCTGAATTCCTCTGTCTTTTCAATGTTTTTCACTTTCACAATAATATTCTCTACAATCTCAAGGGGGACGACTCTTCCCCTGAGTCTCCTCCAATTTACACAGTTTATCAATTTCAGATATGCGTTCTTTCTCTTTAACTCTTTTTATATGATTCACAATCTGAAGCGGTATGATCCTTCCCTTCAAGGGTTTCACAATCACACAATTCATAAGCTCAAGGAGCATGTCTCGTCCCTTGAACTCTCTTAGCTTTTCCACAGTTTGCATATTTCCCAGTTTCCACATTGAAAGGAGGGGGGACTTCCTTCACCTAGTAACCACACATTTGGGGCACTGTTTCCCCTTTTCTCAAGTTCAACAATCTTGATTTGGTGTAGGTCCCATGCCTAGTTTACTCTCCTGCCAGGGCTTTCTCACTTCATTACTTGGGTGCGTGTTCCTTACCTGCTCTATGCCTTCTTTACTCTTCTGCCAGGACTTTCTTATTTGGCTCAGTATTTAGGTGCAGGTCCCGGACTCACACTTCTCATTGGCAATCACCTTCTATTTCATTCAGCACCCAAGATTCTTTAACTATACTTTTCATCATAGCTTTGATCAATTATCCCGGTATCTCAGCTGCCTTGTTTGGGCTTACCAGGTTCATCAACGCTACGCAGCATCTGCCATGAAGGGCCCCGGCTGCTCAACCTCTCTCTATGGGATTACCAGTCTCTATCAGTGACTTAGGCATCCCTCGCAGCTCACCGTTCTTCCTGCTACCTGCTGTCGGCTGGGAGAGCGTTCCGTTGGCTCTCTGGTTCCGTCTTTGCCTTCTTCTTCACTTGATGACTCTTGCTTTCCATGGCACAAGCGCATTGAACCTTCCACTACCTGACTTCCATGGACAGCAACTTCAGTAGCTTCTCTACCCTATTAGAGCTCTGCTCTTCCTTTCCTGCAGCGAAACTACAGTCAGCTACCAGTCCATCAGGTACCCCTCCAGCCATGAGATGATCATCTAATTGCTTTTGATGATTGACATAGTCTCTGCCCCATTGACCTAAAGAAGTAGCAACAGAGGGCTCCCCAAAGCAATTGTTTATGGTCCTGAAGAAGGCAACAGTCGAGTCCACAGACAGCTGCCAAAACGTCGATCTAAAACAGATGGACTCTCAGCCCCTGTCATAGAGTCTTTAGGGTCACTTTCAATGTCCTGATTGACAAACCACACAATTTATTTTTTGACGTAGACCTGCATCTAAACTTACCTTTTGCCTAGTAATGACAAGGTGTAAACTAGCTCAGGACCCACTCCTCGCTTAATACACACTAGCAACATAAGCGTCACACTGACATGCTAGGCAGTTGTTTTTTAGGTTGTTTTTACTTTTCTTCACAGTCTTCTTTTTGATTCTGTATGTGTATGTCATGTATTGATTCAGTGTAGATATTTTAGTGTTTACATCACTGTGTTTGAATTTTATGTTATAGCACCATGTGCTGTACCAGAATAAACAGATTTGCTTATACGAACTAAAATAAAACTTTATGTACAACATCTTGATGAACAAGAATGTGTTCCCTGATATATTGAAAAAAGAAAAAATGAAACAAACAAAACAAACAAAGTACTGGTCTCTGGTTTATGGTTCTCTTTATGCATCGTTTGAGTTTTTGGAAAATTATATTTTGTTGTTTAAATATGCTAATTCATGTTGGGAACCCACCCATGTTATTTGTGTACAACATAATCAGAGAGCGAAGCAGTGCTCATTGAGGTTGTACCATGCTCACTGCACAGACACCTGTCACTCTTCTGGATGTTGGATTTTGAGCAATGAGCTCCTTGCCAGTACAATTCTGGCCCACGCCAGGGGAACCAGCAGTCAAGTGGGACATGAAGAAAGAAGCTTTTCAAGGTTACGTTTTGGCAATTCATGGTCCCACGTATATAGCACAGAGCATCACAGGCCCCTCTTGATGCATAGTTTGGGATTTGAGGTCAGGTGCATTCTAATGAGTCTGCCTGACTTGGCCGCACCTGGGGTTGGCTCTGGTGAAGGTGAGGAGGTACCCAATGCTTATGAGACAATATTTAAAAAACTGCATACACATTTCGAGAAAAGGATTAGCATCATTTTGCAGAGATATTATTTCAGTACCATAGGCAAGGAAGAGATGAGTCCATTAAGGACTTTTAATTTTGCAGAGATATTATTTCAGTACCATAGGCAAGGAAGAGATGAGTCCATTAAGGACTTTTAATTTTGCAGAGATATTATTTCAGTACCATAGGCAAGGAAGAGATGAGTCCATTAAGGACTTTGTGAAAAACCTAATCAGGGTGTCCCTGTATAACCATACACTGGCAGGGACAGTTGTATATGAAACCAAAACGAATTCAGTGTATGGCAAACGTTATATGTTGCTCCTCATATTTTTAACTTATGCCTCGTGTAAGTTCAGTGTTGCCTACACAGTAAACCTGGTGGCTAGCCCACTTCTCTAATGTATTTTCAGAAACCAGTGAACGACTGCAGTACTAATTAAAGAAAATAGAAAAATATGTATTACCTTCACCTTATCTTAAAAAAAAACAATTGTTGTATATCATTTGTACTATTCATTCCCACTCATGCTTCATTCACTCGTACTATGTTACATTCCTCATTTTATATAAAACTTTACATAGAAAAACAATTAATAAAAAAACAATTAATCGAAAAACAATTTATCATTGCAGCAATTATTAATTGTTTGTTGATTAATTGTTTTCTGTTCAAGGGTTTTAGGTTCAACTGGTGTGCGTGCACATGAACGTTGGACATTCCTTCCCCTGCTTACCTTCAGATGTTGGTTCTAAGATTCTATGTTCTGTTTTTGTATATATAAAGGGTCATGCAGACTTTCTGAGGGACTGCTGTCTGTGGATGTCCACAGGAAGTATGAAGAGAGGGACATGGAGGAAATTGCCTTTGCAGCAAGCTTCCAATACATGTCTTTTAGAAAGGTAAGGAGTGGGGTCTTAATGGCATTAGGGCTCTTAAAACGAACCCAGGGAGATAGAACCACTGTTGTGACTTCCTCATTTTCCCGAGCTTCCTTTGAAGAATTGATTTCCATGATACCCTTTCGGGGTATTACCTGCTCCTTTGGTTCGGCGTGAAGACGTCCCGGACAAAAAGATCCGCCAAGGCTGGACCGAGCAACCAGTTGTGTCTGAACCATAGCCCCAGAATAGGATACATAAAAGCTCTGACAACTGTATGAGTCACGGGAAACCAGTTGATAAATAATTACATCAGATTGTTCTGGCAATGCATAACTGTATTTAATCATAGGCCACAATATGAACTCGGATGTAGCTTTATATTTAAGCAAACTGCCATGTGGCACTGGGGATACACAGTTATATATAATTTAAATCATGTAGGCCCGCTGTTAAGGCAGCCCAACTTGATTGGTATAGTTTGTATTTCAGGAGGCTGTTTCAGGAAGGTACTTGTTACTCTGGGACTTCCATGTTGCCAAACTACATGGTGGTTGATGGGATGTCAGTAGATAGGGTCTAGCAAAGAGGAGTAAACATGTATTCAGCATGGAGCATTTCGAAAGTGAGATCTTGTGAGCAGATCTCACTTTCTGAGAGAAAAGAAGTAGTGGAAGTGGGGAAGAAGTGGTCTGTTGTGGTCCACTACTGAAGTCTTTCTGCTGTTTTCATTGCCAGGAGGAGCTGCAGCAACACACAGCATTCGCTGCGCGGAGTGGAAGTGGGGAAGAAGTGGTCTGTTGTGGTCCGGTGGGGGCCGCTGACCGCGGAGGAGATCCATCTAACAAGTGCACACGGTAAGTTAACACGCTGCACATAATATATTTAAACTGAAAGCCAAGCACAACATCTCATATTGTATCCCAGCCCCCCTCTGCATGGAGGAAACTCTGCGCCTACGCAGTTCGAAAAAAGGGTGCGGGAGTGTAAACAATGAAGACACGGGGAACGCCATGAAGCATGCACCACGCCCTTATATGTTGACCATGCCTAGTGCACAGGCAGAGAGAGCGGCAGACGGCGTACCCCCGTTAGAAACTGCAACATGCCGTCCCTCCCCAATGTCCTAACAAGCATAACAGCAGCAGAGGTAGTGAGCATAGGAGAAGTGAGAATGCCGTCGCCGGAACACACGTTGAGCGAAGCGGCAAAGACGCATACTGTAGCGTGGCTCGGCGCAGCCGTATCAGCCAAGTCGAGGTCCCACGGAGGGGAGACCAGGCAAAGCAATAGCTGTGGCCTTGAGACAGTCAAGGCGCGAGGCACTCATGAGAACGCTGCACGTGCAACCAAAGCATCGTGTAAAAACAACGCTGCCCTTCTGCAGTCGGACAAAATAACAGCAGACTTACGGCAGGAGATGGCCAAGGTTCAGAGTCACGAGCACAGACGCACAGTCGTACAACGGACTCTGATGTCCTGCGCGTTACAAGCTGAACTCAAAGAGGCTAATCTAAGTGACGAAATTAGACTTGCTACACCACAAAGCATTACGACTCAAGTACATGCTCCCAGTGAAACAGACATCCCCCTAGACGGGGCAGAGCGGTCGCCTTCACCGCCAGGACACCATATAGGCGCATACCCAGAAAGTACTCTATCAACTGCTCAAAACCGTAAGAAAAGAGCAAGAGACACATGTGCACCAACCAACAAGAGAGATCCTTTACAAGCCAAAAAGAAACAAAACATGAAACAAAATGAACAGTTGAAAAACAAAGCAAACACCAATAAGAGAAAAGTACACCTTTCCATGAGTGGCAGCACGAATAATAGCTAAAATTTCACAAAGCTAAGAAAAAATTACACACTGCGTATGTTGACTGACTTCTTTGAAATTCAGCCACAAACTAAATCTAAACATTTCGCTGAGGTTTCCGACGCTGAAATGCTTGCTGCAGTGAATGAGCAGATGCTGCCAGCAAAACAAAGAAAATTTTACCATGAGAAGAAAAATGGGTCAGAGCAGGCGGAAGAACCTGCATCACAATCCCCAGAAGTTTCCAACAAACTAACCCCCAATGAATCCGAAGAATCGAGAGACAAAGTCGCACCAAACAACTCGCAATCTCACAATCAATCACCTGACATGGAACATGATCACCCAAACATAGAAAAACAAAGCAAAGCTGATCAATGGATGGAAAATGGCCCGGAACCGTGTGAAAAACCTACCGGTCAGATCCTAGAGACTTCAACAAAAGTCAGTCCTAATAAAGCGCCAACTTTAAAGGAAGATATTCCAACAAACAAAGATCCTGCTCATAGTGACAGTGCGACAAAAAAAACAAAGATAGTTCATCACTCCGACGACGTTGATATTGATGAACCCACCGCAGACTTGCAGTGCCCTCAAGCTCCTCGTACTGACATAGAGAAATCTACTCACAGTACACAACTCAAAGAGCCAATCGGAGTAAACATGGAGGACTTCGAGGATTCGGCTGCTGAATCTTCATTACAGGAGCAACCTCATCTTCCACAATCTCCAATGTCAGATGCTTGCAAAAAGACATCTTTTTCAGAACAAGAGCATTTAACTGCGCATTCCAACCCTCTGGTAACAAATATCGCAACGACCAGCGATAAGCTGAATACGGTGGGAAAGGAAGTTGCACCTAATCAGCATAGGCCGAATGGTCATGACTATCGTCCAGAAACAACTTATCAACATCGCAATCAGGGAGAGTCTCGCATTTGACACAAACTCCAAGCAGAAGGCATGCTGATTGTGGAAACATCTCCAGCACAAATATGGCCCCTCAATCGCCAACTGCAACACAACACTCGGCGTCGAAGAAAACCTGCAAGGCACTATGTCAGTTATAACCATCGCTTTGAATCCCTTCTGCAAATTGTATGAAACAATGAATGAGTCAGTTAAAGACCAACAGGTCATCCTAGCCATGATTCTGACCAAGGTCCTGCATTTAGAGGGCTACATCACAGCAAAAGAAAATTCCACAAATACCAAAGATACGCTGGATCAGCTTCTTACCAACATAACAAACAAAGCCACAGCTTCTCTCGATGATGTAGCATCGCTCAAAGCGAAATCCATGAAACACGATTCAAAGGAAGTTGGAACACAGACCAAGACAGTCATCGATTTAACAGCAGAAAATAGCACAATGGATACTACAACAGTTCCAACAAAATCTCAAGCTCTAACTGACAAACGTAACCACATCTCCAAGCTGCCTTTGAAGAAACAAAATCAGGCAGCCAAGGTGATGTTGGTCCTAAACAAGGAATCTGTAAACACTCAAATCGATGCTAAAATAGGAGAATCAATGTACGCAATTTTTGAACCAACCAAATGCAAGGAAAAATTTGGTGCGAGACCTGCGGCAGTAACCACAAATAACAACACCGTATCTCAAAAACACAACAACGTATCTCAAAAAAATAGCTCCAATCACGACACCTCAAGCAGGGGGCAACCATCGGGAGCAACATCCTCGCCTGTAGAAAAAAATCAAAAGGCATCCACCGGTAATGCAGTATCAGCAAGAGAGAATGAGTTAAATATAAGAGACAACGCAAGTAGACATTCAGCGGCAAGAAACGTCCCTGAAGGTTCAGATACGGCAGATACATTAATGAATCTCAGCGTCTACCCCGACGATGACCCAAACTCAATAGTAACACCGGAGCAAGTTAGTCAAGTCAGAGAATGTAGACAGCATACTCACCATGAAGCATCCACAATCATAAGTGACAACAATAAAGCCCAAAAGGAGCGCGATTTTGAAACCTTAGAGGAAAAACGCAATCGCGTGACACAACACTTTCAAATCACCGAGCCAGCCATGCGGTATAGAGAAGTAAACATCACGACGAAGAAGCTTGACAAAGAAACTAAATATGGGAAACAAAACAAAAGCATTATCGAAACTAACCAAGAAAAGAAATTTAGGAGGGGGAGAGAAGTTTCAGACATGCAACCAAGTGCCCACCCTCCAAAACAAGAGAAATCACAAATCTCACGTCAAGACGCACGTTTTAACCCTCATGGTGACCAAAATGAGAAACACGACAGAACAATATTGAAAAACCATCATAACAGAGATCAATACCCACGATCAGCCAAAACGGAAAAAAATGAACCCAGTAGGAGAACCTGTGTGGACAACAACGTTCGAGGGCAAATAGTAAAAGACCCGCACTGCAAACTTTTACAAGTGGATAATAAGGATGACACAGAGAAAGTGCAACATTGACGATGTCATTCTAAACAGACGATCTGTCATGGCCATATTGAGCCAAATTGAGAAATTACAAGTCATACATTCGGCAGACATAAAAATTGTGGAACCATGGCACAATCGATCTGGTGCAGCTACCCTGCTCCACCTGAATTCCAACACGGTGCACAAAAAGATTCTAAAATACAAGCACGACATCTACTGCTGCGGATTTCACATTGAAGACTCACCGGTTCACAAGGTTCACGAAAGCCAGGATGCTTCATTACGCAGACAGGAAAATGGAACTAGAGACAAACATGCCAAATCAGTACACAGGGAACCTCGGTACAAATCTGCAGAGGTTAAATACCAGAAAAATCTTGGTCCAAGAAAAGTGGACGATTCAAACTCACAACATCAGAAGGTCCGCAACGGTACAGGCAAAAGAGAGCATCACACATCTGTCAATGAACATGTACACTCTAAATCAAGAGAGAGAAGCCGAGAAACAAAAGAACAACGTTCAGATAATATCCCAAGGTTAACGAAAAGGACAACTATGCAAATAACAGCGGCAACCAAGATCTCACAAAACAAAAAGGATACACCTCTTAGCAATAAAACAGGGCTATGGGCTTGGCTGCCTAAAGCACTTACCACACACTGTAAGAAAAAGCCATCCCTGAAGGTTGACTCTGCGGCAGGTGACACAAGCAAGGAAGACGCAACTCAAATCACCCTTTGCTCCTGGAACACCCGAGGACATTCCCATCTGACGGCTCTTGGTGGGCCCAATCTAGGGGAATTTGACATCATTTGCCTACAGGAAACTTGGCTCCAGCATACACCAATGATGGAAGGATATCAAATAATCTTGGCCCCAGCAGCTAGGGGAAGCAAAGGACGTCCAGCCTCAGGCTTGATGACAGCGTGCCGCAATGAATCTGGAGCCTCATTAGAAAAAACACTTATGGCAAATCAATCGATGCTAGCAGTGTTAGTCTCCTGGCAAGGCATGGCAAATCCGAAACTGGAACCAAACCATGTTATCATAGTCAACCTATATTGGAACTCAGCAACAACCTCTGCAACAAGATTCATTGAATTATGTGAAGACCTGCTTGTAGTAGCCACGATTGAATATCCTGCTACACCCATACTAATGTGTGGAGACTTAAATGCCATCTGCAAGGAGCCAAAGAAAGCAACGACAGCCCAGCATGCGTCTGCACAACGAGGCAAAGAATGGCGAAAGTTCAGCAAATCACATGGGCTATACAACCTTGATGATGCATTCCCAGAAGCAGACAGAATATCAATGCGGGAACGCCCACCCGCGGCTACAGCTATCGATCACATCTTCGTTTCACAGCCACTATTACACATTACCTAATTCTTCAAGGTGCGTCGCACAACAACGAGCAACCACAATTTGCTCGAAACTGCCTGGAATCTAAAAAGTAGAAAAAGCTTGAAATTCTCGACACATATTGAGCCCACTGTGCAGCGTATAAGAGTAAGAATAAATGCTGCAGATATCATCAAAGTGACCACCAAGTATAATGCAAATGCATACTCAGCACCCACCGACACCATCGACTATCAACCTTTACTGATCCCGCATATCCAACAAAAAAGGGGAATTGGGCTTCCAACAAAAAGAATCACCAAACATGTCTATAACAAAGAACTAGTCGAGAAAAGGCGAGAATACAGAAGAGCACTACGAACTGCTCGTAAGATCTCGAACACAGACGTGTTTGACAACATCAAAGACATAAAAAAAAGGTACAAGGATTGGGTAAGATTCCAAAGACATAAATTGAATCAGGCAGACACCGAACAAATAACCAAAGCCCTCATTACCAACAATAGCAGAGACTTTTGAACATTAATACGTGATACGGACAAAACGCTAAGCAACCAAATTTTAAATAACATCAGTCAAGATACCTGGGAAAAGCACTTTGAAAAAGTATTCTGCTCAGCTGTCAGCCTGCCGTCGCAAGAGCAACAATGCAACACTGCAAAATGGATCAACTTAGAAAAGGAAGAAGACAATATTGACGCCATCAAAAAACTGAAAAATTCTAGAGCTCCAGGCCCAGACGGCATCTCTAATGCAGAGCTGAAAAGCCATCCTAAAGAATGGGCCAGCTTGATGAGCGCCATCTTCCGCCGATGCGCTGAAACACAATCCATTCCTCAATCATGGACCGAAGCGGTCATAATTCCGATCTACAAGAAAGGCAATCTAACAGATCTGGTGAACTTCCGACCGATTGCCTTACTTGATGTGATGGGCAAGGTATATGCCTCACTACTCATGATCAGATTTCAAACATGGGCAGCTACAGCCAAATGCAAAAATCCCTTCCAGGCTGGTTTTAAGAAAAATGCAGGCACAATTTGTAATATTCTGGTATGTAGCACACTAAAAGCCAAAACCTTGCGGAACAAACGCCATCTATTCGTAGTCTACATTGATTTTACCCAAGCTTTTGATCGTGTGGAGAGACAGCTGCTATGGGACAAACTAAAAGCCTGGAACTGTCCAGAAGCCATATTAGCCCCTATTCAAGCATTACATCACAGCACCACTCTGAGAGTACGATTGAACCGAGAAGGCGAGCTATCAGATGAGATTCACAGCGCACGAGGAGTAAAACAAGGGTGCCCGCTGGCATCAGCACTCTTCCTTACCTACATTGGTGACATTCAAAGCATAGAAGAAACAACCAGGGCCTTTCCGCCAAAACTGGGTTTATCACAGATCGGTCATCTCTTGTATGCGGATGACCTGACAATATTTGACCAGACAGAAATTGGGCTCCAACGGAAACTCAGTTCCCTTCAAGCATACGCCACAAAAAATTACCTTGAAATCAACACGAGCAAAACGAAGGTCATGATTCTCCAAAATTGCGAGAAAAAACAAAAAAGCAATTTTAAGTGGCATCTGGGTGAAACCAACATTGAGATTGTTACAAAATTCAAATATCTTGGAGTGATCATGGACAGTTCAAGAAAAGAAATCGCCATGCAAGTGGAACTATACTCAAAGATTAAAAAATGAGCCGCACAAGCTAAAGTCATCGATGGCAAATTTGGAAAATGTTCCTTAATACCGACGATAAATTTCTACAAAATGAAGGTGGTGCCTACAGTAACATACGGCGTGGAAGCAATGCCCACGATACCAAAACAACTATGGTCCAAGTTGGAAGCACTCTTCTGGCGCAAAGTGTTGAAACTACCGAATTCCACACCAGGGGCAGCCATCAGACGAGAATTAAGTCTGCAATCATTAGAATGTACAGTGACCTGTAATTCTATTATGCTATACAGGAAGTGTAGAATGGCCCACAGCAACGAGGTTTTTAAGTTGCTGAAATTCGAAATGGACACTGGAAATTGTGATATGTTAAAAGCCTGGCAAAATGAAAATCAAGTGGTCCTAAATAACATTGCATCAAATGATGAAGAACTCATCGGCAATCCATGTAAAATCTTAAGCAAAATAAAAGACAATGATTGGGCCTCCACAATAGACAATGCTGCAAAGCTGAAACTTACTTTCCATCTACCAAGCAACACGCTAAAAAGAAACGAGTGGCAAAGTTATGTCAAACAATGTCCAAGCAGACAGACACGAAATGTAATTCTGCGAGCACGTCTGAACCTATGCAAAACGAATGAGACCCACTACATTCGAGGCCAGGCACTAACTAATAGCTGCCGTTTTTGTAAAAATGATCCCCATCCACCAAAAAAGACCCTAAGACATCTGATTATGCTCTGCTCAGCCACCAGCGCCATCAGACAACAATATCTATCACGAATGGCAGGCTTTGACATCTTGACCGAGGAGGACACATGGTGGTGTCGGTTGATAGGAGGCGAGAAAACTGCATGGCAAATTGCAATGGCCAAAATGATTGAACATATCGAGAACAATCTACTAAATGACAAAAGTGGTCACTAAATAGTAAAATATTCTCAAAACCCAATGCATTCAGTTGAACCCTGCCACTATTGTCAAAGCCTTGTCAAAGCATTGTCAAAGCCTTTTTCTGTCTTGCTCGCCTGATGAAATGCTCAAGCAACAATGCATTGTAAAATCTTATTTTGATTAAACAATAAAAAAAAATTCAAAAAAGTATCATTTGACACAGTAAAAAGAAAATAAGCTCGGGCTTGCACAACCTTTCAGATTGCATTTCACCACTGTGTGTCTGTGTGTGTGTGAAGTTATCTTTCGGACACCCTGGTTTTGCAGAGTTCCTGACGTCTCAGTCACGTGAAGTTGGGTAGTTTGTCATTTATTTCTACGTACGTCCATAGCAATGCTTTTTTCCTGCACTTTTAATTTAGCGGATATCATTTTCTGTCCATTTTGCAGCTAAAAATCACATGGATGAGCATGCAGTAGTTAATAAAAATAAGGATGTTCTGAGTGCCAAAGTACATTCAGATAAAAATAAAACACACATAAGCACATTTGCAAACGTTATTACTGACAAAAGTACATTTAGTGGAAATCAAAAGATGCATTGCTACATTAACAGAATATTATCCCTGCTTAGACATTGCGCATGACGTAGGCGGAAGCAGAAGTCTATGTGCACACACACGAGTCTCAGATCAGTCTGCATACTCCTGTTATCACCCTCTTGGTGACTGTCCCTGGGAGTTTTGTTTTTATTTTTGGGTGATGGTTTAGTGCAGTGGAGGTGGCTTGCCTCATACGCGAAGTGGCACGTTATATGCCCAGACTGCTGGAGTGGGATGGAAGGACAATCTCCCTGTCCAAGTAAGAACGGCCACATGGAAGAAGGTGGTCATGAAAATGGAGCTTAGAACTGGCTAAAAATGCACCCCAAAAAAGGACCAGTATTGATGGAACGATAGGTTATAGCATAAGCCAGATGTGCTTGCGAGCCTGGGTATGCAGGCATCGGAGGCTGTGAATTACAGGTCAGCAAAAACAGTAGAAGGTGACATTGAACATTTAACTTAGAGTTTAAAAATGTTAAACTTTATCCGTCAGACTGAAAACTCTAAATTATTCTAACTCTAAAATATATCATAGTACACTATTCAACATATTATACTATGTGTACTATAATTGACTACACTATTCATTATTACTCTACACTATAATATGCTCCACTGCACTACATTGTGATATATCCCCCATATTTATACTACATACTATATACCAGTTTCTTTTTCACATACAGAAATCACTAGGAGCCACAGCTAGGATCTTGCAGCAGTGCAGGGAAATCATTGCAGCCAAGAAAGGTTGCACAGGTGCAGGCATTGCGCCTCAAGAAGAGACCAACGCCTGCAGGCACCCCCAAAAAGAAGCAAGGAAAGCCCATTTGGATTCAGCAGCGCACCATGCTGCTTGATGACAAATGATAAATGGTAGCTTCTGGGAAAAAGTCTCTACTTTATAAGGGTGCCCGGTAGGGTCTTGATCACCCAGGAGGTAACCGTAAAATAACACAAACAAATCAAGACCCATAAGTGATAGACAAAAGTAAAAGGGAAAAAAGTGTTCCAATGTTCAGTCACAAATTAATAGCCCACGATTGCCAGAGAGCAATTTTATGTTCACTTGTACCCTACCTTGTGGGATTCTAGGATCCATCTTATCTATGAACTTATTGGGACACACTGCTTACGGTCCTTTTCAAGATGGACACAACTTCTTTGTTCTGTAAAGGCTTGTTGCCTGGCCTGTACTCCCTCCCCCCATTGGTTGCCTGGGCTCTCATAGCCCAATCAGCGCAACCGGGAGGCCAGAGCTGGCACACCAACTAAGGCCCCAGAGGAAGGCTACCATAGCGCTACCTGGGGCCCTTCCTGCATCCTGGCACAAGATCTTACAACAATGAAGCCACCAAACTCTTCTAAGAACTCCAAACAGCTTTGACTTTCCCACTGCCTTAACCATGGGGTAGTTCCCTCCTTTCTGGACTCACTCCTACCACATTTGGACTTTCACTCCCCCTTTCTGCTTGTTTCTCCGAAGTTCACACACTGAATTGCATTGTTTCTTTGACCCTTTGCTTGCATCTGAACCATCTGTGATAAATAATCCTGCATCTGATGCCAATTGTAAGGTCAAATCTTGCTGTTTTTGCTGTTGGGTTAAAAGTCAGATCTTGCTGTTTTTGCTTTTGGGTTAAAAGTCACATCTTGCTGTTTTTGCTTTTGGGTTAAAGGTCAGATCTTGCTGTTTTTGCTCTAGGTTTAAGATTCAAATCTTGCGGTGTTTGCTTTTGGGTTAAAAGTCGAATCTTGCTTTACTTTGCTAACTTGCTCTGCACTTTGCTTGTAACTGTTGCTTCTCTGTAACCTGCCGCCCAGTGACTTCACCTCTCTCTTTGTTCCATTCCTACCTGCCACCTCCCTGATTCTCCCTCCCTTCCTCGCCACCACTCCCATGGCGCTTTCTGTTTCTCCTATCTTTTCAAACTGCTTCTACATCGACTATCCTTCCCTCCTGACTAGGTCTGGTAGGAAGAAGTTCAAAAAGGATATCCTTGCCTCTAACCCAGGTTTGCTCATCACTGATACTTATTCCAGCGCTTCCTCCAGACAGACCCTCACCAACATCCTCTTTGTTGTTCCTTCGCCATATCTATTGACTCTTCATATAATCTCTGTGCTCTGTCCTGTCTCCTCCTCTCCCATTAATGGTGGCACCCTCTGGGAAGTGCTCATGGCTTCCTTCGACTCCTCTAAAGTCATCATTAATGTGTACCTTAATGGCACCATCATGGTCCAAGGCCCTCAGGCTAATCTCCTCCTCTTTGACAGGCACTTCCCTTGCCTCATCAATTTCTTTTCATCTCCTAATGTCCCCTCCTCTCCCCCCTTGGCTACCTTGCCCTCTCTTCCATCCTCCTCTGTCCCACCTCGGGCACCTTCTCCTCCGAAGGGTATACCTCTGATTTACACTCGTCCACAGAAGGTCTTTAAGGCTGGCAAACTTCTACATCTTGCCACTCTCAACTTGCTCTGCTGTCAACACTCCTCTGACATCTGCCACCTCCTGGGAGAACTTCACCTCGATGTTCTCGGTCTTACCGAGACATGGTTAACGGCCAGCTCTGCCATGAGCTTTGAAACTCTCCTCCCTGATGGCTACACGATCCTCTCTGCACCTAGATCCTCTATGTCTGGAGGGGGTATAGACCTGATATTTCATGAGTGGATTCCTGCCTCTATAATTCCCACTCAGACTTACTCCCCTTTTGAATGCTTGGTCTGCAGGCTCTCTCTCTCTCTCTCCTAGCCATTCTCTTATTGTTGCTACTCACTACCGGCCTCCTGGTCAAATCACCTCATTTCTCTCTGAGTGGGTGTTACTCTCATCCTCCGTCCTGGCTTCAACCACTCAATTCCTCCTCCTTGGTGACCTTAATACCCATGTAGACTCACCTTATTCATCCTCTTTACTCTTCTGTGAACTCTGCGACTCCCTCTCCCTTTCTATCATCCCCTCTGGGCCGACTCACTCTGCAGGGCACACACTTGAAGTCGGCATCTCTCTGACCACCCCCTCTCCATCCCTCTGACCACTCCTCTCTCCTGGAGCGATCACTTCCTCCTCTCATCTCATCTCTCCCTCTCTTCCCCCCAGGCCATGCCTACCCCAACACTGCCACCTAACGTCTCGGACATCTGGCCCATGAAGTGTGTTTCACTGGAGGCTTTTGATGCCACCTTCTCCCCCCCTCCACCTCTGGCTGACACACACCCTGACACAGCCCCATCTCTGCTCTACTCTTCTATTTCTGATACTCTTGATGCTCTTGCCCCTGTCAAAAGGATCCGCTTGAAGTCCAAAGCCAAATGCAATTCTTGGTATGACTCTGACCTAGCTACATTTAAAGGTAAGTGTAGGGCGTCTGAGATGAAATGGAGGGCTTCCTGTTCATCCTCTGACAAACCGGCCTGTCGCCTGCTCCAAAGGCAATACCGACTCTGTCCAAACCAAGAAGAGAGCCCACATTCAAGCCTGTGTCTCTGCAGCATCTAACAACTCGGCCGAACTCTTTAAAATCTGCAAGGAGCTGGCCAACCCTGCTGCAGTCTTTACCCCCCCTGTCGCCTCACAGGCTCTCTGGAATGCCCCCGCCTCTCACTTCATCTAAAAAACCCAGGACATACTCTCCACCCTCTCCCCCCTCCTATCCCTTCTCCTTCTGTGAATGCTGACCCTCCTTCAGCCCCTCTCCCTCTTTCTCGCCCTGCCCTCTTTTCTGCCCTGACGAGGTCGCTAGACAAGTCCGATATAGGTAAGCCTCATCAAAACAGGTTAATCCCTGTTCCTATAAAACCTTCAAGGACCACCTTGATACCCTCGCCTTGGCCCTTGTCGATTTCGGCAACCACTCCTTTCCCTCAGGAGCCCTCCCCTGCCCTCTGAAGCACTCTCTTGTGCATCCTCTTCTCAAGAAACCCACAGCGGACCCCTCTTGTCCAACTATTTATTGCCCAATTTCCATTACTCCTTTTCTGGGAAAACACCTGGAAAGGCTGGCCCTCTCTCAGCTTAACTTTCATTCTGATCCTGTTGGCTCTCTCCACGACCATCAGTCTGGCTTTCTAGCTGCCACAAGTACAGAAACTGCTCTCCTGAACATCTGTGAAGATCTGCTCTCCAACCTTGACTCTAACATTCCCTCTGTCCTCATCCTACTCAATCTCTCTTCTGCCTTCGACACGGTCAACCATACCATCCTGCTCAACCCTCTCCGTGACAACCTGGGTATCACTGATCAGGTTCTGGCCTAGCTGAGCTCTTTCCTCTATGATTGACCCTCTCAGGTACAACTTGGGTCCTTCCTTTCATCTATCTCCCTTTCTTGAATGTGTAGAATATTCCTGTTCTAGTTGTTTGAGTTTAGTTTCAGAGCAATGGAGATCTATCCTTATCATTTATAGTAGTCCCGCTTCCCTAGATATGGACATGCCGCTAATGTAGACCTAAAAGTCCCCCCATCTTACACCAGCGGCAGTGGCACTCGACTTATTACAGCTGAAGCATGTTTCTATATCCGACCGGATCTCTGCCTTGAACACAATATCAAGGAGTGCTCCCGATTTAAACCGCCAGGAGTTGCATGGACGGGGAGTCATCCCTATTTCTAAGGTTAGTGTCACAGTTGAGTGGTGCGAGAGGGTGCAGGGCTGTATTCCAGTGCTCTTAATCCTGCCCATCAAGGAGTTTGACATTAAGAACACATCTATCTGTGATGAGCTGTCATGCACCAAGGAATAGTAGGTATATTGCTTTTCCTGTGTCTGGATTGTTCTCCATACATCCCGCAGTTTCAGTGAGTCCATATGTGTAATAAGTCTGTGGGCTGCTCGTGACTGAGATCTAGGGGCTGTCCTAGTTCTGTCCCAAGTATCCGGTTCATGTCACCCCCCCCATAGAATCGGAATCCCTATGAACCACATCAGAATGGATACCACATTGTCAAAGAATTCGGGGGTATCAATGTTGGGACAGTAGGTCTTAACCAAGAGGTACTCAACACCAGCCATGAAACAGTGCAGTATAACATATAATGGATTTATGTATCATTGTCAGAACCCGTCTAGATTGGGAGGACTAGGTGGTGAAAAATCAGTGTGCTCCCCATATCGGTGCTGTACCAGTCGCCACCCACCTCGTAGCATGTGTCCCTTGCAGGAAGAGTATTTTTATCTCGTGCCTATGCACATATGACATGATTCTGCGTGATTTGGTATAGTTTCCCAATTGTCTAACATTCAAGACATCAGTTTCGTCTCCATTATGTAACTTTCGGAATGTCCCAATGGTTCCCTGCCCCCAACCCCGGCTACTACATCTGGCTCACCAGTGTAGTCACTGTTAACCACGTACTCTGCCGCCACGTTCTTTACCCATTTTCTTGATTTGCCAGGCTCAGACTCACAAGTAGCGTCCAGCCATACATTCGGTTTCAGATTCTGGATTTCCCCGATGTCGCTTTTGCAAACTTGTCCATGGCCCCAGTCTTTTTCCCTCCACCCGTACCTCTAGTCATGTTGGAGTGGGCAGTAGAGTGAAGTTCAAGAGCCCCCTGTCTTGTAGGGAGTAATACTGTTAGGTGCCCTACCCCAAACACGGTCCAAATAAGTCCCTAGATTCCTGCAATATCCTTTAGTAGAGGTGGTCCTATACCTTCAATGCACAGTCACTCCTGTGGTATTTAGTGAGGATCCTTTTGTTGACAACCAGTGGGCCCGTCAAAATAGGGTCGGGAACAAGGGTGACCAGTTCCACTTCGATTTTGCCATTATTGCTATTGGTCCTAGCAACTGAAACTAACAACTAGTCCTCATGAATGGCAAAAACATCACCGAACAGCACAATTTCACAGATATTTCTGTCATTGTTATTTCCTTCAAAGGTATAGAACTAACTGAAAGCATGAGCTCCTTCCATCCTGCTTCATAAAAAACAAATGAGCCCTGCAAATAAAGACCTTGTTTCCTTTTTTAAATAAACACATGTAGATCCTGATCTCTGTGAGGGTGCTTTCAGTCTTCAACACTAAGCTCATCTCCAATATCTGATCCAATACTATTAAGCAGGTCTACTGCATTCAGTAGAGACTGGTGCATTTTTTAATTGGAGGGGTGTAAAGGTTTACCACAAATATTTGTGAGTGACCGATCATAGTTTGAACCATCCAGGCTAGATTCGGGAGTCTCTTGTCGGAGCAAGTTTTAAAAATAGTAGGTTAAAATGGTGCTTTTTACATCACACTTTCTGTGAAAAAGTGGATAAAAAGCCAAACAGTTTGCAACCGGTTTTGTAGACACAAGTCACCTATAGCACGGAGGAGCATTTTCCAACAAATTGTCATTTCCCATAATATATATCAGTATAAAAATAATTTGAATGTTGGCTGTACATGTCCATGCTGGCTGCATCAAAATATGCCATTATTCCATATGTGAACATACTCAGGTTTGCTTTATGCACAATGCCAGTAATGATACTATACAAAAACATGTTTATGCTGGCTCTGCCAATATTTGACATTGTAAGAACATATTCCTGTTAGCTTTGCCAGTAAAAATGCCATGCTGCAGAAAGAAAACATGCTCAAACCTGCTGCACCAACGTAGGTCAGTCTACCTACATAATAACTCTTATATTTGTTTTGCCAGTGGTGCCCAGCAAAAGATGCCATGCCACAGTAAGAAAAACGGGCACATCAGCTGCGCCAAAGTAGACGAGCCTAGCCACGTTATACCACTTATCATGTTTGCTTGATTCTTGATGTCCAGTGAAAATTCCTTGCCAGAGTAAGACAATACATCCGGACTGGCACCACTCCTCTAGTCTAGTCTAGCCACATAATAAAACATACCATGCTTGTTTTATCCCTTATTCCGAGTAAATAAATGCCATGCCACAGTAAGAATACATGGACAGACCGACTGCACCAAAGAAGGTCAGTCTGGCCATGTTTTGACACCTATTGTGTTTGGTTTATTCTTGATTCACAGTAAAAAATGCCATGCCGCAGTAAAAATATATGGGCGGACTGACTGCAACAAAGTAGGCCAATCTAGGTATGTAATAACACTTGTTATGCTTGGCTTGCTCTTGAGGCCTAGTAAAAAATGCCATGGCAAAGTGAAAATATATGGCCAGACTGGCTGTACTGAAGTAGGCCAGTCTAGCCACATGAACACTTGTTATGTTTGATTTACTCTTCATTCCAAGTAATACATATCATGCCATGGTAAGAATATATGGGCAGACTGACTCCACCAAAGTAGGTCAGTCAGTCTAGCCACATAATGACACTTATCATGTTTGCTTAACTCTTGAGTCCCAGTACGAAATTACATGCTACAATAGGAACATACATCTAGACTGGCATCAAGAATGTAGGCCAGTCTAGTCATGTAAGAATACCTATCATGTTTGCTTTACCTTTAATTCCCAGTACACAATGCATTGTACAGTAAAATAAATCATGCACTGGCTACTGCTGCACCGATAATTCCCACCCCTCCCACAACCACAATCAGAGGCCCACTTCCCAGTATAAATGCATTTACCCTGACACATATCCATTCATTTATCTCATTTGCTTGCGCAGCCATAGAACAGATGCTCTTTCATTCATATGCGTATACAAACACATACTCTCTCATTTACGCGAACACTTGAAAATATTAACCCTTGCATGCATGCATATACCGCTACACACAAACATACATACCCACATGCATAAATACGGTTGTTTTTTCTTACCTGTATCCTCCATCCGGACACCACCTGACATGATTGCTGTCTGGCTCCCTCACAGCATGAACATGAACCAGAAAGTAGAGAGAGTTTCCTTATTCCTGAGGACATGTGCGGTGGAGCGAGTACTCCTCCTTCTCACCCCACAAAGAGACCTAAATGTGAGGGAAGTGCAGGAGAGCCACTAGGCATATTTACACATGTAGGCCTGCAGTTCCCCAGCCTGCATCCCCATAGGGGCAATGCAAGGCTGGGCAAGCAAAATTCCCCAGGCCTTGCATGGTTCATTGGGTGTACATGCATGCTGGGGAACCGACTGTCGAAACAAAACCATGTGCCCCTTTAACAGTTAAATAAAACCAGCTCAGTAGCACTTGGGATCATTCAGTCTTTGCATTGGACTGGCTTTGGCTCGCCCATAATGGCTTCAGCATGAAAGCATCACCATTCAGAAGGGAACTCAAGGCAATGTATAGCTAATTATGATCATTGTCATTTTAGGACTTCCAGGCAGGTTTGGCACCTTTGATCACCAGGCCATACTTTGTACCATTTCATAGCATCTAATGGCACAGGGGATAAGGTCATAGATTTGTTTGTACCCTTAAAGTCGCAAACACCATTTTGCCCTACTGAATCTTCTAGGTCTCCCACCTACCCACTATCTGTGGAGTGAGCCAGAGTCCTTATCGATTCCCTGTTTTCTTTTAACTTTTCATGAACGCATTGGAGGTTTTTCTTGTAAACCAATACATGGCCATTCATAAATACACCAACAGCACATAGTCCACTCTAAACATGTGTTCAACTAATGATATCCAGCACTGAGGCTACCGCCTCTCCCTCATTTAAACATAGATGTTGACTGCTTATTTAAAGGGGACCCCGAAAGAAAAGGGTACACCCTTGCAAGAGAAATGCCAACCCTAATATACAAAAAATGGTTCACAGCTGTGTCTGTTGAATGCTTTCCCCACCTCCCTCACAACTTATGCCCCATCCTTTCACTTCTAGAGTGGTCCCATCTAATTATACCAGTGATGTATTGCGAAACAAATAGTAATCAATGATCTATGATTTTTTGGCAGATCTGGACATTTGTGGAAAAGGGTAATAGCTATGTAATTGTCCACATGGGCCTTTTTACCTCTTATCTGAGATGTGTACAGTTGTTTAACTTCACATAGTGAAAGGTACGTTCCATTTGAAGTTAAACACAAATTTAAAACAATATTAAGTTGTTCCTTACCGCCCTTAGACTCACACTCATATTAGTACTCATTTTTGGAGTCCCCATAATTAGGCGGCAGAGACCCGTTACGTGTAGAGATTTTGGTCATTTGCATGGCGTAGTGCAAAACTGCAGAGCAAAAGGCGGCATACAAGTGTATACAGCACCTTTTGCCCTGCAATGTTGCACTCCGCTGTGCAAATTGAGTAAACGCTGCCTGCCATGTACACATGGCAAGCAGAGTTTACAATGGATCCCTATGGGGTCCACCTGCTTTTTGCCTGCCATAAAGCCAGCAGACCTCACAGGAATCCTGACCATATGCGCTGTCATGAAAATCCATGCTGGTGCAAATGCTGGGATTATGTGTATGGCAGAAAGGAAGGGATCGGCAGAAACACAAGTTGGATTCTGCTTCTCTTCTCCGCTATACAAATGAATGAAAATGGGGCATAACGTAAATGAAAGACATACAAGCCTTATAAAAGGTTTTTACGTCTTTCTTTTACGATATGCCGATCTTAAAATGAGCTCCATTGTATTTTCGCCTGTAAATGAACATTGGGTCTCCTTCAAAATCTTTAAACACTTTTGTGTTCAGAGACTTTGTAGTTATTTTAGAAGTGCATACTACCATTTTGTGTTAGTCAGCCATATCTCGCACTTTGGCAATTTGTGAAAGGTAACCATATTTGGCATTTGGCCCATTTGTGTTAGTGAGCCATGCCTCACACTTAGCCAGATTGTGTAAGGTTAGCCATATTCTGCACTTGCCTGATTGTGTATGGTAGTCTTGTCAATTGTGTAAAATTGCAATATTCTGCAACTAGCAATTGCAAGGGCTAGCCACACGCCACACCTAGATAGATTTGTGAAGACTAGGCATGCACCACATTAGGTTAGAATTGTGAAGATTAGCCACGTGTCACACTCAGAGAGAATTGTGAAGATTAACCACACGTCACACCTAGATTTGTGAACATTAGCTATGCATCACTCTAAAATAGACCTGTAAAGATTAATCATGTGTTATATTAGATAGAATTGTGAAGATTAGCCAACTAGAATAACTTGGAGAGAAACCACCCTGCTCCTGCTCCCCTCCAACACACCTCCCAAGTACTATACACAACCACTGGGCCAGCCATATTATACACAAACACACACCCAATCATAAGTAAAATTCACATACAGCAAACAATCCCTGACACTGGACCACACCCATACGGATACAACTAGCCAGTGTGCACAACCTTAAATACCAGCCAATCTGTAAATAAAACACACAGACACATCCAACATAACAAGCATTCACATAGAAACAACTCAGGCACTGGACCTACCCGTACAGATACAGCAAGCCAGTGTGCACAACCACAACATTAAATACTACCCAATCTACACATAAAGCACACAGACACACCCCAACATAACAAGCATTCACATAAAAACAACCCGGGCATTGGACCTACCCGTACGGATACAAGAAGCCAGTGCACACAATCAAACACCTGCAAGCCAACACACACAGACGCCAGTTTCTCTTGGTTCTGGACCTATTCTATAACGCTACCTTCACTGAACAAGCCCATCCTCTTTTTTGCAGAGCCAGGTGAGCACATGGAGACTTCCCTGGGTGGTAGCGGTGCACGGTATAAATCAACATAACATAAAATAACATCTTATTAAATACCCTAGTTCAACTTCATATAGGGCATTATCACATTGATTGCTGCTAATTTAAGTGTAGCTGAGATCAATTTTCCAGGTATTATTGTGCTTCTTTGAGGCAATCACTTGAGTGACCTTTTTTCTTCAACTTTTCACAAGTTTCCCATAAATCTATCAATGAATCATTCAAAAGGATCTTTTTAACTCAAAATATTGACTGTTCTGTAAACCGACACAAGATCAAAAACTTTGACCATGAGGGGAATTTAAACATAAGTCTTTCATTAGAGAATAATGCCTCAAAGGGAATAATGCCAATAGTTCATCAATGAGGACGGCTGATGCATGAAAAACAAAGGTTTCCAGATTAGGTACTCAGAGAGTCATGATCCTGGCATAGACTGACTAAGCTGGGGGAATTCATTTGCAAATGGTTGATACTGATAAACAAACGGAAGACTCTTGAAATCAAGGGACAGTACCTTGTAATTACTTGAGGTCAGCTGTGTTGTCTTGATGAAAAAAGAATAATCATGAACTCCTGCTACACCTTATGCTGGTGATGGTGTCAGGGTATTCTGGGTTCTCTGAAGACTGGCATATAAGGTGTTGATGATCAAGCATGGGAGACCTGGGAGCTTGTGCCTGAACTATCAACTTCCGCCCATTTTTAAGGGAGCTTGGATCTTAGTCAGACTCTTCTTCAGGCTCTAGATGAGGGTCTGATTTCGCCATTTACTCCTCCAAAATCCTCTTCCTGCATCCAGAAGCTTCCAGTTCACAGACTGGTGAATGTAGGAGCCCTTGGGAAATTAGATCCCATTGTGGATATGCAGGGGCACTGGAGCCCAGGATCAATGCTTGGAGAGCCTACATGGAGCCTCCAGGTGCAGATTACAGGCGTATTACCACAGGAACACAATATGCCTTCCAGAGCCGCTTTTGGGGCTGACAATGTGTGGCTCCCTGTGTTTCCCATCTGTGGTGAACATATGTTTTTGTGTCAATTTTACTTAGGAATTTAGCAAGGATGGTTGCTAGCAGACTGAATGTTCCTATCCTATCCCCAGTAACACAAAAGCTCAAATCCGTTCACTTATCAAGTCATCAAAGGGTTTTAGGGAAGGCATCCACTGAAAGGTTACTCCTCAACTTCCATGCAATGTGGTGATTGCCTCAGAAATGTTGAATAAAAAGAGAACCACACCCAATGGGGTGCAGAATGAAGACATAGAAGTGAAATAAGGTTTAGCATTAGGACCTTCTCATACTTAAATGTCAAGTCTATAAACTAGCAAGTGCTCATAAAATGTTATTCAGCTACCTACATACTACTATTTGACACTATATATACTGTCTCTCTACAACACAGAGGCGGCATTCATGTCGTCCAGACACTCCTTAAGTGAATCGTGGAGTGTGAAAGAAAATGACAACACTGCATTTTGTGAGTGATGACATACATGAACTTTCTCCAATCCTGTAAAATACCAGCATTAGAACTAACACTGGATTACTACACCAGGTTTTGATATTTGATAAGTTCATTTTAAATGTTCCATAAACAGAATAAGCAAATACATAAAGCGTAAAACATGTGCATATTAAAAGCAAAAATATGAACAAAGTAAATCACGTAAAGTATACAACCCCCCAAAGACAGCACACAATACCACATACACCCCCTGACACAAACACACACAAACACACACTCACACACACCCAACTTCCAATCATGTAGACATACAGGGCCTCGTTACGACCCTGGCGGTACGGCGTTAACGGCACCGTAAAAGGTGCTGGCGCCATTTACCCCGTACCGGCTCATTACGAGGTCCCCTTGCGTGACCCATGAAGTAACGCCTGGTCAAACCAGGTGTGCTTACTGGGTCCAGCGAGGGGGAGAGTGAGCAAACAACGGGCCAACTCGTAATGGCCTGTTGTTTGCTTCCTCTCCCATTCCCATTGGGGGCTGAAATGGGAATGGGGAAAGCCCGGGTCCGGGTCCTTGGAGGGAGTAATTACCGGGCCTTCCGAACTCGGAATGGCCCGGTAATTCTTCATTTTGTGGACCCGGACCTGGACGCGATTTCGGCGGCAGCCATGCCGCCAATAGCGGCATGGCTACCGCCGAGGTCGTAATGAGGGCCACAGACTCAGACATCCATATTAACCATACCACTCATTGAAAGGTGACCACAATTCAAGATATTTCTTAGACATATCCTGCCTATTAAACAAAACCATCTCAAAACTAGATAAAACCTGCAACTCATGAATCCAATCCTCCCAGCTGGTTCTTCTCCATATGTCTTCCAGGCATTCATTATTTGTTTAACAGCCACCATTAACGACTCATCAATCCATCGTCTAGTCATGCGCGCCACCATGCATCTATGAGCCTTTGATAGCAACTCAGACAATAATGGCAAATGAGGAAGCGATATACCAATGATCAATTACAATCTATCCAAGGCATCTTTCTAATAATCACATATCCGCAAACTCTCCCACAATGCATGTAGTAAGGTACCTATCTCCACACCACAACCCCAACACAAATCATTATTGATCAATCCCAATTTATGCATGAGCACCGGCGTCCAATACAAATGCCCCAGTACGTTCTGGTGGATCAATCTCAAGTCCAGCTTCACCTACATACCACCCTCAACACAAATTCCCAATGATCTGCGTAACCTCACATTCTAAATCCACTTCCCACTCCCGTCACCACTTATCCCAGCGCTCAATATAAGCTAGTTTCATTGCAATCAATTTAAGAAAAGTAGAAACCATGTGCGGGGTAGTGCTAAATATATGACATAATTCTGTCGTCTCTATTGGCGTAACAACAACCTTCTAAAAACTCTGTACCTATTCCGTTCCCATTGCCCCAATTGAAATCTGAGTCTCAACGCTGCAAAACTCAAAATGTTCTCATTCCTCAAAACATCACCAATCTTCAGCACCCCTTTCGAGATCCAACTCTGCTAACTCAGAGACCGATTATCAATCTGCAATGCACGATTGTGCCAAAATGAAGCCTCATAATTAAGCCACCAATTCTGCCCATTATCCTCAAACCAAGAAACTAGCGCCACACGGGATGCCTCCATAGAAGGTAGACTATTCGTCCAGATGCCAGCTTATTCAATGAAGAAACATTATTCAAGGAATAGGGCTCCACAACCTCTCTCTCCAACTCCACCATACCTGGCACAGGACCATCTTCAGACACAAGGTAATAGGCTGATTTGTCCAGTTTAAAACACTTCTGATAATTCTCCAAATCAGGATAACCAAATCCCGCCTCATCAACACTGCGTACCAACATAAACCTTGGAATTCTGGGCCTCCTTCCATTACCCCATAAAAACCCCTGAAAGACTTTGTCAATTTCTCTGCAACTTTTTCCCAGTGAATCTCAATGGTAAAGATTGCATAATATAAAGCACTTGGGGTAGAAGCCTAATTTTGATCACATCCACGTTGGCCCAAACACCTAACTGAAATTTCTCACAACTCCGCACATCCCCCAAGATTACCTCAATCAGCCTATCCACATTGTGATCTACAATCTTATTCAAGCTACGCAAAATATAGATTCCTAGATATTTCATTTGCTGATCCGACCATTTACAATCCCAGGAATCAAAACAATTCCGGGTACAGATGGGATACAGAGGAAAGACCTCAGTTTTGTCCCAGTTTATCTTGTGTCCAGTCAATTTTCCAAGTTCTTCAGAAACCATCTTCAACAAAACATTACCTTCCCTAGGGTTGGACAAAAGCACAACCATGTCATCCGCATATGATAAAACCTTAAACTCCTGACTCCCTACACTTTTATGAGGAATATCCACTTCCTGTTTTATGCGAGCCACTAGCGGTTTCAGTGCAATGTTAAATAGAAACGTTGCCAACAATCTACCCCATTTATCACCTCCATCCCAGTACTTTTGCTTTTGGAAAAAGAGACCCTTCTCCATCTGTGTGTTAACCACAGCCTGAAAAGAATCAGGCTCATTTTGCATCTCTAATCTGTCTTTCTGACCACCAGTTAGTGCATATTTCTGTTGTAGCACCGCCAGATCAGTTTCCAACCTTCCCAATTCCACCAACCCTGCCTTTCTCATCTGACACGTATGACTGATCAGCCTCTCATTGTGGCCTTGAACCTGTCCCAAAGAACCAACAGGTCTGCTGAACTTCAATTCTCAGCAAAGAAAACCTCAATACATGAAGGAAGTGCAACCACCAGTTCCTGATCTTTCAAAATACAGTTTTTAATTTTATTTTATTTAATTTATAGAGTGCCTTTGGCCAAAGGCGATGAACAATGAAAAAGTATCCAAAAAACTGTACAATTCATAATGATACAAATTGAGCATAGGTACAAGTTACATCAGAGGAGAGAGAACGTAAAGGATTTAAGAGACAAGAGAAGATAAAAGGTAGATTTTGAGATTTGTGTGAGAACTACGAAGAGATGAAGTGGAACAAAATGACAGGGTAAGCATGTTTCAGTGTTTAGGAGCCAGAAGAGTACACGAGCGGAAATGAGACGAAGTACAAGGAGGCTTAGGAAGAGTTAAAAGGAATACATTCTGGGATCGTAAGGGGCAAGCGGGGGCATTGAACGAGAGTTGGGCAGACAAATGGGGTGGGGCCATGAGTGCATTTGAAGACAATCGAAAGAAAGTAGAATAGGAGACACATAGAGGATTGTAAATAGAACCAAGAGGAAGAAGGCGGGAGGCAGGGAGACCAAGCATTAAAGAAGAACAATAGGCAATGCAGGAAAAGACAAGAGAGAAGAGAAGGAGTTTCATAGCAGGAAAAGAAAGACTGGGGTGAGCGCAGCAAATGTTAAAAAGAGCATAGGAAAAGGAGAGGGAAGGATCAAAGATAATTCCCAAGTTGCGCGCTGATAGTGAAAAGGGGAGAGAGGATGGGGAAAGGAAAGGAAGGGGTGGTGGGGTGGGAAAAATAGTAGAGGCAGGAAAGAACAGAACCTCAGTTTTTGAGGGATTAAGATGTAGGAAATGAGAGGACATCCAGTTCTTGACAGTTGAAAGACACACATTTCCTACCCAAAATATAGACAAAGGTATATTTATATTTTATACTTTTTACATCGTCTACACCATGGAACCTGCCCACATGCCAAATTAGGTGTGTAGCATGTTGGGAAGTATGCTGAACATTTCGAAGAGACACACATACATATCCACAAATGTCCCTTTTATAAATATAGAGACAAGTGGAGCAGATACATACATCGCTGTATATTCAAGAGCAAATTAAAACCATTCACCAGAAGACAGCCAACTATAATTCAAATATGTGGACTTCAATGTTTTCCAATATTCCACAAAGAGGAAAGACATTGATGGTTTTTGACACATAGAGACACACAGAAACTTCACAAGCAATAGAGTAATAGCTGTCTCAATCCCAAAGTTACATGATTTTACTGTATGATATAGGGATTTAGTGACAGGAATAATCAGGTACATCGAAATAAACTATACAAAATAAGTCACACAATTGAATTGCACAAAAAGTCAACATGTATGGGGTGACAAAGGACAACTGGAGGTAGTTCTACCTGTTGCCAAGACCAGAAAAGGATGTCCTGACCACCATTTTATCCCTAGAATTACACAATGTCCAAGCCCCAGGACATCAGAAATGCCCCTCGGGATTCAGAGGAGAAGTGGTAAGAAACGCAAACCTTGATGCCTACTGCCCTTTTTCTCCATCATAGTCATAATCCATCAGAACCGCAATATGGCTCTATGTTTCACACTTTCAGACATCTGTCAAAATGCAGAAGTAAACGCAAACATTTGAGCTTGTTAGCATCATACAGAAGATAACGCACAATATGCAAAACAACTTGCAGAAACATTACATATGCAACATAATGTAAATTATTATTTATTAAACAAAGTTATTTTTAAGAACCTGGGATACACCAGTTTAAAGGTATTGATTCCCTAGAGCCTTTTGGGACAGGAAATAAACACGAAGGCCTATTTATAAAAAATTTAATTAATCAAACAAATTTGAAATATAAACAAATTGTACGTCTTTTCCATTCTCTATGAAATCTCAATGTCAAAGTTTACTACCATGATGAATGATCATGTACTGGTCAACGTAATTGTTAGGCAGAATTATATGCCGTACCCTTTGGGAACACCACACACAATGTGGACTACAAGTGATAGTACAAATTCACCTTTGGTACAAGCCTGCACTACACAGTAAATTGGTCACAATGGCTGAGCAGCCAGACTTATCTCAAGAGTTAGGTGAGCAGTATCAATTGTTACACAAAGGACAGCAATGACTATGATTCAAACAAACACTGATTCAAGGTTTCTGAGTAAAAGAATATACATTTATTTACACATCAGTTATTAAACATTTCACTATTATCAAGCAGTTGAAAAATTACGATCCTAATACACTACACCACACCCAATAAATTCTGGGCAAGTTAGGCTCAAAATGAAGTGTGAGCAAAATGGCACTCCAGTAATAAAAAGGGAGGGAAAGACAAAGTTAGACAAAAGTTGAATAGCACCAACAAGTAAGTAAGCAGGGCAATCTAGAAAAAGGAACTACAGTGAGGAAATCAACAAGAGGCCAGGGCCAAAGTCAATGGACCAAAGTCTTTGCAGAGGATCACACAGTTCAGGGTAGTTCGCGGTTAAGTGTTTGCCAAGAGTTCAGAACGAAGTTGGTTGGATGAAAGGTTACTTTAAAGAATAGAGAAGGACAAGCCCTCGGATTGGCAAAAGATTTCACACGCTTTCACCGCGGCTGGACGAAATGAACAACTGGGTTAGCAGCGTACCTTTAGAGCAGAAGAATGCTGTAGCTGAGGCAGACGTTCCTGGCAGGTCCTACAGGTCACGGTTCCTGAAGCGACTGTCGGACTGACAAGAAGGAGGACGACTGGAGGGTCCTGCACTGCCCAGGGAAGAAACGAGCAGCGGAGCAAAGCGACAAATAAAATGTACACTCCGTAAAACCCAAGCAGGGTCTGGCTATCCGGTTCACTGTAATAGTGCACATCAAATTCGACCAGAGGAGGGAGGCCTGGCTTGTAGTTTGGCAAACTGGTTTTTCCCACCAGCTCAAGGGGAGAAGATTCCTTGCAGGTCTTCCATGTCGTCGATGTTTGGAGATTCGGATCCGCAGCAGGGCTTCACCGGGAGGTTCAGTCATGCTAGAGGTCCTCTTCTGTCAGCTTCTCGTCGGTTCTCTCAATCCAGTGGCGACTCTGCCTTCTCAGTCCCAGAGACCTGCTTTTTATGCAGTTTTCCCCCATTCACACAGCCTGGCTGTCAATCACACAGCAGGGTGGCTGTCCTCGCGGGACAGTCACCACAGCCAATCACACAGAGTGCGACATGGGTCTCCAAGGAGACCGTGTGCAGGGAGTCTCAAACCCCTCCCTCACGTCCTGTCCCCCTCAGACATTCAGGCGCCTAAGGAGGGCTTCTGTGCAGAAGCCCGCCAAAAGTCGTCGAACAAAGGAATCAAAACTGGTTTGGCGACCAGAGTAAAACACGAGAAATACTTTTACAAATAGAAATGGCGAATAAACCCAGCCGGAACTGTAAAAAAACGTATATGGTCCAGTGGGTTTAATTTCGAGGCTGTTAAGATAGCCTAAAACAATACCAAGGCTATTTAAAATAACCGCAGTAGGAAAAATAGGGTAGCTACCACTGCCACCAGCAAAATCGTAATGAAAATGGAATGAAACAATTTTCCATGAGATACAGACAAAAAGGGATAAGTATTAACCCTTTCCAGAACTCTATGTAAGATAGTTTGCACTGGGTCTGTGAGTTTAAAAAGACTAATAAAGTCAATGGCAACTTTACATGTTCTGGGAGACAGTAGTCAGCCCCAGAAAATCGAGACTGAGTTGGGAAGTCTGAAAAAGACAACCCTGTGTCACTGCACTGAAGGTGCTGTGTAACACACAGTAAAAAGATGATGCATATGGAGCAGGTGAGGCTCCACAGTCTATGAACACAAAAAATGTTAAACACACACAGCAAAACACATGTAACAGTGGGAAAAAAGGCTCACACTATTATCAGGTGAAACAAATCAATCCTAGAAATCCAGCAAAGCTGCTGAGGGACTCAGTAGGTAAGAGAAATTAGCCATTTTGGAGAATTCTCCCTCACAGTAATGATCAAAGTTGCATTTAAATTTATTATAGACTATTTGAAGCACACACATTACCATATGTACATTTGGTTTACCCTGAAAGCAACTTCACAAAGCACTGAATACTGAATGAGGATTCAGGACAAAGCTTTCATTTCATAACTTATTAACCCCCAGCCCATTTAGTCAATAGACATGTCAGTATTCCAAACAGCATTCTAGAACACTGAATGTATTGACATGCGGTTTGATATTCCTCTGTGTAGATTGCTTGCAAAAAGAAAACATGTCTATTTAAAGTTTATGTTTGCTGAATTCCCTTCGATGGGGTTTCTATTGTCTTACTATGTAAATAATATACATTTTTCATTAGTCAATGGGCAATTCAAAGTGGAAAAAATGGATGGCAGTTAAAATGCCTCTCTCTTTTTTCCCTTGACTGGTCCGAAGCTATTAACCACACCCTAATTAGTGCTATAACCAGGGATTTACTTTAATTACATAATTTTTCTAGGCATGTACAAAGTGAGATATTATGTGGCTCCAGTCTGTACTTGGCCATTACATAGAAAAAGAATATGTGATTTCCCTATATACAAACCATGTACAAACCATTTGGGTTTATTTGGTCAAATCCAGAGTTTCCAGAAACACATACACTTCTGAAATATTTTCTAATTTCCCAGGATCTACCGTCAATTGATATACCCACCTCAGCACATGCACTAATAAAAAGGGCTGACAATTAATCTGTTCCCCTTTAGAGTATACCTCCTCATAGAATTATATTTCTCCTTATTTACATTGGAATTTATTTTGGCTGTCTCACAGACACGTGGGTAGCCTCTCAATGTTTGGTTTAATTCTCCCCTTTTAGTACTAGATGGGCACCAGTCTGCAAGGTGGGTCCAATTACCTCCAATGCCTGGTTTCGATCCTTCTGAATTGGGCCTGTCTGATTCCTTTTCCATCAAGGGAGGGCTAGGGTTGAATTCCATATAAGCCTCTCGCAATGCTCTGCCAACAATCCAAAATGTTTCCAAAGGAAACAAGGTATTCTAAGTACTATATTCTCCCTCCTGTTATTGTCAATTCTACTATACCCAATTTTGTTTCCATTAAATGGGATGACATCATGAAGATGTCTACATTAAACCATTGTGGTTTTCTAAAACGTTGTGCTCCTCCGATATGATTAAGTTACTTATTGGTTTGCCAGATTGCTCTCAATTAGGTGAATCAAATAATGTAAGACTCATCTCGCACAACATGTAATGTGTGTGTGACAGATTTTTGCTTTTCATTTTCTGATACTTTTTCTCAAAGATTCTATTTCCATCTCAGAAAAACATTTTAGACATGGACACTAGGCGATATGAATCAATGATGTGCAACATATCCATGCAAAATGTCAACATGTCAAATAATGTGAGACTCATCTCGCACAACTTATAATGTGTGTGTGACAGATTTTTGCTTTTCAATTTCTGATACTTTTACTCAAAGATTCTGGGGCTGATTCATGGATTTTGTGCGCCAAAAAACAGGGATTTGTGAGCCATTCTGGCCGCAAATCCCTGTTTAACAAATGGGGATTTGGGGGCAGAATGACGCACAAATCCCTGTTTTTCGGTGCACAAATTCCATGAAACAGCACGTCTATTTCCATCTCAGAAAAACACTTTAGCCGGCATGGACACTAGGCGATATGAATCAATGATGTGCAACATATCCATGCAAAATGGCAAAATGTCAACATTTATATATGTTGCATAATCAACAAATATCAAAGAAATATTGTTTCACATTCAAAGATTTTCACCCTGAACAATTTAAAGAAAAGCAAGTTGCTACGACATTCCTATCAAAAGATATTCAAGAAAATGTGATCCCATATGTAACATTTTAAACAGCAATTATGTTCCTTTGCATGTGTCGGATACACAAAATATTAATGGCATTTCCAAATCCTGACCTGGCAACAGGCCTCATTGTGTCGGTTCCTTAGAGGCTCAAAGCTGGGCCATTAATGAACCCTGAGTGGTTGGTTATCATGAGACTCTTTGTCAGAAAGTACTTTGAAGTTCAGTTGCTCAGAGTGATTATGTGATTTGCTTTCTGGTCCAAGGTTGCTGGTTTCATTCACAAATGTAACATTTAAAGTAACTTTCTTTTCCAAGTTTCCATGTTATCAGTGGTAGTTTAAACAGGAGCTACATAATAACATTTTTATGCAATCAAGCTCCTGTCAAAGATTTACACTACAAGTCTCTGTGGGTTTTTATTTCATAATGCTGATTCTCAGCCCTGCAAAGAAGAAAGCATCAATAATGTAGGCCTCAATTAATTTTCAAAACTTTCCTAGAACATGCTGTGCTTTTTTAATTCCAGATTTGACAGTTCTCCCTTTAATACAGATTTCATTAACTGTGAACATTTACACTCCTGCTGTAGCCGGTCTGCTGTCATTCCAACATTTCATCTCATGTTTTTCTTTCAACTGCTGTGTGTAGGGTGCAGTTCTTATATTTATTTTTCAATGTGGATTTTCATTTGCATCCTGAATTCTTCTACAGCATGGGGCTTTGTATGTCTAAGGAATGAATAATGAACAGTAACAATGATGTTACAGTTAATTCATGTATTTCTGGAGCATTTCATTCAAAATCTTAAAAAGAAAAAACACTGTTATTTCAGTGGAAATACTATACATGTTTTAAGATGAAGAACACATTATAGAGTCCTAGAGGTGCAGGGGTGAATACCCCTGAGAAAATAATGGTTTGACAAGGTTTCACAGAAGAGCGTGAGATAATAAAATATGTTTAAAGCAAGGTACAGTGATAACATTAAAAAAATAGAGTAATGCAATTAAAAATGTGTTTAAAGGTAATGCTTACAAGTATTTTGTGGAACCTTTGAAAAAGAATTTGGATGGGGAGTGGATCTGGGGTACTCATTCTGATTAAAGGTGCATAATGAATTAAGCAAACCAGAATATGATGACTTTATGAAAATAAGTGTACCTGGGATTTGTTCATTAAGAGAAATGAGGATTAAGTTATGGGTACCAGTATGTTCCGCAGGTAACAGTTTTTACATCTTATTTTTGGCAGGAAAAGCAATTCTCTTAAACTAATCAAGGTGCCCCAAAATCTTTTTAATTTGAAGAAATGTTAGTTGTATTATTTTCATCAGCTATGGATTATACATACTGAATTGCTAAGCTTTCTGTCTACTCTGTTGTTGGCTAATTTTTGTCAATAATTATTCTGCTAATTTCAGTATTTGCTTTGTGGTTACACACTTCAGCAAAACATTTGCCAGGTTCACCTAGAAATAGGGTTTACATCTGCACTCTGAAATGTAATCCAATAGGAGAGTGTTTACATCACAAATTATTATCATTACAATTTAACGTTGTCATAAGTCATGTCTTGTCCCTGGTTCATGTAGTAATGTATCCCGGCTTCACCACTTTGCCAACCAATCATGTATTTTCAACCATATTTTCTAAATGTATGGTACCTGTTCCAGGACTGCCCTGAATACTGTATACTTTTTCTATCAGTGCTTCTGGCTGAAGCACGTTCTTCCTTAAAAAAATAAATCAATACAAATGTATAACTTTTTCAGAATTGGTATGTGTGTGAGCATTTGCATGAATATATGTGTGTGTGCTGTGGCAGGTGAGAAGAATTACTAGTATTCGTATCTTCCTTTTTGACACAATCTGTAAAGAAAACATGAAAATGTCTGACTTTTCCCTAAGGCATGCTGCTTCCCTACCTAGCAAAACTAACAAGGGTGCTTGTCTGTCATCAGTGAGTCCCAAACGAAAGATCTGTCCAGTCCAAAACTAACTGTAATGAATCCTGCAGAGTCATCACTGAACCCTAGCCTCTGCTTAAAAAACAAACCTTAGACCCAGCCATTCCAACCAACTACAGGCCCATCACGATAGTGCCGTTCTTTCTGAAGATACTTGATAGAGTAGCGTACCTTCAGATACAACAACACCTTGAAAAGAATCACCTTCTAGGCACCCACCAATCAGGTTTCAGGCCACAACACAGCAATGCAACTGCACTAATCGACCCAAAGACACAAATTGAGGAACTCACGGATAAAGGGAAAACTGCTATGCTACTCCTCCTCGACTTGTCAGCCGCCTTTGACCTGGTAGACCATGCAGTTTTATGTAAACACCTTGCCTTGGAGGCTCACTTCTCTAAGGACGCAATAGCATGGTCAAATCATTCCTCAACAATAGAACTATGCAAGTCTTTTCCTTTCAGATTCAGCAGACCCAATCCCTATAACGTGTGGCGTCCACAAGGCTCATGTGTCTCGCCCACTATGTACAACATCTTCACCAAGCTGTTGTTTGACAAATTAGATAATCTGGGTGTCACCTACACCAACTATGCAGACGACACCCAAATCCTCATACCCCTTTCGGGCAATTACCTCAGTGACCCGGCTCTCGTGAACAGAATTTACCTCCTCATTCAGGCATGGATGGCCACCCATGGCCTCTGCCTGAATGACGATAAGACTGAACTTCTGATACTAGGAACCATGGCCAACCTCAAACAACTTAACAAAGATTACTCTTCCTTCAACATTGATGGCAATACCATCAAGGTTTTAAAGGAAGTTAAAACTCTAGGATTTTACATTGACTCCACACTAACCATGAGCAAACAAGTCAACTACTTAGCTTCCACATCAGCATATACTTGCAAATTAATCAGAGCCTGCAGGCCATACCTATCTTCATCCAGCTGTATCACCCTAGCAAAAGCCCTCATACTCTCAAGACTGGACTACTGTAATGTCCTTTATCTGGGAGCCAACAAGTACATCCTAAATAAGATCCAAATGCTACAGAAAAATTCCTTAAGAACGGCACTAAACATCCCAAACAAAAATCACATATCTGAGCTTAGAAGACAAAGCCACTGGCTGACAATCAAGGACAGAATCCTGCTTAAAACAACCTCCTTGACCCATAAATGCCTGAACAACGCTGCCCCACGTTACCTTACCAACCGGATAGTCAGGAAAACAACCAATCGCCCGACCAGGACTGCCAACTCATTGTGCCTCAGTGTACCACGATTCAACTTATCCAAATCTGGTGGTAGAAGCTTCCCAGTTATGGCAGCCCAAACGTGGAACTCACTTCCGCCCCCACTCCATGCTGATCAAACTTACCCTAGCTTCGTATACAACATCCAGAAATGGATCAGAACTAACAACGCTCACCCTAGGACTTAACACTAAAATAACGTGATAATATAAGCACATACCATAGTATCTATCCTAACGTCCACTTATGATATGATATGATATGATATGGCATTTGTAACGTGCCTATACACAAGTGTTTCAAGGCGCGACGAGGCAGGGAGGGGGAAACAAGGGGAAGACAGACAACGATCCTACTAGGCCAGGTGTCATTCAGATCGCGCAAATGCAGGGGTAGGGGGAAGGGAAAAAGTGCAAGGGGAAGGGGAGGGGGGACGTACAGTACAAGTAAGTAGAATAAAATAAATAAATAAATAGGGCCAGCTGGTGGCAAGTGCAACGTATGTGCAGACAAGTGCTGAGAAGGGGGGGCTGTAGGGATACAGAGACAGTCCCGCAGTGCAGAGGTTGCCAGGGAGGCAGTGCAAGTGGAGAGTGGCTGGGCCCAGGACCGTGGTCGGTGAGAGTGGGCCAGTTGCAGATTCAGTGCAGTTTCAGTGAAGGATTTAGCAGGGGAGAGGCAGAGAGAAAGCAGAGGCAAAGAGGAAGGTTTTGAGGTGCTTCCGGAACCAGAGATGGTTCTCCTCAAGTTTCAGGGAGGCAGGAAGGCTGTTCCAGAGGGAGGCCCCTGCTGCGGAGAGAGATCTACCCTCAGCTCGTTGCTTCGAGAAGCGGCTAACCCTGAGGGAGTTGGAGACGGCTGAGCGAAGGGCTCGGGAAGGAAGATATTTAGGAAGAAAGAGTTGAAGGTATTTAGGCCCCAGGCCCCAGAAGGCCTTGTGGACAATGCAGAGGGTTTTGAACTTAATCCTCGCAGCCACTGGGAGCCAGTGTAGAGATTATACTAATGACTCTATGTACCTATCCTACTGCTTGCTCCCCTTCACTGTACCCTGCAAATATTGTGACTGTTAAGGTCTGTTACTTACTGAAAATTCTGTAATTATAAATATCTTTAACACTGTACCCTGCAATATTGTGACTGTTAACTTCTGTAACCTAAGCCTAAGGCCTACTTGTACTGCTTGCGCCCAGTTACCTATGGGTTTGGTGCGCCATACAAATAAATAAACAAATAAACAAACAAACATAAAGTGTACTCCCATGTGGCCAGGGGAAGGCAGCCGCTACCTGATCCTGGAGGTGGTATTCTGAGGGTGAATCACATGGGAGGAGATGGCTGTCAGGGGAGAGTGGTGACTCCACAGGCAGAAAAGCAGTATAATTCTCTTTTATTTTAAAGTAGCTTCTTTAATTCCGGAGTTGTTGATGGCTTGCTGCCATTATTCAAAACCCTCTGATTGCGGAACTATAAAACCCACTTTATTTAAACAAAACCCTGTTCAGTTTCCATGTATATATGATGAACCTAGAACATATGAAACATCTGATGTTTTTGGTGATTATATTTTAAACATACTGTTCAACAATGTGATACAAAATCAGTTGAAACTTATTGGAACTCCAAGTCCCAGAAACCCTCAAGTACTGTGAAAAGGAAGAGGCACAAGGAGTTCATGGGGAGGAAATGTGACTCTCAAGGTAATGTGAAGTCTAGTTGTCAACAACCTAGTCAATTACTTCAGACATTTAAACCCCCAGATCACCTGTGGCAAGGGGTACACCATGAACGAATATGTGAACGAAGAAGGAGAGAGAAGGAAGGCTGCAGACATTTGCAGCCAAGATCTGCCTTGCTCAGCAGGACCGCCTCTCCTCTATTAGCCCGCTGCACACCGTCTGCTCACTCTCTACCAGAGTTCCTATCCTCTGGTTCCTCAGGCTGCCAACCTCTGCAGCCTTCCTTCTCTCTCCTTCTTCGTTCACATATTCCTAGTACTAAGGTGCTTTTCAAAGTGCTTTTCATCATGTTTGTACATCCTTGCGACCCCTTCGATGTTTTACTGAAAAGAGTGTTAGGTAAAAGAGACATTTGTAAAGCCTTTACAAGACTGGTTTTGAAACACAACATATTGACTACCTCACTTGAAATAAGCCATGACTAGCACCACCCTCGGAATGAGGGCCATAGACTCATTACTGGGATGAGTTTTAATTCCACAGTAATGATGTTCACTTTTCTTACCCACTTATTTCTCGCTGGGATGAATGTGAATAGTCCAGTAATGATTCTCCCTTCTTTGCCACACTGGCTCCGTATTGGTATGAATGTCAGTAACCCAATGATGAGTCTTATTACTCCCTGGGATGAGTTTGTATATCCTGGGAATGATGTTAACGCTTTCTTTACACTGGTACTTCACTGAGATGAAGATGAGTGATCCCATGATGATTCTCACTCTTTTTACATACTTGTTCCTTACTGGAACGAGAATGAGTAACCCACTAATGATTCTCGCTCTTCTTATATGCTTGTTCCTTACTGGGATGAGCATTAGTATCCCAGTATTGATGCTCACTCTTCTTATGTTCTTTTTCCCTACTGGGACGAGTAGGAGTCTTCCCATCATTATTGTCGGTATACCTCTGGGTCTCCCGCCTTCCCTGTTACCTATTGCCCTTAGGGTTGGTGTCACTGGGCCTGCTGTCAGGACTGGATTTTCTTCTCCTTATGTCAGGCTTGCCTCTCGCCTCTCGGCTTACTTCTTTCATTCACTATACATGCCTTGTGGTGCAATTTGGTAAGTAGTCTCAAAACCTATCTGTTTTGATCCGCCTGTCTCTGCTCTCTTCTCTCCCAGCGCCATGATGCCTCTGGGCGACCGTGCGCTCTATAAAAGCTGTTAACATACCATAACATAACAGCGTCGCTATCAGACTTCATCATCCACCAACTCTTGGTCACAGCACCAGTTCGGGTTAACTTGCCTGTGCTAGACTCGGCTTCCTTCTTCCCTTCATTTTGCCAGGGGACCACTCCGGTGGTGATAGTGCACGGTACAAATATCCTTTAACATTAACATTAACATTGTGCACACTTCGCACAGCAATTCGGTAAGTGGTCTCGGCATTGTTATCGGACACCGTCCACTGACACTCGATCACTCCACCACTTCGGGTTAACTTGCCCATGATAGACTAAGCTTCCTTCTTCCCTTCACTGTGCACCACCTTGCGATGCAATTCGGTAAGTGGTCTCAGAATCATTGTCGGACTTCACTGTCCACTGACTCTCAGTCACACCACCACTTTGGATTAAAATGGCAGTGTTAGACCTCTGTCTTCCAGCTTCTCTTGCTTCGCTTTCCTCTGGGTTCGGGTCTCACACGAGTTTTCTTCCAGCCTTGAAACCTGCATGTCCCTCTCTTTAGCAGCTTCACTTGCACAGGTGATTTCAAACTCCCGGGCTTCTCTCTCTCTCTCTCTCTCTCTCTCTCTCTCTCTCAGGACTTCTTGTTTTATGACGCAGCCTTGGGACTTCCCTTGCACAATGTCAAAGTCCTTCTTCTTTGCTCTGTTCGTAATCAGTATTACACCAATGGTTTTCTTCGTCTCAGTACCATTGGAGTTGTCTTTTTCAGGTCTTCTCATAGCTTCTGTCTGGCAATAACATACATCAACTTGTTCTGTATGTCTTCTTCCAGTAGTTATGGTTATCATTGGATTGTGACTATGGGCCTCATTACACAGACGGCGGTGGACCAAGGTGCTATTAGTACCTTGGTCCATGCCGGTAAAATACCGGCACCGCCTTGGTGGAAAGGGGAATTACCGCCCTAATCCAAGGTTGGTGGGGCGGTAATTCCCCCTTCCCCCATTGCCCTTCCCCATTCCCATTTTTTCCCCATAGGGCATAATGGGAATGGGGAAGTTGCTAATTACGGCACCACAAATTGCAGTACCGTAATTAGCTCCCTGGTCCCTTTGCGGGTTGGTTTTTAACGCCTGCAAAAAGCAGGCGTTAAATTCTCCAACCCGCAAAGAGACCTCGTAGTAAGGCGGTAAGGGTTTACCGGTACCGGTAAAATACCGGTACCGGTAAACCCTTACCGCCTACCGTGTAATGAGGCCCTATGTGGCTTAGGGAGTTCTTCTTTGGAACAGGAGTCCTTGTCATCAAGAGGGAGTATCTCACGGTGAATCCCGCTTGCCCCTACCCCTTGGTAGAGTAACAGGGAGCATGCTCACCTCTCTAGTCTCAAAGGGAGAGGCTCCCCATGGGGAGAAGTGACTGAATGCCACAATTAATTACAGAGTGTGTGTTTCTCTAGGGTGGATTGATACATATCTCATAAATTCCTAAGAGCTCATTTTGCTCTTGAATATATTTTGGTGTCTGGGAGCTGTTACATGTAGTCATACAGGAAGGCTGCTCCCCGCTGCAAAACTTTGGGGTCATTTGCACAGCAAAGTACAAATGTGCAGGGCAAAATGCGGCATACACACTTGCACTCTGCTATGCAAATGAGTAAACACTGCCTGCTATGATTTCTATGGCAGGCAACAATTACAATTAAATGCTGCCTACCAGACATGCAATGGATCCCATGGAGTACTCATGAGCATGTGATTTACTTTACGGCTCCTGTTTTTGTGACTGAAAAGATGGTTGCATGTCAAGGGTCTCAATGTCACTGCACCTACATGTAATCTGGTTGAGACATCTCATTTTGGGTCTCATTACGATTTTTGATCATAATCCGGTGGTAAATCCACGGAATTACAGCTGAACATTTTTACCATTACCCCCACTCAGTCCAATGTCATTATCATGGGATTATGAGTGGTGGTATGGCCGAATACATATCAATTGTTTTAGTCGTTAGGACTCCATGTGTAGTTCTAGCAGATTTACCAATGGGTTTTTGGTGGTAAGGTGGTATAGCTGTCAGTGTGATGGAACACAAGTAGCATCTGGGATGAGTGTCCTTACCGCCCCCTATAGAACATAGCACTATGTATAGTTTGCTCCTATGTAACCATGAAAGGCATGATTAAAACACACACCAACAAGAAGGGCCCCTTGCTGTGAAGACAAGCAGACACAGATGGTTAGAATCCATCTAAAAGGATAGGGATTAATACTAACCAAAAGGAAGCACACCCGCCTAGAGTGGCGATTACAATCATGATGTAACTAGTTGGAGAAATAATTCTTCCCTGAGCACTGGGCCTCATTACGAGGTAGTGGACGGCAACGTTCATTCCGGGCCGCTACATTACGAGGTCTGCAGCGGGTCCCGCTCTGCATGCCTGGTCAGATCAGACTTGCAAAGCGGGACACGCTAGCAGACCAGAATGCTAACAACGGGCCTGTCATTAATGGGCCCGTTGTTAGCATCCTCCCCATTCCCATTGAGCCCTATCAGGGCTCAATGGGAACGGGGATGTACTGGGTCCGGGTCCCGCGAAAGGGACTTACCGGGCCCTCCAAGGTCGGAATGGCCCAGTAAATCCCCTTTTGCGGGATCCGGACTCGAACCCGAGTTTGGAGGTAGCCATGCCTCTAAAAACAGCATTGCTACCTCCAAACTCGTAATGAGGCCCACTGTGTCCATAGGTAAGGAACCTGCATGACAGCATGAGGTGCAACAAAAAATAGGATAGGGCAAAGGGACCTAACCCACCGGCATGTCGATGAAACTACCGGGTCATGGTGAGAGAATGTGTCGGGTGGCCGAAGAATCCTAGGGAGATGGAGACTTGATGAACAGTACCCACAGTCCCTTATGAACAAAACAATCAGCCTCATTCCGAGGTGGGGGCAAAGGGATACCGGGCACCGTTAAGGACATCAGTGCCGGTAATCCCTTTGCGCCCTACTACGAGTTCCCTTAGCGGGTCCCTTCCTTAACGCCTGGTTTTACCAGGTGTTAAGGACGGGACCCGCTAAGGGAAATCAGAGGCAATAATGGTACCGCAAATTGCAGTACCATTATTAGCTACTTCCCCCTTCCCATTGACCCCTATGGGAGCTCAAATGGGAATGGGGAATGGTTTGGTGAATGGGGACTTACCGGTCCCGCCAAGGTTGGACTGAACCTGTAAGTCCCCATCTCACCAAACCGGACACGGTACCGGTATGGGAGGTAGTCATGGCGCAAATAGCACCATGACTACCTCCATACTCAGAATGAGGCCCAATAGCCAAAACACAATGGCCTCATTACGAGTTTGGAGGTAGCCATGGTGCTATTAACATCATGGCTGCCTCCAAACCGGGCTCCATTACCGGGTTCCTGCAATGGGGACTTACCGGGTCATTCAGACATAGGAGGACCCGGTAATTCCTCCTTTCAGGAACCATTCCCCATTCCCATTTGAGCCCCCATCGGGCTCAATGGGAATGGGGAGGGATGTAATAACAGGCACATTACAAGTGGTCCGTTATTACCTCCCTCTTCCCCTCGCGGGACCCGGAAAATACGTCTGGTTTTACCAGATGTCTGATCCGGGTCCTGCAAAGGGAACCTCGTAATCGGGGCTCCCGGAATGAGGGGGGCCGGTTTCCTAGGAGAAAGGAGAAAGCCAAGACTGTTGTGTTTTGAACACTTGACCAGCATTTTGTTTGTTCGTTTATTGATTTGTATTGCGCGCCACACCCGGGGGTATCTGGGCGCATTTGTACAAAGGTTACAAGAATACATAAGGCTTAGGTTACAGGAGTTACACATGAAAGTGTTTAAAATGGTTACAAATGAATTACATATAGAAGGAACATAAAATATTTACAAAGTAATACAAAAGATAGTGCAGTGTAGTAACATTGTGAGATCATCTAGGTCAGTGGTTACAGTGTTAGCTGTTCAAGTTTGTTGTATGGCATAGACAGGCAATGTGTCTCACATGTCATGGGATAATAGCCAGTTTATAGAGTTGCGCCTAAATTAAGGGAAGGGTTGATCCTCTCTCAGTGAGAGGGGGATGGCGTTCCAGAGCTGCCCCGCCATGACTGGGAAGCTGCGACAACCAGACAGAATGTGACAACCCTAAAAGGAAGACTGAGAAATGTTTGTGTTTTTTGAAAATGTGCAATCTATACAGGATTGGATGAGGGAGCTCAGAACTCTTTGTTGGGGATCAGAGAACTAGCATCCTGTCATGAAACACCGATAACGCCCGCTCTGGGCATCTTGGTCTCTCCGGTGCTGTGTCACAGCAATCTTCCGGACCCTTCAACATGGCAGATACTGTTTGGGAACTGCGGCCTAGTTCCCGGGACTTCCTTGTTTACTTGATAAGCGCCCCGCCTCTGCGGTTCGGCGCATCTCAACGCTCAGTAGTTTCCATGCTCTGTGCAATTCGGAATCCTCTATCCTCTTGTTTCCTGGATGGTCCTTCTGCAGTATTGTTTATCTTGTAGTACCTCCTTCCCTTCCTGATCTGCCCTTCCTGGAGCCCGTAACACTTGCCGTGTCATTACCGCTTCTGTGGTTGCCTTCGGACCGCATCCATTTCTTCCCCGGGCTTTCAGTCTTCCTTCCTGGCCTCAATTATTCCTCCCGATTCCTCTGTCTTCCCTGTGACTTGGAGTACTTCCTGGAATAACCACACTCACCAGGGGCTGGAGCCCCGACTGACTACTCAGCAGGGTGGCGTCGGGGGAATCACGTCCTTACCTTCCTGAGACCCGCTCTTCCCGAAAAAGGGAGAAACCAGAAACCACAAAAAGAAGATCACCACAGCCTCAACAGGTGAGCCAAAGTTCTGAACACGACACATCCACTAAATTACTGAGGAGGGGAAGCAACTGTACCCTAGGCTCTAGCTTAGATTCTCCTTTCTTTCTTTTATAGTGTTAGGACCGAGAGTAGGTTGGAGTAAATTTGGACAGAGGTTACTTTGTGAGATGCCCTGTTGAGCACCCATTTGTTTTTTTCTAGAATAGGAACACCTACACAGAAATAGGGCTTAGAGAAGATTATCTTTTATTTCTTAATTAAAGAACATTGTTGAGCCATGTTCTCTTATCCGTCTCCTATATCTGATTTAATACACCTTCCATGCCCTGAGTCGCCTCAGTGCACACCAACATCGAAACCACAGGCGCACATAATCATGCCGGCTTGGAATCCTGACACTACCTCCAGCAAATTGAAAGTGTTATATCCTCCACTTTACCCCCAAACCTCATAGTATAGCATGCACTAATGCAGTGGTAAGGGGGGATAACAGATGTACTGCCACTTTCCCGCAGTTTTTGCCCCACTGCCGTACTGATAATGAGGCCCATTGTGTCTGTTTATCTGCATGTAAGTGCTCTCATTAATTCGACTGACTGGATATTGTGAGTGGACATTAGCAGCACGAATACAGATATGCAAAGACGCATCTGATGAACACCCATCACTAATACTATTCATGGATTTTATGGAGATTCGATAGCTAAAAGCAAGCAAGGCTCAAGCGACGAAATCACGATTTTGCAGCATTACAACAGTGAATCCTCGGAATGAGCTTTTGCTTGTTTGCCATCTTTTCAAATACTTGATCAGCGAAGTTCCTCTCTTGAAATTTGTTTGTAATTTCTCGCTTCTCTTTTAAGGCTTAGAATACAGATTTTTATTGGGTCTTTTTAAGCATTTACATTCTTACAATGACCTATCTGATTCATCATTAACTTACTGTCAACAGAATTAACATTTGTTTTTGCTCCTGACATCTGTGTTTAACGCATCCGACTATAATTCCAAATCAAACCGACCTTTGTAGAAACATACTACGACTAGTTCCTAAAAAATATCTTTAAATATCACAGGCAGGAAGTAAAATGATCCCTCGTAAATATCTGAACCGCCTCTTGTGATCCGTTTCTTCCTTTTTGGTGTCAACAAATATATTGCCTTTCTAACTGTTTCAACACAAGTACTGACATACTTTGCCTGAGTCCCACATACCTTTAACAAATATCCGGTAGCATTGCTGTTTTAATTGCTTTCTCACAGAGCCTCTTGCAACATATTTCACTTCTGCTCCCTTCAAAGGCTTTCCCAGCGGTGTTTTTTTTTCTTGGAACGTGTTCTAATAACTATTCCCAGCAATTCTTTCTTACAGTTATTCTTTCTCAGTCTTAGCCTCTCTTACCCTACTTGTGAGTTACTTGACTGCAACTCCCAGTCTTTTATTCTACCTTTTCACTTTTCATCTCCCTGAGCCTTTAGCTCCCCTTTAGGCAGTCGCTGTGCTGCAACATCCAGCTTCATGTTCCCTATGCTCATTTTAAAGTTTCAGGACCCCTCATGCCCCACTGCAGAGGCACTGAGCCATAATTTCCGCCTTATGTTTCCCACAGCCCGTGTTCAGGCTCTAGGCACTGCTCTTGTCTGGAGCACTCTTTCTCCTCCCCATTCACGGACACAGGCTCTGTGTCAGAACTGGCAGTCTCTTCCCACTCGTTCACCTCACCATTCAGCACTCTTCCTTTCGTCCACGCTTGGTAGCATGTGCATGTCCCCACCCCCTGCTCCCCCAACTAGTGACTCCTGAATGTGCTCATGGAGGCCTCGGAATTGTTTTTTGTGGGACGTCACTTCTCCACCGACATGAATTCAGCATGAACTCTGCACCACCACTGTGTCTCATGTCTTTGGGCCTCACTACATGTTAGGCGGTAAGGGTTTACCGGTAAGGGCACCGGTACCGTTAAACCCTTACCGCCTTACTACGAGTTCCCTTTGCGGGACTCGACTTTAACGGCTGGTTTTACCAGCCATTAAAGTAGGGTGCCGCAAAGGGACCTTGGAGCTAATTACGGTACCACAATTTGCGGTACCGTAATTAGCGCCTTCCCCATTGCCATTATGCCCTATGGGGGCAAAAATGGGAATGGGGAAGTGCCTTGGTGAATGGGGAATTACCGCCCCCGCTCACCTTGGCGTAGGGCGGTAATTCCGCCATCCACCAAGGCGGACACGGTAAAATACTGGCTAGTAGCGCCATGGTTACCGCCTACTGTGTAATGAGGCCCTTTGCCAGCTCCCATATCATTTGATCGCTGCTCTTCCACTTCTCTCCATGGAGTCACAACTCTGGTCAGATGACCATTGTCTGGAAATATACTCCTGGAGTGGCCATTGTGGTTTTGGTCTCAGTGACACTTTACAACATATGCATCTCAGTTAGCTGTCAAATCTGTTTGTTTTTAGAAAAAGGGTGTGGGCAAGCATGGCACAAAGTCTGCATTTTGATGTCACCTGCCACATCAATTAGAAACTTAGAAGTCAAAGGTTTGGGGACGTGGCTTGGCACCGGAGGAAATGGCGGCTTAAGTGAGCAGCTCCCGCCCACTATATTATTATCTTACCTTGCAGCCGGTTATAATATCTTTCTCGTGCTCCTTTTCCATTGCGATGGAGTTAGCAGGTCCTTGGCAGAGCTCCTGTCCTTTTTTTACGGTGCTCCAATGTTTCACGGAGCTCCAGCGTGATCTCTCTGAACCACAGAGACAGCTGACTTCAAGTACCTGTCACATGTGAGGAAGCCCTGGTTTTGCTGTTACGCAATCTTCCGGATTAGGCCTAGTTGGCTATTCGTAGCACCAACATGACGTTTACATTATAAAGCAATATGAACAGAAATTCTCAGGTATTTTGAAGAGAAATGCTTTATTTTGCAGCACAATAATATTTTATTTTATAAACTTTTCAGAATACCAGCTTCTTCCTCTGAATAACCAGGTTGCTTATGGTGAAGCTTTCTTCTGCCATTGCTCAGACTAATATATCATTACTCTAGGAATTATTGTGCTACCCACCTCATAGCTTGACTCTTTTTTTTTTGTGCTGACTTTTACCATTACTTGTTCCTAGTTATGTGAACATGGCTTCTGGGAAAACCAACCAAAAACTACCATTAGCCTCAAAAGAATCGCAAACAGCTGCCACTACTAGTACAAGGTTAAAAAGTGAATCACCCCATCCGCTGTCACCCCTAGACCCTGAGATTGAGGCTATACTACAAGAAATTAGGTCTCTTAAACCCTTCATAGAAACCACCAACCAGAAATTGCAACAATTGGATGAAAGGTGGAATGTCTTCAAAACAAGAATGACAGAAATGGAAAACAGAATTGGCCTTGCAGAAGATATTTCCCCTAGAGTATTGCTGTTGGAGAAATCTGTCAAAGACCCACAAAGACATAATGAAGATTTGGAAACAGGAGTAGGTGTAACAACCTTTGCATTACAGGGCTTCCGGAGGGATGCGAGGCGGATGATGCTATCTCTTTTCTTCAGAATCTACATATACCTAAAGAAATACCCCTCAATATACAACATTCTCACCGCATTGGTCCTGCCAGAAGCTCACCACCATTGCAATGTTCCTCACGTACCATGATTTTTTGTCTACTGGAATGTACCCAATTACAGTTCATTATATCAAAAACCAAAGAGAAAACATCTCTAATTTGGCATGGTAACAGAATTTACATTTCACAAGATGTCGCCAAGAAGACTGCTCAACGTAGGAAGGAGTTTCTCTCTTATCGCCCTGCATGTTAGGCACAGACGTTATCATCCATGCTCCTTTAAGGTAACCTATGATGGCTGCACTTCAATCTTTGATCAACCTGCAGACCTCAAAGCTTTCATCCGCTCTCTCGAAACCAAAAACATGGATACTTCTCTACCCATTATCCCATCAACATCTGGTACTTGAATATTTGTGTTTTTGCCACGTTATGCTGCAAGTCTTAAAATTGACCCACTAAAGTGGTGGGCCGGGTGCCGCTGGTTCCCCTTTTCTCTCAGCGTTGTTCTTGCCCTACTGGTGTCATCTGGTCCAACTCTTTTTCCTCCCTCTCTCTTTTGTAGGGGTACTTGATCCCTTTAGTACCTTTACTTCTTTACGTATCATCACTACTATGCTCTCCTATCTCCATCTCTCTGGTCAAGTTTACGGCACACCACCTGACACGAAGGGAGAGCATCCCCCGACAGGGTGAGGGTGTGCTTCCTTTAGGGACAGCTTGCATGTTGTATTGGTTTGTTTTTACGAATGAGAATGCTATTCTGTGCTAAAAGACTTACTCTGTGAACCGTTCTTTTGTGTTAAACAGTCTATTATAACAGCAGGAAAGTAAATTAGGCTGCTTTAGTTTCAAATTTCCTCTCCTGCGTTTTTGCAGCATGCGTTCCTAGCCAACTGATTGGCTGGCTCCCCCGCACAGGGTGCTAATGATCCATTGTGCTCTGCTTTATTCTCTTCATGAAACCTTGCCCATTGTCTGAACAAGTTCTTTCCAATCCACAACATTTCGTTCATAAACTCTTCATCAGATGTGTCCAGATCTTGTATACATTCCTTTTTACTGCTACAGAACGTGATAATGAGGTCAGTGGTGATGTCTGGTTGATAGGACAGGCAGAGGTCCCATTTTTGGACACATTTGGACTGGCAGAAGAATTTCTTGTAGAGCAGAAAGAGGGGTTTCACCAGTCATAGCCCAACTAACAGCCGGAAATCAGGCATCTTTTCACAAAAGTAGGCATCTTTTCCCCAGATGGAATCCACCTGTACAAAGTCAGATTACACCTATCCCTACTCCTATATCCAACACGAGGAGGTAGAAGTGACAGGAAGAAAAGGAAAGCAAAGGAAAAGGCTGACCATATCGTTGGAAATATACTCGAATTATTAACCCACAGGATAGGGACAGTGGGTTTCAGGTTAATCCCAAAAGAAAAGGTTCGTCTGACACAGTAACAGAGCCACAGCAATGAAGACTGGGCTTACATATGAGCTGTAAGCCGTTTAAAATGTAATTCCTCTAAAATACCTTTAAGAGATATCAATAACTGTTGAAAATGAATAACACCCCTTTTGGCTTTTAATACTCCAGATAATTTGTGGTCTTAAATTATTGGGGCTGTGGGTGGTTTACGGGCAGGTTACGTGCCGGGGAGCAATATTCAGTGTGCGGCTGTGTTCAGGTTTATTGTGCAGAAATGCCTGACTGCAAAAGAAACTGCTGCATCCAGCTGCAGTAAAATGGGTTCCTCCGACTGCTGCCAGAAAACAAAAGCCATGCTGCAAGCATGCACCCATCCAACGCAAACTAGTTTGTTTGGGATTGACTAAAACAGGAGTAACATTTTGGTGCATCTATAAGAAAAAGGAGCAGCAGGTATGTGGCAATATGGAAGTTATTCTGCGAGGCACGCTTGAAAAAGCACTGCCTTTAGTAATCGAATGGTTGAATAAGAATATAAGGAATTTTAGACATGCAAAGGACATCTTTCCTTGACCACACTTTTTGTATTTTATTTTCGTGTATATTACAACATGAATTAAACGAATATTTAATAAAAATCTTGTGGGCCCTCATGTGCATTGTACATCATTAGATTAAGACAATTACATATTAGCGGCTGATTTATTATCTTGGCATTTTGTAGTTTATCTCTCATATATCATGAATCATTATTTATTTAATCTCTCATATTTGAAACACATTCCTGTGGAAAATAAGACTTGTTCACAGTTCTTTCGTCTGACAGGGAAAGGTAATCCGATTTTGTTCTGTGAATGTGTCCAAGTGCTTGTATTTTATTGAGAAGCAATGGTAAATCCAAGGAGAGTCACTGTCAATCCTCATCACTTTCTAAAGGCTATGCCTTTTGCTCCATTAAGAGAGCTCGCTGTAGGGCTGTAAACGCCCTCAGCTGGATGTTATTAAGCTAGAGGGGTCTGCTTTTACTTAATTCCATGGCCCACCAAGCCCCACTTTTATGTGCACACAGATAGCACATGAAGGTTTAATTTGCCAATGTGTGGTATGACAAGTCAGGTCGTAAAACCTGAACCGGGTGAAGTCTATTGGCCAAGGTCACACGAGAGGTATCCGACTGCAGCTGCTGTTTTACCGCCTAGTTTGGAATTACTTGTTTAATCTCCCATTAGAAGGACTATTTACATTTGGTTACTATGGGGGCCATTACGATCCTGGCGGTAGGGGGTTAACAGGGCCGCTGGCCCCATTAAACCTCTACCACCGCATTACAAGGTTTGCTCGTGAGACCCGCTAAGGACGCCTGGTAAAACCAAGAGTCCTTAGCGGGTCCCTCGAGCAGCCCGGCATGCTAACAAGTTGTTAGCATGCTCCCCATTCCCATTTTGCCCTATGGGGGCTCAAATGGGAACGGGGATGGACCGGGTCCGGGTTCCCTGAATGGGGAACTACCGGGCACTCCAAGGTTGGAATGGCCCGGTACTTCCCCATTCAGGGAACCCGGACCCGGTACCTGGTACCTGGAATGGAGGTAGCCATGCCGCAAATTGCGGCATGGATACCTCCAAGGTCGTAATGACCTCCTATGTCTTTATGTGAAGACAAATCGGTTTATGTACAATGTGCTGAAAACTGTTACAGTCCGCCATGCCTTTGGGTTTTCAAAGAAAATGATTTCTTAATATTTTTCAGTCGATTCTTTATGCACGTTATCAGTACGGTATTTCAATCATATCATAAATATTAGCATTCTATCCTATCCAGCTAATAATCACCAAGCTAATAATCCAATCAGATTCCTTTAAGATATATAGATAAATAACGATGTTTAAATATTTGCTGTGGTCCTATAATGCCATCGAGGAGTTGAGGTGACCTGATTAACCACGAGGCCTATGTCACTGAGCCATTATTTATTGTTTAAATGATAGCCTTAAAGATCGAGGGAGTGGTCATTATTGTGGGATAATTGACCACCCCAAGTTATGGATTGATGTGAGGTCATTCGTCAAAAGTAGGGCAATGGTCATTATCGCCCTCCCGAGGTCTAGAAGGCTATTTGCAGATAGTTTTAATAGGAAGCTAGCAGTATTTAAAACAAAGGGTTGTGGTTAGCATTTTCATTGTAAACTTGGTTGAACTGGAACAGTTTGGGATTTCTTTATAGAAAAGTGAAAGCATTGCAAGTTTTAGCTTTTCTGTTGGTTTTTTAAATTGTATCTTACCTGTCACTTGAAGGTACATTGACAAAGCCTTCTCCCAGAAAGGTAGTTTCTTCTTGAAAGAATCTCGATGGAAATATGCATTGCTGTTTCTTGAATGCAAGAACATGCTTTCCATTGTTTCACTGTCTGCTCTAAAGGACAGAATGTTTGAAATGCACTTTCAGTCAGTAATTATTTAATGCATTCTGAGAATTCAAATTGGCTTAGAGGCGGCCAATAATGACCTCCATGTTCTAATACAAGTCAAACATAATCTATGATTCCTATTGGTTGATATCGTTAATTCAGGGGATTCTTTCGGAAACAGGTACTCAAACATCAAATACACATATGTAATACGTAATTATTGCCTTGTCAACGCGTGCTGGACACTGTTGAGTGTATCTCAGTTGCTCATAAATCCATGATTTAAATGTTTAATATGATTTTCTGAATAAAAATACTTTGAGTTTCTGGCAAGAGATTAAGTGCTGGGGAGTTTTGATGACATCAGTGATGACATTACATGTGCTTTTAGTTTTCCTGGACAGCCTCCACACGGGATTGTCATTATAATATTGGCAGAAAAATGTATGCCAAATAGTTCACTAAGCAATGCATTGCTATAAATACCGTTGCATTACTGAGTTCTTTCAGTACATGAACGAACTCATGAAGAAACGTAGGCATTGTCTGATGCATGCGCCATAGAGGTGCAATATTCGAAATCTTCCCATGTTGAATAGTAAAATGATAAATGCTTGCATTACAGATTTTTGCATACTGTGCAACATAAGTTCATACAAATGCTTCCCTTACAATTGTACTATTACACACAAAACATAAAGAGACCACAATGCATACAAATAGAAGCATACACAGGGAATTTAAAGTAAGCCAACTAACTGCACTGTTACCAGAAAGTGTTCATAACCAAACTATTTAACTTCATGCACAGAAAAGATTCTTGTGTTTCAAAATTCCTTTTTCTCCTATGTATATGTGTCATATGATGTAACTGTACCCTAAGGATGTGTTGTAAGAACATATGGTAAGGGTAAGGTCTACAAATATAGTACTTTTTTTAATTTGTATTCCTGACTGACAGTGAAGAAAACCACCTGCCTTAGATGTGTCAGTAAAGGAAAAAAGAGGGAGCTACACATGTGATGTCATCATTGATGTCATCAATGACATTTGTCATGTCATCTTTGATGTCCTGGGTGTTAGTCTTAGCAGTGCACGGTGGTGGCGTGAGTTATGGTTGCTTACCTTACCATAACTGGAGAATTTCAGGTGTTTTTCGGTTTTAGTTCGAACCATAACGTCCCGTTAACAACGTTTTTTTTGTGAATTTCATAGGTTTTTAGTAGTGCAACTTAACCATAACATCCCTTTAACAAAGTTTTTTTATACTGATATATATATATATATGTATTACATAGCCATGGTAGTGGCTGTGTAGTTATGGTTAAGTTGCTAATCTCATAGGAAGAGCACTTTCTGGGTGGTTTATAACTTTGCTCTCCCTGGACGAATCCTCACTAAACTTTGCAAAAAAAGTATATGGCCCAATTTGAAGTATTTTGCAAATTTTGGTGAGGTTTGGTCTAGGGGGGCAAAGTTATAGGGGGGTCCCAAAACTTTTTTTTTCCCCATAGACTGAATGGGGAAAAAACTTTGCTCATGCCTACAGCCTAAACCGCTTGATGGATTTTCACCAAATTTGCGGCAGGAGCAGCGGCTTGGTCCCGAAAGCGTGCTTTTGTAAATTTGGTGAAAATCTGTCCAGTTGTTTTTTTTAAAACGACTATAAAGTAGGTCACAAAAAATTAGTATGATCTATGTCTGCTCCGCGGACACACTTCCCTGTACAGGGACAGGACGCCGATTGGATAATCGTCTTGCGTCATGTCTGCGGACAGGCGACTTGTTCGTTGATTGGTTGGGATGAAGCGTGAGGTGCGTCGGATTGTTTCGATGCGCCTGCCATCTTGGATCCGTGTTTGGTGTCCGCGGACATCGCAGTAAAAACATATTAAAAAACACAACATTGTACTTGTCAAACTTATCAAATAATCTCTGGGGAGGTAGGGGTGATGAGGATGGGATGGGATATGGCTGCAAGAAGCAAAAAAACGGGTGTTTTTTGTCGCTAAAATCACACAGTACATTTGGAGGTGTTCCAGAATATGTGGTAGGAGGAAGGGGGCTAAGCTCCTGCGAGCGGGGATGAGGGATTGTCAGAAAAGAATACACTTTTTTAACATTTTGCCAATCTGAAATCACAATTAAAAAGGAGTACCATAAATTCCAAAATTGCTTCATAAAGACTGCATATGACGTGTGCATGCCAACTCTCCTTATCGCATTAGGGAGATGGGGGATCTCATCCATTTGTTTGCTTTGCCTTATGGTACTTGCAGTTGTGTATTAATAATGGGAAATTCAAAACTACAAGTCCCAGAAAGAAAAGAAAAGAAAAAATAAACACGGGCGGGTTTCTCCTGAATGATAGTGGTGATGTTTGTATGCATGTGTGTGACCTCTTGAGCCAGTACCTTATTCGACAATGGGAAAAGCGGCACTACAAGTCCCAGAATTCATGGGGAAAAAGAAGAGTGGATCTGCACCTTCTGCACGATATGGGACATGTTTGTATGCATGTGTCAGACATACGGAGCCAGTTACATATTTGAGAAAGGGAAAAGCAGCACTGCAAGTCCCAGAATACAAAGAAAGCAAGCATCGGCAGAGCCAATAGCTTTGGCATTTGTTTAGATATTATATAACCATTTGCCAGGCATTGTTAACATATACCCAGGTGTTTGTAGCATTGTCCGACTGTTGCCATCTTAGTGCCATTATGTCAGTGCTATGTTGAATATATGCAAATCCTGGTCTTTTGTCAAATAACCTGGCCTGGCAAATGCCTATCACATGCCTGCACAAGAACCAAAACGGTTGACTTTGCATACACTTGTGCTCCAGCAGCTGCAGTGGTTGATGTTTGTCATGCTGGCTACGTGGCAGGATGACACTCAAACGATGAGGTGCAACTCAAACCCCCTTTTTCTTTACACCGAAAGCCCATTGGGGTACCAGGTATCAAAGCGCTAAGAGGCGTGGACAGTCCATTCTGCGTCCCTGGTTACTGAATCTTTGTACTTGTGCAAGTGCCATTTTGCGTGGCATTGGCATTTGGGCAAACATTGCCCTAGTGCAAAAAAACTTTCAGTGCATGTTACACCAGTGCAAATTTACCCTACTACTGATACGATCCCTAGTCACACTAGCAAGCACTAGGACACACATTACCCAGTTGTAAAAAGTAAGGCATTGAAATGATAGGTTGTTTGCAATAGGGCACTCTTAGCACTTGTGCACATATCTTGGGAACACTGCACTTGGGCTGCTGCAAGGTTTCTGTAATTCGGCTCCAGGTTTACTAAGATACTGCATGAGCTGAACATATGGTGTGTACCCGTGACAAATGCAATGGTGAGCTAATGGGCGTGTTTCATGTTTAGATATCTGTTTTTGATGCGGTGCCTCTTTTTTGCCTTGTTTCCTCATGGGGGGTTTCTGACACGGCTGTAGTAGGCGGGAGAGAACCAATCACAACCACTCAATGCACAATTGGGCACTTCCATCTTTGTAGTTTTGGAGGGGCAATCTGCGTGTTGTATGTCTGCTTCCTTCCGTATTACAGATTATATATCCACACAAGGAAAGCTAGCCGGTCTACAATTCAAAAGCATGCAGTGAACACTTTTGTGAGTGGTCTGCACGTTGTGGCAGCGTGTGTTCCTGTTTAATGGTCGGAGGTGTGCAGGTATCCTATTGCGCCATCGGTTTGTTTCTGTATCATACGTTTGGCCTCCTGATTTTGATCTCCTGAATGTGTACCTTAATGTCTGTGTATCAGGTGGTGTTCTTACTTATCAAGTTCTTTGCAAAAAAAGCAAAGTCCCAAGGTGTCCCCTCCCCCCCCCCCCAGATTTTATGGGTCTCATATGCCCCTGCTTGTGCTATTACAGAGTAATACTACATTCCGAATGCCCGTTTTCTATATTGTTTATGTTGGTTGCCCTATATTTATTAATATTAAATAGAAGCAATTTCGGGTTATTTTAAACTCTTTATTAAAAAGCTTGATGTTTATAAATTGATGTGCTGGTGGTACACGCAGAGCGCAGCAAATAAAGGGCTAATGTGTCTGTGTTAAAATGTAATTAAAATAATAATGGAGTCAGACTGGCGCCCCCTGGAGCCTGGCACCTCAGGCAGCCACCTGCAGTGCCTGATGGACGTGGATGAGAATAACAGTTCTCATGGATGCAGTCAGGCAAGTTGTTGCAAAGTAAGAATGTATGTTGATTCTGAGAGAAGGTCACCAGTTTTGAATTTTTGGTTGCGAGCTAAGGATGCCCACGCATCGGACACACAGGATAAGGTTCAATTGTTTTTTGACCTTGAGAGAAAGGGACCATTCTGAAAGGAATTCAATGAAAGGAGGTTTGTAATAATGAAGATATGATAAGGTTATGAATTCCAAAAGTAGGCTACGGAACATGTAAATTCAGTTTACGAAGAATCCATGGTGCGGACGGAGTGTGTTACGGTCTGAGTTACGCCCAGAGAATGGAAATGGTGAATATAATGTAAGTTTGAATTTCGACGATTGTATACCGGAACAAGCATTAACATATTATTGACTGAACATTATTTTTGGGTTACATTGTATTCGTCTGTTCTGAGTGGCTTATTGCAATGAACCGCAAGTACAATCTTTTGTGTAGTGGTCTTTTTAACGTGGTTATGAGGAATCCAGCATCAAGGTGCATGTAGGCCACCAATCGGTTCCCCCAGGTTCAACGCTAATATTTCATTAAAATGTCATGTATGACCATTTCAAATTGTGTACCACTTTCCACGTTGTTTTCTCTATGTTGAGATTGTTTCATGTCTGTGCTAATCGTTAGTTTAAATTCTATGCCGAATTAATAAGTCAATAGATAAATTGTAATAAAGTTTGTGTAGTGAGACACATTTTCTGTTATGTTTTTGAAACAGATACATTCTGCCATTCTAAGATTGTCATAGATTGCAGATGCCAATTGACAGATTTTTCAATCGGCAGCTGAACATAATTGTGAACAACTGGATCATAGTGACTCTTTTTTGGGACGATCTCCAAGGGGCCTTACGCTGTACTAGCGGTTAGTAGCAACATAACATCCTTTATGGTGGTCTAGCCCCAGGTTGATGCAGAAGCACTGGAATTCACTGTGCGACTCAAGCGCTTCTTTTACCGAAAACAAACATCTTGTGTACGCAAAAAGAACAACGCGTGACTCACGATAAACATTTTGGATTGCGAGCGAAGAAACACATTTGATTGAATATGGCAACAGTCGGATGTTCTCGGAGCGTTTATTGTGAAATAAAAGTTGTACAGTGTTGTTGTTTCCTTTTAAAGTACGGTTTAATATTCAGAATTGTGACGTGCTGTGTTGTGAGTCGATGTGTGTTGATTTTCGGGTTCTGCGTCACGTCACATAGGTGATTATGTGTGCATTTGGCTACGCTGACGATGAACGTCACTGAGAAAGGTGGAGAATATCACTAGGTTTGGTGATGTGAGGCTCAGGGGCAGGGCATATGATTTTGTGACGTCAGGGCAGTTTACCTTAGGCCGATGCAGCAATGGATAAGATTAGCACAAGATGGTCACGCCCTGCTGCCAGATTTCGTATGTTTATAAAAGAGGAAAAGTGAGGTAAGGTGAATTGGAAATGTTTGTGATAGATCAACGTATGTATACAAATACATGCCCGAACCCTTGGGACAATAATATTTTCTGAGCATTGCACTTGTTAAACTTATGAAATAATCTCTGGGGAGGTGAGGGGTGATGAGGATGGGATGGGATTTTTCTGACCTGATTTCGAATGAGTTTACAAAGTTTGGTGGGATTTTGTGCAGAGGGGGTAGCTTATATGACGATTGTATGTGCATTCATTTGACACTTTTGCAAAAATAAAACGTGGGTGGATTTCCAGAAAACCTACGTAAGGCGCATTGGCAAGGATCTACAAGCATGGTTTTGCAAATGTGGTAGTGTTTTCTTAATTGACATGTGTCATAATGTAGTTAAAAAAAATTGTGGTATAGCTTTAGTGACTGAGGGGTAGCCTGTGGCCATGGGCAGTGGCCAGAATGTCCGGGTCATAGAATAAGGTCATGATCCGGACAATCTGGCTACTGGCCATGACCAGAAGGGACAAAACATAGGATTAAAGTGGCCATGTCCACCTGGGACTGGCTTTGTGGTAAAGTTTTTCGAAATTAGGAAAGATTTGAAACAGAAGAAAAATTTGCTCATGGTAATATGGTCATAGGGTGTTCTTTTTGCTTTCTGCAGGCTGCCATGGAAGTCGAAGAGGGGCCCTGTATGGAACCCTCGCCTTCCCTTTACATGGTGGCCATCTTGGAAAAGGATTTATCTTCCTAAACCGGGATGACCAGGCGTCCCGCTGTAGGACGAAAAAACCTCTTTTTTAGTACTACGGGTATCGCTTTGGGAACCTAGGCTGCTAATGACCTTCATCCCCCATTTCAGGAGCTGGAATGGGGGGATAATGGTTCAGAGACCTCGTTACCCACCCTTGCTTCGCTTGGGCTGATAACTTGGGCTGCTGGGCCGGTATCCACCGTTCCAGTCTCTGGGACAGAGGATGAACGTCCCAATATTGCCATTAGTATAACACAAAATCCAATGGAAATCTTGGAACATCTTATTGAGTCTATGTACTTTACAGAGAAATATAAAGTAGATGGAGTCTATACTTTTTTTTTAGTTCTATTTTTTAACTGTGAAAGCTGGTTTGTAAAGGAACATTTCTTTTGTTGTTTTTGGATGTATTTTTTTTTTTGGCAGGAGAGCTAAGAACGAAAGGTGGGGAGGGAAATGAGGGAAGAGGCACCAAACACTAATATGGAGGGGAAGGTGGACAGGGGAAAATGTTGCGCGTGTGTTATTTCCGAGGTAGGGGCAGTGTTTGTTATGCTCCTTGATTACAGCAGTGGTGGTGTCTCTTGGGGAGAAGGGATGGCCTTAGCTGATGCCATTTTAAGATAAATAGCAGTTTTGCTAAAAGTATGTACTGTGTACTAGATTGTTAATGGATGAGTAGGAATAGGTTTTGGAGCTGTGCAAGGGAAATTTTAAAGTTGAAAGTTCCTAGATCAGTAGAAAATGCAGTTCCAAACTGTCCACGAAGCACAGATCTTATTGTGAAGTGCGTATGGGTTCTCGGACACGTCATCATGCTGCGCGCCAGCTTCTGGTCATGTGGCACCCTCCAGAAGGTCTGCAATGAAGTCAGATGTTCGTAGACATTATCGTTAAGTTGCACTAATAAAAGCCTATGAAATTCAGTAAAAAAACGATGTTAAAGGGACGTTATGGTTAAGTTGCGCTACTAAAAACCTATGAAATTCAGTAAATAAACTTGGTTAAAGGGACGTTATGGTTCCAAATAAAACTGAAAAACCCCTGAAATTCGCCAGTTATGGTAAACTAAGCAACCATAACTCGCGCCACCACCGTGCACTGCTAAGACTAACACCCAGGATATCAAAGATGACATCACAAATGTTGGGTGGGCCTCACCTACTGCAAACATGCTTGCTATAGTTTGGATATTTCAGAAAATAAAAGCTGAAATGTAATGTTTTCATTGTGGAAGGACAACATACCAACCTCTCTCAAAAAATCGCAAACAGCCTTGTTGACATTGCGCCCTGCTTTCTCCATTTGCGGATCAAATGAAGAGGAGCGCAGCCGCATCTGTCTCTGGGCAATGCGAGAAATAATTACTTGGGAGTTTGGAAACATGTCCATGACTTTCCCAAGTGCCTTCTTCATTGCAAACTGCAGTGAGATTCTGGTAACATGGCCTAAACTGTTCCCTCCCCAATGAACAGTAATAATGGCTGGATGATGGCACATCATCAAAGTGGCACAAAGGGGAAACAAGCACACCCAATTCATGCCGCGCACTCCATACCAGTGCACATCCACATGATCAAATTCAAGATGTGCGGCCACTCCACAGTGCTCTGCATACACCTTCAACCAATGTATCCAATAGTCCCCCAAAATCCAGACACTGTGCCTCCGAAAAGACACAGCCATAGCCATCGCCTTCTTCACTCCTCTCAGCAAACAGACCCTCTGCCACACTCTATCCTTCCACACCACACACAGGGAACCTAATTGACCAATCCCCTGGCCTCCACAGTCCCATTTCCATGCCTGCCATCCTCAAAAGCCCCAGATGTGGCACATGCGATCCACAGACTACTGTAGTGTCCATGGATACATTGTCTAATTAAAGGGGGTGGGAAGAGAAATGTAACCCAGTTTAGGAGATTTCATCTTTAGTGGTGGTTCTGAAAAGAGCCTTTATTTTAAAGGTGCTTGTAAAGAAACATCTTTTGTTTTGTATTTTTTGGGGGGTGTTTCTCTTATTTTCCTCCTTACTGCCTTACATTATCCTCTGCAAAGCATCCCTTAGATTGCAAAACAAAATGGCATTTCCAAGGGTGGACAAAGAAAGGCCACCTGCAGTGAAATAGTTCAGAGTAAGAGAATCAATGTTCTGATTGTTAAAAGAGAACATCCCAGCACTGTGCAAAAATGCAGATATGCCTCTATTTACAAGACACGTTCCGTCATTTTGCTGGGGACAGAGGAAATTGGGGTTGTTCCATACTGCTCTAGGTGGTATCTGTGAGAAAACCACCTTTGCACTGGGAAAAAGTAGCACCAGTGCCTTCACCAAGTCCTTCAATGCACTGAGTAAACTTGGAGCACTGAAGTAACCCAGATGCAGTGCTCCACAATGCACCACTAGAACATTAGGAATGCTGAAAGTGGCCATAACTCTGCAAAGAGCAAGCACTCCTTGCACATTGCGGCCAGGCACACTGCACCACAAAGCCTCCACTCCTTGAAAACCAAGATTGGCAGAAATGTCTCTTCCCTCTGCATATCTCTCCAGATCCTTTACAAATGAATCTCCAACAATCAACACCCTGACTTTCTGCATCTCTGCCATCTTCACTGCACACAGCAATGGAAAACAGTATTACCCCCTCTTCCTATGAAGGACTACCTGAACACCTAATTGGCTAATCCCTACAGTCCCATTTCCATGCCAGGCATTCTGAGAAGCCATGGATGTGGCACACTCTGTCCATGGACTACTGCGCCTTCCGTGGACTCAATAACACAGAGGCAGCCCTTCTTCCCTTTCCACTTAACTCTTTGCAGTACTCCCTCATTGGCTACTGTTAAGCAGTCACACAACCATCCACCAATCACATCCAAGAACTCTACATCTAACTCTGTCATCACAGTTCAACACTTTAGATGTACTGTCGAACACTCAGAGTACAAGTGTCCAGTTAATCCAAAGCACCTCAATCAAAAAGTACTGTAAAACTCTCCAAGATTTCTGCTTCCAGATTCATCCACATCTGCATACATCAACACAAACTACAGGTATGCATATATTTTGTACAGTACATTTGTAATTCTTTTACAAATGCATTTGAACAGTGTGCCTGCCACTTACCCTGCATAACCTACTCAATAATCATACTCTCATGTGTCTCATTTCCTGACATCAAGTGGCAGTTACTTACCATGCTCTGTGCTTTCAAAGTTTTCTTTAATTCCCACTTGCATAACAGTTGCAAACCACATATTTCAATTTGAGCAGCACTCTCTGTGATTTTTTTGTAAAAAAGAAAAAAAAAAGAAATCCACATTTGGAACATTTGCACCGCATGTTCAAGTGCCAGATACGATGTGAAACTTCAATATATTTCCATGACGTGCATGCTTGCCCATATCACCCATTCTAATGTGCAAACTTTTATTTTCCTCTTTCCTTCTGTCACTTTTACAACTACTTCGCTATCAGAACTATCAGGCTGATCAATAGGATTGGCTAAAGGGTCATCAATATCTTCCTCTTCACTTAAATAACGGAGATCTCCTGATTCCCCCTCCTCCTCCTCACCTGATGAGTTTGAATAGTCCAACTTCTTCCTTCGGGTGTGTCGAGCGTTGGACTTCTTTTTCTTGAGCAGATAGGGTCTGCCTTGAAAGGAAGCCACCGTGACTCTAGGTCTAGAAATCCACAGTGGCTCCCCTCCGTGACAGCCAGTAATGTTGCAAGGGGAAAAAGCCGTTGGGCACAAAAAAAACCTTGGTTCGTTGGAGAGAACTGAAGATTGCCGGTATAGCTGCTGATGAATTGGCTGGGATGGCAGGAGTAAACACGGCTGAAGATGTTGAACTGGCGAATGAAAGTATCCTATGCAGGATGAAGGAACACAGGATGAAGCGGCACAGAAAAACGTCTCTCCTAGAGGAAGACAGTCGGAAGAGACCACAAAGCAGTCCAAAAATGAGGGCAGGTGAGTATCCAGGAGGGAAGGTATGGGAGAAGTGAAAGAAATAGAATGCAAAAGGCAAGCGAGAGAGGGCTGATGCGAAGGTGGAAGGGAGCGAAGCCAGGAAGCAGAGGGAGAGAGAGAGCGAGCTGGAAAAGCGGGCGGAAAACGCACCGCCGGAGGAATACTAAACAGAGCGCACGCAACAAAGAAAAATCACAGTTGCAACGCGCCGAGCCGCCGAGTGGCGAATGATAAATACACTTGGCGGTGGCCATGTTGGAAGAAAAACTAGACCGTCAACCACGTTGACAAGGAAACATGGTGGCACAGTCTAATGGCGTCCTCGTTTCCACCTCCTCCACACACGCCAGTCACCCGCGGTTGTGACATTCTCCCACTAACACACCTGCTGTAAAATACCCAGAATGCACACAGAAAACGAAAACTGCATGAATGCTACCAAAGCATGGCAAGTACATAGATTGCAAAATTAACTAATAGACCACATCCAAAGCAAATATTTTGGAAGTGAAGAGCACTTACAAAATGCAGTAACGTTAGACAAGAGTAGCGACAACCTCAAAAATTCCAGCCTTCTAATACACAGGTACAAAAAAGAAATAGCAAAGTTTAAAAGCACATCCGTTGAAGTACCAAATCAAGTATGTGTGTGTTGTCGCAGAACATTTTATACAAAGAACACCAAAACTTTAGATATAGCGTACAAAATAGAAGACAATCAGGAATCCCAATGGTTCCAATTAGATCTCTAGCTTATAGTAGAAAACAAATACGAAATTACTAACCTCTCAATATTTTGCAGATACAGCACTATAAGGCTTGATAATAACCAAATGCCTTCACGGGCTATCACTAATAACCTGGAAATATTCCCACTTTCAAAACCACTCCAACAGCTTAATTTCTATGAGAGCATTATTATCCAAACAGTACACCCATTTCAAGCAATAAAATGCCTTCAACCTAAAACAGCCAAGTTGGCTCCTTCTGTATTACTAAAAGGCATTTGTGGCAGTTTATTTGCCAATAGATCTTAAGGAAAATGTAGACACTCTGGGAGTGCAATGGACAATAGATCAATCTTTGATTCTCCTAGTGAATGGTGTAGCTACAAAAGACAAAAAAACCTGGCAACAACTAGTAGACTTAAACAAAGTTAGAGACGCCCTACAGTATCTTAAAGAGAACAATGAATACTACAAAGAAATAAACATTGAAGAAAACCTGAGGGAAACCACCAAAATAATTCATGATTCCTCATCAACTGGCCAATTTGAACTTGTAGATCCTATTACAGCATCCAATATTTGAGACCAGTATACAATTCACCCACTGCACTCCAAAGACAGCATAGACAATGCACTAGAAACATATGAAATGCGGCAAGCTAAAGGATCTCCAATCAGCATATGGGAAAAAAGTTTAGAAGCACAAGCCTTTCCTCTATTCTTTCCTACTGGAAAAGGGGGAAGGTATGATGAAAGATGCACACAAATAACAGCATCTGAATACCGCTCTTTACGAATGTATTCTGAAGACCCCAAATCCAGACAAAATGTTGAATATATATTGCACCTCCTGTTTGAAAGTGAACTAGAAACTCTATGCTACGGAGTTACACACACATTTAAAACAGGTTCCAATTTTTTAAACATGTCTGCTACGCAACTACTTCAAAAGGTACAAGACAAAGATGAAGTTTTGAAGTCAAGTATCACAAACCTCTTGACAAACATGCATGGTACAAAAGAATACTGGTTCCAACGTCACGCAGATGTATGGTGCATGCTACGCAACCGTGGCCCAACCACATGGTTTGTCACTTTAAGTTGTGCAGAATATGCATGGGAAGACTTGCACGACTTCCTACGCGTAGCAAATGAAAACAAGGCAGGGATAGACATAAAAACTCCAGGAGAACTCTGCTCTCTTGACCCTGTAAATGTGTCAAGGTACTCCACCACCGCTTTATTGCCATGCTGCACTTCATCTGTAATAAAGCAATTCCTCCCCTCAGAGAAGTGCAACACTTTTTTGGGAGAAAAGAATATCAATCCAGAGGAGCAGCGCACATCCACATGCTTTTGTGGCTAAAAGATGCTCCTAAATTTGGTCAGGACAGTGATGCCACTGTTTTGCAGTTCATTCACAAATATGTAATTTGCGACATCCCTTCAGAAAGCACACACAGTGAGCTTCATGAACACATTTTGCGGTTTCAAAGACATAAATGTGGCAAATATTGTGGCAGCAGATATGAAAACAAAGGGAAATACTACACCAAATGCTGCTTTGGTTTCCCTAGACCAGATTCTGCAAAAGGACAAGTAAACAGCTTCATGTCTTCTGTTAGACACAGTGTGAAAGGCAAATTGCCTAAGAACACATACTGCATTAAAAGGAGCGAAGCGTCAAAGTACATTAATGATTACAATGCAATGATTTCCCTCTTGTGGAATGCAAACATAGATGTACAGTACATTGCAGACAATTCCACTGCTGTTGCACGATATGTCACAGCCTACCTAACCAAAGTTGAGAAAACAGAGTTGAAAGACCTCTGGGATGACATATCATCTGACAAAACACTGTCAAAAAATGATACAGCTTTGGCATAAAAATGCTCTCCCATAGAGAATACAGTGGCTCCGAAGCTGCAGACCGTTTAACATGCACTGGTTTATATGGGAAATCTGAAAACATAGTCTGGCTAAGCCTTGGTCCAACTGCATCCAGAAAAAGAGTCCTCAAATCGTACAAAGACATAGAAACAATAGCCAAAAACAATCCCAATAGCCAGGACATTTTGAAAAACTATTTATTGGACACATACTAACCAAACAGGAGTACCGCTTTGGAAAACATGTGTCTATAACACATAGCCCAAAATTGCTCATACAAGAATAATATTAAACCAGATTAAAAAAAGGTAAATACATAGTCAAAGGTTGTGAAGGCAGCCTTGTTGAACTTACTAAACCCAGCCTGATTAATAACATGAAGTTATCATTTAAAACCCCTCAACATAGAGAACTTTACTACATGTCCCTACTCCAACTTTTTGAACCATGGAGAAAAGAAGATGATTTATTGGACCCCCATGACTCTTATGAAGATGCTTTCAATGGAAATGAAAGCAGTATAACAGATATCAATTTCAAGCAGTACAAAAACATGTTGGACAATGAATGCCAATAAGTGGAAGAAGTGCAAGCACAACTAAATGAAGACACTCCTGAGGGCAGTCAACCTTCTATTACAGGAAGCCAAGAACCACTTGGAGAGCCACTCATAGTAAATGAAGCAGAATTAGCCATGACTGAAGTAGAAAACGCCATGTGTCAATATGAGGAATCTGAAGAAAACTTTGCTCTACTGAAATCACAACTCAATGATGACCAACGTAGCATTTTCCTGGAAGTAACTAAAGGAATTGAACATGGTGTGCAGCCTCCGGCCATGCACCCAAGAGTCTAGGGGCTGGTCACAGCCACCACAGCATAATATGGCCATGCACCCAAGAATCTGACCAGTGGCCACAACCCACACACAACAATTAACCCTTACCTTTCCAATTTGAACACCATCTGCACATATGGAAATACCCCGCCACCCCTATTGTTCCTCAATACCAATATCACCATATCATCCAGACTCCACTGCCCTACTGTAAGAAGCCCTCATGCGGTGACCAAATAAGCCCAAACATGTTTATGCAACTGCCCACCAAACACTAGCTACTGCAATAGTTGTGGGTAAAGTCTTGGTTGAATGGCTGTATCACAGTGCAGTAATTGTGCCAGTGCCTAGATTTTTGGATGCATGGCCTATTTTTAACCTATTCAAACATCCTCCTATCATCTACCTTTCACTCCCCTAACCTAATAAAGCCTACCTGCAGTCACCACATAAGCTGTCCGCCCAAAGTTCTGGTCTATGCACTACTGTACACATATTATTGTAATGTTTTTTTCCAATAGCCAAATTCCACTTCTGTACACATACTGTTACAGTACTTGCAGCCAGTGGCCAGACTCTTGGGTGCATGGCTGGGCTGGCCACAACCACCACAGCATAATACGGCCGTGCAACCAAGAATCTGGCCACTGGCCACAACCCACACGCATAAGCTAGCCGCCCGAGGCCCTGCGCACTTCTGTACACATACTATTACAGTACTGGCAGCCAGGGGCCAAGTTCTATGCCAGACTCTTGGGTGCACGGCCTGCAGCCATGCACTGAAGAGTCTATGGGCTGGCCACAACCACCAAAGCACAATACAGCCTATACAAACATCCTCATATCATCTACAATCATATCATCTACATTCCACTCCCCTAACCTAATGAAGCTTCCCTGCAGTCACCAGATAAGCCGCCCGCCAAAGGCCCTGTCTGCAGACTACTGCGGTGTCCATGGACTGCCACGCTCCGCACAGTCTTTTTCCACCTAAACAAATACATCATATCAAACATCTTTCACTCCCCCACCCTTCCCAGCCCCTCTTCTCAACACCAAATGCCCCAAAACATGTTTCCCAGCCCTGTTCCCAACTGCGCTCTTTGCTGATATCCGTGGACACAACATGGCAGGGTTTCAGAAAAATATGATGCACATTGCGCTTTTCACCAGCCAATCAGCGGGTGCGTTGGGTGTCCGCGGACATCACTGCTAGGGAACATTCTCATAAATGTGCTAATTACCTTCACCTTAGAGTCCCCCAGCAACTTTGCTGGATTTTGAGGACTTGATTTTTTTACCTAGAGACAGTGTGACCCTTTGTTCCCACTCTCTCATGTATTTTGATGTGTGTTTTACTCTTCTGTTCTTTGATTATGGAGTTTTAGACAACTCCATAGGCATCATCTTTTCATATGTCTCACACAGCATCCTCAGTGCAGTGGCACAGGGAAGCCTTTCAGGCGTTCCCAAGGTTTAAATACCTTCTCTGGGAGAATGTAAAGTGAAATTGAGTTTACTACTCTTTTCAAATTCCTAGACCCAGCGCACCCTATCTTACAATAGAGTGCTGGAGGCGTTACTTAGTATGTGTGACTTAGTATGTGGCCTTTATTGAGCTACACATGGTCTTTGACTCCATATCAAGACCAAAACTATGGGAGAAACTAAGAACATGTAACTGCCCGGCAGAAATACCAGAACCCATAAAACTGCTATATTCAAACACTTCCATAACAATAAGAATGACAGAAACTATCCTTGCAACTTCTAAGATCAACACTGATAATGGTTTACAGCAAGGATGCCCACTGGCAGCAAATTTATACAACCTCTATACGGCAGACACGGAAGGACATATGAAAAACAGCGACCTCAATCCCCCTAAAATAAACTCGATCCCTGTGCCGATAATGATGTACGTGGACGACATTGTTTTACTAGATAAAACAGTGTCGGGATTACAGAAAAGCTTACAACTATTGGGAGAATACATGAAAATGAATGATCTGCAGATTAATATCAGCAAAACAAAAGTGATGACTTTGAGGAAGCAACCATTTAGGAAATCCAAACCGTTGCATCTAACCATCGATGACATCAAACTAATGGAAGTATCAACATTCAAATACCTCAGAATTACCATAAACCAATCAACAGTGGAGAAACAATGGACTGATAACTTAGGACCGAAAACGCATTCACTAGCAAGGCAGGGATGTGTGATACACCGCGAATTCAGAAAATGTTCGTTTAAACCAATATTGTCATTCTATAACAAAAAGTAATACCAACAATAACTTACGGAAGTGAAGCTATGCCACACGCACAGGAGGCAACTTGGACAAGATTAGAGGGAATATTCTGGCGCATGGTCCTGAAATTGGCACCATCATATCCAATGGTCAGAATACACCACGAAATTGCAACACAATCGATAACGTCCATTGTCAAATGGAAACAAATGGACATTCTCCGCAAACTGTTATCGGAGGAAAAAATACCGGCAATAGAAATTCTGCGAGAACACCCCAAGGCATTGAACAATGCGACATTGAAGTCATGGAAAGGAAATATTTTACAGCTGCTGATAATCGAGGACATGTAATAACAAAACACAATACGTAATGAACATACAATGCCCTACTGACATAAGAGCAATAAATGAGGCACCAGAGTATCTAACAATGTTTCCTGATCCAACAATCCAGGCTACATACATGAAAATATGACTAAACATCCTCCCAACTAGAGACTATCCAGTGTCAACATGGCAAAGTGACAAACTGGAAGGAAATTGTCGTTTTTGCAGAGAAGAACTGCCAGAAACAACTTACCATCTACTCACGGTATGCCCGGAATTAACAAGCAAGAGGCTGACCTTTGGATCACATTTTAACATCTCAGCAAATCGTATGGACACGGAAATGTGATGGAAAAGCGTAATGAATGGACAACAAAAGAAACTTATACACACAATAGTTTGATTCTTACAGTCCATCCTGGAACTAGACTCTAAAAGGGTAATTCATAGAAATTCGCACAAAAGTGGCGCACGCGGCTGGCGCACAGTGTCCCCGTGCGATACACTGCGCCAGCCGCGTGCGATAAAATCCTTTTCATCGCACAGCATATTCATGGATTTTAGGCTCCAAAACCAGCCGTGGCGCAGCGACCCTGCAGCAGCGCCAGTTACGCCCCCAAGAACGCCCTCGCGCAAGGAAAAGCCTTCAAAATTCCAAAATCATCGCAAAGGGCTGCGCTAACCCTGGACCAGTTCACAGGGCTGCCAAACAGCAAACGCCAAGCGGGGAACTGTATTTCAGTGGTTCTCGGGAAGTTTCACATGCGATTGTCCTGGGTACGTGTACATCAGGGGTGCGCGGGAAGTAACACACGCGATTCCATCAGGGTACGTACATTTCAGGGGAGCGCGGGAAGTATCACACGCGATTCCATCAGGGTACGTGTATTTCAGGGGTGCGCGGGAAGTATCACACCCGATTCCATCAGGGTACGTGTATTCCAGGGGTGCACGGGGAGCACTACATGTGAATTGCCCGTGTGGATCCTCCCAGGTGTTCCCTCTACACCCTCCACGGCCCCTGCAGGCGGCCCACACCAAAGGGGACTACCCTGCACATGTCCTGCAGGCAGCCCATCCACCATGCACATGCCCCCCAGCCAACCCACATGTCACCTTGCACTACTGCCCACCAACGCATGTCCCCCTGCACCCCCACCCCCCAGCAGTCAGGGGCACCCTCCACCAGGCCCCCACTCATGTCCAACTCATGTCTCCCAGCACCCCCACCACCCAGCAGTCAGGGGCACCCTCCACCAGGCCCCCACTCATGTCCAACTCATGTCTCCCAGCACCCCCACCCCCCAGCAGTCAGGGGCACCCTCCACCAGGCCCCCACTCATGTCCAACTCATGTCTCCCAGCACCCACACCCCCCAGCAGTCAGGGGTACCCTCCACCAGGCCCCCACTCATGTCCAACTCATGCCTCCCAGCACCCCCACCCCCCAGCAGTGCAGGGCACCCTCCACCAGGCCCCCACTCATGTCTCCCTGCACCCCTATCCACCAGCAGCCAGGGGCGCCCTCCACCAGGCCTCCACTCATGTGCAACTCATGTCTCCCAGCACCCCCACCACCCAGCAGTGCAGGGCACCCTCCACCAGGCCCCCACTCATGTCCCCCTGGACCCACACCCCCCAGCAGTCAGGGGCACCCTCCACCAGGCCCCCACTCATGTCCCCCTGCACTCCCACCCCCCAGCAGTGCAGGGCACCCTCCACCAGGCCCCCACTCATGTCCCCCTGCACCCCCACCCCCCAGCAGTGCAGGGCACCCTCCACCAGGCCCCCACTCATGCCCAACTCATGTCCCCCTGCAGCCCCACCCCCCAGCACTGTAGGGCACCCTCCACCAGGCCCCCACTCATTTCCAACTCATGTCTCCCAGCACCCCCACCCCCCAGCAGTGCAGGGCACCCTCCACCAGGCCCCCACTCATGTCCCCCTGCACCCCTATCCACCAGCAGCCAGGGGCACCCTCCACCAGGCCCCCACTCATGTCCCCCTGCACCTACACCCCCCAGCAGTCAGGGGCACCCTCCACCAGGCCCCCACTCATGTCCAACTCATGTCTCCCAGCACCCCCACCCCCCAGCAGTGCAGGGCTCCCTCCAACAGGCCCCCACTCATGTCCCCCTGCACTCCCACCCCCTAGCAGTGCAGGGCACCCTCCACCAGGCCCCCACTCATGTCTTCCTGCAGCCCCACCCCCCAGCACTGTATGACACCCTCCACCAGGCCCCCACTCATGTCCAACTCATGTCTCCCAGCACCCCCACCCCCCAGCAGTGCAGGGCACCCTCCACCAGGCCCCCACTCATGTCCCCCTGCACCCCTATCCACCAGCAGCCAGGGGCACCCTCCACCAGGCCCCCACTCATGTCCCCCTGCAGTCCCACCCCCCAGCAGTGCAGGGCACCCTCCACCAGGCCCCCACCCATGTCCAACTCATGTCTCCCAGCACCCCCACCCCCCAGCAGTGCAGGGCACCCTCCAACAGGCCCCCACTCATGTCCCCCTGCACTCCCACCCCCTAGCAGTGCAGGGCACCCTCCACCAGGCCCCCACTCATGTCCCCCTGCACACCCACCCCCAGCAGTGCAGGGCACCCTCCACCAGGCCCCCACACATGTCCAACTCATGTCCTCCTGCAGCCCCACCCCCCAGCACTGTAGGGCACCCTCCACCAGGCCCCCACTCATGTCCAACTCATGTCTCCCAGCACCCCCACCCCCCAGCAGTGCAGGGCACCCTCCACCAGGCCCCCACTTATGTCCCCCTGCACTCCCACCCCCCAGCAGTGCAGGGCACCCTCAACCAGGCCCCCACTCATGTCCAACTCATGTCCCCCTGCAGCCCCACCCCCCAGCACTGTAGGGCACCCTCCACCAGGCCCCCACTCATGTCCCCCTGCACTCCCACCCCCCAGCAGTGCAGGGCACCCTCCACCAGGCCCCCACTCATGTCCAACTCATGTCTCCCAGCACCCCCACCCCCCAGCAGTGCAGGGCACCCTCCACCAGGCCCCCACTCATGTCCCCCTGCACTCCCACCCCCCAGCAGTGCAGGGCACCCTCCACCAGGCCCCTACTCATGTCCCCCTGCACCCACACCCCCAGCAGTGCAGGGCACCCTCCACCAGGCCCCCACTCATGTCCCCCTGCACCCACACCCCCCAGCAGTGCAGGGCACCCTCCACCAGGCCCCACTCATGTCCCCCTGCACCCCTATCCACCAGCAGCCAGGGGCACCCTCCACCAGGCCCCCACTCATGTCCCCCTGCACTCCCACCCCCCAGCAGTGCAGGGCACTCTCCACCAGGCCCCCACTCATGTCCAACTCATGTCCCCCTGCAGCCCCACCCCCCTGCACTGTAGGGCACCCTCCACCAGGCCCCCACTCATGTCCAACTCATGTCTCCCAGCACCCCCACCGCCCAGCAGTGCAGGGCACCCTCCACCAGGCCCCCACTCATGTCCCCCTGCACTCCCACCCCCCAGCAGTGCAGGGCACCCTCCACCAGGCCCCCACTCATGTCCCCCTGCACCCCCACCCCCAGCAGTGCAGGGCACCCTCCACCAGGCCCCCACTCATGTCCAACTCATGTCCCCCTGCAGCCCCACCCCCCAGCACTATAGGGCACCCTGCACCAGGCCCCCACTCATGTCCCCCTGCACTCCCACCCCCCAGCAGTGCAGGGCACCCTCCACCAGTCCCCCACTCATGTCCAACTCATGTCTCCCAGCACCCCCACCCCCCAGCAGTGCAGGGCACCCTCCACCAGGCCCCCACTCATGTCCCCCTGCGCTCCCACCCCCCAGCAGTGCAGGGCACCCTCCACCAGGCCCCCACTCATGTCCCCCTGCACCCACACCCCCCAGCAGTGCAGGGCACCCTCCACCAGGCCCCCACTCATGTCCCCCTGCACCCACACCCCCCAGCAGTCAGGGGCACCCTCCACCAGGCCCCCACTCATGTCCCCCTGCACCCCCACCCCCAGCAGTGCAGGGCACCCTCCACCAGGCCCCCACTCATGTCCAACTCATGTCCCCCTGCAGCCCCACCCCCCAGCACTGTAGGGCACCCTTCACCAGGCCCCCACTCATGTCCCCCTGCACCCCCACCCTCAGCAGTGCAGGGCACCCTCCACCAGTCCCCCACTCATGTCCAACTCATGTCTCCCAGCACCCCCACCCCCCAGCAGTGCAGGGCACCCTCCACCAGGCCCCCACTCATGTCCAACTCATGTCCCCCTGCAGCCCCACCCCCCAGCACTGTAGGGCACCCTCCACCAGGCCCCCACTCATGTCCCCCTGCACTCCCACCCCCCAGCAGTGCAGGGCACCCTCCACCAGTCCCCCACTCATGTCCAACTCATGTCTCCCAGCACCCCCACCCCCCAGCAGTGCAGGGCACCCTCCACCAGGCCCCCACTCATGTCCTCCTGCGCTTCCACCCCCCAGCAGTGCAGGGCACCCTCCACCAGGCCCCCACTCATGTCCCCCTGCACCCACACCCCCCAGCAGTGCAGGGCACCCTCCACCAGGCCCCCACTCATGTCCCCCTGCACCCACACCCCCCAGCAGTCAGGGGCACCCTCCACCAGGCCCCCACTCATGTCCCCCTGTACCCCTATCCACCAGCAGCCAGGGGCACCCTCCACCAGGCCCCCACTCATGTCCCCCTGCACTCCCACCCCCAGCAGTGCAGGGCATCCTCCACCAGGCCCCCACTCATGTCCAACTCATGTCTCCCAGCACCCCCACCCACCAGCAATGCAGGGCACCCTCCACCAGGCCCCCACTCATGTCCCCCTGCACCCCCACCCTCAGCAGTGCAGGGCACCCTCCACCAGGCCCCCACTCATGTCCCCCTGCACCCACACCCCCCAGCAGTCAGGGGCACCCTCCACCAGGCCCCCACTCATGTCCCCCTGCACCCACACCCTCCAGCAGTGCAGGGCACCCTCCACCAGGCCCCCACTCATGTCCCCCTGCACCCACACCCCCCAGCAGTCAGGGGCACCCTCCACCAGGCCCCCACTCATGTCCCCCTGCACCCACACCCTCCAGCAGTCAGGGGCACCCTCCACCAGGCCCCCACTCATGTCCAACTCATGTCTCCCAGCACCCCCACCGCCCAGCAGTGCAGGGCACCCTCCACCAGGCCCCCACTCATGTCCCCCTGCACTCCCACCCCCCAGCAGTGCAGGGCACCCTCCACCAGGCCCCCACTCATGTCCCCCTGCACCCCCACCCCCAGCAGTGCAGGGCACCCTCCACCAGGCCCCCACTCATGTCCAACTCATGTCCCCCTGCAGCCCCACCCCCCAGCACTATAGGGCACCCTGCACCAGGCCCCCACTCATGTCCCCCTGCACTCCCACCCCCCAGCAGTGCAGGGCACCCTCCACCAGTCCCCCACTCATGTCCAACTCATGTCTCCCAGCACCCCCACCCCCCAGCAGTGCAGGGCACCCTCCACCAGGCCCCCACTCATGTCCCCCTGCGCTCCCACCCCCCAGCAGTGCAGGGCACCCTCCACCAGGCCCCCACTCATGTCCCCCTGCACCCACACCCCCCAGCAGTGCAGGGCACCCTCCACCAGGCCCCCACTCATGTCCCCCTGCACCCACACCCCCCAGCAGTCAGGGGCACCCTCCACCAGGCCCCCACTCATGTCCCCCTGCACCCCCACCCCCAGCAGTGCAGGGCACCCTCCACCAGGCCCCCACTCATGTCCAACTCATGTCCCCCTGCAGCCCCACCCCCCAGCACTGTAGGGCACCCTTCACCAGGCCCCCACTCATGTCCCCCTGCACCCCCACCCTCAGCAGTGCAGGGCACCCTCCACCAGTCCCCCACTCATGTCCAACTCATGTCCCCCTGCAGCCCCACCCCCTGCACTGTAGGGCACCCTCCACCAGGCCCCCACTCATGTCCAACTCATGTCTCCCAGCACCCCCACCCCCCAGCAGTGCAGGGCACCCTCCACCAGGCCCCCACTCATGTCCCCCTGCACTCCCACCCCCCAGCAGTGCAGGGCACCCTCCACCAGGCCCCCACTCATGTCCCCCTGCACCCCACCCCCAGCAGTGCAGGGCACCCTCCACCAGGCCCCCACTCATGTCCAACTCATGTCCCCCTGCAGCCCCACCCCCCAGCACTGTAGGGCACCCTCCACCAGGCCCCCACTCATGTCCCCCTGCACTCCCACCCCCCAGCAGTGCAGGGCACCCTCCACCAGTCCCCCACTCATGTCAACTCATGTCTCCCAGCACCCCCACCCCCCAGCAGTGCAGGGCACCCTCCACCAGGCCCCCACTCATGTCCTCCTGCGCTTCCACCCCCCAGCAGTGCAGGGCACCCTCCACCAGGCCCCCACTCATGTCCCCCTGCACCCACACCCCCCAGCAGTGCAGGGCACCCTCCACCAGGCCCCCACTCATGTCCCCCTGCACCCACACCCCCCAGCAGTCAGGGGCACCCTCCACCAGGCCCCCACTCATGTCCCCCTGTACCCCTATCCACCAGCAGCCAGGGGCACCCTCCACCAGGCCCCCACTCATGTCCCCCTGCACTCCCACCCCCAGCAGTGCAGGGCACCCTCCACCAGGCCCCCACTCATGTCCAACTCATGTCTCCCAGCACCCCCACCCACCAGCAATGCAGGGCACCCTCCACCAGGCCCCCACTCATGTCCCCCTGCACCCCCACCCTCAGCAGTGCTGGGCACCCTCCACCAGGCCCCCACTCATGTCCCCCTGCACCCACACCCCCCAGCAGTCAGGGGCACCCTCCACCAGGCCCCCACTCATGTCCCCCTGCACCCACACCCTCCAGCAGTCAGGGGCACCCTCCACCAGGCCCCCACTCATGTCCAACTCATGTCTCCCAGCACCCCCACCCCCCAGCAGTGTGGGGCACCTGCCAGCAGGCCCCCACACATGTCCCCCAGCCAACACGTCATCACAATCCAGATCCCAGGCTCCTATGCCCACCCAAATCGCACCCCACGCCACCTCAGTCCAAACACCCAGCCAAGCTTTACATCCATTCAAAATTGAAATACCCATTACATGATAGATAACAAATAAACAGTATGCGCATGAGTACAAGTCCGTCAGACCCACACAATGGCAACACATGACTGTGAAAACCCACATTGTGGCAGGTATGAAACCAATGAGAGAAGTCCACACATTGAAGTAAGAAACAAAAATGTATTACAGTGTAAATGAAGTGAATGAAATCAAAAGAAACAATAATGGCAACAAATATCAAAATGCAGCATGTCCACCAAATTAATAAATAATGAAAATGGGAATCCAAAAAAACCGTAATGAAATTGTGTCCAAAGTCACCGTCCAACAAAGCAAATCCAAAGGTAAAGTAAAGTGAAAATCCATTGCTCCATGTTGAAAAAATAATAAAAGATGAAGGCCACAAATCCACTGTCAAACTATGTACAAAGAGCAAATCCACGGTCCATGATCCCAACGATGTAAATGAAACCTACAATAAAACCCACTTAACTAATAACTATATACAAAAAAGTGGGGCCTAGTCCAAGCGCCAAAAAAAAAAAAAGGAATAAAACCTAACACTAATTTACTATATACAATTGCAGCGGGCTAGTCCAACGGTTCACTTCTGGATGTTGCGGGCCAGGGCATCATCGAACTCCTGCTCAATGTCCCGGAGGCGGTCCTGTTCCATGGCCCGAGGATCCGCAGGGACGACGACATGTTCTCCTCCAACTCCCTGCGGATTGCCTCGAGGCACTCGGCCCGCCTCAGGGCCCTCCGCATGGAGTTCTCCGCCCTGACCATCGTGAGCCGTGCCTCTTCTGCCCACTGCCGCTCCGCATCTATGGTGTGGCTCAACCGCTGTCACACGGAAGACACTTCCCGTCCTGGGTCCTCCTGCCCTCCGGCCGATGCCTGCCCCTCCGATGTCGAAGGCCCCGAGCCATCGTGGCTCCCACCTACAGCCTCCTGCTGCTGCTGCTGTCCATGTGCCCTGTCCGATGGTGCCTGCACATCCTCCTCCAGCTGGGGTGCAGTTGTTGATGTGGCCACCCCTGCTGGACGTCCGACTCCCGACTGTGGCAGGGATCTGTTGTCCACCAGCCTGGCCGCATGGTCAGAGGCAACTCCACAGGGCACCCAGGTGATACATGGGTGGGAAGATGGCATGGAGGGCGACTGGGGCATAGGGGGTTCCGTTGAGGAGGGGGACGGAACAAGGTCCAGGAAACGGAGGAATCGGGCCATGGTGAGCTGTCCCAGTGGGTCAACGCGGTCAACGAGCCATGCGAGAAGACGTGCAGTCTCATCATGGAAAGGCTGCAGGTCAGCTCGCATGGCCCGTTGACGCAACGCCACCCCACCATGAACAGGCTCAACCTGTTGCAGGATAGCCACATCCGCAGGGAGAGGAAGGCCAGTTGGTGCAAGCCAATCCCCTCCCTGAGAACGGGTCTGGAGGTAGGCATCCCTGCTGGTGCAAGATGATGCAGTGACAGGAGCAGGGACAGGATTGCACACAGGCACCTCCGCGGCGGCCTGTGCTGCCACCTGTCCCTGGTCCTGCACTGCACCACTAGCACCAGTGGAATCCCCACCTCCAGACCCCGCCTCTGTTGCTTGCACGGCCTCCTCCTCCACCAAACCCCCCACCAACCTGGATGACTCCGTGCCATCTTCCTCCGTTGTGCCCTGTGGGGTCCCAGCTGCCCCTTCTGCTGCCGAGGAGTCCAACTCCAACCTCCGCCTCCTGGACCTCCCCCTGGCAGCTGCGGCCTCGGACGTGGCACCGGACTCCTCACTCCCCGACAAGATCACAACCTGGGAGGGGAGCCGGGCCTTGCGTCTCCGGCTGGTGATGCGACCCCTGCCGCTGTGCTCCACAGCACCTTCTCCGCCCTCTTCATCAGTTGACGCTGCAGACAGGGAAAAATTAAACACAGGCATCAGGGCACTGTATAATGGACTCATAAACACATGACAGTTGTACATGAGTGGCATTGGCAAACCTCAGACATGGCATCACAATCCCCAACACACATGTCATTTCAACTTGCACACATGAGCTATACCACAGCCATATCGCAACAGCCAGCACCATCCATACACATACAACAGCATGAGCAGGCAAAGGTGAGCCAGACATCACATGCGACACAGGGAGTGCACTACACATGCACACACACCACTACACTTGCATGCATGTGTACACCTCCGCCAACTGTCGCAGTGTTCAGATCGGCATCCATGTCACACCTGCCAATCATTCTTCCACATCCTTTGCCATGCAAGCCTACACACACAAGCACCATCCATGTGTCACACATGAGAGCCCTCGCATGTGTCAGCCTCACGGCCCTGTACCCCCCCCATACCTGGCCACATAAAACCACATGTGCAACCTGCACACTCCTGCCACACCACCACACGCAAAGCTTACAATCAGTATGCATGTACACTTACCGCTCAACTCCAGACGGGTCTGCCTCTCAAGGACCTGGACGTGGAGCGCTGGGGATATGCGTTCCAGGATCCTCATCTGATCTTCCGACAAGTGGCCCCGGCGCCCCTTAGCATCCGCTGCTTTCAGGAGGCGCCAGGCCTTCTTAAGGGTCCTGGACCTGAAGTCCTCCCAGCGCTTCTTCACATGATGGCATAGTCAGACTGCCACCCCCTCCACGTTGATGGCAGTGACGATGTCCGTCCAGATCCGAGTCCGTCCTTCCAACCTTCCAAAGAGGGCATCATACTGCCCCAGGACTTGCTCCACCAGGACACCAACTTCGGTGGCAGTGAAGCTGGTGCCCCTCTGCCTCTCTGGCCGGGTGTTGCCGCTGGTGCCAGAAGTTGCAGTGCCCGACATGGCAACCCCAGAGGCAGGAGTGGGTGGGCAACTGGGTCCTGGGGCTGGGCTGTGGAGCGATGGTATCCCAGTCGGGAGTCTTCGGTTCCAGCAGGGGTGGTCACAGCAACAGCACCCCTGGCTGATGTGCAGGCAGCAAATGGCAGGACATGTGGGCAGCAGGCAGTGAGGCAGCAGCAGATGGCAGGTGGGAGCGTGCTCGGGGCTCTGGGGGACAGTAATTCGGTCTTCTGGGCAGGAGCGTGGTCTTCCGTGTGCTTACGCGTGGCCAGCTTGATACGGAGTGATTTGGCACGTGAAAATCCTGCACGTCTGCGTGTAATTCAGGGAAAGGCCCTTAGTGCGTAAGCGCGTCAGCACACGTAAGTTAATTCATTGGCCCAAAGGCCCCCAGGCACGTCTATGACGTCACGCGCATGGCCGTTGAGAATGGCGCGTGTTAAAAAAAAATACACGTCTGAGTGTCAAAGCGTGTAATTGGTGGAAATGGCCTCAGCGCGTATGCGCGTCTGTGACGTGTGTATAAAAGGTATGTGTAGAACACCATTTCCTTGTGCGTGCTTTTTGTGGAGAGCGAGTGGGTGAAATCTGTACTTCTTGTCGGTTCACACGCGATTTACTTCACGGCGTTTCAAGTTCGTACTCCCTGTTACCTCTGACAGCTTTTTCTCTTTTCCTCTTTTTCCTGGGCCTGTTTCCTCAAACAGCGTTCCCTTCTACTGTTGTCCTGTCTCCTCAGACAGCGTACAATTCTTCTTTTGGCGGGGGTGTTGCCAACGCGCGTCATTTTCATACTTTTTTTCCTGGCAGATGGTGAGTCGCGCACGTATTTAACATCTGTGCTTGCCCCGTGTGTCGCGTACCCCTTCAGAGGTAATTCTAGGCTGCGTGTGACACGCATACGTTCATTCTTGTGTTTCTGGGTGCCACAGCGTAGAGCAGGCTTATTTTTCCACACACGTGGTCTAGGAGGGGTTGCGTGCACCTTACTTCCCTTTTTTGGGGTGCCTGTGCGTTGCGTGACCTGTCATCTTTCCCCAGGGGTGACATACAGCCCTGCTAGAGCACTAGGGTACGATTACCATCTGGTACCCAACCCCTTTGACCCCCAATTGCCCAGGAAAATTGTTCACAGCGACTCCCATATGCACAATAACATCAGTGCCATGGCTGGGAGGCGAACAAGCCGTAAGGGTGGCAAAGGTGGCCGAGCCCCAAGTGGTGGCCATGGTGGATCCGGTAGGGGACGTGGCCGTGACTTGCAGGGTGCCCCTAGCCCCCCATGTGTGGAGGACCAGTCAGGGACACCCATGCCCCCCCCTGGTTGAGGGTAACGTGGCTGACACCATCCATGCTCAGCCCTTGTTGGACCAGCCCACTGTGGCACCAGACCTGGCACAGGGTGACTCCATGGCTGACTTCCAGGTTAGCAGGTCTAGGCCACATGCGCCGGTGCACGTTGGTGTCATCAGGCCACGTGGATCAGGGGCAGCTAGGTCATCTGCTGCCCCGCGTAGGCAGGCTGGGGAGGCTGCAGGGGCAGCTGCGGCTCCATCCACCCCACCTCTCACACACCCAGCCAGGACAGTGTCGGTCCAAGTCCATCCTGCTGACATTCCCCCTGACACCATCATACTTGAGCTAATGCCTGCACCAACTCCCATGCTGAGTGTGAAATCCCACACTCCTAGTACAGAGTCCACCGGGGCTCCTGCCCCTAGTGTCCAGAGTGGCATAGGACACTCAGGATCCCCACCACCTTCCAAGCGGAAGAGGAAGAGTGCTCGTCCAGTAGAGGCTGATGCCCCAGACACGGCTACACAGTCCGGCCCGTCAAGGAAGCCCAGCTTCAATGAGGCCGAACTGAATGCACTTGTAGAGTATGTGTCCGCACATGACCGCGAAATGGTGATTGTTGCAGGATCCAAAACCACACCTGCACAACGTCTGGCAACTGACAGACCATCGCGGACATCATAAGTGCCCTTGGAATCGTGAGGCGCACAGCTACTGAATACTACAAGCGCTGGAATGACCTGAAGCGCAGGGCAAAGAATAAGCTGGCCTCAAGTCATGCCGCTACTCTAGTGACTGGAGGTGGGTCTCCAGCAGACGACATAGAACTCACTCCACATGAGCATGTTGCTGGGACCTACGTCACGGAGGAACAAATCCAAGGCATGGGAGAGCTGGCAGATTACGAGGCATTGTCCGGTGAGTGCACATGCATGTGTGTGTCATCCATGTGCATGGTGTGTGTGTGTGAGGGCTTCTGTTTGGGTGCCAGGTGAGGGTGTGTGTGCCTGAGTGGTTTGGGTCACCCATGTGCCTCATCCAATACATTCTGCGCACCAGCATTTGGGTATAGCAGTATCCCTTCTGCCAACAGTAGACATCCAGCCCAACACCACGCCAGTTGCCCTTGAAGTGTCATCTTGCCACAACATTGTTGCTTATTTTTCTCTGTTTATTCAGGCAGATTGTTTGCATTCCACCACTTTTACTAGGCATTTCTCAGTCCTATTGTCACATGTCTGACATGGCTATGGTACAGTGGACTGACTTTGTTTCCTGGATATCATTTGTTTAGACATGTCCCTGTGCTATAGGACCATTTTGGACTGGCAGCTCCAGGTTAAACATTTGAACCATTTCAATGAAAAAAGCAATTTCATGAGCAAACTAGACTGAATGAACAATTGGTGCCCTCCTCTCCCTCTTCACTTTATGGCTAGGGTACATGCCATCTGTGTGATGGCATGTGTATTTGACCTGCCAATCACAGGCCAATGTGTGATGCCACTGCTAGTCAGCATGCAGCAAATGTGTTCATCTACCATCTTGGTGTCATCAATGTGTGCCATCTGCCTCCCCTTCATACGCAGTGACGGTGCATGCATGGGAGGGTTTTAGTCATGTGGGACATGTGTCAATCAAGTACTGTTTCTGTAGCTTCTCAGCCCTAATTGTGTGCCATAGTGCTAATGCCTGTTTCCATTTCTTTTCTTTTATGTCTTTGCAGGGGATGACGCACTTGATACTGCTGGGGTTGTGCAGATGGTGCAGACCCAGGAGGGGACTCAATGCCGACCGACCACCAGTGAGGGACGTGGTGTGGTGGTGGGTGAGAATCCACAACTGCTGCAGGTCGTGCTCTCAAGGGGTGTCTCTGGGTGCACCTCCCCCGAGCTGTATTCAGGTGTCGATTCGGATGATGAGACCTATGTGCCGTCGCAGGTGAGTGTTCCTGGGAGGGATTCTGTTCTGTCCGACCCACCTGCACCAGGGGTAGAACCCTCAATGGGGATGTCAGTGTTGGCAGGTACACCTTTGGTGGTTACGGATGCAGGGTCACACTCCGCAACATCTGATCCTGTTCCTGGGCCAGCAGATCAGAGGGGGAATGCAGTCCTGCAGCCTCAGGCAGTGCCGGCACAGCAAGGTGCAGTTCGCCTTGCCCCAGACAGGTGTGGTGCCCGCCGACGTGGTGGCCGTACGCCACCTGCCAATACCGCATGGGAGCAATCCATATACGGTATGGCAACCCAACAGGCAGCATCATCAGAGATGATGGCTCAGGCCATGGATAGGGTGGCCACTTCCATTGTCCCCCCAGAAAGGCTGATGGAGCGACTACAGCAGGCAACAGACTCCATCTGCCAGTCACACAGGGAGGACATGTTGGCGTCCAACAGGGACAGGCGGGCGGCACTGGAGACTCTGCGGGAAGCCATTTCTATTGAGTCCCAGGGCCACAGGGAAGCCCTGAGGGTGGAACTCCGTGTTAGGGAGAATTCTCTGTTTAGGCTGAATTTCCTAACCTAGTGAGTCCCCCAGCAGCTTTGCTGGATTTCTGGAGTTTGTTTTTTTCCATCCTGCCAAGAGTGAGACTCTTTTTCTCCCACTCTTGGACATGTATGTGTGTAATTCTCTTAAATGTCAATGTGTTCGATGGGCTATGGCGTCTTTTACTCCATAGGGTCTCATATGTTTTTCTATGTGTGTTACACCGCACCCTATGTGCCGTAACACTGGGGCGTCCTAGCGGACCTCCACCATAGACTCCATACCCGGGGACTGACTACTGTCTCCCCGGGCATGTAAAGTCACCATTGGCTTTACTAGACCTAAATTTACTAACAGAACTAGTACAAACCATCTTATTGTGGACGTACTAGTAGGGGTAATTCGATTACTCCTGGATCTGTTACTCGAGGGGGCACTGTCCCGTCCCCCCTCGTCGAGTTTTGGCTGGTGGCAGTGGAAACTACTTGTTATGTTCGACCCCGAACATAACCCTATGGGATTCGTCCCATTGTTGGAGATTAATACTTTTTCTCGTTAATCTCTAACGTACCACCGATCTACTTATGTTAAATAAGTCTATCGGATGGTATTTTCTGCCAGAACTCGGTTTGTAAAATGGCGTCTGTGTTCGTCTCTGTGACTCCTAAACCAAAGGTCGAGCCCTTTGTTCCACTTTTGGCGGGCTCTGCACAGAGACCCTCCAAAGTGGTGCCATTCTGTCTGGGTTACCACAGGGGTGTGGGAGGGGGTTTAGGCACCCTGGACCGAGTTGCCTTGCCAACTCCGGTCGCACTCTGGAGTGATTGGCCCAAGTGGTGAGCCTTCCCGCTCACCACTTAGCATGTGTTGATTGACAGCTAGGCTGAATGAATGGGGGTTTTCTGCATAAAAGCAGGGCTTTTGGGACTGGATCTTCAGAAGTCGCCACAGGACCTAAGAATCCGACGAGGGTACCGCTGAGCCGACCTGCACGACGACACCTTTGGTGGAGCCCTGCGGAACCGACTCACCACTTCCCGACGACAGAGGAGATCTCCCTGCCGGAGAGTCTCTTCCGCTGGCTGGTGGGAACAACCAGTCCCCTTTGCTTTTTATTCGCCTCAGGACGCAGTGATCGAATTGCCCGTGCAGAGCACCTTGGCAACCGGATAGCCACTACCCCTGTACCGCGACCAAAAGGTGGTGCCTTGTGACAGAGCACTCCGCGGCTGGTCTCTTCGCTGGTGGTGCACCGGACTTCACTTTTCTTCGACGACAAGAACATCTCTACTCTTGGCAAAGACCCGACGTGCATCCACCACCAGGAACAACTGCCCCCGCCGGAGCTGCCCTCCACAACAAGGTACCGTGTCCGCCTGGCTTCCCTTTCAATCGGTTCGAGTGAGGTGTCTTAATCCTCTCCGTTCCGTTGGGTCGCCTCCAAGCTTTTCTCATTTATTGTTCTGAACTGGTTCAATCTGCCGATAACAATTTGCTACAAAGACTTGAATGCATCTCCACTAGAGACTTTTTGGGACATCGCCCCTTGCCTCTCTCCGAGTGGGCCTGGCCTCTGAACTTTATGATCTATTGTGATTCTTGCCTTTCTGCCTTGCATTTTATCCGCGAAGGATTGAACTGTGTTGATTTCATAACCTGCCTATCTTTTTCTCTCCCGTCCTAACTAATATTCGAGTGTCATCTAGGTTGAGGTATACACCTCTGTCTGAAAATAAGTGGTACCAGTAGAACCTAGACTAGTCGAAATATTGCTAGGGGGATTGATCGTTTTCTTCTTCGTAGAGTAATTGTGTTTGATCTGTTTGCCGTGATAGTGCCATAGCGTTTTTCATAGATGTTTTGTTATAAATAAATACCTTAATATCTTTACACTAAGCCTCGTTGCGTGTTTGCTTGTCTTGCTGTGAAGAATTGCCCTATTTTGTATACTCCACATACTGCTCAACTCTTCTTGAAGGAGGTCTGACTGCTCAGCCACAGCTACCCAGTGAATCTGTGTGGTACAGACTGCTACCAAGTGGGTTCACCGCCAAACACCTGTAGTCCTAAATCTTTTGCAGTGGTCCCAGAGGGAACTGCACAGGTTTCCGCCTAACACTGGTGGCAGCGGTGGGATTTGTATCGAGTATACAGTTTAGAGTGCTTTTCGACACTGTAGGATAACTAACCACAAAACTTTGCACAAAAAGCAACTTTCAAAAAACATGTCTACGATGGAAACTTACAGTCAAGAGTCCTTGTCAGGTGAAAATACTGAGAGTCTGCGAGCTCTCTGTAGGCAAGAGAATCTTCCTGTAAGAGGCAAGAAGTTAGAACTGATAGAGAGATTGCTGGCGAACCAAAGTCTGGGTACTGGTTCAGAGGAACCAATCTCTCCAGCGACTGTAGATAACAGTGATGGTGTTGATCTGAATCGTAATTCTAATGATAGCGATGAAGAGGCTGACGAGGACGGAGAGGCTAACGAAACTGTCTCCCCTGCTCCTCCACCTGCCTTACCAGCTGTGCCTACGGGGCCCATACCAGGTCCCACAAGTAACCCTGCTTATTTTGAACTTGAAAAAATGAAGCTCGAACTAGAATACAAACGGTTCTTGGCTCAATCTGAACGAAACCAAGAGCTCGAGTTCAGACGGAAGAATGCCCAGGCTGAGCAGAAGCAAGCTGAGTTAAGACTCAGGGAAATAGAACTTAATCACGAGTTAGAGATGAAAAAGTTGTCTATGGAAAATGCTTCTCTCTCCTCTGGTTCCTCTAGGAGCTCCAGTCCCAAAAGATCCCGGATGCCGAAGGAATTAGTGGGTATGTATGAACCGAGATTGGATGTGTTGGATTGGTTGAAACTGTTTGAAAACAATCATGGGCTCCAGGACATCACCGGGAATGCTTTGCTTCCCTGGTTGTTCTCTAGGCTCCCGCCTGTTGCGACTGATGTGGTAATGGAGTTGGGGGAGGCGGATAAGACGGATTACGAAAGTGTGAAAGTAGCTTTAATAGCTAGGTTCGGGAAGACCCCTTCCCAGTATCTTAAGAAGTTTAGAACCCTCAAAAAGCATGATGGTACCCCTTGGGCTACCTGGGTGAGTGAAGGGTTGAAAAACTTAGAGGGATGGATTAAGGGTTACAAAGTGAACACTTATGAGGGTATGAGGAATCTTTTTATGTTGGAGTCTATTTATGATGCCTGTTCTCCTGAGCTCAGACAGCACTTGGCTGATTCGAAGGAATTGGATTCCAGGGAGCTAGCTAAGGCTGCTGACTTGTGGGGTGCCAACAGGGCTACTCATAAGGATTCTGGGGCAACTCAGAAAAAGGATGAGGGAAAACAGCCTAAAAAAGACTCAAAAGAGAATTCTAATAACTCACATTCCAAAGAGGGCCCCAAACAAAACCAGAAGGGTAAGCCACAGGGAAAACCACAGCAGAATAGTGTGTCTTCTGGTGCCAAACCGGAAGGAGGTCAGAACAAGCCACCATTCCAGAAAGCATTCGGTAAATGCTTTGTTTGTGGCTCGACTGACCACGTGAAAGGAGATCCCAGATGTAAGGGTAAACCTTCAGGGGTCCAGCTTGTCTCCTTAGCCTTCGCTCCAGAGGAGGAAGTCCAAATGGCAAGTGGAAACTTTCTACTGCTAGCTGACGAACCCATTTGAGTCTCAGCCAGCGTTTCTTTAGTATCTCTGGGGTTGTGGGAACAACAGAATTTAGATGTCTATAATTCTATCCCCGATAATACTAGAGAGTATTATAAGGAAAGTGTCCAGGTGAATGGTCAGGAGACTCCTGCCATTAGGGACACTGGGGCCAGCATAACTGTGGTGGATAAATCGTTTTTTCAGGCTGGGGATGTTGCTAAGGCACCCAAACGCCTCACCAAGTTAGCTGGAGGGCCTGTGCAGATGCTTCCCCAATTACCAGTTCTCATCCAGTGTAACGACATGACTGTGAAGATACCTGTCAGCATACAGAGTGAGGTACCAGGACGCGTACTGTTGGGTAACGATTTGAAAACTCTCGGAGTTGTATCGCATACTCCCAGACCTCCTAGTAAACGGTTACAGGAGCTAACCAGACCTGCAAGAGAGAGGACCATGCGCGGTACTCTCCAGGAGATGATGAAGAAAGATATCACTCCTGCTCCACTGGAATTGTCGGCCGCTGTCTCCAAGAAATCAGAAGCGAAAGGGAAACCTAAGACTTCTATCCCGAAACCAGCAGCCAGCATTCCAGTGCAGCCAACACGGACTTCCCCGCGGTTGTCCAAAGTTACACCCGTAATTCCACCTCCAGCCGAGGCTGAGAGGGAGGTACAACCCTGTGTGGTAGAATTAGACTCTGAGGAAGAGCTAATGGAAGGCCAGGAACTCATGGGAGATCCGGATCCTGTTGACCATCCTGAGCTGCAGTCTTTACTGGCAGAAGGTGGACCCAGCAGGGCAGACTTCAGTAAGGGACAGAGAGAATGTCCAACTCTGGAAGGTCTTCGCCACCAGGCAGAAGCTCAGGCTGAAGGGCAAGAGCCTGGGATATACAGGTTGCACTGGGAAGATGGCCTCTTCTACAGTGAACCAACCGAGTCTGCACCTGGAGACTACAAACGACTTGTAGTACCCCAAGAGAACAGACCACAGTTCTTGCAGCTAGCCCACGAAATTCCTTTGGCTGGTCACTTGAGTTTCAAGAAGACTAAGGAAAGGCTCTCTCTCTACTTCTATTGGCCAAAGATGGGGGCCGAAGTAGAAAAACACTGCAGGAGCTGCCACACCGGCCAGACCTCTGGTAAGGTTGGCTCCAAGAATGTGGCACCTTTAGTGCCTCTCCCAGTTGTGGGAGTCCCATTTGAGAGAGTAGGGATTGACTTCGTTGGTCCCCTTGATCCTCCAACCTCCTCAGGCAACAGGTTTATACTTGTTGTAGTAGACCATGCTACTAGGTATCCTGAGGCAATTCCTATGAGGACTGTTACAGCTCCGGCTGTGGCTAAGGCCCTCCTTGGTATTTTTACTAGGGTCGGGTTTCCGAAGGAAGTAATCTCTGACAGGGGGTCAAACTTTATGTCCCACTACATGAATGCCATGTGGAAAACCTGTGGAGTTACTTACAAGTTCTCAACAGCTTACCACCCACAAACCAATGGGTTGGTAGAACGGTTCAACCGAACCATGAAGAGCATGATAGGTGCTTTAGAGGAACCCCTTAAGCGTAAGTGGGACCTTCTACTGCCATGCCTTCTCTTTGCTTATAGAGAAGTCCCTCAGGAGGGCGTAGGTTACTCGCCCTTCGAACTCCTCTATGGTCATCTCGTCAGAGGTCCATTGGCCCTGATTAAGGAGGGGTTGGAGAGTGCTCCTTCCCCCAAGCCAGTCAGAGTGACTGACTACGTGATAGGTCTCCGGAGGAGAATGTCACACATGATGACGAAAGCAAGCGATAACTTGAAAGCTGGACAAGCATTGGTCAAGCACTGGCACGATCAAAAGGCTAACATGGTTGAGTTCGCTCAAGACCAGCTCGTTCTCGTTATGATCCCAACAAGGCAGAGGGCCTTGCAAGATAAGTGGATGGGACCCTTCCAAGTTGTGGGTAAACTCGGAGAGGTTAACTATCTGGTGGACTTGGGCAATCCCAAGGAGGCTCCGACAGTCTTTCACACCAACCGACTTAAAGCGTATGTCTCACGACCTGATGTAGGAGCGTTGCTTCTAGCATCATCCGAGGAAGAAGAAGACAGTGAAGCTCTTCCGGATCTCCTCAGAGGCTTGCCTTTAGACGAAAAAATTGAAGGAGTAAATCTCTCCTCCAATCTGACACCCGAGCAACAAGACGAGTGCAAATCTATGTTGAATCAGTTTGCCTCTCTGTTCTCGCTTTCACCAGGCTTGACCCCTTGGGGCCAGCACGACATACTCACTGGTGACTGTCTGCCAGTCAAAAGCAGAGGATACCGCATGTCAGAAAACGTACGAACCCACATCAAAGGTGAGGTCAGCAAGATGCTCGATCTCGGGGTAATAGAGCCCTCTACTAGTCCATGGTCTAGCCCAGTTGTGTTAGTACCAAAGGCCGGATCTAAAGAACTTAGATTCTGCGTGGATTATAGAGCTCTTAATGCAGTCACCAAGACTGATGCCCACTCTTTGCCAAGAACAGATGAGTTGGTGGATAAACTGGGCGCCGCCAAGTTCCTCAGCACATTTGATTTGACGTCAGGCTATTGGCAAATAGCCCTGACAGACCATGCCAAGGAGAAAACTGCATTTTCTACCCCCGTTGGCTTATACCAGTTTAAGGTAATGCCTTTCGGATTGAAGAATGCACCTGCTACGTTGCAACGGATGGTAAACCAGGTTCTGAATGGGATGGAGGACTTCTGCATGGCATACTTGGATGACATCGCAGTGTTCAGCAATTCCTGGGAAGAACATGTAACCCACCTGAGAGATGTTTTGCAGGCTCTTGGACAAGCCAATCTGACCATAAAGGCGAGCAAATGCCAAATTGGACAGAGTAAGGTAGTCTATCTTGGGCATGAGGTAGGCGGTGGAGAAATAAGGCCTTTGCTTAGTAAAATTGAAGCTGTGCAAAATTGGACAACACCGACTACTCAAACCCAGGTGAGAGCCTTCCTAGGCCTCACTGGGTACTACAGGAATTTCATAGAGAACTATGGGACCATAGCTTCTCCACTGAATGTCATCTCCTCGCCCAAATTCCCTAAAAAGGTTAAATGGAACAAGGAGTGCAATCAGGCTTTTGAAAACCTGAAAAAGGCTCTTTGCCAAGCCCCAGTACTCAGAGCTCCTGATTACCGCCAACACTTCATTGTGCAGACAGATGCTTCAAATGTAGGGATAGGTGCCGTACTCAGTCAACTGGATGGGAAAGGTAGGGAGCACCCCGTTTCCTTCATCAGCCGCAAGCTGAAGGATCCTGAAACAAGGTGGGCAACAATCAAAAGAGAGTGCTTTGCTATCGTGTGGGCTCTGAAGAAGTTTAGGCCGTACTTGTATGGTTCTACTTTTGTCATTCAGACTGACCACCGACCCTTGAAATGGTTAATGCAAATGAAAGGGAAAAACCCAAAACTATTGAGATGGTCGATCTAACTGCAAGGGTTTGATTTCACCATTGAGCACAGGTCAGGATGTCACCACCAAAATGCTCATGGTCTCTCTAGGATGTATGTCATCGACTAGAGGTATGAGATTCATCCAGGAGTGGATTAAATCCTCCTGTCCCTTAGTCTGGGGGGGCGAGTGTTAGGGAGAATTCTCTGTTTAGGCTGAATTTCCTAACCTAGTGAGTCCCCCAGCAGCTTTGCTGGATTTCTGGAGTTTGTTTTTTTCCATCCTGCCAAGAGTGAGACTCTTTTTCCCCACTCTTGGACATGTATGTGTGTAATTCCCTTAAATGTCAATGTGTTCGATGGGCTATGGGGTCTTTTACTCCATAGGGTCTCATATGTTTTTCTATGTGTGTTACACCGCACCCTACGTGCCGTAACACTGGGGCGTCCTAGCGGACCCCCACCATAGACTCCATACCCGGGGACTGACTACTGTCTCCCCGGGCATGTAAAGTCACCATTGGCTTTACTAGACCTAAATTTACTAACAGAACTAGTACAAACCATCTTATTGTGGACGTACTAGTACGGGTAATTCGATTACTCCCGGATCTGTTACTCGAGGGGGCACTGTCACGTCCCCCCTCGTCGAGTTTTGGCTGGTGGCAGTGGAAACTACTTGTTATGTTCGACCCCGAACATAACCCTATGGGATTCGTCCCATTGTTGGAGATTAATACTTTTTCTCGTTAATCTCTAACGTACCACCGATCTACTTATCTTAAATAAGTCTATCGGATGGTATTTTCTGCCAGAACTCGGTTTGTAAAATGGCGTCTGTGTTCGTCTCTGTGACTCCTAAACCAAAGGTCGAGCCCTTTGTTCCACTTTTGGCGGGCTCTGTACAGAGACCCTACAAAGTGGTGCCATTCTGTCTGGGTTACCACAGGGGTGCGGGAGGGGGTTTAGGCACCCTGGACCGAGTTGCCTTGCCAACTCCGGTCGCACTCTGGAGTGATTGGCCCAAGTGGTGAGCCTTCCCGCTCACCACTTAGCATGTGTTGATTGACAGCTAGGCTGAATGAATGGGGGTTTTCTGCATAAAAGCAGGGCATTTGGGACTGGATCTTCAGAAGTCGCCACAGGACCTAAGAATCCGACGAGGGTAACGCTGAGCCGACCTGCACGACGACACCTCCAATGGAGCCCTGCGGAACCGACTCACCACTTCCCGACGACAGAGGAGATCTCCCTGCCGGAGAGTCTCTTCCCCTGGCTGGTGGGAACAACCAGTCCCCTTTGCTTTTTATTCGCCTCAGGACGCAGTGGTCGAATTGCCCGTGCAGAGCACCTCGGCAACCGGATAGCCACTACCCCTGTACCGCGACCAAAAGGTGGTGCCTTGTGATGGAGCACTCCGCGGCCGGTCTCTTCCCTGGTGGTGCACCGGACTTCACTTTTCTTTGACGACGAGAACATCTCTACTCTTGGCAAAGACCCGACGTGCATCCACCACCAGGAACAACTGCCCCCGCCGGAGCTGCCCTCCACAACAAGGTACCGTGTCCACCTGGCTTCGTTTTCGATCGGTTCGAGTGAGGTGTCTTAATCCTCTCCGTTCCGTTGGGTCGCCTCCAAGCTTTTCTCATTTATTGTTCTGAACTGGTTCAATCTGCCGATAACAATTTGCTACAAAGACTTGAATGCATCTCCACTAGAGACTTTTTGGGACATCGCGCCTTGCCTCTCTCCGAGTGGGCCTGGCCTCTGAACTTTATGATCTATTGTGATTCTTGCCTTTCTGCCTTGCATTTTATCCGCGAAGGATTGAACTGTGTTGATTTCATAACCTGCCTATCTTTTTCTCTCCCGTCCTAACTAATATTCGAGTGTCATCTAGGTTGAGGTATACACCTCTGTCTGAAAATAAGTGGTACCAGTAGAACCTAGACTAGTCGAAATATTGCTAGGGGGATTGATCGTTTTCTTCTTCGTAGAGTAATTGTGTTTGATCTGCTTGCCGTGATAGTGCCATAGTGTTTTTCATAGATGTTTTGTTATAAATAAATACCTTAATATCTTTACACTAAGCCTCGTTGCGTGTTTGCTTGTCTTGCTGTGAAGAATTGCCCTATTTTGTATACTCCTCATACTGCTCAACTGTTCTTGAGGGAGGTCTGACTGCTCAGCCACAGCTACCAAGTGAATCTGTGTGGTACAGACTGCTACCAAGTGGGTTCACCGCCAAACACCTGTAGTCCTAAATCTTTTGCAGTGGTCCCAGAGGGAACTGCACAGGTTTCCGCCTAACACTCCGTCAGCTCAGGGCAACTCTGGTTGTGCTTGAGGCTTCAGCTAACACAAGGACAGAACAGCAGCTGGAGTGGCTCACACGTACGCTCTCAGCTGAGATGCAGGCAACTAGGGCAGAGGTCCGGATTTTTTGGACAGTGTGTTGCCTTGTGTGGCTCCCGTGGGCATACGCTGTATTGTGGCTGGGCACATGCAGGCTTGTCATGATTTTGGGTCAGATGCTTGGGTTTGTGTGACACACACCCCTCCTGCTTCCCGTTTCCATGGGCTTGCAAAGGGTGTGCCCAAGTGACATTGACGTACACGGTGACGTTGGACTTCCATTTGATGTGTGGGCAGTCTGTAGTCAATACTGTGTATACATTCATAGTGCATATTGTTGTTGTATGGTACACTGCATGGTGTATTGATATGTGCCTCTGCATCCATCTCATCCTCCTAATTTGCAGGTCCATTTCTCATGTCTTCACAAGGCAGTCTACTTTGGAACTGGAGTCCATGTTGTAAGCAGTGCACCTACACTCTTGCGTGGCGCTAACACTGTATACTTGGAAGTGTTCGAAGTGCTGGCATTATCAGGTAGTGAGGCTACCAATTTTTTAAGTCCGTACTGTCATGTTTAAGGTAGGTTGGAGGTTGTGTAGGTGATTGGTATTCTTGGTAAGTATTTGGTAATCTGTGTTGTAGGTCCTGCATTACTGTGAACATTTCATGTGTGGCCAGTTTCCATTAGGGACACTGTAGTTGGTGACACTTGGGGCATGTTGTGGGGATTAATTTGTTGGCTCTCACATTGCATGACATGCCATGGTGTGTTGTGTGGCCGTGCCGGGGAGGGTTTGGGTGACATGGCACTGTTCTAATGTAGTATTTTGCAAGTGGGTATTCATTTCTGCTGCATGGAAGTGTGTCTTTTGATGACACTGCATTGTTGGTGTTTGTGTAGGTAGGGATGCACACATTGTGACACTTCCACATGAACAATCTCAGGCTGCTATGGTTGACTGTCCCTTTGTTCGTCATAATTGTCAGGTCGAGTCATCATTGCTTATCAGATGGTATGTGCCAGGGCTGTGTGCACTCCACAGGGGTGTGATTTCTATGTGAAGTAATTAGCCACCAGCTGCGTACGGGCTGCCTCACCCCGTGCCCTTTCCCCTTCCATGCGCAGCGGGCGTGCATGTGGTTGGGGAAGTGGGGGCACCACCATGTCCACAGCCAGGCCCCGGCGTGTTGCAACATTGTGCAGGACACATGCTGCCACAATGATCCTGCACACTACTGGGGGCGCATATAACAGCTGCCCACCAGAATGGTCAAGGGAGCGAAAGCATGACTTGAGCACTCTGAATGTGCGCTCCACTATGCCCCGGGTTGCAATATGGGTTGTGTTGTATCTTACCTCGGGAGGCGTGATGGGGTTCCGAATTGGCGTCATCATGTGGGTGCTCAGAGGGTAGGCATTGTCCCCTGGTGAGGAGGTGATGGGTATCATTAGTGGGGTAGTGACATGACTCTGCATCTGACATGCATGCATGTGCAGTGGCATTCATACTCACCAAGCAGCCATGCATCGCCATGCCGCCCAGCTTCTAGGTCCCGTCTTAGGGTAGACATTCGGTAAATGAAGCTGTCGTGGGTGGACCCTGGATAGTTGGCATATACTGAGCTGATGATTCCCTTGGCATTACATACTACCTGCACGTTGATGGAATGCCAGTGCTTGTGGTTCCTATAGATGTGCTCAGATGCCCTGGGGGGACGTAGTGCCACATGGGTGCAGTCAATGGCACCTAGCACTTTGGGGAATTGTGCCACACCGTAGAAATCCAGGGCGGCAGCCTGCCTTTCTGCAGGTGTCCTGGGAAGGTATATGTCCCTGCGGACTGATGGGCGTGCAGTGATGATGTTCAAGACCTGGTGTAGGCAGCGTGACTGCGTGGCCTGTGACACCCCACCCACTATGGCACTTGTCCGCTGAAATGATCCAGTGGCCAAGAAGTGCAGTACATTAAGGACCTTCTCCAGGGGGCTGAGTGCTTGGGAGCACAGGGTGGGTGATGTGAGGTCATCCTCCCACTCACTCACCAGGTCCAGTATTATGTGAGGTGGAAACCTGTACCTCCCATACACCTGGTCATCAGGCATCCCAAAAAGGCTGGTTCTGGGTGTGAAAATTCGGGCCCTCACTATCCTCCTCCTCCTCCTTTGGTAACCCACGGCCACTGCTGCTAGGAACGATATATTCATCCTGCCGTCTGAGCTTGTTTGTTGTTTGCGCGCACTTTTATGCTGCGCGGGTCAACGTACGCCTGCTTCCTGCTGGCGTACGTGTTTCCTGATTAGCACGTTTTTTTGTGCGCATGCCTTAACCCCGTTCAATTCCATGGATACGTGTTGTTGGCGAGCGTGTAAAACTTCCCGCGCACCCCTGTAATACACGTACCCAAGCAAACCGCGTGTAAGAATTCCCGCGCACCCCTGTAATACACGTACACAAGCAAATCGCGTGTGAGAATTCCCGCGAACCCCTGCAATACACGTACCCAGGCCAATTGCGTGTACGCGCACTTTCATCCAATGACACGCAATGATACTCTGACGTGCAGTGTTTCCACGTGTGCTCTGTCATCACGTGCTATGAGGGAAACACCCGCGCGCGTCACATCACAGACGCGCTTACGTGCTGAGGGCCTTTGGTCCAATGGAATCGCGTATGCGTGCTGACGCGCTTACGCGCTAAGGCCCTTTCCTCAAATTTCACGTTGACGTGCAGGATTTTCACGTGCCAATTCACTCCGTATCAAGCTGGCCACACGTAAGCACACGGAAGACCACGCTCATGCCCAGAAGGCCGAATTACTGCCCCCAAGAGCCCCGAGCAGCCTCCCAGGAGCCATCTGCAGCTGCCTGCCTGCCTGCTGCCACCGTGCCCTGCCAATTTTGTGCCTGCACATCTGCCATCTGCAGGGGTCCAGTTGCTGTGTCCACCCCTGCTGGAACAGAAGACTCCCGACTGGTATACCATCGCTCCACAGCCCAGCCCCAGGACGCAGGTGCCCACCCACTCCTGCCTCTGGGGTTGCCATGTCGGGCACTGCAACATCTGGCACCAGTGGCATCCCCCGGCCAGAGAGGCAGAGGGGCACCAGCTTTACTGCCACCGAAGTTCGTGTCCTGGTGGAGCAAGTCCTGGGGCAGTGTGATGCCCTCTTCGGATCGTCACGCGCCAACAAGGAAGGACGGGCCAGGATCTGGGATGACTTGGTAGTTGCCATCAACGCGGAGGGGGTGGCAACCCGCAACATCCAGATAGTCAAGAAGCGCTGGGAGGACTTGAGGTCCAGGACCCTCTTGAAGGCCCGGCGCCTCGTGGAGGGGGGCCAGGGCCGCATGAGTACCATCCAGCTGAGGGTCCTGGAACGTGTAGACCCAGCGCTCCACGCCCAGATCCTTGCGAGGAAGACCCGTCTGGAGTTGAGCGGTAAGTGGGCAAGCATTGCTGTGTGAGACAGGGCATGTTGCAGTGTGCTGGTTGTCTGATGCTTGCATGTATGTGTGACATAGGCCATGTACGTATGTATGTGTGCAGGGACATCATGGGCATGCATGTGAGACCAGTAATGTGTGAACCACACGGTTGGTGCATGTGTTTAAATGCAAAATGGGGAGCCCTATGCGGATTGGACACATGAGAGCATGCCAGTCTCTGTTCCTGGACATGGGTGGGGGTGAGGGATGGGTGCTGATGCCATGTACATGTATGTTATCCATGTCTGTGTGTCTGACCTGCGTGTCTGTGACTTGTGAATGCCATGGATGCATGACACATGTCTGTGACAATGTACAGATTCACAGATGCAGCCTAGTTATCCTTGTATCCACTGTGTCTGGGGTGTACAAGGCCAGATGGATGAAATTACATTGATGTGTGTGCATGTGATAGGCATGACCCATGATGCATGTGAGTTCCATAACAACATTGTCTGTTTGGACAGTTCCTTGGACATGTATGCAAATGTCCATAGCATGTGCCATGCCTGTTACTGCGTGTGTTTTGCCTGCACTGACCCATGTGTTGTGGAGGGACATGATGGAAGTGATCTTTGACAGTGCCACTCATCTGCTATTGCTTCCTGTCTAGGGGACCATTGTACAGTACCCTGATGCTTGTGTTCTATGTCTCCCTCTACACAGCGGCAAGTGAAGAAGAGGGCGGAGACGGCGCTGTGGAGCAAAGCGGCGGGGATGCCCCCACGGCTGCAGCGGAAGGGGTGGGTGAGCCCCCACAGGGGCTTGCAACGGCGGAAGACGGTCTGGAGCCATCCAGGTTGGTGGTTTCCACAGAGGAGGAGGAAGCCGCTACTGAGGCGCACATGGGGCCTAGTGGGGGCATCCCTGCTGGTGCAAGTGGTGCCGTCCAGGGGCAGGAGGCAGCACAGGTCGCCATGGAGGGGCCTGTGCATGTCACTGTCCATGACACTGTGACTGCACCACCATGCACCAGCAGGGATGCCCTATCCCAGGCCCGTCCTCAGGTAGGGGGGATGTCCATGTCATCTGACTCCCCTCCACCTGCGGACGAGGGGACCAGTGGCCGTATGGAGAAGGTCCTGATTGGTGTCGCGTTGTGCACGGGTGTCATTCGTGATGACGTGCATGCTTCCAGTGAGGAGCTTGCACGTCATCACGAAGAGCACCGTCCCAACGTGGCCCAGTTGGGATCGGCCGTGGTCGGAGGTTTCATACATGTGTCGACCAATCTGGCGGCCCTCTCCTCCTCTGTGGAGACTATACGCCAGTCGTTCTCCATGCCGTCTTCCGGCCCAGATGCCACCAGGGCCCCCTGTGGACTTGCCCTGACCAAGCAGCCAGCTTGGTGGGGATCCCATCCCTGCCACAGTCCGGAGTCGGAGGTCCAGCAGGGGTGGACACCACAGCAACTGGACCCCAGCAGATGGAGGATGTGCCGGCATCATTGGGCAGGGCACGTGCAAGACGGCGTCGGTCGATTCCATCAGCCTGGATGCCGTCGTGCTGGCAGAGGCAGTTGCGTCGGAGGCAGCAGCGGAGTCAACGTGGGAGGCATCATGGCTCGGGGCAATCTACATCGGAGGGGCAGGCATCAGCCGGAGGGCAGGAGGAACCAGGACGGGAAGTGTCTTCCGTGTGGCAGCGGTTGGGCCAGCAGATAGGTGCGGAGCGGCGGCGGGCGGACGAGGAGCGGCTCACGATGGTCAGGGTGGAGAACTCCATGCGGAGGGCCCTGAGGCGGGCCGAGTGCCTCGAGGGAATCCGCAGGGAGTTGGAGGAGGACATGTCGGCGTCCCTGCGGACCCTCGGGGCCATGGAACAGGACAGCCTCCGGGACATCGAACAGTAGTTCGATGATGCCCTGGCCCGGGACACCACGGAGTGAGCCGCTGGACTAGCCCGCCGCCTTTGTACATAATTAATTAGTGTTAGGTTTTATTTCTTTTTTTTAATTTGGGGCGCTTGGACTATGTCCCACTTTTTTGTATATAGTTATTAGTTAGGTAGGTTTTATTGTAGGTTTCATTTACATCGTTGGGATCATGGACCCTGGATTTTCTCTTTGTACATAGTTTGACAGTGGATTTGTGGCCTTCATCTTTTATTTTATTTTTCACCATGGAGCAATGGATTTTCACTTTACTTTCCCTTTGGATTTGCTTTGTTGGACAGTGACTTTGGACACAATTTCTTTACGGTTATTTTGGAGTCCCATTTTCGTTATTTATTATTTTTGTGGACATGCTGCTTTTTGATATTTGTTGCCATTATTGTTTGTTTATATTTCATTCACTTCATTTACACTGTAATACATTTTTGTTTCTTACTTCAATGTGTGGACTTCTCTCATTGGTTTCATGCCTGTCAGAATGTGGGTTTTCACAGTCATGTGTTGCCATTGTGTGGGTCTGGCGGACTTGTACTCATGCGCATACTGCTTATTTGTTATCTATCATTTAATGGGTATTTCCATTTTGAATGGATGGAAAGCTTGTTTGGGTGTTTGGACTGGGGTGGCGTGGGGTGGGATTTGGGTGGGCATAGGAGCCTGGGATCTGGATTGTGACCCCTCTGCACTGCGGGACTGTCTCTGTATCCCTACAGCCCCCCCCCCTTTTCCAGCACTTGTTCTGCACTTACCTTGCACTTGCCACCAGCTGGCCCTATTTATTTATTACTTTACGCCACTTACCTTGTACTGCACTTCCCCCCCTCCCCTTCCCCTTGCACTTTTCCCCCTCCCCTACCCCTGCACTTGCGCGATCTGAATGACACCTGGCCTAGTAGGATCGTTGTCTGTCTCCCCTTGTTCCTCCCCTCCCTGCCTCGTCGCGCCTTGAAACACCTGTGTATAGGCGCGTTACAAATGCCATATCATATCATATCATATCATGACGTGTTGGCTGGGGGACATGAGTGGGGTCCTGGTGGAGGCTGCCCCTGGCTGCTGGGGGGTGGGGGTGCTGGGAGACATGAGTTGGACATGAGTGGGGCCTGGTGGAGGGTGCCCTGCACTGCTGGGGGGTGGGGGTGCAGGGGGACGTGAGTGGGGTCCTGGTGGAGGGTACCCTGCACTGCTGGGGGGTGGGGGTGCAGGGGGACGTGAGTGGGGGCCTGGTGGAGGGTGCCCTGCACTGCTGGGGGGTGAGGGTGCAGGGGGACATTAGTTGGACATGAGTGGGGGCCTGGTGGAGGCTGCCCCTGACTGCTGGGGGGTGGGGGTGCAGGGAGACATGTGTGGGGGCCTGGTGGAGGATGCCCCTGACTGCTGGGGGGTGGGGGTGCAGGGAGACATGTGTGGGGGCCTGGTGGAGGGTGCCCCTGACTGCTGGGGGGTGGGAGTGCAGAGGGACATGAGTGGGGGCTTGGTGGAGGGTGCCCTGCACTGCTGGGGGTGGGAGTGCAGGGGGACATGAGTGGGGGCCTGGTGTAGGGTGCCCCTGGCTGCTGGGGGGTGGGGGTGCAGGGGGACATGAGTGGGGGCCTGGAGGAGGGTGCCCTGCACTGCTGGGGGTGGGGGTGCTGGGAGACATGAGTTGGACATGAGTGGGGGCCTGGTGGAGGGTGCCCTGCACTGCTGGGGGGTGGGGGTGCAGGGGGACGTGAGTGGGGGCCTGGTGGAGGGTGCCCTGCACTGCTGGGGGGTGGGGGTGCTGGGGGACATGAGTTGGACATGAGTGGGGGCCTGGTGGAGGGTGTCCCTGGCTGCTGGGGGGTGGGGGTGCTGGGAGACATGAGTGGGGGCCTGGTGGAGGGTGCCCTGCACTGCTGGGGGGTGGGGGTGCTGGGAGACATGAGTGGGGGCCTGGTGGAGGGTGCCTTGCACTGCTGGGGGGTGGGGTTGATGGGAGACATGTGTGGGGGCCTGGTGGAGGGTGCCCTGCACTGCTGGGGGGTGGGGGTGATGGGAGACATGTGTGGGGGCCTGGTGGAGGGTGTCCCTGGCTGCTGGGGGGTGGGTGTGCTGGGAGACATGAGTTGGACATGAGTGGGGGCCTGGTGGAGGGTGCCCTGCACTGCTGGGGGGTGGGGGTGCAGGGGGACATGAGTGGGGTCCTGGTGCAGGGTGCCCTGCACTGCTGGGGTGGGGGTGCAGGGGGACGTGAGTGGGGGCCTGGTGGAGGGTGCCCTGCACTGCTGGGGGGTGGGGGTGCAGGGGGACATGAGTTGGACATGAGTGGGGGCCTGGTGGAGGCTGCCCCTGACTGCTGGGGCGTGGGGGGGCAGGGAGACATGTGTGGGGGCCTGGTGGAGGGTGCCCCTGACTGCTGGGGGTTGGGGGTGCAGGGAGACATGTGTGGGGGCCTGGTGGAGGGTGCCCCTGACTGCTGGGGGTTGGGAGTGCAGGGGGACATCAGTGGGGGCCTGATGGAGGGTGCCCTGCACTGCTGAGGGGTGGGGGTGCAGGGGGACATGAGTTGGACTTGAGTGGGGGCCTGGTGGAGGGTGCCTTGCACTGCTGGGGGATGGGGGAGCTGGGAGACATGAGTGGGGGCCTGGTGGAGGGTGCCCTGCACTGCTGGGGGGTGGGGGCGATGGGAGACATGTGTGGGGGCCTGGTGGAGGGTGCCCCTGGCTGCTGGGGGGTGGGGGTGCAGGGAGACATGAGTTGGACATGAGTGGGGGCCTGGTGGAGGGTGCCCTGCACTGCTGGGGGGTGGGGGTGCAGGGGGACGTGAGTGGGGGCCTCGTGGAGGGTGCCCTGCACTGCTGGGGGGTGGGGGTGCAGGGGGACATGAGTGGGGGCCTGGTGGAGGGTGCCCTGCACTGCTGGGGGTGGGGGTGCAGGGGAACATGAGTTGGACATGAGTGGGGGCCTGGTGGAGGCTGCCTCTGACTACTGGGGGGTGGGGGTGCAGGGAGACATGTGTGGGGGCCTGGTGGAGGGTGCCCCTGACTGCTGGGGGGTGGGAGTGCAGGCAGACATGCGTTGGTGATCAGTAGTGCAAGGTGACATGTGGGTTGGCTGGGGGGCATGGCCATGGTGGATGGGCTGCCTGCGGGACATGAGTAGGGGTGCAGGGTAGTCCCCTGTGGTGTGGGCTGCCTGTAGAGGGAACACCTGGGAGGACCCACATGGTCAATTCACGTGTAGTACTACCCGGCACCCCCGAAATGCACGTACCCAGGCTATTCCCATGTGGAATTTCCCACGCACCCCGGAATACACGTACCCAGGCAAATCGCGTGTGGGACTTCCCGCGCACCCCGGAATATACGTACCCAGGCAAATCGCGTGTGGGACTTTCGGCGCACCCCAGAATACACGCACACGCTATTTTTCACACAGCGGGTGTCCGTGTTTGTTGCGTACCCCTTTGCACGTCATTTGTCTTAGAGGGCCACAGTATGTGACATTCATCATGGCTGTATGTAGGTGCTTTTTGTTGGCGCACATTTATTTCAGGGGCAGGGACACTACCGCCTGCTTTCTTGTGGCGGACGTGTTTGGGCCTGTGCGCTGGTTTGACCCTGCGCTGGTTTGCCCTATTGGATTCCATGAATACGTGTTGTAGGCGAGCGTGTGGTCGTTCCGCGCACTTGCCTCCTGTACTTCCCCCGTGACGCCCACATTTTGACGAGTTGTTCCCCATTCCGAGTGTTATGCCCCGTGTTCCGCCTACTTTTGTTGTGTGTGCCGCGCTATGTGCGATTTCGCTGTGGCCGTGGCGCACGCCGTTAGATATCCTGTGTGCCGGCGTGCGCCGCGCACTTTTTCAGCGCACATCAGATTTATTTCTTGTGCACGTCCTTCCATGAATCGATGTGCGCCTGTTTCCCTCCGTTATTCGCACTTGCACTGCGATTTTCGCACTTTTACTGCGAATCGCACGTTTTGGCACCTCTGCGCAGGAATTTTCGCCGCACATTAATTCCATGAATCGACACCTGAACCGCTGAGTAAAGTGACGTAACATGTGATATGCAATAAGTGCAAGTAACATTTGAAATGTGTAATAGCAATATCAACAAATGAAAAGTTTAAACTAAACTATATCATCTGAAATAAAAAAAATCAAAAAAAGTATCCCCTATATCTAGATAGTCATGTAGCAGTCAAATGCTACCCTTTCCTCTTGAAATGGCTGGTGGCAGTGGTTTTACAACGAAATACAATGATTTTCCCTGACCGCGAACACCGCTAGTGTTAAATCACGGGAGCAATGTTTTTCAAGATGGCGTCTGAGCCCCCTTTGTTGAAACAGGTCCCGGTCTTCTTTTTTCGCCATTTCTTTTTGGAAAGGTCCTTCTAGAGTTTGTCTCTGCACGCCAAACCAGGTTTGGTCCCGTTGTGTCATCGCCTTTGGCGGGCTTCAGGGCTGAAGACCGCCTCTGGCGCCGGAGTGTCTGGGGTGGGCAGGAAGTGAGGGAAGTGCCCGAAACTCCCTGTGCTTAATCTCCTGGGAAACCCAAATGCACTCTGGCGTGATTGGCTGGCTGACTGTCCGGCAAGGGCAGCCACCCTGTTGGGTGAGTGGCAGCTAGGCTGGAATGAATGGGAGGAAACTGGATAAAAGGCGAGTCTCTTGGCTTGGAAGGAGAGTCGACCACTGGAACAAAAGAACCGAAGACAAGCTTGAAGAGAACGGCTGCTGCAACCCCTGGACCGTTGGTTTGCCCGGTGAAGCCCTGCTGCAGGTCCGAATCGCTAAGTTCATCTCGACAGAGAATCCCTTCAAGAATGACTTCTCCCTTTCAGTTGGTGGGACCAATCAACTCGTCAGCCACCTGGACACCATTCTCGGAGCTGGTTGTATTTTACTCAGAATGCTGCAGGAAACCGAATAACCAGGGAGAGGGACACCAGTTTGTGTGCTTGTCTACAGCTACCAGAATTGAAGATTTACCAAGTGCCAGCTTTTTGACCAGTCCCAGTGCAGTGCAGGAGTCCCCCAACGTCCTCCCTCTTGTCCCCACGACTAAGGCTCAGGAACAGCGAGATCTGCAGGAACTGCCAGGAACAGAAGTCTTCAGCTGCATCTTTTTCTTCATTGTAAGGTACTGTGAAAACCCGACTGAGAGAACTTACCTCTCACTGCGAAATTGCTTGGAACTTTGGCAACTTTCAGGCCTAGTCAGCTTGTGACCCAACATATGAATCTTTCTTTTACTAACTACTTCTGAGAACTTTGGCAAAGACTTTTCTGTTTAACTACCAGAACTGCTTTATCCTATACAAGACTTTAGCCCATTGACTTTGGCCTCACCTATTCCATTGAATTGACTCCAATGTCTAAGAGTAACCGTATCTTCCTTTTATTAACCTATGCCTTTTTGCTCCTGCTTCAAAGTACTCTGAATGCCATTTTGCTCCTCCTTCAAAGTAGTTTAAATGCCTCAGAAACGTAGAGTGTAAAGTACTGAAGTGTATTTTTGTGTGTTATTGATTGCCTCCGTCTAGTGAATGTTTTATAATTGACTGTTGAATAAATTAACATGTTTTTAACCAAGAAACCTTGAGTGTAAGAGTTTCTTTGAATACTTGTGATTGTAAACCTCTGTGTAACATCCTTACAGCTCACATTCCCTCTTGATATAAGCCTGGCTGCTCAGCTCCGCTACCAAAAACTGTGTGGTACAGACTTATACCAAAGGTTGGTTTGGCTTACACTTGTAGACATAGTTGTGTGTAGTTGTCCCAAAAGGTACTGCATACAAACTCTGCCTAACAATCACAGTGACCTCTGGACCGGAGTCCTCTCCGTGGAGTGAATAGGTAAATGAGTCCAAGGAGCGGACCCAGATACCACTAATTTTTTGGGACCTACATTTTCCCTGTTTTAAAGAAAACTACTGGATGGATTTACACCAAATTTACAAAAGCACGTTTTCGGGACCAATCTACTGCTCCTGCGGCAAATTTGGTGAAAATCTGTCCAGCGGTTTGGGCTCTAGGCGTGAGCGACATTTTTTTCCATTGTGTCTAAGGAAAAAAAAAACTTTGGGACACCCCTCTAACTTTGCCCTCCCTTGACAAAACCTCTCAAAACTGACCAAAGATATTTAGAGCAGGCCATATACTTTTTTTTTGCAAAGTTTGGTGAGGATTCGTCCAGGGGGAGCAAAGTTATGAGCCACCAAAAAAGTGCTCTTCCTATGAGTAGAGCAACTTAACCATAACTACCCGGCCGCTACCACACTGGATGGACGGGGCGCACTCTGGTTCCATGCACAATTCACCTCAACAGCTACTGATGTTCCCCTCCGACCGGTTTCTGTGCTTTTCACATAACCAGGGAGGCTGTCTCATTTGCAGCAAAGAGCCAGTGCAGGTGTAATCAATCAATGTTGATTCTACTCCAAGTAATTATGGTAGCTGTAGTCATTAGGTTTGCAGGGAACCTGATCACTCCCAAACACCCACAGTGGGGGGCGAACACCCACAGTGGGGGAGGGGCATACCCCACAGTGTGGCACTCCAAAGCCAGGAATATATCACCTTGGTGCATCACTCTATAGGACTCCCTAGCTTCCACCCTCCAGAGTACCTAAAACATTAACAGCACTGGATGGAAGTTGCGCACTCTGGTTCACTGAACAATTTACCTCCACAGCTACTGATATTCTCCTCCGACCAGTTTCTGTACTTACCACGTTATCCGGGAGGCTATCTCACTTGCAGCAAAGATCCATTGCATGTGTAATCCCTGCAAACCTAATGACTCCGTGCAGCAGAATGAACATTGAATTTTTGCTCACCTCTACAGCCCAAACCGCTGGACGGATTTTCACCAAATTTGTGCAGGAGCGATGGCTTATTCTGAAAGTGTGCTTTTGTAAATGTTGTTTAACAGTAGTTTTTTTTTAAATGACCAAAAAGTAGGTTAAAAAAAAGTGTGATATCTGGCCTTGGTCCGTTGACTTACTTCCCTGTTTGGTCCACTGATGGACCTCCGATTGGTCCAGGGGTCGCCGTGATGTTTGCGGTGATCGGACGCACCCACTGATTGGATGGTGAAGAGCGTGAGGTGTGTCATATTTTTTTAAATGGCTGCCATGTTGGATTTGCGGACAGTGGCCAGTTTCAGCGGACAGCGCAGTAAAAACATTAAAAAACACGACACTGCACTTCTCAAACTAATGAAACAATGGCCCTCATTACGACCCTGGCGGAAATCGAAAAACGATGGCGGAAATGCAATACCGCCATCGAATAGCGCTCGGTGCGACTATGACCCGTCACCGCAAAGTACGAAGCCATTAGCGACACCGTAGTGAACGCCAACGCTAACTGCACCAAGTACGCGTGCGCGCGCCATGCCAAACCGTAAATACCACCATGGCGCAAGGGTACGCGAATTCCGACCCTAGCGGACATGTACCTAACGCCATCAAGCATGGCGGAAAGTACCATTCCGCCATGGTGAGAAGTACGGCATCGCGAATCAACCGTAAACGGCCCCACTGAGTGCCTGTACACCGCTCCCTGCCCACAAAGTACAACTCCCCGTAGGTGCAATGAAGTCACAATGCAACCAGTGAAATGTACAAGTCACCCATGCATGCCAACGAACAAAAGATCCACAAGAGGGGCCAATGGGAGCTGCAGGGCACAGATGGCACGAATACAGAAGCCATTCCAATGGACATGACCACAGTCCCCCCCCCAGAAACGCACGCAAACACAGGCACCTGTGACCAGCAATATTCCGAAAATCACATCATTCCACCAGTCCACCTGGCTGACCGGCATCTGTTACACAAAACCCAATCCCACGCCCCTGAGCATGACAACATTCAAACAGTCATATTGGCAGCCCCCATCCCTGACCTCACTGGGCGTCGTAGGCAAACGCGCCCAGCACAGTACCACGCAACTAAACTCCGAAGCTGGAACCCAAAGCAGATCTCCTCACAATACATCGCACCCCAAATAGGAATATGCCACATCACTCGCAAAGAAGAACGCTACACGGCCCATATCAGAATAGAAATTTAATGCACAACAAAATCACCAAGCCCATACAGCCATTAGGCCATGAACTCCAAAACACATTTCACCATTGTGGGCTGCATCCGCAATAAATGACCAGCTACTACTCGTGTGATGCCCTGTCCCATCATGGTACACAGAGCCACATTCACGTACGAAAAGGCAACATGAAAGCGCACAGAACCGCAGGGCCGTCCCAATGGGGAGGCACTAGTCCAGCTGAAAGGCCGAAATGTTGCTCCGAGCCACTAGTACTGCGTAAGGGCATGTGGCCCATTGGCGATCGTCCCATAAGATCGTAATGCTGCTCCACTGATTAACACGAAGCAGCAGGTGTCGGGAGTAAAAGCCATCTGCAGGAGTGGCATACAGATGGCAGTGGCAAAAGGGGAGGAGATACCTGTCAACCAAAAGAAAAGAAAAAGAACAGAATGGCCATCAGAACTACATTCGAACAACTCACTTCAATGATCACACGAAATCCACAGCCATATGCATGCTAGCCCACTCCAAAGGATCATCACCACCCCAAAACCACTTGCGACTCATAACCATCTATATCGAGGTGTAAACACCATCACAAACGAGTGTACCTGTGCATGCGTCTGTGAAAACAGAATCCATCAGATGGGAATGTTAACGTGCATGGACACAAGTGTCTGAAGGCGCGTCGAGACAGGGAGGGCTCAACAAGGCCAGATAGACGATGGTCCCACTATGGCAGCCCTGCATCACATAGCGCAGGGGAGGCGGATAGATTCCAAGAAGCCCTGTACATGGCAAACTCTGTATCAAATCATCTGCCCATGCATCCATTCATCATTCCCTCATCCCGGTATAAAAACGCCTGAATATTTACTCACATAACATTAGAAATATCCATTGAGTCTGTGCGTTATGCAGCCTGCAAAATCCACAGTGCCCCAGCCCGTAATTCCAGTGTTGTGAAGTAACATGTATTTGGGAACGTCCGGCCTCATCGCCCACGTCGCTATTGCGCATCCCAAACTATTCATATCAATCATTGCATCCTCGCCATGGCCCCTGTCCCAAGGACATTGAACAATAGAACGTTATATTTGCAGTCAGACCTGTGGGCATCTCCTCGCCGCTAGCTGAAAACCGAAAGCGCCGCCCTTCGAATTCCTCATTTGCAACATCACGTCGAAAAGGCATCTGTGGCCGTTTGAAATCACAAATTAATCCATCTAGTGCGGCTGTGTGTGAAAATGGCAACTGCCTTCACCCACAAATGGGACGCCCCGCCCGTCGGTGCAACTCGGTACAGTGATGCATGAGGGCCCACCGTTACTCGAGTACTACGTTCCACTGACCCTTCACAAGTCTGTTCGCGACTGCTAAGATTGCATGTGAAACAATGGGACCATAGCCGAATGTACATATCAACAAATGTTACACGGCCATCGGGTACAAATACATGATTGCAATAGCAAGATGCCATTCCTCGAATTGCAGCGTTGTGTGCGGGACGTGCTCGGCCAAAGGGGAGAGCAGCTTGCACAGGTGGAATTAATCACCACAGGTGGAGGCCATACACCCTGAAAACACATAAATTGCACACCCAGTCTCCTCCCACAACCACACCCACTCCGAAATGCTACCGGCAGGACTCGCGATGTTGGCCCTGGGGGACCTAATAGCACTGCAAGTACTCCAACTCCAAGAAGAAGACGAACACCAACTACAACCGGCCGCACGGAGGGGACGCAGGAGGAGGAGGAGGCCAAGGCAGGGCCAGCAAGGGCCGCCAGCACAGCCACTACCACCACGCAGGCAGCCCGCAATCCCACGCCTCCGAGCACATCCGTTCAACCTCACTGATGAGCAGATCCACACCCTCTACCGTTTGGACCGGGACACCATAGCCGCCATTGTGGACATGACACAGGCTGACCTTGTCAGCATGATAGATAGCCCAACCGCCATCCCACCCCTACTGAAGGTGGTGTCTGTACTACACTTCCTGGCCACAGGCACCTACCAGCACACAGTCGGACAGTTGCATGGCATTTCTCAGCCACTGTTCTCACGGACACTATTGCAAGTGCTCGATGCCCTCCTGCAGCACGCAGACGACTACATCTCTCTACCACGCTCGGAGCAGGAAATTACCAACACAAAAGTGGGATTCCATGCACTTGCCGGCATACCGGGTTGCATTGGTGCCATCGACTGCACCCATGTGGAATTGGTCGTCCCACATGCCATGGAGGCCCAGTACCGCAACCGAAAACAATTTCATTCCCTGAATGTACAAATGGTGTGTGACTCCAACAGGATCATTACACATTGTTGTGCCCGATTCCCTGGATCAACCCATGATTCTATGGTCTTGAGGAACTCTACAATACCACGCTACATGGAGCGACACGCAGGGAACAGATCCTGGCTACTCGGTGAGTCTCAATACATGCATGATAATGTGGGGTATGTGATTCGGCAATGACCTGGCAGGAAGGGGGGGGGGTGCGTACGTAGCAATGGCATTCCACATCATACGTTTATCGTCCACATACAGGTGATGCTGGATATCCACTGAAGAGATGGCTCCTCACACCAGTCCGGAACCCACGGGACCAGCATGAGGAGGACTACAACCATGCCCACTCACGTACCCGTGTAGTCATTGAACAGGCATTCGGCCTACTGAAGGGTCGTTTCCGCTGCCTCAGCAGGTCTGGCGGGGCACTCCTGTACCGCCATGAGAAGGTTGCAAAGATGGTGATGGCATGTGTCATGCTCCACAACATGTGCGTACGTAGAAATGTGCCCATGCCCCCTGACGCAGAACTGCAAGCACCTGATGATGGTCATGATGAGGGTGGGGATGTGGCAGCACCTCAAGGAGTCTGCGAGGGACCGGAGGGCCGTGACATTCGTCAGCATCTCATTGATGCATGCTTCTAGCACTCACGCCTGGTGGCTGATACATGGACACGGGACTCGTGGTACTGTGTGTGTCTGGTACATGCACAATATGGACTGTACGCCTATGATGGCCTAGTACACAAAGATCATTGTCCACACATCTCATTGGTTGATCGTGCACTGTTTATGGCATATGTGATATCATATTGAACACCCTATCGACCCGCCACCCAAGTGAGCCCAACACACCCCCTCCACCCTCCTACCTCCCCCCCGAACACCAGTGTCCAAAGATGCTCATTGTCAGTGGGCTGTCGCTATTGCAAGCCCCCTCTGCGGGTATCAGGGGCACCCCTGCCTGTGGAGCGCAGGTTCCTCCCAGATCTACGTTGGGGGCTGCCCTGGACGGAACTTGCAACGGATGATGTCTCTGCCTGCTCACGTCCATGCATGTCCCTAAGTGTTTGTGAGAGCTCAGTGAGCACACGGCGCACTGCGGCAAGTTCGGCACATACGTCTTTGGACGTCGCATGCAGTTCCCCCCTCAGGCTCTCGGTGCTTCTCTCCATTTGGACTCTCAGGCTCTCGGTGCTACTCTCCATTTGTGCCCTTCGTGTCTCTGTACTTCTCTCCATTTCTGCCCTAAGTGTCTCAGTTGATGTTTCTATGTCTGCCTTAGTGCCCCCACATTCATCGGCATGGTCCTTGAGGAGCGTGGCCAGTTGCTGCTGTTGCACGATTAACTGGTCGAGGGACTGTTGCCTCTGCTGGGCCATGGCCATTTGCGGGGGTGTCACAGAGGGGCTGTTGACCTCATGTTGCCTTGCCACAGGGCTTGTGGGGGATGGCCAGTCGTCGTCTTGTGGGTGCCCCTGCGTGGTATCCTCATGTTGTACGGGATGGGACAGACAGGGGGATTGGGACAGGTCATGGATGGATCTGACTTCGACATCCCCGTCTTCTGTGTCGGAGCATGCTGCCATCAATGGGGTGTCACCTATGGTGCTGCTGCCACCAGAGGAAGTGCCTTCTGTGGCATCCGTTGGGGGGACCTGTGGTGGTGGTGTTGTGGGCATGCTGGCTGCTGGGGTGCCTGTTGATGTTCCCTCCTCTGTGCTGCCACCTGATTTGTGCTGCTGCCGTGTCTTGATGCGTGCAGCTGAGGTGGAGGGTCTTTGGCCGTTGGTCTTGGCCCTCTTTGCAGGTGTGCTGGTAGGGGTGTCCTGATGCTCGTCGTTTGGATCGGACCCTGTGGTGGAGTAAAGGAGGGCGAGGGTTATTAATGGGTCTGTGGGTATTGGAATGGCAATGTATCACATGCATTGGGGTGGTACCTGAGGGTGATTTGGGTCGGGGCCTTGGAGGTGCTTTCATTTGTGTGTGGAGTGAGGGTGCAGTTGTTTGGCAGCCTGCAGTTAGGGTGTGCCTGCTGCACGTGTAGTGGGTGTTTTAGGGGTTTTTAATTATTTATGTATTTATTGTGAGTTTTAAAGTGCGCTATCAGGCCGATGTGTGTGGACGTTCTCCTGGACATGTGTTTCTGTTGCACTATGTGGACACATGGTACTTCACATGATTGGACATTGTGGATTTAGCATTGTTTTATTTGGCCCACCTACCTGAATCTTCGGATGTCTGCACTCCTTTCTCCATCCCTCCGACTCCCTCTATGCTCTCCATTCCGATGGTGGAGGCACAGATTTCTTCCCAGGGGGTCAACTTGATGGGTGATTCAGGACCTCCCCCGGTGGCTGTGGCAATGTTGCGGTTGGCAGAAAGTATGCTGCGGACGCGTATCCGCAGGTCGTCCCATCGCTTTCTGCATTGCTGTGGGTTGCGGGGTGCGGTCCCCACCGCACTTACACGCTGTGCCACCAGAGCCCATATGGCCTTCTTGTTCGCAAGTGCCGTCCTGGTCATTTGCGTGGAGAAGACGACGGCAGCATTCTCCTGGAGGGTCTCTGTTAGCACGGTGAGTTCCTCACGGGAGAAGTGCACCTGCCGCTTGCGGTCGCACGCTTTCTTCGCTACTTTTCCCATTTTTCTTGGTTTCGCTAGGGTGGATGACGGGTTGGGGTGTGTCTCAGGGTAGTGTTTTTAGTGGTTGTGTGGATTTTGTGGTTTTATAGGTGTACGGCGGGATGTTTCCCGTTCCGGGCCCATGTTTTTACTTCCGTTTCCGTATATTTACGGTCACCGTACTTTCCGGTTGGCGGTCACTGCGGTGTCCGCTAAGATGGGTGGCGGTATTGCACCTAGGGCGCCGTACGGCGGCGGTGTGGGCCGTTTTGGGGTCATTTCCGCCATCGCGGACTTTGCACTTCCGCCATGCCGTGGTGCTCGTGCCCGATGGGTCGGAATGGGCCGCACTTTGCTCCTTCGTGCAATGGAGGAAACGCTATTTACGCTGTGGCGGTCCGGTCAGTCACTTTCCGCCAGGGTCGTAATGAGGGTCTGAAGAGGGGAGGGATGATGAGGATGGGATAAGATATGGCCTTAAAAAGCCTGAAAAATTGGTAGTTTTTTAACTCCGATGTCCACGAACAGTCTGGATTTTCCGGGGCAGTCCTGTGATGTTCGTGAACATCTGAGATGTTCGGGGACATCTATGCCTATTTCTGCATTACAGGGGTGGTGAAAAGCAGTTATTGGTTGGCTTATAACTTTGGCACCATTGAATGAAACTGCATGAAGTATTTGAATTTCATTCTAGACCTGACTCTGAATTGTTCTGCAACGTGCGGTGCTGTTTCGTCAAGAGGCAACAAAATAAGAGGTACACAGTGATATAATATTGGTGTCTGGGCAATGGGCTTGGCAATCAGCAAGGAGAAATGTATTCTGTAATTTGCTTATTGGGGCATGCTGCATGGCTGAAGCGGTAGGTTTGAATGGGAAAAAAATATTCTGCTTGTGGTTACAGCCTGAAGTGATGGACTAGATTACAAAAAACGTGTGCGTTAGCAAGGACCTGAAAGCATGTTTTTGGAAATATGTCTTGAGTTTTATTTTTCTAGAGTGTAAGAATGTAAGTAGTAAAACTAGTGATATACATTTTGAGTCTGGGTAGTGGGCGTGGTCCTTGGCAAACGCAAATGTGTACTCTGATTTGCTTATTAGGGAATGCAGCATGGCAGAAGCCCATGTCCCCATGATTTGGAGACTGGCCAGGACGGCAAGCCATGAGCACTGGCCATTGGTTTCATTATTAGAATACAGTGGACACTGAGCTAGGATGCAGGGTAGGTGCAGTGAATAATAGGGGTAGTTTGGTTGTGCTGGGGTAATGGTGGAGCCTTATGCTGTAGGCGATTAAACAATAATTTGCATCCCTAGGATACGCTACTGATAACAACATACATAAGTATGTGTTGCAAAACATATGTTTCTTAAAGGAGGTTTACAATTCTTTCATATATATGAAAGAGAAATTATTAATAACTTATATACGGTGATGTAACACCATGAAACATTTTCACATATAAAAACCAATAAATTGAAAGAAAAACGTTGTTAAAGGGATTATACGGTTAAGATGCATCCCACCCTTGGGACTCCTTGGGTCTCCCGTTTTCCCATTCTCGCTCTGGCCGGCCTCCCATGGACCTGCGCCTGCACCCACCTGCAAGGCAAAAAACCTTGTGGTCATCTTCGACTCCACTCACTCCCTTCCAACTCACATTTCAGACATCTCTAAAAGTCCAACTACCAACTGCAGCTCCTCAGAGGTACTCTTCCTTTTCTCACCTTGCCCCCATGGCTCACTGTCTCCAGAGCCCTGGTTTTTTCTAGGCTGGACTATTGCAACATCCTCTTTCTCAACCTCCCTGCCTCCGCTTTGTGCCCTCTGCAACTCATCCAGAACAGAACCGCAAGACTTATCCTTGGCCTCAAGCACAGGGACTGCATCTCTCAGGCGCTGAAATCCCCCGACTGGCTCCCCTTGGCTGCACGGATCAAGTTCAAAACCTTCTGCATTGTCCACAAAGCTTTCTGGGGCCTGGGACCCACCTATCTGCAACGATGCCTACTCAAATACTGTCCCTACCAAGACCTCCGCTCATCTACCTCCAACATTCTGTGTGTGAGCCGGTTCTCCAAGCAGAGATTTGGAGGGAGATTTTTATCCTCAGCTGTGGCCTCCCTCTGGAATAACCTCCCTGTCACCCTCCATCTTGAGCCTAATCTACTTAAGTTCTAGAAACTCCTTAAGACATTCCATTTCTCCTCTTCCTTCTCTCTGCCTCTACCCTCTTAACCTCTCTCGCCTCTCTATCACTTTCTCCCTCTTTTTCCACCCAGTTTGTCTGACTGGCCACCGGGTGTACCCCAGAGTCTCACAGGTCCTTGGCACCCTTGCCAGTCCACTCGCACTTGCCTCCGGCCCTGCACATGCCGCATAGCTACTGCACTTGGTCACTGACCCATGAGAATGGCATCTCTCAGCACTTACCCAGTTCTCTGACTAACGGGGTGCGCTTGAATTTACTCCACCCCCCTACACTTGTCCGCCCCTCTTCTTGTACCGTCTGCGCACTTGAACGATCTGAAAGTACCATGCCTTGAAGATCATCTATCTATCTCCCTGTCTCCCTTCATTGCATTGTGGTGCCTCAATGCACTTGGAAAGCTGTAGAATCATCGTCAGACCTATTTGCTGTTATCTAAACTGTTAATTGTATTATTTGTACATATTCTGCCTGCACAGATTTGTATCATTCAGAAATGCAAGGGCTCTGAATGACTGTTGTTTTTTCCCCTGTTCCCTCCCTACTTGAGTGCTTTGAAACACTTAACTTGTGTATAGGTGCTTTACAAATACACATTATGATACCATAGACAATTGGAATGAGGATTCAACAAGGGAACCCTCCCGTCCCCTGCACACTTTAGGATGTTTGGACTAAGTCCACTACTGTTTTCTCATATTAATACAAAAAACATATAAACCAAAGAGTTCAGTTGTGTGTTTTTATAGCAAAGGTTTATATCTAAAGTGTCAAATACACAATATTTCAAAAGGAGAAACATTTACGAATTCAAGAAGCAAAGCAGTGCAATAGTAGGTCAGAATAAATTTGAAACAATGGTGGAATCCAATTAATGTGGCGACGCGTTACGAGGATACTTTCCTCTTCTTCATATGGCCAAAATTGAATTCTTCATACAAAAGGAAAAAAACAAAGGGGAGAACGTTTGTACAAGTTTTTTATACCTTGAGGTAATTCATTAAACTCATGCTGTACATTTCAGTCTCATCTGTGAGCCAGAACAAACTACATTGTCAGAGAAATTGTAATTAATCTAGTACCACAAGGGCACATTCATTCCCAGTTAAATTCAGGGTGAGGGGAGGAGAAGAGGTTCAGAGAGACGTTTCTAGTCAAGTGCAAGAGAAGTCGTCGTTCAAAAGTGTTTAGAAAGAATGTAGGTAGGTAAAGGAGCCATGTAGGACAAGATATAAGAAAGTATAATTACCAGTAAGCAAAGTGTTCGAGGGCATCGGGTGCAGATAGAGATCCTTGGTGGTGAATCAAGCGATGTGTAGATCCTCCACGGGAAATATAGTTTGCTGTAGTCAAGAAGAAGACACAGCTGCAACAAAAATGAGGAGCAAGTGAGTGGAAATCAAACTATGATGAAAGGTAAGTTCAACCCTAGGCACTAGAAGAAATGTAGTACCTGTGGAGTGTACAAGAGGAGTGGCAAGTGCTGGAGAAAATATTTGAACGGTGTGGAAGCCTGATATATTCGGGGTTAATTCACGTTAAACACTGTGTAACATCTGTCAGCAAAGCACTCTAGAGAATACGATATAAGTGTGAGCTTGAGAGGAATACTAAAACAACATATATTGATACAACACTATCCACAACTAAAGCGTTAGCTGATGAAAAAAATACCTTGTGGTATACGCTTAGCAGTTATGGTGCGCGAGCTGTCAGGCACAGCTGCTGGCAATGCGCTTTCTTCAGTGGGCGGTTTGTAGGGATAGGAACTCAGGCAAAACAAATACAGTGCACTTGTGCACTACCAGTCTCAATGCGCAGTTGATGATCTGTGAAAAAGTGTAACGGAGAATTAAACCGGATCGAGGTTAAGAAAGTACTTAAACTAGAAATCTCAATGGGATAGACAATGCCTGGTAACGTGCACTTAGCGGCACAATAGGAGACCAATCGCAAAGACAGCTGCCACCGGTCAATGCGTCCTAGCAGCTATGGGAACGGCGCGCAATGTGGAAGAAAAAGGTTGGCAAATGTGAAGATAGAGAAGGGACTAAAGCAGTCACCTAAAGGATCGGCCATCTTAGAATGGAGTAAGAAGTCATCGGGTGAGCCCGCTGAGGTAAACCACAATGTGTCAAGAGGAGTGAAAGTATATGTGGAATAAATAATAAAATTGATGAAAATAAAGATAAAAAATAAAGGGAAAATAGAAAAAGTATGAAGAGAAAATGTAAACAATACTAATGAGAAATCCTGCAGAGTCAGCAAAAAGAGACTATTCAATGGAGAAGTAGACAGATTAGGAGGTGCCACTGAAATACAGAAACGTCAAAATGAAACAAGTTCCATCCGCCAGAGTCCAAATGAAACAGGGAATTTTAACCACTCACAAGGTTAATTTGCATAATGTATGGCTGAAGGGTGGACAAAAGAAAGTAAGCACAGTTTGTATACATAAGTTGTCGTCCAACATATAACACAAGAGTTCATTATATGTATATACATATATATACATTTTAGTTCAACCTTCAGTGGAGTATGTATTAAAAGGGTATCAAGAGAATAATACAAGTCATTGCAAAATACAATCGGATATTACTTGTTGGCAGTTAAAATTTCCAGATAAAATAAACTTGACATAACTTTGATCTTTACAAAAAAACAACAAGATGCTAGTGTTAGAGGTCAAACATACCCTATTCACAGGAAACAATTAAGGGTAAAATCTTCATTGAGGCCCCAAGGTTGCAAAGAGCCCATTCTGTCGATCCAATAGGCTTCTCTCTGTAGTAAGAGGGATTGAAAGTCACCGCCCCTTGTTGGGTTTTTAACAACTTCAAGTATCTGAAATTTAATTTGGGCAATGGAATGTTTCTCAGAATTGAAGTGTCGGGCTACTGGTGAATATTGGTTCTTACATCGTATGTTTGATTTGTGTTCTGTTAGTCTTAGTTTTATGGGTCTTTTTGTCTGGCGAATGTATACCTTCCCACAGGGACATTTTAGTAAATATATTACACCTGATGACAAACAGGTGGAGTAGTCTCTAAGTTTAATTTTTTGTCCAGTTCCCGGGTGGGTTACTACATCACCTTTGATGACGTTGTTGCAGTGTGTACATCCCAAACAAGGGAAGGTGCCCAATTATTTAGTGGTCAGAAACAGTTGCTTATCCTTCGGTATTTTTTCTGCCCTTACTAGTTTATCTCTAATGTTCCTACCCCTTTTGTAACACATCATTGGTGGGGTTGGGAATAATTCTAGCAAAGTTTGGTCATTGTGAAGAATGTTCCAATGCTTCTTGATGCTCCTTGTGATTTGAAAACTCTGTCTTGAGAATTTCGATATAAATAACAACGGTGTGTCCTTACCACTTGGTTTTGTTTTTAACAAGTCGGTGCGTGTAATCTCTGATGCTCTGTTTTTAGCAATTTCCAAAACATCTTGAGGATAGCCTCTATTCTCAAATGTATCCACCAGGTTGTTGCATTCCTGTGTTAGAACTTCTGGATCAGAAATGATCCTCTTAAGCCTTAGGATTTGGCTATACGGTAAGCTTTGGAGCATAGCTCTGGGGTGAAAGCTAGAGTAATGTAGCAGGTTGTTTGCATCAGTTGGTTTATGATATATGGATGTAGCGACTACGTTGTTACTAATTCTCAAATTAACATCCAGGAATTGGAGATATGGATTACCGACTTCCATGGTGAACTTGATATGAGGATGTATTGAATTGATGTACTCAAAAAACAGGTCCAATTCTGCATGTGTGCCACACCATATGCCGAAAATGTCATCTATAAATCTCTTCCATGTCAGGATGTAAGGGGACCATGTGGGATTTTCTAACACATTTTGGCTTTCAAACTGAAACATAAATGTATTTGCCTAGACAGGTGCCATCGATGATCCCATCGAGGTTCCGTAAGTCTGTAAGAAGTATTTACCCTGGAATCTGAAATAACTGTTAAATAAAATGAGGTTGAGCAACTCTAGGACAAATTGTGGATTGCCCTGAATCTCTGAATTCTTAAGTAGTAGCCATTCGACAGAATCCAGACCTTTGCCATGGGGGATCGAGGTGTATAGACTGCAGACGTCAAGACTAAATAGAATACATTCTTCACTGATAACTGAAAAATCTTTGAGGCTGTTCAAAAAGTCGGTTGTGTCCTTTAAGTAGGTGGATGTTGCCTGTATGATCGGTTGCAGTAGTTTATCGATGTAAATAGCCAAGGGGTCAAATATACTCTCCGTTCCTGCTACAATAGGTCTAAGAGGAGGATTGTCTTTGTCTTTGTGTATCTTGGGGAGTCCGTAGAAGACTGGAGTGATAGGATGAGAGTTGGTTAGAAATTGATGAGTCTTATCGCTGATCCACTCGTTTTCCTTTGCCTTGAGTAGCGTTCTGTTTATCAATATTCTAATCTCCGGTAGTGGATCTCTATCCAGTGCAACATAAGTGTCTGTGTCATTAAGAAGTTCAATGCATTTCTTGTTGTAGACAGATGTGTCCATAATAACTATGGCACCCCCCTTATCTGCTGGTTTGATGGTGATGTCCTCACTTTTAGCTAAGTCATCAATCAACTCAAGTTGACGATTCTTAATATTGATGGGTGTTTTTCTCTTGTAATTAATCTTACTTAAATCTTGACTGACTCAAGACTCTTGATGAACGTTGAACAGATGTTACACAGTGTTTGATGTGAATTAACCCCGAATATATCAGGCTTCCACGCCGTTCGAATATTTTCTCCAGCACTTGCCACTCCTCTTGTACACAACACAGGTACTACATTTCTTCTAGTGCCTAGGGTTGAACTTACCTTTCATCATAGTTTGATTTCCACTCACTTGCTCCTCATTTTTGTTGCAGCTGTGTCTTCTTCTTGACTACAGCAAACTATATTTCCCGTGGAGGATCTACACATCGCTTGATTCACCACCAAGGATCTCTATCTGCACCCGATGCCCTCGAACACTTTGCTTACTGGTAATTATACTTTCTTATATCTTGTCCTACATGGCTCCTTTACCTACCTACATTCTTTCTAAACACTTTTGAACAATGACTTCTCTTGCACTGGACTAGAAATGTCTCTCTGAACCTCTTCTCCTCCCCTCACCCTGAATTTAACTGGGAATGAATGTGCCCTTGTTCTGCTAGGTTAATTACAATTTCTCTGACAATATAGTCTGTTCTGGCTCACAGATGAGACTGAAATGTACAGCATGAGTTTAATGAATTACCTCAAGGTATAAAAAACTTGTACAAACATTCTCCCCTTTGTTTTTTTCCTTTTGTATGAAGAATTTAGCCCACTATATCCTGTCCGTCTCTCAGGGCTTTCCCTCCAGTTATAAATATTCCAGATATAGCCCAGCAATAATAGGGACTTAATGCAAGACAACAACTTGTACTTTAAGATTATTTTACCACAAAGGTCAAGAGTCATATTCCTGTTAGTGATTGATAGCTTGTACAAAAAACTTACAAGAAAAAGCCACTTAAGAAATAAAATAAGGCTACCTTAAAAAAAAACAGATATTGTTAATGGTTGTTTTCTCATCCCATGCTCGGGATCTCTGTACCTCTGCAGGGGTTCTTCAGGAAGGTTGATTCATTTGCTGCCTTAAATTGTGTGCAGCACACAGAACTCAGGGAGGACAGGACCACCCAATGTGTACATACTCTGTTTATTTAGCCCACTATATCCTGTCCGTCTCTCAGGGCTTTCCCTCCAGTTATAAATATTCCAGATATAGCCCAGCTATAATAGGGACTTAATGCAAGACAACACCTTGTACTTTAAGATTATTTTACCACAAAGGTCAAGAGTCATATTCCTGTTAGTGATTGATAGCTTGTACACACAGCCAGCCGGCCCCTCCAGCCCAGCCCCTCTGACCATACCCCCACCATGGAGCATACCCTTAGCTTCTCAGAAGAACAAATAAATGACATTATCCATGGCCCTACCCTATTCAACTTGGAAGGGGCCCAAGCGCACCTTGATTCCACAGCCACGGGCGAAGATCTTCTTAACCTCAAAAAGAAATGCTTCAGGACAGAGGTCCACGGCCATTTTCTACGTGAATATTTGAGAGTCAATATGGTACCAGCAGGACTACTAATTAGAAACGAACCGGCACTCTTCCTGGAAGATAAACTATATATGACTGATTTCAGCAAGATAGCTACCAAGTGTAGCAGAGACCTCATGGCATTGACAATCACCACAGCCAAAAGAATTCACACTCAAATGCTCATAGAGCTCAAAACAGAAGAGACGAAATTCATCTCTGATGATACCGTTACAAATGCCAGAGAAAAACTGAAGGAAATTAATAAAACTCTTGACACCTTCATGACCTCTACCCTAGAGAAAAAACATAAAAAATTTGCCAAAGATATAAAAAACTTCAAAATAGAAGTAATATATCCATATCTTACTGATGATTACAAGGACAAAAAAGAAAAGGAAAGAACAGCGAGACAAGGTGGTCTCAACAGGAGTCGACGAAAGGGAGTCTCATTTTCAGGAGCCTCATTTTCAGGAGCCTCTAGCTCTGATTCAGCATCTGATGACCAATCTCCGAGTAGAGATAGATACCCACACAGAGGTCAGTTCCAACCACCACCTCCAATGATGGACCAGTCTCTCTCGGTCTTGGACCAGCCGCGGCTGGCCATCATTATTAAAACTATTGTAAAAGAATTGAATTGCAAAATATAATACTGGATACCATTTGAATTAAAAGGTTATGTTTCAATATGAAGTAATATGACATATACCTCTATTCCATGCTTTTGCTAAAACATAAGGTGTTTCTGCATATTAGTTACACAGACTTGTGATAAATTGCCTACTTACTGCTATAACACAGCTCTTTACCAAGTTTTTGATTGAAATTATGTGACGTTAAAACTCTGATACTTGACTGTGCTTTCCATGCTTTACTCTTTTCCTATATCCTTTACTCTAATTGAATGTTTGTTTTTACAAAAACGTTACAAGAAAAAGCCACTTAAGAAATAAAATAAGGCTACCTTCAAAAAAACCAGATATTGTTAATGGTTGTTTTCTCATCCAATGCTCGGGATCTCTGTACCTCTGCATGGGTTCTTCAGGAAGGTTGATTCATTTGCTGCCTTAAATTGTGTGCAGCACACAGAACTCAGGGAGGACAGGACCACCCAATGTGTACATACTCTGTTTATTTAGCCCACTATATCCTGTCCGTCTCTCAGGGCTTTCCCTCCAGTTATAAATAATTCAGAAATCCCGGCACGAGCCCCCAATCTTGTAGGTGATTTCAATCCGGCACTTCACCTAAGTCAATGCCTAGCATGGGATGCACAACCAAAACCCTTAATTATTTATTTGTGTCTAAAAGTTATTTTATTCTGAACGATGTACCACTTATATCACGCCCCTCTCTTTGAATCCCCCCCGGTCACACTGAACCAGGAAGCAGGCTGGTTTGCAAAGTTAAAATATTTATTTATGTATTTTACAATATATATATATCACACTATTTCAAAGGGCATACAATAATCACCAATGAGGTGATGTCACACTAAACAATCTTTTTAATCACAAGGAGCAATGATGGGAACAATAATGCAGCACAGAAATAACACTTTGGGTATGTTCAAATCTAATGGCAATGTGATTACTATTTCCCCCTGCACACTCTTCAATCCCCCCAATATGCAATATGAAGAAATAGAAGGAGAGAAAACAGGTTTCAGGAATGCAGAATTCAAGCAAAAGTATCAATCTCAATTCGCCTCCAGCAAACATAAGAGAGAAACCGGAATGATTGGCAAACAGTCAAAAATGGTTTTAAAGTCGGCTTTGAATGAATGGGGTAAAACACTAAAAGCGGTTTAATTCACTGAAATTGTTGAAATTCTAATGAGAGCCACTTTGTATGGTTTCAGACAAGCACTAGCAATGATTAGAGAGTAATAAGCAAGTAGAAAACTTAATTTTGAGGTTGGGTGCAATGAAAAGCTATTTTACACATTATAGATTTTAGCCAAACGAAAAAATTTGCGGCAAACTTTTCCGTGTGCGGTAAACGCGATGGCGGAAAAACTATAAGATGCTCAGCCACTTGATCAAAGTGACTGCCAGCCGAGACGCTTGCCTTCTTCAGATGCAATATATCAGCGCAAAGATTATTTTAACAATATTATTACAGAAGGACTATAGGATAAGAGAGAGAGTTCAGGCAAGACAAAAAGGATTTATAACAATACAGTTCTGGATAAAAGATAGATTTGATTTGGATAGGGATGACTATGGATAGTACATAGGCTAGTGACAATCCTATACTATGGATACTCACTACCAATGTTTTGAAGGGAACCGTCAAGGATTCTGGTTCTGGTCAGGGATATTTTATGGGACAGACTGCTGGGCACACCGGACTGGTCTGGTTCAGGGATCAGCAAGGCGCTCTGGACACCGCACGGCAGGACTGGATAGCAAGGCGCTCTGGTCTACATTGCACAGCACGACTGGACTGGATCTGAAATGTCTCTCTGGTCTGCACAGTACAGCACGGCACAGCACCAGATTGGGATTTAATCTGCCCTTCTGGTTATGAAGATCATTCTTTGGCAGGCAAGCAGTTACAGCCTGGCTGCTTCTTTAGTTTCCCCTTTAAGTTGAGGGGTGGGTTCTGGAAGTTAGGCCCAGCTGAAAGTGGTTCAGCTATGCTCTGAGCCTTTCTGCTTGCAAAGTTTTTGGAGTCTGGAACAAGGAGTATGGATGGATCTCCTTCAAAGTTCTTTGCCAATATTGGGATGGTGGGTGGATCAGTCTCTTTCCTGAGTCCTAAGCTGTCTCTATTTTTGTGTTTGATAAAGGGGTGGGTATGCTGAATTATCCTAGGTGCACCCCCTAGATAGTCTATTGGCTAAAGTCTGCTCTCTCCCTTGATTGGAGGAGAAAACAGTGTGTCATCATGATGATGTAGTTTATGAGGCAAAAACATCGTCCCCTTTGCCTTTTGCACATAAATCTATTTTTGATATAATACCTCTTTACACATGTACAATCTTAATACCAATAACATACATAGATCACATATTTTGTGGAGCACACTCTCTTCCAAGCCTCATTGCTGTGAGATCTTGGGTCTGGATTTGGCAAATGTCACACTTTTTGTCTGGGACACAATATCTGATTTGTCCACAATTTTGTACATGTGTGCGCATGATATCTGGGCATAATCGTATGAAATTTCATGCGTCTGACATAAATACAATTGCTACAAAACCAGAATTTTCACTGCACCTTCTCAGAACATTGCACAGAGTTCTGGCTCCTTTTAAAATGTGCACAAAAAAATCACATTAACCCTGCTACTAATTCTATAATTCTTTACAAATTTGCACAGTCCTTTATCAGTCTTTTTAGAAATATGCTTTCTGTGCTTTGTGAATCAACAAAAATGTCTGTCTCCGCCTCCAGCTCTATCTTGTAGCTCAAGAGCAGTCTCCGCCCTCTTCCTCTGGCAGAGGCCACTGTTGACACTTTACAATCTGCATATGCTTTCAGCCAAGGAAGGTTCATTGTCTATCCCAGGAGCAGCCCAAAATCTCCTCCCCTCTTAATCAACACCTGAATGTGAGTTCCTGGCCCAGAGAGCAGAAGGGAGGTGCCTTGCCCAGTGGGGGAAGTTGCTTTGTAGTTTTGGCTTTAATGAGGCTTACTTTAAAAGTCACTTTGTTAAATGTTTCTTTGTTGAAAAGAAACTTGCAATTTTAAAACAGGCAACTATAACTCTAATTCCAGTCTCTAAACCATGGAGATTAAATATTTGCAACCTATATTCCTTTTGATAACAGGTCACTCAATTTCCAGCCATTTGATTTCAATTGCACAAGTTTAAGATTCTGATGCAACTAATGACAGCTGTCAGACAGGCGACCTCTGGTACTGCGCCCATATTTTGACAGATTTTCACAGGCAAGCATACTTTTTACTGTGGATATTTTGATGATAGATTCCGCTTTTCTTGACATTGTATGTTCATGTGGATTCCTTAAATGAAGTGGCGGGTAACACCCAGCAAAGATATTGGATGTTTTGTTGTGGTTTGGTCTGGGTATTTTGTATTTTCAGCAACCAAGAAAAAGGGATTTAAAAGCAATTTCCGTGTTTCTTACAATACAGCACTGCCTTTCATGCAGTTTCTATTTTTCCTTTGTAGGCAGCCCAGTGGCATGTTTCAGCAGTCTGGTCTCCTTCCACCACTGACAACAGGCAAAGTAGATTTGGCAGCCATCTTTCCGTGTTTCAAAGCGCACTTTTCATAGGTTTTTGGCACGCATAGGGCTTTTGCGGCCATTTTTGATGATTCTTTCACCATCAGCACACAGGGATGTCGCAGGGCAAAGCCTAGTGGGTTAAGACATCCCACATATTTATGCACGTCTCTCACTGCACAATGCATATGTGCATTTGTAGGAACACTGAGTACAACTCTTTTGTATAAGTAAGGGAAATGCAGATGCAAAAGATTTGTAGAAGATTGTTTAGTGGCAGTTGGTGTGTGGAAGCTTAATATGGTCATAGGGTTATATGTACAGTTTTTGGAAGTGTTTGGTGATTGGATGTGTGATTGTTTGAAAGCAGGCATTGAGGGAGTGGTGCAAATATAAAATTAAAAATGATAGAAGGGCTGCCATTTGCGATGGTATGCACATGCCATCCGGGTCTTTTAATCATCCATGGCCTGGAAAGGAGACTGCAAAGACCGCGGATAGTTATAAAGGTCCATCGATTATGGTCCTTATTGTATGGTAGAGAAAAGTATTTGGGACAGATCACTGTTTCTGTCCTTTTATATTTTTCTCTAGTATACAATTGTCCAATATTCCCATTAGCATAATACAAAATGCTAATGGGAATGTTGGAGAATCTAATTGAGTCTAACTACTTTACTGAGAAATGTAAAGTAGATGGGGTCTATAACATTTTTTTTTGTTCGATTTTTTAACTGTGAAAGGTGGTTCCTAAAAGAACCTTTTTTAGGTGTTTTTTTAAAATGTATTTTGCAGGAAAGGTCAGAAAGTTAGGTGGGGAGGGAAATGAGGGAAGAGGCACCAACCACAAATATGGAGGGGCAGGTGGACGGGGGAAGATGTTGCGCGTGTGTTACATCTAAGGTAGGGGGCAGTGTTTCTCATGCTCCTTGATTACAGCTTCAAAAGCACTTCGAAATTGCTCCCCCCTGCAGAGGGGTGTTTTGCAGGATATACAGAGTACTGTTGTCTTTTAAACATATGGATCAACAGCCTATTTTATCTCTTGCAAGGTAGCTGGTGGGATTTTGTGTCCCAAAGAAGTAGGCTGTGTGGTTACATTATTGGTTGACGAAGATGAGGTGAAGGAAGACAGCCTATTACTTCCTAAGAAAGGAACAACCTTTCTGAGAGCATTGCAATGGTTGGATTTGGTGTGGCGGGGCATGGAGGTGGTCCTTTAGCAGTACTTCCAGGTAGTCAGCGACTGACTACAATGTTGCACTCAGTGCATCATTCCCAACAGTGGTAAAGAACTGCCACACCCATGATTTTCTATGTGTGCTAGAGGTAGGCACTTTGTATACCTCATCTTCCTGGTCCTCTTCATTGTCTTTTGAAGTACTGCATCTTTTAGTTGTGTAGGTCCTCCAGCTAGTGATGGCTCTTCGGGATGAGGGATGGCAATAGCTGATGCCATTTTTAAGATAAATAGAAGTTTTGCAAATATTCTTCAAAGTATGCGCTGTCTGCTAGATTGTTAATGGAGAATGAGTAAGAATAGGTGTCGGAGCTGTGCAAGGGTACATTTTGAGCTTGAAAGTTCCTAGATCAGCAGAAAATGCAGTTCTGAACTGTTCGCCAAGCACGGACCCGTTCATGAAGTGCGGACGCATTCAGGAACATATCATCATGCCGCGTGTGTGTGGTCACGTGACTGTAATGCCCACCTGGTTCCCACGGGGGCGCTGATCTAGTCTGGATTACTGCGGCCTCTTCTAGCGTGATGCGCAGGACCCGGAACACCGATTGGACAGGACCTCCAAATCGTGCTTCCTTGGCCCGTAGGAATATCCTTCTGCAGATGAGAAAGGGGATTAACAGTCTGCAGAATGGTGTGCTAGCTCCCCCTTCCCCCCTCCGTTCCTCTCTATTCCTCCAAACCCGGTTGAAGCTCACCTTATGGTTTAGAAGGTTGAACTCTCCATCCTGCTTCTGGTGCAGGGGCGCGCGTTCGTCCAGTTACTTCACTGGTTTTCAGAATGGCGCTGGCAAAATCCACTTGACTTTCCTGAGCGATGCGCCGTAAGTATGAAAGTTCAAAGTTAAAGTGAGGCCCCCTTTATGCTGTCTTTCTCACCTGTGATCTGTCCTTTATTTCAGGTGCAGAATGAAGGCGATGCGTCGAGGGGTTAACCTGCCGAGGTGAGTAGTAATGAGGGCGATCCCTCTAGATGTCCTTATCATTCCTCTGAAATGTCTCTAGTCCTTTCCCCATAGGGGCCGGGGTACGGTACCTGCCAACGGGGCGGCGCCGACCCGAAATGTGGAAGAAAAGCCGGTAAGTATTATGGCTGTTAATCAGGCTTTCCTTCTGTGTGTCCTTCTGCTCACCTTTTGTTTCTTCCTCTCTCCCCTAGGTGCAGAGATGTGGCGTCCGATGCTGACAGCCGCGATGGAACCGGGAGATGTCTCGAGGACAGGACAGGTGAGTGAAGCGTGGCGCTGCAGCGAGCAACGCGATGCTTTTAAATTGAAGTCTTCCTTCAGGGATGCTGGCGAGAAGATTCCGGATGCAGGTAAGAAGCTTGAAATAATCCTTGGTTTTCACCTTTCTCTTCTCTTCCTTCCTTGCAGGTCTTCCAGGTTCAAGACGGGCGTGGCTGTAGTCCAGGAGCAGGAGCAGACACAGTGAGCGTTAAGCTGCAGGAAGCAGAACAACGCGAAGCATGAGCTGCTGTCTGGGCGTGGCTTAAATGGCCACCAAAGAAGTCCCAGGTATGTATCATTCCCCAACTAGTTATGTATCCTTCCCTGGCCACGTCTGAGTGAAAAAATAGTCCCTATCGAAAAAATAGTCCCTTTCAGGTCTCAGGGAGGCCTGAAGCGTGCAGCATGGTCTGCATCAGGTAAGTGCACAAAACACCTCCCTGTATGAGCCTGGCGCCTATAGCGCCAGGACTGATGTCCAACATGAGCCTGGCGCCAAAGGCGCCAGGACTGAGTCCAAAGAGTCCCTATAAGGGGCCGCTGGGCTTTTACCCGAGGGCATGATGCCTGCTTCCGGGGGTGCTGGGCCTGGCCTGATGCTCCGAGAGTAGGCATCATGACAGTGACACTGTCCGGAAAGTCTGTCGATGACGTCAGAGGTTCGTGGATGTCTGCGAACACAAAAACAGTGGAAGAAGTTTCAAAAAGTGTATCGAAGTGGTGAAAATGATGCTAGAAGGTGGGGAATGGCAAAGGTTTAAGGTGAAACTTTAAAAATTGTTGCTATATTGCTATATTATGATAGTATAATAAGTATGATATTGGTAAATTGTAGGAAATTAGCATGCACTGGTAAAAAAACATGAAATTCACTGAACAAACTTTGTTAAAGGAACATTATGTTTAAGTTGAACTAATAAAAATCTATGAAATTCACGGAAGAAACGTTGATGTGGGTGCTGTTGCGTGTGGCAGAAGATGGGCGCCTAAAGAAGGGGCTCTGCAACCCGGGACTTTCACATGGCTTAACCTGCTTTTTGTGGTGCTCATTGGTTCAGGCCTGAGCTATATTATATCGGAGCAACTGTGAGCGTTAAGCTGCAGGAAGCAGAACAATGCGAAGCATGAGCTGCTGTCTGGGCGTGGCTTAAATAGCCTCCAAAGAAGTCCCAGGTATGTATCCTTCCCCAACTAGGTATGTATCCTTCCCTGGCCACGCCCGAGTGAAAAAATAGTCCCTATGAAAAAATAGTCCCTTTCAGGTCTCAGGGAGGCCTGAAGCGTGCAGCATGGTCTGCATCAGGTAAGTGCACAAAACACCTCCCTTTATGAGCCTGGCGTCTATGGCGCCAGGACTGATGTCCAACATGAGCCTAGCGCCAAAGGCGCCAGGACTGAGTCCAAAGAGTGCCTATAAGGGGCCGCTGGGCTTTTACCCGAGGGCATGATGCCTGCTTCCGGGGGTGCTGGTCCTGGCCTGATGCTCCGAGAGTAGGCATCATGACAGCACTCCCCCCCAAGGCTCCTCCCAAGGTCGTTCCTTCTGGAGGTTTCGGTTTGTTTGGGAAATTCCGATGGAACCTTTTTACCAGCCGAGGTGCATGTACGTGATCACTGGGTTCCCAAGACCTTTCCTGAGGCCCGTACCCTCTCCAATCAATTAGATAGAAAAGCTTTGATTTTAAGATTTTGGAATCCAAAATGTTCTTTACTTCGAATTCTGGCTCTCCATCTATCAGGATTGGGTCTGGTGGCTTTATTAATCTGGTTCCTGGTTGTACTGGTTTCAAAAGTGACACACGAAAAACGGGGTGAATCCGCATGTTGGCTGGTAGATTGAGCTTGACTGCTACTGGGTTAATTATAGCTTTGATTGAGTAAGGGCCTAAATACCTTGGATTAAAAGTTCGAGGTCCCTTGAGCGATAAGTGTTTGGTAGCCAACCATACTTGATCCCCAATTTGGTACGGAGGCGCCTCCTTTCGTTGTAGATCCGCATTCTTTTTGTATTTCTCTTTCGCATGTTGCAAATGTGCAGTTGCATCCTTGAAGGCTTGAGTTATCGTAGAATGCAAATGATCCACTGCGGGCATTTCAAGGCTCGAAGGTGAGTCCAAGTCTGAAGTACGAGGGTGATGTCCATATAGGGTAAAAAAGGGGCTTTGACCCGTTCCAGAGTGTATCGAGTTATTATAAGCATATTCAGCCACCCACAGAATATCCTTCCAATTACCCTCCGATTGGTGCAACATACATCGTAGAAATTGTTCAAGGGTCTGGTTCGTTCTCTCCGTCTGACCATCGGTCTGTGAGTGGTGGCTGGTCGAGAGTCTTACGTCGATTTGTGCCAGCTGACAACACTTTTTCCAAAAATGAGAAATAAACTGGCTTCCCCGATCGGAGACTAGTATGGACGGGAATCCATGCAAACGGATGATATTCTCGAGGAATTCCTTGGCAAGAACAAAGGCTGAAGGTAATCCTTTCAATGGAATAAAGTGGGCCATTTTGGAAAATAAATCCACCACGACCAGAATAGTATTGTAACCATTACAAGAGGGCAGGTCCGTGATAAAATCTAGTGACAGGGTGTGCCAAGGTGCTGGTGGAATGTCTAAGGGCTGAAGAAGACCGGCGGGTCTTGTCTTTTGACCTTTGTTTTGGGCACAAACTCCACAGGACATCACGAAAGATTTAATATGCTTTCACCAGGAAGGCCACCAGAATTGTCGTCTAACCTTTTCCTCAGTTTTGGCAATGCCAGGATGTCCTTCCATCAGGGTGTCATGATGACGGGAAATAACCAGTTCTTGCAATTCCTTTTCTGGCAAAAATAAGCGTCCTTGGAAGTAAGGTAAGCCATCCTTGACTGAAAAGTTAGACCCCTTTTTGATCCAATCCTGCAAGGCTGAAGAGTCCAGGACTTGTTTTACTCGTGCTTGAATGTCTTCAAGGGTTTGTAAAGTGGTTATTCCCAAAATTCTTTGTTCGGGAATTATCGGCACAGGTTCTGAGTTTGTGTCTATTTCTTCCATTCCAATTCGGGATAGAGCGTCCGCCTTACCATTCTTAGAACCGGGGCGGTGGGTGATTACAAAATCGAACTCAGCAAAGAACAAAGCCCATCGGAGCTGTCGAGACGATTGGGCCTTGGCAGTTTTTAAATATTGTAAATTTCGGTGATCAGTGATCACGGTGATGGTATGCCGGGCGCCGAGGAGATAATGCCGCCAAGCCTTAAAGGCGGACTTAATGGCTAATAGTTCCTTATCGGTAATCACATAATTTATCTCCGGCGGTGAGAACTTTCTGGACCAAAATGCTACGGGGTGCATTTGGTTGGTTTCAGTGTCTCTCTGAGACAGGACAGCTCCCATGGCTAAGCTGGACGCGTCGGTTTCGACTATATATGGGAGATCAGGACGCGGGTGCTTCAAAATAGGTGCGGACGTGAACTTAGCTTTCAACTCCTGAAAGGCCTGTTCGGCTTCCTCGGTCCATTCGAAACATTTATTTTTTCGCAAGAGTGCAGTGATGGGTTGCACCACACGTGAAAACTCCGGGATAAACCTGCGATAAAAGTTGGCAAAACCAAGCATGCTTTGGACACCTTTCACTGAACTAGGTGATGGCCATTTGAGGATGGCATCCACTTTCCGTGAATCCATTCGGACCCCTTTAGGTGTCAGGATGAATCCAAGAAACTCAACCTCGGTGGTATGGAAAACACATTTTTCCAGCTTGGCAAATAGTTTGTGCTGGCGCAGTTTCTCTAGGACGGCCCTGACATGTTTTCTGTGATCAGATTCCGAAGAGGAGTACACAAGAATGTCATCGATATACACGATAACACAGACATCGATGAGTTCCCGAAGGACATCATTCATGAAGAATTGGAAGGCAGCAGGCGCGTTGCACAACCCGAAAGGCATCACCTGGTATTCGAATAGTCCATATTTTGTACGGAAGGCCGTTTTCCATTCGTCGCCTTCTTTTACTCTTGGTATCATGTGTGATTGCAATTTCTGGCTTTGTCTAGGTGTTTCCCTCTGTCTCCTTATCTCACTTCCTGGTGTCAGGCTTTCTGTTGTTTGCTGTAACATGGGCACTATCCCTCCAGGACACTTGACTTATTGCTCATCTGTTTCGTCTGCGCCTGTCTTGTTGCTAGACCGTCTGGTGAGTTCCTGGTGCACTGTGCAGTCCCTCTGTCTGTTTCTCTTCCCCTGCCTCCATGATGCTCTCCATCTCCCCTAGCTACTCTAACTGCTGCTCTATCACCTATCCTACCTCTCTCTCAAAGTCTGGAAGGAAAAGGTTTAAGAAAACACTCCCGGTCTCCCCCCCAGCCCTGCCCATCGCAGATACCTACGTCAATGCTTCTGCCAGGAAGAGTATCACTGGCATCCTCTTTGTCATCCCCTCTCCAGACCTATGGACCCCCCATATGGTCTCAATCCTCTCCCCTTTCTCTTCTACGGCCATTAATGGTGAAACCAGGTGGGAAGTACTCTTGGCACACTGCCCATCCTCTAGGTGTATTATTAATGTCAATCAGAATGGCACAGTCATGGCCCAGGGCTCTCAGCCCAACCTCCTACTTCTTGATAGGTGTCTTCCGTCTCTCATCAACTTCCTCCCTTCTCCTTCCAGTCCTCCTTTTGTCACCCCATGACCCCTTTGCCACTACTGACAGGGGTACCACATCCTGTACCTCTCCTTAGAAAACCTTCAAATGGAGCAACCAGCTTCAGATAGCTACTACTAATGCTCGCTCTGCAATTAAACATTCTTCTGATATCTGTCTCGTTCTTGAAGACTTTAACCTTGACGTTCTCGCCCTCACTGAGATGTAGTTCAGTTCCAGCTCTGTCACTGCTGTAGACACTCTTCTTCCTGAGGGCTACAAGAAGGCTCTCCAAGCTCAGGCCCAACCAGTCTGGAAGCAGAGTGGCCCTGATCTTCCCTGAATGTGTCCCTGCTATCATCATACCCACTCAATCCGATTCTTCCTTTGAATGCCTGGTCTGCAGGCTTGGTGTCTCTCATACCCTCTTGCTTACTCTCGCCACAATCTACAGGCCCCCTGGCACAGTCTCCCTCTTCCTTTTCTTAATAGGCCAACCTCTCCTCTTCTCTCCTGACGTCTACCTCCAAGCTTCTCCTCCTCTGAGACTTCAACATTCATCTTGACTTTCTGATGCAGCGACTGTACTCTTCCATGACCTCTGTGACTCTCTTTCCCTCACCATTCTTCCCTCTGGTCCAACCCGCTCAGCTGGACACACCTTCAATGCATTCATCTCAACAGACATCCCTATCTCTAAACCTCTCACTTCACCTTTCTCCTGGTCTGACCATGCTCTCCTCTCCTCTCATCTGGAGGTCCTGGGCTCCCTGGCTCAGCCTCCGCCCGCACTGCCAGTCTACTTCTCCATCATTCGACTAATGAAGCAAGTGTCAGTTGCTGATTTTGCTGCCACTTTCATCCCCCTCCGACCCCTGCCATTGACTCTCCCACCAACACAGCCCTCGCCAACCTTCACCTCTCCATCTCCAACACCCTTGACATCCTTGTCCCTATCAAGCCTGCCTCCAAGCGCAACAGCTGGTATGACTCCGACCTATCCTCTCTGAAACGCAAGTACAGACTTGCTGAACAGAAGTGGCAGGCTTCAAGCACATCCACTGTCAATCTGGCCTGTTGCCTGCTACAGAGGCAATGCCGTCTCTCCATTCGCTCCAAGAAGAGGACCCATATCCAAGCTCAGATTTCTGAGTTCACCAGCAATACGGATGAAATGTTCAAAATCTGCAAGGAACTCATCAATCCTACTGCAGATTCCGCCTCTCCTCTTCCATCCCAGGCCTTCCCATTTCACAACCAAAACCCAGGAACTCCTATCCTCACTCTCGTCTACCCCCCTCCATAATCTTCCACCTGCTCTCAAGCCTCCATTGGCCTTAATCTCTCCCTCTCCCATACTCTCCTCCTTCTCACCCATAGCACCAGATGAAGTCTCTAAAGCTGTCCGGTCTATGAAAGTCTCCTCCAAACAGGTGCTCCCCTGCTCCTCTAGAACTATCAAGGGCACCGTTTCCTCACTCACTCCTGCCTTGGCTGAATTCTGCAACCACTCCTTTGCCGCAGGTTCTATCCCATTATCTCTTAAGCACTCCCTTGTGCACCCATTTCTAAAAAAGCTGCCTGCCGACCCCTCCTGCCTGGCTAAATACTTCCCTATCTCCTTACCCCTTTCCTGGGCAAACTCTTGGGGAAGTTGCTCATCTCCCAACTGACCCACCACACTGAATCTGTTGGCTGTCTCCATGACCAGCAGTCTGGATTCAGAGCATCCAGAGGCATGGAAACTGCTCTCCTGAACACCCGTAAAGACCTGCTCTCAAACCTTGACTCCAACTCTCCTTCTGTTCTCATCCTCCTTGATTTGTCCTCTGCCTTTGACACAGTCAATCGTGCTACCCTCATAAAGCGGCTCTGTGATACCCTTCGTATCACGGACCTGCCACTGGATGGTTGACCTCCCAACTTATCTGATCGACCTTCCCAGGTGCAGCTGGGCCCTTTGCTCTCCTCTATCTCACTCTCTAACTGTGGCATCCCTCTGGGCTCTATCCCATCGCAGTGGCTCTTTAACATCTATTTTTCCCCTCTGGCCCACTTGATGCCCTCCTCTGCTCATTTCCAGTGTTATGCTGATGACACACAGCTCTCCTTCAAGCTTCCCTACATTACCTCCTCGTCTTCCTCTCTCATTCCTGACTGTCTGACTGCAATTCACCCATGGTGCACAGCTAATGATCTCTGTCTTAAAGCCAGTAAGACTGAGATCCTTCTCATTGGGACCCCTGCTCCCTGTTTCTCTCCCACGCTCTGGCCGCCGTCCTTGGGCCCCCTGCCATCACCGTTCTGTGAGGTTAAAAACCTTGGTGTCATATTTGACTCCTCTCTCTCCTTCTCCCCTCACATCCCGAACCTTGCCAAGAAACCCCACTTTCAACTTCACCTCCTCAGAGGCATTCTCCCTTTCCTCACCTTCCCCAAGAAACTCAATGTCTGCAGAGCTCTGGTTCTCTCTAGGCTGGACTACTGCAACATCATCTTCCTCATTCTGCCTCTTTCCTCTCCTCGCCTGCTTCAACTAGTAACACTTATGTACAGGCATGTTATAAATGCCATATCACATCATATCATAACTAATCCAGAATCGGACTGTAAGACGTATCCTTCACCTCAAGCCCAGGGACTGCATCTCTCGAGCCCTTAAATCTCTCCCCTGGCTCCTGGTAGCTGCAAGGATCAAATTCAAGACCCTTTGCATCACCCATAAGCCTTTTCTGGGGCTTGGGACACCACTACATCCAACTCTCTGTCCTTAAATACCTCCCTGTTAGAGTCCTTTGGTCCTCTAGCTCACACTCTCTGCTGATCAGATGTTTCTCCAATCAGAGAGTGGGAGGTAGATCTCTTTCTTTGGCTGGTACCTCCCTCTGGATTGGCCTCCCTGCCTCTCTCAGACTTGAGCCGGAACTCCTTAAGTTCCAGAAGCTTCTCAAGACCCTGCTGTTCTCTACCTCCTTCCCTCACACCCTCCCTTGCGAATGCCCCCATCTGCCACTGTGACTGACGTTGTAGTCCCTTATGAGTCATACAGAGCACCAGGCCCTCCTTGACTGGTCCATGCCAGAACCCCCCAAACCAGCACTGCCCTCTAGGCCCCCTTCCCTGACTAGCCTTTTGGGTTGGGCATCCCTCCCCAGTCTGATCCACCCCCTGACCTCGCACTTAGGTGGCAGTCTGCCCCAGGTATCCCCTGTCGCTTTCCCTCATAGTCTCCCCCCAGCACTTGCCTAGACCCTGGGCCCTTTTCTCCTTCATCACCTCTCCCCCTGCATGTACTCCCCCTTCCCTAACCCTCACTTACCTCACCCTGATCCCCACCACTGCCCTCCCCCTTGCACTTCTTGTTACTGCACTTGCACGATCAGAATGTCGCAAGGCCTAGTAGGACAGTTACTGTGTTTTATCTCCCATGTTCCCCACTCCCCCCTTTTTGTCTTGTGGCACCTGGAGACACCTTTTTGCTGTATAGTGTGCCTTATAAATACTTGATAAATAAATAAATAAATAAAAATAGCTACACATGAAAATTGCCTTATAGGACAAAATAACCTGGTGGCCTCCTGCTGGCAGTCTCTCTCTTGCAGTCCCTTATTTATTTTACTATTTTACTGTTATCCTATGTTCTGCACTGCTCCCTCTTTTTCCCCCGCACGTTTGCCTTCCTCCTCCCTGCATTTGCGTGATCTCAATCTCATTTGGCTTAGTAAGATCGCTGTCTGTCTTCCCTCTGTTCCCCCCTCCCTTGCCCCGTCGCGCCTTGAAACACATGTGTATAGACGCGTTATAAATGCCATATCATATCATATCTTCCTCTCTCAAAGTGTTCTTAGCTTCACTCTTAATTCATTTTCTTTGTGTGTCTCACTATCTCTCTGATACATTCTACCCTGTGTATCACAGATATCTTGGAATTGACAGATACAGGAAGGTGAAAAATAGCCAGGGCAAAAATATTTTTTGGGGCTGTTCACTGGAGCAGTGGGTAATTCACCACGCATTACAGGGATTGAATTAAAGACTCAACAGGCAGGATATTAGGCATCACCCAGTAAAACAGTGCAACATCTGGGGGAGCAAGAAGGTACTATATAGGGTGCTGCAAATCTAACTTACGCAAGATGGAAAGTACATTTGTTTGTGTTCATTATATATGTCTCATTATGTTTTGAATGTCTTCAAGATGTGCCCTAATGCCCCATAATGCAGATTCCCCAGAGGCACAAGGATAATGTCACATATATCTGCGAAATAATGTGCCAGAGGAGGCGAAATTAGCTCCTAGTATGTGTTGGTATTGAGCAAAACAGGCTCTTTTGGGCTATAAGTAGGAGCTAAATAGATCAAAGCATTTCAAAGCTTGCATTGTATGCTGTTATGTTACACCAGGTGTTTAAGGTTCACATTTTCTGGGACCCATTTAGTTCCTCTGTGAAGCCTAGAAGGGGCTGGTAAACTCAACCCCGTCAGCTAATTTAAACTCTCCAGGTCAACTGTTGACATTAACTCAGTGTGTTTGGGAATGTGTGTAAAGGAACACTAGGACACATTTAGAAATAAAGTAAAGCACAATGGGTCATATTTAATGAACAGCATGTTAGAGTGTTCATGTCATGTAGAAGTTGGATCTGCAGCACATTACATATTGTTATGTACTAGCTCCTTGTTCCCCGGTGGTAGCCCCTGCCTTTTGGTGATGCCCAATACTCATGCACTGCTTTTAACTCCTGCTCATCAACTCCTCATTTTGATCCCTATGTGAAAATAAGCTATAGTGTGTCCTGTATCCATCCATGTATCCATCCAACCATCCATCCACCCATCTATGCATGTATCCCTGTATCCATTAATCCATGTATGTATCCATCCATCAATTTAGCCATGTGTCCATCCATTCATCTATTCATCCATCCATGTATTTATACAACCATGTATGTATTGATTCATGTATTTATATATCCATCCATTTATGTATCCATCCATAGCTGTTTGTATCCATCCATCCATTCATCCAGATATGGATCCATCCATGTATGTACTCATCTATCCGTGTATGTATCCATCCATTTATCCAGCCATGTATTCTTCCATCCATTCATCCATGTATGTAACCATCCATGCACCCATGTACCCGCCCACTCATTCTTGAATCCATGTATCCATCCAAGTATTTATCCATCAATCCATCCCTCCATATATCCAGCCATGAATCGATCCATAAATCCATCTATCCATGATCATCTATCCATCCATGTATCAATATATCCATCCATGAATCCATTTATACATCCATCCATCCTTTCATCCAAATATTTATAAAGTCAAAACCACACATTTTTATGCTTTATAACCTTTGAAATGTTTGACAAACTTTAATCCAACGTTCCAGTTATTTTGGTCCGGTACAAAATAAAAAGCTTGTAAAAATGTATTAGCTACAATATTTTCTGATAGTCAATGCATCAAGGTTTTACTTTAATGTTGGATGTATGTCTGGGTAAGTAATAAAAATAAGGTTACTTTACAAAAAGCTGAGGACTATAAATGTTAGAAAAAATAACGTTAAGATCTGACACATCATTTATAACATTTGTGAATGAACTGTTACCTCTAGTCGGACATTATATTTTTGTAACGAATCAACTTTTGTTTAATAAGGAAAGTCTCACCTTGGCAGACTGGAACTATTCAATGAGAGGCCAATGCAGCGTGTAAAGGTTACCCCGACTGCCGCTGCACTCACTACCCGGTAAAGAAACCCAGAGAGAAAGTGCGCGACCGGCAGGGAAACCCTCTGGGGTAGTAAACCCTGTCAGGATGCGGGCTCCGGTGTATCGATCACAGCGTAAGTACAGCGTCTCCAATGGTAATGCGGGAAGGCTTCTTCTGATGGCAAGAAACAACAAGGTAAGGTGCTTTGTGGGAGAGTAGAGCGGTAAGTATAAAGAAGGTAAGAAGGACCCCTAACCTCTTAGTTGGCAAATCCTCGAATACCTGAAGCGATCCCTCAAAGATGGGATTCCGGAAGAGCTGAAGGACGGGAAATCTAGAAGGTAATCGAGAGGCAAGTGCACGCACTATGGAAATGGTAAAATAGAGACTGACGGGAAGACAAATTACTGTTCTGAACTATAGCGAATAATTATCCGGAAGGAACCCCAGAGATTGGAACGGAGATTAAGCTCCCGACGGGGAGATGGGAATGACCCCTGGGATTGAGCAAGCCGAAGCGGCTGGGAAGAGAATCTGAAATAGAATCAAGACAGTATTAGTATGGTAGGATGTAGGAAAGCATAGGTAGAGTGAAATGAGAGCACCTAGGTACGAACTCACAGAGCATCAGCCAAAACAGTAGCGACGTGAAGAGTAGTCAAACTTCGTGCCGTATAAGAAATCACGTGAGTTGTACGCCACGTCCCTGGCGAATGTGTAGAGACTGCAACGTTGTTCTCAGCACGGACTGTTCTGCCGTCTGCCATCTTGGAAGTACCGACCCGAATTACACCGCACAATCAGTTTCGGAACCATAGGGACCAAAGTGGTGCGTATGTAACATGAACATAACAAAATAAAACCAACATTAACACTAAACAACACATAAAATCAACTCGACAGTGCTGAAAACTTAACTCACTCTCTCTGTTCCATTGTTGTAAATGCATGAATATGTTAATGTGGTAATAGTATTTTATGTTTAGTTTTCATACTGATGTTGTACGAAAATTGTTTGCACTTGCTATGTTAATGCTAGATGTTATATATTGCTGTATGTTGGTCATGTTGCACGTTAGAAATTGTGTACTTTATGTGTTGAGGTTATTTAATATAATGTGTGACTGGAGGTTCTTGTCTTGAGGTCGTTTAACATAAGGCGTGAACCTTGTGAGCTATGGCCAATGGGGTGAGGAAATGTCATTTTAGCTTTTTGACAGGAGATTTGATGGAGACAGTAGGGTAAACCCCTAGAAGAGACAAGCAGAAATTCGGACCCCTGCCGGATCACCTAAAAAACACCTTCCTAGCAGGCCTAATTCATAGCAGGCCACTGAGTACAGTGCCTGGGCATGCTAGAGTGAGGTTTGAGGGGTCTCTCAGCCTGCCAAACAGTATACTAAGGAAGGCGGAATGGGTGAGTGTTGCCCTCTAATTTTAAGTAGCCCTTTCTATGAACCAAATGTTCTTACCCCTCTCATAACCCTTAGCTTGCAGCTTAGGGTTATTGAGTGGAGTTTCCAGACTGCCACTTTCCCTCATCTGCCAAATTGCAAATGATTGTCTTGTTGCACCTGGGATACAAGTTATTTGTTTCAGACGCAGAGAGAGACTGAGACAAAAAGACAGAGAGAGATAGAGGGAGAAAGAGAGAGAGAGAGAGAGAGAGAGAGAGAAGGGGGAGGGGGTTGAAAGTGGCAAAGGGAGCTAGTGAAATGGGACCTATCTGCGAGAGGACAGCGGTAGGAGTTCAGGGTTGTAGGTCGTTTACTGTGCAGTTCCTACTCTCCCTTTCCCCCAACTGAGTCCCCCTCTACGATCTCCTACCACCTTATACTACGCACACACAAACACAAATGGCCACCACAGGCCTAGCCATTAGCACATCAGTACTAACCGAACCCTGGTTTAGCTCTCCTCTTTAGCCCCTCCCACATCAGCGCCTAACTAGACCCAAAGTTCTATAGTCTATCCGATCTTGGCATCTATCATATGTATAACATACTCCTATGCAATAGTGGAAGTGGGCGGGAGCGGTTGAGAGTGGGTGGAAGCGGTGATCTTCTACTTTGAAAAAAACGTTTTACTGTTTCTATACTTTTACTTTAAAAAGAAACCCTTCCGGAATGGTTTCGTTTTAAAATAAAAGTGTAGGAAGAAGTTGAAACTTGCACTTCAGTGCACTGCACTGAACATTCCTTTAAACAGCAGGTGTGTTTGTTTGGCGGTTTGGATTGGGCGTGGGAGGGGGCGTGGCGATGGGGTTTGTGGGGAGCGGAGGCGGGCCTTCAGCGAACATAGTTCCACTACTTCTTTTCGTACACTTCGACCACCGCTCCTATGTTAATCCCAAAAACCCACAGGAGGCAGATAGGGATACAAGAATTCCAACATGCACCCATCGACAGCACCGGTTTAGCATCTGCCTCGCCCACTGTCCCACTAATGAACTGTCACCCTTTTATCATAGGGAGCCACGTGCATTGACGCCACCAACAGTTGCAGAAGGGTGCTACACAAGACTACTTACCTTACATTAGATTACAATAGTTGTCCTTTGTGAGAGTGCGTTAATGTTCCAACAACTTTGAGTTTACTTTATGTTATGCTTGGTGTTGATATTGGTTTTATGTTATAGTGTGTTCAATATCTATATGTGGAATCTTAACATTGGCATGAGCATCATTTGCACACTTCGGATGTTTAGAGATATTAATCTACATTATTTTTCTAAGTCCCCTCTGATCCCCTCATTTTTAAGGGATTATTGTATGTAAATTATGTTAACAAATGTACTAGAACTCCCAAGGGATAAGTGCATGCACATGTTTTCTTTCCTTTTTGCAAATTGTGTTGTTGCTGTGTGCATACTATTTTTGAATAACCTGAGTATATATGATTTTATACAAAATACTATGAAAGGGGTGGGACATTTGATAATGTTTGAATATAGTATTGCTTACTGTTATTTAATGTGATTCCCTGCATTCCCATGCAAGCTTGGCTGATAATGACTCAATATCCCAAGACAGTCGTGGATAAAATGAGGGTCCTGGTGAGAAATTGCGTTTTGTACCGACTAATCCTGTCCTGCAATGCAGGTCTTAAAGCTATTAGCACCCGGCTTGTTTAAAGTGATTTTTGTGGGTAGAAGAGGATGTTTCCTTTGAAGGATGGGCATGTGCGGTGGTGCTCCAGTCCATCTAAAAGCAGATCAGCCCAACCGAACATGCCCGCCATGGTCACACAAAACAGGCCCAGGCTTGACTCTTTTCTCGCAACCCATGATGGAATCCTGAAGAAACAGAAGGAGGAGCAAGGGACTAGCCGGCAGTTAAGTAGGGCATGGTGATGGGTAAGCGGGAGTGAGCAGGTTGGCAGTTGGCGAAGCAGCGCGAGAAAGGGACTGGGAGCACCCTGTGAGGGGGACCAGGATAGAATGATCAGCTGTCCTGGAACACAGGCTCATAGTGGGGATTCAGCTTGCATTCTATGATGGTGATTGATTGGCACCCTGCACTGTATGCTAATAAGCAATGGGCAATCTTTATATGTTTTATTTTGATGCTGCTTGTTAATGAGCGGGTAAATTGTTGTACAACTACATGTAAAAACAAATGAAACTGTCTGCACTGGAATTGGATGGCTTTGTATATGAATGGGGATTTGGGAGCATCAGCATTGTTGGTAAGGGGGTATGTGGTTCATTTGTAAGTGTGCCGTATGACATGCAGTTTAGTGTAGGAGTACTTACTTTGCAAATGGATTAGTCCTAGTTTTAGAAGGGTGAGAAAAAGGTTGGGAAAGGTGTACAGCTTGGAAAGGAACATTTTTTCATGTGTGAAATTCCATCAACTTTTCTGCACATATATGCTTCCTACATGAGTACAGCAATCATTTCACTTGTTGGATTTATGTTTCCACATTTACGATTAGTACCGTTGTCAATGCACACATACATTTATTTGCCTTTCTAAGTAATGTTACATTCTGTGAAGTGTGCAAGGTAAGTTGCAGGCACCCTGTTGTCATGCATGCAATGTATGTACTTATTGTAGTTTGGTAGGATACATTCAGTGCTCCTTTTCTGCAACATTTGTACACATTTTATAGGAGATGCATTAGTGCGGAAAGAAATGTGTACAAATGACGGAAGGAAAGAAGAGAGTAACTGTTTGGATATTACAATGGCTGATATGGGTAAATTAATAGTTTCAAAGCACTTCCCTTGCAAGTGGCATTTGATGGTAGGTGATGGGAGAAATTACAGTAAGCTTTTTGAGTATGTTATGGAGGTTCAGTGGCAGAGTTGCAAAAATACTGTACAAAAAATATACATACCTGTACTTTGTGGTGATGGGTGCCAATGTGGATGAATCTGGATACATAAATCTTGGATAGTTTCACAGAACCTTCTACTGGAGGTGCTTTCGAATCACACGAGACTTGAACTCTGAATGTTTAACGGTACATATGGAGTGTTGTACAGAAATTCTAGTGTTAAATGCAGAGGTCTTGGATGTGATTGGTGGATGTGTGTGTGACTATTTAACAGTACCCAATGAGCGAGTGCTGCAAAAAAAGTAGTGGAATGGGAAGAAGGACTGCCCCTACTTTACTGGGGCGTGGCACTCGCAGTAGTTGGAGAAGTGCACGTACCACATACTGCCCTTCTTAGCATGCTGGGCATAGCAATGGGACTGTGGGAATTGTCGAATCAGGTGCTGAGGGTGTGCTTCATAGGAAGGGGTAGTAATTCTTTTTTCATGACTATGTGAAGTGAGGGTGGCAGAGATGGAGAGACGCACAGTGTTGATCGTGGGTGATGCCTTTGTGCAAGATCTGCACAGGTATGCCCAGGAAAGAGGCTTTGCTGACAATTTTGATTTGGAAGGAGTGGAGGCTTTGTGGTGCAGTGTCCATGTGTGCAGTTCCGGCGCTGTGCATGCACTTTGCAGGGATGTGGCCACTGTTGCTACTGTTCATCTTGTTGTGGTGCATAATGGAGCCCTTCATTTGGGTTTCATGCCTTGTGGACATTTGTACCGTCAGTAAAGAAGTTAATGAAAGCAGTGATGCAGATTTTTCCCACTGCCAAGGTGGTATTCTCATGCATACAACCAAGAAAAGTATGGGACTATCCCAATGTACTTTGTCCCCAGCCAGAGGATGGAAGGTGTTTTATAAATAGAAGCATGTGTGAATTTTTGTCTGCTGCTGGGATGTTCTCCTGTGACAATGACATCCTTAATTCTGGAAATGTGTACTTTTTTCCATGCAAATGGCATTTCTTTGTCCACCATTGAAAATGTTATTTTGTTTTACAATCTACAGGATGCGTTTGAGAGGTCCCTGTAAGAATGTAAGGAGGAGAAGAAAACAAAACCCTTATAAAAACCAAAAAAAAGGTGTTTGTTTACAAACACCTACACAAAAAAACAAAAAAAGGCTCTTTTCAGAGCTACCACTACGAAATCCCCTACCCTGGTTGAAATGTATTCCCCCACTCCCGTACACAGGACGATAAGTCCCCGGACTACATGTGCCATATCCGGGGCTTTTGAGGATGGCAGTCATGGAAATGGGACTGTGGAGGCAAGGTATTGCTCAATAAGGTTTCTGGGTGTGGTGTGTACGCAGAGACTGGGGCAGAAGGTCTATTTGTAAAGACGAATGAAGAAGCGTATGGCTATGGCTGTGTCTTTTAGGAGGCAGAGTGTATGGATTTTGAGAAACTCCTAGATACATTGGTTGAAAGTGAATGCAAAACACTGTGGAGTGGCTGCACATTTTGGATTCTATCATGTGGATGTGCACTAGTAAGGAGTACGCGCAATGAAGTGGCTGATTTTGGTTCATCTTTGTGCCACTCTGGTGACGCTCGATCATCAAGACATTATTATTCTTCATTGTGGAGGTAACAGTTTAGGACATGTTACCGGAATTTGTCTACAGTTTGCGATGAAGGAGGCACATGGCCAGGTCATGCGTATGTTTCCGAAACTCCTGCATAATTTTCTGTTGCATTGCACAGACACAAATGTGGCTGCGTTCTTCTTCATTTGGTCCGCAAATGGAGAAAGCGAGGCACATTGTTAAGAAGGCTGTTTGTGCCTTTTTTATAGATGTTGCCATGTCCTACTTTCACAATGGAAATATTGCGTTTAGCAGCACAAAGATTTTTCCCACAAATGGTGTTCATCTTACTGCTCCTGGCAATCAGCTTCTTCTGCGAACTATCCAAAATGCATTGCTGCCCTTTTTGCAAGTACAGCAAGCATTTTTCTAGTAGGTGTTGCGCACTTCAACCCTTCCAAACACAAACAAACACAACAAAAAGCCTCATTTTACAGCCAGCCTTTCTCCTCGAAACGACTGCAATGTTTTTGAGGGAGCCACGCCTCCCATTATTTACTGCACAATCTGCGGAGCTTATAGGCTGCACAGCGGCGTGCATCCTTTCATTGGCAATTCCATTTTTGACCTCTGAAAGGAGCCTTTTCTTTTACTTTTTTACTTTTTCCGTTGTTTTGTATCTTTCTTGGTCTTGTAACACACGACACAGAAGGAAAGGAAGGGAAGGGAAGGTATGGAAGGGGCACCAACCACAGGGATAATATAGGGAAAGTGCAGAGAGAGGAAGATATTGGGTGGTCCTCACTTAGGTAGGGGGCAGTCATTCTCATGCTCCCGGACCGAACCCTCAAAAGCACTGCAAAGTTGCTCCTCCCTGCAGAGTACCGCATTGCAGTACATGCACAACACAATGACCTTTGACAGGTAAGGGTCTGCTGCGGTGTATATGGCCTGCAAGTATGCTTTGGGGATCCGCTTCCCTACAGGAGTGTCCCTGGTGTTGGCAGGAGCACTACCCACCGAACTGCTGCCTTGTGTTTCGATTTGAGGTGTTTTTGCATGGAGGTGGTGCCGTAGCTGTACAAGCCAGGTTTTCCGCACCTGAGTCAGTGCATCTCACCTGGTTAGCATGACATTTCAGCACATCTCTTATGCTGGTAAACATTTTCCACACCCAGCAGTCACACTGGCTGCAGACATTGTGGATTTGCTCTACTTCATCCTCGTTCTCTTCTTGATCCCTATATACATCACCACACCTGTTCTCTTGTCCAGACCCTTCAGAAGGAGGTGGTGGTGGTGAGGGTGTGGGTTCTGCTGATTTAGGGGCAGCAGCATGGTTGCCATTAGTTGGAAAGGTAATATAGCACAGCAGAATTTATCAGAAAGCAATTCCAGCACAAAGCAATGTGGCCCACTACTATGCTCTGCAAAGCCAAAAACAGAATGCGCAGCAGCTCTGGGCTGTGGCCTTTTGTAGGGCTGCTGTGGAGCCCTTGGAACCAGAAAGCGGCCCTTAATCGTTCAAACTAGTTACATGTACAATGGCATAGTGTGGGACGTTTGTAAGCGTGCACCTTCACAATAACACTCCTTACATTGCAGAGTACAGTACTTTTACAATGTCTGAGAGCCTGGATGGTGTTCGGCAAATAAGGGCCCACACGCAGCATGGATGCGGTCACATAGTGACAACGCAAATGTTCTCAAAGGGGACGGCTGTCCGCAAGATGCGTATTGGGAGGAATACTTTGGGCGCATGTGCATAGGTGTCCTACGAACAGGGTTGGCCTCCCCGGACTCATTAAAGGTGCAACACATGTCTGGCGACCATTTTCGCACAAGCTGGGTGTTTGTAGGCTACAGCAAGTGCAATGTTCATGTGCACAGCTGTCCGTAGGACATGGGTGGATGCCTCAAACTACTGAAAGTACGTTACAACTTTTTCTCACTATGCTGGACAGGGGCGTTGTTACCAGGACACAGAGGATAACATATGCATGTGCATAGCTTTGGAACTGACAGACATGCTCTCCCACAACTAATTAAATGTGCATCACAAGATGCAGACATGCGGCCAGTAGTGGCGTCCTACAGATACCTCCATTGTAATTGCGCATACGCCGGGCAGGTGTGGTGTCCGTAGGAAACTTTCATTTTGCTTAACTGCGGCCATCCCAGACAGTACTGTGCGCTGCAGACACATAATGGAATTCTAAAATAAAAGGAAAAGCCACTCACACACTCAGCAACACTTTACATCTTCACCTTTAATTTCTGACATACATAGACGCTATTAGGAAAGGGAAGGGGTCGCAGAAATGGATACATACACATGGGAATTGGGGATTTGTACAAGTTCGTCATGAGGGGAGCCACGGATTGAGGTCTCATCGTAACATCTCTGATCACAGGGAATTTGTGGGGATGGTGGTCTGGGAAATGGGGAAGGGGTACACGTGCAGGTGGGGCAGTGGTATTTTATTTTTTACATAATTAGTGCTTGTACAAAATCTTTTAAGGTGCTAAATTGTTTAGCATTTGTTCCATTTTGGCATCCAGGCTGTCTATTTTGTTATTTACAGAGTTTACTTCATTTAATATGGCCGTATGCTGCTGTGGAAGAGGTGCTGCTTGTGGTGCATTCCTTTCATTTCCAGTATGTCCTGTTAAAGATAAAAATATCTGTTACGTGTATTTGAAGCAATACATATTAACTGTCTTACTTTTCAGACTGTGCTGCATACCAATGGGGTTACTATCGTTACTCATTTCGTCATGAGGGAAATTCTCTTCCAGCCACTCTAGGGTGCTTGGCATTGCTGTGTACAAAAAAAACATCATGGTTATCTACTATTGCAGACTGCACAAGCTGTGCAATTATAGGAGAAACTTTAGTGTACTTACCGTGTTGTAGTTACGTTCTGCTCTCAATACTTTGCAGTCCTTACTCTGCCACTTCCTTCTTTGTTCCTATGTAAGGCGGTAGTGCTGTAATATTGTTGGACGCAGACTTTATTTAGCTTGTTGGTGCATTCCATTATGGTGCATACCCTATGCCTTTGCTCTGTTTGTTTCACGAGTACAGAGTTTCCAGACGTAATCCATTTTTCATTGCAATGCATGTACATGGTGCTCTTAGTATATGTTCCCTGTCTTTGCTGAATGGTGCCACTATGTAAGAGAACCCCTGCCTTTTTCAGGAATTTGAATGCTACCCAATCTCTGTGAACAGACGCACAGTCCACGGTTACGGTGCCCATCGGCATGCAGTCTTCCATTTGGTTACTGTATGGTACATCTATACAAACTAAGGGTATCCTGGTAAAAACCTATGAAATTCAGTGAAAACATGCTGTTGAAGGGACGTTATGGTTAAGTTGCGCTAATAAAAACCTATCAAATTCAGTGAAAAAATGTTGTTAAAGGCGCGTTATAGTCCAGTTGCCCTCAGAAAAACCTAGCACATTCAGTGCAAAAACTTTGCTAAAGGGACGTTATAGTTTTATTTTACATTTTTTTTAAAGCGCTCACACAGCCCACAGGCATTGAGGTGCTGTTACAGGAATTGTTTGTTTTTTGGATGCGTAATTGTTTTTTTTTGTCTTAGTTGCGTATTTATAACGCGCTTACACACCCAGAGGTTTCTAAGCGCGGACCCGAGGATCGAACCTGTGTTGCTTCGTGTCGTCTTCCTTCCAAGGTGCGCATGTTGCCGCTGAACTATCCTCCCGGGATAGTTGCTTTGCACTATGGGTACACGTAAAAATCGAAACCCCCCAGAAATTTACCAGTTATGGCAAGCTAAGCAACCATAACTCGCACCACCAATGAGCACTGCTAAGACTAATACCCATGACATCAAAGATGACATCACAAATGTCATTGATGACATCACTGATGACTTCACATCGCTGGCTCCCTCTTTTTTGTTCACTGACATATCTAGGCCAGTTGGTGTTCTTCACTGCCAGTCAGGAAGTAAAAATGCAAAAGGTACTACATTTGTAGACTTTACCCTTCTCATATTGTCAGTCTAGAAAAATAGATACCTCTACTTTGTGACCACAAACGTATTTTGGTGGCCGTGGGCCAACCGTCTCATGCACGATATGACAGAATATAGGTTTTCGAGTTTGCCAATGAACGGCCATTTTGATGTAACAAGAATCGCCATTTTGTTTTCTAACCATTGCTCATTGCTTTCTGTTCCTATTGCTTCGCGGTATATTTTCCGCTTAAACTGCTCGACTGTAAAACATTGTTGTCTGTACGTAAAAAGGACAAGGCCGCAGGGCCGTGAGGATAACAAGTGTTCGTTGAAACACAAACGTAGGCAGCGCCAGGAAGAATGCCCGGCTCCCTCCCGACTGTAGCCTTGAAGCAGAGCTGCGGGGCATTTAATCATTTCCCAGCTGCCAGCCAGTCTCGTTATATGGTAGAATATGTTAGAATAATACAGCTAAAGGCTTGAATTATGCTTTTCTTACGGCCCCCCTTTGCTGAGCCCGCTAGAGTGTGTCGGCTCCCAGGACACGAATAGCACCTAATAGATAGCAAGGTTTGGAATGAAACTCTTCCCCTTCATATGTAGCTCGCTTCCAAGAACAGAAGCGCAGTGTTCTATTCAACAACTGAAAGATGCCTCCGCACTCACAAATTGCAAATTGTTACTAGAATAGATATTTGAAGGTGTCATAGTTGTTGGATATGTCCATCATCACACCAAGTTCAAAGAAACCCAATAAAAGGGGGGTGTTAAACATGTCATAGCTGATTGTTTGATATGCAATTTGTATATATGTAACTGATGTACGTAATTCACTCTCTTGCGTCCCTCGAGTTCTAGAGATACACGTCGCGGGGCGTGAGACCGAGTTGGCCAACTGAGACTTTTGCTTTGCAATAAACCCTAGCTTTGGGAATACAACCTGGTGTCTGGCGTATCTATCGTGTGTGGTGACTCGCCTTGTTTCCATAGACATAAGGGACCCCCAGGGGCCCCTTTCAAGATGGCCCCCAAATAGGGACGCTCCCCCACTTGTTTCATCGCATAACGTTGAGTAAGGTGGAGAACGGCGAGGACGGGACGATCGAGCCGGGATCAAGAGGTTTTCAGAGCGCCCTGTAAAAGTGATGAGAGACTCCTTTGCAGATCTGCACACATCTGATCCCTGATCGACATGCCTGGCTAGAGAACAAGGAGGCCAGGGTCCCGAAATGAGGCGGAAGCCATGAAACGCAGACACAACGTCATTTGGTGCGTCAGTATACAGACGACTTGATCTATCAGGTGAGTCATTCCCCGATTCAAAGTAATCCTGATATTGGTTGAGAGTTGACTTTGCAAAATCAAAAGCCCTAGGTAAGGTTGATTAACCAGGGGGAAGATTGAAACATGCCTGGGTATTGTCCACCTTAGCGAGGTTTTTCCGCTGTGGTAGACAATCTTTGGAAGATGGCCAAATTGTACCACCTGGGGGAACGCCGGCGTATGAGATGTATGTGAAGTATGGAGTGGGTGCGATAATATTCTGTGAGACTTGGCATAGGCAAACCAGAAAGCAACAAGACCATCAGTGGCTGATTAATGGTAGTTTTGAGATAGCGAGGATAGACAACCTGGAAAGGGTGTTGATAAGAACGAAAGCGTGTCCTGCAGCATTTGAGACTATTAAAGACTGGAGAAAGGAAGCAATGCTCCAATTTAAAAGCAGAGCGAAGCATGCGCGCAGGCATAAATCGAAAGGTGAAGTAGCGGAAGAGAAAGAAGAGGAGGAGTGGACTGAGAGTCTAAGAAGGGCAGGTAGGCGAGACCAGTTGAATATAGAAAAGATATATCCACAACGGGAATTACACATAGCAGACCAATTGATAGAAAATATATTGACCCATACAAAACAAGGCCCACGATTAGAAGTGAGGCCAGACACATCAGTAGCTATTGCCCAGACCCCGCCCATGGCCCAAGCTCCCCCTCCGGTAGCTCAAGCCCTCCCACAGCCACAGACCGCGCACGTAACACTTCCTATTAGCCAACCAGGCCCACAACAGACACTCCCTGTTCCCATTGTGCCATCCGCACCTCCCGCCTCAGACACAGACTCGGTACCGTCCGTTCCTCCCGGGGTTGAAGTTGAAACCACGGGGGCAAGAGGCGGGACTGACCAACGGGGATGCACGAGGGTAACTCGCAGTGCGATCAGCAAAGAAAGGAAGGTGGAATTGCAGCAACAGGCAGAGATGTATATAGACGGGAATGATGGGACGGCAACATTGGCTTCGATGTATGACTTCCAAAGAAGCAACGAAAGACAGGTAGTGTTGGAATGCATGGGTGAATATTTGGTGGAGAAATGGAAACTGTTAATTGGGAAATTACCACCGCAGCGATTGTTAGATTTGAATGCATTAGCACACTGTAGGGAGAGGGATGAAGAAGTGAGAGAACATATATATGGACTTTTTGAACTTAAAGATGAATTAGATAATGAATATGCCGAAATGTTTGCTACAACTGGGTACAGGAGTAGGGATATCGGGAGAAATAGGAAGGAAACTGTAGAGCCATATATACAACAACGACACTCAATGTCGTCAGTGCAGAGGGGCGACAAATTAAAAGTATGTACACAAGAAGCGTTTAGATGGATGTCGGATCCCAGTATTCCCACAATGGAGATACACGAGATTTCGATGAATATTCCATGCCCCATGAAAAGAAAAGCACTACAGTCGATGTCTGAACATTTATTAGATAAAGATATAAAAAACGATAAGGCCAGCCCACCCGAAATAATGGCAGTATATAGAAGAGCACTAGAGCGAGGGACAGGAGAAACAGTCCTATCGCTGGATCTGGGAATATTGTTACATCTAAGAGAAGGGGAGGGACAGTAAGTGGGGCATTTCCTATGAGAGAGGTCCCACCTACCTTTGTGCCCAAAGTAGAGGTTCCCGCAGGGGGCAATGTAGCGGCGCAGGTAACACCAGCCCATTACACCGCCCAATATGTGCATGTCCCCTTTTCCAGACAGGAGGTGAATAACATAAAGCAGACGATTCCTGATATAAGAAAGAATCCTGCAGGGTTTTACAAGGGAGTCCTGCCTGCAATCATCCATGCTTACCATGGGTGACATAGACCTAATATTCCCGGTGATTCTGCCAGCAGACATATGGAAACAAATAAGGAAAGTAGATGATGCAACGGCCTTTGGTGCCACATGGGTGGACTTGATAATAGAAGACAGGAATAAAGCGGTTGGAGGAACACCAGGAGCCAACCTGGTAGCATTACCAGCACGTATAGTGCAGAAATTAAAAGAAATTGTCCCAGAGAAAAGAATTCAATGGGACAAATTGACTGCATGTGTACATGGCAAGGATGAGTTAGCTACAGATTATTTGAATAGATTTCAAGAAGTATTCACAGACTTCAGTGGGCAGGATGTGGGCTCGGAAGCGGGAAAGAGGTTATTTGTTGACAAATATGTGAGGGGGTTAAAACTTCCAATCCAGGATCTAATAATGACATCAGAGAGTGCATGGCAAGCAAAAACATTGGGCGAAGTATTACACATGGCCTAATATTATGAGCACAGAGTGACTGCGGGAAAAGAGAATGAAGAGAGGGATAGGGTAAATCTGAAAACACGGGTACTACTGCAGCAAGTAGTAGGACATAATAGAGGGAGAGGGAACGCACAAGGAAGGAGTAATTCGAATATGCATGGGGGAACAGTGGGACCAAATCAGTGTGCGTATTGTAAGAAGGAAGGACATTGGCGAGCGCAATGTCCGCATCTACAGAATAGAAATGGGTCTAGTCAGAGGAGACAGCATAGAGAACACCCAGGAGCGAATGGACCAGATAGGAATAGTATGCAGCAGCATCACAATAACGGAGGTAATCAAAACCAAGGCCAAAACCAAAATGCCCCAAACCAGAGTCAGGGACAGCAAAATCAACACTATGGAAACCAGAGTGGGGGAAATAGAGGAAAGAGTGGGAACGTTTTCGATACACAGCCAAACACGTATTACAGTAACAGTAATGATTACACATTGGACGATGTGTTATTTCCCCAATAGGACAGCCCAGGACAGGGGTCGGAACCAGTGTCTATTCCTGTGAATCAGAGAGGACCCTACGTAGAAATGAGAGTCGGGAATGAGGAGCACCGCTTTCTTGTAGATACAGGAGCGCAGAAGTGTTCAATAGACCACCACTTGGTTCCGGATATACCAAGGTCAGGGCAAAAGAATGTTTCTATAGGGTTCGCAGGTACACCAGTCATAAATCCAGTGTCCAAGCCAGTCCCAGTTACAATAGGACCATTTACTGAACATTGTCCTTTCCTATTAACAGAAAATTGTGGGGAGAACTTGTTGGGATTAAATTTGTTGCAAAAAGTAGGTTCTGTTATACATTGCACGGCAGACGGAGTGTTCCTAACGATTTGGCCACATGATGCCCCTGTGTCAGAATTCATGTCCGAAACTTTACCAGGGGAACTAAATAAAGTACCAACCTGTATATGGGCAATGCATGACAATGATGTAGGATGCTTAAAGATAGAGCCAGTAAAGATCATTTTGAAAGAAGGTGTTACCCTACCGCGAATACCCCAATACAGAATTTTGGCTGAAGGTGAGAAAGGATTGAAGAGTATTTTTACAGATTTGGTGAAATTAGGGGTAATCGAGGAAATTACAGGTAGTACATGTAACAGCCTGATTCTTCCAGTTTATAAAAAAGGAGGCAATGAGGTACCACACCGTTTTATAATTGATTTGCGCGCATTGAACAAGGTAGTAGATCCACAATTTCCTCTAGTGCAGATGTCACTACAATATTGACAATGATACCTGTTTCAGCAGAATATTTTAGTGTAGTGGATTTGAAAAACGCGTTCTTCAGTATTCCAGTGGACAAGGACAGCAGATATTTGTTCGCGTTCACATTAGGAGGACGATCATTTACATGTACACGGATTCCGCAAGGTTACACGGAAAGTCCAAGTATTTACAATAGAGCATTAAAAGAGCAGCTAGACATTGTAGAATTACCCGTGGGTTGTGTACTCTTGCAATCCATAGACGATCTACTGCTAGCTGCAGACACAGAGGAGATTTGTAAAGAAAGCACTGTATTACTACTGTCACACCTAGCGGCACATGGCCATAAAGCTAGTTTGAAGAAATTTCAATATAATCGAAAGGAGGTGGCCTATTTGGGCTACCTACTTTCGAAAGGAGGGAGAAGACTAACGCCAGAACGCATAGAAAGTATTTCTTGTATGCCTATTCCAAAGACACAAAAAGGAGTCAGAGCCATAATAGGCATGGCTTCATATTGCCGACAATGGATTGGTAATTTTGCGTTAATTGTGAAACCGTTGGTGAATTTGACTAGAAAGGATGCGGTTATGCCTTTGCAGTGAGATGAGGAATGTCAGAAAGCATTCGATGGATTGAAAACTGCATTATGCTCGGCTCCAGTTTTGGGTACGCCGAATTATGAGAATATTTTTAGACTATTTGTTTGTGAAAGTGAAAGATATGCATTGGCGGTATTGACACAGGAACAAGGTGGAAGAAATAGGCCATGCGGCTATTTATCTTCTGCGCTGGACCCTGTAGCGCGCACACTACCACGATATTTGCTATCTGTTGTGGCGGCTGCTGCGTCAGTGAAACAAAAGGAAGGGATGGTATTGGGGCACACTTTAATTTTGATGGTGCCATTTGCCATACACGTTCTATTAAATAGGACACAGACGCAACACCTCACCTCTGCTAGATTGACAAGATATGAGATTATCTTGTTCGCGCCCCATATACAAATCATGAGGTGTAGCGCTTTGAATCCTGCAGAATTAATGCCACCAACCATAAAAGTAATTGGGAAGGATGAATCACCCCCCCACAATTGCTTAATGGTCACTGAGGAAGAAACCAAGGGGAGAGTTGATTTAAGTGATACCCCACAGAAAGAGCCAGATGGAGAGTTATTTTGTGACGGCTCATGTTTTAAATTACCACATGGCACGACAACTGCCGCATATGCTATCACTACCCTAGAGAGCGTTGTAGAAAGCAGAAGAATCCCCTAAAATTCGGCACAAGCCACAGAGATAATAGCATTAACCAGAGCCTGCGAGATTTCTGAAATTTTGAATGTGAATATATATACTGATAGCCAGTATGCTTTTGGAGTGGTTCATAACTTTGGTCAACTCTGGGCTGAGAGAGGGTTTTTGACATCACATGGCGCCAGAATTCAACGTGGCCCTTTGATTGTACGATTGCTGTCTGCACTCACGCTTCCAAAGCGCCTAGCAATAGTGAAATGCGAGGCACACAAAAAGGTAACTTGCAAAGTAGGAGAGGGAAACGCGTTTGCAGACAGAATTGCGAAACAAACTGCCACTGATTTAAATACCAAAATGATGACGGTTCAGACAGAGGAAGTACCCTGTATGATAGAAAATGGAGTTGCCACTGTCAAAGAAATGCAGGCTGAAGCTACGGCCGATGAAATACAGGGGTGGGCAGAGGGATCTGCTGAGTTGGATCTGGAGGGTTGTTGGGTGGACAAGGGAACTAGAAACTGGATGTTGCCAAATTCGTATGTGACCGCAATGGTCACAATGGCCCACAGCCCTACTCACATCTGTGCGAAAAAGATAATACAGCACCTTTCTACAGTATGGCAGAATGTAAACATAAAAAAGAATGCAGAGAGGTTGGTGCAGAACTGTATCACGTGTTTGCAACACAATGTAGGAAAGGGAACAGTGACTCCAACAGGCAGTTTTGGCCCGCCCTCTATGCCATTTGAAGTGATCCATTTTGATTTCATAGAGATGGAGAGATGCCAAAACTTAAAATATGTCTTGGTGGTGATCTGTGCATGCAGTAAGTGGGTGGAGGCATATCCCTTGAAGGACTGCACAGCAATGAGCACGGCAAAAGTAATGCTTAAGGAGTACTTTTCCAGATTTGGCTTGCCCCGTGTCCTATGGTCCGATAATGGACCACATTTTGTGGGCGCAGTGGTATTACAGATATGTGCTGGTCTTCCGATTGATAAGAGATTCCATAGTTCAAGGCATCCGAGTTCTGCCGGTCTTGTGGAGAGGCACAACAGGATTCTTAAATCAAAGATTAGCAAGATTTGTGCGGGAAGCAAGTTGAGTTGGGTGGATGCATTACCAATAGCACTATTATGCATGTGTACGTCTGTACAGGCTAAAACTGGGATCTCCCAGTACGAGATCGTAATGGCGAGGCCGGCAAGTGTATGGTGCGCACCACAGCCAAAACAGCTTAGTGAGGTAGAACATCCTGTGCTTAGTACTTATTGTGGCCTTTTAATGCAGAAATTGCGTTTGATTCATCAGCAGATGCAGGAGGCATTACCAGTGAGATACACCGGTCCGGGGCACGCGCTGGAGCCAGGCGACTGTGTGCTGCTAAAATATTTTGAAAGAAAATCATCATTAGCACCCAGGTGGCGCAGGCCTTATCAAGTACTCTTGGCGACGCAGACGGCAATAAGGGTGGATGGAAGGATGTCGCGGATCCATGCCACCCATGCCAAGAAGATTCCAACTTCACTGAAAGACTTGCCTGACACTGATAACCGGAAAGAGATTGCTCCCAATACGCCATAATGATGCCTTTCTGGAGGGCACTTTGTGGAAGGGTACCAAGAGTTGCGCACTCTTCCCTCAGCTAACAGTGCCTTTTTCCCCCTAGGAGTGCCTTTTACCCCCGGGCATCAGGACCAAGGCCCTCAGCTCCGGGAGTAGGCATCCAGACATTTGTTTAAACCTCAGCAGCCCCGGCTAGGGGCTGTCTGGGTTCAGTCCTGGCGCCTTATACGCCAGGCTCATCATAGAAATCAGTCCTGGCGCCATTGGCGCCAGGCTCATAGACTTTACTTACCTGATGCAGACCATGCTGCAAAAGAGTCCAAGCCTACATGAGGCCTGGATGGGACTATTTTGTTACAGGGACTATTGTTTACTCGGGCGTGGCTCTAGGGAACTTCTTACCTGGAACTACTTTGGAGGCTATTTAAACCACACCCGAACAGCAGCACATGCTTCGCGTTATTCTGCATCCAGCAGCGTGAAGCTCACCGTGCCTGCAGCCAGCATCCAGTCTTCTGCCACGCCTGCGTGCCTGCAGCCAGCATCCAGTCTTCTGCCACGCCCGCCTCGAATCCGGAGCTCCTAGAATAAAGAAGAAGAAAAGGACAAGGTTAGAAAACAAACTTATATTAAATTCCTCACCTAATTCCGGAACCATTTCATCTCCGGACCTGGAAAGTACATCAGTCCTGCACACGTCGCTTCGCCAGCTCCAGCACGGCGCCATACTCACCAGTTCTCACAGCATCTTTCAATCCGGCACTGTCTCCATCATTTCTTCGCCGTAATCCGGCACCTAGGGGACACAAGAAAAAACAAAATGAGCCAAGGGAATCAACAAATACAACCTCTTACCACCATAGACTTACCTGATTTACCACCGGCGGTATTATTCCATAACTCTCCACATTTTCATATGCCGCATCTGTAAAGAGGGAGAAAAACAACACGTTAACGCATGCAATAGTTACCGGACAGCGTTGGGTAACACAGACTCTTACCTGAACGCCAGCAGCAGCTACGAGACCTTCTTCTCATGAACTCAGTTGCAACTTAAGGAAGGAAGGGGACAAGAGTGAACATCGGGCACATTGAACTCCTTGAACTTGATACTTACCAATCCCGCCAGGGACTTCACAGTCAATATTACCGGAACTCTCCCAACGCCTTCAAACCAGTGAAGTAACTGGTATCTACGCGCCCCTGCAAGACACGCAGGATGGAGAGCTCATCTTTTACGAACATAAGGTGAAGTTACTAAGGGGATATCGGAGGTGATTAGTGGGGGAGAGCGAGAACAGTTAGGAGGCCATCACTAAAACCCACAGGTTGTTAATCCCTGTCTCCACTGCAGGAAAATACTTTGTCGGGTCCAGCAGACAAGACTAGGTGGGCCAGTCCAGACAGTCATCTCTGCACTACGCATCACGTTGAAGGAGACCGCAGCTGTCCGGGTCCGATCGACACCCCTGTGGGGTCCAGGTGAGCGTAACAACAAGGCAAAGAACAATAAGGTACCTCAAAGATCGGGGGACACATTCACAGCACACTAGAGGCTGACAATGCCTTCAAACATTCAATTTTGTGATCACGAATATTTAACAAAGTAAGATTTTTTGATGATGTAAGATATAACATGAAAAGGCAATTCATTTTATAGAAAAGCAGAAAACATAGAAATGTGCATTTTTTTTCTGTATCAGTGTACTGCATTTACTTTTCTTCTCTCACAGAACCTGATAGCACATGACTTTATACAAAAGTGCAAATTTCTGTTTTCTGCTTTTCTATGAAATTAATTACCTTTTCATGTTACATCTTACATTTTTGTCATCCTCAAAACATTTTACTTTGCTAAATATTCGTGATCACAACATTGAATGTTTGAAGGCATTGTCAGCCTATAGTGTGACCTGATTTTGTCCCCCGATCTTTGATACTTTTGATCTTGTAGCTAAGATCTAATCAGAGGCACCTAAATTGGGATGAAATCTCCTTGAATTTACTGTGGAATGTTCCCCTTAATTGCTTAAACCACAGATGTGCACCTCTACACTTCTCTTCAGTATTTACTGTGTGCCTTATTCCAGGAATACTGCTTCAGGTTAATACCTTATTAATTCTTACTTAGTTGAGTGCTGCAAACATTGGGGTATTTGTCAATCCCTCGTATTTTTACAGTAATAGCCTAACTCCTGACCCTAACGGCCTGATTCTGAGTGTACTATGACTTGCAAGTCACATGCAGAAACATCATACCCATCCATTTTAGACAAGTACCCACCTGAATGTATTTCAGAAATGTGCTCAACACTCTGCTCTTCAAGGAGCACCTTCTGTATGCACCATAGACATACACCCCCAACTCTACCCCCCAATGACTCCCACCTCACCCTTAATTACTGCTCCTGTTGCATAATTGTAATGTGTTATTGCTCTGCTGTAATTTGTGCCTCCTTACCTTTAATCCCAGCATTCTATTGTTGATAAGAGCCTGCTGTTTATCGATACTCGTTCCACGCTTAATACAGATCCAAAATAAATAATAATAAATATAGCATGCTGATGTTGCGTGAGTGCATCGACTGTTTTCTGAGCCCATGCAAATAAGGTTTGCAATAATGTCCTGTATTGCCCAGTTTCCCAGCAATTATGAACCCATAATGACATATTTCTCAAATTATTAATTAAAACATTATTTTGTTCATAAAATATGGCTCCTCCTATAAACATGACCTCTATACATAATTAGCAGCGATTGAAATTAAGATTGATGAACAGGAGCTAAAAGCACCATTTATTAGTCAGACATTGTCCAGCATGCAGGTGCTATCTTTGGGGCGCAAAGATCTAGTACATAGGGGGTCATTACAAGTCGGGCGGTAAGGGATACCGGGCACTGGCAAGTAATCCCTTACCGCCCGATTCCGAGGTCCCTTGGAGGGAACCGTAAAGGATGTGTGGTCCGACCACACGTTCTTTACGGGACCCGTTAAAGGACCTTGGAGCTAATAACGGGCCCGCAATTAGCAGGCCCGTTATTAGCGCCTTCCCCCTTCCCATTGAGCCCTATGGGGGCTCAAATGGGAATGGTGAATGGCTTTTGGAATGGGGACTTACCGGGTCCACCTAGGGTGGAATGTCCCGGTAAGTCCCCCCTCCACCAGACCGGACCCGGACCGATCATAGCTACCTCCAAACTCGGAATGAAGCCCTATTGTGCTACAAATCCTCCCTCCATTTAAGATCCGCATAAGATGTTAACTGTAACTTTTGTCCATTACATACGACCCATCATTATCAAATTCCCAAACAGAGTTAATGCCACCAAGTGACCTGGGGATTAAAATGTAGCCATTGGTGTCAAGGTAACCAGTCTCTTCTAGGCTAGAGAAAGGTATTCAAAAGGCCCTATAATATCAAGCCCTGTAATAGTAACTGATGTTGCTTTGCAAACCACACAAACCATATGAAAGTGGCAAAAATAAAATGTGTGATGCTATAGTGAAATATATTTGATTTGCAGTTTCTCAATAATTAACCCTCAGCCGGAGAAGGAAAACAAACAACCCTCACCCGATTTTTGGGATACAGGTGAGTTGGTAAACACATATATAAAACCAATGAACAAGTCATTCCTTCGGTTTTTAAAGAGAGAAAAGCTGTTGAATGCATTATCAATTGATGATTCAGCTGTGTTTGGTCAAAGAGAAAGTTTGTAGGTCAGATTGCTTGGAGGTGGGTCTCAGTCTTGGTGGAAGTGGGTGTACATTGGGTGTAGTGCATGGTGAGAGTAAATATATACTATTTCAAATAGTACTGGATAGCATTCAATGGGTGTTGCATACAGTTGTGTGGTTGGGTGTCCCTGGCACTGGTATGTTGTGGTCGTGTGTATGGTGAGATTGATTCTGTGTTGGTCAGTGTGGAGTTGGTTGCATGGACACTGAGTATCCTTTAGTGCTGATGTGGAGATGAAAAGTGACACCACCGAAATGATCTTCACATAGTTCTCTTAGAATCATCATGGAAATGTGTAACCCCATTGAGAGGTTCTAGAAACACCCTGAAGTAATGGCACTCCATCTTGAAGTTGTCATGGAATTGTCCTGGAGAGCACGAAACCCACCCTGAAAGTCTCCTAGAATCATCCTGAAGTTGTCAATGACTTATTGTGGAGTCTTCACAACCCATCCTGAATTTGTCATCTCCAGCTTCCAGCACCTCTCGAGTTTCAAGGGTTTTGTTGATTTAACCAGGCACCTTAATGCAGCTTCAACTCACGTTGTTTCACTGAATTTCAAGCGTGTTGTTGCATTGTGCTATTTCACCGTAGTCTTTAGTTTCTTTACTAAAATTCAAGGGATTTCTGATACTGTATCTCTCAGCATCCGTTGCCGTACCCTTTCTCGTGTAAAAAGATTTCAATGGCAGTTCCTATAAAATGTTCATTTTCTTGCTTCGCTCTGCAATGTGGGGTATGAAGCTCCTGTCACTGATAACAAACCTGCAAACACATTTCTTTTCTCGCTCTACTCATCTCAATACCTTTTGCTCCTCTGCACCTACACGTTGTAACTGTAAAGTTGTAACTTTAAAATGCAATCGGGGTAGTATAAACAAGTTTCAATTTTAAACTAGACCCATGCAATTCATTTTCTTTCAAATCTCAGAGGTCTATGACTCGTTCCTGAAACATTTCCAAAAGAGAATTCTCTTTCATTCTTGACACATTTGTGATGAAAAACGCAACCCACCTTTTCCATTTACCACATACTCCTGTTTTTTTTTAAAGTTTGAAATAAACATTTCAGGGTTTTCTAAAACATTGCAATGTTTAGGAAAATAGTTTGTTATGTTCTCCCTATGTACAGGATGAACCCACTTTAAAAGGTATCATACTTTTTAGTTCTGTGTCATCACCTATTCACTTGCTGCTCTTGAACTCCAAACAGCTCCATTATAGGATTCTTTATGTATGTATTATATCTATTCACTGCGAGTCTCTGACGAAACATCTCAATGTTTGCCCCAATAGTCTAAAATGATCTCTGCACAAACACCATCAATATACAAACCTTTTCAATTAACATCATTGGTCCCTTCTCACGTCTTCCTTTCTGCCCAATTAAGTGCAAACTAGCCCTTTACATGTGAGTTTCATACATTGCATATATGTAACCATTACTATACCACATTACACACTGCAGAGAGTTTCAACATGCTTTCTCAACCCAGAATGCAATATGCGCTCATTCCAAATGAACCAAAACAAATACACATGTTCGATCTGGTTGCGACCCTTTGGTGCATGTCTAACTTCACACAACTCCCATTTTCCTATTCTTTGCCATATTTCCCAGCCCACTTCTCCTCAACTCCTTGTACACCTCATACACACTATGTTATTAATATTTTGAAATCAAGGCCTCATTTTGTTCCAAATGTGGGAATACTTTCTAAATGTAATCAAAATGCTCATGACCTACCCACTAAGCTCCCCCTTTATCACAGCATCTCAATGTTCATTCTTTCTCTCTTGTTCAATGCTTTTTTCATCATGCTTATAAAACATAGAGATGCCACATAGCAAGGTCATGAAATTGTCCAAAATAGGTAATTCTGGGCAGTTATAAACTTCACATCTTCTTCAACGGACTAGTTTTCTGAACACCCACGCTACCTCCAAACATAGCCAAGAAACCCTTTGTATGCCATTTTAAGCACTCTTTAACAAACATTGGATTGTTATTTCTCGGACATTAAGGAAAAACATTACTGAGTTTTGCCAGTAAGGCAGCAGCATTTTCTCTTGCATTTTGCTGGAGGTTTTTCTCCTGCCTCACCACCACATTTTACTTTGGCGGTACAGTAATGCGGCGGTACAGTAATGCAGCTATCACTGCATTACCCCCATTTGTTCCCACACCGCCATACTTGTAATGAAGCCCCATTACAATCTGACACAAAATTTGCACCCATTTCAAATGACCCATAGTGAATACACATGCTGCATGCACTAGCGACCCTGTAGCACATGTGTAATTCCAAATGACTCCTGCTTTATGGCCATATTTCACAACCTCAACTGCCCTCATCACTTGCACATGCCAAACACATTATTCTAACTATATTTAGAAATCAATTCCTAATTTTTCTAGAAATGGGGGATTTTACCTAAAATGGTTATTATCCACTAAGCTATTTTCATTACCACTTCTCAGTTTCTATGCCTCTTTTTTATGCTTTACTATCACACATGTAAAACATTGAGATGTGACATAGCAAAGTCATAAAATCACACAAAAAAGGATTTCTTGGGCCCCCACAAAATCCAGACCTTCACTTATCCACCTCACTAGTACACCAACACATTGATGCCAGAATCCTCCTTCAGTTCTACCAATCTAGCTTCAGGCCCAGATGCAGTACAGAAACCGGTACTATCAAGGTGACCAATGATACCCTAAACATCCTTGATGATTGCCATCCTTTCCCCCTGGTTCCTCTTGACCCCCAACAGCATTTAGTAGACCACCAGGCACTGACCAACATTTTACATTAGTGCCTAGGGATCAGCAAGATGATCCTTAGTTGGTTCAATTTCAATCTTGCTAACCACAACCAATTCATCCAAATGGATTCCTGCAGATCATCAACTGTACCCATCACCTGTGGAATCCAGCAGGGATCGATCCTCTCACACGTGATCTTCAACCATTACCTGGAACCACTCGAAAGCCTCCTGGCTCCACACATTATCCACATAAACCAATAAGCAGATGTCATGCAGCTTTTCCTCACGATATCCTTCATTGAAGACATCCACAGGCTCAAGGCCTACATCACATTGATCAAGTCTGGGATGTCCAGTGCTTATCCGAAGCTCAACCCATCCAGACTGATTTCTTACTGCTGATGAACAATACTGAACGTCCTGATATTAAGACCTGGCTCTCCTGTATGAACCTCGAGGGCTTCACACTCCAGCTGATCTGCTGGGCCAAGTCCTTTGGGTTTGACATTAAAAGACACCTCTCCTTCAAGGGGCACGCAACAAGGAAGAAATAAGTGACTTGGTACTTACTTTCCTTCTAGAAGAAAATCAAGCATTTCATCACAGAAAAGTTCACATCTGCTATCAAAGCCTTTGTTCTCTCTCACTTAGATGGTGGTAATGCCCCTCTGGAAAGCCTTCTGGAAACTACACTGTCACCCCTGAGCTGTGTAATACACGCTGATGCATGACCCATCAAGAGATTCTGCAAATTCAACCACATCATCCCAACCCTCAGCGAACTGCACTGGCTCCCACTGAAAGCATGTGCCATCTTCAAATCCTGCAGCATTCTCTACAAGGCTATCACCCTGAAGTCGCAAAGCTACCTTGCTGAGAATCTCAGCATCTCTGGAGGCCTACGAGCCACCGGAAGTAAAAACACATGCAGACTGGAAGTCTGCCGCCGAAGACAGGCCTTCTCTGTCAACGTCCCCAGACCCTGAAACCACCTCTCCATTAACCCTAACTTAGCCCCTCGTTTTTGCATTTCAGGAAGGAGCTCAAGACCCTTCTCTTCAAGGAATGGCTCCTCCCTAACACCAGGGTTCACACAGCCTTCACTTCACACCTAACCTGAGATTGTGTGACCTCCCCTCTCCTTGTTTCCCCCTGCCTATTGTAGATCCATTGCTGCCAAATTGCCTGCCCTCCCCATTCCACATTGTTAACTCCCAGCTACCTTGTATATCTGCTTACCTCACTGTGTAATTTCCCCCATGACTTGTAAAGAGCTCTGTTGCTCCCTGAAGCTAGATGCAATGGGCCTCATTACGACCCAGGCGGATTTCGCGGTGCTAAATGCACCGCGAAGCATGGCGGAAAGCCGCCGATAGCGCCATGGGGGTTGGCGGATTTACCGCCCCATTCCGACCTCGGCGGAGCGGTAAATCCCCAATCCCCATTCTGCCCTTCCCCATTCCCATTTTTGCCCCATAGGGTATAATGGGAGTGGGGAAGGAGTTAATTACGCCACCGTAAAATACGGTGGCGTAATTAACAACGAGGTCCCGTAGCGCCATGGTTTTCTCCGGCTGGTAAAACCAGGCGGAGAAAACCTCCATGGCGCTACGGGAACTCGTAGTATGGCGGAGAGGTACGCCATGCACTACGCTGGCGTAATACCCTCTCCGGCAGGGTCCTAATGAGGCCCAATGTCAATAAATAACCCAATAAATAAAATGAACAAAACATTATTAAATCTGCAAAGTTTTTTCACATCATACTTTTACGTACTACTTTTTGGTTCACATGCTCCAAAATCCCTAACAGCAATCCTTGTGAAGACAGGGAATAATTCTAAATCAAATTCTCTAGGACTACTAAAAAACTGGAAGCTTGCCAAAACCCAATATTTCACCCTCATTACATCATGCCTCTCGTAGTGCATACCATTACCCATCTCCTCCAATAATTTAAGCACATGTAACTATTTGGTCTTTGCAAAGATTTCCAAAATCCCAATGAGACAAAAGGTGGAACTTTAGTTTTCTGACGCACCAACTCTTCCAATGCATTATGGGAGATATAAATACACATTTTTGGTGCAACAGGGCACTCAATTTTCCCCAAAAAATACACTTATTCCTGTGAGTTCCACTACCCTCAAATAAGGTTTGGGCTGTCAACATGAGCAAGTATTGCACATTTTCCCTATGGATATAAACATGCAAAAAGTCAGATGAACTTTTTTTCTGGCTTTATAACCTTCAAACCATTGGATAGAGTTATTATGTTGTGCTATCTGATTTGTATTTATACCTTGCACTGCTGCTTTTCTATGGTCGCCAAGTGCACTGGTGGATCTAAAAGAGAAGAGGGTGGGCTAGGGTAATGGGGGGAGGGAAAATGCATGATAGCTTTGCTGATGTTTTGATGCAGGGAGTCTGCAAGTACCCTGAGCTCTGCATGCAAGTCTCTTTCTATGTTTCATGTGACACATGTACGAGGCATTTGTGTCTCGCGGGTGGCCTTGTGTGCCATATGTAAGTATGCGTTGGCCGGGATTGTGATGTCTGTGATGTCTCTTGTTTGATGTCTGTTAGAGGGCTTATCCTAGCACCTCCAAGTGAGTCACAGGTGGTGCCTCTAAATCTACTAAAAACAAATAAGTGTTGTTCAATTGACAGGTGTGCATGGCATAGTTGGTATGAATGTAGTGTGTTTGAATTAATAATTTGAGAATGTTAGCACTGGTGGGCCACAGAGACCATCGATTCAGTATGGCCATGGAGAAGTGTCAGTAGAGATGCCCCTTGGGCAACGCTTCAGTAGTGGTGCAATTCATATGAAGTATTTGCATAGCTTTGTTCTGAGGCACCATGATGTGGGCTGACATTGTTGGTCGTGGACAGTGGGCTTAAAAACAGACAATTGATTCCTCTAACAAAGGTTATAACACACACAACTGTGTAAAGGTCAATGGATCAAGGTTTCATCTTAACTATTGGGTGGAAACTGTCACTCTGATGTTGTTATTACTACAAGTTTCTACAAAGGGTAGATTGTCCGGTGCATGGCTTCAGAGTGCAGGCTTCCTGCAGGTAGTGTAGGGAGGTTAGTGCACTGGAGGCATGGTTGCATTTGCAGTAACCAAGGGCAATTCTGTTGCCATTGAATCTATTGAATGTCTCCATGATCACCAGTCTGGCTTCAGAGCTGCCAGAAGCACGGAACTGCTCTCCTGAACATCCATGAAGACCTGCTCTCCAACTTTGATTCCAACACCCCCTGTGTCCTCATCTTACTTGATCTCTCTTCTGCCTTTGACATGGTTAACCATGCCACCCTGCTCAACCGTCTCCGTGATAACCTGGGGATCACCGGTCAGGCCCTGGCGTGGCTGACTTCTTTCCTCTCTAATCGACCCTCCCAGGTTGAACTTGTGTCATTCCTCTCCTCTATCTCTATCTCTACCTGTGGTATTCCCCAGTGGCCTAACCTCTCTCCCTGGCTGTTCAACCAATACCTGGCCCTTCTTGCCCACCGCATTGCAGCGCTCTGCCCCAACTTCCAGTGCTATGCGGCTGACAATTAGCTCATTTGCAGGCTGCCCTCAGCCACCTCTTCTCCCTCTCTCATCTCTGACTCTGTCTGTACACCATCCAGGAGTGGCTTGCCGCCAGTGATCTCTGCCTTAATGCCAGTAAGACCAAGATTCTCCTCATCGGCACACCCGGGCCCTCCTTTCCTGTCACTCTCTGGCCAGCCTCTCTTGGCCCTCCTCCTGCCCCCACCTGCGAGGCTAAAAACCTCGGGATCATCTACGACTCCACACTCTCCTTCTCTCCCCACATCTCTGACGTCTCTAAGAAGTCACACTAACAGCTGCACCTTCTCAGAGGTATTCTTCCTTTCCTCTCCTTCCCCCAGAAGCTCACTGTCTCCATAGCTCTGGTTCTCTCTAGGCTTGACTATTGCAACAGCCTCTTTCTAAATCTGCCTGCTTCTACTCTCCGCCCTCTGCAACTCATCCAGAACAGGACTGCAAGACTTGTCCTTGGCCTCAAGCTCATGTATCGTATATATCCAGGACTGAAATCTCTACACTGGCCCCCAGTGGTTGCGAGGATTAAGTTCAAAACCCTCTGCATTGTCCAGAAAGCCTTCTGGGGCTTTGGGTCTCTATTCCTTCAGCGCTCTCTTCCTAAATATCTTCCTTCTCGAGCTCTTCGCTCATCCACCTCCACCTCCCTCAGGGTCAGTCGCTTCTCCAAGCAACGAGTTGGTGGTAGATCTCTTTCTTCGGCTGGCGCCTCCCGCTGGATCAGCCTCCCTGCCTCCCTGCAACTTGAGGAGATGTCACAGGTTTCCCCCCTTCTCACCTGTCTATGTTGCCTGATGTCCTCTTTAGGTGGAGTCTTCTTTCGTATGGTTCGGGACTTAAATAAGCCCGCTCGGCCATCCTCGGCTTCCAGATTATGTTCAGCTTCGATGTCCAGGATCATGGGAAACTCCGGGAATATTCAAGAAGGAGTAGGTGGGCATGCGGAAGCGACGCAGGGATTCCGGGAAGTTAGGAAAGAGGGAAGAAGTCGGGAGAAGGGAATCCAGGGTCCAGGGGATAGCAAGTAGCACTAGAGAAGGTTCGGAGCACACGTCCAATCACAGCTAGTAGCAGCGTTGAGAAGCGCGGGGCCGCGGGGGTGTGGCTTCTTTATAGAGGACGCTGCGTAGAACGTGAAGACTGGCGAGCAGCGTTCTGATCTTGACGCCATGTTGGTAGTATTATGTAGTGTAAGGCCCGACGTGTCAGGGACCAGGAGGCCCAGAAGGGGCGAGTTTGATGGTTCATGACTGGAGAATCATCTCTGGTTCTGGAAGCACCTCAAAACCTTTCTCTTTGCTTTTGCTTTCTCTCCTCCTCTCCACTGCTGACTTCCTGGCTGATACTGAAACTGCACTGGTTACCTGGCCACCCTCTGATCTCGGGCCCTGGTCCCCTCCCCCACCAGTCACACACCTGCACTGCCTTCCTGGCAACCCTCGCACTTGGGGACTGTTTCTGTAACCCTACAGTCCCACTACCAGCTCTTGACACCTGATGTCTGCACTTACCCTTGCACTTGCCACCTGTTGGCCGTACTTTACCTATTGTTATTTATTCTGTTATGCCATGTTCCGCACTTTTCCAGTCCCCCATGCCGCTGCACTTTCCTCCTTCCCCCTTCCCATGCACTTGCGTGATCTGAATGACACCTGGCCTAGTATGATCGTTGTCTGTCTTCCCTCTGTTCCCCCCTCCCTTGCCTCGTCGCGCCTTGTAACACTTGTGTATAGACGTGTTATAAATGCCATATCATATCATATCATATCATATCATACTCTGCTGGTAGTACAGGTGGTAGCCACTGAAGTACCTACTATGGAGACACTGGCACAGAAGAGCAGAGAATGGATGAGATCAGGAACCTGAGTTGGGAAGGTGATAACAATGTTGAGGCTCTTATCTCAGGGCAAACCCATTGTGGGGTGCCCTGCCCTTCACAAGGAATAGAGAACTCTCCCAGGGCTCCTTCTGGCTTCTCCAGGATTATTTGCGTTACTGCACTCGACACAGCGAGGGCACCCATCTCCGCCACTCTGATGTCAGGAATCTGAACCTGACTCCCTTTCGATCGGCTGAGGGCAACAGAGGTCATCACCTGTCCCTACCGAATGGCGCTCACCATCTCTTAGGATCGACTGACCCATGTTCAACTGCTGTTCACATGGAACCCTTCTCAACTTCAGCCTTACTAGTTCTTGTTGGAATATTTGCTACTACAACCAAGATCTGCACCTGCAGTGACTCTCCCATGACATTCAATGTCTGGCTCCATGCCAGCGAGCCAGGCCTTTTTCCCATTTAAAGTTTAAGAATAGGTTGAGATAGTTTCAGCCCAAGACCTCTAATCATTCACTATACCAGATAAAACTGGGGTTTCTGAGCGCTAGCTTTCGTGAAGTGAACTTCAGAGGGAACCAGTTACTTGATTATTTGATTAGTTTTTCATCCCAATACCCAGGTCAGATGGCCGATTTGCATGTCAGGACCAGTATCAACCCTGCCCAGGTAGAGTTCACCATCCTTCTGGCCCTATCACAGTGCTTCTGCCATAATGTGGTGATGAGGACATTCCAAATCCTCACATATTCTATTTTCATCCTTGGAGCCTCATTTAACTTAAATCTTTAATACCCCTTTTGTAATTTCCAGCATTTATGGATACTAACTTATTTTCTTTTTCAGTTTCATGTTCCTTAGACCATTTGGGTCAAGGTCACTTTTTCCATTGTCAAGAGGTTAGTATGACCCACTCTACATCAGTCAGCCACTCGGCTATAATGTCTGTGATTTTCACGTGTAAGTCTGCAGTAACATGCGTTTCATTACAGGCCCAGCTACGATAATTGGGTGAGTTTTATTGAGCAAGGTGACGCACTCATGGAACCATGAATGGCATCATTTGCCTCACTTGTGCTATCAGCTGAACTGCAATTTCGGCAAAGTAGAAGCACTAATCCTTCCCTGACAGAATATTGGGCCTCATTTGCCATTCCATCTTCTCCCAAGCTATTTAACTTGTTAGGTCTATCCTGCCCTTATATGAATGTTTAGTGACAGAATTCATAAATATAAATAGCCATAATCACCCATTACCCAGTAATAGCTTGATTATTCAATACACCAATTATAATAAGTGCTTCTTCCAAAGCCAGGGCATTGATAGTGTACAGATATTGGCCACGTTCCTCAACAACATTCATTAGTGGATGTAGAGTAAATGGTTATGCAAGCACATTTTTCCGACGACTACCTTTCCACCCCAAACTTTCTTTCAACCTACATATGAAAAACAATACCAGCTCCTATCATGTTGATCAATCTGAGAACCCCCACCAGATTACTTTGAAACCACAACTGAGGTATTTGTGTGCATTAGGTTTGAGTACCCTAACCCCCTCTTCCTAGTTGTGTTCACCCATAATTATCACCAATGTGACGTCTGACTATAAGCGTGACTCATACAAAGTGACCTATGTCACTGCCCACAAAGTTCACTGTCTACTTGCTAAATCGTAGATTACACACAATGCTCGTCACACTGTAGAACGATCAGACCTTCAAGACACAATCATTCCCCTTTGGCCAGAAGCAGACAACCAGATACACTACAACCACTGTTCTATTTCCAGGCACAAGAAGCTCGCACATATGGGAGGCAGGTCATCCAGACCCTATGCCCCACTACTTCTGATCCACTACCAATGAAGCCACCAAAACCACCTTATCCAAGAGCAGTCTCTCTCCTGTATAACAGTAGGGCATCGCATCCAAACATGTTCAATAATGCCTTTGCTAAGACATGTCCAATGTCATTCTCCCCTCACAGAAACTATTATTTCAACTTTGAGATGTGTACCAGCACTCTTCAGCACACACTCCATAGTACTAGTGAAGCACCCAACAGATTTTCTTTCTATGATTAGAGTGATACCACAGCATACTTGGTTGTTCAATCAAATATTCTTTACAGGCCATCTATCTCATCAAGTGATGTACCATCAGTCATGTGGCCTATGGTTCCATACCACTGCAAACAAAATAGCATGAATTTGTAGAATAATTGTGCATTTTAAATACATCTGTTTTAAACACTGTGGGCCTCATTGTGAGTCCGGCGGTAGCCGTGCTGGTAAAAACGGCACAGCTCCCTCCGGAGTCATTTTTTTCCAGTGCTCGGTGGTGGGCAATGACCGGGGCATTAGAGCCCTGCGGTCCCGGTAATTGTCCATTGCCGGGTGCCGGAAAAAATGACTCCCCATTCCCATTTGAGTCCCATTGGACTCAATGGGAATGGGAAGGACGGTAGCACCGGCACCATTCAGTATGCTGCTGGTGCTACTGTCAAGGTCTGCAGGCAGGTCGGACCTGGCACCCGCCCGCAGAGCTTGTAGTTTGCTGGACCGGAAACAACAGTACCGAAAAGCTTACCGGTACCACTGTTTCTGGACCAGCAAGCTTGTAATGAGACCCTGTGTTTATTCGTATAGCTCAATTGCATTGATGACAGTGGTGGTTTGACAGGGCAAGGAACAAAATAGCCCTATTGTCCTTGGCTGTGGACATTGTTAAGTGTCTTCAGAAGATACATATATTGTCGAAACGCCCCATAAAAGTGATCAGTGCCTATTTGCCACAAACAGATCTATGTCATGTATTGATATTAGTCTCTCTCTGTTTGTAGAGATTTGAGACTGAGGGTAGAGAAGGAACTAGTAGGTTCTGGTCAATATCTCCTTTGGATGCGTATAGTTATGCATGAGGAGGGAGATTTTACCTGAAAAAAGTGTATTTGAGAATGATACAGAGATTACTGCAGCACATTTCTTATTTCCCTCTTCTGGGACCAATGAAACTGTCCTGAGCATTGTTGAAAGCAAATTATCAAGTGAATAAATATCCAACAACAGCTGCAAAGTGTAGTCCTGATTACACTGGCTTTTGTGATTTTTGCCCCTGCATATGTCAGTCTAGAAAAACTAGACACCCCTCGAACGGAAGGTAATACATGGTAATTGATTGGCTGAAGACCAACCGCCTCAATTAAAGTGTTAAGAATATATGCTAATTAGTCATTATGTAGCTATTAGCTCAACTAGAGTGCGGCCATTTTAAGATGACCAGAATCACCATTTTGTTTTCGCTCTCTGCTCTCTCTAACGTTGCCACTTTGCCTCATGTAAAACTGCTTTGCTGTAGATATTATTTCGCTTCAATGGTCCAAGGTTACTAAAGACATGTTGAAACATTACGCTGGAGAGCCAGACAAAAATGCCCGGTTCCCTCCCTCACATATCCTTGAAGGCAAGGAGCAAGGCATTTTAATCAGTACACGGATGCCAGCGAGTCTCCTTAAAAGAATAGCAATGTACAAAACTAATATTAAAAGGTTTGAATTATGCTCTTCTTATGGCCCCCCTTTCTGAGCACTGTGAGGCCCCAGAGAGCAAGCTGACCTCTAGAGCGTGAATCGAAACCAGGAGATAGTGAGGCCTGGAATGTGCCAGTCCCCTACACGCAGCTTGCCCATGAAAACAGAAGCGCTGTGTTCTCCCAAATAAAGAATGGTGTCTGTAAATTCGAGATTGCAAACTGTTACTAAATATGGTGGTCTGAGGTGTCATATTCGTCACCATGGTCAATCATCGCCTCCAATTCAAAGGGAATGAATTGGGGGCGGCATCAAATGTGTTATTACTGATTAGAAGATGCTCATTTTGTATATATGTAACTAATGTACAATTTTCGCTCTCTTGCATCCCCCGAGGTCTGTTAGACACACGTCGCGGGGCGTGGGACCATTTGGCCAACTGGGACTATTTGTTTTGCAATAAACCCTAGATTTTGGGAATACAACCTTGTGTCTGGTGTATCAGTTCATGTGTGGTGATTGTGCCTTGGTTCCACATCCGAGGGACCCTCAGGGTCCCCTTCAAGATGGCGCCTGAATAGGGACCCTCCCCCACTTGTTCCATTGTGTACGTTGCAAAAGAAAGAAGGCGGTAAGAACGGCGAGGACGGGAGCGATCAAGCCGGGATCAAGAGGTGTTCGGGGCGCCCTGCGTAAGTGATGAGATTCCTTGCTGCAGATCTGCACACAGCTGATCCCTGATCGACGTCCCCGGCCAGCGAACAAGGAGGCGAGGGTCCCGAAACGAGGCCAAAGCCAAGATACGCTGACACAACGTCATTGGTTGCGTCAGTATACGGATGAATTGTGTCTTGAAAAGACAAATTGACTAATCAGGTGAGTCATGCCCCGATTTGTAAGTGATCCTGATATTGGTTAAGAGTTGATTTTGCAAAATCAAACACCCAGAGTAAGTTTGATTAGCCAAGGGTAAGGTTAAAACATGCCTGGGGTATTGGCCACCTTAGCGGTATTTTTCCGCTGCGGCGAACAATCTTTGGAAACTGGCCAGGTCGCGCCTCCGGAAATTTGACATAAGCAAACCAGAAAGCAGGAAGATCTTCAGTGGCCGAGTAATGGTAGTTTTGAGATGGATCGGATAGATAACCTGGAAAAGGTTTTGATAAGTAAGAAAGCACGTCCTGCGGCACTTGATATCCTTAGGGACTGGAGGAGGGAAGCAATGCTGCGATTAAGAAGTAGAGAGAAACATGCGCGCAGGCATAAGTCAAAGTCAAGAAAAGGAGGAGGAGGAGTGGAGTAATAGTTTGAGGAAGGCAAATAGACGCGACCAATTGAATATTGAAAAAATATATCCACAAAGAGAGCTACACTCATCAGACGAATTAATAAACAAAATATTAACTGAAACAAAACAAGGCCCGAGGGGAGAGACTAAAATGACCACGTCAGTAGCTGCCGCTCAACCCCCTCCTGTTGCTCAGCCCCTCCCAACCCCAGCACAGCCACAGGCGGCATCAGTAACTGCACTTCCCACTAGTCAGCCAGCCCCGAGTGTTTCGCAATTACCACAGCCCCAACAGACATCTTCCACTCTCACTGCCCCCTCCGTACCTCCCGGCCAAGAGGGTGCCTCTGTCCCGACTGCCCCCCCCATGAGCGAATCTGAACAAAGTGAATGTATGAGAGTGACCCACAGCGCATTCAGCAAGGAGAGAAAGCGTGAGCTGCAAGAACAGGCGGAAATGTATATAGATGAGAAGGATGGGGCATCCACGCTAGCGTCACTGTATGACTTCAGAAGGAACAATGAAAGACAGGTATTGTTGGAATGCATGGGGGAATATTTGTCGGCACAATGGAAAAAGTTGATTGGGAAGTTACCAGCGATTGTTGGATTTGAATGCATTAGCCCGTTGTAGAGGGAGAGATGAAGAAATAAAAGAACATGTGAGCAGACTGTTTGAATTTAAGAATGAACTTGATGAGTAATATTCTGAAGCACTTGCTACACCAGGATATAGGAGGAAGGATATTGAGAGAGGTAGGAAGAAAGCGGCAGGACCTTATATGCAGAAATCCTTGCCGCCACCGGGGCAGATAGGTGATAGGCAAAGACTGCGAGTGTGTATGCGGGAAACAATGAGATGGATGTCAAGCCCTAGGACTTTTGTGGGGGAAATAAATGAGATATGTAATGAGTACCCTTTGCAAATAAGAATAGAAGCCCTGCGAACGATAGTAGGGGTGTTACTCCAGCAAGTATCAAGATACAACAGGGGAAGGGGAAATGCACAGGGCAGGAATAATTTAAACATGTATGGAGGGCCTTTGGATTAAATCAATGTGCGTATTGCAGAGAGGAAGGACACTGGCGAGCGCAATGTCCACATCTGCAAAATAGAGGCGGGTATGGTCAGAGAATGCAGCACAGAGGGCACCCAGGAACAAATGGCCACAACAGAAACCATATGCAGAAGCACCAGAATAATCAAGGGAATGGTGCACAGAACCAAGGCCAGGCTCCGAATCAAACTACTTTTCAATCAGTCGAAATCAGCAGGGTATACAAAATGGAAATAGAGGAAGAGGCGGGAACATTTCTGATACTCAATCAGGTGCATATTACAATAATAGCAGTGACTACACTTCGGATGATGTGTTGTTACCGCAATAGGACAGCCCACGACAGGGGTCGGAACGAGTGTCTATTCCCGTGAATCAGAAAGGACCCTACGTAGAGATGAAAGTCGGGAATGAAGAGCATAGATTCCTTGTAGATACGGGGCACAGAAGTGCTCGATAGACCATCACTTGGTTCCAGATATACCTCTGTCAGGGTGGGAAAATATCTCAATAGGGTTCGCAGGTACCCCAGTAATAAATCCTGAGTCCAAATCAGTAGCATTGACAATAGGGCCTTTTACTGCACATTTTCCATTTCTTTTAACAGAGAATTGTGGGGAAATCTCCTGGGATTGAATTTATTGAAAAAACTAAGTGCAGTTATCCACTATACACCAGATGGGGTATTCTTGACAATTTCTCCTCAGAATATGCCAACATCTGAATTTGTGACTAAACCTTTAACAGGGGAATTGAGTAAGGTGCCAGCTTGTATATGGGCAGTGAATGATGTGGGATGCTTGAAGATAGAGCCAGTGAAAATTGTTTTAAAAGGAGTAACGCTACCACGCATGCCGCAGTATAAAATTTCAAAAGAAGGAGAGAAAGGATTGAAAAGTATTGTTTCTGATTTGGTGAAATTGGGAGTGATTGAAGAGATTACAGGCAGCACATGCAACAGCCCCATTCTTCCAGTGTATAAGAAAGGGGGTAATGAGGTACCGTACCGTTTCATAATTGATTTGCGTGCATTAAACAAAGTAGTAGATCCACAATTCCCGTTAGTTCCAGATGTTACCACAATTTTGACAATGATTCCTGCTTCAGCAGAATACTTTATAGTTATTGATTTGAAGAATGCTTTCTTCAGCATTCCAGTACACAAGGAAAGCAGATATTTGTTCGCCTTCACGTAAGGAGGGCGATCATTCACATGCATTCCACAAGGCCAGACTGAAAGTCTGAGTATATACAGTAGAGCATTAAAAGAGCAGCTAGACATGTTAGAACTTCCGACAGGTTGTGTATTGCTCCAGTACATTGACGATCTATTAATTGCTGCTTACATGGAAGAGATTTGTAAAAAAAAGGTACTGTCTTGTTATTAACTCGTCTAGCTGCGCATGGCCATAAAGCAAGCCTAAAGAAATGTCAGTATTGTCAGAAGGAGGTAGCTTATTTGGGTTACCTACTCTCAAAAGAAAGGAGAAGACTAACGCCTGAGAGAATAGAGAGCATTTCTGCTATGCCTATTCCAAAGACACAGAAAGTAGTTAGAGCTATAATTGGCATGGCTTCTTATTGTCGTCAGTGGATTATGAATTTTGCATTGATTGTGAAGCCAATGGTGGAGTTGACAAAGAAGGATGTAGTGATGCCGTTCCAGTGGAATGAAGAATGTCAGAAAGCATTTGATTTGCTTAAAACTGGGCTGCGCTCTACTCCAGTTTTGGGCACGCCAAATTATAAAAAAGTTTTTAGGTTGTCTGTGCATGAGAATGAAGGCTGCGCGTTATCTGTTTTAACGCAGGAACAAGGAGGAAGAATTAGGCCGTGCGGTTATTTTTCTTCTGCGCTGGACCCTGTGGAGCGTGCACTCCCACGATGTTTGTGAGCTGTTGCAGCGGCTGCTGCGTCAGTGAAACAAACAGAAGGAATGGTGTTGGGGCACACTTTAATTTTGATGGTGCCACATGCCATAGACGTTCTACTCAATAGAATGCAGATGCAACACCTCACCTCTGCTAGATTAACTAGATATGAAATAGTGTTGTTCGCACCCCACATTCAAATTATGAGGTGTAGCACTTTGAATCCAGCAGAATTGATGCCAATGCCCTAGGAAGACATTGGTGGAAATGAATCACCCCCCCACCCATGATTGTTTAATGGTTACTGAGGAAGAAACAAAAGGGAGAATTGTTCTAAGTGATACTCCACTAAAAGAACCAGATGGAGAACTGTTTTTTGACGATTCTTGTTTTAAATTACCTGACGACACATCAACTGCTGCATATGCCATCACCACGTTAAAAAACATTGTAGAGAGTAAAAGAATTCCCTACAACTCCACCCAAGCTGCAGAAATACTTGCCTTAACGAGAGCCTGTGGGATATCTGAAAATCTAAGCGTGAACATATACACTGACAGCCAATATGCCTTTGGCGTGGTTCGTGTCCAAAGCACTTGGCAAAAGTAAAGTGTGAAGCACATGAAAAGGTGACATGCAAGGTGGGAAAGGGAAACGCATTTGCAGACAGAATTGCGAAACAAACTGCCACTGATTTGAACATGAAAATGTTAACAGTACAATCGGAGGAAGTACCCTGTATGATAGAGAATGGAATTGTCACTGTCAAAGAGATGCAGGCGGAAGCCACTGCAGATGAAATACAAGGGTGGGCTGAGGGCTCTGCAGAATTGGATCTGGAGGGTTGTTGGGTGGACAAGAAGAGTGGGAATTTGATGTTGCCAAATGCCTATGTAAATGCAATGGTTGCAATGGCTCACAGTCCCACCCATATTTGTGCACAGAAAATAATTCAACATCTATCCACAGTCTGGGAAAATCCACTCATAAAAAAGAATGCCGAGAGGTTGGTACAGAATTGTATCACGTGTCTACAACACCATGTGGGGAAGGGAATGGTGACTCCAACAGGCAGTTTTGGTCCTTCCTCTATGCCATTTGAGGTGATCCATTTTAATTTCATAGAAATGGAGAGATGCCAAAACTTGAAGTATGTTCAGGTGGTCATATGTGCGTTCAGAAAGTGGGTGGAAGTGTATCCATTGAAAGACTGCACTGCCATGAGCATGGCGAAAGTAATGCTGAAAGAGTATTTCTCTCGCTTTGGTCTGCCCCGTGTCATATGGTCAGAAAATGGTCCGCATTTTGTAGGTGCAGTAATACTGCAAATTTGCGCAGGTTTACAGATTGATAAGCGATTCCATTTTTCGAGACATCCGATGTCGGCCAGTCTTATTGAACGCCACAACGGAATCTTGAAGTCCAAGATTAGCAAGATCTGTGCAGGAAGCAAGCTAAGTTGGGTAGATGCATTGCCAATAGCGTTACTGTGTATGCGAACATCTGTACAGGCGAAAACTGGGCTCTCCCCATACGACATTATCATGGGGAGACCGGCGAATGTTTGGTGTGCACCTTAGCCGAAAAGGCTGAGGGAAGTGGAATATCCTGCACTCAGCATTTATTGTGAGCTGTTAATGCAAAAACTGCATTTGATTCATCAGCAGGTGCGGAGGCGCTGCCTATCAGATACACTGGCCCAGGACATGCATTGGAGTCAGGAAACTGAGTGCTAGTGAAACATTTTGAATGGAAAACCTCGCTAGCACCCAGGTGGCGTGGGCCCTACCAGACCTTCCTGACTACGCAGACGGCAATACGGGTGGATGGACGAAAAGCGTGGATACATGCCACGCACGCCAAGAAAGTCCCACCACCACTTGACACTTTGACTGATCGGGAGAACGACCAGAAGGAGACAGCGGTTCCAGAAACAAAAAATGCAATTGACAGTTCTTTGCCACAGGAACTGCCTGATCCTGAAACAAAGCCTGATGAGATTGCCATAAAGGAGGAAGGGCAAAGAGTGTCCCAACGTTGTCCAGCATATTCTGCATCACTGCTGACCGACATCAAGAGCATACCTCTGTGGCGCCCACCATCTTCCGTTGTGCCACAGCCTGCATCGTCGCCTGGGCACCCATCATCATCTGCCATTGTGCCCCAGGCTGACTCCAAGCTTGAGACAGGAAGTGCACCCGCACTATTTGTCTATCACACGATACCGGGAGCAAATCGGTATAATCTGCAGAGCAGAAAAAAGGAGTGATCGCATCTTCATCGTTTTGTGGTTTTATCGCCTCTGTTTCCTATTCTCGGATGAAATAGGAACCGGAGGCCTAGAGGAGAGTGGCGTGAGAGTTGTGCAAGCCAGACAGCTCAACAAACGCAACTCCTTGGTGCTAAATCCATGTGTCCAGAACCCGAGCGGACAAGCGGGGCGCACATGGTACAAAGGCAACTGCTCTGAAACTCTAGAGCAATGCGCGAATGCACGGAGATCTTGCCAAGCGACTAAGCAATCCAGGCTGATAAGAACTGGCATTGAAAGACTGTAGACATTTATCGAACTCTCTAACATTCCAAGAAGCGCATCGACAGAAGATATCCACGACGAGCACGGCGGAAGAAGAAGGACGAGAGAAGATGCCGGAACCAGCAAACGTCCCCTCCTGCACCATTGCTGATAATGAGTTAAACGCAGTACATAGAAAGGTGAAAAAAGGACATAGTCGAAAGAATTGTATGCTGGGTCTAACAATAATAATGTGTATAATGAGTATTCTAGCCCCAATATTGACCGTATCAGTATTATGGTACCTGGAGGAAATGCACCCTGTAGAGGTACTCTTGCCTATTGTGAATATTTCCACGACGGAAAGCCCAGTTCATGTGATTTCCTATACCTTGTCCCCAATGGAAGAGAGACATAGGTAAGGGTATGGGAACACCGCTTTACTTTTGATAATGAACATGACACACTCAATACTAAGAAAAAACAACTGTTGGACTTGTGCCCACTTGCCCCAGCATGGTGGTAAGGGAATAGGATGGTATGTACAGCCCCTGCCATTGACTTCTGCATGCTATGCCTCTCTGAGTACCTTATATTATGGGAAATGGAACGGAAGCGAAACTGGTCAACGAGACAAAACAAACATGAATTAATTCGAGGAAGTAATTATGAAACCGGTGGGTTGCTCTATATTCCATAAAACACGATTAATTACACCAGCAATAATGCCACAGGATAGATTGTCTGTGCCCTATAAATCACCTGTGATCACGTTTCATATGAACCCAGAAGGAAACAAGGATGCAACGCCCCTTCCTATACAGTAAATTATAATCCACGTTCTCTCCCTTTTTGTTTACAGAAAAATGGCTCTTTTCAGGTGGGGACATTCACTAGATGCAAAAATATAGCATTCCTTGCTAAAGAAGTGGAACCAATATATGTGGGAGATCCTGTGTACTTTATATGTGTGGAAAAAGCATATCCTTGGTTACCTAGACATTGGGGAGGTACTTGTTATTTAGGTTTTCTATTTCCTGGGGTGTTTCTTTCAAAAACAGCAGATATAGCCAAATTGACCAGGTCACGACCTCGCCGGAATATTGAGGACGGGTTGATTGTAGAAGATATAGCAAAATCATTTATACCATTTTGGGGCCAAGCAATAAACTCTTATAATATAAGACGACTGTCCAGAATATTAGAAAAAAACAATAAATGGAACAACCGACATATTATATAACATGACTCTTGAGGAAAAAGGAATTAGATTGATGTCACTACAGAATAGAATGGCCCTTGATATAATCTTAGTTGATCGCGGCGGTGTTTGCAAAATTGTGGGATCAGCGTGTTGCGTATTTGTAAGTGACTCCACCCCCACGATTTTCGAAGCGATAAGAAAATTGCATGTATTAAGCTCTTATCTTCACCCACCTGAAGGAGGCTGGGAATCGAACATAAACTCCTGGTTCTGGGAAGTGTTGCGGTCCTGGGGATGGAAGCTATTTGCAATCTTAGTAGCAATTCTGGGAATATTCGTGACATGTTGTTGCATACATTGTCTCCCCATAGTATGCACTGAAATTAGTGAGTAATGTGTACAAATGGTAGAACGAAAAAACATTATTAGACCAAACACTCACAATAGTAATTAATCCAAAACCATTAAAGAATTCATGGCAATCGATATTGAAAATAATAAGGAGGAGACAAGGAGTGAATGTGAGTCTGAGTTCGAATCAGATTCCAAGTCTAATATAAACACTTGGTCGAAAGAAGATGCAATGTATGGATGAGGCGTTTGGCATACGGCCAAGAGGAGGGTTTGTCAGTCTAGAAAAACTAGACACCCCTCGAAGGGAAGGTAATGCATGGTAATTGGTTGGCCGAAGACCAACCACCTCATTTAAAGTGTTAAGAATATATGCTCATTAGTCATTATGTAGCTATTAGCTCAACTAGAGTGCGGCCATTTTAAGATGACCAGAATCGCCATTTAGTTTTCTCTCTCTGTTCTCTCTAACGTTGCCACTTTGCCTCATGTAAAACTGCTTTGCTGTAGATATTATTTCGCTTCAATAGTCCAAGGTTACTAAAGACATGTTGAAACATTACGCTGGAGAGCCACACAGAAATGCCCGGTTCCCTCCCTCACATATCCTTGAAGGCAAGGAGCAAGGCATTTTAATCAGCACACGGATGCCAGCGAGTCTCCTTAAAAGAATAGCAATGTACAAAACTAATATTAAAAGGTTTGAATTATGCTCTTCTTACGGCCCCCCTTTCTGAGCACTGTGAGGCCCCAGAGAGCAAGCTGACATCTAGAGCTTGAATCGAAACCAGGAGATAGTGAGGCCTGGAATGTGCCAGTCCCCTACGCGCAGCTTGCCCATGAAAACAGAAGCGCTGTGTTCTCTCAAATAAAGAATGGTGTCTGTAAATTCAAGATTGCAAACTGTTACTAAATATGGTGGTATGAGGTGTCATTTTCGTCACCATGCTCAATCATCGCCTCCAATTCAAAGGGAATGAATTGGGGGCGGCATCGAAGGTGTCATTACTGATTATAAGATGCTCATTTTTTATATATGTAACTGATGTACAATTTTCGCTCTCTTGCGTCCCCCGAGGTCTGTTAGACACACGTCGCGTGGCGGCGTGGGACCATTTGGCCAACTGGGACTATATGTTTTGCAATAAACCCTAGATTTTGGGAATACAACCTTATGTCTGGTGTATCAGTTTGTGTGTGGTGATTGTGCCTTGTTTCCACATCCGAGGGTCTCTTAGGGGACCCTTCACATACACGTCTACATTTGATACCTGTGAGGGCATTGGATCTACAGGTATCAAACCATTGGGTAAATGGGTAGGTTCCAGTACAACAAGGCAAATATTGTTCCTAGGTGAATACTGACTGGCCGCATTAAACCATTAATTCCATGCCATTTTGCTCCCTGCGACCAGCCTCCAAAGACAGTTGAACTACTGGTTTTCTTTCATTGAGTTAATTCTCTTGACTACTTCATTTGAACTTTGTACTGCTTGCTTAGATTGTTTATTATCCTGCACATGGTCTGCTCTTATCCTTGAATGCTAGGTGAAGGCTGTGTCCAAACACACGTGTTGCCACACAGTGTTCCACTCCACATAGAACCATCCTGTCCACAGGGTAAAAGGTTAGATTCTGTTAGCAGATGACAAATATTGCTGCTAGATGAATACTGGGTGGCCACACGTCTGTTTAGATACAGCCTTCATGTTTCTATCATGGTTTGTGAGGAAACATTTGATTCGACCAGTTGCGTGTAGTTCAAACTTTCTTATTTCCTTTTTTTAATGCGGGGAGTACGCTCCATAATGCAAAACCCCCTTATTTACCACGTGACCACCCCCATACACTTATACATACATATGTTTTTGGGTCTAAATACCCCAACAGGTAACACTCAATGTCCATTCACAATCTGTGGTCGATTAAACCACTATATTCTGGCACTAGTACTTGCAAGATTTGCCATTGCACATAAGTGGATTAGTAACAGAAGTGAATAGTTACAAATATTGCTGTATACTGGTGGGCACTGGGACCCCAGAGTCTGCATGGCAGTTGAGCAGAGGGTGCAGAAAAATCACCTTGGTGTACCTCTTGCTTTCCATTTTCCCAGAAGGATACAAACCAGGCCATATATCAGGTTGTTCAAGGAGGGTCGAAATTCCCCCATTTCAAATATCATGTTTAGAACTACATTGCTACTGCTCCTTTTCTTCTAGTTCAAAGAGGTCCTCACTACCAGAGCACAGGGACAAAACACTGACTTCCAAGGGTCAAGAAGCTTAGAAGAATCCATATGTTCTTGGGATTATCTCCCAATACTTGCCCCACACGTTTAGCAGTCATTGGGGGAGTGACAATGTGTCCAGAGCTAGCATGGTTGGTTGAGTCGAGTGTGTTATTAATGCAAGAACTATCGCTTTCTTATTGTTTTGAGCCCAGAACTTCATAGAGCAAATAATTTTGCAACCAGCAGTAAAAGGTGCAAACTGGTTGAGGTGTTCCTGAAAATAGCCATCGTGGGGCTGGACCCAGTGCAAATGATGTGGGTTCAAGTGAACTAAGCAAAACAGTCAACTGATCCAGACAGAGCAGCAAAATGTAACTTAGTTTTGGTAAGAGTTTGACTAAGGGCTGCAGGTTTGGGAATACACAGGGCTTATTTCTCTGTGGATAATGTAAATAGAATAACTAGACTTCTTTGCTGCCCGTTATACTTCCAAAAATAGAATGTCTGACTCCAATAATGTTTTCAAATATATTGTATTGGTTATGTGAGAAACAAGTAATCCCCGGGAATCCTTTGTTCAGGTGGCCAGGGAAGGGCCATCAATCTTGGATCCCAACCCTGGGGTGCGGACAAGCGAGGGAGGATCACCTGGGCAGAGAGAAAGGCTGAGGGCGAGACATGATTCCCCCTTTTATGACCCCCCTGCCCAACATACCATCAGTCTTCATGGGATATTGCCATCCAAGTCTCATCCTACCTCAGAACTTTCCCTTGTATTTGTATTTGTATTTATTTATTTGTATAGCTCGCCAAGCCCGCATCTGGGCGCATTACTTAGGTTGCACAGGTACATAATTACATTGTCATTGTACATAAGCAGAAGGGAACATACAGAACAATACAGAACAATAATATATAGTCAAGATTATGTGCATATGAGAAGTTGTGTCGACAAGGTGCAATAATTACAACAGTGCTGCAGAGAGAATAGATACAGTTAGGAGAGAAAGGTTAGTAGTGGGCTGGTCGGTTTCCTGGGAGGTGAGTCAGTTTTTAACTTTGATTCTGAATTTAGTGAATTATGGTTCTGATCTTAGGTTAGTGGGTAAGGAGTTTTGGAAGCAAGGACAGGGAAGCTATTGCCTCCCGATTGTCTGTTGTATCTCGGGATCGAGAGACAGTTCAGTTGCGCTGACCTATTTGGTCGGTTGGATTGCTTTCTGGCGAATTTTCATGCAATCATGCAAGGTAGTTGGGTGCTGAATTGGTTAAGCACTTATGTGTGAGGAACAAGGTTTTGAGTGAGATTCTGTTAGTAATTGATAGCCAATGGGAGTTATGTCTTGTTTCTGAAATGTGATGAGATCTGGGTATGTTGAAGTCCGCTCTCAGGGCATTATTTTGAAGGACCTGAAGTTTATTCAAATAGTGTTTGCTGGTGCCTAGGTAGAGTGCATTACAGTGATCCAATTTGGATAATATAAGCACTCTGGCTAGTTTGTAGGAGCTTTCGGTGAGAGGAAGGGTCTACGTGAGTTCATAAGCTTGCAAGTGTAAGCTGTGGCTGAGGCAGTGGTGTTCACTTCTTTCGTTAGAGTGAGAGTGGAGTCAAGATAAATGCCAAGCGTCTTGACATTTTTAGAAACTGGGATATTTATGCCATTTATGGTAAAGGATTTGAAGGTAGTGGCTAGTTTGTTTAAGTTAGCTTGTGAGCCGACCAGTAGCAATTTGGTCTTCTCATCATTGAGGCAGAGGCCATGAGTGGCAATCTATGCCTTAACGATGAGATAGATTTTGTTTAGTAGTTTAGAGTCGTTATGGTGGTTGCCCAATATGGCAATGAGGACCTGGGTGTCATCCACATAATTAGTACATGTTATACAGTTGATCCAAATCATCGAACAGTGGCTTGGTAAATATATTATAGAGTGTTGGCGACACATACAACCATAGTGGAACTCCGCACGCCACTGATGCTGGATCGGCCGATGCTGTGGGAGAGAAGACTCTCATTGTTCGCTTGTCTAGAAATGATTGAGTCCAGGCTGTGGCTTTCTCAGAGAAGTGGGCTGCAGAGGTGAGGTGGTTGCAAAGGACTTCGTGGCTGACAAGGTTAAATGCAGCTGATAAGTCTAGCAAGAGGAGGACGGTTATGTTGCCTTTGTCCTTTTGGTCATAGATTTGCATTTTAAGGTCAATTAGAGCAGTTTCTGTCCCATGTCTGGGTCTGAACCCGGATTGTTGCAGGCCTAAGAGGTTATTTGTTTTGAGATGAGTCTGTATTTGCAGGTAGGCTGCCCTGTCCAGAATTGTGAGCAAGAATGCACTGTGGTGATAGTCCTATAATTAGTAGGGATGTGAGGGTCTAGGTTGGGCTTTTTTAAGAGTGGGAGAACCCAGGCATCTTTTAGGTTGGTAGGTACTGTGCTTGTCTCAAAGTAGGAATTTATAAAGGATGTGATGGCTGGTGCAAGTTCTTTTGCTGCCTCTCTAATGATAGTTGCAGGACAAGAGTCACCCTGGCAATGAGATGGTTTTAGGCCAAGGATTATTTTCTCCACTTCAGGGATGGATAACGGTGTGCATTTGAAAGAGATGCACTGTTTCCCTGTTGGATTTTTGGGTTTAGGAAGGCTTGTGTCAGGACTAATGTTTAGTTTTCTCTTTTCTATTTAAGATTGAGGCAGCAATATTTTGTCAAGTAAAGCTTCTTGTATTTTAAAGCACCATGTTTTGTCTTTGGTGCAGGTCTCAGTAGGGGGGATAGGTGATTCCAGCTCTCTGAGAATTTTGAATAATTCTTTAGTGCCAGATTTGGCGTTACAGATTCTGTTGTTAAAGGATTCACTTTTGGAATTTAGGATGGCTTGTATGTATTCCTTTGCAGATTTTAAGAAGGTGTCTCTATTGGAGATGGAAAACATCATCCACCTATCTTAACGAACCACGACCAATCCTCACAACTAACACAGTAAATAGACAATGGATAAAGAAACCCATTTACCCACAACAACATATTTATCCCCCCCCCCTTTCCTAACACTAATTTACCCAATTTACTCATAAACCCTATGGAACACTACAACTATCATAATTCCTATTTCCCCTTTGACTGCCAAAGTACTGGGAAAGAAAGAGATAACCCGGAGTAATGAAGATTACCTATAGGGAAATACAAGCAGCAGCCCTACCTACTCTATGGCAATGTCCCGCTAACGAGGACAGGCACGGTTAGGTATATTGCTATTATCACCAACACCTGAAGCCTGTTAGTGAGCCAGCAAGCTATACAAGGTGGGTCCAGAAACACCCAGTTGAGCGAGCTGGGGATGCTGGAAGGACTGTGGAAGCGAGGAGAAGGAACAGGAAGAGGAGGAGCAGGAAGAGGAGGCATAAGAGGTGGAGAAGGAGGAGAAGGAAGAAGCAGCAGTAGTATCAGCTGGGAGAGGTCTGGAGAGTCTGGAGGAGGATGGAGTGCTAGGACACTGACCCTGTGTGTAAAGGTGGGGCTAGAGTGTGGTGAGGGAGCCGGTTCTCCAAGGGGCCAGAACAGGGACAGCTGCAATTTGCTGGTAGGGCCCACACCAGTGCTTGTTCTCTGGGTGAGCTATGGAAGCTCAGGTGGCTGTGGGGCAGGTGGTGAGACCCTGACCTCTGTCTGATCCCATTGAAGGACCCGCCAGCTTCATGCTACTCAGGGTGAGAGGTGGAGGCCCAGTGGCGTGCTTGGGGCTGAAGAGGTATAACCTCTTTTGAACATTGTAAACAGTTTAGCAGATCGAAGCTCCCAAGATCGCCAGAATGTTGCTGCGGGGAGCAAAACACGCATGTTGCACTTGTAGTGTGAAAATGGCATGATTGAAAATGTAATGCAACAGGATGGTAAAAGAAAGATCCAAGAAATGTGCAGACGCAAGATCGGGGATGGGGGGGGCAAAACCAGAGGGGAAACCAGTTGGAGTGGTCGCACAGGGAGAAAGAAGGAAAACCCAGTGTTCTCGAAAGTCTCTGACAAGCCCAGGTACAGACTTTTTTGTGTGCATTTGGTGAATACTACCTTGAGAGACATAAAGCACAGGGGTGGCCTCCAGATAGGGGACAGACTAAGGAGGGCTGCAGAGACTCCATATCAAAGTTGACAAAGAGACATAATGCACAGGGTTTGCCTCCAGGAGGGCCGCCAAGACCCCACTCCAACATTGAGTGAACTTTGTGAACATTGCCAAGAAAGGCCTAAGCTTGGGGAAGAGAACCCTGAGAGGCCTATTAAGTTTTGTTACAAGAGAGACCCAGACTCGGGTGAGGGAAGCCTGAGGGGCGTGGTGTAAGATATTGTTGTACCAGGACTATAAGAAGAATTGTGAGCCAAGGAACTGTTGTGAGAATTGGTCGAAGTGTTCATGCATCGTTCCAAGCCAAATCTATGCAGTTTTGAAGTTCTTCGGCGTGAACATTGAAAGCAAGCTCATGTTACATTGAAAGTCAAGTGAAAAACAGACTTGGTTGAGGGAAGCCTGCGGGGTACAGTGCTTTGTTTTAAACCAATAAAGTATTGTTTGAAGTCAAGAGAGGCCCAGACTTGGATAAGGGAAATCTGAGGTTTTTTTGTGAATGATCTTTATAATGGAACTTTGTTGCACCTTTTTTAAACCAGTGAAGTGACTTTGAAACTCAGGCGAGGGAAGCCTAAGAACATAGTGTGAACTGATTAATTGGGCCAACCACCTGAACTGGGTAAACCAGCCATCCTGAAGAACTTAACAAACTACCCCTCTGGATTGAACTTGGGGAAGGAAGTGGTGTGACACTTCCATTGCCATTCGGACATTCCTTTTGATACACTTTTGTTTTTGCATATATTTTCCCACACATAGTTTTTGTAGAGCGTGAGGGCAAGTATAGGTTTATGACACAGACTTCTCTTTTGGTTTGACTGACTGACTTGGACTATTTGGTTTACTTTGATAGTCGAGACTACTCTCATTATAGAGTTAGGACCAGATAGGAAGTCTCCAACCCCAGTTAAGGTTAATAAAGGTTTCTGAAACTTGTACATCTTGTGTCTGGGTCTTCACTTATGATACAATGCCTTTCCTACAGTATACATTAAATAAAATGTTCATTCATGAATACAGGTAACTCCAAAATATTATCTTGTGTACCAGTCAATCATATATACAGGATAGAGGTACAGGAGATCATTTTCTGGAGTTACCTGTATTTACAATTGGCTCGTACAGGAGATCATTTTTGGGAGTTATCTGTATTTATGAATGAAATTATGACTTAATGTATACCAATACAATATATTTGAAAACTTTATTGTCCTACATTCTATTTTTGGAAGTATAACAGTCAGCACAGAAGTTGCGTTATTCTTCTTACATTATCCATATGTTTTAGTTGAAGGGTAAGGCCTAAATTAACTAACAACTTTCCAACAAAACAGCTAATATAGCACAAATTTGAGTCCAAGCTCATTTAGGATCAGATTTACCCTAACCCATATTATCCCGGTACAAGTGCTAGAAACGGACATCAACAATTTTGGGATGGCAGAATATCTCCAGAATAGGGATGAGGACGGGTATGCTTTGTTTGCACCCAGAGGGAGTGCGAGTAATGCATTTAGATCTAACATTTACATAAAAAAGTGATCGACAAATATTGGGAACAGGCCTCAATGGCCAATTATCTTGATAATGACAAAATACAGAGAGGGCTGAGAGTGCTAATCATCTCCAATTCTGACAATACTGAAGGCAAAGATTTATCTCAGAAATGGGAAGAGAACCTCAATCAAAGCTCTAAAGTAATGATGCAATTATTAATCGAATTAGTCGAATACGCTGCCAGTGAACATGGTAGAATCTAAATATAAATTGACAAACTCAAGCAAGAAGTTGGACAGTTTAGAAAGCACCAAACAGAAAAATGCCACCAAAATGTATGACATTTTAAAAACCTATCAGGATGAAGTTAAATTAAGGAAATGTTTTATTTTATTAATTTATTTTTTATTGTATATTTATAACGCTGCAAGTATTTCAGAGATGACTGAGGTTATCGAGATGATCGAGTTTATACCTTTTAATCCAAATTTGATGAAAGTCAGAAACTAACTAGAGACAGCACACCAAATACCTCACCTGGCAGCTCGGACATTGATTCAGAGGGGGAATCTAACCAGACATCGGGAGTCCAGCCCTTCACAACCACGCAAAGTGCTATTGGCCAGAGGACTGTTTTTTTTAGAAGAGATTCAGAGTTACAGAAGAGAAAACCAAAGAACAATCCCCAAACATGTAAGATTTCAAGACCCATTAGACCAAGGCATCTTAACACAAAGAATACTAACAGGGAGAAGAGGGGAGGGAGGAGAAGAGGCAGAAGAGGATCAAGACCATACAAAAATGGACACCAAGTTCCAAGATGCAGCTGGTAAAGAGACAAGTGCACATTTAGTGATCAATTTATCAAATAGACAACTTACTTCATCCGAAAAGTCGGTACTGAATAAAGGACTCTCATTCGTATTGACATTCGGGACCAATTTCATTGAGTTCCAAATAGATCTATTTAAGTTTGTAAGAAAATTGAAACTTAAAACAGTTTTCTTACTCAAAGTCAGGATATATATACATCAGGAACCATTGAGGCCGCTTAGCCAATTTACCACCTTAGACATGGAAAATACCCACCTACTGATGTCGCTCGAGCAAGAAACAAGCTTTAATCAGGAAGAAGTGTGCAGAATTAAGAGTGCCCCCCAGAAATTTAGAGATACATGATCTAAAAGCTATATCAATATTTACACCTCAGACAAGCACAGAAAGTGCATTAGAAACCTTCCACAAGGCTGTTGTTAGACCAGGAATTACCCTATAGTACGTATAGCATGTAGGCCAGAAACCAATCGCATCATGTGACAAACATCGCAATCGCAGAATCGTCAATGTAACCAGAGGGTGTCCATTTTGTGAAATGTCGGCCATTTGCTTTTTCTTTTCTATCAAAACGCTTTGCAAATGTATTCTATGCTTCGAGCTCACACACGGTGCAAGGCCACGGCCTGAATGCTGAAATACTAACACAGACAAGAATGTCAAACTATACAGAGATACATTGTTTTTCTCTCACACTAAGTCCTTGAAGTCGAGCAGAAGCTGCATCTAATCAGTAGTCCAGGTGCCAGCCTGTCTTGCAAACGCTGTAGTAAAAGGCAGTTAAAGCCTGAAGTATATTCTTCTAGCGGTACTCCTTCGCGGAGAGTGCTATTTTCTGTTTCAGAACTGTCTGACCCTTAGCTCATGAACCGAGACACACAGAAAACGTGTTAAGGAATGTTTCCCTACTACGAACATGATATATTTGCTGAACTAAGAGCTCTATGTTCCCCATAACAAGTAAACTGTCTCTGCTGCCATTGCTAGAATAACTATGTTTAGACTGAATGAAGACTTATCATACATAATGTGTCATATTTGTCACTACTGTCGATCACCAAACCCTAGCCTGAATGATACGTTTATGGGCGGATCGAAATTGCCTTCGTAAAGATTTATGTTATGTATATATATATATGTATATATTGCTGCTTGAGCGTTGCTCACTCTCTTACGTCTCATGAGGTCTGGGAACACACGTTGCGAGACGTTGAGATCCAGTCGGCTGACTGAGATACTTTGAAATAAACCAGACTTGTTTGGAAATTGAACCTCATGTCTGTCGTGTCACTAGTGTATATGGTTATTGTGCCTTAGTTTCCATATGCGGTCTTATGGCCTAGCAAATATGGCGCCTGAATAGGGACCCTCCCCTTAATGCTCCATCGTATACGTTGAGTTTGAAGAAGGCAAAAAGTAGTCGAGGATGAAGCTGTCGAGCCAGGATCAAAAGGTGTTCCGGGCGCCCCTGCAGAAGTGATGAGAGACTCCTCGGCAGATCTGTACACAGTCGATCCCTGATCGACGAGCAGCGGCCAGAGAGCATCGAGGCGAGGGTCCTGGAACGAGGCAGATTGAGCCAGACACGCAGTCACGACAATTCTTGGTTGCATCTGTATACGGACGAATTGCGTCCTGAGTGACGAATTGGTTGATCAGGTGAGTCGTTGTCAATGCAAGCAAAGGGATAAGGGTCTCGACCCTCTCTCCCGAACCACAGAAGCCGAATAGATTCGACCCTCCCACCTTGGTTAGCACGGGCGCTTGAACTAGTAACACAAGGAGCCACGTGGCAGCCAATGGGGGGAAGAAGGAGTTAGGGAAAGGGGGTGGAATGACAAAGGAAAGGAGGGGGAAACACAACAGACAACTTATAACAGTAGCTCTAAATAAGTACGCTGAAAGCTATATAATAACTCCTGCACCTGACCTGTCCTTCAAACTGTATATGCATATTCATAGTATCTTTTCATAAGCAAGAACACATAACCTGACTTTAAACACAACGTAAATGGTGTTAGAAACTCAAACGTAATGAGCACAACATTTAGGAACAATTATGCTCCAAACAGACTTTAGCACATAAAGCATGATAGCACACACTCGGATGAAGCACATTGGACTCATGGCCCCATTATCACAACGAAGCAACAAACAAATGCTGCACAGGAAATACATGCAACAAACAAAACACAGTGTCCTTATTCTCATATGCTTAGACATTAATTCCTGGATTTTAGTAAAACACTTGATCTTCCTGAACAAAGTAATTCAGCCTGCTTTGTATCAAAGTGTTCCTGTGTTTCCTCACACGCACACATAACTAATGACTTCAAAAGTTTTGTAGCCATAAAATAGAACACCATGGAAAATGCACTTAGCTGATGGCCCGGGCACCTCACGAGGACACCCGAGCCCTGAAGACTGTTGCTTCCAAAGCACATCCAAGCCGCTTGTAAATCACCACCGCGGCCCGGGATGCATGCTTATCTTGATCCTGGAATCCGTGCTGACGCCCAACAGCCCTCCGGCGTCCGAGAAAATAACCTGGCTCACAAACTCTCCACACTGCCGCCCGTGCACATAATCATTAATTATCTGCACTGAGGCACGGGCGATTGGAGATTTATTCCTTCCTAATTGCCAGCTGCTGCATCGCGCCAAAACCCCGGACTACTGAATTCCCTAGACATGCTGGGAAACGTAGTTTAATCCCAGAACAGCCTATTTTCTGGCTGTAATGCGCTGTTTCTTGCCCCAAACAACTGTTTTTCTGACAGTCGTGCCCTGATTCTTAAACGTCCTGATATTGGTCGAGTGTTGCTCTTGCAAGATCAAACACCCAGGTTAAGAAAATGGGTATGGATTAACCATGCCTGGGAAATTGTCTTCCTGTCTAGTGAGATTTTTCCCACTGCGGTAGACAATCTTTGGAAACTGGCCAGGTCGCGTCACTCGAGGGGTCGCCGGCACATGAAATGTATGTAAAATACGGTATAGGGACAATAGTGTTTAATGCGATTTGGCATAGGCAGCCAGACGTGTATCAGACCTTCAGTGGCCTAATAATGGGAGCTTTGAATTAGCACGTATAGAACACCTAGAATCAGTATTGCTAGGCAAGAAGGCCAGACCAGCAGGTTTCGACATTGTGAGAAACTGGAGGAAGGAAGCTAATCTCCGCTTGAGAAGTAGAGAGCAACACGCGCGCAGACATAAAACGAATGTAGAGAAAGCGCTAGAGCATGATGCATCAGCAGACAAAAGCCATTAGGAACATGGATCGGGCTTTCCAATTAGATGTACAAAACATATATCCTCAGCAAGATTTGCATACATCAGATGAGTTAATAAACAAAACCTTAAATGAGCGAAGAAATGAACATCATTCCCGTTATTTCATCTGCACCTGCAGTAAACTCGATCCTCTCCCCCTTTGCTTGTGACATAATTTCCTCCACCGCCGCCATAGCATGAGTTAGCCATTTTAGTAGGCAGTTCTATAGAGATGGGGCCTGCGCAAGGAAGCAGTAGACAGACTCGTAGTACGGTTAGCAAAGACAGGAAAAAAGAACTGAGAGAGTGGGCAGAAACATATGTTGACGGTAGCTGTGCAAAGTTCCATATCTGATCATAGATGCCTTGGTGAAAAGCAGGTATTGTTGGAATGCATGGGGAATTATCTTGTGGAAATATGGAGCGATTTGACCGATAGAGTGGCACCGCAAGAGTTGCGTAATTTGGTTGTTCTTTCGAATTTACGAGATAATGCGACGAAAGTACGAGAACATGTAGGCCGAATATTTGTGTTTAAGCACGAGCTTGATCGATTGCTTAGAGAATTAATGAAGATAAACCGCATATGTCATATGTCCAACAGCGATTTTTCCCACTGTTGAAACCTGTTAGTGAAGAGATAAGAATTTGTACGCGAGATGCGCTTAGATGGATTACAGATGCCGCCATTTCCCCAATGGAAGTGCATGATACCTTTAGTCAGTATACATGAGAAATGCAGAGAAAGGTATTACAGGTCATGGCAGAGTATTTACAAGATCAATGTATGAAGAATAAGATATGTTGTCCAGCTGATTTAATGACGGTTTATAAAAGAGCACTTTCGCCTGAAACTGGAACGACTGCTTTTTCCCTTGATTTAGCTTTTTTGCTTAATAAATGAACAAATGTAAAAACACCTAGTTTGCAATTACCCATGACGGAAGTGCCTCCCACGTTTGTCCCGAAAGTAGAAGTTGCTGCCTCGGGAGGAGCTCCAGTACGAACGATAGAAGCCCATTATATTGCACAGTTTGCACATGTCCCTTTTTCTAGGCAAGAGGTAAATACTATCAAGCAGACGATCCCTGATATTAGGAAAAACCCGTCAGGATTCTATAAAGAAATTGAATCTGTTTTGAATTCATCTGTTTTTACATTGAGTGACATTGATTTATTGTTTCGGTGATTCTTCCTGTAGACATATGGAAGCAGGTTAGACATATAAATGACGCACCGATATTAGGTGAAACATGGGAGAATTTGACTAGAATTGACAGTGAGAGAAAGGTTGGAGAAAGCCCCCGCAAGTTATGTTGGCTTTACCATCGCGAACAGTAGAGAAATTGAAAACCTTGGTACCTGAAAAGAGAATAGTTTGGGATAAAGTGACTGCTTGTTTACAGGGCAAAGAAGAAGGAGCGACTGATTATTTTAATCGATTTGAAGAAGTATTTGCAGATTTTAGTGGTCAAGATCTAAGCACTGAACCCGCAAAGAGATTGTTTGTTGATAAGTTTGTGCGAGGGTTGTTACCGAAAATTCGAAGTTTAACAATGACATCTGAATGTGCATGGCAAGCAAAAACACAAAGTGAAGTATTGCACATGGCCCAGTATTATGAAAATAGAGTAAATTCCAAGAAGGACAAAGAACTGAGGGACAAAGGGAATTTGAAAACAAGAGTATTGTTGCAGCAAGTAGCAAACAATAATAGAAGTGGTGGGAACGCACCGTCCAGAGTCCAATTTGCATTAGCTTCCAACATGCAAGGTGGTCCAACAGGGATTAATCAATGTGCCTATTGTAGACAAGAAGGCCATTGGCGAGCACAGTCCCCGCATATAAAGAATAGAAATTAGACTTTCCCAAGAAGACATAATAGAGGTCGCCCGGGCATACAAGGACAGAATAGAAACCAAAGAGGCCACACTTTCAGGATAACCAGGGTAATCAAAATCAAAATCAGAACCAGAATCAAAATCAACAGAGAAATAATACAAATGGTGGGAATATTTTTGACAAACAGTCCAATGCATATTACTCTGGCGACTTTACATCTGACGATTTACTGTTCTACTTGGACAGCCCGAGACAGAGGTTGGAACCAGTATCTATTCCCGTAGACCAGAAAGGGCCCTACGTAGAAATGAAGGTTGGGAATAGGGAACACATTTTCTAGTGGACACAGGTGCACAAAAATGTTCGATTGACCATCAGCGGGTTCCAGATATACCACTGTCAGGGCATAAGAAAGTCTCAGTAGAGTTCTCAGGTATACCAGTAATTAGTCCACTGTCACAACCAGTACCTATAACGCTAGGTCCATTCACTGAATCTTGCCCATTTCTTTTGACGAAAAATTGCGGTGAAAATTTGTTGAGATTAAATTTGTTGAAGAAATTGAATGCGGTTATTTATTGTTCTCCTGATGGAGAGTATTTGACGATATCGCCACAAAAGACTCTTGTATCACAATTCTTATCTAAGCCATTACCAACTGAATTAAGTAAAGCACCGAGTTGTTTATGGGCCATGAATAACAATGATGTTGGTTGTTTGAAAGTAAAGCCAGTGAAAATTGTTTTGAAAGAAGAAATTACATTGCTGCGTATTCCACAATATGAAATTTCGGCCGAAGGAGAAAAAGCATTGAAATGCATTGTGTCAGATTTGATGAAAAGAAACGTAATTGAAGAAACTTCTGGTAGTACTTGTAATAGTCTGATTCTTCCGGTTTACAAGAAAGGAGATAATGACATACCATACCGTTTCATAATTGATTTGCGCGGAGTGAATAAAATTGTTGATCCGCAATTTCCATTAGTTCTGGATGTGACTACAATTTTGACTATGATTCCAACACCTGCATTCTATTTTAGTGTTGTCGATCTGAAGAATGCGTTTTTTAGTATTCCAGTACATCCAGATAGCAGATATTTATTTGCTTTTACTCTAGGAGGATGTTCATTTACATTCACACGAATTCCGCAGGGCTACAATGAGAGTCTGAGTATTTACAGTAGAGCATTAAAGGAAAACCTAGATATGCTAGAACTACCGACAGATTGTGTTTTATTACAGTACATTGATGACTTATTAATAGCGGCAGACACAGAAGAAATTTGTAAAGTACAGTTACATTATTGACACATTTAGCAGCACATAGACACAAAGCTTCACTAAAGAAATTCCAGTATTGTGGAAAGGACGTGGCCTACTTGGGCTATCCCCTTTCAAAGGTGGGAAGGAGATTGACACCAGAAAGAATAGAAAGCATCTCTGATATGCCTATTCCAAAGACGCAGAAAGAAGTCAGGGCTTTAATTGGCATGGCTTCGTATTCTAGGCAGTGGATAGCACATTTTTCTATGATCATGAAACCAATAGTGGCATTGACAAAGAAAGATGTTACCTTACCTTTGCCATGGAACATAGAATGTCAAGAAGCATTTGACCTGATCAGAGCTGCATTATGTTCAAGAATTTTAAGTTATTTGTGAATGAAAATAATAGATGTGCTTTGGCTGTTCTGACTCAGTAACAAGGAGGGAGAAATAGACCATACAGCTTCTTCTCTTCCACGTTAGATCCTGTTGCATGTGCTTTGCCGCGCTGCTTGCGAGCTGTTGCTGCAGCCACCACGTCAGTAAAACAAACTAAGGGAATGGTTTTAGGTCCGCTTTAACCGTTATGGTGCCCCATTCAGTGAACGTTTTTTTAAATAGAATGCAGACGCAATACCTTACATCAGCCAGATTAACAAGGTCTGAAATAGTTCGATTTGCACCATATATCGAAATTATGAGGTGTTGTGCTTTAAATCCGGCTGAGTTAATGCCCTCTCCCAACGACAAAGGGGGTGAAAAAGGATTCCCCCATGACTGTTTCATGGTTACTGAACAAGAGACAAAAGGAAGAATTGATCAAACTGATACCCCCCAGAATGAGCCAGATGGAGAACTGTTTTGTGACGGTTCTTGTTTTAAATTACCTGATGGTACATCAACTGCTGCATATGCCATCTCTACACTGAAAAGTATTGTAGAAAGCAAGATAATCCCATATAACTCAGAACAAGCTGCAGAGATAATAGCGTTAACCAGAGCATGTGAAATTACTGCAAACCTTAATGTAAACATATACACTGACAGTCAGTATGCCTTTGGGGTGGTACACAATTTTGGTCGATTATGGTCTGAAAGGGGTTTCCTGACATCACATGGAACCAAAATCCAACATGGCACTTTGATAGTGAGACTGTTGTCAGCACTTGCGCTTCCCAAGCGATTAGCAATAATGAAATGTGAAGCACATAGAAGAGCAACATGTAGTTTGCAGACAGAATTGTGAAACAAACTGCCACTAATTTACACACAAAAATGTATGTTGAAAAAATGAAAGAAGTGCCCTGCATGATAGAAAATGGGATTGCACAGTTAAGGAAATGCAAGCAGAAGCTACTGCAGATGAAATAAAAACCTGGTCTGGGGGTCCAGCAGAATTAGAGTCTGAAGGTTGTTGGGTGGACAAACAGAATAAAAGATGGATGTTGCCAAATGCCTATGTAAGGGCAATGGTCACTATGGCCCACAGTCCAACACACATGTGTACTAGGAAAATGATTCAACATCTAGATTCTGTATGCCAGAATCCACACATTAGAAAAACTGCTGACAGATTGGTTCGAAATTGCATGACTTGTTTACAACATAACATTGGAAAAGGAACAGCGACGCCAGTAGGAAGTTTTGGCCCCCCCTCTATGCCGTTTCATCCATTTTGATTTCATAGAAATGGAAAGGTGCCAAAATCATAAATATGTGCTTGTGGTGGTCTGTACATTCAGCAAATGGGTAGCAGCCTATCCCCTGAAAGATTGTACAGCTGCTCTGCAGCCGAAACAGCTGAGGGACATAGAATACCTGTTTCTTATTAATTATTGCAAATAGTTGACTCAAAATGTGCGTTAAATTCATCAGCCGGTGCAGGAGTTTCTTCCTGTCAGATACACTGGCCAAGGACATTGTCTGCAGCCTGGGGACTGGACATTGATTAAAGATTTTGAGAGAAAAACCTCACTCGCATCACGATGGAAGGGGCCCTTCCAGGTCTTGCTGGCTACGCAGACTGCAGTCCGAGTAGATGGCTGCAAGCACTGGATCCACGCAACACACACAAAAAGAATTCTGCTTCCTTTGAAAGAGCTGCTTGATCCTGACGTCGAAATAAAATACAGCTGCACCTGATAGCAAAGATACCATCGCCAGCTCTTTGCCAGAAGTGCTTCCTAAGCCCACGAAAGGGCCTGTGGGGATTGCAATGAAGATCGAAAGGCCAAAGGTGCCTCAACTTTGTCCGACCGCTGCCTTATTACCTTGCATTGCATCGCAGGCTGGCACTGATCGTGTATCTGGAAATGAGAGTGCATTGTTCATCGAGCATACTGTACCTGGAGCTATGAAGTACAATCTACGTTCACCAAATCAGAAGTGATCAGCATTTTGTTTTGCCTTTGTTCCCAGCATGGATGAAATTTGAACGGAGGCCTAGGGAAAAGGAGCGTATGAGCTGTATCAAGCTGCATCAAATTGAAAACTCTGAAATGCGGTTTCCCGGTGCTACCATTGAAAAGTGAAGGACCAGTGCAACCTTGCGTGACAAGTGGGGGCATATGGTACCAACACAATTAATGCTTGCTTCTGCCTTTTTGGAGCACTGTGCACATTTATATCAGCTTGCTGTCATTTGTTAAGCAGGCTAGCCTGAACCGGCCTGAATGCTTTGCTGCTACTTGAATGCTTTGCTGTTAAAGTGTGTTGCTATGGAGACCTTTCCCCGACGAACACTGAAAACCTTTCCTGAGATAAACATTGCAAGATAATGGGCCTCATTACGACCCAGGCGGTAATCTTCCGTCATTACCGCCATGGCGTAATGAGCGTTTACGCCGTGGGCCGATGGCGTAAAGAGCGCCACATTACGACCCATCGCGCACGAGCATTACGCCATGGCGGTAATGCAATTAACGCCATGGCGGAAAAGGCCCCTACCGGCATCGTAAAGCGAGCAAGGTGCACTTCCGCCACCGTAAGTAGCGGCCACCGTAATTAGCGCTCACCGTAATTAGCGGCCACCGTAATTTGCGGTGGCCGTAAAAAGCAGAACCGGAAATAGCGTCATCGCGCGGGAACGGGAAACAGCACGTCGGCCATCTTTATAAACACAATCCATTGCCATCCTACCGAACAACACCAGACCCAACCCTGACACCTGTCCCAACCAATCACCCACCCATCCAACTACCCAAAAATGCCTAAAGCTGTTAAGAAGGCATGTAACCGCCAGCGCCAGGAAAGATTCAGCCGGGAGGAACTCTGCATGCTTGCGGAGACCCTGCAAGACAACGCAGCTGTCGTTTTCTCCCCGGAAATGACCAGGACAGCGATAGGGAAAAAGAAGGCCATCTGGGCCCTGGTGGCCGAGCGCGTCAGCGCGGTGGGGACCGTACCCCGCACCCCACAGCAGTGCAGGAAGCGCTGGGACGACCTTCACATACGGGTCAGAGCCGTCATCTCTGCGAACCGCAACCTTGCCCTGGGTACCGGTGGAGGGTCGGAATCCCCACTAAAACTCCAACCGTGGGAGGAGATTTGTGCAACCACGATTGGCATGGAAGCCATTGAAGGCGTCGGAGGGATGGAAAGGGGAGCTCCGACATCAGGCGATGAAGGTAGGTGCCTCAAACAAGACATGCCATAGTCACTGCAGTCCATTCATGTGTAGCACAAGGTTGCCCTAGAGTGTAAATGCAACACATTTCCACACTGCCCATAGCCACATGCGCGCACCACCCTGTATACACTGCTGGCACCCGCATACCTGCATCCACATTCCACACTAAAAGGAGACAACCTGCATGGCCCTGCCTGAAATCTGCCTCATCTACTGACCAGAATAATGTCTATCATTGTCATTCCAAAGTCCGCAGACCCATCAATAACGCCCTCCCTCCTTTGCTCCACCACAGGCACAGATTCACACCCCGAGGACCAGGACACCCCTGCGACGAAGAGAGCCAAGAAGGCCAATAATACCGTCCCCGCACCCTCAACCTGCAGTGAGGCGGACCCCACAACAAGCAGGACCCACTGCAAGCATACCGGACGTCCCACCGGCAAGCACCCCTGTAGTCAGCAGGCCAGCAGCAGCTGCTCCACCTCTACCAACATTGCCTGCCACAGAAGGCACCGGGTCAGCGGCCAGCAGCAACATGGGTGAGACAGCTGCAATAGCTGCATGTTCAGACTCAGACATTGAGGAGCACGAAGTCAGAAGCCCCACTGACCTACTACATTCCCCCTGTTTGTCAGACGCCAGCCCCCATGAGGATCACACACAGGGGCACACAGAGGTAGAGGAGTGGCCTTCTACCCCATGCCCAGTCCTCAGTCCACAGGAGGGGAGCAGCCCCTCCATCACACCACCAGCACTGGCCATGGGCCAGCAGGGGCAGCAGTCCCTCGAGGACATCACAGAATGGCAGCAACAACTGTCCACGATGCTGGCTGAGCATGCCGCGGAATGTGTGGGGGCTAGGGCAACCATTGAACAGGCCACGGAGACCCTAAGGGCCGAAGTAGCGCAGAGCACTGCCACCCTGAGGGATGCCATGCAGGCCATGTCCAGGGACATCTGTGCTGAACTTGCCGGCTTGCGTCGTGCGCTCACTGAGCTCACCCACACCCTACAGGACGTGCATGCACGGGGGCAGGCAGGGACATCCTCCACTGCCAGTTCTGCACAGAGCAGCCCCGTCCGACGTTCCGGACGTAACCTGCGCTCCACAGCCAGAGGTGCCCCGGGGGCCGTGAGAGGGGGCTTGTAACAGCCTGTGGCCACTGTCACAGGCATCTGTTGACACCTACATGGGGTGTGTTGGGGTGTGCAGGGGGGAGGGGGTGTGTTGGGGTGTGCAGGGGGGAGGGGGTGTGTTGGGGTATGCAGGGGGAAGGGGGGAGGGGGTGTGTTGGGGTGTGCAGGGGGGAGGGGGTGTGTTGGGGTGTGCAGGGGGGAGGGGGGAGGGGGTGTGTTGGGGTGTGCAGGGGGAGGGGGTGTGTTGGGGTGTGCAGGGGGGAGGGGGGAGGGGGTGTGTCACGACGTTTCATAGTTTAAATACACTTTTTTCTTTCCCTAAAAGAAGTGTGTGGACATTTTCATTGCGTATGTGTGCTTTATTGGTGTACAGTCCACAGTGTGCATGTCCCAGAGACACACAGTGCCCCAAGTGCAGTCTCCATGTGATTCACACCAGCCGTGTGTGCTAGAAGCAGTGGTCGATGATACTTTGGCGCATTGCACGCCCCTCCTGTGCGTCACGTCCTCCATGGGGTGCCGCCCCATCTGCACCCTCCTCATCCTCATCGTCAGGTGGTTGCAGTTCTGCGTCAGGGGGCAAGGGCACATTCCGTCTGACGCACATATTGTGTAGCATGACACATGCCATGACGATCTTTGCCACCTTCTCATGGTGGTACAGGAGTGCCCCACCAGACCTGCTGAGGCTTCGGAACCGTGCCTTCAATAGGCCGAATGTCTGCTCTATGACCACACGAGTACGTGTATGTGCACGGTTGAAGTCCTCCTCGTGCTGGTTCTGCGGGTTCCGGACTGGTGTATGGAGCCACCTCTTCAGGGGATAGCCTGCATCACCTGTATGTAGGCGAGAATGTATGTGTCAGTCATGTCGTCTGATCAAGAACATGATGTGCCACCATGGCTTGCATCCAACTGTTACTTCGGCTCACTTCTACATGCACTAATTGATTCACACAATGCAACCAGTATATGCTCATGGCTCCCATGGCCTGTTTTGCATGCCATCACCCAATGTATGCAGAGGGGTTGAGTGCATTGTGAGTGCCCATCCTCTGTCTCCGTTCTCTGTGTTACTCACAGCCAGGTGGAGTATGCATCATTCCCCCTCCTTTCAGCTAGGTGGAGTATGCATCATTCCCCCCCCACTTTCAGCCAGGTGGAGTATACATCATCCCCCCCTTCCAGCCAGGTGGAGTATGCATCATCCCCCCCTTTCAGCCAGGTGGAGTATGCATCATTCCCCCCCCACTTTCAGCCAGGTGGAGTATGCATCATCCCCCCCCTTTCAGTCAGGTGGAGTATGCATCATTCCCCCCCCCCTTTCAGCCAGGTGGAGTATGCATCATTCCCCCCTTTCAACCAGGTGGAGTATGCATCATTCCCCCCCCTTTCAGCCAGGTGGAGTATGCATCACCCCCCCCCTTTCAGCCAGGTGGAGTATGCATCGGTGCGTCATTCACCTGCCCACTTCCATGACATTGGACTCACCGAGTAGCCAGGATCTTGGGCCTGCATGTCGCTCCATGAAGCGTGGTATTGTGGAGTTCCTCAGGACCATAGAATCATGGGTTGATCCGGGGAATCGGGCACAACAATGTGTGATGATCATGTTGGAGTCACAGACCATTTGCACGTTGATTGAGTGGAACTGTTTCCGGTTGCGGTACGGTACCTCCATGGCACATGGAGCCACCAATTCCACATGGGTGCAGTCGATGGCACCAATGCAACCGGGTATGCCGGCTAGTGCATGGAAACCCACTTTGGTGTTTGCAATGTCCTGGGCAGTCCGTGGTAATGAGATGTGGTCGTCTGTGTGCTTGAGGAGGGCATCGAGCACTTGGATGAGTGTTCGTGAGAATAATGGTTGTGAAATGCCATGCAAGTGCCCCACTGTGTGCTGGTAGGTGCCTGTGGCCAGGAAGTGGAGTACAGACACTACCTTCAGTAGGGGGGGGGGTGGCGGTTGGAGTTTCTATCATGCTGACAATGTCGTTGTGTATCATGTCTACGATGGCGGTGATGGTGTCCCGGTCCAAACGGTACAGGGTGTGGATCTGCTCAGCAGTCAGGTTGAATGGATTGGCTCTGATGCGTGGGATTGGGGGCTGCCTGCGTGGTGGCACTGGCTGTGCTGGTGGGGCTTGCTGGGCCTGCCTTGCCCTCCTTCTCCTCCTGCGTCTCCTCTGTGCTGCCTGTTGCTGTTGTTGCTGTTGTAGCACATGCATTGCTATCAGGTCCTCCAGCCCCAACATTGCTAGTCGTATTGGTATCATTGTGGAGTGTGACTGGGTGTGGGAAGGGGTGGGGTGTGCTCTTTTTGTACTTCCTGAGTCTGTATTGCCTTCACCTGTGCTGTTTCTGTGCACCTGTGGCAGCTGCATTCACTTTACATGGCCCTTTACGGTTGGTTCGCGATGGCGTAATTAGCACCATGGCGGTAAGGTACTTGACGGGCTGGGTGATGGCGTTAGGTGCATGTCCGCTTGGGTCGGCATTTGCGTACCTTTCCGCCATGGCGCTAAGTACGGTGTGGCCGGTCGCGTGCGCGCACCCTTAGCGCAGTTAGCGGCAGCGTTAACTACGATGCCACTAATGGCATCGTAGTTAACGGTCACGGGTCATGATCGGACCTGGCGGAAAACGATGGCGGTAACCATTTACCGCCATCGTTTTTCACTTAGCGCCAGGGTCGTAATGAGGCCCAATGTCTATATTCGCTCCTGCTCCCTCCTGCACCAATTCTGTTGATATTGTAGAGATAGAAACTGAGCCTGCTCCTATAGAAATTGGTTCGGAAAGAATAATATGCTAATGATTATGATACCGCTTTGCATTTTGATTACACTGGTCCCAATATTTTGGTATCTGGAAACTGTGCATCCTTTGAACTCTCTTTTAACTACTACCAATGCTCCTACTACGAGCAGCCCAGTATGTGTGCTCTCTTATACTCTCCCCTGAAAAGTAGTGAAACATAGAAAAGGGTATGATAATAATACATTACTATTGATTATGAATATGACTCATGCTATTTTGAATAGGTTCAATTGTTAGGTCTGTTCCCATTTACCCCAGCATGGTGAAAGAGGAATGGGTTGGTATGTACATCCTTTGCCACTTAATACCGCCTGTTATTCATCATTTAGAGCGTTATTTTATGGAAAGTGGAATGATAGTGCTACTGGTCAGTTTGATGGAACAAACATAAATGAGTTTGAAAGAGTGGTATTGGAACCGTTGGGTTGTTCTATATGTACAAGCAGAAGCAAAATAAACACAGTCACAACGAGTCCTGTAGATAGGCTCTCTGGGCCTTACAAATCCCTAATTACTTTTAAAATGGCTCCAGTAGGAAACAAAGATGCTGTGCCTCCCTCCTATACTATTAATCACAGTCCACGTTCTGTCCCATTTTGCTTACGGAAAAAGGGTTCCTATCCAGTGGGAATGTTTACTAGATGCATGTATACTGCCATACTTGAGCAAGAAGAGAAACCATTATATATAGGAGGTTCTGTTTATTTTGTATTTGGAGATCAGGCCTATCCATGGTTACCTAGAACTTGGGAAGGGACCTGCTATTTAGCTATACTTTTACCTGGTGTATTTCTTTCCAAAACTTCTGAAATATCAAAACTATCCAGATCTAGGCCACAACGAGATGATACCGCAGGACAGATTGTAGGGGATATAGCGAAGTCATTCATACCATTTTAGGGACAAGCAATAAATTCATGGAATATAAGGAAACTGCCCAGGGTGTTAGAAAAGACGATAAATGGAATTACAGATATACTCTATAATATGACACTGAAACAGAAAGCAATCACATTAATTGCACTTCAGAATAGAATGGTACTGGATATAACCTTAGCTGATCGTGGAGGGGTATGCAAATTGGTGGGGTCAGCATGCTGTGTATTCATAAGTGACTCCTCCCCCACGATATTCAAAGCAATCAAGAAATTGCATGTCCTAAGTTCTGAAATTCATGTTCATACCGGTGGTTGGAATCTGAATATAAGTACATGGTTTTGAGAACTGCTGCGATCATGGGGATGGAAACTAATTGCAATTTTCGTCATGATATTTGGAATCCTCATGTTCTGCTGTTGTTGCATACAATGCCTGCCAATCCTCTGCTCCCAAATTACAAATGAATGTATACATGCAATCAAAATGAAACCTCCTTGCATGCTAAGTGAAGGTGCACAACCCGAAAATGAAATTATTAAAGAATTTATGGCAATTCATATTTCTGATGACGATTACAGCAGTATGGGTAGTTCGGAATTGGACATGTGGTCTGATGAAGACGTGATGTATGGATGATGCTCTTGGCCTATGGCCAAAAGGAGGGTTTGTTAGACCAGAAACAACCCTATAGTATGTATAGTATGTTGGCCAGAAACCAATTGCATCATGTGACAAACATTGCAATCGCAGAATCGTCAATGTAACCAGAGGGCATCCATTTTGTGAAATGTCGGCCATTTGCTTTTTCTTTTCTGTCAAAACGCTTTGCAAATGTATTCTATGCTTCGAACTCACACACGGTGCAAGGCCACGGCCTCAATGCTGAAATACTAACACAGACAAGAATGTCAAACTATACAGAGATACATTGTTTTTCTCTCCCACTAAGTCTGTGAAATTGAGCAGAAGCTGCATCTAATCAGTAGTCCATGTGCCAGCCTGTCTTGCAAACGCTGTAGTAAAAGGCAGTTAAAGCCTGAATTATATTCTTCTAGCGGTACTCCTTCGTTGAGAGTGGTATTTTCTGCTTCAGAACTGTCTGACCGTTAGCTCATGAACCAAGACACACAGATACCGGGTTAAGGAATGTTTCCCTGCTATGAACATGATATCTTTTCCGAACTAAGAGCTCTAGGTTCCCCATAACAAGAAAGCTGTCTCTGCTGCCATTGCTAGAATAACTATGTTTAGACTGAATGAAGACTTGTCATAACGTGTCGTATTTGTCACTACTGTCGATCACCGAACCGTAGCCTGAATGATACGTTTATGGGCGGATCGAATTGCCTTCGTAAAGATTGTATATTATGTATATATATTGCTGCTTGACGTTGCTCGCTCTCTTTCGTCTCACGAGGTCTGCGAACACACGTTCTGAGACATTGAGACCCAGTCGGCCAACTGATATAGTTTGAAATAAACCAGACTTTTTTGGAAATCGAACCTCGTGTCTGTCGTGTCACTAGTGTATATGGTTATTGTGCCTTAGTTTCCATATGTGGTCTTTATGGCCTAGCACTGTGACTTTAGATATTCACCAACACATAGATAAGAAGTATATCAGCTTGAATAAAGCATTGCCCAATTTGGCTACCGATGAGAAATTCGTTTTAGAACTACTAACCAACAACACTAGTATAGTCATAAAAGAAGCTGAAAAGGGTGGCAGTGTGGTGGTACTTAACAGCTAAGATTACATCAACATGGGTCTACACCAGCTTCAATCACCGGGATACTATAAAAAAAAACTACATCAAACCCTACCAGACAAGTAGCTCAAGACTTACAGAAGATAATACTCAAGTGGCTTGGTAGAGGGCTTCTTACCGATGACAAAAAACCTTTTATCAGTGTAAAAGAGCCAACCATATTGACTATATATTTTGTTCCCAAAGATCCACAAGGAATACAGGATGTCACCTGAAGTACACCCAAATATATTGATAGTGCTATTAAAGGACAGGTTTTGGAATTACCATCATATATAAGGGACAGTACTCAAGTACTGCAGTGCTTGCAAGGAATTGAGTGGCTGCCAGGATACTTACTGGCTACACTCGATGTTAAGGGGCTATATACCTCTAAAGATCATGAATGTGCAATCAATGCAATAGACTACACTTACAAGGAATGTTCTGCATTTTATGCAATACACATCAAATGGATAGAATATTTCTTGAGGTTTACACTCAACCATAATGTTTTCTTGTTTAATGATATTTAGAATCTACAGACGAAAGGGGTGGCAATGGGGGCAAAATATGCCCCTTTCCATGCAAATCTTTTCATGGGACATTTTGAAAATACATATGAACTCTACAATAATGACTTTACTAGCAATGCCATCATATGGAGGAGATACATAGATGATATCATTATTGTATGGAATGATACCAGACAGACATTCGAAGAATATGTCAGGTATCTGAACACCAACAAGTCTGGCATAGAACTAACTGAACATATTGACGACACAGCCCTAGATTTCTTAGACCTACATATATACATTGCAAGTAGTAAACTAGAAACTAGGGGCCTCATCACGAGTTGGACGGTATTCCGGTGTATTTTCCATTGAGCAGTATTTGCGCTAACGCCACAATGTCTGGCGGGTACAACGCCAGATCATGAGTCGGCGTGCACGTGCACATGGCCAGTGGAAAAAGTGGCGATGAACCCATAAATCCAGTGCACATTGCACTACCGCTGAGCAGTGGTACTAGTAGCACGCGCTATTAGCGCTGCGGGAAATGCCTGATCGCCGGAATGGGAAATAAAGTGGTGGCCATCTTGGAACTCACAATCCGCTGAAAATCGCAGTCCCCGTAAGCCATCCACTCCTCCAAAGCTTGGAAAATGTCACAGGAAGGTACTAGGGGCAAGTCAGCCTTGGACAGGGTGCGAAAACACAAGTTCACAGACCAGGAGCTTGCCATGCTTGTTGCGGAGGGTTTGGGACATGATGAATTGCTATATGGCCCCCAGCAGCGCAAACAAGTGCACAGCAGCGAGCACAGATCTGGAGAAAAGTGAGCCAGAAGGTGTCAGCGGTGGGCCATGTGCCCAGGGATGGGGAGGATTGCTGCAAGCAGCTGAATGACTTGCAGGTCTGTGTCCATGGTCTCCTGGCCCAGCACAGGAGTGAGAGCATAGGAACTGGAGGAGAGCCAGCACCACCACCACCAGAGTTGACACCCTGGGAGGAGCAGATGACCACCCTAATTGACATGGGCACAATTGAGGGAGTCGGCGGAGCAGAGGCAGGCACCGGTACCCAGCAGGCTGCAGATGAGTACACCACCCCGTGAAAACTGCATAATCATGTTAGGCACACCACTCCAATCCAATTATGTGTTTGCAATGTGTGTGATGCACCGCAGCCACACATTAGTGCCCCCCTCATACCACTGTACTCTAGTGTCCCCTGGTACCCTAATTACCAAAAATGTATCAACCTAAGCCCCAAGGGAAAGGCATTCATGGGCATGGCACAGCAACGTGATGTGTGGATCTGTATCAAAGCCCCCTACCCCCCGGCCCAGAGATATGGGAGTTGTGCATTCACAACAGACATCTGAAGATGTCACACCAACATGTCCAAGCAGTGTCCCTCCCTTGTAGCACGTTCCACCAATCACAACAGGGGGACAGAGTAATATGCAAACGGCAAGCATGATGAAAACGGTGCCCTAACCCACTGTAAGGCATGAAATGCATGATACAAATGTAAGCTGTCCTCAACTCATACAGCACCCTATGTAACCCACAGGCATGCAGCGATAATCGCAGGGCAATGATGATGATGAAGAAGCATCCACATCCAGCCGCAGGTCCCGACGTGCATCAATCAGCACCACCACCCCCCGCACAGGGACCGGCATGACAAGGAAAGACACAGGACACATCCTAGGTAACCCCACCGGATCCCACTTAGACAGGCGCAATGTCCACAAGGCCGCAGGGCGTCACCACCACAAATGCCGGGAGCCACCACAGGCATTCAGGATGTGCGAGGAGCCACCAGTGGGTCTAACTTGGATGAGGGCCACACAACCACTGCATTACAACACACTGCACTGGTGTCCTCACTCAGCCACAGTGCCACACATGAGATGGGTACACCCTAAGGGAACCCAGAGCAGGTGTCAGTGGAAGCACACACTCCCATTGTGCCTGTGCGTGTACTTTGTGCCTGCACACCCATGCCGGATGTGGACACACCTTCCTATGGTTCCTCTGAAGGCACTTCATCCAACCGCAGCAATCCCATCATAGATGCCGCCATGTCCCCCAACAGCTCCCCTGCCGCCCCGTGCAGACATGTCAGTCCAATTAATAGCACACCTGACAGACTCATCGCCACGGTACCTGCTGTGATGGGGCCGCTGGATGTGATGGAGGCTCAACAGCTGAGAATTGAGGCCTTGTCTATTCAGCACAACCACCAGATCAAGGTAATAAACCGTGCCATACGCAATGCTGCCAAGACCATGGCACGTGATAATGCACTCACACGTATAGTGGTGGAGGGCTGTACAGCGGCACTGACAGGATTTGCAAAAAGGGTACGTGAGCTGTGTGAGTGCCAATCTGCGCATGCTGAGCAGATGCGGGAGGCAAACAATCTGCTCTGCCAGGAGCTGCAGTTCGCAGGAGCTATTCCATTTACCTCTACAACACCCACATAGGGATCCCTGGAGGCAATCTCCCACACCACTCACCAGAGAGACCCAGCTGTGGGAAGTGCCCACGACCATCCTAGATGGCCATAGCACAGTTGTGCCGGGCCCTGGGCACATGGACGCACTTGCACTGTTTTTGGGGAGTTCCCAGGGAGAATGGGGATTGTGTGCTGAGTATTTCACCTGGGGGAGGGGCGATTGTCTACTGCAGAGTTCACAGGGGGGAAGGGGGATTGGGTCCTGGGGAGTTCACAGGGCGCAGGGGGGATTGTTCAACTAAAAATAAATCCCATTCATTATGCATACAAAGCATGGAGGATTGTGTTAAAGTGCTCTTTATTTTACAAGTCATATGTGTTACATGTACTCATCCACCAGATCAAAAATAATTGTCAATCAGGACCTGTCTGGCCAACCTCCCCTCCCTCACCCTATCCCTGTGTGGATGTGCCCCGGCTTCGAGCACATTTTCATCATCACCCCCATTCCAGGTGGCTGGCCATCAGCATCGGAGGGCAGTGGCACATGCCTGCGACAGCAAATGTTGTGCAGCATAGCACAGGTTAAGTACGATTTTGCCAACTTTCTCTGGTGCATACATCAATGCCCCTCATGTACGGTCTAGGCACCGGAAGCGTTCCTTCAGCAATCCAAATGCCATTTCCACACAGATGCGTGTACCTCCATGGGCAATGTTGTATACCAGCTCACCTGGAGTGTGTGGATTATGCACAGTGGGCATGAGCCATGTGTACTGTGGGTAACCTGAATCACCTACAGTGGAGAGAATGCAGACATTAGGACAAGGTTGGTTCAGTGGGTGTACAAGGCGCAGAAATTAGTGAAATTGGCAGCAGAATGAAGTATGTGTTGAAAAGGTCCATGCTATCTCAGTGCAATGTTGTCATACATCCTTCACCTTCCAGGACATGCATGGGCTGAGGTTTACATGCAGCAGTGTATCAATTAACATGTTCATGCTTATGTGTTTCACACTTATGTAGTACAAGTACACTACTTTTCATATACCTACTTTCATTGTGGTGTGTGCTGTTTAAGGTGCAGTGTTCAATCAATGGAGTACTTACTGCATGCACCACCCCTGTGTCTAAATGCCACAGTACTCTGTCCCTTATTTCTGGATGACGGTACCCTTATATCTGCATGTTCAGGTGACATTTTGTTAGGCCATGTGTTGTGGCATTCACTATGTCTGGTGTTGCGTTTTATTACTTGGCACAATCATGTACATTTGGCCAGGCATGTGATTGGCCAATCAGGGGTCACTGTCTCAGGGATGATCATTGTCGTGACTCCAACTAATTGTCCATGGTGGTTTTGTGGATGTGCCTAAATTAGGACTCTATTGGTATAACTGTCATATCTCTTCTGTGTCAGGATGATGAGCCGCAATGCAACACACACAGGATGCTTTGTGGTGGTTGGGTTTCCATATGTGACTATGCTTTCACAAGTGTGTGCCATTCAGACTGGTGTGTTCTGCTGTGTGGAACGTGTGCAAGAGTTCTCGTGCGAAGCACATGCATGGAAATGGTGCTGTGCTAGTGCTGCCTGCGTCTCCTACTGGCATGCAGGAATTCCTGTGTGTATGCCTCCCCAACAGGTGCAATTTGGCATGCATTTCAGTATACATTTGTACTCACCCAACATCCATGTGTTTTGGCCTCGTTGCCTCTCCATTTAGGCTGGCAGGGTACTGTTGCGCAGGACCATGGAGTCGTGGGAGGATCCTGGGTAGTGGGCGCAGCAGTGGGTGAAGGTTAGGTCAGGGCTACATGTCCTCTGCACGTTCATGGAATGGTAATTTTTACGGTTCCTGTATGCTGCTTCATGTTCCCGGGGTGCTACTAGTGCTACATGTGTGCAGTCTAGGGCTGCTATGACGTTGGGGACTTGGGTAATCGATGGAACTGTGCCTTGAGCTGGTTGACCTGTACCTGTGTGGCTGACAATGCAATGTGCTTATTGACATGGAACAGCAGTGCATCCAGCACCTGTCCCAACACGGCACTAAAGGTGGACTGGGCCATGCCATGCATCATAACAATGGTGTGTAGGAAGCTGCCAGTCCCGAGGTACTGTAGAACGGACACAAGCTTCACAAGTGGGGGCACAGCAGTGCTCGTGGCTATACGGCTGCCTATATCATCCTGGATTGTGTCCAGCAACTGGGTGATGGTTGCCCTGTCCAGCCTGTACTCACTCACCAGCTGCGCATCAGTTAGGGCCCACGGTGTTGGCCAGACCCTGGGGATGGCTGGATGCCTTACTGGTGCTGGTCTCTTCCTCCTCCACCTCCTCCTCATCCCCATCACCCCCTGTGCTCACAGGGCCCTGTGCTGGTTGGCAGGCATCTGTAGCTCCAGGTGCAACAAGTACATGTCCACATCAAGGCTCCCAGCTCCAAATAGCAACATGGTGTTGGGAAGGGTGTGTTGTGCATGAGTGTGTCTTTTGTGGGCCTCTGGTGTGCATTGTTTTCACCTGGGCCCTTATTGCTGTCTCCTCCCTGCTCCTGATGGTGAAATGGTATTGGGAAGGGTGAGTTGTGCATGGGTGGGTCTTCTGTAGGCCTCTGGTGTGCATTGTTTTCACCTGGGCCCTTCCTTTTCCTCCAGCAGTTGCCCAGGGGTATTTTTGGTGGTTTTCCGTCGGTTTTATGGTGCTAAGAGCGCCATCGCTGGACTTGTGATGGCTCTGTAATAGCGCGTTTGGGTGTCGGCACTATAACAGCCGGCGCTATTACAGCCGGCTGTACTACCGCCAGCTGTAATAGCACCGGCGGAATTTATAGTGGTGATCCGGCAGAACGGTATTGGCAGCGCTGATACCATTTCCACTGGATTTAAGGGTTAACGCCAAACTCGTGATGACCCCCTACAACATTGTGAAAGGTAACAGAAGTCAGTTCTACACTATTTGTAAGCAGCTGCCACACGATCATGCATTCAACGTGCTCACTACAAGATCAACTGTATGGACTGGGCTACAATGATGGAACCTGTAGCCAAAGTGAGACCAAAAAGGAAACCTAATATTGATGTTATTACGAAGTATTCTAAGGATACTCAGACATTATCCAGTATTGTACAAAGACACTGGTACATTTTGCAGATGGATAATGATTTGAAGCAATTTATTGAGAATAAACCGAAGTTCACCTACACTAGAGCTTCAATGATCCAGAATAAATTGAGCCCATTGTTCTTAAAAACAACCAGAGAGCAAGCAGCAAGTGGTAGTGACTGGTTCAGAACAACACAGGGTTTTCACAAATGTGGTACCTGTAGTATGTGCAGATATGCACATCCAGAATATGACAGATTTGTGTGTAAAGCAGGAACTGAAATAATGATTAAAGATTTTATCAACTGTACCTCTGGCCAATCATTCGCAGGAGAACCACCAGATGGAAGAAAAGAGAAACATGAGATTCATTACAGAAATCCAAGTGTGGAAAACGTGGTGGGGATCGGAGACTGTTTCTTAGAAAAAATTGAAGCAAGATGCATTTGCAGATTAGGGAGTACCACTGATTTAGCCCTGATTTTATTCATATTATTGATGTGTTTGACTTGTTATTGTGATTGTGTGTCTCTACATTGTTTAAACGTGTGATCTGGAAACTACTTTCGGTTCTCCTTCTATTGTACGTTTGTCCTTAATAGTCCTCTTTTAGCTTCTTGAGTGGGCAGTTTCTTGCCTCACTCCGAGTTGCTCCCGGCATTAATGTGCCAAGGAACTCGCCTGCGCTGACAGTGAAGGTGAGGTCCTCCCCCTGGGATCAACAGTTTAAAGCCTCTCTGTTGAAACTCCTGACGGTTTAATACTGTTTTAATTGTGCTACCTACTGTTTTATCCCTGATTTTATTCATATTATTGACGTGTTTGACTTTTTATTGTGATTGTGTGTCTACATTGTTTAAATGTGTTACCTGGAAACTACTTTCAATTCTCCTTCTATTGGACGGTCGTCCTAAATAGTCCTCTTTTAGCTACTTGAGTGGGCAGTTCCTTGCCTCACTCTGAGTTTCTCCCGGCATTAACGTGCCAAGGAACTTGCATGCCATCAGCACACTGAAGCCGTGCTTAAGCCAAGACCGTCTGTGCCCCCCCGGGCATTGGAAGTGCTGGAGGGACACCATGCTGTAGGTATGCCTCTCCGTACTTGGGAGCGTTCTATGCTACTCTCACTGGCTCCTGCAGACACCAGACTGCCTTTGGGATTTGCTATGCCCCCTGTCACTTCTGACACTTCTAAGCAACAGACTCAATTAAATTGCAGCCTATTGAATGTGCGCTCCTTGGTTGCGCACTCCATGTACTGCCACAATGTCCTATCATCGAATGAATTTGAGGTCCTATGTGGCTCAGAGACTCTTCCAGTCTGGCCTTTGTTCAGGCCTCCCCCATAACAACACTATAGCTCATCTAGATTGTGAATCCTCCCATACTGGTGGTGGTGTGACCTTGATCTACAAATCCAAATACAAGGTATTGTGCACCACTCCTAATCACTCCCTTAAAAAGGAGTGCCTCTTGCTGCGTCTTACAGTATCTCCTAATGATACTCTTTCTGTTCTTTTGGTATACTGGCTGCCTGGCATAGACGGTGGCTTTTGCACTGGGTTCCCTACATTGGTACTCAAACTTTTGATCCTATATCCTGAGTTGATTGTTATTGGTGATTTTAATCTGCCCCAGACTTCTCCCCCGGTAGGACAAGTGGCAAATTTTATGGCCACTGTGTTAGACGTAGGGCTACCTCAGAGGGCTACACACCCCACTCATGTACATGGAAATGTCCTAGATTTGATCTTTGGTCCAATCAGTCTCATAAACATCTGCCCCCCAGCACTGTGGCTTGGTCAGACCATTTTCTTGTCCTCTTCTCATGTGTTAATAAGACTCCTCCATCACCTTGTCCTAAACCAGCTACCGTTAAACGTAGCTGGCGGGGGTTAGCAATCATGAGCTTGCTATCTCCTTGTTAGATCACTGCGGACAAGTTGACAAGTGTTCTTTGCTCCTTTCAGAAGAGGCATGTATAGCCACGGCTGACTTACCTATGAAACTATCGAAACAAAGGTGCCGCCCCTCCGAACCTTGGTTTACCGTGGAACTTCGAGCTCTTAAACTCTAGTGTAGACAAACCGAGAGGAAATGGCGTGCCAAGTACTCACGCGGAGCAAATATTTGCTTTTGTAGTACTGTTGGCACATACCATACAGCTATCACTAATGCTAAGAAAGCCTACTTTAGCCACACGGTGGATGAGGCACTTAATAAACCCAAGGCACTATTTGATCTATTTCAAGCTCTCCTCAACCCCTATATTGAGTCGTCCCTCGGTGCGGCCCTCCCAGGCATTATCTGACTCCCTGTCTTTGTTTTTTGTGGACAAAATATCGACTATCAGAAATACTATAAATGAGGAGGTGTATTGCTCTCCCTCGAAAAGTGCACGGAACAACCATAAATCACCAATGCAATTATAGAGCAAATACTTTGAACCATAAACAGACAGACACAATAACTCACAACCACGCACTCTTAGAAGATAATCAGCTCTTTACGGCTATTTATTTAAAGCTTACACGTACCTAGAAATAAGTCATAAAAATAACAAGGACATAGATCACAAAAGAAGTAAAGAAGTCAAAAAGAAATACATCACCTTGAGCGTAACAGAATTCCTCATCTCGGCCAGAAGCGGCTGGAAGACCCCGGGAACAGCTAGGCCAAGAGCACCACAGCTCACAGGAAGGCCGGACGTAAGCATCCTTCTCTGGCTGAAGTCTCACCTGACCACCTCCGGGCTTCCGCATATATACACACTCCACAAAGGGGGAGTTAATTCTCGAACATTCTGGAAATTGCACTTGCGCAGTTGAGGAACAGCAGTCGGTTGCCACATGGGTCAATCGAGAGCTCCCCCCAAGAAGCGCAGGGCCTCCCTTCTCTAAAAACGCGCTCCACGGAGAACAGTAGTAAGCCATAACAACGTTAGCTTTCCCAGCAGAAATGGCCTTGACCGCATACCAGGTTTGGAAAAGCATGTTTGTCTCAGCACTGTGAATCTAACACTGAGCAAAATGTGTGCAGCGTTTCACTGCAGTATGAAGTAAATATCCAACATGGCTCCGAGCGCTCCCAGAATGCATTGCACACTCGCGCCATTTTGGATCAAGCATAAATCAAGCATAACAGGAGGCTAGGACCCATACCTCCAATAGGATCTTTGTTGAACCCTCCCACTGCTACTGCTTCTTGGTCCACCTTCCCTGTTTTCTCCCATTCTGAGATTCTTCTAGCTATTCAGCACTTAAAATCTGCTTGCCCTGCAGATGCCATACCTCTGGCTCTCATGAAGGAAACCTCAGGCGACCTGATCGCCCATATCATGTGTGCCGTAAATATTTGCTTTTCCAGTGGAGTGATTCCTCCCTCACTCAAACATGCTTTGGTTATTCCTTTGCTGAAGAAACCTTCATCGGACCCTGAGGTAATCGCCAACTACCCGCCTATATCTTTATTGTCATTTCTTATGAAGGTCTTGGAAGCTTTGGTATCTCCTCTCCTATCTAACTTTCTGGAATCCTCCCAATACTTTGGCGAGTTTCAATCTGGCTTTCACCCAGGAAGAGGCACGGAATCTGTTCTGAACTCTGTATTTGATGACCATACCTGTTTGGTTGATCAGGATGGTGTCGGAGCCGTCCTGTTATTAGAGCTGTTGGTGGCTTTCGACATTGTTGATCACTCTACTCTGATCTCCTGGCTATCTGCTGCCGGCCTGTCTGGCCAAGTGCTCAATTGGTTTTCCGCCTTCCTGGCCGATCACTCCCAATCGGTACCTCTTCCCCCTTTCTGCTCAGCCCCTCCTTCTATTTTATGTGGGGTCCCTCAGGGCTCTGCAATGTCCCCTATGCTGTTTAATGTGTACATTAGACTCCTGCTGGTTCTCCTTCAGTCCCATGGGTTCTGCTTTTACTTGTATGGGGACGATACCTAGATCCTGGTGCATCTGTACCTATCACAGTCTGACACTGCAGCCTGTTTAAGGAAATGCCTAGAGGAGCTAGGAGGCTGGATGACCCCAAAGTGGCTCAAGCATAACGTCAGCAAGACTAAGGTCCTGGTTGTGGGAACTACCTGCCGCCGCCTGTTTTGGACAAATGATTTCTGGCCCTCTTCATTGAGCCCTCTTCTTACCCCTGTCCTGTCAGTAAGAAACTTGGGCATAAGAATCTCTGCCTCCCTGTCTATGGACCAACAGGTGGCAGCAGTCCATAAGACTGCCCACTTTAAACTTCGGGTTCTAAGGAAGGTTATACCTTACATCTCTACTGCTTCCCAGGCGCCTATGGTGGCTGCCTTAATCTTGAGTGGATTTGACTATTGTAACTGGCTCTATTTAGGACAGCCCCTGTACCTACTCAGGTGGGTGCAGCTTCTCCAGAATACTGCAGCAAGAGCTGTTCTTCGCACACCATTTGGCACACACATGTCCCCTATGTTGAGAAAACTCCATTGGCTTCCCGTGGCAGCTTGGATTATATTTAAATCCATGTGTATGGTTCATCGAGCCTACTACGACAGAGGAGCAGAGTATTTGCAAGCAATTTGTGTGCAATATGTCCCGGTTCGCTCCCTTCGTTCCCACTCTGCCCACTTGATAGTTGTCCCCTGGTTTAAGCGCACCCGTACTGGGGGGTTGTGCCTTCTCCGTTGTGGCAGCTAGGGCCTGGAATGAGCTCCCCATTGATCTACGGAGGGTTGCCGAACACCTTGCCTTTCGGCGTAAAAAAAAACTGACCTGCCTTCAGACCTCCCTTCTCCAACGACCCAGAAACCCTGGCGCAAAATTACAACAATGCCATATCGACAGCAATCAACTCCATTGCTCCCCTCAAACCTCGGAAATCCAAACCCTCAAGCCACACCAACACCTGGTTCACCCCAGACCTCCTCAAACTCCGGACGGACAAACGCTCCGCCCTTGCACGCTGGCAAACCTCCCAAGTTGGCAAAGACAAACATGACTTCAAAACCCGCTCCAAGGAGTATAAAAATGCCATCATCCAAGCCAAAGCCAAATCATTCGAAGCCCGAATTACCGAAGCAAAATCCAACACGAAGGAAATGTTCACCATATTCAGGGAACTTTAAACCCCTACACCCGCACCTCAAAACTTCACTAAAGATAAGGCCTTGTGCGATGGCATTCAAACAGCCATGCGTAACAAACTGGACCTGCTTCAAGGCAAAATTATGAACTCCAGACTCACTCTCCCTTGCCCCCCCACTCCTGCCCCCCCTCACACCTCAGATGCCTCCCCCACCTTCTCCTTCAGAAGCATCCAGGAGAAAGACATCATTAACTTAATGAAAAGCATCAAAACCTCCAACTGCAAAGGAGACCTCTGCCCCGCCACCATTATCAAAGACTGCGCCGAGTCCCTCGCCCCATTTCTCACAGCCTTTGTCAACGCCTCCTTCACCTCAGGGAAAGTACCTTCATCACTCAAGGAAGCATGGGTCAGGCCTCTCATAAAAAAAACCACACTCTACCCCACCTCACACAAAAACTATAGGCCCATCACCACTGTCCCCTTCCTTCTGAAAATTCTAGACAAAGCAGCTTACCTGCAAGTCCAACAATTTCTCAAAGAGAATAAACTCCTAGGTCTGAGACAATCCGGTTTCCGCCCAAAACACGGATCTGAGACCGCCCTACTTGACCTTAAAAATCAGATGGATGATGCAAGAGACCTAGGCAAACCGATCCTGATCCTTCTCCTTCTCCTCGATCTCTCCGTCACAATCGACCTTGTTGATCACGACGTCCTATGCCACCACCTGACCTCCACTGCAAACTTCTCAGCCCATGCTAGTGCCTGGATTACCTCATTCCTACAAGGAAGAACCATGCAGGTTTTCTATGATCTAGCTACTGCTTCACCCACCATCATACTATGTGGGGTACCACAAGGCTCTTTCCTCTCTCCCACCCTCTACAATTTATTCACTCGCCCCCTCTTCCTCATCCTTGACGCCATGGGGATCTCCTACACTAATTACGCGGACGACACGCAGATCCTCCTCACTCTGACAGGCGACTATGACACTGACTCCAAGACCCTTAACATCATCTACAACACCATCCAAACTTGGATGGCTGCTAACAGCCTCTGTCTCAACTCAGACAAAACCGAACTCCTGCTTGTTGGCTCCCCCGACACTCTCAAAAAACTTGATTACCAGTTTAGCCACTTCATCATTGACTCCATCAAAATTTCAGTGTCCGAGTCAGTAAAAACCTTAGGTGTCTACCTGGATTCAAGTCTGTCCATGACCAGACAAGTGAATGCCATTGCCTCCTCAGCTGCCTACCATGCCAAACTCCTCAACGCAGTCAGACCCTACCTCTCCAATGACACCTGCACAAATATAGCAAGAGCTATCACTGGATCACGGTTGGACTACTGCAACGTTCTCTTCCTAGGGAACTCCACAAAAAATCTTGAGAAACTGCAAGTTATTCAAAACAATGCCTTACATGCAACACAAGGCATTTCCAAAAGAGATCACATTTCTACTGCCAGAAGAGCCTCCCACTGACTCCCCATAAAAGAGAGGATCATCTTCAAAGCCCTGACCCTCACCCACAAATGCATTCACCTCACCGCACCAGCATACCTATCACAAAGGACCCACCCTGCCTCATCCTCAAGACCAACTAGGACCCCCCATGCCAACCTACTCACTGTACCCATGGTAAAAAGAGCAAGAGCAGGTGGTGCCAGCTTTCCCTACCTAGCTGCCCTGCACTGGAATTTTTTCCCCACTGCCTTGCGAGCTGAACCATCACTCACCGCCTTCCACAAAACCTTGAAAACCACCTTATTCACCTGATCACCATACACCTGTCATGACGTCCATGGATATGTTAACTATGTTCATCTAATGTATAACTTGTATTTCATCTCTGCGCTCCAATGTTGTAACTTATGCATAATGTAACTAAGCTTGCTGCAACTAACAGCGCCACAATGCCCCTGGGCTGTCTGTGCGCAATATAAATGTAAAAAATAAAAATAAATAAAAACTTTGCTATTTTATAACACACTCTCCTGCTGGTACTAAACGGTCCTGGTTTCTCCCACGCCATAATGCTTTCGGGCGTGCGTGCGCTCTATAAATTCTGTTAACATAACATAGATGCCTTGAACACCAAACATGAAATGAATGTGTTTCTATGACTATTAGCAATATCTGTATTATAAGGATTTTCTGTGTGAATATGCAATATGTTTATAGAGTTCTCATGTGTGCCAAATGCAACTTCTGCAATAAAAGGTCAACACGTGACTGACCATATTATTAGGTTTAACAGTGTCAATTCCTACATGCAAGGGGATTTTGGTGGCACACACAAACAACAGTCTGATGTATAGATGCTGCATACTTATGTATCAAAGGTAATGTCTATTGTGTGTATAGCATTTGCTAACCAGATCATTGAGTTTGCATATGGTTCTCTTTTGTTTAAGTAAGCAAGATAGGGGTCAGATTTTGCCATACTCTGCAAGCAAGAAACATATGTGTCAAAACATATTTTTGTTTGAAGGAGGTAAACAAATACTTGTTAAACATGTGAACTTCAAATCATTTTGTCTCACAGAAGGACAATGCAACATACTGATTTAAATAATGTTTTTGTAATATTTCCACTCCTAATAAGGAGCTGCAGGATTGTAATGCAGGCTAAAGAAGCACCTAGAGTCTCAACCCATGCCAACTGTCAAAGGTGACCTTTCACCATACGTGGAATACCAATATTTACTAATATGTTTTACAATTGGATGAACACCGAATGTAACAAATTCATTCATTTCGTTGAAGAGCCAGGCCATTACATCCATTTCAATGGATGCTCAAAGAGCCCATTTGCAGAAAATCGTGTAACGGCCGCAATATAATGGTTTTGCTATTGTTTATCAACGGGCGCAAGTGATGTCACACGCTATGCAAGCTTGACATCATCCATACGCATATAAACAAGCAAAAAACAAGATGGCGCCCGCGATAGATTACATGCGGGATGCCGAACTTGGTAGATGACTCCTTACAGGACATCCTTGAACTTTAAAGGTAAGCTTGTAATGGGGCGATGGAGTGGTGGCACAAACTCATATATATATATATATCATATAATGAAATAACCATAGATTGTCAACATACTTAATAACACATTTGGAAGTATCACTCTATATAACATTATCAGATGACAAAATGAACTGTGGATATGTTGAATCTGATGAAACATTAAGAATAAATATAAGGGCAACACAATGCACAGGGATGGAAGTGCAGTATCAATGATGATGAGAGACAGTATAGACAATCCACACATTGATTTTGCATACCCAACACTTGCCACATAACACATGTGAGTGGGAGCCAACTAATAAGGTTAGATGGCAAAAACACTATTTGGGATATGTTGTACTAACAGTCACATCAGATTCTAATCAGTACTTAGGGTAAATCATAATGTTTAAATCCACTGGGCAGAATCATTGATAGTTAAAATAGACAAACGATTTTGATTTCTAGTTGAATTTATACAATATGGAGAATAGACTACAATTTACATCTCAGAACCACAGAACAAGATTCAAATCTATATGGGGTAAGTGAACATCTGTGTCCATTGAGAACTCAGGTAAATGAATGGAAAGAGTCGCTATGGCAACATGAGTAATCAAAAAATGTGATGTGTTTTCAGAGCTTCAAGAATGTTATATGGCCAGCTAAAGGCCCTAACTTTATGAAATAATATGTGAACACTGTGGTGAGTGATCAACCAATCAAATGCTATTGTTGCTAAGTGACACGGGACATAACACAGCACTACAATTAGAGAGCACTGTGGAGAGTGCCTCACTAGATTGATATCAATCACACTAACCACGACCACGTAGTTTTTGCACAAAAAGTCAAACCTATCATGGAATTACGCAGCTTACACTTGCACATGCATGGGTGCTAAACAGTTATAGCTCGGATAAGGCAAATATGATTTTTGGATCTATGGGCTGTGGATTGTGGTTGCTTCACTAAGCCTATGGATAGGGTTTTTTATAGGTTGTAAGTAATTACAAGAGGTGTATGTGGTTAAGGTTAATGGAAATAGTAATTTACCAAAAACAGTTTCAACTAACCGGATTGCAATAATTTTCTCTTTTTCATTTGTTTGTCTTTGTCATGTCTTCCTCTCTCTTTTTCTCACAATATCTAAAGAAAAAGTATACATAGTGTCATAAAGACTGTTAAGCTTTGAGAAAATTGTTTATTGGTTATTGTAAGACTGTAAAGTTTAATGCTATGTTTCAGCATTGCGAAAGGTCACAGGTCGAAATATGTGTCAAAGTACAGGAGATCATTTTCTGGAGTTACCTGTATTTATGATTGGCTGCTACAGGAGAGCATATTTTGGAGTTAACTTATGAATTAACATTTTATTTAATGTATACCAATACAATATTTTTGAAAAACTTATTGGAGTCATTCTATTTTTGGAAGTATAATGGTCAGTGCAGAAGTCTATTTTTTTTTTTTTTTACAATATCCCTATGTTTTAGGTCGAAGGTAAGGCCTAAATTAACTAACACTGCGGCTTTCCAACAAAACAGCTAATTTGGTACAAATATGAGTCCAAGCACATTTAAGACCGGATTTACCCTAACCCATACTCTTATTTGTCTATGGTCCCTTGTAAAGTGCGAATGCTCAAGGCATCAATGCGCTGCTACAGATTCGGAGTGGGATGCACCATGGTTGAAAAGATGTTACGGAAATGGGAAGGTTTTCAGTTCCTTGTTAAAGGTTATGATGCTGCAACTGCTCCACAAGTTCAGTGGTAAAGCATTCCAATGCTTGACTGCCAGAACTAGGATGGATCTCCCCAAAGCGCTCAAACATTTAAAATGTTTTTCCACCAGAAGAGAGGGATGCAATGAGTGTAAATTGCAAGAGGGAGAGTACTGCTGCAATTTGCTAGCGAGATAACTTGGCCCAGTGTTTTGCAGGACGTTGAAGACTATTGTAAGTTATTTGATCCGAATTCTGTTCAGAAATAGGTAACCAATGAAGTTATTTCAGTTCAGGGACATGTGCGGGCTTGAAGGCAATCCAATGACTATGCATGGTGTTGTGTTTTGAATCATTTGACATTTATTTACAACTTTGGAGCACAATCTTCTGATATATATTGTCTGATTTGTCATTATCTTGGAGTCAATCAAGTAGTTGTTTAAGGTAGATGTTAAAGAAAAGAGGATCTAGACATGCTCCTTGTGGAACTCCGTAATCAAGTTGATATGTTTTGGATCAGACACAGGTTGTGTGGTCAGTTTGAAATTAAGAGAGCCATCGTAGAGCCCATTCAGACATATTTGTAATAGCTATTTCAGGACAGGGGACATGTGCAAGCTGAAAGGCAATCCAATGACTGCGTGTGGCAGTCTGTTTTGAATCATTTGACATTTATTTAGAACTTTGGGTGTACAGAGCAATAAAGAATTGCCGTAGTCCAGTCATGAATTTATGATTGCCCGGGCAATACTGGTAGCGTGATCTTCTGCTATATATTGTCTGATTTGTCCTTAACTTGGAGCCAATCAAGTAGTCGTTTAAGGTAGATGTTAAAGAAAAGAGGAGATAGACATGCTCCCTGTGGAACTCTGTAATCAAGTTCATATGTTTTGGATCAGACACAGGACATGCAGTCAATTAGAAATTGCGAGAGCCATCATAGAGCCCCTCAGACATATTTGTAAGAGATTTTAACCATGACAGCAGAATAGTGTGGTCCAAGGTGTCAAATTCTGCTGATAAATCAAGTAACAGCAAAAGTACGGATGAACCTCAGTCCATGATAAGTAGGCGGCGACCCTTCACCTGGAGCACCATTTCTGTGCTATGGCCAGGTCTGAAACTAGACTGGAAATCATTTAACGATTCGTTTTTCTCCAGAGGTTCTAAGAGAAGGATGGAAACAATTGTATCCATGGTTTTAAGACGGATGGGACAGTTGGAAATAGGTCTTTAATTTCCTACTTCTAATGGGTCTAAAGATTTCTATTTAAGAAGCGGGGTGATCCAAGAGTTTTTTAGATCTTTAGGAATGACTCCTTCAGATATGGATCTGTTGATAAGGTGCGTGATGAAAGAGGTGACAATAGGGCAGCACAGTTTAAGGATATTAGACGGACATGGGTCAGCAGGACAAGTGCTCGTGTTTATGGAGGTGATGACTGCTGACACCTGTTCAATGGTGACCGGTTTCAAAATTAATATGACAATTGGACCCTTATCTAGACGTTTAATGTAGGAGGCATTGCCCATAGTTAATGTGGCAGTACCGAGCTTCGTAGCTATAGACTTGAGCATGTTAGATGTTTTGTTGTGTAACGCAGAGGCTAAAGCCTCGCACCATTCAGGTGAATTTGGTGCCGCTTTCAAACATGCATTGAGTTTGCACAATTATTGAAATGTTTTAAATAATTTCTTTGACTTGTAAGCGGCACTATACATTTTGTACCGATAGAATTTACGCTTGGCAGCGAGAATAGCTGTTTTATATTCCTTTCGTTTAGTCGTCAAGGACAGGTTGTTTGCAGGTGATGGATCCTTCTGCCAGGCACGTTCTAGAGTTCTAATGGTGGTTTTCATTGATTTGTGGTGTGGTTCATAAAATGTATTCTTCCTATAACTTTCTTAATGAGGGGGGCTTTAACATTCATCATGGAGTGAATATTTATGAAGTAGTCTTTTGCTAGTTGATTTAGTGACTGCCCAAGGGCAATTGTGTTTATGCACTCATGTAGGTCGTCTGACAGATTTTCAGTAGTCAATAGCCAGTATTCTGTAAATAGATTTCCTGGGTGCAGAAGTTTAATATTGGATTGTTCAGAAATAAGTTGAAACAGATTCAAAATGATCTGTCTACCGCATGAGGGCTACAATCATTGGATTTGATGCTAGGTTTCTTATAGCTTTGCTACGCGTGGCGCCTATATCAATTTGATTAAAAGTAACGCAGTAAAACAATGATCATAATTCAATGGCGTTTGTGTTGCATATGTAATTAAAAGCAAGATTAAAGTCCCACATTATTATTATTTGACCTTCAGTGGCGATAATTGATAGAATAAGTTACAGCAGTTGTGAAGAAAAAGCTGACAAAGATGATGGCGACATGTGCAATATTAGACAGTGTCGCGGAGGGGAGTTAACCATATGAATTTTGATGCAGAGAGTTTCACAGCTTGGAATATTTAGACAATTTATAGCCTGTATTTTCAAAGTGGATCTATATATGAGAGCATTCCTCCTCCAATGGCCTCGAGTCTGTTTTCGTGTAGGATGTTGAACCAACTGCGGATTGCCAGATCAATGGCAGGAATTGAGTGTTCCCACAGCCAGGACTCAGTGATGGGTAAGAGGTCCAGTTTGTTCAAGTAAATAATGTCAGCGATGTCGAGAGCCTGTACCGGGAGCAACAAAACGTTCAGCAATGCACATATTAAATTATGAGTTTTGCTCTGTGTTTTATTAATGCATTGCTCTGAAACAATATTCTTTTGGGGGGGCGTGGCTTGGAGCCGCCGAGTGTGGCATGGCTGCCTTGAAGCTCCCGGTTACTATGCAACGAGTGTTAATTTCCCGGTTCCCCGCACCGTTAAGTGATATAAATCATATGGCTGGAATGAGGAAGGAAAGGAGCTAACTTTGCTTAAGGGCCATATATGTCATCACTGGCACTTAGGAGCATTTCCAAATAGAAGTTTGCGGCCCCGAAACGCAAGCAGAGAGGAAATGGCGGCTGCGACCTTCTGGAGTTCCATCGAGCCTGTATGATGGGGGAGCCACCGTCTGCAAGCAGCCTTCTGGTCCTGGCATTGAGGCAGCATGAGTCCGGAGCTCCTGGCCCTCTGATCTAGTGGCGGCTATTCCATTAGGCAGCTTTACATATTACTGCGATCCCTTGGCCGACTCTGAGGCGAGCGCTCCCTGACCCGCTCTGCTGATCCATCGTCCCCCCACCACTGCCACTTGCTCCAGGAAGCCCTCAATCCGATAACTATCTGGCACCCCTGCTGGTGATCCCGGGGTGCGGCGCTGCTTCTGCCGGAGGGAGCTATCCAAGTAGGTGGCTGTCTTCCCTCGCTCACCAGACTGCGCCTCCTGTCTGGCTCCTTTGTGTCCGGAGTTGGTGTGATTGGGGTCCCTGATCCCTGGCTGGTCTCTCTCACTGCTCTCTCAACCTCGCTGCTGCCCCGGGGCCGAGCGTTGCTCCGGAGGGGGGCCCGCTCACGCGGCACCCTCTGTGTTCTCCTGTGGGCGATGGTCTCTACCTGCTGAACCAGTCCCCGGGCCTCTTTTGCTGCTGCCATCCCATTGCGGCACTTCCCGAGTTTGAGCCCCTGGATGTCGCTGCTGACCCGCCTACCCAGACATCCTCTGCTCGCCGGACCTCGGAGGCTCCTTTGTGGGAGGGTCCCATGTTGCTCCTTCACGCTTCAGCCTTAGGCTCCTGGGTCGCTGACTCTATATTACGTTGTGCCTGATCTAAGGGGCTGCTCCGCCCGCTGCTACACTGCGATCATTCCGCTGCTGCCTCGGGGGTGTTGATCTTGGTGCTCCCTCCCTGGGTGTGCTCCGGGGGTCCCCTTGCTCTTTCTGTCTGGCCTTCTTGGGGGCTCCAGCAGTCTCCTCTCTCAAACTCACTCTCCGCACTGACATTTTTCTGGTCTTTCCTGCTGGCCAATCTCTCTGTCGCGGAACTGCCTTCTACGGAGCCCCTGCTTTCTTGCCTACTACTGGCACCCATGTGCTTCCCCCTGGGGGTCCCCGGTGCCCTGCCTTACCCTTCTACATAGAAGGGGCCCTCGCTGGACTGGGTTTCCCCCAACGTTCTCTCAATCTCCCCCCATATCGGAGGCATTTCAGTGGTCGGTTCCCCTCTTGCCTCGAAATCTGCCTCCATCTACAACTAGAGGCCCTACCCACCGGCACCCCCTGACCACTGGTGCCTGGATTCTCATGGGAGGCCCTGTCTGGCGCCAGGCACCATCTCCCCGTGGATTGAGTGGAGCTCTGTGGGTGGTTGGGTCCTCGGAGGGGGGGGGGCTTGCCAGTGTCCCCTTCTTGGCATCCAATTTCCTCACAGGCAGCTCGCTGCCATGGCAAGAAGCAACAAAACCACCAAACAAACAGACATTGCTATGCTGCTGGGGAACAACACCCTGGATAAACAGAGAAAGGCTGACTCTCCGGGAGAGCAATCGGGGGGCTCCTGCCCGGCCCACGAGTCCTCAGAATCTGAGAACCTAGCCACGAAAACGGATCTGAGAGACCGGCTTGCTGCCCTAACTAAAGAAGTTAAAAAAGGGACTGAGAATGTAACTAAAATATCGACTCCCTCGATAAGCGTGTGGGGGCGGTGGAGAATCGGACGGCGGAGGTGGAGAATGGTCTATGTGAGCAATCCTATGAATGGGAGAGAGGCCAGGAGAGACTACTGGCCCTGGAGGTGCGTTGCAAGGCACTCGAGGCAAAGCAGGAGGATGCAGAGAACAGGGAGAGAAGGAACAACATCCGCCTTAGAGGAATTCAATCATCCGTCCCCGACACAGACCTGGAGGGTTATGTTCGAGACCTGTTCCGATTAATTATCACTCTCCCGATGACTCCCCATTGGAGCTCATGGGTGTCGCGGAGGACGACGAAGTATCGGATCCAGAGGTACACTCCCAGGAACTCAATAAGAAGCACCCCGCGGTGTCCTGGACAAGAGTCAGCCGAAAATGCAGAATCCGGGGTCCTCCCTGCAAAAAGCCGGACACAGTTTGACTGTTAGCTCCTGTAGGCTGGTATCCTTAATTCCATGGGCTCTTCGCTGCCTGCCGTGTCTGATCGCAAATAACGGGCCTTTGTATGCCAAGCCCATTATTTGCACCCAGGTCCCTTAACAGGTCCCGTCCTTAACACCTGGTCAGACCAGGCTTTAAGGAAGGGACCCGCTAAGAGACCTCGTAGTTAGGCGGTAAGGGATTACCGGCACCAGTCTCCTTACCGGTGCCCGGTATCCCTTACCGCCCTACTCAGAATGAGGGCCACTGTCACTGCATCCATTTCGCTGCAGCGATTCTTGTTCCCATGGGGTCTCTCCTCGCAGCCAACATTTTCCTCTCTCCACATGGGGCAAGACGATAGTAGCACACTCAAACTCATCTCCTGGAATGTTCAGGGCCTTAATTTCCCGGGCAAGCACAGATCCGTGGGGCATAGGCTCGATCTGCTATTGGGGGACATAGTTCTACAAGAGACTCATTTATTGCAACCAGATGAAAAGCGCATTAGATTTAAGAGATTCCAAAAGGCATTCTTCGCCTCCTCTGGGGCAAAAAAAAGGGGTGTAGCTATTCTGCTGAGTGCAAAGGTCCCCCTCTCCAGTATCACTGTAAAAAGGGACCCTAATGGGAGATATCTTCTGATCAAGGAATTGCTGGTTGAACGCCCCATTACCATAGCCACCGTTTACTGTCCTAACTCTGCCCAGGATAAGTTCATTGCCGACCTCACCCAACTATCCTTGCATTCGCAGAAGCGGTCTTCTTCTTGGGTGGCTATTTTAACCTGGTCCCGGATCCTTTGATAGACAAAACACGGCCCCCAACTAAATCAGATTTCGCCCAGGCTCTGTCCTTTGCTAGGCTTCTTAGGAAGATGGGAACAGTGGACACCTGGAGACTGTTCAATGCTGGGGCGTGGGATTACACCCATTACTCACTTGCGCATAGGGGTTTCTTACGCATTGACCTATTACTTATCTCAGGTGATAGCTACCCATCCCTGGATAGTGTGGAGATTCTCACCCAGACTTTCTCGGACAATGCCCCTATATCTGCTAGCCTGATCCTCTCTGGCCACCCTCCCCCACCCCAACAGTTCTGGAAACTTACTTGATGAGGTCGTCCGAAGAGAGATTGGTGAGACGATCACCAATTACTTCGCTGAAAACATTACTCCTGACACGAAGTTTGCTGTCACCTGGAACGCAATGAAGGTGGTGGTGAGGGCGGCACTAATTAGCGCAGGGGCTGAACGGAGCCGACTATCGCATTTAGAGGGCGCAAGGTTAGAGAGAGAAGTGGCTGCCTTGGTGAAAGAACTACATTCTGACTGGTCACGGAAAACACACCGGGCCTTAATGAAAGCCAGGATTACTCTCCAAATGCACTGGGCTGACCGCTCTGCCAGATCTTTAGCCTTCACAAAACAATTCTACTATAGTAAGGGTAATAAAGCCAACCGAATACTTGCATACAAACTCAATAAAACTCACTGCAGGAATAACATCGCCCGCCTTCTCGATGCTGATGGTAGAGCTTGGTACACAGAGGCAGAGAAGCTGGCAGTACTGGTGTACCACCACAAAACCATAATAGCCGGTGCACCCACTGACCCCAGGCGCCAGCCCTCCTTTTTCCTTCCTTGCGACTCTCACCCTGTCTCTCACCTATCTACCCCCGATAACCCAATTACAGTGGTGGAAATATTGGAAGCCTTTAAATCATTAAAGCACACCACTCCGGGGCCAGATGGTCTTACCGCAAAATTTTATAAGACCTATGTGCAAAGGTACAGTCAACAGGTCCATGGCGGAATCGCTAACAGTTCTCATCCTTAAGCCGGGGAAGAATCCAGAACTAGCCTCCTCCTATAGACCAATTGCCATCATGAATAATGACGGGAAAATATTTTCAAAAATCCTAGCAACTCGATTGAAAGCCCATCTTCCTGATCTTGTCTCTTGCAATCAGACAGGGTTCATCCCTGGGAGGGGAACGCAAGATAACATCCGGCAAACCATAGATATTGTAGAAAGCACCCAAAGAAGGGGGGAGAGCATGGTGGTCCTGTCCTTAGACACGCATAAAGCTTTTGATCTGGTGGACTGGGGCTATCTCAAAGCTACTCTCGTACACCTGGGGTTTGGGCCAAACTTTATCAAATGGACCTTGGCCATTTATCAACACCCCTCTACCCAGCTTCGTGTTAATGGCGTCAGGTCTGAGTCCATCAGAATTACTAGGGGTACTAGGCAGGGCTGCCCCCTCTCGCCAGTGATCTTTGCCCTATCAATGGAGTCCTTTGCAATGCAGATCCGACGCAACCCGGGGATAAAAGGGCTCACAATTGCAAAGCACGAATATAGGATTGCGTTATATGCAGATGATGTTCTACTTACCTTAATCGCTCCCCTCTCTTCCCTTGACCCCCTGCGGGAGGAAATTGAGGAATTCGGCCAGGTCTCAGGGTTCCAGGTTAACCTGGGGAAGTTATCATCTCTAGCAATCAACCTCTCAAAAGCCCAGCAGATAGAGCTGGAGCCTCGTCTACCAATCCCCTGGGCTGGGTCGGCTATTTAATACCTTGGGGTGCAGATCCCCAGCGACGTCTCCCCTCTCTACTGATGTAATTTCCCTCATCTATGGGATGATTTTCGGAAAGACCTAGGGCAGTGGGAAAATCAAGAGATCTCCTGGTTCGGGCGAATTGCTGCCATGAAAATGAACTTGCTCCCAAGACTGCTATACCTATGCCTGTCTCTGCCGGTTATCATCCCACCAAGTGAACTCCTGGTCCTTCAGAGAAACCTATTAAAATTTGTCTGGGGTGGAAAGAAGCCTAGAATTTCAAAGAACATATCACTCCGAGCTAGGGTCTCGGGAGGGCTGGGAGTCCCGGATGTAGCTAAGTACGCGCTTGCAGCACAACTTTCCCACGCATACACCTGGACTCTGTCCTCCAAACAACCATTATGGAGACAGCTAGAGAAGGAGTGGTGCCCCTCCCCCCTATAAGGCTTACCCCACCTACCCGCTATCAAAATGCGGCCCGGCATGGGCATTCTCACTGCTACAACGGTCACCGTCAACTCCTGGAAAATGGCAGCAAGAAAATGGGGCATCAGGGATTCAAGGGGCCCACTCACTCCTGTTTGGTACAACCCGGAATCCCCAGCACAGCTTCTCGGCATGGAAGGAAGGTGGGTTAGAAAAGCTGTCAGACCTCCTAGAAAGGGGCTCCCCCATCACATTCGAAAGATGCATGGAGAAATTTGGAGTGGGGGAGGCGGAGCGATTCCATTATGCCCAACTCCGACATTGGGTTTCACATAGGTCAATCAAAGAGAGTGGGGCCACAGACCTAACTGCATTGGAACTCTCCCTGACCACAGCGTGACTCTGGGACAGGGTCTCGACTCTCTATCGCCTCCAGGATAGACACAACCTGGAGAAAAAAGACCATTATATGCTTGACTGGGAAAGGGACCTTGCCCGGGAAATTGAGGTGGTTGAGTGGGGAAGGATCTGGGATCGGTTGCACAAAAGCACACAATGTATCACCGATAGGGAAGGTGGATATAAACTATGTTACAGGTACTACATCACTCCCGGCCAACCTCATAAATCCAACCCTGAAATGTCTCCAAATTGCTGGCGTGGACGTGTGGCCGAGGGCAATCTGTTTCATCTGCTATGGACCTGTCCTAAGGCGGAAGCTTACTGGAGAGAGGTGACAAACCACATAAATGCAATTACGGGGCTCCATTTCCCATGGGATCCTGGTATCATACATTTGGGGGAGACAGGGGGTGGGGAGTTCCCAATTACTGATTGGGTCTCTCGACTTCGTACACACCTCCTACTTGCGGCGAAGGTGGCAATGGCTAGACTTTAGAAGCACGTGGACTGTCCCTCTGTCCCCCTGTGGTGGTCCAAATGTTGGGGGATCGCAGTGGTGGAAAAAGTTACTGCCATCCGCACTGGAAACCTGAACTCCTTCCTAACAACCTGGGCACCCTTTATGGAATACTCTGATCAATTCCCTGCCCTTACCCGAAGACCTCCTCTGACCCGCTGTCTTCAAGGTTGACACTTATGTTTGGCTGTGGGATTGGTGCAGTGTGCACTGCGCGATTTAACTTGTTCTCAGCTATGTCCAAGCTTCTGTATTCTCTACACTTTATAATGCGATGCAAATGTAAGTGTGTTCTTGTTCATGATCACTTTAATAAAATGTTAATTGAAAGAAAAAAAAACAATGTTCTTTTTGATGGTTATGGTTGATATATGAGATTTATTTAGAATAAGGTCGTGCTAACTTCTAAGGTTTTCTTGAGGCGTCAGGAGAGTGGTGTTTATTGGAGGAGAGGTGGTGCTAGGGAGATAAGTTAACTATTTTCAGTTTGGTTCAGGAATAAGTAAATACAGATCAATTGGGAAGATATGCAGGATGGGTAGGGTGCCAGTATGTACCAGTGAGGGTAGGGTGCTGCCGATTTTAGTGGGAGAGACAATCCATGTGAAATCAAGTTATTCTTAGTGACCCGGTATAGATATGAGATGATATTGTTCTTTCTAGCAGATTCGGCCTCTTGCTTGGCTAATAAAATATATTCATTTTAGACTGCGTACACCGTTGAGTTGCCCTCTTTGCATTCCTGATGGAATCTCATAGAAGGACACATTTTTTCCTGAAGTGCTTAAGGACACTGTGCATGAGCTTCAGTTGATGGAGAATTTGATTATTTGCCTATTCTCTTTTTTTAAGGCAGTGCCTCATTACAAGTTTGGTGGTGTATCAGCAGTAAAAAAGTTTCCACCAAACGGAATTACCGTTACTGCCACTTGGTCTGGCGGCATTACAAGTGGTGGTAGGTGATGTTAGTCCCCTTTAATTGGAGCCCATAGGACTCCATGAGGGATCCCGCTGATTTGGCTGAATTTGGGGGTAAGTCAGAGGAATTACCTCCAGCTTCTTGCTGGAGGTTTTTCCTCCACCTTACCCCCAAACTCGTAATTGGGTGGTGCCATAACGTAGCGGTAAGCGGTATTGTCACCGTATTACTGCAGATCTTTACTGCACCGCCCAACTCATAATGAGGTTGCAATACATGAGGTGACTCAAGGTTTACTGTCAGCGGGTTGGCTCAGAAACCCAGCAGGGGTTTAGCTGGAGCCATGCGTGCTCCATTTCTGGGGATATGCTCCTGTTTCCTTGTGCAATACTGCGCCTGCTCAGCAAACGGTTATCCCCTCTTCCTATTAAGGCATGCATGCTTTTCCCCCTCCCACTGCTCCAGTACACGGCCTACTCAGTTCTGCTTTTGGCACGTACTGTTGTAGACCACACATACCCTGCCTGCTAGGCTTTCAGGCTTCGCCTGTCAAATAAAGCGTGGGTGTGTGACCTCACCCACTTGCTAGGAGAGCAATCTCATTACACTTTGGGCATTACTCCCTATTTTTCTGTGCACATTATGGTGGCTAGTAAAGGAGGTGGGGGTCCTTTGTCGGCCGATGCTAGCACACAAGTTTGACATTCCCCAAAAAATTATAAGGGGTTAGGAGTTGAGGATGGCCCTAGTAGAGGGTCGGGTGAGGTATCTTTATCCGTCTCTGGGATTGCAACAAGGGTGATACAGGATACTATGGACACAGCTCTTCAGGAGCTCAATCGTACACTGCACTCTGCTTTTGATAGACTCATTAACACAATTGCAGACTTTCATCCTTCATGTGCCTGAGCTAGTGCTGCTCCATCAAGCCCTGCATAAGTGCATGGAAAAATCCAAATATTTGGCAATTCAGGATAGTCCCGGGCCCTAGTTCCTAGCTTCAGGAAGACACCCCTAGAAGTGCTTTGAAGAGGAAACTAGATGAGAACCCTGCAATTTTCCTTCCATCTTTGGCCAGTCAGGAGGGGGATATTCCAATTCCCAGGGATCTATCCATTTCCAGGTCATCTCAGGATAGTTCGGAGGATTCCGATTCCCCACCTAAATGGTATAAAAAGAAGGGGTCCCCAAGAAACCTGTCCCAGGGTGATCATGTTCAGTTGTTAGATAATAGTGGGGTACCTTTATTTGACCCATCTCTCATTCAGCATCCCAGGTCGGCTGAATAGTATACACCAGGGGCGGTGTCTGCTTTTTTAAAGCATTGGGTCAGGAGACCTCTACCAAAGGTTGTTAGAAATATGCTCAGCTCGGAGTATCCCAGGCCGATTATTCCTGATAAGGTAGCCCTTACCCCTGATACAGACAAATCCATGGTTTTTTCCTGACCCATAAAGGGAAAGACTCCAATAAAGGTGTAGATAAGGCTTTAAGGGTCTGCCAAGACCATTTTTTTTAGATATTCTAGGGCTACTTACTCACATTTTAGAAATGGCAGAGGATGCTGCTCTTTCTAATTCACCTTTGGACATGCACGCTCTCCGAGGGTGGGTGCAAAGACCCATCTGCCTGCTCGGCAATGCTAATGCTGCATACTCTAAAGAACTCTGCAAGGTGCTACTTATGCAAATTGATTCAAAATTAGCAGATATGGTTGAAGGTGAGGCAGGCCCCAAGTCCCAAGGAAATCTCGTTAGGGAAAGATTCATAAAGGATTTGTCAGCCTATTTTCATACCTTTACAGCTTTAGACAAAGCACAGGCCAATGTTGACAAAGTTTTCACCTCTAATATTTTTGACAAGGCCGGAAAAGTCAGAGCCTGCACCTCTGGTCGCCCCTCCCAGGGTTCTTCCCCTCCCAGACAATATGCACCCAGGGGTGCGCATCATTCATCCTCTGCTCGGGGAACCCAGTCTGCATTCTATCCCCAGAGGGGGTACCAGTGGAGAGGACGTCCCGGCAGAGGAGGTGGTAGAGAAAAGATGACTCCAGGTAACGCCTCATGATTTAAGTGTTTCTTCCCGCAAAGATTTGGGGGAAGGTTGGCCAAGTTTGGCCACCAGTCAGAGGAGCTCACGTCAGAGCCCAGGGGGAAGTCTGGTGCACATTTTAAGAGCAGTTGACTGGCCTGAAGAGTCCACGTTCAAGACCTTTTATCTCAAGAGCATTGAACATATTGCTATTGATGTAATGCAAGGGCTTTAAACTTGCATAATATGATGCCTCCAGTCTTGCAATAGAATGAATAATCCCTCTCACTAGTGTGAGAGGGGGTTTAGATTCTATTAAAGGCAAGGAGGTTAGTATTAACCCACCCACCCACTTGTGTTATCTTTTTTGGAAGCTTCGGGATGAGGTGCAGTCCAATCGCAAAGTCGCCTGGTGGTTTTGTAGGGCATAGCTGGGCGAGCTAACCGTGGATTCGGCCCTCAGTTCAAGAGTATATGTGGCAGTGCTTGTTCCTCAGGATGGTGTCTAGAGTGCGGGCAGCTACGAAAGAGAATGCCATCTTAGAGGAAAGGACTTATATAAGGGAGAATCCATGCCTATTGGATGTTGCATTTTGGTTTGGGGTGCTCCCCTTAAGTTAAAGTTAAGAAACAGAGCTTTTTTTTGTTTAACTGAACTTGTTTTATGTTAAAGTTTGTTTAGTTTTTCTTTGCTGCTGTGGTGTCAAGTAATAAAGAATTAACGCATAATACTTGCCTCTTTGTCTTTAATAGAATCTAAAACCCCTCTGACGCCAGTGAGCGGGATAATTCATTACCCCTTCTCCATATTTTGCCTCTTTTTCCAGCATCATGCTTGCTCTGTTTACAATCCATCATACTAATGCCTTTAACCACTTACAACTATAAGCTTGTCATTGCAATTAATGTTGTTATGACATATGCACGAAGCATTTACAAATGAATTTATTATGACATATTGTTGGCTACCTGTAATTTTGTACTGCATTAACTGCATACGTAACTGCGATAATGTGCATTGTATTCCAAACACTTTCTAGCGTTTATATCTGAGAAAAGGGTTCATTGTACGCAATTGTATACAATATATTTTTATATTGCATCTGATGCACTATGCACTTTACTGTAGCACTTTATTCAGCATGTTTTTAGCACTAATCCATTTTGGCTTTGGATTTGGACTAGAAAACGACATTACACTTATGGGTATTGAGCTCTGACAGGGTGTTTTCCTGAACATGTGACATTTAAGTGGGTCCTTTCTTCTACATGGGTTTTGGATCGATGGAACCATGATTATTAAGCTGCAGCTGCAGCAAAACCTTAGTCGTTTGGATAAGCATGAATACATGTGTATTTTAATGAATAATGCTTTCCTGGTGTAAGATTCTCCCAAGCAGCAATCTTTGACTGTTGGATTTTAACGCTATCATTAACAAAACTCAAGTGTTCAGTTCAGGCCTACCATATCACTTACTAGCTAGCCCTTTCCAGCATCAGTGCTGGCTGCCCACCCGCCTGCAACATGGATCGGTGTTATAGTGCCTTTTGGTTTTCAGACCTTTGTTTTCCTCCGCACGCTACATTGGTTGCTGTTTCTCTACTCCTCCTCCGCTGCCCTGTAAAGTGTAAGCTGCTTTTTAGGACGAAAGTGAAATGAGTTCAGGGGAGATTAATAATGTAACTGTAAAGGCTCGAAACTGATAACCTTTACGAATATTCCGCAAAACATTTGAGGTGCTCTTCTTACAGTGAAGAGTAGTGAATGGCAATTTGGGCTGCTCTTTTACTTATATAATACTGTGTACCTTGATCTGCTAAATATTTCTAAAGCGCATGTGTTTAGATTGTGGTTATATGTTAGTGCTTTTTCAGTCTCTGTGCCTGCCTTGCAGCGGCCACTCAGGATCCATCACTGGGTTGCCAGTGGCGCTTCACAAGGTTCACAAAACACATACAAATGAATGAGACCTACACACCCAGTTTGCACATACACATGGATTTCCTAAGCACAATGTGCATGCAAGGGGAGTGGGGGGTACAAACGTGTTCAATGACACCCATGCACAATTTGAGCATGGCTATGATGTGATGTTAATATGCATGTCCTCTGCATCCTTGTCTTCATATATCACTCTTAACCTGGTAATGTAAGGGCTATTTGAACATGTGCATGGGGGTCCATATACTACATGCCGTTGCTCTCCGTGTACATGCTTGGGCACTGGGGTTTGTGTATCCACTGGCGCAACCAATTCAAATTATAATGACAAAACATCGATATAGTGCTAGCTTGACCAGGAAGGTGGACCTGGTGATACCCATCTTCACTCCAGGAGGATAGCTCAGGGGCAACGTGCTCGCCTTGGAGGCAAGACGACGCGGAGCCCCGGTCCGCACTTAGAAACCTATGGGTATTAAGCGCATTGCAAATAACCAATTATTAAATATATATTTATATGTATGCACACAAAAGGAGGAAACCGCCACAAGGGACGAAAATAAGCACTCTGAGTCACTGACCTTCGTCCCTCATGGTAAAAGAAAAAAATGAAACCGCTGAGCATGGTAATGACAGCAAGTTTAATGTTTAAAATAACATCATACAAATAATAGCCACTTATAGCAAAACAGGACACCAGTAAAGAAGTCCTGTAAGAGCGTTTCGCGCTGTACTAAGCACTTGCTCACATACAGGGGCTGGGACAAACAGGGGTTTAAGAGCATGCTCATAGTCCTTTTACTGTGTTGATGGTGAGCCAGAGGCCGGTAGTAGCAAAGGGACTAACGTTGCAGACATATTGTAGTATGATATGTGCCACTACGTGCAACAACAGCACTAAACCAGCAGATAAAAAATATACTCAGAATTATCCCCACAAAACAACACAGTGAAAGAGACTACAGTGACTGGTGGATGACAAGAGAGTAGGGGGACAACAGGGAGGACAGATCAAACAGACCTGAGTAAACCCAAAGTGGGAAGACTCTAAAAGGTCAGAGTGAGTGTCCAAACAGTACATCAAAAGGTCACGCGGTGCTGCCTGATGGAGCCATAGATATCACTGGGTCTGTGAACAGCAGGGTATAGAAAGCGCATGTGCAGATAGCAGCAATCAGATATGTAATGCAAGAATGGATAGCAAACAATTGATAACAATAAAGTGCAATTGCTAGCAGCTATGTCGATGACTAAGCCAAATCTGCCCAAAATGGTACGGTAATTTTTGCAACACAGCAAAATAAAGTGCAAGTGCATATGGTAATGCTGGTGCAAAAATGGTATGATCTAAAATAGCTACAGCTGGCGGCTGTGTGGGAAACTGATGCAAAATCCAAAGAGGAAGATATATGCTGTACCAGCAAGATAAAGTGCAAATGTGTTAAAAATATGACATTGAAAAAACCCAATTGCAATGTAAACAGGGATACAGTATAGACAGATGTAGACACCAGGATGCTAGAAGGCAGACTAGCAAAAACACATTAAAAATGACCAAAGAGGACGATGAACAAACCCCAGAACATATCCTCTCTACAGATAAAATGCCCCTTATGCTACCCACATTGTTTACCACATTACAAGCAAATACATGAAAAGCCCACTTGATCATGCTTAATACAACAAGGCGGCTGCCAATATAACGCAAGGAAGCCTGGTGGAAGCAAAATGTCTGCACACATTGAACAATAGATACATTACACACAACACAACCCAACCACCATGAAACTGCACACAAACAACAAACATGGATAACCCGTAAGATAAAAGCATCAATTAATTAGACTCACAAAAAAGTGTACAGTACCTCATCAATATTATGCCCCCTGGCCACCTTGGTGTCAAAGTCAAGGATATACTTAGTTTCCAACTGTCGCAATTTCAACACAAAATCACTACCTCTAGGATGTTTAGAAATGTGTGCTACTGCGAAGAAGGTCAGTAGTTGGAAATTATTGTCATGTTCTTCCTTGAAATGTTTTGCCATAGGGTATGAGGGATCCGAATTTTGTATGGCCCTTAAATGTTGAAGTATTCTCAACGTCCATAACCAGGTAGTACTACCAACATACCATTTCTGACACGGGCAGTAGAGGACATATACCACAAAGGAGGTTTTTCAGTTAATCAATTGTTTGATCGTCCATACTGTGGCAGTTATGGGATGAGTATACGTCTTTTGAACATGCGCATGGACACATACTTTACATTTGGAACACTTGGTAAAGCCTGATGTAGACCCTCCAAGACAATTGGTAGCAGCAAGGTTTTTCACCAATGGGGGTAGGAAGCTGGACACCAACATGTCCTTAAGGGACAGCGACCGCTTGTGAGTCAAAACGGGATGCGTGGAAAGTAGTGAAGATAAATCCTTGTCCGTGATAAGGACATGCCAATGTTTTTGGACAATTTGTCTGACCCTCGAAGATGAACTGCCAAAAGTGATGATGAGGCATAGATCTTTGCTAAAAGTGGATTTACTAGGGCTGACACGATGTAGAAGTACATCCCTCTGTAATGTTCTTGCATTGATATAGACATATTCAATTAGGGTTTTGGCATAACCTTGTGCCAAGAAGTCAGAAGTAGGCAAGGCACAGCTTCGATCAAATTGGAGGACATCTGTACAATTACGACGCTAGAGAATAAACTCACCATATGGCATGCTCTTCTTGCAACTGGACAGATGATTACTCGTTGCATGAAAGGGAGCCCAATGTTGGTGAATTCTTTGTACATGACATCTAAATAAACAATTTCTGTACTGCTGTGATTTCCAGTGAACTTAAGATTGGCTAATTTGATGTTAATACTACTAACAAAAGACACCCCCACCTCAGAACCATTCCAAATAACAAAAACAACATCAATATACTGCCACCAAGAAACAACCTGTGTCGGAAATGTATCAACAAGAAGATCATAAATGAAAGTAGCTTCCCACCACCCCATAGCAAGGTTAGCATAGGATGGAGCAAAAGTGCTGCCCATATCAGTCCCTCTAACCTGGCACAAAAGGTTCCTTCAAACAGAACTACATTGTTAGCTAAACAAAACTGAAGCAATTCCAAAATCATAGTGCTGTGCCCAAGAAAATTAAGAGAACGCGTGTCCAAAAAATACTTGCAGGCATTAATCCCAACATGATGATCAATCGAAGTATAGAGACAACATCCAGGGTGGCCAAGATGAGACACTCTTCCCATGCTAACTCGTTGATTGTTGCAACAAGTCCTTACTTGTCTTTTAGATATGTTTGCTGAACTGAAACAAACACAATCAAAGTTTCATCAATAAACTGGGCCAGATGTTCTAACAAAGAGCCTGAAAGGGTAACAATGGGTCTGCCAGGAGAATGAACCAAAGATGTATTTTGGGCAAAAAGTAAATAATGGGTAGAGTGCAACTAGTTGGAACCAAAAATGTGAACATGTCATCATCAAGTAGACCCTTTTCCAACCATTGAGGACACAAAGATGTAAGTTCAAGTTGTATATCCACAAAGGGATTGGTAGAAAGCGCCAGGTAGCATGTGCGATCCCTGAGTTATCTATTCGCTTCCATGACCTAATTGCAGTGATCCTGGATCACAATATTAGAGCCCTTATCCGCCGGCTTGATCACTATATTGGACAGATTTTGTAAATCCAACATGGCTTGGCGTTGACATAAGGTCTCACAATTTGTATCACATTTTATCAAAAAACTCCCCCTTGGGTACTAGTCCGACAGTGTCACAAAAGGAATGAATGGCCATTTGCAACTCGGGGCTACTTTTTCATTGGTGCCCGAGACAATTTTATGGCCCAGTCCGATCCTGAACACTGGTCAAAACTTCTAGCCACACAGTAAAGTAAATCATCAAATTGGTACACATTTGTCAGAAAAGTGGCCCATCTTCAACCCAAAAACTGGCCCACACTAGCATTTTGCGTTTTTGGTTCGGGCATTGCCCTATGGGCCAGTCCAAGCCTGGTCCGCCGTTCTAGGTGGACGTAGCACAACACATCCAATCGCAGACATATGGTGCATCTGCAAGGCTTTCAAACCCAGGTGTGGACCCATGAAAGGTTTCTTTGGCTCAGCAGGACATCTTGGGTGCACATTCAGCGTTACAGCATTGAGAGACATTCAGCTGTATCACTAGAAACATGGCGCTGAACACCAAGCAGTGCCACTCCTGAGAGAATGCACTTAAATGGGCAATCTAAGGACCCCCTCTGCCTCCCCTGCAACATGAAAGGCGTACTTACCTTGTTTTGGATGTGTTGACATGCGACGATCCGAAAAGGCACTGCTAAACAGAAACATGCTCTGATATAGGATGGTGTAAACCAAATATTAGTGTTGGATTTATTAAGACCACATTGCAACGATTGAAAGAGAGCAAAGAGGGCTGCAGGGCTAATGTGCTTATTGCAATCTTTAGCCTACACGCATTTACTCTTGACAAGAGCTGGCAGCGTGTCTCTGGGTCCGCGGACGTTCGCTCAGATCTCCGGGAAACCTTGTCAGTGGAAGTTCAAGATCCATTGATGTCTGCTTTCCTGTTTAAACATATGAGCCATTTGCACATGCTTAACACCTGGGCGGACATCTCAGTAAGGGATGAGGGGCCTCAAGTGCTGACAAGTTCTCATGAAAGGATTCCTGTTGCGTGTGATGGTCTTTCACTGACGCAGAAGCAATTCCTGGTATTATCATGTCTCATGAGCGTCGCAGAAAGGCATTAGGCCAAGTGAATTGTTATGGCACTGACCAGCATGCGCTAAATGTGGAAGCTTGCTCACGTGCGGGTTCGCAAAGGGCTTGATTTAACACACCTTTTCTGGCGTAAGAGGCAGGAACACACTCCCCCCTTCACTTGCGTTCGATAAAGTCGAATGTGATTCACAGAGCGTGTCCAAATGTAACCATGACCTTTGCACTTTCTGCCCCCCTTTGTACATGTACATGTGCAACTGTGCAAGCCCTGATTGTTAGTGGTGGACGCGTCCATGCTTTGCTAAGCGCATTCCATGTTCATAAACGATGTGCCCATTTAAACGAGTAGAAATTCCATGCATTACCGCACGCTTGTCCGGGACAGGTTCAGGCAATGCACAACACACTAACATGTCACTTTCAACCCCTCCACGAATTGTCTTCGGTTTGGGATAGCAGTGGCATTGCTGCCCACTTTCTACATCTCTGTCAGGGAAAGAAATGCATTTCCCTTTCTTTTTGTACAATTGTGCGAACATTGTTGGCGATCATGTGCTCATGGTTTTCCATGAGTAACGAACTAAGCCACTTTGTGAGCATGCGTAGTTTAGTGAGGTATCATCTATCAAGAGAATTTATAAGAGAATTTCTCATTCCCCAACCACTGGATCTTACATCACTTTTCCCAAAGTTATATGCTAAACAAAACACACATTTTACATGGGATTATAAAGCGAGAGCCCCAATCATCCATGACCCCAAGCTCTGCCACATTTCCTAGCAAAAGTACTCATAGGCAAAGAAAGGGCAGTGTAAGCAAAAAAAAAACATTATACACGCAGTATAAACAATGGGTTTAGTTGTGGCTATTCATTAATCGACAATGCCCAAGACCGTGCAGACCGTGTGTTATGCCATTGGAAATATGACACAAAAAATAAATGTTGCTTATAACTGATGTGGCTGGCAAAAAACAAAGACATGAAACATTATTTGTGAGGTTGAATAATGACAAAGGAGTGTGCCAGGAAACGTGACAAGAAGGGTTCTTGTGCCACTTTAATGAAGTAACCCCTCATAAATTGTGGCAGGATTATTATTGCATTAGAATAAATGTGCCACAGGCCATGATCATTACAATTCCTGTGGAACTGGCTATTATCAATATTAGATTGTCCTGTGAGCAGAGCAATGACAACACTTACTCAAAACACAGCCTTACATCAAAGAGGAGTTTTACTCCCTATAAAAAGGAAAATGTAGCCAATATAAAAATAGGGAGCAAAAATAAGTGCATACAAAAATGGGAAACAGCTAACACACCGGAGCCTAGCCCCTGAATCTACCCAGGAAATTCCAGTAATATTTTCCAATGAGTGCTCAGCGCAGCAGCAGCATAAGGAGGAGGGGCTCTAATAATTTGGAGAGAGTCAATGGCGCACTCCGATTAGTTCAGGTAAAAGTATAATGATATAGTGCATTCCTTATAGTAAGAGTTAAAGGTGTGGGGGAGTAACTGTGGTCCTGGCACAAAACCACCACATAGAACAGGAACGAAAAAGAAGATTCAACCCAGGAATCCTCACCTCCTCTGCACACCGTCCAATGTTGGTAAAAGCAATGTGTCATGTTTTAAATAGGCTTAATAAAGATTACCATACACATGTTAATTAAAATCAAGGTATTCATGACACACACGTTTTTCTGAAAAAGTATATATATTGTGTAGAATTAACAAGCATAAAATATACAAAGCAAAGCAAAACAGTAGTCCATTATCTGTAGCGATGCGTTTCGAGGAGTCTTTCCTCTTCTTCAAAGGCCATAACAAACTGTTAAAAAAGAGATTATGAAGAAGAACTGGGTCAAAGACTGAGCCGATGAAATTAAAGTAATGTCATTTAAATAGTATATACAGAAGAATCAATTCTCAATCCAAGTCAGTAACTGGAAATATTTCATACTAATTAATGCATTACTGTAGAACCTGATTTATAAGGGTACGTATATCTTGGTAATTAGTATGTAGATAGTGTCTGATACTGAAAACATAAAAATCAACCATCTTTCATGATGTTTAGATAAAGCGTTTAACCAAAGGTCAAATCTGACTAAACATAAGTCTCCAAAAACAATAGTCATTAATTAACAACTTGTAAAGCATGGTGCTGAAAACTACTGCCGAGCTATCAGCATTTTACCTTGTGGCCATCCTGGATAAACCCGATGTAATGAATCACTGGGGTGGACAGGATGTGACGGAGGTGCTCGAAACTCCCTGGGCTTAGTCTCCTAGGAGACCTGAATGCACTCTGGCGTAATTGGCCGGCTGACTGTCCGGCAAGGACAGCCACCCTGCTGTGTGAGTGACAACTAGGCTGGAATGAATGGGGGGAAACTGTTTAAAAGCAGGTCTCTGGGACTTGGAAAGCAGAGTCGACCACTGGAACGAAAGAACCGAAGACGGGCTGAAGGCAGAGGACTGCTGCAACTCCTGGACAACTGGTGAAGCCCTGCTGCAGGTCCGAATTGTCTGGAACTCCAATCGACAGAGAAGCCCTTCAAGGTTAACTTCTACCCTTGAGTTTGGTGGGAACAACCAACTCGTAAGCCACCTGGACACCGTCCCCATCTGGTTGAATTTTCATCAGAGTGCTGTTGAAATCCGGATAGCCAGAGGGAACGAAACCAGCTCGTGGACTTTAAGGCACTCACGCCTTAAACCAACGTCTTGCTACAGCTTTTGGCCTCATCCCTGGGCAGTGTAGAAACCTCCCTATGTCCTCCTTCTTGTCCCCACGACTGAAGCTCAGGAACAGCGAGATCTGCTCGAATTGCCAGGAACAACTGCCTCAGCTACAGCTTTCTCCATTAACAAGGTACTGTGCAAACACGGTCCCAAACTATTTTCGGCCATCGAGAAAGTGCGTGAAACTTTCCTCAACTTCGAAGGCTTGTCCTTCTCTAAACATTCGTCAAACATTTCGCCTATGTAAATTCTTCTATCTCCGTGGCAAAGACTTGACCGTTATCTACCAGAACTGTGCTATCCTATACAAAGACTCTGAACCATTGACTTTGGCCCAAACATATGAGAAGAATTGCTGGTTGTATTTAACTGAAACCCTTTGCCCTGCCTATGAATGTATTTGGGCTGTCTATTCTTATAACCTATAACCTTGCCTTTTTATCCCTTTTATAAGTATTTGAAGTGCCATTTTACTCCCACTTCATAGGAGCTAAACTTGTTCATTTACTTACCGGTTGGATTTTTGTGGTTTATTATTGTGTGATATTGAGCTGCTTATGCTAGTGCAATGTTTTCTAACTGACTGAGTAAATAACATGTCCAGGTGATGCCCTCAAATTCCATGCACACAGTAAAATGACAAAGTACCGCTATCTTATGCCAGTTAAAGCATCATACGCCATTAACTGTAGGATTCAATCTCACATGCCCAGGTGCTGCAATCATGTGCCAAATTCAGCCTCACCTGCCCAGATATAGACATCTTATGCAAGGTAAAGTCTGATATGCTAGCCAAAGTCATCAAATGCATTGTATAGTCTCACACACCTGTGGTCAGCGGTCCCAGAGCTGCTGTCAATTGTGCCAATCAAAATTACAACTGCTGACCCTGGCTATTCCTCCATTTAACATCCCTTTCTGAGAAGCTGATTGCTTAAGTAGAGTTGTTAAGTCAGAACTATATAACTTGCAGGGGAATCGCCTGCCTGGTGTGGCAAAGCTCAACCTGTTGAAAAGTCTCTGCAACAGTGCCAGTTCTTTCCAGCTCATGATAAGTGACGTTAGGAAAGGCTGGCAACATGTGAAGCTTTTCATGAAGGAGTGCCTGTCATGCGAGTTGCAGACGGCCTATGACAGGTTACAACAGGATTACAGGTACATGCAACATCTGAATTAATGAGTGGGGTGTTGCTTCCAATTCTAGTGATGGACGTTGGCAGCATGCATGCCACCAAATAGTAAACTAGCCCTTGCACATCGAAAAAGGGGAGATGGGCAGTGGATGGCACAAAACCTAGACATGTATGGACAAAATCATTCAGACATCAGAATTATAAGATCGGATGCATCACGAATGTTGTCAAAATGAATTTCTGATGCGTCAATATGCAAATTATGTATTATTTTTGGAAACTTCTAACATGCCCCATTGCACCATTGACCAATCCACTTTCAACATTTTTTTAATTTTAATTAGTATTATTATTATAATTTTTTTTACCAACTCCACTTTCAAAATTAATATTTAAACAGAGTATTATTCTAGCTTTTATAAAGACATTTAAAATGCTATTGAGCCCTGCTGTTCTTGAAACTGTGTCCTCTAGTTCTTTCACTCTTTCTGTGTGCCTCGTCTTTCATACTGCTAGTTTTAAAGTTGACGATGGGTTCGTTGTGCTTGGTTTTGGATCTTTTGACTACTGCATTTTCCACAGCCTACTAGAGTAAACATTAGGCAGATTTCGATTTGTCTTCTTTAAATATGTTTTTGTGTATACATATGTTGTTGCAACATTTTAAGTATAAAGATTTGCAATTCTGCTACCATTTAGGAGTTTTTTGCATTTTCTGTGAGTTTATTTGCTACACACGTTGCCATAATCTTCATCTTTGCATTGATGCATGTTTTAAGCTAGTTAAAAGTCCCCTTTAAAACTAAAGCGGATGGATGTTTTTCAGCACAATCTCTTAAACGCTCCCGTGCAAACTCGCGTTATGTCTAATTTTACAGGCTTTTGGAAATTGGTTGAATCAGTTTTGTTCTTTAATGTTGTATGATCATGGACATCTCTTATCCCTCAATGTTTCATTACTTGGACAGTCGCCTGTTTGCTGCGACTAGAGACAATTTTATTTGCTCAGGAATGTTTCTGCTTGAAATGCTGTTAATGGAGTCTAATACAGAAACTTAAATCAAATCATATAATTGAAAATAAGTTCACAAATTAACATTGCTAATGCTCCCCATTGTTTTGGAACGATCCTTTGTGTTGATGGTTTGAAATACTAGCTGCCCACTTATGGGTGTTGGAGTAGATCCGCAAATACGATGACATGTTCACCTCCAAATAAGTATTTCTTGGGACATTGAGGATATGAAAGATAGCATGTATATGTTTTAATAATTAGTCAACTTTTGGGTAATATCTGTATGTAATTTACTGTTTAATTTGTTCTTGTGTTCCACAGGAAGCATGATTGGTCTATGTAATCTAGTCCCACCTCTGCTGTAAGATGCAAGAACGGTGGTGCTGTTACTACATCTTAATGAATTATTAAAAGCCTTGCATATCAGTTTGAAAAGTACTTTTAATACGTATCTTTTACCTGTAGCTTCTTAACTGTTGGTGCATATTCTGTATACTCACGCAATTGGGCATTGTGTAACAATTCATTGGTGGTGTGTCTTTTGTACGTTTTTTTTCTAGTACTATTTCTTGCTCACTTCTTCATAGTTAATTTTCAATTTATTTTGGAATTCTTGGCATTGTATGTGGTCTTTATGCTGAATGAACTACTCTTGTTAATCATTCTGTGTTCCTAATAGTATAGTTCTTTATGTGAATATATCCATAACGTTATTTTCTAATGTTCAATTAGACTTGGTCTTGCATGATATTCTAGACAACCATTAGTTGTATTGGCCATGCTTTTTTTTTTTTCGTTTTATTTTATACAAGAAACCTTGATAAATTTAACGAAATCTTCATTTCCTTGTTACTTCATACAATAGGGTAGGCATTCGCATTTCCACCGACTTCTTTCGTCGCAAGTTTGTCGTTTACAGATTTCTAGAGCGAACAGTAGTGAGTAAACTACTTCTTTTAAAGCTCAGCAGGGATTTCCGTCGTGAGGCGCGGAGTGCTCTTGTTTGTTTAACTCTTTGAAGGTTGCCTCAATCAGGTTTGCTGCAGCCATCGACCATCTTGTGGATTCGCCTGATATCAATCTGGACCAAACTTCGTCTTCTTGGAACATCCATGGGTTTTCCATCAACGGTAGTGAGTAGGTGGTTATGTTTTGTTTGTTTTTTACGCAATTTAAAACTAAATGCCTTAAAGTTTCTTTTGTTGCTATCTTTTTACATAGACGACATTCTGTCGTGCCGGAGGTGGCTCTGATCTTGAGGATTTCTTGCGTTGGTAACAAGTTGAGTCTAGCTTTCATCAGCAGTATTTTTTTTCTTTTATCTGGAAATTTACTGCAGTACTTGATCGGTGATTTTGCTCTATTAAAGGTTGGAGGGAGGTGTGACAGCAGTTTGTTATTAGCTGCCAGTTGAAGAGTTAGTATCCAGTCAACCATTGCTATTTTGTTCTTGATTTTATCGGGATTTTCTTTGAGCTCTGAGATAGAGCACCCTATTTCCTGCAATTTCTCGCTCCTTTTTTCTTTCCATTTTCCCAGAGCTTCGCATTTGTTGTTGTCCATCTCGTCTTTGATGATAGAGAAGGCCAGCAAGGGCTCGTCCGTCAAGGTTTTTCTGAAGAAGTTCATGGCTCCCTAGGCCACCGTGGCTTCTAATGATATTAAGCCCAGCTCCCTTCTGATTGCCGCCATCGACGTCGACTTGGGAAGACCCAACACTGATTTCCAAATAAGGCCTTCAAGCTTGGTCCAGATCTTAGTTGGGATTGAAAGCGAGACTTCCATTCCGTAGGTTAAAGCTGGGATGATTTTTCCCTTATAGAAGTTTAAGGCTGGTATCAGCGAAAATTTGCCGAATTTTTTATCAATGAGTCGTATTTGTGATGTTAGATGGTTAGCTTTGACCCATAGAGATTTTTGCAACGCCAGAGATGTCTTTGAGCTGTCTAGCTCGACTCCCAGGTATCTGATTGCTTTGACTGTCTCGATCTTCTCTTTTTCCAGAAACCAGACTGGTTGCTTCGAACGTTTGTTCGTCGCTTTCTCAATCGTTAAAACTTTAGTTTTATTTTTATTGATGACCAGGTGATTTTTGGCGATGTATTTTGCCAGGTTGTTAAGTTTGCGTTGAAGGCCGATTTTTGTCTGGTCGATTAAGATAATATCATCGGTGTAGAGAAGCCTTGGTATGGTGGTTTTGCCTAGTTTAGGTGGAAAGCAACTGGTTTCGTTTTCCGAGTGTTGAAAGTCGCTTATGAAAGAGATGAAGAGGGATGGTGATAGGGGGCAGCCTTGTTTGACCCCTCGTGTAATCCTGATCTCGCCCGATAGAGTTCCTGCTTGGCTGAGTTTCACTCTTACGGAGTTGTCTGAGTGGAGTGCTTTGATCGGGTCAAGGACAGATTTAGGGCAGTTCCTGGCTTCAAGTTTTGACCACAAAGCGTTGCGGTCAATTTCATCAAACGCCTTTGATAAATCTATGAAGGCTAAGTGGATCTTTGGAGCACCTTCCTTTACCTTAGCCGATAAGATGTTTATGATCATAATATTTACCAAGGTAGATCCTTTTTTTTTAAATCCAGTTTGAAGGTTGTCACTGTATTGGCCACTTTTCTCCCATACTCGATAGTGATCTAAAAGAAGAGAGGCGTAGATTTTCCCAATGACATCCAAAAGGGCGATGGGCCTGTAATTAGCCGGATCTTCACGGCATCCCTTTTTATATACTGGTACAATTATCGCTTTCAGCCAAGATTCTGGAATTTCCTTTTTCCTTTCGCACTCTTCAAAGATTTTACTGATCACCTCCGACCATTGCGTTGGGTATTGCTTCAATAACACGTTAGTTAGTCCGTCAGGTCCAGGAGCTCCGGACGGCTTGAGCTTCATGATTTTGGCTTCTATCTCTTCTCTGTTTGTTAGATGAACCCATCTGTGGTTCTTGTTCGTTGATTTAAGGGTTGGTGTATCCGAGACCTCCTCAAATTCCGAAGATATGTAGTTTATCCACTTTTTTTCTTCTACCGCGTTACACAGCGACTTCTGCTGGGACAGAGCTGATTTGTTTAGAAGGGACCAGGATTCACTAGATTTTTTAGACATCAGGCTTTTCATCATGGCCTCCGCGTCTAGTTGGTATTGGAGTGCCTTGTGTTGTCTTTGCAGTATCTTTTGTGCTCTTTCCACCAAAGCTCCCAATCCGCCGAAGTGTTGGATTTTTTTGCTCTTCTTTTCAAGGCACGGCTCAGTTTCCTTTGTTTCACAACTTCTTCGTTAAAAGCGTGTGGGTGCTTGGCCGGTTTGTGGGATTTTCTCCACGGTTTTTTATAGAGCAAAAGAAGCGGTATGTAGTCTGGTCTATCTTTAGTGTTTTCCAGGATGTTAGACCTTACTTTGGTGTCCCATGCGAGGCTCAGTTTTAGAATGTCGTTTTCCGTTAATCTTAAACGCGAGCTCTGGCTGGTAAGTTCGGTTTCTAGGGGGTAATTTGGTTTTACTTTTCTCTGTCCTTTCCACGAGCATGAGATTAAGTTATGGTCACTGTGTTTCGTTCGATTGACCGCAGACCTCGTGACGTGATCTATCAGGCCCGACGAGATGCAAATATAGTCAATAATGGCACTTGAGTCTCCCCGCTCCCAGGTTGGGATGTTTCTTTGGTTAGGGAAGAGGCTGTCGATGTTTTGAATGTCTCTTTCTGCGATTAGTTCTTGCCACGCTTTTCCTCGTTTCCTGGTGGGGTCCGATGTTAGGAGATTAACCGTTTGGATGCCGGGGCAAGTAGCGTTAAGATCACCACATATGATTATTTCGATGTTTTTGAAAGACTCGTAGAGTTGGTCAATCGTGTTGCCCATGTTTGAACAAAACGATTCCGTTGACATTCTCTGAGGGTTCCAATAGCAGTTGATCATGGCTAGTTTTTTTGTATGCCCTCCGCCAGATTTGCCCTCGTGAGCATTCCACAATGTCAAAGACACCAACATTTCGTAGTCTTCTTTCCATTTCTTTGGCTCTTCCAAGCCCCGGCCGATTTTAAAGGCGGTCAATAAGCCTGCTGACGGTCTTCCCAGCGCACCTTTTACCGCTGGAGAGACTTGGACAGTAAAGCCGTCCAGAGTTGGTTTGGCCATTAGCCATGTCTCTTGGATACATAATATGTCGAAACTGCCGAGGTTCACGTCACTCTGCTGGGTTAGGTGAGCGTGACCTCGGGTATTCCACGATCCCCAACAGAAATTCTCGTTCCTGGACCACTTCTCTATGCCTTGGGTAATCCTTGAACCCAGATCGATTTTCTCCTTGTCGGGCTGCTCCTCAGTGCCTTTTGGTTTGTTGCTGTGCGAAAGGGTTGGCCCTGGTCGTTGCTATTTGTTTTTGTTTGCCGTCAGCGTTGACCGGAGCCAATTCCAAGGGCCTTGTGGTTTACGCAATACCGGGTGCGGTTCAGTGCATTTACTCCCGTGGAGTTTTCTGGGTGAGTCTTCTCTTGGGTGAGGGTGGGATCCGATCTTTCTCGTACTTGGATCACATGTTTCGTCCGAACACCTAGACTTTGATTCTTCATTTGTAGCAGGTGCCTGGTGATTTACTTCTTTGTTTCCGGCCTGTATCTTGAGTTCTGTTATTTTGAATCCCATTGCCATCAGTTCTTGACAGGCGTTTTGATTTATTTTTTTCCTGCTCTCTGAGTCGAGGTGGATGTACGCTTTGGCTCTTCCCTTGCTATGATATGGCTCTACTAGTGTGATGTTTTCTTTTTTAAGGTGACTTAGCATTTTGGATCTTTTCATGATCTGCAGGATCTTCGGCCGGTTAAGTGGATCTTGGTCCTTCTTGGGATCTAATAGCTCTATTTTCAGTGGGTCTGGCCGACTGTTTCCTGAATGATCCTTGTCCCCCATTTGTTCCCTTTGGTTACTCTCCTGCCACACTTTTTTTTCTTAATTTTTCTCAACAGTTCAGTTATTTTCTTGTTTGTCCAAGACCGTTGCCTTTTGCCTTTCTATTGGCGCAAATTTCCTTCTTGTTTTTTCCTCTGGACTCCTGGGCGGTGAATCCTTTTCCTCTTTTTTCCCTCTTATTTTTAGTTCCGTTGGTATGAAGCCCATCTGTTTGATTTCCTTAAAAACTTGACTGTCTATGTTGTCTACTGCTTCAGCTTTAACATGTAAGTACGCTTTGGCTAGCTTTCTGGAATGGTAGGGTTCAACTCGCTCCAGATCATCAGATCTAATGTTCCTTAGGGATCTTGTTTTTTTCATGAGACGGATTACTGTTGAGCGATTAAGGATAAGATCGTTTTTTCCCTCTTCTTCTTGCTCCAATTTGAAAGTACGTATCCCATTCTTTGTCTTAGAATTTTGTGAATCGGTCCTGCTTCTCCATATCGTTTTTGCTTTTACTTGTTCTTTTTGTGGAATAAGTCTTAGTGCCCTAGGCGTCGTGAAGCTCTGATGGTCTTGGCGGTTTTCGCCTTTAGGTTCGCTATGGTAAAACTCTTGTGTGTTTATTGTTGGATCGCCCCTCTTTGGTCTTATTTCACTTGTGCTTGGAGAGGTTTCTTCCTCGTCTGAGCACGTAGAAGCGGTTGTGTGTTGTGATAGGTCCATTAGGACTTTGTCAAGCAAGAAGTCATCTGTGGTTCTAGGGGAATTAATGACGATTATTTCATCTTTGTGCGTCACCAACGGCGGTACTATTGTTGCTTTGTTGGTAGGTACAGAGTTAGCTGAGTTGCTTTGTGCTTTTTCGGAATCAGCCTTTTTGGCCAGTGGCGCTTTAGTTTGAGTTTGGGTTAGCGTTTGGTTTGTGCCCAGGTTAGGACTTCTACTATAAGCTGGCTGTTCCTGGGCCAGCTGCGACAGCGGTGGCCCGTCCCGAACCATCGGTTGGGTTATGGAGAGCCGTTCCAACGTGCTGATCTTTTTTTCCAGTTCTACTATTCTTGTGTTCTTCAGAATGTTTTGTTCGTTTATTTGCGCTTCCTTCCCGTTAAGATAGTTCTCTACATGTGAAATTTTGGTTATCATGTTGGACAAGATTGCCGTGTTGTCTCGTAAGTCTTCTTTTATTGCCTCATATAGTTTGCAAAATGGCGCAAGTACGACCGACATTGCAGACATGATTGTGACCATATCCGGTTTGTCGTTTGTTGTCGTTTTCTGCAAGCTTGCTGCAATTTCATTAAACGCCGATTTTTAGGGGTGAAAAGAGTGTTGTCCGACCTTTTTTGTGGAAGCACTGGTTCTTGAATTGATACTTCCTGTGTGGCGTTGGGATCCGGCTCGTCTGGTGTTTGGCTTTTGGAGGTTCTTTGATTAGCCAAATCCCAGCCTTTGTCGTTCCCTTCCATTTCAATCGGCGTCTTAGGCGGTGTTTTTAGTAAGCCTGTGACCAGGTGTGGTTTGGTCCATGCGTATCTCTGCTCCTTTGTTTCTGTAGGACGTTTGGAGTTTAGGACGTTTTTGGTGCTTGGAGGGGATGTGCTGGTCTTCCTTTCTTCAGATTTTGCCAGGGGCTGTTCCTGCGTTGGATAGTCTCTCGTTTGAGGCATTGTCGGGTCTATTCTCTCGACATCTTTTTCCTGTGTTTTTTTTGTCGTGTCGTTGTTTCCAGGGGGGTCTCTGTTTTGAGTCCAAATGGAATCCGTGGCTTTCTGCTTACTTCCAACCGGTTGCTCATGCACAATTTCCAGGATTTCCGCGTCGGAGACCTCTAGTTCTGAAGTTAGCTTTCTCTTGTATTGTTGAGTGAAGAAAGCTTTTAGGGGACATTAAAGCAGAGGGTTTGTCAACATGGCCTTTTGCTTTCTTCTCCTTTTAATGACTTTTACTAGTTCGTACTCTGACTCAGTTGACAGCGGTTCTTCCTCACTGTTTTCTACCCCTTTTTTTGTTCCTCGTATTTTCTTTTGAGTTTTCGGTTTGGTAATCCTTTTTTTTTATTTTTAGCGTAGTTTTTTTTTGCAAGACTTTTTTAGGAGGTTGCAACTGTTTTTTCTCTGGGTTTATTGTTTGAGCTCCCGAAGTGTTGGCCGCTTTGGAATCGGAAGTTTTGTCGATCGCCAGCACTGAGATCTCACAATTATTAGATGTTCTCAATTTCTGTTCTTTCAGCTTCATCTTTACGTTTGTCTGTACTGTGGGTGCTGGCTTCTCGGGGTATAGAGGTGGCACCATATTTCCCTTACCGCTTTCCTGGTGGTGAAGCTGAGCTTTTATGGTTTGCCCCGTTCGGGGCATGTCAATGATATTTAGGTTCAATAATGGGTTGGCTGTTTGATCCGTCGTTTTATCGGAGGAAGTGTCCTCTATGAGACTCTGTAGGGTTTGCCTTGCGGTCTTGGCCCCTCCGTTATCTCCCATTGATTTTTCTGTGAGCGGGGGCGTGATGTTGCTGTCCATTGCAACGTTGGGTCGGTCCGTGGGAGCGCCTTTCTTCAAGGCGTTATCAGAAGCTGTTACTGCGGTGCCTGAATTGTCAACTTTCGTCAATGGTTGACTATCCCCCACTCCACCTGCCGTGTTTGAATTTGCCTCCGGCAGAGGCGGTCCTCCGACAGCTCCCGCGCCGTGGTCACTCGCCCAAGAGGCGGGAAGAACACTGCTCACGGGTGGGGTATTGGCTGGTTCGTCAGCCCCGACTCACGTCCTTGCCGGTCCCAGGTTGCTGCTCCGCTCACCCGTGTTTGCTTCTCCCAGCTGCTCCGGCGCTGTGGCCCCTGCTCCGCATTCATCGGCTCTCTACACCATCTTGGAGGGGCCTGCACCGCCCTCCCCGGGCTCGGAGGGATTTCTTGCGGTGAGTCGTGGATCTTGGTTGTTCAAATTCTCAGCTTGCTTGTTTGCTTGGATCCCTAGTGCCGATAGGGTCACTTGCGTGGTCGATGGGTTGTGAGAGCTGGGCGGCTCTACACACTTTTCCAAAGAGTACGTGATTTCTTTGGCAGGATGTGATGGATACTTTGACGCCCTGTTTTCTGTCCTGGCGGGTTTCGTCTTTGGGCAGACTTCAGGCTCCATTAAGGCCCTGCTTCGGGTCTGCAGCGGACTGCTGCAGACTGCTCACAACTCGGCTCCCAAACTCCGCTCCCCGCTCCGTGGTCTGTTTGGGCTGTAAAAGGCTGACTTCCGCAAAAGAACGCTGAGAGACTGCTGCAGACTGCTCACAGCTAGGCTCCCAAACTCGGCTCCCCGCTCCGCGGTCTGTTTGGGCTGTAAAAGGCTGACTTCCGCAAAAGAACGCTGAGAGACTGCTGCCATGGCCATGCTTTTTGTTTTCATGGACCACTTCTTTCTAATTGAAATTTGGATCCTTTTGGTCATCTGATCAACACACTTGCTCAAACTGTCGGTGGCAATCTGTACATTAATGCTAACATTTTACATAGTTAAGATAACTGGGAAAAAGTCATAGATATGAAGGGCATCCAAGTTTAGTTTTAATTCTTAAGAACTCCCTGGCGGAGTGAGGTGGAGTGTGTTTTCGTGTGGGGATACTGTACAGAAGTCTGTTTCCTCTGTTTACTGCTTGAAGGCCGCCCTGGAGCCATTAAACATCATCCTCGTAGCGGAGCGACGTAGAGTGAGGTGGATTGTGTTTTTGGGTTCTCTTGTCCCATGGCCAGGAGGCCCTGGAGGCCATGAGCAATACTTGGTCATTATTTTGTGAGTGCAAACAGGACCGAGCATAAAAACCATGCCCAAATCATCAAACTTAACACAAAGTGAAGTCGTGAGTGACTGGCAATGACTTTATTGTTATTTAAAGCCCTTGAGGCTCACTGCAATTGACTTATAAGTGATCTTTAAAGTGTTCTATAAGTGATCTACAAGCGATATCCCCAGTGAGGGTGAGCTAACCATTGGGGATAACCTGGGACCTTGGGAATCAGATCCTTGAAAATTGAGCAAGTAGAGCTAACAAGCACAGCGGAAGCACTTGTCTATAGCAATATAGCATTATATTTGCTCCCCCCTCTTTGCTTTGTGGAGAATCGAGTTGTGACTTTAAGAAACTTGATAGGCGATAATTATGCCTTTGCTGCATAACCTGAGGAGTGGGAGTTGGAGGAATGACCCGAGAGCTCCAAAAATGTACACAGATGCTATAATGCAGAGAATTAATAGTGAGGCTCAAAGCACATATAATATCTCAGCGACAGCATGGGAGACAGTATTAACTAACCCGCTTCCTCTTATAGAGACAGAGAACAACGGGGCAACAACATCGTGCAGTGAAAGATTAATGAGTGAAGCGCTCAGAAATAACTTAGAATATATTCTTTCAAAAACTTCAATGAAAAAGAGAATTATGGACCTTTTCACAAAGAGAAGATCCCATAGCCTGGGAGATTCAGACATGTTAAGTATATCAAATGCTTTGTTGCCCCCGTTGCAAGGCTCATTGCACCTGGATCTTCAAATGAGGGAAGAGCACTCAGTCAGTGAGGAGATTCCTAAAAATAATATTTCTATGGTGGGCTCACCGGTTGGGACACTGCCAGCCTTGAGTGGTTCATTAAAGGTTGTGGATTTAACGAAGGATGCTAGTGATATTCTGCAACCTACACTGTCTGCGATACACAAGGGCCTCATTCCGACTTGAAGGTAACCACGCTGCTATTTGCTGTATGGCTGCCTCCAAAATCTATCCGACTCCGGTCTGGTGAATGGAGTAATTACCGGTCCATTCCGAGGTCAGAGGGACTGGTAATTCCCCATTCACCAGGGCCATTCCCCATTCCCATTTGAGCCCCCATAGGGCTCAATGGGAAGGGGGAAGGCGGCAATAACGGTACCGTAAATTACAGTACCGTTATTGACCACGGTGTCCCTTTGCGGGTCCCGTCCTTAACGCCTGCTAAAAGCAGACGTTAAGGACGGGACCCGCAAAGGGAACTCGTAGTAGGGCGCAAAGGGATTACCGGCACCAGTGTCATTACTGGTGCCAGGTATCCCTTTGCGCCCTACTTGTAATGAACCCTTTGTTTTAAACTCTCTGATCAGTTTATTTGAACTACTGAAAGGTGAAGGGCAAACACATTCAGGCATACTTTTGGAAATGACCACTAAATGAAGCAGCTGTGAGTTATCGCTAGTAGTTCCGAAAAATGCACTGGACGCTTCACTAACATAGGTTATGAAAGAAGTTAAACCATCATATAGAGAACAAGCTGGAGCACTGTCAAAGTTTACTGAGAGTATTCTTGGTGTCAACTCACAATTGGGGCTTATGAGAGATGACATTAAGAGCCTAAAACTGATGAATGCGGGGGAGGATCTACACATAGTGACTTCGAGTCCATTGCAGTGACAGAGGCTGGTAACTTAACTTTGAATGACACCCCACTTTAAATTTCAGCCACAGAAGTATTTATTAGGTTGTCGCAAATTGGAGATGGACTTCATACAGATGAGGTTCAAGCAGGATCTTCGGGTGTTAGGAATTCTTTGCCTGCAAAAGATCTGGGAAGGGTATCTATCAGTCCTACTGCTAATAAGATAAACATCAAATGAAAAAGAAAGAAAACGAGGTCAAGGAAGTGCCAAAGACCGTGGAGATGGAAACCCAAACATGGGAAGAAGGGCCTAAAAGGGGTCGAAAAGGAAGAGTTAAGAAGACGGGTAAGCAGAAATTGTTCCAAGCACTAAATAAAATCTGTGAGGAGACTGAATTGCAAGAGAAATCAGGCAGTGTCAATGTTAAGTTAAAGACCTGTGGCATACAGATGATGAGGCATGTGGAGCAATTTCCTGCTCACGACGATCTAACATTGTTAGTTACTCAAGGTTTGGAGATTCATAGTACAACTGTGCTGGATGCCGCTGAAGGACATACACTTTGTGTAGGTGTTCAAACGGAAAAACTGTCCACACAAGCAGTTAGGTGGGAACCCATTTTTTACAGAGGTAGAAAGAATCTGTGTGCTGATACAGATAGTAAACCACAAGAAGTTGCATCAAGGAAAAATGTGCCAATGCCCTCTACATCGGCAGGTGCCAATCTAATAATTTCTACTGAAAGGACTCAACTATGTGATATTGACTGCCAACAAGTGGAGGGAATAGCAATGGAAGGAGGAGAGCAAGCACAGGTCATAAATGAAGTACAGCAGATAACTGAACAATGCGAATATGTAGAGGAGTCAAACACACACGTCTTAAAGCCATTTGCAGTACCTAAAGTTTGGTTGAGACGAGTAAATAAAGAGACCGATGCTAAAGCAGGAAAATCCTGGCGAGATTCCATCCATTCTGAGGGAAATCCCAGCTTGTACTTGTTCTCATATTATGATATTGAATATATCTGTTTTCCATATCAGGAGTCAACAAACATAGTAGAAATGGCTTTGAAGTCCAGGTTGTGAGTAACCGCATTGTTAGACTCAGCAACAGAATTGAGAAAGTGGTGAATTAATACGATGAAGGTTCTGCCGGCTAATGAGAGTAAAAAAAAGAAAACTGGGAGTGAGATTAAGAAGACCAATGGTCCAGAGGCGAATTTGCAATTAAAGTCTATAGGAGCAAATGGAGTGAGCCAAGCCAGTGTCACCAATGGCTCACCAGTATCTAATAAGCCTAAGATCTGGTCTCTCTTGCCAGATATTTTGACCACGATATTCCAAAAACGGAGTGAAAGTGAAGAGTCACTTTAGTGCAACCTGTGTGGAATATGTTGTGCTGTAACATGCAGGGATCCAATTCTTTTGGGGTGTAATCCATGAGGGAATACATCTTTTGAAATCATGATGTAGTCCTCTTGCAGGAAACGTGGCTTTAAAACAGCTTTAAAATGGACGGTTTTGCAGTGATTGAACAACAACGCACCTTAATGGCGGTAGGCCATCAGGCGGCTTATTACAGGGTTCGAAATTGATGGGAGCTGTGACCTGTTTAGCTCCTGCTTGTAGACTTGATGAGTCTTGATGAGTCTGGTTAGCTTGTCAGCATCAGCTACCAGGAGCTACTCTGGGCTCTGCAGATGCCAAACAAACTCAGTTATGTGAATTTAACTCTGTGCATTTGGGACAATCTAAAAATAAACATTATGACACATATATACACCATTTAAAGAAAGAATAAGGGTTTATAGATAATGCACAAAATAATATGTTTACTTCTTATGTGGAAGTTACATTTGTGGAACTCTATGCAATAGCTCCTTGTTCCCTAGTAGTAGCTCCTGGCCACTGGTTAATGCTGGATACAGAGGCTGATTTTAGCTCTTGCTTATCCAGTCTTAGTTTCGAGCCGTGTATTGATATATGATATGTTATTTATAACGTGCTTATTACCCAGAGGTTTCTAAGCGTGGACCCGGGGATCAAACCTGTGTTGCTCCATGTCGTCTTGCTTCCAAGGTGAGCACATTGCCCCTGAGCTATCCTCCCGAGACTTAATAGCTGCACATTATTCGTCAACACATGGTTGCAAGGTTGTTTCTTTGAAAAAATTCCTTGATAAAATCGGTGATGATTTTAGTTTGTATTGGAACCCCACTCGAGCCAGCTTATCCTCATACTTGGAAGATCTTCCAATTTTGTTGACAGTGGTAAACTCCAGAAATGGGGAGGACAGTGTAGTGTTAGCAGAAGATTTAAACTCACTATTTGCATAAGGATGGTAACAAAGACCTAAACTCAGTTGGGATGCAAAATTGTAAGCGCTATGTAAAATTGCAATCAGACTGGAATTTGAAATTGGCGAATGGGAATATTAGGGGTAATATAGCCCGTGACTTGGAAGAACAACTCAAAGGGATCCATAATTGACAACCTGGGGCCAGATTACAGAAACTTTGCACCAGTGCTAGTGCAAAGTTTGCACGGTATTAGCAGTAGGGCAAAGTTTGCCCTATTTTTAAAAACATTGGGACACATTAAAAAAACTGTGCACCTCGACAAGTGCGGTTTGACATATTACAAACACCAGGGAAAAAATTGCCTGAGTGCAAAAAAAGATGCATTTTCACTACATTTTTGCACCAGGGCAAAGTTTGCCCTAGTGCTAATACGGAATGGTATTAGCACTAGGGCAAACTTTGCCCTGATGCAGCAAATGCATACAAAATATCTCTTTTTTAGCACTAGGGCAATTTTATCCTTGGTGCTTTTAATATGCCAACTGCACTTGTTGAGGTGCAATGTTTTTTTAATGTGTGCCAGTGTTTTAAAAAATAGGAAAAACTTTGCCCTAGTGCTAATACTGTGCAAACTGTGCATTTGCACCAGTGCAAACCTTCTGTAATCTGGCCCCTGGTGCTCTCGGACGATTTTTCTGCCTAGTTTGAAAATGTCAATGTAAAATGTATGAGTCCTAGTGATCATAATCCCCTCATGCCCTCCTTTGCTCTGGAAAATCGGCCAGTGAGTAAAAGTGCACTGTTGGGACTGCAGGTAAACCAGGCTAAAAATAGGGTAAGACAATATAGAAATGAAGGGTCGAGGCTGAACAAAAAACCTCTGCAGATATTCAGTACCTCTGCGAAGCAGGATTTAGAGAAGTAGTGTACGCCTGCTGGTATTGCCAAATTCCTGTGGGATTAGGCCCTACCATCAATAAATAGAGGACAGAAAGCCTGTAGGCATGGGCACAGTTTTCACGTGAGATCTGTATTTTTAAAACTCATCCTATCCTGATGTCTGAGCTTATTCTGCAGAAGAAGCTGTGCAATACCTACATGAATTGATCCAAGCAACATAGATTTGCCCGCAGTGTGTTAGACGGCCAAAAAACAATGGAGGCAGTGAGCGTCGGTAACTTTAAGAATGTTCGGAGTATAATTAATAACCAACTGGCACCACAATATTGCCTACAGAGTAACGGGGTCCTGGAAGCAGTTTGTTCGAGTTATCTGAGTGAAAAGAACGGAACCCAATGACTATAAGACTATCAAAAAAGTTGGAGTGGACCTTTTCATTGATCAAGAGGGCGTGGAGGACTTAATAATGCAAGCCTCTAGTCAAGGGCTCTGGGCCCAAAAGGGCTCACTAATAGCATACTTTAAAAAGATGTAGTAACGTGGGTGCAAATACTGTCATTTATCTTCAGGGGGACTTTAAAGACTCGTGAGTGTCCGTAGTCCTGGAAGTGGGCTGTCATGGTCCCTATTTTAAAAAAGGGCGATCAGACGGATCCGGTGTCTGATCACCCTTTTGGATGCTGACAGTAAAATCTTCACTGGAATAATTTGAAGGACCTGGAAGCATGGGCGGGTAAAAGGGGTATTTTATCAAAACCTCAGATTGGGTTCCGTAAGGACCTTTCAACTATTTTGAATGGGCTCGTAATAAATATTGCCAATGAAAAATCATGGCAAAAAATGGTCCACCCCTTTCTAGCGCTTGGATCGATCTATTTAAGGCATTTGATACTGTCAATAGTGATATGATAAGATATGGCATTTATAGCGCGCCTATACACAAGTCTTTCAAGGCACGACGAGGCAAGGGAGGGGGAACAGAGGGGAGACAGACAATGATCCTACTAGGCCAGGTGTCATTCAGATCACGCAAGTGCATGGGTAGGGGTAGGGGGAAAGTGCTGGGGGGTAAGGAGGAGGGGACAGTGCAGTATATTGGACAATAGAATAAATAACAGTAAGTAAAAAGTACGCCAGCAGGTGGCAAGTGCAAGGGTAAGTGCAGACATCAGGTGTCAAGTGCTGGTAGTCGGACAGTAGGGATACAGAATACAGTACCCAAGTGCGGGGGTTGCCAGGAAGGAAATGCAGGTGTGTGTGACTAGTGGGAGAGGGACCTGGGCCCGAGATCAGAGGGTGGCAAGGTAACCAGTGCAGCTTCAGTTTCAGCCAGGAGGTTAGCAGGGGAGAGGAGGAGAAAACGCAGAAGCAAAGAGAAAGGTTTTGAGGTGCTTCCGGAACCGGAGATGATTCTCCTCAAGTTTCAGGGAGGCAGGGAGGCTGTTCCGGAGGGAGGCCCCAGCCGAAGAAAGAGATCTACCACCAACTTGTTGCTTGGAGAAGTGGTTGACCTTGAGGGAGTTGGAGGCGGATGAGCGAAGTGCTCAAGAAGGAAGATATTTAGGAAGAGAGAGTTGGAGGTATTGAGGCCCCAGGTCCCAGAAGGCCTTGTGGACAATGCAGAGGGTTTGGAACTTAATCCTTGCAGCCACTGGGAGCCAGTGCAGAGATTTAAGTCCTAGAGAGATATGATCCCTGGGCTTGACACCAAGGACAAGTCTCGCAATCCTGTTCTGGATGAGTTGCAGAGGGCGGAGAGTAGAAGCAGGCAGATTTAGAAAGAGGCTGTTGAAATAGTCCAGCCTAGAGAGAACCAGAGCTCTGGAGACAGTGAGCTTCTGGGGGAAGGAGAGGAAAGGAAGAATACTTCTGAGGAGGTGCAGCTTGTAGTGTGACTTCTTAGAGACGACAGAGATGTGAGGAGAGAAGGAGAGTGTTGAGTCGAAGATGACCCCAAGGTTTTAGGCCTCACAGGTGGGAGCAGGAAGAGGGCCAAGAGAGGCCGGCCAGAGAGTGACAGGAAAGCAGGGAGCAGGTGTGCCAATGAGGATATTCTCAGTCTTACTGGCATTAAGGCAGAGATCATTGGCGGCACACCACTCCTGGATAGCAGACAGACAGTCAGAGATGAGAGACGGAGAAGAGGAGGCTTAGGGTAGCCTGAAAATGAGCTCAGTGTCATCCACATAGTACTGGAAGTTTGGGCAGAGAGTGGCAATGCGGTGGGCAAGCAGTGCCAGATATTGTTTGAACAGCCAGGGAGAAGGTTAGACCCCTAGGGAACACCACAGGTGGAGATAGAGATAGAGGAGAGGAAAGACCCAAGTTGAACCTGGGAGGAATGGTCAAAAAGGAAAGAAGTTAGCCACGCCAGGGCCTGACCGGTGATTCCAAGGTTATCACTGAGACGATTGAGAAGGATGGCACGGTTGACCATGTCAAAGGCAGAGGAGAGATCAAGTAAGATGAGAACACAGGGAGTGTTGGAATCAAGATTAGAGAACAGGTCTTCACGGATTTTCAGGAGTGCAGTTTCTGTGCTTCTGGTATCTCTGAAGCCAGACTGATGATCACAGAGACAACCAACAGATTCAGTGTGAAGAATGGTAAACTGTGGTAAACTGTGCTCAAAACTCCAGAGATGGTGACTCCCTGAAGGTTTGTTAGCCATCATTTTTTACCTGCACAAAACACCTGTGTGCAGGTAGGGCTAGATGGGCTTGGTAATTTATCATATTGCATTCCTACTGAACATGGGGTGAGGCAGGGATCTTGGCACCCTGCCTCTTTAACCTCTACAGCTGATCTAGGAAGTACCATATCGACAAATAGATTAGCAAGCCCAAAAGTGGGGGATTGTGTGATTAATTGGTTGGCCTATGCTGATGATATAGTCCTTTTGGACTATACGATCATTGTCCTCCAATGCCTACTCACAGCCTTTGACAACTATGCTGTTTTAAATGATCTGCTAGTGAATCCGGCAAAATCAGACATACTGACTGGTGTGTAGTAATCACCTGAAAAAGAATTCTAAATACGAGTGGAAATTAAGCAACCATATACTCCCAAAGGTAAAAAGTTATATATTTAGGAATGCATGTGAGAGCGAGCCCATCATTGAGAATGGTGGAAGAGGATGTAGAGGAGAAATGTACATCTACAGCGTCAAATGAAACAAATCCTAAACTCTACTAGTAGGTTCTCCTTGCTTCCTTTAATAAAGTTTTACAACAGAAAAGTAGTACAAGGATGGAAGGAAGAATATGGAAAAAAGTTTTAGGCCTCACCAGGTCCTTGTCCATTGCACATTTAAGGTACACATTAGGCCTCCAATCGATGGGAGCACACCTGTATTGGGGGTTGTGTCACTTTATAGAGCAATTTTGGCTCAGAAACAGAACTCACTATATGTGCATATGGGAGTTCATTTGAAACGGTGTAATAATGGGGCCCTATTTGCTGCTTTTTTTAAACACTCTTTATTGGAATTGTATTACAACAACCCTAGAACCCCCTCCCCGCACCCTCCACTCGCCCTCCAAACCCCACATATTCCTCCCATTAAACATCTTCCAAGTTTCCAATCAAACAATTTCAACAACTCCCTGGCCCCTCCCACCCCCCCAAGCCCTCCCTCCTTTCAGTGTCCAGATGAATCTCTTGATTCCCGCTCCCCGCATCGACCCCAGCCTGCAGCTCTTTCTTGTCCATGAATATATACAAACTAGGTGGTTCGACCAACAACTCCCATCACCGTATTCTCCTTTAGCTTTTGATCTCGTTATTTGTTCATGCCTGCCTCCATTCTTTCACGGAGGTCGTAGATCATTCTCTTCCGATAAGTCATCCAACAATTGGGCCCAATGAATCGTTACATCTGCTCGCTCCACCTCTGAGTCTGCATTCTGTAGCAGCGTTAACTCCGCCACTCCCCATCTCCGCACATCCTTCCGTCATTGATTAACTGCCGGGCCCTGTGGGGATTTCCACGCTATCGCCATACAACGCTTAGCTAAAATGAGCAAAAACCGGCCTATTCTGTTCCGCAGTCTGTGCCTTTTCCCCCCTGGCAGCTTACCCCACAGGCAAATTTCCAGGCTACGGTCCCAATTGGTTCCCAACACCCCATTGACTCCATTAAGAACCCCATCCCAGTACTCAGCTATTTTTCCGCATTCCCATGCCATATGCCAAAACCCTGCCTGCGCTGATCCACATCTGGGACAGGCATCTGAAAGATCTCCATTCATAGCCTTGAGCACCACCGGGGTAACAAATACCCTATGTAGAATATTAAATTGGACCAGCTGAAAGTGGGCGTTCCTGGATGTTTTCCGAACCAGTTCCCAGACCTGCGCCCATTCTTTATCAGGTATTGGGTGCCCCATGGCCACCTCCCATCTCTCCTTAACCTTTAATACCCCCTCTGCTTTCCCCTCTCGAAGCACCCCATAAGCCCGTGCAATACACACCCTACCCCCCCGTCCAATCTAGTAGCACACGGAGTACCGGACAGGGCTCCAGCTCTGCAGGAATTCCTTCCCATAATTCCGCCATTCTCCGGACCACTGCCCCATACGTCAAAAAGAGCCCCTGTGGTAGGTCAAACTTCTGGCACCATTCCTTGCAGGTGAGCATCCTTCCACCCTCAAAGAAATCCCCCACCGTTTCACAACCTTTCTCCCTAAGCCTCCGTATCCCCATCCTCCCAATCACCTGATGGAGTGACTGGTCCGCACCCCACGGAAGACCATCCTCATATCTCCCCTTCACCCCTCTACCACCCATGTATTTCCTCTATGTCTCCCTCACCGCTTCGAACACTACAGTCCTTCCCATTGCACCTACTGGGCGCCATGGTAACTCCACTGGTCTAATATTCAGCGGCAAAGTCCCTTCCAATGCCTTGAGGGCTTCTCCCCCCAGTTGATCCCACACTAGCACCGATTGCAGTTGTGCCGCAACGAAATATTGCTCGTAATGCGGGAGACCCAATCCCCCTTCCTCTCTAGTCCTTAGCAAAATCCCCAAGGACACCCTCCTCTTCCCCACACCTCATAATAGCTCCCTAATCTTGACATCTAACATTTTAAAGAATATTTTCTTAGCCACATACAGGATGTTGGTGAAGAAGTAAAGCAGCCGTGGGAGAACCACCATTTTACAAAGTGCCACCCTACCCACAATGAAGAGGCAATGCTTTCCATAGCTGAATGGAGTCTCCTATTTTGGACAGCGCCCTCCCTGTGTTGTGCACAAAAGTTTCTGCAACTTCATGGAACACCCGTATCCCCAGATACTGAAATGACTTCAGTTCCCACTTTATCCTCAGCTCCGGCAGCTCCTCCAACGGGCGATCCCTCAAGTCCCCCAACGGGAAGAGAACCAATTTCCCCGGATTAATACGGAAGCCCGACATCTTTCTGAAGTTCTGCAATATCTCTAACAGCTCTGGTAGGTAGATCTCGGGGTCCATCACATATAACAACAGATCGTCCGCATAAAGGGACACTACATGTTTTTGCCCGCCCACCTCAATTCCAGCTTCCCCCTTCTCCTTCTGCAGGAATGCCGCCAACGGTTCTATGGCTAGGGCAAATAAAATTGGGGAGGCTGCACACCCCTGCCTTGTCCCCCTTTCCAACTCCCACATTTCGGAGCCAATGGTTTTTTATACAAACCCAAATTCCCGTAGCACTCAAAACAACCATTTCCACTCCAAACAATCGAACGCCTTCATGGCATCAAATGAGGCTATCGCTATTGCACGCCATTGTGACTTCACGGAATCCATAACGTGGTGCAATAGAGAAATATTGCACAATGTGCTTCTGCCCCCAATGAACCCACACTGGTCCGGGTGGATCAGATTCGGCGCCACCACCGCTAGCCTAGCCGCCAGGATTTTCCCCAAAATGTTCCCGTCTACATTCAGTAAGGAAATGGGCCGATACACTGCACATTCTCTCGGATCTTTCCCCTCTTTCAGAATCACCGTTATCACTGCTCCCCTCATTGGCTCTGGGAGGCAGCCCTTCTGGAAAGCGTCTTCATAAACTAATTGCAGCTGTGGGGCCAGGAGGTCAGCAAACATTGAATAGAACTCCACCAGGAGCCCGTCACTACCCGCTCTGTACCCCTTCTCATCGTACGGATCGCCCAGTGAATGTCCCCTCCTCTATTGGGGCTTCCACTTCCTCCCGTTAGTCATCTCCTAGTTTTGGTAACTGCAACGATTCAAGGAGGTCCTCCACATCATCATTTAAGTATCCAACCCCACTTGTGTATAATTCCCTGTAGAATGCTGCAAAGACGTCATTAATGTCTTTCTGAGATCCCACTATCTCCCCCGTATTTGACCTCAGCTGAGTTATTGCCCGACGTGGGTTTTCCCTATTAATCAGCCACGCCAACAGTTTGCCTGCTCTGTCCCCCTCCCCGTGCAATCTAACATCACGCCTGCTGGAATCAAAATGTAACAGCTCCACCAAAGTCTCCTGGTAAAATGCCAACTTCTGCACCAATGCCTCCCCCCACCTCTCGCTGCCTCCCTATCCAACTCCGCCACCTGAGCCTCTGTTCGCTGTAGCGTATCTAAAAGACTTTTACGCATCCCCACCTTTAATGGAGAGACACTTCCCCCTCATCATCACCTTAAAGGCATCCCAAAAGCACTCCCCTAGTTGCCACCGAGCCCTCATTCAGCTCGAAGTACGATCTAATCCCTTCCATGAGTTCCGCCACAAATGCCCCATCCCGCAAAGCCTCCCTCTGTAAACGCCATAACCTCCGCGGGGGGTTCTCACTGGGGCCAAACAACGTTACCACCAAGGGGGAGTAATCCGATAAGGTGCGGCCCAGGTACGTCGCCTCCCCAAAGAATTGGCAATACTCCCTTCCCTTTATAATGTAATCCAGACGGGAATACGAGCCATGCACACCCAAGTGGTGGGAAAAGCCCCTGCCCTCCCGTGCTTCTCCCTCCACACCTTCACCAAATCAAATTCCTGCATTATATCCCGAAGAGACCCCGCCATATATCTTTTAGGCACCCTCTGCTCCCCTACACATCCAACTGGTCATCCAAATGACAATTAATATCCCCTCCCCATATTACCATCTCTCCCCTATATGCCCCCATCATGCGCAGTACCAAAGGGAAATTCTCCTTATCATCCACGTTTGGCGCATACGAGTTAACCAGACAAATTATTCTACCTTCCCACAAACACAGTGCCAGTACCGTTCTGACCACCTCATCCTTTGTCACCACCTCCACTTCCAGTGGGACCCCCTTCGCCACCCAGATAAGCACCCCTTGAACCTGAGTTGAATATGCTGTACCTATTATCTGCCCCCCCATAGTTTCCCCAGTTTTCCCAACACCTCTGTACTCGCATGCGTCTCTTGAATAAAGGTCACCTGTATCCCCTGTCTTTTCAAAAACTCCCCCACCCTCCATCTCTTCTGATAACTAAACCCCGGACATTCCATGTCCTGATTTTCAAACCTCCTAATTTAGCCATGCACCTATTAGCACCCTGTTCAGGTTACCCCCTTCTGCCTCTCCACAGTCCTACCACCTACATCCGGTACCACCTCCCTTTTTTTCTTGCTTTGTCGAGCCATAACCCCTCTCCGGGCACCCCCCCTCCTTGCACCCATCCCCAACTTGGTGCGTTTCCCCTCATCCTGTCCCCACCCGCCTCCCCCTGCCCCTCCCAAACCCCTCCCCCCTACCATGAGTACTCCAACCTCCCCGAAATACCCTCCTCCCCCCTACCCTTCTTTGTAACTATAGATCCCCCGATCTACTCAGCCCTCCTTCCTCCCCTCCCATAGGGCTAGCAGTCAGTGGTGTCTCTTAGATTAGGGGCTCCACCGTTTTTCCCATGCCGCCTCCCCGACATTAAACTCTCCTCTTCCACCCTCCCTTCACTCCCCGAACTGTCTGGCCTCCTGAAACACCATCCCCTGCTCGTTCTCACTCAGCCCTGCCCATTTTCCTCTGCCCCCGGCCCCTCTTCTCCTTCAACACCCCCGGATGGACCTCTCTCTACTTTCTGTGCCCTTGTGTCCAGCCAATCCCACACCTCGCACTACCAATCTCATAGTGGCCTACCCTACGGGCATCCTGTAGGATAACATTGCGGTCCCGAAAGTTCATAATTTTCGCCACCATCACTCTAGGCGGGGCGCTCGGTGGCGGGGGTCTTCCCGCGACCCTATTGGCCCTCTCCACCGTGAAGAGGTTGGACAGGCCCTTAATTCCCAGCACCTTCAAAATAAGATTTTCCACAAAAAGTTCTGCACTAGGCCCCTCCTCCCTCTCCGGGACGCCCACCAGGCGGATGTTACAGCATCTAGAGCGACCCTCTGCATCCTCCGCTCTCGTTTCCAATACTCGGGTTGCCCCCACCCGGCCTGCCACCTGATTCTTCAACTTCTGAACATCATCCTCCACTGTACTGACCCGCTGATCCACCTCTGTTACCCTCGCGCATACTTTGCGGCGGTCCGCCCTCATGAGGGAAACATCCACTCCCACTTCATTGATGCTCTCCCGGAGGGTGTCTCTGGAGACCTGTATTGCATCCGTTAGCGAGTCCATGGTCACAGAACTCCTCTCCTCCTCTGAGTGCTCCCCCCCTGCATGTCGGTCTGTTCCCTCTTGTTTGTGTGCTTTGTCCTTTGTCTCTGTAAATTTCTCGATCCGCTGATGGCTTTTGCCCATTGTGGGAGATTCTTTCGCAGCACAGTGCCTCTGATATGCCACCACGTAAGTCAAAGGTGCCCCAGTGGTCAATGCTGCTTCACCCCTTCAGACTTTTCACCAAGGCCCCCTCCGCCCTGGGCAGCCCCCCACCAGTATCACAGCCTCCTACTGTATCAACTATGTATGCTTCTCCCTCCAGCTTAGCCAGGGGGCACTACCCGCGCTTCCTTCTCCTTTCCTTCTGCTGTTTCTCGCTTCCGTCCCTGGAGACCTCCACCTCCAGTGCCTCTTCTGCAGTCACTCTGGCCCCACTGTATATATTTTAGCCTGGTGCCTCTAGTCGGGCCGCGGGGCCCCTCCCATCGGGGGGCCACGGGACACGCACCTCTGCACTCCGGCAGTGCAGCCTCGTCGTTGCCCGGACGCCGGAGCTGCTGCGCCCTGTCACCTCCGTGCTCCCGAATGCAGGAGCTGCTCCTCCAGTTCCTCTTCACCAGACCGTGCTGCAGGGATCGCAGACCGGCTCCTCCTCTCAACCACCCAAACCAGGCTCACCAGCCGCACGGGGGGGTGCCGACCACCTCCACCACAAAGCGGGGCAAGACCCGGCTCATCCCGGCTCCCCGGCGGTGCCGCTCCTCACTTGTCTCCCCCTCACTGCCTGTCCACAGTCCCGCGCCGGGGAGCAGCCGCAGCACCACTTGCTGCACTCCCTCGGCCGCTGAATTCTCCTCACCTTCCTAGGGCCGCTTCCGCCTCCGTCTAGCCCCACCTGGAGCCACCGGTTCCTCTTCACCAGACCGTGCCGCAGGGATCACAGACCGGCTTCTCCTCTCCACCACCCAAACCAGGCTCAACAGCCGCCCGGGGGAGGGCCGACCACCTCACCACAAAGCGGGACAGTACCCAGCTCGTCCCGGTGCCGCTCCTCACTCGTCTGCCCTTCACTGCCTGTCTGCAGTCCTGCGCGGGGGGGCTGCTGCAGCACCACTCTCCGCACTCCTGCGGCCGCTGAATTCTCCTCACCTTCCCAGGGCCGCTTCCGCCTCCGTCTAGCCCCACCTGGAGCCGCCGGGTGTCTCAGCCTCGCCAGTATGTCCAACAGACCACGTCCACCCTCCTCAGACCACCGCCAGCGCCTTTTTGGGTTCCCGATCTCGCCAGGGGCCGCAAGTCTTCAGCCAGTTTCAGGGAGTGATCCTCATTCCAATCCCGCTCCGGGGCAAGTCACCGTCGCCTCTAGGCCTTCAGGCTCACCTGCTCATCGTTCGGTGGTTAGCCACGCCCCGAAATTTTGGCAAAATGTTATCAAACAGTGTGTAAATTGTTAGAGAACCCTTTGAAAGTAAAAATAATGACTAGAGATTGGACTGAGACCAAGGCCAAGATAAGCAAGTCGCCTTTTCTTAGGTCATTCCCACTAATTGACAAACCTAGAGGCTACTTGCTGCCCTACTTGAGTAGATTTCTAAACCCAAGGTGGAGAATGGATTTTTTACGATTTAGACTTAAAGTATTCGAATTAAAGATCATGTAATTGATGGAAATTGTGATCATTGTGGAAGCTCCTCAATTCAGAATCTGAAACATGTTTTGATCTCATGTGATGCAAATAGGTCTCTGAAAATTAAATATTTCCTGCGCTTTGTAGATAAAACGAGCTGGTTAGACACTGGTGATTTTTGGTTGAGACTTTCAGCTGGTAATTAAACATTTCTGGCTTTGGAAACACTGATGGTTCTGAATTAATTAGGTTTTATAGAATTGAAAAATTAAGAGAATTATAAATGTATATTAGGTTTTAATTTATGATTCTGTTTTATGTATCAGATGGATGTTATGATGAATTTGTAAAAGTTGAATGTCGGCCATATACAAATACGTGAAAAGAATAATAAAAACTCTCTGGTGTTTTAATGTTTAACATGGTACCTGATTGCTGATAAATGACCAGTAATTGCAATGTCAAGTTAAAACAGTATAACTTATTATACACAACATGTGATGCAATTCTGTGGATGGCTTTGTTGTGTAAGTCTGAACTGATATTTTCAATTTAGAATTTCTCACGCATTGTATTTTTCAAGTAACTGGATCACCTTTTCTAATGTTCTTGTAATTGCTGGAGGTCCATTAGCCCATAGTAATATATTTAAACGTGGTGCCCATCTGTCGTGAAACTCTTTATGCCCAAAATAGTGGTTGATTTGCCCTAACGGAGGAGGGTCAGTATTTTGAATGTAAATTGTACATTGCAAACAAGCACTGGTGAACTTGTGTGCAAACATATACTGCTTCCACAGCATGGAAGTAATTGGGGGTCCTACTTTCTTTGTTTGGTAGGTGATTGTTCACAAGCTTGAATCTTCCCCTGCATAACTTACTGTCATGAACATGTGAGTGTGGGTTTAGGTTGCATAGCATGCACCTGAGTTCAGAGTAGCATCTGAACTAATCCTCTCGATTTCTGTGCATGTTTTCTAATGTGTTTGTTATACTGCTTTCTAAGAAGTAATCTTCTTCTTCAACCTTTTGTACTAAAGTTGAAGTACTTCTGTTACATTAATGTTTACCTGTGTGTAATATAGGTGCTAGCCATGATACATACTCGCCAACTCACGTTCAAGTCCGTTATGGAACATGTGGTTGTTATTTGGTCTAAATTGTGCATCAGTAAAATACATGAGACCAACTCTGTATTCAGAGGCAGTGTGTTGTAATGTGTCTTACAAGCTGAGTGGATGACATCACTGCTGAATGGAATCTAGTGATGTCAGTGTGAGAGGAGTGTTGGTGTGTGGGGGTTCTATGCTTGGCAGTTGGAGTTATGCTGACTTGGAAAGGACATGCCAATGTTTTGTTCCTGGCTTTGAACTACAATAAATCTACTTAATAACTTACCTGCTGGCTCGGCTGTTCATCAGCTTCCAAGTTATTACACTGGCGACGAGGATGGGATGCTGTCGAGGAGGGGACAGTTCAGAAACGGGAAAACATTGCCCTCCAGTGAATCCATGTCCATTTGCAAAGTTGATAGCAAGTTGTAGCCCAAGATGTTTTAATTGGGCTAACATTCTTCAGCAGGCCGGATGGTGTTGAAGGTGCTGCCTTGCCCAGTGACCGGGTGGTGCTGGGAGGTGTTGTGAGCAGTTTTTCGGCACACAAGTCGGTGTGCAGTAATTTGAGGAGTGTCTGCCGTCAGGACCAAGCTGCCGGTTGGAGCTTGTGGTTGGCAGATCCTCAACTGGTGCCTGGGAAAACCGACCGGCACCCAGGTCGTTGTGCGGAAGTTGCGAGCGTGAGGAACAAGTCGGCCGAGTGGGGCTTGTGGCTGGCGTTAGCCCGGCCAGTGCCTGGAGTCGTACGGCACACAGGTCGGTGTGCGGAGCCTTGAGGAGTTGTTGTTCTGGCTCCAGATGTCCAGTTCAGAGCACCCGCACCGTCAACACCTGAGGTGAGCTGCTCGAAAGTGGCTGGTGCTAGCACGGGAGCCTCGGAGAGGGAGGCGGCTTCTGCTTTCCAGCTTTGTGAAGAGCTAGCGGTTCCCGAGCGGCATCTGAGCACCACGATTTAACTCCTGGGATCCCGGCGCCCAGTGACAGAGTTGCCAGGAGTGAGATTTTCAGTTTATGGTTCGTTGCCCCCTGCAGCCAGGACGTTGCAAGTTTTTTTTTTCTCTTTCAAACTGCCGTAGCGTATCTGTACCCGCCTGTGCCTTCGCAGTGCCCGTCCAGTGGTATTTGGTGTATGGTGGCACTGTTTCCAAGGTTGTGATGGCGGAGCGGGCTAATGAGCCCCAGGACAATATGTGATCATCGGAGAAGCGCAATGTCATAAGCGTCGGTTTCCCTTGGAGTTTCCTTGAGTGGCGAGGAACTTTCGTTCTCTATTTTGTCAGTGAATGGTGGTAAGGGAAAGGACGTGCAGTGTTCTGGGGGTTTGAGAGAGGAAAAGGAAAGTTAATTGGGCATCGTTATGGAGCAGGCAACTGATGTCCATCTTGCCTCTCTAAAGAGACGCCAGCTGCTGGAACTCAAGGAAGGACTGTGCTGCGTTACTAGCACGCGGTTTTCTGTTTATCCTTCGGAAGTTGTTCGGAGAGTTCAACTTTTGTATAATGCCCACGTTGTGGATGGCCTGGATGGCAGTAATGGGGCCAGTGTAACCATACGTGAGTACTCTGCACATAATTGTGATCCCGCGTCTATGGAATTCAGCCAGGAGCGTTCAAGGTGCTGCTTTTCCACAGACCAGGTGAAAGTGTGGATTCGGCGATTGGTCTGCGATTGGAGTCGTTGTGCTGCATGGGTTATGGAGAGTTCAGGCCCAATGTTGCGGCAGCTCGGTGCGAGCAAGAGGACTTTCCTGTGTACGGGAAGGTTTCACTAGTGCTAATTTGTGATACTACTGTTGTGTTTAACTGCTGTGTGTGTGAGTTTCATGGGCCCGTGTGAGTGAGTGAATGCGCGCGCTGAGAGTTGTGTATGGGTGATTGCTTTGTGTTGTTTTGGCAAATTTCAATCTTGTGTGCTAATTAGATGTTGTTGAGTGTGTTCCTGCATTATTTTGCATTAAATTGCGTATTGTTGTCTCTCATCCAATGATTCTTTGCAGGTGGGACTGTTCAATACTTAATATGTTTTCTTGCAGGTTGGATTTCCATTATTGGGTTGTACGGACTCGTGGGTGGGGGCACTTGCGGGTTGAATTGCTTCTTTGTGAACAGCACTTACAGTTATCTTTTACCAATAATTAACTGAAATAATGCATTTTACACATCATTTTGTATTCGAACATGTGTGAAGTGTTTTGCGTGTATGCCACCCATCCTGTTTTTGGGGGTTTGCATATGGTGCGTGAGGTGAACATTGCGTTGTGCAGGAGTGGGAGTGGTTGGTTATTGAGGCGTTCTGCTGTGATGCAGTAGGTGAGGCTGGACCTGGGGTCCATGGTGAGTGGTGAGTGGTGAGGTGCTGCGTTGTTGCAGTTTGGCTGGACCAGGGGTCCATGGTGTGAAGTGTGCTGCGTTTTGCGTTCGCAGGAGGCTGGACCAGGGGTCCATGGTATGTAGTAGGTGTGCTGCGGGTGGCAGTAGGCTGGACCTGGGGTCCAAGGTGTGTAGTAGGTGTGCTGCGGCTGGAAGTAGGCTGGACCGGGGGTCCTAGGTGAGTGGTGTGGAGTAGATGGTTGGTCCTGGTTGTGTTTTCTGTGGTTCGGGTTTTGGTAGTGTTGTGGTACCTTAGGGGTGCTGTGGTGAACTGTTTCGTTGTTGTGCTTGTTGTTGCTCTGTTGAGCCGTGTGGTTCGTGCCCGGGGGTGGCAGCCCTGGTGTCCTAGGGGGCAGACTAGGATGGGAGGATGTTTGTGCACTGAGGGTTGAGGAGTGTTAGGTAGTTATCTGTTGTGGACGCTGGGTCGTGGCAGGACCTAGGTTCCAAGGGGCAGCTTGGAACAGGTGGAGGTGCGTAGTTTTTATTTTTGTTTCTTGAAGGTTGTCCAGTTCGGTTATGAAAGGAGTGAGCCCTTTGTAGACTGCGTTGGGTTCCTCTCTGTTTTGTTATAAAGGGAGGAGTGGAAGTGGTGTATAGTTGGGCGTAGGACTTGGTATAAGGGTTTGGTTGACACAGAAATGTCAATTTGCCCAACGTGTTGGCACAGTGTTAGTATCCTGTGGGTGCCATGTAGGTTTTATTGGGTTCTTATTTCTTTGGTGGAGCACTTTCCTGTTTCCTTGATCTTCCTTGCAGTGTCGGGGTTTTGGTGTTCTTTGGGGGCAGTTTCTTGTCGCCAGTGGTGTTACTAGTTGGTGCATTACGTGCTGGCCACACGTACATGTAGGGGTTTTTGTCTGGTGATGGTTTTGGTGTGATCATTCTCTGTTACAACAAAGTAAAGGAGGGAGAAGTGTTGTAATGTGCCTTACAAGCTGAGTGGATGACATCACTGCTGAATGGAATCTAGTGATGTCAGTGTGAGAGGAGTGTTGGTGTGTGGGGGTTCTATGCTTGGCAGTTGGAGTTATGCTGACTTGGAAAGGACATGCCAATGTTTTGTTCCTGGCTTTGAACTACAATAAATCTACTTAATAACTTACCTGCTGGCTCGGGTGTTCATCAGCTTCCAAGTTATTACACAGTGCTTCTGATTGGTTTATCATCTAATCTTACACCACACCCAGAAGTGAATAGTTGTGGAAAGCAGGCTTGAGATAAATGTTTTTCTCAGATGCTTAACACAGGAACGTTTGATATAGTTCTATAGAGTCACCCATTACATCCTCATCGTGAAGTGGATGAACGGCATCTCCTTCATATACTTTTTCTGTGATTACAAACGGACTTTTTCAAATTGGGGATTTGTCTCTTTAGTGATTTCTTCCTCTACATTGATTTGCATATGTCACTGAAGATTTCATTTATTTTGTTTCAAGTATGTTGACGCATCATTGATCTGCTTGCTATTGCAATTTTTTATATGTTGTTTGGGGTGCTGTGTACAATCACTAATAATGTGTTTTTAATGTCTTGTATTTTTTGAGGTACATGGACAGCTTTGCTTTTGGAGACTTTGTCATCGTAATTTGTTGGTCTTTTTCCAGTGGTGCTATTTTTTTTGGGAATGTGCAGACTGACTGGTTAATGGTATTCCCATACAAAATGAGGCTTGATAATTGTGTTGGGAAGTGTTCTGCCTTCAAGTCCTTCGCTGTAGAGCATGGTGGCAATTCAATTTGTTCAAACTTTATACAGCAGTACAGACACATTTCTATTTGAAAATATGTACTTGTGGAAGTATTCTTTTGTTTAGCTGTGGTGTTTGATTGAGAAAGGTGATTTTGGTACAATGTTATTGTGTGTGTATTAGATGTGTATTGCCAACTTCTACTTTTGGGATTCGTATTTGTTGGTGTTGGTACTTCTGCTACTTTTTTCATTTTTCCTATTTTTGCTTCATATTGTAGGGGCGTTTGCCTATTTTAGTAGTCTTTGGTCTCCTATGTGTACTGTTTTGGTTTGGGATGTGTTATATGTGAATCCTAATTGTTTTGCACACCATACTGTTTGCATTGTTGCTGGTTAATTATTTGGAGTAGCCTTCTCATTTTGCAATGTTCGCATGGTTGCTGTAGAGAAATTAAAAGTGTGTTGATTACTTATATTTGATACAGCTGTCTAGTGTGCTACAAACATTTCTTGGAATATTTATTGTACTTTGATTTGTATAATTATTGGACTTTGCATTGGCCATGAAAGTTATCATGAAGGGAACTTTGTAATGTTTGGATGGCATAGTTTTCCAAAAATATGTGAATGCTAAATATTTTTCCTATCATGCCTCACATCATTATCATGAAGATGTTCCATTTTGGAGGTTGTCTTGATTGTGGTACATTTATCATACAAGATTGACCTCCTCCATATAATTTTTCTCATTTTGCCCCAACCCGTTTTAATTATATTTTGAGGCATCACAAACGAGCTAGGATTTGTTACTGCTTGAAATTCATGTTGTCAACATATGTTGCATTTTTCCCATGCAAGGGACTTATTTAGTGATCGCTGTTCTTCAGGTTGTAACGCAAAACACACGACATGACACATTACGCACTGGCTAAACATTCAGTGTTAGCCAGTTGCACTTCTGTGTTTTATACATTCATTATTTATTTTTACTTCATTGGTGAAAATAAAAGCTATTTAACAGTCTATTTAACAAATTAAATTAAGATTTGTTTTTAAAAATATATATTTGAATGGCCTTATCAATTCTCTGTAAGAGGCGTCATATTTTGAATGCAAATAATTTTCCAGCAGCTTCAGCGGATTTGGGTACATCAGTGTCACAGGTCTTTTCTGTATGTGGTTGGAAACAGCAGGAGAGATGGTTTCACTGTGTGTAGTGTATTAAGGATGTGTTCTCTGTATTTTGACCAGTCATGATGACCTGTGTTCCCATGCTTCAGAAAGTGGTAGATGTGATTGGATGGCTGTTTGTTTTGTTTTAGAAATGTCTGGTACTGAAAGACAAAAATGTGATGCAAAGCTATGTCGCTTATTTATTATGCGTGTGTTTTTAATTATACTGCATTGTTCGTATGTATCAGCAATTTCAAAACCAGTTTCATGTTGTCATGTCTCCTTGTGTGAGTTTTATGTCTTTCATTAGTGTCAATGTTTAGTCCATGTTTTCATTGGCTGATTTCATATGTTTCAATATATAGTTCATTCGTTTGGTACAATACTGGGAGTGGGGCTTATGGTGAACAATGTTCCTTTGTTGCATGGAGTGTTGCATTTGATCCTGTATTTTCTAAGATTTCTGTGATGGTGTGCTGTAGTTGAACTGTGTATCGCTTCTCACAGATCATTTGTTTTGGTCAGCACTGTAGTCCTTACTTAATTGCGTTCCTTTGATCATTGTGTGCATGACCTAATAGGGGGAGTGTGGGGATGTGAGGTATTCAGTCTTTGTGGTGACAGTGTGCATGAATGAATTAGTTGGAGGATGTTTTGGGCTCTTTGTAGATTAATATTACTTATGTTTTGTCCTTAGTCTTGGGAGGATAGCTCAGGGGCAACGTGCTCGCCTTGGTAGCAAGATGACACGGAGCAACAAAGGTTCGATCCCTGGGTACGCGCTTAGAAACCTCTGGGTATTAAGCGCATTATAAATAACCTATCATATCTATATCAATACATTTTTTGTCTTAAAAAGTTAATAATTGGATTTTGGCAGATGCGATTTCTGAGATTCGGAACATGCACCACTTCAGCCTAAGACAAAGGGTTGTGCCAAAAATCTCAAACATCAAAGCAGACAATTTTGAGACATTATGGGCTAAATGGGGCATTTTTAGCCTTCTGTGGGAAGCCCCATGAAAAAAAACTGTTATTTTATTGCCTTGAAAAAATGCATGAGATTTGGCATGAGTGGCAAGCCACAGTTGGTGAATTTTAATACATGGGAAAGAGGAAAGCATTTTGCATTTTCCTATGTAACTTTCAATGCATCCTCAACAATACTGCTATCTGGTTAAGTCCCCTGCCTCGCTCAGCTGACATCTAATGCACTGACAACGGGGGGCTGGCTACCTCCCCGAGCTAGGGCGTGTTGGGTTTAGGGCCAAAGTGGGGAGAATCCTCTAATCTCCCTCCTTTATTTCCGATCGTTTGGCAGAGACAGTTACAGAAGGAATCTTTATGGACCTACCGCCAGGTTAAATAGCCTGAGGGTCTCACTAGCCAGAGCCAAAGTCCTTGAGAGAAAAAAAGATCAATCAGACTCATCAACACTAAGCTTCGTAAACAAGATACTTTTAAAACCCCATCTGGTGCTAAAGCATGATTCACTTTAAAGGCCCAAAGAAATTCTCTCAGAGCCTCAGGTTCCTGCATGCATATAATGTTTCCAGTTGACTGTTTACTAGCAGAATTTCCACATAGGCAAAGGATCCAATCCATTGTCTACTGCTGGAGTTTGCACTTGCAAGTGATAAAACATTGCAATATTACTGAAGACACGCATTCCTTTCTCACTCAGAAGGATTAAAGAGACTTTTAAAGGATTTACCAGCATCATTTTCATATGCTGGGGAAGCAGGGGAGTTGGGACCTTCCCAGGCAATGCTATGCAGTAACTGGAAAGGTAAAGTGGATACCGAGATGGGGGACAGGCTAACAAAAGGCAAGGTCCAGCCGCTATGAAGCAGAGTATGTTCAGGAGATCCTATTAGGGGAAGCCAATTCCAAACCTCACTAATTCAGGACATAAATGCAGACCCTCACAAGGACCCTGTCCCGGTGGTGTGTTTTTAGTGATGAAAGGCCAGAGTTTAAAGAAGGAGCTGGAGTTGGAGAGGGAAGTTTGGTAGAGTTTGGCAAACACAGAAAGTATATGAAGGATGTTGAAGCAGAGGGTCAGAAGCGTGGATGAGGCCATACACGGAAGAGCTGGATGTGAACAAAAGAACCAGAGGCAAGAAAGTAGATGATGTATTGAGAGCAGGCAAGTAGTAAGGAGGAGGTTGGTGACAATAAGGCATTGGGGCCATGGAGAACATAAGGAGAACACAGGTATTATGGGGGGGGGGTTGGAAAACATCAGGAGAACGCTGGTGATGGTAAGAGAAGAATGTGAGGAATAAGGAGTTGATTAGGGGGAAGATGGCGCTGGATGGCGCTCGGTCAAAGGAGGTTGGCAAAGACACTAATTAAGGAGCTGCATGAATAGTATCAGGAGGTTGACAGAGGTTGGCGGAAAAGGAGAACTGGAGGTTGGTGATAGTACAACAGAGAGTGGTAGAACAGACCTGGAAGCAGTTAAAGATCATAAGGAGAAAGTTGAAGTATGCAAGAAGAAGGAAGTGGGTGAATGTAAGGAGGTAGGGTATTATCAGCAGGTGTTAGGTTTGAGCTAGAGAAGATTTCAGACATAGATAAAGAGAGTTTTGAGAAGAGACTGGAGACAATAGAGGGAGACTGCGGGGGTTGGAGAAGATGAGGTGGAGGCAGGACTATATCCAGAGTGGCAGGATGAAGTAAGGAGGACAGTTAAGAGAATCTGGAGATGGTAAACAGAAAGGTAGGAGGTTGAAGCACCTATGAAGGAGGTAGATGAACAAAGTCAGACTAGGAAGGTTCTACTGGGCCCAGTGGTCCCTAAGAAGGTATTATAGGTGGGAGGAGGAACAAGCAAATTGTAGGGAGTATATTTGAGGTTGCGAGAAGCAAAGCACGGGAATGATACAAGTACCATGGGTGGTAGGGATAAGCAGGTCCAGGAGACAGCCTCAAGGGGGAGAAAATACGCTCCTCGCTGTGGCTCTGCTGGATGCCAGCGCAGCAGTGGCTTAAAGAAGCAGAAACACCTAAGGGGCAGTTGGATGCTCATCTAGTGCAGAAACATCCGTTCCACCATGTTCTCTTTGAGGGTGCCCTTAAAATCAGCATGCCGGGGACAGACATACATGGTCAATTGAAGACGGCAAACCTAAAAACAGAGCCTAAGTCAGAGACTAGGAGTAAGGCTTGAAACCCCCTAAAAGCCTGCAGTGCCATGGCTTGGGAAACTTGCAGTTCAGCACTAAGGGAACCTGGTCCATGATTTTTCAAAAACCTTTCGGTGCGCACTTTATTTTCCGTGAGAAGTCCTTCCCTCCAAATATGTTACCAAAACACTACCCAGTCCCTGGATAGATTATTTTTTATGATTATTTTAATTGGTGAAGCCTGTTGGTTTTGTTGTTCTGGCCCTCCTTTCTTATCCTCAATATATACATATAACATATCACCAGTATATTATAGGGTGGCAAAGGACCCCTCAAACTTCTATTGCTAATAACTTTTGATTCGAGTAACAAATTCTGACGAGATTTCGAAAGTGATTAAAAGTCTGAGCCTCCCCCCAGACTGCAATGTTTCATAAAGATTTGTTTAAAAATAAAAAAGGTACAAGCTTCAAAAACTATTTTTTTTCCAAAAGTGCGGCCTCCTTCCCATTCATTTTCCCATTGACAAAATGGGTACATTTTTGCCAAAGCACACAGCCCAAACCGCTGGACAGATTTGGACCAGGTCCGAAACAACTTGGGCATGACGACCCACGATCAATGCATGGTTTGGGGTTATTCTGTGCTGTGGTTATTTTAAAATATGAAGGAGAAGAATTACAGTTCTATCTCCCATTGCAGGATCATGGTAAATATTCAAACACAGTTTGTTAACAGGTTTATTTGGGAGGGGATGTGGTTGTGGGTTTTCTTTCTGTTTTAGTTGGAACGCATGATATATCTTGTTCTGTAGGCCAATTTTCGGGATTTTTACTGTTCATGATTACTTTTAAATGTTCAATGTCATTTATCATTGATTGCATGTCTTTTTGCATATTCATCAATAGGTCTTTCAATTGAGTCAACAAATCCATAATTAGATCGGTGGGTTATTGCTGTAGTGCTTCCCTTTTGAATCTTCTAGATACTTGAATCACTTCTTCATCTGTTTGAAAATATTAGAAATATTTTTAAACCATTGCAGATATAATACACTTTCTAAATATGTGTGTTGGTTGTATACACATTTGTTAGTTTGATAATAGGTAGAAATATTATATGTGTTAGGTGACTGATATTTGTTACTGTAAAAATTATTGTTAGTCTCATTTTACATGAATATATAGAATGTACTTACAAAATCCTGATTGTGGTGTTTTTACTTCTAGAGAATTGTTTTCAGCGTCTTCTTTTTTAATCTCTTCCTCTGTAGGGTAATCTCCTCTAGCCATTCCATGTACTGCTCCATTTTAGTACTGTTACAGAGAATCACTTCTTTTGAGTTCAGAGTTAGAGTTCGGAATGGAGGAAGGTTAATGAGTAGAGAAGGCGGAATGTTTGTGCTTGCTTTGTGATTGGTTGTTCATTGTTTGTGTGGTGGGTGGCTGCCATTAGGATTTCAAGTACCTCAGATGCTGTTGAATTGTATAGAGCCTTTGAGAGAATGGGCCTCATTACGCGGTAGGCTATTAGTGCCATGGCTACCCCCTTACCGCATTCCGGGTTCGGGTTCCCGAAATAGGGACTTACCGGGCATTCCAACCTTGGAGGACCCGGTAAATCTCCATTCCGGGAATTATTCCCCATTCCCATTCGAGCCCCTATAGGGCTCAATGGGAATGAGGATGGAGCTAATTGCGGTACGTTATTAGCTCTGAAGTCCCTTAACGGGTCCCTTCCTTAACGCCTGGTAAAACCAGGCGTTAAGGAAGGGACCCGCTAAGGGACCTCGGAATAGGGTGGTAAGGGATTACCGGCACTGGTGCACTTACCGGTGCTGGTAATCCCTTACCGCCTACCGCGTAATGAGGCCCAATGTATTTTTTTGTGTGGTATTTATATATGCCAATACAATTGTAGATAAAATTGTATTATTATATTAAGAGCTTTTGTACATAGTACATGTTTTATTGTTTGCGGGTGAGGTGTACCCTTAGGAAATAGTGCTGTTGTTGGGGTATATGTATTGTTTCATTTGATATTTGAAACATGGAGCCAATTTCAGAAGGAGAGGAATCTCTTTGTTCAGAAGATTGTGGAACATTTTTTGAGAATGGGGTTAATAGTGATGTTGAGGACATAGCTGATGAGTTCTCAAAGCACTGTCTTGCAAGGTTTTTTTGGTTTTATAATATTATTTTAGATGGAGTATTTCAAATGAGAGGTATGTGCTGCGTTTGTGGAGAAACATTTTTGACTGAGAGCACAGTTTTTTTTCTCTTTGGGAAAATAAAATTAATTAATCATCTAAAGAAAGAGCACAGACAACTTTTTCAAAATGTTTTGAATCATCATACATGTGAAGAGTATTTCTCTGATTGATCATTTTGCTAATATGTTGGTAGAATAACCCAAAGGCTCTTTTAAGAGCCACCCAGAGAACATTTGAAGTATATTGGAAAAGGAAAATAAGGTTTGTTGCCCTTTTTTAAATTATCTGTGGCTACTGTAGCAGGCAATGAAACATCATGTCCTGTCAGGCATATTGCAGCCACGGGTACTGACCATGGCACAGGCCACAGCCACGGCTGCACCAGTGGGGAAATGGCACGTCATGTATTTTTGGCATGTGCAGCCGTGGCTATAACTGTCACGCCTTAGCCATGGCTATGAACACGCCAATTGCATGTTGCAGTCTTTGATAGCCATGGACAACCACAGGATAGCTGTGGGTACGAACAGGCGAATGGCACATTGTGTATTTTTGGCAGGTGCCACGGCTATAACTATTGCGCTTCAGTCACGGGTATAACCATTCCAACCTCTATGCATTGATCATGTTGTTCCATTCATTCCATTGAAAGATTCCTTAACTCCCTGGAGACTGCGCGGTCGACTCCCTCCCTGCACCCCAAAGTGACACCTGACATTTGCCATAATGCCTGTGCATCTCCCCTTTTTCACTTGGCACATGAGGTAGGAGGATCTCGTTAGATTACAGAAGCAAGAAAAGAATAAAGAAAAGGTTTATTTTGGAAAAGAAAAAACAGAAATACGTATCAAATCTTTTTCATGTAGCACATCATCCGTGCCCTGCGCATTCCGCTCCTCTGCCATTGCACACCATCACTTGGGCAGCGAACACCCTGCCCGTGGTAAAACCAGCAGCAGTAGGCACTTTCTCTGTGACCTCGCAGCAATGCTAAGATGGCTGACGCCTTCGTTTATCACTAAGAGGTCCCTGTGGCACTCATCATCTTCCTTCAACCTGCAGCTGATTGGCTACTTGTAAAATAAAATTGGCCTATTGTGGACTGACAGGCTTTAGCTGGCCTACCCCCCAAAGGTGCACTTCAGGCCTGCATTCCTCTAATTCCTCATTCCTTTCCTCCCTGGAGCCCGCAAGGTCGACTCCTTGCTTGCACTCCGACGTGACGCCTGATGTTTGCCGTAATGCCCGTTCATCTCCCCTTCTTCAATGGGCATATGATGTAGGAGGATCTTGTTACATTACAGAAGCAAGAAAAGATTAAGAATAAAGAAAAGGTTTATTTTGGAGAGAAAAAAAAGAAATCCGGATCAAATCTTTTTCGTCCATGCTCTGCACATCCCCCTCTCCTGCTGCTGAACAACATCACTTGGGCAGCGAACATCCTGCCCGTGGTAAGACCAGCAGCAGTAGGCACTTTATCTGCAGCCTTGCAGCAATTCTAAGATGGCCACCACCTTCGCTTATCACTAAGAGCTCCTCGTGGTCCTCTGATTGGTTATTTGTAAAATAAAACTCGCCTAATTTAGCTGGCCCACACTCAAAAGGCACACCTCAGGCCTGCATTTCTCTACTTCCTCATCCCTTTCCTCCCTGGAGCCCGTGTGGTCGACTCCCTGCCTGCACTCCGACGTGATGCCCAATGTTTGCTGTAATGCCTGTGCATCTCCCCTTCTTCACTGGGCACATGAGGTAGGAGTATCCTGTTACATTACAGAAGCAAGATAAGATTATGAATAAAGAAAAGGGATTATTTTGGAGAAAAAAAAGAAAAAAAATAGAAATTCGTATTGAACCTTTTTCATGTAGCACCCCATCCATGCTCTGTGCATCCTGCCCTCCTGCCATTGCACACCATCACTTGGGCAACAAACACCCTGCCTGTGGTAAAACCATCAGCAGTAGGTACTTTCTCTGTGACCTTGCTGCAATTCTAAGATGGCCACCACCTATGAGTACCACTAACAGGTCCCTGTGGTCCTCATCATCGTCCTTCTACCTGCAGCTGATTGGCTTGTAAAATAAAACTGGCCTATTGTGGACCGGCAGACTTTAGCCGGGCCACCCCCCAAAAGCCCGCTTTCTAAGGCCCTGTCTGTTCCCCTGTCTGTTGCCTGGCCGGGTCTGTGAGTCCTTTCCTACACCCACCCCCCATGTGCACATGGAGGCTGATGAGAACTCCACTCTTTCGGGACATACAATAACAATGGAGCTTCTAACATTTCTCTGAAGGTCAGTTCCCTCAACTAACTGCATTGATCATCTTGCTTCACACCGGGACTGTCACACCTCTCACTCCATCTCATCTGGACTCCCACTAATATAGTAGTGCCCAGTTGCTGCATGTGTTTTCACCTTGTCCTGCTGAAATCAAATTTAGCTATGCCCAGTTGCTGCATGTGTTTCACCTTGTCCTGCCAAAAATCGAATTTAGCTGTGCCGAGTTGCTACTTTGTGTTTTCACCTGTCCTGCTGAAATCGAATTTAGCTGTGCCCAGTTTCTGCATGTGTTTTCACCTTGTCCTGCCAAAAATCAAATTTAGCTGCGCCCAGTTGCTACTTTGAATTTCCAGCTTTTCCTGCTGTAATTAAATCTAGCTTTGCCTTGTGGCTGCTTGCTGTCTTCATTGACTGGTGCACTACCCTGTGTCTCCCCCTCCCCCATCCATTGTGCCCCCCACGCCCTTCATTCGAGTACATCAGTGCCTGAGACTGTTAAGTGCTCTCCCTCCACTGTAGCCAACTATGTCGCTATCTATCTCTCCTATGCTCTCCAACTGCTTCACTATCTCCTATCATTCTCCTATCACTGAATCTGGCCGGAAGACACTTAAGATAGACATACTGTTCTCCAAACCAGGCCTTCCAATTGCAGACACCTAAGTTATGGCTTCCGCAAGAGAGACTCTCACTGACATCCTCTTCTTCGTTAACGCACCTGACCTATGGACTCGCTACATGGTTGACTTTCTCTCTTCTGTCGCCTCTTCTCCCATTAATGGTGGCACTCGCTGGGAGGTTCTCCTTGACCTCTTCGCCATTTCTAGAGTCATCATGAATATCTATCTCAATGGAACCATAATGGTTCAGGGTCCTCAACCCAACCTCGTTTTCTTCGACAGGCTCCTACCTCACCTCTCTAGCCCCCCCCGGTCAACTGGTCAATGATGTAAAATCATGTTTTCATATCATCTCTCGCCCCCGGGATTTTGGGTAGCCATGTGTGCTGTTGCATGGTGTAGGGCAGCTATTACCACCTTTGTCACTATGTCACTATGTGTGAAACGGCTGTATCAGGTCATGATCCATGCCAACAGTGTATTGGGAGGAGCCTGTTTAAAACAATGGTGTGTAGCTACCAACTTCAAATGGTTTGACATGGCAGTGTGTATATTTCCTTTGCATTGAAGGTCTCTCTCAATAGGTTGGAGTATGTAGATGATGGTGGGCTGGTGCAGCTAATACAGTTTCCTGTATTACCCGCGTTGTATTCTTACCTTCATAGTAACCAGCAATGCTCCTCGCGTCGGCAATGCACAACAATGAGCCGCTGCGCTGAATCCAGTTGTTTGTACACTGGTGCCTAGGCAACACAGGTTGTCCCTTCTCTCTTTCTCATCATACAACGTGGCCGCCATATTAGTGTGGAGCGGCTGATTCAATATCATAGTCTAAATAGTAATATTTGCAACATGGTTTTTAAAAGTAGGGTTTCTAACCTGATATTTCTAAAGCATGATACCTCGACCCACAGTATCTACCAGACAGTCAATAGTACATTATTGCACTTAATCATAGTCCCATTCCTCAATGTACAAGTTCATTGTAAGACATGGCTTGAAACAACTCTGATATAGATAACAAAAAATCAATTCAAGATAATCAATCACAGAAAATGCACCATCTCATTATCTTTGTTTAGACCAAATTCTCTTGATCTAAATGTACAGACAAGTCTTGCTTGTAGTTGCCAGTGTTGGGTCAGTGGCAATGACGCATCTTGACTCCCAATTGCTGCGAAATGTTCACGTATGCGTATTCTGACCTCTCTAATAGTACTCTCAATATATATCAACTTGCATGGGCAAATAATGGCATACACAATGTAATGTAGAATCCCTACTTTTAAAAACCATGTTGCAAATATAACTATTTAGACTATGATGTAATGTAATGGTCTCTGGTGAACGTGGAAACAAGTCCTATGTTATGGTAGAAAATGTACTAGGATCTGTGTCTGGTTCACCAATTTTATCTTGAATAGATTTGGCATGAACACTGTACAGCTGGCAGTAATACAGAATGGTAGGTAAATTTGGCCGTCATGAATATCTGCACAGATTTTAAGGTACCTTATTAGTCTTGCACACTGCACTGTCATGAACGGCACATTATGTGAATAATTTATTTTTATCTTGGGCAATATGACCTGAAGAGTTTAAACTTTAATTAGGGTAGCCTATCTGTCACACGCACCACACTGATAAAACAGGCATGCTTGGAATAATTTTGTGATGCCTCCATGGTTATGCGTCACATTTTCACACTTCACCATACGTTCTCACTAAGCTGTGTGAAAATGTGGTTAATATTCGATTAAAATTGAGTCACCAGTGTGGGTGAGTAATATGAAATAGCACACATCATTGGGGAGTACGAGGCTTTACTGCATGTTATATTGAATCAGCCGCTCCGTATTAATGTGGCGGCCACATTGTATGACAGGAAAGAGAGAAGGGACAACCAGCAATGCCTAGGCACCAGTATACAAACAACTGGATTCAGCGCGGCGGATCATTGTTGTGCATTGCCGACACGAGGAGCATTGCTGGTTACTATGTAGGTAAGACTACAACGTGGGTAAGGGAAGGGAGAGAGGGGAGATGAATTAGTATGCCCACGCCGGACTCTCAGAATGGGCTTTTGTGCATGTGGAATGGATTAGAGCGCTCGTCTTCACTGTGTATGCGGATCCTCTAGATTGCCCATTTTTGTCCATTAGCAGTTCAGTACTGTGTCCGTGTTCCTCCTCTTTGAACATGATATATGACAAAGTGGTGATGTTAAATGAGGTGTGATTTGGACTAAATAGGTTTCCAGTGTTGGGATTTACGGTACATTCTTCTAATTATTTGAGTTGAAGTATGGGTCAAGTATTCATACGTGGCTCATTTAGATAAATTAACTTTTCTCTTTTTAGGGATTATCCCGGGACAGACATTGAAAACAGATTGGGTAAGGAATATCAGAAACTTTATTCACCAGTTCTGTGTATTTCAGTAGAACAGGAATGTTTGTATGTGCACACATCAGGTACTTGATTACTTTAATTTTCTCATAGACATAAGGACTGCCAGATGTGACAGTTTTTAGCCATAATGTATGGTAAAGTACTTGCACATTTTTTAATGGTTTACAGAATCTGTGTAATAGATAACGATGAATGTTAATTTATCATGAGACCGCAAAGGATATAAAATGTAGGAAATGGAATGACATTTGCTTATCTTCACGTTGTAATTGCTATTTCTTTTTCTTTTTTAATTTCTCTCCCTTTCTCCCCTCTTTTTGTGTGTTTTATGCTTTGTTTGTTTCCAAATAATTATTATCATTATTACATTTCTTTAATTTGAAAATCTATTATCATATGTCCCTGTCCTCCCCCTACCCTTCTGGGATGGACTTGGAATTGACAATTAAACAATGTTTCTAGTGTGAATGTATATATGACGTGTTATAACATGGATATAAACTATTTTCCCACTTGTTATGTTTTGAGAAAGGCTCTTGAGTAGCCGAAACATGTGTAAACAACTAGAGGGCATTGCATTTTACAAATTGCATGTTTCTTTCTTTTGATTGACTTACTAATATAAATCACCTTGAAAATCAAACTGGATCCTGTGTGTGGCGCAGTCAATTTGTGGTGAAGTACTTTTCTCGTTCTAAACCAAGGAGGCAGGGGTACTGGTGCCTCCACTAATAACCTCACTGACGCGCCACGGCCCAAAGGCATACAGTAATAAGGTCACACACAGAAGAAGTTGTACCCCGAACTCACCCCTAAAAACATATTGTATTGTGTTTTGGCAATTCATACCCTTCTTTTATGTAAGTGGTGTGGATGTCAAATTATTATGGTGTATAAGAAATGGGTAATGTGTTGTATAAGATGTAAAATAAATGGGGTTTCATAGTGGGTTGGCGGAAACAGCATTATTGATGAGGTTTGTTAATAATGTTTTCTTGGCTGGTTCAGGCATATGGCCATTGAAAGTTTAGTAGAGTGGGGATGGACAGTGAAGGAAGGACATAGATTCTGATATCTCTTTGTTGATTTGCAGTAGTAGTTAATAGGTTGTAGGGGAAAGGCAGTATAGTGTATTGGGCTATTGTGTTATTATGCTGAAATGGGTGGAATCAGGAGGCGTAGTTGATTGTGCATGCTTATTGTTGAGGATGGCTAAGGAGGAGTAATTAAATGGGTGCTGGCAGAAGCAAGGGTGTGTTAGGGCTTAGTCATGTGAACACTAATATACTTAATGCTGGGTACTTTGAGTTGTTGATTAGCTGTTAAGTAGAGGTTTGTGAGTCGATTTATGGCCCTACTAGGGGACTTGGTCATTCAAACTGTGCTGATAGTGGGGATGGGTAGTGGAGGAAGGGTGGACATGCAGATATGTTTTTTAGAGTAATAGTAGTAGTAATTCTATTTGAAAGGTTCCTTTTTTAATTATGGTGGCCAATTTGCTGTCATATGATCATGGAACAAGTGTCTTTTTGATTTAAATCATGGTGGTATACTTTTTTCTGGTGGGAGGTGTACTTACTTTAGTATATATCTTGTGAGGAATAACAAAAAAGAAAATGATATGCACCCAGGAAAATTCTCTGGGTGCGAATAACTATTACACCTGGGCTGACGGGCAGAGACAGGCTTTTCTTTTCTGCATCTTTGAGTGAGTGTCTTGTTTCGCTTGGCCTTACACATCCTGGGTTGGCAGGTTGTTAAATTCCATCTCCACCTTTTAGCCTGGGCTTGAAAGTGATATTTTATATTGAAAATATAAAGAAACACAATCCGTGAAGTTAATCATTCCAATTTTGTTTTTATACAGCTTTTAGTGTAAGATGCCATCAAGAAAACAACAGCAAGGAGCTATAAGAAAGGGTCATCTGCAGGGAAGTAGAGTTAAACAGTATCTTTTTTTTAAAATAGTGTTTTTAAATCTGTAGATATAAATCCTGTAGGTAATGCAACAATTTCTAGTGTTGTGGATAGTTTTAAAAATGTTGAAGTTGAAATAAGAGATATGCCAACACAAAGTTTTCCTGGAACCAATAATGTTGTTATTGAAAGTAAAAAAATATTTTTTTTCAAATGTGTTACTAGCTAGTAAAAAAAGAACGATATTTAGAAATAAAAGGTAGCTAATGTGCTATGAATTTGAAACAGAATAAGGATATGTATAGGAAAATGTATCACTCCCTAGATTTTACCAATCTTTGGGGAAGCGTGAAACCAAAATCTAGATGTGGTCAAACATTTTTTGCAAAAGAACAAAGTAGAAGTCATCATTAAAAAAGCTTTTGATATGAAAATATAATTGTACATCTTCATATTAAATAATCTTAAGACATTGCTTAAGGTGACTACACCATTCTATACAAATATACAAACAATTCATGTGCTTACACGTGACAACTTTTGTGACATCTTTGGTGGAGAGTGGAAACACACTTCTCATACTGAAGGATTTTTCAATGAGGAGAGTTACATTCAAGGAAAGAATGTTCCACTAGCTATTGATGAGATTGGACGTAGCTATAAAGTCCGAAATGGTGTGCTTTCTTAAAAAAGAAGAAATCATACAGTGTAATAATACGGAAATGGAAACTGTCGGTCAGTGAAAAATGAAACTAAAGAAGGATTGTGAGGCATTGACTTGCAATTTTTTGTGCAATATTGATTTGATTGCTTGTAAAGTTTTAAAGAGTTTTTGCAAGTATTGCAGAAAAATTATAATGTTTAATCACAGATTAAGATGCTACAAAGAATAAATGACTGTGACGTTTGTGAAAAAATAGGACTTTTGGGTCACACTCTAGCTTTTATTGATAAAAGTAGATGTAAGACTTAGTTTCATCATATACAGATGCTGGTATGTCTCTTGCAGTTTTAAATCAAATACTTTTGACAGGAACTGTTGAAAATTTAGTTTCTACAATGCAAATGATAAATATGATGCATATAAAAGAGTATGTATACATGGATGAAACACTTACAGAAAGTGGAAGTGATGATCCTATGCTTTTCAAAGGATCACATTTTTCAACACTATAAAAGTAGTATTGGAATGTTTGAGTTGTCTTCTACTGAAAGACCTGAAATTGTTTGTGTATCTTGTCGACACACTTTTTATAAGTCTCAAGTGCAACTAGTGTATATTGAGAGCAAAATTAAACACACTGTAGAAGATGTTTGGAAATAACTTTATCTGTAGTTTGTAGAAGAACGATTTGACACAATTGAGGCACTTTATGTTTGTAGACACTGTGTTGGATTTTGTAATCAAACATGTATTCCACCAAGAACTCTTTTAAATGATATGGTAGTGCCTGATATCCCTCTTGTGCTTAAAAAATGTAACATGTTTGAAGTGATTGCATTGCAAACTGTTCATTCTTTTCAAGTTATTGTTGGACTGCAAACAAAGATGACAATGCTGCCTAAGAAGTCATTAGTGCAAGGTGTGAGAGGCAAAGTTGTGTATTTACAACTGAATTTGGAAGAACATGTTAATAATCTAGGGATGAAGTGTGACATTGCAGATTCTTTGTTTATTTTAGTAAATTGTGTTGCCACTAAATATAAGAGAATTTGGCAACAGCTTATCAATATTGGAAAAGTGAAAAAGGCATTGGCGTTTCTATTGGAGCGCAATGATTAATACAAAGACAGTCTCACTGTACCAGACTTTTCTATGCTTGATGTTTAGTCAACAAACAAGAGCAGTGAAGGTCAGTTTCAGCATCTATCTGTTGCAGAAGAAAATAGTTTACATGAGCATTACACTATTCATCCTCTACACTCACGTGAAGTCTTGGGGGGCAGTTTAGAGTTGTATCAAATGAAAGCAACGAATAGTGCACCAAGTAATATCTGGGAAAAGACATTAGAAGCCCGTTGTTTACTTGTGCTTTTTCCAAATGGTACTAGACGGAGATTGGATGATCAGAAGGTGCGAATCTCTGCTTCAGAATCTCATTGTACCAGAATGTATTTAGACGATTCATGGTTCCACACCAATGTTGAATATATTTTTCACTTATTGTATGAATGTGTGTATCAAGGTGCAAAGGTTTCAAAAGGATTCATGTGGAAAGTAGTGTCAAACAAAATACAAATGTAAAGACAAGTAGTACACTCAGTGCAGATTTGGCTTTCCAAGGCTTGTGACACCAGTTGCTTGAGTGAATAGTTTAATGTCATCTGTTCGACACCATGTTACTGGTAAGTCACTGATAAATACCTATCATTTAAAAAGAAATATGGAATGCCAATGTATTATTGATTACAATGGTGTTGTTCCTCAGCTATGGAATGCAAATACCGATGTACAGATTATTGCTGATAATTCAACAGCTGTTGCTCGTTATGTTACAACATACAAGACAGAAGCAGAAAAGAGCAATGCAGCTGAAGTTTGGAAAGATTTATCATCAGATAAAAGTCTCAGTCAAAAACTTGTAAGCAATTTGAAGATGCTTTCACATAGAGAGTGTGGTAGCTATGAAGCTGTAGATCGGCTAACTTGTTTGCCTCTTTATGGACGTAGCGTTAATGTAGTTTGGTCATGTCTAGGGCCAGCTAGTACTAGAAATCAGGTATTGAAGCCTTTGACTGAAATTGAGCATTTAGCTGAATCAGTACCTGACAGTACAGAGATTTTGAAAACCAACTTGATTGATACATAGTATCCAGAATTGTCAGAGGATCTTTGTTTATATGAAGTAGCACAACGCTACTCATATCGAAATATTGAAGCACACAGTGACAGAGGACGGTTTAAAGTACATGGATGTAGTGGTTCTCTAGTGAGACATGAAATGGCAAGTCTTTTTAACCACATGAAACTGTCTTGCCAAAGTGCAGAGAAAAAGGAATTATTTTATTTTTTTATTTTGCAGTTGTTCTTCCCATGGTGTGCAGAGAGTGTTTTACTTGGAAGTTTTGAATGTTTTGAAAAATCATTTTTTGCAAAAAAATGCTTTATTACATATCAACATTTTGAGCAGTATTTGGACTTACTAGAGAAATAACTAGGTCGAGAAGAATGTTTGGCAGCTGAATTAGCAAGAGAAACCCCTGAGGGCAGTCAAGATTCTGCAGCAGGAAGTCAAAATGTTCTTGGTGAGCCAATTATTGAAACTGATGTTACCTTGCTATGGAGGAAGTAGAAATTGCAATGCAACAAAGTAAAGTTGAAGATGTGAATTGTGATGAAATTGGAATCTAAACTTAATATAGAGCAAAAAGAAGTTTATAATAAAATAAAAAATAGGTGCTTACATGTTTACTGCATGACTACCACTTGCTGTAGTTGGACGTGTGTTGCCGGAGTTCGCTCGGTGCTTTCTTCTGAATCCTGTTTCCCGGTTCCTTGAACCCCCCTTCCTTCCTTCCTTTCCTCAAAACTTATCTTCGAACTTCCTGGATTTTCACCCGCTCTCGGGTCACGGCGTTCGGTGTCTCCAAGCTCGGACATTGTTCCTTCCTGGTCTCCGTCCTGGACATCTGAACGTATCCTGGAGTTGGATTGTAATCCTCATGCTGGAATCTGAAGACCAGCACACGGGTTTATACAAATCCCGGACCGTGGGAAAGAAGTCGCCAAAGAAGGTCTCAAGCAAACAACAAAAACAGGTGAGAAGGAGAGAGACTTGTGACAGATTGAGACGACCAAAAAACGATACAGATACAGAGATGTAAGCCGCATTTCAAGACCTCATGTGAGGCATGCAGGAACTAACCACAGAAGTCCAGAACCTTAAGGCTGAGAATGCTGCATTAAAGCAGCTAGTCTTGTCACGTGACTCTGCAACTAATGAAAGCGTGTTATTGGGAGGAGTAGTGGACAAATTTGATGGTTCTTCGAAGACCCTCTGTGCCTTTGTTGATTCATGTTTGGTACACTTCACCTTCAAGCCCTATTACTTTTCTACTCCTCGAGAAAAGGTGGGGTTTATGATCTCACACATCACTGGTAATGCCTTGACCCGGGCAACCCCCCTAGTCAATTCGGGCGAAGCCCTCCTGAATAATTATGATGGGTTCGTGGAAGCCCTAAAAGCCATGTTTGATCTCCCAGAGCAGGTTTACAACGCTCAAGAACGTTTACTTGAATTTCAACAAGGATCCCAGGATATGCTTACCTATGTGACCCGCTTTAAACAACTTGTGAAGGAAGCTGATTGGTCTCAGGAAGCCAGCTTCACCGTCTTCCGAAGAGGCCTGAATGAAGAAATAAAGGACGAGTTAGCCAGGGTAGCTTGCCCAAACTCCTTCCATGCTCTTATGGACCTTTCCTTTCAAATCGACTTTCGAATCCAGGAAAGAAAGGCGGAAAAAAAGAAGCCTAAGCCAACCTTCCAAAAGGCTGCCACAGACCACTCAACCAGACCAGAGCCCACAGCTTCTCCAACATCGAATCCAGAACCCATGCAACTGGGGGCCTTCCATGGGCCCATTACCCCACAAGAATGAATGTGCCAGATTCACACTGGTCTATGCATGTATTGCGCCTCCGATAAACAGCTTGTGAGAGAGTGCCCTATTGCTCCTCCACAGCGTTCGGGAAACGCCAGCTCCCGATCCTAGATGGGGCACAGTTTCGGGAGAGAGATGTCTGCTCCACATCAATTCCTTCCTTGAACTCTCCTGGACAAAATAATCTTGTGATTCTACAGGCATTCCTATCGCCTTCCAAGAAAGAATCTTACCCCATCCTGGCATTAGTGGATTGCGGAGCCATGGGCATATTCATAGATCATGATTGGGTCACTTCTCACAACATTCCGCATGAAACTCGAGAGACAAGGCAACCTGTAGAAGCTATTGATGGAAGACCCCTGTCTTCGGGACCCATAACCCTTCAAACTAAAGAGATCCTACTTTCCATAAATCACCATCAAGAGAGGATTAAATTTGACATTATAAGATCGGCCCACTATCCGATGGTTCTAGGCGTGCCCTGGTTACAGAAGCATAACCCCTACATCAATTGGACAGCAGGCTCCTTGTTTCTTGGTTCTGAACATTGTATGTCCCATTGCTTATCCTTAAATACCTTACCAAGGTCCTCTGAGGACTCTCAAGAAACTCAGCAAATTCCAGTCACTGTTTCTAACATCATCCAGATTCCCAGGGCCTATCAGGCTTACACAGATGTATTCTTGACAGCCATTGTTCAAGCTCTTCCACCACACAGACCTGAGGATTGTGCCATCGATTCTGAACAGTGAGCAGTAATCCCTTTTGGGAGAATGTTTATTTTGTCAGAAACTGAAAAAAGGGCCCTCCGGGAATACCTGGATACCAACTTGGAAAATGGAACTATACGACCATCCAAGTCCCCGGCGGGCGCTTCTCTATTTTTTGTTCCCAAGAAGGATTCCAAGGAGCTTAGACCATGCCTAGATTACCGTGGCCTTAACCAGTGTACTCTCAAGGATCGGTACCCATTGCCTCTCATCTCAGACATCCTGGAAGCAGTCAGAGGTGCAGTCGTCTTCACAAAATTAGATCTCAGGGGTGCCTATCATCTTATTCGTATAAAGGAAGGTGACAAATGGAAAACATCCTTTAGAACACCCTTTGGCCACTTTGAATACTTGGTTATGCCCTTTGGACCTTCTAATGACCCAGCGATCTTCCAACGTTTTATGGATCGGGTATTTTCTGATATGCTGTTCCTCTTCGCCATTGTAAATCTGGACGACATACTGATATACTCCAAGGACCACCTGAAACATGAAGAGCACATAAAGACAGTCTTACAACGTCTACGTGAACATAAGCTCCTGGCTAAACCCAAGAAGTGTCTTTTCCATGTATCAACTGTTCAATATCTCGGATTCGTTCTTAGCCCAAAAGGAATTGGAATGGACCCCTGAAAGGTTGATTCCATTCTATCCTGGCCTGTTTCAACCACTGTTAAACAAATTCAATCCTTCCTAGGGCTTGCTAACTTCTACCGGAAATTTATAACAGAATTTTCTGAGATTGTGCATCCTATTGTTACATTGTTGAAAAAAGATACCCCCTTTCGGTGGACCTCAGCTCAAGATTCAGCGTTTCAGCAGTTGAAGTCGGAGTTCACACAAGCTCCCATCCTAGCTCAACCCGACATTGATCGACCGTTTCTTGTCGAAACTGATGCCTCCAAATACACCATTGGGGCAGTCCTGAAACAGGAACTTGGCGACAAGTTAGAACACCCCATCGCCTATCTCTCTCCTGCACCTTGACTCCCCAGTGAAACTCATTATTCTGTCCTGGAAAAGGAATTGCTAGCCATCCGTCAAGCCTTCACTGATTGGCGTCATCTTCTTTTTGGAGCCAAACACCCAGTATATGTCCGTATGGACCATCGGAATCTTCAAGTCCTGCAATCCCTAGAATGTAGAAACAGTTGTCAAGCCTGTTGGGCCTTCTTTTTTGCCCAATACCAATTTCAAATCCATCATGTCCATGGAACACATAACATTATAGCCGATGCCTTAGCCAGACATCCTGATTATGAACCCCTTGAAGATCGGACCTTTCCTAAAATGTTTCCCCACACAATATTTGTTGCCCAAGCAATTACCCCTCTGGAGGATATTCGAATTCAAACCCAGTCCTCTGAACCTTGGAAGGAGTTTAAGAGAAACAATCAATGGAATCTCAAATCAAAGGAGGGATACCTGTTCAAGGACAATCGCTTGGTCATTCCTACTCCTAGACTGAGACAAAAGATCACAAGCCTATGCCATGATACCCTCCATTCATCACATTGCAGCATCACCAACACTCTCCATCTAATACAAAGACAGTTTTGGTGGCCAAAGATGAAGGATGATATCAAGATTCATATCCAGACATGTGCAGTCTGCAATCAGAACAAACATGATAACAAAAGACCAGCAGGCCTCCTCCTCCAACCAGCAATACCAGCAAGACCCTGGGAAATTATTGCCATGGATTCTATCGTGGAACTACCCTCTTCCAGGGGCTACACAACTATAATGGTTACCGTTGATTTGTTCACTCATATGGCTCATTTTATACCTTTATACAAAATGCCATCCTCATCTGAACTTGCTGGAATTTTCCTGGAACACATATTCCGGCTTCATGGGATACCTTCCAATATCATTTCTGACCGAGGATCCCAGTATAGATCCCAGTTCTGGAAACAGTTATGTCGTATACTGGGAATCCAACGTGCCTTATCACCCACAGACCAATGGAGCCACTGAACGAGTAAACCAAACCCTGGAGCAGTATCTTCATTGCTTTGCCACCAAAGTCCAAGATGATTGGTTACTCTTAATACCTGTGGCCGAATTCGCATACAACAATTTGGATCATTCAGCTATCAAAACCAGTCCTTTCTTCTGTAGTCAAGGATTTCATCCTTCAGTCCTACCGTCTATTCTTCCACACCCTACCCCAGTTCCTGCGGTTGATTCCTGGATTGAAACACTTATTAATGTGCACAAAGAAGCAAAGGAACACCTAGAAAAGGCATGAAGAGACATTAAACATTATGCTGACTCCAAAAGAAGACCTGGGCCTTCCTATTCAGTAGGCGATAAAGTCTGGTTATCCTCGAAACGCTTTCCCCGTCATCTACAACCAAATAAATTTGCTCCCAGGTATTACGGGCCCTTTTCTATAAAAGAAATCGTCAATCCAGTGGCCTTTCGACTCTGACTACCAGAATCATGGAAAAGGATCCATCCAGTCTTCCACACCTCTCTGCTAAAACCATATGTTGAGCACTCTCGAACTGCTCCAAGATCTACCCCAGTGATTGTCAATGACCAACTCGAATATGAGGTCTCCAGAATCTGTGACTCTAGGTACTGACGTGGTCAATTACAATATTTGGTCGAGTGGTAAGATTATCCTCCCAGTGAGCGCACTTGGGAACCCGTGTCAAACATGAATGCCCCCAGGCTGATTCGAAGATACCATCTTATCCATCCAGGAAAACCGGAGGACCTGGGCTTCAGAGGAGGCATACTGTCATGAACAGTCGTCTATGTCCTTTCTGGACTTCATGGTCCCTGGCTCATAGGGGATTGAATGCTTAATCCTTCCAACATGGCTGCCTGCTATGGAACTCTGCTTGCCAGTCCTTGCGCTCCACGCTCTGCGTTCTACTAAACAGACACACCCCCACGACTCTGCGCATCTCAACGCTACCGCTTGCTGTAGTTGGACATGTGTTGCCGGAGTTTGCTTGGGGCTTTCTTCTGAATCCTGTTTCCTGGTTCCTTGAACCCCCCTTCCTTCCTTCCTTTCTTCAAAACTTATCTTCGAACTTCCTGGATTTTCGCCCGCACTCTGGTCACAGCGTTCCGTGTCTCCTAGCTCGGACATTGTTCCTTCCTGGTCTCCGTCCTGGACATCTGAATGTATCCTGGAGTTGGATTGTAATCCTCACGCTGGAATCCGAAGACCAGCACACGGGTTTATACAAATCCAGGACCGTCCGAAAGAAGTCACCAAAGAAGGTCTCAAGCAAACAACAAAAACAGGTGAGAAGGGGAGGGACTTGTGACTGCCAGGGCCAGTTTACCACCCAGAAGATGAGAGTCCTGGAGTGCATTCGCCCAGTGCTCCACCACCAGATCCTCAGGATGCAGGCCAGTCTCGAGTCGAGCGGTAAGTGCCCATGTGTTGCTGTGTAAAACAGTGCATGTTGCAGTGTGGTGGTAGTTAGCTACTTGGCTGTATGTGTGACATGGGTAATGTATGGATGTGTGTGTGCAGGGAAATGATGGTGCTGCATGTGAGTCCAGTCAGGCGTGAACCACATGGATGGTGTATGTGTTACAATGGATCATGAGGAGCAGCATGCAGAATGTGCACATGTATGCATGCCTGTCTCTGTACTTGGACATGTTTGGGGTGTGAGAGATGGGTGCTGCTGTCATGGACATGCATGGTGTACATGTCTGTGTGTCTGAGTAGTGTGTGAGTGACTGGTAAACGCCATGGATGCATGACACATGCCCGTGACGATGTGTTGATTCACTGATACAGCCTAGTCATCTTTGAATCCACTGTGTCTGGGGGTAGACAAGGCCAGATGCATGACCCTCCGGTGATGTGTGTGCATGTGATCACCATGTCCCATGATGCATGTGAGTTTCAACCCACCATTGGATGTTTCTACAGTGCCTTGGACATGGATGCAAATGTTTGCTGCATGTGCCATGCCTGTTTCTGCATGTGTGTTGCCTACACTGACCCATGTGTTGTGGAGGGACATGATGGAAGTGATGTTTGACAGTGCCACTCATGTGCTATTTCTTTGTGTCTAGGGGCTATTGTACAGTACCCTGATGCTTGCGTTCTATGTCTCCCTTTACACAGCGGCGAGTGAAGAAGAGGGCAGAGACGGCGCTGTGTAGGAAAGTGGGAGGGATGCCTCCACCGGCCGGCGACGCAAGGCCCAGTCACCCTCCCAGGAAAATCCATCATCCGGGAGCGAGGGGGCTGGTGCTGCGTCCACCACTACTGATGCAGCGGAAGGAGCAGGTGAGCCCCCACAGGGGCTTGCGATGGCAGAAGATGGTGCGGAGCCATCCAGGTTGGTGGTGTGTACAGAGGAGGAGGAGGCCGCATCCAAGCTGCACATGGGGCCTGGTGGGGGTGGTACCACTGGTGCAGGTGGTGCAATCCAGGGGTATGGACAGGAGGCAGCACAGATCACTGCGGAGGGGCCTGTGCATGTCACTGTCCCTGACACTGTGACTGCATCACCATGCACCAGCAGGGATGCCCCGTCCCAGGGCCGTCCGCAGGTAGGGGGGAGGTCCATGTCATTTGGCACTCCTCTACCTGAGGACGTGGGAACCCGTGACAGGATCGAGTCCGTCATCATTGGTGTCGCATTGCGCACACGTGTAATTCGTGATGACGTGCATGCTTCCTGGGGAGACCACGCATTTCATCACGAAGAGACGTGTGCCAATGTGGCCCAGTTGAGAGGGCTCGTGGTCAGGGGTTTCCTCCATGTGTTGCTCTGCCTTGCGGCCCTCTCCTTCTCTGTGCACACTATACGCCAGTCATTCTCCATGCCATCTTTCAGCCCAGATGCCACCAGGGCCCCTTGTGGAGCTGCCCCAACCAACGCAGCCATGCTGGTGGAGATCCCATCCCTGCCACAGTCGGGAGTCGGAGCTTCAGCACAGGTGGTCACCCCAGCAACGGACGTTGTGCAGGCACATTCAAGCAGGGCACCTGCATGACGGCCACAGGTGCTGTCATCTACCTGGAGGCAGTCGTGGTGGCGGCAGCAGGCTGCAGAAAGGCAGCAGCGGCAGGCTCGGCATAGGAGGCATGTGGCCTCGGGCCATCAACATCATCGGGGCAGGCATCAGCCAGCAGGCAGGAGGACCCTGGATTGGGAGTGTCTTCCGTGTGGCATGCGATTTCACTGGCTCGAGTGGGGTACGCGTATTCCGAGGGGTGCGCAAGGAGTTTAACACGCAATTTTTCTGGCACGTGAGGGCTGTGTGGCGTTTTTAGTGTGTTTTCGTGGTTGGGGCGCTGTATACTGGTCCACTGTCCTTTGCGGCATGTAGGGGATTTGTGCAATGTTTTTGTTACACAGGGCAAGGTTGGGGGTGTAACTGGCGCTGCTGCAGGGTCGCTGCACCACTCTGCACCACGGCTGGTTTTGGATGTAAGTACCCATGAATACGCTGTGCGTGAAAATGGGTTTTGGTGCACGAGCCTGGCACATGCTGGCACACGCGCACTCTTTGCGCCAGCCGTGTGCGCCACTTCTGCGCTTGATTCCATGAATTACCTCCTATATCATGTGATGTTTTAGATGGCCATTTTATGCCTTTAGAGATGGATAAGAGAGCAAAAGCGCGATTAGGTCAACTACAGAATTCAATTTCTAAAACAGCAGGTCTGAAAGGAGTTTTAAAACTGTGCATCAATGCATGAGTAATGTTGAAGAGGAATTTGAATGCAGAAATTGGTTTAGTCAATGGAGCGATGGGAAAAGTGATTGCATTTCACACCTTTCCTCACAGTACAAGTATTGAATATGTTGAAGTTAAGTTTCATTGTGCAGAATGAACTCGGAAATCTGCACTTTTCATGCTTTTTAAGTATACCTTTGTGAAAGGAACAAAGTTTCCATTGTGCTCTGCTTGTGAAATAACTATTCATAAATCACAAGGGTTGACTTTAGAAGCAGTTCTTATTGACATTGGTCATACAGTGTTTAAGAAGGAATGTCATATGTAGCTTTGTCACATGTGAAAAATGTAGAAGGTTTATTTTTTAATAAACTTTGATGAAATCAACGTGACAGCTGACATTTCTTACATTGAAGAAAATAATAGGTTGCGTGCACTGTGTTATCGTCACCTGAACCTTATACCTGTGAAACATTCATCCAGGAAACATAAGGAGTCAGTGAAAGCACATTCAAATGAAGTCAGTCAGTCCAATGTCAATCCGAAATGTAGTAGCTATTGCAAGTGGAAATGAGCAATTTTTCAAAATACACAGGAGGATAGTCGAGAATGTTTAATGAATGTCTTTGAGATAGTGGAAGAAACTGTTCATGTAGATAAGTATGTTGGAATTAGTTATGAGTGGAAGCATATGTGTCCAAAATGTAAGAAAGAGTATTCTATTCCAGATCTTTGTGAAAGATTTGTGTATCTGCATGTGCCTGATCAGGAAAGTGTAAAATGTTCTGATCTTGTAACTAAAGCATTCTATGACATGCAATGCAGTGACTGAGGTTGTAATTTACAATCAACACTGCAAAATATAGTTTTTAATATGTATGTATTGATTATGTTTCAAAGATACAATGTAGATGGTCGGAAATTCATTTTGTAAATAGTCAAGTTTCTGTTAGTAGGAAAACATTTAAAATGTGTGCAATTATTTTTCATGAGGGGGCCTAAATTGAATCCAGACATTTCACGACAAGGGTGCGTACCAAAGTAGATTGGCTTGTTTGTAAGGAGTCTATAGTAACACACCAAGCTGGATTGCCAAAGGCGTTTTTTAAAGCATGCCTACTTAATGTTGTTAGAAGCAAAGTTTTAAAATATAGGTATAATATTCTTTGTGAATATAAACATGCACAATAAAAATTTGAAATATAAAAATAAACTAATAAGTGGTTAATTTAAAGTAGGACGTGGTTTGCTACTAGGATGTTTTTTCCAAACAGTACTGAATACATGTGGAGGTAGTATTGTGAAGATTATATAATTATGAAGAGAAAATAGCATTCTGCAGTCTTCTACTTCTGTTTTAGTGCATCGAACACTGTATATTTTAATATGTCCAAGTGTTCCCTATAAGTGCAAGGTTACATACATGGTTCCATGTACATTATTTTGAGTGTGAGGGAGAGTAGAAGCTGAAGACTGTTTATATATGAAAAAAGTAAACAATAGGTTGTAGATACACAAACATGTAGTGCAATTGAAATACAAAATCAAAATAACTGACTGAAAATGTAACGTAGTTAATTGTATAAATATGTTTTTTGTGCAGTGTGGAGTTTTTAGAAAAGTCAGACAATCTATTCAGTCCTTAAACTGTGCATATTCTTTCATTTTGTATGGTAGGTTTGAGGTAATTGTGATTAGCTTCTAAGGTGTGCAGGTGGCCAGAAAAAGGATGCAGAACAAATTATGATAGAAGTTATGAAATTGCAATGTAGATATATTTTTTATAATTTATAATACATTTGATATAGAATAAATAGGTATTTCACACGATGTAACAGTATCAGTGGTAACAGAAGTTTAGGTAAAAATGTGTTGTTTTAAGATTTTTTAAAATATCATCTGTATGATATGAAATGCCATTATGAATTTCTTATGTGTGTAGGTGGCCAAACAAAGCACACACACAGATTTTATAAGACATATGGAAATGACATGTGTTATTAGTGTAGTTTTTCATAAGTGTAAATATCTTTATTCACAAAAAATGTATTGTCTACATATTATTTATAATATAGGTATGACTATAGTCTAAAAAGATTAATGCTCAAAATAATGTTTCAGTGTTGGCATGTCTTCATTTATTTCTTTGTAGAACTGAAGACATAGTTATGTTATATGTCTTGGTTTCCTGGAGAAGGTTGCATAAAGTAATCTGTAAACTAGTCATCATGTAGCATAAAGTAATCTTTGTAGTGTAACATCTGTGCATTGCAGTGAAATGCATTTATTGGTGTAGGAACTATGGATGTTGTGGGCAATTCTTTTTCGAATTCGCTGTTGCAAAAAGTAGTTCTTAATGACTTAAATTTGTAGTATTTTAAAAAACAGAACAGAGGCTTTTTTCCATTGAGAAGTGTTTTTCCTCTAAAGCATGATTAATGAACACAACCTTGTAATGGTTGTATATTTGGAATGCATTCAGTTTTCTTTTAATATCATTATGAGAGAAAAACCATAAAAAATGTTGTATTTATTTTGTTATCATGAATGCCATAGTAACAATGCAGTGGTGATAGTTCATGGTATAAATGGCCTTTACCATTAAAGCAATTGTCATCAGTGTTCTCATACAACATGTAATTAGTGATGGCATTAGTGATGCCATCAGTGATGTCATCATTGTGGTCATAGGCTGCACAACAGGGGGTGCGAAGTTAAGGTGGCTTTAGCTGAATTTCAGGGGTTTCGTTGCATTACGTTCTCACCTTAACGTCCCTGCAACTAACGTTTTTTTCTTGAATATATATACACATGTGTTATGTATCGTGTGGTGAAATATGGATATACCCAAAATGAGAAAACTTTTTCCAAACGTCTCATCCATGGTAACAGTCACATGACGAGTGCTGCAGCATCACATCCTCCTGCAAAGATATGCTGGAATAAGGTGGTGCAGTCATCATCCTGCAACTGTGAATGTGCAGTGTGTGAAGTGGAACAAAGCACAGAGCAATGTTAGTGAACAGAAAGGAGCACCAAGGCAAACCTCCCTGTTTCCTGTGTGTCTTGGGAAAGCCAGAGGATTTTAGACAGTGTTTTAGCTTTCACTATGATCTATTTAGGCCTATCTGTCACAACTATATTGTTGGGTTTTAGACAGTGTTTTAGCTTTCACTATGATCTAACGGAAGTGAGTACACTCTTGTTTTTTATTGAATGAATTGTGAATTGTGTTTTCGTCTAACTATCGTTATTAATAAAATATTTCTTGACTATGTATTAATTACAGCATTGATTTAATGATTACTGTAAGCTGATGGTATTTGCTATCTACCCCTATTGTCTAAAATGCAAGTAGGGTATTACATACACAAATCAAACCATATTCTTTACTGAGAAGCAGAACTTTTACACAGGGGCGAACCTGAATCTGAAGGTGAGGGGCAACCTTAATGGCGTCTGCTACTGCAAAAAGCATTTCTTCAGACTGTGTGGAAGTTAGTACATCTAACAATGGTACATTTAGGGGTTGCTAAAAAGTCCTTAGGCGGTTCAGGTGGTCCGAAGTGTATATTAAGATCAAAATGTGTTGCAAACATTGTGAGGTCTGCAAGAAAACAAACCAGAGCTATTCTCAAGGCTCCGCTTCAATCCTTACCTATCATTGATTGCTCACTTTGAGAGAGAAATGATCAATGTCTTTGGGCATCTTGAATCATTCAAAATCAGGTTTAGCTACTGTATGGTGGCGCTGAAACATGTAACCTAATGACTATCCATTGCAGACCATTCCATCAACAACATTTTTAAAGTAATATTTCCATTATTTTTCTGGGTGGGATTTCCACAAGAAACGGATCAATTGCTTGAGCCATTGTTGACATGAATGATCTAATGGTGGTCAAATCCCTCAAAACCTATATCTTCCACTTTCTGACTGATCGACTAGACGAGATTGTCAATAAAATGCTTAAACATCAATTGGGGAAAGAGATTAACAGTTATCTACATATATAAAACAAAGTTGTGTTTGCTTGTGGGTTTGTATCTGGCGTTCTTGGGGACGTAAATCCTCATGAACAGTGAGGTCTGGTGTCATAAATTTTGCACAGCTTATTCTTTATTCCATTGCCGTATAATGCAACAATCTCTGGCTCGATAGGTCATCCCGTTCCCGAAATAATTACCTTTTTGGTTTTTCAGCTTTGTTTTTCGGCATTACATTTTGTGGTCTTACACTGCCATCTACAGGGCATTTGTAGAACGTGGCCATCATCGCGCATCGAAGCTGAAACATGATCAACACCTGATTAATTTCTATCGCAACATTTTCTAAAGGACAGGTACTTCAATCTCGTGACCTCAAATGGAAATTTGCTACAATTTGAAGATGACATTGTTGAATCAGTTGATTTGAATCAGGTTCCACGTTTATCAAAAAGACTTCTTTCTTTTGTATTCTCTCCTTTAATTAATGCTTTAATCCCACAAATATATTTTTACAGAAATGCCACGAAAAAAGAGAGCAGTATTTATTCAACCCGAATCAAAAGAAAACATTGAAAACTGAAACATGATCAACATTCTGAAGAAGGTAGATCTCAAGACCAAGAAGCTGATAGAATTCAACATGCTTTCAGACAGAATAATGAAAGTGCTCATGAACCTGAAACAAGACTTACTAATCATAGAATTAGTGCTGTCAAAACAAATGCAACAAAACTGTTGGAGACACTGAAACACAACTTGCTGTTAAGAGAAATAGTGCTGCTGAACAATAAAGGAATTAAACTGCTAAAGAAACTCAAGCGAAACTTATCGATCAGAGATTAAAAAATCTGAGAACTGAAATCCTGGGCGTAGGTAAGCTAGTATTAAAATAAAGAACTAAACCAGCTACTGATGAAGGGGAGAAGCAAAGATGGGTGGATTGTGGATGTGTTGCTACCACAAGCCTCTACCCGCTTCTCCCATTTTAAGTAATATGCATGAGAACCCATAGGGTTTCTTCCATATGGTCTGAGAAGAATGGGAAGACCAAGAAAACTTGGTTATAACTTGGCTGAGTCTGCACAAAACACTGGGGAGAATCTCAAAATGTGCTATGGACCTTATGAGAGAAACCTTTTCAGAGGCACAACAGAAATAGAAAACATGGTACAACTACATTGTCACCTTTGGTCCTTAAAGGGACACCTATTGGGACTCCTGCTCCCACATTCTCTCCCGCTCTGGTCATCCTGTATGGACCAACTCCCCTCACCCATCTGTGAGGCAAAAAACCTTGGTGTTATCTTTGATTCTTCTCTCTCCTTCTCTGCTCACATTGTGGACCTTGCCAAGAAGCTCCACTTTCAGCTACACCTCCTCACAGGTAATCTCCCTTTCCTTGCCCTTCCTACAGAAACTCAATGTCTCCAGAGCTCTGGAACTTTCTAGGCATAACTACTGTAACAGCCTCTTCCTTAATCTTTCTTCTGCCTCTCTTCGTCCCCTTCAACTGATCCAGAATAGGGCTGCAAGACGTATCCTTGGCCTCAAGCCAAGGGACCACATCTCCCCAGCCCTAATTTCTCTCCATTTGCTCCTGGGTGCTGCTAGGATCAAATTAAAGACCCTCTGCATCATTCAAAAGGCTTTCTGGGGCTTGAGACCCTGCTACATTCTTCTATCTCTCCCTAACTACCTACCTTCTAGAGCCCTTCACTCTGCTAGCTCCACATTTCTGTGAGGCTGTCGCTTTTCCAAACAAAGAGTGGGGGGGCAGATGCTTCTCCTCTGCAGGAGCTTCCCTCTGGAATGGTCTCCCTGCCCCTTTCAGGCTTCAGCTGGATATCCTTAAGTTCCAGAAGCTCCTCAAGACCTTCCTTTTCTCCTCCTCTTTCTCTCACCCCCTTCCTTGCTAACCCCTTCCTCCTCTATGACTGGCCTCTTGGTTTCCTCTGAGTATTACAAGATTCCAGGCCCTTTTCCGCCAGTCCCCGCTCCCTCTGCTTACCTGTGCATACCTGCTTCGATGGCACTTGCCCTTTGGCCTCCCGTTACAACTGCACTTCCCCCTCACCATTCCCTTCACTCCTTAGCACTTCATTGGTCCAGACCTGCACTTCCCCCCTCGCCTTTTCCCTTGCACTACTTGTTGTTCACATCCATGATCCGAATGTCATAAGGCCTAGTAGGACCATTATTGTATCTTTCTCCCTTGTTCCCCCGCCCCCTTTTTGCCTTGTGGCACCTTGAAACACCACCTGTTGTATAGATGTCTTCCAAATGACCAATAAATAAATAAATAGAAATAAATAGAGCAGTGGTCTTGAAGTGATCAAATGAAAACCAGCTGCTCACTCAGTGGCATGTGCCCTACCAGATACCTGAATGTATTATTCATTTAAATGATCAGGCACAACAACATCAATAGAAGAAATGGGTGTACCAAATGAATAGCACGAGTACCACTGGCTGATGTGCTGGAAGGAGAAAAGACAGAAGAATACACATCAAATGTGTTCAGGACCACTGAAGATGAAAACCAAGAAGATTTGTAATTTCCTCAGAAGGGCGGTACACCCCAGATATCAGCACACTTGACTGGAGTCCTTGGAAATGGCATACTCATCTTCCCTACTCCTTTTGAAAACATCTTTAAAATCCAGGATGAATTCATATAATTATACATGGGATAGAGATACTGCAGCACAAAGTTATATGCCAGAGACACTACCGTGTATGTGAGACACATTGTTGAAGATGGGAGGACACAAATGAAGACTGATCTAAACCTTTACTATTAACCTTTACTGTTGCAACACTTAGTCATGAATCTCAACAGGAACTACAAAAGTCAATCCTGACAATCCTGGCTAATAGATGACTTTACTCATTTACCTCAAGTGACTTTGATACTGTACGTTGAGTTTGGTGAAGGGGTTCTTTTCATCAACTTGTTGTGCTAAGCTACCTATTTCCCTTATACCTTTTTGGGTTGTGTCGCAACTGTGAGGAAACAGAGGTCAAGACCCCACCTCCAGAACGTAATCAGTGTTGTTGTCTTCAACAATAATCTGCGCCACACTTAGAGCATCTGGCACATATCCTTTGATTGCCCTTTGATTACACATGTTTCGGCACGCCTAGTACCTTACTCCGGTGAGCAGACGCTGCGCGTAGACATATCGGCAACTAGATGAGACTTAACCCGTAATACATGTTTTCTTAACTACATGAGAATAGCGACTACAGATATGTGTGCCCTGATTTGAGAAAGACAATAGGCAAAAAGGGAATCTATCAAAGGGCAATCAAAGGGAATCTATTCAAATGGCAATCAAAGGGAATCTACATTGAGAATATCAACCCATGCTTTTGTTTGAATCCATTTTCTATACCAGATGCTCTAAGTGTGGTGGAGATTATTTTGGAGGACAACAATAAAAATATATCTGGTCTCAATTATCAGGACATGTGTTTCCTTTTGTGCTTCTGTTGCCTTGATCACAGCTTCATGATATTTAGGAATATATTGTCAGTGAATGCTTCCAAAATGTGAGGATGCCCTTCCTGGGTCAGAAAGTTATGTGTCTGTTCTTTCACTGACAGGACGTGGTATGTACCAAATTGTAATAAAAAGTCCCATTCCAACACAGGGGCTACTTCATTCTTGCACATTTTCTGACTCTATTTGAGTTGCTGTGAATCCCTGCAAATATATAATATTCTTTCTCATTACATCACTGTTTGGGGGTGTGGGATGTATTGACCCACTTTCGCTCTGCTATGCTGCATCACTCTATTATGATGGGGCCAGAAAAATCAAAATAGCCTCAAAACCCTTGTGTGCGCCAAGACCCTGGAAAATCACGCTTTTCAACACAAAAAAGATGCCTGCCCAATCTGCCACGCATGTTGTCAGTGGTGGAACAGAGCTCCCACTACTGAAATGTGTCACTGGGCTCCACAACAATTGAAAGTGGAGTGCAGAAGGAAAAAGCAGTGCTTTGCTAAATGAAAATCCAATATTGCTTTAAATCACCTTTTCTTTGCTGCTGAAACTTCAGAATGCCGGTACAGAACACCTTCAAATATTCCAAATTGTCGAGGGGTGCTACAATTCACTTAGTTTAAGGAATCACTGTGAACTTATAAGCTACTGAAAGGCTAAGAGTATAAAGAGATGTTCACAGCAAAATTGACCTGTCTGTGGATCTGTAAAAAAATCTCTGTGCAGCAGAGGGCTGCCTGAGATGACAGCTGTCAGGGGCCTCTCTTATTAAACTTTAACATATTCTAAACTGAAAGTCAAATGTTTGCAATATAAGAGGCCTGTTACTGATAGTGACCCATATTATAGTTCTTTTTGATCCCACAGGTTTAAATCTTGAATGAGAATTATATTTGTTATTTGATACAACAAGTATGTTTTGTGCTAAGGAAAAGCCAAAAGAATTTAACAATTAAATTAAACCTGGCTGAAGCTGCAGCACTTGAATAACAGGTTTTTCTCACAGAAGGAAGGCCTTCCCTCAGCAGGAACTCACAGGGAAGTGTTATTTGCTAGGTTGGGACACAATCTGGTCTACAGAGGCAAAAGAAACAATGACAAGCTGCAGCTCAGGAAACTCAAAGTGTGAAGAGGGTCGTAAATGGGCTCTGCAAGGCACAAACAAGGAGTAGACTGCTCCTGGACTGCAGGGAGACAAAGATCCTCAGAACCAAGAAGAGCACCTTGCTGACCCTGTCCAGTCCTGTGCCGCGCGGTGACCAGAGCACCTTGCTGACCCTATCCAGTCCTGTGCCAGTCCTGTGCCGTGCTGTGACCAGAGTGCCTTGCTGACCCTGCCCAGTCCGATGTGCCCAGCCGTCAGTCCCTGATAGGTCCAGAATCCTGACGATCCAGAATCCTGACGGTCCCATTTAAAACGTATCCAGTGAGTGTAAATAGGAAGAACTGTGTCATATAGCATATGTCCTTTGCATAGTCTTGTCCCTAGCTTATACCTTCAACTCAGTGCGATTCTCCCGTTATCACAAATATCGCGTACTGAAAAGTTTGCCACAAATTTTCATTTTGAGAAATTTTTACACGTCTAAAATAGCTCTAAACTGCTTCCAACTTGGATTTTAAGGTTTAAAATATTTTCTTTGCATTAAATCATTGCGTGTGTTTGTGTGCAACTATTCAAAGTGGCTCCCCTAAGAATTTCAAGCAATTTAAGTATTTTAGACCATATGTGGTGTTTTTGCCCAGTCTATTGTAAAGATTTTAAAAGTCAATCTGACAGTTGAAAAGCCCATTTCGTTTTTCTCTTTTTGTGTAAAGGGGAGAGGGTGAAGTGAGACACTCTTTGACCTGTACATTCCTGAATACCTGCTCTCTCCTCCTATCTCTTTACATTGCCTATTGGGGGGGGTTGAGAAGTGTTGCAAGAGGAACTGCTAACCACAGTGCTATCTGATCTGAAACCAACACAAAAGTATTATTTTCTGTGCTGCATTTGTTTTGCTTATTACCTATTCCTAGTTTACCAAAGATATTATTCAGTTTTCTGTCACCCATTGGTGATTGTGGTTTACCTATTAATATATATGTATCGTGTTTTGATCTTAACCAAGTAAATAAATAATACCTTTTACAACCCAGCCTGATTTCTGGTCCAGCATGACCCGGGGTATTCTTAAATAGGGGGTGTGATACGAGTGGTACCTCTTTCAAATAATTGAAACCATATATCATATACATTTTTCCATTATGCTGTACACTAGGCTGTGAGCAGAGTGTATGGTCTAATTGAAATTCTTAACAGGACACATCTTCAATTGAAACTTATTCATATTCTCTTGTACCTTATGTGTGTGTACCTTCTTTTCATGCCCATGCTTGTAATGAAGACACACTAACCAGAGCTGCAACAGCTCTCACACTTAACACCTGCAAAGTTTGTGCTAACCCTGTCCACCTTTGGTGTTGCATCCAAAATGCAGCCCAGTCTTAAATTTATGACGATGTTGCCATGCAGTAAAACTCTGGCAATTGTGCCTATTTCTAGGACCTTTTGTCTGTATTCGTGCGAGAGGTATTCACTACCAATGTCTCATGTGCCAATTTAAAATAATTGCTGTAGATTATTATATGTATGTACTTTCACTGGGAAAACCTATGCCTGCTGAATTATATAAAGAAGCTCCATTATTTTAATATTCCTAGTGATCTTTATTATTCTTTTGTTCTGATTTTCTGTCCTTTCTATATAATAACCTTATTCAATACAGATGTATTTTCCAGATCTCACACCTGTAATTGCATACTATGCTGTTGTAGTAAAGTCACCATGTTTAAATGTACTAATACATGGTGATATGCAAGGTCATACGTGTAATGTCAGTGTAACCCCCGCCCGTGAAGCCACGCCGGGGATCCTGAAATTTATTTTAGGGTAAAGAACCTCACACGTGGTCATGCAAAGGTTCCTTTACTCTTAATAAAAGTTGCAAGCGCAAGCTGAGTGCTGAGGAGACAACGGAAAAAATCCCTAAGGGTTTAGAGGCGCTCTGCTCTGTGTCTGTGTCGCAGCCACTGCCTGACCCCTCATGCTGGCACTCCCCTGACAAGCAGTGGAGCGCCTGTAAGCACGGCCACCCCCAGGTGGCCCAAATACTGATTCTGGCCCCCAGGTACATCTAATTATGGTGCTCCCCACAGCAAGCGAGCCCCCAACATTCTCAGCCCTCCTGGGCTGGATATAAGTAAAGGAGCAGCCCCTCCACCCTCCTTGACAGGTGGCCCACCAAGAATCACTGGGCCACACCTGGCAGACGTGGCACATGTGTATGAAAGTTGTGGGGCTCCCCAATGCTGCATCTGATTTCTGGGCTGCATCTTGCATATGCAGCCCAGCCCATGTAAAGACTTTGGGGCCCCCATGCAATGCTGCTGCTGCTCCCTACTGCTCCCTACTGCTGTCTGTTTACCATAAGCACCATTATATGAAAGAACCATCAAAAGACAGAAGAACATTGCAAAGAAGCAACGGTAAAGACCTTGAGAGAGGCCTGGTGAAGTTGTCTCAGAAGTAAGGTGGTTTTATATATAGTTTTTTGTACAGTACACCTTTTATATTTTTAATATTTAAAAGGACTTTTTAAAATGTTTTGTTTAGTTACTCCGCTGCTTAGGATATTATATATAGGCCCTCATAACAAGTTGGGCGGTAATCCGGTGCAATTTTGGCTAAGCAGAAATAGCGTTGCAGCTGGCTCATGCCGTGGTATTAGCACCACATTATAACCTGACGTAGATGCACACCCCACTCTGGTCGAAACAGCGCCAAAATAAGGATAACTGCAGAAGTATTGCGCGCAAATAACGCTACCACCGATGATCCCGGTGCTAATAGCGCCGGCAGAACTTACATCATTGTCGGAATGGGAAGCAATGTAAGAGGCCTGTTATTGATAGTGAGCCATATTATAGTTGTTTTTGATCCCACAGGTTTAAAATCTTGAATGAGAATTCTATTTGTTATTTGATACAACAAGTTTGTTTTGTGCTAAGGAAAAGCCAAAAGAAATTAACAATTAAATTAAACCTGGCTGAAGCAGCAGAACTTGAATAACTGTTTTTTCTCACAGAAGGAAGGCCTTCCCTCAGCAGGAACTCACAGGGAAGTGTCATTTGCTAGGTTGGGACAGAATCTGGTCTACAGAGGCAAAAGGGAACAATGAAAAACTGCAGCTCAGGAAACTCAAAGTGTGAAGAGGGTCATAAATGGCATCTGCAAGGAACAAACAAGGAGGAGACTGCTCCTGGACTGCAGGGAGACAAAAAGAGGCGGACCCAAGCAACCATCTGTGGCTGAACATTAACAAAGAACACTTTTTAAAAGACTTATAACTTGCTAGTCAAAATGGTGAAACATATTAAAATGACAGAGGTGTTCATTTAATTTCTGGCTGCACATTTTAAGAGGCGGCAAAACCGTGTGACATGTTCTGGAAAGGAATGGCAAGAAATATGATTTTACGCAAAATGCATGACTGTTAGAATTGTGAAAATGTACACGCATGTTCCCAGGTTAAACACGCATATTTGTGGAAAGTTACAGAAAAATTGAAAAGTGTGTTCATAGTGAAAAGGGCAAAATTCTGTGGAATGGGGAGACAAGATCCCACAGCTACGGGGTTTTGAGGAATAGCTGCTATGTAAAATATGGTATCTTTGTGTGTAATTTGTAGAAAAGTGACTAATGTAGAAATGTGTGTTTAAAGTAAAATCCGATTTTGAGACCAATGGCTAAAGGGAGGTCTCTGAGGATTGTGAAAGCAAATCATAAAACCTGAAATCACCCAGCCTTGAGCCAATCACTCAAATTGCAAGGCGGTCCCAGCACCGACAGGAGTCCCTGGCTACTGGAGGAGGCACCGTGGAACCACTGGTCCTCACCGTCTGGGAGAAAGTGCAGCACAGTCCTGCATATGGAGGGAATAGAGGGTGCCAGCGGTGCAGAGGTGGGTGCCAGCAGTCAGGAGGCCGGTGGTGTGTCAACCGCCCCAGCACAAGTCCATGCATAAATGGCAGTTTAGCATAAGATGCCCCAGTGGACAGGGACACAGGTCAGCGGATCCAGACGCTGGCCATGCCAACAGGGTGAAGTGACGGGGTGGCACATCAGCCACCCTTCACAGCAGCAATGGGGCAGGGCCCAAAGGGCACCCCTGAGTGTTACACCAGCGGGAAGGGGTGGCAAGTGGCATGCATACCACACCCCTGCTGGTCCACCCTGTGCCAGCGGGACAGTGGTGCATGAGCAACCACAACACTGTGCAGCAGTCACACCAGCATGTTGCAGGCCCAGTTGACCTGCCCCATGTTGGCATGGTAAACAAGCCACATGGAAGTACATGTCCGCCTACACCAATATGGGCTCAGCTAGCCAATCACTTTGCACCACAGCGCAATCCTGCTGGCAGCGCAGCAGTTCCCCACAGAGGCATGCCAGTGCCATGGAGTAAGCCACCACACCTACTCCTACAAGGTGAGTACCACACAGGGTGGGAATATGGGGTCATGAAGGACCACAAGCATGTAAACCATACATCAGCTGCCCCAGCATAGACACCCACCCCTCCCTGCACACAGGCCAATGACCAATTGGCCATGTGTCACACACTCATTGCTGCAACCATCCACATAATACTGTGCCCACATGCAGTCTCTCATGATCAACCATGCCCATCTGCCCGAATGTGTGTGGTCCCACTCTGTACCATAGCAAATGTGTCTTGCATGCCAACACATGAGGTGGAACCATACCTGAAAATGTCCTATGTCCCCTAAAGACACTCATGCATCGCCAGATGCATCTGAGGAGGACGAGGGGGCAGGCCCGTCTGGGAGTGGTGCATCCAGGCCCTCAAGGCCAGCCAACACAACCCCACAAAGGTGCAGACAGGCGAAGCTGAGGCGTATGTCCCTCTGTGAGACGCCGCAGCCCAGCAGGGCCAATTCCATGTCAACTGCACAGCCCACCAGGACCACCACAAGGGCCACTGCACCTACTCACGGAGTTTGAGGGTCTGACACTGAGGACACACCTCCAGGTAGGGTGACTGTGAAGACACAGGGGGACACCAGTCCTGTGTCACCACTTACAGCAGGGCCAGAAATCCCAGAGAGCCCTCACCGCCACTAGCTTGCACAAACCCCTGAGAGACCTTGCCGCCCCCAGTGTGCACAAACCCCTGAGAGCCCAGCATGCACAAACCCCTGAAAGCCATCACTGCCGCCAGCGTGCACAAACCCCTGAGGGCCCTCGCCTCCACTAGCGTTCACAGACACCTGAGCCAGATATTGACAGGCCTTCCTATGGCACCCCTCACAACAGCCACTGCACAGCCACCCCCTTCATACGGCACAGGCCACAATCAACACTGTGCTGCAGAGGCTGGAGGAGATGGAGCGACGATAGAGGTAGATGGAGGCAATAGGGCTTACTCACTCTGAACACCTGCAGACCATCCGTGACTGCCTACAAGAGGCCACCCACAGGGTTTTGCGGGCCAATGCGAGGAACCGGGTGGAGGCAGCTGCAAATACAGCCGCCCTGACAGTGTATGGGCAAAGGTTCGGAGAGATGATCAAAGGGGTCTCGGCACTCGTAGAGGCCATATGCCGGAGCACATAGGTTACACAACAGCCAGGCTCAATGGCTTTCAGTTCCACAACTCCCGCTGAGGAGTCCTAGCAGAGCATACCAAGGGGTCGGTCCCAGCATCATTTGGGCTCAAGATCACTGCGGGCTGGTATGTTGGGGGAAAGAGGCCACTGTTACAATTGACATTGACATTGAGACACTTATTGTCCTGAGTGGGATGTTGACGGTAGATGGAGTGGAGATGCTCGGGAGTTGGCAGTGGACGGAGAGGGGCAGGGATAGTCTGCTGGGGAGTTGGCGTTGGGTGGAGGGAGGGGGTATAGGGTGCTGGGGAGTTGGTGGGTAGAGGAAGGGGGTTATTTTGCTGGGGAGTTGGTGGTGGGTGGAGGGAGGGAGGTAGTTTGTTGGGGAGTTGGTGGTGGGAGGGGGCAAGGGGAATAGCTGTGGCACATTATATAAATAAAACTATTAAACTTCATCCATGCAATGACATTCCTGATTGTGTCATTTTCATGTTCATTGATAGAGGTGAGTGTCACACAGTGGTGCATGGCTTGTGCCATGTGAATGTGTCAAGGGAAATTGTGTACCAGTCTCCCATCCCTCCTGTCATCTATGACAATGCATGCTTTTGCTTCTGCCACAGGCACTGCATTCTCATCCTCTGGGGGTGACATGTCCACATCATGGGGTAGCAGAACATTCCTCTTCAGGCAGATATTGTGCAGCATGGCACACACAAGCACAATTTTACCCACTTTCTCTGGGGCGTAAATCAGGGCTCCACTGGTACGGTCGAGGCAGCAGAAACATGCCTTCAGGAGGCAGAAGGTATGCTCCATGCACACACAGGTCCTGCTGTGGGCATGGTAGTAGGCAATATCCTGCAGTGTTTGTGGATAACGCACAGGTGTCATTAGCCAGGGAAGCTGTGGGTATCCGTAAACACCTGCATGGGGGGAGGCATAGCCGTTAGTCACGGTGTAAAGTGTGCGGTTGGCCTTACACAATCTCAGGGCAACGGACATCTTGTGCATGCATTTGAGCCTTCACTCTGCTGCATGTGTTTATTCAATGTATGTGCGTGCTGTGTCACTAGTGTCATGCATTGTTTCTGCTTCATATGCACCCTGTTCCCTCGCAGCATATGTTACGTGAGGTGTCTGTCAGTGGCATATGCAGCTGCCATGGTAGCTGTCTTGTGGCAGTGTATTTCTCCCATGCATGTGGCATGCCGGGTTTCCCATGGGCCCTCCCTGAGCTTCTGTGGCTACAGGCTCGCCATTGTGGGCTGGGCACACATGGGTGCATGGCTGTGGTACTACCAGGTTTGTTGTGTGATGCAATGTGGCCATTTGTCAGCATTGCTTTGGTTTGTGCCTGTTGCATTGTGGTACCTATATTCATGTTTATGTTTATAGTTGCTACTGTATGTGTACATCAGCTTCTCCATTCAGGCAGTTCTGACATGTGCAGGAGGTGATCAGGTACTGATTTTGCATTTGCTTGTCATGCTATGCTTTATGTAGTTATTTGCAACCCAATTTGGACATGTACTTTGCAGTTCATGCGTGCAGGCAATTTTCCTCACCCACTATCCAGGTCCCTTTTCCCCTGTGCCTCTCCATATATCTTGTGTGTGCTCTTCTGTAGGAACATTGAATCGTGGGTGGAACCAGGGTAGTGGGCACAACAGTGGGTGATGTACAGGTTGGGGTTGCAGGTCGCCTGCACATTTAGGGAGTGGTAGGGCTTGCGGTTACGGTGCTGTAGAGAAGCAGCTGATGTCATCTCTAGTGCCTGCCCAATTACCTCTGTCATACTGGAAGAATAGCAGGAAGACCCTGTGCATGACACCAAGTATTATCTCAATACAGCATCGAAGATATTAGAGACGTTATGCGCTCAGACAACCATATCAAATGTACCCTCGCGCTAAGGTGGTGGAAGAATTTCAGTATACACCATTGGACATAGAAGATCTGTAAATGAAATTAGAGCAGAGCAAAGGGATGTCATTAAGAGAAGATACTAGGACACACTGAAACGGTAGACAAACACTTAAAGAATGATAATGTAATTAAAGTAACAAGAGAAACATGTACGCAGAGACGAAGAAATCATATATACTAAAAAGATAAGTAACCAGGTAAGTAGCAAATTTATAAATGCAGAAAGGCAAGGTAGATGAAACTATAATGTGGGGAAAGCAGCCTCCTCTCCCCTCCCTGCCTCTACTCCTTGCTCTTCCTCCAGCCCTCTTGTGGCCACCTCTCCTCCCTCCTTCTCTGCCTTTGCCCTGTTCTCTGCAGATGAGGTTTCTAGACAAGTCTGATCTATGAAAGTCTCGTCAAAACAGGTTCACCACTGTTCCTCCAAAACCATTAAGGACCACATTGACTCCCTGGATCCTGCCCTGGTCAACTTCTGCAACCACTCCTTTGCCACTGGAGTCTTCCTATCCCCCCTGAAGCACTTCCTTGTGCACCCTCTTCTTAAGAAACCCTCTGCCGACCCCTCCTGCCCACCAAACTATCGCCCAATCTCCATCACACCCTTCTTGGGCAAACTCTTTTAAAAGCTGGCCATCTCCCAGCTCAATCTCCACACTGAATCTGTTGGTTGTCTTCATGACCATCAGTCTGGCTTCAGAGCAGCCAGAAGAATGGAAACTGCTCTCCTGAACTTCCATCAAGACCTGCTCTCCAACCTTGATTCTAACACCCCATGTGTCCTCATCTTACTTGCTCTTCTGCCTTTTTCATGGTCAACCATGCCATCCTTCTCAAATGTCTCTGTGATAACCTGGGTATCACTGGTCAGGCCCTGTTGTGGCTGACTTCTTTCCTCTCTGACCGACCCTCCCAGGTTTAACTTGGGTCCTTCCTCTCTGCTATCTTTTTCTCTACCTGTGGTGTCCCCCAGGGGTCTAACCTCTCTCCCTGGCTGTTCAACCAATACCTGGCACTTCTCGTCCACCGCATTGCCACTCTCTGACCCAACTTTCAGTGCTATGCGGATGACACTCAGCTCATTTTCGGGCTCCCTCTGGCCACTTCTTCTCTGTCTCTCATCGCAGACTGTCTGCTATCCAGGAGTAGTGTGCTGCCAATTACCTCTGCCTTAATCCCAGTAAGACTGAGATTCTCCTCATCGGCACACCCACTCCCTCCTTTCCTGTCGCTCTCTGGCCGGCCTCTCTTGGCCCTCTTCCTACTCCCACTTGCAAGGCTAAAACCCTCTGGGTCATCTTCGACTCCACACTCTCCTTCTCTCCTCACATCTCTGACGTCTCTAAGAAGTTGCACTACCAGCTGCACCTCCTCAGAGGTATTCTTCCTTTCCTCTCCTTCCCCCAGAAGCTCACTGTCTCCAGAGCTCTGATTCTCTCTAGGCTTGACTATTGCAACAGCCTCTTTCTGAATCTGCCTGCCTCTTCTCTCCGACCTCTGCAACTCATCCAGAACAGGACTGCAAGACTTGTCCTTGGCCTCAAGCCCAGGGATCGTATATCTCCAGGACTGAAATCTCTGCACTGGCTCCCAGTGGCTGTGAGGATTAAGTTCAAAACCCTCTGCATTGTCCACAAGGCCTTCTGGGGCCTGGGGACTCAATACCTTCAACTCTCTCTTCCCAAATATCTTCCTTCTCAAGCGCTTGGCGCATCCGCCTCCAACGCACTCAGAGTCAGTCGCTTCTCCAAGCAACGAGTTGGTGGTAGATCTCTTTCTTTGGCCGGAGCCTCCCTCTGGAACAGCCTCCCTTCCTCCCTTAAACTTGAGGAGATCCATCTCCGGTCCGGAAGCACCTCAAAAACATTTCTCTTTGCTTCTGCTTTTTCCCCTCCTCTGCGGACCTCCTGGCTGATACTGAAACTGCACTGGTTACCTGGTCACCCTCTGATCTTGGGCCCAGGTCCTTTCTCCACCGGGGTGATACTGAAACTGCACTGGTTACCTGGTCACCCTCTAATCTCTGGCCCAGGTCCCTCCCCCGCCAGTCTCTCACAACTGCACTGCCTGGCTGGCATCCCCCTCACTTGGGGACTGTCTCTGTATGCCTACAGTCCCACTACCAGCACTTGATACCTGATTCTGCACTTACCTTGCACTTGCCACCTGCTGGCCGTTGCCTTTACTTATTGTTATTATTCTATTCCCATGTACTGCACTCTCCCTTGCCAGTCCCCCACACTCTCCCCCTTCCCCATCCCATGCACTTGCGCGATCTGAATGACACTGGGCCTAGTAGGATCGTTGTCTGTTCTCCCTTCGTTCCGCCTCCCTTGCCTCATCGCGCCTTGAAACACCTGTGTATAGGCGCGTTATCAATGCCATATCATTTCATATCATGATGGAAAGATGGATGTCGGATTGTGTCAAAACTACCTCAGAAGACAAACCAAGGCTGTGCGGCTGATATACACTGAGGAAACAGTTCTCGTTCAAGGAACAAATAATATCTGTTTGGCTGAGACTGGGGAGGACACATCAAGAAATAATTGGAAGGTTCAAAGGGATTTAACATGGATAAGCTATGAACCAATGACATATTTCTCTTAGATTAAGCAGAGGCAACAACATTTGCAGGTGCCAAGTATTGAACAATTAAGGAGGCAGAAAGCACATCTAGGATGGAACAACCAAGTCTCCAGAGGCCAAGAGAAGTAATGACACCCAGTATAATTGAACCAAATAGCAGTAAATAAAAGGTCGAAATTGACACATTCTTGATCTACTGACACGTGGTGCAAAGCTTAAAAACAAGGCCTAGTCATTAAGCTTCAACTGAAGATAGCAATGTATCTATGCTCCCTTAAAAGTCTCAGAGAATAGAACAGCCAGATAGGACAACTACAAAGGAGAAGCCTTGGCTCATGGTCTACCTGATAAGAGATGGTAGGCTAATTGGCCAAAGCGGGCAGTGGTCTGATTTTGTAGCCCAGACCTGGGTTTCATTTTGCTTACTTGCTGTTGACGAGCCGAATGTCCAAGGTTGGGAGAGTATGCCAACCAATCATAAGGTGCTATGTAGCGGCATGCTATACAATGTTGCAAAAGCCAATCCACAGTTACTGTTTCGCTATAATTTTAATTATATATTTCTAGAGGTAGTTCGAGGTGTACCTAACAGATAAGCGGCAGCCAATGATATTATTAATGCTTTTTTAAATGTTATTTACTTTATTAAGTTTTTCTTACAAACAAACAGTCAACAAGACTTGTGTCAAGAACAAACTGCAGCTCTCGCGCCCTTCCAGGTGTGCTGAGGCATGGACCACCAGCTTCCCAGGGTCTTTTTTGTTTTGTGCTCCCCAATAAATGTGCACAACACTTCCCTCGGCGAGCCACGACTGACCAATAAGCCCCACAGGATTCTTCAGTGCGCCTGTACAACAGATTGAAGCTGCCCATCTCCTACGGAGCGATCCTCAACCAACTGTCTTCCACACTCCCATCCATACAGCCTCCCAAATGAGCCCTGCCAGAAATAAATCACCATATACCACCCTGTCTGCCTTATATCTGTAAAGCAGATGCTCTGTTACATCTCATCCTGCGTATTTCATGTTGCGGCTGCGGTGTCAAACATTGTCTGGGTGAGTGCATTGTAGGCTGCTATATCTTCGCTCACTTTTTGTCAGACCCCTGCACACCAACCTGTGCCAGACCACTGTCTCCGCCATTGCCCACCTTCGTGAGTCTCCCCACCATGAATCAACAGTAGGGCCAGCCGCTGACTTCCAGGCCATGGCTATTCTACACCTTTCCAGCACAGAAACGAGGTCTTTAATTTTCATCAGGTGTGCTATGCACTTCTCCCAAAATCCTCCCCTGCTCCCTCGGGGGAACAGGCACAGTAGGCAGGCCTTAACGGGGCAGTCGTGTTTTTCCACCCCTCCTTCAGCCACTCTGTCCACAATTAATGACCAGAATGTTTTTATTACCCACTGCATCGAGGGCAACCCTGCTCAATCTCTCCCTGAATCAGCGATATCCTGTGTGGCATCATAGAGCATGGTGTGTCAGGTACAATTGTGTGAACAAATAATGACCCCACAGGGTGTAAAAAATACAGGTGATGTAGTATACCTATTACTGATACTCACCTCACTTTTTCTAACCTCAAAAAGCAAACAACTAGTGTACAACACTGTAGCATACAAGAAAAATGCCACAGACTAGTAAACAGGTCTAGCATAAGGTTCCCTTACAGGATCACTCTCAATTGGGCATATTACTTTCTAGTTCCAAAGAGTGTCCTAATTGACTCTGGCTCTTTGTATTTTACCTCTGCTTAGCATGTGGTCATGTCATAGCTGTTTTCAGAGGGTCATTGCTAGGAATTTAACGTTTAAATATTGACCGAAGACTTGGCTATAATTCTCATTATTTTAATAGAAAACATAAAACAACTTTTGGTGCAAGAGCCTCAGTGACATTTTACACAAAAATATAATTTTTCGATCAAAATGACAGCATTTGAAATAATCATGCACCATGGAGAACAATAAAAGTTAAGTGCAAGTGAAAAAAGAATATACAAACATTTTTTGCAAAAAAACCAATAAAAAATATTTTCATTTGGACAAGAACTATAAATAACACAGAAAATAAATTCTATTCCTATGACAGAGAGATATTATAACATTACTTAGTTTGCACCCTATTTTGGTTTGACAATGCTTCGTTTTCACCCTATTTAGGTTCTGGAAATCCACATATATGTTTGCCAAGGAATCCCAGACAAAGGAAGACAAGAGCCAATTTTTGTTCCTTGTGGGGTTTTTTTTGGGAATAGATGACTGGTTTCAACTTGACTTGTGTATTCATACGTATATGCAAACTGGCATAGCTGATGTAAGTCCAGTGGTCAACTCAAACAGCCAAAGAAGGTCAGGCAGATGTAGTTGAAATACGTTTCGGCGTAATGATCTGGACAGAAAACGCCTTCCTCAGGACCAAAAGTCAGATGTGTAAGAATTATAGCCCCTCAAATTGGGCGATCAAACAGAGGTCTGGAGCCACATGCAGTGTTACCGGATTGGGTAGTATCTGTATACTGGAAGGTATTGATGACCAGAGGATCCAGTTACGTGTGTACACACTTCACTTATCTTGTCGGAGTCTTCCTGGCCTGACTGGTGAAGCTTCTCTTCCCTGTCGGCTGTTTGGCAGTTACGACGGCTGTCAAGTCCACCCTGCGCGCTCACGTGCCTCCTAAACCAGCGGAATTTGGACAGCCCGGACTGTACTCAGGACGCGCAGGGATAACCGGTATCTTTCTTACGCACGTATCCGACACTCGCGTACAATTGTGTGAGCTTGAAACTAGAATTTCTTGAGACTCGCTTTGTATAAAGAAGAACCCTTGACCACTCCATGTCTGAGAATGTTCTGCCCAATTCCTCCTCCCATCTCACTCACACTGGCAAGTGCCCCCCCCCGCACTGACCCAACAGTAACTCATACAGACGAGGCACTACGCGATCCCCCTCAGACATATTGTATATGGCCTCTAACACTTGATTCTCCTGGATCCCAGTCCGTACCTCAGGCCACCTTTTTGTAAATATCAGAGCCAGGGTCAAGTACATCAAAAATGGCCCCTTGTGGACACCACAATATTGGGTCAATGTCCCAAAATCCATCAACTGCCATTCTTGCAGTAGGTCACCCACTGTGGCCGCCCCATTGTTCTCCCAATACATGCTAATATCTTCCTCCATCACCTGTTGTCTACCTTCTATCAAAGGAATATTTGGGGAATAGGGATCCTTGACACCCATTAGTTTCCAAGCTCTTTGCCACATCTTCATGCCATGAACTAAAAGGTGTGTCCCTCGGGTGGTGTACTGCCTCATCAACCCAAAATATCTCCTTCAAATAGTAGGGTTCCACCCAAGGCTCCAGCCTATGACAAACTGCAATTGGCCTGCCGCATGATGCCACATAATATAACTCGAAATTGGCATAGTGTGCTTAATGCAATTCTGTTTCTCTTCCCTCCCTATAGGAATTCCCTAGTAATCCTTTCCACTCACCTGAAGAACTTCCTAGGTATGTCATATGGGACATTCACTAGGTGCTACAATACACGGAAGAGCGCCACCATCTTCAACAGGGCCGCCCTGCCGGCCAGTGGCAACTGCAACTTCCTCCAAAAGTGCATCGACTTCTCTAAGCAACTGAGGTTTGTTTGTTTGTGCCCAAACCCACACTTGACCCCCTCAGCACTTACACATTATCGGATGTTACCAACATTGAAATCTTAATGTCTTTGAATCAGGATATACCTACAAGCTCTGATTCTATTTGTCAAGATCTAAGTGTCAATATCAGACATTTGCAAATCAGAGAACTTACACCCCAATTGGGGATGGATAATGTGATAGAAACATTCCATAATACCATTACTAAGGACATTCATGCCTATCTGGACAAATCATATCACAACAAAAAGAAACGCAGATCAAATTTGAGTAGAGAAGAATCAAAAGCTCTAGAAGATCTAGCTGAAGACAAATCAATAACAACCAAAGAAGATGACAAGGGGGGGTGGAATATAGTGGTGATGAATAATACAGACTATATTAGAATGGCCATGTCTCATTTAGCCATTCCACACTGCTATAGACCCCTCCGTTCCAATCCTACTAAGAGAGTTGTAGCAGAGCTTTTAGATCTAATACAATTATGGTGTAACGCTCACCTGATTCCCACGGAGGCGCAGGTCTGGCTTCGAGTGCTGATGCTTCGTCAATGGTGAAGCGCAGGACTCTGAAGATGGACAGGAAGGGCCCTCTACTCTGGCTTCTCTGGCTCGCAGGAATAGTCCCCTGTGCGTGAAAAGGGAGTATTACCTACTGACTGAGATATGCTCAAGCCTCCCACTCTCTTCCAACCCTCCACGATACCCTTCCACGATTCCCCGTGAAGTCTCACCTTAGGGTCTGAAAGGACGAGCTCTCCATCCTGCTTCTGACGCAGGGGCGCGTTGAACCCAGTTACTTCACTGGATTGAGGTTGGATGGGAGTTCAGGTAAGCTTGATTATACTGGTAAGGCGCTGTAAAAGTTCTGTTGCAAGTTCAAAAGTTCAAGCTTTAAATAATAATGTTCATTGTCTTTTTTCAGGTGATGAATGAAGATTCCTTTGGAGACTTCTTGCAACAAAGCGCTGATGTTGATGTCTTTTCCCCATAGGGGCCGGGGTTCGGAATGCCGGAGATATGGCGCCGACCCGAAGAGAAACGTGCTCATCTAATGTCTTTGTCTTTTTTCCCCATAGGGGCCGGGGTCCTGCTTGGAAGCAGCAAGACCCGAAATGAAATGGGAATGACCCAACAGGTAAGTCTTAGAAGGAAACTGAGCTTTTCCTATTCCCTTCTTTCTCTCACCTCTTATTCTTGTCTTTTTCTCTAGGCTCTTGGAAGTGGCTGTGTATCCGGATGATCGCTGCTGAAGATGGAGGAACCCAGGAAAGGTGAGTGAAATGCAGCGCTGCAGCGATCGTAACGAAATGCTTTTAAAAATGATGTCTTCCCTTTCAGGGTCGTCGGTGATGTCTCCGTTGTGCAGATTAGCTGGTAGGTCTCTTGACTCCCTTTGCAGGTGACCCAGGATGCTGACAGGCGTGGCTGAAGTCCAGATGCAGGAGCTGACACGGTGAGCGTCCAGCTGCGAGGAGCAGAACAACGCGAAGCGTGAGTTGCTGATCGGGTGTGGTTTAAATAGCTTTGGAAGAAGTTCCAAGTGTGTATCCCTCCTCCGATCAGGTATGTATCCTTCCCCAACCACACCCGGGTGGAAAGTAGTCCCACAGGTAAAGTAGTTCCTATTCAGGCCTCATGAGGGCCTGGATGTGGCAGCATGGTCTGCATCAGGTAAGTGCACATTAAAACACTTGAACACATGTCTAGCTTTATGAGCCTGGCGCCTATGGCGCCAGGACAGAGGTCCAACATGAGCCTGGCGCCTAAGGCGCCAGGACTGCGTCCAAAGGGCCCCAGCTTGGGCCCGCTGGCACTCCCCTGGGGGAAATGATGCCTGCCTCTGGGGTTGCTGGGTCGGACCTGGCTCCTTGGAGGTAGGCATCATGACATATGGTATGACAAGGGTTTTCTAACAGACAAAGAGAACAAATTCCTGACTAATATTGAACCCACCATGCCCACCTAATACTTCTTACCCCAAATTCATAAGCCTCTTGACAAACTACCTATTATGAGTGGTATAGGGTGGGCAACGGAAGGTCTATCTCAATATCTAGACAAAGCACTGAAACCTTATGTTCTTCAAATGAAATCCTATATAAGAGACAGCATTATTATCTGCTAGCTACATTAGATGTCTCGTCTCTGTACACTAGTATTGACCACGATTTGGCAATTAAAACCATTGATTATACATTTCGTAATTCATCTGAATCCTATTTAAAACATATAGACATGCTGAAGAGTTTTTGGAGATTCACTCTATGTAACAATATATTTATATTCAATGAGCAATACTATGTACAAGCCAAGGGAGTTGCCATGGGCGCCAAGTTCACTCCATCTTTGGCGAACTTATTCATGGCACAGTTTGAAGAATCACATATTTACAATCAGGAGACTTTCAGTATTAATCTCATTGCTTGGCGACGCTTTATAGACAATGTCCTGATGATTTGGAAAGGACCACCAGATTCTTTTGATACTTTTATAGCACATATAAATAACAACAATTTTGTCATTCATTTTACTGGTCATGCTAGCCCAATTTGTATTGATTTTTTGTATCTTTGTTGCAGATGGCTTATTGCAGACTAAAACCTACCATAAGCCAACCGAGGTTAACTTTGTGCTCTTTGCTCAAAGCAGTCATCAACGGTCCACAATCAATAATATTCCTGCAGGGGAATTCTATAGGGCCAGGAGGAACTGCAGTTGTGATATTGACTATGTGGAAGAATCTAACGTACTTACACTGAGGTTTTTATACAGAGGTTATCCTTTGAACAGCATTAGGACTGCTTGTTATAAATACACCAACACCAAACAGTCTGACCTTTTAGTTGCTAATAGGAAATCGAAAGCAGAACAACAGCACATTGCTATCATTACTAAATTTTCAGAAGATGTCTCTACTCTTTACCAAATGGTTTCTAAACACTGGCATATTCTTAAACTTGACAAGGATCTGCTACCCTTTTTGTCAGACAAACCTAAATTCACTTTCACCAGAGCTCAGACGATCAAGCAGAAATTGAGCCCCTCCTATTTGAGTAATAATGAACAGAATACTAATAAGAATTGGTTCAAGAAAAACAAGGGTTTTTTCAAATGTGGCAATTGTAAAATATGCTCATGATAATTGTCAAGCCTTTACTGATGCTTCTGGAACAACTATAAGGATTAATGATTTCATCAACTGCAAAACATGTCATGTGGTTTACGCTATTATATGTGTGTGAAGTAAATTGTATGTTGGAAGCACTATTAGACAGTTCAGAGTTCACATAAGGGAACACCTGGCCAGCCCAAGAAGTGCTGAACCTAAATCTCCATTGGCCATACATTGGCAGGAACAACATCTGTTGAGTAATAAAGAGGATCTACGTTTCATTGGTCTGATAAAAGTTAAAAGCGGGAAAAGAGGTGGCAATATCAGGCTTAAACTAAGACAATCAGAATGTAAGTTAATCTGTTTTCTTAGATGTACTATGGATGGCCTCAACTGTGATCATGAGATGCATGTTTTCTTGTGAATTTACAGTGGAGTTTTTAACTGATGTCAAATATTGGTATTCAATACAGATCATTGTATCATTCCACTGTTATGATATATTTTTCAAGATGTGATGCCTTTCTGTTATTCAATCATTGGGAGGTTTACACATATTAATTGAGACTCTCTTGTTAGGGGGATAGGCCTCTCATCCTAACACTTGTTAATCGCATGTCCAATGGAAAACTTTAACCTACATTTGCATTCATATTCTTAAAGTTGATTCATTTTATGTTCAGGGGATTCAATGGAACACTTTAACTCGCATTTTACATCTATATATTTCAAGTAGATGAATATTGGGTTCAGGAGAACCAGGAATTTGGTCAGGCGTGTTAGTCACCCAATACTTAATTGAAACTGGTCCCGTTTGCATATTAGGCTTCAACAACGTCTTATATTTGCTATATTAAATTTAGCATGGGGTTGTAGCCTAAACTCTTCGATACATATTGTAACTACTCTACACATATTAACTTCTAACTGTTAATAATTTACATGATACTTGTCATGTACTAAATCTTAAGTCTTCAGATTACCGTTTGTGGTACCTTTAATTGGGTATTCCAGCTGTAACATAAAGATATTATTTTCAACGTGACATTTGTTTTGTTTGCCTTGTTTACCTATGATGTCATGTGTGAATATCACCTGTATTACAATTCTTTTTAACATTTTTTGAAAATTTCTTTTGATTTTATGTTATGTTTTATGTTTGTTGATAACTTTTGACAGCCTTGAAAACGACCAGGTGGTCGAAACACATGTCGGATGTTCATCACAGAGAATTACATTTTGAACTCTTTATTATCTGATTTGTCGCAGTGATATATTTTTACAGAAGTGTACAAATCTACAATTGTTGGTGTTTGAGCGCGAGTTTCCTTCCCCAATGTATAATTAATTGACTTCTCTAAGCCATCCATCACCATCTGCATGTTTCGCTCGAGCATAATAGCAAAGTCATGTCAAATGTTCAACCTTACGTATCTGAACATCCGCAGGGTCCACTGCAACCCCAACTCCGGTAGCTGATCTTTCCCAAGTCCCCCGAGTGCACCCAACGGGAACAAGCCTGACTTCTCCCGGCTAATGCTTATCCCTGAGAGCTCTGCAAACCTATTCAGGACATCCAATATATAAATGGGAGGTTATCATCTGGTTATCCTAAGTAAAGCAGTATGTCATCCACCTAGAGTGATATGAGATGCCAAGTTCCTTTCACTGTGAGCCCTGCACCAACGTATTCTGTCTGCAAAAACACAGCCAGCGGCTCCAAAGCCAATATAAACAACATAGGTGACAGAGGAACAACCCTGCTTCGTTCCTGTTTTCAGTTCCCAGCACCCTGATATATGATTCCCTGTACACACCATCGCTATTGGAGCTATGTAGACCATTCGCACCCAGCTTAGGAAACCCAGCCCAACCAAAAAAAGTGGCACAGCGTTTCGTACAGCCAACCTCACCGGATCAAATGCCTTAACTGCTTCTAGTGAGGCCACAGCGCAATCCTCGTGCAGTCAATCAGTGCAATCGATTATGTGGTGCAATCCTCTCAGATTCCAGGATGTATCTCTACCTGGGTCATACCCCGTATGACACGGGTGCACTAGTGAACCTATCACCCTTTTAAGTCTATTCGCTAGTGCCGCAGTATGAATATTACAGTCCAAATTTATCATGGAAAGGGGCCTATATGAAATACACTCCAAGGGGGCTTCCCAGGCTTCAAAATTGGTTTTGTTATGGACTCTCGTTATCTTTGTGGTAGCCTCCCCCTCCCATATGCCTCCTCCAACACCTCCAATAATGTTCGTGCTAATACCACTGAATATTCTTTATAAAATTCTCAGAGCATCCCATCCAACCCCAGGCTTTTTCCTGTGGGCAATGCCTTTATTAGCTCCTGCAACTTTTCTATCGTCAATGGGGCACCTAGCAGTTCTGCTTGCTCAGTGTCTAGGCCTGGCAGCGCTATCTGCGACAGCACCTCTCTAATATCCAACTCGTTTCCTACCATGTTCCGGTCATACAAGTCCTCATAGTAACCAGCAAACACTGCATTTATATACCCCTGCGCCCTTTATGTCATCCCCGTCATCATTTATTGCGCAGACCCTTTTCCTTCTCTCCTCCCTATGACACAACAATGCGAGCATCCTCCTCGGCTTATCGTCCCCTTCATGCAGCTTTTCCGTATATGTTGCATAGTCGAACATGTCCAGCCTATCCCAGTTCACCAGACACTTCTGGCAAAGCCCTATCTGTGCCCCCTCATCTCCTCCTACTCTTGCGTGCCTCCTTTCTATCTTTGCAATCTCTGCCTCTGTATCTGAGAGGTCCCTTACCAGGTCTTTCCTAATGCCACTCATCTTCCTTATTACCTCCCCCCTCATTACTGTCTGAAAGGCTTTCCACTGCGTCCCCACACTGTCCACACTACCTGTGTTCTGTTCAAAGTAGCCGTCTATGCGGTCCGCCACTTGTGCCCTAAATGTGTCATCAAGTAGCGCTTCCGTCCTTAATCTCCAAACCGGTATCTGTGGCCTATACGGTGTCCCTCGCCACTTGGCCAATAACAGGGCATGGTCAGAGAGGACCCTCAGTAAATACTTGGTCCCTTTGAAGTTCCTTGATGTTTCTGCTCTTGTGAATATGTAATCGATGCGTGTGTGCACAGCATGCGGGTGGAATAGTTCGAGCAGCCGCCCATCTGACCATGCTCAGCTCTCCACACATCTATGAGCGTATGGTGTCCCAGCAGCGCCGCCCGAATCCTAGCCGGTGGGGCTGCCCTCTTATGTCTGTCGTCTGACCTGTCAATGGTGTGATTTAGTGTACAGTTGAAGTCCCTCTCCCAGATCCACAACGCCCCTCGATACATGGTTAACCATGGGTATAACGAGTTAAGGAAAGGCCCAGCTTCATGGTTAGGTGCATAAGTATTAACGATACACACCTCACGGTTATCTAGGAAGCCTTGCACCAGCACTATCCTCCCCTCTTCGTCCCGCTTAGTCTCCAGTACTGTAAAGAGGACTGTGGGCACCACCTAAATTAAGACCCCCCCCTTGCATATGTGGAGAAAGGAGAGCCCACCAGTTTCCCTCCCCACTTTATTGCTAAGGTGCTCTGTCTCTCCACAGTTAGGTGGGTTTCCTGCAGAAGCGCTACCCCAATCCCTTTCCTGTGCAAATACATGTGAACTCTCAGCATTTTTATATAACTATTGAGACCCTGCACATTGCAGGTAACTATTCACACCCTGCTAGCCATCTCTTCTGTACTTCTGGCCTCCGAGTCTTCCACGGACCCCCTCCACCCAGAGTGTCCTCTCCCACCCATCTCCCCCCGCCTCCAGCACACCATCCTGCAGTGAACATCTTCCTGATTAACAGCTGAGTACCCTTTGAAAAACCCACATCCTCCCAGTTACACCACCCCAGTTGGATCTCCAAACAACTCCGGGTGACTGCCCCCAAACCCCCACCCAACCCACCCAGACCACCCAGACCTGATAGCCAAATGCATATTCAGGCTCCTGAAACCCCCTATATCAACAGGCTCAACAGCACCCCTAGAAAGAACAACTGGGATTAAAGGAACCAAGAGGGATTCAACCAAACCTTGCCCCCCAACTAAAAACCAGCAGCCTAGGCAAACAACAACAGCCCAGCAGTCGTGTGCCTGCTCGAGCACAGCCGATTTTCCCGCACCCTCCCCTCCTCCCTGGGTAGCGTACAGCAGCTTGATGCTCCAAAACTAGCATCCTAAAGTACAACAAGGGTGTGCAACAGTCACCCACAGCAGGTGCTATTGTGGCATTGTCTCTGTGTTGTTGCCCCAGTTTCACGTGCCCCTGCATTAAATAGCGTATTCATCGCTCTTAGTCGAGAAGCGCCTTCTCCCAGTACCTTGGCCTTGTAGAGTCATGGCACATCATTGCCTCTGCTTGGGAGCTGCGGAATCCCCTGCGCCTCCATCCAGGATGCGCCTCCATCCAGGATTGTGCTTCTGCCATGCTCTAAAAGAAATTAGATCTGCCATTGTGCAGAATTTTCAGCTTGGCCGGGTAGATCAGCATGTATTGCAAGTTTGCTTTTCTTAACCTCTCCTTGGTAGGCCCAAACATTGTCCTGCGTCGCTGCACCAGGGCAGTGTAATCTGGATATATTGCCAGCTTCGAATATCCGCTGGTGATGGTCCCTCCTCCTCTAGATAACGCAAGTATCCTCTACCTGTCCTTATAATTCATTATATTTGTTATTTACGCACCCCGAAGTGTGCCAGGCAGAGGTTTCTTGGCCAGTGACCTATGCGCACACGCCAGAATGAACCCCTGCGTCAGTGTACTGGGGCCAACTTCCTGAATAAACATAGTTTCCACATACTCCATCACATCTATGCCTTCTTCCCCTTCTGGGAGGCCCAGGATCCTAATGATATTGATGCAGGTCCTCACTTCGGTATCGTCTGCACATTGTTCTATGTTCCGTACTCTATTCAGCCAGTCCTCCACCTGGGTTCAGGTGTCAGTAATACTGACTGTTATCATGCACCCGCTGCTCTGCTGATCCCAAGTGTTCTGCCAAACCACACACTTCTGCCACAACAGTCCCACATATACAATGACAGCATCAATCTTCTGCTCCATTACTGTTTTTAGTGCTGCAATTGCCGCCAGGATTGGACCTTCCTCATGAGGGCTAACCAGCAGGCTCCTCCTGCGGGCTCACTAGCAATGTGGTAGAGGACATTGGCTCCACCACAACCTTGTGTTGGCTTGAGCTCTCTCCCTCCTTCCTGGTGTCGGCCTCCATATTTGTCTGTCTGGTCTTGGTTTTGCGATTCTTGTCCAGCATCAGGGCTCAGTATCTTAACCTCAGGTCAGCCCTTGTCTCCCCAACACCTTTGCAGCCTGGTGTCTTGCCACGATCACTGTGTCTAATCTGCAGTGGGGGGGGACACCTGGCCTGGGGGAGCTACTGGTCTGAGTCCACTGCCCCCTGCCTCCTGCAGTTGTTATCAGTGCTGCCAATCACTCCTCCGTTGACCAGGGCATTATTTTGCGTGTTGGGGCCTCAGGAGGGGACATGGCTGAACCCCTGAGCTGGTGTCCACATCCACCTGTCTTATGCCATGCACCGTTCTAAGAACAAGCAGGTCTGCAGGAAACCACCCCCGACACCCGCAGGGCACTCCCAGTGAAAGCAGCCCAGCTGCAGGACCAGAAGTGCAAGCCCCGGCGGGGCAAGGTGCTTCCCTTCTTGAGCTCTGCAACCTCAGTCTGTGCCAACGGCCAAAATTGATATTGTGATGTTTCCAATCTCCTTACTTCCCTTGGCGCTGTAGAGCTCTGATTTCCTGCACATATCAGTGGGTGGCCTGCCCCATCCATGCCTCACTTCCTCTGTTGTCTCTGTCCTCGTCATATGCCCCGGTGGCACTGCGCTCCTCCTTCTGCAATCCACGCCAGTGTCTCACTGCATTCAGCGCTGCTGACCTCCTCTGCAATTGCAGGGCTAACCCGGGCCTCCTTCAGCCTTGGTGCATAGCCCAGCACCATGCCGGGCTACAACAGTGGAGCTAGAGGATCTACAGAGCCTCGCCCCATGGACGGCTGCAAGGGGACTGTACAGTCCTTTGGCTACATATACGAAGTTCCACACTGAGATCCCTCCACCATTTCTGCAATTTCGCATGAGACGTCTGAACAGATGACCGTAATGCCACACAGTACTGACGCAGGCGGTGATTCGAAGATGTGCAGCCTCACGTTAGGATATTGACCAAGTGGGCACCCTGCGGGTTATTCTACTCACCTAAACAGTTAGGCCAACCAGCTCTCACTACAGCCATACAGTAGGTAAACAACCGTTTCCTACCACAATTCAACATAAGTATTGTATGCCCCCACAAGAACCTACTAGAGGTCATGTTTGTTTGTTTGCCTTCACTTAAGCTGGGCGCAGAATAGGAATTTGATGCACATTTTTTCCTCCTGATGAAAGTTCTGTACATATGACATTTGGAACTGAAACATGTCGAGAGACTAGATGTTTCTGTAGAATAACAGAGCTATAACATCAACATCAATTGTTAAGATACTAATGATTGTAAACAATGATTTACCACTTTCTTGCCTTTTTTCTATGCTCCAATGGAAGGGTAGCCCTTTAATGGCTATATGTCACAAAAATTATTTTTGATGCTCATGTTTTGAATTGATGTCTTGTGATTTATGATTTAATACTTGTTTTATGAAGGTTTTCAATGATTAAAAATATTGATTGTTAAATGCTTTACCTCTGACCTGTCCTTTTAAGTTCTATTTTCTTATACCTAAAATAAATAGCCCAGCACCCACCTTTATCCAGCGCTCGCTTTCCGCAGCAAAACTGCTCCACCGGCTGCAGCTTCCCCGCAGGAGCACTCAGGTGCAAGTGTCTGCCGACTTGCTCCCAGCCGAGTCTCTCTTAGCCCCTGCTGGGGGTACCCTGCAGGTCTTCCTCACCAGCCTCGCTCTGTTCTGCTGCACACTGCCACATTATGGGCTGGCAGCCACCATTTTCAGAGCTGCGTCTCCCTCACCTTCGAGACAGTTTCTTGCTTCATGGCTGCAGGCTTCCAGTCTCGCCCTATCAGGAACTGCTCCAGGCAAGCACCGCTCCAGCTTCTCAAACTTTGAGTGCAATTCAGCTTCATTTAGCAGCATTTCAGACAAATATGGTGGCATCATGCAGGAGCACTGAAAAGAGCAGCCTTACTGCATGGCTGCTGGGCACGTCCCCATGATGTTATTAACACTTATAGACACTATAGGTATATATGTCCCCTTAACCAATCCCTCCCCTCACTAGGTTTTACTATTTGCCACATAGGATGACATCATAGCTAACACACAATGAGGTATAATGTCTTTGTATAATGGAAAAGTGACTGACAGTGAGTAAGCAGTGACTTGTTATGCTTGCCATATTTCTGGCGTTTATTTGAGCTGAGAATATCATAGTACTTTGACATATTATTTTCGTCTTTCCGGTTATTCGGGTCTGGGGTCATTTACTATGGTAATTCCATGCTGCATATGAAATAACACCCACAAGGTGCTAGAGCTAGTGCCAAAGGATGGTTCTAGATCCAGCTACCTAGGCCCAGATCTAGACTCTCAAACTATCGACGACTTTCGCCATTAGCCAGAAGATAATGGAGCTTCCTGTGGAGAGTGGTGTGCAATAAACACGTGTGGAAAGAATCAGTCGGCAGGTGCCCCTTTGAAGAAATTCCTGTCTGATCCCTGCAGGTGCCCCAAAGACTGAAGGTGAATGGGTCAATTGGGGAAGAGACGATGCCGAAGGACTCCAGCTGAGCCACGGATGTAAGTAGAGCATTCAAAGTGACAAAAAAAGGGGAGGGTCTATATTCAAAGTGTAAATATATGGTAACAGAATTTGTGTTTAATGAAATAGATACCTCGATTTCATGTTCTAAGGGGACCAAAGAATACGCATTGAACTCTAGGATAGGGATTCCTGAGGCAAGTGCCAATTAAGAAGAATGCATATCACACTCCAAAATGGTTTAAATAGTGAGATGAGATACATTACTAAGAGAAAGTAAAGGAAGGTGATCACAGAAAAAGAACAGTGCACATTTATTTGGGCTTATCAATACATCAGTGTAAAACCTTATTGTGTATAAACTAAGAAATATAAAACGATAGCAATATAATTAGTTGAATATCAGGCCTTGAAATCAAGTGATTGACGTCAGTCAGAGAAGGATAACAGCAGAGGAAAAATAGTAAAGTTAAATAAAGGTTCTTGCGGTAGCAATAATAGAACGAAGAAGTAAAGAGAAACAATATAGTAGACATTTTAAATGTGTTAAAAAAGATTGGTCTTTTTGGTAGAAGGCAGTGATTGATAGCGCGTGCTCAAATAGATGTATGTGTTGCCCGAAATTTAAGAACCCGGTAAGTATTGGTAGTCGAAATCCATATGTCATCATGGGGGACACTCCTCTTTTACATCTATGTAGGACATTTCCAAGATACACACCTAAAATAAGGCAGTATCACGCAGATTGGGTGAAGGGCACGACTTATAAAACACTTATGCCATGGCCTCAAGAAGGTTTGTTGTCGAAAACAGTATTGCGACATGTGACAACGTATCTCAATGGTACATACATGGGGAAGAAGCTACACAAAAGATGAGCTATTCTAGAATTATGGAATATGTATCAAAACGAGAATGAAGACCAGCCTGAGAAGGAGTGGATGCATAATAAGCATAAAGCGAAGGACATAACTCCCTCAGCTCCTTTGACTCCCACCAAAAATGATAGCGCAATGGAAGATAAACACGGAATGTATCCTTTAATGGAATTAAAGGCAGCAGCTGTCTATTTTAATCCAACGTATGCACCTTCCGCTTATAACAGTGAAAACAGCACGGAAGGAAGTATGATTAAGGAAGGAAAAGATACATCGATACATGATGAATATAAGAAGCCTAATGAATGAAGAAGTAAACAGATAGAAAAAGAGGAGGAAGTTAAGAGACTAACAGATGAGATGGACAGAGCTGAGGAAGAGATTATAGTACAAAACGAATGAATGGAAAGACAGATATTACTGAAATTAGATGGAAAAGTTATTGATTGCGTTTGAGAGAGGGAAGAAAGTGAATAACGGGAATAGAGAGGAAAGGAACGGGAAAGAGCATACAAAGAGCAGAAGGAGAAAGAGAGGAAACACCGGAAGAATGAAGAAGGTATGAGGAACAAAAGAAAAAGAAAGAGTGAATAGAGGATAAGAAACGCAGTGAAATAAAAGCCCAGAGAATGAAAGAATGTTGGTTGCCTAGAGGGCAAGAGGAAGAAGAGAACAGGGAGATGAGGAGAAGGGAAGAAAAAATGAGAAGGAGCAGGGAACAAAAAGATGATGAGATAGATTATCTTGTCAACAGAAGCATAGTGCCAGTCGATGCACGCGAATGGTGGGAAGAAGAGAGTGGATCACATCAGCCCCATAGAGAGCTGTAAGGAATACAAAGAATACAGACATTGGCTGACAAGCAAGAAACAGAAGGTATAGAGAAAACAATTGGGGATCTATGTAGGCAACTGAGGGACAAGGAAGGCTATGAAACTAAAGGGAACAATGAGGGATCTTTATCAGAAGGAATAGGAAGTAGAATGGGTGACAAAATGGCAGAAAAACATAGAGCACTGTCCGTAAGTGGATTAGACCTTATTGATGAAGACAAGGACGAGGACAAGGGGTATAATGATGTCAGATGAAGAAAGGGAACAAAACGAGAAGGCACAGAGAGTGGGTGCATGTGGTTTTTCAATAGATCCACGTATCAAAAAAGGGGTAAAATTGTCAGATTTAGAAGACCCTAAAGAGAAAACACCAGAACCAACACCATATTCTGAACGACCATCAGTATGATCGCGCTTTGCAGGGGATATATCCCTGCCATATGTGAGTAGATTAAGGTCGCTGACAGGATGAAGCCAGACGGGCAAAGCTAGCCCCACCTGGAGAACGAGAAGTTTAGGTGGTATGATTATGGGCGAGGGTATACACAATTCCAGTTATTAGAGAAAGGGGGAGGACGACCGCAATATATACCATGGCCACAAACGGATAAAGACAATTTAAATTGTAAATTGCCTAGTTTGACTGCAGGTGTGGGAAAATGGATCTATGAGTTAGAAGGAATGACAGTGGGAATGACGTTAGCAGTGGGTGATGTAAACGGCCTGCTAGCACCCATCCTAGGAGAGAGAACAGACAACATTTTGAGATGAGAAGGGTATGCAAGTTTAACAGCACAAAACATGACACATGACAGAGCGCCATTTAATAATTGCAGAGCAGATTTATGGAGAGCGCCTAGAGTACAGTACCCCGACACATAAGCCATGGGTGCGATTATGACAAGGAAAATGGGGGAGGACGAAGACCCTGTTGCCTTTATTTAAGAGATTCAAGAGCAATGGCGGCTTGAGATGAGAGAACTGTGGGATAAAACAGTGGCATTATTTTACCATATTTTGTATCAGGAACTGCCCGAGCCAGTGCAATGGCAGATGAAGAAACAGGTAGGAATGGAAGCGAAGCCATGGCCAGGAATGCAGTTGACGAGTGCAGTAAATCATTGTCGATTGTTGCAAGAGATGAACAAGAAAAAAGCTGAGGGCAGAAAGCAAGAGGAAGCAATGTTAGTTCAGAAAGACTTGTCGAATTTTGGAAGGAGCAGTATTGGCAAGTGGTGAAGGTGTGGTAACACAAGGACTGCAGCCAGAGGAGTCAAGCAATGTAGGGTATTCTGCAGATCAAGGTGGATACAATGTGCGGCCACAAGGCAGAGGAAATGCGCCTAGAGGAGGACAAGGAGGTTTTCAGAACACCCAAGGAGGAAGACATTTTAATGGAGTACAGCTGCAGCAATGTTTGAATTGTTGAATAATAGAACTTATAGCCCAAATGTATAGATGTAGAGGGGGCATGCAGCAGAAGTTGTAGGCTCCAAGAGGGAGGATTGTTTTTTTTCCGCAAGTGTAATACAGAACCACAGGAGTATTATGTCCAAGATCACAAACAGAATCAGACAAATGCACTGCAAATACAGCAGGCACAACAGAACAAGTTCAGATGTCACAAGTGTATCTACAGCAAGCAACTGTTCAAGCACAGCAATTAGTGAGACAACAAGCTGCAGCACCACAATGGAACACCAGTGTAAAAGCCCCACAAACATCCGCACCTAGGATATGGAGTTTGTCCGTGGTAATAGGAAATCCTTTCACAGGTACTGGGATAAATGTATATCCACAATAGGACAGCCTACAGAGCGACCTGATGTGTTCATTACAATCAGTGACACCAGATCCCAAGACGAACCAAGGGTCAGGGTAAAGTAGGAGTCAAGATATTTGTGTTTCTTGTAGACACTGGAGTGACTCGTTCCTGTGTTTGAGAGGGAACATACCCAATATCTGGCCTTGTCATGAATGCTTAGGAATTCTGTGGGGCAAGGAGTTTAGTTACTTTTACTGATGAATTAGTAATTTCCATAGGAGAACATGATGTGTCTGTGCCACTATTGTTTTCCCGACAGACACCAGTCAATATATTAGGACGTGATTTGATGACAATATTAAACATGACAATATATTTTACTGATAAAGGGATTGTATGTTCAACTCCAGGAATACATCTTCTAAACGAGAGAGAATTAATATTGGCATTTGCATACTAGAAGGTATTACGAGGGGTTCCTTTAGACCCAGAAGTATTCTTGGATGGAGTAACTATTTTGCTAACATGGCTTTCCAGATTAGTATGTACAATATTGAGAATACCTGATGAATTTTTGTTTAGACCAGAAATACCTATGGATGGTGAAGACTGACAGATCATTCTTTGAGGGATTCCAATCGGGCATCACACAGACCTTCGCCCTGAGCCTTAGATGTAGCGCGCAATTAGAATGCATTTTCTTTAATTTTCAACAAATTCAAATTGAGCCGATAACCGAGCTGTCTCACACCCCCTTTTACAAATACCCTGGGTCACAATGGACCATGAACCAGGCCAGTGGGTGGTAACACAATATTTAAGGGCTTTGAACCGCGGAGCGCGTGGAGTCCCGCTGAGTCCTTTCAGTCCTTGGAGCACTTGGAGGACTGTTTTCCCTTTAGGTGTGAAGGGGTTAACAAGTTGCAGGAATCGCCATGCGGAGCGTGAAGGAGCGTGAAGGAGGTGCTTAGGACTCTTAAGGGCTTTGAACCGCGGAGCATGCGGAGTCCCGCTGAGTCCTTGGAGCACTTGGAGGATTGTTTTCCCTTTAGGTGTGAAGGGGTTAACAAGTTGCAGGAGGCGCTGTGTGGAGCGTGAAGGAGGTGCTTAGGACTCTTAAGGGCTTTGAACCGCGGAGTCCCGCTGAGTCCTTTCAGTCCTTGGAGCACTTGGAGGACTGTTTTCCCTTTAGGTGTGAAGGGGTCAACAAGTTGCAGGAAGTGCCGTGTGGAGCGTGAAGGAGGTGCTTAGGACTCTTAAGGGCTTTGAACCGCAGAGCGTGCGGAGTCCCGCTGAGTCCTTACAGTCCTTGGAGCACTTGGAGGACTGTTTTCCCTTTAGGTGTGAAGGGGTTAACAAGTTGCAGGAAGCGCCGTGTGGAGCGTGATGGAGGTGCTTAGGACTCTTAAGGGCTTTGAACCACAGAGCGCATGGAGTCCCGCTGAGTCCTTTCAGTCCTTTGTGTCCTGATGTCCTGGAGGCAACAGTGGAAGTGCTATGCTTTATGTTAAAGTAAAGGCAAGCGAAGGTAATAAGGCGGATAACTACGGTCAGCAACTTTAAAACTATTCCGATTGGTCCCGTTGGATCTTGGACATCCGTCAGCGTTCGTCAGCAGCTTTCGGCAAAAATCTGTAAACAAGGTACATTGCTTTGCTCTGCTTTTCACACCCTCCTGAATACCTAACCCATACCAGAACTCTTCTGAGGGCGGGAGGCGGGGAGAGTCAGACTCTGGCAGCTCCCTAAGCTGCTGTGCGTACCCCACCCTCTGGCTACATTGATTAAGGGATTAAGCATCATTTCCTTTTTTCTCATCCCCTTCTGAGATGTAAGAGGAAGTGGGAAACAAACTAAAAATGGCCTGGAATTGGGCTGATCTGGGACTGGGACTGCAGTGGTCTGCACTATTTGCACTTTTTTGTCCTGATTGGATTTTGTTTTGGGGGGTTTAGGGGCTGCAAAGTGTGTCCTCTCCCCCATTTGCTCTCTTTGTGGGGCAGTAGGTGCTGGGTTGTGAGTATATTATCTCCCACCACTTACGCCCCTTTATTTTATTCCATCTATCTTTTTTAGTGGTGTTGTTTTATTAATTAGTCCATAAGATGTGCAAGAAAACTTTTTGAATCAGCATCAGCTGGTAGTACCTGGTTTTAATCTCTAGTACAGTATTACTTTTCTGTGTCTTTTGTAACACTATCTTTTCAATCAATCAACTATTGGCAATCAGGGGTGTGCGGGTTTGCCGCAGTTTTTAAAAAGGTTTTATCTTTCATTGTACTATATCATATAAGTACAGGGTATAACTTGTCCATCTTGGGTATTGCTAGTCGTACTCACAGCCATTGGCAAGGGTTAGTGTGTGTGCATTGTTTACTGTTTATTGTGTCCACTACTTGATTGTCCATTTGCACCGTTGATCCTGTGATCTATTGTCCCGTAATAATTACCTGTGCCCCAATGGGGAAAAGGAAAGCTGGGGACGAAGAAGGACCAGGGAGTGTGGGGGCCCTGGGAAGGGGGCGAAAAAGCCTAAGAATACTGAAATGACTAAGGTGGGAAAACCCCTCCCTAAGACTGTATCTAATGCTTCCCAGAGATCCCTTGATTCCTATATGGATGCAATGGCAAATAAGATAGTCAGCTACAAGAATGAAGCAGAGTTAGCCACTAGAGAGGTAGCACCCTTGCTGGAGGGCCACTGCAATAGTAATAATGGGGCTGTTGGTACTGGAATCTTTCAATGTGAGAAGCGGTTGGAAGATAAGGGTTGTGGGTTTGGGGGCAGCACAGGAGGCTGAGCAGGAAATATCTATATTGGACCCCTTAAGGTTGGGTAGGTTGGGTAGCCCAATGTCTGGGGGCCATGCCTATTTGGATCTGGACTCCTCCTAAGCTTGTGAGGGGGATAAGGCGTGGTTGGAATCCTTAATGGATGATAAATTAAAGCCTCTCCAGATAATTTTAAAATCCTTGCAGGGATTGAAGGTGGAGGTCCTAAATACTTTTGCAATTATGGACAACTCTATCAGATCCCTTTCTACCAAAATGTGTGACCTGGCTAAAGCTAGGTCGGAAGTGGTAGCTGGTCCTTGGCACTGTGCTTTGTGCGTGTCAATGAAGGGTGGACATTCCCTTAGCTATAATAATGTTATAGAAGAGTCAAGTCGGCAACCACCCCTTACAATTGTAGTAGACATGGATGAAGGGCCTGTGGCTCCCAAGGTAGGGAAGGGGTCTATTTGTAACTATGAGAGGGGCCAATTTATTGAGAGAGAGACGGGTATTGAAGAGTCTGACTCTTTATAGGGGGTTGAGGACCAATTAGTCTTAACCCTTCCACCGGAAGCAGTTCCGTTTGTGGGGATTATTACTGGCCTCCCAGGCCTCCTGAAACGTAGCTTTGAGTCAACCCTCTCCCTAATTAACAAAGATTCCCATTGGATTAATTCAAACTTGATGGGGCCTAAGGTAGATCCCGCAAATATCCGTATGGCCAGGAGAGTGGGTTGGGTACGTAGTAGGCCAAAAAACCTGCAGGGTGACTGTGTTGTGGTGACTTTTTCAGATACAACTATGGCAGATTATCTTTTGAGTTCTAACCTTGCCTGAGGTCTTAAACCAAATGGAAACAGACGTTTTAGTAAGCTTCTCCCCGTGGACTACTTTTATGTGAGGGTCGGGGGACAGGTGGATAGGAGTCAGCCTCAGGGCAGTAGGGTTGGAGGGGGGCGGGGAGGAGTGGGAAAAGCAAATTTCCCAGCCAGTCCAGTTCTTGACTCTGATATTGAGCGGGGCTGGAGTTCAATCCCCATGAAAAGAGGACTGAGTGTTAATAAGGAAAGGGCTCCCGCTATCGCTCTGGGGCTGCTGAACCAGTTCGAGATCCTCACTTCATGCGAGGATCTGGACTGACAGTTGGGTGTTCTAGGGAGTTGTGCCCTTCCTGAGGCTAGATTGGGAGAGCAATCGGTGGTACCAACTTTGGATGGCAACATTCAGGTAACTAAACCGGTGGAGTTTCGTTTGCTCTCATGGAATATTGCAGGCTCAAAGAGGAAGCTGGAAAATGATCTGGTTTTTGAGTTTCTTCAAGCCAATGAGGTGATTATCTTACAAGGAACGTGGGCAATGGAAACTCTGCAACTAGATGGCTTCATTTTCTATGGAACTTCGGCCAAGAAAAAACTGAGGGGTAGATGTTATGGGGTCCTAGCTATTTTGATCAAGACCTTGTTAAACTGTGGAGTTAAGGTAACTGACACAAGTATGGATTATTTGCAGGTGGTTCATCTTTCTACAGTAAGGGGTGAATCGATCTGCATTATTAACTTTTACAACGGTCCGCATAGTTCGTAAGGTTGATAGATTGATGATGGTCAAAGGATTTATGGAGGACCTATTCTCAGCAGGAAGGAACAGAAATGATGTATATATATGGGGAGGCGATTTTAATATTAAAATGGGAATGGGTGGGGTCAAGGACCACCTTGATCCTCTGGAGGATTTGTCTATAAATATCCCATCTCCATGTATGAGTGATGAAAGGGTTTGCCCAAAGGGATTACAAATGTGTTCATAGCTGACAGAGTGGGGACTACGAATGGTTAACGGTTGCTTGGCCCCGGATATTCCGGGCCAGGTGACCATTAACAACCATTGGGAATCCTCAACAATTGACTATTTGTGCATCTCTCTGAGTATCTGGGAACGGGCCTTCAGTTTCGAGGTGATACATGATGTGAATAGTGACCATCACCCTATCTGTTTGGCCCTAACAGGATTGCTAGGGGTAGGGACACATTCGGTTGTTGCTCCTTGTCCAGTGAAGGGTGTCTCTACCGGCTCAAGAAGAATTAAATGGGGGACTATCTTGTCAAGTGAAACACTTGTGTATAGGCGCGTTACAAATGCCATATCATATCATATCTTGGAGGAGAAATTGCACTATGAGTCAATTGCGGAGAATGAGCCTCTTTTGACGGGAATATTGGGGGATAGGTTACCACCGAAGCTAATTGTAGACAAATTTGTGAAGCTAGTGGGTACACTCTCCAATCAATTTACAATAGCTAGTAGGAACAAGGGGAAAGCCCTGCGGAAGAGGTGGTTCGACGAGGTCTGTAGAGGGGTGAAGAGAGGATTATTGGAGACTCTGAAGGACCCATTATCTAGTACAAGAGAGTTTACCCAGGCTAGAACACATTACCAAATGGAGCTTAAGAGCAGGAAAGAGGAAATTGAGGAGGACTCCTGGGAGGGCTTTCTGAATGTAGTTAAACAATGGGATCAGAAGGCTTTTTGGGAGTTTATGAAGGGCGGCTCGGCTGGGTTGGGTCTAATGTGGGCAGTGGGACCTATGTAGAGGAACAGGCATGGATAGAGCATTTTGGGAGCCTGTTTGGGGAAGAGACCTCTGGGAGTTGGGTCGATCAGACTGTATCCTGATTAAAATTTGACCTGGAGGAAGTGAAGAATGCCATTAATCAGCAAGCCCATAATCGGGCGCCCGGCCCAGATATGATTCCATCAGATGTGTTTCAGGAACCTTTGGCACTGTGGGCACCACTACTAATGGTGGTGTTGAATGCCTATATGGAAGCCGGTAGCTATCCCCCTTCATGGAAAAGGCCCATTATTTTTCCCATTTTTAAAAAAGGGGATCAGGCGAACCCAAGTGCATACAGACCCATCTCTTTGTTGGATTCGTCTTTCAAAATATTTGGGAGAGTCCTGTTGGAACATATTGAACTATGGCTGTTGGAACATCCAGTGCTCTCAGATATCCAGCTGGGTTTTCGTCCGGGGGTTGGAACTATGGAACAGAGTCTCAGTCTGTATCTTATAGTGGCTAATTCGTTTTTTAGCAGGGTTGAGCCGGTGTACCTGGCATTCATGGACCTGAGCATGGCTTTTGATAAGGTAGACAGGGCAAAGCTCTGGGCCGTGCTCGGGTCTTTGGGTTGTCCGGGGGACATATTGAGGGTTCTGGTTGACATTCAACCCGACAATGAGGCCTATGTGTGCAGTGGTCCGGGGGAACACTGCACAGCATGTTTCAGGGTCGGGCGTGGTGTGCGGCAGGGTTGTGTATTGGCCCCAATATGTTTCTTTCTATAAATTAATGGCCTCCTACTACACCTGACAAGCACCTTGGCTGATCTTTTGGTTCTGGGGGGGTCAGGCTTTTCCGGTATTAGCATACGCAGATGACACTGTACTGATAGCAAGAACCCCAAGAGCATTGCAGATTCTGATAAATGCATATACAACCTTCATGTGTGAACTAGGGTTAAAAATGAATACCAAAAAATCGGCTGTGATGGCTTGCGTGGGCAGAAACGGCCCGTGGCAATGAGATCGATGCTCAGTGCCAGAGAAGTTATTCCTAGGGTTAAGGGTTTTGACTATCTGAGAATAAGCTTCTCAGAAGCTCTAACTGGGAAGGCCCACCTGGCCAACCAATCGCCCAAAATGAGTCAGCAAATTGGTGGCATTTTCCAATTTATGTCAAGGTGTGAGAGTCAGCCCTTCGAGGTGATTTCCAAAATCTTTGTTGAGCAAGCCAAGGCAGTCACAATATATGGTGCCCCGTTATGGGGTTTTCAGGGGGCTGACAAAGTACAAGTTAAGGAGAACACATTTCCAAGGAGACTATTAGGCCCCCCGAACTCCGCGGCCTCTATCTCTATACATCGAGAATTGGGATTAGAGTTCTGGGAGGACCAGTGGGCGCTTGCTCCGACCCTATTTTCAGTGCGGTTGTGGGCCAATGAACATGCGTCCCTTAGCCACTTTATCATCCGGTCCGTGTTGGGCAGGGCAGCATAGAATTCCATGGCTCAACTATATCGCCAAAGCCCTGGGAGAGGCTAACCTAAGTGTACTTTTTCCGCCAGGGGAACTATTAACAAAAGTAGAGGGGAACAGCTATGAATCTGTGTTGGGAGAGCCCTTTGTGAGGAAAAGAATACTCTCAGAGTACGATAATAAATCTGCACAATTACATTCACTGATTAGCAGGCCACGTGTCATCCAACCGTACTTAAATGGGGTTCCTATAGGAAGGATGGATGGCTAATTACTAGGGCGAGATTCGACTGCCTTCTTTTGAGAGGAAACACTGTAAACTGGAAGGGGTTCCCGCACTCTGCTGAGTGCCCTGTGTGCGGCCATTACAAAGAAGATCTGGCCCATGTGTTGTTGTTTTGTACAGGGTATACCAGGATTTGTGGATAAACTCTGATTCCTGCTCCTAAGAAGGCAGGGATCTGCCATTATAAAGTGGCCCTTATTTTTCTTTTGAGTGCCGATTCTGTTCTTACTGCTTGGGCACTGCTCTCTTTTTTGAAGAGAGCAATGTACTTCAAAAAGGGCCTGATGCTGCTCCAGGGAGACTGAGTTTTTGTCATTGGTTGGTGGACCATAGTTGGAACAGGTTGCTATTGTACGGGACTTTAAGGTTACTGGGTAGTGGGAATAGTTATGTACGCAGTACCATGAAGGATATGTTATGGTAGCTATCTTTGTATGCTAAGGTATTTGTATGTGATTATAGGGTGGACTTTTTATGAACTTTGATGTTTTATGGATGTATGCAATGCTGTACTTGTGTTTTATGGATTTTACAATTCGAAATAAACTTTTTGACTGACTGACAATATTTCTCTATTTTTAATTTCAAAGAAAATCACACAATTTTTATATGGGGCAGCAATCACCAATGGGGTGATAATTACAATGAAAACTACTGAAAGACACTTGGGTAACCTTCTACAAGAACATATCTAAAGCACAATTCAATAGGAGCACTTTTTCAATTAGGATAGATAGCACCAGAGTTAAGATTTCCCCCTGCAATGTTCCCTCAACCCAAAAAAATATGAAACCGCAAACAGAATCAAAATCCAACCTTCCCTTGCAAAATAAGAGGCAAAAACCATTTGCAATGGCCTAAAATAACAATCAGATTTTAACAAATAATTAATTATATGTGTAATTAAATAATGATGTACATAGGTTTTATCACAGTCACAGGGCTATCATATCACTAGTAACTATAAGGTAAGGTATCACAAAGGCATACAGTTCTCAAAGCAGGTTGAATTGAAAACACAGTGCAGTCAAATCACATATGGAATGGAAAAGTTGCTTTTTTCTAGTTTGCAGTTATAAATGTCAAAACGGTTTTTCAGAAAAATGGGTGAAACACTGTGAATTGGAATGTGGTTCTTTGGCTGGGCAATAGATACACATCACAGGGACAAAATAGAAGTGAAATGAGGGCTACAGCAGAAGAACTGGATGAGATTTGCAAGATAAAGGAGGCTCGGTTTTGGTAAAATAAAACCGTTAAAGGAAGGAAATCATTTTTTAAAGAAAAATACAAGTTTTACTTAAACTAGATTATTCAGACTAAATTGTTAAAGAAATACACAATACGATCCCAGGTTAATTGGCAACTTAACCCTTTCACCCTGCCTTCAGATCTAGGTGGGAATTAATTTAAATTATTTAAATATTGGTAAGGAGTTACAAGATGAGGTGAATGAAAGAATTGCGCTAACACTAGAAAAACAAGGACAAGATGCACAGAGTATTCTAACAGTCTTAAACAAGTTACCAATGCAAGGATAGGATTACTTAGAGAGTAGAACAAAGACACAGTATCAAGATGGGGTAGACTATGCATGGCTATGGGATGGGGAAATACTCACAATACACACTTGAGTTTGGATTTGAACAGCCAACCGGATTGTGGACTCAAAAGGTTCTGGTCACCGGATGCTAAAGGTACAGTGGGCATGCAGGTAGTGGGCAAGAAGCCGGTGTGGTCACGGATGCTCCCCAAAAGTAGCACAGCTTTTCCCTTTCGTTATTGGGATTTTAGTTGGGTTTTCTGGATCAAGGCCTTGCTGGGATAGGGTCAGCAATAATTTGGCCTTGCTGGGATAGGATCAGCTGTGCTTTAGCCTTTCAATAGAGTCTGGAATCTTGCAAAGGTGGATCTGGAATGTCATTATACGCATGCGCTAGAAATTCAGGAGAGAGTGTCTAGAGTTCTGTCAGCCACCCTTATTTATAAGGCATGGTAACATCATATAATTATTTTGTTGGTCAGGCTTAGCTGGGCACGCCTCTAAACAACCGGATTGGTCAGGGGTGATTGTTACCACCTTACTGTCAGCTGGTTGGCTTCTTCAGAGACATGACATCAGCTTTATGATGTAGGTTTACTATGTCCAGAACCTCCACCAGTTAATTTTGCCACAACCCAGTTTTGACTTAAATGGCACATTTTTACAGTTGTGGCATTTGAACAAATTACATAGGCAGAGAACAGATTTTACACAGCGGATGGCAGTCCAATTCTCACGGTTATAGGACTTTGTTTTTCGTGATTTTCAATGATAAATATTTGACCTAAAATTCTATAAATGTGTACATGTGTATAGATTATTATAAGGCATGTCAGTATTGAATTTCAAAAGGGCGCCATGTACACTGTACTCAGAATATGCCATTCTCTGGCATTTCTGTTCCCAATATGGCAGTGAAAGCTACAACGTCTTAAATTAAAAACCACAAAAATTACATTTAAACTGTTAACCTTTTATATTCCTGCAAAATCCTGTTGCAGAGATAAAAGTCTGAAAGTTTATTAATAAAATAGCTGTTTAAACCAAATGGTCAGCATTGTCCACCATATAAGGGCCTGCTTCAAAGGCTGCTCTTGAGTTCGGTTTGAAGCTCCTAGTAGAAGACGCGAGGACGTGTGATTTCCTATTTCTCACCTAGGGGTCCCAGAATCTCTATTGTAAGAGGCCTCTGCCCAGACAAATGTCTGATGAGCATGTGACCTTTCTTTGTCTTGGTCCATTAAAAGTTTTCAAAGGTAGCAATTACCAGGTAGGTGTGCTGGATCTCCCTTGTGGCTTCTCTTGGGGGTAGGGCACTGCTTTTGTCAGCCAAATGTCCCTTGATCCATTGCAGAAACCTTTTTGGGCTGATTTCCCCAGTGTAGCTAATGCCATTATTTCTTGATTTTATTAAATGTTTTTCTGAATCAAAAGCAAGCCTGTTGAATAAAACATCCCATATACATTTCCCAGCAACAACCCCCTTACATTGTTAGGCCAGAACAAGGCCTTATCCAACATACACTTTTAAAACAGGTATTTTTCTTGTTTTACAAGAATACATTTAAACACTGTGCGAGGCCTGCTGGCATGTTTCTTTCAAAAGGTTCCATCTGAATTTCCCACATTGTTCTACAATCATATTCAGTTTCTTTTATACAGCAAATTGTTTCAAACACAGATCCACTGAAATTGACATAAGCCCAGAGAGCCAGGGCCTCTTTGAAGCATTGCTTTTTGACATTGTGTAGCCCAAAAGTAAAGCGTTTTCCCATGTAGCTGAAAGTAAAGCTTCTTTTGATTTCTCAGATTTGGCTGACACAGCCTGTCATTCAGGAATAATGCTCTTTTCTTATGGAGCACAATATGAATATGGATGGGCATGGCCTCACTGATGGAAGTAGTGTGATAAGAAACAGAGGAAAAGAGCACCAGAGCAGCATCATTTTAAATGTAAAGTATTTCTCTTTTTGAGTGGGAAACTTTGGGCTTGCAGCAAATCAGTGCTGCTTTTTCACTCCGCTTCTTTATTACACACAAGAACACACCCTGGCAGCCTTTCTCGGGGTGCTCCCTGTTCCATCTTGCCCAATGGCACTTGGCAAAACAGTACAGCCCTCCTTTTGTAGCTGCAAAGCAGTTTTGATGCAACGCAGTGGTGCTCAAAGGAGCAAGCGCAGCAATTTTGCTGTTTCTGCTGAAGTGCAGCTTGGTTATGGATGGGAGTACTGCTGAGTCTGTAAATGTAGCCCACAATTCAGATAGAGTAAAAACAAGCAGCAGTTAGAGAGGAAAGGGTGATAACAAGGAAAGAGTATGGAGAGCAGTGATAGCCCTCGGTGAAGAATATAAACTGATAGATTTGACAGAAGAGGAGTTGTTTAGCAATGACTATTCAGACAATGAATTAGTATTCTTTATAAGTCTTACTGGCTTGAAATAAAGAACAGAGATAAACAACAAGGAATGGTATTAGTGAGAAAGAAACCGTAATTTTTTCAGGAAGATTTAGACAAGGTGCCTCTTGTGTACTAATAGTTCTTATGATGTAGGTCTACTAAGAGGAGTAGGAGCAGTTAAAATCAAGCTCAATTCTGGAGCTATCCTGCCACAAGCAAAGCAGTACCCGATGTCCAGAGAAGCGAATGAGGGCATATGTGAAACCATTTCCACTTTAATGCAGCAAGGACTATTGGTACCATCCCCAGTGCAACACTTGGTATTAGCATACTTGGTCGAAAAACAATTGACCTTTTACTTTTGACTGAATTTTTTGGATCGCTTTTGTGATCGAAATTCAGTCACATTTTATCAAATATATATATGGGGTGGGGTAAGGGAATAGGGGGCAGGTGTCATGACCCACAGAACACACCCCTTCTGCACTTCCTGGTCCTTGTCACAGCAGGGTTTGCATTCAATGTTTCTCCCAACATGGCCATATCACGTGACACGCTGCTCACCAGCCTTCACGGCGCACGTAGTACGTTCCATAAATATGCCACGTCTCCGTGGGCCCGCGCGTCTCAATGCTATTGCGAAGTAGCGACCAGACGTGTGCTCCGTAGCTCGCGGTATTATTCCCTTGCTTCTTCCACCCTAACCCAATTCTAGTTTCTTCCTCCCTTTCTTGATTCCTGGACTCATGTGCTAGTTGCGCACCCTGTTATTTCCAGGATTCCTGGACCCTTGCTTCCCGGTACTTGAACGCACGCTGGAGTCGGAAGAGACTCGTGCAGCCTTATCCAAGACTCGAGCAGTACGCAAGAAGGCATCGATCAAGAAATCCAGCAAAGATCGAACTCAGGTGAGAAGGGGGGAACTCCTTGACAGTTTGAGACGCCACCCGACCAAACTCGATATGGACATGGAAGCAGCCGTCCAGGAACTATTGCGTGGCATGCAAGAGCTATCAACCGAGGTGCAGAATCTAAAGGCGGAAAACGCCGCTCTCAAACAACTAGTTCTATCCCACGATTCTGCCACAAAAGAAAGTGTATTGCTGGGCGGTATAGTGGACAAATATGATGGCTCACCAAAGACCCTTGGAGGATTCCTGGATTCATGTTTGGTTCACTTTACTTTTAAGCCCTACTACCTTTCAACTCCCAGGGCTAAAGTGGGCTTCATAATTTCCCACCTTTTCAGGAAACGCCTTAAAATGGGCTATGCCCCTCGTTAATTCCGGCGACGTTCTTCTAGATGACTATGATGGCTTCATACAGGCCCTTAAGACCATGTTTGACCGTCCAGAACAGGTCTATAGTGCCCAGGAACACCTGTTAGACTTTCAGCAAGGATCCCAGGATATGCTCACCTGTGTTACCCGATTCAAGCAGTTAGTCAAGGAAGCTGATTGGTCCCCGGAGGCGAGTTTTACCCTTTTCAGGAGAGGACTGAATGAAGAGATTAAGGATGAGTTGGCCAGATTGGCTCGCCCAAACTCATTCCAGGCACTAATGGACCTTTCCATGTAAATAGATTTTCGTATCCAGGAAATAAAGGCAGAGAAGAAGAAATCCAAAGTTAATCCTCCGAAGCCGCCCTTTGAGAGTACCACCAAGGCGGACACTAACCCAGGCTCAATCTCTGAACCAGAACCCATGCAGATAGGAGCCTTCCGTGGACCTATATCCCCGCAAGAAAATATGAGAAGGATTCATACGGGGTTGTGCATGTATTGTGCCTCAGACAAACACCTGGTTAGGCAGTGTCCTCTGGCCCCTCCTCGGCGTTCGGGAAATGCCAGCTCCCGATCCTAGATGGAGCAGAGCTTCGGGAGAGAGATGTTTGCTCCACATCAATTCCATCCTTGAACTCTCCTGGACAAAACAATTTGGTGATTCTACAAGCTTTCCTGTCGCCCTCCAAGAATAAGACCTATCCCATTCTGGCCTTGGTGGACTGCAGAGCTATGGGAATTTTCATTGATCAAGACTGGGTTGTTAGTCATCATATTCCGTACAAGGCACAAAGCACCATGCAGTCGGTGGAAGCAATCAACGGAAGACCCCTCTCTTCAGGACCCATAAGCCTGCAGACAAAAGAGATCCAACTTTCCATAAACCATCACCAAGAGCGGATTACACTCGACATCATTAAGTCAGCCCATTAACCCATGGTATTGGGTATGCCCTGGTTACAGAAGCACAATCCGTATATCAATTGGACAGCAGGATCACTATTCCTAGGCTCTGAGTTTTGTATGTCCCACTGTCTTATCCTGGATACCTCCTCCACACCCCCTAAAGAACCACCAAGAGACCTGAAAACACCACTCATGGTTTCTAATATCATACAAGTCCCAGAGGCCTATCAGGGATATACTGATGTATTTTCAACTGCCATAGTCCAGGCCTTACCCCCCTCAAAGACCTGAAGACTGTGCCATAGATACAGACCCCTCAGCAGTGATTCCTTTTGGCAGAATGTTCATTCTTTCCGAACCTGAGAAAAAGGCCCTCAGAGAATACCTGGATACCAACCTTGAAAACGGCACCATAAGACCTTCAAAATCTCCAGCGGGTGTTTCATTGTTCTTTGTTCCCAAGAAGGACACTAAGGAACTCAGACCTTGCCTCGACAATCGAGGCTTAAATCAATGCACCCTTAAAGATCGGTACCCACTACCCCTGATCTCGGATATCCTGGAAGCTGTGAGAGGCGCCGTAGTCTTCACGAAGTTGGATCTCCGGGGTGCCTATCATTTGATCCGTGTCCGGGAAGGAGACGAATGGAAAACAGCCTTTAGAACACCCTTTGGTCACTATGAATATCTAGTCATGCCCTTTGGACTAGCTAATGCCCCCGCGGTTTTTCAACGATTTATGGACAGGGTGTTTTCTGATATGTTATTCCTTTTTGTCATTGTCTATCTGGATGACATATTGATCTTTTCCAAGGATCCTCTAAAGCATGAAGAGCATGTAAAGGCAGTACTGCAACGACTCCGTGAACACAAACTTTTAGCCAAAGCCGAAAAATGCTTGTTTCACGTTACTTCTGTTCACTACCTGGGATTCATCCTTAGCCCAGAAGGAATTGGTATGGACCCTTCAAAGGTAAAGGCCATACTGGCATGGCCTGCTCCCACCTCTGTGAAACAAGTTCAATCCTTCCTGGGGCTTGCCAACTTCTACCGAAGTTCATTTCTTCCTTTTCCGAGATCGTCCAGCCGATTGTTGCTCTCTTGAAGAAAGACACTCCCTTTATCTGGTCTACACCGCAAGACAAAACATTCCAGCGATTGAAGACAGAGTTCACGCAAGCCCCCATCCTGGCCCAACCAGACATATATCGCCCATTCGTAGTGGAAACGGATGCCTCTAACTACGCCATAGGAGCAGTCTTGAAACAGGAATTTGAGGATAAACTGGAACACCCCATTGCTTACCTCTCATGAACCCTGACTCCCAGTGAGACACACTATTCCGTCATGGAAAAGGAACTGTTAGCCATCTGCCAGGCCTTTACTGAATGGCGGCATCTACTTCTGGGTGCTAGATATCCAGTTCAGGTCCGCACGGACCATCGGAATCTTCAAATTCTACAATCATTGGAGTGCAGGAACAGTCGTCAGGCGCGTTGGGCCTACTTCTTTGCCCAATACCAAATTTCAAATCACTCATGTTCCCGGATCACAAAACATGATTGCTGATGCCTTATCCCGACGTCCTGACTATGTAACTACTGAAGACAAGGCCTACCCTAAGATGTTTCCCAACACAATCTTTGTAGTTCAAGCAGTCAACCTCCTGGAAGAAATTCGAGTACAAACCCAATCCTCTGATCTCTGGAAGGATATTTGAAGGAAGAATCCATGGAGCCTAAGACTTAAGGAAGGATACTTATTCAAGGACAATGCACTGGTCATTCCTACACAGAAATTACAACAAAGAATGATAAACTTCTGTCATGATACCCTTCATTCCAGACATTGTGGCATAACCAACACCCTCCGTCTTATACAAAGACAGTTTTGGTGGCCTGGAATGAAGACCGACGTACAGTAGTACATCAAAACTTGTGCTGTCTGCAGTCAAAACAAACATGATAACAAGAGACCGGTGGGTCTTTTAATGCAACCATCGTTGCCAACAAGGCCATGGGAAGTCATTGCAACAGACTTCATTGTGGAATTACCACCTTCCCGAGGGTACACAACCATCATGGTTACCATAGATTTGTTCACTCATATGGCTCATTTTACACCTCTGTGTAAGTTACCATCCTCGTCCGAACTTGCTGGAATCTTCCTGGAACACATATTTCGTTTACATAGACTCCCTTCCAAGATCATATCTGATCGAGGACCTCAGTACGTCTCTCAATTCTGGAAACATCTCTGTCGCATTTTAGGAATCCAACGTACCCTCTCATCTGGTTATCATCCCCAGACCAACGGGGCCACAGAACGTGCTAATCAGACCCTGGAACAGTATCTTTGATGTTTCGCCACAAGGTTCAGGATGACTGGTCACTCCTGATACCCGTGGCTGAGTTTGCCTACAACAATTCTGACCATTCAGCAATGAAGACCAGCCCCTTTTATTGTAGACAAGGGTTCCATCCATCAGTTCTACCCTCTGTTCTCCCTCATCCTACACCACTACCTACTGTCGACTCCTGGATTGAAACCCTCATCAACGTACACCAAGAGGCCAAAGAAAAATTAGAGAAGGCCAGAACTCAGACTAAGAGGTATGCGGATTGAAAAAGGAGACCAGGTCCTTCTTATGCAATTGGTGATCAAGTCTGGTTGTCCTCGAAGTTACTACCCCGGCATCTACGGCCAAACAAGTTGGCCCCTCGGTACTATGGTCCATTTCCCATCAAGGAAATTATCAACCCGGTTTCATATCGGATTAGTCTACCAGACTCTTGGAAGAAAATTCACCCAGTATTCCACACATCCTTACTAAAACCCTACCACCAATCCTCAAGGAAATCCTACCGACCTCCTCCTCTACTGGTCGATAACCAAATGGAATATGAAGTGTCTCGAATATGTGACTCCAGGTATAAACGGGGTCAGCTTCAATACCTGGTTGAATGGAAAGGATATCCTTCTAGTGAAAGAACCTGGGAACCACTTTCTAATCTAAAGACTCCTCGACTACTCAGAAGATTTCACCTTATACACCCGGGCAAACCTGGTGGAACAGCCTCTCAGAGGAGCCTTTCAGAGGAGGCATGCTGTCATGACCCACAGAACGCGCCCCTTCTGGACTTCCTGGGCCTTGTCACGGCGGGGTTTGCATTAATTGTTTCTCCCAACATGGACGTATCATGTGACACGCCGCGCACCAGCCTTCACGGCGCACGTAGTACATTCCATAAATATGCCGCGCCCCTGTGGGCCTGCACGTCTCAATGCTATTGCGAAGTAGCGACCAGACGTGTGCTCCGTAGCTTGCAGTATTATTCCCTTGCTTCTTCCACCCTAACCCAATTCTAGTCCCTTCCTCCCTTTCTTGATTCCTGGACTCGTGTGCTAGTTGCGCACCCTGTTATTTCCTGGATTCCTGGACCCTTGCTTCCCGGTACTTGAACGCACGCTGGAGTCGGAAGAGATTCGTGCAGCCTTATTCAAGACTCGAGCAGTACGCAAGAAGGCATTGATCAAGAAATCCAGCAAAGATCGAACTCAGGTGAGAAGGGGGGTACTCCTTGACAGCAGGTGCAGTTGGTCTCACCCTGCATTTACGACCAAAAAAAGAGATGAGAACATTCGGTCAAATGTGAAAAGGTCAAATATTTTCGACCAAGTAGATCCAAACCCAACACAGCTGTGTAACCTGTGAAGAAATCAAAGGGGGTGGGGGTCATTGAGATTTATTCAGGATCTCTACCCTTTTAATAATATTGTCAAAGCAGAGTTTCCTCTAGTTCCAAATCCAGCTACAATATGATGCAATAGTCCAGCTACAGCTAAATATTTTACAGTCATAGATTTAAATAAAAGTGTTCTTCTCAATTCCCCTTCATGAACACTCACAAGATTTGACTTCATTTTCACATAGAAATATCTGCCTAAAGCATACTTGTTTGCCTCAGGGGTACTGTGAGTCCCCCTCAATCTTTAACAGGGTCCTCCAGATGAACCTAGGTAATGTACAGCTTGAGAGTGTATCATTCAGTACGCAAATGACATATTAGTATGCAGCGGGACAGAAGAAAGATGCATAGAAGACTCATGACCATACTAGCAGAGAAAGGATACAAGGTAGACAAGGAAAAGCTACAATCTTATCAGGAAGAGGTCCTATATATAGCACAGCTGATCTCTCGAGATGGAAGGAAAGTGACACCTGAAAGAGCACAGGCAATTCAAAACACTCCTGAACCAGAGACATTAAAGGAGATGGAACACTTCAGGCCTATGTAATTACTGTAGGGCCTGGTTTTATGATTACAGTACATACATTTGGCCACTTTTAAAAGGACTTAAGAAAGCACAGGTGGGCAAGAATGAAATAACATGGACAGAGGAAATGACTGAGGGATTTGAAGAATTAAAAAGAGCAATTTGCACAGTCCCTCGTTTAGCAATTCCAGATTATAATGAAGAATTGTATTTGTATTCACACTCAAATGGAGAGGTAATGACAGCGGCCCCACACAGAAAATGACTTTAGGACATGGGCACAAACCATTAGCTTATTATAGTGGGATTTTAGACCCAGTAATGAAAGGTTATTACCCTTGCGAACATGCTTTAGCTGCTGCCGCTTTTACGATTGAAAAGGCTGCAAGTATTACAATGGGGTGTCAACGACGATGTTTGTCGAGCACTCACTATTTCCCATTTTAGAGAAACCCAAAATTACATGGACTACACAAAGAGCATCAGGGTATGAGGTGATTATTTCGAAGCCAGTGATTAAAATGGTTAGATGTAGAACAGTAAATTTGGCAACATTTCTTGCAGAATTAGTAGGGAAAGAGGACTGTATACATGACTGCATCACGTTTACCGAGTTCTATGAAGATATTCCTCATGCTAAAGAAAATGCCCTACATGGAGGGAGGGGGGTTTCTTTATTGATAGTTCTTCAACAATTGACCAAACTGGCGAAAGGAAAACTGGAACGGCAGTAGTGATGTCAAAAATGGTGCATTCGAGGTAGTGACAAGTGCAAGACTGCCTTTGAATAGTTCAGCACAGGCTGCGGAATTATTGATGCTTTTTGCCGCACTGTAGATATATGAAGATGAGGAAGTGACAGTGTACTCTGAATCCTCCTATGTGATGTCAACCGTACACAGAGGTTTGTCACTTTGGAAAAGGAGGTGTTTCTGCCATGCAGATGGCTCATTCATGCAACATGCACTGCTCTTGGACAAGCTTATTAAATTATTGAACCTTCCATTGACTATCGCAGTCATGAATTGTGCTGCCCATATTAAAAGGGCAGATTTGATTTTTCACTGTAATGAATCTTCAGATGTAGAAGCCAAAAGGGCAGCATACCTCCCAACCATTTCTGACTTTGATGTAGAGAGTGTTAAATAATTGTCAGGACGGGGCATGATAAGGGAAGGATTTAATGTGTTATCCATTGTATAATTAATTGAGCTACAAGGTCAAGATCCAAAGGAAGAACAGGATTTATGGAAGAGGCCGGGTATTCTTTATCCCCACTGAGGCTATATGGAGACAGGATAGCACTGGAAAGCCAGTTATGCCTCTAGCATTATTGAAGGTGGCGCTCGAGCTAGAGATAGTTTTGCTGCAACAATCGCAGAAGACTGGTTCACACCAAATTTATTGGAACATGTGGCACAGTTTATTCAGAAGTTCACTGCAGGACATACTTTAAGAACAGTGAGAGGAGCAATCCCAAGACCTAATGGTCCATTTCACCATTTACATATAGATGATGTGGATATGTTGGAATTATGCAATGAATATAGGTCCATTCTGGTAGTAGTATATCCCTTTTCCAGATGGATCGATGCAGGTCCATGCACACACCCCAATGCTACATGCGCTGCCAAATTCATTGTACGTGAAGTGTTCACTTGATGGGGCATGTGCGAAGTCCTGCGGTCTGATAATGGCCCGCATTTTGTAAATGAGTTGATTGAACGGATAGTTCTTCAATTAGGGATAAAATCTTCCATTATCACTCACAAGCCAATGGTATCTGTGAGGGATTAAACAGACTTCTCAAAGAAAGGATAGCAAACTTGAATATGACTTTGAAAAAGGGGTGGCTGTATTGTCTGCCCCTTGCTTTGTTTGCACTAACAAAACCAGCCTGGTCAGATCACCACCTGACTCCCCATGAGTTGGCACCTGGAGGCCGCATAAGAATACCCTTGCTCCTACCACTCAAATAGAAACTGATGCTCATATTGTAGCAAAGGCTTTAGGTGATGAGATGCATGATTATTTGACAAATATGACTGCTAGTGTTACTTTTATTTCTCAAAAGGTCAAGCAGCTGAGGGAAGGGTCGAAGAAGATTGAAGAAGACAACCAAACCAGTGATCCCAGAAAATTCTTAAAACAGCCTTGTTTGTACCCAGGTGACCAGGTGCTAGTGCAGAGTTTTTTGCGCAAGTGGAATAAGTCCCTTTTGAAGGACTGTACTTAGTAAAGGAGGTTATGTTATGTTACTTGAACTTATACTGTGCACATCCAACTGAGGGCATGTTGGCACTAGGATTACAACAGTAGACAAAGCCACTCAAGCTAAAATAACAGAGTTTTCAGCAAACGCCGGAACTATAGGTGAGTCTCAGTATGCCTGAGGGCCAGTGGGATATCATTCTTCAGTTTACCAGTGGCCACAGAAAATGCCAGGCCTCCCACCCTGCAGAGGAAGAATTTAGGGATAAAAACCAGACAAGCATTTGCAGAGTGAAGAGCTGGCTCAGGAATGTATGGCAGAAACGTGTCTTGAAGATACTCCACCGCCTGGTGATAGTATGCCCGGTGAACAAAGCACAAGGATTTAAATTGAATCTTTTTGGCCGCCGGGAGCCAGTGAAAAGATCATAGTACAGGGCTAATATGGGAGCCGTAAGGGGTAGAAGTGGCTACCTGTGCAGCAAGATTCTGCAAGAGCTGCAACCGATGAATTAAACCAATAGGTTGGGCCAGGAACAGGGCATTGCAATAGTCCAAGCGGCTCGTGACCAGCGAGGTGACTACCATGGGGTGCAGATGGATAGGCAGACATGGCAACACCTTGCAAAGCACTTTAAGCAGAAAATTGCCTGTTTTGCAGACTGCACTCACCTGGGTAGTCATAGAAAGTGAAGAAGAAAGATACACTCCTAGATTCTTGACCACTGTCACTGAAATAGAGAATTACCCAGTGCAGATGGCCAAAAGGAAGAAGTCCAGGAAGCTGAGTCAGAGAAAGAACCCTACACCAGAACCTCTGTCTTATCACCGCTGAGCTTAAGCCAATTGTTGTTCATACAGCCCCTCATGGCCACAAGGGTCACACAAACGAGACAACACCTCAGCCTGGTCAAGATCTAAATGGACCAGAATCTGGGTGTCATCAGCGTAAGAGTAACACCTGAAGCTGCGGGAGCGGGTGAGACCAACCAAAGGCTGAACATAGATGTTAAATAACATTGGGGAAAAGGCAGAGCCTTGGGGGACACCACAAGAAAGCTTATGAGAAGAAGACAAAAAAGTAGAAAGAGACAGTGATTGGCTCCTATCAGTCAAGAAAGATGTAAACCAGGCCAGGACGGGAGTGGAGAGGCCTGCCGCTGCCAGGCGGGAGAGAAAGATGGCGTGGTCAATGGTATCAAAGGCTGCCAACAGATCTAATAATATCAGGGCACCAACTCCACCACGGTGAACCAGACTGGCCAGATCTTCACCTATGGACATCAGGACACTCTCAGTTCCAACACCCGGCTGGTACTCCGACTGAAAGGGGTCAAGAGAAAAGGAAGTTTCTAGAAAAGAAGAAAGAAGAGGAGATGCCAAGACTTCCAATAATTTCATTAAAAAAACAGAAACATCAAGTGAGGGTTTTTTAAGAAGGGGAACAACAGTAGCTTGTCACACCCACAAGAGGTCACACCCGCAGCTGTCAAATAAAAAAAAAAGAAGAGCCTGGCTGCATCTAAATGACATAAAGTTCTACAAAGGAGAGACTCTGACAACTCCGGCAACCGATGACAGGGAAGCAAGAGAAGAAGTTCATGACATATCAGGAAGTAATTGGAAGGTACAAAGGGAGTTAACATGGATAATCTATCGACCAAGGACATATTTCTCTTAGATTAAGCAGAAGCGAAAAGATTTGCAAGTGCCAAGTATTGAACAATTAAGGAGGGCGAAAGCACATGTAAGATCAAACGACCATATCTCTAGAGACCAAGAGAAGTAATGACAACCAGTACAATTTAATGGATGACAACAAGATCGGCTACCAGGGGCAAAATCAAAGATTTATCAGAATAAAGAAAATTTCTGAACTGTTCAGTCATTCCCAAGTCTGAAAGGAAGTGAACATTGCAATAATTCCACAATACTTTTAGTTACGAAAAAGGAACAATGTGCCAGAAACAAAGTAACAAAGTATATACATATCTAATTTCATGTGCCTATAACGGTAACATTGCTTATATTTTTGCATGCTCTTTTCACCTATATTATCCAGCCTTAGTAATACAAAACGTGGATGCTGTTCCATTTTTTGGGGATCCTAAAAAAGGACCTATTATCTTGAGAGTTATCATTGCAATTATCCTGCAATATCTGTTGAAAAAAGTAGAAGAACTCGATAAAGGTGACCTAAATACATATTGAAAGAAAAAAGAGAATGAGAATGTTTCAGATTACAAGAAATGCCATGCCAGTGAGAAGACCAATACGTTATTTGGATTGATGCTTATATTGTCATTCTGTAAAATGATTTGTCTTTTCTTCTTCATTATTACGGCTTTTCGACAGTTGATTCTTAATAATGCAGATTAAATATTAAGTGATGATGCTGATGCTTCTATGGTTATCCATAGCAAAGGTACATATTGTGTTTTCCCCAATGTTTCGGAACAAATTGCTCGAGCAAAAAGAGATGCTAAAGAAGATAATGAGGATATAAACTCATATCTTGATAATTCGGCCCATCTAAAGAATAATATGTGGTATCAGCACATGAAGGAGGTGGGGAGGAGACATCAGAGGAAAGCTGCTACATGTGTTCTCATATCCCTTATGCCATGAGCCCAGCCAGAATTTTCATTGCAAGAAAAATACCTTTACATGATGTGAAGTGTCTCAGCCATCTAGCAGCTTGCACAACAAGAGGGCAATTCAAAGGGAAATTGGCAACCCTAAGGTGGAAGTCAAGAAAAACATTCCTATATGAAGTTGAATACTTAAAAACACAGAAGATGGAGAAAAATAACAGGTTGGATGAGCAGAACGCTCTTGTACGCACACAGTGGCATGCTTGGAGACCAGATAAGAATAGTGAACTGGAGTACCCAGCCCTTTAAGATGAGGTAGCAATACCCTTGAGATGGATTGTGGATGCAGAAATTATTCAAACATCAATAATCGAAACATCTCAGGGAGTTGGCAAAAGGATAACTGTTTTAATATCAATTATCTAAAACAGGGAGAACAACGGACATCAGCAGACTTCCCTCATCACGATCTCAATGGATTTCATAAAAATCTTCCTTATGTAACAAAAAATTGTCATAGGTGACGTTAACCCATGTACCACTAACGTCATCCTATGTACCAAACTACAAAAACCTAATGGCAAGTGTGATAGGGTCTAACAGGATCATCTAAGTATATAATCCATACTTTTCTAGGGCAGTGGAATAATGTGATTCGCTTCTTAATATCAGGTGGGGCAACTAAGCCCTCCCCTCAATCAGGTCACTATGAACGTCACTAAATACACAATGTTCCATTGGCTAAATAACTATAGGACCCTTGATCGTGCGGTCCCCTCCGTCAGTATCTTCCCATAGCAGCATGCAGACTGGGCGTCCACGTGCTGGTGAGCTCGTTTTAACCATAGATTCCCACAATATATCCATCCATCATCACCTCAGTGGTCTGCTGTCAATCAGGACTTTGAACTTGTCCCTGGGAGTGTTCTTATTCTCTGGGAAATTCAGGGCAGTGAAGGCACACTCTGCCCTTGTGCGTAGGTGTGACCATCATGCTCGTCCAACTTCTTCTCCCCACGTGACTGAAGACCACGAAATCAAGCTTCTAGTGTATTAAAATACTATTTTCTAATAGACCTCTGATGTCTTCCATTCCTTCTGTACAGGAGCTCTATTCATTCACACGATTTGTATCCAATCTCAGCTCACTCCAACCTGATACGGCCTTGGCTTCTTGACTCATCCAGCCTCGCCTTTCTGAGATTCGCCTATAATTCACTTGGTTTTCTAACTGCGACATACTGGAAAAACAGCCTTACTTCTTTTGCTCAGCTCTACTATTGTACGTAGTGGAAAAATTCACTCTTTACACACACATATTCACATGTACATAATGGTGCATGCCGCAATCCACCCACTACAAAGCTAGCCCCAGCAATACCTTGTCTGCCCGCGCCTCCCCGCATATACACACGTGCAAAACAGCTCAACATTTTCATCTATCTTGTTAGCATAAGCTTCTTCATCTTGATCCCAAATGACACTTATCTTCAATACCTTCTTGATGCTTTACATAATTTGCCTATATTCTCTCATCTCTGCATCTCTTCTATGCAGGTCAGTCGTCAGTCTTGATTTGTGTGACGTCACCATTCATCTTTGCCATTCATTTGTCCTGTTTCTTCTGGAATTTCATTCAAAAGACCATCGTACTGTCTCGTATGTAGACATGGCTTTCTCAATATGAACCTTGCTTCCCAGATTCTCCTAGGTATCAGCATTTTCACTGGTACTGCACATGTCTCACACTCTGGCTCCCAACATATAGGCACTCTGGGCGAGGTGGTTGAAGTGGGGGTACTTGACTCCTTCTCTACAATAGTCAAACAGAAGCAATTGAATTGTGCAGCTAATTGGGAAACGCCAGGATTACCGGGATGTTGGGAAAGACCTCAGATGTTGGTATATGGGCAAGTGGCAACCAGCACAGGATGGGAAGATGTAACGCTAGTTTGCAGTGCATATGTATTGATGACAGCACCAGTGCAGATTGTGTAAATACTGAATGACAAATGCCTGAAGTCAGGGGCCAAGTATGCCAAATTAATGACATGGGTCAAGGATGAAGCAGGGCCTGTATCCTTATTACCAATGAAGAATGCTACAATATGTATGAAATAAGGGACTGACTAAAGTTGGAGAAAATAAAGAATGCAAGTAGATAATTGATGTCCCAGGAATAAATGGAAGAACTGCTCTGCTGATGGACCACTATTGCGCCTGTGGATCTAAAGCTTATATGCAGCTGCAAGAATCGGGGAGGAATATGTTCTATAGTATTCATACATGTTCCCGAATTGGTGATTCCCCAAAGTGATCTACAAATTGAAAACTTTCCAAAAATGGATGTGCATTAGGTAAAAAGAAGAGGTTGCCCAAACTCCTTCGGCAGAAGAGAGAGAATTATTTCTCAGCAAAATCTATAAAAACTTATGCTTAAATTCCAGATGAGCATAAACTATTTGGCAAGACAGCAATGATTATTACATCTATATTTATGCCAGGACTCCAGACTGCAGTGAATGCCAAGTGGTTACAGACCACTAGATGGGAGCTGTTACAAACAATCAACACAACTATAAAAGGATTCAACACAATCCGAGAAGAATTAAGGGCCATTTGAGTGATGACCCTTCAGAACAGTTATATCTTGGACTTGATTACGGCAATGGAAGGATGCATTTGCACCAAGATCGGTCCTTGTTGCTGTACTTATAACTTGCCCACGATGGAGAAAATGGAACCTTGACGGAGGCAATAACAACTTTGTCAAATTTACACATGAAAATGGAAGAAGAGGTAGGCGAGACTGAAGGAGATGACTGGTTCTCGTTCCTGTTTTCATGGATTCTGGCCTGGATGGCAAATGCCTTCAAGCTATTTGGGAGCAGTACTGGTGTTGATAATGTTGGGATTCTGTAATGTGAGAATCATAATTGGACAGTGTCAGAAGACAGCAAAGAAAGATATTTGGATGACTATAATGATCAAAATAAATGATGACACTGGTGAAAATATGCAAAATGAGAACACTGCCTGTAAAAATATAAAGGAAAGTCCCCTAAGATCCCCAGGAACAAAGTTCTACTACCCTAAGGATATTAAGAAGTATATAGGACATTGGCCACAATCCTAAAACCACAGCGAGGTACACCTACTGTCTGTTGCAGCACATCGATCTATCCTGAGACCAAGAAAGAATTCACCCTAGGAGGGCATGCGCCCCTGGAACATATGACAAACCTGAATCTGAGAACACAGAGAAAAAGCAAGCTGCCACAATCCTACAACCGCAGCGAGGCACACGCAATTGTGTGCTGCAGTACATCAATATTCACGTGGACTCAAAAGGAAAGTGTACTCTCCCCATGTTCTGACTCAAGCTACCACATTGACAATACATCTGTGTTAACATTAGAAGGTCAGGGCAAATCGGTAACAATGAAGTCATATTGGGGAAAAAGTAAGCCCACTGATCTAAGCAACTATAATTGAACTTGATGGCAAACCTTCCAATTCCTTTGAACAGTGTGACCCTTAGAATAAAACCAGCAACAGCTGCCTCCAATCAGAACAGGCCTTTTTCACTGCTAGCAGCTTTCTCTCTATACATTGTTAGATTCTCATCATGTCATTTCACTAGTAGGTGTACTACAGTACAATCGTTTAGGCTTATAGGTGGCGTTTTGGCACCGTCTATTGGCCAACGATAAGGTCCTTTAATTCATAATAATCCTGACTCTGGAATAAAACAGGGCCTATAGCTTCACCAGATGCATCATATTCAACCTTTTCAGGATGTCTGAAAACTGGCCCAGTAGTAAAAACCTTCTACAAAGCCCTTAAGGCTTCCTCAGCAGATTATTCAGCAGAAACTACATTGGGGAGTTTCCTTCTGCAACAAGGAAATATAAAATAAAATAATCCTTGATAGTTTGTATAAATTGGCAAAAGGCAAAATCAGGGAGTTTCTCATGGAAATGATCAAGACAATCTACTGCAGCAGGTATCTTTCCTGACCTTGCTGTCATTCCATAAGGTGTCAAGACAAAACCTATGTAATCCACAATTGAATTCTCAAACTCAATTTCTACAACCTGAGAGTCGGTTGATTGGTTTCAAAATCTCCCGAGCCTGGTTGACATTATTGCTATGCAGGAAACAAAATCATGTAAAACATCGATATGTAATCTCAATACATTATAACAAAATGATTCAAAAGATCTGAAATGAAACAATTGAGGAAATACTGAAACGTAGAAAGACATTACATAGCCCAAAGGCAATAACTAAATACTTGTAATGACCAATCCTCAAACACGTTGGGTCTACAGCTGCTGACCCTCAGCCACAGTCCCACTCGGTGGAGGGGAATCTGCCTACAAAGCCAAGCCTCCCAGATCATTGATGTGGTTTGTTGGAGCAAGTTGCTGTTGGTGGCAAGAGGAGTTAAAAAGGCATTGCAAGGGCTGTAGAAGAGAGGTGGTTACTGAAGGAGATCAGAGGAGGAGGCGGAAGGAGGGGGAGGAGGAGATAAAGGGCTGGTGGAGGTGGCAATAGGAGGTGGGTATATGGAGCAGGTGGGGTGGTTAAAACTGGAAAAGAGGTGATGTCCTCAAGGAGGTTGCTGAAGACAATAGCCATGAGGATCTGGTAGAAGGCATTACATCTGGAAGAGGAGGTAAAGGAACTGAAGGAGGTGTTAATAGAAGTTGGCTGAAGCAGGAGGTTACATCTAGGGGAAAACTGAAATATTCTGAGAAGGTATAAAGAGGAGAATCAGAGAATGTATTGGAGGAGATAACAAAAGGAGAAGAGGCAGTGAGCTGGTGGTGAAGGGGACAGCTTGGGCAGACAAATAAACAGTAAGAACAGGAAGGAACAAGGAGACCAAGTTGTCTCAAGTCACGCAGAAGAGGTGGGATGAGGCCAGGCAGAAAAGTCAGAGTGGTGATGCCTCTGGATGCCACTGGGAACTGGAATTGATCAGGAACTGCAGCGACAGGGCCTGATGAGAAGGGGGGAGGCTTATGCAACTCCTGGCTGGAACTCTCTGACCTTCAAAAGCTTGAATACTACCTAAACCTGTTCTAGAAAATGCATAGTAACCTTATTTACCACCTGTTAGATAGCCACATCTAGATATCTAAACCAGGCTCATTGATCACCCTCGGCTGAGAGGGTGAAAGACTTGACTTTTTCATTTTTCCAAGATGATCCATTGTCAAAAAGACTTATGACCTTTTCTTGTGCTTGTCCTGGAGGACCCTTGTTTGGTTATTGTGCTGGATTTCGTACTTTACATATTTAAGGACCGAACCCACTTCCTGATTGTCCACTTGTTTGTACTTCTGATTTATCCTCTGTGACAGTACCTACAGCAGGCAGGTGAAAGGAACAGGACAGTATGACACACACCTGTGTGCTTTGACCTTCTTCTGGAAGCACATTATGCCATGAACCACATGTATTTACTAATGATTGATAAACTGAGTAGGAGGAGTGAGTCTTCAGAACGAATGCATGCAATGCTGACATGGTGCATATCTATTCAGCATAGGTACAGTCCATTGTTGCTTAGCCAGTTTTACTACTGCAAACATATAACTGATATATCACCTGATTAGTGATAGGAAATGTATATGGATAGCTTACAAGACAGTTCTGTGTGATAGTTGAGTGTGTGCCAGTATGTTCCCAGCTAGGCATGTTTTGATGTGTATTAAATATGGTAAATGGACTAAGTCATCTGTTTTATTAGTTTCCATCTCTCCATGGTGTCTAACCATATGTTATGAGAAAACATGATCCTCGGGAGGATAGCTCAGCGGCAACGTGCTCTCCTTGGAATCAAGACAACACAGAGCAACACAGGTTCGATCCCCGGGTCCGCGCTTAGAAACCTCTGGGTATTACGTGTGCTATAAATAACCTATCATATCATATCATATGATGCAAAGTACAGTGAGCTGACTTTGTAGTGCCATCCAATTTAAATACATATATATCTGTGATCCTTTATATAAGGATTAAAATACATTCCCTAACATGTGTCATGTAATCATAAAACTACTGTGACAAAGTAAACTGCCTGACCTTGGAGAGCCATGGTGGAGTGGACAATGGGAATGGATGCCACCCCTGAGCTAGTGTATGCTGTTCTGTGAAAAGGCCTATGGGTGAGTCTCCAGAGCAACGCCATTGGGTCACAGCACTAAGGCAGTGGAGAGTCACATGAAGATAACCCCCCTCCCCCCAACCCTACTGGTGGGCAGGGTCATCCATCATCCTACCTGCCCTTGCCAGTGAACGAATTAGGGATACAAGACTGCCAAGTTGTGCTGGTAGAGAGACCCCCACACTTCAGTGTGGGAAGGGAAGCTGCTCTCTTGAAAGAAATAGGCTAAGAATCCTTTGCAATCCCTGATGAGCCGGGAAAGCCATTTTCTGAAGCATCCAGGTGTAAGTGGCATCATCTCTCAGCATGACTTATACTAGTGTGGTCCACTGTCGTCCCTCAGTTACGAAGATGCACAGAATATTGTGAGGGTGATTGCCATGCATTGCATGAACAAGGAATGAACACACAGCTTTTGCCCCACTTTGCAAGTGTTACAGACTTGCAAGTTCCTCATGATGAAAGATAATTAAATGTAGAAAAATACTCCCCTGCTTACTGAGAGGTTTTTTGTCTTCGGAACCGCATCCTGGCATGGTATAGGAACCCAGAGTCATGCAGGCAATAGCACCTAGAGTGCAAGGGCAATGGAGCGAGACTCCTGACTACCCATTGCCCTTCTGAATTCCAAGAATATGGCAGGCTTCTTTCTAAGCTCATAGCAACCACCTTCCAAACCACATTCCAAACCAAATGAACCACAGGCTAATCACAGCCAAGCACAGCACTCAGTAGACAGGCGTCCTTAATACAAGTATGCCCCACCCCAGAGGAGGGTAGATCACACTATGTAATGCAGCCAGCCCAGTAGGCAGTTTGGGTTGTTCAACAAGTAATTGGAGGACGGAGTTTAGTGAAGGGCGTTCAGAGAGTGGAGTATTGAAAGACTAGCATTCTTGGAGAGCGGAGGATGTTGAAGAAGGGATGTCATCAGGATGAGGTGAATGTTTGGGGAGTGAAGGAGATGAATCATCAGATAGAGATATAATTAAGGACCATAGGTGGAGATACTAGAGGAGGGGTAGGGGCCAATATATCTCTTGGAAGTCAGACCAGGGAGGTTCCAATGGGCCAATTTAGTCCAGGGCAGACTTTAGCTGAGGTGTGGGGAGGTATGCAGTGATACAATCTCCCTGAGTGTCAGAGAGTTTATAATGGAAAGCATCAGCAAAGAAGTGTCCGACAGCCCAGCCCAGTTCCCTAGAACAGGGAGGGGTTTCGTGAGCAGCGAGCACCCCATGCTCCATCCCCAAAACCTGAGACGGAGAGGGGCTGCTGGAATTGGCCATTAGGTGGTCTTCTAAGTTTTCTTGGCCTTATGAGACGGAACTCTGCAAAACCCACACTCCAAAGACAAAGACCAGAGTTATCACATGGACTGAACAGCAGGGGTGGAAGGCCTCCACCTCAGGGACTGTTATATTAGACATCTGTTTTGCTACTTGAACCAAGACATTAGCCATTAGTTTCATCTTCTTGTTGAGTTATGGGTCTAATTGGATATTCATTTTATATATAAATCTATTTGATATACTATCTCTGTGTCATCATAATTAGTTATTCCTAACAGTTGAATAGTGTACAATGTTTATAAAGGGTCCTCTGTAAGAGCTCACTGTACACCTTGGGGTTTTGTTGATCCTTTGCTCAACCTGGCATGCAACCTTTCATATGGTCTGCGGGATCATCCTTTGAGTAGGGCCAGCATCTTAATTAGTTTTAATTATATTTGCTCTTGGCATGACCCCACAGTCTGTGCTAACAAAATTGGCTTTAACCCGTATAAGGAAACCATTGCAATATAAGGCATATTTTCCCTTTCTTCGTTTGCCAACGGCAACTATTCTCTCTGTAGAGGTTCTTTGTTCTAAAACACAATTCTTAAAAAAGTTGTATTTTCTGCTGCTAAATAATCTATTCAATGTTATGAACGTCATTCTTCCTCTGAATATTTAAGTGTAGTTCTGTGCCTTCCCTTGCTTCCGAGGTGCTACTTAGTCTGTCTCCTAGTTAATTGTGTGCACCATTTTAAGTCTGGCCAGAGAGATCCACTGCTGTCTTCCAGAGCTCTAGGAGTGATATCTATCAGGGAACAGTGTTTGAAACAGATGCTCTGTGACACAGAGGGGGCCTCCCATTGAGCCATTGCATTTTTCTTTTGGCTTTATCCATCTCAATTGTTATCCCTTGTACTGAAAATATGACTTAAAAATTCCCTCAGCCCAAAATGTGCTAGCCTTCCCTTTCAGGAAATAAAATATGATTTTAAAAATGTTAATAAACATGCATGTACAGTACAAAGTAAAGGCCTAAAGGTGCAGTCGAGGTGGTCACACAAGCTACATTTCCATCACAACTCCTTATTGCAGATAACACCCCTGGAAATGGTGGAACGAGAGTAGAAAAAATCTTTATTCAATTTTTAAATAAATTAGCCAGGCCAATGAGGGCCTGTGGGGAGGGCAGATCATGCATGCATGGCTTCCTGAACTGTATAAAGATTCCTCCTAGTTCTTGTAGGGAATAGTAATTACACCATTGCTAACAGGACAAGGTGGGTAATGGAAAATGCAAAAACACTTGCTACGGCCCTGCAGCGACATGGCCATTCCGGCAGGACCCTGAATATAATTTCATTTTATAAACCAAGGGTTGTCCAACTCCAGTCCTTAAGGGCTGGAAACATGTTGGATTTTCAAGATACCACTCATTAATATTCATGAGATAAATGTGCATACATGAGATTCATTTGCACAATGATTTTAAATATATGCATATTTTCTCATGAATATTAATGAGGGATATCCTGAAAGCCCTCCAGGATTCCAGCCATGAGGCTTGGAGTTAGTCAGTCTAGGTGAAACCATAAACAAATCTTGAATAACCCTTATGAAAGTGCAGTTAGCGTTCTGAGGCATAGGGCATCCTCCTACAGGAAACTGTAACTGAACAAAAAAAGTTCCTGAAAGCATCCTTCAATAAATGATGCTGAAGTGTTTTCTATTTAAAAAACATCAATATTTTACAAAAGGAGTCTGCGTAGGAACATGTTTAGACTCATTTAATTCAAATTAATCTAGAACTTATCGACAAATAAAGTGCAACAGTGCTATGGCATTGCTCACCAAAGGAACATATCACACCTACCAACACAAGTAGACTCAACACAAATGTACAGGACATATTACCCACAATATGTAGACGATTCAAACAAGAATGCATCCGTAAAAGTCTCGCCCCAGTCTGGACTTCTGGGAGCAAGACGTGTTCATTTCTTGTTGCAACGTTATATATTGTAGGGCGTAAAACACAATTGCCCTGTTTATGATGTAGGTGTCAAACACAACGTCTCTTCTGCTGGATAGCACAACTACACAGTTGCAAACTTAATGGCCGGGGCTTTATGTGTCTGGGCCTTCTTCAGGATAAAGCAAGGTTTCTTGGTGATATGTTCCTTTTCTACAATTGAGCCAAACACATCTTAAGGAAAACGGTGCATTGTACTCCTGGCAACCATCAATTGGGACCACAATCCGCAAGGCAATGGTCGTTAGTCTTTGCTTAGGACCTTCCTGATTTTAAATGCAAGCTCCATTCCCAGCTCTACCTCTCATAGGGCTGGACAGTTCATCCTCTGCTTATCCAGCGCCTGCCCGCTTGTTAGGCCCCAATTTCACACACACAGTTTCACACATAATGGCCCTTTTACCTGGGATGGGTTTTCGGGGCTACCCTGGAACTGCGCGTCTCTAGTTCTTTAGGTGCCACATTTGGACGGGTTCATTTGCGGAACTTACAAGATGTCTTTGTTATTTGTAGGAAGCAAATCTTTTCGGAGCCCAGAAGTGTTGATACATTCTCCCTCTCCATACACTTCCAGACATTAAGGTACGAGTGCTGCTATTACAGGAAAGCTCTGACGGATGTAGCTCTCTTGCAAACTCATTACTCATGCGCCTTTTCATCGGTTATTTGGTGTTCGAACATCATGAGCATATTTTTTCCCTCTCAGAGCATTATTACGGCTTTTAGCACATACAATTAAGTGTAGCGTTACGGATATCACGACGATGCGAAGGAGGTAAGTAAAGCTGACTTTATTAAGTATAAACATATAAAGGGGAAATAGTCAGCACGCTGTATCGGGCCCCACCAGCTGGCAGACGTTGGCGTTGGTATTTGAAAGGCTTGCTCTGCTCGCTCACAGGCACGCGTCTTCTGAGTTCCATAAAGACACTTGCAGGGTAATTCATAGAAATTCGCACAAAAGTGGCGCACGTGGCTGGCGCACAGCGTGCCCGTGCGAATGTCTGCGCCAGCCGCGTGCGCTAAATTCGATTTCCGCGCACAGCGTATTCATGGATTTTCGCATCCAAAACCAGCCGTGGCGCAGCGTGACGCAGCGACCCTGCAGCAGCGCCAATTACGCCCCCAAGAACGCCCTCGCGCAAGGAAAAGCCTTCAAAATCCCCAAATAATCGCAAAGGGCTGCGCTAACCCTGGACCAGTTCACAGTGCTGGCAAACAGCAAACGCCAAGCGGGGAACGTGTATTTCAGTGGTTCGCGGGAAGTTACACAAGCGATTGTCCTGTGTACGTGTGCATCAGGGGTGCGTGGGAAGTAACACACGCAAAAGCAGCAGGGTATGTGTATTTCAGAGGTGCGCGGGAAGTATCACATGCAAAAGCAGCAGGGTACGTGTATCTCAGGGGTGCGCGGGAAGTATCACACGTGATTCCATCAGGGTACGTGTATTCCAGGGGTGCGCGGGAAGTATCACACGCAAAAACAGCAGGGTACGTGTATTTCAGGGGTGCGCGGGAAGTATCACACGCAAAAGCAGCAGGGTACGTGTATTCCAGGGGTGCGCGGGAAGTATCACACGCAAAAACAGCAGGGTACGTGTATTTCAGGGGTGCGCGGGAAGTATCACAGGCAAAAGCAGTAGGGTACGTGTATCTCAGGGGTGCGCGGGAAGTATCACACGCGATTCCATCAGGGTACGTGTATTCCAGGGGTGCACGGGAAGTATCACACGCAAAAACAGCAGGGTACGTGTATTTCAGGGGTGCGCAGGAAGTATCACACGCAAAAGCAGCAGGGTACGTGTATCTCAGGGGTGCGCGGGAAGTATCACACGCGATTCCATCAGGGTACGTGTAGTCCAGGGGTGCGCGGGAAGTATCACACGCAAAAACAGCAGGGTACATGTATTCCAGGGGTGCACGGGAAGTATCACACACAAAAGCAGCAGGGTACGTGTATTTCAGGGGTGCGCGGGAAGTATCACACGCAAAATCAGCAGGACACGTGTATTTCAGGGGTGCGCGGGAAGTATCACACGCGATTCCATCAGGGTACATGTATTACAGGGGTGAGCGGGGAGCACCACACATTAATTGCACGTGTGGGTCCGCCCAGGTGTTCCCTCTACCCCCTCCACGGCCCCTGCAGGTGGCCCACACCACAGGGGCCTACCCTACACATGTCCTGCAGGCACCTCATCCACCATGGCCATGCCCCCCAGCCAACCCACATGTCACCTTGCACTACTGCCCACCAACGCATGTCCCCCTGCAGCCCCAGCCACCAGGGGCAGCATCCACCAGGCCCCCACCCATGTCTCCCATCACCCCACCCCCCAGCAGTGCAGGGGCAGCCTCCACCAGGCCCCCACTCATGTCTCCCTGCACCCCCACCCCCCAGGCACCAGGGGCAGCCTCCACCAGGCCCCCACCCATGTCTACCACCACCCCACCCCCACCAGTGCAGGGGCAGCCTCCACCAGGCCCCATTCATGTCCCCTATCACCCCCACCCCCCAGCAGTGCAGGGGCAGCCTCCACCAGGCCCCCACTCATGTCTCCCTGCACCCCCACACCCCAGCCACCAGGGGCAGCCTCCACCAGGCCCCCACCCATGTCTACCACCACCCCCACCCCCCAGCAGTGCAGAGGCAGAATCCACCAGGCCCCCACTCATGTCCCCTATCACCCCCACCCCCCAGCCACCAGGGGCAGCCTCCACCAGGCCCCCACTCTTGTCCCCTATCACCCCCACCCCCCAGCAGTGCAGGGGCAGCCTCCACCAGGCCCCCACTCATGTCTCCCACCACCCCCACCCCCCAGCAGTGCAGGGGCAGCCTCCACCAGGCCCCTACTCATGTCTCCCACCACCACCCCCCCAGCCATCAGGAGCAGCCTCCACCAGGCCCCCACCCATGTCTACCACCACACCCACCCCCCAGCCACCAGGGGCAGCCTCCACCAGGCCCCCACTCATGTATCCCACGACCCCCACCCCCCAGCAGTGCAGGGGCAGCCTCCACCAGGCCCCCACTCATGTCTCCCTGCACCCCCACCCCCCAGCAGTGAAGGGGCAGCCTCCACCAGGCCCCCACTCATGTCCCCTATCTCCCCCACCCCCCAGCAGTGCAGGGGCAGCCTCCACCAGGCCCCCACTCAGGTCTCCCTGCACCCCCACCCCTCAGCCACCAGGGGCAGCCTCCACCCGGCCCCCACCCATGTCTACCACCACCCCCAGCCCCCAGCAGTACAGGGGCAGCCTCCACCAGGCCCCCACTCATGTCCCCTATCACCCCACCCCCCAGCCACCAGGAGCAGCCTCCACCAGGCCCCCACTCATGTCCCCTATCACCCCCACCCCCCACCCATCAGGGGCAGCCTCCACCAGGCCCCCACTCATGTCCCCTATCACCCCCACCCCCCAGCAGTGCAGGGGCAGCCTCCACCAGGCCCCCACTCATGTCTCCCACCACCCCCAACCCCCAGCAGTGCATGGGCAGCCTCCACCAGGCCCCCACTCATGTCTCCCACCACCCCCACCCCCCAGCCACCAGGGGCAGCCTCCACCAAGCCCCCACCCATGTCTACCACCACCCCCACCCCCAGCAGTGCAGGAGCAGCCTCCACCAGGCCCCCACTCATGTCTTCCACCACCCCCACCCCCCAGCAGTGCAGGGGCAGCCTCCACCAGGCCCCCACTCATGTCTCCCACCACCCCCACCCCCCAGCCACCAGGGGCAGCCTCCACCAGGCCCCCACTCATGTCTCCCTGCACCCCCACCCCCCAGCAGTGCAGGGACAGCCTCCATCAGGCCCCCACTCATGTCTCCCACCACCCCCAACCCCCAGCAGTGCAGGGGCAGCCTCCACCAGGCCCCCACTCATGTCCCCTATCACCCCCACCCCCCAGCAGTGCAGGGGCAGCCTCCACCAGGCCCCCACTCATGTCCCCTATCACCCCCATCCCCCAGCAGTGCAGGGGCAGCCTCCACCAGGCCCCCACTCATGTCTCCCTGCACCCCCACCCCTCAGCCACCAGGGGCAGCCTCCACCCGGCCCCCACCCATGTCTACCATCACCCCCAGCCCCCAGCAGTGCAGGGGCAGCCTCCACCAGGCCCCCACTCATGTCCCCTATCACCCCACCCCCCAGCCACCAGGAGCAGCCTCCACCAGCCCCCCACTCATGTCCCCTATCACCCCCACCGCCCACCCACCAGGGGCAGCCTCCACCAGGCGCCCACTCATGTCCCCTATCACCCCCACCCCCCAGCAGTGCAGGGGCAGCCTCCACCAGGCCCCCACTCATGTCTCCCACCACCCCTACCCCCCAGCAGTGCAGGGGCAGCCTCGACCAGGCCCCCACTCATGTCTCCCACCACCCCCACCCCCCAGCCACCAGGGGCAGCCTCCACCAGGCCCCCACCCATGTCTACCACCACCCCCACCCCCAGCAGTGCAAGGGCAGCCTCCACCCGGCCCCCACTCATGTCTCCCACCACCCCCACCCCCCAGCAGTGCAGGGGCAGCCGCCACCAGGCCCCCACTCATGTCTCCCACCACCCCCACCCCCCAGCCACCAGGGGCAGCCTCCACCAGGCCCCCACTCATGTCTCCCTGCACCCCCACCCCCCAGCAGTGCAGGGGCAGCCTCCACCAGGCCCCCACCCATGTCTCCCACCACCCCCACCCTCCGGCAGTGCAGGGACAGCCTCCACCAGGCCCCCACTCATGTCCCCTATCACCCCCACCCCCCAGCAGTGCAGGGGCAGCCTCCACCAGGCCCCCACTCATGTCTCCCTGCACCCCCACCCCCCAGCCACCAGGGGCAGCCTCCACCAGCCCCCCACCCATGTCTACCACCACCCCCACCCCCCAGCAGTGCAGGGGCAGCCTCCACCAGGCCCCCACTCATGTCCCCTATCACCCCACCCCCCAGCCACCAGGGGCAGCCTCCACCAGGCCCTCACTCATGTCCCCTATCACCCCCACACCCCACCCACCAGGGGCAGCCTCCACCAGGCCCCCACTCATGTCCCCTATCACCCCCAACCCCCAGCAGTGCAGGGGCAGCCTCCACCAGGCCCCCATTCATGTCTCCCTGCACCCCCACCCCCCAGCAGTGCAGGGGCAGCCTCCACCAGGCCCCCACTCATGTCTCCCACCACCCCCACCCCCCAGCAGTGCAGGGGCAGCCTCCACCAGGCCCCCACTCATGTCCCCTATCACCCCCACCCCCCAGCAGTGCAGGGGCAGCCTCCACCAGGCCCCCACTCATGTCTCCCTGCACCCCCACCCCCCAGCCACCAGGGGCAGCCTCCACCAGGCCCCCACCCATGTCTACCACCCCCCCACCCCCCAGCAGTGCAGGGGCAGCCTCCACCAGGCCCCCACTCATGTCCCCTATCACCCCCACCCCCCAGCCACCAGGGGCATCCTCCACCAGGCTCCCACTCATGTCCCCTATCACCCCCACCCCCCACCCACCAGGGGCAGCCTCCAACAGGCCCCCTCTCATGTCCCCTATCACCCCCACCCCCCAGCAGTGCAGGGCCAGCCTCCACCAGGCCCCCACTCATGTCTCCCACCACCCCCACCCCCCAGCAGTGCAGGGGCAGCCTCCACCAGGCCCCCACTTATGTCTCCCACCACCCCCACCCCCCAGCCACCAGGGGCAGCCTCCACCAGGCCCCCACTCATGTCTCCCTGCACCCCCACCCCCCAGCCACCAGGGGCAGCCTCCACCAGGACCCCACTCATGTCTCCCACCACCCCCACCCCCCAGCAGTGCAGGGGCAGCCTCCACCAGGCCCCCTCTCATGTCTCCCACCACCCCACCCCCCAGCCACCAGGGGCAGCATCCACCAGGCCCCCACTCATGTCTCCCTGCACCCCCACCCCCCAGCAGTGCAGGGGCAGCATCCACCAGGCCCCCACTCATGTCTCCCTGCACCCCCACCCCCCAGCAGTGCAGGGGCAGCCTCCACCAGGCCCCCACTCAAGTCTTCCACCACCCCCACCCCCCAGCAGTGCAGGGGCAGCCTCCACCAGGCCCCCACTCATGTCTCCCTGCACCCCCACCCCCCAGCCACCAGGGGCAGCCTCCACCAGGCCCCCACCCATGTCCCCTATCACCCCCAACCCCCACCCACCAGGGGCAGCCTCCACCATGCCCCCACCCATGTCCCCTATCACCCCCACCCCCCAGCAGTGCAGGGGCAGCCTCCACCAGGCCTCCACTCAGGTCTCCCACCACCCCCACCCCCCAGCAGTGCAGGGGCAGCATCCACCAGGCCCCCACTCATGTCTCCCACCACTCCCACCCCCCAGCCACCAGGGGCAGCCTCCACCAGGCCCCCACCCATGTCTACCACCACCCCCACCCCCCAGCAGTGCAGGGGCAGCCTCCACCAGGCCCCCACTCATGTCCCCTATCACCCCACCCCCCAGCCACCAGGGGCAGCCTCCACCAGGCACCCACTCATGTCCCCTATCTCCCCCACCCCCCATCCACCAGGGGCAGCCTCCACCAGGCCCCCACTCATGTCCCCTCTCACCCCCACCCCCCAGCAGTGCAGGGGCAGCCTCCACCAGGCCCCCACTCATGTCTCCCTGCACCCCCACCCCCCAGCCACCAGGGGCAGTCTCCACCAGGCCCCAGCCCATGTCTACCACCACCCCCACCCCCAGCAGTGCAGGGGCAGCCTCCACCAGGCCCCCACTCATGTCCCCTATCACCCCCACCCCCCAGCCACCAGGGGCAGCCTCCACCAGGCCCCCACTCATGTCCCCTATCACCCCCACCCACCAGGGGCAGCCTCCACCAGGCCCCCACTCATGTCCCCTATCACCCCACCCCCCAGCAGTGCAGGGGCAGCCTCCACCAGGCCCCCACTCATGCCTCCCACCACCCCCATCCCCCAGCCACCAAGGGCAGCCTCCACCAGGCCCCCACTCATGTCCCCTATCAACCCCACCCCCCAGCCACCAGGGGCAGCCTCCACCAGGCCCCCACCCATGTCTACCACCACCCCCACCCCCCAGCAGTGCAGGGGCAGCCTCCACCAGGCCCCCACTCATGTCTCCCACCACCCCATCCCCAGCAGTACAGGGGCAGCCTCAACCAGGCCCCCACTCATGTCTCCCTGCACCCCCGCCCCCCTGCCAGAAGGGGCAGCTTCCACCAGGCCCCCACCCATGTCTACCACCACCCCCACCCCCCAGCAGTGCAGGGGCAGCCTCCACCAGGCCCCCACTCATGTCTCCCACCACCCCCACCCCCAGCAGTGCAGGGGCAGCCTCCACCAGGCCCCCACTCATGTCTCCATGCACCCCTACCCCCAGCTACCAGGGGCAGCCTCCACCAGGCACCCACCCATGTCTACCACCACCCCACCCCCCAGCAGTGCAGGGGCAGCCTCCACCAGGCCCCCACTCATGTCTCCCTGCAGCCCCACCCCCCAGCCACCAGGGGAAGCCTCCACCAGGCCCCCACCCATGTCTCTCACCACCCCACCCCCCAGCAGTGCAGGGGCAGCCTCCACCAGGCCCCCACTCATGTCTCCCTGCACCCCCACCCCCCAGCCACCAGGGGCAGCCTCCACTAGCCCCCCACCCATGTCTACCACCACCCCCACTCCCCAGCAGTGCAGGGGCAGCCTCCACCAGTCCCCCACTCATGTCTCCCATCACCCCCACCCCCCAGCAGTGCAGGGGCAGCCTCCACCAGGCCCCCACTCATATCTCCCTGCACCCCCACCCCCCAGCCACCAGGGGCAGCCTCCACCAGGCCCCCACCCATGTCTACCACCACCCCCACCCCCCAGCAGTGCAGGAACAGCCTCCACCAGCCCCCCACTTATGTCTTCCTGCACCCGACCCCCCAGCCAACAGGGGCAGCCTCCACCAGGCCCCCACCCATGTCTCCCACCACCCCCACCCACCAGCAGTGCAGGGGCAGGCTCCACCAGGCCCCCACTCATGTCTCCCTGCACCCCCACCCCCAGCCACCAGGGGCAGCCTCCACCAGGCCCCCACCCATGTCTACCACCACCCCCACCCCCCAGCAGTGCAGGGGCAGCCTCCACCAGGCCCCCACTCATGTCTCCCACCACCCCCACCCCCCAGCAGTGCAGGGGCAGCCTCCACCAGGCCCCCACTGATGTCTCCCACCACCCCCACCCCCAGCCACCAGGGGCAGCCTCCACCAGGCCCCCACTCATGTCCCCAGCCAACATGTCACTACAATGTAGATCCCTGGCCCTTATGGTCAGCCTCCAAATGCCAAACACCCACCCGAGTATTGCATCCACCCACTTAGAAATGGCAAAAACATGATAGAAGCCCAATTGCAAGTTTGGAAATGAACACATGTCCCTCACATACACCCAATGGGTGTCAGTGAATGTGAAAACCCATATCATGAAATGCATGAAACCAATGAGATGATACTACACATTGAACTTTGAATAAAAAATATGTATTCAAAGCAACATAAATTGAATCAAAAATAAACAAACAATAATAGAAATTAAAAAAAAAAAAAACAGCAGGTCCGTGAAATAATGCAAAACCACAAATCATAATGCAAAGGAAAGGTGTCCAAAGTCACAGTCCACAAAAGTAAATCCAACGGAAAATTAAAATCGAAAACCATTGCTCCATGGCGAAATCATAATAAAAATTGAAAATCCAAAAGTCAACTATGTACAGATAAACAATCCAGAGTCCACATGATCCCAACCGAAGAAATGAAACCTATCTAATAACACTACCTAAAAAAAATAACTATATAGAAAAATGTGGCCCATTGTCCAAAAGGTCCAAAAAAAAATGCTAAACCAAAGGAAACCTAACACTAACTATAGAACTATTTACAAGGGCAGCGGGCTAGTCCGACGGCTCACTTCGGGATGTTCTGGGCCAGGGCATCATCGAACTCCTGCTCAATGTCCCGGAGGCGCTCCTCCTCCATGGCCCCGAGGGTCCGCAGGGCCGTCCACATGTTCCCCCCAAACTCCCTGCGGATTGCCTCGAGGCACTCGGCACGCCTCAGGGCCCTCCACATGGAGTTCTCCGCCCTGACCATCGTGAGCCGTGCCTCTTCCGCCCGCTGCCGCTCCGCATCTATGGCGTAGCCCAACCGCTGCCACACGGCAGACACTTCCCGTCCTGGGTCCTCCTGCCCTCCGGCCGATGCCTGCCCCTCCGAGGTGGAAGGCCCCGAGCCATCATGGCTCCCACCACGTTGCTGCTGCTGCGCCTCTGCCCGTGCACTGCCTCCTGCTGCCTGCATATCCTCCGCTGGCTGGGGTGCACTCGTTGATGTGGCCACCCCTGCTGGACGTCCGACTCCCGACTGTGGCAGGGATGCCTCCTCCACCAGCCTGGCCGCACCGTCAGAGGCAGCTCCACAGGGCACCCAGGTGACTGATGGGTGGGAAGATGGCACGGAGGACGACTGGCGCATAGGGAGTTCAGTTGAGGAGGGGGTCGTAGCAAGCCCCATCAAATGGAGGAATCCAGCCTGGGTGACCTGTCCCAGTAGGCCGACGCGGTCAACGAGCCATTAGAGATGACGTGCAGTCTCCTCATGAAAAGACTGCAGGTCACCTCGCATGGCCTGTTGACGCAACGCCACACCAGTCAGGACAGGCTCAACCCGGACCCGGATAGCCACATCCGCAGGCAGAGGAAGGCCAGTTGTCGTGAGCTCATCCCCTGCCTGAAAACGGGTCTTGATGTAGGCATCCCTGCTCGTGCAAGATGATGCAGTGACAGGATCAGGGACAGGATTGCACACAGGCACCTCCGCGGCGACCTGTGCTGCCTCCTGTCCCTGTTCCTGCACTGCACCACTAGCACCAGTGGAATCCCCACCTCCAGACCCCGTCTCTGTTGCTTGCACGGCCTCCTCCTCCACCAAACCCCCCACCAACCTGGATGACTCCGTGCCATCTTCCCCCGTTGGGCCCTGTGGGGTCCCAGCTGCCCCTTCTGGTGCCGAGGAGTCCAACTCCGACCTCCGCCTCTTGGACCTCCCCCTGGCAGCTGCAGCCTGGGACGCGGCACCGGACTCCTCACTCCCGACGAGATCACAACCTGGGAGGGGAGCCGGGCCTTGCCTCTCCGGCTGGCGGTGCGATCCCCGCCGCTGTGCTCCACAGCACCTTCTCCGCCCTCTTCATCAGTTGACGCTGCAGACAGGGAGAAATAAAACACAGGCATCAGGGCACTGTACAATGGACACATACACACATGACAGTTGCACATGAGTTGCATTGGCAAACCTCAGACATGGCATCACAATCGGCAACACACATGTCATTTCAACTTGCACACATGAGCCATACCACAGCCACATCGCAACTGCCAGCACCATCCATACACATACAACAGCATGAGCAGGCAAAGGTGAGCCAGACATCACATGCAACACAGGGAGTGCACTACACATGCACGCACACCACCACACTTGCATGCATGTGTACACCTCAGCCAACTGTCGCAGTGTTCCGATGGGCATCCATGTCACATCTGCCAATCAGGCTTCCACATCCCGCTGTCACATGCATCCATGTTGCATCACTGTTGCACCCTTGTCAAATACACACACATGCACATGTACACAGTGCTGATACATGCAGCTGAAAACAACATACATGCGTGACATCACGAACATGCCCACTTACATACACATTCATCCAAACATGTGTGCCCACACAACTGCATTTGGCATGCAAGCCTACACACAAGCACCATGAATGTCTCACACATGACAGCCCTCGCATGTGTTAGCCTCACGGCCCTGTACACCCCCATCCATACTCGGCCCCATACAAACAGATGTGCAACCGGCACACTACTGGCACATCACCACAAGCACAGCTTACAATCATGATGCATGTACACTTACCGCTCGACTCCAGACGGGTCTGCCTCTCAAGGACCTGGACGTGGAGCGCTGAGGATATGCGTTCCAGGACCCTCATCTGATCTTCCGACAAGTGGCCCCGGCGCCCCTTAGCATCCGCTGCCATCAAGAGGCGCCGGGCCTTGTTCAGGGTCCTGAACCTGAAGTCCTCCCAGCGCTTCTTGACATGTTGGAATTCGCGGACTGCCACCCTCTCCGCGTTGATGGCAGTCACGATGTCCGTCCAGATCTGAGTCTGTCCTTCCTTGTCGGCGCACACACTTCCGAAGAGGGCATCATACTGCCCAGGACTTGCTCCACCAGGACACCAACTTCCCTGGCACTGAAGCTGGTGCCCCTCTGCCTCTCTGGCCGGGGGTTGTCAGTGGTGCCAGATGTTGCAGTGCCCGACATGACAACCCCAGAGGCAGGAGTGGGTGGCAACTGGGTCCTGGGGCTGGGCTGTGGAGCGATGGAATCCCAGTCGGGAGTCTTCGGTTCCAGCAGGGGTGGTCACAGCAACAGCTCCCCTGGCTGATGTGCAGGCAGCAAATGGCAGGGCACGTGGGCAACAGGCAGTCAGGCAGCAGCAGATGGCAGGTGGGATTGTGCTCGGGCTCTGGGGGGCAGTAATTCAGCCTTGTGGGCAGGAGCGTGGTCTTCCGTGGGCTTACGCGTGGCCAGCTTGATACGGAGTGATTTGGCACGTGAAAATCCTGCACGTCTGCGTGTAAATCGAGGAAAGGCCCCTAGCGCGTATGCACGTCAGCACGCATATGCGATTTCATTGGACCAAAGGCCCTTAGCGCGTAAGCGCGTCTGTGACGTGACGTGCGCGGGTGTTTCCCTCATTACACGTGATGACAGAGCACACGTGGATTTCCACCAATCGCGTGTGAAGCTTCCTGCGCACCCCAGAAATACACGTACCCAGGCCAATCGCGTGTACGCTCACTTCCCTCCGATTACATGCGATGACACTTGGACGTGCAGTTTTACCACGTGTGCTCGCATATGCGATTTCATTGGCCCAAAGGCCACCATCCGCAGCTGTGACATCATGCGCATGGCCGTAGAGAATGGCGCGTGTAAAAAAAAAGAGATACACGTCCGAGTGTCAAAGCGTGTAATTGGTGGAAATGGCCTCATCGCATATGCGCGTCTGTGACGTGTGCATAAAAGGTACGTGTAGAATGCCATTTCCTTGTACGTGCTTTTCGTGGAGAGCGAGTGGGTGAAATCTGTACTTCTTGTCGGATCACAAACGATTTACTTCACGGCGTTTCCAGTTCGTACTCCCTGTTACCTCTGACAGCTTTTTCTCTTTTCCTCTTTTTCCTGGGCCTGTTTCCTCAAACAGCGTTCCCTTCTACTGTTGTCCTGTCTCCTCAGACAGCGTACAATTCTTCTTTTGGCGGGGGTGTTGCCAACGCGCACACGCGCATATTTTTCACGCTTTTGTTCCTGGCAGACGGTGAGTCGCGCACGTATTTAACATCTGTGCTTGCCCCGTGTGTCGCGTACCCCTTCAGAGGTCATTCTAGGCTGCGTGTGACATGCATACGTTCATTCTTGTGCTTCTGGGTGCCACAGCGTAGTGCAGGTTTATTTTTCCACGCACGTGGTCTAGGAGGGGTTGCGTGCACCTTACTTCCCTTTTTTGGGGTGCCTGTGCATTGCGTGACCCGTCATCTTTCCCCAGGGGTGACATACAGCCTTGCTAGAGCACTAGGGTACGATTACCATCTGGTACCCAACCCCTTTGACCCCCAATTGCCCAGGACAATAGTTCACATCGACTCCCATATGCACAATAACATCAGTGCCATGGCTGGGAGGCGACCAAGCCGTAAGGGTGGCAAAGGTGGCCGAGCCCCAAGTGGTGGCCGTGGTGGATCTGGTAGGGAATGTGGCCGTGACTTGCAGGGTGCCCCTAGCCCCCCATGTGTGGAGGAGCAGTCAGGGACACCCATGCCCCCCCCCTGGTTGAGGGTAACGTGGCTGACACCATCCATGCTCAGCCCTTGTTGGACCAGCCCACTGTGGAACCAGACCTGGCACAGGGTGACTCCATGGCTGACTTCCAGGTCAGCAGGTCTAGGCCACGTGCGCCGGTGAACGTTGGTGTCATCAGGCCACGTGGATCAGGGGCAGCTAGGTCATCTGCTGCCACGCGTAGGCAGGCTGGGGAGGCTGCAGGGGCAGCTGCGGCTCCATCCACCCCACCTCTCACACACCCAGCCAGGACAGTGTCGGTCCAAGTCCATCCTGCTGACATTCCCCCTGACACCATCACACTTGAGCTAATGCCTGCACCAACTCCCATGCTGAGTGTGCAATCCCACCCTCCTGCCTCTAGTGTCCAGAGCGGCGTAGGACACTCAGGATCCCCACCACCTTCCAAGCGGAAGAGGAAGAGTGCTCGTCCAGTAGAGGCTGATGCCCCAGGCACGGCTACACAGTCCGGCCCGTCAAGGAAGCCCAGCTTCAATGAGGCCGAACTGAATGCACTTGTAGAGTATGTGTCTGCACATGACCGAAAAATGGTGATTGTTGCAGGATCCAAGACCACACCTGCACAACGTCAGGCACACTGGCAGACCATTGCGGACATCATAAGTGCCCTTGGAATTGTGAGGCGCACAGCTAATGAATGCTACAAGCGCTGGAATGACCTGAAGCGCAGGGCAAAGAATAAGCTGGCCTCAAGTCATGCTGCAACTCTAGTGACTGGAGGTGGTTCTCCAGCAGACGACATAGAACTCACTCCACATGAGGAGGTTGCTGGGACCTACATCACGGAGGAACAGATCCAAGGCATGGGAGAACTGGCAGATTACGAGGCATTGTCCGGTGAGTGCACATGCATATGTGTGTCATCCATGTGCATGGTGTGTGTGGGAGGGCTTCTGTTTGGGTGCCAGGTGAGGGTGTGTGTGCCTGAGTGGTTTGGGTCACCCATGTGCCTCTTCCTATACATTCTTGGCACCAGCATTTGGGTATAGCAGCATCCCTTCTGCCAACATTAGACATCCAGCCCAACACCACGCCAGTTGCCCTGGGAGTGTCATCTTGCCACAACATTGTTGCTTATTTACCTCTGTTTATTCAGGCAGATTGTTTGCATACCACCACTTTTACTCAGGATTTCTCAGTCCTATTGTCACATGTCTGACATGGCTATGGTACAGTGGACTGGCTTAGTTTCCTGGACATGATTAGTTTAGACATGTCCCTGTGCTATTGGACCATTTTGGACTGGCAGCTGCAGGTTAAACATTTGAACCATTTCAATGAAAAAATCAATTACGTGTGCAAACTGGACTGAATGAACAATTGGTGACCTCCTCTCCCTCTTCACTTCATGGCTAGGGTACATGCCATCTGTGTGATGGCATGTGTATTTGACCTGCCAATCACTGGCCAATGTGTGATGCCACTGGTAGGCAGCATGCAGCAAATGTGTTCATCTTCCATCTTGGTGTCATAAATGTGTGCCATCTGCCTCCCCTTCACACGCAGTGACGGTGCATGCATGGGAGGGTTTTAGTCATGTGGGACATGTGTCAATCAAGTACTGTTTCTGTAGCCTCTCAGCCCTAATTGTGTGCCATAGTGCTAATGCCTGTTTCCATTTGTTTTCTTTTATGTCTTTGCAGGGAATGACGCACTTGATACTGCTGGGGTTGTGGAGATGGTGCAGAGCCAGGAGGGGTCTGAGGGCCGACTGACCACCAGTGAGGGACGTGGTGTGGTGGTGGGTGAGAACCCACAACTGCTGCAGGGCGTGCTCTCAAGGGGTGTCTCTGGCTGCACCTCCCCCGAGCTGTATTCAGGTGTCGATTCGGATGATGAGACCTATGTGCCGTCGCAGGTGAGTGTTCCTGGGAGGGATTCTGTTCTGTCCGACCCACCTGCACCAGGGTTAGAACCCTCAATGGGGATGTCAGTGTTGGCAGGTATGCCTTTGGTGGTTACGGATGCAGGGTCACACTCCGCAACATCTGATCCTGTTCCTGGGCCAGCAGATCAGAGGGGGAATGCAGTCCTGCAGCCTCAGGCAGTGCCGGCACAGCAACGTGCAGTTCGCCTTGCCCCAGACAGGTGGGGTGCCCGCCGACGTGGTGGCCATACACCACCTGCCAATACCGCATGGGAGCAATCCATATACGGTATGGCAACCCAACAGGCAACATCATCAGAGATGATGGCTCAGGCCATGGATAGGGTGGCCACTTCCATTGTCCCCCCAGAAAGGCTGATGGAGCGACTACAGCAGGCAACAGACTCCATCTGCCAGTCACACAGGGAGGACATGTTGGCGTCCGACAGGGACAGGCAGGCGGCACTGGCGACTCTGCAGGAAGCGATTTCCATAGAGTCCCAGGGCCACAGGGAAGCCCTGAGGGTGGAACTCCTTCACCTCAGGACGACTCTTGTTGAGCTTGAGGCTTCAACAAACAGAAGGACAGAACAGCAGCTGGAGCGTCTCACACGTGCGCTCTCAGCTGAGATGCAGGCAACTAGGGCGGAGGTCCGGGCATCCCGTGAGTTGTTGCACGGGGACCTCCGCACACTTATCCTCCAGAACGAGACCTACCACACCCGCATGCTTGCAGCCATGGAGGAACAGACTAGGGCTTTGCGTGGGCTGCCTCCCATAGTGCCACCACCTCCTGATGCAGCTGCAGAGGGTGAGGAGAGCGACAACAGTGATACTCCCACAATAGGGTAGCCATGTAAGGTGGGTTTTGGTGTGCACCCTGTCCTCGGACCTCCTGGGTGGCCTCCCCCACCCCACCCGGGCCCAATGATGGCCATTTTTGATTTTTTTTTTTGGGGCAGTGCGTTGCCTTGTGTGGCTCCCGTGGGCACACGCTGTATTGTGGCTGGGCACATGCAGGCTTGTCATGAATTTGGTTCAGATGCTTGGGTTTTTGTGTCACACACCCCTCCTGCTTCCCGTTTCCATGGGCTTGCAAAGGGTGTGCCCAAGTGACATTGACGTACATGGTGACATTGGACTCCCATGAGCTGTGTGGGCAGTCTGTAGTCAATACTGTGTATACATTCATAGTGCATATTGTTGTTGTATTGTACACTGCATGGTGTATTGATATGTGCCTCTGCATCCATCTCATCCTCCTAATTTGCAGGTCCATTCCTCATGTCTTCACAATGCGGTCCACCTTGGAACTGGAGTTCATGTTGTAAGCAGTGCACCTACACTCTTGCGTGGCACTAACACTGTATACTTGGAAGTGTTCCGAGGGCTGGCATCATCAGGTGGTGAGGCTACCAATTTTTTAAGTCTGTAATGTCATGTTTAAGGTAGGTTGGAGGTTGTGTAGGTGATTGGTATTCTTGGTAAGTATTTGGTGTTGTAGGTCCTGCATTACTGTGAGCATTCCATGTGTGGACATGTTTCCATTAGGGACACTGTAGCTGGTGACACTTGGGGCATGTTGTGGGGATTAATTTGTTTCCTCTCACATTGCATGACATGCATTGGTGTGTTGTGTGGCCGTGCCAGGGAGGGGTTGGGTGACATGGCACTGTTTTCATGTAGTATTTTGCGAGTGGGTATTCATTTCTGCAGGATGGAAGTGTCTTTTGATGACACTGCATTGGTGGTGTTCGTGTAGGTAGGGATGCACACACTGTGACACTTCCACATGAACAATCTCAGGCTGCTATGGTTCTGACAGTTGACTGTCCCTTTGTTCGTCTTAATTGTCAGGTCGAGTCATCATTGCTTATCAGATGGTATGTGCCAGGGCTGTGTGCACTCCACTGGGGTGGAATTTCTATGTGAAGTAATTAGCCACCAGCTGCGTACGGGCTGCCTCACACCGTGCCCTCTCCCCTCCCATGCGCAGCGGGCGTGCATGTGGTTGGGGATGTGGGGGCACCACCATGTCCACAGCCAGGCCCCGGCGTGTTGCAACATTGTGCAGGACTCATGCTGCCACTATGATATGATATGATATGATATGATAGGTTACTTATAACGCGCTTAACACCCAGAGGTTTCTAAGCGCGGACCCGGGGATCGAACCCATGTTGCTCGTGTCATCTTGTTTCAAGGCAAGCACGTTGCCGTTGAGCTATCCTCCCGCGACAATGATCCTGCACACTACTGGGGGCGCATATAACAGCTGCCCGCCAGAACGGTCAAGGGAGCAAAAGCGTGACTTGAGCACTCCGAATGTGCGCTCCACTATGCCCCGGGTTGCAATATGGGGTGTGTTGTATTTTACCTCTGGAGGCGTGATGGGGTTCCGAATTGGCGTCATCATGTGGGTACTCAGAGGGTAGGCCCCGGGTGAGGAGGTAATGGGTATCATTAGTGGGGTAGTGACATAACTCTGCATCTGACATGCATGCATGTGCAGTGGCATTCATACTCACCAAGCAGCCATGTATCGCCATGCCGCCCAGCTTCTAGGTCCCGGCTTAGGGTAGACATTCGGTAAATGAAGCTGTCGTGGGTGGACCCTGGATAGTTGGCATATACTGAGGTGATGATTCCCTTAGCATTACATACTACCTGCACGTTGAAGGAATGCCAGTGCTTGCGGTTCCTATAGATGTGCTCAGATGCCCTGGGGGGACGTAGTGCGACATGGGTGCAGTCAATGGCACCTAGCACTTTTGGGAATTGTGCCACACCGTAGAAATCGAGGGTGCAGCCTGCCTTTCTGCAGCTGTACCTCCCATTCAGGTATATGTGTCTACGGACTGATGGGCGTGCAGTGATGATGTTCAAGACCTGGTGTAGGCAGCGTGACTGCGTGGCCTGTGACACCCCACCCACTATGGCACTTGTCCGCTGAAATGATCCTGTGGACAAGAAGTGCAGTACATTGAGGACCTTCTCCAGGGGGCTGAGTGCTTGGGAGCACAGGGTGGGTGATGTGAGGTCATCCTCCCACTCACTGACCAGGTCCAGTATTATGTGTGGTGGAAACCTGTACCTCCCATTCACCTGGTCATCAGGCATCCCAAAAAGGCTGGTTCTGGGAGTGAAAATTCTGGCCCTCACTATCCTCCTCCTCCTCCTTTGGTAACCCACGCCCGCTGCTGCTAGGAACGGTATATTCATCCTGGCGTATGAGCTTGTTTGTTGTTTGCGCGCACTTTTATGCTGCGTGGGTCGATGTACGCCTGCTTCATGCTGGCGTACGTGTTTCAGGATTGGACCATTTATTTTTCTGCACGTCGTAGGCGAACATGTGAATCTTCCCGCCCACCCCAGGAATACATGTAGCACGCTCTCCCAGGCCCAGTCGCGAGTAAATATTCCCGCCCACCTCTGGAATACACATACCCCACTCTCACAGGCCCAGTCACGTGTGGAAGTTCACGCGCACCCCGAAGTACACGTACCCAGGCCAATCGCGTATGGAACTTCCTGCGCACCCCGAAGTACACATACCCAGGCCAATCGCGTGTGGAACTTCCCGCGCACCCCGAAGTACACGTACCCAGGCCAATCGCGTGTGGAACCTCCCGCACACCCCGTAGTACACGTACCCAGGCCAATCGCGTGTGGAACTTCCAGCGCACCCCGTAGTACACGTCCCCAGGCCAATCGCGTGTGGAACTTCCCGCGCACCCCCAAGTACACGTACCCAGGCCAATCGCGTGTGGAACCTCCTGCGCACCCCGTAGTACACGTACCCAGGCCAATCGCGTGTGGAAATTCCCGTGCACCCTGAAGTACACATACCCAGGCCAATCGCGTGTGGAACTTCCCACGCACCCCGTAGTACACGTACCCAGGCCAATCGCGTGTGGAACTTCCCACGCACCCCGAAGTACACGTACCCAGGTAAATCGCACAGCTGGGGGGTGGGGGTGATGGGAGACATGGGTGGGGGCCTGGTGGAGGCTGCCCCTGGTGGCTGGGGGGTGGGGGTGGTGGTAGACATGGGTGGGGGCCTGGTGGAGGCTACCCCTGGTGGCTGGGGGGTGGGGGTGGTGGTAGACATGGGTGGGAGCCTGGTGGAGGCTGCCCCTGCACTGCTGGGGGGTGGGGGTGATGGGAGACATGAGTTGGACATGAGTGGGGGCATGGTGGAGGCTACCCCTGCACTGCTGGGGGGTGGGGGTGATGGGAGACATGAGTGGGGGCCTGGTGGAGGCTGCCCCTGCACTGCTGGGGGGTGGGGGTGATGGGAGACATGGGTGGGGGCCTGGTGGAGGCTGCCCCTGGTGGCTGGGGGGTGGGGGTGGTGGTAGACATGGGTGGGGGCCTGGGGGAGGCTGCCCCTGGTGGCTGGGGGGTGGGGGTGATGGGAGACATGAGTGGGGGCCTGGTGGAGGCTGCCCCTGCACTGCTGGGGGTGGGGGTGATGGGAGACATGGGTGGGGGCCTGGTGGAGGCTGCCCCTGGTGGCTGGGGGTGGTGGTAGACATGGGTGGGGGCCTGTTGGAGGCTGTCCCTGGTGGCTGGGGGGTAGGGGTGGTGGTAGACATGGGTGGGGGCCTGGTGGAGGCTGCCCCTGCACTGCTGGGGGTGGGGGTGATGGGAGGCATGAGTGGGGGCCTGGTGGAGGCTGCCCCTGGTGGCTGGGGGGTAGGGGTGGTGGTAGACATGGGTGAGGGCCTGGCGGAGGCTGCCCCTGGTGGCTGGGGGGTGGGGGTGGTGGTAGACATGGGTGGGGGCCTGGTGGAGGCTGCCCCTGGTGGCTGGGGGGTGGGGGTGGTGGGAGACATGAGTGAGGGCCTGGTGGAGGCTGCCCCTTCACTGCTGGGGGGTGGGGGTGCAGGGAGACATGAGTGGGGGCCTGGTGGAGGCTGCCCCTGCACTGCTGGGGAGTGGGGGTGCAGGGAGACATGAGTGGGGGCCTGGTGGAGGCTGCCCCTGCACTGCTGGGGGGTGGGGGTGATGGGAGACATGAGTTGGACATGAGTGGGGGCCTGGTGGAGGCTGCCCCTGCACTGCTGGGGGGTGGGGGTGATGGGAGACATGAGTGGGGGCCTGGTGGAGGCTGCCCCTGGTGGCTGGGGGGTGGAGGTCGTGGTAGACATGGGTGGGGGCCTGGTGGAGGCTGCCCATGGTGGCTGGGGGTGGGGGTGATGGGAGACATGAGTGGGGGCCTGGTGGAGGCTGCCCCTGCACTGCTGGGGGCTGGGGGTGATGGGAGACATGAGTGGGGGCCTGGTGGAGGCTGCCCCTGGTGGCTGGGGGTGGGGGTGATGGTAGACATGGGTGGGGGCCTTTTGGAGGCTGCCCCTGGTGGCTGGGGGGTGGGGTGATGGGAGACATGAGTGGGGGCCTGGTGGAGGCTGCCCCTGCACTGCTGGGGTGTGGCGGTGATGGGAGACATGAGTCGGGGCCTGGTGGAGGCTGCCCCTATTGGCTGGGGGGTGGGGGTGCAGGGGGACTGTTAGGCGGAAACCTGTGCAGTTCCCTCTGGGACCACTGTAAAAGATTTAGGACTACAGGTGTTTGGCAGTAAACCCACTTGGTAGCAGTCTGCACCACACAGATTCACTGTTGGTAGCTGTGGCTGAGCAGTCAGACTTCTCTCAAGAAGAGTTAAGCAGTATGTGGAGTATACAATATAGGACGATTCTTCACAGTAAGAGAAGGAAAAACGCAACAAGGCTTCAGTGTAAAGATATTAAGGTATTTATTTATAACGAAACATCTATCAAAAACACTATGGCAATATCACGGCAAACAAATCAAACACAATTACTCTACGAAGAAGAAACGATCAATCCCCCTAGCAATATTTCGACAAGCCTAGGTTTTACCGGCACCACTTATTTACAGACACAGGTCTATGCCTCAACCTAGATGGCACTCTAATATTAGTTAGGACGGGAGAGAAAAATAGGCAGGTTACGAAAGCAACACAGTTCAATACTTCACGGGAAAAATGCAAGGCAAGAAGGCAAGAATCACAATAGATCATAAAGTTCAGAGGCCAGGCCCACTCGGAGAGAGGCAAGGCGATATGTCCCAAAAGTCTCTAGTGGAAATGTGTTCGAGTCTTTGTAGCAAATTGTTATCGGCAGATGGAACCAGTTCAGAACAATACGTGAGAAAGCTTGGAGGCGACCCAACGGAAAGGAGAGGATTAAGACACCTCACTCGAACCGATCGAAAGGGAAGCCAGGCGGACACGGTACCTTGTTGTGGAGGGCAGCTCCGGCGGGGGCAGTTGTTCCTGGTGGTGGATACACGTCGGGTCTTTGCCAAGAGTAGAGATGTTCTCGTCGTCGAAGGAAAGTGAAGTCCGGTGCACCACCAGGGAAGAGACCAGCCGCGGAGTGCTCCGTCACAAGGCACCACCTTTTGGTTGCGGTACAGGGGTAGTGGCTATCCGGTTGCCGAGGTGCTCTGCACGGGCAATTCGACCACTGCGTCCTGAAGCGAATAGAAAGCAAAGGGGACTGGTTGTTCCCACCGGTCAGGGGAAGAGACTCTCCGGCAGGGAGATCTCTGTCGTCGGGAAGTGGTGAGTCGGTTCCGCAGGGCTGCACCGGAGGTGTCGTCGTGCAGGTCGGCTCAGCGTTACCCTCGTCGGATTCTTAGGTCGTGTGGCGACTTCTGAAGATCCAGTCCCAAAAGCCCTGCTTTTATGCAGAAAACCCCATTCATTCAGCCTAGCTGTCAATCAACACATGCTAAGTGGTGAGCGGGGAGGCTCACAACTTGGGCCAATCACTCCAGAGTGCGGCCGGAGTTGGCAAGGCAACTCGGTCCAGGGTGCCTAAACCCCCTCCCACACCCCTGTGCTAACCCAGACAGAATGGCACCACTTTGGAGGGTCTCTGTACAGAGCCCGCCAAAAGTGGAACAAAGGGCTCAACCTTTTGTTTAGGAGTCACAGAGATGAAACACAGATGCCATTTTAAAAACCGAGTTCTGGCAGAAAATACCATCCGATAAACTTATTTACGATAAGTAGACCGGTGGTACGTTAGAGATTAACGAGGAAAAGTATCAACCTCCAACAATGGGACGAATCCCATAGGGTTATGTTCGGGGTCAAACATAACAAGTAGTTTCCACTGCCACCAGCCAAAACTCGATGAGGGGGGACGGGACAGTGCCCCCTCGAGTAACAGATCCAGGAGTAATCAAATTACCCCTACTAGTATGTCCACAATAAGATGGTTTGTACCAGTTCTGTTAGTAAATTTAGGTCTATTAAAGCCAATGGTGACTTTACATGCCCGGGGAGACAGTAGTCAGTCCCCGGGTATGGAGTCTATGGTGGAGGTCCGCTAGGACGCCCCAGTGTTACGGCACGTAGGGTGCGGTGTAACACGCATAGAAAAACATATGAGACCCTATGGAGTAAAAGACCCCATAGCCCATAGAACACATTGATATTTAAAGGAATTACACACATTCATGTCCAAGAGTGGGAGGAAAAGAGTCTCACTCTTGGCAGGATGGAAAAAAACAAACTTCAGAAATCCAGCAAAGCTGCTGGGGGACTCACTAGGTTAGGAAATTCAGCCTAAACAGAGAATTCTCCCTAACACTCGCCCCCCCCCCCAGACTAGGGGACAGGAGGATTTAATCCACTCCTGGATGAATCTCATACCTCTAGTCGATGACATACATCCTAGAGAGACCATCAGCATTTTGGTGGTGACATCTTGACCGGTGCTCAATGGTGAAATCAAACCCTTGCAGGCAGATCGACCATCTCAATAGTTTTGGGTTTTCCCCTTTCATTTGCATTAACCATCTCAAGGGTTGGTGGTCGGTCTGAATGACAAAAGTAGAACCATACAAGTACGGCCTAAACTTCTTCAGAGCCCACACGATAGCAAAGCACTCTCTTTCGATTGTTGCCCACCTTGTTTCAGGATCCTTCAGCTTGCGGCTGATGAAGCAAACGGGGTGCTCCCTACCTTTCCCATCCAGTTGACTGAGTACGGCACCTATTCCTACATTTGAAGCATCTGTCTGCACAATGAAGTGTTGGCGGTAATCAGGAGCTCTGAGTACTGGGGCTTGGCAAAGAGCCTTTTTCAGGTTTTCAAAAGCCTGATTGCACTCCTCGTTACATCTAACCTTCTTAGGAAATTTGTGCGAGGAGATGACATTCAGTGGAGAAGCTATGGTCCCATAGTTCTCTATGAAATTCCTGTAATACCCAGTGAGGCCTAGGAAGGCTCTCACTTGGGTTTGAGTAGTCGGTGTTGTCCAATTTTGCACAGCTTCAATTTTACTGAGCAAAGGCCTATTTCTCCACCTCCTACCTCATGTCCAAGATAGACTACCTTACTCTGTCCAAGTTGGCATTTACTCGCCTTTATGGTCAGATTGGCTCGTCCAAGAGCCTGCAAAACATCTCTCAGGTGGGTTACATGTTCTTCCCAGGAATTGCTGAACACTGCGATGTCATCCAAGTATGCCATGCAGAAGTCCTCCATTCCATTCAGAACCTGGTTTACCATCCGTTGAAACGTAGCAGGTGCATTCTTCAATCCGAAGGGCATTACCTTAAACTGGTATAAGCCAACGGGGGTAGAAAATGCAGTTTTCTCCTTGGCATGGTCTGTCAGGGCTATTTGCCAATAGCCTGACGTCAAGTCAAATGTGCTGAGGAACGTGGCGGCGCCAAGTTTATCCGCCAACTCATCTGTTCTTGGCAAAGGGTGGGCATCAGTCTTGATGACTGCATTAAGAGCTCTGTAATCCACGCAGAATCAAAGTTCTTTAGATCCGGCCTTTGGTACTAACACAACTGGGCTAGACCATGGACTAGTAGAGGGCTCTATTACCCCGAGATCAAGCATCTTGTTGACCTCACCTTTGATGTGGGTTCGTACGTTCTCTGACATTCGGTATCCTCTGGTTTTGACTGGCAGACAGTCACCAGTGAGTATGTCGTGCTGGCCCCAAGGGGTCAAGCCTGGTGAAAGCGAGAACAGAGAGGCAAACTGATTCAACATAGATTTGCACTCTTCTTGTTGCTCGGGTGTCAGATTGGAGGAGAGATTTACTCCTTCAATTTTTTCATCTAAAGGTAAGCCTCTGAGGAGATCCGGAAGAGCTTCACTCTCTTCTTCTTCCTCGGATGATGCTAGAAGCAATGCTCCTACATCAGGTCGTGAGGCATACGCTTTAAGTCGGTTGGTGTGAAAGACTGTCGGAGCCTCCTTGGGATTGCCCAAGTCCACCAGATAGTTGACCTCTCCGAGTTTACCCACAACTCTGAAGGGTCCCATCCACTTGTCTTGCAAGGCCCTCTGCCTTGTTGGGATCATAACGAGAATGAGCTGGTCTTGAGCGAACTCAACCATGTTAGCCTTTTGATCGTGCCAGTGCTTGACCAATGCTTGTCCAGCTTTCAAGTTATCGCTTGCTTCCGTCATCATGTGTGACATTCTCCTTCGGAGACCTATCACGTAGTCAGTCACTCTGACTGGCTTGGGGGAAGGAGCACTCTCCAACCCCTCCTTAATCAGGGCCAATGGACCTCTGACGGGATGACCATAGAGTAGTTCGAAGGGAGAGTAACCTACTCCCTCCTGAGGGACTTCTCTATAAGCAAAGAGAAGGCATGCCAGTAGAAGGTCCCACTTACGCTTAAGGGGTTCTTCTAAAGCACCTATCATGCTCTTCATGGTTCGGTTGAACCGTTCTACCAATCCATTGGTTTGTGGGTGGTACGCTGTTGCGAACTTGTAAGTAACTCCACAGGTTTTCCACATGGCTTTCATGTAGTGGGACATAAAGTTTGACCCCCTGTCAGAGATTACTTCCTTAGGAAACCCGACCCTAGTAAAAATACCAAGGGGGGCCTTAGCCACAGCCGGGGCTGTAACAGTCCTCATAGGAATTGCCTCAGGATACCTAGTAGTATGGTCTACTACAACAAGTATAAACCTGTTGCCTGAGGAGGTTGGAGGATCAAGGGGACCAACAATGTCAATCCCTACTCTCTCAAATGGGACTCCCACGACTGGGAGAGGCACTAAAGGTGCCACATTCTTGGAGCCAACCTTACCAGAGGTCTGGCAGGTGTGGCAACTCCTGCAGTGTTTTTCTACTTCGGCCCCCATCTTTGGCCAATAGAAGTAGAGTGAGAGCCTTTCCTTAGTCTTCTTGAAACTCAAGTGACCAGCCAAAGGAATCTCGTGGGCTAACTGCAAGAACTGTGGTCTGTTCTCTTGGGCTACTACGAGTCGTTTGTAGTCTCCAGGTGCAGACTCGGTCGGTTCACTGTAGAAGAGGCCATCTTCCCAGTGCAACCTGTATTTCCCAGGCTCTTGGCCTTCAGCCTGAGCTTCTGCCTGGTGGCGAAGACCTTCCAGAGTTGGACATTCCCTATGTCCCTTACTGAAGTCTGCCCTGCTGGGCCCACCTTCTGCCAGTAAAGACTGCAGCTCAGGATGGTCATCAGGATCCAGATCTCCAATGAGTTCCTGGCCTTCCATTAGCTCTTACTCAGAGTCTAATTCTACCACACAGGGTTGTACCTCCCTCTCAGCCTCGGCTGGAGGTGGAGTTACGGGTGTAACTTTGGACAACCGCGGGGAAGTCCGTGTTGGCTTCCCTGGAATGCTGGCTGCTGGTTTCGGGATAGAAGTCTTAGGTTTCCCTTTCGCTTCTGATTTCTTGGAGACAGCGGCCGACAATTCCAGTGGAGCAGGAGTGATTTCTTTCTTCATCATCTCCTGGAGAGTACCGCGCATGGTCCTCTCTCTTGCGGGTCTGGTTAGCTCCTGTAGCCGTTTACTAGGAGGTCTGGGAGTATGCGATACAACTCGAGAGTTTTCAAATCGTTACCCAACAGTACGCATCCTGGTACCTCACTCTGTATGCTGACAGGTATCATCACAGTCATGTCGTTACACTGGATGAGAACTGGTAATTGGGGAAGCATCTGCACAGGCCCTCCAGCTAACTTGGTGAAGCGTTTGGGTGCCTTAGCAACATCCTCAGCCTGAAAAAACGATGTATCCACCACAGTTATGCTGGCCCCAGTGTCCCTAATGGCAGGAGTCTACTGACCATTCACCTGGTAGTCTGAGGATAATACTCTTTAGTATTATCGGGGATAGAATTATAGACATCTAAATTCTGTTGTTCCCACAACCCCAGAGATACTAAAGAAACGCTGGCTGAGACTCCAATGGGTTTGTCAGCTAGCAGTAGAAAGTTTCCACTTGCCATTTGGACTTCCTCCTCTGGAGCGAAGGCTAAGGAGACAAGCTGGACCCCTGAAGGTTTACCCTTACATCTGGGATCTCCTTTCACGCGGTCAGTCGAGCCACAAACAAAGCATTTACCGAATGCTTTCTGGAATGGTGGCTTGTTCTGACCTCCTTCCGGTTTGGCACCAGAAGACACACTATTCTGCTGTGGTTTTCCTTGTGGCTTACCCTTCTGGTTTTGTTTGGGGCCCTCTTTGGAATTTGAGCTATTAGAATTCTCTTTTGAGTCTTTTTTAGGCTGTTTTCCCTCATCCTTTTTCTGAGTTGCCCCAGAATCCTTATGAGTAGCCCGGTCGGCAACCCATAAGTCAGCAGCCCTAGCTAGCTTCCGGGAATCCAATTCCTTCGAATCAGCCAAGTGCTGTCTGAGCTCAGGAGAACAGGCATCATAAATAGACTCCACCATAAAAAGATTCCTCATACCCTCATAAGTGTTCACTTTGTAACCCTTAATCCATCCCTCTAAGTTTTTCAACCCTTCACTCACCCAGGTAGCCCAAGGGGTACCATCATGCTTTTTGAGTGTTCTAAACCTCTTAAGCTACTGGGAAGGGGTCTTCCCGAATCTAGCTATCAAAGCCAGTTTCACACTTTCGTAATCCGTCTTGTCCGCCTCCCCCAACTCCATTACCACATCAGTCGCAACAGGAGGGAGCCTAGAGAACAACCAGGGAATCAAATCGTTCCCGGTGATGTCCTGGAGCCCATGATTGTCCTCAAACAGTTTCAACCAATCCAACACATCCAATCTCGGTTCATACATACCCACTAATTCCTTCGGCATCCGGGGTCTTTTGGGACTGGAGCTCCTAGAGGAACCAGAGGAGAGAGAAGCATTTTCCATAGACATCTTTTTCATCTCTAACTCGTGATTAAGTTCTATTTCCCGGAGTCTTAACTCAGCTTGCTTCTGCTCAGCCTGGGCATTCATCCGTCTGGACTCGAGCTCTTGGTTTCGTTCAGATTGAGCCAAGAACCTTTTGTATTCTAATTCGAGCTTCATTTTTTCAAGTTCAAAATAAGCAGGGTTCCTTGTTGGATCTGGTATTGTCCCTGTAGGCACAGCTGGTAAGGCAGGTAGAGGAGCAGGGGAGACAGTTTCGTTAGCCTCTTCTTCCTCTTCAGCCTCTTCATCGCTATCATCAGAATTACGATTTAGATCAACACCATCACTGTTCTCTACATTTGCTAGCGTAATTGATTCCTCTGAACCAGTACCCAGACTTTGGTTCGCCAGCAATCTCTCTATTAGTTCTAGCTTCTTGCCTCTTACAGGAAGATTCTCTTGCCTACAGAGAGCTCGCAAACTCTCAGTATTTTCACGTGACAAGGACTCTTGACTGTAAGTTTCCATCGTAGACATGTTTTTTGAAAGTTGCTTTTTGTGCTAAGTTTCGTGGTTAGTTATCCTAAAGTGTCGAAAAGCACTCTAAACTGTATACTCGATACAAATCCCACCGCTGTACACCAGTGTTAGGCGGAAACCTGTGCAGTTCCCTCTAGGACCAGTGCAAAAGATTTAGGACTACATATGTTGGGCAGTAAACCCACATGGTAGCAGTCTGCACCACACAGATTCACTGTTGGTAGTTGTGGCTGAGCAGTCAGACTTCTCTCAAGAAGAGTTAAGCAGTATGTGGAGTATACAATATAGGACGATTCTTCACAGTAAGACAAGCAAACACGCAACAAGGCTTCAGTGTAAAGAGATTAAGGTATTTATTTATAACGAAACATCTATCAAAAACACTATGGCAATATCACGGCAAACAAATCAAACACAATTACTCTACGAAGAAGAAACGATCAATCCCCCTAGCAATATTTCGACAAGTCTAGGTTTTACTGGCACCACTTATTTACAGACAGAGGTGTATGCCTCAACCTAGATGGCACTCTAATATTAGTTAGGACGGGAGAGAAAAATAGGCAGGTTACGAAAGCAACACAGTTCAATACTTCACGGGAAAAATGCAAGGCAAGAAGGCAAGAATCACAATAGATCATAAAGTTCAGAGGCCAGGCCCACCCGGAGAGAGGCAAGGCGATATGTCCCAAAAGTCTCTAGTGGAAATGCGTTCGAGTCTTTGTAGCAAATTGTTATCGGCATATTGAACCAGTTCCGAACAATACGTGAGAAAGCTTGGAGGCGACCCAATGGAAAGGAGAGGATTAAGACACCTCACTCGAACCGATCGAAAGGGAAGCCAGGCGGACATGGTACCTTGTTGTGGAGGGCAGCTCCGGCGGGGGCAGTTGTTCCTGGTGGTGGATGCACGTCGGGTTTTTGCCAAGAGTAGAGATGTTCTCGTCGTCGAAGGAAAGTGAAGTCCGGTGCACCACCAGGGAAGAGACCAGCCGCGGAGTGCTCCATCACAAGGCACCACCTTTTGGTCGCGGTACAGGGGTAGTGGCTATCCGGTTGCCGAGGTACTCTGCACGGGCAATTCAACCACTGCGTCCTGAAGCGAATAAAAAGCAAAGGGGACTGGTTGTTCCCACCAGTCAGGGGAAGAGACTCTCCGGCAGGGAGATCTCCTCTGTCGTCGGGAAGTGGTGAGTCGGTTCCACAGGGCTCCACCGGAGGTGTCGTCATGCAGGTCGGCTCAGCGTTACCCTCGTCGGATTCTTAGGTCCTGTGGCGACTTCTGAAGATCCAGCCCCAAAAGCCCTGCTTTTATGCAGAAACCCCCATTCATTCAGCCTAGCTGTCAATCAACACATGCTAAGTGGTGAGTGGGGAGGCTCACCACTTGGGCCAATCACTCCAGAGTGCGACCGGAGTTGGCAAGGCAACTTGGTCCAGGGTGACTAAACCCCCTCCCACACCCCTGTGGTAACCCAGACAGAATGGCACCACTTTGGAGGGTCTCTGTACAGAGCCCGCCAAAAGTGGAATAAAGGGCTCAACCTTTGGTTTAGGAGTCACAGAGACGAAAAACAGACGCCATTTTAAAAACCGAGTTCTGGCAGAAAATACCATCCGATAAACTTATTTACGATAAGTAGACCAGTGGTACGTTAGAGATTAACGAGGAAAAGTATCAACCTCCAACAATGGGACGAATCCCATAGGGTTATGTTCGGGGTCGAACATAACAAGTAGTTTCCACTGCCACCAGCCAAAACTCGACGAGGGGGGACGGGACAGTGCCCCCTCGAGTAACAGATCCAGCAGTAATCGAATTACCCCTACTAGTACATCCACAATAAGATGGTTTGTACTAGTTCTGTTAGTAAATTTAGGTCTAGTAAAGCCAATGGTGACTTTACATGCCCGGGGAGACAGTAGTCAGTCCCCGGGTATGGAGTCTATGGTGGAGGTCCGCTAGGACGCCCCAGTGTTATGGCACATAGGGTGCGGTGTAACACACATAGAAAAACATATGAGACCGTATGGAGTAAAAGACCCCATAGCCCATAGAACACATTGATATTCAAAGGAATTACACACATTCATGTCCAAGAGTGGGAGGAAAAGAGTCTCACTCTTGACAGGATGGAAAAAGACAAACTCCAGAAATCCAGCAAAGCTGCTGGGGGACTCACCAGGTTAGGAAATTCAGCCTAAACAGAGATTTCTCCCTTACAGAGACATGTGTGGGAGCCTGGTGGAGGCTGCCCCTGCACTGCTGGGGGGTGGGGGTGATGGGAGACATGAGTGGGGGCCTGGTGGAGGCTGCCCCTGGTGGCTGGGGGGTGGGGGTGGTGGTAGACATGGGTGGGGGCCTGGTGGAGGCTGCCCCTGGTGGCTGGGGTGTGGGGGTGGTGGTAGACATGGGTGGGGGCCTGGTGGAGGCTAACCCTGGTAACTGGGGGGTGGTGGTCTACATGGGTGGGGGCCTGGTGGAGGCTGCCCCTGCACTGCTGGGGGGTGGGGGTGATGGGAGACATGGTTGGGGGCCTGGTGGAGGCTGCCCCTGGTGGCTGGGGGGTGGGGGTGCAGGGGGACATGTGTGGGAGCCTGGTGGAGGCTGCCCCTGCACTGCTGGGGGTGGGGTGATGGGAGACATGAGTGGGGGCCTGGTGGAGGCTGCCCCTGCACTGCTGGGGGGTGGGGGTGCAGGGGGACATGGGTGGGAGCCTGGTGGAGGCTGCCCCTTCACTGCTGGGGGGTGGGGGTGCAGGGAGACATGAGTGGGGGCCTGGTGGAGGCTGCCCCTGCACTGCTGGGGGGTGGGGGTGATGGGAGACATGAGTTGGACATGAGTGGGGGCCTGGTGGAGGCTGCCCCTGCACTGCTGGGGGGTGGGGGTGATGGGAGACATGAGTGGGGGCCTGGTGGAGGCTGCCCCTGGTGGCTGGGGGGTGGGGGTGATGGGAGACATGAGTGGGGGCCTGGTGGAGGCTGCCCCTGCACTGCTGGGGGGTGGGGGTGATGGGAGACATGAGTGGCAGCCTGGTGGAGGCTGCCCCTGCACTGCTGGGGGGTGGGGGTGATGGGAGACATGAGTGGGGGCCTGGTGGAGGCTGCCCCTGGTGGCTGGGGGTGGGGGTGGTGGTAGACATGGGTGGGGGCCTGGTGGAGGCTGCCCCTGGTGGCCGGGGGGTGGGGGTGGTGGTAGACATGGGTGGGGGCCTGGTGGAGGCTGCCCCTGCACTGCTGGGGCTGGGGCTGATGGGAGACATGAGTGGGGGCCTGGTGGAGGCTGCCCCTGCACTGCTGGGGCTGGGGGTGATGGGAGACATGAGTGGGGGCCTGGTGGAGGCTGCCCCTGGTGGCTTGGGGGTGGGGGTGCAGGGGGACATGTGTGGGAGCCTGGTGGAGGCTGCCCCTGCACTGCCGGGGGGTGGGGGTGATGGGAGACATGAGTGGGGGCCTGGTAGAGGCTGTCCCTGCACTGCTGGGGGTGGGAGTGCAGGGGGACATGGGTGGGAGCCTGGTGGAGGCTGCCCCTGCACTGCTGGGGGGTGGGGGGTGGCCCCAGTGTCCCTAATGGCAGGAGTCTACTGACCATTCACCTGGTAGTCTGAGGATAATACTCTTTAGTATTATCGGGGATAGAATTATAGACATCTAAATTCTGTTGTTCCCACAACCCCAGAGATACTAAAGAAACGCTGGCTGAGACTCCAATGGGTTTGTCAGCTAGCAGTAGAAAGTTTCCACTTGCCATTTGGACTTCCTCCTCTGGAGCGAAGGCTAAGGAGACAAGCTGGACCCCTGAAGGTTTACCCTTACATCTGGGATCTCCTTTCACGCGGTCAGTCGAGCCACAAACAAAGCATTTACCGAATGCTTTCTGGAATGGTGGCTTGTTCTGACCTCCTTCCGGTTTGGCACCAGAAGACACACTATTCTGCTGTGGTTTTCCTTGTGGCTTACCCTTCTGGTTTTGTTTGGGGCCCTCTTTGGAATTTGAGCTATTAGAATTCTCTTTTGAGTCTTTTTTAGGCTGTTTTCCCTCATCCTTTTTCTGAGTTGCCCCAGAATCCTTATGAGTAGCCCGGTCGGCAACCCATAAGTCAGCAGCCCTAGCTAGCTTCCGGGAATCCAATTCCTTCGAATCAGCCAAGTGCTGTCTGAGCTCAGGAGAACAGGCATCATAAATAGACTCCACCATAAAAAGATTCCTCATACCCTCATAAGTGTTCACTTTGTAACCCTTAATCCATCCCTCTAAGTTTTTCAACCCTTCACTCACCCAGGTAGCCCAAGGGGTACCATCATGCTTTTTGAGTGTTCTAAACCTCTTAAGCTACTGGGAAGGGGTCTTCCCGAATCTAGCTATCAAAGCCAGTTTCACACTTTCGTAATCCGTCTTGTCCGCCTCCCCCAACTCCATTACCACATCAGTCGCAACAGGAGGGAGCCTAGAGAACAACCAGGGAATCAAATCGTTCCCGGTGATGTCCTGGAGCCCATGATTGTCCTCAAACAGTTTCAACCAATCCAACACATCCAATCTCGGTTCATACATACCCACTAATTCCTTCGGCATCCGGGGTCTTTTGGGACTGGAGCTCCTAGAGGAACCAGAGGAGAGAGAAGCATTTTCCATAGACAACTTTTTAATCTCTAACTCGTGATTAAGTTCTATTTCCCGGAGTCTTAACTCAGCTTGCTTCTGCTCAGCCTGGGCATTCATCCGTCTGGACTCGAGCTCTTGGTTTCGTTCAGATTGAGCCAAGAACCTTTTGTATTCTAATTCGAGCTTCATTTTTTCAAGTTCAAAATAAGCAGGGTTCCTTGTTGGATCTGGTATTGTCCCTGTAGGCACAGCTGGTAAGGCAGGTAGAGGAGCAGGGGAGACAGTTTCGTTAGCCTCTTCTTCCTCTTCAGCCTCTTCATCGCTATCATCAGAATTACGATTTAGATCAACACCATCACTGTTCTCTACATTTGCTAGCGTAATTGATTCCTCTGAACCAGTACCCAGACTTTGGTTCGCCAGCAATCTCTCTATTAGTTCTAGCTTCTTGCCTCTTACAGGAAGATTCTCTTGCCTACAGAGAGCTCGCAAACTCTCAGTATTTTCACGTGACAAGGACTCTTGACTGTAAGTTTCCATCGTAGACATGTTTTTTGAAAGTTGCTTTTTGTGCTAAGTTTCGTGGTTAGTTATCCTAAAGTGTCGAAAAGCACTCTAAACTGTATACTCGATACAAATCCCACCGCTGTACACCAGTGTTAGGCGGAAACCTGTGCAGTTCCCTCTAGGACCAGTGCAAAAGATTTAGGACTACATATGTTGGGCAGTAAACCCACATGGTAGCAGTCTGCACCACACAGATTCACTGTTGGTAGTTGTGGCTGAGCAGTCAGACTTCTCTCAAGAAGAGTTAAGCAGTATGTGGAGTATACAATATAGGACGATTCTTCACAGTAAGACAAGCAAACACGCAACAAGGCTTCAGTGTAAAGAGATTAAGGTATTTATTTATAACGAAACATCTATCAAAAACACTATGGCAATATCACGGCAAACAAATCAAACACAATTACTCTACGAAGAAGAAACGATCAATCCCCCTAGCAATATTTCGACAAGTCTAGGTTTTACTGGCACCACTTATTTACAGACAGAGGTGTATGCCTCAACCTAGATGGCACTCTAATATTAGTTAGGACGGGAGAGAAAAATAGGCAGGTTACGAAAGCAACACAGTTCAATACTTCACGGGAAAAATGCAAGGCAAGAAGGCAAGAATCACAATAGATCATAAAGTTCAGAGGCCAGGCCCACCCGGAGAGAGGCAAGGCGATATGTCCCAAAAGTCTCTAGTGGAAATGCGTTCGAGTCTTTGTAGCAAATTGTTATCGGCATATTGAACCAGTTCCGAACAATACGTGAGAAAGCTTGGAGGCGACCCAATGGAAAGGAGAGGATTAAGACACCTCACTCGAACCGATCGAAAGGGAAGCCAGGCGGACATGGTACCTTGTTGTGGAGGGCAGCTCCGGCGGGGGCAGTTGTTCCTGGTGGTGGATGCACGTCGGGTTTTTGCCAAGAGTAGAGATGTTCTCGTCGTCGAAGGAAAGTGAAGTCCGGTGCACCACCAGGGAAGAGACCAGCCGCGGAGTGCTCCATCACAAGGCACCACCTTTTGGTCGCGGTACAGGGGTAGTGGCTATCCGGTTGCCGAGGTACTCTGCACGGGCAATTCAACCACTGCGTCCTGAAGCGAATAAAAAGCAAAGGGGACTGGTTGTTCCCACCAGTCAGGGGAAGAGACTCTCCGGCAGGGAGATCTCCTCTGTCGTCGGGAAGTGGTGAGTCGGTTCCACAGGGCTCCACCGGAGGTGTCGTCATGCAGGTCGGCTCAGCGTTACCCTCGTCGGATTCTTAGGTCCTGTGGCGACTTCTGAAGATCCAGCCCCAAAAGCCCTGCTTTTATGCAGAAACCCCCATTCATTCAGCCTAGCTGTCAATCAACACATGCTAAGTGGTGAGTGGGGAGGCTCACCACTTGGGCCAATCACTCCAGAGTGCGACCGGAGTTGGCAAGGCAACTTGGTCCAGGGTGACTAAACCCCCTCCCACACCCCTGTGGTAACCCAGACAGAATGGCACCACTTTGGAGGGTCTCTGTACAGAGCCCGCCAAAAGTGGAATAAAGGGCTCAACCTTTGGTTTAGGAGTCACAGAGACGAAAAACAGACGCCATTTTAAAAACCGAGTTCTGGCAGAAAATACCATCCGATAAACTTATTTACGATAAGTAGACCAGTGGTACGTTAGAGATTAACGAGGAAAAGTATCAACCTCCAACAATGGGACGAATCCCATAGGGTTATGTTCGGGGTCGAACATAACAAGTAGTTTCCACTGCCACCAGCCAAAACTCGACGAGGGGGGACGGGACAGTGCCCCCTCGAGTAACAGATCCAGCAGTAATCGAATTACCCCTACTAGTACATCCACAATAAGATGGTTTGTACTAGTTCTGTTAGTAAATTTAGGTCTAGTAAAGCCAATGGTGACTTTACATGCCCGGGGAGACAGTAGTCAGTCCCCGGGTATGGAGTCTATGGTGGAGGTCCGCTAGGACGCCCCAGTGTTATGGCACATAGGGTGCGGTGTAACACACATAGAAAAACATATGAGACCGTATGGAGTAAAAGACCCCATAGCCCATAGAACACATTGATATTCAAAGGAATTACACACATTCATGTCCAAGAGTGGGAGGAAAAGAGTCTCACTCTTGACAGGATGGAAAAAGACAAACTCCAGAAATCCAGCAAAGCTGCTGGGGGACTCACCAGGTTAGGAAATTCAGCCTAAACAGAGATTTCTCCCTTACAGAGACATGTGTGGGAGCCTGGTGGAGGCTGCCCCTGCACTGCTGGGGGGTGGGGGTGATGGGAGACATGAGTGGGGGCCTGGTGGAGGCTGCCCCTGGTGGCTGGGGGGTGGGGGTGGTGGTAGACATGGGTGGGGGCCTGGTGGAGGCTGCCCCTGGTGGCTGGGGTGTGGGGGTGGTGGTAGACATGGGTGGGGGCCTGGTGGAGGCTAACCCTGGTAACTGGGGGGTGGTGGTCTACATGGGTGGGGGCCTGGTGGAGGCTGCCCCTGCACTGCTGGGGGGTGGGGGTGATGGGAGACATGGTTGGGGGCCTGGTGGAGGCTGCCCCTGGTGGCTGGGGGGTGGGGGTGCAGGGGGACATGTGTGGGAGCCTGGTGGAGGCTGCCCCTGCACTGCTGGGGGTGGGGTGATGGGAGACATGAGTGGGGGCCTGGTGGAGGCTGCCCCTGCACTGCTGGGGGGTGGGGGTGCAGGGGGACATGGGTGGGAGCCTGGTGGAGGCTGCCCCTTCACTGCTGGGGGGTGGGGGTGCAGGGAGACATGAGTGGGGGCCTGGTGGAGGCTGCCCCTGCACTGCTGGGGGGTGGGGGTGATGGGAGACATGAGTTGGACATGAGTGGGGGCCTGGTGGAGGCTGCCCCTGCACTGCTGGGGGGTGGGGGTGATGGGAGACATGAGTGGGGGCCTGGTGGAGGCTGCCCCTGGTGGCTGGGGGGTGGGGGTGATGGGAGACATGAGTGGGGGCCTGGTGGAGGCTGCCCCTGCACTGCTGGGGGGTGGGGGTGATGGGAGACATGAGTGGGAGCCTGGTGGAGGCTGCCCCTGCACTGCTGGGGGGTGGGGGTGATGGGAGACATGAGTGGGGGCCTGGTGGAGGCTGCCCCTGGTGGCTGGGGGTGGGGGTGGTGGTAGACATGGGTGGGGGCCTGGTGGAGGCTGCCCCTGGTGGCCGGGGGGTGGGGGTGGTGGTAGACATGGGTGGGGGCCTGGTGGAGGCTGCCCCTGCACTGCTGGGGATGGGGCTGATGGGAGACATGAGTGGGGGCCTGGTGGAGGCTGCCCCTGCACTGCTGGGGCTGGGGGTGATGGGAGACATGAGTGGGGGCCTGGTGGAGGCTGCCCCTGGTGGCTTGGGGGTGGGGGTGCAGGGGGACATGTGTGGGAGCCTGGTGGAGGCTGCCCCTGCACTGCCGGGGGGTGGGGGTGATGGGAGACATGAGTGGGGGCCTGGTAGAGGCTGTCCCTGCACTGCTGGGGGTGGGAGTGCAGGGGGACATGGGTGGGAGCCTGGTGGAGGCTGCCCCTGCACTGCTGGGGGGTGGGGGGTGATGGGAGACATGAGTGGGGGCCTGTTGGAGGCTGCCTCTGCACTGCTGGGGGGTGGGGGTGATGGGAGACATGTGTTGGTGATCAGTAGTGCAAGGTGACATGTGGGTTGGCTGGTGGGCATGGCCATGGTGGATGGGTTGCCTGTGGCACATTAGCAGGGGTGCAGGGTAGTACCCTGTGGTGTGGGCTGCCTGCAGGGGCCATGGAGGGTGTAGAGGGAACACCTGGGAGGACCCACATGGCCAAATCACGTGTAGCATTCCCCGGCACCACCGAAATACACGTACCCTACTGAAATTGCGTGTGAATCTTCCCGCGCACCTCGGAATACATGTACCCAGGCCAATCGCGTGTGGAACTTCCCGCGCACCCCTAAGTACACGTACCCAGGCCAATCGCGTGTGGAACTTCCCGCGCACCCCGAAGTACACCTACCCAGGCCAATCGCGCGTGGAACTTCCCGCGCACCCCGTAGTACATGTACCCAGGCTAATCGCGTGTGGAACTTCCCGCGCACCCCGAAGTACACGTACCCAGGCCAATCGCGTGTGGAACTTCCCGCGCACCCAGGAACACGTGCACACTCTATTTTTCACACAGCGGGTGTCCGTGTTTGTCGGTGCCCCTTTGCACCTCATTTGTCCTAGAGGGCCACTGTATGGCCCATTCATCATGGCTGTATATGGGTGCTTTTTGTTAGCGCACATTTTGGCGCACATTTTTTTCAGTCGCAGGGGCGCTACCGCCTGCTTTCTTGTGGCGTACTTGTTTGGCCCTGTGCGCGTCTTTGACCGTGCGCTGGTTTGCCGTATTCAATTCCATGAATACGGGTTGTAGGCGAGCGTGTGGGCGTTACGCGCACTTGCCTCCTGTACTTCCCCCGTGACGCCCATATTTTCACGCGTTGTTCCCCATTCCGAGTGTTACGCCCTGTGTTCCGCCTACTTTTGTGATGTGCGCCACGCTATGTGCGATTTCGCAGTGGCCGTGGCGCACGCTGTTGGATGACCTGTGCGCCGGGGTGCGCGGTGCACATTTTTAGCAAACATCCAATGTTTTTCTCGCGCACGGACTTCCATGAATCGATGTGCGCTGGTTTCCCTGCGATTTTCGCACTTCAACTGCGATTTTTGCACTTTTACTGCGATTCGCACATTTTGGCACCTCTGCGCGGGAATTTTCGGCGCACATTATTTCCATGAATCGACCCCTTATTCTCCTTCTCCTGCCTGGCTCACCGCGAGACAGGAAACATACAAGCATGTGCGATACTACACATCTCCCCTTCTTAACTTATTTTGGTAAAACAAACTTAATACCCAACATTATAACAGTCTTTCATAAGCTCAGTGTTCCCACACAAAGTCCTTCATACCACGAGGATCACGGATGACCCTTCCTCTTCTTGACATGCGCGAGATATCTGTTTTAAGCTTTGGCAAGGAAATTTCTGACAAGTTCTTCTTATTCACTACATCCCTCCAACATTCCTCAACATCACCAGGATCTTTACCACTAACTCCCTCACCAGAGTTTCCATGACCATTGTGTTTTGGCACATTCACCTTGGGAATTTTCCATACACATACTCTCTCCAGATTCCAGACTCTTCCATCCTCAACCCTCACTGCATGCTTAAACACCTCATCCACACCAACAGGCTTTGACCATTTGCACGGACCATTTCTTAAAACAGGTGGGAGTTTGATCCTTACCAGTCCTCCGACCCTCAATGGTGACCCCTTTACATTACTGCCTGTGGACTTATCATGGGCTCTCTTGTTCTTCAACTGCATTGTTCTAATGCTCTCACAGTCATTCTTTTCATCCAGGATGGCGTCAACTTGGTGTTGGCCTTCCGACCTCTACCCATTTCAAATGGTGACAGACCTGTTGTACAATGCGTTGTGAACCGGTGAGCGTTGATCTTCCGCCTGACAGCTTCTTCCCATCTCACCCCATTGGCCAAGCCCATCGCACAGCATCTTTGAGTACTCTATTGAAATGCCCAACCATCCCGTTGGTCTGCGGGTGATATATGGCACTCCTCTTGTGCACAATGGAATTTCCTGCGCAAAACTTTTGCATTTCTTTTGAGCGGAATTGGACCCCATTGTCCGTTAGTATACTTTTGGGCAAACCTTCCCTTCCACAAACTTCCCTTAGGAACTCAACCACCATTTTGGCAGTCATGCATGGTTTAATCATGACTTCAACCAACCTAGTCATAAGATCAATGATTACTAGACAATATTGTTGTTTACCCTCACTGTAAATCGGACTCAATATATCCATACCAAGGTCATTCCAAATGTTACTTGGGAGGTCTGTAACTACCACGGGGTATTTCTCATTCACACATCCTCTATAACTCTCTTTACAAAGGATACAGTCACATATAACTCTCTCGATCTGTAGATCGTATCCTGGCCACCAGAATTCGTCTCGTATTCTTCTCTTCGTCTTCATTATACCCTGGTGGCCCTCGTGGCCTAACGCAATGATCCTTTGGCGTAGACTTGCGGGTGGAACAATTCTGTCACTCCTCATAATTCTATTATTCTCCACTTTGAGTTCATTAGCAACTTTCCAATATTCTAACAGACCTTTTTCTTCATACTTGCCCTTGACTAATGGGTTTCCACTCAAAATGATGTGTCTCAAATTTGTGAACATGTTGTCTGATTCCTCTGCCTCTTCCCATTCCTTCTCCAATATAGACAAACCTTCAATATTCAGTACAACTTCAGGCTTCATATCTTCATCATCATCTATCTCAGAGACATTAGTAAGCCTTGAGAGGCAGTCGGCAGCATGTTTTCTTTTTCCTGGCACATATCTTACTACACGGTTATATTCTTGCAGGAGTATGATCTATCTTTTTATACGATTTGAGACATTATCCAAACCTTTGTTCATTATGACATGGACCAGTGGTTTGTGGTCCGTACGGAACTCCACTTCTGCACCCCAAATAAAGTTTCGAAATTCTTCTGTGGCCCATTTGATGGCGAGTGTCTATTTTCCAATAGCTGCATATGACTTTTCTGCCCCTTTTAACAGTCTAGATGCAAAAGCTATCAGTCTCTCCTTACCATCAATCTCCTGTGTGATAACTGCTCCAAGACCCACATTACTGGCATCTGTTGTGATAATAGTCTTCTCACCACTCTTGAAGTTCCTCAAAGATGGCGCTTTATTCAATTCATGTTTTATCCACACAAATTCCTCTTCACATTCTGTATCCCGCAAATGTTTTTCTCTTCAATAGTTCCCGTAGGGGAATGGTGTGCATGGCAAAATCACGCATGAATTTTGAGTAGTACTCGGCCATGCCAATGAATGTACGCACTTCCTCTTTAGATTTGGGTCTTGGCATATTCTCTATAGCATCTAATAGTTGTTTCTTTGGCCGTACTCCCTCAGCTGATATAGTATGTCCTAAATATTCAATTTCACAACAATCAATCTTGCATTTTTCTTTACTTAAGGTCATGCCAGCTTCATATAGCTTCCTGCACACATGTCGCAGTCTCTCATCATGTGTTCGCTAATCAACAGCATGTACCAATATGTCATCTTGGAAACAGGTGACGCCATGGTCTTCTTCAAATAGTTTATGCATGATCTTTTGAAAGACAGATGCAGCAAATATGAGTCCAAAAGGTAACCTCTTATATTGATACAATCCGTCCGGCGTAATTAACGCTGTCATGCACCTATATTTCTTATGCAATTTCACCTGATGGTACGCTGAGGTTAAATCAAGCATGGAAAAGTGTTTCAACGGTCCAATGGTGGAAACTATCTCTTGGATGTTAGGAAGCGGGTGTCTGTCAGGAATCACACATTTATTCAGCTCCGGCATGTCGACACATATTCTCAACTTCCCAGATTCTTCCTCAGGACAACCAAAGGAGACACCCATTCAATGACATCAATACTTTCTATGACACCCTGTTCCTCTAGGCTCTTTATCTCCTTCTTCACCTCTTCTCTCATAGAAAGGGGAATGTTGCGCAACTTCTGTGCCCCCGGAACACACTCAGGCTTCATTTTGATTTTATGTGAATAACCCCGCAAACATCTGATCTCATCCTTGAAAACACTTCTCATCACTTCTTCATTATTCTTTGCGTCTATTCCCATGTGTCTTTTTGTCTTACCATTTTCAACGTTCATTACCGACTCATCGGCACTGGCATCTAACTTTACTTTGAGTTTACTTTGATGGGTCCAACTTAACAAAGGGATTCTCCCCGCTCTCGTAATGTAGATTTTTCCATTTGCCTTTCTATCTTTAAACTTAAGAACGCCCCAAAACCATCCAATAATGTCTATCTTTATTCCACCATAGGCTCTGGGCCTAATGTCTGGCTCGTGTAAATATTCATGTCTTTCTTTGTCCCACATGTCTTGCGGTATCAGAGTGTATTTGGCACCGGAGTCAATCATCATGCGCATATTCACTCCATCTACACACACTGTAGCCTTAGGGTTCTCCATTTCTTCTTCATGTTCCTGATCAAATATAACAAAAACACACTCATCTTCATCATCATCGCTATGGTCATCACTGCCGATCCAATTCGTAGAGGTATTCTGTGCTCTACAACATCTGGCGTAATGGCCTTTGCCCTTGCATTTGCCACATATAATCTTCAAAGCCGGGCCCTCAGGACTATCCTCCCAATGATCTGTACTGTCACATCTAAAACATTTGACAGCATTCCTCCTTCTCGGACTGCCCCTTTGTTTGCGTGGACTCGCATGCGTCCTGGATACACCTTTCCCTCTTCTGTCTTCATTCCATGATGATTTGCGAGTTTTCTCCAATTTGTTCTTGCCGCCGGTTACGTCCATCACTTGGGCTATAGATTCATTACTTTTGTTTGCATTTATAGTGATATTGCTCTTTGGGACGTCATGTTTAACCTCAACAGACTGTATTCTGTTCTCTAGTTCTTGAACACATTTTTCAGTATGCTCGACTTCTTTGGCTATTTGCAAGACTGTATCAAAGGGTGGATCATCTTCAGCCCACAGCTTTTCTCTCACCTTGCTGCTCCTACATTCTAACATGAACTGGTCACGTAGCCTCTCGTCCAATTGTGCATTGAATTTACAGGTTCTGGCCAATTTCCTCAAATTAGCTCAACGCTTTTGCCTTCTTCTTGAACTCTTTTCCCAAATTTGTAACGTTCAAGGATAGTGCTCAATTTTTTTCATAGTGTTTGCTCATCTTTCTCACTGAACATTCATATTCATTCAAATCTGCGCTTTCTTCAGGAGACAGTTCAGGTGAGTCTTCACATTTTTCTTGCCCAGCTGGGCCTAGACAGTGCAACAAAAGTGATCTCCTTTTCTCCACACTACAATTCTGACCGCACACCACCCCTGAGTAGTGTTCAAAGGCCTTAATCCACCTCTTCCATGGAATTGAAGGTTCCCCCACATCCGATAGAAAGTGCATGGGGGGTGCAATACCACTGAAGACCATAGTGGACAAATTCCGTTGGATCTACTCTCTAATATATATCCAAATTGCAAATGGAATACAGCAAGTCCGGTGCCCTTATCACTATTTAATCAAGTCCATTACTGAATACCACTGCACCTGCACAACTACCTGTTTTCTTCAGTGTGGCATGCACAACATAGCATCAGAATTTCATGTCAAAATGTGCGTCTAAATGAACACACCCTTTTTTGATTGTAGTATGCTGTATGCTCAGTTCATAAAGATCTGCTGCCCTAACATGTGTATTACAGCAGACGCATCTTTAGTGCTCCTTTATACCGTGTATTACGGTGCACTGAAATCAGATGAGAAAGGCTGGCTGGCTGGCTTTGATAGGGGCAGAGCTAATGTCCGGAAAGCAAATCAATAGAAACGGCGGCTAGACTTACTTGTGCTTGAACAGTAGGCTCAATAAACAGACCATCTGGCGGCCGCTGCTACGTTCATACGAACAGAGCGGCCAGCGGTCTGCAGGAAGGCTGCAAGCCTGTCGGCTGACGATCCGATGCGGTCGCTACCACGCTCGTGGGAGCGGAGCGGCGGGCGCCTCCGAGGAAAACGGCTCTCGGAAGGCAGTGATTCCGGATGCGCAAATTCACAGGAAGGAGGCGGTGGAGCCCGAATCCTCGTCGCCACTTGTAGCGTTACGGATATCACGACGATGCGAAGGAGGTAAGTAAAGCTGACTTTATTAAGTATAAACATATAAAGGGGAAATAGCCAGCACGCTGTATTGGACCCCACCAGCTGGCAGACATTGGCGTTGGTATTTGAAAGGCTCGCTCTGCTCGCTCACAGGCACGCGTCTTCTGAGTTCCATAAGACACTCACCTGCATTCTCCTTCTCATGCCTGGCTCACCGCGAGACAGGAAACATACAAGCATGTGCGATACTACATTACGACTGAACATTTCTAGCTGCATCGCATGCATCATGACGCCTTTTCCTTCACGATCCAAACACACATATTCGTATTGACAGGTTAGTTTCTTGAGACGCCATCTGTGTTTTGTGTTTTGCATTGCGGCATCTAAATAGCACTTTTCTCAGCATCGCAACCTGCACACATGGACTTCTTACCAGTCTTACGATGTTCTATATATTTGCAGATCGCATTTACAGGGTAATTCATAGAATTCAGCGCACAAGTAGCGCACGCGGCTGGCGCACAGCGTGCGCGTGCGATAGTCTGCGCCAGCCGCGTGCGCCAAAACCGAATCCGGCGCACAGCGTATTCATGGATTTTAGCTTCCCCAGGCAGCCGTGGCGCACAGTGGCGCAGCGACTCGCTGCAGCGCCAGTTACGCCCCCAGGAACGCCCCTTGCGCTGGGAAATCTCATAAAAATCACAAACCAGCGCAAGGGGCTACGCTAACCCTGGACCATCACGGCAAGCGGCCCATGCGATTTTCTAGGGTGCGCGGGAAGTGTCACACGTCAAATCCCAGGCTACGTCCATTTCAGGGGTGCGCGGGAAGTTTCACACGCGAAAAGCCAGGGTACGTCCATTACAGGGGTTCGCGGGAAGTTTCACACGCGAAAAGCTAGGCTACGGGAATTCCAGGGGTGCGCGGGAAGTCCCACACGCGAAAAGCCATGGTACGTCCATTACAGGGGTGCGCGGGAAGTTTCACACGCGAAAAGCTAGGCTACGGGAATTGCAGGGGTGCGCGGGAAGTCCCACACGCGAAAAGCCAGGGTACGTCCATTACAGGGGTGCGCGGGAAGTTTCACACGCAAAAAGCTAGGCTATGGGAATTGCAGGGGTGCGCGGGAAGTCCCACACGCGAAAAGCCAGGCTACGTCCATTACAGGGGTGCGCGGGAAGTTTCACACGCGAAAAGCTAGGCTACGGGAATACCAGGGGTGCGCGGGAAGTCCCACACGCGAAAAGCCAGGCTACGTCCATTACAGGGGTGCGCGGGAAGTTTCACACGCGAAAAGCTAGGCTACGGGAATTGCAGGGGTGCGCGGGAAGTCCCACACGCGAAAAGCCAGGGTACGTCCATTACAGGGGTGCGCGGGAAGTTTCACACGCGAAAAGCTAGGCTACGTCCATTTCAGGGGGGCGTGGATATTTGAACACGCTACTCCGATCGTTGGGTCTTCACAGGTCTTCCCTGTACAGCCTCCACATCCCCTGCATGCAGTCCACACCACAGGTGATTACCCTGCACACCTGCTCATGACTCCCACCCCCCAGCAGTCATGGGGCACCTGCCAGCAGGCCCCCACTCATGTCCCACTCATGCCTCCCACCACCCCCACACCCCAGCACTGTGGGGCACCTGCCAGCAGGCCCCCACTTATGTCCCACTCATGCCTCCCACCACACCCACCCCCCAGCACTGTGGGGCACCTGCCAGCAGGCCCCCACATATGTCCCACTCATGCCTCCCACCACACCCACCCCCCAGCACTGTGGGGCACCTGCCAGCAGGCCCCCACTTATGTCCCACTCATGCCTCCCACCACACCCACCCCCCAGCACTGTGGGGCACCTGCCAGCAGGCCCCCACTCATGTCCCACTCATGCCTCCCACCACACCCACCCCCCAGCACTGTGGGGCACCTGCCAGCAGGCCCCCACTTATGTCCCACTCATGCCTCCCACCCCCCCCACCCCCCAGCACTGTGGGGCACCTGCCAGCAGGCCCCCACTTATGTCCCACTCATGCCTCCCACCACACCCACCCCCCAGCACTGTGGGGCACCTGCCAGCAGGCCCCCACATATGTCCCACTCATGCCTCCCACCACACCCACCCCCCAGCACTGTGGGGCACCTGCCAGCAGGCCCCCACTTATGTCCCACTCATGCCTCCCACCACACCCACCCCCCAGCACTGTGGGGCACCTGCCAGCAGGCCCCCACTCATGTCCCACTCATGCCTCCCACCACACCCACCCCCCAGCACTGTGGGGCACCTGCCAGCAGGCCCCCACTTATGTCCCACTCATGCCTCCCACCACACCCACCCCCCAGCAGTCATGGGGCACCCTCCACCAGGCCCCCACCCATGTCCCACACATGCCTCCCACCACCCCCACCCCCCAGCACTGTGGGGCACCTGCCAGCAGGCCCCCACTTATGTCCCACTCATGCCTCCCACCACACCCACCCCCCAGCACTGTGGGGCACCTGCCAGCAGGCCCCCACTTATGTCCCACTCATGCCTCCCACCACACCCACCCCCCAGCACTGTGGGGCACCTGTCAGCAGGCCCCCACTTATGTCCCACTCATGCCTCCCACCACACCCACCCCCCAGCACTGTGGGGCACCTGCCAGCAGGCCCCCACCCATGTCCCACTCATGCCTCCCACCACACCCACCCCCCAGCAGTCATGGGGCACCCTCCACCAGGCCCCCACTTATGTCCCACTCATGCCTCCCACCACACCCACCCCCCAGCACTGTGGGGCACCTGCCAGCAGGCCCCCACTTATGTCCCACTCATGCCTCCCACCACACCCACCCCCCAGCACTGTGGGGCACCTGCCAGCAGGCCCCCACTCATGTCCCACTCATGCCTCCCACCACACCCACCCCCCAGCACTGTGGGGCACCTGCCAGCAGGCCCCCACTCATGTCCCACTCATGCCTCCCACCACACCCACCCCCCAGCAGTCATGGGGCACCCTCCACCAGGCCCCCACCCATGTCCCACTCATGCCTCCACCACCCCCACCCCCCAGCACTGTGGGGCACCTGCCAGCAGGCCCCCACTTATGTCCCACTCATGCCTCCCACCACACCCACCCCCCAGCACTGTGGGGCACCCTCCACCAGGCCCACACAGATGTTCCCCTACCAATAGGAAATCACAATACAGATCCCAGGATCCCATGGGCAACCACATCCCACCCCATGTCACCCCAGTCCATACACACATCCAAGGTACACATCCATTCAAAAATCAAATACCCATTACATGATACATAACCAATGAGCAGTATGCGCATGAGTCCAAGTCCGTCAGACTCACACAATGGCAACACATGACTGTGAAAACCCAGATTGTGACAGTCAACAAACCAATGAGAGAAGTCCACACAATAGAATCAAAAGAACAATGTATTAAAATGTAAGAAGGAAAAAAAAAGAAACACCTACATGAATACACAAAGTAACAGGAAAAAAAAAAAAAATTCTAATGAAAGGTGAAATCCAAAAGAACGGGTGCAAAGTCAATCAAAATGGAAATCAAAAACAAATACATTGCCCCATGGTCCAAATAATAAAATCGAAAACATCCACAAACTATGTACAAAGATGATTGTCCGGGTCCAATATCCCTAAAAACCATAAAATGAAACCTACCCAAAACCTAACTAATGTGAACTATATACAAAAAACGTGGGCCATTGTCCAATCAACCCAAATAATAAATAAAAATAAAGGAAACCTACTATCTACATAACTATATACAAAGGCGGCGGGCCAGTCCTGCGGCTCACTGAGAGATGTTATGGGCCAGGGCATCATCGAACTCCCTTTCTATCTCCCCGAGGCGTTCCTCCTCAATGGCCCCGAGGGCCCGCAGGGCTGACGCAGTGTCCACCTCCAAGCCCCTGCGGATCTCCTCGAGGCACTCGGCACGCCTCAGGGCCCTCTGCATGGAGTCCACTGCCCTGACCATAGCGAGCCGCCCCTCTTCTGCCCGCCGCCTCTCCGCATCTATTGCGTGGCCTAACCGCTGCCACACGGAAGACACATTCTGTCCAGGGTCCTCCTGCCCTCCAGCCGATGGCTGCCCCTCCGATGTTGATGGCCCCGAGCCATGACGCCTCCCACGTCGCTGCCGCTGCCTCTGCAGCCACTGCCTCTGCCAGCACGACGGCATCCAGGCTGATGGTATCCACCGACGCCGTCGTGCACGTGCCCTGCCTGATGATGCCGGCACATCCTCCACCTGCAGGGGTCCAGTTGCCATGGTGTCCACACCAGCTGGACCACCGAATCCCGACTGTGGCAGGGATGGGATCCCCACTGAGCCGGCTGCATTGGTCGGGGCAGGTCCACAGGGGGCCCTGGTGTCAACTGGGCCGGAAGACGGCAAGGAGAACGACCGGCGCATACTTTCCACAGAGGAGGAGATGCCCGACACATTGGCCATCACCTGCAGAAAACCCGCGCCAATGGCAGATCCCAACTGGGCCACGTCGGCACGGTGCTCTTCGTGATGATGTGCGTGCTCCTCCCGGGAAGCACGCACGTCATCACGAATGACCCCCGTGCGCAACGCGACCCCAATCAGGACCTTTTCCATGCGCCCACGGGTCCCCTTGTCCGCAGGTGGAGGGGAGTCAGATGACATAGACACCCCCTCCACCTGCGGACGGGCCTGGGACGGGGCATCCATGCTGGTGCATGGTGGTGCACTCACAGGGTCAGGGACAGCGACATGCACAGGCACCTCCACGGCGACCTGTGCTGCCTCCTGCCCCTGGCCCTGGACTGCACCACTTGCACCAGCAGGGATGCCCCCACCAGGCCTCAGGTGTGCCTCAGTCTCGGCCGCCTCCTCCTTTGTAGAAACCACCAACCTGGATGGCTCCTTGCCCTCTTCCGCTGTAGCTGGCCCCTGTGGGGGCTCACCCACCCCTTCCGCCGCAGCCGTGGGGGCATCCCCGCCGTCTACCTCCACAGCGCCGTCTCCGCCCTCTCCATCACTAGCCGCTGCATAGAGGGAGACATAGAACACAAGCATCAGGGCACTGTACAATGGTCCCCTACACAGGAAGCAATATCAGATGACTGGCAATGGTAAAGTACACTTCTATCATGTCCCTCCACAACACATGGGTCAGGCAATACACACACGCAACACCCATGGTCCATGGCATGCACATCAACATACATGTCCACTGCACTCTTCTAAAGTACGATGTCATGGAACACACATGCATCATTGGTCATGCAAATCACACGCACACACTTCACCTCTGTCACATCCATGTGGCCTCGTACATCACAAACACAGTGGATACAAGGATGATTAGGCAGCATCAGTGAATCTGTACAGTGTCACAGACATGTGTCATGCATCCATGCCTTTCAAAAGTCACAGACATGCAGGTCAAGCACACCGACCTCGACACCATACATGTACCTGGCATCAGCATCCATCCCTCACCCACACTCATGTCCACGAACATACACTTGCATGCTCACATGTGTCCAATCTGCATAGGCCTCCTCAGGTTGCATAGCAACACATACAACAACCATGTGATCCACAAATTACTGGTCACACATGCATCGCCATGACAACACTGCACACATACATGCCTACAAGGCCCATTCCACACATACAGCATCACACAACCAGCACACTGCAACATGCACTGTCTCACACAGCAATGCCTGCACACTTACCGCTCAACTCCAGACGGGTCTCCCTCTCAAGGACCTGGGAGTGGAGCGCTGGGTGTATGCGTGCCAGGACCCTCATTTGGATCAAACTCATGTGGCCCCGGCCCCCCTCCACGAGGCGCCGGGCCTTTGAGAGGGTCCTGGACCTGCAGTCCTCCCAACGCTTCCTGACATGTCGGTTGTCGCGGACTGCCACCCCCTCCGCGTTGATGGCAGTCACGATGTCGTCCCAGATCCGAGTCCGTCCTTCATAGTTGGCGCGGCTACTTCCGAAGAGGGCATCATACTGCCCCAGGACTCGCTCCACCAGGACCCCAACCTCGGTGACACTGAAGCTGGGGCCCCTCTGCCTCTCTGGCAGGGGGTTGCCAGTGGTGCCAGATGTTTCAGTGCCCGACATGGCAACCCCAGAGGCAGGAGTGGGTGGGCAACTTGGTCCTGGGGCTGGGCTGTGGAGTGGTGTTCTTCCAGTCGGGAGTCTTCAGTTCCAGCAGGGGTGGACACAGCAACTGTACGCCTGCAGATGGCTGATGTGCAGGCACCAAATGGCAGGGCACGGTGGCAGCAGGCAGGCAGGCAGGCAGGCAGCAGCAGATGGCACGTGGGAGGCTGCTCGGGGCACTGGGGGGCAGTAACTCGGCCTTCTGGGCAGGAGCGTGGTCTTCCGTGTGTGAACGCGTGGCCAGCTTGATACGGAGTGAATTGGCACGTGAAAATCATGCACGTCTGCGTGGAATCCGAGGAAAGGCCCTCAGCGCGTAAGCACGTCAGCACGCGTACGCGATTTCATTGGTCCAAAGGGCCAGGCGCGTAAGCGCGCCTATGACGCACGGGTGTTTCCCAACCCACGTGAAAAATAAACACGTGCCGCGCGAGCGCGTCAGCACGCGTACCCGATTTCATTGGTCCAAAGGGCCAGGCGCGTAAGCGCGCCTATGACGCACGGGTGTTTCCCAACCCACGTGAAAAATAAACACGTGCCGCGCGAGCGCGTCAGCACGCGTACCCGATTTCATTGGTCCAAAGGGCCAGGCGCGTAAGCCCGCCTATGACGCACGGGTGTTTCCCAACACGCGTGATTGGTCCAAAGGGCCAGGCGCGTAAGCGCGTCTATAACGCACGGCCGTTTCCCAACACGCGTGAAAGAAACACAAGCCAGTGTCAATGCGTGTGATTGGAGGCTGGCCCTTCAGCGCCTACACGCGGAAGTGACGCAGGACCTGTGGGCCTGCATAAAAGGTACATGTAGAACGCCATTTCCTTGTACGTGCTTTTCGTGGAGAGCGAGTTGGTGTATTCTGTACTTCTTGTCAGTTGACACGCGATTTACTTCACGGCGTTCAAAGGTCGTACTCCCTGTTACCTCTGACAGCTTTTTCTCTTTTGCTCTTTTTCCTGGGCCTGTTTCCTCACACAGCGTTCCCTTCTACTGTTGTCCTGTCTCCTCAGACAGCGTCCCATTCTTCTTTTGGCGGGGGTGTTGCCAACGCGCACACGCGCGTCTTTTTGACGCATTTCTCCCTGGCAGACGGTGAGTTGCGCACGCATCTATCATCTGTGCTTGCCCCGTGTGTCACGTACCTCTTCAGAGGTCAATCTAGGCTGCGTGTGACACGCATACGTTCATTACTGTGTTACTGGATGCCACAGCGTAGTGCAGGGTTTTTCATACGCACACGTGGTCTAGGAGGGGTATCGTGCACGTTCCTTAACTTTTTTTGGGTGCCTGTGCGTTGCGTGACCCGTCATCTTTCCCCAGGGGTGTCATATAGCCTTGCCACTGCACTAGGGTACGAATACCATCTGGTACCCAACCCCTTTGACACCCAATTGCCCAGGACAATTGTGCACACCCACTCCCATACGCACAATAACATCAGTGCCATGGTTGGGAGGCGTGCAAGCCGTAAGGGTGGCAAAGGTGGCCGAGCCACACGTGGTGGCCGTGGAGGATCCACTAGGGGACGTGGTTGTGACTTGCAGGGTGCCCCTGTCCCCCCCAGTCTGGAGGACCAGTCAGGGACACCCATGCCCCCCCTCCCCCCCCCCCAGGTTGAGGGTCATGTGGCTGATACCAACCCTGATCAGCCCTTGTTGGACCAGCCCATTGTGGCACCAGACCTGTCCGAGGGTGACTCCATCGCTGACATCCAGGTCAGCAGGTCCACTGCACGTGCACCGGTGCACATTGGTGTCATCAGGACACGCGCATCTATGCCAGATAGGTCATCTGCTGCCCCCTGTGGCCAGGGTGTGGCTCCATCCACCCCACCTCTCATACACCCTGCCAAGACTGTGTCGGTCCTAGTTCATGCACCTCAGATCAGGCCTGACCCTATCCCTCTACCCCCAATGCCTGCACCTACTCCCATGCTGAGTGTGCAATCCCACACACCCAGTACTGAGTCCACCACGGCTCCTGCCCCTAGTGTCCACAGCGGCGTAGGACACTCTGGATCCCCACCCCCTTCCAAGCGGAAGAGGAAGAGTGCACGTCCGGCACAGGCTGATGCCCCAGGCACGGCTGCACAGTCCGGCCCATCAAGGAAGCCCAGCTTCACAGACGCCGAACTGAATGCACTTGTTCAGTATGTGTCAGACCATGATAGGGAAATGGTCATCGTTGCAGGGTCCAAGACCACACATGCCAGACGCCAGGCACACTGGCAGACCATTGCTGACAAAATAAGTGCCCTTGGAGTAGTGAGGCGCACAGCTAGTGATTGCCAGAAGCGCTGGAATGACCTTAAGCGCAGGGCAAAGGATAAGCTGGCCTCAAGTCATGCCGCAACCTTGGTGACTGGAGGTGGGTCCCCAGCACAGGAAATAGAACTCACACCACACAAGTCCGTAGCTGGATCCTACGTCATCGAGGGACAACTCCCAGGTGTGGGAGATCTCCCTGATTACGAGGCATCATCCGGTGAGTGCACATGCATGTGTGTTATATCAATGTGCATGGTGTGTGTGCGAAGCCTTCATGTTGGGTGCCTGTCAAGGGGGTGTGTGGCAGAGTTGATAGTGTCACCCATGTGCCTCATCCAGTATGTTCAGTGCAACACCATGTGCCCACACCACTATCCCTACTGCCAACAGTGCACATATGGCCCTACACCATGGAAGTTCCCCTTGAATTGTCATTTTGTCACGACATTGTTGCTCATTCTCCCCTGTCTATTCATCTTATGTCTTACATACCATTCCTACACTTTCCCCCAGCCATTCAAGTTCCATCGTCACATGCCTGACATGCAATGATACCACATGCTAATGCGTCCTCTGTATATACATGGCACTCAACATGCTGTCATACTCTGGATTTTGCCTTGACACCCACCTCCTACCTGTGTGCTCTTGTTCCGTCTGGTTTCAAGCCCCATTCCCTCACACTCCATGCTGCTCTTCATGGTCTATCTTCCCTGACTTCTACTGTTCAGACCATCGTGCCCTACTCACGACACCTGCTTGCAAACAGTCAAATGAGGGCACCCTGCCCTCCAATGCGACCCACCCTATTGCTGACAAGTACATCTGAGCCTACTCAAGGTTAACTCTCACTGACATCTGCTCATACATGCCTTTGCCTGTCCCATGGACCCTTCACATGGTCCCAGTCCTCTCTCCTTGCTCCTCTTCCACCATCAATGGTGTGACCCGTTGGGGTGTACTCTTGGCCTCCTTCCAATCCTCAGAGGCCACAATTGATGAGTATGGTAATGGGAGCATCTCAGTCCAAGGACCTCAGGCCAACCTTATTCTCCTTGACAAATGCTACCCACATCTCATCAACTTCCTTTCCTCTCCTGCTGTCCCCCCTCCTCTCTCCTCATCTATCCTGCACTGCCTCCCTGCACCCTCCCATGATCCTTCTCCGCCTCCCACTCCAACTCCTACACAAGCTGCACCTCTGATCTGTAGCACTCCCCGTAAGTCCTACAAGGCTGTCAACCTCCTCCACATTTACACTCCTTACTCTGCCGCTGCATCAGGCATTCCTCCAATATATGTCACTTACATGAGGTAATGCACCTTGACATCCTTGGTCTCATGGAAACATGTCTGACGGCCAGCTCTGTCTGCATCTTTGACACACTCCTACCTGACGTTCAGGAGATCCTCTCCTTGGCCCGGCACTACTGTGCAGGGGGGGGTGTGCCCTTGCCTTCCCTGAGGGTATTCCTGCCACTGTCACTCCTACGTAGACCTACTCCCCTCTGGAATGGCTTGTGTGACGTCTCTCTCCATCTCACCTCGACATTCACAAACTGTGCGTACTGTGTATCGGAAAAATTGTCAAATGTACTACTTCCTTTCTGAGTGGCCTCACCTCTCCTCCTCACTCATGTCCCCAGACACTGAAATCCTCTTCCTTGGTGATGTACGCATCCACCTGCATGCTTGTTGTCCCCCCACGTGACTTTTCCGTGACCTCAGCAACTCCCTATCACCCTCTAAACTACCGTCTGTCCCTACTCATTCTGCAGGGCACACTCTTGATGCTCTGATCTCATCTGACCTTCCCCTCTCCATCCCTCTCTGCACTCCTCTCTCCTGGAGTGATCACTTTCTCCTCTCCTCCCACCTCACCCTCACCACCCCACAGGCAAAGCCACCCTCACCACTGTCACACACCTTCTTGGTATTCCAACCCATGAAGTGTGTGTCAGTCGAGGCTTATGCTGCCAAAATCTCCCCCCCATCCAGCTCCCCCTTAGGCTCACTCCCAACCTGACAGGGCCCACTCCATGCTCCACTCTATGTCAGGTACACTGGATGTCTTTGCCACGGTCATGACAATCCGCCTGAAGCCCCATGCCAATGCTGACTCCTGGCATGACTCGCATCTTGTGAACCCAAAACACAGGTGCCGGGTGGCAGAGAGGAAATGGCCTGCATCATGCTCATCCTCTGGCAAACTGGCCTGCCACCTGCTCCAAAGGCAATAGCGTCTCACCCTTCTCACCAAGATGAGAGCCCCAATCCAAGGGCACATATCTGCGGCATCTGACAACTCTGCAGGACACATTGAAATCTGCAAGGACCTTGCCAAGCCAGATGCAGTGTGTACCTCCCCTGTCCCCTCCGAGCCCACAGCACTGCATGACTGTCTCTGTACCCCTATAGGCCACCCCCCCAGCACTTGTCTGCGCCTACCACCATCTGCCCTCGACGTTAAGTCCTACTTACCTTGTACAGCACTACCAGCCGCAACTTCCCCTTGCACTTCATTGTGCCACCCACCTCTGCACTTGCGTTACATGAATGACACCAGCACCAGTAGGATTGTTGAATGGCATCCCCTTCTGCCCCACCACCCCTCAGTGCTCCGCTGTTCCTTCATACATTTCTGTACAGGTGCTTCACGAATGCTATATGAATCCATTACAGGTGATGGGGAGGTGGAATCTCATTGTTTACTGCATTTTGTTAATGTTGACAAGGCACTGTGCATCGTGGCCAATTGGGACTAGCAGATCCATGTCCAACATGTTAACTTCTTGATGTGATGAAGCAATGTCAGGACCAGAGTGGCCAAAATCCAAAATAGTTGCCCTCCTCTCCCTCTTCACTTGGTGGCTATGTCACATGCCATGTGTGTGATGGCATGTGCATTTGACATGGCAATCACCGGCCAATGTGTGATGCCAGTGCTAGGCAGCATGGGGAGCAGGCGTTGCTCTCCATTCTCTGTGTCATCATTGTGTGCCCTGAGCCTCCCCTCCAGACCCAGTGATGGTGAATGCATAGGAGGTTTCCCAGTCATGTGGGACATGTGTCATTGAACTACTGGCTCTGTTGTTCATCAGCCCTTGTTGTATGCCATGGTGCTAATTGTCATCCGCGGCCAGGCCGATTGGCGGTTGCTTCCGCATTGGAGGCTCCGGCGCAGACTGTAATCCCAGCACGTTGCTTTCGCTTACGTGCAGCCGCGGTCTAGTGCTGCGGCAACATGGCGGTTGCTTCCGCGTTGGAGGCTCCGGCGCAGCCTGTATTCCCAGCACGTTGCTTTCGCTTACGTGCAGCCGCGGTCTAGTGCTGCGGCAACATGGCGGTCGCTGGGAGGTATTTCAGCCTCTTTCTGCCAGCGATCGCGGCGTTGCAACCCCCTTCAGTGTGTTGTTTTCCTGCTTTGGGCGTAAACGCTAGTTTTCTCTTTCCGCGGCTTTGTCCGTACCTTTGTCTCGCCTCGGCTAGCTACGAGCGGGGCGTCTCTCCGTCTCCCTCTCTCTCCTTACTTTCGTGGGTACCTCTCTGCACCAGCGGCTCTCTCTTTCTCTCTCTCGCCGCCGGTTCGTCTCTCTCTCTCTGTTTCTTTCGTGGAATGCAAATCCTGCCTTTTCCGCCACTTCAGCTGTAAGCCGCCATCTACCTCCCCCGTTCCTCGGCTCCTGGATTCCGGCTCCCCTGCTGCTACTGGATTCTACATTCCATCAATCATCCTTAAGGACTCCGTACTGGCATCATCCCTTCCAAGGGTTTTTCCCTTGTCGCCTGCTACGGGAGAGGAGTCCCAGGACTGCTTGTTCCAAGCATTCACTGTGGCTTCCTCTCGTGGTAGACAAGCTTCGTCAACCACAAAAAGAGACTTCTGCTCCCGTCGGCATCTCAACACCAAAGAGTTGGAGGGTTACCAATCAGGTGAGGAGAGTGGGGAGGAGAGGGAGATAAAACTGGACAGTAATGCCTGTTTCCATTTCTCTCTTTCATGTCTTTGCAGGGGACGACGCACTTGTTGATGCTGGGGATGTGGTGGTGGAGCCGTCCCAGGAGGGCAACCCGGGCCGACCTTCCACAAGTGAGGGACGTGGTGTGTTTGTGGGTGAAAACCCACAAGTGCTGCAGGTCGTGCTGTCGAGGGGTGTCTCTGGGGGTTCCTCCCCCGAGCAGTATTCAGGTGTAGACTCAGAGGATGACACCTATGTGCAGTCGCAGGTGAGTGTTCTTGGGAGAGAATCTCCTCTGTCCGACCCACCTGCAGCCGGGTTATTGCCCTCAATGGGGATGTCAGTGTCGGCAGCTCAGCCTCCGGTGGTTACGGATGCAGGGCCACACCACACAATCTCTGATCCTGTTCCTGGGGCTGCAGATCAGAGAGGGAATGCAGTCCTGCAGCCTGAGGCTTTGCCGGCACAGCAAGGCGCAGTCCGCCTTGCCCCAGGCAGGTGTGGTGCCCGCCAACGTGGTGGCCGTATGCCACCTGGCAATACCGCTTGGGAGCAATCCATCTACGGTATGGCCACCCAACAGGCAGCATCATCCGAGATGATTGCACAGGCCATGGATAGGGTGGCCACTTCCATTGTCCCCCCAGAAAGGCTGATGGAGCGACTGGAGCAGGCTACAGAGTCCATCTGCCAGGCACACAGGGAGGACATGTTGGCGTCCAACATGGACAGGCGGGCAGGACTGGCGACTCTGCGGGAATCACTTTCCATGGAGTCCCAGCGCCACAGGGAAGGCCTGAGGGAAGAATTCCATCACCTCAGGTCGACCCTGTCAGAGCTTGAGGCTTCATCCCATAGAAGGACAGAGGAGCAGCTGGAGCGTCTGACACGGACGCTCTCGGCCGAGATGCAGGCAACTCGTGCGGAGGTCAGGTCATCCCGGAAGTTACTGCATGGGGACCTCCGCATGATCATAATCCAGAACCAGACCTTCCAGACCCGCCTGCTTGCAGCCATGGAGGAGCAAACTCGGGCTTTGCGTGGGCTGCCTCCCATTGTCACACCATCTTCTGAGGCAGCTCCCCCACCTCCTGAGTCAGCTGCAGGGTCTGGCCAGAGCGATAGCGACTCATCTCCCACAACAGAGTAGCCGTGTGGGCCACGAGCCTATGGGGTGTTTTTACTTCCCATGATCCACACAGGTGGATTGTGGCGTGCATCCTGTCCTCGGACCTCATAGGTGGCCCCCCCCTCCCCGCCGGCCCTTTCATGGCCATTTTTTCTTATCATATTTTTATTTTTCAAGTGTGTTGCCTTGTGTGGGTACCTGGGCATACACTGTATTGTGGCTGGGCACATGCAGGCTTGTCCTGAGTTTGGTTTCGATGCTTGGGTATCTGGCATCCACACCCCTCCTGCTTCCGTTTCCATGGGCTTGCAAAGGGTGTGCCCAAGTGACAGCAAATTACACGGTGACATTGGACTTCCATGAGCTGTTGGGCAGTCCATAGTCAATACTGTGTAGACATTCATGGTGTACATTGTTGTTGCACCTAACTATGCATGATGGTTTGATATGTGCCTCAACTTACATATGTTACTCATGTTTTGCAGGTATTTCACTCAGTTCTTCACACGGGCATACTCTCTGGAGTCAGACTACATGTCGGTAGATGTGCAGTGACACTTTTGCGTGGCGCCATCACTGTACATCTGGACGGTGAGGACATACCAGCACAATCAGGTATTGAGACTACCATTGATTACATGCATTGTGTCTTGTTTTGGTGGGCTTCAGGGTGGGTTGGTGTGTAATTTGATTGAAATGACTCTTACACAGGTGTGTAGTAGTGCCTCCATCACGGTTAGCTGTTCAAGTGCGGCTATGTTCCATTTGGGGCACTGCTATTTGTGACACCGGTGTCATGTTGTGAGGGTCAGTTTGTTTGCTCTCACATACCATGACATGGTGTCCTCTGTGGCGGGACTGTGAAGGGATTGGGTGACATGGCAATGTTGTAATGTAGCAATTCGCCTGTGCCAATGCATTTTTGATGAATGGAGTTGTGTCTTTTCATAGTTATGCATTGCTGGTGTATGTGTAGGTAGGGGTGCACACATAGTGACACTTCCATGTTAACAATCTCAGGCTGATGTGTTTCTGACAGTTTATTGCCAAGAAATTTTGTGACATTGTCAGGTAGTGTCATCATTGATCGTCAGATGGTATGTGCCAGAGCAGTGTGCACTAGCCAGCACTGTGATTCCTAGGTGAAGAAGTTGGCCACCAGTTGCGTACGGGCTGCCTCCCCCCGTGCCCTTTCCCCTCCCATGCGCAGCGGCCGTGCATGTGGTTGTGGATGTGGGGGCACCACCATGTCCACGGGCAGGCCCCGGCGTGTTGCAACGTTGTGCAGGACACATGCTGCCACTATGATCCTGCACACTAGTGGGGGAGCATATAACAGCTGCCCGCCAGAACGGTCAAGGGAGCGAAAGCGTGACTTCAGCACTCCGAATGTGCGCTCCACTATGCCCCGTGTTGCAATGTGGGCTGTGTTGTACCTTACCTCGGGTGGCGGGGTGGGGTTCCGGATTGGGGTCATCATGTGGTGGCTGATAGGGTAGGCACTGTCCCCTGCGGAGGTGGTGATGGGTATCATTAGTGGTGTTGTGACATGACCCTGTATCTGACATGCATGCATGTGCAGTGGCATTCATGCTCACCAAGCAGCCATGTATCTCCATGCCGGCCAGCCTCTAGGTCCCGGCTTAGGGTAGACATTCTGTAGATGAAGCTGTCGTGTGTGGACCCGGGATAGTTGGCATATACTGATGTGATGATTCCCTTGGCATTGCATACAACTTGCACGTTGATGGAATGCCAGTGCTTGCGGTTTCTATAGATGTGCTCTGTTGCCCTGGGGGGACGTAGAGCCACATGGGTGCAGTCAATTGCACCAAGCACTTTGGGGAATTGCGCCACACCATAGAATTCCTGGATGCACGCCCGCCTTTCTGCAGGAGTCCTGGGGAGATATATGTGCCTGCGGACTGATGGCCGTGCAGTGATGATGTTCAAGACCTGGTGTAGACAGCGTGACTGCGTGGCCTGTGACACACCACCCACTATGGCACTTGTCCGCTGAAAAGATCCAGTGCCCAAGAAGTGCAGTACATTCAGGACCTTCTGCAGGGGGCTGAGTGCTTGGGAGCACAGGGTGGGTGATGTGAGGTCATCCTCCCACTCACTGACCAGGTCCAGTATGATGTGTGCTGGAAACCTGTACCTCCCATACACCTGGTCATCAGGCATCCCGAATAGGCTGGTTCTGGGTGAGAAAATTCTGGCCCTGACTCTCCTCCTCCTCCTCCTTTGGTAACCCACAGCCACTGCTGCTAGGAACGGTATGTTCATCTTTGCACTGAGCTTGTAGGATGTTTTCACGTGAATATTTAGACGTGCCGGGTCACGTACGCCTGCTTCCTGCATTGCCTGTTGTAATTTTGCACGTGTCGTGGCCGAGCGTGTGTGACTACATGCTCGAGGTTTACCAGGTTAAATGTACGTTATTAATATTGTAATTGTATTCAGATGTAAATGGTAACCGGGCGTTTTTCACGCGCGCAGTTGAATATGCGATTACTCGCTGTGTGCCTTTGGACCAATGAAATCGGGTACGCGTGCTGACGCGCTCGTGCGGCACGTGTATTTTTTTCACGTGGGTTGGGAAACACCCGTGCGTCATAGGCGCGCTTACGCGCCTGGCCCTTTGGACCAATGAAATCGGGTACGCGTGCTGACGCGCTCGCGCGGCACGTGTATTTTTTTCACGTGGGTTGGGAAACACCCGTGCGTCATAGGCGCGCTTACGCGCCTGGCCCTTTGGACCAATGAGATCGGGTACGCGTGCTGACGCGCTCGCGCGGGAGGTTTATTTTTTTCACGTGGGTTGGGAAACACCCGTGCGTCATAGGCGCGCTTACGCGCCTGGCCCTTTGGACCAATCATGCGGGTTGGGAAACGGCCGTGCGTCATAGGCGCGCTTACGCGCCTGGCCCTTTGGACCAATGAAATCGCGTACGCGTGCTGACGTGCTTACGCGGCCTTTCCTCGGATTCCACGCAGACGTGCATGATTTTCACGTGCCAATTCACTCTGTATCAAGCTGGCCACGCGTTCACACACGGAAGACCACGCTCCTGCCCCTAAGGCCGGAATCCTGCCCCCCAGAGCCCCGAGCACGCTCCCACCTGCCATCTGCTGCTGCCTGACTGCCTGCTGCCCACGTGCCCTGCTGTTTGCTGCCTGCACATCAGCCAGGGGTGCAGTTGCTGTGACCACCCCTGCTGGAACCAAAGACTCCCGACAGCCGTACCATCGCTCCACAGCCCAGCCCCAGGACCCAGTTGGCCACCCACTCCTGCCTCTGGGGTTGCCATGTCAGGGAGCACAACATCTGGCACGACTGGCAACCCCCGGCCAGGGAGGCAGAGGGGCACCACCTTCAGTGCCACCGAAGTTGGTGTCCTGGTGGAGCGAGTCCTGGGGCAGTATGATGCCCTCTACGGACGGATGCGCCTCGACAAGGAAGGACGGACCAGGATCTGGACGGACATTGTGACTGCCATCAACGCAGAGGGGGTGGCAGTCCGAGAATTCCATCAAGTCAAGAAGCGCTGGGAGGACTACAGGTCCAGGACCCTGAACAAGGCCCGGCGCCTCGTGAAGGCAGTGGATGCCAAGGGGCGGCGGGGCCACTTGTCGCAAGATGAACTTTGGGTCCTGGAACGCATATCCCCAGCGCTCCATGTCCAGGTCCTTGGGAGGCAGACCCGTCTGGAGTCGAGCGGTGAGTGTACATGCGTACTGATTGTAAGCTGTGTGTGTGGTGGTGTGCCAGGAGTGTGCATGTTGCACATGTCTTTGTGTGGCCATGTATAAATGTGTGTGTGCAGGGCTGTGAGACAAGCACATGTGTGCCTGTGATGTGTGAGACAAGGATGGTGCATGTGTGTGTGTGTGTGCTTGCAGTGCAAATGCTTGTGTGTGGGCACATGTGTTTGACTGTGCATGTGAGTTGGCATGCTTGTGGTGTGACACATGGATGTTGATTCCATGTGCATTAGTCTGCAGCGTGTGCGTGTGTGTAGTTGTGAAGGGTGCAACAGTGTTGCTACATGGATGCAGGTGACACTGTCATGTTGGAGAGTGAATTGCAAATGTGACATGGATGTTCATCTCATGACTGACAGTTTGCGGAGTGGTACACATGCTTGGATGTGTGCTTTGCATGTGTGCATGTGTATTTGAGTCCGTGTGTATCATGTGATGTGTGGCTCACCTTTGTCTGCTCATGCTGCTGTATGTGAATGTATGTAGCGGGCTGTAGCAATATGGCTGTTGAATGACTCATGTGTGTGCGTTGAGGAGACAAGTGTGTTGGGGATTGTGATGCCAGGTCTGGAGTATGACAATGCCACTCTTGTACAACTGTTATGTGTGTGAGTCAATTGTACAGTGTCCTGATGCCTGTCTCCTGTCTCTCCCTGCCTGCAGCGTCATCTGATGTGGAGGGCGGAGAAGGTGCTGTGGAGCACAGCAGCAGGGATGCCACCGCCAGCCGGAGACGCAAGGCCCGGCTCCCCTCCCCTGTTGTCATCTCGTCGGGGAGTGAGGAGTCCGGTGCTGTGTCCCAGGTCGCAGCTGCCGAGGGGAGGTCCAGGAGGCGCAGGAGGAAGTTGGACTCCTCGGCAGCAGAAGGGGCAGCTGAGACCCCACAGGGTTCCGCGGCGGAAGATGGCAGGGAGTCATCCAGGTTGGTGGTGGGTTTGGTGGAGGAGGAGGCCGTACAAGGGACTGAGATGGGGTCTGGAGGTGGGCATTCCACTGGTGCTAGTGGTGCAGCACAGGGGCAGGGACAGGAGGCAGCACAGGCCGCCGCGGAGGTGCCTGTGTGTAATCCTGTCCCCGGTCCTGTGTCTGCATCATCTTGCACCAGCAGGGTTGCCCACGTCCGGACCCATTCTCAGGGAGACCAGGCTGTGTTCCTCCATACACTGGGCCTTGTTCCGACCCCCTCCTCACCTGAACCCCCTATGTGCCAGTCGTCCTCCGTGCCATCTTCCTACCCACCTGTCACCTGGGTGCCCTGTGGAGCTGCCTCTGACGATGGGGCCAAGCTGGTGGAGGACACATCCCTGCCCCAGTCGGGAGTCGTGAGTCCAGCAGGGGTGGCCACCGCAACAACAGCACCCCAAACAATGGAGGATGTGCAGGCAGCAGGTGTCAGGGCACCGGCACCAGCACGTCAGCAGCAGGAGGAAGAAGGTGGGAGCCTTGATGGCTCGGGGCCATCACCATCAGAGGGGCAGGCATCAGCCAGAGGGCAGGAGGACCCTGGACGTCAAGTGTCTTCCGTGTGGCAGCGGTTGGGCCATGCCATAGATGCGGAGCGGCGGCGGGCGGAAGAGGCGCGGCTCGCTATGGTCAGGGCGGAGAACTCCATGCGGAGGGCCCTGAGGCGGGCCGAGTGCCTCGAGGCCATCCGCAGGGAGTTGGAGGTGGGACATCGGCGTCCCTGCGGACCCTCGGGGCTGTGGAACGGGGCCGCCTCCGGGACATCGAGCGGGAGTTCGATGATGCCCTGGCCCGGAACAACGATCAGTGAGCCGCAGGACTTGCCCGCCGCCTTTGTATATAGTTCTGTAGTTTAGTTGTAGTTAGGTTTCCTTTGTTTTAATGTTATTATTTGGTTGCCAAAGGACAATGCACCACATTTTTGTATATAGACATTTTCTTACTTAGTGTAAATAGTTAGGTTTCATTTATTAGGGCTCATGGACCCGGATCATCATGTTGATAGTTTGAGGGATGTTAATATGTGTTTGATTTTTTCACATGAGGCAATGTGTTTCTTCTTTCATTTGTACTTGGATTTGATTTTGGACTTTGATTTTGGACCCCTATTTTACTTAATTTTTGTTAATTAGTGTTCCTGATTTTTTTGGTTGTGCTTTTTTATTATTTAGTTTGCATTGCATGTTTATTGTTATTTTTTATTTTTACCATCCTTGTTTATTTTTAATACATTTTCATTTGATCCTTCAATGTGTTGTATCATCTCATTGCTTTCATGCATGACATGTGGGTTGTTTGGACATTCACTTGCAACATCTGTGTGTGACAGACATGTGTTCATTCATATGATTTACATTGGGTGTGTCACATGTCATTGTGTTTGATATGTGGGTGGATGGGATAGTTGTTTGGGAATTCTTGCAGGGCAGACTGTCCATTACGGTCATGATTGTGTGGGGTTGTGACCCAGGTGAAGGTGGACATGGATGGTACATGGGTGGGGGCCTTCTGGTAGGTGCCCCTGACTGCGGGGGGGGTGGTAGATATGGGTGGGGGCCTGCTGGAAGGTGCCCCTGACTACGGGGGGGGGGGTGGTAGACATGGGTGGGGGCCTTCTGGCAGGTGCCCCTGACTGCGGGGGGGGGGTGGTGGGAGGCATGAGCAGGTGTGCAGGGTAGTCCCCTGTGGTGTGGGTTGCATGCAGGGGACGTGGAGGGTGTGAATGGAACACCTGTGAGGACCCACCCAGCAGAGCCGCGTGTGAAACTTCCCGCGCACCCCTGTAAATGACGTACCCTAGTTTTTCGCGTGTAGGATTTCACGCGCACCCCTGGAATTCCCGTAGCCTAGCTTTTCGCGTGTGAAACTTCCCGCGCACCCCTGTAAATGACGTACCCTAGTTTTTCGCGTGTAGGATTTCACGCGCACCCCTGGAATTCCGGTAGCCTAGCTTTTCGCGTGTGAAACTTCCCGCGCACCCCTGTAAATGACGTACCCTAGTTTTTCGCGTGTAGGATTTCACGCGCACCCCTGGAATTCCCGTAGCCTAGCTTTTCGCGTGTGAAACTTCCCGCGCACCCCTGTAAATGACGTACCCTAGTTTTTCGCGTGTAGGATTTCACGCGCACCCCTGGAATTCCCGTAGCCTAGCTTTTCGCGTGTGAAACTTCCCGCGCACCCCTGTAAATGACGTACCCTAGTTTTTCGCGTGTAGGATTTCACGCGCACCCCTGGAATTCCCGTAGCCTAGCTTTTCGCGTGTGAAACTTCCCGCGCACCCCTGTAAATGACGTACCCTAGTTTTTCGCGTGTAGGATTTCACGCGCACCCCTGGAATTCCCGTAGCCTAGCTTTTCGCGTGTGAAACTTCCCGCGCACCCCTGTAAATGACGTACCCTGGCTTTTCGCGTGTGGAACTTCACACGCACCCCTGATATCGACGTGGCCAGGGCAATCGCGTGTGGGACTTCCCCGCACCCCGGGATACACGTACCCAGGGCAATCGCGCGAGTGACTTCTCGCGCAACCCGTTGTACACACACGTGCGAATTTTTGAACAGTGGGTGTCCGTGTAAATGGCGTACACCTTTGCACATCATTAGTCCTTTGGGGTCACGGTATGGCCCATTGCTGTATGTGGGTGGTATTTGTTGGCGCAGGTTTTGGCGCACTTTCGTTGAGTGCGTCGGGACGCTACCGCCTGCTTACTTGTGGCGTACGTTTTTGGGCCTGTGCGCTGGTTTGATCGAGCGCTGTTTTGCCCTGTTCGAATCCATGAATACGTGTTGCCGGAGAGCGTGTGGGCGTTCTGCGCACTTGCCTCCTGTACTTCCCCGTGCCGCCCACATTCTTCCCCATTCCGAGTGTTGTGCCCCATTTTATTCCCCATTCCGAGTGTCCCGCCCTGTGTTCCGCCTACTTTAGAGCTGTGCGCTGCGCTCGGAGTGATAACGCAGTGGCCGTGGCGCACGCCGTTGGTTGACCTGTGCGCCGGCGTGCGCCGCGCACTTTTTCAGCGCACGTCCTATGCTTTTCTTACGCACGGACTTCCATGAATCGACGTGCGCTGGTTTCCCTGCGCTTTTCGCTATTTTTCGGCGCAGCGCACGTATAGGCCCCTCTGCGCCGGAATTTTCGGCGCACATTTATTCCATGAATCGGCCTGTTAATGTCCCTTCCCTGGTGAGAAGGTTAGGCTGCAGGCTATTATATCATAGCCATGAAAATGTGTGTCTTGCTGGCAAGTGTTGGCTGTATGTTTTTTATGGCTACTTTAACTCATTAAGTGTTGTTCACTTTTCCTTCTCATCACTTTCGGGATGGGTTTATTTAAGAATTCTTAACTTGTGTATTGTGACCGGTGCAATCTAGAACAATGGTTCTGTAGTGTTGCTTTGCCTTTTTCTCCTTTTGAGTCAATTTCACTTAATGGTGGTGAAGGCGTTGCAACCTCTTTCTTTTTTAGCTATGCAGCATGTTGTGTAACCATTTGCTTTACTTCAGTTGTTTTTAGAGATGATTGCTTTGTTCAATCACATGGTCGTCCTTTGGTCCTGATGATGGCGATGCACATTGCAGCTTCCACCGAAACATGTGGTGTATGCAAATTCTAACCCATTCCCAGCACTGGGTTATTATCTAGGGTGGCATCCATACGCAGGTTTTGATTTTTCAGTGACCCCACTATTCACAGCATAGTTGGTTTCTGTTATTCATTGGCAAATACACATTAGGGGCCTTCAGAGTCTCCCTGGCACATCTATTGCATTTGCAAACGGTTTTTGTAGCTTCACCCTCTAACAATACAGAGTAGATGGTTTTTGTTAGTGTTTTTTTTTGCTTTAACAACTGTAAGCCAGGTTCTTTTTAAAATGTGTCATGTTTGTTAGCACCTGTTTTTCATAGTTATTTACTTTGTAGATAATATTCATTATTATTATTTGGAACTGTGCGTTTGATTCATTTTCTTATATACGCATTACAAAATTCTATGACAATAATTTGGCGACGAGTGGTGCAGGAGTGGTTTGTCGTGGTTGGACGCACTATTCTGGAGTCTGTTGTCCTTCTCTATTGAATCAGAGGAGGAGCCCCAGCACCCAACCAAGCACCAGCAGCATTAATAGACATTTGGTGCGCAGAGTGCGGCGAGTGTTGCAGGAGTGGTTTGTCGTGGTTGGACAGGGCTGACATAGCTTGCCTACACGCTGTTATCCAACAAGCTTGTAGATTCACACATCGAACGGTTGCATTCTCGTGGAGGTCGCATTAAGATTAGCGTTGGTGAGTGGAACTTCATTTACTTTAAAACCACTCACCCTGACAAGCATTTCATTTTCTTGCAATGATCAAGGCCAACAGGGGATGGAATACCAGCACACTTGCTGGTAAGAGAACTAGAAGTTCACCCTTGAGAGATACCCAGTTTAATGGTGCACCCTGCCTTAAAAAAGATAAACAAGAGGAAACTTCAGCAGCCCAAATTAAGATCACATGCTACTTTGGGGTGACCTCGCTGGCTGTGGCACCTGTATTAGCCAATTCTTTGGTCTCACCTAAACCTTCCACTGTGTGATGAACAAGAAATCAGTAGTGTTGTCCCCATCTATTGATAATAACAATTCTCTGATCAACCTGTTTTTAGGCCTGCAAAGGAACTCATTGGGGGAAGGTGATAGAACTCTGAACTCTTCTACTATTTCTAATAACATCAATAGCATTCAATTGTCGACGACTCCTGACCTTGAGCGGTACATCTCATCTTCCTGCTCCTCCAGCTCATATTATAGCGACAGTGACATCAATGCAGTAGCTCTGGTGGGATCTTTGTGCTCCTTCCGTGTCTTGGCGGAGCTGGGGGATCAAGTACAGCCCACTTTGAATGCGGTTGATGCATCGATTTGAGTCTCTTTTCAATCTGTGTACAAATATGGCCAAGGAACGAGTATTGAAGGATATTCTTGCCAGGGATGTTGATGCTATTCTGGACTCACACAATGAGGCCCGTAAGCAATCTGAGATTGGTCAACACAAAGCAGGAAACGTATCTGCTCCTCTGAGTGATGAACAGGATCTGGGAGTATTAGCTTCTGTTGGGAAGGAGATGGTCCAATCCCACCCCCTATACCCCCCGTGGTAAATAGATGACATGTAAGCCAAGGGGGGAGACACCCCCACCCCCATGGTGCATCCTCTTATGATACAACATAGAGATCTATATGAATAATGCTGCTCACAGGCCCAAAAATATACCCCATTTTGCATTGACACAGATACCATCTTTTTACCAAGCCCAAAAATCATCCCTCTGCAAACTCAGCTCTCCCATCCCTAGCGCCTCACACAGAGAGCCCAAGACACTGCCACTCTCCTCTTTGCCAGCTCTGTGAGACCCTTGTCCTCACAGAAGTCCAATCATTTATTGTTGCAATTACTTAGCATCTCTTCCCCAGAATGTGCTCTCTGCAGAGCGTGAGATCAAAGCAGGCCCCAGCACAAGTGCCCATCCATCTCCACAAAACTGGCCATGCCCTCTCAAACCCCACCCCGCCAGGCCAGAGCCCACCAGTCCCCAACCCTACACTCTCTTTCATGTTTGATACCCATCTGCCCCCCTCGTACTGACCATTCCAGAACACCCAGCATTGACTTAATCCTGTGTAGCAATATATTCTCTTCAAATCAAAACATGTCTGTCAGTGTCATGAGAAATCGGGGAACATAAATAGTAGATCAAACCCCCAGAGGTCAGACTGCCAATAATAATAACCCATTTTGTTTGTTTGTTTGTTTGTTTGTTTATTTGGTATAGCGCGAAACCAAACCCAAAGGGTAGCTGGGCGCAGACAATACAAGAATACTTGAAAACTTGGTTACAGAAAAATACAGTTATTCAGTTAACATTAATAACAAAGGTGCATGTACAAGCAAATGTGGAAATACAGTTAAGGCTATTTGACCAGAAACCAATTAATCTAGTTACAATCATCAAAGGGTCTCTAGAGCAGGTGGCAATGGGAGAGGTCGAGCTAAGTGTCATTGGAACGTAACCAGGTGAGGACTTTCCGTCTGAAGCTAGGGTAGGGTCGGTCCATTCTGAGGTCCAGAGGGAGTCTGTTCCAAGTTTGCGCAGCTATGACTGGAAAACTGGAGCCGCCAGCTGTGCTCTTTTTGTATCTGGGCACCACTAAAGTATAGGCATTAGTTGATCTAGTGGGACGGTTTGAGATTCTCTTTTTGACTCTGTTTACCAGGTAGGGGGGAGCTATGTTGTTAAGACATTTAGAGGTAAGGGAGAGGGTTTTGAGGGCAATTCTGTCTTTGATTTTTAGCCAGTGGATATTTTTCCTAGAGGAAAAGATATGATCTCTGTTAGGAATATTTAAAGCTACTCTAATAGCGTTATTTTGGAGAGTTTGAAGTTTATCAAGGATATACTTGTTAGATCCTGCATATAGAGCATTGCAGTAATCCAACTTGGATATGATGAGTGCATTTGCTAGTGTAATGCAGCTAATCTCAGTTAGAAATGGTCTACATGCTCGGATCAATTTACAAGTATATACAGTGGAGGATGCTAGTGAGTTAGTTTGTTTCTTGAATGTGAGCGCTGAGTCGAGATAGACCCCAAGGGTTTTGACTGCAGGCATCACTTTGATGACATTATTGTCGATGTTGAATGAGGCATAGTTTGGGTCAAGTTTTTTGATGGCCAACTCTGAGCCGAGGATCAGTAACTCAGTTTTGTCGTCATTCAGGCAGAGGCCGTGAGATGCCATCCATGCCTGAATGAGGAGATATATCTTATTTACTAAGGCCGTGTCTTCCAAGAAGTTGCTCGAAAGGGGGATAAGGATCTGAGTTTCATCAGCGTAATTAGTGTAGATGACACCCAGTCTGTCCAACTTGTCAAACAAAGGCTTAGTAAAGATGTTATACATCGTCGGAGATACACATGATCCTTGAGGGACACCGCATGAAACTTGTGTGGGATCAGCGGCTGCTAGGAGGAGAAGACTCTCATTGTCCGGTTAGCAAGGAAGGATTGTACCCAGGTTATGGCATCACTTGAAAAATGAGCGGCGGAACTGAGGTGATTGCATAAGACTGCATGATCTACCAAGTCGAAGGCCGCCGATAGGTCAAGGAGGAGTAGCATAGCTGATTTGCCAGACGGAAGCCAGATTGACGTGAGCCTAGTAAATTGTTAGTTTCTAAGAAGTCCTGAATTTGCAGGTAAGCTACCCTGTTAATAATTTTAAGCAGAAATGGGACGGTGGTGATGGGTCTGTAATTTGTCGGTATTGCGGGGTCAAGTGTTTGTTTTTTTAGCAAGGGAAGCACCCGAGATTGTTTTAGGTTATTGGGCACTAGGTTAGATTTAAAGGATGCATTGATGAGTTTAGAGATGAAGGGGGCTAGGTCTCTAGCTGCATCTTTTATAATTTGGGCAGGGCAATTATCTCCTTTGCAGTTGGATAGCTTTAGAGATAGTATGATTTTTTCTGTCTCTATTATAGATATTTGTCTGAAGCTAAATGGGTGAGGGATGTTAGGCTGGTTTGGAGGAAGCTGTGGCTGAGGTGTAGGCTCCGTTGGCAGGAGCAGGGAAGCTTTTTTATTGGCAATTTTGGTTTGGAGCAAGCTAATTTTACCCGCCAGGGCATTTTGTATATTAGTGCACCAAAGCTTATTTTTAGGAATGTTATCAGTCGGGAGTATGGGTGATTCCATTTCACGGAGGATGGAGAATAGCTCCTTGGTATCTGATTTAGCCTTAGATATTCTATCATTAAAGGTGTTTCTTTTAGTGCTTATGATTTTCTTTTTATACTGTTTGGCGAGAGTGGCTAATTTAATTTTGTTCTCCTCAGTGGGTGAGTGTTGCCAAATTGACTGCAGCTTTCTTTTTTGAATTCTGAGGTCTTTCAAGTGTGGTGTGAACCAGTTGTTTAGGTGACAAAGTTCTTTGCTTTTGCGTATTTTTGTAGGGGCAATCAAGTCAAGTGCCTTAATCATCGTGCTTTTGTAGTCTTCCACAAGCGATGTGGGGTCTGTAATGTTATCTAGATTGTTGAGAGTGGGGAGGAGGTGGGGTAAGAGTTGTTCTACTGTGATATCTTTTTTACTTCTGGTGGGAAGTGGCGGGCCATAAGTATAGGTTTGGGTCGGATAAGGTCAAGTGAGGCATTGAATACAATTAAGTAGTGGTCAGTCCAGGATTGTGGCATTATGTTGGTAATGCTAATGTTGCAATTCCGATCAGCAACCCAGTCTAGGGTCCTACCTTTGGCATGAGTAGGGGAGGAGACTTTTTGTGTTAGGGCATAGTCATTCAAAAGTGAGGCGACAGATAGGGCGTGTTTGTCATTATAGTCATTAAAGCCCACGTTAAAGTCTCCCAGTAGTAGAATTTGAGCGTGGTCTTTAGTGTTATTAGTTAGGATACTAGTTAGGTCATCTTCAAAGGTTCCTAGTGGTCCAGGTGGTCTGTAGATGACATACATGGTAAGGGTGCGGTTACAAGAGAGTTGAAGTTTAGCAGTAAGGAGTTCACATGATGGAAATAGCAAGGTAGTAGCTAATCTGATAGGTAAGGTGGATTTGTGGATGATAGCTAGGCCACCTCCTTTGGTGTTAGGTCTGTCGACTCTTAGTATTTGGTAGCCATCAGGTATTGCTAGCATGACGGCAGGGCCAGCCGCCTCATGGAGCCATGTTTTGGTTATGACCAATAGGTCTAAGTTCTCATTGGTTAAAGTGTCAGAGATCTCTGTAGCGTGGGCTACCATGGATCTAGCATTGATGAGTGACCCAGTTAGTGATAGGGTGCTAGTTGGTATAGTGGAGGGAGGTTGTTTATTTTTAGTTAGGGTGACTCTTTGTGAAGGTGACTGGTTAGTTGTTATGGGGACAGGTTGGAGAGGGGCAGATTTGAAGTATTGCGAACGTTTGTTAGCTATATCGATTAAGCCTCTATAGTTGTGGAGGGATGATGGTTCATGGAGACTTTTCTCTAAGTACCCACATTCATGCAAGGATTTTATGTTCACCATTATTCTCTTATTATCAGTTCCTGTTGTTTAGCTTAGACAGTTAGGGATGTTTCATATTTGTCCTGACCTTCACCGCAGAGATGAGCCCAGCTGTCATGGTCGTGAAGTCAGGGGCACAGGCATGCAGGGGTCGCATGCAGAGGAGACCATGACCAAAGTGAACAAGAACCTCTATTTAACACCAAAAAGCTTTTATTATGGACATAGCACTTCAGATGCATTAACCTTGAACATTCCATCCATTGAGCAGGATGCATTAACCTTGAACATTCCATCCATTAAGCAGCCCCAAGTGCATTCTTGGGTGTGACTGCTAATGAATTGCCTTCGCACATGCTCACTCTCTAGGAGTGGCAGGGTGCGGCTGGTAAGCTGGCCCTAATGGGCGTGCCCACGATCTCAGCTATATAAGCTGCCCCGATCCTCAAGACAGACGCTTCGCGTTATCCTGCACTTCCAAGCATCTTGGCACCACAGCATGACACGCTCTATCGTCGACTGCAGCACCTGCAACGAAAAACAGAAGACAAGGTTAGACATTGAAAAAACAGTCCGTTTAAGGTTGCGCTTCACCATACTTTGCACTTTTCCTTAAACCATCACTTACCTGCTGTCGAACACTGCAGTGGCATCCATCTTCCATCTGGCCGCGTTTCGTGTCTCACAGGCTGCATTGAGGCCACATTTCCATCTCAGGGAAGAAAACAGAAGAGAGACATTGTTGTGGGCATAAATAGGAGCAACATATAAAGACATTAAACAGAACGAGCAGCATCACAAGAGCTCAAGAAAGACTTACCAATCATAAGGAGAAGCATAGTCACAGCTGGACTGGACTAATCCTTATCAGGGATCAGTGAAGGAACTAGATCCCATTTGACGTGCCCCTGCCTAAAGTAGCAGGATGGAGAGGTTATCTTTCATAATTCACAGGTGAGCTTTATGGGCCGGCGTATGCCCACATAAACCGTACTTTGGGGTCAAGGGTTCGAGAGGTACAACAATCACAGATTGACACACTCACACACTCTTATCTCCATGCAGGAGCAGTATCACCACGTACCACCGCTCACAGCTTTTCTACTGAGGGAGAGGCCAGAAGGGGGTGATTCAAGTTCAGGGAGGGCTGCAACCGTGCCCCAATGCCTCCACAGAGACCAGGTGAGCATAACACCAGCTGACCCACGTGCATCATGATTGACTGAGAAACAACAGCCTATGCATCCCATATGGAGCTGGATTTAATATATGTCTCCAACCAACCAAAGATGCTGAAATGTTACCAATACATGATGTCACTTATGACGCTTGGTGCCTTTTTCATGTGCTGCCCGTGTACTTTTTGGCAGAGTACTCAAAGGCAGCAGAGTTCTTTGCTTGCATACTTTATTTTATATAAAGTTTGTTATCCTTGCAACTTCTTATCCTGGTCTCATTCCCTGATGGGGTGTGTTATCCTTATTTTTGCAAAGTAGGAGGAAGCATGTTTGGTGCCCACCTTCATTTTGTGTCCTATTTTCCCTACTTCCTTGAGTGGTGGACAGGACATCGACACCTCTTGTCCTATCATTGACTTGAATGCAGTCATAACAAAATACATTTTTACACACGGATGTGCTTTGACATCAAATGGAAATGAGGAAAGCGCAACAATGTCTGATAACGACTGCATACCAACTTCTCCTACTTTGAAAAAATGTATTAAGAAAAGAAAGCAGCGTGGCTGTCATTTGTCCTATGCCTCTAGGAAATTGGTCTCATCTTGTTACAAGACCATTGAATCCAGTGAGCCTCTTTTGACAACTAATCCTGTGCAACTAGATCATAGATCAATTCCTGGAGTATACTGACGAATGGTGCTTGTGCAGCACCTCACTGCACAGTTGGGAAAACTACAATTGCTAACATCTTGGGTGATGGTACTATTTGTCAAGATGACCTTCGTGCCCCTCTTAAAAAATGTTTAGCTTGGTCGGCAAAATAAAGTAACAAGGGACCAACCTGAGTTTTCTGTACATCAAATGCATTGGTCGCCTCATTTTCCGACCCACTTGCAACCATCCTCTGGCTGTCCATCTAATAACCAGAGTGTACACTATGACGAAGCTAAATTCCAATATCTGAAAAATCAGCCGTGCCACTCTACACTCAACGTTCCCTATGTTCCTGCAACAGCAACAGTTAATTTACTGGCCGCCCAACATGCGGAAAGAGAGTTACCATTGGGCAGTGGGGCAAAGCTGGAAGAGCTTTTACCCTTGCCCTCCAGTCCGTTTATGAATAGAGGTTTTTTAATGGGACTATTTCAAGGAATACCTTCTCTTAGAAACATTAATAGTGAGGACATTATATGCATTGTACTGCCCGACGTTTACAGCTTTACTAATTGGGTTGTGATGCAGTTTGTTTCACCTGCCATCACTGCGTTGGTGAGCTCGCACCACTTGGAGTTAAGGAAGTTGCGCTATCAGTTGACAATTTGTCGAAAGCATTTACTCAGTGTGCCTGTTTGGGAGCCGTCCTCCCTCTTTAAAAACATAACAGCATCAGTTTCTAATTCCTTAGATGTGCTCTCCTCTGAAGGTTTAAGCGTTGTTGCCATGGTTTCTGCACCGATGGCCTTGCTGACTGTAGACTGATAAGCCAATGGGCTCTGGACTCGTTCAAGCGTACTGCCCCATGGATCCATTGGGCCTTGCCACTTTGATGTTTTATGATGGCTTCTCGCTCCAAGAGACTAGATCAACTAATCATTTTTGCATCGATGGCTATGACATCATTTACAATCCTGCCAAACAGAATCTTAAAGATCGTCCAAAGGGGGGCCTGGCATTTGGGGCAAGAGCCCATTACTCCATTAACCCTTTTATAGTTGTCCCTGTTTCACCATATGTTCTATCAGCCATCCTACGTGACCCCACTAATGCTCATTTACTTATTTTGATTGTCAATATATATGATCCGCCAGGAGCGAAACATTCAATTTCTGTATGGCGGTAAGTAGAGGAGTTATTAACCCATTGGTATAGTCTATACCCCTCTGGCAAGGTGGTTATTGCCGGGGATTTTAACGAACATATTTCCCCTAAAGATCATAGAGATGAACAGGTCCCTAATAATGATAGCTTTACTAAACCATTACTGTGTTGCCCCTTTAGGGTAGGTAAAGATGGTGGGTGGAGCCAGTGTTTGGGTGCCTATGATCTAACATGCCTCAATGCAAAGGCTGGAAAGGAGGCACCCCTGGAGAACACGTGGACTCATGGAAAGTCTTTTTCCTGTCTGGACTACGTGTTCATTAGGTATGAATCATGGTCTCGATGTAGTCCTATCACCCTTATCCAGACCACCCTTAGTGATCATTGTTTGCTTACCTGGACGTGCTCACTGGATGTTACTTAATTCAAAGCTAACCTGCCCTAGTGTATTGATAAATGACCAGGACAATCAGATCACCTGGTCTAAAATAAATGTAGAGAAAATCAATCTATTTTTCTGTAATGATCATACATGGATTGCAAACGGGTTGCCCTATTATGATTGGGACCTGCACACTACCATGATGGCCCTTTTCTGAACAACTGAAGCTGCAAAGCGTGAAGGATGGGCGTAGGCACCATGCGAGGAGCTCCTTTGATGTAATTATTCATCAAAGAAAAAAAAGAGTATTGCAGCGGTCGGGCAGCAATTGTTAAAACGGCTGGTCAGGCTTGTGCTGCTTGTCCAGCGCTACTCGGTTCACTTTTTCTTTTCTCACCTGTAGTTTGTGGGTCTTTTGAGCAGTAGTGCGCCAGGGTTGTCTGAGGGAGGCTGAGGCAGCTGCCCGGGCCCTTAAGCACAGGGCCATTTCCCTGTAGGTGTCACATCTAAGCAGCTTCTTCTGTATTGTTTGGAACCGAGCCGCTTTTACATCCCAACTTGTGCTTTATGCACTAGTTCCAAGCGAACATTTCCTACTGTGGTGGGAGGCCTGGCACTCACACCCCACTTCACCCCCCATCACCCTGAATGCTTGTACCCACATAATATGCAGTTTATGCAACCATAAGAGCTGCAAAGAAAGTGCACTAATTAGCCACACTTTCTGAGACTCCAGCATCAGCCCATAAACATTTTCTATTTGCAGGTGCTGGCATCGCTTTACACTTACCACCTGTGATGGACCCGGAAGGTCCTTATCAGTAAACAAATGCACTGTGGGATTTGTAGTATTTTGTTAACGTCAATTAAACATTTGTCAAATGGAAATTCTACTGTGGAAAAGCTGTGTTCCGGGAGAACGAAGGGTCCTGGTCACCGTAGGAATAAAGTACTCCTCTGTTAACTGGAAAGGAAGGGCCTCATTACGAGGAAGGAGGTAGCCATGCCGCTTTTTGTGGCATGGCTACCTCCATTCCGGGTACCGGGTTCCCTGAATGAGGAAGTACAGGGCCATTCCAACCTTGGAGGGTCCGGTATTTCCCCATTCAGTGAACCCGGACCCGGTACATCCCCATTCCCATTTCAGCCCCCATAGGGCTCAATGGGAATGGGGATGATGCTAACAACGGGCCCGTTAATGACGGCATCCTGGGCTGTCACGCGCGCAGACCTCATAATGGGGCGGTAAGGGGTTAACGGCTCCGCCACCTTTAGCGGAGCCGTTAACCCCTTACCGCCCTCCTCGTAATGAGGCCCGAAGTCTTGCATTAATCATAACCATCCTTCGTTTATCTCGTGGCTGTCTACCACATATCCGGAAATAGGCATTTAAAAAGGGGTTGATCTGACGCAGCAGGACCATGGCTGGTCAGATAGCACAACGAGTACAACACTCGCTTTGATATCCATGAAGAGCCTGTTGATGCAGGTTTGAATCCCGGCAGGGCCAAATTCTGCCGTTCATCCTTCCGAGGTCAATAAATGAGCACCACGCACCGTGAGTATTAAGCAGCTCTCATGTACCTGAGGATTCGTAGCACTATATAAATGCAAATTAAAATTATTATTACTTGCCACTAAATATAAAAATTGGCTTAGTCAGCACCGAAGCTCATTGCATAGTGCCAACTGGAGGTATATATTTAGATAATTACATGCTAACGAAAATAGAAAGTTCTGATCACACTATCGCTGGCATTTGGCCGCACTATCAGTGCAGGAGTTGAATCCCATCCCAGAGGCAACCTGGATTAGTTACATTAAGACACTTTTTTATGACCCAAACATACTTCACCCTATGATGATTATCCCCCCAGACAATGTAAGGGGATTAACTGGTTTTGAAGAAGAGGATATCTCTGAAGTGATTATGGGGCTAAAATCTTCTAGAACCCCCGGCCCAGATATTATTCCTAATGTTGTTTTTAAAGCCAACCTGCTAGTTTAGGCAGGGATTTTGGCACTTTGTTTTAGGAGGATTCTGTCAAATGACAAAATTCCTGATAGTTGGAGGGAATCTATATTGGTAACCGTCTATAAGAAAGACAGACTACTCGACCCCTCCAGCTATAGGTTGCCCGCTATGCTTGACACCAGCGCCAAGATTTCTGGGGAAACTGGGCATTTGAAAAAGTTTCAAACAGGATTTCGCAGAGCACATAGCAGTGTATATAGTAATTGTGCCCTTTATTATTGGCTGAAGTAACTTTTAGCAAACAAAAGCTCTACCTGTCTTTTGTAGATGATTCTATAGCATTTGACACAGTCTCACGTCCAAAATTATGCAATAAACTGCAGCAATGGGGCCTTCATTCTACACTTCTTCCCTATATTAAAGCCCTACATAGTGACACAACAGTATTTATTTGTTTAGCCTAAGTGGGTATGATTTCATATCCAGTAGGCACCAATAGAGGCTTGAAACAGGGGTGCGTTCTTTCACCCCTCTTATTCAACCATTATGTTTCTGATCTGGAAGTGGCTCTGACTTGGGTATGTCATTTTCCTCCCTGTATTGGTAGAGAGCCAGCAGCATGGCTAATGTACGCTGACGATACTGTTCTTATTGATTACACGCAAGTTGGATTGCAGCATTCTATTAGTGCCCTCACTGCTTACGCAACATCTAACAATTTGGGCATTAATACGCATAAAACTAAAGTCATGGTGTTGGGGAGAACTCTCAGGTATGCCAGAGTGATGCTGGAAGTCTGCAGACTCGGAAAGCCGAACTCCCTTCCCAGTATACACGGAGGACTCAGCCAACAGCAAGTTCAAACTGCGGTTTATTGCAAATAAAACCAACAGGGATCGATACAAGAACACAGGTGGATTCCAGTACTTCTCTGTGTGTCCTGGCTCGTAAGCCTGTTTTACTCCAAAATTGCATCATTACTCTGTCATTACTTGGGCCCTTCTCTCAAACATTATCGTGTGAGGGATTGGCTATCAGGAGTGTAATAACCTATACAATCACCTGTATATGTCAGGTGGCTGGCTTGTGCCATTCCCAATTCAATATCTATTACATTGTTGCAGTGTAGTGGGCCTACTACTGGCTCTTGTCTGTTGCCATCCACCCCTAGGATACTTACCTGTGATTGGTTAGAGCGGACCCCCCCCCAGGTCTGGGACGCGAACGAGTTCTCAGCTCACTGTGTACCATTTAAAGGTAATGTGAACGATTATGTGTCTTTATTGTAACTTGTGTACACCACCTTGCCTTATGAGAATATCCTTCTAATGGTAGCAACACTTGTTGCGATCTGCGTCTGTTTGCTGGGACTGGCTTCTCTTTCCCACCATGGGAGACTGTTCATTGTTTCATTCGGCTGTACCACATGTTTAGAGACCAAAAATCAAGCTCTGCAGCTCCTAATTGTGTGGATTTATTCTATTTCTCTGATGCTCGCCCCCTTGTCATCTGGGGATTGGAATGTGTCTCCACATCGCTTGACCTTGGCTGTGGGCCTCGTCTTACACGTCTTGCTCCCTGTGCAGCCTGAAACAGCTTTGGTTGTCTCTTGCTCAGTGGCTGTGAGGCCTGCTGTAATTTTCCTAAACCTCATGCTGAGGTTTCTACGTTGTCCGTGTAGTACTACCTTCCCTATGGGTTAGCTATACATTGTTCAATCAGATTCCCTAGATACTCCTGTGTGTCCATGCAACTTTCAGCTTTAAGCATCAGCCAGCTTGCTCAGGATCTCTTGTGCCTTAAGGTTTCTGTGTTACTGCATTTGGCTAATGACAAAATAATAAAAGCATTGACAGTATGTATATGTACCTATCCTCTAGCTATAGAAATGTGCACTCATGTTCTTCATGTATTTGAGTGTGTGGTTGTGCGGTGCAGTGAGGGCTGCACATGTGCTTCATATCTAACGCTGCTATGTCGTGGTGTCACTAATGACGTCAGTACCATGGCTTCTTGGTGCTTAGTCCAGGCTGTCCATATAGGTGCCTCTGTTCATGATCATGGGCTCTTCTCCATCATTTGAAAAGACTTGTATTCTGTTTGGTCTGTATGGCTGGCTGAGCGGGTATCTCTCAGTACACTTGTCAATCATTGGTGCGTTTGGAATTCGTCTGAAATAAACAGAGTGACTGCAAGCATTTCTGGACTTTCATCTCGGTAAGAACTCATAGGGGTGGGAGGGTGGTCTCAGGACTCTGATTTCCTCTTCAGTCCCCCCTCTGGTTGACTTGTCAACCACATCCTTAGATGGTAAGCCCTTAGCTCTTGGCTGCTGTATCTTCTCAATTCCTCCGAGGTGTCCGTAATAATTTACATGATTGTCAAAAGTACATTCCATGTAACTGCATACTCCTTCTGGGTTGCACCACACCCACTTCCCTTCATAGTCCAGCTTCATTCTCCACCCATGTGATCAACTTTGCACTTGTGTCCCATTCCTTCAGGCACTTATCATTCTCTTCCTGTACCTTGTTCACTGATGATTGTGCCAAGGAGAGCGCCCACCACTCCATCCTTGCATCCGTCCTTGGTGTACACTTGCCAAGTATCTATGTCTTTCCCAGCATCTCGGTTCTCCCCCCATCTCCTTCACTCTTGTCCATAGACATGGTAGTTCCTTTAGTGTTATAGTCTTTGTCTCTCCCTTCTCGGGCCCATCGGATATGTTTTGGATTGTGTCATCGTGCTGCCAGTAACTGTTCATCATGTCTAGTGTCTTTACATAATTGTCTTCATATGGGAACATTGTGCTAGACATCCATCTCAATGTTCCTGTCTTCCCTTGAAATCTCCCTCGAGTTGTTACCATCAACAGATACATCAGACATTGAGCTCTTGCTGCTATTTCAGTTGCTATGAACATTCTGGAGGCACTCAAGGCAACTACCATGTCCGTGGAATTTTCATCCAGAACAGGACTGCAAGACTTTTCCTTGGCCTCAAGCCCAGGGATCGTATCTCTCCAGGACTGAAATTTCTGCACTGGCTCCCAGTGGCTGCGAGGATTAAGTTTAAAACCCTCTGCATTGTCCACAAGGCTTTCTGGGACTTGAGCCCTCAATACCTTCAACTCTCTCTTCCTAAATATCTTCCCTCTCGAGCTCTTCGCTCATCCGCCTCCAACTCCCTCAGGGTTAGTTGCTTCTCCAAGCAGCGAGATGGTGGTAGATCTCTTTCTTCTACTGGGACCTCCCTCTGGAACAGCCTCCCTGCCTCTCTGAAACTTGAGGAGAACCATCTCTGGTTCCGGAAGCACCTCAAGACCTTCATATTTTAGTTCTGCTTTCCCTCCTCCCCTCTCCTGCTGATCTCCTAGCTGAATCTGAAACTGCACTGGTTTACTTTGCTACCCTCTGATGCTCGGGCCCAGGTCGCCCCTGCCAGTTGCACACCTGCACTGCCCCCCTGGCAACCTTTGCACTTGGGGACTATTTCTTTATCCCTACATCCCCTACTAGCACTTGACACCTGATGCCTGCACTTACCCGTGCATTTGCCACCAGTTGCTGCACTTCTATTTATTCTATTTATTTTTCTATATTTATTTCACTGACAACCTATGTACTGCACTGCCCCCTCCACTTTCCCCCTCTACTTTTCCCCTTCCCCTTCCCCAGCACTTGCGCAATCTCACTGTCACCTGGCCTTGTAGAATCCCTGTCTCTGTCTTCCCTCTGTTTCCCCTCCCTTGCCTCATCGCGCCTTGAAACACTTGTGTATAGGCGCATTATAAATGCATTATCATATCATATCATATTATATCATATCATATATCATATCATGTGCACTGACACTTTTCTACACTCGTCTTATGTCTTGCTGCAGATCAAAATGTCATCTACATACTATAAGACTGTGCTCTCCATCTGGACGTTGCAAAATCCATCTGTATCACTCTGTTGAATATGGAGGGTGACTCACAGTACCCTTGAGGAAGTCTGGTATGTTTCCACTTCTGGTTTCTATACATAAAGAAGGTCATGTCTTGTGAGTCTGGGTGCAATGGTACTGAGGAAAAAGCATTCTTCAAGTCTATAACCGTGAAGCAGACAGCTTTTGCCAGAATGCTGCACAAAATTGTTGCTGGGTTTGCAACCAAAAGATACTCTGCTTCTACAATGTGGTTAAGAGGCCTTTAGTTCTGGATAAAATCCACAACACCCCCTTTGCCTTTTTCACTGGGTACACCACTGAGTTGCATGGGGACTCTGATGGCACGAAAATACCTCTCTATCAGTGCTGCAATAGTCTCATAAATGCCCTCAACTGCCTCCTTCGTGAGTGGGTATTGTTTTACTCTTGGTGAAATTGCTCCTGGTTTCAGTTTTGTATTCACTTCCCGTGTGCTTTTCAAAAACTCCACATCATAGGGACTTGTTGTCCATAGGGTAATGGGAATATTGGCAAGATCCTCTTTGCAGAATGGTGATGGTGCTTCCAGCACCATTGCCATCCTCTGTGGTACCTCCCTGTAGTGTATTCTCAACCAGTAAGTCACACTCATCTCAAAATCTCTATCTGTCTCTAATGTTTCTTCCCTGAACAGCTCCTTGCCTGTCACTGTGGTTAACCTGCACTTTAATGCCACTACGATCACTGTTCTCCATGCTCTTCCTGAGTCATCCATCCCATCTACTGCTATCCAATCATCCCTCGCAACCACTGCCTCAATTTCTATTGGCACTATTGTTCCCTCTTCCTCGTCTAAGGGTATTTCAGGTCTGAAGAGATATTCATTTCGCATACACCACAGCTTTCCTGCAATCCCTTGGAGCCATGCAATAGCAATGTCAGTCCCATACTGGAACATCTATGTGTCCACTGGCAACCCCCTCTGTACCCTCTGTCCACAATAGGCTTGGGTGATCTCTCTTAGATTGAGCATGTGCATTCCTGGTATGGAAGACACTATCCCTGTGTCTGTGAATGAAATTGTCATGTGTAGTCTGCTCATGATGTCTTGTCCCAGTATGTTTACAGGTGTCTGTTGGGAGTAAAGTAGAGGCAGAGATAAATTGTGTTCTCCTGTAGAAAGAGAGATGTCATCTGTTAAAGAAACCACTTCCCAAGCCCCAGAGAATCCTTGAGTGTTCATGGCATTGCCTGACAATTTAAATGCTCCTTCTTGAATGCAGTACCTAGTCGCTCCTGTGTCTACAAGAAAGGAAAAAGTTTTGTCACCTATCGCCGCCCCTTTGCGAGGTTCCTCTGCCGGGTTGGGTGTGATCGACAGGATGCAACACATCTAGTCCGTCTGTGGGCTGTCCTATTGAGGGTATAGGGACATCCCATTTCCAGTAAAGGGGTTCTTCCCCACCATGGTCACTCCTCCCAGCTGTTTAATGGGAACCATTTCATGGAGTCCACGTATGCTGCTGTGTCATTGCTCTGTATTTATGGCAATAGTTGTGCATTCCCTTAAACCTGTGGTGCTTGCAAATATTGTGGTATGGGAGCCTGCATCTGTGGTATCTGCTGTTGCATCTCTGGTGCTTGTGCCTGCACTTGTGGCACCTGTTGGTGTGTGCCCTGTATCTGTCCTTGTTGCTGCTGGTCCTGTGTGTAGTGGTCATCCTGATCCCCTTGACATGGCTGCTGATCTTGTGCTGCCCAATTCTGCTGCGTCCCCAGCTCCTACACACTCTCAAGATGTGTCCTATCTGCCCACACATCCAACACTGTGGTGGCTCCCTCCCTTGCCCTTAGAAACCCACTGTAAAATCCCATGTGCCCTACTGCCCCTGCTGTCCATATATTCAAAACTCTCCTGGAAAGCCCCCTTGGTTGTGATGCATCTGTGGTCCGAACCCACCTCCTCTCAGTTGCCCCCCTCTTCCTTTAAACCCTTTCTGTGTGTTCCCTCATCCCATGAACCCTCCCCCCATTGGTGGTGTGAACTGCTGCGGCTGCTGTTGCTGTTGTGCCCCTGTGTGTTCTGGCTAGTTAGTACCGCCCCTTCCATTGTGTACTTAGACAGTTTTTTCTGTACTTGTTTCACTTCATCTATCTTCATGTCCTCCGCCTTTTTCTTAAGCTTCTCCTGCCATAGCCTACAATGGTGAAATATCATGAGCTATATTTCTGGCCAAGCCTTTTCTTTCATGCCTACCAGCTTCCTTATGTGTTTCTGAACGGGCACTGGCAGCCCCTGGCATAGTATGTGATCAAATATTGCTACTGTATTATCCCAAGGTTCTCAAGTTTCAAGGCGCCAAAGCTCTTGAATCTACTGAATATACTGTATGGGGTCTTCATCTTCCCTCATTTTGCGGGACATAATTGCTCCAATGTCTGACGTGTCTGGGTATTGTGTCCTTAGTGCTCGTCATATGGGTGCTCTGCAGTTTGCAAACGGCAAACCATTGTGCGCCATGTTTTGAGGCGTCACTCCGGGGAACCCCACCCTCTTCCATATGTCATCAGCAGCACCCCCGAAGATCGCCACTAGTAGCCCCTTCACGTCTCCCACTGCTAACCTATTTCCTGCTGTCTTTCTCTCCTTTTCGTAAATCCACTTCCCAGCACCCGCTCTTAACAACGGAAACTTACACTTAACGTTCTCCTTATCAGCCTGTTTCCATGGTATATACTAAGGTCACACCTCTCCCCTCTCCAGTGAGGGCATTTGTGTAAACCCTTCCTCCTCATGCGTGCTTCTAGTCAACCTAACTTGTCTGTTCTCGCTTTTGATACCTGCGTACACGTCCATCGGTTCTGGTATGGGTATCCAGACACTGTTGTGATGTTCCCCTGCTACCCTTCCTCTTGAGCATACTATAGCTGTCTCCCCTTCATGTGTCCTGGGAGGTCTCTAAGCCTCTCTACATATGCTGTTACATCATTGAGGGTACACAAGTCGTCGACCAACCGTGGTGGCCGCTCATCCATGCTGCCTCCTCCTGTTCTCTCTGCATGTGGCCCATGTTCCCATGTCCCATGTTACCTGTCCCCGTGGACTGGAGTCGATGTGGCTCCCCCACTCGAACCCACTGTTCTGTCCTTCATTGGCAGATCCCGAGCCCATGTTACTACAAAAGTCGTCTGCACATCTCAGCCATCTAATTGTCACGTCTGTGTTGGGTTTCAGGCTAATGTCGATATCCCACAGTTGTATCTGCTGCCTTCCCCCAGTCCCCTAGGTCTGTACCGTCTTGTTCTGTTGTACTGCTGTCCTGTGAGGTTGTGCTATCTGGCTCTGCTCGTCTGCCCTCCTTGAGTCTGTCATTTCCCCTATCTACTGTACACTGTGTCTTCAATGCCCTTATTGCCTGCTCGTCTGCCTCCTGTCATGCATGTTCCCTTGCCAATCTGTCCACCTGCAACTTCCTCTGTTCGCTCTCAAACAATTTGCATTTTTTTCGCTCTGCTACTTCCCTCCGCCTCTCGATCTCCTCTACTTCCTTTATCCTTCTATCCCATTACTCCCACTCCTCTCTCTTCCTTTCTCTACAATCCCTCTCTAGTCCTTCTTCTCTTTCTCTCTGCACCTGTTCTTTCTCTTCCTCCCTTCTCCTCTCCCTATCCTCTCTTTCTAGACTTTCCTCTCTTCTCCTCTCTCTGTCCTCTCTCTCTAGCTTCTCATCTATTTTCTATTCGTTCGTGGCTATGCCCCAAGCCGCTCCTTCGCACCCTTCTGCACCTCACTGTTCATTCCCTTCTCAGTGATCAGCTGTCCTGTGCCTTTGTGCCCCTCCTCCCCAGTATAGTGTGGTGGCTTATATGTCGGATTTGAATACCCCTCCGCTGCTCTTAATTCCGTAATGCTCTTACTTCTTGTAATGGGTCCATCCCTTGCTCATCATTTGTTTCAGCAGATGCTACACTCGGAGGGACATGTGGAGGAGTGGAAGGCAAGGTCATAGACCCCTGTACCTTCTGCTGGCTCAGCATCTACTGACGCCTCGCTGCATCCCCCTCACCCTCCTGAAACATGCGCCACAACTCGAATATGGCCATGCAGCTTGCCAACTTCTTCTGCTTATATACACCATGTATGTGTGTCAGTAGTGATTGCTGAACATCTTTGGAGAATCTTCCGCAAGGTGGGCATGGTTTAGTTAGCTTTCCCTCAGTGCTTTTAGACCACTCTATGCTTTATTCACATATCTTCTCCCTGTAGGGTGGGAATGTCTTACACATGTGCTGTAGAGGTGTGTCAGGATTGTCTTTTGTCTTTTACCTGACCTCAAATCGAGGGTTTCGACAGTCTGCTGTTGGGGAAAAAGGCACAATGTAATAATACATGCGTTCTGACTTTACTCCGAGCCTCTCTGGCTCCACAACCCATCATGTGTGCCCCGCGGACATCACCTCTTTACAAATTCTCCATCACTGCCTCCTCAGGCACACCCACAATCTACGCGCATGCGCCTTCCGCATGCCACCACTGGTTCACCTCATCTGCCAATCTCGAATTTCCAATGTTAGCTCCTCACCTTCTCATGCTCTCTGTGTCCTATGTGCAAACCTATGGGTCATGTCACCAATTTACTAAACAAGGCAATGCTGAGATATCAAATACAGCACACTCACTGTTATAGCCCGTTACTCCCAAAATGCACAAACCCCCACAGCTGTCTTCCCACCTCCATGCAGAGTATACCAATATTCTCTTGTGATTGAACTGTACCCGCGGCATTGCCTCACATGCAAAACGTCTCACTCCAGAAGACTTAACCAGTCGACTCACCTTCTGCAATCTAGGCCAGCTTCCTTGCTAACCCCTACGGGGATACCGTCATCTGTGACCCGAGCTAACACGCCCAACCCACAGGAAATCCACTATTTACATAACTTCTGTCATCCGTGCCATCGAGTTAATAGTCTAAGTTATTCACCAGAACCATTTACCTCTAAACCCAAATGTGCCCTAAACATAGAAAATGGACATCTGCCTCTGCTCTGGTCCCTACTTAACTTTAACAATGCTAGACAATACTTTGACAATACTCGACGATACTAAACAGTACTCCACAATACTCAATACCCTCCCTCCCTCACACCCACAGTTGCTGTTTGACTCGTTCAATACTTACACTCCGTGGTCTGCTGGCGCTATTTGGCTGTCGTGTCCTCCAGAAAGTGCCACTTCCCTGTCCCGGTCTGGCTGGACTCTTTACTGACTTTTTCCGAGCTGGCTCCTGACAGCCTTTCCACAGGCACAAGTTTCCCATCTTCTCGAAATATGCGAAGGTCCTGCAGCCTCTCCGGTTCCGCAACGGAGGAGACGACCTTTTGCCAGGCTGACGCAGTGAAACATTAGCTCTGCTACTAACTTGTTGGGGAGAACTCCCAGGTATGCCAGAGCGATGCTGGAAGTCTGCGGACTTGGAGAGCCCAAATCCCTCTCCCAGTATAAACGGAGGACTCAGTCAACGGCAAGTTCAGACTGCGTTATTGCAACAACAAAAAACAACAGGGATCACTACAAGAACACAGGTGGATTCCAGTACTTCTCTGCTTCTCCTGGCTCGCAGGCCAGTTTTATTCCAAAATTGCATCATTACTCTGTCATTACTTGGGCCATTCACCAGAAAACCTATCAGTGTGAGGGATTGGCTATCGGAAGTGTAGTAATCTATACAATCACCTATATATCTGATTTTACTGGCTCTCACATGTCAGGTGGCTGGCATGTCCCATCCCTAATTCACTATATATTACATTGTTGCAGGGTGGTGGGCTTATTATTGGCTCTTGTCCATTGCCATCCACCCCTGGGAAACTAAACTGTGATTGGTTAGAGCTGATCACCCCCAGGCCTGGGATTCGAATGAGTTCTCAGCTCGCTCTGTACCTTTTCAAGGTAATGTGATTGATTATGTGTCTGTATTGTAACTTGTGTACACCACCTAGTCATATGAGAATATCCTCCTAACGGTAGCAACACTTGTTGCAATCTGTGCCTGTTTACTAGGACTGGCTTCTCTTTCCCACCATGGAAGACTGTCCTTTGTTTCATTTGGCTGTACTACGTGTTTAGAGACCACAAAATTGACCTCTGGTGCTCCTAATTGTGAGGATTTATTCTGTTTCTCTGCAGCAGGCACCTTTCTTGTCTGGGGATTGGAATGCAGCTCCATATCTCTTGACCTTGGCTGTGGGCCTCGTCTCACGCGTCTTTCTCCCTGTGCAGCTGGAAATGGCTTAGTTTGTCTCTTGCACAGTGGCTTTGAGGCCTCCTGTAATTTTCCTAAACCTTATACTGCGGTTTCAACCATGTCCATGCTGTACTATGTTCTCTATGAGCTAGCTATACGTGGTCCGATCAGGTTCCATACATACTCCTGTGTGTCTACGCAACTATTGGCTTTAAGCATCAGCAAGGTTGCTCATGATATCTTGTGCCTTGCGGTTTATGCGTTAATGACAAAATATTAAAAGCATTGACAGTATGTATATGTACCTGTCCTCTAGCTATGGATCTGTGCGCTCATGTTCTTGATATATTCGAGTGTGTGGTTGTGTTGTGTAGTGCAGACTGCACGTGTGCTTCATGTCTAACGCTGCTATGTTGTGGTGTCACTAATGATGTCAGTACCATGGCTTCTTGGTGCTTAGTCCAGGCTCTCCATATAGGCTGTTCGTGTTCATGGGCTCTTCTCCCACACTTGGAAAGACTTGTATTGTGTTTGGTCTGTAGGGCTGGCTGAGTGGGTGTCTCTCAGTATACTTGTCAATCATTGGTGCATTTGGGATTCAACCGAAATAAACAGAGTGGCTACGAGCATTTGTGGCCTTTTGTCTCGGCATGAATTTATAGGGACGGGGGGTGGTCTCAGGACCCTGACTCCTGACTCAATGGAGATAGGTAGTAAATCTAAGCACAATTCTCCTTTTATCTGGAAATGAAATGATTCTACTCTTAAAGTGGTTGACCGATATGTATACCTGGGCTTTCCTCTTCTGTCTTCACCAACTCCCTCCTATTATGGTGAGTACATTTCATCTTTTATTCTTAGGAAGTTGTTATTAATAAAGTGATTTGTTGCTAGGTCAGGTGGAAATAATCTGGCAGGTCTAATACAAATCTACTGCACCAGCATTATTCCATGGCTGATTTATGGACTTGAATTACTTTCTGAAGCGTTTGTGACCTGGTTGGACAAGATTGAAGGGAACATTCTAAAATCTGTTCTAGGCATACCTAGTGCAACTCCAGTGGAGGCACTTACATGTGAATTAGGCCTCTATTCACTCAGATCCAACTGGCTCATGAAACGGTGTAAGTTATATTTATCATTAATAATGACCACACCCGATAGCAACGCCTTATTGGGGCTTATTGCATCTAGGTTAGATGCAGAGAATATTCCAAAACCTTTGGATTGGCACTTATGGGGATTGCTCTTCAGCATTTTGGTAATATTGATTTTTCAGTGGACAAGATACTGGAGATGCCAGATTTTCTAAACCATTTTAAAAAGAAGACCGGGTAGTGGATAGGGCAGACAGTATTCACAAGTTAAGTTACAAAAGGTGATATTGTGAATACAGTCACAAAGCTTTAGCATTGGTGGTCCCAGCTCCTACTTAATCAAAATCTGTGATGGGAAAATGAGGACATTCATTTCCTACCTGCCTTTTAACATGTTGCCCACTTACGAATATATTGGAAGTTGGTCTGGAATATTTTATGAAGCTAGATTATATAGGCTATGCTACCATGTGGTTGAGCCTAAGCACCACATATTAACACAATGTCCCTGTCTAGCTGAGCAATATCTGAAGGCCTACGAAGCATTTGTTGGAAGTTCCAAGAATATAAAGGGAGATCAATTCTGGAGTACACTGTGTGGAGCCACTTCACTGGTTATTACAGGGACAGGGTTTTATATTTGGAAAAAGGCTTTGATGTTGTTTGAAAGGCCCCCAGCTCAATTATAATGAACTTTGCATTTTATGTGTAGGGCACTATCAGGTTTTAGTAGTTTTTTATATCTATGTATATTTAAACACAATTTTCAGAATTGTGTCTGATATTCTGTGTCTTGTTTATTATGCATTTTATCTTATTAGTATAGAGTATATCGATTATATGAATTTTGTATACTGATTTTCACTATTGTGTTCATTGATATTAAACTGTAATGTATATTGAATGTTTTAATAATGTAATGTTCATTCTGGAATTGTTCTTTTCTCTTGTTATGAATTTTTTTTAAATATAATAGTTTAATTGTGCTTAATGTTTTTTTCACCAAATGCACATTAAATAAAATAAAAAATAAAACATAATGTGTTTGTTTTATGCTCTGACTGATTTTTGATTAATTCCTAAATACTGTCACACACAGGGTTTCAACCATGTGACATTTCTTGAGGTACATATATAAAAATCATCCATCAATTCAGAGATGAGATGGAATAATTCCCAGTGGGTCCCCGCCCTGAGTTTTTTATTTATATTCTTCAGTCCCCACTGGAGAAGATGGCAGCCCTCTTGGGCAACACATCTTGGAAGGATAACCTTCTTTTCAGAAAACAATTATATTGTATGAATGGGCAACTTTGACTTTCACTGTGTTCCTAGAACTGAAACCAGACACAAGTCATTTCACTGATATGTATTACACACATATTTAAATTGTATTTCACTGGATGATTTCAAAATTTAACAAATAAGGTGTCGTAATGGTAGCTCCAATTGTCAGGGTATAACATGAGGGAATGGACCGGTGAGTTAAAAGGTCAAAAACATGTTATGAAGGGGGCTCTCTAAACAAAGTTTTCAGTGATTTAAAGTTGAACAGATATCAAATTCCAAAATGTATCATACAATGTCATTCCCAGTCCCAACAAAAGAAAACAAAATGGTGTTAAGACTTCCCTCTTCAAGGAGGGCGCCTCTTCTCTTCCAAGTTTTGGTGGCACAGGGGCCACCTGGTTTTCTTTGGGCTGCTGGTTTTTCTGGGTACAGAACCATGCTGCTTCGGTGGATAGGTGTTTCTTTGGTCCTCCTGGTCACTGCCTTCTAGGTCTTATCCTTGGTGTTCTCTCTTGGTACAGTAGAAGGAGTATTCTATGTGGTAGGGCACAGGTCAGTGCTTTCTGCATGATTTGGTATGCCATGGTGGTGTTCGTTGGAGAAGCGTGGCCCCACAATGACCCACCCACTTCTCCACTTGATTGTCTCTCTTGGCCCTGTGTCTGTCCTGACAAACTCTAGGTTGTCCTCCCTGCTCCCCAGTGTAGCAGTGCAATCTCATACCTCATCCCACCTCTACAATCTCCCTTGGACACTGTGGTCCTCCAGAACCCCCTATTTTCTCTTACTACTAGGGTTGCCGGTCCTTATCTCTACTGCCTGTTATGGTCTGGCTCTATCACCACTTTATAGAATTCAGTTTCTTCCACTCTCTCTCTCTCAATGGCATCCTTTTCCGCCTCCTGCCAAAAGCGCTCTCTCGTGTGATGGTATTTCTCTTTCTCAAGAAAATGTCTTTTAATTCCAAGTATTTTCCTCTCTGCTCTCCACCAATATATACTACTCCAAGTGCATGATATGTCTCCTTCTCTGCAAGACAGTTCTCCAACCCAACATCCTTTTCCCAGATGGTAATAACCTCCTTCATCTCTCTAACCACATTAGTTACTACTTCTCAGAAACAATATATCCTTACTCCTTCAATTCAACAATAATTACCACAATTTCCCCCCAAATAATATCTCTCCCCAGCACAATATCTCTCATTCTAGGTTACACCCCTTGCACTCTTCTCTAAGGGGCTATCGCTCTTTTTCTGCACCAAAATAAATCTATCCCCCTGTCCCAAATAAACCAGGATTTCTTTCCTACTCCACACTAACCATACTCTAACAATGAAACATCCCTCCCCAAGGCAATCCTTCCCTCCTTTCCACACCATGCCTCTCCCTAATTACCACATACCAGTGCCTTCTCCTTCCAGGTCTCCACTTCATTGTTTTTCTCACTCAGGGTCTTCAGGAATGGGCTCTCCCAGGATCTGCTGCTCCACTCCTGCCACCAATCCCCCACCAGACCCCACAAATGTACTGGTTGGCTTTAAAAGCCTGACGTCTCCTCCCCTTGGGTGGCGTTTAGCGTAATGGCCTGCACCTGTGAACTATGGTCAGGGAAGGCCTAATTTCGTCCGCATGCTTGTGATCAGGTTGGTTAGACAGGGGCTGAACCAAACCTATTTTAAGACCTGCCATCATCTTGAATTCTTGAATTTACCTGGACATGGGGGTGGTCACCTATCCTTCCTGGTAAAGCCCTGCTGCCTCTGCCTACTTCAGTTTGGGTACCTCTGCTTTTCCAGTGTGTGAGGTTAAAGTGGAACAAATCTCTGGTAAGATTGGGAAGGTATCCAGGGAAATTGTATCTCCTTTGTCACAGAATTGGCAACTGTGCCACTCCTGCAGAGTTCACAGGAGAGTGGGAATAGTGCTTCTTTATTTTCTTTCAAATTTGCATATGCATGAGCTAGGTGACGTTCTCTCTTCTGGGTTTCTGTTTTAAAGCTATATTGGTCCTAAAGAATCACTTTCATCTCATACAGCTGACTATGGAAGCCTCTAACCTTCTTAATCAAACATTCAAAGTTAAGGGAAACTATGTTATTGAATTACAAACAAACAGGAGGCTAAATCTAAATTCATCTTCAGCAGCACTGGGGCAATGCTTTTAAAAGTAGCCCAGCCAAATTGTAAATATTTCATCTTATGAATCTAGTGGCCCTTTTGAACTAGACAGAGTGATAAAGTAAAGATAAGCTGCATGCTATTGCCAAGCTAGAGGGATTCCTGAGGGGATACACTTGAACAGATGCGACAGATGCGACAGAAGTGAAACTACATCCTGCTCCTCTTGACCTTATTCTTTTGGGTATCTTTAGTCGGTTGGCATAAGTAGACCTAACTGGTCTAGTAGATGTGGTTCTTTTAATTTTCTGGCATAAGTATTGTGGAGTTGTGTTAGGTAGGCATTTGTGAGTGATGGAAAGGGCCTTGAAGATGATCCGTTCCCGTATCGGTAGCCAGTGAACTTTTTTTCTGGTGTCGATGATGTGGTTTCTTCTGAAAATGTTCAGTGCTGCTCGAAGCGCATTATTTTGGATGACCTCGAGTTTGTCCAGGTTATGTTGAGACGCGCCAACGAGGAGGACATTACAGTAATCCACTCCTGCTCTGATGATGGCTCTGGCGATGGTTAGGCAGCTTGAGGGTGAGAGGAAGTGTCTAGCTGCGTTGATAAGCTTTGTTTTGTTGGCGGCCGATGAGGCACTTGCATTCCCTTGCTTTTTGAAGGAGAGGGTAGCGTCTAGATGAACCGCAGGTGTTTTTACTGAAGTGGAGACTGGAATCTTGATGCCATCAATGAGAAAGGAAGTGAAGTCTCCTTCAAGTTTGCTGAGCAGCGTGGTTGAGACCACAATCAGGATTTCAGTCTTTTCATCGTTCAGGCAGAGGTGGTTTGTTGCCATCCACGCTTGGATGGTGGAATAGATGTGTTGATGGTCAGGGAGTCTTTAGGGTGGTAGCCAGTTAGGGTTAGGAGGATTTGGGTGTCATTAGCAAAGTTCATGTATGAGACACTCATAGTCAAGGAGGTCGAAAAAGGGCTTTGTGAAAATATTGTAAAGGGAGGGGGACACACAGGACCCTTGAGGGACCATGCAAGGAATGGGAATAGGAGGCACATTGTCTGTGTCTGAGAAGACCCTCATGGATCTGTCTCAGAGGAAGGATCTGATCCATGAGATTGCTTCTAGTCAGAAGTTGTCGGAGGAGGTGAGGTGATGACAAAGAGTGTTGTGGTCAACCAGATCAAAGGCTGCCAAGAGGTCTAAGAGGAGTATGATGGCTTGTTTACCTTTGTCTTTTAGGAAGTCAAGTAGCATTTTTAAGTCCAGGAGGGCAAATTCAGTACTATGCCCAGGTTGGAAGCCAGACTGGTGGGATCCTAGGATGTGGTGCGCCTTGAGGTATGCTTGCATTTTTATATATGCTGCCCTGTCCAGGATCTTGAGTAGGAGAGGTGCTGTGGTGATTGGGCGGTAGTTGTTTGGGAAGAGTGGGTCAAGTGAGGGTTTCTTCAGGAGTGGGAGTACCCACGCTTCTTTTAGGTAGTTTAGGACTACGCTAGAGGAGAAGGATGCATTGATGAATCTAGTTAAGAAGGGGACTAAGTCATCGGAGCAATCTTTGATGATCTTGGCTGGACAGATATCTCCTTTGCACCTAGATTGTTTGAGGGTTTTTAGTCTCTTTGCTGTTTCTTCAGTAGTCACATTTCTGAATGTAAAGTTTGGGATGGAGTAATAGGGCTTGGTAGGGGCAGGAGGGTGATTGAGGGAATAGACCCCTTGTTTCTCTGCATCTTTGCATTGAACGGATGTAATATTGCGGCGCATTGAGTTATGAATACTGCTGCGCCAGGTTTCATCCTTGATGAGAGTATTTGGTGGGGCAGAGGGGGTTTCTAGTAACCTGAGTATTTTAAATAGCTCTTGTGAGTTGGAGTTGGCTTTAGCTATCCTTGCTGATGCTTTAGCCTGAATGACGGCCTCCTTGTATTAATTTGCTATGTTAGTGAAGGTGGATTTGGTGGTGGGGGTAGGGTTTTTTTTCCAGGTGCTTTCTGCAGACCTTTTTTTCTATCGTAGTGTTGCGAGGTATGCAGAGAACCAGGGGTCAATGTGACTGGTGGGTTTAGCTTTCCTTGGGGGCAGGGGTGCAACCGCATTGCCAGTGTTGGTGAGGGTACTCTTAGAGTGAATGGCCAAGATTTCAGGGTCCACTGTGTCCAAGAGGACGGAAGTGAGAGGGGTGAGGAGGAGTGTGATGGTGTCTCTGGTAATGTTTCTGGAGCAACGTGCTAGGATGGGTGGTAGATTCATGGAGGTAGGGGGTATGGCTCTTAATAGCGGAAGGGTGAAGAATATGATGTGGTGGTCTGACCAGGAGCATGGGCAGTTAGACGTGATGGATATATGGCAGTTGATGTCAAAGATCCAGTCCAAGGATCTCCCTTTGATGTGAGTGGGATCGCAGATTCGGTGAGTGAAGCCTAAGTCAGTTAGGTCATTAGCTATGGTGGTAGCTGTTTGATCATGAGGGTCAAGGTGGCTTAGGGTGTGATCTCCTAGAGTATGAGTCTGGAATTTGGTTTGATGTTAGTACCAATGGAGTGTAAGAGTTCTGCTTCAAAGGATATGGGAGGGCCAGGTGGTCGGCATAAGATGTGGACAGTTATTGCATCTGAAGGGGATGAGATGAGTTTAAGGAAGAGAGGTTCGCAGTTTCTTACTGCTGGAGAGTGGGTAAGTTGCATTTAAGTGAGTCTTTGTGCTTGAGGGCAACTCCGCCCCGCCCACAAGATTCTGTTCTGTGCGAGAATGGTGAATCCTTCTGGAAGTGCTAAGGCGAGTGCTGGACCGGAGGCAGGATGGAGCCAGGTTTCAGATATGGCAAGGAAGTCTAAGTTATGGGAGGTGATAAGATCGTTTATGTCCAAGGCATGTGCCTGGTGTGATATAGCATTGATGAGGGTAGCATGGAGCAGGTGCGTTTTGGGGGTATCTCTGTCAGATTTGGGGGTGGGTGCTTTTTTGATATTTAGTTGTTTTGGGTTAACGGTGTGAGTCATGGCCTGTGGTGAGTCTATTATGGCCACTTCAGTTTTGGGCGATTCCCTTTGGATTTCACGACTTGGTGGGTTGGATGGGAGGTCAATGAGGAGTGACTGGCTAGGAGCCCTGCCTGTAGGCGAGGGATTCTTCAGGAGGTGAGCCACCTGCAGATGTTGAGAGCACGTTGCTTGGCTTCTGTGCAAAAGGAGCTGAGGAACTTCAGTGAGGGTCCTCGCTCTGAGTTGGGAGAGACGGGTACTAATGGTGGCAGGCAGGCAGCACTGTGAGTCTGCTGCTGTCCTTAGACGTAGAATGGTGTTTCTGGTAGCTATGGCCATTGCAGTGGTATGGGAAGAGTGTTGGCGATACAAGGGTCTGTACATTAGTTTGTGGTTGGCGATTTACGCATTGTTAGAGGTTACGCAGGGTAGTGTTGAGGTGGGCGAGTCCAGGACATTGTGGCTTGGTGGATGGCATGCAGAGGGAGTTGTAGGGCAGTGGGTGGGGATGTCCAGGGGGAGATGGACTGGGTGAATGAGCTGTGCAGGAGTGTTTAAGGGGGGGGTTGCTGCTGTGTGTGACATGATTTGCAGTGATCCGACCGTGGCTTAAATTACTGCGGCTGGAACGTTCGCATGAGAAAGGTGCGAACTACCAAAAGTTTGCACCTTTCTCATGTGAACACACATACATACTCACACCCACACACACAACACACCCATAACACCCCCCCACCCACACCCTCAGCAGACCCCCACCCACACCCCCAACATAAACAAACCCCAGTTACCTTCATCTTTATGCTGGGTTCCTGCAGCTCCAGTTCCCTTTCACTTCTGTGATCGGGAACCGGCGCCACAGGGTCCTTTTCTTTTCTTTTGTTTTTAGTTTTTTTTAACGGAAGGCTGCGGGGGTGTCCCCCGCAACCCCAGCTCACTATACCATGAAGTATAGTGAGCGGGGCGATGCGGGGGACTCCCCCGCAGCCCCTGTTTTTTTTTTACAATGCTACCACCAAAGGTTCCAACTTTTGGTGTTCGAACCTTTGGTGGTAGCATTTTTAGAACTTTTGGTCATTGCAACCATTTTTTGTTGGTAAAATCGTCCTATACTGTGTAACATATCGTCGCATGGGGGCTGAATTGAGCTGCGGTAGACTCATGGCAGTGGTGCACATGCTCAGAGCGTTTGCGGGTGCAGAATGTGCCGGCGCCTGTAGGATGTTGCTAAGCAGTGTTGTAGGAGTGTGCTTCGGTGCCTGGAAAGTTGGAGGATGGTGGATTTCAGGCTGGGAGAGGAACGCTATGGCTGAAGGTAGGAATGGAGTTGGGCATGGCAGGGGGGAGTGCCTCAGACACAGCACTTTAGCGAAACCATTGCACAACAGGATATAAGCACTTTTAGAGCAGAACCAATCATAAGGCTTACCTGAGTGATTTGAAGGCATTGGGCATGGACATTGCACACGGCGAGCAGTGGAGAGCTGCAGAGAGAACCGAAGGCCTTAGCTCTGTGCCTTTGCTTGCTGGCTTTGCCTGCCGGTTTTGGTGTGCAGCAGATATCGGTTCCAGAGGTGGCCAATCCCATGCGAGGCGAGTGAGTAATTAAAGTTGTGAGTGGTGGCCATGAAGCTGCTCCTACAACCGGGGCTATCTTAAGCACTTTTGGGGCCTGGGACACAGACGCCTAAGGGACCCCCTGTCCACCGAAACAACAGAAATTAAAGCATAAAGAATATCTGGCTGCCCCCCTCCCCCTTATTGGTATCAAAACCCATAGCTTCATGTGTTGCCTCAGAGTAATCAAAATAAGCATGGGTACTCCATTTCAGTCCCCTTAGCCTCTTCATCTTGCTGTAATCATAAGAATAAACAAGTAGCATTTCAAGGCCAACATTAGCAGTCCATGGGAGGGTACGTGTGTTCTACTATAGGAGCCACAAGAAAGGTATACCAGCCATAGTATAAATCGGGACACAGATTGTATGAAAAAGGTGCATGTAATCCAGAATAGACAGATGACTTAGATTAGCTACCTCACAAAATGCAAAAATGCTCAGGCATGGATACAGATGACCAATTGAGAGCAAGGAGGAAGGTACACATTTCATGGCGTAGATAGTGGATGAAGATTAGACCAAGAAGGCATCTGTATTCAGACAGAGAGAGTAGAAGAGGGACATGGTTTTCAAGTGGTCTTGCCATTAGAGAGCAAATAAACAAGTGCCTGTGATGTGCAATAATCAATGCTCGCTATTATCATACATGTAGCAACACTATAGCCAGTGAAACCATGAGTGAAGCTTTTTTGAAGATCATACCAAAAATGAAATCACTCTGAAGGGCAAACATTTTGAAAGGTTTAGGGACTTGCAAGTTTGAAAGGTTAGGCAACATTAGATTAAATGGGATGCTCAGGATCACACATTGGTTTTGTGGTGAAGTTAGGATTTGTGCACACCCTGCACTTTACCACTTTATTTTCCAGTTCTTACCTTAAAATAAAATAATCCCATTTTATAGAATTGACTTGAAAAGTACAGAGATCTCATAACGCAACATGACCACTTTTTTAAAACAAAAAGTTATAGGTGAGTTTTGTGCGCAAAGGGAATGATTTTAGCTCCATTGTCTCTATCATAAGGGGACAAATATAAGTGCCAGCATACTCATTTATGCGATCCTAAAAGATTTCATCTTTTGTATTGTAAAGCTTTAAATACGCCCTAAACACAGGTTTGTGGAATTGTTATTTAAAAACTTGCAAAAGACCTTTGAATTGTAAAATAAAGGCAACTTTTTTTTTGTGGCACATGAGCAGACTGTAAAATAGGCAAGCCAGAGGCCTGCAATATTTGGTCGACTCTCTTCTCTCTCGAGCCCCTTGCACTTGAGTGGCCTACATAAAAAGAAAGATAAGGTATGGGCTAAACAATGCGACCAGCATGTGAGAAGGAAATTCTTTTCACTGAAGTCATCACAGTAAATTCAGTGGTATAAAATGATTTGTCCGGGATCACTGTATAGCTTATTGTCACAGATAGGATACAACCACAAACACGTTGGTTCCATAGTCTTTAATTTGGATACCTAATCACCATAGGAGGTGGTTTCCTAGGTTTTATAACTCTGCATGTGAACAGACCAATGTCTAGACATTCACCATACTAATGCTAAGTACATTTTTATAGTTACCACTATCTGCTGCAGGTACATTGCTGATAAAAGCACCTGTTGTGCTACAAATCGAAGTACATAAACATGTAGGTTTGTCAACTTCAGACATAGGAAAGGCTGAGTTAGCCTTGCTGGAATTTGGAATTGTAATCTTGCTTATAAACACAGAGCTCTGCAATGAGTGCTGAACACGCTGAGCTCTCTTCTGAGCCATCACATCACTCAAATTTATCAATATGCATTTAAATGTTGGCTATTTCATGTGATTCATATAATTTCCACAGAAAGGTGGGAATGCTCCAGTAGTTGCGCCTATTGAACACACAAACTATGTATACCACAGTGAACACAGAAAGCATTACATGATGAACTGATTAGAGCAGAATGTACTTGTCAACAACAGACAAGCAATTGGTTTAGAGCCTCAGTAGCAAACCATAAAATGTCCTAACATGCTAATTAGTTTTGGTGAACTTTAGATTAGGCAGCCTTGTGGTGCCCCCCACAAAGGTAGGGGTCCAGAGAAAGGGCCCCTTTTGCCCTACAATAAAGACGTCTCTGCCTACAATAAATGGACGCAGCTGCACATAGAAAACCTATTGACCTCCTTGTGCGTATTCTGAAACCTCTTACAGGAAGAGAGACTGGTTTCCTTAGGGGTAGGGGTGGGAACAGGAATCTCAAGGAACGCTACAGGGCAGAGGGGAAACACTTTAAAGGGTATAGTTAACATGATGGCCCTTTAACGTGGGGCAAGCAGGGATGAAAGGAAGTTCAGGAAACACAAGAGACCAGAAGCATAACAGACAGGAAGAGGGCTTTTGGCCATCTTGGATCTTATTGCACCTCACTTCCTTGTTACCCCTCCCATCCCGCTGACTTTCTACAAATCAAGGACACAGGGTACGACACTTTAGGGGGGGGGTGATATGTAACAGATATACTGATTGGCAATGAACAGAAGGTTTGAAAAGGACTAATACCTGGTTAGGAGTTCACTGTATATGTGGGTGAAATCCCCCATTTTAAAGAATCAACATTTGGGGCCTCATTACGACCCTGGCAGAACGGGTAAAACGGCGCAGTAAAAGGCTGCAGCGCCGTTCAACCCGTTCTGCCACATTACGAGGTCCCCTCGCGGGACAGTTAAGCACGCCTGGGAAAACCAGGCGTGCATGCCGGGTCCCGCGAGGGGAAGAGGGAGCAAACAACGGGCCATCTGGTAATGGCCCGTTGTTTACTCCCTCTCCCATTCCCATTCAGCCCTATGGGGGCTGAAATGGGAATGGGGATGAACCGTGTCCGTGTCCTTGAGTGAGGAATTACCGGGTCATCCGAACTCGGAATGGTCCGGTAAGTCCTCATTCCGAGGACACGGACACGGATGCGGTTTTGCCGGCAGCCATGCCGCCAATAGCGGCATGGCTACCGGCATGCCTCGTAATGAGGCCCTTGGACTCATTGCTGGAGCAGGCGTAGGATCATTATGGGACTACTGTTGGAGCTAAATCTACTCAAAGTCCCCTTTATAGTGTGAAGACAAGATCTCCAAGAAAGTTGGCATCTTTCCCCCACAGCCACTTCTGACAGACAGAAGAGAAGACTGCTGCAGGCCTGCCTGCCACTGAACACTGATGGCCTCCAGGGAGCACTTCCGTGGACTTGGCCAATGGCCCTTAACACATATCTCAAGTATTTCCTTGGACTGTGAAAAGCAGACAAAATGGTCGTTTTCTTCAAGTGGCCTGGTAAAAGGACCCCCAGTGTTCTGCAAGCCCACAGGTGCTGCCTTTGGCAATGCTGGTAGCAGAATCCAGCATTTCCTAATTCGAGCTATATCAAGCCGAACAAGCTCATATCACATTAGATGCTCAAATGCTGCATCGGACCTTCATGACCGAATCGCCTGTTTTGCCATTTTTAACCCACTCATAGGGTGATTGGGCTATGACAACTGTAACCACTGCCCCCTGCAAGTGGACACTTTCCAGCTCGCTGAGCCACCATTGACAGCAAAAAATGCACCAGTGCACGAAAACAGCAAAGCCACTAGCCTTCTCCAAGCCAAAACCTGCACCAATAAACAAGGACTAGGGAGCTACTACAAAAGTCTAAGGTTGTGTTTTAATGGAAGCTATGCCCCTAACATGACTTTAATATGTTCTGACCCCCTGGCATGTATACCTTTGACCTTAGAGGCAATTGGCACACCATTCCCTATCTTAAAAGTCATTAAAGGTAATAATTTTCTGTTTCACTTCCTTTTCTGCATTTCTGCTTGTTTTTAATCCCTTCTGTCATTTATACCCAGAGACATCGGCATATCCATATAAGCTTGACTTGATCTGTGTTGTGCTTCCAAAGACTGGAGATATTTAGTGTTTTAACCAATTGTCTATGTTTTAGTAAAGTACCTATACTTTATAAGAATCCTATGTGAACACTTATTTTATTTTGGTACCACTCTGCTATTGATGGTATAGGCTTCCGTACTAGTTCACACATCCCTGAAGAGTACAGCCTGCCCTCGGCCTATTCCACCTTAAGAGGCAAAGGAGGTAGATAATCAATTTTAGTTCCATTTTCACATTCATGATCTGATAACTGCTGCACTAGTAGTAGTAGTGAGGGGTGGAGTGTAGTATTTAGAAGGCTTCCCATATTATTGCTGGGAAGTGGTTATTTTGTCGTAGTAGGCGTTCCCAATTCTCAAAAAAATATAAATTTAGGGAGATTTGCAAATAGAAAGATGAATGTTATACAGGAAAATTAACAAAGGAGATAATTTTGTCATTCGATCCGCACATATTGTTATTTCTTGAATGTCTACCATGGTTAAATGCATAGAGCTCCATGTTCCCACTCAAGCGATGATGGAAAAAGAGGATGCTGACATTTATAAGTACATTGTTTAGTACTTGTATATGGCTTGTCAATAGAGATAATTTGTTTACTTTTAAGAGTGTGCAGGGTACAAATACAGCATTGCAAAGAATGGGGCAAAAGTAGGTTTTATATCACTATATTCGGACTACTGGTTTTCTTCGCTCAATCAATATAGGTAATTCCAGTGTTGTGTATTGCTTGTTGTATAGGAAGCAGTTTTGGAAGAAATTAGCATGTCTTTTTCTGAATTTTGTATTCTCCTACTGTGACGTCCTGGGATTTGGAACATACTGCTCCTACTGCAATGGTGATAGTGCAGGCGGTAGAAAAGATACAGGGAAAAAAATTAACAATATCAAATTATACTACTAAGGAATCAGTTTCAATCAGATGTCCTTGGAAGCGTTAAGTGAAACATCTATATATATTACACAGCCACGGTAGTGGCTGTGTAGTTGTGGTTAAATTGCTAATCCCATAGAAAGAGTACTTTTTGGGCGGCTTATAACTTCGCTCTCCCTGGATGAATCCTCACCAAACTTTGCAAAAAAAGTATATGGTCCATACTGATTGTTTTTGCAAAGTGTGGTGAGGTTTGGTCCAGGGGGGAAGTTATAGGGGGATCCCATAATTCATTTTTTTCCCATAGACTGAATGGGGAAAAAACTTTGCTCACGCCTAGACCCCAAACCGCTGGACGGATTTTCACCAAATTTGGGGCAGGAGCAGCGGCTTGGTCCTGAAAGGTGAAAATCCGTCCAGTAGTTTTTTTTAAAAGGACCAAAAAGTAGGTCACAAAAAATGAGTGATATCTATGTCCGCTCTGCGGATACACTTCCCGGTTCGCTCCGCGGACAGAACACAGATTGGTTAATTGGCTTGCGTCATGTCCGTGGACATGTGACGTGTTCGCTGATTGGCTGGGATGAAGCGTGAGGTGTGTCGGATTGTTTCGATGCGCCCGCCATCTTGGATCCGTGTTTGGTGTCCGCGGACATTGGGGTAAAAACATATTAAAAACAACATTGCACTTTTTCAAACTTATCAAATAATCTCTGGGAAGGTGAGGGCTGATGAGGATGGGATGGGATATGGCTGCAAGAAGCAAAAAACAGATTTTATTTTGTCGCAAATGTCACACGGTAGATTTGGAGGTGTTCCAGAATATGTGCCTAAAGCACAGGCCAAAGAGATTGCATTTCGGCATTCAAGGGATGCAGATGTATGATCATGGAATTGCGTGCGATTTTGTTCCGAGTACACATACATTGTCAGAAAATATTGTCAGCGTGCCCTGTCTACCTAAAACAGAGCTTGTTGAACAGTTCAAATCCAGGTGCAAATGATTACCATCTGTTTTTTTGGCTATTCAAGTCTGGGTTAAAATGTAATTAAAATAATAATGCAGTCAGACTGGCGCCCCCTAGAGCCTGGCACCTCAGGCAGCCACCGGCACTGCCTGATGCAAAGAGCGGCCCTGCACGTGGATCAGAATTACAGTTCTCATGGATGCGGTGAGGGAAGTTGTTGCAAACTAAGAATGTATATTCTGAGTGAAGGTCACCAGCTTTGAATTTTTGCTTGCGAGCTAAGGAAGCCCACACATCGGACTCACAGTATAAGGTTAAATTGTTTTTGACCTTGAGAGAAAGGGACCATTCCGAAAGGAATTGAATGAAAGGAGGTTTGTAAGAATGTATGATATGATAAGGTTATGTGTTCAAAAACCCGACTGAGGAACATGTAAATTCAGTTCATGAAAAATGGTTGGTGCGAACAGAGTTTGTGTTACGGTCTGAGTTACGCCAAGAGAATGGAAATGGTGAATATAATGTAAGTTTGATTTTCGACAATTTTATACCCGAACGAGCATGAACTTATTATTATCTGACCATTATTTGTGGGTTACATTCTACTCGTTTGTTCTGTGTGGCATATTGCAACGAAACACAAGTACAACCTTTGTGTGTAGTGGTCTTTCTAATGTGCAGATGGGCAGTCCAGCATCGAGGTGCATGAAGACCACCACTCGGTTCCCCCAGGTTCAATGATAATATTTCATTAAAATGCTATCTATATGAGCAACTCGAATTGTGTACCACTTTCCATGTTGTTTTCTCTCTGTTGAGATTGTTTCATGTCTGGGCTAATCGTTATTTTAAACTCTATGCCGAATTAATAAGTCAATAGATACATTGTAATAAAGATCGGCTAGTGAGGCACATTTCTGTTATGTTTTCGAAACAGGTACATCCTGCCATTCTGCGATTGTCATAGATTCCAGATGCCAATTTACGGGTTTTTCAACCGGCAGCTGCAGATACTTGTGAACAACTGGATGCATTTGACTGTTTTGTGGGACGATCGCCAAGGGCCCATATGCCCATACGCTGTACTAGCGATTAGGAGCAACATAACATCCTTTACGGCGGTCTAGCCCCAAGTTGATGCACAAGCCCTGGAATTTGCTGTGCAACCCAAGCTCTACTTTTACCCAAAACGAACACCTTGTGTACGCAGAAAGAACAACGCGTGACTCATGATAAACATTTTGGATCGCGAGCGAAGAAACAAATTTGCAATGTGATTGAATATGGCAATAGTCAGATGTTCTTGGAGCATTTATTGTGAAATAAAAGTAGTGTATAAATTGTACAGTCTTGTTGTTTCCTTTTAAAGTACGTTTTAATATTTTGAATTGTGACATACTGTGTTGTGAGTCGATGTGTGTTTATGTTTGGGTTCTGCATCACGTCACGTAGGTGATTATGGGTGTGTTTGCCTACGCTGCCGAGGAACTTCACTGAGAAAGGTGGAGAATATCAGTAGGTTTGGTGATGTGAGGGTCAGGGGCGGGGCATATGATTTAGTGACGTCAGGGCAGTTTACCTTAGGCCGATGCAGCAATGGATAAGATAAGCACAAGATGGCCGCGCCTTGCTGCCAGATTTCGCATGTTTATAAAAGAGGAAAAGTGAGGTAAGGTGCATTGGAAATGTTTATGCGATAGATCAACGTATGTATAAAAATACAGGCCCGAACCCTCAGGACAATAATATTTTCTGAGCATTGCACTTGTCAAACTTATCAAATAATCTCTTGGGAGGTGAGGGGTGATGAGGATGGGATGGACTATTTCTGACCTGATTTGGAATGAGTTTGCAAAGTTTGGTGGGATTTTGTGCAGAGGGGGCAAATTTAGAGGGGGGTGCTAAAATAATGTAAAGGCTTATAAATGAGGTGTCATTTGATGAATCTACACTTCTTTTGCCAAACTGATAATAGGTCTAGATATAAATGTTTTTGCAAAGTTTGGTGGGATTCTATCAAGAGGGAGCAAAATTAGAGGGGGGGGTCCCAAAATAATGTAAAGGCTTATAAATGTGGTGTCATTTCAGAAATCTACACAAAGGTTTGCAAAAAGATTATAGATCTAAATATAAATGTTTTCATAAAGTCTGAATGGATTTTGTGAAGTGGGGGTAGCTTATATGACGATTGTATGTGCATTCATTTGACACTTTTGAAAAAATAAAACGTGGGTGGATTTCCAGCAAACTTGCGTAAGGCGCATTGGCAAGGATCTACAAGCATGGTTTTGCAAATGTGGCAGTGTTTTATTATTTGACAAGTTTCATAATGTAGCTTAAAAAAATAGCGGTATAGCTTTAGTGACTGAGGAGTAGCCTGTGGCCATGGGCAGTGGCCAGAATGTCCGGGTCATGGAATAAGGTCATGATCCAGACAATCTGGCTGCTGGCCATGACCAGAATGGACAAAACATTGAATTAAAGTGGCCATGTCCACCTGGGACTGGCTTTGTGGTAAAGTTATTCGAATTTAGGATAGATTTGAAAGGGAAGAAAAATGTGCTCATGGTAATATGGTCATAGGGTTCTCAATGACATTTGTGATGTCATCTTTGATGTCCTGGGTGTTAGTCTTAGCAGTGCACAGCAGTGGCGTGAGTTATGGTTGCTTAGCTTACCATAACTGGTGAATTTCAGAGGTTTTTCAGTTTTACTTGTAACCATAGCAAAGTTTTTTCATTGAATTTCATAGGTTTTTATTAGTGCAACTTAACCATAATGTCCCTTTAACAAAGTTTTTTCAGTGAATTTCATGGGTTTTTACCAGTGCATACTATCTTCCTACAACTTACTAATATCATACTTATCCAATATAGCAGCATTTGTGTTCAATTTACAAAGTTTCACCTTAAAACCCGTTCATTTCCCACCTTCTAGCATCATTTTTAACACTTCTATACACTTTTTGACACTTTATCAACTGATTTTGCATCCGTAGACGTCCACGAACATCTGATTTCATCGTAGATATTCTGGACAGTGCCACGTGACCATACGCTGGCGCACGGCATGATGACATGTACGAGAACGCGTCTGCACTTCGCGATCAGATCCATGCTTCATGGACAGTTCGGAACTGCATTTTCTACTGATCTAGGAACTTTCAACTTCAAAATTTCCCTTTTCATAGCTCCTACACCTATCCTTACTCATTATCCATTACAAATCTAGTACACAGTACATACATGGAAGAAGTTTAGCAAAAAAAAAATTAGCACCACCTATTGCCATCCCTCCTCCCCAAGAGCCACCACCACCACCAGCTGGAGGACCTTCACAACAAAAAAGCGCAGTACTTCCAAAGACAAATAAGAGGACCAAGAAGATGAGTTAGAGGAAGTGCCAACCTCTAGCACCCAGAAAGAATCATGGGTGTGGCAGTTCTTTGCCACTGTTGGGAATGAACCAAAGGCTAAAGCTGCCAAAGTGAAATGCACTGAGTGCTCAGTTGCAGACTCCCCGGAAAGTACTCCTACGGGACCACCTCCATGTGCTGCCACATTAAATCCAATGACTGCAATGCTCTCAGAAAGGTTGTTCCTTTCTTAGCAAGTAGGAGGCTATCTTGCTCCACCTCATCTTCCTCAACCAATACTGTAACGAAACAGCTTACTTCTGTGGACAAAACATCCCACCAGGTACCTTTTAAGCAATATAAGATGCTGTTGATCCATATTTTTTTAAGACAACAGTCCTATGTATATACTACAAGGTCATGTTTGTAGTATATACTACAACACATCATTCTGCAGAGGGAAGCAATTTAGAAGTGCTTTTAAAGCGGTAATCAAGGAGCATGAGAAACACTGTCGCCTAACTTAGAAGTAACACATGTGCAACATCTTTCCCTGCCCACCTGCCCCTCTATATTATTTCTTGGTGTCTCTTGCCTCATTTCCCTCCCCACCTTTCGTTCTAAGCTCTCCTGCCTAAAAACAAAATACATAAAAAAAACAAAATAAATGTTCCTTTAGGAACCACCTTACACAGTTAAAAAATAGAAGAAAAAACCTAAACTCCATCCACTTTTCATTTCTCAGTAAAGTACATAGACTCAATAAGATTTTCCAACATTTCCATTAGCATGTTGTGTTATGCTAATGGGAATATTGTGGCGTTCATCCCCCGTTCCAGGGTCTGGAACAGTGGATACCAGCCTGGCAGCCCAAGTTATCAGCCCAAGCGAAGCAAGGCTGGATAACGAGGTCCCGGACCATTATCCCTGCATTCCACCCCCGGCAATGTGGGATGAAGGCCATTAGCACCACAGGTTCCCAAAGCGGGAAACCGGGGTGCTAAAAAAAATATTTTTCTTCCTACACCGGGACGCCATACAGGGCCCCTCTTCACTTTCCATGGCAGCCCGCAGAAGGCGAAGAGAGAACCCTATTACCATATTACCACAAGCACATTTTTCTTCCCTTTCAAAGCAATCCTACTTTCGAATAACTTTACCACAAAGCCGGTCCCAGGTGGACAGGGCCACTTTAACCCTATGTGTTGTCCCTCGTGGTCATGGCCAGTAGCCAGATTGTCCGGATCATGACCTTACTCCATGACCCAGACAATGTGGCCACTGCCCATGGTCACAGCCTTCACCTCAGTCACCAAAGGTATATCCCTATTTTTTGTAAAACAAGGCACATTTGCAAAACCATGCTTTGAGGTCCTTGTCAATGCTACTTACAAAAGTTTCCTGGAAATCCACCCATGTTTTATTTTGTCAAAAGTGTCAAATGTATGCACATAGAATAGTCATATAACTTAGCCCCCACTTGACAAAATCCATTCAGGCTTTACAAAAACATTTATATATAGATCTAAAATCTTTTTGCAAACTTTTGTGTAGATTTGTCAAATGGCACCACATTTAAAAGCCTTTAAAATATTTTGGGACCCCCCTCTAATTTTGCCCCCTCTGGACAAAATCCCACCAACCTTCGCAAAAACATTTACATTTAGATCTATTATCAGTTTGCTAACTTAAGTGTCGATTCGTGAAATGGCACCTCATTTATAAGCCTTTACATTATTTTGGGACCCCCCCTCTAATTTTACCCCCTCTGGACAGAATCCCACCAAACTTTGCAAACTCATTAGAATTCAGGTCATGAATATAATTGCATAATTTCATACAGTTGCATTGAATGGTGCCAAGGTTATAAGCCATCCAATAACTGCTTTTCACCAACCCTGTAATGCAGAGGTGCCCGCGAACATCAGGACTGTTCACTGACTTTTACAGTGAAAAACAACTGTTTTTGCGCTTCTTGCAGCCATATCCCATCCCATCCTTATCACCCCTCACCTCCCCAGAAATTATTTGATAAGTTTGACAAGTGCAATGTTGTGTTGTTTAATATGTTTTTACCGCAATGTCTGCAGATACCAGCCGCTGTCCGTGAATCCAAGATGGCGGGCGTTTCCAAAAATCTGACGCACTTCATGCTTTTCACCATCCAATCAGTGGCCGCGTACGATGTCTGTGGACACCACTTTGTCTTCAAACCCAGATATCACAAACATTTTTGGACCTACTTTTTGGTCATTTTTTTAAAAACTACTGGACGGATTACCACCAAATTTACAAAAGCATTCTTTCGGGACCAGGCCCCACTCCTGCTGCAAATTTGGTGAAATTCTGGCCAGCGGTTTGGCTGTAGGCGTGAGCAAAGTTTTTTTTCCATTCAGTCTATGGAGAAAAAAAAATATGGGACCCCCTATAACTTTGCCCCCTTTGACGAAACTTGACCAAACTTTGCAAAAATATTCAAAGTGGGCCATATACTTTCTATGCACGTTTGGTGAGTATTCATCAAGGGGGAGCAAAGTTATAAGCTGCCCAAAAAGAGGTCTTTCTATGGATTTAGCAACTTAACCATAAGTACACGGCTGCAACCGCGGGCCTTGTGATGTATATGTATGTATATATATATATATATATATTACACGGCCTGCGGTAGCGGGCGTGTAGTTATGGTTAAGTTGCTCAACTCATAGGAAGAGCACTTTTGGGCGGCTTATTACTTTACTCCCCTGGACGAATCTTTATCAAACTTTGCAAAAAAATGTGTATGGCCCTGTATACATTTGTTTGGCTAGTTTGGTGAGGTTTCATCAAGTGGGAAGAGTTAGAGAGGGTCCCATCATTTTTTTTTTCCATAGACGTAATGGAAATATTTTTTTGCTCATGCCTACAGCCCAAACCGCTGGACGGATTTTCACCAAATTTGTGACAGGAGCTGCAGCTAGGTACCGAAAGCGTGCTTTTGTAAATTTGGTGTAACTCAGTCCAGTAGTTTTCTTTAAAACAGGCTAAAAGCAGGTAAAAAAAGAAATTGTTATATCAGACTAACTTCCCTGTTCGGTCTACAGACGGGCATCTGATTGGCCTGGAGTACGACATAATGTACCGGACATCGAACATGCCCACTGATTGGATGGTGAAAAGCATGAAGTGCTTCCGCTTTTTGGAAATGCCCGCCATGTTGGCTTTGCGGACAGCGGCTGTGTCCGCAGACATCGCAGTAAAAACACATTAAAAAACACCACATTGCACCAGTCAAACTTATCAAACAATCTCTGGGGACGTGAGGGGTGATGAGGATGTGATGGGATTTGGCCGTAAGAAGCCAAAAAACAGGTGCTTTTCACCCCCAAAGTCCACAAACAGTCTGGATGGTCGGGTACAGTCCGATAATGTTCATGAACACTTCAGATGTTCATGGACATATATTCCTATTTCTGCATTAAGGGTAGGTGAAAAGATATTTTTTGGGTGGCTGATAACTTTGGCGCCACTCAATGAAACTGCATGATATGGAATGTTATTCTAGACCTGATTCTGAATGGCTTTGCAAAGTTTGGTGGTATTCTGTCAAGAGGGGGCAAAATTAGAGGGGGGGTCCCAAAATATTGTAAAGGCTTACAAATGTGGTGTCATTTGACAAATCTACACAAAGGTTTGCAAAAACATTTTAGATCTAGATCTAAATATTTTTGTAAAGTTTGGTGGGATTTTGTCAAGCGGGGGCTAAATCAGAGGGGGGGTCTCAACATTTTTAAATGGCTAATAACTTTGTTGCCGTTTGACGAATGTTGACAAAAGTTTCCAGAAAGATTATAGATCCAATCTTGAATGTTTGTGTGTAAAGTCTGAATGGATTTAGTCAAGTGGGGGATAAGTTATATGACTATTGTATGTACTTACATTTTGACACTTTTGAAAAAATAAAACATGGGTGGATTTCCAGCAAACTCATGTAATGAGCATTGGCAAGAACCTTAAAGCATGGTTTTACAAATGTGCCCTTGTTTTATGTTTTGACAAGTGTCATAATGTAGGTACAAAACAAGTGTGATATACTTTTGGTGACTGAAGTATAGCCTGTGGCCATGGGCAGTGGCCAGATTGTCAGCGTCATGGCATTAGCATAATCTGTTGACCCGAACAATCTGGCTACTGACCATGACCACGAGGGATGACAAATGGGATTAAAGTGGCCATGTCCTACTGGGACCGGCTATGTGGTCAAGTTATCCGAGAGTGGGATAGGTTTGGAAGGGAAAACAAATGTGCTTGTGGTAATATGGTCATAGGGTCTTGAAGAAGGGAGGCCACACTGAATAAACATTTAGTTGTTTATTATCACACGGAGCTCGCCAGTCGCCCCTCTTTCCTCAGGCCGCCTTTCATCTCCGCCAACTGCCGTTCCTCGCTGCGGTCACGCGACTCTCATTACATAAAAGCTCGAGAGCGCGCGCGACCGCCGCGAGGCACATTACATTCTTACACATCTTCCCCCTCAAACAGAGCAAATATATATATGAAATACTATAACAGTAATGTAAAACTTAACACTTATGGTTAAACTTAATCAGCAAATTTGTTTGACCAGAATATAACAGAATATCAACAGACTTGTACAACTTGCACATGACCTAGTATCCTCCGTGTACAATTACATTGTAGATACCTTAAACACGACCTGAACACTATAATGTCAGGTCTCATAATCCCTCATCCACACCGGCTTAGACCTGGCTCTATGTAAAGAATCCTCTTTAACCTTTGACCTTTGACTATCATCTTCTCTGACCTTCCCACCTGCCTTTTCCCTGTTCTCATCCGTCACCTCTCCTCTCACCTTTTCGTTAAATTTAATGTTATTCCTCTCCACCTTCCTCAAGTGCTCCTCATCTTCACTCCTCTCCTCATCACCCGCTTTCGCCAATCTTCCTTTCGACCAAACTTCACCACCTTCCAGAACTACCACATTACTTTTTACTGCACATATCTTCTTAGGACCCAGAAATCTACTTTCCACACACTTGTTCACTAGTCTAGGATTTTTGACATACACTTTTTCTCCCACCTTCCAATCACGTTCCTTCACCCTCATTCTGTCATCAAACAGTTCCTTATTTCTTTCCTGACTCAATGCAATAAGTTTCATAATCTGATTACGGTCAACGTTTACTACTCTGGCCATTCCTAGCCATCCTGGACAAAGCCTTGTCCCAGGCTCCCTTCCCTTCATTGAAACAAATGGGGATACTCCCGTCACCGAATGAGGTGTAGTGACATAATTCCATGTCAGCATCCTTAATACTTCCCTCCATGGTTGCCTCGAATTCATGGCCATCTGCAGGCCCCCCTTTATGTACCTATTAACTCTTTCAACAAGTCCATTTGCTTTAGGATTATATAGAGCCGTCCTTGTGTGTTTTATACTGTATCCTGCAAGAAACTGTTTCATTGCTCCAGACACAAATTGTACCCCATTATCTGATACAATTTCCGCCGGGACTCCTTCCTTAAGAAATACTTTTTCTAAGAATCCAATTAACTCCCTTGCCGTGACCTCCCTTACAGCCTCCCACTCAAACCATTTTAAATGGAAATCCACTACAACAAATACGAACTTTAACCCATCTCCCAGACCTGCCACCGGACCCATTATGTCCACTGCTAACTTACTCCACGGTTGGTCCGGTACCACATTTGGAATTATTGGAGCCTCTCTCACCACTCTGCATTTGTCACTCGTTTGGCAAACTATACAATCCTTGACATACCTTTCTGCACACCTGTCAATTCCCGGCCACCAATAATTCTGCCTCAATTTCCTTTTCATAGCCGCTTCTCCAGGATGCCCCTGATGAGCCAGTTCAATTAGTACTGACCTCAGGGAATGAGGAGGAACAATGCACCTCCCCCTCCTTAACCTATCCTCACATAAGTTTAACTCATTTTTTACTTCCCACCAAGTATTGAATTTACCATCCAAATCTTTTCTTTCTGGCCACCCCGTAACCGTCCAACCTTTGACTAACTTGAGGTCATTATCAGAGTCCTCTTCCTTCGCCCATTCCTCCTTGCTGACCACACTTTTTACCTCTGCTACCACTAACTCCTCCTCTGTCACTCTGTCCTCTATAGGTTCACCCTTAAGAGGCAGTCTGGAAAGGCAGTCTGCCACAACATTCCGCTTCCCTGGTAAATAGCTCACTTCAAAGTTAAAGTTTTGGAGTCCCAGACCCCACCTGCTTATTCTTGGAGAACCCGTGGCCCACCTGCCACTCTCAAACATCTGAACCAGTGGTTTGTGGTCCGACCTGACCACAAATCCTCTTCCCCACAAGAAGAACTTAAAATGATTCACTGCCCAAAACATTGCCAAAGTTTCTCTTTCAATGACAGAATACTTGCTCTCTGCCCCTCTTAGCGTCCTAGACGCAAATGCTATCACTCTCTCAGTATTGTCCTTATTGTACTGCACTAACGTCGCACCCAGTCCTAACATGATCGCATCCACTACCAATACCGTTTTGTCCTTGGGTTCAAATCTACCTATGGATGGTGCCTCACCCACTGCTTGCCTAATACACTCAAAAGCCACATCACATTCCTTAGACCATTCAAACCTCACTCCTTTTTTTAGCAACGTTCTGAGAGGTAATGATACCTTGGCAAAATCCTTCACAAATCTATGATAATATTCGGCCAAACCGAGAAATGATTTCACCTGCTCTTTGTCTTTGGGTACAGGTGCGCACCTTACTGCTTCCACCAAATTCTTTTTTGGCCTCACCCCTTGCTCATCTATCTCATGTCCCAGATACTCCACCCTATGTACCGCAATCTTACACTTGCTCCTCTTCACCGTCAACCCTGCCTCACCCAATCTGCTTAACACTTGTCTCAACACTTCATCATGTTCTTCAGTAGAACTAGCATATATTAACACATCGTCCTGGAACACAATAATGTTTTTCACTCCACTCAACACCGTCTCCATGACCCTTTGGAACACGGCTGCTGCGGACACCAGCCCAAATGGCATACTACAGTATCTAAATGAACCAAACACTGTGATAAATGCTGTCAGGTGTTGACAATCCTCCTTCAACGGGATCTGATGATAAGCTTGTGAAAGATCAATAACTGAAAACACTTTGGCATTGCTCAGTACTGATAGCTGATCACCTATTATTGGTAAGGGATGTCTATCCACTAGTATATTTCTGTTCAGATCTCTCAAATCCACGCATAACCTAATGTCTCCATTGGCCTTAGCTGCTACTACTACCGGCGATAGCCATTCCGAGCTTTCACTCTTCTTTATTATTCCTCTTTGGAGTAACGACTCCACTTCTACTTTGAGTTTCTCATTCAATCCGTGAGGTACTGGTCTCACCTTGTGCACCCTCGGACTGGCCCCTGCCTTTAATTGAATTTCATGTTCAAAACCTTTCAACAATCCCAGTTCCTCCTGAAACACCATGGGATACTCCTTTTCCCATTTATCCTTCAATTCAGCCACATCAACTGGTCTCTCCGCATTCGCCTGTATCCTAATTCCCAATTTCCACTGTTCTTCCCATCCCAGAAGTGAAGAACCTTCTTGAGTTACGTAAATCTCTGCTTCACAGCTCCTCCCTTTATACTTGATGGAGGCTCGGAACATCCCTATAATTCCAATTTTAACATTTCCATATGCATACGGCTCAATGTTATGCTCCTTTAATTTTGTCACGTCTCCTTGCATGCAACTCAAAAATGTCGCCTTGGACATTAATGTCCACGGTGAGCAACTGTCCACCTTCATTGTCACCACTCTTCCATCAACCATGAATACATCGGTGGGTGCACCTCCCTTGCTTGATACTTCTGTTACTTCCAATACATGCTTTGTTTGGTTGCTCCTTCCCACTTTTAAATCTTCACCTTGTTCCGACATTCTTCCTCCTGCTTCAATGCTCTGCACCGTCCCTGATTCCCTACACACTCTCGCGAAATGCCCTTTCTTTTTGCATTTTAAACACGAGATGTTCCTGGCTGGACAAAACATGCTTGTGGAAATATGACGGTTACTACCGCACTTGTAGCATTTGATTTCTTTGTTGAAGCCAGTCTTGCGAAATCCCTTTACAGCAGCCACTTCTCCCTCTGACTTGTCTCCCTTCATAGTGGTCATATATTTATGGGTCTGTTCCATACTCCTTGCCATTTCTAGGGCCAACTCCAGTGATGCATCCTTTGATAGTAACCTCTCTTGTATCTTTATGTTATTTGTGCAACGGACTAACTGTGAGCGGCCCAAATTCGCACGTATGACTAAGAGACCTCAACGCTGCAATGAAGTTTTCCACCGGCTCTTGTGGATCTTGTATTCTTTGGAAGAACTTGTGTCTCTCAAATGTTATATTTTTCTTGGCCTCAAAATGGACTTCCAACTTCTTTTCTGCTATAGAATACTGGTCCATCTCTCCCTGGCCTTCTTGTGGAGGATCCGGTAATCCATCATAAACACTTCTGCCTTCGGTTCCCAAATTGTGCAGTAGGATTGCCTCCTTTCTTGCTGCTGCAAACTTATCCCCTCCAATGGCAATCAGGTACGTGTCAAACAGCTTCTTCCACCTATCCCACCTTATAGGTGGAGCACCAGGTTCTGACAGGAACGGTGGCGGAGGTGCCATACTTACCGCAGCCATTTTCTTGTACTTAGTGGCTTACTTTCCAATTTTCACCTTTGGTGTTACTTTATTTTTTTTCAATACTTTCTGCCAGTCTCCTGTGCTGTTCCCTTAGGCGATTCTTATATGTGAATAGTATCTGTTCACCACATTTCAGTCTTACTACGACACACCATATATTTAAGACTGTGCCGTTACTTTACTGTCCTCTGGGAGGAAGTCTTCCTGTGTACACTACCCGCCACTGGGATTCACCTTGCTGTATCTTTACTGTCCTGTTCTGAACACACCCCTCTTATGGTGTTTTTTTTTTTTTTTTTCTACTCCGAATTTTCCTTCCTTTCACCTCCTCCCTGGCTGTGCCCCCAACCCCCCCTCTCCCTGCTCCTCATCTTCGTGTCCAATGAGAGGGGGATTGGGCAGCACCCATCAGGACAAACAGCCTTTCCTTGTGTGGCCGTTCACGTGAGAGTGGGGAGAATGTCCCCCTGCAGCGCCATGCTCCGAGGCACTGCTGAGACAGTTGCTCTTCAGGCCCCCACCTCTCCACCGGCTTCCTCCTGTATCCAGCTATAAATAGCACGTTCCACTTCAAAGGAACGTCGCTGGGCTCCTCAGCAAGCTCCGTGTGCCCCCTCGTCGCCACTTGAAGAAGGGAGGCCACACTGAATAAACATTTAGTTGTTTATTATCACACGGAGCTCGCCAGTCGCCCCTCTTTCCTCAGGCCGCCTTTCATCTCCGCCAACTGCCGTTCCTCGCTGCGGTCACGCGACTCTCATTACATAAAAGCTCGAGAGCGCGCGCGACCGCCGCGAGGCACATTACATTCTTACATGTCTCTCTTCGCCCTCTGCAGGCTCCCTTAGAAAGGGAGCCCCACCTTCCCTTTACATGGCGGCCATCTTGGAAAAGGATTTTCCTTCCTATATATATATATCACTTTAGTTTATAGGAACCCATCCATGAATCTATATTTGTTGATGGAGATGGAAATGTTCCAAGCATGTTATTGGTTATTCTGTAGGATTATTCTGATGCTGGAAGTTGGCTATGTTATAATGAGAGTACAGCTCTGTGAAGAGGGATAGGGGCATATGTGTGTTACTGTCTGTTAGGTTGGTATGTCCGCTTGGCTTTGATCTGAAGTTGGAAGTGAGAAATTCCCAGGACACCTTTTAAAACAAATTTTACCCATCTCTGTTGTCTTCCTTCCTACTTCTATAGACTGAATTATTTAAGCAAATAAATAGCTTACATTGGTTTAATAGATTGTTAATATGGATTTGGTGATTGGGAACTACTTTGCCAGAAAAGAATATGGTCTATCAAAGAGACGAGAACGGAAAACTGCCACATGGCATACCTACAGTAATTAAAGTATAGGAATTAAATCGGAATCTATGGGCCTCATCACGAGTTGGGTGGTATCTCGGTGGTAATACTGCCTAACTGGAATTGCGTTAGCACCAGCCGGACCAGCGTTATTAGTGCCGGATCACGGGTTTGGCGTTAACAGTAAATCCCCATTCCCCATTGGGTCAGTTGGACCCAATGTAGCCTTTTCGGCACAAATTCTGCACAGGGCGCTAAATGGGATTTTCACCTCCATCAAAAAGCTGGAGGTAAAACAGCCCATTTAGCAGCCAACTCGTGATCGGGCCAGCCGTTAAATGCGGTGGTAATACCATTACTGCTACATTTAAGGGCTACTGCCCAATTTATGATGAGGCCCAGTGACTGTAACAGGTGGCCTCAAGGACACACCAAATCTTGAAGACAGTTCAAGGGTTTTTATTAATTTTGTAGGCAAGGGGCTCTCTAAGGGCTGTCCTTCTTGCTCTCATCTTGAGACAGGCGTTACTTCCTTAACCCAGGCATCTCTCACCCTCTGGATGGTCACTAGAGATCAGTGACCCCTACTATCTAAGATTTCTTGTCTAACTGTGATAGTCCCAAAACTGAACAACTTTTCTATCTAAGTCTCCCTCAGTAACAATCTAGGCATATTCTAAATTCTCTGAGATGATTCAGGATGTGGATTGTGGGTACCTTTCAGATACGCCCCATTTGGCCTTTCCCTCACATGCCCAACTATTCCTCTCCCTAGACCTTGCTGTCACTCACCCTTATTGAATCACAATCTTCTTCCTACTATTCCTCCCACCATCATCTCTCTCTCTCCCTGGCACTTCCCCTTTTGTCCCTTCTGATGTTTCTGTCTCATCAGTATAACTCCAAATTCTGATCTTACTCCTTTTACTCTCTCTGCTCCTCTTCTTCTACTACTACTACTCCCATCTACACACTACTATTCTCTCTAATCCACACTATTATCCCCTCCTCCATATTACTACTCCCTCCTCCACACTACTACTATTCCTTCCTCACTGCTATCCCCCTCTAACTACTACCCTCCCACCACACTGCAATGACTCCATCAATCACCCTCCTTTCACTTACCAAACAGCCCTTCTTTCAGTCGCCACTCTCCCACTAATATCCTCACTCACAACCATTCACTCCCATTCAAACTCCAGTACCACTCTCTCCCACTAACCAATACCTCACCTTGTACACTCTCTTTGCTCCTCTGCTCTGTACTTCCTCCGCTTGGTGTCTTGGTCCTCCTGCTCCTTCCCTCACCTCACCCTAACAACCCACACCATCCTGTTTCCTGACCTTACTGTTATCTTCCCTGTTCCCTTTCCACTGGCTACATTCCTTTTCTGGTTCCTCGGCCAACCAATGACTGCCCTTTTCTATTGGGAGGTATAACAGACATCAAAACATTCAAAATGGCCTGCTGGTCATCCACAATGATGGCATGCCCAAGTCAATATCCCAGTTCATGCAATAGTCTAACAGCCGGAAAACGCCAGTTTCCTAAAGATGCCAAGCCTTGGCTGCCACATAAGCAAGATGTTTTGTTGAGGGCGGATCCCGCTGTGTGCTCTGTGCCCTGGCTCACACCAATATTGTGTGAATGTGACACTCTCTATCGCATCATGGTCAAACTTGATGTCCTCTTTCCTGCGCCGACATTCTGGGTAAATTAGGTCATGAAGTGGCTGGTGGCTGTCTGGCTGGTTCTGCTTCCTCTGGCTCATCACTCTCTCTATATGGCAGTCTGGTGGTGGTGATGCTACTGTAAAGTCTGATGAGCTGTTAGTTTCTACGAGATAAAGAGAAAGACACTGGCCAGAGTGGGACTGCGCAAGCATGGTGTTATAGATAGTGGCACTGTTGGCAGGCAACCAGGCACAGGGCTAGGTGTCGGAACAGCGGTCCTCCCAACTCCCACACCCCACTTCTAGGGAAGGACAGGCTCAGGAATTAATCACAGTAGGAATCCCAGCCCAGGTTGAGAGGGTCCCTCCCCCACCTGTCAGGGACAGATCTTTGGTCCAGACACACACACCTCTGCCCTTTCCTCTATGTCCCCCTCCACATCTAAGTGTCAAACTGTCTGTGCCAGGACGGGAAGTTAACATTGGCTTTCTAAGAGCCATCTCAGCATTCCATGACAAAGGAATAGGATTGGAGGGCCTGCGACCATTGCAAAATTCAAGGCTTGGTGTCTTTGTTCTGGGTGATCCGGACCAAGAGAGCATGATTGTCTTTGTTTCTTTAAAATTCTTTTATAGAGCGAACCAGGCACACATGCATTTTGAAATTTCACATATTTAAAACATATTTGAACATATACACAAATCCCAAACTTGCAGAAATGTATTCCAATTATTACCCAAAACTGTTACACCTAATTCCAGAATAAAGTTCAGCAATAACAACCAGGCTTTCAAATTGTTTCTGAATTTCAAATTATCAGTGTTCAAGCAGAAGACCCTAAGCAAAGGATCCAAAACAGAAACTTCTGCTCCATTGTGCTTATGGTTTTAGAACAAAACTTTACACAAACATATATATTTATAAGTTTAACATTTAAAAGGAAGAGAAAATGTTTACACTTAAAAAAGAGAAGAAAAATACCAAAGTTAACATCAAATACACAGAAGAGCAAGTGAGTAAATATATTGTAAAATAACTGTACATTTTCAAAAACTTTGATTCAATTAATAAAATCCTATAGTGTTTGTTCAAATCTACCAGGTTCAAGGTAGCTAAAAATCGCAATACAGCAAAAATAACACAATCTAAATTAACCACAAACTAATAGAGCAAATAAAAGTCGTAAACAAATTGCCTAAGGTGCAAAATGCGCAGATGTAATAGAACTAGACAATTTAGAATGAGATGGAATAAGGTTTCTTTGTCAGTAGTATAATACCAACATATATCATTGCCTTAAATGTTGCCTTCACTTATGCAGATTATTTATTTTGTCAGAAGAATATTGAAGCCACATCTCATAAACGCTGACCTATCATGTGCTCTTGGGTACTCCATTAAATATCCAGGTAACAAACCAAGTTTCTTATGTTACTTGTTTAGCTGTTGGTAGAGCTTATAGTTTCTAATCATGGTGTTTGTTTGACACCAGTGCCATTGCGATAAAATTATTTTGACATAGCGGCACTTAACATCGAGGTCCAAGAATGTTTCAAATTTATGTGCATATTGGAGGCGGCCAATCTCAATCTTCTTCATAAATTCATCAAATAGTTAATTTTTGTGGTGTGTGTATGTTTTCGACACAATGAAAACCTCTTCCCCGTAACTTGTGAATTTAGAGACCCTGTCCAAGTTCAAAATGAATTAAAGCAATGGGCACACAATTAGGTAAAGATAATACTTTCCCACCATATCAATCCTTCAATGGGATTAAGATTTAAGGTATCTTTTAAAGAAATCAGATTTTGTAGCCCATAAGCGCCTGCACAATTTTAGCCTTATAAACATTAATGAGTAGGATCGAAGAAAATTAATTGATTTTTTTCATCTGTGTAACTAAAAAGTGTGCCTTTTTTTTAGCTATGTTCAAGATTCAATTAATTTTTTGGCTGGTCGAAAAATGATATCCAAGCTACTTCACCTTGTTAATGACCCCCAACTTTAAAGCTCCTAATTTCCAAGCATAACCCACATGTTTTTTCCTCAAGGAAAATTGCAGGATTGTAGAATTTTTCATGTTGATAGTCATGTTCTTTACTTGAGTGTAATCATAAAAAGCATTCATCTCTGGATGCCCACTTGAGTGTTATCCCGAAGGGCCATGTTGTCTGTGTAAGACATCCAACATAATTTGACCCCATTTAAAGTTGGTGAAATAAAAGCAACTTTCCCTATTGTCTCACCCATATCTGAGGTGTATAAATTAAATAAGCAGGCAGCAAGAATACCCCCCCAGTTGAACTTTTAACATTGTGTCCGTATGGAGGTATACAATTATGTTTAAAAGCCCATTGCTAACCCCCAGCTTTGCAATTTCTGCCACACACTTGCTCTGTTAATTTTGTCAAATGCTAGGGATAGGTCAATGCAAGACAAAAACACCATTGGTACATATTTTTGCCAAGCTCTTTGTTGCAGGCTCTCTATTACGTACCCATTTAGGGATGTTCCAACCCCTCTACTAAATCCTTTTGGAAAAATTTTTAGTCACCCTCTATCATTGGCCGATTTTTCCAGGCCTTTCAAAAGTAGGGAAGTAAATATGTTTCCTTCTCCATATAGCAACGCTATAGACCTATAGTAAAAAGGGTCACGTTTATTGCCCTTCTTGAATATAGGCACTATGTGGAAGGATTTCCATGAGGCCGCAGTACTAGTGCCAGCTTTTATTTGGGAAAAATATATATGTAAGATATTGGCCCTTAAAACAGGGGATTCTTTAAAAAATCATTTCCAACGGCCATTAGGCCCGGAGCCCTTGAATTTCTCCCTTTCTTAATGTAACACAGAATGTCCTCTACATCAAAATTCAAATTCCAACTAGCTTCGGTATAGTTCCACTGGCTGATTCCCCTTTTGGACTTCCTATACATTTTGCTGACAGCAAATTGACTCAAGAATTGGGTTTTCTTGCACCACTGATTGGTGCTTTCCCAAATTGTTTATTAGACCCCAGCATTTCACATCAGATTTGTCAATCAGCTGCTTCAGCATTAGTTCACTATCTTGTTGCATTAGCATGTGGTGAAGTGATTTGAGGGTATTTTTTATACTTTTGGCGACTTATCTCATTTAAATTTGATTTAATGTCTGAATCCATTGTACTCTTAAGAATCACCTTAATATGTTTTCTCATTTTGTGGTGCAGTATTTCACTATCATATGAATGAGGCCTTTTCCCCTCCTGTTTTGCACAATTTTTACATTATTGCAGACAAATGTCGAAAAACTGCATCATTTCTTGATCAGAGGATATTGAATCAAACTTCTTTTGGACTTTCCTATTAAATGAGTTGATATTTTTCGGGAGCCAAGATATTTTATTTGCACTGCAAGACACTGTCAGCCCCGTGAGAGCTTTGAACTTTTTCTCTAAGGACATTCCGTCAAAATATGCCTTAAGCATATTGTGATCACTTAAAGAGGATTATGAAAAAGGCATTCTCAAAGGAATATGTAATCCAAGCAGAATTCCAGATCATTATTGTGCCATGTCGGCCTAGGGGGCATATCGCCCTTGACATTACCATTCAGTCGATGGATATTTCAGTTTGTGAGGGAAATGAACCAAAAATGACCACGACCTTGATGTTCCTGCATGCTGGTGTCACCACAGGGGGGAATTTCCAAGAGAGAGAGTGAGTTACCCTGCAGGCAATCAGAATTAAAGTCACCGGCTGGGATAAACTCCCCTTCCAAAGAAAGTTTGTACTATTTTCACAAAATATCTAACAAGCCGCAGACAAAAGAACTCAGGTTTGAATGCAAGTTATTCCAATAGTTATTAACTGTATACAAAATACTTAAATGGATAAGATGCCAAAGTGCACATTATCAAAAACCACTGTTTCAGATACCCACCAAGATTGAAGAGCAATGATCAACCCACCTACTGGTCAACCCTTATTAACTCATTTAGCTACTTGGCACCACATTGAGAAACAATTTAGGGTCACTTTATCTGTAAGCCAAGTTTCTTGTAGGATTAACACTTCACATTGTTTTAATATCTGAAAGACTTGAATCATTAATTAGAGTGTCCGAAGGAAATGCCAATATAACATTCCAAATGTAGCTATCTTACTAAAGGACCTGTTTCACTTGTTGATCCCTCTGTGAAGTTGTCCCCAAAAATGAAAGTAACCATGACCAATCCATAGCAGAATTTGAAGTAGAACCGTTAGATCCTACTACCTGAATGATGCATTTTTGTGTATGGTCATTCATGCAACACATTTTAGGTTATTTGCCATGAAAGGTTCTTTTCATCGAGGCCATCACCTTAAAATTACAGACTCCCAACCTAAGAGAAGCCCAACCTTTGAGACCTCTTCAGCCCCCTGAATGTTTAGTTTCTCAGCAGTATAGCTGGGGGTTTGCCAATGGTTTGCTTTGTAAGTAATAGATAATAATTCAATCCTGGCCTCAACAGGAATCCGATGTAAATAGAGTACAATCTGAGCCATATGGTCACATTTCCATGAACCCACCACCAAGCGGGCTGCAACTTTAAAGGCGCTTTTAGAGGAGCCAATGAAGAATGTGAAATACCAGAAAGAATATAGTTACCATGTTCAATGCGGGATAAAACTAAACATTGCACTAAGCTTTTATTAGCTTGAATGTCCTTCCTTGAATTGAGTACCTTAAGCTGTGAATGGTCCATTTGTTGGCCAGGCATTGTAGCTCTACCACTAAGTAGTTCTTCTTTCTTGGGGAAGCTCTGGCTAATTAATACAATGGGTTTTTCTTCTTTTGTGGATTTGGGAGAGGATGGCCAAGAGTCCAACTGAAGATGCATCTGTCTGTAGCAGAAATTCCTGTGTGAAGTCGAGGATGTTTGAGACTGGACTTTTGCAGAGGTTTCTCTTCAGTTTTTCAAGGGCATGTACAGCTCAGTGGTCGCATTTAGATTTGCTTTGGCCAGCGTGTCTGTCAAAGAAGTGGCTAGTTAGGGATAAACTTCAGGTGATACCCTATCGGTACCAAAAAGGCACAGATGTCTTTAGTCATAATGAATAAGTAAGGGGGTTTCTGGGAGTGTCTCTCTACCGGCCTATATCCCGGGTTTGAGTCTCAACCAGATCCGTTTTCTCATCATCCCTTTCACAGAAGAGAACTATCCACTACATATCAGTCTTTGTCCTGCCAAGGGCTGTGCAGCAACAAAATGTCAGGCAAATTTCTTCTGAACAAGAGTACCGACAGCAACCCCAGACACGTGTTTTGGCCTGGTTGGGCCTCGTCAGTGAGGGGGCGCTGGGCCTCCCTAAGAACAGTGAGCAATGGTTCCACGTCTGGATTACCTTAGTAATTTCAGGTGAAAACCCAAAGCTACTTAATATGCATAGGTAAAGGGGGTTCTGGGAGTGTCTCTCTACCAGCCTATATCCCCGGTTTGTTTTTCAACCTGATTCTTTAGCTCACTATCCCTTTCACAGAAGAGAAATATCCACTACATATCAGTCTTGTCCTACCCAAGGGCAGTCCAGCATCGAAATGTTAGGCAATTCTCTTCTGAACAAGAGTACCGACAGCAACCCCAGACACATGTTTCGGCCTGGTTGCGCCTTGTCAGTGAGGTGGAGTTGTGCCTCTCTAAGAAATGTGAGCAAGGGTTCGACATCTGGATTACCTTAGTAACTTAGAGTGAAAACCCAAAACTAATTAATATGCATAAGTAAGGGGGGTTCTGGGAGTGTCTCTCTACTGGCCTATATACCGGGTTTGAGTCTCAACAAGATTCTTTAACTAACCATCTTTTTCACAGAAGAGAAATATCCGCTACATATCAGTCTTTGTCCTGCCCAAGGGCAGTCCAGCACCAAAATTTCAGGCAATTCTCTTCTGAACAGGAATACCGACAGCAACCCCAGACACGTGCTTCAGCCTGGTTGGGCCTTGTCAGTGAAGTGGAGCTGTGCCTCTCTAAGAACAGTGAGCAAGGGTTCCACATCTGGATTACCTTAGTAACTTAGAGTGAAAACCCAAAACTAATTAATATGCATAAGTAAGGGGGGTTCTGGGAGTGTCTCTCTACTGGCCTATATACCGGGTTTGAGTCTCAACAAGATTCTTTAGCTAACCATCTTTTTCACAGAAGAGAAATATCCACTACATATCAGTCTTTGTCCTGCCCAAGGGCAGTCCAGCACCAAAATGTCAGGCAATTCTCTTCTGAACAGGAATACCGACAGCAACCCCAGACACGTGTTTCAGCCTGGTTGGGCCTTGTCAGTGAGGTGGCGCTGTGCCTCTCTAAGAACAGTGAACAAGGGTTCCACGTCTGGATTACCCAAGTAATTTAGGGTGAAAACCAAAAGCTACTTAATATGCATAAGTAAGGGCGGGTTCTGGGAGTGTCTCTCTACCGGCCTATATTCCAGGATTGATACTCAACCAGATTCTTTAGCTTACCATCCATTTCACAGAAGAGAAATATCCACTACATATCAGTCTTTGTCCTGCCCAAGGGCAGTCCAGCACCAAAATTTCAGGCAATTCTCTTCTGAACAGGAATACCGACAGCAACCCCAGACACGTGTTTCAGCCTGGTTGGGCCTTGTCAGTGAGGTGGCGCTGTGCCTCTCTAAGAACAGTGAACAAGGGTTCCACGTCTGGATTACCCAAGTAATTTAGGGTGAAAACCAAAAGCTACTTAATATGCATAAGTAAGGGCGGGTTCTGGGAGTGTCTCTCTACCGGCCTATATTCCAGGATTGAGACTCAACCAGATTCTTTAGCTTACCATCCATTTCACAGAAGAGAAATATCCACTACATGTAAGTCTTTGTCCTGTCCATGTGCCATTTAGTATTTTGGACTGCTTCTATTTGGCAGGTTTGGAGCAATGACTGACCATTTCCCAACTAAAAGCAGAGGTACTTAACAGATGACATAGCAAACATGTTTTTTTTGCAGAATTCACTGTGATTCTGGCATTCTGAGTTAGTGATTCATGTGACCTTCATGTGACCTTCCCAGGAGGAGCGGTAGATAAATATATTGTCCAGATAAGTTCCAGCAAAACTTTGACAGGAAGCCAAGACTTGATACATTAGACACTGAAAAAGATGGCCATATGGCAAGACTGTACATTGAAAGAGGCTTTCCAGAGTGGAGAAGGCTGTCTTCTGTTATCCCACTTCATCTTGTGGAACCTGCCTATACCCTTTTCTCAGGCCTAGTGTGGAGATGTACTTTGCTGTACAAAGTCTCCACCAGCAGTCAGGTGATTTATGTGACCATCCCAGGAGGAGCGGTAGATAACTCTATCGTCCAGATAAGTTCCAGCAAAACTTTGACAGGAAGCTAAGACTTGATACATTAGACACTGAAAAGTGGTAAGCACCCTAGGGTGGCCAAATGGCAAAACTGTAAATTGAAAGAGGCTTTCCAGAGTGGAGAAGGCTGTCTTCTGTTATGCCACTTCATCTAGGGTAACCTGCCTATACCCTTTTCTCAGGCCCAGTGTGGAGATGTACTTTGCTGTACAAAGTCTACACCAGCTTGTCTATTCAAGGCATAGGGTAGGCATAAAATTCAGAAATCTCGTTCAGTCTCCTCAAATCTACACAATCTCCAACTTTTGTCAGGTTTGGGGACCAGTACAATGGGAAGTACCATTCATTGTCGTATTTCTCTATGACACCCATGTCCATCATCTTCTTTTGTTCTTCTCTGGCAATTCTCCTAAGTGCTTCTGGTAGGCGGTAGTATTCAACCCTACTCTTCCCTGGGTTTTATATGTTTATGCAATACTGCTCTTACTTGTCCAGGTTTGGTTGAAAACACATCAAAGTATATTTCTAGCAACTCAGACAGCTTTTGTGGTGGGATATGGTGAGACCAGGTTGTTTGGTGACCCCTTGAGCTTGAGTTGGTAGCAGTGTCCCTCTGGTGTTATTTTCATTCAATGCGAGGAGTTCACGGTTGTTGTTCTCACGCCATGCCTTCAATGTATGGATGTGATGTAGCTGAGATGGCTGTTTTTAACCAGCCTTCTGGGCTTTGTAGATTAAGCTTGACACTTCTTCAGTGATGTCATATCACCCATGCAATCTGTTGAGTAATTTGTTCTGCATTTTGGGAAGCAGGACCATGATATTGTCTCTCACATGAAAGGTACATGTTCTGGCATTGTTGTTATAGACTCTCTCCTGGCAGGCCTGAGCCATTTTCAGATGTTCCTTGACCAGCCTTTATACTTTATCCATCAATTCTCTTGTGTTCTGCATTATCCAATGGTCACTGGTCTGCTGACTTGGGTCCTTTCCATTCTTCCCTCAGGATATTAAGCCAATATCTTGGATTAAGACCAAATATGAGCTTAAAGGCGGAAAACTCCAAAGACTCTGGGTAAGTCCCTCTTAACCAGGACTAATGTCTGGCAGAGGGACTCCCAGGACCCCCCTTGTTAAATATGCATATTTAAGTAACTTTGGGTCTCACCCTAAATTACTAGGGGAATCCAGACGTGGACCCCTTGCTCACTATTCTTAGAGAGGCACAGATCCACCCTACTGATGAGGTCCAACCAGACCGAAACACGTGTCTGGGGTTTCTGTTGGTACTCTTGTTCAGAGGAGAATTGCCTCGCATTTCGGTGCTGGACTGCCCCAGGGCAGGACAAAGACTGATATGTTTGGGATATTTCTTCTCTGTGAAAGATAGTGAGCTAAAGACTCTGGGTAAGTCCCTCTTAACCAGGACTAATGTCTGGCAGAGGGACTCCCAGGACCCCCCTTGTTAAATATGCATATTTAAGTAACTTTGGGTCTCACCCTAAGTTACTAGGGGAATCCAGACGTGGACCCCTTGCTCACTATTCTTAGAGAGGCACAGATCCACCCTACTGATGAGGTCCAACCAGACCGAAACACGTGTCTGGGGTTTCTGTTGGTACTCTTGTTCAGAGGAGAATTGCCTCGCATTTCGGTGCTGGACTGCCCCAGGGCAGGACAAAGACTGATATGTTTGGGATATTTCTTCTCTGTGAAAGATAGTGAGCTAAAGACTCTGGGTAAGTCCCTCTTAACCAGGACTAATGTCTGGCAGAGGGACTCCCAGGACCCCCCTTGTTAAATATGCATATTTAAGTAACTTTGGGTCTCACCCTAAGTTACTAGGGGAATCCAGACGTGGACCCCTTGCTCACTATTCTTAGAGAGGCACAGATCCACCCTACTGATGAGGTCCAACCAGACCGAAACACGTGTCTGGGGTTTCTGTTGGTACTCTTGTTCAGAGGAGCATTGCCTCGCATTTCGGTGCTGGACTGCCCCAGGGCAGGACAAAGACTGATATGTTTGGGATATTTCTTCTCTGTGAAAGATAGTGAGCTAAAGACTCTGGGTAAGTCCCTCTTAACCAGGACTAATGTCTGGCAGAGGGACTCCCAGGACCCCCCTTGTTAAATATGGGAGTCTTTCTCACCACAAACAGGGCACAATGAATTCGCCTGTGCCAATTCTTTCTATCTGATTCATTTGTCTATCCTCAACAATGGTGACCCACCAAAGTCAATGTCCAAATTCATGCAATGGCCTTCCAGCTGGGAAATGTTGGTTTGCTGACGATGCCATACTGTTGCTGCTGCTAAAATGAGTGAAATGTTCTGAAGTGGGTAGATCTTGATTGGTGGCCATCACCCTGGCTCAGTCTGTTGTGGTGTGGGTTCAATGCCACAGTTTGGTCAGACTCAGCTGCCTCTCTCCACACTGACATTCTGGCTGAATTAGGTTGCATAGCAGCTGGTGGCTCTCTGGCTGGTACTCTGCTTCTTTCGGCTCTCTGTTGTTCAATTGTCTCTCTATACAATGGTCTTGTGGTGGTGATGCTGCTTATGACAAGGCCAGGATCTTGGCCTTGTCAAGAAAGAATGGGAACACTCTCAGCCTGTGGTGGGAGGCCTAACAGAGAGAAATCCAGAGACGGTCCTACCCCAGAGGTGGACGGTGGTAGCTGAGAAGGCTCCAATTCCTGCCCCTTCTGCCCCCACGGTGCTAGACAGATTATTTGCACTAACCTTTGTCCTTAAAGCATGCCTCCTAAACAAGATGCTCATCAGATTATTTCTATATTTTGTAGATTCAGCCTACAGGATTTGAGCAAAGGTAAGCAGCAGCATAGAGATAGCAGCCCTCCAGCATCAAACACTGTCTGCAATACGAAACCAGAGACCTGGATCCGAGCGAGTAAGAGCAACCCTCAAGTGCCATTCACTGCCGGTATTTTGCTGCCTCAGAGAAAGAACCAGCAGAGAGAGAAGGTCCCAGAATCACAACTCCTACACAACTCCAAGAGAAGCCATTCAATGTTCCTCAGCACTGGCAGAAAACACCCTCAACCATCACAAAGCTCATTGCTCCTTAGACCACCAGGGACTAAATAAAAGGGCAGAGTCCCACACGCAGACTGTACTTACTCGAGGGGAGCTCAAACCAAGGCTTCCTCGCATGAACTTGAACTTTCTACTCATGGACCACCATCACTATTCCGCAGCGGGTCGTCACAGAGAAAAAGGGGCAAGGCTTATACCCACTATTTAACATGTTTGCTGCATGTAATTCTTCTTGGGTGTGAAAGAAATGGACCGATTGGCCAGGTTAAGTGATCCAATGGCAGGAGGAGCCTAAGAATAAAGAGGGAAACAGGAAGCAGGAAGGTGTGGGATGTTTGGGTAAGGTCGGAGGAGGAAGGGGAGGTAGCAGACCAAGCTACCAGCAGGAGGAAAGAAGAACAATCTGAGTGTGGCAGTGATGTCTGGAGCAGGGGAGGCATTGGTTAGTGAGTGCAAGTGGTACTGGGATGTGACGGTGCGTGAGAGGGTAAAAAGTGTGGGTAGACGAAAAGGTAGTGATTAAAGGTATAGTGCTTGTGTGGTTGAAAGATGGGTTTGAGTAGAAAGGTGGGTGAAGTAGTGGTTGTAGTGTGGAGGAGGAATTGTAGTGGGGACGCAGGAGTTGTAGTGGATTGAAGGGCATGGTATTACAGAGGGATGAGATGTAGGGCACAGGAGGGAGTTGTAGTGTAGTGGAGAGTGTTGTAGTTTGGAGGAAGGAGTTCTAGTGCAGAGGAGGAAATTGTAGTGTAGAGAAGGGAGTTGCAGTGCATTGGAGGGGTTAGAAGAGCCAGGAAGGTATTAGTGACATCAAAAGGTGGAGGTGAGGCTTAAAGAAAGTGAACACAAGACAAACACCAGACGTTGCCAGACGGTAACCCTGTGCTGCACTCCAAAAGGGATACTATCCCAAAAATAATTTCCAACCAGGTGGGATTCACAACCTCCTAAGAGGTAGCAGTTAACCCAACTGGTTAATGCTGTAGACTTTTAAAAAACAATACATTTCAATCATTGCTTCACCAATATTCAGTTAATAAAGCATATACATGCTTACATAATACTGTCTGCCTGCTTACACACAGTCAAGAACCACCAGACTGAAAAAGGCAGGTTTGAACAAGTGAAAAAAGTATTTTTATATAACAAGATCAGTTTACAACACACTGTTAAGGCACAGTGTGGAATACAAGTAGAAATTCAAAGAAAACATACATTGGTGCATTTGGAAAACAATATAACAACTGAGCTGATGATGCGCTCAAATTAACCACAAAATATACAAAATAATTAAATTGCTTCATGCAAGGTGTCAACCACACGCTACTATGTGGCAAAGTGAAAACATGTGTATTTTGCACATGTGTATTTTACACTTCTGAGCAATACAATTCGTTCTGCTCAAATAATCATCCTAAAAACACTCCTATAAGGTCATGGGTGCCAACACGTTTCGGATTATACTGAATCCATCTTCAGCGCAGAACGTGTTCAGATTTCATAATGTGTTCAGAATAGTTCCTCAAGATCTCCTAAAGAGTACACTAATTAGATCTATGTGGTATACTAAAAAAAGGTAAATACTGTGGTTTCAGTGGAAATACACTAACCTTAAATTCAGGGCAATAGAAGACACTGGCTTCTACGTGCATAGTAGATACAAAGTTAAACGTTGAGTAAGTATCAATCATCAGAAAAAGGGCTTATAATAGAGCCTCACACTCATATAATGCATAAGCTAGCTTCACAACTCACCCGGTCAGAAGACAAACTCCTATCCCCGGGTAGTGATGTGGTGTAGGGCGGTGACTCCCAAAGTAAGCGGCTGGGAATAAATAAAAAGTGAAGGGAACATGAGTCAACCCTTGGGATCATGTACCATTTCTGTAAATAATAGAGATGTGTAATCAAGACTCCCCATACATGGACCATTCAAGCATGTGGCTAAGATTGGGGGAACAAACGTGTGCAGGTTGCATGCGTTCAAAGTAATCAGTGGCCTTAATTCAAAAGATGACAAATCCCACTCTTGCGGTACATTTAGGATATGTGGAGGGGTGGGGGCACCCCGTGGGTCCCCTCAATATCACCCACTTTGTAGTTCACACTGGGCACAGGAGTCGAGCAGCCCGTCACCTAGACGCGCTGCTCGTCTGAGCCCGGTGTAAATGGTCTCCATGGGAGCCGCGCACACGCGCGTCCAAACTCCGGTTGCCATCTTTGTGTGGGACTGGACAGTCTATTACGATTCTATCTGTAGCTTAATTAATAATGCATGTGTACTGCATCTGGCCGTATACCCCTGTATGTCATGTTTCTCTCACGGCTCAGGCATGACGTGCAATCATTGCCTGACTCGAATGTAATGCTTCATCGTTGTTGTGTATCTAGTTGCCATGGGTGGGGCGTGCACGTTCATCGCAACCACGGCATCGACATTGAGACATCGGGAGGCCATCATCAACCTTACCTGTCCGGTATGTGTTGTTAGGTATTGTCTAAGGCTGGCATGGGCGCTGCGCACCGGCCCTTCACAGTAACAACGTCCACATTGTATTGGACTACTCTTTGAGCCATCAGTGATATGATGTCAAGACTGATGAGCTCTTAGGTTCTAGGAGACAAAGAGAAAGGTACTGGGGGGGAAAGGGGCTGTGAAAGCGTGGGGTGAGAACAAAGTTGTACTATCGGCATGCATATACGCACATGTGGTAGGGGTGGGAACAGGGGGCCTTCCAAATTGCACACCCTGCCTCTCGAGAAGGAGGCTCTAGCGTTAACCCAAGTAGACGTCCCACCTCAGTGTGAGAGGAGTCCCTCCTCCACCTGACAGGAACAGATCTTTGGCCTTGTCACATCACTCAGAAGAGTCAATTAACCAATCTTGAAGGTTCCATTTCTTTGCTAACATTCAATGAGCATACTTAATGGTCAGTGGTCAAAAAGGGGATGTTAAATGTGCTGTTGTCCCTTATCAGAGGTATATGCTGTTAACCTTTCATTCAGCTCATCCAACACCTCTTTCAGCCTGTAATGTCACACAGCAAACAATTATGTTTAATGTGTATTGTTTATTGCAACATATTTGAAAACTGGGTGTAAAGATGTATTGGTTAAAGCATGAGGTGTTTTATCTGTTCTTTTTTTTCGTAAGCTCAGGAATAAAACATTGGGATTTAGATAAACGATTGAAAGGAAGGTGCAACATTGTGGGAAGTGCTGTACCTTTTCAAAATATTGAATAGCAGTATGGACATCATTAATAATACGTGCTTGCATATTCATATATATTCAGTACAATTGAAAGAAAAACTACAAAATTAAGGATTATGTAAAGGAAAATAAACAACACTAAAGAAAAAAGGGATCAATGCCAAAAACCTTATGATGATGTATCCCTTACAGTTATCCTGCATGAACATAAATTCTTAGTCCATGTACCATTTTAGCTTTTCATTTGTGTTTCCCCCCTGCACTTTAATGCACTTTAATAACTATAGTTACTGCATAGTTGTTTTATTAAAAGAGTTTTTCCATGTTATTAATAAAGAAAAATGCTACCTTCTTATATCAAAGCATTGGATAAGAACCTGGGCCATCCAGGCGCTGGGTCAGTGAGTAGGGCTATTCGATAGTGACATCTATTTCTGAAATGAATTCAGTGGAGCCTTGATGGTTTATATCATGGTGGTTTAATTACATAGTTCAGCCAACACGTGTTTCAACCCTTCTGGGTATTTTTCAAGGCATGTATTGGGTAAAAGTAAGCATCTATGCAGAGCTCTGGATATAAAGCTTGTGTTGGTTAGCATTCATAAGGCCTGGGAGGCCTCTCCAAACAGATGAGCGTTGTTGCAGAGACCTCCCAGGCCTTTCGAGATGGAAGGGCGCCACCTCCAAATAACCTTTTTACCGGCAGCAGGGTCCCCCATACTCACTAATGATCAGTGCAGTGATCTACAACTAGTGCCCTGCCTCACCCTGTCTTTATATCATATACTAGCAAAAGTACTGGTTCTCCGAAAGGGTTCTGTAGACAGACATGATAATACTCATCAATTGTTGAAAATGAATGACCCTGTAGGTCGCTGTTCCGCCTCACTTTGGCTTGGTGCCGTTTGTTGTGGTGCATTGCGGTGCAAATATCTTGGGAGCTCGGCATCCTAGGGCCTTGAAACGTGGGTTTTGAGGTACCATAATGACCTAAAGTTGTGTTCCTCGTTTCGGGACCAGTTGAGAAACATTTTTTTCCACTTCGCGGTGAACATGGTTTATGGCTTTGTCGGCAGGCACCATCTCGCAAAAATACTCTGGAAAAGTAATTTCAGCTGATGTGGCAAACCATTTTGTTTCACTTCGCGGTGAACATGGTTTATGGCTTTGTCGGCAGGCACCATCTCGCAAAAATACTCTGGAAAAGTAATTTCAGCTGATGTGGCAAAACATTTTGTTTCACTTCCCGGTGAACATGGTTTACGGCATTGTAAGGCTTGTTTAGAAACATTATTTATTGTTTCCCTTACCAGTGAACCTGGTTTGTGGCTTCGACAGCAGGCACCATATGGCAAAAATCCTCTGGAAAAGTAATTTCACCTGATGCAGCAAAAATGTTGAAACTTCTGGAATGCTACCTGCCTTCACCTTTGCCTCACATGTCCATTCGGCTCTCATACATTTTTTTTTTCTCTTCCCAGTTAACATGGTGCACGGCTTTGTCAGCAGGCCACAAAGCAGCATACAAATTTGGACTTTTGGTGTAATCCGGGGGAAGGGGCAGGGTGTCCAAAGGTCAAGTATCCAGTAGGGACCGGAGGGTCCTAAAAGGTAAGTATGCACTATTTGGTGCAGATTGGTGAAATGGTGTGGATTTGTATAAGGAACAACGCTTTGCTAAGCCACAAACCCACAGGCAAATTTTGACTTTTGCCGAAATCCAGGGAAATGGGTGGGGTATCCAAATGTCATGTAGCCAATAATTTTCATGAAATGTGCGGCAGGGACAGGGCCTTGGGCCCGAAAAGGTGCTTTTGTAAAGTTGGTACCCTTCCGTGCAATACTTTTCTTTAAAATGACCAAAAAATAGCTGCCAGAACATTAGTGATATCTATGTCCGCTTCGCGGTCACACTTCCCTGTTCGCTCCGTGTAGAAGGTTTCAATTGGCTAATCCGTGGCGTGCTGCACGCAAACAAGTTGCGCTTTCACCGATTGGTTCCGCCACAGCGTCCTGAGCATCTCAGTCTTTCGATACGCTCACCATGTTCATTTGTTTTGTGTTGTACGCAGACATCGCTGCAAACAAACAATTATGGGACACTGTGTCGAAAGGTGAGTGTTATTCACATGTGGCAGTAGCAAGTCAAACAGTGGTTTATTCTTGATGCCACAGTCATACTGTAAAGTGGAACTTGGTAGTCAATGTGCAACAAGGTCTTACAGCGTCTATGTAACAGGACGTAAACAACAGTCCTGCGGTCAGACTGCTGTCCTACCGTTTCCATTCTGAGGCAGCCACCTGCACTGTTTCATACACACAGCGCTTCTGCTCGTGTATGGGAGTAACGTTTCTCATGAATGCCTGATGATATGTTGTTGCAAAAAGAGCATGTATTTCCATTCTGAGTGAAGGTCACTGGTTTCATTTTTGCAGTATACGCTCTGTATGGCCGCTGATGTCTCAAAACCCATAAGGGTCCGTTGTTTTTTTACCTTGAGGTACAGGGAAGCAACAGAAAGAATGCAGGGAGTCACAGTTTGAACCACATACCCTTTGATAATGTTATCCTTCAAAAACCTTTGCACGACACATGAACTATCAGTTCCCGAAAAAGTTTTCCAGCAAAAAACCTACTCTGCCTGTAGCAGACGCAATGGAGCCTGTACACATAATGTACGTTTCTTTTTGACGCCTGTACCGCAAACTGCCATTACCTTGTTAATTTCCCACAAAAAAACTTGTGCTCTTACTAATGAAATACAAGGTTTCTGTGCTGCTCCAATTTTTGTTCCCATTATGCAGATTGCACATTCTCGCCGTTTGAAAAATGGTTCGCCCTTTCCAATCTTATCATTTTTATGTACTTCAAATGTTATGTATTACAACTTTGATTTCTGCAGAGGTTACCTACTGCTACCTTTTGTGGTTTCCCTTTGTCGCTTAGCTACTACCATACAACAATTTTTATATTACTATTGGCATACCTCCCTTATCCAGATTGCATATTGCCACCGTCTATAGGATGTCACTACATTTCCTTCCATTGAAATATGACATTTCTGTGCCACTGCATTTTTTTTTACCCATTATGAAGATTGCACATTCACACCATTTGTATGGTTGTTCTACAATTCCCCATCGAACATTACTATTTATTACAAATGTTATGTGTTGCACCTTTCCTTTTTGCAAAGGTTTTGTATTGATATTTTTTTTTTCCTTTCTCCCTCAGCTATTTCCTTCCCTATTGCGATTGTCACGGCTTCCAACGTCCCAGTGATGGTTTTTTTAACCATCAAATGCAACTTTTCGTTACCGTCTGTCTGTTCATCATTATTGAATGGGATGACCACATTGAACCTCTATGCCCGTACGCAGCTGTCTCAATAAGAAGTAACATTCCATCCTTTCTGGTGTCGTAGATCACAGCGATTGACGTCGTCCTGCAAATGAATGTGTGAGGAAATGACTACTGTGTTGACAACGCACAGTTTCCGTCTGGGTAAAAAACAACGTGCCCAGTAACATTAACATTTTCAATAACCTACCATCCTTTCTGATGCAGTACATCACAGCGATTCATTTCGTAATGCCAATGAATGTGAGAGGAAAAGAACTACAGTGCCGACAACGCATTCTTTCTGTGTTCCAAACCAACAACGACTCCATCACCATTACCAATTTCTTTGTCCAGCACAGAAACAAACTTTCAATTTCTATGCAAATGAGAATAAGGCGACCAATTTGCACAGTGTATTGTGAAATAAAAATACAAGCTAGTGCTTTTTTAAAAAATGTGCTCTTCTACTTCAAAATGTGTCATGCTACCTTGTAGATCCCAACATATTCATTACACATTTCCATACGCTGGCACGGTACATTACCGGGAACGGTATTGCATACCACTTGGTTTAGGTATGCAACGGTCAGACCCATCTAATATGCTTTTGTGCCGTCATGCCAATTTCTGTCACCCAGATGCCCCAATGACCAAGATTAGTTCAGGCTTCATACGCTATGTTGTCACATTTGCTATCTTTCTAAAAGAGGAAAAATGAGGTAAGGTGCACTACAAATGTTTGCTGTACAAACATTTTTGTAAAATAATACATGCTTACACCCTCCCACTGGACACATCTTCAAACCTTTCGACCTGTGACACTTACAAAATGATGTGTCTAAAGGTCAGTGGCAATGGTCTTCTTTCACTATTTCTGACGTAATTGCCCTTCACTTCAAAAACTTTGTTAGTATTTTGTCCAGACGTGAGAAGCCTACTGCTTTCCCTTCTCTATGCACATTTTTACACACAATATGTACTGCCAGCTATAATGGAATGTGAAACAGGGTTTCTATGCAACCCCCGCCTTCCCTTTCCATGGTGGCCATCTTGGAAAAGGATTTGTTTTCTACAAACGAGAACGCCGGAGGCGTTCCGGTTGAAGACAACAGATCCTCTTTTTTGGCACCACGGCTTACTGCCGTACAATTTTGCTTGCTAATGGCATTCTACCCCCATTTATTGAGAAGGAATGGGGTTTGTTCTTCCTGAGACTTCGGTATGCACTCTTGCTTGTATTTTGCTGCACAATTGCCCTGTTAAGTGGTGCCCGGGAAGTGGTGCGGTTACAAGTTAGTACAACAACATACAATGTCCTCACATGCAAAAAGAATGTTGATGAAAAGTCCCTACCTACAAGGGGTTCTTTCTATTATGTTGGTATCAAGATGTCAGGGGTGATTGTGTAATGTTAAACATGTAATAACTAGTTAACAAAGCAAGACCTACTACACACTTGTGCTAGTACAAACAATACATATGAAGACCCAATGCATATAAATCAGAGGCACATACAGGGAAACTGAAGTAATGAAGAGACAGCATCATCAGAAAGTTTATGTTCTGGTGTGCAAATTAAATGTGTGTTGGAGGCCCGCTATTGCCCCATGCATGTGCATCATGAGCTGAGACTAGACTCTAAGGAATGTGCGTTAAGAACATACGACAAGGTTAACGTTTTGATATACAGCAACTTTTTCAATTTTTATATTGTGATTGTAGTGAATAAAACCATCTGACCTACATTTTTCAATGCACCAAAATAAGAGAGGCAGCCATGTGATGTCATCAGTGATGTCATCAATGATATTTGTGATGTCATCTTTCATGTCCTAGCTGTTAGTCTTAGCAGTGCACGGTGGTGGCATGAGTTATGGTTGCTTAGCTTACCATAACTGGTGAATTTCAGGGTTTTTTCGCTTATACTTGTAACCATAATGTCCTTTTAACAACGTTTTTTTACTGAATTGCATAGGTTTTTATTAGTGCAACTTAACCATAACGTCCCTTTAACAAAGTTTTTTTGTAGTTTATATATATATATATATATAAGATATGGCAATCACGTCATGTTATGGGTAACAGTTTGAAAATGAATTGAGTAGCTACAAAAAAGGTAGTGTTGTTTAGAAAAGCAAGATGGCTTGAAAATTCGTGAATCCGCATTTGTATGTAGTTGTGAGTTAAAATGACACATATTCATTACATCAAACTTTTCAATATGTTATTGGAGTGCAGCTTAGTTCAGAGCAGCTCAAGAAACAATCTGAGGGCATACAATTGGGCATACATGGCCTATTGTAGTTAAAAGTCATGTTGCCTTCCATGACAAGTGTTCACACGTGCTCTAATACCGGACTAAAGAGACAGTCGACATGATTATAATAGCCAGCTGGATGGGCCTTAAAGGAAGGGAACAACTCACATCAAATGAATCTGAGATATTCAAATCTACAATGGCCGATTTGCAGGGTCTCGTTATGAATACTACTCAGGTATTATTAATGTAGGTCATCACATCTTTCTTTGGCAAGGGAAAGGCGGTGTGCCGATTAAGGAGTGCCCCATTTGTATTGCTAGTTGTTATACAAATTAGCAGCGGGCATGGACTTTGATCTAGTGCTAGATATGGCTGATTTTACATGCCACTATTTACAAAGGATGTTTTGTATGCCACAGTTATTGATGCCGATAATACTTGGCACCCATGTTACACGCCTGGGGGTCAAGCCCTCTCCCAGTTATCTCACTGTGCAAGGGAAAGGGTGATCGTCTCACTATATGTGGGTTATGGCGGCCTGGTCTCTGCAGTCCTTTCAGGTCCCTGGCCCGTTTGACCTTTCTCTGCTCTACTTGTCTGCACTGTCTCTGGGTTCACCTCTCTATCATGTACGCCAGTACCCCTGCTTCCCTTCTCCTGGACTGAGGAAATAGAGCCTCTTTTATAATACTGGAACAAGATCGAACTTCCTGTTTTGCTGTGGTGGGCACATGGTTATCTGACCAGATCTGACTGGGACTGAGGCTTTATAGTTCATAACTAAGGGGTGCAGAAAAAGTTACTTTTCATGACTGTTGCTTTGATGCTGGCATTTCCAAGTAAAAATCTGAACTCGCATGAAATATTACATTTTTTTCCAAATAGTTTCCACTTTTTTTTTAGGTTTTGATGTTTCTGGTTATGTCCATATGTTCAGAAAAGTTCTGTGCTGTTGCAGTCGTAAATATGTTTCTGAAATAGCCTTTTTTTGTGTTCTGTGCATATTGTGGAATTGCAGGGTTAAACGGTATGGTAAGTATGGTCTACGGCTACTTAATGCATGTGTGTTTTATTTGCATATGCAAGTGTGCACTTGTGGCTTTTTTCTGAGTGTTATTAATGCCTTATTTGTGAGATGACTGATATTCCAAGGGATGTGTTTTCTATATTTCCCTTATCCTGTTGTATTTTCTTCATTGTGTGTGTCTTTCCAACTTTTCTGTACTTGCCCAAATTGTGAAACGTCCTTAATGGCATTATATGGTTTTCCCATTTCGGTTTAGTGTTCTTGTTTTCTTCTTCATGGTGGTGAGGACTATTACTGGTTACATAAGAACTCCAGCTATTTCTGTTCATCACCACTGGTAGTCTTGTCGTGTGCACAGAAGACAACAACCTTTCTGTATGGCTCCAATAGTTCTAACAAGACCCTATTTCAAAATGTGCCATGCAACAATTATAAAGCACACATGTCACAAAGGCTGTCACCAGTCTACTAACACATACAGCACATCCTCTGCAGTGGGACACAGCCAGTTCAGAGGTCACCTGTGCATCCACAACAGCTGCTGGGATTCAAGGTCCATGCAGGCAGACGTCGCATTATAACTGTCTGCACCTCTGCACTAAATTATGATAATTGTATGCCTTAGATAGTCTGGTGGCAGGTGGATTTTTAAATATCACTAAGGCTCCCTGTTTTCCATTTTGAATGATTTTTACACATATATAACGGAAATCACTTTCAGTATTTATTTGAAAAAGAAATTGCAAAAAATGGAAATTAGAGACTCTTGCTTAAGTCTCCGGGTTGCCAAGTATGCCTTGCATGCTAGTTGCTGTGAAAGTTAGCACAACCGAGAGGCTTAAAGAATGAATGCATCAATAGGAGGCCATTTGTTTTAAGGTGAAAATGGATTTGTCTTAATGTGCAAGATCCCATCTGTGTGAGTTTCCCTTTACAGACATGTAAGCACCATATCTTAAAATATGTGGAAACAGAGTAGTTGTGACTTTTATTTTTACAAAAGAATGAATGCATCAATAGGAGGCCATTTGTTTTAAGGTGAAAATGGATTTGTCTTAATGTGCAAGATCCCATCTGTGTGAGTATCCCTTTACAGACATGTAAGCACCATATCTTAAAATATGTGGAAACAGAGTAGTTGTGACTTTTATTTTTACAGAGCAAAAAAAAAAATATGGATAGATACAGATAATATGATAAAACATAAATATGGATTAATGCAGATGGAAATGTTCAAAAATAAATACGATAAAACCGGGAGCCTTAAATATATGTTAAGCCAGGATTGTGCCTCGGTAACTGCTAAGGACACATAATTATTAAGCCAGATCAAATTGATATCACACAAGTGCCAGCTCTGTGTCTTTGCACACTGCCTCACAGATATCAGTTCGGACAATAGCCAGGATCATCCTGCTTTAGTTCTCTAGCAGGAACGGACAAACCTTCCCCAGTCGGTCTCCGGGAATGGTGCTTTAGAGACAAAACTGATGTAACAAAGCCATCCTCACACCAGGATGTTGGATCACTTCAATGCATTTGAAGCCAGTAGACATGGGAAAGGCATGGAGTTAGAGTAGCCAGAGAGGGACGGAGGGCCGGGAGAGGGGTCCCACCATCTTGCTTTTGTTAGGGCTGTCTTCCTTTTTTGTTCGCTTCATTTCCTACAAACGAGTGTCACGGTTTTATTACACAGCACACTCCAGCCACAGACTCCTTCCCCAACAATGAATGTGGCGCACAATAAAGCGCTTTTTGTTTTTAATAAACCACAGATTTATTTTTTGAGTAGGCCTCCAACCCGTCTCGCACCCAACCTCCACTAACACCCCATGTCACAATGGACTAGGAACCAGGCCGGTGTGTATCAATAAGATATTTATTAATTTATTATTTAATGAAAAAAAGGAAAATAATCAATATACAGCAGCCACAACAATTGTGGCAACACAAATGCAATATGCTATCTAGAGCGACCAAGTGGAAATGGGTTGTTACACTCACTTTTGTTATAAAGAAAAATAGGAAAATGCGATCACGTTGAAATGAACCGTTACTCTCGCTTTTGTTTTATTGACCAAACAGGAAAATACCATCAGGTTGAAATAGACTGTTACTCATGCTTTTGTTTTAATGACAAAACAGGACAATACTATAAGGTTGAAAGTAATAGCGCCACTGTTTTAGCACTGCCCCCTGCAACACTCACCCCCAAATATCAATTAAACTTGATCCTTTGAATGGAAGGCAGTGGCAAGGAGTCGGAATAGAGAAAGAAAATCGGATTCAGGTAAAGACCACCACCCCCCAAATGGGAAGCCAACACTGAAAGTCAAAACCTGTTTTTGGAGCAAAATGGCAGAGTGGGATTTTGATTCTTACTCTACGAGGGGACAGAATAGAAGGAAATTCGGATTGCTTACACTTAGGAGATAGGAACATTTTAGAGAATGCTAATCAGCACACCAGGGCAAAAATAGAAATTAAATGGGAAAATCGGTTTAGGGAGAAAGCAAACGCGAAGGGAAAATACAGTAGCAAATGGAAATTTGTTTACACTGGGTTTACAATGACAGGCAGCGCACTAAAGGGATTTAGCTTCAAATACGAAAATCAGTTTCCAATAACAAGGACAGAGGCACTTACAGGTAGACTTCTAGGCAAAAGGGATCACTCACAATGGAACAACGGTTTGGGGTTTAATAGTACAGATGCACATGGGAGTTTGTTGGGTAACGCACATAATGCATGGGCAAATTAGGTTTTCAATTACAAGGAGACTAAGGGCCTCATTACGAGGAGGGCGGTAAGGGGCTAGCAGGGCCGGTAAAGGTGCCGGAGCCATCAACCCCTTACCGCCCCATTAAGAGGTCTGCTTGCGGGAACCCGCTAAGAATGCTTGGTTTTACCAGGCGTCCTTAGCGAGTCCCGCGAGCAGACCAGGATGCTAACAACGGGCCCGTTATTAACGGACCCATTGTTAGCATCATCCCCATTCCCATTGAGCCCTATGGGGGCTCGAATGGGAATGGGGATGCACCGGGTCTGGGTTGCTTGAATGAGGAATTACCGGGCCCTCCAAGGTTGGAAATGCCCAGTAATTCCTCATTCATGGAACCCAGTACCAGGTATAGGGGTAGCCATGCCGCTAAAAGCAGCATGGTTACCTTCATCCTCGTAATGAGGCCCTAAGTCTTATGAGGCAACACTTTAATGACTATAATAATTAAATACAATACCAGGGACAAGTTGATTGGTTTCAAATAGCATCAATCTTGCACTGTGAATTTCAAATAGGGAAATTAATTGAATTAGTTAAGAAAAATACTAAGTATTTACATAGACAACTGAGAGTTTTTTTTACCAGAGATATGCTAACATACACAGGCTAATAATAGATTCTTCTATGGGAATGTGACTGAATTACACTGGAAATGTGGGGTTTACAATGGGGTTTTAAATGGGGGAAATATTGGATTTAATTCTACAAAAATGAAGGGTTTATGCAATTTAGGGGTGGGGTATATTCTACTTACAAAGTAAGCCTTGGTTTAGGATTCAGGACAGCCAGCTGGATCTCAGGACATTCTGGGCAGCTGGGCAAGGGGTCTGGTCACTGCACTCTCAAAGATGGTAAGGTTAAGCCACCTTCTCTCCGTCCTCCTTCTCCTGTCTCCCCGGATTTTTGTCTGTCTCTGTCTGTCCTAGTAGAGCCCCACGTATATAGGACAAATGACATCACTAACTTTACAATCTAGGGGGAGTACGTTGTAATTATCCCTGCCACCAGAATTGGACAGTTTCTCTTTGTCTCTTTGCCCCCAGTCATGATTGGTTCAAGGGAAGAGATACCGCACGCCAGACAACAGAGAAAATAGCGATAGACCTGCAGAAATTGGAAGAGGAGATCAAAAAGATAGTCCCCATTGAACAATATGAAAAGAGACTAGACGAACTCATGAATGAAATGAAAATATTCAAGGAAGATCTTACAAAAGAACGAATCAGAAGGTTGAAAAATGATATTCAACAATTCACACATGAAAAAGCCTTTGCATACACGCAAGAAAATTATTTCACCAAAGAAAAAGATGACTTAGGAGCCTCCCGAAACCAAAATAAGGGCAAAAGAAGAGTAAGGTTTAGAGGTACATCGTATAGCTCAAGCGAAGAAAGTGCAGGAGAAGGAACTAGCACAGGAAGAAGGGGACGAAATTCCGAATTTAATTCAGGCAGACGAGGATATAGAGGATCACAGGGCGGTGCAAGAAGGAATGGCAACAGAGGAAACCCTAATATACAACAACATTTTTTAGGATGGGACCAGCAGGAATGGGAGCCAGACCAAAGAGTCACCCGCAGTATGAAAGCACTGTGGTAAACCTTTCCGAATACAACCTTAGACAAATTGAGACTCAAACATTGGAAAAAGGACTTGGTTTTGTGACCACTAATAAACATGACCGGTTTAAGTTTAGGGAAGAGCTAACAGAATTCATGAGGAAAATACACCTCAAACAATACTTTGAAGATAAAGAGGACTCCACCGAACCAGATAGTGGGTTGCATAATAAATCAAACTTTTGCCCCCCAATACACTCTCGGACTGCAGAAGCTTGAGTTTTTGAAAATAGAGTATTACAAGAACTTGCTATACTAGAGAAAGACACAGAAAAAGAAAAGATCTTCCAAAATCTAAGTCGACAAGAGAAAACCACCCTAAAGGGACTACTATTCAATGATTCCATAATAATACGAAAAGCTGACAAGGGAGGAGCCGTCGTTATCCTGAATAGAAAAGATTACATCGAGGAATGTATGAGACAACTGGAAGATGGCCAGAGTTATCAGAGATTAGATGAGAATCCCACACAAAAATTGGAAACAATGATCCATCTGAAAGTAACAAAAGCAGAGGAAAGGAGATGGATCACAAAGAAAGAAGCAGAATTTCTACGAGCAGACAAACCAAGGACACCACAATTTTTTATTCTCCCGAAAATTCATAAAAGTCTAACTAGGCCTCCAGGGAGACCAATTGTGTCAGGCTGTGACTCGGTATTAGAACCTCTATCAAGATTTGCGGACCATTTCATGCAACCAATGGTCAGAGAGATGTCTTCCTTTATAAAAGATACCACACAAATTATAAAGGAAGTAGAAGGGAGACCATTTAACCAATTTGAAGAAATTCTGATATGCCTTGATGTAGTATCTTTGTATACGAATATCCCACAAAGGGCCTCACTTGAGGTCTTGGAAGAAAGACTCCTGATGGAAAATAATAACACTGAAACCCCAGCTTCTTTCATACTTTGGTGTGCTGAAGTAGCACTAACGGAAAACTATTTCCATTTTAATGGATGCTACTATAAACAAATACAGGGAACGGCTATGGGGGCCACATTAGCCCCGAGCATCGCAAACCTCTACATGTAGGCTTTCGAAAAAAGAGTGATCTATGGTGACAACAACCCTTTCAGAAATAATATCCAGGTCTGGAAGAGGTACATAGATGATGTGCTTTTAATTTGGAAGGGCTATGAGAGTGAAGCAATCTCTTTCTTCAAATGGTTGAATGAACAAAATCAACACTTAAAGTTCACTGAGAACTACAGCAGAGAGGAAGTGAATTTCCTAGACGTAACAATAAAGGTTGATACCAACAAAGGAGAACTCTTTGTTAAACCATAAAAAAGGCAACAGATCGAAATGCATTATTACATTATACTAGTTTTCACCCGAACCACACACGGGATAACCTGCCTTTCGGGCAGTTTTTGCGGTTGAAAAAAAACAGCACAAACAGAGAAGACTATAGAGAAGGGGCCAATAAATTGAGAATGAATTTATATGAAAGAGGCTACCCTAAAAAACTGGTAAACCGGGCGATGAAGAGGGCTGACAATAATCACCGGGAAGCCTTACTGGAGCAACAACCGGTATTGAAAAGAAAAGATAATGACAAATTGGTGTTTGTGAACACGTATAGTAATCTGTCAAATCGGATCAGGAAAACCATATACCGAAACTGGACAATTATGGAGAAAGGAAAGAGCCCACTGGAAAAACCGCTAATAGCTTTCCGAAGAAGTAAGACTGTGAAGGACCAAATAATGCGCAATGATATAACAAAACAACATAAATTTCAACCAACACTGACAGAGAGTTGGGGAATGAGAATACTAGAGGGACATGTACCGTGCGGCAGTTGTACGTGCTGCTCTCAAACTAAGAAATCAACTCAAATAGATCTTGGACTGAGAAATGAGTGGAGACAGAAAACACTAACTAACTGCAATTCCAAATTTGTGGTATATGTGATATGGTGTCCCTGCAAAAAAATCTATATAGGGAAGACTGAAAGAAAAATAAAAACCAGGATAACGGAACATAAGAGCTGCATAAGGAACAGAATTCATTCTGCACCTATGGTAGGACATTTCGTTGAAATGATCCATAAGGCAGAAGAATTAAAGTGGTCGGTGGTTTACAAGGTGAAAGAGAGTAATGATATGAACATCGACAGGAAGAAATTATTAACAAAAGAAAAAGTACTAATTTTTTTAACAAAATGCTGTGAGACGGGTCTCAATGAAAAAATCGAGTGATACAAAATGAAGTTATGCTACCACTTGAACTGGATATAAATTTGCATCAAAATCGTATAGTGTTGTCCAAAAAGCGATTGATGATGAAATACGATTGAAATTAACGTGTTCAGCTTTGTAGCTGAATACAACATTTACATGTTGTCTATGGTGCAGGAAAGGCAGTACCAAAGAAGAAAGAAATAAATACGGAGTAACGAAGGTAAGAAAAAAGGACCTGTAATTCCGGAACGATGACGTGATAGAATATCATTGGATAGATGGAACCGCGCCTATCTACAACAATGTAGAAAAGAACATGGAAATGGACACAAGCCGGAAGGAGGAACCGACTGTGACACGGGCAAAAACATCCGGGTATGTGAACAGAGACGACAGAAGTCAGAAGAAGCGAGAGAACGCCGACAGCAACCCGCGAGGCAGATGGATCAAGCCCTTTAGCTAGAAGGTAAGCGAAACATCCGAGACAGCGAATGCAAGACTGTAGGAGGGAGATATAATAGAGCAGAATGTCCCTATTTCTAAAGACATGCCCCGTGAGTTAGCTATAAAGAGATATTGGCGCTTAGTACATCAAGAAGCCGTTTAAAGATCACATGGGCGGAATGTTTCAATTTTTAAAGATACACCTTTTGTTTTTACTTCTATAGATATCGGCACTTAGAACACTAAGAAGCCGTGTATAGATCACGTGGGAACCCGGGACGACCGAGGTCGTAACTATTGAAGCAAAAAGAGGCATTCATCTCGTACAAAGATCACTGAAGGGTCGGGATAAGCTGGAAACAGCAAGCATGGCGGACTCTAACATGGGAAGTCCTGATTAAGGTACATACCCTAGAACTAAGTGTAACATCAGATTATGCTTATTATACATAGGATATGTAGTACCAGTTTAACCAGAAGTAACTGCAAGTGACATTTCTGTATTGATAGATGTTGCAAAAGGTGAACCCAAAAAGGCAGTAGACAAGTGTTGAGAATTAAGAAGCACCTAGAGATAGATACCTGGATGGATGAAAAGAAACAACCTGCAGGTAAAAGCCAGAAGGTAAATAGTGTACCACAACACTAGGGTGAGAGCGTTGGGAAACTAAATAAATTATCAAATGCCCCTTTTTTAAGAACAGGGGAATTACGGTAAAAAATAGAGAGGGTAGGTCACTAGAAAAACGGTAAACCACCTTATGAAAAGACGTCGTGTCGTGATAATGTCCTTTACCAAGTAGTGCATGTCTAGTACTGAAGAAATGGAAGAATATATTCTCTCATGGTAAATTGTACACCCCGAATGTAGGAATAAGACTGCATAGAAGTTGGGTTAATAATTAAATCCATTCTTCATACACTTGCTTCCCACAGATACCTTCTTGTGGAACTCTGGCCCAGAAATGAAACAGATGTGAACCGAACACATGAGCCTTGACCAAGAAGTATAAAGAATACAAGAAGACCGAATGGTCACTACATAACAGACTGTTGCTATACAAAAATTAACCCCTGAAGAATTTCCTGGAATTATGAGAACTGATAAAGGAAAGAAACATGTTGGGTAGTGTGAATTGTAGAATGAAAGGATGTATGAATGACATAAGTGTGAATGAGTAGAGCACGATTTGTATGGGGAAGTTAGAGTACCCAGTGAAGAAAGGAGAAGATATAAAAAGTAAATAAAGAACTGAAAAATGTGTCTTCTACTGATGAACTATTTAATAACAGAGATAGGTATTAGAAAATAGAATGTTATGTAGAAGTTGTCTGTGGTCAATGATAACAAAAATAGTGGCAAAGGTGTAATAATTGAACATAGACAAAAGTGCAAGATGCTGTCTTTGTTGAGATAATTGTGAATGTATTTTTTAGTGGTGTTTTTATTGAGAGTAAATAAATTGATATTTTTGATAAAAAAAACTGTTTGGAATAAGTATGTTGTAATCTAATGAGTTAAACAGCATGCAGGACTGAGTTAGAAGAAGGTACTGGAGAAGCAAGGGACCCTTTAAGCATTAGTGTGGTATGTTTAGTGGTTTTGACGTTTTGAGGGTTGTCTTAAAGAGGTCCAGATAAATATTCCCTCTAGTCTCTTAAAGTTTTTTCAAGTGGTTGGACGGTCGGTGGGCCGTGAGACTGTTGTTTTGATAAATTCAGTGGATGACATTGCATTACACTTGGGAGGAATAGATCACGCACGACAGAATATAAAACATGGCAGCTGAAAGGTGCAAGAGTTACGATGATGGATACATCACCGAACTACTTAGCAACTCCACACTGTTTGGGGGAGAATTGGGGGATACCTCAAATCTGACTAGCTGGGACGAGCTAACCCAGATAAAGAAAAGACTAATTAGGTCGGAACTACACGGTAGCATAATGCTAGAATTCCTAAGAAATGGGATTCTGCCACAGGGACTCGTGGTAAGAAACGAGCCAAGAATCTTTCTAGACAACAAAGATTTTTTGATCCAATGGAGTTATATTGGAAACAAATGTGGCAGGGATTGGGTAATACTCATAATAGATACCGCACGCCAGACAACAGAGAAAATAGAGATAGACCTGCAGAAATTGGAAGAGGAGATCAAAAAGATAGTCCCCATTGAACAATATGAAAAGAGACTAGACGAACTCATGAATGAAATGAAAATATTCAAGGAAGATCTTACAAAAGAACGAATCAGAAGGTTGAAAAATGATATTCAACAATTCACACATGAAAAAGCCTTTGCATACACGCAAGAAAATTATTTCACCAAAGAAAAAGATGACTTAGGAGCATCTCGAAACCAAAATAAGGGCAAAAGAAGAGTAAGGTTTAGAGGTACATCGTATAGCTCAAGCGAAGAAAGTGCAGGAGAAGGAACTAGCACAGGAAGAAGGGGACGAAATTCCGAATTTAATTCAGGCAGACGAGGATATAGAGGATCACAGGGCGGTGCAAGAAGGAATGGCAACAGAGGGAACCCTAATATACAACAACATTTTTTAGGACGGGACCAGCAGGAATGGGAGCCAGACCAAAGAGTCACCCGCAGTATGAAAGCACTGTGGTAAACCTTTCCGAATACAACCTTAGCCAAATTGAGACTCAAACATTGGAAAAAGGACTTGGTTTTGTGACCACTAATAAACGTGACCGGTTTAAGTTTAGGGAAGAGCTAACAGAATTCATGAGGAAAATACACCTCAAACAATACTTTGAAGATAAAGAGGACTCCACCGAACCAGATAGTGGGTTGCATAATAAATCAAACTTTTGCCCCCCAATACACTCTCGGATTGCAGAAGCTTGAGTTTTTGAAAATAGAGTATTACAAGAACTTGCTATACTAGAGAAAGACACAGAAAAAGAAAAGATCTTCCAAAATCTAAGTCGACAAGAGAAAACCACCCTAAAGGGACTACTATTCAATGATTCCATAATAATACGAAAAGCTGACAAGGGAGGAGCCGTCGTTATCCTGAATAGAAAAGATTACATCGAGGAATGTATGAGACAACTGGAAGATGGCCAGAGTTATCAGAGATTAGATGAGAATCCCACACAAAAATTGGAAACAATGATCCATCTGAAAGTAACAAAAGCAGAGGAAAGGAGATGGATCACAAAGAAAGAAGCAGAATTTCTACGAGCAGACAAACCAAGGACACCACAATTTTATATTCTCCCGAAAATTCATAAAAGTCTAACTAGGCCTCCAGGGAGACCAATTGTGTCAGGCTGTGACTCGGTATTAGAACCTCTATCAAGATTTGCGGACCATTTCATGCAACCAATGGTCAGAGAGATGTCTTCCTTTATAAAAGATACCACACAAATTATAAAGGAAGTAGAAGGGAGACCATTTAACCAATTTGAAGAAATTCTGATATGCCTTGATGTAGTAGTATCTTTGTATACGAATATCCCACAAAGGGCCTCACTTGAGGTCTTGGAAGAAAGACTCCTGATGGAAAATAATAACACTGAAACCCCAGCTTCTTTCATACTTTGGTGTGCTGAAGTAGCACTAACGGAAAACTATTTCCATTTTAATGGATGCTACTATAAACAAATACAGGGAACGGCTATGGGGGCCACATTAGCCCCGAGCATCGCAAACCTCTACATGGAGGCTTTCGAAAAAAGAGTGATCTATGGTGACAACAACCCTTTCAGAAATAATATCCAGGTCTGGAAGAGGTACATAGATGTTGTGCTTTTAATTTGGAAGGGCGATGAGAGTGAAGCAATCTCTTTCTTCAAATGGTTGAATGAACAAAATCAACACTTAAAGTTCACTGAGAACTACAGCAGAGAGGAAGTGAATTTCCTAGACGTAACAATAAAGGTTGATACCAACAAAGGAGAACTCTTTGTTAAACCATAAAAAAGGCAACAGATCGAAATGCATTATTACATTATACTAGTTTTCACCCGAACCACACACGGGATAACCTGCCTTTCGGGCAGTTTTTGTGGTTGAAAAAAAACAGCACAAACAGAGAAGACTATAGAGAAGGGGCCAATAAATTGAGAATGAATTTATATGAAAGAGGATACCCTAAAAAACTGGTAATCCGGGTGATGAAGAGGGCTGACAATAATCACCGGGAAGCCTTACTGGAGCAACAACCGGTATTGAAAAGAAAAGATAATGACAAATTGGTGTTTGTGAACACGTATAGTAATCTGTCAAATCGGATCAGGAAAATCATATACCGAAACTGGACGATTATGGAGAAAGGAAAGAGCCCACTGGAAAAACCGCTAATAGCTTTCCGAAGAAGTAAGACTGTGAAGGACCAAATAATGCGCAATGATATAACAAAACAACATAAATTTCAACCAACACTGACAGAGAGTTGGGGAATGAGAATACTAGAGGGACATGTACCGTGCGGCAGTTGTACGTGCTGCTCTCAAACTAAGAAATCAACTCAAATAGATCTTGGACTGAGCAATGAGTGGAGACAGAAAACACTAACTAACTGCAATTCCAAATTTGTGGTATATGTGATATGGTGTCCCTGCAAAAAAATCTATATAGGGAAGACTGAAAGAAAAATAAAAACCAGGATAACGGAACATAAGAGCTGCATAAGGAACAGAATTCATTCTGCACCTATGGTAGGACATTTCGTTGAAATGATCCATAAGGCAGAAGAATTAAAGTGGTCGGTGGTTTACAAGGTGAAAGAGAGTAATGATATGAACATCGACAGGAAGAAATTATTAACAAAAGAAAAAGAACTAATTTTTTTTAACAAAATGCTGTGAGACGGGTCTCAATGAAAAAATCGAGTGATACAAAATGAAGTTATGCTACCACTTGAACTGGATATAAATTTGCATCAAAATCGTATAGTGTTGTCCAAAAAGCGATTGATGATGAAATACGATTGAAATTAACGTGTTCAGCTTTGCAGCTGAATACAACATTTACATGTTGTCTATGGTGCAGGAAAGGCAGTACCAAAGAAGAAAGAAATAAATACGGAGTAACGAAGGTAAGAAAAAAGGACCTGTAATTCCGGAACGATGACGTGATAGAATATCATTGGATAGATGGAACCGCGCCTATCTACAACAATGTAGAAAAGAACATGGAAATGGACACAAGCCGGAAGGAGGAACCGACTGTGACGCGGGCAAAAACATCCGGGTATGTGAACAGAGACGACGGAAGTCAGAAGAAGCGAGAGAACGCCGACAGCAACCCGCGAGGCAGATGGATCAAGCCCTTTAGCTAGAAGGTAAGCGAAACATCCGAGACAGCAAATGCAAGACTGTAGGAGGGAGATATAATAGAGCGGAATGTCCCTATTTCTAAAGACCTGCCCCGTGAGTTAGCTATAAAGAGATATTGGCGCTTAGTACATCAAGAAGCCGTTTAAAGATCACGTGGGCGGAATGTTTCAATTTTTAAAGATACACCTTTTGTTTTTGCTTCTATAGATATCGGCACTTAGAACAATAAAAAGCCGTGTATAGATCACGTGGGAACCCGGGACGACCGAGGTCGTAACTATTGAAGCAAAAAGAGGCATTCATCTCGTACAAAGATCACTGAAGGGTCGGGATAGGCTGGAAACATCAAGCATGGCAGACTCTAACATGGGAAGTCCTGATTAAGGTACATACCCTAGAACTAAGTGTAACATCAGATTATGCTTATTATACATAGGATATGTAGTACCAGTTTAACCAGGAGTAACTGAAAGTGACATTTCTGTATTGATAGATGTTGCAAAAGGTGAACCCAAAAAGGCAGTACACAAGTGTTGAGAATTAAGAAGCACCTAGAGATAGATACCTGGATGGATGAAAAGAAACAACCTGCAGGTAAAAGCCAGAAGATAAATAGTGTACCACAACAGTAGGGTGAGAGCGTTGGGAAACTAAATAAATTATCAAATGCCCCTTTTTTAAGAACAGGGGAATTACGGTAAAAAATAGAGAGGGTAGGTCACTAGAAAAACGGTAAACCACCTTATGAAAAGACATTGTGTCGTGATAATGTCCTTTACCAAGTAGTGCATGTCTAGTACTGAAGAAATGGAAGAATATATTCTCTCATGGTAAATTGTATACCCCGAATGTAGGAATAAGACTGCATAGAAGTTGGGTTAATAATTAAATCCATTCTTCATACACTTGCTTCTCACAGATACCTTCTTGTGGAACTCTGGCCCAGAAATGAAACAGATGTGAACGGAACACATGAGCCTTGACCAAGAAGTATAAAGAATACAAGAAGACCGAATGGTCACTACATAACAGACTGTTGCTATACAAAAATTAACCCCTGAAGAATTTCCTGGAATTATGAGAACTGATAAAGGAAAGAAACATGTTGGGTAGTGTGGATTGTAGAATGAAAGGATGTATGAATGACATAAGTGTGAATGAGTAGAGCACGATTTTTATGGGGAAGTTAGAGTACCCAGTGAAGAAAGGAGAAGATATAAAAAGTAAATGAAAAACTGAAAAATTTGTCTTCTACTGATGAACTATTTAATAACAGAGATAGGTATTAGAAAATAGAATGTTATGTAGAAGTTGTCTGTGGTCAATGATACCAAAAATAGTGGCAAAGGTGTAATAATTGAACTTAGACAAAAGTGCAAGATGCTGTCTTTGTTGAGATAATTGTGAATGTACTTTTTAGTGGTGTTTTTATTGAGAGTAAATAAATTGATATTTTTGATAAAAAAAACTGTTTGGAATAAGTATGTTGTAATCTAATGAGTTAAACAGCATGCAGGACTGAGTTAGAAGAAGGTACTGGAGAAGCAAGGGACCCTTTAAGCATTATTGTGGTATGTTTAGTGGTTTTGACGTTTTGAGGGTTGTCTTAAAGAGGTCCAGATAAATATTCCCTCTAGTCCCTTAAAGTTTTTTCAAGGGAAGAGAGCACCATCTGTCTTTTTGCATTTATTACAATCCTTTGTTCCCATGACCACTTTTTGGCAAAAACCAGTTGTGTCTCAAAACTTCATACTTATGCTAGCCCCGGCCATATGAAATAGATATGCGGTTTCAGTTGCTCAGAGGGAATTAGGTAAGCCAATCGCCAACTCAGTACGAGGTAGCATGGCCCTTTGGCACAGTTTTGTCCTTTTCACAAAACGTATAATAGTTATGACTCTGCAAATGATACAGCATGTTCCTAATTGCATTTTTCATCTTTTCATCAACTGTCATATTTGTCACCTGTTCAGATCAGCCAGAAACTAGTCTTAACTGGCCATTTCAGTCCCCAGCATCCCCGGGAAATGCAATTAGTCTCTTTAAAACTACCTGGAAATTACATGAAAAAATAGCATAAAACAAAATTGATTCTTATTCAGATTGCTGCGAAAATGCCTAAAATGAAAACAGTATTTAATGTAACTTGGGAGTGTCTTGTTCCACCTGGGGGTGGGCCGTTTTATCCCCTCGCAGCCCTCTGTCTCCCTGGGCTCAGCCTGTAACCACAGTTTTTTACAAGTCTCTCTGAAGTGGTGTGGGTTTTTTTGAAGGGGGGTGCAACAAGGAGCTCACACCTCCTAGTCAAGCTCTAGCCACAGTTGACCTCATTTGGAATCTCTGAGTTCCTGCCTTCATGGTTGGCAAAACAGAGAACAATGACACCCTCAGCAGCATAACATTTTATGGCGGGATAGTTATAGGATATGGGTGATATTCAGTGGGAGGTGGGGCTTTGTCATTTGAAGATCCAGCCTCGCCCAAACTGTTTTTTCTGGCAGTAAGTGTCTCTGCAAAGGTGACTGGAGTTTTGTGGGTTGGAACATAATGTACATTGCCTCTGGTCACCACCCCACCTCCTATTTCGCTGCTATTTTCTGCATGAGCAATGCCATCTTTTCACTGTGACTTTTTCTTTTCACAAGTGTGCAGGCTTTTTGCTTCTAATGTTTAAAATCCTGTCTCGCAGGTCATTGGATTCTTTGATTGATTTCTCCTTTTTGATTAAGTTTGCATTTGCTGTTGATCCATTGATAATGATGGGTAGGCACCCTTTTCACATGGTTCTTTAATTTGACATGAACACAAAGAAAAAGCCAAGCCGTTTTTCATTTGCAGTGTTTAAAGTGCTACTGTTCATGTGAAAGCGAAAACAAAAAGCCGCTTTTCTTTGTAGTGCTGAAATTCTTGCCCCTCATGTGAAATAACAGTAAAGCAAGGCTGTTTTTGGTTGCAGTGTATAACTTCTGGTCATTCAGGTGAAAAGAAAGTAAAGCAAAGCCGTTTTTGGTAGCTGTGTTTAAATGCTGCAGTTTAGGTGAGAGTGGCTTCTGTCTAGGGCATTTTAAATGTACCCCACAGATCCCCTGCCCTGTTCTTCCATGAATTTTTGTTGGGGTAGAGTAGGGCAGAGTGGCGTCTCCTTCGGCGTAATTTTACTTCATCAGAGAATGGGCACTCCAGTATCCCCTTCCATCTCTGGGTTGGGGGGTATGGCATGGCACCCCCTTTTTCTCCATCTTTTGGGAGCGGGCACTCCAGTCTCCCTTTCCACCTTTGGGTTGGAAGGTGTGGCACGGCACCACTTTTCTTCCTTCCCTTCCAGGTCCCCAGGGTTCTCCTTTCGAGGCTGGAATTTAAGGATCTTAGTTCTCTAATAGAAGATAAAAAAACAAGTTTCAGTAATTTTTCCAAACATTTTTCCAGGAAGATTTACAAAGAATTTACAACGAGAACAACTTGCAATTTTCATATGACTTTGTATCATACACAACTTTTTTTTTCTTTTCATTTATACAATAACATCAAGTAAATCACTCACTGTTATATATATGTATATATATATATTACACGGCCACGCTAGTGGCCGTGTAGTTATGGTTAAGTTGCTGTTTCCATAGGAAGAGCACTTTTTGGGTGGCTTCTAACGCCGCTCCCCCTGGACGAATCCTCACCAAACTTTGCAAAAAAAGTATATGGGTGATGTTTGGTGCAGGGGGGCAAAAGTTATGGGGGGAGTCCCAAAACATCTTTTTTCCCATAGACTGAATGGAGGAAAAACTTTGCGCACGCCTACAGGTCAAACCGTTGGACGGATTTTTTTTACCAAATTTGCTGCAGGGGCTTGGGCCCAAAGGCATGCTTTTGGAAATTTGGTGACAATGCGTCCAGTAATTTACTTTAAAACTACCAAAAAATATGTCCCAAAAAATGTGTGATATGTATGTCCGCTCCCTGGTCACACTTCCTTGTTCGCTCCGCGGACAAGATACAGATTGGCCAGGGGGGTGGCGTCATGACCGCGGACACACAATGTCTTCGCCGATTGGCTGCAGCGAGCCGTGATGTGCATCAGAATGTGTGGATGCGCCGACATCTTGGATCCTACCACAGCGCGGTCGCCACCAGAGGCGAAATTTTGTTTTGGAAACTGTTTTGCTTTCCTATAGTGGGTGGGGAGGTTCACAGAGTAAGAGATAGGTTAAATAATGTACTTGTTTGGGTGGCAGGTGTTAATGATGTATTCTCCATGCGAAATGCTGTTCAGGAAACAATTTTGATCTCCTACAGTGCTTGGGGAGGTTCAGAGAGTAAGAGATGGTGAAAAACTGTACTTGTTTGGGCGGCAGGTGTGATTGATGTATTCTCTATGCCCACCTTGTTCGGGATGTTTGTACGTGCAGAAAATGGGGGGTCTAGTAAGGGTACTATTTCAGTGCGTGCAGTGTACAGGCACCTTGAAACTGTTCTAAGGGCATGCATGGCGTTAGCGGCCATTGTCATTGAGTACATGTCGTTATTACATTATTTTTTATTATGGGTGTTCTATTGATTAGAACGCTGCCATGGGTGTGACATGCTGCGGTGGTTGTGGAACCAGGTCCTAGAGTCTTGGATGCATGGCCATATGCCGTCGGCCGAAGGCCATACTTCCAAGACTCTAGGCCCTGGCCACAACCACTGCAGCATTTCAAAGCAATGGATACACCAGTAGTATTGATTACCGATTACATGGTTGTGGGGAGTGTGTACAGTCTTGGGTGCATGGCCAAAGGCCATGCACCCAAGAACAAAGATATAAGCACTGCAGATATAAGACACTGCACACCCACACTTTGCAATATCTATGGAAATACAGCTAGGAGTCTAGCCTCTGGCCAGAACAAGGGAAGCATACCACACCTATCGATACAACCCTAGTTTCGCACATCACTCAGGTGGTTGTGGGCAGGATGTAGAGTTTTGGTTGCATGGCTGCAGGCCTTAGGCCATACGCCATACTCCTAAACCTCTAGGCCCTGTCCAAAACCACCACATCATACTACAGCAATGCATACACCCGTACTATAGTTTAGCAGTTAGATGGTTTTGGGGACGTTGTACAGTTTTGGGTGCATGGCCACAGGCCATGCACCAAGGAACGACATTATAAGCAGTGGAGATATAAACAAATGTACACACATACATTCAAATATATCTGGACATATATCAAAATCTCTATGTCCTGCCCTCAAGCACTGCAGCATATTAGACAGGCATGTTAGTGGCTGTGTTGTCATGGTGAAGTTGCAGTTTCCATAGGAAGAGCACTTTTTGGGTGCCTTATACCTGTGCTTCCCTTGGACGATTCCTCGCCAAAGTTTGCAAAAAAATATATCCGACACTCTCAACTTCTTTGGAAAGTTTGGTGATGTTTGGTGCAGGGGGAGGAAAGTTATAAGGGGGGTTTCTCAAAACCTCTCTTTTCCCCTTAGACTGAATGGGGGAAAAAGTGTGTGCCTGCGACCATGTGGCACTTTCCCTGATTGGTTGTGCAACAGCATAAAGTACGTTAGCTTTCTTCGATACCCCCGCTATCTTTTATTCATGTTTTGGTGTACGCGGACATCGCCAGAAACACAAACAAAACAAGACAGCATTGCACGTGTCACACTTATGTAATACTATTTCAGGATGGGATGTGGAAGTACAAACTGAAAAGTGGAGTTTTCTTGGCACCAAAATCATACGTTTAAATGCAAGTTTGTGCTCGCTGTACCACTAGCAAAAATGTTTTTGCAATAATATTGCCGTCAGACTGGCGTCCTAAGTTTTGAAAACTAAGGCCATCATCTGCACTCTTTGCTGGAAACAGCGAATCTGGAGGTGTATGGGAGTAGCGGTTCTCATAATTGGATTTCAGTATGTTGATGCAAAGTAAGAATATATTTGGCTTCTGAGTGAAGGTCACATGAGTTGCTTTTTTGGTTGGATGCTCAATACGCCCGCCCATCTGAGTGAATGTATAAGGGGCAATTGTTTTTCAACCTTGAGTGAACGGGAAACCTTTGAAGACATTCACGGAATGAAAGGGTCGAAAAAATAGCAATTGATAAGGTTATGTTTTAAAAAGTTTGTCCGGGACATGCAATGTCAGTCCTCGAAGATTCTTCTATGCAAACACATTGGTGTCTGACTTGCAGAATAAGAATGGAGGCAGTAAATATTATGTAGGTTTACTTTTGTCCACTCTACAGCGTACTGCGTTTTATTTATATATTACTAAAAATCTAATTGTGCCAATATAACTGACGTATTATCTTTCTGCTCTGCTAAATTTTTCTGGTAATATTGCAGAGTGCACAGGTCCCGCATTTGTAGACTATGACTACTCTCATCCTTTTTTAGCATTATTATTTTTATTTGAAAAGTTATGTTTGCCCACATAGCTTTGTGTACAAGTTTGCACGTTATGTTGCTTTTGTTTGAAATCACGAAACGTAATATTTTTATAATTGTCCCTTCATTTTGCTTTCATAACTGCATTATCGTCTTACTGTGTAGTTGCCATTTTTTTTCTCTTACGGTGCATGCAGCTCGGCGTTTGTAGCCTGTAACTATAGTTACTCATGGTTATTAGTAACATTCCGGTAAAATGTCATGTTTGACCACTTACATTTGTGTATTACTTTGCACATTTTTGGTGTCTTTTTTGACATTTTTTGGTAGAGGTTGGTTATTGATACGTATTTCCTGTTACCTTTCCTGCCCAGGTACATCTTGCCGTATTGTCCGTGCCATGGATTCCAGATGCCGAGTGAGGGCTTTTTCGGCCGGCAAATACAACTGCTCATTAGCGATTGCCTGTCCGTAACAATTATGTGGAATGACACCCTAAGCCCGCTTTGTCCGTACGCTGAACTCGCTATTCAGAGCAACATGACATAATGTATGGTGCTGTAGCCTGAAGGTCATGGCGCCGTCTTGGAAATGACTGTGTAAACAAAGCGGCTGCTTCAACCAATAACCCAAAATTTTTGTACGGGAAAAAAGCAACGTGTTCCTCTTCATTAACATTTGCAATGTCGCCCTTGCAACCATTGTTACCATTGCATTGAAAATGGGATTACTCCGATTGTCTCTGACAGTTTGTTGTTAAATAAACCTACTTTATGAACTCTAAAATGTTCACGTTTTCTTTTACAGTCCAGTCTATTATTTCGAAAGGTAAGTTATTAGGTTGTACATCACTGTATGTTCATTTACAGGTCCTGCGTTACGTCACGTAATTGTGCTTTTTGCAGCCTACCGTGGAAAGGGAAGAGGGACTATGTATAAAATAACCGCCTTCCCTTTTATAATAAATTACACTGTGAAAGGTCATTATTAACTTTGTTTACGGATGACTTTATTTTTTGGTACGGCAGGTAATAAGGCGATTCGCCAACATCAATGAGCAAAGAGGCAACAAATGGTAATATGGGTCGGTACATGTACGGCGTCAAATTTTGTGTGTTTGTTATTTGCAAGGTAGCTGCACTGTTTCTCATGCTTCTTCATCACAGCAATGCTACTGTTTCTTCCGGAGGAAGGATGCCTTTAGCTGATGTCACTTTTAGATAAGTACAACTTTAGCTAAAGATATATAATGTGTAGTGCATTGGTAATCGCTGCATACCAATACGTGTTGGCGTTCTGTAAGGGAAATGTTGAAGGTGCACTTACCTACATCAATATAAAATCTATTTCCACACTGTCCACAAGGCATAGATCTTACTGTTAAGTGTGTACTCATTCTGGAACATCGCTCCATACCAATACGTGTTGGCGTTGTGTAAGGGAAATGTTGAAGGTGGACGTTCCTACATCAATACCAAATGTATTTCCACACTGTCCATGAGGAATAGATCTTACTGTTAAGTGTGCACTGATTCTGGGACATGTTACCGTGCTGTACGCCCGCATATTGTCATGTGGCTTCTTCTGAAGGTCTATACTGTTTAGCAAAAGACCCTTGCTAAAGGCACGTTATGGTTACGTTGCCCTACTGAAAATCTGTGGCATTCAGTACAACATTTTTTTATTAACAAGACGTTATACTTACATTGACCTACTAAAAACCTGTAAAATTCACTAAAAAAAAACATTGTTAATGGGACGTTATGGTTAAGTTGCACTACCAAAAACCTGTACACTTCACTAAAAGAAAGAGGATGAGGGGCGCACTGTGGTTCCCAGTTTGGTGTACCCTCCACAGTCGAGTAGATCTTTTCCTCCAAGTGCATTCATGCCACTTGCAATCTTCAGGGAGGCAGTCTGTTCAGGTGTTAATGGTTAGTACCAATTATGGCCTCACTGAATTCTGGTTGCTGTAGTCAATTCAAGTAGCCGGGAACCAACTCAGCCTCCAATTACACAGTGTAAATCCCCAATTAGGGGGGGGGGCAGCATTGTGGCCCTCCTGGGTAGTGGCATATATCACCCCGGTGCCGCCACCTCTGGAGCCTGGGACTCCCAAAAACATTTTGTGAAAGAAAGGGGGTGAGGGGTGCACTCTGGTTCCCAGCTTAGGGTACCTTCCACAGTCCAGTAGATCTTCTCCTCCAAGCGCATTCATGCCTCTTGCAATCTTCAGGGAGGCAGTCTGTTCAGGTGTTAATGGTTAGTACCAATTATGGCATCAGGGAATTCTGGCTGCTGGAGTCAATTCAAGTAGCCAAGAAGCAACTCACCCTCCAATTACACAGTGAACATCCCCAATTGGGGTGAGGGGGGAAAACCAGCAGTGTGGCTCTCCTGAGTAGGGGCATATATCACCCCGGTGCCTCCACCTCTGGAGCCTGGGACTCCCAAAAACATTTTGTGAAAGAAAGGGGGTGAGGGGTGCACTCTGGTTCCCAGCTTGGTGTACCTTCCACAGTCCAGTAGATCTTCTCCTCCAAGTGCGTTCATGCCTCTTGCAATCTTCAGGGAGGCAGTCTGTTCAGGTGTTAATGGTTAGTACCAATTATGGCCTCACGGAATTCTGGTTGCTCTAGTCAATTCAAGTAGCCAGGAACCAACTCACCCTCTAATTACACAGTGTAAATCCCCAATTGGGGGAGGGGAACCCAGCAGTGTGGCTCTCCTGAGTAGGGGAATATGTCACCCCGATGCCGCCACCTCTGGAGCTGGGGAATCACAAAAACATTTTTTGAAAGAAAGGGGATGAGGGGCGCACTCTGGTTCCCAGCTTGGTGTACCTTCCACAGTCCAGTAGATCTTCTCCTCCAAGCGCATTCATGCCTCTTGCAATCTTCAGGGAGGCAGTCTGTTCAGGCGTTAATGGTTAGTACCAATTATGGCCTCAGGGAATTCTGGCTGCTGGAGTCAATTCAAGTAGTCAAGGACCAACTCACCTTCCAATTACACAGTGTACATCCCCAATTGGGGTGAGGGGGGAAATCCAGCAGTGTGGCTCTCCTGAGTAGGGGCATATATCACCTCGGTGCTGCCACCTCTGGATCCTGGGACTCCCAAAAACATTTTGTGAAAGAAAGGGGGTGAGGGGTGCACTCTGGTTCCCAGCTTGGTGTACCTTCCACAGTCCAGTAGATCTTCTCCTCCAAGTGCTTTCATGCCTCTTGCAATCTTCAGGGAGGCAGTCTGTTCGGGTGTTAATGGTTAGTACCAATTGTGGCCTCAGGGAATTATGGTTGCTCTAGTCAATTCAAGTAGCCAAGAACCAACTCACCCTCCAATTACACAGTGTAAATCCTCAATTGGGGGAAGGGGGACCCAGAAGTGTGGCTCTCCTGAGGTGGGGAATATGTCACCCCGGTGCCGCCACCTCTGGAGCCTGGGACTCCCAAAAACATTTTTTGAAAGGAAGGGAGTGAGGGGCGCATTCTGGTTCCCAGCTTGGTGTACCTTCCACAGTCCAGTAGTTCTTCTCCTCCAAGCGCATTCATGCCTCTTGCAATTTTAAGGGAGGCAGTCTGTTCAGGTGTTAATGGTTAGTGACAATTATGGCCTCAGGGAATTCTGGCAGCTGGAGTCAATTCAAGTAGCCAAGAACCAACTCACCGTCCAATTACAGTGTACATCACCAATTTGGGTGAGGGCGGAAAACCAGCAGCGTGGCTCTCCTGAGTAGGGGCATATGTCACCCCGGTGCCACCATCTCTGGAGCCCAGGACTCCCAAAACATTTTTGTGAAAGAAAGGGGGTGAGGAGTGCACTCTGGTTCCCAGCTTGGTGTACCTTCCACAGTCCAGTAGATCTTCTCCTCCAAGTGCTTTCATGCCTCTTGCAATCTTCAGGGAGGCAGTCTGTTCAGGTGTTAATGGTTAATACCAATTATGGCCTCAGGGAATTCTGGTTGCTGTAGTCAATTCAAGTAGCCAGGAACCAACTCACCCTCCAATTACACAGTGTAAATCCCCAAATGGGGGGAGGGGAGAAAACCAGCAGTGTGGCTCTCCTGAGTAGGGGCATATGTCACCCCGGTGCCGCTGCCTCTGGAGCCAGGAACTCCCAAAAACATTTTTTGAAAGAAAGGGGGTGAGGGGCACACTCTGGTTCCCAGCTTGGTGTACCTTCCACAGTCCTGTAGATCTTCTACTCTAAGTACTTCCATGCCTCCTGCAATCTTCAGGGAGGCAGTCTGTTCAGGTATTAATGGTTAGTACCAATTATTTGTATTTGTATTTACATTTTTAAAGCGCTCACACAGCCTGCATGCATCAAGGTGCTGTTAGAGGAATTGTTTTGTATTTGCGTAATTGTTTTTCTCTTAGTTGCGTATTTATAATGCGCTTAAACACCCAGAGGTTTCTAAGCGCGGACCTGGGCATTGAACCTATGTTGCTTTGTGTCGTCTTGTTTCCAAGGCGCGCACGTTGCCACTGGGCTATCCCCCCAGGACGATTATGGCCTCGGGGAATTCTGGTTGCTGTAGTCAATTCATGTAGCCAGGAACCAACTCACCCTCCAATTACACAGTGTAAATCCCCAATTTGGGTGAGGGGGGAAAACCAGCAACATGGCTCTCCTGAGTAGGGACATATGTCACCCCGGTGCTGCCACCTCTGGAGCCGGGGACTCCCAAAAACATTTTTTGAAAGAAAGGGGTGAGGGGCGCACTCTGGTTCCCAGCTTGGTGTACCTTCCACAGTCCAGTAGATCTTCTCCTCCAAGCACTTTCATGCCTCCTGCAATCTTCAGGGAGGCAGTCTGTTCAGGCATTAATGGTTAGTACCAATTATGGCCTCAGGGAATTCTGGTTGTTGTAGTCAATTCAAGTAGCAAGGAACCAACTCACCCTCCAATTACACAGTGTAAATCCCCAATTGGGGGGAGGGGGACCCAGTAGTGTTGCTCTCCTGAGTAGGGGAATATGTCACCCCGGTGCCGCCACCTCTGGACCCCGGGACTCCCAAAAACATTTTTTGAAAGGAAGGGGGTGAGGGGCGCACTCTGGTTCCCAGCTTGGTGTACCTTCCACAGTCCAGTAGTTCTTCTCCTCCAAGCGCATTCATGCCTCTTGCAATCTTCAGGGAGGCAGTTTGTTCAGGTGTTAACGGTTAGTAACAATTATGGCCTCAGGGAATTCTGGCTGCTGGAGTCAATTCAAGTAGCCAAGAACCAACTCACCCTCCAATTACAGTGTACTTCACCAATATGGGTGACGGCGGAAAACCAGCAGCGTGGCTCTCCTGAGTAGGGGCATATGTCACCCCGGTGCCTCCACCTCTGGAGCCCGGGACACCCAAAAACATTTTGTGAAAGATAGGGGGTGAGGGGTTCACTCTGGTTCCCAGCTTGGTGTACCTTCAACAGTCCAGTAGATCTTCTCCTTCAAGCGCTTTCATGCCTCTTGCAATCTTCAGGGAGGCAGTCTGTTCAGGTGTTAATGGTTAATACCAATTATGGCCTCAGGGAATTCTGGTTGCTGTAGTCAATTCAAGTAGCCAGGAGCCAACTCACCCTCCAATTACACAGTGTAAATCCCCAATTGGGGGGAGGGGAGAAAACCAGCAGTGTGACTCTCCTGAGTAGGGGCATATGTCACCCGGTGCCGCTACCTCTGGAGCCAGGGACTCCCAAAAACATTTTTTGAAAGAAAGGGGGTGAGGGGTGCACTGTGGTTACAGCTTGGTGTACCTTCCACAGTCCAGTAGATCTTCTCCTCCAAGCACTTTCATGCTTCCTGCAATCTTCAGGGAGGCAGTCTGTTCAGGTATTAATGGTTAGTACCAATTATGGCCTCAGGGAATTATGGTTGCTGTAGTCGATTCAAGTAGCCAGGAACCAACTCACCCTCTAATTACACAGTGTAAATCCCCAATTGGGGGGAGGGGGTCCCAGCAGTGTGGCTCTCCTGAGTAGGGGAATATGTCACCCCGGTGCCGCCACCTCTGGAGCCCGGGACTCCCAAAAACATTTTTTGAAAGAAAGGGGGTGAGGGGCGCACTCTGGTTCCCAGCCTGGTGTCCCTTCCACAGCCCAGTAGATCTTCTCCTCCAAGCACTTTCATGCCTCCTGCAATCTTCAGGGAGGCAGTCTGTTCAGGTATTAATGGTTAGTACCAATTATGGCCTCAGGGAATTCTGGTTGCTGTTGTCAATTCAAGTAGCCAGGAACAAACTCACCCTCCAACTACACAGTGTAAATCCCCAATTGGGGGACGGGGACCCAGCAGTGTGGCTCTCCTGAGTAGGGGAATATGTCACCCGGTGCCGCCACCTCTTGAGCCCGGGACTCCCAAAAACATTTTTTGAAAGAAAGGGGGTGAGGGGCGCACTCTGGTTCCCAGCTTGGTGTCCCTTCCACAGCCCAGTAGATCTTCTCCTCCAAGCACTTTCATGCCTCCTGCAATCTTCAGGGAGGCAGTCTGTTCAGGTGTTAATGGTTAGTAACAATTATGGCCTCAGGGAATTCTGGCTGCTGGAGTCAATTCAAGTAGCCAAGAACCAACTCACCCTCCAATTACACAGTGTAAATCCCCAATTGGGGGGAGGAGGGATATATATATATTACATGGACGCGGTAGTGTCCATGTAGTTATGGTTAAGTTGGTGTTTCCATAGGAAGAGCATTTTTTGGGTGGCTTATAACTTCGCTCCCTCTGGACGAATCCTCACCAAACTTTGCATAAAAAAGTATATGGCCCACTCTGAATTGTTTTGCAAAGTTTGGAGAGGTTTGGTCCAGGGGGGGCAAAGTTACAGGGGGGGTCCCAAAACATTTGTTTTTTCCCATAGACATAATGGGAAAAAACTTTGCGCATGCCTAGAGCCCAAACTGCTGGATGGATTTACACCAAATTTGCGGCAGGAGCGGGGGCTTGGTCCAGAAAGCGTGCTTTTGCAAATTTGGTGTAAATCCGTCCAGTAGTTTTTTTTTAAATGACCAAAATGTAAGGCAAAAAAATTTGTGATATCTCCGTTCGCTCTGCGGACGGACTTCCCTGTTCGCTCCGCGGACAGCGCCCCGAATGGCCAAGCGGCTTACGTGATGTCCGTGGACATGCAACGTTTTCGCTGATTGGACACGTGGTGCGTGAAGCCCGTCCGATGTTCTGTGGCGTCCGCCATCTTGCATTCGCCGACGACCGCGGACAGCGCAGTGAAACTTGGATTAAAAATTGTATTTAGTGGAGTGTGTTGGTGTGTAAGAGTGTTTGGGAGGGTGGGGGAGTATGAGATAGGTTCAATGTTCTGTTTTTTTTATGTGCTAGACGCTTTTGTTGTGTTCGATTTGTCTGCGGACAACACGGCTGTTCTGAAATGTTCTATATAAACTAAATGGTGGGGTGCTCTGAGGACGGAGTATGTGTCCATTTTGTTTGCAAGCAAGCTAAAATTGAGCTAAGAACACTTGCGGTGTCTTTAAATGTTCGTACATAAACAAAATGGGGGTGTCCTGAGGACGCTGTCCGTATTGTACTCTGGCAAGTTGAATGTGTTCTAAGAACACTTGCGGTGTCCTGAAATGCTCTGATTACTTACCGGTAATCTTCATTACTCCTAGTCCTACTCTTCCTCATCACAGTACTGACGACCCTCCTCACCCTCCCTGCGGGGAAGGTCCCATGCTCTGGCTTGGTAATATGAAACTGAGTGATGTGGATGTGGGGGAGGAGTTATAGGAATTTAAAGAAATAGAAGAAGGTCCTGTGTCAGAGGCAGGGGCCTCATGAAGTAAGTACTGGGACGAGGAAGAGTAGACGTGGAGGTAATGTTTGCAATTAAACAAAATGGGGGTGTTCTGAGAACTCTGTTCGTATTGTTTGTTGTCAGGTTGAAAGTGTTCTAAGAACCCTCCTTATGTCCATTAACATTACAATTTCCTATGGGCCTTAGCCGACTTTTTGTCCACTAAACAAACGATAAATCAGGCTGCTGTGCGCCGACATTATGTGATAATCCTATCACTTGCCCCATCGACCTGGCTGACCTGCTTTTGCGACACTAAATCATATCTCCTGCCCCTAAGCCTGACATTATCAAAGCATTCATATTCCCCGTCTCTCTCCGTGACGTTACAGGGTGCGTAGCCAAACACGCCCAGTCGTCTCCAGTCCTACGCGACTTTACACAGAACCCGGAAAACAACACAGATCATCTCACAACACAGCGTGCCACAATTCGGAATATGAAACTGTGATTTAAAAGCAAACAGCAAGATTGTACAATTCGTAAAGTACTTTTATTTGACATCAAATGTTCAGAGAATATTCAGCGATTTGCATTTGTCTTTGCTGTCGATCCGCAAAAGTTCATCTTGAGTCACACGCTGTTCCTATGAGGTACACAGGGTGTTGGTTTATGATAAAAGAAGCACTATGGTCGCACTGATAATCGGAAGGCTGTTCCAACAACGAGGCATTAGACCACCATAATGGTTGGTATGTTGCTTCTAGCCGCTAGTACCGCGTAAGGCCCAGTCATCTCCAGTCCTACGCGACTTTACACAGAACCCGGAAAACAACACAGATCATCTCACAACACAGCGCGCCACAATTTGGAATATGAAACTGTGATTTAAAAGCAAACGGCAAGATTGTAAATTTCGTAAAGTACTTTTATTTGACATCAAATGTTTAGAGAATATTCAGCGATTTGCATTTGTCTTTGCTGTCGATCCGCAAAAGTTCATCTTGAGTCACGCGCTGTACCTTTGCGATACACAGGGTGTTGGTTTATGATAAAAGAAGCACTATGGTCACACTGATAATTGGAAGGCTGTTACAACAACGAGGCATTAGACCACCATAATGGTTGGTATGTTGCTTCTAGCCGCTAGTACCGCGTAAGGGCATATTGGTCCTTGGCGATTGTCCCATAAAATGGTGAGGGTCATGAAGTTGTTTAGAAGTAGCTGCACCTGGCAGTTAAAAAATCCATCGGCCGGGGTCTGAAAATCGTGACATTGACAGTAGGGAAGGATGTACCTGTTTTAAAAACATAAATTAGTCTCACGAGCCGATCTTCATTAAAAATATTCATTTTATTTATTAGGGCATGAAACTATTTGCTAGCGAGGATAGTGCAACGGAGTATGTTAACTTATTCCCACGAACCCACCCTCTCTCCTCTGCCTTTTTCAGAGCCGTCTGAGTGCTGGGGGACCACTTCGGCGGTGATAGTGCACGGTACAAAACAATATGCCACATTGAACGAACAAGTACAACTTAACCGGGCTTTAACGCCACGCTATTGTTATTATATTCTGGTATAAAATAATCTAAAGGGTTACTTACATTGTATTGGCATTAACTGATTACCTTTATGCAGAGAAATTATTGCTCTGTTTCAAAGCTGTTACTTACCCTATCTATATATATATCACATGATGTTTTCTGGACCCTAAGGAAAATAGTGTGAGTACAACATATAAAAATATGAGCATATATAGGGAAAGCACAGTAATAAAAAAACATCAAAGTATCAGAAAGTGCTGATAAATCTACTGATAATTTTACTGCACAAAAAGGATTGCTTTCTTTCAAGGTTGTGTCTTCCCCTATGTATATGTTTCATATGATATGACTAGACCATAAGGGAATTATTCTAAGAACATACTTGAAGGATAAGTCTACGAATATAGTAATTTACAATTTTCAGTTCCTGACTGTTACTGAAGAAAATCATGTGGCCTAGATATGTCAGGAAAGGAAAAAAGGGGGAGTCAGACATGTGATGTCATCAGTGATGTCATCAATGACATTTGTGATGTCATCTTTGATGTCCTGGGTGTTAGGCTTAGCAGTGCACGGTGGTGGTGCGAGTTATGGTTGCTTAGCTTACCATAACTGGCGAATTTCAGGGGTTTTTCGGTTTTACTTGGAACCATAACGTCCCTTTAACAATGTTTTTTTACTGAATTTCATAGGTTTTTAGTTGCGCAACTTAACCCTTATGTCCCGTTAACAACGTTTTTTTACTGAATATATATATATATATATATATATATATATATATATATATATATATATATATATATATATATATATTACATGGCCACGGTAGTGGCCGTGTAGTCATGGTTAAGTTGCTGTTTCCATAGGAAGAGCACTTTTTGGGCGGCTTATAACTCTGCTCACCCTGGATGAATCCTCACCAAACTTAGCAATATAGCCCACTCTGAAATTTTTTGCAAGGTTTGGTCGAGGGGGGGAACGTTATAGGGGGGGGTCCCAAATCTTCTTTTTTTTCCCATAGACTGAATGGGGGAAAAACTTTGCGCATGTCTACAGCCCAAACCGCTGGACGGATTTTCACCACATTTGCGGCAGGAGCAGCGGCTTGGTCCTGAAAGCGTGCTTTTGCAAATTTGATGAAAATCCGTCCAGTAGTTTTCTTTAAAACAACCAAAAAAGTTGGTCTAAAAAAACTAGTGATATCTATGTCCGCTCTGTGGACACACTTCCCTGTTCGCTCCGCGGACAGGACATCGATTGGGTACTCGGCTTACGTCAAGTCCGCGCTCATGTGACGCATTCCCTCATTGGACGGTGAAGAGCATGAAGTGTGTCAGATTGTTCCGATGCGCCCGCCATCTTTCAACCGTGTTTTGGTGTCCGCGGACATCTCCGAAAAACCATGCAACAATACACCACATTGCAATTGTTAACCTTAACAAATACTGTTTCGAAAAGGTGAGGGTTGATGAGGATGTGATGGGATGTGGCAGCAAGAAGCAAAAAACTTGTCTTTGTTAGTCACGAATGTCATACGGTACATTTGCAGGTGTTCCTTATTAAAATGTGCGTAAATTACAGGCGAAGGACTAATGTGTCTGTTTTACAATGTATTTAAAATAATAATCAAGTCAGACTGACGCCCCCTAGAGTCTGGCATCTGAGGCAGCCACTTTCAGTGTTTAATGGAAACAGCGGCACTGCACGTGTATGCGACTACAAGTTCTCATGAATGCTTTGAGCCATGTTGTTGCAAAGTGAGAATGTATTTAGATTCTGAGTGAAGGTCACCAGCTTTGATTTTTTGGTTGCAAGCTAAGGAGGCCCATGCATGGGCCAGAAACTATATGGGTCAATTGTTTTTTGACCTTGAGAGAAAGGGAATATTTTGTGAGAAATGCAGCGAGAGGAGATTTGTATTAATGAACATTTGATAAGGTTACGCATTCCAAAACTGTGTAAGGAACATGTAAAATCAGTTCAGAAAGAATCTTTGGTCCGAGTACATTGAGCTTCACGGTCTGAGTTACGCAAAAAGAATGGAGACAGTGAATTTCATGTAAGTTTGCTTTTGAGGACTGTACACCGGAACGAGCATTAACTTATTATTAACTGAACATTTATTTTGGCAATGTAACTCACGTACTATCTTTATGTGTGGTTGTTTTTTTATGTAGCTATGGGGAGTGCAGAATGTAGGTGTATGTAGACTATCACTACATTTACCCAGGTTGAACGCTAATATTTCTTTAAAATGTCATCTATGACCATATCCAATTGTGTATCAATTTCCATGTTCTTTTTGTCTTTTTTGAGATTGTTTTATGTGTATGCTAATCGTTACTTTAATAAACTATATGCCGAATTAAGAAAGGAATACATATAATGTGATAAAGGTCAGGTATTGAAACTTATTTTCTGTTATGTTTTCAAAATAGCTACATCTTGCCTGATTGCGATTGCCATGGATTCCAGGTGCCAAATGATGGATTTTTCATTCACCAGGTACACCTCGTCGTCAACGGCTGGCTCACTGTGACTGTTTTGTGGGACGATTGCACAGGTCCCATGTGCCCGTACGCTGCACTAGCGATTAAGAGTAACATAACATGTTTTATGGTACTCTAGGCCCAAGTTGATGCAGACGCCCTGGAATTCACTGTGCGACCCAAGCGGTTGCTTTATTGAAAACAAACACTTTGTGTATGCAAAACGAACAATGTTTGCATCACAATGACCATTTTCGACCACGAGCAAAGAAACAATTTTACAATTTGATTTCATATGAGAATAGTCAGATGTTCTCGGAGACTTCATTGTGAAATAAAAATAATTTACAAATTGTACAGTCTTGTTGATTTCTTTTAAAGACCAGTTTAATAAGGTATGTTGTTACTCGATGTGTGTTGCTTTTCGAGTTCAGCGTCACGTAGGTAATTATGAGTGCATTTGCCTACACTGAAGAGGAACGTCACCGAGAAAGGTGTTGAATATGTTTATGTGAGGGTCAGGGGCGGAGCATATGATTTAGTAACGTCACAGCAGTTTATCTTAGGGAGATGCAGTAATGGATGAGAATAGCACAAGATGGACGCGCCCTGCTGCCAGATTTCGTATGTTTCCAAAAGAGGCAACGTGAGATAAATGTTTCAGATAGATCAACGTATGATTAAAAATGCATTGTCCAACCCTCGCAGCAAATTTATATTTTCTTAACATTGCACTTGTGAAACTTATAAAACAATATTTGGGGAGGTCAGGGGTGATGATGATCGGTGGAATATTTGTTCCTTGCTTTCGAATGATTTCACAGTTTGTTGAGATTTTGTGCACAGCTTATATAACGGTTGTATGTGCATTCATTTCACAATTTAGAAAAAAATCAAACTTGGGTGGCTTTCCAGCAAATTTGTATTAGGCTCATTGGCAAGGATCGAAAGCATGGTTTTGCAAATGTGGAAGTGTTTTCTTATTTGATGGTGACTGAGGGGTAGTTTGTAACAATGGGCAGTGGCCAGAATGTCAGGGTCATGGTATAAGGTCATGATCCGGACAATGTGGCTACTGCCCATGACCACAAGGGACAACACATAGGATTAAAGTGGGCATGTGCACCTGTGAATGACTTTGATGGTAATGTTATTAGAAATTATCATACATTTGAAAGGAAAGAAAAATGTGTTTGTGGTAATATGGCCATAGGGTCTTCTTTTTCCCTTCTACAGGCTGCCATGGAAAGTGAAGAGGGGCTCTGTATGGAACCCTCGCTTTCCCTTTCCTTGGTGGCCATCTTGGACAAGGATTTTCCTTCCTACACCGGAACGGCGCAGGACGCTGTAGGAAGAAAAATCTTTTTTTTCAGTACCCCTGGTTCCCGGTTTGGGAACCTAGGGTGCTAATGGCCTTCATCCCCCACTATAGGGGTTGGAATGGGGGTATAATGGTCCAGAGATCTCGTTATCCACCCTCGCTTCCATTGGGCTGGGCTGCCGGGCCGGTATCCACCATTCCAGTCCCTCGGACATGTCATCATGCCGCGTGCCAGCGTATGGTCATCTGGCACTGTCCGGAAGGTCTGCTATGAAGTCAGATGTTCGTAGATGTCCACGGATGCAAAACTAGTTCAAATAGTTGCAAAAAGTGTATACAAGTGTTAAAAATTATTCTAGAAGGTGGGAAATGGCAGAGTTTTAAGGTGACACTTTGTAAGTTCTACACAAATATTGCTATATTGGGTAAGTATGATATTAGTAAGTTGTAGGAAAATAGCACACACTGGTAAAAACCCATGAAAATCAATTAAAAAACTTTGTTAATGGGACGCTACGGTTAAGTTGCACTCATAAAAAGCTATGAAATTCAATGAACAAATGTTGTTAAGGGGATGTTATGGTTAAGTTCGACTAATAGAAATCTTTTGAAATTCACTGAAAAAACTTTGTTAAGGGGACGTTATGGTTAAGTTGGACTAATAAAAACCTATAAAATTCAATGAAAAAAACTTTGATAAGGGGACGTTATGGTTAAGTTGGACTAATAAAAACCTATCAAATTCAATGAAAAACGTTGTTAAAGGGACATTATGGTTAAGTTGCACTAATAAAAAGCTATCAAATTCTATGAAAAAACATTGTTAAAGGCATGTTATGGTTACAAGTATAACCGAAAAACCACTGAAATTCACCAGTTATGGTAAACTAAGCAACCATAACTCGCGCCACCACCGTGCACTTCTAAGAATAACACCCAGGACATCAAAGATGACATCACACATGTCATTGATGACATCACTGATGACATCACATATCTGGCCCACTTGTTTTTGTTCACTGACATATATACATCAGGTGGTTTAGTTCACTGACAGTCAGATTATTAAAATTGAAAAAGGTGCTATATATCTAGATGTTAACAATGTCATATGTTATTTAAGTACTTTCCTTAGGGTTTGGTGTCAGCTCATGGTGCACATACATGGGGAAATGAGCAGGCCTCAAACACACAATTCATTTGTATACATGAAGATAAACTTTAATGTCATGAACATTTTCTGATGATGCAGTTTCTTTCTTCCTTACTTTAGTTTACCTGTAAGTGCTTCTGATTTGTATGCATTGTGGTTATTCATATGTATTGTTTGTACCAGCACAAGTGCTGTAAGTCTTGAATTGTTAGCTAGTTATTACATGTACAGTTATTCCATTACTCAAAACTCTGATACGGTAGCATTCTTTATTGTACTATCCAAAATTACAAGATTATAAATAGTGTACTTCTATGGTGCATACTGCAGTCATTGCCTATGTTTATATATGATTAGGTTTCTGTATTAACGCAACACTCCAATACAATGATATTAGATGAGTACATTCTTTAATAGATTAAGTAGTTCATGATAGGTCTCCCGATCACCCCTAACATCTTGTTACCAACAACATAAACACAAATCCTTATAGGGACTTTTCATCAAAAATGTTTTCACATGTGATGTCATCAGTGATGTCATCAATGACATTTGTGATGTCATCTTTGATGTCCTGGGTGTTAGTCTTAGCAGTGCACTGTGGTGGTGCGAGTTATGGTTGTTTTGCTTACCATAACTGGCAAATTTCTGGGGTTTTTGGATTTTACTGGAAACCATAACGCACCTTTAACAAAGTTTTTTCTTTAAATTTCATAGGTTTTTATTAGTCCAACATAACCATAATGTCCCCTTAACAAAGTTTTTTCATTGAATTTCATAGGTTTTTGTTAGTGCAACTTAACCAGAACGTCCCTTTAACAAAGTTTTTTCATTGAATATATATATATATATATATATATATTTTCTTCATCCGGGTTCCAGTTCCTTACCTGTACTCTTTGCAGGATTCTGGGGCTCTACCCTCACTGGGTTCTTAAAACAGTCACAAGTCCTGCTCTCTTAATTTTTAAGGGGGATGGAGAATTGTCAGGCCAGTCCCGGGATGGTGACCTCTTCTCCAGTTTGAACTTCAACTGCCTACAGTAGCAATTGAGTCGACCGAAATGCTTTTTCAGGATTGTCAAAGCCCATGGGGTTACCCTCCAGTCGGGACCAAACTTTGTAATTAATGAGGTCCCAATTAATTGTGAATCGATTGAGAATGTCACTGCCTAAGTAGAAGGCAGAGGGGACATTCTGCACGATCCAACAATTAATGCTGCATGCGCTTTCATTACCAATGGACATTTGTAGCATGCACCTGCTAGGCAGGCGATGTGGGGAATTGGGAGTTTCCAGGCCCCATTCGCACTTACAAAACAACTCAATCGTGGTAATGGTCTGATCCCTTGGAAGTTTCCTGAATAACGCTTCGCTGATGAAGCTTTTCTCATTATTCCGGCATATTCTCGTGAGAACAGGCTCCTAACCCCCATTTACCTGAATGGGGAGAAACAGCTGTTCACCCTTTTTCTGAATTTCAGCCAGGCTTTGAGCTGGCTTTTCGTCATTTTTTATCATGTGATTTGGGTTCTCAAATTGTGGATCAGTATAAAATGTCAGGGTATTTCCTTCCAGTGTGGAATGGCACTTAAACTAGGAGGAAGGTTGTTCTCCTACAGCAATTACAGTTATGTTGGGGACTTGATTGTTCCAAAAATCGAACTTTATTTTGTCAGTCCGCTGCTCAACCATGTGCATGTGTCGATTAGACTCACATAGTTGGTGCTCTGTTCTAATTTTATTGGCCGGTTAGCCTGGATCCAGAGGACCTTGTTCACACAGTCTATGAGGTGTGACAACCTCCGAAGGAGGTCATTCCCTAAGAGACAGGGTGTTCCCTCTGGAGTAACGACTATAACTGGGTGTTTCACCTTGTGTTGCCCAATTTTGATCTCCAGATCTGCAGTCCCATTGACGGGAATGTCATTCCCATAGAAGTTCTGGAGTTGTCCAGGAAGAGGTGTGAGGGGAATTTGGTGACTCTCCCCCTTCCTGAATTAAGTTGGTCCGATGCCTTTTTGGACAGGAGTGTGGCTTGGGATCCGGTATCCACCAGCGCTGAAATTGCACACTGCCCTTACACCCAGATGGGGGCATAAAACCTACCTTCTATCTCCTCCAGGGGGCAAAGGAAATGGGTATTTTGGCCAGCTGGACAGTTAATTTCTTTATTTTGGACACCGACACCTTTGGATCTTGGGCAATTTTCTGTGTCGGAGTTCAGGAATCTGTAAAAATAAATTGGCATCCGGAGATGTGTGGGATTTTGGAATCCCCCTTTTACCTGAGACGGTCACATTAACCGGTTTGGGGGAGGATCCCTCTTTCATTTCTGAGTTCTCAGGATGACATTTCTGGGGTTCAGGGATAGGCGGTTCTAGGTCAGTACCCATACCTACCCAGTCTGAGTTATGGTCTTTTGGGACCCATTTTACTTTGGGAGGAATCCCCTCATTCTTGAAAGAGAAGATGTTCTTCCCTGCTCCAGGGATTCTTCCCCTTCAAATGGGAGGAGGCTGACTTCCTCCACAAAATGGTTCTTCTTTGTCCCTTGGTTTCTCCTACTTAGGCTCGGTTCCCTAGGTTGTAGCTTTTCGGGGGTAGGATATTTGGGTTCAGAGGTTTCTTGGGGCTTTTCATGGGTGAGGATGGAAGCATCCTCTAGGCCTTTGCATTCCCCTTCCTCCCGAGTCTCCTCCTCCAGAACCTGCTGGTTGTCGGGGTCCTCTCCCTGTCATTGTTCCGGGGTGCCAGACCCTGGGTTTATGCTGTTCTGGGCAGCCATGTTCATTTGAGGGCTCTGCTTAGCCCTCAACACACAGCGCAGGTCTTGGGTCAAGAGCTGGACCTGGCTCCAGTTGTGACACTCTTTGTGGCTGATACGGGGGTCTTGGGTAAAATCTTTGCTGCTCTCGGGTAGGGTAACTGTCCCTTCTCCCAGAGTAACTTTGATATGGAAGGTTTCCATGGTAGCCCTCCATTCTTGGTCTTCCCTCTCCCTGATTTGGTGGTCTAGACTCCTGAAAGCGGGGAGAATAAGGAGGGTTGTTCTGAATGTTGGGGTTTTGAGTGTACTTGGGGAAGAAACTTAAACTAGAGGGTGGAAGATTACTGCCCTCCTGAGGGAGGTTTGGAGGGAAGTTGGGAGGGAAGTTTCCTGGGGCCGTACTCATCTGATTGGATCCCCCTTCTGAGCCAGGGGGAATCCATATGTAACCCAAGATGATTTTGTTCCCCTTGTACCTCGGGCTGATGTAGGTGGCAGAGACAGGTGACACATGTGTGGGGTACCCTGTCTGGCTACCACCTGTTTGGGACTGGTCAGAGGGTCTTCTTTGCCTCTGGTTTGGTTGGTTAGTGGGAGATGTATTTTTAGGCCCCCCCATTTCTAGGTTCAAAATGGGGGTAATCTTCACCTCCGCTGCCTTGGCAGCAGCGGGGGTGTTGGTTGGTTTGGGTTTTTTGGGGGGAATTCTTATTTTCTACTGGCTTTTGGACCTCATAGATTCAGGTAGCTTGTTCTATTACCCAGTCCACAGTCCTTTCATTGTGGAAGTCCCTAACCAGCTGCGTAATAATGTACTTAGGGAGTACATGGAAATAGGTATTGATGAACTCCCTACTGTTTGTGTGCACACGCCTAGTGGTTTGTGCAAATGCCTGCTTTAATTCTTGGACAAATTCTCTCAGGGCCTGATCCTCTATTCACTGCAGGTTGTAGGCCGCCTTGCAAGCCTCCTGGGAGTTTTGGTGCATGGAGAAGTGCTTCAAGATGGCCGCCTTGCAGGTAGACCACCTTGAATGGCTCTGATCCTTCAGCCCAGCCAAGAATCTGGAGTATTCTGGGGAGAATGTCCATTTGGCAAACTAGATAGAATTCTGATAATTTCTTAGGCCAAATGACGTCATCATCTGGTCATACAGCTCCAGATGCTCCCAGACTGAATACTTGGCATTTTTATGGTAAAGGGTCATTACATTTCTAATGGCTTTAATTTGTCTAATGGGGTCTTTTACCAAAGTTCTTTTTTGTTTAGCAGCCTTCTTTTTCCGCTGCACTTGAGTCCATTCGCCCTCAGACTCTGAGCTGCTGCTATTTGAGGTCCATCTCTATCCTCTAGGCGTTCCCTGATTCTTTCAGACTGGGAGTCTCTCCCAGAATGACAGGGCCTAGTCTCTTCTCCCCTGTTGTATTGTAGGCTCTCTGGGTCACTTACCTTGGACTCCCTCTTTGGAACAGGGGAGTACTCATCTGACTCCTCCCTTTTTCCGAGGTTGGTGAACTCCCCCTACCCCCTGAATGGGTGGAGGTTTTCAGGATGCTCTTTTAGGGCCTGAACTTAGACTCCTTTTTATCTCCAAAGTGGACGAAGTGGTCCTTTTGTAGCTGATGCTTCTGCCAGTTCTTCTCCCTGATCTTCTCTTCATAGGAGTCCTCCTGGTCAGATACATTGGCCAAAATATTTTGGAACCTAAGCAGTGATGCACATCCATCAATCTCCGATGGACACTGGCCAGCAGGCTCAATCATGCTAGGCCTAATTGAGTACGGCTGCCTCTTTGTCCCTGGTTTTTGTAAACTGTAGACATGAATTTAACAGTGCCTTGTGCATACAAGGTGGTAAATTGGCTTGAGGCCCCTAGTACAGAGGGCCCTAGACCATGACTAGGGATTGCCCTGTCACTCTCTAACTACTCGGGGTCCCTCATGTCCTTATTAAACCTAGCACACTCCTTTTCTAACCTCTTGAATTTCTCTTTCTCAGCCCCTATTTCTTGATAGTATGCAAAGGCTGAGCCTTGTGCTCTGCTACCAGGGTTTGACTGACTTCTATGACCTTCCCTTGTGCTACTACTTGGCTCTGGATTCCCCTGTTCTCATCACAAAGGGCCTCATCATCTTTCTGTGCTTCCTATATGTCTGGGAATACTCATACCATTTCTGTTGCAGGAGACCAATCTCCTCACAATGCACATTTTCTGGTCTATTTTGTGTGCTCTAGATCACATTCTATCTGTCATATATGCCCCATTAATTTCTCATTCTCCAATTTTAGGTTAGTCAGTTCCTGAAAACACGACTCACTTTTCTCCAGGTCTGTCTTTAATTTACACACTTCCTGGCATAGGGCATCTTTTTTCTGATACAGTACGCCCTTCTGTTCAGTCAAGGTATCTCTCTGCTGCTGCATAGCGCTTAACTTCTGGAACTCCGGTCAAATTCCTCTTGGGAATGGACCTCCTTAATAATCAACCAGTTATTTTCCTCTTCTGATTGCTTAATCCTATTTTGTAAAGTGCACATATTGTCTAAGCAGGCTCTATTGTATATAACCTGTTAACTCAATTTTAGTTGGCTCTCTTTAAGGGAATCAACTCTTTCTTAGCACTCCTCTTTTAGTGCAGATAATTATGACTTCTGCTCTGAATTATTTTGTTGATGTACTGCCAACTCCTCCTTTAGCTGCTGGGTGAGGTTTCCTAATTCTAACTCTAAATTTTGTCTCTCTCGCATTTTCTCCACTAACTGCCTTAACTCACTCTGTGTTTGATTTAAAAGCTCAGCCTGATTTTGCACAGAGGTTACACTCTCCTGGTACCTTTCTTCCATGACTGTCATGTGGAAGTACATGTATGCAGTGAGTTGGACAATTTTAATTTCCTCATCTTTGACGTTCTGGGACTCCTGCTCTGAATTATTTTGATGCTGTACTGCCAACTCCTCCTTTAGCTGCTGGGTGAGGTTTCCTAATTCTAACTCTGAATTTTGGCTCTCTCGCATTTTCTCCTCTACCTGCCTTAACTCACTCTGTGTTCGATTTAAAAGCTCAGACTGATTTTGCACAGAGGTTACACTCTCCTGGTACCTTTTTTCCATGACTATCATGTGGAAGTACATGTATGCAGTAAGTTGGTCAATTTTAATTTGTTCATCTTGGACGTTCTGCGTCATATAGAAGTCAGTCAGGGCTTGATGTAACAGGCCATTTTCCTGCCACATATCCATATTTATAGGGGTCACCTCTTGCATCATTCTAGATAGCCAGGCTTCATGTTTTTGTTCTGCCCATTACCCTCTGATGAACAATGTGGACAGGAGGTGCTGACTGTGCATACCAATTATCACGGTGCTCATTATGAAGTGTGTTCTAATGCTGGTGGGTTATCTATGCAAGGACACATTCCTACACTGCTCCTGCCTAGTTTATGCTTGCCCTATTTTGTTCCTGAGGCACAGCCCTGATACCTAGGGTACACGTTTTTGGATGGCACCTTTACAGTGCAACCTAGCTTTCTAGCCACTAAAAGTAACACTACCTTCAATGGGTTAGTCTGCTGTGTTGCAATGTTACGGGTGAAAACTCTTTTCTCAATCACGACACAAGCCCCCACTTTGTCATGGTTTTATTACATGGCACACTCCAGCCAGGTATTCCTTCCCCAACAATGAATGTGGTGCACAATAAAGCACTTTTTATTCATAATAAACCACAGATTCTTTTTTTAAGTAGGCCTCCAACCCGTCTTGCACCCAACCTCCACCTACACCCCATGTCACAATGGACTAAGAATCAGGCCGGTGTGTATCAATAAAATATTTATTAATTTATTATTTAATAAAAAAAGGAAAATAATCAATATACAGCAGCCACCACAATTGTGGCAACAAAAATGCAATATCCTATCTAGAGCGACCAAGTGGAAATGGGCTGTTACACTAACTTTGGTTATAATGACAAACAGGAAAATACCATCAGGTTGAAATAGACTATTACTCTCACTTTTGTTTTAATGACAAAACAGGAAAATACCATCAGGTTAAAAGTTATAGCACCACAGTTTTAGCACTCCCCCCTGCAACACTCACCACCAAACATCAATTAAACTTGATTCCTTTGAATGGAAGGCAGTGGCAAGGAGTAGGAATTGAGAAATAAAATCGGATTTGGGGTAAAGCCCACCTCCCACAGGTGGGAAGCCAGCAAAGAAAGTGAAAACCCGTCTTTGGAGCAAAATGGCAGAATGGGATTTTGATTCTTACTCACAACTGCGAGGGGACAGAATAGAAGGAAATTCGGATTGCTTACACTTAGGAGATAGGAACATTTTAGAGAATACTAATCAGCACACCAGGGCAAAAATAGAAATGAAATGGGAAAATCGGTTTTGTGAGAAAGCAAATGCAAAGGGAAAATACTGTGGCAAATGAAAATTTGTTTACACTGGGTTTACAATGACAGGCAGCGCGGCAAAGGGGTTTGGCTTCAATAGGAAAATCAGTTTTCAATGCCAAGGACAGAAGCACATACAGGTAGACATCTAGGCAAAAGGGATCGCTCACAATGGAACAACGGTTTGGAGTTTAATAGGCTAGATGCAAATGGGAGTTTGGGAGTTTGTTGGATAACGCACACAATAAATGGACAAATTTGGTTTTCAGTTATAAGGAGACTAATTCTTATGAGGCAACACTTTAATGACTATAACAATTAAATACAACACCAGGGACAAGATGGTTGGTTTTGAATAGCAACGATCTTGCACCGTAAATTTCAAATAGGGAAATGAATTGATTTACTTAAGAAAAATACTAAGGATTTACACAGACAAATGAGAGTTTTTTTTAAAGGTGATATGCTAACATACAGAGGCTAATAATAGATTCTTCTATAGGAAGGTGACTGAATTACACTGGCAATGTGGGGTTTTCAATGGGGTTTTAAATGGGGGAAATATTGGATGCAATGCTACAAAAATGAAGGGTTTATGCAATTTAGGGCTGGGGTATATGCTACTTACAAAGCAAGCCTTGGTTTATGATTCAGGACAGCCAGCTGGATGTCAGGACACTCTGGACAGCTAGGGCAAGGGGTCTCATCACTGCACTCTCAAAGATGGTAAGAGTCAGCCACCTTTTCTCCGTCCTCCTTCTCCTCTATCCCCGGATTTTTGTCTGTCTCTGTCTGTCCTAGTACAGCCCCCCTTAAATAGCAAAATGACATCACTAACTTTACAATCTAGGGGGAGTACTCTGTAATTAACACTGCCGCCAGGATTGGACAGTTTCTGTCTCTCTGCCCCCAGTCATGATTGGTTCAAAGAAAGAGAGCACCATCTGTCTTTTTGCATTCATTACAATCCTTTGTTCTCATGATCACTTTTTGGAAAAAATGAGTTATGTCTCATAACTTCATATTTATACTAGCCCCGGCCATATGAAATAGATATGCTGTTTCGGTTGCTCATAGGGAATTACGTAAGCCGATCGCCAACTTTGAATGACGTAGCATGGCCCTTTGGCACATTTTTGTCCTTTTCATAAAATGTATAACAGCTATGATTCTGCAAATGATCCAGCACATTCCTAATTTCACCTTCCATCTTTTCATCAACTGCCATATTTGTCACCTTTTCAATTCAGCCAGAAACTAGTCTTAACTGGCGATTTCAGTCCCCAACATCCTAGGGAAATGCAATTAGTCTCTTTAAAACAGCCTTGAAATCACATGAAAAAATTGCATAAAACAAAATTGATTCTTGTTCTGATTGCTGCGAGAATGCCTAAAATGAAAACAGTCTTTTAATGTAACTTGGGAGTGTCTTGTTCCTGGGAGAGGGCCACTTTATCCCCCTACAGCCATCTGTCTCCCTGGGCTCAGTCTGTAACCAGAGTTTTTTTATAAGTCTCTTTGATGTGGTGTCGGTTCTTTTGAAGGGGTTGCAACAAGGAGCTCACACCTCCAGGTCAAGCTTTAGCCACACTTTGCCGCCTTTTAAATCTCTGTGGTCCTGCCTTCATGTCTGGCAGGGCTGGGAATAATGACACCCTCAGCAGCATCACATTTTATGGTGGGATGGTTATAGGATATGTGTGATATTCAGCAGGAAGTGGGCTTTGCCATTTGTAGCTCCTGCCTCCGCCCAAACAGTTTTTTCCGGCAGTGTCTCTGCAAAGGTGACTGGAGTTGGGTGGGTTGGAAAATAATGTGCATTGGCTCTGGTCAACTCCCCACATCATATTTCATTGCCATTTTCTGTGTGAGCAGTGCCATCAGTTCACTGTGACATTTTAAAGCCGTTTTTCTATTCACACATGAGCAGGCTTTTTGCTTCTAATGTTTAAAATCCTGTCTTGCAGGTCACAGGATTCTTTGATTTCTCCTTTTTGAGTAAGTTTGCATTAGCTGCTGGTCCATTGATAATGAGGGGTAGGCCCCTTTTTCATATGATTCTTTAATTTGACATGAACACAAAGAAAAAACCACGCCATTTTGCGTTTGCATTGTTGAAAGGGCTGCTGTTCATGTGAAAGGGAAAACAAAATCTGTTTTTCTTTGTAGTGTAGAATTTCTTGCCCCTAATGTGAAATAACAGTAAAGCAGGGCTGTTTTTGGTTGCAGTGTATAACTTCTAGTCATTCGGGGAAATAAAAGCAAAACAAGGCCATTTTTGTTGGCCGTGTTTAAATGCTGCTTTTCAGGGGAGGGGGATTTTGTCTAGGGCCTTTAAATGTGCCACACACGAGGCACGCTGGCCATGATGTCATAAAACAAAGGGTACGTATTACAACAACAGGGATAGGACCCCTTACAGCAGGCTTGCTTTGGACTTATCCCTTGTGACATGTTGACTTTAAAAGGGGAGGAACACCCTCCAGTCTATGATTCATCTTTGAACCATCCTGAGAAGAAGGATACCTTCACAACGCAGCAGTACTCATTGTGGCGATGGAAACTTGCACGTTCCGTCATGCCATCACACCTGTACCGTTACGTTCGTGCAGGGGTCTAATCTTTTCTAAGATGGTGACCGCTGCTTCAATGTATTCCAGGTTACCCCAGTGATCTGTGCATTGAAACCTTTTCCGATGCTTGTCATCCATTGTGCCTTCCAGCCTCCCTTGCCATTTTCCCTTGCTTCTACCTCTAAGCATGGTGCCTTTTCCCTCATTGCTTCTTCAGTCTATGCTTCCTGCTGTTTGATTGCCTGGCTTCTGCTAGTCCTGTACTCCCAATTCCTTCCTTTCTGGTTCAGATATCTTGCTGCCAAATCAAATTCTGTTATAACTGGGAATCTCTGCCAAGTCATCCTGTTCCACTGCACAGACTTTCATCTGAGCATTGTGTCAGTGGGGTTTTGTGAGCTTAGCTTTTTCCCTATGTTTGGATGGTACATATCTCTTCAAAGAGAGCTCCTACATCAAGAAGAAGAAGATAGGAAGAAGATCTTCCCAGGAACTCCCTTCACGAAAAGAAACTGAGCGAGGTAAGAACATTCGCAATACTGCTAAACTTGATAGATACATTTTTTTACCTCTGTTAAGAGTGTAGTTCAATCCAATGTCCTCTGCAATAGAGGTGAAGACAAAATGCAATCAAGGCAGAGGGGATCTCTGCCCACTAATTACTATTATTATTATTTTTAGGGTATTTATTGAGCGCTGACCTAGCTGCGGGAAGCAACAGAGTGCTTTACAATCATAGGGGGAAGAACAAGGTCAGGGAGCAGAGAAGCAAAGGAGTGGAAATATAACTACAGGGGAGAGAGGGAGATTGTTAGCAATGGGTCTACAAGTAAACAGGGGAGGAAACTGTGGGGTTCAGATCACACAGTCTTAGTTCTGGTTGGGAGTGGATAGTGTGTGGACCTAGGTGTTTGGGAGGAGCAATTCCCAGGAAATAATGGGGTGACTACCTTTGGAGCAAGGACTCAGAGCTGGCTGTACTGGATCCTGGGCCCTGTTCATTGGCGGTTACGGATCCCCGTTGGTGTCAGCAGTGGCCCGTGGAGTAGGACTGCAGAATAGAAGGACTCATCTTGTCCTTGGACATCCTGGATTGGACCGCACAGCGCATTAGACCCAGTCGACTAACCCACCAACCAGACACTGAATCACAACCTCAGGAAGCTCCTAGAAGCCTAGCTCAACACTGGTGAGTTCCAAAGACAATAACTTAAGGTACTGTGAAGAGTCTTTGTCCATATTTCATATAACCTTAATTGCACATTATTTTATATTGGGACCATTGTGCTTAAATTGTTTGGATTGTTACTGTTATTAGCTCACATCCCTCCTGAACATATGGGCTGCCTCAGCCTGCGCTACCAAAAGAGGCAACAGAGTGATACCCTTCGTATTAAGCCTGTTTCAGCTTTATGATTGCGATAACTGCTGATATAGTAGTAGTATGGGACTGAGTAGGAGATTTAGCCACTACACATCCTTGCCCTCCTGCAAAGCAGTAGGCATTTCATCACAAACATGCACATGCTGAAGGAAGGTGTGCTGGGAACAAGCCTTCTGCAAATCTGCGCAAGGATCTGATTGCTGAAAAAATGGTCAGGTTACATGTGCTAAGCCATGTTTCTGTGTCGTGGTGAAATTAACTTCTTAATTCTTCCAAGTGAAAAGGACAAAAGTCAGGTTGAAAGAATACTGGGAGACCTTTTTATTACAGGAAGTAGGGCACCCTACCATGGACAAGTTACCATGGACATAGCAAGTTTGATTTTACTTAAACATATAATTAAAAAATGCACGCCAGGGTTTTTTGAAGTGTATTAATCCATGCCTGCCTTTCAATTTCACAACCACTTGTTTACCACGAACTGAGGTATGTTTCAGGATAAACCATGCCAGCTCCTCGCCACACCATCAAAAGGCAGGTCAACAGTTTCAGCTTTTGTGGGCACTTAATTGCAGTACCTGTGAAATGCCTAATATTACATACACGTGGCCAATCAATTGGTGGGCAAATAACCAAACACCTACAAGCTTTGTGTCATCTCCAACATATGGTACTCACACAATACGAAGAGGTGCAGCAAAAGGCACCAAAACCGAAGCGCCCAAAACTTCAAGTAATGAGTTATGCTTGGCTGCAACATAAGCTAGCAACCAAACGTGCGTTTGCTGCTGTTCCTGTAAGAAAAACATAGGTTTCAGCTTTGTGCTACTAAAATTTTTAAAAATACCGAAACGGTTTTGCCCTAATTCTGGTCAACCCCAGATGGATGAAATCCTGATTCCACCCCAAAGGGATTCAAACATGTGACCTGTAGATTGCATTCTGTGCTCAGTCAGCAGCATTCACTCAACCCAGCCATCTATCCTAGCTAGCAAAGCTTAAATGTTTCCCTCACCTCTAACCTGCCTCAGTCTCTCAGTTCCTTTGCTTCCACTCTAGCACTTCACCCATCATGGTCACATCCTAAGCGCAGCTTGCCGTACTGCCTACCGGCATTTAAAAATGCCCAATGTTGGCTGTCCTTAACCTGTGTATGTTCACTTATCAGCTGCAGCCTTGAAGCAGCAGTGAAGGTGCAGAGATAGTGTGGGGCATTCCCGTACTGGTATTAAGTGGGTTGGACATGAGCCTGGAATGCTGGAAAGCCTCCAGATTGGCCAGTGATGACTGCTGACTGGAAAAAAAGCAACCTTGAGATCATGTGTGTTCTCTTGCCAAGGAAATAAACAAGATGCATGTAGTGCCTGCTTTAAGAGTGTCCCTTCCAGTAAAGCGCTACACCAGAGACCACTACTGCACAAGCAAGACAATGCGATTGGGAGAGGGGCATTGGGAGATGTGTAAATCTCACTGCAGTTGGTTTGTCCAGGTAACTGGCACAAAGCCTAGCTTCATCACAGAATGGCCAAGTAACTGCCTTTGGTCGACCGAGAAATACTTTCTGGGAGCTGCGTCTGCACACTTACTGGCATTTTGTTCTACTGTCCCGTGGAGGGTATTGGAAGAGAGCTCAAGACTTCTGTGTCTTCAGGTGAAGACACAACAAGAATTCAACCTCATGTCTTCATCGGGTTCTCAGAGTCACCTGGGATGGGGGCACCTTCCTCACCGTGTGGCGAGGGGAAGATGAACATTTAAGCTCTATTATATTTCAATTTTGATTTTGACTAATCAATGATACACAAAATCAAGCATAACTTGCAAACATGTCCTGGGGGCTGCCCTGCCCTATCTGCAATACTCACCAGCCACACCTTGCATCTCTGTTATGTGGTCTTTGCCATTCAGAATAGGTGAAAAGCCACCCTAGCCGACAGACTCACTTACCGAGAAAAGGGGAGCCACCCAGCAAGGTCAAAATTGCCCTAAAGCAACAGAAATGCTTGCTTACCATTTCTCAAGCAGGTGGAATGTTTAAATGACACTGGTAAGAAGGCACTTACTTCTGCAAGCAGTTAATTTATTGTGGAAGCATTGACATTGATTTTCCCATTGAAAAACAGTTTTTCAAATGAGGCCCAAAATGTTTACTAACCGATAGCATTGCCACACCGTTTTGTTTTGTGTGTCTTTATGACTTGACTGAAAAGCTGCATAATGCATAGAAGATTTCTTTAGGCTGACCTAATTTTGCATTCATAAACTTGTATTCGTCCATACTAATTAGGGAAAACCAAGTTACTGTCATTCTATTTTTGGTTCACATAAGTATTTATACATTTGTCATTTCATTTTACAATGTGATCATTTTACAATGTGATTTGTGTACAAAATCCTGCGAACACACAGAGGACACTGCTCAAAATCCATGAGCACTGTCCTGTGTGTTTGCAGGATTTTGCTGGCACTTTGATTTCTAGCTCCCTGCTTGCAGCAAACGCCATGTTGCTGGCAGCGGGGAGCTAGAAATCTAAAGTGCGAAATCTTGTGCACACATAGACGACATTGTTCAGGTCAGCACTGGGGAGCTAGAAATCTTGAATGCAAGCAAAATCCTGCAAACACACAGAGGACTGTGCTCATGTCCGAGAGGATCTCAGGGCTAAAGATCCTTCACCGACCTGAGCACTGTGGGGTTTCATGTCTTATTGCATGCAAGTTTCTTATTTGAACACTTTACAGTTGGTTTAAAAGCAGCTTGGAAGGAAAACAACAGACAGGGAATGCATCAAAGGACAAAAATCGATGTGTGGTGAGCCAGACAATGTATGTGTGAAGCATAGTACAACCAGTCAGATTGAGGGCTCATACAGGGCAAGCCTCTGCATGACCCTTCTCAGCTAACAGATGCAATCATTAAGCCAGGAAGGGCTCGAGCAGACGAGCACAACATGACATGTATCACAACATTGCCGATTTTATGTCGTAATACATTGATACATATTATATTAGCATTGTAAATTACTTTAGCTATTTAAAAAAATATTATTCTCACATGATTCAATGTATCATTTTATTTAGACGATACATGGTATCTTTCCCATTCAAAGATGGACACTAGTTTTGGCTTGTTTCCAGAGAGCTTCCTTAGAGACAGTCATCCAAGATGGCTGCCTCCATGGAAGAGCTCAAAGAGCTCAAAGAGGTTTGTGATGGGCAGGAATGGGTGGGATTAGCTACAGGGATTAGCATGGCTAATGGCAGGGAATGGGAGGGATTTAATAACCTAACAACTGTGCATCCGTCCTCAAATGTCATCTTCACTGGAAAAGCATTACAGACCCTCATTCAAAGCCCATATATGTTAAAGCTCTTATTTGAATGTCAATAGTGTCAGCTTAAAGGTAGCAGTTCCGGGAGCCACCTAATAGCCCAAACTAAATAATTTGTCATAGAGACTTTTTTCTTTTCAGGGCGATCACTTGAAAGCAAGATGCCAGTGACATTTTAAAAACATTGTATGGTTAAGCTATGTTCAAAATGCACTGCAACCCCATCAGGCTACGTGGAGTTGAGTCTTTAAAACAGTGGGATATGGCCTAACAGCTTTGGCAGCCAAAGAAGCATATGCCGCTGATGAATTGATGCAGACTGGGCTGCTTAATGTGCACCATGTGTTTGCTTTGGCAGCATGCGTGGAAAAATCATTTAGATGCATTTTTTTTATTTTATTCAACAGATTTCTTTTCATTCTCTCTTTCCTTTTCTTTAATCAGAATAAAAAAGGTAGATTTCGTGGAGATGGTTCCTTTGTGATTGGAACCATGCTCGAGCACTGACAAGCCGGTGATGCCAGTGGATGATTTTATGTGCTGTAGGCGCAGCCTATCGGATGATGACCTCCCCCACCAATGAACTTTCTAGCTCTCACGCAGGCGGAAAAACGGCGGAGAGCCTCCTGGCAGGAGCTTCCAACTGCGGCCAAACGGTTTGAGGTCAGGAAACCTGACTGAAAAAAGTAGGGCCATATTTACTTAGCGAAAGTAAAGAAAACCTCCCTGGTGTTGACAATAATTGCAGTTTATTTAGAGCACCTTCCTTACGTATTAAAGCGTGTTATTTCCTCTTTCTTCACGCCATTTTGGAGTGATGAGGAATTCCGGATACACTAACGGACGCGAGGCTCACAGTGACATTTAGGTAGATGTGCACGTTAAAACAGTTATTGGAAATGTGATATTCGTGGTTTAAAATGGAAATAAAAACGCTGACATGGGTGGCGCTCGGTGTTCTCAATAAAAAAGTAGCAAATGCTGTATTCCAGGTTTAATTTGTCACTTTCATTATATACAGCAGAGCTGCAATTAAGAGGGGGGTGGTGCCAAACTAGTCAGTAGCCGAGACAGCGCCCTCTCTTCGACCCACTTTTAAAGCGGATGGACATTTGGATTGGAACCAATGAAAACTACCCGGTGACTTTCCATCACTGATGCGGCTGCACGCAAAATGCCCGTACCGAGTGGTTTCATTGCTGCAATGCGTTGCATTCCAGTGGCAGTGACGTACCCCGCGTGTAGCCAAATTAATATTATTATTGCTGGCCACTGCTCCTGCCAGACATCTGCACTGATAGCAGCTGGCCCCTTCAGTGGGTTATAACATACCTTGAAAATGCAGCAGGAGTAAACCTCTCCCTTTCCTGCTGTGCAGAGCCATTTACCATCCATGAAGTCATCTGTTGCTTTCTTAAAGTTCAGTGGGAAGGGGAGGCGAAGACAATCAAGTTCTCTGAGGGGTTGGGTAGGGGGCTGTGGCATCAAATAAACGCATTTCCATAATTAAGAAGATTACCTGCTGCCGTTATGAAGCTAGAATACTTGAGATGTATTCTTTTTATACACACACCATCTGGGTTGCATCTACAAATAAGGAGAAGAAAATGTGAGTGAGACAAGTAACATACTAGACTGATAAATAGTCTGTTTTTATGCAAAGGCATCATCTCACAATAACATCATATTTACGTATTCATTTATTTATTGTGATATGGCTTAAAATAAACCTTTCACAAGCAGTTACCATAAAGCACGTGAAAACCTTCTTTGAAAGGAACTGCACTTATGATATTAATTATATATATAAAGTTTAACAAATTGATTATACGTGCATACATGATAATCATAAATCATATAATTAATGTAAAACGGGTCTCAAGATCTATTTAGCACTTGTAAAATGTAGAATAAACATTTGCAAAGGTTGATAATACTGATTATCAGCGAAGTTTGTTTCCCTTCTAGTGAGCTGTTTTCTTCCGTAATTGCTTCAGTGGGATGAACAAAGTGCCCGATGAAATGTTCTCTTAATAAACGTAGAGAAGGGCATTCTATGTTTCTGTGCTTCCGGATATCTTCTGACTCCTTCTGTAGAAGTCTTTTGTGTCGCGCGATACCCCTTCTGGGCCCAACCTTTCAAATGTAGCCATTTGATCAAAGTGGAATTTCATAAAATAGTCCCTTACACCAGGTCTGGGAAATTCTTCAATATAAGGTTACATCGTACCAACCTTAAATATGGCTTTGGTATAATGGTCTGTTGTGATGGGTTTGCTTTTGTCATTCAGGCTGCTACACTGGTCAGAGTTACTCCATTTTAGTTTCGCCTTGCATGAACGTTTAAACACTTGCAAGGGTCACAACCAATCTCCCACACTAAAACTTAACAACTTTCCATAAATCTTTCAATTTATTTTCGTTTTAAATCATAGAAAAACATCAAGGGTCCAGCGGTACGAATTTTAGTGAATTTTTAGATTTTCACAAATTTGGCTGACACTTCTAGTGAGATTAGGCCCAATTTAAAGCTACGGTTTGTGCAGGAATTAGATTGTTGTCATTTCAGCAGACACCTCCATATGTTATGTTCTAATTTCTACAATTCCTAACAATTATTACTAAGACTAACTGATCCATATAATGAAATTGGTGTGATTTTCTGCATGCGTATTTGCGCTAAATGTAAAAAACGAACAGAGACATATTTACTGTTGAATTGTATTACTTGCAGCCAGTCATGTAGATACGGTTTTCAATTGGTTTAATTTATGGGATACTAATGTTTTGTTTTCAATGGTGAAACAAAACAATTTCACTGCTAAAACCTTCTCCAAGGGATGATCTCCAAACTTCCAAATAAAGCAATATTTCTGTTTTTTATTGATGTTAAGATCTAATTAGTTAGCCAGTGCATATTCCATATCCTTATCTACAGAAGCACTCCAGCCCAATAGGTGTTACATCACACAGTAGTGCATCATTCCCATTCACAAGCCAAGCCAGGCCAGACTTAAACCACCCAGTTTTGGAGGAAAGTTCCTAGTCAATATCTCTGATTCTTGCATATCTGAAATATACAAATTGAAGAGGCACAGTGATAAGATGCACCTTTGCTTTACACACTTTTCGTTAAGATGTTTCTGGTAAGAGCACCCGGTCCATCGAACCGTACCTGAACTGTTGTTCCTTCATATAAGTAAATAATACGTTTCAGGAGCCCAGGGTCAATTACCGAATTTGTAAAAAAATGTCCACAACAAGTTCCTATTGACCTTATCAAAGGCCGCTGAAAAGTCAACAAAAGCTACATAGAGTGATGATTGAGTACACCCCCATTAGGCAGAGATTTTGGATCAAAATGTATCTTTTACCATGTAAAGAAGATACATTCCTTTCCAGATGATCAGACCTACTATCTTCTCTTACTGGATTCCTTTGTAATGGGCCCTGTGGAACTCCTTTACCAACCAAATTCAAAAATTCTCTTGCATTTTTATGCTTCACTATTTCCAACATCTTAATCTCCTTAAAATATGCAGAGGTAATCATATATAATTTGAGGTACTTTTTAAAACTCTGTTTAATATGGTGTTTTGCACAAGTATATTTGACCCAATCTCTATTCTTCAGCTTTCTAAGACGTCTTATGTCTTTTCCTCTTAGTTTTCTTTCTCTCCTGAATGACAGGGTTATTTATGGAATTCTGACCTCTGCCTTTGAGTGGATCAATCCTAATCATTGTGGCTGTTATTTCGTTAATCAATTCAAACATGTGTTTGGAAAACATATGGGGATTTAAACACTGTATGTCAGTCACAAAGTGCAGTTTTATCATATGCCCTAGTGAGTTCACATATTTTTGGGTTTTGGTGATTTGTTTGTGGCGCTTGCACCACAAAATTGTCAAAACCATTAATACAGAAGAGAAAGAGAGGGAATGGGGGCTCGGAACAGAGAATATCTGGTTGGCATAGCAACAGGCAATGCCGTAGCATGAAACTTCCCAATCACTAAAATCTCTTTTTCCAAACCCCTCAGCCCTAGTACCCAATGAAAAGTTCCACTAACAATCTTTGTTTCCAGGCTTTCCATTTCCCAGCTCCACAGTGATTTCATATTGGGATATTTTGGTCTACTCTCGCTTTATTTCTTACCCTCTCATTCTAAACCTTTTTCACTCATAGTTCCTTTTGTTCAACATGGATGGCACCCTCTCTCAATCGTTTCCTCCCTTGCTCTATTCTCCTTGCGATGCATACCTGCGCCCCTTATCGCATCCTCAATTGAAACTTTGCACTCACCTCCTTGCACCCTCGTGCCTATAAATGCAAAATGCAAAGAACAGCAGTATACCTCACAACTGTTGACTTTTCTAATGCTTGTTTATCAATGTCATAAAGTTTTGAGAGAGCCACATAGTCAATGTCGACTTTTGCTTTCCCTGGCAGAGCCAATATTTTGGTACGTCTTGTATCACAAGCTTCAGAAATGCTTAGTTGCTGACTGTATTTTGTCTTATGTTTAGGGAATTGACTATCTCCATTATATCCACTGAAATAATGTTCCTCATTATAAGTATGGTGGAGTGGGAAAAATGTATGGTAACGGAATAACCACCACTTTTCCCGCTCTGCCATGTTACAGGTATGGTCCTGGAGTTGAGGATTTACCTCCAGCAAAATGTTGGAGGTAAATCCTCCAACTCTCCACCAAAGAATCGGCAGAATAACCACAGCGGATTTACCGCCATGATGATTCTGCCAAAAAAGCCCCATCGAGTCCTATGGACTTGAAAACAATCGGGATTTACACTGCCACTTGTAATCCGACTTTAATTCCACTGGACCAATAATGGTAATTTAGTTTGGTGGTATCAGGGCGGATTTACTGCTCAGATACTACAAACCCGTAATGAGGCCCTATTGTCGAAGTACCGGCCCCACTAGTCCAAGTAGGGGCCCCTTGGACGTCCCCCTCTGTTCTTCCATTTAATGTGAAACATGCACAATTTTGCAGGGTTACAACGCAAAGGTACCCCAACCATTTTTGGAGGGAATGGACCAATAAGGGTGTCTGGTAGATCAAATCATTGGGATAACCACATGAAAGTATCTATGGTCTTGACTATGTCATGACATTGTTAGTTGAAATCACCTGCTATTATTATTGGAGAACATGCTGTAGTTTCCACCCAAGAGGGAAGAACTTTATCTAACTCAGACAGTACATTCTGTGTGACAGTTTTTGTGGTGATGAATATTACATGGCCTGCGTAGTGTCTGTGTAGTTATGGTTAAGTTGCTAAACCCATAGGAAGAGCACATTTTGGGTGGCTTATAACTTCGCTCTCCCTGGACCAATCCTCAACAAACTTTGCAAAAAAAGTATATGGCCCGCTCTGAATTTTTCTGGCAAGGCTTTGTCAAGGGGGAGGGCAAAGTTATAGGGGAGTCCCAATTTTTTTTTTCTCCACAGACAGAATGGAAAAAACGTTGCTCACGCCCTCAGCCCAAACTGCTGGACGGATTTGCACCAGATTTGCGGCAAGAGTAGCAGCCTGGTCCAGAAAGCATGTTTTTGTAAATTTGGTGAAAATCTGTCCAGTAGTTCTTTTTAAAACAGGCAAAATGTCGACACAAAAAATGTGTGATATCTGGCTTTGCTCCGGGGACCCATTTCCCTGTTCTCTCCGCGGACAGGAATCTGATTGGTCCAGAGGGTGACGTGATGTCCGCTGACATCGGACGCACCCACTGATTGGATGGTGAAAAGCGTGAAGTGCGTCAGATTTTTGGAAACGCCCAGCATGTTGGATTCATGGACTTTGGCCAGTGTCCACTGACATCACAGTAAAAACATATAAAAAAAACAACATTACACTTGTCAAACGTATCAAACAATCTCTGGGGATGTGAGGGGTGATGTGAATGGGATGGGATATGGCCATAAGAAGCAAACCAATTGTGTTTTTCACTGTAAACGTCTGCGAATGGAATTCTATTATGGACCTGGTACTGAAAGACTTCTCAAAGTTTGGTGGGATTCTGTACAGTGGGAGCAAAATTAGAGGGGACCCAAAATAATGTAAAGGCTTGGAAACTTTTTTGCAGATTCGTCAAATGGCACCACATTTATAAGACGATTTTAAATCTAGATATACGTGTTCTTGCAAAGTTTGCCAGGATTCTGTCAAGAGGGGGCAAAAAAGAGGGGGGGTCCTAAAATATTGTAGAGGCTTATAAATGTGGTGTAATTTGATGAATCTGCACAAAAGTTTGCAAAACGATTTTAAATCTAGATATACATGTTTTTGTAAAGTTTGGTCGGATTTTCTCAAGTGGGGGCTAAATTAGAGGGGTTCTCAACATTTTTAGATGGCTTATAACTGTGTTGCCGTTTGATGAATGTGGACTTCAGAAATATTATAGACCCAACCTTGAATGTTTGTGTAAAGTATGAATGGATTTTTTCAAGTTTGGGGCTAAGTTATATGACTATTGTATGTACATAAATTTTGACACTTTTGAAGAAAAAAAAACATAGGTGGATTTCAAGGAAACTCGTGTAAAGAGCATTGGCAAGGACCTGAAAGCATGGTTTTGTAAATGTGCCTGCGTTTTATTTTTTGACATGTGTCATAATGTATGTACAAAAAATAGTGATATACCTTTGGTGACTGGGTTATAGCCTGTGGCCATGGGCAGTGGCCAGATTGTCCGGGTCATGGTATAAGGTCATGACCTGGACAATCTGGCTACTGGCCTTGACCGCGAGTGATGAAAAATGGTGTTAAAGTGGCCATGTCCATCTGGGAACAGCTATGTGATAAAGTTGTTCAAAAGTAGGATAGGTTTGAAATAAAAACCATGTGCTCGTGGTTATATGGTCATAGGGTTCTGACTTTGCCTTCTGCAGGCTGGCATGGAAAGGGAAGAGGGGCTCTGTACTGCACCCTCCTTCTTTATACATGGTGGCCATCATGGAAAAAGATTTTCCTTCCTACAGTGGGACGCGGAAGACGTCTCGCTGTAGGAAGAAAAATCTATTGTTTTGCATCCCGGGTTCCTGCTTTGGGATCCAGGGATGCTAATGGCCTTTATCCCCCATTGCAGGGGCTGCAATGGAGGATAATGGTCCTGAGCCCTTGCTATTTATTTATTTATTTATAATGCACCGAAGCCCGCAGGTATCAGGGCGCACACAGACACACTTCACTTTATTTTTTGACAAGTGTCATAAAGTAGGTACAAAAATACTGATATACCTTTGGTGACTGGGGTATAGCCGTGACCATTGGCAGTGGCCAGATTGTCTGGGTCATGGTATAAGGTCATGACCCAGACAATCTGGCTACTTGCCTTGACTGCAAGGGATGAAAAATGGTGTTAAAGTGGCCATGTCCACCTGGGACCAGCTATGTGATAAAGTTATTCAAAAGTAGGATAGGTTTGAAATAAAAACCATGTGCTCGTGGTTATATGGTCATAGGGTTCTGACTTTGCCTTCTGCAGGCTGCCATGAAAAAGGAAGATGGGCTCTGTACTGAGCCACACCTCTCTTTCCATGGTGGCCATCTTGCAACAGGATTTTCCTTCCTACAGCTGTAGGAAGAAAAATCTATTTTTTAGCACCCCGGGTTCCTGATTTGGGAACCACAGGTGCTAATGGCCTTTATCCGCTATTGCAGGGGCTGCAATGGAGGATAATGGTCTAGAGCCCTCGTTATTTATTTATTTATTTATTTATAACGCGCCGAAGCCTGCAGGCATCAGGGTGCACACAGACACACTTCACTTGGCCGATAACTTGGGCTGCTGGGCTGTTATCCCCCATTCCAGTCCCTGTCCCATTCCAGTCCCATTAGCATAACACAAAATACTAATGGAAATGTTGGAAAAATGTATTGAGCCTATGTATGGTTACGTGGCACTGTCTGGAAGGTCCACAGTGACGTCAGAAGTTTGCGGACGTCAACGGAAGCAAAAACGGTGGGAAAAATATAGAAGTGTTAAGAATGATGCTAGAAAGTGGGAAATGGCAGAGTTTTGAGGTGAAACGTTGTAAATTGGGCACAAAGGTTGCTATATTGGGGTAAGTATAATATTAGTAAGTTGTAGGAAAATAGTATGCACTGGTAAAAACCCATGGAATTCTCTGAAAAAAACGTGGTTAAAGAGACGTTATGGTTAAGTTGCACCAATAAAAACCTATACAATTCAATCAAAATACTTTGTTAAAGGGACTTTATGGTTAAGTTGCACTAATAAAAACCTATGCAATTCAGTAAAAAAACTTTGTTAAAGGGACGTTATTCTTAAGTTGCACTAGTAAAGACCTATGAAATTCAATGAAAAAACATAGTTAAGGGGACGTTATGGTTAAGTTTCACTAATAAAACCCTATGAAATTCAATGGAAAAATGTTGTTACAGGGACGTTAGGGCTACAGGTAAAACCGAAAAACCTAAGCAACCATAACTCGCGTCACCGCCATGCCCTGCAAAGACTAACACCCAGGACATCAAAGATGACATCACAAATGTCATTGATGACATCACTGATGACATCACATATCTGGACCACTTATGTTTGTTCACTGAAATATCTAGGCCAGGTGGTTTTGTTCACTGATAGTCAGAATATTAAAATTCAAAAGGTGCTGTATGTCTAGACGTTAACCTTGTCATATGTTCTTACAGTACTTTCCATAGGGTTTGGTCTCAGCTCATAGTGCACATACATGGGGCAATAGCAGGCCTCAAACACACAATTCATTTGTATACAAGAAGATAAACTTTAATGCTATTAACATTTTCTTTTTTTAACATGTTTGTTTTAAAACCGGTTCGACAGGTGAAGACATTACAAGTATATATATAACACAGAATTACCTTCGGTTACAGTCGAATAAGGCTGAGTATGCATGGTGCTGGCTCCCTGCGACCCCCCCCCTCCCACAATCCACCCTTCTGTCGCCCCAACTTCAAACCTCCCTCTGGTACAGCTGAGCGGGAACGTCTGTGGTTGGTTCAGTGGCTGAGCGTAAAGCCTATATGGCTGATCGGGGTTTATAAATTATCACCGGGGAGTTCCGGTCAAAATCTAAGAGTGGGGTCCATATGTCTGCAAATCGGTGTTAAAGGCCAGCCTTGGCTGCCGTAACTTTTTCCGCAACCAAGATGTCCCAAAGTTTGATCTGCCAGAGAGTCAGCGAGGGGCCCTCGAAAGTCTTCCAGGTACGGGCAATCGTGATTTTCCCCACCAGTAGAAGTTGCGTGAGGAGGCTGGCGGTTCTCCCCAATTTTGGGTAAGCCCCTGGTGCCAGAGCGCCTAGTAGAACAGTATACAGCTCTCTGGGGATCACCATATGAGTAATGTCCTCTATTGTAGAAATGCATTGGGCCCAGAAAGATTGCATGATGGGGCAAGGCCACCACATATGGAAGTATGATCCGAGCTGTCCACATTTGCGCCAGCAGTGGGAGTCGAGGGGTTGGTTAAAGTGGTGTAGGCGGGCTGGAGGATAGTAGCATCATAGGAGCAGTTAGTGAGCGCATTCCCGGTTAGTAATACAAAAGTAGGAAGAGTGGGTCCTAGACCATATGTCCATCTACGTTTGGTCTTCAAGAGGGTAACCCAGGTCTGCCTCCCATTGTGCCATGTAGCAGGCTCTGGCAGTGAGCGCATCCTCCTGTAATAGCTTGTAAAGAGAAGAGGTTTTCCCCCTTGATGGCAGTTCCTTTAAGGTAAGTTCAAGTGGGGTGGGGGTGCGTGTAGCTGCTTGTCAGATCTGGGGATGAGAGCATCAGTGGCGAAGTTGAGCATACGAGAACCTGTCTGTTTCAGCTAATTGGAAGGCTAATTTGCATTGTTCGAAGGCGCGGGATTGGCCATCCTCGAAAGGTTGTCCCAGGGATTCAAGCCCCCCAGTAGACCAGTTCTTGAAATTATGCGGGCAGGACCCAGGGGAAAGGGCTGGATTGTGGAAGATCTGGGGATGAGAGCATCAGTGGCGAAGTTGAGCATACGAGAACCTGTCTGTTTCAGCTAATTGGAAGGCTAATTTGCATTGTTCGAAGGAGTGGGATTGGCCATCCTCGAAAGGTTGTACCAGGGATTGAAGACCCCAGTAGACCAGTTCTTGAAATTATGCGGGCAGGACCCAGGGGAAAGGGCTGGATTGTGGAAGATCAGGAGGAGGGACCCAAGCCAAGTGCGATACCTTTATGTTTCAGTGCCGAGTCCCATCATTTAAGGGTGTGTTTGTTGGAGGCCAAGGTCCCAGTCCAGGTCCTCGGCAATGGGGGAGGAATGTGTGGAAGGAAGCGGAGGGGGAGTGTGAGGCGGGACTGGTCTAGCTCTACCCATTTCGGCCATCCAGTGGTCATAGTCCATGCCCGGACATGTGCCAGTTGTGATGCTACGTGCTATTTATGCAGATCTGGGACCCCCAGGCCTCCCAATCGGGGACTGCCCATCATGGCATTTTGGGATATCCTTGCGTTTCTACCTTTCCAGATGAACCAAACATTTTCCTCTGCATATGCAAGAGGGGGAGCAGTGGGATTGTCGTGGTAAGGGAGGAACAAGTATAAAGGAATCTTGGAAGGAGATTAATTTTGCAGGTGGTGATCTACCCGATAAGCAGATCTCCTGTGAGTGCCATTTTTCAAGGTCCCTCTCTAGCTCTTCAAAAAGTGGGGGGAAGTTCAATCGATATACGTCTTTAGGACGGGCAGGGATCTGGACCCCCAGGTAGGGGATTGATTCCTCGCTCCAATGGATTGGGCATAGGGGTTCTAAGATCTCCCGCTCCCCAGGTTCCAGGCCCACCGCCAAAACTTCTGTTGATTTCCTGAAATTGATGGCAAAACCTGCTTCACTCCCAAATCTGTGGAGCTCTTTAAGGGCCAATGTTAAGGAAGGCTGAATGTCCGTTGTAGATAGCAGCACGCCATCAGCATAAAGTGAAATCTTGTGCTGGGAAGCACTGATGGGAAGGCCTTTGATGCCCATATCCAGCCGAACCCGCTGGGCAAAGGGTTCCATTACCATGGCAAAAAGAAGAGGGGATAGAGGGCATCCCTGCCTGGTTGCGCAGGTTAGGGGGATCGGGTCAGATAGGTTGCAATTAACCCGAAGAAGAGTTTTAGCAGACTGATAGTTTGCCAGGACCAATTTTCGGAAGTTCGGGCCAAGGTGAAAGGCTTCCAAGGTGAGTTGTAGAAAGGTCCAGTCCACTTTATCGAAGGCTTTTGAGGCGTCCAAAGCCAGAAAGACCAATTTATGCGAGGCTTGGGTTGCAATGTCCACTAAATTCAGGGCCCTACGGGTGTTGTCTCTAGTCAATCTGTTCATTATAAATCCTGTTTGGTCTAGGTTTATCAGTTTGGGCAGGACCACTGCTAGGCAATTTGCCAAAACATTTGAATACATGTTCGCATCAGTGTTTAGTAGGGAGATGGGCCTGTATGAACTGTTATCCCTGGGATCCTTGCCTTGCCAGGCTTAAGCAATAGTACCGTTATGGATTCTTGCATTGACAGAGTGATGGAGCCCGAGACCCCAAATGAGTTAAAGAGGGCTGTTAGGGCGGCTACCAACTGAAGGTGAAACACTTTATAAAATCTTGTAATGAACCCATATGGGCCTGGGGCTCTAGACTTTAAAGATTTGATGGCTGCCTCCACCTCCTCACCTGTGATCGGAGTATCCAGTCCCTCTCTGTCAGATTCTTCGCAGCTTGTTTGCCTTGTTGTTCTTAGCATAATAGCCTTGCTTGAATTTGACCAGTAGATGAGCTGTTTCATCCGCGTAATGGGCGTCCAATTTCCTCCGAGCTGTCTGTAGGGCACGCTGAGTCCTCGGGGACCAACCTTTTTGCTTATGACGGGTCTCTGCTTTCTGAACCTCTTCTTCAAGTTCCACTCTGGTCCGTTGTTTATGTTTATGGAATGCCACTGTGTGTGCAATCAGTTCCTCCCAGACTACTGCCTTCAATGCGTCCCACGTGTTAGCTGGGGAGGTATCTTCAGTTGGATTTTCCTGGAAAAAGTTCTTGATCACTGTGGCAATGGAGTCTCTTAATGGCATTTCATTTAGGCCTAGTTATTCCCTTTGTCTTCCCCTTCCTTGACTTGTTGCACCTAGAAACACTTGTGTACATGCGCGTTTTAAATGACTTATCATATATCATGTCATATGAGAACCAATGCATGCACCCACAACCCACATACCCACCCCACAGAGCTTCACATTATCAATGTCACTGGTAGAAGGTGTACTAGTGCATGCCCTTCTCTCACTCTCTGCCAGCCATTCATCAGTCCTGCTTGTTCTGCACACATTGTGCAGAGGTCATGGTGTTCTCATTTACAATGGGGGCACAACGATGTTCTCCACCCATCGTTTCTTTATGTGTCCTGTCAATGCAAAATGTATGATATGATATGATATTGCATTTATAAAGCGCCTGTACACAAGTGTTTCTAGGTGCCACAAGACAAGGGAGGGAAGAAAGAGGAAAGACAAGACAAACGATCTTACTATGCCTTCTGGCATTCAGATCGTGGCATTCAGATTGTGCAAGTGCAACACCAAGAGTGCAGGTGGAGGGAGTGGGGGAAGTGTAAGCAAGAGGGTAGGGGAAATGTCTGGTCCTGTAAGGCTCTGGGTAAGGGCAACCAGGGCAGCGTGGCTCTGGGTAATGCAAGTCGGCAGGGGGCTGCCAGGGTTACATATTACAGCCCCTAAGTGCTCAGTAGGCCAGGTGACAGTGCAGGGAGGACTGGTCGTAGAGGAGCCTGATACCCAATGAGACTCTGAGGGTACCAAGCAACCAGTCGGCGCATCAGACTGGAAGGTTAGCAGGGGAACAATAGAGAGAAGGCAGAGGAGAAAAGGAGGGTCTTGAGCTGCTTCCAGAACTTCAGGTGGTCCGGCTCAAGTCTGATAGGGGCACAGAGGGCATTCCAGAGGGATCCACACCCACTCCCTGGCTGGAGAAGCATCTGACCCTTAGGGAGTTGGAGGTAGCTGAGCAAAGGGCCCGAGAAGGAAAGTACTTAGCAGAGAGAGTTGGATGGATACCGTGCGGGCCCCGGTCCCAGAAAGTCTTGTGGACGATGCAGAGGGTCTTGAACTTGATCATTGCAGCCAACGGGAGCCAGTGAAGAGATTTCTGGGCTGGAGAGATACTGCCCTGGACTCCAGGAGGTTCATTGTCAAATATAGTATTGTGAAATCTGACAAAATATTTCCATGCCACATATAAGGGAAAGAAGCTCGAGAAAGGAATGGCACTATTAGAGCTTTGGAAAATGTACCAGAATGAGAAAGAAGACCCAGTCTATAAGGCATGTATGCTTAGTCAGCACAATGGGGAAGACGTAGCGTCTTCAGCTCCTCTTTTCTCTCCTGAGAAACCAGACATAGAGAATAAAGAGGAGGGGTTTTATCCTCTAAAGGAATTGAAAGCAGCAGCAGGGTATGTTAATCCATCATACAACCCCCTGCCTATAATATTGAAGAGAAAGAAGAAGAGAGTAAGAGTAGAGAATGCAAAAACATACAGATGTGCGATGAAAGCAAACAGCATGATGAGAAAAAGGATAGACAGACAAAACAGATAGAGATAGAAGAAGAGGTAGAGAAACAAAGAAGAATGACAGATACAGCTAAGGGTGCAACAATAGTGCAGAACAAATGGATTGGAGGACAAATATTGCTTAAATTAGGAGACAAAGATATTGGCGGAGTTCGAGAAAGAGAGGAAAGGGAAGAACAAAACAAGAGAGAGAAAGAGAAAGGAAGAAGAGAGGATATATAGACAATAAAGAGACAAAGAATGTAAGCAAAGGGAAGAAAAAAGAAAGCATGAGGCAAAAAGAGAGAAAGGGAGGTTAGAAGAAGAGAAATGAGAAGTTGTAGAAGCACAAAGATTGAAAGCACGTATGTTACAAAGAAGGCATGAGGAAGAAGTATTAAGGGAGATAAGGAGAAGGGAGGAAGAAATGAACAGAAGCGTGGGATTTAAAGATGATGAGATTGAATATGCATGCCGTAGAAGCATGATACCCATAGAAACGCAAGAGCCAACTAAAGAAGAGAGAGGGTCAAAACCATCTCATGAAGGGTGGCGACGACCCTTAGATATGCCAAGATGAAGATAAGAAGACACAGAGAGCATAAGAAAAAGAATGGGAAGATTATAAAGACAAATTAGGGATCAGGAAAGGTATAAAAGTCAAGAGGGTGAACAAGGAGCATCTCTTAGAGGAATAGAAAGAAGATTAAATGACGTCACAGTAAACAATCATATAACTATATCCCTAAGCAGGTTAGATCTTGAGGAAGCGGAAGATAGTAATAGTCACACGATTAGGGGTATAATTATGTCAGATGAGGAAAGGAAACAAAATACGAAAACACAAGGAGAAGGTGCATATGGGGTTTTCGAGAGAATCGAGCATAAACAAACGGGTAAAATGGTTAGATCCAGAGGACCCTACAAGGAAGACACCAGAACCAATACCATATACTGAGCAACCACCAGTACGGTCGCATGTACAGGGGGTGCATCCCCGACAGGGGATGAGGATGCTTCCTGGAAGACAAGAAGTATGGCTAGGTATGACAACGGATCAGGGTTTTCACATTACTCACTATTAGAGAAAGGAGGGGTTGACCACAGTATATACCATGGCCCCAGATGGATAAGGATAATTTAAAGTGCACATTGCAGAGTTTGACTTCTGGTGCAGGAAAATGGATTAATGAATTAGAGAAAAGAACGTGAGGAATGACGCTAGCTATAGGTGATATAAAAGGCCTATTATCCGCCATTCTAGGGCAGAGATCTGATGATATTTGGAAAAGAGCAGGGTATCCAAAAGTAAATACACAGAACACAGTGCATGACTAAGGGCCATTTAACAATTGTAGAGCAGATCTATGGCGAACACTTAGAGCACAATATCCAGATACATTGGAAATTGGGGCGATATTGACCCTGTTGATTTTATTCAGGATATTCAAAATAAATAGAGTGCAGAGATGTATGAACCATGGGATAAAACAGTAGCGTTATTTTACTGTCAGGGACTGCCAGAACCAGTACAGAGGAAGTTAAAGAAACAGGTGGGAGGAAAGCAAAACCATGACCAGAGATAATTGGCATTGTGCATTATTGCAGAATGTTAAAAGAGAAAGATAAGAAGAATACTGATGGCAGATAGCAAGACGAGGCAAAGTTGGTGCAGAATAAAGGATCAAAGTATGCCATAATGGGAGCACTGTTGACAAGTAATGAGGGAAGCACAGCGCAAATAGTACAGTTCCCACAGCAAAATAACATGGTCAATGCCCAAGATCAGAATGGGAACAATTATATGCCAAGAGGTAAAGGGAATGGGCCACAAGCAAGATTTCAAAACCCTCACTGAACGGGAGGATTTAATGGTGGACAGTCATTAATATGTTGGAACTGTGGAACATTAGATGGGGGATGGGATATGCTCCACAATATAACACAGATTCACAAGGATACTATGCCCAAGACCACACACAGAATCAAGCATATGTGCCACATTCACAGCAGTTTCAGCAAGCACCAATACAGACACAAGTGTCACAACCGCAGCAATTCCAACAAGTATCAATGCAAACACATTCATTACAGGGACAGCAACAGAAAGCACATATGGAAAGGCAACAGGCACCCACTCAACATATACAATATATTGTATTGCCAGATAGGCACATCACAGTGGCAGATGGACACAGGGGCTACACAGGTAGTCAAGCCAAAACTAGAGCGTGTGACTGTGGTAGGAGGGAATACTTTCACAGGCACAGCGATCAATTGTTACCAGCAATAGAACAGCCCACAGGATGACCTGATGTGTTCAGTACTATCTGTAACACCAGAAACCCAAGAGGAACCAAGGGTTAAGGTGACGATAGGAGGCAAGCCATACTAATTTCTTGTGGACACTGGAGCGACTCGTTCATGTGTCTGTGAGGGAAAATGTTCAAAGTGAGGCATTGCCATGAATGCTCAGTGATTTACTGGGGCAATGACTTTAGTTTCATTTGCAGATGAATTACCTATTTCTATAGGGGAACACAACATGTCTGTACCATTCCTATATTCTGGACAGACACCAGTGAATATATTAGGATGTGATTTAATGACAAAACTTAATATGACGATATCTTTTAATAGCAAAGGTATAGTGTGCTCAACGATAAGGTATACATTTCATAAACATATTATTTCTTTGTAAGTCTCACTTATTGGATCAAGGTTGAGAGCATAGAGATACCACAGAGAACATCAGTGATTCCAACCAAGCCATCATTTTTTCAGGAAGACAGGGAAAAGTGGCAAGTATTTTATGGACCACACGTCCATATGACGTGGGTCTAGTGAAAGGAGTAGGAGCAGTGAAAATCAACCTTAAACCAGGAGCTATTCTGCAACGTGCAAAGGAATACCCTATGTCTGGAGAAGCGGATGAGGGGATATTTGAAACTATATCCCCACTAATAAAACAAGGCATTCTAGTACCATCAGATTCGCTGTGCAACACAACTTTGTGTATCCTACAAAGAAATCGAGTTAGGGGGTCATGGAGATTCATCCAGAACCTTCGCCCTTTAAAACATACAGTCGAAGCAGAGTTATCCTTGGTTATAAACCCTGCAACAATATTGTGCAATATCCCATCAACAGCCAGGTATTTTACTGTTGTTGATTTGAAAAATTCATTTTTCTCAATTCTCTTACACGAAGACTCACAGGACTTGACTTCCTTTTCATATAGAACAATGGGTCTGAAACATATTAGATTACCTCAGGGGTACTGTGAGTCCCCATCTATTTATAATAGATTCCTTCAGATGGACTTAGAAAATGTTGAGCTTGAAATCGTCATAATTCAATATGTAGATGACATTTTATTGTGCAGTGAGACTGAAGAAAATTGTAGAGACACTCTGTCAAACTTATGACAATGCTTGCAGAGAAAGGGTACACAGTAGACAAAGAAAAACTACACTATCGTCAAGAAGAGGTGTTATATATAGGACAATTAATCTCACAAAATGGAAAAAAGTGACACCTGAAAGAGCAGAAGAGAACAGTGGAGCCAAACATGGTGGGACAAATGCAGAACATTTTTAGTCTATGCAATTACTGTAGGGCCTGGGTCTTTGACTATAGTACATATATTCAACGACTTTTAAAAGTACTTAAAGAAGCACACGTGGCTAAAACTAAGTTAGTGTGGACAGAAGACATGACTGAAGGATTTAATGAATGCATAAATGTGATTAGCAGAGCTCCTGTATTAGGGATTCCAAATTATAGTGAAGAATGTTACTTATTTTCCCATTCAAATGGAGAAGTCATGACAGCAGTTTTTTCATGGAAGACAACACTAGGAGATGGTCATAAACCATTGGCTTACTATAGTGGGATTTTAGACCCAGCTATGAAAGGACACTATACATGCAAACAATCTTTGGCAGCTGCTGCATTGTCCATAGAAATGGCTTCAAGAATAACTATGGGGGGTCCCTTTGTAGAGCATGCATTATTTGCAGTTTTAGAGAAACTCAAAAGTACTTTGACAACTCAAAGAGCATCAGGTTATGAAGTCATTATTTCAAACCCTGTGATTAAAATTGTAGTTGTAAAGTTGTAATATAGTGAATGCAGCAATGTTCATAGCTAAAGCAGTGGGAGAAGATGATGATGTGCATGATTGTGTTTCTTACACTGAGTGTTATAACTATATTCCCCATGCCAGAGAAAATACTCGAGGAAGAGGGAAAGTGGTTTTCATTGATGGTTCATCTAGAATTGACCAGCAGACTGGAGTGAGACATTCAGGATCAGCAGTAGTCAGGGTGTCCCGAGAAGGCTCCTTTGAAGTGCTAATGTGCAGACGACTACCGTCAACCTATTCAGCGCAGGCTGCAGAATTGGCTGCACTTCTTGATGCATTACGAAGCTTTGAGGATGAGAAAGTGACAGTTTACTCTGACTCTGTCTATGTGATGTCAATAGTACATGCGGGCCTAGCACGTTGGAAGAGGAAGGGATTCCTCTAGGCAGATAGCACTCCAGTGCAACATGCAGGGTTATTAGACAAACATATTGAAGCTTTAAGCTTTCCAGCAACCATAGCCATTGTGAAATGCACAGCGTTTTAATAAAGAACAGACTTAATCTCTCGCGGGAACGAAGCCGCAGTTATAGAGGCCAAACGTGCTGCATATTATTCAACCAAGTATGAAGATGAATGAAAAGACATGAAGAAAGCAAAAGGACAAAGTATGTTGGTTAAAGAAGGATTTAATAGGATGTCCATTGTACAGTTAATTGGGATGCAAGAACGCATGCAATAAGAAAAGGAGCTATGGAAAAAGCGGGGGTGTTCTTTATTCCCCACTGAGGCGATTTGGAGACAGAACAGTACAGGAAAGCCAGTTATGCCTCTAGCATTATTTAGAATAGCATTGGAGCAGCTCCACTATCCTGCGCATGTGACTTGATAGAGTCTAGCTGCTACTATAGAAGAAGACTGGTTCGTACCGAACCTCAGTGAGCATGTAGCATAGTTCATTGTAAACTGTATTGTGTGCCAAAAATTCACACCAGGGCACACCCTGCAAATGGTGAGAGGAGTAATCCCCAGATCAAATGGTCCCTTTCAACATTTGCACATAGATTATGTAGATTATGTGGATATGTTGCAAATATGCAATGGCTATCGATATATGATAGTTGTAGTTTGTCCATTTTCCAGATGGAGTGAGGCAGGTCTGAGCACGCACTGCAATGTTTTTGGTCCACAAGGTCTTTTCAAGGTGGGGTGTGTATGAAGTTTTGTGATCCAATAATGGACCTCACTTTGTGAATGAACTCTTTGAAAATATATTCTCACTTCGAGGCATTAAGCATACATTTGCTTCGGCCTATCAACTACAAGCCAATGGAATATGTGAGCAATTAAATTGAATTATACAGGAAAGGATAGCAAAGCTCAAATTAACATTAAAAAAAGGATTGCAGCATTGCCTACTTCTTGATTTATATGGACTGAGGAATCAACCTGACTCACTGGATGCCGAATGAGAACCCCCCCCCCCCGACAAGGGCATATACAGATGCCCACAGAGTAGCAAGGGCACTGGGTGATGAAATGCACAATTATTTAAAACCTATGACACAAAATATCTCTTTTATTTCTCAACAGATCAAACGTCAACAGAAGGGGTCAAATGTAAACAAAGCAGACAATTTGCCTATCAATTTGGAAAACGCATTAAAGGCACTACAGTATATATAGGGGACCAAGTGTTAGTACGCAAATGTGTACGCACCTGGAGTACCCCTCGATTTGAAGGCCCACACAAGGTGGAGGACATAAGTCCTACCACTGTGAAAGTAAAAGGAAGAATGGCCTAGATCCACCTACACAATGTCAAACCTTATAAAAGTGAAGCAACATTGACTTCTCATGCACCTGCCCACAGTGAAGCACGTGTCCACAGTGAAGCAAGTATCACCAGCTAAGCAAGGCCCCACAGTGAAGCAAGAGAAGAACAACAAAGAAATTACCACACTTTCGATGGTCAAGAATTTGGATAAAGAAAGTGAAACACTTTTAGGTTAGGATTGATTCATGGATTATTGTATCTGTAGTCATTGTGAAAAACCTTCTATATATTGAAATAAAGAAAATTATGAAGTAATCAAAGAGGGAAATTAATATTTGAGTTTTTATCTTGCCGATCATCCACACATCCTTACTTGCTGTTTTCTTTTATATACTTACATTTTATCCAGCTTTAATACAAAGAACTATGAACATTGTGACATTTTTTAGATATTGAAATAATGGCTACATCATTTTAAGAATTGTTTTGGCAATTGTTTTACAATTTCTGTTATAAATGTATGATTTACAGTGAAAACGATAAGGATTGTTATATATTAAAATACAAGTGGTGACAATGGAAATGTTCCAAGAATTAACAGCTGGAGCTCTAAGAAAAAGATGTACCAAACGAAAGACAATTCTAGGAATTATGTGGCATTCTGATTTTGAGTATACTCCTTATAACCTTAGCATTTACACAAGTTATAAGCAGTGAGGAGCCAGAAAATGAGACAACCCCCACAAATCCCATTTCCCATTGCCCCTATTAAGAACCCAAAAACCCCATTATGTCCTGATACTAAAAAAACCCTTGTCCCAAATAAAAAGAGATGCTGAGGAAGATAATTAAGGTATTAACACATATTTAGATAGATCAGCTCATTTGGCTAATCATTTATGGTATCAGCACATGAAAGAAGAGGGAGAGAGAACATCAGAAGAAAGTTGCTATGTCTGTTCTCAATAATGTATGCCATGAATGCGGCAAGAACATTTATTGCAAGAGAAATATCTCCACATGATGCAAAATGTCTTAGTCATCTAGCAGCCTGCACTACGAGAGGTCAATTGGAAGGGAAGAAGGCAACATTAAGATGGCGAACAAGACCGACTTTTCCATATGAAGATACATATGTAAAAACAAAACAAATGGAGAGAACATTAGGGTGGACCAATCAAAAACGTATATATCCATCCCAATTTGGAGAGAAGATACAAGCTGTCAACATAAAGCGAATGTATTGCTCAGACATGACTGAAAATCTAGGACAAGCAGGATGCTGGGAAAGAGCACAACTGTTGGTGTATGGGCGTGTGGCAACCGGAAATGGATGGGAAGATGGACTAATATCATGCCCTGCACACATATTGAAAAAAGACACTGTTCACTGAGTACAAAAGGTGAATGATGAAAGTTTGGAATCATGGGCTAAGCACGCACAATTTTTCACTTCGGTTGACAAAGACGCAGGGCCGGTACATATACTACAATTGAAGAATGCAACAACCTGTTTCAAGATTGATAGCAAGCTGTATGTTGGAGGGAGCAAAGGATGTGGAGAAATAATTGAAGTATCAGGAATAAATGTGGAAACTGTAGTTCTGATGGATCGATATTTAGCCTGCAGATCCAGAGCTTGCATGCAGGATTGCGAAGAAGTGTGCTCCATTGTAAATGTACATGTTCCAGCACTACTGATTCCCCAGAGTGATCTCCATATCGAAGAGTTCCCAAAGATGAATGAATATAACAGAAAGAACAGATCATTCCATCTTTGCCGACTAAAAAGAGAAAACTATTTCTCATTGAAATCGATAATGGCTTATGAAGTGTCAGGTTGCTTGATTGTCGTGAAGAGTATTGAAATCTCCGTCCCCAAGCACCACAGAGAGAGAATACAAGAGTACTCCCTATGCGATCATTGAGGCCACAGGTGGGTAGTTCTTGCAGCTCGGATCCACGGGAAATGTTGAAACCCAAGGCAGCTGTAAAGAAAATCTTTATTAGCAATCAACGGAGCACAGTACAAGCAAACAGGCAGAATAAAGAACAGGCCTTACCTAAACTGATGGGTGAGGAAGCCTAGAACCTAAGATAGTTGGTAATTCCGTGGATGGGCACTTGAGCTGGTTTCCCCAATGACAGTAGGGAGAAGAACTGTAGGCTGGGTTAAAACCCAATTTGCCCTCCTATAACTTGATGAAACAAAGGACCAAAATCCAAAGTACTTGATAACGTAATGCAGTGAAGAGACCAATGCCAAGTCCAATTCAGGGTAATCCAAGACAGTCCAAAAGGCGTTCCAAGTTCAAGATGATCCAGCAAACAGAGCCAAAGACGTGAGCAAAAGCAAGTCCAAAAACAATCCAAGAGTCAAGAAGCTGTGAAAACACAAGGTATCCAAACGCTGTACAGAGTCCTCCAAAGAACAGCTGTGAAGCGCGGACGTGCGGAAGTTCAGCGCTTAAATAGCGGAAGCTTCAGCGTCACCTGATCCGCGACGCGTCACTTGACCCGCGAAAGCGACACGTGAGCGTGGTCTTCATGATCGCGGACTTCACTTTCAGCGAGCAGCGTCCTGTAGCCGGCGTCTGCGAGCTCCCTCTTGCAGATGCCATGGCGGACGCCAATGAAGGAACAGAGAACCCCTGAGTCTGCATGTGTGGCCCTTGGGGTAAACCCGCTCACGTGACAACCTTCCACTGTGAGGGACATGGAGTGGAAACCTGACTGGGGTAACTGGTGTATTGTGAGTGTTGCCTGTCCTGTTGTCTGACCCTGTCCTATTGTCTGACCTAGATGTTTGCGAAAAAGGGACAGAATGAGAGGACAGCGTGACAGAGCCCCCCCAAAGGCCCACGACCCCGTGGGCACAACGGATTGTCCCTATGGAAACTGGAAACCAAACGAGGGGCATGTACATAACCTGCAGGAATCCATGAGCGTTCCTCCGGGCCATAACCCTTCCAATCCACCAGGTACTGCAAACCCCCTTTGAAGAAACGAGAACCCAGAATAACAGACACTTCAAAAACATCCGGGGAGGAAGGGGAAACTGGAGCACCAGGGGAACGAAGACGGGTAGGACCAGGGCAAGGTTTGAGAAGAGAGACATGAAAGACGGGGTGAAGCCACCATGAAACCGGGACTCGAAGGCGATAGGCCACGGGGTTGATCACTCGGGAGACCAGAAAAGGACCAACGAAGCGGGGCAACAACTTGCGGCAACCCTGTAGATGCAGATGACGAGAAGAAAGCCAAACTCTATCCCCCACAGCAAACGAAGGGGCCACAGAACGTTTCCGGTGTGCGGCAGCCTTCATGGAATCCTGGGCCTCTTTGAGGTGCAGCAAGGTCTGCGCGTGGACAGCCGAGATGTCTCTGATGCAAGAAGAGGCAGCCGGATTACCAGAAAGCGAAAAGTCCAGGATGGGCAGGATTTTAGGGTGCTGACCATACAAGACACAGAAGGGAGCGAAACCAGTGGAAGAGTGCACCGCATTGTTATAGGTGAATTCAGCCAAATGCAAGATGCAAAACCAGGATTGTTGATGTTGGAGAATCAGGCAACGCAGATACTGCTCTATGGTTTGATTAACCCTCTCGGTCTGTCCATCCGTCTCCGGATGGTAGGCTGAAGAGTAACGTGAATCGATCCCCACTAATCTAGTCAAGGCGCGCCAGAAACGAGAAGTGAACTGAGGACCCCTGTCGGATACCAACACTGATGGTAAACCAAAAAGGCATACGATGGACTTGAAAAACAATCCTGCCAGAACAGGAGCAGAGGGAATGCCCGAGCATGGAATAAATCGTGCCATTTTGGTGAACGAGTCTACCACAACCCAGATGGAATCAAAACCTTGAACCCGGGGAAGGTCCGTTGCGAAATCCATCGTCATGGTATGCCAGGGCCTCAGGGGTATGGGAAGAGGCTGCAGGAGACCCAACGGTCGTCCTTTCCTATGTTTGGATTGAGCACAAACAGAGCAAGTGTTAACATAGCATTCCACATCCCTTCTCATGGAAGGCCACCAACACCAACATTGTAGAAGCGAAAGTGTTCTTCGCTGCCCAGGATGTGCATGAACAGGGAGATCATGGGACCATTCAAGAGCCAGATTACGAATATCAGTGGTGGGTAGAAACAACTTGTTCTGAAAGAAAGGCAGACCGTCTTGTAATACCAAATCCCAATCTGAAAGTAAGGATGGGTGTGTGGAAACCCACTTACGGACCATATCCAACAGAGTCAGAGAAGGAGTACAGAGGCATATCACATGTTTCTTATCTAGCAGGGACTCAGGATAGAGTGGCAATGAAACCCCCCCAGGAGAGCGAGACAAAGCATCAGCCTTACCATGAACGTTACCCGGATGATGCATGATCTGGAAATCGTAAGCGGCAAAAAACAGATACCACCTAACATGTCTGCTATTCGAGCATTTCAGAGAAGCTAAATCGCGTAGATTCTGATGATCCGAGAATACCGTCACCCGATGTTTTGCACCCAGAAGATGGTGACGCCATACTTGGAAAGCCTCTTTGACAACCAGAAGTTCTTTTTCGGTCACTGTATAGTGACACTCTGTGGGTGTAAACTTCCGGGAATGAAAGGCGACTGGATGCAAGCGTCCAGTAGAGACACATTCTTGAGACAGTATTGCCCCTAAGGCGAACGAGGACGCGTCCGCCTCAACTATAAAAGGGAAATCACTGTCAGGGTTTTGGAGGACAGGAGCAGTGGTAAATGCAGCTGTTAGGGTATCAAATGCAAGTTGTTGATCGTTGGACCAATTAAATGGAACTAGAGGACTGGTCAAAAGAGTAAGAGGTGCTGCTATGGAAGAAAATCCAGAAATGAATCTTCTATAGTAGTTAGCAAAACCCAAAAAAGACTGTAATGCTTTAAGGTTGGTGGGGGTCGGCCACTCCAAAACCGCTTTGACTTTGGCATGGTTCATAGTGAGACCATCAGGAGTGATGTGAAACCCTACAAATTCAATGTTGTCAGTGTGGAATTGACATTTTTCGGGTTTTGCAAAAAGGGAGAACATGCGTAAGCGTTTTAGTACCTCCCTTACGTGTCTGATGTGTTCCTCTTGAGAACGTGAAAAAATGAGAATGTCATCCAGGTAGACCACCATAAATACATCCAGAATATCACTAAATATTTCATTCATGAAGCGCTGGAATGTAGCAGGCGCATTGCAAAGGCCGAAAGGCATGACCAAATATTCATATGATCCGTAACGAGTGCAAAAGGCTGTTTTCCACTCATCACCCTTTCTCACACGTACTAGATTATACGTACCTCTGAGATCCAACTTAGTGTATACTGAAGCATGCGGGAGGCGATCCAATAGGGGCGTGATGAGAGGAATAGGATACCTGTCCTTTTTAGTGATGGCATTTAGATGTCGGTAATCAACACATGGGCGAAGGTCTCCCTCCTTCTTTGGGACAAAGAATATAGGGCTGGCTGCTGGAGATGAAGATGGACGTATGTGACCCTTACGTAGGGACTCTTGAATATAAGTTTTCAAGGCTTGTTCCTCAGTAGGAGATAGCGAATATATACAACCCTTTGGGACTACAGAATCTGGTAGTAATTCAATAGGGCAATCGTACAACCTATGAGGTGGAAGGATTTCTGATGATCCCTTATCAAAGAGATCCAGGTAGTCTCGATAAGGCTCTGGAATTGCCTCAGCTACAAGACCAACAATGTGCGTGTCTGCCAAGGTAACGGGAGAAGGATCCAAAGTGAGTTGTGAAACAGTACTGAGAAATTGGGCTGGAGTGCTCTCAGTAGAGGGTGTAGTAAGGCAAAACTCCTGGCAAACTTCTGACTCAAAGAACACAGAACCAGTCTTCCAATTGATCAAAGGGTTATGCAGACGCAACCAAGGGATGCCTAAGATAAGGCCATATTGAGGCATGGAGATCAAGTCAAAGCTAATGGTTTCTTTGTGGTTAGTTTGTATGACCAAAGTAAGAGGTGCTGTCTGTTGTTTAACTGGGCCAGAAACTAACAAACTACCATCTATGGTCTGTACGGGTTCTGGTCAGGTCTTGGCGATAAGAGGGAGATTAAGTGTGTGGGCCATATTGATATCAATATAATTGCCAGAGGCACCAGAATCGATGATGACAGTTACTGAATGTGAGACCTCAATACTGGGTTGTAACAATGCATGTACCATCACGGGTCTGATGGTGCCAAACGCAGGTACCTGGTCCGGGGAGTGACTTATAGCGCTCAAACCCACCCCCGGGTCTATGGTCGAGCTGCCCGAAAACCCTGAGCTTTAGCCTTTGGGCGACGTGGACATTCTTTCACAAAGTGACCAAACAACCCACAATAATAGCAAGCATTGTCCACCCTCCTGCGCTCCCTTTCCGTGGAAGTTAAAGGACTACGTAGACCTCCCACTTGCATAGGTTCAGGAACAGACTCAGAATGAGAGGAAGCTGTAGAAGGGATAGAACCAGAAAACCCAGCTTCAGCTTTCCGTTCTGAGCGCCTGGCATCAACCTGGAGGGCCAGATCTACTAAATCGGGGAACGCTGTGGGCAAGGAAGGAACTACTGATAAAGTGTCCTTCATAGTGTTGTTCAGACCTTTGTAGAATACCACAGCCCTCTTGCTCTCAGGCCATGAAGTCTCAGCTGACAGTTGGTTGAATTTTGTAATATATTCAATGAGTGTTCCCCTGCCTTGATGTAATTCTAATAGTTCTAGATCCCTGGACTGAGCTTTGTGACGGGTGTCAAAGACACGGGACATTTCTGTGACCAGGAGGTCAAAATCGTATAATGCTGGGTTATTGTTCTCAAGAAGTGGGTTGGCCCAGGCAGCGGCTGTTCCAGATAAATGTGATAACAGAAAGGCGGCCTTAGAAGTAGGATCGGGGAAGGAGGTAGGTCGACACAAGAAGTGTAGCTTGCACTGATTTATAAATGTGCGGTACTTGGTGGGATCCCCCTGGAATCTTTCAGGTGCAGCCAAAGGAAAAGGAGTGGGTAGAATCACGGGAGCAGGAGTGGTTGGGGCTGGGGCCTGGGGAACTGGGGCAGGTGATGCCGCGTCCCCGAACTCTGCATCTGCAGGTAATGGGTTACGGGTACTCTGAATAGCATCTAAACGTTGGTGAAGGGCTGTGGTGGCTGCAGCCATGTCCGCTCTTAGTACTGTGATTGCTTGAATCATAGCTGCCATGGGGTCATCCGCGGCACCCTGCATACTCTGCACGACAAAGAATGGCTTCACAGTCTGTCAGGTTGCTTGATTGTCGTGAAGAGTATTGAAACCTCCGTCCCCAAGTACCACAGAGAGAGAATACAAGAGTACTCCCTATGCGATCATTGAGGCCACAGGTGGGTAGTTCTTGCAGCTCGGATCCACGGGAAATGTTGAAACCCAAGGCAGCTGTAAAGAAAATCTTTATTAGCAATCAACTGAGCACAGTACAAGCAAACAGGCAGAATAAAGAACAGGGCTTACCTAAACTGATGGGTGAGGAAGCCCAGAACCTAAGATAGTTGGTAATTCCGTGGATGGGCACGTGAGCTGGTTTCCCCGATGACAGTAGGGAGAAGAACTGTAGGCTGGGTTAAAACCCAACTTGCCCTCCTGTAACTTGATGAAACAAAGGACCAAAATCCAAAGTACTTGATAACGTAATGCAGTGAAGAGACCAATGCCAAGTCCAATTCAGGGTAATCCAAGACAGTCTAAAAGGCGTTCCGAGTTCGAGATGATCCAACAAACAGAGCCAAAGACGTGAGCAAAAGCAAGTCCAAAAACAATCCAAAAGTCAAGAAGCCGTGAAAACACAAGGTATCCAAACGCTGTACAGAGTCCTCCAAAGAACAGCTGTGAAGCACGGACGTGCAGAAGTTCAGCGCTTAAATAGCAGAAGCTTCAGCGTCACCTGATCCGCAACGCGTCATATGACCCACGAAAGCGACACGTGAGCGTGGTGTCCATGATCGCGGACTTGACTTTCTCCGAGCAGCGTCCTGTAGCCGGCGTCTGCGAGCTCCCTCTTGCAGACGCCATGGCAGACGCCAATGAAGGAACGGAGAACCCCTGAGTCTGCATGTGTGGCCCTTAGGGTAAACCGGCTCACGTGACAACCTTCCACTGTGAGGGACATGGAGTGGAAACCTGACTGGGGTAACTGGTGTATTGTGAGTGTTGCCTGTCCTATTGTCTGACCCTGTCCTATTGTCTGACCTAGATGTTTGCGAAAAAGGGACAGAATGAGAGGACAGCGTGACATGAAGACATTCCTAATGAGCACAAACTATTCAGCAAGACCGCCATGATAATGACATTCATATTCATACCAGGACTTCAAGCTGCAGTAAACGCTAAGTGGCTCCAGATTACTAGATGGGGAGCTGCTGCAGACAATCAATGCAACAACAAAAGGATTTAATACAATAAAGGAAGATTTGAGGGCCATTAGGCTGATGACTCTCCAGAACAGGCATGATTTGGATCTGATAACTGTAATGGAAGGCGGTGTGTGTGCCAAGGTTGGACCATCTCGCTTTACATTCATACCATCTCATGATGGAGAAAATGTGACTCTGACAGAGGCAATAACAATGCTGATGACCCGGCATACAAAGATGGAGGACAACGCTGTTGAAACTGCAGGAGACGGTTGGTTCTCATTTTTGTTTGGATGGATTCCATCTCGGTAAGCACATGTTTTTAAATCACTTGGAGCAATATTACTGTTAGTAATGTTGGGATTTCGTCTCATACGGATCATCATGGGACAATGACAAAAGACAGACAAAAAAGCTATTGGAATGAAGATAATGATTGCCATTAATAGACATACTGGAGAACAGATGCAAAATGAAGAAAGAACTCTAGAAAATATAAAGAAAAGTTTTCTTGCACCTCCAGGAACAAAGTTTTATTATCCCCAGGATCAGAAGAAATATGTAGGATGATGGATATTCTGTGCACTAGCAGGAGATTGTCATCTAATGACTTAGAGTGTGGATGAACACATAAAGAATCTTGGCCACCTGAGGGGGGGGTGATATAAATATGGGTTCCAAAGAAAAGAAAATATGATGAGATGATTGAAGAAGATGAAGCAGGAACTGCAGAAGAGGAGGCGAAGAGTATGGTCGAGAATGCAACCAGAGGGGGGAATGTAAAGGAGCAGGTGGACACATTCTCCTATGTCACCGCCCCCTCACCCGTGCCCTATTGGAATGATGGACAAAGAGTTATAATTAGGAACCCATGATTATGTGATATGTCCATACCTCGTCGACTCTATGAAAAATGATATGCACTCAGGCAGCCATGCAGAAGATATCCTCAAGTTGAAACAGTGGAAGAAACCTACCAAGAAGGATGTCCTTTGCCAAGTTGTCGAAAGGCAGCCATGTAAAAAATGGTGCGTGACATGGATGTACATTAAACAAAGTCTAATGACAGCAATAGGATGTCCTAAAGAAGATGTATGAATCTATTTTGAAACAATATGAAAATACTTAAGAATGACGATGTAACTGAAGCACTAAGAGAAACACGTACTCCATGATGCAGTCTTTACAAATACAAAGAAGAATAAAGGGTCTCACGGGTCAATAACTGTAAATACACTGAAATGCACGGTAGAAAGAATATATAGAAGCTTGCTTATAAGAGGTATATATTCAACATATAGGACTACCATCAGAACAAGATGGACAACGGCTTATGTCAATCAACCCAACTACCTCAAAATACGAGCCCAGGATCTTAAATGTGGAAAGATGAAGAAGAAGCTGTTTTCCTTGCCAAAAAGGAAAAATTTAATTGGATTTAATCCAGGATACTGTTTCGAGAGATGAAGGGAAAACACAAAGGGGGTATAACAAGCAAACCATGTGCAAGGACATATTTCCAAAGATTAGGAGGAACAAGAACATTTACTAATGGCAAGTATTGAATAACTACAAAGACAAAAGCCTATGTGAGGTGGCATGAGCAAGTCTCTAAAGCCTAAACGGAGAACTGCACCCAGCATCATTTAATCAAATGATGTTAAATGCACCATTGAAATGGACAATTTCATGGTCCTGCAAAATGTGATGAGGAGCTTGCAAATAAGGGCTATTCATTAGGCCCGGAGCTAAGATAGTGGTGTACCTGCATTCCCTCAAATGTCCCGAGACAGTGCAGAATGGCAAGGTCAGTCTTCAAACAGAAGCCATTGGTATGAGGTCTACAGATGAGAGAGGATGGCCTAATTGGGGAACAACGGAAGAGCTGACGCATCTCAACCACCTGGGTTTTGTTTCTATGTACGTGCTGCTAGCAAGCTGAATGTTCAAGGTTGCATTTGGGTTGCCAACCAATTAGAATAGTCTGCCATGCACTTTTACATATAATGTTGCAAAATATTTTTCTGCTGCCACATTTTATATTATGATGAATGCTCTACACCAAATAGCTCAGGGTGTGTCTCACAGACAAGAGACCACCAATGAGAAATTAACAAATATATATTCTATAAGTATACATGATCCCCTAATCCAATCCCACCCCCTCGATAGGTTTTGAAATGTTCCAAGTAGGATGACATCATAGATGACACATCGAGCACTATATAAACTAGAATAAGACATTGGGCCTCATTATAAGGTTGCCGGTCTGGTAACAACGGTACCAGTAAGCTTGTTGCTACTGTTGTTACCAGACCGGCAAACTACAAGGACTGCTCGTGGCTGCCTTTTCGCCGGCCAAGTCTGACCTGGTGGGCGGACTGGCACCCGCAAGCAGACCATGTCGGATGTACCGGCACCATTCATGAATGGTGCTGGTGCATTTGGCCTCCCCATTCCCATTGAGCCCTGTGCGGCTCAATGGGAATGGGGAGCATTTTTTCTGGCGCCCGGAAATGGGCAATTACCCCGTCCGCTAGGGCTGTAATGCCCTGGTTATTGCCCATTCCTGGGGGCCGAAAAAAAAAATGACTCCGGCGACAGCCGTGCCGGTTTTACCAGCACGGCTGCCGCTGGAGTCACAATGAGGCCCATTGTGATCTTGCATGAGTCGAATTGATGAGTGTTTATTCGCCCTGCTTTACTTCTTGAGATTAAATCAGTATTTTACCATCTCCTTTGAGTCTGTCAGGTTGTTGGGTCCTAATTAATTTACAGGCAATTCCACCTAGCACAATAGATGCTTCAAGGTGCTAGAGCACAAGTCTTGCAGTCCTTTTCTGGATTAGTTGCAGATGCTGCAGAGTAGAGGCAGGCAGATTGAGAATGCGGCTGTTGTAGTAGTCCAGCCTGGAGAGAACCAGAGCTCTGGAGGCAGTGAGCTTCTGGGGGAAGGTGAGAAAAGGTACAATACCTCTGAGGAGGTGCAGTTGAAAGCGAGCCTTCTTGGTAAGGTCTGTGATGTGAAGAGAGAAGGAGAGAGTGGAGTCAAAGATGAAACCAAGGTTTTTTGCCTCACAGGAAGGCAAGGGTAGAGGGCCCAAGACACGCGGCCAGAGTGAGAGTTGGAAAGTTGAAGTAGGGGTCCCAATGAGAAGGATCTCTATCTAACTGGCATTAAGGCAGAGATCGTTGGAGGTGCACCATTCCTGAATCGCATATAAACAGTCAGGAATGGGCGAGGAAGGAGAAGCGGCTAAGGGAAGCCTGAATGAGAGCTGAGTGTCATCTGCATAACACTGAAAATTGGAGGAGAATTTGGAGATCACGTGTGCCAAAGGGGCCAGATACACATTGAAGAGCCAGTGTGAGGGAATAGAGCACTGCGGGACACCACATGTAGAGAGAGTGGTGGTGGAGAGGAAGGACCCAAGTTGGACATGGGAGGGTCAGTGCAAGATGAAGGAGGTCAGCCATACAAGAGCATGATCAGTGATGCCCAGTTTATCACGAAGTCGACTAATCAGGGTGGAGTGATTGACCATGTTGAAAGCAGAAGAAAGGTGAATGAGGAGAGCTAGAGTCAACATTAGAGAGCAGGTCTTCATGGGTGTTCAGAAGAGCAGTTGCTGTGCCTCTGGCTGCTCCAAAGCCAGACTTATGTTTGTGGAGGAAACCAACAGATTCAGTGTGGAGCGTAAGCTGGGAGATGGCCAAGTTTTCCCTGGAATTTGCCCAGGAAAGGAGTGGCGGAAATCGAGCGATAGTTTTCTGGACAGGTAGGATCGTCAGAAGGCTTTTTTAGGAGGGGGTAAACAAGGGAGTGCAGAGGAGAGAGGGGAAAAATCCAGTGGCAAAAGAGTGATTGCAGAAATCGGCCAAGGCTGGAGCAAGGGGGTCAATGTGGTCCCTGATGGTCTGGAAGAGCAGAAAACACCTGTTTAGACAAAACCTTCATAGATCGGATTTGTCTCGAAACATCGCCAGGTGTCGAGAGAGATTCAGAGGAAAAAGGCAGAGGAGAGGGAGAGGCGGCCAAGGGTGGCCTGAGGGATGTAGAGGGAGAGGAAGAGGGAAGTGAGGACAGGATATCCTGAGTTTTAGTGGTGCAATGAGAAGCCAGCACTGTGCAGAAGGTCTTGGGGGGACAGGAGAGGTGGAGACTGCAGTAGGATTAGCCAGTTCCTTGCAGATTTTAAAGAGTTTGGGTGTGTTAGAGGCCGCATTGATGCAGACTTGGATGTCGACTCTCTACTTGGAGAAGACATAGGGCCTCAGTACAAGTGCTCCGGTCCGGAATTAACGCAGCCGGTATAACCATACCGGCACCGTTTCCGCGTCCCCCTAATCATGACCTGCAAACCCGGAAATAGCACCACCTCCAACCGCCACCGCGGAGTTAAAGCTCCCTAAACTCCGCCTGCACGTAAACTCCTCCGTTGCCGGCAATACGAAACACCGCGAGCATCACAACTAGTGTGGACATGGAAACACCGACAACAAAATGGCGGTAAAACTGTGATCACGGTGGCGGTACCGCCGCCACAGCGAACATGACGTTAAACTGTGCCTGGTGTCCTGAATCAGGCCACAGGTGCACCAAATCAGCCCAGCTGGACCCAGCAGGCCACTGGGTACATACAAAAGGGCCACACCCAGCCCAACTCAAAACAGAACCATGCAGGCAGCAGCTCTAGTAGCATTGGGACTGGGCCTACTCAACCAACAGGCAGCACTGCACATGATGGCAGTAATGTTGCAGAGGAGGAGGAGGAGGCGTAGGAGGCGCAGGCGGCAACCAGCTAACCCTGTACCCATGGCAAACCCCATTGTCCAGTCGGCGGCACCCCGCAGGCAGCCTGCAATACCACGCATCAGGGCCTCACCCTGGAACCTCACCCCAGGACAGATCCACACATTATACCGGCTGACTGTCCAACAATCCTGTACATCACTGGCCTGATAGAGGACAACATCAGCAGCCACATAGACACCCCCACCGCCATCCCCCCCTCCTGAAGGTCGTGTCTGTACTGCACTTTCTTGGCACCGGTACCTATCAACACACAGTCGGTGAGCTGCACGGCCTATCACAACGCTGTTTCTCAATAATCCTGGTTCAGGTACTGGATGCCAAATTGCATAGGTGCACTCGACTGCATCCACATTGAGCTGACAGTACCACATGAAATTGAAATGGTGTTCCGCAATAGGAAACAGTACCACTCACTGAATGTACAGATGGTATGTGATGCGACGCTAGTGATTACACATTGCTGCGCACGTTTCCCGGGCTCAACCCATGACTCAATGGTACTGCGGAATTCAACATTGCCACGGTACATGGAACGCTATGCTGGACAAAGCACATGGCTATTGGATGAGTACAGCTGCCAATGCTCCGGACCTGTGTAAGTGGGGTGTGTGTGTGTGACCAGGGCAATGAGCTACGTGAGTGGGCTGCTGCGACTGCACATGCATCACCCCCCGCCCATCCACTGAATAGACAGCAGAAACCAAACTTCACAAAGCAACACATGACAGGTAACCACGGTGTGGCCGTACACACCCTGCCACCTGACACACACAGCCTGAACTCCCGCTGGCACACACACCTGGAGCCACAGCAACCTCCCCCCTCCATAATATGCAACACAGCACTCACAATGCACATGATGGCTGTACATGAGACGTCCTGCATCTACTATATCATCACTGTGGAGTGACCCTGCCATGTGTGCACATCACTGCACAATGCCATACTCACAAGCCACATGCACACCAATGCATTGGTCAATGTCCAGCTGCCAACCCCCACTATGATGGCCATAGAAGATTAACACCCATCAGTGAAAACACTGCATGACACATACGCATGAATAAACAATGACACAAGATTGCACTGCATCTGATGAAGACATGATACTACCAACACTGACATGTCTCCCACATCTACATCCCATGTAGGAGATTCTGGATATGCACTCACGCCATGGCTGATGACGCCTGTACGGAGGCCAAGGAACAGGCATGAGGATGCGTACAACAGGGCACATGTCCGCATGAGAGGACATTTGGACTACTGAAGGCCCGGTTCCGCTGTTTAAGCAGATCTGGTGGATCACTGCTGTACAGCCCAGTGAAGACGGGTAAAATTACGCTTGTTTGTGCCATGCTGCACAATCTGTGCCAGCGCAGGAACATTCCAATGCCCCCAGACGGAGATGATGAAGATGGAGATGGTGACGGAGACGGAGATGGGGATGGGGATGGGGATGGGATGGCACAACCACCCCCTGGGGGTCCACTAGATGGACAACGAGCACGGGATGCACTGATTCGCATTTACTTTTGAGAGACAGCACATCCACAGCATTTCAGGGATATGGTGATGCCACTAAATGAATAAAGGGTATTTCCATGACCAAATTGTAATTGTCCCTACGGGTCGGCCATGTGTTTTCAGGCATGGATATGTCGACCGTAGAAAAATTTCCTATGGACCTTACCCGACTTTTCGTCCACTAAACAAACGATAAATCAGGCTGCTGTGCGCCAACATTATGTGATAATCCTATCACTTGCCCCATCGCCCTGGCGGACCTGCTTTTGCGGCACTAAATCATATCCCCAGCCCCTGAGCCTGACATCAACAAAGCATTCATATTCCCCGCCTCTCTCCGTGACGTTACTGGGCTGCGTAGCCAAACGCGCCCAGTTGACGTCTACGCGACTTCACACAGAACCCGTAAAACAACACAGATCATCTCACAACACAGCGCGCCACAATTCGGAATATGAAATTGTGGTTTAAAAGCAAACAGCAAGATTGTACAATTGGTAAAGTACATTTATTTGACGTCAAATGTTTAGAGAATATTCAGCGATTCGCATTTGTCTTTGCTCTCAATCCGCAAAAGTTCATCTTGAGTCACGTGCTGTTCCTTTGCGGTACACAGGGTGTTGGTTTACGATAAAGAAGCACTATGGTCGCACTGATAATCGCAAGGCTGTTCCAACAACGAGGCACTACCCCACCGTAACGGTTGGTATGTTGCTTCTAGCCGCTAGTACCGCGTAAGGGCATATTGGTCCTTGGCGATCGTCCCATAAAATGGTCAGGGTGGTGAAGTTGTTGACATGGAGCTGCATCTGGCAGCTGAAGAACCCGTCGGCCGGGGTCTGGAAATGATGGCATTGGCAGTAGGGAAGGATGTACCTGTATTAAAAACATGAATTAGTCTATCCAGCCGATCTTCATTAAAATGATTAATTTCATTTATTGGGCCTGAAACTATTTGCTAGTGAGGATAGTGCAACGGAGTATGTTACGTTATTCCCACTAACCCATCCCCTCTCCTCCGCCTTTTTCAGAGCCGCCTGAGTGCCAGGGGACCACTTCGACGTTGATAGTGCGCGGTATGAAATGCCACATTGAACGAGCAAGTCCAACTTAACCAGCCTTTAACGCTACGCTATTGTTAATATATTCCGGGATAAAATCATCTAAAGGGTTACTTACATTAGATTTGCATTTTCCATTGTCTAGGCCAGGGGTGCACAACTGATTTTGACAGAGGGCCGATAGTACCTTACATGAGGGCTATAGTGGGCCGAAAAGTAAATGTGGGCGGGGCGGTAGGCGGGGCGTGGCAGGAGGCTTTTTAAACCCCCAATTTGTACTAAACACATGGAAAAAGAATGTTTTTGAGGGGTAACGATTTTTATTTGCATTTCAGACTTACATTTTGTACTACACATTTTCCATTGTTATAATTTATTTCTATTTAGTTATTGTATCTCGCCTGTTTAATTAACTTATATATATTTTATTGACCCTAGATACACTATGCCCCATGGCCCCCTCACCCCAAACAAACACTATGCCCCATGTCCCTCACCCCCAACCAAACACTATGCCCCATGTCCCTCATCCCCAACCAAACACTATGCCCCATGGCCCCCTCACCCCCAACTAAACACTATGCCCCACGGCCCCCTCACCCGCAACCAAACACTATGCCCCATGTCCCTCACCCCCAACCAAACACTATGCCCCATGCCCCTCACCCCCAACCAAACACTATGCCCCATGGCCCCCTCACCCCCAACCAAACACTATGCCCCATGGCCCCCTCACCCCCAACCAAACACTATGCCCCATGGCCCCCTCACCCCAACCAAACACTATGCCCCATGTCCCTCACCCCCAACCAAACACTATGCCCCATGGCCCCCTCACCCCCAACCAAACACTATGCCCCATGGCCCCCTCACCCCCAACCAAACACTATGCCCCATGGCCCCCTCACCCCCAACCAAACACTATGCCCCATGGCCCCCTCACCCTCAACCAAACACTATGCCCCATGGCCCCCTCACCCCCAACCAAACCCCCCAACTCAGCACACACACAAACATGCACCAATACAGACCCGAACCCGCACCCCCCAACTCAACACACACACAAACATGCACCCATACAGACCCGAACCCCCCACCCCAGCACACAAACATGCACCCATACAGACCCGAACACCCCACCCCCCAACTCAGCACACACACAAACATGCACCCATACAGACCCGAACCCCCCACCCCCCAACTCAGCACACACACAAACATGCACCCATACAGACCCGAACCCCCCACCCCCCAACTCAGCACACACACAAACATGCACCCATACAGACCCGAACCCCCCACCCCCCAAATCAGCACACACACAAACATGCACCCATACAGACCCGAACCCCCACCCCCCAACTCAGCACACACACAAACATGCACCCATACAGACCCGAACCCCCCACCCCCCCAACTCCAAACCCCCACGCCCAACTCAGCACACACACACTCAAGCATGCACCCATATAGACCCGAACCCCCCACCCCCCCAACTCAGCACACACACAAACATGCACCCATACAGACCCGAACCCCCCGCCCCCCCAAATCAGCAAACTCTCAAACAAGCACCCATACAGACCCTTACCCCCACCCCCAACTCAGCACACAAAAAACATTCAAACACAAACATTCATACACATCCGACACACCCCCCACCCCCGCATCTCAACATACACACAAAATACATTCAAACACAAACATTCATACACATCTGACACCCCCCCACCCCCGCATCTCAACATACACACAAAATACATTCAAACACAAACATTCATATACATCCGACACCCCCCCAACCCCCGCATATCAACTTACACACAAAATACATTCAAATACAAACATTCATACACATCCGACACACCCCACCACCCCCGCAATCGCAACATACACACAAAATACATTCAAACACAAGCATTCATAAACATCCGACACACTCCCCCACCCCTGCATCTCAATTTACACACAAAATACATTCAAACACAAACATTCATACACATCCGACACACCCCCCACCCCCGCATCTCAACTTACACACAAAATACATTCAAACACAAACATTCATACACATCCGACACACCCCGCCACCCCCGCATCTCAACTTACACACAAAATACATTAAAATACAAACATTCATACACATCCAAGACCCCCCCCCGCAACATACACACACAAACATAAAGCAAAACAAACCCGACACACAAACACAAACAGACCACTTACCGGAGACATGCTGGAAGGCAGGCAGGTAAGCGGCAGGTAAGCTGGAACGCTGGAATCGCACTACGACTGGCGTGGTCCAAGGCTGAAATGCCTTCCGGCATCAAGCCTTATGGACCACGCCAGCCGTAGTGCTGGCCCTCCATTGGTACAGTGTTTTCACCGGCCCGGAAGACAACAAAGACTTTCCTAATATTAGGAAAGTCTTTGTGCCTCGCGGGCCGGTCAAAAGGGCATGGCAGGCCGCAACTGGCCCGCAGGCCATATGTTGTGCACCCATGGTTTACGCGTAATGCAGTCCCTAAATACCACTCCGTCTGTGCCAACGATCTTTCTTATAGTGAACAAACATGAAAATAGGTCTCGTTTCTGAAATTTCATCCTTATCATCTCTTACGTTATTGCACCCCTCCTTCAAAAGAAGTCTTTAGGCAGGGTGCCTGTCTGTCAAGGTAAAAAAACAATAGAACCTTATACTGCGAGTCGTGGGCCACTCCGGCCCGCGAGCAATAAATCGAAGCAGCTGACCTTCACTGTGAACGTGCATACATTCTTACTTTGCAACATTCTGTGTAAAGCCATCCCTGAGAACTTGAATTCTACACTCCATCTTTGTATGTTGTCCGCGTGCTTTGCAACCCTAGAGAACCATAAATATGGAGATAATTGTCTATTTATGTAAAAGTGAGATTTATCGTTTTTTCAGTGGACGAAAGGTTGGGTCAGGTCCATAGCAAATTTTACTACGATCGACCGATTAATGTTTAAAAACACATGGCCGACCTGTAGGGACAATAATAATTTAGGACCGGAAATACCATTTAATTGTACTGCATATGAAATGACAGATGTCCACTCATTATGGTACTTTTCAAAGGTGGTGTATTTTCGATAAACCAGGTAAGAAAGTGCATTGGGTAGGTAAGCTGTACACCCGTGCCCACCCACCACCCAAACGTACACGCCCCCAACCAGACCCCAAACAACTAACCCCCTAATGGACCTCCCCACCACCCAAACGTACCCACCCCCCTACACCCATGGTGTCCCCAAATGTCATGTTGACTGGCATCCCCACATGCCACTATTTGCGGGTGCGCTTATGCAGTGCCGTGTCCTTGCTGGCGGCTCCAGTCACCCGACTAGAACGCCTCCTTGTCCTGGCAGTGGCAGAGCTGGATGGGGTGGTGCTGGCTGAGGTGACTGTCGGTGTGACTGTGGGCAAGCGCCCTTGAAACACCTGCTGGGCTACCAACATTGACTGAGCAATGCTGGATTGCACACTGTTCCCTTCCCTGACATGGCGTGCCAGGGTGACAATGGTGGCTGCAAATCGTCCAATCGACCTGGAGAGCCGCCGCACCGATGTAGCATTGCTCTCATGCTGCAGCCTGGCCTCCTCCAGCTGACTTTCCACCAGCTGCGTCAGGGTGGCCTGTTGTTGCTCAAAGTGCTGCAAGCGTGTACTAAGCTCAGCCATGGAGGGAGTTGGGGAGCGCATGGGGCTGTGCAGTTCTTGGGGGCTGAACTGTAGGCCATGGATGGGTGACACCTCATCCATGTTGTCCCCCTCACCCTGTTGTACTGCTTCAACCTGCATGGCCGGGCCACTTCCATCACTTGATGCAGCCTCCTCAGCTGTGCAGATGGGCTGCGAATCATCATCCGGGGCTAGGGTGGGTGCCTGCATGGGGATGGTGGTGTATGCTGGTGTGCCTGATGTAGCCGGTGCGCCTGATGTAGCCGGTGTGCCTGATGTAGCCGGTGTGCCTGATGCAGCCGGTCATTGTGTGCTGGAGCAGCTAGCATCATCCTCCTGGGCAGAAGTGCTGAGTTTGGTGCGTGCAGGTGGCCGCTGCGTTGGCTCTTGGCTGTCGCCGTCACTTGTCTCGACTGTGGGGATACAGAGGGCATGCTGTTAGTTGTGTGATGTTACTAGATGTGTCCATCTCATGCATCCGACATGATAATCCATGACCACTTGCATGTACACACTTGTGACTATTGATGCAGTCAGGTGTATGTGTGTCTGCTTTCAGTCAGGCACGCACTGTGTGCATTTCCAGGGTTCATGCTTTGGGGATGTGTTACTTGTCATCTGGCCAGTCAGTGGGTCCATTGGGTCACTCCTGCCCTGTTGGGGGGGGCATTGTGAGTGGGTCCATTGGGTCACACCTGCCCTGTTGGGGGGGGGGGGCATTGTGAGTGGGTCCATTGGGTCACTCCTCTCCTGTTGGGGGGGGGCATTGTGAGTGGGTCCATTGGGTCACTCCTGCCCTGTTGGGGGGGCATTGTGAGTGGGTCCATTGGGTCACTCCCATTCACACTTATGGCTTTGTACTATGTGCACTTACCAGCATGTGCAAGTGGGCTCACTCCTGCCTCTGCCTCTCCTATGCCGTGGATGCCTTCGAGGTGCATGACACTGCTGCAGCGCTCCTCCCACGGTTGCAACTTGAGAGGGGATGCAGGGCCTCCACCAGTGCCAGTGCTGTGTTGGCGGTGTGCGGTCATGAGGTTGTGCACCCGGAGCCTGAGGTCATCCCACCTCTTATGGCAGTCCTTCACAGAGTGTGTGGTCACACCAACCGCTGTGCACTTGCGTGCTGCCTCCGCCGACACCTCCTTGCGCCGTTGCTGAATAGTGCGCCGCTGGTCTGCACTAAAGAGCATTTCCGCATGCTCAACAATGTGGTCCACCAGAACTGTGAGCTCAGCCTCACTAAAGCGCGGCTTTTGCTGTCTGCGTGCTGGTATCCTGGATTCCATTCAATGAGTTGTCAGTCTCAGGGAGGTAATCTGACCTGTGGTGTCTGAGGATGGCAGTGGATTGTGCTTTGTATAATGGCCGCCTCTCTGTTTCAGTTTTTTTCCCGCGGTCATGCTCTTTCCGCTTCCGGTGTTGGTGTTTCCGCTTCCGGTGTTTCGGCGTCGGCGGGGGCGGACACGGGTTTAGCACCCTTTTCTGTGGCGTAAAGTCCATGTGCGTGGGTGTTTACATGACGGCAGTGACTCCGTTTCCGCCTCGGTGTGTTGCGCGCGACCCAAGTGCCGTAATCGGCCCTTATTTCCGCAACCTTGTGGTCGCGGAAGTGGAGTAACCGTCGTCACGGAATCACCGGATTCCGGCACAGCCGACTCGTAATGAGGCCCATAGAGTCAATATTGCTTTGGAGCAGGCAGCAGGGCAGTTTGTCAAAAAATGCGCCCAAAGCCCTCCACTTCCTCAAAGTTGCACTTGGAGGTAGGCTTCGCATGGATTCTTATGGCAGGGGCAAGGATGTCCAGAGTGCTGGAGATAGAGATATGCAGGTTAGAGAGGGCTGTGTCAGAGTGTGAGTCAGCCGCAGGTGTATGAAGGGCAGAGAAAGTAGAGGCAACGTCGTACACTGACACTCACTTCATGGGCCGAATGACCGAGAAGGAAGGTGGCAGTCCTGGTGTTGGCTTTGCATGTGGTACATGCAGAGCCAGGTGGGAGGAGACCAGAAAGTAGTCAGTCCACAAGAGAGGACTGGTGAGAGGGTTAGAGAGGGGGATGTCTGAGGAGAGAGTCACAAAGATTGTGGAAGAGCCCAGAGCAAGGATTAGAAGCATCATGGTGGATGTTGAGAGGATTGTATTTCCCTTCGGGGTGAGGGTGTCAAAACTCGTGACAGAGCTGGCCATGAACCATGTCTGAGTGAGAGCGAGGACATCAAGGTCAACGTCTTCAAAGAGACATCAGATGTCAGAGGAGTGGTTGACAGCAGTGTGAGAGTTTAGAGTAGCGCCGTGGAGCCACGTTTGAAAGACTTCCGGGGTGGGGTACAGGAGGGAGGTACACCCAGCAGAGGTTGTAGAGGGGCCATAGAGTGGGTTGAGCCAATAGATGGAGGTGGGAAGACGGTCAAAGAGGGGGAGGTAGGTGCCAGAGAGGCGATGTAGGAAGGAGGTGGCAAATGAGCCAGAGAGGTGTTAGAAGGAGTAGCAGAAGAAGAGAGGAAGTTGATAAGATGGTTATATGTCATTTCATCGCCTGCAATTTCATCCCCTGACATTTTAACATGTACATTCTAACGAAAACGCACATTTTTTTTTTGGGTGGGGCTACCCCCGACCTGCCCTCCCCCACTTATTTTTAGCTATTCCCTAACCCCCAAACCCTTATCTGCCCTTTCCCACCCCCCTAAAAAATTTGATGAGCATGTTCGTTGTAATAAACACGTTAAAATGCCAGGGGATGAAATTGCAGGCGATGAAAGGACGTCGTACCGATAAGACGCAGGAAGCACCTATCAAAAAGGAGGAGATTGGGATGAGGGCCGTAGACCAAGACGGTCCCATTCAGATAGACATTAATGATAATTTTGGAGGAATGGTAGGAGGCCAAGAGGGCCTCCCACCGGGTGCCACCATTATTAAGAGAGGAGGAGATAGGAGAGAGAACAGAGACCATATGAGGGGTCCATAGGTCAGGAGAGGGAACAACAAAGAGGATGTCAGTGAGAGTCTGTCTGGAGGAGGCACTGATGTAGGTATCAGCGATAGTGAGACCTGGGTTGGAGACCAGGATATCCGTCTTGAACATTTTCCTTCCAGACTCGGGGAGAGGGATAGGATAGTCGATAGAGTAGCAGTTAGAAAAGATGTGAGAAATGGAGAGCACCATAGTGGGTGCGAGGAAGAAGGTTGGAGGAGGTGCGAGAGTTCTAGGAGGTGAGAGAGAGAGGGAGAGAGAAAGAGAGAAAGAGGAGAGCATAGCCCAGTGCCACACACCACAGGATGTGCAGGGTGAAGGTAAAGGAGTCACACAGGGGAGCTCAACAGTAGGGAAACAGAACAAGAAGCAAGGGAGGGCACACAACAAGGGGGAGCGAGACACATTAACAACAGTAAACAGAGTGGAATGGGGACCTAGATACTGGGAGAGAGCCTAGTGGGATGATGTCTGCAATGGGGTGGTTAAAGTACTCTTTGCCACTGATCTGACTAGTGTGATAGTGACTAGTGATGAATTTGGGTAAGAAATCTGCGTACATCTTGCAATGTCACTTCCATTACCACTGTATGTTTTCCATGTACATTGGGTATTGCTAAGGTTTTGAGCTGCACATCCTTTAACTGCACATCAATTTTCTACCCGCACACAGTTGTAGTTGCATGCTCGACATTGAGACAGACATGCTATCACTGGCCGGTGTAGCACATGGAAGATGCAAGTGTTCCAACGTACCACCCAGACAGCCCCATAAGGGTGATATTCAGGAATCACACATCTCATGCTTGCAATGAAGGTTTCCTCCAACTAAGACAAGGCCCCCTACAATGGAATAGACATGCCAGGGTACACGTGAGAAGAGCTGGAGTCACGATCAATAGAATTTTCAGACAGTCTCCCCAGGGGGCTTTTGCAATGGGTGAGCCACCCAAATGAAAAATAACTAGATGGGTGTGAAAGTGTGGGTTCTGTGAATTGGACCTTCTGACAGACTAATCTTGTCCAGTTGCTATTCTGCACCTACAAGAGTGTTTGTAGTTGATAAAATATACATGGACACACATGATGTTTTATTACATTGAACATGTGACAGACGGCCGGCTCCGATCCTCCACTGTGTCACTCGAGTTATTACAGTTCTACAGTGCCCGTACTGCAGGCAGTTGCTGATTAAACTACAGCCGGGGAGTACTCTACTACACCTCTGACCCTTATCAATTTGGATCGAAGGTGAACACAAGACTAGAAAAGCTATTCTTTGAAACACTGTGGAACAGTGAGCTCACAAGCCCTGAGGAAGGATTCTCAATAATCCGAAACGCGTTGGCAATTTTGTATTTTGTATTTTGTAATTTGGAGGAGCCCATTGGACAATTTGAACTAACGACTAATGTCGCAATACAAATTTGTGTGATGGATGTAAGACAAATTTCACTGCATAACTGTTTTTGATGTGTCGTGATCTGCACTGATTAGCTGTATGTAGGCTTTATACATATTAGCATACATTTTGAGATGTACTATTACTGCATTATTTTGATTACAATTTATTGAACCTAATGAAGTCTGATGGTACTCATTGATGTTGTTCCTGCTGCTTGAATATTGTCAGTGATCTATTTTTAGAGAAATTGCCTCTTATCTTAGAATTACTATTTAAATGTGAATTCCTGAATTACTTTCAGTACTGGTCTATGAAGAGAACCCCGATATGGGCATTCTCCACTCTAGACCTTAAAAAAAAAATAGTTTGGGACCTCAAGTCCTCCGAGGAGGGCAACATAGGGTTACCGATTGGCAACAACCGGCTGTGATTTGCATATGTTACAACATATAGTCACCATGCCCCCATTTTCACATGCTCACTGTGTCTACTGGGACCCATGGAAGTGCATGCACTATCCGCACATTCACATGCAGTGCTCCTTTCTTTCATGCTCACAAGGGCATGGACACAAGTGTCCAGCAGTACTCATTGACTCTCAACTTCATCACTACATATGTGTTTGGTTCTTGGTGGTGCAGGGAGAACCATGTGTAGCCACAGAGATGGTTGGACACATCACACCCTTTCCAATGCTGTATTCTAGGGATGCACTATAATCACCAGGCCAAACCGTGCACACCACCTTCATAGGACATGGACAAGAAGTAGGGAATGTGGGGATGTGTGAATGACATGATGGGATTATATGGGTTGCGGCATGTACTTTGGCCAAACAGCACATGTGCAGCCCCTGTGGGATCTATGAGACCATGAGATGGTGCCAGCATGTTATACACAGTATGTTGGTGTTGTGAATGTTGTGAGCAAAATCATTTTTCTCTGGTAATAGTGTTAGGCTCTGTGTTGCTAATTGGAAACTGGGATCATGTATCTAATTGTATGGTTCATGCATGTTTGACATAGCTGAGGTGTAACGTTTCATGTGTAATTTTCAGATGATATTTGCACGTGCATGGTTATTAGGGAGGATGTTGCTGTTATGATGCATGAAGAGCTGGGTTAATGCAGTACAGAGTTTATGCATTGTGACATGTCTGCCTCTGTGGAAACTTTACTGATTTAAATTGTCTGATATGTTTCAGGTTTGGAATCTTCAGAGGGGGAGGTAGGCCCATCAACAAGCAGTTGGCACCAGGCACTTCCTGGGCAGAACCCACACTGGTTTCAGGCTGTTGTGAGCAGACCTGGGGACTCTTCCTCTGAAGAGGAATTTGCATACGAGGAAGACATATTTGACAGCCTCCTGCATGGACCATGAAGGACAAACACCTGTGCCTGATGTCAGATGGTGGCTCTTTGCCTGACACCCAGACAAGCTTGGCAACTGCTATTGGTACCAGGGGCCAACTGGTAGCATCTGTTGATTGTACTCAGGCAGCTGTTGCTAATATCAGTGGAGTTACGAATATGGCTTCCTCTGGTGTGCCCACAGCTGCTTGGGCTGCATCCCAACTTTCATAATTGCTTTCCAATGCTTGCTTTGGAGTCTGCAGGGCTGGGAAGCACAGGTTCAGGAGGTACCAGGCAGCTGGCTATTCCATCTGCCAGCTTACACCCGGGCATGCCAACTTCATTGCTGGACCGTAGGCCATGCACATGTGGGGGACGTTATTTTGGGCCACCAGCAGACTGGGAGCAGAAATTGCTGTGGGCCACCACCTTGAAAATGAGCATCCTAGAAAACATCTCATGCATTGTTACCTTGCTGCGGCAGAACATTGCACAGAGCCATGCCAGTTTCCACCAGAAAAAAGAGGCAATGCGCCAGGATGGTCTTGCTTCCAGGACAGAGCAGCACCAGGACTTCGTTTTCATTGGTGCTCTTGTGCATGCCTCTCTGGCATGTTTGGCAGTGGCACATAGGGATCAGGTGGAGTCAATGCGTGTCTTGAGTGGGGGGGACAAGGGAGGCATGCAGAGGAGGTGGATGACACTCATTGACCTTGCAATTTTGGTCCCCCTTCCTCTGCCTAATTTACTTTCTAATGCTTTGGTTCTGTTACTGAGATTTCCCGGGCACTTCTGCATGTCCTTGTAAGTGATATGTTCCTTTCCACTGGCATGTATGTGATCAATCACCTGTTGTCAAAGATGGACATGTTTTGTTTCAGGGATTGTACAGTCAGTCTAAGGGTAGGGGTCCAAATTATCATTTTTGTAAAGATCTTTTAGGGTTGACAGCTTCTCACCTGTGAATACACCATTCACTCACACTGATATATTTTCTCTGGCAGTGTTGTGTTGTAACATGTGCTTTGTGGCATGGCAAATTGGTGACTACATCCTGAACGTGGTGGTAGCAGTGTTCCATGTCATGATATATATGTGTTTCCGATGTGTGTCAATGGAGGATGTCCTTGCAGTTATGATATATAATACATGATAAGTAATTTAAAACACGCCTGTACTCAAGTGTTTCTAGGCGCGACAAGACAAGGAAGGGTAGACACAGTGAAGACAAAACAAATGATCTTACTAGGCCTTGTGTCATTCAGATCGTACAAGTGCGGGGGCAGAGAAGTGCCAGGGGGTTTGGGGAGTGCAGTGTCAGAAAATGTGGTAAGTGCTGCCAGGGGGTGGCTCAAGTAAGTGCAAAGGTAAGTACATGGAGGCTGTAGAGTTGCAGATACAGTCCCTAGGTGGGTGGGAGGCCCAGAGGCAGTGCAAGGGGCTACTGGTCGTGCAGGAGTCTTGTGTCCGTGAGGTTCAGTAGGTGGCCAGGTAACCAGTTAGCTAAGCAGACAGGAGCATCAGCAGGGGAGCGAGAGTTAGAAAGCGGAAGTAAAGAGGAAGGTCTTGAGTTCCTTCTGGAACCTTAGGTGGTCCTGCCCAAGTTTGAGAGAGGCAGAAAGGCTGTTCCAGAGGGAGGCCCCAGCCGAGGATAGAGATCTACCCCCCACTCTCTGCCTGGAGAAACGTCTTACCCTCAGAGAATTGGAGGTGGATGAGTGGAGGGCTCGAGAAGGAAGATGCTTAGGAAGAGAGAGTTGGATTTAGTGTGGTCCCCGGCCCAAGAAAGCCTTGTGGATGATGCCGATGGTCTTGGACTTGATCCTTTCAGCCACCGGGAGCCAGTGGAGAGATTTTAGGGCTGGAGAGATATGATCCCTGGGCTTGAGACCAAGGACACATCTTGCAGTCCTGTTCTGGATTAGTTGCAAAGGGCGAAGAGTAGAGGTAGTCAAATTTAGAAAGAGGATGTTGCAGTACTCCAGCCTAGAGAGAACCAGGACTCTGGAGACAGTGCGCTTCTGGGGAAGTGAGAAAGGGGAGAATACCTCTGAGGAGGTGCAGCTGGTAGTGAGACTTCTTAGAGATGTCAGAGATGTGAGGAGCGAAGGAGAGGGTGGAGTCGAAGATGGCCCTGAGTTTTTTCGCCTCACAGGAAGGTGCAGGTAGAGGGCCCAAGGTATTTAAAGATATCTCTCAAGTTGTCCTGTGTCAGGTGTGACATAATTAACCATTTCATGTTTTTAGGCTCACGAGAAAAATGTACTTTAAAAAGAAAATTGTTTGCATGCATTTTTGCTTGAATGTGTTTGTGCATATGCGCGTATGTGTGTGTACGTATGCATGTCCGGGGAACTGGGGCCAACATCATGCAGAACTGAGGGAAGTGCAGGCATATATTAAGACAGATTGCTAGATTTAATTTCGGCACTAGCAGCATTAAAGGGGCAGCGCCAGCATGTATCATTGAGCCATGTTTTCTTTGGGCACTAGCATGATGAAAATGTGTTTTAAAGTGGCAATGCTGGCATGTATTGTTGAGATCAGCCACATTGCTTCCTCAAGGCACAGCTAGCATGAAAAGGGAGCTGCCCATGTGATCTGATTTGGGCAGAACCTACTTGAAAGCGGTCCAATGCTGGCATAAATTGTTGAGCTAGATGTAATGACTTTTCTTTGTGGGACGCAGCATCAACATTTCTTGCAACCTGTTTTATGTTGGTAACCTGGTTTCTATTGGAGTATTTCTTTTCCTGCAGAACCGAGTGTAACTTGCAAGGATTGCTATCCAATTTTACAGATATCTTTCCTGAAAATGTATGATTTCAAACCAAATAATTCTAAGGGGAAGAACCACCCGAAAACGTCATGGATTAGTTCCGATGCACTTTCTCAGACCAATTCAGAGAAAACCTCTACACCCCTTTACTCTACAAATTCACCAGCTTCCATTGCTCTGCATGGGTATCGTCGGAGTGTGGAAATGGAAGAAGGCTGGTTAGGAGTCAAACTCGCTCTCTTTGACCAAACATTGGGAGAACCCCACTCCCCCATCAAAAAAGAAGGGCTTTTGCCACAGTTAGCCCCTCACTCCTGCCACGCTAGATACCAACCCCATGCTCTTTACATAGTGCTTTTACAGGTCGTAGCTCACAAGCTGGCACTTGTATCAATATTAAAGTTTTTGCCATTTATAAAGGGCTTTTTGAGAAGCAATGCACAGAGATGACAACTAAAGGCTGAAATAATGGTACACATGACCACGTAGTCACATCAGGAACCGAGAGATCAAGCATTGTGTGAGGACGAGAGAAAGTGGCTCGTGCAGAGAATAGGCCACCAGTGAAGAGGGCAGCTAAGGAATACAGGAATATGGATACAGCTTCAGAGTAGAGGTGCAGTTCTGAGATATTGGAAGCAAAACATCAGACAGGGTTCTTTAGGGGCTGATGAGGACATGAAGATGTTCTGAGCGAAGAGAGCACAGAGGAGTATAGGCAGAAGTGAGAGAGGGAAGACAGGGTGGGGGTGCCATAAATGCATATGTTTATAGTACAGAGCAAGTGAAGGTCTACACTTTTGTCAAAGGAGAGAAGAGTGGCAGTACATAGGTAAAGATTAATCAAGGCCTGAGGGTGTAAGGACAACATACCAGGTATTTGTGATTTGGGAACAGATACAAGTGGGCCAAAATATGAGGCCGAGAGACCTATTAGTAGGCCAAAACCCGACTTGTGTGGGGTAATACATGAAACGGTTTTGAATATTGGTTGCATGCTAAGAGAAAAGAAGGGGTACCTGACTAATAGTGTAGAGGTGGTAGCCGCAAGTGCAAGCCGCATTTGAAATTTGGGTAGCAAATGAGTGGGGCGAATAGTAAATAACCTGAAGATTCATGGCGAATGAGGAGTAGGGAGCAATGCAGTGTCACATGATATGCAAGATGGATAGCCAGCGGGAGATAGTGTGGCAGGTTGAAAAAAGTGTTGGATAGAGCAGAGAATCCAAGTTAAATTAACATTCCTCTGCATACACGGTCAAAGACATGTTGAAGGAGCATAACAGCTTTTAATGGGTAAAGGCAGTGTTACAGGAGAGAATTTGGCAAAGTATTGAGCACTTGTGAACAACATATTGGAGCGTGAAGGGGGCGGGGGGTACATTCTGAGGTGCATCTAGGACAAGAACAAGAGATGGAGGAATTACAAAGACACAAAGATAGGTAGTGAAACACGGCCAGAAAGACCAAGTGAGGAGATGCAAGAAAGAAGAATGAGGTGATCAACAGCATCAAATGCAACAGATCAATGAAGGACAATGAGATACTATGAATTTCTTTTATGCAGAGTGAAGGGAGTTGGAGACTTGGGGGATGGCATTTCAGGGGTGATGGGTAGAGGGAACCCACAGTATTGAGCAGGAAGTGTGGACTGTAGGTTTTAATGAGAGGAGACATAAGAGTGAAGTATCCCTTCAAATATTTTTGAAAAGGAAAGAGTGAATGGAAATGTGTATGTGATTTGCAGAAGAGGTGGAAGCAAGAGAAGGTAGGGTGAGTATTTGCTGCACAATGGCATGCTTCAGTGATGAGGGAACACGTGCACATGGGCGCAAGAGAAAGACATGTGAGATACGTTTTAGAATTCGGGTACACCGAGGGAACTGGAGAGGAAGGGAGGGGATGAAGATGGGAGGTGGTGGTGTGGGCCCAACGCAGGTAGGTTGCTTTGTTAGAGTCAGTAAGTGGATGCCATGTCGAGACAGAGGGTGATGAAGGTGGGGCATGTGCGAGACAAGGCGTAGAGTCAGTATATTTGGACCCAAGGTTTCAGATGCTGGACGTGTTACAATGAGTAGCCTGAGTACCAAACAAAGGGGAAAACAGAGAGGGACAATGGGATGAAGTGTAGAGTTTTGGAGTGAAAACATGAAATATGGTAGGCGATGATGACAGTGAGTCAGCCAGAGTAGGCACATGGAGTATTTTCATTCAAGGAAAAGGGAGTTATGGGATTGGGGGAGAAAGTAAATTGCAGTACAATCTGTAAGAGAGTCATACATAGCTTAGATGAATCAGACCTTCTTCAGTGGATCCAGCAGGAAGAGAAGCGAAGAGGCGATTCATGGTTGTGGAGGCCGTTGCAAAGGAGAAAGTGGGTGGGGATGATATTCATTGTCGAGAGTGGATTAGAGATTGGATCGAGCAACGGCAGAGTGCTGGTCCGCAGTGAAAGGGGAGTAGGTGACAATGTACAGAATTGAGAATTCGAGTGCAGGGAAAATGTGAAAACGAATTGAAGGAAGGCAGGTGGCATTGGGTGTGGCAAATTGACTTCTGCTCTACTGGTGTATAATGATGAGTGGTAATGCGCCCACTCTGCCCTCACACACGTGCAAAACGAGACAAAACCCAATCATACAGGTGAAACAGGCACAGTTCCGAGAAAAACCTGTTTTTCTTTTTGTGTTACAGAGGGTGGATGGAAGGCAATACTCTCAAGAGGAAAGTAAATGTAATACAGTAGCAACACAAACATCAAAGTACAACAGAAAAAAGGAAGGTCTAATCAGGGTTCTATGGCAGGATTATGCAACCGGTATCCCTCCATAATCCCATCGTTCACCATTGACAATGCTGGCTGGAGCCGATGGGAGTTGTAGTCCTAAACATCTGGAGAGCCAAAAGTGGCAGCCCCCTGTTCTATGGAAATGTGTATTCTTTTATTGTCCACTCCATATGCGCACATGACCAGATGTAATGCACTACAAAACCACACCCTGGTAGTAGATCACATACTATCCAAGAGATTGAAGGGTAGTGAGACAGGGTAGTGAGACAGAGGTGAAAGGCAATCAATGACCACAATGCTCTTTGTGAATGATATGTTCTTGTTGTAAGCCAGTTTGTAAGGCACATTAATGGACATGGGGGGAAAGTAACCAGTCAGTGAACATGTGCCATTGTTTAGAAGTTTGAGAACTGAGAACGGCAACATAGATTTCTCAGCGGTGTGCAGACAGTTTGGTTTGGCTCAAATGCAGCAGTTGCAGTAGTGCAAGCGACGAGCAGATGTCAAGTCAGGGTCAAACTTAAAGGTTGTTGCAGTTCAAACCAATTCTTGAACAATGCGGATCCTGGAGGTCACCAGCTTAATTTATTGCAGCAGCGGAGTCTATGCCGGGATGCACAGTCAAGTCTGTTCAATGAGCTGCACAAAGTGTGCATTTCTAGAAGTACCACATGGTCGGTTCTATTGTCAACTGGAGCGGCAATGAAGAATCTGGTCTTTAGAACTGCAGTTATAACAGTGCAAGTGCAGCAATGTTTCTTTGTTTGAGCAAAGGCATGGACACGCTTCAGCTGGTACAATGTGGTGGGACACTTATTTGAACATGCAGCACATGAGCCTTGTGAGGTTGCTGAGTGATTAAGACAGCTTCAGAGGGTGCAGGTGCTTCCATAAGTGTCAAAGGGGCTTGCCTCACAGTTGCCAGCAGTTCAACAGGTAGATCACGTGAATCCTGCATATCTTGGTGCTGTGAGTCACACTCCAGGGTCTCAGGGGCGTGGGTTATCCATTTTTTGTGGAGTTGCAAAACTCAGGGGAGCCTGGCACACGCCTTCATGGGTCCTTCAGCACAGTGATGCCCTGCCCAGCACTATGGCTGGCAGGGTGCAGGTCTTGCACCAGCAGCAGATCACTCCTAATTTGCCCTAGGGATAGTTTGGGAACAGGCTAATCTCTGCTTTGAACGCCTGTCTTTACCTCACAACTGTAGGACTCTAAAAAGGACTGCAGTGCCAACAGGGTCTAAAAAATCTTCTTGAAGGGTTGAAGTCCCGAGAGATGAATCAGAGGAGGAGTGGGAGATCCTTTCTTTTACAGTCAAGAGTCCTGAGGGGATGCTATAAGTAGTCCAATCCCAGTTCTGGAGACTAGTGGTCATTGCCCTTTGACATCACACCATCAGTGATTTGGTCTTAAAGGAAGTGCAAGGGAAAGAAAGGAGAGATAGGGTCAGAGAGGAAGAAGATGGTGGAACCTTGCCCCAGCTGTATGGAGCTCCCTCTGTCTACAGTAATCCCACCCTCTTCCCTTACAGGCATCAAAGTGCCTTGTGGAATGCAACACCCTCGTGCAAGTCTAATCCTTTTGTGAAGAATGTGCCCTTTGATTGCTGTACTCAGGAGAGCTTCACGTGGAGTAGCTGTGTGTCTGGAGAGGGCTGGTAGCCTACCCCACAATAGATGAAAGAGAACCAACACCCAATGATACAGTCCCGCTGGGAGCAGAAGGGACAGGCTGTGTGGGTAAATCCACATTATATTTGCACAGTGGCTGTTTTAATAATGAGAATGATCACGACCATACCTCATATTATGTATGCCTTATATTTGAAGATTATCGTGCCACTATGGTGTTTTCAGACAGAGATCCACATCTTGCAGGCAGCCTCTGTTCTGGAGTGGCTTGCCTGTCACAGCAGCTCTGAATAAGAACTCATTTGCTTTGACCCTGCTGTATGCCAATGAAGTGCAGGCACTTCAGATCAGGCGACTGATGCAGCAGGACACAGGTGTACCCCATGCTATGGTCATAGAGATTGTAAAGGGGTACTCGGATTAGCAAATGACCCTTTTGGAGATTGAATAACCAACTTAATTTTAGTATTTAATGTAGATCAGAAACACCCTTTCCAGGTGCCAATTCCACACATACAGAATACAGATATAGAGATCTTAGTAGAGATACAGCACAGTGAGGGAGGTAGGCGAGGAGAGAAACACAGTCAACAGTGACCAGCGAGGTAAAGTGACCATAGAAGATTTTCTACTGTAATGATGGCTGCGCATGTGTGCTGTGGGTTGTCATTTGTTTAGGGGTTGTGTATTTGCTTGTGGCACATGAATAAGGCTGCCCCTGCATGCAGTTGTTGTATCCATGATTGTGAACACACCTATTACCAATCTGAGATAGCCCTTCTCAGGTTGCTATGTTTTATCTATCATCATCAAAAGCCACCAGGGATGGAGTTTGGTAGTGTGTCCATGACCTGTGTGCTTTAGGTAAAAAAGGATTGCACTAAATGACAGCAGGATGCCTGTCCTTGCGCCCTTCTTTTCCACTAGCAGTAGTGCCTGTGGGTTGGGCCGCAATCCCTCCTGCTGCTCCACTAGTATGCCATCTTGTGCAGGGATGTAATTTGGGGGTCGCTAGTGGTTACTGGCAACCCTTGTTCAACCCCTGGCACTGCCTCTGTGACTCCTGGGGGAGGGCTCGGATTAACACAAATATTTAATTTATTTTTGAGGTCACTCTGACAACAAAAAATACATTATTTCCGTTTCTGTTTTTCCGTACCAGAAATAACTTATTTTTGAAGTCAGTCAGAGTGACTTCAAAAATAAATTATTTCATTTTGAAATCCGAGCCCCCCACCAGGACTCTGGCTCCTGTGCTCTGCTGCGCATGACAGGAATCAGAGCTAGTTCCTTACGTGCGTGCTGGACCATGGGGACCAGGGTCATGCCTATAGAGGAAAGGATAAGGAATATACCATAATCCTACGCTCGCTATTCAGTGTTACTTGGTATCAGTAAAGTCTAATAACCATCGGGACTGTAAATGGAATATGATCATATGATTTTATCTAGAGTTGGTAGTCTGATAATAATCAAATACAAATAAGATTTATGAAATTGAATTTTAATTGTTGCCACAGCCGACATGTGTTTCGAACCTAGGTCTTTTTCAAGGCTGAGTCTTACATAATCACAACTACAATAGTGATACCATAATTAGTATATACATACAAAGGCCAGTGTTGGGGGACAGAAAAGGATACAAACAAAAGACATACAAATTTATATTAAAATACAACATATTGCATATCAAATCTGTATATAAGAGTGACATTATTATAGTTCTATCTATATACCATGCCTATTGTAGTCATTCATCATGTTAAAGCCAGTAGATGGATTGGAGCACCCACAAAATCAAAAGCCTGCATTGAAATAATTAGTGACCCAATGTGCTAATATTAAGGTGTGGCATTTAACAGGCAACAAAGAAATTCCTATGCTACTCCAATGCAAGATGCCATCCATCTTTAAGTACATTGGTGAGAGTCTTGGGTCCCTATATCTCTGTTTTGACTTATCATGGTGCATATTGCATGTGTGTTAGTTTCTATTAATAACCTAACCTATGGACAATAGTGAGATTAATACACTTACCAAATACTCCTACTTGAATAGTTCTGAAATTGGGAATGGGAGAGTGCTATTAGTTTATTAACACTATCTCCACTTGTCCTGCATCAATTAAAGATTAATAGGGGCATACACATACCCAGTAATATCTGAGTTCCTTTTCTTGCAGTATTTCGCTGTTAATGGGCCTCATTACGACTCAGGCGGTAAGGGTTTTACGGCGGCGTAAACAGCGCCGACACTTACCGCCTGAGTACGAGGTCCCTTAGCGCCATGGCGGACTTAACACCTGCTTTTAGCAGGTGTTAAAATCCATGGCGCTAAGGGACCATGGAGTTAATTACGCCACCGTAATTTACGGTGGCGTAATTAACGCCTTCCCCACTCCCATTATGCCCTATGGGGCAAAAATGGGAATGGGGAAGGGTAAATGGGGATTGGGGACTTACCGCCCCACCAACCTCGGAATGGGGCGGTAAGTCCGCCAACCACCATGGCATAAACGTAGTTTACGCCATGGTGGTAAAGTCACGGCCCAGGCGGTAACCTACCGCCTGGGTCGTAATGAGGCCCAATGATAGGATTTAACCAAGGGTTCTTCTTGACTGCTGCCTGAAAATCCAATCAAAAATGGTTTTACTATCAGCTACCTAGTCTCAAACAGTGTTGTATAGTCTTACAATACAATTACCTTACCCCTCAGGATATCTGATGTTATTCTATTCAATAAGTTGCATGTTCCATGTATGGTTGTTCAATTCTGAATTAGTAGCTGCATGAACCATAGTATAATATGTAATTATATATATATATATATATATATATATATATATATATATATATATATATATATATATATATATATATATATATATGTATATATATATATATGTGTTTTGATTAGCTAGTTTCTTTTTAAACATTACCCCATTGCTATATCTCACAACTATTCCATTCTGTATACTTGATTATTTGATGTGGCTGTTTTTTTTAGCCATTTGCTGTCATTCTTAAAGTTCCTAGACCTATATAAGTAACGTGCGAAGCATGGACAATACCTATACCCTCCTCTGCGGTAATCTGCCATGTCCAATTGTGTTACTGAAAGACCGACAAATCGAATTACACATCGACACCAGCATCACCCCGGTGGCACAACATTACAGGGGAATCCCTATCAACATACAGAAGCAGGCGGAGAAGAAACTAATCAAGCTGCTGGAAGCCCACATCATTGTGGCAGCAGAAGGCCCCACACCTTGGGTACCACCCATAGTGCCAGTAGCCAAAAGAGACTCATCCAACATTCGAATATGCGTGGACATGCGACAGCCAAGTGAGGCCATCATGAGAGAACGTCATCAAGCCCCACGCATCACTGGAATGGTGCACCTTCTACAAGGGGCTACCATCTTCTCGAAGCTGGACCTCAACAAGGGGTATCATCAACTAGAGCTCAGTCAGTGGTCCAGATACATCACAACATTGCCACCCACATGGGCCTATACAGGTGCAAACGGCTCAGCTTCGAAGTCTCATTGGCAGTAGACATTTTTCAATCGGAGATCAACAATGTAATTAAACACGTACCAAACTGTCTCAACTACAGTGATGATATCTTAGTATTTGACCAAACGAAAGAACAACATGATGACACGTTAATGCGGGTATGCATGGCCCTTGAGGAAGCGCAGCTCACCCTAAACAAAGACAAGTGTGAATTCCGGAAGAAAACACTTTGATTCTTCGGTCATATCTTCTCTGCCCACGGGATGACACCTGACCCTGAAAAAGTCAGCGCTCTCACCGATGCAGAACCACCCAGCTCCACGTCCGACCTCAAGTCTTTTCTAGGACTAGCAAGCTATTGCACGTGATATATTAAGGACTTTGCATTCGTCGGTGAGCCCCTCAGGGCACTCACCAATCTCAACACCGAATTGAGGTGGTCAGAAAAATGTCAGGAAGCATTCCAACTCATCAAAAGTCACATAGCTGATGCTAAAAACATGGCCTACTTCAACCCCGGGAAACACACTGAACTAATAGTGGATGCAAGTCCAGTATGCCTAGGAGCCATCTTGACCCAATTGGACGAAAAATATGGACACTCCAAACACATCATATTGTACGCAAGCAGAAGCCTGTCAAAGACAGAACGAGCATACTCACAGGCTGAGAAGGAAGGCCTAGCAATGGTCTGGATTTGCGAACATTTTCACTTGTTCCTATACGGGAAACGTTTCACAGTCATCACAGACCACCAGGCGCTATTGTTCATCTATGGCAATCCACAGGCCAACATGCCCCCGAGAATTGCGAGGTGGGTGCTACGGCTGCAAGACTATCAGTTCAATATAATTCGCAGGCCCGGTAAGGAACAGAATCCTGTGGATTTTCTATCAAGGCACCCAAGCAAAGAGAGTGCATTAAACCCATCCATAGCAGACCAATACAGCCGATATGTCATTCAAGGAAACACACTGCAAGGACTCGACGCAGACCAGATAGCTTGTGAATCCAGTGCAGATCAAGGGTTGCAGATGATCCTGAGGTGTTTGGAAACTGGTCGCTGGAAGCATGTGAGGCACCTGAAGGAAGAAGTGGGGGAAGAAGCAAGACAAGATATCACCTGCCTGCTGGCCGTAAAGGAAGAACTTGCCAAGTCAGAGGAAGGACTACTCTTAAAGGGCACCACACTTGTAATCCCTCGCAGCCTAAGATGAAAGGTTCTTGAACTAGCACATGAGGGGCATAGGGGAATGGTCTCCACCAAAAGGATGTTGAGACAGAAACTGTGGTTCCTTTATCTTGACACCCAAGTGGAAGAACTGCTCAAAAACTGCCCCACCTGTACTGTCATACACCCGCACACCAGACCACAGCCCCTGTGCATGACAGCGTTACCCGAAGGGGCATGGGAGGAAATCACGGTGGACTACTTTGGGCCACTAGAAAGAGGGGAACACATCCTAGTGATTCCCAGACATGCAGATTGTGCCATCCACGTCGGCGTACCACGCCATTCCTGTGCTGGACAGAATGTTTGCCAACTACGGCATTCCTAAAGTTGTAAAAATAAATAACGGCCCCCCATTCACAGGGCAGGACTTCAAAACATTCTCAGAATACATGGGTTTTCACCATCGCAAAATAACACCTCTTTGGCCCCAAGCAAATGGCACAGTAGAACGGTTCATGGGCAACATCAAGTGCACAACCCAAATTGCATGGCTCACTGGGGAACCAGTGGAAAAGTTGCTGTGTCAACTGATGCGAGACTACAGAAACACCCCGCACTGCACCACAGGGAAGACAACTTCCGAAGTCATGTTTGGAAGGAACATAAGAACTCGCCTCCCTCACATATCGTTAGAAGAGGCCAGATACAGGGGTGATCAAGAAATGTGAGAACAAGATACACAAAAGAAAGCTGACATGAAGAGAGCAGCCGATGAGAAAAGGTGAGCCAAAGGACACAACCTAGAACCCGGATATGTGGTCATCGTGAAGCAGCCCCAAGGCCGCAAGAACATGGCCACTTTCAATGAAGAACTCCTCATCGTCATTGAACTCAAAGGATCCCTCATTACTGATGAGGGTGACATAAAGACCAAAACAAGAAACTTCTCACATTTCAAATGGATGCCCGGGATCATGCCAGAGGTCGACTCCATGTCTTCAGACCCTTACCACGAATGGGATGCACCCTATGAAGGAGACAAGGAAGACTCCAGCACAGAGGCACCGCTCTGGATGTCACAAAGGCACACGGAACAGACAGACCTGCAACCTCAAAGAACTCGGAAAAAGCCGCACAGGCTCATCGAAGAAATCAACTGAGGCCGGGCTTCATGTTTAGTATCAGGGGGTGGGTGTGGTGTCGTCATCCTCTCCTGTCACATGGAGAAGGACACAGGGCAGTGGGAAGGGGAGGAGCTTGGAGTGGGAGGTTGCGTATGCCAGTTACAGTTGTATGATGGTGCATAAAGACGTGTTATACCCCGTCTCTAGCCTCCACTCGTTTGTGTGTGAAAGTGAAGCATGAGAGGCCGTTGGGAGACAAGGATGTCCACAGGGACACTACCATGGTATACGATGGTCTATCTTGTAAGGCTCAACATTAATACCAACATGATGCTTCCAAATAACTTGGTACTTCTCTTACCTCTTATAATAGGATGCCCTTTTCAGAATCATCCTTGGCTTCCCACGTGTATTTCGCAAGCGGGCACCATATGTATCCATTATTTATGTTCATAACGTGTGACGGCATGTGCACGTTGCCTGTGACATCACAAAGGTAAAGAAAGCAACCTTTGCGAACGTCTGAACTCCACCGAAGTTCTTATTATCATTGATGGTACATATTTTGATGAATGTAGAATTATAAGGGTTATTGTCACAATTCCTATGAAATTCGATCTACAATGGTTGCATTATTGGATAACCCATCAATTACAGTTATCTTTTAGGGATACCAATTATCCTGCAATGTAGTTTTCTATCATGGTACTCTAATTTGTACTGTTTGCCCCAGTAATAGGACAACTATGAGAATCGACCTACAATGGTTGCATTGTTGGATGAACCATCAATAGTAACTAACGTTTTGGGATACCAGTTGTTCTCCAATGTGAATTACTATTATGGCAGTCTAATATGCAGTGTTTGCCATAGTATTGGGACAACTTCGCAATATTCAGCAATCGGTAGGCTCCACAGATTTGATTACACTCTTTCTCTTAATACTATGACATATGTTGTTTATGCTATAGTTTGCATCTGCAATAAGGTATATATTGGTGGCACAATAAGACAGTTAAGAGTGCGTATAAGGGAACACCTATCCAGCCTCATTAATCCAGATCCAATGTTACAATTGGCACGCCACTGGCAGGTATGCCACCAATTGGATATCAAGGGACATGCAAAATGTCTTGGCCTAATGAAAGCCAAACTTGGTAAATATGGTGGACTTTGCTTAAGATAGATGGAGGCGAAATGCATATGCAGATTGCGTAGCACAATAAAAAAACACAACATTGCACTTGTCAAACTCATGAACCAATCTCTGGGGAGGGAAGGGGTGATGAGGATGGGATGGGATATGGCCATAAAAAGAAAAGAAAACAGGTGTTTTTTCATCTTCAAAGTCAGCAAACATTTCTGAATTACGGGGTTGGTGAAAAGCAGTTTCTGGATAGCTTATAACTTTGGCGCCAATCAAGTAACTGCATGATATTTTACAATATCATTCTAGACCTGACTCAAATATGGTTCTGCAAAGTTTGGTGCTGTTTTGCCAAGAGGGAGCAAAATTAGAGTGGGGTCCCAAAATATTTCAAAGGGTCATACATTTGGTGCTATTTGACAAATCTGCACACACATTTTCAAAAGTATTTCAGACAAAGATGTTTCTGTAAAGCTTGGTGGGATGTTGTCAAGAGGGGGCAAAGTTGGAGTTGGGGGTCTCAACATTTGTAGATGGCTTATAACTTTGTTACTGTTTGATGAATGTGGACAAACGTTTTCAGAAAGATTATAGACCGAACCTTGAATGTTTGTGCAAAGGCTGAATGGATTTGTCAAGTTAGCATTATTTTCCTTTATATGTAACTGTTCTTCCCCCATTTATATGTCCACCCCATATAACAGAAATACCTTCATACACACCGACGGCCACGACCAGTGTCACACAAAACAGTATAATCATCGGACTACCAAGAAAGTATAATCTATCTGACCACTCTACCAGGAAACATCCGCGCGCGCAAACTCTCCTGTTACAACTACGCTGATGATACCCAAATTATCCTAAGCACCAACCCACATCGCATCCTTGCAGTTTGTCTCCATGATATTGACTGATGGATGACAAGTAACCACCTCCTTTTGAACCCTGATAAAACTGAAATCATGGTGCGCAACAATACTGCCCTTCTCCCACAACTGCTCCCATGGCCCCCTCCCTCAACCCACCCTCCTTCACTCCAATATAGTCAAAACCCTAGGCTGAACTGTACTCAGGCCTAACCCTCTCCCATTAGATCAATAATGTTTCAAAATGCTGTCACCACGACCTCAAACTTCGTAGACGCATTTTTCCTTACCTTTCCTACCCCAACAAACTTGCTGCTGTTATATCTATTGTTATGTCGCAACTGGACTATGCCAACTCCTTATACCTGGGAGCACAGGCATACCAACTCAACAAACTCCAAAGAGCTCAAAACCCTGCCGCCAAACTCCTCCTCGCCCTGGGACACAGAGACCACATCTCATCCTCCACTGGTTCCCAGTCGGATGAAAGGCCACCTTCAAGACCATGTGCATTACCCACCGAGCAGTGCACAAGACCAGCCTAATGTACCTCTGGAGATGATAATACCCTACCTCCCATCTTGCACCCTAAGATCAAGCACTGCCCTCTTTCTAGTGATTCCAACCTCTAATTCTGTCAGGATCAGAGGAGCAGCCTTTTCACCCTTAGCCCCAACTCTGTGGAACTCAATCCCCCACACATTCGACACACCCAAGACTACATGGCCTTCTGCAAAGCTCTAAAACCCTGGCTCTTTCCATAATGCCAATTAAGACCTCTAAGGCTGCTGAGACCTTGAAACTGGCTCACAAATGATCAAAGAGATCCCGAGCAATGAAGCCACTGAATGCGACCATTAAGTCACTAATAAGTTTACTCTGAGCACAGCAATCACAAACGCGCAACAGAAATTCGGAATAGTGAGGTTGTTAGACCAAAACCTCCACCCAGACACTCACCTCTCCTATCACAATGCTCACTCTCTACTCTACAATTTCGGCCTAGCTGCTCACATACAAACATACTTCATGAACACCTCAACATTCTGATAAAACACAGCAATAGCCCATGAAAATTGGCATAGCTGCACACAGAAGCATCCTACACAGGCCTAACAAAGCCAAATCCCAGTCTTGGTAACCAACCTTGAGACTGATATCAAATACCACCAAACCTAATGCTAGGATACAGCTACCATCAAGCAATCGCATCAGCTGCGCACATAATCGGTGCACCCAACCACCCTATGACACCTCACTCTCTCGACAGACCTGGACTAAGGTCCTCAAGGGAGTTCAACCTACCAGCGCTTTGAGGTCATACCAATGATATATAGAGGGCTATATAAATGCCAAATAACATAACATAACATAATGCAGAATTCCTAGAACAAATTACATTCAGTTTATCATTATCCCTACATAACAGGGAGGTTTGAACACGTCGGTCAGGCATACGTGTTTATCCCTGGAGAGGAGAAATAAGGTTACCAAGAAAGAGATAAAGAGGAAGAGAGTGAGACATAGAGAGAGATAGAGAGAACGAGGGAGCAAAAGGGAGACAGAGAGAGGGAGAAACAGAGCAAGAGAGAGAGAGACAGAGAGAGAGATAGAGAGAGAGAGAGAGAGAGAGAGAGAGAAATCAAAAAAATTAAAACATTGAAAAAAAGATACAAAATTAAAGAACAATAAAAAAGGAAAAAAGAAAAGGAAAATCAAGGGTGTGCCACTGCACACCACCTTGGCATGGATCCCTTACTTAACGTCTTCTTCATCAGTCATGACCATCATCTGTCAACTGAGCTTTACAATGCACTTTGTCTCAGGTGCTCTTCAGACATCCAAGTGATGCACCCAATATCGCAACTCCTTCACACGGATGGCGAGAGGCGTACAGAACAGCACCTCATATGGACCTTGAAACATGGGACTGTTCCATCGACGAACAAAAATGTTCACATAGATCAGCTCCCCAGGTAATATTGGTCCAGTTGTGGCAGATATGTTTGCAGTTGCTGTCCCTTCTGGTGTGTCCTGTCCTTTTCGCCTAGGTGATGCAATCTGTCAACAGATGTATTTGAAAGCATGTCTTAGTGGTGTTAACTATTCCCTAAATTCCTCTCCTTGTACTGTCGCTGCTTGATGTGCATCTGATGCTTTCCTCACAGGGGATATGGAGTGGTTTGCATGTGCCTGCCTGTGACTATTTCGTGTGATGTCAAATGGTGGTCCTTACTAGGCTGTGTGCGTAAACTGAAGAGGGCCAAGGGCAAACAGTGGATCCAGTTTTTCTTCAATGTGGAAAACAATTTTGACAGTTTACTTTTTAAAAGCCCATTGATCCTCTCCACAATGCCATTAGCCTGATGGTGGTAAATTGAGCACATTCAATGTTTTATCCCCAATAGCGCTGTGGCATGTTGAAATAGCGCATTAAAGGAATGTGCGCTATTATCCAATCTCAATACTTCACATACGTCCCATCGTGGAAACACCTCTCTGACCAGGAACTCTGATGCACAATTCGCATCTGGGTGTGCACATGGTCCTGCTACCACCCACATTGAAAAGGGGCAAACCACCACAATAAGGTATCTATATCCATTATCTGCATAATCTATATGCAATTCAAGGAACAGCCCCGTAGGGCGAGGCAATGTAGCTCTTAATGTCTGTAAATGTCATCCCTGTGCTGAAACTTTGGCATGTCAGACAGAATATTACTTTTTTAAATGCTCTCTTGGAGGTTTGGCACAAAACCAGTCCTCCTGGATATCAGACACAATATGTTGTTTGGAGCTGTGGGAAGGGAAATGTAGTTGCTCAAATTGCACAGAGAGTAATTATTGGGGCTTCACCACCTTCCCAGAACTCTCCTGCCTCCGCAATAAATCAGTGGGAGACTGTTTGCATCCTCTCCGCAACCATAGCTCCTTTTCCTCCTCAGGTGCTTTATCTTGCAACTCTACGATCTGTGATATGGGCAATGCTGTTTAAGGAACTGTGGTCTTGCTTTCTACAGGGGTGTTCACTATACACTCTGTTAACACTGTATCTGGGAGATAGGCTGCCAACTTGGCTGCATGGTCTGTAGCCCTGTTGCCCGTAGAGATTTAATCCATGGCATTAGTATGGGCAGCCCATTTGATGATTGTCACATTGGAGGACCCTTATAAGGCTTCAATCAGTTCTTCCAACAGCCTTGCATGCTGCACTAGAGATCCATCTGCCCTACAAAACCCTCTCCTGTTCCACCGAGACAGGTCTGCATGAACCGTTGTCGTGACATATGCCGAGCCTAAGTAGATGGTCACACACCGCCCTTGGGATGCTCTCAATGCCTCGATGAGAGCAACAGGTTCTGCTGCCTGAACTGAATAGTGCATAGGTAATCTTTTCATGATCAGAACTTCATGCTCCCTCCTTTTACCACGCACCACTGCCACCCTTGTGTGCCTCTGTCCCATCTCCTGGTCAATTATTGATGACCCATCAACATATAGTATATCTCCTTCTGTCAATGTACTGTCTCTAGCTTTATATTTACCCTCCTCTTCACCCTCGTATGTAGCACAGTTATGCGTTTTCAGGTCATCATCAGTGGATGCCTCTGTCAAAAATGTGGGTTCACCATCCTACACCTTACTATATGAATATGAAGTTTGCATATTATAATATCATATGCAGAGGATCTCTGAGTCGTCAAGGTCGATTTAAACCTTTCCAAAATGGCGAATAGCGAATGTTCGAGAAACAAACTAATAGAGCACCCCATGACAGTCGTGGAACTTTTCTCTATTGCAAATGCAGCCGCTGCGAGTGCTTGTTCACACGCAAACTGTCCCTCCATGACACTATAATAAGCCAATGGCTTGTGGCCCATTGTGCTCTTTTGAGTCAATACTGCAGTCATGAGTCGTCCATCAGAGTGGGAAAGTAAATAAAATTCCTGTGTATAATCTGGATTTGCTAAAACAGGGGATGTGCAAATAGCTTCTTTCAAGTCCTCAAATTGTCTATCCATTTCTTCAGTACATTCCAATTTACAGTTGTTTGTCTTCTGTCCTTCTCTGAGACTTTGTAACAGTGGCCTTGTGTAGGCTGCTTAGTCTAGTATCCATGCCCTACAATAATTACATAAGCCCTCAAACTGCAGCATTTCCTTGACAGTACTGGGCCTAGGGGAGGCTTGTACCATCTGCAGCCTATTTAGAAGTATTTTCTTCCCATTTGCAGTGGTAAGTTGCCCCAAATATAGTACCTCCTGTTGACAGTATTGTAGCTTCTTTTTATCTGCCTAGTACCCTTTGTGAGCCAGCAGTTGCAATAATGCAATATAATCCCTCCTGCACTTCTAATCATGTTCACTCCATACCAGCATATCATTCACATACTGGAAGATTGTGCTAGGAACATGAATATTTCCCAAGTCAGCATGCAGCACTCTATTGAAAATGCTCAGACTTTCACAGTACCCTTGAGGCAATCTCGTGTGCTCGAAGTGCTGTTGACCATGCGTAAACGCAGTGAGATACCATGCATCAGGATGGAGTGGGATTGAGAAGAACGCATTCTTCAGATACACCACTGTGAATTGGGAATGCTACATAGGAACTACCAGAAACTCCTTCTGCACCATGTCATTAAGAGGACATAGATCCTGGACCATCCTCCAATTACCCCATGTTTCTTTCATGACAGTGGCCCTCATTACGACCCTGGCGGAATTCGGAAAACGATGGCGGAAATGCAATACCGCCATCGAATAGCGCTCGGTGCGACTATGACCCGTCACCGGAAAGTACGATGCCATTAGCGACACCGTAGTGAACGCCAACGCTAACTGCACCAAGCACGCGCGCGCGCGCCATGCCAAACCGTAAACACCACCATGGCGCAAGGGTACGCCAATTCCGACCCTAGCGGACATGTACCTAACGCCATCAAGCATGGCGGAATGCACCATTCCGCCATGGTGAGAAGTACGGCATCGCGAATCAACCGTAAACGGCCCCACTGAGTGCCCGTACACCGCTCCCTGCCCACAAAGTACAACTCCCCGTAGGTGCAATGAAGTCACAATGCAACCATTGAAATGTACAAGTCACCCATGCATGCCAACGAACAAAAGAAACACAACAGGGGCCAATGGGAGCTGCAGGGCACAGATGGCACGAATACAGAAGCCATCCCAATGGACATGACCACAGTCCCCCACCAAGAAACGCACGCAAACACAGGCACCTGTGACCAGCAATATTCCGAAAATCACATCATTCCACCAGTCCACCTGGCTGACCGGCATCTGTTACACAAAACCCAATCCCCCGCCCCTGAGCATGACAACATTCAAACTGTCATATTGGCAGCCCCCATCCCTGACCTCACGGGCTTCGTAGGCAAACGCGCCCAGTACAGTACCACGCAACTAAACTCCGAAGCTGGAACCCAGTGCAGATCTCCTCACAATACATCGCCCCCCAAATAGGCATATGCCACATCACTTGCAAAGAAGAACGCTACACGGGCCAAATCAGAATAGAAATTTAATGCACATCAAAATCACCAAGCCCATACAGCCATCAGGCCATGAACTCCAAAACACATTTCACCATTGTGGGCTGCATCCGCAAGAAATGACCAGCCACTACTTGTGTGACGCCCTGTTCCCTCATGGTACACAGAGCCACATTCACGTACGAAAAGGCAACATGGAAGCGCACAGAACCGCAGGGCCGTCCCAATGGGGAGGCACTAGTCCAGCTGAAAGGCCGAAATGTTGCTCCGAGCCACCAGTACTGCGTAAGGGCATGTGGCCCATTGGCGATCGTCCCATAAGATCGTAATGCTGCTCCACTGATTAACACGAAGCAGCAGGTGTCGGGAGTAAAACCCATCTGCAGGAGTGGCATACAGATGGCAGTGGCAAAAGGGGAGGAGATACCTGTCAACCAAAAGAAAAGAAAAAGAACAGAATGGCCATCAGTACTACATTCCAACAACTCACTGCAATGATCACACTAAATCCACAGCCACATGCATGCTAGCCCACTCCAAAGGTCCATCACCACCCAAAAACCACTTGCGACTCATAACTATCCATATCGAGGTGTAAACACCATCACAAACGAGTGTACCTGTGCATGCGCCTGTGAAAACAGAATCCATCTGATGGGATTGGTAACGTGCATGGACACAAGTGTCTGAGGGCGCGTCGAGACAGGGAGGGCTCAACAAGGCCAGATAGACGATGGGCCCACTATGGCAGCCCTGCATCACATAGCGTAGGGGAGGCGGATAGATCCCAAGAAGCCCTGTACATGGCAAACACCGTATCAAATCATCTGTCCATGCATCCATTCATCATTCCCTCATCCCGGGATTAAAACGCCTGAATATTTACTCACATAACATTAGAAATATCCATTGAGTCTGTGCGTTATGCAGCCTGCAAAATCCACAGTGCCCCAGCCCGTAATTCCAGTGTAGTGAAGTAACATGTATTTGGGAACGTCCGGCCTCATCGCCCACGTCGCTATTGCGCATCCCAAACCATTCATATCAATCATTGCATTCTCGCCATGGCCCCTGTCCCAAGGACATTGAACAATAGAACGTTATATTTGCAGTCAGACCTGTGGGCATCTCCTCGCCGGTAGCTGAAAACCGAAAGCGCCGCCCTTCGAATTCCTCATTTGCAACATCACGTCGAAGAGGCATCTGTGGCCGTTTGAATACACTAATTAATCCATCGAGTGCGGCTGTGTGTGAAAATGGCAACTGCCTTCACCCACGAATGGGACGCCCCGCCCGTCGTTGCAACTCGGTACAGTGATGAATGAGGGCCCACCGTTACTCGAGTACTACGTTCCACTGACCCTTCACAACTCTGTTAGCGACTGCACAGATAGTATGTGAACCAATGGGACCACAGCAGAATGAACATATCAACCAATGTTACACGGCCATCGGGTACAAATACATGATTGCAATAGCAAGATGCCATTCCACGAATTGCAGCGTTGTGCGCGGGACGTGCTCGGCCAAAGGGGAGAGCAGTTTGCACAGGTGGAATGAATCACCACAGGTGGAGGCCATTCAGCCTGAAAACACATAAATTGCACAGCCAGTCTCCTCCCACAACCACACCGAAATGCTACCGGCAGGATTCGCGATGTTGGCCCTGGGGGACCTGATAGCACTGCAAGTACTCCAACTCCAAGAAGAAGACGAACACCAACTACAACCGGCCGCACGGAGGAGACGCAGGAGGAGGCCAAGGCAGGGCCAGCAAGGGCCGCCAGCACAGCCACTACCACCACGCAGGCAGCCCGCAATCCCACGCCTCCGAGCACATCCGTTCAACCTCACTGATGAGCAGATCCACACCCTCTACCGTCTGGACCGGGACACCATAGCCGCCATTGTGGACATGACACAGGCTGACCTTGTCAGCATGATAGATAGCCCAACCGCCATCCCACCCCTACTGAAGGTGGTGTCTGTACTCCACTTCCTGGCCACAGGCACCTACCAGCACACAGTCGGACAGTTGCATGGCATTTCTCAGCCACTGTTCTCACGGACACTATTGCAAGTGCTCGATGCCCTCCTGCAGCACGCAGACGACTACATCTCCCTACCACGCTCGGAGCAGGAAATTACCAACACAAAAGTGGGATTCCATGCACTTGCCGGCATACCGGGTTGCATTGGTGCCATCGACTGCACCCATGTGGAATTGGTCGTCCCACATGCCATGGAGGCCCAGTACCGCAACCGAAAACAATTTCATTCTCTGAATGTACAAATGGTGTGTGACTCCAACAGGATCATTACACATTGTTGTGCCCGATTCCCTGGATCAACCCATGATTCTATGGTCTTGAGGAACTCTACAATACCACGCTACATGGAGCGACACGCAGGGAACAGATCCTGGCTACTCGGTGAGTCTCATTTCATGCATGATAATGTGGGGTATGTGATTCGGCAATGACCTGGCAGGAAGGGGGGGGGGTGTGCGTACGTAGCAATGGCATTCCACATCATACGTTTCTCGTCCACATACAGGTGATGCTGGATATCCACTGAAGAGATGGCTCCTCACACCAGTCCGGAACCCACGGGACCAGCATGAGGAGGACTACAACCATGGCCACTCACGTACCCGTGTAGTCATTGAACAGGCATTCGGCCTACTGAAGGGTCGTTTCCGCTGCCTCAGCAGGTCTGGCGGGGCACTCCTGTACCGCCATGAGAAGGTTGCAAAGATGGTGATGGCATGTGTCATGCTACACAACATGTGCGTACGTAGAAATGTGCCCATGCCCCCTGACGCAGAACTGCAAGCACCTGATGATGGTCATGATGAGGGTGGGGATGTGGCAGCACCTCAAGGAGTCTGCGAGGCACCGGAGGGCCGTGACATTCGTCAGCATCTCATTGATGTATGCTTCTAGCACTCACGCCTGGTGGCTGATACATGGACACGGGACTCGTGGCACTGTGTGTGTCTGGTACATGCACAATATGGACTGTACGCCTATGATGGCCTAGTACACAAAGATCAATGTCCACACATCTCATTGGTTGATCGTGCACTTTTTATGGCATATGTGATATCATGTTGTACACCCTATCGACCCGCCACCCAAGTGAGCCCAACACACCCCCTCCACCCTCCTACCTCCCCCCCGAACACCAGTGTCCAAAGATGCTCATTGTCAGTGGGCAGTCGCTATTGCAAGCCCCCTCTGCGGGTATCAGGGGCACCCCTGCCTGTGGAGCGCAGGTTCCTCCCAGATCTACGTTGGGGGCTGCCCTGGACGGAACTTGCAACGGATGATGTCTCTGCCTGCTCACGTCCATGCATGTCCCTAAGGGTTTGCGAGATCTCAGTGAGCACACGGCGCACTGCGGCAAGTTCGGCACATACGTCCTTGGACGTCGCATGCAGTTCCCCCCTCAGGCTCTCGGTGCTTCTCTCCATTTGTGCCCTTAGTGTCTCTGTACCTCTCTCCATTTCTGCCCTAAGTGTCTCAGTTGATGTTTCTATGTCTGCCTTGGTGCCCCCACATTCATCGGCATGGTCCTTGAGGAGCGTGGCCAGTTGCTGCTGTTGCACGATTAACTGGTCGAGGGACTGTTGCCTCTGCTGGGCCATGGCCATTTGCGGGGGTGTCACAGAGGGGCTGTTGTCCTCATGTTGCCTTGCCACAGGGCTTGTGGGGGATGGCCAGTCGTCGTCTTGTGGGTGCCCCTGCGTGGTATCCTCATGTTGTACGGGATGGGACAGACAGGGGGATTGGGACAGGTCATGGATGGATCTGACTTCGACATCCCCGTCTTCTGTGTCGGAGCATGCTGCCATCAATGGGGTGTCACCTATGGTGCTGCTGCCACCGGAGGCAGTGCCTTCTGTGGCATCCGTTGGGGGGACCTGTGGTGGTGGTGTTGTGGGCATGCTGGCTGCTGGGGTGCCTGTTGATGTTCCCTCCTCTGTGCTGCCACCTGATTTGTGCTGCTGCCGTGTCTTGATGCGTGCAGCTGAGGTGGAGGGTCTTTGGCCGTTGGTCTTGGCCCTCTTTGCAGGTGTGCTGGTAGGGGTGTCCTGAAGCTCGTCGTTTGGATCGGACCCTGTGGTGGAGTAAAGGAGGGCGAGGGTTATTGATGGGTCTGTGGGAATTGGAATGGCATTGTATCACATGCATTGGGGTGGTACCTGAGGGTGATTTGGGTCGGGGCCTTGGAGGTGCTTTCATTTGTGTGTGGAGTGAGGGTGCAGTTGTTTGGCAGCCTGCAGTTAGGGTGTGCCTGCTGCACGTGTAGTGCGTGTTTTAGGGGTTTTTAATTATTTATGTATTTATTATGGGTTTTAACGTGCGCTATCAGGCCGATGTGTGTGGACGTTCTCCTGGACATGTGTTTCTGTTGCACTATGTGGACGCATGGTACTTCACATGGATGGACTTTGTGGATTTGGCATTGTTTTATTTGGGCCACCTACCTGAATCTTCGGATGTCTGCACTCCTTTCTCCATCCCTCCGACTCCCTCTATGCTCTCCATTCCGATGGTGGAGGCACAGATTTCTTCCCAGGGGGTCAACTTGATGGGTGATTCAGGACCTCCCCCGGTGGCTGTGGCAATGTTGCGGTTGGCAGAGAGTATGCTGCGGACGCGTATCCGCAGGTCGTCCCATCGCTTACGGCATTGCTATGGGGTGCGGGGTGCGGTCCCCACCGCACTTACCCGCTGTGCCACCAGAGCCCATATGGCCTTCTTGTTTGCAAGTGCCGTCCTGGTCATTTGCGTGCAGAAGACGACGGCAGCATTCTCCTGGAGGGTCTCTGTTAGCACGGTGAGTTCCTCACGGGAGAAGTGGACCTGCCGCTTGTGGTCGCACGCTTTCTTCGCTACTTTTCCCATTTTTCTTGGTTTCGCTAGGGTGGATGACGGGTTGGGGTGTGTCTCAGGGTAGTGATTTTAGTGGTTGTGTGGTTTTAGTGGTTTTATAGGTGTACGGCGGGATGTTTCCCGTTCCGGGCCCATGTTTTAACTTCCGTTTCCGTATATTTCCGGTCACCGTACTTTCCGGTAGGCGCACACTGCGGTGTCCGCTGTGATGGGTGGCGGTATTGCACCTAGGGCGCCGTACGGCGGCGGTGTGGGCCGTTTTGGGGTCATTTCCGCCATCGCGGACTTTGCACTTCCGCCATGCCGTGGTGCTCGTGCCCGATGGGTCGGAATGGGCCGCACTTTGCTCCTTCGTGCAATTGCGGAAACGCTATTTACGCTGTGGCGGTCCGGTCAGTCACTTTCCGCCAGGGTCGTAATGAGGGCCAGTGTATTTAGCCGTATTACATGGGGACATGAATGGCCTGACAATTCTTTGCTCTAATAAAGCCTTAATAATGTCTTTTATCCCTTCCTCCACTTCCCTTGACAACAGGTACTGCCGCACCCTCAGGTGTACTGCTCCTGACTTCAGCGTACTACTAGTCCTTGCAAGTCTAATTACAATATTGTCCCCACCACCACCTCGCCAACATTTTATCACCATTTGAGGCACTGCTTTTGCTAGTATCTTGATGGCATATACAAATATATCCAGGACCACAGGAACTCCACGGACCCCTGAATACCTTGCCATTGCTTTTGTTATTTCCATTGCTTGAGCTACACACATCCCTGGAGTGGAGCATACTACCCCTTGATCTGTGAATTATATAGTTACATTTAGTTTACTGAGCAGATACCCAACAAGTTAACAGGGGAACTCTCTGTATATAACAAAGGGGCTCGTACTACCTTTCCTCCAACTTTTATATCTAGATCCACAGTGTATGGAACCATAGAAATAGCCCCAGATAATCCCTGCGTTTCAAGAGTTTTACCTGATAATGGAAAGTTCCCCTCCATAATGCATAATTTAGTTGCACCTGAATCTACCATAAATATAAATTGCTTGTTTCCTATTTCCGCCTCCACCAAGGGCTCCTCTTCAGGGTGTGTACAGTTGTCAATAGGATTGGACACGTGAGAGCTCTCTGTGGGCTATCCTAATCAGGATATGTATTTGTCCCGGGGAACGGAAAAGGGCTGCCCCCCACCATTGTAACTCCTTGGAATGGGGTGCCTGTTCCCCCTGCTTGTTCCCTCACCCTGCTGCTGTTGTTGCCCATGATGCCCTTGCCTGTCAGCCCCATAAGGGAATTAATTTTGACCCCCTCGCCCAAATTGTGGGTGTCCTATTCCTTGAGACCTTTGGATTCCCTGCCCTGGAGTTGATGGTGCATAATTAAATTTCATACCGGGCCTTGTTCTGCATTCCCTTGTGAAATGCCCACACCTCCAGCAATACCAGCATTGTGATGTTCCCAATCCTCCTCCCTGGGTCCCTATCCCCCCAAAGTCTCCTACCCTTGCTCCTCGAAATCCCCCTCTTCCCCTTGGTGCTCCTCCATGCTGCCACTGTGGGTTGGGGTACTGTCCCCCCACCCCATTGACCCTGTCTTTCTTATGCCCATAATGCTGCAATTGTGGCATTCACAATCTGTTGAGTATCTCCTGACCTTTACCCCTGAGCCGCTGTCATCAACGGTGCTTGGACGACAACCTTATTTAGCTTCTTTTCCACTCATTTTGCCTCTTCGGTTTGCCACTTCTGGGGGGTCTCTGTGTCACGCTCCTTTATTCTCTTACAAGGGTGGACTATTATACTTTGTATCTCTGCCCACTCTTTTGCTTCAACGTCCACAATATTATCTAGTGCCTTCCGGACCTCTTTTGATAATCCCCTCTTTACGATAAAGTAGAAAAATTGTACCAAATGGTCCCATTGCCCTCCTGTCTCAACTCTCCACATTTCCTGTAACTAAGAATAAACATAACTGGGTCCTCATCATCACCCATTGTGCACTGCATTAAAGAATGTAAGTCAGGGGTGTCTGGATACATCTTTTGTAGGGCATCCCATACCCTTGCCTTTAATTCATTAAAGGCTGCTCTATCATGTTTGTTATTTGCAAGGATTATCCTAGGGTACTCAGCCTTTACCAATATGTCCCCAGCCTGGTTTCCAATGATGGCGACCAGTAAACTCTTAAGGCCTCCTAGTGCTAAGGCTACCCTTGCTGTTTGTTTTTCAAATTCATAGATCCATTTACTGGCTCTGGCGGTAAGCTGGGGGAGATCTTAAGGAATAGTGCACTCAAAAATATTATTGCCTTAAAAGATGGGCAATAATCCAAAACATATATTAAACATATTTTTTTATGAAAGTTCCTATGTAAACTTTTGAGCAAACGAGGCTCAAAGCGTTTACACGGGAGCATCCATTTTGCCATTTCAGGCAGCCTCCTCAGCTCATGTTAAGCTCTGCCCTGGCGGCACTAAACAAGCAGCAAAAGCCTCCTACTGGAAGCTATTGCTTACTGCAGCCAGAGCAGAGATCAACATGAGCTGAGGAGGCTGCCTTCACTTTCATTTTACGTTTTTGATGCTTCCCAAGCCCAGGGATGCACAGAAAATGTAAAATGAAGGCAAAAAGCAAAGGCGCTGCAATTACAAATACAATATATTTCTGACTTTGGCGGCTTTCGCTTAGAGTCTCCTGGGCTCCCCCAACCCGGGGGAGCCCAGGAGACTCTAAGCGAAAGCCGCCACAGTCAGAATAACAATGTTGTTGTATTTGTAAATGCCGCAGTATTTACAAATACAACAACATTGTTATTCTGACTGCAGCAGCGTTCACTTAGAGTCTCCTGCACTCCCTCAGGGTTGGAGTAGCCCAGGAGACTCCACACGAAAGCCGCCATAGTCAGAAACACTACAGAATTTTGAAACACAATCGTCTTGTGTTTCTGCCTGCAGCGGCTTTCACTTTGAGTCTGCTGGGCTCCACACGGGAGCCCAGGAGACTCAAAGTGAAAGCCGCTGTAGGCAGAAATACAACGTTGTTGTATTTAAAAATGCTGCGGTTTTCTTTCTAAGTTTCTCAGGCTCCTCCGGCTCGGAGGAGCATGAGAAACTTAGAAAGAAAACCGCAGCATTTTTAAAGACAACAACATTGTATGTATGTTTGCGGTAGCTTCAGCTTGGAGCACAGGGGATTCAAAGCCGAAGCCACCGCAAACATAAATGCAATGTTTTAAAAGCTGCGGTTTTCTTTCAAAGTTGTCCAGACTACTTTAGCCCGGAAAACTTAGAAAGAAAACCGCAGCTTTTATATTAGCAGTGCTTATTTTAAAAAAGAAATAAGCGCTTACGTAGATGCAGCTTTCCTGCCTGCATTCTCTGGACTCCGGCACCAATGAAGCAAAAGCCACCCAGCGGTAGCTTTTGTTTATTACAGCTGGCTAGCTTTTGCTTCACTAGTGCCGAAATGCAGCAGAGGAGGCTCATCCATTTCACAAAATGGATGCCTCCTTGTGCTTCAACTTTTTGAGTTTGAGCTTCATTTGCTCAAAACTTTACAAAGGGACTTTGTTTAAAAATATTTTTTATATACTTTTTGATTATGGGCCATCTTTTTAGCCAATAACATTTTTGAGCACACTATTCCTTTAATCAAATTATTTTTGTCCATTTGAGGCCATGGCACATACTGTGTTATCCCTACTCCTGCATGTCTATTTTGTTTTCAACCCCTTTTTTAGTATTTTTCTGATCTTGCACTACCACCATTAAAACTGGTCGATTTCTTTGTTTATACCTTCCCCTGCCTCTTCTGGTGGGATGGGTTTCTCACCGCCTACTCTCCTCGATCTCTTTCTTCCCCTGCCTCTTCATTATTTATGCCACCTTGATCTTCCCATTCATTTCCTCTCGTTGGTTCAATTTTTTGTCCCAGAACCGTCCATACCCTCGCCCCATAATCTTTTTTGACAGAAACATTTACTATTGCCCCAGTGTTGAATCTAGCCAAAAAATCTCCTTACTTCCATTTCCCTATTTTCTTCACTGGTACCCTTATTTCTGGTGGTACTTCTCCAGGTTATTTTAACATGATCAACCTTTGCCGCAACGCTCTTAACTCGTTGTTCCTATTTGCTTGTGAACACCCTGGGTACACTGATGCTACGGACACTGTCAGCACTGGTGGATGAGTTATATAGAGGTGGAGGTGCAGAATCTCTTGAGTTCCCCCCCAGTTGCTGATCCTGATGATACTGTTGTCGACAATTTCTCTACCACTGGAGGCTTATAGACTGGATTCGTATACCGTACTGCAGGTTTAGGCGTTTAGGTGTTAAGGGGTCTATCCCCTTACATTGGATCTCTTTTCTATCTTCCTGATCTTCCATATCCTAGAATAACAACCAGAGATCTAACATCTATTTTATTTTTTGTAACTTCTTTCCCTTATATTTTGCTGCTAAAAAAATTGACATTCTTTCTAGCGTATTTCTGTTATGGGAGCCCTGCTCTGGCCAAGAGCAGGAACGCCCCCCTGCCTTTCTTTCCATCACCCATTGTCTATATTTTTCTATCCTGTCACAGTACAGTGGCAGGGCCCTATGCATGTGTCTTATTGGTGTTTGTTCCCCCATATTACTATTGCGCTTGTCCCTTATGCTTCACTTATATCTTATTACAAATCAAATCAACCCACTTTTTTCCCTACCCCTTTTCCCCACTTTTTCACACACACACACACACACACACACACACACACACACACACACACACACACACACACACACACACACACACACACACACACACACACACACACACACACACACACACACACACACACACACACACACACACACATACACACACACACACACACAGTGACTCATCCACCTTCCTTTCCACAAAAGACAGCAAGAGAAAATATACCAAAATAATTAACTAAAATCCACGCCTTTTCCTTAGACCGAGCCACTACTTATTTTCTCCTTATATCCTTTAGTACCACCTTCTCAGCTTTTCTTTAAATGCTAAGGTTCCTATTACATTGCTTTTATCATCATAAAAGAATTCCGCATGACACTACCTTCTCAATCTCTTATGGCTGAGTATCCCTAACATCCCCGTCTTTATATGTTGAGGCTCCCTTTCTTCTCAGTCTTTACACGCTTAGGCTCCCTTCTTCCAATATAAAAAGAAGAAAAACAGACAATTTCAATACACAACTCACCTCCTATCCATCTATACCTTACCACATCACCGAAATCCTATCAAATCTATACCTTAACACATCACCAAAAGGTCCTGTCCACTCTATGTGATTGACCTTGTACTCTATCCATTCCCACCTCACATACAGTCATGCACACATGTCCCCTTCTTGTTATCTCTTAAAAGAGTCTACTTACATATGCATCTTCACCTGAGTTTCTCCATTACATGGTCCAATACCACCCTGTCCATCTCTCCAGAGCCACGTCCTGCTTCAGAGAGCAGATAGGATTTCTATTCAAACGGCTCCTTCTAAAACCGCTTGGGAAAAACGTGTTTGTTTATTTTGGGAACCGGTTGCTGTAGGTGGGTCTGGCTGTTTCCTGTAGAAGTAGCCTGGAGCCTCTGCAAGGTACGGGGAGAGCTAGGATCACGTTGGGGTCACCACTTGTAAGGGTATCCCTAATTACTCTCACACCAGAATCAATACACCCTTCTAGGGAAATAAGGCCAAATGCAATCTTGTAAGGATAACAAGTTTAATTTTACAAATGAGGATGGTAGCAAATCAGGACTCTGCTGCCTGAACGGTCTTCTCCTGTCCCTCTTCCCGTGCCTTCCTGCCAAAGTGGTTTCAAGCAGGGGTTTATATGGGTATGGCTTGCCATGGTGATGAACCTGTGTACCCAACACTAGACCCTTTAAGATGGGGTAGCAATACTTTGACCTGGATGGGGATGCAGAATATACTCAAACATCAATAATTAGACTGACTCAAGAGGTTGGCAAAGTACATCTGTTTTATTTTCAATTATCTAAAGCAGAGAGTATAACAAACATCAACGAATATCCGCTTGATCTTCTCACTCAGCAAGTTTCATAAGAAATACAGTTTATATAGAAAAACCATGTCATCATTGACGTCAATCTACGTGGCAAATTACAAAAACCTACTTCGGAAAGTGATAGGCTTAAAGGGAACATCTAGGTATACGTTCCATACTTGTCAGGGAAGGTGATTGGGTCTCTAACATCAGGTGGGACAACTAAGCCCTCCTCTAGTACAAGTCAGTACGAACATCATCAAATACATGACATCCTATGGGCTACATAAACTATAGAGTTCTCTATTACCTGGCCCTCTATAATTGGTTGGCACCCATGTACCCCTCTGTAATATTCCACACACGCTAGCAGCACGGAGGCTAGCACCCCGGTGCTGGTGGGCTGGTCATGACCATAGCTTCCCACCTAATTAGCTTGCCATCTATCATGGCATACTTTGTCTCTTGGTTTTCGATACAGCTCAACTCAGTATCTATTTTCCTCTGACCATGTGACTGGAGACCATGTTTCAGAGCTTTTCTGTATTTGAAATACTATTGAATGATGAACCTCTGATGTCTTCAATGTTCTTGCTCCTCACCTCAGACAGGAGTTTGTTCTTTTCACACGTTTTGTAACTACTGCATGAACATCCAAGCTCACGGTGGCCTTGACTTCCTGGTGCTGGGCCAGCCAAGCCTTTCTTGAATTTACCTCTGTTATTAAGTCATTTGCCACCTGCACCACACTGAAAAAGCCTTTCTGTTCACAGGATCCAGACTCTGCTAAATTGTGTTGAGGAACATCCAAAGTCTATACATTCCTATGCATATATGTTGGTGCATCGCCACAATCTATTCACTACGTAGCCAGCTTAAAGAATACTTTTCCCTACTTGCGTTTACTCCATCTTTACAATTGTAAAATGACTTTGTATTGTCTTCATTGTTTCTGTAGCATGAGCATCTTCATTTCGAGCCTGAAATGTTGCTCATCTTTTTCACTTCGTCTTCAGATCTCATAGAATGTTTGCATTCTTCAGCCTCTTGTCTCTGGTCTGGATGCATCAGTTCTGCTTTACATGATGTCATCAGTCTTTTTTCTTGCTTATTTTCACACTTCCTCCAGGATTGCATTCAAATGGCCATCATATTGTCATGAGTGCATATATGGTTTCTTCAATGGGTACCTTACTTCCATGATTCTTTGCGGTATAGGTATTTTCACTGGTATTGCACGTGTTGCACACTTTGGCTCCCCACATATAGGCAGCATGGGGGCAGAGCTTTGAGTGAGGGTACTTGGCTCCACCTCTACACTCCCCCCTCTGGGCGATTCATCAACCACTCTTTCATCTGTCTTCGTATCTAGACATCCTTGTCTGAAGAAATGCTTCTTTGGGACCCATATCTTTATGGCTCCTTTCAGGCATCCTGCTGACTTCACATGCTCATCTTTATTCCAGGACATAAGCATGCATTGTCTGTTTGGACTGCATTAGATCCATTTCCCCACATACTTCGTTCCCTTAGGTGCATGGATGCTGGCCTTCACGTAGTCTCTGATCTCTTCATCTGTCAGTTCCTTAATTTTCCATCCTGATTCAACATCAATCATGATCTTCATTCCTATAACTTTCTTTGCAGTCTTCTTGCATGGTGAGATTATTATTCTGATCACACAAAATCCAAGCAAAACCATCACTATCAGGGCCCCCAGGAACTTGAACATGTCTGCCACCCATTGTGGAACTCATGAGACGATTTATCCAAACCAACTGTCATCCGAAATGTCTTCCACTTCATCTATCATCTGGACATGTAATTTTGGCAGCAGCGTTATGGCCTATGTAAAGGTGGCATTCTCGTCATCATGAGAAGGTATGATGGTATGAATGTGCAACATGATTCTCCGATTTTGGCACAAACACCTCCATCCATAGCTGTGATCATGTCTAGGACATATCTGTTCTGAAGTGTCATCAGTCATATGGCTCTCAGCTCTTCCTTGATAGCATTGAATACTTCTATGGTAGTGTTAATCGTCTGTAACTATTCCCACCTGGTTATCTGTAACCACTTGGTATTTGCTGCTGGCTGGATCCTGGGCATGAAGATTATCATGAATATTGATGAAGTCTGACTGAACAATCTGTGTTCATAAGGAATTGAATCAAAAGTTTATATTGACTTGGCTGAGAAATAGTTCTCTCTCTTCGTCCTATTCAGCAGTTTAGCAGATCTCTTCTTCCTCAGATGAGCATCTGCTTTTGGAAGTTCACCAATAGTCACTTTTAGGAATCACCAATGCTGGAACATGGACAATCACTATAGAACACTGTCTTCCCCAATCTCTGGGCAGCTTCATGTAAGCTCTAGATCCACAGGCCCAGTAGTGATCCATTATCACTGCTGTTCCAATGTTCATTCCTGATACATCAAAGACTCGACCACAATTTTGATTCTATCCAACTTTTCTTGTGCCATTGTTTCTGAAACACAATTTTGAATTGAAAAGAGCCACTGTCTGTAAAGGGCCTCCTTTATCTACGACCCATGTCAGTAGTTTTGCAATCTTGGCCATAAAGGTTTGCATCCGTTTTCAACAATGTCAATGGATGGCTTGTGGCGACCAATTATTACCCAGGCTCTGCAGGTAACCACACCTTCCTCCCATCCGTCTGGAGAAAGTACTGATCCCCAGATCTGCATCTGTCCTCTTGCCTTCCAACTTCAAATGTATTTTGCAGTTTTTCCTGGGCTCTCAAGTCTTCTGTTTACTTCCAATCTGATTCCAGCTCCTTTCACTCAAGGTTGTTTATATCATATCACATGATTTCTGGTATGTGCTCTTGCTCTTGTCTTTGTGTCTTGAACATAATCATCTTCATCTGGAGCTGTCCATTCTGTTGCCCATACCAAAGATGGTGTTCGGCCCATGAACTGACCTCTTGCCCGGCAGCCTGCTATGTGACATAGGCAATGTGCTGTCTGAACATCTATTTCAACAGCTATGAATATCTTTGACTTTCCCAAACTTTAAGGCAGGCGTGCACCCACATAGCAGTCCTCCTCTGATGTTCTTTTTCCTATATCTTTCATGTGCTGATACCACATGTTATTCCCCAAATGCGCTGTGCTATCTAGATAGTCATTCAAATCATGATCATCCTCCCGTGTACCTGTTTTAGGTCTCTTTCCTGCCTCATGAGCTCTTATAATCATCTCATGAAGTATATCAGCATCGCTCCTTCGTACTGGGGGAATCATACAGACATTTGTCAGTGAAATTGGTGCCTTTACATGTGCTACTGGTGTAGGAACAATCACATAGGGCCTTGGTTGTCGTATAATTGCTATATCTGTAGCTTCCTTCTGCATAGAAAAATACATGGGAACCACTGTTCTCTTTGGACCAACATAATAAACAGTATGTATCATGAGAAACAGAAGAATAATGATAAATATAATACATGTATTATATACCAATAAATCCAGCTCCAGCAACAGTGGCTTCTTGCACATCGCTGTGATCTCTCGTTGTTTGCCACATTATTATTATTAGCGCTATCAATATTTCCCATCTTGCCTGTGATTACTTTTAAGGAAGGAAAAAATAACTTTAATCAGGCAAGTTTGTCAGATGTTCAGATAGTAGATGAATCTGCTTGATTATCTTGTGTATCAGCCAATTTATTGCAAGTCAATTCCTAGGATCTCTCAGAAATATAAGAATGTTAGTTGGTCATCCTACAAGATAAGTATGTTTGTGAAGCAGAAAATAAAAAATCATTCCAAGTAGTTTGTGGGCATCTTCATGAGATAGGACCATCCATACTTTCCGTACAAAACTCAGGTAGCTGGAGGATTTGCTCAATAATGGCTGCAAGCGAGACCCTCACAATGAGGCAATTTTTAGAATCTTGCAGAAACAGGTGAATTAGTTCTCCCAACCAGGGCATGATATGCACGAGGAATGAAGAGGAAAACAGCAAAAATAATAAGTGTTGCCATGAGACACCACCATGGGTGCCTCCTAAGACAAACTCAGTAAGAAAGGAGTCAGGAAACTGCTCCCTCTGTCAGTCGTCGAACAGGAACCCGAGATTTGTCATTTCAGGATCACAATTCCTCACAGTCCAATGTTAGCAAACTCCTGTGGCTCAAGAACAATAGCGTGGTTTCACTCCCTGCTTGACAGCTACAAAGAGTGTCCCAGAAGAATCACAGTCTAATGTACTCTTTATCTGTCTACTGGACAGTCTCTGCGTCCTACTTCCTCATCATCAATCTAGTCTGCACATGCTGAACTTCTTCTCCGTAGCTTGCTTTCGAATGGGGTGGGGGTGCGGTGGTCTCTCCAGCGTAGACTTTTACGTTCCCTAGGTGTATCCATGCACGTCTCCCTAGAACCTTTAATGCCGATGGGGTTGTGTCCTCCACTACGAAAGGGCCGTTAAACCTAGGTTCATGCCACTTTCGCGTGAAATTCCTAATTAGAATTTTATCACCTGGAAATAGTCTTGGGACCTACCATACCTCAGGTCTGGTTGCTATATGGTCTTCATCTGTGTTCTGAGACTGATACCCCATCTGCTTAACTTGATCTTAAATGACAGAGATACTTGTGGTCATACATGTTAAGTAAGCACATAGCTAATTCCCTAACAATTCTGCTGTTGTCTGGGCATCACTCAAGTCCTCGATGGAGGAGTGAGAGGCGTTCCCATTTGCCTCCCTGTAACTAGTTCATGGGCAGTGAGGTGATAGTCAGAGTCTGGTTGATTCCTTGATGCATATAATGCACGGGGCAGGCAATGCAGCCATCCTTTTTCAATATTAGCTTTAGTTTGGCTATTCTCTCTTTGAGCAGACCATTGAGTCTCTCACATATCGCGTTCGCTTGTGGGTGTTAAGCAGAAGAAAATGTATGCTTATTGCTCAATAATAAACTTATTTGTTCAAAAACCTCATTCACAAAATGTGGGCCATTAACTGTCCTCAACACCTCACATATTCCCCATCATGGAAATATTTCTCGAACTGAAAACTTTGCAGCGCGAGTGGCATCAGTGTGTGTGCATGGACCAGCCTCGATACACCTAGAGAAGGGGCACACCACCACTATCATATATCTATATCCATAACAGGCCTTCAGCATATCAACATAGTTGATATGTAAATACTGAAAAGGAGCATTTGGTCGAGGAATAACTCCTCTGACTGTTCGCAGCGTGTGCCCAGCAGTAAACCTTTGCCATACGATGCAATTTACTACATAAAAAGCAACGTGTTCTAAGAGGTTCAGTACAAACCAATCCTCTGCAATGGTTGCTGTGAGGCTCTCCCTAGTGACATGCGCAGAGTAGTGTAGCTGTTGCAACGCCACCCTTAATAAGGCTACAGGCATCACCGGTTTACCAGTGCTTTCTTGTCCCCAAAGTGCCTTTCGGAAGGGGATAAAGAACACCCCGTTCATGTCCACAGATCTTTCTGATCCTGTGGAGCTCCACCTTGAACTTCCATCAATTGTGTTTTCAACAAATTTTTAAAGCTTTCATTCACAATCATCATCACCACCATTCTTTCTTTCACATCAGGCATATCAAAACTCATTAATCCAGTGAATATGCAACTCTTTATGCTTCTTCGCCTGTGGCTTAGTTTCCCCGTGAAATAAAGTCTGCTCTCTTAGTGTGCGCTGCACACTTAACTAATGGGATGGCTACTGGGAGTTATAGTGCTTTAATAAGTCTGTCCAATAAGGTGGCATGTTGCACTGGAGTGCCGTCCGCTCGGAGGTAGCCCCTCCTTTTCCAACGTGCTAACCCTGGGTAAACTGTTGACATCACTTAGCGGAGTCACTGTACACTGTTGCTTCCTGGTCTGTGTGTTTCTCAAGCGCGACAATCAGCACCACTAATTCTGCAGCATGTGCTGAAAAGTGAGACGGTGGTCATACAATTGTCATTACTTCAAATTCCCCATTAGCCCTGTGTTTTATCACAGCAGCACCTGAATATCTTTGTCCATCAGTTTGATCGATTGATCGATCTTCTCCCCAGCTTCTAGAGCGTTTTCATTCACTCTTGGGATCTCATCATAAAATTCCTCACATTTTGTCCTTTTCCAGTGGTCCAGCGACAAACGTGGCAGGGTTCACCATTTTAAATCTGACTATTTTAATCATTGGATTCGATATAATCACCTCATAAGCAGAAGCTCTTTGAGATGTCAGTGTGCCTTTACGTTTTTCCAAAACAGCAAACAAAGCATGTTCAACAAATAACATCATGGAACACCCCATTACTATGCTGGCAGATTTCTCAATAGCGAACGTAGCCGCTGCCAAAGATTGTTCACAAGGGAAGTGACCCCTCATTACTGGGTCCAAAATCCCACTGTAATATGCTAGAGTCTTGTACCCCAACGTAGTTCTCTGTGTGAGCACTGCTGTCATGACTGTTCCATTCGGGTGCGATAATAAAAATAATTTATTAGAATAATTGGAAATCCCTAAAACTGGAGCTGTGCAAATTGCCTTTTTTAACTCATGAAAACCTTCCTCCATCTCCTCAGTCCATACCATTTTTTCCTGATTCTGCTGTGCCTTTTTAGGGCTTGCAACAATGGTCTTGTGTAAGAATTATAATCAAATACCCATTCTCTGACATAACTGCACAGTCCTAAAAACGGTTGCATTTGCTTAATCCTGTGCGGTTTCTTTCCTTCATGTGAGATGAACTGTCCTATGTATAACACCTCTTCTTGGCAATGCTGCAATTTCTCTTTATCCAATTTCTATCCTTTCCCTGCCAGGATGATCATTAACTGAACTGAGTCACGTCTGCACTCTTTTTCTGTTGTACCGCAGACCAAAATATCATCTACGTATTGCAACACAACACTTGGCAAATCAACATTGCTTAAGTCCAGCTGCAGGACTCTCTTGAAAATCTTATGGAGACTCACAATACCCTTGGGGCAATCTTGTGCTTTTCAGCTTAGTCTGATGAAAAGTAAATGATGTCAGATACTGAGAATCTTTATGCAACGGGATTGAGAAAAATTCATTTTTCAAATCAATCGCAGTGAAATATCGCCCCTCAAACTGGATACTACGTAGGATCATCACCGGGTTAGGAACTAGAGGAAACCCGGCCTCTGCAATCTGGTCTTGAATGAAACGCCACAACCCCCTTTAGATTTTTTGATAGGGTGCACGGCGGTATTGCATGGTGACTCTGACATCACTTAAGTGCCCTGATCCATCATAGCGGATATTGTTTTAAAAATACCCTTGTCTGCCTCTCGAGACATCATAACTTCTCCAACCCCTTTTAATAGGCCTGTGTCATAGGGGCCCCTAGTTCATAAAGAAACTGGCACTTTTGCCATATTTTCATCAAAAAATGCAGGAGGTTGTCGTACTATCATCACTTGCTGTGGAACCTTGCGTCTTTCTGCCCTAAACCTACCTCAGTGCCTGATGGGTCATCTCTAATATGTCCTCATCAGTGACGTCAGTCAATCTGTAACCCTTTCCAATAGCAATCACTGTGCTCCATGATCTGCCGTCATCATCAAATCCTATGAGCATAGCCAATTCTCCTCGTACTACAGCTGCTTGCAACTCTAAGGGAAAAACCTGTCCCCCCTCTTTGTCCATGGGAATCTGTGGCCTAAAGAGAAATTCATCAGGTATTCTCATAGTCTTACCCACTATACCAGGCAGCCATGTTAACAAAATGCGTACCCCATAATGAAATACTTCTGGTTCTAATGGTACTCCTCGTATGCCTATTTGCTTTGTAAATACCATAATAAGTTTGCTCACGTTTAAATAATATGTTCCTGACGTTGAACACACTATGCCTTCCTCAGTGAAAGAGCTTGTCATGTTTAGTTTCGTCATTAAATCTCAGCCCAGTATATTAACTGGTGTCTGCTGTGAATACAGCAAAGGAACAGATATATCACATTCTCCTATAGAGCCTGGCAGTTTTTCAGCAAAGGAACTCTACTTGTAGCTCCTGAGAATCCTTGAGCCTTCATGGCATTACCCAACAATGAAAATGTTTCCTCTCGTATACATGAGCGATTTACACCCATGTCTACTAAAAAAGGAAAAAGGATTTGCCTCCTATAGTGACATCAACTCTCAGTTCCTCTTGAAGATTGGGAATCACAGATAGTACTGAACACATCAAGTCACCCAGTGAGCTGTCCTATTGTGGGTAAATAAATATTCCTGTGCCCGTGAAAGGATTCCCACCCTCGACAGTGACACCTCCTATCCTAGGAGCCAATAACTATCCTGTGTTTGCGCTCTGTTGTATCTGCATGGGTGCATGCTGTGACTGCCCTTGTGGCAGATTCAATGGTGCTTGCCGTGGCTGCAAGGCTTGTTGCATTCTCGGCTCTTGTGCTTGATACACTGTCTGATCTTGGGCAAACCCATCCCTACTGTGTGAGCTATATGTAGGCAGATTAACGGTCCACCCACTTGAGAACTGCCTATTCTGTACATACCCTTGGCTCCCACATGTTTGCGCTATGTGCCCAGTCATTCCACATGTCAAACACACAGGAGGGAGTCTTCTGAGGTATCCTCCTTGCATGCCTTGATTATCACTCTGCATAGTTTGAAACCCACCTTGGTTACTCTGATAATTTCCTTGATTATTCTGAAAGCCTCCTCTTCCGCAGAAGTTTCCCCTACCTCTTGGTACAAATCCGTTCAATCCGTGATTGAACTGCCGTTGGTTGTTCACCTGTGGCATGCCTGATGCTTGCTGTGATCCTGGCCCTTCTCCACTAGTTGACATTGCCCCTTCTATAGCATACTTCGATAGTTTCTTCTGTACTAGCTTAGCCTCCTCAATCTTCCTACCATCGTCTCTCTTTTGATTTTTCTCCTGCAACAATTGGCAATGATGCGCAATGGTCAGATGTATTTCTAGCCATGGTTCACCTCCAATCCCACCAGCTTCTTGAGCTGTCTCTATACCTTGTATGGTAGTCCCTGACATAATATATGATAGAATACAGGTATAGATTTCCTTCATGGTTCCCACATTTCCAAAGACCACTGCTCTTGAAAATTCTGAATGTAAACAACCCAGATCCACCCCTTCCTGCATTTTTCATGCCATTATATCTCCCATATCTGATGCATCAGGATATTGTACTCGAAGCTCTTTCCAGATTGCTGCTCAACAATTATTGAACAGCGCCCCATTGTGCGCTGTGTTCTGTGCAGTGACACTCGCATATCCTGCTCTCAAATAAATGTCATCAGCCCTCTCCCCAAGGATAGCTTTTAGAAGACCCTTCATGTCCCCTATGGCTAGCGTATTTTCTCCTGTCATTTTCTCTAATTCTTAGATCCATTTTCCAGCACCTGATGTCAGACTCAGGAGTTTACACCTTAAATTACCCTTATCTATCTGGGGCCATGGTATATACTGTGGTCTGGCCTCTCCGTTTTCTAGCAAAGGGAACTGCAAAATCCCAAAATCGCACTTGTCTCCAATCACCTGCCTGTCCATTGCAGGGACAATGGTTCTGCACTGCCTTCTTCCTGATAATGACCCTAGCCTACTCACATAGGATGGCGAGTCCCCCCTCTCACTAAGAGTTCACCTTTTAGGTGGATCTGGCCATACCAGGGGCCCTGATGTCCTCAATTTAGGTAGGTCCAGATCCGACTATCTTACTTCCCTATCTGTCGGAGACCACCCTTCGGGACCACATGCACTAGTGCCCTCCTCCGCATGGAAGGTTTCTCTTTCATCTTCTGACGTATCTTGTCCCCAACTAGTGTGACTTCCTCTTTCTCATCTCTGTTTAACGTTAGTTTGTCCAAAGACAAAGCCCTGTGCTCGAGGCCGAACAGACCCCCCTCCTTGCCTTGCGACTGAGCTCCTTCAAATCGATCATCTTTCCCTTTATTTCTCGATTCATTTTTTGTCCTCATCTCTTGGTACGCCTTCTAGATTCTATTTCCAATAACTCCTATATCAAAATTATCTTCTAATTCTACTCTGGAGGGTCCTGGCATTGGTGCTTGTGTCTGGAAGAACTCCTCTATGTCCTCCCATGACACTACTGTATTAGGCTCTTTTACCTCCTTCTCTATGCGATCAATGTCACGTGTTGTTTGCCTTCTCTTTCGTTCCATTTCCTCATCAAACACTCTTAGTTTCTTTGCTCCCCCCTAACCCTTTCTTCTTCGTGTCTTTTTGCCTCGCTTCTCTCATTTGCTCTACGCACTTCTTCATCTCTTTGTCTTTGCATTCTTTAATCTCGCAATTTCTGTTATTCCTCTTCTTCCCTTTTCTTTTCCAGCCTGTCTTGTTCTTCGATTGCCTTTTGCCTATTGTCATACTTTCTTTGCTCCTCTGCTCGCTCCTGTTTTCTCAACTGTCCACCTTGATACAGATGTTTCCATCTTTGTCTACTCTTTCTTTTAGCTTTGTCTTCTTTCAATTGTTTCTATCATTCCCTGTCTTTTTTATCTGTTCGTCCTGATCTTCCTTTTGTCTTATTTCATCAATGCTCTTCGCATTAAGTTTGAGCAACATCTGACCACCCATCCATTCGTTCTGTATAAGCGCTACCTCGTCAGCTTTGTCTGTCTCTCCTTTCCATCTCTTTATTTCTCTTTTTATATCTAAACACATATCTGGTCGGTCACTTCTCTCCTTGTCCTGTGGGACTTTAGGGATCACATTCCTCTCTGGAGTTCTTTTGAGACTCTCATCGCTGCTACATGCAGGCGACTTGTGTGTCGGGTTGCTATACCCTATCGCTGCCTTAAGCTTTCTTAAAGGATATAATCCATCATCTTTCGTATTATCGTCGTTTACTTCAGGCACTTTAGGGGGAGCAGAAGGCTCTTCACCCCCCACTTTACACTGGATAAACCTCCAGTCTTCAGGAGGTCGGTCTTCCCTTTCTTCCTGGTACTTGTTCCAAAGCTCTAAACTAGCTAACCTCTTTTCTAGCTTCTTTCCTGTGCACGCTGCATGCAAGTAAGTCATCATATGTTGTAAAACTGCTTTAGACAGTGATCCTCCTTGTAGCCATGGCAAGAACATTTTATCTGCCGTGCCTTTAATCCATTCAGCACTGTACTTACTTAAGCTTGGGTACGTATTTTGGCAGCTGTCTGCACAAGTGTATAAATGGAGTAACATCCTCCATCATGACTAGTCACAATCGACTGTCAATACTTACCGTTATTTTACACAGATGAACACTTTTCAGAAAAATAATATAATATGAGCATGCACCAATCGGCGCAGCTCCAAACCTCTGTTTGACTTTAATTCGAGCTACCTGTTCAATGAACATCATCAATCAACTAAATAAATAAATAATCAGATGTCAACCTTTTGCCACAATCTATTACTTTTCGCTCTTCAATATTTCATAATTTCTCTACCATATACAACATGCAGACAGACAAACAAACTGACAGACTGGCCGGCCCACATTAATCTCTGTCAACGCTCCTCGTGACTTCCCCTGCACATAATAATGACTCAGATCGGAATATGAGTTGTTCTCTTTAACGATCCCTAGTCATTCGTAGCCCAGGTATATCCACTTGGACAACTCCTTCTTAAAACGTCCCATGATGAAGGATTCTGGGCTTATTATATGGATTGCTCCACGTCCATATACCTTAGACTATGATGCTCTTCGTCCTTAAACCAAAATACCCCACCAACCCTCCATTACTCTTTCCCCATTATCTTTTTATCACTTTCCCCACTCAATGCTCATTCATCGTTTGCCCTCTCTATCAATCTACTCACCATTCGTATTTTCGGCTTCTGACCCTCGAGATCGCCTCCCCCTCAACCAGCCGCTTCAGCCTTCGGTCCGCTCAGCTGCCTGTAGAAATCAGCAGGGGAATTCTGTGAAAGAGGGACCCGTCCCACCTATCTTTTTAGTGACTTGCAAGTTTTTACTAATGACTGCTATCTACAGGGAGTTTCATGTTTGATATTTCAAGACCATTAAAAGCCTACTTGGTCAATGGGTCTTTAACCATCATCGCTCTGCTACTGCGTGAACCTGTGTACCCAACACTAGGCCCTTTAAGACGGGGTAGCAATACTTTGAGATGGATGGGGATGCAGAATACACTCAAACATCAATAATTAGACTGACTCAAGAAGTTGGCAAAGTATGTCTGTTTTATTTTCAATTATCTAAAACAGGGAGTATAACGAACATCAACGAACATCCGCTCCATCTTCTCACTCAGCAAGTTTCATAACAAATACAGTTTATATAGCAAAACCATGTCATCATTGACATCAATCTATGTGGCAGACTACAAAAACCTACTTGGGAAAGTGATAGGCTTAAAGGGAACATCTAGGTATACGTTCCATACTTGTCAGGGAAGGTGATTGGGTCTTTAGCATCAGGCCGGACAACTAAGCCCTCCTCTGGTGAAAGTCATTACGAACATCATCAAATACACAACATCCTATTGGTTACATAAACTATAGGGTTCTCTATTACGTGGCCCTCTATAATGAATGGCACCCTTGTACCCCTCTGTAATATTCCACACATGCTAGCAGCACACATTCTGGCACCCAGGTGCTGGTGGGCTGGTCATGACCATAGCTTCCCACCTAATTAGCCTGCCATCATCACTCTTGCCGTCTGCCAGTCAATTAGCCTTTGAACATTGGCCTTGGAAATGTTCTCTGTGCCTGAGAATAAGAGGGAGTATAGGCATACTTTGGCCCTCATTATGAGTTTGGCGGTAGCCATGGAGCTATTAGCTCCATGGTTGCCACCAAACCGGGCTCATTTACCGGGTTCCTACAATGAATAATAACCGGGTCGTTCCAACATTGGAGGACCCGGTAATTCCTCCTTGCAGGAACCATTCCCCATTCCCATTGAGCCCCCAAAGGGCTCAATGGGAATGGGGATGAAGGTAAAAACAGGCAGATTACAACTGGGCCATTGTTACCTCCTTCTTCCCCTCGCGGGACCCGGAAAGCATGCCTGGTTATACCAGGCATCAGATCTGCGTCCCGCAATGGGAAGCTTGAAATCGGCGCTCCTGTAATGAAGGGGGCCGGTCCCGTACCGGCTCCCTTCATTAGGGGAGAGCCAGGGTCGTAATGAGGACCTTTGTCTCTTGGTTTCGATACAGCTCAACTCAGTATCTATTTTCATCTGACCCTGTGACTGGAGACCATGTTTCAGAGCTTTTTTGTATTTAAAATACTATTGAATGATGTACTTCTGATGTCTTCAATGTTCTTGCTCCTCACCTCTGACAGGAGTTTGTTCTTTTCACAAATTTTGTAATTACTCCATGAACATCCAAGCACATCCATCCATGATGTCATTAGTCTTCTTTCTTGCTTATTTTCACACTTCCTCCGGGATTTCATTCAAATGGCCATCATATTGTAGTGAGTGCATATATAGTTTCCTCAATGGGTACCTTACTTCCATGATTCTTTGCGGTATAGTTATTTTCAAAGGTACTGCACATGTTGCACTCTCTGGCTCCCAACAGATAGGCAGCATGGTGGCAGAGCTTTGAGTGGGGGTACTTGGCTACACCTTTACAGTGATGTCACTGGAGCTGGGTTATGACTTCAGCCAAATTCGTCCTTCTTCCTTAAAAGGGATGCTCCAAAGCCTTCTTTCTTCGTTGTCAGCAGTTTTGTCAGGGCATGCATTTCTCCATTTTGCTAGCTATGCAAAAACACACTGTAGAGCATGCTTTCCTCCATTTTGCTAACTATGCAAAAACACACTGCAGCTCTGCAGACTTTTACAAACCTTGAGGCATAGCCCAAACAAAACTAAACATTGTTATCAATGTACAAAAATGTTAATTAATTCTAGCCATATTTCACTCATCCTGCTCACGTTATCTGTGTCCTGTAGTTTCCTCCACAATTTACACTTATAATTTATCCCATTCTGCATTTGCCACACAAAACATGTGATTCCTATTTTTAACCCGCATGGTCCCTTGACGGACAGTGGACACCTGGTGAGTCAGTTCCCGCTGGCCATACTGAGGAACACTGCACACTTAAGTGCCTGTGGTCTATTTAGATCCTACAGGCTGTATTTCTTCTGGGAAGGAGGGGGAGTTTGAGTCCTCCATAACACTAGCTAAGCTTTTAAAATTCCTGGGATCTGACATTACAAATCTATCCAACTAATAGTTAATTGTGCCTTATATTAGAAAATAACTACCTTATTCAGTGCTTGCCTATGTCTATGTGTATGTTATTCTGCTTGCATGAGAGAGCCTTCCCAGGGCCCCTCCTGCCCCCTAGTCCATTATAGTGCCTTAAAGAGGTCTTGCCTAACTCTAAAGAGATTGGGGGTTCGGGACGACCCTGGTTCCTTCCCAACTCAACTTAACTATAATGTCCCTTTAACAACGTTTTTTCTCTGAATATATATATATATAATTACATATTATGCTATGGTTCTTGCAGGTACTAATTCAAAATTGAAAAACAATATGTGGACATGCAACTTATTTAATAGAATAACAACAGATATCCCAAGGGTTAAGTTAATTGTAAGACTATATAATACTTTTGAAAAGCCATATGTGGTAATGTTTGAGACTAGCTAGCCGATGGTGAAACCATCTTTGATTGGATTTTCAGGCAGCAGTCAAGAAGAGCCCTTGGTTAAGTCCTATAATTAAGAGCAAAATACTGTAAGAAAAGGAACTCATATATTAATGTGTAAATGTATGCCCATATTAATCTTTAATTGATGCAGGACAAGGGGAGATAGTGTTAATAAGCTAATAGCACTCTCCCATTCCCAATTTCAGAACTATTCAAGTAGGAGTATTTGGTCAGTGTATTAATCACACTATTGTCCACAGGTTGGGTTATTAATGGAAACTAACACACATGACATATGCACCATGATAAGTCAAAACTGAGATATGGGGACCAACGACTCTCACCAATGTACGGATAGTTGGATGGCATCTTGCATGGGTGTAACATAATATTGTATTTGTTGCCTATCCAATGGCACACCTTAATATTAGCACATTGGGTCACTATTTATTTCAATGCTGGCTTTTGGTTTTTTGGATGCTTCAATGAATCCACTGGCTTGAACATGATGAATGACAACACTAAGCATAGTTTATAGATAGAACTATAATAATGTCACTATTAGATACAGATATGATATGCAATATGCTATATTTTAATATTTATCTGTATATGTCTTTTATTTGCATCCTTTTCTGTCCCCCAACACTGCAGTTAGTATGTATATACTAATTATGGCATCACTATTCTTGTTGTGATTATGTAAGATTCAGCATTGAAAAAGACCTAGGGTCGAAACATGTGGCGGCTGTGGCAATGACAATTAAAATTCAATTTCAGAGAACGGCTGGTCTGACCACCCGTTCTCTGCGGGTCCCGTTAAGGGACCTTGGAGCTAATAACGGGCCCGCAATTTGCGGGCCCATTGTTAGCGCCTTCCCCATTCCCATTGAGCCCTATCGGGGCTCAAATGGGAATGGGTAATGGTTTACTGAATGGGGACTTACCGGGTCCTCCAAGGTCGGAATGACCCGGTAGGTCCCAATTCAGTCAGACTGGACCCGGACCCGGGTTTGGAGGCAGCCATGTAGCTAATAGCACCATGGCTACCTCCAAACTCGGAATGACCCCTTATGTCCGAGTGTGTGTGTGTTTGTGTGTGTATATTATGTAAGCTACGTGTGTGTATATATCATGTAATGTGTGTGAATGAGTGCATGATGTTTGGATGGTTGGGTGTGCTTGAGTGGGTGAATGAAGAATGAGTGCATGTGTAAATGAGCAAGTGGTGTATGAATGTGTGTGCTTGTGTTACATACCTGGATTACTTACCAGTAATCCTTATTTCTCCTAGTCCCACTCTTCCCCATCCCAGTACTTGCCCATAAAACACCTTGCCTCATACATAAGTACTGGGATGAGGAAGAGGGACATTGGGGTAAGACTGGGCAGAGGAGTTGATTTTGAGGTTTGGAGGAGGAGAGTGGGAGGGAGAGGGGACTTTTGGGGAAGGGTGGGCCAGGAGAGGGGTGTGAGCTAATACATAAAGGTCATCAATGATAAAGCAGGCATGGTATGTATCAGACTAGACTGGCATTTTGGTACAGCCACGCTAGTCATTTCTTACTGTGGCATGATATTTTTACCGGGCATCTATAATAAAGTAAGCATGATACGTATTATTACCTGTCTAGTCTGGCATTTGGGTGCAGCCAGTATGGTCTTGTCTTACTGTGTCATGGCATATTTCTTGGGCATATATATGAAGTAAGCATCATAAGTGTTTTTACATGGCTAGATTAGCATTTTGGTGCAGCTAGTCTAGCAATTTCTTACTGAGGCTTGACATCTTGTACTGGGCATCTATGGTAAAGCAATCATGTTAAGGATAATTACCTGGCTAGACCAGCTTTTGGGTGCAGCCAGCCTTTCCTTACTGTGACATTGTATATTTTTCTGAGCATCTATGATAAAGTAAGCATGACAAGTGTTATTACGTGGTTAGTTTGGCATTTTTGTGCAACACATCTAGGTATGTCTTACTGTGGCATGGACTGTTTTACTGTGCATTATCAACTGTATAGCAAACATGATAAGTGTTATTATGTGTCTAGCCTACATTGTGCAGTCAGTTTTCACATGTTTTATTATTGTGGCATTGCATTTTTAATAGCAAAGTGGTAAGATAGCTCAGCGGGTTGAGCGCTTGCTGCTGTGATCTGTGTGTGATCTGCAGGTTGCAGGTTCGAATCACCGGCAAGGCCAATGCAACCTTTCATTTTTCCAAGGTTGACAAATGATTACCAACTTCAGTTACAATGATAATTGTATTTAAATATGTGCTATGCATAGTGCTTTGGCGAAAGCACTACATAAGTAACATATCATTATCATGAATCAAAGCATTAATGCTCCTATGCATAATATTGAAGCAGCGTTGGACTGGGGCATAACATTGGCCCAGACACCTAACAAAAGTGGCCCACAGTTGCAAATAGCAATTCATTCCTTTTCTCACAGACTATTTGAGTGGTACCCAAGGGATAATTTTTTGGTCAAATATGGGGACAATTCTGCATTTTTGAAGGATATGTGTTCAGTAACAAAGTTCAAAACTACTAGCTGCATAGTGAAGTAACTAATAGAAGTGACCACTTTTGCCCAAAACTGGTCAATTCTGACCAAATAAATCAGCGCACACTAGCTTGTTAAGTATGTAATTTGGGCATTGCCCTATTGCCCAATGGGCCAGTCCGAGCATCCATGGAAGTAACTGGCCATACGATGCAGAAGTGGCATATCTATGGCAGTGACTCAGCCTATGTTGATTCTATTGACTCTAATCCTATCATACTACAACCCCATCAAAATGTGGCTTTTTACGCCTGCAAGCTACTTCTAGTGATGTCACCAGGGTTAAAGAGGAATTGATGTCATCCAGGTCAAAGGTCATGAAAGAGCATTTCCTATGATGTCATCAGGTGTGTGATGTCACTTCCGCCACCGCGGTATTTTTTTTAATCGACGTTCCTGACCATGTTTAGCAAAGGTCTGCAGAACACAACATATCACTATGATTTTACATACAACTAGCGGCGCAGTGGTCAAGGGAGCAGAACCGTGACTTAAGTAATCTGAATGTGCACTCCATATTCCCCCGAGTGATAATGTGTGCTGCGTTGTAGCGGACCCCCGCTTGTTTTCCTGGATTCTGGATGGGTGGAATAAGGAATGTTGATAGTGGGTAGGCACTGTCCCTTACAGATGGGTAAATGCTACACATGGTTTACTAAGTGTCATGTATGTTTATCATGAGGTTGCTTGTGTGTCCTGTTGGATGTGTGTGATGGGTGATACTCACTGTGAGAGAAGGGCCTCAACGACCGGTGGGGGGTGTCTGTACTTCCGCTCCCTATATGGTGGAGGAGAGGCACATGAGACCCCAGCCAAGATTCTCTATTACGGTAGCAATGGTCGAGCAATCAAGGCCTAGCTTCTCAGGAGGTGATGCAGGCTGGTTCTTAAGTACAGTGTAGTCCCCAAGCCCCCACAAAGGAATATCCACACTCTGTATTGGTTAGAACACAGTCTTTATATAATCAATATTCAAGGTTATGTACACTTATCATAATAACTCATTTTGTACTCCGGAAAAATCAACAATGGCAAATATATACAATTCTAAAGTGGTACCACCCTTTGTATTAGATCTCACTAAAGTGCATGAACAATACTGTACAATGTCACACAGACCAATAGAGTGAAACCAGCAATAGAGAGAGGAGAGAAAATAAGATGATTGAGCAATAGGCAGAATACTGGCCCCTACCACTAGGCACAGTTCTGTGTGGAAATCCCCCCACCTGGGCAACCTGTAAAACAAGATATAGCGCACGCCCAGTCCATATATTGCTCTGCAAGTCTTATTCTCTCCTATAATGTTTTTACCCCCCCAATGTACCTGGTGGAGTCGAGCTCCTTGAAGAGGCGTCGACAAACATCGAGGAACTCACTGTTCGGCGACAGGGAATCGACGGCCCTTCTTGAATGCCTTCCCTTTCAAGCGGGAGGCACGGGGCGTCGAACGTCCGTCGGCAAACGAGGTAGAACGATGTCGGTGAGGCGGCAGCTTCGTCCGAGCGGTGCTCGTCGGCGTCGGAGCGTCGGCGTCCTGCAAGGCAGAGGCGTGCGGGGCACCTCGGTGACAATAGTTCTGGACCGCAAAGATTGTAGAGACGGAGGCCCAGCAAGGGCGTCGAGTCGGTCGAGTCTTTGGGGTCTTCGGGTGGCGGGAAACCCACCGGCAGGTTTCTCCTCGGCGCGTTGGTCGTCCTCGACTTTCTCCGGCAGGATAAAGCGGTCGACGGTGCGGACGAGGGAGTCCTTCAATTCGATATTCTTAGGCAAGGAGCGGACGGCTCCGGTCGTCGGCGGCACGGCGTCGAGTGGTTCCCACGGCTGGGCAACACAACTTCGACGGGCCTCCAGCGGTTACACAAACCTGCGAACCCTGGTCGACGGCGATGGACTTCGACGGCGGCGATGTCCGGGTGCTTCACTTCGATCTCCTTGGCGGTCCCGTCTCGGGTCGGCAGCCTTTCGAGGGTCTGTCTTCCAGGGCGCTTCGGCGAAGATGGAGCGGTGCTCGATGGTCCCTCGGAGCACGGGAAGAGGGCGCCTTACCAGGTCCTCTCTCGGGTCAGTCTTCGACGATTTCGGCAGCCTTCGGATCGGTCGAAGCAAATTCAACAGCAAGTCTTCTTCTTCCAGCTGGACGTCGAGGATCAGCAGTTCCAGTTACTCTTAGAGTGAAGACTCAGCTTCTGAACGCTTCTGAACACTTTTCCAGTGGTGAGAGGTCCCCAGATATACTATCCTGTCTCTCATCCACACTGCTGGCACACACTCAGCAGCCAATCATACAGCAGGGCATTCATGCAGTCAGTCAGCCAATCAGGCACACAGTGCATTCAGGCCACACTCCTCCCTTCCAGACACTCACAACAAGAAATGTGGATTGGGACAAGTACCCAGCCATTCAACACTACACACTGCATTCAGGCCAGTTTCGGGCAGGGCTGTCTCAGTCTTTGTCTCTCATGCCAGAAACCAGACAACCACAACAAGAAGTGTATATTGGTCACACACTCCATTCACCCAGGTCCCACCCACAGGAGGTACCCACAACATACAGACACTGGGAAGGCTCCAGTCAGTCTAGCTGGGCCTTCACAACAATACCATATATGGAACTTCCACCCAACAGCCAGTCAGGGGGAAGGGACAGAGACAGGGCTTCCCAGGACTTTGGGAAAACAAGTTAACAGGCAATAGAAAGCAAGAGGCCACAGGGGCCATCTTGTTTCCTATCAGGAATCAACAGATCCCAATGGCAGGGCCTGGGTATCCCAAAATGGAGGACACCCGGAGCACCTGTCAATTTCAGCACGGAGCTGCCACCAGCCCATACCCTGCTCTGGGGCCACCCACAGGTGCCCAAAAACATACACTAGGGGCACAGGGTTGTACCCCTACCCATGGGTGCCATAAGGGTATCCCATGGGTCTGTTCACCAAACCAAAAGAGAGAGCTGCACTGCCAGGAGTCCCACATGGACTCCGGGGCAGAAAACATGACACAACACACGGTAAAAAGCAGTAAAAGGACAAGGATTCAGAGGCCCTGTCCCTCAGATGCATTTCCAGCATCACAGTCGCCCCCCCCAGACTGAGGTGGAGGGTGTCTAATCTCCCACGGGATAGACACCCTCATCCAGACGGTCAACATACCTTCTGGAAAGGCCATCTGCATTATCGTGACTCTTCCCTGGTCTGTGCTCTATGGTGAAGTCTAGCCCTTGCAGGCTAATGGACCACCTGAGCAATTTCGGATTCTCACCCTTCATCTGCATAAGCCACTTCAGGGGCTTATGATCTGTTTGGACCTTGAAGGTAGACCCCGTAAGGTAGGGCCTAAAACGCCTAAGGCTCCAAACTATGCTAAAACACTCCTTTTCAACAGTAGCCCACCTAAGTTCTCTACCCTTGAGTTGTCTACTGATGAATATGATTGGGTGTTCTCTCCCTTTGTCATCTAACTGGGACAAGACAGCTCCAATTCCGGTGTCGCAGGCATCCGTCTGGACGATAAAGGGTCGGCTGTAGTCAGGCGCACACAACACAGGTGCCCTGCACAGACTTTCTTTCAAGCCATCAAAGGCCCTCTGACAGTCTTTGGTCCAATTAACCTTCCTAGGCTGCTTGGGTGACGTTAGAGCTGTCAGAGGTGCAGCTATGGTCCCATAGTCTGCCATGAAATTGCGATAGTACCCAGTCAGGCCCAAAAAGGCCCTCACCTGGGTTTGAGTAGTGGGAGTCTCCCAGTTCTGTACATCCTGTACTTTACTGGAGAGAGGTTGGATTTGACCCCCTCCTACCTCATGACCAAGATAGGTAACTTTCCCCTGAGCTATCTGGCACTTGGTGGCCTTGATAGTGAGGTTAGCCCTTTTCAAGGCCTGCAACACCTGATGCAGATGTGTCAAATGCTCTTCCCAGGTGGAACTGTAGACGGCAATGTCGTCTAAGTAAGCCACACAAAAGGCTTCCAGCCCACTGAGCGCATGGTTGACCAATCTCTGGAAGGTGGCAGGGGCATTCTTCAACCCAAAAGGCATGACCCTAAACTGGTAGAGTCCCTCAGGTGTTGAGAAGGCCGTCTTTTCCTTGGCATGGTCCGTCAGAGCTATTTGCCAATAGCCTGAGGTAAGGTCAAAGGTGCTCACAAACTTGGCAGCACCTATGGTGTCCACGAGCTCATCAGCCCTGGGAAATGGGTGCGCGTCAGTTTTGGTGACGGCATTGACTCCTCGGTAGTCCACACAGAACCTCCAATCCTTGGTACCTGCCTGGGAACTTGCCTTGGGGACAAGGACCACTGGACTGGACCAGGGACTGGTTGAGGGTTCAATAACACCCAGATCCAACATCTTGGCGACCTCAGCCTGGATGTGGTTCTTGACGGTATCTGACATACGGTAGCACCTGCTTTTGACAGGCACACTGTCACCAGTGTCAATTTCATGCTTACACCACGGTGTAAGGCCTGGCTTCAGTGAAAACAGAGAGGCATACTGGTGGAGCAAAGCCCTACAGGCCCTCTGTTGCTCTGTTGTCAAATCTGGCGAGAGATGTACTCCCTCCACTGAGCCATCCTGAGGGTTGCTATGCAGCAAATCAGGAAGGGGCTCACTCTCATCCTCTTCTTGCCCGGAAGCTAGCAAGAGACATGAGACTTCGGCTCGTCGGTGGAAAGGCTTCAGCCTGTTGACATGGAATATCTGAGGGGCTACCCCAGAGGCTCCCATGTCAACCAGATAATTGACTTCGCCCATCTTGGAGATGATCCTGAAGGGTCCAGTCCACTTGTCTGCCAAAGCTCTAGGCTTGGTAGGCTCCATCACAAGGATTTCCTGTCCCGGAGTCCAATCCACTTGCGAGGCTTTAAGGTCATGCCAGTACTTATTCAATTCCTGGCTGGCCTTGAGATTTGCTGTTGCCTGACCCATCATCTGTGTCATCCTCCGTCTGAGGCCTAACACATAGTCCCCCACTTGCTTGGCGGGACCCGGAGGGGTGGCTTCCAAGCCTTCCCTGATCAAGGCGAGGGGCCCCCTCACGGGATGTCTAAAGAGTAACTCAAAGGGGCTGAAACCAACACCCTCTTGAGGTACCTCCCTGTAAGCAAACAGCAGGCATGGCAGGAGGAGATCCCATTTCCTCCTTAGGGGTTCTTCCAAAGCCCCCAGCATGCCCTTGAGAGTTTTATTAAACCTCTCAACCAGACCATTGGTCTGGGGGTGGTAAGAGGTGGAGAACTTGTAGGTTACCCCGCACTCTTTCCACATGGTTTTCATGTAACTAGACATGAAGTTGGATCCTCTGTCAGAGACAACCTCCTTGGGGAATCCAACACGGGTGAAAATGCCCAGGAGAGCCCTGGCAACCACCTTGGCAGTAACCGTCCGAAGGGGTATCGCCTCAGGGTACCTGGTGGCATGATCTACCAAGACCAGGATGAACCGATGTCCACCTGACGTGGGAGGGTCAAGGGGACCGACGATGTCGATGCCCACCCTCTCAAATGGTGTGCCAACCACTGGCAATGGCTGCAGTGGGGCAATGACACTGCCTCCAGTCTTGCCAGACAACTGACAAGTTGGGCAGGTCCTGCAGTGGGACTCCACCTCTACTCCCATCCGTGGCCAGTAGAAATGGGCAGAGAGCCTCTGCTTAGTCTTCTTGGTCCCAAGATGACCAGCCAAGGGCACCTCATGCGCCAACTGCAGTAGGAAGGGCCTGTAAACCTGGGGTACCACCAACCTCTTGCGGGCACCAGGTTCAGGCTTAGTGGGCTCACCAACAAGGAGCTCACCCTCCCAATAAATCCGGAAGGTCCTAGGCACTTCTCCTTGTGCCTGGGCCAGGGCCTGTTTCCTAAGTCCCTCGAGAGAGTGGCACTCTCTCTGTCCCTTACAGAAGTCCGCCCGGGAGGGTCCCCCTTCAGCTAACAAGCATTGAAGGTCAGGATGATCCTCCGGGTTGAGAACCTCTCCCACAGGAGAGTCTTCTGTCTCTTCTCCCACAGGAGTTGAGTTGGGGTTTTCCACGGGACCCAGCCCGTCCGGAGCATGGATCCCAATGGGTGCTGTCGGAACAGCAGGAAGAGAAGATGCTCCCTCCACAGAGGTGGCCTTCTTGGTCTTCCTTCTTCTTGCCTTAGGCCTCGCCTTTGGCTCGGGTACCTGACCCACAGCCAGACCCGGTGTCACCTGTGACCTAGTGACTGCAGCAGCAGTCATGGGAAGACCATCCGAGATCAATCCCAACTCTACTAGATCATTTCCTAACAGAATGTTAGCAGGGACATTGTCCTGAACCAGGACAGGAAGCTTTGCCGTCTTGTCTCCAATCATGAGTGTGACTAAGGCTACAGGTGATAATTTGGGAGGCTCACCAGCTAACCTGGTGGTTTGCAGAGGAGCACCTTCATAGTCCTCTGGCTTGAGCAGGGTCCTGTCCACCACTGTTATGCTTGCCCCAGTGTCTCTCAAACCAGTAGAAGGCTGGCCATTCAAGAGGACACTTCTCAAAAACCTACGGGTGTTCTGTGTGTGGGATAGTCGCCAGTACTTCTGCATACTGGTCCCAGGCCCCAAGGGACACTAAGGAAATCTCCACCGGAGCACCAAATGTGATCCCGGCAGAGGAGGGGAGGACAGTGGCCTCCACCTCAGACACGGGGTAAGGGTAGGTCAGGCTGACAGCCTGTACTCCAAGTGCCTTACCTTTACACTTGGGGTCACCCCTTTTGTGATCCAGAGCCCCGCAGTCCCAACAAGCGCCAGGAGTGCGGGGTACGGTACTGGAACCACTGGGAGCCTGCTTTGCAGCAGGTGGACCACTACTCTTATTCCCACCCCCAGATGACTTATCCCCACTAGATATTTGGGTCTTAGGAGAGGAAGGTTTTGGTTTACCCGACTGTGACTGCTTGGGGGACTCCTCAGCTTTCTGAGAGGCCCCCTTCTCTTTGTCCTTGCCCTTCCCACTGGGGTCCTTAGGGGACACCCGGTGGGAGACCCACTTGTCAGCCAACCTAGCCAGCTTAAAGGGGTCCAAAATGTTCTGGTCAGCCACATACTGACGCAGCTCTGGTGAACAGGCTTCAGAGAAATGCTCAAAAAACAAGAGGTGGGACAATTCAACAAAAGTCTTAACCTTGTATCCATCGATCCACCCCATCATGTTCATGTGCGCAGCACTCACCCAGTCAACCCAAGACACATTCTCTCTTTTCTTAAAATCCCTGAACCTTCTAAGGTATTGGGTAGGTGTCTTGCCGAACTTGGCAATCAAAGCAGACTTCATACACTCGTACTGACCCCTTTCTTCCACACTCAGCTTCAGAATACAGTCATACCCGGTTTGAGGCACTCTGCTTAACAAACACTTCGCCCAATCTCTTTTATCAACATCATGAATCGCACAAGCCATTTCAAACGCTTCGATCCATTGGAGGATATCCGAACCCTCGACAAATACACCAACCAAATCTTTCATAAACTTGGTGGCTGGGGACCTGACACTCTCACTGGTTCTAGCTGAAGTCTCCACTCTAGCTTTCTCTAGCTGGATTCTCTGACATTCAGTGTCCTGGCTCTTGAGTTCAAGGTCCTTATTTCTGAGTTCAAGATCCCTATTCTTGAGCTCCACTTGTTGAGCCAACTCCTCTTTCTTAAGCTCAGCATCTATTTCCAACTTGCGGTATTCAAAGGCCAATTTCATCCTTAATAACTCAAGCTCCAAGGAATTGCTGGAGTTTGGAACAGAGGCAGCAGGAATGGCGGCATTCCCAGAAACATATTCAGCAGAAACCCCAGGGGCAGAGTCCTCATTGGTTGCAATCCCCCTCTCATCAAGAGTTTCACTATCAGTCTGGTAGTCCACCAGGGCATCTATAAGCTCAGCCCTAGACTTATCCACAAAGTCTAACTCCCTGGCTTCACAAGCACTCTGGAGAGCCTCCAAGCTCATCCAAGTTAATTTGCCATTTGCAATAGACTCCATTATTTGTAATGCAGTTATCTTGTACACAACTAAACCTTAATTCAATAAAGGGCAAATATCCTTTGTAAGTGGCACGGTTATACACTGATTCTTAAAACCATAAGCATCCCACCGCTTGCCACCAGTGTGAGAGAAGGGCCTCAACGACCGGTGGGGGGTGTCTGTACTTCCGCTCCCTATATGGTGGAGGAGAGGCACAGGAGACCCCAGCCAAGATTCTCTATTACGGTAGCAATGGTCGAGCAATCAAGACCTAGCTTCTCAGGAGGTGATGCAGGCTGGTTCTTAAGTACAGTGTAGTCCCCAAGCCCCCACAAAGGAATATCCACACTCTGTATTGGTTAGAACACAGTCTTTATATAATCAATATTCAAGGTTATGTACACTTATCATAATAACTCATTTTGTACTCCGGAAAAATCAACAATGGCAAATATATACAATTCTAAAGTGGAACCACCCTTTGTATTAGATCTCATTAAAGTGCATGAACAATACTGTACAATGTCACACAGACCAATAGAGTGAAACCAGCAATAGAGAGAGGAGAGAAAATAAGATGATTGTGCAATAGGCAGAATACTGGCCCCTACCACTAGGCACAGTTCTGTGTGGAAATCCCCCCACCTGGGCAACCTGTAAAACAAGATATAGCGCACGCTCAGTCCATATATTGCTCTGCAAGTCTTATTCTCTCCTATAATGTTTTACCCCCCCAATGTACCTGGTGGAGTCGAGCTCCTTGAAGAGGCGTCGACAAACGTCGAGGAACTCGCTGTTCGGCGACGGTGAATCGACGGCCCTTCTTGAATGCCTTCCCTTTCAAGCGGGAGGCACGGGGCGTCGAACGTCCGTCGGCAAACGAGGTAGAACGATGTCGGTGAGGCGGCAGCTTCGTCCGAGCGGTGCTCGTCGGCGTCGGAGCATCGGCGTCCTGCAAGGCAGAGGCGTGCGGGGCACCTCGGTGACAATAGTTCTGGACCGCAAAGATTGTAGAGACGGAGGCCCAGCAAGGGCGTCGAGTCGGTCGAGTCTTTGGGGTCTTCGGGTGGCGGGAAACCCACCGGCAGGTTTCTCCTCGGTGCGTTGGTCGTCCTCGACTTTCTCCGGCAGGATAAAGCGGTCGACGGTGCGGACGAGGGAGTCCTTCAATTCGATGTTCTTAGGCAAGGAGCGGACGGCTCCGGTCGTCGGCGGCACGGCGTCGAGTGGTTCCCACGGCTGGGCAACACAACTTCGACGGGCCTCCAGCGGTTACACAAACCTGCGAACCCTGGTCGACGGCGATGGACTTCGACGGCGGCGATGTCCGGGTGCTTCGCTTCGATCTCCTCGGCGGTCCCGTCTCGGGTCGGCAGCCTTTCGAGGGTCTGTCTTCCAGGGCGCTTCGGCGAAGATGGAGCGGTGCTCGATGGTCCCTCGGAGCACGGGAAGAGGGCGCCTTACCAGGTCCTCTCTCGGGTCAGTCTTCGACGATTTCGGCAGCCTTCGGATCGGTCGAAGCAAATTCAACAGCAAGTCTTCTTCTTCCAGCTGGACGTCGAGGATCAGCAGTTCCAGTTACTCTTAGAGTGAAGACTCAGCTTCTGAACGCTTCTGAACACTTTTCCAGTGGTGAGAGGTCCCCAGATATACTATCCTGTCTCTCATCCACACTGCTGGCACACACTCAGCAGCCAATCATACAGCAGGGCATTCATGCAGTCAGTCAGCCAATCAGGCACACAGTGCATTCAGGCCACACTCCTCCCTTCCAGACACTCACAACAAGAAATGTGGATTGGGACAAGTACCCAGCCATTCAACACTACACACTGCATTCAGGCCAGTTTCGGGCAGGGCTGTCTCAGTCTTTGTCTCTCATGCCAGAAACCAGACAACCACAACAAGAAGTGTATATTGGTCACACACTCCATTCACCCAGGTCCCACCCACAGGAGGTACCCACAACATACAGACACTGGGAAGGCTCCAGTCAGTCTAGCTGGGCCTTCACAACAATACCATATATGGAACTTCCACCCAACAGCCAGTCAGGGGGAAGGGACAGAGACAGGGCTTCCCAGGACTTTGGGAAAACAAGTTAACAGGCAATAGAAAGCAAGAGGCCACAGGGGCCATCTTGTTTCCTATCAGGAATCAACAGATCCCAATGGCAGGGCCTGGGTATCCCAAAATGGAGGACACCCGGAGCACCTGTCAATTTCAGCACGGAGCTGCCACCAGCCCATACCCTGCTCTGGGGCCACCCACAGGTGCCCAAAAACATACACTAGGGGCACAGGGTTGTACCACTACCCATGGGTGCCATAAGGGTATCCCATGGGTCTGTTCACCAAACCAAAAGAGAGAGCTGCACTGCCAGGAGTCCCACATGGACTCCGGGGCAGAAAACATGACAGAACACACGGTAAAAAGCAGTAAAAGGACAAGGATTCAGAGGCCCTGTCCCTCAGATGCATTTCCAGCATCACACTCACCAAGTATCCACATGTTGCCAAATGATCGAGTTGCCAGATCCTGATGGATAGCAAATGTCGTAGGATGTAGCTATCAGGCATACATTCTAAAAAATTGGCATTCACATGCATGATGTGACCATTTCCATGGCAAATGACCTGCACATTGATGGAATGCAAATGTTTCCTATTCCAGTAGATGTGCTTAGTATCTCTGGGTGGTTGCAATGCAACATGCATGCAGTCAGTGACACCAATGACACCATGGACTTGGGTGAATATTTCAACCGCATAGATGTCATGAGCCACACTTTGCGTTTAGTTTGTTGGAACCATTTTCAAAGCACTGCCTATTGATTTGGCAGGGAAATTGTGAACCTATATTTTTTGAGGTTCTCACATAGGGAAGCAAGCATGATGGTGAAGACTGCTTTAAAATATTGAATGAAAGGTCCACTTGAGGAGTCCTTAATGAGCAAGCACATTTTTGACAACAATAATATGTTTGCAATGCAATGTTTCGAACGATGTGATGCAGACTGAGCAGGATTGAGTTCATGTAATGATTAGGAATATTGCACAATGTTACAGAGATCCCCGGACAGTACACCACTGGCATATGTGCTAGATTGGAGATGTGTCCTGTTATCATGGATTGTAACTGATAGTGACTAAAGAATCCCCCTGGTGAATGTTCCAAACCATCAGGTACAGAAACATGTTGTAATATCAAACTGTATAAAGGAGACAATACACAGCGATTATTGTTGCTTTTTAATTTCCCAAAACCTTTTTCTATTGATGTTTTTTGGCAATTTTCTGTCACACTGTGTTACTGGATGTGGTAGTGGTTTTTTCATACATGGAATTCCATATGAGATATCTACAGGTGGTTGTACCGTAGTAGTTGTCATATATGTTTTGTCTAATAATTCCTTTTTACATTGACAATAATGTGTGGAAATGTCTCACAAATTATGGGTTTTCAAATAAAGATATCTACCTATATTAATAAAATTCCAAGTTTGTTTCTAGGTTTGTGGCTTGGTGAAGCGTTATTCCTTATACAATTCCTCAACGTTTCACCAATCTGCACCAAATTGTGCATAATTACCTGATAGGACCCTCTGGACATTACTAGCAATGTGATATTTGGACACCCCACCCTCTTCCCTGGATTTCAACACCTTCACACATGAGACGGTTGCCTGAAATCGGCGAAACTGTAACGCTTACCTGGTTCCTTGCTGGAGCATCAGGCCTTCTGATCAAAGCTGTGCGCTCCAAGCCACTCCTTCCCCACAGCAGCACAGTGTGATAAGAATAAACCATCTGTATTGTGCGGTAGGGAGTGGTTGGATGTTGGTACTGTGCGGTAGGGTGTGGGTGAATGTTGGTCCCCAGTGATGGATGGATAGGCCGAGGTTTGGGATCTAGGAGCAAGACAATGGGAAAATCACTATTTGCTCACATATCCCCCCTCATCTATAGCCACTAATTTTACTGACTAGAGGGAAGGCTGGCTTACCTCTTGATTGTTAGTGTGCACCTACGTGTGCAAGGAAAGGCACCTGGTCCAGTTCCGTCACTGGTGGTTTGCAGACTAGTCCAACTGTGACTCAAAAGGGGCTGGGGCAAGGCACCCTCTCAGTCTTTGCAATGCTTGTATGTCTTGTATTGCTGCACACCGCGGTGCGTAGTGCATGGCAGCGTGGGCAAAGCCCTTCCTAATGTCTCTTTCTTGTTTTCTCTAGCAGTACCTTGATTCAGCAGTCCGATGCTGAATGAGGCGGGCAAGTGAAGAGCAACAGAAGAACGGAGCAGCTGAGCGGAAGTAAAGATGTGCAGAGGACATGTCAGGCAAGCCACGAATGAAACGGGAGCTATTTGCGATGTGTTGGAAGTGAGCAATTCCTTTACTGTGCTTGCCTTTCTTGCAGGGATGTGCTGGATGATTGCAGGAAAGGTGCAAGATGGCAACGGGGCAAGGATCCGAGTTCCAGTGAGTACTGGAGCAGGCGGCACAGGTAAAACCGGAGGCGTTAAACTGCGGCAGATGACAGCAGAACCAATGAAAAGCAACGGGTGTGGCTCTCGGGGTGGTTTTAAAGGCCAGGCCACTCCCCGTGTGTCTAGGCTGCATAGCCTGCTGGAACAAAGGGGATGCCTGGGGTCCATGTTGTGTTTCAGGTTGTAGCAATCACAGGCGTCCATCTTGGTGGGGGCTGGATTCAAGTTTGCATGGTAAACTTCCACTGGCCATAAAGCGCTTATGATAGCCATCAACTAAGGTAGTTTAGCCTTCCCCCATGTCCCTACTCTTGTGACTGCTGCAAACTAGGGGTGTGTTCTTTGGGGTCATGGCAGCACACCCCCCTCAGACCCGCCCCAACGAGAGCAATGCCTGGTCCTATCATCCTGTCCTCCTGGATAGTTACAGTGGTAACGGTTCACTAGGCGTGGTGCATGTACATTGGAAGCCGGTTCCCAGGTCGTACCAACACACTATACCCTTTCCAGTCAACTAAGTAGTACATCCTCTTTCTTACTAGTTTAGAACCCAGGATAATCCTAACTTCATATACAGGTTCTTCCCCCTGTGTTGTCACCGGGGGAGGTTTCATCATGGAATCCCGGGTACTGGGCTGAAATGGTTTTAACACTGATACATGAAAAACTGGGTGTACCCGTAAGGCAGATGGCAGTTCTAGTTTGAATGCTACCGAATTGATTATGGATATGGTCGGATAAGGGCCAATGTATTTTGGGTGAAACCTCTTCTGACCATTCAACTGGATATTCTTAGTAGCCAACCAAACCTTGTCCCCTACGTGATATGTTTGGGCATCTCTTCTCCTTTGATCTGCAAAGCTTTTTGTGTTCTGAAGCGTAATGGTGGACTGTTTTAGGGTTTCCCGAAGGCTGGTGTGCAAGGAGGCAATAGCAGGCATTTCTAAGGGTGCAAGTGGATCGCAAGCGGAGGGGCGTGGGTGCCTGTCATGAAGAATGAAGAAGGGTGAGAAACCTGTGGAAGTATGGATGGCATTGTTATAAGCGTATTCCGCCACCCAGGGGAGGTAGACCCAACTCGTATCTGTTCGCGTGAACATGCAACGTAGATATTGTTCCAAGGTCTGGTTTGCGCTTTCAGTATGGCTGTCAGTTTTTGGCTAATGACCTGTTGACAAGCGGATCTCTATTTGGGCAATGGCACAGTAGTTCTTCCAGAATCGGGAGATTAATTGGCTTCCCCGATCGGATATTACAGCGGAGTGGAAACCATGTAGCTTAACAATATTTGCTAGAAGTACCTGAGCCATTGTCCCGGCATTGGGTAGTCCCTTTAGGGTGACAAAATGTGCCATTTTAGTCATAAAATCAACCACCACTAGGATAGTATTGTAGCTATTGCATGGGGGAAGGTCTGTAATAAAATAAAAAGATATAGTGTGCCAGGGAGCAAGTGGTATTGGCAACGGGTGGAGCGGACCTTGTGGCTTAGAACTCAGTGTTTTGTTTTGTGCACATATATCACAGGTCTTGAAGCATTGTGCACGTCCTTTTGCCTGGTGGGCCACCAATAGTCCTGCCGGATTTTAGCAAGGGTCTTTGTAACAGCAGGTTGACTAGCAGTCAGTGTATCATGATAATTGTGCAAGATCTTGGTTCGCATGATGGTACCAAGTAGGAACAGGCAGTTCTTGTACTATGGGAGTCCATTGTGCTCTGCTAGTTGAGGGTCCAGAGAGACCCAGCCCAGTAATTGATTGGGTTTCATTGTCTATCTGATTGCCTCTTGCAGGGAATCCAGGTCAGGCGGAGCCACGCTTGTGACTCCTAGTAGTTTGTATTCCAGAATGATGGCGACTGGTGCTCGGACAGCATAGAGATCATCCATTTCTGTATTGCAGCCTATACGAGAGAGGGCATCAGCTTTTCCAGTACATACCCCAGGTCGGAACATCACAGTTAAATCATATTCAGTAAAAAACAGAGCTCATGTTAGTTGTCGAGGGGACTGAGCCTTCACCGTTTGGCGGTATTGCAGATTGCAATGGTCCGTAAGCACTGTGAATGGTTGGGCTGCCCCGAGGAGGTAGTGTCGCCATTCCTTGAAGGCTACTTTGATAGTGAGTAGTTCTTTGTCTGTCACAGCATAATTCAGTTCGGCGGCTGCACATTTTTTAGACCAGAATGCTACTTGGTCTAGTTGGTTGGTGTCTGGAATGCACTGGGACAATACCACGCCTATTGTGATGCTGGAAGCATCAGTTTCTACTAGGTAAGAGAGTCATGGTTCCGGGTGCCGCAATACTGGGGAGTTGTGAACTGCTGTTTGAGCTGGTTAAAGGCCGGTTTGGCGTCGGTTGTCCAGACAAATGTCTTGTTTTTGCAGAGCAGCAAGATGATAGGATGTACTATATCAGAGAAGTTGGAAATAAAACACTGATAAAAATGTGCGAATACCAAGAAACTCTGGACTGCTTTAATGGAGGTGGGCGATGGCCATTGGAGAATCATTTCTACCTCACGGTTGTCCATGTGGACTCCTTGTGGTGTTAGAATGAAACCCAGGAATTCTACTTTGGTGACGTGGAAGGCACATTTCTCCAAGTTAGCATATAGTTTATGTTGGCATACTTTTTACAGAATTGCCTTCACGTGTTGTACATGGTCTTCTGAGGAGGCAGACTAGATCAGGATGTCGTCAATGTACACCATAGCACAAACATCCAGGAGTTCTCTCAGGACATCATTCATGAAACACTGGAATGCTGCTGGGGCGTTACATAAGCCAAACGGCATGACAGAGTACTCAAAGAGCCCAAACTTAGTGCGGAAGGCAGTCTTCCACTTGTCACCAGCTTTCACCCGCACCAGATGATAGGCTCCAGGACGTCTAGCTTGGTGTAGATGGTAGCGCTCTTCACTTGGTCTAGGAGCACTGGAATCAAAGGCAGCGGGTACCGATTTTTAATCGTGATCTTGTTGAGCACTCTGCAGTGATTACAGGTCTAGAGGTCTCCGTTCTTCTTTGGAACAAAGCAGAGGGGCAAGGCAGCTGGTGACTTGGAGGGTTGTATAAATCTGTTTGCTAAATACTGATCAAGATAACTATGGAGGTGTTGATTTTCTTTCTCCACCAGTGCATAGATACGACTGCAGGGTACCTGAGCGCTTGGAACCAAGACGATTTGGCAGTCGTAGGGTTGATGCGGGAGCAGGGTGTTGGCTTGCTCCTTTTGGATCACATCTTGGTAAGTCTCGCATTCAGATGGCAGCCTTCCCGTGATGCCTAGAACAGAGCCATGGCTTTTTGTTTGTGTTACAGCAGCTGGTGAATGAGTGATAGCGGGTGTAGCTTGAAAGCAGGTCTGTAGACAGTCGGCAGAGAATGCCAATGTTCGCATCCGCCAATCGATGATTGGGTTGTGGCACTCGAACCAGGGCATACCCAGGATGAGCTGGAACTGTGGTGCATTGATCAACTGAAATGCGATACATTCACGGTGCCCGTCGTGACAGAGTAGCACAACCTCCCTCGTACAATGTTTCACTGCTCCAGAGTACAATTGTGTCTCGTCAACAGAGAAAATGTTGTCTGTTGTTTCTTTCCACTGTAAGGGAATGCCAATCCGTTGGGCCATGGTGAAGTCCATGTAGTTCCCCACGGATCCACAATCCATGTATGCCTTAAGGGCATGCATCTTCTGTGGTTGTCGGGGCACAGGAGTATAATGGGTATTGTGAGATGTGAGACCATTGGTGCCTTCCCCTTACTCGACAATCTGACCTCTTTTCTTGCTGAGCAGTGTAGTTTTCCAAGGGATTGACTAGTGCCACCATGTCAATCGCCCCTATAGCTTTTCCAGGTGGTTTACTCGGGCAGTCTCTCTGTCCCACTTTGCCACAATAAAGACACAGCTGTTCTTGCTTCCGTCTCTACCTTTCTTCCTTGGTCAACGGTCCTCTGATGCCCCCTAATTGCATGGGTTCTAGGGGATGGTCCACCGGGCACGAACATTGTCCTTTGGTCGTATGTATAGGGGACATCCCTCCGAGCAGGACCGGTCTGCTCTTCTTTCTTGCAAACAATGATCTAGTTGCATTACTAAGTCACATTCGGAACAATGCTCAGGAGAGTTGACCACTTGTGCCAAGACATCTTTGAGTTCACTTCGCAGACGCAGGTAAAATAGTGTGGTTCTCTTCTCCTCTGGCCAATTGGTTTCAGCCACTAACCAATTGAAGGTGGTGATATATTCCAGAACGTTTGTGAACCTTGATGAAGAGACAACAGCTTGCCGTCTAGGGCCTGTCCTTGTGTTTTCTGAGCCAAAAATGTGTCTAATTCTCATTGGAATTCTGGGACATTGTGCAGAATAGGATCATCCCAGTTCACTAACGCGACTGACCAGTTTGCCACGTGCCCAACTAGATATGACAGCACAAAGGCAACTTTGGTTTGATCAGTCGGAAATGCCCCAGGTCTACAGAGGAAATGGAGTTGCCACTGGTTCATGAATAAAGCATACTTGTGTGAATCCCCCAAGAAGAGTTCAGACGGGGCTAGGAGCACTGAGACAGGAGTAGTTACTTGTATGTGTGCTGGCGGGGGTGCAGAGCTGTTGGATGGTCAGGGTAGGGGAACCTGACTAGCTTGTGCCCGAGTGAGCTATTTTGCTAATTCCTAAGTAGGTTCCCGGTTCACTATCAACTCCTTTCTCTTGGCATTGGTCTCAGAGCGGGTAGCATGAACCTCTGCCCGGAGCTCCCCTAATGTAGCAGCAAACTGGTCTACCTCAGCGCCATGACGCTCAGGCAGGGTTTATGCATGTGAGCTTTGTGTTCTGTAATGCCTACCTGGTGCCCTGCGGGAGCATCTGGGCTTCTGATGACGGGTGTGTGCTCCAAGCCACTCCTTCCCCACAGCAACACAGTGTGGTAAGGATAAACCCTGTGTACTGTGCATTAGGGAGCGGTTGGATGTTGGTACTGTTTGGTATGCTGTGGTTGGATGTTGGTCCCCAGTGATGGATGGATAGGCCGAGGTGTAGGATCTAGGAGCAAGACAATGGAACAATAACTATTTGCTCACCTCCCCGCTAACCCACTCTATACCTACTGGTTTTACTGACTAGCGGGAAGGCTAGCTTGCCTCTTGATTGTTGATGTGCACCCACATGTGCAAGGATTCCTTACTGTGCTTTCCTTTCTTGATGGAATGCAACGGATGATTGCAGGACTGGGGCAAGATGTCCAGGGGGAAAGGATCAGAGTTCTGGTGAGTAATGGAGCAGGCAGCGCAGGGAAAACAGGAGTGGTAAGCAGTTAGCTGCTGTGGATGACAGCCGAACCAATGCAAAGCACCGGGTGTGGCTCTGGCCGTGGTTTTATAAGCCCCGGCCACTCACTGTGTGTCTAGACCACAAATCCTACTGGAGCAATGGGAGTGCCTGGGGGCCATGATGAGTTTTGGGTTGTATTCATCCCTGTTGGCCATCTTAATGGGGGTTGGATTCAAGTTTACAAGGTGCACTTCCACTGGCCGTAAAGAGCTTACGCCAGCCAGCAACTAAGGTAGTACAGCCTTCACCAATGTCCCTCCGCTTGTGATTGCTGCAACCTAGGGCTGTGTTCTGTTCATGACAGAAACATATATGTGATCGTAGAAGGACCGGTCCTGACACAAGGAACAAAACTTTAGGTCTAGGCCTTAGGATCAGATTCAGGACATGTTTCCAGACACAGGGCCTCATCACGACTTTGGCGGTAACCCTTAAATATGGCGGTAGCGCTGTTACCGCCAGATTTAAGGGTCCGCCAAATCAGGACTTCAGCAGATTTCGCCCCAGCTGTTAGCTGGGGGGAAATCCGCTGAAAATTCGCCCTCATACCGCTGGCAGGAAATCCGCCGGCGGTATTAGCGTGAAATTTCCCCATTGAGCCCAAACTCGTGATCCGGTGCTATTAGCGCCGGGGAGTTCGGCAGTAGGGCTAATACCGCCGGTGGTAATACCGTCAGCGTTACCGCCCAAGTCGTGATGAGTTCCACAGTTACTGAGTACAACTCAATCGATATGGTGGTGTGTTAGGCAGAAACCTGTGCAGTTCCCTTAGGGACCACTGCAAAAGATTTAAGACTACAGGTGTTGGCAGTAAACCCACTTGGTAGCAGTCTGTACCACCCAGATTTACCTGGTAGCTGTGGCTGAGCAGTCAGACTTCCCTCAAGAAGAGTTAGGCAGTATGCAAAGTATGCTCAATAGGCACTCAGATACAATAATACAAGCAAACACTGACCAGAGCTTTGGTATTAAAGTATATAATTATTTATTTAAAAACACACAGTTGAAACACTCCAGCACTCTTATTGTAAAATATTCTAAGCACAGTTACTATTATGATATATACACCCCTTTTTCCCTATTAGAAAATCACAGTAAAGCACCACTTATTTTCATACAGAGGTGAGCGCTTAACTAGATTGCACTCTAATAAGTTTGTGAAAAAGGGAGGGAAAAAGACAGAATAAGAAGAGGTACACCACTCTATGATTGCAGAACACTGTTAGCAAGGCAGAGAGCAAAAAGTCACTGGTGAGCCAAAGTCCAAAGGCTGGGCCCACTCTTAGAGAGAGCAGAGCACAAATGCGCCCAAGATCACACAGTTACACTAGGCTTAGAAAGTCTTGCAGAGGGTTCAGAAAAGCATTTAGAGAGGCTTAGAAAAGTTTAGCCAAGGTGTCCCAGGCTAACCCAGGTTCGAAAGCCGGGGCTAAATCTACCCCGTACAGTCGGTAGCAAGGGAAGCCAGGCGGGACACGGTACCTTAAGTGGGAAGGATCCTCCAGCGGTGGCAGTTGTTCCTGGTAGTGGGTGCAAGTTGCGTCGTCGTCCAGGGGAAAAGAAGATCTCGACTTGGAGGAAAGATGAAGGCCGTTGCACTACCAGGGCAGAAACCAGCCGCGAAGTTTTCCGGTTAAAAGGTGGTACCTTGGTTTCGCGGTCGTGTTAAAACGTGGTATCCCGGTTGCCGGGGTGCTTGGCACGGGCAAGGCGGCCACGAGATACGTCGGGAAAGCGAAAAGACGGTGAAACTGGTTATCCCCACCAGTCAAAGGAAGAAGACTCTCCGGCGGGAGATCTCCTCTGTCGTTGGGAAAAGTGGTGAGGCAGTCCAGCAGGACTCCACCGGTGGTGGTGTCGTGGCAGGTCGGCTCAGCTTCTCCCTCATCGGATTCTTAGGTCCTGTGGCGACTTCTGAAGTTCCAGTCCCCAAAGCCCTGCTTTTATGCAACAAACCCCCATTCACTCAGCCTAGCTGTCACTCAAACATGCTAAGTGGTGAGCCGGCCGGCTCACCACTTGGGCCAATCAGGACGGAGTGCGACTTGAGTTGCCTAGGCAACTCAGTCCAGGGTGCCTAAATTCCCCTCCACCCCTCCTAAGTACCCCAGACACAGTGGCACCACTTTGGAGGGCTTCTGTGGAGAAGCCCGCCAAAAAGTGGAACAAAGGTCTCGACTTGGGTTGGAGTCACAGAAGAGAACACAAACGCCATTTTAGAATCGGTTTTGGCAAAAAATACCAACCGGAGAATTAATATTAATTAAATAAACCGGCGGTATGTTCGAGGCTACTGTAAATAATTAAATAAAGATAGTAGCCTAAAACAATGGGAAATCCCATAGGAAAATATTCGCGGTTGAATATAAAAAGTAGTATGCACTGCCACCAGCCAAAACTCGATCAGGGGGGACGGAGACGTGCCCCCTCGACTAACAGACCCCGGGGCAATATCCACAATATGATGGTTTGTACTGGTTCTGTTCAGAATTTAAGACTAGTAAAGTCAATGGTGACTTTACATGCCCTGGGAGACAGTAGTCAGTCCCAGGGTATGGAGTCTATACTGGGGGGTCACCATGACACCCCTGTGTCACTGCACTGAGGGTGCTGTGTAACACACATCACAAAAACACATGAAGCCCTATGGAGTAAAAGACCCCATACCCCATTAAACACATCTAGATTCAAAGAAACACACTCAAATCATGCCCAAGAGTGAGGGTAAAAGAGTCTCACTCTTGGCAGGAGAAAAAAAAAATAAACCCCAAAAATCCAGCAAAGCTGCTGGGGGACTCACTAGGTTAGGAAATTCAGCCTAAACAGAGAATTCTCCCTAACATGGTGAATGCCAACCAAACAGGTAAACTATCCAACATAATTCCTCAACTCACAATTGATGTGTTTTCAAATAAAGATATCTATCTATCTATATTAATAAAAGTCAACATTTGTTTGTGGGTTTGTGGCTTGGCGAAGCATTGTTCCTTATACAATTCCACACCATTTCACCAATCTGCTCCAAATTCTGCATAGTTGCTTGTTAGGACCCTCTGGGCATTACTGGCTACATGACATTTGGACACCCCACTCCTTTCCCCGGATTTCAGCACCTTCACACATGAGACAGTTGCCTGAAATCTGTAGAACATCAATGTGGTCGTAGAAGGGCAGATCTCGACATGAGGAACAAAACTCGAGGACCCTCTGGAACCTCGAAAACTAAGTTTCAAGGCCCTATGATGCTCAGTTTCAGAGATATTTGCATTGCAATACAGTGCAACAAACTGCACTACTCCAGAGTGAGGCGACACTTCGGGAGAGAGAACAGAAGTCCCAGTATGCAGCAGCACCCCAACGTCTACTCCGGGGTATGTCAGCCAGCCCATGCACCCATTCTCAGTGCAGTTTACTTCAGAGTGCGAAGAACATGAAGTGATAAGCGAATCCAAACAGCGATTTACAGGATCACTGATTTTCAACGAGTGATGAGAGTGCTGTCATGTCTGTCTACAGAATCCGTTCAGAGAACGGGTACTTTTTGCTTGTATATATATACAAGTGAAATGTGTGGATATCTGTGTGTATGTCTTTTCGAAATGTTCAGCATACTTCCCAACATGCTAAAAATCTGAAATTTAACATTTGGGTAGGTTCCATGGTGTAGACAATGCAAAAGTATAAAATACACATTTTTCAATTTTTGTTCAAATTTTTTTTAAGCCCTCTGCAATGCTTGGATATATATGTGTACCCATTTGAAATGTTCGGCATACTTCCCAACGTGCTGCAAACCTAAAATGTGGCATGTTGCTAGGTTCCATGCTTTAGACAATGTAAAATGTATAAAATATACATTTTGCTAATTTTTACAGTCGGCAATGCTTGGATATGTGTGTGTGTGTGTTCAGAATGTTCAGCATACTTCCCAACATGCTGAAATTTGGTATGTTGGTAGGTTCCATGGTGATGGTAGTCAATGTAACAAGTATGAAATATACCTTTTTTGGATTTATTTATTTTTGATGTAGTCTGCAATGCTTACCCCTGCCATATGGCTCTTCATGCCATAGTTCTGCTGTAGTTCTAAGTTCATTGTTCCTAAAGTTCAGCAGTTCATGAAAACTTCAGTAGTTCATTGCTCCTAAACTTTCCACACTATCAGCATTCTACCTGACATTAGAGGCACTCACTTTTAAAGTAATGCAGGTGACACAAAACAGGAAACGGTGCATGTCTCTTAAATAGTGTCCGCAATGACGTTGTCAGTCACATCGTGGAAAATCTCTCATGATAACTACAGAAAATTCATTTCCCATGGAAGTTGATGAATGTCTGCCATCTCAACAGTACTAAGCTTACATGCTTCAGCTGTATACTATGGGAACGGCACTTCAAGCTTAAAGTGTCAGCCCTACACACACAGCACTTATGTTGTGGTTGCTGCTGCCTCAGGTGCAGACTGGGACACCAATAATGTTGCTGCGCAATCTCAACGCTCCAACTCCAAGTAGCTGGAACTGATTTCCAGGGAGTCATGCTTATCTCATGGTCAGCATTACGTGGCTTGCCCCTGAGTTGGAAACATAGACAATTTGTTCACACTAGCTCCTACAGGAAAGAATAGCAATATTATCTACAAAGAAGCATTGGCTTAGTTCATTAAATAAACTCAAAACTAGGACTGAAGTAGGAATTACCGTGCAAAGCACAGGTACACCTGCTAGTTATATATACAAAATGTATCTCAGACACACTCTTAATAAAACATTGTATCTGCATTTAGGTGGCAGCCTTTCCCCTTGTGTTTATAGCACTTGGCCTTGCCTGAAGTCTGCAGGGCAGGTGTACGTAGCTGTGAATGTGTGCAATGACGCAGCGTAAAACCTGGTGCAAATACCGGAATTCAATGGCCTGTGAAAAAAAAAACTCCAGTGGCACTGGTTTGCTGCAATGACCGAAAGGCCAGGAAGTATAGAGCATACAGACTTTCACATGCAGTGAGAGTGCATGTGAGCATGTGGTGGGTTATGCCAGCTCATCCTCTCACTCCCTGACCATGTCAGGATGATATATGGGGGTAATGTGCATGTGTCATACATCTCCTCATCCGGCATCCCAAGGAATGTGGGTTTGTAGTTTGGATTTAGTGGTGCCTGTACACAGGCCGGGTCCCGATCGGACTTACGGGTGCACATTTTCTGAGATTCACCCGAATTATGATACAAGGTACGTATGTTGTCGGGGTGCCGGCAACAGTTACGAGGGACCCCACAAAGGGTCCCCGAGATGCAGGGCTGCTTGCGTGAGACACAACTCAATGTTTGAAGGGCGTGGGTATTCGCACCCGGGGGGAGCACTCAAAGGTAGATGTTCTGGCTGTTTTGCATTGGGGAATGTCAGGGGCGTTCCAGCTGCGACTTACGTATATGGTTACTTTGCGCAGAAAATGCCATGAATACGCAGGGCGCGCAGTGTTTTTATTCTGCATACAGGCTTGCGCAGTGTTGTTCTCGGCACGCAGCCTTTACGGGACAAATGCACATTTTTCCATTAATCGCCCCCATTGTGTTTAGCGCTTTGATAGGCATGTTGGTGGGTTTGTGTGGTGCTTCCAAGTATAGCCCATGTTATTCCCTGTTTTTGATAAATGATGTGTTTTACACTCATTTCTCGCAAAGTACGATTTGTGAATCGTCATGGTTTCCACGCGGCGCTCCACAACACGTTTTCTAAAGCAGACTCCCAGTTTTACTCGGGTACAGAGACTGGGAGTAAAAACGTAATGTGGCGAACCTGAAACAAACTGTCTATTGGAGCAGATCAGACCTGAATTTACAGTCGGAACTTACCTTAAGCAAGCTTGCGAACATGCACATGTGTTGTCTGAGTTAGGAACGCTCTTAAAACTACAGCTTGGAATCACAAGACTTTTTCCGAGGAGAAACAATAAACGAAACAATAAAACTTTCTGAATATGAAGCATAATTTATGCGGCTCAGTATGGTGCAGGAGAGCCGCAGAAATATCACTTTTCAATGACCCTCTGTGACTGGATCAGTCAACAGCAACATCTTTGCAGCCAAATGTCAAAGTATTCCCTGAGGTCAAACCTTTTCCCCGTGCTTCCTGAAGCATGCTACTCTTAATGGAAAAAGATTACAACCCGCACTTTATTTATGAGTATGTTTTCCAGGCTGATGACAGTTTTAAGGGGGCCATTTTCTATCCCTGCACGGTTCTATACCTGGATTGTGCAAAGTCTGTTTACTGTGTAATGAGTACTTTGTGAAAATAAAATTAATTTCAACAACTGAAACTGACGTAACTACAGATGTTTCACTAGCAAAGTTTGGTGAATTTTGATGTATAATGAAATACACATGGGCACCTTCACCACATGTTAAAAAGCACACGTGTGACTAACAACCGGATGAATTTGGAAGTACACACAAATGCAAATAGCGTATGCACAAACGCACAGATGGGCGTGGAGAGCGTATCCACAAAAACAAACGGGAGCAACCGCAAGAAGAGGACTTCAGAAATGCACACAGACAGACATGCAGAGTATGGATATTAACACACATGGAAGTATGGCAAATTTAAAATTAGCTGAACACACTTAACTGATGTTCAAAGCTATACTTGAACCAACATAAGTTTAACAGCCCTGGAATGTTAAAGATACCCGGTTACTGTGTCTGTAAAATGGACACTGCCACTCCTGAAAGTATTGGGATCATTCCTAAGAAGGTTGTAGTGTTCAATGACAGGCACGCCATGGTCCTAAAATGGACATGGCTTGAGACACATGGATGGCAACATGCAGAACCTCTGACGTGCCTGGGCGTGAGCATGTGGTTCTGCCAGAAAAAGGTTAAGTGCAGAATGACCTGTGTATTAATGCAAATAGGCAGGCCCTAATTTCTCTCTGTATCTACTGTGCCCTACTCTATACTCTGTAAATATGTATATTGCTGTATGTATGCCCTGAATACTTTGCACTGTTTAAGTCGTTTATATGTATGCTTATGTAACCATTTCTAAAGTTGCGCCCTGATGCCTCTGGGCCTGAAGGTGCGCGTTACAAATAAAACAAATACAAATCCTGTGTCTGTTCGCTTGTCAGGTTCTGCCCCACATTTGTTCCTCCTAAGCCCTGCCCCCGATGGTGCTCCTGAGTCATCTGATTGGATTCCCAGATCTGTGCCCTGGTTTATGCTCTTATTCTTGATATTACAGAAACCCCAAACACATAACTTAATACACAGATTCCCAAGAACGTCTGCCAATCCATCTCTACCAACTATTAGCCCGAGGCTTGTGTTGATTGGAGACCTATGTGGCGCCCTTACCCCTACTCCTGCCGCTCTCATCTCTGTCTCTCTGCGCCTTGTGCCTGTCCTTGGTGGTGATTGGTGATCAGCAGCTGTTGGTTGGTGGGTGGCTGGCGGGTTCACTCGTTTGATCCTTGATGTGGTGTACCCTGTGGAAAATAGAGTCGGCATTCCTGGGGTCACCCACCCAATCTGTTTTTTCTCTTTCTTCTGCCACCCCTGTGTTTTGTGTTTAGCAGTTGAGTTGGCAGCTCGAGCCACAACTAAGGTTGCGCTTCCCCAATCACTGGAACACTCTAAACACCAGCATGTAACTTACATTCTCCACACAATTAGGCTTGAAAGCACAGCCACTGATTATCCTACTTTAAGACAGAGCTGTCTAAATCTTATCCTAACAAGAGTGGTGATTGCTGCGGTGCTGCGCGTGCTATGGAAACACCCCACCTCTAATTCATCCATGCAGACATGGAAACCAAATAGTATGAACAACGTAAACTGAAGGATAATAGTGGGGTAGTTACAGTAATTTAACTCTAATGTGGACACTTCAATTGAGAGTACCTTAAGTACCCTAGGAAGAAGCAAACATTGGATGCAGAACCATTAATACTGCCTTCCAAGATGGTTTTGGATTTGGCTCAATACAGCACCAGGGCCGAATTCAACGGGTTGAGTCTGTTCTTAAGAGGGCACTTTGTTCCTTTGAGAGAAATCATTGCTAAAACCAAATCCGAACATCCCCTAAATTCAGATTCTCTGACAGGTCCACATCCAAAGCAACACAATACAAGATTAACATCAAAGAAATAAACTCAATTATATATATATATATTTTATCTCAGTCCCTCCTGGTGGTTTGTTGAGCAGAAAGCAATCCTAATTCTAAACGTTTCCCTATTCAGGAAGGAGGGAAGGTTGACGGACAAATGATGATCTTATTGACCACTCTGACGTAGACTTTAAATAAGAAACACATTATACACGGTAAAAGGAGGTTCAACAGCATGAACCCATTCCAAAAAAGCGATTTTGCAAAGCTTTCCAAACAAAAACTGGTAATCGCGAGCAAGGCTATAGGTCTGAGCTACTTGTGCAAAAGGAAAGGCGGACAGTTTTTAGTTATCAATGCAAGAGGCTATCCCCTGAGATGTGTCCTGACCTCGCCACTCATCAATCTACATATCCCAGACCTCAGGAACACATAGTGCTTTAAGCGGCCTGCACACTTGAGCCGGGGCTCTTTGGGGAGCGTGGCCGAAAAGGGCCATGGCCTGAAGGGGGTTGGCACTGCAATTAAGAGGCAACACTTGCCTCACCTGAATGCCTCATGTAAGGCGACGCCCCCGGCAGAGCCCTGGTTCCATTTTGCAAAACGGCTGCGGCCTAACAGGCGGCATTCAGATCAGCTAAGTGTTTTGCCGCTGAATTGCGGCAACGACCCCATGCCAGGCACCACTTTGCATCGATCATTACCCTCGCACGTGGGGGGGGTCATGATCCCTACATTTCGCTTATAGGTGAGAGCTTCAGGCTTCAGAAAAAAGGCCTTGTCTTCTAATGGGCAGTGGTTAGTAGGGGGACTTCAGGGAGCCCCAGCAGGGCCCCAACTTAGACACAATTTTCAGAGTCTGCCCAGGCTCGGCCTCGGCTAGCCCTGGCCCACTTCAAGTCATGGGAACACATCATAAACACACCTTTTGAGATGAATCCAAAGATACCAGCAATTTGAGTGATCCCTGCTAAAACAAAATTATCTCTGAGCGCCAACTTCTTTTTGAATTGGAGAAATCGGCTCAGCCTCTGACCTCCACAGAAATGACAAGCAGGACTGCTGATCAAGATACTGACTCAGCATGTGATACTCGTGAGGAAGCCTCAGCCGGTCGTCTTGCAAGAGACACACTAAGTGTTCCAGCGTGGCCTATTAAAGGAAAGAGATCATTCCTCCTGGGTACTAGTTGACGACAAGGTGCATAGTAATAAAAACATCCCGGTTGATAATAAGAAAATGAGTAATAGCATTAGCAAAATGGAGGAAAGCTTTCATCTCTAGACAGTATTTCTAAACAAGTAGGTCAAAAGAATAGAACATTCTTTAAGAACAATTCTATACTACAATCCGGATATATGATATGAGCGGTTTCTAAGCACAGACCCGGGGTTCGAACCTGAGTTGCTCTGTGTTGTTTTGCTTCCAAGGCAAGCACATTGCCTCTGAGCTATCCTCCGGAGATCTGGAGCAGAAGTGACTTTAGACCTGGACTTTGACAAAGATATGAGCAGTTCCACAGAACTCGATCCTGCCAGAATATAATCAATGACAAGCGAGTGGGCTACATCATGGAGTCCCCACTCTTCACCGGGGTCCACAATGCGTTTACAAATTAATCATGTATTCAACCACCTACTGAAATGTGAAAAGAAATGGATTGTAAAGAAAAGACAGTCGAGAAAATACGTGGTAAGATTGAGGATCCTGCCACCTTCCTTCAATGCCTACAAGGTACAGTTCATTGACTCCAGACACGTAATACGTTATTGGAAGGAAACGTAACGACGATTGAAAACCAAGCAGGATGTACAAAGGAAAGTTCCCAATGAACATGCCAGACGAATATGGGAATTACAGAACTACTGCAAATGCAGCAACAGTCAGGCCCATAGATTTAACATCATCATAATCATGGGTCTCAACACAGATATTGAGGAGACCCATCCACACACCAAGCTCTATACTCATAACCTTCTCAGAGAAGTTGACGTCCTGCAGAGGAACCGGAGCACTGCACTCAACAGCAGAGTTGGAATGGACCTGTCAAGGGAAAGCCAGGGAGAATTTTAATTCATTGTACTCACTAGTATACTCAAAACACCATAACAGCTAAAATGAAATTAAATTATATTTTATTTATATCACGCTCATACACCCAAGTGTTTCAGAGCGCTCATACACAAGTGTCTAGGAGCTAATCCAAAAACACAAGTGTTTCACACAAGTGTGGCAGAGCTAATCCAAAAATAAAGTTGTGGATCCAATTTAAAAGACTTTAAATCGTCACTACAGCAGACAGCCCTCGCATGACAGAACAAAGTTGAGGGGACTTGAAAACTGTTATCATTCATTTTCCAAAAATAAGGAAACAAGCGTAGCTTCAATATCAAGCAAAATTGAAAGTTGTATACAAATCCGAAATGAGATTTGTAGCAGTCGGCAAGAAGCATCCTCACTAATCTCACTCTATAAGTAAAGGAAACATGATTCATACAAGCAAAACACAGAGGAAAGACATGGACGCAGTCAACCAGGAGAGGGATGGAAAGATAACAGGTGATAGTTGAATTAACCAAGGACACAGATGAAAGCCATCCAGTCCCAACGCTGTCGGATGTACTGCCCGAAGGCATGTGATAGAAAACGTATCTATGATAAGAAGGAGTAATGTGGGAACTGGGTGGTGGGTAATCCAGGACAGTCAGATGTCCTTTTATCACTGCATTATAATACATGAAAGTTAATTTAGAAGCTCATGGATACAGACCAATATGTAAACCTATGTTTAGCTAATTGCACCTAATTCTATCTTTCTTCAAGTATGTATATAATATCTCATGGAAATCAGCAGCCACAGTAGCTACCTGTGTGAAGTGACTCATGATGCTAGGATCTTTACTTGGGACATACAAGGTCTGAATACTATGAGAAAGCAAAGCAGAGAGCTTCTGATCTGAAGTCAGTGATATTAAAAAAGACACACCTAAGTCCAGTAAAAACAAACAAATGGTTTTATAACTCCCCCAAAGAACTATTAGTCACCAGAGCAGGCATCAAGGACTCAGGCAGTCACTCTACCCAGCCATAGGAAATGTAAGACACATGTTAAACGTTTGAAGGGAGATGAGTTTTCTGCAACATTACCTTTAATAATGAAATGCTAACCTGAATTTTATGGCTCTAATTTAGATGATCTTTGGTGATTGCTGGAACTTCGTGAAGAATTGATAATCTCCAAAGATCCCATCATAACTGGTGGGGATTTTCATTTACCCCTTACTATCAAACTTGATAACTCCTCTGAGAAAGAGAACAACCTTTCTACCTTTCATGCATTTGCAGTACTCCTAAGTACTTGATGTCAAATGTTAATCTTGTAGACTCATGGAGAGAAATGATTCCAAAAATCAAAGCATATACGTTTATTTTTAGCCAACACAGACCATATTCCAAGACTGACTACGTTTTAAGTTGTCACCTTTGGTATTGACACAGTTGACGCAAAGATAGATCTGCCTTTTTTGCTATATGTATACTGACATCAGGAGCAAATTATTTTTCCCCTACTGAAGGAGTCGGAAATCATTAGCCTCCCTGAAGTGGTTTTTATTTCTATTATCTCCTGAATCAGCCTTTATGTAGTGGGTATTATCCATCTTTCTGAAAGTGACTCTCACCTGGAGGTCCAAACTATTATGTTGTTTTAATTCAACAATCAAACAAACGAAGAAGTCTTCTCAGTGGCTTTCTGAGGCGCCTAGAGATGTGAGGTGATGAGTAATGAATCTTTATCAATTTAAATTGAAGATGGGCTAGTCATTTGGAGTGAGATTGTCTTATCCCTTTTGTGATTACTTGTAGCTGTTGGATTTGACGTAAAAGAAAGTTGCTAACATTGTGCAAAATTAGATGCTGTTGAACTGATCTTTGTGTGACCCACCGAAACTGAGTCTAAGGGGGGCATGCTACAACTAAGAAACATAGTTGTACCTATTCTACGCTACGCAGAAGACCTCACTTCTGAGCTGTGGTACCAAGGAGTGGAATTAACTTCCAGGGTTCTGGTCCCTGTAATGCAAGGCTCCAATGCATCCTTTTAAAAGTATATCCGGGGAAAAAAGATGGGGTAAGAGGTAACTAGGTCAGCAGGTAGGGCGGGACTAACCCCAAATCTTGCAGTGCTATATCTACACCGGTAACATCCCCAATAGAGGACGAGAAGGCTTAGTGGGTCAAGAATTCATATGCAGGCAGCACATATCCCATATTCCCCTTTTCCCCTATGGGCTCCCCTCTTCTCTGCAAAAGCGTCACGTGCAGGATGAGAAAATCTCATATTCGAACTAGAGGGTACTGCAGCATTTCTAAAGGAACTGAGTTAAGAATTACAGGTAAGTTGGGGCGCAGACGGGCATAACCACAGTGGTGTGGAAGGTTGCCCAGACCAATGCCAGTGGTTCAGATTAATTAAAAACCTTCCACCCATCACTTTTTTGGTTTCAGTTTGTCTCACTATGTGAGAGAGGGTATGCCCAGACGTGGGTCCCTTGCTCACTGCCCCATAGGGAACCAAGCTGCACTCACTGAGGAGGTCCAACAAGGCCGAAACATGTCTTGGGTTGCTTGTGTTCCTGTAAAATGGGTACCTGGCCTAGCAGTTCAGGCAGGGCTGCTCCCATTGGTGGCAGTACCTGACTGATTTGCATATGACTGCACCCCTTTGGCAATGCACAGACGGACTAAACAACAGGGGTGTGGGAGGTTGCCCAGAGCAATGCCAGTGGTTCAGATTAATTCAAAACCTTCCACCCATCACTTTTTTGGTTTCAATATCTTAATGTAACCTATATAGTTTCTTCCAGTGTCCTGAATGTCTCTACCAAAAAACCATATCAGGCTATTTTATTTATTTATTTATAAACTATCTTTTTTTTATTTATGTATAGTATTTATAGTTCTTGACTTCTGCAACCACTCTTTCGCCTCTGGAACCTTCCCCTTCCAGCTGAAGCACTCTCTTGTGCACCCCGCTCTCAGGAAACCCTGAGCAGACCGCCTCCCTTCTGGGTAATTATTCTGGCTAATTATCGCCAAATCTCTATCACTCCTTTCCTGGGCAAACTCCTGGAAAAGCTGGCCATCTCCCAGCGTAATCTTCACACTCAATCTGTTGGTTGTCTCCATGACCATCAATCTGGCTTAAGAGCAGCCAGAACCAGGGAAACTGCTCTCATGAACATCTGTGAAGACCTGCTCTCTAACCATGATTCTAATCTCCCCTCTTTCCTCATCCTACATGATCTCGCCTCTGCCTTTGACACAGCCAACAATGCCATCCTCCTCATCTGGCTCCGTGATGACCTTCTTGCCTCTCTGGCTGACCCTCCCAGGTCCAACTTGGGTCGTTCCTCTCCTCTATCTCTCTCTACACCTGCGGTGTTCCCCATGTTTCTCCCTGATTGTTCAACCAATACCTGACACCTCTCGCCCACCACATTGCTGTTCTATGCTCTAAATTACAGTGTTAGGCGGATGACATCAAGCTTGCTTTCAGGCTCCCATCTGCTGCCTCTTCTCCTTCTCTCATCCCGGAGTGGTGCGCTGCCAACAATCTCTGCCTGAATCCCAGCAAGACAGAGATCCTCCTCATCATCACACCTGCACCCCTCTTTCCCTTCACTCTTTGGGTGGCCTCTCTTGGCCCTCTTCCTGCTCCCACCTGTGAGGCTAAGAACCTCAGGGTTATCTTTGACTCCACACTCTCCTTCTCTCCTCACATCTCTGATGTCTCTAAGAAGTCAAACTACCAACTTCACCTTCTCAGAGGTATTACTTTCCTCTCCTTCCCCCAGAAGCTCACTGTCTCTATAGCCCTGGTTCCCTCTAGGCTTGACTACTGTAACAGCCTCTTTTTAAATATGCCCACCTCTACTCTCCGTCCTCAGCAACTCATCCAGAACAGGACTGCAAGACTTGTCCTTGGAAGCGGGGATCAATTTCAAGACCCTTTGCATTGTCCACAAGGCCTTCTGGGGTGTGGGAGCAAAATATCTCCAGCTTTCTCTTCTGAAAGTTTCTTCCTACTCAAGCTCTTTTCTCCTCCACCTCCAACTCCTTGAGGGTCAGTCGCAAGCAACGAGCTGGGGGCAGATCTCTCTCTTCGGCTGGTGCCTCCTCTGAACAGCCTCCCTGCCACTCTGAAACTTGAGCATAACCATCTCCGCCTCCAGAGGCAGCTCTTGCTTTCTCTCTTCCTCTTCCCTGCTGATCTCCTGTCTGATACTGCACTGGCCACTTGGTTATCCTCTGACCCACAAGCCCAGGTCCCTGCCCTCCCATGTGCACTGCCTCCTTGCAACCCTGCACTTGGGGCTGTATCTGCAACCATACAGCCCCCCTACCTGCACTATCTTACACTTGCTGTCTTCACTTAACCCCTGCACTGTCACCTGCTAGCCGGACTTCTTGTTTTTCAATGTTTCAATCCTATGTCTTGCACTTACTCCTCCTCCCCTTGCCCCGGCACTTTTCCCCTTTCCTCTCCCCTGCACGTGCGCGATCTCAATGTCACTGGGCCTAGTAAGATCGTTGTCTTGTCCCCCCTTGTTCCCCTCCCCTGCCTCATCGCGCCTTGAAGCACTTATGTATAAGCACACTATAAATAAAATATCATATCATATCATAGTTAGCAAATGTCAACTTTTAATACATTCCATCCAATCACTTAAACACGTAAAACAAATCATGAAATAAAAATCACATTCCATTTACAAATTCCATTCACAGTGTTATTTCGAACAGTCAGTGAAGCTAAATCATGTGCATTCTTCTTTCACAGACACTAAGATAGGTAATGCAGGCTTCATGGCACCCAACCATGAAGAGTGACCTAAGCTTGTTCCCAGAGAGGCTTGGATTCAAGCTGGCTGATCTCAACACTATTTCTTAGGTGTTTTGTCAAGGAGTTGCAATTGACCGAGAGATGTTTGGCTGACTCCAGTTCCTTTTCCCTGCACAATCAACAGTTTCTAGAATGCCTAGGAATTTTGTGCCATGCTCCCTGAATTTCCAATGACTTGACTACATTAAACTTTATTCTGAGGTAGTCCCAAACGTGCAAAGTACCCAGAAAATGATATATGCAGCTGGGAAATTGACCCCTGTCCTGCATGTACTCAATATAAGGGGAGGCGTTACTTTTGCCGGCAAGGTTCACAGTCAATTGCTCCCTGCCTACGGTAAGCAGTATAGATTTCATGGTCTGTTTATACTGCTTAGGGTGCATAGCAAGGATGTTAGCAGGGGCCATCTCTAGCCCCCTATCAACAATAACCTTGATGGTGGTGATAGAGCTAGGGGACATGCGGCTCTAGACTGCAAGACACCATATACTAGATTATTCATGGAGGCATCAGCAGCATTAACAAACTTCGAGTATGTAGTTAGAATGCCCAGTTGATAGCGGATCAGGATTGGAGTGAAGTTGAGTTCTAAATATATAATCTCGGTGGCTGTGTGAAGAGGCGGTCTAAGTAACCTTTTTAGTAGCGTCGATTCCAGTTTAGAGAGCTCTGACTGAAGCCAAGAGGCCCAGATCTTTGCTCCATATAGAATAATGGGCATCATTTTAGCTTGATACAGACTGAGCAGAGCCCCTATGGAGTACCCACCACCTCTGTGGGTGAAGGATCCTATAGCGCCAGCAATCTGGCAGTTCTTAGCCATTGTAGCTTCAAGATGATTCTTCCCACAGAGTTTAGAATCCAATTGGATACTAAGATATCTGTAATCAGAGACTTCCTTGAGTGTCCGTCCCTTCATATACCACTTAATTCAAGACGGCTTCTTATTACGTGGATTCAAGACCATGATGTTAGATTTTGCAATGTTCACTTTAAGGGAATTTGTACCAGCAAAAGTCTGCAAGGTGTCCAGCGAGGGCCTCACCTAGGTCAGCCATATATAGATCAAACAGCATTGTCGCTAGGATACAACCTTGTTTGACCCCTTTACTAGAATGGAGCCAGCTAGTTAAAGTGCCACGCTGGTCCATGCAAATAGTGATCCTTGTTTGTTGGTCCAAAGCAATAATAATCTTTAAAAGGCCAGGTGGGATGTCCCATGACCGCAGCTTTCTACACAACCTACCCCTGTCCACAGTGTCAAAAGTCGAGCTAAAGTCAATATAAGCCACAAAGACAGGGGTCCTGCTGATATGTCCAGACTGCTGTACATTAGTAGCAACAGCTATGCCATTATTAGTGGTATTCAGGCCCTTGCGAAAGCTCAATTGACTATGTGGGATGAGGTTTTTGCTCTCAGCCCAGGTCCCAAGTTCTTCTAATAACACTCTGACAAAGATCTTGGCTGGGGCATCCAGCATGGCCAGCATGCGATAATTTGCCGGATCCAGAGGACTTCCCTTTTTATGAACTGGGACAATAATACTATCCCGCCAGGAGGCAGGAATGCTCTGTGTCTCACTAATCCAATGAAAAATCCAGTACAGGACATTAGCGGAAACCTCAGGCTCAGATATGATCAGCTGATTGCAGATTCGATTGGCCCAGTGCTCGGGATGACTTACTGGCCAAAATGACCCTGTAGATCTCTTCAGGACTCTTTGTGAAAGTTCGAGCTGCAGAGTCTATCCCTGCCATGTTGGTGGCGGTTTCTGTGCCCCCAAGAGAAGATTCACCATAAATGCTCCAATCCTGATCCAACACCCCATTGAGATCTCTGGTCAGAGACTTTTTCCCCTTAATGATTTTCCAGAACAGAGTTGTGTTATTGGTGAGAGATGCAAAGAACAGGTCTCTCCACGGGGCACATTGTGCCTGGTGCTTGTGCAGTTTAAGCCACCTGCAGTACTCCTTTATTACGATCCGAGGCCCACTGATGAAACATGCTCAAAAAAGTTCTGCACACACCAATCTCTGAAGGTCTTTGCGCAGACCCTTTTCTTATCGATGATATAAGTATACAAGGTGTGTCTGTGTGTTTTTATTGGGCTAAGGCCGATGCGAGAGCATATAGCAGATTTAGTCGCAGTTCGCATCATAAAGTCCTCCACACAGGTTTCATAGATGTTAATAGTCAAATGAACTACCTCAGGGGCATGGCCAGCGTCAATGAAGGAGCTAGTCAGTATGAAGTCTCCAAATATGGAGCGTGCCAAAGAAGACTCTACCTCAATATTAAAGTTGCTCCAGGACAATGGGTTAGGTTGCACAATGACCTATAGAGTCCCATGAGGGTCTAGGATCGGAGAAGAGGTCTGCAGATCCAAGCTTACAATAAGGGTAAAGTGAGTGCTCTCCTGCCTGTGGAATACAGTCATGTCAATAAACACAAGCAAAGCATTAGTAAAAAAGAAGCAATCTATAATGCTTCCACTGTTAGGCTCCATTCTGGTGAAATAGGGAGATGAATCTGATGCGTATGTCCTATTGACCATTCCAAATCCAGCCAGGTATAAAAGGTTGGCCCAGGCTCTCCTGTGTTGGCACGATTTAGCTGGCCAGTCACTCAATGATGAAGAATTATAAACTTGCAGCTCCCTCCAGTTAACATCTCGTGGGATCCTAGCATTAAAGTCCCCACAAATAATAGCAGGCAGTGATCCCACCCAGGCAGTAGAAAGTTCCTCAACCTCCCTCATGGCAGTTGACGTAAGGTTGGTCATAGATGTTGATAATAATGCACTCTCTTACCACAGTGGAATCACTAGGGAGTAGTACTCTGCCAATTAGTATGTTCTGAGATATGGGAGGCAAGTCAACATTTGAACTAAACCCAGTGGTATCATAACTACCAGTTCCAATCCTCCCCTTAGATCGACCCTGAGGTCCCTGAGTGGCTAGGGAGGAAAGAACATTCCACCCATCTGTCACTAGGGTTTCAGTTAACCAAGTCTCCTGAAGCGCTATTACACTGAAAGTATCTATCTGGTCAAGCAAGCCATTGTGTGCGAAAAGATGATAGTTTCCCTGAGTGTTCCAATTCAACAGAAGGAAAAGTAGGCTAGGAGTGCTGCGATGTACATTGTTCCACAAGGTTTGCCAGCCATTCCCAGTGGCACTCATTGCCCCTTTGCTCCCCAGCAACATCCGGCCCACTAGTGCCGCTCTCCACAGTTAGATGCATTTTTAGGAGACTTGGACCTTGTTGCGACAATGTCACGGCTTTAGCCCAGGTGTCACTACGAGAGCGGTTTTTACTCTGGGATAGAGGCAATATGTGCATGCTCAAGACAACTAAATCACCAATCATGGCAGGAGGGACCCTGGTTCCATTGATGTTCTCTGGGAATTTACCCCGGATGGTGGTTTCAAATCGGTCGTCAACTTCCACAACACTGCACTCATATCCTAATCTATCAAATGAAGATGAAAAGTCCATCACGTAATCAATAAAATGATCAATTTCAAAGAACACAAGTGAAGTAGCCTGTTTACCGTTTTCAAACATATCAACAATTTTAATGTTGTCGCTATTGATGAAACGAAGCGGTAAGATTAGACGCAGAAGATCCAAAAGTCTAGTACGGTTCTGGAAAAGTAGCCTGCCATCCCCAAACAGGCTCTGTATTTGGAGCACCCTTACTTTGCCGTGACGTGGCTCATTTGAGGTAGACAGTGCTTCCGTGGAGACAGGTCTGCAAGGGTCCATTTGGGCAAAGACATTGTCTACAGTACGGCCGGGGACAAAGGCTGTACCTCGGCCCCTGGGCATGTGAACAGTTCTTCCAAGTTATAGATCTGGTTGTTGCTCACAAGTAGATCAAAGACTGGTTTATTAGCCCTCTGCTTAGTATTGAGCTTGTTGCTTCCCAGGTTGATTCTTAGCCAAAGGTGGAGCCAGTTTTAAGTTGCCAGGCTTAGTCTTTGGAGCAAGTTTATGTTTGAAGGCCCCTGTATTTGGAAGTAATGTATCGACAGGCGTCCAGCTCACCTCCTCTAGCAATAGCGGGATAACTGAAACACAGTTCTGCTACCAAGGGGTCCATCTCCAATGGGGGCAGGCAAGTTTTCACCCAAGCAGATAATCTCGGCCTTATTAATGGACAATGATTTGTCCACAAATAGGACCCTTTTTCTCTTTTTAGTTGCCAAGTCCTCGTACATGACTGCTTGCTTTGACACCTTTTATTTCTTGCATTGATACCATAAGTTAGAACTAGGCTCAGTGTCGGCAAAGTTATTTTGCGCGGAGAGGCCACTCACTGGCTTGATGCAAGGAATACTAGACAATGGGGTCATAACCTTATGGTTTATGCTTGCCCAGCAGTCGGACTGGAATTTTGAGCTCTCAGAGAGATCAAACAAGGATCACTCAATGCCACTAAAGAGAGTGTCATACTTTTCCAGCTTTCGAGCAGCCACCTCACTTTTGGTTAAGCTACTAAGTTGGTAAATCCACAAAAACAGAAAACATTATTGCAGACGAATCACTCACATCTTCTATGCGTGCTTCACTGTGAGCTGTCTCATTGAGGCCAAAGGCATCCTCACTGCTGGCCACCAGTGAAGCTCCACCAATTGATTCAGACAAAATATCAGTGCCAAGAAGATCAGAAGTTTTTGATCTTGGAGGGCTGCCTACCAAAGGTCCAGGAAGAAACCTTTTCAGAGACCAACACCACTGGACTGGAGCAAGTGTGGGACGAGGAATCCTCTAGGAGCGAGGGGGCCCCATGGGGTGTGAGCAGTACAGGTGCCGGTTCCACTGCTAGTTCTAATGATTCTATTGGAGAGGCAGCAGGACTCTCCACGAAGCTCCCCCCTCGCTCCAACGAACCAGTAACTAATGCCTTAACAACATGCTCAATAGTTTTTGTTCCAAACCAAGGGATAGTGTTCATAAATTCATTAGTCAAATCGATACAAAACTCAGATGTAGACTCCACTGTCTCTACAGCCTCAGAATTAATTGGGACAGAGTGCAGAGCCGGGTAGTAGTCAGTGGTTTTTTAGTCCGTTGTACATCCTGAAACATTTTCACTGAGATGGAATGTCTTTTGGGGTCAATTTCTAGAAAGCCGCAGAGTGCTAAGGTAAGCTCAGGAGCAACAACCAGTGCCCGAGAGAGTAATTGTCGCTTCCTGAGCTGTCACAGCTAGTTTACACACAAAGGTCACTAGTCGTACATGTCAATAATATCAGTGCTCTTGGGACCGGAAGCTGGATCCCCCAGCATGTTAGAGGCATGTAAAGTGCCTTCCATACCACCTTTTCTTGCAAGCACGAGTCTTTTAGAGGCCCTCGCTATTGGTCCTCCGGTTGCATGTCTTTTAGGCGTGTTGGCAGGCAGATGAGTGTCAAGAAGTTATGAAAGAAGAAGGGCAAACAAAGATTAATTGTGCGCCCTCAAATTCACACAGCACTGCAACTCCGCAGTGATGAATACTGACTTGTTAACAGAGCTTTAATTAATAGGTGTCCACAAATAGCCAGTCGTGGATTTTTTCTGTGACGCGGTTCGAAGACACCAACATACCTCCTAATAAGTAAACCGCCAAACCACGTTAGGTTCACAGGTAATGTTCACAACCCCCCACCCCCTCACACGGTTAAATAATGTAGGTTTGCTTATTGTTGGAGTGCATTGGGATTCATAATCCTTAACGGCACGGCATTGCATAACACGTCACCTTTTTTTTCTTTTTCTTCGCTCTGCAAGCAAAACTGAGCAGGCAAGTGGTCAGGTCGGATCCAAGCTCCGGCTCCTTTATCATAGCTTCTGGGTTGACACAGGGTTCCGCAGATGGAAATGTGTTTCCAGGCTGCAGCAGGCTTCCCAATAGTGGTCTTGGTGCCAGGGGAAGAGGGTGCCCAACTTTCAATGCCCCCATGCAAACACAGAAACACACAGCAGCACACCGCTGGGCTCTGCCAGAAGGCAGGTTTTTGATTGAAGCAGCCTCCTCCAGCAAAGATAGCAACTGCAGAAAGACTCTCCACAGAAACACACAGCAGCACACCGATGTGCTCCCCCAGAAGGGGAATGTTTGTATGAAGCCACTTCACAATAGTAACTGCAGAAAGACTCTCCACAGAAACACATAGCAGCAGAACACTGAGCTCCGCTAGAAGGCGAGTTTTTGTATGAAGCTGCCTCATCAACGATAGTAACTGCAGAAAGACTCTTCACAGAAACACACAGCAGTACACCGCTGCGTTCCGCCAGAAGGTGAGTTTTTGTATGAAGTCACCTCCTCCACCAACGATAGCAACTGCAGAAAGACTCTCCACAGAAACACAAAGCAGCACACCAATGTGCTCCCCGAGCAGGGGAGATTTTGTATGAAGCCACCTCCTACACCAACAATAGTAACTGCAGAAAGAGTCTCCACAGAAACACACAGCAGTACACCGCTGCGTTCCGCCAGAAGGTGAGTTTTTGTATGAAGTCACCTCCTCCACCAACGATAGCAACTGCAGAAAGACTCTCCACAGAAACACAAAGCAGCACACCAATGTGCTCCCCGAGCAGGGGAGATTTTGTATGAAGCCACCTCCTACACCAACAATAGTAACTGCAGAAAGAGTCTCCACAGAAACACACAGCAGCCAACTCTGCGTTGCACCAGAATGCAAGTTTTTGCATGAAGCCGTCTCCTCCACCAATGATGGTAACTGCAGAAAGAGTCTCCACAGAAACACACAGCAGCACACAGCTGCACTCCGCCAGAAGGCCAGTTTTTGCTTGAAGCCTCCTCCTCCACCAACGATAGTAACTGCAGAAAGACTCTCCACAAAGAAAAACAGCAGCACACAATTTCGGGCTATTATGAATGAGACACTATCGCCCCACATCAGTCGTGCCAAAAAAGACGGCCCCCTATCACCAGGTTGAGTGGGTAGTACTGAGCAAAAGTATTTAGCTCGAGTGTCTTTTAAATGAGTGAAATGTACATTCAGGTGCTTCAAAGTTTCACAAACATTCCAAGAGTCACACAATCTACAATGTAATCTGGTGTCTGCCTCTAATTTCGATAGACCCACTCGCTCTAATGTGGGGAGTTGATTGAGACGAAAACATATGTACAGTGCTCGTATTCTATTATTAGGAAACAAGTACACACAATTGGGAAGGTCCGCCTGCTTCCTTGGGAACCTCAATCGCCATACACCAGTCCAGTGTAAATATATTTATTTTTGGTGACAGAAGGCCTAGAAATCAATTCCTCTTCAGAGGAATTAATGGCTTCCAGTATGTCCACACACTTTGCTTTGAACATATTTAATGACGTTACAGGCTGGTCTATTAGCAATATGCCCAGGTATTTGTATAGAGAGTTGTTGGGAGGGCAGATCATTCTTAAATTGTTTGACAATTGACTAAATTGCATCCTCGTCAGACCTTCCCAGTCGCTTGTTCCTTAAGAATTATCTATTTACTTGGTCAAATGGACTGCTCATTTGAAAGTGGGCCATATAAATGCTCTGCAGGCCCCCCTTTTTCGACGATTACAGGAGATGTCCCATGATAGTTGCATTCAGGACAGTTCCCATGCCCGATCTTAATCCCACCTGGAAACGATCTAAAACCCCCAGATGCGCCAGTGAGCGATTCAAGTCTCGTGAAAGAAGAGAAGAGAATATCTTTTTGTCTGCATCAAGGAGTTCAATCAGCCGGTAGTTTTGTGGGTCACTGGCCAGATCCTTTTTAAAGATGGGTATATTAGTCGATTTGTGCCAAAATTCCAAAGTATTACAGCGTGTTAGCTGTTGAAGAACAGTTTGATTATCTTTTGTGTGCATTTGCATTTTGACTCATTTAGCAGCATTCTTGTAACTCTGTAGTATGCGTTGGTTTCCCTGTAGATAGTCTTCCATCGTCAAATAGTTTATTTGAAGGTTTCTCAGTTGTGATCTCTTGAGTTTCTTTGCCTCTACTAGACTATTGTAATATACATGAGGGTGTCTTAGTTTGTCGAAACCTTCCTTTATCTGTCAGAGTTGTTAAAATCTGTGATGTAGTCGTGTTGAAGTTAACGTTTGTGAACAGATTCCAGCTATTGCTACCCCGTAGTCGTTCTGATTCAATCTTCCTTTGCTAGTAGGTAATCACTGCACAAACGTTCCAGTTTATAGGTAAGCCTCCCCTGTCAATAGATATTGGAGCCAGTAGTTGTTGGATCGTATATGTTTTCACCACCAACTCTACCCTTAAGTAAAGGGCTGAATGACTGCTAAATCCGCATTCCTTATTACCAAGCAACCTCACTTGGAGTGTAGTCAGTTGGTACGATAAATGTAATTTATCCAAGAGGACGATGGACTCCATATTGAAGTTTCACTTGCATCAAGTAAGTTCCCCGGTAAAGCCAGTTGTAGGCCCCATTGTTGCATAGGTTTGTCCCATTGATGACCTCGCGCCACTGTGCCATCTATAGGCCCAACTGGAGTTGATTTTTTGTTGTTTAACCTGGGCCCCACCATACAACTAGCATTAAAATCACCATCCACAATGATGTTAAAAGGCTGGCTAGAATCCAGCAATTTTGTAAATAAATCCACCAGCCCCACTTGCATCATATTGAATGACATTTTCTGAGGGTTCCAGCAAAGATTAACAATCCATACAGCCTGTTTGGGACAATCTGATGTGAAGGCTACTGCTAGTAATCCATCAATAGTTGTTTCTATTTGCTCATAATTACCCATTAGACCGAGATCAATAGCAATTGAGAGACCTCTTGAAGGACACCCTCTCGGACCTCTTGTAGCTGGTTTCGTGAACATAGCAAAGCCTTCCAATTCAAAATGAGAACTAGTCATAGGGCCTCATCATGAGTTGGGCAGAAAGTTTGGAGTTTTACCACCACTAGCTTTTTGCTGGAGGTAAATCTCCAGCTTTCTGGCCATTTTTTCTCTGGACCTGCCTGATTCTCACATTAGTTTCCAGGCCTCTTCCTCTTCTCAGTACCAGAGTGGTGTAACTGCACCTTAGTGTGCACAACTCCTTGTCGCCATCCTCATCCCATTACTAGAGTGGTTTGATTTAGGGGAAATAAAAGTAAGTGATTGGCAACAACTTATAAAGGTAGGGGGAGGGTAAGATTTGCTCTCACAAGGGAAAGGGGGATACCTTGTCTCGCCTGAAGACATCCTCTCCTCAATCCCTAAGGACCCTCCACCCAGATGATCCTCCATTGCATCTCCACTCCCGGGTCAGGATCCCAGAGCGATGGCCTTTACCTGGCCACCTGGGAAGAGGATCTGAGGGGATTAAGTGTGAGGATGCCCTGAGGTTTCTCACATACCCTTTCCCTATGCGCCTATGCGGGTTGGACTGGAGTGCTTCACATGGAAACTGGGAGAGGAAGTCCATGTTACCTTGCTCCGGCCCTTCCGGTGTTCTACTGTGAAGCAATAGGGTTGAAGGTCCAGCAACCACTGCATAACCATGGGATTGGATTCCTTCCTCTGATTAATTCATACTGAAGGAGAGTGGTCTATAATAAGTTGAAACTTACAACTCAAGAGCTAGCATTTGAGATGTATCACTGCCCATTTGATTGCCAGTTCCTCCAGCTCAATGACTGAGCAATTCTTCTGCCTGGGGAACAGCTTCTGACTGATATATAATATTGGGTGTTCCAGTCTGTCATGGTTTTGAAATAAAATGGCACACAATTCCAGTAAGTAAGAATCAGTTTGGAGGATGAACTCCGTAGAGAAGTCTGCTACTTTCAGAATGGGGCTCTGGCATAGAGTTTGGTAAAGGTGGTATAACAAATATGTTCCTACTCCCATTTGATCTTTTGGGGCTCAGCATTTTTCAGTTTGTCAGTTAATTGTGAAGTTTTGCTGGAAGAATTTGAAATGAACCGGCGGTAGTAGCCGATTAACCTCAAAAAGGCTTTCAGGTCTTTCTTGGTTTTGGGTGTAGTGGTATCAAGGACACCTCTAATCTTTTTCTGTTTGGGTTGGACAGTGCCATTACCCACACTGCAGATTGTGCAGGTTTGCATTTTCTGGGGTTAGCTGTTAGCCCTGCTTTTCTTAATACTTTAATGACTGTGTTAAGGTGGTACAAAGGATCTTCTCATGGTTTGCTATGTATCATAATGTTGTCTATATAGGCTCTGCAAAAGTTTGAGTAAGGCGTTAAGATTTTATCTATCAATCTCTGAAATGTTGCAGGAGCCCCATGCAGACCGAACAGCAAAACCTTAAACTAAAACACTCCTATAGGAGTTGCAAAGGCAATTTTCTCTTTGTCAGGTCCATACAGAGGAACCCGCCAATAGCCTTTGGTAGGATCTATTGTTGAGAGGTAGACAGCATTACCCAACTGGTCAATAAGATCGTAAATACGTGGCATTGGGTAACCGTCAAAGGCAGAGATGACATTCACCTTTCTAAAGTCGATAGAAAATCTCCAGCTTCCGTCGGGTTTTGCCACTAACATGATAGGGGAGGACAAGGAACTATTAGATGGTTCAATGATGTTGGCCTCAAGCATTTGTTTAACTTCCTGGATGATGGTATCTTTTCGGACACAGGTATTGGGTAAGGTTTTAAATGTACCACTTTGTCTTTTGGAGTGCAGATATGATGGTGATTATCCTTCACTGATCTGGGCTCTTCTCTAAACACATCAGTAAACTGTCTCATAAGATCATACAGATCTTGCTTTTGGTTATTGTTAAGATCAGGTGAGATTAGGGCAGTATTATCCAAATCCTCTGGTAACGGAAAAGATAATGTGATGCCATTGGACACTGAAGAATTTTCCCTCCACTCCTTCGAAAAATTAATATGGTAGATTTGGGTTGTTAGGCAACAGTCTGGTTATTACATTTTATAATTGCACGGGCCCATTTATTCCAACACCTCGTATGGTCCATGCCACTTAGATATAAGTTTGTTCTCAGAAGTGGGCAATAACACCAATACCTTTTGACGTTTGGAGAAAGATCTCAAAGATACCTTTTTGTCATAAGAGGTTTTCTATTGTTCCTGTGCTTTGGCCATATGGGTTTGTACTAAAGATCTAACAGCCGTTATATGTTATTTAAGGCTTGTTTCAGTGTGGGAGAGTTATATTGGGGCTTTCTTTCTCTCCTCCTAAGTTTCTATCAACATATCCAGGAAATCCTGGGGTTCCTGCCCATAAAGTAATTCAAATGAGGAAAATCCTCTAGAAGCCTGAGGGGTCTTTCTAACTGCAAACAAAGCCCATGGAATCATTTGATCCCGATTTAGGCCATCCTGTTCCAACACCTTTTGCAGGATGGTTTATCATTTTTTATTAAATCTTTCTACTAGGCCATCTGTCTGTGGATGATAGACTGATGTTCATATTATGGTAAAATGTAACAGCTGTTTAACTTTCCCCATGAGTTTTCTCATATGAGTTGAGCCTTGATCAGTCAATATTTCCTTTAGAAGCCCCACCCGGGAAAAGAAAAGGAGCCAGTGCTTCAGAATTTGTTGTGTGGTTTTTGTCTCTCAGAGAAAAAGCTTTGGGGTACCGTGTTGCCTAAACTACAATTACCAGAATTTATTTTTTTCACAGTTTTGAAGTTTATATGGGCCCCATGATATCCATATCAATTCTTGAGAATGGAATTTCTATGATCGGTAATGGATTTAAGGGAACTGGCAGTGGCATGTGAGTGCTGGTCTTTTGGCAGATCTCACAAGCATGAATTAAGTTTTTAATATTAGCATGTATTCTGGCCCAGTAGAACTTATTAATTATTTGGGCCGGAGTTTTGGTCTGTCCCAGATGGCTTCCCGTCAAATGTGAATGGGCTATCTCTAGGACCACCTGCTTATGACTTTTAGGGATGACCAACTGTGTTTTTAGCAAGCCCTCTGAAGTGGTGTCTCCTCTGTACATAAGTCCATATTTCAAAAAGAAAAAAGGCCCCAGTTTCTCATGACCTTCTCTCTCAGGTAGAACTTGTAAAAATGCATCAGACAATAATACCAATACCAATCAATATCTCAGAATATCTCAGAACTCGGCTGTTTTAATGTCTTCTGTGAGCCTTGATATACCAGATATACCAGACATGTTCTGGCTTCATTGAAATGGAACTTGCTGAATGTTCGCTCCCTCCCTTGTCATGCCATCGATGTCAGCGACTTCATCATTGACCATGATTTAGATATCACAAACATTACTGAAACATGGTTAAACAATCAGTCAGGCCCTTCAATTGCAGCTGTGTTGGGAGGCAGATGCCCCTCCCCTGCACCAATACTGCAAATGTGAGAGACGTTACTTACTGAGACAACCACACCGCCTTTATTCCAGACAGGTACAGCAGGACGTGGAGACAATATGAGCTGAAGATGGCAAAAGCATTCAAGCTGATGATGTAACAGTAACAAGCAAATCCATTAGACAGGAATCAGATATGCACTACACATGAAGAACATATACAATAACTAAAATATGCATTTATATATGAAAAATATTAACATAGCATCCACAGACATGAAGAACACTAACATGATCGATGTGTAAGGTGAATGCAACAGGAATGACACACAAATAAATCTCACTAACACAGAAACAAGAGTGTAATTGGGCAGCCATTCTTAAAAAATGGAAGCCACAGCATGCTTGTGAATGAGCAAGGGCCTCATAACCTCAGGACAAATCGAAAAGCTGAATCCACAGAAACACATATCTCTGTAGAGCTCAGGCAGTGGCTGGCAACTAGTGTAAATGTTAGAGTGAAGCCAGGAAAGAGTTTTAAAAGAAGTCCTGGGCTCAAAATGTAGGTGGAACGACCTACTGAATTTTGAAACATTTTGAATGTACAAGTTCGCCTGAATCAAGAGGGAGCGCTCTCCTGGAAAATTAATACAGCAAATGGCCTAAGACAGGCTTGCATTTTTGCACCTTGTCTTTTCAATGTATATGTGTCAGACATTGGTGAGAGCCTTGAAGTAGCATCTTTTGCATCCCCAAAACTAGGCAGAATAAAAAATAAACTCCTGCAAGTCTAAAACCATTATATTCTCAGAGGGGGTGAAAAATACAGTTAAGAGGATGATATGACCCTGTTACCTGCCTCCTGTTGATTATGCCTAACTTCTGCTCAATTTAACCTATGAGCCAGCCTTTCATAATGATGTAACTAAGTCATATATTTGCAACAGCACCTCGATACATCTGGGTTGCAGTGTGCTTTACAAATACAAAACATTATAATCATAAAATAAATATTGAAAGGCGTCCCTCTAGAGAGGATTAACACGTTAACTTATCTCGGTTTTCTGGTAATGAGTCATTTGAATAAACTTGTGAAAAAGGATTTCTTGAGAGAAAAGGCTGATAAACGTATCACACAAAAGCTATATATAAAGACAAGATATTGTAAATTGTCTTGTCTTCCTTTAATAAGGTATTACTTGGGGAAAGTGGCCCCAAAACTCCTATATGGAGGTGAACTACTGGGAGAATGGGCATTGGAGTACTTGGAACAACTTGAGGGTCAAATCTGGCGTAGAATGTTGGGTATTCCAAGCGCATTCTCAACGGTAGCTATTCCATTTGAACTAGGAATCACATCTTTGAAAGCTAAGGGGTGCCTGGCAGGTTCTTGCTTTGTACTGTAGATTCTTGATATCTATTGAAAATACCCTCTACCAAGATATTCAAACCCAGATGAAGAAAGTGAAGTTACTGGTATTTTACGAACAATGCTGTGAGTCAATTCTTATAGCCTGAGGCCTTACACAATCTGTATTAGTGGATAGTCCTGAGCTTGTTAAAAGAACTTTGAATGGAAATGATTGTTGCAATACAACCAACTCACTCCATAAAGTATCTAGTATTACACAAATTGCTAATGAACACAAGTTATTCGGTTTGCTAGCTCGGTATTTAAGGATTTTCCCTTGTCCAAAAATAAGAAACGATTTCCAAAGATTTCGATGGAATTTGTATCCCAAAAAACTAGGCAGACTTGCTATCAATTGGCTTGCTTATGTGGCCGATTATATTTTGTCTGACTGCACGGGAGTAGGCATTCAGAGGCTTCTTGATGTGTTTAGCGAGAAATACATACGAAAATTACTTAACAATAAACTTCTGCAAGTCTAAAACCATTATATTTTCAAAGGGGGTGAAAAATACAGTTAAGAGGATGATATTGAAAGACATCCCTCTTGATAGTATTAACACACCAACTTATCTGGGTTTTCTGGTAATGAGTAATTTGAATAAACTCGTGAAAGAGGATTTCTTGAGAGAAAAGGCTGATAAACGTATTGCACAAATGCTATATATAAAGACAAGGTATTGTAAATTCTCATGTCTTCCTTTGATAAGGTATTACTTGGGGAAAGCAGTCCCAATATTCCTATATGGAGTAGAACTACTGGTAGAATGGGCATTGAAATACTTGGAACAGCTTGAGGGTCATATCTGGTGTAGAGTGTTGGGTATACAAACGCAGTCTCAACGGTAGCTATTCAATTTGAACTAGGCATCACATCTATGAAAGATAAGGGTGCCTGGTGGTTTCATGCTTTGTACTGTAGATTCTTGATATCTATAGAAAAAACTCTTTACCAAGATATTCGAAACCAGATGAAAAAAGTGAAGTTGCTGGTATTTTACAAACAACGTTGTGAGTCAATTCTTATACTCTGTGGCCTCAGACAATCTGTATTAGTGGATAGTTCTGAGCTTGTTAAATGAACTTTGAATGACAATGATTGGTGCAATACAACCAACTCACTCCATAAAGTATCTAGTATTACACAAATTGCTAATGAACACAAGTTATTGGGTTCGGTAGCTGGGTAGTTAAGAATTTTCCCTTGTCCAAAAATAAGAAAGGATTTCCAAAGATTTTGATGGATTTCTTTATCACACTATAGAGACCATGCATCAATGATATAAGCTACTAGGAAATTATCTAAAACGTATATTTGAAAAGGGCGAAAGAACTACACAAACCCTTGAACATCTTGTGGTACATTGTTCTAGCCTGAGAAGCAGGAGAGCAATTAATTTAAAAAAACTACTCTTAACATACCAAAACATGGAGTGTGATAACTTTTGGTCTGCTTGTTTGCAAGATACCCTATTTTTATTGCAATTGCTGTGGCTAACTTTTTTAATACTTTGGACCTCGCAGGAATCAAATCTGCGGTGTGATATTAAAACATATTTTAATTACTTATTTATATTAAATTATCTGTCTAATGAATTAAATGTTTTCCTTTACCACCAGTCTTTGTTAGCCAGGTGCAGTAAAACAGTACTGGCAACAGAAACAATGACACACCCATTAATATTAGCTAAAACCCTCAATACATAGAAGGTAATTCAATTTCATGTATGGCTGTCTAGCACATGACCCATAATTGGAGGACACTGACTATTCATTAGATGTCAATATAGATAGGACACCTGCAGTACTCCCTAAACGCTCACATAGTTGCAAGCAGCCATGCAACAACAAGTTCAAAAAGAATGCCCGGTCTCATGGCCTAGGAATGAGGAATGATAATTTTTATTTGACCAAATAACAGCCTGTGGGCTTCTCTTCCCCTATTTCACATCTGGCTCATATCTTGATGACCTGTCAAGTGTCCAAGGTTGGTTAGCAAGGAGCCAACCTATCAGAATCTCAAATGTCATACGGCCCATCAAGTAGTACGGCAACCAATCACTTGTTTTAGAGATGATGTCTTTTTTTCCTTATCACTATAGGGGTGGTTCTAGATGGAGCCATCAGATATTTGTAACCCAATTAAATATTTAACCCCTATTGAATCTATATGTAGCCAAACTACTACCCTTTCCCCATTCCCCATAAGTTTTTTAAACTGAGACTATGTTATAACATCATTGATGACATTTTTTAATACTTAAGCAATTGTTTTTTATTAACATGTCGAGAACAACAAGATTTCAATGATTGAATGCTGTCCAAGCTTTTTTTGGATGATTATTAAAGCAGGGTATTGCCTTGCACTTCGTCTACTCCGTCATTGAGTGTGGTTTGGACTGACTCTGATTCGTCTGGGTCTATTTGTGATTTTGAGACCACCTTAACATATGATAGCAGAGGATGGTTGGCTAAGCGCAGTCGGACATTCTAGGGGTCTCCGCTGTGTCCCTGAGGATTGCAGAGGTGACCTGTGGGGAACGGGATCATGCGCATCAGAGAAGGGTCAACAAACACCCCCCTTGGAGAGAAGTCCTGCCCCGCAGGGCATGGAGCGAAGCAGGCAGATGAGGAGACTTGATGCCGAAGACCTTCAGCAGACCTATGGATGTTACTATGACATAGGCATGGCAAAACTGGGGAGGGGATTTTTTTTATACTATGGCTTTGTGAAGAAGTAAGAGATTGAAAAATAGATATCTACCAACAAGGGTTGGAAAAGATCACAAGGTAAGCCTTGTTACGGAGCAGTAATGAAAGAGATGGATACCTCATTGAGAGTGAGAAGACAGCTATATTGTATTTTATTTGTGTAGTGATTGCCGGTGCCAGCCTCCTGTTGTGAGATAACTTAGGCCTTTTAGAAGTGGATTTTTGTGTATTTTGTGGAGGACGTATAGTGGTGGTGTGAACCGAGAAGTGTTGTCCAGTATGGGAGCAGCGAGGTGGGGCTGCTCGGAGTGTAATTGGTGGCTGCAGTGCTGCTCAGAAGGATTGGGTGTCACAGGAGGCATGGTCTCGGAGGGATACAGGGATGTTAATTTGTGAGGAATTATTATTGGGGAAGAGTTGTGTAATGGAGGAAAAAAACGGTGAGCGAGAATTGAAGTAGAGTTTGGTAAGTATTGATAGTTGAGTTGTGAACTATTATAATGGGGGACACTCCAATTCTTAATTTATGTAAGGCATTACCCCAGTATAAGGACAAAATTATTAAATACCACACGGAATGGGTTAAAGACACTGCGGGCAAAATGCTCTTGCCCGCCACAAGAAGGCATTAATTCTAAGATGGGATTGCAACACATGTGCACATATTTACATGCCACTATAAGAGAAAACAGTTACGGAATAGGTTAAATATACTTAAACTATGGAAAATGTTCAGAGAGGATGTAGTGGAGCCAGATATGAAACAAACATAAAGAAAGGACAATAAACACACAGGCCAGCCGAACAAAACGTGACAGATAGCCTATGCATAATACTGAAACCCACAGGAAATGCAGGTAACACATACAACACAGCAATTTATTTCTCTCTATATTAGTTTTGTTCTGAGGCTTGCCTTACAAGCTGCGTCCGCCGGAGCCTTGTTGCCTTTTCACATCAGGTCCTCCACCGCAGGCACTTGCTGACATAGAAGGATGTATACCTATAGTATTGTAAAGATGTGTTACGAGTAAAACGAAATATCTTCGCAGCTGCAGAAAATCTCCAGACATTAATGCATTATGTGGTTGGAGCACACCCTACTCTCCAGCTTCCTCGGGGACAAGGCATTCCACATAAGTGTGTGCTGTTTGAATGCTTCTGCAATACACTACTTTGCATGAAGAAAGATACACACTGTATGAATATCAGCTGCCAGCGAGCGGACGATATAAACAGAATCAGCAGCAAACTTCTCCTTCCAAAGGTCTGCTGTCTCCTTCAGCTGCTGCCTTGTTGTCTCTCATCGGGCTGCTACTATATTCCGTTTCCTCTTTCTGTGCCTGACATGGCGGTAAGTGGCTCCCTGAGGGTGGGCAGGAGGAAGTCCTTTGCCTGCATCTTCGTGAGGGATGCCTCTTCCCTTTCTGCGCCTCCTACACCTGGAGCTCATCTCCTCTGTGTCCTGGTGCAATCTCCTACACGCCACCTTATTCCGTCATCCTGGTGACTGTCTGCATGTGGGCAGGAGACTTGGGTGCTTGGATAGCTGGCAAACCGCATAGCTTTTGTTGGGACACCTCCACATTCCGTACCCTTCTGCAGTCGTTAATTGCCCTCACATTTGCCGCTGCAGTCTTTGTGCACCCTGCACCCGCCCTTACCAAAACAACTCCCATCTTTCCCCACCCGGTATCTATGCCCTTGCCAGGTGCTAATGGCATGCATGCCAGCACCATGGGAGGAACCAGCCAGTAATGACTCTAAGCCTGCGGTTGTTTTTGGCATATCAATTTGGGATTGTGGGACTGTAAGGATATTTGGCGTGTTACAGCACAGAGTACAGCACTACTGCACAGGTAGCAATTTTTTTTATGCAGCACCACCACATGGGTGCGGTGCATTGCTATATGTGTTACCAGATTAACATGGAAAGACAGGCTATTCAGTCAAAAACGATTTTAACATATAAGATGCAAATCTATTTTTACAGTTAAAAGCACACGTGCACATTCAAAAATGCACACTATTTTTCACCTGAAATGCCTATGGTGCAAGAGACACATTTGAAAATTAATAACTAACATTATTCATAACTAACCTGACTAATAAAACTGAATTTAACATAACCCACTAATAAAAATGTGTCTCCACTGCAGAAATAGGCCTACTCTGAAAGTGAACTTTTAAACGCACATTCATTTTTTTTTCTTTTTCTCTGCTGCTCTGTCCACATAACTCAGGAAGCCAAGGGCGAAGGTACAGGAAATCAGTTGGTTACAAATGGTTACTGTAAAAAGGAGCCATTGTGTAGAGAGGGAGGAGACGGCATGATTAATTTCTGATTGGAGCAGCGTCATAGCAAGTATCATGCTAGAGGCAGTGATGAGGGTTTTGCTGGGGGGAGTTTGAAGAGAGAGGGAGGACAGTCGGGATTTGGAGAGCTGGGAGAAGGACCTGTTTTCCTGGTTGGAGCATTTCTGATGAAAAAGCTGAGAGCTCCAGGCAATAACCCCGGTTTGAGAACGAAAGACGCTTGTTTTCACTGGGGTTAATCTTCAAGGGAGCCACATTCAGAAAGAGAACAGCTGAAGAAAACTCGGGCTGAACAGATAAGGTAATTACAGAAGTGTGGTGGCAGAGTGTGTACGAGAATATTCAGTCAGTGTAGGAAAGGAGATTCCTGTGCTTTAATCACATGCTAATGTTGCAAATTGAGTTCTTTTCTCCGCCACTCTCTTTTCAGTGTATCACAGACAATGCTGTTACTGTGCTATTTTATTTATTTCTGTAAAAAGAGAGATCGTGTTTAAATGCAACTTTTATAATACAGAAAAATATTTGAAAGCAGACGGGTGGTGTGTTTTATATTTACCAATACAGTGCTGATGATGTGGGGAGATTTTTAAACAGTGCAATTGTCATTTTAAGACAGATGTGTGCATGATCATATTCAGTATGGACAGTTGTGAGTGACTGTTTGTAGCATAGCTCGTTGGAGGTACATGAGCCAACGGGAAGAGAGACTCTCTGGACATAGTTCCCTAGCGTATATAAGGTAGTGGAAATTACCACAAAATTACCACATATAGCTTTCTGTCGTAAATAAGTCAGTGAGATCGCCCATGGTGGCACACTAACACTAACACTGAAAATGTGGTATTCCTGAAATGTAGGCCTGAGGTCTCTCTAGTGATTACACGAAAAATCTAAGCAAAGATAAGGGATTCTGGACATTGGGGCCACAAATAAAACAAGGGAATTATGCTCACCAAAATACCACCAACCACGCATACCAACCACGCATACCAAATATGCATGTCTGGGTGCTGAAATAATGCATGTCCACTATATTATTGTTGTACATGGCCCAATCTGAATACAAGGAGTGATTGTTGCTAAGTTATTTTTCGGCGGTAAGAAAATATCGTCAGGCCCCAAATCTCCACAAAATACCCTACATATTTATGGTGCGTTGCAGGCCGGGAAAGTGATCATAGAGTACCTACTGGGCGTGGCAAGCGTGTCTCACACTGCCATTTGCACATTAAAGGGAACCCATTTTATAATAGCAGTGTGCCACTAAAAACGAATTTCAGAATGTCACAAAGGGAAACCACATTCTCAGATCTAGTGCAATATTTAGAGGCAAAGTTGTTTGCACATGGGAATTGGTCATCGAATAGCACGTTAGAATGGAGTAACCGCATTCAGGGTGAGGTGCAGAAAGAAAAACTAGACAATATTTTTGCAGAAGGCAGCATAATTCAGGTCTGCCTTACAAGATTATTGAATGCAGCCGATAAAAGTGCAGAGAAAGACTGTTTAATACGGCTATGTGGCAAAATATGGTTTATTTTAAACAAGTCCCTGCGAATGCAAGAGAATGATACTCAGCTAATTAACAGGTTAAAGACTGAATTAGATGGGGCAAGTAAAAATCAGGAAATGTTGAGAGCAGAATTGGATGTATGCCAAAAAGACATGCAATTAAAATGCAAAGACTTTGATACTCAGTTATCCAAAAGCAAGAAACAATTTGAAGATAGTGAGCAAGAATTGGCACACTTAAAAGCCTTAGTGGATCACATTAGACAAGATAAAGATGAGGTTGTTTCAGAGATGCAGATTTTACAAAAAGAACATTGTGAAAAAGAATGTGATCTCCAGAGCGCAGAACAAGAAATGATTAAAATGATTCAAGAAAGAGACAAGAGAAATAAAGAGTTCAATGAATGCCAAATGCAAATGTGCGACATGCAGGAGGTGATTAATAAGATGAATGGTGAAAACAACTATTTGCAAGATGAAGCCAACAGACTCCTTAAAAAGTGTAAGGACTTAGAACAGCAAATGTGCATTCCCAGGTCCCAGGAGAGGCGGCAGGGTACCACATTCAATGGAGTGGAGGTGAATTCTAGCTCTGCCCAAAGAGCTAGTGCTCCAGTGACTGGGCCGGTGACTGAACTTGGTTGCAGCGCCCTGGGGGATTTGATACTCCCATTGGGGGCAGCCACCAATCTCATACACCTGAAAAAAGGATTGAATCACAAAATAGTGCAATTCCATGCATTGCAACAAGTAGCCCCATAAAAATAATGAAATCCATTAAAGCCCTGATCAAACCATTTAAAAAGGGAGGTGAATGCTGCATTGAGGATCACTTAGAAGCGGTGCATGACATTTTTAAAGCACTCCAGATACCTAAGGAACAGTACAGACAATATTTTCATTTAACTTTAGATGCCCCGATGGCCAGCATCATAAGGGGATTAAATGAACAGCAGAATATGACATGGTTGGAGTTTGAAAAAGAAATTAGGCGTCATTTTTCTCCTTTTCAGTCATTGCAGGAGGCAAAGAAAGTCGCTTACACAATTACTGCTGGACCTAATACATCCCCTCGTCAATTTTTACAAGACTTAAAAAGAGCATTTTCTCGCTTTGATGTATCTTTTGACTCAAATTCCAATGAGTTTAAAACTGCATACTTCTATGGGCTACAGAAAGACATCATATCCCAATTGGTCCGTGAATTTGACCGTGACAAGTCCCTTGAATGGATTGTACATCAAAGCACAAAACTATATGAGGTACTCTATTGTCAGGGTAGAGAAAGTGATAAAATGAAAGATACTAGACCTAAATCTAAAGAACCCTCAGCCACAGTAATGGAAATCAGGTCAGCCAAAATGTCCCTTGAGTCTGCTCAAAGCCAAGGTAAAAATAATGTGACACCTGAACAAAGGGGTAATCAACAAAGATCGCCATTTCCTGGACCAATGTTCCAATCACATGATCCTAGTAATAGAGAGAGCTACATCAGCCCTAGGTATTTAGGGGACAGACCCCGGGTAGGATATCGGCCTGATATGGCAGGTGTGAACAATAACCAGAGACAAAATCAAGATCAAAGAAATGATGGTCCCTACCAGTCATTGGGGACACAGAGCAGATTTGATCCCAACACCATGATATATGGTAATCAGGATAGGCCCCGATATGTGGATCGATTTACTGATAATGGAAATCAACCTAGGGGCCAGTACCCACAATCTGAGAGACAGGACATGAGGCAAAACGTGAACTACAATCCACGTCAGTACAATGATTCCCCACCAGGGGATTATAATCAAAGGATGGGTGCAACCCGCTCCCCTCCACAAATGAATCAAGAGTTCAGAAACCATCCCAACCGACATCATTCACCTGAGAGGTATCAGAATAGATCTAATCAGGGGGAAAACAACCAATATCGACCTAGACCACAGAAAGAGGATCCTAGAGAGATGGAAAGGTTCCAGTGCCTTGAGGCCCAAGTGAAAATGTTAGCTGAGCAAATAGGAAAGCTCTGTACAGCGCAAAAACAACCTTCCAAAGAGGGGGCTGATGGCCATAGCAATGACCGGGGGGCTTCCGAAAAGTGACTAAGTACTCATGATAACTGCAGTGCCAAAATGACAGATTGCTCTGATATAATTTTGCATAACGACTCTGAGATGCCTAATGGATTAAATGTGAAAGTGCCAGTAAATGAACTTGTGACAGAAAGTGCAAATAATTCTAAAAAAGAGGTACGGTTTAATCTAGAGCTAAATAAAACAGTAAAGATTTGTACAAATGAAAAAGAAACATTAGGAATTCCAAAAGAAAAAAGGGATAGACTTAAGAAAAATGACTCATGCATGGGGAATACCAGTGGACAGGGGGTAAGTGGGGATGCTATAGCTCCTTCCCTGGGCAAGCAAAACAATGACCAAACACAGACAGAAAAAGGAAATACTCACAAGGAGGGTACAAGTCAATCACCTGAAGAATTCTTTGAGCCACATATTTTTGAAGAGGCTGAAAGGGCTGGTATCACACTAAATGATCACAAATGCACAGAATTAAAAAATGACAAATTGATGAATGATGTTGTTACACATGTTCAGTTGGAAGGTTGTAATGTGGTCTCTGATGTTACCCAGATGGATGGGCGAACAGTGGCCACACTCCAAAAAACCTCTGATCATGGAGAAATGAATAAAGTCTCTCGCGCAGAAATGGGTAAAAAGGAGGGAAAAATGTCTTTCCATTTACCAATGGGTTTAGCCAAAAGTGAAAAAGACCTGAGAAAGGTGAGCCCTGAAATCAGTAGGAATTCACATTTCTTATGTGTATTAGAGGAAGTTGAGGACAGATATTATGCACCCATCACTGTAGAAGAAAAATGCCACACCTTTGCTATGATTGACACTGGCGCACAGGCCACAATTATGTCCAAGGAGCTGGCAAAGAGTATCAATGAAGGGAGACCCCCACGGAGTTAGATCACAGTGAAGGAAAATCAAGGCCCAGTGCATAACTTTAATGGGGAGGAGGTGCCCATCATAGGTGTAACTGAGGTTGACATAAAAATAGGAAAGCACAGAATGAAACAAGAGGTATTGATCACATCTATTTGTGAAATTCCATTTCTGATGGGGACAGATTGTCTGAAAAGATTGTCTCCTCTAATAGATGGGGTGAATGGAGTGCTGTGGTCCTTAACCAAAAAACCATTGAGGCCTAAGAAACTAAAATCACAAAACAGCAATATAAATGAATGTCACACCGTTGCCAAATCAAATGATGCTGTGGAGGTATATCTCCAGAATAGCTGCATACCTAGTGTCACTGTTATATTAATGTGTCAAGACAAAATGCAGAGCGACAATGAAAAATTACCTGTACAAATATACTTGGACCCAAGGAAAAATTGGCAGACTGCCATAGATGAGCACACATTACGTTTTTATTTAAAAGAGAAAACATGCAAACAGAATATTACTCCTAAAACAGATTCAGAAAAACACATTACCACTCTGGCAGAAATACACATGGAAGATGAGCAACCATGGGTTCATGTTGGTATAAATGACTATTTTAAAACAATAAAAGCCACTTTAGCGCTTGAACATGAAAGGAGTTTCATTAATGAGAAATTGTTGCAAAAAATAATGGAGAGGGAAGAAATCCCGAGATTTAGGATTAAAAACCAATATGTTTCTGGCTTGGACAGTCCAGACTTTGAAAACCGAATTGCAGGCAGATGCATGCTTAAAATTAGCATTGGGCAGAAAACAATTTACCATAATGTATGGATAGTGAGTGGAGCACAAAATGAATTTTACATGGGAAATGACATCATGCACAGAATGTGTATGGTGTTAGATTTCCTTAATCAAAAAATATGGTCACGCCTAGGTGGTCCGGCACCTGAATTTGAAGACAAAAGAAGGGCTTATCATTGTGCACAACTGGTTCCTTATGCAATCGAATTACAAATGAGGAAAGATACTATTATTCCTGCATTTACAAAACAGTTTGCAATAACACTGAAATGCAAAAATGGACAGCAGATGAAAGGTTCTGATGCATTTGTATGCCTGAATGAATCCATAAAACAGCAAGGCCTGGATTATGAATACATTCCATTGGTAGATATTGGTGTAGGATCTGTAAAAATTATGGTAAATAATAAAGGTTGTCAGGATATTCATTTAGAGGAAAACTCCCCATTAGGAATGGCCATACAAAAATCACATTATACGGCAGATTTAAATAACATGGTGATTGGAAATATTCCTGAAAAGTATGTAGATGCCAAGGGTGAGTTGCCAGAACACCTGGACTCTCAGCCCAAAGGAATATTTAAAATTCATTCTGTGTATCCTTATGATTCAAATGAGACAGTGTGCTGCCATCAAGAGGATTGCATAATATTTAATTTAAATGAAAATGAAACAGATTATCAGCCCATTGAAGTGGAAGCTGATATGCCAAAATATTTAAAAGTGGCAGCTTTACAAAACGACACAGCCACACAGTTAGAGGAAAGCGCCGAGATTCCCTTACCAGAAGATTTTCCAGAATTTTCTAAAATGGTAGAAGAACAGATCTCCTTAGCGAATGCGTGTGAAAGCAATGAAGAGAGGGACAATCTGAGGGAGATATTTATGGAGTTTAAGGATGTATTTGCAAAAGATGCTTATGATTGTGGTTTAACTGATTTACATGTGGCCACACTACCAGAAGGGTGTAGCAGAAATCCAGTGTTTGTACGCCAGTATAGACTACCGCTGGCATGTTTAGAATCATTGGCAGAGATTATTAAAAATTTGGAATCGCGGGGAATAATCAGGCCCATTCATAGCACATCCAATACACCTATTTTAGGTGTGTTAAAGCCAAATGGTCAATGGCGGCTGTGTGCAGACTTGAGAGAGTTAAATAAAAGAGTACCAGTATCTAGATGGCCACTGCCATTCATTGATCAGGGCCTAGCTCAGATACATGGTTCAAATGTATTTACCACATTAGATCTCACCTCTGGATATTGGTGCGTGCCATTGGCAGAGGAGATACAACATTTATTTTCCTTTACATTTGGCAGGACTCAATATGCCTGGTTTAGAGCTCCGTTCGGGTACATCAATAGTGGGAGTGAATTTGGCAGATTTTTGAGAAAGGCCATGCCGGATGCAGCGGAAAGAGGAACAATAGTTTATGTGGACGATGTCCTGATAAAAAATAAAAGCCTGAAAAGCCATTTTGATGAAATAAGACATGTACTTGGCCAATTGCAGAAAGCAGGCGCCAAAGTATCTTTGCAAAAAGCACAATGGTGCAAGAAAAAAGTGAACTTTCTAGGGCATGAAGTGACTGAACATAAAGTAAATCCACAAAAGAAGAAAATAGAGGCCATACAAAGATTAAAAGATCCTAAAAATGTGAAAGGAGTAAAAAGTGTATTAGGGATGACAGGCTATAACAGAAAGTTCATTGCAAATTATGCAGAAATCACTCAACCATTGACTAAACTGCTTAAACTGAATACTGCCTGGAAATGGGAAAAAGAGCAGTCTGATGCAGTGGCTAAATTAAAGGAATGTCTTGTAAAGGCACCATGTTTAGCATACCCCATAAAGGACAGGGATTTCTTTATAGAAATAGGTTTTTCTGAACATTGTATGTCAGCAGTGTTATCACAAAAACACGATATGAATCACAAAACCATTGCATATGCAAGTAAGGCATTTTCCCAAGTTGAAATGAAATTTAATGAATGTGAAAAGGCCCTATTAACCACTGTGTGGGGGCTACAACATTTCCGCCCCATTGTTCAGGGAGAAAAGGTGATTATTGAAACAAATCACCAACCTTTGCAATTTTTAGAGAGTAAAAGAATTAGATCAGGTAATCTAGCGCAATCCAGAATCGCTTCATGGATGCTGGCATTACAAGGTTTTCCCGTAGAAGTGAGATATGGACAAAATAAAAAGAACCCAATTGCTCAAGGGTTAGCTGACTTACATGACTGTGCAGCTGAACAAATACCAAATGAAATGGAAGTAGAAACTAGTTTGCAGGAATTTGAACAATCACCATACAAAGCTTTTGATGAAAAAACATGCAAGGATTTGCCAACTGTATATGTGGATGGTTGTGCTTTTCAAATTGAAAATGACAGTAATAAACAGTTAGTGGCAGGAATAGGAAATGTCTGGTTGAAATGTGAAGGTGTCCCCAGTATAGGGATGAGGATTGGAGATAGGAGCAGTCAGGTGGCGGCATTGGCAGCCATTTATAAAGCAATTGCTACTGCAGTTGATAAAAAGTTCAGTGAAATTGTCCTGGTGACTGATTCTGACTATGCACGGAATAGCTTTGTGGAGTATTTGCCTGGTTGGAAAGCAAAAGGAATGGTTACATATAACAAAAAACCACTTAAGCATGGAAAAATGATACAAGCCATAGACAAATTGGTGTCAGAGAATAAGTTAACAATATACTGGAGAAAAATTCGTGGGCATTTAAAAACACCAGGAGAGGATAAGGAGGGAAATGATAAGGCAGACCACCTGGCTAAGATTGGGACTGTGATGGGAGAATTGCTACCTATTGATTATTTAACGGGTGAAATACAAATTGATGCAGTCACACGTTCTAAAGCACCAAAGGAGGTAGATCAACCGGTGGTGCAGTGGAGTCATGACACGCCAGACCAAGATTTGATTGAGGCACAAAAGAATGATCAAATTTTGGGAATCTATTATAATCATTTGATAGATCCCGAACAAAATTCTTTGACAGAAAATGATTGTATGGGAAAAGAGGAGTTGAGGGTGTTATTAAAGAACAAAACACGAATTAGATTACAGGATGGACTCATGATTAGAGAGTCCATAACAGAACAAATACAGTGGGTAGTACCCCTTTCATTCAGAGGACTAATGCTACACCATGCACATGATGCCATAACTGCAGGCCATAGAGGTTCACAAAAAACATTAGAAATACTAAAAGATTATGCTTACTGGCCACATATGTCCCAAGACGTGGAATTATATACTAGAGGATGTCTAGTATGCGCCCAATTTAAACCTGCTTCACCAATGCATAGAGCACCATTGATGAAAAGAGGCCTAACTCTCCCATGGTCAGATTTGCAAATAGACTATGTAGGTCCTTTAAAAAGGTCGAGCAGGGGACACCGTTATATTTTGAGTGTGGTATGTTTGATGTCGAAGTGGATTGAATGCATTCCTGCACCAGATTGTAGTGCGCAAACAGCAGCCACATTGCTGGTGAACCATGTGTTCTCAAGGTTTGGGTTGCCACAAAGAATTGAGTCACACAGAGGAAGTCATTTCACAAGTACTCTAATGAGTAAGGTATGGCAAATACTAGGTGTGAAAAGGAAACTACATATCGCATATCGGGCGGCGTCTTCAGGTACAGTTGAAAGAAGCAATAGGTCTGTTGTGGATATTTTAAAGAAATTTGTGGCAGAAGCAGGTTCCAGCTGGGATTTACGTTTACCGTTGGTTTTGATGGCAATCAGATCAACTCCTGCCAAGGCAACATGTGTTAGCCCCCATGAGGTCTTGACAGGTAGGAAAATGGTGTTACCACAACACCTACTATACAGAACACATGAGCAGACACTTGTGAGTGCATCCACAGTTCATGAATATATTGATGAACTGAGGAGGCATTTGCAACATGCATTTGCTTTTGTGCAGAGAAATCTGGAAAGAGCTGCTGACAGTGCAAAGTCTTATTATGACAAAAAGACATCAGTAAAGGAATACAGTGTAGGGGATCAGGTGTACAAGTTTCATTTTGGAAAAAGTAAACAGAAAAATTCTAAATTTCTAGCAGCCTGGCAGGGGCCATTTCGAATTATAGATAAGGTCTCTCCTGTAGTTTATAAAATTTTGAAAAATGAAGGTGAAACGGCAATAGAGCAGTTTGTCCATGTAAATGAAATCAAACCATGCCATCCCAGACATGAGATCAGGCAGCTTGAGCATGTAGAAACAGATAAAGTCCCTTGAACACAAAAAGAGAAAATAAATGGGTACACTCAGGAGGCAGTGACAAAGAAGTTAAAAAGTTGATTGTTTTAATGGCACATAAACACTGTAATATATGTAAAAATATATAATATGAAATAAATAAATAAATAAAAATATATAATGGAAGCTCATGGTTGGTGTGCAGAGAGAAAATGTATTAAATATTGAATGCTGTTTTATATGTGCTTGTTTTCTTTTTAACTTGTGTTTAATTTCAGGAAAAAAAAAAAAAAAAAACGAAATATTTTTACCAAGCATGTTTTATTTTTGGCAAAAGGGTGAAGTTAGTATTGTGTAATGTACTTAATTTGTTTATTTTCTATTTGATTTAGAAAATTAACATTATTTGTTCGGAGGTTCCGGGATCAGAGCCCACGGGAGACGATGGAGTCCTGGAGCCCACGTGGACGGATTCCGGGAAAGCCCCAAAGAGGGGTGAAGACCAAGGCTGCAAAGCGATCAGCATTGAAGATGATACTGATGATATGGTTAATGATGATGATATTTGGAGGGATCTTCAAGAATTCAGAAGCACAGGTTGTCATTGAACCTGGACCAGCATCTGGTATCGCGGTGGAAGAGGCACCAGGATTCATCATGAGTGACAGAAGGATGATTTTCCAAAATATATACATACCATTGAATCCTGAGATTTTGATTGAAAAACACTTGAACAATACCGGAATTAAGATTGAACAGACTAAAGAGTGGCTGGAAATAAGAAAAGAGGACACTAAGCAGTCAATAAGAGATATATTAATGCAATTGGAAAAAACATTTGTGAATTCAGCAGACATTAAGAAGAAGAGAGGAAAGAGAGGTGCGGTGATGCTCGCGATATCAATGGTAATGTCTATAGTTGGAGCCATAATAGGTACCACAATATCAACAGCCAATTCTATTTCGGTAGGAACACTGAGTACTAAAGCGCAACAACTGAGTATTGACCTAGAAATAATACAAAAAACATTAGATGGAATTAGAGGGGGACTGGATGAACAAGTAAGATTCATAAATGAAACTGCAATTATTCTAAATGAACAAGCGGATGTAATGCAACGGGCGACTAAAATAATACTTAAGCATGACAGAACTTTAAATGAAATATTGAACATAATGAGTCCTGTTGATAGACTATTAACGAATTATATGAGAGAAGTTCAAACTGCAGTTTCACAATTGATTCAAGGACATATCCCCTTGTATTTTGTTTCGCAGGATATTATTCGTCAAATGATAGAAAGATTGACCAGGAGGGAAATTGATATAATACAGGTAAAAATTGCATTCGAAATGGGTAATGCAATGCCGTTATATGTGGACTTGGAAAGACTAGAGATCGGATTTTTGCTATGCATCCCATATGTAGCCCCTGAACTTATTTATCAAACGAAGTGGGTACACAACGTGGGATTTTGGCAAGAGGACAAATTTATTAAGATTAAGACTCCAGAAGTGGTGGCATTTCAGTCATGGGAACCTGAAGTTTATTTAATACCAAGCCTGGAAACATGTGTAAAATTTAAAGAACAAAATTATATGTGTCCAGGTAAACCGTTTGTTCCTGATGCCACAGATGCTATTTGTGGTTTGAAATCTGACCCAAGTATATCAGAGGGATGTGAAGTGATTATTAGCAATATGGGGAGTGAAGAAATGGCACAGGCTAAGATGGTCAGAGGTAAATGGTTGATCAGCACCTGTTTAAAGAACATGACGGTAGTACATTTAAACCATGGAACATACGTGGTTAAACAGGTGAAATATAATGTTTTTTATTTACAGGTTCCAAAGGATACAATTGTGTCAATTGGGGGGTTAACATTGTTTCATGTAACAAATGATGTTTGGGAAAGCCAAGTGGAAAATATCGATTTTTTTCAAAGGGATACTTTTCCAATAGACCCGGATGTGGAATATTTATTGAATCACAAAGAAACACATGTTATAAAAATGAATTTGAGAAAAAACAATATTACAATTAGTAATCTGGGGATAATAGAAACGGAAAGATTTAATTGGGGAACCTGGGGGGAACGCTCAATAGTGGGTTTGGCTGTCCTGGTGCTAATCATGGGTGGATGGTTGATTGTGCTATCAGTAAAAATGAAAATGTTACTGATTTTACTAGCTACGTCAGGAAGAGAAAGATATCCCAATACACATGCATTTTAAAAGAAAAAAGAAAGAACAAGTTGTTTTTAGGAATTGGCTTGGATTGTAGCCAAGTTCTAAAAACAAAAGGAGGGTATGTAAGGATATTTGGCGTGTTACAGCACAGAGTACAGCACTACTGCACAGGTAGCAATTTTTTTTATGCAGCACCACCACATGGGTGCGGTGCATTGCTATATGTGTTACCAGATTAACATGGAAAGACAGGCTATTCAGTCAAAAACGATTTTAACATATAAGATGCAAATCTATTTTTACAGTTAAAAGCACACGTGCACATTCAAAAATGCACACTATTTTTCACCTGAAATGCCTATGGTGCAAGAGACACATTTGAAAATTAATAACTAACATTATTCATAACTAACCTGACTAATAAAACTGAATTTAACATAACCCACTAATAAAAATGTGTCTCCACTGCAGAAATAGGCCTACTCTGAAAGTGAACTTTTAAACGCACATTCATTTTTTTTTCTTTTTCTCTGCTGCTCTGTCCACATAACTCAGGAAGCCAAGGGCGAAGGTACAGGAAATCAGTTGGTTACAAATGGTTACTGTAAAAAGGAGCCATTGTGTAGAGAGGGAGGAGATGGCATGATTAATTTCTGATTGGAGCAGCGTCATAGCAAGTATCATGCTAGAGGCAGTGATGAGGGTTTTGCTGGGGGGAGTTTGAAGAGAGAGGGAGGACAGTCGGGATTTGGAGAGCTGGGAGAAGGACCTGTTTTCCTGGTTGGAGCATTTCTGATGAAAAAGCTGAGAGCTCCAGGCAATAACCCCGGTTTGAGAACGAAAGACGCTTGTTTTCACCGGGGTTAATCTTCAAGAGAGCCACATTCAGAAAGAGAACAGCTGAAGAAAACTCGGGCTGAACAGATAAGGTAATTACAGAAGTGTGGGGGCTGAGTGTGTACGAGAATATTCAGTCAGTGTAGGAAAGGAGATTCCTGTGCTTTAATCACATGCTAATGTTGCAAATTGAGTTCTTTTCTCCGCCACTCTCTTTTCAGTGTATCACAGACAATGCTGTTACTGTGCTATTTCATTTATTTCTGTAAAGAGTGAGATCGTGTTTAAATGCAACTTTTATAATACAGAAAAATATTTGAAAGCAGACGGGTGGTGTGTTTTATATTTACCAATACAGTGCTGATGATGTGGGGAGATTTTTAAACAGTGCAATTGTCATTTTAAGACAGATGTGTGCATGATCATATTCAGTATGGACAGTTGTGAGTGACTGTTTGTAGCATAGCTCGTTGGAGGTACATGAGCCAACGGGAAGAGAGACTCTCTGGACATAGTTCCCTACCGTATATAAGGTAGTGGAAATTACCACAGAATTACCACATATAGCTCTCTGTCGTAAATAAGTCAGTGAGATCGCCCATGGTGGCACACTAACACTAACACTGAAAATGTGGTATTCCTGAAATGTAGGCCTGAGGTCTCTCTAGTGATTACACGAAAAATCTAAGCAAAGATAAGGGATTCTGGACATTGGGGCCACAAATAAAACAATGGAATTATGCTCACCAAAATACCACCAACCACGCATACCAACCACGCATACCAAATATGCATGTCTGGGTGCTGAAATAATGCATGTCCACTGTATTATTGTTGTACATGGCCCAATCTGAATACAAGGAGTGATTGTTGCTAAGTTATTTTTCGGCTGTAAGAAAATACCGTCAGGCCCCAAATCTCCACAAAATACCCTACAGGACACTACCAGCTGTTTCATTAATGCCTCATACTTAGTCAAGTATATATTCTTAGCAATCTACCCAATCAGCTACAAGTAAACAAGCGAAATTGGGATTTCCCCTAAGAAAATTAACACATTCTTGATATTCTGTTGTATTAAAAGGTGACGAACATCTTTCTTAAATAATTTATTTTTTATTTTTTTATTGTGACACAGTCAAAATTAGACTTTTTCCACAAACAACGAGACACAAGAAAAACATTAATTTACAACACATACTTAAATAATTACAGAAGAAACGTTAAGGGTGGCAGTGTCAGGCGGGAAGCGAAAATGTTGTAGACCAGGAAACAAAACTAAACTTTGATAAATCCAAAGGTTTTGCCTTATGTTTAGGCATTGTATAAGCATTTCTTGGGCATTCACATTTGTCCACCTATTGCCAGCATATGCCCATGTACTTTCATCATTTACTCTGCCGCTCACACATATTGGTGGGTATTGCAAATATATAACATCTATTGTGATCAAAATGCAGGTGCCCACACAAATGCCAGATGTTACCATCTAAAGTCCAGGTGTTATGATATGATATGATATGGCATTTATAACACGCCTATACACAAGTGTTTCAAGGCGCGAGGCAAGGGAGGGGCAACAAAGGGAAGACAGACAACGATCTTACTAGGCCAGGTGACTTTCAGATCGTGCAAGTGCAAGAGAAGGGGGAAAGGGAAAAGTGCGTGGGGGAAGGGAGAGGGGAAGTGCAGTACAGGGGATAGTAGAATAAATAAGATAAATAAAAAGCGGCTAGCTTGTGGCCAGTTCAAGTTAAGTGCAGACATAGGTGCTGGTAGGGGGACTGTAGGGATACAGAAAGCCGTCCCTAAGTGCAGGGGTTGCCAGGGAGGCAGTGCAGGTGTGCAACTGGTGAGGCCTGGGCCCGAGATCAGAAAGGGTGGCCAGGTATCCAGTTTCAGCCAAGAGTTTAGCAGGGGAGAGGGGGAGAGAAAGCAGAAGCAAAGAGGAAGGTTTTGAGGTGCTTCCGGAACCGGAGATGGATCTCCTCAAGTTTCAGGGAGGCAGGAAGGCTGTTCCAGAGAGAGGCCCCAGCCGAAGAGAGAGATCTACCGGAACCGGAGATGGTTCTCCTCAAGTTTCAGGGAGGCAGGAAGGCTGTTCCAGAGGGAGGCCCCAGCCGAAGAGAGAGATCTACCACCAACTCGTTGCTTGGAGAAGCGACTGACCCTGAGGGAGTTGGAGGCGGATGAGTGAAGAGCTCGAGAAGGGAGATATTTAGGAAGAGAGAGTTGAAGGTAATGCAGCCCCAGGCCCCAGAAGGCCTTGTGGACAATGCAGAGGGTTTTGAACTTAATCCTCGCAGCCACTGGGAGCCAGTGCAGAGATTTCAGTCCTGGAGAGATACGATCCCTGGGCTTGAGGCCAAGGACAAGTCTCGCAGTCCTGTTCTGGATAAGTTGCAGAGGGCGGAAAGTAGAAGTAGGTAGATTTAGAAAGAGGCTGTTACAATAGTCCAGCCTAGAGAGAACCAGGGCTCTGGAGACAGTGAGCTTTTGGGGGAAGGAGAGGAAAGGAAGAATACCTCTGAGGAGGTGCATCTGGTAGTGTGACTTCTTAGAGACGTCAGAGATGTGAGGAGAGAAGGAGAGTGTGGAGTCGAAGATGACCCTGATTTTTTTAGCCTGGCAGGTGGGAGCAGGAAGAGGGCCAAGGGAGGCCGGCCAGAGAGCTGCAGGAAAGGAGGGAGCGGGTGTGCCGATGAGGAGAATCTCAGTTTTACTGGCATTAAGGCAGAGGTCATTGGCAGCACACCACTCCTGGATAGCAGACAGTCAGAGATGAGGGAAGGAGAGGAGGAGGCCGAGGGTAGTCTGAAAATGTGTTGGGTATCTTCCGCATAGCACTGAAAATTGGGGCAGAGAGCGGCGATGCAGTGGGCAAGGAGTGCCAGGTATTGGTCGAACAGCCAGGGAGAGAGGTTGGATCCCTGGGGGACACCACAGGTAGAGAAAAAGATATCGGTGAGGAAGGACCCAAGTTGGACTTGGGAGGGTCGGTCAGAGAGGAAAGAAGTCAGCCACGCCAGAGCCTGACCAGTGATACCCAGGTTATCACAGAGACGGTTGTGCAGGATGGCATGGCTGACAGTGTCAAAGGCAGAAGAGAGATCAAGCAAGATGAGGACACATGGGGTGTTAGAGGCAAGGTTGGAGAGCAGGTCTTCACAGATGTTCAGGAGAGCATTTTCCATACTTCTGGCAGCTCTGAAGCCAGACTGATGGTCATGAAGACAACCAACAGATTCAGTGTGGAGATTAAGCTGGGAGATGGCCAGTTTCTCCAGGAGCTTGCTCAGGAAGGGAGTGATGGAGATTGGGCGATAGTTAGCTGGGCAGGAGGGGTCGGCAGAGGGTTTCTTGAGAAGAGGGTGCACAAGGGAGTGCTTCAGGGGGGATGGGAAGACTCCAGTGCCGAAGGAGTGATTGCAGAAATCAGCCAGGGCAGGAGCCAGGGAGTCGATGTGGTCCTTGATAGTTTTGGAGGAACAGGGGTGGACCTGTTTCGATGAGACTTTCATAGATCGGACTTGTCTAGAAACCTCGGCTGCAGAAAAAAGGGGAAAGGCAGAGAAGGAGGGAGGGGGGGCTACAGAGGGGCCAGAGGAAGAGCAGGGAATGGAGGGAGGGAGGCGATAGGAGGTGAATGAGGACAGGATGTCCTGAGTTTTTTAAATGAAGTGAGGAGCCAGTGCCGTGCAGAGGGCCTGGGAAGGGACAGGAGAGGTAGAGACTGCGGCAGGTCAAAGGCTCCATGTTCAAACCTTTAGCAGATATTTCCATCAAAAAGTCCAGATATTTTCTTCATCAAAAAGAATTGCCATGCAATGTTGTGGTTCTCATATCTCTGGCCATGTACTGTGAACATGGAGTGGGGAGTCACAAGCATTGGCAATGCCAAGTGTTATGAATTTTGTCTAGGCATGGAATAGACGTTGCCAGACACTGCCATACTGGTACGGAATGGCAATGAATGGTAGCAGTTACAACACTGTGCACATATCTGGGCATGTGTTCAAATACATGCACACAAAATTGTTGGCTTTGCCAGTGCTTATTTGTATAAGAACGTCAGTTCAAGCATACACATTCTGCTTATTAATCAATTGGCTGAAGGCACACTTAGTTAAGACATTTGTAATACACCATTAGCGCATTTAAAGCTCCTATTAAGCCACTAACTCTCTGAAGAGGTCTTTGAAATAACACTGGCATTCACTTACAGCACACTGTTTGATGCTACTGCTTAAGAAGTCTAGCTCAAAGAGCGCCCAAGAGGATGTGTTTTTTGGTGGGGAGAGGCAGAAAGTGAGTGGGGATGCACATAGGGATTAGCATGGACATGGTCAGCCAATGAGTGGATACATAACCAATCAATACCCATAAGCTCTGTGTCTCTGCTCATATCCCTTCTCCCTCCTAGCTGTACTACAATGCAATAGTTTCGGAGTATAGGTGGCACTTTAGCACCACCTAATTGCCAAAACTAAAAATATACAAATAAAGTACATACAACCCAGAAATGCAAGACGATTAGGGAAATTCAATAGAACTGAAAGCAATTAACAACAATGCACAACCACTGACGATGTTTGACGAAAGAAAAAAACAAAGACTGCCATTACCCCAAAGTGCAAAAATCAAAGTGAAAACACTAATAACTGTAGGAAAAAAAATATTGCAGACTTGAACAGCAAAGACATATCAGACTTTTGCAGACTCAGGCAATTTGACATTTGTGATGCCCAAGCATTAGGCCCCAATTGGGAAAAAGGACCAGGAAGTTTGAAAACTGTTTTTAGCCCAAGGGTGAAAGCTACCCTGACCCATAAGCCAGAGGAAAACACCCAAAAAGATGGAAAACAATAGTCTGCAAGGGAGATTTGGCCGAATTTCGGCCATACGAATATTTTGAACGGCCTGAAAATTCGACCAAATCTCCCATTCAGTGGAATTATAGTGAATAGGAGAACCAGGTGATGTGAGGGGTTATAGGTCAAAGGGTCGAATCAAAAGGACCAAAAACAAAAGGTTAAACATTTTGGTTGTTTTTTTAAAAAGATTTTTTTTACCTAAACGGAAACCAAAAAAAAATATATCATTAAACAAAAAAATTCAAACCTTTTCTTTTTGATCCTATTGACTCTCACCTTTTGCATTCGAATCTTCTGTATTCGATCCTTTAACTGGACACCGATGTGGGCGTGTCCCCGCACCCTTGTTCACTATAATGTCAACGGGGGATGCGGGGGTGTCCCCTACGCCCGTTTTTATATAGTAAAAAAAAAATGAAATAGAAAAAGGGCCCTGCGGCACCGGTTCCCGATAAGTGAATGCGAACAGGTGTTGCAGGGACACAGTGAGTCAGCGACATACAGCGGAGTGTGCCGCCGACGGGTAAATAAGGGGGTGGTTGAGATCGAGTTATCCAAAATGGCTGCATGAGGAAATACTGAATGTTATTTTCGAACAAATACCATTTGGTCTTTTCTTCCTCGGTCATTTCAGATAAGTGAAAATCATCCAAATTCAGTCAGAAGTCTCAATGGTAGCTACTAGGAGACGAAACAGGACACCAAATTGACTCCTTTTCAGCAGGTAAGGTGAACGCATATCCAGATGCCAAACAATGCCTGGACACCCATTTTAACTGACGAAGAAATAATGAGTATGAGCGAGACATATATTTAGCTCAGCATTTTACCCAGTAATGTGGATGGTTGCATTTATGACCAGTTCTTGTAATCTCACACAAATAGGCACATTTTTTGACACATGGGTCCCTCTGCATATTGGGGAATCAATTTGACTGGAAGCTCTCAAGCAGCTCCCCGTAGACCTGCAACCACACGTAGAGAGTGAGAAATCAAAGTCTTCATAGAACCAGCAGAAAGAGCCACACAAACTAAGATGGATAGATCTATATCTGTGTTGCTGAGCAACCAGCAAAAACAGGCATCTGGGACCCCACATCAATTGTATGATCGGCTACCTTGATGGAGCACAGATTTTCTCAAAAAGGTTCTAAAATGTGACCTCAACAAAGGTTTCATCAACTAGAAGACAAGATCCCCAATCACCATTCATCACAATAATTCAGCATACCTGTGACTGTACTGGCGCAGGAGACACAACCTTACTGTTCCTTTCCGGATGGCATCCAAAAGGTTATCAGGCATCCTGGCTCTAGACAGTACTTTGGTAGTGGCTTGCCAGGAACTTTACCTTGAAAAGTGTCCGTTTCATAGAGACAAGGTTGTGCAGACACAGGAATGCATAAGACCCAGAGGAGGTCATAGCCTTTGCAGTCACCCCCACATCATCTGACATGTGAGTACTGACATCATGGGCCTCATTACGAGCTTGCCGGTCCGGATACAAAGGTACCGGTAAATTTGCCGGTAACATTGTATCTGGACCGGCAAACTCAGAGTTGTGCTTGCGGGTGCCTTCCATTCCGCCAGGTCTGACCTGGCGGAATGGAAGGCACCCGCGAGCACAGCATGTCGGATGCACCGGCACCATTATACACGGTGCTGGTGCAGCCGACCTCTCCATTCCCATTGAGCCCGGATCAAATAGGAATGGGAAATAATTTTTTCTGGCACCCAGGGATGGGTAAATACCGGGTCCAGCAAGGTCGTAATGACCCGGTAATTGCCCATTTCTGGGCGCCGAAAAAAAATGAATACCAGCGGCAGCCTCGTAATGAGGCCCCATGTCTTGAATGGCTCCTTTCTGGGCCTTATATAACAAGGCATAGCACTGTATTGCAGCAAGGAAACGATCACTTGTTCTTCTATTAAAACACATTCACAAAAGTAACTGAGGATCAGCTGTTACTGACGATATAGAGTAGCCCAAAGTCCAATATGCACCCAGGATTGAATGATGGTGACTCATACTACTTGAATATGATTGCAAAACCATGGAGTAACGACAAACAAGCAGATGTTGTCATCAGGTCACCAATTCAATCCCAACACAACACAACTATTAATTGTACCATCACTATTTATGGGAATGCAGTGATTATATTGAATCACAAAATAACTCATCCGATTACAACAAATCCAAAATAACGAATTCCAAAATAACAAATTCCAAAATAACGAATTTGGGAAAATGCGAGAAAAAATGGGGTTGGGAGTGGGAATAGTGGTTTTGGGGATCGGGGACAGTATTAGGAACAAAACAAAGGTGGGAGGTGTTTGGGGTGAACCCGCCCAAAAACAATGAAAAGGGCATTCGTTATTTTGGAATTCGTTATAATTGGATTCATTATTTTGGATTCGATGCAATCACATGTAACCCTATTTATGATGCAGAGAAAGTCCAATCGCATTGAATCTTGTGCAGAACACCAAAACAAGAAAAGTTCCAACATTTCATAAAATGTCCAAACCAATGAATGTGCAGAGGGGCTTCAAATCACAGACACACGGGATTTAACCTAAATGTGGATAAAGAGCATGAATCCTTCAAAATCATAAAATAAAAATTGCCCGACACAAGGGTAGTCATACTCTCAGGGCCTTGAACAGATTTTCAAAACAGCTGTTTAGGCAGATGTACAACTTTACTGATGAAGGACTTTCAGGTATTTTAGCTGCCAAGAAAAAGATCTGTGTCCAACAGTGGATGCCAGGGTACAACGCGTGGTAGCAGCCTGCCACTTAAACCAATACACAACCAAACCAAATAGATCAGGACCTCTTTACAAGTCAGACCTACTGGGTGATGTCTGACAGGCAATGGCTGCCAACTTTTTCGGATCACTGAAGTCTAGCAAATACTTGCTTGTCTAAATGGACAAACCCTCAAGTTTTGTCATAATAATGAAGAAACCCTGAATTCCAAATCTTGGAGTATCCCAGAGACTGTAAAGACAGACATTGTTCCCTCATTCAATGAAAGAGGCTTTGCAAAGTTACTAAAATACATGGAAATGATCCAAAAGAAAATCATACCTCTATTGCATTAAGCCAATGAGACGATGGAGCGGTTTCTGGAACCAACGAGAAGGCGTCCAAAGAAGTGAGGTGAGAAGAATGTTGCTATCTAGTGCACGTTGTGCTACATTGTAATCTATAGAAATGGACCAAACAGCTCAACCTAGAAGAAACCCTCAACACCCATGATTGGAGAGAAGCCCAAGGCAAGACAATCACACATGAAGTTACAAGACAACCATCTGACTTTCAGAAAAATCTCAAGACCCACCTGTTTAGGTGATTAGTGACCTGCTGCCCTGTGGCAACCTGAGATTAAGAACATATAACAAAAAGGGTAGCAGCACTTTAGGATAGTCTGTGTCGTTTGTTAAAGCACCCTGATGCCTGCAGGCTGCCGGCGCTATATAAGCTGACATACATACATACATACATACAAGGTAATGAGACCATTAGGTACAAAATAAGGCCATCGCTGAACAGCTAAGGGGAGCCAAGACGCACACTCTGAGAGAAGAAGATCAAGTTTTGGGAACAAAGAATCATATCAGGAAAAAAGACACCCCCATTCACACAATCCTCTGACAGCCACTCAAGTCAAATATGCAATAATCATGCCAGAAGTATGGCAGATGTCCACATTATCACTCAAAACGGTTCTATGCGTATATTCCTCCCTGTGAATGTTTCAGACCAAAAAAGGCCGTCAACGGGTGGGAAGAAAGGCTGAAACTGCCAATTCTCATCTTCACCCATGTTGGTGGCATTTACTCAAAACCAGGGGCGTGGGGGGTTTCACGCCTTGAACCCCCTTTCTATGTCCATCTCCCTTTCTCACCACACACACATAGTGTGACCCCTCCCCACATACACACACCAAGCATGCTCCTGCACCGACACACATGCATACCCACACACACTTACCTGCTAGCCACACCTACATCTTCCTTCTTCGGAAAGATGGCTGGGGCCTGTTAGCCCCTGGTGTACCCATGTGAAGCTTGGCCCTCCTTAGCGCTCTGCAGCCTTCAGTGGGCAGCTTCATTTGCCAGAGATCTTTAGATTGCCGGACAAAGAGGGCACATACCCTTAAAACGAACACCTCACAGTTCAGAAACCAGCAGGTCCTGGAGGAATCTGTGAAGGAAACCAAATTCCGGACGAGGAGGAAGATCAGGCACTTTGTGTAAGAAGATAGGGGAGGTCCTGAAAGAGCCTCAACGACCGATCAGCACATGCAAAACCAGCAATTGGCCCAGTTTGGGGCACCTCAGCAGACAACAATGCACACACACTGACAGGAGGCTGGCTCCTGTGACTGCAGAGTGTTTCCTATGCACAGATCTAGATAGCTCGGTGGTGTGGAGACCAGCCTTCACGTGTGACAGTGGCAAAGATGAAAGTGGGGAGGTTGGCCCCCGCTGTCTACAAATGTAAGTAGGAGTAGGGAGAATCTACTAATCAAAATTAATATCCATGATCAGCACATTGACTAGACACACCTTGTTGCATGCAGTCAGAAAATCAATCACATATCCAGTCATGTACAATTACATTCACAATCCTACAACCTCTTATTGGGATATACGCAAACACACAGCAGTCATGTATCCATATGCACAATCACGTGCTCAGCTGTATGCAACAGAGACTCAGGAACTGAGGAGGCGCATTCTCACAAACACACGATGAGGTGCGCATCTGCATTCATATCTGTCAAACAAACCCACATGCTTTATCGGCACATACATATAAAAGAATAAAATTAGCTTTATCCTGGGAACATCTGTAAAGCAGCTACAGATGCGGACGCGTTCATATGCAGGTACGCTATCATTTGCATCGTGCACACTATCAGCTTCCGAGTGTCCACAGCTGACGAAGCTTGATGGATGAAGCAGGCATGTTTAAAGGTTTAGCACAGATTGTACATGAATGGGGCGAATATTTATTTACACCAAAGATGAATGCTTGACAAGCTCTGAAGCGTGAGGCCATTGAAGACATACAGCATTTGGACAAATGTATTCGTACAAGCTGTATACATATTACATGGCTCATACATCACTTGGAACAAATAAATATACAGTCGTGTTGCTTAGCATCCTTGTTATTCGTGCCGCAATCAATGCTCCCTCTGTTTCATGTCTAAAAGGTCTCGCTGCGGGGTTGTGCGGAGGGCTTCTGTAGCTGCTTATAGACTCATGCAAACAACAGACCCAGCATCAGCTTTGAATGTTGGCAATCAATAAGCCCAGCAGGTGTGTTGCCAGGTCTGGAAAAAATCCGGGGCCACGCTAATGTTGGGACTCGGGGCTAGCTAGCCTTTTGGTTGTATCCCCTGAGCTTTTATCCGGGGCTACAACCAAAAGACTGGGTTTGGGCATAGGAGACACATAAAATCTGGGGGGGGACAGAGGACATCTTGGGGACTTTGCTTTATTCATTTATTCGTTTAGTTTTAGTCAAAGAACTCGACTTTTCACAACATTAGAATTGAAATAACAGTACGTATTAAATTACAAATATCACTGTATAAAACAAGAGAAAAGAAGAAAAGAAAACAGAAGAAAATTAAAGGATGCAGCAGCAAAGAACATGTTTTTCTATGTTGCATTTCTGGATTTTTCATCTGACTATGAGCTCATGGTAAGAGATAGGAAATAACAATTTCTTCCAGTGGGCCACAGCTGGGACGCCAGCTCGTTAAGAGTCAGATCACCTGTAAGTGGATTCCTGCCAAATAAAGGAGTTGCAGCCTTTTCTACCAACTGCAATTTGCTACTTTTCTTGTGTGGGGCAAGGAGACGTGTGTGTCTCTTGGAATGGAAGGATGGGGGTTTCAAAGAAAGAGGAAATCTTGTTTGTACCTCTGAGTAAGCCCTGTTATGGGAGTAGCGGGACAGGTGTGTGATGTTGCTGTTTTGACTGTCCTCTGGGGGGGTGTACAGCAAACAAGGAGGATGAGCGATCGCAAGCCCACCCCCTTATAAGCACTCCCCTGGTCCGCGGCCGGATGTGTCGGACCCAGGGGGTGCCTAGTAAGTGGGGTGTATGTGGACCCAGGGGGGTGTCCAGAGGGGCAGCCTGCTATGTGGGCTGCCCCTCTAGCGCCCCTGCGAGGGTCAGGCCAGCCTCTCACGATGAGTCTGGTCCTTCTTATTCCATCTCATGCTGGCTTCAGAGCCTAGCCATTCTTTGCCTTTGTTATTATGAATGCAGAGCTGGACTCTGTTCCTTTCTCGTTTAACATTTGCTTCAAAGCCTGATCTATTTGATTCTCTCATATGTTACTAGGACGGAATAGCATGGGTCCTCTGCCCTGTTACATTATTCAAAGAGCCCCTCTGGCCTTTCTTTGCCTCTCCCTTGTCTCACTGTTTGCTTGCTTAATACATACCTCATTGCTTGAACACTCAACATATTCTCCCTAACACAGCAATGGCAGCTGCAGTCTATCTTAACTTCTATTTGTTCCGTGTCTTGAATTGGCCTCTTATTTCTGCTTTTCTGTCTGCAGGGGGAAGGCATTTTCCAGTCACTACCATGCTGGTTCTACCTGGCCATAAGAGGGCAACGGCTAGCCAATATTGGAAGAACATGGGCATATTATGCTAGAGGCTAGCAACTGCCTTCCTAATGCCTACACAAGAGACAAAACTCTTGCCTTTGTTTCTAACAGTAATTCAGTGGATGAAGAAATGCGAGAACACACATATTGCTTATAAATGAAGGGGATAATGTCACACTTCGTTAAGACATTTTGATCACACCAGGAGCTAAATTCCAGCTGCAATTAAGTCATTACCTTTTAGACTTCTGCTTCAAATAACATCAGTATCACCTGGAAAGCACAGTGGTTGCTCAACAGGGTTCCTGGGGCACGAGGGGTACCCTACTCGTGGGCATGGATGATTGGAGGGCATTTGTGCCCTGGTTTGGAGCCTGGCCCCTACAGCCAAGATGGGGGCAGGGGCCTATTACTTTTGGTTGTACGTACCCTTTGAGGGTGATAAGACATTGCCTCCTGCTTTAGCCCACTAACAGCTCTGCTTTGTAACTTTATCACACATACCTGTCAGGTGGTATGTAACTCAATTCTACTAATGTTATCAGCCTAAGAAGTCTAGAATCCTTTGCCACATCAACTAGGGGACAGGCTTGCCACCTGAGACTTACCCATGTCTGAGTCGGCATCTGTTGCCCTGTGGGGAAGACACACGCAGAAAGAGCAGGGCACAGTGCCCTTGTGGGTTTTTCACACTTCATCCTCGGGGTGGGCACAATTCACTCCGCAGAGAAAGTGGCACATACTGGGCAACATTCTCCCACTTTGACAATGTCACCCAAAGAGCGAAATTGGCCATTTGAAATACCTCTGTCGACTTACTATTGAACAATCCACACTGATGGGTTTAAGCACCTGCTTAAAGCGAGATGGCAATTAAGGGCATTTGCCAACGCACTCAAGAAGCACAGGACACCCTCTTACCAGTGACATGCCATGCTCACTCATTCTGATCACGAATTGCCATTTATCTGGGGTCATGTTAAATGTATTTATGTATTTATTTATTACATGTGTAGCATCACGCAAAACCCCCAAGCATCAAGGCGCAAAGTAAACAGCATGGAGTGGACCACTTCCATTTGCGCACGTTTTTACTTTTCCATCACAAAATGGAAGATTTTAGCATAAAAGGCAGGTGAAATCACATTGCTTTTCCACTTTGGAAGAGTATAAATACCTCGCGCAATTAGCGATTGCTGGCCGAATTGACAATTGCTTCTTCTGGACTCCGCCCGCTTTTACCAGGTTTAATTTCCAAGCAGATCCCAGAGGAATCCCTTTCCTTATTTCCAGCATGAGAATCCATGCTGCCAGTAAGGCCACATTTGTCTGGTGGAGCGGGAAATAAAGGGGGTCCTGGTGTGTCCACTCGGCTCCCGAACTCCACCCAGAAAATGCATGAAAATCTGGCCAATAAGAAAAAACGACAGTAATAGTGTTTTCCACCACTTTTTCTGAACCAATTGACCTGGAAAATGCTGTGTTGCATCGGAAGCTGAATGCATTCACTCTGCCTATTATCCTACCGGAAGATTAAGCCAGGTGCTGAACACAGGTGTTACATATTCCGTGCACAATCTGCATTTGGAGCATTAACTTACTGTGCTACCTTACAAATGATATCTCCTCTGGGGCTTTACCATCTTAAGCCCTTAACTGCAATGGGTATTTCCCCCCCAGTGCCAAGGTCTTTTTTGGTGATTTCGGTATGTCGCCATTCAATCCCTTGTAACTTCTTTGTTACATGAGATATCTCTGCCAAAGTCGGCCCCTTTTTTCCCACATGTAGGCTGTCGTAACGCCACCCAGGAATCCTAGTTTGTTGTAGGGTGTGAAAGAAAATGACCAAAAAGGAGAACACTTGGGGTTTTTCAGAAAATGCCAATACAATGTTGTACAAAGAAGCCTGCGGTGTTTTCCTTGTAAGAGCTAGGAACAAATGGTTTGCTGTGCTGGATTGGCCATTTTCCAGGCTTTGAAGAACAGATTGAGTGGAAACCAAAATAACATATTTTGATATGATAATCAGCCGTTTTGTGCGAGGTAGGCGATTTTGGCGTTTTTTGTCCAATACGACATGTGTGGACGGAATGGAAGAAAAGGGTAGGAAAGCTGAATGGGAAGCCAAGAAGGCATACATTTCTGAAAAGTAGACAATATTCCAAGTTTAGGAAGGGGTGATTTGCTCAGGTCAGGCAACAACTATGTAGGGAAAGATTCCATAGTCCTCACATGTGTGGGTACACCTACGTGGGTGCAAAGGGGAAAGCCTAAAACACTGGTAACCCCAAGTCTTTTCGCACAGCAGATTTTCAGGAATTTTGCTCATGTGGACAACCTACAGGTTTGGGCCTAGGATGTCGAAGCCACAAAGGAAAACTGGGAACCCCATGCATTTCCGAAAAAAGACACTCGTAGGAATCCACAGAGGTCTGACTTGCGCGAATCGCCCCATAATTTATGACCCACAATCCCTGAAAAAGTGTGAAATTTGGTAGAAAAAACACAATAGTTACCTAGTTACTTTCCATGCAACAAGGTACAAATGAAGCTTGGTAGTTTTCAGTTTTATAGTTTTATAGCTTCAGAGATTGCCGTTTGCTCTAAATTTGATTACATGGTTTAACTATTTAAGAATGGAAAAAAATGCTTTTAAAGTATATGCATTTTTGATTCAGGGCTAAAAACATATGTTGCAAACAGTCAGTATTCTACATTGATTGTTTTCTAGTGGTGTAAGTGTCATAGAGTGGCTAGTGGCTAACATCTTTCTTAACAAATCCAAAATGAGGCACGCATGCATGGCACGCAGACGCAAGCAGCACAGACTAAATCCCTCTATTTTGTCCTGACAGCTCGTGTGTGAAGAAGGTGGTCAGTCTGTGAGCAAAGGCGAACGTTGTCGGCATGTGAGCGAGCATCCCTGGCCCACTGTGAAGAATTTAAATCAGGCACTTCGCGGATGGAAGGCGAAAGTGGTTCATTGGAGAGGGGAACCAATACTGAAGGCCTCGAGCAGAACAAGCGAATGCAAAATGTGTCAAAATATACTTGGAGAAGAACTAGGTTTATCTCTCTACAAGTCCTGAAGAAGACGAGCTTCAGTACCCGCTTAGCTGGCATCTAGATAGCCTATCGTCGAAACTATAGTTGAGGGGTGTTTGTTTAAGATACAAGGGGGAAGACGCGAGTTGGCTGAATCCTCCACAATGTGGGATGATTCAACCCACTTGTTGCTCTGCCATGCGGCATCAATGTGTTCTGATGGTGCCAGAAACATCAAACTGGCCACAAAACACTTGTGCACGCCAAACCTCTGAAAATCGCGCTCTGCAAAGCACAAAAATATGGCTGCCCTATCTTCCACGCATGTTGCCAGTGGTGGAACAGAGATCTCACTCCTGGGCCCCACAACATGTAAAGATGGGGTACAGAAGGAAAAGCAGTGCTTTGCTGAAGGAAACCCCAAAATCTTGCTTCAAATCACTTTTTCTTTGTTGCTGAAACTGCAGAATTCCGGTACAAAACACCCTCAAACATCCAAAAGTCTTACTCGGTGCTACAGCTCACTTAGTATAAGAAATCATTGTGAACATACAATGTCCTGAAAAGCTGAAAGCATCAAGGGATTTCCACAGCAAAAGTTGCCTGGCTGTGGATATCAAAATCTGGTAGCAGTACCCTCGGCCTCCTGAATGATTGCTGTCAGAATCCTGCAGGATTAAACTTTAAAACTTTTATAAACTGAAATTAAATGTTGCAATCTAAGTGGCCTGTTGCTGAGAGTAACCTATGGTGTAACTGTTTTTATCCCATGGTTTAAAATCTTGAATAAGTATTCTAACTGATATTTTGAAATCTCAAGTTTGTTTTAAACTAAGGAAAAATGCAACAGAAATAACATTTAAATTTAAGCCTGGCTAAAACCACCCAAACTGGAATAACTGCTTTCCTCACAAAAGGAGGATACTTCCCCCAGCAGAAACTCACGGGGAGGTGCGAATTGCTGGGGAGCCCAGGACTAAACAATGCACATCCTCCAGCTAAATTAAATGCTAAGTGTGAAGGGTCGTAAATGGTCTCTGCCAAGGAAACAGGGAGGAGACTGCTCCTGAACTGAAGGGGGACAAAAAGAGGCAGAGACAAACAACCATCTGCGGCTGGACATTCACAAACAATATTTTGTTTAAATACATATAACTTGCCACTGAAAATTGTCAAGAACACAAAAATAACATAACTGTAAAACTGATTTTTGGATGCACGGGCGAAAAGGTGCCAGAACTCTGTGACATGTTCTGGGAAGAAACTGTGGAAAATGTGATATTACAGAAAATGTATTTCTGCCAAAAGTATGAAACTTTATACACTTATGCCCACGTTATACCCGCACACTTGCAGAAATTTGCTGATAAATGGGACATTGTGATCCTGATGAAAAGGGTAAAATTCTGGGAAAAGCAGACACAAGATCTTACAGCAATGGGGTTTGGAGGAGTAGCTGCTGTACAAAATATGTAATCTGTATATGTGGTTGTTATAGAGGTTGCACATGTGGAAATATGTATTGTGGCAAAAGTAGATTTTGTGTTCAAGAGGCCAGAGGAGGACTCTAAGCCTCATAAACCCACACCATAAAGGTGACACACTGTTTTTCTCCTCCTACCAAGGAAGAGAGGAGACCCTGGCCAATCCCTTTCAAAGGGGCGAGCTTAGGATAAACCAGCCCACACCCCCCCTTTATCATAAGCATAAATAGAGACAGCTCAGGACTCAAAAGGACAGACAGATTCACCCACCATCCGAATGCTGGCTGAGCACCCTGCTGCAGAACTATCCATCTTCCTTTATCCAGACTCTAGAAACTTGGCAAAGCAGAAAGGCCCATTACATAGCTGAACCATTTTCAGCTAGGCCTTAAATTCCAGAACCAACCCCAGAAAACTAAGGGGAACAAGAGACAGCCGGGCTGTGCTGTACTGCTTGCCCGCTGAACTAATTATCATCAGAACCAAGAGATCTAATCCAGTCCTGTGCCGTGCGGTGTCCAGAGCACCTTGACGCTGCCAAAATCCGATGTGCCCAGCAGTCTGTCTTGACCAGAATCCCTGACCAGAATCCTGACGGTTCCATTTGAAACATATCTAGTGAGTATCTATAGATAGAACTCTGTCACTAACATATGTACCTTGCTTAGACCAATCCCTGTCTTAAATCCATCCTATCTTGTATTCAGAACATTGTTAGGAGTACTTTTGAATTGCCTGAACTCTCTATCCTATCCCTCCAATCTTCCTCCTGTGCTAGTATTGTTAAAACTATCTTTGCGCTGATATTTTTCATCTTAAGAAGGCGGGACCACTGCAGGCGGTCGCCCTGATCAAGTGGCTGTGCTCTTGTGTGGTATCTGTTTATTCATAGTCATCCTCTAGTATAAGAAATCCTTTTTGTCATTTTAAAAGCGCTTCCCGTTTTCCCATTCTTGCACCTATCTGAAAAAAACGACCTCCACTAAAACGTCCATAACTTCCTCCTCTCTTCCTATCTCTTTACATTGCCTATTGGGGGGTTGAGGGCTGTGCAGGGGGAACTAGTAACCAAACTGTTATTTGATCTGGACACACACACAAAGTATTACTTCTGTGCTGAATTGTTTTGCTCACTATTACTCCTTGTGCATTAAAGAGAGTATTCATTGTCACATCACCCCATTGGTGATTATTGTATACCCATTAAAACATAGGTTGATTAAATTGTAAATACATATTTTAACTTTTCAAACCAGCCTGATTGCTGGTTCAGTGAGACCGGGAGGGGTTCCAGGAGAGGGGCGTGATATGAGTGGTACATCGTTCAGAATAAACAAACTTTTAGACACAAATAAATATGGATTTCAGTTGTGCATTACACGCTAGGCGTTGACTAAGGTGTGTGCCGGATTGAAATCACTTACAGCTTTGGAGCTCGTCAGGAGATCCTAAATTAGACGTACCACTTGTGACAGTCTAACACAGCGTGCTAACTGACGGGGTACATATACCTTGTTGGGCTACCACACTGTGCTACACTATAAAAACACCCTTCAATAGAAATACTCAAAGGAGTTAGGCCTGTTTTGCAAGGCTAAAAGTAACCCTGAGATAAGTCAGAAGGAAATTAATAATTTCCGGAATGGCAACCCCAGTGGAAATTAATATGGCAAAAGAACACCTACTGCACAAATTGTTTGTCAGGGGTGAATGGGATGAGCAGGATGAGAATGTTTGGCTGCAGGAAATCAAACAACAAATGACTGCCATAGAATAAGATACATGGCAGGACCAGGGTCCATCACACCAGGCACCGAGTGAACTGTATATGGCCCCAAGGGTAAAAGAAGAGCAATGTAAAATTGCCAAAATAGCAGCGTACCTGTACCTCCACATTGGAGTAATACAGGAAAAATATGCCGAAAACCTAGACATGGCAAAAAGGCAAGTACAATCCTTAGAGAAGACCCAAACTGATCTGGACTCTGCAGAGCAAAGGCTACAAAAGAGCCAAGAATCACAGAGTGAAACCAGACAGTACCTGACAAAAGTAAAAGAAGATCTGGATCTCCTGCAACAAGAGAGGGTAGAGCAAGACACCAAATTACTGACACCGCAAAAAGAGTGCCAAGAAAGGTTGGACTCTTTCAAACAGAGCCAACAAAAGCTGGAGCAAAAATTAACTTTTAATAGAGCTTGCGCAGAGCAGGTAGTCACGTTACAGAACCACCTAGAATCCTTGAAATGAGAAAAATAATAAATTAGTTGTGAAGGAGCTCCACACTCAAACAGATTTTGATGAGGAGCGCCAGAAGTTATGTGCCATGAGAAAACAAAGGGACGACATGGCTGCACAGAGGGGTACTCTAATTCAGGAAAGGGACAACTTAGGCCAGGAAGTCAGCCATTTGAAAACCAAGGTGGAAGAAAATCACCTGGCCCTTCAGGGACTGGGTGAACTCAAAATGGACTATGAAAAGTTGATAGAGCACACCGGGAGGGTGAAAGATGCTCTGGCAAAGAATGACCAGGCCAGTAAGGACATAACTCAGGAGGTGAGCCTCCTGCAGCAACAATTGGCCAAATACTGGCAAATGAGACAGGAAGCACAGAGAGACAATGAGGTCCTCTGTGAAAAAAATGACAGGCTACATAGACAGATAGCCATGCATGAACAACTAATAGAGACCAGTAAAGCCTTAATAGAAGAACAAAAGGGTCAGATTCTTGCATGCCATTAGGGAGTAGGGGCTGAGAGAGATGAGGTCAGATAGGAGAGGGAAACCCCTGAGCATAACCTCAGGAACCCTGGCACCAGAGACTTTAATCTATTCCATTCCATGGACTCTGCCCCCCCCCATGTCCACTGGCTCACAGGAACCAAGGGCCACAGGGATGGTAGACTTCAACCCAATGGGGAATATGGGGCTAATAGGTCAGCACCTCCCAGAAATGGATGGGCGGGCACCTATGTACAGGTTCCCAAGTGCTAGGGCCATCTTCTCTGAACAGGGAGACTCCAGTGAGGGGAGAATCAGAGAAAGGAATCCTCATAAATATAACTCATCAAGAGATCACACAGTGAAATTTGGTGGGGAATTCCATGAGATTAGGCCCACTAACAGCATACTAAAAACCTCTTCCCAGCTAGGACAGTGGGGTGGGGGGTACTCAACCAACCCTGGGAGCAAGGAAGAGTCAGAAGATTCTTCTGAGCGCCACAGTACCCAAGGAACTAGGCCCCCACATTCTGCCAGCCATTCCCAAGCTCGCAGAATCTGGGAGAGTCTAGAAGACCAGACAGCCACCTCTGGTAGCAGTGCCTCCGAGTCAGAGGTAGAGTGGACCAGGGTGACAAGAACTAAAAAGGCTAACAAAGTTAAGAGGACTTTACTCAAGGATCCCCTGAAACAAATTAAAGCAATTAGGAGCGTCATCACGCCCTACCACAAAATGTTAAATATTCGCTTTGGGAGCACCTTGAATTATTTGAGCCGATGATGGAAACTTTCCATCTGAAGGACACCCAAAGCTGTACTCAGTATGTAAAGTGGACATTTTCTCCTGAATACTTCAAATATTTTGCGGGGCTGGAGGATCAGAACCATTCCAGATGGTCCACCCATAGGGCGGCCATCCTGAAACATTTTTCCATTGATAGGAACCCTCAAGAGGCTCGTAAGGCAGCCTACAGCTTACAATGTGGGGAAGACCAGGCCCCACAACAATTTGTTTAGGAATTGAAAGGTGCCTTTGCGCAGACCACTAAAAGGGTGTGCACTGACAGTAAGGAATTTGTGAACACCTTGTTTCATGCTCTCCGTAAGTGTATTATGACTGAGCTAGTGAGGGACTTTCATGAGAAAAGATCACTAGACTGGGTCATTGAACAAGCAACGCGCATCTATGAAGTACAGAAGCCTTTGGAAAATAAAAAACAGTAGCAAAAACCCCAAAACAACCAACACCCCTGCAGCTGCTAAGATGGCGGAGGTGACGGTTGCCCCCATTTTAGATCTGGAGATGGGCGGCCTAAGAACCTTCCCGCACAGAATCCAACCAACCCCAAACCCAGAAGGCCCTCGGGCCAATCCCAAAAAGGGAGCCAGTGAGGTAAGCCCACAAATGGGACCTCTAACTCCCCTGACTACATCAGCCCACACTACAAGGGAAATAGACCCATCCTGGGCTATGTGTGGACTCCTCCAGCCCAAAGGGGGGGGATCCAACCAGACAGCAGGAAACCCAGGGAACTTCCCTCCTCACTTTCCCCAGGAGGGCAGTAATCCCCCAAAGGCCGGACCAAACTTCTTTCCCCGGTACCCGACAAACTTTAACCCCCAAAACAACCCATCCTTCTTTCCCCACTTTCCTGAGCCCAGACAGCCCAATACGGGAGAGGGGAGGCCAAGGGTGGAGGGGTACCCAAACATCCCTAACCAGGGGTATTTTGTGAGAAGGGATAGTTACCCTTCCCGGGATCAACCCAGGGTAGACATGAGGACCCCATACCAGCCAGAGCGGGTGTCCCAACTAGAGCACCAGGTCCAGAACATGGCACAGGATCTGCGTCGCATGCTAAGGGCTCAACAGAACCCTCGGATGAGCATGGCGGCTCAGAATTCCTCAAATCTAGGGTCTGGTGCTCCAGAAAAATGACGGGGGAAGAACCCCGACAAACCATCGGTTCCCAGGGAGGAGGCACAAGGGAAAGAGGGAAAGGGGGGCGTAAAGCCTTAGAGGAAGCTTCCTTCCCCACTTGTGAAAAGCGCCTGGAAAACCAGGAACCAGAACCAAAATCTCCTGGCCCCAAAAGTCTGCAACCCAAGGAGCAGAGGGGGGTAGGAGAAATAAAGAGTCTAAAAAGGCCCATTTTGTGGAGGAGGTGCAAATTTTCCAGTTTGAAAGAGAGGGGTCCTCAGAGGATCCTGGGAAAAGGAGCTTCTCCTTCAGGGATGGGGGAACTCCTCCCAAAGAAAAATGGGTCCCAAAAGATCCAAATCCAGACTGCGTAGATGTGGGGACCGAGTTAGAACTGGCCATCATCAAACCCCAGAATGACCAGCATGAAAATCCCCTGGTTCGAACCCATTCTGGTGACTGCCTCCAAAAGGGGGGGCAGCCCAGAATCAGAACCAGGAGAACCCAAAACTTCCCCCATATCTAGTTGTCACCTTTTTCTTACAGGTTCCCAAGATCCCAAACCGAATCCTGCCCAAAGCACCTCTTTGTCAGTATCCAAAGCAATGAAGTTAACCCTCCAGTTGACCAAAAACGTGCATTCTCTTTGCCCCCTTGAGGAAAAGGAGGGAAGATTTTATGCCCCAGTCCAAATACAGGGGCAATGTGTAACGCTCACCTGGTTCCCACGGAGACGCAGGTCTGGCTTCGAGTGCTGATGCTTCTTCAATGGTGAAGCGCAGGACTCTGAAGATGGACAGGAAGGGCCCTCTACTCTGGCTTCTCCGGCTCGTAGGAATATACCCCTTTGCGTGAAAAGGGAGTATTACCTACTGACTGAGTTATGCTCAAGCCTCCCACTCTCTTCCAACCCTCCACGATACCCTTCCACGATTCCCCATGAAGTCTCACCTTAGGGTCTGAAAGGACGAGCTCTCCATCCTGCTTCTGACGCAGGGGCGCGTTGAACCCAGTTACTTCACTGGATTGAGGTTGGATGGGAGTTCAGGTAAGCTTGATTATACTGGTAAGGCGCTGTAAAAGTTCTGTTGCAAGTTCAAAAGTTCAAGCTTTAAATAATAATGTTCATTGTCTTTTTTCAGGTGATGAATGAAGATTCCTTTGGAGACTTCTTGCAACAAAGCGCTAATGTTGATGTATTTTCCCCATAGGGGCCGGGGTTCGGAATGCCGGAGATATGGCGCCGACCCGAAGTGAAACGTGCAGTTCCAGTAAAGATCTGGTAAGTCCTAGATGAGCGCTCAGGTAATGTTTTTGCATTCGCTCATCTAATGTCTTTGTCTTTTTTCCCCATAGGGGCCGGGGTCCGGAAAATGCTTGGAAGCAGCAAGACCCGAAATGAAATGGGAATGACCCAACAGGTAAGTCTTAGAAGGAAACTGAGCTTTTCCTATTCCCTTCCTTCTCTCACCTCTTATTCTTGTCTTTTTCTCTAGGCTCTGGGAAGTGGCTGTGTATCCGGATGATCGCTGCTGAAGATGGAGGAACCCAGGAAAGGTGAGTGAAATGCAGCGCTGCAGCGATCGTAACGAAATGCTTTTAAAAATGATGTCTTCCCTTTCAGGATCATCGGTGATGTCTCCGTGGTTCAGATTAGCTGGTAGGTCTCTTGTCTCCCTTTGCAGGTGACCCAGGATGCTGACAGGCGTGGCTGAAGTCCAGATGCAGGAGCTGACACGGTGAGCGTCCAGCTGCGAGGAGCAGAAGAATGCGAAGCATGAGTTGCTGATCGGGTGTGGTTTAAATAGCTTTGGAAGAAGTTCCAAGTGTGTATCCTTCCTCCGATCAGGTATGTATCCTTCCCCGACCACACCCGGGTGGAAAGTAGTCCCACAGGTAAAGTAGTTCCTATTCAGGCCTCAAGAGGGCCTGGATGTGGCAGCATGGTCTGCATCAGGTAAGTGCACATTAAAACACTTGAACACATGTCTAGCTTTATGAGCCTGGCGCCTAAGGCACCAGGACAGAGGTCCAACATGAGCCTGGCGCCTAAGGCGCCAGGACTGCGTCCAAAGGGCCCCAGCTTGGGCCCGCTGGCACTCCCCTGGGGGAAATGATGCCAGCCTCTGGGGTTGCTGGGTCGGACCTGGCTCCTTGGAGGTAGGCATCATGACACAATGTACAATTTTGGCACTGGTGGACATGGGATCCCAAGCTACCCTTCTGTCAAAAAGGGCCTTTGATCAACTGAATTCGGGAACTGGGGAGAAATACCAAATTTCTCTCACCCCTCTTCCTGGACAACTTCAGAACTTCGACGGGAAGGAAATTCCCATCGAGGGGACTGCGGATTTGGACATTAAAATTGGGCAACACAAGGTGAAGAACCCGGTCATAGTTATGACTCCAGAGAGCACACCTTGTTTACTAGCTAATGACATCCTGCGTAGGTTGTTCCCCTCATAGATTGTGTAAACAAGGTCCTCTGGACCCAGACTAACCAACCAATAAAATTGAAACAGAGTGTTAACCATGTTAGTTTAAATGGCACATGCCACATGGTTGAACAAAAACCTGAATAATCAAATCCGAGGCGTGACAGTAATTGCAGTAGGACAACAAACTGGTGATGGTGAGTCCTCTCTATTTCTGAAAATCAACCTTCCTTCCAATCTAAGGAGACATTTCATACTGGAAGGAAACATTCTGAAATTCTATACAAATTCACAATCAGTAAATCCCATTCCTATAGTCCAAAAAGATGAGAAATCAGCTCAAAGCTTGGCTGATATTCAGAAAATTGGAGAGCAGTTGTTCATCCCCATTCAGTTAAATGAGGGGAAGGACTCTGTTCTCGCCCGAGTGTGTGTGAGCAATGGTAAGAGCTTCATCGCGAGGCCATGTTTTGCAAACTCCCAAAAGATCCAGCCATTCCCACATTTAAACTGTTAGACAAATGGGAAATGGACCTGGAAACACCCAATTCCAAACATCTCCTGCCTAGCAGGTGTATGCTCAAAATATCCATAGGCAACAAGAGCATAGTCCATAATTGTTGGGTCGTGCGAGATGCCCCTGCTGCATTTTACTTAGGCAGTGCCATTCTCAATCGCTTTGGTTTGGACCGAATAAACTACAAAGCTTGGTCTCGATTAGCGGGTAATTCCATGGACTTTGATGACCCAGAGAAAGCATTTCGGTCAGCACAACTGCTGACATATCCAGTTGAAATTTACATTGGAGAGGAAGTCACCATCCCAGAACGGACCCGACAATTCTCACTGGAAATAAAAATTAAAAGAGGACAGAAACTGAAAAACCCTGATGCCTATGTCCATCTTAATGCTAATTTCCAACAGCAATGGTTGCGGGTAAACCCAACACCACTAGTCAACATAGACCACAACATCATTGCAATAGAGGTGGATAACAGCGACCTAAAGAGTATCACTCAGGGCGCAGGCACCATTATTGGAATGGCGGTTGATGACCGAAATGTTTCCATAGATTTAGGTAATGAACTGTTAGGACCAACCCCCAAGGAGTGTTTTGACAGTAATAGCGACGATGACACAACACCAGACAGGATCTTCACCCGGCATGGGGGGAATTTCCTGGTGTACTCTTCCTGCCCTTATGGTATGGAAGATGTGACCTGTGACTTCAGGAGGGAGGAGGTGATCTTTCAAGTACACGAGGACTGCCTTCCCCACCTGAAGCCATCAGTCCAAATCATCACTTTTACCAGGGACTTCTCCACCCAGCTGGAGGAGGCTGCTGAGATAGCCAAACTGGAAGTCTTTCCAGGCCTCAGGCAGATTGTTGAAGAGAGAGTCAACCTAGCCGATACCTGTGAGACTCTGGAGCAAAGGCAAAAATGCAAACAAGTTTTCTTAGATTTTAAAGATCTTTTTGCGGTGGACTCATATGACTGTGGTCGCACCGACATCCACACAACAACAATTCCCACGGACCCTGGCATGACTCCAGTGTTTGTGAAGCAATATTGCTTGCCTATTGCATCAATGGAGTCCCTTACTGAAATAATTAAGAACCTTGAGTCCCTTGGGATAATTCGTCCAGTCCACAGCACCTTCAATAATCCGGTGCTGGGGATTTTGAAACTAAATGGCCAGTGGAGACTCTGTACTGACCTAAGGGAGCTCAACAAACGGGTCCATACTTCCTGATGGCCTCTTCCCTACATAGACCAAGGACTGGCCCAGATCAAGGGGTCAAAGGTATTCACCGCAAATTGACCTGACCAATGGGTACTGGACTGTACCTGTCAGTAGTTAGGACCAATACAAGCTGGCCTTTACCTTCGTGGGGCAGCAGTACACTTGGACCCGGACCCCCTTCGGTTACATCAACTCGGGCAATGAATTTAACATCTTTCTACACAAGGCCATGCCCGACTTGGGTGAAAGGGGTAACCTGGCCTATGTAGATAATGTTCTGGTCAAAAGCTAAACTGTGGAGGAACACATAGCGAAGATCCATTATGTCCCGATACAGTTTAGTGAAGCCGGAGCAAAACTCTCCTTTCAAAAGGCACAGTGGTGCAGAACCCATGTCAATTTCTTGGGGCATGAGATAACTCCACAGGGTCTATGTCCCCAGGAAAAGAAAGTGGAAGCACTCCAGAAATTAAAAGACCCCACAACTCTGCAGGAACTAAGGAGCCTCCTTGGACTAACTAATTACAGCAGAAAGTTCATTGAGGACTACGCAGAGATCACAGGACCCCTGATCCATCTTTTGAAGGGGGGATGAAGTGGGAGTGGGATCCAGAACAAGCTGAGGCAGTAAGACAACTCAAAAGAAGCCTCTCACAAGCACCTTGCCTAGCTTACCCTGTCAAAATCAAGGAGTTCTTCTTGGAGACAGGGTTCTCAAATACATGCTTGATTGCAGTATCGTATCAAAAGCATGACAAGTTCAATAAATTAATCTCCTATGCGAGTAAGACTTTATCCTTAGGGGAGGAAAAATTCAACGATTGTAAGAAGGCACTACTGGCAACGGTGTGGGCATTGAAGAGTTACCGCCTGTTTATCCAGGGGGAACATATCATAGTGGAAACTCCACACCAACCTTTGCAGTATCTTCAGAGTGACAGAATTCGGGCCGGAAATGTGATTAATTCCCGAATTACTTCCTGGATTCTGTCAATGCAAGGCTTTCCTGTGGAGGTCAGATAGGGCCAAAACAAGAAGAGTGCCCTCGCGCAAGGTCTGGCTGACTTGCATGATTGTGCCAGAGAAAACTGTCTCGAGGACGAAAATCTCAAAATCAAGGACAACATGGAGGCATACCTTAATTCCCCACACAAAGTCTATGAAGAAGACCATTGTGAGGGAATGCCCACTGTCTATGTGGATGGGTGCTCTTACCATGTTGACAACAACGGGGAAAAAGAACGTGTGGCTGGTGTAGGGAATGCATGGATGAATGATGCCCCAGAACCCTCCGCTGGGTACAAAATCGGTCCCCGAAGTAGTCAAGTAGCAGAGCTGATGGCTGTGCATCGAGCCATCCTCACTGCTGTCCAACACCAACTCCACAAACTCCACAAACTGGTCATAATCACTGATTCGGATTATGTACGGAACGGGTTCGTGGTTCGTGGAGCACCTGATTAACTGGAAAACCAGAGGCATGCTATGTGCTAATAACAAACCATGTAAACATTGAAAATGAATACAAAATAATGATGATCTGGTCACCTCGAATGGGATGACCATCTACTGGAAAAAGATCAAGGGACATTCTAAAGTAGAGGGACCAGACAAAACTGGAAATTACCTAGATGATCAGCTGGCCAAAACCGGAGCCATCCAAGGGGATCTACTCGAGATCGAGTCCCTGTTGGGGGAAGTCCAGGTCAATGCTATCACTAGGTCCCAGATATATGCTCACAATGAACTCTCAACTGCACAATGGAGTAAGGAGACCCAAGATGCTGATTTGATTACAGCTCAAAAAGGGGATCCAATAATTGGTAAGTTTTATCAACAAATTGAGGACCCTGAGAACTTTTCCCTGACGGATACTGATTATATAGGGAAAGAGGACCTCAGAGTGTTGATGAAATGTCCAAAAAATGTTCTGAATACAAGACGGTTTATTGGTGAGGAGATCCATAGCTGGCCATGACCAGTGTGTGGTCTCTACTTCATTCCGAAGTCTGATACTAAGTCACACCCATGATGCGGCCACAGCCGGTCATCGGGGGGTTTCATACAACACTAGAAATCTAGTGAGAGGTTGCATACTGGCCACACATGGGGCAGGATCTCGACCAATACTTGAAGGGGTTTCTTGTGTGTGCACAATTTCAGCCAACATCACTCACACACCGTGCTCCCCTCCAAAAGAGGGGGATGACACTGCCTTGGTCAGATTTATAAGTCGACCTTATCGGGCCCGTGATTCTCTCCTCTAGGGGGAACAAGTACATGTTGACCGCGACATGCTTGTTCACTAAATGAGTGGAATGTCTCCCGGCCCCAAATTGCAACGCAGAAACAGCAGCTGCCCTGATGATCAATCCCATCTTCTTGCATTTTGGACTACCCCAAAGGATTGAGTCAGACCGAGGTTGCCACTTCACTAGCTAAGTGATGACAAAGATGTGGGAGATACTTGGGGTCAAAAGGAAACTACACAATGCCTACCGGCTAGCCTCTAGTAGTGGAGTTGAGAGATACAACAAGACTATTGTGAGCATATTAAAAAAGTTTGTGGCAGATTCTGTGCCAAGTTGGGACATTTGATTACCTCTTGTCCTGATGGTCATCAGATCTACCCCTTCTTCTGCAACAAAAATGTCCCAGTTTGAGCTGATGACTGGGCGAAGGATGGTGCTACCCCAGCATCTGCTCTACAGAAACCAAGAGCAGACCTTCATAAATGTCTCCACAACTCATGAATATGTTGAGAATCTGAGAAAACACCTTCAACATGCTTTTGCCTATGCTCAGCAGAATCTAGAAAGATCTGCAGACAGTATGAAGACCCACTATGACGTTAAGACAACTATAAAAGAATACCAAGTAGGAGACCGGGCCTACTTGTACAATTTCCAAAGGAACCAAGCCAAACAGCGCAAATTCCTCCCTAGTTGACGGGGTCCTTTTGAAATTGTAGACAGAATCTCACCAGTCGCCTAAAAAATCCACATCCCCAAGGGCAGTTTGGCAGAAGGGGAAGATAAGTGGGTCCGCATAAATCAGCTGAAGTGTTGCCATCCCAGGCACACTTTGCGGCAAATAGAGGAGCCAACCGGAAACCCAGTGTAAGGCTCACCAGGTATCCACAGAGATGTCACTCAGCCTGTTCTGACCACTTACGACCTCAAACCCTTCCCTGGAGGCTATTCGACTGGAGACTGGGCCTGAAACACAGGATTGGTAGGGTTTAACTCCCTATTTTCTCTGTGTGCTTGAACCCCTTCTCCCCTGGGGTCCAACCCTTCCCTTTGATCCACAGCTCACCTTGTTTTCTTGGATAGTGTGCCTTCAGCGCAGGGGCACGTTGATTGATGCAGGCTCGTTGCTGCCTAGTTACTTCACTGGCAAGAGTCCGACATGTAAGTATAATGAATCTTTTGAACAGTTCTCTAACTTCGTTCCTTTCCTTCCTTAGATGATGGCCGGCGTCCGGGGATGGCGGTGTGCTGCTGAGATGAGTAGCGCTGAAGGTAAGTAGGACATCAATTCCCGTAGGACATTGTTCATGAAGTATTGAAATGCAGCAGGCACGTTGCAAAGGCCAAAGGGCATTACTTTATATTCGTACAAGGCTTATTTGGTGGGAAAAGCAGTTTTCCATTCGTCCCCCTGTTTTAAGCTAACAAGGTGGTATGAACCCCTCAGGTCTAGTTTTGTGTAGATTTGGGCATCTTTAACTTGCTCATGCAATTCAGGGATCAGTGGCAGGGGGTAGCAATTTTTTACAATAATCTGGTTCAGTGCGCGATAGTCGATGCACGTTCTCAAGTCCCCCTCCTTTTTCGGTACGAAGAATAGAGGACTGGCTGCTGGAGACTTCGAGGGACGGATGAACCCGTTGGTCAGGTATTGGTCAAGTAGGCCTTCAGGTGCTGGTTTTCTGGTTCCGTGAGTGCGTAAATTCGCCCACAAGGGATTTGTGCGCCGGGTATCAGGTCGATTTGGCAATTGTATGGTCTATGCAGTGGCAGGGTATTAGCCTGTACTTTCTGAAAGACATCTTGAAAGTCCTGGTATTCACTTGGTAGGGTGCCGATTGCCACAGTCGCAAGCGTGTAGGTTCTGATGTCTGTTGGTTGTTTCTCTTGGCGATAACATGTGTGGGCGCAAGTCTCGGGAAAGGCCAATTCTTTCACTCGCCAATCGATTCGAGGATTGTGAGCTACCAACCATGGCCTTCCCAAAATCAACCGGAACTGTGGTGCCTTAATGAGGTCGAAAACGATAGATACTTGGTGTCCATCCTGGCACAGAAGGGTTAAAGCTGCAGTGCATTGGGATACTGGACCAGAATCTATTTCCGTGCCGTCGACTGTGGTAACAGTGTCGGTGGTTGATTTAGGGCGTAACGGAAGCTCCATCTTTGCCGCAAGATCCTGGTTGATGTAATTCCCAACGGCTCCACTGTCTATGTACGCTCTTACTACGTGTATCCGAGATGGTTGTTGGTGATTGATCAAGACCACAGATAGTGCAAAATGGGAGGTCTGTAGTTCACTTTCTTCGCTCCACAAGTGGACCCCTACACTTGCTGGGCTGGGGAGTTTTCCGATTCCTTGATGGTATCTTCCTTGTCCGTGGCCCCTACCGTCCTCCTCGGTGGCTTCACAGGGCACTCTTTAAGGAAATGACCTGACCATCCACAGTACAGACATAACTGCTGCTGTCTCCTTTTATCCCTTTCCACTTTAGTCAAGGGGGATCTCACCCCCCGATTTGCATTGGTTCTCCTGAACCTTCCGTTGTTCGGGCAGTATTATCCTTTGAACGCACATACATAGGGTGAGGGTCCGGTCTGGTTCGATCTGCTCTTCGGTCCTGTAACCTATGATCCAGTTCAACAACAAGGTCAATGAATTCTGAGCAGTCTTTCGGGGGGTTCACTATTTGTGCGAGAACATCCCTGAGCTCCCCCTTCATCCCACGATGAAATAACATGGTTCTCTTCTCCACTGACCATTCTCCTTCAACTACGAGTCTATTGAACGTGGCTATGTATGTTAATAGGTCTTGATTCCCTTGGCGTAGGGACAGAAGTTCGTTGTCTAATGCCTGCCCATGAGTACGACGGGCGAACAGCTTTTCCATCTCCTGCTGAAAGCCCCTGAAGTCATGCAGCAAAGGATCGTCTTGGGCCACAAAGGGTACAGACCAATCTGCGGCCCTACCACTCAGGTAGGATAGCACAAAAGTGACCCGTGATTGGTCATTCGAAAAGGCCCCTGGCCTACAAAAGAAGTGCAGGCCGCACTGGTTCATGAACGTTGCAAACCTCTTGGGTTCCCCCGTAAATCGTTCGGGCGGGGCCAAGGGAACTGCCCAAGGAAGGGTTATCTGAACGGGATTGGCTGATGGCGCTGGCATCGAGGGCACGCTTCCCGGCAATGCTGCATGCCCTGCTTGTGACTGGAGAAGTTGCCGGCTTAAATCATCAGTGCGTTCCTTGGCTACTATCAGCTCTCTCCTCAGGGTGTTGGTCTCCTGCCTGGCTGCATGTACTTCGGAACGTAGCTGCCCCAACATGTGGGCTAACATTTTGGTTTCTGACGTTTCCATGACGCCCAGGTGGATTTTGATGTGAGGCTTTGCATTCTGTAACGCTCACCTGTTATCCACGGGGACGTCACTCAGCCTGTTCTGACCTCTTACAACCTCAAACCCTTCCCTGGATGCTATTCGACTGGAGACTGTGCCTGAAACACTGGATTGGTAGAGTTTAACTCCCTATTGTCTATGTGTGCTTGAACCCCTTCTTCCCCGGGGTCCAACCCTTGCCTTTGATCCACGGCTCACCTTGTTTTCTTGGATAGTGTGCCCTCTGTCCTGCTTTCAGCGCAGGGGCGCGTTGATTGATGTGGGCTCGTTGCTGCCTAGTTATTTCACTGGCAAGAGTCCGACAGGTAAGTATAATGAGTCTTTTGAACAGTTCTCTAACTTCCCTCCTTTCCTTCCTTAGATGATGGCTGGCGTCTGGGGATGGCGGCGTGCTGCTGAGATGAGTAGCGCTGAAGGTGAGTGAGAGCGCGATGCGTGATGCTCCCCTTTCGTATTTGCATTGAACTGAGTTCTTTTTCTGTGTCTTTTAGGTGCTGTGACGTTTTCAGCGTGGATGCCGGTTATGAAGAACAAATGCAGTGGGTAAGCGTGGTATGCGGCGCCTCTAGATGTTTCCACGCTAACCTGGAGTGTCTTTTCCCTCTTGCAGATGGATGAGAAGTTCCGGAGACAGGGTTCCCCCAGAGTGGCTGGGATTCAGGTAAGCGTTTGAAGCTCGTACAGTATTTAAAAATAAGCGAAGATTTGCAGAATGCTTACTGATGCCTTTTTTCTGTTCTTTTCCCTTTTCCATAGGAAGCGGCATGCCGGGATGGGAATGACACCGCCGAAGATGCCCGCAGAACAGAAGGAGCGATGACTGATGGGCAGAAGTGACGCAAGGTAAGGCTGTTCCTAACGGTGTTCTTGTTCTTGCAGGAGCTGAGCGCAGAAGAAAGATGCAGGCCTGCTGGAGACCGATCCGAACACGGTGAGTGTCGCGCTGCAGGTGCAGAAAACGAAACTATGTTTCTCAGCCTGGGTGTGGGTTAAATAGTCTCTGGGTATCCCAGGTGCCTCTGGGCTGAACCACACCCAAAAGACTAGACCGCATATGCAGTTCTGGGAACCGAAACATGTGTGGGCATCCATCTTGTCCCCATGAATGCACTAAAGTCCAATCCCCAATGTAATCCTACGGGAGTGAGTGAGTCTGGTGCCACAAGCGCCAAGTCTGACTCCAAGTGGGTCTTTGGAGGGATGGAGAGGCCCTTGTGGGCCATGTAGGTAATCATGGCCTGGCTCCAGCCTGACATCTTGGCGGGCTGGGGACATGAGGGGCAGGAATCATGACACCCAGAGGGGGCCATTCCGGATCCCTAGAAAATTCCAACTGTTAAAACCATTCCACCTGTTAAAATCATTAGGAATTACAGGTGGGTATTTGTAATTGATATGTCAAATGTATGCATCTGCCCCAGTACATGAATAGTAGTGGGGAAAATTCCATAAGCATGCTCTGTTCTGTCTCATAGCACTGAAACCAAGGATTCTAAGTATCAAGGAGGACCACTCGGTGACCGGAAGGAAAGACCCAAGGGGCCAGAGTATCGCTCCATACTCCCATCCAGAACCGGCGAGGAGAACCTGTCGATCCAGCACTGATGGGAGAAGCAGACAACTTTTTCCACCTGGACCAAAGAAAGAAAAAACATCCCATCTCCCGACTTCCCCTTGACGGGCGGTCAAACTCAAGTCGTGAGGGGGGGCCCTGTGGGATGATTCAACCCACTTGTTTCTCTGCCATCCGGCATCACTGTGTTCTGATGGTGCCAGAAACATCAAAACGGCTGCAAAACCCTTGTGCGCGCCAAATCTCTGAAAATAGCGCTCTGCAAAGCACAAAAAGATGGCTGCCCAATCTACCACGCATGTTGTCAGTGGTGGAACAGAGATCTCACTCCTGAAACATGGGCCACACAACATGTGAAGATGGAGTACAGAAGGAAAAGCAGTGCTTTGCTGAAGGAAACCCCAAAATCTTGCTTCAAATCACTTTTTCTTTGTTGCTGAAACTGCAGAATGCCGGTACAAAACACCCTCAAACATCCAAAATTCTTACTGAGTGCTTAGTATAAGAAATCATTGTGAACATACAGTGTCCTGAAAAGCTGAAAGCATCAAGGGATTTCTACAGCAAAAGTTGCCTGGCTGTGGATGTCAAAATCTGGGCACAGTACCCTCGGCTGCCTGAAAGACAGCTGTCAGAAGCATGCAAGATTAAACTTTAAAACCTGTATAAACTGAAATTAAATGTTGCAATCTAAGTGGCCTGTTGCTGAGAGTAACCTATGGTGAAACTGTTTTTATCCCATGGTTTAAAATCTTGAATAGTATTCTAACAGATATTTTGAAATCACAAGTTTGTTTTAAACTAAGGAAAAATGCAACAGAAATAACATTTAAATTTAAGCCTGGCTAAAACCACCCAAACTGGAATAACAGCTTTCCTCACAAAAGGAGGATACTTCCCCCAGCGGAAACTCACGGGGAGGTGCGAATTTCTGGGGAGCCCAGGACTAAACAATGCACATCCTCCAGCTAAATGAAATGCTAAGTGTGAATGGTGGTAAATGGCCTCTGCCAAGAAAACAGGGAGGAGACTGCTCCTGAACTGAAGGGGGACAAAAAGAGGCGGAGACAAACAACCATCTGCGGCTGGACATTCACAAACAACATTTTGTTTAAATACATATAACTTGCCACTGAAAATTGTCAAGAACACAAAAATAACATAATTGTACATCTGATTTTTGGATGCACGGTGAAAAGGCGCCAGAACTCTGTGACATTTTCTGGGAAGAAACAGCGGAAAATGTGATATTACACAAAATGTATTTCTGCTAGAAGTATGAAACTTTATACACTTATGCCCACGTTATACGCGCACACTTGTAGAAATTTGCTGATAAATGGGACATTGTGTTCCTGATGAAAAGGGCGAAATTCTCGGAAAAGCAGACACAAGATCCTTCAGCTGCGAGGTTTGGAGGAGTAGCTGCTGTACAAAATATGTAATCTGTATATGTGGTTGTTATAGAGGTTGAACATGTGAAAATATGTATTGTGGCAAAAGTAGATTTTGTGTTCAAGAGGCCAGGGTGGACGCTAAGCCTCATAAACCCACACCATAAAGATGACACACTGTTTTTCTCCTCCTATCAAGGAAGAGAGGAGACCCTGACCAATCCCTGTCAAAGGGGCGAGCTTAGGCTAAACCAGCCCACACACCCCCTTTATCATAAGCATAAATAGAGACATCTCAGGACTCAAAAGGACAGACAGATTCACCCACCATCCGAATGCTGGCAGAGCACCCTGCTGCAGAACTATCCATCTTCCTTGCTCCAGATTCAAGAAACTTGGCAAAGCAGAAAGGCCCATTACGTAGCTGAACCATTTTCAGCTAGGCCTTAAATTTCCAGAACCAACCCCAGAAACCTAAGTGGAACAAGAGACAGCCGGGCTGTGCTGTACTGCTTGCCTGCTGAACTAATTTTCATCAGAACCAAGAGATCCAATCCAGTCCTGTGCTGTGAGGTGTCCAGAGCGCATAGACACTGCCAAAATCCGATGTGCCCAGCAGTCTGTCTTGACCATAATCCCTGACCAGAATCCCGACGGTTCCATTTGAAACATATCTAGTGAGTATCTATAGATAGAACTTTGTCACTAGCATATGTACCTTGCTTAGACCAATCCCTATCTTAAATCTATCCTATCTTGTATTCAGAACCTGCATTGTTAGGAGTACTTTTGAATTGCCTAAACTCTCTATACTATCCCTCCTATCTTCCTCCTGTGCTAGTAATGTTATAACTATCTTTGCGCTGATATTTTTCATCTGAAGAAGGTGGGACCACTGCAGGCAGTCGCACTGATCATGTGGCTGTGTTCTTGTGTGGTATCCGTTTATTCGTAGATATCCTCTAGTGCAAGAAATCATGTTTGTCATTTTAAAAGCGCTTCCCGTTATCCTATTCTTGCGCCTATCTGAAAAAAACGACCTCCACTACAACGTCCATAACTTCCTCAATTTCTGTGCTAGAAACAATGCCTGCTTGTAGCTAACATCCACAGCTTTAATTTGCATCTAAAACCGCAGCCCAAATCCATACGGTTCGCCCGTAATCACGATTACTACGCACTGAAAAATGTGCCACGAATTTCATTTTAGGGAAATTTTGACACGTATAAAACAGCTTTTGATTGCTTCTTACCTTAATTTTAAGATTTCACATTGTTTCTTAGTATCAAATCATTGCTAGCGTTTGTGTTCAACTATCCAAAGCGGCTCCCATAAGAATTTAAACAATTTCAGCAATGTAAACCATATTTAGTATTTTTACCCAATCCATTCACAAGATAACTTTAGAACCATTCTGACCGCTTGCCAATCAATTCTGTTTTTCTCTTGTGTTGCTGGGGGGAAATTGGGATTGATATTTTGTTTTAATTCTGTCATTCCTGAAACCTGTTCTCTCCTCCTATCTCTTTACATTGCCTATTGCTGGGTTGAGGGGTATGCAGGGGGAACTAGTAACCACACTGTTATTTGATCTGGACACACACACAAAGTATTATTTCTGTGCTGAATTGTTTTGCTCACTATTACTCCTTGTGCATTAAAGAGATTATTCATTGTTACATCACCCCATTGGTGATTATTGTATACCCATTAAAACATAGTGTGATTAAATTGTAAATACATAAATAAATATTTTAACTTTGCAAACCAGCCTGATTCCTAGTTCAGTGTGACCGGTCGGGTTCCAGGAGAGGGGCGATATATGAGTGGTACATCGTTCAGAATAAAAGAACTTTTAGACACAAATAAATAAGGATTTCAGTTGTGATTACACGCTAGGCGTTGACTTAGGTGTGTGCCGGATTGAAATCACTTACAAGAAATACCTACATTTGGCTATTACTTGAATAATATGTTTTTTCTAGTGGAATGTTTTTTTTTATATTAGTGAACATAAGTAGGTTGTATATTTCATGAGTTATCATTCCTATGGTGTTGTTTTTGATAATGAATGATGTGGATATATGAATAGTTCGGATTGATGTTCGCTCTCAGTTCACTTCCGTGTGGCCTACGGTCATTGCTCTTAGAATAGTTTAGATTATAAAGAGGTTCCATGAGGCATCCCTTTTGTTCTTGGTTACATCTTTCTTCAGCCACAATTAATATAGAAATAGTCGACTGCCATCTTGGTTGGCTGATAACAAAGCAGCAACCCCAAACATTAAGATAGACTAATTATCAGTCATTTAAAATGGAATTGCACGCCATACCCTCTCTTCAGCCAGTCAATGAAGAGCTTCTTATCCACACCACAAACACGGCCAATCCTCCCTATTCGATCCCTGACACCCCATATGCGCCTTCATCTGTGGGCATACTCCATTTTTGTTTGTACACTGAGCTCATCTTCCCTGGCACCACCATCACCCAGAAGCAAACCTGCATTCCTGGCACAGAAACAAATAGTGTGCACCCATCCGGCACATGTGATGCGAGATGAAGCATTTGCAGGGAATCATGGCTAATTTCACAGGATTTGGTGAGTCGCGGATCTAGTAAGTGGGTAAATCCACCAACACTTCGAAATGAGTACCACCTACCTGACATGCTGTTCTATACAAGGGCCACTAATTAATGGAAAGAAATATTTATTGAACGCCTCATCATCATGTGGAAGTGCTGATTTAAATGTGGCACCAACTGGGTGCTAAAGGAGCCACTGTGTTACTCACCGGTATGGGGAGTGCGTAAAAAACAGACCGGTCCTCTTGTGCTGGGGATTTGCTTGAAGAGCTCGGGTTGGAGCCTCCACCCGAGCCTCCTCTCTGTGAGGGAATGAACTCTTTAAACTGATATGACCACCTGCTGAACTGTACAGACAAGGGGACCGATCAATCAAAAGAGCGGGGAGAACACACCGCCACGGACCCAGCTGTAAAGAAAAGACAAGAGATGAATATTCTATCGGATTCAACCCTGGCTTTCCCCAAGACTATTACCCTTAATAGAGTACCTGAGTGAGTTCCCCTTAAGCCACAAAAAGGACCTGGAGCAACCTATAAAGCAGAAGAGACTTTAGATACTAGCTAAATGTGAAAACTGCCCAATGATGGTAATCGAGGAATAATACTTTACCACTGGTGGAAGTAGGAATAGTGCAAAGAATCCTGGGCAACAACGAAAGTATAAAACAAAAAAAAGGAAGGTTAGTAGGGTAGCTATCCACGGACGGAACGAGGGTCGCACTGGTTTCGGGATGGTGCACCACAGCAAAGCGTTCCAAAATGCACTTTAGAAATGAAGCAATATTATCCAAAGATGAGGTAACAGTTCGATGAAGACAAGATTCCAAAATGAAGAATTGTCCTTACCAGTGTTATTCCCCAGGAGAACGCAAACACTGTGAGGAATGGATTCAAGAGTCTGTGGCCAATTGAGAGATAGTATTCATACAGGAAGTAGCAGTAGCAAAGTCTTAAACCAGGGATCCAGGAGCAGGCAAAAGGTCTGGTACACGAGCGGACAGCAAACAAAACCAAATCACAATCCAGGAGTCCAGGAGCAGGCAAGGGGTCTGGTACACGGGCGGTCAGCAAACAAAACCCAGACAGGATCAAGAACTAGAAGTCCGTGTGCAGGCAAGGACGGTACACGGGCAGACAGCAAACAATACCAAGGTAGAATCAAGATTTAGGACTCTGTGTGCAGGCAAGGTCGGTACACAGAGAAAACGGGAGACTTCCGGAATTAAGGTACAGAAAGTAGCACTTCAGAAAATGCCGGTTGTAACTATAAACAGAAGTGGTGTTCTGAAAACCGCTGTAGGTTAAATACAACAAGGAGGCGGAACATAATCGAAACCGAGGCTCCCGTATTAATGCCGGGAACTACAACCCATGGCAGGTTTTCTGTGAAATGTAGTTTGTTGCAGCTATTCTCCATGGCAGCTGCCACCGTGAGAAAAAAGGTGCATGACAGCGCCGTAGCCCCTTATGAAGAACAACCACTTTCTTGTTACTCTTTCTGGCCTTACATAGAGCTCCCCAACTGTCCTTGTTAACGCGGGAGACTGGAGAGGCACGGGGCAGACAATGCAAACACTAACATTTGTGCAATGAATATATACAGCATTTACACCATCAGGGTCCTGGAGAACAACTCGAACCTGATGAAGTTTGTATTTGTATTATTCAAGCAATATTTAAAGTTGAAACAAACATTTAGAAAGTGCAAATGCATCCAGAACTGAACACTAGGCAGACAGACGAGGCATGCAGAGAATTATAGGGGGGAGAAGAATAAAGGAAAATCTGGGGCTCATCGGTGAAAAATGACATGAAAAGCCAATTGCATGAATAATAGGTGAAAGGGGACTAGTATATAGTGAGAAGAGGAGTAGAACAATAACTGAGTCTCGAGGTACATCAAGTTGCAAAGGAAGAGTTGAAGAAGATATACCAGCCTGTGAAACAGTGTATTTCCGCTCAATTACATGAGGATGAAAGCACTCTAAGACAGCTCAAAGGAACCCCAAGGAAGAAAGTGAGAAAAGAAGTGTTATGTCATCAACAGTGTCAAAAGCAGCAGCAATAACAAGAAGAATAAGAATTGTATATAAAAGATCGTGCAATATAAATTAATGTATGGTCTTGCTCTAGCTATCTTTCCATTTTATGTATCTTATCATTATGCCAACATGTGTTTGAGCGTCATCGGTTCTTTTTGTAAAAGTCTTACATCGGCAAATGCCGAAACAATTATTTCTGTACAATCAAGCTCTTCTTGTTACAGCAGGAAATAAACTGGTCCTTTCAGCCACATATACATCATGCTAGCTTCCAAATCACAAGTAGCATTTGGTCTTGTATAATCAACAGTGTATGACTTGAGCTCCTAGACACATTGAGGACAAAGGGTCAAGAAACATAAATTAGGTAAACAGAAAAAAGAGACAATCCATTTGACTCAAATGGATTGGGAAACCATGGCAAGTGGGAGCCACTTGATTTAATATATATACACATATACAACAATTCTGGTAAGACGAATCGTCAGATTAAACTATTTAAATCAACTAAAATGTGTGCAGTCTGGGAGAATACTTTGACAAAATGTCTCTTTTTTTGTACTGTCTTGATTTGCATCTAACTGAAAGGACCTGTTCATGTTCTTTTTGTATTAAAAATAAGTTATTTGTAAATACAACATTGTTTGGCAGTTGCCAATCTAAGATCTCAGAACTAAAAACTATGATTAATGGCCTGAGGAAGTGTCAATGAAGTTCCAAACATGTGTTGGCATAATGGCAAGATAGGTATAATGGCAAAATAGGCAAGGCAACACAATGCAACACCATACATTAATGTGTATTGAACAAAATGGTTAATATTATAGAATGCATCCATAAAATATCCCATATTTGAAATGAATGGTGATTCAGAAGAATTCAAATTGAGAAATGATTCTTTAGTGTAGTGCAGCCCCCATTGTACCCAGGTGAAATGGTTGAATATACCATTGGAATAATTAATACATTGCGAGAAACGTGTTTCACTTGAGGTGTAACCACAATACCAAAACAACTTTATACAAAAGTCTGAAATGTGGTATCAACCTTTCTCCTGTAGCTATTACATTGAAGGAACGTTCTGAGGCCGTTGCAGGGTACTGAAGATCCTTGGTCCAAGCCAAAGGCCCAACCAAAGCAATAATATTTAACATGACAGAGGGACGTTACCACCTGGTAAGGGCTAGAGGAGAGGGGCAATATTGCTATTTAAAAGAATTAACCCAATGAGGGTGGAATGTTTGGTTTAAAACTAGGAGATCGAAAGTAGAAACATTGGATTTTGGGGTAAATTACTTATATCAGCCCTTATTCCCCTCTGCCTGTGCATTGTATGCAATGAAACTGACAATACTCCATAGTTGTAAAGTATGAAAAGAACCTAGGTTCCATTCGAGCCACTGGTGCCTCTCTGCCAAATTGACATTTTGTAATGCCTGCACAATCCCTTGCTTTGGCTCCCGACTGCCCTTCATGCCTGCAGTCACTCCCCTCACCGCATACCTCTCGGTGCCCATCTGTACAGCTCCCATCTCTCCTACAGTCCCTAGAGCCGACATGTACCTTCCAGGCTCTGTTTCTTTGCCATGCATCGCATCTCTGCCTCCATGAACATAGAAAAGTGTCTCTGCTCCAATGATATCATATGATATGGCAAACAAGTGTTTCAAGGCGCGACAAGTCAAGGGGGGGACAGAGGGAACGTGTTTCAAGTCACGACAAGGCAAGGGGGGGACAGAGGGAGGACAAAAAACAACGATCGTACTAGGCATAGAGACATTCAGATCGCGCTAGTGCAGGGGAACAGGGAGGGGAGAAGTGCCGGGGGGCTGCTGGGGTTATAGGATGGACAAGTGCAGGACAAAGGAAACAACAGGAAACAGCAAGTAGTGCAGCCAACGGGTGGCAAGTGCGGCTACTCAAACGTGCAGACAACAAGGGTCTGTTAAGTGCAGCAGAGGGTGGCCAGGTGAGCCAGTGTATGGATGGGCAACCATGGTGGACATCGTTGTTTGTACATGTCTTTAGGGGCATTTGATGCTCGCAAACCATGCAAAGTTGAATACTTTCCTAAAAAGGCATTAGCACCCCAGCTCACATGTGTGGGGTGCTAATATCTATGCACACCTCAGAGAGGGAGCTTCATTAGCCGCTAATGTCCCGGCTCTAGCTTGAGCCCAAGGGCTGTTAGTAGCAAGTAAAGCCCCCTTCAGCGGTTGATATTGCTTAAAAACCCATTAAAACCCTTTTGGCAAACAAGCGTGCTGTGGGCACCAATGACCGGTCCCTTGAATCTTGCTTCAGCTGGTAATTCATAACTGCAGTAATCTAACGTATGACAGCTTAAATATGATATTAGATTTGAAAAGAGCAGAACAAATAATTCTTCTATTATGGGACTTGAATCTGTGGATACACATTTCTGAGAATAGACAGTGCTTAGTAATTATCGTGGATACTAACACAAAGGGCTTCAATCAAATTGATCATGACCGGACCCACATAGCAGACCATACTATGATTTAGTCTTTACTAATACTATCAAAGGCTCATCCAACCTAATCCTATTCAAAATGAGGTCTGATTAATCACTTGTCTCTCGTGAACTCAGACATGGCTCTGAACCACGGTCTCCTTAACAATTACCAGCAAATGATGACTGAAAAGCAGACCAAGAATCCTAACAAGCTCCTCTTTCACAATAATTATGTTTCAAAGTACCTATGTCCATCAACTAGCACAGCCCCTAACAATGTACTAGAATTTTCTTACCTCAATATTAAAATCACTAAAACAATTGACCTAACTGCACCAATGAAACTACCTTATATCACAAACTGGGCAATACGTTTTGGCCAATCAAAGAAGGGTACACTGAAAGCTGGCAAGACTTCAGTGATGGTCAATGATACTGTACAGAAATCAACAGGGCCATGTTGATATTGTTTGTCAACAAACCAAGAGAAATAAATGTTCAACATCTTTAGAGAAATAACTAAACCTAAAGCTCTTAAGATAACCTCCTAGTACACTCAATCAACATTTCAAAGCTCTCCTCTCTTTTCTTCAGTCAACAACAAGAACAAATAGCAAGACATACCCAGCAACTCAATGCTCTCACCTTAACCCTTTCCAATACCAACTACATTTGTACCCGTTTGGTATTTTAACCCAATGGAAGTAGAACCAACATCAAAATCTCCAACTTTCCTGAAGACCCCAGGTATAACTAGCATTATTTTTAATGCATGCCTCTACATTGGGGGAGTCACCATTTATATTAGACAATCAGTTAATACTCTGCTCTTTCAGAAACCCACACCTGAACCCAATACTCGGTTTAGTTATGAACTGATTTCAATCCACCCCTTCTTAAGTACAATACCAGAAAGGGAAGACACTGGCCAAAATGCAAAAGTATGTGTAACAACGAAAGCTATCACTTGAATGCCATTTAGCCTTTAGACACATGAGAGGAACACAAGTGACACTGCAAACATAAATGAAGAGCTTCTAGTGGCTCTTCATGCAGGGCGCCACTCAATCATAATTCTCCTTAACCTTTCAGCGGGCTATAATTCTTTAGATGATGCTATCTTACCAAAAAGCATTACCAAATAATTGAGTTCGCTCTTCTCTTGACAATCACAGTCAACAAATCCAAACAGGGATCTTCTGAATTTGACGTCCGAAACGTCCTCCAGGTGCTCCACGGGGATTTTTGCTTTTGCCTCAATGTCTCAACATATGCATGCATTCTCTCGTCAAACTGACTGAAAACTACCAACTGGGATTTCACATGTATGTTGATGACAGGAAATCCAAGTATGGTTGGAAAACGAGGTGGAAGCCACAACCATATCTCTAAATTCCTGGACAATATCATCCACTGGATGAGGGAGAGCTTACCCTATATCATGGTTTCAAATTAGAGGGTCTCGTACTGGGAGATGCAGATGACAACACTCTCCCAATCGAATGGTGTATTGCACTGGGAGATTCCCTGCCCCCATCCCAAAAGCAACACCATTTTTTTTGTCATTTTTAATGTAAAGCTTTCCTTCAATGTGCTGGTTAAAAGTGTCAGATTACAGCTTTTGGTGCATCAGAAAATCCTACAAACAAACCATTGTATCTGACTGACCGGATCCTTAGTGATTGCACGTTTAGACGACTGCAGCATGATATGATCAGATGGCTAGATTGGCCGTGAAAACATGGATTCCTGACAGGCTAACATTATAACACATGCCTGGGACTGACTGGCAACCAAAATAAAGGTTCCATTATTTGTCTCATTCACAAGGCCTTCTGGACCAAAGTTCCAAGCACTCCTCAAAAACGATCCCAACATTATACTCCAGACTGAAATCTCTGTTTGTCCAAATCACAGAGCAATTGCAGAAGAACATTAAAAGAGAAAATGACGGTGGCAAACCCTTGGAGTAAAGGGTACCAAATTTTGGAATACCTTAAACCCGACCCTAAGAGACCAATGCTGAAGATCAAACTTTTCAAGGAAGCATTTGATCACAGACTAATTGACCGACTGGCTTTCTTTCCAACCTGCTTTACTTCACTCTCTCGCCTGATCACCTTCTGTTGAATCTGTGGCCTACTTTCTCCCCATGATCATTCTCTCAATCCTGGATTTTATCACTATTACTCCTGCACTAAATCCATATATCTTTATCATGTCCCTTCGCTATCTACTCTCCTCACACTGCTTTTCCACTATTCTACTCATGCTTATCATGCAGACTTTTTGTTAAGTAGCCGAAAGGTGACAATAGGGTGCAATACATTTTTTTTTTAAAATAAGCAAACAAAGTGCGGCAAATAATGCAATCAATGACACGAAAAATATTAAGTTTGCAGTTTCATTAAAAAGAGTAATTACATTGAGTCATTTGCACATGGCAGAAGCGGCCTAGAGGTTTTAATCGAAATCTGCCTTTAAGATCAACACTTTATTGTTCTTTCCAATTTGAAAAGACTAGACTAAAACTAGGGCAAATATGATGGAAACCTCCAGCTGAGTCTGCCAAGAAACTCAAGAAAATCAATTTCAGATGGTACCGCAGAGAAATCATGAGAGGCGAGAAATTATGCTATCATTGAGGTGGCAACTCAAACCAGCAAGCTCACCAAGCCCTACATCAAGGTCTACAACCAGTGCATATGAAGAACTATGCAAAGCAAAATAAAAAACCTGAGGTGCTGTCCATGAGAGCGCAAATGCCTAACTGGACCCCCATTACCACAACCCACATTATCCTGCCCCTACAGCAGCTAAATAGTGAGTAAACCGCGAAAGTAGCAAGTAAGAGCAATGTTATCCATTTGCGCAACTTTCTCCTACACTGCTGCATATCTTAACCTAGCAAGCAAGATCATTGTCCCGGACCTCACCAAGGAATTAAACACATCACTTGCCTCGAGGCTCATCCTTAAGCCTTTATTAATACTTTTGTGATGCCAATTCTAAAATTGAAAATAGCCAACTCTTAGGAGATGTCTAACCAAAGCCCAGTTACAAACCTGCATTGTTAAGCAAAATCCTTGAAGTGAAAGTCAAGAAACAGCTCCCTCATTACTTGGAGAGGATCACATATTGCATGACCATCAATCAGGTTTCATACTGGCAAGACATGTGGCTGATCAATATTAAATACATGTGCTTGTCAGAGCTCAGCAAGTGATTTTCAGCTGTTCTGATTTGCCTGCACCACTCTGAATTATATGACATTGAAGACCACGCAATTGCGTTGCAGGGTATTGGTGAAAGGACCTGAATATCACGTAGAGTACTGGAGTGGATTCTCTCCATTCTAGCCAATCCGAGCCAACACACAAAATGGGACCTTCCACTTATCCTTGAGAAAGGCAAAGTACTATGTTCGTCAAGGTACAGCCTTATCTTACGTTTCATTGTCTGCACCAACCCCATTGCCAAGATAATCATCCAATACAACCTTCAGCTCAGAATGTACATTAATGGTGGTTGGTCAAAATGTCGGAAAAAAAAAGTGGAATGACAAAAATTACGAATTTATTATTTTTTTATTTATGGTTTTTTTGGGTTTGGTAAGTAAAAAAAAGGGGGAAATAAAAAAAATAGAAAAAAGGGGGGTTGGGTGGAACCCCCCCCATTTCGAAAAAAAAACGTATTGAAAAAGAAATTAAACTTTTTTTTTTTTGACTAATTTTTTCGACATTTTGACTTTCGACATTTTTGTTTTCGACCAAATCACTATAAACCTACTTTAATACCAAGCGAGGGACAATCAGATTGTTCCTTTCCCTTCTCTGTCTGACCATCATGGAAAGGGAGGTGTCACGACCCACATCCAGAAACCCCCCTGGCAAGCTCATGGGCCAGGAGGGGTCTTGGCTCGGGTCTCCAACAAATTTAGGCATCCTTTGTCCAGGCCCTCTTGGGGCCAGTCATGGCGCCTTTGGCGCCAGGCTCATACTTAATAAAGACTTGTGTTTAGGGAACTACTTTATTTCAAGTGCCAGCCAACATGGAGGCATCCACATAGCTTCGCTCCTTGGAACCAAGCTATGCGGTATAGTGTTTTGGGTGTGGTAGCCTAGGAAATACTTTACCTGGACTACTTTCTTGAAGCTATTTAAACCACACCCGACTTGGATAACATGCTTCGCGTTACTTTGCAATCCTGCAACGTGACGCTCATCGTGTTCAGCTGTACCCGTGAACCTCGGAAGAACAGCATCTGTAAAGAGACAAAAGGACATCCTAAACAGCAGCAGCTTACCTGTAATTTCGTCGTTAGCTGCCCACAGCTTCTGCAAACAGCATCCTAGGATCAGCACATCTCCCGGACCGGCGGATCTGCAAAAAAGGAAGAAACAAGACTTTAGACACTTTTACAACGTAACGAATTGTGCCGAAAAGCTTACCTCGCAAGTGGCCCATCGACCAGCATCGCCTCGGGATTTCATACACCGGGTGAGCACCACAATCTATGGGAAGGAAAAGACAACAGGTTAGCAAAGGCAAGGCATCATAGCGCTGCGCATAGCGCCTACTTACTGCATCAAGGCACTCTTGATACGCCATCATTTACCGGCGAGACCCAATTCAGGCAATGCATCACATTGGACTTCCGCGCACCTAAGGAAGAGAAAAAGACATTATTTAAACCAAGAAAGGCATGCAAGAATAACAACAATATACAACAGCAATAAGACCTACCTGAAAGACTCAAAACGGGCTGGCATCAGTGAAGTAGTCCCTTCTCCCCGATCCCTGGAGGCCATTTTTTTCAATTTTTGAGTTGAGAAACAGTCGAACGCTGTCTCTCAACTCGAGAAAAATTGCTATTGGTACCCTGGTACAACGTGTCTGGGTACTAATAGCAATAGAGCCCTTGGAGGGGGACCTTACTGGTTGGGTAATGCCCCCTGGGCTACGTTAAAGCCCTTGCTTCGCTCGGGCTTCTAACTATCGCTTTGGGGGCATTAGCCGATCAGTAATGCCCCCTCCTTGTGTTCTGTTGCTTCAGTGATGGCACCATAGACACCTCTTTATTTCTCGTATTCCCTTATACTGTCTTAAATAGAGACATGACATGCCAATGTTAATCATGTGGCAAGGGGCACAGTGATAAGGGGCTGTTGGCAAGGGAAAGAAAGCTATTCATCAGAAGAGTTTTGAAGGAAGATAGTCTTGGTTCAAGGGACACCTAGCCTAAAGGGGTTATCCTGAAGGAGATCAAAATTCACAGAGTAATTAACTGGAAGCGACAGACTGGGAACAGGACAGATAGCGTATTTTGGCAGGTACTAATAAAGCTACGGGTAAACTCTCAAAAATTAACTCAAATGAAAAAAGCACATAGGATGCAATTTCCGGTTTTGGTGAATTTTAGTGCATCTGTCACAAAATTGCCGAAACCATTGTTACAGAGGAGGGAAAGGGAATGGAGGTTGTTAGGCAGAATCATGTACAGTACCCTTTGGGAACACTACACACAATTAAGACTACACGTGTGAGAACAAATTCACCTTTGGTACAAGCCTGTACTACACAGTAAAGTGGTAGTGATGTCTGAGCAGCCAGACTTATCTCAAGAGTAAAGTGAGCAGTAGAACAAGTTACATAAAGGACCAACAATTACACTGATTCAAACAAATACTTACTCAAGGTTTCTTGGTAAAAGAATATACATTTATTTACACAGTCCCCTGAAGTGGGAGCAAAATGGCACTTCAGATACTTTAAAAAGGGACAAAAAGACAAGGTTATAAGAATAGACAGCACAAATACTTGCATAGGCAGGGCAAAGGGTTTCAGTAAACTACAACCAGCAATTCAGTTCATAGGCCTGGCCAAAGTCAATGGTTCAAAGTCTTTGTATAGGATAGTACAATTCTGGTAGAAAACGGTTAAGACTTTGCCACAGAGTTTAGAAGAATTTGGCTAGGCGAAAGGTTTGACGAATGTTTAGGGAAGGACAAGGCTTCGAACTTGAGAACGTTTCCACGAACTTTCGCAATGGCTGAAAAGACTTCTGGACTGCGTTTGCACAGTACCTTTGTATTGAAGAAGCGCTGTAGCTGAGGCAGTTGTTCCTGGCAGTTCGAGCAGATCTTGCTGTTCCTGAGCTTCAGTCATGGGGACATGAAGGAGGATGTTGGGAGGTTCCTGCACTGCCCAGTGATGAGGCCAAAAGCTTAGCAAGACGTCAGTTTAAGGTGTGAGTGCCTTACAGTCCACGAGCTGGTTTCCTTCCTTCTGGCTATCCGGTTTTCAACAGCACTCTGATGAAAATTCGACCAGATGGGGATGGTGTCCAGGTGGCGTACGAGTTGGTTGTTCCCACGAAACTCAAGGGAAGAAATTAACCTTGAAGGGCTTCTCTGTCGATGTAGTTTCAGGCAATTCGGACATGCAGCAGGGCTTCACCGGTCGTCGAGGAGTTGCAGCATTCGTCTTCCTTCAGCTCGTCTTCGGTTCTTTCGTTCCAATGGTCAAATCTGCTTTCCAAGTCTCAGAGACCTGCTTTTAAACAGTTTTCCCCCATTCAATCCAACCTGGCTGTCACTCACACAGCAGGGTGGCTGTCTTTGCCAGACAGCCAGCCGGCCAATCACGCCAGAGTGCATCTCCTAGGAGACTAAGCACAGGGAGTTTCGGGCACTTCCCTCACATCCTGTCCACCCCAGACACCCTGGCAGTTCGAGCAGATCTCGCTGTTCCTGAGTTTCAGTCGTGGGGACATGAAGAAGGACGCTGGGAGGTTTCTGCACTGCCCAGTGATGAGGCCAAAAGCTTTGCAAGACGTTGGTTTAAGGTGTGAGTGCCTTACAGTCCACGAGCTGGTTTCCTTCCCTCTGGCTCTGCGGTTTTCAACAGCACTCTGATGAAAATTTAACCAGATGGGGACGGTGTCCAGGTGGCTTACGAGTTGGTTGTTCCCACGAAACTCATGGGAAGAAGTTAACCTTGAAGGGCTTCTCTGTCGATGTAGTTTCAGGCAATTCGGACATGCAGCAGGGCTTCACCGGCCTTCCAGGAGTTGCAGCAGTCGTCTTCCTTCAGCTCATCTTCGGTTCTTTCGTTCCAGGTGTCGACTCTGCTTTCCAAGTCCAAGAGACCTGCTTTTAAACAGTTTTCCCCCATTCATTCCAGCCTGGCTGTCAATCACACAGCAGGGTGGCTGTCCTTGCCGGACAGCCAGCCGGCCAATCATACCAGAGTGGGTCTCCTAGGAGACTAAGCACAGGGAGTTTTGGGCACCTCCCTCACATCCTGTCCACCCCAGACACCCTGGCGCCAGGGTCAACGAACAAAGGGACCAAACCTGGTTTGGCGTGCAGAGACAAACACAAGAAGGACCTTTCCTAAAAGAAATGGCAAAAACAGTCGACCAGTGTCTGTTTTTACAGCTAGGTCTTGGGCGCCATATTGAAAAACATGGCTGACCTGATTTTTTGCTGCCGTTGTTCGCGGTCGGGAAAAATCATGGTAGTTAGATCTAAACCACTGCCACCTGCCATTTAAAATAGGAAAGGGTAACATTTGACTGTTACATGAGTGTTTTGACTCAGGGGAAGCTAGGCTACCCCTTCAGCACTCTATATGAAGATAGTGTGTGCTGGGTCAGTACATTTAAAGAGATTAGTAAAGTCAATTTAACTTTACATGCTCTGGGAAACAGTAGTCAGTCCCAGAGAAGGTATTCAAACCTTTGGAAGTCTGAAAGACATCCCTGTGCCACTGCACTGAAGGTGCTGTGTGACACACAGAAAAAGATGATGCCCATGGAGTTGTTTTAAAACTCCATATCCAAAGAACACAAAAGTAAAACACACATCAAAATACATGAAAGAGTGGGAAAAAAGGCTCACACGCTTTCCACGTAAAAATTTAAATCCTAGAAATCCAGCAAAGTTTCTGGGGGTCTCAAAAGTTAAGGGAAATTAGCACATTCTTGAGAATTCTCCGTAACAGAGGGACAGGCAGACACTGGGCAGAAAAGGTCATACGAATAAGAAAAGGTCATAAGAATGAGCAAGGACATGGTTCATGGTTCGTCAATGAGGGGGGCGGGGTAGGGGTGAAAAGCCAAATGACACCTAAAGACTGATTGACATTCCTTGTATTCCATCTCTCATCACCAGTAATGGGCAACCTCTTCCCTCTAGTTCTCTTGGCCTACTCTCTTCACTCAACTCACATCAGCTCTGGCCAATGTAGTCAATGGCGAGGAATCTGAACTGTGCCCTGATGCAACTATTTGTGCCTCAATATGAGCAAAAACAAAACATTAAAAAAACAATGAATTGATTGACATCGTTAAAAAAACTCTTGTATCTTTCTTATTTTCGCTGCATGATTTTTTATATTATAATTTCCGGGGGGGAAAAGACTATTGATTTAATATGTGCTTAGGTGAGAAAACACATTCTTATTGTTGCACGCCTGAAGTCATTCTTATTGCTAGGAGCCAGGATTCTTTTTTTCATTTTCTCAGTCAATGCATCACTGGAATGGTCAAGTTTATACCCAAACACTGAATCATTTGGCCCTAGCAAAAAGAAAACAAAGCATTTCCTGTGACATCACCCCATGACGGACCGAAAATAAAAATTGAACTCAAATTTAGATCCAGAATTGCATGTTTCTCGTCAGTGGTGAATGACTACAAGTTGACCCTGGGTCGCAATCAGAATAATTTAAAACAACTTTCTAGAATGTTTGTGTTTGCAAACAAGCATTTCAATGTGCGTGTGTTTCGAATGTTGACTCTGCATTGGTAACAGCTGACGTTGAAGGTCGCTCGCATCCTGTGAGCTGACTAACATGCACATTCCGGGTTTCAGAAATCGTTGGGTGGCTGCAAGTGCGGCCTATTAACTCTGACAGGGAAAATAAGAGGTCTTTCAAATGTTTTTCATTCCTGTTTCTTGTTCAAGTTGCGGTATTGGCAAAAGGAGCAGTACAGATTTGGTGCGGATTTTCTCTGTGTGAGCAATTATCACGGACTCTTTAGCAATAATGCATGAAGTAAGAAAAAAGCTGGGCTTTGAGCAGGGCAGATAATCCAAATGTGTGGAATTCAAGCGCTTGCTGCTTTAGCTAAATGCCTTGATGTGTGACCATCCAAGGCCTCGTCCATTCCCTTCCATGGGAAAGGTGTGCATTCTCTACTCTGGGCAAGATGTGCATTCCCTACTATGGGCAAGGTGTGCATTCCCTTCTATGGGCAAGGTCTGAATTCCCTTTGATGGGCAAGGCGTACATCCCCTACTATGGGCAATGTGTACATGCGCTTCCATGGGAAAGGTGTGCATTCGCTACTTTGGGCAAGGTGTGAGTTCCCTTCTATAGGTAAGGTGTGCATTCTCTACGCTGGGCAAGATGTGCATTCCCTACTATGGGCAAGGTGTGCATTCCCTTCTATGGGCAAGGTCTGAATTCCCTTTGATGGGCAAGGCGTACATCCCCTACTATGGACAATGTGTACATGCGCTTCCATGGGAAAGGTGTGCATTCGCTACTTTGGGCAAGGTGTGAGTTCCCTTCTATAGGTAAGGTGTGCATTCTCTACTCTGGGCAAGATGTGCATTCCCTACTATGGGCAAGATGTGCATTCCCTACTATGGGCAAGGTGTACATTCCCTTCTATGGCAAGGTGTGCATTCCCTTCTATGGCAAGGTGTGCATTCCCTTCTATGGCAAGGTGTGCATTCCCTTCTATGGGAAAGGTATTCAGATGAAACAAGTAATATTCTTCAAAGGCCATGCAATATCTACTACTCTCTGGAATACATTACATGAAACAAGCATTACATTAACCTCACACCCCTCTTCCTCTTCCCAGCGTGTGCTGCATTTCACCTCATTCATTGCCTTTAAAAAAGCTCTCATCTCACTACCTCAGAAGTAGTATACACTTGCCTCCTAGTTATTTTTCCCTCTATATGGCAACCTTTTCAGCCTGATTGGCTTGTGCGACACAATTGAAAAGCCCCAGCAGTGCAACATAAGTGCCAGGCCTGGTCACAGCACACGCCCAGGTCAAACAGAGGCAGGAGGTGCACCTGTGTGGGCCCAGAATGGGACTCCTCCAATGGGTTATTGAACTGCTCCCTCAGCTGGGCAGAGGATGTTGTATGGATCAGCAATTTGGAGGTGCAGTGAGTGGGATATGGAGACAGAGCCATGCCTGGAATTTTTACCCATAACTGCTTGATTCAAGCAGCTGGCAATGATAGTTTGCCTATCGGCCTGTTCACAGCCAAACCCATTGTTTGGGTGTGGTTTTTAGTTTTGGCTATTAAGTGGTGTTGAAAGCGATACCTTTAAACTGAAACTTTTGTCATTAAAAACAAGAGCTTTAAAATAAGAGCTTCAAATTGGAGCTGTGAATGAAGGTCTGTAATGCTTTTCAATGAGGGTGGCATATGGCAATGGATACATAAGCTGTTGGTGTTGTTTGGTTGTGTGTCCACCCATTTAATGCCAATTTTTAAGTCAAATCTATATGTTTTTCCACCCATTCCCACCCAAAACCACAGCCCCTTTGCACTCTTTCTTTGCATTTATATTGCGTTCTGAATTTGGCAGCCATTTTTACTTTCAAAATTGGGGCTGCTATATGTTAATGTTTCTAAAAAGTTATTTTGCTTGTTTTTTGCTTTAAATAAATATATGTTAGTGTGTTTAAGTTATTTAATATCATTTTATTTATTTTGTATTAACAATAATTAAGTTACTGTTATAGATACATTTTGTTCCAAAATATCTATGACAATATCCATGTACTTACTTGTGGGTGTTGGGTAAGTATTTTGGGATGTAAGCAGTACCTGATTGGATGTGCAGTATGTTAGTGATATCAATATGATGTGCTTGTTTCCACAAGATAGCCATTTTCTTTTCACATTGGGAGAGAGAGGTAAGGCTGTTTGATTTGTTTTTTTGGTGTTCAAGAAATTCTAGTAAAAAGGTGCCCTTTTTTAATTGGCACTTCATCTGTCCTCCCTGCATACGCAGGATGATAACACGCATTCAGACTGCTGAACCTATACGAAAGTTCCATTTTGAATTGCAAGCAAGAGGATTAATAGCGAGCTATGCTCGGCAGTGCAGTGCCTTAAGAATATTGTGTTCCCTATATAGTTATCACACACTCATTTCTGTGAGGCATGCTGCGTCTTGTACATGTCAGCCAAAATGACAGGAGCACTATTCAAAGACAGTTAATGCGCCTTCCACTGTACCAGCAAGCAGACACTCAACTAGACAGGACTTTAAGTGCTAAAAGACATGCAAGCTGCGCTTGGGCAGGAAGCGCTTGACACAGGGCCCAAAGCCTCAGAGCAGTCTCCTCCACTACCCTCAGCGGCGCCCTGTGAGGTGACAGCCTTCCTTTGCAGGCTCATTTTCCGGGTCTGACATGTGAGCTTGCAGACTCGCCTGACTAATGCAAGACGATAGTGCCGTCCCTGAACTGCGGAAATAGCCTTTGTCTCAAGGAACATTGCCATGATTTGAATCCTTGCGAAAAGTGCACAGAAGTTATTAGTTTACATTAACTGTGAAGTGTTGGTCTGATGCATGCATGCTCACTGATGGCCCTCGAGGACTGTGACAGGCCAAGTTTTCTGCACAAGCAATGAATGTGCAAATGACCCATATTCAGATGCATTGCATGTACATTTATCTCATGAATTTTAATCAAAGACAACCTGAATGGAGACTGGATTGGGACATGGAGGACTGCCACTGAGTACCCATGTTCTAGTTGCTATTGGTTGCTCAGAATACTGCTTTACTAAGTGAAATGATAACTAGTAGCATTAGCTTTGTTCAAAATAGTATTCTATTTTAGTTTCTTTTTTTGGTCAAGTGGGCACAATAGAGACTAAATGAGCAATCAAGTTCCCCCATTCCATGCGTGAGAAAGTCATCCAGGCATTGGTCATGTGACACAAAGCTGAACGATAGAGTTTATGGGAATTATATGCCACCTCTCCATTTCTTTTGCCGTAAACAATCAACAAGAGAATGTACTTCCGGCGAAACGGCATAATGATAAACAGTACCAAAAGTATTTTTTTACTGTTTATACAATTTCACAATTCTATCATAAGTTCATGTTTTTACGGCAAGCATTCTAGCATGCATATTTTATGCCTGCAGGAGGTGTAGCTAGGCTTTGAACTTATTTCAAACTTGAAGGGAGATAGCGGCCAAGTGGACCATGCCCCTCGATGCACATTCAGTCAGTCCTAGCTTGTTAGCCATCAGCACCTTTTTAGGCTGGAATGTGGATGCCCCTGCTTATAATTAATGGGGCAGTTAAGCCACAAATCCTAGAATGTAAAGTGCTGTCGGCAGAAAGACCTGGCTCTATGATGGGGGCTGTTTGTCATTTACAAAGCACATTTTTGAAAGTTTGTATTTAACATTGATTTCTTTCAGGTGAAGCGTTATTTCTTACTGCAAATGTAACTTTATCTCACGACAGGAGGGCGCATCTAGTTCTAAGAGGTAAAGTCTTGAATTAGACTTGACCCTCCCCAGTCTGCAGTTCACGCCCTCGAGTCCTGTCAGGGTCAACTAGGGAATGCATCCTTTGTAAACTGATAAATTGATTAATTTGATAATGGTCAATGATAGTACATACTATGTTAAATAGGTGATATATTTAAAAAATGTGTTGTTTTAGGAATAGATATGATGGGTAACCATGTTCTCTTCTTTTACCGTGCCATTACAGGTCATACTGATAATAAATCACTGGTTTGAAGGCCAAGTGGTTAATACATGGCACCATGCCCTATTCCAGTTGGGAGATGCTAGTCCACTTCTGGTTTTAACTTTGCAGTCTGGGACTTGTAGTTCTAGATTTCCCAATTATAAACCCAGAAGTTAAAATCAGGACTGGACTAGCATTTCCCAACTGGAATGGGGCATGTTGGCAGGTTTGGTGGTTAGCAAATGTCACTAGTTTGAGAGCTCTCAAGTTTACCATGGCTATGCGTGAGAAGGCCATCCAGTCCTTTTTTTTCACTTAGGATTATGGGACTTGTCATTTTTAGTTTTGGCTATTGTGAGGAATTCGGCCATCTGCACGGTCGGTGTGCGCTTGCATGGGCTTTTTTTTAACATTTTAAATGAAATTGAATGATTGTAGATCAACTTACCGAAAATGTGTGGGTCTAATCTGCACACATTTTCCTATGCTCACTGCATGACATATGCATGGACCCGTATACTCTGGGTAGACACAGACTACATGCGCAGTCCCCCCCTGTCATATCTATTTGGGACATGACAGGAGGAGTACATGATGCATCTCCAGAAGGGAAGGGCCAAACCTTCCCCCTGCCGTGGCCAGCCTCATTAACTGACAAAGGCTCCATGGATCCACCCTGTCCTTTTGTTGGGCCTTGCAGATGGTGGTAGCATTTAACATAATTAACATACTAATAGAATATACTTCAAACAGGCCCACATGTGGCCTGGTGTTAAACGAGGTGTCTCATGAATGCTGTTTACCTGTTCTTCCAGTTGAGCGGGGTGGTAAGGCTGCCAGTCTGTCAACGTATCCTTCAGGTGTAGAAAAAGCAATGCGGGATACCAACCCAACAACCTCCTGGTAATCTCCGACAAGACAGGGCTGGACTGGGTCCCAAAACCATGGGATGGCACTTCTCTGATTTGCGTGATGTTAGGACAGTGCAAGCACTGACAGAAAAGGCAGAGCTGTAGTGCAAATGAGAATGGTGGTTTCCAGATGTCCAGCTGAAGTCCGGATGAAGATGGTGGAGTGCAGGAAGGCAGGGTAATAAGCAAGGCACAAGGCAGGGCAATAACAAGAGACTGAAGGAAGAGACAGCCAAAAGACTGCCAAGGAGGCAAAGTAGCAAGGAAAGAGATTCTGGAAACAGGAGGGAGGAAGCAGAGAACCTCGCAAGAGAAACTGAAATCCAAGACTTGGGTCCACGCCAGACCTGGAGAACCAAGAAACTGGGGCCCAACCTAGAACCAGGAAGGCAGGCAGAACCAAATCAGGATAGCCAACAAGGACCAAGAAATGACCAGGAAAGAGCTAAAGGCAGGACAAGGCTAGGCACAGCACAGTTCAGGACTAGAATGACCAGGGGTGAGGGACACGATTGGGGGAACTGACCGCATTGAGATGCAGCGATTCCCTGCAATTGGGACCTGGATATGGGCCAGGAACCAAAGCGAGGCTTGAAGCGCAAGCTTCAGTTTCCAAGTATACTGCGCATACGCAGAGGGTCAGGTGCGGATGCTGGTGCATGCGCAGATCTACAATTATGGCAGCACCCAAGGAGCCGGGGACCCAGACCGGAGGAGTTCGACCGAAGAGCCAACGGGAGTAAAGCCTCCACGATGGGACTCACCAAAGCAGAGGACCCCGCTCCCAGACCCAGTAAGTGGCATGACACCTGGCTGCAGAGGATAACAAAGGAGACAGTAAAATCCCAGAAAATGTCATATGTAACTGTGTCAACCTGAAGCCAGCTCCCACTCTCATGATCAATTGACAGTGAGCTCTCATATCTGGACCTGCAGTGGGACCCCATTCATAAGGTATGAGAATGTTGTTCGCAGGAGCAAGAGAGTCCGGTCTCTCTGCAGCTTTAAGGCAGGCCTGCCGCTTTAATCAGGAACCACAAAGGGCTCATTAACCTGAGAGACCCTTTGATCCACAGCAGACAAGAAGATGGGTGGGACTTAGTATTGCATGTTTTCAACCTGTTACCATTTCCGAGGCAAAGCACTCTGGTTATGACCTCATGCATACAGGAGATTGTTGGTGGGGACCCAGGATTGATTCATTAAGGTAGCCTTAGCCTTCACCAATCACTGTGGGCCATTTGGATTTAAGAGCGAACTGAGCCCCTCTTTTGGCAGATCATCTGAAGACTTCATAAGGAGTAACAAGAATAATTCAGCATTGGACCCTGGCTGAAGCTACAGCTGCATTACATCTTCTGCCAGTGAAGGAAGGCCAGGACCTCGAAGAGGGAAGCAAGATCCCTCCCCTAAACATCTCACAGGGAACAGAGGAGGATACCAGAGGACCCTCCAGCAGCTCCAGAACCGGTACCCTGCCAGCACACAGCGTGCCCTGCTAGGCTTCGTAGGTAGGAAGTGCCAGAGAGTCTCTGAACCTGAAACTAAGGACTAGGCAGCTGCCTGCAACACCTTCATCAGCTTTGGACCATACGCCGTAAAAGATGACACAAGCCTAGTGAAGAAGCTAGGAGAAATGCCTCGACAAGCACCTACCAGCGTCTGCCTTAAAGGACATTTTCGAGCCAGTCGGGTCCCTCGAGCTGCAGCTGACTCCAGCGCTGACCGTCGTTACACTGCAGTCGCTTAAAGACTTCCGAGATGCCTCGTCCAGTAGTACAGAACTGCTGACTGGCACTGAGACAACGATTCCTGGCCCTGAGCCACCGTTTAGGCCAGCCTGCAGCCGTTCGTCCAGCCTCACTCGCCAAACTGCCTGCTGCCTGATACCCGCTGCTGTCTCCTGTCTCCTGTCTTGAACTCTGTCACAGAAACTGCAAAGCACCCTGAAACCCACTCAACCACGTTGAACACCAAAATACTCCTACAGCACAAGGTACATTGTGGTTCTGTACCTCTGGGCCTTTTCCGACAGCCCCTAGTGATATTTTGTGACCCATTGTTCTCTATGTGCTGAGACCAAGTATCCTTGAACTATTGTGATTATTTACTATACCGACTACCCTCCTGTCAGTATGCAGAGTGCATCCCTTTTCCTTCTTTGAAACTGTCTATCATCTGCATTTCTTTGCAGGATGGGTTATATTTTGTAGTGTGCTAAAACTGTCTGTTGTGATAATAATAAAGTCGAAATTTGTATACAATTTTGACTGCACAGTCCCTATTATCATTGGGTAATAATTGTATTTTTGCTGTGTTGCAACTAACCAATGATCCATAACCTTTCGAAGATAAACCTGCCATTCCGTCCACGTTACCAAAATAGGACAAGGAGATTTATAATTTGCTTGTGTTCAGATCCCTTCTGGTGTACTAGAGGTGTGGGGTTGATTGATGTTTTAGAAACTGATATTCATCCCTGGACCACTGGTGTCCCAGAAGTAGAATCCTCACAGCTAGTACACATAAGCTGTAACTATTGCATTGGAGAAAGGTTAGTAGGGAGATGGGATCAAAGGAGGGACACACAGCTTGTGGGTATTGTTTTGGTATTTTCCCACCTATTGACTGCCCATGGCCATACTAATTCCAATAGCCATTCCCACCCACTACGGGCTCCACCCTGCCCAAAGTATATCTTCCCAGGATCTCCTTGAGCTCATTTTTTCCAAGCAGAAACATCAAACTTTGGCCTGCCATTGTTCTTTCTGAACAATCTTCTGAGAACCAATGGGTGATTTGCAGTTGATGTGTTATTGCAATAAACAAGTCTTCAACCAGTGTGCCTTCATCCACTTGATTTCAAAGCAAGGCATATCAAAGCAGTAGGCATGTCCTTGCACTGACAACCTGTTCAAAACCAGCATTGGCAAAGTCAACAGTTCAAGCTTGTGTATAGGTATTAACTAGGAATTTTCCCGGCACTGCTATCATATGCTCAAGTACTCCCACCATTGTCCAGCTGTTGCCATCTTCTGGCTAGGTTATGGCAATGTTGGGCAAATGCTTACCCGTTGCCTAAATAAAAGCCCAAACTCTGGGCTTATCCAATGCTTGTTTACTAATCCTTTTAATAAAATAAGTGAAACTAATTTTGTACCAAGCAGTTGTAGAAGCGCCATTATAGTTACAATATTCAAGAAGGGTGACCGCTCATCACCTACTAACTACAGGATAATCTCACTAATCAATGGCACATCCCAAGTCTATGCAAGGATTTTATTGACAAAATTAGAAGAACGGTTCAAAGATAAGAAGATTTTAACTCACTTGCAGGCTGGATTTAGAAAAAGCAAACGCTGACCAGGTTTTCCTTTTAGATGCTATTAAGTTCGTTATTTTTTAAAAAAAGGTGACTCTCTAGCTATTATTGATTTTAAAACGTTTTTTGACAGAGTGGATCGCAGTACCCTTTGGGAAGATTGAATGTCGCGCTGGAAAATGTGTGCACCATTATGAGACTACACTAAAACAATACTGCAGCAGTATGTTACGGCCAGGGTGGCGAGGTTACTGGCACATTTTCTATCTCTAGTTGTGTTAGACAAGGGTGTGTTTTGGCCATTTTGCTATTGTTATTGTATATGACTGAACTGGCGATAGGAATTTGCAAAGTATGCACCCATGCTCCGTCAATAACTGGAAGAAACATTGGCATTATTTTTCATGCAGACAACGTGGTCATCTCGAAGATAGCGTCGGGCCTAAAAAGCAATTGGACACCAACGTTTCATTTTGTGCCAAAAGAACAGTTGTCTCGCAGTGTTTACGTCCTGGAAAGACGCTCTGAGGCCTTAAAATCCCTGAGCTGTAAACTAGGAAACAACCTACTTCTTTAATTATTAAAGGCATACGAACCACGCACAGGCTGCCATCTGTGCTAGTAGGATCTGGGGGTTTAAGTACCCCAACTGTTGACCAACTATTGAAAGAAGATTTATGAAACAAAATTATCTGCCGGCTGCAGAGCTCCACCACTGCTACATTGTATTTGGAAACAGGCCAACACCCAGAAGAGTTAAAAACAACCACCACACCAGGGTTATTTCATATCAGAATCCACGCTTACAGGGAACTCGTCCTGTATAAAGAGGCAGCCTGGAATGTAATACGCTCACATGGGGGTACATCTTTGTGCTGGTTTAAACATTTGAAAAACACCTTAGCAGCAATACGACTTTTTGCGCTTTGTCAGAACGAGGAGATTGTGTCAGATCCTGACACCCAAGTTGTGAAAAATAGATTAAACTTCTTGTGTGTCGGGAAGTTACTGAATATGTCAGGACAGTTATCAAGACTGACAGGTTAACTAATCCATAAACCTGAGCCCAGGGACAAGCTCATCTAGATAACACACAAGATTGTGTGTTGCGCCATAGCTGCCTCAAATACCGGGTCCGGCACCGGTCTGGTTGAATGGGGACTTATCGGGTCATTCCGACCCTGGAGGACCCGATAAGTCCCCATTCACCTAACCGTTCCCCATTCCCATTTGAGCCCCCATAGGGCTCAAATGAGAATGGGGAAGGCACTAATAACGGGCACGCGAATAGCAGACCTGTTATTTTCGCCCTGGTCCCTTAGCGGGACCCGTAAAGGACGTGTGGTCAGACCACACATCCTTTACGGTTCCCGCTAAGAGACCTCGGAATTGGGCGGTAGGGGATTACCGCCACCGGTCTCCTTACCGGTGCCCGGTATCCCTTACCGCCCACCTCGGAATGAGGCCCAATATCTTTCCTGTATGCAGTTTTACTGTTATATGGAAGGGGCAAATAAAATCATTGGGCCTCATTACACGGTAGGCGGTAAGGGTTTACCGGTACCGGTAAGGGCACCGGTACCGGTAAACCCTTACCGCCTTACTACGAGGTCCCTTTGCGGGTCCTCTCTTAAAGCATGGTTTTTCCAGGCGTTAAGGACGGGACCCGCAAAGGGAACTCGGAGCTAATTACGGTACCGCAATTAGCGGTACCGTAATTAGCACCTTCCCCTTTCCCATTATACCCTATGGGGGCAAAAATGGTAATGGGGAAGGGCCTTGGTGAATGGGGAATTACCGCCCCCGCTCACCTTGGAGTAGGGCGGTAATTCCGCCATCCACCAAGGCGGACTCGGTACGGTACCGGCGGCAACCATGGCGCTAATAGCGCCATGGTTACCGCCTACTGTGTAATGAGGCCCATTGTGCTTTTGTCCTTTCTGCTCCCATGAGCCAGAAACAGAAGCTCACTTTCTTTTAAACTATCCTGGCTATTATACTGCGAGGATTAAGTGGCTATGATAAAAACCATTTACATATGGTATTCAATGCGCAGCACAAGCCCTGGCATTCTGTAAATCGATTATTTCTATTGAAGTTGTGTTTGCTGCCTCAAGCTATTTTTCAGCCTTGTTGGGCCTCATCAGTGAGGTGGACCTGTGCCTCTTTAAGCACAGCAAGCAAGGAATTCACACCTGGATTTCCCAAGGTAATTTAGGGTAAAACTCCACATTTCTGAAAATTCACAAAAAGGTCTAGGAGCCCTTCTACCGAGAACAAATACAGCCAAATAACTTGTTCAAGGGGAGGTGCCGACCTGGGATGGATCTACAACCACGTCTTAGCTCACTGTACCATTCACAGAGGAGAATGGGTCATTTGCATATCAGTATGGTTCCACCCACTTGGGCAGTCCACCCCTGATTAATGCTAGGCAATTCAAGGGTACCTACACCACCCCAAGATGCGTGTTTCAGCCTAGTTGGACCTCTGGTGTACCTCTATAAGCACAGTAAGCAAGGGGTCCATGTCTGGATTACCCTGGGTAACCTAGGGGAAAACCCCAAGTTCCTGAAAATTCACAAAAAGGTCCCCTTTACTGAGAACAGACATGGCCAAATATCCTCTTCTACGGGAAGGTGCCCAATTTAGAAGGTCTACAACCACGTTTTAGCTCACTGTACCTTTCAAAGAAGAAAAATAACCATTTGCATATCAGTCTGGCCCCACCCACTTGGGCAGTCCAGCACAGACATGGTAGGCAATTCTCCTCTGAACAAGAGTAGCAACAGCAACCCCAGACATATGTTTAAGCCTAGTCGGGCCTCATTAGTGAAGTGAAGCTGTGCCCCCTAAGCGCAATGAGCCAGCGGTCTACGTCTGGGCCCACAGGACCTACACACATGCAATATTAATTTAATGCGGCTAGGATAACTCTGAGAGATCCTGACCACCATACCCTAACTCAGGTATGGCTTATATGTACAGTTGTAAATGCCACCATGACAACATCTTCAGAGTTATCGTTTTTGGAACAGGGATGCATATTTTAAATGCAGCCCATGCACTGCAGATACCTGAGTATCACTGAAGCTATCAAGAGTCACCTGTGGCCTCTGAACCTGCTCTGTGCCACTGGTAGAGCAGGTGCTACAAATCAGGGTACTGATCCAGCAAGGCACAAGTACACACTATGCTTCTGACATGGAGTTTATGATAGAGGAATCTGATTAGCAGATTTGCCTTTCAGAGATGCAATTACCTACATCATTTTATTACCTAATAAAAATCAAAAAGCCAGGGCTTTCCAACCCTTGCCAGATGCCAATTCATCACACCCATACTCATCTTTCAGCTCCAAAAAAGTCAATTCTCCGGCAACCCTATCTTGTAGATTCTCACATGTCTCTCGTGTAGCCTGAAAAGACACCACTGTTCCATCCATTGCACCTGCACCGGGCAATACTCACAAAATTTTGGACCACACCTGCCTCCCAATTTACCCGGCAAATTCTTCTTCCCATTTCACTTCCCAGTTGAGTGCCCCGTTTCAAGCTCATTCTCCTCTCCTTCTAGCAACCATTGCATTTTATCTTTTAAGCATAGCTCTGCCTGATCATTTGTTACAAAAGGGATTCTCAGATAAGGTACCTTCAGGCCATGAATACACTAATATCTGGCATGCCTTCCTTTACTCATATGATGGTCTTTCTACCTAACATCTGACCTGATGTATTTCTTCATGTAGTCACGTGGTGAGCCTTTTCGCGCTCTGCCATGAACATGACAACTACATTAGAGTGTAAGCAAAGTGCTCATCGTTGACTTGGATCAGGGGCTTTTTTGATATGAATTTCCTTTGGCATTGCTTTTAAGTTCTTATAAGGTTTACAAAACACCATTGTCTATTCAAAACATGTCTGAGATATCCGAGTGGAAAACATTCTGAATTCCTTGAATAGCAGCTTATAAAACCTTGCTTTATTAGATGTTCTTTGTAATTCACAAATACACAGAAGTGTGCATGCACGCCACGGCTCTGGTTGGAAATATCTAAAAGTAAAAAGCAAATTGATATTCTTTGGAGTTAACTAAACATCCATTTCTCCCTTTTGCAGAGTGCACAGCTTCAGTCGGCTGCAGTGGGATACGCAGACGCAATGCAAACTGACCACAGATGCATTATTACAATATGCAGCATCATGCCACGAGTTGTAATGAATGACGCAACAAGGATATTCAAGTTTACATTTTGTATTTAAGTTGTCACAATGGTTTGGTGTTGTTATAGGGTTTCCCGACAGTCACAAAGGCACCTTATGTTCTTTCCTGGGTTAAACCCTAGGGGAACCTTTACTTTCTTCACATCCTCCTTTTCATCACCTGCTTCGTCTCCTAGGCCAGGGTATCTACCCTTCCATTCTTTGCTGCCTTTGGGCACTTCCTTCTGCTCTCTGTTCACATGCTCCACCCTTTATTTCTCTTGTCAGAGCATCTGTTCTTTCCTACACTTACTTTCCCATGGATAAAGCCTTCGTCTTCACCTTTTCTGTCTTCTGGCTTTGACTCTCCATGGTCATGGCCTGCATCTTCACTTCTCAGTCTTTCCCTCGTGAAAGGTCTTCATCTTTCCTTCCACTGCCCTTTTCTTGACTAGGGCTCTTGCCATGTCTCTCTTCACCTGCCATTTCATCTCCACTTCAAACTCCCTCCTTGTTAGGATATCTGGTCTGCGACGTTCAGTCTCCTCCGGTGTCCAGGATTTCGAAATCAGTCTCGGCTATCAGGCCCTACAATCGACCTCCATAGTCCAGGAGTTAAAATTCACATCTCCAATTCAGGCCTTACAAGCAGTCCAGCAGTCTTCCCCTCCTCTCCGGGTCTTACAATGTGGTCTTCGACTCGAGGTCCTACAGCCAGTCCTGTAACCTCCATCTCTGCTCCAGCAATCTTCTTCCTCTTTAACCCAACAACTCACCTTCCCTGTTTCACAAAACTCCTTTCCACTCTTGTCATGGGAGCTGGCCCTTCTATAGTGCTTGGATTGACTAGCTTCCGGCTGAATGGCCAGATGGGTCACATTCCTGCTCTCAGCATGACTGGAGTGCTTTGTAGTCCTAAGTCTTTCAATAGAGAAGTCACCACCTTTGATCTCACTTCAGTCTGTGTTTGTTGCTGGCTGGCAAGGTGCTGCTGTTTTGTTTTCCTGTCTCAGGGCCTCATTCCGAGGTTGGCAGTAAGGGGTTAACAGCACCGTTAATGGTGCCGGGAGCCGTCAACCCCTTACTGCTCCATTACGAGACTGCTTGCGGGACCCGCAAAGGGCACCTGGTAAAACCAAGTGCCCTTAGCGGGTCCCGCTAGCAGACCAGGGAGCTAACGGGCAAGTTGTTAGCTCCATCCCCATTCCCATTGAGCCCTATGGGGGCTCGAATGGGGATGTACCGGGTCCGGGTTCCTCGAGGTTGGAATGGCCCGGTAATTCCTCATTTAAGGAACCCAGACCCGGTACCCGGTAAGGGGGTAACCATGCCGCAAATTGCAGCATGTTTACCTCCAAGGTCGTAATGACCCCCTCAGTCTGGGAAGATTCCCTTCTCTGAATTTGGTTTAGATATCATCCTTTGTTGAAAACACAGGGTTTATATCAAGCATTACTCCTCTGGGGTGGAAGTTTGGAAAACATTTTTCTTCTTTGATTGGCGCATTGCTAGTATCCTTTTCATTGCTTTTAATGGAAGCTGCAGGTGATTCTGTTTACCTTGTGCTGGCAGGTGAGAGAGAGACACGATTCCTGTCCTCCTCAGTATTCCGTGGGTTACTTTGTCTTCCCCAACATCTTCCTGACTCCAAATATGTAAGCAAGTTTTGATTGTCCAGTTTGGGTTTTTAATCTGTTGGGAAGGAGGAATTGTGAGAGATGAAATCCCTTTCTTGTTAGTTTGTTAGCATGATTTGGGCTGTCTGGCACAGATACTTGTTTTCCAGCCTTCATCCTGGGCTAAGTGACCTGACTGGGTCTTCTGTATGCTACAGCCCCTCCTGGTTCCAAAATTCCACCCCCTGAATCCAGTCCAGCTTTTGGTTTTGTTCAAGAGGGGAATTATGGAACTTGTAGTTCTTTTCTGGTTTGTTTACCCCGAAGGTATTGGTCTATGAATGGGGATATGTTTTAATGCAAGCAGGTGCTGTTGTGCACCCATATCCAGGTCGCTATGGCAAAGTCAATGTGGTCACTTCTCTACAATCAGTACATTCACTAAAAGTGCCTTACTCATTTGCGACTCCCTACAAATGCAAGAGAGATAGCCTGAACATAGGCAATACACAGCCCATCTCAACCATGTACACCGTCATCTTAATATAAATGTTTCATCTTTATAGTCACCCGAGCTATTACAATTGCCCATAATATGCGATGTTCTGCTTTACCTCGTAATTCAATGACTGTCCAGACAGCCTCAGTGTTCTAATCCATAGAAATGGCTGTCAAGCATTTTACAAATGCCATGCAACATAACATAAACCACATACACCCCACCTAATAAAATTAATTAGATGATATTTACCTTGATGATGTAAGGTCATTGGTCGCAGAGCTCCAGTACGTTTGTGCAGGGGAAACACTGGGCCTCATTCCAACTTTACCGGTCCGGGATCAATGGTGGCGGTAAGCTTACCGGCACTGTTGTTTCCGGACCGGCAAAGTACAAGCCTGTGGGCGGGTTGCCTTTCCGCCCGCCAGGTCTGACCTGCGGGTGGAACGGCACCCGCCCGCAGTCTTTCATAGAAGCACCGGCACCGTTATTAGCGGTGCCGGTGCTTCCATGGTCCCCATTCCCATTTGAGTCCTGTGGAACTCAAATGGGAATGGGGACTAACAATTATCTACTGGGGCTGTAAAGCCCCAGTGTTTCTTGGAAGTCAGGCGGCGGTAAATCATTGTGAGTCCAGCGGTAGCCTGCTACAACTACTGTTACTGCTACCGCCGGACTCGTAATGATGCCCACTGTGTTGTATTGACAAGGTAGGTGCTTCAAGCATGGCACAGGAAGCCAGTCATGTAAGGTTCAAGGCCTATTCACTTCATTTTCTCTTGCAACTTTGTAAGCACATTTAAAAGAGAAGACACCCTCTGGCCTCCTCATTCATACTAGCTGAGCTTCCAACTGACATTCACAAAGTACATTCATTCAACACACAGCCAACGCTCTCTGAGCTTCACAATCATTATCACCCATGAGTATTGCAAGCCTTACTGTTGGACCAGCAGGACAGGCGGACCAGGAACAGAACACCAAAAGGACAACGCTCCTCACTCCAGACATGCTCTCAAGCATACACCCATTAACAGCAGTAGTCACCCACCCATTTAGTCCCAACATACTGGTTTGCACATTTTAATCACAGAAAAAAGTTTTATTGATTCTTTGTCTGAGCAAGTTTTCGACATTCAGTGGCCTGATTCCACAGATAGTAAATCAGCTGTGTCTAGAGTTTCATGCTACCCTTCCAGATTCTAGTTATAATGGTACTTTAGGAGTGAGAAGTTTTGTCATCTATTTCCTCATTCATATGTAAATTAGCCACACACATCATAATCCACCTGCCAATAGGGAGGACCTAAATTTGAAGCCATTGGTTGACAATTGAAAGTTTCACATTCATGAATGGGACCACCACCAGTCTTCTAATGTACAGGCATTTCATGTACTTTTCAATAGGCAGGAGGGACAAGCATCTGTTCTCCAATTAAACCTCTACTGTTATTGAACGCCTAGGATTCCTGTCTATTTTTAATTGGTGAGAAGCTATTATATGCTGCTTCATTGGAGTACAGTAGTCTAGCCGTTCCATTCTGAGGCAGTTTTGGCAAAGCTTTTATACCACATATTTCTCCCCAAAAATGTATTCAACCACACATTCCATACAGTGTGGCATGGATCAAGAGATGCTGACAAGAAAACACCTTTGTGGAAGTGTCCCGCTGACACATCTTGGTATCTCTGGTGATTCTGGATCAGAACCCTCAGGACATGGAGAGGTCTCCATGTTAAATGGCCTCCATGGACATAGGTAGCTGTTCTCTTCTCAAAAGATGTGTGTTCATTGGCTCAGTTCAGATGGATATCACCTGACAAAATTCCTCAGCCAATGGAGCCCCAAGGAAGCTAGCTTCCCAATCCCAGATGGCTGTCTCTGTTCCAGTCCAGTCCAAAATGGCTACCTTTTACCAATTTTTCCTGAGCCATCCGGAAATAGGGCTATAACTGACCACACTGTCCAAGGAGCAAATGGCTGTTTGTCTATGCATCTCAACGTAGCTGGTGCCCTTGCTCTACATAGATCAATTGTCAACTGAACTAATGACCGATATGAACTGTTTTTGTCAATTGGTCAGGTGGAATGAAACTGAAACCTGGCATACAATATTGAAAGAGGAATTTTAGTTTGCATGGCAGGTTTCAGCTTTGAATACTTGTCAAATTGAGAACTCTCTCTCTCACGCTTTAATGGCAAAAAACCTAACCAGAATAAGAAGTATCAAGAGGATGTCCAGCAGAGGTCACTGTAATTTGACAGTGACCTCTGGTGCAGTGCCTCATTAGTCTTCATAATCAGTGAAAAAGAACATTATGGTGGCTTTTGCAAGGACACACTCTAAAAATACCAATTATGGTGTGGATGCCAACCAAAAAGGTGCCAATGCCATCCCAAATAACAATAACTCAGCCATCTTAATGCACTGATCACAATATCTCACATTACAATAATTCCACCAGGAAAGGTGTTCTTTTGTTTTTTAAATGTACAGTTTTTAAAGTGTATTCTGTTGTGTTGCACCTCATACACCATGTAAACAAAAAACAAAAGATTTGTATATGTCAATTTAGATAGTTTTAGTCCAGTTCCATTTCTTGTTGCACAACTGGAATAATGAGCAAGGCATGGCCATGGCTAAGTTATGGTTGTTTTGGTTGGTTTACTATTATGGAAGCACTATTACGGAAGCACATTTATGGTTGCTTTAGAAACACTAAGCAACATGTATTTTTGTTTTTGTTTTCTTGCGCTACAACCATAAAATCCTTTAAAACATGTGTTTGCTGCCATTGTAGGTTATTAGGCCAACCTAAGATGAACATCCCTTTCACCAAAGCTTTTTTTCACTGAATTTCAAATGGTTTATTAATGATATATATCTACTGTACCCACAGGGTATGGCTTGCTGTAGTGCCCATTGGGCATTTTCAGGCTCCACCAAGCTACCAAAAATAGCAGATGGGGCCACTTAACATCCATTGCAGGTCCATGAATTCTGGGCCATGCCCAAGGGCCACCTTCCCCGGAGCATAGCCAAAACTACCCAAAGTGGTTAGTGTGCTTGCTGGTTACTTTACATCTATTGCAGGTGAGTGGCCACTAGCCACGGCCTTCAGACAAGGTCAGTGGCCCCTTTGACCAGGGCATTGTCAAAGGTCAAATTGTCAATGGCCATGGCCATTGTCTGGGCCCTAGAAAGGCAAATGAAGAAGCCACTGAGTGCGGCCGGTCCATTACCACTTTTACCCCGTGAAAATTGCCACTTCGACTGGGGCATACATTTCATCAATGCTCCAGGCCTCGCCAAGCTTCCCAAAGGAGCCACAGTGCACAGAGGCCACTTTGCCCTAAAGCAGACCCAAGGACATGCAGGCTATTACTAGCCCCCAGACATTTTCCATGCGACTGAGCCCAGTCTGCATATCCCCGATGAGTCTGGGCTGTGTCTGAGACTCGAGCTTGGCCTGAACGCTTACCGGCTAAGACCCACAGACCCAAATGTACCTAATCTGGCCCATAGGTCTCGCAGTCAAAAACGGATTTTTATTTGTGAAAATTTATTTGGGCCATATTCCACACCTCTTAGCTCCCTGGGAGATATGAGAAACATATTGCAACCCACCCCCAAAGCAATCATTTTGACTACCTTTCAACTAGACAGTCTAGTTTCCCATTACAATGCCAGTCCAGTTTTTCTCATTCTTAAAAATATAAAAACCAAAAAACCTTGAAAAAGGAAAACACATAGCCTCACTTTGAAAATTGTTATGGGTTATCTCTCATAGTAAAACTGCCCCTCAAAACAGTTTGAAAGGTCATCCTGTGTTGGAAAATCACTCCTTAAAAATTGTTATAGTTCATCCCTTGCAGAAAGGCCGCTCCTCAAAACATTATGTGAAATCCCATGTAAGAAAGCTGCTCCTCAAAAAATCATTATGGGTCAGCCCTGGTAAGAGACGCTACTCCTCTAAAGATTTTTAAGGGTCATCCCTTTCAGAAAAGCCACTCCTCAACAAATTGTTAAGGATCAACCATTGTAGGAAAGCCACTGCTTAAAAAAATGGTCAAGGATCATCCATTGTAGTAAAGCCACTGCTCCAGCAATGTTTAAGTGTCCTCCCTTGTAGAAAAGCTTCTACTCAAAACATTGTTAAGGGTCATTCCTTGCAGGAAAACCTCTTTCTGACATATTGTTGAGAGTAATCCCTTGTAGGAATGAGCCAATATTTGGCTGGTGAAGATGAGACAACGCACCATGTTCATTGAGGTGTAATGCAAATTAAATCCATACAAATCATGTGTAACATTTTTATGCATTTATTTTATGTTATTCCTCCTTTTCTTGCATTCGTATAGCGGGGCGGGGACATTGATCATAACTTCCTCTCCACCATACAAAATGTGACAGCATTTGCGGTCATGAACCATCGAACTCGCACCTTCTGGGCCTCCTGGTCCCTGACACGTCAGGCCTTACACTCCATAATACTTCCAACATGGCGGCAAGCTCAGAACGCTGCTCGCCGGTCTTCACGTTCTACAAAGCGTCCTCTATAAAGAAGCCACACCCCCGCGGCCCCGCGCGTCTCAACGCTGCTACTAGCTGTGATCGGACTTGTGCTCCGAACCTTCTCTAGTGCTACTTGCTATCCCCTGTCCCCTGGATCCCCTTCTCCCGACTTCTTCCTTTTCCTAACTTCCCGGAATCCCTGCGCCGCTTCCGCGTGCCCCCAACTCCTTCTTGAATACTACTGGAGTTTCCCGTGATCCTGGACATCGAAGCTGAACGTAATCTGGAAGCCGAGGACGGCCGAGCGGGCTTATTTAAGTCCCGAACCATAGGAAAGAAGACTCCACCTAAAGAGGACATCAGCCAACATAGATAGGTGAGAAGGGGGGAAACCTGTGACATTTACGGCAGCATGATATTTTCAAGCTGGCATAAATGCTATAGATTGGTAATCAATCTGCCTGCTCTTTACACCAATAGAAAGCAGCCAGATTCCATTGGAATCCAATGTAAATAATGCTTGCCATAACTACATGGTAGGCATGATTGATATAATTTACACTGTGGAGTGCAAAATGGAGGCATGAAGGTGACTTTGCTCCACTTTATACCTCAGTTTTGTACTCTGAAGTACAAATGATGAAAAGTATGACGATGGGACCTGTTTGCACCTAAGTGGAAATGTAGAAGGCCCTCTACAGGTAATTTACTGGGATTTAGAAACCGAGCCTAACTATGACTTTTGTGTAAAGACAAGTTGAATTGAAGAATGACATCAAGATTCTGAACAACATATTCTGTTGTTTTTCTTTAGGTGACCACATTGACTGAGTAATTTCCTAGGATCTTCCTAATGCCCTATACATATCTTTCCGTCTCTCTGCCCAATTAGGAGTGTGTGTTTTTTGTATCAAGCATGACATAGATGTTCTCAAATATATCTTTCTTCACTGCTTGTTGAGTTTTAGACTCCAACATATAACAGCTTTTTCAAGTCTCTCCCCCTCTCCCTTTCTTGACCATTTTTTCTTTCTCTCTTTCTCTATCTGTCTCTCAAATGCTTAAGATGGTTGAGAACCCTGCCTCCTGCAAATTATAGATTCATAAAGGTTCTCTGTACCAGTTAATTCTGTGAATTTTAAACTTGGTTTTCCAATATGCAACATTTGCCACAGTATTACAGTTTGTGGTTTGCTATGGGAATCAGGGCTTAGTATCATAGCGTGCAGCATTTCGCTCTGTGATATCTTTCTTAGGTTGCTCTCAGAATGAGTACTTGGTAGCTTAGCATCCAGAGTGTTTCTCATTGGTGCCTTTCTCAATTTGCAGTGGAAAGTATGACTCAGTATCCATGTGTGTAGTGTTTCCAATTGTATTTTCGTTTCCAGTTTGCTCTGTGCTTAGGACGCAATGCCCAAAATTGCAATGTGGCACACAGTGTTGTCTTTCACTCTATACATTAGGACTTGATGTCCCAATATGCAGCTTTTCAAATGGTGTTGCATTTCATAGTTATTTCTAGAAAAGCACTCAATATCCTGGTATGCAGCATTCCATTCAGTGTTGCCATTCTCTGTCCCTTTTCTGCATTTCAAATAGTGTTATCTTTCACAGTTTACGCTTAGATTTAGGACTAAGTAACCTAGTATGCAGGATTTTGCAGTGTTGTCATTCCCACTACACTCTAGCAGTTAAGACTCAGTATCCCAGTTTGCCGCATTCACACAGGCTTGTCTTTCTGTAAGGAAGTAGCACCTGGCAAGAGTGCAGAAGCCCTGGATGTTGTAATATTTATTAATTAATAAAATGATGCTGATAATTCCATCTCAGAAAAGGGGGGTTGCTAATCAGACCCATGTATCCTAAATTCAATGCCAAAAGCATAATGTGCATCTGTGCCCTGCTCCATCAATCTCCTGATCTGCAACTACTGCTCTCCAGTGGTACAGAGACCGTTCAGAAGTTACATGTGTCCGGTTTGACAGCTGCTATAACAGCCAAGTCAAATGCAGAGGCTGCCTTGAAATCTGTACTTCTTGTCCCAAAACTACAAAAGTATGAGAGTGTTTATCCTAGTAGCAGTTGTATACTGTAAATAAAAGCCATATCTGAGTTTAGGGTATGATTACAAGTATTATTAGGGAATTATTAAAGCTACATCTGATTGATATCATAGATGTGTCAACACTGTGAGCGAGGAAGGATAGCTCAGGGCCAATGTGTTTATCTTGGAAGCAAGACAAAGCGGTGCAACCTCGAATCTGGATCCTGCGCTTAGAAACCACTCACTGGTATTAAGCGCGTTATAAATGAACAATAAAATAAAAACATACAAATAAAGGTCAGCTGTGGACAGGCTGTGTTTATCCCCCTCCAGACTGGCTGCCTCTGCTACACCCAGCAGGACTGTACCCATGAGGGCTGCCTCTCTTCGTTCCCTTGCAAGGTCAGCTAAGTATCTGTCTTGGAAAATAGGAATTAAAAGGTACACCCTACACAAAAAGCCACAGTGAGAGTCAGTGCAGCCAGGGGAGCTCAGCACAAGTGGGGAAGGGTTCCACCATCTTGTTTCTCTCTGTGCCTTCCTTTCCTTCTTGTCTCCTTCACTTCCTTTAGTACAAAGCCTGTTGGTATGTTGTAAGAAGGCCAAGACCACTTGTAACAAGGACAAGGAGTGGAACCCTTAAAGCAGGCTTGGTTTTGTCCAATCACCTGTGAACTTTTGCCTATAAAAGAGCGGTCACTCACTCCTCTTTGATGCATCTTTGGACTTCAAGGCTTCAATACAAATGTGTTTGGACCCTGCTGGGAAAGCAGAACTTTCCAATGTCCTTCAGTTGTGAGGTGAAGGCAGGTGTGATAAGGCAAGCTCCCTTACCATCCGAAGGGCACATTAGGGTGACCTGCTGCTGGATCAAGACGAAATTCTCTGCCAGCTAAGCTGGTACCCAGGAGCTGAGGTGAAGGATCCCTTCTGGTGTTTACCCGCCTCCATCCTGTTTGAGGGAACAAGAACAGGTACTCGTCTTGGTGGCCCTGCCCATCACATGGGGCTACCCGAGATCACCACAGAGTTGCCCGCAGTATTCAATGTCCTTTGGCAGCACCCTGCCAAGAGTGGTCTCCCCCTTATCACTGCATGCCCCTATGTTGCCAATAATAACGTCACAGTGGCTCCCTTAGCTGGGGGTGCCACCTGCAGTCGCCACCACGCCCGAGCCCACATCACTATTCTCTGGGTGGCCCCACCACGGTGGGGGCTACCCATGTTACTGCCGCACCCTGGGCTCCATTTTCAGTCCAGGCGGTATACCCGCAGTCTTCGGGATGCTACCATTCTCACGGTCACTCCTACAGCACCACCTCCAGCCCTGTGGCAAGCCCCTCTGCTTTGCATCGCAGAGATGCAGGGGGCAAGCCTTGCCAGAGCTCCCTGATTCACCCAGGCTGCATCCTCATGCCACAAGGCAGACTGGACTTCATTCTGCTTCCCGGTGTTTACCCTCACTGCCTTACGAGGCATCCCGGGGCTTCCCTTCACCACTCCGCCCACTCAGGCGGAGCAGTCTATTCACCTCCCAGGCTGTCTGGCATACGTGGCCCGGGGGGACTTTTACAAAGTGCCAGCACAGGGTAATGGCCGGTTGTCTGGTTCTGGCTGCCCCACCCACACAACTAAGACTGGGCAGCTCTGTATCTTTGGCCCACGCACCCTGCCCTTTGATCTTCCTGGGTGGGCCCATCCGGTCTGGCCATCGGGTGGGGCGACATCTTCCATAGCCCCGTGGGTGGCCAGGCAGCTCCTGCCAAGCAGCCTGTCCCCGTGGTTCACTCGCCGGGCCGGCCACCATACATGGCCCGGCACAGTGATGTCTGTGGGTTCTGGGGCACTGCTTAAGGCTGCAATCCCCCAGGGTTAATTTTCTTTGTCCACCTCCTCTTTTTCTTCTTTTTCTTCTCACCTTCTTCTGTTACTTCTAATTCTTCTCCTTACTTCGCTTCAACTGTTTTTCTTTTTCAAATCTCCAGATTATTTTCTGCCCTGCCCAGCACATTTTTGGGCAGGGGAGCTCTGTCCCTTTGTTCGCTTTCCTTTTTCACTTTTCAACCTTCCATCTATTATTACACGGCAAAAAACACACGCATACAGAAAAAAACATGCACACACTACATTAGAAAAGTGCTTTATTCAACCCTGATGTCTTGTCTTTTTTTCTAGGTTTATCCCTTAGGAGCAAGCATTGGTAGCCCTTTCTAGGCAGGCCCCATTTGGACCACAGGCAACATATTGTTACAGAACCTTGATTGGACATTTCCTTTATGTTGGACTGTTGTACTTAGCTGCTTGGGTTGCTTAGCTGCTTTTTCAGAGCCACCAGAGCGCCAGGGGACCACTTCGGTGGTGATAGTGCGCGGTACAAATGTCCTTTAACATTAACATTCATTCTCCTCTTAAGTGTATCGCCTGCCTTCGCGAAGGAAGTGTATCTCTTCACTGTGCATCTCTTCTTCACAGTGCCTGTTTCACCTTTATGATTGGGATCACTCTTGTTTTGTACAAGTGTGAGTGCTGAGTAGGTGTTTAGCCGCTACTCCTGCAGGGCAGAAGTCATTTCGTCCCTCTTCTCAATCCAATCTGGAAAGTAGGATTCCATAACCCAGCTGGCAAGGTTTTACAAAGTGGTATTGTTCTGATTGTTTCTGGGAATCAGGACTCCATATCCCAGCACATAGCATTTAATTCAGTGTTGTCTTTCTTCGTATGTTCTGGGAATCATGAATCAACATGCCAGAGTAAAAGCATTTCACACCTGGCTCGCTCTATCATTTGGCTCTGGAAATTAGGATTCGGTGGCCCAGTTTGCAGGGTTTCATACATTGTTGCATATCAATAGATTGCTTTTGTCAGAACTCGATATCCCAGTGCAGAGAGTTTCACACAGTGTTGTCATTCTCATTTTCCTCATCGCATACAGTGTTTAACTTGGGGTTGTCTTTATCATTTCGCTCTGAAAATTAAGCACTGACTTTCCAGGTTTGTAGCATTTCATACAGTGGTGTTTTCCCCCAATTCATTCTGAGTATCAGGACTTCATATCCCAGTATGCAGAGTTTTACAAAGTGCCCTTTTTCTCAGCTTGTTCTGCGAAGGTGTACCTGATATCACATTATGTAGCATTGCACCCAATGTTGTATTTTTCTCTTTTCTGTATCTCACTTTACAGCATCTCATACATTCTTGTCTTTAAACATGTATTTCTTTTTAAAATGTTTTGGGCCTCCTTCTCCATTATCCTAGACTCCAAAGTCGAATTCCCCACTTCCTGACTTTGTTCCCTCCTCTCACTCTGGGTGTGCGTGCACTCCATGGCCTCTGGCTATCTCCTATGTTCATACCCTTGTCGACTTCTTCTCCTTTACTGCACTCTCCCACCTCACTTCACTTCACAGAGAGCCACACTCTGTTGCACTGGGTCAGGTATCTCAGTCCCGTACTGCTTTCCATAGCTGCTCGTGCTCCCCATATCTTTTGCCATGGATCAAGGAGCTTCTTCCACTTGCTCTCTGTTCACTGGTTCTAATTCGGAAATGCAGATGGCACTCAGGCATTGGGCCATGCTTCCAGGATCTTCCATGGTTCATCATGCAACAGATAAACTCTCTTCAGATGCCATCCCTTTTTCACCTGTGACGGAGCCAGTAACTTGGCCTTGTCCAGAGGAAATTAGAATCCCTCTCAGCCGGGAGTGGGAGGAGGCCAACCGGGGAGAAATCCAGTGCCAGTCCGACCCCTGAGGTGGACGATGGCAGTTGAGATGGCTCCAATTCCCACCGCCCTCTTTGTGCCAGTATGCTTCTTAGCAACACACCTTTGTCTGGAGTCATGCCTCCAAAACAAGAGGCTTGCCAATGTTTCTGTTTCACCTAGATACACATCGGTCCAACCTAAAACCAAGAGGAAGCATCTAAGTCTGAATCTTGAATCAGCTCCCTTCATTCATGGAAAGAAGGCAGAAGATCGACCATCACCCAGCCATAGCAGTGATCACATGTGCAGAGACCCACAAAGAGAAAGACAAGTTGCAGCACCTACGCGGTCCTACACTGCAGTAAAGCCTCTATGCAGAGGGAGATAGTGGCAGAAAAAAGGTGCATCCAGACACGGCCAGCAGAAGGACCATGTGGTGCTACTGGGCAAGATCGGCAGCACCCACAAACACTCTGGCAATCCCTAGACCACTAGGGGCAAAAAGGGGAGACCTTCCCCTTTGTACTTACCTCAGCGGCAGCTGGAATCAGGTCCCGGAGAACGAATATGATCTATTACCTTCCTGGCCCTCCATTTTTGTCCTGCAGCAGATGCATGCAGAAAAAGTGAGTGAGGCTTTTATGACTTTCAGATTTTCCAACACCTCAGGGTGGATGACATTGCTAGATTGGTTAGGATAGAAGGCAAATACCAGCAGGTGTGGGGGCCATAAACAGATGTCAGGAAGAAAGAGTTTTGGGTTATTCTGGTGAGGTCAGAGGTCGAGGGGGTGGATGACCAAGAGATCAGCAGGGATAGGAAGAAGAGGGTACTGGGGAGGCGAATTCTGTAGGTGTAGAGGAATTGGCTAAGGAATGAAAGTGGGTCTGCAGTGTGAATGAGCATGCTAGTGTGGCAAGGGCTGTTAGAGTAAATAGTGGAAGGAGTAACTCCGAAGTAAATAGTATAGAATGAAAAACGGTGTTTGACTAGTAGTAGTTGGAGGGAGGAGTGGTAGCTGGAAGGAGTGAGCGGTTGTGTGGGGGAAGGCATAGTAGAGTGGAAAAGGTCGTTTTTGGGGGAGAAGGAGGTAGTATTGTGGAGTAGGGAATAGCAGAGTTGAGGAGGGAGTAGTAGTGTGGAGTAGAGAGTAGTAGTGTTGAAGAGGGAGTAGTGTTGTGGATGAGGGAGTGATAGTAGGGAGGAGTAACACCAAAGAGTGGAGGTGAGGCCTAGAAGGAGTGAACAACATCAGAGGGACAGTCGAACAGTGGGAGTAGGGAAGTAATGTGGATGGAGCTGGAAAAGGAGAATAGTAATAGGTACAGAGAGGTGGATTTGTGTGTAGAGCATGAGTGTGATAGACTAAAGAGCAAATCAAGCAGGATATATGCAAGGCACACACACATCGATTGATAGGGTAGGGCTAGTCTAAGGACATCACTAAAGGAGTCTAGTTAGCATCTTGCCTTTAGGTCCTGAGGTTTAGTACAAGATAGAGATTAAACAGTAGGGGTTAACAGTATCAATAATATTTATCTATGGCTTGTTTTATTAGTTGATTGTCAGGTGTGTTTGAGCCTTCTTGCTTTGGCACAGGACAATCTGTTGTGATGAGAGAAGCAGGAGGAATGCTGGTGCAAGGCTTGCAGAGATGTGAAGTATTTTCATTTGCACCAGTATTATAAACAAAGAGCATCAAACATGCACTATAATAATGTTTTTCTTATTTTATTTTTTAAAGCGCAACCTTATCTCAGCGGCAAAAGAAAGCTGCAAACATCATGGAGCAGCACATTGGCAACAAGAATTTAACAAGTCATCACAGTAAATATTAGTAATAATGATCACAGAACAATATACGGATGGCGTGTGTACAGTAGAGCAGATTGATACATTTCTTAGGTGGCCATTTTAAAAAAAGTCCACCATTACTGCTTGGGGGAGGTCTGTGATGGACATATAACTATAATGATGCATAGAACATGTACTAGATGTGCCCCAAGTCTCATGCTTCAGTCACCAAATGCTCCATTCTGCCAAATACTTCACTTATGTGGTGCAGTATTTTGTCTGTTCTCAAGTACCCATGTTGAGGCATACATTCTAACTGCTCAGGCCTTTGGACATAATAGAACAGCAACATATCCCCTTTAAAATAGGCATTCAATTATGGTTGTAATGGTGTTCTTCTCAACATAGTAGTAATTGGAATTGTTAATGCAATAGCAGAACATATATGTTCAATTTTTTTTTATATCGTTAAGTGGAATGTGGCTCATTCTCTCTGAATGCACATGTCCAAATAAAGTGTAAACAAAGTCAGCGGTGGTCCGGCCTGTTTTGTGTTCAGTGCTGCTTAATATCTGTGGTCCTTTCTTGCAACAGAAAATATACGTTGGGTTTTGGTGGTGAAAGAGTCATTGTTTCACCTCCACCTTCCATGTTCGGGGGAAAGACAGGATAATTGGGGATAGTTGGAAGCCTTTCTGTGTATTCCTTCAGTCCAGAGGTGCTGCACTGTGCACACAATCCCCACTGCCTGCAGACCACCAGGGCCATCTCTTCCCACACAGTCTATACTGCATTCACAGCCCTCACTGCCTGCACACTGCACTTACTGCATATGCAGCCATAAACACACCAGATTCCAATGCTGTAACAGTACTTGAAGTTGTAGTGCAATTGCACACCTATCACTATTTACACGTTTATTCCTGCAAATGGGGATAATGAATGTCACAACACAGATTAGAAGACTGGGTCATACATGAAGAGGCAGTCTTTTCTTTAGTGGCCTTTAGTGGCTGTGTATAGGGGGTAGATCGCAACACATCAAATGGAATGTATAGGTGGTAGACCCCCCCCAAGCTGAATGTAGATAACCTATTGGTTTGATCAATTATTTCAGTATTGCGAGTATTATAATTGTAGTGCTTAAAAAGACAAACAAGCACATTGTAGGGTGACATATATTTTGGGGGGTCATAATGCCTTGCCAAGCGAAGAGAATGTTGGGTAGCATACATTTATCAGAGTTACCAAAAATCTAGGTTTTAACGTGAACTGAACTTAGGTTATAAGTAAAAATAGAAGGACAGTGATTTTATTATCTGGTCGGCCATTTTGGCTAAGACAAAGCCAGGCACACTTTAAAATGGATGCTGAAAACACAAAATCATTGAGTTTTGCAAAATCATGCTGAAATAATTATATAATTCCATTATAGTAGTCCATGGAAAGTCCACTTGTGGAACTGATGAGTGGCAGCCGAGGTAACCAACCTTGGACTGAAGAAGGGGTTGTCTTTAAGTTGCCAAAGCCAATCAGAATGTTTTGTATTAATTATTAAATTACAGCACCTTTGAAAATATATAAAAGACCATGTTAGGAGAGGGTTGGGAGTTACTGACTTTTCAGCTGTGTGCTGTTTGCTGTGTCCTGAGAAGAATTAAAGAGATATCTTTGAAATTCAGTCTGAGTCTTTTGATGTCTTCCTGCTTGGTCTCTAGCATGCCTTCCCTAATCCAGAGGGCGCCAAGGCCTCAGAGAGGGCACTGGGCTTATCTCAACAGCTGCATGACTTGGCATTAAATGTATTGCATGTTACACTTGCACCTGCTCCATTGGACGTGCTACAGCAGGAACCCTGCTAAGCGGGCAGTTTGTAATCACATTACATATACTTAAATGAAAATCCGGGGCATTTTGAAATTAAACTGCAAACTTGTTCTGCATCTCTCTCTCGCTAGTCCCACCTGTTAGAAAACTGTGGTACCTGAGAACACCTGAGAACACTGAGGTACCTGTTGGTGAAGTGCAGGAACACTTTCTATAGGGGCTCCTTTGCGACAGAAAGCAATTCCAGTTCTCTTTGGCCATATTTGCATCATGAAGATGCCATCCCCAGCAATAGGAACACCAAAATGTCCCTGTGTTTAACAAATATCATTTATGTCAGTCAATGCAGTCTATTTGTTCTAAGTCGGACTGACTCCAAAAAAGAGCAGAGGGCTGTATTGAATTTAATAACATCAAGTCATCTGTTGTGGCTGTTATGTTATGTTATGCTATTGTGATTTATACTATGCACCGCTATCATTTTCATGGTCTTGTGTTGCTGCTTATGTCTACTTAGTTACCATTGTGAAGCAGGTACCACCTGCGGTTAATGTACATTGTTTTCTCCTTGTTGATTAGGTTGTTTAATGTATTTGGACCATGACAGTAAGCCGTGTCACAGATAGTGGCTAAAGCATCACGTATAGGCCTGAGGCTAGGGGAAAGACCCCTTAGCCCTGTCTGTTCCCATGTGAATTAATCACTGATAAATGAGTTCCCTGTTGTAGTTCAACTGTATATATATCAGTATGCACATGCATACACACGCATCAAATGATTCTTTAAAAAGTATTCCATTTTAATCAAGAGACAACACTAGGAACAGCAAGACAGATGTCCAATGCATTTCGGACTATCTCAAGTCCTTCGTCAGGGACCAAATGCATCCCCTTCCTAGTCATGCAGCTGTCCACTGTTCATCTAGCTGTGAAGGATGTCCACGGAAAATATCACAAAGTAGCCCTGTGTGTGTGTTGTGTTTGAAAGTTCAGAACAGTCTCTCAGTCTCCTATCAGCTGCTGTTTATGTCTCCTGGAAATGTGGATATCTTGTTGATATATCTGTTATTGGTCTTAGAGAAGGTGAATTAGTTATATGTGAAGTGATTGAGATATGAATAATGAATGAATGAATAAAGAAAACAAACAGCTTAAACAATATTGCAGATACATTTGTTAAAAACCTGCAAGCTTATATCAGTTTGACATAACAAAGTTTAAACCAAATTTGGGACTCGTCTTTATTATCATGTACTAATTAGACCCATCATATCTACTGTATGTGGAGTATGCAGTGCCAATGTTATTTTCTAACAAGAACAGTAAAGTATCCCCACCATATAAAACATTACTTGTGTTTACCCCTGCCCTTGCTGTGTTAATGTGGAATACTGGAATCTGCCCTTCCCGTGCTTGCTCTGTCTACTGAAATCTGCACAGGCTTTGCTTACTAGCCATACTGGAATCCCCTTACCATGCTACCCAGACACAATGGACTGAACTCTTATTGGGCATAGAGAACTCTGGCCTTTCCATGGTTACTGGACATATTTGAAGGTGCTCTTACTGTGCTAACGGGACCTTTGGAATTTGGCCATGATAATGGCACCTTTGGAGTTTGCCATACATGCAAACACTGGAATCAGGACTCACTGTGATAAATGTTTGGTTCTGCAATATGAAACCAAACTGATGGGTATACCCTTCATTGTGGACACACGGGAATCAGATAGAAGCAACAAACACTAGGGGGGGTGTCTCACGGTACAGAAAAATATCTAATGTGTGAAAAATGACTCACATTGACAAAGGGAATAAAGTGCTAGGTCAGGAAAGCATCACAATCACTAACTTTCATAATTTTATTAATTTAAGTGACATAGAATCATAAAACATAACCAGTGTATGTTCTGTCATTTACACAAACACATGGTGTTGCTAAAAACAGTCTGATCTAACATAAATCCCATAAAAAATGTTTTTTTTATCAAAAATAGATTTTTTATATGTTTTCATAGAGTGCAAATAAGATACTAAAGTGCCAAACACTATGATAATATATTAGAGGCAACTGGTACCCATATTTTCCTTGTATTCCAAGTGGAACATGTATATTGTCCTCTAAGTATCTATAAAGTACTGGTTATCATCAAAAACAGTTAAAGAGCTAATCACAAAGGCAGAGTCACTGTATATTGTCACTTCCTGTCCTTCATGTTTTTCAAGTGCCGCAAGAAGCGCTACCAATTCTGCTGCTTGTGCTGAAAAGTGGGATGGTAGTCTTGCACTTGCCACAATCTCAAATTCACCATTTGCTCTATTCCTCACTACAGCTGTTCCAGAATGCCTTTCCCCACTTGACTGGTCAATTCTTAAGGAACCAGCCATAAAGAGAATCTCCTCCCCTGGCAGTGCATTTTCTTTAACCCGTGGTAACCTATCATAGATTTTGCCGTAGGTCACACGATCATGCACATGCTAACCCTCTGCCACTGGTTCAGCTACATATGTGGCAGGGTTCACCACTTTGCATCTGACAATTTTAATCGTTGGATTAGATATCTAACTTGGTACACAGAAGCCCTCTGAGATGTCAATGTACCGTTAGGTTTCTCTAAAATGGCAAACAAAGGATGCTCTACAAACAGTGTCATAGGACAACCCATTACAATACTTGAAGACTTCTCAATTGCGAACACGGCTGCTGCCAATGACTGTTTACATGGAAAATGCCCCTTCATAACTGGGTCTAACATACCAGTGTAATATGCCAAGGGTTGGTACCCTAATGTAGTCCTCTGTGTTAGCACTGCTTTCATAAATTTCCCATCAGTGTGTGAAAATAAAAAGAACTCCTCAGCATAGTTGGGAATTACGAAAACAGGCGCTCTACAAATTGATTTTTTTAACTCTTCAAATCCTTCCTCTCCTTTCTCAATCCATTCTACTTATTCACCTGTGCTTTCTTTGATGCTTGCAAAAGGGGTCTTGTATATGAGCTGTAGTCAAACCCCCACCCTCTTACATAATTGCACAATGTGAAGAATCGTTGCATCTGTTTTATTGTTTGCAGTTTGACAGTTTTCATAATCGCTTCAGCCCTTTCAGGTGTTACCTTTTTACCCTTGTGTGAGATCAACTGACCTATGTACAATCCTTCTTCTTGACAATCATACAACTTCTACTTATCTACTTTGTATCCCTTGTCTGCAAGTACAGTCGTTCATTGAATCAAGTCTTGGCTACACTCATCTGCTGTCACACTACAAATCAGAATGTCATCCACATACTTTATCACAGTGCTTTTCAAATCAATATTGCCAAGGTCAATCTGCAGGACTCTTTTAAAGATTGACAGGGACTCACAGTACCCCTGGAGTAACCTAGTATGTTTCAGTCGAATTTGGCAAAACATAAAGGAAGTTAAGTCTTGTGAGTCCTTGTGCAACGGAATTGAGAAAGATGCATTTTTCAAGTCAATCACTGTAAAATATTGTGCTTCCACTGGGATACTGCATAGTATTGTCGCCGGGTTTGGAACTAAAGGAAACTTGGCCTCTACAATCTGGTTAATTGGTCTCTTGTCTTGTATGAATCTCTAGGACCCTCCCTTTAATTTCTTCACAGGGTACACCGCGGTATTACATGATGACTCTTAACAGCACCAGAATAACTTGCTTGATCAATGCTGCAATAGTTTCAAAAATGCCCTCATCTGCCTCTCGAGACATTGGATATTGCCTCACTCAAGGTAGAATCGCTCCTGGTTTTAGCTTTATTTTGACCTCTCTGACTCCTTTTAACAGGCCTACATCATATGGGCCTGTAGTCAATAAGATGCTTGGCACTTTCTCCAAGTCGTTTTCACAAAATGCTGGACGCTGTTGCATTATTGCCATGACAGTGGAATCTCCCTTTTCTCTATTCTGATCCAATACGTAATGCTCATAAAGAATACCACTTCATCATCTAATGGATCATCTCTAAACATGTCATTGTCAGTGAGGTCAGTCAATCTGCACCCTTCCCCAATGGCAATTACTGTTCTCCATGGTCTACCCTCGTCATCTGTGCAGTCAAGCATTGCCGTTTAACCTCGTACTATGGCTGAATCTAATTCTAAGGGGATCGTGTGTCCCCCCTCTTTGTCCATAGGTATCTGTGGTCTAAACAGAAATTCATCGGGTATACTCATCGTTTTTTCTACTAAACCAGGTAACCACGTTAACAGAATGCTCACCCCGTAAAAGAAAACTTCTGGTTCTAGTGGAACACCTCGCAGCACCATCTGTGCGGTAAATGCCAATATAAATTTGCCCACATTCATAGTGTATCCTAGGAGTGGAGCACACTATACCTTCATCAGTTAAGGAAATAATCATGTTAAGCTTTGTCATTAAGTCTTTTCCCAGAATATTAACTGATGTCTGTCGTGAATACAATAATGGAACAGACATATCACATTCTCCTGTGGAGAGTGGCAATTCATCAGTAAAAGGAACTCTGCTTTTAGCTCCATACAATCCTTGAGCATTCATGGGATTTCCCTATATTGGGTATTTTCCTCTCGTATAGACGAACAAGTAGCCCCAGTGTCAACTAAAAATGAAAATGCTTTGCCTCCTATCGTCACATCAACCCTTGGTTCCTCTTGAGGGTCTGGTGTCACGGATAGTACTGAACACATCAAGTCACCCTGTGATCTGTCCTATTGTGGATACATACATACCCCTGTACCTGTGAAAGTATTCCCTCCCATTACGGTGACTATTCTAGGTGTCAATACCTGTCAGGTGTTTATATTCTGCTTCATTTGCATGGGGGCGTGCTGCGACTGCCCTTGCAGTAAACTCAATGGTGCCTGCTATGATTGGGTGCCTGCTGTATCTGTTGCACTTGTGGCGCTTGTGCCTGATAAACTGTATGATCTTCAGTGAATCCATCCTTAGCCTGTGAGCTATATGCTGGAGGATAAGCTGTCCCCCCTCTTGAATACTGACCATTTCGTATATAACCTTGGCTCCAACATGTGAGCACAATGTGCCCTGTCATTTCACATGTCCAACATTCAGGAGGGTTTCGTCTAACTAGCCCTTCCTGATTAAACCCTCCTTGTATATTCTGATTCTCATTCTGGCCATTTTGAAATCCACCTTGAGTATTCATAAATCACCCCTTCCTCTGTAACCCATACCTCTAGCCCTCTGTATGAACCCACTTCCTCCTTAATTCATCGGGCGCTGATTATTCATACTCACTGCTTGCTGTACTTTGCCCTTCTCCGCTTGTCAATACTGCTCCTTCTATGGCTTATTTTGACAATTTTTTATCAACTATCTCAGTTTCCTCAATTTTTCTAGCATCGTACTTCTTTTTATTCTTCTCTTGTAACAGTCAACAGTGATGCACTATAGACATCTGTATCTCAGGCCATGGTTTTTCTTCCATTCCCACTCACTTCTTGAGCTGCCTTTGTACTGGCTCAAGCAGTCCCTGACACAAAATATGGTAAAATACTGCCACTGTTTTACTCCACGGCTTCCACGTTTCAGGAGACCAGCGTTCTTGAATGTCTTGAATCTAAGGAAGAGGATCTTCATCTTCTTTCATCTTTCGTATCATAATCGCACACATATCTGACACTTCAGGATACTGTACTCTAAGGGCTATCCAAACATCTGCCCTACAGTTATTAAATGGCACTCCATCGTGCACTGTGTTTGTGCCGTGACATCGACTAGCGTGCTCTTGTCCAAATGTCATCTGCTCTTTCCCCAAGAATAGCTGCTAAAAGACATTTAATATCCCCTATTGCTAAGGTGTTTCCTCTGGTGATTTTCTCATAAATACATTTTCCCACAGCTGCCGTTAAGCTGGGAAGTTTACACCTTAAATTATCCTTGTCCATCTGTGACCATTGAATATATTGTGGTCTTCACCCTCCTTTTTCTAACGGGGGAATTGCGTAAACCCTATCCCGCAATCCGCTCCCATCGTCTGTCTATCCATGGTAAGAACAATAGTTCCTGATCGTCTTCTTCCTGGCAGAGACCTTAACCGATTCACATAAGGGGACGATTCTCCCCTTTTGCTGCACAATCATCCTTTAGGCTGCTCTGGGCATGCTATGTCCTGTCCTTAGGTAGTTCTATGGTGTCCTGTCCTTAGGTAGTTCTAAATCAGGCCCTCTTACTCCCTTGTCTTCCTGTAAGCCTCCTCCAGGGGTGCACATACTCCTTCCCTCCCCACTGAAGGATTCTCTCTCCTCGACTGGCATGTCTAGTCCCCAACTAGTATGGCTTTCTTCTCCGTCACCCTTTTCTAAAGTTAGCCCACTTAAAGACATGGCTCTATGCTCAAAACCGAATGAGCTTCCCTCTTCACCTCGTGATTGGGAGATTATAGATCGCTCTCCCTTTGCTCAGTTTCCCGATTCACCTCTTTCTCTTAAATCCTGATAGACCTTATTGATCCTATCTCCAATGCTCCTTATATCGAAATCCTCATCTAATATAGCCTTAGATGGTCCTGACGGTGCTCCCTGTAATGGGAGTAAATCTTCTATACCACTCCATTGCATCACTGGTCTTGACTCCATTAATTCATTCTGAATGTGATTAATCTTGCATTTTCGCTGTCCCCTTTTTCGTTCTAATTCTTCATCTTCCTCTCTCTGCTTCCTTGCTTCTCATCTAACTCTTTCCTCTTTCTTTCTCATTTTTTCTCTTCTTTCCCCTGCTCTTCTTTCTTCCTCTTCTTTTCATCTCTGTATCCTTTTATCTCTCAATTTCTGCACTTCCTCTTCTTCCTTCTTTCTGGCCTGTCTATCCCGTTCTTCTATTGCCTTCTGTCTGTTATCATACTTCCTTTGTTCTTCTGCCCTTTCTTCTTACTTCTGCTGCTCTTCCTGATACAGCTGTTCTCGCGGCTGCCGGCCTTTCCTATCTTGATCATCTTGATCTTCCCTTTGCCTAGCTACCTCAATGCTTTTACCATCTAGTTTAAGCAATATCTGTCCTCCCATCCATTCGTTCTCGACAAGCGTTACCTCATCAGCTTTTCGCCTTTTCTCCCTTCCATCTTCTAATTTCCCGTTCTATCTCTGTTGATATATATGATTGCTCACTTTTCTCTTCCCTGTTTTGTATGACCTTAAAGGTCTCTTCATTCCTCCTAGTCACTGTTATAAGCAGGCGGTTCGTATATCAGATTAGTATACCCGTCGCCGCTTTCAGTTCCTTCAATGGATTCAATCCTCCGCTTTCTGTACAGACGCTTTTTTTTATCTCAGGCGAGGCAGGGTATCAGAAGGCTCAGCATGTAGAGTAGTCTTTTCTGCCTTTATTAGCATGTAAATCTGAAAACAATGTAGTTCTAGGTGTAAAGTGCGTTCATAGGACCAGTGTGGCAGTGATCGATCCACCCTCTTCTTGTCGAACATGTCTGGAAACTGAAAATAACAGACAGGAAGCATTACTGTGTCTGTGGTATGCATGAAATGACATTTGTTTCCACCTTCTACCAGATGGCTAACTGAACCCCTGATGAGCCTTGCAAATGATTGATGAAAAGAATAGAACTTATTGTTCACAGATGGATTGGATTGTGTTGGGTCCACCAGGGCATCCCTAACATGATAACAAATGAGGGTTCTTCTAAAAGGTTTTAGATGATGGGCATGATTGGGCATGTTCAACATGTGCAGATGATTCATCTAGAAAGTGTTTGGATCGGGACTAATGAGTAGCAATCACCATAATGCACTGGAGCAATAACCTGTTTTCTCTCTAGTGGGACAGTTAGTTATTTTATGCACTACATTTCTATAAAATTCTAGTTGCCCTTGAGTCCACAATGACAGATACATTGGTCTTGTATCTGTGCTGTATTTGGAACACTGTAGTGAGGATCAGGGATATCTTGGCTTATCTTGTGACTCCGCTCACTATCAGGCTGAGATTTTTATGGTCAATGGGCCTCATTACAACTATGGCGGTCTGGGAACTACGGTACCGCTAAGCATGCCGGTACTGTAGTTGCCGGACCGCCATACTACGTGCTCTGCTCGCGGGTGCCGTTTCACCCGCCAGGTTTTTCGCGGCGGGTGAAACGGCACCCGTGAGCAGACCTGGTTCTTGCCCATTTGCGGGTGCCGGAAAAAATGCAACTCCGGCGGCAGCCGTGCCCTTAACAAGGGCACGGATACCACCAGAGTTGTAATGAGGCCCAATGTGCCTTTTGCATAAGTTGTTCCAGTGCTATTTGGCGTGTTGTGTTATTATGTAATCCAATAGTTATACTGTGCCCATCACTACCGTAGTGGTCTTACAACACCTAGCCTTGTGCAAAAGGTGCCATATTTTGACCTTGCCAGGATGTAGCCAGACCTTTGTCTGTTGAAAGGAAGGAGGAGTTTGGGGAGTCGGTGATAGGAAAGAGAAATTTGGCAATAGAATGACTAAAACCAGAGAGATAAAACAATTTGGATGAGTGGGAGGAGATATGATTGTCGAAGTAGGGATAGGTGTTTCTCAAAAGTGATAAGCTATTGATAAGTATAAGTGTAGGACTCAGCAGTGTCATGCTTTGCATAGTACAAGAAAGCATGCTCTTTTGTCTCTTTTATTTTCTTCTGCGTTAATCATTAATTTAATTTAATGCTTTCAATCTGCATGGGTTCAGAGTGAGTACCTAGTTGCCAGAGTCATTTGACTTGACCAAAGCATCAAACAGATGTGGTTCCCCTTCCTCTAAGTTTGTTATATATGGTCCTGTGTTTCTGTCTGGCACTTATGTGTACCTGTGTATGCACACACCCTCCTAACCACCATGGCTAGTGGTGGTTACCTAATTCAGTAAACAGTGGACCCTTAAGAAAACAAAGGAGGCGAAGGGTGAGGTAGCATTTGTGGCTAGCATTAGGGAAAGGTAATGGATAGGAAGGGGGAGTTCTTAGAGAAACACAACACAAGATTTAGACTAGCACAGCACCACAGCCCATCAAGGCATAAACACATGACTGACGCTGGTGGTTGTACCGTCCTTCTGAGTCAAATTGCCTAGCATTTTAGTGATGGAGTGTCGCTGCGGAGGGTCCAGACTGATATGCAGCTATATATTTCCCTTCTGTGAAAGGCAAAGTGTGCTATGATATGGTTGTAGAATCCCCTGAGGCTGTTGCACCATCTGAGGGTCCTGTTAGCAATACAAACCCCACAGACCTACAACAACCAAGACCCTGTTTGCCAGTTTGGAAGCTAGCTGGAGCCCGGTCATGGCTCCCGTAGGTCATGTAGCACACTGCTACCCTTATTCAGTCTCCCCCGGGTATCCAGCCCAAGTGTCTGCAGCCAAGAGCCAGAAGTAGAAAGCAGAAACTCCCTTTTAGGGGCTGGAAGGGCTGGAAAGGGCCTATGGCCAGAATCCCAGGTCAATCTAGGACTTCGTTACACAAAGGACGGTTCTTAGGGGAATAATTGGTCTGCTTGCAGGTGAAGGCAAGGAGAAGGGTAATGATACTGGTTATGAAGTGGTCCTAGGCATGGGACACAAGATGGTGAGCTGAGCTGGCCCTCTAGGGAGGCACCCAAACCCGTCCGGGAAGGGTGCCCAATCCTATAGACAGCGAGTAGTGTGACGCCTGTCTGGGGGGGAGAGGGGAGCGAGAGGTAAGACTGGCTACTCGCTCACTGTATGTGGGTTGGCTGTGTTTCACATGCAGTTCTATCCCTAACAGCCTAAAAAAGTGTGTAGGTGGGGCAACCAACAATATTGTGGGTGAGTACGAGATGGAGATTAGATCTCATAGTCATAAACCAAAGCAGTTTGAGAGACACAGTACGTCCCGAAGCAAACAATACATCAGATGCGCAGGGCACTCTATGGAATATGAACCATCCAGTGGGAAATAGTCCTTGTGGGCTCTGCTCCATGTGCAAACAAACATTGTGCAGCAGCTCTGTGGATATAGGCTGGAAGACCCCATGGTTCCAAAAACATTTCACTAACTGTGACACCAAAGGAGTGGTATACATGATCACCTGTCCGTGCAATTTGCGCTAAATCAGGATGACAGCCCACGAAGTTAAGAAACTGATGATTGAACACATACCATGCATTCGAACTAAGAAACTAACAGCACCCATGGTCCCACACTTCCTGGCAGAAGGACAGGCAGCCGAGACTTTCCATTGGACCATCTTGGAGAAGATCAAGAGCCAGAAAAGAGGAGGGAACTACCATGCTTTGCTCTTCACTCAAGAACAAAAGTGGATTTTTCCATCTGGACACATGCAAAAAAGGCCTCAATGAGGCCATGCAGTGGCAGGAGCTTGCAGCCTTTCAACACTAAAGCGCCACCACCTCCCAGTTACACGCTCCAGATTAACCATCAGGCTATCCGATGCAATCCTACACACAGTGGCAGTATGCCTCTCTGTCCTCTGTCTTTTTTTCCCCCCTTCCCCTTTCCTGTCCGCTCCACATTCTTGCAATGTAGTTCTGCAACTCTTTGCAAACAAGCCTTATCAGCACAACTCTTTCATCCGCTTCATTCCTCATCTTCTGAGTTACCACTTTTTCTTCAACACAACGTGTGGTATTGGATGTGTTTTTTTCTTCTACTTTTTCTTCCCAACTTGGTTCCTTCCAACTGACCATCCCACCACCCTGGGCACCCTCAAATTTGTTTGTCAAGTGCATACTCCTTGCTCTGCTGTGTCTGGAATATTTTCCTTCTCCTTTTCTTTTCTTTTACTTGCAAACTTAAAACCTGTGTTGCTTCAAGCTGTGCTGCTTTCAAGTACTGTAAAGGTTTTTTTTATGTTGCTCTGCTGCCTGGGCTTCACTGTCCCTTCTCCCATTGGACTTCAGCCCCGAGACCACGGCTCGACCTCCTTAGCGTTCCCAATGTTTCCACTGTCTGGATCCTCCCAGCCTCCGGCCTCTTGCTGTCCCGCAGGCAGGCGACACCCCCTCCAACCAGGCACACACACACCCATGTTTATGCGTGCCTGGATTGGAGCAGCGCTAGCTCAATCCATCTCCTGGCACACCCAGTCTGTCCGGCCATCAATGAAGGGCGCAGCCACGCGCCCCTCCGCACGTCATACGCGGAACACACATAATGCTGCAGCAGCCCACCTACGTCACCGGCGTTTGTCCCCAGATTCGTGGGCCTTCAGCAAATGGCCAGCTGATGGGATCCCCCAAGCTACGCCAGCCTTTTTCCACCTTCCTTTCTCAAGCCGCCGGCAATCCTGCCATCTTACAGACAGGAGACGCCCCCGCCAGCCTGGCACACACACACCCCCATGTGTGTGTGCCTGGATTGGAACAGCGCCAGACTCACCCACCACTTGGCGCTCTCCGATTGGCCGATTCTTCACACCCCCCCCTTCCACCCATTACATATACTGCTGCAGTGGCCCACAGACGCCATCAGCGTTCTTCCACAAGCAGGCACCTTACACCCATCCTCACCAGCCAACAAGGTAAGCGGCCTCCCACACCCCTCCCTCCAGGATTTCTGCACTGCTTTACAAGCAGCAGCACTCCTCTCACACGCTGCCTTTTACCCTGACAGGTCCAGACCTGCAGAGTTTCCCCTGCCTTCACCTCGAATCACTCCACAGGATACCTGGCGCACTAGCATTTCAACTTAATGATGAGCTGTTTTTGGATGTACCACTCTGCAACATTGCACCTGTTTTTGGATGTATCACTCTGCAACATTGCACATTGTGTCTTTGTGTTCCCTATAAAGGATCCCAGGCAGCCTGCTTTTGCTGCCCCATTCCAAGGACAGCTGGAAGATGTTATTTTGTAACTTTTGAAGCTTTTTCTTGTCCTGAAGAAGATGGTCTACAACCGCTAGCAGAACCATCGAAACCGGTCGACCAGATCGGCTGTGGCTCCTCCACAACACCACACGATATCCCCAATACCAACAGTGGGCTATCATTAAACCAACCAGGAACCCCAAAGAGCACGGGTTTCTCAGCACACCCCACATCCTGGTGACTGTGTGCCTTTTAAGAACCATTCGACAACCTCCACAGTTGTTGATCTATTTTTATTTTTGTTAAGGCAACCACTCACATGAAAAGAGCACTGAGCTATCAGGGTGAATTAACCCACAAATTCCCGATGCCCCTAGCCCACACATGTCAAAAAACTGTTTTGATTTATGACTACGAGATCTAATCTCCATCTCGTACTCACCCACAATATTGTTGGTTGCCCCAGCTACACACTTTTTTAGGCTGTTAGGGATAGAACTGCATGTGGAACACAGCCAACCCACATAAAGTGGGCGAGTAACCAGTCTTACCTCTCGCTCCCCTCTCCCCCCCAGACAGGCGTCACACTACTCGCTGTCTATAGGATTGGCCACCCTTCCCGGACGGGTTTGGGTGCCTCCCTAGAGGGCCAGCTCAGCTCACCATCTTGTGTCCCATGCCTAGGACCACTTCATAACCAGTATCATTACCCTTCTCCTTGCCTTCAACTCCAAGCAGACCAATTATTCCCCTAAGGACCGTCCTTTGTGTATCAATATGCTCTTACGGTTTGGGAAGGCAGTTGCACTCCCGACTTTTTAAGCCCAATTGACCCTGATGTTTTTTTTTCCAATCTAGGACTTCACCACGCTCACCTTTTATCACAGCTCTGCTACCTTGCATATGGCTAGCCCACCCATTAACTATCAAATCACCACAGACTGTCTGTTACCTCAATGGACCAAAGGAAATGACTGTGTTGGATCTTTTATTTACCTATAGCCCCATTCTAGACCCACTCAGAACCAAAACCTGCTGATTCTCATCCAGCCATGCACCCTTTCCCTCTCTTCTCACCCAACTACCCCTTATATCTTGGGCTGAACCCTTCCTGTCACGACCCTTACCCCGAAGCCCTCCTGGCCTACCCATGGGCCAGGGGGAGCCTTGACCCCAGTCTCCTCTAAATCCCAACCGAGGCCTTCTTGGGGCTAGTCCTGGCACCTTTTGCGCCAGGCTCATACTTAATAATGAGTGTGTGCTTGGGAACTACTTTTTGTTACTGTCATTCAATGTGGAAGCATCCACAGAATCAGGCTTCTTGGAACCTGGCTTGCAGAAGGATGGTTTGGGTGTGGCACCTTGGAACTCTTTTACCTGGACTTCTTTCTTGAAGCTATTTAAACCACGCCCGACTGGACTGACATGCTTCGCGTTAGTTTGCAATACTGCAACGTGACGCTCACCTCGTTCAGCTTCAGCCACGAACCTCGGATAAACAGCATCTGCAGAAAAAGAAAGAAGACATTGTTAGAAAAGTTTGCAGCTTACCTGAATTCCATCATCAGCGGTTCTCAGCTCTTCCGACCGGCATCCAGGAATCAGCGCTCCTTCGGATCGACGAACCTGCAGAAAGGGAAAGACAAGGCTTTACACATTTTACACAGTTAACAAACTCCGCCAAAAGGCTTACCTTCCCACTCACACTTCATTCTGCAACATCTCTGGAATTCTACACTCCGGCGGAGCACCGCGACCTGTGAAGACAATAGATAACAGGTTAGCAAAGGCAAGGCACCTTAGCGCTGCGTTAAGTGCCAACTCGCCGTATCTAGGTGCTCCAAAAACGCTAATACTTACCAGCGAACCCCGAATCCAACCTTCGCCACGAATTGGACTTCCACGTACCTAAGGAAGAGAAAAAAGACATTGTTAATTCCAGAAAGGCATGCTAGGACAGCAAAACATCATAGCAATAAGACCTACCTGAAAGACTCACGTCGTGCCGGCATCAGTGAAGTAACTCGTTCGCCATTGCCCGCAAAGCACCACGCTCCCCTGCCGAAACAGCAGGATGGAGAACCCGCCAACATTAAGAACAAGGTGAGAGGAAGCCCAGAGGGACCGCAGACATACCAGGTGGTGGGAGGCTGTAATCCCAGTTACCGGGTCCTAAACATTGTTTACCTGTATTTCTGGCAGGATTCTTCCGCTGGTCACTACTGGGCATTGCAGGGAGGGATTCCTGGACAACAATTGCTGGGTGGCAGCCCCATGGAACCAGGTGATCCTAACACTTCCTTCATAGTCTTCACTTACCTATTTGTTCTACCCTTCATCATACACCTGGACTTTGCTTCATTGCTCCTTCTACTCGCTCTTCTCCTTCCCTTCTCTCATAGCCTTCAGCCTCAAATCGGTCTAACTTCTGCCTTTCTCTCTGTTCTCCCCCTCTTCCTTCTTCACCCCTGCAACAGCACCTTGCCAACAAAATGTTCCCGTTCTCCTAGTATATCCAATCCCATCTATCCCACTCACCAACTGCACAACTGCTGCTCTCACCCACCTCCTATCACTGCTTTGCTTGACCTCTGGATTGCATAATCCCTCTGCAACTAGTCCCCTTACATCACTAACTACTTTGACCTTTTCCACCCTCAACTTTCACTTCTTTCTATCACAGAATCCAGCATCTCCCCTCATGAATCTGCTATACTATCAGCTCTTTGCACTGACTCTGCTACCTTTTCCCATGCTGCCCGACTTGTTGGACGGGGTGGCGGCGTGGGATTTCTTGCCAATAGGGCCTTCATACTGCCCTTCTCTCCCCCTCTGACATTACTTTACTTTCCTTTAATAATTTGTACCGCGCAAACCATGGACCCGTAGGCTTAAGGGCACCACAATACAGAAAAACCAACAACAAATATGCCAGTGAAAAACAGACAAAGCAAGAGAATCAGGAGGAAAAATGGGTTCAATTGAAAAGCAAGGTTTGCAATTTCTTACTAAAGAGCTCAGTAGACTTTAAGCCCCTGAGTTCTGACGGGAAGTCATTCTAGGCTCTTGGAGCTGCATTCTGAAAGGCTCCTTTTCTGGCTTTGATGGTATTACATCTAGGCAGAGCCAGCTAATCAGTATAGTTGGACCTGAGAGATCTCACATGGCTTTTCTCTTTAAGCAGCTCCTGTAACTGTTAACTTAACTCTTCCTCTTTTCAATATGCCACTATTAAATTCCTCCCTCCTACCCCTCTTACTTGTCTGGCTCTCTATCGACCCCCTGGTAATCTCAGCTCCTTCTTCCCTGATCTGCACCTTCTCCTGGAGTGACTTCCTACCGACATCTCCATAGGTATGCTGGGGGGCCTTTCCATCCTAAGACCTCTGAAGCCACCTGCTTTGAACTTAACTCCCTCCTATCTGACCAGTCCCTCTACTCCCTCCATGACCAGACTATCCACTCCAGTGTGACCTTATTCTCTCACCTCCTCTGACCTCTCCATTGACCCCTCTCACTCTGATCACTGCATTTGGAAAGTCAGCATTTTTGTTGTAGGCAATGCAGTGGTATACGACAAACTTGTAGTCTAGGCCTTCTGTCCTAACATTCCAATTTTATTGCTTTGCCACTCCTTGTTTTAAACAGAACATTGTACCCTCATGTGGTGGACTGTTCTAATAGCATTATATCCCTTTGGCTTTGAGATATACTTGCTGTATATGTGCTTCCACCTTATTATAGCCCTCTCCAGTGGTTTACTGAGCTCAAATCATTTTCGCAGCTGTCCTTTTTTTCATTTCTTTAACGCTGTCGCTCAATTTGAAATGTAGCACTTTTTCTCGCAACAATCCTTGGAATGTAAACGTTACTTGCAAATATTGGCTAGTATTGGCATATAGCAATGGTATGCTCCGTTTATGATCACATTGGAGCCCAATATACTCATGCACACATATGGGATATCTGCTTTCTTTTACATTACAGCCTCAGATTGTTTTTCTTCTCTCTCTACAATCCCGCTTTGACATTGGCTGCAGAAGCATTTGGCAGGGATCAAATCCGTGTTTACTGTTTGGGTTTGTAGAATAGTTTAGCAAATTTGCTGACTACTGGATCAGGGATGGAAAGCTGCATATTTTAGGTTACTTTTTTTCATTTTACTCTGGGTGGTCATGGCGCAATTTATTCTGATTTATGCTAACCCTATGAGATACTGAGGACCCGATTCATGGAATTTTTTGCACGGCTCAAAGTGAGTTTGCACTGCTGAAAAGTGACTTCAGCACTGCCAACATAAACTCTGATTCATGGAACTGTGCAAAGTGCATTTTATCAGTGCAAAGTCAGCGCAAAGTAAGTAAATAGTAATTCCCAGAGTGGAAGGACTGGGATAAGGGAAGAGGGAGAGGAGAAGTGCAGGAGTGAGGGAGCCCCGGGGGCTGGGAAAGTGCTGAGGGGGCCCAGGTGGGCAAGTGCCAGGGGAAACCAGGGGTAAGGGTCCATTGGTGCGAGGACGGGGTGGACCAGACTAGTCATGGAAGGGTGCCCAAGGACAAGTGCTGGAGAAGACTGGTCGAGGAGGCCCTGGCCGCTGTAAGGCACATAAGGGACCAGGCACCAGTCGCAGCTGCAGGGGGGCATTAGCGTGGGATAGAGAAGGAGAAGGATAAAAGGAAAGTCTGGAGAAGTTTCCGGAACTTAAGGAGATCTGGCTCAAGTCTGAGAGGGGAAGGCCGGCCTTCCAGAGGGAGGCTCGTGCTGAAGAAAGAGATATGCCCCCCACTCTTTGCTTGGAGAAACATCTGATGTGCAGAGATCTGGAGCTAGAGGACCATGGACTCTAGCAGGGAGGTATTTAGGGAGAGAAAGCTGCAATTGGCTGATTCAGATACTGAATCGGTATCCAATGTAGCATCTTTTAATGGTATGTTTCAGTTATGTTTTATAGGCCATTTTTGTGTGTCTTACCAAGCTCAAAATTAGATGCCTTCCCCCTTTACAAGTGCTGCATAAAGCAATACCATTGGGCTCTTGGACAAAAGAAAGTTGCTGTTTAATGGTAAGGTGACTGTTTATGTCCATGTATTTATTTGGTTGGTTACATTGTTGTTTATCAGTGCACAGTTTGCCTTGCTTTAGTGCCCCATACTTATATACAATGTGTTGCTTTTAGTATGGTGGTGCTCCCAGATGATCTGCAGAGAATTAGCTACTAATAACAACATCTTTCTCTCAGGATAAACACTGAGGTCGACAAACACCAGCTCTCACTCCTGCGGAAAGTCAAGCTCTTCCTGCCTATGGACAGCTTTAGATCCACTGTTCAAGTACTGGCTCAATCCCACCTGGATGGGGTTTATGCCCTCCTCAAAGGCCTCCCACCGTCCGATCTTGTGCCACTGAGAAGAGTACTACATGCGGTTGCACATCTCATCAAGGGTCTACGTAGATACGAGCACATCACCACAGCCCTTATCGACAATCACTGGCTTCCACTGCCTACACGAATCACCTTCAAATCTTGCTGAAACATCTATAAGGCAGTCCCACTAATGTCACCCAGCTACCTCACAGAGAAACTCAGCATCTCTGGGGGCCAGCGCGCCACCAGAAGCCAGGACACGTGCAGATTTGAAATCCATTGCTGCAAAAAGGAAAGGACCAGAAAACAAGCCTTCTTTCTCTCTCTAAACCTCAAGATTATGGAATCGCCTCCTCGTCAGCATCAAACTCATCTCCACACTTCTACAATTCAGAAAAGAACTTAAGACCCACCTCTTCAAGGATCTGACTCGCTAGATGCCTCACTAGACGCCACCCGCCACTCTCCTCCCACTGCCGTATACATCTGGTCCCCTCCTCTGTGCCTTGTTGTATCCTACCCCCGCTGTATCCCTTCTGCTGTTACCTTTGAAAAGCGCTCCGTTATGAATCTGTACTGTTGTATACCTCTGTAAAGCGCTCTGTTGTGTATTTTTATTCTTTTTCTCAAAGCTAGGTCCGTAATAATAATAATAATGCTCAATAATAATAATGATAACAGATAGGGAACTACAGCATCAGATGAGCCTTTTCTTTGCTCTTCACTCAGAGAGCACATTGAAGAGTAATGTTCTCTGTTCAGTTGGAGGGCATGATAAAGGAGCTTCTGGGTTTTGCTCTGGCTCTCAGGACTTATGCTTGACACCCCTGGTCTCAGAAAAATCCAGATTTGTGAAATTCCTCTTAGGTATTATCTGGCTCAGTACTTTACTAACTGGGCCAGCAGCAATGTTTCTTTTGAAATACTTAGATTATCACTCTGCAAGCTTATTTTTTCAGCTACCTCAAAACTCATAATGAGGCCAATAATATCTCCATATCACCCAAAAAAACATATATTGCCTAATTCATACAATGTTTTGTGCGCTGCAAAGGCACTTTGTGCCGTAAAAGTGCACTTTGCAGCATGCAAAACACATTTTCCTGATCGATGGATCAGACTTTGCGTGAGTCTATCACTACTTTTCGCGGTGCCTCATGCTTTGCGTGACACACTGCGCAAAGTGTGGGAAGTACCTGTGCAAAGAAACAAATAGAGGCAACAATATGCATATTCCACATTTTCCCTGCAAAACGAGGAAGAATGAGGAATAACCTGTGTGTGTGTGTTTAGGGATGCGCTACAGTAAAATAACAACACACTCAGTCATGGATTACTAACCACAACTTCATTGAGCTAAGAGGCACACGCAAACCTTGTGATTGCACCGCCACATGACGCAATGCACAAAGCACAAAGGCTATAAAGATGCAATGCACACCATTTTAAAGTTGCTCTCCCAGGATGAAACCATTTGTAGTAGAAGAAATTGCAAATGTTCATGGAAGAAGGAGGAGGAGGATGGTGAGGGACAGGAATTTCCATTCTCGCACAACTCTTTTTGGAATGCCAGATGATGTTTATGTAAGGTACAGATTCCCTCTCCATGTCATCCTAGACCTGGTCAGGGGGGATGAGGAAGACCTTACATCATCCACCATCTGCTCCCTTGCTTCCATGCACTCATACCCCTGCAGAAGGTGCTGCTATCCCTACATTTATTGGCTATGGGCTCATTCCAGCACACCTTTGCCATTGTTGAGGGCATATCACAGGCCACGCATTCCTTATGTCTACTCCAGGTTTTGCACTGCATTGTATCATGTTTGCATAGGCATATATACATGCCATGCACACCGCAGCCAAGGCATAGAGTGTTCCAGGAGTTTTATGCCACAGCACACTTCCCATAGGTACTGGAAGCCATTGATTGCATGCATGTTGCGCTACAAACCCCTTCTCCCCTGAGCCAGTGAGCACATGTACAACAACCGCAAGCATTGGCATTCAATCAATGTACAGGTCATCTGCGACACAAAGGGCGTCATTATGCATGTCAATGGCAATTTCCCCGGAAGCACACATGATATCTACAAGTCATGCTTCCGCTGCCTTGACCAATCTGGCGGTGTATTGCCATATGCCCCACCAGCAGTATGCAAGCTCATCGTGGCATCTTGTGCTCTGCACAATGTTACTAACAGCATGGCATACTACTAGAGCTGCAGAATGGAAATCGCCATCAGGCACTACCCATCCCCTTGGCAGGCCAAAGGGAACATGGACAGAATGCATGCAACCAGCTTGTGTAAACCTACTTCACATGGCTAGCAGTACCTGTGGAACACACAGTGAAGCCCTTCAATGATGAATCTGGATTAATCCACCATGCCCATAAAAACACCCTGAGGATGTGTGTCTGGGAGAGGCAAATGGTGTGTGTGTCCATAGCCATCCAAACAACTGCACAAACCACTGACACAGTCATAGCAAGTGGAAACAACAGGAGCCTTGTTGCTTGCACAAAAGCATACAACACAATCAATGAAACCTGTAATCACTTCCACATGCTCACCCCTAACAACTGTGCACAAAGACACCCAAGAGCACACTTCAGAACACAAGTAGAAAGGCATAGCATAGACTTTAAGCAGGAACACACACGTGAGGACTGGTCTGACCACCCTAGAGATGTATTAGCCCAATATATAGGTGGAGTGGCTACTCCATTTCCTAACAACAACAATATACCTCAGAAAATACATCTATATATAAATAGTCATATAGACTGATAACATTGCAAGTTCAGTTCAAGGAAGATGCCCATCTCACCTCAGCTCTTTTTCCTTGAGTGTCTGCTCCAGCTGTCCCCAGTCATTAAGTAATGCCCTGCTTTGTAGGTGTTCAAAACAGCCGATGCTGCCAAGGTGCGGCATGCAGACATTCCACAGCCCTGGGTTCTTGCATAGCAGCAAACATGTCCCCCAGCAGAATGCCTTAGAAGAAAGGAACAACCAAGGTCAGAGCAGAAAGAAACAAGGTCAGAGCAGGTCAGAGCAGGTAACACATCCATGCACCCAATGGCTCTGTACCCTAGGTCCCCCTGCTCACCACAGGAAAATGAACTGAGAAACACCCCACACAGTGACAGCATCCCCAGCCACCACACCACCATCCTGTTGCCCCCTGAGTGCCATGCAACAACTGCAAGCAATGACTCGCCAGTCTCCCATCACCATGTCTCCCTGCGCACCCATGCAACCAGACCTGCTCACTTCAGGCCAACGCACTGAGAAACACCCCACACAGTGATAGCATCCCTGCCACCAATGGCACCACACATTATGCCCCTCTGAGTGCCTTGAACCTACCTGCATAAAGTGCACACCTGGCTCACATTCACAGCATTTCACCAAAAATCACATGCTCAGCTTGTAAAGACATGCCGTGCATGAAACTAAACAATCAGGACAGCCTTGAGGTGTCCCATATGGAACAAGGTAACGTGACAGCTATGTTCCACCCCAGTGTCTACAACCTGAAGGTCACATGAAAGAGCATGAGCACTGATGAATACAACAAAATCATAACTCATGAACAAATTAACACTGGCAGTGAATTAAACAGATTGCCACCAGAGCATGTTATGCACTCTGGACAAAGGGGTAAGTCTGCCCTGGGATGCAGGCACGAGGTGGCCCATCGATTTCAGGCATACAGGTTGGGAACATCCACTGTCAGGTTTCCCGGGAGCCTTTGGGGTACCCTTGGATGCAGGGGAGGGGAAGGGAACCAAGAGAGGAGTGGAAGGTATGGAAAGTAGGAGTACAAGTGGGTAGCTGATGTGAAGGATGAAAGAGGGCAAAAGTGAGAGAGGACAGAGAGTGATTAATGCACAGCTGGGGAGCCAAGAGAGAGAGTGGGAGTGGGGAGCAAGTTGGAGTTTGGCCAGCGGGGAGATGAGGAGAGACACAGGGGCTGTTAGAGTGGATGAGGGTCGAGAAAAGGGGGAAGAGAGGAAGACAGAGACAGAAGGATGGAAAAAGAATGACTCAGGGGCAGAGAGCCCAGTAGGCAAACTGATGGGAAAATGGCATGGGTTGGGGGTGAAAAAGGACAATAGGTGGAGAGGGTGAAGGGTGTTAAGATGGATTTCTAAACTCGGACCTGGAGGGGCAGAGGTTCAGAGGGCCAGCCTAGTTTCTTGGAACAGGGTAACCTCTGGACAAGCCAGGCCAATCAGGGTAGCGATGGCGGCAGTCAAGACTGGGGTGAGGGTGACGGAAAGACCTCAATGAGCACACAAAGCAAGGACACTTACAAATTACTCCAGACAGGTGTTATATTACAAATATAGACACATTTATTACAAGGCCTTTGTAACATCGACCATAGCAACGAATCACAATAATACTAAAGTAAACCAACACATCACAATCAATACAATATATATACAAGACCGAGGGGTCTAAGGAGTTAGGAGTACGTAATATGTAAACCACCTAGATGGGGAGGAAAACAGGCAGTGCAAGTAATCATTAGACCCAGTTCGACATCTGAAATACACCTAACTAGGAGGAAGTCCAAGCCCTACGAAGAGAGGAGCCTTATGCTCAAAAGTACCTGCACGCGCTGGCGCCAATGGACAAACGAGGGCCTCCTCAAGGATATCAGGCAGTTCAGGAAGGTGAATGAAGCGATGCAGAACAAGTCCCCACTACTCAAGCAAGGCCTCCACTTGAGGGCAGAGGCAGGGTGAGAGTGCGGGATAGAGTCGCTATTTCGCAACATCGGTCGAAAAGAAACGGGCTCCTGCGTGAGCGGCCATCGGTTGGGGTATGGACTACTCACCGGTCCCCGACGCAGGCAGACCCAGACATCTCCAGTTCAGTTCACGTTGCTGGCAGGTTCAGCTGCGATGATCAGGACGTCTTGACACTGCGTAGATTCTGCGTAGCAGGATGCAGGGTCGAGGGTGTCCCAAATGCAGCAGACGTGCACAGGTTGTTACCACAGCAGGGCAACACGGCAACCGCGTTTACTCTGGTCCGGGTGCACTCGCCTCCCTTCAGACATGGGAGTGCCAAGTATACGAAATTCGGTGTGAGGGTGCCGTGGACGTAGAGCAAGCAGTAAACCAAGTTTCGAGGGCTTCTCCAAAACGGCGGCAGTGACAGAGCAAAGCATCCTGCGTAAGCTGGTCAGCCCACGGGTTGGCCCAGGGACACTTCCGAAGAGGCTTACTTGCAGGGTTTGATGAAGGTGCCGGGAATAGTTGATCCCACTATTCCAATGGGTCGAAGTGCCTTCGCAGACCTTCCAGGACGATCAGATGCAGAGGGGTCTCGCAGGACGACAGCGGCTCAGGGTGCTAAACCTTCAGCGGGTCACCAGCGGTTCCTCGACTCAGCTTCTTGTTGCAAGATACTTGGCTCCTTATCCCTTGTTCGGTGTGAACTCCGGAGATCGACATGGTAGTGGTGTTTTCAGCCCCCTCTTATCCAAAGTTCCCTTTGCGCCAAAACGGAGAGGACCCAATGGGAGATCTGCTCGCAAACACTCACACCATACGTGGACCTATCACGGACCACGGTGGTCCCAGGCATTCAGGACACTCCAGACTCTCTGGCACCCAGGATGTGTATTGGGACCAGACATCCCAGCCCACATCCTGGAGGCACACACAAGGCATGCAGAAGCCCGCAAAAGTGTTGTGTTTCACGGGAAAGTGCATGATGAAATAAGGACTGCCCCGGGTCGGCTCGACCTGGGGGAAGTTGAAGGGGCAAGACGGTCAGCGGACAGGACAAAGAACCTTGTGGCATGGCCATTTTGGAGCCAGCCCACTTACTCGTGCCAAACGCGATAATCGCGGATAACATGGCGAAAAAGGGTTCAAAACACAAGAGAAACGATAGCTGCCACCAGTCTTGTCCGTGACATATTTGCACAATTCATAATAAGTCCAGCGAGAGTGGCTAGGGCCTTTGCAATGACTAGAGACCTAAGAGCGCGGTAATGTAAGTTACGGTGCACTCTCGTTTCATGTTGCACAACAGCTGCAACATGAGGAAAGGACTAAGGGAAACAAAGTCTCCCAGTACTGACTGTCTTAAGGGCATGTCAGTTTCCCCATAAGAATTGAGCGAAAGCCCAGAAGAGTGTGGCGGAAGGCTGCGCTTCTCTGGCAAAGTCTAGATCAGGGTGTAAAACAACAGCAAAAAGTTTGGGGGTTGCCACATGGAGGAAAAATTACCTACACTTAGGAAATCTTTCCTAACAAAGGGCAGACTGGGGAATTAGGCCACCTGATAAAGGCGACTCATCAGCTTCTCATCCCCCAACCCACATAGTCAACACACCACGGGAGGCAACCCAGAAAGAGACCCATGTCCTCATTAGGGGATATAACTAAATCTAATTTGCACATGGTCTTTTCCCTTTTGTAATGGCTTTGCAGGAGAAGAACAATGGTCTGGAGGGTTGCCTAGAGCAACACCAGAGATTAAGATGAATTCTTAACCCTACAGCCATCCCCTCTTTTGTTTTTCCATTTCTTCAATACCCACGCAAATAATGTGCCCCCCCCACTCCAGACTCCACCCCACCCACCTACCAACCTTGTTCGACACAGTTCATGGACAGGTCATCATTCCCCAGCTGTTGCTTCCCCCTCAAACAGATCACCCACCCAGGATGAGCTGTTCCCAGCAATGGGGCGGCGATCATAGGGTGTAGTGCAAACACTTGCAGGGACAACAGATGAACAGAAGCTGTGAGGAGGGGATGATGTTTCACATGCATGTGCCCACAAGGTACAGAGACATAGGGCCTCATTAAGAGTCCAGCGGTAACCTGCCGCACTGGCGGGTTGCTGCCAAACTCATAACACTGTTTCCGACGCCTGTGATCCCGGTGCCACCACGACATTACAAGTCCCGGTGGCGTGAGAAATCAGACGGTGGAAAGTGTAAGTTCCCACAGTGCTGGTGTGACAACTCTGCATACTGGGGCTGTTGCGCCCGGTAGGTCAGACCTGTCCTGTGCAATGGCCCAAGAAGGCAGAGTGGCAGTGTGGCGGTCCGGAAAGGTTGAGAGTACAGTGTTATTGGCACCCTTATTTCCGGACCACCACACTTGTAATGAGGATACAGTGTAGTCACTCACAGTGCAGGATTCAAACAACATTTCTGAAAACAAAAGGCATGCAATACATTGAAGATGAGAGAACATACAGAAAAACAACAGCAACAACAAGTGTCTTGTATGAGGAACACAGGCAAAGGCTGTCAGGGGTTCACATGTGCAAAGCTCCACAAACCTAGATGGTCCTAGTGTGCTAAATCAGTCCTGCGGAGTGCAAGGAGACACAGGGCCAGGCTGCCATGCCATCTGTGTGGAAGTGAGCTGATGTACACACCTTGGCAGGGAACCCTGCCGGCCTATACAAGCTGGACTCCTGAAAAACAACACAGCCCTGACATGCAGTGCAACACTGCCATGGGCCAGCAGGGTGCCTCCAGCAGGGCAATCTGGGGTGGGACATTACATGGGGTGTGGCCTTTGTCCTGCTTGTGAAAGGAAAGATCCAGTTTCCTTGTGCTTCACAGAGTGAAAGGTGACCCAACACTTGGCTGATGCTGAGTGGGTGGTAGTATCAGAGTGTGGGAGCCTTGACAGAGAAAGAGGCATGTCAAATTCAATTGGAATTGGGTGAGGGGATCACAATGAGTAGAGCAGAGCCTGATGTGAGGTATCTGGACCATTGTCAGGCTGTGAGCCAGTGTTGTAGGAGGTCAAGGCACATCGTGCGGCGGGCCGAGTTGTTGATGCAAATGGCCCTAAAGGTGTTGCATCGGACAATAGGAAGCAAGTGTAGCACTCAGACTGCAGGAGTCATGGGTACCCTGTGGGTGAGTGCAAGGATGAGGCAGGCTGCGTTGTTCAGGATCTGTTGTAGCTTACTGAGATGATAGTCAGGGGCGTACACATAAATGGAATAAGAGCAGTCTAGGCGGGAGAGGACAATTGCCAATGTTGATGTGAGTCTGTGAGGGTAGGATAGGCAAGGGAAGTATCATCTAAGGATGTGGAGGTGAAGATGACAGGATCTATGAGCAGAGTCCATGTGGTGACAGAGTGTTCAGTCATAATCCATGGTGCATCACAGGTACTTCACTGACCTGGAGTCCGTGGCATTGTGGTCTAGGGAGCACAGCCCGGGGTCGTCTTGGTGGAAGATTGCTGTGTCATGTAAATCATGATTCTGCTCACAACATCACTAAAAATCATGATTCCGCTCCCAACAGGATTCATGAGGGGGTGGCTAGCTGACAGGCAATGTTTTGAAATCTGAGTGTGCCGAGGTGAGGTCACGATGGGGAACAGCTGAGGTCTTGGAGGCTGTGAATCGATGTGTGTGTAATGCATGTAATAAAACCAGGACAGGTCATGTGAGCGGAATGGTTATATCTATGTACACATGAGTAAAGGGAAAAAAGAGTCAACAGAAAATCCCAAAAAGAAAACACCCCTCCATGGGCTCATGGACATCAGGGCATAGGTGGTAGAGGTGGCATGAGTGGCCTGGGACTGCCATCCTGTGGTTGATCCTCAGGTGGTGGCAGTGGTGGTGGTGCATGCTGCCCACAGAGTGCCAAATCCTGCTCTTCATTGGCTAGGGTCTCCTGTGACACAGATGCATGCAATAGCATCGCAATGGCAGAGAGGTCTCAAGGAAATTCCTCCCGAGTGGCCACAGGGTCCTCATTTGCTCTCACTCGTGACGCATCAGATTGCTGGAAGACCATCTGCCTCAAGGTGTCCATGGAGGTGGGCCCTTGCAGCCAAAAGCTCATCATGCAGTGAAGCCATTAAGCTCTCCATCTCACGGAGATGGGAATCACGAGACGCCAACATCTCCGGCTGCAGGCTTTTTCTCTGTACCACCTCATCTCAATGCAGGGAATCCCGCAGAGATACCCGATCAGCCTGTTGGCTTTTGATGTTGGAATCCACGCCCAGTTTGTGGCAGAGCCTTGAGGACCGCATCTCAACATGTAGTGCCCTCGTCAGGCTGTCCATCAACCGTTGTGGAAGGTCTTGAGAGGCCAGATGCTGTGCATCCAGTCCAGCTGGCGTGGACCTGTTCTCAGCCAGTCGATGGATGTCCATGGCCATCTCCTGCATGACTTCTCCATGTCGGATGGTCTCACGCAGCATCATCTACATCCACTCTGACTCTCCGGCATACACATGTCCACCACATGTGTGGGGCCGATGGCGGTGGAATTCTGGGGTCCAGTCCTGTTTCAGTGGGACTCCTGTCCTTGGCTGCAGGTCTGCAACCCTCCCTTGGATATTAGTCCCTGATGCTGATCTCAATCCAGGTGAAGGCGATCTTACACCCGTAACCACCGTGGATGCAGAGTTTACCAATGACTGGACCCGTGAGCCTTAGCTCACCTCCTCAGACTCAACAGCCCCATCTGGTCTGGCCACTTAGCCACCCGCCATGGCCATAATTGTGTCCTCCACATACAATTCAGAAGCTTCACTTGAAGAGTATGAAGGGTCAGAAGAGTCGGCAAGCCAACAGAGGAGAGCCTGCAGCCCCTGTGGATTCTCCTGAGCACGTCACCCCAGCCTCCACTGGTGGTCTGTTGTGTGAACGCTTCCTCTTCCTCCTCCATTTCTGCATCCACTGCATCATCTCCTGCACAGATACAGACAACATTTTGAGATATGAGGACCTTGCAGAACATGCATATGTGCATAACAATGCATACAGATACAAAATGACCGGACACACATACATCACACCATCACACATTGTGACTGTGCACACTGTGACCTGCATGGCACAGAGGAATGGCTTTCAGTGACTTTTGCACTTATGGCTGGGTATATCAGGCTGTGGGACATGACATGTTTTGTGGTATCAAGAGTGCAAGCATAAACACTGACATGATTGGCAGTAATGCACATCAGTGTAAGGATGGAGGTCTGAGCATCATCAGTGAGCCCATACTCCACTCTGACATGTCATTGTTGCAACATGTGGAAGTGCAACCTGTACATTTCCTGACCCGAAATTCAATGCCAGCATATGTGTTGCCATGATCTCCCCAAACACCATTGCAACATAGCCCCACCCAAGATACATATTAGGTCATGATCACATGCCTCGCAGCCATGTGTAAGGAGACTGTGACATGGAACTGATCAAGGCATGCCTGCAGGGCCACTGCTCCAATAACACTCCAAATGTGGAATATACTACACTGAAACAACTACTGGCCATTCACATCCCATCTCGTATGGAAGACAGCCTTATGCATCTATGCACAGATATTGTTGCTCATCCATGTCCACCGGCAGCCAGGGCCAGGGCCAGGGTATGGATGCCTGTGACATCATGCACACATTGCTGAGAGTCTACGTGAGTCATTAATACCACCATCAATAGATGATTTGCATGCATGACACTGTGAATGTCTACAAAGATGTGTGTTGTATGCCATTACTACTAATGCATGTACTGGCATGACACTGAAAGCCATCAGACAGTGATGTGAACTGTGACACCAACATGTACCATGCACATAAACCACACAACCTCCCCCCTGAAAGCAGGTCATGTGATGCAAGTGTACACAGTAGCAATCATGCAGTGCCCATGGATGTCTACCAACTGCAGCCAACTGTACCCCAACACATATATGAGCATGTCATGCAAAATTGTCAAAACATACAGTACTCACAAATTACACTAACCAGATGTGTCCACATAGGTGTCATGCCCCCGACGCCTTGCACCTGCTCACTGCTAATCAGTACACTTGTGGCCTCTGGTGGCCCCCCTCCAGTTACCTGGGCATAGGCCAGGTTGGCACTGAGATTTTCCTTTGTCCTTCAAATGAGGTCATCCATCTGCTTGTGGACCTCTTTCGCTGTGTGCCTCTCCACACCAAAGGCATTTATGCAGTCTGTGACCTCCTGCCACATCTTCATACACTGTGCATGAGTATGGGTGCTGTCAGGGGAGTGGTAAAGTTCGCAATGGTGTTCCGGCGCATACGCCATGAGGATATCAAGCACCTCATCAGTGAAGTGCTTCTTCCATGGTTGCTCCTCCTTCAGTTGTGCCTGATCATGTGGTGGAGCATCCGCTTCTTGCTCTGCAGGGCATGCCCTCTTGGCCCTAGTGGCCCTTGGTGGTGCTGGGCCACCTGGATGCCTACAACCATGTCCTCATCCAGGTTCCGGGTCACTTGTGGGCTGAGGCTACCAACGTCCTCCTCCTTGGGCTGGGGCACATGTGTCCTCACCACATCCCTGTCCTCTCCCTTTCCCTTTCAGAGCTTTCCCACTCATGGTGCAGACAAAGTGAAAAGCACCCCCAAAAATAGATCACAACAAACAAATGACAGGCTATGTGATGGACTACGTATATGAGTGGTCCTGTTAGGCTCCAAGGCACCCCAAAACTAAAAAAGCAGCGCGTGTTATGAAGAAAGCCTCCCAAAAGCAATAAAATGCATACATAATGCCGTACAGGCACCCCAAACTCCAAAAATGCGTGAAGGCAACGGCTTGCGAAGAACACGCGAATATGTGTAAGGGATAGCAAATAATTTGTCTCCCCTTGTTACGCACAGCTGGTAATGCACATCGCACCTCTCAAATATCCCCATCATTGCTGTGTGTCACTTCGGCGTGCAGCTCGTACCACATAACTTGAGTGCTAAGGCACTTTAAAATCTATTGCCTCCAATGCCACACACCACGACACAACCCTTCTCCTGCCTCTGTGCCATTCCATTTGTCTCCTCCTGCCCTGTATTGGCTCCCACCTCGCCATCTGCTGCTGCCTTTTTGAGTGTAAGTACCCACTGGCCACCAGCACTGTGGTGAAGTGCCTACTGTACCCCCATTGCATGTGCTCCTGTGGCTGGCCTGTAAGGCCCTGGGACCACATCATCTGCTGGCATGTGACTCGAGTCTCTCAATTCCACCACCACAGCTGCACAGCCCAATTGCATGACCCAGTTAGCCCACCCACACCTGCCTCAGGGGCTGCCATGTCTGCTCCAACCTCCTCACCACCTAGCGCCAACCCCATGGCAGCGAGGGAGAGGGCTGACAACTTCACGTCCACCGAAGTTGGGATCCTGGTGGATCAAGTCCTGGATAATTATGATGCCCTCTTTAACCCAATGACGCAGCTGGGATACAAAGGACGCCACCAGATTTGGGCACACATCACAGCAGTCCATTCCAAGAAGACCGTGCGGAAGGGCTGGGGGTACCTAAAGACCAACAGCCATTCCAAGGCGGTAGCAGCCCTCGAGTCAGGTACCACCATGGAGGTTCACAGTGCGCCTGCTACAATATGTCATCTGTCCAGCTGAGGGTCCTCAAGAGGTTATACCCAGCCCTCCATGCCCGAATCTGTGAGGGGAAACGATGTCTGGAAGCTGCTGTTGACTACACAATTCGTGCATTGCTCTACAGTGTATGAATTGATATGATATGTCATTTATAATGCACCTGTACACAAGTATATGTGTGTTGTGCATGGGCATGCATGATTGCAGGTACTCCCTTCTGTATGCAGCATGTGTATTGCAGAGATCCACAGCAGCATGCAGCCTGCTATCAATGCTAGACATGTGTGATGGCAGACATATGTTGATTGGACATGCATTGGTATGTGCACTGTTGGTTCTTGGTGATGTGGGGCACTCGTGCACATAGAATGTGAGTTGATGGGAACACGTGCTGGGACAGTATAGATGCCAAATTACAGTGTTGTGGCCATGTGAGGGGTATGCATGCAGGACATCTCTATGTGTGTCACATTTGCAAGTAAAGCCATCCACGCTCATCATCTGGAAGTGACACATGTGTATGGATGTCAGTAAATGTCATATTGGTGCATTGACCTCTCAGGGACGGTGATGTGATCTGTCAACCCACTGCATGTGAAGCCAGAGTTGACATGTGATCATGCCTTATTTTTGTTCTGGGGCAACAGCATGCATGCTTGTACCTCTGCAATGTGTGCCGGTACGTGTTGCATGCTTAGAGCAGTACCCCAGGCCAGCTATGCTTACATGCATTCATTGTTTGGCTACCTTACCAAGGGAATCACTGCCCACACCTATGCTCCTGTGTTCCAACTCTTGGGACCACAATGCAGGGGTGGTGGGCTTTGCCGGGGGCCAGGTCGATTTACTGCATGTGCCCATAGTGATCCTTTCAAATGCGTGGTCATGTGATGGTTTACATTGGGTATGCATGGTAGTCCCAGTGGGCTAGCTTGCTCCGGAGGTCCAGATGTACTATATTCTGCTATGTACTCCAGTTGTGTACATGAGGAGGTAGAACACCTTTGGACAGTCCTCCTCCTCTGTCACCCAGGGCACACAGCATAGTAATCTTACTCTGGCCTACTGTTGACAGTGTGTAACAGTCCTCTATGCCCTCCACTTGTTTCCTGTGACATGCCCAGGCTCCTCACATCCCCAGGACGGACAAGGGCCATTTACTACGCAAAGTGCCAACAGAGCTTTGCCTACTGGGGGTGATCTTCTGAGTGGGCAAGTACGTTTGCGGCCCAGGAGGGTGCATGGCCATCAGATGACCCTAGATGACTTACACAGTGACAGCAGGTCAACCTGTCTATTTGGATTCCTGCTTCCACAGGTACATTTGCACACTTGGTTCATGTTGGGTTGGACTGCTTGTCCACTCATAGCTGTGGAGGCAGGCATCTTCGTACCACCTGCATTTGGTTGTGCCATTCTTGCATGGCTGTCTTTCCCCTTCAAGCAGTGCTGCGGCAAAGTAGTTCAGCAGTTTCCCAGTAATCATGTGAGAGTACAAGTATGATGGCATGGACTCAGGGCCTGGACTGCACACAGTGGGTGTGTTCCCACATGGTTCATGCCCTTGCATACATTAGCTTACTTTGTTAGACAAATGCAGTCTGGGGCGATGAGAGTTCCACATGGTGGCAGACAACCCTTCAGCACACTGGTGGTGTGGGCATGTGTATCAGCCGCCCCTTCTTGCAAGATTTGTGCCTGAACCCAGGCTCTGCCTCCCACCCATCCCGCTGGGCTGTTGGTGCATGCATGACCAACAGGGACACCCACCCTTTAGCATTGTGCAAAAGCAAGGAAATATCGAGGCTGAGTACCACGAAAGGAAATACACCAAACATGGGCTATAAAGATTCACAGATCTTTAATACTCTGCAGTTACAAATAAACACAGATCTAACGCAGATAGCTATCTGGCTCTCGACACCCCGCAATGAGCACCAGCCCGTCAGAGTGAGGAGGGAGAGTGCTGGACATCTAAACATTTACATTTTTATACATTTCCTACAATATTGTCCAGCCCCTCTACAGGTTAATAATCTGCGGTCTAGAGTTTGTGCCGAGTTCACACATAGCTCATACAATAATGTGCACATGGATTACATAGGTTTGTGTTTCCAACAAGTTACAATGGCGAAGTGTATTTCTGGATTTAGCAGTGAGCCTTAATACATATCCCTTCACAATGTAGTTCTGCCAGTGTCCACGCTCGACATTTACATAGTATTGTCCTCGATGTGTATTTGTGGATTAGGTTTGTTAATACAGACCATCCCAGTACAACAAGTCAAACTTGGTTCAAGGTCGCATTACCTAGCCTAAACAGTCGGCCCTCGGACAGTCTAACCATTAACAAGGCTCAAAGTCCGGGAAGGCTCGGTTGCAAGTTAAACACAGTCCACCATTTTAGAACAGAGAATTCACATTCAAACAGAAATCAAAATGGCGTACGATTCTAAAATGGTGGCGAAGTCGATCCAAAATCGGAACTTTCGAATGCGGTTTTCTTCGCAGAGCGACTAGGCTTAGGCCAATATATATTAGAAGGAGGCACGATATGATTTCCCATTTAACAAACCCTCCTTTTCACCTAAGCCAAGCGCTAAACTACAACTAGTCACTTTACGAGTAACTCCACGTCTCAATGTCCATACAACCTGAATCACAATCATCAGAGATATCAATCGCCATGAGGTCTGTAACAGAAATTTCTTTCAACACAAATTAATTGGTCATTCTTTCCGGTGCGCGTACCTTTTGTCCTAATGTTTCCATAGTCTGTGCACAACATCCCCCTAGCATTGAACATATGGCAGGAAGACATTGTATACAGCAACAGCAAAACAACAGAACACCCAGAATAACCAGTAAGACTGAAAATAGCTTCCATCCCCAAGATCGTAAGAAGTCACAGAACCAAGTGTTAAGATCCCAATTTCCCTCGGGAACGTGCACTTCTGAACTAAGGATGTGCAGATTTTGTATAGCCTCAAAGATGGCTGGGGAGGAATCTGGTACGGAAACGCAACAAGCGGACACCACTAATTTGCATACTTCAACACGCTCAGCCAGGATGACGTCTAACACCATCCGATTCTGTAGTGCCACTAACCTTATTGCTTTCTGTTCTAGAGTTATATTATAGAGTATGTCAGTGGTCTGGTTGATGGTTCTCTCCAGTACTCTCGCTAGTCTCGTAATATCCTCAGAATTTAGTATTTGCCCCCAGAAAGTTATGAAGGATTTCGCTACGTCACCCAGAACTTGCGACGAAGTATCGCCATTCTCCTCCCACCTTGGACGAGCCCAAGAGATTTCTGTGGTACTAGCTATAAATACCCCTGGCAACAATATCCCTAAATAACAGGTTCCCTGCCAATCCCTAGGTAGCCATGGGAAAGCTTCATTACCGCAAACGAAATAGACAGATTCTCCTACATACAAAGGTCCGTCCTCACTGGTCAAGTTCGCAACATTGGTGCAACCCTTGAAATCACCCATTGACTGAGTACCATTCCTCTGTATGCAGAAATAAACTGAGTCGGGCTGTGGTTAACAGTATAGGAAAGTGGCGTGGCATCCCTATTGCCTATAGGAGCCATATTGAAGGAGATCAGAGATTGAAAAGGTTGAGACAGTTTATCAGAAGGCCTAATGGAAGCAACATTGAGCTTGTTTCTATTTGCGAAAACTGAACATCCAGGGGCATTAGAACTCGTCTCTCAAACTCATTCAAATTCGTTCCATCAAAGTACCCTGAGATGCTATCATTCCATCGGCCAAAGAATAGTGCCCTTAGTGAAGCATAACATGCTTTGTCAGAGGTAAAGAATGAATATACCAGCCCAACCCTTTGTCTCCATGTTGCGGTAAATGAGAGCAGACCCAACAATTAGACCTCTTCAAAATGGCGTGTGTTGCATTCATTATAAGCAGTAATGTGTTATTGTGGTAACTCTGTCTGTGTTGAGAGTCTCTAGGAGATAGAGCGTGCAGACGCGCGAAAGGTGTAGATACAGTAGGTACATTTTCAGTAGGCAAAAATGTTTCGAGCTGACGTATTTCTTCCATGTACCAAAATCCTGGCAATTACATTTGTGAAACCGGTTAACATGATTACAAGAAATCAATACGTTTTAAAGGTCCATGTATTCGATTGTCCATTGTCTTTACTGGCCACAGAGTCACTTATTTGTTCCGTACGGCGATAGCAGGAATTGTTCCTTTGAAATGAAAAGTGCCGTAGTTCATTTGCTGGTGATATCCCGATCATGCGTTTTCTTAGTCTTTCCCTATCCCCAGCCAGAAACTTTCCTATGTATGCAAAAGATAGGGCAAAGGACAAGCCGTATGATGATTTTCCTGTTGGCACAGCCGAACCGTGCAGTAAGTCTAGCTCCGTGGACACAGATTGTACCTTGTGACTCCTGGTACAGTGTGATCTGCGAACAACGTGTTGTTGCTTCCTGATGGAAGTGATGAATTTGCAGCAGAACCAGATAGAGATACAAAAGGATCTGTGGGAGAGTGTGGAGATAAAGCAACTGTCTCCCCAGGCCCCGCGGGCTCAGGGAGTGTCTCCCAAGCACTCTCAGTACTGCTCAATGCTGAGTGATCGTTGGGAGCAGAGCAGGTAGGTTTCTCCGTATCTCGTTTATCGTGTGGCAAAGGGAAGGGTATCCTCTTGACATGCGATGCGTGAATCCGGTGCCTCTTGCCTTCCTCTCGAATCGCTGTATGTGTGGCCAGGAGAGCCTGGTGCGGTCCTCTCCACCGCAGTGCGAGACAGGATGCTCGTTCTAATGCTTTGACGAGCACCCACTCCCCAGGTCGGCTACTATGACCTGGCCCCTCTTATTTTGCTGGACGGGCTTCTCGCACCTGTTGGTAAATCAAATACAGATTTTTTGTTAACCGGTCACAGTAACCGGAAAGAAGTACATGTTCAATGTCCCTCAGGGCCCGGGGTTTTGAGAGGTTCCAAATGTTAGCTGGCCTACCCATGACCACTTCATATGGGGAGAGCCCAGTCTTAGTCTGTGGGATGGTGCGCATTGACAGTAACACTATCGGTAAGGTGTCCGGCCATTTCAATTTGGTGCCGGCACACGTCGTAGCAAGCTTGTTCTTCAAAATTCCGTTGTGTCTCTCAACCAATCCAGCACTCTGAGCATGTCTAGCCGAATGGAACCGTTTATCGATCTGCAATCCCGTGCATATCTGCAGAATTACAGCAGCGATAAAATGTGGACCATTGTCTGACCAGATGACCCTTGGCAAACCAAACCTAGGAAAATATTCCTTAAGCATGGTTTTCGCCATTGTCATTGCTGTGGCAACTTTTACAGGAAAGGCTTCAACCCATTTACTAAAGGCACAAATAACAACCAAAACGAATTTAAAATTATTAAAATGCTCCATTTCGATAAAGTCAAAGTGGATCACTTCAAAGGGGACAGAAGGTGCACCAAAACTACCCCTTGGTGTCGATGTGCCCTTCCCCATATTGTGCTGTAGACAGATCATGCAACTCTAGACAAAACGCTTGGCTGTCTTCGAGATATTATCGTTCACCCAGACATTTTCTAACATTTTGCAAACCTTCCTGGCACAGATGTGGGTGGGCGACCATCATAGTAATGTATGCATCTGGCATCATCCATTTTCACTCTAACTTATCCACCCAACACCCATCATCATCAAACCTCGCCAAACCCTCAGCCCACTGCTTAGTTTCTTCTAGAGTGGCATCGGCTTGGATATTCTTTACAGATTCAATACCTTCATCTATGGTACAAACATTTGTGGCTTCCCTTGTAGTGTACATATCTGTATAGAGATCACTAGCAGTTTGTTTGGCTATCTGGTCAGCGAAAGCTACATGATTTATGATTTTCTAATGCACTGCGCATTTCATTATTGCTAACTGAGTGGGATTTGCAAGCGATGAAAATAACCGTACTATCAAGGAGCCATATTGAACCTTCGATCCATGTGAGGTCAAGAAACCTCGTCTGCCCAAAGTCTGCTGAAGTTGTGAACTACCCCAAAAGCATACTGACTATCAGTATATATGTTTACTCTAAGCCCTTTGGAAAGTTCACAAGCTCGAGTCAATGCAATAATTTCTGTGGCCTGCGCAGAGTTATGCGAAATTCTTTTGGTTTCCACAATTGTGCTTAGTGTAGTGATGGCATAGCAGCCGTGGATGTACCATCCGGAAGTTTGAAGCAAGACCCATCGCAAAACAGCTCCCCTTGTGGGTTGTTCAAAGGTGTATCTTTCAGGTCAATCCTGCCTTTAGTCTCTTGTTCAGTTGTGTAAAGGCAGTCATGTGACATTTCGTCACTGCAAGCAGTACCTTGCGGGAAAGGTAATAGTTCAGCCGGATTCAATACACAACACCTCTTTATTTTTATATGCGGTGCAAACAAGATCAATTTATATCTCGTTAATTGTGCGGAGGTGAGGTGTTGTGTTTGAGTTCTATTTAATAGAACATCTACAGAGTGAGGTATGAACAAGTTAAAGCATGGCCTAAGACCATACCCTCGCTCTGTTTTACAGACGCAGCAGCAGCGACAGCTCTCAAACATCTTGGCAAAGCACATGCGACAGGATCAAGGGCGGAAGAAAAGTAACCGCACGGCCTATTCTTCCCTCCATGTTCCTGCGTTAATACAGCCAAAGCACATCCATCACGTTCATGCACATACAACTTGAAGGCCTTTTCATAATTTGGTGTGCCCAAAACTGGTGCTGAACACAGTGCAGTCTTGAGCAGATCAAACGCTTTCTGGTGTTCCAAGTTCCACGGCAATGGCAAAGAAATGCCCTTCTTTGTCAAAGCCAACATTGGTTTAATCACTAGTGAGAAGTTCGGAATCCACTGCCTACAGTAAGAAACCATTCCTATCAAGGCTCTGACTTCCTTCTGTATATTTGGAACAGACATGCTAGAAATTATTTTAATCCGTTCAGGCGTCAACCTTCTTCCCTCCTTTGACAGGAGATAGCCTAAATAGGCGACCTCCTGTTGACAATATTGAAACTTTTTCAGTGAAGCTTTATGTCCATGCTTTGCTAGGTGAATAAGCAACAGCACAGTGCCCTCCTTACAGGCAGTTTCTGAATCAGCAGCTAAAAGAAGATCATCTACGTATTGAAGCAATGTACAAGTGGTAGGCAACTCGAGTGTCTCAAGCTGCTCTTTCAAAGACCTACTATAAATGCTCGGACTTTCCGTGTATCCTTGTGGCGTACGGGTGAATGTAAACGAGCGTCCCCCTAAGGTGAACGCGAACAGGTATCTGCTATCCTTGTGTAAAGGAATACTAAAGAAAGCATTCTTAAGATCTACAACACTAAAATGAGTAGCAGAAGCTGGGATCATAGTTAATATCGTCGTTACATCAGGCACAATAGGAAATTGCGGAGCAACAATCTTATTGATAGAGTGTAAATCAATGGTAAAACGAAAAGGAATTGCATTATCTCCTTTCTTATACACAGGCAAAATCGGACTATTGCACAAACTACCTGCAATTTCTTCAATTACCCCACGGTGTACAAAATTGGAAACTATACACTTCAAAGCTTGCTCACCATCAACCGAGATCTTATACTGAGGAATACATGGCAACTTTGTTCCAGGTTTCAAAATGATTTTAACAGGCTCAATCTGTAAAACACGGACATCGTTTTCATCAATCGCCCATAAACACTCCGGAACATCACTAAATTCCGGTGGCAATGGTCTACTCAGGAACTGTGAGGCAGAGGGTTGCTGTGGTGAAATCGTCAAACGCACTCCATCCGAAGAACAATGAATTACTGCATTTAATTCCTTCAACAGATTCAACCCCAACAAATTCTCTCCACAGTTCATTGTGAAAAGAAATGGACAGTGATCCGTGAAAGTACCTAGAGTAATCGGTACCGGTGAAGAAACCGGACTAACCACTGGTGTACCAGAAAACCCTACAGAAACATTGGTTTGCCCTGACAGTGGAATGTTTGGAACCCGTGAATGGTCAATGGAACACTTCTGCGCTCCTGTATCTATCAAGAATAGATGTTCCCTATTTAACACTATCATTTCAACGTAGGGACCTTTCTGATTAATGCGAATAGGCGTTGGTTCCAAACCCTGCTTCGGGCAATCCTAACGAAACAATATATCGTCAAAGGGAAGGTCTTCAGAGAGATATGCAGTAGAAGGATGATCAAAAATTGTTCTATTATCCGCACTCGGTGACTGACTGTCTTGTGAAAAGGGCTGTGAATTCTGAGAAAACTGACTTCTACCAGGACCCCCAGCCCCAGGGCGGCCTCTGGATCGTCTACCCATAGTACCAAATGTGTTATTTGACCTCTGCAGGAGGATGGGGCTTGTGCTCGCCAATGACCATCTTGTCTGCAATAAGCACATTGGTTTGCGTGTACAGGACCCAACGGCGCAGTACCCTGTGGAACATACTGTCCCCTCCCTAAACTGTGAACTACCCCCTCTAGGACCTCTAACAATCTGTTGCAACAAAACCTTAGTTTTCATGTCTCCCTTTCTCTTTTCGATCCTCTCTTTTCATTATTGACTCGGTTTTCATAACACTGAGCCATATGCAATACTTCAGACTGAGACTTAGCTTGCCAAGCGCTCTCAGAAGTCATAATTTGCGACTGGATGTCAGGTATCAATCCACACACACATTTGTCTACAAATAGTCGGTTTCCAGATTCTGTGCTCAAATCTTGTCCACTGAAATCCGAAAACACTTGTTCAAACTGATTAAAGAATTTGGTAGCACCCTCAGACTTTCCTTGGATACAAGCAGTAAGTTTGTCCCAGACAATCCTTCTCTCAGGAATTAAGGCTTTCAGTTTTGTCACTATTCTATCAGGCAAAGTCAGTATTACCTGTGGCGGTCTCTCGCTAGATGGTTTATCTCTATCTTGTCTAACCATATTATCCCACATGTCCCCTAACTCTGCTGCATCATCTACTGTCCTAATCTGTTTCCACAAATCAATGGGTAGGAGGACAGGAAATAACAAATCTATATCACTCAAAGTGAATACTGACGACTGCAAGACAGATTCTATTTCTTTATAGAACCCTATTGGATTCTTTCTAATATCTGGGATGGATTGTCTAATAGTGTTCACTTGCTGTCTCGAGAATGGGACGTGAATAAACTGTGATACATAATGGGCAGGAATGTGGTAAGCAGCAGTACCTGCTGCGACAATAGCTGGAACCTCAACCTCTGGGACAAATGTCGAAGGAATCTCTCTCATGGACAACTGAAAGATAGGAAACTCCGAACTCTTACTGAGGAACAGAGCTAAATCGAGCGCTAAAGCAGCTCAAGGAGTGTCAGATGAAAAGGCTCTCTTGTAGATATTCAATAATTCTGCGGGACAACAAATCTTTCTTTCTATACATTCACCCTGTAGGTATTCTACCATAACATGTATCACTTTCCTCTGCATTTCTGGCGTATACTGACTATACGTGTCATATACTTCTACGGGAGATATCAACATGTCTGAAATCCATCTAATTGCATCTTTCGTGCAAATTCATGTTTCCTCACTCATCGACTTACAAAGAGGAAGGAACCGTTTCTGTACAAATATAGCACTCAAACTATCACCATCAGTTTCTTCATTCCGTAACCTTTCTAACTCCCCTCTATACTCAAAAACCCTCTCGACGTTCTCATATACTTTCTCTGCAGTATCTCTTGAATATGCTAAAACATTCAAATCCCTCAACCCTTGTGGGAGATCTACATCATTCAGTCTGTTCCACATTACAGATAAATGAATTCCCAGTCCTTCGATAAAAACATTTTTCTTTGGAAAAATTTCTAGATTAGAGAGTGTGTCAAAAACATCAGATTGTTCAACCTTCTCCATGCACTGTCTAGCCCATGCAGTCAAATCATGCTTTCTCTCTTTAGACACAGTACTACGAGTTACCATCTTTGATTCCGCTCCCTTATCAACTACAAGCGATACAGAACCACTTGGAAGATAAGAGTAGAAGAATCTTGTACAATCGCTAACAAAGGTACTATCACTGGTGCAGAAGACAAATCTACCAGACCCGTAACAATAGGAAAAGGCAGAGGTGGAGGAGCAGCGATAGGAGGAGGAACAATAACCGGAGGAAGAGGAGTAATAGGAGGAACGATAGGAGGAGCAGGAATTACAACGGGAAGAGGAACGACAGCAGGAAGAGGTAAAGCAACAGGAATAGGAACATACGGAAGTGGTGCAGTGGCACCAGGCCTTTGTTCATTTAGAATTTTATCAATAAATTCATCAGACACATGAAAATCTTTAGATGGATATATTTTCTGAATGCCAAGTAGAAAAGCCCTATCCATATTTCTAACTGACTCTGATTGTTTGTTTTGATCATACAATAACGCTTTCTCTGAGTTGGACATATGTCGGCGCATGTTTCTCTCTACTTTTAAGTTGCTGCATAGCTTCTTTCTTCCAATTTTGTAATACATCAAATGCTGCAGGTCTCGCTTTTTTCTTCAACAATATATACTCTAAATATTCTATACGAAGAATCTCAAAGCTACCATTGACGGCCACTGAAGTTCAGAAGCATGTCTAGTTTGTCTGTGCCAAATATCATTAAACACAATACTACCAATGCCGTGCTTACAGTACATAGTACACGCCGGCGACCCCTCCTGTGGTGCCGGACGGCCAAATTCCAAAGATTGTCTGTCTCTGCGGAATGATGCCCTGAAACAGGCAGACAATTTCTCAGGCATATCAGATTCCTGGTGTTACCTGGTGAATAATTGTGCTCGCAAGTACATTACGCCAAATCAAATTATCAGGATAATTTAGAATCGGGTCATGACTCACCTAATCAAAGAACTAAAGGAGGTCCGATTGGATTTCAAAGGACAACAAAGGACCCTCGTGGTTGGTGATTTCGGCAAAACTGCCCGCCTCGATATATGGACCTTCGTCAAGATGCCGTCTCGGACCGCAGGCTCACAATCCAGGGATCAGGTCGTGCAGTACTGTTGAGGTATTGCGTCTCATCCAAGAAGGGGCCCCTTTTCCCACCGTCCCATCCCGCTCCGATAGCCGTGTCAACACTTCAACACGATGGCATCAATCTTGAGGGTCCCTATTCGGGCGCCATCTGTAAAAGCAGTTACAAAGAAACACAGATCTGATACAGATAGCTATCTGGCTCTCGACACCCCGCAATGAGTACCAGCCCATCAGAGTGAGGGGGGAGAATGCTGGACATCTAAACATTTACATTTTTATACATTTCCTACGATATTGTCCAGCCCCTCTACAGGTTAATAATCTGCGGTCTAGAGTTCGTGCCGAGTTCACACATAGTTCATACAATAATATGTACATGGATTACATAGGTTTGCATTTCCAACAAGTTAAAATGGCGAAGAGTATTCCTGGATTTAGCAGTGAGCCTTAATACATATCCCTTCACAATGTAGTTCTGCCAGTGTCCACGCTCGACATTTACCTAGTATTGTTCTTGATGTGTTTTTGTGGATTAAGTTTGTTAATACAGACGATCCTAGGACAACAAGTCAAACTTGGTGCAAGTTTGCATTACCTAGCCTAAACAGTCGGCCCTCGGACAGTCTAACCATTAACAAGGCTCAAAGTTCGGGAAGGCTCGGTTGCAAGTTAAACACAGTCCACCATTTTAGAACAGAGAATTCACATACAAACAGAAATCAAAATGGCAGACGATTCTAAAATGGCAGCGAAGTCGATCCAAAATCAGAACTTTGCAATGCGGTTTTCTTCGCAGAGTGACTAGGCTTAGGCCAATACATATCAGAAGTAGGCACAATATGATTTCCCGTTTAACAAGTGGGCCATCCACTGACACTGAGGTCACACAGACAGGCCCATGGGTTTGAGACCCTTCCTGGGACGGCCACCTGGGCATCTGTCACCTGGCTATGTACTCAGATCAGAGGTGGCAGAATGCTACATTAGGGGACTTTACTTTTTTGTATCCTTAATACATGTCCAGGAGTCCCTGAGTCACATTGGGTGATGTGGGAAGTCCACAGTGCCATTTTGTCATACAACTGCGTACACGAGGCATGTGGTGTGAAGTGCCATCTTTAAACAATGAAAACCCCACAGGAAATATCCCATGAGAACCACTGGCCCCCGTGATGCCCTATAGAAGGGCTGAAGAGGTCAAGTTTCAATTGTTAATTGGTTAGAAAAACAAATCTGCGATGGTCTTCCATAAGGTTTAAAGACCAAAAGCTGCAAGAGTGATTTCAACATAGTATTGTTTTAATATATGCACAGGGATGAGTCAGTGAAGTGTTTACAAGGGTTAAATAAATGGCTATGCATTTTGGATAGAATCCGTCATCAGGGCAAAACCCTCTTGGCTTTTAACTGCTTGTAAAAAACAGTGTATTTCTTAGAACGTCACCCTGTGTGTGGTGAACATTTGTAGGTTGTGAGCATTGTCAGGATGCCACAGGTATAGCCAGCATATTGAGTAGATGGAAGTGGAATCTTCCCAGCACCGCTCAGAGGTAGCAATTCTTTTTGATGGGGCTCAACCCATATATGGTGTTCTGCCACTGGCAGACCCATGCACAGTGCTGGTGATTGAAGGCCAGAACCTGGATGGTTGTGTCATTGCTGTAACTGTCTCATGGCCACGCATCCATCTGTTCCTTTGGCCGGTTCTTTTGGCCATGCACAACTGCCCATGTGGCTGAGACAAGCCTTCCGGGTGGCCTGATTGACAGCTGATCCAGCTTTGCCCCATATTTGTCTGCCGCCGGCCTCCATGGACCCCACTTTGGGGATGCATTGTACTCTGTGGTAGGTGTCTCCCTGTGTGAGGGACATGTGGAATGTGAGCCTGAGGGGCTGTTCTTTGCTAGTATCGGGCCACAGAGCAGGTCTGTGACTACAGGCCTGGAATCTGTGGGAGTGGCTCAGCAAAGCCAGCAGTTGAAGGTCCAGGCTGGACATGGTCCCCAGTAGGTGTCCCAGGGTAATTCTAGTACTGCTCCATATGGCAGTTGGGGCCCCTGGCCTCTCCAGGGGGTATTGGTATTTTGCATCAATGGCATTGTCCAAGATGTGCACATTGTGGTCACTCTTGTAAGCCATTGTGCGGGGTATGGCAGCCAGGTTTATCTGTCCTATGTGTGACTCCTCGTGGCTGCCCTGTTTGCAGCCTTTCCCACACTGCATGTGTATGCATGCAGACAAGGCGAGACATGCAATGGTGTTAGTGAGAGGTGCACTTCCCATGGGCCTGCAGGCTTCAGAATTGCCAGGTACTGGGAACTATTTCACAAATAGTAACAGCCTGGGTGAGCCAGTTTGGGTTGCAACCAACAGTTACCATGGGCTTCGATTGACTCCCCAGGCAAGTGGTGACATGGAAACATTTCTATGTGATATTAAGCATGTAGTTGTGGGAATGTGTAAGATAGAGATTGTTGTACAAACTAAGGAACATTTATAGATTATTTTGAAATATTTTATGTGAACAATTGTAGTGTTTACATCTTCACACAAGTTGGATTTGCTCTGCCTGATGTGCTTGCTTCTTCCTAACGTGTGATGCCTAATGCCCAGGAGCTGCCTTTTACTCCTGCTCGGAAACTCCTGTTTTTTACAATGTGTTTGTGGACAAATGTCTATGTGCTGTGTTGACATGCGCATGTGTCATGACTGTGACTCATCATTGTCCCTACATTTGTTTGTCAGTATTCATAGAAATTGCATGGTGCTGGTTGACCCGTGCTGGCTTGATGTTACTGTTTATGTTGAGTATGCCAAACATGCTTTGACACTGTAGACTGATGTAAATGTTCTTTGAACACTTTCCCACAGTTGCTGCAGCTGGCGAAGATGGCAGAGACGCAAGGACTGGGCATTCAGACCAAGGCGCAGACCCCAGCCACACACTGGTAACACCTCCTCTTTGGAGAGCGATGTTGCTGTGGGAGCGCCTGTACCATCGGACGAGGCTGCGGGGGTAAGTCCCAGGAGGTGATTGTGGTGGGGGACACCTCAACAGTGGTGGGATAGAGTGCTGCTACACAGAGGCCATCCATGGGGGAAGACTCTCTGGAGTCATCCAGGTTGATGGAGGTGGACAAGGAGGCCAAAGCAGGCCAGCCCATGGGGTCAGGTGGTGGAGCCGAGGAGGGTGTTCATGCTGCACCCCTGGCCCAGGGACATGAGGATGTGCAGTCCACTGTGCAGGGTTCTGCACAACCTCCTGTCCCTGGGCCATCTGTTGCAGCAGTGACTACCTTCCTGGATGCCTCCACCCAGACCATTGCCCCACTTCCAGCTGATGTGTCCATCTGTGATCGGGTGCTGCCCCTGCTGGTTGGTGTCACAAGGTGGACCACATCCATTTGGTGATGCTGTACAAGCTTCTTGCAAAGGAGCTTGTAGAGCATCACAATGAGATGTGCCGCTTCCTGGTCCAGCTGGCAATGGCACATCTCTCGTGTGGGCTCTCTGGGCTGTCCGGTGCAATGGCCCCCTCCTCCACTTCCTCCTCTATGCTCCAATTGTCCTCCAGGGATCCATCCGGGCCACATACCACCACAGCCCCCTTTTCACCTGTCCCATGACCACCGCCCAGTCTGGTTGAGCCTTTGTCCCTACCCAAGGTGGGAGTCCCAGGCAACAACAGAGCCCCGCCTAAGGGATGAGGACATGAAATGTGACTCAGCCCTGGTGGAGGCGTTGTCTGGGATTGGAGAGGATTATTCTGCTGCTGCTGTATATAATTCATTAGGATTAGGTTTCATTTTTTTTATCCCTGGACAATTTTACCCTTCCATCATTTTATTGTACATGGTTCTATTTGAATACAGGTTTCAATTCAGTTAATTCCACGCTTCTTGCAGTCTCTTTGTCTGTGTACACATAAACATTTTTCATGTTCTCCCAGTGCAAATTCTATGTTTCAGTCATGTGTATTAGGGCCACAATGTGTGTGTCATGTTTTTACTGTGATGTTTACTGGGGGAGGTGTGTGCATGTGCTTGACATGTAGTGGGGCCATCAGACAGCTTGAGGGGGCACATGATGATTACCAGATTCCATTTCATGAACACCGCGTGTTTGGTTTCAGTGTATTGTTGTTGTTGGAGTGAAGGCTTTTGTTGTGTGTTTAAGGGTGTACATACAGGTATGGTTGTGGTAATGTATGAGATGTCCCATGAACTTTTCAAAACCTGCAAGGAAATCGCCAATCCAACTGCCGTCTCCACCTCTCTTCTTCCTTCCCAGGCCCTCTGCACCACACTTGCCTCCCATTTCTCATCTAAAACTCATGACATCCTATCCTCACTCTCCACCATCGCACCCCCATTCCCACTCCCGCCCTCCTTTCTCCCTTGGCTCCCCTCCCTCCATACGCCACATTCTCCTCCCTCCTGCCCATAACACCAGATGAGGTCTCTAAATTTGCTCACTCTAGAAAGGTCTCATCCAAACAGGTGCTTTCCTGCTCCTCTAGAACCTTTGAGGACACCATCTCCTGGTTCTTGTCGATTTCTGTAACCACTCCTTCACCACTGGCTCTTTCCCTCTATCCCTTAAGCACTCCTTTTGGACCCTCTCCTAAAAAAGCCATCTGCAGACCCTTCCTGCCCAGCTAACTGTCAGCCCATCTCTATCATCCCCTTCCTGAGTAAACTCCTGAAGAAGTTGGCCCCCTCCCCCAACTAATCCTTCAAACTCAACTTGCTGGCTGCGTCCATGACCATCAATCTGGATTCCGGACTTCCAGGGGCATGGAAACTGCTCTCCTGAACACCTTGTGAAGACTTGCTTGCAGATCTTGACTCTAACTCCCTTGCTGTGTCATTATCCTTCATATCTCCTCTGCCTTTGACACGGTCAACAATTCTATCCTCATAAATTGTCTAAAACAGGGTTACAACAGACATCAACGGACCTTCAATTGTGCTCGTAATCATTTTGCATAAAAAACGCACTTAAGTACTAAAAATGTGTCATAAGTGATGTTATACTACGTGGCAAACTAGGAAAACCTACGGGAGATTCTGAAAGGCCCAAGGGGAACATCTAAGTATACTTTCTTAAAGGGATCGGGTTGTGATTGGGTCTCTACAGTCAGGTGGAAAACTAATGCCCACCCCTAGTGCAAGTCATCCTCATCAGTTACTAAATACACGGTACACCATTGGCTATCAAACTATAAGGCCCTTCGTTATGTGGCCTTATAGTCTACATGCGTTACAGCATCTGTACAGTTATAAAATGGCTTGCATTTCTGCAATGCTCTTCACACGTTCAATCGTCATTCCACATATGAAAGTTTACTCGATTCTTTACTTCGTCATCAGATTCTATAAGGTCTATGCATCTTGTTCTTTGTCCATCCTTCTCAGTGTGTCACGCTCATTTCTTGTGACGCCACCAGCCTCTTTTCCTCTCATCATCATATTTTTTCAGGGACTTCCTCCAAGAGATTGTCATTTCTGCGAGGGTAGATCATGTAGGGTTTTCTTAATGGACACCTTTTCTCAAAGACTCTCAGTGGAATAGGCACCATCACTGGCGTTGCACAATTTCTGGTTTCCAGCATGTAGGCCAGATGGGGGTGGGACTTCCTGTAGAGGTATTCAGCTGCTCCTCTACACTCCCCTCTCTGGTTTATTCATCGACCACTCTTTCACCAGTCTCCACATCTTGGTATTCTCTCTTGAAGAAGTTCTTCTTTGGAGTCCAGATTTTCACTACTCCCTTCAAGGATCCTGCTGATTTTACATGTTCATCAACACTCCAGTTCATGTGATTGCACTTCCCCTTTGGATTACACTAAATCCATCGTCCCACATACTTCCTGTGATTTCTTGGATGAAGGAATTTCATTCCCTCAGGTGCTACGATGCTGGCCTCTACATATTTTCTGATCTCTTCATCAGTCAATTCCTTGGATCCAAACCCTGACTCGACATTGATCATAATCTTCATTCCTACTGCTTTCTTTGCTGCCTTCTTGGACTGTGTGATTATAATCCTGATCACACAGAATCCAAACATTATCATCACCAATACTGCTCCCAGGAGCCTGAGGATATTCACCATTTGTTATGGAAACCATGAGAAAATAGATGCAAACCAGCTGTCATCAGTAATATCTTCTGTCTCGTCTTCTATCTTGTCATGCAGCTTCATCAGCAACGTTATGGCCTCTGTCTAGGTCCCATTCTCGTCATCATGAGAAGGTATGAACGTGCAACATGATTCTCCGATTTCGGCACAAACTCCTCCATCCATTGCTATGATCATATCAAGGACATATCTGTTCTAGAGGGTCATCAATCTTATGGCCCTCAATTGTTCCTTGATAGCATTGAATCCCTTTATGGTAGTGTTGATCGTCTGCAGGAGCTCCCAGTGGGTGATCTATAACCACTTCGCATTCTCCATTGTCTGTATTCCTGGCATAAAGATAGCTGTGAAGATTGCATAAGTCTGGCTGAACAATCTATGCTCATATGGAATAGCATCAAAGGCTTCTATCGATTTAGCTGAAAAGTAATTCTCCCTCTTTGTTTGGTTGAGAAATTCGAATGATCTTCTCCTCCTCAAATGGGCATCTGTCTTTGGAAACTCTCCAAAGTTCAGGTCACTCTTCAGAATCACTAATGCTGGAACATGAATAAGTACTGTAGAATAGATCCCTCCCTAGTCCTTGGGCAGCTTCATGTAGGCTCTGGACCCACAAGCCCAATAGTGGTCCATTGAGACAGCTGTCCCATCCTATAACCTGGTACATGAAAAATCAGCCACACTGATGATTCTCTCCAACTTTCCTCATGCCATTATTTCTGAAACACAAGGATGCATTTGCTAGAGGTATTATCTGCAATGGTCCTCCTTTATCGTCAACCCATGTCAGAAACTTTGTAATCTTAGACCAGTGATCTATGCATGTCCCACAATTGGTTCAGGTTGTCCAGTTAGTGCTGGTGTTTTGCACAAAATCAGGCCTTCTGCCCTTAATTTGCAATTGGCCTCTTTCCCAATTTCTCTGTATCTCCTCTTTATCTTTACCTTGATAATTTAACATCTTGTTTTCTTCCATCCGAATTCCTGCTTCACTTATTCCAGGCTGTTCATATCTGATCATTAAATTCCTTGTGTCTGGTGTCTCTCTTGTCTTCATATAGGATTGGCACCTCAACACTCATTTGCCTGCCCACCCCTTACACAGTCCAACACAAATTCCTATACACCCACGCACTCAGCCCTGCATTCACTCACCCAACCAAGGTACATACCTAAACACCCACCCTCCATCCACGCTACCACACGCCAACCCCACCACAGTACACACTAGCCCAGCCTCTCACAACCATCGAATGCCACCACAGCTGCCTCCCTAGGCATTACCAGACTCCAACACCTCAGATCACGCAGTACATCACCCCATCACCAACATAGCCACACCACATCCACACCAACTACACCTCGACCAGCCAAAACTCTCCCCCCACCACCCCTACTAAACTCCTAACTGTGCCCTCATAAATACCTGCTCAATTTGCACCCATCCCGCAAATATCCACAACCTTCTACTAGTCTATGACCTTGACCTGCTCGCTGTCACCGAGACTTGGCTACACTTTTGCTATCCCCCCGAACGACTCCATATTCTGCACTGATAGTCCCATCAACCATGGCGGTGGAGTCGCCATCATCTCCAAAACCTCCCTCCCTATTAGATGCCTTCCCCTTCCCCACTCACTGTATACGAAATCTTAGTCACCAAGATCAACCCTAGCCTTCAAACCACTACAAACATCCTGCTCATCTACCGGCAGCCAAACACCACTGGCACACCAGACTCCGACATACCTCTTCTTATTGCCCCTTTCCTGAAACCCAATCCCAAATTTCTGCTCCTAGGCAACTTCAATCTTGGATTCACTGACCCAACCGATCACATGACTTCTACACTCCAAGAGATGAAATTCACACAAGTCACCCAAGCCCCCGCCCACATCAAAGGCTGCACACTGGACTGGATCCTATCCCTAATCAGCCCCACCAATATCTTAGACATTAACCCTGTGTCCTGGACAGACCACTCCCTGATCCTATTCATGTTAGACTGCAACGCCACCACTGAAAAACCCACAACTGCCCACCAACCAATCACTGCTAGACACACCAAAAAACTTAACAAAGAACTCCTAGAAACCACCATCCTCACCTCCCTTGAAACATGCCCTGATAACAATGACCCAGAGGCCATTCTCTCAGCTTATAACACTGCTTTGTGCCATGCCTTGGATCTCCAAGCCCCTTTCAAAACAACCACTTGGAAAAAGACCACCACCACAACTGGTTCACCGAAGACCTACGCAAATCCAAGTGTGCTAAAAAACACATCTGGGAGAAAAAACCCTCCCCGAGCAACAAAGATGCCTTCAGCATCTGCGCCACCTCCCAAAAACTAGCCATCATCAAAACCAAAGCCATCATCTACAATACCCACATCTCAGAAGCTCACTCCAACACCAAAGAGCTATTCAAAATCTTAAAATAACTAGAAACCACAGTCCCACCCATCTCAATCTTTTCCATAGACAAAGCTTGGTGCACACTGGTACAATCCACCCTAGCCAACAAAATCCCAAAAAATTATAGATAAAACCATCTTCAAGAAAGCACAGATCCCTCAAGCCAAACCCTTCAACCCTACATCCTCCCCTCCCATACCCACCATTCCCCCTTCCAATCCACCTCAATCACTACAGCAGAAACTATCCCCATCATCCAACACCTCAAAGCTTCATCTGCACTGGTGTACTCATCATCAAACTCTGTGCAGAACCCCTTCCCCCCATTACTAAATGTATCAATGCCTCCTTCAGCACATGCTCCGTACCTAGCTCCATCAAAGAAGCCTAGATCAAACCACCACTGAAAAAACCGTCCCTTGATCCCACTCAACAACTACCGCCCCATCACTACAGTCCCTTTCCTCTTGAAAATCCTTGACCACACTGCCTACCTACAACTCCATTCCTACCTGGAAACCCACTCTCTACTCGGTCTACACCAATCCAGCTTTAGACCTAGACGCAGCACAGAATCTGCCCTCCTCGATCTCAAGATACAACTTCACCACATTCGCGACAAGGGAGACCTCGCCATTCTCATGCTACTCAACCTACTGGCAGCTTTCCATCTTGTAGACCACGATATCCTCTGCTACCGCCTCACCACCTCCTTCAACTTCTGCCAAGGAACAGCCAAATGGGTCAAATCCTTCCTGAGCGACCGAACCTCTAAGGTCTTCACCGGTATGGACACAGCAGACCTCATCTCAGTGCCTTATGGTGTCCCACAGGGATCCTGCATCTCCCCAACGTTCTACAACATGTACACCAAGGACCTGTTTGATCGCCTTGACAGACTCAATATCCGCTACACCATTATTGCTGATGACACTCGGATCCTACTAAAACTCTATGGCACCTATAAACTAGACTGTGCAAACATTAATCACATTGACAACATCACACAGGCCTGGATGGCTAACCACCTCCTCTGCCTCAATGATGATAAGACTGAGCTACTCATTTGTCAGCTCGCCCCACCAACGCAAACATCTTGAATCTGCCTACTCCTCCTTCGTCATCGACGGAAACAGTATCCATGTCTCCCCCCATGTGAAATCACTAGGAGTCTACCTAGAGGCCGAACTCAACCTGAACAAACATGTGAAAGCAATGGCCTCCGTCGCTGCATACTCTATGAAAATTCTCAATCTCTCTAGAAAATTCCTCACCCCTAACAACTACCTCACTCTTGCTAGAGCAACCATCAGTAGCAAACTTGACTACTGCAATGCCATCCTAGCAGGGACCTCCAACAAGAATCTCAATAAACTACAACTCACCCAGAATAACTCCCTCAGAGCAGTTTGGGGCCTCAAACGCTCAGAGCACATCTCTCAAATCAGATACAAAGCCCATTGGCATGCATTGATTTTAAGTTACCCTCCACTGCTCACCACTGCCTCTACAACACAGCCCCCCATCTCATGCACCGCATCTCCAAGAAACCAAATCTGCAAACCCTATGGTTAACTTCTGCCATCTCACTCACTATACCTACATTCACCAGAAAAAGATCAGGGGGCTACTGCTTCGCTCCCACATTATGGGACACGCTCCCTTACACATTCAGGAACAAACCCTCCCACCTTGCTTTTCGCAAACACATAAAAACTGCACTTTTTAACAAATATGCATTATTACCTCTGTAACTACTGTTGAACCAAAACCATGGACTGTACTGTAACTACCTATGCTTTACTGTATGTAATCTAGCGCTGTGATACCCCCAGGTCCTGGGCAGGTATAACACATGAAATAAATAAATATCTTGCACATAATTATCTTCTCTTTGAGATGTCTCTTTAGTCACCCATACCAAGGACGTTGTTTGACCCTGAAATTGTCCTCTTGTCTGGCAGAGTGGGAGATGCGTCAGGCAATGTGCTCTTTGCACCGGTGCTTCTATAGCTATGAATATCTTGGAGGTTCCCATAGCATAAGGTATGGGTGCACGGACATAGCAGCTCTTCTTGGACACTTGCTCTCCCACCTTTTTCACGTGCTGATGCCACATGTTATTACCCAAGTGTGCTGTACTGTATAGATATGTGTTTATCCCATTATTGTCTTCCTCTGTATTTCTCCTGTGTCACTTTGACAAAATGTTTGCAGCCCATGGAAACAACTCTAAAGCAGCTCTATGCTGGGGAGAAAACACACAAGACTTTGACTTACTGGTATTGGGCAAACCTACAAGAGTTCCTGGAGTGGGGAGAATCAAAGGGACTTCTGCCTTTTTTGGTTCGAAAGTATAGAAAAGGTGAATCATATGAAACAGAAAGATACAAAGCATATCTGTGCATATGTATATCACGAACCAACATTATAATCCCCACCGTTTATGCCATTCTGGAACTTCTTGAACTTGCTCATTCTCTAAAATGGTGTTATCGTCAACATTTCTCATCTTTGCTGCAATTTAAGAAAGGAAAAAACCTTACTCCGGTAACTGAAATAGGCTCGGTATTGCAGTAGTTCCTCTGCTATTGCCACAATCAATCTTCTAATTACAGGGCTATTCTTAGGATCCTGTAAAAAAGTGTGGATGACCACATCTTTTTTAACAAGGGCTCGATAAGCTTGAAGAATAAACACAAAAATAGCAAGCACGATACGATGCTCATTACTTTTGAGGAGAACCATAAAATCAGCCAAACAGAAAGTGAGAAACGAATCAGGGTACTGTTCACACTTCCAATTCTTAACCAAGTGTTGTCGTTTAAGCTTAATCACGATATATCAACATTTCTCGAAAGTTCATTTTCAAAGATTCCTGTGGCTCAATCAAAACGATTGCATGCCTACTATAATATGTATAAGGAGTGTCCAAGCCACAGTCCAAATGCAAATCTACATTTATTAATCCATTGGTTTATTGTCCTTCTTCTTTGTGATCGATCGAGTATGCACAAGCTGAAATTCTATTTCTTGTCTGGCTTCTGGATTGATGGCTGGGGTGCTGCGGCCTCACCAGTGTAGAGCGTGACGTCATTTAGGTGGATCCAAGCTTGTCTGCCTTGAACTTTTACTGCCAGAGGAGTAATGTTCTCTACTATATGTGGGCAATCAAACCTTGACTCATGCCACTTCCTAGTGAAGTTTTATATCAACACAGTGTCTTCAGCAAAGAGTTTAGGCACTGATAATAGTTTTGAATATCTGGTTCCAGAATGGTTTTCATCTGTGTTCTGAGACCAACCCCCCTGGCACTTGAGTTGATCTGAAATGAGAGAGATACTAGTGGTCATACATGTCAAATAATAATGTAATTCATTTCCCAACATTTTTGCTGTTCTCTGGGCATCACTTCTACTCCTCAATGGAGGAGTTAAAGGCATTCTCATTCTTTTTCCTGTGCCTAGTTCGTAGGGTGTGAGGTGATGGTCCGAACCAGGCTGATTCCTTAGGGCATATGAAGCTAAGGGCAGGGAATATAGCCATCCCTTTTTCAGTGTCAATTTACGCTTGACAATCCTTTCCTTAAAGAGGCCATTGAGTCTCTCACATAACCTGTTCGCTTGTGGGTGATAAGCAGAAGATAACTTGTAGTTAATACTCAACAATAAACTTATCTGTTTGAATACTTCATTGACAAAATGTGGCCCATTATCGGATCTCAGCACTTCACACACTCCCCATCCTGGAAAGACTTCACATACTAAAAACCTTGCTGCACAAGTGGCATCAGGGTGTGTACACGTGCCTGCTTCAATCCACCTAGAGAAGGGACACACCACCACTATAAAATACCTGTATCCACTACATATTTGCAGCATATCAACATAATTGATATGTAAATGCTGAAAAGGACCATTCAGTCGAGCAATTACTCCTCTAATCGTTCACAGCATATGCCCAGCCGTAAACATTTGACAAATGATGCAATTTACTACATAACATGCAACAGTTTCTAACAGGTTTGGAGGAAACCAGTCTTCTGCAATTGTTGCAGCAAGACTCTCCCTAGTTACACGTGCAGGGTAGTGTAGCTGTTCAAACGCTACCCTTAACACAGCTACTGGTATCACCGGCTTTCCAGTGCTATCCTGTCACCACAATGCTTCAGTGGGGGATAAAGAACACCCCTTTACTTCCACAATTCCTGATCTTCCTGTGGTGCACTTCCTTGAATCTCCATTAAAGGTGTGCTCAGTAAATGATTACATCCTCTTTCACTACCATGATTGTGACTACTTTTTCATTAACATCTGGAGTATCAAAACTTGAAATGTCTGGTGAATATGCAACCCTTTGGCTTCTTTGTTTTCAGCTTCGTTCCTGCAAGCAATAAAGTCAGTTTGCTTAGTGTGTGCTGCGCATTTAACTATCACTATGGCTACTGCGAGTTGTAGGGCCTTAATAAGCTTGTCCAATAAAAATGTGTGTTGCACTGCAGTGCCTTTCACTCAGAGGTAGCCCCTTCTTTTTCAACATACTAGCCCTACATGTCACATAGGCAGAGTCACTGTACACTGTCACCTCCTGCCCTGCATGATTTTCAAGCACAACAATAAGCACTACCAATTCTGCTGCCTGTGCTGAAAAGTGAGACGGCAGTCTTGCACTTGCAACAACTTCAAACTCACCATTTGCTGTATACCTCACTACAGCTGTGCCAAAATGCCTTTCTCCACTCATTTGATCAATTTTTGAAGAACCATCAATGAAGAGAATTTCCCATCCTGACAACGCATTTTCCTTTACATACAGTATATCATCATACAACTCTACATAATTTGAGCAGTCATGCACATGCTCGCCCTCTGTCACTGGCTCAGCTACAAATGTGGCAGAGTTCACTATTTTACATATGACAATTTTAATCGCTGGGTTTGAGATTATCACTTCATATGCCAAAGCTCTCTGGGATGTCAATGTACCCTTGTGTTTCTCTAATATGGCAAACAAAGCATGTTCCACAAAAAGCGTCATAGAGCACCCCATTACAATACTTGTAGATTTCTCAATTACGAATGCGCCGGCTGCCAATGACAGTTCGTAAGGAAAGTGACCCTTCATAACTGGGTCTAAAATCCCACTATAATATGCTAGAGACTTACACCCCAATGTGGTCCTCTGTGTAAGCACTGCAGTCATGACTGTCCCATTTGTGTGTGAAAACAAGAAAAACTCCTCAGCATAATTGGGAATTCCTAAAACAGGAGCTGTACAAATTGCTTTCTTCAATTTTTCAAAATCTCCCCACATTTCATCAGTCCATTCTATTTTCCCCTTCTTGTCTTGTATATGAACTATAGTCAAACACCCATGCTCTTAAATAATTACATAGCCCCAAAAGCTGTTGCATCTGCTTTACCGTGTGCGGTTTTGCGGTCTTCATAATTGCCTCAGCTCTTTCAGGCGTTACCTCTTTCCTTCATGCGCGATCAACTGGATTATGTACAACACTTCTTCTTGACAGTACTGTAACTTCTCTTTGTAGCCCTTGTATCCCTTGTCTGCTAGTATAGTCATCAACTGAATCGAGTCCTGCCTGCACTCATCCTCTGTGGTGCTACAAATTAAAATGTCATTGACGTACTGTATCACAGCACTCTTCAAATCAATATTGCCTAGGTCCATCTGTAGGACTCTGATAAAGATCAATGGAGATTCACAGTAACCTTGGGGCAGCCAAGTGTGTTTCAGATGAGACTGATGAAACATAAATGAAGTCAAGTTGTTTGAGTCCTTATGCAAAGAGATTGAGAAAAATACATTTTTCAAATCGATCACTGTAATATATCGAGCTTCTATTGGAATACTGCATAGTACTGTCACCGGGGTAGAAACTAAAGGAAACTCTGCCTCTACAATCTGATTAATCAGTCTCATATCTTGTATAAATCTCCACAACCCTCTCTTTGCTTTGTCACAGGGTACACCACAGTGTTGCACAATGATTCTGATGGTACCAGGATACCTTGTTCCATCAGCGCTGAGATAGTTTTAAAAATACATTCACCCACCTTTCAAGACATTGGGTACTGTCTTGCTTGAGGTAAAATTGCTCCTGGTCTCAGTTTTATTTTATCTTCCCCTACCACCTTCAATAGGTCTCTGAAATAAGGGCCTGTCGTCCCTAAGGCACTTGCCACTTTCTCCAAGTCCTCCTAATAAAATGCTGGGGGCTGCCACATTATTGCCATGCACTGTGGGATCTCTCTTTTCCCTATTCTAATCCAATATGGGATGCTCATGAAGAACACTACTGCATCATCTGTTGGGTCATCTCTAAACATGTTCTCCATGGTCTACCCTCATCATCCGTTCCTTCGTGCCTTGCCATTTCCCCTCGTACTATGGCTGCATCTAATTCTATTGGGATGGTCTGCCCCCCCCCTCTCCCTCCATGGCTATCTGTGGTCTAAATATGAATTCATCAGGTATCCTCTTAGTCTTTCCCACTAAGCCAGGTAGCCATGTTAACGGAATGCTCACCCCATACAGCAAAACCTCAAGCTCTATTGGAACTCCTCACAGAGCCGTTCACCCTGTAAATGCCAATATAAATTCACCCACATTCATGTAGTGTATTCCAGGAGTGGAACACACTATGCCTTCATCAGTAAAAGAAATCAGCATGTTGAGTTTTGTCTTCAAATCTCTTCCCAAAATATTAACTGGCATCTGTCATGAATACAACAATGGAATAGACATGTCACACTCTCCTATAGAGACTGGTAATTCATCAGTAAAAGGAAATTGACTCATAGCTCCAGAGAACTCTTGAGCATTCATGGCAATTCCTGACATTGGATATTTTCCCTCACGTATACATGAACAAGTAGCCCCAGTGTCTACTAAAAACGAAAAAGATTTGCCTCCTATCGTCAGCTTAACCCTTAGTTCCTCTTGGGGGTCTGGTGCCACTGATAGTACTGAACACATCAAGTCATCCTGTGACTATTGTGGAGACATGCATACACCTGTGCCCGTGAAAAGAATTCCTCCCACCAGAGTGAAACCCCCTGTTCTAAGTGTCAATACCTGTCCCGTGTTTGCATTTTGCTGTATCGGCATAGGGGCATGCTGCAACTGCCCTTGCAGTGGATTCATCTGTGGTTGCTGTAATTGCTGTGGTTGCTGTGCCTGTTGTATTTGCAGAATCTGTGGCAGATACATCGTGTGATCTTGGGTCAACCCTTCCCTAACATGTGAGCTATATACTGGAGGATAAGCTGTCCCCCTTCGTGAAAATTTACCATTCTGTACATACCCTTGGCTTCCTCATAAGCACGCAATGTGCCCTGTCATCCCACAGTCCAGCATACAGGAGGAGCCCTTCTAACTAGTCCCCCTTAGTTCAGCACTTCTTGCACATTCTGATTCTCTTTCTGTGTGTTCTGAAACCCACCTTGGCTGTTTTGGATTCCATCCCTTCCTCTATAACCCATGTTATTACCTCATATTACAAACCTGTTTCCTCCTTGGTCCATCAGGCGTTGATTATTTTCCTGCGATGTACCTGTTGCTTGCTGTACTCCCAGCCCTTCTCCACTTGTCAATACCGCCCCTTCAACAGGATATTTTGACAATTTCTTCTGAACTAGTTTAGCTTCCTCGAGCTTCCTAACCTCTTCTCTCTTCTTGTTTTTCTCTGGCAACAGCCAACAGTGATGCACTTTTGACAACTGTATTTCTGTCCATGGTTTTGCTTCCATTCCCACTTGCTTTTTCATTTGCCTCTGCACTTGCTCTGGCACCCCTTGACATAGAATGTGGTAAAAAAAGTCACCGTTTTTTCCCACAGGTCACTTGTTTCAAGAGTCCAGTGCTCTTGAATGTCCTGAATGTAAGCAAGAGGATCTTCGTCTTCTTTCATTTTACGTGTCATGATTGCACCCATGTCTGATGTGTCAGGATATTGCACCCTGAGATCCCTCCAGACATCTGCTCTGCAATTATTAAACAGCACTCCATCATGCGCTGTGTACTGTGCTATCACACTATAAAAAACAACAAATATGAGCATGCTCCAACAATCGCTGCTCAAAACACTAACCTCTCCAATGTTCTCTCAGTATACCTCTGAATCAGCACTGATTGCTTCCCTAGATAAACAATATAACTGTTTAACCTCGTCTCAATTCTCATATAGTTGTTTGTGTCTCTCCGTGGCACCTTAATGTCAACACATATACCGAAACAGACAGACAAGTCTACTCTTTACATAAACCTTTGTGATCACTCTTAATCGTTGCCCCAAATAATACCCTGATCACAGAGTTTAGATGGTCATCTTATGCGGAGCTGTCCTGCACGTAGCCTAAATTACTCTGACTGGAGTCTAAGACAATCTCTTCTAAAACCCCTTGTGTTAGGACTCTTCAGGCCTTCTCTTCTATCTCTCTCTTCATATACTAAAAAAATCTAACGTTACCCTTGTTACTTTTTCTGTTACTTTTCCCCATTACTTTTGTTACTTTCTAAACTATCACATCCCATCCCCTCGGTTTGCCATTCCCCTTTGTGTACTCACCATTCGCTTGTTCGGCTCAAAGTCTTCGTATCATCTCGCCTTCCGTCTGCAAAGCGTCTGTGGAAACAAGGTAGGGCAAGTTTTCTAATCGTCCGCTCTAAACAGGAAAACCTGCAAGCTTCTGGCTGGATGGCGAAGGACGTACGATTGTCCGAAGCTCTGGAGTCTACAGGTCGATGGGTCTTCCATGCAACCATCCGACAATGCTACCATGTGAACCCATGGATGGGCGTTTTAAATCAGTAACATGTCATACAAGGATGGGGATGCTATCACAAACCCAACACAGGAACTCACAATTGCCTTTTGCTGCAGATGCGGATGATGAAGGTCCAGCAGTATTTGGGTGCATCCCCTAAGGTGTCCAGAGACCATAAACTGGGCTCAGTGCACCTCGGGGCAGCACCCTTGGGAAACCCGTGAGGGGAAGAAAACCCAATCAGATGTAATCCAGGGAAGTTGTGAGTTCCAGTCAAATATACCGATGGGTACTGCAATAGATTGTAGGTGAGTTCCGTCGGAAGTGGTTGAAGAGGAATGGTTCAAGGCAGTGGAGTTCAATAGGCGTAATTCCACAAGTTCCGATGGATTGCAGGAAAGTGGAAATAAGGCAGAAATTGCGCAGAGCGGAAACCGGCTCCGGGCGGACACCGGCAGGAGTACTGTGGCTGGGCTAACACACCAGACCGTAAGGAGAGCAGGAAGTAGAGAAAACAAGGATGCTCCGAGGTAAGAAGAAACAAGAGGCAGGAAAGAAAAGATGAAAGGTAAGTAAAATGTAAGGTTCAGAATGAAAGGCAAGGGACTCGACAGACGAGACTGCCGTAGTCAAGTAGAAAGTAAACGAAAGCAAGAAAGGATTCGGAGCAGAGGCGAAGAAAGAAAGGAAAACTCTGAAAAATGAAAGTCGCAGAGAAGCGCGAAGAGAAAAAAAAAGGCAAAGGGACAGAAGACAGAGTAGTCGGGAAGTATGCCCTAACAAAGTAGCAGGACCGCGATGCAAAGCAGAGGCTAGACACCGTGAAGAGAACCGAAGCGACGCACCTACCCGATCATAGAGATGATAGATATAGAACGGGTAGATGCGGTCGCCATGTTGGAAAAGAACTAGAGCTACAAGTGGCTTGTTGATACGACGCCGAGAAGGCGCCATCTTGAATTCCACTGTTGATATCGTCCTGTTCCTCCACAATTGCCGTGATGGAATCCTTGCAGATGCAAAATAACTCTTACACCAAATAATGAGACAGACTCAGGAAGTTGGCAAAATGTGTCATCGAACAGTTTTATTTTCAATTGTCTAAAACAGGGAGTTACAACAGACATCAACAGAGGTTCAATCGTGCTCTAAATTATCTTGCATAATAAACACACTTTAGTACAAAAAATTAATCATAAGTGACATCATACTACGTGGAAAACTAAGAAAACCTACGGAGATTGTGATAGGCTCAAGGCGAACATCTAAGTATACTTTCTTTAAGGGACCAGGTTGTGATTGGGTCTCTACAGTCAGGTGGACAATGTATGCCCACCCCTAGTCATCCTCATCAGTTATTAAATACATGGTACACCATTTGCTATCAAACTATAAGGCCCTTCGTTATGTGGCCTTAATCAATTGGTTGGCATGCTTTTACCCTTCTGAAACATTCGATTCACTTGCAGCACGTAAGGTGGTACCGCAGGTGCTGGTGGGTGGACTTGACGGTGTCTCCCCCCCCAATTAGCCCAACATCTCTCATCGCTCATGCCTTCTGTCATTCAGATTGTCTTTGAACTTTGCCTTGCAAAGTATCACTGCTCCTGAGAATAAAAGGGAGTATGGGCACATCCTTATTGTAACTGAGGTCTGTAGATCCACTCCTATTTTCATCCTTGGCTCACATGACAGGAGACCATATTTCAGCCTGTTTTGCACCATTTAATTGTCTTGAATTAATAAACTTGGCACTCATGGTGTTCTTTCTTGCACCTTAACAAGGGCTAATTCAGTTTCTCATGTTCACTTGTTATTCAAGGATAGATAACCAGTTCTGGGCTGCTTCATCCTTTGACACCAGGCCAGACAGCTATTCCAGACCTTTCCTCGATCTTCAGCTGGGTGGTCAGTCATAATCTCGAAAATAAAATGTCGAAAGACAAAAATGTTGAAAAAAAATGTCGAAAAAAAAAATGTCGAATAATTTTTTTTTTCTACATTTTTTTTTGGCTCTAGTATATATATAAAAAATAGGTAAAAACAAAAAAAACACAAAAAAGGGGGTTTTGGGGGAACCCCCCCTTTTCAAACAAAAAACGTCATTAAAAAAATTCGACATTTTTTTTTTCCAGATCTTTTTTTCGACATTTTGACTTTCGAGATTTTGCCATTCGAGATTATCATTATGAACCCTTCAGCTGATTTTCTTACTGCAACACAGCCCTCCGATCCTTCTTTCTTCACGTGTCTGAGCTTACTAAATATGAGACATCGATGTCCAGAATTCTATATTATGGTGGCACCGCCTGCAGTCTTCTCAGTACGTATAGCAAGCCTTTATGATCACTTAGGTTACTTGCGTTACAGCATCTGTACAGTTATAAAACGGCTTGCATTTTATGCAGTGCTCTTCACACGTGCAATCTCCATTCCGAATATGAAAGTTTAGTCGATTCTTTACTTCGTTATTAGATTCTATACGGTCTATGCATCTTTTTCTTTAACCATCCTTCTCAGTGTGTCACTCTCATTTCTTGTGTTGTCACCAGCCTCTTTTCCTCTCATCATCATATTCTTTCGGGGACCTTCTCCAAGAGATTGTCATTTCTGCGAGGGTAGATCATATAGGGTTTTCTTAATGGATACCTTATCTCAAAAACTCTCTGTGGAATAGGCACCATAACTGGCGTTGCACATGTCGCGAATTTCGGTTTCCAGCATATAGGTCAGATGGGGGTGGGACTTCCTGTAGAGGCATTCAGCTGCTTAACTACACTTTTATCTTCCGCACAATCGTACCTGTGTCTGCACTGCTCTTACAGGATGGCTTGGTATTTTATCACTTGAGGGGTCAACTCAACCCTTATGTAAGGCTGCAGGACTTAAGGTCAACTTAAGGTCCACACACTGGACAAGGCTTATGTTTAAGCTGAAAATAGAATATGTTGGAGACTTGTGTTGTTTAATGGGGATGGACAAATTCGGTTTATAGTGATTGCCTCGACAGCCAAACCATCGACAACCATACCCTAGACAAAAAAGCATCAACAAAAAACCATAAAATCCATTTTTTTTTAATGGGGGAGTTCTTCCCAACCCCCTTTTTTAACATTTAAAACCCATTTTTGCCAAACTAAAGCCTTCGCCATTGAAAAAATTGCATTCAATGTTTTTTTCGATGCATTTTTTTCAAGGGTATGGTTGTCGATGGTTTGGCTGTCGAGGCAATGACTGGATACCATAAACTCACACCCTTAACTGAGCAGTATTACTTTCAAAGGTCTTCTCACTCATGCAGATCATTTTTGTCAGTTAACAGATCCTTTGAAAATAAAATTTCCAGTAATTTTGACACTGGAAATATTGCAAATGTTTTATTTGCGAATGGGGTCTCATTTCAATTTGTGGAATTCACCTGTGATTTAAAATGTGGCCCTTGATTTCTCTTACTTAAATGCAATAGTTATGAGAAATGTGTTTCCTTATTTCAGTACCATTCACCTCATTTTGTACCTACTTTCCCCCTGTTCCCTTTCATTTTTCTAATGATTTGTGCCTGAAACCCATTTGTCTGCATTATTTGCTGACATTTGTTTTGTCCTCCTGCCTTACTACTGATTAGTTTAGAAGGTGTGCTCCCAAAATGTACCAATGCAGATTTTGTCAAATGGGGGTTGGAGTTACTGTACCAAAAAGGGGGGCATTCAGAAATGCTTCAGAGGTTATCAGTGTTCAGATGGAAAGGTTGTGGGGCGACCTGATGACTGATGTGGAAGTGGAAAGGCAAAGGCCAGACTGCTCACCAATGGTCTCTACTGATCACCTGACCCTTTTATATGAGATTCTTGCCATCAATAGATGCTTGTTTGTAGTATCACTTTACTGTCTCTTTGCTCCCAAAGGAGCAGAACAGCATGTGCAACTTTGTTTTTGCATGCCACTGCATTCACTTGGTCATACAACCCACCCTGCTTCAGCAGAGAGTACCTCTGTGACCATTCTCTGCTAAAACACCTGCTTGCCTTAAGGTAAGTCAAAAATCTTTTCTCGCTGGAAAGGTAAAGATGTGCACTAGGCTGCACTGTCATTGTAACATCAGCTCTTCATTGCCAGGCCCTAAGAGCCCACTTTTGATAGGTATGCATGCTCAACCGACAATCCAGACATCTCAGGTCACGCCATTGGTTTGCTGGTTATTGTTGCCTAGACATGGGCCTCATTACGAGTTGGGCACTGCAGGAAAAATTCAGCACTATTACCATATACCGTCACATTGCCGCACCGCCCAACTACATGTTGGGCGGAATGTTGTAGGATTCACCTACAGCTATGAGCTCGAGGTAGATCCGCCAGCTTTCCACCAAATATTGCTGGAATTACTGTGGCAGAATTACCGGCACAGTAATTCCAGTAAAAATGCCACATGGGGTCCGATTCCGCCAGACCAAGAGGCAGTAACTTAAATACAATTTGCAGGTATCCTGGCAGATTTACTGCCAGGATACCAGCAAAGTTATAATGAGCCCCAAACAAAATTAGATATGCGTGGCATGCCTCCTCATGGAAAAATTGCAATGCTGCCCATTTTAATGCAACAGCTCTTATATTGTCTTATTATGCTTTTGTGCTTTCTCTGCTTCTTAATAATAAAAATGTCAGTACACCCAAACCCAATAGCCTTCTGAGAACAACAAACATAGGTATCCAGCTTCCCAAACCTGCCTAACAACGCATGTATTTACCACATGTTCCTCTGAGCCTCACTCCAGTAGTTCATTCATTTGCCTGGAATTGCCTTGTCCTTTTTCCCTTTGGCTAGCAACAAATTCAACTACTCTTCATTTTCTTATCCTCCTGTCCTCATTCATATTATAAAGTAATTTAACACAGGCATCCCTTGATCCCATAATCTCTGTTGCTAGGAACTAATTATCCCAGCTTACTCCTAATTATAAATGTTTTGGGTTACTGGCGGTTGCAAAACAATGGGCACCACATAATGATCTCATTCAACATATTTGGAGAATTATTAGGAATCTTGGTAAAGGATCTTGCTTGCAAATTCATCCCTGGCGATATTGGATATCTTACAGCATACATTTTTTCATTTTATTTATTTACTGTATTTGTTTACACAGGCATTACTGTTCAGCCTTTATGGTAGGATGGTTGGACCCGGGTTGTCTGTGAGCGCAGGCAGAGGTTGGGGTGCTGTGAAAATCTTCTTTTCTCAAGGCATGGGCTCAAGAGCTGGAGACAATTATCCACAAAAAAGGGGGGGCGTATAAGGGTCTCTTAGATTTCAAGTGCACAGCAAGTAGTATTAAGTATGGCCAAAGCTAATAGTTTTGGCTTTTTATAGGCACAACATTTGTAAAAATCCAAACACTGTACAATTGTTTTGTAGGGTAACACATGTAAATAAAATCCAATATATGCCAGTGTTGTCACTGTAAAACACATTGGTGTTGTACCCTGATCATATGTCAGCATTTCCTATGTAAAACATGTTCATGATGCTGCACCCACAATATATTAGCATTGCTGCTGTAAAACACTTCCATGATACTGTGCCCACAATATCTGACAACATTACCACTGTAAACCACATTCATGATGGTACAATGACAATATATGCCATCTTTCTCACTGTAAAACATTTTCATGATGATTGTTCTCACAATATTTTGTAATTGCATTTGTAGTTACTGAACATGGGGTGTCGTTTTGAACAGAAAGGACTTACCTAGGAAATGATACAGGTGACAGTAGCAGTCCCTGAGTAGGGTGCCTTTACAAAAGTTGGAGGATATCTGTGTGAGAATAGTCAGTTAATGAGGGGGACTATACAATTCGGACACAAACCAGTTACAGACACAATTGAACATACATAGTCAACAGGGACATTATGGGCCTACTGCTCCATTGATTGGTAATTTATCAATGTACATATTATTTAAAGAGATGGATGGGAGAAACAACTTCGAAGACCGATGACTGAAGCTTAAGTCTGGTCTACAACATCCTAAAATGGAAATTAATGGTTAAGTTCAACTTCAATCCACCAAGAGGAATGAGTGCAATGTATTAGCTCATCACCACAATAGTTTGATAACTGGGTGATGGGTCAAGGGCAAGGGGAGGTGCACCCTCACACCCTTCTCAATCTGCCCAGGTTATTCTTCTTGGCAATTCTTCACACATTTAGTCACCAAACGTGAAAATGGTTGAACAGAGACCATTTCAACCAGCACACAGTGTAATTATCAATATTATTAATGTTGAACTTATCTAGTATTCTCTGCTCAGATGATTGGCTTTGTAGTCCAATGGACTATTTTATTATGTAATGTCAGCGATGGGCATCTTGATTTGCAAATCCTCTCCTTAGAAATTAAAAACCAGAGCCAGGGCAGTTAAGCACGCTACATATGTGACATAAAATACCATAGCCTTTTAACTACCCAATGGCTCTGCCTTATGCCCCAATGTCAAGCTCACCTCTGCTAGTTTTGGAAAATTCAGCTGTGTTTTAAGGTTGTATGATGACAACACGCAGTTTATGTGATTTGAGACAAAAGCCTGAGTTTGAACCCAGAGCATGGTAGGGACATCATTTCACCAAAAATCCAGGAGTAGCGGAATTGACATCACACAACCTTTGACTTCTGATGGCATCACAGGAAGTGATGTCATTTGACCCCAACCCCAAGTGACATCATGGTAAGCGATGAAACACAAACTTTTACTCCTTGACAAAACAGGAAGTGGCATCACATAGCATTGTTCCTAAGTACACTGCAAAAAATATGGTTACGATATCAATAAACATCAATATCAATATCAGTAAACGAGAATCTCATCTCAATTCATGGTTCATCCAGCACCTCAAAGAACTATGAATCCAAAAACGTAAACCCCAAGCTATCTGGAGGCATACACCTTCGGTGGAGAATAAAACCCTCCTTGACAACCTTGCTAAAAAATATAAGAAGGAAATAATCCAAACTGAAAAAGACACATTTAATGATAGAATTAGCAAAGCTAACTCTAATTCGAAAGAACTCTTCTCCATCCTCTGGGAAATGGAAAACCCTATTGCCCCTACAGACAACGTCCCCAAGGACAAACAATGGTGCACTAGCATCCAAAATGCCTTAGCTAACAAAATTGCATCCTTACAAACCAAAATCTCAAAGAAGAAAACAGCCCTGAGCCCTACAAGAACCCATACCAACCACTTGACCGACACACCCAGAACAGCCACCCAAAGTAACTGCAAACCTTTCAGATTTACTAACATATCCATTCCGGAAACTGAAATGGTGATCTCATCTCTGAAGCCTTCTAACTGCCAAGGTGACAATTGCCCAGCACAAGTCATTAAGGAAGCAGCTAGAGATTTAGCACCTTTCATCTCGAAACCAATTAATGCTTCCTTTAGATCCAGCACTGTACCCACTAACCTTAAAGAATCATGGGTACTGCCTCTCCTTAAAAAACAGACTCTTGACCCAGCTATCCCTACCAATTACAGGCCTATCACCAGAGTCCCATTTCTCCTTAAAATCATCGATAGACTAGCCTACCTCCAGATCCAAAACTATCTGGAGACAAACCAACTACTAGGATCACGCCAATCTGGATTCAGACCCCTACATGGCACTGAAACGGCCCTTATCGATCTTAAGTCACAAATTGACGAGTTGAAGGCTAAAGGTAAAAGAGCTATGCTCCTCCTCCTTGACTTATCGGCGGCCTTTGACCTGGTGGACCATGCAGTGTTATGCAACCACCTAGCGTCTGCCGCCCATTTCTCAAGTGAAGCTATAGCCTGGGTACAATCCTTCCTAGCCAACCGTACGATGAGAGTGTTCTCCCCCTTAGCCTCAGCGGACACAATACAAATCACGCGTGGCGTCCCACAAGGTTCATGTGTCTCCCCTACTATGTACAATATCTTCACTAAGCCACTCGTCGACAAATTGGACAGACTGGGGGTAACTTATACTAATTACGCAGACGACACGCAGATCCTCATACCACTATCTGGCAACTTTGTCGAAGACACAGCTCTAGTAAACAAGATTTACCTCCTCATTCAGACATGGATGGCCTCCCACGGCCTTTGCCTGAATCATGACAAAACAGAGATACTGATCCTGGGTTCCGACTCTAACCTTAAAAAACGTAGCCCTAATTATCTTGCATTCAACATAGATGGCAATATAATTAAAGTGGCAACTGAGGTAAAAACACTAGGTTTGTACCTCGACTCCACATTATCTCTTAAAAAACAAGTTAATTCCCTAGCTTCCTCCACAGTTTACACCTGCAAATTAATAACGGCCTGCAGACCCTACCTTTCCAAAACTAAATGCATTACACGAGCCAATGCCTTAGTAATGTCTAAATTGGACTACTGTAATGACCTCTATGCAGGCGCCAGCAAAACTGGCATAAATAAAATGCAAATACTGCAGAACAATGCTCTTAGAGCAGCTCTGGACATACCCCGCAGAGCACACATTTCCAACATCAGGAAAGACCATCACTGGTTAAAAATTAGCAACAGAGTCCTCCTAAAGACGCTATCCCTCACCTATGAAGGTCTGAACAATACCGCGCCCCCCTATATCTCGGCCAGACTGACTAGAAAATCCTCTACTCACCACACCAGAGCCTCTAACCACCTCCTACTTGAAATACCTAGATTTAAACTATCCAAAGCGGGTGGAGAAAGCTTCCCTGTTAGAGCTGCCCGTGCCTGGAATGCACTCCCCACCGCACTGAGAGCCAACCTACCCTACACTAGATTTAGATGTAATGTGAAAAGTTGGCTCTGGACTAAAGATGACCTACAATCGGCGCCTCTGCGCTAGGCCCGCATCGATTATCACATTTAACTACCATGACACCTCTGAAACATGACAACAGATTATCTCATGTAAGGGACCTGTACTTTGTATCTTGTACTCACAGCTTTTACATTCTGTATACCTGTATCGCAAATACATCAATAATACATGCACTGCATTTTCTGTATGTATCCTATGTATGTAACCTAAGCTTAAGTATTCTTGTGACTGCTGCGCCCGGCTACCCCTGGGTTTGGAGCACATTATCAAATAATAAACTAAACTAAACTAATAATGGGATATACATTTCATTCAAGAATGGACCACCACATGTATCGTTAAGTGTCTATAGGCCCATATTACCAAATTACTGTGAATGCAAGCAAACGTCCATGGCCAAATGATAATGATGTGTTATTGTACAGCACTTACGCTTAAGCGCTTTTATAGAACACATATACATACAATATCACCCAACCTGTGTTTGTACTCATTTATCGACCTCAGAAGGATGAAAGGCTGAGTTGGCCTTGCCGGGATTCAAACCTGCAGATCACACACACACACATCACAGCAGCGAGCACACAACACACTGAGCTATCTTACTGGCTTTAGTAAAATTAGCAATTACACGCCGGAATGTTCTCAAAGTCAGAAAGCAAATTACATTCTGTAGTGGATACCATTAAACTGGTGACTAAGATTTAAAAGCACGCCAGTTCATTTGCAGATCTGGTGCAAAGTTGGCGGCATGCCAAAACTGCGTGGATCTACTTTTCAGGCTTCATAGGTTGGCAAAATGGGAAAAGCAGCACACTCACACGACATCCCATACTCTGGCCACTGGTTACCTCATACATGCAAACAACTATCCTGAACAGCATGCCAGGTAGATGGGAAAGAAAGACACATTACAACAAAGCATTAATTGTAGCACAATGAAATCTATGGCCACTTGATGTGCTATTGTCAAATATTTCTACATTGTACCCAAGATTTTAGGCACAAGGATTTTGTCAAGTGACCGATGACACTGAGTTGGAATGTCTTGCTATGATTGTAACAGAGACAACGCAAGCAAAGATATGCTCTAACTGAAACTTGAGAAAACCAAAATACATAGGCCCTCATTACGACCCTGGCGGAAATCGAAAAACGATGGCGGAAATGCAATACCGCCATCGAATAGCGCTCGGTGCGACTATGACCCGTCACCGCAAAGTACGAAGCCATTAGCGACACCGTAGTGAACGCCAACGCTAACTGCACCAAGCACGCGCGCGCGCGCCATGCCAAACCGCAAACACCACCATGGTGCAACGGTACGCCAATTCCGACCCTAGCGGACATGTACCTAACGCCATCAGGCATGGCGGAATGTACCATTCCGCCATGGCGAGAAGTACGGCATCGCGAATCAACCGTAAACGGCCCCACTGAGTGCCTGTACACCGCTCCCTGCCCACAAAGTACAACTCCCCGTAGGTGCAATGAAGCCACAATGCAACCATTGAAATGTACAAGTCACCCATGCATGCCAACGAACAAAAGAAACACAACAGGGGCCAATGGGAGCTGCAGGGCACAGATGGCACGAATACAGAAGCCATCCCAATGGACATGACCACAGTCCCCCACCAAGAAACGCACGCAAACACAGGCACCTGTGACCAGCAATATTCCGAGAATCACATCATTCCACCAGTCCACCTGGCTGACCGGCATCTGTTACACAAAACCCAATCCCCCGCCCCTGAGCATGACAACATTCAAACTGTCATATTGGCAGCCCCCATCCCTGACCTCACTGGGCTTCGTAGGCAAACGCGCACAGCACAGTACCACGCAACTAAACCCCGAAGCTGGAACCCAATGCAGATCCCCTCACAATACATCGCCCCCCAAATAGGCATATGCCACATCACTTGCAAAGAAAAACGCTACACGGGCCAAATCAGAATAGATATTTATGCACATCAAAATCACCAAGCACATACAGCCATCAGGCCATGAAATCCAAAACACCAATCACCATTGTGGGCTGCTTCCGCAAGAAATGACCAGCCACTACCTGTGTGTCGCCCTGTTCCCCCATGGTACACAGAGCCACATTCACGTCCGAAAAGGCAACATGGAAGCGCACAGAACCGCAGGGCCGTCCCAATGGGGAGGCACTAGTCCAGCTGAAAGGCCGAAATGTTGCTCCGAGCCACCAGTACTGCGTAAGGGCATGTGGCCCATTGGCGATCGTCCCATAAGATCGTAATGCTGCTCCACTGATTAACACGAAGCAGCAGGTGTCGGGAGTAAAATCCATCTGCAGGAGTGGCATACAGATGGCAGTGGCAAAAGGGGAGGAGATACCTGTCAACCAAAAGAAAAGAAAAAGAACAGAATGGCCATCAGAACTACATACCAACAACTCACTTCAATGATCACACGAAATCCACAGCCATATGCATGCTAGCCCACTCCAAAGGAACATCACCACCCCAAAACCACTTGCGACTCATAACCATCTATATCGAGGTGCAAACACCATCGCAAACGAGTGTCTGAGGGCGCCTCGAGACAGGGAGGGCTCAACAAGGCCAGATGGACGATGGTCCCACTATGGCAGCCCTGCATCACATAGCGTAGGGGAGGCGGATAGATCCCAAGAAGCCCTGTACATGGCAAACTCTGTATCAAATCACCTGCCCATGCATCCATCCATCATTCCCTCATCCCGGGATCAAAATGCCTGAATAATTACTCACATGACATTAGAAACATCCATTGAGTCTGTGCGTTATGCAGCCTGCTAAATCCACAGTGCCCCAGCCCGTAATTCCAGTGTTGTGAAGTAACATGTATTTTGGAACGGACGGCCTCATCGCCCACGTAGCTATTGCGCATCCCAAACTATTCATATCAATCATTGCTCCCTCGCCATGGGCCCTGTCTCAAGGACATAGAACAATAGAACGTTACATTTGCAGTCAGACCTGTGGGCATCTCCTCGCCGCTAGCTGGAAACCGAAAGCGCCGCCCTTCGAATTCCTCATTTGCAACATCACGTCGAAAAGGCATCTGTGGCCGTTTGAAATCACTAATTATCCCATCGAGTGCGGCTGTGTGTGAAAATGGCAACTGCCTTCACCCACGAATGGGACGCCCCGCCCGTCGTTGCAACTCGGTACAGTGATGCATGAGGGCCCACCGTTACTCGAGTACTACGTCCCACTGACCCCTCACAAGTCTGTTCGCGACTGCACAGTTAGTATGTGAAACAATGGGACCACAGCAGAATGAACATATCAACCAATCTTACACGGCCATCGGGTACTAATACATGATTGCAATAGCAAGATACAATTCCCCGAATTGCAGCGTTGTGCGCGGGACGTGCTCGGCCAAAGGGGAGAGCAGTTTGCACAGGTGGAATCAATCACCACAGGTGGAGGCCATACAGCCTGAAAACACATAAATTGCACAGCCAGTCTCCTCCCACAACCACACCGAAATGCTACCGGCAGGACTCGCGATGTTGGCCCTGGGGGACCTGATAGCACTGCAAGTGCTCCGACTCCAAGAAGTAGACGAACACCAACTACAACCAGCCGCACGGAGGAGACGCAGGAGGAGGAGGAGGCCAAGGCAGGGCCAGCAAGGCCCACCAGCACAGCCACTACCACCACGCAGGCAGCCCGCAATTCAACGCCTCCGAGCACATCCGTTCAACCTCACTGATGAGCAGATCCACACCCTCTACCGTCTGGACCGGGACACCATAGCCGCCATTGTGGACATGACACAGGCTGACCTTGTCAGCATGATAGATAGCCCAACCGCCATCCCACCCCTACTGAAGGTGGTGTCTGTACTCCACTTCCTGGCCACAGGCACCTACCAGCACACAGTCGGACAGTTGCATGGCATTTCTCAGCCACTGTTCTCACGGACACTATTGCAAGTGCTCGATGCCCTCCTGCAGCACGCAGACGACTACATCTCTCTACCACGCTCGGAGCAGGAAATTACCAACACAAAAGTGGGATTCCATGCACTTGCCGGCATACCGGGTTGCATTGGTGCCATCGACTGCACCCATGTTGAATTGGTCGTCCCACATGCCATGGAGGCCCAGTACCGCAACCGAAAACAATTTCATTCCCTGAATGTACAGATGGTGTGTGACTCCAACAGGATCATTACACATTGTTGTGCCCGATTCCCTGGATCAACCCATGATTCGATGGTCTTGAGGAACTCTACAATACCACGCTACATGGAACGACACGCAGGGAACAGATCCTGGCTACTCGGTGAGTCTCATTACATGCATGATGATGTGGGGTATGTGAATTGTCAATGACCTGCCAGGAAGGGGGGGGGGGGGTGTGCGTACGTATCAATGGCATTCCACATCATACGTTTCTCGTCCACATACAGGTGATGCTGGATATCCACTGAAGAGATGGCTCCTCACACCAGTCCGGAACCCACGGGACCAGCATGAGGAGGACTACAACCATGCCCACTCACGTACCCGTGTAGTCATAGAACAGGCATTCGGCCTACTGAAGACTCGTTTCCGCTGCCTCAGCAGGTCTGGCGGGGCACTCCTGTACCGCCATGAGAAGGTTGCAAAGATGGTCATGGCATGTGTCATGCTCCACAACATGTGCGTACGTAGAAATGTGCCCATGCCCCCTGACGCAGAACTGCTAGCACCTGATGATGGTCATGATGAGGGTGGGGATGTGGCAGCACCTCATGGAGTCTGCGAGGCACCGGAGGGCCGTGACATTCGTCAGCATCTCATTGATGTATGCTTCTAGCACTCACGCCTGGTGGCTGATGCATGGACACGGGACTCGTGGCACTGCGTGTGTCTGGGACATGCACAATATGGACTGTACGCCTATGATGGCCTAGTACACAAAGATCAATGTCCACACTTCTCATTGGTTGATCGTGCACTTTTTATGGCATATGTGATATCATGTTGAACACCCTATCGACCCGCCACCCAAGTGAGCCCAACACACCCCCTCCACCCTCCTACCTCCCACCCGAACACCAGTGTCCAAAGATGCTCATTGTCAGTGGGCTGTCGCTATTGCATGCCCCCTCTGCGGGTGTCAGGGGCACCCCTGCCTGTGGAGCGCAGGTTCCTTCCAGATCTACGTTGGGGGCTGCCCTGGACGGAACTTGCAACGGATGATGTGTCTGCCTGCTCACGTCCATGCATGTCCCTAAGGGTTTGCGAGAGCTCAGTGAGCACACGGCGCACTGCGGCAAGTTCGGCACATACGTCTTTGGACGTCGCATGCAGTTCCCCCCTCAGGCTATCGGTGCTACTCTCCATTTGGACTCTCAGGCTCTCGGTGCTACTCTCAATTTGTGCCCTTAGCGTCTCTGTACCTCTCTCCATTTCTGCCCTAAGTGTCTCTGTTGATGTTTCTATGTCTGCCTTGGTGCCCCCACATTCATCGGCATGGCCCTTGAGGAGTGTGGCCATTTGCTGCTGTTGGACGATTAACTTGTCGAGGGACTGTTGCCTCTGCTGGGCCATGGCCATTTGCGGTGGTGTCACAGAGGGGCTGTTGTCCTCATGTTGCCTTGCCACAGGGCTTGTGGGGGATGGCCAGTCGTCGTCTTGTGGCTGCACCTGCGTGGTATCCTCATGTTGTACGGGAGGGGACAGACAGGGGGATTGGGACAGGTCATGGATGGATCTGACCTCGACATCCCCGTCTTCTGTGTCCGAGCATGCTGCCATCAATGGGGTGTCACCTATGGTGCTGCTGCCACCAGAGGCAGTGCCTTCTGTGGCATCCATTGGGGGGACCTGTGGTGGTGGTGTTGTGGCCATGCTGGCTGCTGGGGTGCCTGTTGATGTTCCCTCCTCTGTGCTGCCACCTGATTTGTGCTGCTGCCGTGTCTTGATGCGTGCAGCTGAGGTGGAGGGTCTCTGGCCGTTGGTCTTGGCCCTCTTTGCAGGTGTGCTGGTAGGGGTGTCCTGTAGCTCGTCGTTTGGATCGGACCCTGTGGTGGAGTAATGGAGGGAGAGGGTTATTGATGGGTCAGTGGGAATTGGAATGGCATTGTATCACATGCATTGGGGTGGTACCTGAGGGTGATTTGGGTCGGGGTCTTGGAGGTGCTTTGATTTGTGTGTGGAGTGAGGGTGCAGTTGTTTGGCAGCCTGCAGTTAGGGTGTGCCTGCTGCACGTGTAGTGCGTGTATTAGGGGTTTTTAATTATTTATGTATTTATTGTGGGTTTTGAGGTGCGCTTTCAGGCCGATGTGTGTGGACGTTCTCCTGGACATGTGTTCCTGTTGCACTATGTGGACGCATGGTACTTCACATGGTTGGACTTTGTGGATTTGGCATTGTTTTATCTGGCCCTCCTACCTGAATCTTCGGATGTCTGCACTCCTTTCTCCATCCCTCCGACTCCCTCTATGCTCTCCATTCCGATGGTGGAGGCACAGATTTCTTCCCAGGGGGTCAACTTGATGGGTGATTCAGGACCTCCCCCGGTGGCTGTGGCAATGTTGCGGTTGGCAGAGAGTATGCTGCGGACGCGTATCCGCAGGTCGTCCCATCGCTTGCGGCATTGCTGTGGGGTGCGGGGTGCGGTCCCCACCGCACTTACCCGCTGTGCCACCAGAGCCCATATGGCCTTCTTGTTTGCAAGTGCCGTCCTGGTCATTTGCGTGGAGAAGACGACGGCTGCATTCTCCTGGAGGGTCTCTGTTAGCACGGTGAGTTCCTCACGGGAGAAGTGGACCTGCCGCTTGCGGTCGCACGCTTTCTTCGCTACTTTTCCCATTTTTCGTGGTTTCGCTAGGGTGGTTGACGGGTTGGGGTGTGTTTCAGGGTAGTGATTTTAGTGGTTGTGTGGTTTTGGTGTTTTTATAGGTGTACGCCGGGATGTTTCCCGTTCCGGGCCCATGTTTTAACTTCCGTTTCCGTATATTTCCGGGCACCGTACTTTCCGGTAGGCGCACACTGCGGTGACCGCTAAGTGGGGTGGCGGTATTGCACCTAGGGCGCCGTACGGCGGCGGTGTGGGCCGTTTTGGGGTCATTTCCGCCATCGCGGACTTTGCACTTCCGCCGTGGCGTGGTGCTCGTGCCCGATGGGTCGGAATGGGCCGCACTTTGCTCCTTCGTACAATGGCGGAAACGCTATTTACGCTGTGGCGCTCCGGTCAGTCGCTTTCCGCAAGGGTCGTAATGAGGGCCATAGTCCAGAATGAACGCTTATTCTACCCGAAATGCTTTTTGGAAGTTTTTGTCTGCATTGTGAATTTGAGGTGTTTAAGGACAGACTAAATCAGTGACTCACCCCCTGAAGTGTGTCTGAAATAAACCTTTAATGAGTCTAGCAATTAATGTATAGAATTCCAGAAAAACAAATTATTTGTTAGTCCTATTCTTTCTTATTTACTGTCACTGCTCAAAGTGTTACACTTGTGGAAACCCCTGTTTCTTTAAGAGGCTTGAACAAGAAAGCCACTCACTCCAGAAACAAAGAGCCACATTGCGCTGGCCACAGCCGAGGGGCTTCCATTTTAAAAAAAGAAAAATAATGTAAGGGGTAGCAGGGGAGAACACAGAGACCACAGGGGTAGCAAGGGAGACCTCAGGTGTTGCAGTTGCGACCCCTGGCAACCCCCAAATGATGACCCTGGAGCATGGGGTGAATGAGTTGATTGCTAGGCGCAATGAACCTGGCACGGGACCTTGAACTTAACCCTTTCATGCACGGTTTTCCAGGGAAGCAATGAAAGTAGTGGTATCTATGGAGTACAACACGGAGAGCCAGAGGCCAATAGTGCTGCAGCATTCTGTCTAATCTTCAGATGATGGATCAGATAGTTGGTAAGGCCCAGATCAAGAGATTTACCATAGACCAGGCAGGCCTAACCAAGGGGAGAGACCGTCACAGGTTTAAGCTCAGCCATGAGCAGCAGAAGCACATTTCTATTGATTTATGGTAATTGTTCTGGATGGTGGTATTCATTTCATGTCTTTAATTTCAAAAAAGAGATACAGTCTTTGCAAAACTGGGAGCTCACTTAAGGATCATTCTTAGATGCTTCTTGTTGTGTGATTTCTTAAGGCAATCTAAAAAGGGAGCATATATGCACGTATCAGAAAGATGAATTTTCTGAAACTCAACTTCACGATTTCTACTTTTATTTTCGCTTTCTCCTAGGGGTGTACTCCCATACCAATCTTATTTTCCCTTATCCTCCCAGGCGACCCCACACCATTCACTCTGTCCCGTTTCTTCCCCATTTTCCTTAGCAAGTTGCCTTTTTTATAACATATGGTCTGAAAACGCAATTCTTTTATATTATTTTGTGAAATCTGCATGATCTCGAAACTAGAAACAACTCACCGCAAAGCAAAACATTTCAACTCACCTTTACAAAATCTGTATGAAACATAAAGGAAACTAATTGGCATAAACAAAACAAAAGAAACAAATTCAAGTAACAAAAGCAGAAAATGGGACACCATCAGGCAAAAACAAATCTATTGCACCTAATGTATTCTCATCCCCTCCGGACCTATGAAAATAAACAATTCCCTGCCCATGTGTCCAAAATATCCATAAACCAAAATATTGTTTCAGTCTAGTGACTTGTAGCCGAAGCTAGGCTGGCACTCCTAAAATAGGAGACCATCAGCACAACTCTGAATCCGCAGCAGCCTTTTTTATGGAAAACACAACCTTAAACAACGACCTTTCAATCAATCGATGCAAAAGAGAAATTCAAAATGGCGCAGTATCCTAGAATTACCATTGTGGACCCATCCCATAATTGAAGAGGCATTAACATCATAACAAACCTGCTGTTCTACACCTCAGTCATGCAAACCTTGAACATCACGTCATCTCTTAGAGGATTCCTATTTCCAAGGTGCGTAAGGGTGTAAAGTGAGGGAATTTGGTCAAAGCTGGTGCAAAACCACAATCAGATCACTTGTGGGTGCCTGAAGATCAGATGGGAAAACGTATCCTCAGAGGCATATTCTTCGTCATAAATGATACCAAGATCATCATCAAATAACTCTCCCCTCATCATGGGATCCCATCCTTAGGACTCATTCGCCACCTCCAAATGAATGAACCTGATATATTTCCCAGCACCTCAGCACTGTCATGGTTGACTCTGACATTGCACTGAAAAATCAAGTGAGCACATGGGGAAGGGGAAGTTCCTCATCCAAACTGCAACTCCAAAACTGTCCTCATCAATGACAAAGCCACATAGCTATACTGCATGGTCTTTGTGACAAACCCCAAGTTGTGGGCCACCACCCGTGTGGCAACTGTGTAATGTGTCCCTTAACACACAAAGTGTCTGTGATAAATTTAGGTCTCAAACATGATTGGGTTCTAAAAGAACATACTAATTTAATACAACCAATGTAATTTACATGATCAAATGTCCATGTGCCCTTATATACATTGGCAAGACCAACAGGAAATGAAAGACGTGTATGATCGAACACAGGAGTTGCCTCAGGAATAATATTGAAACAGCACCTTTGGTGGCTCATTTTAGAAATATGGGTCACTCTGAAAATGATTTTGAATGGTGCATTTTAAAAAAAGATTACAGGCAAGTGCCAAGAACTGATCAACAGAAAATTGGTCAATCTATAACAAAAACTTTATGACCAAAAGCCATTTTATAGGACTCAATGAGAGTATTGAGTGGCATAATGTGAAATAACTTTGCCTGTTTAGATCTTACCTTGCGTTTATTGCATTCCTGTTGGTAGTATCTTGGACACACTGTAAATGCCAATATCAAGTCTGGCATGAGTATGACCATTACAGGTTGGCTGTGTATTTTACTAGTATATACACACTTGTTTTAGAATGTCTGTGTTAGACACACCTGTTTTTCCAAGGATGGGGCCAATGATGTGCCTTTGTTTTGTTTTACTTGGCGTTCATGGTTTTCCCGTACCAGTGGGTATTGCTGTTTAGCCTCACATGGTGTGGTAGGGGTAGACGAGCCTTGCGTGTATAGGATTGGCCCTCTGTTGCATTCTATCAGCTGCTCGCAGTATTCTGCGGGTTGGAGGACGCTTCCTACCAAGAGTTAACATAAGCGATGCAGTTTCTTAGCAACGCACGTTAGCAAGCGAGCACGTGAAGGTATCACGTTTCCGCGAGCTACTGATGCAACTCACGCAAGCTAGTAGGGACGCGAGGGGATCATGTGACTGTGCGGTGTATAAGCCGAGCGTTGTTCGTGTGTGAGGTCGCTCCGGTTTTTCCTTCACATTAAAGATCGTTGAGCCGCATTTGGAATGAGCGAGAACAAGGTAAGCTTGTATAGTACGGCTCGTACAGTGAACAGGGTATTTTGCTTCAAAGGCTCTGTTGTGTGGACCTTTATCTTTGCTAAAGCGGTTGACATTCGCTTCTGGTTTACAGGGCCCGGCTACTGGTGAAGAAGATTATTAGACAATCCGTGTCTATGTTATTGGTTACGTAATTTGGATACGTTGGGAACCTTTTATATAATTGGAATACACTGTGGTTGTTCCAGGATTTATCCTCTGAGATTGGAGTTGGCCCGCCAAGGTGAGGTGACACATGGAGTATGTGTGTGCTGTGATTTAGGGTGTGTACACTTAGACCCGGGGCTAGTTATATTAGTGCCCTTTTTAACATTCTGTTTGGGGGCATTTGCCCCATTTTCTGTACAGTTTGACCGTATGGACCTTGTTGGATTTGATGACCATTGTGGATGGAACTAAGGAGTACTATCCTTACACAAGAGAATTATACCCTTGGGATACGTGTTACAGGTAGAGATACAAAAATATTTTCCTACTTGTTTTACCCTTTTGGTATTGAGGGTTAAGGCTAGGTGAAGTAGTCCAAACCCGTGATGCCCACATATTGATATGTTTGTGTATGTTTGTTGTACCTACAGATTTTGGAGTACCATTATTAAAATTAAGAATTAGAATCTTGAGTGGAAAAAGAACGCCACGTCAAAGCACAAGATACATGATTGCCCCCTGAGGAATGTCCAGTTATTACATAACATTCAGGACAGAAACTTATATAAGTCGAGCTATGATGGGTACAGTGTTGAGCAATAACAATTAATTTGGCTCTGTGCCTTTTCCGGTTCTCATTTTTGTTTCCTGGTTTTTTAACAAAAACTTTTTATGCGCTTTGTATATTGTATTGTAACATGTGCATATGCTTTTTATGTGTTTTAGATTTTTGTGTCAGGATTTTGTTGCTTTGAGTATTTAACAATAAAATATGTTATGTGAAACAGTTTTAGGACATACACCCGATATATTTTTTGGTATATATGGTGATGTCTAGGTACATACTGTGTCTGTGGGTATAGATGTGAATGTTGGTTATGGATTAATACCCTTCCTTTGTTTGAGATTGAATAATATTATATCCCCACTGAGTAGGAGGGGGCAATACCTTATGTGTGGGGTGCCACCCCTGTACAATTTTTTTCTCGGGAAAGAGCAACCATGACTTCCTTTAAAAAAGACTTGGCCAACATAGAATCAGCACTCAAACATGCCTTTGAAATACCAGACATGTTGAACAAATACATCAGTATGCCATTACAGAAGCATGGCATATGGCAAACTAGCCTACAATTTCCAGTGAGCTCCTTCCTCCAGAACACAACATCGTACACAAGGACAGATGATGCAGAAGAGGCAGCAGTGTAGGGGCAGTCCATCTGGATAATGTATCTTGAAAAGAGAGCGGGGCTCTGCTACATACATCATTTGATAAACTGGCCATGTACTTATCCAATTCTTTAAAGTCCCCATGTATCTGTCCAATCAGGTGCAGGGAACCTGGACACAACAATAAAAGTCTCTTAGCTTGCATCATTCGCACAATCATCATCGGGAAATAGCTATTGGTTGCAGGATTTTATTGTCGGCATTGAAAGCATTGAAGGACCAGATGGATCTATGACATCCCATTGCCCAGGACATTTCAACCTATGTTTGTGGTGTTTTTCTGAGTGCCAGACACTAATGCTCTGCTTTCTGACACCCTCTTACCTCCCAGCCTCCACACTCTCTATTCTGCTGCCCCATACAGAAATACTTTGAAAACATGTGACAAAATGTCCTTTCACCAAATGTGGTGAAAGGGCTGGAGTGGGCTGGGGGGTTACCAAGCCAGACAATAAACCTTTTTCTGTGGTGACGGAAAACCTGGACAATATAGAGTTTTCACAGATAGTCAGAGACCCCTATCGCCAGAGTCAGCTGTTTGCTTGCCTAGTCTTCACTGCTGGTCTGAAAGTCCCAGGATGATTAATTCTGCCTCTTTTGTGGCCAGACCCTTCATCAATGAAGTTGTGTGTATTTCGCTTTCACAGGCAATCCTTGTTCAGTCATATCCTAATAAGTATCCGAGATTCTGTGCCATTGAACAAGGCAACCCAATCTGAGTTTAGGAATGCCTTCGTGGCTGGACAATTCTGCTCTTAACTTAAGTGAGGCCCAGAAAAGCCAACTCAAAATCCAGAATACCAATTTCAGTGGTGCCCTGAATGTGGTGGCACCAATCGACCACATTTTCCACCGGGCCATCAATGGAAATGGTAAATGGAGTCTTCTGGGGGCATCTTTTGCCTTTTCCCGGGTAATCATCTAAACTGTATGTTTTGGAACTGGGAAAATGGACTGCACATTTCGCAAGAGCAATTTATTCTGTGAAAAAAGCCACAAGGAACCCCGACGCGATGCCAGGGCGATAATGGCAAAACTGTCCTATCTGGTGGACCATACCAGATGGTAACGGCCTGCTGCCCTTGGTAAAAGCTGTCACTACACCCAGGCCTATTACCTCGGGTGGCGGGCTGTTCTCACCCAGTGTGGCTCACCAAATGCAGCATTATTGCCTAAGTAAGGACCTCTCTTCTATGCGCTTTATTAATACCCGATTAACTTCAGACAGCCAAACTTGCTAACTAATGCCATTGGTTCACAGCATATTGTTATTATTTATATTATTATTATTAGAGTATTTATTGACTGCAGACCTAGCTTCGTGGCAATGGAGCTCTTTGCAATCATAGGGGGAAGAAGATGGTGGGTGGAGCATAGAAACACTGAGTGCAGAGCGAACAACAGGGGAGGGGAAAGGTGGGTAATTTGTCAGCAAGGGATCTACAAGCAACCAGGGGCGGAAGCAGTGGGGATCAGATCACCCAGTCTCAGGTAGGGTGGGGAGTGGAGGGTGTGTGGACCCAGGTGTTAGGGCTCACACCCAGTTTCCTTTAGGTCTCCCCAGGTTCAAGTACCATGCATTGTCCAATTCCCTTGACATTTCGGATATTGCTTTGCTCTGTGGCACATGTTTGATGACCTTCTCTTAATGCCGCCTTGCACCATGAAATGTGCTGGCACTCTCCTCTGTAAATAAGCACTCCCAGTATTGGCTGCTGCTGGTGGTAGGCTAAAAGAAAGTATCCAAACTATTGGAAGCATTTCAGCCTGTGTGTGCGCTGGGGTGGCAGCTGTACTGCAGGAAGTGAAAACAAACATCTAAATTTGTTTTCTCTCTTGTGGGGTTTTGATATGTAAAACACACTTTGCAGCATAACGCTCTAGATGGTTTCCAGCTGTTTTCTTCTGGGCAGCAATTGACTTTCTTAAGCGGGGTCGGATTTATTTAGCTGCACTTTCAAGTTCTTCGATTTCGGAGCAAGAATGATGGGAAATCAGTTGTGATTCAGACACGTGTGTCGGCCTAATGCGGTGAAAACGTGGGTTAAAGTTACCCTGAAATTATTGTTTATATTATGGATAAAATGTGCACAAATTCCAAATTTCAAATTTCAAATTTCACTGGCAAGTTCATCCGAATTGTGAGATTATTATATCCTTAATGAAATTGTGACGGTTTGATTTTGTACCAACAACACTTCTGATGAGTATATGAAAGGTTGGTTAAAGCTTTTGCAAACAAAAAAAATAGTTAATTTGGAGTATTTATTCCCAGGAACCTGAAGTTTTAGGACCTAATTCATGGAATTATCTGTGCGGAAAATAGGATACTTGCACGCGCAACTGCATGCAAATCCACCATTCGGCCATTCATGGAATCGAATGCGCATTACTTTTCCTGGACTTGTGTTGAGTTTGCGCTGGCTCAGCACATCCGTGCAAGCCGCCGAGGGCCTTGCGCGAGACTCCATGCAGAACATGGGCAGGCTTGCGCCGAGGGCTGGGAAGGGGGCCGAACACCAAAAATGGGGAAGAACGTGCACAAAATTGGGCGTTCCCAGAGGGTTGGCCTGCAGGCAGTCCCTTGCACGCCCACTATTGCGTGGCACAGGACGCATTCATGGATTCGATAATGCAATGTCTCTGCCAGGAAATGGCAATGCAAGTACACCCGACGATCCATCACCTAAAGACAGGCATAAGTACACTTGCACGTAGGATTTGCAGCGCAGAGGTGGGGTTGCATGCCGGATTTCGGGGTGCGTGTACTCAACCAGGGTTCTGATGCAAGTTAGGGACATGTGTAAGCAGTGTAGCGGGGTGCAGGAATGGTTTATGGGGGTTCGCACACAGATATTCCGAGTTTATACCAAGGTACGATTTTTCATGCACAGCTTGTCACAGTGCCGGGAACTGTTACGGGGGACCTTGCGCATTGTCCTCGAGATGCAGGTCTGATTGCAGGGGACCCCACAAACTGTTTGAAGGATGCGTCTATTCGCGCCCTGGGGGCATGCAAAAGTAGCTGATCTGGCAGTTTTTGCTTTTTTGTGAGGGCGTGTCTGTGGCGCTCTGGCAGCGACTTGCGAATACGGTTACTTTGCCCGAACAATTCCATGAATATGCGGGGCACGCATTTTTTATTCTGCGTGCAGGCTCACGCAGTGTCCTTCTCGGTGCATGGTCCTTGCAGGATTTCTGCACACACTTCCATGTATCAGGCCCGAAGTGCATTGTAAATCATTGATAAGGCAGGCCATTAGTTCATTATGTTCTCCTAAAGCATCCCGTTGGTTCCTATTCCATCAAACCATCACTTTTAATCAAGCCATTTCTTTGAGAGCAAAGGATAAGATAAGCTGTTGCCAGCTCTTGGAGACTAACTTTCAAGTTCAGACTGAAAGAGCTCAGCTCTTATTTACCTTTTGCCCATTTTTATATTTCAAACACTAAGGGCCTGATTCATGGAATAATTTGCGCTGAAAATCAGGGACTTCCCCGTTCGTCGATTCATGGAACACAATGAGCGGGGATTACCTGGGACTTCTGAGGAATCTGCGCCGGTCCAACAAGTCACTGCGACACCACGAACACCTTGCGGGAAACTTCCCGGCCGGGCCTGTGCAGCCACCTAAAAAGGGGGCAGAACATGTGAAATGAAGAAGAACAAGTGAAAATGTGGGCTTAACGAGGGACATTCCACTGTCAAACCATTGCACCTCCCACACATGCGCAATACAACTGTATTCATGGAATTGAACAGGGATCGCCGGCGCATGAAAAAGCATGCACAAAACACCTATGTCACGCCATAGCAGGCATAAATGTCAACGCGCACACAAACAAATGCATAAAAAGCATGCACGATCAACAAACGCATGTAAACAGCCACAATGAATACACCATTTGTTGCAGCAGTCATCCTGGGACACCACAGGAAGAGGAGGATGGCCAGGGCCCAATTCTTCCACTCAAGGACTAGCCTTTTCAGGAGGATTGATGACCAGGTCTATGCCAGGTATAGATCCACCCCCCCATATCATCTTAGACCTGGTCACGGATTGGGAAGATGACCCCACATCACCCACCCTGTGCTTCCAAGCACTGAGCCCCTTGCAAAAGGGGCTCACTATACTGCATTTTCTTGCCACTGGCTCTTTCCAGCGGCCAACCGCCATAGTTGGTGGCATTTCACAGGCCACGCAGTCACAGTGCCTACACAAGGGGTTGGCAATAATAACTGCATGTCGTTCTGTCCGCCGGCATATCTGTATGCCCAAAACACCTGAAGAAAGGCAAGCAGTGCTCCAGGATTTTTATGGGGTGGCACACTTCCCAAAAGTGCTAGTTGCCACTGATTGCACCCATGTTGCTCTACGCCTACCTCAAGCAACAGAGCACATCTACTGCAAACACAAATACTGGCACTCCACCAATGTTCAGGTTGTGTGTGATGCTAAGGGCATCATTACTGAAGTCTACGCCAACTATCCTGCACCCATGATAGTTACATCATCAGGATGCACCCCCTACACCGGACCCTGGAAACTGGGAAGCATGGCAACACATGGCTCATTGATAAGTAGGAATGGCCATGCACACAGACAAATAGACACTGTCAACAAATGACAATGACAACCATTCTGACCTCTACAGGGGACAGTGCCTACCCTCTCAGCACATACACGATGATGCCAATACGCAACCAATACGCAACCCCAACACACCGGCCAGATACAACACTGTCCATGTTGCAAATTCGTGGCATAGTGGAGCACACATTCGGAGTGCTCAAGTCACGTTTTTGCTCCCTTGACCACTCTGGTGGTGTGTTTCTACATGCACAACCAGTAGTCTGCAGGATCATTGTTGCAGCATGTGTCCTGCACAATGTTGCAACACAGCGTGGCATCACGGTGGACATGGTAGTGGCACCCCATCCACACACACAGGCCCACCGCTTGCATATGGCTGGGCAAAGGGCACGTGAAGAGGCTGCACGTACCCAGCTTGTGCAATCATATTTCACCTAAAATCCCTCCCTGTGGAGTGTACACAATCCTTCTACATCCCAGGTGCCATTCAATGATGACAATCGGCCAATCCACTGTGCCCACAAAACCACCCTGAGGAAGTGCCCATGGAAGTGCTAAATTGTGTGCATCCCTTAGAACTAAAATACATTTCATGTTGTGTTTCCAAAAGAAACACATTGAAGAGGGAGTATGCCACTACTGCCATCCCAACGTATGAATAAAAACACCTCTGTATCACCAAAACCATATGTAATGTAAAAGGATAATGATACTGTTCACCATAACCACTGTAGTGGTCCCCTCCTGCTGTGGTGGATGTGACTAACATACCGGTCAAATGTGCAAGCATCGATAAATCCAGAAACATCATGTCTGAGCTGCAAGCCATACATTGCCTCAGCTATTCACATTTACACAAACCTCAACAAGCACAATTGCAAATATATGCACGCATGTCCCAGATTGTGCATGATGCACACAAACATGTTCCTATGGTGGGGTGTAGAAAAGAAGTGCAGTATTGACCCACAAGTTCATCAACATTCCATAACAATCAATATACATACACATCTTACATTGGCATGCAGTTGACAGTCAAATTTCATCCCATGAAATAGCCATCATTTCCTGATGGAAGGATCTGCAGACAAAGAACACAATGAAACATAGTGCAGGTAACACATACATGCCCCCAAAAAACTGAAGACCCAAGGGCACCCCTCAGTGACAAATAACACATGCAAACAACAACTCACACAACAACCATCAACATGTGTCCCAGCACACAAGCACAAACACCTGCACACTGCATGTAAATCAAAAACACAAAACACACACACTGACAAACAACAACATCCCCCAGACTGCCTATCCCCCTCAATGACATGCAGCAAATGTGCATGTCACATATCCCCATTCACAAGATAATGGCACATACACAATGCACGCATCAGTCAACATGCTGCATGAAAATGTGAAGACATCACAGACGCAGATAATTGATCCAACAAAAAAGCTGGTACACCCCTCAAAGACTACCAATGACATGATAAGGCTTGCCAGCATCTGCTTAGTATTAGGACAGTGCACTGCCCACAGTCATGGGAGCACATTATTAATAAACCCATGTATTTGTTATGTGTTAGGCAGTTATACAATTACCCCAAATATTTCTAAGTGCACACAGGGCAACAGAGTGGGCACAAGGGAAGGTAGCCAACGAATTACTAACAGAGATAAAAAATAGAATCAATATCACAAACAAATCATGACAATAACTGGGAGGGGAGACAAACCCACTATGCCTTGTGAGTGTTCCCAATGTGCACATGTACAGGGGAGGGTGGTAAGGGAAAAGGTTCTGATTTGTTCATGGAGAACAGCTCGGGTGAGGTACTAAGAAAAAAAAGATACACGTAAGTGCAACCTCCCGTGGTGAGGCTGAGCGTGAGCAAGTGCAGTATATACACAGTTACTTCCATGATACATGTGGGGGACAGGGCCCCAAGGAAACTTAAGGGCCCTGCACATCAGGCACGCTACTTTATGATTAGCACAGAGGAAAGGGAGAGAAGGAAGAGGAGAAGAGAAAGGACTTGAGGATTATTGGGAATTTAAGGAGGTCCTGCTCAAGATGCAGAGGGAGAACAAGGCTATTAAACAGAAGCCAGCACACAGAGGGAATGGATCCACCAACAGCCCTTTCTATACCAAAGTGCTTCACATGCAGGGAATTGTTGCCAGAGGAACGCAGGAGTCTAGAAGAGTAGTATTTGATCAGGAAGCGTTGAAGATAGAGTGGTACCCGGCCCCAGATAGCCCTGTGGATGATACACAGGGATTACAATGTAATCTGTGCTGAGACTGTGAGCCACTGAAGGCTTTGTAGTGCAGGTGAGATACGGTCCCTGGGTCTGAGGCCAATGATAAGTATTGCTGACCTTATCTGGGTAAGATGGAGGGGTTGCAGGGTGGACCAAGGAACAAGAAGAAGGAGGCTGTTCCAGTAGTGTAGCCTGGAGAGAACCAGAGCACGAGTAATATTGAGTCTCTGGGGGAAGGTGTCTAAGGGTACAGTTATTTTGAGAAGGAAGAGCTGAAAGTGGGAGTTCTCGACAATATGAGGGATGAGGGAAAGGGGGACTTGAGGATGACTCCAAGATTCCTGGCTTTGGATGAGGGGGAAGGAGTCAGCCCTTGGAGGAAGGACAGAGTGAATGGAAGAAGTAGGCTGCAGGGAATCCAATAGGGGGACTCTCGTTCTGGATGGGGTACAAGCCAAAGTCATTTGCAGTGCACCAGGCCAGGATGGCGGAGAGGCAATCAGAGTGAATGAAGGTGCAAGTGTGTCAGTAGGAACTTTGCTGCAGAGTTGTGTGCTGTCAGCATAGCCCTGGAATTTGTCATTTGTGTGAGAATGAGGCAACGAAGTGTTGCAGCAGGGAAATGTATATGTTAAAGATGCATGACAAAAGAATGGAGAGATGCGGGATGCCATAGGTGGAGTAGGAAGTAAGGTAAGAGAAAGTGCACAGAATGGTTTAGTAGGAATGGTTGGTTAGGAATGAGCTAAGCCAGTCCGCTGGCCGCTTATGGAGCATTTTAATGAGGATGTAATGCTTCACTATGTCAAATGCAGATGAGATATCAAGGAGGATGAGGACAGCAGGGGATTATGAATTGAGTGATGCTAGCAGTTCTTCATGGGTGTTCAGGAGAGCTGTGCCCGTGGCTCAGGAAGATTGGAATCCACACTGTTGTACATGTACACCACCAACAACTACATCTTGGGCATCCATCTGGCGGAGGGCTAACTTCTCAAGCAGTTTCCCCAGGAAGGTGGTGAATGAAATGGGGCAGTAGTTGGCTCTGCAGGAAGGGTCTGCAGATATTATTGCAAGGGTTGGGACGCACAAGGGAGTGCTTGAGGGAGGATGGAAAGGAGCCAGCAGCAAAGGAGTGGTTGCAGAGATCAGCAAGAACAGAGGCCAGAGATGAGATGTTGCCCTTAATGGTTCTGTCTGAACATGGGCCCACCTGTTTGGGGAAGACCTTCATGGAGTTGACAAACTCTGGTGACTTCTTCAGGGGACACAGGAGTGAAGGAGGAGAAAGATTAATGAGGAGGGTGAGTAGTAGCGAGGGCTGAGGGAGGAGAGTTGTGTTGGAAGAGCCTGTCACAAGGAGGTTTAGTATGTCTTGGCGTTTCGAAAATAAAGAAATGAGATGTGAGTGCATTACAAAGGGACTGTGAGGAGTAGGTGTAGAAGATACAGTGGATGGGTCGGCAAGGTGGCAGCCGTGATTCAAACCACTAGAATGCAAGTACACAAATACTCACCTCTTGCACTCCTGGCAGGACCATGATTGCTGCATAAATTCACAGAGGCTAATGTCACAATGGAATGCTGGCCACGAGGGAAATGCTATGGAAGACATAAGCGGACAACACAAAGCAATGTGATACAGCAAGCAACGATAAATGCATGCTAAATGTAGGATGCACACCAAAAGAGCATGGTTAATGCAGACTTCATTGGCACAGCATAAAATAGGTCAAATATTGCATTCAATCAAATGCAGCAGTACAATGCACCCAGCTGTGGTAAACTTGATGCTGCAAATACCACGGTGCAGCATGCATGGTACATGCATGAGAAAGCACCAACACCACTAACCCTAATGTGCTGGTAGACAACATAGCATCCCAAAAAAGTACATGAATACCCACATGTTTGTGACTTTCAACTGGTGCTGCACACCATAATGGTTGATCCATAAACAAGACAGGCCAAATGTGCCGTCAATCTATAAATCCACAAACATTGCAAGGGATGTGAAGTGTCACTCATTACAGATGATCAAAGTGCCATGGGACACACATCAGCACAACCAGCAACACCTATCACAGGCCACAAACAGCCAGCCATGCTACCCACTCCCAAACACCCATGAAAGGCTGACACAGTTAGAATGCCCACAATTTAGAATGTGAAAACAGTGGCCCCACCAATCCGTCAAAACCACCATGCTCAGACCCATCATCAGAAGCACACCCTGTGAAACATGCACCAATTAAGACATACTGGTGGCCCACAATACACACCAATCTCAAGTGACCAAACAAAGTGCTGGACTCCCATGCAGACACCACACAAGTGTCTGCTAATACCCTTCTCTTACCTGTACAGGGTACCCACCTGCCTTGCATATGATGGACACCATCGCGAGACGCTTGCCCTACATGAAGTCACATGCAGAGTAATAACAGAAACAACATGCACATCCATGACAACACATGATTTGCTACAGAATATATGCAGGGAACACCCACTGCAGTAGTAACACAGGGTGGCAGAGGGTGACAGGAAATAGTTTGTGATCCGCCCAGGAGTGCAGTGTACCACAACAGAGAGAGGAAGAGAGAGTAACACTGAGAGGGAAGCCCAAGGGAATGCCACATCCAGGAGTACACTGCCTGGACTAGAGATGGACAATGACATGCTCTACAACACAGTAGGTGTGGCCATAGAGGAATTCACCAAGTGAACACAGTAACTTAGGTAACACAGTGACATGTGCACGACTTAAATAACTATACCAGCATTTTACCATGCAAAGCACATATAAGTTAAGTAAGACATGCAGCAAACATGCACACCAATGATGTATGCTCAACATGCAAGACAGTGCTCAAGCTTACTCGCTAACTAAGCTGGCATGGTGTGGATACCACAGCACCTTCACCCGGAACTGTGTTTCCTAATCAGATACAGGAGGAACAGTGCCTGGTGGAGTGCATGGGGAGCATGGACTTCAATGGGTGCAGGGTGTCTCCCCTGCGACAGCAGTCACTGCCAGATCACCGATTACTGAAACAACATCGGGGAAGACATTACAACAGGCATAGTGAAGTACCATTCACACAGCACACATGTGCGATGGAACACAGAAACCATATTTACCTGCACATGCCATCCTGCGCACCACCGTGTAAACATGCAAGTTGACCTCACTATGCATGCCTGCATGCCCACCTCTGCAAACGTCATGGCCTTGAGATGTTAACAGCACACCTCAAGGAAAATAATGGAAAAAATCAGGAAAGGGCAACTCAAAAATAAAATGCCAACATCCGGGCCTGGGGTGAACAAAAGTATATAAAAAAATAATAAATCAATAAAAACAAAATCACAAATATCCATCATGGACCGGTGGTGGAGGGTCCACCCAAGAGGGAGGGGCAGGGTGTATGTCAACTTCCACAAGGGTGGATGTAAAAAAAGGAAAGAAAATCCCTCTATGGGCTCACGGACCGCACGACTATGGTGAACCGGGAGACATATATCTGCTAGCACCACCATCTTGAGCTGAATCAGAAAATGGTAGTGGTGCTTGAGGCTGATCACGCAGTGGCCTGGTCTGGTCCTCAGCGGCAGAGGTCATGCGTGACCCTGATGAATGCACCAGCACACTTAGGACTTGGAGGTCACCAGGCATAGCCTCACGTTATGCATGGAGTCCCTCAGAGATATTCTGCCTCAATGTTAGCATCTCCTGTTGGAACAGTCTCCTGGTGGCTGCCTCTTCCTCACGGATTGCAGCTCTGTGGGCTAATATCTCTTATGTCAGGGCTTCCCTGTGTACCGGGCCCTCTGCAAGCAGGGATGCCTTCAGAGACCTATGATCTGCCTGTCGGCTCCTGATGTTGGCCTCCATGCGCAGCATGTGGAAGTGGCATGTGTCACGGCTCGCTCCCTTCGCTCCCGTTCCCGCCACTTGGGGGCATGTTTTGGGGTTTATTCCCTACTGGACATTTCCTCCGAACCTTATGCTACAGTGTCCTGATGAATTGGGAGCGCTAAAACCTTATTTCCCAAATTACTTCCCTTCCCGATCCATTCCAGGTTTTTGGCAGCCAGCATGCTACTGCTACTTTAATCAAATGACTATGCTTCCCAGAATGCCTGGCTCACTGCTTCACCTCCTCCCTTGCAGGACAAGGCTGGGTGGAGGGTAGGCAACACCTGTGGCTGCAGGTGCAGCAGGCGGCACGCCTGAGGGGTGTGCTCGTTAAGCAGCTTTAAAAGCCTCAGTTTGCTTCAGTCCAGCGCTGGTCATTGTTGCTGTGTTCCTGTTGTGACTGGTCCCTTGTTCCTTGTTCCTAGCTTTTGTGCCTAGTACCTAGTTCCTGTTCCTTGTTCCTAGCTTTTGTGCCTAGTGCCCAGTTCCTGTTTCTTGTTCCTCTGCCCTGGATTTCGGATTCTTGTGCTTAATTGATTTCTGCTTACTGGATTTCCCTTTCCGTCTTCCTCTGTCTGCAGGCAGCCTGTCTCTGTGCTTTACCCTTTAATGCTGCCCAATTCGCCAGTGTTTTCTGTTTCTTTGTTGCTGTCCTTTGCTACTGAAAAACCTGATGCCTCAGTCTTTCCCATTATAGATTCAGCTTCCTGCCTCAAGGTTTCCTTTTGTTATATCATTTTCCCTGCTCCTGATCCTAACTTTCTATGGGGATGCATTCCATGTTTTCCATCTCACTTCTGCATTCATTTCCCATGGATTATTAGGTGTTGGTGTTATTGTAACTAGTCCCAGTGTAAATGCCCTTTTTGTTTCCTCACTATTTTATATCACTATTTCTACTCGCCCCTTGACTAGGGTCTTATGTATTTAGTTTCCTCCACCCATTGCTGTTATAGCCTTCAGGATTCCTGTTTGATCAACTGGGTTCGTGAGTTTACTGACATTCAAGTGGTCTTTCCGGTCCTCGTGAGTACAGTTTCTAAGTTCCTTATTCTGTATCATCCAGAGTGTCAGCTCACAAATCCTGTCCTTGCTTGCCCTCTACGTGGGCTTAGCGCTGTCAGTATCTGTAATAGCATAGTGGGTAAGGAGTTTGCCGACTTTCCTTTCAGTCATAAGGAGGTTCTAAGTGCTTACCCCACATTCCTTTTCATATATAGGTATTATTGTTTTTCCTGGGTTTTAGTACACACAAGTCTTGGGTTTTGTATGCACATATTTAGATTCAAAGTTGTACACTGTGAGATTCCATGCACATTGCCTTCTTCCTTTCTTAACAGAATGTGGACCGCATTACCTGCAGATGTTGCTCCACCTGTGTTGCTGGTGGGATCATGGAACTGGCCAAACTATCCATGCCCTCAGCCAAACTCTCATAGGCAGCACCCTGTCAGTGCGCAGAAGGCAACATCTGCTGCTCCCACACTGTCTGCCTTGCCTGCACATGTCCCCCACGTGTGGGGCCCACGCCACCTGACCTAAGGGAACATGGCCCTTGGCGTGATGCCACTGTCTCTGGCTGCAGGACTGCAACCCTCCCTTGGACATCTGCCCCAGGACCAGAAACCAATACATGGGACCGTGGCCTTGCATATGTAACAACCACAGATGGCCCTGACACCACTGACTGTCCTTGTGAAGGCCCTTGACCCCCTGCAGACTCACAGGCCCCAACTGCTCCAACAATTGGTACAGTCATCCCCGCCAGCATTGAGGACTGCTCATCCAGTTCAGCATCAGAGCTACTGGAGTCCCAAGAGTCAGAATCTTATGCAGAAAGGCCCAGGATGGTCTGTAGCACCAGTGGATTCTCACGGTCTGCAATACCACGATCTCCACTGGTGGTCTGGACCACCACAGACTTTTTTTCCTCCTCTTCCTCCTCCTCTGCATCTGCTGCCTCCTCACCTGCACAAGGACAGAAAAAGACATGAGGAGTCATGTGAAACATGTCTACAGTAAACATGTGTATCACATTGCTGTCATGCAACAAATGCAGGGCATGTCACCATGAGAGAAACAGCATACACACACTATGTACAATAAGCCATCTAGTCATGGCATATGCAGACTGGCAACAATATTCCCTGCTCAGGGCCATGCTGCCAGTCGACACATTGGGCCTCATTACGAGGTAGGTGGTAAGGGATTACCGGCACCAGTAAGGACACCGGTGCTGGTAATCCCTTACCACCCTATTCCGAGGTCCCTTAGCGGGTCCCTTCCTTAACGCCTGGTTTTACCAGGCGTTATGGAAGGGACACGTTAAGGGACTTCAGAGCTGATAACAGTACCGCAAATTGCGGTACCGTTATTAGATCCATCCCCATTCCCATTGAGCCCTATGGGGGCTCGAATGGGAATGGGGAATGGTTCCCGGAATGGGGACTTACCGGGTGCTCCAAAGTTGGAATGACCGGTAAATCCCTATTTCAGGAACCCGGACCCGGAGTGCGGTAAGGGGGTAGCCATGGTGCTGGTAGCACCATGGCTACCGCCTACCTCGTAATGAGGCCCATTGACAATAAACATGGTAGCTAGCAAGCACATTATGGCACATGGCACTGCAAACTATTGACTAACACTAGTGAAATGGGCATGGAAATGTGGTTCTGTGACATGCTATTACGTGACATGTGAACAGGCAGATACACATATTCATATCAAAGTATGCATCCATCATATGCTACACCAGTGTTGACCTGGCACAGGGACTGCACACAATGGGAACATGTCGTAAGTGTGGAAAAAAGGAAACAGTTCCTGTTGAAGTATGACTGTAAGAGTAACACCTAGCCAAGGTCTGTGAAGTGGAAAGAGTAAGTAAATGCAGTTGGGGATAGGAAGAAGGTGCAGTGACCCACACGAGGGACAGGGGCATCGACCCATTGAGAATGTGGTGAGTGTGGGAGGTTAACAGGGATCAGTCCTCACAATGATTTGACTTCGAAAGTCATTGCCACAGCGGCAGCGGGATGTGCACAGTCTAGAAATATGCACACTCACTCATGGCACGCCAAAAGTCATGTTGCTAGTCTTCTTAGAAGTTCTATGTAGCATGGAAGCACCTACGTACACGTGTGAATAGAGAATTTACACCCTGCAGTGCATGAAGTGTAACTCATGTTTCAGATAATAGCACATGTCTAGCAGAGCAGAGTCACTGACATGACAGATATAACAAGGTGGCACATTGTGGTAGCATGTTGCAAATGTTGAGTGGGTATGCTAGTGGGGACATGGTTCACCCAGGGCAGTCATTCAAATGCAGGCGGAAGCACAACATAATCATACATCCCGGGAGGATAGCCCAGCAGCAACGTGTTCGCCTTGGAAGCAAGACGTCCGCGCTTAGAAACCTCTGGGTATTTAAGCGTAATATAAATACGCAAATAAGACAAAAAAAACACAATTACGAAATTAAACAAAACAATTCCTGTAACAGCGCCTCGATGCCCGCAGGTTGTGTGAGCGCTTTAAAAATGCAAATAAATTAAATAAATACATCTTTGTTATGTTTCACTAGATGTACTCAGGATGCACAATCTTGATCACTCACCGGACGTGCCCTCGTAATTTGGCAGACCTCCCATGCCTTGCACCTGCTCCAGTAGAATGAATTGGCTGATGGCTTCTTCATGCTGGGCCCACTCCTCCTCCTCTGGTGACCTCCCTCCAGTTGCCATAGCAGAGGCGAGGTGGCACCCAGCTTGGACTTGGGGTGATGGGTGAGGTCATTCCAGTGCTTCATTACCTGAGCAGCAGTGCGCTTCTAAGGCGTTTATCTCATACGTGACATGTTGCCAATGCACCATGCGCTGAGCAGGTGTATGTGTGCTCCCAGGTTGCAGGCACATGTCATGGTGGTGTTCGGTCACGTAGTCAATGAGGATCTGGAGTTCTGGAGTTCTTCATCATGGAAGTTCCTCTTCCTCAACATGCCAGTGTCCTGTGCCATGCCATGGGGTTGAGCTTGTTCCTGCTCTGCAGGCTTTGCCTTCTTGGCACATAGTATTGGTGTTGACCCTGTGTGGCTGGGACCACTCTGCGCTCCAGATGCCAGACCAGTGGGGGCCTGGGGCATGGCATCACCCAATGGGATTGGGACAGCTGCTTTAGCTGCACTCCCTTACCCTTGGGGGCTGGGACAGCTGTTTTAGCTGTATGGCCCTTACCCTTCGGGCTGGGACAGCTGCTTCTGCTGCACGTCCCTAGACCCTTGGGGCTGGGACAGCTGCTTCCTCTGCACGTCCCGGGACCCTTGGGGCTGGGACAGCTGCTTCCACTGCACATCCCTGACTCCGGCCACCTCTGCCACCTTTTCCTCTTGGGGCATTTCCACTAATGTTCCAGGTGTAAGTGACAATTGAAGGCACACCAATCAATTGTGCTGGGCAATAAGAGGGAGGGGGCAGTGTAATGCACAGGCACCCCCAAAAAATTTGAAAATGTATACGCGAGACCTAGCTAGCTTCCGTAAAAAGAAAAAGTGTTACGCGATACAGAGGGGCACACAATGTTGAAAAAATGCATACGCAACTCACTGTTAGCCTCTGAAATTACAAAAGTAGATTCACGTATGCGCAGAGGCAAATCTCCCACCAAAATAAGAAGTTTGTACGGTCCCTGAAGGGTACGAATTTTGTGGCAACCCAACATTCACAGTATTCCACTACTCCCCTTCGCACGTACGGTAGGAGTTGGTTCTACGCGTACTTATGTATCTCCGAATCTGGTGTGCTCAACGCCAGTGTTCAACGTGTGTCATGTAATTTACGAGCTGTGGGCTTTTAGTAGGATTTCATCTGTCCACGCTCAATTTTTACGCGCAAAGTCCCATCACTCTGTTTACGGCTGCCCACGGATTAATACACAGAAGACCTGCGCTCCTGCCTCCAAGCCATCTGCTGCTGCCTGTCCAGTGTGTGTGCCTGCTGCCCACCTGCAGTGCATTTGGAGTGCTTACTGTCTAGCCATTGCCAGTGCTCCTGTCCTTGGCCTTGTGACCACCTCAGCTGCTTCTCCGGACTCCCACTGTGCCATACCACCACCACCGCTCCAGAGCCCATCTCCAGGACCACCTTGCCCATCCACACCTTCCATGGCAGCGAGGCAGAGGGCTGTCAACTTCATGTTGACATCCTGGTGGCGAAGGTCCTGGAGAATTATGATGCCCTCTTCAACCCAGTGATGCAACGTGGCAAGGGAGGACATCAGCAGATCTGAGACGTGATAATGGATTGTCATGCACACTGGCACGCATCCTCTTACCTCTCCAGTGGTGCAGCATTCAGCTGGGGCTCCGGTCCGGCTCTGGCGAGGTTTGCGCTTGCCCTCTACCTCCGCACCTGCTTGCGGGCCTGCTTGCCCGTTGCCACCATGCCTCTAAGGTGCTTTGTTGGTTCCCCAGCTTTGCGGCATCCGTGGCGCTGTTGGCCCCATTCATGTTAGGGGCGGTCATGGTGCTTACTGTCCCGATGCAGTCCCGGCTGCTCACGTGACCGCTCGCATGATTCTCCACAACACAGAAAGCGGTCGTGCATTGGTCACGTGAAGCGAGCCCGGCAATCACATGACCAGGTGCAACGCTCACGTGACCAAGTAAAGCGATTACGTGACCAGGAAGTCACGGAATAAAATAAGCCCAATTCATTTGCTCAGTGCTTCTCAGCTGTCCTGACGGCGTTTGGCAACTCTTGTTTTTTTGTACTTGCTAATCTTGACCTCTGGATTGTTGGACCTTGTTTCTGGCTCTGGACTGCGTTTGGATTTGCCCTCATTGGATTTGATGATATTTGGACTGCCTACTTGAACTGCTGCTGCCTCTGGACTTTGCATACAGGGATTGCTTTATCTTCATGTTCTGATATTCTGTCATTTTGGTATTTTGAACTTCATTACCAGGAATCAAGCACCTCTGGCTATCCTTGTCCTGAAATCAGGTTGTACTTCACTGTAGACGCTGTGCCTATTAAGGTATCCTCCATCTCCTCTGCTTTCTTCCAACATCAACACTCACAGGAGGAACAGTTAGGTATAGAGCTGTCATCGGTCATCCTACGGGTAGGTGCTCTTGTCTTCCTATACTTGTACACTGTTATAGTCCCTGTACATTGCATATCTAACCCAGTGCGTTCCTTTGCAGCCACCCGGGACCCGGTGTTCTCTGTTCCAGCCACCGGTGGCCTCAAAAACCGGTCAGCGAGTTGTTACTACTTCTCTGACTGGTACTTGTGGACAGAGGTATACTAATCCACGTGGACCTCAGATCTTGACATGGATGTCATCAACGCAGAGGGGGTGGCATCCCGGACCATCAAGACCATGCACAAGCGCTGGGAAGACCTGAAATCCAGGACCCACAGCAAGGCCCTGCACTCCATTTCAGGCCGGTGCCACTGCAGAGGTGCACTGTGCACGCTGGTGTGGGCTGTTCATTTGTAACGCTCACCTGATTCCCGTAGAGGCGCCGGTCTTGACTGGGCGCATACCGTATCTTCAAAGGTGATGTGTAACACACGGCTGGCTCTTTGGGCTGGACCTCTGTGCACTGTATGTCTGACTCGAAGGGTAAGATGTCTGCAGATAGAAAATATGGGATTAAGGAACTGGGTTATTGAATGTCTCTCTCTTCTTCCCTTTCTCTTCTCCTGTAGAACCCCAAAGGTTAACGCTCTCACCTTAGGTAAGTGAACGCCGTGCTCTCCATCTGCCTCGGGGCAGGGTGCTGTAACCAGTTTCTTCACTGGATAAGGGGAGCAGGCCTCTTGACTTCAGAGGACTGCTGTCCGTCGTTTACTGCACGAACGGTAAGTTTCGAGTAATTCTAATGTCTTTAAAGTCTTTAGTAATGATGTTTCTTGTTTTGCAGGGTTCCGGCGATGGAGGATGACGGGCTGAAGTGAGTTGAAGATGAAGCCCGTGTGATGAATAGAAGCGCCTGGAAGCACGTAAGTAAGCGCTTGTTGCCTGCTTCACGATGCGCTCTAACTGTCTTTTTATTTTGCAGGTACAAGTTCGGAGCGGCTGCAGGGTGCTGGAATACCCACTGGGTTAGATGTGGAAAGGAGTAATGGCACATGAGTATTAAAGTTCCCCAATGTCTTTAAACGCACCTTGTTTTGTCTTTCAGATGCGGGATGCAGCGCTGAAGGCCTCCGGAGCGTGCAAAGAGTTGGTAAGCTTTTGTCTTTCAGATGCCGGAATGCAGTGTGAAGACCTCCGGAGCGCACAAAGAGTAGGTAAGCCTTTGTCTTTCAGATGCCGGAATGCAGCGCGAGGCGTTGGTGACAACCGATGGACCAGGTAAGTGAAGATCTGTCACTGAAGACCGTAATGCTAACCTGTTCTTTCTTGTCTTTATAGGTGTTGCTGAAGACTGGATTCAGGATGGTAAGCCTTTTTCCTTAGGCCCAGGATCAGATGCAGAAGACACGATGAGCGTTCTGCTGCAGAGGATGCAGAATAACGCAAAGCAAGATTCATCCATCGGGTGTGGTTTAAATAGCCTCCTGTAGTGCTTAGGTGTCTCCTTCCACAGCCACGCCTAGGTAAGAAAAGAGTTCCTGCTTTCCAGAAGAGTTCCAGTGTTCTGAATCTAGGGAGTGGCTCCTGCCCCATCCAACAGGAAAAGTAGTTCCAAACAGAAGAGGATCAGAGGCTCAACTGGCAGGCAAGTAAGCAGCATGGTCTGCTGCAGGTAAGTCCACCCAAGCATTATGAGCCCGGCGCTTCCAGCGCTGGGACTGGGCATATTTATGAGCCTGGTGCCACTGGCGCCAGGACTGGGTCCAAAAGGTCCCAATTGGGACTGGTTGGCACTCGGAACCTGGGTTATGGATCTGCTTCCAAGGGAGTTGGGAAAACCCTGACCTTTTGGAAGCAGAGATCATGACAGTACCCCCCCTCAAGGCCCCTCCCAAACCGGGCTTCTCCGGGGGTTTTGGCTTGTCAGGAAATGTTCGGTGAAATCTTTTGATTAGGCGAGGAGCGTGGACATATTCAGCAGGTTCCCAGGATCTCTCTTGGGGGCCGTAGCCTTTCCAGTCAATTAGGTAAAATAGTTTAGATGTGGAGATCTTGGAGTCCAGAAATCTTTTGACTTCAAACTCGAGTTCTCCATCAACTAGGATAGGTTTTGGAGATTTAGTTAGTCGGGTTTGAGGTTGCACGGGTTTTAATAGAGAGACGTGGAAGACCGGATGTATCTTCATGTGCGGGGGCAAGTCCAACTTGACCGCTACTGGGTTTACTATGGTAGTGATGGAATAGGGACCAAGGTATCTTGGGTTGAATGTGCGTGGCCCTTTTAGAGGTAGATATTTGGTGGATAACCAGACTTGATCCCCTACTTGATATTGAAGGGCTTCCTTCCGATGTTGATCTGCTCCTTTCTTGTATTGTTCTTTAGCCCTTTGAAGGTGAGAAACAGCTTCCTTAAAGGCTTGGGTGATTGTAGAATGCAGGTAGTCTACTGCTGGTGTTTCAAGATCTTGGAGGGGATCCAACTCCGAGGTTCGAGGGTGACTGCCGTACAAAAGAAAAAACGGGGTTTTCCCAGTTCCCGAATGGACAGAGTTATTGTAGGCATATTCGGCTATCCAAAGGATGTCTTTCCAAGTTTTTTCAGTTTGTTGCAGCATGCAGCGTAAATACTGTTCCAGAGTTTGATTGGTCCTCTCGGTTGGTCCGTCGGTCTGAGGGTGGTGACTGGTCGATAGTCTCACATCAATTTGAGCCGACCGACAGCAACTTCGCCAAAAATGAGAAATAAATTGACTACCTCGATCCGAAATTAGAACCGAAGGAAAACCGTGCAGTCGGACGATGTTTTCGAGAAATTCTCGGGCCAGAGTTGCTGCTGTTGGCAAGCCTTTGAGCGGAATAAAATGTGCCATCTTGGAGAATAAGTCCACGATTACTAGAATCGTATTGTATCCTGAGCATGGAGGTAGATCGGTGATGAAGTCCATAGAAAGCGTATGCCAAGGGCGAGGTGGGATGTCAATAGGGCGTAAAAGGCCTGCTGGTCTTTCCTTTTGACTCTTGTTTTGGGCGCATACTCCACAGGACATTATAAAGTCTCTGATATCTTTTTTCCAAGACGGCGACCAGAAGTAGCGCTTGATCTTTTCTGAGGTCTTGGCCATACCGGGATGTCCTTCCATTAAAGAATCGTGATAACAAGAGATTACTATTTTCTGTAAATCTGTGCTGGGTAGGTATAATCGTTCTTGGAAATACAATAAGTTGTCCTTTACTGCAAAGTCCTTTCCCTGCAGATGCCAATTCTGTCTGTCTGCTGGAGTTACATGTTGCCTGGCTTTATCCTTAACTTCCTCTATGGATTCTGTGGCGATTACACCCAGAATTCTTTGTTCGGGAATGATTGGTACAGGTTTAGGGTTGATCAAGTGTTCTTCCACTCCCAACCGAGAAAGGGCATCAGCTTTACCGTTCTTTGTACCAGGTCGATAGGTAATTATGAAGTCAAACTCGGCAAAGAATAATGCCCAACGGAGTTGTCTAGAGGATTGGGCTTTTGCGGTTTTCAAATATTGCAGGTTTCGGTGATCCGTAATCACAGTAACGGTGTGTCGGGCCCCCAGCAGATAATGCCGCCAAGCCTTAAAGGCAGACTTGATAGCCAGAAGTTCCTTGTCAGTAATCGTGTAATTGATTTCAGGAGGCGAGAATTTGCGGGACCAAAATGCCACGGGATGCAACTGATTGGTTACCGGGTCCTTTTGTGATAGAACTGCCCCCATGGCAAGGCTTGAAGCATCAGTTTCCATGATGTAGGGGAGTTCGGGGCGAGGGTGTTTTAAGGTTGGTCCAGAGATAAATTTAGTCTTCAAATCCTGGAAAGCTTGTTCCGCCTCGGTAGACCATTCAAAACGTTTGTTTTTCTTTAACAAGGCAGTGATGGGCTGGACTATTCGAGAGAATTCGGGGATAAACCTGCGGTAAAAGTTAGCGAAGCCTAACATGCTTTGCACACCTTTTACGGAGGATGGTGATGGCCATTTGAGAACTGCATCGACCTTCTTTGAATCCATACGCACTCCGCCAGGTGATAATATGAATCGCAAGAATTCAACTTCAGTCACGTTGAAAACACATTTTTCCAACTTAGCGAAAAGTTTGTGTTGACGCAATCTTTCGAGGACCATTTTCACGTGTTTCCGATGTTCAGATTCCGATGAAGAATAAACGAGGATGTCGTCAATGTAAACAACAACACACACATCTATGAGCTCTCTGAGGACATCGTTCATAAAATATTGAAAGGCGGCCGGGGCATTGCAAAGTCCGAAGGGCATGACCTGATATTCAAATAGCCCATACTTGGTGTGGAAGGCCGTCTTCCATTCATCGCCCTCTTTTACTCGTACCAAGTGGTAAGCTCCTCTAAGATCCTGCTTTGTATATATGCATGCTTTTCTGACTTGGTCCAGGAGTTCAGGGATCAAAGGTAACGGATATCTATTCTTAACGGTGATCTGGTTCAGGGAGCGATAATCTATACAAGTTCTAAGGTCTCCTTCCTTTTTTGGAACGAAGAACAAAGCTGAAGAGGCAGGGGACTTGGAAGGACGAATAAACCCATTTGCCAGGTATTGATCCAGGTATTGTCGAAGGTGAATGTTCTCAGGCTCGGTGAGGGCATAAATTCTACTACAAGGAGGAGTAGATCCAGGTATCAGGTCTATCTGGCAGTCATAAAACCTATGAGGAGGTAGAGAGTTAGCCTGATCCTTCCGAAAAACATCTTGGTATTCTAGGTATTCGGGAGGTAACTGGGGAGTCTCTGAAGAAATTGCTGCCAGTGCAACACCAGGTGGAGGGTGACAAGTAGAGACACATTCTGGAAACTGGACCGTCTTGCTCGCCAATCGATCAGAGGATTGTGTTTCTCTAACCAAGGTATTCCTAGAATAATCTGAAACTGAGGGGCCTTGATCACATCGAACACGATCTTCTCATGGTGTCCATCTTGACTTACTAGCGTCACCTCTTTAGTGGTATGCGTTACTGGCCCGGAGGCTATCTCCGTACCATCCACCGTAGTAATGACGTCCTTTACAGCCTTGGGACAAAGAGTTAGATTCATCCTCAAAACCATTTCATGATCCACATAATTGCCGATGGCACCGCTGTCGACGTAAGCTTCAATTGCATGTAATCGAGCCGGATTATCAGGGCTAATGAGGACCATAGGTATCACGAAATGCGAGGTCACGGAACTGGTTTTCACGCTCGGCAAGAGGACCTCTATTCTTGTCGGGCAAGGTCGTTTCCCTGCTCAGAGTTTGTAACTTTGGTAACTGCAGCTCCTACTGCCTTCTTGGCAGGTTTCACCGGACAGTCTCGAAGAAAGTGCCCTGAGTTTCCGCAATAGAGGCATAATTGCAACTGTTTTCTCCTTTCCCGCTCCTTTTGTGTTAGAGGACCTTTCAGACCCCCTATTTGCATGGGTTCCCTGGAGTCTACTCCTTTAGAAGGAGTTGGCAGTTTCGAAAATACTCGAGCATCAAACTTGGAACGATCGGCCTTCCTGTTCTGCAGTCTGTGATCTATTTGAACGACTAAGTCTATATAGTCCGAACAATCTTGTGGGGGATTCACTACTTGGGCTAACACATCTTTGAGCTCTCCACGTAGACCTCTATAAAACAGCGTAATCCTTTTGTCCTCAGGCCATTGAGTTTCCACTATCAGTCTGTTGAAAGACGCAATATAAGCCAAAAGGTCTTGATTACCTTGTCGCAACGAAAGAAGCTCATTGTCCAAGGCCTGCCCCTCTGAATGTCTTGCGAACAGTTTTTCCATACTGAGCTGAAAAGCTTGAAAATCATGGAGGACCGGATCATCTTGAGTTACTAGAGGGATCGACCAGTCTGCCGCATTGCCACTAAGGTACGAAAGTACGAAAGCTACTTTAGCTTGATCAGTTGGAAAGGCTGCTGGCCGGCATAAGAAATGCAACCGGCACTGATTGATAAATACTGCAAACCTCTTTGGGTCACCAGAAAATCGTTCGGGCGGAGCCAGAGGTACATTCCCAGGTAGGTTGATCTGCACTGGATTCATAGAGGATGTAGAAGGAAGATTTCCCCCAGATGCGGGTAACGGGGTCTGTCCGGCTTGTGACTGTAGCAATTGTCTAGCGAGATCATCTGTTCGCTCCTTGGAAATAATCAGTTCCCTTCTTAGAGCGTTCGTTTCCTGACGGGTTGCATGCACTTCTGCCCTTAGTTCCCCAAGTAACTGGGCTAGCTGGTCGGTATCCGAGGTTTCCATAGCGCCTGGACGGGAGTTTTGTGGTAGGCTTTGCGTTCTGTAACGCTCACCTGATTCCCGTAGAGGCGCCGGTCTTGACTGGGCGTATACCGTATCTTCAAAGGTGATGTGTAACACACGGCTGGCTCTTTGGGCTGGACCTCTGTGCACTGTATGTCTGACTCGAAGGGTAAGATGTCTGCAGATAGAAAATATGGGATTAAGGAACTGGGTTATTGAATGTCTCTCTCTTCTTCCCTTTCTCTTCTCCTGTAGAACCCCAAAGGTTAACGCTCTCACCTTAGGTAAGTGAACGCCGTGCTCTCCATCTGCCTTGGGGCAGGGTGCTGTAACCAGTTTCTTCACTGGATAAGGGGAGCAGGCCTCTTGACTTCAGAGGACTGCTGTCCGTCGTTTACTGCACGAACGGTAAGTTTCGAGTAATTCTAATGTCTTTAAAGTCTTTAGTAATGATGTTTCTTGTTTTGCAGGGTTCCGGCGATGGCGGATGAGGGGCTGAAGTGAGTTGAAGTTGGAGCCCGTGTGATGAATAGAAGCGCCTGGAAGCACGTAAGTAAGCGCTTGTTGCCTGCTTCACGATGCGCTCTAACTGTCTTTTTATTTTGCAGGTTCGGAGCGGCTGCAGGGTGCCGGAATACCCACTGGGTTAGATGCGGAAAGGAGTAATGGCATGTGAGTATTAAAGTTCCCCAATGTCTTTAAACGCACCTTGTTTTGTCTTTCAGATGCGGGATGCAGCGCCGAAGGCCTCCGGAGCGTGCAAAGAGTTGGTAAGCTTTTGTCTTTCAGATGCCGGAATGCAGTGTGAAGACCTCCGGAGCGCACGAAGAGTAGGTAAGCCTTTGTCTTTCAGATGTCGGAATGCAGCGCGAGGCGTTGGTGACAGCCGATGGACCAGGTAAGTGAAAAGCTGTCACTGAAGACCGTAATGCTAACCTGTTCTTTCTTGTCTTTATAGGTGTTGCTGAAGACTGGATTCAGGATGGTAAGCCTTTTTCCTTAGGCCCAGGATCAGATGCAGAAGACACGATGAGCGTTCTGCTGCAGAGGATGCAGAATAACGCAAAGCAAGATTCATCCATCGGGTGTGGTTTAAATAGCCTCCTGTAGTGCTTAGGTGTCTCCTTCCACAGCCACGCCTAGGTAAGAAAAGAGTTCCTGCTTTCCAGAAGAGTTCCAGTGTTCTGAATCTAGGGAGTGGCTCCTGCCCCATCCAACAGGAAAAGTAGTTCCAAACAGAAGAGGATCAGAGGCTCAACTGGCAGGCAAGTAAGCAGCATGGTCTGCTGCAGGTAAGTCCACCCAAGCATTATGAGCCCGGTGCTTCCAGCGCTGGGACTGGGCATATTTATGAGCCTGGTGCCACTGGCGCCAGGACTGGGTCCAAAAGGTCCCAATTGGGACTGGTTGGCACTCGGAACCTGGGTTATGGATCTGCTTCCAAGGGAGTTGGGAAAACCCTGACCTTTTGGAAGCAGAGATCATGACATCATTACCAATATGCGGGTCCTGGAGAAGTTTTACCCGACACTGCACACCCAGGTCTGCCAGTTGCATCAACGTCTGGAGTCGACTGGTCAGTATCCATGTGTTGCTATGCTCTACAGCAAGTATGCCTCTGCGACGGATGTTTACGTGCATGCCCCAGACCTTGCTCTCCATGTGAGCATTGGACCATACGTATTTTGAATGAGATGTCACTTGCATTGTGTGTTGCACTGCTGCCTTTCAGACCGTGAACATGTTTCTTTACTAGGGTCTGAGATGTGCCAATGTGACACGTGTGACAGCTGAGGTAGTGTTGCCCACATCATGTGCATGCATGATGTTCATGTGTATATGCCTAAGGTAGGAATGTGTGACTGGCCATCACTCATGCCTGGATGCAACATGTGCTTTTGGATGTCTGACATAGTCATGTAGAGGGCTTACATTTAACAGGACTCTGATGTGATTGCTCATCACACTGCTTGTGGCCTCTCTGTTGATGTGTGTGCATGACATGTGTATTTGCACATGATGCATGTGTGTGTAGCATACCCAATTGCTTGGTCGTGAGAGTGGCACATAGCCGGATGTGAATGTTTGGAGTGATGGGCATGCATGTATCTGCATGGATGTGGAATGCATGTCCATGTGTGTGGGGGTGGAGGATGATGGTTGTTCCCTGGAATAGTCATGTTCATGTGAATGTTGGTATTGCCACGCACACATTGGTGCAGTACACTTCTGTTCTGTGTCTCCTTTTCCACAGTTGCATCTGATGAAGAGGGGCAGAGGCAGTTCTGTGGAGTATGGCAGCAGGGATGCCTCTACCAGGGAGAGGCCCAAGGCCCAGCCACACCCCCATGAAAGCACTTCTTCGAGGAGCGAGGTGGCTGTGGCTGTGCCAGTACTATCGGTCAATGCAGCTGGGGGTAAGTTCAAGAAGGCGAAGGTGGGAGTGGACTCCTCCGCAGCGGGGTGACAGGTGATGCCACACAGTGGCCATCCATAGTGGAAGACGCCCCAAATTCATTCAGATTGGCGGGAGGGGAGCGGGGAGGTGGCCGTTGAAGCACAGCCCATGGGGTCAGGAGGGGGTGTTGAGGTTGGCATGCCTACTGCAGTCCTGTCCCAGGGGCACGAGGCAGTGCAGGCCACCATCGAGGTGCCTGTGCAAATCCTAGTCCCTGGGCCATCTGATGCAGCTGTATGCGCCTGATGGGATGCCTCCAACCAGGCCCCCCCACCACTCCACCATGTTGGCTGTGTCCACTCAGACCAACACCACCTTACCATCTGGTGTTGCTATCCGGAACTATGTGATTCCCCTGCAGACCGGTGTGGTGGGGTGTACAGCTGTCATCCATGATGATGTGCAGGCTACACATAGTCTGCTTGCACATCATCACAGTGTGGTATGCCACCTCATCACCTGGCATGTAACATGCCTGTTCCATGTTGTTCTCCATGGGCTGTTCACTAATGTGACCACCTTCTCGTCTTCCTCCTCTGTTCCGGCCCATATACCACCAGGGCCCCCTGTGCACCAGTCCCACCCACATTGCCCAGTCTGGTGGAGCCAACATCCCTGCCCAAGTTGGGAGCCCAAGGTCAATCAGCTGAGGTGGTCACCGTGCCTACCCAGGCACTGGTAGAGTCACTGGCAATGGAGGGACAACAGGCACCCAGAAGCAGGGCACGGGCCTTACGCCCTTGGGTATCGTCATCAGCCCGCAGGGCGTACACAAAAAGGAGGCACCGGCACTCTGGCAGCAGCTGGCAATCAGGAGGAGGCTAAAATTCTCAGGGCACAACATCCAAAGGGGACAGGTGCGCAATGTGAGGCGGGAGAAACACGTGGACCTTAGGGACAGGATAGGCCTCATTACAAGTATGGCGGTAAGGCAACAACGGCACCGGTATCGCTACTGGCACAGTTGCTACCGTAACGCCATCCTATGAGTTCTGCTCGCGGGTGCCCTTGCAGCCACCAGGTCTGATCATGTTCTGCTCGTACCGGCACCCACGAGCAGAACATGATGGTAGCACCGGTACCATTATTAACGGTATTGGTGCTACCACCCTCCCCATTGAGCCCTATGGAGCTCAAATGGGAATAGGGATGTACTGGGCCTGGCACCCGTGAAAGGGCAATTACTGGGTCTGGCTGGGCCGGAATAGCTCAGTAATTGCCCATTCAGGGGTGCCGGACCAAGATGCGAGTTTGGAGGTAGCCTGGCCGGTTTTACCAGCAAGGCTACCTCCACCCTCGTAATGAGGCCCGATGTCTTCCGTGTTCTGGGGATATGGGCAGCAGATCGGAGCAAACAGACAGTGTGCAAGGGAATCAAGGATTGTGTTGGCCAGGGCTGGGATTGTGCTGTATCAAGCCAGGAGGTGAACTACCATCCTGGAGGCCACTTGCAGGGAATCCAAGGTAATAGAAACACAGAGGGGGTCATTCCGAGGTTGGAGGTAAGGGAAAAACGATGCCGGTAAAGGATTACCGGCATCCCTTACCGCTACGGGCCATTCTGACCTACCAGACCGATAACTATGGCATTGTACTTTACGATGACGTAAATAGCGGTCCAGGCGCGTGCGCGCGACACACCATGCCGGCATTACCGGAATGCCCTATATCGGAGCTAATCACAAGCCATGTGAACATGCAAATAACGGCTTTCTGAAGCCCGAAAAATACCTTACCGGCATGGAGTAAATACCGACATCTCCGAGAAGGTGTTAAGAACCCTGAGCAGTGTTTCCAAAAGCCACAGATGCACACAATCAGCACAGGTGGAGGCAATGGAGTATGGCACAGCACAAAAGGAGCACATCAACACACCACACCCCTTCCCACACCAAGATGATACCAGTAGTAGTAGCATTACTGGAGCTGGAGGCCCTGCTTGCAAGGCAACAACAACAACAACTACAGGCCCCACCACAGAGGAGACACAGGGGAGAAGGAGGGTGAGACTCGGCCACCATGCCCCACCAGTGCAGCCAGCGTTACCACGCCAGCAGCCCCCAATCCCTCGCATCCGAGCTACCCACTTCAACCTAACACCAGAGCAGATCCACACCCTGTACCGGCATGACCGTGACACCATCACCACCATAGTGGACCTGATACACAACGACATAGTGAGCCTCATAGAAATACGCACCGCCATCCCCTCTCTACTGAAGGTAGTGTCTGTGCTCCACTTCCTTGCCACAGGCACCTACCAGCACACAATGGGGCACATGCATGGCATATCACAACCCTTATTTTCCCGGATACTGAACCAAGTGCTGGATGCCCTCCTCAAGCACACAAGGGACTACATATCCCTACCACAGACTCCCCAGGAGATATTCGATAAAAAAGTTGCCTTCTATGCACTGGGAGGCATGCCAAATTGTGTAGGTGCCCTCAACTGCACCCACGTGGAGTTGGTGGTCCCGCATGCCATGGAGGTGGTGTGTCGCAACCACAGGCAATACCACTCCATCAACGTGCAGATGGTATGCAACGCCAGCAAGATCATCACACCTTGCTGTGCCCGATATCCAGGATCAACTCATGACTCTTTGGTCCTGCAGAACTCCACGCTACCACGCTATATGGAGCGACATGCTGGACGACGTGCCTGGCTGCTTGGTGAGTTGCCTGACTGGGCCATGGCAGTGCATCAGGGTTGTGAGGTGGGTGCCTGCATACTCCATCTGAGTGGGAAGGGGGGGGAACTGCATACTCCACTTGGGTGGGAAGGGGGGAGATGCATACTCCACCTGAGTGGGAAGGGTGGGGGATGCATACTCCACCTGGGTGGGAAGGGTGGGGGATGCATACTCCACCTGGGTGGGAAGGGTGGGGGGTCGATGCATACTCCACCTGGGTGGGAAGGGGGGGAGATGCATACTCCACCTGGGCGGGAAAGGGGGGGGAGTTGCATACTCCACCTGGGTGGGAAGGGGGAGATGCATACTCCACCTGTGTGGGAAAGGGGGGAGATGCATGCTCCACCTGGGTGGGAAGGTGGGGGAGATGCATACTCCACCTGGGTGGGAAGGGGGGAGATGCATATTCCACCTGGGTGGAAATGTTGATGCCAGTGCACGATGTGCACATCACCGAACACTGTACCCCAAAGCAAGTGAAACGGCACATGACTACCAAATCCCACAGTGATGAAGTAAGGCCGACACCTAACACTACACGACTAACAGGTAACCAGGCCACATCCCACAACACATGCATCACTCATCGGAGGCCCTCACACACCGTAAGGGCATCCTGCACTATGCACTGCATATGCACTATGTCGCTGCCTCCAGCATATCACCACACAGGACAGTCATCCCTGGGAGTGTATTGAAGTGAGCCTAACAGGGATACCACAGCATGTCACTGGTTCCGCACACCCATAGGAGTGCTGCAAGTCACCATGGTACTGATCAGTACAGAATGACAAATATGCTACTGACTACAGCCAACACTCCCTACTACCAAATCTCACAGAACACAACACAACAATGATTTTATTCCAACACTGCTGCATGCATATACGATGCATGTGCAAGAAGATGTGAGTGCACACCATAACCCATCTTGAAGATGCTACCCCCTCCATCAGTCCATTGCACAGGACACATAGCGGGGCCAGAAATGGGGTCAATGCATCCAGGGACATGTGCGTATGGGCAGAAATCACCTGCTGCCATGTAAGACTAGTACAGTTGTCCGCCATGAATGTACGAACACTTACCTTCATTCCCCTTTCATGCAGGTGATGGTGGCTATCCCTTGAAGCCGTGGCTCATGACCCCTGTCCAAAACCCACAGAACAGGCACGAGGAGGACTACAATCGTTCCCATACCCGTACACGTGTGGTGATTGAGCAGACCTTTGGCCTGTTGAAGGCACATTTTCGTTGCCTCAGCCGGTCAGGTGGGGCACTGATGAGAAGGTGTCCAAGATCACCATGGCATGTGTAATGCTGCACAATATGTGCATCCGTTGGAACGTTCCCCTGCCCCCTGACATGGAACTGCTACCACCTGATGATGATGATGAAGGGGAGGAGGAGGAAGAAGTGGCAGGACAGCATCACAGTGCCGATGCACAGCAGGGACATGCCGTGCGGCAATCATTGATTGGACAATATTTCTGACACACAAGTCAACAGAGGGTGTGAGGATGTCAGGACATTGGGCACTGGGTGTGGGGATACATGTACACTATGCACTGTGCAATATTAAATGACACATGCGCAATGATGAATGTCCACTCTGTTTTTTTAGATGAACAACCAGTGTATTTAAAGTGAACATTTCAACGTGAAATACAAACCCTCCACCACCCTACCCCCTCCTTCTCCCACCACAACTCCCCAACACACCCTCATCCCCTCCCCCTCCCAACACAACTCCCCAACAAACCATCACCCCCCCAACAAGACTCCCCAACAAACCCTGACCCCCTCCCCCTCCTACCACAACAACCCCACACTAGTTCCATAGGGTCCACATAGCCCACATGTGGATGGCAGTAATGTCACTGTGCGCTCCCAGAGCCAGGGGGAGGCATGTCCTGGTGACGTAGCATACGGAGCGACAGACGGAGCGGGCTGGTCTGGGTGGAGGAGCATGCTGAAGGTGTGTCCTCATGCTGGGGCTGTTGGGCAGGATGAGCAGCCTCCAGAGCATCGGCTATGTGGCCGAGCACCTCACAGAGCTGGTTGGTGCTGTCCGTTATTACCTGGCCCATTGCCCTCAATTCACCACGCCACTCCTCCCTGGCCCGCCGATTGTCCTGCACAAAATCTGTGATCAGGGCTGTGAGCTGCTCAGCCCGCTGTGCATCTGCGGATGAGGTAGTGGCCCTGCTGGGGATCGGGCTGACATGTCCGGCCGGCGCTTCCTCAAGGGAACTGGGCACAGGACTGGCATTTCCCTGTGTTGGTCCTTGTTCAGATTGATCAAGTGTGTCGGTCTCACCTGAGTCACTAAAGGAGACCTGGGGGTTGGAGTAGCCTTCTGGGGTGTGCACGACAGCAACTGTGTCATCCTCTGTCGCTCCACAGATGGAATTGGGGCTGTCCGCAATTTTGATGGGGGCCGTGGCTGCCACCTCCCCAGCCACACTCGACTCCTCACACCGTGGCGTTGGCCATGTGTCTGCAGCCAGTGAAGGGAGGGGTGGCAGTTTAGCATCCTCCACGGGCCTAGCTGGAGCTGGTGGTGTGCGTCCAGGTGTTGTCTTCCTCACTGGGAGACGGTGGCCCCTGCCTTGGCCCCTGGAGGTGCTGGGACGGTTGCTCTCCTGCTCCTCACTGTCATGCTCCTTGGGCCTCCTCCAGTCTCCAAGGCCTGGCTTCTATTTGCAGAGAGGATGCTCCACACCCTCAGCCGCAGGTCGTCCCACCTTTTGCGGCAGTCCTTCGTGGTGCGGGGGTGTTGCCCACAGCGCTCACCTTCTGGGCCACTCATGCCCAGATGTCTTTTTTTTTAGCACCGCCACCCTCCGCTTGTCGTTGCTGAAGATAGTCTCAGCATGCTCGTGGAAGGTATCCACTAGCATTTGCAGTTCGTCTGGGCTGAACCGCTCCTTTCGGAGGCAGGCAGCTCCCTTCTTTGGCGCTTTGGGCATTCCTCGGTAGTGGTGGTAACTTTCCGGTATGTCAACAGTGTGCCAGGGGTCCTGTCTGGTGAGGATGGCAATGGATTGTGTTTCCAGTTCCTGTGCGATGACGCTATTTCTGGTTCCGCATTTTAACGGTGACCTCACTTCTAACAAGGCAGGAGCCTTGCAACATCAGCCACGACTCCCTCGAGCTGCCGGCATTGCGTTAAGCTTCAGGAGCAGCTAGGATTGCCAGCCATGATGCACACGCGCTGCATCAGTAAGCACATATGGCTGCCAAAGGAGATCTGATGCACCCTGGCACCCAGACACTGAAGTCTGATCATCCGTTCCACTTTGCCTCTCAATCCCCTGCCCCTGAACCACAAGGACAGGCACCAACGTTCTTGCCCTAAGATGGCCGCCCTCATCAGCGTCTCAGCATCGTGCCTGGTTGCTTAGCAACCCCCGACCACAACAACAAATGCTGCGAGCACAGCCGGAGGCTGAAGCCGGCCCACAACACCTAAGGTCCTAGTAGCCAAAGGCCCCTTCCTGTCTGCCCCTGTCCGCACCTGCGCTATGGCGCGGGACACTGCTCCGCAGTAACACTCCCTGTACGCTGTTAATCACTCTCGAGCCACGGCCTCTCCCAACACATGTGCCCCACCCTCCTCATCAAGGACGCTACGCTACAGACCTCGGCGCTGCCCACATACACTATCCTGCAAGGTATGTTGAGTGTGCTGTTCATGGGCCATTGCCTACCATTACGATAACATTTGCATGAAACCTGCTGCAACAGGACGCTAACTCACCCGGAGCTTTGTCTACCTTTGTACAACCCTCATACTGCATGTGCCTCAATGTATGCACGCCACATTAGTTACCCAACTTGCGCCACATAGGCGCTAATCTAAGTCGGCTCGTATTTGCTTCGCTCCTTCGGTGCCACACTCGGTGCGCACCTTGACGCGCATTACAACAATGATGCTTACCACTATGACTAGCCTATGTATGCCCATCGTTTTATGATCTACTCCCTACTCGATCTGCACAACCATTATCTTACCACTTGCTTTGTGCCCCCTAGCCCAGAACCCACACTCACGAGCCAACTTGGCCTGCCTCATTCGACTTTCATTCTTGTACTGTACCATCTCATATTTTGATGCATATTATGGCATTCGTGCTCTGTGCTAATACGTGAACGTGCCTTATATGATTTGAAATTTGCCTCACTCGCTGGGTTCACCGCCATCAACATGTTTGAAAATATTGTTCTGTGCTTGGCCTAGCGCTGTCCAGCTCGGCCCATGATTGCATTCATTGTCTGCTTCTACTACCCTGTGCCTCTGCCCAGCATTGCCTAATGTTGCCTATGCTCGTATGGTTTGCCCTGAGCCTTTGCCAATCTTGCCTAGTACGGCCCACAATTGCATTTATTGATTGTACAGACTGTCCTGTGCCTCTGCCTTGTGCTGCTGAAGCACCCCACCTCCCCACGGCCAAGATCCACCCACTTATCAACCCTTCACGGATACTCTCAGCAAGCCATCTACCCGCCAGACCCCTGCCCCCACCCATTGCCACTACTTCAGAGACCTACCTCCCATGATGACCACCCGAAGAGGAGCCACACTGACCATGGCAACTCTTCTCCTCTTACTCCACAACATCTCACCACAGATCCACACCAATATGAACACCCCACTCTACCCAGAACATCTTTCCCCAGTGGAATGGATAAATAGATTTTCTCGCCCGCCTACACCCCTCATACCATGCCCTAACCCCCTAAGAAACTCATGACTAGGCTCCCACTCCACTCCACTCCACCAACTACTACCACCAACCAGAGTGCAGCCCCACCTATCAAGTTCAGAAATGACAGACTGAGCCACCACACTAGCCTGAGCTACAAACCTGTTAGAGCGGCCGCTATCCAGACTAGGAACCTCATGCAACAGACACCACATAGCGATTCCATAATCAGCCAAAACTGCACAACACCCCACACACCGCCACAACCAAAAACCAACCCTACCCACATTCCCATCAAGGGTGCTCTCATCAATGCCCGCTCATTGGTAGCCCACGCTACTGACGTGGCTGACATTATCTCCTCTAACCAGTTTGACTTCATCGCCATCACTGAGACGTGGCTCCACCCAGCTTCTGGCCCCACCTTAGCATTAGCCATCCCTGATAACTATAACATTATCTGCGTTGACAGGAAAAATGGAATAGGCAGGCTATCATTGCTAAATCTGACCTAAACATCAGAGAAGCATGTAACACAACCTTTCCGTCAGCCGAATTCCTTTCCATCAAACTTCCATATCGAACACCCAAACTATTCTCCTACACATTATATACAGACCACCAGGCCCCCTATCCACCTTTGAAGAGGATATCTCTCTTCTACTTACCACTAACACCAAACCCAATTCACAAATTATCATCATGGGTGACTTCAACTTGGGACTTAATGACCCTAACCACAATCACGCCACCTCCCTCAATGACACCATTACTCACCTAGGCCTCACTCAACTCATTAACAAGCCAACACACATAAAAGGAAGATTCCTAGACTGGCTAGCAGAGGCTAACTGTAACCTCTCACTGTCACACACCACACTGTGTGCCTGGACCGATCATCACCTTATCACCTTCTCAGTACCCAGAACTGTTACCAAAACGACACCACCCTCCAGGAATAATCGCAACATCACCATAGAAAACCTCAGACCGCTCCTTACGCCCATCACCAAAGCCAACCTACCCACTCAAAATGACAACCCCGCTACCCTGGTAGACCTTTACAACAATACGATGGAACTAGCTCTCAACCAGATAGCCCCACACAAACAACGTAAAGCCAAACCCATGGCTCATACCAACAAATGGTTCTCAGCAGAACTAAAGGCGCTCCGCAACATTAAAAGAACTGCGGAATCTAGCTGGAGAAAAGCTCCCTCTCCCTCCACAAAAGACAACTTCACTACAGCTGCCTCCACCCACAAATCTGCTATCTTAAACGCCAAAAAAGAAATGTATAATACAAGAATACTCAATGCTAAATCGGACACAAAAGAACTCTTCTCTATTCTAAGAGAACTTGAATCACCATTACCTCCCACAGAGGAATGCACTAAAGACAAAGACTGGTGTAATAATATCCAGCTAGCCCTCTCTAACAAAATTGCACTACTACAAGCCAAGATCGAAAACAAAAAAGCCAACCTTGCCGCTAAAGACAACCTCAACAGTAAAAATACCTCACCCCTCCCAACTGCCCACCCTTTCACTTCTCCCCGGTCACTGAGGAAGAAGTAATTAAGATAATCACCAGCCTCAAATCATCCAAGTGTAAGGGTGACTTGTGCCCCGCCTCCGTCATCAAGGACGGAGCTAAAGACCTAGCTCCTCTCATCACTGCCCTGATCAATTCCTCCTTCAAGAATTCAGTGGACCCCAATAACCTTAAAGAAGCGTGGGTCCTCCCCCTTGTCAAAAACCTAACCTAGACCCTAATATCCCCATTAATTATAGACCTATCACAACGGTCCCTTTCCTTCTCAAAATATTAGACAGAGTAGCCTACCTCCAAATACAACAACATATGGAGGAAAATAACCTCCTAGGCCTGCAACAATCCGGCTTTAGACCTAGCCACGGGACAGAAACCGCCCTCCTGGATCTAAAAATTCAAATGGATGAAGCGAAAGACAAGGGTAATCTGGCCATTTTTCTCTTGTTGGATCTTTCAGCTGCCTTCGATCTGGTGGACCACCAGATCCTTACTCAACACCTCTCATCGGCTGCCGCATTCTCCCAGAATGCCACCAATTGGATTCAACAAAAACAAAGAGGTGATGGCTGGAAGGTTTCGAATGAATCTTAACCACTGGCATTGCTCTGGGCAACCCTCCAGACCACCGTTCTTCACCTGCCAAGCCATTACAGAAGGGGAAAGACCATATGCAAATCGGGCTTGGCCCCACCCCAAAAGGGGCAGTCCAGCCCAAACTGCTAGGTCACATCCCTTCTGCACGAGACCACAAGCATCCCCAAACATGTTTCACCCTTGTTGGGGCTCATCAGTGAGGAGTAGCTTGGGTCTCTAGGCCCAGCAGGCACGGGACCCACGTCTGGGCATACCCTTCCCACTCGGGGTGACAAAGCAAAAACAAAGAGGTGATGGCTGGAAGGTTAAGAATGAATCTTAACCACTGGCATTGCTCTGGGCAACCCTCCAGACCATCGTTCTTCACCTGCCAAGCAATTACAGAAGAGGAAAGACCATATGCAAATCAGGCTTGGCCAATTGGATTCAGTCATTTCTGGTTGATAGGTCGACTAGGGTCTTCGCCCCATCAGCGGCGGCTGACCCTATACCAATCCAATGTGCCGTCCCCCAAGGCTCCTGCATATCGCCCACACTTTACAACATCTTCACTAAGCTTCTCTTTTATCGCCTTGACGATCTGGGTGTCAGCTACACCAATTACGCAGATGACACTCAGGTCCTCATCACACTCACTGGCTGCTATGAAGAAGATGTTGCAAAGCTTAACGAAATTTACCTAGAAATTCAAGCCTGGATGGCCACACACAGTCTTTGCTTTAACGACGATAAGACGGAACTACTTATCGTAGGATCCCAAGCACGCCTCAATAAATTGGATTCCAGGTACCAATCCTTCACCATTGATGGCAACATTATTCAAGATTCCAATGTGGTCAAAACACTAGGTGTGTACCTCGACTCCACTCTATTACTGAAAAAAAAAAGAATGCCATCATTTCATCTACCACTGATACTAATAAACTTATCAATGCCTGCAGACCTTTTCTATCCTCTGCCAGTTGTCTCACCTTAGCCAGAGCACTGATATTGTCTAAATTAGACTATTGTAACACACTCTTACTGGGCTCCACAACAAAAAATTTGAGCAGACTCCAGATTCTACAAAACAACGCCTTAAGATGCGCTCTTAACCTCCCGCGTAAGGCTCACATCTCTACGGCCAGGAAAGAAGCCCATTGGCTACCCATCCGCGACAGAATTAAGCTAAGAACCCTTGTCATTACACAAGGTCACTGACTGCCCCACGCTACCTATCTGACAAATTCTTCAAACACAGCACTTCCAGACCGACCAGAACTCCCTATCCGCACCAATTAAAGATTCCCAAATTCAATCTAAAAACAGCAGGAGGCTCCAGCTTCCCTGTTCTTGCAGCTCAATGGCCATTTAGAGCTATGGTTAAATCCTGGCTTTCTACCTAATACATTGCCACTCACTACACCTGCCTGCCTCCACCCATTCCTATGACCTAACCTTATCCTGAAACGGACCACCTTGTAACCCGGTCCTTACGCATTATTGCATATACGACTCTTACTGTACATTTCGTTGTATCTTTGAATGTATGTAACCTTGTGTGTTTCGTGCAACGATATGTAACTATGTTGTCCACATGATTATGCGCCCAGCTACCCGAGGGTTCGGCCACGCTCTATAAATAAACAAACTGAACTAAACTAAACTAAAAATTACGGTCACTGCTAATGCCGCATTGCTCTATGGCGGTAGTGTTAGTTACGGTGCGGTTCATGTATCATGATGCCCGCTCCCGGGGAGCCGGTCCAAGCCCGGCGTCCCCGAAAGCGGACATCCAGTCCCCAAGGAAGGACCCAGCAACCTCATATAGGGGCCCTTTGGACAGTGTCCTGGCACCTGTGGCGCCAGGCTCATAAAAGACATCAGTCCTGGCGCCATAGGCGCCAGGCTCATTATGGGAATGCTTGGGTGCACTTACCTGATGCAGACCATGCTGCAGGATCCTGGCCTCCTTGAGGCCTGAAAGGAACTACTTTACCTGTGAGACTAATTTACCATCCGGGCGTGGTCGGGGAAGGATACATACCTGGAACTTCTTCCAAGGCTATTTAAACCCCACCCGAACAGCCACACGTGCTTCGCGTTGTTCTGCATCTAGCAGCTGGACGCTCACCGTGTCTGCTCCTGCATCCTGACTTCTGCCACGCCTGCCAGCATCCTGGATTGCCTGCAAAGGAAGAGAAGAAGAGAACAGAAGAAGGAAAAGTCCTTACCTGCTAAATCCGCATCCCGGAGACATCTCGCCGACAATCCTGAAAAGGAAGACTTTAATTTAAAAGCTCATCGCGTCGATCGCTGCAGCTCCGCATTCCACTCACCTTTACAGGGCGCCTCCATGTTCAGCAGCGATCATGCGGATTCGCAGTCACGCCCCAGCGCCTAGGGAGAAAAACACCAGAACAAAAGGTGAGAGAGAGAAGGGAATAAGGAAAGCTAAATCTCCATGTTAAGACTTACCTGTTGATTCATTCCCTCTTCATTTCGGGTCCACGCCGCATCCTGGCATTTCCGGACCCCGGCCCCTAAGGGGAAAAAGAGACATCACCGTTAATGAGTGAATGAAAAGACATTACCAAAAAAACGCTCATTAAAGACTTACCTGATTTCTACAAGGATTTCACCTCTCATCTCGGGTCGGTGCCTGTTCCCCGGCATTCCGTACCCCGGCCCCTATGGGGAAAAAGACACTAGCATTAGTACATTAATGCATGGACACAAGGGGAACCTCTTATCAAAAAACTTACCTGGAAGCCAAGCAAGTTTGGTTCTCACCAATCCGAAAATCCAGTGAAGTAACTGGATACCAACGCACCCCTGCATCACAAGCAGGATGGAGAGCTCGTCCTTCCAGACACTAAGGTGAGATGCTATGAGAAATCACAGAAGGGTTTCAAGGAGGGTGAGAGGGGAAAGTGGAAGGCTGATTGCATTACCCCGCAGACAGTTAATCACCTATTTTCGCCTACAGAAGGATACTTCTGCGAGCCAGACAAGCCAGATTTGGGGGCCCGGTTCAGTCCGTCTTCCGAACCCTGCGCATGACCTTAGAAGAGGTCACAGCAGCGCGAACCAGGCCAGCGCCTCCGTGGGAGTCAGGTGAGCGTAACATCATGCCGGTAGGGGGGTTTTCAGGCATTTTTGCGGCATGCCGCTATGGTCATTACCGGCATGGCGCAAAGCTTGTGCCCGCGAACTCGTAATTGTGCGCTTTTAGTGGTCTACTGCCAGCTCGGACACGCTATTTGCGCCATGCCGGTAATGGACGGTACTTACCTCCAATCTTGGAATGAGGGCCAGATGCTGGAGACCCTGTAATCCCTCCAGGCAAGAACGGAGACCCATCTGAGGAGTGAGGACGTGGCGCTGCCTCAGCCTTGTTAAGCCTGAGTGAGATTGGCGAGGAGGAGTTGGACCATCCCGCTGCCTGTGTAAATAGTTATTAAGGTGTAGGTTTCCTTTCTTTCTTTATTATTTTACCCAGACTTTTCAGACATTCCTTCCCCAGTTTTTACTTTATATATTTCTTTAGGCTAAAGGATTTCATTTTTTACATATTTTACATGGACCACTTTTAGCTTTACTTGAAATTTTTTCTGTACATATTTTTTCAATACATAGCATTCTGTTTGTTAAATTCCACACTTCATGCAGTTCATTTGTGTGTCCGCCTTTTTACTAGTTCTATTTTGAGCCAGTGCATCTCTTCATTGCAAGTCATGTGTCTTGTTGTGTGCATGCTTGTGTATTGTTGTTGTTGGGATGGTTGCGGATGGCAGGATGCACATGTGCCAGACATGTGATGGTGTGTCCATCAGACAAATGGGTGTGCACTGAATATTTGGATTTGCATTGATCTGTGCTGCATCACTCTGTGTTTGGCATCAGCATGGTTGTGGTGGAGGGAGGTGAGCTCACTGTGGGAGTGTTCCATGGGCACGTTCATAGCACATTACTTTATTATTGCTGTGTAAAACACATGTCGTGCATACACCTTCTTCATCATGTGCAGTCACACAATGCCTTCTCTAATGTGTTGGTCAACCTCTATCACTGGAATGCAGTAGTGGCTCACATTTGACCTTCCTGAGTGGCTGCACAATTCACCAGTCTCTGTGAGTCATTCTCTCTTTGACTGCCCTACCATCACCCATGCAAGGACCGGTCATGTGATAGTTCCCTGACAGATATTTTGCCACCTAGCTCACTCATGTTCAGGCTGTGACATGCCAGGCCATTGATTGTGTATATTGCAACATCATTTGTTATGTTTGCTTCTGTCGTGGGCACACATTCTGTTACTTTGGTTTGATGCCTTGACAATGTGGCATGGGCAAAATGCACATGTGTTTGCACTCACTTGTCACATGTGTGTGTGAGGGGATGATAAGGCCTGGAATGGTGTGTGAACGGATGCTCCACTCATGGATGGACCTCCGGTGATTCCAGTTGTTCGGATTTGCAGGATACATGTTCATGTTGCAATTCATGGTGCTGTCACACCACGGAAGTTCAGGTGTGCAACAGACATGCATTGCGGTGGTAATGTGCCAGACTGTCAGGGTGCTGGCTGTGGGGGGTGTCCCATCTGGAGGGGGCTGCCTGTGGGGATTTTCACTGTTGAGGGGGGTTGGAGTCCTGTCTGGAGGGGCCTGCCTGTGGAGGTGTCCCATCTAGAGGAGGCGACTGTGAAGGGTGTCACAGGTAAGGGGGGCTGTGGGGTGGTGTCCCATCTGGAGGGGGCTGCCTGTGGGGGTGTCATAGGTGAGGGGTTTGGGGGTGATGTCCCATCTGGAGGGTGCTGCCTGTGGGGGGGTGTTCCGTCTGGAGGGGGGTGCCTGTGAGTGGTGTTACAGGTGAGTGAGGATGGGGTGTGGTGTCCTGTCTGAAGTAGGCTGCCTGCGGGGATGTCCCATCTGGAGGGGGCTGCCTGTTGGGGGGTGTCTTGGGTGAGGGGAGCTGGGGGTGGTGTCCCGTCTGAAGGGGGCTGCCTGTGGGGGGTGTCGAGTCTGGAGGGGCCTGCGTGTGGGGGGTGTCACAGGTGAGGGGGGCTGGAGGGTGGTGTCCCATATGAAGGGGGCTGCCTGTGGGGGTGTCAAGTCTGGAGGGGGCTGCCTGTGGGGGGTGTCACAGGTGAGGGGGCTGGGAGGTGGTGTTCCTTCTGGAGGTGACTGCCTGTGGGGAGTGTCCCATCTCGATGGGACTTCCTGTGGGGGGTGTCACGGGTGAGGGGGTAGGGGGAGTTCCATCTGGTGGGGGGTACCTGTGGGGGTGTCCCATCTGGAAGGGGCTGCCTGTGGGGGGTGTCACACATGAGGGGGGCTGGGGTATTGTGTCCCATCTGGAGGGGGCTGCCTCTGGGGGATGTCACCGGTGAGGGGCACTGGAGGGTGGTGTCCAGTCTGGAGGGGGCTGCCTGTGGCGAGTGTCCAATCTGGAGGTGGCTGCCTGTGGGGGTGTCATAGGTGAGGGGGGCTGGAGGGTGGTGTCCCATATGAAGGGGGCTGCCTGTGGGGGTGTCAAGTCTGGAGGTGGCTGCCTGTGGGGGTGTCATAGGTGAAGGGTCTGGGGGGTGGTGTCCTGTCTGGAGGGTGCTGCCTGTGGGGGGTGTCCAGTCTGAGGGGGTGCCTGTGGGAGGTGTCACAGGTGAGTGGGGATGGGGGGCAGTGTCCCGTCTGGAGGGGGCTATCTGTGGGGGGTGTCACCGGTGAGGGGAGCTGGGGGGTGGTGTCCTGTCTGGAGGGGCTGCCTGTGGGGGTTGTCAAGTCTGGAGGGGGGCTGCCTGTGGGGGGTATCACAGGTGAGGGGTGCTGGATGGTGGTGTCCCATCTGGAGGGGGCTGTCTATGGGGGGTGTCGAGTCTGGAGCGGGCTGCCTGTGGGGGGTGTCACAGGTGAGGGGGCTGGGAGGTGGTGTCCCTTCTGGAGGGGACTGCCTGTGGGGGGTGTCCCATCTGGAGGGGACTGGCTGTGGGGGGTTTCACAGGTGAGGGGGGTTGGAGGGTGGTGCCCCATCGAGAGGGTGCTGCCTGTGGGGAGTGTCACTGGTGAGGGGCACTGGCGGGTGATGTCCAGTCTAGAGGGGGTTGCCTGTGGGGGGTGTCCAGTCTGGTGATGGCTGCCTGTGGGGGGTGTCACAGGTGAGATTGACTGGGGGTGGTGTGCGGAATACAGTGGTTCATGTGCAGTAGGGGGGAATTCACGTTTTTGTAAGGGGTGTAGCCTCCACTTACGAGGGAGCGCACAATTTTGCTGGGGTATGTGCTGGGCTTGCGAGTGAGGGCATGTGTTTTCTTTGGGATGTGGCCAGGGATTGCGAGGTGAGACACGTGATTTTGCTGGGGTGCGGCATGGGCTTGCAAGCGAGTGCACACGTTTTCTCTAGGGTGCGGCATGGGCTTGCGAGGGAGTGCACACGTTTTCTCTGGGGTTCGGCCTGGTATTGCAAGGTGAAGCATGCCATTTCGCTGGGGTGCAGCCTCGGCTTGCTTGGGAGGGCACACATTTTCTCTAGGGTGTGGCCTGGGATTGCGAAGTGAGGTGTGCGATTTTGCTGGGGTGTGGCCTGGGCTTGCTTAGGGGGCACGTGTTTTCTCTGGTGTGCGACCTGGGATTGCGAGGTGAGGTGCGCGATTTCGCTGGGGCACAGGCTGGGCTTGCTTTGGAGGGCATATTTTTTCTCTGGGGTGCTGCCTGGGATTGCGAGGTGAGGCGTGCAATTTAGATGGGGTACTGGGTGCTGGGCCAGGGATGGCGCTGAGGCTTGCACCATGTTAGTCCTTTGGCTTGCTTTTTGGGGTGCGTGGGGGTGTGTTGTAGGCGTTCCTCGTGTAGATTCTTGTGACTAGAGCAACGGATAGTATGGCATTCAGTATACGTGAGGCGCGCAATAATTTTTCTGCGCCAGGGCTTTTGCAGGGTCCTTCTCGGCATGCAGCGCTTGCGCCATTTCTGCACCCCATTCCATGAATCGGGCCCTAAGAGAGAGGCAGGGGATCAAATATTTTCTTAACACATATCTTTTTAACAATTATCAGCTGAGTATTTAAAATCTGACATGATGTGTGAAGAAGTGCAAGCATTAGAAATGAAAGTGTTGAAAGGCATGCTGCATGCTGCATGGTGTGTGAAACAATGACTACAGAAGGGGGACATTATGATGCATCTTCTTTCACTGTGGGTTTCTACGTACAGTTGCATTCATAAAGGATACTTTTTCTGCACTGTTTGCTCTGCATGATGGTACTTGTAGGCTTCCATTCAGGATGGAGAAATGAAGCTACAGTTACACTATTTTTACTTAACATGATTATATAATGATTTGTTTCGCATTCTTTTCAATTTCGATTTAGCTCTCAAGTCACGAATATTTGTACCAACTAGAGCTAGTTACATATTTCATCAAGTGCCTAATTTGCAGACTCAGCCCACATTCTGGCTTTACCATTCAACCAAAGTGTTTGATTCTGAGGAAATCAATAAATCAATTCACAATGCTCCCACACATGGTATACTTGACTACAGTGCTGATCAATGTATAAATATAATAGTGGCCATTCACATATTGTACACCACAAAGATATTTGTCTTATGATTTACTCATGGAAACCTATTGTATTCTCACTTTTCATGATGCCCTTCAGTATCAAAGATTGCAGTGGCACCCCTGGAGTTATTTTCTGCAATGTCCCCCAAGTCCTTTGCTATACAGGCCCCCAGAAATTCTGGAACCCTCCCTGAAGAGATATCTAACTGTTATATACATAACAATCCTGAAAATAGTATTTGTTTGTGCTGCATTTTCACAGTGAGATACACAAAAACGTTATTGTCCTCATAATAGAAACCCCTTGTAAAAGATTGATATTTCCTGTGTAAAGTAAAATGGTTCGTCTTTTGTTATTGTTGCTGATGTTAAGGATAAGTGATACAGCCTGCCTGGGGTGAAAGAGGTTGGGCGCTGTTTGGGAAGGTGAGACTCAGGGATAACGCCCTAAAGAAGGGATACTATGAACGCAAAGGGGAATTAGCTTTGAGTTGCAGTCTTTCTTTTTTTTTTATTGTGTTACACTTTCTAATAAACTAGCAACTCCTGGTATATCCTCCTTTCCTGTTTTCTTGTTATGTTAATTTGTTCTTTTTTTGTTCTTTTATCTTCATTAATTTTAGGACATTGCCCAGGAAATCTATGCCTGCAAATGTACGTCCCACGTTAGCATCTAGTAGATACAATCTCCACCATCAATCGGTCGTTAAATTCTAACATCCATTATATATTTTCCGAGATAGTTTGTCCTCTTTATTGTGAGTCCCATACGCATAGTGATCAAGTATTTTGTTGATTCAACCATGTGTGTTTGCTTGCAGAATCTACAAAACTTATCCTAGTAGCCATTTTGTTTTCTCCTATGCATGACCTCCTTTGTTTTATCCACAGGTACTGATTCCGATGGTAGCTGCTTGGGAACTTCTTTAGATAAATGCGTGATGTGTGATTGGCCTCGGCTCCCATGGGTATAACAAAAGAGATTTGTATTGTGACCTGGAGTTTTGTGATTCTATTCAGTCATTTTCCTTTATTTTGTTTTTTTGTTGCTTCTGGATTACTGATTAGCATCTCTGTCGTGCCTAGGTGAGTCAAGTTAGCCATACATAGCTTTTGCCAAGCTCCAAAAGGCCATGGCTGCCCTCCACTCGTTTTCGGCTTCTCTTTCAGCAAGTGACTATATTGTTTTAAGGAGAAATGCCCCAGTGCTGACATTGAAAAGTTGGCATTGCTGGGAGAGTCTGGGGAGGGGAAGGAGCTTACTCACAGCCACATTCATCCATATCAAGCACCGAGGTAGGCTGAGGAACATGGAAAAGATACCTTACCAGAAGAAACTACAATCTGAGCAATTTACAAAACACTTACAATCTGTATTTTTCCTTTCTGCTTTCTATGAGTGAACAAGGCCAAACATATTTTTTTAATGCACACACCAAATCTCTTATGTGAATGAAGACACAAGGACAGATCCTGCCCTTTCCCCATTTCTTTTTAGTTTTGATTATTAGTTGGCACTTAAGCACCACTTGCAAGCCAAAACGCTTGCATTGGAGTACAGATAGGATTTAGATGGGATGTGAGGAGGAAAATGCAGATGTGGCTGTTGTTTGGATATTTTTCCACCTATTGACAGACCAGGGCCCTGCTAATCACTATGGCCATTCCCACGAATTTCACAAAAAACCCTAATCATGGATTGTTTTGAGCTTGTACACAGTAACATGAAATGCCTTGGAGTGGTATTTGTAAGCAATTTCAGCTGTAAACGAGATCCTTGTCTAATAAAAATGTCCTAGACAAGTGTGCTTTCAGCCACTTGACGTTTTAAAAATATGTGTGACCTCTAACATCTTCCATGCACCGAAGGCCTGTTACAGCAAGCAACGGCAAAGCCAACAGCTTTTTCTTGTGTATTGCTATGTTCACAGTTAGGTGTTTATAAGTGCATTTGATTGTTTCTATATTGTGCTAGACATTGCTCACGTCTAGGTATGCCTAAGAAAGTGCATTTCATTACCTGTGTATTGTGCTATGCTGTGTTCAAATCTATGTGCCCTAAGAAAACGTGTTTTCATTATTTTCAATATTGTGCTCTTCTGTGCTCACTTCAGGTATCCCTAAGAAAGTGCATAGATTGCATGGGACCATATTGCGTTCTGCTATGTTTTATAGCTTTGTATCCCTAAGAAAGCAAATTTCTCTACGGTGTGCTCTATGGTGCTCACATCCAGCTGTCCTTAGCAGGTGCATTGCCTTGTTGTCTATGGTCTTTCACGTTGAGGTATTCCCTGAAAAAGTGCATTGCTCTATATGAGTACTCATGCATTCACCTTTAGATAGCCATAGGAAATTGCATTGTATTGACCAATATTGTGCTCTATCATTTCTTGCATCAAAGTATGCCTAAGAAAATGCATTGCTCTTTATTTGCGCTCCATTTCATCCACATATTGTATTGTTTCTATATTGTACTTTATTGTGTTCACATCTAAGTATCCCTAAGAGACTAACTAACAGCCTCTTATTACAACCACCCCTACTCACACACAAACGACTAGAGTAAACCTTCCTCACTGGACTAAAAATCTACGCCTTCCAAATCAAGCTGCAAACCTCACCCACTCAGTAAAGCACCCGGATATGCCAAACACTCTGGGGCCTCCGATCTGAAAACAAAGCGCCTCCAGTGTACAAATCACTACTCACCTAGAAAAAGCACAGATGCCTTTTGCTCCTGGTACTACACATACCAGCAATTAAGCACTGCTCATTATTGTTTCCCTCTCCTTCCTAACCAGCCCTCTCCACTTGCCCTTTAATCCACGGGAGCCAGGCAGTACCATGTTGTCAATGCCTGGTAAATGCCTACACAAAAGCCACACATGTTAGCTTTCCTGCTGCTTGTTATTCAGAGTACCAGTAGTTTGATGTTTACAATTCGGCCTTTGTCGCAGCTATATTAATGATATGGAACGGAACTGAAGACAGTCTGATAGATTATTTTGAATACCTCAGTCTAAGTGAATTTAGAGTTAGATACACTATTAATGTTAGTATAAAAGAAAGAATATTTCTAGATCTCCGGATTTTTTAATATCAGGGAACACTACTAACTAAAACGTTTCTTATCACCACAGAAGACAATGCAACACTACATAGCGGTGGTGGCCATGAACAGAATGTTATTAAGGACATTCCAGTAGTTGAATAAACAAGAACAAGTAGAAATTGTGGTTTGGATGGAGACTACAAAAAGGAAATTAACCTCATTAATAAACAAGGATTTGGAACAATGTCAGAAAGAAAGTACATTGTATAGGGGTGCACAACAAGTTAAGAATAAGGAGGGGAATAAACTATTACTGTCCCCAGCACAATTGTTAGCAACAATAACAGGAACAAAACAAGATTTATCAGTACATATAAGTAAAAAAAGGCTTATGCAGTTACATATAGGCATGATTTACATTCGGATGTTGATTTTAAAGACATTTTTGAGTTAAAAATCACTCATTGTATACAGGGAAGTCTGAACGCTTAGGGAAAGAGTGTCCCCTGGCCATTTTGCCACTATGAATAAAGTGAAGCACACATGGTGTGATCAAGAAAGAGTGTGTGGAAGTTGTAACAACTGCAAATATGCGCTTAATGATTTGGAAATGTTTGAAGACTCACACAATCATAAGATTTACTTTAAGCAATTTATCATTTGCAATAGTAATTTTGTCATGTTGTGGTAGTTCACATTTGCAAAATAATATACGCAGAGAGTATTAAAAATCAGCTCAAGGAAAGACTAACTGTATAGTAAAGGACTATAAGCATGCACGATGATATGATAGACACTATTTGCATTACTCTGCCCCACAAAACCTGAATACACGATTAGACTACATGTTCGTCAACCCGAAACTTACCGGGGAGATAGCGAGTTCGGAATACAAAGCAAGGGTCTTATCGGACCACTCACCCTTGATCTTAACGTAGCAACATCAGCCCCCCGGAGCCAAGATCCCAACATGGCGGCTCAGAACCAAAGCACTGAAAGATACAGAGTTCAGGGGGGACCTAAGGGAGGAGATAGTAGAACATTTTGAAAATAACACCGGCAGCGTAGCATCGGAAAGCACCCTATGGGAGGCATTTAAGGTAGTGGTGAGTGAGGCAGCAATATCAAAATCCAAAGGGCTCCAAGGGGACATGGCGAGTAGAGCGCTCGATTTGACATCCGTGCAGAGCTTGCTAACGCAGGTTCGAATCCCGGTGGGGCCAAACTCAGCCTTTCATCCTTCCAAGGTCGATAAACGAGCACCACACACCGTGGGTAATAATAAGCAGCGCTCAGATACCTGAGGGTTAGTAGCGCTATATAATTGCCAAATTATTATTATTATTATTATTATTATTATTATTATTATTATTATTATTATTATTATATTAATTATTATTATCCATTGGCTCCCAGTCAAGGAAAGACTCCTGTTCAAAACCCTTGTCCTCATGCACAAATGTCTTCACGATCAGGCCCCTATATATCTCGTCCAGAGATTTTCTAAACCCTGTGCTTCCAGGCCCTCCAGAGCGGCCTATTCCAATTTACTAACTGTGCCAAAAACCCGCAGAGTGCGTGCTGGTGGCACAAGCTTTCCCACCATGGCATCCACCCTCTGGAACTCCCTTCAACCGCACATCAGACGACTCGAGTCTCACACTGCCTTTCGCAAGGCCATCAAGACTAGTCTCTTCAAATAATGTGCCTGTTTTTTGTTTCGCTACCCTGGACCTATGTATCTGTAACTCTGTATGTATATTCTAAGAACTCCTCTGGGGTGGCTTTTTTGTAACCCTTAATCAAGCCTTCTTATGTAACACTTATCAGCGCCTCTATGCCTTAGGGCTGCAGTGCGCTTTACAAATGTAAAAATAAAAAATAATAAATTATTATTATAAAAGAGCTGCAAAAAACAGAGAGGAAACTAGAAGCAATTATGAATAAAGGGGACACCTCACAGGAAGATGCCGAAGCTATGAGCCAATTGCAACAAGAATGTGGGGGACACTGGGAGAGACTATACAACTTAAACTACAAGAATTACATAGAAAGGCAACACGCTGGGGGAGATAAGCCGGGAAGGCTGTTAGCATGGCTATACAAAACAGGAGTGGTCAAATATCGGATACCCAAGAGAGCATAAATGGGGGATTCCTTAAATTCTACCAACACTTATACGAAGATACAGGAGGGTCGGATGAGAATGAGATGAGAGAGATATTGGAGGACACCGGGTTACCTAAACTGAGTGCTGAAGAGAAAGAGGACCTAGACACCCCCATTACATTAGAGGAGCTAGAAATGGTGGTCAGACAATTAACTACTGGCAAAGCCCCAGGAACGGAAGGGCTCCCTAGTGAGTTTTATAAAACATACAGGTTGGAGGTGCTCCCCCCGCTACTGTTGATGCTAAACAAGGCTTTTGAGATAGGGAAACTACCAGAAACCCTGAGAGAGGCAATAATTATCCCGCTTCTGAAACCAAATAAGCCTAGCACAGATTGTGGGTCGTACAGACCGCTATCCATGCTAAACCAGGATAATAAAATACTCACGGCAGTGCTAGCAAACAGACTTAGATGGGTTATAAGAAAACTTATACATCATGATCAGACAGGATATGTTCCGTGTAGGAGTATAGCCGATAACCATAGATGACTCTATCACGTCATGGAACAGACAGAAAGAGATGCAAACGAAGTGGCAATTGTCTCACTAGATGCAGTGCAAGCCTTTGATTCAGTAAGGTGGCCCTGGCTGATGGCGGCCTTGAAGGAATATGGAATGGGGCCTGGGCACTTGAGGTGGGTGAAGATGTTGTATAGCTCGCCGCTTGCCAGAGTCAAAACGGGAGCGATCATCTCAGACAAATGGCAGCTCAGTAGGGGCACCAGACAAGGCTGCCCATGGTCTCCGATGCTGTATATCCCCGCACGGGAATCCGTAGCAATATATTTGAGGCAACAATATGAAGGGATAGGGGTCCACACCAGGGAGGGGCCACACCTAATATCACTGTATGCAGACAACATGCTGCTTTATCTGAGGTATCCAGAAGAAAACCTGAAATACATCCTAGAAGTAATGGAACGATTTGCGTCATTCTCCGGCATCGCCGATAACCCCAGGAACTCGTGCATATTTCCCTTAGTGAGATACAAAGGAATTGAGCACGATAACCAGCCGGTACTACAAATACCCAGGGAGACTAGAACGTTCAGATACTTAGGGATCGATATTTACCATCAGGTAGAAGATGAACACAAACACAACACAGAGAAAGCAGTAGCTAACTTTGAAAACAGTATGAAGTTCTGGGCTAAACTCCCCCTGGCTATGATGGGAAGGGTGGCATTGTTGAAAATGGTTGTATTGCCTAGGCTGTTGCACTTTTTTTGTGAATATCCCATATGTGTTGCCCAAACCCTTTTTTGGTAGACTGCAGAGCTTATGTAGAGGTTTCATCTGGCACAATACCAGAAATAGGATTGCCTTATGGAAGTTACAAAATGCGTATGTGAGAGGGGACATAAAACTGCCTAACTTCGAGATATACCATCTGGCCGGGCAACTACAGTACGTGGCCAAGTGGCTAACTGAAGACACAACAGCAGAGTCCAGACTGCTGAGGTCTGAATGCGCACCCTTCTTTCTGAAAGAACTTTTATGGCTGCCCAAATAAGAGCTAAAAGGGCGATCGAAGCTGTTAGAATTGGGGTGGAAGATATGGCGCAAGGCATGCCAGGTCATGGAGAACCCGACTCCGTGCTCCCCCCAAGTGCCGCTAGTGGCCCTGAGGGGAGTGGACGAACAACTAAGAAAGACGATACGTAGATACTGGGAACCAGTGGGCATAGCAACACTGGGAGATGTGTGGCGGGATGGGAGGGCACTGGAATTCACAACACTAATGGAAGAAACCGGAGTACACCCTGGGCAATATATTACCTATACTAGACTGTTAAGGCAGATAAGAGCCTCATGGTATGAAATAGTACTAGAAGACCAACCAGACTCGGCCATAGAGACAATATATGATATCTCGGAAGGAGGGCATAAGGTATCCCGGATTTATGAACTAGTAATGTCCAGGGTGGGGAAAGAGGTGACCCAGTTGAAACGGGAGTGGGAGGAGGATGCGGGGGAACCCAGGCAGGATGGGCAATGGGAAAGAGCACAGATGTACCACAAGAAGGTGTCAGAAACGCGAGATTACAACAGATTCAGCTATATTTAACCCACAGGGCATACATGACCCCTCAAAAGATAGTCCAATTTAAGAGCACAGAAACACAAACATGCCCCAAATGTGGGGAAGTGAACACAGGAATGATACACATATTTTGGGCTTGTCCGAAGATTCGGAAATTCTGGGGGGAGGTTACCCACTGCTTCTCTGAGAAAGGTATTAAGTTAGACGCAGAATCGGTGTGCGTGCATGGTGGGAGGATTCACTAGACCACGCAAAATGAAGCATGTGTGCAAACTTAAGGACTTGGCTTACATTCTAGCCAAACGCTGAATAGCTATGGGGTGGAAAGTGTGCCAGAGACCCAGGATAGAGGTGTGGTATATCTTAAATTGAAATATACAAATGTAGTTAATTTGTCCTTCCCCTTGAAAGTGTGCAAGACAAAATAGTATTGGACTTTTTAAAAAAAGTAATGAACACCAGAAAACCAACCTGAGAGAGTAAATGTTTCAATAAATATGCTGGCAAAGTATAAAAGATGCTCACTTTTTAAACCCAGCAATATTTTGTGAAATATTCCCGGGTAAACAAAATCCCAATACAAAACAGGTGGTCTTGTGGGTAAGCGTCTGCACTGGGAGCATGACAACCTGGGTAATATCCTGGTAGACAAATACTTGAACAAGCTTGCCAACCTCAAAAAACTCCATGTATTGCATCCGCCCTCTGAAAATAGTTACGCTCTTCACCCACATGTGTCCTTTACGTGTGCCCTGAAAAGCAGCCACAATCAGGGGAGAATAACAGCACCAGTGTCTAGGATTACAAACTCTCTTGCCACATTGTGGGAAAATATTGATGACTTACTTGCCCTCTCATAATTTCCCCTCCTCACCCTCATGTCTGGCTTTCAACAATACTCTGCTTTATAAAGATAACTTGAAAAGTACACATTCCAATTCAGCAAACGGTCTCTGAGTGCAAAACTTTCAAGGACTGACAGTAGATCGGTTTAAAAGAAATAATGCAGATGCTGTGTGTTATAAGATATTTAAAACTAGAAAATCACATGTGATTTGGGACTGTGGACTGTATACCATCCATACAGTCTCTTAGACCGATCGTGCTAAGATTCAAAGTGAGGAAGGATCCAGCTGCCCCAGGCCATTCTGCTCCAATTGGTCTTGTAAATTGGGCTCATTTATTGGGCAACATGGTCATTAGGGGTCTGGTTCCTTCCACGTTTTGAAGCTAAGCAAGGTTGGCCCCAGTTACTGCATGGATGCAAAACCCACTGTAGATGTGTACATATCTATTTTTTTATTTTGTATAAAAGATTGCAGGCTTTGAGAACTCACAATGTTTTAGCCAATGATCACACACTTTGGTTAATCATCATGCTACATGCCCCTTGTTTTATGGCTAGTCTCTTGGTGACTGTTGCGATACACTGCAGAACCCCAACTAACTGCATTCAAACAGCAGGTGTTGAGCAAAACGAAAATCTGATGATAGAACATATATTTTTTCTGCAGGACACTGAAGGAAATGAGAAGCTGTTTAGATCAATGAACGTTATCACAAACAGTGAAGGGAGATACTGAGGACATTGTAGCTCCCAGTTATACACACAAAGCTATCAAAACATAAGAGAAAAACAATATAGGGTGCCATTCCTGTGCATCGTGAGTATTTAGCAAAGGATGCTGGGAAAGAGAAAGATGGTCATGTATCATTGACACTGTATATGACAAGATAAAAATACAACTTTTCACACACGCACACAAATTCAGAAGTGATTGTTTAGTCACTTGACATCACTCTTTTGCAAAGTAATGAATGTATAGAGCACCAGCATTGTCAGACGTATTTGTGTCTGGAGAAGATATTCAGTGGGTGGCTAGACACTGATAACATGTTTTCTTAGATTATAAATGGAGACAAATAAGATCAGCCATTCCTTCAAGCTAATGTTTCCACAAGACCAAACAGAAAACCAACACATGTTGATAATACAAGAATCGGATTGATCGAGAAAACATATAATTGCAGGATACCATACCTGATCACCAAGCAAAGTGTTGGTTGATTCAGCGAGTTTGTTGTAAGTACTAGTTGCCACTGTTTGCTCCTGTGGACAATATATGCAATACGTCAAGAGGCAGACTGATTGTTAGGACACCAGAACATTTTAAAACTTGGTTATTTTCAGAGAGCAAATGCAACACAAATACAATTAAAACTGACATGCATGATGTCATTGTAAAGGTCTTTCAAGCACATATGATATGCACATTGCAAAAAAAACCATGCAAAACACAGTTCAATTCCTGAGGACCAAGATAACTGTTGGTCATTTCCCCAAGAATACTTGAGAATCCTAGCATTTGTAGTGAGTGTGCCACAAAGGTGCCCAGCAGAAAAACTCACAGTTGTGAAAAGTACATATTAGATGAGTAATACATTTAACGATGCATTGCTAATTCTTATAGTGACATTGGTAACTTGTCCGGTGAGAAATTGAACTGACTAACACTGTTTGATTTACAGAGCAACACAACTAGCACTGTAAACAAAGCTTTATGTTGAATCATTTACAATGAAGATACTAAGGAATCGGTGAATACATTTCATGCATTGTTCAAGAAATCAAATTGGACAGCAGGCATTGTAGAAGTTGAAACATATATAATATTTTTGAAATGGAAGAATCATTATGAATTGATGACATTGCTTTAATTCATACTCACTTGTCTCTGTGCGTGCAGAAGGATAGTGGGAACAACTGTTGCAAATAACCTCTGTGTCTGCCTGGGACGGCCCTTCTTTATAAATTGAGAAGACTCAGACATATCAGAAGCAAAATCTGTGCTGCAGACATGGTAACGATTACCTCTCACATCTGCCAAGACATCATTGGCGCAGCTATCTACCTCACACTATATCGAGAGAGACAGTCTTATATCAAAAATATGTCTTTTTGGAAAATGAGCAATACCGTCCAGGAGGTCCTCACATTTGTAATGTTGGGGCCTCTCATAATGATGTAGGAAGGCATCTTTTTTAAATAAAGTACATTTCTTTAAAGCATACATCAAGATTAGTTACACAACACAAAGAAAGTTAAAACAATATGAATAATATTAAAAAATAAAGTTGTGAAATACATAATTAGAAATTATATTTGAGAAATGATCACACAGGAATTGTTGGATACATTTTTTAGGAGCTAAAAAAGATTGAGATGAGGAAAGTTTGGTCGAAGGACTATAAACAGAATAAGAGCAAAGACATGAATACACGCATTGCAGCATTGCTAACAAGTTTGCAATTGAAGTAGGGGATGGTGATGTTTTTACACTCCATAGTGGAGAGATCGTCTGTTTTTTTATTCAAAGTTGGCTTCATATCCTAGGATCAGCAGGTGCATATATGGATGGGCTGTGCTTTGAATAGTTTCAATTGAAAAGGATTCATTTTACATAACAGGCCCTAGGTTTGATAGGACAAGGACTGCTGTTAAAGGTAAACTATTCGGTATTCCTTTATGGTAGTTGAAAGAGAATGTTTATACATTTAAATGCATTGACATAGGGCCTCATTACACGGAAAGCGGTAAGGGTTAACAGTCACCGGTAATGTTACCGGTGACCGTTAATCCTTACCGCTTTACTACGAGGTCCCTTTGCGGGACCCGACCTTAACGGCTGGTGTAGAACAGCCGTTAAAATAGGGACCCGCAAACGGACCTTGGTGCTAATTACGGTACTGCAATTTGCGGTACCGTAATTAGCGCCTTCCCCATTCCCATTATGCCCTATGGTGCAAAAATGGGAATGGGGAAGGGCCATGGCGGCATGGGGAATTACCGCCCCGCCAACCTCGGAATGGGGTGGTAATTCCCCATTCCGCCATGGCGGAATCAGTAAATTACTGGCATGAACCATGGTGCTAATAGCACCTACCGTGTAATGAGGCCCATAGTCATATGACCAAATTAGTAGTAAACAGTAAATGGATGTACCATGTGGACATTTCAGAGACTTGTAAAGACAATTGTATGAATGAAAAAATGGTGCCCTATTAATGCTAAATCCAAATAGTAATTTGAATTGTTTATGGTTGTGTTATCGATCTAGGCAACCATTTGTTTGAGGATAGAGTGTTCTGTTACAGCCAATTCAATTGTGCAGGATATCTGCATTTGACCAGCTATAGACATAGGGCCTCATTACGAGTACGGCGGTAAGGGGTTCACGACACCGGTATGGATGCCGGTGCCATTAACCTCCCTACCGCTGCATTCCAAGGTCCCGTAGCAGGTCCCACTAAGGCCGGCTGGTTTTACTAAGCTAAAGGTACCAGGGAGCTAACAATGGGCCCGCTATTTGCGGGGCCGTTATTAGCTCCTTTCCCATTCCCATTGAGCCCAATGGGGGCTCAAATGGGAATGGGGAATGGTTTTCAGAATGGGAACTTACCGGGTCCTCCAAGGTTGGAATGACCCGGTAAGTTCCCCATTCCGACTACCCGGACCCAGACACGACTTTGGAGGCAGCCATGATGCTAATAGCACCATGGCTGCCTCCAAAGTAGTAATGAGGCCATAGTGTCTGTGGAGAGATAATTGAATGGCATAGAAATCTGCATTCCGTTGTATAGTAAACTGACTGTAAAAAGAGGAGAATTCTCTCATCCTCCAGGACTAGTGACACATCTCCTTGTCAGATCCTTTTAGCTCAGTTTATACATTGAAGATGTTTATGGTGGCAAAATAATATCAGGCAGCCTTTTTCGTGTGGCTAGCCGGACATTCAACATATTGTTGTTTATTCAAACCTACTTCAGTCGTGCAAAGCTGGAGACACCTTGTCTGTGGTGGCAGCCAATTGAATGGCATAGATGCATGTATTCATTTGTGTAGTCAATTGACTGTAAAAAGAGGACAGTTGTTGCATTCTCTATGCTAGTGCGACACACTGTTGTGAACTGCTTGCAAAATCTGTTAGCTAGGTCTACAGTTTGAAGTAGGAGGTGGTCTCAAAATGATGTCAGATGACCATATGCTTGTGGATCGTCCGTTGTTGACAGACAAGATACAATGGGCCTCATTATGACATTGGCTGAATGGGTTAACGGGTGCCGCTAATGCATGCGGACCCGTTAAACCCATTCCGCTTTATTACGAGGTCCCCTCGCGGGACCCGATGTGGACGTTTGGTTTTACCAGACGTCCTTACCGGGTCCCGCGAGGGGACCAGGGAGCTAACAACGGGCCGGTCGTAATCAGAATGGTTGGTAATTCCCCATTCAGGGAACCCGGACCCGGTTTTGGTGGCAGCCATGCCCTTATTAAGGGCATGGCTACCGCCAAAGCCGTAATGAGGCCCTATGTGTCTATGGGTGAAGATACATAATATATGTTTACAAAATTGCATCTACGATATACATGAAAGAAAACACTTGTCTGTGGTGGCCACAGTATATTAAATCTTGTTGACTAACATAAATTTGGATTTCCACAGTCTCATATTGTCAAGCAAGAGACAACATGTCGCTATTGAAATGTATGTCCACGCCTTTGTATCTTGATCCTGTTTGACCGATACATTTTATGATGAAATGTGGCTGTTGGCACATGAAAATAAAGATCCTTATGGCATAATATAACTAAGAGAAATGAGCAGAAGCAATTGCTTCTCATCTAACACTGTTATGGCCATTCTTTGTTTTGTGAGATGTACATGTATTCCATGTTGTACCCATTTGAAATAACATTGTTGTATTAAGGTGTACCAAGTATCACAATGAGTTATTATCACTAAACTGTACTTTTTTGCATTTTGTGCTTGAAATAAGCTCGCCTGCTCCACAGAATGCCAGTGTCAGCATTGCGTGGGCATAATGTGCGGAAGTAAAGGCATTCTGATTTTGATTTTGCAAGGCATGTGTTGACACCAAAAATAAGGGAAAACCAATGGCCTACATGCTATTCTAAATAGATATTTAAGGCAACACAATTCTGTTTTTCATTCCTTAAAATAATAGATATAAAATGTCAATAATTGATGAATCTATAGTAAAATAAATAGGGACCTGTGTTTTGTTGCAAGTCAAAACATCTCTCTGGTAACCAGTAAAACGTGCCAATTCCACCTTTCTTGATTAGTCAATGCAACCATTGAGATGCAACACACTAGCAGAGCATGTTCTCTTTGGGTGGTTGATCCTTGGTGTTGTTTTTCTGTTCCCAAGAGTGCAATGAAGGTACTAGGTATACAATTTCTAAATTGAGTCTAAGCACAAAAAGTCCACCAATATGTAACATTTGATTTTTTTTCACAGTAAAAAGGTTTATTCCAAAATTGTGCATACAATCAAGAAATATATACAATAACAATAAAATATATAAACTCATTAGACATGGCTAAAGTGGTATAAAATGAATATTTGGAATACAATAATTGAGTTTTGAAAAAGTAAGGAAATAAACTATATGTTAAAAACTGCTTGATTGGCTTGGATGTTTTTAAAGTATCTCTATTGACCAAAAGAGACGATTACAATGTTTTGTGATCATTTAAAAATATATATTATTTATTGGATCAGTGTATGTCAAAAATACGTGCAAACAAGGCTAGATTCTGCATATATATAACAAAAGCAACATGAAAGGCTGCCTTGATGCTGTTGCAATGTCCAGGGACAAGGAACACATGGAATACAATTGACAGAAAATATATTTGTGTTAGTAGTCTATTTTAATAAAATATTAGGTGAACTTGTTGGAAAATAGGAACTAACTTGCCAATGATCATTGGTTGACAGGATAAACAAAGCACGAATATTAGCACCAATTGTTATTGTCGGACATGATAAAAGTACAATAATGCTTTCAATCCTGAAGATTGTTAAATCTCTAAAATAAATTGCACCATACTAATTTATCAATAGGAACACATTGATATACTGTGCCACAAAGCTCATGCATAAGGGCCATCGTCATTTAAAGAACTTCCTCTCCCCCCCTTTCCCACTTCTCTTCTCTCTCAGCCACTGAAGCCTCTTCCACATTAACTTCCTCCCTCACTTCCACTCTTCATCTTCTCTACCCTCTTTCATCCTTCCTCCCTTCTCAACGACCTGCTCAACCCTGGCTCTCATCTCACCTTTCCTCTATGCGCCACCTTCTTAGGCGCTTTGAACGATCCTGGCTTAAGCACCCTACCTCCTCCAATCAAGATGCATACTTCTACTATCACTCCCTCTACGACTCTTGTCTCACCTCTGCTAAGCGCCTTTACTTCTCCGACCTTCTCCACTCTCAATCTTGCCATCCTCACCGTATCTTTCAAACCTTAACTCGACTTCTCTCTCCTCCTACCCTTGACCACTCCATCGCCTCTCCTCTCTCTGCCTCTGATCTTGCCACCTTCTTCTCTAACAAAGGCCTTAATCTCTGCCAAACTATCCTCTCTTCCCCTTCTTATTCTCCTCCTCCTCCCCTCTTCCCCTCCCTTTTCCATGTCCTCATTCACCCCTATATCTCAATCTGAAGTTGCCCTCCTCCTTTCTAAAACTCATCCCACTGCTTCTCCCTCTGACCCCATTCCTACCTCCCTCATTTCTAAAATCTACCCCCTCCTCATACCCTATCTTACCTCCTTTTTCAACATCTGTTTATCCACATCCTCCTTCCCCACTCCTTTCAAGCATGCTACCATCATACCCATTCCCCAAAAACCTTCAGCTAATTCCACATCTTGCTTCCAACTATCGCCCCATCTCTCTTCTACCCTTCCTATCTAAGCTTCTTGAGCGGATTGTCTATTCTTAACTTTCCACCTTCATCTCCAACCATTCTCTCCTCCCCTCCACCCAATCCAGCTTCCGCCCTCTGCACTCCACACAAACTGCTCTCATCTCTGTTCTCAACTCTCTCCTTTCTGCCCGCTACTCTAAGCATTCCTCTATCCATATCCTCCTTGACCTCTCTGCTGTCTTTGATAATGTCGACCACCCTCTATCTCTCTCTTCCTTTGGCCTTAAAGACTCTGTACTTAATTGGTTCTCCTCCTTTCTAACCGCTCCTTCTCAGTCTCCTGGGGTGGCCGCACCTCCCCTACTTTTCCTCTCAACCATGGTGTTCCCCATGGTTCTGTCCTTGGCCCCTTTCTCTTCTCTCTCTACACTTCCTTCTTAGCTCCCATTATCTCCTCCTTTGGTGTCTCACACCATTTCTATGCTGACGATACCCAGCTCTTCCTCTCTTTCTCCTCCTTCTCTCGTGACATCCACCTTAAACTTTCCTCTTGCCTCTCTGCTATTAAATCTTGGATGTCCTCTCACTTCCTTACTCTTAATGCTGACAAAACCGAAATCCTGTTCTACCCTGCCAACACTCTTCCTCCTCCCTCCCCTCCTCCTTTTATTCTCTTCTCCCCTTCTCAACTCCCCTTCTCTCCCCACGCCCGCAACCTAGGTCTCCACATTGACCCCCACCTCTCCCTATCTCGCCACATTTCTCTCACTGCCAGATCTTGCCACTTCCACCTCCATAACATCTGTAAAGTTTGCCCCTTACTAACCTTTCACGCTACTAAACTCTTGGTCATCTCCCTTATCTTCTCCAGACTCTTCTACTGCCCCACTCTTTTCTTTGGACTCCCCTCCTTTCACCTCTCCCCCCTCAAATCCATCTACCACTCTGCCATCCGCTCCCTCTGCCTTCTCTCACCTCATGACTCCATCTCCTCTTCTCTCAACTCACTAGGCTCACAGCTTAAATTTTATTTCCTCTGTCTAGTCTTCAAATCCCTCTATGTCCTTGCCCCTCCCTATCTATCCTCCCTTCTCACTTTTTATACTCCTTCTCGTTCACTCCGTTCTGCAGATCTTTTTCTTCTCTCTCGTCCTCCTCCACCCTGTGTCCCTTCCTGCTTCTGCTTCTTCCAACTTCTCGCTCTTTTCCTTTGGAACCGCCTACCTCTTCCTGTCTGCTCTATTACCTCCTACCCCTCATTCCGCACTTCTCTAAAATCTTATCTCTTCCACTCACCCCCTAACATCCTTTTTCTTTTCCTCTCTCACTACTGACTCTACCTCTTCCTACTCCTCCTACCCCCTCCCTCACTTAGCCCCTCTCCTTCAGCACCTTTCCTATCAATAATGTACATTGTTCCATGTACTGTTCTCTGGTTCAGATTAATTTGTCATGTATTGCTTGTTGTATTATGCTTGTTCCTCTTGTAAAGCGCTTTGGATTAAAGCGCTATATAAATAAAAAAAAATACAAATAAATACAAGAACAGAATGTGAAAGGCACGCTGACCTGCACTCCAATTGCTGTGTAATGCATAGAGGCAGAGGATCACTTCCACTATACTGGTACTGCATGTGGAATTATTTCTGAAACATATTTTTTGTTCCAATGTTGGTATCAGTTGGCAATGATGGCATGGACCCCACCAAGTTCAAACATCTTCCATTCTAATGGGATCAGGATTGAGAGAATCTTCCTCTATGTCAGTGATCTTATACATTTCGTCCAGGCTTCCAAGAAAGCATGTTTCTTGGTTACTAGGCACAGTAAGCAACTTTTAAAATCAGTTTTCTAAGGACTGTAATTACATTTGCATTCTAATGTTTCTCTTCATCCTGGTTCTAAATCCAATAATGTACACATAGATAACATTAAACTGGGGCCTGACTAAGATATAAAGTATGAATTGTGATGTTGATCATTGGGAGCACCCAACTCTGATTTTAAACGTGTACGCCTTTTTATTAGTCAGTTCTTATATAATCACAGGGCTAATGGGCTGGTGGAACGTATAAATCGGTTCATCAAAGGAGGTATACAAATGGCTAAGATAGAAAGTGCCACTGAGGGAGATCATAATATGGGGTTATTGTACCACTCCTCGGTCAGTTACCAAGGTGTTACCTTTTGCATCTCTCAAAGGATGTGAACCCGTGACCATTCTGTACACTGGTTGGTTGGGTCTGTCATTTGCTGTACCTGTTAACAGATAGAAGATTATGAAAGTCATAAGGTGAGGTAAGTGGAATGCCATACAATTAGTGGACTGTGAGTGCACTTTTAGGAGGCCATTCCTTGTGCCATTTGCAGATGGAAATAAAGAAGCTTACTCATACTTACTTAAGTGCACTGGAACTCAATATTTGACGACTAGGATGATCGTCAGAAGGGGGGTGGCTACCATCTGCACCCCGAGCAATATGAAGCACCAGGAAGGCATTGGTGTTTTGGTGGTTAACAGTGAAGTGAGGACTGTGTCAGGGTACAGTGGCAGTCCAGGGAAAGTCCCAAGGTACCCTCAATATTAATTAATATTTCTGCTTGAGGGAAACCATTGGTTTATGTTGATACAAATGTACTTAAAACCTACTTAAGAATGCAGGGTGTCTGTCATGGGAACCACTGCAAGAGTAAATAAAAGGCGCAGGAAACCCTAAGCTCTGGATCAGGGTATTACCGTACCAGAATTTACTGAAAAATTGTTCAGAAGACATTCATTTTTAATAAAGTATCAACATTTATTTAGCATGATAAAACATTTATGAGAAATGAATTGGGGTTGGTCACCCTGAGTTACCCTGAGTTACCTGGGGGCAACCAGACGTGGACTCCCTGCTCACTGTGCTCAGAGAGGCACAGCTTCACCTCACTGATGAGGCCCAACAAGGCTGAAACACGTGTATGGGGTTGCTGGTGGTACTCTTGTTCAGAAAGGAATTGCCATAGCATGTCGGTGCTGGACTGCCCTTGTGGGCGGGACAACGACTGATATGCAAATGGATATTTCCCATCTGTGAAAGGTACAGTGAGCAAAAAGCGTGTGCTGCAAACTCTCATCTCAGAACAGGTTATCATGCCATGTTCTTTCTGGAGAGGCGCGCCTGCTACCTTTTTTAAAATAAGAAATGAATGAATCATATATTGACACTTCAAATTTCATTTACATTGCAGGAAAACATAGACTTAAAAACATACCAATTAGTCAAACTGACAGTAAACCATTCACTCATTCGTCCACTGCAGCCTGTTTTGGTCTGCTCAACCCTTCGTTGGTAATGTTACAGTGGGTATTTGGCTCAGGTCATGTGCTCTTTAATTGTCTCAACCTTCACAAGCATAACAACATTTTGTGAAGTTTTAGGACAACGGTTAATGTCCAAAATACTAACAGCAAATACTAGAAGCAATTCCTCTTTCCTGCAATAAATGAAACATGGAGATAATAACAGGCAGCATTGAGAAATGCACTTGGAGAAAATAGGCTTCGGTTGACTGGTGATGGTGAGTGTGACAGCCTAGAGTTTACTGTAAATCATTGGTGTTATCATTTTAAGGTTTGGACAGTACCCTAATTATAAGCTGTGTTGTTGTCCATGTTAGAGAATGTACTTCCTCTGTTGCAATGGAGGAAATTGATCGAACAACCTCAATCATATAGTTTAGAGTTGAACTGGCTGTAACTGACAGAAATGCAGGCATAGCCAAAGTCACGAGAGAGACGTTTTGCAGAACAGGCATCAATGTAATGCTTGGCATGTTTCTAAATCCATAACAAAGAAAGTCAATGCTTCAGGGGGAACAATGGTATGAACACCTGCTGAATTAGTCAATGTCAATAGAAAAACACCTATGGTAGAGTTCACGAAATTGTGAAAAATTTGAAAAATACTTGCTGAAATATGTCAATACTTTCTACACCTCGCAGCTGACAAACAAGTGTGGGACGCAAACCAACACTACCATTTTTGCTCACATCTGCCATGGAGCAAGGGAGGAGCACACAGGAAGGAATGGCTGCAGCCTTGGTCGCCGCCTGATAACGGGCTACTGGGATTACCTCAAGTCTTTGAAGTGCTTTGCTGAATTCTGCACCCCAGGGGACTTGGAGGTATTATTGCCCATCATGTCGCAGAAATACCTTCACAAACCGTTACATTTTAAAAGTTGATTTGATAGACGTCAAGACACGTTTATCAGTTGTGGGTCACCATGAAAATGTGGATAGGGAACAGGACAGAACTGCTGCAGGTACAAACAATAAGCAAGAGAGAAGAGAGTTGTGGTATGGATTATCCATCCAAAAAAGAATGGAAGATTATGTTGCTAAATCAATATATGAAAAATGTATATTTTATTCAATTTATGATATCATTCTATATGTAATGGTAATGGAGGGCCATGGCATTGGAATAGAATGGCATCAACATGCTAAAGAATCACCATAGAACACTGCACCCAAAGAATATTCTTTAAGACTACCATTGTCAACTAAATCACTAGCTGATCTAAATGAAAATCTTGTGTGCCCTGATTTAGATTATGCTTTTGTAAATGGTTTCAATTAAAGTCCAATCTAATGTGCTCCACTTTTGTACTTACTGTTTGAACATTCAGTATACCCAACTTGTGGAGTCCTCCTACCTGTCATTGGGGAGCACATTAATCATGTGCAATAACCAAAGTCGAAAAGCACATTATTGATAAGTGAGTACAAAGATGGCTCTGAAGTAGGTTCGGTCTGCCAAGCACTTTCTGTGGGGATCTGTACTCGTGTCATTCCAGTGGTGTAGCAAAGCTTTCTTGACTGGGTGAACCTGCACCCTAAAGATGCGAGACTGGGGAAGGGGCACCAGCACACTAAAGAAGATCATTTAATTATTTTATTGAAGAAATAGCTTTAGCACACTTACGTGGATCAGACCAAAGTTCCAGCTATCATCATCTATTGCATGATTTTAACAAACAATATTAAAAATGCCCCATCCATTGCACCAAAAATAAAGCAATCCAAAGTAATTTACACTTCTCAGGGCACACAGCTAAAGGAACTGTTTGATAAAGGCACCTACTTAGTCAATGTCTGCCACTGGCATGCAAATTGTTGTGTGTGATGTGGCAAAAATAGAACTGCTACAAAAATATGTTTTAATAGGTATCATTTAGACAATAGGGTAATACAATGAACAGTTCAAAATGAAAATGGGCTTTCCTTGTGATTGATTGTGTTGACTTAGAATATAAGGTGTGGGGAAGTGTGGGGGCTATGTGGGGATCTCAAATTCAAACACATATGCTAAGTGCATAGGGTTCTGCATTTCAGAAGAAATGATAAATGTGGGACTCAATTTCCTTGAATGCTATTTGGGAGCCTAAAGACAGGAATGGTTTATTTGCTCATTCCTAACATGGAACAACTTATTATATGGTTTGTGCTAATACCTGGAAAGAGCTTGTATTATTGTTGTCTGCTGTCATGTGCCATTCCAGATGGCCCCATGGTCGCTGTTCTCTCTGAAGCCGGTGGCGAGCCTCCCTGCGTTATCTAGTGGTATTGAGCCGCTGGGCCCTTCCTGATGCTCCAGTGGTGTCACATTCGTTGGGACACCTCCTTCCTCCTGGGATCCTCCAGTCTCCGCCTAACCCAAGATGGCATTGGCCTCCGCAGAATCCTGCCCATTGTATGTTTACTGGCTACAGAAGCTAGGAAGATGAATGGCACCTTAAGTTGCACACCTCATCCCTGGAGCAGACGCTCCTCCTCTTCCTCTCTGCCTTTAAGAAAGTATAGGCAGACTGGCACCAATAATATTAGTCTGTATGTACTTTCCTAATATGGCATGGCATTTTTTACTTGGCATCAAGGCAAAAGCAAACATAAGTGTTATTACATGGCTGCACTGACCTACATTAGGATTGCCAGTCTGCATTTACTTACTTAAAGTGGCATGACATTTCCTACTTGGCATCAAGTGTACCGCAAACGTGATAAGTGTTATAACGTGACTAACCTGACCTATGGTGTCAATGTGAGGTAACTTTCTTACTGTTCCATGACATTGGTTATTTTCTTCTTGGCATCAAGGGTAAAGCAAACAGGATGAGTGGCATTACCTGGCTAGACTTTATATTGTTGGCTCCAGTCTAGTCATACATTCTTTATGCTTCATGGCTTTTGTATATCAAGCAAACATAGATGTGATTACTTGGTACACTGGCCTACCGTGGTATAGCCTGTCTGCATACACATTATTCTGTGGCATGACATGCATTACTGGTTGGGAGGCCTCATATGGTAATACTGTCATATATTGGTGCAACGTATGGGCACAACCAGCATGATCATGTTTTATATACTGGCAAATGTTGTGGGCAAAGACATAATGAAAATGCATTGGAAAATGATCCTGTACGCTGTTGGTGACCTGCATAATTGTTTTTTTTTTCATGTGCTACCATGCAAAACTGATTGTAAACTGTGTTGCCTTTTACCCAATTGTTCATAGAAAATGCTGTAAAATGCACCATTTAACCCATTATTGTATCCTTGTTTGGGCTCCCCTGCTGTGCTTGGTTGCTCCTGCATATTATACACATACATATATACCCCTCCAGTTCAAAAATTCAGCAGACGTCACTGATTAGATGTTATTGTTGAGCTTGCAAATGGTCTTTCCCCTTTCTGTAATGGCTTGGCAGGCTGAAGAACAACGGTTTGGAGGGTTGCCCAGAGCAATTGCCAGAGGTTACGATTCATTCTAAACCTTCCAGCCATCACCTCTTTTGTTTTGTTTCATGCACTGTCCATGTGCATAATTTGTTTATCAACAGATGGATAATTTACATATGTGTTCTTGAATGTCTTTGTTTTTTTATATAAGTATGAATGTTATTCATGACTGTGACATGAATGGTTTGATGATCGATTTATTTGAATTTTTTATATCTTTAATCTTCTTGTTTTCTTTACTACCTGTTGATATGCCTAATATAATGGGTTTATCTTAATTATGTTTTCAAATACATGTTCTTGTCTTTGATTGTATGGTCTTCTTATATTTAACATAAAAGAGCTCATTTTGAATGAGCCTGTAATTTGGCGGTGGGGAGCTGTTACATTAACACCTATATGTAAACGGCTCCCTGCAACCAAATGTTTGTTATTTTTAATGCAGAGTGCATAAGGGTAGGGCAAGATGCAGTGCACAAGCAGGTCCACTGCCTTTTGTCCTGCCCTTTTGCATCTCACCGTGCAGATGGAGTAAAGACTGCCTGCCATGTATGCATGACAGGCAGCGTTTACAATGGCTCCCTATGGAGTTCGTCGGCTAAAGCCGGCGGACTCCATAGGAATCCCCTGCATTTGCGTCGCCATGAAAATGCATGCCAGCGATAAAATGCTGGAGTATTTGTAAGCCGTAGAGGAAGGGGGCATTGGAAATGCAAGTGGCGTTCCGCCCCTCATCGTTGACATATAAATGACTGAAAATGAGCCATAACGTAATTGGTTCCATGTCATTTCATCGACAGTAATTACTTTGTGGTAATTTACTGCAAAGTAATTACTTCGAAATGTTACTTCAAAAGGTTCTTTATTTTATTTTGGTGTTGTCCTCCATCTCCCCCTTTCCCTTCCATCACTACCCCTACCCAAAACCCTCCACACCACCTTTTTACCTCTTAACCCATAAATACCCATTTTGGTTGAAGTAATTTCAAACTAATTACTTCGTAGTAAATGACTACAAAGTAATGATTGTCAAGAAAGCAACCGGATACCAACTTAATTGGATGGCATACAAGCCTTACACAAGGCTCTACTTTAGTGCTCAAGCAAAATGAGCCCCAAAGAGTGCATGTGGAATGAATTGTGTATTTTATATTTGGACTGAAGATTCTGTTCGGAACATCTTGCCCTTTTTTTTGCTTTGTTTTTTTTTTGCGCCAGCGTGATATTCGACCCCAGAAACCGTTTAGACAGTTCAGATGTTTTCTACACAAATTACCCCAAAGACTGACTTCCAAAAGCAGAATTGAACCTTGTGCGTGGTATGCTAAGACCGTCTACACAATATTTATTCCAAAAGGAGGGAAAGTGTTTATTTTAAACTGGGGCAGGCCTGTTTATTTCAACCATTCTACGTTTTATAATGTATTATGCTGTCATAAAACCCAGGTGCTTGTGAAACTTCAGGTCTTTGGTGTAAAACTGTAGAGACGCAAGAGAACCCCACGAAAAGAATCGAGGTCCAGGAAAGATCCTCTTTTAGTCACTTTTGAAGGGTTAATAAAGTGTTTTGAAGTTCCCACTAGGAATCAATTGGACAACGTCCGTAGGCAAGCTGTGGTTATGGGTTGAAGCCAGGCAAGCACTTTTTCTGCTCATAGTAATGGACAAAGAAACAACCAACCCCAGGGAACACCAATTACAGCTGTGACTAGTCCATTTTACATCACAATTGTTGGGTGATATTATCACATTAGGACCAAATTGGTGTCATAGGAGCCATATCGGCAATGATAGGCCAGCAAAAGAAAAGGGGTTTCAGTGGCAGGGGCCTCCAGTAGCCGTCCTGATGACCACACAAATAAAGTCAAAGTTTAAACAGAAGTGGCCATACCTGCTCCAGGTGATGCTTTACTACATCTAATATATTTTACCTGGGGCAAGGTCATTCATGGGCATGGCTCCTATTTGTGTCCCACAATCAATGCATTGTTACGTGATATTACTGAGTTTAATGTCTGACTTTTTCTTGTTCTCTTGGCACGTTGCCACTGCAGGAAAATGGTTTTTGTTAAATCAGTAGGAGCAGGAGAAGTGTGACAAGATCGATGTGCTGTTGTGATGCTGCGTTGAGATCGTAAGGAAACAAGTTCACTGTGCAGTTTCACCTTCAAGAGGCCTGATTCACAAAGCATTTTTCAATGGCACAACCCATGGAAAAACGCTTTGTGAGTAGCACCGCCCGTGTTGTCCCAAGCAGCTGTTAGCCCTGGCAAAGCCTCTCCACCCCGCAGCACGCTCGCCAAGCCTACTAGCTCGGCCAGCCTCACACCCATGCCCTCTCCTCATGCTGCCGTAGTCCAGCACCCTAAATTACACTGACCACAAGCCCATGCAAACGCGCATGCGCATATTAGGCATAATTAGGTTGCTGACTCTAGGCTGCCCACGTGCATACTACAAAAACCACAGACCACGAACACCTCTCTTCCCCGCCCATCCCCAGCCCCGAACCCTAACTTTATGTGAATGGAACTTCTATAAGATCCCTTCCCAGCCAGCACACCTCCTATGGGAAGCAAAACCCTTCCTTTGCGCTCCACGCTACGCGCTCATCACAGGGTGCAATCCACAATTAGCCGCCCCCCCTGCCCCAATTGCCTACTAAAAATCTCCATGTCAATCCACAGGTATCAGACTGAAAACCACAAGCAATATGCCACTACTCATTACCTGGCCACACTAAGGTACGAGAGACTGCGCTCTTGTTTCTGAGGCAGCCCCATTGCCACGTCATCCCAACTTCTTACCACCAGAAATGCAAACCTGTGCCTACGCACACGGCACCACTTCCTCTAAATCACCTCCACTATCTACACTTCCACCACATCCACCACGCTACCGCCCCCACCAATGGCAGCGTCCTCAACATCCACATTGAGTAGCACAATCAACGCACCTCTGTACCTGCCCCCCTCACTACCCCAAGACTGGTATCAAGTACTAGGAAGGAATTACCCCTCACCATGACACTACCACTACCCCGCTCCCAGTCAACATGAAGCCAGTCCCCCTTTTCAACACCACCATAAACACTGCCTCATCGCAACACAACAGCCACATCTCTCAACCAGCAACACGCCCCCAACTGCGCAATACATCACCTCACCATTCAAATATCAAACCTGTCACTGGACCATTTGTCTCACACACATCCAACCAGCCCCTTTTGAACTGTGCACTCATCAATGCTCGCTCCCTGCCTGCACATGCATTAGACATCAATGACCTCATCTTGGAACACAACCTTGGTGCCCTAGCCATTTCAGAGAGCTGGCTTCATGGGGCCTGCGGCCCCACACTATCCCTAGCCATACCCCAGGGTTACACCATCTACTGGAATGACAGAGCGTCGGCCAGAGGAGGCAGCGTTGCCCTTATAGCCAGAGAATCCCTCCTCATCAGAAGCTGCAAGTCCACCTTTGAGGGCCCCCTGACATCCTCTCACTGCAATTCTCACCCTCTCCTACATGTACTATCACTATCCACCTCCTCTTCCGCCCACCAGGCCCCCTTCACAATTTTGAACAAAACATACTTCACAATCTACAGGACAACCTGAAAGCCTCCTCTCAAATTATTTTACGAGGAGACCTCAACCTGGGCCTTCTTGACTCTAATGACCTCCAGGCATCCTCACTATCCGACGCCCTCAACACACTAGGATTCTGTCAACGCATCACCTCTCCCACACAATCTAAAGGATACATACTAGACTGGATCGCTGACCACAACTGTAAGATCACCACTAGCGCCATCACTCCCTGTCCTTGGTCTGACCATAACATCTTCTTCTCGATCCCATAGCCCTCCAAAGTCAACATGACTTCCAAACCTCTAACTTCTGTACTAACGCGCAGCTCACGCAAGCTCACTAGAGACCACGTCCTTCCCCTGCTTAACACCCCAGAGCTCCAGCCCCCTTTCACACCTAACCGTGACATACTTGTGACAACATACACCTCAACCCCCTCTAAAGCAGTGAATATGCTAGCTCCCCTAATCCCTCACAAATGTAAAAGACAGTAAGACATACAAACTCATGGTTCACACCAGACCACATGGAGCTCTGTACAATGAAACTTCAAGCCCAACTTGCTTGGCGGAAGGACCCTGTCCACTTTCTGAAAAATGAGTTCAAGACAATATCCAAACAATACAAGTCAGCCACTATCGCAGCAAAATCCAACTCCTTTAACTCTAGAATTTACAACGCCTCTTCCAACACCGAAGAAATATTCACCATATACAGGGAATTAGTATCCCCCACTTCACCACCAGCCACCATCACCAAAGATGCATCATGGTGCTTGGACATTCAAGATGCTCACCTAGGAAAACTCGACTACCTAAATCAAAAAATACTCTCTCAAAAAGGCACATTTAAGAAAGACCAAGCAACTATCAACTCCAACTCCATTCCTCCCTGCCCAACTCCTTCCACTAAACCTTTCAACTTCAGATACCTTTCCGAAAGTGAAGTCTCAAAGCTAATACAGAGCCTGAAACCCTCTAAAGGCGATATTTGCCCAGCTTCCCTCATCACAGACTGTGATGATTTGGTAGCCCCCATCATCACTGCCTTCATTTTCTATCTATCTCCTCCCCTATTCCCCTTACTTTCTTCTATGCACTTACTTTATCAGAATTGTCCCTGGACCTAGTATGATAGCAACCTTGTCTGTCTCCTCCCCCCTCCCCTTACTGTTTTTTTTCCTCCCCACCCCTCCAGCACTATCTGAAATGTCATCAGGCCTAGTATGATAGTCACTTGTTATGTTCCTCCCCGCCCTTTCTGCACCCCTCTCCCTCACCTTTTGTTTTTCTCCGGCTCTACCAGAAATGTCACCAGGCCTAGTACGGTAGTTGCCTGTCTGTTTCCATTTCCTTCCCACTCTCCCCCTCCCTTCCTTATCTATGTCTTAGCACTTGCACTATCTGAAATGTCATCAGCCGAGTACGATAGTTAATTTCACATCCTTACTGTTCATGGCCTGGACGAATGTCATTGTATTTTCTCTTGTTCCCTCCCTTGCCTTGAAGCGCTTTGAAAACACATTGTGTATAGGCGCTATATAAATAAACTATCATATCATATCATATCATTAACGCCTCATTTGCCTGCAGTATTGTGCCAGACAGCCTTAAAGAAGCCTGGATCCTCCCCATCCCAAAATAAACTTACTTGATCATCCATATCATCCAACTACCTGCCAATTACAACAGTCCCCTATCTACTTAAAATTGTAGACCGTGCAGCCTACCTGCAGGTTCAGCAATTCTTGGAGGACAATAAAATCCTAGGGATTCCGCTCAGGACATGGAATGGAATCTGCACTTCTAGACCTCAAGAACCAGCTTAATGAGATCAAGGATAAAGGAAACTGAGCCCTGCTCCTCTTCCTAGATCTATCCGCAGCTTTCGATCTGGTCAACCATCAAATCCTCTGCCAACACCTCACTACCCATGCCAACTTCTCCCCACCTGCCGTTGCCTGGATTGCCTCCTTTTTGGAAGGCAGAGTCATAAGAGTTTTCTCAGACACAGCCAATGCCTCTCCCTCCCCTATCACCTGTGGTGTCCCCCAAGGGTTCTGCATCACCCCGACCCTCTACAACATATTCACCAGGCCCCTCTTCAACATTTTAGATTTCCCCAGCATAGCCTACACCAACTATGCTGATGACACACAAATCCTTATCCCACTATCAGGTAATTACTCAGAGGTCTCCAATACTCTCAACAACATTTACTCTACTATCCAGGCTTGGATGGCAGTGAATTACCTCTGCCTAAACAGTGACATGACAGAAACCATAATTGTCGGCACTCCCTATGCCCATAAGTCTCTCGACTCTCAATACACTTCTTTCCAGATTGACCAGTGTGTGATTCCAGTCTCAACTACAGTAAAGACAGTCAGTGTCTACCTTGACACCGCTCCAACCCTGTCCAGACAAGTGAGCACCATTGCATCCTCTGCAGCTTACGCAACCAAAGTCCTCAATGCAGCCAGACCCTTCCTTACAAAAAACAATTATCTCACCATCGCCCGTGCCATCATTGGTTCAAAGCTAAACTATTGTAATGTCCTCTTCACAGGCACCTCTGCTGGTAATATCAGAAAACTGCAAATTATTCAAAAAAATGCCCTGAGAGCAGCCCTGAACATCTCAAAATGAGAACACATCTCCAATGCCAGAAGGGAAGCTCACTGGCTGCCCATCCAGGAACGGATACACTTCAAAACATTGTCCATTGCCCACAAGTGCCTCGCTAGTACAGCACCCCCTTACCTCTCACAAAAATCACCAAAGCCCATTTCCTGAGACCCACAGGACCCCTTACTCGGACAGACTCCTCATGCCAAAAGTGAGAAGATGTAAAGCGGGAGACTCTATCTTCCTCTACTGCGCCGCAAAACTCTGGAATCACCCCCCCCCCCATCCTTGAGGGCTGAGAAATCCTACTGGGTCTTTCGCAAAGCCCTCACAACCCAGCTCTTCTCCTAGCTCCCTCCCTGACTACTTAGCTACTCCGTGACACCCTACCTCAGTCTGCTCAGCATGACCAGTATGTATGTAACACTGCCACTTTTTAACCTATGTAACCTTACTTATGCTCCCTGTCTGTCCACCTATACCTTACTGTCTGACTAATTGTGTCTTCCCTACCTGTACCTGACTTGTAGGTGCAACAGCGCCTCAATGCCTGTGGGTTGTGTGTGCGCTTTACAAATAAAATAAATAAATACATAGGTGATTTGTGGGTTAATGTTTTTTCTTCAGTCGTGGGTTGTGTGGTGGTTAACATAATTGTGTGTAGGGTTCTATGCAGGGCTTTAAGTGGGGTAAGAATTCGAGGGGGGCCTGATTTGGGGGCATGGCTTGCAGGATGGGCATTGCCTAAAAAGTACACAAACAGTAAGGTATACAAACAAATATATAAATACATGTAAGCATTTATATATTTATGTGCGTACCTTACTATGGTTTGTGTACTATGCAAGCCATTTTTTATAAACATAGAAATATATAACATATTTCTATGTTTATAAAAGATGACTTGAAAAGTACATATATTATAGTAAGGTGCGCACATAATTATATAAATGCTTACATTTATATATTTGTTTGTGTGCCTTACTATGGTTTGTGTACTTCAAGGTGACTTGAAAAGGACACAAACCATAGTAAGGTGCGCACACAAATATATAACATTTATATATTTGTGTGCATATGGTATAGCTTGGAGACTTTTCAAGCCATCTTTTTTAAACAAAATGTTTATAAAAGATGGCTTGAAAAATACACAATTCAAGCCATCTTTTATAAAGTTTTGACGTAAAGCTTCAAGCCATCTTTTATAAACACAGAAATTTGCCCCAGGTTCGCCAATGGTCAAAGACGCCTCTGTGACATGGGGAGGGAGCGGGAAACAAAAGGACAGTAACTTCCTCTAGTGATCCCTCGCACGAGGAATTTACTGTGACTGACAGAAGTGGCAGTTTGTCTGGTTTAATGGCAGGCATATCACCTGTAGTGGCTGCAGCCGCTGTGTCCTGCCAATGTTGTGGTGGGAACGCGGGCCCCCGGCCCACTTACAGCACTGTTTCTATGAGATGTCGTTGTCTAAAAAAGCATCGAAAGTATTTAACCGGAAAACAAATGTTTAAAAAAATAAATTACACATAATGCTAATATGTGCACATATATATCCTATTTAACTGTTGCACAATGCGTTATGGTGCCAAAAAAGGGTTTTCCTTACACCCCTTACCACTGTGTGTATCCTTGCCCATGTTAAAGTGAAAATCAATGAGATTTCCACGTTCGCTTGAATCTGACGAAATCTCTCGAGATTACAGCATAGGATCAAAAACTTTTACTTCTGCCTAATAAGAGGACGTACTTTACATATTGACGAAACAGACTTGTGTATTTTTGAAAGAAGCGGGCTTGCCCTCACAACCAGGGTCGGATTGGCCCCTCCACCTGTGGCCGGGCCGAAATTGTCCTGGGGAGTGGGGGCCAGTCTCTGGCCATGCCTGGGCCGATTTGGAAGAAAATTGAAAAAAATATATATTTGTTTTCAAATTCTTTTTTTCTTCTTTTTTTCAAAAAGCCTTTCATCCTTCTTAGGTCGATAAATGAGTACCAACTCTGGTTGGGTGATATTGTATGCATATTTGTTCTATAAAAAAGAGCTTAAGCGTAAGTTCTATACAATAACATATTATCATTTGGCCTTGGACGTCTGCTTGGATTCACAGTAATTTAGTGTACTTAGTAACAATGCTATTTGATGCCACTTCCTGTTTTGTCAAGGGGTGAAAGGTCGTGTTTCATAGCTTCCCGGGATGTCACTTTGGGGTGGGGTCAAATGACGTCACTTTCGGTGATGTCATCAGAAGTCAAGGGTCGTGAGGCGAGGAGTAGGCCACTTTTTTTTGGGTGACCGCGCCTATTTCTTGTCCCAGTCTGACCCTGCGGCCGCAACCGATTCCCTTTGACTACTACACCCCTTACCCCTAAACCCACGTTCCGAAACTACAACGAGGGACTGGCATTCCAGGATGACAACGAGGACTGAGACGTGTGACCGTAACACTGTATGAAATAAGTTTTCAGCGGAACGGTTATTTGGTGAAATCGCCTCCCAATATTATGCAGTAAAAGTGCATTCGGTCAAAAAAATTCGACTCAATCTACCGATACCGTGTACATGTCGGGTCAGTGCTTTATGATGACCATGGCCGTTGTGTTTGCTGTATAGTGTGAAGTGGTGTGGTGGGATGTGATGTAAGTAATAGTGGGACGCTAACAAGGTTACTAGGGTGCAATGCAAATAACAGAAATATCGAAGTGTACTTTTGGAAGCAGCAAATCTCTCATTTCGAATGTCCCTGGAAGTCAGTCCCATTAGGCAAGATGAAAGTGACAACACACATCAAACCATTCAACTCGGTTGCAGCCGACTCGGGCATTGTAATAATAGTTTGGTCCTGAAAGCCTGTTGGCTGTTAAAAAAAGGATGTTTATCTCATTTTATCTTGCTGACGTCATAGATCAAATGTATTCCCCCTCGTTCACTAGGTAAAGACAGAGTGGTGTTTAAAATAAAACTTGTCAAATTGTGTTTTTGTTATGTACAATCCAAACCGGCCCACTTCCAAGTTAAACAAGAGGATGTCTCATTCCCGAAAAAAACCCTGCTGTTGTTGAGTTCCTATTGCCAGGATGATGGGGTCAAACTTGATACCTGAATTCGTCGGAATGATTCTTCTTTCAAGAGACATTTCTCAAATAAACAATAATGGGAATGATAACAGTCTTTTCCGCGCAACTGTATTCATTGTCAGTCGACCACACACGAAAATTGCTGTTTAAAAGCCGAAAATATGATCCCGTGCGATTCCTCTCGGTTCATTGTTTTTTATTAATCCTGCAAGGTTCGCAAGGCTGTGGCACCGGCTGGAAGAAACTGCATAAGCATTGCGTCCAAGAACAGTGGCGTCTGGCAGGAAGTGTAGGCTGAGGAACAGGAAGCATATGCATGGTGAACGCAAGTGTACATGCAAGATTCGGGCAGAAGTATAGTGACGTTTTTGATTCGGGCCGCCCACGCCACTGCTATTTCAGCACGACTGAACATAGCAAAGTACGCCACATGTGTTGTGGGGGCAAGTGACCCCCTGATTCCCCCGCAGGCATTCACTTCATACGGAAGAACACACCGGACGCGTGTTGCCTGCTCGGGGTCCCGGCCGCAACTGCCGGTCGGGACTTCCTTTATTCTCTATGCGCATGTGAGAGCCTCATCATGGGCTGCGCATGCGCCAACAGCGTAACTACTACGCAACATCCCTCCTTTTCCCCCAAACAAGAAACAACTATAACATTAACACGCAACAATAACAACCTTGGACCTCGAGAACAGTTGTTGGCCTCTTATAGTGCCGGGTCCATGATGAAGTCCTGGAACCTCTGTGGAGGCTTCCGGCCCTCACGGCTCGGGTACCTCCTCGACTCCTCTCGAGGTGTCACCCGTGTCCCTGGAGCTTCTGGAGAACCTGCGTCCCTCGGCGGTGACCCTGGCCCGGGTCTGGGCGCCTCAGGCGGCACAGGAGGAGGCGCAGTCTCAATCCACTTGAAATATGACACATTCCATGCGACGGTGCCCCTGGCATTGGCCGCGGTGACGATGGACCCCTTTGCATGGGTCACGTCCAGCGGCTGGGCCCCGTACGGGAGAGATAGCTTCTCCTCCGGCCTCCGATTCCAGACCAGAACAGTGTCCCCCACTGCAATCGACTTCTCCGGCAGGTTCCGGCGGGCTCTTTCCCACTCGTTCTGGATACCTCTCTCCCCACGTACCCGGTTGTTGTCAATCACTCCAGGGCTGCGCCCCTCCACTTCCGGTAGCAGTCCTCTGGGGCACGGCTTGAATAGGGCCTCATCTGGTGCGTCCCCGGTGGACTGATGTGGGGTCGTGCGGTACTCACGCAGAAATTCGAAGAGGTTTCGGTGTAGTTCCCTTGCCCCATCCAGCGAGATTCTGAAGACTTCGGTGAGTGTCCGCATGAAATGCTCAACCTCCCTATTTGCCCTGGGCCAGAGTGGGGTAACTTTTCGGTGTTTGATCCCCCTCTCCTCACAGTACCGGGCAAACTGTTGCCCCTGGAATGGCGAGCCGCTGTCGGAACAAATCTCGGTGGGGAACCCGTGGGTGGCAAAAATCTTCTCCAGGGCCAGAATCGTGTGGTCGCTGGCCATGGATTCTACCAGCTCCATCTTGGGATAGCGCGACCACTTGTCGACAACCGCAAGAAAGTAAAGTCCTCTGCCCGTGGAGCCGAAGTCGGCATGCACCGTCCCCCATGGCTGTTCACTCCTTTCCATTGCTTGGATGGACGGCCCTTTTTCCACTGGGCTTGCCACCTGGCACGGTACGCACGAGCGCACAAACTTGTCCACTCTGCTCCCCAGGACCGGGAACCACACTTTCGGTCTTAAACGTGCCTTTGTTTTTGTCGTTCCCTGGTGACCTTTATGGGCGAGCTGCAGCACTTTCAACACCAAGGCTCGCGGGATGACAATTTGGCATTCTCTCAGCAGAAGGCCGTCATCTGCAACTGACAGCTCGTTGCGCACCTTCCACAGTGCTTGGAGATCTCTTTGTGCCCCGATCTCCCTCCTGGCATTGTTCGTGAGCACTTCACGCCACTCCCTGCTGTCCATGGCTTCCTTGATGACCAGGAATACCTCATCCACATTTGACGCATCCGCGATTTCCTGGTGCGCCAGGGCCACCAAAAAGGCTGCCTCCACCACGTTCTGCACCATTTCAATGCAGTCCACCACCTCGGCGGAGTCTCGAGGGCGCCCTGCCCCCGGATGTCTGGACAGATAGTCCGCAGGGTTGTGAATGCCAGGGCGATACTGTAGCTTGACCCCATATTCAATAAGCTTCAGCATCCACCCTTTGATGCACAGCGATGACTTGGAGGAGGCGCCGGCCATAATCGGAATTAGTGGCTTGTGGTCAGTTATCACAACCACAGGCTTACCCAGGATGTAGATCCTGAAGTGCTTGCAGCCCCACAGGATAGCTAAGGCCTTGTGCTCAATTTGTGAATACTGCTTTTCTGCCTCTGTGAGCGCCTTACTAGCATAGATGATGGGATGCATGATCCCATGCAGATCTGCTTGCATGAGCACCGCCCCCAACCCCACCGAGCCGGCATCCACCACTATCTCCGATTCCCTTTCTGGGTTAAAATATGCCATGGTTTTGTGGCCTGACAAGGCATTCTTGATCTCAGTGAATGCCCTCTGCTCCTTCGACGTCCAGGCCCATGCCACGTTATTCCTTGTCAGGGCCCGTAATGGCTCAGACAGAGACTCCAGGTTGCGAATGAATCGTCCACAATAGTTGACCATGCCAAGGGAGCTCCTGATCTCGGGTGGTGACTCTGGCGGGGCTGCCTCACATATGTCCTTTACTTTCTCCGGGTCGGGCGAGATGCCACCCGCATGGAACACAAACCCGAAGAACTCGATACAGTCCTTGAGAAATTCACATTTCTTTTGGTGCAGGGTCAGCCCCGAGCTTCTGAGTCTCTCCAGTGCCCGTTCGAGTCTCTTTAGGTGCTCCGCCTCCGATTGTGCAAAGACCAAAATGGCATCCGACATGTTGATCACACCTTTCAGTCCCGCCAGGGCTCCCCGGATGGCATTCTGGAAAACTTCTGCTGCCGACGAGACACCGAAACTGAGCCTTTTAAACTAGTACAGCCCCTCATGAGTAGTGAAGGTGGTGATATACCTTGACTCTGGGTGGAGTTCCAGCTGATGGTAGCCAGGCCTCAGGTCCAGTTTGGAGAAAACCTTCGCTCCCTGCAGCTCACAGATGATGTCATCCAGCGTGGTCGTGAGGTGACGCTCCCTTTTAATGGCAATGTTACGCAGCCTCATGTCCACGCAAATGCGGACAGCCCCTGGCTGTTTGGGCTTAGGGGCAACGACAATTGGGGAGACCCATGGGGTTGGGCCTTCCACCCTCTCAATAATGTCCAGGTCAATGAGCGACTGAAGTTCCTTCTCCACCTGTGCCCTCAGATGAAAGGTTATTCTTCGATGCTTGAGGGCAGTTGGCCTTACAGACCCATCAATGTGAAGCCTGATGGGGTCACCCTTCAGCTTCCCGACCGCATGGAAGATGACATCAAAACGCTGCAGGAGGCGATCAATGTCAGTGTGATAGACAGCCAGCGTAAAATGTACAATGTCAAGGGCTTTGGAAGCAGCACAACTTAGGAGCGAGTGCTGGCTCACACTAGTCACAAAGAACCTCCCCTTGATCTTATTAGGCCCATGTGACACCAGAGCCACAAACACTCCCTGAATCCGTAGCTGTGTATCCCCACCAAAAGAGTACATCCGGGACTTGGACTCTTCCAGCTTGGGAGGGCCTGGGAGAGCCTCATAGTGTTCGGCCGCTAGCACACAGACCAACGCTCCTGTGTCTTTCAAAACGGGGGTGGGCACATCACCAATGTTCACTGTGCACATCGGTTGTCTGCTCAGCTTGGACCCTGTAGCAATGCTAGATAAGAAAAAGATTTCTTCCTCCTCTTCTTCCTCTTCAGCAATGTCCAGATCATGCATGCCTTGCTCAACCGACTTTACACCCCTCACTCTCCGGGCATTACTCCCACCTACCCTCGCTGGCCCCTCGACACTGTCATTGGGGTAGAGGCTCTGCACACCCTTGCATAGGGGCCACACCGGCCACAGATCCTAGTCTTTGCTGGGCATTCCCCAGCATGAGGCAGGTCATACCCACAATACGGACATGACTGCGGAGTGCGAGGCGCAGAGGGACTATCCACCCTCCTAGGTGTCCATCGCGCTCTCCCTGGGGCAGAACGCCCAATGGCAAAAGCGTCTTCACCCTTCCCAGGGTGCATAGCAGCGTCCATTTTCACCCCTCTGGATTCCACCAGTTTGTATGCTCTCCCTGTGTCGAGGATCTTTTGCAGCGTCAGGCCTGGCTCCCTCAGCACCTGCCTTCTCAGCTTCCCCGAGCTGCACCCCTGAATCAGCTGGCTTCGCACCATCTCCTCCTCATTCACCCACCTGCAGGTACTTGTGAGGTGCCTCAGCCGTGCACAGAACTGGTCCAGCAACTCCTCCCCTTGCTGCTTCTCTGCACACATTACAAATCTGTCGAAATCGACATTTGCCATGGGGAGGAAATGGTCTTGGAGGGCCTGTTTCACTGCATCATAGGTGACCACCTGAAGGTTTAACGAGTCATAGATCCTGTGGACCTCCGTGCCAGCTGAGTATACCATAGTGGCTACCTTTGCATCATATACCTTCGCAGATTCTCCCCTGATGCCCTGAAAAACATTTCCAACTTCTTCACCCACAGTAGCCATTTCGGCCCCAGCTTTGATGGTGGGCCTGTGGTGTCGAATTCGGGCATGGGTGCTAGTGTGCTGTGCAATCTGCGTGGAACAGGCGCAGGGGTTCCCTCTTCTTCCCCCTCCTCACCCATGATGACGATTGGGCAGAGGGTATCTTGGCCATATCACTCCTGGGCCACTTGTACTGGCCTTCCAGCCACAGGATGGGTGCCCAGGCACCAAAAGCACAGGATGGAGGAGAACTGGGCCTGCAGCAGTTGATGGTGGTGCCTCCAGCCGTCTTGAATCTCCTCCTGTTCTTTTTTTTTTTTTTTTTAAAGTAGCCACGGCCCTTCAGTCAGAAAGGGCCATGGAATGTACAAAAATAGTTTTTATGCAAATGGGTCGCAGCCGGCGCACGAGCACCCGCCTGGGCCGCAACTGCTGCGATCCGCGTATCAACCAAGATGGCCGCCGGCAAGTGCGTAGGTACACGAAGAAGTGAGGAACAGACACTATCTCCGACTCGTTCGGAGCAATGTCTCATTTCCCCATCATCGCCGCTCCTCGTCGCCAGTCTTGTGTGGGCAAGTTACCACATGGGCCCCCCGCAGGCATTCACTCGTGCGCAGGCATTCATACGGCATTCAACTGCTTGCCGGGACTTCCTTTATTCTCTACGCACATGCAAGAGCCTCGTCATGGGCTGCGCATGCGCCAACAGCGTAACTACTACGCAACAACATGTATGACAGGCCAAGAAACAGCAATGTTGTCCATAGGGCAATTACTCAGCTTGTCATCTTTGTTGTGCCAAATGCCCCTACTACTGGATATGGTTAACGATTTGCGGCTAATGTGTGAATATTTGTTTTTGGCAATGACAGCCAAGTCATAGAATAAACAGTTGACTCACACAATAACAATTGTGATTGTGCTGAGATTCAGTTCTGTAGCTCAGGCGGGCTATAACTGCAGTGTGTTCATCCCTTCATCCTTCAGAGGTTGATAATATTGAGTAAACATAGCAATAATGAGCAACTTGAGTGGAAGTTTGGGATCCTAAATGCAATCAGTAATCGGGCATTTGAGGGCAATCATTGGCTGCATGACCATTGGTCTTCATGCCTGTAGGAATGTCACCCGTTTTTCCAAGGGGCTGAGGGTCCTCCCTCCTTACTAGCAGCTACCTGTCAGTTTTGTCATCCTCCTCAGGCAACATGCTCTTCCCCACCTACACTCTTTGACTCCCACCCTAAACAAGAGAGAAATGTTTGCCTGTCATTTCTTATGAAGCAACGAGATGTTTAAACAGTTCCCAGCCCATGATACGAATTTCTACCCAAGGAGTTAATATTCAATACGCTGCTTATAAAATGTCTACTGCTGACTGTTTATTCATTAGCATTTATTTATAAAACAGTTATTAAAATAGTTATTAAATTCTAAAATGGTATGGTCTTACATGTTTACTTGCATATCATTTACAAAAAAAGAGTTAATAAGCAGCTGTACGCATTTGCTTTACATTTTCAATCAGCATACACGCTTTGCCTAATTTTTATTTTTAGTGTCCTATACATGCCTTGGAGGGGCTTATAAGTGCTTAAGCTGGGCATTCTGCAAACAGCTGTATGCTTAGGAAATGCTTCAGGCAGACCTTTAAGTTTGACTAGGGCAGGTTCTCCCACAGCAACGTCACTGCTGCAAATGTTTAGCATCATATGCACGGCGGCCATGTTGGAATTTTTATTTTATCTCTTTGAGTACAATTTACATTTGGTGGGATTACTGTATAGCAACTGATGCAGTGGTTGGGACTTAATAGCTTTAAAACCCATCACTTCTGGGCATAATCAGAAAACATTCTGGGTCCTTATCTCTCCTTATATGCCTTTAACATCAATACCAGCCGATTCGTCAGGCCTCAAGGCACATAACTATTGGTATAACCACAGCAATAGGCAATGATGCCATTTTTTTTTTGTTAACCTTTTGTTTATTGGCAGAAAGTTAAGACAGGAATAGCACATTTGCACAGAGATACACAAAAATCACAACAGCACAGTTGGGAATTATATCATAAATTTTGAGATGGCTCCAGAGTGGGGGGGGGGGTATTGACAACTCGAGAGGAAGCAAGATGTTTAGTATTTATGGTAGTGTGTCAGACTGATCCGGCGGGGGAGCGGGGCCCCACTCAACCTCATCTTTATTGTTCAGATAGGTGCAGAATTCCGTCCACACATTCTTTGGACGAAATGGCATGGGCAAGGATCCGATATACTCCTCCTCACAGGTTTGTACCCAGGTGAGGGCCTTCAACGACATTCCAGAGGTGGGGGGAGAGCAGCGTTTCCAACCTTGCAAGATACATCTTTTAGCAACAATGGCACACACATTTAAGAATTTAGAAATTTTTTAGCACCTTCTCCAGATCATATTCCAAACAAGAGGGCCAGCGGGTCGAGGATTACTGGGGACCCAATTATCTCTGTGAGCGCTCTCGTTACTTCCAGCCAGAACGCCCTCAGAGCAGTCCAGGAACAAATCATGTGCATATAATCTGTCTCTTCAGAGTTGCATTTCGGGCACTTGTGTGTAGGGGAGCGTGTGAAGTTCGCTACTCTGAGCGGTGTGTAATAAAGTCTATTGAGTAATTTATATTGTATGCAGCAGAATCTAGCACTTAGGGAGACTCTGCGTGTGTGTGCACACATGTTGTACCACATGCCATCAGTGATTTCCATTCCCAGCTCTCTGGCCCAGGCTTCCCGTGGTTTGAGGGACGTGTTCTCTCGGTTTGTTAGCTGCATTTTATACAGGGAGGACACTATACCCCTACAACCTGTGGAGTTTGCTATGTATTGGAGTTCGGGTGAATCTGGGGGCTCGTCTGGGTACGACGGCCATATTGCCTGGACCGCCGCCCTTAGCCTAAAGTATTGTAATAGCTCAAGCGCTGAGTTCCCGGGTCTTCATGTTTGGGGGGGTGATTAATTTACCATCTGTGTATAGGTCTGCGAGTGCTCGGTATCCCAGGGCTTCCCAGTGTTGGATGAAATGATGATCATGCGTGGGGGAGAGACCTGGGAATTGACGTAAGGGTAGCCATTTATAGTATCGGCGGTGTCCTTGTGCTGGGTTCAAAATCATATTCCATGCTCTAATCATAGTGGCCACAGGGTCTGCAGGTGCTTCGGCCTGGAACGTATGGTGTAACAACAGGGTCATAATGTTAGTCCCGTCCCCCGCCAGTTCCTCCAATTTGACGTGTGGAGGTGAGTTCAGGTGTGCATACCAATGTGTGGCATGATGGGCCTGTGCCGCAATCCAATATAGGGTTAAATCTGGGGCAGAGAAACCCCCTTTATTGTAGGGAGGGGTCATGTGTAACCACTTTTTGCGGACTGCCCCAGAATGCCAGAGGAACTGGGCACACGCAGTGTGGAGTCTCTTAAAATATTGCTTCCCGGGCCAGACTGGAACATTAGCAAAGATTTAAAGGAGCTTAGGGACCGCAATCATTTTGACTGCCTGCCAGAGACAGAGGGAGGTTGCGCCATTTGAGCAGCTTAGATTCAATGTGCTGTGCCTTTGCCTCATAATTATCAGCCATTAAGGAGGCTTTGGTCAGTGAAACTTGTACCCCTAAGTACCTAATGCCTCCCGGGGACCATCGTAGGGGAAATTCACATGTTGGCTGCTGGGTTACCGCAGTGAGCAGGAATATCTCGGATTTAGAATAATTGATGGTAAAGCCAGAGTACGTTCCTATTTTGGTTATGTCTCGGATAATCGAGTCAAGATGTGTGGTGGTGTCTCTGATATATAGGAGTACGTCATCGGCATACAATGAGATAATTTCCGGCATGCCCTGTAGGCGAATACCCTTGCAAGTATGTCTGTCCCTGATGTGATCTGCCATGGGTTCGATGGCGAGCGCAAAAAGGATGGGGGAGAATGGGCATCCCTGACGGGTGCCCCTGTGTAACACAAAGGGGAGGAGACGATGGAGTTAACAAGCACCTTGGCCCTCGGGTTAGTGTATAACAATTTTATGTAGGAAAGCATGTTCGGACCTATTCCCATTTTTTCCAGTACGGCCCATAGGCATTTCCAGGAAACCATGTCAAATGCCTTCTGGGCGTCTAGTGTTACCGCCACTGCGTCTGCCTTTGGGTCAATTCTGGACATTATATTGAATAATCGGCGGATGTTGAGAGCAGTTGATCGGCCTGGAACAAATCCACTTTGGTCTGCATGGATCAGATGGGGCATAAATGGGAGGAATCTATTCGCAATTATTTTGGCAAAAATGTTCATGTCCGTGTTGATAAGTGATAGGGGCCTATAGGATGCACATTCATCTGGGGGTTTCCCAGGTTTGGGGAGAACAGTGATTAGGGCTTCCCTTAAAGAGGAGGGAGAGTGGTCAATCGAAGGGATTCGGTCCAGACCCCGTGCAATATGGGGGCTAGGATAGCGACGTGTTCACGGTAGAACTCAGATGTGAGCCCATCGGGACCCGGAGCCTTATTTTTCGGAAAGGTCAGAGATCACCTGGACTATCTCCTCCAGGGTGAGCGGGATGTCAAGTTGTTCCCTGGTACTCTGGGAGATGAGGGTCATAGGGATGCGTTCTAACATGTCGTCTAGATCTTGAGCCTTGTGTTCTGGTTGGGGGCCATAGAGCCTGGCATAGAAGCCAGTGAAGATGTCAATTATGGCCTGGTCGGACCAATGTCGTTTGCCTTGTTCATCTAGAATGCTATCTATCCGGGGTATGCCACCCTCCGCACGTACCAGTTTGGCCAGGGTTCTGCCATGTCTGTCACCCTCGCCGTACCATCGGGCAGCCACGGGGTGAGCAAAATAACGCACCTCGCTCAAGGCGTGGGATTCAAACCTTTCTAGTTCTGTTCTAGTTTTTGCAAGGGTGGCCGCAGTTGGGGCGGAAGCATGTTGTTGTTCTAGGATTTTGAGCTTCGTTTCGGAGCAGTGTAGGGCTTGCCTTATGGCTCTGAGAACCCCAGCCTCCCTCGAGATACACATCCCTCTGATGTAAACATTAAATGCTTCCCAGCGGTTCCCCTCAGGTGTGTCTTCCGTGTTATTGTTTTCGAAAAAGGTGTTTATGTCCGATAATATCTCAGCTTTGAAGACGATGTCAGACAAGGCCTCCGACTTAAAGCACCAGGCTGATTGGGCGGCTGGAGTGTTACCCAGTTGGATCTGCAGCAGCACGGGGGAGTGATCAGAGAGTGTGAGGGGAGAATCTTAACATCTGACACCCTACCCACTTGGCACCCCGACAATAAGAACAAGTCTATTCGTGGAGATCTATCGTGCACTGAGGAATAGAAGGTGTAATCTCTGTCCTGGGGATGGAGCGTTCTCCACACATCATGTAAGTTCAGGGAATTCATATGTGTGAGGAGCCATTTGGCGGCTCGGGACACGCTCCTACGGGTCGAGGTTGTCCTGTCCATGTCATTGTCAAGTATAAGATTCATATCCCCACCCCATATAATGGGAACTTCCACATATTTCATGACAATGGCGGTCACAGCATCTATAAATTCGGGGGAGTTGGTGTTAGGGGAATAAGAATTCACGAGTAGGCATTCATCGTTAGCCAGGGTGCAATGAAGGATCACATACCTACCCTCCGTGTCAATGTGGGATGCATGGAGTTTAAATTTCACCGATTTGTGAATGAGTGTTAGGACTCCTCTGGATTTAATGGAGAATTGGGTATAAAATCCATTGGGGCCCCAGGATAGTGCAAGATTGGATGCTAGGAGTTTCTGAGCGTGTGTCTCCTGCAGCAGGAGTACCTTAATCCCGTGTCTTTGTGCATATGCTGTGATCCTACGGGACTTTGTAAAATTTGTCAGTCCCAGGATATTCCATGTTAACATTTTAATAGCCATGTTGACATTTTATGGGACATCCCAATTGTGAGAGCTTAAGAATCTGTGTCTGTTTACCAAAAGATGTGCAGCTGTGGCGTTGTTGCGCCTCACTTCGAACCTAGTCCTCACTTTCATGCAGATTTTCTTATAACTTCCCACAACTTTCCCGCCCCCCACCCTCACCGCCCGGAAGGAACTAGCAGTGTGATAATACCCTCCCCCAATACAACCAACCACGTGCCGTTCCCAATTTGGCAACGCTTGACTTACAGCCCAACGGGGGCTCAACCATAAACACTTTGCCTCAGAAGGCATTGCAGCTGCATTGGGGGCTACCGCTGCTGAAGACCCACATTTGTTAATACATGTTATGATGGTACATCATAAATATTTTACACAGCTAATGAAACATAGGGTTACAAGGAAGGCAAGTAAGTACTTAGGTCATGAGAACCAAGCCATTGTTGGAGTGGTCTGGTCCCCAACTGATATGCTGAGGTGACGAGGTTCGAGACCAGTTGGAAGAGGCATAGCTGATAAAGTCCATAGTAAGGTCATGCAGCCTTGGGTGTCAGTTATCATTCATTGGTTCCTCCATTTGGTCAGCTAACGGGATTTGCGCCTCAATAAATTTAACTGCCTCGTCTGGAACAGTAAAGAAGTATATCTTGTTACGATGGGTAAACTTTAGGCAAGCCGGAAAGAGCACCGCATACTCTATTTTTCTCGCTCTCAGCATCTTTTTGACTCCTCCAAATTGACGACGTTCCATCTGCACTCCCACAGAAAAGTCAGAGAAGATTCTAATTGTTTGTGAATGCAGCCTTAGTTCCCCTTTCTCTCTGGCTAAGCGGAGTATATGGTCTCTGTCTTTGTAGCTTAGCAGTTTTGCAATTATTGGTCTGGGAAAGTCACCAAGTTTGGGTCGGGGGGCCAGGGAGCGATGTGCTCTTTCCACGGTGAAGAATGGCGATAGCTCTGGGTTGCCAAGTAGGTCCTTGAGGAGTTTTTCGACCGCTAGTTCCATGCAACCCTTTAAAGACGTTTCGGGAACCCCCACTATGCGTATATTGTTTCTGCGTGACCTCGATTCGAGGTCATCACACTCGGCTTTGACCTGTTTCATATTTCGGACGAGCTCTGCGATGGTGCCCTGTAAGGTGTGAACATTATCCTTGTTGGCTCCTATTCTTTGCTCTGCCTCTGTGATTTTTGCACCATGTTGGTCCAGTTTTGCTCTGAGGGAGGCTACGTTAGCGTTTATTTCGTCCAGTTTTTCATAGAAGGCTGCAAAGTTTTTGGCCATAGACTCCATCATTACAGTTAAGTCAGGCAGAGGTGGATCTGGCGGGGCATCACCGTCTTCTTGCACCATGGAGGAGGACGCCTGGTGTGACCTGGGCGCTGCCTTGGTGAACTTGTCCATGGCGCCTACCTTGTTCGCTCCTCTTACTCTGTTCGACATTGCTGTCTCAGATTGAAAGGGGCCCCTACGGGTCCCTCGTGCTATGGAAACAAGGCAATGACCATACACGAAAAGATGCGCCAGACAGGAGGTTTCAAATTCCCAATGCTAGGGTTTATTGCAAGCAAAAGATAGTATCAATTGGCCAATTCTGATCTCACGCCCCGCGACGTGAGTTTCCTAGACCTCGAGGGACGCAAGAGAGCGAATTACGTACATCAGTTACATATATACAAAATGCATATCATACAATCAGCAAAGTCATGTTCAACACCCCTCTGTATTAAGTTCCTTTGAACTCGGGATGACGATGGACATATCCGCCGAGTATGACAATCATAATGCTTTCGATGTTTATTCTAGTAACAATGTGCAATTTTAGAAAGTGTGGAGGGATCTTTTAGAACACAGTGGTTCTGTTCTTGGAAGCAATCTGTACACGGGGGAAGAGCCACATTCCAAGCTTTGCTATCTATGAGGTACTGTTCGTGTCCTGGGAGCCGACACGTTCTAAGGGGTTTTGCGAAGGGGGGCCGTAAGAGAAGCATAATCCAAGCCTTTAACTGTATTATTCTAACATATTCTACCATTGTACGAGACTGGCTGGCAGCTGTGAAGTGATTAAATGCCCTGCAGCTTCCTCCCAAGGCTACAGAGAGGGAGCGTGGGCATTCCTTTCTGGGCTAGTCATGAGAAGTTCAGCAAACTCTTCAGTCCCCCGACCTTGTCCTTTCATATTCAGACAACAATGTTAACAGTTGAGCAGAGTAAGCAGAATCCGCAAGAATTGCAAGCTGCAAAGCAGTTTTTAGACAGAAAGCAATGAGCAATGGTTAACAAGCAAAATGGCAATTCTGCTACGTTTAAAATGGCTGCTTGTTGGTCAAGCATAACAGTCTATATTTCTATAATTCGGTGCATAAGACGGTTGGCCCACGGCCATCAAGTTACGTCTATCATTCAAATGAAGGGTATTCATTTTTCCAGATTGAAAAACCCTCCTTTTGGCCATGTGCCAAACGTCTTATTTATTCATTGTATCCTCCTCTTTTGAGGAGGAGTCTGGGGTATCTGCATCTGAATCATCTCCATCATTAATGTCTATCGCCATGAATTGTTTTACTATTTTTGTTTCCTCAGTGTCTCTGTTATTCCGGCCATGCGTTTGCTTTCCTCTCAACACCATGTGCATACATCCCTTAGTACATCCATCAGTTATTTCAGTGCATATTATTGGTAAGCATTGCATGCAACAACAGCATGTTATGAATATCCCAAGTACCATCATTAGTATTGAAATTAACTTCCATCCCCAAGACCGCAATAATCCCCATAACCAGGATTCTATCCCCCAACCCCCTGCTTCAGTAGAGAGTGTGGAACTTATGACATGTAATTTCCGGATCGCTTTAAATATCGTAGTGGAGTAATCATCGATATACACACAGCATGCAGTTTTTACAAGCTTGCAAACTCCCCCACGATCAACTAATATTATATCGAGAGCCATCCTACTTTGAAGTGCCATCAGTCTTATTCCTTTTTCTTCTAACGTCATATTCAATAAAATATCCGTTGTGGAATCTATTGTTTTTTGTAATATTCCAGACAGTTTTCTTATATTGTAATAGTTTTCTATTTGGGACAAGAATGGTATAAATGATTTGGCTATATCCATTGCTATCATTCCATCCTCACTACTCCTTTGAGTTCTACCTTTTGTTCGTCTGGCTACTTCTGCTGTCTCCAAGAGGAACACTCCTGGAAGCAGTAGACCTAGGTAGCATGTACCTCCCCAGTTCCTAGGTAACCATGGATACGCTTTTTCTCCACATATAAAATAAAGAGGGTCTCCCACGCACACAGGTTCTATTTCATGTTTTAAAACCACTGTGTTCAGGCAGTTACTAAACGTTCCTACTATATAGGAACCCTTTTTCTGTAGAAATAGGGGAGCAGTTTTGGGGCTGTGATCCACTGCATAGGCAGGGGGCACAGCATCTTTGTTCCATTCATCCCTCATCCGAAATGTCATTACTGATGCTCTTTCTGCTGGCGGGGTTGGTCTATTGTGCCTATGTAATCTATCATGTTATTTTTCGTGTATTCTTTCTCACGGGTTCTAGTGCAAATACGCGAGCTTTTTGGAATATGGAACAACCCACAGGTCTCATGATTACTTCCTCAAATTCATTCATATTGGTCTCATCTAGCTGACCCGTATTACTCTTGTTCCATTTCCCAAAGAACATTGCACTTAACGTTACTTCACAGGAATAAATCAATGGCAATGGTTGTGCATACCATCCTATCCCTTTCCCACCGTGCTGTGGTAAATGGGCGCAAACCCAGCAATCTTCATGATGAGCAACAATGTATTGTTGTCGTAACCTTCTCTATGTCTTTCTTCCATTGGGAACAAAGTACCAGTGACTACATGAACCGGGCTTTCAATAGCTGTTTTTGGCAAAAGTGTTTCTAATGGGTGTACGTACTCCAGGAACCATAATCTAATAGCTGTTATTGTTGGTACTATCATACTTAAGAAACATAGGACCAATGTCCAAATTAGTACCTTATTCTTCTCATCATGCTTTTTCCCTAAATTTAAAGTCTCTAAATCTATTATCTTTTCATAAGGGGTGCAGAAGGAGGCTGAAACCGGTCTTGACTTGTTCTTCATCGTCCTTCTTTTTGCTGGCGAAGTTCGTCGTGAATGTCTCTCTTTCTTGATGCCAGAAAAGTTCAACGAAAAATGGCACAGTTCAATTCTCCCAGCCTTTTCACAGCCTGGATCATTTATCCACTCCCGAGCAAGATTAGTTGTTCTTTCTCCCACTGCTCAGACGATTTCTGAACAGTTCTTTATTGATAGAGTACCATGTGCATCCAGCTTGTATCGCTCTGGCTTAGGACACAGGTACTCTATAAGCGCACCGAGGAGCCGTGAGTTTTGAATTGTCCGACTTGCACAATTCTCACACTTCTCTCCTCTACGCCCCTGGTTCCTACTCCATCCGTGAGTAGAACCAAAGGCCAAAAAGAAAAGCACCAAAGATCTGTGGATCACTTTGCAAGTCGAGGCCGCAGAGTATATCGATTCACTCCTGCTATTGTATGATCCGTGAATAGTGCCCTTGCATTTCCAGTGTCAGTGTCACCCTGTGGCACAATGATGGGCAGCGATGGGCGTCGTGGCAATGATGTTGTTTCTTTCTCCTGCTTTGGTGCATTCACGAGAACTGGTGGGCGCCAAAGGGGTACACGCGTTGTTTCTGCTCGTGTTTGCAATGCAGGGTTTGTGTCGCTCGGCAGTGAGGTTGTTTCAGCTGAGCAACGTTGGGGCACTTTTCGTCCTTCCCCCTTACTGGCAGCCTCCTCAAACGCTGTTTCGAGTTTCACTTCTCGTTTGCGCTTTGTTTCAACTTTCACTTCTCGCTCAGGCTGATGCTGTGGTACTGGACTGGCAATAGTTTCTTTCGTTTCCGAGACCGTTGTCTTTTTCTCGTCGTCTGGATCAGGCAAAGTTTTTAGTGACGCTGGGAACCTTTTGGCATGGGTAGCATGGATCCATGCCTTACGTCCGTCCACTCGGATGGCCGTCTGTGTTGCCAAAAGTACTTGATAGGGGCCAAGCCACCTGGGTGCTAGTGCTGTTTTCCGTTCAAAGTTCTTGATTAGCACCCAGCTCCCAGGCTCCAGTGAGTGTCCTGGTCCTGTATCTCGCATCGGCAACGCCTCCTGCACCTGCTGATGAATCAAACGCAACTTTTGTATTAAAAGTCCACAGTAAGTGCTTAGCATAGGATGCTCGACCTCACATAATTTTCTAGGTTGCAGTGCGCACCATACATTTGCTGGTCTCCCCATTATAATCTCATAAGGGGAGAGCCCAGTCTTAGCCTGCATAGACGTGCGCATACACAACAGCGCTAGGGGTAATGCATCCACCCAACTCAACTTGCTCCCAGCGCAAGTTTTGGCTATCTTTGACTTCAGGATTCCGTTGTGTCTCTCCACAAGCCCGGCAGAACTGGGATGCCTGGAAATGTGGAATCGCTTCTCTATTTGCAGACCTGCACAGATCTGTAGCACTACTGTGCCCACAAAGTGGGGGTCGTTGTCTGACCACAGGACATGAGGCAACCCAAACCGCGAGAAATACTCCTTCAGCATTACCTTTGCTGTGGACATGGCAGTACAGTCTTTTAAAGATATGCCTCCACCCACTTGCTGAATGCACAGATTACCACTACCACTTGTAGTTATGGCACCTTTCCATTTCTATGAAATCAAAATGGACCACCTCAAACGGCATAGAGGGTGGGCCAAAACTACCTGCTGGAGTCACGGTTCCCTTTCCTACATTGTGTTGCAGGCACGTGATACAATTCTGCACTAGCCTTTCTGCATTCTTTTTTATGTGCTCATTCTTTCATACTATGGATAAATGCTGTACCATTTTCTTTGTGCAAATGTGGATAGGGCTATGTGCCATTATAACCCTTGCAGTTACGTAACAATTTGGCAACATCCAGTTCTTTGTTTCCTTGTCCACCCAACATCCTTCCAAATCTAACTCAGCAGAGCCCTTGGCCCACCCCTGAATCTCTTCGGTCGTGGCCTCAGCCTGCATTTCTTTGACTGTGGCAACTCCATTCTCAATCATACAAGGTACTTCCTCAGTCTGTACTGTCATCATTTTATTCCTCAAATCTGTGGCTATTTGCTTCGCAATACTGACGAGTTTCCCTCTCCCACTCTGCATGTTACTTTCTTATGCGCCTCGCACTTTACTATAGCTGGGCGTTTTGGAAACGTGAGCGCAGACAACAATCGCACAATCAAAGGGCCATGCTGAATCCTGGCTCCATGTGATGTCAAGAAACCCCTCTCAGCCCAAAGTCGGCCAAAATTGTGAACCACGCCAAAAGCGTACTGGCTGTCAGTATAAATATTTACGTTCAGATTCTCAGAGAGTTCACAGGCTTGGGTCAGTGCTATTATTTCTGTGGCTTGTGCCGAATTGTAGGGGATCCTTCTGCTCTCTACAACTCTCTTTAGGGTAGTAATTGCATATGCAGCCGTTGATGTGCCATCAGGTAATTTAAAACAAGAGCCATCGCAAAATAACTCCCCATCTGGCTCTTTTTGCGGGATATCGCTCAAATCAATCCTTCCCTTTGTTTCTTCTTCAGTGATCATTAAACAATCATGGGGTGGGGATTCGGTGTCACCAATTTCTGCTATGGGCAGTGGCATTAATTCTGCAGGATTCAATGCGCTACACCTCATAATTTGGATGTGGGGTGCAAACAAGATGAGCTCACTTCTTGTCAGTCTAGCTGATGTGGGGTGTTGCGTCTGCGTCCTGCGACGGATCGCAAACGGATCGCAAACATCGTGGTAGTGCGCGCGCTACAGGGTCCAGCGTGCAAGAAAAATAGCTGCATGGCCTATTTCTTCCACCTTGTTCCTGTGTCAAAACCGCCAATGCACATCCTTCACTCTCACTCACAAATAGTCTGAAGATCTTTTTATAGTTCGGAGTGCCTAAAACTGGCGCAGCACACAATGCAGCTTTCAATTGCTCAAATGCTTTCTGACATTCCTCATCCCACTGTAAAGGCATCTCTGCATCCTTCTTAGTCAACTTTATCATCGGCTTCACAATCAACGCAAAATTACTGATCCACTGCCGACAATAAGAGGCCACGCCTATTACAGCTCTCACTCCTTTTTGAGTTTTTGGAATAGGCATACTAGAAATACTTTCTATGCGTTCGGGTATTAATCTTCTCCCTTCTTTCGAAAGTAGGTATCCCAAATAAGACACCTCCTTTTGATTATACTGGAATTTCTTCAAACTTGCCTTATGACCCTGGGTCGCTAAATGTGTCAAGAGCAATAAAGTACTTTCTTTGCAGATCTCTTTCGTGTCAGCAGCTAATAACAAGTCATCTATGTACTGCAAGAGTACGCAACCTTCGGGTAATTCTAGCATGTCTAGCTGCTCTTTTAGCGCTCTGCTGTAAATGCTTGGGCTTTCTGTATATCCTTGTGGAATGAGTGTGAATGTGAATGATCGACCTCCTAGAGTGAACACGAACAGATATCTACTGCTTTTATCCACTGGAATGCTAAAGAATGCGTTCTTCAAATCAACTACACTAAAGTATTCTGCAGTGGCCGGTATCATTGTCAGTATTGTTGTGACATCTGGGACCCAAGGGAATTGTGGGTCTACCACTTTGTTTAATGCACGCAGATCAATTATGAAATGATAGGGTACTTCATTGCCTCCTTTCTTGTAAACTGGAAGAATCGGGCTGTTGCGCGTGCTTCCTGCAATTTCCTCAACCACCCCCAATCTCACCAGGTCAGTAACAATGCTTTTCAATCCCTTCTCACCTTCAACAGAAATCTTATACTGGGGAATTCGTGGTAGTGTTACACCTTCTTTTAAAGTTATTTTAGTTGGCTCTATTTTCAAGCATCCTACATCATTATCATGCATTGCCCACATACAGGTTGGTACTCTACTTAGCTCTTCTGGCAACTCTTTTGACATAAATTCCATCACTGGTGCATCGTGAGGCCACATCGTGAGGAACACCCCGTCTGCCGTACAATGTATGACTGCCCCCCATTTTCTCAACAAATTTAATCCTAGCAAGTTCTCTCCACAATTCTCTGTCAAAAGAAATGGACACTGTTCCGTAAATGGTCCTATTGTAATTGGGAAAGCTTCGGACATGGGGTTAATTACTGGTGTACCTGCAAACCCTACAGAAACATTCTTCTGCCCCGACAGTGGTATCTCCGGAACCAAGTGGTGGTCTATCGAACACTTCTGTGCCCCTGTATCTACAAGGAAACGGTGCTCCTTATTCCCGACTTTCATTTCCACGTAGGGTCCTCTCTGATTCACGGGAATAGCCATTGGTTCCGACCCCTGTCGTGGGCTGTCCTATCGTGAAAATAACACATCGTCCGATGTGTAGTCACCGCTACTGCTATAATACGTGTTTGGTTGTGTATCAAAAATATTCCCATTTCCCCCTCGATGTCCTCCACTCTGATCATTTCTCTGTTGGCCCTGCATGCCCTGATTTTGGTTCGGAACACTTTGGTTCAATGTCTGGTTCTGTTGTGCTTGGTTTTGGCCATATGATTGGGTTTGAGTACCTCCATTGGTATATCCCTGCTGCTGCTGCATGTTACTTCTGCTTGGGCCATTCGACCCCTGATGTCCTCTATGAGGCCTTCTCTGACCAAACCCACCTCTATTCTGTAGGTGCGGGCATTGTGCTCGCCATTGTCCTTCCTCCTTACAGTACGCACATTGATTTAATCCCAATGACACCCCATGCATATTTTTCAAATGTCCCCGGCCTTGTGCATTACCTCTACCTCTATTGTATCCAATGACCTGCTGCAGCAACACCCCTACTATCGTTTGCATCGCTTCCTTCCTCATCTCCAATGGGTACCCATTACATATCTCACTTACTTCTTTTACTGACGTTCTTTTGTTCGACATCCATCGCATTGTTTCCCCTACACATACTTGCAATCTTTGTTTATCGCCTATCTGTCCCGGTATCTGCAAATGCTTTGTACCACCTGGAAAAACTCTTGGCCATGATTTTTCCATACTCCACCTTGACGCCTCCTTCCTACCTTTCTTAATAAACTCTCCACTATACTCAGGTATAGCAAACATTTCAGCATATCTATCTTCCATTTCATTCTTTACTTCAATCAGTTTGGGCACATGTTCTCTTACATCCTCATCTCTTTGCTCACTGCGTGCTAACTTATTCAAATCTAACAACGTACCAGTTTGGCCGGGGTTCTGCCAGGTCTGTCACCCTCGCCGTACTGTCGGGCAGCCACGGGGTGAGCAAAATAACGCACCTTGCTCAAGGCGTGGGATTCAAACCTTTCTAGTTCTGTTCTAGTTTTTGCAAGGGTGGCCGCGGTTGGGGCGGAAGCATGTTGTTGTTCTAGGATTTTGAGCTTCGTTTCGGAGCAGTGTAGGGCTTGCCTTATGGCTCTGAGAACCCCAGCCTCCCTCGAGATACACATCCCTCTGATGTAAACTTTAAATGCTTCCCAGCGGTTCCCCTCAGGTGTGTCTTGCGTGTTATTGTTTTCGAAAAAGGTGTTTATGTCCGATAATATCTCAGCTTTGAAGATGATGTCAGACAAGGCTCCGACTTAAAGCGCTAGGCTGATTGGGCGGCTGGAGTGTTACCCAGTTGGATCTGCAGCAGCACGGGGGTGTGATCAGAGAGTGTGCGGGGAGAATCTTAACATCTGACACCCTACCCACTTGGCACCCCGACAATAAGAACAAGTCTATTCGTGAAGAGCTATCGTGCACTCAGGAATAGAAGGTGTAATCTCTGTCCTGGGGATGAAGCGTTCTCCACACATCATGTAAGTTCAGGGAATTCATATGTGTGAGGAGCCATTTGGCGGCTCGGGACACGCTCCTACGGGTCGAGGTTGTCCTGTCCATGTCATTGTCAAGTATAAGATTCATATCTCCACCCCATATAATGGGAACTTCCACATATTTCATGACAATGGTGGTCACAGCATCTATAAATTCGGGGGAGTCGGTGTTAGGGGCATAAGAATTCACGAGTAGACATTCATCGTTAGCCAGGGTGCAATGAAGGATCACATACCTACCCTCCGTGTCAATGTGGGATGCATGGAGTTTAAATTTCACTGATTTGTGAATGAGTGTTAGGACTCCTCTGGATTGAATGGAGAATTGGGTATAAAATCTATTGGGGCCCCAGGATAGTGCAAGATTGGATGCTAGGAGTTTCTGAGCGTGTGTCTCCTGCAGCAGGAGTACCTTAATCCCATGTCTTTGTGCATATGCTGTGATCCTACGGGACTTTGTAAAATTTGTCAGTCCCCGGATATTCCATGTTAACATTTTAATAGCCATGTTGACATTTTATGGGACATCCCAATTGTGAGAGCTTAAGAATCTATGTGTGTTTACCAAATGATGTGCAGCTGAGGCGTTGTTGCGCCTCACTTCCAACCTAGTCCTCACTTTCATGCCGATTGTCTTATAACTTCTCACAACTTTCCCGCCCCCCACCCTCACCACCTGGAAGGAACTAGCAGTGTGATAATACCCTCCCCCAATACAACCAACCGCGTGCCGTTCCCAATTTGGCAACGCTTGACTAACAGCCCAACGGGGGCTCAACCATAAACACTTTGCCTCAGAAGGCATTGCAGCTGCAGTGGGGGCTACCGCTGCCGAAGACCCACATTTGTTAACACATGTTATGATGGTACATCAAAAATATTTTACACAGCTAATGAAACATAGGGTTACAAGGAAGGCAAGTAAGTACTTAGGTCATGAGAACCAAGCCATTGTTGGAGTGGTCTGGTCCCCAACTGATATGCTGAGGTGACGAGGTTCGAGACCAGTTGGAAGAGGCATAGCTGATAAAGTCCATAGTAAGGTCATGCAGTCTTGGGTGTCAGTTATCATTCATTGGTTCCTCCATTTGGTCAGCTAACGGGATTTGCGCCTCAATAAATTTAACTGCCTCGTCTGGAACAGTAAAGAAGTATATCTTGTTACGATGGGTAAACTTTAGGCAAGCCGGAAAGAGCACCGCATACTCTATTTTCCTCTCTCTCAGCATCTTTTTGACTCCTCCAAATTGACGACGTTCCATCTGCACTCCCACAGAAAAGTCAGAGAAGATTCTAATTGTTTGTGAATGCAGCCTTAGTTCCCCTTTCTCCCTGGCTAAGCGGAGTATATGGTCTCTGTCTTTGTAGCTTAGCAGTTTTGCAATTATTGGTCTGGGAAAGTCGCCAAGTTTGGGTCGGGGGGCAAGGGAGCGTTGTGCCTTTCCACGGTGAAGAATGGCGATAGCTCTGGGTTGCCAAGTAGGTCCTTGAGGAGTTTTTCGACCGCTAGTTCCATGCGACCCTTTAGAGACGTTTCGGGAACCCCCACTATGCGTATATTGTTTCTGTGTGACCTCGATTCGAGGTCATCACACTTGGCTTTGACCTGTTTCATATCTCGGACGAGCTCTGCGATGGTGCCCTGTAAGGTGTGAACATTATCCTCGTTGGCTCCTATTCTTTGCGCTGCCTCTGTGATTTTTGCACCATGTTGGTCCAGTTTGGGTCTGAGGGAGGCTATGTTAGCGTTTATTTCGTCCAGTTTTTCATGGAAGGCTGCGAGGTTTTTGGCCATAGACTCCATCATTACAGTTAAGTCAGGCAGAGGTGGATCCGGCAGGGCATCACCGTCTTCTTGCACCATGGAGGAGGACGCCTGGTGTGACCTGGGCGCTGCCTTGGTGAACTTGTCCATGGCGCCTACCTTGTTCGCTCCTCTTGCTCTGTTCGACATTGCTGTCTCAGATTGAAAGGGGCCCCTAGGGGTCCCTCGTGCTATGGAAACAAGGCAATGACCATACACGAAAAGATGCGCAAGACACAAGGTTTCAAATTCCCAATGCTAGGGTTTATTGCAAGCAAAAGATAGTATCAATTGGCCAATTCTGATTTCACGCCCCGCGACGTGAGTTTCCTAGACCTCGAGGGACGCAAGAGAGCGAATTACGTACATCAGTTACATATATACAAAATGTATATCATACAATCAGCAAAGTCATGTTCAACACCCCTCTGTATTAAGTTCCTTTGAACTCGGGATGACGATGGACATATCCGATGAGTATGACGATCAAATGCTTTCGATGTCTATTCTAGTAACAATGTGCAATTTTAGAAAGTGCGGAGGGATCTTTTAGAACACAGTGATTCTGTTCTTGGAAGCAATCTTTACACGGGGGAAGAGCCACATTCCAAGTTTTGCTATCTATGAGGTACTATTCGTGTCCTGGGAGCCGACACGTTCTAAGGGGTTTTGCGAAGGGGTCCGTAAGAGAAGCATAATTCAAGCCTTTAACTGTATTATTCTAACATATTCTACCATTGTACGAGACTGGCTGGCAGCTGTGAAGTGACTAAACGCTCTGCAGCTTCCTCCCAAGGCTACAGAGAGGGAGCGTGGGCATTCAATTCTGGGCTACTCATGAGGAGTTCAGCAAACTCTTCAGTCCCCCGACCTTGTCCTTTCATATTCAGACAACAATGTTAACAGTTGAGCAGAGTAAGCAGAATCCGCAAGAATTGCAAGCTGCAAAGCAGTTTTTAGACAGAAAGCAATGAGCAATGGTTAACAAGCAAAATGGCGATTCTGCTACGTTTAAAATGGCCGCTTGTTGGTCAAGCATAACAGTCTATATTTCTATAATTCGGTGCATAAGACGGTTGGCCCACGGCCATCAAGTTACGTCCATCATTCAAATGAAGGGTATTCATTTTTCCAGATTGACAAACTCTCCTTTTGGCCATGTGCCAAACGTCTTATTTATTCATTGTATCCTCCTCTTCTGAGGAGGAGTCTGGGGTATCTGCATCTGAATCATCTCCATCATTAATGTCTATCGCCATTAATTTATTTTACTATTTTTGTTTCCTCAGTGTCTCTGTTATTCCGGCCATGCGTTTGTTTTCCTCTCAACACCATGTGCATACATCCCTTAGTACATCCACCAGTTATTTCAGTGCATATTATTGTTAAGCATTGTATGCAACAACAGCATGTTATGAATATCCCAAGTACCATCATTAGTATTGAAATTAACTTCCATCCCCAAGACCGCAATAATCCCCATAACCAGGATTCTATCCCCCAACCCCCTGCTTCAGTAGAGAGTGTGGAACTTATGACATGTAATTTCCGGATCGCTTTAAATATCGTAGGGGAGTAATCATCGATATACACACAGCGTGCAGTTTTTACGAGCTTGCAAACCCCCCCAAGATCAACTAATATTATATCGAGAGCCATCCTGCTTTGAAGTGCCATCAGTCTTATTCCTTTTTCTTCTAACGTCATATTCAATAAAATATCCATTGTGGAATCTATTGTTTTTTGTAATATTCCAGACAGTTTTCTTATATTGTAAGAGATTTCTATTTGGGACAAGAACGGGATAAATGATTTGGCTATATCCATTGCTATCATTCCATCCTTACTACTCCTTTGAGTTCAACCTTTTGTTCGTCTGGCCACTTCTGCTGTCTCCAAGGGGAACACTCCTGGAAGCAGTAGACCTGGTAGCATGTACCTCCCCAGTTCCTAGGTAACCATGGATATGCTTTTTCTCCACATATAAAATAAACAGGGTCTCCCACGTACATAGGTTCTATTTAATGTTTTAAAACCACTGTGTTCAGGCAGTTACTAAACGTTCCTACTATATAGGAATCCTTTTTCTGTAGACATAGGGGAGCAGTTTTGGGGCTGTGATCCACTGCATAGGCAGGGGGCACAGCATCTTTGTTCCATTCATCTCTCATCCGAAATCTCATTACGGATGCTCTTTCTGCTGGCGGGGTTGGTCTATTCTGCCTATGTAATCTATCTAGTCTTGTTATTTTTCGTGTATTCTTTCTCACGGGTTCTAGTGCAAATACGCAAGCTTTATGGAATATGGAACAACCCACAGGTCTCATGATTACTTCCTCAAATTCATTCATATTGGTCTTATCTAGCTGACCCGTATTACTCTTGTTCCATTTCCCAAAGAACATTGCACTTAACGTTACTTCACAGGAATAAATCAATGGCAGTGGTTGTGCATACCATCCTATCCTTTCCCACCGTGCTGTGGTAAAGGGGCGCAAACCCAGCAATCTTTTTTCTTTAACGCTGCATGGGTCATGTTCATGATGAGCAACAATGTATTGTTGTCATAACCTTCTCTATGTCTTTCTTCCATTGGGCACAAAGTACCAGTGATTACATGAACCGGGCTTTCAGTAGCTGTTTTTGGCAAAAGTGTTTCTATTGGGTATACGTACTCCAGGAACCATAATGTAATAGCTGTTATTGTTGGTACTATCATACTTAAGAAACATAGGACCAATGTCCAAATTAGTACATTATTCTTCTCATCATGCTTTTTCCCTAAATTTACAGTCTCTAAATCTATGATCTTTTCAGCAGGGGTGCAGGAGGAGGCTGAAACCGGTCTTGACTTGTTCTTCATCGTCCTTCTTCTTGCTGGCGAAGTTCGTCGTGAATGTCTCTCGTTCTTGATGCCAGAAAAGTTCAACGAAAAATGGCACAGTTCAATTCTCCCAGCCTTTTCACAGCCTGGATCATTTATCCACTCCCGAGCAAGATTAGTTGTTCTTTCTCCCACTGCTCAGATGATTTCTGAACAGTTCTTTATTGATAGAGTACCATGTGCATCCAGCTTGTCCCGCTCTGGCTTAGGACACAGGTACTCTATAAGCGCACCGAGGAGCCGTGAGTTTTGAATTGTCCGACTTGCACAATTCTCACACTTCTCTCCTCTACGCCCCTGGTTCCTACTCCATCCGTGAGTAGAACCAAAGGCCAAAAAGAAAAGCACCAAAGATCTGTGGATCACTTTGCCTGTCGAGGCCGCAGATTATATCGATTCACTCCTGCTATTGTATGATCCGTGAATAGTGCCCTTGCATTTCCAGTGTCAGGCTCAGTGTCAGCCTGTGGCACAATGATGGGCAGCGATGGGTGTAGTGGCAATGATGTAGTTTCTTTCTCTGGCTTTGGTGCATTTGCGAGAACTGGTGGGAGCCAAAGGGGTACACGCGTTGTTTCTGCTCGTGTTTGCAATGCAGGGTTTGTGTCGCTCGGCAGTGATGTTGTTTCCGCTGAGCAATGTTGGGGCACTTTTCGCCCTTCCCCCTTACTGGCAGCCTCCTCAAACTCTGTTTCGAGTTTCACTTCTCGTTTGCGCTTTGTTTCAACTTTCACTTCTCGCTCAGGCTGATGCTGTGGCACTGGACTGGCAATAGTTTCTTTCGTTTCCGAGACCGTTGTCTTTTTCTCGTCGTCTGGATCAGGCAAAGTTTTCAGTGATGCTGGGAGCCTTTTGGCATGGGTAGCATGGATCCATGCCTTACGTCCGTCCACTCGGATGGCCGTCTGTGTTGCCAAAAGTACTTGATAGGGGCCACGCCACCTGAGTGCTAGTGCTAGTGCTGTCTTCCGTTCAAAGTTCTTGATTAGCACCCAGCTCCCAGGCTCCAGTGAGTGTCCTGGTCCTGTATATCGCATCAGCAACGCCTCCTGCACCTGCTGATGAATCAAACGCAACTTTTGTATTAAAAGTCCACAGTAAGTGCTTAACATTGGATGCTCGACCTCACATAATTTTCTAGGCTGCGGTGCGCACCATACATTTGCTGGTCTCCCCATTATAATCTCATAAGGGGAGAGCCCAGTCTTAGCCTGCATAGACATGCGCATACACAACAGCGCTAGGGGTAATGCATCCACCCAACTGAACTTACTCCCAACGCAAATTTTCACTATCTCTGACGTCAGGATTCCGTTGTGTCTCTCCACAAGCCCGGCAGAACTGGGATGCCTGGAACTGTGGAATCACTTCTCTATTTGCAGACCTGCACAGATCTGTAGCACTACTGCGCCCACAAAGTGGAGGCCGTTGTCTGACCACAGGACACGAGACAACCCAAACCGGGAGAAATACTCCTCCTTTTGCTGTGGACATGGCAGTACAGTCTTTTAAAGGATATGCCTCCACCCACTTGCTGAATGCACAGATTACCACTAACACGTACTTGTAATTCTGGCACCTTTCCATTTCTATGAAATCAAAATGGACCACCTCAAACGGCATAGAGGGTGGGCCAAAACTACCTGCTGGAGTCACGGTTCCCTTTCCTACATTGTGTTGAAGGCACGTGATACAATTCTGCACTAGCCTTTCTGCATTCTTTTTATGTGCTCATTATTCCATACTGTGGATAAATGCTGTACCATTTTCTTTGCGCAAATGTGGGTAGGGCTATGCGCCATTATAGCCATTGCAGTTACGTAACAATTTGGCAAAATCCAGTTCTTTGTTTCCTTGTCCACCCAACATCCTTCCAAATCTAACTCAGTAGAGCCCTTGGCCAACCCCTGAATCTCTTCGGTCGTGGCCTCAGCCTGCATTTCTTTGACTCAGTCTGTACTGTCATCATTTTATTCCTCAAATCTGTGGCTGTTTGCTTCGCAATCCTGTCTGCAAACGCGTTTCCCTCTCCCACTCTGCGTGTTACTTTCTTATGCGCCTCACACTTTACTATAGCTAGGCGTTTTGGAAACGTGAGCGCAGACAACAATCGCACAATCAAAGGGCCATGCTGAATCCTGGCTCCATGTGATGTCAAGAAATCCCTCTCAGCCCAAAGTCGGCCAAAATTGTGAACCACGCCAAAGGCGTACTGGCTGTCAGTATAAATATTTACGTTCAGATTCTCAGAGAGTTCACAGGCTCGGGTCAGTGCTATTATTTCTGCGGCTTGTGCCAAATTGTAGGGGATCCTTCTGCTCTCTACAACTCTCTTTAGGGTAGCAATTGCATATGCAGCCGTTGATGTGCCATCAGATAATTTAAAACAAGAGCCATCGCAAAATAACTCCCCATCTGGCTCTTTTTGCGGGATATCGCTCAAATCAATCCTTCCCTTTGTTTCTTCTTCAGTGATCATTAAACAATCATGGGGTGGTGATTCGTTGTCACCAATTTCTGCTATGGGCAGTGGCATTGATTCTGCATGATTCAATGCGCTACACCTCAAAATTTGGATGTGGGGTGCAAACAAGATGAGCTCATATCTTGTCAGTCTAGCTGAGGTGAGGTGTTGCGTCTGCGTCCTATTTAATAGAACGTCTATAGCATGTGGCACCATCAGAATCAAATTGTGCACAATACCATTCCTTCCGTTTGTTTCACTGATGCAGCAGCCGCTGCGACGGATCACAAACATCGTGGTAGTGCGCACGCTACAGGGTTCTGCGTGCAAAAAAAATAGCCGCACGGCCTATTTCTTCCACCTTGTTCCTGTGTCAAAACCGCCAATGCACATCCTTCACTCTCACTCACAAATAGTCTGAATATCTTTTTATAGTTAGGAGTGCCTAAAACTGGCGCAGCACACAATGCAGCTTTCAATTGCTCAAACGCTTTCTGACATTCCTCATCCCACTGTAAAGGCATCTCTGCATCCTTCTTAGTCAACTTTATCATCGGCTTCACAATCAACGCAAAACTACTGATCCACTTCCGACAATAAGAGGCCATGCCTATTACAGGTCTCACTCCTTTTTGAGTTTTTGGAATAGGCATACTAGAAATTCTTTCTATGCGTTCTGGTGTTAATCTTCTCCCTTCTTTCGAAAGTAGGTATCCCAAATAAGACACCTCCTTTTGATTATACTGGAATGTCTTCAAACTTGCCTTATGACCATTGGTCGCTAAATGTTTCAAGAGTAATACAGTACTTTCTTTGCAGATCTCTTTCGTGTCAGCAGCTAATAACAAGTCATCTATGTACTGCAAGAGTACGCAACCTTCGGGTAATTCTAGCATGTCTAGCTGCTCTTTTAGCACTCTGCTGTAAATGCTCAGGCTTTCTGTATATCCTTGTGGAATGCTTGTGAATGTGAATGATCGACCTCCTAGAGTGAACGCGAACAGATATCTACTGCTTTTATCCACTGGAATGCTAAAGAATGCGTTCTTCAAATCAACTACACTAAAGTATTCTGCAGTGGCCGGTATCATTGTCAGTATTGTTGTGACATCTGGGACCAAAGGGAATTGTGGGTCTACCACTTTGTTTAATGCGCGCAGATCAATTATGAAACGATAGGGTACTTCATTGCCTCCTTTCTTGTAAACTGGAAGAATCGGGCTGTTGCACGTGCTTCCTGCAATTTCCTCAACCACCCGCAATCTCACCAGGTCAGTAACAATGCTTTTCAATCCCTTCTCACCTTCAACAGAAATCTTATACTGGGGAATTCGTGGTAGTGTTACACCTTCTTTCAAAGTTATTTTTGCTGGCTCTATTTTCAAGCATCCTACATCATTATCATGCATTGCCCACAGACAGGTTGGTACTCTACTTAGCTCTTCTGGCAACTCTTTTGACATAAATTCCATCACTGGTGCATCGTGAGGCCACATCGTGAGGAACACCCCGTCTGCCGTACAATGTATGACTGCCCCCCATTTTCTCAACAAATTTAATCCTAGCAAGTTCTCTCCACAATTCTCTGTCAAAAGAAATGGACACTGTTCTGTAAATGGTCCTATTGTAATTGGGACAGCTTCCGACATGGGGTTAATTACTGGTGTACCTGCAAACCCTACAGAAACATTCTTCTGCCCCGACAGTGGTATCTCCGGATCCAAGTGGTGGTCTATCGAACACTTCTGTGCCCCTGTATCTACAAGGAAACAGTGCTCCTTATTCCGGACTTTCATTTCTACGTAGGGTCCTCTCTGATTCACGGGAATAGACACTGGTTCCGACCCCTGTCGTGGGCTGTCCTATCGTGAAAATAACACATTGTCCGATGTGTAGTCATCGCTACTGTTATAATACGTGTTTGGTTGTGTATCAAAAATATTCCCATTTCCCCCTCGATGTCCTCCACTTTGATCATTTCTCTTTTGGCCCTGCACGCCCTGATTTTGGTTCGGAACACTTTGGTTCAATGTCTGGTTCTGTTGTGCTTGGTTTTGGCCATATGATTGGGTTTGAGTACCTCCATTGGTATATCCCTGCTGCTGCTGCATGTTACTTCTGCTTGGGCCATTCGACCCCTGATGTCCTCTATGAGGCCTTCTCTGACCAAACCCACCTCTATTCTGTAGGTGCGGGCATTCCGCTCGCCAGTGTCCTTCCTCCTTACAGTACGCACATTGATTTAATCCCAATGACACCCCATGCATATTATTAAAATTTCCCCGGCCTTGTGCATTACCTCTACCTCTATTGTATCCAATGACCTGCTGCAGCAACACCCCTACTATCGTTTGCATCGCTTTCTTCCTCATCTCCAATGGGTATCCATTACATATCTCACTTCTTTTACTGACGTTCTTTTGTTTGACATCCATCGCATTGTTTCCCCTACCCATACCTGCAATCTTTGTTTATCGCCTATCTGTCCCGGTATCAGCAAATGCTTTGTACCACCTGGAAAAACTCTCAGCCATGATTTTTTCATACTCAACCTTAACGCCTCCTTCCTACCTTTCTTAATAAACTCTCTACTATACTCAGGTATAGCAAACATTTCAGCATATCTGTCTTCCATTTCATTCTTTACTTCAATCAGTTTGTGCACATGTTCTCTTACATCCTCATCTCTTTGCTCACTGCGTGCTAATTTATTCAAATCTAACAACCGCTGTGGCGGTAAATTCCCAAGTATCTTTTTCCACTCTCCCACCAGAATTTCCCCCATGCATTCCAACACTTCCTGTCTCTCGTCTCTTCTTCGGTACCCATACAATGAGGCCAATGCTGCCATCTGATCATTTCCTTCTATGTACATTTCTGCCTCTTGCCGTAATTCAATCTTTCTCTCTTTGCTGATCGCGCTTCGAGTTACCCGTCCAAATCCTGTTCCTTCAGCCCCGCCTCTCGCCTCCCCAATCTCAATCTCGACTTCGGGAGGGGCGGATGGTGCTGAATCTGTCTCTAGAGCGGGAGGTGCGGATGGGACAAGTGACACAGGTGGCAACTGTGAAGGGCCTTGCTGGGTGCTGGGAAATTGTGTGTCCGCAGTCTGCGCTTGTGGGAGTGCTCGTGCTGTGGGCGGGGCTTGGGTTAACGCTTGCGTGAGGGGAAGTGCTCAGGCTGCGGTAGGGGGTATGAGAGCTATTGGTTGGACCTGCGCAGTCACTGCTGGCGTGTTTGGTTTCAATTCTGGTTTTGGGCCTCGACCCGTGTTAGGTAACAAATGTTCCATTAATTCATCTGCTATGAGTAGTTCCCGCTGCGGGTATATTCTGTCTATGTTCATCTGGTCCCTTCTCCCTTCCCGTCTTAGACTCTCAGTCCACTCCTCCTCTTCCTTCTCTTCCGCTATCTCAAGCTTCGTTTTATGCCTGCGCGCATGCTTCTCTCTACTCCTTAGTTGGAGCATTGCTTCCCTCCTCCAATCTTTGACGGTCTCAAAAGCTGCAGGTCGCACTTTCTTTCTAATCAGCACCCTCTCTAGGTTATCTATCCTACCCATCTCAAAACTACCATTAATCACCCACTGATGGTCTGGTTGCTTTCTAGTTTGCCTATGCCAAATTTCACAAAATATTATCGCACCCACACCATATTTCGCATACATATCATAAGCCGGCGTTCCCCCAGGCGGTGCACTTTGGCCATATTCCAAGGGCTGTCTACTGCAACTGAAAAGCCCCGCTAAAGTGGACAGTACTCCAGGCATGTTTCTTTAACCTTCCCCTTTGGTTAGCCAACTTTACCTGGACGTTTGAGTTTGCAAAATCAACACTCTACCAAAAATCAGGGTTCTCTTTGAATCGGAGAATGACTCACCTGATAAAACAAGTCGCCTTTTCTAACGCACCCTCTCCCCACGTCGTGTCTGCGCTTCTCTGGGGACTCTTGCCTCCTTTGCCCTCTGGCCCGGTACGTCGATCAGGGATCAGATGTGTGCAGATCTGCGGAAGGAATCTCTCCTCTCTTCTACAGGGCGCCCCGTACACTTCTTGATCCCGGCTCGACCGTCCCGTCCTCGCCGTTCTTCCGCCTTTACTCTGTTACAACGTATACGATGGGGCAAGTGGGGGAGCATCCCTATTCGGGCGCCATCTTGAAAGGGGCCCCTAGGGGTCCCTCGTGCTATGGAAACAAGGCAATGACCATACACGAAAAGATGCGCCAGACACAAGGTTTCAAATTCCCAATGCTAGGGTTTATTGCAAGCAAAAGATAGTATCAATTGGCCAATTCTGATATCACGCCCCGCGACGTGAGTTTCCTAGACCTCGAGAGACGCAAGAGAGCGAATTACGTACATCAGTTACATATATACAAAATGCATATCATACAATCAGCAAAGTCATGTTCAACACCCCTCTGTATTAAGTTCCTTTGAACTCGGGGATGACGATGGACATATCCGACGAGTATGACGATCATAATGCTTTCGATGTCTATTCTAGTAACAATGTGCAATTTTAGAAAGTGCAGAGGGATCTTTTAGAACACGGTGGTTCTGTTCTTGGAAGCAATCTGTACACGGGGGAGGAAGCAATCTGTACATGGGGGAAGAGCCACATTCCAAGCTTTGCTATCTATGAGGTACTATTCGTGTCCTGGGAGCCAACACGTTCTAAGGGGTTTTGCGAAGGGGGGGCCGTAAGAGAAGCATAATTCAAGCCTTTAACTGTATTATTCTAACATATTCTACCATCGTACAAGACTGGCTGGAAGCTGTGAAGTGATTAAATGCCCTGCAGCTTCCTCCCAAGGCTACAGAGAGGGAGCGTGGGCATTTCTTTCTGGGCTACTCATGAGGAGTTCAGCAAACTCTTCAGTCCCCCAACCTTGTCCTTTCATTTTCAGACAACAATGTTAACAGTTGAGCAGAGTAAGCAGAAACCGCAAGAATTGCAAGCTGCAAAGCAGTTTTTAGACAGGAAGCAATGAGAAATGGTTAACAAGCAAAATGGCGATTCTGCTACGTTTAAAATGGCCGCTTGTTGGTCAAGCATAACAGTCTATATTTCTATAATTCGGTGCATAAGATGGTTGGCCCACGGCCATCAAGTTACATCTATCATTCAAATGAAGGGTATTCATTTTTCCAGATTGACAAGATGGGCAGAATGGTAGTGAACTCAGTACAGGAGTGCAGTAGTGGGGGCGGCAGCTGACCAGTAGTTTTGGCGTGTAAAGTGGGGTTAGCAGGATCACCGTGACCGCCGCAGGTACAGCCGGCGGAGATAGCTGGAGAGAGGTTCGATGGGCTCCAGAGTAGCCAGAAATGTGTTTGGTGGTGTTGAGGCTCACTTGGGTAAGTTCAATGAATGTGGGGCCCTCCTGGGCGTAGTGTCGTTCTTGCTACCAGTTGTAGCCACTAATAGTGAAGGGTGCCTCCCCCCTCATAGTTTATAGTGCTGTTTCAGCTCCCTGGTTGCATATGTCCCATAGGTGGATTAAAGGAATTGCACGCCGTGAGGAGCAGCCGCCCGATTGTTCAAGTGGTGCTCCCAGCCCGCGAGTGAGGAAGGGCTGGGGAGACTTTCATGTGGCAGAGGTCATCGCCGCCTCCGATGGCGTTAGGGTCGCGGAGCAGCCACCGCTGCAGTGAGTGGACCAAGAGTACGGCAAACCGCCGCCGCGCCCATAGGGGGAACAGCAGGTAATGTCGAGGTGGAGGGGGGAGACGGGAATGAGCTGCAACCACCTCAGCGATGAAGCCGAGCCTGCGGGAGCTCCGGTGAGGCAGCGGATGTTTGGCAGCGCGCAACCCGCCCCCCAGGCACTCATCTCCTCTGCCCGTGATCGGCGGGCCTTGCGGCGGCAGACCAGAAGAAGCACCCGTCGCTGTCCCAGGGTGGGAGCGCGGTCTCCAGCCCGGCAGCGGCACACTCGGATGCCACAGCGCCCCGCTCTCCGAGGTCCAGGAGGTGGGCCCAACAGCCGCACAGGGCCGGCCGGCGCAGTCCGTCGTATCTCGGCAGCAGCTAAGTTCCCGGCAAGGGATTTTTCACAGTATGTGCCCCGCAGCTAAGGGAGTTATCCGGTGCGGTTATCTGGGTTGGAGATGTACGGATTCCGCCTTTGTCCGCCGATGTAGATCTGTGTGTCTCGGAGCTCCGTAGCTTGGCGGCCATCTTGTCGGCTGCTCAACAGCACCCCGCATGCTGCAAAATTTTTTGCGCAATGAGAAGCATGAGGAATTGAGCAAGAAGTGCTTGCTATATAAAACTCTATGTTATTAGCTGTCAAATTCAATACGAGACTTCTTGGGCTAGAGCCTACTAGGAAATCATTGACTTTTAACTATTTTTGTTTTGAGGTCCGACTACAGCACAGATTTTGGAACAAGCTTTGTGTGTAGAATTTGCTAAGTGGTTACGTTGTTTCCATGTTCTTGTTCATCTCTACAGTAAATTGGACCATTCACATCATCTCATTCTCATACACACTCTTTTTTCTTCTGGTATTATGGCAATGCCATAACATAGAAGGCAATGTTATTTTAGGTGGTTTTAGAACAAACGTTGACGTTTATGTGGAACCTTGCTGCTGTTAGTTTGTCTATGTGAGCAAGACATATTCTTTCAAGGTGCTTGACCTCATGGATGATTGACTTTGTAGTGCATATCATGTTCCCTTTATGGCACCAGTAGTCCAACTGGAAGTCAGTGTTGATGTCGTTACTACATGTCTACATTATATTTCGAGTTGGGTTCCTCTTAAAATTTATATTTTGTTTGGGTCCATGGCACATGGTGGTTGGGCCTTTTAAGCCTTTATCAACACCTGCATATTAGTGCTGTTGTAAATTAGTATGCACATGCATTATCTTGCAGTGCGGGTTGACATTAATGGAGTTACCTCTTTTGAGGTGATGATAGTGTTTTAGATTTTTAGTTTAGGGCAGACTTGATCTGGGGTTTCCACAACCCATGGGTGCTATTCATGGTTCAATTTCCTGTCAGTAAATTGTGTGGGGATGGGGGTTTGGGCAAATGAAATGGAGGTAACTGGGGAAACAGGTTTAGTGGGTGAAGGAATAGCACTGAATAGGCAAGTGTGGAGAGTGTCAGTGATTTGTGGGTGACAGAGGAGAAGAAGGAGGGTTGGAGGTTAGTGGCATGGGGATGATGGAGTACTGGTGTCTCTGTTGATAGCGCTGTGGGTGATATTTTATTTCTGACAGAGTTAGTGTGGTGTTGAGAGGGAAGGGAGAAATTACATTATGGTGGAGTGGTGGGGTGCGTGATCAATTGTTGGCAGGGAGGTACCGTGGCATAAACGTGGCAGCAAGTTTAGCACAAGTGTGTGAGTCTGGGTATGTGGTAATGGCCACAGAGGGTGTTGCTGGAGCTGTGTTTGTGGAGGGCCAGTGTGGGGTATTGTGCAAGGGGGGTGATGAAGCATTGACTTGTGGTTGGTTTGGGTATATCAGGGGTGGTAGAAAAGGGATTTCTGGAGATTGCGATGAGTGGAGAGGAGAAAGTTGTCAGTGAGGATTTTGGTTGTGATTTTCTATTGAAGGTGTGTTGGACAATGAGTGAGGAGATATTGTGGTCTGTGTGTGAAGTGTAGAGGTGAATCTTGAATTAGGAATGAGTCTGAGGGTTGAGGTGGTCTGAGCTGTGGAAGGGGTTTGTATTATGTGTTTTCAGTAAAGATTTAGTAAGTAGTTAGAGTGGTGTGGTGCGGTCTGAAGTGTGGCAAGTGCCATACTTATTTGAAGAGAGATATCATTTGTTGTTGTGGAGTGGGATGGCTCTGTTGCTGTAGGTCATGTTCAGTGAGGATTTTTAGATTTGATATGTGTCACAGGACATGGTGCTGTTTGTGGTGTTGTGGGTAGTAGGTGGTTTAGACAGCAGATTTGTGTCTGAAGGTGTAATATGTCTCTGCGTGCCTTGGTGTTTTGAAGTCTGGCAGCAGGCATGTGTTTTATGAGGTTGTCAAGCAATAGAAGGTGCCGATATGATAGTATTGTCTGTGTGTGGATAGGTGGGTTGTTGAGTCGTGCATGGCCAGGGTATTTTGATGTGTGTTGTGCGGTACTGTAGTGGCGGCCTGAATCCTTAATCGAGGGACCCATCCCTGTGACATTCTGACCCATGCTATCAGAATCGGGAAGATTTAAAATGTATTGTGAACGCGCGCAGGTCCTAGAATTTAGGAACAATGACCTGCCTACATATCAGTTAGAGAATGAGACAGCCTGTTACCATTTCCAGTACAAACGAAAGCATCTGCTACGGATATAACAGAGTGTAAATCAAGTTCAAATACTTCAACAAGTTTTGCACTTCAGGGTCAACGAAGTCCATATTCAAGTCTAAATACCGTGGGATGACCATATATGCACACAACAGGGAAACTCAGATAATAGATGAATTTGCCTTGAGGACGTCCAGGGGGTCGAAACATGTGTTGGCTGTTTCCAACATCAGAATTAAATATATTTGTTAATATAACATATTAAGAGATCTGTTTTTCTATATTGGACTTTGAGTGGAACATTGTCAGAGGTCATAGCGGAATTATCAGCATTATTTGGGCTAATCTTACTGTTTAAGGAGGTTTGGGGTCTTCCTTTTGCAGATTCTCCTGCAGATAACATATGAAATAAGATAGGGTGTAGCACACCCTCATTGGGTATACCCTAATCTTTGTGTACAGTATTGTAGTGCAAGGTGCATAAGAGCATTGAAGTGTGTGATATGAAGTATAGATTAGTATGAGCAAGGTAAGGTAAGCAATACTGATATGAGCTGCGCACTGTGTTCTGTATTTTGTATGTTTATACCAGTGTACATATGAACATATGTTTCTTGTATAGCACTTATTGCTGCCTTCCATTCACTTGATTGGGAAATGTGGATATGGATCTATGAGTGGTTGACGCATAAGTGGAGCTCAACACAAAGATATTAAGTTTGCTACATTCCAGTGGCTGAATGTATTGAATGTCAACTAGGAGTATGTTACAGGGTTCTGGTGAAGTGCTGCCTGTAGTAGATTGCATGCTTATGTTTAATTAAGAGCTGCTGTAGTGTATGTTTTGGTGTAGAGCTCATGTTGTGGTGCAATGTGTAGTATGCTGAAGTGTGATTGCATGGGGCATTATGTCAGTGTTGTGGTTGTAGAGGGTGATGAATATGTGGCAGCGGACATTGGTGGGTGGTGTGGTTGTTTAGAACCCAAACATTAAGGGCTTCTGGAGAGTCAAAGAGTAATTGCTGATGTATTCCAATAGAGAAGTCTTGCAAGAAGAGATTGTTACTGGTTTGGCGCCAGACTTATGTAGAAATATAAACAGGAACGCTTTATTATGGTGCAAGAGCGCTTTATTCACAAGAACTTGGCCATGTGCTTTTATTTCAGGAACGTTTCCACGAGCATACTGTTGGGTGTGGCTCTCCAGGCCCAGGCTGCACGTGCAGACTCTAGGAGTGGCAGTGTGTGGCAAGGCGGCCAGGATTGGTGGGCGTGGCCTCTGGAGCTCAGCTACGTAAGCTGCTCTAGCCCCAATGCCAGCGTTTCATGTTACTTTTCATTCACATGCAACGTGACGCTCACCGCCGTTTGGACCAGCTTACTTACCTTCCAGCATTATATAAAAAATAAGTAGTAGAAGCCGAAGATAAAACAAGCGTGGCTCAAGCCCATACAGGGATCTCTTTTAAAAGCCACATCCCATGTATTTAAGAACTGTACACTGGTGTTTTGAAGCTGATGAATGTACTGTTACCCAATAGTATACATCCAAATTTGGGACAGTGGCCCAACCACTTTAGGGTAACTACTGAAAACCAGGTCTACATAAAGCTGGGGAAGGTAGATGGTTACTTTTTCACCAAAGTTGTTTTGTATCTACATGGCAAAAACTATCTGGAAATTGAGAAATAATCTAGAAGCCTGAACCATAGTCTATGGTAGCTACAAGACAGGCAAAGAGGCTGTCCTTTCTTAGGATATAGAAAGGAGAGTGTCTTGCCAGCCTGTGGAGGTAGAAGATGTCTTGTAGCAGTGCCTAATGTTGAAGTTGCCATGGTAGCAGCACATTGCGAAGCAGTAGAAGTTGTAGTAGCAGTAGCATGACTGCGGCTATCAGTACTAGATAACTGTGGGACCAAGGGAGCTGTTCTCACAGTTACACTGCAGAAGGAAGTTGGTTGAGAGAGGAGTAAATCTCAAAAGAACATCCTGACAATTGTACATAAGACACCTCAGTATCTAGAAGTGATGAAGTAGTTGGCAAAGTGGGAGAAGATACATTTGTCGATTTCATCTATTCTTTCTCTGAAGGAAGTCGTCCAAGAAACTCAATTGGTGCTGTTAATTCTTTTGGTAACTGTAAAGAAGGAAGTCTTTCACCAAACAAAGTACAGACTTTGACCAGTGGATTTTATTTGTGTGACATTTTTGTTTCTTTTGAACTTTTCAAGACTTTGGTTGAGACTTTTTGTTACTTGGAGAAAATTGACTTTTGGACTTTCTTTGGAGGATCATGATCTGTCCAGGACCGTGAGAAGTCATCAAAGACACTCAGTGTTTGGTAACCTATTATTTATGTTGTATTTATGTTGTTTGAATATTGATATTGTTTATGGTGAGGGTTAGTTTTGTGTATGCTAGTAGGTTTTCCCATAGATCTTAGAATAGGTAGGGAATCCCCTGGTAGACTAGGTTTAGTTAGGATTTTTGTTATTTAGTGTATAATAAAATGGCAAATCCTGAACAAAACTGAATACAGTCACTAGTTTCACATCACTGACCCCTCACACAAGTAACAAGAGCAAGACAGTGGTGGGCCAGGAAATTGTGTCAGCTGGTTTGTAGTCCACAAGAGTAACATAGTGGTTTTAAAAGGTGAACAAGGTTTTGGACACTAAGAGAGCAAGGCACGTGAGATGGAGCTAACATATTCCTTACATTCCATTTCAGAGGTGAAATGGGAAAATGGAAAAACAGACTCCCCTCTTTCCCCTCTCGCGCCTGGCCTAAAGGTTCACGGCCCAAGCACCCGCCACGAGAAGAGTTTGCCCATCTACCAGACGGCCAGAAACCCTGGTACAGGAACATAAGGATGTGTCCATCTGCCTGCCCAGCAGCCCGCCCTGCCCATGCCGATGCCTGCGGCATGGATCAACTGGACTAAAACTATACGTCGTTAGAGATGCCATGACGACCTAGCCAACGGATAGCACACCTGTGCCAACATACACACTGGACACTCCCGCACCAATCTACATGAAGAATATACTCAGTGCTATGACGTAGGCGACAGACATACTCACGGACGTGCATCTTTATTATTTTCCACATAGGCTTTCAAAATACAGAAACGCAAGACGCACCATGAACTCATCTAAAGAGCTTGCTTACGCTTCTCCTACACGTAGGTGCCATAATGAGGATTATAACGAAAATACAATACTGGTCGTAAGACAATACGAGACTATAACCTAAAGCGCCTGTGCACCAGACGGTTCCACCTATACACTAGGCCTGAGTAGGCCGCAAGCAAGAGCTCCCGTGGACGTTAACAGAACAAGAGTCAGGTTGCTGATCCTGCAGAATGAGCCTGGGGAAAGCAGACAGCCAAGGTCGTAATGTTGCAAACCCACATTCCAAAAGCAGACCATCAAGGGCACGATGTTGCAACCTCGCACGCCGTGCACCAACATCAAAGTCGCACCTGCAATTAAACCAGGCACACAGTGGAAAAACAATATTAATTGTGCAGAATTCTGCCTCAAACACGGTCCCATCCCACGTGACCAAGCCGAACCTGACGAGATGCCAAGCCCAGGAGGAAAGAGGCGTCTGGATCCCTCGTTACAAGACACAGGCAGACACACTTGAAAGGATCAATGGACATCTGCGACAGTGGGAGTAGTCGTCCGTCCAGCTCATGAATAAGTCTTCACATTGTCTGCATGTACCAATAGTGAAATATTGTTGCAAATTGCAGGTACACCGAGAGCTGGGAACAGCGATGGTCCCAGGCTGGGAAGCTCACGGGCACACCAATCAGAACATGGGGCTCTTATCACTGACGATAGTAATATTAACCAATCATTAGGAGTCCTCATGTAACAATTCTCATGTATCTAATTGTAGGGACAACCCAGATATATCACCTGACTAACCCTCGGCCACTCATATTATTCTCTATACGTATGCTATACTAACCCTACCACTCGAGCAACCAATTAAGAGTGGCGATAGGTTTTTTGTTAATTTTCTAGAATGACGCAGGTAGCGCGTCATACTACAGTAAAAAGGGCCTGCGAGCCCCACGATTGTGTGTGTGTCAGGTCAGACGCGTATGATCCTTGACCCATCCCTGCCGTTTGTGTTTAATAAACAGCAGAGTCACATTGCTTCTTGTGTGTGTCTCATACTCTATCTCCTTTGGGGTATACGGGAGGAGTTGGGGCCTCCCTGCCCGGAGGTCTGCGGACGGCCCGGCCGACCCCGGCAGAATTTCCCCCGACAGAGGTTTGGGTGAAAATAGTATCAGCATCAGGCAGGATGACAGAGTTGAGGCATCACGTTGGAGAAAGGTACGGTCATGGAAAGCCATTATACATAAAAAATTGTTTTGTTTACTTGCCATGTACATGCCCAGACAAGCCCAGACAGGGGTGTTGATCCTTTGCAAGAGTCCTTCACTGAGGTCCGGCCTCGTTTAGTTGGAGGTGATTTCGATATCATCCAGCCATTGATTTCCCTGAGGCAGATAGTGCAGTGTGGGGTGAGGAATTTGGGGGAATTTCAGTTTGGTGAGGATTTGGGTTTATAGAGGGATCAGCAATCTCTTTAATGCTTTAATTCATAAAATGTGGCAAGTGCCAAATATCATGCAATTTTCTGCATAGTCACCTGCTTTTAAAAAGAAGTGGATAATTGAACTTTCTTTATTTGCAATTCTGTTTATTATACAGTATTCTACGTATGGCTTAAATTTATGTTTTGTTTACAAATATATGTACTTCAGTGAATTAACCTGTCTGTTTGGTTTATATAGGCCAATAGATTGCTTAATTTCTGGTGTGATACGCTACATTGATACGCAGTGTTATTCTTTTTTTTAAAACAACTTTATTTATTGGCGCACACAAGCAAAGCAAAAACATGTACATTTAACAAAAATACAGACAGTATACCGCACTCCCTTATTCTTGATCTGATTCCAATCTTGCCGCTTCTGCCTTCTCCAATAGATACTGTTTATACCTGGCCCATATATTCCTGGGTCTGGATGTGGGCAGCACTGAGTCTATATACAGTTCTTCTGTATCATTTGTCCATAGCATGTCTCTGTCCCAATCTGCCCTAGTCGGGGGTACCCCGCTTTTCCACTTCATTAATATCACCCTTTTGGCAATCAACAGGCTCAGATTCAGTAGCTTGCACCATGTTGGGTTCATCTTCCCGACAGCCCCCAACGAGCACAAGTGTGGCGTCCACTCAACAGGTTGGTCAGCCATTTCTTCAAGTGCTGTACAAACCTCGCCCCAAAAATCTCTCACTTTTGTGCACGCCCACAGCATATGGTATATATCTGCTTCTTCAGAGTGACATCTCGGACAGGTCCCTGCTGAAGAGGGGTACATTTGTTTAAGCTTCTTGGGGGTGTAGTGTGTTCTTTGCACTATCTTGTAGTGTATCAGCTTGTATCTAGCTTTGCATGATATTTGTTTCGTTAATGTGCAAATCTGAGTCCATTCTTGGTGTGTTACTTGTTCCCCCAGATCCCGTTCCCAGTTATCTCTTGCCGTGTTCCCCCCAGCCTTATTCTTTAATCCTATAAAATGAAATATCCAAGTATTGCTGAATCAGAATCATCATCATGTTTATTTCTAACCTAGGTCCATAAAACATATACAATCACATATACAGTCAAATGATCAAATAAACACATATACAATATACTAATCTTTAAAGTCCTGAGATCGTTTTTGAATTATGCAGCCTTCCTCCAGATCTTTGTGATATATATGGTGATGTTCCATTAGTGATATTCAGCACATTAAGATACAAGAATGCACCATTTATTTATTGTTATTCATTAATGATAGCCTTCTTTCGATGTTCAAGTCATTGGCCACACAAATGGACAGCATTAAACAGAATCCACTACATCACACATCAATATCCCCAAAACCTTACAAAAATAAGATCTTAGGGGGCGGGGGGACATTATGATGAGCCAATTCATATTCAACCCATCATTGTGGTTTATTCAACACTTAATTTGGTTCTGATGGATGATTTGCAAGCACAAGCACCTTTTATCAGTATCGATCTCCTATGGCATGCACTGAATAGGTATTTGGCATCTGTGCTCCTACTAAAGAGCATTGCGTCAGTGATACCTCTGATGTTGTGCTGGAGGAAACTTGGTTTTAAATACCACCTTCTTTGTTGTAAGTGCAAATGGCAACATGCATATTGCAATGGGGTATTTGTCTGACACAACCTTGTCATACTTATTTAAGCGGTATGCAAGAGGCTGCGTTTCCAGTCTGAATTTCATATATATGGAGCTCATAGTTTTGGGTATCCTATTATCTAGATATTTATCATGGTTTTCACACTTTTCGTTCTCTGTATATTTCATTAAAATATTTGAATTAAATGCTTTTTAAAACAAAGCTGCTCTCCACTTTTCCTGAAAAGCATTCATGATGCATTGTTTCGATGTGACTGTGATATTTTGCAGTTTGTCCCATGTTTCAGTCTGACCAATGTCTTTCAGGGTTTTCCTAACATATGATTACCAGGGTATCACAGTTCTGTCTTCTTGTTTCATAAAGTTTGCTAATTCCTCCCTTTGCTTTATTAGTGCGATAGAGGACCAATGAATGATCCAATATAATATGGGTTTCAAGGCTGTCGCCTGACTGCATATGCATACTTCTTCCTCCATGTGTATTGATATAGATGGTGTGCTGTTTGGTAGACACAGCACTCTTCAAAAAACTATTCTATGTGACATCCAACCTCTCATAGTTCACATGACCCCAAAAGTCAGCTCTCTATGTAGCTGATTGCCAAGCTTGTAGTTCATAGGCTTCCAGGGCTGGCTCTAATGCCCCACTCCCATTAATATTAGCAAACGTTTCAATTGCATGGCATAAATTCGTTTTTAAAAATTGATTAGCAGAGTTTGCTAATTAAAATGTTCTTGATTAGCAAACCAACCCATTTGATTATCAATGATGTACTAATATTCTTAATTTCAACCAACGTTATTTGTACCCAAAACATGAAATGAGCATGAATGTAGCATTTCTGTCTAACGCTGAAGATATTGGTGAGATGAGTCAGGCCTGGCAAATTCTTAAACATTCTGCTGTACCTGCAGCTTGAGTAACTTGGTTTACCTACTCGACCTAAGAGAAATTCACGTGACCTATGACACTGGATGACACAAAATGCAAATCAGCTTTCTGTAAAATGCTTTATGACACCACAAACCCACTTTATGTTTGGCGCACTGCTGCCACCCAAAGGCCAGCCATTCACAGTGAAACTTGTATTTGACATTTACTGCTACCAAAATAGATGTTAAATAAAAGTTTCCAACATCCCCAGAAAATGTTACTCACCCTTCATGAAATCTACTCGAGAGGGTGAGTAGACTTTGCAAACCCTGAATGAATGTCTGTAAAATGTTAAAAGGTTAGCTGCATAAGGCGACACAAATAGATAGATATGATAAAAAGGCTTTGAAAACAGTTTGGCCAGCACCCTAACATAGGTGTGAATATATAATGAAATCATGATCATAGAGCAAAGTGAGCGTGGGAGGCTAACTACAATGTATGGTATTGCAGCAGATCTGAAGATTTACAGTTTGGATGGAACTATTGATCAGTACTGCGCGGAAATATCTAGTTAGCTTTGTTTATTTATTATGTAAGAGGAAAGAAAGTAGGAGAATAAGCAGAGTGGATGGCATAGCAGGCAGAGAATTGGGAAAATGAGGTTGAATATTGCAGTTTTCGGCCATCTCACTTTCAGGGTAGCTGGTATAAAGCAACGGGGTGATAAAATAAAATGTCAACTGGTATCGGATCAGCTCATGGGTTGAGCACCAGTTACACATTTGTAAGCAATGACCACAGACCTAGGTATCCACCAAAGCATTTGGCTGTGTGATCATGTAGATTTTCAGAAGTGGTCACTCATCAATGTGATGCATCTCCTGCAATTAAATGAAATATAGTTGAAACAATCATATTTATTTATTTATTTATGTATTGGTCACTTGTTAGGTGCTTATACAATTAGCAAAACTATTTCAAAAACGCCCACAGGACAAACAGGGTTGGGACAGGGAAGGTAAACAATGAATTACAGTAAAGATGAATAATTGAATTAATAGTACAAACAAATGTTGAGAATAAAAGGGAGAGGAGACAAACCTAGTAGGCCTTGCGAGTGTTCAGAAGGTGCAAGTGCAGAGGGGGGAAGGGGCGAGGGATAGGTCCTGTGATGCTCATGGAGAAGTGCTCAGGGAAAGTGCTAAGAGGGGAAGAACGTAAGTGCAACCACCCATGGGTAGGGTGAGCCTAAGTAAGTGCAGTAGAAAGACATCGACTGGGATGAGAGATGTGGGGTGTCAGGTCCTGAGGACACATAAGGGCCCTGCACATCAGACACACTACTGTAAGATTGGCAGGGAAGAGAGGAGGAGAAGGAAGAGGTAAAGAGAAAGGTCTTGAGGCTTTTTTGGAACTTAAGGCGGTCATGCTCAGGACGCAGAGGGAGAGAGAGGCTATTCTACAGGAGGGAGCCAGCTGAGAAAAGGGATCGCCCCTCAGCTCTCTGTTTAGCAAACCCCTTAATATTCTGTAAGCCTTTGAGACAAAACAGTGTTTTACAGTAGCAATACTGTAATTATACATTGTGTAACAACTCAAATTTTTAGGAATGGGATTACAGGACTGCCTTTAAAAAATAAATAAAGCTAGCACATACTGTTCTTCACTAGACAGGATATATTTAGCTTAATAAACATATCATCCCAATTACGTCTAGTTAATTATTTGAAAAAGAAAATAAATCCTGCCTAGCACTCCCACACAGACCTTTGGCACTTAAGATTGGATGAGAGGGTAACTGCCACCTTCCCTCCCCATTAGCCCCTTTGAACTTGCAATGAACAGAGGAAAGAGGTTGTCGAGGTTGGCGAGAGACCGTGGCAAGAGATGAATGCAGAGTGAGCCTTGCTTTCTTTGAACACAGTAACTTAAATAGCTAGCTTTGCTACACAACAGTCAATTGAATAAGCAAACCTACATAACTGTATAGCTATGCAACACTGCTTATTTTATGCCTTGAATTGAGTTGCCATTCTGTATGTTATCAATGACTTGTTCACCTTCACTAACTGTTTTTCCCATTTGCCTATATCTGCATATTTCAAACCCAAATAGTCATACTTCTCAAAAAAACGATACCGGATGCAATTTTGGCTGCTTTTCATGCCTTTGTTAAAAAACATTCCTTTGGTTTTACTATAATATATGGCTAAGTCTTTGTTATCACAGAAATGAGTAAATATGGAGAGTTGCTTCGTCAGGATGGCTGGCATTTATTATATTAAGATTGCATTTCCGGTGAACAGTACTGGTTACTTCTCTATGTCTAGTGCTGAGTGTTCATAGGAATTGCATCAATCACCTTACTGATGAATAGGCAAAAGAGCATTTGCACCAACATGTAACCTTGCCTGACCCATTTCTGAACCGCAAAATCTGCTTTTGTTTCTCCACCCAAACTCCATCTTCCCATGGCCTTATTATCTTGATAAAAAATGCGCTCTGCAGCAAGTAATGGATGTGGCATGCCTAAATAATGTAAACTTTTGCAAAAGAAATTCCTCGGGATGCAGTCAAATGCTGTCTTGAGGTCAATGAATGTGACATATAAATTCATCTTCCTTAAAGTCACATACCTTTCTACCAACATGGACAGTCTGAAGCAATTATCTACTGTGTGTGATTGTTGGACTATTGTAGTCACTCGTACTAACATTGTTATTGCACCTTACCTGATCGCAGTACACTGCCTTCCTACTTGCACCAAATATTATTTGCTGCACCTTTGCCATTTTGTGCACCTTTCCTACCTCTGTGCCCCAAATGGTAATTGATGTACCTAGTATAAGTGTTGCACTCTTGACTGATTGCTGCACCTTGCCTACATCTGTGCCCACATATTAATTGATGTACCTAGCATAACGGTTGCACCCTTGCCTGATTGTTGCACCTTGCCTACCTCTATGCCCCAAATGGTAATTGATGTACCTAGTATAACTGTTGCACCCTGGCCTGATTGTTGCACCTTTGCCTACCTACTTGCACTATATATTGACTGCTAGTCATGCCCATGAACAAGTTCATACCTTTTTGCTTCTCGCCTGCCATCAGGACTGCCTTACTTTTCACAATGATCCTCCTTGCCCTAGGCACCATGGCCAGAAATGATAAGTATGATACCATGCAACCTATGTCTCTGCCATCACACCAAGTAAGCAGATTATCTCCCTTACTATGTCCATTTCATTACCTCACTATGACACTATGACACCTACATAATTATTGCCATCTTGGCCAGTACAGTCTACCAAACATTACTCCTCTGCCACGACTACAGTAAATCATTCCATCTCGCTCACTCCTATCCAATGGATCCTACGTTATGCATTCCGACCCATTCCTAACCAACCATGTACTACCTCAACAAGGAACCTCAGACTAGGATCTAGACTTAGACAGCCCTACCTATTATCTTCTAATCCTAGAGATGAAAGCAACACCAAAACTATACCCAGTGTTGCGGGGCACCCCTCCTGGGAGCATGGTAGCTCCCATGATAGTGTGATGGGTCACGTGGCAGTGGCCACGTGACCAACCTAATAAAAGAAGCTACGAGCCGCTTCCGGCTCGGCAGTCACACTCCAATCTAGCTCCGGTGTTGTCCTTTCTGAGTGCCTGCCGGGTGGACCACTGCGTGGGGTAGGCCCAGGGACAGGGCCCTCCACGAGGCAGGTGCCCCAGCTGGGCAACGCCGACCCCTACTGCGGGCTAGCCATGTAATCATGGCTGTTTGTGGCGACCCCGGCCTGGGTGCCCCCAGAGCTGGGGTCGTCGTGTGCTGGGTGCCCCCGTCACTTGTGAGCCTCCAGTGATCTGGGGAGGGTGGGGTGATCCACACCCCATCATCCGCGGCATGAGCACCGCCCAACTGAGGCCCGTCGGGTGCTCCCGACATGAGTATGGGGCCTGCCTGGTGACCCGGAGCAGGCCCCCAACAACGGCGACAACGATCGCCCGGACCCTGGCGTGAAGCGCCTTGGTGGCCCAGGGCCCCGTATCCTGGTGGTGCGGCCCGCCTGGTGCCCACATGATGGTTCGCGGCACTGGACGCGAAGGAGCGAATGGGGGCCGCCGAACAGCTGAGGCGGTCCCGAACCATGAGCGGCGTCGGCCGCAGCACTTACACTGTGCTTGGGCTGCCAGACAGCTGAGGCGGCCACCGGGAGGGTGAATCTGCGCCCTCCTCCCCGTGGAGAAGAAACATGCTGGCGGCTGTGCCGCACGAAGGTGCTGCCCCCTCTTCCCCCACCCACAAGCCGCGGAGAGGAGGAGTGGCGGTGTACGGCAGAAGGAAAGTAAGGAGGCAGGCCCAACTCCAACTGGGCCTGCAAGGATAGAAGGGACGGCGAGCCGCCCGTCTTTTCCCCAGCGCAAGAGATTTGACGGCTGCCCCGAAATGAGGAGGCGCTGCCCTTCCCCCTCGGCGAGCAGCGAACATGGAACAGCTGCACACGGCGTCCGCCGCATGGGGGGTTGGGCTGCTTCTCCCCCAGTATGCCCGCCAGCACCGTTGGCCGATGGCCACAGAGCAGGCGGCAGGAGCCGCAGCAATGAGAGCCGCAAGGCGGTGCCATCCACCCCTACCCCTCCCTGCGGGAGAATGGACAGGGTGGCGGCTGCACCGCAACGATGAGGCGCTGCCCCCCCACTGTGCCCCAGTCACAACAAAGGCCTGTGGGCCCTTGCCCGCGAGGGGAGGATGGCCCCAGGAAGAAATGCGATGGCCGGAGCTGCAGCAAGATGCCCGGTGACCTCCAGCTGCAAGGGGAAGCGGTTTTTCCCTCTCCCACCAAAGCAGCCTGACACGCAGCATCTGCCGCAGAGTGGTGAGCTGCCCTCTTTTCCCGAAGATAGTGGCTCCGGTTCGGAGCGGTAAAAAAAAAAAGGAACAGAAAAATGGAGAGCCCGTGCAGTCCATTAAGAACAGGCCTGCTGCTGTGGTGGGACAACAAAGAGGACAGTGAGGCCTGCGGTGGGCCATGGGAAACGACAACACTGGCCGCTTCTTTCCAAGCCGCATGGGCCATACCCCACCAGCGTCCATCAGGTGAGCTAGGGGTGCTCTAGCCACAAAGCAATGAAAGTTGGGCGAAAGATTCCTGAAAGCCAGCGACCCTGTTTCCCTATAACAGGAAGGGGCAGATGTGGGGGGCCTGCACCCAGTGAGTGGCCCACGAAACACTATCCTGTGCCTCCATCTGCCCCAGTGATCAAGAACGAGGCACAGGGTGAGAAGGATAACCCTGCCAAACCTATCAAGAGGGATGAGCATGAGGGGTCCCCATGCCCAAGAGGCGGAGAGGGCTGCCTGCATTCATCGCCCAGCCACACGGTAGCAGCTCCATCAGGAGCACTCGTGCGCCCTCAGTGTCACCGAACTCTCTGAAATAAGCCAGGTGTCGAAACCAGCATAGACGCTATCACTTGTGTCCCCTTGTCAGTGTTTCCAGGTGCCATGGTGTCGGCCCCAGAGCAGTGCAACCATCTGGCCACCGCTATCACCCTGCCATGAGGTTTGCCCTCCTTACTGTGGACTTGGCTGATGTGGCCCCTGGACCTCCCCAGGTGCGGTTTTGACAGCCCTCTTTGACTCTGGTGAGTGTTAGTGAGGACATAGACTGCTTTTCTGCAACTCCACAGGTGTGGAAGATGGACATCATCCTCGACATCCCCATGAAGACTGGGGGCCTGCAGACATGGACTTGCGTAAAATGGCTCAGTTGGTGGGCAATGTGATATTGTGCACACCCACACATGCAGAATGCTTCATGTGGTGCCAGTGGCTCGCACTGGTGTTTTTGTGTGATAGTTAAACCACTCACCCAGGTTAATAAAGGGTCTGAAAACGAGTAGAGTGACGATAGTACTACTAGTTTGTGGGGTGTGTTGGGAGTTTGGGTTCAGTTTGTTTTGTTGTTATGGAAAAGGAGGAGTGTTGCGTGGCACCCCTCCTGGGAGCATGATAGCTCCCATGATAGTGTGATGGGTCATGACCAACCTAATAAAAGCTATGAGCCGCTTCCGGCTCGGCAGTCACACTCCAATCTGGCTCTGGTGTTGTCCTTTCTGAGTGCCTGCCGGGCGCACCACTGCGTGGTGTAGGCCCAGGGACAGGGCCCTCCACGAGGCCGGCGCCCCTGCTGGGCAACAGCGACCCCTACTGCGGGCTAGCCATGTGATCATGGCTGTTTGTGGCGATCCCAGCCTGGGTGCCCCCAGAGCCGGGGCCGTCGTGCGCTGGGTGCCCCCAGCCACCTGTGAGCCTCCAGTGATCTGGGGCGGGTGGGGTGATCCCCACCCCATCATCCGCCGCGTGAGCGAAGCCCAAGTGAGGCCCGTCGGGTGCTCCCGACATGAGTAGGGGCCTGCCTGGTGACCCAGAGCAGGCCCCCAACATCCACTAGGTAAAAGGCATCTAAACCACACCATAACATACTTAAAAATTATTTCATCCTCCGAACCAATACCACAGTGCATATAAGTAGGCCTAACAACTTTGTCTCACCCATCAAGGGAGCTCTTCAAAATGCAAGGTCTTTGACAGCACATGCCTTAGACATTGCAGACCTTATTACATCAAATGAGCTAGACTTCCTGGCCATAACAGAGACTTGGCTACATGCTGCAGCAGGCCCGACTCTCTCACTAGACATTCCAGATAACTACACTGTCACTAGACTAGACAGAGAATCCGCCAGAGGTGGAGCAGTTACCGTTATTTCCAAAGATAATGTGCGAAGATTTCTGCTGTGGAGGGAGTTGTTACCAGTAACCTGACAGCAAAATCAAGTGTGAAAAATACAAGTACCAGAATCCTCAGAGCTAATTAACTTGCCACACCTGAAAAAGAAATGCAGACCTGCCTGAAATAACTAAGAAACTCAGCCTCCCTGAAGATTGATGAAGTCATGAAAACGTGCGTTAGGAGGAGAAGCTAAAGACTGGTAACAGAGCGCCTGCCTTTACATCTTTAAACACCGTTATTTCCAAAACCCACCTCGGCCCAAGAGCTCTGCCTAATCATCCTTTCCCTGCAGGTGAACTCTTATCCATGAAGCTCCCACTCTCGGCCTCACGTACTGTACAAATCCACCTCGTGCATAGGCCCCATGACCCAATATCTACCTTCGAGGAAGATATTTCACAACTCCTCTCTGCCAACACTAAACCAGCATCACAAATCTTGCTGCTTGGTGACTTCAATTTAGGCTTCCAAGATACAACCTGAAGACTCTGCCACCACCACCGTAGCAAACTCAATCTCAGAACTAGGATTCTCTCATCACATTACCAATCCCACGTATAACAAAGGAGGAATTCTAGATTGGATTGCTGATCTGAATTGCGAGATCAACATGCTCTCTAATGCACCACGCACCAGGACGTACTACCACATCCTCTCTTTTACCTTAGAGCCCAGCACTCTACCGAACCTTCCTAATGCTCTGGCACCACCGACTCTCACCAGGAATAATAAGAATATTATAGTAGAGAATCTACTGCCCCTATTAAAACCTATCCTTAACCATTCAATCTCAATCACTGACCCTTCAGCATTCGTTGAATTACACAACTCAACACTTTGGGCCTCATTACACGGACGGCGGTGGACCAAGGTGCTAACAGCACCTTGGTCCATGCTGGTAAAATACTGGCACAGCCTTGGTGGAAAGGGGAATTACCGCCCTATTCCAAGGTTGGCAGGGTGGTAATTCCCCCTTCCCCCATTGCCCTTCCCCATTCCCATTTTTGCCCCATAGGGCATAATGGGAATGGGGAAGGTGCTAATTACGGCACCGCAAATTGCCGTACCGTAATTAGCTCCCTGGTCCCTTTGCGGGTTGGTTTTTAACGCCTGCAAAAAGCAGGCGTTAAAGTCTCCAACCCGCAAAGGGACCTCGTAGTAAGGCAGTAAGGGTTAACGGTCACCGGTACCATTAACGGTAACTGTTAACCCTTACCGCCGTCCGTGTAATGAGGCCCTTTGTCAAGCTGTTGATACAATAGCCCCACTAAAAATGTGCCAAGCCTCGTGCTCACCTAAACTTTTGGTTCACCTCTAGCCTCAAAACTTTACGTAACAACAAAAGATGAGCTGAAACCGCCTGGAAAAACCACCCCTCAGCTCTAAACAAAGATATATTCTTAAAAGACGCTAGCTGCTATAAATCGTCATCCTCCAAACTGAAAGTGACACATACAAAAACAGAATCACCAATGCTAAATCAAGTAGCAGAGAACTATTTACTATCCTTAGGGAGCCCAAGTCACCTACACCCCCTACCGATACATGTACTAAAGATAAAATCTGGTGCTCCAAGACTCAATAAGCCTTGCTCGATAAAATATCAATGCTCCAAGCTAAAATTGAAAATATAAAACGTAGCATTTCCACAGAACTACCGTTACATAAATCACAGACTTCTACTGCAAATCCTCGTAGCCTATTTAAATTCACACCTCTCTACATTAATGAAGTTGAAAACCTAATAACTAGCATCACACCATCTAGATGTTAGGATGACATTTTCCCTGAAAACATCATTAAAGAGGCAGGGAATGATCTCACACCTTTCCTCACCACCTTTATAAATACATCATTCAAAACCAGTTTGGTCCCAACCAATTTGAAAGATGCCTGGGTACTCCCCCTTCTGAAAAAACCCAACCTGGATCAGGACATTCCCACAAATTACAGATACAGGCATTGTTAGAAACTATCAATCTTCTAGACCTGCAGCAATCAGGGTTTAGATCTAGACATGGCACTGAAACTGCATTAATAGACTTGAAAACACAAATGGACGACCGAAAATAGAAAGGAAACATATCCCTCTTACTAGTGTTATATTTATCAGCCATCTTTGACCTTGTCAATCATGAAATCCTGTGCAATCATCTAACTTCCTCAGCCCAATTCTCAGACAAAGAAACTGCCTGGATACAATCCTTCTTAGACAATAGATGGATGAGGGTCTTTGCACCTACTGCTTCGGCAGATCCAGCTCCTGTGACCTGCGGAGAACTAGAGGTGTTGTGCGTTTCACAGACGCTGTATAATATTTTTACCAAGCACCTGTTTGATGACCTTGACCATTTGGGTGTTACTTACACTAAGTATGCGGACGACACCCACATTCTCATCCCCATCAGTGGGAATTATGATCTTGACACGGCACTACTGAACAAAATCTACCTTGTCATCCAGGCATGGATGGCCACACACGGCTTTTGCCTTAACAATGACAAGACTGAATTATTTCTTATTGGTTCCCAATTGAAATGAAACAAACTTGACAATAAGTTTAAAGCCTTTAATATAGATGGCATCAATATACCTGTCTCCGAGGAAGTCAAAACACTTGGCTTCTACCTCCAGTCAGCATTGACTTTGACCGGACAAGTGAATGCGACAGCCTCTGACACAGCCTACACTTGTGAACTAATAAATGCCTGCAGACCTTTCCTGCCTACAGTAAGTTGCTCTACATTAGCAAGAACACTTATTCTTTCCAAATTGGATTACTGTAACACATTATACCTAGGAACTAACAAGAGAAACTTTAAAAAAAATTACAAATACTTCAAAATATTGCACTCAGATCTGCCCCTAATATACCGAGATCTTATCACATATCATCTGCCAGACATAACTCCCAATTGCTATCAGTTAAGGACAGAATCTAGTTTAAAACTCTAGCTCTCACCCCTAAATGCCTGTCCAACTCAGCACCCAAATACCTGACATGCAAATCTACTAAAAGCCATTCAAACCGACCTACCTACTGGAGATGAGTGTTGGCCATTCTGGGAGGTGAAAGACAAGTTGTCAGTGGTAGGTATGTTATTGTTGAGGGGGAACATGTTTGTGCCCCTGATGTCGTTGATTGAAAAGTTGTCAGAATTAGCTCATGCAGGTCATCCAGGTATTACTGGCACACAGAGAAAAATCAGAAACAAGTACTGGTGGCCAGGTAGGGACCTGTTTGTGGAAAGGTTAGTAAGGAACTGTTGGCCATGCAATAATTCTGATAAGACCATGAACATTTCTAAACAGGAAAACATTCATGTGGATCCACTGGAGGGAATAAGGGAACGAGTGGGGAATGACATCCGAGGCCCTTACCATGTGTTTGGGCCGAGGATAACAGTTCTTATATTCATGGTTGACCATTTCTCGAATTGGCCGGAAGCGAAAATGGTAACGTGTACGCAAGTGGATGATGTGATTGCTTTTATGCAACGTGTATTTAGAAATGAAGGATAACCTAAAGTGATGTTGAGTGGTAATGGACCACAATTGTGGAGTAAAGAGTTGGTGGGATATATCAAGGAAAGGGGGATGAAATGGAGTTTCACGTCAAATTATCATCCTGAATCTAATTGAAAGTGTGATAAATGCTATTGGGTGTTTGTAGAGACAATAGAAATGGCTGGAAGGAACGTTCTGGATGTGGAGAAGGTGGTGGAAGAGATGAGTTGAAGTGTCAGGTCGTCTCCAAATGGGGTAACAGGTGTTTCCCCTTTTGAGTTGATGTGAGGTAGGAAAGTGAATTCAATATTGAGTTCACATCATTGGGTGAACTCGATAAGCAAGTAGAGTACTTGCATCCTGGAAGAGTGAAAGATAAATTGAAAAAATAAACAGGAGAGGGTTGTGGAAGGAGTGAAGCTGAAGTTGAAGGAGGGGAGACTATTAAGGTACAGGATTTGGTAAGAGTGAAGGGATGTCAATGTTTTCAGAGTCAATGGTGGTCATATAGGTATTCACCAAGGCAGTTAGAGTGGAGGATGGATCTGTATGGAATGTGAATATAGTATTCCAGTGTAAAGGAAACATGGAGATATAAAAGGAGTATACCATATTTGATGTAGATGTCTGATTTCAGAAGGAGCCTATGTTTGTAGTTCATAGAAACACATTTTTTTAGCAAAACCCTTACCCCATTTCCCATCATCTATCTCCAGGTCCCAAGACGTTTCCCAACCATGTTTAAGAGGGAGGCACCTTTTCACTAGGCTTTTGCTTGATACATACTAAAGAAGTAAAATTAGACAGATATCCATCTAAAATGACAAATGTAAGTAGGTCACTCCCTGGAAGCATGATAGGAATAGGTGAAATAATTAAAGGTTCTTTTAAACCTACAGTAGATCAGTAACTGAAATGACGAAACCTCCTTGAGATTCTTGAACCTGCCAAGTGAAAGAATTATGTTGTTAAACACATCCTCCTTCACTAGACCGAACTTGACTAATATTTTCCACATACTTGAATCAAACATACAATTAAGACTAAAAAGCCTGCCTAAAGACATGTTTAGGTAGTATAGGACTGGGTGATTGAATTTCTCATTAGGTCTTCCGGAGGCTCAATTCAACGGCGCTGATATCCTCACTCTAAAATTGAGTTTTCCAAGCAATTCTTTAGCAAGATTTGTGGGGTCATTGCAATTCTTTCAAGTCCAACACGTTGATACTGCAACAAGGGCTAATGACAGGGTATGGCATGTTGCAAATATTAACCAGGTAGAATGTTTCCATGTCAGGAGACCTCCAAGGAAACACAAACATTGTAATGTGTTTCATCCTACTCGTGGTTGTTCACCAGCTAAGATCAGTTAATTAAATAGATGTATTTTAGCAATTTACAATACAATTTGATAGGAATATTCAAAACAAATAAGGAAACTTGATTAAGTTTACCATGTTTGTAAATGAAACGCTGACCCTGGCGGAAATGGGTATAGTAATACCTGTTTTGCCCTCTGTCTTCAACAGCATCAAGTACTACACAGTGATAGTATTTGAACATAGACTACAGATCTCGTGAGATCTGAAACGCCAGGTAACCAACCCTCACACACCACCATCGGAGACCCAATCTGTGGCCCACATTGCTTGTGGATTCCGTCAGTGTCAAAAACTCAAATTTGACACCCAATTTATTTTTGGATCACAAAAGGTACCTACATTGATCACTTCCTCAACTAAAGAGATAATATTAGTCTCAGGGTGGCATAGGTAAAGTAATATGTCAACCTTGTAAGAATTCATGTTCTCACTTGTATAATGTGAGAACCCCTCCATCATATTCCAACTACTGTATGCAAGCTTAAGGCTTGTAAGACAATTTTGGTTAAACACAGCTGGTTGTTTTGACAAGGTTCAATTCAAACTAACACCATCTTTATATGTGTGCATGTGTATATTTTACCCTTTATTGTGCGCTTCTTCATTCATGAAGTCATACCATCAGAAATTGGCGCAGTCTTATATCAATACAGAGATCCCCATCTACACCTGAGAATGCAAACCAATGTTCCGTCCCATACACACATCACTAGATTCTGCTATCCCCTGTGCACAGATACCTGCGGTATGGCTATTTCCAGCTCGCACAATTTGACTTTTACAATATTGAACAACACTGCCTGCATTCAGATACTATTTATTTCACTTACTCTTGCATGTGAAAACATCATTCAATGTGAACACATGGATACGTGCTCCCACATAACGTCCCACCCCAAAACCTGGAACATACCATGTCACATATTGCAAGCACCTCTACCTCTGTACCACAGTAAGGGAGCATCTCCTTATCCCTCCCCATTTTTTCCCAACTGACACCCATTGCCCCCCTGACATTAAGTCACTTAGAAATGTAAATATGTCAATATGTATGTTGTCTAAACATAGAAAAGGCACTAGGTCCCCTCATGTTCATCCTATTTTTGTTCTTCCCCTTGTTAATGTCCCCAGTCTATGTTCTTTGGTCAGTCTACCCCATCTATCCCATCTTCACCAGGCTTATCCACAACCCACAGGCCACTGAATATTATAAAGCACTTTATGATATGATATGATATGATTGGTTATTTATAACGTGATTAATACCCAGAGGTTTCGAAGCACGGACCCGGGGATCGAACCTGTGTTGCTCCATGTCATTTTGCTTCCAAGGCGAGAATGTTGCCCCTGAGCTATCCTCCCAAGACAAAATAACCAATCATATGATCATAATCATGACATTATATTGTAAATTTTCACGACACGATTATAATGGGTGGGATAATCCTTCGCCTCTGTGTCTTTAATAGAATTATGACTTTCTTAAACAAATGTGTTGAAAATCTGAATTCTATGACAAGAACCGGAGCCTCGGATTATGCTTGTTTAAACTTACTTGCCACCAACGATGTTACTTTTTCGACTGCCTTGAAGTAGAAAGTTTTGAATGTAGACTCATTTGTCCAATCTGCTGCTTTCAATATATCTGTCATGATGCCTACCCCCGGGGACCCAGACCAAGTCCGGCAACCCCGGAAGCAGGCATCAAGTTATCCTAAGCAAGCCCAACAACCCCTGCTAGGGGCTATTTGGTGCCAGTCCTGGCGCCTATGGCGCCAGGCTCATATGGAGAGTCAGTCCTGGCGCCATAGGCGCCAGGCTCATAGATTAAAACGTAGCTGATGCAGACCATGCTGCAAACTTACCTGATGCAGACCATGCTGCAAGAGCTCCAAGTCAAAGGAGGCTTGGAAGGGGCTACTTTACTTAGGGACTATTTTTTACTCGGGCGGGCTGGGGAGGAATACTTACCTGGGACTACTTTGGAGGCTATTTAAACCACGCCCGAAGAGCAGCACACGCTTCGCGTTATTCTGCATCCAGCAGCGTAACGCTCACCCTGCCTGCAAATCTGCATCCAGCCTTCTGCCACGCCCGCCTCGAATCCAGAGCTCCTAGAAAAATGGAGAAAGAAGGTGAAAAGGTTAGAACAAGAGCAATACCTTTGATCCTTACCTGAATTCCCGATCCATCGCGCCTTCGAGCTGGAAGAAAGAAGTTATTTTGTGCGCGTTGCCTCGCCTGTTGCAGCGCCGCGCTGAACCCACTGGCCTTCGCAGCATTTTCACATTCCACCGCATCCTCCTGCATGTTCCCGCCGCACTCTGGCACCTAAGGAGAAGACAAGAACAGCAAGGTGAGCCAAGGGAATACACAGAGGAATATTAGTTACCACCCCATAGACTTACCTGATTTTACCACCGGGGGTAGTATTCCTCTTCATGGGTTGGCGCAGCTTCCACTGAATCTTCGCCGAACCCCGGCCCCTAAGGGGAAACAAAAGGACAGCAAGGTGAAACAAAGGGACTAACAAGGGGAACCCTCCTCACCACAATAGACTTACCTGATTTTACAGCCGGAGGTATTATTCCCAGAGACTTCATACTTTCTCTCAGCGCCTGAATAAGGGAGAAAGCAACAGGTTACATATTGACATTATTTTATCGAACTGTGTTGGAAAATACAAATCCTTACCAGAATACTACCGGTTGCCACGAGGAACTCTTCATTAGGGTCAAGCTGCAACCTGCAAGGAATCGGACAAGAGTGAAAGTCAGGCATTTGAACTCTTATGAACTTTATACTTACGGCGCCTTGCCGGGAATCTCGGAGTCAATATTGTTCTGGAACTCACCAATTCCTTCGAGCCAGTGAAGCAACTGGTTATCAACGCGCCTCTGCGCTCAAAGCAGGATGGAGAGCTCATCTTTTCAAATTATCAGGTGAGACTATAAGAGGGGACATCAAAGGTGATCCGTGGGGAGAACAGCGGGGGTGGGGGATTTACGCTCAACTCCACGGGTGGTTAATTCCCTTTCTCCATTTGAAGAAGAATATTCCTATGGGCCAAGCAAATGAAGCTAGGTGGGCCAGTCCAGTCCGTCATCTCGGCCCTACGTGTCACATTGGTGGAGACCGCAGCTGTCCAGTTCCGATCGACGCCTCTGTGGGAGCCAGGTGAGCGTAACAATATCCTCCAGTCGTGCTCGGACACTAAAAGCTTTGGATGCCATGACTCCTCTCGCTGAGTGTGCGCCATAATGTGAAATGTCAATGCCCGCTTGGCTCATCACCCATCTCATCCATCTTGCTAAACTGGCTGGCGCTACTGCCCCAAATGTTCTCCTCAGTGCAATGAGCAACTGGGATACCCCTGCAGGCCGTACCGCATTTGTTTTATTTATATATGTCTGTATGCACCGACCCGGCATAATTTTGGTTGTTCAATGATTGATGCATAATCTATAATGTTCAGATTCGTTTTAGTTTGTCTAGTTATATAGAATGTCACCCCTGTGTATGTAAATGCCTTCCTATCAACCTCTAATGCACATACGCCAGATACCTGTTTGCATGACAATAAGCGTAATAGCATTGTCATCTTAGCTGATGATTCCTTCCTGGATAGATCCTTGTTGACTGGCCATGTTGTGAACAACTTTAAAACTTTGTTTACATCCTATAATTGGTCGTATTTAAACCTGGGTGATCTCATCAGTCAGATACCTTTTAGTAATCTGCATACCAAGGGGTGTTCCCCTATTTTTCATCCTTCTAAATGCATGTGGCCTGCTGTCCTGCTGATATCGAAGATCTAGCGGAATTGATGGTCCTGTATGCTTTGCCTTGAGCTGCCGTTGTGCTAAGAAGTTAGCTACATGTACTACATCTGTTACAACTGAATTACAACTCCTCGCCAAACACCAACTATGCCACTTTGACCATGCAGACCTGTATGTCTTTCTAGTCCCTGGTGCCCAGGATGCCGCAATGATGTGCTCAGCTTCATTCGATAGTCCAGGCCTAGCCCAGGCTCCCCTGATATTGCCCATGCAATGAGGAAGAGGCTGCCTGACTCCATTAGAGTATGGTTGTTCATCGTCAGGTCCCGAATGATCGATCTGATTGTCGGTAGTGCGATCGGATTGTCTTATGACATTTTCCAGCAGCTCTGGGAACAATGCTTGTCCCTTCAATGCTGGAATCACTAATATTAATGATAATCTTTGTCTCCTCACCTGTGCCAGTGTTCTCGCTATCATTGAGAATGGCGGGAAGACATATTTTATTTCTGGGACCCATACTTGCAGGAAAGCATCTGTTCACCTCTGCTTTGGGATATGGTCTCCAGCTGAAAAACCGAGCAATCTGTCTTTTTCCTTGTATCCATCCTAAAAATGCCTAATCATTTCCTTATAGCGCTGCATTGTTGCTGGCATATATTTCATTATGCAATAAAGCCTTTGTAATGCTCCTTTCTAATGTGTCATCTTCTTTGGGGAGTTTTGTGTTAGTGTTTGGATTTTGGGGTTACCTTTTCTATGGGTGTTTGCTAAACATACTCTGAACACAAGTACGGACTGGTGTCTGGGCATGTGATAAGTATGTGAGGCAACATTTAGTGGTTGAGGCTTTTATGCCTGGTTGCATTATCTCGATTGGCATTGTTGCTTTAGTGTGTGTGTGTTGTTATTTTCATGGGGTAGACGCTGCAGCTTGTAACTGTTATGCAGCTGCTGCCTAATGTGAAAAGGCCAGTAATTCGGCCATATACGTCAAGAGGAAATGGGAACCCCTCTTAGCCAGGCACAGAAGGACTACCATTGAGAGAGCCAGAGCCAGTCCTGTTCAGGAGGTGGAAAGTGGCAGTTGAGAGGGCTCCAGTTCCTGACCCCCCTCAGTGCCAGCATGTTTCTGTGCAGACCACCTTCATCCCAAGCCTTACCCCCAATATCAGACATCTGCCAGTGTCTCTTTGTTAGTTTTAGAGCCACCATATCCAGCCCAGAGGCCAAGTAAGAACATACAAAGGCAAGATCAGATGCAGCGCCTCACATTCCAGAAGAGCGAGCTGTTGCCTGAGCATTGCCTACCTGACTCAACAGAGTGCACACAAAGGAAGAGACCACCTAGGAGAAGCCATGCAGCATTGGCTTACACCATGGACGCAAAGGCGACCATGGAGGCACAGCATCCCTACGCTCCCAAGGGAATATCATTGCAGGGTTGCCGAAGTACCCTGACTTTCTCCCACCGCAACCCTAGACATCCTAAACCACCGAAACTAAGAGGGGAGAAATGGCCAGCCTACCTCATTAAACTTACCTTGGAATCACCTGGACCAGGACCACGAAACACAAACACAAACACTTACCTTCCTGGGCCGCCATAGCTGTTCCACAGCATGTACATGTGGCACAAGTGGGCTGGGCTTAGCCCACTATTTCTAACTTCATATGACATACCACTGTCCTGGGTGAGGAAGATAGGGATAGATTTGCCTTGGAAAGAAGACCAATTCCAATAGAGAAAAGAACAGGAAGAAAAAAATGAGGAAGTGTGGCTTATCCGGGTAAAATCAGAGGTAGATGACCAAGAGACCAGAAGGAAGGAGGAGGACATGGCAGAATGTGGAGGTGATTTGTGAAGAAGGTGGGATATTGGCTAGAGAGAGAAAGTGGCACTGTTGTGTGAGTGTTCATGTTTGTGTGGCAACTGCGTATAAAACTTTAGTTAACGGAGTGATTGTGAAGCGGATGGTACTGAGTGAAAGAAGGGTGTTTGAGTAGTGTGGTTGAGGGAGTAGTATTGTGTAAGAGCGCTAGTAGTCTGGAGGAGGGAATAATAGTGCAGAGGAGGGAGTAGTAGTGCAGAGTAGTGAGTCGTAGTGGGGAGGAGGGAGTAGTAGTGCAGAAGAGCGAGTAGTGGTGTTGAGGAGGGAGTAGTGGTGTGGAGAGGAAAGTAATAGACTGGGACGTAGTTGAAGTGAGACACATCAGAGGGATGAAGATTGGCGTGAAGAGTGAGTTGATGTGGATAAGAGGAAAGAGTAGGAAAGGGAGAGTTGCGAGTGAGCATGCCAGATGGAGGACTGAATACAAGAGAGTATTTTTAAGGATAATTGCCAAGTCCCAGTAGAACACTAACAACTGGAAAGAGTGGGGGAAGTTAGGACGTCGCTGTGGGAGTTGACAGAGACATGTTATACTGCTTTTGTGTTCTCACAACTAGCTGAAGACAGAATTGGACAGTAGGTTGTTAATCTTCTATATATCCTAACTTACAATCAGAGATGCCTGGTTTCGGGTGGAGATGCAATATAAGACGAGATGTAGAGAGACAGCCCTAGGGGACAAAAAGACTAACTGCCTGATTCATGGAATTACTTGTGTGAAAAACGCCGATTTGCGTGTCTTTCTGCCCGAAACTCCCCATACTTCAAACAGGGATTTTTTGGCAGAAAGGCGCGCAAATCTGCGTTTTTCACGCAAATAATTCCATGAATCAGGCTGTTTATAAAAACCCTTGGCCACCTCTGAGACTTGGAGTGATTCTTGTGCCATCTGTGTCACTAATCATGTAGATTTCTGCATTCCTCAATGTATTCATCATTTGTAAAGTCTAATTTCAATCACAATAACAAAGTTATTCCCCCCAAAATGCAAACATGGTCACACAGCATGCTTTCATGTAAGTTGCATAAACATACACTCGTTGTCTATGAAGACAATCTAAATACATTTCTGTCTGCAGAAAAAACCAAGCAAGTCTTGCTTTTGTATTATTCCTGTTTGCAGGAAAAAACACAGCAAGGCAGGGCATGGCATGCAGAATAAGGAATGCACATTGCTTGTGCTGGTATGGCCCTATTTTTAAGCAAAGGTTAGACTAATACATGATGTTGACATAGATTTTTGTGTTGCCCATTGTTTCATCTACCAAGTAAATGTCCACCGCTCCCTTCCCCCATTTTTCGCTCCCTGGTTCCCTGCATTGATCCCTTGCAATCTGCTTCCCTCGCTGTGCACTTCCCCCCTATAACTTAAAGGGCTTGGTTGCTTCCTGATGCTAGACCTGAACTCAATAAATACCCTATTAACGATCATGTAGTTTCCATCTTGCTCCTATCATTGTTTGCAGGTAAAGATGCAGCAAACTCCACCTGCTCAAACCGGAGGTTTCCAGATAAGTGGAATCAATAGTGGTTTCCGAGTGTGCAGAGAAAGTGCTCCACTATGAAAGAACGGCTGTTTACAGCAATTAGTATCTTGCGCTTTGTCTTACGTAACTCGGCCTCCGTGGCAGGGAGGTCGTTCCTCTACTGTAGCAGCTCTTGCATAATTTATCAGGAAGTTGCATGCTGAAGTATTTATCGAAGACAAAGCTGTTGCTAGGCTGACACATTGGGAAAGCTAATAATGTGATGTCATGTAACCTACTGCCCTGGAAACCGTCTCATTTGGACAATGCTCCCCCAGAGCCAATCAAGCAGGTCTTGCTTTTTTAGCATTTCCTGGATACTGGACAACAGACTCATGGCATTCTCTGCAGAAGGAAGGACTTAACCCTGCTTCTGCTGGTACAAGTCAACTTTAAAGGAAAGGCCACACTGTTTCTGTGACATGACCTACATCGCGTGTTGATCACGTGGGCCTAACCATGATCCCAAACCTAAACAAAAGTAATCAGTGCGTGGTATTATGGAGTTCAATCGTACCAAAGCAGGATATACATAAACAAACGCGTGCAGAATGGTTTTAGTCTCTGCAGTGAGCTTGAGGCATAATAATTAGGGACATTGTGCAAAGCAGAACGTAAAATGTTCATATTGCTTCGTGATATATTCAAATGGTATACAGCGGTTAAGCGGCTAGACAGCTCTTCAATGACAATGTTGAAGCTGTACTTTTGTCAATTTCGTAAACGTGTAGCTGTATCAAGGAGCCTGTTGTTTCATTGTGTACTATGAAGACTATCTTGTCACTACCGTGCACTCACATTGTGTAACAACACCTGCATTAGGACATTTGGAAGTGAGTAGAATCCGGCATGGACTGATATATTAAAAGAAACTGATGATAGTATTTCTTATTATTGGTCTCTCCTTGTTCATTCCAATCATTTAATGGTATTTGATAAATATACTGTGATTTCTCAAATTGAATATAGAGAATATTGTGAAACTGGGCAGAGTCAGAACAAGGGAGAGCAAGGATTTTCAAGCATTATGCCCAACCATGAGTTATTATTATGGCTCCCATCATTTAAGCTGTGGCACAAGTAAGGAAAACCCAGAGACCCTTAGCTATAAAGGGGCCAGAGAGACTGCAAATTCGAGAAAGGACAGACTTATGGGAAAGCCCATTATATGCCCCAGCCCCATAGCAACTTTCTGCCACTGCCAACGCACTGCTCTGCAGCATCCTGCGGCCTTCACACCTCCCCGTCCCTTTTTTTACGTCAACGCGCAGCACAGTTTTCAGGAATCCCCACCCGTATCCCATCTTTTCATTCCACATTTCATCATGAAGAAGCCCCATGCAACGTTGCAACATTGCTGATAATTGCTGATACCGAAGGCCTGGTGCCACGTCAAACCCTGGTGAGTTTGTGTCTGTTGCTGGTGGTGGAGGGGAGATGCTCAATGCCGACTGAATGAGAAGAGTGTGGGGTTTGCAGGAGACAGCAAGGTAGACCTCTGGGAGAAATTACATGGGATACTGGACCCTGCCCCGACCAATGCCTGATGAACGCCTGGCAAGTGCTTTAATTGCCCTGCCCTGATGGGCAGCATTCCCATCAGGCCACTGAGCACAGCACCTGTGCATGGTAGAGTGACCTTTGAACTATCGCTCAGCCTGCTAATCAGCTTGCTAAGCAAGGTAAAATGGGTGACTGGGACCTCTAATTTGAAGTAGCCCTTTCTCTGAACAAAAGGTCTCACCTCCCATAACCCCTAGCTGTTGCTTATGGTAATCCACTGGAATTTACAGACTACCCAGACCATGCCCCTGATGAGTCAACTCACAGATACTTGTATGGCTGCATATGGGATAAAATGTATTGATGAGGAGAGAGAGAAGAGAGTGAGAGAGAGGGAGGGAGACAGAGAGAGAGAAAGAAAGAGAGAAAGAAAGTGTAGGGGCAGTGTGAGCTGGTGAAATGGGACCGGTATGCAAGAAGCAGTGGTGGGAGTGGAGGGCTGTAGATTGTTTTGCCTTGACTACATGTTATTCTGTGTGCAGGTGTTCTGAATTGAAAGTATAGCAGAGCCCTCAACTGTAGACAGCTGCTCTGCGGGTTGGTAGACTAGTTACAATACCCATTCTTCCTCTTGTAGTGCGACCCATAGTGTACAACTGAGACCCATGAAAAATGCTGTCCAGCTGTCACATGGTCACTGACATAGCAGTCATCTCTGCGGCTTAACACAATGCTCTGCATGATTTCTAATATTTTAAACTGATCATCTCTGCTAATAACTGAATAGTCACCTAATACTGATTACTAGTTGCATTCAATGTGATGCACTCATTTCCATGTTTGCACAGACTATGGTCTTCTGAAGGGGCTTCCCGCACAGCTCTTCGCAACCACAACAATGGCAGTAGGCACTATGCACATATCAAATAACAAAGATAAGAAGACCTCAGGAGCAACATAGCACTGTAAAGGTCATAGAGCAACACTTTGGTAGCAAGAAATTAATAAGCCATTAAGTAAACATTAGTAATAATTGTTACTCTGGGAGGATAGCTCAGGGGCAACGTGCTCGCCTTGGAAGCAAGATGACAGGGAGCAACACAGGTTCGATCCCGGGGCCACGCTTAGAAACCTCTTGGTATTAAGTGTGTTACAAATAACTTATCATATCATATCATACAGTACTATATAGGGATGCGAGAATGAACAAAAAAAGCTGAAATCTAGATTACACCAAGGTGTTGCTGGAAGAGCTAAATTGCCAGTTTGCCCTAAAACTGAACAGACTTGGAGCCGTCTGGATTGCCGCTGGGATGGAGTTCCAGAGGCCCCGAGTGTAGTATGAGGACTGTTTCCTAGTATTGTCCTTGTGAGCAAATGGAATGTCTAGTCGGAAGATCGTTTTACTGCAAGTTGACAGTGCATTACCGATTAGTTTAGTTTGGCCATCAGGTAGTGCAGTATACCAGTTGTGGTTGCTTTGTAGGTAAGGTACACAGATGCAGTTGTGAACCAGTTCTTAGCGCCGGGATGTGGAGCCAGAGTAATTCTTGCATGCTGGGGATGATGCGGTCAAATTTCATAGAGCCAGAAATTAAGCAGGCAATGATGTGGTGGATAACTTTCAGAGGGTCCAGGTGAGCACCTGCAAGCCCGCGGGGAGTGCATTTCCACTGTCGGTATGCAAGATCATTAGGTACTGCACCACCACTTCAAAGTACTGTCGTGGGCGGAACGACTTGATCTTGTGGAGTAGACAGTTTTGGTACCAAGATGTTTGAGCCTTTTTCACAATGTGTTGTTGGAAGGACAGATTGCCATCCAAAATGAAGCCTAAGGGCTCTGATGAATGGGCGAGTTTAGGGTTTAGCCCATCCAACCACATTTTATAGACATCTTTGAGTTAATTCCTTATTGAGTATAGGGGGTGGGGGTTTAGGTTATGCTGTAAGTAGGCACTTGTCACCCACATTTGAATGGTTTCAAGGCATGAGCTAATGTGAGCAATATCTTGTGGGCCTCTGACAGTTAGGCACAACTATGTATAATCTGTGTACTGGTGTAGCGCGTTGTTGGGGTCATCAAGTAATGAGACCAGCTGTTTTATACAGAGGTGAAAGATGATGAGGGAAATATAGCACCCTGAGTGACTAAAAAGGTGACACCTGAGGGAGCCCATCTGGACAGCTTCATGTCTGACAGATAGGCAGGATGTGCACTAGAACTGGGCCAAGTAGTGGTTCAGACATAAAGAATGAACAGGTGGAAAGCAAACTGCATACCTCCCCCACTTTTGTATTGGTAGCATGGTTTAGGTAGAGACCTAACCAGTCTCTAGGACTCAGGGGAGGGCTTTCAGAACCTAGAATGCCTGGGAATGGGGCTTACGTTCCACGAGTTCACTACCTTACTCTCTTTAAGCAAGCATAATCGTGTCAAACACATAGCAATCATGCAATCTGAGTACAAGGCTAACAACAGCGAGACTTGAGTACAAAGCTAAACACAGCTAGACCAGAGAGTCCTGCACAGTGCGAGAGAGGCCTGCCCATAATGATGCAATTTGAGTACAAGGGTAACCACAGCGAGATGTGAGAGTCCTGCATAGTGGGAGAGTGGTCCATACCAACAATGCAATTTTGAGTACAAGACTAAACACATTGAGATTAGAGTACAATGCTAAACACAGCTACGTTTGAGAGTCCTCTATAGTGGGAGAGAGGTCTACACCTAATTATGCAGTTTGAGTACAAGACTAGACACAGTGAGATTTGAGTACAAGGCTAAACAAAGCTAGATTTGAGAGTCCTGTATAGTGTGAGAGAGGCCCACACCTAACAATGCAATTTGAGTAAAAGGCTAAACACAGCTAGATTTGACAGTCCTGTATAGTGGGAGAGAGGCCTATACCAGCAATGCAATTTGAGTACCAGACTAAGCAAAGTGAGATTTGAGTACAAGGCTAAACACAGAGAGATTTGACGGTCCTTTAAAGTGGGAGAGAGGGAGGCAGAGGAAAATAATCACAGTATTGTACAGGTGTAGTTAAGTTTGCTAAGTGGCTGGGCTTCCAGGGTAGAGCAATTGCTTATACTCCCGACCCAGGCCACTCCTACCATACTAGTCGTTGCTGGTTGACGGTTGGCCACTGAATTCCCCTGCTATATGACTGGTGGGTTCTTATCAATAGGTTTGTAAATTTGGGACCGTCACGTGATGTGCACCCTCCTGTTCCAGACGCAACCAGAGTAACTTGGCAAGGCCAACTCTGCTTTCATAAGACAATAGGCATTCTCATGAACCCAGACGCCGTGGCGCACAAAAGCTGTACCACGAACTATTACTAAATCTATTGGCATCACCTCTGCTCCTTCTGTCCCAAATCACAATACGTTTGAGACACAGCTTCCCCCTTATCTGCTCCCAACCACAGGTGCCCAGGGAAGATTTGACCAGGGTACCACTCTCGAGTCTGAATTGCAAAGATGTGTTTACCTAAGTTGTGTGTCTAGATGTAATTCATATGGGGTGTCTGCACCGGGGTGAGGGTATTAATGTTTCAAATTTTCTCCTGGCTCATTGGCATCACAGAGCCTCATGTCCTAGTCTCATGAATTTGTCCTTCAAAGTGGGCATCTCTTCCTTCTCTTCAACCAACATTCTGTTCCCTCCACGTTACGGCCCATCAGCTAGGTACAATTAGTGCTAATCTGCACACCATGGGTGCCTCTGACCTCAGCTCCTTTCTTGGGGAACGGTAAAGGGGATTTGTTTTTGGAGCTAAACTACCAGAGCCACAGCTCCATCCCAAGGCCTGTGTTCTCTTCTGTTCCTCGTGTGCTAGGCCTTAACATAAACAATTGTGATACTCCTTCCAGGTTACACACTGACCTTGCATCTACAATACTGCCTTGCTGTCTCCATCTTCTGCTCATTTCAATCCTTCCCGCACATCACGCTACCCTATGTCACTACAATACATCATCTAAACACAAGGTCAACAATGCACTATCTCTAACCTCTGCAACCACAACATTAATACTTGTGTTGCTCTTTCTGTTTTGCTATATATGAGCATCTAATATGTATCAGACCAAACTAAGACAATGTATGTGCTGTCCACGGCACAACCATCACTCTGCTTCCACAATGTTACACTGTAATGGGTTTTCCTCAACCTGAACCTTTTTGGCTGGCTGGGACGCTGTACATGCATCCCAACATGATTCAATTACAAACCCCATCGGTTGGCCGGCCCATCTTGTTGGAAACCAATAAAAGGACTGGAAAGTGTGGAGTGCTTTATGAAAGTGAAGCTGATTAGCAGACCTGACTTCCATGCAGAATTTGTTTACTGGAGCTATTGAAATGTTTGTTAAAAAACTGGGAGTTTTCCTTGGGAGAAGGAAATCTGTCCCAGTGAAAAACGACATGCTATCCAGTTACTGTGTTATTAATGTGTTCCCCATTAGTAACTTGCAATGCTAGTACTCTTTCTTTAATAACCAAAAGCGGTCTTTCATTAAATCTTTGTTTGTAAAAATGATTTAGAATTTCTTGAGCCTGATTGAAAAAGACCTGATCTTCACTGCCGTTCCTCTGGGTGCACAACTTCCAAAGGGAATATTTTAGGTAAACACTATCTGCATGAAAACCAAACCTTTTGTGTGGATATTGCTGTCAAGAATATACACTTCAAGGTTAAAAAAAAACATCTAGAAGCTGGTGACAAAATGTTGTTCAACTTTGAAATAGTAAGGACACTAAAGGGCCTCATTACAAGTGTGGTGGAGCGGTAAAAAAGTGGTGGTAATGGAATTACCACCACTTTTACTGCTCTGCCATATTTCGAGTGTGGCCTTGAAGTGGATGATTTACTTTCTGAAGAACTTTCTGCAGAAAAATCAGCAAAATCGGCAGAATAACCACCGGCGGTAATTCCACCAAAATCCCCATGAAAAATGGGCACTAACTCCGCCTACCACCACTTGTAATCTGGCGATAAATTCGCCGGACCAAGTAGTTGTAAGTGATACATTGGGAAAGCTAATAATGTGATGTCATGTAACCTACTGCCCTGGAAACCGTCTCATTTGGACAATGCTCCCCCAGAGCCAATCAAGCAGGTCTTGCTTTTTTAGCATTTCCTGGATACTGGACAACAGACTCATGGCATTCTCTGCAGAAGGAAGGACTTAACCCTGCTTCTGCTGGTACAAGTCAACTTTAAAGGAAAGGCCACACTGTTTCTGTGACATGACCTACATCGCGTGTTGATCACGTGGGCCTAACCATGATCCCAAACCTAAACAAAAGTAATCAGTGCGTGGTATTATGGAGTTCAATCGTACCAAAGCAGGATATACATAAACAAACGCGTGCAGAATGGTTTTAGTCTCTGCAGTGAGCTTGAGGCATAATAATTAGGGACATTGTGCAAAGCAGAACGTAAAATGTTCATATTGCTTCGTGATATATTCAAATGGTATACAGCGGTTAAGCGGCTAGACAGCTCTTCAATGACAATGTTGAAGCTGTACTTTTGTCAATTTCGTAAACGTGTAGCTGTATCAAGGAGCCTGTTGTTTCATTGTGTACTATGAAGACTATCTTGTCACTACCGTGCACTCACATTGTGTAACAACACCTGCATTAGGACATTTGGAAGTGAGTAGAATCCGGCATGGACTGATATATTAAAAGAAACTGATGATAGTATTTCTTATTATTGGTCTCTCCTTGTTCATTCCAATCATTTAATGGTATTTGATAAATATACTGTGATTTCTCAAATTGAATATAGAGAATATTGTGAAACTGGGCAGAGTCAGAACAAGGGAGAGCAAGGATTTTCAAGCATTATGCCCAACCATGAGTTATTATTATGGCTCCCATCATTTAAGCTGTGGCACAAGTAAGGAAAACCCAGAGACCCTTAGCTATAAAGGGGCCAGAGAGACTGCAAATTCGAGAAAGGACAGACTTATGGGAAAGCCCATTATATGCCCCAGCCCCATAGCAACTTTCTGCCACTGCCAACGCACTGCTCTGCAGCATCCTGCGGCCTTCACACCTCCCCGTCCCTTTTTTTACGTCAACGCGCAGCACAGTTTTCAGGAATCCCCACCCGTATCCCATCTTTTCATTCCACATTTCATCATGAAGAAGCCCCATGCAACGTTGCAACATTGCTGATAATTGCTGATACCGAAGGCCTGGTGCCACGTCAAACCCTGGTGAGTTTGTGTCTGTTGCTGGTGGTGGAGGGGAGATGCTCAATGCCGACTGAATGAGAAGAGTGTGGGGTTTGCAGGAGACAGCAAGGTAGACCTCTGGGAGAAATTACATGGGATACTGGACCCTGCCCCGACCAATGCCTGATGAACGCCTGGCAAGTGCTTTAATTGCCCTGCCCTGATGGGCAGCATTCCCATCAGGCCACTGAGCACAGCACCTGTGCATGGTAGAGTGACCTTTGAACTATCGCTCAGCCTGCTAATCAGCTTGCTAAGCAAGGTAAAATGGGTGACTGGGACCTCTAATTTGAAGTAGCCCTTTCTCTGAACAAAAGGTCTCACCTCCCATAACCCCTAGCTGTTGCTTATGGTAATCCACTGGAATTTACAGACTACCCAGACCATGCCCCTGATGAGTCAACTCACAGATACTTGTATGGCTGCATATGGGATAAAATGTATTGATGAGGAGAGAGAGAAGAGAGTGAGAGAGAGGGAGGGAGACAGAGAGAGAGAAAGAAAGAGAGAAAGAAAGTGTAGGGGCAGTGTGAGCTGGTGAAATGGGACCGGTATGCAAGAAGCAGTGGTGGGAGTGGAGGGCTGTAGATTGTTTTGCCTTGACTACATGTTATTCTGTGTGCAGGTGTTCTGAATTGAAAGCATAGCAGAGCCCTCAACTGTAGACAGCTGCTCTGCGGGTTGGTAGACTAGTTACAATACCCATTCTTCCTCTTGTAGTGCGACCCATAGTGTACAACTGAGACCCATGAAAAATGCTGTCCAGCTGTCACATGGTCACTGACATAGCAGTCATCTCTGCGGCTTAACACAATGCTCTGCATGATTTCTAATATTTTAAACTGATCATCTCTGCTAATAACTGAATAGTCACCTAATACTGATTACTAGTTGCATTCAATGTGATGCACTCATTTCCATGTTTGCACAGACTATGGTCTTCTGAAGGGGCTTCCCGCACAGCTCTTCGCAACCACAACAATGGCAGTAGGCACTATGCACATATCAAATAACAAAGATAAGAAGACCTCAGGAGCAACATAGCACTGTAAAGGTCATAGAGCAACACTTTGGTAGCAAGAAATTAATAAGCCATTAAGTAAACATTAGTAATAATTGTTACTCTGGGAGGATAGCTCAGGGGCAACGTGCTCGCCTTGGAAGCAAGATGACAGGGAGCAACACAGGTTCGATCCCGGGGCCACGCTTAGAAACCTCTTGGTATTAAGTGTGTTACAAATAACTTATCATATCATATCATACAGTACTATATAGGGATGCGAGAATGAACAAAAAAAGCTGAAATCTAGATTACACCAAGGTGTTGCTGGAAGAGCTAAATTGCCAGTTTGCCCTAAAACTGAACAGACTTGGAGCCGTCTGGATTGCCGCTGGGATGGAGTTCCAGAGGCCCCGAGTGTAGTATGAGGACTGTTTCCTAGTATTGTCCTTGTGAGCAAATGGAATGTCTAGTCGGAAGATCGTTTTACTGCAAGTTGACAGTGCATTACCGATTAGTTTAGTTTGGCCATCAGGTAGTGCAGTATACCAGTTGTGGTTGCTTTGTAGGTAAGGTACACAGATGCAGTTGTGAACCAGTTCTTAGCGCCGGGATGTGGAGCCAGAGTAATTCTTGCATGCTGGGGATGATGCGGTCAAATTTCATAGAGCCAGAAATTAAGCAGGCAATGATGTGGTGGATAACTTTCAGAGGGTCCAGGTGAGCACCTGCAAGCCCGCGGGGAGTGCATTTCCACTGTCGGTATGCAAGATCATTAGGTACTGCACCACCACTTCAAAGTACTGTCGTGGGCGGAACGACTTGATCTTGTGGAGTAGACAGTTTTGGTACCAAGATGTTTGAGCCTTTTTCACAATGTGTTGTTGGAAGGACAGATTGCCATCCAAAATGAAGCCTAAGGGCTCTGATGAATGGGCGAGTTTAGGGTTTAGCCCATCCAACCACATTTTATAGACATCTTTGAGTTAATTCCTTATTGAGTATAGGGGGTGGGGGTTTAGGTTATGCTGTAAGTAGGCACTTGTCACCCACATTTGAATGGTTTCAAGGCATGAGCTAATGTGAGCAATATCTTGTGGGCCTCTGACAGTTAGGCACAACTATGTATAATCTGTGTACTGGTGTAGCGCGTTGTTGGGGTCATCAAGTAATGAGACCAGCTGTTTTATACAGAGGTGAAAGATGATGAGGGAAATATAGCACCCTGAGTGACTAAAAAGGTGACACCTGAGGGAGCCCATCTGGACAGCTTCATGTCTGACAGATAGGCAGGATGTGCACTAGAACTGGGCCAAGTAGTGGTTCAGACATAAAGAATGAACAGGTGGAAAGCAAACTGCATACCTCCCCCACTTTTGTATTGGTAGCATGGTTTAGGTAGAGACCTAACCAGTCTCTAGGACTCAGGGGAGGGCTTTCAGAACCTAGAATGCCTGGGAATGGGGCTTACGTTCCACGAGTTCACTACCTTACTCTCTTTAAGCAAGCATAATCGTGTCAAACACATAGCAATCATGCAATCTGAGTACAAGGCTAACAACAGCGAGACTTGAGTACAAAGCTAAACACAGCTAGACCAGAGAGTCCTGCACAGTGCGAGAGAGGCCTGCCCATAATGATGCAATTTGAGTACAAGGGTAACCACAGCGAGATGTGAGAGTCCTGCATAGTGGGAGAGTGGTCCATACCAACAATGCAATTTTGAGTACAAGACTAAACACATTGAGATTTGAGTACAATGCTAAACACAGCTACGTTTGAGAGTCCTCTATAGTGGGAGAGAGGTCTACACCTAATTATGCAGTTTGAGTACAAGACTAGACACAGTGAGATTTGAGTACAAGGCTAAACAAAGCTAGATTTGAGAGTCCTGTATAGTGTGAGAGAGGCCCACACCTAACAATGCAATTTGAGTAAAAGGCTAAACACAGCTAGATTTGACAGTCCTGTATAGTGGGAGAGAGGCCTATACCAGCAATGCAATTTGAGTACCAGACTAAGCAAAGTGAGATTTGAGTACAAGGCTAAACACAGAGAGATTTGACGGTCCTTTAAAGTGGGAGAGAGGGAGGCAGAGGAAAATAATCACAGTATTGTACAGGTGTAGTTAAGTTTGCTAAGTGGCTGGGCTTCCAGGGTAGAGCAATTGCTTATACTCCCGACCCAGGCCACTCCTACCATACTAGTCGTTGCTGGTTGACGGTTGGCCACTGAATTCCCCTGCTATATGACTGGTGGGTTCTTATCAATAGGTTTGTAAATTTGGGACCGTCACGTGATGTGCACCCTCCTGTTCCAGACGCAACCAGAGTAACTTGGCAAGGCCAACTCTGCTTTCATAAGACAATAGGCATTCTCATGATCCCAGACGCCGTGGCGCACAAAAGCTGTACCACGAACTATTACTAAATCTATTGGCATCACCTCTGCTCCTTCTGTCCCAAATCACAATACGTTTGAGACACAGCTTCCCCCTTATCTGCTCCCAACCACAGGTGCCCAGGGAAGATTTGACCAGGGTACCACTCTCGAGTCTGAATTGCAAAGATGTGTTTACCTAAGTTGTGTGTCTAGATGTAATTCATATGGGGTGTCTGCACCGGGGTGAGGGTATTAATGTTTCAAATTTTCTCCTGGCTCATTGGCATCACAGAGCCTCATGTCCTAGTCTCATGAATTTGTCCTTCAAAGTGGGCATCTCTTCCTTCTCTTCAACCAACATTCTGTTCCCTCCACGTTACGGCCCATCAGCTAGGTACAATTAGTGCTAATCTGCACACCATGGGTGCCTCTGACCTCAGCTCCTTTCTTGGGGAACGGTAAAGGGGATTTGTTTTTGGAGCTAAACTACCAGAGCCACAGCTCCATCCCAAGGCCTGTGTTCTCTTCTGTTCCTCGTGTGCTAGGCCTTAACATAAACAATTGTGATACTCCTTCCAGGTTACACACTGACCTTGCATCTACAATACTGCCTTGCTGTCTCCATCTTCTGCTCATTTCAATCCTTCCCGCACATCACGCTACCCTATGTCACTACAATACATCATCTAAACACCAGGTCAACAATGCACTATCTCTAACCTCTGCAACCACAACATTAATACTTGTGTTGCTCTTTCTGTTTTGCTATATATGAGCATCTAATATGTATCAGACCAAACTAAGACAATGTATGTGCTGTCCACGGCACAACCATCACTCTGCTTCCACAATGTTACACTGTAATGGGTTTTCCTCAACCTGAACCTTTTTGGCTGGCTGGGACGCTGTACATGCATGCCAACATGATTCAATTACAAACCCCATCGGTTGGCCGGCCCATCTTGTTGGAAACCAATAAAAGGACTGGAAAGTGTGGAGAGCTTTATGAAAGTGAAGCTGATTAGCAGACCTGACTTCCATGCAGAATTTGTTTACTGGAGCTATTGAAATGTTTGTTAAAAAACTGGGAGTTTTCCTTGGGAGAAGGAAATCTGTCCCAGTGAAAAACGACATGCTATCCAGTTCCTGTGTTATTAATGTGTTCCCCATTAGTAACTTGCAATGCTAGTACTCTTTCTTTAATAACCAAAAGCGGTCTTTCATTAAATCTTTGTTTGTAAAAATGATTTAGAATTTCTTGAGCCTGATTGAAAAAGACCTGATCTTCACTGGCGTTCCTCTGGGTGCACAACTTCCAAAGGGAATATTTTAGGTAAACACTATCTGCATGAAAACCAAACCTTTTGTGTGGATATTGCTGTCAAGAATATACACTTCAAGGTTAAAAAAAAACATCTAGAAGCTGGTGACAAAATGTTGTTCAACTTTGAAATAGTAAGGACACTAAAGGGCCTCATTACAAGTGTGGTGGAGCGGTAAAAAAGTGGTGGTAATGGAATTACCACCACTTTTACTGCTCTGCCATATTTCGAGTGTGGCCTTGAAGTGGATGATTTACTTTCTGAAGAACTTTCTGCAGAAAAATCAGCAAAATCGGCAGAATAACCACCGGCGGTAATTCCACCAAAATCCCCATGAAAAATGGGCACTAACTCCGCCTACCACCACTTGTAATCTGGCGATAAATTCGCCGGACCAAGTAGTTGTAAGTGATACATTGGGAAAGCTAATAATGTGATGTCATGTAACCTACTGCCCTGGAAACCGTCTCATTTGGACAATGCTCCCCCAGAGCCAATCAAGCAGGTCTTGCTTTTTTAGCATTTCCTGGATACTGGACAACAGACTCATGGCATTCTCTGCAGAAGGAAGGACTTAACCCTGCTTCTGCTGGTACAAGTCAACTTTAAAGGAAAGGCCACACTGTTTCTGTGACATGACCTACATCGCGTGTTGATCACGTGGGCCTAACCATGATCCCAAACCTAAACAAAAGTAATCAGTGCGTGGTATTATGGAGTTCAATCGTACCAAAGCAGGATATACATAAACAAACGCGTGCAGAATGGTTTTAGTCTCTGCAGTGAGCTTGAGGCATAATAATTAGGGACATTGTGCAAAGCAGAACGTAAAATGTTCATATTGCTTCGTGATATATTCAAATGGTATACAGCGGTTAAGCGGCTAGACAGCTCTTCAATGACAATGTTGAAGCTGTACTTTTGTCAATTTCGTAAACGTGTAGCTGTATCAAGGAGCCTGTTGTTTCATTGTGTACTATGAAGACTATCTTGTCACTACCGTGCACTCACATTGTGTAACAACACCTGCATTAGGACATTTGGAAGTGAGTAGAATCCGGCATGGACTGATATATTAAAAGAAACTGATGATAGTATTTCTTATTATTGGTCTCTCCTTGTTCATTCCAATCATTTAATGGTATTTGATAAATATACTGTGATTTCTCAAATTGAATATAGAGAATATTGTGAAACTGGGCAGAGTCAGAACAAGGGAGAGCAAGGATTTTCAAGCATTATGCCCAACCATGAGTTATTATTATGGCTCCCATCATTTAAGCTGTGGCACAAGTAAGGAAAACCCAGAGACCCTTAGCTATAAAGGGGCCAGAGAGACTGCAAATTCGAGAAAGGACAGACTTATGGGAAAGCCCATTATATGCCCCAGCCCCATAGCAACTTTCTGCCACTGCCAACGCACTGCTCTGCAGCATCCTGCGGCCTTCACACCTCCCCGTCCCTTTTTTTACGTCAACGCGCAGCACAGTTTTCAGGAATCCCCACCCGTATCACCATCTTTTCATTCCACATTTAATCATGAAGAAGCCCCATGCAACGTTGCAACATTGCTGATAATTGCTGATACCGAAGGCCTGGAGCCACGTCAAACCCTGGTGAGTTTGTGTCTGTTGGTGGTGGTGGAGGGGAGATGTTCAATGCCGACTGAATGAGAAGAGTGTGGGGTTTGCAGGAGACAGCAAGGTAAACCTCTGGGAGAAATTACATGGGATACTAGACCCTGCCCCGACCAATGCCTGATGAACGCCTGGCAAGTGCTTTAATTGCCCTGCCCTGATGGGCAGCATTCCCATCAGGCCACTGAGCGCAGCACCTGTGCATGGTAGAGTGACCTTTGAACTATCGCTCAGCCTGCTAATCAGCTTGCTAAGCAAGGTAAAATGGGTGACTGGGACCTCTAATTTCAAGTAGCCCTTTCTCTGAACAAAAGGTCTCACCTCCCATGACCCCTAGCTGTTGCTTATGGTAATCCACTGGAATTTACAGACTACCCAGACCATGCCCCTGATGAGTCAACTCACAGATGCTTGTATGGCTGCATATGGGATAAAATGTATTGATGAGGAGAGAGAGAAGAGAGTGAGAGAGAGGGAGGGAGACAGAGAGAGAGAAAGAAAGAGAGAAAGAAAGTGCAGGGGCAGTGTGAGCTGGTGAAATGGGACCGGTATGCAAGAAGCAGTGGTGGGAGTGGAGGGCTGTAGATTGTTTTGCCTTGACTACATGTTATTCTGTGTGCAGGTGTTCTGAATTGAAAGTATAGCAGAGCCCTCAACTGTAGACAGCTGCTCTACGGGTTGGTAGACTAGTTACAATACCCATTCTTCCTCTTGTAGTGCGACCCATAGTGCACAACTGAGACCCATGAAAAATGCTGTCCAGCTGTCACATAGTCACTGACATAGCAGTCATCTCTGCGGCTTAACACAATGCTCTGCATGATTTCTAATATTTTAAACTAGTCATCTCTGCTAGTTACTGAATAGTCACCTAATACTGATTACTAGTTGCATTCAATGTGATGCACTCATTTCCATGTTTGCACAGACTATGGTCTTCTGAAGGGGCTTCCCCCCACAGCTCTTCGCAACCACAACAATGGCAGTAGGCACTATGCACATATCAAATAACAAAGATAAGAAGACCTCAGGAGCAACATAGCACTGTAAAGGTCATAGAGCAACACTTTGGTAGCAAGAAATTAATAAGCCATTAAGTAAACATCAGTAATAATTGTTACTCTGGGAGGATAGCTCAGGGGCAACGTGCTCGCCTTGGAAGCAAGATGACATGGAGCAACACAGGTTCGATCCCGGGGCCACGCTTAGAAACCTCTTGGTATTAAGTGTGTTACAAATAACTTATCATATCATATCATACAGTACTATATAGGGATGCGAGAATGAACAAAAAAAGCTGGAATCTAGATTACACCAAGGTGTTGCTGGAAGAGCTAAATTGCCAGTTTGCCCTAAAACTGAACAGACTTGGAGCCGTCTGGATTGCCGCTGGGATGGAGTTCCAGAGGCCCCGAGTGTAGTATGAGGACTGTTTCCTAGTATTGTCCTTGCAAGCAAATGGAATGTCTAGTCGGAAGATCGTTTTACTGCAAGTTGACAGTGCATTACCGATTAGTTTAGTTTGGCCATCAGGTAGTGCAGTATACCAGTTGTGGTTGCTTTGTAGGTAAGGTACACAGATGCAGTTGTGAACCAGTTCTTAGCGCCGGGATGTGGAGCCAGAGTAATTCTTGCATGCTGGGGATGATGCGGTCAAATTTCATAGAGCCAGAAATTAAGCAGGCAATGATGTGGTGGATAACTTTCAGAGGGTCCAGGTGAGCACCTGCAAGCCCGCGGGGAGTGCATTTCCACTGTCGGTATGCAAGATCATTAGGTACTGCACCACCACTTCAAAGTACTGTCGTGGGCGGAATGACTTGATCTTGTGGAGTAGACCGTTTTGGTACCAAGATGTTTGAGCCTTTTTCACAATGTGTTGTTGGAAGGACAGATTGCCATCCAAAATGAAGCCTAAGGGCTCTGATGAATGGGCGAGTTTAGGGTTTAGCCCATCCAACCACATTTTATAGACATCTTTGAGTTAATTCCTTCTTGAGTATAGGGGGTGGGGGTTTAGGTTATGCTGTAAGTAGGCACTTGTCACCCACATTTGAATGGTTTCAAGGCATGAGCTAATGTGAGCAATATCTTGTGGGCCTCTGACAGTTAGGCACAACTATGTATCATCTGTGTACTGGTGTAGCGCGTTGTTGGGGTCATCAAGTAATGAGACCAGCTGTTTTATACAGAGGTGAAAGATGATGAGGGAAATATAGCACCCTGAGTGACTAAAAAGGTGACACCTGAGGGAGCCCATCTGGACAGCTTCATGTCTGACAGATAGGCAGGATGTGCACTAGAACTAGGCCAAGTAGTGGTTCAGACATAAAGAATAAACAGGTGGAAAGCAAACTGCATACCTCCCCCACTTTTGTATTGGTAGCATGGTTTAGGTAGAGACCTAACCAGTCTCTAGGACTCAGGGGAGGGCTTTCCGAACCTAGAATGCCTGGGAATGGGGCTTACGTTCCACGAGTTCACTACCTTACTCTCTTTAAGCAAGCATAATCGTGTCAAACACATAGCAATCATGCAATCTGAGTACAAGGCTAACAGCAGCGAGACTTGAGTACAAAGCTAAACACAGCTAGACCAGAGAGTCCTGCACAGTGCGAGAGAGGCCTGCCCATAATGATGCAATTTGAGTACAAGGGTAACCACAGCGAGATTTGAGAGTTCTGCATAGTGGGAGAGTGGTCCATACCAACAATGCAATTTTGAGTACAAGACTAAACACAGTGAGATTTGAGTACAAGGCTAAACAAAGCTAGATTTGAGAGTCCTGTATAGTGTGAGAGAGGCCCACACCTAACAATGCAATTTGAGTAAAAGGCTAAACACAGCTAGATTTGACAGTCCTGTATAGTGGGAGAGAGGCCTATACCAGCAATGCAATTTGAGTACCAGACTAAGCAAAGTGAGATTTGAGTACAAGGCTAAACACAGTGAGATTTGACGGTCCTTTAAAGTGGGAGGGAGGGAGGCAGAGGAAAATAATCACAGTATTGTACAGGTGTAGTTAAGTTTGCTAAGTGGCTGGGCTTCCAGGGTAGAGCAATTGCTTATACTCCCCACCCAGGCCACTCCTACCATTCTAGTCATTGCTGGTTGACGGTTGGCCACTGAATTCTCCTGCTATATGACTGATGGGTTCTTATCAATAGGTTTGTAAATTTGGGACCGTCACGTGATGTGCACCCTCCTGTTCCAGACGCAACCAGAGTAACTTGGCAAGGCCAACTCTGCTTTGATAAGACAATAGGCATTCTCATGAACCCAGACGCCGTGGCGCACAAAAGTTTTACCACGAACTATTATTACTAAATCTATTGGCATCACCTCTGCTCCTTCTGTCCCAAATCACAATACGTTTGAGACACGGCTTCCCCCTTATCTGCTCCCAACCACAGGTGCCCAGGGAAGACTTGACCAGGGTACCGCTCTCGAGTCTGAATTGCAAAGATGTGTTTACCTAAGTTGTGTGTCTAGATGTAATTCATTTGGGGTGTCTGCACCGGGGTGAGGGTATTAATGTTTCAAATTTTCTCCTGGCTCATTGGCATCACAGAGCCTCATGTCCTAGTCTCATGAATTTGTCCTTCAAAGTGGGCATCTCTTCCTTCTCTTCAACCAACATTCCGTTCCCTCCACGTTACGGCCCATCAGCTAGGTACAATTAGTGCTAATATGCACACCATGGGTGCCTCTGACCTCAGCTCCTTTCTTGGGGAACGGTAAAGGGGATTTGTTTTTGGAGCTAAACTACCAGAGCCACAGCTCCATCCCAAGGCCTGTGTTCTCTTCTGTTCCTCGTGTGCTAGGCCTTAACATAACCAATTGTGATACTCCTTCCAGGTTACACACTGACCTTGCATCTACAATACTGCCTTGCTGTCTCCATCTTCTGCTCATTTCAATCCTTCCCGCACATCACGCTACCCTATGTCACTACAATACATCATCTAAACACCAGGTCAACAATGCACTATCTATAACCTCTGCAACCACAACATTAATACTTGTGTTGATCTTTCTGTGTTGCTATATATGAGCATCTAATATGTATCAGACCAAACTAAGACAATGTATGTGCTGTCCACGGCACAACCATCACTCTGCTTCCACAATGTTACACTGTAATGGGTTTTCCTCAACCTGAACCTTTTTGGCTGGCTGGGACGCTGTACATGCATCCCAACATGATTCAATTACAAACCCCATCGGTTGGCCGGCCCATCTTGTTGGAAACCAATAAAAGGACTGGAAAGTGTGGAGTGCTTTATGAAAGTGAAGCTGATTAGCAGACCTGACTTCCATGCAGAATTTGTTTACTGGAGCTATTGAAATGTTTGTTAAAAAACTGGGAGTTTTCCTTGGGAGAAGGAAATCTGTCCCAGTGAAAAACTACGTGCTATCCAGTTCCTGTGTTATTAATGTGTTCCCCATTAGTAACTTGCAATGCTAGTACTCTTTCTTTAACAACCAAAAGCGGTCTTTCATTAAATCTTTGTTTGTAAAAATGATTTAGAATTTCTTGAGCCTGATTGAAAAAGACCTGATCTTCACTGCCGTTCCTCTGGGTGCACAACTTCCAAAGGGAATATTTTAGGTAAACACTATCTCTATGAAAACCAAACCTTTTGTCTGGATATTGCTGTCAAGAATATAGACTTCAAGGTTAAAAAAAACATCTAGAAGCTGGTGACAAAATGTTGTTCAACTTTGAAATAGTAAGGACACTAAAGGGCCTCATTACAAGTGTGGTGGAGCGGTAAAAAAGTGGTGGTAATGGAATTACCACCACTTTTACTGCTCTGCCATATTTCGAGTGTGGCCTTGAAGTGGATGATTTACTTTCTGAAGAACTTTCTGCAGAAAAATCAGCAGAATCGGCAGAATAACCACCGGCGGTAATTCCACCAAAATCCCCATGAAAAATGGGCACTAACTCCGCCTACCACCACTTGTAATCTGGCGATAAATTCGCCGGACCAAGTAGTTGTAAGTGATAATTACATTTGGCGGCATTCCGGCAGATTTACTGCTGGAATACCGGCAATCCCATAATGAGAATCCTTAGAGTTCATTGCAACAATCAAACCATTTATTGCAGTCATTGCACATTCAAGATTAAGAACTGTGACCCTAATTATGCATTATACATGGTCACTAGCTTGTCTACCCTCACGTGGTGGTCCTCCATTGTTATGTAGCGAAACTAGGGCTCAGGGGAAATGCGTCATCTACCATTCCCGGGGCTGAGTCCAGCTTTGAGTGGGATAATCGAAACCCTTCCTCTCCCGAGGATGTTCTGCGGTTCACTTTATCTGGGGTAGCTTGAAAACAAGTTCAAAAAGGAATTCCTCCACTGTATCTTTATATTGTACTATAAATACATCAGCCCAATGACTGAAGAGCAAAACTGATGGCAGCCGACCCCCTTGACCACCGTGTCCTTCAACCCCAAACACAGACAGTGGACTTTGTAACAGCACACACAACAAATCCACCTACCTGCTTGCATTTGCCTAACAGTGTCCTCACTTCAGCATCTCCTGGCAGCAGGCTTCTCCAGGAGGCATAGACACATTGTTATAGGTCTCATACCTCCTAGGCAGGGAAGAAACAGCAGACCTCCCAACAGGGAGAAGGCCTAGCCTAGAAGGCCTCCCTTCGTTTCTCCCTGTGCCTCTTGCTGTGCAAGGTGGAGCCAACATCAAGACCCTTCGCAGAGCCTGCCGATGAGAGTAAACGGGAGGGGTCACAATCTCTCTATACCTCTGGGGTGCTTCACTTTTAGAGGCACCAGGCTGCCAATTATCCCTGAATTGTGGAACCAGGACTCCACTAACCTGGCACAAAGTTGCGCTTTGCATAGGAGCTGGGGTTGGCTCACAGAGCCATCGCCATCTCACATCCGCAGTGCAGAGAAACAATGTCCCTGAGCGAGGGAGGTCATGTTAGTCATTCTTAAGTCACATATGGCTTCTTAGTACTTCTCAAAATGCAAACTTTGTTTAAAAAACTGTTATAGACAATAAAAGGAGAAAATAGATGAAAGAGGAGGCTGGGGGTGAGGTTGAAAGATGGAGAACAAAGGTAGGGTAGGGATTTCTGTGTGACTTTTTTTATAGAAACCTGTAACATGAAATCCGTCAATGTGCTGGTTGGAACACTGGTGCACTCTGTGCCTTCTTTGAGGGTGAGGGTAAGTTACCTAAAGAACTTTAGAAAGTACTATACCACCTGTTATGACAGATCAGTGGGCAGTGCCTGCTCCTGAGATCTGGGTGCAAGATGCATTCCCATTTAAATCCTAGCAGATCTGCTCAGCCTGCCATTATTCCAAGGTTTGCTATGTTCTGTTACAGGGAATGCCCAAAGTGAATTCCCGTCATTTAGATAACCTGGTGTTGTCTACGATATCACTCGGGGTCTTGAGATGGAATACACACCTGCATTGATGTCTACCTGCCATCCCCTTGCTACAGAGAAAGCCACACGGAGCAGTAAAGGAAATGTATGAGAAAAGAAACCAGGTGGCGAAGAGGCGCCGTCTGGACGCATTGACGTGAAACAAGTAAAAACGGTATACGGTCCCCACCGAGGTGCAGGGGCACAGAATACAAACACACTTAGATATGATGAGAATACCGCACAAGGAACCCCTCCATGTTACCACGCCCAGAGACAAGGCCTCAGCCACCAGGCAATCCTGCAAAAAACCACGGTTACTGGACGTGAATGCGCTTTGCATCTAAAGGTGCGTGTTAATAGTGCACGACCCCAGACACTGGAAAAGAGCTAAACCATCAGACTAGCCAACATCTCCCGCGAAGCACAGTGTTTCATGGCCCCGTAGCCCCCACCCTTCAATAGAATTGCTGGCTTAAAGTCAGGAAGGTGTGAATGTCCCTTGGGAGTACCAAACCAGAAGTTAATTGCTGACACCCAGGAGCACGAAAAAGCTCTTTTAGTTTGGGCATGCCTCCTGTTCAATGACAAGATAAAAGCCCTTGAACCCACCTACGCTTCCAACAGCAGGCTTCCAAGATTACAACCAGTGAGAGCGGGAAAGAAGACGCCAGTTCCTGAAGTATAGATGAGGTGTCACTGTTTCTCACTGAACACCATCCAGGTCCTCAGGCTGTATACCCCATAGGAGATACAATGCACCATACACCTGGTTTTCCCCATTACCATAGGGACCTGCTGACTGTGAGGAAGCCCCCTGCCTGATTAATGGAGTAAAAGGGTGGGGTGGACAATGGGTGGGTGCTACCCCCCACTATGTGGTTCTGGACCCGTGGGTGTTGTCAGGTAGATCTCTTGGCCTACCCCACTATGCCCCAGTTAGTGGACAAGAACTCTTCACAGAGAGAACACCTTGCCCCCGTCCCTTTAAGGTTGACTCCGAGTGGTAACAAACTCTATTAAACAGCCACTGACCCCAAAATGTGCTTCATACAGAAGTAACCGTACTCATACCACTCAAGTGAAGATCTGGCGTCACCAATCCAATTGCAGGATTGTTAGAATAGGGCCACCAGGCTGGTAAAATACCCAGCCCCTGACCAGTAAGATAGAATGACGCTGGAAGTGCTAGGGGCAAGGGTAGATAGTTAGACAGGTAAAGTATGGGGCGCAGCCTGTACTTTGCACGTTCAAATCCTACGGCAGAGCTAACTTAGCCTTTCATTCTTCCTAGATCAAAAAAATCAAGTACCATTCAAAATCGAATAACAAAAGTACCCTGTTTTAACAGAGCTTAGAAGCTGGAATAGTTTTGTGTGAGTGCGATAAAAGAACACAATGTTATAATTACTTTTTATTAGTGTTATTAAGGAAATAAATGACTCACTGTAGAAACATTAAAACCCACAATCTGACAGCACATGAGGCTATCCCACATTTGGAGACCTATTGCCTTCTGAACCACATGTTAGCACCTGGGCCAGGGGGAGCAGCCAATCAGGTTAATTGGATCGCAGGCTAAAACTGTCAAACTCCACCCCCACCTCACTTACCTGTTTTAATCGGCAGCAGTGCTTCTGCTACTGCTCTGTAGGCACCATGATCATGGAAGAGGGCCTCTGCCTTCCATTTCCATGGCGGCCATCTTTAGACAGTATTTTCATTCATTGAAAGGGACAGGCCAAGCTTCCAATTCAATGAATGAATATACTTTTTTTTTAACATCCCCGGATTCTGGTTTGGAAACCCAGGGTGCTGATAGCTTTAAGACTCTCACCAGTGGGCCGGATCAGGCCTTCTCGGCCGGGGGACCCGCTTCGCTCAGGCCTTTAACTCGGGCCCCGGGCCAATAAGACCAGATCCGGCCTGCCAGATCGGGTCGTAACGCTACATTCAGTAATGCAGTGCTCAGTAGAATTGTGAGGAGTGGAGCAGAGCTGTGCCAGCTTCACTTTGTGCATCTTGGCAGTGACATTCCAAGATGGCAGTCCCCTATGCAAGGTCTTATATAGCATCTCAGAAAAGTTGGGCTGTAACGGTGGGGACCACTGCAGAACCACCCTTACTTTAAAATTCTCTGTTTTCACCATGAATAAACTGGTGCACTAGAATACCAGAATAGGTCTGACGGCACTTTGAGTTATTCAACTTTATAAACTACACAGGTAGCCAGCATATTGGTGTTTTTAGCCTGAGAAGGAGCAGGTTCGGAGCATGTTGGATACAAAGATAGCACGAGAGAAAAAAGTATGAGAGTGTAACCAGAGCCAGCCTGTGCACCAGCATAGGTGGCCAACCTTCTGGTAGATACTCTTTGGCTCAGCTTTAGCGTGTCTCAATCCTTCCTATGACTGCCACCCTGGCCTAATTTGTAAGCATATAAGGGGCCGCGACCCAGGAAGGAGAGTCCCAAAACAGTTCATGTCAAGAGCAGAAGATGGGAGCAAAGGGATCAAGAGCCAAGAAAGAGGTATAGGCAGTCCCAAAACCCCAGCCTGGGAGTGAATGAAGATTATCAATCTCCCTGCATGGGAACCCTGGGTTGAGAATACAGAACCTAGAGTGTTAGTTTTGAACCCAGAGACTTTGTCCCTCATTAAATGTTTGGCGGAGCAGTATAAAAGTGGTAATTCTGTTACTGACACTTTTTTGGGCAGTAACAGAATTACCACAATTTTTACCACTTTGCCAAATCCCAAGGATTTACCTCCAGCATAATGCGTGCAGTAATTCCACTCAAAAAACATGGAGTCCTATAGACTCCTAAAATGGGGACTAACACCACCCTACCACCACTTGTAATCCTGTGGTAAAACCATGGGACCAAGTTGCAAGAACGGTAACTGATTTTGGAAGTGACTGGGCTGAATTACCACCAAACTAGGAATGAGGACCTTTGTGTTGATCCCAGTGTTGTTAGGTTGATCTCAGTGGCTTTATCATTGCAACCCAAAGGTGAAGCCATCCTGCTGTTATGTTGTTTTACTAAATTGGCCCAATCTTTTTAACTGGGGACAACTGTACAGACTGAAGGAGAGGCTCTCTTGATTCTGGGGAATGAAGCCATTCCAATAACTCAGAAAAGTTCTAGATACCTTGGAAATGGTTGTGGGACAATTTTAGTTTTGTTTTGAACCCAATAGCGTACCAACCATAAATACACCTGTATTGAAATCCTTATCTACATGTCTCTGTAACATTTATCCCACTCAGCTAATGACAATCCCCATGTATAACTGAAGGTTTGTATTGCCTCTCTGCATCACTTTCCAACCCCTCTTCTGTCCACAATAACCAGAATCTGAGGGTAGGCAAGAGGGTCCTTGACTTATGAGGACTAACCTGCCATAAAATAGAAGTAGTTGGAAACTTGAGGCTACACTTTTTATTTATTAACAACACCAGTTCCTCTGAGGGTATATCTTGCACATTACAACTATATATATTATGAACAACTATATTTGGCATAGGATTGTAGTACTTGGACATTTGATTCCATACATGGTGGCATGTATGGAAGATGATAGCATCTAAGGTTGTATATTGTATATGATGAGTATATGAGTCACAGGATGCAATAACTGGCATAAGAGAATCTGAAGATCTTGAAGCCCACCATCTGCTCTGCTGACATTTGCCCAGCTATTTAGATTTAGGAATGCGCCACTCTTCTTATACCTGCGCTCTGTGCTTTTGTCAATTCTTCTTTTAGGAATAATTGTGTTCCTCCCTTCACTGAAAGAAACCTGTGCAACTCCACTTTTGAAAAAGCCCTCTCTGGATGCAACTGACCTAGTTAATTATAGGCCAATCACTAATACAAAATGTCTTCTTAAGCTTCTTGATTATCTTGCATATAACCAAATGCAAAGTCATAATGATGGATATGGTCTTCTTGGGTTGCATCTGTCTGGCTATTGGAGGTCAGAAGAACGGAAAATGGCTAAGCTTAGTCTTCAGTCAGCTATACTCTAATTGCTCGATCAAGGCAAGGCAGGACTTCCCGTATTTCTTGATTTGCTGGCTCCTTTTGACCTTGTGGATTATGAGATCATAGGTGATAGACTGACCAAGGTTGCTAGATATTGTCCTGAGGTGGTAAGCTGGATGGCCTCATTTCTCAAGGACAGAACATCCAGGGCAGTGTTGGGATAATTTTCTTCTCCTGACCTTCCACTCAAATGCAGCATCCCACAGGGCACTACTAGGGCACCACTATTTAATGTTGTTATTAAGTCTTTACACAATCTTCTTTTGAACTAAGGTCTTGCCTTTGAGAATTATGCCGATGACACCACATTTCTTTTAGAGCTGTCCGGCAACCATCAACCCGATTCTGTAGCTTTTAACCAGATTTTCTCAATGGTGCAAATGTTGATGAATGCCAATGGCATGAGTCTAAACGATGGTAAAACTGAATTACGTTTACTTGCTTCCCCTGTTTGTGCAAAACTACTTGATGAAGCATTTGCCTCTTTCACTGTTGACAATTGTTCCATCAAGACCATGCATAAAGCTAAATCTCTTGGAGTCACTCTTGATACAACCATGTGCATGGTTGGGCATATAAATGACCTCATTAGTTCATGCAGTTATTATCTTTGCCTTTTGAGACAGGTACGTCCCTTGCTGTCTGATCACCATAGAGCTGCTATTGCCAGGGCAATCATCAATTCTAAAATTGATTATGGCAGTGCGCTGCTTGTTGGAGATAATAAGACTGATCTCAAATGCCTACAAGTGGTGCAGAATACCACAGATCAGTTGTTTACCAATATTCCTTACTGTCATGATGCCTACCCCCGGGCATCAGGACCAAGCCCATCAGCTCCGGAAGCAGGCATCCAGATACTTACTAAAACCCCAACAGCTCCGGCTGAGGGGCTGTTTGGGTTCAGTCCTGGTGCCTTAGGCGCCAGGCTCATCATGGAAATCAGTCCTGGCGCCATAGGTGCCAGGCTCATAGACTTTACTTACCTGATGCAGACCATGCTGCTAGTGAGTCCAAGCCAACGTGAGGCCTGGATGGGACTATTTTTCTACAGGGACTATTTTTTACTTGGGCGTGGTTCTAGGGAACTTCTTACCTGGAACTACTTTGGAGGCTATTTAAACCACGCCAGAAAAACAGCACACGCTTCGCGTTATTCTGCATCCAGCAGCGTATCGCTCACCGTACCTGCAGTCTGCATCCAGTCTTCTGTCACGCCTGCCTCGGATCTGGAGCTCCTAAAACCAAGGGGAAAGAAAAGGACAAGATTAGAAACAAACTATTTCGAATTCCTCACCTGATTTCGGATCCATCTCGCCTCCACCAGTCCTCGCAGCATCTTTCGATTCGGCGCTGCCTCCATCATTTCTTCGCCGAACTCCGGCACCTGAGGGACAAAAGAAAACAACAAGGTGAGCCGAGAAAACCAACAAATAAAACACTTATCATCATAGACTTACCTGATTACCACCGGAGGCATTATTCTATAACTCTCCACATCTTCATGTGCCGCACCTGCAAAGAGAGAGAAAACAACACGTTAAACACCGGCAACATTTACCGGACAGCGTCAGATAATACAGACTCTTACCTGAGCGCCACCATCTGTCACAAGGGGTATCTTCTCACGATCTTAGTTGCAAGACAAGGAAGGAAGGGGGGAACAAGAGTGAATCATCGGACATATTGAACTCTATGAACTTGATACTTACCGAACCTTGCCAGGAACCTCAGTCAATACTCTCCGGAACTTTCCCACGCCTTCAAACCAGTGAAGTAACTGGCATCAACGCGCCCCTGCAATCCACGCAGGATGGTGAGCTCATCATTTAAAAACATAAGGTGAGGTTCCTAAAAGGGGATATCGGAGGTGACAAGAAGGGAAAATGAGAACAGTGGGAGGGGGCTATCACTCATATCCACGGGTGGCTAAATCCCTTTCTCCACTTGCAGGAGAATACTTCTACGGATCAAGCAGACAAGATTAGGTGGGCTAGTCCAGACAGTCATCTCGGCACTACGCATCACGTTGGTGGAGACCGCAGCTGTCCGGGTCCGATCGACGCCCCTATGGCAACCAGGTGAGCGTAGCACTTACCACCAGCATATTTCTCCCACTTTGAGGAAATTACATTGGCTATCGGTTGTGGCCTGAATAAAACACAAAGTGTTGACCATCACCCATAAGTGTATATATATATATATATATATATATATATATATATGTATATATATATATATATATATATATATATATATATATACATATATATATTGCAAAACAAGGAGGAAGAGGCGAACCGCACTCCCGCAGGCACAAAAACTAGTGCCAGGTTCAGAAAAAAGTTGGACAAAACACAACGGACACAGTAGAAAGAACACTGGTGTCTTTAATGTTTACAAAAGGATTTAAAAAACGCATCGTGCAAAACCGAATGCACAACACACAAGCAGCACATAGAAAACAAAACAACAGCAGGACACCTAGGGACAGCAGCCTGCAAACAACGCGTTTCACGCTATACTGAGCGCTTGATCACGTAAGGGGGAGCGAGATTAGCAAAGGTAAATATCCTTCTGAGGTGCAGTCCTTAAACTATGTCAATGGCAACAATTTGTTTGGAAAACATGAGGGAACAAAGCGGCCATATTGGAAAGGGTTAAAAATACAGGTAAATTCAGCGAAGTAAAAGGCACAGTGCATAAACAATTTCGTTGCAGGTTAAAAGTGGGACTATTATGGCCCACACAGTAAAACACTGTGTGGGCCATAATAGTCCCAACATTAATAAATGCACAGTGCATTATAAGCAGTGTAATAACCGGATTTGGCCAGACCACTATGGTGTAGTAAACTTGAAATATCCCACCCGGAATGACAGTGTACCTGCAGTTGCATAGATGATAAAACGGCCAGATCTGTCAGATGGCAATCAAGTAAAAATATACAGTGTGGGTGACCCATGAACCCCCTGTGGAGAAACAATTACCATCAGCAGTAGAATCAAGTTACATGGGAATCACAAGCATATATGAGCAATAATACCAAGGCCTAAGCATACAGAATAAAACCCGCAAATGTTCAATCTGTCCCATTAGATAAACAAACAAGTCATATTAGTCCCAACAATCAGGTAAAATTATGATAAAAACAAGCCAGCCAAGTAAAGATGGAGGAAATGGTCAGAATTTGGAACTAAGCCAACAAGAATAAAGATGTTAGCATAGCTGTGCAAAAGGCAAGTTATTATGTGCAAAGTGCAAAAAATAGCAGCTGGACCATGAAATGTCTATGTTCAGTGAAAAAGAGCAAAACGAACAGCCAGACAAGAATATGTATAGCCCACCTCAAAATAGAGGATGTCTTAAAGTGCAAATGCATCAACACGTTTGACTGTGCAAACTGGCAGAATAGCAGCCATTCAAATAAAGTGCAAGTGCATCAACAATATGAATTGTGCAAAATGCAAAATTAGCAGCCATTCCGTCAAAGTGCAAGTGCATACGCGGTAATAACAATCGAAAATATAAAAGACACACATGGCCAGAAGCTATAAACAGCATGACAAATTAAAACCAGGCGACTGGCTGGACAAGCACAATCATGAAGGTAAAGGAAAAATAGACAATTCCAAAAAACAAAGGGAAAACCATAGACGTGTAAAGGACTGCATGTGAGCCATCAGAATAAGCTAAATATTATAGATAAAGTACTCCCCCCTATAATGCAAAATAATCAGCTAAGACATGCAGGTACAGAAAAGGAAATTTGAAAAAAAGGGTCAATAAGTCAATACCTGCATGAAACCAACAGAAGTGAAATCAGGAATCATGAAGTTAACAAAGTGTCTCACTGGGAAAAACAGAAAAACCCCAGCAAAGAAAAACAAAACAGAATGGCAAAGAAACAGCTAATTGACTACAACAAATAAATTAAGTGCCCAAAAAAGTATACAACTCCTCGTCTACATTGTGACCCCTAGGGTATTTGGTGTCAAGATCTAAAATAAATCTGGTTTCAAGTTGTCTCAGCTTCAAAATACGGTCACCACCCCTTGGATGAGGAGGTACATGTGCCACAGCAAAAAAAGTTAACATTTTCACATCATTGTTATGTTCAGATTTAAAATGTTTTGCCATGGGCTATGTCGGATCAGAGTTCTTAATGGCTCTCAAATGTTGTAGAATTCTGAGTTTCAGTTTGCATGTAGTACTGCCAACATACCAACGCAGACAAGGGCAAGAGAGCATATAAATAACGAAAGTGGTATCACAATTAATGGATTGACATATCATTTGCTGTGTTTGTGTAATGGGATGCACAAAAGATTTCTTGGCAATTGCATGTGCACAGGCTTTGCACTTCATGCATTTGGTAAAGCCTGTATGTGAAGCTGGAAGCCAGGTATTAGAACATTGAGTCTTGCCCCCTGGAGGTAAAAAACTGGACACAAGTTTGTCCCTCAAAGAAGATGTTTGTACGTCAAGATAGGGCGATTGCCCAAAATGGGCTTCAAGTCATTATCCAAGGTAAGAACATGCCAATGCCTTTCCACAATTTTACGAATATCATTGGAAGCAGTATCAAATGTGATGATGAGTCGAGGATCATCATTAATGGCAGCCTTGGGACTGGTGTCATACAATAATGTGTCCCTAGACATTCCACGTGCTCGAAGATATGCCATTTCAATCGTTCTTTTATGATATCCCTGTTTCAAAAAATCCATAGCGTCTGTGCACAATGATGATCAAAACAAGCAATATTAGAACAATTACTGCGATACCGAATAAATTCGCCGTAAGGGATAGGTTTTTTGCAAGGTGTTGGATGACAGCTGTTCGCATGGAGTGGTAGACCAGTATTGGTTGGTTTCTTATGTAATGCTGTGCTGATGCCTGAATCATCAATCATCACAGTCACATCCAAATACACAATCTTTGAACGACTATGGCATTCGGTGAAGCTAAGATTGGCTTGATTGTTGTTAATACTTTTGACAAATAGCAACCAGTAGCTTTTGGTACCCTTCCAAATGATAAACACGTCATCTATATACCGCCACCAAGAAATAATCTGTGTCGGAAAACAAGATAATAGTAGATCAGACAAGAAAGTAGCCTCCCACCACTCCATTGTGAGATTAGCATAGGGTGGTGCAAAAGTACTGCCCATCGCAGTCCCCCTTACTTGCCGACAGAAGCATCCCTCAAAAAGAAAAACATTGTTGTGTAAACAGAATGAGAGCATGTCCAAAATCATAGTACTGTGTCCAAGGTAGTTTAGAGAACAGGTGTCCAAAAAATATTTACATGCAGAAATACCAATAGTGTGGCTAATAGATGTGTATAAAGAAACTACATCCAAAGTGGCCAAAAGTAAACCTTCCTCCCAAGGTGTATTAGTAACGTGTTGTAAAAAGTCCTTAGTATCCCTCAGGTAGGAAGGTAACACTGATACAAATTGATCAAGTGTTTCATCAATAAATTGGGCTAGGTGTTCCAATAGTGAGCCACATAAAGTGACAATAGGCCTACCCGGGGGATTAGTAAGGCATTTGTGCGTTTTAGGGAGGAAGTAAATGGTAGGTATGGTATAACATGTTGGAGTGAGGAATTTAACCAGATCATCCTCCAATAGATCTTCACTCATCCACTTAGTACATAGAGCAATCAAATCTGTCCTGATTTCTTCCGAGGGATCTTTCAACAGTTTAGTGTAGCATTGGCGATCATGTAATTGTCGATTGGCCTCTATAAAATATTTCGTTCTGTCCTGGATAACAACATTGGAGCCTTTGTCGGCCGGTTTGATGACAATATTGGATAACAATTGAAGTTCATTCATAGCTTGACTTTGGGCAATTGTAAGATTATGTTTGATTGTGCCAGTTTTTTGACGAAGTTTTCTCAGTTCATCAATACACAAATCATGAAAAGCCTCGACACAGCCTCCAACAGGAGATTGAGGGTTGAATCTGGATTTGTTTTTAAGCTTGGTCCGTATATCCCAATTGGGATTGATGTCAAAATCGGAAAAGTCAACATTCATCGGATCATATTTGTCATCATCGAGGCATGCCAGATTCATGAGTGAAGGGATGTCCGAAATTAAGAGATCAGTACCGCTGGTACGTAATGCAGGACGCTTTATAGTGGCAGTGGTATTAGCAAAGAATTTCTTGAGCTTAATTTTACACATAAACTTATCAAAGTCTATGCGTACTTGTGCGTAATCATAATTCACAGTGGGACAGAAATTAAGACCCAAAGATAAAAGCGAATTCTGGGATTTGGTAAGGACATGGGACGACAGGTTGATAATTTGACAGATCTTCATACTATCTATTATTGGTTTTTGGCCCCATAGCGCGTTGATCTGCCCTGTTGCTGCGCCTTTGGACCGGTTCCCACGTCGGCCTCGGCGGATGACTTTTTTGCCTGTAATTTCTGTCCTCTTCCTCGTCCTTTTGGCTTCCAACAGCCTCTGCCTCTTTTTTGATTTTTCCCATCCTGACATAAAAGTCGCATTTCATCTAAAAAATTAATTTTAGGAATGGGCTCGTCGGTCTGAGATGCAGAGATATCTGACTCAGAAGTGGCCGCGGCCAGATCACCAGACTGAACAGGTGTTGACTGTGTAGCATTAGTTTTGCAGAGATAGTCAAAGCGTTTAGCAAAAGTAAACACACAACCCATCTGATAGTCTGTTTTATCTCTGAGAAATGTTCTGTGTTTACGCTGTTTGATTTCATCTTCATAGGAAATTAAAGCTTCGTCAATTTTTATACATAAAGATTTGCCTTCCTCTGTTATAGGGACTTCAGTAAGATCAGACTCTACTTTACCCAGTTCTTTGAGTGCTTGTTCGCGATCCAATTTGGCATATTTTACTAAAATTGTCAACATTTTTCCAGACCAGCCTTTACTCGCTGCACCCCATTCCTCAAGCATCAGTGGATCTTGGTCCTCAAAAGACGGAGTCGTCATGATGCGTAAACCTCGTGGTATTGTCTCAATGTCCAGGTATTTCTGAAGGGAATGCTCCTCCCACCATTTAGATATTTCCCTTCTTCGGAGTCTCTCATACTCCCTCAGTAAAGACACTTCCTTGCTAACATTAATGCTAGTCTTTTTGTTAGCCCCAACAGTGGGCAATGTAACAACAGATTCCTGTTGTTCACAAAATAAATCCTTGGCTTGAAGTAGCCGGGCTGCTACCCAGGCGTCCTGCATGCTTGTCATACTATGGCTGAAAATAGTGTAGATATTATAGAGGAGTCCGACTAGAAAGAACCAAAAAATGCGGAGTACCACCTTCTAATTGTAAGGGCGGTAACCAAAAGGACCTGAGGGCTGGTGCGGGCTAGAATCAGGAATGCAGTAAGTACTTGTGTGGCAGAAAGGAAGTTTAAAACAAACCGAAAACACACTGTTACCTTGCAACGGTCCCACGTGTGTCCTCCGGCACACGCGAAATAGCCGGCCGGCAAGGTGTTGTCTTCCCATGCGTGCACTCGATCAGTATGGTCTGCCACCAGCGGCAGCAATCCTCTTCAGCAAGCGAAGCATCAAAGTAGGACGCGCACAAGATGACGGTCCCGGTGCAGGTTCAAACACGCAATGCTCCGTGTTGGACAAGATTGCAAAACAAGGAGGAAGAGGCAAACCGCACTCCTGCAGGCACAAAAACTAGTGCCAGGTTCAGAAAAAAGTTGGACAAAACACAACGGACACAGTAGAAAGAATACTGGTGTCTTTACTGTTTACAAAAGGATTTAAAAAATGCATCGTGCAAAACCGAATGCACAACACACAAGCAGCACATAGAAAACAAAACAACAGCAGGACACCTAGGGGCAGCAGCTTGCAAACAACGCATTTCGCGCTATACTGAGCGCTTGATCACGTATGTATTTTTAAAACATTTTTTATTTTGAATAAAATTGTTTTAGTTGAATTAACAACTTTTTCAATTGTTTACATTTTCCTTATCATTTCATTTGATTTGCACAGAAGTTAATTTGACATCAATTTATACCATTGTGAGAGATACAAATGAGAAGTGAAAAAAAGCAAAAAGAGGAAAAAGAAAGAAAAATGAAAATAGAATAAGCAGAATAAGCTAGATTCAAATTAACATTGGTATATACAGAGACATTTAAGATTCACTTCTTAGAATAACCATTTATAACTCAATATGACGCTTTGAAAATCATGGGAAAAAGAAAGGAGAAAAAAATGAAAAAAATAGAACAAGTAGAATAAGCTAGATTCAAATTAACATTGGTTTATACAGAGATATTTAAGATTTGCTTCTTGCGATGACCATTTGTATCTCGATATAGTTCTTTGACAATCATAGCAGTTATACTATGCATCGATAGAGAGAGGGATAAATTAAGCCTTCATATTAACACAATTTGATTGTAAATCCATGTACGTGAATAACGTCAAAATATTATCGTCTGATGGATAATATTTAAACAAGTAATATCAATCTAAGCTCTTTCAAAAATTGCATGATGTCTACGATGAGGGAAGTATTAGAGGTATTGAATATTGCGTCCCACAATTCATCTTTAGTCAATAACGGTCTATGCTTGAAATGTTTGTGGAGATAATGAGTTCTTGTATCTAACAAAGATGAACAATCTACTAAAACGTGTCTCATTGTCTCTATGGATTCGGGATCTTTACAATAGGTACATGATCTGGATAAATTTAAGGAGTTATTGTATGAAGCTAGTTTGTCTTTAGTGGGGAGTAAATTAAATCGGAAGCGCAGGAAGGCATCTGCATACTTTCTATCAGGGAACTTAATAACATATTGTGGTAAAATATTAACAGCACACAGTTGGAAGGCACCTTTCTTGACTGCTTGATATACCTTAATCTGATCAATGGTGTTTATCCAATCGCTTTTCCACAATTTCAATTTGGCCTTGCCAGGGAATTCTAACAATTGCTCTATAGAAATATCAGCTTCTTGAAGTATTAAAAGGCAGGATTTTTTCCATTATAGAAGTGGCTTAAAATTTGGTTTATCTAAAACTTCTTTCAGTACAGGAAACAAATTAATGCTTGCATCATTGGTATTTAAGCATTTTCTATATAGAGCTAGCATAAGCCAGGAAACTGAAGCATTCAAAGATATGAGACTCAATTCAAACCTAATAAGGGAAATGAGAGTACAAGCAGGGACCAGTAGGATGTGTTTCCAATAAATGTCTTCAAGGATATCCCACTTCACAGCCTTTGGATTGATCTTGGTTTGACTTCCATATGTTATTGTCGGTAGCACCTTTTGTAAATAGAATATCCTAGAAGGCGTGATGGAGAATTTTCCATAATTTCTCTGCAAGGCTTTGCCCTGTATGGCAAGTAATCGCATTCTAGCTGAGAGTTCACCTTGATATGATATGGCAGATCGAGAGGATGTGTATTTGCGTTTACACCCAGATATTTATATTCTTGTACTTGACTTAGGGTACAATTTCCTCGTCTCCAATTGAAATTGTAATTGGCTGATGGGCGATGATGTTGTAGAATAAGTATATTGGATTTGGATGTATTAATTATTAGTTCGTTCTTCTGGGCATATTCAGATAGAGCAAAAAGTTTTCTCTGTAAACCAATAGGCGTTCTGTCTATTAACATAAGATCATCTGCATATAGTAAGTATGGTATTTCATTGTCATCCAATTTTGGTGGAAACGAGCGTGTAGAATTAAAAGCAAGATGAATATCATTAATATAAAAATTGAACAGAATCAAAGCAAGTGGACATCCTTGCTTTTAACCAGAATTGGTTCTGATTGACTCCGATAACAAGCCATTGGATTTTAAGTTAATTTGATTCTTATAGTGGTTTCAGAATAAACTGTAAGAATTAAGAACCTAATGTACGGTGGGCATTCTGTATCTAACAGTTTCCGCCATAAGACTTATCTCGACACTGAGTCAAAGGCTTGTTTAAAATCTATAAAAGCAATAAAAACCGACTGTTTAGCTAAAATTGCTTGTTGCTTTATAAACAATACAATAAATAGATTTAGTGTGGTGCCAATGCCTGGAAGAAAACCCGATTGGTTTATGTCCAATAGGTGTTGTTTGGTAAGCCATTTTGAGAGGTCACGGAGAACAAGCTTTGCAAACATTTTCCCAGGTGCATCTAGCAGTGCTATGGGTCTGTAATTGATTGGATCAGACCTGTTGCCTTTTTTGAATATGGGGATTATTATAGCCTGTTGCCAGGGTGGTGGAATTTGATTTGCTTCTATGACTCTCAAAAAGATAATTTTCAACATAGATGCCCACAACTCAGGATTTCTTTTTAATATTGCATTAGTGAGTTTGTCAGGGCCCGGAGCTCTTGCTGCACTTAGCTTCTTTATTATGGTTAGAATATCTAATTCGTCGAATTTGAGATCTGTTAGGACCGGATTGGTTGTAGGTTCTAGATTGTATGACAGATCTGATTTTTGTAATAGTGATTGAAAATGCATAGACAAGACAGTTTCTGAAATAGGGTTCAACAGAATGGATCTATGTGCATTGGAAGGCACAATATTAATCACTTTTCAAATCTCACCAGTGGATTTGGTAACTAATGCGTTCAACATGGTTTCAGCTCGTTCTTGGTTATAATTATGTAGAATTTGTTTGATTTTGGCTTTGTATTGGCTTTTTATTTGATTTGTTAATGACTTACAAGCCCTAGCTGATGTAGTTCTTAAATCGTGTCTCATTTCTTTTTTAAGATTTGAAATTTGTAGTTAGCGTGGGGATTTGTATGTGTAGGAGGGGTGAGTCAATCTACTTGTTTCTTGTTTTAAAATCAAAATACAATCATTATAAAAGACACTAAAAGATGCGAAAGGATGCTGGTTTAGTTCTAACATTTAATTTGTAACTTTGTTATTTGGGCAGGATGCCATTTGGGGCAGTTGCCGCATTATTTATGTCGAGAGTCAGGGAGAAATAATCCTGATTCTCAACACAATGAGGCAACCAAGAGACTCTGAGGATGTTGTGGTCACTAAGCTTGGTAGGGAGAACCTGAAAAGTCGCTATCAATTTCTTTGCTTCTGAAGAGATGTAGACATAGGGCTTCATTACGACCCTGGCGTTAAGGGTTTAATGGCGCCGTAAAAGGTGTCAGTGCCGTTAAACCCTTAACGCCTAATAGCACCATGGTTTAGCGCCAGGGTCGTAATGAGGCCCATAATCTAATATGGACTCACTAGCATTTTGGTTCCACGTCGGCTTTGCCGGCGAGTCTTCAGGCGTTGAGCCGTTTAGCATTGAGAGGTTTCTTAGAGATGCCAATGTAGCCCATCTAAATGCTCTCGAATTGTATTTAATGTTAGGAGAAATACAATTGAGATTGAAATCCCCGGCAATTATTATTGTCTTGATGTTGGGATTCATTAAGGATTGATTTAGAAGATTTTCGATTTTGTCAATAAATTGGGGTTCGGATGCAGAAACCGGATTCCAATAAACATTTAGTAGTAAGCAGCTCAGAAATAGAGGATGGTGAGTGTTAGTGGTGGACAGTTCAACCACTTGAATCCTGATATCAGGTGACAGCCAAGCTCTAGGAGACAATTGGCAGTCATTGCGGACTGCCGCTAGAAGACTTGGAAGCAGCCCCAATATTAATTTGATGATCCTCCCAGCTCGGAGTAGATTGGATCCAAGTTTCTTGCAAAAGAACTATGTCATAATTATTTAAATTCGATGTATTGGTAAAAAGATGAGAAAAACCTCTGGTGTTCCAAGACATTAAGGAGCAGCTATGAAATGTGCTTGAAGGTTTAGTCTAATGGTTTACTGGACCCGAGAGTTTCTTTGTTTCATTATTTAACCAATCCCACTTGGATGGGGGGGGTGTTTTGTTTGCACGAGAATCTGGTTTGCAAGTGCAACAAGTTACTTCCTTGTTGTGATTTTGGTTTGGATTGGCATTTGTATACTTAGAGGTAGCTTCTTCAACCATAGGGGGAGGAAGAAAAGCTTCTAGGCACAAACCTCTATTGAATAGTTCCTGCCTTTCATTCCATATTAGGTTTTTTACAATTCTTGATCGAACATTGATTGCACTAACATCTTGTTGAGCTGGGGTAGGATATCACAATGATTCTATGTCACCCGAATTAATCTGGCGAAGCGATGGAATCGAGTTCAGTATTAGTAGAATTGTTGTATGATTTGGGAATGGGTCCGAGTAGACCCTATCCAGCATTGTGACTCATAGACACTCCTCTTTTAGGATTGGGGGATTCGGTAGATATACATCCGGTCTATATTCTTCATGAATTGTATCTAATGGAAGATTTGGTTAAGATTTGGGTAGAGCTCTCGATGTCATAGAGGACGTTAGTTCAGATTCCTTGTCTAGCAGACATTCAGATGCAGTCTGATGATGAACAGAACTCACATGAGTACTTTGAAAGGTCAAAAGAGGAGTGACTGCGAAATTAGATTTCTCAGTCAAACTAGGTGAGTTTGACTGTATTTCATTTCTCCTTTGATCTAAGGTTTTGAGAGATGTAGAGTTGATCAAAGTTTACATGAACAGTTGGCATCAACTGTTGTTTGTTGGATAGAAGCCATGGTGTACAACATCTGTGATTGGATCATTGGGGTATGTAGATAAATCCATAAGTTGTTCATGTGTATCATTAATATTGGGTTGATTTAGTTCTTCATTGACATTGCATACAGGCTAAATAGAGTCGAGCTTCTTACCTTTGGAGATGTCAAGGTCCAACACGGGAGGTAAGGAAGAGGCTAGAGACAAAGTAGGGCGATTTGACACTTGTTCCGGCAGCTGGTCGGATGATTCGTAGGACAGGCGATCACCAGAAGCCAAATTAGCAATGAATTATTTGGTTTTAGATTTCAAATTCTTGTTTTTCGGAGAAGAGGACGTTTCTTTAGATTTTTTTGGGGGGTCTTTGTTCAATGTCCAGATTACGATTTGAGTAATTGAGGCTTTGAGACGTGCATTTCCTATTGCCGCTCCTTCTTCGTCTGGTAATTCGGGCAGGCTTTGAAAATACCTCATATAGAGGTCTTTTGACAATTTGTAAGTTGGGGGAATTAGAGACAGTCTCGACAGGACTGGTAAGTAGGGGCACATGGATACTTGTTTCAATATCAACAATAACCTCTTCAATTGGTGGCATCTCCAAAGGTATTACAATATGAGGCTCGACAACTAGTTCTGGTGAAACAGTATTAGTTCTAGGAGCCGCAACCCAATCCATTTTTTTGTGTAAAAGAAGTAATGAGTCATATTGTGTTGCTGTTCTAAGATCTAGCATTTCGAACAGTTTAACCAAGGAGAAAATGCTTGTATTGATAGCAGTTAGTGCAGCTTCTAATGCAGGATTGGCAATGGACGGGAATCCAAATGATGGACGTGCGAGTGGTTTGGAAAATGAGGCGACTACGGATGATTGAGACTCACCCGGTGAGATGATGTCTTCAGGTGCATCAGTTGTGTATAGTTCTGGGGCCAGATTACAGAAACTTTGCACCGGTGCAAGTGCAAAGTTGCACAGTATTAGCACTAGGGCAAAGTTTGCCCCATTTTTGAAAACACTGGGACATATTAGAAAACTATTGCACCATGACACGTGCAGTTTGGCATGGTGTAGGCATCAGGGCAAAAATTGCTCTTGGGCAAAAAAGATAGATTTTCACGGCATTATTGCAACAGGGCAAAGTTTGCCCTAGTGCTAATACGGAATGGTATTAGCACTAGGGCAAACTTTTCCCTGGTGAAAAAAACGCATCTAAATTGTATCTTTCTTGCACTAGGGACATTTTCTCCCAGGTGCTTATACAATGCCATGGTGCAGTTGTCATGGTGCAATAGTTTTCTAATATGTCCTAGTGTTTTTAAAAATAGGGCAAACTTTGCCCTAGTGCTAATACCGTGCAACTTTGCCCTTGCACCGGTGCAAAGTTTCTGTAATCTGGCCGCTGGAGTTTTAGAAAGTGCAAAACTGTTTATGTCATTTGGAGCGGCTGTCTGGAATGAAATAGACTCGATGAGATTCACGTCAGCCGCCTGAGTAGAGGAAGAAAGCGGTAGTGAAAGTGGGAAAGAGGGATTGTGTAGGTCAGAAGAGACAGAAGCAACCTAATTATGAGCCGGCATTTTTCCAAAAACAGGTTTTGCCACCTGGGAATATAATGCCTGGGGCGCACAGAACTGTGGGGGTTGGACGGAGTTCGTTGGAGGAGGTTCCATCAGTGTATATATGGCAGTGATCCTCAGTATCTTAAGAATCATATTGTAATAGGCTATTGGGTTCCACTTCTTAAAGCAGTGCTTCAGACTCCCTTGCGCCAAGATACCTCCGGGTGAACGTTGCGCTCTATAAGTTACCTTAGCATAACATAACAACATAACTCCACGTTTTAAGCTTGTGCATTGTGGAGGTCATTCTATTGATGTTAGTACCTACTCTATGGACTCAACTTCTTCTTGAACTCAGGGTTATCTGTGAATTTCCAACTTTCAATAAAAGACCTCCGACACTGCTTTTTGATGATGGTGCTCTGGGCCTCACTTGTGCTTTTTGTCGGTTACCTGACATGGATTTGATTAGACTCTCCTTTTACATTCACTATCGCTCTTTGCTACTCTGCGCTTTGGTGCCTCATTTGAAGTTTTCAGCGCACTAGAAATATATGAATAATAATAATAATATAAAATGACAATAATAAGTATACAAGGCTGCATTTTACATATTACGGCAGCACTGGGGAATACCATGACAATACCTGACTGTTCCTCGTAAGTGGTGCTACAACTGGCATCCGAACTTTGAACTGATACTAAAAATCAGTTGGGAAATGCACCTGGTGCCTCAGCCTGGGACTGAAAAGAGTGTCCTTGAAAAGGAATGCCCTATTCTAGCCTATGGTGCTAGCCTATGGTGTTGGTCCTGTTGGGTTGCATGTTTAAATGTTCCTCAGCAGAACATGAGGCAATGGTGTCATTGGGTCTTTAAAATAAGTATTTAATGACAGGAGCTTTAAGGTTTCGTGTATAGCGCAGTGATCACTGTACAGTGGATACACTTGTTAGAACTTTGGACCCCACGTCAAGTTCTGGTGGACGGGCTTCCTTCACCCTCACTCCTCGGCTCTGGAATCTTCTTATTTGGAGCTGCTCTGCTTCAGACCAGTTTTCTTTCGAAAAGGCCCTAAATATCTGGCTCTTTAATTGCTTCATGTTCCCAATTGGATTCCAGCCCCACGAGACGAAACCTGCGGTCAGGGATGCGCTCTATAAAAAACACAATGCTGGTGATGTTGATAATGATGAAAGGTTTTAACTGAAAACAGACGTTACTACTAAATATGTGCACAGCGCAATTGCTTTTTTTTAGTTATTATGGGATAAGCTATGCAAGGTCCTTGCATGTGCCACAGCTGTAAACAGACATACTGTTGTGGCTGGGCCTCGATTGAATAACGACAGGACCAGGTGAGATATAGGGTTAACACCTGCATTATTTCCTCCTTGCATGTACCACGCAGGGTACTGTCATGTATCATGCTTAGTCTGGCCCGGATCACTGGCATCCACCACCCAGGTTAGTAGCTTCCTCCAACAGCCAACCGTCACCCTCAGAATCCCAAGCAGTCACCATGCGACAGATGACGTAGCACTGATTGAATAACGACAGGACCAGGTGAGATATAGGGTTAACACCTGTATTATTTCCTCCTTGCATGTACCACGCAGGGTACTGTCATGTATCATGCTTAGTCTGGCCCGGATCACTGGCATCCACCACCCAGGTTAGGAGCTTCCTCCAACAGCCAACCGTCACCCTCAGAATCCCAAGCAGTCACCATGCGACAGATGACGTAGCACTGATTGAATAACGACAGGACCAGGTGAGATATAGGGTTAACACCTGTATTATTTCCTCCTTGCATGTACCACGCAGGGTACTGTCATCTATCGTGCTTAGTCTGGCCCGGATCACTGGCATCCACCACCCAGGTTAGTAGCTTCCTCCAACAGCCAACCGTCACCCTCAGAATCCCAAGCAGTCACCATGCGACAGATGACGTAGCACTGTCTACGCACTCACCACTCCATAGCCGACCCCCTGGTAGCCTCACCTGCACAGCACTCCCCACTACACATAGCCTACACGCTTCAAATTAATCTCATCACTGGCTTTTGACTTACAAATGAAACTCACATTTAATGGCCTTGCCTCATCTGCGTCCCACATGGCCAACGTAGTCAGAGGCAATTAGAATACTTATTATTTGAACAGGGTTGCCATGGTTGCAAGCATCTGTTAAGATCACGTAATACATCGAACAATCAAAATGTTTTATTTTGAATTCATTGAACACGCTTATCTGGAGGTGGGGTGTGTGTCTCTGATTTTTGTCCTGAAATTCAGATTTCAGGAATTGCTGAGTCTTTATATGTTGGTCCCCCCCCCCACCCACAACCCCTCGTCCCCTCCGCCACCCGTCCCTCGGCACCCCCAGTCTACTTCCCAATAGCCTCTTTTCTGCTTTTCTGAAACAAGCGTCACCAACAAGCATCAGAACACTGGTCTAGAGTGTCTATGGATGCCCAAAAGAAACCTCAGGGCATGACCATCAGTTTTGCGATACTGGCAAAAACACCTGAAGCCTCATCAAGCGTTTGGCAATGTTAGCTGCTCTAATGCCATCAAACAGAATGGCTGTTGGCGCCAGTGGCAATTGTGGCTTGCCTACCTAATTACGAGATTTGGTTTTTCCATTCACCAACCTCATTGGACTTCACTGGGCAATGGAAGTGTTACCGCATGTGGTAAGAACTCTAGCACCGTGTTTACCATTTTTGAGGTGGTAATACCGCCGTGCACATGCAGGTTTTTTTTTCTTGCTTATGATTTTACAAACCTATAATCCCCTGGCACAGTTACTGCCAGACTTGTAATGAGGCGCTGGCACTTTAAATTGTCCTTTTTTTGAAAAGACTACCTCATTATGAATTGCAGCAGCATGAAATATTTAAGGCACTGGATTTGGTGCGGCATTGGGTAAATATTGGTTGCCTACCTCATACAGTGCTTTCTTTGTTATCCATGCAGCAAACAAGCCGTGCAGTGACAACTCACAAGTAGATGTCATTTTAAAAAGAACGCCTGCTTAAAATACCTCCTATTTTCAGCATTACCACCATACTGGTAAAGGACCCTTGGCAGCAGAAATTCTCAGCATTCATCTAGTATCCATCTCCAAAATTGAGACCAGATGCCACAGGGCATTTCGCAACCATGTTCAGGTCATATGTTCACAGGCAATAACTAAGGGTATCGCTAATGCCCTCAATATGATTATGGTGATAGTGTCAAAAACAGGCAGTATTTCAAATACTGCCTCTTTTTAAGATCCACCTGATTAAAACTGTGTGATATGCTTGCTTCAAGCAATATTCCATGAATGCTACATGATTGTGAGTTGTCTTCAGCCTCTGCACACGTGAAAACACACTAGATGTTTTAAAATGCTTCCTTGTCCCCACTGGAGAAAATAGAGCACGAGAGGGTTGGCGAGCAAAGGGGGCAGAATACTGGGATATCAGATGCCCGTCCTCACCCACTTTGTCATATGATGCACACTGGGATGCTCACTGACCTCGTGTGCATTATTGTAGATTGTAAAAGTAGCAGTGGGTTCCATTACTGGACCTAAATACATGTCCTTCCGTTAAGAAGGGATGAAAATGGATTAAAAATATGTAAAGAAAACTTGACATGCATATGTTCTAAAACACTGCATGAACTATTTCTGAAAATCTACATACATGCTGTGCCTTGAGCTGTGCCTGCATACTTTGAGGGGCCAGTTTTACGAGGTGGACACCTGTTTGTTTTTTCATGCCATTTTATTCATAAGAAAATATAATAAAAATGCCTCCCTCTTCCTACTCTGCTGAGGATTTCCCAGCCTAACCAAAGCTACGGGGAAACACTGAAACACAGGATAACTGGCCCTCACACTAAGCCTCCAATAAATAAAGAAAATATATGGCAATACAAGATAAACTGAACAACGTTCACAGTCTCTGAATGACTGTCTAATGTCCTGGGTGATTTCCCTTCCCCAGGATTCAAGGTCAATTCTGTTAATGTTCAACCAAAAAAAGAAATGTCTCAAACAGTTCAAGGTAAAATGTAAACGCTTGTTAACTTAAGTTCCAATGATAGCAAATCTCTCCTCCTTGGTGAAATATCCACTTGTCAGTTCCACCAAATAGCACCTATGGTAATCCCAGCCAGAGCGATTTGTCACCTCTTCAAGAAGACTTGCCACAGTTCAAAATTGTTATATCCACAACTCTCAGTGATATACAGTTCTTGGTTAACAGTTAGTCATCTCTTGGTTACAGTTTTATTATTCACAAGGGTATATTTGTGAGGATGACTTCTTAGTGCTGCTGTTCCCACTCAAATAACTTGACTTCTCCTTGATTCACCATGTGAACAGTCCCACTTGTCTCACAGTACTCCACGTGGTTTGAACTACTACAATATTGGATCTACTGAAAAGCAGATATGCCACCACAGCTCCAGTACTTTGTTCTACTACCACAGCTTCAGTGATTTGTATTTCAAAGTACTTCAACAACTTCAAGTAGTCAGGGCACTCTTCCTCTGAATATCTCTCTTCGAAAGGGGCAGCCTCTTTGCCTCTCTTGTCTGTCTGACACAATAATGACCCGTTTTGCCTTTAAGACTCTCTTCTCTCTGTCTTCCACCATCTCTGGCACTATAGGTTGTCTCAACTAGTCTTTACAAGCAGCTAGCTTCCCTTCCCAAAATGTATCTGCAGCTTTCTGCCAGTTTTCAGTCCAAGTAATTGCCCAGAAGTCTTGGCGCCACTCTCCTAGCTTCAGGTAATGCTTACACACTTGTATCATAGGCCAATGAACTGTTATCAACTTCACAGCACAATGGAATTGCTTCATAACTTTGAGAAAGCCTGATTTCCCTATTTTGTTATTGGGGACTCTTGGCTTAGGCAATGCTTGTTTTCTTTTTTAACAGTTGCTACACTTTAACTTCTTTAAATGAAAGGTATGCCATGTTACGATAAAGAATAGAAGTCAGTCTTTCTTTAGAAATCACTAGTAGGCACACACAACCATGCCTTGAGGTCGTTTTTAAGGTGGAAAGATTGGTATAGAATAGCATTGCTGTTTTAAGAGTGAAGAAGAGAGTTCAGTCCTCCTTTGGGAATCCCAATTAGGCACACACGGCCACTCTTTCATGTAGTTTTCACAAGTTAAAGGTCATAACACTTGTATTGTCAAGATTATATATTCGATAATGGTCTTAGTAGCGTTCCTTCTCCTTAATTAGGGACACATGACCACTCCTTCAAGCAGGAACAGTCTTTTAACGATTAAACAATGGGTTTAAGAAACGTTAGCTTCTCACACGAGTAAAAGACTTTTCACGTTATACGCTTGTGCTACATTTCCATTATTCTGGGTATTTCAGTTGCAACAAGCAACTTCTACTCACTTTAATTCGTACATGAGAGAACAGGCAACTGGATACTGTTGCAGGCAATGCTCGTGCAAGGCGTTAGAACACTGTGCTTCGCTCACTGACTTCTATGACTCTTGGGCTGCCGTTTGCATTGATTTCTTGACCTCTGCCACAACTTCTACTGTTTCTGGCTCACTGGGGACCCACACCCTTCTTCTGTAAAGGTGTGTCCTAGCTGGCCACACATTTAGGGAGCCCGTCTCGCTCCTGAGACCCACAGCTTGGCTACGGTTCTTGCCTCGGTCTCCTGCATATCCGCTGCTCAGCAACCATGGCAATCAGGCTTACATGTAGAAAGACAGCTCCCCTGCACGTCTTCCTATGTGCAGTCTCTGCTCTTCAGAGTTTGGGGGAACAGGACACCCTCAGAACAAGCAGGTGAAATCTGATGGCTCCATGTTCGGGCGTCTCTCTTGTTCTCCCACTTCGGCTTCGTTTGCCATCCTCGTGCCTTCTTCGTTCTGCTACTACTGCTAAAGCTCACATTCCAGTCACAGTTCCAGCTGCTTCCACTCCTTCATATTGCCTGCACTTGAGAAGGCCTTTTATGCCTCGCAGGTTCCGTCAGAGGAGGGCTGTTAGACTTAGTTGCTTGACTACTGCAACTGCCTGCCTCTCCAGCCCTCTTCCTGATCCCGGAACCTCTGAGATCATGGGACTTGTTGTCCCCTTTGGCAGAGTTAGTTAGTAAGTTCGTTTTTTAACAGTTGAGCGATTTTTAAGAGTAGATTTATTTCCCTTAAGCTCATTAAAGGATAGACTGTTAGAATGTGTTGTTACAAAGGAAGACATTGGATTTAAAGCATTTTCGCTAGACCCTTTTAGATTATACCTTAGGGAATAAGGGCGGGTATTTATTCTTAAAGAATCGTTCTGTTAACAAGGCTTGCTAAGATCAAACAGAGCGTGTGCCCCAGGCCACAGATCTTATATGTGGCTCAGGGGCCTTATAGTGGCACTATGCTTTACCTGTTTTGGCAATCCAGAAATGTACTTTCTGTCAGATGACAAATACTGTGTCACGCCACGGAATCTCCTCCCCACCCCGGGCCCTGCCCCCTCCCAGATGATCCTACTGCAGTAAACCACCCCCAGGGTGTGGGTCAGGAAGCATACGCCTTTCCCTGGCCACCTGGGACCAGACATTAGACAGGGTTTCCGTGATGGATCTGTAGGATTCTTCACAATACCCTCCACCCGAGTGCTTGAGCAACACCATGAAACAGTGCTGTGTTCCAGTACTGTATCCACGCCTTGTCCATCCGCCCATGCTGATGCCCTAGACACGCCCCCAGCCCCCATCCATCGTCCTCCGGAACTTATTACATCAATGGTCCAGATGAGGAATGCTACAAAAATGTTAAAAGATAACAGAGAAATTAAATTACACAACGACGTGAAAGGACAACATTATTTTTTTGGCACTTTTACAGAGATTTTTTTTTTGTCGCACCAACAATATCACTAGATACCAATCAAACTAGCCAGCACATCACCTTCACCAACCCACCTGCACTCTGGGTATAACTTAACAAACAAATATAGCTTTTCTGAGCCCACCCACAGCACTCTGCAAGAGTGCAGCATATTCTGTGGGGATGTGAGCATAAACTGTTCATCAGGTACACTAATATGGACAGTGCTGGCAGTGGTAGCATGGGTGCACGCAGTAGCGCAGGCAGCTTTTTGTGCTGGGGGGCAGGCAATTCGGTGCCAGCAGGAGGCTGGGGGCACACTGGGCTCCAGGGCGGAGCTGTGGAAGGCAGCTGACCGCTGTCCCCTCCTGGCTCTGCCACTGAGTGCCCAGGCAGTCATTTGGTAAGGGTTCATGGTCACTCCATGGTGGTGGGGGGGCTTGGGTATGGACGTGCATTTCCTTTTGGGATTGGCCCGCCAAGGGGTCCCTTAAACTCTCCTTTTTCGTCTAGCTCACTTTTGCCGAATGGCAACTTTGCCAAATTCGTTTTTTCCACATTTTATTTGCTGATTTCTTTTTTACCACAAACAGATGTATGGTAGGTTGTTTGGTAATGTATATAATGGGGTTGCTGGGGATGTAAGGGAGGGTGTTTGTGGTAAGAAAAAACAGGAAATCTGGCAAAAACAATGTGGCAAACAATGTGGCAAACCTTCAGAGAAAATTGCTTTACCCTGAATGTGTGCCAACTCTATGCGGTACATGCAGAGTGGACCTCCACAGGCCGATCGCTGTGCGCCTGCCTTATCAATCAAAACATGCTGACATGAAATTTTCTGATTTGCATGGAACAAATGGACAAACAAGGGAACACCATATTGTAAAGTGCACCCGCAAAATTAGCAGCATGCATTCAGCTCGTCGACCCCTTCTGTAAAATCAATGGCTTGTCCCATGCAGGAAAATGGCAAAATGTGCCATTTGCACAGTGGGCCACACATTTGACAATCCGTTCTTTTGTACCTCTGTGGTGTGGTATTCGAACTATCAGGATAACGCCGAGACTTGGGAGGCCTGTCAGGCGAGCATTGCTTGTTCCGTTTGGAACTGATTGATAGTTATTTTCCCGGATTAAAGTCTGGGTATTTCTCAGACGGCCGGCTTAGTGCTGAGCTGCTCACACTGCATTGCTGATATGCACACCTCGGTGCAGTTTGCTGTCCAATGTGCATGTTAAGGATGTGCGGTTAAAACACATGTTTAGGAAATTCCTGTGTGATGACGATAAGACGAGGAACACCCATGATATCTTTTGTGACTATATACCTGTGATTTTCGCCGTGGGTTTAGAAGTGTGATGCAAGCATCATGTCTGCCAAACCTCTGATCTACATCCCAGGCCACAGGATCTGAAGAGTGAACCAACAAAGCCAATCAGGCTATTATCTATCCAGTGGAGGGGCTTTCGCCAGGTGAAAATCTATACACTTAAAAACAGCCGGCCACATGGTGGCGCCAAAGTTGGTGAACATCCACCTCAGGGCTACTTCGAGCATTCCCCACCTGAATTCTTCCTGCACTTGAAAAAAACTTTTGGATGTGCACTACCCAGCGCCACCAGGCTGGAGAGAAACCATGGGAGATCTTATATCCCGGGGATCTGAGTATGAAGGGGGCTGGTGCCACCCGAGAGCTGGGGGTACTATTGCTATCACCAATGACCAGGTCCCTCTGCTCACCGCAGATGCTGGTGAGGCAGAGAGGGAATCTCCACCTCCAATGAAGCAAAGCTCAACCCTGCGGTGGAAGAAGGTGGTTGCCTCCTTCTGCCTCAATTGAAGATTTTGTGCAGTCCAGATGAGCATTTTGGAGTGGTCTACAGATTGTTGGCATCATCTTCCACTTTTGCCTTCATGCACAGCTTGGTATCATGAGCTTTTGACTAGACCTTAGGGTCTGTTTTACAAATCACGTTTCCGAGGGATACTTCTGCATTTCAAGAATTCTTGAGAATCACTTGTGCCTCTGTAACCCTGATCGGATTTATGCAGGTGAAGTATCCAGCTTTCACCATTTGAATGCTATTATAGAGAAAGGAGGTTAAACCTGTTGATAACTTGACCATTGATACCCAAGCGCGCGCCTTCATGGTGTTAAGATGTGTCTCGTCGCCCACCTTATCAAACACTCCTTAACAAACTCTTTGGCAAGTGACATTTGAATCTATGATGCATAGGACATCACGACCACCTGACCATTCAAGCTTCCAGTGATACATAGTTCAGCCTGAGTTCAAATTGTTATTTACCCAGCATCATTTTTTTCTGTGATGAATTGTGTTAGTTCAAAGGCATCTTCCAGTAGATTTCACCAGGAAAAGAAGCCAATAACAGTGCTGCAACCATTGAGTTCATTCTGACCTGCTTTGACTTTTTAAGCAGCTTGGCTACATACCCAACTTTTAGGGAGTTGGACACTTTTTTCTGAGATGAGTGGAGTTAGAGAGGATGCAGGATTTCAAAGGCTTCCTTGTTGGCATTAGTTGGGCTAGGGCATCCAGCTCACAAAAGGCCTTAGGATAAGAAATAGCCTTTTGAAAGGCTTACGATTTGATGCAGTAAAAATGTGCCAGTTGGCAGTAACATTCTTTGATAGTTTGCGATGATCTGGTCATTTATATTTTATTTGGTGGATCATTTCAGTAAAACATTTTGCAATGTTCAGGACTTAGTCAGTGAAGTGCTTTATTGAAGCAGTCATAGGATTTGAAGTTTTCTTACTATTTGAAAAACGACGTCTTAGGTGGATCTTTGAGGCCTATATGTGACACTTAGGTAAGCGGCTTTAACACAACTGATATAACTTTTTTATTGCTTTTTACTGGCTGGTAGAATACTTAACAGAACAGTGTGAGATTTTGAGGTCACATTTTTAGTTTGGGCCATTAGGTGTCGCCTGTGACACCTATAAGCCTAAACTATTGCAAGAGAGGACAGATAGGGAGGACTGGCATGTGAGGAGGGACACACAGTCTAGAGGTTGGTTATGAGCCCACTAATTGACTGCCCTTTGCCATGCTAATCCCTATGACCATTCCCACCCATTCCTGTCTCTGCCCGCCCAAAACACTTCCTCATGGGAACTCTTTGAGCTTGCTTTAATGAAGCCTTGCCGTCAGACCGTCAGACCGTCAGACTTTGCACTCAAAGTGCCTACCAAGTTTTTTTTCAAAGCAGTTTTCTGGAATTACTTAATTGGAGTTGTAAATACGCTGCTGGTGTGATAAAAACGTCTTACCAGGGCTGCCTTCAGCCACTCGTTTTATAAGCACTCTGCATGTCCTTCCCTGAATTCCTGTTAAAAAGCCCAAACTAACCAGGGCTGGACAAGCATCGGCTGTATGGAACAGAAGTTTCACAGGGAAGCTCAGCCTCCATCGTCCCCATCACCATTCTTCGGGCCATTCTTACACGTTGTGCAGGGGGAGGAGTGGGGCAACTGAAAAACGATGACTGGGAGTCCTCCCTAAACTGTGAAAACCTGCCTGTATATGTTCATACTAAAAAGGCATTGATCTAGTGTAGTCTTAGGATTTAAAAAGCAAAAGGGCAGTTGAAAAATGGTGTTTTCGATATATAAGGGGTGAGGACCCTCTTTTTTGATATGGAGGACCTATGCCATGAGGGTATGTAACAGTTTATAGAACACAGGGACATAGGCTACAATGGCCATTACCGCAGACACAGCACACTGAATGAGGAGGCTGACGGAGCTGAACCAGCTAGATACCAGACCTGATTCATACAGGATCAAACAACCAGAGGTGTACAGAAGGCACCTCTAGAGAAGAACTCTGCATATCGTCTCCACTCCTATGACACTGACATCAATGGCACAGATGTTCCACTAATGGGGTACACCAGTGACACCATCCAGTCCATGTCCTCAGTCCTGAAGAAGGCATTAGAATCCAAAACCACTCACTTCATGCCAGAAACACCACAAGTGTGGACTAGACAGATGTTTTGGTTATAACAACCACATTCTAAGTCACGACTAGTACTAACCCCACAGTGCAAAAATGTCAATTGCAAACCCTCTATTATATGAATATTGAATATGATGCATTTTATATTAACTCCCATAAGTGATGGGATCGAAACTGATCTTGTATGTGTAATTGCCTCATTAGGCCTTTTTAAGCCACATCAGATAATAAAATGTGTTAAATATGTAAATGTAAACTTGGTGCTCTCTAATTTATGTACAGATCTAACGATATGATCTGTTACATTGTGTTATAAATACTACCAGCCAGTGCCAGACAAGCAGGGCAGTTGAAAAATGGTGTACACGTTTTTTGGGGCACAAGCAGTTTCTGTTGGTGTGTTTATTTTAAATCCCAGAAGCACAGACCTGATCCCAAAATCCGTGTACCATTAGTAATGGGAAGAGTGAATTCAGTGCAACGTAGGTAAATAACTTCTGTTAGGGGAGACAGCTGTGGGGGCATGGATTATAATAAGGGAACACATTTTCTTTTGCAAATTGAATGAGTGATTTCCCTGGTTTTAGCTGTAAGGTTGGATAGCTTGATGAGTTTCACCGTTGAACTTTATTAATTCCCAGCATATTAGATAACCCACCCCAAATAGCCAAAAGAAGGGTGAAACATGTCTGTGATTATTGAACAGTCTTTGGAAAGGTCTGTCTTTGGCCAACCGCGGACTATTATAGTGCACCAGCCTTCAATTTGTGAGGGCTAATGTTTCTTTAGGGCATATGTGCATTTTGCCCGCTCCACCCTGTGACCTCATCCTGTGGCAAACCCTAGATGTAGCAATAGTGAGGATGTTAATACTACAGATTATCACAGGGCAGGTTTACGGGACTCTGCATAGCAAAACAAAGAAAGGCAGCCAGCTTGGTAGATTTAACCCCCAAAGGACCGCTTAAGAAAAACTATTAAGCTTTCTTGTCAAATTCAAAAGGGGGGAGCGAAAATGGGTAGAGTACCATTTTAACTGAATAGCTTGAAAGGACCTGACACCAGACCTGATTCTGAATTATGTTATTATCCCATTTTACAGTCTCCAGACTCTGATTTCCATAGTCTGGCATTTCAGGATGCACACACCCAGGATCCTTAGGCTTCCTCTCGGTTAGAGTCATGCCTCATTATTACCATGTGAGTAGCCTCACCAGTGTCTGGTTGCTTGTGACTGAGCATAGCTGGTTTCTGGAAGTATTTCGAGTTTTTGGAGTACAGTAGTGGCTGTTGCTGGTGCAGTGGAGTCTCTAGGAAGGGCCAAGCGGATTCCTTCTATAATGCCTGCTCTCACCACCTTTCTTGCACTGTGCAACATGAGGCCTGGCTCTGGGGACGTGCAGCACACATAAACTGTGTTTGTTGCAGATTCTAGTCAGTTTAATGCAAGCTGCAGTTTGAAATGTGCACCCCTGCCAGGAAACGTCCTCATTTTATGTAAGTTTCAGCTTTCTTTCAGTGGCTAATGTGTTTTTTTCACAAGGGTACAGGCAGAGAGTAGGGTTTGTCTATTTAGGGCAGACAGACTGGATTCTCCACTTCCAGCGCTTCTTATATAGAATCAACTTGTCTGTTTTAACTTTCTATGGCCTATCATTTTGGGCATGCCAAAATACTCAATTTTGATGCTACTGTGGTCTAGGGTTTCCATAATGCTGCAAGAATATGTTCTCATATCATGTTAAGTATAGCACTTCATGCTTGAACCCTCACACTTCTAAGTGCTGTAACAACAGTGGAATTACTACCAAATGTAATGGTACTCAATTTATCAACCTCAGAAAGGCTGATTAGGCACTGCGAAGAGTTGAACTTGGAAAGTGCAGGCAGGCACATGGCACGGTTGAGCATTTAGCTCACTGAGTGCAGATAAAAAGAAACATTTATCATATTTGCCCAACACCCTATCCTGACCCCTGACCCCTCCAGTCCTTTTACAATACAAAACATACCATTAATATTATCGCTCTTATAAAAAGTGTGACATGACATATTTGCCCTGCCTTTAAGCACTGTAATAAAAAGTAAAATAATAGGTGTTATATTAATAAGAAATGTAATCCCCACAGTCAAAGCATTATCAAATGTTGTGGGTATGCACATTTAAGGAGAAATGTCAGAACTACTAGCATCAATAATTCCATACAAAGGCTCTTAATGATGGGGATTACATTTCTTATTAATATAACACCTATTATTTAACTTTTTATTACAGTGCTTAGCATCAAGGCAAATATGTCATGGCACACTTCTTATAATAGCCATTCATTATAAGTTTGCCGATATCCAGGTGGCAATTCTGCCAGGATACCAGCAAATGGTAATACTGGCACTCGGTCTGGCGGAATTACAAATCTGTGTTCTGCTGTCTTGTCTTGCTTCCAAGACAAACGCATTGCCCCTGAGCTATCCCCCCTACCATTTCATAAGTAGGTTAACAATAGTAGATTAAGAATTTGTATATGTACACCAGGGTGAAAAATGTGCATTTACTAGTGATATTTGATACCTGGCAAGTAAAAAATGGTGTGCTGTAAATGTATAGAATTGCGGTGGCACGTTACTTTTTTAGGGCTGGCTAGTAGCCTGCACATAGATTTTTTGCGTCCTGTATAGACCCTTCATTTGATAATTTAAAGAAATAAAGCTGAACTGACTATTCATAAGGAGCCAGAATAGCTTTCATGCCATCCCTTTTGATGAACAATTAAGTAAGAAATGTCCTGTAGAAATGTCACGCTCTGAAACACTTGTGTACGAGCGCGATATAAATAAAATATCAAATATCAAATCTAAATAAATCTTTTTTTTTTCCCCCTTGTGTCATGCCCGGAAGGTGATGGCACGGATGTCCCACATATTCCGTCAAAGTTTTGCTCCAGCCCATCTCTTGGTATCCCTTTCTGATATTGGGATGGAAGGCCTGGAGGGTGTTTACATCACATTTGTCACCCATGTACGGTATTTTAGATTTCCAATGCCTAGACAGGTGTTGCTCCTCCACATCTCCTAATGCTGAGAATTCTTGAAAGTCTTCCCAACTATACAAAGTCTGCCATCAAGGAGTGACCATACAACTTCAAGCATTGACTCTCAATGATGCACATGTACAGCAGTTAGGCTTGACAGCTATCTAAACCTAGAACTAGCCAGAAGTGGCACGTCTCCGTGAGCATTGCTGTTGTACTGCTCTCTGGATGTTCTGAGTATGTGCAAGCTAGTTCCTGTCCCTTGAACTCAGTCCATGTACTGGCATTTCTAATGTATTATACCTATGATTGATTTATTTGTTGTTGATAACTATGGCCTGTGTCTGTATTCTAAGCAGACTTTCCCAATGTTTACATAATGTGTGATTGCCGATGTTGGCCTGCATTCTGGTATTTCAATTGAATTTTCCATGTTTTTTGCTTGATCTGCTTTCTCGCTGCCTGTGGTCAGTGTCTGGTTTGCTATTTTGTCTATGGCTACCACAGTTAATCCAATGTTGACTTGTCAGTTGTATAGCCACTGTTCCCCTGTAGAGAGGCAGATGTACACGTCATCAATACTGCACGCTCCCTCACGTGCATCATACTGGAAGAACATCAGGAAACCACTCTGCATGACACCAGGTATCGTCCCAATACTGCATCGAAGATATGAGAGATGTTATGCACTCAGAAATCTGTATTAAATGTACCCTCGCACTGATGTGGTAGAAGGATGTCTGCATACACCATTGGACAGAGAAGAGCTATAAGTGAGACCTGACAAGTGAAAAGTGATGTCATTAAGAGAAGAGACAAGGACACACTGAGACAATATGAGAATACCTAAAGAATGACGAAGTGACTGGAGTAACAAAGTGAACATTTATGAGAACACAAAGAAATCATATACACTGAGAAATGAAATGAAATAATAGGTTATTTATAATGCGTTTAATACCCAGAGGTTTCTAAGCGCGGATCCGGGGATCGAACCTTTGTTGCTACGTGTCATCTTGCTTCCAAGGCCAGCACGTAGCCCCTGAGCTATCCTCTCGAGACCCTAAGCTATCCTCCTGAGACAAGATAAGATAAGTGAGAGGAGACACAGTAGATGTATATAGGCAGAAACACGAGGTAGGTGAGACGTATAAACGCTTGCTGCAGTAGAAAATATGACACAGGTAGAGCAGCCATGATGGAAAGATGGACGTCGATTCTGTACAAATAGTACACAAGCAGCCTCGAGGAGAGAGACCAAGCCTGCAGAACTGGAAAACAGCTTCATGCAAGGAACAAAGGGTATTTGTTTGGGTTAGGATCAAGGATGCCACATGAAGAGGTAACTGCAAGGCACAAGAGGAGTCAAAGAGGATAAGCTACATACGCACAGCATATTTCTCTTACAGAAAGTAAAGCAGTGCACATTTGCAACTGCCAAACATTAAACAATCAAAGATGTAGAAAGAATATGCAAGATGGAGCAACCAAGTCGTCAGAGGCCAAGAGGAGTAATACCACCCAGTATAATTGAATCAAATAGCACTAAATAGAAGGTTAGGATGGACAAAATCATGGTCTCCTCACACGTGGTGTACGACCAGAAAACGAAAGCCTATTTGTTAAGCTCCAGATGAAGATAGTTATGTACCTCCACTCCATTAAAGATTCTGAGTAAGAGAACAGTCAGCAAGGTCAACTACAAAGAAGAAGCCATGGATTAGGGCATATTTGATGAGACATGGCAGACTAATTGGCCAAGTGAGCATTGGTCTGACGTTGTTCACCGCACCTGGGTTTCATTTTGCTTACGTGCTGCTAATGAGCCAAATGGCCAAGGTTGGGAGAGAATGCCAACCAATCACGAGGGCATGTGTAGCAGTGCATCATACATTGTTGCAGAAGCCAATCTGCTGCTGTTATTCAGCTATTAATCTGTATTATACGTAGTTAGAGGTAGTTCAAGGCGTTTCCACCAGATTATGCCAATTATGTTACTAACACCTAAACAAAGTGTAGGTATATAGTGTAACGCTCACCTGATTCTCGCAGAGGCGCCGGTCTTGACTGGGCGACTACCGTATCTTCAAAGGTGATGTGTAGCACCCGGTTGGCTCTTTGGGCTGGACCTCTGTGCACTGTATGCCTGACTTCAAGAGTAAGATGTCTGCAGACAGAAAATATGGGATTAATGAACTGGGGTTATTGGGGTGTCCCTATCTCTTCCCTTTTTTGCTCTCCTGTAGACCCCCAAAGGTTAACGCTCTCACCTTAGGTAAGTGAATGCCGAGCTCTCCATCTGCCTCGGGGCAGGGTGCTGTAACCAGTTTCTTCACTGGATCGGTAGCGCAGGCCTCTTGACTTCAGAGGACTGCTGTCCGTCATTTACTGCACGAACGGTAAGTTTCGAGTAATTCTATTGTCTTTAAAGTCTTTAGCAATGATGTCTCTTGTTTTGCAGGTTCCGGCGATGGCGGATGATGGGCTGAAGTGAGTTGAAGATGGAGTCCGTATGATGAATAGAAGCGCCTGGAAGCACGTAAGTAAGCGCTTGTTGCCTGCTTCACGATGCGCTCTAACTGTCTTTTATTTTGCAGGTACGAGTTCGGAGCGGCTGCAGGGTGCCGGAATACCCACTGGGGTTGATGTGGAAAGGAGTAATGGCACGTGAGTATTAAAGTTCCCCAATGTCTTTAAACGCACCTTGTTTTGTCTTTCAGATGCAGGATGCAGCACCGAAGGCCTCCGGAGCGTGCGAAGAGTCGGTAAGCTTTTGTCTTTCAGATGCCGGAATGCAGTGTGAAGACCTCCGGAGCGCACGAAGAGTAGGTAAGCCTTTGTCTTTCAGATGCCGGAATGCTAACCTGTTCTTTCTTGTCTTTATAGGTGTTGCTGAAGACTGGATTCAGGATGGTAAGCCTTTTTCCTTAGGCCCAGGATCCGATGCAGAAGACACGATGAGCGTTCTGCTGCAGAGGATGCAGAATAACGCAAAGCAAGATTCATCCACCGGGTGTGGTTTAAATAGCCTCCTGTAGTGCTTAGATGTCTCCTTCCACAGCCACGCCTAGGTAAGAAAAGAGTTCCTGCTTTCCAGAAGAGTTCCAGTGTTCTGAATTTAGGGAGTGGCTCCTGCCCCACCCAACAGGAAAAGTAGTTCCAAACAGAAGAGGATCAGAGGCTCAGCTGGCAGGCAAGTAAGCAGCATGGTCTGCTGCAGGTAAGTCGACCCAAGCATTATGAGCCCGGCGCTTTCAGCGCTGGGACTGGGCACATTTATGAGCCTGGTGCCACTGGCGCCAGGACTGGGTCCAAAAGGTCCCAATTGGGACTGGTTGGCCCTCGGAACCTGGGTTATGGATCTGCTTCCAAGGGAGTTGGGAAAACCCTGACCTTTTGGAAGCAGAGATCATGACAGTACCCCCCCTCAAGGCCCCTCCCAAACCGGGCTTCTCCGGGGGTTTTGGCTTGTCAGGAAATGTTCGGTGAAATCTTTTGATTAGGCGAGGAGCGTGGACATATTCAGCAGGTTCCCAGGATCTCTCTTGGGGGCCGTAGCCTTTCCAGTCAATTAGGTAAAATAGTTTAGATTTGGAGATCTTGGAGTCCAGAATGCTTTTGACTTCAAACTCGAGTTCTCCATCCACTAGGATGGGTTTTGTAGATTTAGTTATTCGGGTTTGAGGTTGCACGGGTTTTAATAGAGAGACGTGGAAGACCGGATGTATCTTCATGTGAGGGGGCAAGTCCAACTTGACCGCTACTGGGTTTACTATGGTAGTGATGGAATAGGGACCAAGGTATCTTGGGTTGAATGTGCGTGGCCCTTTTAGAGGTAGATATTTGGTGGATAACCAGACTTGGTCCCCTACTTGATATTGAGGGGCTTCCTTCCGATGTTGATCTGCTCCTTTCTTGTATTGTTCTTTAGCCCTTTGAAGGTGAGAAACAGCTTCCTTAAAGGCTTGGGTGATTGTAGAATGCAGGTAGTCTACTGCTGGTGTTTCAAGATCTTGGAGGGGATCCAACTCCGAGGTTCGAGGGTGACTGCCGTACAAAAGAAAAAACGGTGTTTTCCCAGTTCCCGAATGGACAGAGTTATTGTAGGCATATTCGGCTATCCAAAGGATGTCTTTCCAAGTTTTTTCAGTTTGTTGCAGCATGCAGCGTAAATACTGTTCCAGAGTTTGATTGGTCCTCTCGGTTTGTCCGTCGGTCTGAGGGTGGTGACTGGTCGATAGTCTCACATCAATTTGAGCCGACCGACAGCAACTTCGCCAAAAATGAGAAATAAATTGACTACCTCGATCCGAAATTAGGACCGAAGGAAAACCGTGTAGTCGGACGATGTTTTCGAGGAATTCTCGGGCCAGAGTTGCTGCTGTTGGCAAGCCTTTGAGCGGAATGAAATGCGCCATCTTGGAGAATAAGTCCACGATTACTAGAATCGTATTGTATCCGGAGCATGGAGGTAGATCGGTGATGAAGTCCATAGAAAGCGTATGCCAAGGGCGAGGTGGGATGTCAATAGGTCGTAAGAGGCCTGCTGGTCTTTCCTTTTGACTCTTGTTTTGGGCGCATACTCCACAAGACATTATAAAGTCTCTGATATCTTTTTTCCAAGACGGCCACCAGAAGTAGCGCTTGATCTTTTCTGAGGTCTTGGCCATACCGGGATGACCTTCCATTAAAGAATCGTGATAACAGGAGATTACTTTTTTCTGTAAATCTGTGCTGGGTAGGTATAATCGTTCTTGGAAATACAATAAGTTGTCCTTTACTGCAAAGTCCTTTCCCTGCAGATGCCAATTCTGTATGTCTGCTGGAGTTACAAGTTGCCTGGCTTTATCCTTAACTTCCTCTATGGATTCTGTGGCGATTACACCCAGAATTCTTTGTTCGGGAATGACTGGTACAGGTTTAGGGTTGATCAAGTGTTCTTCCACTCCCATCCGAGAAAGGGCATCAGCTTTACCGTTCTTTGTACCAGGTCGATAGGTAATTATGAAGTCAAACTCGGCAAAGAATAATGCCCAACCGAGTTGTCTAGAGGATTGGGCTTTTGCGGTTTTCAAATATTGCAGGTTTCGGTGATCCGTAATCACAGTAACGGTGTGTCGGGCCCCCAGCAGATAATGCCGCCAAGCCTTAAAGGCAGACTTGATAGCCAGAAGTTCCTTGTCAGTAATCGTGTAATTGATTTCAGGAGGCAAGAATTTGCGGGACCAAAATGCCACGGGATGCAACTGATTGGTTACCGGGTCCTTTTGTGATAGAACTGCCCCCATGGCAAGGCTTGAAGCATCAGTTTCCACGATGTAGGGGAGTTCGGGGCGAGGGTGTTTTAAGATTGGTGCAGAGATAAATTTAGTCTTCAAATCCTGGAAAGCTTGTTCCGCCTCGGTAGACCATTCAAAACGTTTGTTTTTCTTTAACAAGGCAGTGATGGGCTGGATTATTCGAGAGAATTCGGGGATAAACCTGCGGTAAAAGTTAGCGAAGCCTAACATGCTTTGCACACCTTTTACGGAGGATGGTGATGGCCATTTGAGAACTGCATCGACCTTCTTTGAATCCATACGTACTCCACCAGGTGATAATATGAATCCCAAGAATTCAACTTCAGTCACGTTGAAAACACATTTTTCCAACTTAGCGAAAAGTTTGTGTTGACGCAATCTTTCGAGGACCATTTTCACGTGTTTCCGATGTTCAGATTCCGATGAAGAATAAACGAGGATGTCGTCAATGTAAACAACAACACACACATCTATGAGCTCTCTGAGGACATCGTTCATAAAATATTGAAAGGCGGCCGGGGCATTGCAAAGTCCGAAGGGCATGACCTGATATTCAAATAGCCCATACTTGGTGCGGAAGGCAGTCTTCCATTCATCGCCCTCTTTTACTCGTACCAAGTGGTAAGCTCCTCTAAGATCCATCTTTGTATATATGCATGCTTTTCTGACTTGGTCCAGGAGTTCAGGGATCAAAGGTAACGGATATCTATTCTTAACGGTGATCTGGTTCAGGGAGCGATAATCGATACAAGTTCTAAGGTCTCCTTCCTTTTTTGGAACGAAGAACAAAGCTGAAGAAGCAGGGGACTTGGAAGGACGAATAAACCCATTCGCCAGGTATTGATCCAGGTATTGTTGAAGGTAAAGGTTCTCAGGCTCGGTGAGAGCATAAATTCTACTACAAGGAGGAGTAGATCCAGGTATCAGGTCTATCTGGCAGTCATAAGACCTATGAGGAGGTAGAGTGTTAGCCTGATCCTTCCGGAAAACATCTTGGTATTCAAGGTATTCGGGAGGTAACTGGGGAGTCTCTGAAGAAATTGCTGCCAGTGCAACACCAGGTGGAAGGTGACAAGTAGAGACACATTCTGGAAACTGGACCGTTCTTGCTCGCCAATCGATCAGAGGATTGTGTTTCTCTAACCAAGGTATTCCTAGAATAATCTGAAACTGAGGGGCCTTGATCACATCGAACACGATCTTCTCATGGTGTCCATCTTGACTTACTAGCGTCACCTCTTGAGTGGTGTGCGTTACTGGCCCGGAGGCTATCTCCGTACCATCCACTGTAGTAATGACGTCCTTTACAGCCTTGGGACAAAGAGTTAGATTCATCCTCAAAACCATTTCATGACCCACATAATTGCCGATGCACCGCTGTCGACGTAAGCTTCAATTGCATGTAATCGATCCGGATTATCAGGGCTAATGAGGACCATAGGTATCACGAAATGCGAGGTCACGGAACTGGTTTTCACGCTCGGCAAGAGGACCTCTATTCTTGTCGGGCGAGGTCGTTTCCCTGCTCAGAGTTTGTAACTTTGGTAACTGCAGCTCCTACTGCCTTCTTGGCAGGTTTCACCGGACAGTCTCGAAGAAAGTGCCCTGAGTTTCCGCAATATAGGCATAATTGCAACTGTTTTCTCCTTTTCCGCTCCTTTTGTGTTAGAGGACCTTTCAGACCCCCAATTTGCATGGGTTCCCCGGAGTCTACTCCTCTGGAAGGAGTTGGCGGTTTGGAAAATACTCGAGCATCAAACTTGGAACGGTCGGCCTTCCTGTTCTGCAGTCTATGATCTATTTGAACGACCAAGTCTATATAATCCAAACAGTCTTGTGGGGGATTCACTACTTGGGCTAAAACGTCTTTGAGCTCTCCACGTAGACCTCTGTAAAACAGCGTAATCCTTTTGTCCTCAGGCCATTGAGTTTCCACTATTAGTCTATTGAAAGATGCAATATAAGCCAAAAGGTCTTGATTACCCTGTCGCAACGAAAGAAGCTCATTGTCCAAGGCCTGCCCCTGTGAATGTCTTGCGAACAGTTTTTCCATACTAAGCTGAAAGGCTTGAAAATCATGGAGAACCGGATCATCTTGATTAACTAGAGGGATCGACCAGTCTGCCGCATTGCCACTAAGGTACGAAAGTACAAAAGCTACTTTAGCTTGATCAGTTGGAAAGGCTGCTGGCCGGCATAAGAAGTGCAACCGGCACTGATTGATAAATACTGCAAATCTCTTTGGGTCACCAGAAAATCGTTCGGGCGGAGCCAGAGGTACATTCCCAGGTAGGTTGATCTGCACTGGATTCATCGAGGGTGTTGAAGGAAGATTTGCCCCTGATGCGGGTAACGGGGTTTGTCCGGCTTGTGACTGTAGCAATTGTCTAGCAAGACCGTCTGTTCTCTCCTTGGAAATAATTAGTTCCCTTCTTAGAGCATTCGTTTCCTGACAAGCTGCATGCACTTCTGCCCTTAGTTCCCCAAGTACCCGGGCTAGGTGGTCAGTATCCGAGGTTTCCATAGCGCCTGGGCGAGAGTTTTGCGGTAGGCTTTGCGTTCTGTAACGCTCACCTGATTCTCGCAGAGGCGCCGGTCTTGACTGGGCGACTACCGTATCTTCAAAGGTGATGTGTAGCACCCGGTTGGCTCTTTGGGCTGGACCTCTGTGCACTGTATGCCTGACTTCAAGAGTAAGATGTCTGCAGACAGAAAATATGGGATTAATGAACTGGGGTTATTGGGGTGTCCCTATCTCTTCCCTTTTTTGCTCTCCTGTAGACCCCCAAAGGTTAACGTTCTCACCTTAGGTAAGTGAATGCCGAGCTCTCCATCTGCCTCGGGGCAGGGTGCTGTAACCAGTTTCTTCACTGGATCGGTAGCGCAGGCCTCTTGACTTCAGAGGACTGCTGTCCGTCATTTACTGCACGAACGGTAAGTTTCGAGTAATTCTATTGTCTTTAAAGTCTTTAGCAATGATGTCTCTTGTTTTGCAGGTTCCGGCGATGGCGGATGACGGGCTGAAGTGAGTTGAAGATGGAGTCCGTATGATGAATAGAAGCGCCTGGAAGCACGTAAGTAAGCGCTTGTTGCCTGCTTCACGATGCGCTCTAACTGTCTTTTATTTTGCAGGTACGAGTTCGGAGCGGCTGCAGGGTGCCGGAATACCCACTGGGGTTGATGTGGAAAGGAGTAATGGCACGTGAGTATTAAAGTTCCCCAATGTCTTTAAACGCACCTTGTTTTGTCTTTCAGATGCAGGATGCAGCACCGAAGGCCTCCGGAGCGTGCGAAGAGTCGGTAAGCTTTTGTCTTTCAGATGCCGGAATGCAGTGTGAAGACCTCCGGAGCGCACGAAGAGTAGGTAAGCCTTTGTCTTTCAGATGCCGGAATGCTAACCTGTTCTTTCTTGTCTTTATAGGTGTTGCTGAAGACTGGATTCAGGATGGTAAGCCTTTTTCCTTAGGCCCAGGATCCGATGCAGAAGACACGATGAGCGTTCTGCTGCAGAGGATGCAGAATAACGCAAAGCAAGATTCATCCACGGGGTGCGGTTTAAATAGCCTCCTCTAGTGCTTAGGTGTCTCCTTCCACAGCCACGCCTAGGTAAGAAAAGAGTTCCTGCTTTCCAGAAGAGTTCCAGTGTTCTGAATCTAGGGAGTGGCTCCTGCCCCACCCAACAGGAAAAGTAGTTCCAAACAGAAGAGGATCAGAGGCTCAGCTGGCAGGCAAGTAAGCAGCATGGTCTGATGCAGGTAAGTCCACCCAAGCATTATGAGCCCGGCGCTTCCAGCGCTGGGACTGGGCACATTTATGAGCCTGGTGCCACTGGCGCCAGGACTGGGTCCAAAAGGTCCCAATTGGGACTGGTTGGCCCTCGGAACCTGGGTTATGGATCTGCTTCCAAGGGAGTTGGGAAAACCCTGACCTTTTGGAAGCAGAGATCATGACATATAGTTTCCCTAAACAAAGTGTAGGTATATAGTTTCCCTAATCAATTCCTCCGTTCATTAGGTTTTTACTGTTTGCCACATAAAATGACATGATAGCTGATGTACATCGAGGTATAAAGATTTTGTGTAATTGAAATGTATTTGAGAGTGAGTGAGCTGCAATCATTTTTGTTCACAACGTTTCCCTACTTTATTTGAGCTTAGAATAAAGCAGTATTTTGCCATATTCCTTGAGTTTGTCTGTTTATTTGGGACTGAGATTGTTTATTGGTAATTCCATCTTGTACTTGGAATGCTCCAGGTGCAATTGCACATTTTGGTAGCAGAGGGTGGTTCTGGTTCAGTCTCCTATGCCCACATGCAGACTCTTGGATTTTTTACATCTTCCACTATTACCCAGAAGATCGCAGACTTTCCTGTGGAGAGCGGAGAAAAACACACATGTAAAAATAAAACGGTTGGCAGGTGCCCCTTTGAAGAAACTCCTGTCCGGTCCCTGCAGGTGCCCCACGGACTGAAGGCGAGCTGGTCGATTGTTGAAGAGTCGATACCGAGGGACTCAAGATGAGCAACGAATGTAAGTAGATCTTCGAAAGTGGCAAATAAAGGGGAGGAATTGTATTCTAATTGTATGTATATATAGTAACAGGATTTGTTTTAGAAGAAAGAGAACGATACCTCGATTCCAGTTTCCAAAGGGACAGAAGTGCATGTATTAACCTTCCAGGGGGGAACATTTTCGGGGTTCCTGAGGCAAGGCCGAGATGAAGAATGTGTGTCACACTCCAAAATGGGTCAAACCTGAGATGAGATACATTTACTAGGGAGAGTAAAGGAAGACGGTCGTAGAAAATCAAAGTGCACATTTGTTTGGGGTTATAAATATGTCAGTTTAAAAGTTTTTGATTTGTTTAAACTAAAAGACATAAAATGATAGCGATAAGAGGATGATGGTTGAGAATAAACAGTAAATAAAATAAGATTGTTAGAGTGCCAATAATAAAATAGCAGGACAGCAAGGAACGATAGCAAGGAGAACATTATTTTATAGGTTTAAACATTGGTTTAAAACAGATTTTGGTAATGGGCAGCGATTGATGGTGCTTGCCCGAATTGATTGTTGTGGTATAATTAATTAAAGTGATAACAGAATAAAAGGTCCGATAAGTATAGCAGAGTATAGCAGAATGGGCAGCGATTGATGGTGCTTGCCCGAATTGATTTTTGTGGTATAATTAATTAAAGTGATAGCAGAATAAAAGGTACGATAAGTATTGACAGTTAAAAATGACTTGTCATCAGGGGGGACACTCTGCTGCTACGCTTGTACAAAACATTGCTGAGACACACACCTGAGATTAGGAAGTTAGGAAGTACCATGCCGAATGGTTAAAAGGCACGGCTGACAAAATGTGTATGCCTCAAGAAGGGTCGCTATCAAGAACTGTACTGCAACACATGACAACATATCTAGATGCTGCATACACAGGGAGGAGGTTACATAAAAGGTTAGCCATTTTAGAACAATGAAAATTGTATCAGAGCGAGAAAGAAGACGTGCCCGAAAAGCAATGGTTGCTTAATCAGCATAAAGGGGAGGATGCAATACCCTCGGCTCCTCTTTCTCCTTCTGAAAACAAGAGTACAGACACTGAGAAACAAGGATTCTTCCCTTTAAAGGAGGTAAAAGCAGCAGAGGGGTATGTTAATCTGACATAAAAGCCACCCGCTTATAACAGTGAGGACAATATGGAAGAGAGCAAGATTAAAGAACGTACATATATGTCAGCATGCGATGAATATAACAAGCATGATGAAAGAAAGGACAGACGGATAGAAATAGAGAAAGAAGCCAAGAGACAAAAACAAGAGAAGGACAAAGCCAAGGAAGTGACAAGAGGAGAGTAGCAAAAGGATGAACAAAGAAGGTATGAGGAACAGAAAAACAAGAAAGACAAGAGGAGAAGAACCATGACAAAATAGAAACCCAGAGATTGAAAGAACGGAGGTTGTGAAGAAGGTGAGACAAAGAAGAGGAAAGGAAGATGAGAAGAAGGGAAGAAGAAATGAGAGGAAATAGGGGACAAAGGGATGACGAAATAAATCACATTGTTAATAGATGTGTAATACCAATCGAAGCAAGAGAACGATGGGAAGAAGAGAGAGGGTCACAACAGCCCCTAGGGAGCTGCAAGGGATAGCAAGAATAAAGACATGGGCTGATGAGCATGAGGCAGAAGGCATAGGGAAAAGGATTGGGGATTTATATAGGCAAATGAGGGTGACAGATGGTTACAAAACCAAAGGGAGCATTGAAGGATTTCCACTGAAAGAAACAGGAGGCAGATCGGATGACGTAATGATGGACGAGCATAGAATGCTGTCCTTAAGTAGACTAGATCTTGATGATGAGGAAAGGAATGACAGCCATACAAGCTGGTGAATAATGATGTCAGATGAAGTAAGGGAAGAAAATGAGAGAGCGCGAAGAGAAGGCGCATGTGGTTATTCGATAGATCCAAACATATAAAGAGGGGTAAAGTGGTCAGATTTAGAAGACCCAAAAGAAAAAACATCAGAACCGACACCATGTTCTGAATGACCACAAACACTGTTGCGCATTGCAGGGGATATATCCCCATCTTATGTAAGTAGATTAAGGTCCTTACCATGATGAAGACAAACAGGTGAAACTAGCCCCACCTGGAAGATGAGAAATCTAGGTGGGTATGATTGTGGACCAGGATTTATACAATTCACATTATTAGAGAAAGGGGGAGGATGACCACAATATATATATAAAGTTAATTTGATGTGTAAATTACCTAGTTTGACTGCAGGTGAGGGAAAATGGCTTTATGAGTTAGAAAGAATGACAGTGGGAATGACGTTAGCAGTGCATGGCATAAAAGTCCTGCTAGCAGCTATGCTATGGGAGAGAGCTGATGACATTTGGAGAAGAGCAGGATATGCGAGTGTAACAGCGCAAAACAAGACACACAATGGAGTGCCATTTAACAATTGCAGAGCAGACTTATGGAGGACGCTTAGAGTACAATATCTTGACACATCAGACATGGATGCAAATATGATGAGGAAAATGGGTGAGGATGAGGATCCTGTTGCTTTTATTCAAGTGACTAAAGATTGATGGCGTCTTGAGACAAGGGGACCGTGGGATGAAACAGTAGCATTATTTTATCCTATTGTATGTCAGGGACTGCCCGAGCCAGTGCAAAAGCAGATGAAGAAACAGGTAGGGATGGAAGACAAGCAATGGTTAGAAATACAGCGAACTATCGTACATTATTGTTGATTATTACAAGAGATGAATAAGAAGAAAGCTGAGAGTAGAAAGCAGGAGGAATTGAAGTTGGTTCAGAAAAAAATGTCAAAATTTGCTATAGAATGAGCAGTATTGACGAGTGGTGAAGGTGTGGCAACACAAGAGTTACAGCCAGCTCAGCCAAGCAATGTGGGGTATCCAATAGATGAAGTTGGCTGATAGATCAAGTTAGGTACAATTTTTGGCCAAGAGGTAGAGGGAATGGACCAAGAGGAAGAGGCGGATTTCAAAACCCTCAAGGGGGATGAGGGCTTAATGGAGAAAAGCCACCACAATGCTGGAATTATGGGAGGACAGGACATATGGCCCGAAACATGCAGAAGTAGAGTGGGAATGTAGCAGTACTGGAAAGCTCCAAGAGGGGGGATGGGCTATTCTCCACAATATAATACAGAACCACAGGAATATTATGCCCAAGATCAAACACAGAATCAGACATGTGCGCAGCAAATACAGCAAGCGCAGCAAGTTCCATTGCAAGCACAGTTGCCACAAGGGCAACCACAGCAAGTGCCTATGCAAACACAAGTACAGACCCAGCAAGTACAGACACAATAAGCAATGGTGCCACAATGGAATGGGAATACAGGAGCCCCACAATTATCCACACCAAGGATAAGGAGTGTGACTGTGGTAGGAGGAAATCCTTTCATGGCTATAGGGATGAATTTATATCCACAATAAGACAGACCACAGAGTGACCTGATGTGTTCAGTACTTTCAGTGACACCAGACCCCCCCACAGTAACCGATGGTCAGGGCAACAATAGGAGGCAAGCCATTCTCGTTTCTTGTAGACACTGGAGCGACTCGTTCCTGTGTTCAAGAGGGAAAGTACCTAATGTCTGGCATTGTCATGAATGTTCATGGATTCTCTCAGGCTATGAGTTTAGTTTCTTTTACTGATGACTTACCAATTTCTACCAATTTCTATAGGTGAAAATGACGTGTCTGTGCCACTATTTTATTCTCAGCAGACACCAGTTAACATATTGGGATGTGACTTGATGACAAAACGTAACATGACAATATCTTTCACTGACAAAGGGATAGTGTATTCCACTTCAGGGATACATTACATGAATGCAAGCAGGTTTATACTAGCATTTACAGGCCAATTATGAGGTGACCCAGAAGTATTTTTGTATGGAGTAAAGATTTTGTTGACATGGTTTCCTGGATTGATATCACCACCTGACTCCTTATGAGTTGGTGACTGGGCACCTCATGAGAGTGCCCCTTGCTCCTCACACTCGAGTAGAAACTGATGCCCATAGTGTAGCAAAAACACTAGATGATGAGATGCATGACTATTTGACAGCTATGACCACTAGTGTTTCTTTTGTTTCTCAACAGATCAAAAATCAGAGGGAAGGGTCATAGAAGATTGAAGAAGACAGCCAAATAATTGATCCCAACAGACTTGCTAAAACAACCAAGTTTGTATCCAGGGGACCAAGTGCTTTTGAGAAACTTTTTTCGCACTTGGAATACGCCACTTTTTGAAGGACCGTACTTAGTAGAGGGGGTCACTCCCACTGCACTGCAGATTGAAGGAAGAAGAGCTTGGTTACACTTGAATGATGTAAAGCTATATAAAGGAGAGACCCTTACCCCTCCTTCACCCGTTGACAGTGAATCAAGAGAAGAAGGTCTACAGATGATGACGAGATCGGCTACCAAGGGCCGAAACAAAGATTAATTGAAATAAAGACAATTTGAACTTTCAAAAATTCCCAAGTACAAAGTGGAAGATGAATAAACATTGCAGCAGTTCCAGAATGATTTTAGATAGGTTAAAGAGACATGATTTAAGCCAAAAAGAAGAAAAGAAGATAAAATAACGTTGCACACATTCTTGTATGCTATTTTTACTTATATTCTTCGATCATATCCAGCTTTAGTGAGACAACACGTTGATATTGTCACCTTCTTTGGAAATGCTTCAGTTTTATTATTTTCAGGATCTTCATTGCGATTATTTTACTATTTCTATTATAAAAATTGTGGTTTATAAAAGCGACAAAAATTACATGTTGAATCAATTAAAGAAAATGGGAATTTTCCAATTCGTAAGAGACATACTGGCGGCAAGAAGATCGATACATTTATTTTGAATACTTCTTGTAGCCTCGATGTGTACAATGATTTGTCTTTTCTTCCTTATCATCATGGCATTTCATCAAATAATGATCAGTAATACAGATGGCGTGTTTAGCAATGAGACAGCTATTTTTATCCCTAACAAAAGCACAAGTGATATTTTCCCTGAAATTTCCAAACACATTATCCAATTTAAGAGAGATGCTGAAGAAGATCATGAGGATATAAATACAAACCTTGATAATTGAGCCCATTTAAAGAATAATATGTGGTATCAGCACACGCAGGAGGTCTGGAGGAGAATGTCAGATGAGAGGTGCTATGTGTTTTCTCTCTTCCCTTATGCCATGAGCAACGCCAGAACATTTATCGCAAGAGAAATACCTGTACATTAGGCAAAGTGTCTCAGGCATCTAGCAGCATGCACAACAAGAGGACAATTTGAATGAAGATGTGCAACCCTACGATGGAGGTCGAGGAAGAAATTTCCATGTAAAGCTGAATATATAAAAATACAGAAAGTGGAAAAAGACCAACACTGGAAAAGCAACATTTATTTCTTTCTTTCACCGAAGTTGACATTAGTGTGGCTATTCAGAGCCTGAAGTCAATTCCTCCCACGGATCCCATTCCTCTTGGTACTCTCAAAGAGGTTATTCCTCTCATCACGACCACAGTGTCATCAGCGGTCAACTCCTCCCTCTCTAATGGTTATGTCCTTTTGTCACTTAAGCACGTTCTTGTGATTGCCCTCTTAAAAAAACCTAATCTGGATCCTCCTCTTCCTTCTAATTTCCAGCCTATTGCTCTTATTGCTTTTCCTATGAAATTGGTTGAATCCCGGATCACTCCCCTTCTTCATTTATTTTTTGAGGGTTCACATTGTTTGGATCCTTTCCAGTCAAGGTTTAGACCAGACCAGGTTACGGAGTCTGTCACTGACAATCTGGCGTAGAAAGTAGATCAGGGCGGTATTGGTGCAATGATCTTCCTTGATCTCTCTGCGGCATTGGACACTATTGACTTTTCGATCTTGGTCCAGAGACTAGCTTCTGTGGGGATCACTGGCCAAGTCCTTGACTGGTTCTCTGGCAATTCGCAGTCACTCTTTCTTTCTCCTTTTACTTCCTCTCCTCTTCCTCTGACCGGTGGGGTTCCTCAGGGTTCTGATCTCTCTTCACTCCTCTTTAATGTTTACATCCAGCCTCTAATTTCTTTGATTCACTCTTTTGGTTTTCGGTGTCATTCTTACGCTGAAGACACTCAGATCCTCATGCGACTGGATCTGGCTCTTCCATCCACAGCCAGGCGCTGTTGTCATTGTCTTTCTGCGATCTCTGTTTGGATAGGCCAAAATTGGCAAAGACTCAATGGTGATAAGAATAAGGACTTGATCGCCGGGGTCCCCCTGAGGCCTAGCCTTGGTCCTCTGCCTTCTGGCCATTGGAGCTCGGCCCCCTACTTCAGCCTTCAGCAGATGTCAAAAACTTGGGGGTTAAGTTTCTAGCTTCCCTCTCTATGCTGGCTCAAGTGAGTACAGTTTGTCATGGGGTTCACTTTAAACTCTGCACGTTTCATAAAGTTCTTTCTTTTCTCCCCCCTTGGCTTCATCCTATGGTGGTCTTTTCACTAGTAGCAGGGTCACTCGCTATGGGGGGCTCCTGTTATGCCTCAGGTTCTGCTATTCTGCAAACCCTTCATTGGCACCCAGTGGCTAGTCTGTTCAAATGTATGGTACTCTGTATTGTGCACGGCATCTTCTATAAAACTGGCCCGGAATACCTGCATAAGAAATTCTGCCACTAAGTTCCATTTGCTTCCTTCAGTCAGCTAACACGGCATGCATTGCTGTGATGCACGTTAAGCGCATTCACATGGGGCGCCGCTCCTTTTTGGTGGCAGTGGCCCTGCTGTGGAATTCTCGTCCCCTGCCTCTCCACCTTACTGAGAATCATTTATCCTTTAGGCATGCTATCAAAACCTAGCTTTTTGCAGTTTAACCTTGGAGGCTGTGCGCATCACCCATTTGCTTTGTCCTGCCCTAGCGCTAAAATGCCCTTTGGGGTGAAGGTTTAAGCTCTACAAGATTTTGAACAACAACGATAGGTTGTGCAGGTGCATGGGAAACGCCAGGATTTCCAGGATGCTGGGAGAGACCTCAGCTATTAGTATATGGACGAGTCGCAACAAGCACAGGATGGGAAGACAGAATGCTAGCATGCAGCACCCATTTATTGATGACAGCACCAGTTCAGATATTGCAAATAGTGAATGATGAATGCCTGAAAGAATGGACCAAGTATTCGAAATTATTAACATATGTCAAAAATGAAGCAGGACCTGTATCCATACTGCCAATGAAGAATGCCACATTGTGTTTCAGGAACAAGGGTGTGACTACAGCTGGAGGAAATACAGGATGCAAGCAAATAATTGATGTGTCAGGAATGAATAGAGGAACTGTTGTACAAATGGACCAGTATTGGGCCTGTGGATCCAGAGCTTTTATGCTGCTGCCTACAAATTGGGGAGGAATATGCTCTATAGTGATTATACATGTTCCTGCATTGGTGTTTCCCCAAAGTGATCTCTATATCAATGACCTTCTGAAAAATGGATGCACACCAAAGAAAGAAGAGGTTGTGTTAGTTCCAACTATGAGTTACTTCGAATAAATGAAGACACACCAGTCACAAAACAAATATATAACAACAGTTAATTATTGCTTGAACTGACCCAGATTCATCCATGTCTGTGTACAGCCATAGAGAAGATGACCAAAGGTATGGGGAAGCACACATGTCTTATACATTTTCAGATCCCTTCAAATTTGTTCCAGTTCATCGTGTGCTTACAGTTCATGACCTGTCAAATGTGGCCATTTTGCTATGGCAACACATCCTGCAGCGCTCTTCGTCATCCCTCAGATAATTTACTGTCTGGGAACAGAGCAGAGTGGGGTGTAGAAGGATATCTTGTTCCTAACACAAGGTAACATTCCTCACGCTCCATTATCTATGTTGCTTCTGAACTAAAATGTCAGTCTGCATTTGGACTCGGTAGCTCAGGCTTTCAGAAATACATATGCATGAATTGTGCTCATTTTAATCATGTAGTCGCACAATTAGCCTCGGAGAGTCAGGAGGACAGGAAGGCACATAAATTAGTGATTATCTACATTTGTGCCAGCTCTTCAGGGCCCTAAGTTAAAGACAAACAATGTGCTCAGCATTTCTTGCATTTCTGTGCAGGGACATGCTTAAGGGCTTTCTGAGCAGTGAATCTGTGAACCTTTACTGCATGTGGAATGAAAATCCAGAAAAGTTAGCAAAATGGCCAAAAAGAAGTTCCGATGGCACGGTTCAATGTGCGTGCTTAGGCCAAGACAACATAATACAGAACGGATTTACTTTTACAAACCCTCCTTTTGGCCTAAGCCAACACATTGAAGTCATACATCATCATCTGAATCATCACAGTCATATATACTGATGGCATAAACTGTTTGATCGTGACATCCTGCTTGATCAAGGCATTAGTCATTTTGACAGGAGGATGAGGACAAGATTTCAATACCATCAGAGATTTAGAACAGCAATTACCTAATACAGAACCTAGAACAGGCAATCATTGTATACAGCAACAGCAGAACAGGATGACCCCGATGATAATAGCCAGTGCTGGGAATATTCTCCTACCCCAAGTTCTTAAGTATGTTCCAAACCCATGTTCTAATGTCCCAGTTCCCATCAGGAACGTGAACTACAGAGCTAAGTGTATGTAACCTTTTGATAGCTTGAAACACAGTAGGGTAGGAGTCAGGTGCGTACACGCAACATGCTGACCCGACTATTTTGCATACACCACCACACTCAGCTAACATAATGTCTAAAACCATTCTATTCTGAAGAGCTACTAACCTAATGGGTTCTTGTTCCAACGTCACGTTAAACAGTATGTCAGTTGTTGCATTAATAGTGTTCTCTAATACTCTAGCCAATCTTCTAATATCAAAATAGTTTATGCTTTGACCCCAAAAAGGAACCATGGATTTTGCTATATCCCCTAATACCTGAAGTGGGGTGTCATCATCGATTCCCCTCCTAGGACGCTGTTTCAGTATTTCTGCGGTGGACGTGACATATACACCTGGCAATAGTATCCCCAGATAACAAGTTCCTTTCCAATCTTTGGGTAAACCTGGATAAGCTTCCTTGCCACAGACAAAGTAAATGGATTCCCCAATGTATAGAGGCCTATTCTCGTTTACCAAAACCGCAGTGTTCACACATTTGTCATACGTGCCCATATACCGGGAACCTTCTTTAAGTAAACAGAATGGTACCGTGTCAGGATCATGATTAATAGTGTAGGATGGTGGAATTGCTTCCCTATTTCCTACTGGTGACATCATAAATGAGATCATAAATTGATAGGGTCTAGAATTCTTATCGGTATTTCTGGTGGAGCAATATTGGTTGTACTTTTATTCCCAGAGACAGAACATCCTAGAGGTAACAGAACTAATCTGTCAAATTCATTAATGTTTGTCCCATCGAAGTTACCAGTGGCACTACTGTTCCATTTCTCCAGAAATAGGGTTCTAAACGATGCATAGCAAGAAGTTGATAGTGGAAGTGGATATATATACCATCCTAAACCTTTCTCACCGTGTTGTGGTAGGTGAGAACATACCCAGCAGTTGGTTTTGTTCAGAATTGCATGAGTGGCATTCATGATCTGTATGAGTGTGTTATTATGATATCCGTCTCTGTGTTTGAGATCAAGTGGACGAAGAGTATGCAAGTATATATAGAAAGGAGACAAAGTGGCTGTACTGACGGTAAGCAGTATTATACTAAGTGGATGTGAACTCTCCAAATACCATAACACAGGTATTAATGTGATTACGACACATGCTACAACTGCTATGATTATAAACTTGTTCCTAGTGAACCATAAACCTTCAGATATGGGCTCTCCAGTAGTAATGCTTTCCATGTCCGCGTTTCTATGTGCCCCAAATATAGGCATAGTTTTCAGTGTCTGTTAAGAAGCCTCACTGAAACAGGCTCTATAAATTCATCCGTGGGTGGCACTTGACCACGTGGCCGATCTTGCTTGTAGTCTTCTTACTCTACCCAGCTCTGCAACTCCTTGAAGCGTCTTTAGGGGGATTGGAGGGAAGGTTGTTGGTTTCTTGTGGGTGCAATAATCATACTACACTTTCCTAGTCTACAGAATGTAATTCCCTAGCTATTTCCGTGGTCGAAGATTGTACCTTGTTGCTCCAGGCACAGAGTGGTCCATGAACAAAGGATCAATATATGAAGAAAGTGATGAATTCTCAAGTTGTTTGGGCTCAAAATATTGCTCAGGATCAGCCATTTGCAGGATATTCTGGTGGCGGATAAATGCTCATGCCTAGGAATGTTTAGTGCTGTGCATAGCGCATTATTTTGAAGAACCTGAAGTTTGTTGATTATGGATTGGTTGGCACCTAGGTAGAGGCTGTTGCAATAGTCACGTTTAGATTGTATGAGAGCCCTAGCCAGCGTGAGGCAGCTGTTAGTGGATAAAAATGGTCTGCAGGCTCTAATTAATTTCCCTGTGTAGGCGGTAGCTGAGGCGGTCATGTTAACTTGTTTGGTGAGGTTGGAGTTGGCGTTGAGAAAAAAGCAGAGGGTTTTCACATTTTTGGTGACAGGGATGGTGTTACCGTCAATGATGATGTTGGAGTAGTCAGGGCTCAGTTTTTGTAAGTTGTTAGGTGATCCGACAAGGAGAAGTTCTGTCTTCCCATCATTCAGGCATAGGCCATGTGTGCCATGCCTGAATGATGGAGAAGATTTCGTTGATCCTGGTGACATCAGCATTGTAGTTGCCCGAGATGGTGAGGAGTATCTGGGTGTCATCCGCGTAGTTGGTGTAGGTGACACACAGATGGTCCAATATGTCAAAGAGAGGCTTTGTAAAGGTATTGTGTAGGGTGGGGGAAACACAAGAACCTTGTGGGACACCACAGGTGATGGGGATAGGGTCTGCTGCTGCCGTGGAAGAAAAAACCCTCCTGGTTCTGTTGGCCAAGAAGGATTGTATCCATGTGACAGCCGAGGAGGAGAAATGGGCAGCGGAAGAGAGGTGGTTACAGAGTATTTTGTGGTCGACCAGGTCGAAGGCTGCTGAGAGGTCTAGAAGGAGTAGGATGGCAGCCTTGCCTTTGTCTTTAATGTCATCAATCTGACTTTTAAGGTCAACAAGGGCGGTTTCTGTACCATGCTTAGGTCGAAAGCCAGATTGACGCAGTCCTAATAGGTGGTTAGTCTCCAAATAATCCTGAATTTGCAGGTAGGCAACTCTATCAAGGATTTCTAGGAGGAAAAGGCCTGTAATTAGTGGGAATGGCTGGGTCAAGCAATTGTTTTTTTAGAAGAGGGAGAACCCATGATTGTTTCAAATTGTTGGGTACTGAGTTGGTGGCGAATGATAAGTTTATTAGCTTGGTGATGAAAGGGGATAAGTCTCTTGCTGCATCCTTAATGATCTGAGCGGGGCAGCTGTCCCCTTTGCAATTTGATGGTCTGAGGGATGTTATAATTTTTTTGATTTATGGAGTGGTTACCTTTTTGAATGTGAAGCCTGAGGTGGTGTTAGTGGTCATAGGTATGTTAGGGGTGGAGGGACTACTGTTGGAAAGTTGTAGACTTTTGGCCTCGATTTTCATTTGTAGGCCAGTGATTTTGTTAGCAAGGGCTTCTTGGATACTCGTGCACCAAGGTATGTCTTTCACCGACGTGTCCGTCGATGGGTTAGGGTTTTCTAACTCCTTTAGGATGGTGAAGAGTTCTTTAGCACTGGATCTTGAATTGTCTATTCTGGCATTATAGGCTTCCTTCTTAGTGCGGATTATCTCCTTTTTATAAAGGTGGAGGAGATATTTGTGAGATTCATTTTATTTTCAGGTGAAGGAGTCATTTTCCATAAAGTTCCCATCTTGGCTTTCTTTTTTCTAAGTATTTTGAGTTCGGGTGTATACCAAGAGTTCAGATGAGCTCTGGGTTTGCCTTTGCGTAGCTTAAGTGGGGCAACAGTGTCAATGGCTTTGGCCATGGCTTCATTGTAAGTATTTACTAGTAGATTGAGGTGGCAGGGAGCATATTTAGGATAGGGAGAACCAGTGGCATAAGGGTTTCCATAGTGATGCTGCACTTGTTTCTGGTCAGGCAGGCTGGTGCAAGGGGGCATTGTTTGGGGTTCTGGTTGTTAATGCTAATGTCAAATGATAAGAGGAGATGGTCAGTCCATACGAGGGGTTGGGGGCTTTGCAGGTGATATTGCAGTTGTGGGCAACGAGCCAATCAATGGTTCTGCCTTTCTGGTGGGTGGGTAGAATGTTGAGTTGAGTGTAGTCATGTTCAGAGAGGGTGTTAGCAAGGGAGGACGCAGAAGTGTCGTTAGGGTCGTTGTACCCCAAGTTAAAGTTGCCTAGAATGATATTCTGTGAGAGGGGCTTGGAATTTTCAGCTATAAGAGAGGTAATGTCTTCCTCAAAGGTACCTGTGGGACCTGGGGGGTCTGTATATTAGTTCCAGAGTAATGGTATTCTTAGGGTTAGTTTGTAATTTAATGGTGAGGTGCTCGCATGATTTCAATGGAAGGGATGAAACAGATCTAATGTCAAGTGAGGATTTAAATATAATAGCTACTCCTCCTTCTCAAGCATTAGGTCTGTCGGCCCTGAGGATGGAGTAATTGTCGGGAACCGCAAGGGGTAGATAGGGACCTGCTGCATCATGTAGCCATGTTTCTGTAATGGCAAGGAAGTCGAGATCTGTAGAGCGGATGATGTCAGCAGTTTCCGTGGGGTGAGCAACAAGGGATCTGACATTAAGTAGAGCACCTTTTAACAAAGCGGTGTTAGCAGCGTTGGTGGTGTTCTTATTAGTGGCCTTAGTCGTGGAAGTTGTAGGCAGTTTGCTAGATGAAATGTGGAGTCTGGAGCCTAGTCTATAGTTGCTGGTAGTAAGGCTGGGGATGGCTTTGGGCCGGTATTCTGGTAATTTAGGGTTCTGGTTGGTAACGGTGTAGTCATCTTTAGGAGGGTTAGGTAGAGGGTGGTCTGTGGTGACGCTAATTTTAATGGTGTGGTTTGAGTAGGCACTGCGGGGGAATGGTGGCATGGTGGGCAGGAAGGGTGTGGGACAAGGGATGGGGTGGTGTCTTGGGCAGCCAAGTTTGGCTAGACCATTGGTAAGCAAGATGTAGCTATTTCTGCTGCATGACGTATTGATGGGCATGACACAGAAAGGGAGCATGATGAGGATGAGCCAGGCGGGCATAACAGAGAAAGCGATGTGGGTTGGGCTATGGAGCTGTGGGGTGCTAAGTTCTGTGGTCAGGGCGCATGCAGGTAAGCACATTGGGCAATTGCAGGAGATTAGGTTCAGTTATGCTGGTGGTCTAACAAGTATGCTACTACTGTTGTATAGGTGGCGCGCACGGATAGGCGGATTCGGTTAGCTAAAGCAGAGCGAAAACAGACTGGATTTGACTATGCATGTATAATGCAGCAATGGGCTAGTTCAAATATACTGATGGAATGCAAAGGTAAGCAGATTCAGTTTTGCTAGTGCAGTGCAGAGATAGGCAGATTCAATTTGCTAGTACAATGCAGAGACAGGCTAAAATCGAATACACAAGTATAATGCAGCAATGGGCTAGTTCAAATATACTGGTGGAATGCAAAGATAAGCAGATTCAATTTGCTAGTACAGTGCAGAGACAGGCTAAGTTCGACTATGCAAGTATAATGCAGCAATAGGCTAGGTCGTTAATTTCGTGATGAGATGCACAAATGGGCATATTGATTTATTCTAATACAGTGAGGTAGTAGGCTAATTCGACTTTGCTAGTGGAATGCGAGAGTGGGTTACTTAAATTTGGCTGGTGCAGTGCAGAAGTGGGCACATTCAATTTAGCTGCCGGAATACAAGAAGCATTAGGTGTACATGTAGATCATGCAGTAGATACCATTTAACACATATGGTGTGCGTAGGCACAATAGGGCAGATGCATGCACAGTAGGTCGAGAATCGGGAGCTCAAAGAGCATTAGGTGTACATGTAGATCATGCAGTAGGTGCCATTCGAAACATATGGTGTGCGTAGGCACAATAGGGCAGATGCATGCACAGTAAGATGAAAGTCGGGAGCAAAAGCAGCAGTGTGCTCGGAGTCTAGTAATCACTGGAAGTGAATAGGAGAGGGGGCTGTGAACGAGCATTTGGCAATGGGTAGGGATGATTTGGGAAAGGGGTAACGGTGCGCATAGCTCGAAGCTGGAGATATGGTCAGTACAGTCAGGCGGCAAAGATCAGCAGTTCTTGTGATAACGGTTGCACATACGTGCAATGGAGCAAAGGTAGTCAGCTTTGGCAGTGCAACGGCTAGGTAGGGGAGGAAATGTTACCTTGTATAAGGAGAGCCAGAGGATCTGGCAAATGGCAGTCATGGCAGCAAACAGGCTCGAAACAGGAGATGGCCTTGCCTCCCGTGGGCCTTGGAGGGAGTGGGCTGGCTTTGCCTGCCAGCAGCAAATGGGGAGGTAGATAGGCCAGTTGGCCAATCGGCTGGCCGCTGGTGGGCTGGTTAGGCAGAGGGGGCTGCAGGCATCAGGTGGGCAGCCATCTTCAAGTGACTAGGTACCTTGTGTACCTTAATGGCGGCAGGGGGCTCACTTTAGCCTTTAAAGGGAATATAAAGCATATATTGCCTTTTTGGATTACGGATTCAGTGAGAGCTCTCCTGCAGTAAAACAGGGGCTGTGCTGGTGATTTTTCAAATCGTTGCGCAGGGGACATCAGCTCTTACCATATTTCATGGTGAATAAAGCTGGATGGATGGTTTCCTCCGTGGGTCCGCAGCTCCTGCAGGGACATAACCTGGAGCTCCTGCTCCTCAGGTGGGTGGTGGGGACTGCTGCCTGGCTTGAAATAGCCAGGCTCGAAAATGTGCTCAGTGCCCACACCTTTTCTAGTTTGTTCTTAAGGATACCGTTATCACCAGCACTCTGAGTGTTATCCTTCAAAGGGAAAGCCTCAATCCATTTACTGAATTCACATATCACTACTAACACATATTTTTAGTGCTGGCATCGCTCCTTCTCAATGAAGTCAAAGTGAATCACTTCAAATGGCATGGAGGGAGGTCCGAAACTACCCTTAGGTGCTGGTGTTCCCTTACCAATGTTGTATCATAAACAAATCATACAGTTCTGAACTAGTCATTCGGCGACTTTGGGAATGTTGTCATTATTCCATACTGGGTCTAGATGTTTATAAATACTCTTCGCACCGATGTGGGCTGGCCCATATGCCATAGTAACTACAGCTGTTACATATGCGTTGGGCAGCATCTACCTCTGTTTCTCATGGTCAACCCAACAATCCTCATTAACCAACCCTGCAGGTCCAGAATCCCAAAGTGCAATCTCCTCTTTTGTGGCTTCAACCTGAATTTTCTTCACACTGTTAATGCCCTCCTCCATCATCCCAGTTTCAGCAACCCATCTAGAAGTATCCAACACATACATTTTAAATTGTGGGTTAGTGGCAGTTTGTTTTGCTATTCTGTCTGCAAAAGCATTACCTTTCCCAATGTCGGCAGTCACCCTATGGTGTGCTGCGCATTTCATTATTGCTAATCGTTTAGGAAGAGCCAGTGTTGATAACAATTGCACAATCAAGGGACCATGTTGAATTTTCATACCATGTGACATTAAAAATCCCCTTTCAGCCCATAGTATTCCAAGGTTGTGAGCTACTCCAAAGGTGTACTGACTAGTATAAACATTTATACTAAGCACTTGGGAGATTTCACAATTTCTAGTCAAGGCAACTATCTCTGCAGCCTGGGCAGAGTTGTGAGGAATTTTCCTGCTTTAGTTAATGGTGTCTAAGGTGGTGATTGCATAGGCAGCAGTAGAAGTGCCATCAGGCAGTTTAAAACAAGAACCATTGCAAAATAGCTCTCCATCAGGGGATATCAAAGGCATATCACTCAAATCTATTCTGCCTTTAGCGTCCTGCTCGGTGACATATAGGCAATCATGAGATGTATCATTCGTTCCATCCTCATTCAGAGGCGGCATAAATTCAGCCCCGTATTCAGAGAACAGCATCTCTTAATTTTTATGTGAGGTGCAAATAGAATCAACTCATACCTTGTGAGTTGGGCAGATGTGAGATGCTGAGTTTGTGTTCTTTTTAACAGAACATCTACTGAGTAAGGCACCATCACGGTTAAGGAGTGACCCAAAACATACCTTCACTTTGTTTCACTGAGGCGGCCGCAGGAGCTGGAGCCCTTAGACATTTCGGCAAAGTGCATGCAACAGGGTCTAACGTGGAGAAAAAATAGCCACATGCTCTGTTTCTTCCTCCATGTTCCTGTGTCAAAACAGCCAAAGCACATCTGTTTCTTTCATGGACAAATCAGAGGAACTCCTTATTATAATTTGGTGTGCCCAATACTGGCACGGAACATAATGCCATTTTGAGCAGATCAAAAGCGTCCTGACAATCTGTATCCCAAGGCAGCGTTAAAGATACATCCTTCCTTCTCAATGTCAACATTGGCTTAATCAAAAGTGAAACATTCAGAATCCATTGTCTGCAATATGAAGCCATTTCGATAAAAGCCCTGACCTCTTTCTTCGTATTTGGTAAAGTCATGCGAGAGCTGCTTTGTATCCTTTCAGGCGCAAAGCACCTACCTTCCTTCGACAGGTGATAGCCTAAGTAGGCAGCCTCCTGTTGAAAATATTGGAACTTTTTCAAAGAAGCCTTCTGACCATGGTGAGCTAGTTGCTTCAATAATAAAACAGTGCCCTCCTTGCAAGCGCTCTCTGAATCTGCAGCAATGAGTAGGTCATCAATGTACTGTATCAGTGTGCAAATGGAAGGCAAATCAAGCATATCAACTTGTTCCTTGAGGGCCCTGCTGTAAATGCTAGGGTTCTCATTGTACCCATGGGGCATTCGTGTGAAAGTGAAAGAACGACCACCAAGGGAAAATGCAAACAAATATCTACTTTCCGAATTAATGGGTATGCTAAAAATACATTCTTCAAGTCAATGACAGAAAAATGCATAGCCGTAGCAGGCATCATAGTCAAAATGGTGGTGATGTCAAGGACAATGGGAAACTGTGGTGCTACTACCTTGTTAATCACGTGAAGATCAATAACAAAACGATAGGGTAATGCATTGTCACCTTTTTTATAAACAAGCAAGACAGGTCTATTGCATGTGCAACCAGAAATCTCTTCAGTAACACATTGATGCATTCAATCAGAAACAATACTTCTAAGTGCTTGTTCACTCTCAACAGATACTTTATACTGTGGAATGCGGGCAATGTAATACCTGATTTTAAAACTATGTGTACTGGCTCGACATCTAATATTCCAACATCGTTGTCGTTTACTGCCCATAAATGCATAGGCACCTGGTGCAATTCACTCTGCAAAGGCAAAGCCATAAATTGTGAGGTGGAATTCAGCTGGGAAGAAATAGATAAGTACACGCCATCTGCCGAGCAGTAAATTACTGTGTACAATTTCTTCAACATATTTAATCCCAGCAGATTTTCACCACAATTTGTAGTCAATAGAAATGGACATGAGTCAGTGAATGGTCCCAAAGCTATCGGCATCGGTCGAGAAACAGGGCTCACTACTGGAGTACCAGAAAACCCTACTGATACATTGTTTTGCCCTGACAGGGGAATATCTGGAACCCTTGCATGATCAATCGGCATTTTTGAGCTCTTGTGTCCACCAAAAAAGTGTGCACTCTATCCCTGACTCTCATTTCTATATAGGGTCCTTTCTGATCTCTGGCGATAGGAGTAGGTTCCAGACCCTGCTTCGGGCTGTCCTAACAAAATAGAACATCATCGGATGTAAAGTCTTCAGTGTAATAAGTATGTGTAGCATTGTCAAAACCGTTCGCATTCCCAGTGTTCTGTTGCTGCCCCCCCGATTACCCATATTGTTATCATGTTGTTGGTTCTGAGCAAACTGATTCCTATTTGGTTCTTTCACACCTTTGCATGCTCTCTGTCTTCTACTGAGCGTACCATTCGCTCTCTGCAGGAGGATCGGACACTGTGCCCTCCACTGGCCCTCTTGCTTACAATAGGCATATTGGTTCATATTATCAGGTTCCATTTGTGCAATAAATTGTCCTCTCAGTTGCATATTCCCACCCTGTGGTCCCCGTGCAATTTGCTGCAATAGCACTGTAGTCCACCTTTTTCTTCTCGATCTTCTCTTTTTCATTGTTAACTCTGTTCTCATAATACTGAGCCATATGGAGAACTTCAGATTGTGGCTTAGCCTGCCATGCACTTTCAGAGGCGGTAATTTGCAACTTAATGTCAGGAAATAACCCTCGTACAAATTTGTCAACAAAAAATCTCTTCCTCGTTCCGTACTCAAATCCTGACCACTGAAATCTGAAAATACTTGCTCAAACCTGTTCAAATATTCAGTTGCTCCCTCTGTCTTCCCTTGCATGCACAATGTTAATTTATCCAAATGATACACTTTTCAGGCACTAGAGTCTTAAGTTTAATCAGAATGTGGCTGGTAACATTAATATGTTCTGAGGATGCTTTTCCCCAGCTTTTCTAGACCTATCAGCTAGTTTCCAATGCAGCCCAAGTATCACACATAGCAGTTTGATCGTCTACTGTCCTAATCTGCTTCCATAAATCTTCTGGCAAAATCACAGGGAATAATAAGTCGATGTCACCTAAAGTGAAATCTGACAAATTCAAAATATATTCTATTTCTTTTTAAAACCCTGTAGGATTCTTCCTGATATCAGAGATAGACTGTTTAAGAGTGTTAACTTTGCCGCTGCAAGAATGGGACATGAACAAATTGTGAAATATAGTGCACAGGAATAGTTGTGGCAAGTGCTCCATCAACACCAGGTATCTCCACCTTCGGTACAAGAGTAAGAGGAACCCCTCTCATGGGTAGCTATGTAGTGGGAAACTCTGATCGTTTATTAAGTAGTAAAGCCAAATCGAGGGACAATGAGGTTGGCGCAGTGTCAGCAGAAAATGTGGCCTTATAAATCACCATAATATCGGCGGGACAACACAACTTCTTTGTTTAAGCTTTCATCCTGTAAATATTCAACCATAACTTGTAATACCTTCCTTTGCATGGGAGGAGAATATTGGCTAAACATGTCATGAATATCAATAGGTGTAATGGAGGCATCTGAGATCCATCTAAGAGCATCTCTCGTACATATATGCATTTCTTCAATGACAGTTTTTGGTGCGGGGAAAAATCTTTTCTGCACATAAACATGTGTTGTGCACCTTTGTCCAATTCTTTTTGGTGTAGGCGGTCTAGTTCCCATTTAAAGAAAAATAATTTCGACATGTGTTCACGCACTTTGAGTGTGGTGTCCCTAATACAAGACAAGAAATTCAAATCCTGCAATTCCTATGGAACAGCTGAGTTACTTAGATTACCCCAAATCTAGGCTAGGTATAGTCTCATTTGTTCTAATATTACCTTCTGTTCAGGGATACCCCCACAGTCTGCTAGAGAGCCCGAGGCCACTGCTTCATCGCCCTCTTCTATATATCTTTCTGCCCATTTCCGCAACTCTTTCTTCCGTGCAGGAGGTAATGTGCTACGAGTTACACTCACAGGTGTCAAAAGTGTAGTAGTAGAAGTAGTCAGTAGCGAAAGTAGGAGTAAGTTGTGTGCACTAGGTGGTAAAGGAAAATCACCAGAGTGTGAGGTTGGTACTGGTAATGGTGGCTGTGCTTGTTGTGTTTGCGTTTGTGGTGCTACTTATGGAGGCGGTGCGGTAGGAGATTTTTGTCTTTCATTCAACAATTTATTTATCAACTCATCAGATGCTTGCAATTCTTCAGAAGAGTATATTTTCTGCACTTCTAATTGGAACCCCCTATCCATACTCGTAAGAGCTTCTTCTTGTTTCTATTGGTCATTTGTCAAAGCTTTCCCAGTTTGAGTAATGTGTCTACGTGCTACTGAGGCATTTGTTGGCTTCCTTCCACCAATCCCTAACAGCGTCAAAGGCAGCAGGCCTCGCTTTCTTACTCAACAATGCGGACTGTAGGTGCTGTATTCTAGCCATCTCAAAACTACCCAAGTCTGGCCATTGAAGTTCTGCTTCATGTCTGCTTCATGTCTGGTCTGAGTATGCCAAATACTGTTAAACACTATATCTCCTAAACCATATTTCAAATACATGTCATATGATGGCGACCCTTCAGGTTGCGCTGGTTGACTATGTTCCAAACCATTTGGTTGTCTTCACCTGCAACAAAGCGTTGCCCAACAAGATGACAACTTACTACAACCAGGCATACTGAAAAACAATTATTACCTGGCCAATATTCTGCACAGGATATTTTTGTCTCAAAAACAATTATCAAGTACTGTCAGTTTGAAACAGACTCCCCTGATTCAAATTCCCCATCAAATGGAATGAACCCCCATCGTGGCTGACGCAGTCATTGCATATGGTCCAGATCTCTCGCCGTGACGACTCTGGGTGAAGCGGCGAACAGAGATTGGAAGTAGCAGTCTGCAAGGAAGCACATCTCAGGGTGCAGGGGCCCCCAATATTCACTGGTCTCTGTTCGTTCACTCCATCCTCGCAAAGCGGGATGGGCTGTCATCAGGAGATGCCCACAGTTCAGGTGCCATCTGTTAGTCCCAAATATGAGTTACTGTGAATAAATGAAGATACACCAGTCAAGAAACAAATATATAACAACAGTGTATTATCGCTTAAGCAGACCCAGATTCATCTGTGTCTGTGTACAGACATAGAGAAGATGAGCGAAGGTATGGGGGGAGCACAGATGTCTTATACATTTTCAAATCCATTCAAATTTGTTACAGTTCATTGTGTGTTCTCAGTTCATGACCCGTGAAACATGGGCATTTTTCTATGGCAACACATGCTGCAGAGCTCTGCCTCATCCCTCAGACAATTTATTGTCTGTGAACAGAGCAGAGTGGGGTGTAGGAGGATATCTTGTTCCTAATACAAGGTAACATTCCTTGCACTCCATTATCTATGTTGCTTCTTAACTAAAAGGTCAGTCTGCATTTGGACTAGGTAACTCAGGCTTTCGGAAATACATATGGCATGAATTGTGCTCCTTTTAATCATCTAGCTGCACAATTAGCCTCAGAGAGTCAGGAAGACAGGAATGCACATAAACTGCTGATTATCTACATTCATGCCAGCTCTTCAAGGCCCTAAATTAAAGACAAACAATGTGCTCAGGATTTCTCACATTTCTGTGCAAGGACATGTTTAAGGGCTTTCTGAGCGGTGAATCTGTGAAACTTTACCACATGTGGAATGAAAACCCAGAAAAGTGAGCAAAAGGGCCAAGACGAAGTTTGGAATGCACAATTTAATATGTGTGCTTAGGTCAACACACCATAATACAGAACGGATGTACTTTTACAGTTGCTCAACCTCATCTGAACTGAAGAGAGAACTATTTCTCAGCAAAATCAATTGAAGTATATCATGACATTCCAGCTGAGCATAAATTGTTCAGTAGAACGGCAGTGATATTTACAGCTATAATCATGCCTGGAGTTCAGACTGCAGTGAACGCCAAGTGGTTACAAATAACCAGATGTGAGCTGTTTCAAACAATAAACATGACATGACAAGACAATACAGGTATTTTAAGTATTTCATGTGATTAGAGAAGAATTGATGGCCATCGGATTCATGACCCTGCAGAACAGGTATGGAAAGTGGTGTGTGTGCCAGGATTGTGCCTTCTTGCTGTACATACCTACATGCACCTGCTCATGAAGGAGAAAATGGAACCCTGTCAGAAGCAATAACTATGTTGTCAACCCTGAATACGGAAATGCAGGAAGAAGTAGATGAGACCAAAGAGGATGATTGGTGTTCATCCCTGTACTCATGGGTCCCAACCTGGCTAGCGAATGCCTTCAAGCTGCTTCGAGAAATACTACTGTTAGTATTGCTGGGATTCTGTCTTGTAAGAATAATCATAGGACAGTGCAAGTAGACAGCAAAGAAAGGTATTTGGATGAAGATAATGATTGATCTAAATGCTGTGAGGTATGAGCACACACAGACTGAAAGCACTACCCATGAGCACCTGAAAGGATGTCCCCTGTCAACCCCAGAAACAAAGTTTTATTACCCCAAGGATCATAAGAACTATGTGGGACATTGGGTATTCCGTCAACCGACTTTTGAGTGTTGCCATATGACCTGGAGTTTGGATGAACACATAAAGAATGCAGATGACCTGAAGGGTGTGACAAAGATATAGATTCCGAAGAAACCAAAGTGTAAAGAAAAGGTGAAGAAAATTGAGCAGGTGGACGAGGACTCGACCAGAGTGGGGGATGTAGAGAGTCAGAGGTATAGATCATCAATAGTCCCCACCCCCTCACCTCCATCATACAGCAAGAACAACAGGAAAGCACTGTGCATGACACAAGGTATTGTTCCAATACTGCATCAAAGATATGAGACACGTTATCCAATCAGACAACCATATTGAATGTACCCTCACAGTGATGCGGTAGAAGAATGTCTGCATACACCATTGGACATAGAAGAATTATAAGTGAAACCTGACAAATTAAAATTTATGTTGATGATGTTTAAAATGGCTTTCCGTAGGTTGAAACAGAAAGTTCCAAAATGTCAGAGATTAAAAGCCTGAATGCATGATTTGGGCGAATTTCGGCCGTTCGAAAATTCTGAACGACCAAAAAGTTAGATTAAATCATGCATTTGGTGCTGGAGATGCAGGTGTGTCCCCCGCAGCCGATCCCCAAAAGCCACACAAAAGAAAAGGAAATGACCCTGCGGCGACTGTTCCCGATCACAGAAGTGAAAAGAAACAGACATCACAGGAACACAGTGAGTCGGCGGCTGACGCAAGGTAAGTAGGGGGGTGGTGGTGGGAGTGTGGGTATGGGTCGGGCGGTGGTGGGGTCCAAGTAAAAAATATTCAGGGGAAAAAAGACCACAGGTTATTTTGGAAAAATTATCTTCTGTCTTTTCTCCCTCAAACATTTCTGTCACAGTCTTTCAATCCCGATCTGGTTGAACCCCATGATAAATGTTATTAAAGCCTTCAAAAGGCAGTTCAACATCATCATCGATAAAATTATTTCTGAGAATCTCTCCCAAGATGTAAGCACAATAAAAAGCGGATAACATTTATAAAAGCCATGAGCAGAATTACATTGGATTTAATGCACTTAGATAAAAACAAATACATATATTGCAAAATTCATCAGATATTTATACAACCGTATATCACCACAAAAGTTAATACAGGCTTCAAAATATCAATGAGCATTATTGCAATTGTTTTCTTTATTTCAGTGCAACTGTAAGATATAGTTGAAGAGAGCATTCGGTAACAAGGTCTGGTGTTAATTTTAAATGTAAAAAAGCTTGTCGACATTAGGAAAAGCCCATTTTCATAAGAGTGGCTACATTGGTGCATTTTAGAAACTGGTATATATGTTTCCTCAGGATTTTGAGAAAATGGACAGAGCAGAGAGGGAAGTTGCTCACTGATGAATTCTATTCTGCCTCGCAGGATTACAAGGATGAGTGGGGTTAAAAAGACCTGCTCAGCCCTCACACTACAACAACCAAAACACAACGCAATCATAAAGGTAAAACAGGGACAATCAAGAGAAATAACTAATTCGCCTTTTGTGACAATGTGGGCCGAGGGACGTCTACACTCTCAAGGGGGGTGTGAAGGTGAACCGGTGGTGGCCCGAACAACACAATATCACAGTCCAAAATAAAGTGAATGTCCAGTCAAGGTTCCATAAAAATATAACTACTTTAATAAAACACACCATCTGCATGTAGAAGGAAAAGAGATAACACAAAAACCAACCCAAAGAAAAGAACAGAAAAATGCAACAGACTGGAGAAAGTAGCACTGTGTGCATAGTTCCAGGGTTGGTGGGTAAGGTAGTACCATATAAAGGATATAGATTTAAAACAGGAGCTACACGGACCTAACCAGTCTCTAGGGTCCCAGTGGACTGTGGGGGCAGTTCTGTGTCACAGTCCCTGGATTTGGTTATTGGTGGGCTGACATATCAAACACTAATTTGAACTTTGATGCAAGCTGATCAGGCTCAGTTCTGCGTGTAACATTGTGGAGGCCTTGGCAGCTAGCCGGCGTCAAGTAGGGGCAAATGCAGGAGCTCTATGTGGTCAAATGGTGGCAATTCAAGGATGCAGGTCAGGGCGTTCCCAAGAACATTTTGTGGTTGGCAAGACCAAATCGTGCGTTAGCCTTTGGAAGAGCTTTGCGAGTGATGCTCCAGCAGTTCAAGTTGTTGGGCAGCAGTCGTCAAAGTGGTGATCGAGGGTGTGTTGGTGTACAATCAATGAGGCAGTGGTTCATGGTTGGCGGGCTGAGCTGTGGTTTTAAACCCCAATTCCAGCATTGAGCAGATGCTTCTGGCCCAGCAGGTGACGTGCTTTGCTTGGACACTATGCAGTGTCAAGCTGGGTTAGACGCAGTGCAATAGTTTGGTTTGTTTGAGGAACTCAGACAAGAGCACTAGTGCCTTCCCTATTATTTAGGATGTGGGGAATGCAGAGTGACCAGTTTGGTGCAGGAGAACAGGGAGCTTCGGCTGGTCTGGCCCTCCGTTTGCTGTGAGGCCTTTACAAAGAATCTGGGGACAGGATGCTCCAGTTCAGGGTTTGCCCTTCTGGGACAGAAGATCTGATGCTGAATGGTTGGTCCTTGTCCACAGCACTGGTCACTCCCGATGTTCCCTGGGAGTGGTAAGGGGACAAATCTTTTTTCTGTCTTGGACTGCTCCTTCTTCACCTCTGGTGCAACTGTTCCTGAGTAAGAATTGGCAGAAAAGGGCTGCGGGGTTCAGCGCAAGGACCAGATAATTTGAATGGTTTGAAAGGGCTGCAGGCGAATGCGGTTGTGGAAACCTGCCAAGTTATCCACCGAGTAAGTGATACAAGTCAAGGGTTGTTTTGCAAACACACTGTGCACACAAATGATGTAACGATCAATTGATTTGTAATTTAATCAGAAGGTGATGTAGCCTGACACGTGTTTCGAGCGACTAGCTCTTCTACTGAGGCTGGAAACGGGAATTTCCTTTTTGATCACCAAGAATTGGTATGAAATTGAAATAATTATACCTCTTTGGAGAAGGAATCACCAGCATCATTTTATGTACTAAAAAGCAAGCCATGGTTTTGCACCCTTGCCAGATGGCAATTCCTCATACCTTGTCATGTAATACGCATTGGTTAACTATTTCCTTCGCTTGAATATGGAAATCATTGCAAAATATTTTCGATGCACCCAATGAGTTAACAAGACTGCATTCTGAATGTGTTGATTTCTTTAATTCAAAACTCCACTCTGGAAGGTGAACACTGCTGACTCAACAGTACTCCATTCCTTCTCCTATCTGCCCTTCTGAAAAGACTAGGATTGTTAAAGTAATATTGCCATAGAATTATGGTCCCAGTCTTCTGGATGTGAGAAAGCCATGGAATCTTCATACAAACAAGGATGGGTCTCACTCGAGCTTCATTGCAACTTTAGAGATGATTTCCCTCATTACCTTAAAGCCCATTTATTGTTGACATAAACACATAATTGGTAGATGATTGGTAGATCACGCAGTCTTATGCAATCACCTCAGCTCCGCCGCTCATTTTTCAAGTGATGCTATAACCTGGGTACAATCCTTCCTTGCAAACCGGACAATGAGAGTCTTCTCCCCCCTAGCAGCCGCTGATCCCACACAAGTTTCATGCGGTGTCCCTCAAGGATCATGTGTATCTCCGACGATGTATAACATCTTTACTAAGCCTTTGTTTGACAAGTTGGACAGACTGGGTATCATCTACACTAATTACGCAGATGACACTCAGATCCTTATCCCCCTTTCGGGCAACTTCCTGAAAGACACGGCCTTAGTAAATAAGATTTATCTCCTCATTCAGGCATGGATGGCATCTCACGGCCTCTGCCTGAATGACGACAAGACTGAGTTACTGATCCTCGGCTCAGAGCTGGCCATCAAAAAACTTGACCCAAACTATGCCTCATTCAACATCGACAATAATGTCATCAATGTGATGCCTGCAGTCAAAACCCTCGGGGTCTATCTTGACTCAGCGCTCACTTTCAAGAAACAAACTAACTCACTAGCATCTTCCACTGCATATACTTGTAAATTGATCCGAGCATGTAGACCATTCCTAACTGAGACTAGCTGCATTACTCTAGCTAATGCACTCATCATATCCAAGTTGGATTACTGTAATGCTCTATATGCAGGATCGAACAAGTATATCCTTGATAAATTCCAAACTCTCCAAAATAACACTATTAGAGTAGCTTTAAATATTCCTAATAGAGCTCATATCTCCACCTCGAGGAAAAATATCCACTGGCTAAAAATCAAAGACAGGATTGCCCTCAAAATACTCTCCCTCACCTCCAAATGTCTTAACAACATAGCTCCCCCTTACCTGGCAAACAGAGTCAACAAGAGAACCTCAAACCGTCCCACTAGAATGACTAATGCCTATACCTTAGTGGTGCCTAGATACAAAAAGAGTACAGCTGGCGGTTCCAGTTTTCCAGTCATAGCTGCGCAAACTTGGAACAAACTCCCTCTGGATCTCAGAATGGACCAACCTTACCCTAGCTTCAGGCGGAAAGTCCTCACCTGGATACGCTCCAATGACACTTAGCTCGACCGTCCCATTGCCACCTGCTCTAGAGACCCTAGATGACTGTAACTAGATAAACTGATTTCTGGTTAACTAGCTTGAACTGTAGTGCCGCATTTTCCTGTACATGCACCTTGTTACTAATGTGAACTGTATAACTGTATTTTTCCTGTAACCAAGTTCTCAAGTATCCTTGTATTGTCTGCGCCCAGCTACCCCTTCGGGTTTGGTTTCTGCGCTATACCAAATAAATAAACAAACAAACAAACAAACAATTACTCAACGTATGTTGGGTCCTTATCTCAATCTTCAAAAGCATCTCCCAGAACCCGTACCGAGGAAGTAGGGCATTGATAAACTTATCGCGCTACATTAAGTAGTAAAGACGTTCTTCTTCCAGTTGACCTCAGTTAATCAGACAATGTAGAGGTCACTGTCCTGCCAGAATTCTTTTCAATTGGACTATTACAATGTAAAGATTGTGAACCTTTGTAGAACCCTATCAAATGGCATATAACGGTTGAAAAGAAAGACAAATCTAAATGGCTGCAGGTATTCTAGCAGCTGCAAGAGGAAACCTCCTAAAGCCTTCGTAGCAGCTACATATAAACTGAAATCTAAAAAAATTAAGGAAGTGAGGTGCAGACTGTGCAAATAAATAAGAAGCTGGCAAACAACACGCACGCTGCAGTGTGAGTCATTCAAGTAGAAAAGGAAGGCTGACTTGATTATATGTCCTAGAGCAATGATCTGCAATATACTTGGTGCGTTCTATTATGGAACATTTATTTGACATGCATGTTTGTTATTGTTTATGAGATGAACATCCTATTTCAACATCCACTTGTTACACGCTTGTAGTTGGAAGGGATCTTAAGCGCCGTTGGGCCACCCTGCATGCAATGACCAACTTTTGCAAAACTCAGTGCAAATGAAAAGAATACAAACAGCCAAAATAGCCTTGTCACATAGCTGTAACAATTCAGCTTTGAAAAAAATGTCATTGGCATCTGCAAGTTATGTTTTGCTGATGGTATTTACAATGGCTTCCGATAGAATGTGCCTGCTGTGCTCAAGTACTAGATGCAGGCGGATTCCATACGACTTCATTGTATGTTTGCATGAAGATGTCATGCAGGAATAAAATGAAACACACTGACAAGACCGAGGAGGTCAACACGCCGGAGATCTTAATCGTATATAAGCTCGTAGCTTCATGCCCCTCCTCAGTCTTATCACTGCTCGAAAATGGGACTGAGCGGGAAAGGGAGGCTTCAATGTATTTTGCCTCGCTTTTATGTTTTTGTTTCCTGCTCCACCCATTCAAAATGAAGGTGAGTATGTCTCACGAGGCAGTATTGTATTACTTAAGTGTCCTACGCAAGGTTCACAATTAGAAACTCTCCAACGATCCTTATACTTTATGTGAGATCTGTGGAGGAGAACCTCCTGCCAGTATCACATCTAAAACTCTCTTTGGTTGATGTTTATTTTCTCATTAGTCCTTAACTTAATGGTTGACGGGATACCCTAATAGCCTTGGCTTTGCATACAAACATTTATAGGCCCATTAGTCTGCCATATTTGGTACTAGCAAAAGGTGGAGAAGGGCTGGTACACATTGGAGGAATTTTCCTGAGTTAAAATGGGTATTAGAAGTTTCCTTTCCTATCTACATTCATTGGCTAACAGTAGAAAATACGTGATTGCTTCTGTATTGGTCGGGCAGAAGCATTCTCTCAATCCCCTGCCCAGCCATCTGCCCAATACAGTAGCCATAGGCGACAGATTAAACTTGAGTTTCATTAGAAAATTACGTTGAGTGCACTGCATGGAGGAGCTGAGAACAGTTTGTCATGTGGTAATTACTGACAAAGTAGGACATGTGATTCTTGCTGTTGCTAGAATGTTCGAAATTGTCAACACATTTGTTTTCTATGGTATTTATTCATGCTGACCCGCCTTGTGCACACTGTTAGAATGTATTGGTGATGCTAATGAGCATCCTTCCATCCTTCTACTCATTGCCTCACACCATGGGTCTTCTGTGGTAGCGTGGGGTGCCCATTAAATCAGAAACCTGTTCCATGTGCATGGCCATGTTTGGCAACAGTTGCACTACTGTTGATTTATGCCTAAACACTGATGGCTTCAGCAAATTGGCCACGACTGATTCCCCTTAGCTGTCTGTCATTGACACATGCTGATGTAATTATTTGGGTTTCCTTGTCGTGTGACACTTTGTTGATGTCTCTGTAGCCAAACAACGGCTCCTCCACGATAGTTTGCCATGCCAGCTGCTCATGCTCTGTGGTATGTTTTACTGAAGGATTGCTGCCAGGAGGTGCTTTTTGATGCAACCTTTTGGGGGGTATTTTTTCTTATCATGCTGGCTTCAGTCATTGCAGGATGCCTGATAATTGTCACCTGTGCAAATGATGTTCCCTTCTCTATGATATCCACACCACCGATAAGTGGTTCAGAAGTGGTCTGCCGGACCGCCCAGTCTGTCTGCAGTTGCTGTTGTTGGAGGAGGGGCTTTCTCACCAGTGCCTGCAGAGAGTATTTAGTCCTTAACACACTGCGGGCACTGTGCCTGCGATAAGTGGTTCAGAAGTAGTCTGCCGTGGTTCGCCTGAGGGCCGATGAGGCCGGCGTACTGATAGTCTGTATTGGACTGCTGCCTAAGGTATGAACACTGCATTTGTCTCTGTGTCCCACGACTGACCATCTTTGGGCATATTACCGACATATTACTGGCAACCCTCTTGTGATAAACTGATCGATCGACAAACACTATATTTTCGAAACTTTTAAAAAATCCTATTGTGTTTTTGGGCTCTTACACACTGAACCATGCCAGGGTGAAACTGCAAGCAGTCTAAAGTGTACAACCTGCGCAGGGACAAGGAGTACAAAAAGACGAAACCTGCCTGCGCTCGATCAGCACAGAGCAAACAAGCACTGCACAGACTGACTTACCTTTAGCTATGAAATCTAAGCCTAACAAGACACAGGATCGTGGGTGTAGTAAGTCTTACTTTACATCATATTCAGTGCAAAAAACAAGTATAAACACAAACAAGGCATCAGACTTGACTGAAACTGGTTTATTGACAGCACTGATTGAGGAGGAGCCTTCAGGGAGCAATAATCGTACGATAACTCAGATTGACAATAACAACTCGTTACTAGCCCTCTGCTATTCACTGCAAGGAGCAACCCAACATGAGCATGGAACTGAACTGTTAAACAAAGCAGCAATGCTGGCTTCTTGCTTACCTATTCCCTCTCCTGTACTGCCTCCTCATATTGAAAAATCCCCTCGGTTGTCATTGACTCCCAAACAATTCCCTCCAACTGAATCTGATCATTCCCACAAGCATCTGGAGGAAGCTGGACATGTTAGCTCAGACAATACAAGTATTCGGAGCACCGTAGGGGAACTTAACATCAAGGCGTACATTTTGCGGTAAAAACACTTTTGAAGCTTTGTGGGCAAATCCACGAGGACTTGAACTACCAGGGCACTATGGTCCCGTGCTTGGTGTCCCAATTGGAGCAACATCAGGAGGTTGCTCAGCAGACTCCAATGGCTACTAACTCTGGAGGAAATGGTGATCCCTGGGAAAGGGAGCTGAAGTATCCTCTGTGGGCCAAAACGCTGACACCTCTGCTCTCATCTGCAAAGCCCATAAAGAACGGCATAGAGCCAAGCGAGCAGCACAAGTTATTGAAAATCCTGTTTCGATACTGCAAATATCGGAGGCTGATGAAGCTGGTACTCCCTGGAACTCGACAACCACAGTCCATACAAAAACATTAAAGAAACAGAAAAGAAGGGAGACTCAGCGGAGGGCAAGACAACAAAAAAGTGTGGGCGCATTAACTAGTTGGCTGGCCAAGGAAGTACTGACAGTTACGGCAATTGGTGCAACGGCACCATCTATCCCAAACTATCAACCTCCGCCTAACTTTGGCAAAGAAGACAACAATATCGAGGAGCAGGTTACAGGCAACAGGGTAATCACAGCCATTCCACTGGACAAGGGATCCCAAGGCCATAGTCTCGCCCAGTTGGAGGACCCAGTGGTTTGGACCCCCTCATCCTGACCATTGCATCAGTAAAAATGACTCGTGATTCCAAGCATCTGAATCCACAAGCACTGTTGAAACTATTGGATAAGATTCCCACTTTAAGGATACTAAACACCACTGATTTCGATGCTATCGAACAGTTAAAAGTAAAAGGAGGGCAACATACAAGATAGCACTGCTGCCTGGCAGATACGGTGGTGCTGATACGCTCACACAATTGGTTATGAACTGGACACCCAGGTCCCTGATATATTACATTCCAGTTGTGATAGGTGTACTGGAGAACAGAACAGGTTGCCTGTGGTGAGTAGCGCTGGTCCAGTGCAAGTTCCTGCATGGCTTAAGAGCTTCCTTCCCCAACAGTGTTCCACCTTTAAATGAGGATTAAAACTGTTAAGTTGGAAGGCCATGTTCACCTTTTTTCGGAAGAACACTGTTAATCATTACTGTCGGGCCACAATATCATCATGTGCCAGGAGACATCAATGACTGACAAGCTTTTCATTGAAGGATTTGTGTTACATCAGACCCCGGCGAAATAAGATGATTTGGGGAGACCGTATGGAGGCCTTATGATTGGGGTCAGTCGAACTATGGGATCAGAGTTACCAAGTACCACTAACTATCAAGATAACTTTATGGCTGTTGAAATCAACCTGAGTACTGAAGATGGCCATATAAGTATGCTTTTGATCAACGTGTATGACCCACCAGTGGGGAATGGTACTTAGGACATTTTTGCCTTCATTGATGAAGTATGTATAGATTGGGTTGGCAAATCGGAGCATGAGATGATTGTGGTAGGGGGTGACCTAAATGCATATTGTTGGGATACAGATAATTGCTCCTGTTTAGAAAATATTTGCCCTGAATCCAAGCCCTTGCAGCAAAGAGCTAATGGTCTGGGGTGTTTGTCGGTCAACGTCCTTAGGGAATGGGAATTGGTCATCTTAAACGACCGAGGCAGATGTGATATACCGGGAAAGTGGACCTGGAGTAGCGGGCATAGTTAGTCAACTGTGGATTATCTGTTTGGTTGCAATGCCATCTTAGAATGTGTCAAAGTTTTTGAAATCCTCACTAATACCCATAGTGACTATTCTCCTTCGCAGTTAATAATGCAGCTCCCAGTAAAAATACCCACGGGTTCTAAGCTTAGAGATTTTACAGTAAACCAACCTGGTATTCATATTTTGTGGACTGGTGGCAGCATTGACAGGGCATTTCGGTGGTAAACAATCTTGGATCATCCAACTGGCATTCATATATAGCTTACAGAGTGGACAAGATGGAGCACTGTATTAGTGCCCTTTATGTATGATGTGGCGTTTGTCGGCACAGGTCGACTTTTGGTTGCTGGTAATGCCACTGGAAAACCTTTCGATATCCAAATTCGCAACGCCAAACGTGTGATGCATAGAGAGGTGGGCAACCTGAGAAAGAATATTCCTATAGGCCCAGAATTTCCATACAAAATCAATCGGACTAAAAATCGATATCCAAGGTGGTTGAAAAGTTGGAATATTTCCATACGTAACACCCAGTGGCAGAGGATGATAGGAGTCCTCTGTGGAAGAAATACGAGGTAAATATGGCAGTTATTGACGGTGGCCAAAAGACCTAAGGAACAACAAATTGTGAATCCCATTGGGTTGTGGGTTTGGATGGATTCATTTGGATGCAAGATGAGGTCCATATCTGCATCCCCATTACCATCTTTGGGTAAGAGTTATGACCGGTAGCTGCTGAATACTTCCATTGAGACCTTACTGGCAGCCATTAAAAATATAAAGTCTTCAAGGTCTCCAGGCCCAAAGAGATCAGCCAATGTGGTCCTAAAAAAGGACCCAGTAGGCTGGGCACCTTATTTGGAGGCATTATTTGATAAGGTCTACTGTGAGCATATAAGTCCATCCTCATGGCAGCAGTCTGTACTTGTTCCTGTCTATAAGAGAGCAGACAGGAATATGCTGGAAAAATACAGACTGCTGTCCATGTTGGATGTGATTGATAAAATGTTCTCAGACCTGGTCTTGAAGGAGATACAGGCCTGGGAAGCAGCTGAGAATATCTTATATGACTTTCAGACAGACTTTCGGCCTGGTTACTTAACAACCCACAACATACGCATGCTAGATCATCTGATCATTGAATCCACATTCAAGGAAGCTCCGATCCTATACATAGGGCCTCATTAAAACCCTGGCGTTAAGGGGTTAACGGCGCCGCAAAAGGTGGCGGCGCCGTTAACCCCTTAACGCCTGATTACGAGGTCCCTTTGCGGGTTGGCGATTTCAACGCCTGCTTTTTGCTAAGTACGGCACCGTACTTAGCGCTTTCCCCATTCCCATTGAGCCCTGTGGGGCAAAAATGGGAATGGGGAAGGGCCCATGGTGAATGGGGAATTACCGCCCCGCCAACCTTGGAATGGGGCGGTAATTCCGCCATTCACCATGGCGCACCCCAGCATGGACCATGGTGCTAATAGCACCATGGTTTAGCGCCGGGGTCGTAATGAGGCCCATAATGTTTGTCGACTTTAGGTTGGCGTTTGACCTGGTAAATAGATCTACGCTTTGGAACAAAATGAAGACTCTGGAGTGTTCGGGTAGGTTGCTGTCTCTAATCCAAAAACTGCATGAGGAAACGGGTGCCAAAGTACGTATAGATAATGTTGGAGGGGTGACTTCCTTGGTCCAGCTAAGCAGGGGAGTCAAGCAAGGTTGTGTGCCGGCTCCCCTGCTGTTTAATGTATATATTTCTGATCTCCCGTAGAGGATGTTGAGACATTTCAATTGTCCCTCCAGGATTGGGAGGGCAAGAGTTGCCAATATGTGCTAAACACCTCATCATTCTCGATCCCACTCTTACTAGATGCAGATCCATGCTGGATGATATGTCTTATTACGCGAAGGAGAATGACCTTGTAGTTAACATCGAAAAGGCCAAGACATTGCGGATCTCCAGGAAAAGGGTAAACAGAGTGAAGCTCGAATCCAAGCTGGGCAGCGTGGAGTATGTAGACCACTACCCATACCTCGGACTGGAGATGAGTGCAGAAATTAATTACTCGTACATCATTGCTAGTTAAAAGATAAAGATTGCTCAGCTTACTCATCTCTTCAATAGATTTGCCCACCAGACTGCAAGGTACTGGTTTGAGAGTATTTTAATCATCTACAAGCAGTACCCAGCTATTTTGAATGGACTTGCGGTCCTTAGAATGAAGGATCTGAGGTGGATAAATGTTCTGCAGGGTTTAATTTGGAGAAAGTTCTGTAAGCTTAAACCATCAGTCCCTGTGGAACTGTTACACTTGGAGTTGGGATAGAAATGGAAAAATCAACACTGATACGTTTAACGATTTTGTGATGACATCCTTTCAGGAAATAAATTGGTTCCCAAATTGGAACAGTAGGGGTGGTTATCAGATTCTAAAAACATCATTTAAAGATACATTTGATTTATATGGCTTATATGATTGAAATAAAAACTATGATCATACATTGACCTTAAACATTGTCAAACAAGTATCCAGTGTGGTTCATAGGTTTAAAAGACGCCAAATGTATGTTACCTTGAGTCCTTCCCCGGAAGTACTCAGACTTAAGTTGTGTCTTTGCATTATCCAACTCCCATTGCTGTCAGTATTGGGCCCCCAGACGAAACTATTGCTGGAAACATCTGTAAGATCCAAGGCAATGTGGAAACATTTAAACAATTGTTTACATAGTCCATGTCCTTGGGTACCCATTGCACGTGTAGCTTCAGAAATCTTGTATCTGATTATGACACCATTAAATCAGATGAATTTTGGATATATTACTGAACTCCTGCTCAGTATCAGTGCATTTTGCACTTTTTAGGGTCTGGAAGCAGATAGCAAGAATATTGGCCATTGAAGTACATTTAATTTAGTCCTCAGGCATCCATAGCAATGGTTTGATGCCAGATGACTGAAAGCTGGCATATATCAGTAAACTGAGACTTGTTTGGTGTGGTCATTTGCACATGATATTCTACACAGGTACCGGGCCTTTGATTGCTCTGACCCGATGTTGTAAAATCTGTAGTGAGGAGCAAACGCAATCATAAAACCAAAAAGTAACATTGTGGTTATATCATGTGTCCCCGTGTTTCCTGTATGTGAGGATGTAGTGATGTGATATATCCTGTTTTAGCTGATTATTATCTTGTGTATTTAGTCTGAGGATGTTCGTGAAATATTTGTATGTTTCTAATTTGGCTGCTATTATTTTACTTACGTAATGATTTGATTGGTAATCAATGTATGTATCTTAAACTTGTGATTATTTTATTATTATTTTAGCGATGTTTTATGTGTATATGTATTCTCTATTGATATATTTGTAAAAAGTAATTTGACTAATTACAATAAATAATAATAATGCTTGTCACTGAGGTTGGAGCAGTCTGTGCAGGAAGCTCTCCACCTAGCCTTTTCTGGCTCCATTTTGTATCCAGTCTGCATTCTACTGCCTTGCTACAGAGTGTGGGAGGACCATAAAGACTGCTGGGAGCCGCGGAGCAGCCACAGAGCTTGTCGCTGAGGTTGGAGCAGTCTGTGCAGTCCGTGCCAGGCCGGACAGCCTAGACATGCTACAACCGGCGACTTTACACAACTCCCAAGCTACAATGACAACAACGAAACTTGGAAGGTGAAACGGACAAACGTTGTCTGAGAAGCTCGAAGGCAACTCTGCCCGCTCACCTAGAGGGCCAGCTAGCTCAGAGAAAACGACTTTTATCAGTACCTTCAAGTTTTTCTGTCACAGGTCATCAACGTAAGGGGGAACTGCCGCCCCCGGGACTTTCAAAAACAACATCTCTCATTACGGCACAGATAAATGGTGCAAGGCTAGAGGCCCTGGAACAAAGTGAAACTAAGGTGTGGTGGCAACAACATGCGAGGGAAGTGACCGCAGATTTCGAGTGCCCACCGGAGCAGTCGGCGGTTATATCCTCCCCGTCGGCGGCTGGAGGGGCGACGATGGGGTGTGATCCCGCAGCTGGGACGCCCGTGGCGCCTGAAATCTCTGTGTACAAAGGACTTGGGCGAAACAGTGCCCCCATAAAGACACCAGTGCTATTACCAACAAACGCCGCGCCTACAGAAGAACAAGTGGAAAAAATCACGGGATCTAGTGAAAAGGAAGCACTCCAACTTACCCTTCAGGCGGTCCCAATTGCCGAGGTGGGGGAACACTTGCCTTTGCTGCCGTGCACTAGCGGAGGGGCGGTGGAGCTGGGGGGTGAGCGAGGCTCCACCGCTCCGGGTGCGGAGGGAGGAACTGGGGAGGGCGGAGCGTGGCCTCCGTCGATGAGGAAAGGGTGTGTTGCTGCTCCAGACTCAAGGGTTCTGTGTGACAGCGAGTCGGAGGACGGCATAGGAGACACTATGGACACCAGCGCCGGTTCGCAGGGGTCGCCCATGAAGGAAGGGGCTGCGAGTATAGAACGATCGAAGGACAAATGCAACCCTGCCAAGAAAGCTGCAGTGCCCGTTAAAGCAATTCAGGTGGAAAAACAAGAAGGCTCCAAACACCATTCAAGCACTCGGATGCCAGGGCGTATGAACTCTGCCCATAGACATATGAATAAATATAAGAAGCCGCAATTATCATCAATCAAAAAGTTCTTTCAAAAGACAGCACTCCGCATCCCTGCAAATTACGTGTCAAACAACCTTGGAAAAAGAAGTCACAACCATTTGGAAGAACTCTCGGATGCGGAGATCCTTGAAGCTTTAAAAGAACCAACTCCATCAAATGGCTAACCCTTTGGTGTCTGAGACGGAATTTCCAGCAAAACAACAAGAGGCAAACAATAAAAATAAAATACATCCTACGGAACGGAATGCTTAACCCCCCCCTCAGAAAGATTTGGAAGAGAAAACAATAAATAATTACACAAGCCCAAATAACTCGCCTCCTACTAATACCATACCACTTGAGGCCAATAAGGACAGTCCTGTGCAGAACTCACCAGAAGGAGACGCTGGTGCTTCTGACATCGCAAACGAGGTAAAAGGGGTTGCTAAGGAGGACACAGTTGCTGGTAAACAAATCCTTATTGAACATCATCTACCATGGGAGGAGCCCTCGAAATGGAGTGAAACTGTAACCCCAAAACGACAAGGAAAGGACAAACCAGAAGAGGATCCTCTAGAGAAATCACGTAAAAATGTACCAATCACATCAAAATCCTATTCACCGACAAGAGCAAACACCCAAGAAGCATTCCTAAATTTATCGAATGGGCGCCAGAGCTACGGTGATCACCGGCGTATGACGCCAAAAGACACTCCAACAAAAAAAACATGACATGACCACTGTTATGTCAGCGCTCACGATTGCTCTGCACCCATTCTGCAAACTTTATGAAACCATCAACGACACCATGAAAGATCAGGCGGCACTAGTAGCAATGATGCATACAAAACTTATATTCCTAGAAGGGTATATAAGTGCTGCAGAACAGCCAAAGACAAATCTCCGATCAAACCTGCAGGTGGGGCAGAGGGTAACCAAACCAGAACTACCAATGGCAACACAGTGAATAAACCACAAAAAATGGGATTGATGGCTAAGTCAACACAAATGGAACACATGCAGCAAAAAAACGCATTGAGTTAGGATCAAAACGGCAGCAACTTTAGCATTTTTAACTCCCACAGCAATTAGGAGGGAGGAAAGGTCAATCTACCGGAGGTCTTCATCTTTAAAGCAACTTCCTCAACAAAAAAAAAAGAAGGGCCAAACTCGCCGAGAACCCAGAAGGCCGGAAGAACCGACCCCAAGGTCCAGACGAACGAGGTAGAAATGAAAAAAACAGTGGCAGAGGGACAAAGTAAAACAAAAAAATCGGACACGACTCAAAAAGAAGTGCTACTGAAACTAACCAAAAGGGCAGAGTCCACTCCCGGGGGCACAGCAAATTCCACTACAAAGACAACGGAAAAAGTGGAGAAAGAAAGGAAAACCAAGAATGGAAGGTCATTTCGCACCGTGGGTACGAGGAGAAATGATTACGAACCAAGTTCACGCCCTCTTTCTGCCAATTCGCCCAAAACAATAAATGACTTTTTAGCGGACAAGTCCGCCATGGATCTGTCGCTATATGAAGATAGCGACGAAGAAGAAAGTCAAAGAGGAGCTCAGAAGGAGAAAGATTTAAAGAGAAATTATGTGGAAGAGAGAAAGTGCAGAGAACCTTCAAGTGAAAAACTATGCAAGGATCCAGGCTCTGCAAAAAGCACCAAGAACAGTACCACAGCAAAGATCAGACAGCGTGGCACACGAGCCTCAAGTAAGAACCGACAAACATCGAGAGGTTGAAAGGAGGGAGAAAGCAGACACCCGAAGGAGACATCATCGAAGGAAAGAGGGAGACCTTCCAATCACAACAGGAAAGAAAAACCCCAAAGCCTTGTAATCTTGAAATTAGAACAATCTAACAAAAATCGGGAAACTATGGTCCTGAACAGGAGGACTGTAAGAAACATCTTCAGCTCGACCACGTTATTAAAAAGCTTGAGGGCACAAGATTACGTGAGGGTGGAACCTTATCAGAGGAGAAACGGCAAAGGCATATATCCATATAAAGGCCACAACCATGCCCCTGTCAATCAGAAAGGCAATTACAGAACTTTCTAAAGACGGTTTCCTCCTATCAATACGGGATGACTCAGAAATCAACTTAGTTAGTGAGGCGGATGATCCAAAGCTTTCAAGCAGAACCAGATCACCACAATACAAATCGAAAACGGAGGAGCTTTATAATTCATGCAGATTACCAAGGCATATGATAAAGCCGCGAGCCTATACCGCTAAAGAAGCGACTAACCCATCGGAGCCAAGCAGGCAAGGTGCCAAAGAGAGAAGAAACAGTTTTGACCCACCTCAAGATCTCACAACCCCAAAAACAGGCAGGGGATTTGACAATAGAGAAGAAAGAACCCCGGTAACAGTAAAAACTGCCAAGGTACTAGACAGCCAATTAACACCTAGTATCAAGAACCAGCAAACATTGAAAACAGGAACAGCACTCCCTCAGATGAAGCAGTTATGGGCGTGGCTACCAAAAACCATATCGGCATATGCCAGGAAATAGCAGCCAGTCACCCTCGGGGAGGATCCTCGAGTGACGTGTATGAAAAAGAAGCAATTATCATATACATTGACCATGGGATCATGGAACACGCAAGGACATCAGCACCTACTAGAAAAAGGCAATGTAAATTTGGTCAATTTTGAAATCTTAGCCCTACAAGAAACATGCCTATTGGAAAAACACCATCTAGATGGCTTCTCGATTGAATTCTCCCCCGCAAAGAAAAGTGAACTGGGTCGCCCGTCATCAGGGATTCTCCTAGCGGGGAGATCAGGTAGCGGCGGCAGCATTAAAAACATGCTGTCATCATCTATACACCACTTAGCAATACTAACAAAGTGGACGATCTCGAACCAATATACAGAGTGTACCGTAGAGTTATCAGTAGCAATAATCGCTTTATACTGGAACCCAAAGAGCATCTCAGATGAGGATTTTTTGAGGAGCATAAGAAACATATTGGACCAACTACTAATAGAACTAAAAGTAACGCATATCATAATATGCAGAGACCTAAATGCAAGATGCTCCTCAAAAGGGGCCACTGGACACCAACCAACAACTCCAGCAGAAAAACGGGGTGAGAAATGGCTCGATTTAATGACCTCACGAGGATGCCACGATTTTGACAAGGCCTTTCTGAAGCAAGATCGGATCACGTCATGGAAAGAGACACCTCCAGTGCTACCATTGATTTTATCATTGCTACAGACAACATCTTGAGCCTTGCCACAACATTCGATATTGTGAAAACAAAAGCGAGTTATCACAATCTGCTTAAAGCCACATGGGAAATGGGGAAAAGGGAGCAACTCCTCTGTGAATCCCATCTCGAACTAAATGGTCCAGGGAATCGACTTAAATTGACAGCGGGGAGAATGAAATCACTGAATCAAATTTATCGTAAAGAAGGACAATGTAAAGACACATCGACAGTCAAAATCCCTGATTACCAACCTCTACTCAGCCCTTTCAAAATAAAAATGAAAAAGAAAAATGTGATCGGGAAAGACATGCAAAGCCATCAATACGACAAAATCTTAGTGGGAAGAAGAGCCTTAGTAAGAAGCCTAACAAAAAAGGCAAAAAAAGCAACATGGAAGTGGACATAAAGAAGGCACATAAGGCGAGAAATGATTTTCAAAAGTGGCTGAGACAGCACCGAATCTCCCTGTACCAAAAAGGCGCAGAGGAGATGCTAAAGAAATTAGGAAGCAAAAACACAGGAGACTTTTGGTCTCTTATCAAACAATCAGGGACGCACCCTATGCCGTCGCAGGCAAATTGCGTGAGTGAAGAAGCGTGGGTAGCACATTTCTCAGTCCTATTTCAAGAGCCGGCCGAAAAAATGTTTAGAGAGGAAACAGCACAACATCAGGAATGGCACAACTTCTCAGATGAGGACGACATCAAAGGCATCATAAGGAAACTAAAAACCTTGCGCGCACCAGGCCCAGATGGTATTTCTAACATAGACCTTAAATCCTTCTCGGAAGAATGGGTGCCGTTCATTAGCAAAGTCTTCGAAAACTGTGCCATAACTTAAACAGTGCCGGTATCATGGACGTCATCGGTGGTAGTACCCATCTTTAAAAAGGGGAGTAGAACTGATCCGGCCAATTACAGACCGATAGTGCTCCTGGAATGTATAGGCAAAGTTTTTGGCATGCTTATACTCAAGATTTTCCAAGCCTGGTTAAAGTCTGCTCCATTGCACAATCCCTTTCAAGTTGGCTTCCAAAAAAACGCGGGTGCATCAATTAACATCATCATTCTCAGTCTTCTGAAAAGCAAAGCACCAGAGAGATCTTCCAACATCTATCTAGCCTTTATTGATCTCACCCAGGCTTTCGACAAGGTGGATCGAGCTTTATTGTGGAACAAACTCGAAGCAGCAAATTGTCCGAATAACATCTTGGCCCCGATAACAGCACTCTATTCCAATACATCGATGAGAGTAAAATTAAATGGTAAGGGCCTGCTATCGACTAGTATTCCAATCACGAGGGGCGTTAAACAGGAATGCCCTCTGGTGCCAGCTTTGTTCACAGCATTCATTGGAGACTACAAAGAATCAACGGAATTGGTCAGGGCTTTCCCGCCAAAGGTTGGGTCTGTACAAGTCCCTAGAATCCTCTATGCAGATGACATTACCCTGATCGATCAGACTCCAATAGGCCTCAAACATCAAATGACTAATCTGGTGATCTACATCAACAAAAATAAACTTCTAATCAACATTGAAAAAACGAAAATAGTGATTTTGGGCAAAAAGAAAAAGTGTGAAACGATATCATCAGGGTCGTTGGATAACATGCAGGTAGAAGTGGTCCCAAAATTCAAATATCTGGGGGTCATGCTGGACAACACCAAACAGGAGACAAGCATGCAAAACTTCATCTGGTCCAAAGTCCGTACAATGACCACACAGGCAAGAATGTTGGACAATAAGTTTGGGTGTTTCTCGCTGCTACCAGTATTGAAATATTACAAGGCAAAGGTCATCCCGTGCCTGACATATGGAGTTGAAGCCATGCCTCTGCTGCCGGTAAAGATTTGGCCAAAGATTGAAGCCTTTTTTTGGATATCGTTGTTGTCAGTTCCAAACTCTACTTCACTACCAGCAATAAGAAAAGAACTGGGATTGATCTCATTAAAAGCCGTAGTGGAAAAGAACACTTTGTCCCTATACAGAAAAATCCTCCTACCAGAATCACCAACCCTATACAATTTGATGGCGATGGAAATCAAAGCAGGCAACTCTAAAACTCTGACAACATGGGTGGACAAAAAGAAGGCTCAACTAACTTCAATCGCTTGCTCGCAAGAGGAGCTGTTGACCAATCCTCTTAGAGTAAGAAGAAAACTGGAGGAACTGGACTGGATTGCTACCTTAGAGATGGTTGAAAAGAACAAACTCTTAAACCATCTACCTCCTCTACAGAGAAAATACAACGATCTGGCCGAAATCTGCAAAGAATTCCCTAGAAAGCCTCCGAGACAGCTCTTTATGAAAGCAAGGCTAAATCTGTTGCCAACCAACAAAATTTTGTTCATCGGAGGAAACAGTCCATCAAATTCATGCAGACTATGCAAAGAGGAAAAGGTGGTAGAAACGATTAGACATCTATTAATTTCCTGCACGGCGTTGAGAACCCTGAGAAAGACTTATTTGTCAACTGTTCTGGAGGCCTCAATTTTGCGGGAAGAGGAGACTTGGTGGCAACGGGACGGCTAATCAGCAGACAGAAAACATCTTGGGCAATTGCCATGGCAAAGATTTTGCAACAGGCTTTCATCTTGATAGAACAAAGTAAAGAAGTAGAAGTGAAAAGCTCAGCCATACAAGTGCTCCTCTCTACTGCTCTCGTGATGAAAACAGAAGAAATAGAATTTGACAATTTTGTTAAAACCAATGAATTTTTGGTAAATACAATAAAGAATAATAATTTAAAAAAATAATAATAATGATATCTACTCAGACAGATCTTGTGTCAATGGGCAGGTGTGGTCATGTGCGCATTGGCACCAGAAAGCACTGCATTCTACTTGCTAGACTCCTCAGAGAGGACCTTAAGTTCATCTTTTGAGCATTTCTCATTTCTGTCTTTCACAGATTTGGAATCTGACTCTTTTTGAAGCTGGACTTGCTTCCTAATCTTCACAAGGTTCTTCTTGACTACTGCTGCCGCTGTGGCCTATGGCTGCACTGGGTCCTCTCAGGTTCTGCCACTCCTTCTGGGTGCTGTCCACAGTGGAGTACAGCAGCTGTGTGAGGCTGCAGTGCAGCGGTTGGAGTCACATGCACACGCACACACACATGCACACACACACACACACACACACACGCACACACACACACACACACACACACACACTGCTCTTCTGGCCTTTTGCTGGTGTAATCTACTTGTCGGTGTGCTCTTTTGGGATGCTATGTGTGCATCATTTAACAGCTGACATCTTGCTTCTCGGCCATGGTGCTCACTGCTGGTGGAAACTATATCAGAAACAACAGAAGTGGTGTACACCACTGGCCCATCATTTCTGCTGGTGGTGTGTTCCGCTGGAAGAGACTCAATCCTCCGGACACTGAAATTCCGATAGTGGTCTTAGTTTTCTGCACATTTTTTCAAAACAGATTGTAACCAACAGCACCTGCCGACACCATGGGTCCTTTGCTGCTTTTTTCTGTTATGCGATTGTGCTGGACTTTCCGCCTGGGTGGGCAATATCATGGGAAGTTTCCTATTTTTCCACCTGACTTTTTCTGCAATGTGGAAACAGTATTGCACACACTACATTTCAAAATAAGAGTTGATTTTCAAATTATAGACAGAAGGTATTTTTGCACCTTTGTGGCGTCTCTTTAGAAATATTGTTCAAATGGTGGCTTGTAGGTTACGAGCCACCTAGGGTTAGCACGGATACCCTACCTGAATTACCAGTAGCATTTCTGTAAATTTACCTTGACAGACTGAGTGAAAGCCTACACTCTTTTTTGTTCTGCAGTGTGGATTGTGACAAAGTACACTGCCTAGTCCTGGTAATTACCAGGCCTTTAATCAGGGGGCTGGGTGCTACTACAAATCAGTGGATTTTGGGCTTTTTACCTAGTGTCACCACAGTGATCACACATGGTTCCTATCCCGGCTAACCCCACTGAAAGTACAGGGGAGGCCAGCTCTGTCCCTGACCTGGACCGGTTTTGTGATCCATGTGCCAGTCAAAAGGCTCTCTCTCCCAAATGGATAGAGTGTAACAGGCCACTTACCCAGACCCAAACCTCCAACGGAGAAGGGAAAGAGTATTCCTTTGAGGGAAAGCTGTGCTGTGCCTTCAACTGAAGTAGTGAGTGAGGTGCTATTGTTGGGAGTTTGTCCGGCACACTGAAGAGAATTGCTTTGAAGGTCCTCAGGGACTGCGACACATGTGTTTTCGAGTCTCCATATATGCATGAAACAATGTATCTTGTTCCCTGCACACACCACGAGCACGCTGAATCGAATAATATAGAGTGCAGTGTCACAGATGGGACAGAAATCACACTGAGTCTCTGAGACGGTTAATGGGGGTTAATGTTTCCCTTTGTAGGGCATATGGTTTTTCCTCTCTCTCGTCTTGTTATGACCTTCCTCTCTAACCCAGGCATCAGCAACCACTGGTTAGTGCTGGAAAATGTTGACCCCCTACATTCTAAACTCTGTCTTTGTCTAATGATGGTTCCCTAAATGCAGGCTCTCTGAACACCCTCTGGGACTTTCTAACTTTCCCTACTCTAACCAAAGGTTAGTCTTCTAATATGATTTGGCATAGGGCTCTAGAGGAGCAGACATACCCCTCCACAGAAAATCCTACTCCATTACCATTCTGTATTGTAGACATGAGACAATGCCCTGTCTAACACCAGCTTTTGTACCAATTCCTTCAGCGAGTATTTGGAAGACGGTATCCATTGAGACAACCATATCGAATGTACCCTTGAGGTGATGACAGCCTGCAGGAGGAGATTCCTGAAGGAATATGAGAAAGAGCTAAGAAAATGGATTGATGACATCATAAGAAAGTGTGCACAAAGTCTTGCAATACTGAATAAAGATAATGTATGAATCATAGAGGAGAAATGACGAAGTAAAGAATCAAGTGAACCTTAAACATGTAAAAGAAGAACGTTAAATGGTAAAAAGTGCTGCAGAAATCAGAAGTATGATGAATGTACATATACGCTGAAACTCAAGATAGATCAAGTCATCGTATAGGCTAAGTGCAAGTAGTGAATAGAATGTAGGTGGAGCCACCATTGTACAGAAATTGGACATTGGTAACATGAAATAATAAGCCAAAGAATCATGAAGAGAAAATGAAAGGCTGTGTTGCATAAAATAGTAGATTGTTGGAGCTGCGTTGGGAGGCTATCTGGCCTGAAGTCCAGAACTGAGAAGTCCAGGTCAGTTATTTACTCTGAGGTAGAACGAGTGTGCAGAGGATGAATCCTCTCAAGTTAAGGTGCAAGAAAGAACACAAAGGATGCCAAGTCTTAATTAATTTAAAACATTCAAACGCTTGCAGAATTAACAGACTCATGGTCTCTTGTCACGTGAGTGAAGGCTGAAAATAGGGCTTCAACTTGAAGTTCCAGACACAATAGCGAGTGCCCTCACTCCCGTTGCATTCCCAGGACAAGAATACTCTGCAAGGCCAACTATAAAGGGAATTTCATGGCAGAAGGCATGGGTGATGAGAGATGTTGGGCTAATTGGGTGGTGGGGCAGCTTCATGTCCTGTCTACTTGCACCTGGGTCTTGGCTTACGGGCTGCTAATGGAACCAAATATTCCAGACATGGTGCAAGCGTGCCAAACCTATTGTATTAGTCCATATAAGAAGGACCTTATACTTTGAGAAACCAATGAAACACTGTGTTATGTTTTATCTTAAATGACACGTTTGAAGAGGTAGGCATAAGTTGTCCACCTGATATCGGACAACCAATAACAAACCTAGCTCCTACATGATTGTATATCTAGATGTGTCCCTTAACCAATGCCAACCCTTAATAGGTTTTTTACTATTGCCACATAGTGTCATGCCCCGCATCCCAGTTTCCGGAAGCCCGCGGGCATTTATTTCCAGGTGGAAACTGCCCTGGCGACTGTTTGCAACCTGGGGGACACGCCGCACTACAAGGTCCAGAATTCCATCTGTTCGCGATCACGTGATCCACCCGCAACGTGCCTCGCGTTCTGGACCAGATGCCAGTACTTAGCACGGCTTGTCCCTGTAACGGGTGCTCCTAAAACTGAGTAATCAGTTTGAGTGCTCGAATCCCTGTTATTCTGATTCCTGTGTTATTACAGACCCGGCTTTGCTCCAAGGACCTTTCTCAAAGTTTTTTCCCTACGATTTCTGGCTCCAGACCCCTCGGCTGTTCCCCTTGGTAATCGAACTTTTGGCATTCTAAACGGATTTGTGTTCCTCCTGCTCCCACTTGTTGTGGCGTTTGGACCTTGCTAACCTCCAGTGTAACGCATGGCAGGTTATTAAGGAAAACCTAAACTAGACTTCTGTTTACGTTTCTTTCTCTCCACTGGCTACTATTCCTGCATGGGTTTTCTGACTTCCTTTACAACCACGTATTACATAAACCACGAGACATACCTTTTTTTTGGATTGCTCAACGCTGCCTGCATCACAAGAAAACAACGCTCTACATGCTGAAGTGATTAAACGGACGCTCTCCTGTTTATCGTGGTCACTTCTTGGATTGGCTATTCTCACGTGGGGACGCTTTGCTGTTATTCTTGGGGATTTTTTGGACTACATTTAGTTGCACCCTCATGCCGTTCGGGTTAGGTGGATCATTGCACAGACTTCATTCAACTGAGACTTTCTTCCTCATCTGGTCATCACCCTGCTGGACTTCCATAGGTACACTGGACTTCCTTTCTGGCTAAGCAGGTAAGAGAGGGTTGATTACGGGTGGGCTAACACTGCACTTTGGGAGCTCTTTGACTGCTATCCTGAACTATCATTTCTCTTTGTTCCCCTATCTCTGTTGACGCTGCGCCTGCCTTTTCACTCAAGCCCCTGGCCTGTTAGTTTAGTGTACTTTCTACAGGCTGCGCTCTTGGGGGGAAAGTCTTGTGTAACATTGCGGTCAAGATATTCCAGAACCATCTTGGTGACAGTCCAAGATATCCCAGACTGAAGGGGCTCCCGAAAGTAGATGCTGACCTTGTATCCTTTATAAGTCTGTATCCTTTTTCCGATTTGTGTTAAAGTTGTGACACATAGCATGACATCATTCTGAGGCATAAAGAAGTATATCATTGTATTTCATGTGGAAATCGCTGAGAATGAGCGTACGTCCGTTGGTGTGTGTTGCTAATAAAACACCAACTTGCCATCTTCTTGGGCCGGTTATTTGGACTCAGAATTATTCTGGTGTAATCCCATAGTAACAGATGCACGTTCCAAGGGCCATATGCTCAGTGCCTTGCACTTACTCTGTGGGACTCAGGCTAGTTCAATAATGACGACTCTTACCTCTTCCCTGCTATCCTTCATACCACTCCCTGCAGTTACTCCTCGCACCAAACTTCCGTCCATTCAATGGTTACTCCTGCAAGTGCTCACCTCTACTCCAACTCATTACTTCTTTAATTGCTCACCACTACACTCCTCCTCTGACTACTTCTCTCCTCCCACACCACTTCTCAGGCACACTCTCCTTTCATCCCATAACATCAAATTCTCACTCACTCCTTACACTAATCACTCTACTCACCTGTTTTACAAACACCACTGCAGAACCACTATAACTCCTAGGAAAATACCTCACCTGCTCCACGAATCTCCTCCACAAACAGCCGCTCCATCCTTCCTATTACTAGACCCTTGGTCATCCTCCACCTCGGACTTCACATTAAAAAAACACACTTTCTGCTTCTCTCCCCTTCTTAAGTGTTCCTCCCCCTATGATTGGCCATCTTTCCTTAACCAATCCAGCCCTTTCTTTTTCCAGTCGTTTGAGGATCGTATTACCACATCCTTACGTGATATCAAGCTGCTGTGGAGTCCTTCCCAAATGTTAGCAGTCCGGGTATGTATCTTTTAGTCTTTTGTACATTCAAATGTAAGGTTCAAATGCAAGGTTCTTCATTAAATTGAATGTCCTTGATATTTTTTCAAAATAATTGATTTCTCCTACTCCTTCACTGGTGGGTGCTATCAAGTGCTTAAAGATATTAGTCATGTTTTGCCACTGCAGCATTGGAGACTGTACAACATGTTTGCTTCATCACATAAGCTATGCAGTGATGTCATCAAGTGATGAAACCAAGTAGCATTTAGGATTGAGAATAATGGCGTCTACCATGAGGCTTTGCATGAATGTGGGGAGTCGTCCGAGAATCCCTGCCACCAAGTAGGAACAATTAAGCACACTCGGGTTTCACATGTGAGCTTATAATACTGATGTAATAATGATTTTTGAACAAAATTAGGTTGATTTCCTTCAATTTAAACAGTGAAAATGTGTAAGGATTGCTTCGATAAATTCACTAAGTGGGGCAGTTAAGATAGTGGACACATGAATATATATGGACAGTTTGGACTAGTCGTTTGAATATTGCTATGACAGTTCAGGAAGCTACCATTTTTTGTTTTGTTCTTTTATATCACCTACAGCAGATCTTCTTTTATTTCCAGCTAGCCACTCTATTGAATCCCAGAGACATTATTGAAATTGGCTTACAAGTTCAGTAATGCTAGCTACTCTTTGTACTGTGCAACCAGAGATGGATAACCTAACCTGTCTCTGCTCTTACTTTCCTTGACATGTCTTGTCAATGAAGAAGAGGTTCAAGAGGAAGAGGAGGAGAACATGTTCTGTTCGTTGAGACAATGACAGTGTATATTCCCAACTGAGGCTGCAGTTTGAATAGAGGGTCTTGTAATTCTCGCCATGATATGGTCTTATTACCCTGGTTAAAGCCTATGTTTAGAAGGCTTTGATGATTGTATCCAATATTCTGAGACCTAGAGGAACGAAAGGTTTTATGGATGCTTTTGTAGTGCCTCAAATACGACAGACATTTTGGATATTGACACAGCTGTTTAAAAGGTGGTTTATTGGTGACCCTAAGCATCACCTTATTAAATGCTTCAATGTCCTCCAAGTGGTAATGAAGTGGCCCCCAGAGACATCATCTGAGATGGTAATACACGCATTTGGTTAGAGCTAGAGTTATAACCTGCAAATGTGGTGGACCTATGCAGGGGCATAGGGATTGGGGGAGTACTTGTATTGGGTGAAGGAGTGTTCAAGGTCCAGATGGTGTGGTATTTCTGTGCATCTGTGCAACTGACATTCTTAGCCTTTTTGCTCATCAATAGGCCTTTTACTAGGAGGTTCAGTGGATAGAATTGGTGAACCAGTCTCCACCTGTGCTATTCGAGTCCCCATAAGAAAACCTAGCAGTGAGGTTGTCAGATATAGATTTGTGGGTGAAGGGGCTTCGACATTGAGGGATTCTTGCCCTTTGACCACAATGGGTTGAAATGCATCCTGGATCTAAACAATACAAACGAATGACTGCAATGAGACATATCTGGTAAGTTAGAGGCCTTGGTAAGGTACACTTTGGTAATAGATGTTCTTGGCTTTGGGGTGTTTACGTTGATCACATTTTTATTAAAAGCTCTAAAGGTGAGTCGCTTGCCATCGTAAACTTCAAAACCAACTGTAGCAACAGTACCTGCGACATTGGAGAATGCAACATCGTACATATTCTCAAAGTTAAATAGTAGTGTTGGCTACAAAGCACCTCTGATGGCCATGAGGGATCCCCGGGATATCAAGCACTGGGCCAAGCCTGCCATGAGCTGGAAATGGTCTCCCACCTCTACCCTTTTGATCTTTTGATGACAGATTCCTTTGAGATGTTCTGGACCATTCATAGCTACCAACCACATTCTGGATACCCAACAACAGGGTTGGTTTATTAAGAAGAGCAAAGTGCACACAAGAGGTACGCAAATAAAGAAATTGACAGTTAAAAACCAAACACCTTTGATTCAACGTTTCGGACAACAAACTGCTTTTCTATCAAAAAATGTCAAGTTTATGCAAACAGTTGAAATGAAGGGTAAATATACCTGGAAAAAGAAATTGTAGCCCTGACCTCAGCAAATTCTCTCACGTGAGCCAAAAAAAACACCCGGACACGTGGTTTCCCTAGGAAGGTGACAATAGGCCACTGACAAGGATCTCTGCTTTGAAACTACTACAGTGATGATTCGACACAGTAGAAAAGCACAGTAACATAACATAGTGCTTGGCAGCATAACTAAATGCAGCTTTAGTATATGGTGGGTTTATCTGTGGCTCTGCTCCAGATGTGAAAGGGGTATCCGGTTTGAAAACTGAAGATGTAATGCATTGATCCCATTTCTAAATAGAAACAGTGAGCTGATGTTCTTACATTTTATTTCTGGTGCTAATGAAATAAAGCGTTACAGTTGCCTTTGTTGGAAGAAAATGGCCTAGGTTATGGATCCTGTTCAGAGAATTTTTTTATTGCGCCAACATGCCCGTAGGCCTCACGGCGCTCACAGGACAATACAGACAAAAAACGCCAATAGGGAAACCTGAAGCAGTAACACAGGATCAATACGAGAAAGGGTCCATAGAGGAAAACAAAAATAAATAAATTATTAATTCATTATGATTAATAATTGGGATGCCATTGATGTAGATCTGCTATGTAATTATGTCCATTACCAGGTTAAGCGCACCTATATAGATGCTCTTGGTTTCATTATTTGTCTCATTTGGGCGTGTTGTTTGGACATGTATTAAACGTATTTGTATATACAAAATATGCTATGAGGAGTAGCATCCTTGTGCAGAGGAAATATAGCGCTGCTGGGGATGCAGCTGAGAAAGCGATGTGCACTGAAGCGGACAACTGGACCAGGTTTGAAACGTTAGCTAATGTGTTAATACAATAGCAGCCAAAGGACAGGAAATGATTAGTGTAATCTGAGAACGTCTGGAAGGATGCAGGGGATATGTCACTTGCATAGTTCAATGTATAAACATCACTGGCTCTTTCAATAATTTAACTTTGCAGGATTTGCATTTTAATGTGTCCTTTGGATGATACGGTGCAATGTCGGAATGCAAATTTGTTGGATTTAACAGGTGGTCAACATGTGCGGTAATGAGGAATAGGCGTGACAACATAATTTGTTAATAACACAGTCATGTTTTTGGATGAAAACTGGTATTAATGTAACAGAGTGGATAAACATTTACAAGGGAAATATACATTTGCTGGGTTGTGACTAATTGCAATAAGATGTAATGAATAAATATGCGATGAATACCATTTCTGGAATGCACAGGCTGGAGAATGCTGGCTTTTATTTATGCTGGAAGCTAAACCAGGGCTGGGAGAAACATTACAAGTGCCGGCAAAGCCAATAGATTTGGCTTTTGTATAGGCATTATAATAGGCCATCGTATGCACCGGTTTACATAACATACCAATTTCCAGCTGTTGACACCTTACAGCAAGGAACTACCATAATTTTACATGTATTGGCATACTGTTCCCAGAGTAACGAATCCTGTTATGGCATGAAGAAGTACAAGGCGGACATAAGGCTTGTGTTTGCTGTTTCCAAACTTTACACACCTTTGTTCATTGGGTTGGTGTTTCAGTCATAAAGGTGAAATCAGGCATACACTAACCCACCGGGATACCGGGACTGCCCCGGTCGGTCTCCGGACATAGGACCTCTTTTCTTGGGGGAAGGATACATTAAAGGCTGAGCAGCACTCTGAGCAGCCTGAATCAGCCTGGGTGGTTCGCTGGCTAGTGGCTGCTGCCTGCATGAGTGTTGCCGACCTGTGACTCGCCTCGCACCTGCACATTGTGGTTGGTAGTGTTGCGTGCCATTTTCAGGGCTGCGGTGAGCAGCGAGGTGGGCACAGCTTGCATTATTCACATTTTAACTACAGAAACCACGAGACCCTGAGGGTAAACTCCCTCTTCTTTATGCAGCAGAACGAACAATATTGAAAACACATGAATGCACACAAAGTCGTTTTACGTGTATCTTTTGCATTACACGTGTGTATTTGTTTATACCGAATGGAGTATTTTTTGTTGTGACATTGTCTTGCTAAAAGGATCCTTGATCTGGCGGTCATAATGTTATCTAATTGAAACAGTCCTTCAAAATGAGATAAAAACAAGCCATCGCAAACGGTATTAGGGTATACATTTCATTGCTGCGCTTCATTGGTAGAATTTTAAAAGTGAAATGTTAATACAAATACGCTGCAGTCGCAATTAATGTTTCATCAAATCGTGGTTCTGTGCGATGTTTACGGTCGAATTGCTGCTCTGTACATTGTACGTTGAGCCAAAGGCTTTCCCCTAACTTGGCCCTGTGTATACAAAGCCGGCACATTGCAAAATAATAACACATTCATTTTTTTCTGTTTTAATATGAGGGGATTTCAAGGAAAATAACATGTGCATGAAATAAATGATTTAATGTATAGCTATGCCAGGGGCATCTCTTACTTAGCAAACTGCCAGAGCCCTGAGTGCACAGGACCTCGTTTCAAGTGTGGGGTTTAATTAAGCGGGTTCTAGCTATTTGGCCTTCCTCCATAAATATTTCTCTTGACCTATCTACATGAAGTAAAGAGAAGGCGGTAAACAGCAACAGTCCCCCTTTTTTTGACTGTATGTGGAGGGTAATTGGTAGTCTCGATCGGAGGTCAGGGTTTGGCTAATATTTAAGAGCAGTAAATGAAAGTGATATTCTGCGCACATCTCCAATTATCTGCAAGGACCTTTCTCTTGAACAGCTCGCGGATAGAGGGGTCCAGCTGCTCTACGTCCAAACAACATCTGTGCAGTTAATAATTTGATAAACAGCTGATACAAATAAACCCTCAATGGCCCACACATAGGGTCCTTTGTCGATTTGCTGACCCCGCCAGGGCCCCTGAACAAGGGAAGTCTTTTTTACGGAGCCTGCATTGAGGCGCCTGCCTGTGTGCACGCACTTGCTTTCCTGCTTTATACTCGTAGACGAAGCCACACCCCTCCAGAAATAAAGTCATGAGCACATTATAAGCCAGAGTGGTTTTGCAATCAATGATGTAACATGTTATTTTCACATTGAAAGGAGGGATATAGTAGGGAAGGGATCCTAAAAACAAGAGTACAGAAATAGCAATATTATAACTAAAGCATATATTCTCAGGTGTGATAATCCTTACCACAGCCTTTGCCGCCCACTAATAGATTAACAAAGCGGGGGCCAGGGACAGGCTTGTTTACACGAACAAAGGATCAGTGACGCCTCGTGCAGCCCCTGACAGGAGCAGTCACTAAAGGAGGTGCAACCCTATTGAGAGGCAGTGATTCTTAGACATTGACACTGATACAAGCGTGAAGAGACACAATAAGTCTTGTGTGCAGCTTTAGCGAGATTGTGAGACTTGAATACTCCTCTACAAATGTAAATACTTGGACAATGTTTTTATAAGCATTACGTTTCATCAAGTGTAAGCGGGCAGTCTATCACCCTAGGCTAAATGCCTAAGAGACTCTATTGTTATGTTATGTTATGTTATGTCATGTTATGTTATGTTATGCTGAGGGAATCTCGGGCCAGAGAAATACATGTTTAGCTCCAAACACAACACATTTACCCAGTATTTATTCTTTTATCCAAAATGTCAGGATTTGAGACTTTTATGGTTGAAAAAATATTTTAAGTCTAATAACATCATATCAGCATATTGCAGAAGCTATGATTTTGTTCTGTCATGCGCTGATGTGTTTTTTTTGTGAACAACCTATGTAAATATGTTGTTGAGGCTCTTAAACATTTGGCAAGAGTATTTTTAACTGTGTTTTAAAATATGATGATTTTGTATGAAATTATATTTACTGTTAAATGAGAAAAATGAAATAAAGTATATTACTTACTTACTTGCTACAACACATCACATCGCACACCCGTGAGCACCCGGACCTTGAGAATTCCTGGGTCACCATGTATATCCTGGGGCTGTGCTCCTGTGTGCCTTGCTGTTCAGGTGCCTGAAGGCCAGAAGGATGAGCTTGGACATCAGGAGATTGGATGGGAAACCTGCCTTGTTCACAGGTAAGATGATCAGCTCTAATGGCATGGGTCTTTACACATTTCTACCTTCTCAAAACACTTTTAGGTTGTCAGTTTGGAAGAAATAAGGTTGTTTTTCAAAAGTATGCCAACATTCGTGCCTGGGTAAAGTTCTTTAGGTTGTCTTTCAGTTATGAGCGTGCTGATTTTGGTTTTCTTCACGCAGCATTCCTTTTTTTACGTGGGATAGCTCATTCGTTCAAATCTGCAATTTCTTAATGTTTAATATATTTTTGCAACTTTCTTTCTGCACAACTATATTAACATAGTAAGTGCTGAGAGTGATTTTTGTTTAAAAGTGCTGTACATTTGCTGCACAGGGCCGAGTGTGTGAGAGGTGCCATTCGGGCGCTGTGTATTCTGAAACCCACGCCTTGGTGCAGCGTGGGTAGGTAGGGGAATTTTCAAAGTGCCAGGATGATCTATCTCTCTACTCATGAAAAGCCACGTTTCAATGTTTTCCTTAGAGTGATTATATCCACTTTCACTGTGTAGATTTTACCACGTAAAGTGGTTCACCTCTGTCACCTGAGAGCTGGATTACACTTAACATTAGAGTTCTTAGACGATTTACTGCATCCACCTCAATCTATGTATTGGGGTTGTTACTTTACAGAGCAAGCTGTCAGCAGCCTCTTTCAGCACAGCTGCAGGGTCTCTCTGAAAGCTCAAACACAAAGCCACTCCTGCACTGAGTATTTGGTAGATGGGGTCATCATATAGATTATTCTGCCTGTGGGACCTCCCTTTAAAATTGACTTTCTCCTACGCTTATTTGCCCCTTGTGCGCCTACATGTACTGACCATCTTTTAATATCACTGTTTCTTTTTAAAAAAAAGAAATAACACAAGAGTGACTAGTTCCTCCTTGGCTGTTCTGCTCCCTTCCCCACACACAACACTGCCATAAAGACATGCACATGCCACCCCAGCCAAGTGAAACCCTTCCCACAAACAACCAGGGTCGGATCTTGGGTAAGATTAAAGGGCTTGCTAGGGTACCACTGACAGAGGTCCCTGGATTTGTCTATATAAGATGATGAGGGTGCAACTCGGTCAAATGGAAGGGATGGTAAAAATGTATCCTAGATCAGGGTACTAAAAATCTTTGTCCCTCCCTGCGCGCAACCCTACATCAAGTCAGAGCACGTCCCTACACTGAACCCTGCACCATTGCCCCTCTGTCGTTGAGGATCTTCTTTGTGATATCAGGAACTTATTTAAAACATGACTTTTTAATCTGCATATGTTTAAAACATGCTTTAAATGCACTCAGTTTCACAATTAGTATTTGACATTTTCTTGAGGCATACACCCAATCCCCTCATAGAAAAAGGTTGAACTCACGCCCTGTGCTCGGTCGTTCAGCAAAATATAGGGCCACTTTGAAAGAAATGTCCAGGGCCACGTTTGGTTCCCAGTCCAGCCCTGGGTGAAATAGTATGCTTCCTTCACCTCTATGTTGGTAGCATGAGCTGATGGAGGGCCATCCTCTCCAGCGACGTGGATCAACAGCACAGGCTTCTAGGAAACACAAAGTATGAACATAAAATGGAAGTTCAAGCCAAGCTCAGGACCAATAACCATATTTTCTGAAAACACAGATTTACTAAACATACTTATCAGCTAACTCTGCACGGATAAACACATAGAATATAAACTTATAGTCAGGAAGTTAAACTTGGAAATGTATTGCCTGGGTGATATCAAAAATAGGCTAATAGTTGAAGGAAAATGGGAAACACAAAACAAAAATAAACATAAATAACAAGGAGTTTGTGCTTTGAAAAAAGAGAGACAATTATATCAACATTTGCATATAGAACACTATATGCAACACTTACTATAACCCACCATGGAGGTGGATAACAGTTGAAGAAACTGAAGAAAGTCACATTTTATAAGGAATAGAAACTTAAAAGCAAACTATGGGTATGGATGATCAGTTTTAATAGCCTTGAGATAGACCTTTGGCCGAAACACGTGCCTGTTACAACAGTTACGGCTCCAATACTTACAATAAACTGAGAAATGCATATACAAACCATGAAGACTCTTTAAGAACTTATGTGCACGACAACACCTTGATAGAATTAGATGGGAAATTGCACATTTGAATGCAGGTCTACCCTTATGGCCATATGACATTACTGGTGTGGCATACAGCACAGCTAGCCAACCTGGAATCACGCAGCATCTCTCCACAAATTTTAAAACAATCCAAATCTCTTCATTACCCAGCGCAGGACTAGTTGTGCCTATATGCCCAACTTGTCATTCTCTTGTATTGGATGGGGTTGTATGGCCAGTCTTTGTCCTGGTGATCTAGGGTTGTTGACTGCAGATCTATGTGCTCTCCACATCTGCATGGCAACACTGCACAGCTTCCCACGCTGCCGTGCACCGGGGGTGTCATGGCTCTCTCTCTCTGCCCGACTTTCTCCTGACTTGGATAAATGCAGAATCCTGTGGGGTTTGTTCTTGGTGGTCAGTTCTTGCTCTCTTTGGGGTGTCATGCACCATGGGATCACCACTCTTCCTCTGATGCTTCTGGTTGCTTTCCCTTGTAAGTGTGATATCACTAGAAAATATAAGAGAACACTGTAAAGCACCTTGTTGTGCTAGGTTGTGAGACAAGGAAGGACTACTCAGAAATAGCGTAGCACGGAGTACAGGAATTGGGGTCCTCTCAACTGCTGCCATCGTTTTTAGTGTTAGTGTCGTGATTGCTAACGGCTAGGTCTCTCTCCCGTGATCCCTCCTCACCTGAGGTTCCTGAAGATGTGCTCAGTGTCCGTGAGGTCCCTCTACTTCCTCTAGTAGTAGCCTTCTGGGTTTTCTTTCTTTGGCCCTTTACCTTCTTATCAAGGAGGTAGGGACGGGCTCTACTGGAGGCCACCTTGGCAACTGAGGAACTCCCCGCCAAGAGGGACCCCCAGTAAGCCCGTCCTAAAATCCAGGGAAAAAGCTTCTGCGGCACCAAAAAACCCTGAAGCACACAGGCTGTATGTGGAGCTTGACTGGCGGTAGAGATTCTGCAGGCAGTGGAATTTATCCAATTTAAAGGGGAAGCTCCTTGGAAGGTAATTGTAGATAGGGAAAGGCAGAAAGAAGAGGAAGACAGAACAGAGCGAGGTATAGGATGAGCGCCTAGAGGGGCTTTAGTGCGTGCAGAGGCACAGGAAAGGAAAGAAATCCTGCGGCCCGAACAGAGATGACACTGGAAGCCGGAGGCGAGCAGAAGGAGAGCACTCAACCAAAGCCGGATGAGAGAGAGCGGGAGCGAGGAGAGAAGGCAAGAGAAGAAACCGGGCAGAGAGGTACAGAGGGAGGAGGGGCGGATGCCAAAGAAACTCCCGCAAGCAGGACAAGGACCAAGAGCGAACAGCTGGCAACGCGAACGAGAGTTCCGAAGCCAAAACAGGAAGTGGGAGCGATACAACGCACTGAACGTAGGTTTCAGTACGTTGTTATAGAAACGCCGCCTGAAGCGGCCATCTTGGAAGAAGACTAGACCGTACGTAACGGTTCTAGCCATAGATCGATCACCTAAGTCGGGAAAGGGACCATCTATGCCAGACCTTCCATGGCCGGAACATAACAGTTAGGACTGACTCTAGCGTACTCCCTGGTAGGCCTCCCACCTCCCAGCACAGAGGGGGTTCCCCTCCCTTCTTGAAAAAGCCAGGGTACTACCTTGCCACACCTTTTATTGCAATGTGACACTAGTTCTGACCACTTTCTCATACTGCCCTATAAAACTGTGGACATCAGTGGGCTCAGGCAACGGCACTTTCAAATTTGAAACCAATGATGTTTAGGATTTCAACCAATCTCGTAATGAGGCCCACATTCTGAACCATAGCCTCACAAGAGCTTCAATTTGGTGCTGGTGGTCCTAACCTAGTCCAGAAAAAACTGGGAGGCTCATCTTTCTCCATACTTGTACCACAGCTTTGGAATTCACTTTCGAAGAACATTAGAGAAATCCAGGTCTTCCCACAATAAAAAGAGAAATCAATTAAAACATGACAATGTCCATAATAAACTTGACAAGTACCTGCATCTTTCACAGAGCTCAGCATTCACATGTCCACAAGGTTCTGACCTAGAAGTTTTCTTTTTGCACACATCTCTACACATTTTTCTTAGAGCTTGGGACATGCATCACTTAGAGACTGAATAGCGTTGTTTGGCTGACAGGAGTTTTTTTCAATGTGATTTTTACTGAAGAATCAAAAAAACAAATTGAAATATTGAAGGGGGTAAGGAGAACAGGAGCAGGCAAGGGGTTGGAGTAGGATTAAAAACAGGGATGCGAGGTTTGGGGGGAACTCCACCAAACAAAAAATGTAAAACATTCTATGAGTTTCTAAGATGCATTTTTTTCCATAACAAATTACATCTGGCCAATTTTCTGGCCAATCCATCGCCGTCTGGTGATCGCCGTCCCACCCACGAAGGACCACACACAAAGGACTGCCTCCGGTCCTACCCTCATCTACGCCGCACCACCCGAAGGAGCTGGAGGGTCCCGCACTGCTGGAGCAGTTGCCCCTCCTCCCCCTTCGAATCCGGAGCCCCTGCTGCAAGGTAGGCCCTGGTAATCCCTTCTGCCACCGGCACTGCGAACGGCAGCCCCTCGACAAGCGTGCCGAGAATTATCTATAATATCATCTCCAGTGTCATGAATGCACTGCCTTACTCATCGGTGCAACATCGTTTTATCTGCATTTATACCTGGCTGCTAACTTACTGCCAGTAGACGCCACACACGAGGAAGCCGAATCTAAGATGGCCGACGGCTTCCCCGGTGTCCCTGCCTGACCTGCTCTGCCTGGCCCAACCGCCCTCTGCCTCTGATTGGCCCATGGAGCATCTTTTCTGGCCAATCCATCGCCGTCAGGCGATCGCCGTCCCACCCACAAAGGACCACACACAAAGGACTGCCTCCTGTCCTACCCTGTCCATGCCTGTCCCTGCCTCCTGCCAGCCACTCTGCCCAACGTTGACCGCGCCATCCCATATACGGCCATCCGGCCCGAGCACTGTTATAACGGGATTTCAAGAGGAAGGCTCGAGTGTCACCCGCCCAGTTAACCACTGATACCCATGAGGGGGCCTCCATATGCCCGGTGAACCACTTGCTGCCTACAAACCCAAATTGTATTATGCCTCAAACCTGAAGTGTCAGCGTCATCGCATGTTGATGTCCCATCACATCCTTAGTCTAACTGCCTCCACTTTACTACCTGTATGCGCAGCCCCTCCTTCTTGAATGTAGATATGGCCCTACAGCAATATTGCCCCTGCTCGCCACTGTTCGGCGCAAGGTGACACCCCATTGCGGACATTACTGCACGGACTAACTTCTACTTATAGGTACCTCTACATCTGATGTAAGTATCACATTATCTGTAATAACTCTGTATTGTAACCTAATATATGCTCCTACGCTATAGCAGCCAGCCATACTCTATCCGGCTCTTTCAGTGTCCTACCTTTGCTCTTGCCTGCACACCAGCCCAGTGCCTTGCTAAGCTCCTCCTCGGCAAACTTGCGCTATTCTGAATCTAGGTGCTTGTTAGGAAAGATTTCGTTATTGTAGGGAATTTTCCTTCCATGTGGCAACCCCTAAACTTTTTGCTATTGTTTTTAAACTGGTTCTTGACTTTGCCAGAGAAGTACAGCCTTCTGCCGCACTTCTCTGGGCTTTCGCTCCTTTCTTACGGGGAAACTGACATGCCCTAAAGACAGTCAGTACCGGGGAACGTGGTTTCCCGTAGTTTCTTTTATCGTGTCGCAGCTTTAGTGCAACACGACACAAGAGGGCACTGTAAGCTAAGTTACAGCTCTCTTGGGTCTCTAGCCTTCTACAGACCCTAGATACTCTTTTTAGGAATGTATTTGATCGGTGCAAGTCATTCAGGGACTCGAATGGTGGCAGCGATCGTATTGTTTATTTTGAGCTCCTTTTGGCGTTCTGAGCACGTTTTTGCACTGAACCCAAAATGGTGGCCTGGCTCCCAAAATGGCCAGGCCGCGAGGCTCCTTTGTCTTGTCCACTGACCGGCTTGCTCCCTTCACCTTCCCCAGGTCAGACGACCCGGGGCCTTCCTTATTTGGGCATGTACTTTCCCGCGAAACGTGGTTGCTTTCGCGGGCTTCTACATGTCGTTTGTGTGCCTCCAGGGTGTGGGCTGGGATGTCGGGTCCCAATACACATCCTGGGTGCCAGAGAGTCTGGGGTGGTGTGAATGCCTGGGACCACCGTGGTCCGTGATTGGTCCACGTATGGTATGTGTGTTGATGAGCGGATCTCCCATTGGCTCCCCTCCGTTTTGGCGCGAAGGGGACCGTGGATAAGAGGGAGCTGGAAACACCACTGCCATGTCGATCTCCTGAGTTCTAACGAACGAAGGAATACAGGAGCCAAGTATCCTGCAACTACGAGGCTGGACCGAGGAATCGCTGGTGACCCGCTGAAGGAATCCTCCTTTGCACTGCTGTCGTCCGGAGAGCCCCTGTCCTCCTTTGATCGAACCAGAAGGCCTGTACTGGTGCTTCGACCTTTGGAATAGCAGGAACAGCTATTCCCGGCATCTTCAACCATCTCCTGCCAAGTAAGCCTTCGGAAGCGTCTCTGGGCCATCCAGTTGACTGACCAGCTTACCAAGGAGTTTGGCTCTGCAACCGCCGCCAGGTTGTGTTGTATTGCGAGTCCTTGACCCTCTCCCACGCTTCGTACGCTTGGCGTTCCCAGGTCTGAAGGGAGGAGGGTTCATTTGGCTCGAATACACACGGCCGCTCCGTTGTCCTGTGCGGCAACAAAACTGTGCTGGTTTCGTCGATTGGGACGTCTTTTTGCTCTACACGACTACAAGGCGTTCCCTGCTCTTCTGAACCTGCCAGCTGCTGAAACAAACGTGGAGAAGCCTGGGTCTGCTTGCTTCGGGGACCGGTGAGTAGTTTAGCTAGGATCTGGTCGCCCTCCTGCAGTATCCCATTGCTTTTCCCTGCTGTGTAAAAACAGCACCCTTTTGGCCGTACTCGCGCTCTGCTTCTGCTCGCTGTGGAGGCTGCGCTTGAGTTGCGGAACCTGTTCTCCTTCTGCTGTGCACTAACCCGAACTGCCTGACTTCCTCCGAAGAGCTTCCCCTTTTGCCCGTTGGCACCGGCGTGGCAGGTACTTTGAGCACAAGGCTCCACTCTTCGCAGGGCTCGGACTTCCATCTAGTTAGGTGCCTCTAAAGGCGAACTGAGTCAAAAGCGTTATCGCACTGCCTGTTTTCCTTTCCTTTCAGGTGGACTACATATTTCGTGCTTTAAACGCTTGCGACTGTGTATTTGTATATATATTGTGTTGATTTGGTATGTGTTGGCTTAATACTGTGTTATTGTGATTTTCTCGCTACGGTCGTTGTTTTAAAGGCCTTAAAATAAATGTGTTTATATTTTTGATATAACAACTGTTTGGAGTAGTTTGTAAGCGCTCTTGCTTTGTGTGCTCATTGCGGGCTTTCAGTCACCCTCACCCCTCTTGAGACCTAGTCTTGACCGCCGCGATCGCTACCTTGATTGGTCTGGTTTGTCCAGAGGTTACCCTGTTCCAAGTAATTAGGTTGGCCTTCTGAACTTCTGCGCCACCAGGACAGAGTTCAGGAATCCGTCTTAACAAATTGGTGGCAGCGGTGGGATACGACTGAAGGTATCCAGTGTTGCGCTCGAACTAAGGCATTTCAGGTTATTCCAAACAGTACACGTAGTGAATTGTTGTAATATAACTTTAAAAAGGCCATAGTCCTATCAAACAGTATGGAAGCAAATACCTTGTTAACTTTAAATGCTTCCAAATCAGAAACGCTGAAAAAGATGTGTGCGGAGAGAGGTGTTTCCTCTCAAGGCACAAAATTGGAAATGATCCAGAGAATCGTGGCGTGGCAAGAAGCGCAGCTTGACGCTATAACTTCCGAGGACAGTGCAGAAGGTGGTGGGGCTGCTCTCACTGGCAGAACCGACGGTTCTGCCGCTGCACTGATCCATCGCGACCACGAGGACAGGGAGGATGTAATGTCTAATGTTTCCTCTGCCAGTGTTGATGGGGAGGCTATGCTTGAATTCAAGAAGCAAGAGCTGCGGTTTAGGCAGCAGGAGCTTGAATTCAGCATAGCCAAACTAAAAATCGAACAGGCAGAAAAACAGAAAGACAGGGATCACCAGTTGGAACTGGCCAAGCTTCAGGTTGCAAATGGATCCAAGGGTCCTGGACATGGTTCTGGGGCTTCCTCTCATCCACGGTTTCCGAAAGATCTGCTCAGTGTGTATGAAGAGAGGAATGACATTATGGACTGGCTGAATGCGTTTGAGTATGCATGCGAGGTCCAGGAAGTTGACAATGCTGATAAGATTGCGTGGTTGCTCAGTAGACTGCCCCATTCTGGCTGTAGTGCCATTATGGAAATGTCGAAGGCTGAGCGGGCTGATTTCGCAATGTTAAAGCAGACTCTCATTTTAAAGTTTGGGAAGACTCCGGCCCAATATTTAAAGCGTTTTCGAGAGTATAAGAAAAAGGAAGGTGGTACTTGGGTATCTTATGTCGCTGAATCTTTGAAAAACTTAACTGGCTGGGTCGAAGGTTATAAGGTTTCTACCTTCGAAGGCATGATCAATCTGGTCATGCTGGAACACATTTTTGCTTCTTCTTCCCCGGAGCTTAAGCAGCATTTGGCCGATTCGAAGGAGATAGATCCTAAGAAGCTGGCCATTGCAGCAGACTTGTGGGTGTCACATCGAGTGTCCCATAAGGACAAAACTCATCCTGGTAAGCAGGAGGAAGGGAAAAAGTCCAAAGATATGGAGGGTGGGGAATCTGCTAAATCTTCTTCCCATAAGGGCCACAAAAAGAAAAACAAGGGTAAGACACAAGAGAACTCACAGGGTAGTGGAGGTGCGCCTCCGAAACAGAACTCTGGTTACAATAAGCCTCCCTACGTAAACAGACCCACTGGGGCTTGTTTTTCTTGTGGAGCAACTGACCATGTGAAGGGGGATCCCCTTTGTAAGGTTAGACCTTTGGGGGTCCACTCCGCTAATCTGGCCTTCTCCTCCTACGAGGAAGAAGAGATTACAGGAGCATCCTTCTCCTCAGACTCATTTCCCAGCGGAATAGAGGCTGAGGTAGTTTTAGTGTCCCTGGGTTCCTGGGAGCCTAAAGTCGCAGAGGCTTATGCTAGGATTCCGGATAATACCAAGCACTACTTTAAAGACAGTGTGCTGATCAATGGAGTGGATACTCCAGCTCTTAGGGATAGTGGGTGCAGTCGAACTGTAGTGGATTCTACCTTGGTAGACTCAGAGGAAGTTGCCAGAGCTACTCTGATGCCCACTAAGTTGGCTGACGGCCCCCTCCGTATGTTTCCCGTGATCCCTGTTAATCTTACTTTAAATGGTACAGCAGTCAGGATTCCAGTGAGCATTCAGAGAAACGTCCCGGGAAAGGTCTTGTTGGGCAATGATCTCAGAGCTTTAGGGCTCGTAGGAGACACTGCCGAAAGACCCTACACACGGTCTCAAGCACGGGCGGCATTGGCCAAGTCCAATACGCCGCCCCAGCCGAAGGGGCAACCCAAGGCGAAAGGAGTCTACAAGTCAAGACGGGGGAAAGAGAATATTCCCCCGAGCTCGCCTACCACTGCGGTGGAGGGAGTTGGTCAATCGCCCGAGCCTGACGAGGAGGTGGCGATGCCTGAAGTATTCGACCCCAACGATCATCCTGAACTAAAAGACTTGTTAGTTGAAGGAGGTCCTGATAGGGACGAATTCAGTAAAGGCCAACGTGAGTGCCCATCTCTGGAAGGCCTAAGGAGACAGGCCTGCTCCCAGCTTGAGGGTGAACCTCCTGGGTTGCAAAGGATTTACCAGGAAGGTGGACTCCTGTATAGTGAGCCCACAGAGTCTACAGAAGGAGACCATAGGAGGTTGGTGGTTTCCCTTGCTGTTAGGCCCTTCCTCCTGCAGTTGGCGCATGTCGTTCACCTTGCTGGTCACCTTGGTATGAGGAGGACCACGCAAAGGTTATCCATGCACTTCTACTGGCCCAAGATGGGGGAGCAAGTAGAAAGTCACTGCAGGAGTTGTGCCGCCTGCCAGTTGTCTGGTAAGGTTGGCGCGACAATCCAAGCTCCGTTGGTACCGCTCCCAGTTGTGGGGGTACCATTTGAAAGGGTAGGGATCGACATGGTTGGTCCCCTTGACCCGCAAACATCCTCAGGCAATAGGTTTATCCTGGTGCTGGTCGACCATGCAACCAGGTATCCTGAGGCCGTCCCATTTACAACTGTAACTGCCAAGCCAGTTGCAGAAGCTTTACTCGGCATGTTTACTAGGGTTGGCTTCCCTAAAGAAGTTGTGTCGGATCATGGCAGCAACTTTATGTCGAAGTATAGGCAGGCTATGTGGAAAGAATGTGGGGACACCTACAGGTTCTCTTCTGCATACCGCCCCCAGACCAATGGTCTGGGGGGGCGTTTTAACAGGACGTTAACGAGCATGATTGGGGCTCTGGAGGAGCCTCAGAGAAGAAAATGGGATCTTCTTGTTTCATGCTTACTGTTTGCCTACCGAGAGGTACCACAGGAGGGTGTTGGCTTCAGCCCCTTCGAACTTCTGTTCGGTCATCCCGTACGGGGACCCTTAGCCATCATCAAAGAGGGATGGGAGATGCCCACTCCCCCTGTTACTACCAATGTAGTTGATTATGTGCTAGGGCTCAGAAAACGGATGGTACTTCTGATGGGCTTGGCCAGTGATAAATTGAAGGCAGGGCAAGCGCTGGTGAAACATTGGTACGACCAGAAAGCTTCCCTCATCAACTTTACACTTGGTCAGCAAGTCCTGATCATGAATCTCCTAAGGCCTCGAGCCTTACAGGACAAATGGTCAGGCCCTTACCCAGTGGTGGAGCCCCTGGGTGAGGTTAACTATTCAGTGGACCTTGGAAGGCCTGGACAGGCTCCAAAAGTGCTTCCCGTGAATAGGCTGAAGGCTTTCGGCCCAAGCGTCGAAATCGCAGCACTGCTACTGGCTTCAGATGTTGGGGAAGAGGAGTCTGAACCTCTCCCCGACCTGTTCCCAAGCAGTCCTTCAGTTAGCTCTTTTGAGGGTGTCCGAGTGGCCCCTCACCAAAATGGACAAGGCTCAGTGGTTTACCTTGGACATGAAGTAGTTGGAGGGAGGAGACAGCCTCTACTCAGTCAGGTACAAGCAGTACAAGACTGGCCTACCCCCACTACGCAAACCCAAGTGAGAGCCTTCTTAGGACTCACGGGTTATTACCGCAATTTTGTGGCAGACTATGGTACCATAGCTGCTCCTCTGACTGCCCTCACAACTCCGAAGAAACCCAAGAAGGTAACTTGGACCGACGAGTGTGAGAAGGCCTTCAATGGCTTAAAAGACTCCTTGTGCCAGGCCCCTGTGCTCAGGGCCCCTGATTATCAAGGACCTTTTATCGTGCAGACGGATGCCTCTGAAACTGGGATAGGAGCTGTACTATCACAAGTAGATGAGAAGGGTAAGGAACACCCTATCGGTTTTATTAGTCGCCAGCTTAAGGACAGAGAGCTCAGATGGTCCACGGTAGAGAAAGAATGTTTCTCTGTTGTGTGGGCCCTAAGGAAGCTGAGGCCCTACCTCTATGGGACCCACTTCACTGTGCAGACTGACCATAAGCCGTTAAAGTGGCTAATGAACATGAAGGGGGAGAATCCAAAGTTGCTTAGGTGGTCCATAAGTCTTCAAGGCTTCGACTTCACTATTGAGCATAGGCCAGGTGTCCAACATAGCAATGCTGATGGGTTGTCCAGAATGTTTAACCGACCTGAACAAGAGACTCATCCAGGGGTGGATTAGTTCCCCCTGTCCATAGTCTGGGAGGGGCGAGTGTTAGGAAAGATTTCGTTATTGTAGGGAATTTTCCTTCCATGTGGCAACCCCTAAACTTTTTGCTATTGTTTTTAAACTGGTTCTTGACTTTGCCAGAGAAGTACAGCCTTCTGCCGCACTTCTCTGGGCTTTCGCTCCTTTCTTACGGGGAAACTGACATGCCCTAAAGACAGTCAGTACCGGGGAACGTGGTTTCCCGTAGTTTCTTTTATCGTGTCGCAGCTTTAGTGCAACACGACACAAGAGGGCACTGTAAGCTAAGTTACAGCTCTCTTGGGTCTCTAGCCTTCTACAGACCCTAGATACTCTTTTTAGGAATGTATTTGATCGGTGCAAGTCATTCAGGGACTCGAATGGTGGCAGCGATCGTATTGTTTATTTTGAGCTCCTTTTGGCGTTCTGAGCACGTTTTTGCACTGAACCCAAAATGGTGGCCTGGCTCCCAAAATGGCCAGGCCGCGAGGCTCCTTTGTCTTGTCCACTGACCGGCTTGCTCCCTTCACCTTCCCCAGGTCAGACGACCCGGGGCCTTCCTTATTTGGGCATGTACTTTCCCGCGAAACGTGGTTGCTTTCGCGGGCTTCTACATGTCGTTTGTGTGCCTCCAGGGTGTGGGCTGGGATGTCGGGTCCCAATACACATCCTGGGTGCCAGAGAGTCTGGGGTGGTGTGAATGCCTGGGACCACCGTGGTCCGTGATTGGTCCACGTATGGTATGTGTGTTGATGAGCGGATCTCCCATTGGCTCCCCTCCGTTTTGGCGCGAAGGGGACCGTGGATAAGAGGGAGCTGGAAACACCACTGCCATGTCGATCTCCTGAGTTCTAACGAACGAAGGAATACAGGAGCCAAGTATCCTGCAACTACGAGGCTGGACCGAGGAATCGCTGGTGACCCGCTGAAGGAATCCTCCTTTGCACTGCTGTCGTCCGGAGAGCCCCTGTCCTCCTTTGATCGAACCAGAAGGCCTGTACTGGTGCTTCGACCTTTGGAATAGCAGGAACAGCTATTCCCGGCATCTTCAACCATCTCCTGCCAAGTAAGCCTTCGGAAGCGTCTCTGGGCCATCCAGTTGACTGACCAGCTTACCAAGGAGTTTGGCTCTGCAACCGCCGCCAGGTTGTGTTGTATTGCGAGTCCTTGACCCTCTCCCACGCTTCGTACGCTTGGCGTTCCCAGGTCTGAAGGGAGGAGGGTTCATTTGGCTCGAATACACACGGCCGCTCCGTTGTCCTGTGCGGCAACAAAACTGTGCTGGTTTCGTCGATTGGGACGTCTTTTTGCTCTACACGACTACAAGGCGTTCCCTGCTCTTCTGAACCTGCCAGCTGCTGAAACAAACGTGGAGAAGCCTGGGTCTGCTTGCTTCGGGGACCGGTGAGTAGTTTAGCTAGGATCTGGTCGCCCTCCTGCAGTATCCCATTGCTTTTCCCTGCTGTGTAAAAACAGCACCCTTTTGGCCGTACTCGCGCTCTGCTTCTGCTCGCTGTGGAGGCTGCGCTTGAGTTGCGGAACCTGTTCTCCTTCTGCTGTGCACTAACCCGAACTGCCTGACTTCCTCCGAAGAGCTTCCCCTTTTGCCCGTTGGCACCGGCGTGGCAGGTACTTTGAGCACAAGGCTCCACTCTTCGCAGGGCTCGGACTTCCATCTAGTTAGGTGCCTCTAAAGGCGAACTGAGTCAAAAGCGTTATCGCACTGCCTGTTTTCCTTTCCTTTCAGGTGGACTACATATTTCGTGCTTTAAACGCTTGCGACTGTGTATTTGTATATATATTGTGTTGATTTGGTATGTGTTGGCTTAATACTGTGTTATTGTGATTTTCTCGCTACGGTCGTTGTTTTAAAGGCCTTAAAATAAATGTGTTTATATTTTTGATATAACAACTGTTTGGAGTAGTTTGTAAGCGCTCTTGCTTTGTGTGCTCATTGCGGGCTTTCAGTCACCCTCACCCCTCTTGAGACCTAGTCTTGACCGCCGCGATCGCTACCTTGATTGGTCTGGCTTGTCCAGAGGTTACCCTGTTCCAAGTAATTAGGTTGGCCTTCTGAACTTCTGCGCCACCAGGACAGAGTTCAGGAATCCGTCTTAACAGTGCTATTCTGAACCTAGACACTAACCTGCATCTAGGTGCTATTCTGAACCTAGACACTAACCATCAAACCTGTGCTACTCCGAATCTATGTGCTACCCTGATCCCAGATGCTAATTCGTACGCTGATGTCACTCTAAACCTAATGCTGTGCTAATTTGCAAACACCTGCTATTTTGAGTCTAAATGCTATTTTGCACATCTACGCCATCCTGCATCTAAGGGCCACTTTGCATGCCTGTACCCGGAATCAGATGCCAATCCGCAACCATGCGCTACTTGAACTAAGTGCTATTACAGGCAGGCTGCACTAACTACATCTACGTGCCCACTGCTAGATTTTGACCCTAGACAGGGTACACCATCTGTCACTACTTGCTCCATGCCGACACACGACATCTGCCCTATCTCCAGAACTCATCTCTAGGTGGCTAATATTATCTACCCACACACCAGATGCACACATTGCATCTTACCCACCATACACAATGTTCCTCCCGGGCCTTTACTCCATACTACTGAGAATCATTCTCCACCTCATCAACTCTGCATGCCTGCCCTGTTCACCCCTCAACTTGATCAGTTTAGGCACCATATCACCCACCCTCACAGAGCCTAGCACCATAATCATGCTCACCCTACTCTCTCCCCCATGCCTCTCGGACAGACTGGCCAGACTACGATCCAGACTTCCCAAAATACATGAGCCCAGAGCCAGGGACTCCACACAATCCAAACTCACAAACCGAACTTCCATTAGCACCTGCGCTAACCTTACGCTAACAAAACCCAAATCTAAACCCCTCAACACCACTACAACCAACAACAAAGCGCTCATCACAGCAACCAGCCCCACCCCTGCCAAAACCATTACCCCACCTATAAAAGGTGCCCTCATCAACGCTTGCTCCATAATTGCCCATGCCACAGACATCGCTGATCTCATCTTAGCTGAAGACCTAGACTTCTTAGCCATAACAGAGTCCTGGCTCCATGCAGCCACAGGCCAGCCCTTTCGCTAGCCATCCCCATTGATTACACCATCATCCGAGCGGACAGAACTGAGGCTAGAGGTGGAGGTTTGCCATCATTGCCAAGACTCACCTTAACATCAGACCTAACTCCGCTACACACCTCCCATCATGCGAATCACTTACAGCCAAGCTACCAACTGCCAACTCCCAAACAATATTCATTCACCTACTATACAGACCGCCTGGACCCCTGGGATCCTTCGAGGAAGACCTCAATGCCATCCTCACAGACAACCTAAAAAACTTGTCACAATGCCTCCTCTTAGGAGACTTCAACTTAGGTTACAAAGACCCCAAAGACAATCAAGCCACCCTCAACAGTAACACCTTGTCTGAAGTAGGCTTCACACAAAAAGTATCCAGCCCCACCCACAACAAAGGGAGAACCCTTGACTGGATAGCAGACTACAACTGTGCCGTATCGATCACTAATAACACTCCCCAATCCTGGACTGACCACCATCTCCTTTCCTTCTCACTCGAGGCCTCAAGCCCCATAACCAACATGGCGCTAGCTGCAGCCATCCCCACGAGAAGCAAAAAAAACATTACAGTGGAAAAATGTATCCCGCTCATTCTTCCTATGCTTAGCAACTCCAAGACTCTAATCCCTATGACCTCGTAGAAGGTTATAACAACACCATACGCACAGCCTTAGACGCCATTGCACCACTAAAACTCAGAAAATGCAAACCAAAAAAGCACCCTAACCAATGGTTCTCCAGCCATCTAAAAACCCTTAGATTGGAAAAGCGTAAACTGGAACAAGTCTGGAGACAGTCTCCAACAGACATAACAAACTACTGCTCAACAAAATAACGGCCAACTATAAAAAAGAAATCATAGAGGCCAAACAAGAATCCTATAACCAGAGAATCTCACAATCCAACTCCAGCACCAAAGAACTATTTACTATCCTGAAAGAATTGGAAACACCGGTGTTAATTCCTGATACCTGCGTTAAGGACAAACAATGGTGCACCAGCGCCCAAAATGCACTAAACAATAAAGTCACTGGACTTCAAACTAAAATTAAAAACAAGAAAGACTCCCTCACCAAACTCACCAACCCCATCAACGCCCACTCGAGCCCTCCACCCTCACTCCACACACCCAACACTGCCCGCTTCAGCTTTTCAAAAGTCTCTACTCTCGAAGTAGAAAAAATCATTCTTGGCCTTAAACCCTCCAACTGCAAAGGCGACCTCTGCCCCCCACAAATCATTAAAGATGCGGCAAGAGACCTCTCGCCATTCATCACCAAACTCATCAATGCTTCATTATCCTCAGGAACAGTCCCCAGTAACCTCAAAGAGTCTTGGGTCCTCCCTCTTCTCAAAAAAACCCCCCTCAACCCGTCCATCCAAACCAACTACAGACCGATTACCACCGTCCCATTGCTGCTCAAAATACTGGACAAGACAGCATACCAACAAATCCAAAAATATCTTGAAACAAACCACCTCCTAGGCATAAGACAATCAGGCTTCAGACCCCAACATGGGACTGAAACCGCCCTGATAGATCTGAAAGCCCAAATAGACGCCCTTAGAGACAACGGGAAAACTGCATTACTACTCTTGCTAGACCTCTCTGCGGCGTTTGACCTAGTTGACCATAAAATCATTTGCAATCATTTAAACTCAGCTGCCCACTTCTCCCAAGAAGCCATCAGCTGGATTGAGTCATTCCTCAACAACAGATCCATGCGTTTCTTCTCCTCCTCTGCCGCCGCAGAGCCCATCCCCATCAAGTGTGGAGTCCCACAGGGCTCTTGCGTCTCCCCCACTCTGTACAACGTGTTCATGAAGCCCCTGTTTGACGATCTAGATGGCCTGGGTTTCACCTACACCAATTACGCCGATGATACACAGATCCTCATCCCGTTGACGGGAGATTACAACCAGGATTTGGCCTTGGTGAACAAGGTGTATCTCATCATCCAGGCATGGATGGCTTCACACAGTCTATGCCTGAATGATGACAAAACTGAACTCATCATCCTTGGTTCCACCCCCAACCCAACCAAACTCGACCACAACTATGCCAACTTCATCATAGACAGGAACCTAATCAAGGTTTCCAAAGAAGTGAAAACTCTAGGAATATACCTCGACTCCTCCCTATCGTTCCACAAACAGGTTAGCTCAATGGCATCCGCCACGGCCTACACATGTAAGCTTATAAGAGCAGCAAACCTTTCCTTTCCACCCAGAGTTGCATTACACTAGCCAGAGCCCTGGTTTTATCCAAATTGGACTATTGTAATGCCCTCTACATAGGAGCCAGCAAGCAAATCACCAACAAAATTCAGACGCTACAAAACAACGCTCTTAGGGCAGCGCTCAACATTCCCAGGAGGGAACACATTTCCAATATCAGGAAATCCCACAACTGGCTCAGCACAACAGACAAAATCCTGCTCAAAGTAGCATCGCTCACCCACAAATGCCTGAACAACGCTGCCCCACGCTACCTGGCAGACAGAATATGCAAACTCTCCCCCAACAGACCCACCAGAACCTCCAACGCTAACCTGATCACTGTCCCCAGGTTTAAACGCACCAAAATGGGCGGCAACAGCTTCCAGGTGAAAGCACCTCAACACTGGAACTCCTTACCACCATCTCTCAGAACACCCCAATCCTACTCACACTTCAGACGCAACTACATCCACTGGATAAAGAACACGAACCATTAACACCTCTAACACCACACAGCTGCTTTCCGCATTGTATGCCTATATGTAAATTTGGAAAATATATGTAAATCTTTAAATATATGTACTGCATTATCTCCTTCCTGCCAAATTGTACACATGTCCTCCATTGTCACACTGTAATTTTGTAATGCAATGTATAAGCAACCTGTAACCAAGCTTTGAATGACCATGCTGCTCATGCGCCCTCATACCCTCGGGTCTGGTTCGCAATACAAATGAATAAACTAAACTAAACTAAACTAAACATCAGATAAAAACCATCGGCGCACTAACATAGAACCCTTAGACACAGAAGCTGGCCCGTCTGGTCAAATAACATATTGCTAATGCTTTCAACATTAGGCCACAATAATGCAGCCAATTGTTTGTATGTATGTTTACACCAGCCAATTATTTTACTTATCTTATGCTCCCACATGTCTGCAATATCTATTCTTTCAGAAAGACCTGAATCTGCAATTATTCTGTAGATTTGTTTGGTCACTGAATAACATTTTAACTATCACCTTTTCACTGTCATTATATGGAGATCTACTTCTCATAAAACCCTGCAATATCTGAATGCATAACTCACTGGATTGCTGTACGCTGCTTCATGTTCAACTCTTCAGAGATGGAAGTCATATGTCCCCTGCATCCCCATCTCTCTTCTCCCACCCCCAGCCTCCTCATCCCCTCACCCAGGGCTCGCAACCTTGGGGTTCTCTTTGACAGTGACCTAAAACTCTTCCATTTCATCACAATCACTTTTGCTGCAGCCAGACACAATCTACTACACATTAGGAAAAGCCACTCAAAGCTCTTGCAGCGCTCGACTAAAAGACTAGTCTGTATTCTTGTGCTCAGCAAAGTTGGCTACTGCTTAAACATGCTATATCCAACTATTCTTTTCATCTTCTCAACAAAGCCCTCAACTTTGCAACAAGCAACCTTTTCAACCTGCCTAGATTCACAGCTGCCACTACCTACCATAACAATGCTGTCTTTACATTTGCAGCATTTGTCCATAGTGTTACCTCACTGCCTCCCTCCTCTTCTCCAGACTCTTCTACTGTTCCTCCCTTCTCTTCGGACTCCCCTCCTCTCATCTCTCCACTCTCAAATCCATCTACCACTCTGCCATCCGCTCCCTATGCCTTCTCTCACCTCTTGATTCCATCTCATCCTCCCTCACCTCTCTAGGTTGTCTCTCCTTACACTCCCAACTCAAGTTCAAGTTCCTCTGTCTTGTCTTCAAATCCCTCTATGATCTTGCTCCCCCTTACGTCTCCTCCCTTCTTTCCTTCTACACCGCCTCTCGTCCTCTCCGCTCTGCTAATATTTTCCTACTCTCTCTTCCTCCTCCACCCTGTGCCCCCTCCCGCTTCTGCTCCTTCCAACTCCTTGCCCCTCTCCACTGGAACCGCCTCCCCCTTCACATCCGCTCTTCTCCCTCCTACCCTTCCTTTCGCTCTTCTCTAAAATCTTACCTCTTCCACTCACCTCCCTAACACCCCACCTTTCCCTACCTCTGCCCTTCCCCTTTACCCTTACCTCTTACTCCTCCTCCTCCTACCCTCTCCATCCCTCTGATCCCCTCCCTCCCTTCCCCCGCTTGACTCTTGTCTCACCTTCTCTGCTCTTCCCCCTCACACTCCTGCTCTTCCCCCGTACTTACCTCCTCTTACACCTACCACTCCCATGCTCACCTTCCCCCTCCCACACCTTCCTCACAGCTACATTACTGTAAGTTGCTCTTTATGCTGTTATCTGGTTGTGGTTCATTTGTCATCTAATGCTTGGTGTATATTTACTGTTCTTATGTAAAGCACTTTGGATCAAAGGGCTATATAAATTCAATAAAATACAAATACACTGACTGTATCTCTCTGTACTCTTCCTCATGAATGCTCTCCTTCTTGTGTCTCTACAGCCCACCAGTCCATCAGCACCGCTGTCTACCATTCCTTCTCTCACTAAATTATCCTACTTTATCCTATCCTACTATCACCGTCAAACCCATAGTAAGCAGATAGGCAGTCAGGAGTCAGGTACTTCAGACCTGCACCAATCAACACCACAGTGCTCGCATCTGCCTTTCCCACTCTCCTACTAATTAACCCTGTACGCATATTCCTCTCACAACGCCAAGCACAGGGAGGCCACCAATAGTGGCAGACGGGTGCTTTTCAAGACCACTTGCCTTACATTACTCACCCACTCCAGTAAAATGCTCTCCCTCTGACCATGAACGTCATCTCTTCAGTGGAACTCTTTTTAACAAGGCTCAAAGTTCATCTGCTTGTCATGGAAGCAGCCTGTCAGACCTCACCACTTTCTTATCCAATCTAACTGCCCAATCCACTTCTCAGTCAGTCTGCCCTCAGGCTACTCTATGTAAGTTGCTAATATGGGAATTCTAGCTTCGGCCTATCAATGTTGAAAACATTGTTGTTATGTCCTCCAGTCCGTGTTCCCACGATATGTTCCCAACCGTTCCCTTTCATCACCCGGTATACCTCATTCCATCCAACAAAGCCTTTTTTGTAATGACACCTATCCTAAGGACTGCCCCCACCCTACGTGGCTGTCTACTTTGTAAGTCATTGATGTTCGAAATGACATCCGTTTCTTCAATAAATACTCATCTTCTTTATGATTTGATTAAATAACCCAGAGGTACAAATTAAGAACATTTTTAATGAGTGTGTTACATTTCACCTACATACAGGGGGGTAATGATATAGAATCTTGTGATTAAATTTCAGATATTTCAAGAGAGTGTGGCTGAACAACGACATTAGCACCTGGGGCAGAGGAGCCAGCCAATCAGGTTACTTAGATTGCAGGCTGAATCTACTGATACAAGCCCACGTTCCAAGAAACCAGATCGGTGCTCCCCACCCTGCCATCTTCCCCCCACCTTCCCTTTCCTTCAGTCACCATTTCCGCCCCTCCTCTCTCTCTTCCCCACTCACCTAATTGTTTTTGGCAGCCGCTCAACCGCTGCTTCAGCCTAGGGCCACCATGGAATGGAAGCAGGGCTCTGCTGGAGCCCCGTCTTCCAGCTCCCTGGCGGCCATTTTGCTTAAGCATTTTGTATGAATGAATGGGACGCCATTAGGTGTCCCGTTCATTCATACAAAAAACATTGCTGTCAGCATCCCTGGATTCTGTATTGGAAGCCCAGGGTGCTAATAGCAATAACACCTGATCCAGTGGGCCGGAACGGGTGGTTATGGCGCTGGGGCCCAACATTAAGGCCCTTGTTGCATTTGGGCCTGTAACTTGCACCCAGGGCCGTGTTTTTGCTCCCTTATAGTGGGGATGGTGCATGTTGCTGGATTTCTTGCCATAGGTCCAAAAGGAATTCGGGATTTGAAAATGGCTTTTGGGGTTTGGGGTTAGCAGACTAGACTGGTAGTGGGTATGGCCAAGTGAGTGACTTACCCCAGAAAGACAAAGAATTGAATGACAGCTTTCCTAACTGGCCACATTTTGTGATACTGTGCAAACGACTTCGTTCTTGTACCTGTTGGGGGCGGGTCGGAGCCCCCACGCGATGCCGCAAGCCCCCGACACACGAAGGAACCACTCGGCACCAGTCCTTAGTGTTCGGGCTTCCCGGTCGCTCTCATGCGGCCGGGAACGCCCCCTTTATTTATACTTAGCGCGGCGGCGTGAAACGTCACGCCGCCGCACAGGCCCGTCATCGGGCAGCGCCACACTCCTCCTTTTCCGGGAGGAACACGAACACAGATTAACAGTAACTTTATTAACCAGGAAAACCACACATCTAACCTAAACACTACTGCACACCCAAAACAAAAACCCCTTTAATGTCATCCACCCAGATCTTATCACCCCAGTTCACTAATCAATCGTCCCACAACATATTCGCTGAGGTAGGCAGGTTTCCCTCGCCCAGCCCTCTGGGGGTACCTCCGGCCTACCTCCGGCACGGGATGTCCTTCCGCCGCGTCTCCCCGGACTGGGGACCCGGGTCCTTCGCGCCAGAAACCTTCGTCAGCAGGTATGTCTGGTGGATCAGGTTCGGGTGGGGTCTCAGTTCGTGAATCACCCAGTTTCTTGAAGAAACTCACGTTTCGGGTGACAGCCGACCGTCCATCCGAGGCCGTCACCATGGATCCTTTCACTGCCACTACATCCAAAGGCTCCGGTTCATAGGGGAGCGATAGCTTCCCATGAGGGTGTCGATTACGGATCAGGACCTCATCTCCCGGTTCAAGTCTTTGAGGTCGGAGACCCCTGCGCAGGTTCTCCTGCTCCGTCCGGACTCGTCTTTCAGCCTCCACTCGCGGACTATCGATGACCCCTGGTTCTTTCTCCCCCACTTCCGGCAGCAGTCCCCTGGGGCACCTCTTGAATAATGCCTCGGCGGGTGCCACTCCCGTGGCGGCATGTGGGGTGGTGCGGTACACCCGCAGAAACTGATAGAGGGCGCGTTGTAAGGATTGCCCCTGCCCCTGAGCAATTCGGAACGTTTTATTCAGGGTCCTCATCAGTCTCTCGGCGTCCCCGTTTGCACGGGGCCACAGGGGGGAGATCTTCCTGTGTTGTATTCCGCAGCTCTCCATCAACTCGGAGAACTGCTCCCTTTGGAAGGGCGATCCGTTATCAGAGCAGAGAGTGTGGGGGAAACCATGGGCCGCAAATATCTTCTCCATGGCCACCACCACATGCTCAAAAGACACCGACTCGACGAACTCAACCTCCGGGTATCTCGAGTGTTCATCTACTATCACCAGGAAGTGAGTGCCCACTGATGTTGAGCCAAAGTCAGCGTGGACGACCTCCCATGGCCTCGTGCCGCGGGGCATTGCCTCAATTGCAGGTTCTCGTTGCAGCGGAGAGGCTGCCTGACACCATACACAGGCCGCCACGAAGTCGTCCACCCTTTTCTCCAACTCCGGAAACCAGACTTTCGAACGGAGCCGCGCCTTGGTCTTAGCGGCGCCCTGATGTCCATGATGGGCGAGGCTGATCACGTCGCTCACCTTCGACCATGGAATGACGATCCGGTCACCCCGGAGTAACAGCCCTGAATCGGAGAACGACAACTCCTCCTTCACCTTCCACAACTGCTCCAGCGCTGTTTTGGCTTCCTGGGTGCGCCCGGACACGGCTCCGAGGACGGACTTCCAGGACCCATTGTGCATTGTGTCCTTCAGGATCCGAAAACACTCGTCCTCAGCCGCAGCAGCCTCCAACTCCTCTAGGGACATCGCAATTGGCGTTGCCGCCTCCACCACCATTCGTACATAACTGTCCGCCTCTTCTCCGCAGGTGTCATGTCCATCTCCCCCACCTACTCCCGGATGACGAGACAGGTAGTCCGCGGCATTGTTGGCCCCCGGCCTGTATACCAGGGTGACTGAATACTCGAGGAGGGCGAGCATCCACCTCTCAATTCTAGCTGGCGGCTTTGACGATGAGCCCACCAGAATCGGAAGCAGCGGTTTGTGATCAGTCACCACCGTCACTGGACGTCCCAAGACATAGAGCCGGAAATGCTTGCAGCCCCACAGCACTGCCAGGGCCTCCCGCTCGATCTGGGAGTACCTCTGTTCCGTTTCGGTGAGCGCTTTGCTTGCATACGCCACCGGTCGAATAGTCCCGTTGCGGTCCACTTGAGTCAGCACTGCCCCCAGCCCGAAAGGACTCGCATCCACCACAACCTCCGACTCCAAGGCAGGGTCGAAAAACGCCATGGTATCTTCCGTTGTGAGGGCACCCTTAATGTCCTCAAAAGCGGCCTGTTCGAGAGGGCCCCAATGCCATGGTGACTCCTTCTTGGTCAGCGCCCGGAGTGGTTCGGATCTTGAGGCTAAGTTCGGGATGAACCGCCCGCAATACGTTACCATCCCCAGGAAGCTCCTCACGTCCGTCACAGACTCGGGGGCCTTCGCCGCTTTGATGTCCTGCACCTTCTTCGGGTCTGGCGACACCCCCCCCTCCTTGAATATGAAGCCAAAAAATTCAATAGAGGGGCGCAAGAACTCACACTTCTCCCTGTGCAGGGTGAGGCCCAACGATTGAAGTCGTTTCAGAGTGTCCTCGAGCCTCTTCATGTGATCCACTTCGGTTTTGGCAAACACCAGAATATCATCGCTGATGTTGAGGACGCCCTCTAGATCTGCTAGGGCGCCCCTGATGATGTTTTGGAACACTTCAGCAGCAGATGACACTCCAAAACTCAACCGCTTGTATCGATATAGTCCCCGGTGGGTGGTAAATGTTGTTATGTACCGGGACTCTGGATGAAGGACGACCTGATGATACCCGGCTCGGAGGTCCAGCTTCGAGAACACTCGAGCCCCTTGAACATCAGCAATGATGTCATCGATCGTCGGAGTAAGATGGCGTTCCCTTTTGATCGCTTTGTTGGGGAGCCTCATGTCCACGCAAATGCGTACCGAGTCGGGTTGCTTGGGCTTTCTGGCCACCACGATCGGGGACACCCAGGGGGTTGGGCCCTCAACCTTTTCGATGATGTCCAAGCTCACCAACTTGTCCAGCTCCTTATCGACCTGCTCCCTTAAATGAAACGGTACTCGTCGGTGTTTCAATGCGATGGGCTGTACTGACTCATCGATGTGTAATCGAACTGGTTCCCCGATCATCTTCCCGATCCCACTGAAGAGGGCAGCATATTTGTCGAGGAGATCGTTAATGTCCTCCAGGTGGACGGAGTATGCAAAGCTGACGATACCTAAGGCCTCCGCAGCTGCGCAACTGAGCAGGGTATTGTTGCTCACCGGGGTCACATAAAATCGGGCCCTGATTTGTGAGCCATCATGTTCCACGTCTGCCACGAAGGCACCATCGAGCGGTAGCGGTTCCTGACCCCCAAACGCAAATATGCGGGCCTTCGGTGCGACCAGACCCGGAAGGGGTTTGAGGGAGTCATAATGCCCTCTTGCCATCACATTGACAGAGGCGCCGGTGTCAACGAGCACTGGGACTGGGGAGTGATTGATCTCGACCATACATCTCGGTTGCCTCCGGCTTCTTCCTTTAAGTACTCCCACGCTTGAGACGAAAAAGATGTTTTCCTCGTCTTCCTCTTCAGCTCCTTCCGGATGGGACTCACCTTCCCCTTGTTCTACCTGGGCAATACTGGGCTGTTGGCTCTGGCGCGGAGCCCATGTCCGTGCCTGACCTCTCGGCACCATCACCGGCATGGCTGCCCGACACACTCTCGAGAAGTGATCGGCCAGTCCACACCTCCCACAGGTCTTTCCAGCCGCCGGGCATTCTGCCATATGAGGGAGATCGTATCCACACTTCTGGCACGACTCCCCGGCTCTCCCAGCCCTGTCTCGGGGTCCTCCACCCGGGCGTCTCACTCCTCGGCCACCCCGCCACACGAAACACACCTCCTCCGACCTCACCGACCGAGATCCAGCTTCCATCTTGTTGGCGCGTGCCTCTGCTACCTCGTGGCACCTGCCCAGCTCCAAAATACGGGGCAGCGTGAGGCCCGGCTCTCTCAAGACTTGCCTCCTGAGCTTTCCGGAGGAGCATGCCTGGATTAGCATGGTGCGTATCATGTCGTCTGCATCCCCCCATGCACAACCGAGGGAGAGGCGGCGTAAGCGACCATAAAAAGTGTCCAGTGTCTCCTCCTCCTTCTGCTTCGCCGAGAGCATGACAAACCTCTCATAGTCCACGTTTGCCAGGGGAAGGAAATGTGCGAGGAGGGCCGCCTTGGCCGCATCATAAGAGTTGTTGACAGGAGCAAGCGATTCAAATATCTCCTGGACTGTCGGCCCTGCCGAGTACAGCATGGTGGCAATTCTGCTGTCATCATCCGTCACCTGAGCAGCCCTGAAATACATGTCGAGGCGGCTCACCCATCTTCTCCATCGGGGCCCCATGCTCGAGGGTGGGCCTGACGCATCGAATTCCGGAATCGGCTGCAGGGCGGCATGGGCCGCGGGTGCTCTCGCTTGAGCCATAATGGGAAAACCCGGTTGTCCAGGTGGCGGTCCTGCGAGGACTTGGATCACGGGAGGTGGGGCGGCCTGTTGTTGAGCCGCTGCCTGGCCACGATCGCGGGGAAGGGACGCTGCTGCACCACCACTGTCCGAATCCTCAGAGTCGCCCATGGGCTTGAGCGCACAGGCACCCCCGCCTACTGTCCTGAGGGCCGCAACTCAGACACCCACCGACACAGTGTGACTCACCCCTCCTTCCCGGGTACACAACAGTTCCAAGGCACCAGTGGATGTCCAAAAGCACAGTCATCCAGAGCAGCCAGGCTTGATGATGAAGAGGACAAAGAAGAAAAAGCCCACGGCACTCTGATGATGAAGGGGGCAAAGAACACCGTGGATCCACGTTGCCGCTCTCCAAATGTACTTGGAAGTTCCAAAAATTGAGCCAAAGATAGTGGATTGGCCCTGTCCTATCAGTCCTCTCCTGGCTTTCACACGACGTAAAAGACCCAAAAACAAGTTAAAATCCACAAATTAGACATGGGCGTGCAGGGTAGGCTTCCTGCTACTAATGAGTCCAAAAATTAGGCCTGTCGTAACTTCACGCTCCAAACCGGAGCCTCGTGAAGTTTCACGGCCTCTGAACAAAATGGCCGCCGGCCGCGTGTGCGTCCCGCGACCCGGCATGAGAGGAAACGAAAAAATCGTTCCGTTTCGTTTATAAAAATTAATATCCCAGAGATTTCACCACCGGGCCCGGGTCTCCCTCACCGCTTCGTCGCCACTGTTGGGGGCGGGTCAGAGCCCCCACGCGATGCCGCAAGCCCCCGACACACGAAGGAACCACTCGGCACCAGTCCTTAGTGTTCGGGCTTCCCGGTCGCTCTCATGCGGCCGGGAACGCCCCCTTTATTTATACTTAGCGCGGCGGCGTGAAACGTCACGCCGCCGCACAGGCCCGTCATCGGGCAGCGCCACAGTACCTGACAAAATTATGACCTGTGTGCCTTGCCAAATGATTTACTGAACATGTTTGTCTTGGTACATACTTATTAATTTTACATTATTCTTCAAAGGGAAGTGAGCATCCCAGATTGCAAACCAGACAGCTGTGCATTGACTAAATGCTGAAAAATGATTGGCTGTCAGCCAGCCAATAACTAGCTTGTTTATGCATACAGAATTCGCCTCTGCCAACAGGTATATCTCCCTGCCGGATAATATTCTGAAACATAACTGGATGTGATCTGCCATTTTCTTTGCTTTTTCATGAAGGGTGACTTCAGGGCAAGGAACCCATTAGGCACCTTTCGCCTGATGACACAGGCGTGTACAACAATTGCAAAGGCCGCAAAACTCAGAGCGATCCAGCAATCCGCTAGGGGCTCAGTAACATGTGAAAAGCATTTTCTTTCCTCTGTAATCCATCAAAGAGGCAAATTGTTTTTTCCCCTTTACTTATGGTTAGTCAGCTGTGTGGTCTTGCTGTACTTCCCAAAGCATACTTGAGCAGGGAACACAGAAATCTTACAGCACTTTCGGTAACACGCCATCCCGTGCGAACACACGCCCGAGAAGGCTCCAGGCGCATTGTTTAGTTTCAGGCGTCCAGCTCCGAGCTCTGCCTCGGCTTTGTCAGAACCAATGACCCTGCGTACTCCTGCTCGAGCGCATTTTTTAATGTCAGTTGGGACCATCAAAGAAAACCTTTCTGGATCCTTCTGCATTAAGAAAATACCATGTGGCCTCGCTGTTTACATTCCGACCTGGCCTGTTTTGTCAAAGCAATTGTGCGCTGCTTTGTTCTTTGGTTTTCTTCATGCGCTTTCACATTTAATGTGAAATAATTATCTGGGCAAAGGGCAAAAAGTGCCATGGCCGCCATGACAGTGCCTTTAGTCCAAGACGCAGAAGGTTATTGTCCACAGAGAGGCCGAACTGTCTTGCCCTCAAGGGTTCTTTGAAACGACGAAACACAATTTAGCATTAAGGACGACACTTTTTTGGGTGTCACTGGGAGCATCCATCATGGCAGGTGTGGACAAGGGTTTACTGTAGTTTTATTTTGGGGACCTAGCTCTCTGAAATTGGTTAACAATGTGGCAATCGATTTGTACTCTGTCAGCCCGACTCCGATAACACTACCAGAGTCTAGGGAGACCTAGGGCAGGGTATAAAATTCACTGTAGGTTCATGACATTGAAAAAAATATGTTACTATTGCCCAACTCAATGTTACTAATTTTATCGACTGCGTTTAAGGATAAAAGGCAGAATCAGGGACGTCATTTAGGGGTCGCATTTGCGACCCCTGAGGTCTCCCTTGCTACCCCTGTGGTCTCCCTTGCTACCCAAAAAAAACCGAATGTATATATATATATATATTTATATATATATATATATATATATATATATATATATATATATATATATATATATATATATATATATATATTTTTTTTTTTTTTACAAATTGAAGCTCCTGGGCTGTGGCTCTTTCTCTTTCTGGAATTTCTGGAATTCTGGAATGCTAGACTCATTAAAGGTTTATTTCAGGCACACTTCAGGGGGTGAGTGACTGATTTAGTCTGTTCTTAAACATCTCAAATTCACAAAGCAGACAAAACCCTCCAAAAAGCATTTAGAGTAGACTACGCATCCATTTCGGACTATGTTGCAGTTATAGCATGTTATTTTCTGCCGATACATATGGTGATCCATTCCTGTATGAAATGTATATCAAGTTACAGTGCTATTGTAACCATATTTTTCATAGTGTAATTAGAAACAATGCTATGCAATGCCACTTCCTGTTTTGTCAAGGGGTAAACGGCCTTGTTCCATCGCTTTCCGTGATATCACTTCGGTGTGGGTTCAAATGACATTGCTTCCTGTGATGTCAGCTGGGGGTCAAGGGTCATGTGATGTCACTTCCACTACCCCTGGCATTTTGGTGAAATGACGTTCCTGGGCAGAATTTGAACATATACAAGGCAGGTTCACAAAGACCTCTGGAGATGCTCCTGGATGTGCCCCAATGGGAAGAACCCAATTAATTGCCAGAAGTAAATGTTTTCTCTTCAGCTGCTCAACAGCAAACTACATGCAAAGTAAATACTGAGCGTGAAACTTCTAAAGCTCAACAAAGCCTGTAAAACGGAACATTCTCTGACCCCTATTCTCATCTAACATCACTACTTCATTCACCCTTTGAGGATTTGCAAGTCCTTGATTTTTTAGCACTCAACACACTACACATCCAATAAATGCGGAATACAAGTACCAGAATACAATACAGTGGGAGCCTAAAAGTCAGAAACGATCACGTCATACCTGAAATGATGGTGCTATCTACCCATGTTCATAGCTGAGCTTGACCATTAACGGCCTGCCAGCCTGGCCCAAAGTAGACAGGAGCACTGAAAGGGCCCCACAAAGAGCCATGGGCCTGTAAAGTCCAAGCCTGCCTTTGAAGGTGGGTGTTAATGCCATCAGTCCCCCTGGGGTGCTGATCACATTTATTCCCCAAAAAAGAAATCAAATGTTCCCTTTGATGACGGTGCATGTGCGGTCGTGCGCCCCTTCATCGAAGGGGATGTTTTGTAATATAAACAAAACACGAGGGAGAAAGTCCCTTGTTGCTGTTGCTGATGGCTGGGTATTATGGGAACAACGCGGAAGCGAAGGAGAAGGTAAGTGCAGGTAGATGGTAACTGCAGGGAGAGGGGAGCAGTGGGGGTGGCAGGAATGGGGAAGATGAAAGGGGACTGCGGGGGATCGGGCAGAGAGGGACACTGGCTTCTAAAGTCCAACGGATCCAGCAACTCCCACCAAACGCGGGATTTCAATGTTCATTCGTACCTCCAGCATTGGCGGCAACTGATTGGCTGGCTGCCCCGTGCCAGGTGCTAATGAACAATGTGAGATCTCTCTCAGAAAATCTCTGCATTGTATTATTTTCAAGACTTAGACACACTCCTGAAGGACCTGTGTAATGAAGTCACTGGCTTCCGGTTATTGATTTACACAAGCTTGCACCTTGTTATCCGTATACCCGCACCCAAAACAAAAGGAACACATTTTTGCACAACAAACAAGCAGATTTCATGAACCAGTCCGTTTTTTTTAAAGTTTCAAAGGGAGGTTTACTTTGTGATTTAATTTACTTTGGAGTGATTGATTGATTTGTTATTAATAATGCGCCTGTACACAAGTGTTTTGAGGCGCAACATCGAATGGATTGATAGACAAGCCAACCGGGGCTTTAAGAGGCCGTCAGAGAAATCCGAGTGCTAACACCACAACCAATAAGAACAGGGTTACAAGAACAGTAATCTGACAGAGGAACGATTCAGTCCTACACCCTTTCAATCAGCAGAAGGGGGGCTCCGGGGGGAACGCGAAGCGTTTCCCCCGGGGAGTTTTTGGCGCTGCACACGGCCAGCGAGTGGCCGTGGGGGCAGAGCGCCTCCCGGGGGTATTTAAGGGCTCAGGGAAGGTTCGGGAGGCAGGCGACGGTTAGGACTTGATGATTGTCTCAGTTCTGTCGCCTGCTCCCGAGCCTTCCCTGAAGTAGCTGGGCAGTTGGTGCTGCAGGGTAGAGTAGGTGAGAGGGATAGTTGTAGTATTGGGGAGGTTAGGTATAGTTAGCAGGATCATTGTTATAAAATATATATTCTTGTTATAGCCGGGGGTACCGTAGATAAGGTACCCCCACTTACTGTACTTGGCTCTGGTCCCAGCGTTGTCTATGGTCCGGGCTGGGTTTTCTTGCACGGCATTTTGTCCCGGCGTATTTCCCATTTTGCTGCAGGGTGTGGGGTTTTATTAAAAAAAAAGTGCCGTTGAACGCAGGTCCGGGAGGGGGAGCGGGGAGGATATTGGGCATCTAGTGTGGTGCTTCTTTCCATTGGAGTTGTAGGGGGTATTTTAATTAGGGAGCGCCGGGTCCAGTGTTGTTTGCAGCTGTGAGGGGAAAGATACGTGCGGTAGCCGTCGCGTGTCAGAGGGGGCAGTGTGCTCACCTTAAAGGGACAGTGCTGTTATTACTTGGTGCAGTGGTGCTTACACGCAGCCAGGGGGCAGTGTGATATGGGCACATCTCGGGCCCATTTATAGTTGGGCTGCTGGTTTTTTGCGGGTTTTCCTTTTCCCGTGGCACGTTATTGCCTGGGCAGGGGGTTTCAGGGGCTAGGGCAGTATTATAGGGGGTATATAGAGGTAGATAAATAAATAAAAATAAAAAAAAATTTAAAAAAAATAATTTTGTTAAATTGATTAATAATTTAGTAATTTGCATTGGGGATTTGATATTAAAGGTTGGATTTCGCTAGTGCTTTTTTAACTCGTTTCTGAGTTAGTAGTTGGTCAGTTGGGGTTTAGGTCCACGGGTAGTTTGCCTCGGGGGCTTAGGTTCGCTAGATTAATTTTCAAGGGGCATATATACTGTAGTGCACTCATATTAGTAGTGCACTATGGTGGGCCAGGGAGCCAGCAAGAAGGGGCTGGTTGATGCTAAGGCTCTGAGGGAGGCCTTAGAAATAATTAGTGGGGCATCCAAGGCCCAGTTGGAGGGGGCAGTGGGGGAGGTCACTGTGGGAGAGTTCACGGGTGAGGGGGAGATAAGTGGGGGTAGGCCGCAGCGTAGAGCAGCGGCAGATGGGGCTCTCGCGGCAGTGATGGCTTGCACCCCTGCGGCGGGGAAAGGGAAGGTGTGGGAATCCAGTGGTAGGAAGTTGAGGAGGGAGATAGACAGGAGGGAGTCCGGGGGAGAAATGATTTTGGGTGGTCAGCCATTGAGGGAGGGAGTGAGTAATAGCCCTAGGGAATATAGGAGTGCTCAGATGGAGGTGGCTCAAGGGAACAAGAGTGGGGCCAGTGAGGGGGTACAGAGGGGGGTGTCAGGGCAGAGGGGAAGAGGGGGAAAATACCTGCAGAAGATTGCAGGTGGGAGAAGGAGGGAGAGGTCCCCATCAATTGAGGAGGTTAGAGTGGGGCGCGAAACGGCCCCCCCGGGTAGGAGGAGTGAGGGCGGAGGGCGCTGCGCAGCCCCCGCTGGTCAGGTGGAGGTAGAGGGTTTCAGTACGGCCCCTCCTCGGTCAGCGCAAGGAGAGCCTAGAGGGCGCAGCACAGCCCCTAGCAATGAGGATCCCAGGGTGGAGGACGGAACGCCTCGCCCGAGAGAAGAGGACCAGGCAGGGGTTTCCACAACCCCGCCGAGAAGACGTCAAAGGAGTGGCGGGGCGGACGCCCGGGGCTCGGAAGAAGATCATCAACTCAACTCGGGCAGGAGCTCGCATACGCAATGGTATTTAAGGGGTGATGAAGTGGGATGGGAGGAATATGTGGGGCAATGGGAAATGGAAGATTATGGGGCGGAAAGGGAAAGGGGGGAGGAGAGAAGAAGCTTGAGGTGGGATAGGGAAGGGGAAGTGCAGGGTGGACGGGGAGGAAGGGGTCTGGGGAACTATTGGCTGGGTGAGTGTGCTGACATGTTTTGTCCCCGCAGTAGGAGCCCTTTAAGAAAGGAGAGGAGGAGCATCGGTGTGGACGCCAGACCACAGGCGGCAGGTGTGGAAAGAGGTGAGCGGGAAAGGGAATGGTCATCTGCATGGCAGAGAGGGGTCGCAAGAAGGGGGACAAGGGATGAAGGGTCTGGACTGCAAAGTGTAAGGAAAGAAGTTGGTGTGCAGGCCATTGGAGCCGCGGGGGTTGAGAAGAGCATTTGCTCAGTGGAGGTCCAAACGGACAAGGTGGTGGAGCCATTGGTGATCGAAGTGTAAGCTGGAAAAGATAAGGAGTGTGAAGTGAAAAGAAAGGAGAAAAAATGGCCATACATGGGGTAACAAAACCATTGGGGGCGCACTTGATGGCAGCGACCAGGGAGAAGATTCAGGCGGGGAATTTGTGGATGTCTTTAAATTGCTCCATAGGGAAGTGAGAGCAAAGGAGGGGTCTAAGGAGGAAGAGAGGGAACTGGCTTCACGCCCAAGGGTCCCGGTGACTATTGAGAATTGGACGTCGGCGTTTATCATTTATGCCAGTGTGTACTGTGAAAAATTCCCGGATCGTTGCGTGGCCCTGCTTAAATATATGGACGTAATTAGGAAGGCTTTCACGAGTTTTCGGGGTTTTGCCTGGGTACGCTATGATGAGGAATTCAGAGCGAGAATGGCGGAGGACAGTCAGGCGGTCTGGGGGGAGATAGACATGGATCTTTGGCTGCAATGGATGGCTCCAACGAGGCCTGCCCCGACATTGCACACAGCAAGTGGACTGCCTGTGCCTTACCGGCCCTTTCTTGGTCGCCCCGCCCATGAGGGGGCGGAGGACAGCCCTCGACAGCATGTTGGGCGTTCAATAAAGAAGGCTGCACGAGCTGGATGTGCAAATTTAAACACGAGTGCAGCAGGTGTGCGGGTCGGCATCCGGTTACAGATTGTTTTCAGGCAGGGGACAGTGGGTCAGAGCGAGGAGCGGGGCAAGGAAGTGGGAGGGAAGGACCGCATGCCAGGTAAATTGGGGTGTGCTGGTAGGTCGGGCTCAGTTTAACATAAAAGGAGGGGGGGCACAAGGTTTGATGAAAGGTTTTTGGGGGCGACTTAAAGGGGGTAGGAGAAGGGTGAGGAGGAAGAAGCGTAGGTAGGGGAGGGCCGCAGGGGGGATGTAACTGTGGAAATTGTTAAGGGGTGGTGGCCGTCGTTTGGAGGGCATGGACGACGGTGGCGAAGCCCTCACTCTTGCCGCACGACAAGGTGAGTAAGCTTCAGGCTGCATGGACGGAGGTGCGGGAGCGCCTCTGGTGCAGCAAGGGGAAGTGATGAGCTGGGTCTGCATGGACGGGGGTGCACTAGGACCCCTGGTGCAGCTGGGGGAAAGAAGTGGAGCAACGAAGCAAGGTGCTGGAAGAGGAATTTATGTGGAATGGACTGCATGGACGGGGGCACAGGTTTGGCCCCTGGTGCAGCGGTGGAGAGGAGTAAGGCAGAAAAGGGGCCTGCATGGACGGGGGTACGCTATGGGCCCCTGGTGCAGGTGGGAAACAGGTGGTAATGGACGCAAGGATCTTGAAAATTAGTTATAAGGAAGGGACTGCATGGACGGGGGTGCAGGTTTGGCCCCTGGTGCAGTGGCGAGAGGAGCAATAAAGTAAAGGGCCTGCATGGACGGGGGTGCACGTGGGCCCCCAGTGCAGGAGGGGGCAACGCAGGGCCAATATTAATAAGGTGATGGAAGGTGGGGGCGGCAAGGAGGAGCAGGGGGGTAATAGTTTAGAGGAAAAAGGGGGTCTAAGTGGGTTTAGGTGTATTGTTTAAAGGTTAGGTGAAAGGGGCAAAATATAGGGGGACGGTAGGAGAAGACCTGAGGTGTTTCCGGAGAGGGTTAAGGAGATGGCCAGAAAGGATAGGGTACTGAGGAGGTGTTACTAGGGGTGTGGGAAAGGTTAGGAGGTTGGAACTCATTCATTTAGGAGGGGTGCAGCATCTGAAAGTAGCAGGCTGGGCTATTAAGAGGAGTAGGTGAAAAGGTTGGGACGCTGGGAGTAAGGGAGATACAAAGGGTATGTCAGGGACCGGGGCAAACGGAATGTCTTTATAGAATTATTTCAGTAGGTAGCAGGAGTGTTGCATTTATTAGGATGTTGTTGATTTGTAAGTGATTTTGTAATTTCTTTTTCAGATGCTGCTAGGAGGTCCGGTCAGATGTCAAAAATCTGGTTTTTGGGACATTCTAGGGTTAAGTGGGCGGGGAAAGAAGTTGGGAAAAGGGTTGTTGGCAGGCAACTGGGGTGCAACTATAAAGATGTTGTGGTAAGATGTCCGGGTTTGGGGGGCTGGGATGGGATTAGTTGCTTCCTATGTTGGCTGGGTTGAGGGAAAGCTATGGGCCTCCAGATGGGGGGGATTAGTCTTGCTGGGGAAAATGATCTGGTAAGGGATACGGGTGTGGCTCTTCTTAGGTTCTGGGCTGGGAGACTGGGTAAAAAGTTTGAGGTAGAAAAGTTTGGGGGGGGTGGGGCAGAAAGAACTTCTCGGGGGAGGGTTTTTCTGGTACCGGGGGCATGGCCCCTTTTGATGTGGGGGGAGAGAAGCACAATGGGGGAATGACACGGGAAAGGATGGGGTGGCGCTGTTTGCACAAGCAGGTCACCCTGGGGGAACAGGTATTGAGCCTGGAGGGGCATGGCCCCTGGTAGAAAGCGGGACGCCTGGAAAAGGGGCAAGGAGACGGTAGGATCCAAGGGATCATTAGGGAGGAATTGGGTTATTTCATTATTTAATTGTTGGGGGAAAATGAAAATGAAAATGTTTAATTTATTTAATTGGTTGTTAAAATATTTCTTTAGTTTGTTAGGCCATGGAGCCAGTTAAGCGTTTGATTGTAAGCTTTGGCCTGTCACATTAAAGCAACCTTTTCCACTTTTAAATGAGTCTGGGTTTTTGTGCAGTAAGCCAAAAATAAAAGTGCTCCCTTCTAAAAATGCACTGCTTAAAACAAAGAAACAGCGTGAAAAACGGTATTGCAGCCCATAGTGAGGCCTGCTTGAGATGCTTGGGGAGCAGTGGCAGGACACGCTGACCCACACGCCTACTGCCACGGCAGCTCTGGAGTTAACCAAGAGTTGAAGCAACAGCTCCCACTAAAAACAGAAGTCCCGGTTAGTTTCAGTGTGGATTCAGTGCATGGGGCCTCTGCCCCCTATTTCCCTCTCTGACCCCAGCATTACACCCCTGAGGGAGTAGACATTTGGAACTTTGCCTAAATGAGCTAGTGCCCGTAGCCTACATATGTTCTCAGGTCAGTATCATACATGTATTTTTATGGCATAATAGCACGAAGCCATGGCCATGTTTATTAACATATAATCACCATTGCCAATAAAAGTAGCGTCACTAAAAATCGTGTAAAAATGAATATCGTAAATGAAATTAACTTACTCCAAATGCGGTATTATATGGCAGGAAATGATGATGCTGGCATCACGAAAGAAGTCCTCATATTTACACACTTTTTTTGACAATGGAGACTGTAACCTGAACTATTTATTTTCAATTACTATTATTCATATATGTGAGTTTGATTGTGCAGTGCGTAGAATTGTGATAAGTCACAAGTTGATTTGGAGTGTCATTGTGAGTAACCCTAAATACTGTGGGTTAAAATAATAATTACATTTTTATATGACACGTGTTGACATTAGCCGATTCGGTTGATTGGCCTTGGGACGATGAAAGATTGGGGAACAGACCTCAATCAATTGGGAAGTGGATTGGTAGGCGTTAAGGCAGGGCTGGGGGCATTACAGTGATCACTCTATTGGCAGTATTCGCTCGAGCCTGTAACTATGGACCTGAAGCGTTAATACCCCCCCAGCTCAGGGCTTATTGCTATTAGTGCTCCTGCCCATCGGACCGGGGTACTAGTAGCATCTTTATTCAGTTACGAGATGCTCTGGTGTTTCACAACTGAAAAAATAAAAAATAAATGGCCACCATGGAACGGGATACAAAGTGTAAATAAAGAAGCGTAAACAAATCAGATGGCTACACGTTCCTTCCCCTTTCCATGGCGGACACCGAAAAGATAGTAAAAAATGAAAACGAAGAAAATGGCCACCATGGATCAGCATGAAGAGACTACACATAGTCCCTTCTCCCTTTCCATGGCGGCCTGAGGAAGAAAGGAATGGAACTCTGCTGGACGTGGGCCTCCGACTCGTTGCAGGTGCGTCATTGTCTGGCTGGTAAGGACCTGGCGAGGGGCAATCAGATTGATTGGTACAATCTGATTTCACCTCGCCGGGTACTAATTGACAATACTCTCCACTGAGTCTAACGCACAGGGTACATTATGGGGAAGAGGGGTAGTTCTTCTTTTCAATTAGCAATCAGTGTCATTTATTTTCACAACATAATAATACTGACCTTTCCCACTGTATATCAATCTTCTGTACTGAGCTTCTGGATGAACTCCTCTGTAATACCAAATGTTGAGTTAGAAAGCTTTTATGCTGCACCCCCTTAATTGTTTCAAAGTGCAGAGACTTGTATGTATTTTTACTTAGGAGATGCAAAAGGAGAAAAGAGGGTGGGGAGGGATACAGTGGGTGCACGGTCAGACAAATAGATTTGTAGGGAAAGATGAGCTGGGATGTGGGCGAGTGGCAATGTTGATGCATGTTCAGCCAACAGGTAGATCGAGGATACATAGCAGAATTAGGAAAGTAAGTTTATGTGTATTGGTAAGGTTTTTTTTATGAAAGCAAATTCCGAATGATAATTTCATAATGCTGCAAGCGATGTGTCGCTGTTTGAAGGGGTCGAGATGTGCCTAAGCTGCCTCCTATAGCGTGAAATCGAATTTGCTTGGGCTTTCAATTACTGACCCTAAACAAACCCCAGAAAAATAATTGGGCGTTTGACCAGCTTGATTGCCAAGTGTAGCAGAGTCGACAGTAGACTGTGTGAAAGGAGAATGTGGAAGGAAAATGTAGTGTAGTGCTGTGTTGTGTGTGATGTGCCAATTCAAAGGGGGGAGATGTGTTGTGTATGGCTTGCCTGGGCAAGAAGGAATGTTGTGACGTCACGTGGAGTCTTTATGCCTGATTGTTGGAATGTATGGATGAAGGTTCTAGCCTGTTCAGTTGGTTAGCCTGGGTGATGGGCCACCAGTGTTATTGTCCTATATCTATCTTATATGTAACCTAAGTAACTACTTGTAATGGTACCTAAGAAGCATGTAATAAACCTACAAGTGTACCTAAGAAGGATGGAGGCTGCTGTGATATCCTATCCCGGCTCTTGACGACTAGGAACCTACGGGCTGGAGGAAGCCACTGAGCTGGAGAATCTGCTGCAGGGGGTGCAGAAGGAAAGGCAAGAGGACACACTGCCCACAAAGACAAGACAAGTAAGGCCCATCACCCAAGGCGGGAAGGGGAAGGAGAAGGACATAGTGTTAGGCGGAAACCTGTGCCGTTCCCTCTGGGACCACTGCAAAAGATTTAGGACTACAGGTGTTTGGCAGTAAACCCACTTGGTAGCAGTCTGTACCACACATATTCACTTGGTAGCTGTGGCTGAGCAGTCAGACTTCCCTCAAGAAGAGTTAAGCAGTATGTGGAGTATACAAAATAGGGCAATTCTTCACAGTAAGACAAGCAAACACACAACAAGGCTTCAGTGTAAAGATATAAAGGTATTTATTTATAACGGCACATCTATAGAAAACACTTTGGCACTATCACGGCAAATACTTCAATGACAATTACTCTACGAAGAAAACAGATCAATCCCCCTAACAATAGTTCGATAAGCCTAGGTTCTACCAGCATCACTTATTTGCAGACAGAGGTGTATGCCTCAACCTAGATGGCACACTAGTATTTGTTAGGACGGGAGAGAAAATAAGCAAGTTACGAAAATCAACACGGTCCCAATACTGAACGGACAAATGCAAGGCAAGAAGACAAGAACCACGATAGATTATAAAGTTCAGAGGCCAGGCCCACTCGGAGAGAGGCGAGGCGATATGTTCCAAAAGTATCTTAGTGGAAATGCGTTCGAGTCTTTGAAGCAAATTGTTATCGGCAGATTGGACCAGTTCAGAACAACACGCTAGAGAAAGCTTGGAGGCCACCCTATGGAGAGGCGAGGATTAAGACACCTCACTCTATCCGGCAACAAGGGAAGCCAGGCGGACACAGTACCTTGATTGTGGAGAGACAGCTCCGGCGGGGGCAGTTGTTCCTGGTGGTGGATGCACATCCGGTCTTTGCCAAGAGTAGAGATGATCTCGTTGTTGAAGGAAAATGAAGATCGTTGCACCACCAGGGAAGAGACCAGCCGCAGAGTGCTCCGTCACAAGGCACCACCTTTTGGTCGCGGTACAGGGGTAGTGGCTATCCAGTTGCCGAGGTGCTCTGCACAGGCAATTCGACCACTGCGTCCTGAGGCGAAGAAAAAGCAAAAGGAGACTGGTTGTTCCCACCAGTCAGGGGAAGAGACTCTCCGGCAGGGAGATCTCCTCTGTCGTCGGGAAGTGGTGAGTCGGTTCAGCAGGGCTCCACCGGAGGTGTCGTCGTTGCAGGTCGGCTCAGCTTTACCCTCGTCGGATTCTTAGGTCTTGTGCCGACTTCTGAAGATCCAGTCCCAAAAGCCCTGCTTTTATGCAGAAAACCCCCATTCATTCAGCCTAGCTGTCAATCAACACATGCTAAGTGGTGAGCGGGGAGGCTCACCACTTGGGCCAATCACACCAGAGTGCGACCGGAGTTGGCAAGGCAACTCGGTCCAGGGTGCCTAAACCCCCTCCCAACCCCTGTGGTAACCCAGACAGAATGGCACCACTTTGGAGGGTCTCTGTACAGAAGCCCGCCAAAAGTGGAACAAAGGGCTCGACCTTTGGTTTAGGAGTCACAGAGACGAACACAGACGAAATTTAAAAAACCGAGTTCTGGCAGAAAATACCACCCGATAGACTTTTTTAAGATAAGTAGACTGGTGGTATGTTAGAGACTAACGAGAAAAAGTATCAATCTCCAACAATGGGAAGAATCCCATAGGGTTATATTCGGGGTCGAACATAACAAGTAGTTTCCACTGCCACCAGCCAAAACTCGACGAGGGGGGACGGGACAGTGCCCCCTCGAATAACAGACCCAGGAGTAATCGAATTACCCCTACTAGTACGTCCACAATAGGATGGTTTGTACTAGTTCTGTTAGTAAATTTAGGTCTAGTAAAGCCAATGGTGACTTTACATGCCCGGGGAGAAAGTAGTCAGTCCCCGGGTATGGAGTTTAGGACGGAGGTCCGCTAGGACGCCCCAGTGTTATGGCACGTAGGGTGCGGTGTAACACACATAGAAAAACATATGAGACCCTATGGAGTAAAAGACCCCATAGCCCATAGAACACATTGACATTCAAAGGAATTACACACATTCATGTCCAAGAGTGGGAGAAAAAGAGTCTCACTCTTGGCAGGATGAAAAAAAACAAACTCCAGAAATCCAGCAAAGCTGCTGGGGGACTCACTAGGTTAGGAAATTCAGCCCAAACAGAAGGAGAAGGACATAGCCCCATAGTGGTCAAAGGATCTGAGCATGGAAAGGGATGTGCTCCCATAAGGAACAAAAGGATATGATTCCCATCTGCCGGAGAAGGGGAGCGTACTGTCTTTGATCTGGAGAGATGTACCCATAAATTGGAGAGCACAGTTGGGGCTGGTGACATTGCGCTAGCTTGATAGAGAACGTCTTGAGCAAAATGTTTCTGCATCTTGTGTTTTGCTGTGTCGGGCAAAATGGTTCTAAGACATTCTTCAGGAAGGAGGGTGTGTTAGTTGGAGATGCTAAAGCAACGCGTGTACAAATGCTGGGGAAGTGATTAATTGTGCCTCCAGGGTACTAGGTGGTTTAGATTCATTCGAAACCTTCCACCCATCACTTTTGTGGTCAGTTTGTTTCTCCTTGTGAGAGAGGGTATGCCCAGACGTGGGTCCCTTGCTCGCTGCGCCACAGGGAACCAGGCTGCACCTCACTGAGGAGGTCCAACAAGGCCGAAACATGTCTGGGGTTGCTTGGTTTTCTGTGCAGAGGGGGCCTGGCCTAGCAGTTCGGGCTGGGCTGCTACCTTTGGTTGCGGCAGCTGCTGACTGATTTGCACATGGCTGGTCCCCTTTTGCAATGGCGCAGACGGGCTAAAAAAACGGTGGTGTGGAAGGTTGGCCCAGAGCAATTGCCAGTGGTTTAGATTCATTCGAAACCTTCCACCCATCACTTTTGTGGTCAGTCCAGGGTACTAGGTGGCAGTTGAAGACAGAGCTCTGCACTGCCTTGCACTCTGAGTGGAGTGATGATGTACCTTTGGTAGTGTGGGGAGTTGGCGCTGCGGTGGAATGTTCACAATGTTCAAAAGAAAAGAATGGTTCGTCATTGGTAACCTGTCAATTCATGCAGTGGTATTAGTATCAAGGGAAGGAGTGGCTTGGCTGTTTGAATAAAGAACCTTACGATGTCCCGACACGACCAGGAAGTACAGGGCAGCCAACCCAGTGCTGCGCTGGCCCAGAAGTTTCAGTACGTGTAACAAGCTGAAGAAAGGAGGGACTGGCTAGCAGGAGCCTCAGAGTGCAGTGTACGAGAACTGGGTCCGTATGGAGCCCTGCATGTAATTGCAGAGTGTGTGCTCGCGCCAAGCCTGGTGTTTTGACAGGCAAGGTGGGAAGAAGCACCTTAGAAAACGGGTACTGTCTTTCACAGATGATGGTGTGTTTGTTCGCTCGTGTCGGACGTGGGACAGTTTCGATGTTGTCCGCAGAGAAGTCGTTACAGGCTGCGGTCTGGATAACAAAGACTCTGGGGAGAAGTCATTACAAGCTGTGGTCTGTTTTGCAAAGACTTCAGTGTGTGTTGGCGGTGTATTGAAACATACGATATTGTACTCTTTATTCCTGGCGGGAATACGTGCAAGTTTGTTTTACATGCGGTTGTAGGGATTAACAATTTTCAAAAGAAGGGATTAATAATTTTGAGAATTTGCAGGAACTGTGGACATTAAATCTCTAGGAGGACGTGGTGATTTCAAGTAAATGTCACATTAGTACTGTGGGTAACCAGCCACATGGTTTCTCTGATTTGCTGGCAATTGCAGGAATGGTTGGCAATGGTCTTTTAGGACACATATTTACTTGGGGTAAATAATGTGTTGGTGTTGTCCAAATTGCATGTCATGCGGGAGGCAGATGGTGTGCGGCTGCGAGTGTATGGATCTGGATGGGAGTGTTGAAGATATCTTACTCTTGTTATGTTACTAGATTTAACCTTTTGAGGATTTTTAGTGTGTAGGTCTCTAAATAGTGACATGGACTGTTAGCAATTTGAGCAAAGTTTTGGTATGGTGCAAGTCGGTTGGGAATGAGTACACATGTGTAAGCAAGATATAATATATTTGAGGCTTTGCAGGTTAGGTTTGCAAATTTGCAACATGGAACCGTAGGTTTGGAGAGCGTAAAAGTAATAGCCATAACATTTAGGCAACACAGTGAGTGTTTCTACACTATTTATGGATAAACAGTGAAAAAGGTCAGGTTAAGGTGTTGCAGAAATGGTTACTAGTGTGCATGTAGCAGGCTGGATACAAAGTTTGGACGTTTGGTTGCGCTGATGGGAAGTGTCCCAGGTCAGCATCTAAGGCATGTGTAGGTGTGTGCCAGAAGATTGAGTGGTTGCGCTGATGGTAGGTAAATTGCCAGGTCAGTGTGTGAGGCAAGTCTATGTTTATGCCTTATATCAGTAGTATGGTAAAGGCAGTCTGGTGTGTCTTGCGGTGTCTGAGGATTGAAGTCACTCAGGTTCATACCAATGTACGTCGGTCCTGGGTGATAGTGCCCCCAGTTGGAGTGTGGGCATGATTGCAGTTGATGCCACGCAGGTTAAAGCAACGTATGCTTGTTTGAGGTGGAAGCACCACCTGTTGAGTGTGGGTGGGACTGCAGATGATGTTATGCAGGGTTATACAACGTATGCTTGTTAGTGGTGGTAGCGCCACAAGTTCAGTGTGGGTGTGACTGTGGTATGTGTCACAAAGGGTCAAAGGTTTGTATTTCTGGGAGGTAGCGCCCCCAGTGAGAGTCGGGGCGTGACTGTGGTTGAAGTCTTGCATGGTTAAACAAAGTATGTGTGCTGGGTGGTAGCGCCCTTGGTTATGGTGTGGGTATGACTGAGGTAATAGTCATGCAGGTTCACACATGTACTTTGGTCTTAGCGGTCTTGTACCACGTCCATTTGTCTTCTTGCACCAGACAGCTATGCTTAGTTGTACTGTGTGTTCATTTGCGACTCGTTCCATCTTCATCAGGGTCCAGAGTGTTCCAGTGACTTTGGTCGATGGATCCGGTGTGCATGGCCAGTGAATCAGGTGTGTTGTGAGTGGAAGAGTGGAAGTGCACAGGTTGTGTGCACGCCCTAGTGATGTGAGTCGGTGTGAATGGATTGTGTAGGTGTGAGTGGTGGTGTGTTCAGTAGTGTTTTGTGTGTGTTGTGTTAATGCAAAGAGGGGAGATGTGTTGTGTAGTGCTGTGTTGTGTGTGATGTGCCAATGCAAAGGGGGGAGATGTGTTGTGTATGGCTTGCCTGGGCAAGAAGGAATGTTGTGATGTCACATGCAGTGTTTATGCCTGAGTGTTGGAATGTATGGATGAAGGTTCTAGCCTGATCAGTTGGTTAGCCCTCTGCCTGCGTGATGGGCCGCCAGTGTTATTGTCCCATGTCTATCTTATATGTAACCTAAGTAACTACTTGTAATGGTACCTAAGAAGCATGTAATAAACCTACAAGTGTACCTAAGAAGGATGGAGGCTGCTGTGATATCCTATCCCGGCTCTGCAGCAGCCGGAGACGGTGGTGGAGGCCGTGGCGGTAGGCCTCAGTGGCGCAGCTCCAGCGGGCGCTAAGAATACACAGACACACGTAGCTGGGTTCTCTGCCCCGGAACTGCCTCAGCTGAGTGGGGGCGGGGCCTTTAATAGACGCCTTGCATCACCGCGTAGCGGGACGCAAGGTGGATACAACATTCCTCCTTTATTTTAACTTAAACCAAACAAAACCATATGGCATACATTTACCATTCTTAAATAAACAGGGTGCCCCCCTTACTATAGTCATTATGGGGCTATCTGCTACACATAGTCTTTGAGCCGGGCTGGTGGCTTGGTGGCGGTTCTCAACTCGTATCTCCCACCCCTGGAACTGGGCCCCACTGTCTCTTTGGGTGTCTCACCTTCAGTGTCCGGCTCACCCATTACTGATTCACTCCACAGCTCCAAGGTTCTATCATCTGCATCGTCTCTGCCATGCGGGTGCTCAGATTCTACATCACTCGGCCGGCGGTCGTCTTCTTCTTGGGGACATTTCCCGTCAGTCCACAGGTCTCTTGGCATGGCCTTGAACCATGACGCATTTCGTGTCACTTGTCTGTGTCCTCTTTGTACTGTTGCCATAGTTCCTTGTCTTTTGCTGATGGTCCATGGGAAGGCCTCATAGCGAGAGTCCAACTTGGATTTTGACTGATTTCGCAACATGACCACCAGGTCACCCACTCGGTGGTTGGATTGTTTCACCCTTCTCTTGGCACTCATGTGTGCATTGGCTTCCGTTCTCTTTGCTTCTGTTCGCTCATTGTCAATCCTGTCAGGGCTTCTGCTGGGGTGATGTGGTATGGAGGAATTTATGACGGTGCCAAACATCAGGTCTGCCGGCGGGATGCCAGTCATGCTGTGAGGTGTGACCCTATAGTTTCGCAGAAACCGATAGAGATCGACTTGCCAGGGGCTAGCATTGACCCTCGACAGTCTCAGGACCTTATTGAGTGTCCTCATAAATCGTTCCACATCCCCATTTGCTTGAGGCCATCTTGGCATGATGTGGTGTTAGCGTATGTTGAGCTCTTGCAGGTATTGCTTGAACTCCTCCCCTTGAAATGGTGGGCCATTGTCGCTCCTGATTCTGGTGGGCGGTCTGTGCGTCACAAACATTTTCTCGATCGCGGGAATGACCACCTTCGCTGCCGTGGAGTTTACAATCTCGACCTCTGGGTAGCGTGAATGGTCGTCTATGGCCACTAGGAGGTAGAGGCCTTCTTGTAACTTGCAAAAATCGATGCTTATTGCGTCCCATCTGCCACGTCCTCGAGCAGCCGACTGGATCGGTTCTGGGTCAGGTGGAGCTCCCGTTATCTGGCATGGTAGACATGTGTTTATCAGTCTTTCGACCTTATCATCTATCTGGGGGAACCACACTCGATGCCTGATGCGAGCTTTTGTCCGTACCATTCCTTGGTGGCCCTCATGTGCTAGTGCCACTATTCTGTCTTGGAGGCTTGGGGGGATGATGATTCAATTTCCCCTGAATAGTAGCCCCTGTTCCGTGATGGAAAGGTAATGTCGAATAGTGAACATCCCTGTAAAGAAGTTCTTTGCCTCTACTGTCTTGTTGTGGGTGTTCCTCAGGAATGACCTCCATTCCCCTGATATGATAGTGTCTTTTATCAGGTTGCAGCACAGGTCTTTGTGTGTTTCTTCCATGATGTCGTTCAGGCTGATGGTCCTATGTCTCATGGTTTGCACTACCTGGCAAATATGCTCCTCCGCCTCTCCTGCCACATGGATTTCCTGTGGTGTCGCCGCTCGGGGATGCTTCCACAAAAAGTCTGCCGGGTTTCCACTTTCCGGCTGATATGCCAGTTCAAAATTGTATTGTTGGAGGTCAAATAGCCATTTGCCAATTCTAGCTGGTGGGTGGGAGGATGTGCTTCATGGGCAGTAATGGATTGTGATCCGTATATGTTGTGAATTTTCTGCCATACAGGTAAAGATGGAAAGGGCGACACCCCCATAGCACCGCTATCGCCTCTTTTTCAATGTGAGAATATCGTTGCTCTGTTGGTGTTAGTGCTCTGGACGCATATGCAATTGGCCTTTGCTCACCCGCATTTGTCACCTGTGTGAGGATGGCCCCTAGGCCCATGGGGCTAGCGTCTACATACAGTTCCGTTGGGAGCATAGTGTCATAGTAAGCCATTGTGGTGTCTGCTGACAGTGACGCTTTGATATGTTCAAAAGCTTCTTGGCAGGCCAGCCCCCATTCCCACTTTGTGTTGGCCTTGGTAAGTTCTCGAAGGGGTTCCCACAGTGTTGCCAGATTTGGGATAAATCTCCCACAGTACGTAGCCATCCCCAAAAACTGCACACTTCGGTTGGCGAGGTGGGTGGATCGGTGGCCTGGATGTCTGCGACCTTCTGGGGGTCCGGTGAGATGCCTGTACTGTCGAAGATGTAGCCAAAAAAGGATATTTTGTTTTTTAGGAATTCGCATTTTTCTTTGTGAATGGTTAGTCCTGCCCCTTCCAGTCTGTTGAGGAGCATGTGAAGCCTTTTCATGTGTTCTTCTCTGTTGCTGGCATGAATCAGGATGTCATCACTGACATTTAGGAAACCTGGTATGCCGCGGATTACTTCTAGTATTGTTTGTTGAAACACCTCGGCGGCTGAGGAGAGCCCAAAATGTAGGCGCTTGTACCTTCGCAGACCAATGTGTGTTGAAAATGTCGTTATATATCGGGAGTCCCTGTGTAGCTTTAACTGATGATAGCCTGCATTCAGGTCCACCTTTGAAAATACCTTGGACCCTGTGAGGTCAGCCACTATTTCGTCCAGTGTCAGAGTTATGTGGCGCTCCCGCTTGATGGCAGCATTTGGTAAACACATGTCTATGCAGATCCGAACTTTGCCTGGCTGCTTAGGCATTTTGGTGACCACCATATGGGAGACCCAAGGCGTGGGTCCAGTTACTTATTCTATTATGCCAGCCTTCTTTAGCACTCTGAGCTCCTTTTCTACTTGTTCGTGCATGTGGAATGGGGTTCTCCTGTGTCGTACAGCCCTTGGTTGGACCGATTTGTCGATGTGGAGTCTGTTCGACTTCCCTTTTAGGCATCCTATCCCTTTTAACAGGTTGGTGTATTTCTCTAGGACACTCTCGACTTCTTGTGAGTCCTTCACTTCGCATATATAAAACTCACCAGCCCCAAATCCTCTGCAGCATCTCCACTCAGGAGGCATTCGATGCCCGCGTTCACCACGTAGATTTTGGACGGTAGCACGGTTTTGCCGTGACTGAGGGTGGTGCGGAACCTGCCAACCACTGGTAGTGGTTTCTTGCACCCAGTGTGTCCGTCTCCTTCAGGTTAGGTTGTGGCTGAAGTGTTTGAAAAGTGGTCATTGGCATGACATTCACGGATGCCCCAGTGTCTATGGTCATCAATACTTGCTGGTTTTGGATTGTTACTTGGCATTTGCGTCTCCTGAGTATTTTCCTTGGTGTGGCATGTCCGTGGTTGAGGGCTGACACAAGGTAGACTTTCCTCCCGGCTGTAGTTTTTGAAGTGTAGTGCCCATGTGTGCTGCTCTGGCGTGTGCTAGTTCCCTCTGACGACCCAATTCAAGAATTCGGGTTAACGAGATGCCTTTTTCACTCAGTACCGCCCTTTTCAGTTTCTCTGATTGGATGCCGTTGATGAGCTGTCTCCGAATTTCTTTCTCAATGTCAATGAATTTGCACGATATTGCCAGTTTTCTGAGCTGAGTGTGGTAAGCATCTAAAGTCTCCTCTTCCACTTGGATGGTAGTACAGAATATAAATGTCTCGTAATCTGGGTTGAGTTGCGGGAGAAAGTGGGCCGTTAGGGCATCCTTTGCTTGCTGGTAAATGTCCTGGCCATCATCAATTGTTAAAGAGTTGAAGATACGTAGCACTTCATCCCCCACATTTAACAAGAGGTCCGATCTCAATTTTCTCGCAGTAGTGATGTCTTTACATGCCATCGCCATCTCAAATTTTTGAATCCATAGTTGCCATCTGGGGCCAACTGACGAAGGATCAGTGTATGGGTCAAAAGGATGTATCATTATTGAAGGGCCACTTTGTGGGCGGGCTTGCAGTGTGGACACCAATAGGTTTGCGGCAAGTCTAGATGGCGTGCTGGGCCTCAGAGTAGATATGCCGGTGGCCATGACTGGGCCTCACTTTGCCACTAGCGGGGCCTTATGCCTCACCTTGATGTGTTCCTGCGGGGGTCCTTGGTCTCCCTTGCGTGTGTGTTCACGTTTCGGGCGTAGACAGGTTTGTCTCCCCCTTCCCAGGGGCTTGATGCGCAGGGTTGATGGGTCCGGTTGTAATTGCCGCGTGATGGGGCCTTTCCAGCGTCGTGCACCGTGTCTTTTCTTATCCTGAGTTGTCAGGGGATCAGGTGAAAGTTCATGTGGCCACACAATTGGAGAGAGCGCCTTCTCTCCCAAAGAAACACATTTTTTTTTTTTGTGGGTGGGGTTTCCAAAAATTACGCTGTCACTGAACACGGCGATCAGCTGATGTTAATTAGTACGCGTACCGTGGTTCGCGCGTCCCTCGTCGCCAGTGTGATATCATGTCCCGGCTCTGCAGCGGCCAGAGACAGGGTGGTGGAGGCTGCAGAGGTAGGCCTCAGTGGCGCAGCTCCAGCGGGAGCTAAGAATACGCAGACACACGTAGCTGGGTTCTCTGCCCCGGAACTGCCTCCGCTGAGCGGGGGCGGGGCCTTTATTAGACGCCTTGCGTCACCGCGTACGGGACGCAAGGCGGATACAACAGCTGCATCATTTCAGAAAACATGAATGATAAGCAGAGAAGGGACGGAATTAAGCTTCTGTCCACCTGTGAGCAGCAAATGCTTGAAACCATATTCGATGAGTGAGTCTAGTCATTGAAGGTGAGAGAGTATTCAGCTCTTGAAGTGCTGCCAGGCCTAGTTAGTAACAACAACGACATTATAAAGGACTGTGGGAATGTAACATCATTCCACTGTTTTATGTTTCTTATTCCCCTTGATCATGGACAATTCAATTGTAGAAAAGACTGAAACTCTAACAGACAATAAAACAAGGTCTTGAGGTTAGGGTTGCTGTAATGATGACAAGTGCTGAGCCAGGGAGGTCTGGGCGCTGAGAGACAATGCAGGAAAGAACAATGGTACATTTAGGGCGGTTATGAGGGAACTGTGAATTTATGAAAAAGCACAGGATGCCAAGTGTTCGAGAAAAGTGGCAGGTATCCATCAGGGTGACCGCTGAGTCTAGAGATCTCAAGTCAGTTTGAGTCACATGATGAGGAAGGGCCCGGTGCCCAGGAATATGAGCATGGACATGCGAGAGCCCACTTCCGGAGGTGAGAGCCTGGCCCCTTCGAGGACGAATGAACTCCTAGCGATGAGTAGCTCATTTGCCAGCTTTAGGAACTTACACAATTGTGTGTTTTGGGGTGTAGTTTAGGTTACTGTCCTGAAGTTTAAAGGGGTGGTATGCTGCCGGTTTTTGTATTGTATTGGAATGTAATAAACTGTCTCTGCTCCTTGCTACTATTCTTAATGCTACTGTAGGGGCTCCGTTTTTCTTCCACAGGTCTAATTGACATAATTCTGCTGAAATGCTCCTCTCCCCCACAAAATGCCCCACACTCCCTCAGCCTATCACAGATAAGCTAGCTGCATTTTGAATGCTGCCAAACCAAATTCTATTCGATGAATGGTCGAAGTGGGCGGGAGCGGTGCTCCTCTATTTTTATTAATTAATTTTTACTGTTCCTATACTTTAATGGTTTCATTTAAAAATAAAATTGTAGGAAGAAGTTGAAACTTTCACTTTCAGTGCACTGCACTGAACAGTCCCCTAAATTTGTATTGTGCGTGGGAGGGGGCATGGCGCTGGGGTTTGTGGGGAGCGGGCGGGGGGGGGCAAGGCCTGTAGGGAGCATAGTTCCACTCCTTCCTTTCGTACACTTCGACCACTCTATTTGTTGCAGCTCAAGTGCTTAGGTAATACTGTAGTGAGGGCTGCATTAAGGGAACAGGGAACATACAAAACAAATGCGAGACTGTACCAACAATAGGTAAGGTATAGGACAAGACAGACATTAAGGAGATGTAAGTGAATAGAGAGTACGATATTTGAATCAAGTTTTCCCAAATGTTGGGGAAAGTAAATATTGCATGCCTCTTACCTTTGCAGTCCCAAAGGGAATTTGATCGCCTGTATAGATACTTTATTGGATCAACACACTCATTTAGGCCCAGTACGCGTGCACCAACTGGGCGGTGGCATATACTCACTGGGAACCAGGTGATAATTTAAGGGGGTGAGAGGGTCCTAGATGGGCCCACACATGGGGAGTGCCGTTAGAGACTGCAACCCCCAGGCGTGGAGCAGACTTCCAGGGAATCCGCTTTTGTCAGCCATTAAATCATCCGCTCGGTGGAACAACGCTGATATTTCTAGCGAAGGCCAAACGCTGACAGCAACCTGGGTAACATGTTGCACTGTAGCTGATCACTGAGGGTGCACCGGGGAGTGGCACGTCATTTAAATAGTGGGGCGCAACCCCGGAGTGCACTGTTGTTACTCCGGCCAAAGGTGTTCTTTTTCTGGATGTCATTAGGCCAGAATCTACATCTTCCTAGATACACCTGAACACATAAATGCCTTTTCTGCTCCTCCAGATGATGTCAGGCTAGATACAGTGCAGCCAGAAACAACATCTCCTAAATTCGACTTTGTTAAACTACTGTAGGACCTGGAACTGGAGTCTGCCCTTTCCAGTCTTCTGGACACTGTCATACTGGATTCCATGCAGCCAGAAATTGCACATCCCACAACTCACTGTCCTGCACCGCTACCAGATCCATAACTGGCATTGGCGCAGTTCAACCTTCTTGATGACGGGTATCTTGAAGACGGACATTACTTTCACAAGATGCACTGTGTTCGACTTCTCGAAGCTGTAAAGCTCAAGTGATCACTTCCAAAGTGTGCCAGAGCCCCACTAAGGATGCATCTACTCATGGCAGGTTTGGAGGTGCACTTTCCTGCCGATCTGCAATTAATGCAATTAACCAGTGACCTGCTCTTTTAAAACAACAGATCTTTATGAGGATTTCAAGAGCAGCGTCAGCATTCCAGATGTTTGATACCAGAAACTGCATCTACCATGATGCATTGTGCTGGGCCTCTGGAAGCTCTGGAACAGGCCTTATAACATGAAAAGATGTGCAGAGCCAAGCCAAAGGAGCATCCACCCAGGCAAGGGCTGGCTGCAGATGGATTTTAATGCCAGTGCACAATTAATGGTGATAAACTGTCCTAGTTGCATGTTTTCCTTTGTGTGAGTCCCACGCCCAAGGTGTGTTCGGGGTCAGTTGATCCAATGCTGTTAACCTAGCTCATCATTTTCACCTACACGACCATGGGCTCGCATAAGACATCCATGGAAGACATATCAGCTTTTTTTCACCTGGCTCTTAAATTAATACTGATCCCCCATCACAGCCTTCCCTAGAGGATTACAGGACCAATCATTGACCTACATCACCTCCTTCGAGCCTTCACAAAGCCATCCACTGAAAACATAACTACTAGCGCAGAGTGAGCGCAAGCAAGGAATCTGAAGCAAAGAACAACCACCAGGAGACTGAGATTCCATACCTACAGATTTGGTGAATAATCTCAAGAACAGAGACTGTCACAACAAATGATACCGCTATGGCATCGCTGAGGAGAGGGAGAGAGATGACATTGTGTCCTTCTTAACAAAATGGCGTCTAAAACTACTCAATATGCCACCTCAAATGGTGTTGGGTAGTCAGTGGGTTTCACTGCCTCGCTTTGATTTTCTTTATAATAATAACAATAATAATAAAAATAATAATAATAATATGAATAGTATGTTTTATGCAGTACTTCCTGCTGTATCTCCCCCTTCTAAGGGTTGTAACAATGAGTGCTAAGCGTTATTACTATAGAGTGGTTTGTGCCCCTTCTTTGTCTGTGTTATTGGCGCCACTGGGGGCAATTGCCTATGTGAACACTAATTCCCCAAATTAGTACATATTGTTACTTCACACATTCAGAAGAAGAGGTACATTGTTTACTGCTGTTCAACCATTCAGAAGCCTGGAGCGCTTATTCCCCAACAAGTAATAGCATTCGTTAGTGCCGCATTTGACACAGTAAATAGAGAATGACGCTGGCGTACATTTACAAACTAGAATATCCCACAAGGACTGCTGAGTATGCTCCTGGCACTGCATATGTCGCCTAGGGTAAGGGTCAGAAACGATAAAACTGGTGCAGTAATTAACTGGATTCCCACTAACACCGGCCTTAAGCAGGGTTGTATGTGGGCACCTATACTCTTTAATCTGTACTTAGAAGACCTAGGCAGTGCTCGTGTGACCCTGTTATCAGTCCCCCCAAACTGGGTGACCTTAAATTACAGTGGCTTGGCTACGCTGATGATACTGCAATAATGGCTATCACACCAAGGGGTCTACAGAAGCAGCTCCATCTACTAACTCACTAAGGAAACTTCAGTGGCCTCAAAATCAATACTAGCAAGACAGAAATCATGATATTTCAACCCAGCAGTACTAAAAAATATATAATACTTTTGCTGGTATATACATAATGAAAGGGTTGAGGTGGTACAGGCCTACAAGCATCTTGGAATCTTAGTGGGCCATAGGTTAAATTGGGGCACAGAGCTTTGTAGAACACCAATGAAAGCTGCCCAAAAAATTGGAGTAATCAATGCGTTTGCACGCAGACACGGAGGACATTCCATCATTGCTATCCATAAAATACATGTAGCCAAGGTAATGCCTACTGTAACTTATGCTGAAATCTGTTCTTTGAAACTAAGGCAAGAGCTGGGAATGCTCGAACGTATCTGCTTGAAAGGTCTATTGAGATTACCAAAATATACCCTGGTTGAATACATCTATTTAGAACACATCTCCAGATTGAGCTCCACATTGATATCTCGCTGTCTTGATTGCTGCTGGAAATATGCACACGCCACAGCAAGTAGTTTGCAAGGGATCATTATGCAAGTGTTAGTATCTCGGTAGGTTCTTGAACTGATCTTCAGGACACAAATTACTTGGAGTGAAGCAATATCCGTTCTCAATATCCCACTTATAAAAAGACATCCCGTGAGATGACGAATGACTGCCGCAAGGGGCAGTCCCTCATTGATCTTCCCTCTAAATCAATACCACTTTGTTCGTACGTAATATTCTTGAAACCTACAACTACTCCTCGATACATTGATGGTAACTTGGGAAATTATACTGTGTGGGAATTGCTATTGGAGCTTGGAACAGCATTCCCAAATTAGATAGAATGTGAAGACTGTGTAGAGACTGGAGAATAGAAAGCAACACACATTTAGGATTAGAATGAAGCTCCTTGTGGAATGGAATCATTATTTAATTTCCTCAGGATAGGGCACGCAGCTTGTATAAACTCAGAAGCATTGTGGAAAGTCTTCATGAATGGGAATGACATTGGGCATATTCACTGTCTCATGAGACTTTGGTTCTGTATCAAGAATATACTGAAGGACTTAAGTACATAACGCCTTGGCTAAGACTTGAGCAAGAGTGATGGCCTGCAGAACCATTCCTTCCATTAGGACTGGGCTGATTGGATACAGCAATACAACAATTGTGCAATTGTGTAAGGAAAATGATTGTGCTTCTCCTTTTTAAACTTTACTCTTTTTAAGATAAAGGGCCTCATTACACGGTAGGCGGTAAGGGTGTACCGGTACCGGTAAATCCTTACCGCCTTACTACGAGGTCCCTTTGCGGGTTGGGGAATTTAACGCCTGCTTTTTGCAGGCGTTAAAAACCAACCCGCAAAGGGACGAGTGGAACTAATTACGGTACCGCAATTTGCGGTACCGTAATTAGCGCCTTCCCCATTCCCATAGAGCCCTATGGGGCAAAAATGGGAATGGGGAAGGGCAATGGTGGAAGGCGGAATTACCACCCCGCCAATCTTGCAATGGGGCGGTAATTCCCCTTTCCACCAAGGCAGTGCCGGTATTTTACCAGCATGAACCATGGCGCTAATAGTGCCATGGTTCACCGCCTTCCGTGTAATGAAGCCCAGAATCTAACCATGGCCGAATTTACCTTTCTTTTAAAATGTGTATATAAATGGACTAATTGCTGACTATATACTCATAAAAAATATTATCCTGATTATGAATAGTCAGTTGAAAGCTATTCCAAAATGCAGGAGAAATTACTCTAAAACGACGTCCAATTTGGGTGTGGTGAAAGCATGATTCCCAGAGAATAAAGTGGATCAAAGGGATCAGGAATGCAGGTAAACAGTTTGGTTCTGAGAAATAAGTGTCTTGAGGCTTCAAGCCCACTGAACCTGACAGAGGACCTTCATTTTGATTCTCTCCTGAATAGATGATTGGTGCATGGCAATAGAAGTGATCCTGACGGCGTACAGAATAAGGCACCCATGGGCATTCTTGCTGCCACAGTCTGAATTATCTGGAGATGGCATATCTAATAGTTGGACAGACGTAAGTATATGGAGTTCCTAGTGTCCAGATGTGCTGAGTCAAGAGTAGACACAATCATAGACCTGAGCTCAGTTGGGAGAAAAGACCGGACTATTCCAAGAATTTTGAATACAAAAAAAAAATAACTTGTAGACACTGCACTAATCTGAGGTTTAAAAGAAATGTCCTGGTCCAGCTGAAAATCAACGTTACTGGACACGTGTCTGGGCAAGGATGTGGCCCCCTTCTGGATGCCAAAGTTGCAGACCCTGTTGCTCAACCTGCCCTGCCACTCCCCCGGCCCCACTTCCTTCATTTCTGACTTCTCAGCACTAAGTTTGAGCCAGTGGTTAGTCACCCAACCAACCATGACCCTAAAACAAGCAGAAAGGTCATGCTGAGTCACTCTCAGGGCCTTGTCCGGCCAGACCAAGATCTGGATGTAATCCACATAGAATTAAGAATTAATGATCATGGTTCTGGATAAGCTTTTCCAGATGGATCCATCATTTAAGAGCATCTTGAACATGGTGCCATAATCACAGGTTGTATCTGGTACTTAATGAAGCAATGGAACCAGCCTGAGACTGCACCAATGATGCCTAAAGTCTTCAACTGAGTGAAGAGAATGGAATGGCTTGCACTGTGAAATGCCACTGACAAATGTAATAAAATCAAGGATGAGACAACGCCAACATCATTTGCAAGACAGAGTCATCAAGGGCTGCTTCCAGGATGGATCCCATATCATTAGAATGACAGAGGTCTACTTGGAACAAGACAGATATGTTGCTGGATTTGAAATAATTTCTGAGCCAGTGTGTAGCAGCAAATTCCATTATCTTAACATGGGTCCTGGGCCAATAATTTTCTGGGACTAATAGGACCAAAGTGGGCTTCTTTAGTAAAAGTAAGAGAGTCACTGAATGAAGTTCTGGAGGAATCATTCCTGATAAGAGAGGTCAGTTCATAGGCTGAGTAAGGGTAGTAATACATTCCTAACAAATATGGTCAGAAAGGTGGCTGTTCAGTGATCTGAGGGGCAACCAGATTTTAGTCTGCCAAGAGTGTGAGCAGAAGTGGGGACAGAGCAGTCATGCACTGGTTGCAAATAGTTTCCAGTGCTATCTGGTTGTGTGTGTGTCCTGGTAAGTGAAGTGTAGGAAATCCTTTGGGTTCCATTTCCTCCTCTTTGCTACACTTTATAGTATTTATTTTGTGTGCTTTTATTTAACACTGACTGTAGGCCCTTTGCAGGTTCTGGTGCTGCCACTGGTACAGTCCGAGCAACCTTAAATATTTCAGTGATCATTCATCGACTCTGGACTATGAAAACACTGGGCGTTGGCGGTGTGCTGACAATTTGGTCAGTGTTTTAAGGTAGACTGGTAACCTGCCTCCAGGCCCGGCTCATGTGTATGGCTTTTTTCTCTAGCTGGTAGCATCATGGCAAGGTAAGTAGCTGAGTGTCGTGGCAGGTGTCACATTTTCATGGTGTTTCAAACTGCTTTGTCCATAGGGTGCATCACAAGGAAAGCAAATATGAGGAGAGAGGCATGATCTGCACATGCAAATTCTTGACCATAGGCAAGCCAACCGGATCACAGCTCATGCCTCAATTTTGACCAGGGTTGTCCAGCTCCAGGCTTCAAGGGCCGGGAGCCTGCCGTGTTTTCAGGATATCCCTCATTAATATTAATAAGGACACATTTGCATACATCTAGAATCATTCTATGCAAATTTATCTCATGAATATGAATGAGGGGTATCCTGAAAACCAAACATGGATCCGGCCCTCAAGGCATGAAGTTGGACAACCCTGGTCTATACCATGAAAAAGACTATGGTGTGCCATGGCTTACCACTCTTTAAGTCATGACCCTCCTGCCAACCTTTTCTTCAGGCTTATAATTCTTTAACAGCTACAGCCCCTTTTGTTTAATGTATCCTGCCTATATTTGATGTGGTGGGTATTAGCCATCTTTAGTAATAATAGTGTATGATGAACACCTTCCAAAGCGATATGATGGTAAGAGTGCAAAAAACGCAGAAGGTGAAAGAAGGTAACAAAATATAAAACAATGAATACGCTCACATGCTACTGTCGAGAGATATAGAACAAATCTTGATTGGGAGCAGGCAAAAAGTTGCTGAAGAAAAAAGAGGCACACACTTCCCAGTTGAGAAACGGAGGTGAGCTTCTCTATGTTTCTTTAATGTGGTTTGGTTTTGCCATGAGGGCTTCATGATCAGCCAACATCTTCTCACAGGCATCCCCCCTGGAAAATCTCCTGCACAGTGTTTTGGGTATTGAAATTGGGAAGACCAATGACAAGCAGATGAGGGAATAGTATGGAAAGGTCCTTCACATTACCTCTGTGTGCATGCAATAAAATCCAACAGAAAAAAGTAAGAATTTAGACTAAGTGGCTTTACCAAAATATGGTGTTCTCTAACCAAATGACTGCGTCCATAGCTCCCATCTTCTGCCTGGCCTGGACGTGCCTGTCAGCCCCTGCACGCACTCGTATGCGGCAGGGGTGTGACAGTTCGCTTTCAAAAGACCACTCTAAGTGTTTCTAATGCGATATTTTGTTTTTCGTTCAAGGGAAAAAGAGATTTTTACTTGATACTGATATTCCATCCAACAATACCCTTACCATAATTAAGAATATTAAAATGATTTGCCAGAGCAAGCAAAACCGCTCTCACAGCTTCTGGTGTTTTGCTGAGGTTAAGGGGGACTGCCCCTAACAGCCTAGTGTTTGACCAGGGAAGGTTAAGCATTGCTTTTTCTTGGGAAGTGTTAACACACAGGTTTAGCCCTGAAGACGTACTAGGTGCGAAATGCCTTGGCTAAACCAAACCTGTGTATGAACACTGCCTCATTTAAGGGTTAAAACAAAGTTTTAAGAATTGTTCTTTTGGTATGATATTTAAGTGAACGATATATGTATTGAAGATTCGTGTGTTAATTACTGTATGCATAATGGATTATTTGCAGCTCGATTAGGGTTAAGCGAGAGCATATGGTTTTCCAAGGGTGTACTTTGGAATTTACTTTGAAAGTGGCCACTGAAACGGGGGCTGACCGTCAATCGCATTAGGGTTTTCCTCATGCAAATATGGAAATCCCTATTGTCTGTGCAAGTGATTTGCATTACCAATGCATTCTGTGATGAGTTGCAGAAGCTTCCCATCCTTTTCTGTGAGGGTGCTCGGCCACAAGGGACTGGGTTGGTCCAGTTGCAACCCTATATGCTTCCCAGACTCTGGATGGAGCAGGATTCCATGTCCTTGACCTTCTCTGAGAGGTCCAGTATTTCCCTCTTTACCTGAAAAGATGATCTGGAAATAAAGGTTTCAGCATGCCTCAGATGGGTAAGACTCAAAAAACAGGAAACATGGCAATTGTAAACAATTGTTTTGACCGTAGCCCTAACCGTGACCCTTTAATAGGCTTGCACCGTGAATGAAATGTGAACTGCATGAGTTTGTGGAAGGCTAATGTGATTAGAAAATAATCTACAAGAAATTTAGTCAAAAACGGTACACTCAACAAAGAGGAGAAACCAATCACGACTTGTAAAACAAACTTAACAATGGTAAGACCAATCCTGGCCCAGCCAGGGAAACTAGCCACTGGGCTAGAATTATAAAGTGCAAAGGTTGGCTGACAATTTACGGTATGACACATGGCATTCATACACAAAGGCAGAAAACTGAATTCTGTAATGTCTGTACACTTTGATATTGTTATCGATCACAGCCGACACGTGTTTCGACCCTCGGTCGTCCTCAAGGCAACTTCTTCTGTAGGTTGATATCCCTATTGAAGCTTGTGCTTCGAAATTGGCATGTGCAACTTGATCTAACTGGTGATTCCTTATACATCCTTATCGTTCCAATATTGGCCACTTCATGGACATGTGTGTTTACATCGGTAAATACATGATTCAGATCGTGCAATGTAAATTGCATCCAGAAATCTAGTTCTGCTTCTACTGGCTTGAGAGGATGAATTCCAAAATAGATTTACGAATACTGGTTCAGATACCTCTGATGAGTTATTTCAAATGGGGACCGTTCCCCCAAGCTGTTTCACGAGTGACTAGAATTATAAAGAAGTTGGAAACACCAGAGAAGGGCAAAGACTGCGAGGAAGCAGACATGATTTCATCCACTCTCTGGATGCTTGGCTAGGCTGATTCCTAGGAAAATGTCATTTATTTTCAGCTGTTCAACAACAAAGCGAATGCCAGAGATCCTAACACAAGAGTTAGTAGTCTGTTGAAGAGAGGACCTAACCACTAAACTGGCTATCAGAAGAAAGGCCTGAGGATGGAGAGCTTCCATGAAGAAGCTTGAGAAGAAGAACTCCAGGCAGGAGGGCGAGCCTATCATCTGTCCTCAAAGGACCCTTAAGGAGGTGGGGAAGAAATACTCATTATTTGACAAGTGTGCTGTGTATGAGAGAATCCAAGTCATGGAGAGACCTTAACGGAATTTGAGAGAATCAAAGGTCATGGAAAAATCTGAGGTCATGGAGAGAACAGAGAGAAGTCTGAAAGAATCAGAGGTCCTGATGATATCTAAGCAGGTTTATGTGCTAAAGGAAAATGGGACAGTGGAAGGGCCTAATGATTATGGACTGACCTGAGATCCTGCAAAAGGTAGACCCCCGAGAATCCCATGAGGGGAGTGCACAGAAATAAGCTGGTGTAAAAAATACTCAGAAATCTAGAGTTTTGAAGATAACCAACTGAATTCTGATAACATTAGAGATTGGTAACAGACATTAGCGAACTGATAGAGAATCTTTGGTCATGGAGAGCCCTTGTGGGATACCAAAGTTCATAAATAGAGCTTAATGACTGAGAATGAGAATGCACAAAAAGACTTGAGAGTGTTGGTCTAAAAAAAGAAACTGGATTTGAGAACTTGGCGTCATAGAAATAAACCTTGTACAAAGCCGTTAGAGAAGTGTGCACCAAACAACCAGAGTTTGGGAATGGAAACAATCCATACAACAACCCAGAGTTCACAGAGAAACCTATCACATACTAGGACTTGAGGAAGGCAGTGTGAATGACAGTGCTATGGAAAAGACAAAGAGTTCCGGTGTATATTTGTTTTCTAGAATAGGAATGGACTTTGAAAGGACAGGTTTATGAAGACTTTTCTAGCCAAACTTGAAGAACACTTTTGTTATGGATAAGTGTTAGCCTGGAGGTAAAAGTACTAACAAAAATATGTTTGAACTCTTAGTCATCACCAACCTTTGTTTTTACTATAGGGCATCCCAGGAGTTATGGGGACATATAAGAATAGGTTCAATACTATTTGTTTTAAAAGATCCCATCAACCTGATATGCAAGAAACACACAGGGAACCCCACATTAAATTATCCTATAGGTGACAGTGTTTAATTAAGGGTTTACCAAACATTTCTAGAATATTTCCATAGTACATAGAGGGATTAATCTAGCCCAAAACTATTGCAAATCTTAATAAAGACACAATAAGAATCTATCCAACTCTGAGTTTCTCTGCATCATTATAATGCTTAGGGGTAATCAGAATCTCGACACCTGTGACAGCACATGGATGTATGGTATGTATGGGATTTATAAAGCACAGACCTTGCTGGGAAGCAATGGAGCGCTGTCCAAGGGGATGGACCGTGGAGTTACAAGGAGGTACAGGAGTATCAGAGGAAATGGGGTGGGTGCAGGGAGCAAGGAAGGAGGAACTCCAGAGGAGGAGAAATAGGGATGAGTGGAGCGATCAGAGATTTGTGAGATGCTCTCTGAAGTGCAAGGTCTTAGGGTAATTTCTGAAGTGCAGAATGAAAGAGAGCAGTTTTTATCTGGGTTGGTAATATGTATGTTCCAGAGTAAGGGTGCATTGCAGGAAAAGGCCTGTTTCCTGTTCCCCCTCTTGCAGTTCTTTGTTTCCAACTTCATGATGTTGTGGTTTCTGGTCCTGACTTCCTGATATGGTGAGTTTCTCAAATAGAGTTGTGTTTTGGTTGCAATTACAAACTTTAAAGGAATAGAGGATGGTTCCACAGAGCATTCAGTGCCTTCCCATGGACAGCTGCACACCTTACACTCGCCAACTGGCCACCACCTCTGAGTGAACCCTCTCTCCAACTCAAAGTTGTACATGTGCACCTTGGCTAACAGTGACAACAGTCCAGGAACTGTGATGTCATGTGAACGCACACCTTCTGCACACTTTCCTGGAGAAAGAGGGTCATTCTCAGTGAACAACTGCCACCAGGCAACGGTGCAAACCCCTGACTTATTTGATTTTCATTAAATAATAACATGATGCTGCAATTCCATCTCTGAAAGGGTTGCTGATCAGATTCCCCTTTCATAAGCCCCATACCAAAGGCATAGTATGTGTATGTGTCCTGCTGCATCAGTATCAGGGGCATCATTTAGGGGTCATCAGGGGACGCACCTGCGACCCCTGAGGCCTTCCTTGCTACCCCTGTCTCCCTTGCTACCCCCCAAAAAAATGCCTGATCAGTATCCCGATATGAAGCCACTGCTCTACCAATGGCACAGAGCAGGGTGAGATGTCAGAGATGCCCATTTGACATCTGCAGTGACAGCCAAGTCTCTGCAGCGCTGGGCCTGCATTTAAAATATGCACCCATGGACCAAAGTTATGATGATCATAAATAACCTATGATGGTGTAGGTTTAAACACTAAAAAATAAAGCTATGTTTGAGTTTAGGCATAGTACAAAGCACTACTTATGATCTGTAAGAAAATATATAGCGTTTTACCAACATTTAAAGGCATACTTTGTATTGCAAAGTGCAATGGCATGTTATTGCCAGCAGTAATGTGGTACATACATTTATTTTTGTGTTGCCAGTATAACATGTGAATATGTTGTTGGTGACATGCAAGCTACAGAATTCGTAACACAGCAAAGCCCAATTTGAAACTGCAGAGAATGAAGTGCACCATTTATTTTCTTCTCCGTGATGCCTTATATATGAGACTACATTAATCATATAACTGACTAATTGAATTAACATTATTTAACACTAATTCTAACTTCCTTAACATTATAATGTAGTCTCATGTGCAAAATGAGGTGAAAATACATATTTTGGTGACACTGCTGTAATACAGTTTAAATGCACACTAGCATTTTTTCCTCTTTTTCTTCTGTGTTAACTTGTGGAGAGCAGAGGGAAAAGTATGCGCAGCAGGAAATAAATTGAAACAGTTGCTCAGAGAGCAAGGATTTCATTGTTCTAAAAATTAAGGGTGGCGCAGAAAACATGCTTTTGACCTGATTGGAAGAAATTGTCTGCAGACATGCCATGTAAATAAAGAAGGAAGGCTCTGAGGTTTTCTAATGGCAAAACGTGCGGAGAGGAGTGAGTGGGGACTTGGCTGTGAAGACAGAAGGAGTTCCAGAAGGAGTTCTGAGGTGTACAGAGCGCTGGCTGAGAGAATTATCTCTCTGTGCTCCCCACAGACACACACACAAGATTTACAGAAGTATTCCGTGCTGACTGGGCCTGTCTTTGAGAGTGGAGCAAGGCGGCGTGGGGGACTTCAAAGAAACATTTTTGGGTAAGATATGTACAAGTGAATGCACTGTGAAATGCTGCATGAATGACTGAGCTTTAGAACAGAGTAGAAAGGCAGGGAAGTCACTGCATGTATTCTTCGCCATGTTCAGAATGGGGGAAAATTAACCCATGCTTTAAGTTTGTTCTGTTTCTCTTTCTTTTTGTATTTCATATGATGATGCGATGTATGCATGGTAAGATTTGTTAATATGTAAATAAGGTTCCAAATAATAAGTATCCATGAAAATAAATGGGTTTAGTGTCATTTTTGCATCTGTGAATTTATTTATATAAATATACAGGGGAGATACATTTTGTTCAGTAGTGCATTTGTCAATTTATTTATTTTTTATTTAATTTGGTTGGTTGAGAAAATCAACCTTTCAAATTTACAAAAGATAAAACATTTTAACTCAATTCAGCATTAGTATATAAAATACAATTCATTTTACACATAATACAATCATCAACATCAACAGTTAAAACAATTGTACAATTTTATATCACATTAAGTAACTCAAGAATTGCATTATTTGAGATAAGTATAGCCAAGCAATAGTTGTGACAAGTATAACCTAGTTATGTTTTATAATTTAGCAAGATGTTTGAGGAAAGATCGCGTCCAAAAAATTGACAATTGTAATTTTTATAGCTAGGCTAGGTGAGGAAAATAATCGAGGCCAGATGTCAACTACAAGGAAGTTATTCAAATCATCAAAGAATTTACCAAAAAGAAGTGTTCGTAAGGGAGTGAGGTAAGAGCAATGAATAAAACAGTGCTCCAAGGTTTCTCTTTGGTTTGGTATCCTGCAGAAGCGACAAATATTTTCTTCTTGTGTAATTAATTTCCTTCTAGCTAGAACATCTAAAGTTGGCCATAGATTTAATCGAAAACGAAGTAGTTTATTACGGAAAGTGGATGAGGGAAATTTAAGTAGATAGTCCGCAGTACTCCTATAGGGCTTGTGGCCGAATGTTCTGCGATCAAAGTCCTTATATCGCAAACAGTTAGATTGATTGCTACACCAATCATATTGCAGAATTTTGATTTTGGCGCGATTTTGATTAATTAACAATGTGTCAAGATCTACTGATGCGTCCGCCATAGCATCTAAAGTAAAATTACACCAGCTCTTGGTAAAAGCGGATTGCTGAGACAATAAATGAGAAGCCACTTTACCAAGGATATCTGACTGAGTAAAAGATAGCAAGCATTTTCGCAGGAAGGCACAACATTTCCAAATAACATATGAAAACATCGATACAGACCCCAGCTCAAACCGAATTAGAGGAAGAGGGGTACTGTTCGGAAGATGTAATACTTGTTTCCAAAAAGAGGCCTCAAAGTTGTTCCATAATGATACATTTTTCATAGGTAAAGATTCTGCTCCATAAGTAAGCATTGGGATAACTTTTTGCTGATAAAAAATGAGAACAGGTTTTATTGAAAATTTGCCAAACTTACCCAACAGGATTTTGGCTTGTGAAATTAAGGAACGAAGTTTACCACGTAGATTTAGTTCGTGGTCAAGACTGGTGACAGATGTTGAGATTAATAGGCCTAGATATTTATATTGTGCAACATTGTCCAACACTACGTTGTCTATACTCCAACTAAAAGGTTTAATCTTCACAGTCGGGTACGCTTTAAAGATGAGTGTTTGGGTTTTAGTTCTGTTAATCTCGAGTTGATTATACTTTACATAGATATCTAGACCATTTAATAATTTTTGTAAACCTATTGGAGTCTTTGAAATAAGAACAAGATCGTCAGCATAAAGTAAATATGCAATTTTATGAGAGCCCAAAGACAGAGCATCGCTCTGGATGTTATTCAGGGTTATTCCAAGATCGTAGATAAATAAATTGAATATTATCGAAGCTAGAATGCAACCCTGTTTGAGACCTCTATGAGTATAAAATTTTGACGTGAGGGCACCCGCCATGGTCAATCTAACTTGCATTGATGTATTAGTATGAAGCAAAACAATTAGAGAAACTAAGGATGAAGGACAATGATATTCGACTCATTTGTTGTACAAAAGCAGACGATCTATTGAGTCAAAAGTGACTCTGAAGTCCACAAAAGCTAAATACAGATTTTGTTTCCTAGCGGCATAATCAGCCTGGAGCATGTATAAAGATATAATGTTGGGTATAGTGCCTATGCCAGCAAGGAAACCTGCTTGATTGGGTCGTTAAGATGGATTTTAGATGTCCATTTTCTCAACTCTCTGAGAATAATACGACACAAGATTTTAGCTGGCACGTCCAATAGCGCAATTGGCCTGTAACTCGATGGATCTTTTCTATCACCCTTTTTATAAATAGGCACAATAATCGAGTGAGTCCATGTAGGTGGTCAGGTTTGAGTTTTAATAACCGTAGTGAAAATACTAAACAAAATTTTTGACCAAATTACAGGATGAGCTTTGAACATTCTATTGGATAGACCATCCGGGCCACATGCTCCAGATTTACTAGCGTTATTAATGAATAATCGAATATCTTCTAAATCAAAGTCTAAATGGAAGTTGTGTGGACGGTTAGCTGTTTCTAAGGTGAATCTTCCATCAGGGATTTTAAAGAGGTTGGTGAAATGAGCTATCCATTTGTGTTCAGACACTTCATTTGTTTGAGCAACAACTTGATTGCCAGTTGCGGCTCCATTAAGTAGTGACCACTTTCTAGCAACATTTTTACTGGAAATGGTGTTAAGCATCAGTTGGCCAGCAACTTGATAGAGCTTTGCACGATGATACTTAAGCCAATTTTTGCATTTAGTTTTGATATTAGTCAAATATCTTATCCTTTTTTCCATGGGCAGGGACATTGCTTCACGTTTTTGTTTCCTATATGCCTTTTTCCAGAGATGTAACTCCATATTAAACACGTGTAATTTGGGAATGTGTTTTTCATACGTTAAACCTGAATTGTTCGTAATAGTACGAAAAGCTTGCATCATATCTGAATATACTATAGTATTAGGTTTGTCATTGGCACATGCTCTAATGGAATTATAATTGATACAAGAATAAAAGTTACTCAAAGACTCGGCTGACCATCAGAGTCTATTCCCTGCATTATTTACAGTCAGAGATCCTTTGGGTAGTTTATCTCGAATTTGAGGAAGATTACCGTGATGTGACCAGTTGATTATGATCACTCAAGGCAGAAGGTACAATATTAAATTCAACAAAATCAGCAAAAAAACTGACATTAGTATAGACATAATCTATGATAGAAAAGGTGTTTCCCCGCTGCCAAGTGGGACTAGCGGGAAGATCAGTTGAAAAGGCACCATTAAGCCTTTGTAAATTATGGTGATTTACGAATTGTAGCCATTTTCTCACTCTATTCGAGCCATTTTTGGAATTGGGAGAGATGCAGTCGAGATTTAAATCACCAGCAATCAAAACTTTTTGCATTTCAGTATTCATAGTTATCATATTGAGAGCATCGCCTAAGTCTCTTAAAAAGCGTTCATCAGTGATTCCCACCGGATTCCAATATACGTTTATGATGGCATGTATATTGGAACCAATGTGTAACCGAGCCAGTTGAGTGTATGGGTTGGGAGAGGCCCATGAAGTAAGGACAAAATTTGGATTTTCTTGTATTGCTATAAGGGGACCTGCTGAAAGTCTACCCCGTAGACTTGTTTTAGCAGGAACAATTAGAACCACGTGATTGTCCCAGATGGGGCTAGACATGAGCCAAGCCTCTTGCAGTAATACAAGATGAAATGTGTTTAGAGCACTACTATTATTATTCAATAAATGGGAGTGGCCTCTCGAATTCCAACTGAGCAGAGATAATTCAATGGGGGATTCCGTTAAAGATAGCTAATGTTGGCCATATTGCTGAGCTTTGCTTTGGTGCCCACTCTCAGACTTGAATGAGGTTTTATACATATTTGTGGTGGTCAACTTGGTGTTTAAGGGATATAGCGCCAATTCATTCTTTATATCAGTATCTACTGATAGGTTGAAGCCTAGGTCAAAGTGTTGTCTTTTAGCTGACCAGATGATGTTCTGTATAGCTCTGGAATTCAGCCAAATTCTGACAACATGGAATACAGACCGATTACAAAATTCCACTAGTTCAATATCCTCAGAACTAATATCCTCTAATTCAGGAATGTCTGAGAAAATGGACATTAATGACTGACGATTCAGGGCATACTGCACATTAGGTTTTGGTCGACACGATAGGATCAAAGCATGATTCGCCAGTCGTTTTTGATTAACACATTTTGGAAGTGAGTTTTTAGAATTTGGGAAGGAAGAAGTTGATTCCTTTTTGGGAACTTCTTGTAAGGCAACTTGCACTAGCTTAAGGATTTCAGGGGTAAGTTTTGCCAATATTGAGCAGTTATTTTCATCTGCGGGGTCTTGTTTTCCAAAAAGACAAGGAGATTGCGTGGATTGGAGATTTAGAACAGGATATGATTGATGTGCTGTTGATAAACTCACAACTGGAATTTGAGCAACTTGGGTGATGGGTATTCAAGTGAGTGTTGGTTTAGAGGAAATGACTTACGACAGTCTATTTCCTGTATTTTTAGGAAGGCATTGTTGATCCATATAGGCATCTACAGCTCGTCTGATTTCTTCACGATGTAAGTCAACGATCGACTGAGTTGAAGCCTTTTCTGCCAATCTACCAGCGCTTTTTGTCACTACAGGTGCAGCTGAGGGAGTTACACTAGGCGATTTAAACACATCCGCTTCCTCAATCAAAGCATCTAGAGGGGCATAGGGCGGAATCACTTTAGGGGTGATCTTAATATCAGAAACTACACGTCGTTTTGCCAGTTGAGTGTATTTTTTTATCACTGCCGCTGCTGCTGATTGGCAATTCGCTGGAGGGAGGTGAAGATGTTTCAGAAAGTTTTTTGTTGCTGAAGGTTGGGTCTTCTTGGGCAATTGAAAACTTTTCTGCTTCTTAGTTGCCTTTTCAACGGCTTCAGAGTTAACATTTCTCTGTTTTTTAGTGAAAATTCTAAACTGAGTTTTAGATGACAAAGGTATTATATTAGAATTGGCTTTATTACAGCATGACTTTTGTGCTGCATCGTTAGATGAGGAAAGAACTGGCTTAATAATACTTAGAAATTGTGGAAGAGCAGAACTTAGTACAGAGGGCCCATCCGTAGAGAGTGTCACAGGAGATTGGTTTGTGATTGAAACAGATTTGGGTACAAAAGTTGGAGCAGTCAGTTTAAGTACCGATACTGATGGTAAAGGACCCACATTCTTATGCTGTAAAAGTGTACTCACATCAAGTTGCCATGCTAGAATTTTGTCAAATTGTATGGTTTGAGCTTGCAATTTATCATTTAAGGATTCGTATAGTTCTACTAAATAGTGTAATGCTGTATTCATAGTGGTGAGATTTGTGATAATCAGATTCGCACTGGCATCTACAGGTCTGTCATGATGTGGCACCACTGGAGAGGAGTGTGGACGACGGGGAGTAGGGGCAAGATATGATGCTGCAATAGCTGAACAGTTTAAATCATCGTCTGCGAACAAAACTGGTGTACATGAATAATTTTGTGGTAAGGCATCAGGGAGTAAGTTCTCAGAGATGTTTGACTTACTATTGCTCAAGGCTATTATTGCCGCATGAGAGCGAGGGGTACATTTAGAGTTTTTTAAGGCCTCGACCGGAGCAGTAGCTGGCATATTATTTAGACAAACACTATCAGACACTGAATTATTAGCAGAGGAAAGTCTCAGGGGAGGTTTAGTGCAGTCCTCAGTTAGTGGTTTTTTTATATGAGAATTCGCGTCGGCATAAGGAGGCAACAAATTTACTTTTGCGGTCTGAGGAGAATAAGGCACTGTTTGAAGGGAATTGTCAAGTCGACGAACTACTGCAGCTGCTGGGGAGGAGAGAGGCACTTGTCTAACCGGAAGATTGCTAAAAAGGTGACGGATATCAGCAGCAGCTGGCCTCCCAAATCCAGCTTTTTTGCCCTGTGCTTCCTTGTCAATCACTGGTGTCGAGCAGTACGCAGTATGTTGTTGCGCATGCCTATTAGTCAAGACACAGTTCAAGGAAGGCTTTAACCCACCTGGAATTAAGGAGGGCGGCATGCCCGTTTTCAATGATGGAAATCTGGCTTGCATTAGGAGATGTGTTAGCACTATGACAAACAGACAAACTTATAAATTAAAAATCAGACAACACCACTCAAGTGCTTCAAATGTCTTAAAAGGTCCAATAAATAATTTCGGAACAAAGTGCAAAATTCACAGAATGTAGCCAAAAGTTAATATAACGTCCAGCCACTGGGTAAGGAACGCCCGACAGCTTAGGGAGCTGCCTGAGTCCGACTCTCCCCTCTTACCCCAGTGACGATCCAGATGTGAGGCTGGTATGAATGTGAAGCACCCCCAATCCGAAGTACTCACAGGACAGGCACAGAACACAGCCAAACAGCTCAACAGCGTCTCCAGCCCTTACTGCCTCCAGGGTTTAGCGCCGCAACGGTGGTTATGCCGGGAATAAAAGCCGGAGATGAATGTCACGTGATGTCACGTGACCGCAACAGTGCCCGCCTCCTCCAGGAAGCGATGCGGGGAGCAGCAAGAGCACACACAGCTCGCAGTGCTGCTGTAGTGAGTGGTAGGAAGAATAATGTTCCTTTTAAAAAGCGCTCCTTTCCAGTTCCATAAAACACCAATGTTTGTCAATTTACTACTGCAGATAAAACAACAACCCAAAAGTGCTAATAATATTCAGTGATAAAGCAGGTTTGTGTGTGTGTGTGTGTGTGTGTGTTTTCATTGCATGGTGATGGGAGGTAATCTAAGATAATATATATATTACTGGACGTCCATGAGCCAGTAATACTTTATGACATAGATCACTGGATGTAAATAAGCCAGTGATACCGGCCAAAACATATAGGCGGCGCTCTAAATAAAATTGTTGGGTTTCTATCAAGTACATAGGTCCAAGGCTCTCTATAGACCACTGGGAGGTACTCTAATAGAAAGGAAGGTTTTGTTTTATGATGGGGTTATAATATAAGGAAGAAAACCATGCTCATCACTAAATACCGCAAAACAATATATCACTAAATGACCCAATATAAGCTAACAAGGTATGGTCTCTAAAATAATATGAGGCCAAACCCAATCTAAATGCAAGGCTAATTTACCACCAAACTACCTCTGATATTTTGATGGTAAGAAAATACTGCCAAACCCCAAATTTACCCCAATTTACCTTACAAATAATGGTGCGTTGGCCGGGAAGTGGCTGTAGAGCACCTACGGGGCGTGGCAAGTGTGTCTCACACTACCATACATGCATTAAAGGGAACCCATTTTATGAGAGCAGTGTGACACTAGAAATGAATTTCAGAATGTCTCAAATGGAGGCCACATTCCCAGATCTGGAGGCAAAGCTACATGCACATGGGACATGGAAATCAAATAATGCCAAAGAATGGCATGATCGCATATATGGTGAAGTGCAGAAAGATTCATTAGACAGCATTTTTGCAGAAGGTAGCATAATCCAGGTCTGTCTTTTGAGATTATTAAATGCTGCTGATAAACATGCAGAGAAATATTGTCTGATACGGCTATGTGTTCATTTTAAATACGTCTCTGTGAATGCAGGACAATGATGCTAAACTGACTAGCAGGTAAAAAATTGAAGTAGATGAAGCTAATGAACAAGAGGAAAAATTAAGAGCAGAGCTAGAGGTATGTCAAAAGGACATGCAGTCAAAATGTAAAGATCTCAACATTCAATTGTCCCAAAGAAAGAAACAGTTTGAGGATAGTGAGCAAGAATTAAAACACGTGAAAGGGTTGGTAGATCATGTTAGGAAAGATAAAGATGAAGTTGTTTTGGAAATGCAGATTTTACAAAAAGAACATTTTGAGAAAGAAAGTGATCTTCAAAATGCCGAACAGGAGATGGTTAAAATATTTCAAGAAAGAGACAAGAGAGACAAAGAATTTCATGAATGCCAAATGCAAATGAGCGACATGCAGGATGTGATTAATAAGATGGGTGATGAAAGCAATTACTTGCGTAAGGAGGCATATAGACTCCTTAGAAAGTGCAAGGATTTGGAAAAGCAAATATGCATTTCCAGGTCCCAGGACAAACAACAGGGCACCACATTCAATGGAGTTGAGGTGAATTCTATGTCTACACAAGAGAATGATACAATGAAAGACAGTAGACCACAATCTAAATTATCCTCAGCAACAGTGATGGAGATCAGGTCCGCCAAAATGTCCCTTGAATACGCTCAAAGTCCAGTTAAAAATAATTTGACATCTGAACAAAGGGGTAATCAACAGAGATTGTCACTCCCTGCACCAATGTTTCAATCACATGATCCTAGTAATAGGGAGAGCTACATTAGCCCTAGGTACATAGGAGACCGGCCCCAGGCAGGATATCGGCCTGACATGTCAGGCATAAACAATAATCAGAGACAAAGTCAGGATCAAAGAACTAATGGTCCCTACCAGGCATTGGGGACACAGAGCAGATTTGACCCTAACACCATGATATATGGTAATCTGGATAGACCCTGATATGTGGATCGATTTACTGAAAATGGGAATCCGCATACGGGACAATACTCACTAAATGAGAGACAGGACATGAGGCAGAGTATGAATTATGCCTCATGTCAATACAATGAATCACCACCACCAGGGGACTATAATCAAAGGACATGTACACCTTGCTCCCCGCCCCACATGAATCAAGAATTCAGAAACAACCCCAATAGATATCATTATCCTGAGAGATATCAGAATAGAGTCAATCAGTGGGAGAACAACCAATATCGACCTAGGCCACAAAGAGAAGATTCTAGAGAGATGGAAAGATTCCAGTGTCTCGTGGCCCAAGTGAAAATGTTGGCTGAGCAAATAGGAAACCTATGTACAGCACAAAAACAGTCATCAAAGGAAGAGGGCAGAAGGCCATAGCAATGACTGGGCGGTTTCCGATGATAACTGACTAAAGAATGATACCTATAGTGATAAAAAGACAGATTTCCCAGATGTGGTTTTGCATAATGACTCTGAGATGCTTAATGATTTAAAAACAAAAATATCTGCACATGAACATGTGACAGAAATTGAAAATACATCTAAAAAAGAAGTTTGATTTAACCTAGAGTTAAATCAAACATTGGAGATTTGCACAAATGAAAAAGGAAAACATGAAATTCCAAAAGAACAAAGGGACCGATTTAAGAAAGACAACTCATGCATGGGTAATACAATTGAACAGGGAGTACGTGGGGAGGTTAGAACACTATCCCTAGACAATCAAAACACTAACAAAATACAGGCAGGAAAAATAAGTACTCAAGAGGAGGGTACAGATGAGTCACCTGAAGAGTTCTTTGAGTCACAGATTTTTGAGTAAGTTAAAAAGAGTGGCACCATACCAAATAACCACAAATGCACAGAATTAGAAAATGACAAATTATCAAGTGATGTTTCTACTCATATTCAGTTGGAGAATTGTAGTGTGAACTCTGATGATCCCCAGATGGAAGGGCGAACAGTGGCCACACTCCAAAGGACCTCTGAATATGGGGAAATGAGTAAGGTTTCTTGAATGAAAATGGACAGAACGGAGAAAAAATATTCTTTCCATTTACCAATGTGCTTAGCCAAAAGTGAAAAAGGTCTGGGAAAAGAGAATCCTGAAATTAGTAAGAATGCACACTTTTGTGTGTGTGTTAGAGGAAGTTGAAGACAGATATTATGCTCCCATTACAGTGGAAGAGAAATGCAATAAATTTGCAAATATTGACACCGGCGCACAGGCCACAATTATGTCCAAAGAATTGGTAAAAATTACCAATGTAGGGAGATCTCCACAGAACCAGATCACAGTCAGGCAGAGTGAAGGCTCAGTGCATAACTTTAACGATGAGGAGGTGCCTATTGTGGGTGTCACTGAGGTTGACATAAAGATACGAAAACACAGAATGAAACAGGAAGTGCTGATCACATCTGTTTGTGAAATTCCATTCCTAATGGGAACAGATTGCCTGAAAAGATTGTCTCCTCTCATAGATGGGGTAAATGGGGTACTGTGATCTTTAACCAAAAAACCATGAAGACCTAAGAAAATAAAATCCCAAAACAACAGTATAAATGAATGTCACACTGTTGCTAAAACGAATGATGCAGTGGAGTTATACCTACAGAATAGCGGTGGTGCATAGTGTCACTGTCATTTTGATGTGTCAGGATAAAATGCAAAATGAAAAAGAAAAACTGTGCAGATTTATTTGGATCCCAGGAAAAAATGGCAAACTGAAATAGATGATCACACATTGTGCTTCTATTTAAAAGAGAAGAATTGCAAACAGAATACTATTCCTGAAACAGACACAGAAAAACACATTACCACCCTTGCTGAAATACACATGGAAGATGAGCAGCCATGGATTCACATTGGTATAAATGACCATTCTAGAGTGATAAAAGCTTCTTTGGCGCTTGAACAGAAAAGAAGCTTTATTAAAGAGAAATTACTGCAGAAAATAATGGAGAGGGAAGAGATCCCAAAATGTACAATTAAAAACCAATATGTCTCTGGTTTGGACAACCCAGATTTTGAAAACTGAATTGTACGAAGATGTATGCTAAAGATTAATATTGGACAGAAAACCATCTAACACAATGTGTGAATAGTGAGTGGAACACAAAATGACGTTTACATGGGCAATGATATCATGCACAGAATGTGTATGGTGTTAGATTTCCTTAACCAAAAAATATGGTCCAACTAGGTGGGCCTGCGCCCAAATTTGAAGACAAGAGAAAGGCTTATCATTGCGCACAACTGGTCCCATATGCAATTGAATTACAGGTGAAGAAGGATATTACTATTCCTGCATTCACCAAGCAGGTTGATATAACACTAAAGTGCAAGAATGGCCAGCAAATGAAAGATTCTGATGCATTTATGTGCTTGAATGAATCTATGAAACAGCAGGGCCTGAATTATGAATACACCCCATTGATAAATGTTGGAGAAGGATCTGCCAAAATGATGGTGAACAATAAAGGGTGTCACGATCTTCATTTAGAAGAGAATTCTTCATTAGGAATGGCCATACAAAAACACACATTATACCACAGATTTCAATAATATGGTGATTGGAAATATTATTGAGAGATATTTAGATGCACAGGGTGTGTTGCCAGAATATCTGGATTCTCAACCTAAAGGGATCTTTAAAATTCAATCTGTGTACCATTATGATTTAAATGAGACAATATGCTGTCACCAAGAAAATTGTATAGTATTTGACTTAAATGAAAATGAAATAGAAAATCAGCACATTGAAATGGGGGCTAATATGCCAAAATATTTAAGAGTGGCAGCTTTACAGAGAGACACAGCCACACAGTCAGAAGAAAGCACAGAGATTCCTCCACTGGAGGATTTCCCCGAATTTTCAAAAATGCTAGAGGAGCAGATTTTGTTAGCAGGTGCATGTAATAGCGATCAGGATAAAAATTAATTGAGGAACATGTTTATGGAATTTAAAGATGTTTTTGCCAAAGATGCACATGATTGCGGCCTAACTAAATTACATGTTGCCACATTACTGGAGGGTGTGGTACAAGTCCAGTATTTGTGCACCAGTATTGGTTACCGCTAGCATGTTTAGAGTCATTGGCAGAGATAATTAAAAACGCGGAGTCTCTGGGAATTATCAGGCCCATTCATAGCACCTCCAACACTCCTATTTTGGGTATGTTAAAGCCAAATGGTCAATGGCGTCTGTATGCAGACTTGAGAGAGTTAAATAAAAGAGTGCCAGTGTCCAGATGGCCACTGCCATTCATTAATCAAGGACTTGATCAGGTGCATGGCTCAAAGGTGTTTACTACATTAGATCTCACATCTGGATAATGGTGTGTGCCACTGGCAGAGGATATTCAGATTTGTTTTCATTTTCATTTGATAAAACGCAATAAGCATGGGCTAGAACACCATTCGGGTACGTCAACAGTGGGAGTGAATTTGGCATATTTTTGAGAAAGGCTATGCCTGATGCAGCGGAAAGAGGAACTATAATTTATGTGGATGATGTCCTGATACAAAATGAAAACTTAAAAAGCCATTTTGATGAAATTAGACATGTACTTGGCCAATTGCAAAAAGCGGATGCCAAAGTATCTTTACAGAAAGCACAATGGTGCAAGAAAAAGGTAAATTTCCTAGGCCATGAAATAACTGAACATGGACTAAATCCACAAAAGAAAAAGGTGGATGCCATACAGAAATTGAAAGATCCTAGAAATGTGAAAAGTTTAAAAAGTTTATTAGGAATGACGGGATATAACAGGACATTTATAGAAAATTATGCTGACATTACTCAACCATTAACTAAACTATTGCAGCTGAATACACCCTGGAAATGGGAAAAGGAGCAATCTGAGGCAGTAGCTAAATTAAAGGAATGTCTCATAAAGGCACCATGTTTAGCGTATCCCATAAACAACATGCATTTCTTTATAGAAATAGGTTTCACTGAAGATTGGATGTCAGCAATATTATCTCAAAAACATGATGTGAACCACAAAACCATTGCTTATGCAAGTAAGGCATTTTCTCAAGTTGAAATTAAATTCAGTGAATGTGAAAAGGCCCTTTTGACTACTGTATGGGGGTTGCAGTATTTCTGCCCCATTGTTCAAGGAGAAAAGGTAATCATTGAGACAAATCATCAACCATTGCAGTTTTTACAGAGTAGAAGGATTAGGTCAGGCAACCTAGCAGTGGATGTTTTCATAGTATCCTACATCATAGAAATAATAAAATAGTTGTGGTCCTTATTGTAGAGATTAGAGAGATAACGGTAGATGAAAATAACAGATGGTAAACATTGACAAAAGGGGCTGAAGCAGATTGAACTATTATGGTACAATGTTGAAATACATTTTAATGTATAATGGTGTTTTGTGTATATGTTTGCTTTCTCTCTAACATGTGCTTAGTTTCAGCGGAAAAAAGCGGAATATTTTGAACTATATATATATATATATATATTTTTCATGGTAAAAAGGGTGAAATTGGTATTGTGCTATGTACTTAATCTGTCTCATTTCTATTTGATTTAGAACGACTAATATATCTTTTGAGGTCGGAGGTCGCAAGACCGGAGGACACGAGAGATGATGGAGTCCTGGAGTCCACGGGATGAAGATCAAGGGATGAAGATCAAGTAATGCCTCTGGACCGAAATATGGAGGTGAAGACATAGTAACCGGGACACCCAAAGAGATGACTTCTCTAGAAAAGAATACAAGGGTGCCAAAAAGGATTTCACGGGAGGAACAAGATGATGAAAAGTTGATGATCGAGACATCTCAGTGGTGCGATCATAAAGATAGTGAACATCATTAATGGGACAGTGATGAATTGAACTTAATTCAGCAGCTTGGTGGGTGAAGATTATCCTATGTGAATGGAAGTATGGGCGATGGAGTCCCACAACTTTATTGTTTTATTTAATTATTTTAATTAGTTATGTTAGTTCTTTGTTTTATTTATTTATTTTATTTTATTATTTTATTATTGTAACTTAAAATATTGATTTCACAATTGAACAAAGACATTTGAATACACATGGACACTTCACTTGGAAAGAAACGTGTACAATATTTTATAAGGACTTATGAATCCAGTTGGGATGAATTTTACTTTTATTATGATTGAGCAGTGATGTATGATGAAACATTTCAATGTTTATTTTATTGAGTTGCTATGATGGAAAGAGAAAAGCACAATCTGGGTTTCCTCCAATTGTGGATTTGGGTAGCCATAATTGTCGGAAAAGGAGGGAAATATGTAAGAAAATATATTGCGTTTTACCAAAATGTAAAGCCATACTTTTTATTGCAAAGTGCAATGGCATGTTATTTCCAGCAGTAATGTGGTACATACATTTATTTTGTGTTGCCAGTATAACATGTGAATATGTTGTTGGTGGCATGCAAGGCACAGAATTCATAACACAGCAAAGCCCAATGTGAAACTGCAGAGAATGAAGTGCACCAATTTTTTTTTTCTTCTCTGTGATGCCTTATTTATGAGACTACATTAATCATATAACTGACTAATTGAATTAACATTACTAAACAATAATTCTAACTTCCTTCACATTATAATGTAGTCTCATGTGCAAAATGAGGTGAAAATACATATTTTGGTGACACCTCTGTAATGCAGTTTAAATGCACACTAGCTTTTTTCCCTCTTTTTCTTCTCTGTTAACTTGTGGAAAGCAGAGGGAAAGTATGCGCAGCAGGAATAAATTGAAACAGTTGCTCAGAGAACAAGGATTTCATTGTTCTAAAAATTAAGGGTGGTGCAGAAAACATGCTTTTGACCTGATTGGAAGAAAGTGTCTGCAGACATGCCACGTAACTAAAGTAGGAAGGCTCCGAGTTTTGTTAATGGCAAAACTTGCAGAGAGGAGTGAGTGGGGACTCGGCTATGAAGACAGAGGAGTTCCAGATGGAGTTCCGAGTGGTACAGAGCGTTGGCTGAGAAAATTATCTCGCTGTGCTCCCCACACACACACAGGATTTACAGAAGCATTCTGTGCTGACTGGGCCTGTCTTTGCGAGTGGTGCAAGGTCGCGTTGGGGACTTCAAATAAACATTTTTGGGTAAGATATGTACAAGTGAGGACACTGTGAAATGCTGCATGAATGACTGAGCTTTAGAACAGCGTAGAAAGGAAGGGAAGTCACTGCATGTATTTTTTGCCATGTTCAGAATGGGGGAAAATTAACCCATGCTTTAAAAGGCTTGTTTGTTCTGTTTCTCTTTCTTTTTGTATTTCATATGATGATGCGATGTATCCATGGTAAGATTTGTTAATATGTAAATAAGGTTCCAAATAATAAGTATCCATGAAAACAAATGGGGTTTAGTGTCATTTTTGCATCTGTGAATTTATTTATATAAATATACAGGGGAGATACATTTTGTTCAGTAGTGCATTTGTCAATTTACCACTGCAGATAAAACAACAGCCCAAAAGAAGCTAATAATATTCAGTGATAAAGCAGGTTTGTGTGCGTGTGTGTGTGCGTTTTCATTGCATGATGATGGGAGGTAATTTGAGATAATATATAGATTACTGGACGTCCATGAGCCAGTAATACTTTATGACATAGATCACTGGATGTAAATAAGCCAGTGATACCGGCCACAACCTAAAGGTGGCGCTCTAAATAAAATTGTTGGGTTGCTATCAAGTGCATAGGTCCAAGGCTCTCTATAGACCACTGGGAGGTACTCTAATAGAAAGGAAGGTTTTGTTTTATGATGGAGTTATAATATAAGGAAGAAAACCATGCTCATCACTAAATACCGCAAAACAATATATCACTAAATTACCCAATATAAGCTAACACAGTATGGTCATAAAAATTAATATGAGGCCAAACCCAATCTAAATTCAAGGCTAATTTACCACCAAACTATCACTCATATTTTGACAGTACGAAAATGCTGCCAAACCCCAAATTTACCCCAATAAGACAAAATTATCTTACAGATCATGGCTGTCACAACCCGATTGATATCGCACATGTGTCTTCTCCTGTGAGTCATCTTTGCTGTGGAAGGTGATGTATATTCTGGTCAACTGGGTGAAGATCGCCAAAGGGCAGGACAGGGACCTAGATGACTGGGACTCCTATTTGATCTCTTTGTAAGGGCAGCTAACTCCCTCCACCAGAGACAGCCACACAGCAGGCAGCTGTCCCGGGTCAAGGCATCAAAGGAGCACACTCATTTAAAAGGAGTAGCCTCACATGTGATTACTGTGACTAAAAAATCCTGAATGCCCAAATGCTGATTTGTTTTCTCGATTTGCATAGTTATATATGGGGGGAGACCCCCCTGCACTCACCTCAATACTCCCCTTACATAATGAATTGCCCTTACCCACCCCCACCTATACCTGTGCCAAAATCCAAAAGAAAATCAGACGAATTTTGGCATTCAGTAGTTTTGTCACCACAGGAAAGAATTGAAACTGCCTCAAACAAGGGTGCTGCATATGTAAAGACCTTTGTTCTCAGTGACAAGGGGTGGGGATAAGAGTAGGAAGGAGTAATCTGGTCAAGGGAAGAAGACTTCCACAATTTTGTTTTTCTCTGTCCCTCTTTAATTTCCTGTCTCCTTCACTTCATCTGGAGCAAAGCACTTTGGGTGTGACATCGGAATGACAAAGTCCACTTGATTCAAGAGCAGGAATTGGACCACTAAGGCAGGCTAGCTTTAGTCCAATAATCTGAGGACTTTTGCCTTTAAAAGAAGGGGTCTGCCACCCCTTCTTCAGATTCTCTCAGATCCTCTGGGATCCCCTCAAGACTCTCAGATTCGCTCTGAAAGAACTCACTGGACTTCCTTTGGGAAAGTTGTACTTTCCAAAGCCCTCCGCTTGAGGTGAGGAAGGAGCCCTACAGGGCAGAAGGAATAGCTAGCTTCAACTCCAATCCCAGGGCACATCAGGAGTATCATTTGCTGTGGACCAGGACCTACCATTCTGCATAGGAATCTCCTAAAGCTAGGAGAGCAGATCCTGAATGGAACCATCTTATCCTTGAGTCCCACTGAGTGAGCTCTCAAAGCAGCCGTAAGGCCAGACCAGCCAGATCTCCCTTGTCTACCGGACCCAACGGGTCACTCCTTGTTCACTGCACCTTCAACCAAAGGGAAGCTGCCGGTGCTAGCTTTTGCACATCTCCAACATCCTGACCTATTGCTTGCCCTAAGAACTAGCTTGGCGCTGCATTGTGCCCTAGCTAAGCACGTCACCTGCATGGCCCGAATCAACTGCTCGACGCAGGGACCCAATCCAAATCACAGGCGAGTCATCCACTGACTCTTACTAGGAGTTACAACCATGGCTCAACTCAACTAGCCATTGAACATCCACCTCCTTCACCTGCACACTGACACACCCAAGATCACCATGACGATGACTGTCGCCCTCCGGCTCAAATCACTGAAGCATCCCTCAATGATTCCATCCAGTGGCTAAACCCTGACTCGACCTGGCTCACCTGTGAAGCGATCCTGAGACCACCCTGACATGCATCCTTAAGAGCCACCTTACAATTGCACAGAGCGACCGCATTCTCCCCTACTCGACACCTGCTTGCTGCTTGGTCGCACACAATCCAATGTGCCCAAACTGAGCTTGATACGCTCGTATCGTCAAACCACCAAGAACTGAATCCAGGTACTGTTGATTATGAACTACCCCTCGGTCCATTTGGGCAGTAGAGACTGGTTTGGTCACGGTCACTCTTGGTTTCACCAACAGCATATCATTTTTGTGGCTAGTAATTTACTTACCACCAAATGAACTCCGCGCAGTGTGTTACTTTCCTCAGTCTTTCGCATCATCTCTGTTCATCCTTTGGGGTTGGTTTTTGGGTATTAGCATACTTGATCGAAAGTCAAATTGACCTTTCCTATTTGACCAAATTGTTTTGATCGTTTTTTTGGTGAAATTCGGTCAAAATAAAATAAATGTATGTGTTGGATGGGGTAAGGCAATAGGTCAAGGAGGGGGATGTGGGAGGGGGATGTGGTGGTCTCCCCCCTCATTTTAAAAAAAGAATTAGGTCAAATAGGAAAAGGTCAATTTTGTAGGTCAAACAGGCCTAAACCGTTTTTTTTTACAGTATTCTCAATTCTGTTGCAGATGGTGTGTTTGATGAAAGTATATATATTTTATAGAGCCTTGATTGGACATTCCCTTTATTTTGGACTGTGATACTGTGTTGTTTTGGTCACTACTGGTTCACCTTCACACCCCTCTTAAGAGCATAGCCTTCCTCTGCCCACGTTACCACAAAAGGCGATGGAGGTATAGCTCTTAACAGTCCCTGTTTTACCTTTATGATTGCTTTGCGTTTTTGTTTCTAGAAGAATCCAATTCGTCACACTCTCTGCTCAATGAAAGTGTGCGGTGGTTTTCATGAGTGCACTCTGCAAATATTGTTTTCTTTGCTACTTAGGTCCATAACCCTAGAAAACACCTTGCATCCTGCGGCTTTACTTATCTCATCCCTGGCATGTACTGTCTTTCAAAGGAGCCACTGTGGAAGGGCTGCCGCCTGACAGCTGTTAGGGAGGAACAGGGAACAAGATGGACCTGTTGCTGTCATGGACCAGTTTACAGGTATTTAAAAATAAATGCACAGTCAGAAATGAGAGGAGAGCAATGCATTGGGCATTATTCTGTAGACAGCCGATATTAAAGATACCATGTAGTTTGCTTTGACCTAAATGCATGCAGGTAATCGGTGTTCTTTTTTCATATATTGCATGTTTACTATGTATACATTTAAAAACAGCTGTTGCTACAGCTATTCCAAAAAAACAAGAAAGAAAACTGCACCCCTTTCCCTACTCTTTATCAGACTATTTCCTTAGTTGTGGATCTAAACATCTATGGTGTTCAGTGCTACAAGAGCATTTCGTCTTTCTTTTATCTCCTTTTTGATCTTTGATCTATGTTCAGGAACTTTACCCACTGACACATTATTGCCTCTCATTTTCACCATGGCTTCAGCTGGCCATCAAAGACTTTCATCTCTTCTTGCTTTCTTTGATCTCGCCGCTGCCTTGGATGCTTGTTCGTATTGCCTTGGTGTCCGAACTGCAGTGGTGTTTTCCTTTCATTTCTCATATAGCTATTATGTTTCTTTTTATTTCCTGACAGTCACAAACTTTCTCGACCTCCCACCCCCTGCTTCCTCTCCCTCGAGGTGACCCCACACCCATCCTTGCGATTCAATCGAGGACCAGCTTATTCCTTTTCTTCATACTTCCCCCTTCTTTGCTTTGGAGGTCAATCTCACAGGAGGACTACCAATCCCTCTACTCTGGCCATTACACTGCACTTTATAACATCTGCAGATGAGGAAAACAGGAGAGGTCAGAGAGCTCACCAGAGGAGGAGGGCTACACAAGTCTACCAAACAGGTCAGGCCGCTGGACATGACAGGGACCTTCTACATATCCTTCATGAACATTGCCAATGTTTACAAAAATCTCAAGGACAGGCAAGAGGACTCATAAGCCAGTATTAGCATAGTGCCAAATGTTGCCCACACTATTCATCGGGTAAAGCACACACCACCTTGAAAATGAGTGCCTCTGTCAAAATGTCTCCGCCACCTGCAATCTACAACACCAAGTTTCTCAAACTCGGCTTGCCAGCCTCCTGGCCCTTTATTTTCAACTTCATCAACAAGGGCCTCCTGTTCAACTTGCTCTTCTAGACTAAAACACACAGTCATTTACAACCAGTGCTTTAAATGGAAATACAGAAGTGCAAGTGCTCACTTTCCCAGAGTACCTACTTTATGTTGAGAAATGCTGGTACTCCTCCATTAAATGTATTGGCTTCCTGCTGAGAAGTGCCGGTACTATGTCTTTCAAATAAAAGAAGTGCAGGTAATGCGGACTGGCACGTACCTTCCCATTTAAAGCACTGTTTACAATGGTAAAAAAGAGCAAACACTGACCCCAAGGAACAAGATACTACAGGACTCCCCTTTATTGGCAAATCTTTGCAATCTGTGGTCACTTCAAAAGTATCATCACACCTGGAGACACATGGGCCGCTGAATTATTTCTGTCCTAGCCTCAGCAGTCGAGGTGAAGGCCATGTACATCATGGCGATATTTTGGGATGTCTCAGCAGCCTTGGAGACACCATCAGTTACGGTGAATTGTGCATCCACATAGTATGGTGGAATCCGTCACTCTTTGCTAACTTCTTGTACATTCTGAAGGCTTACATTTACCATGTTCAACTCGGTTTGCCTGCATGTGAAGGTACCAACATCACCTGTGAAGTGCCTTCACAGCAATTCACTTCAATAGGTACTGGCCACATGATTCCATCAAATGTGATACCAAATACTGGCATGCCAGATGCATGTCCAACAGTGGATTCTATGAAACCGGCTCTGCCAAAATGAATCAAAGTCTCAAAGCCTATCTATGGGCTCATTGTTTCCCATAATTCTCCTATTTGCTTGGCCAAGCTTGCTGCACGTACCCCTCCCTAGCTGGCACTATAGGTAAAAACTCTTGCTATGTATTTTGATCATAACTTGTCCTTTACTCTGCAAGCAAACACAGTCACCAAAAGGCGTTTCATCATCTCTATATGTCGTCTTCTCACTACCACAACCATCTTACAAAATCCCTTCCTGATTTTTAGACTAACCATGGCCTGTTTACACTTTTGTGATGCCATCTATTCAGGGCCGCCCACTAAGGCAGCCACTAAGCTTGAAAAATCCAGATGTAAACTGGATCACAACCCTTCTGCATATTCTCTGCTGGTTTCCGATCAGAGAGTGAACAATATTAACCCTTTAAGTGCCTAGAACGAGTATACTCGTCCTTTTCTACATAGACTTCAATAATAGCCTGGCACTTGCATTCATCCCAACAAATTTAAAGGAGCAGGTGGACATGTTATCCGTAGCTCCCACCTCCTCACCTCTGTCACACTGGAACAGTTGGAGAAGAGCCCTATGTGGGAAACTAGGTATCATCCCAATACTGCATTGAGTGTATGAGAGACCATATGCACTCAGACAACCGTATCAAATGTATGCTCGCACTGAGAGGGTGGATGGATGTCTGCACACACCATTGCACATCATAGAGCTATAAGTGAAATCTGACAAGAGCAGAGTGACGTCATAGAGGAGAGATACTGAGACTCACTGAAACAATATGCAAATATTCAAAGAATAAAGATGTAACTGAAGTAACAAGAGAAACATGAAATTGAATATGAATAAATCATATATACAAAGAAGATAAAGTAACCAGCTGACTAATAAATGTATATACGCAGAAACACATGGTAGATGAGACATAAAGAAGCTTGATGCAGAGGAAAGCATAACATGGCTAGAGCGGCCATGATGGAAAGATGGACATCGGACTCGTATTAAAACCATTCAAGCTACCTCAGAGACAGACCAGGGCTGCAGAGTCAGAAGACGCTGGAAAAACAACTTTGTGTGAGGAATAAAGAAGAGTCTATTGGCCTGGGATCAAGGATGCTATTGCAAGGAATAATTGCATGTCACAAGGGACGTCAAAAGGATAATCCATGTACATAAGACTACTAGTTCTCTTAGATTAAGTGAAGGAGAAAATATCTACAAGAGCCAAGTATTAGACAATTAAAGATGTGAAAAGTCTATGCAAGATGGAGTGATCAAGGGCCTAATTCATGGAACGTTTTCCTATGGTATTGTAAAAGAGAAGAGAACCCAAATTTGGGATCCTCCCACCCCCTGCACACTTTCTACATATGCCACAAGGGCGGTTAAACATATAGATATTCAAAAGTCAAACAAGTAAAGTAAAATTCACAAGTTAATACCACAATGGGTTCTGAAACACAATATTTCTTTGAGAACAATGATTTAATGTTACAAGCATAATAAATGCGAGGAGAAACACAATGACAACCTATATACTATATAGTACTTTACCATATTCTTGGAGTCTGTCCAGTTATTTGGGTCCGAGATCCATCTAGCCCATGAGACGATTCAAGGTGCTTGAGCACACAACTAAAGGCTTACATGGTGTACAACGTGCCACCAAGCTTAGCACCCCAAATGTCACCTGAGGCCAGCTTCCCAAAACATCCCGTTGAACGACTCAGCATGGTACAAGCAGCTTTGAGGCCAATATTTACATGTTCAGGCTCATCCGAGAAACCAAGCCCACACATCATTTTCGGCTGATGCCAAACAGAAGCGATTTCATTCACTGGCTTTCAAGTAAAGCAAACCGCATCCTGTCCTGGAAGTAACCCCACCTAACTGACCTGACCACCCTCTTACCTTTGTAGGTCATTGCTTGCCTGACTAGGGAATGTTCGAGAATACTATGAATAGGCCTTCCAGCACACTGATCCAGCCTCCAGTCAAGACAATAACCCTATTCATAAAACATGAAAGTCTGTCGTCAATGTCCACTGTTGCAAATGGCTTGTGGTGATGCTTTTCTGGTAAAGTGAGCTCGGATGAGGGCCATAAACCCTACCTCTGTGATGTTTTCTGGGCATCTCCTCCTCACCTGAGGGGCATTGAACCCCCGGCCCCATGATAACATCTGGTTCAGACGAACGATTGTTTTATGCAGTTAATACTGCTTATTACGATAGAGCACAGGTTGCTGACGTTGTTCCAGTAACCCAGGCCTAACTGGAAACTGCAGTCCTCGATGCTTATGCACATGCCTGACTGATTTGAAAGTTTGAAGAGGCATTGTCCATAAGCAACATAGGGAGTGGAGGCCTAATGAATATCAGCGAAAAGAAACAAAGGGATACGTGGGTGACGCAATGTCATCAGCGCTTGGCATTTTCACTTCAAATTGTTTAATCATCCGCCTGTAAGAGAAAAATCCATCTGCTCATGCTCCCGTCTATAATGCATTTATTTTAAACAAGCTCAAACATGTGGTATTATTGTCAACCACCATGAGACATAGTTATGTAAAGACTCACCCTTTCCACTCTGCCTTCGACCAAGTGGAAATGGAAGCATAACGTTCACCTACTCTAATGAACACTGTTGGATATTTAGAAGCAGAGGGCCTACAACCTACCTGCTAAAATCTGCTTATTGCACGTCCTATGGCGCCCCCTTCTACAAGGCTTGTTCACAGCATTTTTCCCCTGAGAAAACATCTATAGCCTTTATACTCAAGAGCCCTTACAACAGTGCCTTGCATTCATTTTCTGGTCTCTCCACTTCACACTCTACTCTGCTATGTACTTTTTTTCTGATCCATCTTAGAAGTGGCTGGATTTGGGACACATCACACCTAATGAAAGCTCTAAAATAAATGTATAAAGCTGAAGCAGCAGTTCGTGTTGACGTTTTGCTAGATTTCTTAACGTCCCTTGCCTTTGGCCATAGTCCCCGCGATATGTCTGCTAGCATGCATTCCCACTGTTCAGCACACCACCACTCTGACGATTAGGCCATCTGGTGAGGTCACCCTATAAGTATATCTAAATTCCAACTGCTGCTGCTACAATGAGTATAATGAAACAATTCTACAATGTTACCAGACACTGAAAGCGTCTTGGCGAAATCAACGGTATCCATGTAGAAATCACACTATCTGAGGCAAGAGGGCCGGTAATAAGAAATGAGAAGCTGTTTCAGGGCATCAGGATACAGGTCCTCTGTAATGCTAACTGCATGATTCCTGAATCTGTACAGATACTCCATGAAGTGTCTCCTAGCAGCAGCCAATCATCGCAGAATGCAGCTCCTTTGTTAGCCACGGCAGCAATCATTGACAGGACTCGCACATACCCTTCGGGATACCATATACTAGACAGCATCAATATATTGTGCATGTCTGACACCTAGTCATGTGCCATCTTCAGCACAACTAGTTCCATCAAACACCACAGATACATTGCTGGCCCCACCATTGTTTACCCCTGGCCATACAGGGCATCTAAGAACACGACGGCAACATGGAAGTCATGGCACATGGTGCAGCTCATCGAGGCCAAACGATTTTGACCTGCCTCTCTGTAAGTGGTCCTGCCTTTACTTTGACGCCACGGTTGTCCAACACAGTTGGGAATATTGCTCAGGGGGTTTAGCGCTTGCTCGGAATATTGCTCAGGGGGTTTAGCGCTTGCTCGGGGCCAGCTGGCAGTTCACAGACCTTCAATCTTCCAGGGTCTATAAATAGAGTACCAGTATTCGGTTAATAATAAGAGATAATATTAGAGCGCCTGAAAGTGGGGGCATCTGCCATATAGTTCTATATAAAAACGTTGTATTAGTCATTATATTATCCCACGGCCCTCCAGGAGAGTAGCTACAACATGGCTAATAGCTATCAAATAAGCACCATGGAGAACACATGTGGTCTGTTGGGAAATTGGTCTTACTGACTTGACCCTGCATTGCTTTACAGCACAGTCCCGACAAGTTATATTAGATATGTCAACTATTCTGAACACTCCATGACACCGCCATACACGCGTGTGCCTCGATGCCAGGTGATAAGGATCACACAACAGCTTTATTAAAGATGAGGAGGGCACCAACTCTCAGTCGAGGGCGGGAGAGGGTGAAGGTCCACAAAGCATAGGGGCATCACGATGATTTTTCCAACAATGCATGCTGGGGACGGGCAGAAAGGAAGCACTCATACAGGTGAGGGAAGTGTTTGGGAGATATCTTGGCCATTCCTGTTAAGGTACATTGGCAGAGAGTTAAACTATGGAGCAACTGGAAGGTTAATGGGCTGAGAAACCTGTAAAGTGAGTGCGCGCACACGCGCACGCACGCACGCACGCGTCCTCTGGATAGACAGAGACATTGCTGGCTGGCTGACTGCCTGAACGCTCCTCTGGTAATCCTGTGAATGCTACTCTCTTGGGCTTTGGGAGTACTGCTGCTTTGTTGTTGCTACTTGATGTTTTCTTTCTCAGCATGCTCATCTGTTTGCTTTTGCAATTGACCCACATCTGGGCTTTGACATTGGCAACGAAGTGCCAGGCTAGTATGCAAGTCTATGCAAAAGGGGGTTCGCGTTCCCCCCCGGGGAGTTTTTGGCGCTGCACACGGCCAGCGAGTGGCCGTGGGGATGCAGAGCGCCCCTTTGGGGGTACTTAAGGGCTCAGGGAAGGTTCGGGAGGCAGGCGACGGTTAGGACTTGGTGATTGTCAAGTCCTGTTGCCTGCTCCCGAGCCTTCCCTGTAGTACCTGGGCCTAGGTGTGCGAGATAGAGCAGGTGAGGTAGGGGAGTGGTAGTAGAGGGGGCGGTTAGGTAATTTTAGAGGGGGCGGTTAGGTAATTTTGTTAGTTTAAAAAAAAAAATAATAATTCTATATACGTTTGTGTATTTTGTAAGAGGGGTGCCGTAGATAAGACACCCCTCGCTGCTTACCATTGGGTCCCCGTGTCTCCTGGTGTGCGTCGCGGGGTATTGCAGGTAGTTGGGGGCTTGAGGGCTCTGGGGTGCCGTTAGGGAGTTTTTGAGGCACATCCTTCTTCCGTTCGTGTGCCGGCTGGGTGTGGGGTTAAGAGTAGGATTAGGAGCACAGGGTTAGCGGCTTTCCCGCAGCTCCTCAGTGGAATTCCCACTGAGTCCGGTAGTGTTTGTCTCCCGGCGCCTGCGTGTGAGGGCGCGGTATCAGCGCCGTGTAGGAAGGGGGCAGTGCAGCGCCATTAAAGGGACCGCGTTTGTTTACTGAGGGAGTGGTGCGGTGCTGCTTGTGCACCGCTAGGTGGCAGTGTGCACGGCAGTTATCCAGCACTATTTTGTGCCCGTTCTGGTGGTTTGGGGCTCCCTTTGCTTCGGGGATTTCACCTAGGTAGAGGGGAGGGGGTGCTTAGAAGGGTAGAATATTGGAATAGGGTTTAAAAAAAAAATAATAATATATATATACAAAATAATATAAATAAAATAATAATAGCGATAATACTAGTAATAAATAGGTAAGCATATTTTTGGGGAGTAGTTTTCTGTTTTTAATAATTAATACTATTTAGGTTATTTTATTGGTTAGCACCCCCTGTGTGTTTTTTGTTTCTGGGGGTTTTTTATTTTCTTGTTCAGGTTGCACAGTGCCAGGGGTACTGGTCCACGGGTAGGTACCGGCTCGGGGCTTAGAGTACCTAGTTTAGCTTCAAGGGGCATATTTTTAGTGCACACTCGGACTATTGTGCACAATGGCAGGCCGGGGAGCAAGCAAGAAGGGGCTGGTGGATGCTGGGGCTCTGAGGAAGGCCCTGGAAATCATTAGCAGGGCAACTAAGGCCCAATTGGAAGGGGCGGTAGGGGAAGTAACGGGTGAAGAGGAGGTAAGTGGGGGCAGGCCGCAGCGTAGAGCTGCGGCAGACGGAGCTCTCGCGGCGGTGGTGGCTGGCACCCCTACGGCGGGGAGAGGGGAGGTTTGGGAATCCAGGGGCAGGAAAATGAGGAGGGAGATAGACAGGAGGGCGGGTGGGGGAGAAATGATGTCGGGTGGGCAGCCAGGGAGGGAGGAAGGGATTGATAGTCCTAGGGAAGCTGGGTATGTTCAAAAGGGAGGGGCTCGAGGGAACAACAGTAGGGGCAGGGATGGGGCACAGAAGGGGGTGTCAGGGTAGAGGGGAAGAGGGGGTAAATACCTGCAGAAGAGTGCAGGTGGGAGAAGGAGGGAGAGGTCCCCATCAATTGAGGAGGGTAGAGTGGGGCGCGGAACGGCCCCCCCGGGTAGGAGGAGTGAGGGCGGAGGGCGCTGCGCAGCCCCCGCTGGTCAGGTGGAGGTTGAGGGTTTCAGTACGGCCCCTCCTCGGTCAACGCAAGGAGAGCCTAGAGGGCGCAGCACAGCCCCTAGCGATGAGGATTCCAGGGTGGAGGTCGGAACGCCTCACCCAGAGAAGAGGACCAGGCAGGGGGTTCCACAACCCCGCCGAGAAGACGTCAAAGGAGTGGCGGGGCGGACGCCCCGGGCTCGCAAGAAGATCATCAACTCATCTCGGGCATGAGCTCGCATCCGCAATGGTATTTAAGGGGTGATGAAGTTGGATGGGAGGAATATGTGGGGCAATGGGAATTGGAAGATTACAGGGCGGAAAGGGAAAGGGGGGAGGAGAGAAGAAGTTCAAGGTGGGAGAGGGAAAGGGAAGTGCAGGGTGGACGGGGTGAAAGGGGTCAAGGGAACTATTGGCTGGGTGAGTGTGCTGACATGTTTTGTCCCCGCAGTAGGAGCCCTCTAAGAAAGGTGAGGAGGAGCATCGGTGTCGACGCCAGACCGCAGGTGGCAGGTGTGGAAAGAGGTGAGCGGGAAAGGGAATGCTCATCTGTCTGGCCGATAGGGGTTACAAATAGGTGGACAGGGGATGAACGGGCTGGTCTTCAAGGTGTAAGGAAAGAAGTTGGTGTGCTGGCCATTGGAGCCGACGGGGTTGAAAAGAGCATTTGCTCAGTGGAGGTCCAAACGGACAAAGTGGTGGAGCCATTGGGGCTCGAAGTGCAAGCTGGTAAAGATAAGGAGGTGGAAGTGAAAGGAAAGGAGAAAAAATTGCCATACATGGGGATAACAAAACCATTGGGGGCGCACTTGATGGCAGCGACCAGGGAGAAGATTCCGGCGGGGGAATTTGTGGATGTCTTAAAATTGCTCCATAGGGAAGTGAGAGCGAAGGAGGGGTCTAAGGAGGAAGAGAGGGAACTGGCTTCACGCCCGAGGGTCCCGGTGACCATTGAGAACTGGACGTCGGCGTTTATCATTTATGCCAGTGTGTATTGCGAAAAATTCCCGGAGCGTTGCGTGGCCCTGCTTAAATACATGGATGTAATAAGGAAGGCTGTCACGAGCTTTGGGGGCTTTGCCTGGGTAAGGTATGATGAGGAATTTAGAGCGAGAATGGCAGAGGACAGTCAGGCGGTCTGGGGGGAGATAGATATGGATCTCTGGCTGCAATGGATGGCCCCAACGAGGCCTGCCCCGACATTACACACAGCAAGTGGGCTGCCTGTGCCTTTCCGGCCCTTTCTTGGTCGCCCCGCCCATGAGGGGGCGGGGGGAGGAGGCAGGGGGCAGTCCTCAGCAGCGTGCTGGGGGTACAATAAGGAAAGCTGCGCAAGGACCCTGTGTAGGTTCAGGCACGAGTGTAACAAGTGTGGTGGAAAACACCCTCTCACGCAGTGTTTCCAACAAGGAGACAGGGGGAGGGGGAGAGGTGCAGGAAAAGGGTTGGGGGGAAAAGCTTTTACTCCAATTAAAGTGGGTGTGTTGGAAAAATGGTTGCAATTTTATCCGGATAGGGAAGGGGCTAAGATTTTGAGTGAGGGGTTTTGTCAGGGGTTCAGATTAGGTTACCAGGGTCCAAGGGTGCGTCGGTGGGCGGAAAATTTGAAGTCGGCGAGAGAGAATGTTGAGGTGGTAAGACAAAAATTGAGCAAGGAAATAGCGGCAGGAAGGATAGTGGGCCCATTTGATGATGTGCCGGGTGACTTAGTGATATCCCCATTGGGGGTGTTGCCCAAGAAAGCTCCGGGGGAGTTCAGACTGATTCATCATTTGTCATGGCCCGAGGGTATGTCAGTTAATGATTTCATTGCCCCGGAAGAATGTGGGGTTGTGTATGCAAGTGTTGACCAGGCGGTTGAGCTGATAAGGAAGGAAGGGCGAGGGGCCTTCATGGCCAAGTGCGATATCAAGGCGGCTTTTAGGTTATTGCCGGTGCACCTGGAGGATTTTTGGTTGTTGGGTTTGCAGTTTGAGGACCGCATATACATAGACAAAGCATTGCCAATGGGGTGCGCAATTTCCTGTGCTTTGTTTGAACGGTTCAGCTCTTTTCTACAGTGGGTTTTCTCATTCAGCTCGGGGTGGGAGAGTGTGCTGCACTATCTGGATGATTTTCTGTTCATTAGCGGGGCAAAAAGAGAGGAGGATTGCAGAGAAATGCTAAAGTTGGTTCAGGAATTGATGGAGGAGCTGGGTGTACCATTAGCCGAAGACAAAACAGCAGGGCCGGCAGTGGTGTTAACATTTCTAGGAATTGAACTGGATTCAGTGGCCATGACCTCACGCTTGCCGCACGACAAGGTGAGCAAATTGGTGGTCCTGTTGGAGAAAGCGGTGGGGGCCAAGAAATTGATGCTGGTGGAGATGCAGAGATTGGTTGGGCATCTGAATTTTGCATGTAAGGTGGTGGCCCCAGGGCGGACGTTTTGCAGGAACATGGCAAGGGCCATGGCGGGAGCAAAGTGCCCACATCATCGGATAAGAGTATTGGGGGCCGTGAGGGAGGATTGCAGAATTTGGCTGCGCTTCTTGGAGAGTTTCAATGGAGTGTCAATGTGGTTGCAGGGAGACCCGGTGACATGGGAAGTTCAGATACTCTCGGATGCAGCGGGGGCCGGTGGTTTTGGAGTGTTTTGTGGGGGGGAAATGGTGTGTGGAAAAGTGGCCAGAGAGGTGGTTGAAGGAAGGGAGGAGTATAGCATTTCTTGAATTTTTTCATTACTAGTGGCATTGGAGTTGTGGGGGAAGGAGTTGCAAAACAAGAAGGTGAACGTCAATGTCGACAACGAATGCGTGGTCCATGTGGTGAACAGACAGTCAGCTAGGGATCAGAGGGTGGCAAGACTGATGAGAGAATTTGTCCTGCGTTGCATGGAATGGAATGTGGTGTTTAAGGCAACACATGTGCCAGGGAAGGATAATGGCATCGCTGATGCATTATCTCGTTTTCAATGGCAGAGATTCCGTGGATTGGCTCCAGATGCAGATCAGGAGGGGCAGCAGATTCCGGAGGAGCTGTGGAAGATAGGAAGCTGAGAGCGCTTGCTCTGGTGGAGGGTTCATTGGCCGCGGCATCTAAGAAGTCATACAGGAGGGCCTGGGAGGATTTTATTAGAGGAGGAGCTTGTAGTTGGAAGGGTAGATGGGATGCAGAAGAGCGGAGGAGGGATGATGTCACGATTTTCCTTCTGAGGTGCATGGACACGGGCTGGTCAAGGGCAACGATAGCAGGAAAGCTAGCAGGGATTGCCTTTTACGGGAAATGGTTTTGGGGTTTTTAACCAAGTGGGGGGGAGATGGCGAGTAGGATGTTGGAAGGATGGGCAAGGGAGAGTAAGAGGGACAAGGATAAGAGGAGGCCGATATCGGCGGAATTGCTGCAGAGGTTGATTGAGGTGGTGGGTGGAGTTTGCTGGTCGGTATGGGACGGGGAACTGTTTGCGGCTTGTTTTACATGGTTATTTTTTGGGGCCTTCAGGGTTTCTGAGTTGGTCGGGGGAAAAAGGGGGGTAGGGGGACTGCAATGGGAAGATGTTCAAATTACAGAAGAAGGTTTAGACATCAAGATTAAAAGGTCCAAGACGGATCAGAAGGGAAGGGGCTCTTGGGTTCTGCTGGGTCGAGGGAGCGAGGTTCTATGCCCAGTTCAGGCAGGCAAGGTGTGGAAGGAGCGCTGTGGGGGTAAGTCAGGCTTGGTTTTTCAGCATGCGGAAGGATCGCCGGTTTCAGCGGCACAGGTGCTAGGGGTATTGCGGAAGGCGCTGGTGACGGTGGGAGAAAAGGCTGAGGAGTTCGGGACTCATTCTTTTAGGATGGGCGCAGCATCTGAGGGTACCAGACTGTTTTTTTCGGAAGACAAGGTGAAAAGATTGGGGCGTTGGAGGTCGGGGAAATACAAGGGGTACGTCAGGGATTTTGGAAAAGGGGAATGTTGAAGAAAGGTGGAAGAGGACTTTGTGGGCAAGATGTTGTTGTTGTAATATTTTTGACTTGTCAGTAATTTTTGTAATTTCTGTTTCAGATGCTGCGCAAAAGAAGGGGGAGTTGGCGCAAGTTTGGATTGTTGGTCATTCAATTGTGAAGTGGGCTGGGAAAGAGGCGTAGAAAAGGGTGTTTGGAAGGCAGTTGGGGTGCAGTTACAAGGAAGTGGTGGTGAGATGGCACGGTTTGGGGGGCCTGCAGTGGGATCAGCTGCTGCCCATATTGGCAGGGATGAGGGAACGCTATGGGGTTCCAAGGGTGGTGATGCTGCATGCTGGGGAGAATGACCTGGTGAGAGATACGGGGGTGGCTCTGCTAAAGAAAATGAAGAGCGACTTAGTGTGGGTTCGGGATATGTGGCCTCAAGCGGTGGTGGTGTGGACTAAGTTGTTGCCGCAAAGAGTTTGGAGGGGAGCAAGAAGTGAGGGAGCAATAGAGCGGGCCAGGAAGGGGATAAACTGGGAAATGGTAAGATTTTGTGCCTCGGTGGCGGTGCAGGTCATGGACCATAAGGAAATAACATATGAGGGTTTTCTTATCTTTAGAGAGGATGGGGTACATGTGTCCGTGTATGGGAATAATCATTACCTGGCGGACTTGGGTTCTTGGCTGGGAGACTGGGTAAAAAGTTTGAGGTAGAAAAATTTGGGGGTGGGGGGGTTGGGGCAGAAAGAACTCCTCGGGGGAGGGTTTTTCTGGTGCCGGGGGCATTGCCCCTTTTGATGTGGGGGGAGGGAAGCACAATGGGGGAATGACACGGGAAAGGAGGGGGTGGCGCTGTTTGCACAAGCAGGTCACCCCGGGGGAACAGGTATTGAGCCTGGAGGGGCATGGCCCCTGGGAGAAAGCGGGACGCCTGGAAAAGGGGCAAGGAGACGGTAGGATCCAAGGGATCATTAGGGAGGAAATTGGTTATTTAATTATTTAATTGTTGGGGGAAAATGAAAATGAAAATGTTTAAGTTATTTAATTGATTGTTCAAATATCTCTTTAGTTTGTTAGGCCATGGAGCCAGTTAAGCGTTTTGATTGTAAGCTTTGGCCTGTCACATTAAAGCGACCTTTTCCACTTTTAAATGAGTCTGGGTTTTTGTGCAGTAAGCCAAAAGGGGGACCCCGGGGGGAACGCGAAGCGTTTCCCCCCGGGGAGTTTTTGGCGCTGCACACGGCCAGCGAGTGGCCGTGGGGGTGCAGAGCGCCTCCCTGGGGGGTACTTAAGGGCTCAGGGAAGGTTCGGGAGGCAGGCGACGGTTAGGACTTGGTGATTGTCCCGCCCTCCCACCCCTTCATTTTGGTTTCAGGGTAATGTCAGTTATGGAATAGGGGGGCCCATTGTTCATGGGATTATGCGGGGGGGTTTTCCAGATGTCATGGGGAGTTTATGGTTTTTTGGGGTCTGTTATGAGGGTAGGGTTGGGTAGTTTTGTGTGACAGGTCAGGGCATTATGAAAGTTTGTGTGTAATATATGTTGCTGATGTGGCAGGTCAGGCTGGCTGCAGGTCATAGGAAGGGGGAGCTTGGTGTAGAGGGGAGTTTAAAAGGGGTTGAAGTGGGTCGGGGCGCCGAGGGCATGGCCCCTTTTGATGTGGGGGGAGGGAAGCACAATGTGGGAATGACACGGGAAAGGAGGGGGTGGCGCTGTTTGCACAAGCAGGTCACCCCGGGGGAACATGTGTTGAGCCTGGAGGGGCATGGCCCCTGGGAGAAAGCGGGACGCCTGGAAAAGGGGCAAGGAGACGGTAGGATCCAAGGGATCATTAGGGAGGAAATTGGTTATTTAATTATTTAATTGTTGGGGGAAAATGAAAATGAAAATGTTTAAGTTATTTAATTGATTGTTCAAATATCTCTTTAGTTTGTTAGGCCATGGAGCCAGTTAAGCGTTTTGATTGTAAGCTTTGGCCTGTCACATTAAAGCAACCTTTTCCACTTTTAAATGAGTCTGGGTTTTTGTGCAGTAAGCCAGAAAGGAGAGCATACTCGTCCTTGGCACTTAAGGGGTTAACGCTTGGACTCTAATAAAGATGTTTGCCTGAGTGACTGGAACAGTGTTGTGATGTTCTATGCACTACTCTGTGCACTTTAGTCCCTTTTATAATAAGACTACCTCATCCCCATCAGAATACATTAGAACCAGTGAATGCACCTCTTTCTCCAGCTGCCTTCTCCTTGGAGCTGCCTCCTACTTTAGGCCTGAGGGATGGAGTAATCAGAACTCATGGGTCACTTTTAGGAATCTGGACCCCTACTGTTAGCTTTCCTACTCATCATTTCACCTTTAAGGAAAGCCGGCAGGCTCTCCGCATCATTCTGAAACTGAAGTTATGAATGACCACAAAACCAGTTAAAGGGTGGCAGGTGGGATGGATTCTGTTTTGGCCTGCGTTTGTGTGCATTGTGTGAGAGGAATATGGGAGAGACTAGGATAGACTTCTGGGCGAAACAACCAAGGCTTATGGCCCCTGCCTCGATTGCTTGACAAGCACTGTCCAATGCTCAAATGAGGCAAACCTCCCAGATGACCACTGGATGTATCACCTGAGCAAGTTACAGTGAGATGACACTTATCCTGCCAACCCACATACTAACGAAGTTGAAAGGGATTCCTAGGGTTTTCGTATGTTAAGAAGTTGTTTCTCTGAACCAGATGCTCTTGGTTCCCGTAATCCTTAGAACCTGGCTGATGGTATTGAGTGGAGCCTCCAGACTGCCCTCTTTCTCCATCTTTAAATTCTCAGATCCACCAGAGCGCTGATAGACCATGTAAAGGGCATTGGAGAGCGGTATAAAGCCTGTTAACATAACATGACACAACACAACAGGTAAAGCATAGGGCACAACAGTGCATGCTTCACTGCCACAGAATTGGGTATAGCAGACCAAGATTCCCTTCACACAGAATAGGTACAGCATGACCACAGCAGTGCAAGCTTCACTGTGGTTATTCTGGTCCTATGCCCCTGTGTCTACAGCTGTCAAACAATCCATATTGGGTATCTCTAAAAGCCACATCTGAAATGCAGCTAATATTGAGCTCCAATTCCTGCCATTGTAACAAGCAAGGAAACAAAGGCCATTCTGTGTCACAGCAACTCATGACAGGAGTTTCATTTGGGGGTTGCCTGGTGCATTAAAATTTTACTTTTTCCATATATAATTGTTTATTGATAGTGCACACAAAAAGGTTAATATTTTAATTTGAAATCCTTATGCATGTTTTGCTTCTTTTTACATTTTAGTTAGGTATTGGTGCACTTTGTGCAGAGCTTTTGCCAGCTTCTTCCATTGTAATCCCAGGCATGTGGTCAAGTCCATGGAATAAGGAAAATAAGAGGGTGATGTTGTAAATTCTGAAGCTTACTCGGCTAAAGGTGAGAAAATATGTGATCACGGTCAACCATTCTATCCTCACTAAACAACTCTGTGACACCCTCAGCATCACTGACCAGGCACTGGATAGGCTGACCACTTTCCTCACTAACCGCCCTTTCTAGCGCAGCTGGGCCCTATCTCCTCCACCATTACACTATCTATCTGTGGCGTCCCTGGGGGCTCTATCCTATCTCCAATATCTGTCTCGTCCCTCTTGCTCACCTGATATCTTCCCTCTCTCCTCATTTCCAGTGTTATGCTGATGACCTATAGCTTTCCTTCCAACTTCCTTCTACTAATGCCTCGTCCCCCTCTTTCATCCCTGACTGTTTGTCTGCCATTCAGGCATGGTGTGCAGCTAATGATCTTTGCCTTAATGGCAGTAAGACAGAGATCCTTCTCATTGGGACATATTTGCCCTTTTTTCCTCCTACCCTCTGGCCACCCTCTTTGGGCCCTCTACCCCACCATGCTGTGAGGCCAAAAACATCTGAGTCATCTTCAATTCCACTCTCTCTTTCACCCTTCACATCATGGACCTTACAAAGAAGTCCCACTTCCAGCTCCACCTCCTCAGAGACATTTTTCCTTTCCTCACCTTCCCCCGGAAGCTCAATGTCTCCAGAGCTCTGGTTCTCTCCAGGCTGGATCACTGCAACAGCCTCTTTCTCAATCTCCCTCTTTCTTCCCTATGCCCCTCCAGCTAATCCAGAATACGGCTGCAAGATTTATCCTTAGCCTCAAGCCCAGGGACCATATCTCTCCAGCACTATCATCTTTTCACTAGCTCCTGGTTGTTGTAAGGATAAAATGTAAGACCATCTGCATTACCCACAAGGCCTTCTGGGTCCTGGGACCATGCTATCTCCAACGTTATCTCTCTAAATACTTCCCTTCAAGAGCCCTACGCTCCTCCAAGCAGAGAGTTGGGGGGGGGCGGGGCAGGTCGCTCTCCTCGGCTGGTGCCTCCCTTTTGAAAAGCCTCCCTGCCCCTCTCAGACTTGAGCCGGACCTCCTTAAGTTCCGGTGGCTTGATCCTCATGACTTTCACAGGATTCCAGGCCATTCTTCCCAGTCGATACCAACACCCTCCACCCCCACTGCACTACTGCACTGCCCTTGCGGGCCACCGCTTGGCAGCTCTGGATCCCACCCATGGGAGTTGCCAGCACCAGCAATTAGCCTGAGGTTCTCCGCCTTGGCTCCAGCAGCACGTTCCCACTCCTAGGCTCCCCCCATCCTTCCATCCCTATGTCCTGTGCTTCTCCTCATTGCGCTTGCACGTCCAAATGCCACAAGGCCTAGTAGGACCATGACTGTATATTTACTGTTTTTGCCATTGTTATTATTTCCCATTTAGCCCGGTGGTGCTTTGAAACACAATTCTGTTGTAAAGACGCCTAACAAATGCTAACTAAAATTACATTTTTGAAAAAATATTTGAAAGAAGGTGCCAAGCCTGATGTTTTGCTATTTTATGTTATATTACATCATAAGGATGTATACTTTACTCCACTGCCTTTGCATGGTTTCCAGGTGTTTTGTCGGATTTGAAAGACAGTGGGTTCGGTTTAGTGGGATAGAAGGAAAATAGAAGGTAGCTTCTCTGTTGTGTTGATGCGTGCAGATCAGAAGCACCCAGAGCTCTGTGTGCAGGTCAGTTTCTAGATGTCATGTGATGAGAGCAGAGCAGCATTTGTCACCAGAGGGGAGCCTTGCATGCTCCTGGTGCAAGGATGCAGTGAGTGACCAGAAAGGTGTTGTGTAAGTTGATTGTAGAGGTGTTGCATTCTGTTATTTAATTTCTGTTGGGATATCCTAGCTCCTTGAAATTACTGAGATTAACAGGTGACGCCTTACACATTTCCAACAAACAAATAAATATAATTAATTTGCCACATGTGAGTGGATCAGTGTAATGCTCACCTGGTATCCATGGGGACATCACTCAGCCTGTTCTGATCTCTTACGACCTCGAACCCTTCCCTGGAGGCTATTCGACTGGAGACTGGGCCTGAAACACAGGATTGGTAGAGTTTAATTCCATATTGTCTCTGTGTGCATGAATTTGGGGATGGCCAGTTCAGGATAGCATCTACCTTGTGTACATCCATTCGGATTCCATTCGGGCTGAGAATAAAGCCCAGGAATTCCACCTCAGAGACGTGGAATGAGCACTTTTCGTGCTTGGCGTAGAGCTGCTGTTGACAGAGTTTCTCCAATATGGATCGGACGTGTTTAACGTGTTCCTGCTTTGATGCGGAATATACTAGGATATCGTCGATGTACACTAGAGCACAGACATCAATCAATTCCCGTAGGACATTGTTCATGAAGTATTCAAATGCAAAAGGCGCGTTGCAAAGGCCAAAGGGCATTACTTGATATTCGGACAAGCCGTATTTGGTGCGAAAAGCGGTTTTCCATTCGTCCCCTTGTTTTACGCGAACAAGGTGATATGCCCCCCTCAGGTCTAATTTTGTGTAGATTTGGGCATCTTTGACTTGATCAAGCAATTCAGGGATCAGTGGCAGGGGGTAGCGTTTTTTACGGTAATCTGGTTCAGTGCGCGATAGTCGATGCACGTTCTCAAGTCCCCCTCCTTTTTCGGTACGAAGAATAGAGGACTGGCTGCTGGAGACTTCGAGGGACGGATGAACCTGTTGGCCAGGTATTGGTCAAGATAGTCCTTCAGGTGCTGGTTTTCTGGTTCCGTGAGTGTGTAAATTCGCCCACAAGGGATTTGTGCGCCGGGTATCAGGTCGATTTGGCAATCGTATGGTCTATGCGGTGGCAGGGTATTAGCCTGTTCTTTCTGAAAGACATCTTTAAAGTCCTGGTATTCACTTGGTAGGGTGCCGATTGCTACAGTCGCAAGCGTGGAGGTTCTGGTGTCTATTGGTTGTTTCTCTTGCCGATAACATGTGTGGGCGCATTTCTCGGGAAAGGCCAATTCTTTTGCTCACCAATCAATTCGAGGATTGTGAGCTACCAACCATGGCATTCCCAAAATCAACCGGAACTGTGGTGCCTTAATGAGGTCGAAAACGATAGATTCTTGGTGTCCATCCTGGCACAGAAGGGTTAAAGCTGCAGTGCATTGGGATACTGGTCCAGAAGAAATTTCCATGCCGTCAACAGTGGTAACAGTGTCGGTGGTTGATTTAGGGCATAACGGAAGCCCCCCCATCTTTGCCGCAAGATCCTGGTCGATGTAATTCCCAACGGCTCCACTGTCTATGTATGCTCTTACTGAGTGCATCCGAGATGGTTGTTGGTGATTGATCAAGATCACAGATAGTGGAAAATGGGAGGTCTGTAGTTCACTTTCTTCGCTCGACAAGTGGACCCCTACACTTGCCGGGCTGGGGAGTTTTCTGATTCCTTAATGGTATCTTCCTTGTCCGTGGCCCCTACCGTCCTCCTCAGTGGCTTCACAGGGCACTCTTTAAGGAAATGACCTGACCTTCCATATTACAGACATAACTTATGCTGTCTCCTTTTATCCCTTTCCTCTTTAGTCAAGGGGGATCTGACCCCCCCCGATTTGCATTGGTTCTCCTGAACCTTCCATTGTTCGGGCAGTATTGTCCTTTGAACGCACATACATAGGGCGAGGGTCTGGTCTGGTTCGATCTGCTCTTCGGTCCTGCAACCTATGATCCAGTTGTACAACAAGGTCAATGAATTCTGAGCAGTCTTTCAGGGGGTTCACTACTTGTGCGAGAATATCCTTGAGCTCCTCCCGCAACTCCCGATGAAGTAATGTGGGTCTCTTCTTCACTGGCCATTCTGATTCAACTACAAGTCTATTGAACGTGGCTATGTATGTTAATAGGTCTTGATTCCCTTGGCGTAGGGACAGAAGTTAGTTGTCTAATGCCTGCCCATGAGTAAGACGGGCAAACAGTTTTTCCATCTCCTGCTGAAAGCCCCTGAAGTCATGCAGCAAAGGATCGTCTTGGGCCACAAAGGGTACAGAGCAGTCCGCGGCGCTACCACTCAGGTAGGATAGCACAAAAGCAACCCGTGATTTGTCATTCCAGAAAGGCCTCTGGCCTACAAAGGAAGTGCAGGCGGCACTGGTTCATGAACGTTGCAAACCACTCGGGATGCCCCGTAAATCGTTCGGGCAGGGCCAGGGGAAAAGCCCTAGTAAGGGTTATCTGAACGGATTGGCTGATGGCACTGGCATCGAGGGCACACTTCGCGGCAATGGTGCATGCCCTGCTTGTGACTGGAGAAGTTGCCGGCTTAACTCATCAGTACGTTCTTTGGCTACTATCAGCTCTCTCCTCAGGGTGTTGCTCTCCTGCCTGGCCGCATGTACTTCGGAACGTAGCTGCTGCAACATGTGGGCTAACTGGTCAGTTTCTGACGTTTCCATGACGCCCAGGTGGATTTTGATGTGAGGCTTTGTGTTCTGTAACACTCACCTGGTATCCACGGGCACGTCACTCATCCTGTTCTGACCTCTTACAACCTCGAACCCTTCCCTGGAGGCTATTTGACTGGAGACTGGGCCTGAAACACAGGATTGGTAGAGTTTAACTCCCTATTGTGTCTGTGTGCTTGAACCCCTTCTTCACCGGGGTCCAGCTGTCAGTCTAGGAAATTAGATACCACACGATAAATGGCAATGTATCATATTGTCCGAAGACCAACCGTCTCATGTACTGAATGTCAGAAATACAGACTCATAAGTTTGACCAATGTGCGGCCATTTTAATGTAACTAGAATCGACATTTTGTTCTCTAACGTTCGCTCATCGCTTTTTGTTCAAAACTGCTCAGCCGAAAGCTTATTCTGCTTATTCTGCTTGACTGATTACTTTGTTGTTCAAAGCGAAAGAGCAAGGCCGCGAGGCCGGGAGTTATTCATTGAAAAATAATGTAGGCAGCCACAGAGAGGAATGCCCAATCCCCTCCCGCATATAGCCTTGGAGGAGAGCAACACAGCCTTTAATCATTTCACTGATGCCCGCTAGTCTCGTTAATATAGTAGAAATGCTAGAAAGAAACAGCTAAAGGCTTGAATTATGCTTTTCTTTCGGCCCCCCTTTCCTAAGCTCAGAAGAACGTGCTGACTCCCAGGACACGAATAGCAAATAGGAGATAGCAAGGCTTGGAATGCGACTCTTCCCCCGTACACAGTTTGCTCGCAAGAACAGAAGCACTGTGTTCTGTTAAACAAAGAAATATGTCTCTAGACTCGCAATGTTGCATATTGTTGCTAAAATAGATGTTTGATGGTGTCATATTCGTCGAAATTGTCAATTATCAGACCCAGTTCAAAGAAACTGTACAATGGGCGTAATGAACATGTCATGACTGATTGCAGAATGTCCATTTTGTATATATGTAACTGATGTGCGTTATTTGCTCTCTTGCGTCCCTCGAGGTCTGGAGACACACGTCGCGGGGCATGAGACCGAGTTGGCCTACTGAGACTATTTGCTTTGTAATAAACCCTAGCTTTTGGGAATACAACCTTTTGTCTGGCGTATCAGTTATTGTGTATTGATTTGCCTTGTTTCCACTACGCGAGGGTCCCCTAGGGGCCCCTTCACAACCCTTCCCTTTGATCCACAGCTCACCTTGTTTTCGTGGATAGTGTGCTCTCTGTCCTGCTTTCAGCGCAGGGGCGCGTTGATTGATGCAGGCTCGTTGCTGCCTAGTTACTTCACTGGCAAGAGTCCGACAGGTAAGTATAATGAGTCTTTTGAACAGTTCTCTAACTTTGTTCCTTTCCTTCCTTAGATGATGGCCGGCGTCCAGGGATGGCGGTGTGCTGCTGAGATGAGTAGCGCTGAAGGTGAGTGAGAGCACAATGCGCGATGCACCCCTTTCGTATTTGTATTGAACTGAGTTCTTTTCCTGTGTCTTTTAGGTGCTGCGACGTTTTCAGAGTGGATGCCAGTTATGTAGAACAAATGCGGTGAGTAAGCGCGGTATGCGGCGCCTCTAGATATTTCCACGCTAACCTGGAGTGTCTTTTCCCTCTTGCAGATGGATGAGAAGTTCCGGAGACAGAGTTCCCCCCAGAGCGGCTGGGATTCAGGTAAGCGTTTGAAGCTTGTACAGTATTTAAAAATAAGCGAAGGTTTGCAGAATGCTTACTAATGCCTTTTTTATGTTCTTTTCCCTTTTCCTTAGGAAGTGGCGTGCCGGGATGGGAATGACACCGCCGAAGATGCCTGCAGAACAGAAGGAGCGATGAATGATGGGCAGAAACACCGCAAGGTAAGGCTGTTCCTAACGTTGTTCTTGTTCTTGCAGGAGCTGAGCGCAGAAGAAAGATGCAGGCCTACTGGAGACCGATCCGAACACTGCAGGTTCAGAAAACACAATGGCCCTCATTACGACCCTGGCGGAATTCGCGGTGCTAAATGCACCGCGGAGCACGGCGGAAAGCCACCGATAGCGCCATGGGGGTTGGCGGATTTACCACCCCATGCCGACCTTGGCGGAGCGGTAAATCCCCAATCCCCATTTTGCCCTTCCCCATTCCCATTCTTGCCCCATAGGGTATAATGGGAGTGGGGAAGGCGTTAATTACGCCACCGTAAAGTACGGTGGCGTAATTAACAACGAGGTCCCTTAGCGCCATGGATTTCTCCGCCCGGAAAAACCAGGCGGAGAAAGGCTCCATGGCGCTACGGGAACTCGTAGTAGGGCGGACGGGTCCGCCGCGAATAACGCTGGCGGAAACCCACTCCGCCAGGGTCGTAATGAGGGCCAATGCATGTTTTTCAGCCTGGGCGTGGCTTAAATAGTTTCTGGGTATCCGAGGTGTCTCTGGGCTGAACCACACCCAAAAGACTAGACTGCACATGCAGTTCTGGGATCCGAAATATGTGGGGGCATCCATCTTGTCCCCATCAATGCACTACAAGTCCAATCCCCAATGTTATCCTATGGGAGTGAGTGAGTCTGGTGCCACAAGCGCCAAGTCTGACTCCAAGTGGGTCTTTGGAGGGATGGAGAGGCCCTTAAGGGCCATGTAGGTGATCGTGGCCTGGCTCCAGCCTGACATCTTGGAGGGCTGGGGACATGAGGGGCAGGAATCATGACAATCAGTTGGTATTCAAATGTGTTTGAGCATAGAGGTTATGAGTTTTGGAGCATCCATCCTATGCGTACATGGTGATATCATGACAGGCGCTCCCTTTGGATGACATTTCAGTTATTGTGCATGTTGGGTATGGTACTTGAGAGGATATGCTCTAAGGTAAGCTTGAGATGGCTGATATCTCTGGTGGTGGACCGCGGGTAGAGAGTGGGGGAACACAGGGAGGAGTAGAAGTTGGAGAATGAAGCACGGGTTATCAAGTAGACATTGGGTTAGCATAGTTTGTGAGTGAAGTTCAGTGTAGGCATTCCTACATGGCCACCTCTTAATGTGGGGCTTATTTCTATTAGCAACCGGCTGACTATGTTGTGGAGGAGAGGCGCAGAAAGATATTGTTAATGGTAGAAGCTTTTGGGAGTGCCTGGAAGGGAGCAGGGTGACACGTTGTGCAGGATAGGTGGGACATGAATAAATACCTAATTGGGCCATGAGAAGATAGCAGAGGTTGTTGTGTGGGTCTACCAGGGACCTCGTAGGTTTGAGCAAAGCAGGGGTGTGGCCCATGGAGACATGGTGAGAGGAATCTTGGATGCAGGGACGGGATGCTCAAATCCATTGACACCAACATCTCAGCCATTCCGATCCTCCTGGGCCTGTCGTGGGTTTACAACATGATGCACTGGGAGATCCTTCTTCCCATGGAAGGAAGCGGACCCAATGGAAAGTTTCATGACTGGCTCGCTTCCTTTCTTGACATCTACAAAATGCATGTACCTATAGGCTTGTTTGCCTCTAAATCCTTCCCCCAGAGATGTGCTGTCCCAGCAGGTCAGCACAGTCCATGTAGCTCTTGAATGTTTGCATGAACCGGCAAGACTCCCTCACTGAGTCCATCTCGATATCATTCCAGCTATAAGCTGATGATGATCAGTGTCTGATTATCGATAATACTTCCCACTTAAGTAATATTCAGCACTGGCTATCCAGAATCATCTTTGTTCTAATAATGGACGCAAGTGAAGTGCCAGTGGGACCAAAGCGAGTCACTTAGCTTAAAAATGAATAATGTTCCACTCAAGAACTCCGTCATGAAGAAAACAATAATTGCATTAATGGACCTGCCTAAATTCGATTTCCATACCCCCAGCAACCATAGCTGCACTATGTGAAATGCAGCTCCACCTAAGGCTAAGATGTCCGCCGCCACTGTCCCCAATTGGCTAGCAGACAGCCTATCATCCTCTGACCTCCAGTGCCGGCAGGCCCTGTTGGCAGGCACGACGAAGGAAGGCAGACAAGAAAGGCTGCTGCCTGTCGGAGTCTACCTGGGCCGGATGGTCGGGCCCCAACCATGGGTCCGTGCCACCTGCTCCCAAGGGCTGAGTGCTCATCCCCACCTACTGTGCAGGGACGTAGGTAAGTCTTGCACAGGCGTATGCCCCTGTGGTCTCCCCGTGTCCCCTAGATGCCTCCCTCCTCGGAAATTACGGATCATCTGGCAGCTCCCTTGATCCATGCTGACCCACCCTACTCGCAGGAAGGCCAACAGCCGTCCGATAGCCCCATACCACTAGCTACTAGTGGGCTACAACCCTTCTTAACATGACTTGAGCCCATCCAGTCATGCGCCCTCCCAGATCACTTTTCCATGTCGCCTCCACCCATGTCACTACCTCCAACAATACTACTAAACCTATCTGTCCCCCACCTACTACGCTCTCTGGGCTGCACATTTTAGAACAATACATACTACTAGCATCTGGATGCCCACACCAAATGTCTTGGCACCTTTAGCCCAGCTAAATGTACCGCAGTCTGGTTCTCCCCCTCTGCCTGTGGCACCACCACATGTATTGATGCATAGACTGTACCCTGTGCTTATGCCTGCGCCAAATGTATTGTTACCTAGACTGCACTCTCTGCCTGTGCATGTGCCTAATATAATAATGCTGACATTGTACCCCCTTCTGTGCCTCAGCAGATTGAAATGTTTCCTAGAATGCAATCTTCTACCTGCCTACCCTTTGATGCCCAGAACGACAAAGGGACCGCCCCCATGCCATCACCTGCCTCTAAGATCATGCCGCCTAAACACAATGCCATGCTACCTTCACCTATGCTTTTGCCTATACCCATGCCCATTAGTATACCACCATTGCCTTATGTCATGCCTCCTAAATTGATTGCTACACCCACTGCCCTCAACCCAGGCACCAGAACCAACAGAGTTGTCTCTGCCTCACGGACTGTGCCCAGCACCCGCTCACTCTACTACATTCGGCCATCCACCTCCACCCTTGGAGAAAGGCTCTACCCAATGGGCCTCATTACGACCCAGGCGGTAAATTACCGCCTGGGCCGTGACTTTACCACCATGGCGTAAGCTACGTTTACGCCATGGTGGTTGGCGGACTTACCGCCCCATTCCGACCTTGGCGGGGCGGTAAGTCCCCAATCCCCATTTACCCTTCCCCATTCCCATTTTTGCCCCATAGGGTATAATGGGAGTGGGGAAGGCGTTAATTACGCCACCGTAAATTACGGTGGCGTAATTAACTCCATGGTCCCTTAGCGCCATGGATTTTAACACCTGCTAAAAGCAGGTGTTAAAAGCGCCATGGCGCTAAGGGACCTCGTACTCAGCCGGTAAGGGTCGGCGCTGTTAACGCTGCCGTTAACCCCTTACCGCCTGGGTCGTAATGAGGCCCAATGCCTTACCTTTTGGCTCCCAACACTTCTCCAAAGCTTCCCGCAAGGGAGGCTCAGCCATCCACCTCGAACCAACAAACAGCCCCCCTCTCATCCTGTAGATTACCTATCCTCCAATACCATAGCTACCAATGGCACCACACCATTGGCCTCTAACACTACTACCACTAACCTGAGAACCAGCCCCAGCCTGCACAGAGATAATCAGATTACTATGCCTCAGATCCGATACAAACCCATCTAAGTACATGAGCACGATCAACCCCAGATACCTTCAACAGTGGCTACACCCCTAACTTCTAGCACCACCGACATCCAGATGGGAGCTTGCATAGAGGAAACTAGACAGTGCCTCTGCTCTTGCACAACTGCCCCCAATCACTGGTACACCACCAGAGACCAGAGGAAATCTCTTACTCCCATTGCCACTCCCAAAAGTTCTGCACCTCCAACTCTCTTATCCAATACTCTGCCACTCACTCTTACCACACCGCCCACCCCCACTATTGCCAAACCTGAGTACCTTGCATGTGCCTGCATCAATGCTCGCTCCGTCTGCGCCCTTGCCCCAGACATTCATGATCTCATCTTGGAACCTGACCTTGATATCCTAGCTATCACGGAAACCTGGCTACATAACACAGCTGGCCCGTCACTGTTTATCGCCTTACCTAATGGTTATTCTATCCTCAGAAAGAAGTTTAACAATTCGAAAGTGCCTATCTGAAAGGATATCCTAACTAGCAAGCAATAACATACCATATTATTTCATTAACATATACTTACATTTTATTACTCACATATAGTGAAAATTCTCAATAAAAACAATCATGAAAAATGATCATATCACATAAAACAATTACAAAAGTAAAAAAGCAACACAAGTATATCTGTATAAGTGGGTCCTAATGGTACGATTTTTCTAAGGTCAATAACAGTGTCAACAATTCACACTTATATCCTTAAGCCACAGAAGAATCTGCCTGTTGCATGTCTAAAGACACCCAAAATAATTCAGGAATAATGCTTGTTGTTGTATGCATATGAAAATGTTTTTCTCCACTCTATTCTTCTAATCCTCCCAGTGGAGTAGTATGCAGTACAGGCAAAACCACTCTTCTTAAGGTCTATCCAGCATGGGCTTTCCTTTAGTTGTAAGCCACACTTTCTTTAAATGGAACTCCTGTTTACCGGCACTTTCAAAGTGTTAACCTTCTTTTTGTATAATATAAGTACTTCTCCATGGAGTAAGAAGTTGTGAACCCCCCACTGTGGATCAAGCCATTTTGAGAATAGTATTCTATCCTCAGAACCATAGGTTAGATTGCTTAGGTGGAGGAGTCGCACTTATCACAAAACCACAGTCCCCATTAGAACAGCCCCCTTGCCTACCTTGCCAGGCTACGATCTTCTACTTGCTAAAATTAAGCCCAGCACTCAAACCACTGTAAACATCGTCCTCCTCTATCGCCAACCCAATAACACCAGTACACAGGAATCGGACATCCCTTCCGCCATTGCTCCAATTCTCAAACCTAACATGAAGCTCCTACTCATTAGGTGACTTCAACTTAGGCCTAAGTGACCCTGCCGACCATAAAGTCACTGCACTTAGCTCCTGCCTGCTAGAAATGAGGTCATCCGTGCCCCCACCCATGCAAAGGGTACCCTTGACTGGATACTTAACATCAACCTACCCACCACAGGCCTATCTATCGACTCTGTGCAGTGGTTGGATCACTCTCTGATCTATTTCAACCAAGACACACTTACAAACTTACTTTAGAGATGATAGAAATCACTATCCGCACCTCTCTGGCCCTGCTACCTGTCAGTACCGATCTTGATACCATCCTCGCTGCCAACAGTTCCATTGTCCTTAATGCACTCGATCTGCATGCCCCCTTTAAAACCACAACAGCAACAGCAAAAAAACTGACAACCATAATTGGTTCACAGAGGAACTATCCACCCTCTGAAAACTGAAATGAGCCCAAGAACACCTATGGAGAAAAAACCCTTCCACGCTTAACAAAGATGCCTTTCTCAAAAACGCCAAATCCTACAAAAACACAATTGTGAGTACCAAAGCTAATATCTATAACACTAGAATCAATGATACCAGCTTGAATACAAAAGAGCTCTTCAAAATTCTCAAGGAGCTCAAGTCCCCAGCCTGGACAATTTCTAGCTTCTCAAAAGACAAAGCTTGGTGCTTTGTGGTCCAGTCCGCAATGGCCAATAAAACTCAGAGAGAAAACCATCCTAACAAAATGTGCGCTGCTAACCAACACTGTGCTCACCACAACCCCTATCGTCCCTGCGGAGCCCACTGCCACCACTTCCACTTCTCCCCGGTCTCACCAGCTCAGTGCTCACCACCACCAGTCGCCTTAAAACCTCCAACTGCAAAGGAGACATCTGACCCTTGTATCTCATTAAGATGTGTGCAGCCCCCCTTGCACCCATCATTGCCCAATTTATCAATGTCTCCTTGGTCTCCACCAAAGTTCCTAACTCCATCATAGAAGCCTGGGTTACCCGCCTCCTCAAAATACCTTTGCTTGATCCTAGCCTTGCCACTAATTACCACCCCATCACTACAGTACTATACCTCCTGAAAATTCTGGATGGTACCGCCTACACACAGATCCAAACCCACCTGGAAACCCACAACCTCCTTGACACACATCAATCAGGTTTCAGAGCCAGACATAGCATGGAGTCAGCCCTCTTGGACCTTAGGATTCAATTGGATAGCATCTGCGACGCAGGGGATATTTCCATCCTCCTTTTACTTGACCGATCCGCAGCGGTTGCTCTTTTAGATCATGATATCCTATGTCACCACCTCACCTCCACCTTCAAACTCTCTTTCAACACCGCCAATAGGATCAGCTCATTCCTGAGCTAGCAAACCTCAAGGATCTTCGCAGTGTCTGATGCAGCCGACCCTATCCCCATCTCCTATATGTTCCCTCAAGGGTCATGCCTCTCTCCCACCCTATATAATATGTACCCCAAACCTCTCTTTGACCACCTCAACCACCTCGAAATTCCTTACTCTAACTTCGCTGATGATACACAAGTACTTCTCAAACTCACAGGTCACTATTATCTTGACTCCGCCATTATCAACCAAGTTTACAGCATCATTCAGGCATGGATGGCCACCCACCACCTATGCCTGATTATAAAATGGAGCTCCTTATCATAGGCTCCCTACATCATCTTAAACTCCTTGACCCGGCCTTCACCTCCATCTCTATCGATGGAAATATTACACCTGTTTCTAATTCTGTCAAAACTCTAGGAGTCCACCTTGACTCTGTACTCTTCATGCACAAACACGTCAAAGTGGTCTCGTCCACTGCAGCCTACTCTACTAAACTCATTAACCTCTGCTCAAAATTTGTTTCCTCTGAGAGCTGCTTCACCATTGCCAGAGCAATCATAGGGAGTACACTGGACTACTGCAATGTAATCCTCACAGGAACCTCCTTAAAAATGATAATGATGTGTTATTTATATAGCGCCTTTATGCAAAGTGCTTTACAGAGCACATATTTACATGCAATATCACCCAACCCAAACCCAATTGGTACTCATTTATCGACCTCAGAAGGATGAAAAGCTGAGTTGACCTTGCCGGGATTCGAACCTGCGACCTGCAGATCGCGCTCAGATCACAGCAGCGAGTGCTCAACCCACTGAGCTATCTTACCGGCTACTGTGAAAAATGTTTGCTAAACTACAAATGATCCAAAACACTGTGCTTTGGGCAGTTTGGGGCCTGAGTATATCCGACCATATATCACTTTTGAGACATGAAGTTCATCAGCTGCCTGTCAAGGCAGGCATTGAGTATAAGCTCTTCTCTATTGGCCACCGGTGCATTCACAAAACCGCGTCTCCATACCTTGCCAAGCGCTTATCCAAAAAACACCATCCACGCTGCCTACAGTCCTCCACATCCTCCTTCCTTGTGACACCTAGATTCACCAGACAAAGAGCCGAGGTGCTAGTTTCACTGTCTTAGCTCCTACCTTATGGAACACACTTCCCACTTCCTTAAAGGATTAGCCCCCTTACCTGATCTTCTGTAAAAAACTAAAAACCGCCTTGTTTAACAAATATGACTAACTGAATACTGTTCCCCACAATCCTCTGTAAATGAGTGCTTGTTTTTTCTAACCGGCACCCTAACATGTTACTGTACTAGGTTGTTGTATTCTTTTTCCTTCTTTCTTTCTCAATTGTTGTAACCAATGTAATCTAGCGCTGTGATACTTCTGGGTCCTGGGCACTACCAACAAATAAATAAATAAATAAATAAATAAATAAATAAATAAATACGTAATAAAATAATAAGCTAGTCAGATACCCTTCTTTTTTGGTACCTTTATTTCACTTTGCCGGGCTCGTTTGAGGGAGACAATAGAGTCCGTTGTCTCCCTGAAAATGCGTCATAAACACAGACCTATACAGCAACCCACTGGAGAATGTTGGTACAAGAAATGTAATGTCCTTCATATGTTAAAATAATTCATACCCCTACATTGGCTTCTGACACAGGACGGGTGTCAAATGAGCACTAGTGCTCAGCCTGGAGGACAGCAGTACTGCATTATGGTGCATGTTAGGCTGAGCAAGCAACTCATTAAAACAGCTGCAACTGGTGCAAAGTCAGGCAGTCTGTTTGGTAACAAGCCTTATGTCACAGGAACCCATCCCCTGCCACTCTTAAGTCCCTCCCAGCTTCCAAATGAGCAGAGAATGGCCTTAAAAGTGCTTTGCATTGCCCTCTGGTTCATCATCGGTTTCTTTCATGATAATGAGATATGCTCCCACTCAGTCATTCACACTGGCTGCAGTTGGTATTTTGCTAGTGCTTAGGATGGGTAAAGATAAAATGGGAGGAAAGATGAACTCACACATTGGCCCAAAGATATGAAACTCCCTCCTGTGGAACCTGACAATTGAAAAAAAATGCTTTGGTTGAAAGTACCTCAGGTCACCAAATATAACTTCCCCACCCTTAACCACACATACAAGTATTTTCCAAAGACACACCCATACCCTGATAACCTGTTGGTACGTGCACATATGTGTCCACATATCGTGACTGGCAACAGGAATGCACACCTCTCGTATTACTTTGAATATAGAGACTCTCCTTTGCCTGCCTTCCTTCATCATCCTTGCTCCTCCTGCTCACTGTTATACATACTTCAATGTGCCCACTCACATAAGAACGACAGGACATGTCTTCTCTTCATCTATACTTTATTCTAACTAACTACCATTCCTCCCTGAGGTTCCTCCTCTTCCTCCTGCCATGTCTCATCCCTCTTAACCCTTTCAGTCCCTCTGTCTCTTCCCTTGCATTACCGCCACCTCACATATCTCCTTACATCCATGTCACACCTCCTCGATGGCCTGCAGAGTCTCTTGATCATTTGCTTGGGTTGCCCCTCTGTCTCAACCTCTTCTCTCCTTCCAGCTGGTGTCGAAACACTTTCCTCGCTCTCTCCTTCCTCTTCGGGTGTCCTTGTCTGTTGTCCGGTATCTTCATCCAGGCTAAAGTGTTTGAAGAACAACGCATTCCTTGTGATGGCCCTGTGGGTATTAGCGGCTGTCACCATAGTCCCTTTTACTTAGGTCACTCTGAGGGGGCTGCTGTCATAACAGGTATTTGTCTTCCTCTGTATTCGCTGTTCTGCCAGCACTTCATCTCCTTCTTCAAACTCATTGACCTTCAATCTCCTGGTCTGGTCCATTCTTTCCTTTGCTGCCTCCTTTGGCATCACATCTCTGTATCTCACTTCATCATCTAGCACCCCTCGGTCTCCCGGCTGCCTCTGTGTTATGGAAGCCCCCTCGGGTATGCGTGCCTTGACTTGGTATGATATGATATTTTATTTATATCGCACCCATGCACAAGTATTTCAGTGCGTGATGAGGTAAGGGAGGGGCACGAGACAGAACAAAACAACAATCTTACTAGGTACGCTCTCATCAGATCCCCGGGTGGTACCCTGGTCACTGAGTGTGGTGCGTTTCTGTAATGTCAGTGCATTTGGTACAGGGCCTGCTGGATAGTCATTCCTACGATTATCACCTTATGGATGGTTCTCTTAATTGACGACATAAACCACTCTACCATCCCGTTGGCTTGTGGCCATAGTGGGGTTATCCGCTGGTGAGTAAAACCCAGGTGTCTCACTACACTATGGAAGTCTTGGCCACTGAACAGCAGCCCATTGTCCGTTGTGAGTGTGGTGGGGATACCCCACTTGCTGAATACCATGTCTATGACCCCAAAGATCGGGGCAAAAACGTGGATGATGTGTGTTTGACAATGGGGAATCTGGAGAATTTATCGATTATTACCAGGAGGTTGTCCCCTGTCTCGAGTTGTGGGATGTATTGATCCACCCCGCTATCTTATGCAGCATCACTCTGATAGTTATGGTGCAAGGAACAGCAACAAATGCGGCAAAACTCTTGTGTGCGCCAAAAACCTCCAAAACTGCGTGTTTAAACACACAAAAAGATGGATGCACAACCTGCCACCTATGGTGCATATGTGGTGGGATAGAGCACACACTGCAGAAAATGTGCCAGTTGGCTCCATGACCAGCAAACAGAGTGCAGAGAGAGAAGCAGCGTTTTGCAAATGAAACTCCAAAATGTGCCTATAAATGACAGTTGCTTTGTTGCTAAAAACTCCAAAATGCCTATACACAACACTTCTCAACATTCAAAATCTTGCTTGGAGCTAAAATTCATGTAATCTAAAGAAGCTTGGCAAAGATACAAAGGGCCTCATTACACGGATGGCGGTAGGGATTTACCGGTACCGGTAAAATACCGGTACCGGTAAATCCCTACCTCCTTACTACGAGGTCCCTTTGCGGGTTGGGGGATTTAACGCCTGCTTTTTGCAGGCGTTAAAATCCAACCCGCTAAGGGACCTCGGAGCTAATTACGGCACCGCAAAATTGTGGTGCCGTAATTAGCGCCTTCCCCATTCCCATAGAGCCCTATGGGGCAGAAATGGGAATGGGGAAGGGCAATGGTGGAAGGGGGATTTACCGCCCCTCCAACCTTGGAATGGGGCAGTAAATCCCCTTTCCGCCAAGGCGGTGCCGGTATTTTACCGGCATGAGCCATGGCGCTAATAGCGCCATGGCTCACCGCCTACCGGGTAATGAGGCCCAAAGTCTTAAAGTGTAAAGAGCAAAACATTTTCTCAGACAAACTGGATTGTCTGTAAACTGACAGCTCCTGTCAAAATCTGTGTGCAGTACACTGGGCTACCTGTAAATTACAGCTGTCAGATGAGCTCCTGATGAAACTTCAAAGTATCTAAACTAAAATTCTGCCGGATTAGCAAACTAAAAGGATTATTGCCAAAAGGAATACAAATCTTAGTTGGGTTTTTGATCCCACAGATTTAAAGCTAAGAAAGTAATGTATTTATGTTTGATGCAACAAGTTTGGTTTCTGCTGACTTTAAGAAATTAAGAATAAATTAGCCTAGCTGAGCTGCAAGGAGTGGAAAAACAGGTTTCTCCCAAGGTGAGGGATATCCTCTCAGCAAAAACTCACTGGTAGATCATAATTGTGGGTTAGGCCAGACTTTTGTCTACAAAAAGAGAATGAACAATGGCAGATCCTCCAGCCCAGGAAACGGATGTGTGAAAGGGTTGTAAACTGCTCCTGGAAGGAATTCCCCAAAGGAGGGCGCTACTCCTGGACTCCAAGGAGAGACAAAGGGGCAGACCATTTGCTGTTATGAATGAACAAGGAACAATTTTTAGAGACTCATAAATTGTTATTCAAAGTGGTGAAAAATATAAAAAGGACAGAGTTGTAAGTCTAATATTTGGCTGCACGTTTTAAGAGGCGGTAGAACTGTGTAACATATTCTGGACAGGAATGGTAATATATGTGGTTTTATGTGAACTGTATTAATACTAGAATTGTGAAAATGTACACACACATCCCTATGTTAAACACACATTTGTGAAAATGTGCAGACAATTTGGAAAATGTGTTCATGGCGAAAAGGACAACATTCTGTAGAAAGGTGAAACAAGATCCCACAGCTGCGGGATTTTGATGAACAGATGCTACATAAAATATGCAATCTTTGTGTGTGATTTGTGTGGAGGTGACCAATGTAAAAATATGTATTTAGGATAAAATCCAATCTTAACACTAGTGACTGAGGGGAGGTTTCTAAGGACTGTAAAGCTAAACCATAAATGTGACATCATCCGTCCTTGATCCAATCACTCAGATGCAAGGTGGAGATGAGGTCCTGATCCAATCCCAGTTCATAGGGGCAAGTTTAGCTAAGCCGACCCATACACCCGTTTTGTGATGTCATTTGAAAGGATAAATAGAGACAGCTGACAACACATAGGGACTTACTTTTTCACTCACCTTCCTGATTCCGGCGAAGCACTTTGTTCCAGCATTCAACATCCAGCTTTCACATCCTTCCAGATCCAGATGCCAATAACCTTGCCAAGCAGTAGAGAACTATTGACTTTCAGCAAGGCCTAAATCCTCAAACTTATTCTCACAACCCAGTGTAGCGCTACAGTGTGGGAAACCATTCTGAACTAGTATCCTGAAACTATCTGGCTTGCCACCACAAGGCTTGCCTGAGGAACTCGCTATCCAGCTGATTTGAAATATCCAGAAACAAGAAGGGTAGATCGTGTGCAAATCCAGCGACCGGCCTAGCTGATCCAGTCCCGTGCCTGATGTGGTGTCCTTCCTTGACAAACCCAATCCATGACCAGAACTGACGGTCCAATTTAATAACTTATTCTGTAAGTATTAATAGGAAGAACAGTGACCCATAATCTATCTGCATTGTATGATCCAAAACTCAAATCCATCCCCTCTCTACTTCAGAATGATAGTATTGCTAGAGCTATCCTTGCACCGACCTTTCTCTTATCTGTGTTACTAAACCCTAACTTCTTATTGATTTGATTAAGAAAAGTAATTCCCAAACCAAACGGAAACTAGAGTATCACACATGAATGGTTATGAGCGGCCGTGAATGACTGAGTCCTGTGTGGCATTCTCTTTTTTGTAGTCCTTAACACAGTATAAGAAAACCTATCTCTCTGTTTTAAACCCAAATTTCTGTTTTACATTCTCTTGCCTATTTTGCAAAACTTTTTGTGATAGAAGTGAAATTTTAACTCCTACTTGTACCTAACATCCTTAGCTATCCATAGATCCCTAAACCGCAGTGCGAAACAGTGTATTTGGCCTGTTATAGCGAAAACTGCACAAGGAAAAGTTGGCCGCGAATTGACATTCTGAAAATCCTTTACGCATGTAAATTAGCTTTAAATTATTTCCTACTTTGACTTTGAGATTTCAAATGTTTTCTGTTGACTAAATCATTGCTTGTGATTGTTTGCATCTGTTCAACGTGGCTCCCATAGAAATGTATCATAATTGAAGCATTTTTTACCACATTTGCTGTTCTTGCTCAGACAATTTCAAAGCCATCCAGAAAAGTCAACTCCGTTCTTCTCTTGTGTTTAAAAGGGGGAAGGTGGGAGTGATATTCTGTTTGATTTGTGTTATTCCTGAATACCTGCTCTCTCCTCAAATCTATTTAAATTGCATATTGGTGGGCTGAGGGGTGTTGCAGGGGGAACCTCTAACCTTAGTGCTATCTGTTCCAAACCAACCCAAAAGTATTTGCTTCTGTGCTGCATTGGTTTTTGTGCTCATTACTTGATTCCTAGTGTATTAAAGAGATTGGTGATGGTTCTTACCTATTACAATATATTGTGATTAAATTCTATATACATAAATAAATATTTACCTTTGCAAACTAGCCTGATTCCTAGTTCAGTGTGACCGGGGCGGTCTCAGGAGAAGGGTCTGATATGAGTGGTATATCGTTCAGAATATTGAACTTATAGAGAAAAGTAAATAAGGGTTTAATTTGCGCACTACATGCTGGACGTGACTTGGGTGTGTGCCAGATTGAAATCACTTACAGCTTGGTGGCTCGTGTCCAGGATCCTGAATTTGACATACCACTCGTGACACTCTAACATAGCGTGCTAGCCGGCGCGGAACATACACCTTGTTGGGTTACCATACTGTGCTACACTGTACAAGCACACCTCACAAGAAATACTCAAAGGAATTGGGCCTGTTTGCAAAAGTAAAAGAACCCTGAGATAAGTCAGAAGGAAATTAACATTTCCGAAATGGTCACCCAGTGAAAATTAATATCGCTAGGGAACCCTTTCTGCACAAATTGTTTGTCAGGGGTGAATGGCCAGAACAGGACGAACAGGTATGGCTGCAGGAAATAAAACAGCAAATAACTGAAATCAACCTTGATACCTGGCAGGACAAGGGTGCATTACATCAAGTGCTTAGTGAATTGTATATGGCCCCAAAAATAAAAGAGGAGCAATGTAAAATTTCCAAAATAGCGGCCTACCTGTACCTCCACATAGGAGTCATACAGGAAAAGCATGCAGACTATATAGATTTGACCAAGAGGCAAGATGAAGCACTGCAGAAAATCCAGATCAATCTGGACTCTGCAGAGCAAAGGCTCCAGGATAGCCAAGAACCTATAACAGAGGCTAGGCAGTATGTCACCAAACTCCAAGAGGAACTGGCTCTCTTACTGCAAAAGAATGCAGAGCAAGATACCCAGCTACAGACACTGCAAAAAGAGTGTCAGGAAAGGTTGGACTCTCTACAACAGAGTCAACAAAAGCTGGAGCAGCAATTAAATTTTAACCGAGTCTGTGCAGAACAGTTAGTTGTATTACAAGACCGCATAGACAAATTAAAACAGGAAAATAATAAATTAATGATTTAAGACCTAGAATCCCAAGCAGAGTTTGATGAGGAGAGCCAGAAAGCTGGTGCACTTAAAAAGCAAAGGGACGACCTGGCTGCACAGAGCGGCACTCTAAGTCAGGAGAGGGACGCTTTAAGCCAGGAAGTCAGCCATTTAAAATCAAAGTTGGAGGAAAGAAAGCTGGCCCTTCAGGAGTTTGGGGAAATCAAAACTGATTATGAAAAACTGTTAGAGCACACCAGGCGGGTGGAGGATGCTTTGGCAAAGAACAATCAGACCAATAAGGACCAAACTCAGGAGGTGAGTCTCCTGCAGCAAAAACTGGCCCAATATTCCCAATTCGGGCAGGAAGAACAGAGAGACAATGAGGATCTCTGTGAAAAGAATTACAGGCTCCACAAACAGATAGCTATGCAAGAACAAATTATAGAGACCAGTAAGGCCTTAATAGAGGAGCAAAAGGGTCAGATTTTGGCATGTCATCAGGGAATAGGGGCTGAAAGAGATGAGGTAAGATGGGAAAGAGAAACTCCTGAGCATAACCTCAGGACCCCTTACATCAGGGACTTTAATTCCTTCAGTTTCATGTCCACTGGCTCATATGAACCACGGGCCACAGAGATGGTAGACTTCAACACAATGGGAGATATGGGACTGACGGATCAGCTCCTCCCAGAAATGGATGGGCGGGCATCTATGTACAGGTTCTGAGATATTAGGGCTCGCCTCTTTGATCAGGGAGACTCTAGTGAGGGTAGAATCAGAGAACTGGATCCTCAGAAATATCACCTACCAGGGGATCAGTCAGTCAAATTTGGGGAATTCCATGAAAGTAGGCCCACAAAGAGCATCTTAAAAACCTCTTCCCAGCTAGGGCAGTAGGGGGGAGGGTGGGTCTCAGCAAATCCTGGGAGCAAGGGAGAGTCAGAAGACTCTTCTGAGCACCACAGGTCTCAAGAGACTAGGGCCCCACATTCTGCAAGCCATTCCCAAGCCAGCAGAATCAGGGAGAGCCTAGAGGATCAGACAGCCACCTCAGGTAGCAGTGCCTTGAGTCAGAGGATGAGTGGACAAGGGTGATCAAAATTAAAAAGGACAACAAAATGAAGAGGGCCCTACTGAAAGATCCCCTGAAGTAAAGTAAGGCTATTAGGAGCGTCATAACGCCCTACCATAAAAATCCCAAATATTCAGTTTGGGAGCACCTCGAATTAAATGATGGAGACTTTCCACCTGAAGGACAGCCAGAGTTGTATTCAGTATGTCAAGTGGATGTTTTCCCCTGAATACTCCTGCTTCTTTGCGGGGCTGGTGGATCAGAACCACTCAAGATGGTGCACCTATAGGGCGGCCATCTTAAAGCATTTCTCAATACACAGCAACCCTCAAGAGGCCCGCAAGGTAGCCTACAATCTACAATGTGGGGAAGACCAGGCCCCACAAGAATTTGTCCAAGAGCTGAAATGTGCCTTTGCGCAGACCACCAGGAGGGTGCGCACAGACAGTAGGGAATTCATCAACACCTTCTTTCATGCACTCCCTAAATACATTATGACCCAGCTGGTGAGGGACATTCATGAGAAAAGATCACTAGACTGGGTCATTGAACAAGCAACTCGCATTTACGAAGTGCAGAAACCAGTAGAAATAAAAGTGGCAATAAAAGCCCAAAACCAACCAACACCCCTGCTGCTGCTAAGGTGGCAGAGGTGAAGGTTGCCCCCATTTTAGATCTGGAGATGGAGGGGCCTAAAAACATTCCTGCACAAAATCCTACTAAACAAAGACCCAGAAGGCCCTTGGGCCAATCAGGGAGTCAGGGAGGTAACCCCACAAATGGGACCCCTACCTCCCCTGACTACATCAGCCCCCGTTACAAGGGCAACAGACCCATCCTGGGCTATGTGTGGACTCCCCCAGGCCCAGGGGCCGGGGGATCCAACCTGGCAGCTGCCAACCCAGGAAACTTCCCTCCTCACTTTCCCCAGGAGGGCAGTAATCCCCCAAATGCCAGTTTGAGCTTCTTTCCCCGGTACCCGCCAAACACCAACCCCCAAAACAACCCTTCTTTCTTTCCCCACTTTCCTGAGACCAGACAGCCCAATCCGGGAGAGGGGAGGCCAAGGGTGGAGGGGTAGCAAAACTATCCCAACCAAGGGTATTATGGGAGAAGGGACAGTTACGATCAGCCCAGGGTAGACAAGAGAACCCCATACCAGCCCGAGCGGGTGTCCCAATGGGAGCGCCAGGTGCAGAATTTGGCACAGGATCTGGGTCGCATGTTGAGGGCTCAAAAGAACCATCAGATGAACATGGCAGCCCAGAACTCCTCAAATCAGGGGTCTGGTACTCCAGAGCAATGACTGGGAGAGAACCCCAATAACCCACCGGTTCCCATGGAGGAGGCAGAGGAGTAAGGGAGGTGTAAAGCCTTAGAGGAAGCTGCCTTCCCCACTTGTGAAAAGCACCTGGAAACCAAGGAACCAGAACCAGAATCTCCTGCCCCCGAAGGTCTGCAACCTAAGGAACAGAGGGCAAAATATAAAGACTAAAAAGACCCATTTTGAGGAGGAGGTTTGAATCTTCCAATTTGAAGGAGAGGGGTCCTCATAGTATTCTGGGGAAATGATTTTCTCCTTCCAGGATGGGGGAACTCCTCCCAAAGAAAAATGGGTCCCAAAAAATCCTGATCAAGACTCTGTAGATGTGGGGACCGAGTTAAAACTACCCAACATTGAACCCCAGAATGACCAGCAAGAAAATCACCTTGTTCAAACCAATTCTGGTGACTGCCTCCAAAATGGGTGGGGTAGCCCAGAATCAGAACCAGGGGAGCCCAAAACTCCCCCCATATCCAACTGTCACCATTTTCTTACAGGTTCCCAAGATCCCAAACTAAATCCTACCCAAATCACCCATCTGTCAGAATCCAGAGCAAATAAATTAGCCCACCAATTGGCCCAAAATGTGCATTATCTTTGCATTATCTTTACCCCCTTGAGGAAAAGGAGGGAAGATGTTATGCCCCGGTCCAAATACAGGGGCAATGAACATTTTTGGCACTGGTGGACACTTGATCCCAAGCCACCCTTCTGTCAAAAAGGGCCTTTGATCAGCTGAATTCAGGAAAGGGGGAGAAATACCAAATCCCTCTCACCCCTCTTCCTGGACAACTTCAGAACTTCGATGGGAAGGAAATTCCTGTCGAGGGGACTGCGGATTTGACATTAAAATTGGGCGACACAAGGTGAAGCACCCGGTCATAGTTGTGACTCCCGGGGGCACACCATGTTTACTAGGGAATGACATCCTGCGTAGATTGTCTCCCCTCATAGACTATGTTCCTCTGGACCCAGACTAACCGACCAATAAAACTAAAACATAGTGTCAACCATGTTAGTTTAAATGGCACATGCCACATTGTTGAACAAAAACCTGACCAAATTGAATTCCATTTCCAAAACAACCAAATCCCTGACTAGACAGTAATTGCATTAAGACGACAAACTGATGATGGGAAGTCATCTTTATTTTTGAAAATCAACTTTCCCTCCAGTCTTAAGTGGCATTCCACACTGGAAGGGAACACTGTGAAATTCTATACAAATTCACAATCAGAAAATCCCACTTCTACAGTCCAAAATGATGAGAAACCAGCTCAAAGCTTGGCTGACATTCAGAAAATTGGAGAGCAGTTGTTCATCCCTATTCAGTTAAATGAGGGGAAGGACTCTGTTCTCACCCGAGTGTGTGTGAACAACGGTAAGAGCTTCATCAGCGAAGCCATGTTCCGAAAACTCCCAAAAGATCCAACCATTCCAACATTTATATTGATCGCCAAATGGGAAATAGACCTGGAAACACCCAATTCCAAACATCTGCTGCCTAGCAGGTGCATGCTCAAAGTTTCCATAGGCAACAAGAGCATAGTCCATAATTTCTGAGTCGTGCGAGATGTCCCTGCTGCATTTTATTTAGGCAGTGACATTCTCAATCGCTTTGCCATTAGTTTGGACCTAATAAACCTCAAAGCCTGGTCCCAATTAGTGGATAATCCCATGGACTTTGATGACCCAGAGAAAGCATTTCGGTCAACTCACCTGCTGTCATATGCAGTGGAAATTCAAATTGGAGAGGAAGTCACCATCCCAGAATGGACCCGACAATTCTCACTTGAAGTAAAAATTAAAAGAGGACAGGAACTGAAAAATCCTTACGCCCATGTTCACCTCAATGCCCATTTCCAACGACAAGGGTTGAGGTTAAACCCAACCCCACTAGTTAACACAGAACACAACACCATTCCAATAGAGTTGGATAACAGCGACCTAAGGAGTATCACTCTGGGTGCAGGCACCATTATTGGAATGGCGGTTGATGACCGACATTTTTCCATAGATTTAGGTAACTAACTGGTAGGACCAATCCCCAATGACTGTTTTGACAGTGATAGCGACAATGACACAACACCAGACAGGATCTTCATTCGGCATGAGAGGATTTTCCTGGTGTACTCTTCCTGCCCTTATTGTAAGGAAGATGTGACCTGTGACTTCAGGAGGGATGAGGTGATCTTTTAAGTCCACTATGACTGCCTTCCCCACCTGAAGCCATCAGTCCAAGTTAGTACATTGACCAGGGACTTCTCCACCCAGCTGGAGGAGGCCGCTGAGATAGCCAAACCAGAAGTCTTTCCGGGCTTCAGGCAGATGGTTGAAGAGAGAGTCAACCTAGCTGATGCCTGTGAGCCTCTGGAGCAAAAGCAAACATTGAAACAAGTTTTCTTAGATCTTCAAGATCTCTTTGTGGTGGACTCATATGACTGTGGTCGCACCGACATCCACACAACAACAATTCCCATGGACCCTGGCATGACTCCAATGTTTGTGAAGCAATATCGCTTGCCTCTCGCATCAATGGAGTCCCTTATAGAAATAATTAAGAACCTTGAGTCCTGTGGGATAATTTGTCCAGTCCACAGCACCTTCAATAATCCGGTGCTGGGGATTTTGAAACCAAACAGACAGTGGAGACTCTGTGCTGACCTAAGGGAGTTCAACGAATGGGTCCATACTTCCCGATGGACTCTTCCCTACATTGGCCAAGGGTTGATCCAGATCCAGGGGTAAAAGGTATACACTGCCATTGACCTGTCCAATGGGTACTGGACTGTACCTGTCAGTAGGGAGGACCAATACAAGCTGGCCTTTACCTCCGGGAGGCAGCAGTACACTTGGACCCGGACTCCCTTCGGATACATCAACTCTGGCAATTAATTTAACATCTTTCTGCATAAGGCCATAGCCGATTTGAGTGAAAAGGGTAACCTGGCCTATGTAGATGATGTTCTGATCAAAAGCTCAACTGTGGAGGAACACATAGCGGATATCCGTTATGTTCTGACACAGCTGAGGGCTGCCGGAGCAAAACTCTCTTTCCAAAAGGCACAGTGGTGCAGAACCTGTGTCAATTTCTTGGGGCATGAGATAACTCCTGAGGGTCTCTGTCCCCAGGAAAAGAAAGTAGAAGCACTCCAGAAACTAAAAGACCCCACAACTCTGTGTGAACTAAGGAGCCTCCTTGGACTGACTAGTTACAGCAGAAAGTTCCTTGAGGATTACGCAGAGATCACGAGACCCCTGATCCATCTGTTGAAGGGGGGTTCAAGTGGGAGTTGGGTCCAAAACAAGCCAAAGCAGTAAGACAACTCAAAAGAGCCTCTCACAAGCACCTTGCCTAGCTTACCCTGTCAAAAACAAGGAGTTCTTCTTGGAGACAGGATTCTCAAATACATGCTTGGCTGCAGTGTTATATCAAAAGCATGACAAGTTCAATAAAGTAATCTCCTATGCGAGAAAGACTTTATCCTCTGTGGAGGGAAAATTCAATGATTGTGAGAAGGCACTCCTGGCAATGGTGTAGGCATTGAAGAATTACAACCCATTTATCCAGGGGGAGCACATCATAGTGGAGACCCACACCAGCCTCTGCAATATCTTCAAAGTGACAGAATCCAGGCCGGAAATGTGAGTAATTCCTGAATTACTTCCTGGATTCTGTCAATACAAGGCTTTCCTGTGGAGGTCAGATATGGCCAAAACAAGAAGAGTCCCCTTGCGCAAGGTCTGGCTGACTTGCATGATTGTGCCAGAGAAAACTGTCTAGAGGACGAAAGTCTTAAAATCAAGGACAACATGGAGGCATACCTTAATTCCCCACACAAAGTCTATGAATAAGACAAGTGTGAAGGAATGCCCAGTGTTTATGTGGATGGGTGCTCCTACCATGTTGACCACAACAGGGAAAAGGAATTTGTGGCCGGTGTTGGGAATGCATGGGTGAATGATGCCTCACAACCCTCCGCTGGGTACAAAATCGGTCCCCGAAGAAGTCAAGTGGCAGAGCTGATGGCTGTGCATCAAGCCATCCTCACTGCTGTCCAACAAGAACTAATCGTAATCACTGATTGAGATTATGGACGGAACGGGTTCGTGGAGCACCTGGTTAACTGGAAAACCAGAGGCATGCTATGTGCTAATAATAAACCATTAAAACACGGAAGATTAATACAAAATATTGATGATCTGGTCACCTCGAATGGGATGACCATCTACTGGAAAAAGATCAAGGGTCATTCTAAAGTAAAGGGACCAGGCAAAACTGGAAATGACCTAGTTGATTAGCTGGCCAAAACCAGAGCCATCCAAGTGGGGCCACTTGAGATCGAGTCCCTGTTGGGGGAAATCCAGGTCACTGCTATCACTAGGTCCCAGACAAATTGTTTCAATGAACTCTCAACTGCACAATGGAGTAAGGAAACCCCAGATGCTGATTTGATTACGGCTCAAAAAGGGGATCCAATAATTGGTACGTTTTATCAACACATTAAGGACACTGAGAACTTTCCCCTGACGGATAGCAATTACATTGGGAAAGAGAACCTCAGAGTGTTGATAAAATGTCCAAAAATGTTCCGAATCCAAGACGGTTTGTTGGTGAGGAGATCCATATCTGGCCATGACCAGTGGGTGGCCCCTATCACAGCCGGTCATCGGGGGCTTCATACGATAGTCGAAATCTTGCGAGAGGTTTGCATACTGGCCACACATGGGGCAGGACCCCGACCAATACTTGAAGGGGTGTCTTGTGTGTGCACAATTTCAGCCAACATCACTCACACACTGTGCTCCCCTCCAAAAGAGGGGGATGACACTGCCTTGGTCAGATTTGCAAGTCGATTTTATCGGGCCCTTGATTCGCTCCTCTAGGGGTAACAAGTACATGTTAACCATAACATGCCTGTTTACTAAATGGGTGGAATGTCTCCCAGCCCCAAATTGCAAGGCAGAAACAGCAGCTGCCCTGATGATCAATCACATCTTCTTGCGTTTTGGACTACCCCCAAAGATTGAGTCAGACCGAGGTAGCCACTTCACTAGTGAAGTGATGAAAAAGATGTGGGAGATACTTGGGGTAAAAAGGAAAATACACATTGCCTACTGGTGTCCTCTAGTGGTGGAGTTGAGAGGTACAATAAAACTAGTGTGAGCATATTTAAAAAGTTTGTGGCAGATTCTGGGCCAAGTTGGGACATTCAATTACCCCTTGTCCTGATGGCCATCAGATCTACCCCTTCTTCTGCAACAAAAATGTCTCCTTTTGAGCTGATGACTGGACGAAGGATGGTGCTACCCCAGCATGTGCTCTACAGAACCCAAGAGCAAAGCTTGATAAATGCCTTCACAACTCATGAGTATGTTGAGAATCTGAGAAAACACCTTCAACATGCTTTTGCCTATGCTGAGCGGAATCTAGAAAGATCTAAGATCTGGAGACAGTATGAAGACCCACTATGACCTTAAGACCACTAAAAATGAATATCAAGTAGGAGACCGGGTCTAATTGCACAATTTCCAAAGGAACCAAGCCAAAGAGCGCAACTTCCTCCCAACTTGGCGGGGTCCTTTTGAAATTGTGGACAGAATCTCACCAGTCGCCTACAGAATCGGCATCCTCAAGAGCAGTTTGACAGAAGGGGAAGACAAGTCGGTCCACATAAACCAACTAAAAAGTTGCCACCCAGCATACTTTGCGGCAGATGGAAGGGCTTACCGGAAACCCAGAGGGGGATATTCCGGACGCCTAGAAAATTTATTAAATCTTCATTGATTGTACCTAAGAAAATTAGCAAAGGATCAATGAAGAATAGATGGGGAATATTGCCAATTGTTAAGGAATGTTAGTGTCTTTCCCACTGCTGACATCCCCAGAAGATGTGTGGACACAGTAGTGGGAACATTTCCATAACCATGCTATGTTCTTTTTTCTAGCATTGAACTAAGAATCGTCCCAAGAATAACCAAGGAAGACCACTCGGGGACCAGGAGGAAAAACCCAAGGAGCCCGGAGTGTCGATCCATACTGCCAGCCAGAACCAGCAAGGAGAGCGGGTCGCTTCAATCACGGACGGGAGAAGCAACTGAATTTCTCCACATAGACAGAAAAGAACATGCCAATCTCCCGACTTCCCCTTGATGGGAGGTCAAAACCAAGTTGGGAGGGTGGGATCTGTGGGATGTATTGACCCACTCTGCTATTTTATGCAGCATCACTCTGATAGTTATGGTGCAAGGAACAGCAAAAATGGCGGCAGAACTCTTGTGTGTGCCAAAAACCTCCAAAACCACGTGTTTAAACGCACAAAAAGATGGATGCACAACCTGCCACCCATGGTGCATATGTGGTGGGATAGAGCACACACTACAGAAAATGTGCCTGTGTGCTCCTTGACCAGCAGAGTGCAGAGAGAGAAGCAGCGTTTTGCAAATGAAACTCCAAAATGTGCCTATAAATGACAGTTGCTTTATTGCTAAAAACTCCAAAATGCCTATACACAACACTTCTCAAAATTAAAAATCTTGCTTGGCACTAAATTTCATGTAATCTAAGTAAGCATGGCAAAGATACAAAGTCTCAAAGTGTAAAGAGCAAAACATTTCCTCTGAGAAATTGGATTATCTGTAAACTTCCAGCTCCTGTCAAAATATGTGTGCAGTACACTGGGCTACCTGTAAATGACAGCTGTCAGATGAGCTCCTGATGAAACTTCAAAGTATCTAAACTAAAAGTCTGCCGGATTAGCAAACATAAAAGGATTGTTGCCAAAAGGAATACAGATCTTAGTTGTGTTTTTTATCCCACAGATTTAAAGCTAAGAAAGTTATGTATTTATGTTTGATGCACACGTTTTGTAACAGAGTCGTAAACTGCTCCTGGAAGGAATTCCCCAAAGGAGGGGGCTACTCCTGGACTCCAAGGAGAGACAAAGGGGCAGACCCTTTGCTGTTATGAATGAACAAGGAACATTTTTTAGAGACTCAAAACTTGTTATTCAAAGTGGTGAAAAATATAAAAAGGACAGAGTTGTTAGTCTAATTTTTGGCTGCACATTTTAAGAGGAGGTAGAACTGTGTAACATATTTTGGACAGGAATGGCAATATATGTGGTTTTATGTGAACTGTATTAATACTAGAATTGTGAACATTTACACACACATCCCTATGTTAAACACACACATTTGTGAAAATTTGCAGACAATTTGGAAAATGTGTTCATGGCAAACAGGACAAAATTCTGTAGAAAGGTGAAACAAGATCCCACAGCTGCGGGATTTTAATGAACAGATGCTACATAAAATATGGAATCTTTATGTGTGATTTCTGTAGAAGTGACCAATGTAGAAATATGTATTTGGGATAAAATCCGATTTTGACACAAGTGGCTGAGGAGAGGTTTCTAAGGACTGTAAAGCTAAACCATAAATGTGACATCATCCGTCCTTGATCCAATCACTCAGATGCAAGGCGGAGATGAGGTCCTGATCCAATCCCAGTTCACAGGGGCAAGCTTAGCTAAGCCGTCCCATACACCCCTTTTGTGATGTCATTTGAAAGGATAAATGGAGACAGCTGACAACACATAGGGACTCACTGATTCACTCACCTTCCTGATTCCGGCGAAGCACTTTGTTCCAGCATTCAACATCCAGCTTTAACATCCTTCCAGATCCAAATGCCAAGAACCTTGCCAAGCAGTAGAGAACTATTGACTTTCAGCAAGGCCTAAATCCTCAAATTTATTCTCACAACCCAGTGTAGCGCTGCGGCGTGGGAAGGCCTTCTGAACTAGTATCCTGAAACTATCTGGCTTGCCACCCCAAGGTTTGCCTGAGGAACTCGCTATCCAGCTGATTTGACATACCCAGAAACAACAAGGGCAGATCCTGTGCAAATCCGGTGACCGGCCTAGCTGATCCAGTCCCGTGCCTGATGTGCTGTCCTTCCTTGACACACCCAATCAATGACCAGAACTGACGGTCCAATTTAATAACTTATTCTGTAAGTATTAATAGGAAGAACAGTGACCCATAATATATCTGCATTGTATGATCCCATTCTCAAACCCATCCCTTCTTTACTTCAGAACCATAGTATTGCTTGAACTATCCTTGTGCTGACCTTTCTCTTATCTGTGTTATAAACCCTAACTTCTTATTGATTTGATTAAGAAAAGTAATTCCCAAACCAAACGGAAACTAGAGTATCACACATGAATGGTTATGAGCGGCCGTGAATGACTGAGTCCTGTGTGGCATTCTCTTTTTTGTAGTCCTTAACACAGTATAAGAAAACCTATCTGTCCGTTTTAAACCCAAATTTCTGTTTTCCATTCTCGTGCCTATTTTACAAAAATGACTTTTACTAAAACCTCTATAACTCCCTCAGTTTTTGTGATAGAAGCGAAATTTCAACTTCTACTTGTACCTAACATCCTTAGCTATCCATAGAACCCTAAACCTCACTGTTAATCGCACAAGGAAAAGTTTGCCGCAAATTGACATTCTGAAAATCCTTTACACGTGTGAATTAGCTTTAATTTATTTCCTACTTTGACTTTGAGATTTCAAATGTTTTCTGTTGACTAAATAATTGCTTGTGTGTGATTGTTTGCATCTGTTCAAAGTGGCTCCCATAGAAATGTATAATAATTTAAGCGTTTTTGACCACATTTGGTGTTTTTGCTCATAAAAATTTCAAAGCCATCTGACAGTTGAAAAGTCAACTCCGTTCTTCTCTTGTGTTTAAATGGAGGAAGGTGGGAGTGATATTCTGTTTGATTTGTGGTATTCTTGAATACCTGCTCTCTCCTCACATATATTTAAATTGCCTATTGTTGGGTTGAGGGGTGTTGCAGGGGGAACCTCTAACCCTGGTGCTATATGTTCCAAACCAACCCAAAAGTATTCTCTTCTGTGCTGCATTGGTCTTTGTGCTCATTACTTTATTCCTAGCGTATTAATGAGATTATTCAATGTTCTGTCACCCCATTGGTGATGCTTATTGCCTATTAAAATATATTGTGATTCAATTCTATATACATAAATAAATATTTACCTTTGCAAACTAGCCTGATTCCTGGTTCAGTGTGACCGGGGGGTCTCAGGAGAAGGGTGTGATATGAGTGGTATATCGTTCAGAATATTGAATTGATAGATAAAAATAAATAAGGGTTTCATTTGCGCACTACATGCTGGGCGTGACTTGGGTGTGTGCCAGATTGAAATCACTTACAGAGTGGTCCATGCAAGTCCATTGCAACCACTTGCCAGACCTTCTCTGGGGTGCATGTAGGTTGCATGGGGAGTGGCGGGTCAATTCTTGCTGCACACTGACATGGGAGACAGCTCCTCACTACGTCCTTCCCCATCGTGTCCATGAGTGGGAAGCACGCCAATTGTTGGAGCAATTTCTTGGTTGCCTCTACCCCTCGATGCCCTTCATGTGCCAGCTACACCATCCCTCTCTGGAGGGACGATTGAATGACTATTCAGCATACTCTCAACAGTATCCTCTGTTTCGACACTGCTAGCTCTGTGCTGACCTTTGCCATGCGTTCCAACTCCTACGTGTTCACCCCTTTGCGATGATGCAATAGTCTTTTGTAGTCTCTCCATTTGTTTGAAGTGGTGAGCTCACAGCCCCACCTGGTTAAGGGGTTGGCCTGTGTCACCCTGGCTAGGTCATTGGTGGAGAGTGCAAGCACTGGGGCCTATTCTGTGACATAACATGGATATTCTGCATAACACTCCCTTGGTGGCAGATCTATAGTTGTCAGATGCCTTGAGATGTAGTCAGCCAGATTGCTGTCCCCGCCAGGTCGGTGCCCAATGATATAGTCATATTCCTGGAGGCGGATGCCCCATCTTTCTATCCTGGGTGGCATCTTTGTTCTCAGGCTGCCAAACAGTGGCAGGAGGGCCTGGTGATCTGTCACAAGGGTGAACTTTTTTCCCATCAAAAAGTGGTGGAAATACTTACACGGCCATACCGCTGCCAGGCGCTCTTTCTCCACCTGTGAATATGCACCCTCTATCTGGGATAGGGATCTGCTTGCATAGGCTACAACACAACTTGCGGGGGCATCCTGCCTTTCTCGTTATGCCAGAATGGCTCCCAGGCCAACTGTGCTGGCATCAACTACCTGTTCCATGTGCCCCCTTGGATTGATATATGCCTCATTTGTAGCACTTGCTAGTTACATTTTGATTGTGTCAAATGCCTTCTGGCATTCTCGAAACCATCTAAACAGCTTCCCCTGTCATAGGAGCCATCGTAGTGGCCCGGTGGTGATGGTGTATTTCTGTAGGTATGGGGCACAGAACCCAGCCATCCCCAGGAAGGATCTTACTTCCCCTACATGGGTGGGCTTATGTAGCTCATTGATGGTGTGCACCTTTTCTAGGTCGGGCTGCATTCCTTCCCCTGAGAAAATGTGGCCATAGAACCTCAGATTGTCCCTGCTGATGTTGTATTTGTCATAATTTAGGGTGAACCCTGCTTTCTTCAGGATATCACACACCTCCAGTAGCGCTTGATCGTGTTCCTCTTGTGTGGTGCCATACACTAGGATATAGTTCGAATAGTTAAAGGCCATTTTGACTGGGAGGAGTAAGTGTCTAATGGTCTCCTGGTATATATCTGTAGCTGAGGAGATCCCATAGTTCAAGCGCTTGTACCTAAAATGTCCATAATGGCATGCAAATGTCGTTATCTCTCTGTAGTCAGGATGTAGCTCCAGCTGATGGTACCCTTGATTGAGGTCTAATTTTGAACATTTTGTTGCACAGTTTAGGCTAACAATCATGTCCTCTATCTTTGGCCATGGGTGTCCCTCTATTTCAATGGCGGTATTTGTCACTCTCATGTCGACGCAGAGTCGAAGTCTGTTGCCATCCTTGGGCATCACTACCGGGGGTGAGATCCATGGCATGAGCCCCATTGCACGTTCAATTATGTCATTGTTCAGAAGCTGTTGTAGTTCATGTGACACGGCTTCCTGTAGGTGGAACCCCACTCTTTGTGGGTGTTGTGGAATGGGCTTGACTTGATCCTTTATGTTTAGGCTAATCACTGCATTTTTCAATTTACCCAGTCCTTGAAACAGTTTGGGGAATGCGTCTTTGATCATCTCCTTGGTCAATGGTGACCCCTTCAGGTGGATATGGACTCATAACTGTAGTGACCTCCGCTGCATGCCACTACATCATCGTCCCTGATTTAAATGTTTATCAGGCCAAGTGCTTTCGCCGTTTGTCAGCTGAGCAGGCATTATCCATGAACTGGGCTCCGGGGGATGTGGATGGTGGTGTCGATCTTCCTCCCTTTGAAGGAGAACGTTTTTTCGAATTGTCCTATCGATGGGAGTGATACACTGGCCCCCATTGGAAAATTCTTGCCTTCAATGGTATCAGCTCTTGGGTCTTCCCGGCTAGCAGAAATTCCTGTTCCCCCCTAATGTTGACGGTTGCCCCAGCGTCAATGAAGAATGTGTGTGGGTCTGCGCCCATCATCACCAGTACTCTGGGTGCTTTGCTGCTGTCTGGTTCCCACGTATGAGATTTATGTACTCGACAGGGAATTCTTGGTCCTGTCCAAATGAGAATTCACCTCAATTCACATATGGGTCGTTCGGGTCGGCGTAGATATCCTCATAGTACTCTGACCATGTCAAAGGGTGATTCAAGGTCTCTCTCTGTAGTCCATGCCTTGTTCCATTGCTCTCACCATTCTCCTTGGCTGATGTGGGTATGACTGGGTTTGTCTCCACTGTATGCCCAGCGGGTCTGGTCTGTAATGCTGCCTCCAAATGAGTTGTGCCACCTGTTGCTGTCGAGTTGGCGGTAATGGCCTCCCTTCTTGGCACACCACTTGGAAGTGTCCTTCTCTCCTGCACATAGAGCACCATTGGATCATCGCTGGGCATGCACCCGTGTGAGGAAAAAGCTGCCCACATCGGTAGCACAGCCTCTACGGGCATGGCCCTCGTCTCGGCTGCAGGTATCCTTCTGTATGCACTCGCCTCAGTGGTGTCTGGTAGTCCTGTGCGCTCCTTTCCCCGTCTCTCCCGCTGGTAAGGGCTGCCACTGCATTGTCCCTCTCTGTTTTCTTCCTTGGCGTCTATATAGTGGAGGCCTGGATCTCCACCCTACCGTGTACTCTTGCCATCTCTATTGCTTCATCGATCGCCAAAGGTTTCTTCAGGAGCTGTTTGCGGAACACTGATGATGTGCACCCCTTTATGACACAGAGCCGGATCGTTCATCGCCTGAAAAAGCATTCAATTGGCAGTGAACTCGTTTTTGACGAAGTTATGTGATGAATTCCTCCACCGTCTCATGAGATGCCTGTTGGCATTGAATGAACACATAACGTTTGTTGTCTCTATTTGGCTCTATTACTAGTTTCTTGTCCAGGGCTGTCTTCGACCGGGATGGTCTTGATGATGCCATTCACCTCAGTCTGCGCCAAATTCGTGAAGATGTCATTCAGCACCAGCAACTTCTCCTCCCCTGCTGCCTTAATGGACCCAGCAAAATCTTCAACTCACACTGTTTATCTGGTTCCTCTGTCCAACTCTGGTTGGAGGCTGAATGGGGCAGGCTTCCTCAGAAATGCGATGCTACCAGTGGTGTGTAGTAGTGCACCTTGCCCTCCAACCTGGTCTACCATGGCGGCTGGTCCCCAGGTCGTGTGGTATGTGCTGTGCTTTTGGCCTTCACTGCTGCTGGTGAGGGTGTGCACGTGGATGTGTCTGTCCTTTCACGTGTGGGTGCTGCTGGGTGCAAAGTTATGGGTGAGCCCTTCCTTGGTTGTGGTCCTTCCTCCACAGTCCTTGTCAGCTTTGTGTAGGTATCACAGTAGTTATTGGCTGGGGTCGCTGAATGCACTCCCACTGCATTAACAGTAGTTGGTGGCTGGTGTTGCTAAATGTCCTCCTCCTGCTTTCACGTGAACGTGCCAGACTCTCTCCCTCATGCTCTCCACATTCATCGGAAGCGCTGGTGGGCGGGGCTTAATGATGTGCGGCACGGTGTTGGTGCTCGCTTCTGGGGGCATGCAAGTCACACTCTGCTGGTCGGCTGTTCTCCTCGAGGGACAGGCTGGGGCCTATGACACCTCATCGGTCGGGCTAATGTATCCCTGGCACGCACCTCTTCAGGCGTAAGGACGCCCGCTCGGGATGCCGGGAAGGATGCTGGCGCACTCGTACAGCAAGGACGGCTGCCGCCCAAAGAATGCCGGATGGCGCTCGTGGACCATGCCTTCTATTCAAGCCGGTATGGATGAGGCTAATCAGTCTCCGTTTACCCTTGTTGCTAGTTGTTATACATTAGAATGTGTCCACTCACATAAGAACAAAAGGACACGTCTTCTCTTCATCTATACTTTCTTCTTACTAATTCCCCTTCCTCCCTGTGACTCCCCCTCTTCCTCCTGCCGTGTCTCGTCCCTCTCGACCCTTTCAGTCCATCTCTCTTCCCTCGCAACACTCCCCTCTTCCTTCGGGTCCTCTGTTCTTCTCCTCCTTGCTCTGTTCTGGCACCTTGAAGTAGAATGCTTCTCCCTGTAGAGGCGTAAAAAAGCTAAATCAATGAATAAAGATGGACTTGTCAGTTTGGATTTCTTTTGGCGAATGCTGTTAGATTTTTGTGAACTTTTTGGACCTTCACATGCTTGAGCTTTGTGGCACACTCTTGTGCTGAGGATGCGCGAATGTGACACAACAAGCAAACTTTCTTGCACGTTTAAGTATTCATGGTGATTACGGACTGTAGCCCTGATGAAGGCCTAAGCCTGTCCAAAACCATGGTCAGGGTGTATCATGTTCTCCTCCCCCCAACCCTCTTCTCCCTCACGTCATTAATTGCAAAGATGCAGGTACAAAGTGTGTATCTTTTTGGCATCAGCTATGCTCGTATGTTTAATTTGTATTGCCCCAGGAGTGGATTTGATTTTAAATGCACTGATGATGGAATTGATTATTGGAGAGCTTTTTTAAGCATATGTAATGAGTGGAGATAAACTAGTGGCAGGTGGGAGTACCATTAGGTATTGGGAGAAAGGAGAAGCAATGGCAATGCACGTATCGAATGACATGCAAGCGGACTGACAGTGCTCGATAGCGCACAGCACAGGGAGCTCACCAGGAGGGTTCCCTTTCAACACTCCATTTTGAATCCAATGACACTTTTCCAGAAACCCTCTGCTTTAAACCATATGGGAAACGCTGTCTGAAAAGCAGAGCTTCATAAACCAGCAGAACAAACATTTGCCAAAGGATATAGGGCAGTTCATTATAAATGACAACCTGGGTCACTGCAGCAATTCTGCTGGGTGAGCTGATACGTGTAAAGTTGAGCAGGTCCGTGTGTGAAACCTGTCCGAGTGCCTAGCAGACCTCCAGAGCTGCCAGTTGAGTTCCGCTGGAATTTTAACTGCGCATCTCTTGCTCACTCACTCACTCACTCCTCTGCGGGGAACGCCTTGGCATGTTAGCTGCTGGTTCTGCTTGCAGTTTTCTCCCCAATCCCCCGGGGATAGGCAGTGGCTTTGGATAAGTACAGAAGCATTATATCAATGTTGACATGGAGAGGACCCTTGCAATGTGCAAATTGTTTTCTGATGTATTAGTAATTTCCCACAGCTTGTTTTGAGCCTTTATGGTTTTCCAGCAGTGCACGAAAGCTGCACACAAAAATTGTGCTGACGTATCCTTGGGTTTGGGCATGCCTCGAAACTCGTGGATATTTTCTAACACCTGGGGCAGGTTACAGAAACATTGCATCAGTGCACGTGCAAAGTTGCACAGTATTAGCACTAGGGCAAAGTTTGCCCTATTTCTCAAAACTCTGGGACATATTAGAAAACTATTGCACCATGACAAGTGCTGTTTGGCATGTTATAAGCACTAGGGCAAAAATGACCATAGTGGAAAAAAGATACATTTTCAGTGCTTTTTTTTAATACCATTCCGTATTAGCACCTGGGCAAACTTTTTCCAGTTGTAATAATGCACAAGGCCAATTGTTGCCATAGTGCTTATAACATGCCAAACTGCACTGCATGGTGCAATAGCTTTCTAATATGTCCCCGTGTTTTTAAAAATAGGGCAAACTTTCCCCTAGTGCTAATACCGTGCAAACTTTCCATTTGCACTTGTGCAAAGCTTCTGTAATCTGGACACTGGTTGGCAAAAGAATGCCAACTAGCCACAATTATATTTGCGAGTGACCCTGGGAATGCTTTGTTTAAGAGGTCTCCCTCAGTGCTTAAAGTGGGCCGGGGCCCTGCCGGGGCCCCTGTCCTACCACAACATTGGCGGGATGCATTATCCGGTCGCGGCCGCAGCCGCGACGGGAGATGCGCCTGCCATGAAGTCAGGCGAGCTGACAGAAGTGGCAGCCAGCCACAGCGACGCTGCGACTGGCTGCCACTTCCCTCAGTCATAGTAACTGCCTTTGGTGACCCCTCGCGTGAGAGGTCACCAGAGGCAGTTACTGTCCCTTTGTTTCCCCAGGTCGCGAGGCGTCTTTAACCCTCGGCGAACCTGGGGATTCCTCGACATATTTCGAGGTTTCTAAAAGATGGCTTGGAAAGTACACATTTCAAGCCATCTTTTATAAAGATTTGCCGTCGGACAATTTTGTCCGTAGTCAAAGCTTTATAAAAGATGGCTTGAATTGTGTACTTTCAAAGCCATCTTTTATAAACCAGAGATGTTTAAAAAAATATGGCCTGAAAACTAGGCAAACCGTAGGGTATGCACACAAATATATATAAATGTTATATATTTGTGTGCGTACCTTACTATGGTTTGTGTAGTATGCAAGCCATCTTTTATAAACGTAGAAATGTGTTACATACCTCTATGTTTAGAAAAGATGGCTTGCATAGTACACAAACCATAGTAAGGTACGCATACAAATATATAACATTTATATATATTTGTGTGTATACCCTACGATTTGCGTACTTTAGGCCACGCCCCTCCCACAAGCCATGCCCCCAAATGTGGGCCCCCCCTCGATTTCTTACCCCACTTAAAGCCCTGGTCTCCCTAATATGCACCGTACTTTCTTTAGCCATGTGGAGCCAATCTATTAGAGACTGCTTAGTGCTGTATTTTGTTGTGACACAGTAGCTATGGAAAATGTGAGTATTGACTTTATGTACACTAGCGTGTGCGTTTGACTTTGCTACAACATGTCATTTCCAAAGTGTATAATATCCGCAGTAAAGGCTTTTGAGGTGCAATGGATATTTAACTAATCATATAATCATGTCATGTGGAACTGCATCATAGACAATAGTCGACATTTTCACAGGTCCTTGGAGGAAACTGCTCTGATTACTTACTGGTAATCTTCATTACTCCTAGTCCCACTCTTCCTCGTCACAGTACTTACCTCATGAGGCCCCTGCCTCCGACACAGGACCTTCTACTATTTTTTTTAATCCCTATAATTCCTCCCCCACATCCACATCACTCAGTTTCATATTACCAAGCAGGGAGGGTGAGGAGGGTAATCAGTACTGTGACGAGGAACAGTAGGACTAGGAGTAATGAAGATTACCAGTAAGTAATCAGAGCATTACCTCCACGTCCACTCTTCCTCGTCCCAGTACTTACCTCATGGGGTATACCAAAGCAGCAACGGGGAAAAGGTCCCAATGAGACACAGAGCCAAAAACAGTGCAGCAAATACACACCCACAATAACTCTTAATTCCCATCCCCACAGACAAAACTCCAACCACGAAGGAACCAACCCCCGAGTGGGAGAAACTCAACCCATAGCGGTTGATGAAAATGCTTAGACCAGCCAAAGCAGCAGCCATAGAAATCTCTTGCAGAGAAAACCCTCCTTGCATCGGCCCAGGAAGCTGCCAAACCCCTGGCAGACTGCCCCTGATCGTGCGCAGGCACAGGCAGGCCAGAAGCCACATAGGCCCTGGAGATCACAACCCGGAACCACCAGAAAATGGAAACCACAGATGCTTTATGCCCAGCCCCAGCGAGACCACAAGCAATCAGAAGACTATCAGATTGGTGGAAAAAAGCAAACTTAGCCAAATACTCCAACACGTCCCGCCGGACATAATGTTAAGCCAAGCCACCTCCTCAGGCATTCTCGGATCATGAAAGAAGTGAGGGAGAACCAGATCCTGAGAGGTGTGAAAACCGAGATACAACTTAAGGGAGGAACTTCGGACCACACCTCAGCACCACCGAGTCTGGCAGCACCCTCAGGAAAGGAGGGTCCCAAGCCTACGGGCAGAAGCGAGGGCAATAAGAAAAGCAGATTTCAGTGTAAGATGTTTGATATCAATCTCGGAAATGGGCTCAAAAGGAGGCCCTTGAAGGAACCATAATACAAGAGGGAGATCCCAAGGGGGAAGCCCTTCATCAGCACAAGGACAGGGAAAAGAAAAACCTTGGAGCAACTTCCCCACCAACACCTCCCCATCCAAGTAACCATCAGAGTCCCCCAAAAGGAATTTCATGGAGGCCCACTGAGAGCAAAGCCTGGAAAAAAACTGCCAGGCCCCTGTCAAAACCCCTCCTTGTGGAATCGAAGGATAGCAGAGAGGCCAGAATGCAGGGGAGGGATGTCATGCCTGCGCCATGGGCGCATACATTGGCGATCAATATGGACTAATTGTTATTCATTTATCTACAGAAAACTCTTGGATCAACCTCTATTCACTTTTTGGACCTTATTTCCCATTTGCGAGACTTTGGTGCTTTTTTATTTTACCCAACTAACTAAAAGTACCACAATGCACTTTGCCATAACTATCTATTTATATTCGTCATCATCGGAACTACAATCCCCAGAAGCCCTAGGGAACAGCTCTGCTTCCACCAGCTCAGGAACAGAGAGGGAGGAGGCAGATAGTATTCAGGTGTGCTGATCCAGGTGCGGCCAATTAGCCTGCCTCTGTGCTGGGCAGGGCGGTATAAAAGCTGCTGCCTGCAGGGGCTCAGTCTCTTGCATTAAGAGTCCTTCCAGCACCTTTTTGCTTCGAGCTATGAATTTTTGTATGCTGTTCCTGCTTACTCCTGCTTTTGATCCAGTGCCCTGCCGGGCTTTCTGCATTGCAGCCGATCACGCTCTGCTGCCTTCTACCTTCCGCCCTGGCCCTTCTGGGCTCCAGCCTGGCAGCCGATCACGCTCTGTTGCCTTCTACCTTCCGCCCTGGCACTTCTGGACTCCCTGCCTCAGCCCTGCTCCTCTGGGCGTCCTGCCTTGCAGCCTGCTACACCCTGCTGCCTACAGCCCTAGCCTTTTGGGCTCCCTGCCTCAGACCTGCTCCTCTGGGCGTCCTGCCTTGCAGCCTGCTACCCCCTGCTGCCTACAGCCCTAGCCTTTTGGGCTCCCTGCCTCAACCCTGCTCCTCTGGGCATCCTGCCTTGCAGCCTGCTACACCCTGCTGCCTACAGCCCTAGCCTTTTGGGCTCCCTGTCTCACAGCCCTACCCCTCTGGGTGTCCTGCCTTGCAGCCTGCTACACCCTGCTGCCTACAGCCCTAGCCTTTTGGGCTCCCTGTCTCACAGCCCTACCCCTCTGGGTGTCCTGCCTTGCAGCTTGCTACACCCTGCTGCCTACAGCCCTAGCCTTTTGGGCTCACTCCTTGCTGCCCGGCCCTTCTGGGCTCCTTGCAGTGCAGCCTGCTTCACTCCACTGCCTACAGCCCTTTTCCTCTGGGCTCCCTTCCTTACAGCCCTGCTCCTTTGGGCTTGCTCCTTGCTGTCCTGCTCCTCTGAGCTCTATACCTTGCACCCTATATTCCTCTGCAATCCACAACAGTTTACCTGCATTTATTACTTTCAGTTATTGCAGCCCCCCTGTTTCCTGACTGCTGCTCCCTTGCTTTCTTCCTCGTTTTCAACCCTCAGTTCTTTATCCCAGTCCAATTCAGTTATACTGCTTTCCTTTAATTTCCTTCTGCTAGTTTGCTTATCGACTTCCCTATTCCTGGATTTGTCTGTTATTGGGCCTCATTACACGGTAGGCGGTGAGCCATGGCGCTATTAGCGCCATGGCTCATGCCGGTAAAATACCGGCACCGCCTTGGTGGAAAGGGGATTTACCGCCCCATTCCAAGGTTGGAGGGGCGGTAAATCCCCCTTCCACCATTGCCCTTCCCCATTCCCATTTCTGCCCCATAGGGCTCTATGGGAATGGGGAAGGCGCTAATTACGGCACCGCAATTTTGCGGTGCCGTAATTAGCTCCGAGGTCCCTTTGCGGGTTGGGGGATTTAACGCCTGCTTTTTTATCGCCTCGTAGTAAGGCGGTAAGGATTTACCGGTACCATTATTTTACCGGTACCGGTAAATCCTTACCGCCATCCGTGTAATGAGGCCCATTGTCTTCTCTTGTATCGTTTGTAGACCCCTTTGTACAGGGCTTGTCTGTTGGTTTCTGGCAGGCTCTGCCCCTTCCCTTGTCTAGTTTCTGTGTTACAGATACCCACAGCTGTTGTTCCCAGCCATGAGCAAACAGCGTGGGCCTCTGTTATAGCAAACTGTGCAGAAGGCTAGAATTTTTACTAAGGTCCGTGGAATACTCTACCCCATATCTGCATACACCCCCAAGAGGGAATCCATTCTGTTGTACCTTATTTCCTTGCACACTTGCCTACTCTTTGTTCTCTTTTACTTTCAGCTGTGTGTGTACTTATCTGTCCACCTTACTTCGGCACAACCACCCAAACCCTACCTGGGTGCCCTGTGCCACTCTTAAGAGTACCATCCGTGACAGAATGCAAGAGCCAAAAATGTCTGGTTCCATAGGCAGGAAAGGCACACACAGACCAATGATGCTTTTCTTTCGGGTTAAGAAACCTTTGCAAAAATCTAAAGTTTCCCTAAAGACAGCAAGAAAAAACCTTAGTTTAAAAGACAGTCTCGTCTTAGTAAACAAAGATTTACAAGCACAGTACTACACTCACTGGCTTGCTGACCCTTCTTCCATGTATAATTATTATGACATTTGCGACTATGATCCGCAGTCCTTATCTGTTGAAGAACTACAGCAAGATAATGAATTCTTACAGATTTTGTTAGCCCAGACAGTGAAAAACACTCCTGCGCCTTCTGACATTTCTTCTAACATTGCTACAGCCAAGGATATTGCACTCATTGTGGGAGACTCTCAACCAGAGTACGCTGTTGCCAGAGTCATATGCGCAAGATAAGCTTGGCAAGCTCCCCAGACTGCTGGAAACCCTCATTTAACAGGACAAAGCATTCTGCATCCTGAGGTTAGTGCAGCTGGTCCTGGGTACAAAAGACCAATACTGACCATTGGTTGTCTAAATGCTTCCCCAGTATCTACTAACCATAATAACTTTAAAGTCAGCCTTCCTATTGCAACACCCGAATCTTCGGCTACACCAGATTCTGAAGCTTTAGATCAGGCTAATGGAACATACCTGTTACAAGAACAACTCTTACGTCTTAAAAGACAAACCGAAGACCTCTATGGTGAATTAGTTTATTTGCATAGTAAGAATTTAATGAAGGGATACAATTTACCAGACCATCTGACACTATGTCCAACACCAGACATTCTGTCTTTAGAGATCGACATGATAAGGCCTGGAATTGCTACGCTGAAAAAGATACAGACTTATACCAAGCAGATGGAAGACCTAAATTTAGCATATGCATCCCTTCTAAAGCTTCATACAGCTCTTTCACAAATTAAGCCACAGTAACTCAGGTTGTTGTACAGATAGTAAAAAATTAACTCATTCAGTGGGCCAAATCACTCACACTGCCATTACATGACAAATCAAGTGTAATCTTCTGATTGGAGATCCTTCTGAGTCAAAGGATTGTTCCTCTCATACTCTCTACTACTGACCTTTACTCACACTTAGAGCCTCTATTGAAGTGACCAAATCAGAAATGTACTTTGCTTCTAAGGGTTTTTGTACACCAGACCATGAGTCAGATTCTGAACAGTACCCAGTACCTGTCTGGAATTCAGCTTTGCCAACAAACAATACCCCAGATCCACCTAGCAACCTGAGCACACCAGACTTTGAAGGCCAGCCATCTGAAGGCCTACCCTATCTTGACCCCACATCTGTCATGCTACCTGTTACTGTATCTGCTAGCCCAATCTCTGCTGCTCCTCCTGCTAATACTTCTAAATCTGCTACTGTTGCAGCATCTCACATCACTCTTTCTGCAGTAGAAGCACCCCCTTCCTCTCTGCCTACAAGGACAGTACCTGTTGCTAAGTCAGTTAACAACTCTTCCTTTAAGACTACAGCTCCGGTTGTTCCTGCTGGTGCCTCTGCAGCACTTAAACTACCAGACTATACTCTACCAGTCTCAGGTACGTCCCTGCCCGCTGGTTCTCCTATGGCACCTACACTCCCAGTTGCTACAGCACCGGAACTATCAACAGCCATTCATGATCTCCCTGCTGCTGTGGCTTCTGAACTACCTACAAATCATGGAGAACCCGCCGCTGTGACTCCTGAATTCTCTGCGGCTAATCTTGTCTTTGCCTTTGCTGCTTCTGGTGCCTTGGAAAACCTTCCTAGAGCAATCAACTCAGCTGTATCTCTGGCTCCACCTTTCAGCACTATACTGTTGCCGGCCCTAAGGAAGACCACTACTTTCAAAGCAAAATTTGCCATGGAGCCTGCAGCAGATCTTCACAGTTCCTCAGTTCATGAATACACTGTTGGGTTTTGTGCTCCAAAGACTTTGTCTTTTCTGAATTCTACCTCAAAGGTTCAGAACATTGGTACTGTCTCCGTCCTTCAAGACTCTTACCTTGCAACCTTAAACAGTTTTTGGTGCTTCATGATGTGCCTTTTTGGTATAAGACTCTTTCACAGTGTGACAGACATTCTTCTTGTTGGTCGGTCTTCAGGGAGCCTGGAGAGGGGCCTGGAGAGGGGCATACTGTCATGCCTGTGCCATGGGCGCATACATTGGCAATCAATATGGACTAATTGTTATTCATTTATCTACAGAAAACTCTTGGATCAACCTCTATTCACTTTTTGGACCTTATTTCCCATTTGCAAGACTTTGGTGCTTTTTTATTTTACCCAACTAACTACAAGCACCACAATGCACTTTGCTTTAACTATCTATTTCTGGCCATTCCTATTCGTCATCATCGGAACTACAATCCCCAGAAGCCCTAGGGATCAGCTCTGATTCCACCAGCTCAGGAACAGAGAGGGAGGAGGCAGATTGTATTCAGGTGTGCTGATCCAAGTGTGGCCAATTAGTCTGCCTCTGTGCTGGGCAGGGCGGTATAAAAGCTGCTGCCTGCAGGGGCTCAGTCTCTTGCATTAAGAGTCCTTCCAGCACCTTTATGCTTCGAGCTACAAATTTTTGTATGCTGTTCCTGCTTACTCCTGCTTTCGATCCAGTGCCCTGCCGGGCTTTCTGCATTGCAGCCGATCACACTCTGCTGCCTTCTACCTTCCACCCTGGCCCTTCTGGGCTCCCTGCCTTAGCCCTGCTCCTCTGGGCATCCTGCCTTGCAGCTTGCTACACCCTGCTGCCTACAGCCCTAGCCTTTTGGGCTCCCTGCCTCAGCCCTGCTTCTCTGGGCGTCCTGCCTTGCAGCCTGCTACACCCTGCTGCCTACAGCCCTAGCCTTTTGGGCTCCCTGCCTCAGCCCTGCTCCTCTGGGCGTCCTGCCTTGCAGCCTGCTACACCCTGCTGCCTACAGCCCTAGCCTTTTGGGCTCCCTGTCTCACAGCCCTACTCCTCTGGGCGTCCTGCCTTGCAGCCTGCTACACCCTGCTGCCTACAGCCCTAGCCTTTTGGGCTCACTCCTTGCTGCCCGGCCCTTCTGGGCTCCTTGCCGTGCAGCTTGCTTCACTCCGCTGCCTACAGCCCTTTTTATCTGGGCTCCCTTCCTTACAGCCCTGCTCCTTTGGGCTTGCTCCTTGCTGTCCTGCTCCTCTGAGCTCTCTACCTTGCACCCTACAGTCCTCTGCAATCCACAACAGTTTACCTTAATTTAATACTTTGTTATTGCAGTCCCCCCTGTTTCCTGACTGCTGCTCCCTTGCTTTCTTCCTCGTTTTCAACCCTCAGTTCTTTATCCCAGTCCAATTCAGTTATTCTGCTTTCCTTTCATTTCCTTCTGCTAGTTTGCTCATCGACTTCCCTTTTCCTGGATTTGTCTGTTATTGTCTTCTCTTGTATCGTTTGTAGACCCCTTTGTACAGAGCTTGTCTGTTGGTTTCTGGCAGGCAACCTCTGCCCCTTCCCTTGTCTAGTTTCTGTTTTTACAGACACCCACAGCTGTTGTTCCCAGCCATGAGCAAACAGCGTGGGCCTCTGTTATAGCAAACTGTGCAGAAGGCTAGAGTTTTATCTAAGGTCCGTGGAACACTCTTCCCCATATCTGCATACACCCCCAAGAGGGAATCCATTCTGTTGTACCTTATTTCCTTGCACACTTGCCTACTCTTTGTTCTCTTTTACTTTCAGCTGTGTGTGTACTTATCTGTCCACCTTACTTCGGCACAACCACCCAAACCCTACCTGGGTGCTCTGTGCCACTCTTAACAGAGTGCCATCCGTGACAAGGGATCCCAGACCGCACATACCAGTCTCAGAAATGGCCCCAATGCCTGCCGAACACCTTCAGAGTGGAGGGTCTAAGAGCATCCATTATGGACTCAAATACAGGATCTGAGAACCCCTGAGATATCAACCTAGACTGAGCAATAGCCACACTGCCCATTGCATCCGGTGGACTTCCAACCACAGATCCCCTTGAAGGGGACACAGCCACCTCAGAACCAGCCAAGGTTCCTAGGACCGAAGCTCCAACAGAGAGGGGAGCCAACTCTGGCGGGACCAGAACGGAGCTAACAACAACACAGTCACGCTGGACACTCTGATGCGCCAAACCACACGGGGCAGAAGGGGAATAGGCAGAAAGGCATAAAGGAAAACCCCAAGGCCACTGTGCAGAGAGGGCGTCCATCCCCCAACTTCAGAAGGGAACTTCTGCTGAGGCCGGGGATGCAAACAGGTCCAGAACCGGGGACCCTAATCTGATACAGGTCACCGCAAAGACCTGGGCCACCAGGACCAGTTCCGCAGATGAGTGAAACCGGCATCTGAGAAGATCCGCTTGAACATTGTCCACCCCTCTGATACGTGAGCCCACCAGAGACACCAGATGAGATTCCTCCCAGGTGCCTATCAGCACTGCCAGAGCATTCTAGGAGCAGCTGGAACCCCTTTTACAGTTGACATATGCCAAAGCCATCGTATTGTCCGATCGGACCAAAACCGCAGACCGTCCAGCAACTCCTCGAAGTACACCAGAGCTTGGATAATGGCACAACTCTTGCCAATTGGATGATCGCCGGCTCTCCCCAGATCTCACAACCCTTGAGCTGAGAGGACCCCCAATGTAGACCCCCACAACCCATTCTGCTGGCGTCGGTAGTAAGAGAGGCCATAGGAGGAAGGACCATGCACACCTCAGCCTGTAGACCTGAAACCCCCCCCCGCCACCATAGCAGGGAGATTCGCAGCGCTGGGGACACTGAAAACAAAACTACGAAATCCGAGACGTCGGGAGCCAGTGGGAGAGCGTATAAGACACCAGGGGATGTAACTGAAGACGGACTCAAGGAACTGGAAAACACACAAGACACCACGTGCCCCAAATCTTCAGCAACAGGCGAGCCGAGACACATTGCCTTCTGAGAACCCAGCCCAGAACAGCCAGCAAGCGGCCCCCCTGCACAACATCCAGAGTACGTTCCGCAAAGCCCCCACTTTGAAGTGTTCTGTCCGGACAAGCAGTGCAGTGCCTTGAGACCCATAAGCAGGTGACGCATCTTAGAAGGCATAGGGACCAGGAACACCCGCAAGTAGAAAACTTGACCCTGAACAGGGAGAGGAACGGGCAAGACGGTAACCCACAACAACCATTCGTAGAGAACAGATCCCATGGCCAACTACTTGGACCGTGAGCTGGGTACCAAAGTCCTAACCATGCAAACCTGGACAGGAGGAGACAGGAACGGCAACTGATACCCCCCTCCGGAAGGAGCCCATTACCCAGGAAGCCGAACCCCACCGGTCCCATACACCTCTGAGAAGATGGAGATGAGGAGCCAGGGAAAACCGCCAGTCACTGCACTTGCATCAGAGGAAAATCACAGTACATTGAAGCAGGCCTGCGCCACAATACAACAGCATGCTTGTCAGCCTACAAAGAGATCCAACCTATCAAAAGGAAGATACAGGACAGCCCAGAAGTCCAGCAGACCATGGCCCCCTCAGCCGAGAGAGGAGCTACCAGGCTGGTGTCAAAAGGGCAGAGTACTGTCACAAAGCGGGGCAAAGCAATCCATCCTGGATAGCAGACATCAAAGGCAACCCCCTACCTGGGGTATGCCTATACTGGAAAAGCCCACTGAAGTGACATCCCCCTCCACCAGCACCAGGGGCTCTGAGAACCCCTCTAAGCACAGACATATGCACCATGTGCCATATCACTACCCACAAGTCTGAGAGGAGGCGTGAAAGCAACACGTCGGCTCCGGAGGACCTAGGCCCTAAAAGAAGAGACACTGGGAAACCCCTGCATGGCCGTTACTTCCATGATGCATTTTCTATAATTTCATGCCGGACATGGGAAAAGAAAATCATCTCCTTTGACCTTCCCTCACGTAGTTCAGAGGAAGAGGACAGGACAAGGAGTCTGCGTCCATAGCTAGCACAGACCCAAACACACCACTAACTCGCCACATGACTGAGAGGTGGCTTAAGCCCTCTATCCAGTAGCTGTTAGGCCCATGCTCTAAATAGTTCCAATGCGTTGGTCTAGAAAGGATGAAGGGCCGAGTCACCACCGCTGAGACTCGAAACCGAACTGTAGACTATGCCAGGCCGGTACCCTTCCAGCCGCTTGCAGACGTGTCCAAATCTGCGCCGTTTTCACAGGCTGCACGCAAACAATGCAGCCAACATCCAGTGCATCCTGGGCTGTGTGTGTCTGAGGAGCGGGTGGTATGTGACATGCCTGCGACAGAACAGAGCCCCCGCACTTTTAAATACTCTCTGCCACAGTCACCCCACGACAAGAAGCAGAGAGACCTCACAACAAAAGGGAAGGCTTAGCCCATACTGCCAAGTGCTTGCCATCATTTCCAATAAAGATGTGTACACAAAGCACGAGGAAATGGCCTGTCGAAAGAGTCAAGATGGCCATACCAGCAGGAGAGCGGAAAATATCAAGCACAGTCCTCCCCTCTCCTTACCTTCCCCCAGAGAATGCAGTTAACATCCGGTGCATCCTGGGCTGTGTGTGTCTGAGGAGCGGGTGGTATGTGACAGGCCTGTGACAGAACAGAGCCCCCACACTATCAAATACTCTCTGCCACAGTCACCCCACGACAAGAAGCAGAGAGGCCTAACAACAAAAGGGAAGGCTTAGCCCATACTGCCAAGTGCTTGCCATCATTTACAATAAAGATGTGTACACAAAGCACGAGCAAACGGCCTGTCGAAAGAGTCAAGATGGCCATACCATCAGGAGAGGGGAAAAATATCAAGCACAGTCCTCCCCTCTCCTTACCTTCCCCCAGAGAATGCAGTTAACATCCGGTGCATCCTGGCTGTGTGTGTCTGAGGAGTGGGTGGTTGACATGCCTGCGACAGAACAGAGCCCCCGCACTTTCAAAGACTCTCTGCCAATGTCACCCCACGACAAGAAGCAGAGAGGCCTCACAACAAAATGGAAGGCTAGCCCATACTGCCAAGTGCTTGCCATAATTTCCAATAAAGATGTGTACAGAGAGCACAAGGAAACGGACTGTCGAATCAAGGTGGCCAAAACAGAAGGAGAGGGGAAAAACATCAAGCCCAGTCCTCCCCTCTCCTTACCTTCCCCCGGGCCGTGCAGGACCAGGACACAATGCTCACGCTGCGGTCCGGAGCCCAGCAAAGAACCGAGCGAGGCAATCCAGCTCAATTGTGACCGCAAGCCCCGCAGGGGGCCCAGGAGCAGTTCCGCCCCTGAGGGAGCCGAGGGCACCGCCACACAGCTCCCCAGGGGGCCAGCAATTGGTGCTCCCCAGTGCCCCGCAGTGGGAAGAAAAATTCCAACCTGCCGTAGACAGGAAAAATTAAACTGAGTGATGTAGATGTGGGGGAGGAGTTATAGGGATTTAAAGAAATAGAAGAAGGTCCTGTGTCGGAGGCAGGGGCCTCATGAGGTAAGTACTGGGACGAGGAAGTGTGGACGTGGAAGTAATGAGATCTGTACACTGTGTCTACGGTGCACAGCTCTCATTTTGCATATGATGGTAACCCGTCAATGGTTTGTGATGGCAAACTATTGATACATTAGTGGCTTGTGAAACACAAGTATATGGGGAGCCAAGTATTGGCCGCTTTTCTCATTAGATGCACAGGAATGGCAATGTGCATGTTGCAGCAGGCTTCAAAGACAAACTTGAATTGTTATGAAGAGGGGTGGGGTAATGTATTTTATCGACATTTCTAAAGTGCTTTCACCAAAGTGCTGTACAGAATTTACAAAAACAGTACAACATTGGAATAGATGAATAGCAACAGTGAATAGTCAATTCGTAGAAAGAGATTACAGAAATTGGGCCTTTTGCCTGGTATGAAAAATGTGAAATGTGGGAGAAGAACGAATGTCAGGCGGAAGGGAGTTCCAAAATTAAGATGAAAGAAGAGACAAAGAGGGGATGCAAGATATTTGAAAGGCAGACAAAGGAGGAACAGTAAACAGAACTGTGGCTACAGTTGCATTTAACTCTATGGGCCTCATTACGACCCTGGCACTAATGGGTTAACAGTGCCGTAAAAGGCTGCGGCGCCGTTAACCCATTAGCGCCTGATTACGAGGTCCCTTTGCGGGACCCGACCTTAACGGCTGGTCTACACCAGCCGTTAAAGTAGGGACCCGCAAAGGGACCTTGGTGCAAAATACGGTACCGCAATTTGCGGTACCGTACTTAGCGCCTTCCCCATTCCCATAGAGCCCTATGGGGTCGAAGATGGGAATGGGGAAGGGCCATGGTTCAATGAGGAATTACCGCCCTGCCAACCTTGGAATGGGGTGGTAATTCCCCATTGAACAATGGCAGACCCGTTACAACACCGGCACCAACCATGGTGCTAATAGCGCCATGGTTTAGCGCCAGTGTTGTAATGAGGACCTATATATCTATAGCCTGAAATAGCCAGATACAGCACAGTGTTGCACCACAACTGTTGATTATACACCTTAGTACACTTTATAAATTCCTATATTTCTATCTCTGGGGACTGTAAATTTGAAATCACAGTGCACGTTATAATGTCTAAATGTCCTGAAAAGTGGCACTGGCCATCAGTATAATTCAAACACACTTTTACTGACCTTCTACTATTCTTTCTATCTACTATCGTTAGTAAGTAACACTCCAAACCTATTGAGTGTTCCTTTCCTTTACCCACTACAGCACTGAGATCTCTAATTCACAATACCCTGCCACTAGCACCCGGCGGGTAGCAATGGGCAAATTTACCAGGTCTGGAGACACACTTCAATTACCACCAAGTTCTCTTCGAGCTATCACCACCCTGGTTTTGGTCCATCATTTGTGCCAGTAGATGATCATAGAAATCAATGTATTTCTTCTCCTAGTAAAAATGACAGAATGACAATATCATCTTTTATCAGAGACATGTGAGATTTCTGGGTACAATATAGTCAGCCTTTCTGTAATAGTAGTAGGTACTTTAGTAGATGGCGCAAGACTTTCAAATAATCTTCATCACTCATCCAACTTGGTAGAGCCTCATAGGGATATGGTACAACCCCCACAGGATATTCACTGGACTTGGTATAAGTCCCTGCCAAAGGTTCACCCCACATTCCCAGGATCCATTTAGATGAAAGGGTGCCCCTTGCCAAAGCACTTTCCATTGTTTCTTATACCATGGCCATGCTCTGACATCCGCCGATGTCACAATGCTAGTCACATTCTTCATGCCTAAAATAGTTTGCACAATAGAGACATGTTCTCCTGTAATTACATTAGTGTAAGCCAGCACAGATAGACAAATCTGAAAAGCAACAGGAACTACACTGCAGGGGTTACCGCCCATTTGCAGTGACTCTGCTTCACTCATTTTGGGTGCCCTTGAACCTTACAGCTGAGTTTCAAGGTGAGTAGCACCGGGTATGGCCTTTTCCACCTGGGTGGGGGCAGGTCTGTTTTTCTTTAGTGAACCTTCCTCAGGACACTGTTGCTGGGCTGAACCGAATGATCTGGAGAATTGGGTTCCCGTGGCAGAGCAGCTTCAACCTGATTGTGAAGGAGACTAACAGAAGACATTAATGTCTTGACATACTCTAACAATTGATCATCCGACAACTGCACATTATCTTGTACAGTTTTCACCAGTGGTGCTACAGGTGATCTCATAGGTCTTCCATAGAGAATTTCTTAAGGACTCAAATCTGTTTTCTTATTGGGTGTACTCCTCATACAAAATAAGACCAGGGGGAGAACTTCTGGACACTTCAACACTATCTCCTGACACAGTTTGACCAATTTATTCTTCAAAAACCCCACTTTGCCTCTCTTTTGCCCGACTAAGGGTGGTGATGGCAATGCAAATTTTGTCGAAACTTTAATGCTGATAGTAGTGTTTTAACAATGTTGTTAGCTAAGTGGGTTCCCGGATCACTGTTAATATTGAACATTTTCCAGATATTCCACATCCGTGCACAAACTCCTGAATCAATTTCTTTGCAACAGTCACTGCATCTGCTTTCCTACTGTGGTAGGCCTCCACCCACCTGGAAAACACATCCACTATCACAAGCATATACTGTTAAGGATTTCAATCAGGCACACACCCGGGTCTCGCCTAGCATGTAATGCACAAATGAAATACCTGTTTATTATGTCTATAGGTTCAATATTTTGAGTTATATACCACTCATATCACACCCGTCTCAAAGTACCCACCCACCCAGGCCACAGGGGACCAGGAATCAGGTTGGTTGATAAAAGTAGATATTTATTTATTTATTTATTTAAAATTCAGATCAACACACATTTATATATATATATATATATATATGTATGGGGCAGCAATCACCAATGTGGTGACAAAACAATTTAGAAAATAAGTAAGGCAATTGAATTCACTTTTGAACAGCACAGAAGAGAAAACACAGGAAAAAGAACAGTTTTGGCTTGTGAAAGATAGCGCTTAGTTTAAAGTTTCCGAAAGCAAAGTTCTTAATTCACACATGAGAAGTTTTACACAGTTGTAAGTAAGTAGCAGGTATTCAGAAATCAAACAATAGAGTACAGTGTTTGAACATAGTATTCCCTCCCCAAACAAGAGAGAAAAGCGCTTTTGGAAATTGACACCTTTTAAACTGACAGTTGAAAATGGCTTTGTGAACAATGAAAAGGGTGCAAAAAGGCTGAAATTGATAAAAAAAATTCCTATGGGAGCCACACTAAACAGGTTCTAAAAACATGAGCTACAAGATAAACAACAGTGCACACTTTAGATTGGAATGGAAGTTAAGAAACACTTTGGTTGGGAAAAGACACATGTAAAACTTTAGCAAAAATGCAAATCCGCTGCAAAATTTCATGATGCGATTTATAATAAAAAAAATTTCAAATATGCTGATCCGCACTGCAGTTTTTGGTTGTGGGTATAGCTACAGATTTTAGGTTTAACTGGGAGTTTAAATGGAGCCTCTAACTATAAAATTGAAGAAGTTATGTAAGTTTTAGTGAGAAGCGGTTTTGAAAAAATAGAACAGAGAAAGGTAGAAATTTGGTTTTAAAAATGGCAGATTGGGTTATTTAAGCTATATTAATGACTTTGAAAAAGATGATGTCACCCTTGAATCTTCACAGTTACGCACTGCCGCTTGCAACTCTTCACGTGTGATACTGTGGTTTCCGTTTTGTATGGGAATTACTTTATTTAATCCAAATCACTAATGAGTTATGGTTTTGTAAAACAAATGAAAAAAAAATCAGCGCAAGAATGGCTCTGACAATATTACAGGTTCTGAAGTTAAAGATGGGATGGTTGAGATTGGGGGCAGAACAAGGCAAATATATACTATGGGTTATTATGATTCCTGTTTATACTTACAGTCCACTGTAATTTAAGATGGGACCGTCAGGGTTCTGGTCATCCCAGATCGGGTCTACCGGCAGCATGGCACCACTGGCAGGATGGTCAGCAGGCGGTTCTGGTCAATTTGGACTGCACCTCAGAATGTATTTGGATTGGCCTTTCTGGTCACTCGACACGGTAGATTAGCGGGATGGCGAGTTCAGCAGGCAAGCAGGAATGGTAGCAAGCCAGACTGGATCAGAAGTACTTTCCCTTAAGTTTGGGATGGTTGGATTTGGGTCTAGCTGAAAAGAGTTCAGCAATTGCTGTACATTGTTTTTTTGCAAATAAGTCTGGAATCAGGACAAGATGAAGAATTAAGGAACAAGATGAAGAAGTCAACAACAAATCGCTGCACGGAAATCAGGAGGTAGTCAGGAATCAGGGTGTCTGTATTTGTGTGGTGAAGTTCCTATATTTATCATGCCATGTGACATCACAATGTTTATGGTAGGGGCAGAATTTCAAAGCACACCCCCACGGCTGTGAGTGGTCAAAGGCACTTGCCTTGTTCTGGTTGGAAGTCAGAAAAGAGCTGTCATCTTTATGATGTGATTTAGGAACTCCCACATTGATTTGGACCACAATTTAACTTTTGCACAAATGTACATTTCTACGATTATGCCCCCTAATAACATCGGACACATACATTATATATTTTGTGAGTTATCCTTATATCCAATTCCCATCTCTGTGAGAGCTGTCTTTGTCGTTCTGTGGAATTTTGTCCATTTTAATCATAACGGTTTAGCCTAACAATTTCTAATTCAATACATATCTGGGCAATTACCCCTAGAACATGGGTATACAATATCATATTTCCAGCATCAATAGTTTTGACACAATTAGGGTTTTGGTGTAACTTTGGTCCCTTATGTTGTACAGTGTTCACAAACGTCTACACAGAAAGAGCATAAAATTAGATTTATCACTTACAATTTTTAGATTTGTCCTCCTTCATGTTGCAAAGTTAAAGGTTTTCAAAACTTAATCGCAAATATGCATTTTAAACAACAAATTGCTTTGAGCAGTTTTTTTCTCTCCTTTCAACAGACAACAGCTGTCAAATCCCTTTGATCAGGGTGGGGTGTAGAGGGAAGTTTCCTGCCCCTCCCCAGAAGGGGTCAATGCTCAGCCTGCCATTGTCCTTGGCTCAGCCAAAGATGAATGGCTAATGAGGTCTTTGTTCTAAATATGCGAGATCCTCCAGCATCATTTAAATTTCCAGCTAACACGGGGAGTGTCAACCTGAAGTGTCATCTTTCCCAGGCTGAGAACTGTCAGGCAGAATTGTAATTACTCAAGACTGTGTTTTAACTTGAAGTTACCTGTAATCCAGGATAGGTGTCCCCAACCACGTAGACCCAGGGGAGTAACAGAACAAGTAGCAAGAGAGAAGGGGGGGGTCACGTGAATCAAACCATTGAGCGAATCAACAGGATAAAATTGCTCTCAGTGCAGGAGCTCAAAGAGGGGATAGACCAGGTCAAGGAGAGTATAAAATCAATCAATCTTTAATGTACACATATCCAATAACATTACATATAGTGCTGAAATCACAATAAAAACAGCATAAAAACAAACAGTCAATAATTGACATCTCCAATTAAAGTGCATATTAGTCTAGTAAACGTCCTATAGTGTAAAGTGGGCACAATGTGCATAAAGTAATTTTGAAATATATTGCACAAAAGCACAGATCCAATCTCAAATTAATGCCCAGTATATATTCAAGAACACAATTATATAACCAAAGTAAGGCAGAAAAGAGAGAAAGAGAGAAGGAAAAAGAATAAAGAAAAATAAACAAAAATCATGTATATGTATATAGAGTGCACCATCCCACGCAGGTCAAGACAGTCAATATTTCCTGCAAAGTTAGTTGTTTGTCCCCAATCAAAGGTGAATTTGACAGTAAGCTGACAAGTTAAAAATGCATCAGTATTAACCAAAGCAGATGCAGTACTTGTCTCCAATCTGACCACAATAGTCAACGACCAGTACCTGGTGCAGCTGCCAACAATCTCATGGGCTGCACTGGTATCTTATAAAGGTAGTTTTGACGACTAGCAAGCAATGTCTAAGCCGTCTGTCTCTTTACCTAAAAAGAGAGAGAAGGCTTGACAGACGTCTTCCTCAGGACAGAGTTGATAATCAATTGTAAAAAACACATTTAATTTCTTCACACATAATTTTTCAAAAGGCACTTATTAACAGACAATGATGGATGTCTTGATATTATTCCATATGCCCCTTCTTCATGTGGTTCTTCCTTAGTTGGCAAGGATGGTTAATATGTTCCATCTTGGTTCAACTCAAAACTACGGTTGCATCAAATAGGGGAAGAACACAAAGAAGAAGAGAAAAGGAAGTGTGAGACAATACATCTATAAAGGTTAAAATCACATAGTTAAAAACATTCCTTGACCTGATCTAGCAACCCCACAAACAACTCCATACAAGCAATTTAGAAAAATATTCTTAATAATGATTAAGAAGTGTCCCCACAATCTGCTCTAAGAAAGTCAAAAATGGGGAGTCCTAAATAAATGGTAAATGTCAAGGAACATATTGTCCTTGCACCCTTGCCGCATGTATACAATTAGATTAATCCGACCAGGCAGACGGGGAGAGGAAAGCCTAAATAAATCATGGCGTTCACTACCATCCCAGTGGTAAAGAAACTAAGCTGCAGAGTTAGGAACAACCTACCAGCTCAATATATTGCAATTCACAAATCCATACCTTCAAGTCAAAGGAAATCACTCTTCCTGAGTGAAACCGAAGAGAAGAAATCAAAGAGAAAAGAAAATCTTTTAATGATGAGACATCAAAGTCTTGTGAGGGTGCAATACAGATCCAAATGTGGTGGGGGTGAGACCCATCACTTAGTATCCTAGTGCAATCCCCATCCTGAAGAGGTTAAAAAAGGAAGGGGGAAGGGAGAGGGGGGAAGAGAAAGACAAAGAAAAAACCATTAAATAGTCTGGCTAGAATCAAAAATAACACGCCCTAACGTCGTCAGACCCTCTGAATCAGAGGACATTATGCTTGTCCCAAGGAGCCGTTCAATATGTAGAGCTATAATCCCTGGGCATTGTTGCCCAAGGCTAAGCAGATATAGTGGTAACACTCCTGCACTAGACAGATAGCACTTGGCAAGTAACATCAAAAACAGAGGTCCCCCTTGCCCATAGTACAATAGTCCCATACATATCAAACAGGGAAGCAAAGGGATAATATCACAGACCCCTAGGGCAGGTAACCATCGGAAAAAGACCCAAGTAATGGGAGCGAAAGGATGCGAAGAATGGCCCCGTTCTTACCTGCGTCTGACCTCTGAGCACATTACACGCCGACTATTTTCTCCGGCAGCCGCGCAGCCCGCTCCAAGGAGTGCTGCCGTATGCGTACATTCCTCTGACGGCTCCAAAATAAAGCGGAAGTCAAAGTGAAAGTGGCTTTCACTTCCTCAAGTACCGTATGATCACCGCACGTGACTATGTCAAATAGTCACGTGACATTAGCTGGAAAGCCCAGTTCTTAAAGGGGCATAACATGCATAACGTGTTGCATGCAAAAAGTAAACAGATGTCGATCATACCTACAGACTAAGGGGAACAGTAAAGAGAATAGAGAGAAAACCCCCCTCACCCTGCTCGGATTGTTGATTAAAGCAATCTAAGCAGGCAACAGTTTGTCTCAAAATTATATGTTAATATAGGCATTAGAATAGCGGCAAGGTAGATCTCTTTGCCCAATAATGTAGGGCAGGGAGCCATAGAAAAAGGAAATCGTCCTCATGTGTAGCCCACATAGAGGGTCAGAATCGCGATGTAAATGCTAGAATCCTATCTAACTTCCTGTAAAAGTCACATAAATGGCCCCAATTGCCTCAACTGATGGAAGGAAATCATACCCCCATGTGATCCACTTGCGGGGTCAACATAGCAATTTTGATGCTAGGAGCCTGTCTAGATGCCCATAGAAGTCACGTGGATGATCCCAATATGATAAACTGGTGGAAGAAAGACATCACCCCATATATATACATAATGGGGTCCTCATCAAGGAAGATATCAACATCCTGTTATTGAGAAATACAAATACCGCTAGAGTAGACGCAAAAGGGAGCGGCAACTAAATCCATGCTGGCATCAATATATAGTGCAGGTGAGGCTATTCTCTGGGAGTGGGTATATTTAGAAATGTCAGCCTCTTAGACCGGCCATCAGATGACACAATGAAGCCATTCTTCTTGATGGTTTAATCCAGTGTGATAACTGTCAGTTTGGTACATCCAACACTGTTCCCTTTGTGATAGTCTGGCTGCTGTATTGAGACAATCTGTCCCCATGACTCGTTCCAATGCCCACCATTTAAAGTCGTCACAGTTATGGCCTAATTCCAGAAAGTGGGCCACTATCAGGGCATTATTGGTGTTGGTCCGGATTCTTGATTTATGTTCCAAAATTCTAGTTTTGATAGGTCTCGTTGTCTTACCTATATAAGATTTGTTACACAGACAGATAATGACATAAATCACATAGGACGAGTTACACGTAGTGTGTTGCTTCAGAGCCCATGCTCTACCATTGATGGATACTGTAGAGCAGGCTGTGGTGGATTTACAGGCATTGCAGAACCCACAAGGGAAATGTCCCACAATAGGTTGAAAACCCCATTGTGAAGGTAACGTGGGTTGTTGAGGGGCAGGTTTTGCTCGATCTGCTTGTGAGAGCCAGTTTTTAAGGTTTTTGCCCTTTTTAAAAGCAAATAGCGGTCGTTCCAACTCAGGGTTGTTAAGTTGGAGGAGATGCCAATGTTTATGGATCATTTTTTTGATCTCCTTGTGGTAAGAGTTGAAGGTGGTTACGCATACAATGCGTTGATTAGTGGCATCCGGTCTGTTCTGCCTAGTAAGTAATATATTGCAATGTTGATGTCTGGTTCTTTTCCGTGCCTGTATAAGTAAATAAAGGGGATACCCTCTAGCTGTTAATCTAGTAGGAATAATGCCAGCTTGAGTAGAGTAATCACTAATTTTAGTGCAATTCCGTCTTACCTACATCTTCATTAAAACAGAGAAAATGAACACAGTTTATACTGGATTAAAAACATACTTTTAAACAGACGATTTTTGCAATTTCTTCATGGAAAAGGCACATTTAAACTGAGTCTTTTACATCAGAGTTTCCTTTGCAGCATACACATCTATTCAGCACATTTCTGTCCTTGAGTGCTGGAATTTGTGTGCAATCTGGAAGTAAGTATTCAGCCTTTGCTTGGAGTTTTCTCTGCACAGCTGAAATTATTATATTTTGCCACTTTTAGACCCATTTTCCCAAAGAACTTGAAATAAAGGTTTCTGGGTTGCCTTTTTCATGAACTACATTTCTTAGCTGCTGTCAGTCAGTGAGGCCCGGGTCAGTGAGGCCCGGTTTCTCTGAGCCCTCCTGGAGGATCCGTGATTTCAGCACATTTTTTATTTCAATGGTTCACTTGGAAAATGACTGAATTTAGTGCCAAAACAGCACTTTGAAGGTTGCAATTGGTTGGGGAAGCTGCATTTTAAAAGGCATTTTCGGTTTTTAGCCCACTTCTGTGGCATTGCTTCATGTTACATGTAACAACACCCACTGGCATTCTCCTGCAGTGAGGTCTGTTTTTACACCAACTTTGACTGTGTGTGGCAGGGGTGTGCAGCCTTTTGTGATGTGAACTATGCACAGTTTTGCAGATATTTGCACGCACAGGGGTTAGCGCATCAGTTTTTGGCTGTTTCTTTCCCCATTGCCAAAGGGGTGCAGTGGGGCACATCGGCACACGTAAAAATATCCCACAATGCCACCCCCGACTTCGGCTTGACTTCCAGTTGTGGGGAAGTCGGGCACGTGGGATTTTTCTTTCTGTCCATGTGAAAAAATCTGTATTATTTCTCCCGTCAGCGATTGATGCGACACGCTCTCTTCGCCGGTTCTGGTTGGGATGGGAAGATACTCCCGTCTTCTCCCTTGCTTTCTTTCCAGTGTGGAACGACACTCCGGATCTCTTGGGTTTTTCCTCCTTGGTGATTAGGTGTATTTAGTGCCAGTACTAGAAAACAGAACATAACACTGTTATGAAAATGTTTCCACTACTGTTCCCAAGGGGATTTCAGCAGTGGGATAGATGCATGCATTCAATAACATTTGACAATCTTCCCCGCAAGTATTCAATGACAATTTTACATATTCCTCGCACGTAATCAATGACAATTCAATAATCTTTCAAAGGCGTCCAGATTCTCTCCCTCATGGTTTCCGGAAGGCCCTTCTATTTGCTGCAAATTATGCCTGGGATGGCAACTCTTTAGCTCGTTTATGTGGACCCACTTGTCTTCCCCTTCTGTCAAATTTCCCTTGGGGATGCAGATTCTGTAGGCGACTGCTGAGATTCGGTCCCTGCCAGGTAGAAATTTGCAGTCCTTGGCTTGGTTCCTTTAGAAATTGTACAAGTAGACCGTGTCTCCTACTTGATGTTCCTTTTCCGCTGAGTGTTCACAAAAGCATGTTGAAAGTGTTTTCTCAGATTCTCAACTACTCATGAGTTGTGGAGGCATTGATCAATGTCTGCTCTTGGATTCTGTAACACCTAGCTGAATGTGTTATCCAGAGAGCAGTCCCCAAGATCTAACAAATGAGCTTGTTCTAAGACCGAGTCAACTATGTTTTTTGGGGGAACGGGTGTGTGCGTAAGAGCTGACTATGTGGACTTTGGCATTGACCTATTAGGATTAATGTGGCATAAATAGGCATAAAGCTGCCCTGTGTAAGGCATGGGAACGGAATGCCACACAAAAGAGAGTGAGGAATGTGTACTAAGTTGGCTGGGTAATTACATCTAACCCCTTAACTAGTTTCCACCCAGAGAGTCTGGGCTGAGGGAGGGAGAGGATATGGACCCAATTTGCACTGCTACAAATGTGAGTGGTTGTGAGGAATGTGTACTAAGTTGGCTGGGTAATTACATCTAACCCCTTAACTAGTTTCCACCCAGAGAGACTTTGGCATTGACCTATTAGGATTAATGTGGCATAAATAGGCATAAAGCTGCCCTGTGTAAGGCATGGGAACGGAATGCCACACAAAAGAGAGTGAGGCATGTGTACTAAGTTGGCTGGGTAATTACATCTAACCCCTTAACTAGTTTCCACCCAGAGAGTCTGGGCTGAGGGAGGGAGAGGATATGGACCCAATTTGCACCGCTACAAATGTGAGTGGTTGTGAGGAATGTGTACTAAGTTGGCTGGGTAATTACATCTAACCCCTTAACTAGTTTCCACCCAGAGAGTCTGGGCTGAGGGAGGGAGAGGATATGGACCCAATTTGCACTGCTACAAATGTGAGTGGTTGTTCTCCAGGCCCTCCCAGGATCTGGTGGTTTTGCTTTTTGTGGGACTTGTTTGGAAACATTCCCACTATATGAGACCAGTGCAGGCTTAGTGTCAAGCTCTTGTTTGTCTCCCCATACTCCTCTGTAGAATTCGGCTCAAGAATCCCAAAACATCTTTACCCCAGACTTCACCCAACAACAAAACAGTCCATCCAGTACTGAGCATTCCTCATCCTTCGATATCAAGTTAACTACTGTAATCACTGTCCTCCAATCCTTACTTACTTATTCTACTATTCTGTGTGTGGTTTTGCCTTATAGAATGTTAATAATGTGTCTTTTAACAGCTACGACAATCCTCAGTTCTACTGAAAAGCAATCTACTTACAACTAGTCAAGCAGGGATGTACCCACGTGTACCACACTTGGAGTATGGAGAAATGTGTGCTTGGAATCTGAACTTTTAAAAACGAATTTTGAGTGTCAATTTACACTTTATAGGTCCCTAAAATTGAAACCACTTACTAAAAAGGGTTAAGGGCAAACACACTTCTTACAGCGCTAATGCATTTTGCCGGAAGTGCTTCATAATTCATGCATCCAGTGAAGTATTCTTTGAAAAACTATGCTATGGAGACCCCTGGCTTCTTCTATTGAACATCTGTGCTTGAGCATCCTGGTCGAAGCTCTTATCTCAAAAACCACCAGCAGAGCTGCAACATATTAAATAGTGGCTGTGGAGGAGGAGGAGAAGGTCTCGTGCTCACTGAGCTTATGACACTGTTCTGCCAATGTCTACATGCATGGGTCTGCAATCTTAGGCTCTCCTGATGCTTTGCACTACAACTCCCATCAACTGGCAAGGTGCACATCATGTGATTAGGTCTCAGGCCAGGGCAGTGTCTTAAAAAATGTAGCTAATCATTTTGCAGTAACCCAAGATGAAGAGATTGTCACCCATGTGCAAAGACGTTGGAGTCAGAGACGTTGCGACCAATAAACACAGCGTCTAGATGTGATTATTAGTATGTAAATAGGCAGTAGCAAATGAGGGTGGGGGATGAACCCTGTATATTATACACATCATGATTTGCAGTTATAACATGCTGTTTGCTTTGAAGAAGGCAGAGAGAGCTGTACGGCAGTGAACCTATAATACCCTGTTGGTCTTTTTCCTTTACAAAATAAAGCTTTTGTTCTTCTTACAAAAGGGTGCACCATGCCTTTTTCCCTAGAGGGTTGTTTTCTTTTGGTCTAGTTGTCAAGAGGTTACTCTACAAGAGACAGCCTTTGTGGTAAAACTAGATACCCCAATGATTTACCTCAACCTCAATTTTGTCTCCTGATTTATAGAGATGCCTGAACAAATCCCATAAGCCCTAGTCATCAAGTCAATGATGAGGGATCATGGGAGTTATATTTCAAAAGGTCTGGAGAGCCACAGGTGGCAGATCCCTGTCCCATATGAGTATGTTTGTTCTTCTTACAAAAGGGTGCATCATGCCTTTTTCCCTAGAGGGTTGTTTTCTTTTGGTCTAGTTGTCAAGAGGTTACTCTACAAGAGACAGCCTTTGTGGTAAAACTAGATACCCCACTGACTTACCTCAACCTCAATTTTGTCTCCTGATTTATAGAGATGCCTGAACAAATCCCATAAGCCCTAGTCATCAAGTCAATGATGAGGGATCATGGGAGTTATATTTCAAAAGGTCTGGAGAGCCACAGGTGGCAGATCCCTGTCCCATATGAGTACGTTTGAAGCACAATATCACAGGATGATGGGAAGACGCAGCCTGCAGTGCAGCGTATGTTACAGTGATTGATTACTTGATAAGCTAGCATGTATCACTGGGGCAGTCAGTGATCTATCTCTATGTAACAGGGACACACCACACGTGTTTTGTTCATGGGCCTTCACACTCTCTGGAAGATTTTCCCCTCCATTTTACTTTCTGTCTTGTCTGGTATTGAAGGTAGCAGCCACTGCAGACTCTTTGCACTGGACGTTCAGACAATAGAGGTCCTTATAGAGATAGAGAGGAAACACACACATGTATGGTCTTTGTCTCCTTCTGCTAAACAAGGAATCTACCCTTACTTGTTCTGTTTAAACCACAGAAATTTAAGGTGGACAGGTATGTTGGTCACTAAAGCTGTCCACTACTTTATTTGTAAAGAAGATAGGTTTCTTGATTATAGAAATCCTCTGAATGAGTCGGCCTCCAAGTGCAAGTCAACACCCACTTAGTAGTTGTACAAGGTGCTTCTAGAGCAAAAGAATAATGAATCAATAAAAGAATTGTAAAAAAGTGCAATCGTATATTTTCAACACTTAGTGTAACAAAAGAGAACATTTCACGTAATACATGTGGTTAGGTACATTTACATCGCTCAATAGAATTGCAAAAGAATTGTTAAAGGAAATGCATATAACAAAAACAAAAGAGACAATGCTTCGTAGTTAAATCACTAACAAAGTTAAATCTTTTGCAGAGGGATTCAAATGCATGTAAAGGTACAATAAACATTGCATCATTGATCCCAGCTTGGGTAGTTTAGTTATCTCTAATGTAGCAGAGTTGTTCAAGAGTTATTCTCAGAAAAAGCAACGAATGCTGCAGGGTCATTAGATACAAGATATCTGATCTCTGCCAACGCGGCAAGATGTTGATTAAACACAAGAATCAAAAAACAGGGATACAAATGTTCCGGTGTTCCCTGTGTTCTTCACATTTCGGCAGTGATGTACAGTGGTAAGTCCGCTTTCATCAGGGCTCCTAATCGGGGACCCTGCCGGTGCTTGTAATCCCAAATGCTCGGGTTCACCCCACGCAGAAAATGGTGCCAGGTACCAAAACCAGTCGTGTAGATAGCAAGAAGGTTGTGAAGCTTCACAGTCAGGTTCACAAAGAGGTGTTTTCCGGCTCAGAAGGCAGCAACTTGTTGCGTTCGTCCCCCACGGAACACCATGAAACACTTCCACCTCACTTTGTCTCCTTCTGACCGCATGGCGTCTTCTGCTCTTCTTGTGTGTCACAGCTCACATGGCCAGATTGCTTAGCAGGGCCCCAATTTGATACTGGGATTAGATACACTAAAAGCAGCACAGCTGAATCAAGAGATGGGTTGGGCCCATGAATCCTATGCTGTGTTTCGAGAATTTGCTGGTTAGATTCTGGCCACATACTGCCTCCATCTTGAACACTGGACTTACATCTGAGGTTTCAGATTTTACATCAATTCATGTTAAGTCTAGTGCTGTAAATGTTGAATCACAATTATTAGTTTGTGTCCTTCTATTAAATATGTGTGTTATATGTGAAAGGTGTGTTGGATTGCACCCCTATTCAAAACATCTATAGATCCCCCAAACATTTCTTAAATCAAAGTGACCTTCTGGATGCAGCGAAACCTTTCTTTTTCTCTTTCTGCGCTAACAATATACTTTCCCCTGCTTCATTTCACGTTGTTCTGTGCGCTGGAATGGAATGACACCCCTCTATGTGGTTACATGGTATCTTCCCAAATTGCCTTTGTTATTCAGAACACATCTTCTCACAGGGCTGAGAACCGCATTTGAGACTGAGGGTCCTGGGGCAGGGTGGATCACTTTAAAGAGTGTCAGGTCCCCAGCAAGTCCTCCTTTAGAGAATGTTGGGGATGTGCCACTGAGCAATGTGCAATACATGGACACAGTGATAGCACGATGACTTAGGGTACTCATACGTGTGTCATGCATGGCGTGTTGGGCTGCCAGAGCAGAATGCTAGATGCAGAGACAGAGTCCGGGCAAAGTAACTAGATTGCAAGCACACCCCCCCCCCCCTATAATCCCCCCTGCCCCTGTCACTGGCGCATGTCCTGTCTGTTGTTGCAGCCACAGTAGTTCAGACTAAAGGGCGTCCTTTTCCATGAACCCCGGTCTTTATTTTTCTACCTCCTTTAATTCCCCCTCAAATTCCCACTCTCGATCGAGCAGCGCATTTACATATCTGCCAGCATCGGTCTCTTTCATGCGCACGTGCTTTCCGAGGGTCAAGTCAAATGAAGCGGGGTGGGGCATTGACTTTAGATCCAGCTCATGTAACCCCTGCATTGCCTCCTCCAGGGCGCTGCAGGACAGAACTCATCAGGTGCCTTGCTTATTCAAGCCCTCTGCTGCCCCATGAGCCCGAAAGGGGAACTGCAGTCACACTGATTCAGCTGCATATCATACTTTTCACTTCCCATGCACAGGCTGAGTCTACCCTATTATGTTTATGTTTCATTTCTTGTCTTGCCCACCCACACAATGAATTGCTGATGAAAACTGGAGAGGGCAACTGACGAGGCAAACGGGTAAAGGGATTGGGGAAAAAGTAGACGGAATTTGGAAAGTAGGAGTTTGGAAGGGAAGGAAGAAGGAATGGAGGAAGAACAAAAGTAGCTGGGTGCGATTAAAGCTACCGAGGAGAAATTCGTAAAACAAAAGGGTATCATAAGAGATGAGTATAATTGCTAGGATTTCAGAAGTGTTCTGGAGTGATGCAAGGTGTTTCCATGCCAGATCTGTAGGGCAATGGGTTCCAGAACTGGGGAGCGGGAACATCAATTCTTCTATATCCCTGGCCACGGTGACTGGGGTTGCCTGGGGCCCCGTGACCTCCTGCAGGAGCCATTCACCTGCACGCTGGTCTCTAGCAGCAAGGTGTTTTTTGAATGTTTTCCTAAAAATGTTCTGGGGTTGTGCCATGCAGACAGTTAAACTTGTGGAGGATGTGCTATGCAGACATTTAAAAACGAGACATATTATAGGGAGGGCTCTTTTTATTCCATGCATGGACCTCTGAAACAAATTAATCACAGTGCACAGAAAATGATGCTCGTGGCCCGCTAATTGCATGCATGTCTGCGTGTGAGGGTGTGGTGGATACATCCACAACCCAGGGCTCCCGGGAAACGAGCCTTCAAGCCCCGCCTCTAAGCGCATACAGTGCTAAGAGAATTGCAGATCATGTGTGGAAGCAGAGAGCAGAGAAGTTTGAATCCGAGTGTGCTGCTGGATATCGGTACTTGGACTGAATAGTGCATGCATGGTATTATCCATTTAGCGTGGCTACTTCAGTGCCAGACCACTGATATTTGGTAAATGGTGCCATTAGAGTGTAATGAGTTTTAGAAAAAAAAACAGATTAGGATTTGGATGAAAAGTTAGGCATTTATGTTCTGGCAGGGGAGGTGATTATCCTGTTTAAAAACAAACATTTTAATGAGGTGCAGATTTTATTTTTCTATTGAAATTCATGTTCGTGTAATAAAAGCGCAATGGCACAGGCAGCGGTTAGATTGCCAGGCCTCAGTCATTACCATAACTGCCAGCCTCACGAGGCCTTTCCTGCTATTAGGCATTCTTGTTGTTTTTTTTTGGTCTGCTTTTATTTGCTATTTTCCTGCTTCAAATGGTAAAATCCCTCTTTCACTTCTTGAAATGCCATTAAGAAGCAATAGCTGCCTAGGGGGCTTTTGCCCTTGCACTGTGCAGGCCTTGCGGAAGGACATAGCTTAGCGGGGCAACGTTCACTCCTTGGTAGCGAAACGACATGGAGCAACACAGGTTCGATCCCCGGGGCCGTGCGTTACAAATAACCTTTCATATAATTGAGGAGCCCACTTCCGTACAAACCGAACATTTGTCTCAATTAACAACTTTTTAAAGGCTTTGATGCGGCTGATTCTTCCAAAGGATGCATTACTGCCTTCCTGTTCAACATGTGCTGCACACCAGACAACACACGCCTCTCAAGTTATTCACCAGCTCCCTGACAGCAGAAGAAATGCCACTCTGTCCAACTCGCCCTGATCGGAGTAAATGCCAGGTTGGAGGGGGGGACTGTCAGCAGCATGGCAATAAAATAAATGTGCCTTTAGGTGGCAGAGCCGGAGTGGATGAATGCAGTGCCTGTGGTTTGGGTCTAGGGGTTTGACTCCTACGTACGAGGAGAAAGTAAGAATAATATAGCTAGGTATAGCCAAAGATTACTGGCAGGTGCCTGCATTACGCACTTAAACGACAGGGCAACATTACAAGTATGGTGGTAGTGGGAATAAATTGGTGGTGACAGAATTACTGCCAATAGTCCTGCTCCGCCATACTACGAGTACGGTCCTGGAGTGGAGGATTTACCTCTAGCTACCACCACCTGTAATCCAGCGGTAATTCTGCTGGACCAAGTGGAGGTAAAAGAAATTTAGTTGGGCAGTATTCCGGCGGATATACCACCGGAATACTGCCCAACTCGTAATGAGGCATGACACGTACGTTTGGAAGTGGCCATTGTAAAGACAAGAACAGGTAAATATGGGAACAAGCCACACACTTCACCAGGGATAATTTTGGAGATATCCCATCATGGGTTATCTCCCTGTAGGCAAGTGGGGAGGAAGCAGGAAGGGGGTGTGTGGCTTAGTGATGCTTTCCTGAAACAGAGAACTGTATTTATAATTTATAAAGCATATCAAGAGGGGAATGGCTGGCCGAATAAATGTGGCAGACCCCAAAACAGTAGGTTTAGCCATAGCAGAATGAAAGGCAACATAATCAAAGAGATTGCAGTCAGACTGACTGACTCAAAGTAGTGGCTATGTGCTTCATAGGAAATCAAAGCAAAGTGCCAGAATTAAAACCAGAAAGGTTGACTGCCTCTTCACACAGATCCGTTCCATGAAGTAATTCTCATGGGAAATAAGAAGAGGTTCGCCTTATGTGGTAAATTGGGGTTCAGGTCTTGCATCTTACCCCTTCCTCATCCAGGACACAGTGTTCGAGTATGTAGAGGTGCAGCTGTATACATCTGCAGGAGATCCCGCACTCCTACCTCTCCTGTATTGGAGACATGAGACCGTGCCTTGACTGACACTAGTTATCGTACCAATACTGCAGTGAGTATTAAGAAGGAGATACTCATTGAGGCAACCCTATCGAATGTACCCCCGAAGTGATGACAACCTAAAGGAGGAACTCCCTGATGGAATATGAGAAAGAGCTAACTAAGCACATGAACTGATGACGTCCAAAGAACTTTTGGAAGAGAATTCTGCAGATTCCACAAAGTACACCAACAGCGTGTGTGTTGTATGAAGTGGGGATCTCCACACTCAACGCAAGAATCACCTGGAACAAATTAGCACTGTTCAGGAAGACGTATGAAGAAGAAAATTTGCCCTCTGTCAAAATCTTGATAGAAAAAAAGGCACAAAGACAATCAGCACTGAGTGACTGGAAGCAACAGTGCAAAGAGATCCTAACACAATTGGGTTCAGACGAGCAAACTTTATGGTACAATCCAGACCTGGTGAAAAGAAAACTATTAGACTTGGATTGGATAGAAATCTGTGAGAAAAGATCAATTAAAAAATGCATGCAAAACACTCCGCCAGAAGCCAAAAGACGCAACACGCTCACGAATTATCTAATCCTATCACCTTGTAAACGGTTAAGAAGATTGTACTTAAAATTTCGTCTGAACATGAACGAAACTAAAGAAATCTTAAAACATCGAAGGATGATCTCAGCAAGAAATTCCAAATGCAGGATGTGTGCAAAAGAAGAAGAAAATTTAAAACATCTTGTCTTGTTTTGCGCCGAATTAAAAGACCAACGCGAAAAATGTTTAGGGAAGGAGAAGATTCGATTCCAGACGTACAATCCCGAGGAATGGTGGAAGCATCTTCATATTGGTGAAAGCAAATCCTTGATGATTGCAGTGATGAGATTCCTTGAACAAATACAAAATCAACTAGAGGTGACATCAGCACACTCTGAGGATGAGGTTTCCCTGCAAGATGGAACTGAGGGCTGATGATGCCATAAAAGTCACAAAAGACATCTATCAAGTCTATATAGAATAGAAATGTCCGATGTTTAAATAGTGTCTCAAACAAAAAGGAACCAGATGAAACTTACCATTTGTTTTAAGACGTGGAAGAAAAGTGATGAGTTTTTGTGAAGTTTTTTTTAGTTTTTTTAAATTTTCAAAAAGTTTGTAAAAACTAAATGAAATAAAAAAAAAATAAAACAAAAGAAGTCCAAAGAAAGTGTGCACGATGTCCTGAGATACTGAATGAAGACAATGTATGGATTCTAGAGGACAAATGATGAAGTAAAGGATCAAGTAAACTAATCTATGTGGAAAAGAAGATTACACATTAACAAAGTGCTGCAGAAAACAGAAGTTCAATAAATGTACAGACACTGAAACACAAGGTAGATCAAGTCATCATAGAGGCTAGCTATGAGTAGTAAATAGAATGCAGGCGAAGCGGTCATTGTAGAGGAACTGGACATTGATATCATGAAATAAATAAGCCAGAAATCATGAAGGGATCATGGAAAGCTGTGTTGCAGCAGCATAGCAGGCTCATGGAGCTGCATGGCGAGGCTGCCTGGCCTGGCCTGAAATCAAGATCTTAGAAATCAATGTCAGCTAACTACTCTGAAGAAGAACGAGTGTGCAGAGCATGAATCTTCTCAAATTAAGGTGCAAGAAAGAACACAAAGGATGCCAAGTTTGAATTCATCTAGAGCATTAAAAAAACTGCAAAATAGACCAGGCTGTGGTCTCCTGTCACATGAGCCTAGGATGGAAATAAAGCTTGAACTTGGAGTTCCAGAAACAATAGCGAGTACCCTCACTCCTGTGCATTCCCAAAGACGAGAATGCTCTACAAGGCCAAGTACAAAGACAATTTCATGGTAGAAGGCATGGGTGATGAGAGATGCTGGGCTAATTGGTTGGTGAGGTAGCTTCATGTCCTATCTCCCTGCACCTGGGTCGGGGTTTACGTTCTGCTAAGTGAACCGAATGTTCCAGACATGGCACAAGCATGCCAACCAATTGTATTAGTCCATATAACGAAGGACATTATAGCTTGTAAGACCAATGGGAAACTGTGTATCTAATGTTTCTGAAATGACATGTTTTAAGAGGTAGGCATAAGTTGTCCACCTGATAAAGGACAGCCTTAGCTTCTATACAATTGTATATCTAGATGTTTCCCTTAACTAATCCCGACCCGATAGGTTCGGGATTGGTGTCCTTTCCTTAGGGTGCTCGTACACCCTAAGGAAAGGATACCAGATCCTATACCATATCCTGGGCTTCTCTGAAGACGATCGAGTAGTGAAAAAGGAGAGTCTCCAATTTATGTGAGTAGGCTAAGGCCATTACCAGCAGAAAGACGAATAGGGACGAATGCGATCCGACTTTGGGATGGGGTTCTCTTGCTAGACAAGGGGGAGCAAAACCACAATATATTCCATAGCCTCCGATGGATAAGGATAACTTAAAATGCAAGCTCCCTAGTTTTATTTTGGGGGCTGGGAAATTAGAGAAAATTACAGGAGGAAACACGATGGCCACAGGATACATAAAAGGTCTATTAGCAGCTATTTGTGGAGAGAGAGCTGTTCACATTTGGAGACGAACGGCATATGTGGGTGTGATAGCACAAAAACCGGCTCATGATGGAGCGACATTAAATAATTGCAGGGCAGATGTTTGGAGGGCTCTCAGCTGGCAGTATGGGTGAGGATGGTGTTTCTCACAGTTTGGTGAGTGGTGATAGTTTCCCCTCACAATCCTTTTCCCTTTTGCGGGGTTGCCAGAGTAAATGTAAGGAGACCTGCAAACCACCCCCTACCTGCTCTGGAAAAATCATGTCTTTCTTCTTTTTGCAGTCAGCAAGTTCCTCCCTTGGTTTATTGAATCAGCCTTCTTCTTCGGGTCCCGAAATGCAGGAAAGTTTGGATCAGGATGTTCGAGGTGGCCAGAATCAAGATGCAAACATTTTGTTGGGGCCATTGAACTGTGCTTTGCGGAAGCTCTCTTCGAGGAAGGGGGGATCACCTCATAGTCTTACCTCTGATATCAAGTGGGGGAACAACTCTCCTATGATGGATACGCCCGCCAAATCCCTCACACTTTACCTGCCAGAGCCTAAATTCATCCTCATCCTCATTTATGTCTACATCAGTTCCACCACCGAGACTTTCAGCAGTCCTGAAAAACATGGACTTGAGGTTGGGAATTGAGGCTGAGGACATTTTAGGGGAACTATGGCATTCACTGCCCCGCCAATGTCGGAGTTTGTCCTGATGTATTCTTCTTCAAGTAACAGAATTGGAAATAAAGAGCGCAAGAGTAGCGTGCTTTACTTTGGAAAACTCAGAGTGTATAAAAGCAGTATGCATGGAAGGTGCGTCTGGCCCATTGGTAGTGAGGTTGGACGTAAGTACTGAACCTTGCAACGTGCATTTTCAGACTGTTGAAGTTGGGGCCTCAGCTGAGAATGAGGGGTTTAGTCCCCCCTTTACTTTGTCATCATATCCCATACTTCTGAGGAGTAGTGGGATTATTGGGATTGAAGAGAGCGATGGGCAGGTGCCTCACGAGCATCACCAGGTGGGGCTATTGAAGCCTAAGAGTACAATAAACCTACCTGGAAAGAAGTCTACAAACATGCCCTCTCAAATGATGTGAATTTTGTAAATGTGTTGTTCAAGCGTCCAACTGTTAAAGCAATCTTATAAAAAGTTGTGATTGCCATACCAACTGTGGGAGATAAAGGAAAGTGAGCTAAAGGAGAGGGTTTTATGTTGTTGGATGATGCTGTAATTGAATGTATAACAGTGAAAAATGCCCATAAATCTCTGTCAGCCTTGAAAGCAAATGTTGCTGGAGCTAAAGGAGAGAGTTTAAGCTTGTCGGATGATGCTGTGTCTGAATTTATACTAATTGAAAATCCCTCTATCGTCCCACAACTTTCGCTAGAAACAGCTAATATAGTATTGTGTCATTGTGCTGGTGGTGAAAATGGTTCCTTTCCTGGAACTAGCACTGGGAGTATTATGAAGGCGTTGCACATGGTTCTTCCCTTGTAGATATTTTACCCTGGGAAAAGGAGGGAGGCCCCTCAAAGTCCCAGACTAAAGAAGTGGAACTGTTTGGGGGAGGGGGTGAAAAATCTAAAGCAGACATACATCATTTCAAGTGGCTGTAAGGGCAGTGAGTCCTCTGAGACCTTAGTTGATTCTGGTAAACAACGTGGCCCAGTAGGACCCAAAGCTTTGAAGAACAGAGACACGAATCCCCTTTCCTCACTGAAAGAGAGGAGAATGTAATCTTTTCAGAAAGTACTGATTGAAAGTATACTCCCAGAGAGTAATTACACAGATTTAAATTGAGCTACTATTCAACGTCTTTTCAGTGAAATTCCTGCCCTGCATACCCTGTCCTTTAGGGATCTGGATTGGGTGGATTTTATTGATCTGTTTAGAAAAGACAGGGTAGTGATTTATATTACCTTTAAGATGATTAGTGACTGCATCATGAGAGAAAAGCAATCAGTTCAAGCCTTTAGTTTTCATCTCTGTTTTTCAAGGCAGGGATGAGCTAAGTGGGGAAGCTGGCAGACCTCCTTTGCCCTCATAATTAAAAGTATCGCTAGGTATAGGTAATGGTCACGATAGAGAAGTCCTAACATCCAAGCATGACATATATAATGGAGAACTGGTACAGGATTGGTCCTGGGTAGCAAGGTTCTCTTTGTGGGGTGGGCACAGGTGATACAAGACATTCTTCCTAGCAGATATCTTGTGAAAGGGCTGATAAAGTGTATGTCTTGGAAAACTGGAGCACACAATCATCTAGTTTCCAACCGTATAGTGGGTCTATTGTTGAAATCTCATGAAATAATCTCTCTACAAGACAATTGGTTGCTTACTGCCCTGCTATTGGATGGATATCTGATATGTAGCCAGAATGCTATAAGGGGAGACCTTGGCCCCCCGTAAAGAGGCCTTTTGATTCTGATCAAATCTAACAAGGACCTCCTTGTTGTTGATTCAAGAGACATCTGTTTTGGAATCTTAGCCATGTATGTGCAAATTAACTCCTCTATTGCACATGATTTATTGATTATGAATATCTATTAGCACATCAAAATGGGAGATCTAATGATTATCTTAAATACATTGTCTAAATGTATTATTGAGTGGTATAACGCCCACCCTGGTGGATGGGTTATTGTCTCAGGAGATTTAAATGCTGCCTGCCCCTTGTCCGATGGTGAAGACTCACCCTATAAAGGAAATGAGACCAAGCAACTGCATGGGCTTTAAGGATGGAGTAGTTTGCCTTGCTTGGGATTATGAATGCCAAATGGGGCCATTGAGGGGGATATACCAGCGAAAGCCACCTTGTCGAATGTAGAGGTAGTTTCAGTTTTGGACTATATTTTTGTCAGTAACATCTTGTTCAATAGATGTACATCTCTTCAGATACTGCCAACGGATTTTAGTGATCATAGCCCATTTTCTGCATCATTGGAAATTGGAAAGGTTCCGGAAGTTACCCTCTATGGAATCGGCCCAGGTATTAGGGTGAATTAAGCAGGGAACAAAGTTAGATAGTACCCCATATCTACTGGAAGGGTAAACGCCACATTAGTGCAATATTCCGAGAAGGAATCACAGGCCTGTTTATATGATACTTTAGCAGTTCCAAAGTATAGTGATTTTGTGGAAGAGCTATTAGAGGTCAGTGCAGTTGTCAAGAAAAATGTTATGCAAGAAGGTTGGAAGAAGCATGTAAACGCTTATGATGCAGAGATGGCTGAACGTAAGAGAGACTTGAGAAGGCAATTAAAATCTCTGAGAAGCGAGAAAGTGTTGTCAGATCAGGAAAAAGGTTTCATGATTAAAGAACTTAAACAAAAATATCCCAACTGGGTGAAGGGTAACCAAGCCTTGACATTACAACGAGATGCTGATGCTACACTTCAGGTAATGTATAATAAAAACATGCATGCATTCTGGAGATTGTTAAGTCATTTGGAATCCTCTCATGCCTCTCTTCAGGTTAATGCTGTCTCTGAAGCAGACTGAATCTCCCATTTTCAGGAGATTTTCTCTTTCCCAGTGTCACAGTTCTCGTGTATGAACCCTGTAAAACCCTTTGAGGATGAGGGATGGAAGTTCTGTGTAAAGAAGGAACGTGTAGAAGAGGTGATCGCCAAGATTAGCACCTCAAGGGCCCCAGTGCCAAATCAATTGTCAGATTTGTTGGGAATCATTGTGCATGGACTTCTATCTTTACCATTTTGTTTAACCACGTGGGGGAATCCTATTCCTTTCCCAAATCATGGTCCACAGCTTTTAATGTCCCGATTCATAAGAACGGCCTGCGCTCCGATCCCGTGAATTACAACCCCATTGCCATTTGCGATGCCCACAGTAATGTCTTTGCGGCCTTGCTGTTGGAGTATTTGGAGAATTAGCAAAGTGGGTTGGAGCTGATTCAAAAATGGCAAACTAGATTTAGAAAATAACTCAGTACTTCTCTTAATGTTTTTCTATTGAAGTCAATCTTGAGCCCAGTATGGGAAGAGAATTTTGAAGCTGTGTATGCCACATACACCATTGGCTTTTGATGCAGTTGACGGTGGACTACTGCGGGCAAAGTTGCAATCATGGGGAATTCCAGAAGGTGTGTTACACCTATTATTTGGGTTACATGGGGGTTCAAACATCCAGGTAAGGTTGGATCAGAAAGGGTCTCTCTCACACAATGTGGCAGCATTTAGAGGTGTCAGGCATGGTTGCATTTTAGCTCCCTGCCTGTTTAACCTCTATTTGTGTGATATTGGTTGCAGCTTGAATGTGGCAGCATTTGCCACACCTAAAATGCAGGGGTTGCAACCTATATTGTTGGTCTGCGTGGATGACTTCCTTCTATTTGACTGCACGCCAATCGGTCTTCAATATTTAATCAATGCTTTTGAAAGGTTTGCGCAAGCCCATTCATTAATAGTTAATAAGTCTAAAACTAAGATATTGTCTTGTCTGACAAAGAAAAGCAATTTGGAATTTAATTAGAAATTGGGGGGGAGGTATGGAAAGAGTTGAGTGATTTATTTATCTTGGTTTCCCGATTTCCGCAAAAGAAAATACTGATGTTAAGGATTGCCTTTTAACTCGTGCAACAAATTTGTACAATCAAATAAGAAGAATAGATTCTAGGTTTGGAAAGTTTTCACTGATTGCTACCTTAAAATTCTACGAGGGGAATGTTCAACCAAGGAGATACTTTATTCCCCTTGGATCTTGGATTGGCTGGCGACTTAGAAGGTCTACTCTGGCGAGCCCTTCTTCGAATTACGAGTTCCATCCCCATCGCTGCTCTAAGATATGAATTGGGGGCATATTCTATAAAATGTAGAGCAGAATGAAAGTGTGTATCATTCTACTACAAAATCCTAGTTCATTCAAAAGATTCATTCTTCGTGGACTTAAAAAGCCTACTGGAGGGGGGCGGTAACAGATTTATGAAGGAAAATGCATCCTACTGTCCCACCCTGCTTGATTCCCTGAGACTGGGAGTGGATGATTTGGTTCAGAATCCAGGGCGAGCGAAACAAATCTTATTTCACTTTGATGGGCCCTGTACCCTGGATGCTATGCACAGTTATGTTTATTTGCAGCACTCAGTGCTACATTATAAGAATCACAGTGTTCTGGCTCTCTATTTGTCTATCTATCGTGATAAATGTATTAGGAGGAACCAGGTAGAGACATTGAAATATTTAATGACGTTGTGTCCTGCAGTCAAGGGTTTGCATATCCAGTATTTTAAAAGATTTGTGTATTAAACCATGATGTGAATGAGAGGGTATGGCAAGAATCTATGGCAGGACATTCAACCTCTTTGGTCCTGGCCGTAACTGGGCTTGTAAAATCATTAAATTTGACGCAGTATAAACAGATTATAACTGATAATCGATTTGTATTAATGGTAAAATGTTAATACTGTCTGGAATCAATTTGTGATTGGAGTTTTTAGCTGACAAAAGTTAAGAAAGTTAAGAAATGAACTTGAATTTGAAGGATTTTAGCACTTTAGAGGCATTTGAGGATGTCTTAATGTATAGTTTTAGCAAATGTCTTTATCTTTTAATGACATTTTTCTTTTTCTCTTGATTGCAATGTTGTTTTTCTTGATTGTTCTTATTTTCCTTTTTTCTCTTTTGTTGATAATTTGTGTATAATGTTAAAAGTTCAAATTTATTAACTGAATAACATTAAGATAAAATTAAAATACATTTAAAAAACCTGCTGGTAGTGTGGATACATGCACCAAAATAGTTTCTAGCTGCAGCCATTCCACTAGTTATCAGTTAACATTTACAAGTATTGTGGATAAGAGGTTGATATGGATCAGGGTATTCAAATGATGGTATTCGGATTGTAACTCTCCTGTTTCAAGGATACAGTTTGGCACCAATCACAGGATTAGAGTGCATGGTTTGGAATTTGTCACACGTATTTGTATTCATGATTTCATAGTTTGACAAAATGACTTCTGCTCTGCTGGAGTACATGGATGAGTAGTGGCTAAACTGCCTACTCAGCCTTTACATCTCTACAAACCAACAGTGATCCCAAGAACAAAGGTAACACAGACACAGCTAACGGAAACACCTCCTTTGTTTGTTTGTTGAGTTGGTTTTGAGTGGGGACACCATGTGGTTCGAAGGTTGCATCAAACGATGCAGGTTGAATAGCTCACCAGGATCATTTTGACAATTGAGCCTGGTTCTAAACTATGAGAACCACTGGGTTGGGTTGACAAGTGAGATGATGGTTCAGCAGTTCGAGACACCCTTTATTGCGAAGTCCTAGCAGTTTGATGCTTGGTTCAAAGTGGTGTTTGGAAGTCGTGTGAATGGTGCACTGATGCTCAATTCGAGCCGGACAGGTGATCGGGCTCAGCTGGGATGATGCAGCATCAAACCATCGGATGGATGCAAACAGCTGTGGTTCAAAGTTTAAGTGAGTGCCAAAGGCAGCACTAGCATGTTCCTATGGTGTGAATGTGGCAAACACCGTTTGAATGCAGTTTTATCATTTCAATGTGATGAATACAGGTGTCCTGGCTGCTTTGGCTCTCAGGATGCTATGGGATCTACTGCAAGCAGAGTGTCAGGCCTTGGTCCTCAGCAAGAGCCTACCCGACTGTGACCTGGGAGTGGTTAGAAAGCAGAGCCTGCCGCTGCCTTTGAACACTCCTTCTTCATCTCAGTGGCTGAGGGTGTTTGGGAAGATCAACCTTCTTTGCTGCTCCCAGAGCTCATGCTCTGGTTACTGCCTGGACATTGTCAGGGTCAGGAAGATCGTTACCCAACAGACAACCTACTTTGAATCTTTGACTGAAACACAGTGCAGGTAGGTGTTACCCTTTCAGCTATGCTCTACCGTTGCGAAGGGACAGTAGCTCTGAGAATTATACACCCTCACGGCTGTTTGGTCCTCGTATGCACTGCTCTTCCTTCACCCAGTGCTGCCTCACAGCTGTGATACTAGCAGCAGTACCACGCACGGTGGGAGACTTTTACCATTCATGTAAAGATGGCTACAAAATAGAGTATTGACAGGAATTGGGGAGCCTCTCAGAACCCGGTAGCATTCCCACTAAGAGTTAGGAAACGTTTGCCCACTCCCTGGCCTAGTGGGACTTTGTCTGTTAGGACCGACAGTCACAATGGCATGGTTAGGTTCCCCTTGCAGGCCAGATCTCCCTTTCTATGTGTGATCTCCCCACACAGAAAACAACCTCTGGGTGTGTGGATGCCCCAGTGCTAGAGGTGCCCTAATTTTTTTTGTAAGTATTGATCAAACATGGGTCTGGAATTTCCCTTCATGTTTTTGGGGATCTTTTTTTAAAAAAGAGTAACAACCTTTGTCCTTCCCCTTCTTACATTTACTATTGTCAAATGCTTTGTTATATGGTTTAGATAAAGTGGCTTGAGACTTATCTGGACTTAAGTGCTCACATACCTGCAAGCTGCGTTTTCAAACTCCCTAGGGTCTGTGATACTCTTGTTCACTAGATGCTGCTGTAATTCCATCTCACAGTTTTTAAGGACATTTTTACATGCAACAAAATTATACATGCCCACAAAAGTGTCAACTTTGTTACCTGTGACCAATCCACTTGGATACTTTAAGGACTGATGTGCAAATGCTTCAACAGTTTGCCTCCTCTTTTGGCAAGCTTTCTAAAGCTTCTCAGGTACAGTTGTGGGGTTTTGCAGAATTTCTAGAGGAGGACAGCCTTCTTTTTGGTATAATTGGGCCTCTCCTCAGGATTCAACTGAATAATGACATCAGTGCCAGCGGTTGGTATGCAGCTCATAAAGGCTGCTCCCCACAACTCCAAACTAACCGAAAATATCCTTCCCACCTTATATGGTTTGACTAGGTCCTTGGGGATGTGGCACCTAGCTTTCCTTTGGAGCCAGCAATGGAAACCTTCCCTCCCTACTGCAAGTCTTGCTGGCTTCCTTATGTACATCAAGTTCCATCTGAAACAGCAACACATAAATCCTCTCCTTGTACTCTGTAGCCTTCTGTTTTCACAGCTTTCATCTGTTCGTTTCAACTAAGCCACTTTTCTTTCCTCTAGAAGGTGCCTTCTGTCCATTACAATTACATCATCGCCGGTGATGCTCAACCGGGACCTAATATAAGCTTGGGAACATGCAGAAACCTGGGACCTAATGGATGCATGCGGCCGACAGGACAACTGGGGCCTTTGGAACACCATGCTACCTATCTTCTGGGATGAATGGCGGATATCGATATTGCTGTTGCTCTCCCCATCCATTTGCATGCCCAACAGAAAAATGGGCAGTGGGGCTGGGGGCTCCAGTTCTCTGTGGCCCCCTGGGACTTCTTCAACCCCCTTGCTTCCTCAAATGCGTGGAGGCTCTTGACTAGTTCAGCTTTCTTAACCTTACTGTCATGAGGGAAACCCCTCTCTTGACAGAGTTTGTACGACACATTTGCTTTTAAAGCCTAACAACATTAATGTCGAGTTCCATAGTAGAAGAAATGCCTCCCAGTGTTTCTCACATTAACTGCACAAACTTTTATTTGTGTAAGTCTAAGCTAAAGGCACACTCAATATCAAATCCCATTGATGCTACGTGTGACAAAATTACTTTTGATCTTCACGAGTACAAGGATGAGCAGTGGCTAAACCACCTACTCGCCCCCATACTTCTACAAAACAACAATGATCCTAGTCATAAAGGTAAAACAGACACGGCTAAGAGAAATACATCCTCTGCCTTTTGTGGGAACGTGGGCCAAGGGAAGGCTATACTCTCAAAAGATATATGAGTGTGAGCCAGTAGCACCCCATGTAGCAACAGTACAACAGTTCCAAAAAGGAAATGTTCATTCAAGGTTCAATAAACAAAATGTATACTTTAATTGAACAAATCAATCATTAAGCAGGCTTCTTGGTTCTGTAGATACGGGTCAAGGTTTGATCCAGGTTTGAAGGCATCGAATCACATTAGTCCCAAGCGGCGAATCAGCATTGAGTCAGATTCGAGTGGGTATTCTGTGCGGTTGGAAGGTGACATCAAGTGGTGCAGATCAAATGGATCACTAGGAGCAATTTTATGCTCAAGGATGGCTCGAAACGATGAGTACAGCTGTGTCGGGTCAACGAGTGACGAGAGGATCCATTGACTGGAGTTGAGCATTGATGCGAAATCCTGGCAGTTCAATTATCGATTCCAATTAGTGGTTTGAAGTTGTCTTCACAGTGGACTGGTGCTCTAACTGGAAAGGTGATGTGGCTCTGCTGAGGCAATGAGGTGGAGAGCCGCTTTGATGGATACAAACAGCAGAGCTTTGAAGTTCAAGTAAGTGCCAATAGCATCATTGGGGTGTCCCATTGGTTCGAGTCTGTTGAACATGACTTGAATGCAGTTTGATTGGTTTGATGCGATAAAAACAGGGATCCTGGCTGTTCTGGCTGTCAGGATCATGTGAGAGCCACTGCAGGGGCATCATGACAAGCTGAGTCCTTTTCAATCTCTGTTCTCTAATCCTAGAGAGATTTGCAAGCATAGTGTCAGGTGTCGACCCCCAGCAAGAATCACCCTCAATGTGCTCTGGGAGGGGTAAGAGAGCCGATCCTGCCTTTGCTTTGGAGTACCCCTTCTTCTCCTCAATGGCTGAGGGCTTTGGAAAGATCAACTCTCTCAGCTCAAATCAATAATTTCTTAGGTCCTGAATGGTCCAAAAGTGAGTATAAAAAGGGTAGGATACCCCCTTCTTTTAAAGGCAAAATGCTGAATGGCATTAGAGAAAAACAAGCTTGCTTTTAGGGGTTCACTCCCTGGCCTTGTGACAAGTGACCATTGCCTTCTGATGTCATACCACAGGACGTGGACAGGAAAGAAAGGAGATAAAATCCCACAGAAAAGTAAGATGGAGGAGCCCTACTTCAAACGCACTTGTGCTCCCTGGCTGTCCTATCTCTGTCCCTTTCCCAGCCTGCAGCCTGGAAGGATCTCTGGCACGCAGCCCCAAGTGTGAGGCAGTCCTTTGTTATGGACTTGGCTCTTTGAAGCCAGTCTCACGAGGCATCTTGAGCTGGGAAGTCCCATGTTTGGCATGTGAGGTTTTACCTTTTCTCCCAGAAAGTCAAAAGAGGCATGCATCCTGTCACTTTGTCTCATTCATTAAAATTCAGACAACAGGTGCCTGAAATCCTCATAGCCTTCCATAGCTGCCTAAACCTACAGGGATGACACTGGTAAGCTACAAATCATACCAATTATTATAGTTTCATATCTATGTAACTACCAACCACCATACCAAAAATCTTATAGTTTATATTGACAGATTATTCTGCCACCAGGTTGGTAGTTTATTATGATTATATGAATTTTGGAGCAGAGGTGCAGAATCAAACGTAACCTCTGCACTGCAGTGACTTTGCTGTCACAGCAGCTCTCAAACATGGCACTTGTGACCTCTGAACCTGCTCTGAGCTATTTGAGATCTGGGCCTGCAGATTAGGATGCTGATGCAGCAGGGCACAAGTGTACACTATGCTTTTGGCGTGTAGTTTATTGAAGGGGAGTGGGGTTAGCAGAATACCTGTTCTGAGAATGAATTACCTGAATGATTTTATTATCTAATGCTAATAATTTATAAACACAATAATTTATAAAACAAGGTCTTTCACACCCTTACCAGATGGTAACTCCTCACACATAGACTTATTCACTCTTTTTTTAATTGTATTTACAATTTAGTAATACATATCCAAATAAACAGTATAATCCATGTAATGCGCTCCAGCATCACATGGCAGTTTTGATTTTTCCCTTCAGGTTCTTGCCAATGAACTGTTTCATGTGTGTGCTTCTGGGTTGTGAAATCAATGATTCACATTTAACCAGCGCGAAACATCGATTGCGCAGCCCAGGAAGTGAAAGGCAGGTGCAGAATGAGCCGTGGGAAGGGGTGGGTCGGGGCGGGGGGGAAATGGAGTGGGGAGCTTTAGGGACCAAGGACCACAGTGGCAGAGATTCCAGAGTGCCCCCTGATAATGATTGAGGGGAACCTGGGGGAGAAGAGAGGAGTGAGGGACTGGGTTCCACACAGTGGTTTTCCCTGGAGAGTGCCGGGTAGGAAGGAGGTTCAGGAGGCAGACAATGAAAGAGAGAGCGCTCTGCTTCGGAACACCTGATCTGGAAATAGCAATACAAAATGAGAGATTTGAAAGGGCTTCTTCAGTTCACATTGTTCATATATTTATGGTGTCTAGAGTGAGTCTCTTGAACACATTAAGTAGGTTTAGTAATTTCCTCATTATAATTTCCACCATGACAATACTTGTTTTTCGTCAGACTTATAGCTGTTAACATTTGAAAGGACCTTGTTGGGTATTGATTACAGCTTCAACAATCTTATATTCCTTTTATGTACACGTTGCTCATTTTCAGGCATGGCCAGTAAATGGATGTGACAACGATCTGTTACAATGGAATTAGTTGAATGGTCAGGCTACAGAATGTATTGGTTTTAATGTCAACTTCTTAAATCCTGATTTGGTGATATATAATTGTATCCCTTGTTCAAAAAAGATTGGCAGTATTTCCTACTTCTCGACAGATTCTTCTACATAATTTGAAAAATTGTACATGCTGCCAAATTGTATTGCTGATGATTTTATGTTCACTCGACATCCTTTTTAGGTTCTAGCTCATATTTGTGGCTTCAGTGACAGCTGTGTTGTCAACATGTAATGCTATGTGCATTAAGAGTGGATGATTGGACTCAGGGATGGATACATCTAAACAGTGGTTTGGCCATACCCTCACCTTCTTCACATTGAAGTCATGCAGGCATTGGTGGTCCATGTCACAACAGGACCTGCCATTGGCTCTTTAATGCTGCCATTCAACAAGTGTGAGTTAGGGTAAGCAGCTCTTTCGCTGGAATCTTATGTGCCTTATCTAACTGGCCTGTCGTGTAAAATTGATTTATGTTAGGCTTACAGAAGTATTAGAAGTTGACTGAGTGCTCGTTATGTAAGAGCTCTGAGCTGAGGGAACTCTGTCTATATATTGCATAATTGCATTGCCCTCTAAGGCCCCGGTTTTGTCAAAGTGGACAAAGTAATTCGGCTCATCTTTAATGGTTTTCGCTGTATATTTATTGTAATGGTCATTGTTGTACCACATTCGAACTAACTCTCAATGAATACAATTGTAGCAAGCTAGAAACAAATCACTTACTTTAGGTATTAGAAAAGGCAGCAGGAAAAGTCGTTCTATGATTTGCAAACGTACAATTGTATTTTACTGTGAGCTATTTTATTTCAGGCCCCTGAGAGCTGCAGCATATACTTTGATCACTACCTGGAAGTGTACAGACACTGTGAGAGCCCAGTGTTCGGCCCACAGTCACGCAGAGCATGTATGTCTACATTCTATTGAACCTATGAAGGTAAACCGCGAGCAATATTACATGTCAGCGTGTGAAGGGCAGCTAAACAAAAAGCATAGTGCCATACCATGATATTTGCCCCTGCCCTCGCCCCATCCCCCCGTGACAATACAGAAATGACCCCGGGAACACGACAGCGGAGGTGAAGAGTTTCAGGCCTCAAGGCCTGCGGTTGGGTAAGTGTTTCCAGATAGTCACCTGAATATTGATCAAACAACTGCACATTACATGGACCTGAATGCAGCTCATTTGCATAGTGAGTGGTTATCTTGAAGACCCACCATGTTTGGGTGCCTATTCTCTTTACCTTACACCGAATGACCACATTCCACCAATAGTTGTGCTCTGCAAATTCCTAATATTTCACGTGTGACATGCATACCATATATGCAAGCAAATAGCTGAATGTGGGCACATATTCTGTGACTCGAGGGCTTAAAAGGCCCATTGTGTTCCAACTTTGCGTATGCATTCTGCCCATATTGTTGGGGCTACATACACACGCTCGTTTCCATAATTAAGTCATCTGATTGGTCCATACACTCGGTATGTGTGATTGGTTGGATTAACCAGCAAGTCTATTCTATTGTCAGAGAGGAGCTCGATTTTTTGAGCTGGGACAGGAATGAAAGGGGGCACAATTTGCGTGTATGGGGTTGATGGTTGTGGGAGGAGTACGCCTTTTAAAATAAACGTCCTGGCAGCTCGCTTAATTTCACTTGAATTTGAAAAATGCAGTATTTTTCTACAGCCATGTTTACCTTCCTTATTATTTCATTCTATGCCTTTGTATTGCTGCAAACATCTCCAAAGTGTACAGGTGCATTCTGCTTCAAATTCTGAAAGAATGATAATGTAGCTCAAACATTCTTTTTCGTTTTTGATTTATATGCAGTAATAAATATGACCTCTCCGCGTCCCTGCATACAAGGGAATTATGCCGAAATTGAGATGAATAATTGTGCTTAGCCATAAAACGTTCATATAGTGCTGTCTGACGGCTGCATGTATGAATTAATCATAGTTAGTTTCGTTGTTAATTTCATAAGACATAAACGTGGATAACTGCTGATAGACACATTTTCTTGTGAGCTTAATTAATATTGAAGAACATGTGAATTTTTATGTATTTCTTGCAATAAAAGCAGAACTTCACATAATAGAAAGGAATTAAGGCACATTAAAGAAATCACTATTTAATCCTGGGGTTCAAAAGCCTTTGGTGCTTGAGAGCCGCTGTGCACATCATTTTGGCCTCGGTAGGAATGGAAAGACATCTCAATACATAATCAGAGAAACTGAAATAAGAAAAGTGCTCATTTTCAACATGCATTAAAAATTCATCTTGAATAGTTAAAGAATGACAAATGATCGCCTGCTGGTCCCTGAAAAAATGCTCCTTTTACTAGAATTTAATCACAATGTGGAAACGACATATGCCTTAGTCTTCCCAAATAGCACTAGCTTCCATGTGGCAAGGTCTGTGATGTGTGGAGAGAAGGAGAGAGTGTGTTGTAAATAGCGTCACGAGAACGCTGCGTACCTGTTCGTCCGGTTGGGTTCCTTGGTGATGAGGCCAGGCTGTCAGATGATCCTAGGAGACGTGACTGATGGCACGGGGAACCAGCCCAACACCAGCCCGAATGGAACCGGATTGGAGGTGAACCGGCTCCCAACGCCACGGGTTGGCTCACCCCTGATTTGCGTGGCGTCAGGACAGTGCAAGCACTGGCAGGGGGAGCCTCTGAGTAGAAGGTTCAAGGTCCACAGGAGGCAGGGTGATCCCGACGGAAGCTGATGAAGATCAGGAGACCAGAAGCAGAACAGTACCTCCAGGAGCGAAGACTAGGCAGCAAGAGGAGCAGGCTGGTAAACGAGATGAGCACGGGAACCAGAAGGAACAGTGGGAACTCAGAGCAAGATGGAATTAGGAAGGACTGAGCCGGACAGGCAGGAAAGTAATGACAGGGACCATAACCAAGGAGGGCCAGCGGGAACTCAGAATCAGGAAGGAAGCAGGATGGGGGGAGCGAGGCAGAACAGGTAAGGAGACAGGGGAGCCCCAGGCAGAACAAGGGCAGGAGGAAGACAACAGGAAAACGGAAAGGCAACACAAGGGCAGCGAAGACACGATCCGAACGAACCGCGTTGAGACGCGGTTTGGAAAGGATCAGGGTTCCTTAAATAGGCCCACCAGCACCTGGGAGGCTTGTAACGCAAGCCGTGCCGCCTCCCAGGCATGGGATAACCCACAACGAGGCTTGAGCCGCAGATCTCCCCGCATCGAGCATCCAGCGCACCGCGCATGCGCGGAGAGCGGAGAGCGGACGCCCGCGCATGCGCAAAGCAGTGCGCACAGGAGACCCGGAAGCGCCCGAGACCCAGGACAGCCCCGGACCCCGAAGCCGAAAGCGGGGATACAACCTCCAGGACGGGGAGCGCCGTAGCGGGTAAGGAGACCCCAGGACAGGCGGCGTGACACTATGCCCCCTCCCAGAAAGACCCGGGGCCCCAGGTTTCCAGGGAAAACGAAGAAAGAATTCATGGATAAGCCGGGGAGCGTGCACATTACAGCGCGGCTCCCAAGTGCGCTCACAAGCAGGATAACCCTTCCAATCAATTAACAATTGGAGTACACCCCGACGAATCCGTGAATCACAGATCTCCTGAACCTCAAACTCAGGAACCCCCTGTACCAGAACAGAGGAGGGTCGTGGACCAGAGCGCCTAAAGACATCCTTCACATAGGGCTTCAAAAGGGAGACATGAAATACAGGGTGTATTCTCCAAGTGAGGGGCAGCACTAATCGGAAAGCCACTGAAGACAAACGTTTGGCAATCCTGAAAGGTCCATAGAACCGGGGAAGCCGAGCAGGGAAGGCCGTAAGGAAAGGCCTCCGGTGCTCTTTGCAGCTCCGCTGCGAGCACGAAGCATCCTCGACCAGCTGTGTGCCCGATCAGCTGATTTGATCCACTTCGGAGCGGCCGCGTGTTGCATTCCGCCCACGCTGCAGGCCGCGTGCACCGAAGCCCCAGACAAGATGGCCCCCGTCTCCATGGAAGCACAATCAACAAAATGTGCTCCTGAAATCACCGCCGCGGGCCCGTGTCCCGATTCGCTGCTTCACCCCGCCCGCCCCTCCCCTCCTGCTTTAAATGGAGGGGGAGAGGGCCGAGAGGCGAAGCCGAGCAGGGAAGGCCGTAAGGAAAGGCCTCCGGTGCTCTTTGCAGCTCTTCGCTGCTCGAAGACTGCCGTTTGCCGCGGACACCTGCTGGAACCACAAGGTAAGGAGTCCCGCACTCCGGAACTACCCCACACTCTCGCAAAAAGGCGAGACCGTCTACGCACACGTACTCTACCTAGCGTATTGGTCACTCTGCCCATCCCCACAAGTGCACGCAATGCACGACTTTAGTCGAGAACCTTAGCTACAACTAACCGAAAGGCCACCGCCCCAGTACCGCATCTATACCATAAACTAAGCCACACATCGAAGCTGAGCCCACTTATCAAGCACCACCATGAGCCATTTGCATTGGCTACAATGTCTAAGACTCTTGTTAATGTGTCACTCACACGTATGAATGAAATTACCGTTATTTGCAATTCTTCTACCACTGCCTTGCTACCTAATGATGCAAATGCCACTTTATCTGTGTCTATGACCCCAGAAAACATGCCCCCCACTGGTTTGAATGAAATTACCGCTATTTGCAATTCTTCTACCACTGCCTTGCTACCTAATGATGCAAATGCCACTTTATCTGTGTCTATGACACCAGAAAACATGCCCCCCACTGGTTTGAATGAAATTACCGCTATTTGCAATTCTTCTACCACTGCCTTGCTACCTAATGATGCAAATGCCACTTTATCTGTGTCTATGACCCCAGAAAACATGCCCCCCACTGGTTTGAATGAAATTACCGCTATTTGCAATTCTTCTACCACTGCCTTGCTACCTATTGATGCAAATGCCACTTTATCTCTGTCTATGTCCCCAGAAAACATGCCCCCCACTGGTTTGAATGAAATTACCGCTATTTGCAATTCTTCTACCACTGCCTTGCTACCTAATGATGCAAATGCCACTTTATCTGTGTCTATGACCCCAGGAAACATGCCTCCCACCGGTTCGGATGCGCCACCCTCGACCATCAATGTCACCCCTGAACCACAACTCAAATGTGCCCTCATCAACGCCCGCTCCATCAATGCGCATGCACTAGACATCCACGACCTTATTACCACCCTAGATCTAGATCTTCTAATGGTCACCGAAACTTGGCTACATGAAGCCTCAGGCCCCGCCCTATCCCTCGCTCTCCCACCTGGCTATGTCATCACGAGACAAGATCGCATGACCACTGGAGGTGGTGTCGCACTCATAGCCAAAGACTCAATCACCATCAGAAAGGCTGACAAAACTATCAACAATAACAGCGACTACCTTCAATTAAAACTCACCATCTCGCACCAATGCACCATCACCCTACACCTCATCTATCGACCACCAGGCCCCCTAGGAGACTTCCAGGCCTCCATCACCCACCTCCTGGCGGACAACCTCAAAAAGTCATCCAAAGCCATTCTCCTTGGAGACATCAACCTTGGCCTGAATGACGCCAAAGACCCTACAGGCAAAGCACTTGACACAGCTCTAGCCACCCTAGGATTCGTCAACACCATCAATAACCCCACACACTCCCTAGGCAGATCACTAGAGTGGATCGCCCACCACAATTGCCCCATCACAGTCACGGGCAACACCCCCACCCCATGGTCCGACCACCACACCATCACCTTTAACATCCCCACCACTACAACCACATCCCACCCCCCTCCTCCCTTGCCTCCCGCCCTTACAAGGAGTGCCCGTCAACTGACCAAAGAAAGACTCCTACCCTTCTTACTGGGACCTGCCTTCACAGCCCCATTTTCCAACGACCCAGAAACTCTGGCAAAAAATTATGATACGGCCATCACAGCAGCAATCAATATCATCGCCCCACTTAAACCTCGGAAAACCAAACCCACTAGACACGCTAATGCGTGGTTCACCCAAGACCTTCTAAAACTACGCTCCGACAAACGGGCAGCACTAGCTCTTTGGCAAACATCCCGGGATGAGAAAGACAAACTCAACTTCAAATCCCTTGCATCTAATTACAAGAAAGCCATCATTAAAGCCAAAGCTAAATCCTTCGAAGAGAGAATTACTGAGGCCAAGTCGAACACCAAGGAAATGTTCGCCATTTTCAGGGAACTTGAGAACCCCACACCCACCCCCCAAAACTTCGCTAAGGACAAAGAATGGTGTGACAACATCCAAACAGCCATGCGCAATAAGATCAGCTCTCTCCAAGCCAAAATCTTGAACACCAAACTAACACTATCCACCCACATTACACCCTCCCCACCACCACTGCCCCCATCACCCACTGAGGCCCCACCCACCTTCTCGTTTAAAACCATCCAAGAAAACGACATGATCAACATTATGAAAAACATAAAACCCTCCAATTGCAAAGGCGACCCTTGTCCTGCCTCCATCATCAAAGACTGCGCAGACACCCTGGCCCCATTCCTAACAGCCTTCGTCAACGCCTCTTTCACCACAGGGAGAGTCCCCGCCTGCCTAAAGGAAGCATGCGTCCAACCCCTCATAAAGAAACCCACACTTGACCCCACCTCCCCTAATAACTACCGCCCCATCACCACTGTCCCTTTCCTCCTCAAGATTCTAGACAAAGCAGCTTACCTGCAGGTCCAGCACCTCCTCGAAGAACAGAACCTCCTTGGACTGAGACAATCCGGCTTTCGCCCTAGGCATGGGACAGAGACCGCCCTACTCGACCTAAAAAACCAAATGGACGACGCAAGGGACCAAGGCAAACCTGCCTTGCTCCTTCTCCTGGATCTGTCGGCAGCTTTTGATCTTGTAGACCACGACATCCTCTGCCACCACCTCTCCTCCACAGCCAACTTCTCTCAAGAAGCCATTACATGGATCACCTCCTTCCTCCAAGGCAGGACCATGCAGGTCTTCTCTGACCTAGCCACTGCATCACCCTCTATCATGCTATGTGGGGTGCCCCAAGGCTCCTGCCTCTCCCCCACCCTCTACAACATCTTCACCCGCCCCCTCTTCCTCATCCTCGACGCCATGGGCATCTCCTACACCAACTACGCCGACGACACACAGATCCTTCTCACTCTGACAGGCGACTATGACACGGACTCCGCTACCCTCAACAACATCTACAACACAATTCAAATGTGGATGGCTATCAACGGCCTCTGCCTTAACTCTGACAAAACTGAGCTCCTACTCGTAGGCTCCCCTGACACCATCAAGAAACTTGACGCTCAGTTCAGTCACTTCACCATTGACTTAATCACGATACCAGTACTTGACACGGTAAAAACATTAGGCGTCTACTTAGACTCCAATCTATCCATGACCAGACAAGTAAACGCCATTGCCTCCTCGGCCGGTTACCATGCAAAACTCCTTAACGCAATCAGACCTTATCTGTCAAAAGACACTTGCACTAACATAGCCAGGGCCATAACCGGCTCGCGACTTGATTACTGCAATATTCTTTTCCTTGGGACCTCCAACAAAAATCTTGAGAAGCTCCAAGTAATACAGAATAATGCCCTACGCGCTGCACAAGGCATTGCCAAGAGAGTGTAAGAGGATTCAATTCAACACTACAGCTAAGTCAACGCCTAGTCTATAATACTGAATGAAAACCCTTATTGATATATCTTTATGTCCAGTTCATGCGTTCTGGATGACTACCCCTATATAACACCCCTCTCTTGGAATCCCACTGACCCCACTGAGCCAAGAAGTAGTTCTGTTTTGCAAGTTTAAAAGGTTTATTTGATAATTTAAAATATATATATATCACACTTTATAATAAATTAATAATTGAATAGCACACTTAATCTGATATGATAAAGATCAACAACGGAGAATCTGGCACTAGCACACTTCTTATAATCACTAATGAGTTGACATGAAATGGATAAGGTAGCACACTGGTAAATAGGAACAAAAGTATAATGTGGTAGAGGATGCTTTATGTAAGCTCAGGTGGATGCAATATTCAATGAATGCAGTACAGAAAATACTCAATATGATTTCAACCAAACAATGTAATCACTTTTCTCTGGCAATCCCCTCCCCCCCTTGATACAATGCAAGGAAATGGAAGGAAGCACACAGTTCTCAGAAATGCGATCAACTGTAACTCAGTTCACCCCAGCAAGCTTAGACTACAGAAATTGAAAACACAGGCAAAATACTTTGATATGTGCTAGCAATGGATGAGAAATATGCTGGAAATGCTTTTAATTCCCTTTCAGAGGTTCAGGGTGAGTGGTATCTAGTTAATATTAGTCCAGGCTCACACTAGCAATGATGCAGGGATAGTTTTTATGAGGCAAACGATTTTCTGGCAAATGGAAGGCAAGCAGCAGCTGATTTTACATGTGGAGAAATTTGCAAATCGCGGCAAAATTCGCGGATGCGTCGAGCGCTATTACAGAGGAAACACAAGGACTATCTCTATCGTTTTGGGGTCCTGGGAAAGCCTAGGATCTCAGCTTCAAAATGAAAGTTACTGCAAGTCTCTAGCACAAACGGTTGCGGAGATATGAGCAATTTTGTGAAGGTCGTTTTTCAGATTTGAAATTTTAAAGTTCAAAAAGACAAGTGCAGCTTGCAACTAGGAAATGACAAGTGACAGCTTTACAAATGACAGGTGACAGTTAGGAGGCAGTTCTACTTAGATTAAATAGATTGAATTATATTATTTTAACTAGGAGATTGGTTCTGCACAGTTTTCTAGGTACTCACACTATATTCTTGAGTGAAATGGGCCTCGCCATGGATCTGGTCAGGTTTTAAACTCGCCTCTGGTCTCTGCACTTCACAGTGATCTGGGTCAGCTCTCTCTGGTTCTCTGGTCTGGGTCTCTAGTTCTGGATAGATTGAAGTCTCTAGTTTGGCTCTCTGGAGGTTTGATGGAGGTAAGTATGGATTTTTACGGCAGAGCGTCCCGCTGCAGATGGAATTGAAGGTCCCTATCTGTCCTGTCTGTCTGCTTTTATGTGTTTAGAATGTGGGTGTGTTCTAGCATCACTGACCCTACCTCTCTCTCAGCTTCTAATTGGTCAAACTTCCATTTATCATTTGATTGGGGAATGAACTGTGAGTCAGAGGGATGTCATTTTATGGCTTGCAGATAGGACACTCCTCTGTCAGATTGCACACATTCTATATTTGATAATAAAAGACATATTTCACAGTTACACAGTTGCTTGAAATTACATATACATGGTGTGGCTGAATTTAGCCATGTCTCTGTCCAAATCTGCTGTTTCTAAGAGCTTGCATTCAGAAATGGCACATAATTGACTTTTTAACTGATTTTTCAATTTCTGACATTGACCCAACTTTACATACATGTGCGCAGGGAGTATGGACATTAACTGATGAAGTTTCAGATTTTTAACATGCATACATTTAGAGTAATATCCACTTTTCCGCTAAAACCCCCCTGAACATGCCACCGGGTCGAAAAACCTCTTAAAATGTGGGCAGAAAAATCACAAGAATTATGGTGTCATTTATAAAATTTTCACATGTCCGTACTATGAGTTATTCATCTTTTTCTAAACAATATTCTGGCTACAAAGGGGTGTGGTTTCCCCTCAGCACAAGGTAGAAATACTGGTTTATCCAGTTCTGCCAAGCCAGCTTCTCTCACAGGCAGTGCTCCTCCCAGCTTCTGCCAAGAGGAAGCTACATTTTACGACCGCTGTAATAAAACCTTTGCCTGAGTCAGGAGAGGCTCATTGTTCAAGAGGAAGCCATTTATGATCCTCTCAATAAACCCTCTGCCTGGGTGAAGGGAGTTGCATTGTTCACTCTCCTGCAGAGCACAGGTAATTCAATTATCAGAAAGATGGCATATCCTTAGTGTGAGCAGCAAAAGGGCAGCTAGGCCTGGGAACACAGCTGTGACTCAAGTTTCACTCCTGATGGGGGTAGTTGCCAGGCAGAATTCAGTTCCTTAAGCCGGGTTTCAGATAAAATGTCACTTTTTGTTCCCCAGTTTCTGCCTTCAAATAAAACTAAACATTTTCACATATGCAGCTAGAAGGCTGATTCTAAGTGCAAAACTATGGCATTTCCACAGTTACAAAGGCATGTGACACCAAGCATAGGTCACTCATTTAATCTAAACATTTTCGATTTTAGTGTCTTTAAATCCAGTGCAACTTAAACTGCTGACTCCATAGCTCAGCCAGTTTTGTTATAAGCATTGTTCTGGGCTCTTCATTTCCCAGATTTTGTAGGCACACAACACTCCATTCTACCAAATGTCTGCTGGTGTCCAGTGAGTTTTTAGATGTGTTGCAATGTTTAAAATAGACAGTTTGAGCCTGCCTTCAGAGAAACACAGGGTGGTTTTAAACTGCCGGCTTTTGGATAGTGGTGAGTACTGGTACTGCACCCCTTTTTGGGATTTAAGAAAATGAATTCCCAACAATTCTAGGTTGCATTTGGCAATCAGCATTGCCATTCCCAATGGTTTCAGACTACTGTGTGGGTAGTCCAATGGTGGTTTTAGGCAGTGTCCTTCTGTGCCCATAACATCGGCAAAAATGAGTGGCAGCCTATTCTTCATGCATTTCCCTGTGCATTTTCTGGGAAGCTCTGGCCATCATGAGGTTTTCCATGTCAGTACTGCACAGTTTTGAGGTAGGGCTCGGATGCATGGGTAAATACATCTCCCAAGCCCCCCTTCTTGCGGTGGCCATCTGATCCTTCACTGGTGGGAACCGCAAGATCTGGGATGTTTCCTCATCTTCTTCCAATAGATGGCACAGTTCAGCATCTTTTCCTCCATCCGGTACTGATCGATCGGTTCTCCTCGCCGGTCCTGATGGGAAGATTGGGCGGTACCCCGGGCCCGTTGCGTCTCTGCTCGCGGTCTCCGGATCGTCCTCCTTGGCCCGTCTCCAGGTTTTCTTTCTCCTAGGACGACAAAGGAAGAGCGGCAATACCTACTCATAGACGTTTTTCCACCACTGTTGAGATAGTGGGGCAGCATATGCATTTCATCATAACGAAACATTACATTCTTATTTTGAAAAAAAAAACAGTATAACTAAGAGACAGTTTCATGCAAATCACAATACTTTAGAGACTAGATGTGGTATGTTTTATGATTGGAACTGAATTAGTCTGAGACAGTACCCGCTAGGATTCCAGAGGATTCCTCCAGTTGTTGCAGAGCGTGCCTGGGACGGCAACACTTCAACTGGTTTATGTGGACCCACTTGTCTTCTCCCTCTGCCAAAGGACCTTTGGGGACGTGGATTTTGTAGGCCACAGGGGAGATTTTGTCTATGATCTCAAAGGGTCCCTTCCATGTAGGCAAAAATTTGCGCTGCTTGGCCTGGTTCCTTTGGAAGTTGTATAGATAGACCCGGTCCCCCACCTGATATTCCTTCCTGGAAGTTTTCAGGTCATAGTGGGTCTTCATGCTATCAGCTGATCTTTCTAGATTCCGCTGAGCATAAGCAAAAGCATGTCGGAGGTGTTTCCTTAAATTCTCTACATACTCATGAGTAGTGGAGGCATTTATCAGTGTCTGCTCTTGGGTCCTGTAGAGCAAATGCTGAGGAAGCACCATCTTGCGCCCAGTCATCAACTCAAATGGTGACATTTTGGTTGCAGATGAAGGGGTAGATCTGATGGCCATTAGGACCAGAGGTAATCGGATATCCCAACTTGGCCCAGAATCTGCCACAAACTTCTTTAATATGCTCACAATTGTCCGGTTATATCTCTCTACTTCCCCAGAAGAAGCTGGTCTATAAGCAATATGCAGCTTTCTCTTGACCCCCAATATCTCCCACATCTTTGTCATTACTTCACTGGTGAAGTGGCTACCTCTGTCTGACTCAATCCTTTGAGGTAGACCAAAACGGGAAAAGATGTGGTTAATCATCAAGGCAGCTGCAGTTTCTGCCTTGCAATTTGGGGCTGGGAGACATTCCACCCACTTGGTAAACAAGCATGTCACAGTCAACATGTACTTATTCCCCCTAGCCGAGCGAATCACAGGGCCTACAAAGTCGATTTGTAAATCTGACCATGGCAGTGTCATCCCCCTCTTTTGGAGAGGTGCACGATGCGTGAGGGATGATGGCTGAAATTGTGCACACACAAGACAACCCTTCAAGTATTGGTCGAGGTCCTGCCCCATGTGTGGCCAGTATGCAACCTCTCTTAAGATTTCCAGTGTTGTGTGAAACCCCCTATGACCGGCTGTAGCCGCATCATGGGCGTGACTTAACATCAGGCTTTGGAATGAGGTAGGAACCACCCACTGATCGTGGCCAGCTTTGGATTTCCTTACCAACAAACCGTCTTGGATTCGGAACATTTTTGGACATTTCATCAACACTCTTAGGTCCTCTTTCCCAATGTAATCGGTATCCGTCAGGGGAAAGTTCTCAGGGTCCTCAAGGTGCTGGTAGAATTTACCAATTATTGGATCCCCCTTCTGAGCGGTAATCAAATCAGCATCAGGGGTCTCCTTACTCCATTGTACAATTGAAAGGTCGTTGTGAGCATTTGTCTGGGACCTAGTGATAGCTGTGACCTGGATTTCCCCCAACAGGGACTCAATCTCAATTTGATCCCCTTGGATGGCCCCGGTTTTGGCCAGCTGATCAGCTAAGTCATTTCCAGTTTTGTCTGGTCCCCCTACTTTGGAATGACCCTTGATCTTCTTCCAATAGATGGTCATCCCATTCGATGTGACCAGATCATCAATGTTTTGGATCAACTTCCCATGTTTCAAGGGTTTGTTGTTAGCACATAACATGCCTCTGGTTTTCCAATTAACCAGGTGCTCCACGAACCCGTTCCGTACATAATCCGAATCTGTGATTATGACCAGTTCGTGGAGTTGATGCTGGACAGCAGTGAGGATGGCCTGATGCACAGCCATCAATTCTGCCACCTGACTACTTCGGGGACCAATTTTGTATCCAGCGGAGGGTTCTGGGGACTCATTCACCCATGCATTCCCTACGCCGGCCACCAGTTCTTTCTCCCCGTCGTTGTCAACATGGTAAGAGCATCCATCCTCATACATAGTGGGCATTCCCTCACACTTGTCCTCTTCAAAGACTTTGTGGGGGGAATTAAGGTATGCCTCCATGTTGTCCTTTATTTTTAGACTTTCGTCCTCGAGACCGTTTTCTCTGGCACAATCATGCAAGTCAGCCAGACCTTGCGCGAGGGGACTCTTCTTGTTTTGGCCATATCTGACCTCCACAGGAAAGCCTTGCATTGACAGAATCCAGGAAGTAATTCGGGAATTACTCACATTTCCGGCCCGGATTCTGTCACTTTGGAGATATTGCAGAGGCTGGTGTGGAGTCTCCACTATGATGTGTTCCCCCTGGATAAACGGGCGGTAATTCTTCAATGCCCACACCGTCGCCAGGAGTGCCTTCTCACAATCGTTGAATTTTTCCTCCACAGAGGATAAAGTTTTGCTCGCATAGGAGATTACTTTATTGACCTTGTCATGCTTTTGATATAATACTGCTGTCAAGCACGTATTAGAGAACCCCGTCTCCAGGAAGAACTCCTTGTTTCTGACAGGGTAAGCTAGGCAAGGCGCTTGTGAGAGGCTTCTTTTGAGTTGTCTTACTGCCTCGGCTTGTTCTGGACCCCATTCCCACTTGACCCCCCCCTTCAGGAGATGAATCAGGGGTCTGGTGATCTCTGCGTAGCCCTCAATGAACTTTCTGCTGTAATTAGTCAGTCCAAGGAGGCTCCTTAGTTCCCGCAGCGTTGTGGGGTCTTTCAGTTTCTGAAGTGCTTCCACTTTCTTTTCCTGGGGACAAAGACCCTGAGGAGTAATCTCATGCCCCAAGAAGTTAACACGGGTTTTACACCACTGTGCTTTCTGAAAGGAAAGTTTTGCTCCGGCGGCCCTCAACTGTGTCAGAACATAACGGATCTCCGCTATGTGTTCCTCAACAGTTGAGCTTTTGATGAGGACATCATCTACATAAGCCAGGTTACCCCTTGCACCCAAGTCGGGCATGGCCTTGTGTAGAAAAATGTTGAATTCATTGCCGGAGTTGAGGTATCCGAAGGGAGTCCGGGTCCATGTGTACTGCTGGCCCCCAAAGGTAAAAGCCAGCTTGTATTGGTCCTCCCTACTGACAGGCACAGTCCAGTATCCATTGGTCAGGTCTATTGCAGTGAATACCTGTGACCCCTGGATCTGGGCCAGCCCTTGGTCAATGTAGGGCAGTGGCCATCGGGAAGTATGGACCCGTTTGTTGAGCTCCCTGAGGTCGGCGCAGAGTCTCCACTGGCCGTTTGGCTTCAATATTCCCAGCACCGGATTATTGAAGGTGCTGTGGACGGGACGGATTATTCCCCGGGACTCAAGGTTCTTAATTATTTCGGTAAGGGACTCCATTGATGCGAGAGGCAAGCGATATTGCTTCACAAACACAGGAGTCATGCCAGGGTCCGTGGGGATTGTTGTTGTGTGGATGTCAGTGCGACCACAGTCATATGAGTCTACCGCAAAGAGATCTTGGAAATCCAAGAAAACTTGTTTCAACTTTTGCTTTTGTTCCAGAGTCACACAGGCATCAGCTAGGTTGACTCTCTCTTCCACCATCTACCTGAAGCCTGGAAAGACTTCTGGTTTGGCTATCTCCGCGGCCTCCTCCAGCTGGGTGGAGAAGTCCCTGGTCAGAGTGCTGATTTGGACCGGAGGCTTCAGGTGGGAAAGGCAGCCTTCATGAACCTGCAAAATCACCTCATCCCTCCTGAAGTCACAAGTCACATCTTCCTTACCATAAGGGCAAGAAGTGTACACCAGGAAGTTCCCCCCATGCCGGGTAAAAATCCTGTCTGGTGTTGTATTGTCATCACTGTCACTGTCAAAGCAGTCCTTGGGGATTGGCCCTAACAGTTCATTACCTAAATCTATGGAAAAATGTCGGTCATCAACCGCCATTCCAATAATGGTGCCTGCGGCTAGAGTAATACTCTTTAAGTCGCTGTTATCCACCTCTATTGGAATGGTGTCATGTTCTATGTTGACTAATGGAGTTGGGTTTACCCCTAACCCTTGCTGTTGGAGAGAAGCATTTAGATGTATGTAAGCATCAGGGTTTTTCAACTCTTGTCCTCTTTTAACTTTCACTTCCAGGGAGAATTGTCGGGTCCTTTCTGGGATGGTGACTTCCTCTTTAACCTGAATTTCAACTGCATAAGGTAGCAATTGAGCTGACCTAAATGCTTTTTCTGGATCATCAAAGCCCATGGGATTATCCGCTAATCGGGACCAAGCTTTGAAGTTTATTAGGTCCAAACTAATGGCAAAGCGATTGAGAATGTCACTGCCTAAGTAAAAGGCGGCAGGGACGTCTCGCACGACCCAACAATTGTGGACTATGCTCTTGTTGCCAATGGAGATTTTGAGCATACACCTGTTTGGCAGGAGATGTTTGGAATTAGGTGCTTCCAGGTCCATTTCCCATTTGTCTATCAGTTTGAAGGTGGGAATGGCTGGATCTTCTGGGAGTTGGCGGAACATGGCTTCGCTGATGAAGCTCTTACCGTTGTTCACACACACTCGAGCAAGAACAGGGTCCTTCCCATCATTTAACTGAACAGGGATGAACAACTGCTCTCCAATTTGCTGAATATCAGCCAGGCTCTGAGCTGATTTCACATCTTTCTGGACTATAGGAGTGGGAGTTTCTGATTGTGGATTAGTATAGAATTTCAGAGTGTTTCCTTCCAGCGTGGAATACCACCTTAAACTGGAAGGAAGGTTGATTTTCAGAAACAGAGAGGACCCCCCATCACCAGTCTGTTGTCCTACTGCTATTACTGTCACGTCTGGAATCTGGTTGTTCTGGAAGTGAAATTCTACTTGGTCAGATTTTTGTTCAACCATGTGGCATGTGCCGTTTAAACTAACATGGTTGACACTCTGTTTTCATTTTATTGGTCGGCTAGTCTGGGTCCAGAGGACCTTGTTTACACAATCTATTAGGGGTGACAACCTTCTCAGGAGGTCATTCCCTAGTAAACAAGGGGTGCCCTCCGGGGTCACAACTATGACCGGGTGTTTCAACTTATGTCGCCCAATTTTAATGTCCAAATCTGCCGTCCCCTCGACGGGAATTTCCTTCCCGTCAAAGTTCTGCAGTTGTCCAGGAAGAGAGGTGAGAGGAATTTGGTAATTCTCTCCCCTTCCTGCATTCAGTTCATCAAAGGCCCTTCTGGACAGAAGGGTAGCTTGAGATCCAGTGTCCACCAGTGCCGAGATTGTACCCTGCCCCTGTACTTGTACCGGGGCATAATATCTTCCCTCCTTCTCCTCAAGGGGGCACAGATAATGCACATTTTTGGACAACTGGTGGGCTAACTTTCTGGTTTTGGACATCGCTAGCGAAGAGATTTGGGCAGAATTCTGTGGAGAGTCTTGGGAATCTGAAAGAAAAAGTTGGCAACTGGAGATCAGAGCCATTGTGGGTTCCCCTGGTTCCGGTTCTGGGCCGCCCCCCCCCTTTTTGGAGGCAGTCCCCAGGATGGGTTTGAACCAGGGGATTTTCTTGCTGTTGGTTCTGGGATGAGATGGTGGGCGGCGGTAGCTCAGTCTCCACATCTCCCCAGTCTGGATTTGCATCCCTAGGGACCCATTTTTCTTTGGGAGGAGTTCCCCCCTCTCTGAAGGAGAAGATCCTTTTCCCAGGATCCTCTGAGGATCCCTCTCCCTCAAATTGGAAGATCTGTACCTCCTCCTCAAACTGAGTCTGTTTGGGTCTTTTGTTTCTCCTACCCCCCCTCTGCTCCTTAGGAGGCAGACTTTCAGGGGCAAGAGATTTTGTTTCCGGTTCCTGGGTTTCCAGGGGCTGTTTACAAGTGAGGAAGGAAGCTTCCTCCAAGGCTTTACACCCCCCTTCCCTTTGTGCCTCCTCCCTGGGAACCGGTGTGTTATCGGGGTGCTGCCCCCGTCATTGTTCTGGAGCACCAGGTCCAGAGTTGGGTGCGTTCTGCGCCGGCACGCCCATCTGAGGGTTCTGCTGAGCCCTCAGTATGTGACCCAGGTCCCGCGCCATGTTTTGAACCTGGCGCTCTAACTGGGAAACCCGCTCAGGCTGATACGGGGCCCTGTTTTCTCCCCTGGGCTGGTCCCGGGAAGGGTAGCTGTCCCTCCTCTGGTAATACCCCGGGTTGGGAAGATTTGGGTACCCCTCCACCCTTGGCCTCCCCTCTCCCGGATTCAGTGGTCTGGGCTCAGGGAATTGGGGAAAGAAGGATGGATGGTTTTGGGGCTGGAAGTCGGGTGGATATCTGGGGAAAAAGTTCTGCCCAGGGTTTGGTAAATTTCTGCCCTCCTGTGGGAAGTTTGGAGGGAAGTTCCCTGGGTTAGGTGCTTGTCTGGATCCCCCCCCTTGGGCTGGAGGAGTCCACACATAACCCAGGATGGGTCGATTTCCCTTGTAACGGGGACTTACATAATCAGGAGAGCGAGGGACCCCATTTGTGGGGCTGCCTCCTTGGCTCCCTGTCTGTGACTGACCCGAGGACCTCCTGGGCCTAGCATTATTAGGTGCAGGCAGGTTTTTAGGCCCCCCCATCTCCAAATCCAAAACGGGGGTGACCTTTACCTCTGCCACCTTGGCAGCAGCAGGGGTGCTGTTGGCTTTGGGGTTTTTCTGGGCATTACTTTTGCTATCTATCGGTTTCTGCACCTCATAGATCCGGGTAGCCTGTTCAATGACCCAGTCTAAAGATCTTTTCTCGTGAAAATCCCTCACGAGCTGGGTCATGATATATTTGGGCAAGGCATGGAAAAACGTATTTATAAATTCCCTGCTATCCGTGCGCACCCTTCTTGTGGTCTGTGCAAAAGCACGCTTTAACTCCTGCACAAATTCTTGTGGGGCCTGATCCTCCCCACATTGCAAATTGTAGGCTGCCTTGCGAGCCTCTTGAGGATTTCTGTGAACAGAAAAATGTTTCAAGATGGCCGCCTTATAGGTAGACCATCTTAAATGATTTTGGTCCTCCAGCCCCGCAAAGAAACTGGAGTATTCCGGGGAGAAGGTCCACTTTACATATTGAATACAGCTTTGGCTGTCCTTCAAATGGAAAGTCTCCATCATTTGTTCAAACAACTCTAAGTGCTCCCAAACAGAATACTTAGCGTTCTTATGGTAAGGCGTGATGACGCTCCTGATCGCCTTAATCTGCTTTAAGGGGTCCTTAAGCAAGGCCCTTTTTGCCTTATTGGCCTTTTTGGTTCGGGTAACCCTTGTCCATTCTTCCTCTGACTCAGAGGCACTGCTCCCAGAGGTTCCCGTCTGTTCTTCCAGGTTTTCCCGGATTCTGCGAGCCTGGGAATGGCTGGCAGAATGTGGGGACCTGGTCTCCTGTGTCCTGCGCAGTTCAGAGGAGTCTTCAGATTCCTCCTTGCTGCCAGGATTTGATGGGTACCCCCTCCACTGACCTAACTGGGCAGAGGTTTTCAGGATGCCCTTAATGTGCCTACTCTCCTGGGGTTCCCCATTGAACTGTACTGTACTTGGGTGCCCATACCCGGATGCCCACCCCTCCATTCCTGAGTGGTACTGGCCTATGAGCCCCATACTCTTAGCTGGATAGTAATCTGCCATCCCTGCGGCCCTGTGCTCATGTGCGCCAGGGGACATGGGGGTGGTAGAGTCCAGGGACTGGGGGAGATGAAGTCCCCTGGTGTTAGGGCTCCTGCGGTTATGGTCAGGAGTCTCTCTTTCCCAGCGGACCTCATCTCTATCCGCCCCTGCTCCCTGTTGCAATGCAAGAGCCTGCATTTGTGCTTTCAGTTCCTCTGTTAAGGCCTTACTCGACTCTATCAGTCTCTCCTGCATCGCTACCTGTTGTTGGAGCCTATCATTGTGTTGACAGAGGGCCTCATTTTCCCTCTGTGCTTCCTGGTTGGTCCTGGAGAACTGGGCCAGTCTTTGCTGCAGGAGGGTTACCTCCTGGGCAATGTCCCTATTGGCCTGCTCCTTTCTTGCCAAAGCCTCTTCCACCCTCCTGGTGTGCTCTAATAAGTTCTGATTTTCTTTTTGGAGATCACCCAGTCCCTGGTGGGCCAGGTGATTTTCTTCCATTTTTCTTTTTAAATGGCAGACTTCCTGGCCTAAGGTATCCCTTTCCTGACTAAGAGCCTGCATCTGTGCCGCCAGGTCGTCCCTTTGCCTTTGGAAGGCACCAGCATTCTGGCGCTCCTGATCAAACTCTGCCTGGGTATCCAGGTCTTTCAGAATTAGTTTGTTGCTCTCTGCCTTCACTCTATCTAGGTGGCCTTGCAGGGTGACTACCTGCTCAGCACATACCCTGTTGAAGTCCAGTTGTTGCTCCAGCTTTTTCTGGTTTTGCAGTAGGGAGTCCAAACCTTCTTGGTATTCCTTCTGCCAGGCCAGAAATCTGGTATCCTGTTCTACCTTTTCCTGTTGCAGCACATCCATATCCTTCTTTATTTTAATGATGTGCTGCCTACTATCATCTTCTGACTCCTGGCTCCTCTGCAGCCTCTGCTCAGAAGAGACCAGGTCAGATTGGACCTTCTCTAACGCCATCTGTTGCCTATTTGCCAGATTTTGGCTTTCAGCACATCTATCCTGCATGTCTCCCATATATAGGTACAGGTATGCCGCTATCCTAACAATCTTGTCGTGTTCATCTTTGGCCTTAGGAGCCATATATAGTTCACTCAGGGCCACATGTAATGGACCCTGATCTCTCCATAAGTCTGACCCTGTTTCAGTGACCTGTCGCGTGATGGCCTGCAACCAGGCATCCTGGCCCTGTTCGGTCCATTCACCTCTCACAAATAGCTTATGCAAGAGGTGCTCTCTGGCTATTTTCATATCTACCAAGGTCGTCATTCTAGAGATTGGTCTCTGTCCTGACTTACAGAAGTTAGTATTTTATTTTTGCAGAACAGAACTTTTCTTGGAGTGTCCCATTTGAGGAATGCTTCACAGCGTAATGCAGCGTGGTGATCCGACCGGATGTATGTATCCCGTCAGTTAGCACACTGTATTAAGCTGCACAAGTGGTAAATCTAACCCAACGTCTCGGCTCGAGCCCCCAATTTGTAAGAGGATTCAATTCAACACTACAGCTAAGTCAACGCCTAGTCTATAATACTGAATGAAACCCCTTATTGATATATCTTTATGTCCAGTTCATGCGTTCTGGATGACTACCCCTATATAACACCCCTCTCTTGGAATCCCCCTGACCCCACTGAGCCAAGAAGTAGTTCTGTTTTGCAAGTTTAAAAGGTTTATTTGATAATTTAAAATATATATATATCACACTTTATAATAAATTAATAATTGAATAGCACACTTAATCTGATATGATAAAGATCAACAACGGAGAATCTGGCACTAGCACACTTCTTATAATCACTAATGAGTTGACATGAAATGGATAAGGTAGCACACTGGTAAATAGGAACAAAAGTATAATGTGGTAGAGGATGCTTTATGTAAGCTCAGGTGGATGCAATATTCAATGAATGCAGTACAGAAAATACTCAATATGATTTCAACCAAACAATGTAATCACTTTTCTCTGGCAATCCCCTCCCCCCCTTGATACAATGCAAGGAAATGGAAGGAAGCACACAGTTCTCAGAAATGCGATCAACTGTAACTCAGTTCACCCCAGCAAGCTTAGACTACAGAAATTGAAAACACAGGCAAAATACTTTGATATGTGCTAGCAATGGATGAGAAATATGCTGGAAATGCTTTTAATTCCCTTTCAGAGGTTCAGGGTGAGTGGTATCTAGTTAATATTAGTCCAGGCTCACACTAGCAATGATGCAGGGATAGTTTTTATGAGGCAAACGATTTTCTGGCAAATGGAAGGCAAGCAGCAGCTGATTTTACATGTGGAGAAATTTGCAAATCGCGGCAAAATTCGCGGATGCGTCGAGCGCTATTACAGAGGAACCACAAGGATTATCTCTATCGTTTTGGGGTCCTAGGAAAGCCTAGGATCTCAGCTTCAAAATGAAAGTTACTGCAAGTCTCTAGCACAAACGGTTGCGGAGATATGAGCAATTTTGTGAAGGTCGTTTTTCAGATTTGAAATTTTAAAGTTCAAAAAGACAAGTGCAGCTTGCAACTAGGAAATGACAAGTGACAGCTTTACAAATGACAGGTGACAGTTAGGAGGCAGTTCTACTTAGATTAAATAGATTGAATTATATTATTTTAACTAGGAGATTGGTTCTGCACAGTTTTCTAGGTACTCACACTATATTCTTGAGTGAAATGGGCCTCGCCATGGATCTGGTCAGGTTTTAAACTCGCCTCTGGTCTCTGCACTTCACAGTGATCTGGGTCAGCTCTCTCTGGTTCTCTGGTCTGGGTCTCTAGTTCTGGATAGATTGAAGTCTCTAGTTTGGCTCTCTGGAGGTTTGATGGAGGTAAGTATGGATTTTTACGGCAGAGCGTCCCGCTGCAGATGGAATTGAAGGTCCCTATCTGTCCTGTCTGTCTGCTTTTATGTGTTTAGAATGTGGGTGTGTTCTAGCATCACTGACCCTACCTCTCTCTCAGCTTCTAATTGGTCAAACTTCCATTTATCATTTGATTGGGGAATGAACTGTGAGTCAGAGGGATGTCATTTTATGGCTTGCAGATAGGACACTCCTCTGTCAGATTGCACACATTCTATATTTGATAATAAAAGACATATTTCACAGTTACACAGTTGCTTGAAATTACATATACATGGTGTGGCTGAATTTAGCCATGTCTCTGTCCAAATCTGCTGTTTCTAAGAGCTTGCATTCAGAAATGGCACATAATTGACTTTTTAACTGATTTTTCAATTTCTGACATTGACCCAACTTTACATACATGTGCGCAGGGAGTATGGACATTAACTGATGAAGTTTCAGATTTTTAACATGCATACATTTAGAGTAATATCCACTTTTCCGCTAAAACCCCCCTGAACATGCCACCGGGTCGAAAAACCTCTTAAAATGTGGGCAGAAAAATCACAAGAATTATGGTGTCATTTATAAAATTTTCACATGTCCGTACTATGAGTTATTCATCTTTTTCTAAACAATATTCTGGCTACAAAGGGGTGTGGTTTCCCCTCAGCACAAGGTAGAAATACTGGTTTATCCAGTTCTGCCAAGCCAGCTTCTCTCACAGGCAGTGCTCCTCCCAGCTTCTGCCAAGAGGAAGCTACATTTTACGACCGCTGTAATAAAACCTTTGCCTGAGTCAGGAGAGGCTCATTGTTCAAGAGGAAGCCATTTATGATCCTCTCAATAAACCCTCTGCCTGGGTGAAGGGAGTTGCATTGTTCACTCTCCTGCAGAGCACAGGTAATTCAATTATCAGAAAGATGGCATATCCTTAGTGTGAGCAGCAAAAGGGCAGCTAGGCCTGGGAACACAGCTGTGACTCAAGTTTCACTCCTGATGGGGGTAGTTGCCAGGCAGAATTCAGTTCCTTAAGCCGGGTTTCAGATAAAATGTCACTTTTTGTTCCCCAGTTTCTGCCTTCAAATAAAACTAAACATTTTCACATATGCAGCTAGAAGGCTGATTCTAAGTGCAAAACTATGGCATTTCCACAGTTACAAAGGCATGTGACACCAAACATAGGTCACTCATTTAATCTAAACATTTTCGATTTTAGTGTCTTTAAATCCAGTGCAACTTAAACTGCTGACTCCATAGCTCAGCCAGTTTTGTTATAAGCATTGTTCTGGGCTCTTCATTTCCCAGATTTTGTAGGCACACAACACTCCATTCTACCAAATGTCTGCTGGTGTCCAGTGAGTTTTTAGATGTGTTGCAATGTTTAAAATAGACAGTTTGAGCCTGCCTTCAGAGAAACACAGGGTGGTTTTAAACTGCCGGCTTTTGGATAGTGGTGAGTACTGGTACTGCACCCCTTTTTGGGATTTAAGAAAATGAATTCCCAACAATTCTAGGTTGCATTTGGCAATCAGCATTGCCATTCCCAATGGTTTCAGACTACTGTGTGGGTAGTCCAATGGTGGTTTTAGGCAGTGTCCTTCTGTGCCCATAACATCGGCAAAAATGAGTGGCAGCCTATTCTTCATGCATTTCCCTGTGCATTTTCTGGGAAGCTCTGGCCATCATGAGGTTTTCCATGTCAGTACTGCACAGTTTTGAGGTAGGGCTCGGATGCATGGGTAAATACATCCCACAAGAGAGCACATCACCGCTGCCAGAAAAGCTTCCCACTGGCTCCCCATAAAGGAGAGGATCCTATTCAAGGCTCTAAGCATCACCCACAAATGTGTCCATCTTGCCGCCCCAATGTACCTTTCCCAGAGGATCCACCTGGTCTCCTCCACAAGACCCACTAGATCACCCTATGCCAGCATGCTCTCAGTACCTAGGGTAAAAAGGACCAGAGCAGGGGGCTCCAGTTTCCCGTACCTCGCTGCCGTACACTGGAACACCCTCCCTAGCTCCCTGCGCTCTGAACCCTCACTGACCGCCTTTCGGAAAACCCTGAAAACGACCCTGTTCATCTAACAATTACATGGCCTAGCCGTCATAATTGTATTTAATGATGTATTATGTGGTATCTCTGATCACAGGTCACTGCCTCACTGTAACCCAAGGCCCAACCTGCACACATTGTAACTAAGTCTTCCTTGCAAGTAACATTGCCACAATGCCCCTGGGCTGCCTGCGCGCTATATAAATTTAATAAAATAAAAATAAAAATGAGTGGGTAAATTGCGAACAGGCAGGTTCTTGGAAGACAACCAAACCAGATCGCCCACCTGGAAATCGGGCTCTGTGGTTCGGCCCTTATCAGCCTGCTCCTTCATGCGCTCTCGTGTCTCCGTAAGGGTACTCCGGGCCAGGTCATGCTGTTTCTGAATATTGAAGACCAATTGATCCTCAGACGGAACAGTGCTGGGCACCACAGGTGAGAAGGGAACCAGCTTGGGATGTTGTCCGGCTGAACAAAAAAAAGGACTGATGCCGGTGGCAGCATGGGCCGCATTATTATAGGAAACTTCCGCCAGATCCAGGTACCTTAGCCAGTTTGACTGAGTGGCATTGGCATAGCAACGTAAGTATTGCTCCAGGGTTTGATTCGTCCTTTCGGTCTGACCATTGGTGTGCGGGTGATAGCCTGAGCTCAAGGCTCTGTGGATACCTAGATGATTACACAACTGATGCCAGAAAGAAGAAAGAAATTGTGAACCACGATCAGAGATGATCTTCTCTGGGAGTCCATGTAACCGATAAATGTCGTGTAGAAATCCCAAAGCCATCTGGGAGGAAGTTGGGATCTTCATGAAAGGAATGAAGTGTGCGTATTTAGTGAAACAATCCACGACCACCATGACACAAGTGTGACCCTCAGAGGGCGGAAGCTCAACAATGAAGTCAGTGGCGATAGTATGCCAAGGGTAGGGTGGTGTTTCAGTAGGCTTAAGTAGCCCCAAAGGCTTTCTTCTGGGCGTCTTCGTCTGAGCACAGATTGGACAACTTTCCACATACGATTTTACTTCTTTGGCCCATCCAGGCCACCAGAATTGTCTGGAGATCAACTCCTGGGTAGCCTTGATACCACGATGACCAGCTACTTGAGAATCATGAAAACCATGTAGAATGTCCAAGCGAAGGGCAGTCGATGGTATGTATAACCGGTTTCGAAAGAACAAAAAAACGTCACGTTCGCAGATCTGGGGTTTCTTCAGCAGATTGACACGTTCCGGAACCCTCAAGGTTTCTTGAATGATCTTCTGGAGATGCGGAGCTAAGGTCAGTAGAAAGTGTTTGGGAGATATCATAGGCGTGTTCAAACCGACTCCCACTTCTTCCTTTTCCAGGGATCGAGATAAGGCATCAGCCTTCTGGTTCTGGGAGCTAGGAATGTATGTGATATTAAAATCATAGTGAGAGAAGAAGAAGGCCCATCGGGCTTGCCGAGCAGTGCGACACTGCAATGATCGTAGGAACTGTAAGTTGCGATGGTCAGTACGAACTTCTACAGGGAAACGACCACCAAGTAAGTGATGCCTCCACTCTTCGAACACCGTCTTGATGGCCAAAAGTTCTTTTTCAATGACTGCGTAGTTCAGCTCACTGGAGGTGAGTTTCCGTGAGTAATAGGCCACAGGGTGTTCGTCGCCGGACGTAGGATGCTTTTGCAGGAGGACCGCTCCAACAGCAAAGTTGGAGGCATCTGCTTTGATGACATATGGCATCTCATCGTTAGGATGACGCAAAACAGGAGCTGTACTAAACGCTGTCTTTAAGCACTCAAAAGCTGTTGATGCTTCTTGATCCCAAAAGAAAGGTATCTTAACACTGGTCAGACCTGTCAATGGGGCCGTGACCTGTGAAAACTGTGGGATAAAACGCCGAAAAAAGTTGGCGAACCCCAAAAACCGCTGAAGGGACTTCAAATCATGTGGTTGTTTCCAGTTCTGAATAGCCTTCACTTTGCCCGGATCCATGTGTATACCTGCATTGCTGATTACGTATCCCAGGAACTCCATGCTATTCCGATGAAACAAACACTTTTCGGCTTTGGCGTACAGGTGATTACGTGACAATCGCAGAAGTACTTCACGGACATGCAAGACATGTCCTTCAGATTGTCCGAGAAGATCAGGATGTCGTCCAGGTAAACCCAGACCGAGATGCCAACCAAGTCGCCAAAGACGTTGTCCATAAATCGTTGGAAGACGGCTGGGGCATTACACAACCCGAAGGGCATTACCCTGTATTCGTAGTGCCCAAAGGGTGTCTTAAATGCCGTCTTCCACTCGTAGCCCTCTTTGATTCTAACCAGGTGGTAGGCTCCCCGGAGATCCAACTTAGTGAAGATATTGGCAGAACGTAAGGACTCCATGATGTTCCGAATCAAAGGTAATGGGTACCTGTCCTTGAGTGTTATGTCATTCAATTGTCGGTAATCGATACAGGGCCGCAGGGTCCCCTCCTTTTTTTTGACAAAGAACAGCGGGAAACCGGCGGAGGATTTGGAAGGTACGATGTAACCCTTCTTAGAACAATCATCCAGATAATCTCGGAGTACCTGTTTTTCAGACTGAGTTAGAGAGTATAACTTCCCATGAGGAATCACAGCACCAGGAATCAGGTCTATGGGACAGTCAAATGTCCTGTGAGGAGGAAGAGGCATTTCTCCGGGCTCAGAAAACACTGTACAAAGGTCGGCATAAACATTCGGTATCTGGGACAGGGAACATAAAGCAGATGAGTCCCCTCCCGGGACTAGAGGGATCGAGGTAGTAGACTTCAAGGATGTGTTGTGGCAGGAACATTCACGGAGGCAAAAGGCAGAAGCAAACTTCAAAGTGCGGGACTCCCAATTGATTGTAGGATTGTGTCGCAAAAGCCAAGGCAGTCCCAAAACCACTGGATACGAAGGTGACTTGATGACGTCGAGGGCAATCCTTTCTTCATGTCCCTTGATCTGTAATAGCATGCCGACTGTATGCAACCGGATGGGACCGGAAGCCAAAGGTGTACCATCGATGACCTCTACCGGTATAGCAGTCTTTCTGGTAAGTAAAGGCATACCAATGTTGATGGCGAATGCCTCATCTATATAGTTTCCAGAGGCCCCGCAATCTAATAGACCATGGACATCAACCGTTTTATCAAGCCACTTCAAAGTGATCTCTAGAATCATCAAGACGGCAGGCTGCATTGGGGGCAGTTGTAACCCAGGGCTGGAAAGGTCTGAAAGCAAGAAAGGACCTGTCGTAGCCTTTCCCTTAAACGACAGGTCTTCTAGTTTCCCCCTTTCTTGATAGGACGCAGAGGGCAGGTTCCCAGAAAATGACCAGCACCTCCGCAGTGCAAACACAGTCGCTGGCTTCTCCTGCGCTTCTTCTCCTCTTCCGATAAAGGGCCCCTTACAGCTCCCAGTTGCATTGGTTCCTGGGTAGAATCTGAAGGTGCTGACATCCCAGTAGGTAGAGTCAGTGTTCTGGGGTTTGCCTTCTCAAACCGTCGTCTCTCTCCTTTTCTCTCGGCCAACCTCTGGTCTATCCTCAAAACTTGATCAATAAGTTTCTGTAGATCGCCAGGTTCAGGAATGTGTAACAATTCATCCTTGTATTCCTCTCTTAATCCCCGGCGAAACAAGGTCTTTTGCGTTACCTCTGGCCATAAGGAGTCAGTTGCTAATTGACGGAAACGGCTGATGTAAGAGATGATGTCAGTATTGGCTTGTTGTAGGTCCATCAATTGGTTCTGTGCTGCTGAAGCCAGATTGGGAGATTGAAGCACATCCAAGAATGCCTTCTCGAAGGCTACAAAATCATTCAGGATTGGGTTATTGGTAATGACCAAAGGAGTTGCCCAGGCAAGCGCGTTTCCAGACAAGTTGCCCAATATGTATCCGATCTTGGCCTTGTCATTGGTAAAGTGAGTTGAACGGAAGAGAAAGCGTATGCGGCAATGATTACAGAATTCACCCACACGGCGGGGATCTCCATCGAACTTGATGGGAGCAGTGTGAGCCATGGGACCTTCAGGCTGTGGAATGGCACCAACGTTCTGTGTCACCATTTGGCGTAAGGTTACATTCTCCTGACGGAGTGCCGCCATCTCAGCACGAAGCGCTTGAAGCTCATTACGAAGACCCGGATCCTCTTCCATCGCAGAGTCCGAGGTGTCAGAAGACAGGCGTCTCAATCTGTCACGAGAACGCTGCGTACCTGTTCGTCCGGTTGGGTTCCTTTGTGATGAGGCCAGGCTGTCAGATGATCCGAGGAGACGTGACTGATGGCACGGGGAACCAGCCCAACACCAGCCCGAATGGAACCGGATTGGAGGTGAACCGGCTCCCAACGCCACGGGTTGGCTCACCCCTGATTTGCGTGGTGTCAGGACAGTGCAAGCACTGGCAGGGGGAGCCTCTGAGTAGAAGGTTCAAGGTCCACAGGAGGCAGGGTGATCCCGACGGAAGCTGATGAAGATCAGGAGACCAGAAGCAGAACAGTACCTCCAGGAGCAAAGACTAGGCAGCAAGAGGAGCAGGCTGGTAAACGAGATGAGCACGGGAACCAGAAGGAACAGTGGGAACTCAGAGCCAGATGGAATTAGGGAGGACTGAGCCGGACAGGCAGGAAAGTAATGACAGGGACCATAACCAAGGAGGGCCAGCGGGAACTCAGAATCAGGAAGGAAGCAGGATGGGGGGAGCGAGGCAGAACAGGTAAGGCCACAGGGGAGCCCCAGGCAGAACAAGGGCAGGAGGAAGACAACAGGAAAACGGAAAGGCAACACAAGGGCAGCGAAGACACGATCCGAACGAACCGCGTTGAGACGCGGTTTGGAAAGGATCAGGGCTCCTTAAATAGGCCCACCAGCACCTGGGAGGCTTGCAACGCAAGCCGTGCTGCCTCCCAGGCATTGGATAACCCACAACGAGGCTTGAGCCACAGATCTCCCCGCATCGAGCATCCTGCGCACCCCGCATGCGCGGAGAGCGGAGAGCGGACGCCCGCGCATGCGCAAAGCAGTGCGCACAGGAGACCCGGAAGCGCCCGAGACCCAGGACAGCCCCGGACCCCGAAGCCGAAAGCGGGGACACAACCTCCAGGACGGGGAGCGCCGTAGCGGGTAAGGAGACCCCAGGACAGGTGGCGTGACAGAGTGGAGTCGAAGATGACCACAAGATTATTTGCCTCACAGGGTGAGGGCAGAGGGCCCAAGGAGGGTGGTCAGAGTGAGAGGAAAAGCCTGAGGAGGGGTCCCAATGAGAAGGATCTCAGTCTTACTGGTATTAAGGTAGAGATTTCTAGAGGCAAATCATTCCTGATTAGTGGATACACAGTCAGGGTTCAGCAAGGAGGAGGAGAAGGAGGTGGCCGAGGGTAGTCTGAAAGAGAGCTGCGTGTCATCCGCATAACACTAAAAGTTAGAGGAAAAGGTTGAGATCAGTCGGGCCAAATGGGTCAGGTAGACATTGAAGAGCCAGGGGGAGAGAATAGAGCCCTGGGGAATACCACATGTGGAGAGAGAGGTGGTGGAGAGAAAGGCCACAAGCTGAACATGGGACAGTCGGACCTTTTTGGAGGAGACTTGAGGTGTTACAGGAGAGAGGGAGGAGAGAAGGAGAGGGGGAGCAATGAGAGAAGAGGAGGAGACGCTGGATAGGATGCCTTCGGTTTTAGAGGTAAAATTAGAAGCCAGAGCCATGCAGAGGGCCTGTTAGGTGCAGAAGAGGTAGATACTCCAGTAGGATTGGACAGCTCCTTGCAGATTTTGAAAGGTTTGGCCGTGTTGTTAGTGCCGCAGAGATGCAGGCTTGAATATAGACCCTCTTCTTAGAGAAGAAGGAGAGTCTGTACTGCCTTTAGAGCAGGAGGCAGGTCAGTTTGTCAGAGGGTTCATTCAAAGCTCCCCGCTTCCGTTCACCTACTCTGCACTTGCATTTCAGAACGGCCAGATCAGAGTCATACCAGGAATTGCACTTGCTGGCCCGCTTCAGCCGGATCCTCGTAACAGGGGGCAAGGATATCCAGAGTGTTAGAGATGGGAAGGGGAAGGGGAAGGTTGGAAAGGGCTGTGTCAGGATGGCAGTCAGCCACAGGAGTAGGTGTGGGAGAGAAAGTGGAGGCAAAGGCGACACTGACACTCTCTTCATAGGTCGAATGACCGCAAAGGAAGGTGGCACTGATGCGTGTGACTTTGCCAAGGGGACAAAAAGTGTTCAGTCCTAGAGAGAGGAGTAGTGAGAAGATTAGAGAGGAGAATGTCTGAAGAGATGAGAACATCCAAGGTGTGGCTGGCAGAGTGAGTCAGATGAGATGGTAGAATGGAGAGGGAAAGAGAGTTGCATAGGTTGCGAAAAAGCCCAGAGGAGTCTGGGGAGTCCAGGTGGATGTTGAGATCCCCAAGGAGGAGAAGCTGGGAGGTAGAGGAAAGGAGAGAGGAATTGAGGTCAGCTCATTCAGGGAGGAAGCGGGTGACCTGGACAGGTTGCCTTTAGATGGTGGCCAAGGTCAGAGAGAGGTCAGGAGAGATATAGTCCCTGTAGACCATGCCTTCAATGGAGGAATAGGTCTGAGTGGGGAAGATGGATCCACTCAGGAAAGAGCAAGGCCACCCTGCCTCTGGGCCCATTGGGCCTGGGCTCAGAGAGGATATTGCAGCCCTTGGGGAGGAGTGTGTCAAAACCTGTGACAGAGCTGGCTTTATACCATGCTCAGTAACAGCGAGAACATCCAGGTCCAGAAGTTCAAGGAGGTGACAGATGTCAGAGGAGTGTTTGAAAGCAGAGTGAGAGTTGAGAGTAGACACATGCTGCAGGTTGACACTTTTGAAAGAATTCCAGCCAGGTGAGGGGTGTACAGGGGGGAGCAGTACCCATCAGAAGTGGCAGAGGAGCCAGGGAGGTGGAAGGAGGAGGTGGCAGAGAAGTGGTAGAAGGAATAGCAGGAGAAGGAAGGAAGTTGATGAGACAAGGAAGGCGCCTATCAAATAGTAGGGGATTGGGCTGAGGTGTAACAGTTTATTGAGAAGCCACCCTCAACACTGGGAGTTCCTTCCCTACCCGTTCAAAGTGTTACTCAACAAACTGTTTAATGGATTCTTTTATTCAGGCCTACTTCAGACACATATCATGCCCCTTGGATCCTTCCCCCCTGAGCTAACAATGAGCCAAAAACCAGGCTGGTGTACAGTAAATTAAAAAGTAATAGAAATCCAAATGAACATAAATAAATCACAAACGTGTGTTGAAAAGAACACAAATCACAATTCTTTACTACAAATTTCACTTCAAGAAATAATTAGCCCTAGTTAGTGAACACATGTATAGATGCAGTGCTGCACAATTTCAATTTTCCTGTGCACTTAAAAGGCTAGCAGTAGGATTTCAAGATTGGAACAAATACATATGACAATAATGATTTCACCCAGAAGAATAAACACAGGGTGATTTAGCGGTTTGTTTTTCAGACCCGCTCACCTCCTACTTTAGTCTGCGTTGGGGAAGTAAGACAGAAAGTTGGAATGATTTGGGGAATTTTGGATTTCAGAGCCCCTCAACTGAAAGGCCTGTGTTAGGCGAAAGTTGGACAAAAAGATTGGACTGATTTAAGAACAAAGACACCCCTTTTCCTTAAACAAGTCGGGCTCAACAGGACGGTTAAATTATAGGCTATAGTTTTTCAGCGCACACTGGGAAGTGAACTTTGTTCATTTTGAATTTGAACAAAAATCACCCCATAGTGTTCCACCAAATGAGGAAGTAGGCTAAGGATCTACACAGTTTTGCCCCCGCGCCAACTATAAAGAGAAAGTATTTTAGGCAAGCAGACTCCCGAGCCTTTATGTTTCCCAGGGCCACTTACATAGAAAGCCTCTGTTTAAAGTTCAGGACAGCCAGTTGCAAAACATGAGCCTCTGGAAAGATAGGGCAGTGGTCTGGTCACTCCACTCTCAAGGATGGCCTCCCGCTCTCCACCATAGGGCCCAGTCAGCTTTTAGGCCTTTCTAGCAATGGAGAGCTCCACCCTGATGCTCTCTAAGCAATCTCCTCTGGTGTTTTTTTGCAGCTGTCACATTGTAAATTGCAGCAGCACTGATTATATGGTAAATTTCTGCAGCTCTGTACTTTCCTCCTAGGGCAGTGCCCCTTATATAGCAGTGATGACACCATCAATTTTATAATCTTGGGGAGTACCCTGCAAGAGGTCACACAAATAGGATTGGAGAATTAGCTTTCTCTCTCATCCCAAACCCATCCTCCCAGTCAGGATTGGGTTAAGGGACTGGAGCAGCCATATGGCAGCTTAATTTAAAAGCTCCATTTGTTCACATGTCAAATTTTGGCAAAAATCTAGTTATGTGGCAACACTTCATAATTTTACTAATAACTGCCATAATATTCATATTTTACTTTTCAGCTATTCACAGGGAATTAAATAAGATGACAGCAAGGTCTGCACCATGTGGCACAGCCGTTTTGCAATGTTCTGCCATTTGCACACAAAGCATAACTGTCATTAACATGTAATTTCCTACCCATACTCCTAATTTTACCCTTCACCAGTTCACCGACTCTTACATTCTGGACATTTTCAGATTATCCAGGAACCTAGTTCAACTGGCCATTACAGTTCCCTAACTCGTAGGTGCATGAATTTTATATCCCCAAAATCACCTGGAAATTATCTAACACATGTTACATAAAAGAAGACCATCTGCCTTATGGTTGCTGGGAAAAAGGTTTAAGTTATAATAGTCATTTTAAATTCATTGTAAATCTGTATGTCCAGCAAATGGGAGATCTGCTTCATCCAGCCACCTGTCTCCCTGTGCCAGCCTGTGTTTTTTATGAGTCTCTTTGAAGTTGGTTGTTTGGTTTGTGAAGTTGTAGCCCCATTTTTCACATATTTTCGTCATGCTCCAGCCAAGGGGAACTGTCCTGCTATTGCTGCCTTCAGAGCCAGCAAGTCTGGGGAACACTGACCTTTCCCCACATTCATCACTACCCACTTTATTGCAGGTCTAATTAGATGGGAGATGTAACATCCAGACTTGCAGTGGGGGAGTTCTGTGTGAAGTTTGCCCATCAGTCAGCCAAAAGTGGAAATGGAAACAAAGTGAGCTTTTCTTTTCAAATATTAACAGGGATACATATTACACATTTAAACTGCAAATACACACGTAAAGCCATTTTTGGGGTCAGTGTTTAAAACTCCTGCTTTTCAGGTGAAAGCGACCTTCAGTTTTTACTTGCAGCCACAATCAAAGCCGTTTTTGTGTCAGTGTTGAAAAATCCTGTTTTTCATGTGAAAGGGACTTGAGTTTGGGGCCTTTGAATGCACCCAACATGCCCCCTCCCATTTTTCCATGACTCTTTGGTGTGGAAGAGTAGGGCAGATTGGGGTTTCATTAGGAGCAGTTTCATTCATTAGGGAGTGGGCACTCCAGCCTCCCCTTCCCTCTTTGGGTTGGAGGATGTGGCACAGCACCCCCTTTCTTCCTTCTTTTTATTGGTCCCTGGGGTTCGCACCGGACTCCCCTCTCCCCTCCAGGCAAGACACGAAGGAGGTTAGTTCTCTAATAATAGTACTTTTTACACACATATTTCCCCAGAAGAATTACATAGAATGGACAACAACAGCATAAAAGTATAAAAAGAAATGTTCACCATTTAACAAAACACATCTTATTCAAGAAATTATTGATAAATTGATGAGTGGGTGCCAGGACAGCCCGAAGATGGATACATACAAATATCCCGCTCTTTTCTATGCAGATGATGCAGTCCTCCTGGCTACAACACCCGAGGGCCTGAAGTGTGCCTTGACCATCTTTGAAAACAAATGCTCTGAACTACGCCTCTCACTAAATACGGCAAAATGTAAGGTGATGTTTTTATTGCTAGAAATGCATCAGAGGGACAGGGCCTCTGAATCCTTGTCCTTTATTACTTTATCGGTAAACACGCATTTCGCCGACCTATTTTTGGTCGTGGGACTTTTCATCACCAACCCTTTCATTGGCAACATTTTTATTTTAAAAAAAACTTTTAGGGGGGTGTTTGTGCGGGTTGGGGTATGATTATTTAAGTAAAGGGGGGATTTTGGGGTACGCAGCCCCCCCATAAATAAAAATAAATAAAAAAATAAAAATGTTGGCAATGAAAGGGTCGGCGATGAAAAGTACCACGACCAAAAATAGGTCGGTGAAATCACATAGATCCACTTTATCATGTATGTTCTGTCTTGTTTTCAGCGCAGGAGTTCACGTGGGACTCCGGGTGGTGCGGCTCTTCCTGTATTTGGTTTGGTGAACAGACCATTGGTATACCATTTTGACACCCATGGGTAGGAGTATGACCCTGTACTCCTAGTGTATGTTTTGGACACCTGTGTGTGGCCCACAGAGCAGGGTACGGGCTGGTGGCAGCTCCGTGCTGATTTGACAGGTGCCCAACGCATCCTCCATTTTGTGATGCCCAGGCCCTGTCATTGGAATCACTAGATTCCTGATGTAGACAAGATGGCCCCGTGGCCTCTTGCCTTCCATCGCCTGTTACCTTGATTTTCCCGAAGTCCCGGGAAGCCCTGACTCGGTCCCTTCCCCGTGACTGGCTGTTGGGTGGAAGTTCCATGTATGGTAGTGTGGGGAAGTGCTGGCTGGAGCCTTCCCAATGACTGTACGTGGTGGGTACGCCCATGGGATGGGACCTGGGTGAATGAAGTTTGTGATGAATATGCATTCTGTGTTATGGGTGTCTAGTATCTGGTGTTTGACACAATGACTGAGACAGCTCTCCCCGAAACTGGTATGAATACAGTGTGTAGTGCTGAATGGCAGAGTGCTTGTCCGAATCCACATACTGTGTTGTAAGTGTCTGGATGGAGGAGAATGACCTGAATGCACCGTGCGCCTGATTGGCTGCCTGACTGCCTGAATGCCCTTCTGAGTGATTGGTTGCCTGAGTGTGACCCAGCAGAATGAAAGGGAGATCAACAGTGTATCTGGGGGCCTCTCACTGCTAGAAATCATTCAGAAGCTGAAGTTGATACTTGATGCTTACTCTCGAAGCCAAGCCGGAAGAAGAAGGTGAACCGCTGTTCCCTTCCTTGTAATCTGAAAGCTGCTGTGCCTACCAAAAACTGATCCAAGAGAGGACCTTGTAAGGAGACCTCTCCCCAACCATCATGCACCAGCTGATCTTTGCCAAAGCTCCCTGGTAGACATACCTATGAAAGGTTGCCGACCGGAGAAGGGGACCGCTGATGAGAACGAAGAGAAGCACCGGACAGCTGTCCACCGTCAATGACTGCCGTCGCTGACCAGAGCCGCCGTGCTCCCTTTGACCAAGAACATTTGATCCGAGGACTCCCTTGTTCATTCTCGTCGACCGCTTTCAACCTGCCGGAGAAAGTCCAGTTAGTCGATGACCGAGGAGAATCTACTGGTGGGTTTCCCACTACCTGAAGATCTCAGAGACACCAACGAAGCTACTGAAGCCAGCTGTGGTCATGTCCCGTTCGCCGACGCCAGACGCCGATGACTCGACGCACTTGCTGGACCAAAGTTATTCACTAACTCTTTGCAGCAACAAACCATCGTCGTTGAGGTGCCCCACACACCTCCCCTGTTGCAGGACGTTTTCGATCACTCGTCAATGAGCACCACAATGACCGAAGCTGCTTCCTCAATGACAACGTTCACCTTTTCTTCATCTCGGAAGTTTGACGACCCGTGGCTCCTGCCTGAAAGGGAGCACACTCAAGAAGGGCCAGTCGATTCCCAGACAAAGAACTCTACATCACAAGGTACATTGGGTTGCAGAACTATAGAAGAAGATAAGACTCTAATAGACAAAATATGGAGTGGGCTTGTAATGCATCTTCATTTACAGGTTGCCCAGGTGGGGGGATCCTCATACAGAACTGTGTCTGGTTGGTAGGGACTCAGTATTCTGCCAATTGTCTAACCCACTTGTCTTCCTCCTAAGTCTATGGTTGATATCGTTTAGCTGTGTTGATTTGTATGCTATTTAAACTGAGTACAGTTCATGCATTTTAATGGAATCAGAGTAATCATGTTACCACCTAGACCTGTATATATTCACCATTTTAGAAATGTTGGAGCACAAAGTGTATAATTGTGATTCTGTACAAAACCTTGAACCTTATTTATATAAAGACTGTTTTTAACTAATACAGTGTGTAGACTTTCCTTTGTAGGTGCTTGGGGACTAAACTGTACTTAAGAACCAGCCCACATCTCCTCCTGAGAAGCTAGGCCTTGATTGCTTGACTACGTTACCAATAAATAGAGAATCTTGTCTGGGGTCCTCTGTGCCTCTCCTCTGCCATATAGAGAGCAGGAGTACAGACACCCCCCTCCGGTCCTTTACACTGGTTTTTAGGCCACATCATGCAAAAAGGAGAGCAGTAAAACTACGAGCCTGTGGTGACAGTATAGAACAAGTTTCACATTATGATTACCTGGAGGTGCAGTTTGAGGAATCTGGTAGCTGGCAACCACAAGTTAAAAAATCATTATTATCCCTCAATAAATACTGTGGCGGAATTTCATTCTTCTTTATTAAACATGTAAGGGGGCAATCTCACCTGCCAAAGTCCCAGCAGCCATGTATGGCTCGGAACTATGGGGACATACTAACGCCCATGTTTGATGTGTATGTGAAAACACATTTCTAAAGAAATTATTAATCCTACCAGTGTCAGCACCGTCAGCCCTGGACCACCTTGAACTAGATAATAATAGGGTCACAGATTGGATTTTAAATAGAATAGTTATGCTCTGAGCCAGGATTGGGCATGGGGAAGGTTTGGAAGTACATAGGAAGGCATTGTCACATCTATTGAGCCACGAAGGGGGGAAAAGCCTAAAGTGGTTAGCACACGTGAAGCACAGTCTCCTAGATTTAGGCATGCCTGAGCTATGGAGTATGGAATTTGACTGATCTAAGAAACAAGGTTAAAAATCAAATATACAACAAACTTAGAGTTGATACCACAAAACTGAAGTTTGGTGGGGAATACCTTGATACCTCAGTAGAACTGCGGTTCAAGACTTACCTTGACTCCACCTTTGTGCCCTTTGAGAAATCTCTTTATATCTGCTTTTGGCTTGGATCACTTCCAGTGGCTTGTCTAACTTGGAGGTGGCAGGGATCCCAATCAGAGCTGTGCCCAATGTGTGGCTCTGGATCGGAAAATATGCTGCATTTCCTATTACTATGTAAAAAAAAAAAAAAGAGTGTTTGAGAAGCATGTACTTGCTACATATTCTGTACAACACAGGAATTTGCCAAGCAGTGGCAGCTCTACGATTCCTAAGAGAATGCCTCCTTCCCTGCATGGTTTCTTGCACTGCGTGTTTCATCCATAGGGCATGGCTGTTGAGAGGCAGGATTATTAAGTATGGCTGAGTCAACATAGATATGGGTATGTGAGATTCTGTGGCTGCGAGCTTTCTTCTCCTGGATAGTTCCTGCACCCATATCTTGGCAGGATCATAGCCAAACATTGACAAACAACAACAGGAATTTTTATTGCGAAGTCCAGTATCTATACTACCTTGTATTGTAATTTCATGTCCTATTTGCCCAGTATGTTATAAATAGTGTCACTGTATGGATCTTTTTTATCAACTGTGAATATTTTTACATTTGTATTCTTTTTGTATGAACTGTATTTTATAACTTAAAGGTTAAAATGACGAATAAATGTATGTTTGATGATGATGATGAAAACGAAAGTTCACCATTTCACAAAACACATTTTGTTTATTGTCTTTCTTTTCATCATGAGCTCCAAGTAAATTACTCCCTGTCGTATATATATTCGTCTTAGTTTCCAGCAGATTTTTCATTGTTCCTTTTCATTCTTCAGATGGTTCCTCTGCTCAACTTTCATTTGGCTTCTCAATCAGTCATAAAGCATGTCTGTTGACAGCTTTTCAACTGATTGATGTGGACTCATGTTTCTTCTGTCTGTTCTCCTTTTGGGATATGCATACTATAGGCAACAGGTGATATTTTATCTACAATTTCAAAGGCACCACACCAAGATGGGAGAAACTTCCACTCCTTGGCCTGATTCTTTTGAAAATTGTACAGGTAAACCTTGTCCCATACTTCATATTACTTCTTGGTGGTGTTTAGGTCATAATAGGTCTCCATTCCTTCAGCTGATGTTTCTAAATTGCACTGAGCATAAGCAAAAGCATGCTGTAGGTGTTCCTTTAATTTTCAATGTACTCATGAGTAGTGGATGCATTTATCAGTGTCTGTTCCTCAGTCCTATAGAGTAGATGCTGCAGTAACGCCATTTCTCGTCGGGTCATGAGCTCAAATGAAGACATCTTTGTTTCAGAAGGTGGTGTAGACCAAATAGCCAGCAGGGCAAGCTGTAATCGGATGTCCCAACTGAATCCACGGTCTGCCATGAACTTCTTTAATATACTCACAATTAGTTTGTTTTTTCTCTCTGCCCCCCTGCTTGAGGCCAGGTGTTAGGCAATGTGGAGTTTTCCTTTTATCCCTAAAATCTCCCACATCTTTGCCATCACCTCACTGGTAAAATGGCTTCCTCAGTCCGACTCAATCCTTTGCGGGAGGGCAAAACAAGAGAAGATGTGGTTGATCATTAGTGTAGCAGCTGTCCCTGCTTCAGAGCTGGAAGACATTCTACCCACTTTGCGAGCAAGTATATGACAGTCAGCATGTACTTGTTTCCTCTAGAGGAGCAAATCACTGGCCTGACGAAATCAACTTGCAAATCTGATCAAGGCACTGTCATTCCTCTTTTTGGTAGGGGAGCTTCAGTGTGTGAGTATACTGGGTTGAAATAAGCACACACAAGACACCCCTTTAGTTAGGTGTCAAGGTCCTGACCCATGCTTGGTCAGTAGGCAACCTCGCGCAAGATTTCTAATGTTGTGTAAAAACCCCTATGACCGACAGTGGCTGCGTCATGGGTGTGATTCAACATCCAGCTTCAGGATGAGGTAGGTACCACCCACTGGTCACAGCCAGATAGGGCTCTCCTTACCAACAAACCCTCTTGGATACGGAACATCTTGAAAAACTTCATCAACACCTGGACATCTTCTTTAGCAGTATAATCCGACCATGTTAAAGGAAATTGTACAGGATTTTCATTCTGTCCATAACATTTCCCAATGATCGGGTCCTCTTTTTGTGCAGTGATCAAATCTACAATTGGGGTACCTTTACTCCACTGGGCAGTCAAGAGTTCGCTGTTCGCACAGCCTTGTGACCTGGTGGCAGCTGCAAGTTGGATTTCCCGCAGCAGGGATTCCGTTTCTATGAAATCCCCCTGCAGAGCTCCAGTTTTAGCTAACTGATCAGCCAGGTAATTTCCAGTCTTATCTGGCCCCTCTATTTTGGAATGACCTTGTATCTTCTTCCAATAGATGGTCATCTCATTGGAGGTCACCAGATTGTCAATTGACTGGATCAGTTTGGCATGCTTTAGGGGTTTGTTATTGGCACAAAGCATGCCTGGATTCTTCCAGTTAATCAGGTGCTACACAAACCCATTCCTGATATTATTATAGTCAGTGATTATGACAAGTTCATTGAGTTGGTGGTGAACTGCAGTGAGGATGGCTTGATGAATGGACATCAACTTTGCAACCTGACTACTTTGGGGTCCTATTTTATAACCAGAAGGGAGTTCTGGGGTATCCTTTTCTCTGCTGATGAGGTTTCCAGACAAGTCCGATCTATGAAAGTCTCATCCAAACAGGTTCACCCCTGTTCCTCCAAAACTATCAAGGACCACATCGACGCCCTGGCTCCTGCCCTGGCTGACTCTTGCAACCACTCCTTCGCCTCTGGAGTCTTCCCATCCCCCCTTAAGCACTCACTTGTGCACCCTCTTCTTAAGAAACCCTCTTCTGACCCCTCCTGCCCGGCTAACTAACGCCCAATCTCCATCACTCCCTTCCTGGGCAAGCTCCTGGAGAAACTGGCCATCTCCCAGCTTAACCTCCATGCTGAATCTGTTGGCAGTCTTCATGACCATCAATCTGGCTTCAGAGCTGCCAGAAGCATGGAAACTGCTCTCCTGAACATCCGTGAGGACCAACTCTTGAACCTTGACTCCAACACTCCGTGTGTTCTCATTCTGCTCGATCTCTCTTCTGCCTTTGACACTGTCAACCATGCCATCCTGCTCAACCGTCTCCGTGATAACCTGGGTATCACTGGTCAGGCTCTGGCGTGGCTGACCTCTTTCCTCTCCAATCGACCCTCCCAGGTCCAACTGGGGTCCTTCCTCTCTGACATCTTTTTCTCCACCTGTGGTGTCCCCCAGGGATCAAATCTCTCCCCCTGGCTTTTCAACCAGTACCTGGCACTCCTTGCCCACCGCATCGCCGCTCTCTGCCCCAACTTTCAGTGCTATGCGGACGATACCCAGCTCATTTTCAGGCTACCCGCGGCCTCCTCCTCTCCTTCCCTCATCTCTGACTGTCTGTCGGCTATCCAGGAATGGTGTGCCGCCAATGACCTCTGCCTTAATGCCAGTAAGACTGAGATTCTACTCATTGGCACACCCACTCCCTCCTTCCCTGCAGCTCTCTGGCCGGCCTCTCTTGGCCCTCTTCCTGCACCTACCTGCACAGCAAAAAACCTTGTGGTTATCTTCGACTCCACACTCTCCTTCTCTCCTCATATATCTGACGTCTCTAAGAAGTCACACTACCAGCTGCACCTCCTCCGAGGTATTCTTCCCTTCCTCTCCTTCCCCCAGAAGCTCACTGTCTCACGAGCCCTGGTTCTCTCAAAGCTGGACTACTGTAACAGCCTCTATCTTAATCTGCCTGCCTCCACTCTCCACCCTCTGCAACTCATCCAGAACAGAACTGCGAGACTTGTCCTTGGCCTTAAGCCCAGGGACCGTATCTCTCCAGGACTGAAGTCTCTACACTGGCTCCCAGTGGCTGCGAGGATAAAGTTCAAAACCCTCTGCATTGTCCACAAGGCCTACTGGGGCCTGGGGCCTAAATACCTTCAACTCTCTCTTCCTAAATATCTTCCTTCCCGAGCCCTTCGCTCATCCATCTCCAACTCCCTCTGGGTCAGCCGCTTCTCAAAGCAACGAGCTGGGGGTAGATCTCTCTCCGCGGCAGGGGTCTCCCTCTGGAACAGCCTTCCTGCCTCCCTGAAACTTGAGGAGAACCATCTACGGTTCCAGAAGCACCTCAAAACCTTCCTCTTTGCTTCTGCTTTCTCTCTCCCTCTCCCCTGCTAATTCTTCGCTGAATCTGCACCGAATCTGCAACTGGGCCACTCTCGCCGACTTCGGTCCTGGGCCCAGCCACTCTGCACTTGCACTGCCTCGCTGGCAACCCCTGCTCTGCGGGACTGTCTCTGTATCCCTACAGCCCCCATTCCCAGCACTTGTCTGCACTTACCTTGCACTTGCCACCAGCTGGCCCTATTAATTTTATTATATATACTTACCTTGTACTGCACTTGCCCCTTCCCCTCCCCTTGCGCTTTGTCCCTTCCCCCTTCCCCTGCACTTGTACGATCTGAATGACACGTGACCTAGTAGGATCGTTGTCTGTCTTCCCCCGTTTCCCCCTCCCTGCCTCGTCGCGCCTTGAAACACTTGAAACGCTTGTGTATAGGTGCGTTACAAATGCCATATCATATCATATCATTCACCCCGGCATTCCTAATGCCAGGCACCAGTTATTTTTCCCCATTGCTATCAACATGGTAAGAGCACCCATCCACATAAACTGTGGGTATCTCCTGACATGTGTCTTCTTCATAGACCTTGTGTGGGGAAGTTAAGTATGCCTCCATGTTGTTGTTGCGCTCAGGGACTCTTCTAGTTTTCGCCATATCTGACCTCGACCGGAAAGCCTTACATGGACAGAATCCAGGAAGTAATTCTGGAATTACTAACGTTCCCCGCCTGGATTCTGTCCCTTTGGGATATTGCAAGGGTTGGTGAGGAGTCACGACAATGATGTGCTCCCCCAGTATGAATGGGTGGGAATTCTTCAATGCCCACACTGTTGCCAGGAGTGCCTTCTCGCAGTCATTGAATTGTTTCCTTCACAGAGGACAAAGTCTTGCTCGCGTACAAGATGACTTTGTTGACCTTGTCATGCTTTTGATACAGCGCTGCTGTTAGGCAAGTATCTGAGAGCCCTGTTTCCAAGAAGAACTCCTTGTTCTTTATGGGGTAAGCCAAACAAGGAGCATGGGAAATGCTTCTTTTCAGTTGTTTAACTGCCTGGGATTGTTCCAGACCCCACTCACACTTGGCTCTGGCCTTTAATAAATGGACCAAGGGTCATGTGACCTATGTGTAGTCTTCAATGAACTTCTGACTATAATTAGTGAGTCCAAGAAGGCTTCTTAATACTCTCTGAGTGGTAGGTTCTTTTCATTTAAATAAGGCTTTCACCTACTTTGCCTGGGGATTAAGACCCTCGGGATGAACTTGTTCCCTAAGAAGTTCACTCGGGTTGTACACCTTCTGAAGGACAGTTTTGCTCTGGCTTTCTGCAACTGGGTTAGAACATAGCAGATTTCTGCTGTATGTTCCTCTACAGTTGAGCTCTTCATGAAAACATCATGCACATAGGCCAGGTTTTCTCTTTCGTGCAAATCGGACATGGCCTTATGTAGGAAGATGTTGTACTCATTGCCAGAGTTTCTGCATCCAAAGGGGCTTCGCGTCCACGTGTACTGCTGCCCCACGAAGGTAAGGTAAAGGCAAGCTTGTATTGGTCTTCCCTACTAACAGGTACTGTCCAGTAACTGTTGATCAGTTCAATGGTGGTGTACACCTTTTACCCTTGGCTCTGGATCAGTCCCTGATCGATGTAGGGAAGGGGCCATCTTGACATGTGGACCCATTTGTTCAACTCCCTCCAATCTGCGCATAATTTCCATTGGCCGTTTGGTTTGAGTATCCCTAGTACCGGGTTGTTGAAGGTATAATTATCCCACTGAATTCTAAATTCTTAATAATTTCCGTGAGTGACAGCATGGACATGAGAGGTAACCGGTATTGTTTCACAAATACTGGAGCCATCTCGAGGTCTGTGGGAATGGTGGTTGAAAGAATAGATGTGCATCCACAGTCATATGAGTCCACTGAAAAGATATCTTGGAATTCCAGGAAGATCTGTTTTAGCATTTGTCTTTCCTCTTCAGTCTCAAAGGCATCAGAAATATTGAGCCTTTCCTCAACCATCTCCTTTAAAACCTTGAAAGACCTTGGGATTGGCAATTTCAGTGGTATCCTCCAGTTGGGTGGAGAGATCGTTTTTGATGGCGTTGACCTGGACAGGGGATTCGAAGTAGTGGTCCTTGACTCTGAACACTACCTCCTCCCTCCTAATGTCACAGGTCACCTCTTCCACACTGTAAGGGCAGGAAGAATACACAATGAAATTCCCCCCATGCCTAGTAAAAATCTTTTCTGGAGGAATACCGTCACTTAAGTCGAAACAGTCATTTGGGATTGGTCCCATAATTTCATTACCTAAATCAATAGAATAATTATGGGCATCGACTGCCATTCCAATAAAGGTGCCTGCACCCAAAGTGATACTTCAAAGGTCGTTATTATCCCCCAATATTCAAATGGTGTCATGTTCTAGGTCTACTAGAGGTGTCGAATTTAAGTACAAACCTTGTTGTTGAAGATGGGAATTTAGATTTATATAGGGATCCTGATGTTTGAGATTCTGTCTTCGCTTAATTTTGAGGGGGTGAGTAAATTGTCGCACCAGCCTTGGGGTGGTAACCTCTTCACGCACTTGAACTTCAATGGCATAAGGCAGCAATTTATCCAACCAGAATACTTTTCAGTGTTGTCAAAGCCCATGGAGATGCGACCCAGTCGGGACCAGGCTTTATTATGAATTAGTTCCAAATTAATTGAGAACTGATTGAGAATGTCACTGCCCAAATAAAAGGCGGAAGGGACATCTCTCAAGACCCTTCTGCTTTTGTCGCAAATGGACATTTTTAGCATACATCTGCTAGGCAGGAGATCTGGGGTTTCCAGATCTACTTCCCATTTGTCAATCAATTTAAATGTCGGAAGGGTCTGATCTTTTGAGAGTTTCCTAAATAATTATTTGCTGATGAAGCTCCTTCCATCATTCAGGCATACTCTGGCGAGCACCGGCTCCTCCCCTTCATTTAACTGAATGGGGGAAAGCGACTGCTCTCCCTTTTCTTTTTCTGAATGTCCGTCATACTTTGAGTGAGTTCTTCCTTGTCGTTTCACGGGGCTCAATGTTTCTTCTGATTTTGGACTGGTGTAAAATCCTAGGGTGTTCCCTTCCAGTGTGGATTGCCACTTACAACTGAGAAGAAGGTTGATTTTAAAGAATGGAGAAGGGTTTCCATCACCAGGTTGTTCTCCTACAGAGATGACAATGATGCCTTGAACTTTGTTACTCGTAAACTGGAACTTTACATTCTCAGAGCGTTGATCAATTACGTGACATGTGCCATTCAGGCTTACATAATTAGTACTCATTTTAATTTTATAGGGTGGTTAGTCTAAGTGCAGAAGACATTGTTTACACAGTCGATCAGAGGTGATAACTTCCTCAGCTGATCGTTCCCCAGTAAACAAGGTGGGCCCTCTGGAGTCACATCCATCACTGGATGTTTCAGCCAATGCTGTCCAATTTGTATTTCTAGATCCACAGTCTATTTGACAGAAATATCATTCTTGTCGAAATTCTGGAGTTTTCCAAGAAGTGATGTGAATAGAATTTGGTGGCACTCCCCCCGTCCTGAGTTTAGTTGGTCAAAGGCCTTTTTTGACAGGAGGGTGGCTTGGGGCCCAGTATCCACCAGAGCTGATAATTCACACTGACCCTGAACCTTGACCGGTGCATAAAATCAGCCTTTTTTCTCCTCTGAGGTGCAAAGAAAGTTTGAGTTATTTGAGAGCCCAGTGGTCACTTTCTTAATATAGAACTCTGACACTGTGTGATCTTTGTCAATTTTCAGTTTCAGAGTTTGGGAATCTGTAATAAAAATGTTGCAACTCGCAATAGGAGTTGTTGGGGAATCGTTTTCCTCAGGTTCTTGGCTCTCCCGCGTTACCTGGAAAAAGTTTCCAGAACCCGTTTGGAGAAAGGACACACCCTCCATTTCAATTCTGTCTGGCTCACATTTTTGGGGTTCAATAGTTTCTAGTTCTGAGTCAGTCTCCATAATTACCCTGTCCCACTCATGGTCTTTTGGGACCCATTGTTCTTTGGGAGGGATTCTCCCCATTTTTGAAAGAGGTCTGATTTCCTGAATCCTCCACGGGTTTTTCTTTTTCAAAGGGGAAAATCCAGAGTTTCTCCACAAAGTGTGTTCATCTTTGGCCTCTCCTACTTACCCTTTGCTCTTTGGTTCTAACATTTTGGGGGTAGAATAGACTCTTTCAGGCTGAGAGGTTTTTAGGGGCCCTGTTTAGATGAGAAAGGAAGCTTCCTCTAGGGCTTGGCATCGCCCATCCATCCGTGCCCCATCCTCAGGAACCTGTGGTTTGTCAGGGGTTTCCACCCATCATTTCCCCCCTGCAGCATCAGACCTTGGTGTTGGGGAATTTTGGGAAGCAGCGTTATGTTGAGAGTTTGACTGAGCCCTCAGCATGTGCCCCAGATCATCGGCCAGTTGCTGGACCTGTCGCTCCAGTTGCAAGAGCTTGTCTGGGTGGTAGGGAGGTCTCAAGTCATAACCCTGCTACTCCCAAAAAGGGTAACTGTCCCTTCTCCCAGAGTAGCTCGGGTACTGTACTTTTCCCTCATAATTTTCCATCCTGAATCTCCCTTTTCATGGGTTCGGGGATCTTTTGTCCATCAACCGGGTTGAGATAGTGTCAAGATTAGTCAGGCGAGTACAAAGGCAGCGAATATGGCAAGGAAAATGTGCACCCAGGAACTACGACTCAGGTATGCTAGAACCCAGGAGTGCAAATAGAGTGTGACATCAAAACCAATATATGAAAAGGGATGTGGGGTAAGCACCTGACCGCGAGGAAAGTCGGCAAGCGCCTTACCCCCAATTGCTGTTACAGGTACTGACAGCGCTAAACCCACGTGGAGGGCAAGCAATGACAGGATCTGTGTACTAACACTCTTGATGGTATTACATAAGGGAACTTAAGAACTGTACTCACGAGGACGAGATAAACCTCTTGAATGTCAGCTAGCCCACGAATCCTGTTGAAGAAACTGGGACCCCGAAAGGCTAGAACAGCAATGGAAGGAAAACTAAATACCTAAGTGGGAATAGTGTTTACAAAATAGTGAGGAAAACATAAGCATTCACACAGGAGCTAGCTACTACCGCACACCACACCTAATAATCAAAGGGAAAATAAATGCAGAAGTGCAGTGGAAAACATGGTATGGATCCTCTAGAAAGTAAGGATCAGGAGCAGGGAAAAAACGAAATAACCTATGCAAACTTCTCCCTACCCCTCCAAGGAAAAGACAGGAAACTAAACTAAGAGGAAGGCTAAGGCAAATGGGTAACAGCAGCAAAGGACAGAGTCAAAGAAATATAGAACACAGACAAACTGGGCTGCATCTAAAAGGGGAAAGCACTGAGAATTGCTGCCTGCAAACAGAGGAAGACAAAAAGGGAAATCAAGGGAGCAGAAATCAATTAGCGCATGAATCCGAAATTCAGGGCGGAGGAAACAAGAAAACAGGAACAAGGAAGTAGGTACAAAGGCAAAGAACCAGGAACCAGGGACTAGTCAAAAACAGGAACACTGCAAACGATGACCAGCGCTGGACTGAAGTGAGACTGAGGCTTTTAAAGCTGTTTAACGAGCACACGCCTCAGGTGTGCTGACTGCTGCACCTGCAGCCACAGGTGTTGCCTATCCTCCACCCAACCTTGTCCTGCAAGGGTGGAGGTGGAGCAGTGGGCCAGGCATTCTGGGAAGCACAGTCATTTGGTTAAAGAAGCATGCTGGCTGCCAAAAACCTGGAATGGATCCGGAAGGGAAGTAGTTTGGAAAATAGGGATTTAGCGCTCCCAATTCATTACAGCACTGTGGCATTAGGTTCGGAGGAAATGTCCAGCAAGGAATAAGCCCCAAAACATGCCCCCCAAGTGGCGGGAACGGGAGCGAAGGGAGCGAGTCGTGACAGATAGAGGATTGTTTTGGAAGTTCTGATTTGGGGGATATCTGGGGAAAAAGTTCAGATTGCAAGGTGGATTGATACTTCTCTCCTGAGGGAAGTTTCAACTGAAGTTTCTTGGGGCAGCACTTACCTGATTTGTTCACCCCCTTGGGCCAGAGGAGTGTATACATACCCCAGGACTGGTTTAGTACCTGTGTACCTAGGACTTATAGAGGTGGCAGGGTCAGTGGGACCATTGTTCTGGACCCCTGCCTGACTACCATTCAATTGGGCTGGGTTGGGTGTTCCCTTTTACCTTCCATTTTTCTTGTTGGCAGTATGGTTACTTTTAGGCCCCCCCTGTACAGTGGAGGGGTCATTTCTACCTCTGCCACCTCTGCAGCAGCAGGGGATTAAGATAGTTTGGGGGGGTTAGCGGTGTGTTTACTCTCAGCAGGCTTCTGGGCCTCATTGATCCTGGTGGCTTGTTCAATCACCCAATCCAGGGTCCTATGCTTGTGAAAGTCATTCACCAACTGAGTCATTATATATGTGGGGAGCACATGGAAATATGTGATTTATGGAAATATGAACTTCCTAGTATTGGTGTTCACCCGCCGGGAAGTCTGAGAAAATGCATGCTTTAGCTTCTGCACAAACTCCCTAGGTGCCTGATACTTCCCACATTGCGAGCTATATGCAGCCTTACCGGCCCGTTGTGGGTTCCGTTGGGTGGAAAAATGTGTCAGTATGGCCACCTTATACCTGCAAGAATGGAGTCAATGAAACCATCCAGTGGCATGACTTAGCTGTTATGAAATAAAACTGTAACCAACTGAACAGGGGACGGGGTCACTCCCTGTTCACCTGCATTAGTGCTTTACTTCAGTGACTATATTTGCTGCTAGCATATGATAAATCACTGAACAGTTGCATATACAGGTGGCGCACATTGCGCTGCATGTCACCCATAGTGCCTTACTTAGTAGGAACTACAAGCAGACACACTGTTGGCTCACGTTGCACTGCGGGCCCCCTGTAGTGCCCATTTAAACATGTATTACAATGAGATGTAGCCGTGGCCCTGCCTCAACTGTCCAGTTTCTCTCGACTGTATGACACTGGCCAGCTCGGCTATTACCATACATGACCACATTAGAGGGGAATATGCACACTCCCCAATCCAAGATGGCCGCCACTTGAACTGCGAGTCGGCTCCATAGCCGGGCCTCGCCCCCTTTAGGGATGGCTTATGGTCAGCATGAGAATGCTGCGGTTTTGCAATTACACACACGAACCGCAGCAATGGAACGTGGTAAGCATCCACCGGGGGCCACTTCTAATGCTCCAATACGGTAAACACATGCTCAACGAAATCTTGCTGAAATTGAGGGATGGAGGTGTTGTTTCTCTTTACCGGCTTGTGAATGACGCAACCAGCATTTACAGACAAGCCTTATAGTCTTTGTTTACTTCGCTGCAGCTGTTAGACACAGTGGAGCACACAATGCAGTTACACTTGTTGTACTGCCCCGTCTAATAACAAGGGAGAACAGTTCACGTCAGCTAGATACAATATGCCACTGAACATGATGGCTGACACAATGAATGTAAATATAGAAATTGCAACTCATTAACAAGCACAGTCCAATCATGTGCTTTGGAACACGGCTTCTAGACGGTCTTTGAAGCAACTTGATTGCTGTTATTCACTTTGTTTTACAACAGCGAGACGCGCCCCAAGAACAAGCAGCTTGCGCTTCTGGCAAGCTTGTGCCTTCTGAGCCCACTGACACAGTAACTGGGCCCCAAAGTATGTTATATGCTTTACTCACTTTGGTTGTAAGATTTTAGTTTTTAAATGATGTAATAAGTAAGACTTAACTATGAAGTGGGTGAGAATCTCCATCGCAGAAATGGTAGACAATAAGCTACGACGACAACTGGTTCTATTTAATGACACTATAATGGGGCAGTTATAGCCTGGTTAAAAGAAATATAAGTCCACATTACGACCCTCAGGTGAACAATTTACGTACTCTGCCCAGGATCACGGTACGGCTGTCAGTTCTCCTGTGATTGATGATAGTGATTGATTTTGTAGACAAAATTGCTGGTCATGAAGATGATAACCCCAACGCAAGTCATCGAAACGGGTCAATCTTTTTAAGTGGCTATATTTACAAAGGTATTCTAATACGACTACATAGAATCCTGATGATATACCCGCCCAATGGTTGTGGAAGTGGGTCCCTAGAAATTATTAAGCCTTAGCTGTGGGTTGACGCATCATTTTAATCAGCAGTTAGCCCTTACCTTGCATCAACTGTACAAACCTCAGTGTGGGTGAATAATGTACAGGATGTTGCAAGATGATATTTGTTTTCACCTCTTTTTGCTGAAGATGGGCAACTGTAACTGTTCTGTTTAGTTTTTATAGTTTTTTTTAGCAATTTGTATTGCACATGGTGTTTAGATAGGGACAGCTTTTCTTCCCCTTTTCTATTAGATAGGTGGCGCCCCACTGGTGACCTAGGGTGAGCGCCCCTGTTAGGGACAGTGTGTGCTTCTTTGTAGGGATAGTGTTAGTGGTATTACAGATTGATTCTAACATAAATCATTGATACATCAGTATGTGCTCCATACCCGTTCTTTGTGTGTTTAAAGCTGTTTGATATATATGGGTGGAGCTAATACCCAGAGAGGTCTTCTATAATCGCGATATTCGCGGACTGTGTAATCCGCCTTATAGGTTGACCATTTATAATGATCCTGGTCCTCCAGTCCTGCAAAGAAACTGGAGTAATCAGTTGAGAAAGCCCATTTAGCAAATGCTATACAATTCACATAATTTCTGACCTGGAATGATGCCATCATTTGCTCATAAAGCTCTAAGTGCTCCCATATCGAATATTTTGCATTCTTGTGGTAGGGAGTCAAAAAGCTTGTTATGGCCTTTATCTGTTGAATCGGGTGTTTAACAAAACTGTGTTTCTCTTCTTCTGCACCGGAGTGCATTCACCTTCTGACTCAGAGCTGCTACTATTACTCCCTTCTCTGTCTTCTAGGCACTCCCTATCTCTATGAGACTGGGAATATCTCCCAGAACCACAGGGCCTGGCCTCCGCCTGCCTGGACCAAAGTGAACCCTCAGGGTCACTCTCCCTGGATTTCCTTTCAGGCCCAGGAAAGAATCAAGTTTCCTCATCCCTCCTACCAGGGAGTCTGGGGAATCCCCCCTTTTCCCCTGAACATACAGAGGGTTTTAGAATGCCCTTCATAGGTTGAGGGTCTGGCTTTTCTCCTTCAGCAAAGTGGGCAAGGTGGTCTCTCTGTAGTCGTATCTTCAGCCAATCTAACTCCTTGACTTTCTACTCATAAGGGTTTTCATGGCCTCAAGTGCTTACAGTATTATTCCTTCCTTGCTAAGACAAACTGGTCTCGCCCTTTCTCTTCTGTGTGGTATAGATGAATTTCCATCCTTATCAGAAAAGGACTGGCCTTCTGGATTAGTCGAGCTAAACCTGGGTAAGTCCGACTGTCTCATGTTCTCCTGTTCTTTGTCGGTGACATGCATGAGGTAAGCTCCCATTTGTACCTGGAAGGTTGTAAATGATGGGCCTAAATCCCCTGATGGGATGCGAGTCTCACCTTGATCAGTGGGCCTTTTCCCATATCCTGATTGGTCAGAGTGCCTCAGAGACTGTTTGTAATTCTCAATTTCGTTTGTGAGCCTCTGACCTCTGCTTCTCTCTGTCCTTGTTTCCTGTTGGTATACAGAGATCTGTCTTTTTAATTCTGACACTAAGGCCCGATTAATGTCATGCACCCTACTCTGAGCTACCAACCAATCTTTTGTTTGCTGCACCTCATGTTGAAGTGATTCATTCTCCCTCTGTGTGCCATGTGTGCTAACATGCTTTTCCTTCAGGAGACTAATCTCTTTCGCTTGCTCATACCTACAATTTGCTGTCTCTGATAGTTCAGCTTCTATTTGTCTCACACGCCTTTCTAGCTCATTCCTTTCTTCTCTTATTCTGGTCAGTTCGTGAGAACCTGGCTGTTCCTTTTCTACCTCCATTTCCAAATGATTTATCCTCTGCAATACGACTACTTTTTTAGTCCATTTCTTTAATGATAAACTGACTATTTTCCCTTTCTAAGGTCTTGATTTGTTGCTTGAGGGCCACAACTCTATTATGACCAATTTGCTCATTCAAATGGCCTTGAAGGCAGTTTACGGTATCTACACCCTCAGTGCATGCATTATGCAGTGCAGCAAACTCTATCCCCCTCTGTGCACTGGCTTTCTGTGGTGTTTTGAGCTCATTTTTGAGTTGTTTAACAAAATCATGGACCTGTGATAGTCCTCCAGCCTTATTCACCCTACTAGCCTCAGTACTTTGCCAGTGCTCTTCCACTAAAAGCAAATGATAATATAACTGAGCAGTTAGTTGAGCCCATTTTATCTGTTCTTCACAAGCATTCTCGGTCATGTAAAATGCCTCTAGTGCTTTCCGTAATGTTCCACCTTGAAGCCAAATATCATTGCTGACTGAGGTAACCTCCCGCACAATTGTGGTTTGTCAGTTTCTAGCCTCGTCCTCAACCCATTCTCCTTTAAGAATAATTTAGCTAGCAGATGCTCCCTGACTTCCCCAGTTTATACTGTAGTCATTTTCAAAATCGCCTTTTGTACCTTAGTAAAACTTTATTAATTCAGGGGCAAAAATCACCCTGTTCCTGTTTGATTTCCTCACACAAATCAATCCTTACACAATCTTAATTTTTCACCTATACACCTCCCTGGAACTCAGGGGTCAAGCCCTTGTGGCACTTTAACAAAACAAAGATGACTTTCCCTGCACCTTCATGCAATTGAATCAACATAAACAGTCTGTCACAATGTACTTTGTCATGAGTCGGAAATAGCTAGCTTAATCCAATTTGTAACGGTTTATTGAGAAGCCACCCTCAGCACGGGGAGTTCCTTCCCTCCCCACTCAAGGTATTACACAACAAACTGTTTAACAGATTCTTTTTTTCAGCCCTACTTCAGACACATATCATGCCCCTTGCATCCCCCCACACCCTGCCAGAGCTAACAATGAGCCATGAGCCAGGCTAGTGTACAGGAAATGTATTTGTATTTATTTAAAATAAATATAGTAGAAATGTGCACAAAAATGTCAAACACCACTTTATCTGTGGCACACACAATATACTTCTCTCAACATAAATAAATCACAAAAGTGAGTTGAAAAAACACACATCACAATTATTTACTTTCTACAAATTTCACTTCAAGAAATAATTAGCGGTGGACAGTGAACACATTTATAGATGTCGTGCTGCACAATTCCAATTTTCCTGCATGCTTAAAAGGCTAGCAGCAGGATTTATAGATTGGTACAAATGCATATGACAATTTTAAAATAAACAAAAAGTGATTTAGCGGTTTGTTTTTCAGACTCTACGTCCAACTTTGGTCTGTGTTGGGAAAGTCAGACAGAAACATTTGAATGATTTAGGGAATTTTGGATTTCAGACCCCCCTCCACTGAAAGATCTTTGTTAGGGGAAGGTTGGACAAAAAGATTGGTCTGATTTAAGAACAAAGAGACCCCTCTTCCTTTAAGAAGTCGGGATCAACAGGACACAAATTTAATTCTAGGCTATAGTTTTTCAGTGCATACTCGGAAGTGCACTTTGCTAATTTCAAATTTGAACAAAAATCACTCGTCATGTTTGACTAAATGGGGAATAATTACATTCATCTTTTTAGTGAAGTAGGCTAAGGATTTACACAGTTTTGTCCCCCCACACACCTACTATAAAGAGAATGGATTTAATCCAAGCAGGCTCCCCCCCCTGTTGGTTTCCCAGGGCTCTGTTCTACTTACACAGAAAGCCTCTGTTTAAAGTTCAGGAAAGCCAGCCACAAGTCAGGATCCTCTGGAAAGATAGGCAAGGGATCTGGTCACTCCACTCTCAGGAATGGCCTCCTGCTCTCCACCATAGGTCTCAGTCAGCGTTCAGACTCATGCTGCATTAACATTTAAAATAAGTGACACCTATATTGCAGTGCACTCTTTTTTTTAACACTCATGCACTGAGGCTCTTGAGTCATGTTACTTCGATGAAGACCTGGTTTGGAGGCACCGTACCACTGCTGCTTCCTGTAGCAGGTCTGTGATTAGCTGTTGCTTAGCTTCCAATTGGATTCCTCTGAAGCTTCATCTGTACCATCTGGAATACTAGTGTGATAGAGGTAAACCTGATGCACTATCCCACCAAAAGTATCTGAGATATCCAAGCATCCCAGTCTGGCCTGTGATTCCTTGAATGCCTGCAGCCTTCACAAGTGTGGCGCTGGCAGGGCTTTTTTCCTCCACCAGCATAGCCTGGCGTGCTGAGGTTCAGCCACTGACAATGAGGAAGAGAGGCCTGTTTCTGAAATCCCAGCCTGGCCTTCAGAAAACCTTTCATTCTCTTGAATGACTTCTGTTGGGACCTACGATTAGGCCTCTTCTCCTGTGCCTTCACTTGCAGTGGTTCTGAGCAGATCTGATCGTTGTGTGATTTTTCTACCAAAGCATCCAATTTGGGCCCAAACAGCCGATGCACCTGGATTGGCATGTGTAGAACACACCTTCCAATTCTTTATGTAGATTTGGCATCTGGCTGACCACAGTGAAGACACCCTAGTCAGTGCATGCTGATGCTGAGATGGTGTTCATGACTGTGTCTGACATCAAATCTATCTGTTGTTCAATGTTATATATAACCCCTCAGTGCAGTCCTCGTCTTCCTCCATTTTGCTGTACATTGACTGCCGATCCTCCAGAAGGGTTTGACTGCTATATAGCTGGTATACCCCGGTCTATGGTAGATATCAGAAACTCAACGGTAGGTAGGCCCCTTCACATCCTTTCTTTAATGCTGAATCCACCCTAATGGAAGACGAGTGTCTGGCAGCCATAGCCTCTGTGGCCATGGAAGGCATCCCAGTCAATTTGGGAATTATAGAATCTATACTACGTGTTTTGGCAATTTCAAGTCTCTAACTTTCACAGGCTAACGTTTAGATACACATGTTGGAACTATTTATTTTTTCCTGATCCTGCCATTCTCTAGTAATTGGTTTCCAGATTGCCTTAAAAATAGGAACCTTGGATGCTCCCAGCTATCATGCCTGCTGAGCCCTTTTCCTCCTAATCAGCACGGTCCTTTGCAGGAAAGTTAAGCTACTCCCATGCATGCTGCAGCAGCACTATGAATACGAAGGGTCGGTACACATCCAGAAGCCCGCCTCGTGGACCACGATGGAGGCTTCTTGGATGTGTACCGGCCCTTCTATTAGGGTAAGAATCTTCTGCAGGCTGCAACAAATAACCATATCAAATCAGATATATTTCTATCCACAGATATAATATTGTGTGTGTGCTCATGTACGTGTGTGTGTGTGTGCGCACGTGCACATTAGCGTCTTGTTGTTGAGGGTGGGGGTGCCACCCCCACTAACTGGTCAGCACATGCTGTAGATAGCCAGAGGCAGCTGTGTCATGCTGACAGGCAAGTGGACACTAAAGCCAGCAACGTGAATTCGCGATTCCGAAGGATTATTTATGTATGTGTTGATTTGAAGTGAATGCATAAACAAATAAATAATCCTGGAGCGGAATGGGTATTGGTAACATGGTGCGCAGGCATTGTTGCTGCAGTGCTATTACCACTAAGGTAAAGTTTGCTGTGGTGCAAAAAATGCATTGAAAATGTATCTTCTTTGCATTAAGGGAAAATGTTTGCCCTGGTGGTACCATGCCAAACTGCACTTATACTAGTGCATAATTTGCCCTATTTCTAAAAACACTGGGACATGCTAGAAAACAGTATGTCCCAATGTTTGTAGAAATAGGGCAAATTATGCCCTTGTGTTAGTACAGTGCAAACTTGCACGTGCACTGGTGCAAAGCGGATGCACGCTCCCTGGCATAAAGCCAGTGACTGTCTCTGCATCTCTATCAGACATCAATGCATGTTAATCTTTGGCTTTGTGTACACAAATATCAGGCCTCTCCTCTCTTTCCGGTTCTTATTTGGATAATTTAATGTCTTCCGCCTGTTCTGTTTCTCTCTGTGGACTGTAATGGCATACTCTATATGGGTCCCACTACACATCCTTAGCAAGTTCGCCAGTGTTCTCTGCTCAGGATGAGGTGTGCCACTTACAGACCTAGTAATACGAATACATACCTTGTAACTAGATTTGAAAGCTTTCCAGTCTTTCCTGCCTCTAATGTCAGTGTCTCCTTTCAAATACCAGTTGGCAATTTAGCAAATGTGTTTCTTCTGGGTTAGCATGAACAGCGGCATTCAGTGCAGACAGTAAGTATTCATCACTGTAGGAGGGACCTGCATGAGTACCGCTCAACAATTCAGCTTGTTACTATTACTAGTGGAACAAGCATTGGCAATGCCAACAGTTTGGGCTTTTGTGTAGGCATGGGAAATGGGAAAGGCACTGCTGTAGTGATATTAACTGGCCATTGATGGCAGCAGGTGTAAATTGGTGCGAGTACCTGGGAATCTGATAGCAGTGCCTGGCAAATGCCTAATATTGTTCCACTAGCCAAAACTGTTGGCTTTGGCAATGCTTATTTTTAACAGGACTTCAATGAAGGACACACATAGTGCTTATAAATCGAGTGGCTGAAGGTAGACCTGGTTTAGACATTTGTATTACAACAGTAGCATTTTTACAGCTCCAATTAAGTCACTGGCCCTTATTGCAAGTTTGCTGGTTTCTCACCTGTAATTCTGGGGGGATACCGGTGAAGTGACCTACCGTTTCCGCCACCTTATATCCCAGGATTTCCTGCATAGTACAGGTGGCGGAAAGGGTGGTAAATACCCATTCCATGGACTCCCATGGTACTCCAGCTAGGGATGCACCAGTATTTCTGGTACTAGTAATACCAGTGCCAGAAATACCAGCTGTTTTTTTCCAGTGGGGGCCTGATTTACCTCCAACTCTTGACTGGAGGTTAATCAGTGAACCCCCACTGGTAAACGTGTAGTTTGCCGGTTTGGGAAAATTGCTGGTCACAAAATTATGAGTAATTTTCCCAGCAATTTTCCCAGACAGTCAAACTTATCAAGACCCCCATTAACACTTATAAGACTGCTTTGAACAAACATTGGAAGGCACTTAGAGTGCAAAGTTTGATCCATGCAGATAGCAAAGTGAGCTAAGCGCTTGCTCCCGATAACTGTGCGCAGCCTGCTGTGGCAGTTGCGAATCCTGGCAGGGTCAACTTAGCCTTTCATCCTTCTGAGGTCGATAATTGAGTACCACTCTGTGGGATAATAATATCTTCTGTTATTCCAGCGCTCTGAGACCTATCGGTGTGAAGCGCAATATAAGAAATACATTATTATTATTACTATTATGGTAAGGCTTGATAAAAGTGAGCTGGAAGAGTTCCCATGAGGAGGTGTTTTGGGCGGGGTTGGCAGGAACTGGGTGGGAATGGCCATAGGGATTACCATGGCCATGGGCAGTCAATGGGTGGGTAAATAACCATAACATTTAAGTTGTTCTGTTATGATTCTTTATAAATAAGGCAACACATTTCAGTGGGGTGGAGGGGCTAACCCTTCAAATGTAGGAAGAGTAACTTCAGTGACTTTGGCGAAAGGCCAAACCCACTTGTGTGGGGGCATCTAACTTCTTTACACATTGTAATGAGACTATTCTGGTGCAGATTCAATGTTACAAGCAGTTAACTCTCTCCTTCGTCTGAAACCATTTTAATACTGCTCTGAGCCTATGCTAACCTATGCTCACCTTTCTCATTCCAGTCTCTCGCTTTCTCTTTACAGACCATTTACAGACCATCGAAAACACCTTGCATGAACAAATCCAACCAGTCCCGGGTAATTGTGGAAGTAAAAACATCGGACTTCAACCTTCATAGTGCACCTTCTGGGATTTGGTTTTCCCATAGCCTGAGAAGGAGTTAATTACAGTAACTATTCTCTAGAACGACAAGGCAGGTGAGCTAGCATGAGTCTTTTGTAGGGTTCGGTCCTCAAGGCACTCCAATTCTTTTTGGGCTCCTTAGTAAAGTAGGCACATGGCTATCTTGCTTAAAACCATTAGAAAATAAGCCCATGTTTGTGGGGATCAAAAAGGTGGAGAAAATCAGATGAACAGTACAGACCAAAGAATGGTATCTATGGCTATCTGAGAGGATGGTATGTGAAAATAGAAAGTCATAAGACATATAATACTAAAAAGCCTGCTCATGAGTCACTTACCTCATGATATCCTGGTATCTTCCAGTTGAGTGGTATACAGTGATTACAGTTTTACAGCTGAAAAATCCTATGACCTTTGAATCATCAGAATGCCTTCTTTCTTTACCTTGCTCCCACAATGCTTGGGAGAGGTAGGAGTCGTGATGCAGTCGGAAACATCAAAGTGTATTTCTCCCCACATTGTAAACAATGATTTTTAGAACAGTATTAATATAACAAACTGGCCTCATTTCTCCCATAAGCACTCATTTGCCAAACAAGCTGCAATACATACTGTGTGGCTGATGTCACAGTTGCTAACGGGCATGTATGGTAACTCATGCATAGATAACATCAGCAATTATACCCAACTCAACTGTACTGGTCAATGACAAGTACAGCTGAGTTGGGTATAATTGCAGATATTATTTGTGCCTAGTACCGACAAATTATACTTCTGTGTTATTAAAGAGCATACCGTTGAACAATTAATACATGATCCCATATACATATTTACAGAATTTTGCTTATTAACAGGTGTCACTCTTGCTGAAAATGAATTTAATGGATCAATTGTTCTCAAAACCATTTTCCAGACTCGCATACCATGAAAAACTGGAGGTAAAAAGACTAGGGCCTGATCGGCCAGATTTAAAAATTGAACAGTCAGCAAAAGATAGGGGAAAGGCCTACACACATACCTTTTGAATGGTCTGGTATTAAAAGAAGACATGGCTCACTGGTAGCGTTGCTAAGTGGTCTTTGTTCTGCTTCCCATGCCTGCTGTTTGGGGCTGAAACGGCCTGGATGAATACAGGAGTCACTGACTTAAAGCATTTGTCAGAAAAAAGCAAGAGACATGAATCATGCAAATTTCATATTGAGCTATATTGCAGCTGCGCATGTTGGGAAGTGTAAACATTGCAACACAGTTAGATGATTCCTATCGCTGGATTGTGATGAAACATAATGAGGATGTTAATAAACAACCGATACACCTTGTAAAAATTAATCGAATGTGTGCGTTTTTGCGGTGCATTTGAATTGGCTTTATGTGGCCATGATGAAACTGATGATTCTTTAAATCCTGGTGTTTTTAGAGGCCTGGTGGATTTTGTATCCAGCATAGACAGTGCAATGGAACTGCATTTAAAGAATGCAGCAGTATTCAAGGGCACTTCAAAAACAGTTCAGAATGAGCTGCTGGACTGCATGCTCACGGTCACTAGAGAGATCATTGTAGAGCAGTTAAAACACACAGATTATGTGGCTATTCAGTTAGACGATACAAAAAATTTTTCCACTAAGACTCAGCCTGTTCTCGTCTATCGCTACATTGATGAACGATACAGAATTGTTGAATCGTTTTATGGATTTACTCATCTGAAAGACTCTAGTGCACAAACCATTGCTACTGCCATAATGGACAAATTTGGACAAAGTACTCCCTGAAGATTGCCACAAAAAAAGTCATTGCGCAAACATATGATGGTGCAAGTGTAATGAGGTGGGTGTCTGGTGGAGTACAAAAGAAAGTAGCTGAAGTGTATCCAAATGCCCATTATGTACCTTGCTATGCACACCAGCTTAACCTCATCATGGAACACGCTGTTTCCAAAATATCAGAAGCTCACATTTTCTTTATGGATATCTCTGGCTTGTGTAAATGTTTTTCTAATTCTCCAAAAAGAACTGAAGTTCTAGATGAGGTATCAGATAAAAGACTTCCAAGAACATCTCTCACTCGCTGGAGCTACCATATAGTAGTAGTAGTACCGGGTAGTAGAAGCCATATATCAGCATAGGGATGCACTCCTTAGATGCTTTGAGATCATTGACGAACAGGATGATTTTGAGGGAGTTACTGTGCATAAGGCCCAGGGATACTTCCGAACTGTGAAAGAGAAGAAGTTCCTTTTTTTTCAATAACATAATGACCCATGTTGACATTTTATATAACCAGCTTCAGAAGCGAGATATTGATTCAGTGTATGTGCAGAAAGCTACTGCAACTTTCATCAAGTGCATTGGCAGAGTACCTGAAAGCATGGACAATTTGGAAGCTAAACTTCCACCAGAGGCAACTTTTGCAAGTCGCAATATAAATATGACCAATTTAAATCATTTGGCAAAAGAAGTAAGTGATATCATAGTGACAAAGCCCAAGAACAATTTTCATTTACTAAACACTTGGAGGGGGCCAAATTGTTGCATAGTGACCTATTTCAAAGACATGGACAGTCTTTTCCCAATGATGCACTGACTGCAACTGTCCAAGCGTACCCCATGTTAAACAAGGAAAGACTGTGTGCTGAGCTTTCAATTGTTTATGAGAGACCGGAATTCAGTAAGGCAAGTGGCGCAATTTCTTTATTAAAATTGTACATTGAAAAAAATCTCCAAGAAGCATTTTGTGAGACAATGCAGTTATTACTATAACCATAACAACAGCTGAGTCTGAGCGCTGTTTCTCCACCCTGAAGCGAGTTAAAACATTATTGAGAAACACAATGACTGAGGATCGTCTGAATGCTTTGGCCATGCTGTCAATGGAAAAATAACTCATTCAAGAGATCCCTGACTTCAATACACAGACTATTGATACATTTTCCTATCTGAAAATTAGATGTGCACAATTTGTGTACAAACTTTCAAAATGATTGAGAGGTGACTGTTGTTCTGTTACAAGCTATTTGCAGTTATTTTGTAGGTTATACCTTACTTGAATTATTTAATTGTTTGAATGTCCTTACATGTTAGGATTTTGTGTAAGGTTGCAGTGATCTATTTGACAGAACAGTGAAAAATGTGAAATTTGTTTAATTGTTCATCAGATTATGATGTTATGGTTGTTGGTTGTGATAATAAAACACTGACAATAATAAACTTAGTAAACTATTTTTGTTGCATTTTTCTTCATGCAATATGTATGTGCTATTTCTCTGACCTGTGCATTCCACGTGTTTCAACCTTGAGCAACTGAAGCAATGGCGACTCAATGAGGCAGACAGCTATTAGAGGTAGGAGAAATGTTGCATTAGTTAAGTGGTTAAAAAGTAATATTTTAGCTTAGTTTCTCCCCTTTTAGAAAATTTCAAAAATCCCACCTTAGTAAGAGGATGAAAGCATATGAATGCCAGTAACAGCATGACAAAATATTTTTCCATCTTTACTGATTATACAATTATGCATTTCTTCATGCATACAACATACTACCAGCTATTCTCAATACAAGCTGCTGTAAAATGCACCATCACACTTGCACACGTAAGAATAATGTACCACCATTGGTTTGTAAAACCTAATGTTTTTTATGTCATATTTCGGTGGGTTTTGGACAGTAAATAGCACATTTTGGAGGCCACTTTTCAAAAAATGTCATGGGGGAGAACTGCCCGTACCCCCCTTGGGTGGTGTGGGCTCGCACCCTGTGCGCGCTCGCTCACAAATTCACTCTGGGACCTTTACGCCCCACCAGCTTTCAAACTCACCAGCCGCCACTGGTACAGTCAGGCGAAAGGGAGATGGGAAGCACAGTGTACAAGGGGATGTAAAAAGATATAAGGGTTGAGAGATAGGGTGGGGATAGGCCATAAGGGCATTTGAAAATTATGCATAGGAAATTAAAGAGAGTACACGTTTCAAAAAAGCTTCAAACGAAAGCCACTAGAGAGAAAGAAGAGCTAAGGAAATAGAGGTGTGAGAAGGAAATGAGAGAAGTGCAAATGGATAAATCCTAAACTGAACATAGCAGGGAGAGCTGGTACACGGGAAGAGCAAGGAGTAGAGAGGAGCAGTAAAAAAGGCGAGAAGAAATTACAGCAGACATTAGGGCTTTTGCTGCGGAAAACAACAAGAGATGATCAATCTTGGAGATGTTATGTAAGTCAAAACGACAAGTATGGACAGTAAAGTTCATGTGATGAGAAAAAGAAATATTGGAGTCAAATAGTTCACATAGATTCCGTGCAGTGTCAGAGAAAGGTAACAGGACAGGGTGAAAGAGAGAACAAGTGGTACAAATGCCCACTGATGGTGCATTTGATATAGTTGTTTCATGACATTGTGCCAGCTTGAAATTGTATGCCCACCCAGACAATACTCCCATTGTACGTTGTGTAATATTTAACACATTTCCCTTCACTATTGCTCACCTGACCCGAGTCCAGCCCTGAGAGAGGTCCGGCATCATATTTTGCTGCAATCTCCCATCAAGAGTCCATGCACCAATGAAAGACACCAACTGGAGATCAGCTCGAATCTGCAACCCCTGGAAATCGAGGACTGTGACATTTGGAGGGAAAAGCAACGTCGGACCATCTTCCTTTGTTCTGCCATGTCTGGGGAAGAATCAGAGTACTGGGGAAAGTTCCAGAGCTTCTAACCTACCCTTATACTCCCATTATAAGTCAATGGACTTATAATTAACCTTTATTCTAACAATATTGGCTTTGCATTTGCTTGCTTGAGCAAGAACTCTACAAGGTGGGGCTACTTTTGGTAATTAGTTTTACATGTACCCTAACCATACAAACTCTTCACTTGACCCCAGAGACCCTACCTCCAAATGTTCCTGCTTCATAACTTTGGTGGAACTTTTACCTGGACTATTGGGCAAAAGGCCCCAGACAATTTAGTACTGGACAATTTTAGTTAGGGATCATCTCTGTGGACCTTGAGTGTATAATACTAATCTGCAGGGGTTTCTGATATGTATTATGCCCTATAATAAGTGAATGTATATATCTGTCTATGTATCATAGTGTTGTGTGATAACTTTACTTGTTGGTAGTCATTTTTCATAGTGTGGTTTTACCCAATAAATAATAACTGTACTTGTATACATCCTGTCTAAGTGTCATTTGTGATTCCCGTTGTGTGACCTCATTATGGACCCCTTACAAGCTCACCACCTCTGAAGAACTTAGCCTAGACCACCTGTCACTGTTACCTAAATTGATTTGACTACAGCTTCCCAGAGTTGTCCCTGTCACAATTTAGGTTGGCCTTCTATACATCTGTTCATCAGGCTACAGTATAAAAAAATATTCCTAACAGTTGCCTGAGTGCATATCTTCTTTCATACACTCGATGCGGTATAGGGACAACAGATTGGGTCTGACATTGGGCTCTTCTCCTGCTGTTCCAATGTGGCAGCAGTGAGGGAGCGGGAGATAAGGAAAGCACATCCACCTTCTCCTCTATAATCTGATATTTAGAGAGTATTCCATAATGCATTATTCACTTTGAGACTTGCTGGTCAATTTAGTTAGAGTTTGTTCAAAATCAATGTTGCAAAGTATCCTTTTAATGGTGGCTTTATTACAGGTCAAAATATGGTTAGTGGGATCAATTGCCGTATGATTAGACCAGATTCTGGATTTTATAAAAAGATGTCTAACAGAGTATCTCTGAAACTATACAAGTTATGCTTTAGGGAATTTGCAATATAATGATGTCATGTTTCTGGGGCGGAATTCATTAGCCTCCAGTATATTTTAGTTGTCATCCTGTGCCCAAGCTGATGATACTATTGATACCAAATTCTGCGAGTAGGTATTCAGCAGAGAGATTACAAGCGCTGAGTAGTCAGTGTGTCCCCTAGCAAAGGCCATGCTTCTGCCGAGCTGCTGCTGACTTTAATTTTGATTGTCTCTACATGTGTTGTCCAACTTAGTTTATGATCAATGATTATTCCTAAATAGTCGTATTGTGTTTCAGTATTCAGATCATTGGTGCCAAGATTACAACTGTACATTTTGTTGGTCTTACTTCGTCCGTGTTGGAATTCTGTGATCTTTGTTTTTTTGGTTAGCCCATTGTTTACTGAGTAAGCATTCAAGGCGTTAAATTGCAGTTGCAATCCGGTAGGTGTGTAATCCATCAAGGGCAAATCATCAGCGAATTGGAGCCAATGTATGCCTGTCATTACTAGTCTGGGTGGAAAAGATGTATTTAATGCAAGCTCGCGCAACACATCAGAAAGGAATAGATTGAATAGAGATGGGACAAGTAGGCATCCCTGTTTTAGCCCAACGTGTGTAAGCAATGGGTCCGTTGTCCCCCTCTATGTGAGAGTCTGACTCTCACTCTGGTGTCCGTGAGTAATGCCATAATCATCATGAGAATTCCCATAGGAATTCCACAGGATTACTTTTTCTATAATACCTTGTGAAGTACAGTGTCAAATGTGGAGCTATAATCATTGTAAGCCACATAAATGGTCTGGTGCATGATTTTCCAAGACTATTCAACAGGAGAAACTAAGGAAAGTAAATTGATATAGCTGCCGATGCCCTTCCTGAACCCATTTTGATTAAATGGTATAATGTTGGATTCATTTGCCCTTTGAGTCAATTCAGTTAGCAAAACCTTGGCATATATTCTAGCTGGTGCCTTCAACATTGCTAGTATTCTGTAATATTTACGTTCACACCAGAGGTCCTTTTTGTATACAGGAATGATGATAGTGTCGCGCCACGAGGAAGGAAGAAGACTAGTATGACTTACTGCATTGAATAGGCTGTGAAGTAGCTGTGCCCACCAATGACTATTCAATTTGATAAGGGTGTTACACAGCCAAACCGGCCCCCGGTGCACGTGCATTTTTGTAAACAGAGATTATAATATGTAGCTCCCCAATTTTTTATTGGTATTGCCATTTAGCATTCAGGACCACAGAGTAATTATCTAGGTGATTTTGTGACCTATTGTCGCACTTATGTGCAGGACCAAAGCTTCCTTAGATAGGTTTTGTCACACTAAGGATAAAGACAGCAGGTTCCAAGTATAATGGGTGGGGCAACCTAGAAGCAAAAGACTGTGGGACAGAAATAAGTATTTGTAACGCTCACCTGACTCCCACGGAGGCGCTGGCCTGGTTCGCGCTGCTGTGACCTCTTCTAAGGTGATGCGCAGGGTTCGGAATACGGACTGGACCGGGCCCCCAAATCTGGCTTGTCTGGCTCGCAGAAGTATCCTTCTGTAGGCGAAAATATGGGATTAACTGTCTGCGGGGTAATGCAATCAGCCTCCCACTTTCCCCTCTCACCCTCCTCGAAACCCTCCTGTGATTCCTCGTAGCGTCTCACCTTAGGGTCTGGAAGGACGAGCTCTCCATCCTGCTTCTGATGCAGGGGCGCGTTGGTATCCAGTTACTTCACTGGATTTTCGGATTGGTGAGAACCAAACTTGCTTGGCTTCCAGGTACGTTTTTTGATAAGAGGTTCCCCTTGTGTCCATGCATTAATTTACTAATGCTAGTGTCTTTTTCCCCATAGGGGCTGGGGTACGGAATGCCGGGGAACAGGCACCGACCCGAGATGAGAGGTTAAATCCTTGTAGAAATCAGGTAAGTCTTTAATGAGCGTTTTTTGGTAATGTCTTTTCATTCGCTCATTAACGCTGATGTCTCTTTTTCCCCTTAGGGGCCGGGGTCCGGAAATGCCAGGATGCGGCGCGGACCCAAAATGAAGAGGGAATGAATCAACAGGTAAATCTTAACATGGAGATTCAGCTTTCCTTATTCCCTTCTCTCTCTCACCTTTTGTTCTGGTCTTTTTCTCCCTAGGCGCTGGGGCGTGACTGCGACTCTGGATGATCGCTGCTGAACATGGAGGCGCCCTGTAAAGGTGAGTGGAATGCGGCGCTGCAGCGATCGACGCAATGAGCTTTTAAATAAAAGTCTTCCTTTTCAGGATTGTCGGCGAGATGTCTCCGGGATGCGGATTTAGCAGGTAAGGACTTTTCCTTCTTCTGTTCTCTTCTTCTCTTCCTTTGGTGATCCAGGATGCTGGCAGGTTTGGCAGAAGTCAGAATGCAGGAGCAGACACGGTGAGCGTCCAGCTGCTAGATGCAGAACAACGCGAAGCACGTGTGGCTGTTCGGGTGGGGTTTAAATAGCCTTGGAAGAAGTTCCAGGTATGTATCCTTCCTCCAATCAGGTATGCATCCTTCCCCGACCAGGCCCGGATGGTAAATTAGTCCCACAGGTAAAGTAGTTCCTTACAGGCCTCAAGGAGGTCGGGATCCTGCAGCATGGTCTGCATCAGGTAAGTGCACCCAAGCACTTCCATAATGGGCCTGGCGCCTATGGCGCCAGGACTGATGTCTTTTATGAGCCTGGCGCCATAGGCGCCAGGACACTGTCCAAAGATCCCCTATATGGGGTAGCTGGGTCCTTCTTTGGGGACTGGATGTCCGCTTTCGGGGACGCAGGGCTTGAACCGGCTCCCCGGGAGCGGGCATCATGACAGTATTCTGGAAGTAAGATAGAGTGAGGGATTACTTAGAAACAAAAACACCTAAGTGCCAGGTACAGAAAAGGACAACCTAGAAGCAAAGTCAGTGGATTCCACATACAGTGGGGATCACTAGAATGGAAATACAATGAATGCCAGCTGCAGTGGGGTGGACAGCTTTGATTAAGATAGACCTGGATGCACAGTACAAGGGGTGTTACTTACAAGCAAAATACAGTGATGCCAAGTAAACTATGGGATTACTTAGAAGCAAAATACAGTAGATTTCAAATACAGCAGTGATCACCCAAAATCAAAACACAGTGTATGCCAGATTTAATGAGGGATTATCTTAAATCCGTACACACTTAGTTGCAAAATACAGTGCATGTCAGGTACATCGAGTTTACCTAGAAACAAAATACAGGGGATGCCAGATATCGTGGGGGATGTATAACATTTCATAGCGAATAAAAATGAGGCCTAGAATAAATAAAATGAGAAAGGCCTTCTTGGCAGGAGAAGGGAAGTGATATGCACCGACTTTCTGCCTCCTGGTAACTGTCTCATCAAAAAGGAAAGTCAGACTTCACAGTACAAACGGGCAGTAACATATTTCCCTTCATCCATTGTAAGAAGCTCAAAGGATGGAGCTGGGAGTGCAACAAGAACATTGTGTGTTAATTTGCTAAGGAATACAATAATCCAAAGTGTGTCGGAAATGTATTTTAATCAGTGCCCCTCTTTAGTATGTGCTGGGGAGTACAGAGATCAATATCGGCAAAGCGCATCTCTATGTGTGTGAATTCCTGAGCTCAAAAGATTAAGCACAGGAGAGTATACATTTAAGGCCTAGTGCAGCTTTAAGCAGAGAAAAATGCATTTGTTTCAAGTGACTATCTTTATTTGAGTGAAACACTAGTTTATAAGAATATTTAATAAGGAAGGTCTTGTATTGTGTAATTACATCAATCAAAGTTATATACACTTAATTTTAACATAGAGGTGCTAGAATGAAAGCACAGACTCGAATTTGCAAGTTTAAATTCTGACTGAAAGGCATGCTGCATAGCCTGCAGGAGCTCCAGTCTGGTTGGAGACAGAAGAGTATTACTTTATGGTCAGGCCAGATGGCTTTTTGACCACACCAAAATGATCCCCCATTGTATGCAAGGTAGATGTTTCAACAAGATATGCAAAATAAATTCACTTTAAGCACTCACCAATGAACACAAGGCTTGAATTTCCAAAGAGAATTTGCAACCCAATTCATCATCCATTAATGTCAAATAAGACTGTAGGAGAAACTACAAGCGTGTAAATGCCCAGCAGAACTCCTCCAACCAATTGTAGCCCTACACAATAACACCAGAATGCAAGTTTGTTTAAGTCATCAAGGTACATTATCGGAAAGAAATACCAACAAACCGAGGAGTAAAACAGGGATGCCCGCTGGCCCCAGCACTCTTCCTGTCCTACATGGGAGATTACAAAGATGTGGAGATAAGAGCGAGATCATTTCCCCCCACAGCTTGGGCAACACAAAATATCCAGATTACTATACGCGGATGATGTCATACTTCTTGACCAAATGGCCATTGGTCTCCAGAGACAGCTGACTAATTTTGCGCAATACATTGCCACTAACCATCTGGAAATCAACAAGAACAAGACAAAAATCTTGTCCCAAGGAAAAGGCAGAGCAAGACCAGAGAAATTTAAATGGCAGCTTGATGGCGCAATAATTGAAAAGGTAACAGAATTCAAATACCTCAGAGTCATGCTGGACAGCTCACAACAAGAGACAGCCATGAAAAACAGCTTACATGAAAAAATGAGAAGTCTAACATCTCAGGCACAAGCAGTGGATAAAAAGTTTGGTTGCTTCTCCCTACTGCCTGTTATAAACTTCTACAAAGCCAAAGTTGTACCATTGATTTGCTATGGAGTGGAAGCTATGCCAACCTTGCCCAAGAAGATCTGGAAATTACTGGAAAGCTACTTCTGGACAAAGGTCCTCAACCTGCTAAATTCGACACTGATGGCTTTGATAAGGCGTGAATTGACCAGCTGTCGCTGGAGGCTGTGGCGGAGTTAAACACCATGATGCTATACAGAAAAATTCTGCTGGAAAACCACCCAAAGCTACTCGAGGCCATAAACGAGGAGCTAACAGGAAGACCCTGTAACCTTCTAGACCAGTGGGAAAAAGAACAGGAGGCTGAACTTTGTGAGATCCAAAGTTCGAAAAAAGAACTGATTGAAAACCCAACAAAGATCCAAAAGAAAATGAATGAATTGGACTGGATCTCAACGTCTGACACAGCCACAACATACAAACTGGTTGCCCACCTGCAACCAAAGGCACAGAAACTTCATGAACCACGAGCCTTTGTGGTCAAATATCCAAATAGAAAGCTCAGAAATACATTCTTGAGAGCCCGTTTGAATCTCCTCCACACTAACAAAATCTTAGCAATCAGAGGTCTGTCTACATCTAACAAATGTAGATTCTGTAAAAACAGAATGAGGTTGAAACAACGAGACATCTTTTACTATCATCACCACATCAGGAAAACTTACCTGAAAAACATTGTAGCTTCAGCTCACACCTTCAAAGAAGACATCTGGTCGACGCGGCTGATTGGAGGAGAAAAGACAGCATGGGTGACGGCAACAGCTAAAATCATGGAACTGATTTGAACAACTACGACGATAGACAAAGAAAACCAAAATGAGACAGAGATCTAAACAAAAGTCTGTTTGATTCATCTTATAAAAACCACATTTGCGGTTAAACCAAGAATAATAAAAAAATAATGAATGTCAAATATGGAATAGCTATGAGAGGCCAACAAAAGAGGTTAATGACATTCAGATGCACTGCAATCAAATATCTGTCTGCCTTGCACCGGTGAAGGTGAAAAGGAAATTGAGAATATACATTTCAAGACAAGTTACTTTGAGTAGTGGTAACATGGAGAGGGAATCTCTCTCTGCCCTCAGGTGGAGAACAACTGTAATTGCATGAAAGGAGAAACAAAAGCATTTACTTTGATCCAGCATTAAAATGCAAAATCCCGAAATTGATAGTTGAATCACCATTCAGCATCTGATTTATTTGAAATTTAGATGGTTTGTAGATATTATTAGTACCTATCAGATTATGCTAAATAAATTAGGGGTTGCCATTCTTTTCAATTGTGCAAAAATGGTGCATACATGCAAAATCTTCAAACATCATCAGAACTAAATCATTCCTCATCTCACAATGTTCAGCCTGAATCGCAGAATCCAAAAATAAAAGTTTTATCAAGGTAGAACAGACAAGTCAGAAAGTGTGAGTTAGAGGTATGAAAACAAAATGTGTATTTCTTCAGAAAAAGTACAGCATTCATCCTACCTTTTCAGTTGGGTGGTTAGAAAACCACACCTCTGACAAACCCGGGGTGGAATTAGTGGGAAATATAATGGGATATTCATAGAGGGGGAATGCTGGAATGTGGATTTGTGTGATGAAGACTAAGGAAGGGAACAAACTGGAGAGTGGAGAACAAAAGGGCATCTACCCATAGTAACAACTTGTCTGTTGACTAATGCAGAGAGAAAATCATCCCATAAAAGGATGACCAGTCTGCGCCGATGATTTGACATCCAAATTAGCCCTCCAAATTGAGGATTTGCTGATGGAATGATGCCTGCCTGTCTCAGGAATGTGGGGTAAACTATCCAAGAACAATTCTTCTGACCCAGACTCCCCTTCCTCCTCACCTGTCCGTGATTCCCCGGATGAGTCTTCTGAAGATATCTCCCTTTGGCTTCTTAGGAAGAGCCCCGCCGGAGGCCACCCTGCCTAATAGCAGCCTGCCCGGCAGTGGGGACCTCCAGGCGGACTGCCCCACAACCAGGGAAAAGCAAGGCAGAAAAACCCTGGGACGGTGTTAAACTGCGGTTTCTTGAATGCAGTAGACTTCGTGGGACGAAAAGGCGTATCCTGTCTTTCCAGAAGGTGCTGAAGAGGTTTCTTCTTAGGCAGCGACCCTGCCGCAGGAAGGTAGAAACTCCAATACCCAGAATCCACTGGTGGGAGAACAAGACGCAAATGAGGGCTAACAGATGCGTAGTAGAAACACAAGGTAAGTGTAAGGGTGAAAACTCAGAGAAGACTCGGAGCGGAAGAACGCTCCAAAGGAAAGCGGAGCGCAGGGGAGGGGCAGAATGGCGGCCGATAGATCAGAAAGCACCGCTAGGAAAAAGGGAAGAAGGAGGCACAGAGAAGGCAAAGCAAGGGAGACAGGAAGGCAGCGGGAAAACTAGGGGACACAGAACCACCAGAACAGTGGATGGAGAACAAGCGTGTATACCTAAAGAAGGAGGGTTGCAACGCATCGTTGCTTAGGCGTGACGCATATATGTACGTGATGCGCCTTAACCAACTAGAGCGCTGCATTAGTTTCGGCTCAGTAGCCCTTCTTCCATTTCCACCATAGTTTCCAGGGACGGTGGATTGTGACAGTATGACCCCTTCTTATGGGCACCCCTCCTGGTTTGCCTGGATGATTTTGATGAAACTGACGTAGAAGCCTGGGAGCCTTCACATTCCTTTCGGGTTCCCATGATCTTTCGGACTAGGGATACCCTTTCCAGAGTATGAGGTATTGGACTCTGCCTTGTTTGTACCTGGAGTCCAATATTTGGGAGACCTCCTATTCCTGGGTGTCATCTGGAGTTGGTGTCTTCTTTCTCAATCACCTTTTATATGGGTCGAATTTGTACTCCTTGAGCAGGGATGTGTGAAATACAGGGTGGACTCTGCGTAAGGAAGATGGCAAAGAGAGTCGGAAGGCTACAGGATTGACACATTTTTCAATGGAGAAAGGACCAATGTATCCTGGGGCAAACTTCCCAGGATGGACCCATCTCGAAAGATGCTTGGTTGACAACCACACTTTATCACCGACTTTCCATTTAGGATTGGGTCTTCTGCCCTTGTCGGCCCATCTTTTGTTCTTCTGGAGGCTGTCCGACAGAATATCTTGAACCTCCTTGTGCGTGTCTCTGAGTGTGTGCAGCAGCTGATCGATGGTAGGTAACGAGGTGGGTTGCATGGTAGAAAACGGGATGTGACGAAGATGGTATCCATAGGTGCACTTGAATGGACTCATTCCGATTGCTGAGTGTACTGTGTTGTTATAAGAAAACTCAGCCACCGGTAATAGCTGATGCCAATCATCCTGTGTTTGGTGACAAAAACATCTTATGTATTGCTCGAGGGTGGCGTTAAGACGCCCCGTTTGTCCATTGGACTCAGGATGAAAACCTGAAGATAAAGCTCTTTGGATCTGAAGTTGTTTGCAGAGAGCAGTCCAGAATTTCGAGGTGAATTGGGTACCTCTGTCAGAAACTATGGTAAATGGTAATCCATGTAGACGCACAATGTCTCTGAGAAAGGCAAGGGCTGTCTCCGAAGCTGACGGAGTGCCCCTCATTGGAGTGAAATGAGCCAATTTGCTAAAGGAATCGACTACCACCATGATTGCTGTGTATCCTGCCGAGTCTGGTAATTCTACTATGAAATCCATTGAGAGGTGTTGCCAGGGTCCTGAAGGAGGGCCGTCTTGTTGAAGGAGTCCCAAGGGCTTTGCCGTATTATATTTGTTTCTTGCACAGGTGGGACATGAGGAGACGTACTCCTTGGTATCCTTAGCCATCCTAGGCCACCAGAAATGTGAACATAATAGTTCCAGAGTGGCAGACTGACCCTTGTGGACTGCGGTAGGTATATCATGGCACCATGTGGGTGCCTTGGACCTGAGTTCCTGAGATTGAAGATACAATCCTTCCTCCCGAAACCAAAGGTTTCCTCTTTGAGTCAAGAGAGGAATAAGGGTGGTGGATGGGTCTTTCTGGGCTTCAAGAACATCTTGTAAGAAAGTGTTTATGGAGTTGATAAAGGTTTTACCCTGCAGTAAGTATTCTTGACATGAGTACTTTCCTGATTCTTCCCCATGACTTCTAGAAAAAGCATCGGCTAAATGATTTTCCTTCCCTGGTAGATAGGCCAGTTCGAAGTCAAATTGGGAAAAGTAATATGCCCATCTGGCATGGCGGGATTCCTGCATTTCATTTGTTGTAGGATGCTAAGGTTTCTATGATCCGTGCGGACTTGAAAAGGAAACCTTGCTCCCTGCAGAAGATGTCTCCACTCCTTGCAAGCTTGTCGAATGGCAAGGAGTTCCTTTTCAATCACTGAGCAATTCTTCTCACTAGAATTGAGGGTTCTTGAATAATAAGCAATTGGGTGTTCCAACTGTTCTTCCTTTTTCTGTAAATGAGCGGCTCCGAGGGCCCCATAAGAAGCATCAGTTACAATGATAAAAGGCTGTGTCTGGTCAGGTTGGCTAAGTATTGGAGCGGTAGTAAATGCTTCTTTTAATTGATGGAAGGCTTGATCGGCTTCCATTGTCCATGTGAATTTTACACCCTTTTTTAACAGGGCGGTTATTGGTAGGACAATGTTGGAAAACCTGGTGATGAATTTCCGGTAAAAATTGGCTAAGCCTAAAAATCGCTGTACATCTTTGACCGAAGCGGGAGTTGGCCACTGGGATATTGCCTTGACCTGGCTCGGATCCACCGTCAGTTGGTTTTCCGAAAGTATAAATCCCAGATAAGGAACAGAAGAGGCTTCAAACTGGCTCTTTTCAGGTTTTGCAAAGAGATGGTTTTGTCTGAGCTGTTCCAGGACTTCCTCTACGTCCAGACGATGCTGCTCAATGGTCTTTGAGTAGACCAATATATCGTCCAGATACACTACCACCTTGCTGAACAACAAATCAGAGAAAATCTTGTCCATAAAACTTTGGAATTGAGCGGGAGCATTAACTAAGCCAAAGGGCATTACCCGGTACTAAAAGTGACCCAAGGGTGTGCGAAAAAAGCCGTCTTCCATTCGTCTCCTTTATGTATTCTTAGTAAATGATATACACCCCTGAGATCCAATTTTGTAAACCATTTTGCTCCTTGCACAGCCCCCAGGATGTCCTTGATAAGAGGCATCGGGTAGTGGTCTCTGATTGTCTGACTGTTCAGACCTCGATAGTCGATACAGGGCCTGAGCTCCGTGGTCCCCTTCTTGGGAATAAAGAACAGAGAAGCCCCTGCAGAAGAGGTCGATTCTCGGATGAGACCATTCTGTAGATTGTGGCTATATATTCCCTCAGGGCGTCTTTCTCTGGTAGGACAACGGGAACATTCTCCCAAACGGAACCTCTGCCTCTGGTCTCAATTCAATTCTACAGTATTCTGGTCTGTGAGGTGGGAGAGGCTTGGGTTGGATGTCGGAAAAGACATCTGAATACTCCTGGTGTTCTTCTGGGATACAAATCACGCTCTTGATGGGTATCGTGTTATTGGCTTGAAACGGCTCGGTCTCTTGAGACAAACAGGTGTTTAAACAGAGATCAGAGCGGAATTCCAGCGTATTTGCACTCCAGTCAATACAGGGATTATGTCTCCTTAGCCAAGGGATTCCCAGAATCACTGGGAAGTGTGCCGCCCTTATCAAGTCAAATGCAACTCTTTCTCGATGGGTGTTCATCCTGACTGTTATTTCATGAGTCTCTTGTTTGATGGGACCTGAAGATAGGGGGGAGCCATCTACCCCTTCCACAGGTATTGGTAGATGCTTACCTCTTCTAGGTATGGCGTGCTTTGTTGCCCATTCATCGTCCATGAAATTGCCAGCTGCTCCGCAGTCTTGCATGGCCAGGCATTCCACCTTACAGTTCTTCTTCCATTCTAATACCACCTTGAGAATCATGAGCTGGTGTGAGACTTCCTCCACTATGGGGTTTTTAGAAACACAGGGATTGGCCCTATAGACCCCTTCCATGTCCCTGTTCACGGACGGGGTTGTTCATTTCCCGACCTCCTAGGAGGGACCTCAGGACAATCCCTCAGGAGATGCTTGTCAGATCCGCAATACAGGCACAGGCTTAAGTCCTTTCGCCGTTTTCTCTCTACAGCCGTTAGGGGTCCTCTGGTAGTCTCAATTTGCATGGGTTCTTCCGTTGAAGGTTTACTCCTTTCTGGGGTGGTCTGCACACTGGGAGAAGGAAGGTGAGGAGCAAGCAACCTGGGTCGTCTTCTTTCTGCCCGGCGTTCCGACAGTCGGAATTCAATTTGTAGAGCTAAGCAAATCAGTTCCTGAAATGATGCAGGTCTAGCAATTCTTGACAGTTCGTCCTTTATCTCCTCTTGTAAACCCCTTCTGAATAAAGTCTGTCTTGCAGAGTCTGGCCATCCAGTCTCCTGGGCTATACTCTGGAAGTTGGTTACATATGTCTGAACGTCAGATGTGCCTTGCTTGGTGTCTTAGAGGTTTTCATAAGATGTAAATAACACCTCTGGTCTTTCAAACCTGTTCCGGAACTGTTGGATAAATGTTCCATAAACAGTGAGGGCTGGATCGGCATCGTTGACCAGCAGGGTTGCCCAGGCCAGGGCATTACCCGTTAAGTTTGAGACAACAAATCCAACTTTAGCCCGGTCTAATTCAAACATTTTGGGGCGAGAAGTGAAGTATATTTGACAGGCGTCCAGAAATTCTTTAAGTCTTTTGGGATTCCTGTCGTATTTGCCGCACAGCAAGGATACTGGTGGGAGGTCTCCCCGATCTTCTTCTCTACGTAACAACTGTTGTCTTAGTACAGCATTGTCTGCCTTCAATGCATTGTTCTCTGTTTTTAAAGTCTGTAGTTCAACTGTAATACCTTGTATGGCTTTAACAAGCTCTTGGTATTGTTCTAAACTGGCCATCTCTTGGCGTTGCAAACTCTCAGGAATGTGGGGTAAACTATCCAAGAACAATTCTTCAGACCCAGATTCCCTTTCCTCCTCACCTGTCCGTGATTCCTCGGATGAGTCTTCTGAAGATATCTCCCTCTGGCTTCTCCAGACGGGCTCCAGCTTTTTTGGGCGGTTCTTAGGAAGAGCCCCGCCAGAGGCCACCCTGCCAAATAGCAGCCAGCCCGGCAGTGGAGACCTCCAGGGGGACTGCCCCACAACCAGGGAAAAGCAAGGCAGAAAAACCCTGGGACGGTGTTAAACTGCGGTTTCTTGAATGCAGTAGACTTTGTGGGACGAAAAGGCGTATCCTGTCTTTCCAGAAGGTGCTGAAGAGGATTCTTCTTAGGCAGCGACCCTGCCGCAGGAAGGTAGAAACTCCAATACCCAGAATACACTGGTGGGAGAACAAGACTCAAATGAGGGCTAACAGATGCGTAGTAGAAACACAAGTGTAAGGGTGAAATCTCTGAGAAAACTCGGAGCGGAAGAACGCTCCGAAGAAAGCAGAGCACATGGGAGGGGCAGAATAGCGGCCGATAGATCAGAACGAACCGCTAGGAAAAAGAGAAGAAGGAGGCACGGAGAAGGAAAAGCAAGGGAGGCGGGAAGGCAGCGGGAAAACTAGGGGACAAAGAACCACCAGAACAGTGGACGGAGAACAAGCGTGTATACCCAAAGAAGGAGGGTTGCAACGCATCGTCGCTTAGGCGTGACGCGTATATGTACATGATGCGCTGTAAACAACTAGAGCGCTGCATTAGTTTCTGCTCAGTAGCCCTTCTTCCATTTCCACCATAGTTTCCAGGGACGGTGGATTGTGACACCATGACCAGGTTTCTGTCCCTTGCTGGTCCTCTCAAAATCAGAAGCTGCATCTTAAAAGGTAAATTAAAAGAAGCCCCCTACTAATTCCATAATTTGTCCAACTTGATCAGGGTGAAATATGGGAAGGTAACCGGATTGAGAATCCAGGGATGTGCAATTTGAAAACAGGAACACGGTTGCTAAAATCCTAATTTTCTGTGTTCCCCTATATATATCCAATACAAAGTGAGATGTGGTTTCTTTAAGGCCCAGTCCACTTTGCAGTGGAAAGCAAAACACAAATCTGAAAGCATTTAGGCTGCCATTTTAAAGTGGGATTTCCTTGGTGAAGTTAAGTATTATTTGCAAATATAGTTTGTGGTTCAAGCTAGTGTTGAGTCATTTAGATGATAGTGGACTCATGGCCCAAACAGTTTGTATGTACATGGCTTAATGCATAGTTGTCTATTTGTCAAGTCGCATCTACAATGCTAATACGTTCACTTTCTCATGCCTGCACAGGGATGCTGGTGGAATAAAAAATATCTGATTGTTAATTGTATAGCTTTAACTTTCTCCAGTACCATACTTGCCTTCATGCTGGAGAAAAACAAATGTTAAACCATATTTACATTATGTAAAATGTTGTAGTGAGAAAATAGTGATGTTGACAAAATAGTTAACGCTGAGCAGAAATGTTAGAATGTATAGTGGCTTTTAGATTGGTATTCCCTGAAAAGATTGGAAAAAAAGGCTGAATGCGCATTTACTGCGCATACGGCATGGACAAAAAAAACAAATCCCATAATGCTGAACAAGGGGACCGGGGGTTCTGGGGGGTCTCCCCTGCTCCCCTTCTTCTGCATTATTGGTCCAAGTGTTGTGGGGGGCAAAAAGGAAGAAAACAAGGGAACCCTGCGCAGAAGTTCCAACCCAAATACAGTGGGTGTCAGGCATAGTCGGAGACTACCTAGAAGCAAAATGCAGTGGCTGCCAAATATACAGGGGGCCTATATTGGAGCAAAATACACCTAGATGCAAAGTACAGCGGGGGTTACTTAAAGATAGAATATGTCTGCCTGCCAAAAGCAGTTGGGATTGCCTAAAAGCAACATACAGGAAACCAGTGAGCATAATCACCTTGAGACATGAGTTAAAGGGATACACCAGGTGGCATGAAAAATGGGTGCAGTGAAATCATGCGATAGGATTAAAATCATAAATCATAAATTCATAACACTACAGTTCCTTGATGTTTTTTTAAAAGTATTAATGAAAAATGTTTCCACTGCACAACAAATTAAGGGATCATTGCCCATAGCTAAAAACAAGAAAGCTGGACCACACTGTCTAAAGTGTATTTTTGGCAGTGACACTTCTCCTAATGTTATACTTTGGACAAAATAGTATAAAATGCAAAACATCTTCTGAAGTGTTGGCGCTGCAGTAAAATGTATTGTCACTGGCTTCTTCCCTCTTCCATTATGAAATCAGCACCTTCAAGGCAAGCAATCCAAACCTGCATTTCATCAGAAATGAACGGGCATGAATATTGCTAATCCACAGTAAATAGTGCTCTACTCCAGGTGTTGTCTTGATTGATAGATATCTTGAACCATCGGTTTTTCCACTTCAGAATTTTCTCTTTGCATTGTTTGGAAGTCAAAATATAATTTCACACAATATATTTCCATTTAGACGCTTCCAAAGTGAGTTCCAAAAAACATGATCCCAAACTGATTTATATTGGCTTAGCTTTCATATATTTTAACCAGTCTATGTGTTGTCTAGCAACACTTTTTAATAGATCGCTTAAGAATACCTGTGTTAGTTCAGCTACCTGATTAATCCAGGTAGACAACCACATCATAAGTGGTTTCATTTTGATGTCATCTAATAAGTATGTTACCCCAAATTTAGTATGGAGAGTGAATTTCGAGGCAGATTTAGACACCCTTAATAGACTTACCAGAACATTGTTCTCAACTATTGCCAATGCCTGGACATTGCCATATGTCCAAACACCTGCTCCATAGGCAACCATTTACACTGTCTTTGCCCTACATGCCATAAACAAAATAGCATTAATTGGCATACTCCCAACATTCCATGTGACACCAGGGAGCAAATGAGCATCAGGGAGCACAATTACAACAGGGCAGGAATTACAGAGGGGAAACTCAGAGCAACATGTGTATGGGACTGAGCAAAGTCAATAGTCTAGACTTGCGCCTTGTAACACTTGTGTACTGGAGCAGTGTGAATGATATATCATATCATATCATATCAATACAGGCTAGGATGGTGGGACACCATGGAGCAAAATCATAGTGGGGCACTGAACATAGGGGGGTGCATGGGAGTGAGATTACACTGTGGTACCTTAAAGGAAAATTAACAAGAGGCAACTGGGAGCAAAATCAAAGTAAGATTCCAGGGAGCAAAATCATTACTGGTCATTATTCACAAAAGGGCATCTGGGAGCTGAATTACAATGATAGGGCAGGGAAAACAAATCACAGTCAGGGGCGAATCACAGTGGTGAACTTTGTAGCAATATTACAATGGGACACATTGGAGCAACAATCACAGTGGGCTGTCAACCCTTACCTAATTGCAGAGCTGCCTGGGTCTTGGCCAGTGAGGGGTAGCAGGAGAGTGCCTGGGCACCACAGTAAACAAGCAAACAAGCATAACGCTTTGTCTTTGCCCTTTGCCAGCTGCTGTCATTTTAGAGCAAGGTGAGCCACGTGACCCACAAAATCAATCAAAGTGCTCCAGAATGGCTAGCCTTCTGGGTAAAGTGCTGCCAGGGGGAGTCTCGGGCAGGGGAAATGGGACAGCAGAAGGCGACTCAGAAATGCATCAACGGCTAACGGAGGCAAAGGTTCAACGCTTGTTCACTCACCTTGCGTGTCCTGCACAACGGGAAAGGCTGCAGGTATTGGAAAGGTGAGGTCACTGGATGGTCACCTCACCCATGTGATAATTCAGGATGTTCAGGTCTTGTTGGGGGTTCAGCGATGGATCTGGGAGGGGTCAATCTTGGGCGGCTACAAAGGATGCAAAGCCCCCACACCAGCTCACTCAGTTTGTGTAGCTTGCATATCGATGAGCAGTCTTCTAAGCGCTGCCAAGTCATAACAATTGCGATCAAGTGCTTAAGAAATAAGATGATTATATCTTTCTTCAGAAAGAACTACAACTCTTGATGCCATCATATAGAGAACGTCTATCACGGGCCCGGCTCTTTCACTGGGAAATTTGAAGATGGGATCAGCGCCCCAAACTAGCATGCCTAAAATGCAACTGGCCATGTGCCCTGCATTGGCCAAGGAAAAGTGGGTGAGAAAAATGGAAACATGCTCTCAACCTTCCACTCTGGCCCTTGGACAAAGGAAATTGGGAAGGTTGTGGAGTCTGGGATGGGTTCAGTGTCTCCCTTATGATAGATGGATTAATCCTAATTGTACGTGTTCTTTACGGTTCGCATGACAACCCACATACACACACATCTCTTGCATTCTAAGCAGGAAATATCTTGCCCAAATTAGAATGACTCGAGAAGTAGACATGATGAAACCTATTTCAAACTGAGTGCAAGTCAGCACAGGAAATATGGACGGCTCGCATTGATCACGAATTGGGCAATTTATCCTCTGCACTATAAACCTTCAGATGAAGTTCAGGAAAGGACCAAAGATTCAATGGCAGGAAAAGCTGCAATGAGAGAGAGTGAGGCTTGGAGGACACTATAGAGCAGTCAGCATGGCTGGTTGGAACATGGGTGTGCAATGGTGAGGAAATTGATAAGACAAAATAACTGATAATGATGCCAGGTGAACATGGGGCGGCGGGGGGGGGGGCTGTTCTGAGCACCCCACAGCCATCATGCCAAACCACCAAATAACAAAAGTGACCTTGCAGTTTTCCAGTGAGATCATCCTGGCAATCATGTCATGGAGGCAACAGGTACAGAATACAGATGTACATAAGCTTCAGTAACATTGGATTATGCAACAATGAATATGTGTTACAGTAAGAAATAACATGGGTTAACACATGAGTAAATCTTGAACCCCAACTACAATGCCAATACGTTAACTCTGCAATATAATAGCTTGGGACATTAAACATATGGATGCAATTATCACTGTGTAAGCACCAGTTAAATGCCAGACAGAGAAGAGGTCGAAGTGGGTCGGAACTAAAGGGTACAACGTTCCTCTACTTTTTGGTAAAATCAGCGTTCGTTCCTTTACCTTTTGTTGGGCTGAGAACCATTCCTGGAGACCAAGTGAATAGCACATTTGTTTTTTGCGGCTACTGCACTGTGGATTTGAACCTCAATACTGCAGGGTGTAGGGTGATGTCATACCCTGAAGAGCTATCCACTGGCTTGTTATTGTTTATTTCAATAGCCTTCTTGAGACATAAAGCCCATTCCTGAGCCCACTGCATTGATCAGTGTTTGTCTTGTTTAAGCAGCCAGTTGATGGGAAATTGCTGCAGGCACACCTGTGTGTGTAGGAAATGGGTGGGTGGAGGAGTGGCTTTAGTCCATGGAATGTCCCTTCAGAGGTGTGAATGGTGGGTAACTAGAAAGGGGAAGGTGTATGAAGCTGGATGATGTGAGGGACAATGATTGAAATTGTGGTTGTTTGTGATGCATTTTCTTTCTCTGTGTTCCTTTCCGTCTTTGTAGTACAGTTGTAAAACAAAGTGGTGGGGGTCGAATGGAGGCAAGACAGAGGTATGGGGTTCATAATGCGGGGGGATCAGTGGTCATGGGATCCTGTGAAAGGGTTCTGTGAGGAGTGGGGGATATGGGGAGGGGTCAACAGGGAACATAGTTCCACTATATTTTTGGACAATTCACCCCTGAAAATAAGACTACTCGGTTTGCTAATAATATTGTTGCGGGATGAATTTGCAGGCCAATACCTCTGCAAGGTGTATAGGCCTGAGGCAAAGGCAACCAGGCGTGAGGTGTGCCTAACAGCTTTTCATGCTACTGTGCTTGGTAAAATGGCATCAGGCATGTGGCTCAATCTGTCGCTGCCCAAACAGCAGTTTTGACCGACCGGATGTAGCAAAATTCCCCATTTCCTGACACAATTGTACATAGGAAGACTAAATAAGACGGGAAGGTGTCACTGTGTCACTGGCATCTCCTCCCCTCTTCGTTATTATATAACTCGTTGAGCCAGAGGGACAGCTAAAGTAACTGCTTTGCAATTTGCTGGCCACAAACCAATAAAACAGTAATGTTTCTCACAGAAAACCATTTAAGTAAGTCGGGGCTAGCTGGGGCAGAGCCCCAGCAGTTGCTGAAAATTGTGTCTGAGACAGAGCGCTGCCGGGTCTCCCTAAAGCGCCCTGGTAATCCCAGCCCATCAAGTCACTAGAAGCCAAAGCCTTTTTTTCTGAAGCCTGAAACTCTTGGCCATAAGTGATTGCTTCAGGCTCTAGCAAAAAAAGGCCTTTTTTTTCCTGAGTTGTGGCTCCAACAACTGCCAGGCACCCTTTTAACTAGAGATGCAGGGATCATTACCTTCCAACCCCCAGGTGAGAGGGTGAAAATGGCTACAAATGGGTGCCTCATGGGGGTTCGGCACCACAATTAAGAGAGTAAAAACGTACCTAACCTGAATGCACTGCCAGACCCCGCCCCTTTTAGGTAACGCTCGCGTAAAAGTCCCAGCTCAATTTCACATGCCACTTACAGCACTGCTTACAGAAAATTGTGTACTGTCAAATACATAGAATATTGATGGCGTACATTGTGCATGCTTAGACACATTGTATAATACAATGCATATTTTTTTTAATCAGCCAGATCTGTTTTCACTTACTTCACAGAAACCATCTGAAGTACAAAGTGAGCACTGCGCAACAACAAAAGGAGAGAAATACCTTATTCACAGTCAGCCGTCCAAAAATGGTATACATTTTCATAAAAGGATGTGTCATGGAAAACCGCATCCTTTTAAGATACAGAAAAAGTTTCCATTGAACAGAGCAGGTCCCGCCCTCCAAGAAATGCGAACCACCTGCCACAAGAGCACCAAAAATAGGGTAGAATTGTGCACTGGGTCTATTAATGTCTACCCTCTGGGTAGGGCTGGCGCTGAACAAAAATTCAAGTAAAATAAATAAATACTCTCTCTCTAAACCCATCTATTTGCATTTTTCAATTCACATTTCATAATCTCATGCACTGATGATTTGGGATTCATGTTTAATACATGCCGTATGCTCGCTGTGCTGAGGCACGCACGCAGGCAGGCTGGCTCCTCTTTATCGCGTGGTGGCAATCATTACAGGCGAGGCTCAGCACTGGGACTCCGGGGAAGAAGGCAGCCATCCCACTGAGCGCCTTTCCCAGTGCACGCACCGCTGACGTCGCGCCGCGTCTGCGTGCCGCGCTCTGTGGCGCAAAATGCGTTTTAACAACGCTGCAATCCTTTCCCTTTTTTTTATTTATAAAAAAAGGAAACATACTCATACAATGCAGTCGTGAAAGCATTTATATTATCTTAGGAAGATCAAAGCAACTATGTGCGACAATAAGTCCAAGCTAATTGACTTTCAGAGGCTGCATGTATATGTTTTTGCGGTATTAAAGGAACACTTGAGGTAGTTGCAATTCACGTGTGCTCGAATTGCGTGACTAGTTGATACGGATATTGCAAGTGAATAGCAATTGCCCAAATGTGCTTCTGTCTGAACATTTTCACAGCCTCCAAAAAAACATACATTCAGATGTCTCTGGGTGGTTTGGGCATGCCAAAAAAAAACGTCGGGCTTGCAAGGAGCTATGCACACTTTTTTGTCTACGATTACAATATTCTCGGCAAAACATTAAAATCCACGAATACAATAATCCCAATTATCATCAAGCTACATTTTGTGGAGCAGTGTAAGAGACAAGCAAGTGGCGTCTGCGTGTGCTTTTCCCCCCATAAATAATGTTGCCTAGGCCGTTTCCCTTCCTGGTGACTATATGCATGGCGACATTATTCATGGGGATGATATTACCTGCTACCCTTTTTTCATGTATATTAGCGTGTTTCAGAAACATTGGCTCATTGACAATGCCCCGAAAAGATAGCCTCTTGAAATGTAAAAGTTTCCTTGGCTACCACTTTACCCCCGGGAGTCATTTGCATTGTGCTGTTATGCAGAAAACAGTACTGGGCTTCCACATGGCAACACAGGCGAGCGGCAAAACACACATCGCTAAAACATATCTTGCCAACAGAAAACAAACATTGGTAAAGTCATACGTTTTGGCTTTCGAAAAACATTGACAAGCAAATCTGTCAGGAGCTAGTGAAAGATGGGAGGCGAGGTCTGAGCAGTGAAAGAAAGAGGGAGAGAGGGGCACCGAGGGAAGGAGGGGCGGTGAGAAGTAAAGGAAAAAGGGGTTGAGGAGCAGGGCCAGCCCTAGGATTTGTGGGGCTAAGTGAGGCAAATTAAGTGCTGGGCCCCTTAATTTTCATGAAGTGACATCACAGGAAATTACATCACCGGATAATAAGCACTATGTATGTAGGCAACAGAGAAAAACGTGTGTGTGTGTATATATATATATATATTCACTGAAAAAACTTTGTTAAAGGGACGCTATGGTTAAGTTGGACTAATAAAAACCTATGAAATTCAATGAAAAAACTTTGTTAAAGGGACGTTATGGTTAAGTTGCACTAACAAAAACCTATTTTTTTTAAAGTGTCAAAATGTATATACATACAATAGTCATATAACTTAGCCCCGACTTGACAAAATCCATTCAGTCTTCACACAAACATTGAAGGTTGGGTCTATAATCTATAATCTTTCTCAAAACTTTTGTCCACATTCATCAAATAGCAACAAAGTTATAAGCCATCTAAAATTGTTAAGACCCCCCCTAATTCCACCCCCTCTTGAGAAAATCCCACCAAACTGTATAAAACCATTTATATCTAGATCCAAAATTGTTTTGCCAAATGTTGTGCAGATTCGTCAAATCACACCACATTTATATGCCCTTACAATATTTAGGGACCCTCGCTCTAATTTTGCCCCCTCTTGCCCGAATCCCACAAAACTTTGCAAAACTATTCAGGATTAGTTCTAGAATAAAATTGCAAAATTATATACAGTTTCATTGGATGGCGAAAACGTTATGTGCCATCCAGAAACTGCTTTTCCACAACCCTATAATGCAGAAATAGGTACAGATGTCCTAGGACATCTGAAGTGTCCGCGAACACCACAGCACTGCCCCAGGACATCTGGAGTGTTCGCGGACTTTCGCAGGGTGAAACAACCCGTTTTTTGGCTTCTTATGGCCATATCCAATCCAATCCTCATCCCCCCCCACATCCCTAGAGATTGTCTGTTGAGTTTGACAAGTGAAATGCTGCTTCTTTAAAAATGTTTTCACCGCTCTCCGCGGACCCCAAAAAGTCAGCGAATCCAAGATGGCGGTCGCTTCAGGAAAACCGACGCATTTCACGTTTTCTCACCAGCCAATCGGCGGCCACGTCCCGATGTCTGCGGACCACGCAAAAGTCTACACATTTTCTGGCCAATCAGAGGCCAGTCCGCGGACAGTAGAGCCAATCAGAGGCTAGTCTTGCCTCACGTTTTGGTCATTTAAAAAAAACGACTGGACGGATTTTCACCAAATTAACAAAAGTATGCTTTTGGGGATTTTTGTGAAAAAACGTCCAGCGGTTTGGGCTGCAGGCGTGAGCAAAGTTTTTTCCCATTATGTCTATGTGAAAAACAAATTTTGGGACCCCCCCTACAACTTAGCCCTGCCTGGACCAAATTTCACCAAACTTTGCAAAAAAAAATCAGAGTAGTCCATATAGTTTTTTTTGCAAAGTTTGGTAAGGATTCGTCCTGGGGGAGCGAAGTTATAAGTCGTCCAAAAAGCGCTCTTCCTATGAGATGAGCAACTTAACCATAATTACATGGCCTCTACCGCAGGCCATGTAATTCAGTGAAAAAACTTTGTTAAAGGGACGTTATGGTTAAGTTGCGCTCCTAAAAACCTATGAAATTCAGTGAAAAAACGTTGTTAATGGGACTTTATGGTTAGGTTGCGCTACTAAAAACCTATGAAATTCAGTGAAAAAACTTTCTAAAGGGACGTTATGGTTACAAGTAAAACCGATAAACCCCTGAAATTCGCCAGTTATGGTAAGCTAAGCAACCATAACTCGCGCCACCACTGTGCACTGCTAAGACTAACACCCAGGACATCAAAGATGACATCACAAATGTCATTGATGACATCACTGATAAATAGGTTTTTTGGAGCGCAACTTAACCATAACATCCTCTTAAAAAATATTTTTTCACTGAATATAGATATAGATAGCATGAATTTGATAGGTTTTTAGTAGGGGTCCCTTAGTTTATATACATGTAACATAAAACATATCAAACCCCCTGTCCCACGCTAGTGGTTCTGATGTCCGCGGACCATGCGCATGTCCACGGATGGACTCGGTCAACATCAACACTATCAGGGGGTATCTTAAATTGATGTATCATGCAATAAAAACACTGAACATGTTCAAAGAGCAGCATATTAAATTACATTAAAAAATAAATAAGAAGTGCAAACTGTATATGTAAGACACCAACAGTCCAATTACATAGCATAAGGAACATAATGGAACATACCAAAAATAACATATGCCTCCAGTAGAATTACCTCACAGAAACTGCACAGCAAAAATGAACAGCACAGCTACGAAGCAGTAACAGCAAAACTAAAAAACAAACTGGTAAGTACACTACATTAATTCCTATATTTATAAACTTTCTGTAGTAGGTTACACTGAAATATATATATATATATATATATATATATATATATATATATATATATATATATATATTTTTTTTTTAACACAGAAATGTCTAGTACTTTGGAATGGCTAGAAGAACATTTTCCTCAGGACGAAATGAGTGAAAACAGTGATACTAATGGTAGACACTACACTTCTCTAAATAAATCAATTAATAACCTTTATTTTATGTGTACTTAACATTTATATTGTTTTAACATAACATACAGATAATAAGAATAATACTGAAACAGACACCTTGGAAAATCATCTTGTGGGATGTTTTTACCCATGCATCCAAGCCCTACCATAAAACTGTGCATTACTGGCATTGAAAACATCATGATGGCCAGAACTCCCCAGAGAGTGCACAGAGAAAACATGAAGAATAGACTGCCACCCATGTTTGCCTATGTTGTGAGCACAGGAGGGCACAGCCTAAAACCACCATTGGGCTACACACACAGTAGCCTGAAACCATTGGGAATGGCAATGCTGATTGCCAAAAGCAACCCAGAACTGTGGGGAATTAATTTTCTTAATGTCAAAAATGGATGCAATACTGGTGCTCACCACTATCAGAAAGCCGGCGTTTTAAAACCACCAGACTTTTGTGTAAAACTGAACAAATGAACCCAAACCAGGCCAAGGAAAGACTTGCTAAGATGTGTATACAATGTAAAACTATATTCTGAAATGACTTGAAGGAAGTAATTATTTAATGTATATATAAAAAATAGCTGGGGATGTCAGCAGCTTAAGTGAATTTGGGTTTAAAACCACTAAAATCGAAATGTTTAGAATAAATGAGTGACCTACTTGTGAGTGTCACATAGGTTGCAAGTGTTTAAATGTCATAGTTTTGAACTTAGAATCAGCATTCTAGCTGCATGTGCAAAAAATTGTAAATTGGATTTGAATGTAGAAAACTGGGAACTAAAGTGACATTTAGCTGAATTCCGCCTGACAACTACACCAAACAGGAGTTGAACTGGCTCAACAACTCTTCCCAGGCCTGGCTGCATCCTGCTGCCCCCACCAAAAGGAGGTGACACCTCTCTAATTGAATTAGGGGAGTGGTACCTGCAGACTGCAGGAAATTGAACAAAGCCCTGCCCTGGCTCAGGCAAATGTTAGATTGGGGGGGTCGTAAAATGGCTTCCTCTTGGGAGAAACTGGGAGGGGCAGTGCCTGTGAGGGCACGCTGAGCTTGGGGGAAGCGGATAAACCAGAAATTCCACCATGTGCTTTGGAAAACCACACCCCTTTGGGGCCAGAGCATGATTTTAAAAAGATGGATAATTCACAGTGCGGACTTGTCAAAATTATATAAATAACATCATAACTTTTGTGATTTTTCTGTGCACATTTTAAGAGGTGTTAGGACTCTGTGGTATATTCTTGGGGATAGTAGCGGAAAAAAGGGTTGTTACTCCAAATGTATGCATGTTAAAAATCTGACACTTTATCATCTGAAACCCATATCCCTGGTGCACATCTGTGTACAATCTGGAAAGGTTTAGAGGTCATTATCTGGATGAAAAGGGGAGAATTCTGTCATAAGGGGACACAACATCGTACAAAGACAGGGATCGGATGGTTTGGTGCTACAGAAAATATGTTAACTGGACCTATAATATTAGAGAAATGGTACATAGATAAATATGTATTTGGGTCAAAAATAGATTTGTGTGCAATTTGACAAGGGGAGGTTCCTCTGACCATAAAACCTACAGCATCACTCTGACACTCCATTTCTTTACCCCAATCAAGGGAGAGAGGAAAGCTTGGCCAATGATAAGTGAGAGGGGCAGGCTTAGCTAGGCCCAGGCACACACCCATTTTCAAAACACATAAAAGGAACATTGAAACCCAGGTAGAGACATTCACTTTCCACTTTCTTGCGGGACGCTTTGCCGGGAGACTTCAGACTTCACAACCAGAGATCCAGACTTCAAATCCATCAATCTCCAGAGACCAGAAGTTAACTCCAGAATTTGTAGCAGAGAGGCCTGAATCCACAAGCTGAATCCTCTTCAGCAGGCCTCAAAACCAACCAAACTATTCAACAGCCGGGCAAGCTGTTTGAATTCTTTGCCAAGAACTTTTGCAAGGACCTGTAGCAGTATCCAGAAAGCAGTGCTGTATCCGGAACCAGAGAGAACCAGAGACCAGTTCGCTGTGAAGAACTGCTAGCAGAAGTCCAGCCAATCCTGACCCGATCGGTGAGGAAGTCGCATTCCTGTCCACAATATAGTGCGAGTATCCAGCTAGCACTGTGCCAAAAACAATCTCTTAGTTTAAAATAATCTAACCCAAACTATTTTAGCCTATTAGAACTGCCTCCTAGAATCGTGTCATTCTGTCATCTTTAAAACTGAAAACTGTTATCTGTCATTCTGAGCGAGTTTTAACTGTCATCTTAAAGCTAAGATACTAAGATTTCCGACGAGCCTAGAACCGACTTCCTACTCCTTATAGTGCCTCCGTAATTGTGCTCGATGCACGCAACTAAATTTGCCGCAATTTGACATTTTGCTTAATTTCAGCCACGTGTAAAAATATTTGTCCTTGCTTTCCTTTGCTAAAATTCGTTTGCAACCTGACAATCATTCATAGAGCATTGCTAAAGTGACCCTGAATTAATACAAAGTAGCTGTCACCCACCCTGAGCCTCTAGAGGGAATTAAATCATTTTAGCATAGTTTTCACTTCTTTGCATACCACCTTTAAAGTACTTTGCCTGTGTTAAAATCATCCCTCTTCCTCTAAGCTTGCTAAGGGGGAACTGATTTATATTTGATTGCATTCCTGAGAACTGTGCACTTTCCTTCCATCTCTTTACCTTGCAAAAGGGGGGGGGTGAATTGTCAAAGAAAAGTGATTACATTGTCTTTTGTTGAAGTCATATCACGTTTATTTTCTGTACTGCATTTTCATTCATCATTGCATTGTCCTTGAAGCCATAAAAGCATTCTCAGCTACTTCATCCTATCTATATCACTTCTAAGCCATCAAAAAGAGTGTACAACTGTAACATTATCCATTGTTGATCACTATCATCCTCACAAGTGTGCTATCAAATATTAATTTACTATAAAAGTGTGATAGATATATATTTTTTAATTTTCAAATAAACCTTTTAAATTTGCAAAACAAACCTACTTCTTGGCTGAGCGGGGTCAGGGGGATTCTGAGAGAGGGGTGTTATATAAGGGTTGTCATCCAGAGTAAATGAACTGGACATAAAAATACATCAATAAGGGCTTCCATCAGCATCCCAGACTAGGCATTGACTTAGCTGTAGTGTTGAATTGAAGTCGCTTACAATCTGCAGTGTTTAGAGCAAAAAATGGATCAATGAATGGCCAATTTCATTATTTTGAAAAACTTTGTAGGGGACCATATATAGGAAAGCATTAAATATCACTGTCCCACAATATTATGTATGCTGTTACTATATTCCTCTGTGTCTTGTTTTAAAAATAAAGGCAGTTAGGGTGTCCATGGACAGTGCAGGTGTCCGGAATGTCCACAATTAACCAAAATGGGGGTGTCATAAGGATATTATACCTGTTTGCACTGTCCGCAATCAAAATGGAGGTGTCTACAGGACACTAAATCCGTCCGCATGTCTGCAACAATTCAAAATAAGGACATACTCCCTGTTCGCATTGTCTGCAACCAGAATTAATATGTCCGTAGGACACATAGCCTGTCCACCTGTCTGCAAAGTTGTGACACACATTTAATTTGTTCGGGGACCTGAACACTGTCCGTAGAACACCCGCACGCATGCGTATCACACCCTTTGGTCCTACGAAAATTGCGCTTTGTCTGTAACTGTCCACCACACGTGTGTCGCACGTTTAATTCGTTTGGGGACATGAACACTGTCCGTAGAACACTCGCATGCATGCGTACACCCAACCCCGCACATTTGGTGTCCTTCGGACACCCGTCCCATTTGCAAACATGTCCGTGATGTCATCATGTGACCGCACCCACGCTAAACCACACTAACCCACGCGAACACAGTCCGGGTCCCCGGACACCTAAAAAGTGTTTTTCTGAGCAATCCAAGGTATTTTCCTGTGAAAGTTCACCCTTGCACATGTTCCACACCATGCCCCTAGCAATCTGCATACTTTTTGGAACTTTTTGAGCCCTTTTTGGGTTCAAAGTGTTCGCGGACAGTGCAGCTGTCCGTGAAGCGCTCCCCAGCACCCCTATAAAAGACCACACCCCAGAGCTTATCCTCATTCTGATTTTGGATTTTCAGAACAGAACATTGCTCCAGATTGCTGGTTATCAGAAATGGCTTTTGCTGTGCTGTGCTCTTTTACATTTGGAGAAGATGGCACCCATGGTGAGTCCTGCTCCTGCTGCCTTAACATCAGCAACACCCCCATCCCCTCCACTGCCACCACCTCCCCAAGGCCTGCAGAGGGGAACAGGCATGAGGATGCAGAGGAGGATGAATAGGATGACGAGGATGAGGTAGTGGAAGTCCCTACTACAAGCACTCACTGTGAATCCTGCGTGTGGAGGTTGTTTGCCACTCTTGATGGAGTACCGAAATATTGTGGAAACAAGGTGCGCTGCACTCAGTGCCAGTTGGTGCTGAGTCGTGGCAAACCAGGTTTGTGCAGCTACGGTACTTCCTCAATGAGGCGACACCTAAGGTCATTCCATGGTAGGGCTATTCGTAAGGTTGTAACTTGCGATAAACGTAGTAGGTTGAGTTCCTCTGCAACATCCTCTGTTTCTGCTCCTGCCACCACAAGAGACACTCCTGTGGGGCAGTGCATCCCTCCAGCTGCCTTGCAGGCCATACATGATGCTGTGGACCCTTACCTTTCAAAGGTCACAGTATTGTGTATGTACTGCGATGCAGTACTTTGCAGGGGGGAGACCCTTGGAAGTGCTTTTGAGGCTGCGGTTCGGGAGCATGAGAAGGACTGCCACCTACCCGATAAAGGTCCACCTATCAGAACTGGCAATATTGGCTACGGGTTTTGCTAGGTGATCAGCTATATCTTCGTCTTCACTCGATTTGTAACCCTCCCCTGTCTCTTCCTCCTCACCTGAATAGTCCAGTTTCTTCCGGCGGGTAAGTCCTGTGTACGGCTTCTTCTTTTTTAGAAGATATGGTCTACCTCGGAAAGAAGCCACCGTGACTCTCAGACAAAGAAACCCCACGGTGACTCCCCTCCGCGACAGCCAGAGGGGAAAAAGCCACTGGAACGGCAAAAAACCCCTGGATCCAATATAGACGTGAAGATTGTGGGAGTAGTCAGCACAGTCGTAGGTTGAATGATCCTTCGCCGAAAACCCAGATGATGGTAAGGTTGGCGATTCCGCGAATCGAGGGAATAGGAGATGGCAGTTTACAGGTAGGTACCCCTCAGGGTGGAGGACAAGAGTGAACGGAGAAATCCGAGGGCAGTGTCTCTTAGAGCGAAGAAATTCTCAGCAGAGATTCAACACGGGAAACAGAAACACAGGAGAAGGCAAACAGGATACAAAGAAAGGGGGGGCCCGTAAGGAACGGGAGGTGGAGAAACAACAGGAAGATAGCAAGTAGACTATCCGAAGGGAAAACTAGCGCAAGCAACAGGGCGAAGAATAAACACAGTTGCAACGCGCCGAACCGCCGGCAGCCGAGTGAGATATATACAAACGGCGGCGGCCATCTTGAAAACAACTAGACCGCGTCTGATAGGCGAGGAGGAACGTAATGGAACATTTTAATGGCGTCCTCGCGTCCACCTTCGCCACAAACGCCAGTCGCTGGCGGCCGTGACAGTATGCCCCCTCCGAAGGCTTCTCCCACCCGGCCTTTCTGGATGTAGTCGGTGGAACTTGTGTAACAGTTGAGGAGAGTGAATATGGAACTGTGGTTCCCAGGTGTCTTCTGAGGAGGGATATCCTTTCCAATGAACGAAATACTCAAGACGTCCCCGATGATAACGGGAGTCCCGTATCCGAGAAACTTCATATTCCTCGGAAGCTGGAACTGGCAAAGTACACAGCTTGGGGGATGCTTGTTTCCGGGTATCTGGCACAAAGGGGCGTAAGAGAGATGAGTGAAACACGGGATGAATCCGCCTGAGTCCCTTTGGCAACTTGAGGCGGAAGGCCACAGGATTAACCTTTGAAGTTATCTCAAAGGGTCCGATGTAGCGGGGTGACAGCTTAGAAGGCCGAACCCATCGAGGAAGGAACTTGGTGGACAGCATGACCTTGGAACCTCTGTCCCAGGCAGGAACTTGACTTCGGTGTTTGTCCGTTTGCTCTTTGTAATGACTGCTAGCCTTAGAGAGGCTCTGACTGGCTGTGTTATGGGCCTCCTTGATCTGCGCAAGGGTATTCTCCAAAGTAGGAACGTTAGTTTCCTCCCAGAAACACGGAACTATGACTGCGGGTTGTATCCGTAGGTACAAAAGAATGGGCTAGTTCCTGTAGCCGTGTGGACAGCGTTATTGTATGCAAACTCTGCTGTGGGAAGCAGGTCCACCCAGTTGTCTTGCTGTTTATTTATGAAACACCTTAAGTATTGCTCTAAGGTACCGTTTAACCTCTCGGTTTGTCCATTTGTCTGGGGATGAAACCCCGACGAAAGAGCTCTCTCCACGCCCAATGAATTGCACAATGCTGGCCAGAATCTGGAGGTATACTGGCTGCCCCTGTCTGATATTATCTTTTGAGGAAGCCCATGTAACCTAAAAATGTCCTTTAGGAATACGTCAGCCATGACCGAGGCGGATGGGATCTTTGTCAATGGAGAAAAATGTGCAAGTTTCGAGAAAGCGTCTACGGTTACCATAATGCAGGTACAGCCTCGGGATACCGGCAACTCCACAATAAAATCCGTAGAAATGCATTTCCAGGGGCCAAGTGGAACCGGCTCCTGTTGTAACAGCCCCATAGGTTTCGAGGTGGAATATTTGCTTTGTAAGCATACCATACAGGATTTAACATAGACTTGCGTGTCAGCCTTCATGTTCGGCCAGATGAAAGCCCTTTGGAGAAGTTCCAGAGTACCTCGTACTCCTCGGTGACCAGCGGTCTTGGAATCGTGGCACCACTGAGTGACTCGTCTTCTGAGATTACTGGAAGGAATAAACAGTCTTCCGTGGATAAAGTGCAACCCGTCCTTAGTGGTGACCGGTTGATTTCCCATAGTGAGAGCAGGTTCTTGGAGGCAGGCTCCTCGTACTTCATCCAAGAAGTTAGACACTGTAGATATGATCCGGGTACGAGGAAACATAAACTCCTTTCTGTAAGGGAAGATAACATCGTCTCTGCGGGAGAGAGCATCAGCAACTAGGTTTTGAGAGCCAGGGATGAATGTGATGACAAAATCAAACTGGGCGAAAAAATGAGCCCATCTGGCCTGGCGGGTGTTATAACACTCTTGCTGCTTGAGTATTTGCAGATTTTTATGGTCTGTTCGTATCTGGAACGGGTGTAGGCTCCCTTGGAGCAAATGCCTCCATTCCACACAAGCCAATTTCATAGCAAGTAATTCCTTCTCTATGACTGAGTAGTTTCGTTGGCTAGGATTTAGAGTTTTTGAGAAATATGCCACCGGATGCTCTAGGTCCTTGACTCTCTGAAGAAGAACAGCACCTACGGCTGCTGCAGAAGCGTCAGTTTCCAGGATAAAGGGTAGTAGCTGATCTGGTTGTTTCAAGATAGGAGCTGCACAGAACTTGTGCTTTAAGCTGAGGAAGCTTTCTTCAGCCTCACTAGACCAGAAGAAAGGGCCTGTGGATTTCTTGAGAAGGGATGTGATAGGAAGAGTGAGTAAGGAAAAACTTGGAATGAACTTCCTATAGAAATTTGCCAGCCCTAGGAAACGTTGAATGTCCTTAACCGAAGAAGGCGATGGCCATGACAAGATGGCATCCACCTTCCTGGGGTCCATAGTAACCCCCTTGTCGGATAGGATAAATCCCAAGTAAGACAATGAGGATTGAGCAAATGCACATTTCTCAGGTTTTACCAGAAGACTGTGATATTGTAGTCTGCGCAGAACTTCCTTGACATGTCGGGTATGTTCCTCCTGGCTCAGTGAGAAGACCAAAATGTCATCCAGGTAAACCACTGTGTTAAGGTTAAGAAGGTCGGAAAACAATCGGTCCATGAATCTCTGGAAAATAGATGGTGCATTTACTAGGCCAAACGGCATGACTTGGTATTCAAACAACCCATAGGGGGTGCGAAACGCCGTCTTCCACTCATCTCCTGTTCTTATGCGGAGTAGATGATACGCATTCCGTAGATCAAGTTTAGTAAACACAACAGAGCCTTGGACAGCCTCTAGGATCTCTGATATAATGGGCATAGGGTATCGGTCTTTTATGGTCACTCTGTTTAACCCCCGATAGTCGATACAGGGCCGCAGCTCCTTGGTATCCCGTTTGGGTATGAAAAACAGAGAGGCCCCAGCGGGGGATTTGGAAGGTCTTATGAGTCCGTTGGCTAAATTATCATCAAGGTAGCATCGGAGTACAGCCTTCTCCGATACTGAGAGGGAATACATCTTCCCAAAGGGGACCAATGCTTTTGGCACTAGGTCGATACCACAATCCTCTGGGCGATGTGGAGGGAGTCTAATGGGGGTCTGCTCCTGAAAGACTTCGTTGTATTCTGAAAGACATTTTGGGATGCAATGGATTGTACTGCCTTCAACAGCAGACATGGTCTTCACAGTTGTGAATGTTGGTTCTGGAAGGCATTCTCTTAGGCAAAAGGCGGAATGGAAACTTAGTAGGTTCTTAGACCAATCCACCGTTGGGTTGTGTTTCCTGAGCCAGCCTATTCCTAAGATGACAGGGAAATGGGCCACCCGTATAATATCAAACTTTATGATTTCAGAATGCTGGTGTATGGACACCTGAATCTCCTCAGTGGTGTGGGTAATGAGTCCTGAACATAGGGGTGTACCATCCACTCCTTCAACCTTTTGGTCCTCCTTTTTCTCAATTCTTAGCAGACCCATCTTATCAGCCCAAAAAGTGTCAAGGAAGTTTCCAGCCGCACCACAATCCAGTAGAGCCTGCGTCTCTACCTCTCTATTCCGGAAGCGGAGTTTGATGGCTATCACCATGAGACGCACATCTTCGCTCATCTGAGAAGAGGCCACAGAAAGTGTAGTGTAGGAACAAGGTGTAGCCCCTCGATAGTCCGTTCCACTGACTATCGAGGGCGGTCGTTTCCCGATCTCCTTGGGGGCATATCGGGACAGTCTCTCAGCAAATGGTTGGCTCCCCCACAATATAAACAAAGGTTCCCTTCACGTCTCCTCTTCTTTTCTTCGGCAGTCAACGGAGATCTGGTGCTTCCGATCTGCATGGGTTCCTCTCTGGCGTGGCGCGATACAGGTGAGGAGGAGGCGGGGGGTATATCCAAGAAAGATTGTGGACCTCGGACCTTCTTCCTTTCGTTTCTTCGTTCCAACAGGCGGAAATCGATTCTTAGAACTGCAGTTTGAAGATCCAGAAAGGTGTCTGGGCGCGGGATCCGGGCAAGCTCATCCTTGAGCTCTTCTCGCAAGCCCCGGCGGAATATGGTATACTGGGCCTGCTCTTGCCAACCTGCCTCTGCAGCAAGTTTCTTGAAAGTGGAGATATAGGATAGTAAGTCGGTACTCCCTTGACGTATATCCAGCAGGTCTTCGCTAGCCACGTGTGAGCATTCGGTTCGCAAAAAGGTGTGTCGCAGCAGTTCTTTAAAGGCCGCGTAGTCCTGCAACACTGGGTCTGATAGGGATACCAATGGAGTAGCCCATGCCAAGGCGTTTCCCGTCATGTGCGTGATCATGAAACCCACCTTGGAATGATCTGTGGAAAAGGCATTTCTGCGGAAGGTGAAGTGAATATTACAGGCCTCCAGGAATTCCTTAACCTTTCTTTCCGAGCCGTCGAATTTACCTGACACCAGGGGTAGTGGGGGTAAATCAGTTGTCTGTTGTTCTCTTGCAGCTACTCTTTGTTGGAGCGCCACGTTGTCAGCCTTTAGTGTTTGGACCTCTACGTTGAGGGTTTGGACAGCTGTCACCAGCTCTTGCAGTTGTTGTGGCGTAGCCATGTTTTCTGTTAGGCGTTGCAAACTATCAGAACTGGCAATATTGGCTACGGGTTTTGCTAGGTGATCAGCTATATCTTCGTCTTCACTCGATTTGTAACCCTCCCCTGTCTCTTCCTCCTCACCTGAATAGTCCAGTTTCTTCCGGCGGGTAAGTCCTGTGTACGGCTTCTTCTTTTTTAGAAGATATGGTCTACCTCGGAAAGAAGCCACCGTGACTCTCAGACAAAGAAACCCCACGGTGACTCCCCTCCGCGACAGCCAGAGGGGAAAAAGCCACTGGAACGGCAAAAAACTCCTGGATCCAATATAGACGTGAAGATTGTGGGAGTAGTCAGCACAGTCGTAGGTTGAATGATCCTTCGCCGAAAACCCAGATGATGGTAAGGTTGGCGATTCCGCGAATCGAGGGAATAGGAGATGGCAGTTTACAGGTAGGTACCCCTCAGGGTGGAGGACAAGAGTGAACGGAGAAATCCGAGGGCAGTGTCTCTTAGAGCGAAGAAATTCTCAGCAGAGATTCAACATGGGAAACAGAAACACAGGAGAAGGCAAACAGGATACAAAGAAAGGGGGGGCCCGTAAGGAACGGGAGGTGGAGAAACAACAGGAAGATAGCAAGTAGACTATCCGAAGGGAAAACTAGCGCAAGCAACAGGGCGAAGAATAAACACAGTTGCAACGCGCCGAACCGCCGGCAGCCGAGTGAGATATATACAAACGGCGGCGGCCATCTTGAAAACAACTAGACCGCGTCTGATAGGCGAGGAGGAACGTAATGGAACATTTTAATGGCGTCCTCGCGTCCACCTTCGCCACAAACGCCAGTCGCTGGCGGCCGTGACACCACCCTACATCTTCCTCTCTCCACCTGCACTTTTTTTTATCCCTGTGGTTGGTGCCCCTTCCTTACCCTCCCTTCCCTTCCTTTCCTTATGTGTCATGTCAGAAAAACCAAAAAGAAATCCAAAACAACAAACCCCCTCAAAAAAAGGCTCTTTTCAGAGCCGTCTTTCACAGTTCAAAAATAGAAGTGCCAATGAAATGCTGCAGGGCCCTGTGCATTTTAGAAGTCCATGGACAGTCCGCAGACATATACATTTTTTGGGGTGCTGTCCTATCAAAACCATTGCACACTTCTCTGGGAGGAAGTGTGTTAGGCGATCCTCTGCACACCAGGCCACGACACATCAGAACACTGCTCACATTCCCCCAACATCTCCTCCCAAGTTTCGAGGCTCAAGTGATTCGGTGAAACCACAGAACCGAAAACTCCGTACCAATGTACGGGCTCGATTGCAACCCTTTCTGCATTGGCAACTGCCTTGGAGAACGTATAGCAGAAAGGGCGGCCTTACGTCTTCACGCCGGTCACGTGATACGCTATGGCGTTCCCCATGTGATCTTGGTGGACGTCACATGATCCAGAGAAGTCACATGACCCAGGGGCGAACAGTATAAAGTTCTGAGAGACAGAACGCTCATTGCTTCTCAGCTGGCTTCGGACACTGTTTGGCGTTACAACTTGCTCCTTGTTACCTTGATCTCGGAACTCTATCTCGGACTCCCTCGGACACCCCTTGGTACTTTTGCTTGGAACTGTTTACCTGTTGCCGGATATTTGGACTGCACCTCGACTTGTCTTTGGATCATCCCTTGGTACCTTGCTGATCTTCTACGCCTTTTCCCTACTGGGGATTCAAGTCAAGCCCTGACTCCCACAGGTGGCTACTCTTCATCCACGCTAACCTGCGGTTCTACCATTCCAGGGACCGCCGCATCTAATGAGCCTCGAACCTCCCTACTAGGTTACCTGGGTCTCCCTTACACCAGATAGGTAAGACACTTTAGATTCTTTTGTTTACCTGCCTGTATTGTGATTGCCTGGTGCTTAACCTCCTTCCTTCTTGACAGCAGCATCGGTGTTCCAGAGGCTCCGTGGATCTGGGAAGACATCTCTCACCTGTGGCCTCAAGGGTCGCACAGCGGGTTTCTATTTTTGTTCCCCTGTGCGTCACTTGGGGACGGAGGTCTCATCGGTCTACACGACACTCAAGTCAGAACAGACTGAGAAGCCGTATAGTCGTGGTAGACGATGCAGGGATCCACGGACGAACCCATAACTGCTCTAGTTCAGGCAATTACAATACTAAGGGCAGATATGGCCGCCGCAAACACAGTGATCCACCAAAGGCTGGATACCATACAGAGCGTTCAGCATTCCCTTCCTGCAGACCCAGAGTTTGGAGAGGGCAGCTCCTCCCCTACACCGCCAGTCCCTACTCCAATAGTCCTCCCAACTCCTTCCCCCCTGGCTGCTCCTGAACGTTACCAGGGTGATCCCAAGACATTCAGAACCTTTGTTAACCAGTGCAAGTTACATTTCTTATGCAGGCCTTTGGCTTTTCCCACGTCCACTGCTAAGGCCGCCTTCGCCCTTTCCCATTTAGCTGGAACAGCTGCCGCTTGGGCTAATCCCCTGTTAGAAAACAATAGCCCGGTTCTTTATGACTTTGATTTGTTGGTCCTAGAAATGTCCCGAGTATTCGATACTCGACACAAGGCACAGTCTAGGGATTTGGAGTTGTTGGAATTGACTCAGGGCAAAAGAACGCTGATAGATTACATCACCAGGTTTAATCAGCTAGTTGCGGAAACATCATGGCCAGAAAATAAGCGGGCGGTGGTCTTTTATAGGGGGTTGAGTAACACCATGAAAGACGCTTTAGCAGTGATCCCTTCTATGCCTACTCAGTACCAGGAAATGGTTGATCTCGTCCTGCAGGTAGATGCACGCCGAGCGGAGCGTAGAGCTGAATCGGGGGCCTCCTCCTCTCCTCCTCTTGTTAATACTCCCGTTTCCGTTACTGAAGAACCTATGCAAGTGGGAGGGGTACGCAGTCCTATTACAACATCTGAGAGGAAACGAAGAAGGGTTGATAATGCGTGCTTTTACTGTGGCACCACTGAACATTTCGTGAAAGAGTGTCCTCGACGTCCCAAGAAGAGTCAGGTTTTTCGGATGGCTCGACCTTAGAACCGGAGACCAGGTCGAGTGTCCCATCATCTTCTCCGGGAACCCCTCTTACCTTTGCTCGTGTTCAACCTATCTCCGTAAAGGCTACTCTATGTCCCTCTACTGGCCTTCTACATGCAGTCAATATCATTATTGATTCTGGTGCCACTGGTAATTACATAGATATTGATTTGGCCCATTCCCTCAATCTACCTTTAGTGGTAAAAACACGACCGGAACCTGTCCAAGCCGTAGACGGCTCCGCATTGATTTCTGGTCCTGTTAGACATCAAACTGCACCCCTCTTGTTGAACATACAGGACATACACACAGAAACCTTAAGTTTTGATTTGATTACCGCACCTCAATTCGGTATCATACTAGGGATTCCCTGGTTACGTGAACATAATCCATTGATCAATTGGCAAGCAGGCACTGTACTCTTTGAGTCCGATATTTGTCAGAATTATTGTCTCCCGATCCATCAAGCCCCTGACACACCCTCTCGGGTCTTGGGAGCCCTAGCACAACTCACACTGACGGTTGACGATCCAGAAGTCATACAGTCCCATACTGTTGGGGGGTTGGTGTCTGGGATCCCGCCAGAATATCTGGCTTTCGAATCAGTTTTCGATCGAGGCTCGTCTGAGGTACTTCCTCCACATAGACCTTATGACTGCCCAATCGAATTGCTTCCTAATTCCACCGTTCCTTCGGGCAGGATCTACTCTCTGTCTCCTTCGGAGGAACTGGTGTTAAAAGAATATGTACAGAACGCCCTGCGTTTAGGACACATCCGCCCCTCCACTTCACCAGCGGCAAGTCCTATCTTTTTTGTACCCAAGAAGGAGGGGGATTTACGTCCTTGTGTGGATTATCGGCGTCTTAACGCGATCACCAAGAAGGATAGATATCCCATCCCGTTAATCACTCCACTCTTAGATCATTTAACACATGCTTCCATTTTTACCAAACTTGATCTACGCGGCGCATACAATTTGGTACGCGTCCGCGAGGGAGACGAGTGGAAAACTGCTTTCTGTACTCGTTACGGATTGTACGAATATCTTGTCATGCCCTTTGGCTTATGTAACGCCCCGGCCACGTTCCAACGATTCATGAATGACATTTTCAGGGATATTCTGGATGTGTACATGGTTGTGTATTTGGACGACATCCTGATCTTCTCTCGTGATCTGGATGACCATGTAAAACACGTCCGAGAAGTATTAACCCGTTTAAGCAAACATTCCTTATTTGCCAAACCTGAGAAATGTCAGTTCCATAAGACCTCTGTTGAGTTTTTGGGTTTCCACATCACCCCTGGGGCGTTATCCATGAACGAGTCCAAGGTCAAAGCAGTCTTAGATTGGCCAGTACCTCAAACACTCAAGTCCTTGCAGGCCTTTTTAGGATTCGCCAACTTCTATAGGCGTTTCATCTCTTCCTTTTCCACGATTGTAGCCCCACTCACGGCCCTGACTAGTCCTCGGGTACCATATCAGTGGCAGAGAGAACAGCAGGAGGCTTTTGAGACTCTGAAAACCGCCTTTACTACCGCACCGGTACTCCAACATCCCAATCCGGATCTTCCGTTCATAGTCGAGGCAGATGCCTCTTCCTTTGCCCTCGGGGCGGTGCTGTCACAAACGTGTCCTAATACCGGCAAATTACATCCAGTGGCATTCCACTCCCGTAAGTTTTCCAGTACTGAGTCTCATTATACCGTTACGGAAAAAGAACTCTTGGCGGTCATGGACGCGTTCCGTGTTTGGCGTCATCATCTTCTGGGGGCTAAGTATCCTGTCACAGTATACTCCGATCATCGGAACCTACAGGATTTGGCCTCCCTGAAATGCATTAATAGCAGACAGGTCCGATGGCATCTTTTCTTTTCCTCCTTTGACTTCCGTATTATGCACCGTCCTGGAACGGCACATGGGAAGGCGGATGCCTTGTCACGTTCCCCGGGGGGGGTCCAATTGCCTACATTCCCCGACACTGTTCTCGAAAAGAGTCATGTGATTTGTCTCTGTACTCCCTCATTGTCACTGATAGACTCGGTTCGATCCTGGACTAGCGATCATTCTGACCAGTTACGAGAATGGGATCCGGTATATTCTGATGGTTTACCTTTCGTACATGAACGCCTGTTCCTTCCTACACCTGATACACGTAATCTTGCCCTTGAGTGGTCTCATGACGCTCCCTTTAATGCCCATCCCGGACAAGAGCGCACTTTAGACCTTCTCAAGCGTTGGTGTTGGTGGCCTTCTATGAAGCGCGATGTGGAGTGTTATGTCAGATCTTGTGCGGTATGTGCTCAGGCTAAACATCAGAGGGGTCGACCGGTTGGGTTGTTGCTTCCGCTTCCGGTACCTCCCAGGCCCTGGCATACATTGACAATGGATTTCGTTACCGATCTCCCCAAGTCGAAAGGCTTCGATACCATCTGGGTAGTGGTGGACACGTTTACAAAAATGGCCCGTTTTGTTCCTTGCAAGGGTATCCCTTCGGCCCCTGTCTTGGCGGACTTGTTTTTTGAACATGTGTTTATGCTATTCGGACTCCCTTCGGTCATTGTTTCCGATCGAGGTTCACAGTTCACCTCTCGGTTTTGGAGATCCTTGACGAAACTATTGGGCATTGATACGAGGTATTCTTCGGCCTATCATCCGGAGACCGATGGTCAGACCGAAAGGACGAATCAATCGATGGAACAGTACCTTCGTTGCCTCATATTGCAACATCAGTCCTCTTGGTTGGCCGTTTTGCGGCTTGCGGAGTTCGCGTATAACAATGCGGCTCATTCAGCTACTGGTTATTCTCCTTTTTACGCCCTCTATGGTCAACATCCCAAGGTTTTGCCGGTCCCTGATGCCTCTGGTTCTTCGAATCCTGCGGCCTCGACATGTATTAGGGATCTTTCTGCTATTCATGCAAGTACAGTGGTTCATCTCACTGAAGCAAAGGCCTCTATGAAGGCCCGTGTGGATGGCAAACGTCGTGCTGCTCCCCCTCTGGTGGTGGGTTCTAGGGTCTGGTTATCTTCCCGACATCTTCGCCTAGTGGGTTGCCGGAAATTGCTGCCTCGCTTTGTCGGGCCGTATGTGATCTCACAGGTTGTTAGGCTTTCCGTCTAGTACTCCCCAGCTCTTGGCATATCCATCCTGTGTTTCATGTCTCCCTCCTCAAACCCTGTCCTGACTCAGTCCGTCTTCGTACCCCTGTTGCGCCGGTGTCCTTGTCCTCTCCTGATGTTTTTGAGGTGTCGGCCATTTTGGGTTCTAGATGGTTTAGGGGTAGGCTCCAGTATCTGGTGGATTGGACGGGTTACGGCCCGGAGGAGCGTTCGTGGGTTTCCGCATCTGATTTGAACGCCCCGCGGTTGGTAGCCCGCTTCCATAGGGATCATCCGTCCTGCCCACGGGGTCGTGGGCCGTTGGGGGGGGGCTATGTTAGGCGATCCTCTGCACACCAGGCCACGACACATCAGAACACTGCTCACATTCCCCCAACATCTCCTCCCAAGTTTCGAGGCTCAAGTGATTCGGTGAAACCACAGAACCGAAAACTCCGTACCAATGTACGGGCTCGATTGCAACCCTTTCTGCATTGGCAACTGCCTTGGAGAACGTATAGCAGAAAGGGCGGCCTTACGTCTTCACGCCGGTCACGTGATACGCTATGGCGTTCCCCATGTGATCTTGGTGGACGTCACATGATCCAGAGAAGTCACATGACCCAGGGGCGAACAGTATAAAGTTCTGAGAGACAGAACGCTCATTGCTTCTCAGCTGGCTTCGGACACTGTTTGGCGTTACAACTTGCTCCTTGTTACCTTGATCTCGGAACTCTATCTCGGACTCCCTCGGACACCCCTTGGTACTTTTGCTTGGAACTGTTTACCTGTTGCCGGATATTTGGACTGCACCTCGACTTGTCTTTGGATCATCCCTTGGTACCTTGCTGATCTTCTACGCCTTTTCCCTACTGGGGATTCAAGTCAAGCCCTGACTCCCACAGGTGGCTACTCTTCATCCACGCTAACCTGCGGTTCTACCATTCCAGGGACCGCCGCATCTAATGAGCCTCGAACCTCCCTACTAGGTTACCTGGGTCTCCCTTACACCAGATAGGTAAGACACTTTAGATTCTTTTGTTTACCTGCCTGTATTGTGATTGCCTGGTGCTTAACCTCCTTCCTTCTTGACAGCAGCATCGGTGTTCCAGAGGCTCCGTGGATCTGGGAAGACATCTCTCACCTGTGGCCTCAAGGGTCGCACAGCGGGTTTCTATTTTTGTTCCCCTGTGCGTCACTTGGGGACGGAGGTCTCATCGGTCTACACGACACTCAAGTCAGAACAAAGTGATGTATCTGAAAAGAGCCTTTTGGTGGTGTTTTTTGTGTTTCAAAAACTTCAAATGGTCAACACCTCCTGGAAAAAGGATTAGATTGCTATAAATCCAAAAAGGGTCGCAATGCATTTTTGTATATTTTGCAGAAAAATAAGTAAAATGTACCCCATCTCTGCGAAAAATGTGTATACTACGAAACATAATATTTTCATTGTGAAAAGAGGACATGCCAACATCTCTCAAAAAGGCACAAACAGCCTTGTTGACATTACGCCTTGCTTTATCCATTTGTGGACCAAATGAAGAGGAACGCAGCCACATTTGTCTCGTAATACGAGAAAAAATTACTATGGACTTTGGAAACATTTCCATGACTTTCCACAAGTCCTTCTTTCATTGCAAATTGCAAAGGGATTCCAGAGACATGTCCTAAACTGTTCCCTCCACAGTGAATAATAATAATGTCTGGATGACGCTGTGTCACCAAAGTAGCACAAAGAGGTACCAAATCCAGCCACTTCATTCCACGCACTCCATGCCAGTGCACTTCCACATGAGGGAATCCAAGATGTGCAGCCACTCCACAGCGATCTTCATGCACCTCCAACCAATTTATCCACGAGTCTCCCAAAATCTAGACAATCTGCCTTCTGAAAGACACAGCCATAGCTATCTCCTCTCAGGAAAAAGACTTTCTGACAAAGTCTCTCCTTTCACTTCACACCCAGTAAACCTTATTGAGATCTGCTAAGTCTCATTTGTATGCCTCTCAGCCTCAAAATCCCTGTATGTAATACGCGCTGTCCACGGACAACCGCAGTGTCCGCGGACAAATCGTAAAATCTGAGAGTGTGGAATGAAAATTTAAATTTAAATAGTGTGCCCCATTTCCCCTTTGAGGTTGGCTCTGAATAGAGCCTTTTTTTAAAGATGCATCAGAAACACCTTTTATTTTGTATTTGTTTTGTTTTTTTGGCCTTATTTTCCTCCAAATATCTTCACATTAGCTTCTTCAAAGCAATCCTTATATTCCAAAACAGCATGGCATTTCCCATGGAAGATAAAGACATGCCATCTGTTTTAAAGTAAACAACATTACCAGATTCAATGTTGTCATTATTGCAAAAGAACATCCCAGCTCTAATCATAAAAGCAAACATGCCTTGGTTAATTAAACACCTAGCAACATTTTGCAAAGGACAAAAAACAGAACTATTGTCCCATACTGCCCTAGGTAACAAAGCAGAAAAAATAACCTTAGCATTTGGAAGGACTTTCATGACTGCCTGAACCAAGTTTTGCTGATCTTGCAACAAAGTAGGGGCACTGACATAGCCCAAATGCACAGCACCACAGTTCAGGATAACTACATCTGGACTATTGAACCTAGATATATCCTGACAAACTTCCAGCATTGCCTGCAAATTAAAACCAGGCACAGTGCACCACACCACCTCCACTCCTTTTATGTCAAAATTGTTAGCCACATTCCTAGATTTAGCATACTTCTCCAAACCATTCACAAATATACCTTCAACCACCAACACCCTGACTTTCTCCACCTCTGCCATATTCACTACACACAGCCTCTCTCAATACAAAGCATAACCTCAACACCTGATTGCCTAATCCCCAAAATACACTCCCATTTCATGCTCAGAAGCCCCGGATGTGGAATGCTCTGTTCGTAAACAGCCGCAGTGTCTGCGGAGCGCGTAACACTGGGGCAGCCCTTCTACCCTTTCCACTTCACTCTCTGCACCATTCCCTCATTGGCTACTGTTAAGCAGTCACACAACCATTCACCAATCACATCCAAGAACTCCAACATCTAACTCCATCATCATCATACTTCAGCGCTTTAGATGTACTGTTGATCACTCTGAGTACAATTGGGCTGTGATTGCAAAGCACCTACAGCAACAACTATTGTAAAACTCTCCAATATTTCTGCTTGCAGATTCATGCACATCCACATGCATGAACACAAACTACAGGTATGAATATTTTCTGCACAGTACATGTACAGCTCTTGTATAAATGCATACACACAGGGTAACTGCCACTTACCCTGCATAACCTGTAAAACAAGCTTACTGTGATTACTCCCATCTGCTATGATCAAGTATCACTTGCAAAGCTGTCTCCTCTCCAAATTTGTATTTACCCATATTACTAACTGTAATGTGCAAACTATTATTCTCTTCATTCATTCTTTCATTTGTGTAACCACTGTCACCTATTTATCCACATTTCAACCATAATAACATTTAATGCATTATAGTGCATAGGATGTACATACAATTTCCTTTCTATACATTTTGGATATTTTACATACAATCTATCATTTGAACGTTCTTTAGGAATGATTATAATAGTAATCAGACACAACACACACAGCTGTCTAGCAAAGTGTCATTTCATGTTAAAAGATGGGAGAAATAACAGTATACTTGTGGGAAAAGGCATTGTAAAGTGTACAAAGTGACACAGCCAGGATGAGTACATGCATCTTTATTCGTGCACATAGATAGACAATATCATTGGAAAGGCTCCCAACTGAAACAACACCACTGCCTCTACAACTGTTCTTCCAATCTAGACAGCTCTCCTATTCCAGCTGGTTCCCCATTCCATTCTAGAATTCACAACATCATTCAACTATACACAGGTGCAGTCATGTCTATCACATCATGTACAACTATGTACAAACAGTGTAGTAAACCAACACATGTAACATCTCCACCCTTCCCTTCAGTCTAGAACGCAAGCACCAGACCCTTCATTGCAACCCTTACTTTATTTCAGACTCTCCCATCTCCAAGCACCACAGGATCACTCAGTAGTTTGCTAATTACCTGCACTCTGGTAAACTTGCTTTGTCCCTTTGCCACTTTGGCACTTTGCCACTTTTCCAGGTTTTCTTATTTGAACCTTCTCCCCTACAACTATCCGGGAGAGTAATAAGCTGCTGAACCCATCAAATCCTTCTGTTTTATTTCCCACACCCTCACACATGCATACATTGCAAGCTTTCCCCCACAGTTCCTGTCATTTACCCTGTATAAATAGCAAGAAAAGCATACAGATATTTCTTCTATCTCCTAGCATCCAATAACACTGCCTTAAAAAGCCAAGTGTGCTCTGTGTGCTTACTATTGTAAACATTTCTAAGGCAAGTTCAACTGACAGATTCTAAGTAAAATATACAGAATGCACATAGACAAAGGAAACTGCATCTACATGCTATGCACAGTTATAAGAAAGCACTACTACTGCAAAAACAAACAAATTCATGTCTACATTAACACGAGTGCTATTAACACACATATTTACGAACTTCTTTCTTTCACAATTGCAGTGAAGACCACTCTCCTGAAAACCAGCAGCATCTAAAGTAACAAACTAGAACTCAGAAGAAACCTACTCTTTCCATCCAAAAACGTTAGTGCAATACTGCCACAATGTTCTAACTGTTAACCAAACACTGTAGGATTCTAGTATTGTGAAAAAACAATTGTATTAAACCTGCAGCATTAGATTCAGTATTACTGCTTGCCCCTCAGCAGGTGCATACTTTGTATTATCATCTGAACACTGGTGTAACACACAAATATGAGAATAGGCTTCCCAACCTGAAGTAACAACCCATTGCACAATCACACACCTCTACATACATGCTTACTATCATACTCAGACACTCATGCACAAAGCACACATACACTGCACAACATCCCAACCCACACTTTCTGTTTTTTCCAACAGACCCCAAAGAAGGCTTACCAAAAAGCAACTCTGTAGAAAGCAACGCAGAAGTAGACAAAATCAAAATAAAAGTGTCCAAAATAAGCATCCACCTCCAGCAGAATTTGTACAGAAAGTTCAAACAAAACAGCTAAGCGAAAAAAAGCAGCTTCCAGTAAAAAAACATTGCCTCCTCTTTCAAAATGTAAAACGAAACAGAAAGTGATTAACAAGACTGCAGCTACCACTAGTGTTAACACTGCACCTATAAATCTCGATGTAGCCACAAGTAAGCATAGCAAAAAAAATATTTTACAAAAAATGTTCCGCCACAGAGTCCTGCAGAACCTTATAAAAACAGGAGAGAAATCATGCACAACCCTTAAAACCTACTGTAGACAATTAATCCTAGATGCTCTCACAGACAGTGCAATCCTTCTCAAAAGGAAATTATTTATTTCAGTTTTAAACAGAATGAAACCACTAACAAAACAAACTACTAAACTACAAAAAAGACTTCTCAATAAATGGAATATCAACAAAGATAGCTTTTCAAACATCTGTGGGGGTGAATGGAGTCACACCACCAGCACAGAACCATATTTCAATGAAGAAGCATACAAACAAAAGCAAAGAAACCCAATTGCCATACATAGCAGTGGCCGAGGGTATGAAAAACTTGACAATACCATTATGGAAAACGAAACACTGCTCACCACAAAAATATCCCCAGGAAACTTAGTATCAACTCTCCATTCCACTGAACCAATGAGTCCAGTCTACAAATGGCTGTGTACATCAATATGTAACATAGGCAAAACATATTTCCCATCTTTATGCCAGTTCCTCAATCAGTATGTGAAAGGCAAAGACAAATTGAAAATACAACTATTACAAAGTATGGACTCCTGCCCAGTGCGCAAAATACACAGGACTACAAGGACATTCATTAGCCTACATTTCTGGACCTATTTGAAAAAGCAACTTCCATCATATCAAAATGATATCAACACACCATTAAACTATAAGAAATCTGGTTCATAAACTGTACTATGCTAAAAGTCTTGCTTTAGCAATAGCCAATTTAAATAACAATCTTCTACATGGTACAGCCAAAGAAGTATTTGAAGAAATGGAGCATATACAGAGAAAATATTTTGGAAGTGAAAGCCACTTACAAATGCAATAGCTTTACAACAGACTAGGAACAACTTTACAGATGGCAAACTTCTACTACACACATACAAAAAGAAATACTGATGTTTAAAAATACATCTGCTGAAGTACAAACCATGTGTGTGTGTGTGTTGCCGCATGATTTTTTATAAGACCAACACAAAAACTGTAGACATAATGTACAAAATAGAAGACAATGAAGATCCGAGTGGTTCCAATTAGCTCTCTAGCTTATAGCAGAAAACAAATATGAAATTACCGACCCCTTAATACTTTGCAGTTTCTGCACTGCAAAACTTGACAACAACCAAACACCTTCACGTGCTATCACAAATAACTTGGAATTATTCCCACTACCATAACCCCTGCAACAACTTAACTTGTATGAGAGCATCATAATTCAAACAGTGCACCCATTTCAAGCCATAATACTCCTTCAACCAAAACAGCAAAACTACCTTCTTCTGAATTACTGAAAGGCATTCGTGGCAAAGTAGTTTATTTGCCATTAGATCTCAAAGAAAATGTACATACTCTGGGAGTGCAACATCCGATAGATCAATCTTTAATTATCTTAGTAAATGGTGTACCTACAAAAGACAAAAAAATGTGGCAACAACTCGTGGACTTACATAAAGTTAGACAAGCCCTGCAATATCTTAACAACAACAATTAATACTACAAATAAATAAAAATTGAAGAAAACCTGAGGGAAACCACCGAAATAATTCAAGACTCATCAGAAACTGGTCAATTTCAACTTCTAGATCCTGCTACAGAATCCAATATTTTAGACCTTTATTCAATCAACCCATTACACTTTAAAGACACCATAGATGATGCACTGGAAACTTATCAAATGCGACAAGCCAAAGGATCTCCAATCAGCATATGGGAAAAAAGTATAGAAGCATGTGCCTTTCCTCTACTCTTTCCTACTGGAAAAGGAGGAAGTATGATGAAAGACCCACACAAATAACAGCATCAGAATACTGCTCTTTATGAATGTATTCTGAAGACCCCAGATTCAGACAAAACGTGGAACACATATTCCACCTTCTCTTTGAAAGTGAACTAGCAACTCTATGCTATGGAGTTGCATACAGATTAAAATCAGGTACCAATTTTCAAAATATGTCAGCTACGCAATTACTACAAAAAGTGCAATAAAAAGATGAGGTTTTACAGTCAAGCATTACAGCAAACATGTGTGGTACAATAGAATACTGGTTCCGACGTCACCGAGATGTATTCTGTATGATAAGAAACCTTAGCCCAACCACTTGGTTTGTGACATTAAGTTGTGCAGAATATGCATGGGAAGATTTACACGATTTCCTATGCATAGCAAACAAAAACGAAACAAATATAGATATAAAAACACCAGTAGAACTCTGCTCTCTAGATCCTGTAAATGTATCAAGATATTTCCATCATCGCTTCATTGCTATGCTACACTTCATTTGTAATAACACTGTTCCTCCCCTCTGAGAAGCACAACACTTCTTTTGGGGAAAAGAATACCAAGCCAGAGGAGCACCACACATCCACATGCTTTTGTGGATTAAAGATGCTCCTAAATTTGTTCAGGACAGTGATGCCACTGTTTTGCAGTTCATCCAAACATGTGTCACATGTGAAATCCCTTCATAAACGACATATAGTGACCTTCATGCACACATTTTACAATTTTAAAGACACAAACGTGGGAAGTATTGTTGTCGCAAATATAAAAACTAAGGGAAATACTACACCAAATGCAGCTTTGGTTTCCCTAACCAGTTTCAACAACAGGTCAAGTAAACAACTTCATATCTTCAGTTAGACAAAGTGTCAAAGGTAAATCACCTAAGAGCACATATTACATAAAAATAACAGAAGGATCAAAACACATCAATGATTACAATGCAATCATCGCCCTCCTATGGAATGCAAATATAGATGTGCAGTACATTGCAGGCAATTCCACTGTAGTTGCACAATATGTCACAGCCAACTTAACCAAAGCAGAAAAACAGAACTCCAAGACCTCTGGGATGACATATCATCTGACAAAACACTATCAGAGAAATTGTACAGCTTAGGCAAAAATGCTCTAACATAGAGAATGTGTCTGCTATGAAGCTGCAGACCATTTAACCAGTACTGCCTTGAATTGAAAATCTGAAAATATAGTATGGCTAAGCCTTGGTCCTGCTAAATCTAGAAAAAGAGTTCTCAAATCATATGAAGACATAGAAACAGTAGCCACAAATGATCCCAACAGCCAAGACATTTTGAAAAACAACTTACTAGACACATACTGCCCAAACAGAAATACCACTTTGGAAACCATGTGTCTGTACCACATAACCCAAAACTTCACATACAAACATAATGTTAAACCAGATGAGTTGAAAGGTAGATACAGAGTGGAAAATTGTCATTAAAAACTCCTCAACATAAAGAACTGTATTACATGTCCCTGCTACAATAAACCATGGAGAAAAGAAGAAGATTTACTAGATACCTATGACTCCTATGAGGCCGCTTTCAAATCAAATGAAAGCACTATAACAGACGTAAACCTTTCGCAGTACAAAACAATGTTGCACAATGAACAGCAACAAGAAGAACTCCAGGCGCAACTAGATGTGGACACTCCTGACAGTAATCAACCTTCTGTAATAGGAAGCCAAGAACCACTTGCGCAGCCACTAATAGCAAATGAGTCAGAATTAGCCATGACTGAAGTAGAACACACCATGTGTCAGTATGAGCAATCTAAAGAAGACTTTGCTCTACTAAAATCACAACTAAACAATGAGCAGCATAGTATTTTCCAAGAAATAACAAAACAAATTGAACATGGTGTGCAGCATGAAACTAAAAATTGTACCTGCCAAGACTACAAACCTATACTGCTATATGTGAGTGGTCAAGCTGTTTCAGGCAAAACTCTCTTAATCAAAATCATCAGACAGTTCCTCCAACAATTGACAAACAACAAACTGTCAGCTGTTGTAACTGCCCCCACAGGTTTATCTGCCTAGAACATATGCTGTGTCACTTTACACCGATTACTACTCCTTCCGGTAGAACACCAAAACAAATTAGACTATTACAAACTTTCTCCAGAAGCTGCAATGGAACTACGCAGAGTTTTCAAACAAATGAAAATGCTGCTAATAGATGAGGTAAGCATGGTTTCCAATCTAATGTTAGCCTTCATTCACCTCAGATTACAAGAGGTCCTGAAAACAGACTATGAAGAACTCTTTGGAGGAAAATACATTATAGTTTTCGGTGATCTTCTTCAATTAATACCAATTAAAGGTGAACCTAGTTTTAAAACCTTAGTGCACAAACTATGCCGTAAAACTCTTGGCAGCATAGGAAATGTCAACCTTTGGCAACATTTCCAATACAAAGAATTAACTGAAAACATGCGTCAGTCTGCAGACCTCACATACGTCAACATTTTAAAAAGTATTAGAGTTGTTGTACTATCTCAAGAAGCAAAATCTATATTAAAAACCAGGCTCATCCATGCACTCTATGGCCATATGTCATGTGCTACTGATGTCATAGAACAATTAGCACACACAAATGTAAACTGTATGTCTTTGATGCCAACTCTTGCAAGCTGTTCAAAACTTAATGAAACAATGTTAAAAAAAGAAATGCAACCAATTCTTCAAATTTGCTCTACAGACAAACTGGACGCACATGGTATGACACTACCCATGTGTCAACTAGTCACAACATGGCTAAATACCTTAGAAAACTCTAACACAGCTGGTTTGGAGAAAATATTAAAATTATCTTTAAACTGTAGAGTAATGCATAACCGTAACCTTGACGTGAACCAAGGCCTGGTTAATGGAGCACTTGGTACAGTACCCACGTGACAACAACATTCAGTTTGTCAATATTCTCTTTGACAAACTATCAGAAGTTAAAAGAATAGGATGCTCAACAGCCCGCTTCCTTCTTTTCAAAGACATGTATGTACGCAGAGAACAATTTTCTCTAACTCTAGCATACACAGTCACCGTTCACAAATCACAAGGTCTTATCCTAGATAAAGCATTGGTAGATATTGGTAGCAGAGTGATTAAAGAAGGCATGAGCTATGTAGCACTATCATGCTTACGTACACTTGACGGGCTATTTCTAATCAACCTTGATGCAAGTAAAGTAAATGCTGATATTCCTTGCATTCTAGAATACAATAAACTGCGTTCACTCTACGCCCCCCATCTAAAAACCTATCATGTTCCGCAAACAGCAAAACTTTGCAAAAGAAAACTACTTCAGACTCAAATTATGCAGGATCTCACAGCAATTCCTCCAAAGAAATTAAAAGAAGCTAATACTACATCAAGGACCACAACCAAATAAGTATCTACTGCACAAACAAAGTCAACTACCTCTTCAAAGAAACAATGCGCGCTCCGAACAAATGACTTGGCACAAAACTGTCAGGTACATTCAAATTTTCAAATACAACTGGTGTAAATTGCTATGTAAATGTAGCAATCAATATTCTATTCCAATTGCCACCAATTATTGACAACATTTACTTACATGGGACAGACCAATTGTGTTTGCAAATGTTAGTCCTTCACAGAAATGCAACCAACAATCCTGACAACACTCATAGTGTTTCTGGAATAAGGCAGGAATTGGACTATTGTGCTGCAATGGTCAAATTCACTATAAACACACAAGAAGATCCACAAGAATTTCTAATGTACTTACTACAAGTACTAGAAAACACAAACATACCTATAAAGGAAATCTTCCAGATTTCATACATGTGGAAACATACATGTACTCTTTGCAGCCATGTTGCACAAGAAGAAGTCCCTAATTGTCACGCCCCCATCATCATCCACGCGTCCCGTGGACATACCCCATAAACCAGCCCCCACTACCACCACCAAAAAACGTGCCAGGACATACTCTCACCTGCAGGCCTGCCGGCAAGCGGTGGGACAAGGTCAGCGACGTCGGTTTCTGCCTCATTTCCCATCCCGACGTTGGTTTCCATCCCGGCATTGGCAGTTGCCGTGGAGACGCGCCACGGGCATTCTACAACGTCTCTGTTGCCGGCACCTGGGAGCTCCTCCTCAGCACGTTCCATCACGTGACGGATGACGAGAGTCACGTGATCGCTAGTCAGCGTTCAAAAGCGACGCGCTGACTGCCATCCAGCACTTCACAGCTGATCCTGTTGGGCGCATTACGGATTATGGATTACAAACTACCATTTGGCTATTTTGACCTCGGATTGATCTTGGACTCTGATTTGGTTCTTCCCATCACGGTACCTTTGCCTGGAACTTACTCCCTTCTGGTTACGACCTCGGCTCCTCCCTCGGATTGATTTTTGGATTTCCCTTGCTGTACCTTGCTAGAACTGTTTCTCCTGGACCACGGTTTGTCCCCGGACTGCTATTGGATAGCCCTTTTGTTACAAACTCTGTTCTTGGATCACATACTTTTCAGGACTCCCATACCTGATCGGCTCACAGTTTCTTGCTTCTACGTCAGGTGGTGTTTACATCCTCCTAAGTGCATTGCCAGGCTGCCATCCTGTCGTCAACCTTGCCGGCTGCCTCCGATAATATCCCTACACCAATATTGGGTACCGACCAATTCCTAAGGGTAAGCCCCATTGTAGATTTCTTACGTATTCATATTCAAGTCTAGGGTTCTGTGTTTATTACCTAACCCCGTGTTTGCCTTACAGTGGTCGTGGCGGGCATCTTCCGGCATTCCTGGTTCTGGCTGACGAAATTCACCACCTGTGGCCTCAAGGACCGCTCGGGCAGTAATTTCTTGTTTGCTCGGGTGGTACTTGGGGACGGAGGTATCATCGTCTACACGACCATCAAGTCTTAACACTAATTAACGCTTTGTGTATGTATCCATACCTAACTGTGAATCCATTCCATTTCAGCAACTTGCACAAAATGCAAATCATGGCAGATTATGTACTACCTGCAATTCAGATAATCTCTCCACCTTACAAATACAGACACATAGTAAATACGTAATAGTAATGCTTTTACATTACAATGCAGATGGTACCAAAAACAACTGCAAGATGACTGGATTCTCACACAGAGAAGTATCACTTGGTAAGAAAACCTTCACAACAATAGGTAATGTACCACACAGGAGCCACAACCAATGCAGGTCACTACACTGCATATATAAAAAAGAATTGTGGATGGTTCAAATGTAATGATACTACCATTACTCTAAAACAGAGATTACCAGCAAATCCTGTAAACGCTTACCTAATATTCTTAAAACCAAAATTTTATAACTTATCTGTGTATGAACATCAACAAAACTTCTACTTCAAAACTATGAACAGTTAGAATACGCCAACAGGTATCTAACTGCCCCAAGATTCTTCAACAAGCAAACAGATAAATGAATACCACTAAAATGAAACAAGAAATAAACAGTTAGAATAAGCCAACAGATGTCTAACTTCCTCGAGATTCTGCAACAAGCAAACAGATAAATGAATACCACTAAAATGAAACAAGAAATAAACAGTTAGAATACACCAACAGCTAACTGCCCCAAAATTCTCAACAAGCAACCAGATAAAAATATACTGCTAAAAAGCAACAAAAAAGAATCAGTTAGAATACGCGAACAGGTATCTAACTGCCCCAAAAATCTGCAACAAGCAAACAGATAGATGAATACCACTAAAATGGAAAAAGAAATAAACAATTAGAATACACCAACTGCTATCTAATTGCAACAATAACACTACCACTTCCAAATCAAAAACCATACACCTACTCAATTACTCCTATTGAAATCAATGAAAGAAATATATTGTACCCCAACGTAGAAAGCATTTTTTTTAAATCCAGCATGGATTTTTTTCCCACAGACCCAATGATTTAATTAACAAACACATGAACTGAGCAAATTGCATGGTACACTGGTTTGAACTATAGTACTTCCAAAGTACTAACTATGAGGGTCGACAAAATACAGAAATGTCTATTATGCAATGCAATACTTATTATAAACTGCCTACACTAACATGTGATCTTTTCTTTTATCACAGTGATTGAAAAAAAATGTCTGCTCCAACTACCCATGTCATGAAAAAACTGTATACAACCACAAAAAGTCAAACAGTAAGTATATAATGATTGGACTCACAAACACTGCAGCATAACACACCCATTCAAGCAAACCCCTGACCATAGACCACAATCCAAAATGTTTGCTTCCATGGGTATCTTATGCTGCAGTGCTTGTTTCCAAACCCTACAATCTTGACTGCATGGTCTGACCAAAACTCTACATACAGCCTCAACAAAGGAAACAGTAAGTATATAATAATTAGACTCACAAACACTGCAACATAACACAGCCATGCAAACGAACACCTCACAAATAAATACAACCCAAAATGTCTACAGTCTTCAATACCAACATTCTGAACACAATCTAACACACATCATCTCACTATCCTATAAACACTATTACACTACTGCCAATCAGTACTCCGATTTTTGAAAACATATCCCCTAAGCAGCCCACATACCACAGTCAAAATGTTTTGTAGCATTGGTGTGTTATGCTGCAGTGGTTGTGGCCAGAGCCTAGAGTCTTGGGTGCATGGCCGAAGGCACCAGGCCTTCGGCCATGCACCCAAGACTCTAGGCCCTGGCCACAACCACCACAGCAAAACACAACCATTGAAGCAAACACCTACCGAAAGACCACAACCCAAAAACATAACACATCCACCTCAAAACCTATCCACTTCAATTAACATTCTAAAATAATAATTACAACCAATGCACAAACTCTTCAATACATAATACCCTCTTCACCCAATGCTCTACTAATGACCCAAAACCAACATCATAGTAAAGTAAAATAGCCAGTAGTGCGCCCAGTGTTTAGTATGTCCATGGACAACCGTGGTGACCGCGGACACTGCAAACACATCACGTCTTCTCCAACCTAAACAAATACAGCACCTGACCCATCTCTCACTCCCCCAGCCTCTCCAACCACTCATACATACCAACACACTCCCTAAAATTGGATTTATGCTCACTTCCGTGCTGCGCTGTCTGCGAATCCAATATGGCGGGCGCATCAAAACAATGTGATGCACCTCACGCTTCACCCCAACCAATCATCGAACACGCCATATGTCCGCAGACACGACGCAAGTCGATTATCCAATTGATGTCCTGTCCGCGGAGCGAACAGGGAAGTGTGTCCGTGGAGTGGACATAGATATCACTAATTTTTTTGGACCTCATTTTAGGTTGTTTAAAAAAAAACTACTGGACAGATGTTCACCAAATTTACAAAAGCATGCGTTCGGGACCAAGCCGCCGCTCTTGCTGCAAATTTGGTGAAAATCCGTCCAGCGGTTTGGGTGTTAGGCGTGAGAATTTTTTTTTCTTCATTTCTCCATTCAGTCTATAAGAAAAAATAAATGTTGGTACCCCCCCCTCTAACTTTACCCCTCCTTGACCAAACCCCACCAAAGTGGGCCATATACTTTTTTTTGCAAAGTTTGGTGAGGATTCGTCCAGGGGGAGCGAAGTTATAAGTCGCACAAAAAGTGCTCTTTCTATGGGTTTAGCAACTTAACCATAACTACATGGCCGCTACTGCAGGCCATGTAATATGTAAATGTAAACGTGAACAAGCGGTTTGTTACCGCGAAACGTGTAGTTTTTCGTGTTTGTTTCTCCTGTCCTGGACAATGGATTCATTAAAGTATTAATTTTTGGCTGACGTATTATGGTTTCCTGACTCAGTGTTTTGCTGTGACTACTGCATGCAAGACTGCTTCCCGGAGTGCCTTCCGCCTTCGCTGGACTTCTGGACAGGGTTTATTACATATAGATATAGATATAGATATAGATATAGATATAGATACACAACACCAAGAACGTTATGGTGGGTTTAAAAAGGTTTGAAAAACCCTTTCACCTGAATGTAAAAATAGGAATGTCCATTTGAGGCAAGTCACACATTACACAATGCCACCTAGTAGCCATCGCTGGAAGTTCACCTCCAGTTGTGAGCAACACAAGCAAGGCATTGTGGGTATGCAAATTAGCTAAAAGGCAACCCCTTTTCTCAATGGCACAAACAGTTAACTCTTCTTCACATCTGAAACCACACGCTTAAGGACTGCTATGAGAATGAGCTGCCTTCTGTCCCCTCTAGCCTTCCAATCACTCTCCTGACATGCAAGTGCTAACCCCTCATCACAATTTCAATTGCCTAAAAATGTATGCATTTGAATGCAGGTGCTAACAATGAAATGCTTTACGCTAGTAATTCACAAGGAAGGCCATGTGCCGTTTAAAGTCTATGTCCTTTTCTGTCCGGCCACGTGTCTGTGGGTAAGCCAGGTTGAGTCAACATAGCCCAACATTTTGGGGGGGGGGGTTGCTAGAGCACGAGCTATTCAATGGTGTTGCACCACCTCATTTTTGTTACAGTCTGAGTCTAGCCATGCGCTGCCTGCCTGCTCTATCCCCTGGTCCCCCATGCTTGCACTTAAATGCAACTTTAGAGGGCCGACCACAGGATTTGTGGGTATATGCTCACCTGCAAACATCCGAGCTAAGATCAGTTTGTTTTGAGAAATGTTTTCCTTACAGAAACCTTGAACAAGTATGAAGAGCTTGGATGCCCAGTTGGCCTTAAATGCAAAGCAAATCAATAAGTCATTGATTAGGGCTTTCCCAACAGTGCTTTTGTATTTATTTGTTTATTTATTGGTCATTTACATAGCGCCTATACACTTAACAATAAGCATTTCAAAGCACTCCAACACAGCGAGGGAATACAGGGATTTAAAAATTTCTTAATAGTCATTGGTACATTCAGAATGGGCAAGTGCAATGCGTTTAGAGGTACAAATCAGACATGAGGAATACAAACTGTTAAACAAGGAAACAAACAAATTAAATGCATATGCCTGACTGTCGTCACACTATTAAGAGCTTAAACAAGAAAGAGGGTGAGAGGGAATGGGGGGGGAGTGAGGGGTAAGACCAACAGGGCAAATAAGTGGAAGAGACACATAAATGATGTGTAAAGGGGGGAGAAGGGAGGGAAGGGGGGTAGGGGAGAGGCACAGTGTGGACATCCATACGAAAAAAGACTGTAGATGTAAAAACGCACAGAATTGATTTTGTAACCAAGGCACACATGCAGCAACAGTGGCAGTAGATGATAAGGCAGAAGGAAACAACATTAGGTGAGCTGCCTACTCACAAGTTTGTTTGCTTGAGGCCTCGAGTTCTGGTGGGCCAGGCGTGAGCAATCCATGACAGCCTAAAGTCCAGGTGCCATCAACAGGGTGTGCAGGGGTTGAGAGGAAATAAGGGGGGCAGCCAGTCCAGCCAGGCCTGGACAGGGCCCTTTGTGCTTGGCCTTCATGTCAGGGGCCGGCTTTACAGCCTGCTGGCACCTGATAGGCCAGGGTAGGGGGCTGTAGGCCCAATCAGGAGCGATGTTGCACAGCAAACTGACATCATGTAGGAGTGTTATTACACAGACAGCTCCATGTTTAAGATCAAGCAGACATTTGGGGATAAAAGAAATTAATTTTCTTCCAAACTGTACTAGATTGGGCCACGTTCTTATTGAGAAGAACATGACATTCCAGAAGGGAGAACCAGCATGTGAAAATCTGTTGCCACCTTTGAAGAAGAGGTGGATTCTTGGGGACATCAATGAAAGTATTTGTATTTTTGTATTTGTTTTATTTGTAACGCGCAACCTTCAGGCCCGGGGGCATCAGGGCGCAACTTAGACATGGTTACATAAGCATACATCTATTCAAACATGACACTGAACGGCAGCAGCTCGGTTGCCATGGCTTTTTCCCCCGTTGTCTTCGAGCATATGTCATTTTCCCCCTTGTCTTAGAGCATGTGTCAAACAGATTACCTTCAATTTGATCCTAGCTTCCATATAAAGCCAAAGGAGGCCATTAAGTGAGGAAAATTGACTCCCATGTACTCTTTTGCCGGTATGCAGCTGCAGAGTTTTGAACTCTCTGCATGCCTGTGCTGAAATACATTGGGCCTCATTACGACCCTGGCGGAAAGTGACTGACCGGACCGCAACAGCGTAAATAGCGTTTCCGCCATTGCACGAAGGAGCAAAGTGCGGCCAATCACGACCCATCGGGCACGAGCATTACGCCATGGCGGAATCCGAAAGGCTGCGATGGCGGAAATGACCCCAAAACGGCCCTTACCGCCGCCGTACGCTGCACCAGGTGCAATACCGCCACCCATCTTAGCGGTCACCGTAATGAGCGGTCACCGTAACGAGCGTGCACCGCAAATTACGGCCACCGTAAATATACGGAAACGGAAGTAAAAGCATGTGGCCGGAACGGGAAACAGCACGCCGCACAACTATAAAATCCGAATCCCAACACAACCATAAAAAATCCGACCCTGACACACATCCCAACCCGTTAGCAACCCCAGTTAAAAAAATAAATATGGGAAAGGTAGCCAAGAAAGCGTGTGACCGCAAGCGGCAGGTACACTTCTCCCGAGAGGAACTGACCGTGCTCACCGAGACCCTCCAGGAAAATGCCGCCGTCGTCTTCTCCAGTCAAATGACCAGGACGGCCCTTGCCAACAAGAAGGCCATATGGGCCCTGGTGGCACAGCGCGTAAGTGCGGTGGGGACAACACCCCGCACGCCACAGCAATGTCGCAAGCGGTGGGACGACCTGCGGATCCGCGTACGCAGCATACTTTCTGCGAACAGGAACATCGCCACAGCTACCGGGGGGGGTTCAGAGTCGCCCATCAAGTTGACCCCCTGGGAGGAAATCTGCGCCTCCACCATAGGAATGGAGAGCATAGAGGGAGTCGGAGGGATGGAGAAAGGAGTGCCGACATCCGGAGAATCAGGTAGGTTGGCCAAGAGAAACAATGCGAAATCCACAAACCACGAACATGTGCAGTACCATGTGACCCCATAGTGCAATACATACTTTGCCCTGACAGCGCCCTCTAAAAGTCAGAATGAACAAACAAATCAATCAAGAAGCCATAAACAACCCCTACATGTGCAGCATGCACCCCCTAACTGCAGGCAGCCAAATGAATGCATCCTCAATCCACACGAAAATGAGACCACCTCCAAGGCCCAGTCCCAAATCAGCCTCATGTACCACCCCAATGCATTTGATACGTTGCCATTCCAAATCCGACAGACCCATAACTAACGCTCGCCCCTCTTTACTCCACCACAGGGTCCGATACCAACGACGAGCTGCAGGACACCCCTACCAGCACGCCTGCAAAGAGGGCCAGGACCAACGTCCCAAGAGCCTCCACCTCAGGTGCAAGGATCAAGACACGGCAGCAGCAGGAATCAAGTGGCAGCACACTGGAGGGGACTGCAACAGGCACCCCAGCAGCCAGCAAGTCCACAACCCCAGCACCACAGGTCCCCCCAAAGAACGTATCTGATGGCACTGCCTCTGGTGGTAGCAGCACCATAGGTGACACAGCTGTCATGCCAGCATGCTCCGACACGGAAAACAGTGCTGGCGACGTAGGTACCATCCATGACCTTTCCCAATCCCCCTGCATGTTCCATCCCCTACACCATGACGAAACCACGCAGGGGCACCCTGAAGACGACGACTGGCCAACCCCCACAAGTCCTGTGCCAAGGCAACATGTGTTGAGCAGCCCCCCTGTCACACCACCGCAAATGTCCATGGCCCAGCAGAGGCAACAGTCCCTCGACCTGCTGATCGAGCAACAGCAGGAAGCGTCCACGCTACTCAAGGACCATGCAAATGAATGCGGGGGTTCCAGGGCAGCCATGGAAACATCCACCGAGACACTCAGGGCACAAATAGAGAAAAGTAGTGAGAGCCTCAGGGGAGAAATGGAGAGAAGCACCGAGAGCCTGAGAGCACAAATGGAGAAAAGCACCGAGAGCCTGAGGGGGGAACTGCATGCGACGTCCAAAGACGTTTGTGCTGAACTTGCTGCTGTGCGCCGTGTGCTCTCGGAGCTCTCACAAACCCTCAGAGACATGCATGGACGCGAGCAGGCAGAGACATCATCCGTGGCAAGTTCCGTCCAGGGCAGCCCCCAACGCAGATCTGGCAGGAACCTGCGCTCCACGGGCAGGGGTGCCCCTGATACCCGTAGAGGGGGCTTGCAATAGCGTCTACCCACGGACAGCATGCATATTTGGACACTGGTGTTGGGGGGGGAGGTAGTAGGGTGGAGGGGGTGTGTTGGGCTTCACTGGGTGGCGGGTCCATAGGGTGTATAAATCAAATCACATTAACAATACAGCACCTCATTATCATCCAATGACATGTGTGGACATTGATATTTGCGTACGAGGCCTTCATAGGCGTACAGTCCACAATGTGCCTGTACTACACACACACAGTGCCACAGGTCCCCTTTCCGTGTAATAGGCACCATGCGTGGTTGCTAGAAGCATGCATCTATGATGCTCTGTCGGATTGCACGTACATCCTGTGCCTCATGGACTCCTTGAGGTGCCTCCACATCCCCACCCTCATCATCATCATCATCTTCAGGTGCATGCAGTACAGCGTCAGGGGGCATGGGCACATTCCTACGTATGCACATGTTGTGCAGCATGACACATGCCATGACCATCTTAGAAACCTTCTCATGGCTGTACATGAGTGCCCCGCCAGACCTGCTGAGGCTGCGGAAACGAGCCTTCAGTAGGCCGAATGCCTGTTCAATGACCACACGGGTACGTGAGTGGGCATGGTTGTAGTCCTCCTCATGCTCGTTCTGTGGGTTCCGGATTGGTGTAAGGAGCCATCTCTTCAGTGGATACCCGGCATCACCTGTATGAGACGAATAAAGGGTGTCAGTGGAATGATAGTGCTAAGTAGCCCCCCCCCCCCTGCAAGGTCATTGACGCATCAAATGGGCCACGATGTCATGCATGGAATGAGACTCACCGAGTAGCCAGGATCTGTGCCCTGCGTGTCGCTCCATGTAGCGTGGTATTCTTGTGTTCCTCAGGACCATAGAATCATGGGTAGATCCTGGAAATCTGGCACAACAATGCGTAAATATCTTGTTGGAGTCACACACCATTTGCACATTGATTGAATGAAATTGTTTCCGGTTGCGGTACTGGACCTCCATGGCATGTGGGACAACCAATTCAACATGGGTGCAGTCGATGGCACCAATGCAACCCGGGATGCCGCCAAGTGCATGGAATCCCACTTTAGCGTTGGTAATCTCCTGGTACGTGCGTGGTAGTGTGATGTGGTCGTCGGCGTGCTTCAGGAGGGCATCGTGCACTTGGAAGAGTGTCCGTGAGAACAGTGGCTGTGAAATGCCATGCAACTGTCCCACTGTGTGCTGGTAGGTGCCTGTGGCCAGGAAGTGGAGTGCAGACACCACCTTCAGTAGGGGTGGGATGGCGGTTGGGCTATCTATCATGCTCACGAGGTCAGCATGTGTCATGTCCACAATGGCGATTATGGTGTCCCGGTCCAAACGGTAGAGGGTGTGGATCTGCTCAGCAGTGAGGTTGAACGGATCGGCTCGGAGGCGTGGGATTGCGGGCCGCCTGCGTGGTGGTAGTGGCAGTGCTTGTGGGCCTTGCTGACCCTGCCTTGCCCTCCTCCTCCTCCTTCTCCTCCGTCTCCCCTGTGCGCCCGGTTGTTGTACCTGTTGTTGTTCGTCGTCTTCTTGTAGTTGTAGCACTTGCAGTGCTATCTGGTACCCCAGGCCCAACATCGCTAGTCCTGCCGGTAGCATTTTGGAGTGGGAGTGGTTGTGGGAGGGGTTTGGGTCTGCAATATATGTGCTGTCGGCCTGTATGGCCTCCACCTGTGCTGATTGAATGAATCTGTGGCAGATGCAATCCCTTCTGGCCGAGCACGTCCCGCACGTAAGGCTGCATTTGGCCGCATGGCATCTTGGGATTTGAATCATGTATCAAATCCCGATGGCAGTGTGATGTACTTTGACTGATCTTCATGCTATGCTCCCATTGTTACACATGCTATGATTGCAGCCGCTTACATACCTGTGAAGAGTCAGTGGTATGTAGGGCTCGATCGATGGCCGACCCTCATGCAGCACAGTAACGTACTTCACCGACGGGCGTGGCGTGCCATTTGTGATTGCAGCCAGTTAGCATCATGACACACAGCCGCACTACATTGATGTAATTGTGAATGCAAGCGTTCACAGAAGCCTTTTCGACGTAATGTTGCAAGTGAGGAATTCGAAGGCCAGCATTTTGGGTTTTGAAGTAGCGGCGAGGATACGCCCACAGGTCTGGCTGGAAATGTAACGTTCTATTGTAGAATGTCCTTGGGACATGGCCCATAACGAGCAGGCAATGAATGATATGAATTGAATGGGATGCGCAATAGCGTAGTGGACGATAAGGCAGGACGTTCCCAAATCCATCTTGCTTCACAACACTACAGATCCGGCCAGGGGCACAGTGGTTTTTGCGGACTGCATTACGCACAGACGCGATGGAAGTTTCACATATTATGTGAGTGAATATTCATGCGTTTTCATTGCGGGATGAGGGAATGATGTGTGGATGCATGGACTGATGATTCCGTTTAGGGTCTGCCATGTACATGGGTTTTTTGATTCACTCCCCTTCCCCTGCGTTATGTGATGCAAGGCTGCCATAGTGGGACATACGTCTATCTGCCCTTGTCGGATCCTCCCTGTCTCGACGCGCCTTCATACACTTGTGTCTAGGCACGTTACTAATCCCATGTCATGGGTTCTATCTTGACGGACGCATGCACAGTAACCGACGTTGACAATGGTGTATTTAGCTCGATTGGTTTCGTTATGATTCGATACTGATTTAGGGGTGTGTATATTCCTTTGGAGTGGGCTAGCATGCATATGGGTGTGGATTTGGTGTGTTGAATGAAGATTGTAATGCATCATGAGTCCCGTAATGCAATCGGTTGATTTGTGTTTCTTTTGGGTGACAGGTATCTCCTGCCCTATTGCAGATGCCATCTCTACGCCACTCCTCCAGATGGTTTTTACTCTCGACTCCTGCAGCTTCGGGTGAATCAGTGGAGCACCATTTCGATCATATGGGACGATCGCCAATGGGCCACATGCCCTTACGCTGTACTGGTGGCTAGGTGCAACATTTCGGCCTTTCAGCTCGACTAGTGCCTGCCTCATGGGACGGACCTGCGGTTCTTGCCGCTTCCATGTTGCCTTTTGGAACGTTGATGTAGGCCCTGTGTGCCATGATGGTACAGGGCGTCACACAAGTGGAAGCCGGTCAATTATTGCAGATGCAGCCCTCGGTGATGATGGTTGTTTTGGTGGTATTTTGCAAATTGCTGTGGGGCCTTTGTCATTTGGATGTGCATTTAAATTGTATTCCGATATTTGTCGTGTTGCGTTGTTCTTTGCAGGTGATGTGGCGATTTTCGCTTTGTGGCGGTATGTATTGCGTGATGATCTGCATTGTGTTCCGCCTTCTGAGTTGAGTTGTGTGGTACAGTACTGGCCGCGTTTGCCTACGTAGCACAGTATGGTCACGGATAGGGGCTGCCATTGTGACTGTTTACATGATGTGCTGTTCAGGGGCGGGGGATTGGCTTTTGGCCGACTGGTGCCTGTCAGCCAGGTCGATTGGTGGAATGATGGGTTGTTCAGAATGTGGCTGGTCACAGGTGACTGTGTTTGCGTGCGTTTGTTGGAGGGGGACTGGGGTCATGTCCATTGGAATAGCTTCTGTATTGATGCCATCTGTGCCCTGCAGCTCCCATCGGCCCCTCTTGGGATGAGCCTGGCTGCTCAGTCACTCTGCCGACTTGTGTGGTACATGCTTCTGCTGATGGTTGGTTTGTTTACTGGCATGAGTACAGGGCTGGTGCAATCCCCCTCAGGATGCTGTTTTGGATGTTGCCTTGCGCTGGTGGCAAGCGATGGGGGACTACTGTTGTTTTGTGTCATGTGTTCTTGATTTTCATTTTGATGTATTGTACCTTCACATGCCTGTGCTGCGTCAGTACGGCTATGGTGACATGCCGTACATGGATGCCCACTCACGGGGCGCTTTGAGCCCCTGCATGCTTTTCTACGTTGGCATGCATGGGTGAATTGTGGATTTCACTGGTTGCATAGTGTGAGTACATTGCGCCTGCCAGGAGTTGTGCAATGAGGCCAGGGAGTGGAGTACAGGCACTCAGTGGGCCATTTACGGTTGGTTCGCGTTGCCGTATTTCTCGCCATGGCGGAATGGTACTTTACGACGTGCTTGATGGCGTTCAGTACATGTCCGCTAGGGTCAGAATTCGCGTACCGTTGCGCCATGGCGGTGATTCCGGTTTTGCAAGGCGCGCGTGCGCGTACTTGGTGCAGTTAGCGTTGCCGTTCACTGCGGTGTCGCTAATGGCATCGTACTTTACGGTGACGGGTCATGATCGCAACGAGCGGTGTTCGATGGCGGTATTGCATTTCCGCCATCATTTTTCCATTTCCGCAAGGGTCGTAATGAGGCCCATTGACTTGCTTAGGTATAGTGGCAGCAGTAATTTACTCATCAGTTGATAATGTTAATGTGATGTCACTCATGTGGGCTGCAATAAATGAAGAGTTTTTTTCTGTATTACTGGGAACTGATGTTTGAAAGAGTTCACTACACAGTGTTGACAAGTGAGAGCAAGTCTAGAAGAAGGATTTGGTTTCTTGCTTTCTCAGATTTACTCATGGTACTTCCAAAAGGATGGGTGCAGAAAGGGACGAGAGGAGATCAAAGGCATAGGATAAAAAAGTTCTGTTTCAAACCTTTAATTTTTAGAAAACTACATTGCATTCCCTATTTTGTAGACATTTGGTGTTCTTAAAGCATTACTTGCTTTTGGGAGTTCAAGGTGAATTTGAGTTTAATTTACACCAGCAAGCAGATTTTTGACATTAATTTCTGCACTCAGAAAGGAACATGTGCTGGAGCAGGGCACATATTTTAGACTGCTAACTGCTGCTTTGCATTTGCTTTCAAAATAAAAATGCTGCTTTGCAGTTCTTAACCAGTTAAGAACCCGTTGTCCAAAAAAACGGTCTCTTAAATAGGCCATCACTCGTAAATCACACTCGCTTTAAATGCACTTCTTTTAGAAAGAAGGTGTGCAGCAGTGCTCACAAGGCCAGCTGTGCCTATGAGCCTCTGGGAGGGAGTATTTTTCTCCAGCAGGAGGTTGACAGGTGACACTTTACCTCACAGGACAAACAAAAAGGGGGCACAGCCTCGAGGTAGCACAGCCACATTTGAAAAAGACATTCCACAACACCAGCAAGCATCCCATCATCATCCATGCTGTAGCATGGGACGCCCGCAGGTGGGGCCGGGGCCAGCCGGGGCCAGGCTCTGGTAGTCTCCAAAAATGGTTCCCGAGCCGGGGCCCTACCGGGGCCCACCCCCGACTAGCCCCAGCCAGCCGACACCTCAGGCAGCCCGTGTAGAGGCTGCACGGTTATACGAGCTGCCTGCAGGTGTCAGCACTTTGGTTTGGAAAAAAGAAAAGGTATTGCTTTTTCTTTTTTCTAAACCAAAGTGCTGACACCTGCAAGCAGCAGGCGTAACCATGCAGTGTGTGCTGCCTGATGTCTATGTACTCAAAACAGGAGGAGGGCTAGACTTCCCAGCTCTCCTTTTGTTTCGATTAACTAGCTAGTCATCACCCAGCATGATGTTGGGTGATGACTAGTAACTCGAAAACAAAAGGAGAGACTCGGCTCTCCAGCCCTCCTCCTGTTTCAAGTGCAGACCTTTCATTCAAGGAGCCCGTGGTTAAAGTGGGTTCCTTGAATGAAAGGGCTGCCTGCTGCTTGCAATCTCGGGCACAGTGGTGTCACATCTTTTGGTGCGACCAGCCCCTCTTTTGTTTAAGAGGAGGCACTGGGCGTATCAATGTTAATAATTCCAGTGTGCCCCAGCTCCATCTTTTAGCAGCTGCCCTCCCTGCCCTTAATCAAAGGGGGGAGGAGGGGTTCACGCTAGGGGGCGTGTCCTTAGGCCACACCCCCTAACTAGCCCCCCCATTCTCTCCGATTTCCAATCCCACTTAAAGCACTGGCTGCCCCGTGCTCAGAGTGCACTGCAGCAAGTTTAGCTACTCTGCCCACGGCCCACGCTGCAGCCTGCGAAAACAGGAAGACATGGGCACCCTCTGCGTGGGGCCCCATTAGCGCAGGGCCAAGCACAGCCGCACATGCTGGGCACATCTAGCGCCGGCCCTGTTGAGGACTCACGGCCACGAGAGGGTGGGGAAAGGAGGACAATGTCAAGCTTGCTAGCTGTTAGTGGCATGTTCTGCAGAGATGTGTGAACATCCTGTAGTTTACAAGATCTATTCTTGAAGATCTATGTGTACATATATGTTTGTACAGTACTGCATCATACCTTTGGTGTGTTGTGCCCAGAAAACAATCCCCTCTTAAACAATGCGTATTCAAGAGATGTCCAAAAACCCATATGCGAGTAACTGGACAGGGTACACATCATTTGAAATAGTCCACTGGAATGTTACCAGGGCACTGTGCCTTGAGATGAAAAACACGAGACAGCAGAGCATGATTCCAGCGTGGGTAGAAGCACATCTACCAAGTAGGCATCTACTGAATGAGAGACAAACATAGAGGCGGGCCAGGGTGAGAAAAGGAGAGAAATAGAGATAAGAGAGTAGAAATAGAGAGAGAGAAAGAGAGAAAGCGGGGAAGGGAAGTAGGGAAGGAGGGATAGTTGCCTTTAGTCCTGCCCTATTTCTCAGTAGTTCAACATTTGGATCCTTTTTTTTTGTTTTTGTAATTGTTTCGCCTTTGTATTTCCTTTCCCACCTGCAGTTTCTATCCGGCTTGTTTCATTGGCTCCTTTGTCCATTTAAGAAGCACACGTCTCTCTATCCTTTTTCTCAATTCGGGCTTTTTGACTCTCAGTCTCAAATGCCACCATCAGAGTCTAATCTTTGGGTGTAAACGGGGTGGCAACATTCACAGGAGCATGCATGAACCATGATGTGGCCTGTCTAAATCCTTTGGATCACCTTCAGAGGCAGTTTGAAAGCCACACAGAATGGTGGTAAACCTGCCATGGTTGCACCTTGGTCTCCTGGGCCAGATGTCGGGCTGTTAAAATAGCAATGCTATGCTAAAAACGTATCTTTTGAAAGTGAATGGAGGCTGCCAATAGTTACCGTCAAAGTGTTAGGATTGAATGCCAATGAAGCATGGAGCAGTTTGATCAGTCAGTGACAAAGGTGAGACTAGCGACTAGTCCAGGGGTCTGAAATTCATGGCTCTCCAGATGTTTATAACAACTCCCACGATCTCTCACACTTGACAATGCTGAACGGGCTGATGGGAGTTGTAGTCCAAAACACCTGGAGAGTCCAACGATTCAGGCATCTGATATGTATATTTAAGTGATATTAAATCAGGGCATCAGCCTCCTGTAGGCCCCTCTGATAAGCACTAAAAACTTGACTACTTGCCTAAGGTGGTTCCAATGTAGCTGCTAAGTAACATGCATAGTTTATTGTTATGCTTGTATGAAATCACACCTCCGGTTTGTTGTTGACTTTTGATGCAATTGGATTGCAACAGCGCCATGATGCCTGGGGTTTAGGGGCTTTACAAATGAAATAAATAAATAAATAAATAATATTTCAACCTCCCTTCCTCATTACTGTTCCGCACCGCCTGCTCTGTGCAGATAAACCTGTGACACCAGTGTCCTTTAACAATCCATCCAATTTTCTGTCTTGGCATCTGAGTTCCGCCAGTCTTTGTTGGCTTCAGTGTACCACAGTACCCAAACATCTTGTACAGTTTCATAATCCACACAGCAAACACTTTGACCAGTGGTCGAAGTGAGCGGAAGCGGTTGGGAGCGGTGCTCCTCTACTTTTTTAAATTACGTTTTACTGTTCCTATACTTTTATTTTAAAAAGCAACCATTCTGGAATGATTTCTTTTTAAAATAAAAGTGTAAGAAGAAGATGTTTGGGGGTTGTATTGTGTGTGAGGGGTGGGGGAGTTGGTGATGGTTTTGTGGGGAGTGGGTGGAGGCCATCAGAGAACATAGTTCCATTACTTTTTTTTGTACACTTCGACCACTGACTTTGACTGACTTCACTGAGCCGTAGTATGCAAACCTTAATGCCAGTTGTCATCTGGAGGACGGCTTGATGTGCATGGAATAAAGGTTCTTTCTCTGTGCTTGAAATAAGGATTCTGAACAAAGTTAGTGCGTCCATGCTGTGTATGTTTGGTCTACAAAACCAGATTTTAAATATATGTTCTCTACACCTTGAATATAGGTTATGTGGTCTTGACAAAATTAGGGTTTTGTATAGTGTATTGAGGCTTTTGTGCTCTTGGACTTAGGGTTGGGTGGCCTTAGACTCAGGGCTTTGCACACTTGGAATATATATGTATTACATGCGGCGATGTAGTTATGGTTAAGTTGGTTTTTCCATAGGAAGAGCACTTTTTGGGCGGCTTATAACTTCGCTCCGCCTAGACGAATACTCACCAAACTTTGCAAAAAAAGTATATGGCCAACTCTGAATTTTTTTGCAAAGTTTGGTGAGGATTGGTCCAGGGGGGGAAAAATTATAGGGGGGGTCCCAAATTTCTTTTTTTTCCATAGACTGAATGGGAAAAAACTTTGCGCACGTCTACAGCCCGAACCGCTGGACGGATTTACACCAAATTTGCGGCAGGAGCGGCGGCCTGGTCCCGAAAGCGTGCTTTTGCAAATGTGGTGTAAATCCGTCTAGTAGTTTTTAAAAAAATTACCAAAATGTAAGGCAAAAAAATTAGTGATATCCGTGTTCGCTTCGCCGACGGACTTCCCTGTTCGCTCCGCGGACAGCACCCCGATTGGCCCATGGCCTTGCGTCATGTCTGCGGACATGTGACGTGTTCGCTGATTGGACGGCGAGGGGCGTGGAGCGCGTCAGATTTTCTGTGGCGCCCGCCATCTTGTATTTGCTGTCGACCGCGTACAGCGCAGTGAAACGTGGATAAAAAATTGTATTTAGTGCCCTGTGTTGGTGTGTAAGAGTGTTTGGGGAGGGTGGGGGAGTATGAGACAGGTTCAATGTTTTGTTTTTTTATGTGCTAGACGTTTTTGTTGCGTTCGATTTGTCTGCGGAGAACACGGCTGTTCTGACATTTTGTAAATAAACTAAATGGTGGGGTGTTTAGAGGACGGAGTATGTGTCATTTTTGTTTGCAAGGAAGGTAAAAATGAGCTATGAACACTCACGGTGTACTTAATTGTTCGTAAATACACAAACTGGGGGTGTCCTCAGGACGCTGTCCGTATTGTAATCTGTCTAGTTGAATGTGTTCTAAGAACACTCGCGGTGTCCCGAAATGGTTGCAATTACACAAAATGGGGGTGTTCTGAGAACGTTGTTTGTATTGTTCGTTGTCAGGGTGAAAGTGTTTTAAGACCACTCCTTTTGTCCGCTAATAGTACAATTTCCTATGGGCGTCAATCGACTTTTTGTCCACTAAAGAAACGAGAAATCCGGCTGATGTGCGCCGACATTATGTGATAATCTTATGACTGGCGCTATTGACCTGGCTGACTTGCTTTTGCGACACTAAATCATATCTCCCACCCCTAAGCCTGATATTATCAAAGCATTCATATTCCCCACCTCTCTCTGTGACGTTACAGGGTGCGTCATCAAACGCGCCCAGTCCTCTCCAGTCCTAAGTGACTTTACACAGAACTCGGAAGACAACACATATTATGTCACAACACAGCGCGCCACAATTCGGAATATGAAACAGTGATTTAAAAGCAAACAGCAAGATTGTATATTTTGTAAAGTACATTTATTTGACATAAAATGTTTAGAGAATATTCAGCAATTTGCATTTGTCTTTGTTGTCAATCCGCAAAAGTTCATGTTGAGGCACGCGATGTTCCTTTGCGGTACAGAGGGTGTTAGATCAGCTTACAACTCAGTGCGCCACAATTCGGAATATGAAACTGTGGTTTAAAAGTAAACAGCAGGATTGTACATTTGGTAAAGTACATTTATTTCACATGAAATGTTTAGTGAATATTCAGCGATTTGCTATTGTCTCTGCTGTCGATCAGAAAAAGTTTATTTGGAGCCACGCGTTGTTCCTTTGCGGTAGATAGGCTGTTGGTTTATGATAAAAGAGAAGTCGCTCTGATAATCGGAAGGTTGATCCAAAAACGAGCCATTAGACCACCCTATTGGTTGGTATGTTGTTTGTAGCCGCTAGTACTGTAAGGGCATATTGGTCCTTGGCGATTGTCCCATAAAATGTTGAGGGTCATGAAGTTGCATATTTGGACCTGCACCTGGCAGTTGAAGACCCCATCCGCTGGAGTCTGTAAATCGTGACATAGGCAAAATGGGGCCACATACCTGTTTTAAAAAACATAAATTAGTCTCACCAGCCGATCTTCATTAAAAATCATCATTTTATTTATTAGGGCATGAAACTATTTGCTATCGAAGATAGTGCAACGGAGTATGTTAATAATAAAATAATAATATTTTCCCATTCATATAGCGCTAAGAACCGTGAGGTATCTAAGCGATGCTTATTATTAACCACGGTGTGTGGTGCTCATTTATCGACCACGGAAGGATGAAAAGCTGAGGTTGGCCTTGCCGGGATTCGAACTTGCGTTAGCAAGCTGTGCACGGATGTCAAAGCAAGCGTTGTACTCGCTGTGCCATTTGACAGGCTACACTGAAGTGGCACAGCGAGTAGAGCGCTTGACCGCCTATAGACCGGTTAAATTATTTGTATTAACCCACCCTGTGTCGTCTGCCTTTTTCAGAGCCCTCTAAACAACAGGGGATCAATTCAGCGGTGATAGTGCGCGGTAGAAAACATTATGCCACTTCCAACGAACAAGTTCAACTTGAGCGGTCTTTAATGCTACGCTATTGTAATTATATTTGGTATAAAATAATCTAAAGGGTTACTTACAGTACAATTGCAATTTCCATTGTCTACGAGTGGTGCAGTCCCAAAATACGACTCTGCGTGTGCCAACGATCTTTTGCATAGTGATATAATATATAAAAGTGGTTTCGTTTAATAAATTTCATCCTTATCTTCTCTTACGTTTTAGCAATATTCCTTCAAGCAAGAGAAGTCTTTCATCACAATCTCTGTCTGTCAAGGTCAAAACACAATACAACCTTATAGTCCGCTTCGTGAGCCTCTCCGGGGCCCGAGAAAAAAATGGAAGCAGCTAACCTTCACTGTGAACGAGCATAAATTCTTACTTTGCAACATTCTGTGTAAAGCCATCTGTGAGAAGTTGGTTTTTGCACGCCATGTTTGTATATTTTTTGCGTGATATTAAAAAAAGTTTGTTTAAAGGACGTTATGGTTTTAAGTACAGCTGAAAGACCCCTGAAAATCGCAAGTTATGGTAAGCTATGAAAAATAACTTGCGCCACCACCGTGCACTGCTAAGACTAACACCCAGGACATCAAAGATGACATCGCAAATGTCATTGATGAAATCACTGATGACATCACATGTGTATGTACTTTTCATGGAATTTCTGTACTAGGGATTTTTATTATAATGTTGCGAAAAAAGTGTCAAGGATATTGCAATAAATATCATACCGTTATTAGTGCTTTGAACGATGCATTGATATAAATAGCATTGTATTATGGAATTCTATCTAGTATACTGAGCTAGTAATGGAGAAACATAGCATTGTGTGCAGAGTACAAGATGAAAGTATAATATTTGTAATGTTAATATGTTGAATAATGAAATGATAACTGTCCTGAAATGTTCAAAAATTCACAAAATGGGGGTGTTCTGAGGAAGTTATTAGTATTGTGTGATTGCTTAGCTGTATGCAATGAGGGAATGGCACAGAGAGTAAAGTGGACGCCGTCCGCGGACACCGCGGCTGTTCGTGGACAGGGCATGCTACATCCGGGTTTTTCCAGGAAATCCAACATGGAAAGAAGACTGTACGGATCAGCCAATCAGATGTTGAGGTTGTGGATTTGTGTTCAAAGAGACTGTGTGTGGTGAAGATGGCAGAAGTGGAGAAAGTCAGGGTGTTGGTGCTCGGAGATATGTTTGTGCATGGTTTACAGCAGTACGCTGAATGCAGGCATGTTGCAAAGAACTTTGATGTGAAAGGAGTGGAGGTGGTGTGGAGCACTGTGCCTGATTGCAATGTACAGGGAATTGTACAAGTTTGTGAGGATATGGCCACGATGAACAGTCAGCATGTGGTAGTTTTGCACTATGGTGCTTTCCATTTGGGCAACGTCAGTGCCCCTACTTTGTTGGCTGATTTGGAACGCTTGGTTCAAGCCGTAATGAAGATCCTTCCATATGCGAAAGTAATTTTTTCTGGATTACTATCTAGGGCAATATGGGACAATAGTTCAGTTTTTTGTCCTCAGCAAAACATTGCTAGGTGTGTCATCAACCGAGGCATGTGTGCCTTCATGCTTAGAGCTGGTATGTTCTTCTGTAACAATGAGAATATTGATGCCAGTAATGCTGTTAATTTTAAAGAAGATGGCATTTCTTTATCTTTTACTGGAAATGCCTTTCTATTTTGGAATGTAAGGGTTGCTTTGGAGAAGGTTATGTAAAGATTTTAGGAGTAAAGTAAGAAAAAAAACAAGAAAAAAAATACAAAATAACAGGTGTCTGTCAAGCATCTGTAAACAAATTTTTAAAAAACAGTTCTTTTCAGAGCCAACTTCAAAGGGGAAATGGGGCACAATATTTAAATGTACATTCACCACGCTCAGATTTTCGATGTGTCCACAGACATGGCGGTAGTCCGCGGACATGAAAATCACTACGAGGGGGTTAGTATGTTCTATTTTACATGTATATGAAGTCAGGGATATTATGGTTAAGTTTTGCTACTAAAAACCTATGAAATTCAGTGAAAAAACGTTGTTAAAGGGATGTTATGGTTAAGTTGCGCTACTAAAAAGCTATGAAATTCAGTAAAAAAAACGTTGTTAAAGGGACATTATGGTTAAGTTGAGCTACTAAAAACCTATGAAAGTCAGTGAAAAAACTTTGTTAAAGGGATGTTATGGTTCAAAGTAAAACCGAAAACCCCCTGAAATTCGGCAGTTATGGTAAGATAAGCAACCATAACTCGCGCCGCCACCGTGCACTGCTAACACTAACACCCAGGACATCAAAGATGACATCACAAATGTCATTGATGACATCACTGATGACATCACATGTGCATTTACCTTTCATGAAAAGTCTGTACAAGGGATTCTTAGTGTAATGTTAATAAAAAAAGTGTCAAAGATTATTGGAATAAATATCAAGTGCTAATCAGTGCATTAAGCTATGCATTGATATAAATAGCATTCTATTATTAACTTCAATCCAGTATACTAAGGTACTCATATAGAAACATAGGCATTGTGTGCAGCATACATGATGGAGGTGCAATATTCATAAGCTTGCCATGTTGAATATTGAAATGATAACTGTTTTCATATTAGAGTTTTGCGTACAGTGAAACTTGTGATAAGTAGGTAATAAAACCCACTTAATACATAATTGCATTATTATACACAAATCACAAAGAGACAACACCACATACAAATATGAATATATACAAGGGAATTGAAGTAGGAAAAAGAAACAGCAATAGTAGCAGAAAGTGTTCATAACCTAACTGATTACCTTTATGGAGAGAAATGATTGCTCTGTTTCAAAGCTGTTACTTACCCTATCTATATATATCACATGATGTGTCTGGACCCTAAGGAAAATAGTGTGAGTACAACATATAAAAATATGAGCATATACAGGGAAAGTACAGTAATAAAAAAACATCAAAAGTATCAGAAAGTGCTGATAAATCTACTGATAATTTTAATGCACAAAAAGGATTGCTGTCTTTCAAGGTTGTGACTTCTCCTATGTATATGTTTCATATGATATGACTGGACCATAAGGGAATTATTCTAAGAACATACTTGAAGGCTAAGTCTACGAATATAGTAATTTACAATTTTTAGTTCCTGACTGTTACTGAAGAAAAGCATGTGGCCTAGATATGTCAGGAAAGGAAAAAAAGGGAGAGCCAGCCACGTGATGTCATCAGTGATGTCATCAATGACATTTGTGATGTCATCTTTGATGTCCTGGGTGTTAGTGTTAGCAGTGCACGGTGGCGGCGCGAGTTATGGTTGCTTATCTTACCATGACTGCCGAATTTCAGGGGTTTTTCTGTTTTACTTTGAACCATAACGTCCCTTTAACAAAGTTTTTTCACTGAATTTCATAGGTTATTAGTAGCGCAACTTAACCATAACGTCCCTTTAACAAAGTTTTTTTTACTGAATATATATATATATATATATATCTTGCCAGTTTTAGATATTTTGACATCAAGTTTTGCACTTGCACTTTGATGACTCAGCTGCTAATTTTTGCAATTTTTGCACAGTTCATCAGATTGATGCACCAGCACTTTATTATATCCACCATTTGGAGGCTGGATAGGCATATTGGTGCCTTGCTGCTTTATCTTGCTCTTTTGCACTTTATAATTGATATTTGATGTTTTAGCTACTATCTCTGCTGTTTGCACTAAAAAATATCTTGCCGGCTATATTATTCTGCTGCTAATTTTTAACATTCAGGTCCAGTCCGACTGCTTTTAACCTGATTTTACATCTAATTGTGGTTGACTAGTTTCATTTGTCATTGTATTGCATTGTCTATTTTTAGTGTTGGGAATAACCTTTGTCACTGGACTAACTATGCATTTATATGGGAGACCTTTTAATACTTCGAGTGTGGCTTATTACATCTTTTATGCTATGCGATTATCACACTAATAATTTATACATTTTGTATTGATATGTTGTCAAGTCCCCTCATATGTATTTTTACATGTTTGAGGTCCTTCTTGCTGGATAAAAGCATTGGCAAAGCACTGTGCTCTAATCTTTTATGTTTTAGCATACATGCACACTCCCCTCCAACATGGCCGCCCCTGTCCCCTTGAAACTGGTAATAGCCATTGCCATTGACATAGTTGAAGGACCACTATTGAAAATGTATTTACACTGTCCAACCTTCTCCCCCGTACGTGATCAAGCGCTTAGTATAGCGCGAAACGCGTTGTTTGCAGGCTGCTGCCCCTAGGCGTCCTGTTGTGGTTCTGTCTTCTATGTGCTGCTATGTATCGTGTACTTGCTTTTTGCACGATGCGTTTTGTTTTTACCTTATGAAAACATTAAAGACATCAGTAATTCTTACACTGTGTCTGTTTGTTTTTTTCCGAACCTTTTGAACCTGGCATTCATGTTTGTGCCTGCGGGAGTGCGATTCGCCTTCTCCTCCTCTCTTTCCATATATATATGGAAGTGGCTGTGTAGTTATGGTTAAATTGCTGTTTCCATAGGAAGAGCACTTTTTGGGTGGCTTAAAACTCCGCTGCACTTGGACGAATCCTCACCAAACTTTGCAAATTTCTTTGCAAAGTTTGTGATGTTTGGTCCAGGGGGGGCAAAGTTATAGGGAGGGTCCCAAAACGTCTTTTTGTCCCATAGACTGAATGGGGGAAAACTTTGCGCATGGCTACAGGCCAAACCGCTGGACGGATTTCAACCAAATTTGCGGCAGGGGCTTTGTCGCGAAAGCGTGCTTTTGTAAATTTGTTTACAATCCATCCAGTAGTTCCCTTAAAAATGATCAAAAAGTATGTCTCTAAAAATTAGTGATATCTATGTCCGCTCCGCGGTCACACTTCCCTGTTCGCTCCGTGGAGAAGATTGCAATTGGCTATTCCGTGGCGTGCTGCCCGCGACCATGTTGCGCTTTCACTGATTGGTTGTGGCACAGCATGAAGTGCGTCTTAATCTTTCGATACGTCCGCCATGTTTACTTTGTTTTCTGTTGAACGCGGACATCGCCGCTAACATACCTAAACGAAGAAGACACCAATGCACTTGTTACACTTATGGAACACTGTTTTGAAAGGTGAGCGTTAATGAGACTTGGTAGTAGAAAGTGAAACATTGAAGTGTTCTTGTTTGCTCTGTCATATGGTACAGTGAAACTTGCTACCTACTCATTGTACGAAATGAACTTACTGTGTCCATTTTACAATACATAAGCAACATTACTAAAGTCAGGCTGGCGTCCTACTGTTTGAAATCTAAGCCAGCCACCTGCACTATTTCGTACACACAGCAGTTCCGCAAGTGTACGGGAGTAGCGGTTCTCATGAATAGCCGCTGATATGTTGTTGCAAAATGAGAATGTATTTGCATTCAAAGTGAAGGCCACTTCATTTTCTGTTTTAAATACGAGCTCAGTACGGCTGCATATATGTCGCCAGCCATAAGGGTCAGTTGTTTTTTAACCTTGAGGTACAGGGAAAGAGCAGAAATAATGCAGGGAGTAACAGTTAGAAAAACATATCGTTTGATAAGGTTATGCTTCAAAAACATTTGCACCGACCATGAAATATTAGTTCCCGAAGAGGCACTATTGCAAATATACTACTGCATGGCTGCAGCCAACGCAATGGAGCCGGTCCACATCATGTAACTGTATTTTTCCCACCTGTATACCGAATTGACATTACATTTTTACTTTGGGGAATTTTTATTTTATTTTTTCCTAATGAATTACAAGGTTTATGTGCCGGTGAATTGTTTTTCCCCATTATGGACATTGCACATTGTCACCATTTGTAGGGTGCCAGTACATTTCCCCAAATTAAATTAATATTTAGTAATACAAGTATGTGTTACAAGTTTGTTTTGTGCAGAGGTTGCATATTGATACACGTTTTATTTCCCCTTTTCCCCTCAGATACTTCCTTCCCTATTGTGATTGTCACGGATTACAGCTGCCGAGTGACGGCTTTTTTAACCGTCAAATGCAACAGTTCATTACCGGTTGTCTGTGCGTCATAATTCAGTGGGATGACCGTGTCGGACCTCTATGTCCTTACGCTGCTGTCGCCATAAGGAGTAACATTCCATCCTTTCTGGTGGTGTAGATCACAGCGGTTGACGTCGTCTTGCATATCAATGTGGGAGAAAACGACTACTGTGGCGGCAACGCTTACTTTCTGTGTGTGAAAGAAACCAACGTGGCCATTACCATTTTCATTGTCGACCAAAGACACAAACCTACTACTTGTATAAAAATGTGAATAGGGCAATCATTTCGCACAGTTCATTGTGAAACACAACTACTTTACTAATTGCTTAGGGCGATGAATTCGCTCAGTTTATTGTGAAATACAAATACTGTACTAATTGTTAAATGCTAGTTTTTTTTTGCAAATGTACTCTCTGTTTTCACAATGTGGCATGCTACGTTGCAGGTCGTAATGTGTTCTTTTGTAGGTGCTACATCACAGCACGTACGTCAATATGGACACATTTGTTTAAGCTGCCAAGGAACATTATAGAGAAAGGTACTGCATAGCACTTACTTTGACTAAGGGAGGGTCAGGCCCATCTCATATGCTTTAGTGCCACCAGGTCAATTTCTGTCACCGTCAGACCAATTTCTGTCACCCAGATGCCCTATTAACCAACATTAGTTCAGAACGATTAGTGTCTTCTTAAAAGCGGAAAAATGAGGTAATGTGCACTGAAAGTGTTTGCTGCACAGAAATGTTTGTAAAATAATACATGGTTACACCCTCCCAATACACATATCTTCACACCTTTCGACCTGTGCCACTTACGAAATTATGTGTTGAAAGGTGAGTGGTAATGGTGTTGCTTCCAGTATTTCTAACGTCATTGCACTTCCCATCACAGAGTTTGTTTGAGATTTTATGTACACGTAAATAGACCACTCTTTTGCTTTTTTTAAGCACATTATTACAGAAGAAAATTACTACATGTACAACACATGTATGTAAAGGTCATTGACAACACCCAAAAAGGTTTATGTTATTTAACAAGTGTTGTCATGTGCATAACAAATCAACGCTACAGCTTCCGTCTCTGAGGGCTAGCCTCTATGTATGGTTAGTGGCCACAATGTCGGGGATATGGCTACTGGCCATTTCTGGAAGGGACAAAACATTGCTCATAACCATACATTTATCAAGGAACTCAAATGTGGTGCTGCCTTTACGGTCACACAGTTTCATTTTTGCTTTCTGTAGCCTGCAATGGAAAGCGAAGAAGGGTTTCTATACAACACCCGTCTTCCCTTTCTATGGTGGCCATCTTCAAAAAAGATTTGTTTTCTTCAGCCGGGAACGCCGGAGGCGTTCCGTTGAAGACAAAAAATCCTCTCTGATGGTAGCACGGGTCACTTCTGTAAATTCACGATTGTTAATGGCATTCATCCCCCCACTCTTTAGGGAGGAATGGGGGTTAATGATCCAGATACGTTGGTAAGCACTCTTGCTTATATTGTGTTGCACACTTGCCTTGTGGAGTTCTGCGCCAGAAGTTTTCCAGTTACAAGTTCCTACAAGAATATCCAATGTACTTCCGCACTATCACCCAGTTACACATGGCATTGTGAAGTGGGTATGACTTTTCGAACATGCCCCCATGCTGCGCGCCAGCATATGATAATGTGGAATTCTTCGGAAGGTGGGCAGTTACTTCAAATTTTCCTTTACAGTAGTATGTTTATGTGTTACTATTAGAACCCTGATAAATGTAGTACAACGTTTTTGTTAAAGTACTGTTATGATGTATTTACACTACTAAAAACCTATGGCATTCAGTTAAAAAAAACTTTGTTAAAGGGACGTTATGGTTACGTTGCCCTCCCAAAAACCTGTAAAATTCACTACAAAAAAAACTTTGCTGAGGGGACGTTATGGTTAAGTTGCCCTACCAAAAACCTGTGCACTTCACTAAAAAAAAGTTCACCCTCCCCATTATGGTTCAAATTAAAACCGAAAAGCCCCTGAAATTCGCCAGTTATGGCAGACTGAGCCCCCATACTTGCCATCACCACTGTGCACTGCTAACATTAACACCCAGAACATGAAAGATGTCATCTCAAATGTAACTGATGACAGCACTGACGACATCACATGTTTAACCCCTTTGTTTTCGTTCCCTGCCCTATATATAAATGTACATTCAGTAAAAAAACTTTGTTAAAGGGATGTTATACTTCACAGTGAAACCAAACAACACTGCATATTCCCCCATTATGGTAAGCTCAGCAACCATAACTCGCAGCATCTACGTGCATTGCTAAGACTAACACCCAGGACATCAAAGATGACATCACAAATATCATTGATGACATTACTGATGACATCACATGTCTGCCTCACTTATTTTGGTGCATTGAAAAATCTAGGCCTAGTGGTTTTATTCACTGACAATCACAATATAAAAATTGAAAACACGCTGTATATCAAAACGGTAACCTTGTCGTGTGTTCTTAAAGTACTTTCCTTAGGGTCTGGTCTGAGCTCATGATGCACATGCATGGGGCAATGGCAGGCCTCAAACTCACAATTAATTTGTATACAGGAAGATAAACTTTCTGATGATGCTGTTTCTTTCTTCCTTACTTGAGTTTCCCTGTATGTGCCTCTGATTTATATGCATTGGGTCTTCATATGTATTGTTTGTACTAGCACAAGTGTGTATTAAGTCTTGAATTGTTAGCTAGTTATTACATGTTTAACATTACACAATCACCCCTGACATCTTGCTACCAACATAATAGAAAGAACCCATTGTAGGTAGGGACTTTTCGTCAACATTATTTTCACATGTGATGTCATCAGTGATGTCATCAATGATATTTGTGATGTCATCTTTGATGTCCTGGGTGTTAGTCTTAGCAATGCACGTAGATGCTGCGAGTTATGGTTCCTGAGCTTACCATAATGGGGGAATGTGCAGTGTTTTTTGGTTTCACTGTGAAGTATAACATCCCTTTAACAAAGTTTTTTACTGAATATACATATATATATATATATATATATATATGCAGGGAACGAAAACAAAGGGAAGTGGGAGAATGGGACAAGACCCTCCCCCCAATCTCATCCAGACCATGGCCTAGAGGATCACGGCCCAGACACCCCACACGAGACGAGTTCGTCTATTTACCAGATGATAAAAACTGGTTCAGAAACGTACACATAAGAGGAGCACGCCCACCAGCATGCCAAGCTCAAGCCGACGCCTGCGACATGGATGAGCTTGACTAAGAACAACAGCTACAAGTATCAACATCGTTAGAGATGCCATAACGACATAGCCAACAGACGAGAACACACGTGCCACCATGCACACTGGTCACTCACACACCAACCTACACGAAGAACATACTCAGTGCTATGACGTAGGTGACTGACACACCCACTGACGTGCATCGTTGTTTTTTTTTTTTACATAGGCCTTTTTACAGCACCGCAGAAACGCAAGACGCCGAAGAGCTTGTGTACATGCTTGTTGACACTTCTTCCGCCCCCATCCCTATGACGACACCACCATGTATATCTAATGCTGCCTGTGACACTCTGTTGCCCCGCGTTCCCCATGCTATGGATTATGTACCGCCACCCATGTACTAGGCCCGAGTCGGCCATAAGCAAGAGTCCCCAGGCAGGAGCCTCGCAATGAAAATCCTCTCAGCGACAAGAGTACAAGTGCTGACCATGCAGGACGAGCCCCCAGCGAGAGCTCGCAGACAAGGCCACGATGTTGCAACTCGCGTCCTGCGAGCCCAGCGCCAAGGTTACACCTGTAAGTGCCAAGCCCTCAGAGACGAACTACAAATCTAATGCTCATAATTCTGCTCCAGCTACGGTCTCTCCGCACGTGACCAAGCCGAACTGACAAGGTGCCAAGCTCACGAGAAAGGAAGCTGCCAGGGTCCCACGCCTGGGACACAAGTTGCATAAATGAAATGGCAAGATGGACACTTACAGCGATGGGAAAGACCTGTCCACAAGCCCATGAGCAGACCTGTCCATTGTCTGCACAAACACATAGTTGCACATTGTTGCTAATGACAGGTGCACCGCGAGCTGGGAACAGCAATGGTCCCAAGATTGGGGGCTCACGGGAGAACCAATCAGAATACAGGGGGGCTTATTACTGATGCCATTACTCTTAGCCAATCACCAAGGGTCCCTCTGTAACAATTCTAAAGTAACAACTGCAAGGGACAACCCAAGCGTACCACCTGACCCATCCTCATCCACTAATTTTCCTTTCCATATGTTACCTACACTAACCCTACCACTCGGGGAACCAATCCAGAGTGGCGATAGGTTTTGTGCTAACTTTCCCAGGTGACGAGAGTAGCGGGTCATACTGCTGTAAAAAGGGCCTGTGAGCCCCACTACGAGAGAGAGTCCCATTAGATGCATACGAACTGAGACTCATCCCTGCCGTTAGTATAATAAACAGTACCGCCTTGCTTCTTGTGTGTGTCTCATACTCCTTTTGGGGACACGGGAGGAGTTGGGGCCTGCCCAGCCCGGAGGTCCGCGGACGGCTCTGCCGGCCCCGGGAGAATCACCCCGACAAGTTGGAGGCACTGCTGAGATCGGTTGGTGTCCGTTGGCCTGGTAATACAAGTCCAAGGCCCTTGCAGCGAGGTGACCCGGCAGCGCGGACCCCTCTGCCGTTGCCCCCTTTTTGAGGACTACAGGACCATCACGGAACTGCGAGAAGACCGGACAGCGCAATCCGGATATTGGCCCTCGGGAGCCTATTGAGAAGTATCCCGCCCGCGGTTGGCGACTGTCCAGACGTGGTCCAGACGAGGGGAGGTGGCGAGCCGCTTGGAGGGGTGCACGCAGTCGAGCGGCCCCGCATCAAGGGAACTTGGTGAGTATGACACACCCAACAAGCAATGTGACATTGTGAGGGAGGGGGTAGGAATTGTAATAAGGGCGGCGGGTGGTGTTTTTACGGTGTGTTGCAAGGATTTGATTGATGAGTGTTGACAGATGAGTGAGCGGTAGCGGGACAGGCACGAAGGCCGTCTTCTATCACGTCACAGAGCAGGGTGGGTGGAGCCAAAAGGCACCACGTGCGGTTGTTTGAAGGCACTGATTTGTCTAGATTGCGGGCACCTGTAAAAGGGGTGTGTAGCTTTCCTATGAATTGGCGTTTTGATCAATGAATAAATGAGGATCCCTACTGATTGAGTGTAAAACTCGTTAGGTAGATGACGTTTTCCCGTAGGTGGTGTGATGTGCTGTATCAGCACATCACACAGGGCACGCATCCGCAGGTGGCTCTGTGCGCCGTGGCCGCAGGGGGCCATACGATAGATATCAGAGGAGGTAAAACAATAGAGGTAAAGAACTGTATATCAGCAATTGTATTACCTTTCAGCGGACGGTCGGAAGTCCCCAATTTACGAGTCTAGGTAAAGACGGTGGTTGCTGAAAAAAGTTGAAGTATAACATAACAATGTCCCACGGGTCAGGGTCCGGAGGGTGGGGAAACACTCTAACTACCCCCCTCCAACATATTTGCAAGACACTATCACCTAACAAGGAGAAGCTTATCAAGTATAGTATAGACTGGACACAAGGAACAGACAACAAAATGACGACAACATGTCTGCCTAACGGAAATGGTGATTGCATTGTCTTTGTTTGTTTTTGGAATGGGAATTCATCCTATTTCCTTTTTTGTGTCATTTTAACTCGAACAACCTAGGGTCAGTGTGACAATCAATGGGTTATTAAAAGAATTGTTTATCCCATTTAGATGCCACATGAGTTTTCAAAGAGGAACAATTGATTCTCTTTACTTTCCTGGGTGTGTTCCCTTGTTTTCTTCCCTGGTTTTACTGTTAGTCTCCTCCGATTTAAGCTAACTCGGAGGAGAGTGGGTTGGGACTCACAAGGTTGAATATATTACACACTATAGAAGTTGATAATTTTCATTCTTATTCTGTCACTATTAGACAGGCGTTGTAACACCGCAACCTAGTTGAGAGTGCACAGTAGGCAGGGATAGTACCTTTTGTTCGCTCTATCCTTCTGTCTTCAGCCACAACCTTGTTCTATTCCTTACCAATTTTTACGAATAGACTTGAGTCCACCCCACAGTAAAAACTTTTTGGGTTTGGTTTTAATAACTGGACCTTGTCTTGGGTTCTCTTGTTGGCTGCTAATAGCCTTAATACAGTTGTGTGTTGTCCCATCTTTTGTGTGAACATTATCTACTAAGGGCGATACCCTGTCAATTTGTAGAAATTTGCACCCTTGTTTGGTTATTACGTCAGGATTAAACACAGCACAGGTCGGCACAGGGGGAGGGAAGGAAAGTAGACAACACGTTGTAAGCATAGGACCAGATGAGTGGATAGCAGCACAGGTACTCCTAAAGCTCTGAGGGACACTAACAAGGGAAGAGGAGGACGCGGTGAGGAAAACGAAAGAGGAAGAAATTGACAAAACGCAGACAGGGACTGAGGTGAGTAACGCAGAGGAAGGGCGACTGTCACAAGCAGAGGAAGAGATGTTGGAGGAAAGGATGGCCGAGCTGAGAGAAGTACGAAGTGACCTGGCTAGACAGTACGAGCAAGAAACACTGGGAAGGAAGAAGGAAAGAAAAGGGAGTAGGTAGGGAGGAGCAGGAGAGGATGAGGGAGAGATTGGAGGAGAGAAAGAAGGAAGCGGGAAGGATGAACGCGATACCAGAGAGGGTGTCACGTATGGAGCAGCGGGAAATGAAAAGGAAGGAGGAGGAAAAGGAAAAGGAAATGGAAATGTGGAAAAATAAAATACTGTCTGAAAGCGCCCGGAAATATGAAGAAGGTAAAGTATTAGAGAGCATATTGAAAAGAGGAGGGACAAACTGAGGAAGACGGGAAGAAGACGAAAAGATACTGGCGAAGGTAAGTAATGAAGGAATTATGCAAGAAGAGAGAGGAAATAGGGGGTGAAGTATTGGGAAACGAGGGAAGGGAGAGAGGAGTTAAGAGAATGGAGCATGAAGTAAGAACTTACACTCGCCAGGACTCGGAGATACCTACAACATCAACACAGGGTACAACTGTCAAAAGAGGAAAACATAACGAAGGGAACTGGATTGATTTAAAGACGGTTACAGTGGGGGGAAAACTGACAGACTGGAGATTGTCTTTCCTTGCTGAGTTTTGCAGCGAGGAGGAAGGATGTTCGGGAAAGAATGGAGGAGATGACAATAGGGAAAGCTTAAATAAACTGTACATCACACGGGTAAATTGCGAGTCACCTTGGGCATGCGGGAAAAGGGAGGAGGAAAAGACAAGCGAAGAACAGGTAAGAGAGGTAGCAGGGAGAACGCCACATTCAGTAACACCAACGCCGCGCCCACCTCACCCACCAACACCACGCCCATATGTTGACAGACTCAAAGATCTCCCGGGAAGTACACAGGAAGAAAGGACGAGCATGCCCGCGGTGAAACACGAGGGTAACACAAGAGGGAGGGAAAATGAAGGTGACGACAGAACAGATAACTGTAATGATCTAATGATAGGATCACATGACACGGAGGAAGCGGATGAGTACACTGATATAGCCCCACGAGCATTAGGGGAAACGAAGGGGGGGAACTTAATGCCACTCCTAGAAAGGGGAGGGGCCAGACCACAATATGTCCCATGGAAGCATGCCGACAAGGAAAACATAAAGTGCAGACTCCCCTCCCTAAGTGGGGGAGCTGGGAAATGGATATATGAAATGGAGAAACACACTGCAGGACAAAAACTAGCAGTAGGGGACCTGATAGGGCTCCTAATATCAATATTAGGGGATGCTGCAGATGACATCTGGAGAAGGGCAGGCTTCCCAGGGGTCACAGTAACAGATACGTCGCATGATGGGGCACCATTTGCCAACTGCAGGCACGCGCTGTGGCAGGCATTAAGGGTTCAGTATCCAGACACATCAGACATAGGAGCAATTACGTCATGCAAAATGTGTGAGAATGAAGATCCTATTGATTACATCCAGGAGATTCAGGAGAAGTGGCGCTTGGAAACACGGGAGCCGTGGGATAAGACATTAGCAATTTTCTACCACATACTAATACAAGGTCTCCCCGAACCAGTTCAGAAACAGCTGAAGAAAATTGTGGGGATGGAAGTTAAAGCTTGGCCAGAAATACAGCTAACTATAGTGCATCACTGTAGGATGTGGCAGGAAAAGATGAAATAAAAGGAGGAAGGTAGGAAGGCAGAGGAGGCAAAACTGGTACAGAAGAAGCTATCCAAATACACCATTGACAACACCTGTGGTAGCCACACCAGCACCTACTCAGGCCATAGTTGCACAAGGAATGACACAACAACATGTAGCACAAATTCAGCAGCCAGCACAAATAATAACACAACAAATGCCCCTGCCCTCACCCTACACGGCAAACACAGCTGGGGGATACACGCAAACGGGAAATGGATACTATAACAACTACAGAGGGAGGGGTGGACTGATGCGAGGAAGGGGCTAGGGCCAGCATGCACAGCAACAAGGGGGGACATTCCGGGGATACTACCCAAACGGGCAGCAAGGGTATCAGGATAACACGGGGAACTTTCCATGGCAGGCCAGGGAGCCACCAACATGTTGAGTTTGTGGAATGGTGGGACACATGTCGCGTACATCTAAAATGAGACCCACCCCACCAGCTTGGGGGGAGCCAGAGCAACAAGGGCATATGGGGGAGCAGCTAGTTTACCAACCACAGCAAGGAACACAACAGTGCACCCCGCAACAACAAGCATCCAGGCAACAACCACAGCAACAGATACAACAGCATACTGCACCACAACCACACGCTGCACCGCAACAACAGGTACAGGCATACACACTGCTACAACAACAGGTAGTAGTAACACAACAGCACCAGGTACAGCCAACAGAGCAGCTCACCCAAATACAAGACAATCAGGTGTCAACAACTGGTACACAACTACAACAAACACAGTTGGGGAAGGTGACCATATTGGGGCATAACCCTTACACAGGTAGTGGTCAGCCACTATATCCACAATAGGACAGCCCACAGATGTCTTTGATGTGTCCCATCCTATCGGTAACACCTAACACTGCGGAGGAACCATGCATACAGGTAGCGTTAGGTTACAAAAAATGTTCCTCCTTGTTGACACCGGGGCCACTAGGTCCTGCATAAGGGAGGGTAAATTTAAACTGTCAGGCGAGGCCATGCACATTCAAGGATTCTCTGGGGCTCGAGGGTTGGTTCCCTTCACTGATAACATCTCCTTATCTATAGGAGATCATGATATGTCTCTCCCGCTCCTGTATTCGAAGCAGTCACCATAAAAATTCTTGGGAGGGACATAATGAGCAGATTGAATATGACAATTTCCTTCACAGAGAACGGCATAATCTGCTCCACGCCAGGAATAAACATGCTCACAGCCCGACAAATATTGCAAGCTTACTGTGGCCAAACAGTGGCTCGGGCTGAACCTGTAGATGGAGAACTATTTCAATATGGGACAGACATGGCATTTGCATGGATGCGTGGGATTGAGGGCAAGATTTGGAGGAGGCCAGCAGCATAATTGTTCAGACCAGAGACCCCGGCAAGTGAACCGGAGGGGAAGATAATTTCAGTGAGCATCGAGAGCATCATGGCAACTGCAGATTACATCGCAGTACATGCCCTAGACAGAGAGGGGAGGGCCTGGAGAGCAGTAATAGCACTTGTTGAGGGGTGCAGGCTCACACAGGTGTCCGATGAGGAGCTCTTCTCCGACAATAAAGAAGGAGAGATGGTGTTTATGATGAGTGTTGACATCTGGCTACGGGTGACATAAAAGCAAGTGGCACTAAAAATGGCAATGGCACTAGAGGCTCCTGCATCCAGTACCATTTTATGAGGAAGACATGGCAAAAGTGCCAGCATCACTGTGGACCACCAGTCCATATGATGTTGGCTGCATAAAGAGCATTGGAGGAGTAAAAATAAAATTGAAAAAGGGAGCAATATTACCTAGGGTAAAGCAGTAACCACTATCAAAGGAGGCAGACGAGGGCATATATGAAACAATAACAGCATTGATAAGCAACGGCATATTAGTACCATCAGAATCACCATGTAACACAGCCGTGTACCCAGTGCACAAAGCAAAAGGAGGGTCTTGGCGTTTCATCCAGGACCTTAGGTCCTTGAATTACATTGTAGAAGCAGAGTTCTCCAAAGCAGCAAACCCAGCCACAATGCTATGTGGAATACCAGCAGAGGCATCACGGTTTACCGTAATTGACCTCAAAAAAGCCTTTTGGAAACATACAAGGCTGCCTCAAGGGTACTGTGAGTCACCATCCATCTTCAACAGAATAATACAGATGGATTTAGGGAATATTGAAATGGAGAGCACGGTGCTGCAATACGTTGATGACATCATCATTTGCAGCACCACTGAAGAAAGATGTAGGAAAGACTCAGTAAAGATGCTCACAGTGTTGGCTGAGAAGGGGTACAAGGTGGACAAAGAAAAGTTACAGTACTGTCAGGAACAGGTACTGTACATTGGCCAACTTATCTCTCAGCATGGAAGGAACATTGCACCACAAAGAGCACAAGCAATAACCAACACACCACAACCACAGACAGTGAGAGAACTACAATTATTTCTGGGCCTCTGCAACTATTGCAGGGCATGGGTTTTTGACTACAGTTCTTACATAGGACCCCTGCTTGAGGCCCTGAGAGATGCACAAAAAGGGGACAAAAAGTTGGGGTGGACAAGAGAAATGAAAGAGGCGTTTGATGAATTGAAACACGCTATATCTACAGCACCTAGCCACTACGAACTATGAACACCAATTTTCATTTTTTCACATTGCGGCTAAACATGTGATGTCGTCAGTGATGTCATCAGTTACATTTGAGATGACATCTTTCATGTTCTGGGTGTTAGTGTTAGCAGTGGACAGTGGTGATGGCAAGTATGGGGGCTCAGTCCGCCATAACGGACGAATTTCAGGTTTTTTTTCAGTTTTAATTTGAACCATAATGGCGAGGGCAAACTTTTATTGAAGTGCACAGGTTTTTTCATAGGTCAACTTAACCATAACGTCCCCTCAACACATTTTTTTGTATTTAATATATATATATATGTGTGTTTTGCATAGTTGGAATAAGAATTTCTTGTACAGGCTTGATAAACCGTTTTTTTGCATTCGTGAAATAAGGATTTTGGGTGGATGGAATGGTACTCCTTGTAGACTTTCGCTACATAAGACTCATTTTGACGAGTCATTTGGTTTTCCTGGTGATTTGAGTTACAGTGAAGCAATGACACACTCAGGTAGTACCAGGGAGAAATCATGTCCTACCCTACCCAAACTTCCCTGAAAAGCCACACAAGTTGCTGCTGTAAGACAAAGCTTTCTCGCTTGACACATACACAGCAATTACCTGAAAACAAAAACGGCCTGCCCGTTAGTGTTGCATTAACAATAGACAGTTAGAAGACTTGTGCAAGGTCAGTTTCCTGCTTTGCCTATTACTAATGTTATCATAATGATAATGTCTTATTTATATTTTGCTTTGGCAAAAACGTTTCACATAGACCATATTTACAGACAATACCACCCAAACGCAGTGGTACTTATCGATGTCGGAAGGATGAAAGGGTGAGTTGGCCTTGCCAAGACTCGAACCTGTGACCTGCGTATAACACATAGATTGCAACAGCGAGTGCTGAACTCACTGATCTATCTAACCAGCTACAAACGTATGCTATTATAGGTGTGTAAACACTACCTTGTAGACATGTTTGTTAGTTTTAAAGTAATTGCTGGGTATGTAGGACTCATGGACACTTTCAAGTAATTATCATGATGTTGCTGCATGTTTTCAGATGACCCTATGACCATCTCAACATCCACAGTAAGGTTACCAACATGGCTCAGTTGGGTATTTTGGGTACTTACTTGCTTACATTCTACTAGGTCTTTTAATGTGGGGGAAGCCATGCTCAGCTTCCTGTACTGGTTTCCCACCACCCCCAACAGCAGTGTGTAATGGGAGGAAGAAGACTAGTGATGCAAAAAGCAGCAACAAAGAGATCCCAGGGGGAGAGCTTTTGGGTGGAGATGGGTGGGATAGGGGGAAGGAGTGCAAATAGACCTTAGAGTGGCCATTGGTATGGAAGGGGTGGACACATAGCCAAACAACAACTGCAGGTTGTGAGTGTCCCTCCTCGCATCCCATCCCCCTTTCTTCTTTTCCTATGCCAGTATTTTTATTGAATGGGGCCAGAAAATACAGCTCAAGGATAAAAGAGCACGACAAGCACACAGGCGCATGCCCTATGAAAGAGATATTTACACTACAGCTATAACAGCATAGTCGCTTCACATAAAACACACTTTCAGATGAGAAAGTGATCTGTCAAAATGTAATGAGAGTGTTGCACATTGCTAAATTCAGTGTCTCCAAGCATTTGATACTTGACTTGGAAGAAGGCCCTAGTTTGTGCAATATTTCCGGCTCTCGATAATCTCAGCAGATGGAGACAATGTCCTCCGTACATCCGGCCACACATGGAACATGGGCACGGCTTGTGCTCCAGACTTGTTATAGCAGGGGCGTGCAAGCATTTGCCCTACAGATGTTACCGACTATGACTCCCGTGGGCCGTCACCGTCTGCTATGCTGATCGGGGCTGATGGGAGTTTTAGTGAAAGCATTTGGTGAGCAAAAGGGTGTAGAGCCCTGTGATATATTATTATTTATTTATTTATTTATTTATTTATTTATTTATTTATTTATATTGCGCTGGTAGCTCTCGAGCTGCGAGGCGCAGAGACAAGAACACGAGGACGAATGACAAACAAAGAGCACGTAGCACGAGACATTCACTAGCCGATTCATGGAATTATTAGCGCGGCGCAAGTGGCCAAAAACGTGCGAATCGCAGTGGAATAGCGAAAATCGCAGTGCAAGTGCGAAAATCGCACGAAAAGCAGCGCACATCGATTCATGGAAGGCCGTGCGCGAGAAAAACCATCGGATGTGCGATAAAAAAGTGTGTGGCGCACGTTGGCACACAGGCCATCTAACGGCGTGCGCCAGGTTACAGCGAAAATCGCACAGGCCACAGCGAAAATCGCAAATAGCGCGGCGCACGCAACAAAAGTAGGCGGAACACGGGGCGTAACACTCGGAATGGGGAACAACTTGCCAAAATGTGGGCGTCACGGGGGAAGCACAGGGTACAAGTGCGCGGAACGCCCACACGCTCGCCTACAACACGTATTCATAGAATAGGGCAAAAAAGCGCACGCTCAAACCAGCGCACAGGCACAAACACGACCGCCACAAGAAAGCAGGCGGTAGCGTCTCTGCGCCTGTAAGAAATGTGCGCCAAAAGGTGCGCCAACAAATAGCACCTATATACAGCCATGATGAATGCCCAATACTGTGGCCCTCCAGGACAAATGACGTGCAAAGGGGTACCCACAAACACAGACACGCGCTGACAGAAAAAAAACGTGTGCGTGTATACCGGGGTGCGCGGGAAGTCTCACACGCGAATTGGCCGGGTACGTGGATTACAGGGGTGCGCGGGAAGTCCCACACGCGATTTGTCAGGGTACGTGGATTTCAGGGGTGCGCGGGAAGTTCCACACGCGATATGGCCGGGTACGTGGATTTCAGGGGTGCGCGGGAAGTCCCACACGCGATTAGGCAGGGTACGTGGATTTCAGGGGTGCGCGGGAAGTTCCACACGCGATTTGGCCGGGTACGTGGATTTCAGGGGTGCGCGGGAAGTCCCACACGCGATTAGTCAGTGTACGTGGATTGCAGGGGTGCGCGGGAAGTTACACACGCGATTTGGCCGTGTACGTGGATTTCAGGGGTGCGCGGGAAGTACCACACGCGATTTGTCAGGGTATGTGGATTTCAGGGGTGCGCGGGAAGTTCCACACGCGATTAGTCAGGGTACGTGGATTGCAGGGGTGCGCGGGAAGTTCCACACGCGATTTGGCCGTGTACATGGATTTCAGGGGTGCGCGGGAAGTTACACACACGATTTGGCCGGGTACGTGGATTTCAGGGGTGCGCGGGAACTTCCACACGCGATTTGGCCGTGTACGTGGATTTCAGGGGTGCGCGGGAAGTACCACACGCGATTTGTCAGGGTACGTGGATTTCAGGGGTGCGCGGGAAGTTACACACACGATTTGGCTGGGTACGTGGATTTCAGGGGTGCGCAGGAAGTTCCACACGCGATTAGTCAGGGTACGTGGATTGCAGGGGAGCGCGGGAAGTTCCACACGCGATTTGGCCGTGTACGTGGATTTCAGGGGTGCGTGGGAAGTTACACACGCGATTTGGCCGGGTACGTGGATTTCAGGGGTGCGCGGGAACTTCCACACGTGATTTGGCCGTGTACGTGGATTTCAGGGGTGCGCGGGAAGTACCACACGCGATTTGTCAGGGTACGTGGATTTCAGGGGTGCGCGGGAAGTTACACACGCGATTTGGCCGGGTACGTGGATTTCAGGGGTGCGCGGGAACTTCCACACGCGATTAGTCAGGGTACGTGGATTGCAGGGGTGCGCGGGAAGTTCCACACGCGATTTGGCCGTGTACATGGATTTCAGGGGTGCGCGGGAAGTTACACACGCGATTTGGCCGGGTACGTGGATTTCAGGGGTGCGCGGGAACTTCCACACGCGATTTGGCCGTGTACGTGGATTTCAGGGGTGCGCGGGAAGTACCACACGCGATTTGTCAGGGTACGTGGATTTCAGGGGTGCGCGGGAAGTTACACACGCGATTTGGCTGTGTGCTCCCAGGTATTACCTGTACACCCTCCACGGCCCCTGCAGGCAGCACACACCACAGGGGACCACCCTGCACACCTGCTCATGTCACCCACCACCCCCACCACCCAGCCACCAGGTGCACCCTCCGCCAGGCCCCCACCCATGTCTCCCACCACCCCCACCCCCCAGCAGTGCAGGGGCATCCTCCACCAGGCCCCCACCCATGTCTCCCACCACCCCCACCCCCCAGCAGTGCAGGGGCATCCTCCACCAGGCCCCCACCCATGTCTCCCACCACCCCCACCCCGCAGCCACCAGGGGCACCCTCCATCAGGCCCCCACCCATGTCACCCACCACCCCCACCCCCCAGCAGTGCAGGGGCATCCTCCACCAGGCCCCCACCCATGTCTACCACCACCCCCACCCCCAGCAGTGCAGGGGCATCCTCCACCAGGCCCCCACCCATGTCTCCCACCACCCCCACCCCCCAGCAGTGCAGGGGCATCCTCCACCAGGCCCCCACCCATGTCTCCCACCACCCCCACCCCCCAGCAGTGCAGGGGCAGCCTCCACCAGGCCCCCACCCATGTCTCCCACCACCCCCACCCCCCAGCAGTGCAGGGGCATCCTCCACCAGGCCCCCACCCATGTCTCCCACCACCCCCACCCCCCAGCACTGTGGTGCACCTGCTAGCAGGCCCCCACCCATGTCCAACCCATGTCTCCCACCACCCCCACCCCCCAGCCACCAGGGGCACCCTCCACCAGGCCCCCACCCATGTCACCCACCACCCCCACCCCCCAGCAGTGCAGGGGCATCCTCCACCAGGCCCCCACCCATGTCTCCCACCACCCCCACCCCCTAGCCACCAGGGGCACCCTCCACCAGGCCCCCACCCATGTCACCCACCACCCCCACCCCCCAGCAGTGCAGGGGCATCCTCCACCAGGCCCCCACCCATGTCTCCCACCACCCCCACCCCCCAGCCACCAGGGGCACCCTCCACCAGGCCCCCACCCATGTCACCCACCACCCCCACCCCCCAGCCACCAGGGGCACCCTCCACCAGGCCCCCACCCATGTCTCCCACCTCCCCCACCCCCCAGCACTGTGGGGCACCTGCCAGCAGGCCCCCACCCATGTCTCCCACCACCCCCACCCCCCAGCCACCAGGGGCACCCTCCACCAGGCCCCCACCCATGTCACCCACCACCCCCACCCCCCAGCAGTGCAGGGGCATCCTCCACCAGGCCCCCACCCATGTCACCCACCACCCCCACCACCCAGCCACCAGGTGCACCCTCCGCCAGGCCCCCACCCATGTCTCCCACCACCCCCACCCCCCAGCAGTGCAGGGGCATCCTCCACCAGGCCCCCACCCATGTCTCCCACCACCCCCACCCCCCAGCAGTGCAGGGGCATCCTCCACCAGGCCCCCACCCATGTCTCCCACCACCCCCACCCCGCAGCCACCAGGGGCACCCTCCATCAGGCCCCCACCCATGTCACCCACCACCCCCACCCCCCAGCAGTGCAGGGGCATCCTCCACCAGGCCCCCACCCATGTCTACCACCACCCCCACCCCCAGCAGTGCAGGGGCATCCTCCACCAGGCCCCCACCCATGTCTCCCACCACCCCCACCCCCCAGCAGTGCAGGGGCATCCTCCACCAGGCCCCCACCCATGTCTCCCACCACCCCCACCCCCCAGCAGTGCAGGGGCAGCCTCCACCAGGCCCCCACCCATGTCTCCCACCACCCCCACCCCCCAGCAGTGCAGGGGCATCCTCCACCAGGCCCCCACCCATGTCTCCCACCACCCCCACCCCCCAGCACTGTGGTGCACCTGCTAGCAGGCCCCCACCCATGTCCAACCCATGTCTCCCACCACCCCCACCCCCCAGCCACCAGGGGCACCCTCCACCAGGCCCCCACCCATGTCACCCACCACCCCCACCCCCCAGCAGTGCAGGGGCATCCTCCACCAGGCCCCCACCCATGTCTCCCACCACCCCCACCCCCTAGCCACCAGGGGCACCCTCCACCAGGCCCCCACCCATGTCACCCACCACCCCCACCCCCCAGCAGTGCAGGGGCATCCTCCACCAGGCCCCCACCCATGTCTCCCACCACCCCCACCCCCCAGCCACCAGGGGCACCCTCCACCAGGCCCCCACCCATGTCACCCACCACCCCCACCCCCCAGCCACCAGGGGCACCCTCCACCAGGCCCCCACCCATGTCTCCCACCTCCCCCACCCCCCAGCACTGTGGGGCACCTGCCAGCAGGCCCCCACCCATGTCTCCCACCACCCCCACCCCCCAGCCACCAGGGGCACCCTCCACCAGGCCCCCACCCATGTCACCCACCACCCCCACCCCCCAGCAGTGCAGGGGCATCCTCCACCAGGCCCCCACCCATGTCTCCCACCACCCCCACCCCCCAGCCACCAGGGGCACCCTCCACCAGGCCCCCACCCATGTCACCCACCACCCCCACCCAGCAGCCACCAGGGGCACCCTCCACCAGGCCCCCACCCATGTTTCCCACCACCCCCACCCCCAGCACTGTGGGGCACCTGCCAGCAGGCCCCCACCCATGTCTCCCACCACCCCCACCCCCCAGCCACCAGGGGCACCCTCCACCAGGCCCCCACCCATGTCACCCACCACCCCCACCCCCCAGCAGTGCAGGGGCACCCTCCACCAGGCCCCCACCCATGTCACCCACCACCCCCACCCCCCAGCCACCAGGGGCACCCTCCACCAGGCCCCCACCCATGTCACCCACCACCCCCACCCCCCAGCCACCAGGGGCACCCTCCACCAGGCCCCCACCCATGTCTCCCACCACCCCCACCCCCCAGCACTGTGGGGCACCTGCCAGCAGGCCCCCACCCATGTCTCCCACCACCCCCACCCCCACAGCAGTGCAGGGGCATCCTCCACCAGGCCCCCACCCATGTCTCCCACCACCCCCACCCCCCAGCCACCAGGGGCATCCTCCACCAGGCCCCCACCCATGTCTCCCACCACCCCCACCCCCCAGCAGTGCAGGGGCATCCTCCACCAGGCCCCCACCCATGTCTCCCACCACCCCCACCCCCAGCAGTGCAGGGGCATCCTCCACCAGGCCCCCACCCATGTCTCCCACCACACCCACCACCCAGCCACCAGGGGCACCCTCCACCAGGCCCCCACCCATGTCACCCACCACCCCCACCCCCCAGCAGTGCAGGGGCATCCTCCACCAGGCCCCCACCCATGTCTCCCACCACCCCCACCACCCAGCAACCAGGGGCACCCTCCACCAGGCCCCCACCCATGTCACCCACCACCCCCACCCCCCAGCCACCAGAGGCACCCTCCACCAGGCCCCCACCCATGTCTCCCACCACCCCCACCCCCCAGCACTGTGGGGCACCTGCCAGCAGGCCCCCACCCATGTCTCCCACCACCCCCACCCCCCAGCCACCAGGGGCACCCTCCACCAGGCCCCCGCCCATGTCACCCACCACCCCCACCCCCCAGCAGTGCAGGGGCATCCTCCACCAGGCCCCCACCCATGTCTCCCACCACCCCCACCCCCCAGCCACCAGGGGCACCCTCCACCAGGCCCCCACCCATGTCACCCACCACCCCCACCCCCCAGCCACCAGGGGCACCCTCCACCAGGCCCCCACCCATGTCTCCCACCACCCCCACCCCCAAGCACTGTGGGGCACCTGCCAGCAGGCCCCCACCCATGTCTCCCACCACCCCCACCCCCCAGCCACCAGGGGCAACCTCCACCAGGCCCCCACCCATGTCACCCACCACCCCCACCCCCCAGCAGTGCAGGGGCATCCTCCACCAGGCCCCCACCGTTGTCTCCCACCACCCCCACCCCCCAGCCACCAGGGGCACCCTCCACCAGGCCCCCACCCATGTCACCCACCACCCCCACCCCCAGCCACCAGGGGCACCCTCCACCAGGCCCCCACCCATGTCTCCCACCACCCCCACCCCCCAGCACTGTGGGGCACCTGCCAGCAGGCCCCCACCCATGTCTCCCACCACCCCCACCCCCCAGCAGTGCAGGGGCATCCTCCACCAGGCCCCCACCCATGTCACCCACCACCCCCACCCCCCAGCAGTGCAGGGGCATCCTCCACCAGGCCCCCACCCATGTCTCCCACCACCCCCACCCCCCAGCCACCAGGGGCACCCTCCACCAGGCCCCCACCCATGTCACCCACCACCCCCACCCCCCAGCCACTAGGGGCACCCTCCACCAGGCCCCCACCCATGTCACCCACCACCCCCACCCCCCAGCACTGTGGGGCACCTGCCAGCAGGCCCCCACCCATGTCTCCCACCACCCCCACCCCCCAGCCACCAGGGGCACCCTCCACCAGGCCCCCACCCATGTCACCCACCACCCCCACCCCCCAGCCACCAGGGGCACCCTCCACCAGGCCCCCACCCATGTCTCCCACCACCCCCACCCCCCAGCACTGTGGGGCACCTGCCAGCAGGCCCCCACCCATGTCTCCCACCACCCCCACCCCCCAGCCACCAGGGGCATCCTCCACCAGGCCCCCACCCATGTCTCCCACCACCCCCACCCCCCAGCCACCAGGGGCACCCTCCACCAGGCCCCCACCCATGTCACCCACCACCCCCACCCCCCAGCCACCAGGGGCACCCTCCACCAGGCCCCCACCCATGTCTCCCACCACCCCCACCCCCCAGCACTGTGGGGCACCTGCCAGCAGGCCCCCACCCATGTCTCCCACCACCCCCACCCCCCAGCCACCAGGGGCACCCTCCACCAGGCCCCCACCCATGTCACCCACCACCCCCACCCCCCAGCAGTGCAGGGGCATCCTCCACCAGGCCCCCACCCATGTCTCCCACCACCCCCACCCCCCAGCCACCAGGGGCACCCTCCACCAGGCCCCCACTCATGTCACCCACCACCCCCACCCCCCAGCCACTAGGGGCACCCTCCACCAGGCCCCCACCCATGTCACCCACCAACCCCACCCCCCAGCCACCAGGGGCACCCTCCACCAGGCCCCCGCCCATGTCTCCCACCACCCCCACCCCCCAGCAGTGCAGGGGCAGCCTCCACCAGGCCCCCACCCATGTCTCCCACCACCCCCACCCCCCAGCAGTGCATGGGCAGCCTCCACCAGGCACCCACACATGTCCCCCTGCCCCCAGGTCCTGACGATACTCAATCATGGCAGTAATGGGCAGCATACCCAGCACAAACACCCAGGCAAGGATTGCATCCACCCACATAGTGAATGCAATTACATGATACAACCCCAATGGCAAGTATGTAAATGAACACATGTCCGTCACACACACATACACAATGGGTGCAAGTGAATGTCAAAACCCATATCATGACATGTATGAAACCAATGAGAAAATACCACAAGTGAAAGTTAAAAAAACATGTATTAAAGATGAAAAATAAGTAAACAAATCAAACATACAACAATAGGGATAACAAAATAAATGGTCCATGTCCGAGAACAAATGTAAAAATAAAAAAAACAAAGTTATCCAAAAACAAATGTTGTCCAAAGCAATATCATGTGGAAGGAAAATAATGAAAAACCATTTCCTCATGGTGAACACAATAATCAATAAAAAAAATGTTTCTTCAAAAAGCAAACTATATACACGAATATTCCAGGGTCCATGAGCCCAACACCATAAATGAAACCTACTACTACCTAATGAAAAAAATATATACAAAAAAGTGGCCATTGTCCGAGCGGTCCAAAAAAATAAAAATGAATAAAGGAAACCTAACACTAACTAACTAAATAACTATATACAAAGGCAGCGGGCAAGTCCTGCGGCTCACTCGGTGATGTTGCTGGCCAGGGCATCATCGAACTCCATGTCGATGTCCTGGAGGCGGGACTCTGTCCTGGCCCCGAGGTCTCGCAGGGATAACCCCATGTTCAGCTCAAACTCCCTGCGAGCTTCCTCGAGGCACTCAGCCCGCCTCAACGCCCGACGCATGGAGAACTCCGCCCTGACCATGGTGAGCCGCTCCTCTTCCGCCCGCTGCCGCTCCGCACCTATCCGCTGGACCAACTGCTCCCACACGGAAGACACCACCATCCCAGGGTTGCCCTGCCCTCCGGCCGATGCCTGCCCCTCTGATCTTGATGGCCCCGAGCCATGATGCCTCCCACGTCGAGCCTGCTGCTGCCTCCGACGCCACTGCCTCTGCCAGCACGACGGCATCCAGGCTGATGGAAACCACCGACGCCGTCGTGCACGTGCCCTGCCCGATGATGCTGTCACATCTTCCATCTGCTGGGGTCCAGTTGCTGTGTTGTCCACCCCTGCTGGACCTCCGACTCCCAACTGTGGCAGGGATGGGATCCCCACCGAGCTGGCTGCATTGGTCAGAGCAGGTCCACAGGGGGCCCTGGTGGCATCTGGGCCGGAAGACGGCAAGGAGAACGACTGGTGTATAGCCTGCACAGAGGAGGAGAGGGCCGCCAGATTGGCCAACACATGCAGCAAACCCCCGAACATGGCCGATCCCAATTGGGCCACGTCGGCACGGTGCACTTCGTGATGACGTGCGTGCTCCTCCCGGGAAGCATGCACGGCATCACGAATCACAGCGGTGCACATCGCGACCCCAATCAGGACCTTCTCCACACGGCCAGGGGTTCCCACGTCCGCAGGTGGAGGGGAGTCAGGTGACATGGACATCCCCTCTACCTGCGGACGGGCCTGGGACAGGGCATCCCTGCTGGTGCATGGTGGTGCACTCACAGGGTCAGGGACAGCGACATGCACAGGCCCCTCCACAGTGACCTGTGCTGCCTCCTGTCCCTGGCCCTGGACTGCACCACTTGCACCAGCAGGGATGCCCCAACCAGGCCCCATGTGTGCCCCAGTGGCGGCCTCCTCCTCCTCTGTGCAAACCACCAACCTGGATGGCTCCTCACCGTCTCCCACCGTAGCAGGCCCCTGTGGGGGCTCACCCACCCCTTCCGCTGCAGCCGTGGGGGCATCCCCGCCGTCTTGCTCCACAGCGCCGTCTCCGCCCTCTTCTTCACTAGCCGCTGCGTAGAGGGAGACAAAGAACACAAGCATCAGGGTACTGTACAATGGTCCCCTAGACAGGAAGCAATAGCAGATGAGCACCACTGTCAAAGTACACTTCCATCATGTCCCGCCACAACACATGGGTCAGTCCAGGCAAAACACACACAGTAACAGGCATGGTGCATGCCATGGACATTTCCATGCATGTCCAATGGACTCTTCAAACATTCAATGATATGTAACTCACATGCATCATGGCTCATGCCTATCACATGCACACACTTCACCTCAGTCACATCCATCTGGCCCCAAACACACCAAACACAGCGGATACAAGGGTAATTTGGCTGCTTCACTGAATCTGTGCATTGTCACACACATGTGTCATGCATCCATGGCATGCACAAGTCACAGACACGCAGGTCAGGCACACAGACATGGCTACCATATATGTACCTGGCATCAGCACCCATCCCTCACCCCCACCCATGTCCAGGTACAGAGACTGGCATGCTCTCATGTTCAAAATCTGCATAGGGCTCCCCATGCGGCATTTGAACACATGCAACAACCATGTGGGTCACACATCACTGGTCGCACATGCATTACTATGATGTCCCTGCACACATACATGCATACATGGCCTATGGCACACATACAGGCAAGTATCATAGAACCAGCACACCGCAACATGCCCTGTCTCACACAGTAATGCTTGGACACTTACCGCTCAACTCCAGACGGGCCTCCCTCTCAAGGATCTGGGCGTGGAGCGCGGGGCGTACGCGTTCCAGGACCCTCATCTGGATGGAACTCATGCGGCCCCGGCCCCCCTCCACGAGGCGCCGGGCCTTCACAAGGGTCCTGGACCTCAAGTCCTCCCAGCGCTTCTTGATCTTCTGGACGTTGCGGGTTGCCACCCCCTCCGCGTTGATGGCAACCACACAATCGGCCCAGATCCTCTCCCGTCCTTCCTTGCTGGCGCGGGACGATCCAAAGAGGGCATCATACTGCCCCAGGACATGCTCCACCAGGACACCAACTTCGGTGGCAGTGAAGCTGGTGCCCCTCTGCCCCTCTGGCCTGGGGTTGCCACTGGTGCCAGATGTGGAAGTGCCCGACATGGCAACCCCAGAGGCAGGTGTGGGTGGGCAACTGGGTCCTGGGGCTGGGCTGTGGAGCGATGTAATCCCAGTCGGGAGTCTTCAGTTCCAGCAGGGGTGGACACAGCAACTGGACCCCTGCAGATGGCTGATGTGCAGGCACCAAATGGCAGGGCACGGTGGCAGCAGGCAGGCAGGCAGCAGCAGATGGCACGTGGGAGGCTGCTCGGGGCACTGGGGGGCAGTAACTCGGCCTTCTGGGCAGGAGCGTGGTCTTCCGTGTGTTTTCGCGTGGCCAGCTTGATACGGAGTGATTTGGCACGTGAAAATCCTGCACGTCAGCGTGAAATCCGAGGAAAGGCCCTTAGCGCGTAAGCGCGTCAGCACGCATACGCGATTCTATTGGACCAGAGTCCCTCAGCGCGTAAGCGCGTCTGTGACGTGACCCGCACGGGTGTTCACCACTCAGCACGTGATGAAGGAGCACACGTGGAAATACTGCACGTCAGAGTGTCATCGCGTGTAATTGGACAAAAGTGCGCGTACACGCGATTGGCCTATGTACGTGTGTTTCAGGGGTGCGCGGGCACTTACACACGCAAGTATGTCAGCGCACCTGTATCCCGTGGTGCGTGGGAATTTCCACACGCTATTGGACTGGGAACTGGATTCCAGGGGTGCGCGGGTCACACGCTCGCCTAGAACACGCGCAAAGCATAAATTTGCGCACTTTAACAATAACAAGCTCAGACGCCAGGATGAACATACCGTTCCTAGCAGCAGTGGCAGTGGGCTACCAAAGGAGGAGGAGGAGGATAGTCAGGGCCAGAATATTCACACCCAGAACCAGCCTTTTCGGGATGCCTGATGACCAGGTGTATGGGAGGTACAGGTTTCCACCACACATAATACTGGACCTGGTGAGTGAGTGGGAGGATGACCTCACATCACCCATCCTGTGCTCCCAAGCACTCAGCCCCCTGGAGAAGGTCCTCAATGTACTGCACTTCTTAGCCACTGGATCATTTCAGCTGACAAGTGCCATAGTGGGTGGGGTGTCACAGGCCACCCAGTCACGCTGCCTACACCAGGTCTTGAACATCATCACTGCACGCCCATCAGTCCGCAGGCACATATACCTGCCCAGAACACCTGCAGAAAGGCATGCTGCCGCCCTGGATTTTTACGGTGTGGCACGATTCCCCAAAGTGCTAGGTGCCATCGACTGCACCCATGTGGCTCTACGTCCCCCCAGGGCATCTGAGCACATCTATAGGAACCGCAAGCACTGGCATTCCATCAACGTGCAGGTAGCATGTAATGCCAAGGGAATCATCACCTCAGTATATGCCAACTATCCCGGGTCCACCCACGACAGCTTCATTTACCGAATGTCCCCCCTAAGCCGGGACCTAGAAGCTGGGCGGCATGGCGATACATGGCTGCTTGGTGAGTATGTATGCCACTGCACATGCATGCATGTTGGATACTGAGCAAGGTCACAACCCCCCCAATGATACCAATCACCACCTCCACAGGGGACAGTGCCTACCCTCTCAGCCCCCACATGATGACGCCAATTCGGAACCCCACCACGCCACCCGAGGTAAGATATAACACAGCCCACATTACGACCCGGGGCATAGTGGAGCGCACATTCGGAGTGCTAAAGTCACGCTTTCGCTCCCTTGACCGTTCTGGCGGGCAGCTGTTATACGCTCCCCCAGTAGTGTGCAGGATCAAAGTGGCAGCATGTGTCCTGCACAACGTTGCAACACGCCGGGGCCTGGCCGTGGAAATGGTGGTGGCCCCACATCCCCAACCACATGCACAGCCGCTGCGCATGGGAGGGGAAAGGGCACGGGGGAGGCAGCCCGTACACAGCTAGTGGCTAATTACTTCACATAGTGATCACACCCCTGTGGAGTGCACACTGGCCTGGCACATTCCATCTGACAATCAATGATGACTCAACCTGACACTGATCCTGAATGTCTGGAGATTCAACCGTGAAAAGCATATCAGCCTGAGATTGTTCACCTGGAAGTGTTACAATGTGTGCATCCCTACCCACACACACCACCAATGCAGTTTTGTGAAGAAACACATTCAAGCAGCTAAAATGAATACCCGCTTGCTAAATGCAACAAGAGGACAGTGCCATGTCACCCAACCCATCCCCAGCACCGCCACACAACACACCGTGCCATGTCATGCTATGTGCAGGTAAACAAAGTAATCCCCACAACATGACAAGTGTCACGATGTACAGTGTCCCCAATTGAAACTTGCTACACCTGAAATGCTCACTGTAATGCAGGACCAACAACAAACTTGAGCAGGTACTACCATTAACATGACTTCACTAATGTAATAAATCAGTAGTCTCACCACCTGGAAATACCTGCACTCCCACCACTTCCAACTGTACAGTGTTGGCGCCATGTAGAGTTGTAGGTGCACTGCTGCCAACAAGGACCCCATCTCCAGACTAGAGGGCCTTGTGTAGACATGAGGAAGGGACCTGCAAATTGGGAGGCAGACACAGATGATGAGTTACACATCAATGCAACATGCAGTGTACAACAGAACAGCAATATGCACTAGGAATGTATACACAGTATTGACTAGACTACCCACACATGTAGTGGGAGTCCAATGTCACCATGTACTTCAATGTCACTTGGGCACACCCTTTGCAAGCCCATGGAAACGGGAAGCAGGAGGGGTGTGTGTGACTCAAACCCAGGCATCTGAACAAAATACATGACAAGCCTGCATGTGCCCAGCCACAATGCAGCATATGCCCACAGGAACCACGGAAGCCAACAAATTGTCCCAAAAAAATTGGGAAAAATATAAAAATAAAAATAAAAATAAAAATAAAAAAAAATAAAAAATGGCCATTAATGGGCGCGGGGGGGTTGGGGAGGCCACCCAGGAGGTCCGAGGACAGGGTGCACACCAAAACCCACCTGTGTGGATCCTGGGAAAAAAAAACACCTCCATGGGCTCATGGCCCACACGGCTACCCTGTTGTGGGAGTATCACTGCTGTCGCTATTATCACCCTGTGCAGCTGCATCCGGAGGTGGTTGCACTATGGGAGGCAGCCCACGCAAGGCCCTACTGTGTTCCTCCATGGCTGCAAGCATGCGGGTGTGGTAGGGCTCATTCTGGAGGATGAGGGTGCGGAGGTCCCCATGCAACAACTCACGGGATGCCCGGACCTCTGCCCTTGTTGCTTGCATCTCAGCTGAGAGCGTACGGGTGAGACGCTCCAGCTGCTGTTCTGTCCTTTGGTGTGTTGAAGCCTCAAGCTCAACAAGAGTCGTCCTGAGTTGATGGAGCTCCTGCCTCAGGGCTTCCCTGTGGCCCTGGGACTCTATGGAGATGGCCTCCTGCAGAGTCGCCAGTGCCGCCCGCCTGTACCTGTTGGACGCCAACATGTCCTCCCTGTGTGACTGGCAGATGGAGTCGGTTGCCTGCTCTAGTCGCTCCATCAGCCTTTCAGGGGGGACAATGGAAGTGGCCACCCTATCCATGGCCTGAGCCATCATCTCGGATGATGCTGCCTGTTGGGTAGCCATACCGTAAATGGATTGCTCCCATGCGGTATTGCCAGGTGGCGTACGGCCACCATGTCGGCGGGCACCACACCTGTCTGGGGCAAGGCAGACTGCGCCTTGCTGTGCCGGCACTGCCTGAGGCTGCAGGACTGCATTCCCCCTCTGATCTGCTGGCCCAGGAACAGGATCAGATGTCGCGGAGTGTGACCCTGCATCCATAACCACCAAAGGCCTAGCTGCCAACACTGACATCCCCATTGAGGGTTCTGACCCTGGTGCAGGTGGGTGGGACAGAACAGAATCCCTCCCTGGAACACTCACCTGCGACGGCACGTAGGTCTCATCATCCGAATCAACAGCTGAGTACAGCTCGGGGGAGGTGCAGCCAGAGACACCCCTTGAGAGCACGACCTGCAGCACTTGTGGGTTCTCACCCACCAGCACACCACGTCCCTCACTGGTGGTTGGTCGGCCCTCGTACCCCTCCTGGCTCTGCACCATCTCCACAACCCCAGCAGTATCAGGTGCGTCTTCCCCTGCAAAGACATAATAACAAAGAAATGGAAACAGGCATTAGCACCATGGCACACAATGAGGGCTGAGAAGCAAGAGAACCAGTACTTGATTGACACATGTCCCACATGACTAAGACCCTCCCATGCATGCACCCTCACTGCGTATGAAGGGCAGGCAAATGGCACACACTGATGACACAAAGATGGAGGATGAACACATTTCCTGCATGCTGCCTGCCAGTGGCATCACACATTGGCCTGTGATTGCCAGGTGACACACACATGCCATCACACAGATGGCATGTACCATTGCTATTGAGGCAAGATGGAGAGGAGGGCAGCACTTATTCATTCAGTCCAGTTCCCGCATGTAATAGCTTTTCTAAATCAAACAGGTCTGATTTTCACCTGGAGCTGGCAGTCCCAAATGGTCCAATTGCACAGGGACATGTGTGAACATATGATATCCAGGTAAGAAAGTCACTCCACTTTACCATAGCCATGCCAGACATGTGACTAGAGGACTGAGAAATGCCTAGTATAAGTGGTGGAATGCTAACAATCTGTCTGAATGAACAGAGAAAAATAAGCAACAATGTTGTGGCAAGGTGACACTTCAAGGGCAACTGGCGTGCTGTTGGGCTAGATGTCTACTGTTGGCAGAAGGGATACTGCAATGGCCAAATGCAGCTGCGCAGGATGTATTGCATGAAGCACATGGCTGACCCATACGACTCAGGCGCACACACTCTCACCTGGCACCCAAACAGAAGCCCTCACACACACACCATGCACATGGATGACACACACATGCATGTGCACTCACCGGACAATGCCTCGTAATCAGGCAGATCTCCCACGCCTTGGATCTGTTCCTCCGTGACGTAGGTCCCAGCGACTGACTCATGTGGAGTGAGTTCCATGTCTACTACTGGAGACCCACCTCCAGTCACTAGAGTTGCGGCATGACTTGAGGCCAGCTTCTTCTTTGCCCTGCGCTTTAGGTCATTCCAGCGCTTATAGCAATCATTGGCTGTGCGCCTCACGATTCCAAGGGCACTTACGATGTCCGCAACGGTCTGCCAGTGTGCCTGGCGTTGTGCAGGTGTGGTCTTGGAACCTGCAACAATGACCATCTCGTTATCATGTCCGGACACATACTCGACAAGTGCATTCAGTTCGTCATCCGTGAAGCTGGGCTTCCTCGACGGGCCGTACTGTGTAGCCGTGTCTGGGGCATCAGCCTGTGCCGGACGAGCACTCTTCCTCTTCCGCTTGGAAGGTGGTGGTGATCCTGAGTGTCCTGCGCCGCTCTGGACACTAGGGGCAGGAGCCCTGGTGGGCTCTGTATCAGGTGTGTGGGATTGCACACTCAGCATGGGAGTTGGTGCAGGCATTGGCTCAAGTGTAATGGTGTCAGGGGGAATGTCAGCAGGATGGACTAGGACCGACACTGTCCTGGCTGGGTGTGTGAGAGCTGGGGTGGATGGAGTCGCAGCTGCCCCTGCAGCCTCTCCGCCCTGCCTACTTGGGGCAGCAGATGGCCTTGCTGCCCCAGATCCACGTGGCATGATGGCATCAACGTGCACCAGCGCACGTGTCGTAGCCCTGCTGACCTGGAAGTCAGCCATGGAGTTAGCCAGGTCTGGTGCCACAATGGGCTGGTCCAACAAGGGCTGAGCATGGATGGTGTCAGCCACATCAGCCTCAACGGGAGCGGGGGAGGGGGGGATTATGGGTGCCCGTGACTGGTCCTCCACACATGGGGGGACAGGCTCACCCTGCAAGTTACGACCACGTCCCCTACCGGATCCACCACGGCCACCACTTGTGGCTCTTCCACCTTTGCCACCCTTACGGAATCCTCGCCTCCCAGCCATGGCACTGATGTTAATGTGCGTATGGGAGTGGATGTAGACTATTGTCCTGGGCAATTGGGGGTCAAAGGGGTTGGGTACCAGATGGTAATTGTACCCTAGTGCTCTAGCAAGGCTGAATGTAACCCCTGGGGAAAGATGACGGGTCACGCAACGCACAGGAGGCCCAAAAAAGGGAGATGACGTGCACGCAACCCCTCCTAGACCACGTGTGCAGAAAGAAAAACCTGCACTACGCTGTGGCACCCAGTAACACAAGAATGAACGTATGCGTGTCACACGCAGCCTAGAATGACCTCTGAAGGGGTAGGCTACACACGGGGCAAGCACAGATGTTAGATACGTGCGTGACTCACCGTCTGCCAGGTAAAAGAGCGTGAAAAATGAGCGCGTTTGGTTGGCAACACCCCCGCCAAAAGAAGATATGTACGCTGTCTGAGGAGACAGGACAACAGTAGAAGGGAACACTGTTTGAGGGAACAGGCCCAGGTAAACCAGTACAAGAGAAAAAATAGAAAAGGCTGTCAGAGGTAACAGGGAGTACGAACTTGAAACGCCGTGAAGTAAATCGCGTGTGAAACGACAAGAAGTACAGAATTCACCCACTCGCTCTCCACGAAAAGCAGTACAAGGAATTGGTGTTCTACACGTACCTTATATGCAGGCCCACACGTACAGCGTCACTTACGCGGCGTGTACGTGCTAGGCCCATTCCCACCAATTACACGCTTTGTCACTTCTGCGTGTAGGTCCATTTGCACCAATTACACGCTTTGACACTTCTGCGTGTAGGTCCATTTGCACCAATTACACGCTTTGACACTTCTGCGTGTAGGGCTATTTCCACCAATAACACGCTTTGACACTCGGACGTGTCACGCAACTTTTTCCTACGCGTGCACGTGACTTCATAGACGCGCATACGCTAGTGACGCGTTTACGCGCTAAGGGCCTTTCATCGATTTACACGCAGACGTGTGGGATTTTCACGTGCAAAATCACTCACTACGTATCAAGCTGTCCACGCGTTCACACACGAAAGACCACGCTCCTGCCCAGGAGGCCAAATTACTGCCCCCCAGAGCCCTGAGCACGCTCCCACCTGCCATCTGCTGCTGCCTGACTGCCTGCTGCCCACGTGCCCTGCCATTTGCTGCCTGCACATCAGCCAGGGATGCTGTTGCTGTGACCACCCCTGCTGGAACCAAAGGCTCCCGACTGCTTTTCCGTCGCGCCAAAGCCCAGCCCCAGGACCCAGTTGCCCACCCACTCCTGCCTCTGGGGTTGCCATGTCGGGCACTACAACATCTGGCACCAGTGGCAACCCCCGGCCAAGGAGGCAGAGGGGCACCAGCTTCAGTGCCAGGGAAGTTGGTGTCCTGGTGGAGGATGCCCCTGGTGGCTGGGGGGTGGGTGGTGGGAGACATGGGTTGGACATGGGTGGGGGCCTGCTGGCAGGTGCCCCACAGCGCTGGGGGGTGGGGGTGGTAGGAGACATGGGTGGGGGCCTGGTGGTGGGTGGGGGTGGTGGGAGACATGAGTTGGGCATGAGTGGGGGCCTGGTGGAGGGTGCCCCTGGTGGCTGGGGGGTGGGGGTGGTGGGAGACATGAGTTGGGCATGAGTGGGGGCCTGGTGGAGGGTGCCCCTGGTGGCTGGGGGGTGGGGGTGGTGGGAGACATGAGTTGGGCATGAGTGGGGGCCTGGTGGAGGGTGCCCCTGCACTGCTGGGGGGTGGGGGTGGTGGGTGACATGGGTGGGGGCCTGGTGGAGGGTGCCCCTGGTGGCTGGGGGGTGGGGGTGGTGGGAGACATGGGTGGGGGCCTGGTGGAGGGTGCCCCTGGTGGCTGGGGGGTGGGGGTGGTGGGAGACATGGGTGGGGGCCTGGTGGAGGCTGCCCCTGCACTGCTGGGGGGTGGGGGTGGTGGGAGACATGGGTTGGACATGGGTGGGGGCCTGCTGGCAGGTGCCCCACAGCGCTGGGGGGTGGGGGTGGTAGGAGACATGGGTGGGGGCCTGGTGGTGGGTGCCCCTGGTGGGGGTGGTGGGAGACATGAGTTGGGCATGAGTGGGGGCCTGGTGGAGGGTGCCCCTGCTGGCTGGGGGGTGGGGGTGGTGGGAGACATGAGTTGGGCATGAGTGGGGGCCTGGTGGAGGGTGCCCCTGGTGGCTGGGGGGTGGGGGTGGTGGGAGACATGGGTTGGACATGGGTGGGGGCCTGCTGGCAGGTGCCCCAAAACGCTGGGGGTGGGGGTGGTGGGAGACATGGGTGGGGGCCTGGTGGAGGCTGCCCCTGCACTGCTGGGGGGTGGGGGTGGTGGGTGACATGGGTGGGGGCCTGGTGGAGGGTGCCCCTGGTGGCTGGGGGGTGGGGGTGGTGGGAGACATGGGTGGGGGCCTGGTGGAGGCTGCCCCTGCACTGCTGGGGGGGGGTGGTGGGAGACATGGGTTGGACATGGGTGGGGGCCTGCTGGCAGGTGCCCCACAGCGCTGGGGGGTGGGGGTGGTAGGAGACATGGGTGGGGGCCTGGTGGTGGGTGCCCCTGGTGGCTGGTGGGTGGGGGTGGTGGGAGACATGAGTTGGGCATGAGTGGGGGCCTGGTGGAGGGTGCCCCTGGTGGCTGGGGGGTGGGGGTGGTGGGAGACATGAGTTGGGCATGAGTGGGGGCCTGGTGGAGGGTGCCCCTGGTGGCTGGGGGGTGGGGGTGGTGGGAGACATGGGTTGGACATGGGTGGGGGCCTGCTGGCAGGTGCCCCACAGCGCTGGGGGGTGGGGGTGGTGGGAGACATGGGTGGGGGCCTGGTGGAGGCTGCCCCTGCACTGCTGGGGGGTGGGGGTGGTGGGTGACATGGGTGGGGGCCTGGTGGAGGGTGCCCCTGGTGGCTGGGGGGTGGGGGTGGTGGGAGACATGGGTGGGGGCCTGGTGGAGGCTGCCCCTGCACTGCTGGGGGGTGGGGGTGGTGGGAGACATGGGTGGGGGCCTGCTGGCAGGTGCCCCACAGCGCTGGGGGGTGGGGGTGGTAGGAGACATGGGTGGGGGCCTGGTGGTGGGTGCCCCTGGTTGCTGGTGGGTGGGGGTGGTGGGAGACATGAGTTGGGCATGAGTGGGGGCCTGGTGGAGGGTGCCCCTGGTGGCTGGGGGGTGGGGGTGGTGGGAGACATGAGTTGGGCATGAGTGGGGGCCTGGTGGAGGGTGCCCTTGTGGCTGGGGGGTGGGGGTGGTGGGAGACATGGGTTGGACATGGGTGGGGGCCTGCTGGCAGGTGCCCCACAGCGCTGGGGGGTGGGGGTGGTGGGAGACATGGGTGGGGGCCTGGTGGAGGCTGCCCCTGCACTGCTGGGGGGTGGGGGTGGTGGGTGACATGGGTGGGGGCCTGGTGGAGGGTGCCCCTGGTGGCTGGGGGGTGGGGGTGGTGGGAGACATGGGTGGGGGCCTGGTGGAGGCTGCCCCTGCACTGCTGGGGGGTGGGGGTGGTGGGAGACATGGGTTGGACATGGGTGGGGGCCTGCTGGCAGGTGCCCCACAGCGCTGGGGGGTGGGGGTGGTAGGAGACATGGGTGGGGGCCTGGTGGTGGGTGCCCCTGGTGGCTGGTGGGTGGGGGTGTTGGGAGACATGAGTTGGGCATGAGTGGGGGCCTGGTGGAGGGTGCCCCTGGTGGCTGGGGGGTGGGGGTGGTGGGAGACATGAGTTGGGCATGAGTGGGGGCCTGGTGGAGGGTGCCCCTGGTGGCTGGGGGGTGGGGGTGGTGGGAGACATGGGTTGGACATGGGTGGGGGCTTGCTGGCAGGTGCCCCACAGCGCTGGGGGGTGGGGGTGGTGGGAGACATGGGTGGGGGCCTGGTGGAGGCTGCCCCTGCTCTGCTGGGGGGTGGGGGTGGTGGGTGACATGGGTGGGGGCCTGGTGGAGGGTGCCCCTGGTGGCTGGGGGGTGGGGGTGGTGGGAGACATGGGTGGGGGCCTGGTGGAGGCTGCCCCTGCACTGCTGGGGGGTGGGGGTGGTGGGAGACATGGGTTGGACATGGGTGGGGGCCTGCTGGCAGGTGCCCCACAGCGCTGGGGGGTGGGGGTGGTGGGAGACATGGGTGGGGGCCTGGTGGAGGGTGCCCCTGGTGGCTGGGTGGTGGGGGTGGTGGGAGACATGGGTGGGGGCATGGTGGTGGGTGCCCCTGGTGGCTGGTGGGTGGGGGTGGTGGGAGACATGGGTTGGACATGGGTGGGGGCCTGCTGGCAGGTGCCCCACAGCGCTGGGGGGTGGTGGTGGTAGGAGACATGGGTGGGGGCCTGGTGGAGGGTGCCCCTGGTGGCTGGGGGGTGTGGGGGTGGTGGGAGACATGGGTGGGGGCCTGGTGGTGGGTGCCCCTGGTGGCTGGGGGGTGGGGGTGGTGGGAGACGTGAGTTGGGCATGAGTGGGGGCCTGGTGGAGGGTGCCCCTGGTGGCTGGGGGGTGGGGGTGGTGGGAGACATGGGTTGGACATGGGTGGGGGCCTGCTGGCAGGTGCCCCACAGCGCTGGGGGGTGGGGGTGGTAGGAGACATGGGTGGGGGCCTGGTGGTGGGTGCCCCTGGTGGCTGGGGGGTGGGGGTGGTGGGAGACATGGGTGGGGGCCTGGTGGAGGCTGCCCCTGCACTGCTGGTGGGTGGGGGTGGTGGGAGACATGGGTGGGGGCCTGGTGGAGGGTGCCCCTGGCGGCTGGGGGGTGGGGGTGGTGGGAGACATGGGTGGGGGCCTGGTGGAGGCTGCCCCTGCACTGCTGGGGGGTGGGGGTGGTGGGAGACATGGGTGGGGGCCTGGTGGAGGCTGCCCCTGGTGTCTGGGGGGTGGGGGTGGTGGGAGACATGAGTTGGGCATGAGTGGGGGCCTGGTGGAGGCTGCCCCTGGTGGCTGGGGGGTGGGGGTGGTGGGTGACATGGGTGGGGGCCTGGTGGAGGGTGCCCCTGGTGGCTGGGGGGTGGGGGTGGTGGGAGACATGGGTGGGGGCCTGGTGGAGGCTGCCCCTGCACTGCTGGGGGGTGGGGGTGGTAGGAGACATGGGTGGGGGCCTGGTGGTGGGTGCCCCTGGTGGCTGGGGGGTGGGGGTGCAGGGGGACATGAGCAGGTGTGCAGGGTAGTCCCCTGTTTTGTGGGCTGCCTGCAGGGGCCGTGGAGGGTGTACAGGGAACACCTGTGAGGACCCACCCAGCCTAATCGCGTGTGATAATTCCCACGCACCCCTGTAATACACGTACCCAGCAAAATGGCGTGTGATAATTCCCACGCACCCCTGTAATTCACGTACCCTGCCAAATCGCGTGTGATAATTCCCGCGTACCCCTGTATTACACGTGCCCTGGCTAATCGCATGTAAGACTTCACGCATACCCCTGTAATACACGTTCCCTGGACAATCGCGTGTTGAACTTCCCGCGTACCCCTGTAATACACGTACCCTGGCTAATCGCGTGTAAAACCTCCCGCGTACTCCTGATATGAAGGTTGCCCGCTTTGCGTTCCTTGTTTGGCAGCCCTGTAAACTGGTCCAGGGTTAGCGCAGCCCTTTGCGATGATTTAGCGATGTTGATGGCTTTTCCTTGCGCGAGGGCGTTCTTGGGGGCGTTACTGGCGCTGCTGCAGGCTCGCTGCGATACTCTGCGCCACGGCTGGTTTGGGAGCATGAAATCCATGAATACGCTGTGCGCTGGCGCACACAATCGCACGCGGACACTCTGCGCCAGCCGCTTGCGACACTTTTCTGCGAAATTCTATGAATTACCCTGTAAGTGTGTGCGTGGACATCATGCGTATTAAACTTGGTGAAAGGAGGCTATGGCTGGCTGCAAGCTGCATCATGCAGCTTAAAAAGCAATGTTCCAACCCTTTTCAACTTATTCCTAAGGGCCCTCGATGTTGGTTGCACAATGGACTCATATACACATTACACACGTCAAGATTTTTTTAAGCCAAACTAGCAGCTACTTTGAGACTGCTTTCATAATTTAAACTATTAGCATGTTTTGCCTCAGCAAGGCGTTCATCTGCTAGAGTGGGAGGCAGCTCTCTGTGGCTCTGTTTGTGAGTCTCAAGGGAAAGGTCATGCCCCATCATCCTGAGTGTTGCCAAGGGGACGGATTATTCACATGGCACGTGTCTGAGTATGAGAGCACAGAATGGAGAGGGTCCCTTTAAAAAGCAGAGTAGCTCCTGAGCTGGGAGTGATCGCATACCCTATACAGGGTGGGCAGTGGTGGCTATTGCTATATCAGCAGCCGCCCTAACCATCTTTTTGTGCTAGGAAAACGTTTGTGAAATATGGGGTAGAGTAAGACAACTTCGCAGTGTTTTAGTCTAACAGGAAGTGTAATAAAGGGTACCCACCCTATTCACCACAGCCGTATTACTGGTTGCAGGGTCAGTGAATCGGTAAATGAGGCAATTAGAGGGTCGGGAACACGGTGGGGGGTGGGGGCAGTAGGAAGCTTGTATGGATGCTGGCTCCCCATAAAATGCCACAAAAGAAAGTGATGAAATGGTCACCAGGGGGCGTTGTACTAGATCTGCAATAAATTGGGCAGTGGTTAGATTTCAGGGAAATCCTATTGAACACATTGGAGAAGATGCATTTCTCCTTATAATGCCACCCCCTCCCAGGGGGTCGGGCACCAGATTTGAGCATTCCTTGGCGTGAAGCACTCTTTCTGAGTTACGAACTGCTAACTACAAGGTGTCTTGCCTGAACTGATGACATTTTAGCTGGCCGGGATGCCTCCTCCATCACAGAAATGCCCAGGGACCGCACAGCCTTCTGCTTCATTGTTTGAGTGTAGAGTTGCCCGCTTCGAGAATGCCCGAGTAGCAATACTGGCAGGCATGGTAGCCCACCCCATCAATATGAGGAGGAAGGAATGCATTTGTCATTTCACTCTTAAGACGTCTCCAGAGAGATCAGGAGAAGAGGGAGAAGATGACATTGGACTCCCTTTTTTGTCACTGTGTCAAGAGAAAATTGGGAGTTGGAAGATAGCACCCACCACACTGATTCTAGAGTGAGTATTCTGTAGAGCTTTCCCAGGGACAACCTGTGAGAAACCCCATGGAGAGCAAATTGTTGACCTGACCACGACCCAGTGCAAGTTCAGCGAATGCCCACCAAAGGGCTCAGAGATTCTGATGGATCCTCTTACAACCCCGAAAAGAACTGACTGCCAAAACCATCAACCGTGCACCTGATGTGAGTCTATGGGCATTTTATGGGACACCATCTTTGGCCTACTCCACCTGCATGACAACATGGGCTCCATGCAGCCATTTGTGGGAGAAACCGGCGGTGTAAACCTGCAATTTCCAAACGGCAGCTACATCTTTGGACTATTATGCATTTAAGTACATTTCATACATAATTCAATACTTCTGGCATAGTAAAGCCATAGGCTTATCCACCATTTGTTTGGGAGCCCTAAGGTAATGTGGTTTACTGCTGTGCATGCACGTTGTTGGGACCTGTCTATTAGTGGAGCATGGATGAGGCACACTGGGAAAATCTTTCCCTACCATTTTATTACTCCAGTGACTTTTTCAAAGAGGCAATGTTTTTAAACTGTTAAAAGAATAAGGGTTTAATTTACAAAACAAAGTGCTATGTCTGTGATAAGTAGTTACCACGAACAAGAACATATTGAGGATGAAATGTATAGTGCGGGGGGATGATTCATCGAATTAAATGTACGCAGAAACCTGTAGCGCGAAGCAAAAAGGCGTAGTGCCTGAAACACCCACAACACGCCTTCACAGCAAACAGGACATGAAGCTGTCGAACAACTTTTGTGCTAGACTGATGGAAAAGTGTAAACAAGGATAACTTACCAGCAATCATCATTGGCATCATTACTTCCACTCCTCTGCTGCGACAGACAACGTCTCATCCCTGTACCCCCACTAATCTGCACCCCGACCCATAATTTTAGGCAGCACCCACAAGTCTGCCTTTGTCCCAGTACCCTCACTAATCTGTGTCCCAACCCCCTAACTTAAGGCGACACCCACAAGTTTGCCTTGTCCGAGTACACCCACTAAATTATGCCCCAAACCCCCTAAATTAAGGTGGCACCCACAAGTCTGCCCTCATCCAAATACCCCCAGTAATCTGCACCCCAACCCCCTAATTTAAGGCAGCACCCACAAATCCACCCTCGTCCCAGCACCCCCACTAATCTGTTCCCCAAACCCCTAAATTAAGGCAGCACACAAAAGACACCCATCACCCAGTTCAGTGTGGAACACTTACCTTCCTCAACACCTCTTGCCTGTGTCTTCCATGAACTACACATGGCAGACATCCTCCTCCAACATGATTACAGGGACATCCATCGCCTGGCAGACAATGTCATCTCCTCGAATGCTGCACACACTGTCGACATGCAGCAACTGAGGCAGGTGATTCGTGATGAGGGTTCGGCTTTGAGACTATTCCTGCATGTGGAGTTCTTGGCCTCAAGGGACTCTCAGCGACAGAAGATGAACACCTTAACGCAAACACTGCCTGAGGAGATGTTGGCCTCAAGGGAATTCCAATGTCAAAACATGGATTCCCTGAGAAAATGCCTGCATGAGGAGATGTTGGCCTTAACGGAGTCCCGCTGTCAATACAGAGATTCCTTGAAGCAATCACTGAATGATTAAATGTTTGCCCCAAAGGACTTCCACCGCGAAGAGATGTCTACCTTGCAGAATTGTCTCAACATGCAGTTGGAGACATAAAGAATCAGCTCAAAGGCTGAGTCTATGGCCACTTGCCACAGCCATCATAAGGACCTTGTAGCAATTGGGGCCTTCATACACGCATCCATCTCATGAGTGGCCCTTGCCATCTCATGAGTGGCCAGAGTGAACCATCTCAGGATCCACTACAGGATAGGAGTTCTGATTGAACCTCACAGTTGATGACATTGGCCATGTCCCCACACACCCCTATCATATTGCCACCACTACCCCTTCTTCATGTACCCTAGTGTCCATGAGCCTGTGGAGGAAGCATGGAATTTTGATATTACTTATTTTTAATCTTTCTCATCCTCCATGATGGATTATATTCATTTTTTTGTTATCACTGTCCAAGATTAACTATATTTTTATTCTTTTTGTCAGCCCTGTCCAAGGTGGACTATATTTTAGTTATTTTTTGTTACCCGCATCCAAGGTGGACTACATCTGTATTCTTTTTTGTTGCCCCCGACTATAGGTGTGCTATATGTTTTATTTTATTTTGTCCTAGTCCGGGGTGGACTGTATTATTCTTTTTTGTCCTCATGTCAGGGCCATTTTGCTCTCAAGGGCAGTGAGTCAACTGCTCATCGTACTGGGTACATTTTAGAGCTGGAGACTGGACATGCGGTCATGCGCAGTGGAGTCAACTGACATGGTCTTGTGAACTGCTACAGCTTCCCACATGCAGGTGAACATTCCATTTCATATTGATGTGTATATGTGCAGTCTCTCAAACAGACTCCTTTAGCTGGTCCAAACAAATGTCCAATGTCATTTCAGATATCCTGCCTGATACAGTGCCCACACTCCCTGAGAGGACCCCCGGAGCACCTTATTTCCACCCAAGTGTCCATTCCCTCTCCTGGACACTGATGCTCCTAGCACCAATGCAGAGGCCCAGTGTTAGGTGAAGGTGGTGAGGGATTTACAGCACAACAGCAGTGACACCAGGTATGATTGTGCACTGTCATTCCTTTTCATGACTGGTGACATATGCATCGTAACAGTGTCAAGATGTGGCACACGTAGGGTTTGCATGAATAATGTGATATGGTAATGATTGGGTGATAGTCACTGTCATTGAAGATCTGAGTTGTTCTACATAATTGTGTGTGTGCATATCTCCTTGTTCAGCTATGCATGTGCTTTGAGTTACTTGTTACACCTCCACGACTTGCTGCTTGGAGTCAGTCTCCTCGGGATGTTACTGTGCACATGTTTATGGTGTGGCTGATGCAGTAGTCTCTTTCCTGTGTGGCACTACATTTGCACTCCTGTCATGTCAGCCTTGCATGCCACCTCCTGACATATGTCATGTCAAGTAGCCACTCCATAATCAGGGGTGGACTGACCTATGTGGGAGTCTGGTAATTTACAGTTAAACCTCTGCACCCTGGGCCTCTTTTGTGTGGTATTTCCATGGGCTTATTTTGTGCGGTATTATTCTCATGGGAAAAGGGTTGGGCTTGTTGTAGAAGTGTGTTATGGGGCCACTTTGGGAATTATTTCGAGGCCTATCTTTCTCAGCTGTTATGTGTAATGTTGCAGCTGTGTTCCCATTGATATGATCAGGAACTGTTGATAGAGATGTGTGTGTAACCTTGCATCATTGTTTAATATTTGTGTATCCTGTCAGTGGATAGATAACTTTCTAGGAGATTTGGTGTGCATCTGCATGATGGAACAATGGATTTTTTTTTTAGGTTTGAGGGTATCACAGACATACATGGGGTGGGTGGGGAGCAACTGTTGATTTTCCCCATTGCTGAAACACGGCAGTGTTGAGTAGTGGTGAGCAGGACAAGCTGCAATGGTGTAGAGGGACCCAACTTCAAGATGTCAGTCAGGTGAGATATTTATTTCAATATAATGCTAGGTACTCAGGGAACACATGTGATGGAGCCATCATGCCAGGGACTTTTCAATGTCACACATTTTGGCTGTGTGACATGGACCATTTGCTTCAGACTTGACAGGAGTGTGACTGTGGTTTGTGCACCTTATGCCAAGGATATCAATGAGGTTGCTGTGTATGTTGATGGTTATGAGACACCTACAGTTTGGTAATCCAAGAGAGGCATTCTCAGGGTGTTGTTAGGGGCAAGCTAGATTAGCCTGATTGCATCTTTGAAGGCCATCAGGGATGTGGCTTGACTGTGTGTGTTCAACAGGGGTTGCAATTCATGTGAAGTAGGTTTGTACTAGAAGGTTGCGTGTGACCTGTCCCTGTGCCACTTGTCCTAATAAGGGAATGGGTGATGCCTCTGGATGAGGGCAGAAGCCCACCTGCAGCTCTACTGCTATGCCATGACATGTAGCAATATCATGCCAGAATGATTTTGCATGCTACAGGGGGTGCACATTGCAATATGCCACCTAAGTTGTGAAGGGAGCGGAAGCATGACTTAAGCACTCAGAAAGTTCACTCCACTATGCCCCTAGTGGATATGTGTGCTGCGCCGTAGTGCGCCTCACCTTGGGTGGCTGGATTCCGGATCAGGGTCAACAGGAATGGTAGGCACTGTCAGCTGCAAAGCAGTGTATGGTTGTTATTTGCATGTATTGTGATTTGTTGTGTTTCTGTGTGTTATGTGACCTCTTGTGTGTGTACGTGATAGTTGATACCCACAAGCCAGGTGTTTCCAAAGGTTCCCAATAAGAGTGCCTGGTATTTGGGTGAATGGCGCAAGATGTAGCTGTCATGTGTGCATTGTGGTAAATTGCCGTTGACATGCATGATGTATCGCTTGGCATCACAAATCACCTGCACATTACTGGAATGCCAATGTTTCCTGTTGCGATAGTTGTGTTCCGTGTCAAGGGTGCGGGGTTGCAGCGCTACATGGGTGCAGTTGATGACTCCCAGGACTTGGGGAAATGTGCACATGCATAGAATTCCTGCCACACTCTTTGGCTTGCCTGCAGTGTTTGTGTCATGTCAATTTAAATATGCACACATGCTAGGATGCAAGACCTAGTACACGCAACATGATACTGTGGGCTGTGGTATGCCCACAATGATATGATATGCTATGCTCCCAATTGCTTTGGCATGCTGGAATGATCCAGTGGCCAGGAAGTGCAGGGCTGATACCACTGTGGCCAGAGGTGTCACAGCCTGTGAGCACATGGTGGGTGATATCCAGGTCTAGGATGACATGGGGAGGGAAGTGGTATCTTAAATACATCTCCTCATCTGGCATCTCAAATAGTGTTGTTAGTGGATAGAAGATGCTGGTCATCCTCCTACTCCTCCTCTTCCTTCCATGTAGTAGTATATGTGCTAGCAATGCAGAATCAGGCATTGGGGTTGACGAGCACTTTTATGTGTGGGCTTTCATTGCACTTTGTGTTTTGTTGCGGGTGAATGGAGCAGTAGGTTTCTTTACATATATCAGATAGCACTATTGCTTCTGTGAATAGGCGGCTTTACTTAGCGCTTTATGGGGCATTTTAGTTTTTTGTACAGTGCCTCCCTATCCATGCCCATGTTCTTTTTCATTTTCCTTCTTGAATGGGGATTTTGCATGTTCCGCCCCTATTTAGTTGTTTCTGTTGGCCCTTCCCACGCATTACACTTGATGTCACGCAAAGCTCTCTTGCACAGCACAAAGTGCAAGGGCCAGCGCGAAGTCCAAGTAGTACATCATATAATTATATTTAGTGTGGTGCAAAGTGTACTCTTACAGTGCTCTTGTCATTACTCACTTTTCAATATCTGTCATGCTCGCCCCCATCTCTCCTTTCATGCCACAAACGTCTTCTTTTTTTTCTTGTCTTCTCCCGCATTGATTGCTGTTCATCTCTATTGCTTGGTCTTCCTCCTTCCGATCTTCTCCCTCTTCTCTCAGTTTATAATTCCAAGATTTGTTTCCTCTTTTTTTACCCATTCAGTCTTCTATGACACCCGCCTTACTTTCTATTTCATTACTTCCTTTTGAATCTCGTCTTCTCTACCACTTTCTCTAAATTGTTTTCAAATGTACCCATGGTTTGGCACCCCCCCTTATGCCTCTGCTTTACTCTCAGTTTACGTTCCATCTAGTCTTATAAGATCACAGAATGTATTTCTTGTCAATGTTCACACACCTCCCTGTGCTTCTTCTCGTTTCCTTTCTTTTGCTCTTCTAGCTCCCAAACATTGGAACTTCCCCCCCTTCTCACTTAATTCTGCCTCATCTCTCTGTATCTTCCAATCAAACCTCAAAACTCATTTTTTATCTTCTCTTGTCTCCTAACCTTCTGGCTTTTACCTCTTCTGTTTTTACACTTGTCTATATTTTATCATGATTGTACATTTTTTTTATATATTTTGTTAAGCGCCTTTGGCGAAAGGTGCTCTTTAAAACCAATAAAATATAATTAAATGAAATTAAATGAAAGACGAAAAGTAAGGAAAATGAGTTACTCACATCTTTAATATGTTTGGCTTATGGATGACATGCTGGCTTACTGATATACGTTTCTCACTATTAGCTTCCCACAGGTAACTCCTGCCATAGTCTCTATTTTCAGCCTTTCAAACATATGATAAATAAATGGGGATACAAAAGATTTCTTTAAAGAAAAAGAGCAAAAACCCAATGTTTTGATAATTGGATTCAAAACGCAATTTCAAACGTCCCCTAAAGCAAACACGAGCGGGACAGGTGAAAATTGTATTCTGAGGGTCGTTTAGAGAAGTTAATTGTGCCAGTTGGGCAGAACACACTTAAAAGCGAGGGGAAGGAGAGTATAAGGCAAATTGATCAACACAACTATAAAAAAAGTGAAAATAAAAAAAACCTTCACTTAAACAAATAAAGAACTATTTTCTTTGTCCACATGAAACCCCAGTGTAGCTTTGGACAGGAATTTGCAGCATGTGCAACTAAATGAACAGTAAGTCCAGACGTGTAAGTAGTTTAGGCCAGCCCTTTGGTGTACTACGTGAACATCCTGCTGCGTCTGTGCTGGTAAGTATACTGTAGCCCAGCATTGTCTCCACGCCTATTGTGTTATGCATGGTTCTGTAACATGGTTCCTACATCTGTCATTTTGCTCACAGTGCAGGCAGGAGAGGAAATCTCTGTGCCATCTTGAGAGGCATGAAGTGGGCTCGTCAGGGTGCAAGCAGCCAGAGCATGAGGAGAGGCCAGGCCCACATGCAGCTGGGGGACCCTGCCATCTACCTATGGGTGGCATGACCTGCCCCAAATCTCTCCCGAGCTCTGCTTTCGTGGACTTAATTAGCGGAGAGTAGAGAGTAGAGAGTAGAGAGTAGAGGAGAGTAGAGTAAGATTGCATGTAGCTGGTGTGTTTCCCTCTTGTACTATAACATTGCATTTCCGTCGTGCCTGAGAAGCGGAACAAGTAGCACTCGGTGTAAATCGAAACTGGCAAAGTGCTAGGGGGGAGGCAGAGGAGGGTGCATTGCTGCATAGGGTCTCAGCACAATCGAAGTTGGTGTCACTGGTGGCCCTGCACAAGGTTGGGCTCTCTTCTACAGTAGGATTTTCCAGAAGTAGAGAAATGCTACGCAGCCTTTCTACACCAAGTTGTCTGCCAGATTAGGCTCTTAATATTGTAGAATGGTAAAAGCATCGGCAACTACTGTTATAACTAGGTTGAGGCACATGTTTTGTTCCCATCATTGGTTGGCATTTTTTAATACAGTTTTTCACGAGGGTTGTTAGGGAGAATTCTCCTTCTAGGGCTAATTTCCCTCACCTAGTGAGTCCCCCAGCAGCTTTGCTGGATTACTGGAGTTTTTTTTTCCATCTGTTAAGAGTGTACATACTTTTTCCACTCTTACATGTGTTTTGGCCTATGTGTTTTTACTCATTGTGTGATCTTGGGCAATGGAGCACGCCACTCCAGGTGACCCTGTTCTTGTATGGGTTACACAGCACCTTTAGTGCAATAACCCAGGGTTGTCTTTAAGACTTCCATCTGACTCCATTTAGCTGGGGCTGACTACTGTCCCCCAGAGAAAGGTAAAGTTGCCATTTACTTTACAAAGTCATTTTTACCGCAGACCCAATACACCCCATTTTACATGGAGTACTGGAAAGGGTTAATCTGTACCCTTTTCTGTCTGTGCCTCCCTGAGCATTATTTCGCTCTTTTAACATTTAGACTTGGCTGGTGGCAGTGGTAGCTACCCTAACTTTTCTACCGCAGATATACTAGATAAACGTGGTAATACTTTTGGCTATTTTTGCAGCCTTAAGCATAAACCTGCTTGACCAAATCGTCTTTCTTTTGGCTCCGGTTGGGTTTATTTGCCATTTTTATTTGTTAAAGTCCTTCTTGTGTTTTACTTTGCGCGGCAAACTAGGTTCACCTTCTTTGTTCACTGTCTTTTGGCGGGCTTCTGCAGAGAAGCCCTCCTCTTGGCGCATGGGTGTCTAGGTAGACTGAATGTGGGGAAGGGGTGTAGTCACCCCCTGCACAGGGTATCCTAGGAAACCCAAGTCGCACTTTGCCATGATTGGGTGAGGTGGTTGTCCGGCTGGACAACCCCCAAGCTGCGTGATTGACAGCCAGGCTGTGTGAATGGGGGTTTTGCACATAAAAGGCAGGTCTCTTGGGCTAGAAGCCAGAGTCGCCTCTGGAACGACAACGAACCGAAGAGAATCGGAGAGAAGGATGGCTGCTGCAACTACCCGGTGAAGCCCTGCTTCAGTCCTGAGCTATCTACCCTTCAACGACTAAGAGGAGATCCAGTCCGGATTCTTCTTCCCTTGAGCCTGGTGGGGATAACCAGCTCATCTTCTTCAGCCAGAGATTTCTGCCGTGGTCAAAATCCCTGCACACTGCTGTAGTGGTCCGGATAGCCACCTGCCGAGCCTCTCCTGGTCTTTTTAAGGAGCGCACCTTTTATTCGTTGTCGCTGCTGCCGGCTTCATCCCTGTGTGGTGCAGACCCCCTTCAGACGTCCTCCTTCACAACGAAGCTCCAGGAATCGTGGGTCTGCGGGAAACCAACAGGAACAACTGCCAGGGCACCAGCTGCATCATTGGAATAAGGTACTGTGCTCTACTCGAGGAAACTGGTGAATCTCTTTTCTTCATCCTCAAGGCTCGTCCTTGTCTTCCCTCCTTCTTATAACTTTTGCTTCCGAACATTGACAATATCAAAGTACTTTTGGGCTATGCTGAATTGTGAACTGTCTAACAGTGTGATCTTCGGCAACAGGTCTCCGGTGTCACTTAACCCGGGCTCCGACCCTTTGACTTTTGAACTCCTGTTTCTGAGTGTTTCTCGATGCTGTCTGCCTAACCTAAATATTGCCGTGATTTTTGCATCCAACTCCCTCTGGGTATCTCAGGTGCTAAGTGTGTTTTTGCCCCGGTAGCGTTTCATGGCACGGATATGTGTTTATTGAGCAGACCGAACTATCAAAAAGTGATCGCAACCGTATCCGCGGTATCGTGTTTTGCTCATAACACCGGTTCATTCAAACACAGGGTACTTACCTTGAGACATACTGTACAAAGTGAATTGGCTAGTTGTAGTACATTTAATGTGTGGTTTTGTTTAAAGTTTAATAGAAGTGTTGTGTTTATAACTGATGGTTTAAAAATATATGTACTTATATTTTTTACATGAAACCTTGAGTCAGTGTTTGCTTGAGCCACAGTAATTGTGGTCCCTTTGTGTAATCTCTGATACTGCTCATATACTCTTAAGATAAGCCTGGCTGCTCTGCTACCACCATAACTTAGTAGTACAGGCTTGTACCAAAGGTAAAACTTGTATTGCCACATGTGGTCTTAATTCTGTGTAGTGGTCCCTAAGGGCACTGCACAGGATTCTGCCTAACACTGGTGTACAGCGGTGAGGATTTGGAAGTAGAGTGATTACACTTAGAGCACTGCTGTTGCTTCGGTTCAACTAACCACAAGGCTAACACCACTAATTCTATTTTAACTGAGAAATCATGTCAAATATGGAAAACTACACTGAAGAGAGTCTTTTACTCTATACTGCTGAGGTTCTTAGAATCATGTGTAGAGATAAGAATCTCTCTGGTAAAGGAAAGAAATCTGAACTGGTTGCAAAGTTAATGGGAAAAAGTCTGGAGAGTGGGTCAGAAGGGCCTACCACTCCAGCCAATGTGGATTTTGATGTTTCTGATTCCGTGAGTGTTAATTTAGAAGAAGTAGATGAGTCCTTGCTAGGAAACCCTACAACTCCTTTGCCTGCTCAGAATGCACAACCTCTGTCCACAGGGACCCCCACAGGTCCTACACTTACTCCTGAATTTATTGCAATTGAGAAAATGAGACTTGAATTAGAAGTGAAACGTATTGATGCACAAACTGCCATGAAACATCAAAAGTTAAGGCTCAGAGAAATGGAGCTGAATCATGAACTAGAAATTAAGAAACTGTCTCTAGAAAATGCTTCTCTCCCAGAGTCTTCTAGGTATTCCAGACCCAGTATGCCAAAGGAAATGATTGTTATGTATGAGACTAAACTTGATGTTTTGGATTGGTTAGCACTGTTTGAGTACAATCATGGGATTCAAGGTATCTCAGGGAATCAGTTGATTCCTTGGCTTTTCTCTAGGCTTCCCCCTGTTGCAAGTGATGCTGTAATGGAGGTGGGGGAGGATTATGAGTGTGTGAAACTAGCATTAATAGCTAGGTTTGGGAAGACCCCTTCCCAGTATCTTAAGAGGTTTAGAACCCTCAAAAAGCATGATGGTACCCTTGGGCTACCTGGGTGTGTGACTGTTTGAAAAACTTAGATGGTTGGGTTAAGGGTTACAAAGTGAACACTAATGAAGGTTTGAGGAATCTTGTGATGTTGGAGTCTATTTTTGATGGCTGCTCTCCTGAGGCTAGACAGCACTTGGCTGATTCAAAGGAGATAGATCCCACAAAGTTAGCTAAGGCTGCTGACTTGTCGGTTGCCAACAGGGCTACTCACGAGGATTCTGGGGCAACTGATAAGAAGGAAGAGGGAAAGCAGTCCAAGAAAGACAACAAGGAGAATTCCAATAATTCCAATCCAAAAGAGGGCCACAAACATAACCAGGGTAAGCCACAAGGTAAACCGAATCAGGCTAGTGTACCACCTGGTTCCACACCAGATGGAGGTCAGGGCAAGCCCCCATTCCAGAGAGCATTTGGGAAATGCTTTGTTTGTGGATTGCCTGGCCATGTGAAAGGAGATCCCAAGTGTAAGGGTAAACCTTCAGGGATCAACACTGTCTCCTTAGCCTTCTCCCAGGTGGATGAAAAACCTATGACAAGGGGAACATTTCAGCTACTAGCTGATGAGCCCATGAGAGTCTCAGCTAGTGTTGCTTTAGTGTCGTTGGGTCTTTGGGAACAACAGAACTTAGATGTCTATAACTCAATCCCAGATAATACTAAAGAGTATTACAAAGATAGTGTTCTTGTGAATGGTCAGGAGACCCCTGTCATCAGAGACACTGGAGCCAGCATAACTGTGGTTGATGAATGTTTTTCCAAGGTGGAGGATGTTGCTAAGGCACCCAAATACCTAACCAAGTTAGCTGGAGGCCCTGTGCAAATGGTTCCCCAGTTACCAGCTCTCATCCAGTGTAATGACATGACTTCCAGGATACCTGTAAGTGTGCAAAATAATGTACCTGGGAGGGTCCTGTTGGGTAATGACCTTAAAACTCTTGGAGTTGTGTCTAGTACCCCCAGGCCCCCAGAAGAAGGAAGCAGGAGCTCACAAGGTCTGCAAGGGAGAGAACCTTAAGAGGCTCTCCTGGGGACATGATAGAGGAAGCTATCACCCCAAGTCCACAGGACTTACTTACTGCAATTGCAGGGGAAGAAAAGACAAAAGGGAAACCTAAGTCTGCCAGCAAGAAACCAGCAAGCACTCCTGTGACCAGGAGGACATCTCCGAGACTGTCCAAAGTCACACCAGTGACTCCCACACCAGCTGGGGCTGAGTGTGAGGTTCAACCCTGTATATCAAACTAGATACTGAGCAATCAGATCTAGAAGAGGATCTTACCTTGGTAGGAGATCTTGACCCTGTTGACCATCCTGAGCTGCAGTCTTTACTGGCAGAAGGTGGGCCCAACAGGGAGGATTTCAGCAAAGGACAAAGAGAGCGTCCTACCTTGAAGGTCTTCGCCAACAGGCCACTTCTCAGCTCAATGGGACTGAGCCTGGGAAGTAGAGGTTGCACTGGAAAGATGGCCTCTTCTACAGCGAACCAACTGAGTCAACCCCTGGAGACTCCAAAAGACTGGTAGACCTCTAGTGAACCGACTCCAGTTTCTGCAGTTAGCCCATGAGGTACCTTTAGCTGGTCACTTAAGTTTTAAGAAGACCAAGGAAAGGTTATCAGGTTATCTCTGCACTTCTACTGGCCTACGATGGGTACAGAAGTAGACAAATTCTGCAGAAGCTGCCACACTTGCCAAACCTCTGGCAAGAGTGGGTCCAAGAATGTGGCACCCTTAGTGCCTCTCCCAGTAGTGGGAGTTCCTTTTGAGAGGGTAGGGATTGACATTGTTGGTCCTCTTGACCCTCCCACATCTTCAGGCAACAGGTTTATCTTGGTTGTAGTGGACCATGCCACTAGATTTCCTGAAGCCATACCTATGAGGACGGTTACGGCTCTGGCTGTGGCTAAGGCCCTACTTGGTATTTTTACCCGAGTAGGTTTTCCTAAGGAGGTGATATCTAACAGGGGATCAAATTTTATGTCCCACCACATGCAAACCATGTGGAAAACCTGTGCAGTTACCTACACGTTCTCAACTGCCTACCACCCCAAACCAATGGAGTGGTAGAGAGGTTTAACAGAACTATGAAGAGCATGATAGGTGCTTTAGAAGAACCCCTTAGAAGAAAGTGGGACCTTCTACTACCATGCCTTCTCTTTGCTTATAGAGAAGTCCCTCAGGAGGGAGTAGGATTTAGTCCCTTCGAACTTCTCTATGGCCATCCAGTAAGAGGTCAATTGGCCCTGATTAAGGAGGGGTTGGAGAGTGCTCCTTCCCCCAAGCCAGGTCTCCGGAGGAGAATGTCACACATGATGGCCGAGGCAAGTGATAATTTGAGGGCTGGTCAAGCTCTGGTCAAGCATTGGCATGACCAGAAAGCTAACATAGTTGAGTTTACTCAAGACCAGCTTGTTCTTGTTATGGTCCCCACAAGGCAGAGGGCCTTGCAGGACAAATGAAAAGGACCCTTCAAGGTTGTTGGTAAACTTGGAGAGGTGAACTATCTGGTGGACTTAGGCAACCCTAAGGAGGCTCCCAGAGTCTTCCACACCAACTGTTTAAAGGCTTATGTCTCTAGACCTGACATAGGAGCTCTGCTTCTAGCTTCAGCTCAGGAGGAGGAGAGTGAACCTCTGCCTGACCTCCTCAGAGGCTTACCTTTAGATGAGCAAGTGGAAGGAGTTAATCTCTCTTCCAGTCCCACATCTGACCAGCAGGATGAGTGCAAGTTACTGTTAAATCAGTTTGCCTCCCTGTTCTGTTCTCACTTTCACCAGGCTTGACCCCTTGGGGCCAGCATGACATACACACTGGTGACTGTTTACCTGTCTAAAGCAGGGGGTACAGAATATCAGACAATATCAGATCCCACATAATGAATGAGGTCAACAAGATGCTTGAACTCGGGGTTATAGAGCCCTCCACTAGCCCATGGTCTAGCCCAGTTGTGCTTGTACCAAAGGCAGGATCCAAGGAGTTGAGATTCTGTGTGGACTATAGAGCTCTAAATGCAGTCACCACGACTGATGCCCATCCATTGCCTAGGACAGATGAGCTGGTGGACAAACTTGGTGCAGCCAAGTACCTCAGCACATTTGACCTAACGTCAGGCTATTGGCAAATAGCTCTGACAGACCATGCCGAAGAGAAAACTGCATTCTCCACTCCAGCTGGCCTCTACCAATTCAAGGTGATGCCTTTTGGATTAAAGAATGCACCTGCTACATTTCAGAGGATGGTCAATCAAGTTCTGAATGGGATGGAGGACTTCTGCATGGCATACTTGGATGACATTGCATTGTTCAGCCCTACATGGAAAGAACATATTGAACACCTAGGTTATGTATTGCAGGCTCTGGAAGAGGCCCATCTGACCATAAAGGCAAGCAAATGTCGAATTGGTCAGAGTTCAGTGGTCTACCTTGGACATGAGGTAGGAGGAGGTGAAATAAGGCCATTGCCTAGCAAAGTACAAGCTGCACGAAACTGCCCCCCCCCCTAGTACTCAAACCCAAGTAAGAGCCTTCCTAGGTCTTACTGGGTACTATAGGAACTTCATAGAGAACTATGGGACCATAGCTTCTCCCTTGAATGTCATCTCCTCTACCAAATTTCCTAAAAAGGTCATGTGGAATGAGGAGTGCAATCAAGCCTTTGTAGGTCTAAAGAAAGCCCTTTGTCAAGCTCCAGTCCTAAGAGCTCCTGACTACCACCAACCCTTCATTGTACAAACTGATGCTTCTAATGGAGGTATAGGTGCAGTTCTTAGTCAACTGGATGAGAAAGGTAGGGAACACCCCATTTATTTCATCGGCAGGAAGTTAAAGGATTCTGAAACAAGGTGGGCAACAATAGAAAGAGAATGCTTTGCTATTGTGTGGTCACTGAAGAGGTTTTGACCATACTTATATGGATCTACCTTCAACATTCAGACTGACCACCAACCCTTGATATGGCTGATGCAAATGAAAGGGGAAAACCCAAAATTACTCAGGTCAATCTGCCTGCAAGGATTTGATTTTTCCATTGAGCACAGAGCAGGAAGTCACCACCAAAATGCTGATGGTCTCTCTAGGATGTTTGTAACCGACTAGAGGTATGAGATCCACCCAGGAGTGGATTAAATCCTCCTGTCCCTTAGTCTGGGGTGGGGTGGGGTGAGTGTTAGGGAGAATTCTCCTTCTAGGGCTAATTTCCCTCACCTAGTGAGTCCCCCAGCAGCTTTGCTGGATTACTGGAGTTTATTTTTCCACCTGGTAAGAGTGCACATACTTTTTCCACTCTTACATGTGTTTTGGCCTATGTGTTTTTACTCATTGTGTGATCTTGGGCACTGGAGCACACCACTCCAGGTGCCCCTGTTCTTTTATGGGTTACACAGCACCTTTAGTGCAGTAACCCAGGCTTGTCTTTAAGACTTCCCTCTGACTCCATTTCGCTGGGGCTGACTGCTGTCCCCCAGAGAAAGGTAAAGTTGCCATTTACTTTACATAGTCATTTTTACCACAGACCCAGTACACCCCATTTTACATGGAGTACTGGAAAGGGCTAATCTGTACCCCTTTTCTGTCTGTGCCTCCCTGAGCATTGTTTCGCTCTTTTAACATTCATACTTGGATGGTGGCAGTGGTATCTACCCTAACTTTTCTACTGCGGATATACTAGATAAACGTGGTAATACTTTTGGCTATTTTTGCAGCATTAAGCATAAACCTGCTTGACAAAATCGTCTTTCTTTTGGCTCCGGTGGGTTTATTTGCCATTTCTTTTTGTTAAAGTCCTTCTTGTGTTTTACTTTGCGCGGCAAACTAGGTTTGCCTTCTTTGTTAACCGTCTTTTGGCGGGCTTCTGCAGAGAAGCCCTCCTCTTGGCGCATGGGTGTCTAGGTAGACTGAATGTGGGGAAGGGGTGTAGTCACCCCCTGCACAGGGTATCCTAGGAAACCCCTCGCACTTTGCCATGATTGGCTGAGGTGGTTGTCCCGCTGGACAACCCCCCTGCTGCGTGATTGACAGCCAGGCTGTGTGAAGGGGGGTTTTGCACATAAAAGGCAGGTCTCTTGGGCTGGAAGTCAGATTCGCCTCTGGAACTACAAGGAACCGAAGAGAAGCGGAGAGAACGACGGCTGCTGCAACTACCCCGTCCCGGTGAAGCCCTGCTGCAGTCCTGAGCTATCTACCCTTCAACGCCTAAGAGGAGATCCAGTCCGGAGTCTTCTTCCCTTGAGCCTGGTGGGGATAACCAGCTCATCTTCTTCAGCCAGAGATCTCCGCCGTGGTCAAAATCGCTGCACACTGCTGTAGTGGTCCGGATAGCCACCTGCCGAGCCTCTCCTGGTCTTTTTAAGGAGCGCACCTTTTATTCGTTGTCGCTGCTGCCGGCTTCATCCCTGTGTGGTGCAGACCCCCTTCAGACGTCCTCCTTCACAACGAAGCTCCAGGAATCATGGGGCTGCGGCAAACCAACAGGAACAACTGCCAGGGCACCAGCTGCATCATTGGAATAAGGTACTGTGCTCTACTCGAGGAAACTGGTGAATCTCTTTTCTTCATCCTCAAGGCTCGTCCTTGTCTTCCCTCCTTCTTATAACTTTTGCTTCCGAACATTGACAATATCAAAGTACTTTTGGGTTACGCTGAATCGTGAACTGTCTAACAGTGTGATCTTCGGCAACAGGTCTCTGGTGTCACTTAACCCTGGCTCCAACCCTTTGAATTTTGAACTCCTGTTTCTGAGTGTTTCTTGAGGCTGTCTGCCTAACCTAAATATTTCCTGTGATTTTTGCGTCCAACTCCCTCTGGGTATCTCAGGTGCTAAGTGTGTTTTTGCCCCGGTAGCATTTCATGTCACGGATACGCGTTTATTGAGTAGACCGAACTGTCAAAAAGTGATCGCAACCATATCCGCGTTATCGTGTTTTGCTCATAACACTGGTTCATTCAAACATAGGGTACATACCTTGAGACATACTGTACAAAGTGAATTGGTTAGTGGTAGTATATTTAACGTGTGCTTTTGTTTAAAGTTTAATAGAAGTGTTGTGTTTATAACTGATGGTTTAAAAATAAATGTACTTATATTTTTTACCTGAAACTTTGAGTCAGTGTTTGCTTGAGCCACAGTAATTGTGGTCCCTTTGTGTAATCTCTGCTACTGCTCATATACTCTTGAGATAAGCCTGGCTGCTCTGCTACTGCTACCACTATAACTTAGTAGTATAGGCTTGCACCAAAGGTAAAACTTGTATTGCCACCTGTGGTCTTAATTGTGTGTAGTGGTCCCTAAGGGCACTGCGCAGGATTCTGCCTAACAAGGGTATTTCTTTTCATTTCACCTCAAAGCCCCCTGCCAAATTCCAGATTAGTCATTTTAAAAAAAAAATACTTTGGTTTTTTTTATACCATTTGGAGAGGAATTTCTGCATGCATCCTGATCTTCTCCAGTTTTTATCAGAGCCTGCTGTGTTGGGGGGAGAGAGGTTAGGAAAGGTCCATCCAGAGATTACACCAGGATGGAAGGGGCAAGACCAAAATGTCCAGATGCTGGCAACTTCTCTTACATTACTTTCGTTTTTCTATTTGTTTTGTCTTTTTTTAACCTTTATTTACAATTTAACAATATACAGAGTGAAATCATAACTATGCAACCAAGTCATCAAAATAATTCATACAAACCTAATAAGTAATACAAATATTTACAGTGAAGGATGTAATTACACCATCATCCTTACAAAATCTGCACTACCTCTCAAGTTTCCCTCCCCCAGCCCTTCCCAACATTCCAACCCCTCAGATACACTTTCTCATATTACACAGTTTAGTACAGTGAAAGGAACTTTCCCCAGATTTTCCCAAACAGAGCTTTTTTCCCTTCCCTTTTAAACAGTACTTTCTCCATTTCATGCATGTCCGCGATCCATGTCTCAATTTTGAAGCTCACAGCGGTCTTCCAATTACTTAAGATTTCTTTCTTTCCAATCATGGCACCTCTGAACAGCCACGTTTTCTGACACAGAGTAAGATTCTCTAACGTTTCATCACGTCAAGTCTAACACAGGTTTTCCTTCAAATACCCATTCACAAATTGCACCTATCTCCATCCAAAACACTCTCACCTTCCTACAGTCCCACAACATCTGTTCAAGGGTACCGGGTTCATGAGCACATGCCCAACAATTTGAATTTTCCAACAGACGTCGTCTCCACAATCTTTCCGGGATCCAGTAGACCCGATTCAGAATCTTAATCTGTCGTGATCTCTCAGTTAGTCCTAAAGAGCAGAGCCGGACATTTTCACACATTCACATCCACAATTCCATAGAGATGTCTGAGCCTATTCTTCTACTCCACTCTTCCCTTAATCAGTCATTACCATTGTACTCAGCCACGATCATATTGTAAATACGGCTTGCCAAGTCTCCTTCCCCCACTAATACCTTCCTTGTAAACAAATCTAGGTTTAGCCTCTTCTCCAAATTTATTTCACCAATCGCACTCCTGATCTTTCTGTAATCCGATATTTTGAATTTCTCAATGTTAAACCGTAATTGCACTTCTCTAGCTGTCATCCTAATACTGTCCTTAAAAAGATCAGCTATCCATTGAACGCCACCTAGAAACCATTCAGGCCAGAAAACAACCTTACCCTCTTATTTGTTTTGTCATGTAGATCTCTTCATGCATGAGGTTGCTTCTCATGGGAAGGGGAATAAGGAATGTCTGTACAATGTAGGAAGGTATGTCATGGAAACCACGTGTGTATCCGTGATGTGAGCAGAATATGTACTGCAGAGCTCAGGTTTCAATTCAATTCTTAATGTCCAAATCCAAATCATTGCCAAACCGGAAGGCTTTTCAACACGTTTCAGGGTTTCAACAGATTCTCTCAGGTGTTGAGGGAAGTTATTCAAAAGTTCATGACCAATCTGGGAAAAGAGTTTGATCCGGAGCCATTGTTTCTTTTTGTGTGGTTTTGTCAAAGCATTATTGCTGACATGGAGTGCCAGGTTATGCTGGTACATAGGCCCTCTGAAAGTTCTATGGGTAGTTTGCACCTGTATCCCACATTTCTCTTCTCAATGCATAACATTGTGAATTCAATTCCTTCCTGGATAGGGGACCAGTGTTACGTCCCGAGGGTCCCGATACTATGATGCACTAATACGAGCATGTCTTTTAAAGTTAAAATCAGTCATACCACTCTCTATTGAATTGCCATTAGGACACACCTAGATAGACCTTTCCAGGATATTTGCATATAGGTTATTACCAATATCCATCCTGGAAATCACTGGGGCATGAACTAGGTCTAACCTTTGGGTGAGGTGAAGAAAGGGGACAATTCCGTAAAAACATAAGTAGTGGGAAGTTGCTAGATTTGGACAGGTTTTCTATTTGAAGGATGAAGTAAGAGTTTTGAGTCAAACGCCATCCCTAAATTCTTGGCATTAACAACTTAGGCCAGGGTGTCACCCTAAAGAGGAAGGCTAAGCTAGGGTGCGAAGCGATACAGTGAATGGAGCACAATAATTGAATCTCAATTTCTTCACCTGTAATGCCGTTTTTTGTCGTGCATTTAGTGTATTTCTAGAAGATGCACTGCACGTGGCGTTTTATAAGTCGTGCATTTTTATTTGTCCCCACCTAGTTCTCATTTTGACGTAGACAATGCTCGGATCTTACCCTTCTACCTGAAAGTAGGGCTCTAGCTACGAAGTGCATGTTGACTCATTGTGCGTAACGTGTAGCTGCCCCTGGGCACTAACCTTGCTAAAAGAAAGGGTAGGAGGATATGGATGCTGAATACACACTTTTCTAGGGATGCACAACGTTATTGGCATTTAGTGCATCCCCTTACTTTTCTTGCCAGTTCAGATGTTGTGCCATCTGGCCTATGCATGCGTGTATCATCACCAGTGGTGTCGCCAGGAATCACATTTAGGAGGGGCACAGAGGGGACCACAGACAAGAGTAGGGGGCCACCCATAACAGTAGAGGGGGCTGTCTATAAAAGGGCAATGTGTGACATCAGAAGCACTCCTGCAGAGATTATTTTGTGCACACCAACTACCATACCTTATTTGTGCACATCCCCTCCCATAAGAATGTAGGCACTAAACCATTAACTCACTAATGACCCGTCATTAGCTATTTTGTAAGCTACATTCTGATTGGAGGGGCTGCCCTTGGCTGCAAGGTGCCTTAACAGCTCTTCATTGTTGTGCAGTAGCAGACTGCGGCATTGTGTGCTGCGCTGGAGGACACAGCACTGCAGACAGTGTAGAGAAAGTAGCACAGCTGAGGTGGGGGGGCACAAGGGGGTCCCAGGATTTCAGAGGAGGGGTCTGGGCCCCCATAACCCCCTAGTGATGCATATGATTGTCGCTCAAGTGGTAACACATTTTACACATGTGGCAAGGACTTGGTACAAGGCAAGGAGAATGCAGGCCTGTCATTTGTACAAACCACGAAATAGTGTGGATCTTGCTACATTGGTGCAGGATTTGGGGAGGAGTGGTGTGAAGCCACTATATTGTGTGGAGGGCAGATGATGCGAAGCTGGAAGGGCTAATTCCAGCCTTATCTAATCTATTGTCCTTTCCAGCCCCTTGTCCAGTTACTTCTACAATACAACATTGACTAACAGCTGCGAATATGAATGGAGATGTAAGATAGAATTTCACTGCACCCGTCCAGCCCACGTTCTAGCCCAGTATATCAACATTAGAGTGGCACAAAACAGGTGAAGTGAACAATGTCAGTTCCCCCGGGAAGAAGAAACTAAGAGCAGTTCTTCCTTTATCATCAAGCCACCGGCAAATGTGGGAGTTGACAACAAAAACACAGAGGACTACCAAGGTGTCAACAGAGAATTGAATAATGCAATGCAATGTTTTACTTAAAAAGGATCCTACTGGAAAGCTCAAAAGAGACTTTAAACAGTGTCTAATGAGATCCGTAGAGGAAGACTGAATCACCAATGAAGAAGGGAATATTTGGCACGAGAAGACCAGCTATCTACATGCTCCTATAAGTCCACAAAACAAGGACAAGCCTCCAAGATGCCTAATCATTTTGGGGAAATTGGGAAAAGTTCCTATATGAGAAGCTCCCTTCACTTTTGTTGAATCTGTTGTGTAAGAAATACCCACTTATATTTGTGAAACAATGCACATAATTGCCATGATTAGAATATGGACTATCATGGCATGCTTGACTCCAAACTATGTGTGGGCACTCCCCTTGCAGACACCTGGGGAACAACAATAGTACAATGTAACAGAAATGATGTCTCGCAAGTAACAATTCTAAATCTTAGACCAAAACCAAAGATCCGTCCAGGCAAATGTGTAAATATTTACGATGTATTAATTCATTATAGTGTAACATCTTACACAAACACAACTATACAACGTGCATACAATTCGTGCAAAGACATTCCATAAAAACATCCTCAATATATTAATTGAATGTTGTGCAAAGCTGCACATAGAAATTGCAAATAAGCTCATAAAGTGCACGCTGGAAAGGGGGTGAAGCGCAGAAAATGGGGAAGAACATGGAAAAAAGTGGGCATTCAGAGAGATGGTCCGCAGGCAGTCCCTCGCACTCCCACAATTGCGCCATACAATGTGTATTCATGGAACCACCCACGCAGCCTATCGGCATAGAAATGGCTACGCAATTCCCTCAATCTCTATGTCATCCGAAGGTAGGCTTAAAGACACTTGTTCATGGGAATCGCAGCACGGAGGAGGGTTTGCATGTCAGATTTAGGGGTGCGTGTATGCAACCGGGGTTCTGATCTAACTTTGGGGTGCAAGCAGGCAAAGATTTTCTGAGTTGAACTCGAATTCCGAATTTTCACACGCATGTTGTCGGGGTGCCGGCAACAGTTACGGGGGACCCTGTGCAGGGTTCCCGAGTTGCAGGCCTGTTTGCTAGGGACCTCACACACTGTTTGAAGGGAGCGTGTATTTGCACCCCGGGGGAGCCCGCAAAGGTAGCTTTTCTGGCTGTTTATGCTTTGCCTGGGGGCATGTCAGGGGCAATCTGGGTGCGACTTGCAAATATGTTTACTTTGCGCAGGACATTCCATGAATATGTTGGGTGTGCATTTCTTATTCTGCATGCATACTCGCGCATTGTCATTCTTGGCACTCGGCAATTGCAGGAGAAAGGCGCACTTTTCCATGAATCAGGCCCTAAGACTTAAGTTTAAGACTTAAGCTGACCTGCTCCACATTGGCACTTTCAACTGTAGGTCAGCCGTCAAACACTCCTCTGACATCTGCCGTCTCCTTGAAGAAATCGGGCTGGATGTCCTTGGTCTGATCGAGATGTGGCTCACGGCCAGATCTGTCACGAGTTTTGACACTCTTCTCCCTGATGCCAAAGAGTTCCCCCCTTCTCACCTGAGTTCGATCTTTGCTGGATTTCTTGATCGATGCCTTCTTGCGTACTGCTCGAGTCTTGAATAAGCTGGACGGGTCTCTTCCGACTCCAGCGTGCGTTCAAGTACCGGGATGCAAGAATCCAGGAAAAAACAGGGTGCGCAACTAGCACACGAGTCCAGGAATCAAGAAAGGAAGGAAAGGGTCTATAATTGGGTTAGAGTGGAAGAAGCAAGGGAAACAATACCGGGAGCTACGGAGCACACGTCTGGTCGTTACTTTGCAATAGCATTGAGACACGCGGGGCCGCTGGGGCGTGGCATATTTATGGAACATACTACGTCTGCCGTGAAGGCTGGTGCGAGGCGTGTCACGTGATACGGCCATGTTGGGAGAAACAATGAATGCAAGCCCCGCTGTGACAAGGACCAGGAAGTCCAGAAGGGGCGCGTTCTGTGGGTCATGACACCTGATGGTTACAGGATCCTCTCTGCACCCAGAACCAACCGTCCTCGTGGTGGTGTAGCCTTGAACTTCCCTGAGTGAATCACTGTGTCTATCATTCCTATGCATGACTACTCCTCCTTTGAAAGCCTGGTCTGCCAGCTCTCTCTCTCTCTTGGACCCTCTCTCACTGTGGCCACTATCTACTGGCCGCCTGGCCATGTAACCTCCTTCCTCTCTGAGTGGGTTGACCTTGACTCATCCCTCCTTGCCTCTGACTCTCAACTTCCCCTTCTCGGAGACCTCAACATCCACCTCGGTGCTTTCTGTCCTTCTTCTGGACTCTTTCGCAAACCTCTGCAACTCTCGCTGTCTCTCTATTCACCCCTCTGGTCCGACGCATTCTGCATGGCACATCTTCAATGTTCTGATCTCCTCAGACCTCCTTGTCTCTAACCCTCTCACCACTCCTCTCTCCTGGAGTGATCACTTTCTCCTTTCATCTCATCTCTCTCTCTACCACTCAAGCCAAGCCAACTCCAGCTCTGCCACCTACCTTTCGGTCATCCGACCCATGAAGCGCTTGTCAGTTGAGGCTTTTGCCATGACTTTTTCTCCTCCTTCTGCACCGTTGGCTGACTCACACCCTGACACAGCCCTTTCTAACCTTCACTGCTCTATCTCTGACACTCTTCATGTACTTGCCCCTGTCATGAGGATCCACTTGAAGCACAAATCCAATTGCAACTCTTGGTCACCCTCAGACCTCAGACTTTGTCACCCTTAAACCCAAGTGTAGAGTAGCTGAGAGGAAGTGGAGGGCTACAGGTACACCCTCTGACAAATTGGCCTGCCACCTTCTCCAAAGACAATACAGACTCTCTGTCCTTGCTAAGAAGAGAGTGCGCATCCAAGCATGCATCTCTGCAGAATCTAACAACTTGGCTGAACTTTTTAAAACCTGCAAGGAGCTGGCCAATCCTGCTGCAGTTTCTACTTCTTCTGTCCCCTCGCAGGCCCTCTGCATGGCCCTGGCTTCTCATTTTATGACTAAAACCCAGAACATCTTGTCCACCCTCTCCTCCTCTACATCCTCCTCCTCCTTTCTTGGCCCTCCTATGGCTGCCTCTCCTCCTCCCTTCTCCTCCTTTCCTTTGTTCACCCCTGATGAGGTTTCTAGACAAGTCTGATCTATGAAAGTCTCATCAAATCAGGTTATCCCCTGTTCTTCTAAAACCATCAAGGACCACATTTAGACCCTTGCTCTAGCCTTGGTCGATTTCTGCAATCACTCTTCTGCCAGTGCAACCTTCCTCTCCCCTCTGAAGCACTCCCGTGTGACCCCCTTCTTAAGAAACCTTCTGCTGATCCCTCCTGTCCTGCTAACTATCGCCCTATATCCATTACTTCTTTCCTGGGCAAACTCCTGGAAAAGCAGGCCATCTCCTAGTTTAAACTTCACACTGAGTCTGTTGGTTGTCTCGATGACCATCAGTCTGACTTCAGAGCAGCCAGAAGCATGGAAACTGGTGTCCTGAACATTCATGAAGAACTGCTCTCAAACCTCGACTCCAACCTACCTTCTGTCCCCATTCTCCTCAATCTTTCATCTGCTTTCGATACAGTCAACCATGCCATCCCGCTCAGCTGGCTCTGTGATAACCTGGGTATCACTGATCAGGCTCTGGCCTGGCTGACCTCCTTTATCACTGATCAACCCTCCCAGGTCAAACTGGGATCCTTCTTCTCTTCTATCTCTCTCTACCTGTGGTGTTTACCAGGGGTCTAATCTTTCTCCCTGGCTGTTCAACCAATACCTTGCACCTCTTGCCCACTGCATAGCCACCCTCTGCAACAACTTTCAATGTTATGCAAATGACACCAAGCTCTCCTTCAGGCTCCCCTCAGCTGCCTCTACTTCTTCTCTCATTCTTGACTGTCTTTGTGCAATTCAAGAGTGGTGTGCGGCCAATGATCTCTGCCTTAAAGCCAGTAAGACTGAGATCCTCCTCTTCAGAACACCAGCTCCCTCCTTTCCTCTCGTCCTCGGCTGCCCACACTGGGCCCTCTTCCTGCTCCTACCTCTGAGGCTAACAACCTCTGGGTCTTCTTTGACTCCAAACTCTCCTTCCCTCCTCAGATCGCTGATGTCTCCAAGAAGTCAAACTACCAGCTGCAACTCCTCACAGTTATTCTTGCCTTCCTCACTTTTCATCAGAAGCTCAGTGTCTCCAGAGCTCTGGTGTTCTCTAGGCTGGACTACTGTAACAACCCCTTTCTAAATCTTCCTGCCTCTACACTCCGGCCTTTACAATTCATCCAGAACAGGACTGCAAAACTTGTCCTTGGCTTCAAGCCCAGGGATCGTATCTCTCCAGCCCTGAAACCCATTCACAGGCTCCCAGTTGCGGCAAGGATCCTGTTCAAGACCCTTTCAATTGTCCACAGGGCTTTGTGGGGCCTGGGACAACACTACCTCCAACTCTTTCTTCCTAAATACCTTCCTTCTCAAGCTGTTCGCTCCTCCACCTCCAACTGTCTGAGGGTCAGTCGCTTTTCCAAGCAGAGAGTTGGGGCAGATCTCTTTCTTCGGCTGGGGCCTTCCTCTAGAACAGCCTTCCTGCCTCTCTGAAACTTGAGCAGAACCATCTCCGGTTTCGGAAGCAACTCAAGACCTTTCTCTTTGCTTCTACCTTCTCTCTTCCTCTTCCTTGCTGAACACCTGTCTGATCCTTGCACTGGTCACCTGGTGGTCACCTGGTCACCCCTGATTTTGGGCCAGGTACCGGTCTGTCCAGATGCAATCCCACACTGCCTCTTGGCTCCCCTGTACTTATAGTCTTTATCTGTAACCATAAAGATGCCTCTACTGCACGTACTTGCCACCCATCAGCTGCACTTACTAGTACCCACACTTGCCACCCATTGGCTGCACTCTTGTTTCTCCTTTGTTCCACACTTCTACATCCTCCCCCTCCCTCTGCAGTTCTCCCCTTCCCCTTCCCTGCACTTACGCGATATAAATGACACAAGACCTTGTAAGATCATTGTTTTGTCCTCCCTTGTTTGTCTCCCCCACCTTGTCTTGTTGCACCTAGAAACACTTGTGTGCAGGTGCGTTATAAATGCCTATCATATCAGAAACATACAGGTGTCAAAGCAAAGGTGATATTACCTTTCAACTGAGAAGGAGAGAAATGTATTGGATGGAAATGACTAATTCTTTTGAGATCGATTGAATGACAGAAAGGAAATACCATACCCAAAACGGTGACATATGGATGCTAACTCCTTTTTAATAGACACATCTACCTTGTATGTACAATTTACCAAGTGTACAATAAGGCCCCTTTTAATTTTAAAACCTTTTCATTAACAATTCATTTTTCAAGCAGGCTAAATCACATGTAAAGCTATTTTTTAAATGTCTGTGCAGTTTTTATACAACTTATTGAATATATTTTCATGCAGATCAATTTTTCTTTAAAGTCTAAAAAAAGTGTTTGACCTTAATCAGCATGCGAAGCTCTGTGAATAAATAAAATGGGCCTAAGACCTCATCACATTCCTACTGGTGGACCGTTGTGATTACCAGAGTCACTTCCAGTTCAGCTAACCAATGCAAACATACAATTGCTACATGATATAGTGTTGCTGTTGTATTCTCAAACACTGGCGAGAGCTGTCAGGCATATCTAGTTGGAGGTCCAGAAGGCAATGGAGAAGGAACCTGAGACACCTTGCAGGCAATTGAAACCTGGGCACTAGGTGTATATAAAAAGTGGTCAATGTAACAATGTAAGAATTTCCTGCTAGCCTGTTGTCATTGACTTTTCAGAGTACTTATGAACATAAACAGAGCAGTATGCTGCAAAGATGTTTTTGTCATGGGTTCACACTATCTTCTGCAAGAAAGCACAGTCATATCGGGGTGAAGATGTGCCTGGCACTGTGCCAAAAAAAAAAAGCCTGGTAAATGGCTTAAAATAAAGTGAACAGCAAGAAAGCCTTTCTAAAAGAGTGAGAGATAGGTTGCATTCACAAAAGTACACTTCTTATTGAAATGAAGATCTTGCATGCTGCTATGATGCAAATAATGCCCATGTTAAATGCAAAATGTAAATCACTTTATGCGCTTAAGAAAATGTTTCAACAATATAAAAGTGAATTTCATACTGCAATCATTCCTAAGGCCTTTTTAATTTAATTTAGAGACTGGCTTATCAGTGCTGAAGACAAGGCCGAAATCCAAACAATATACAGTGTCCCATGTCAAAGGCAAGGGCTAGATATTTGAAGTATTTGCCACGAAAAAAGCTCAGCCTGGGTGGCAGAACTCTTATTTTCACAGTCTTGAAGCTTGATAAGAACTGAATTTTTCAGCATATCCCTATAATTTGGATACCAAGCATAGAGTAAATGTATCTGTTGTTGAAGTGTCTTACTTTCCTTTCAGTGGTGAAACCATAGGAAAATGCAATGACAAAATGAATAGGTGCACTGGTACATTTTATTTTGCACTGTTTTTGCTTCACTTTGAATAATACTGTGTATTATTTAAAGCTCAAAATAAACAGACCCAAACACATTGTTGATGTAGCTTGAGTAACTTGAAACTGTTTAAAACTGACCTTTCTGAAGCCTAACCGCAGTTCAGGAATTCAGTCACAAGAAATGAGGTCTCTCACATACATCACTTTAGACTGTCTCATAACATTCATCAGCTAGATTCATAGGACTGTGATCTGATCTTTGCATAATAGCAAAATAAACCTTGCATTGCCATGTTTTCAAATTATGAAGTAGAAGATGCAGGGGAAGTATCAACAAAAAGACATCTGCAGGCCAAAGTCACTATGTCTTCCCTCTCTGATCTGAATGGAAAGCTAGTGGACATAATTTTTAATCAAAAATGTAATTATTTGAAAAATCATATCTTTTGAAATCAAGGTCCTGATCGTGAATAGAACATATGTCTTTTAACCCCAAGTAAAATCTGCATGGTGTATCATGGAAAGATTTGGAGATAAATGGAAAAATTATCTCTGAAAATATACTTCACACAGGGGCACGCAGTGAGTGTGATTCTGTGCACAGATGTACAGATTGAATTGATACTAATTTTTACTAATCTTGCACATTCAAATAAAAAGTTATTTCCCAAAAACAAAATTAACTAAATTACCATGTTTACACTAGGAGTCACTTTCACCTACATTTATTCACAAGGCTGGAGAGGAGCAACAATGTATAATAGCAATAATAGCATACTAGCATGCACACAGAATAGGAGTTACTATTTAATATGCAAATGTGAATATTGAATATTTTCTGGATACAACTGGAGAGGGATGGCTGAACTGGGACCTGGAGACTGATTGAAGGCAGGCTGGAGAGATAAGCAGACATGGGTTCCAAGCAGTTAGTAGAGCAAGGATTTTGCTGAGTGTGGCAGCTCCAGATAGAGGGTCCAAGCTGATTCTCCCCAAATGAGAAGTCATATTTAAAAAGTAAATAAAACTCCAAATTGTCCCTATAGTCTGTCCATAGTAAAATCCCGTGAATTAAAGGGGCTGGGAATTAAATGGAAATTATAAGGTGACACATACTTGGGTGCAGTAAAATATGGTGCCCTGTGTCTCCCATTTACATTGAATATAAAGTGAAATATCAATCCTTTAAAACCCAATTAATTTCTGTTTAGAGAGTAACAATTTAAAATCAAATGCATTTTGGTGAAATTTAGATGCAAACTGTTTTTGTATGACTAAGCACCATTAAATAGAATCCTTGGTTTAGGCCAACAGAGAATCACACAGGTCATTGTGTATTACCAACACTTAATCATGCGATAAGCCGCCAATGTGACTCTTGTCGTAAATCAGATATTGAAATGAACAACCCAATTCATAGAATCCAGCGCAGAAGTAGCGCAAGCACTGTGTGCCGAGAAGGAGCGTATGACACGCGTACATCAGCCGTGGCATCAGTAGCCGTGGTGCAATGAACACCAAGGAGCACCAGTAACACCCCCAACACGCCCCTGTGTGCAGGATAAAGCCGGTGAAATGCCCAATACGGCGCAAGGCCCCACACCATCCGTGGCCCAGCACACAGCCCCCCATCGTAATCGCGTGAAAAATCAGAGCGTACACCACTCGCACCAGCCAAATCACGTGGAAAGGCCAGCACGTACCCTGTCCGCACCCCAGCGTAATCGTATCTGCTGCTCACAGCAGGCAAATCGTGTGGAAAGGCCCGTGCATACCCAGCCGGCACTTGTGTGTAATCGCACACCCTGCTTGCACCAGCCAAATCACGTGGAAAGGCCTGCACGTACCTCGTCCACACCCCAGCATAATCGTGTACCCCACTCACACCAGGCAAATCACATGGAAAGGCCTGCATGTACCCCGTCTGCACCCCAGCATAATCGCGTACCCCACTCGCACCAAGCAAATCACATGGAAAGGCCCACGCGTACACCGTCTGCACCCCAGTGTAATTGTGTACCCTGCTTGCATCAGCCAAATCACATGGAAAGGCACGTGTGTACTCCGTCTGCACCCCAGCGTAATCGCATACCCCGGTCTCACCAGCCAAATCGCATGGAAAGGCCCACACGTACCCCGTCCGCAACAGAGCGTAATCACGTATCCCACTTGCACCAGCTAAATTGCGTGGAAAGGCCCGCGTGTACCCTGTCTGCATCCCAGTGTAATCATGTACCCTACTCACACCAGGCAAATCATGTGCAAAGGCCTGTGCATACCCCGCCAGCACCCCACCATAACCGTGTACCCCGCTTGCACCAGCCAAATCGCGTGGAAAGGCCCACGCATACCCCATCCGTACCCCAGCATAATCGCATAGCCAGTTCAAACCAGCCAAATCGCGTGGAAAGGCCTGCGCGTACCCTGTCCACACCCCAGCATAATTGCATACCCCAGTCGCACCAGGCATATCGTGTGGAAAGGCATGTGTGTACCCCGTATGCACCCCACCATGATCGCATACCCAGCTTGCATCAGCCAAATCACGTGGAAAGGCCTGCGCATACCCTGCAATACACGCACAACTCCCCTGGAAGCAGAAGCCTCCTCACGGGACAGCTAGACCCCCGCAGGCAGCCCACACCACATGGCCCCTCCATCACCCATGACCATACCCCGCAGGCAGCCCACACCACATGGTCCCCCCAATACCTGTGACGATACCCCGTAGGCAGCCCACACCACATGGGATCCCCATCACCCGTGACCACACCTGGCAGGCAACCCATACCACATGGCCCCCATCACCAGTGACCATACCCCGCAGGCAGCCCACACCATATGGCCCCCCATCACCCGTGACCATACCCCATAGGCAGCCCACACCACATGGCCCCCCATCACCCGTGACCATACCCGCAGGCAACCCAAACCACATGGGACCACCCCATCACCCATGTCCATACCCCACATGCAGCCCACACCACATGGGACCCCCCATCACCCATGACCATATCACACAGGCAGCCCACACCAGATGGGACCCCCCTATCACCTGTGATCATATCCCCCAGGCAGCCCACGCCACATGGCCCCCCCATCACTTGTGACCATACCCCGCAGACAGCCCACACCTCATGGGCCCCCCATCACCCGTGTCCATACCCTGCAGGCAAGCTCTGCCTCATGTAGGCCCCCCCACCTGTGACGGCAACCTGCAGGCAGGCCCTGCCACATGTCCGCACCCCCATCTGTGACGGCAACCTGCAGGCAGGCCCTGCCTCATGTTGTCCCCCCCACCTTTGACGGCAATCTGCAGGCAGGCCCCACCTCATGTTGTCCCCCCTACCTGTGACGGCAAGCTGCAGGCAGGCCACGTCACATGTCCGCACCCCACCCCCAACACACTGTAGACCGATAGACATAAATGCAGCAGATGTGAAATGAAATGCCACCACACGCAGCACACTCAAAGTTCACCTTAACACACATCCATTGGACATGCACATTACAACATGTCACATGCCATTGAAAGTCAAACATGACACATGCATGCATGTGTGCACACACATGAACAACTTAGGCCAGCATCATGGACATAGAACGAAACCATTAAGACCAAACACCACTTTGATTTTCAATCAAAATATATATTTTAAAAACCGTATTGAAGTCATACTCATATAAAAAAAAATAAACCAGCATCAAATGAAACTATAAATGAAATATTATCAAAAAGAAAAAGACAATCTAAGTCAAACAAATTAAGATGAAAGCAAAGATGTGGTCCATGTCCATAAAGTACTTCAAAATGAAAACAGAAATAAAAAGAAAACCATTACTACATGGTGAACTGAAGATGATCATAGAGAACTATGTACAAAAAAACAAGGGTTCATTGTCCCAAACCATGTCCAAAAATTATGATGAATAAAAACAACAAAGATCTATATACAAAACGTGGAGTAAAGTGCAAAAACTCCAAAGAAAGAAAAAAACAAAAGGAAACTTACACCTGAAGAACTATGTACAATGGCAAAGGACTAATCCTTTGACTCATCATTTCCCCCAAAGGTCTCGGCCAGGGCATTACGAACTCTGCGTATATTTCCAATAGGCAGGCCTGTGCTCTCCCCTCGAGGGCTTGCAGAGACTCCAACATGGTCCGATCAAACTCCCTGCAAGACTCCTCAAGGAACTCGGCCCGATGCAGGGTATTTTGTTCCCTGGCCATGGTGAGTCGTGCCCCCCGTGCCCGCTGCTGCTCTGCTCCGATCTGCTGGCCAAATCGCCCCAATACGGAAGACATCCTTGTTGAAAGGTCCACGTGTGCTTCCTGCCCAATGCCCGATACCTGCCTCTCCTCCATTGGAAGCCCTGAGTCCTGTTGCCTCCTACGCCGAGCCAGCTGCCGCCGAATAGCCCAGTGCCTGCGCCTCGGGAACAACCTCTGGGATGATGAAACCAATGGCGCTGTCATGCATGTGCCCTGCCACTTGGTGCCTGCTCTTCCACCATTCCCACCTGTCTTGTCACCGGCTGGATCTCCGTAGTGACCACCTCTGCTGATCCTCCTTCGACTCCTGACTCTGGCAGAAATGTGGTCTCCACCAGACTGGCCGGCGGGGTTGGGACAGGTGCACAGGGGGCCCTAGTGGTTTCTGAGCAAGACTATGACAGGGAGGACGACTGGCGCACAGAGGTGGCAGACGAGGAGGGGGTTACATAAGTGGCCATCCCATCCCACGCACACATTGCGATACCAGGAACTGTGGTAGCCAGTTAACGAGACAGCAGTCTTCCTAGTGATGACATGCAAGCCCCATATTGGTAGCCTGCACATCATCATGAATGGCGTCTATTTTGGAGGTTGTATCTTACCTGGGATGGTGTGGTGGGGTTCCGAATTGGCGTCATCATGTAGGTGCTCAGTGGGTAGGCACTGTCCCCTGTGGAGGTGAGATGGTTTGCCAGTGGTGTGGTTTAGTCTGTGTGAGGCATGCATGCATTTTCAGGGCCATTTGTACTGACCAATGAGCCATGTGTTGCCATGCCTCCCAGCTTCCAGGGCCCAGTGTAGGGGTGTCATTCTGTATATGAAACTTGAAACTGTCATGGGTGGACCCTGGATAGTTAGCATTTACAGAGGTAATGATTCCCTTGGCATCACATACAACTTGCATGTTGATTGAAAACCAGTGCTTGTGATTTCGATAGATGTGCTCAGTGGCCCTAGGTGGATGTAGGGCCACATGTGTGCAATCAATGGCACCAAGCACTTTAGGGAAGAGCACCACCCCGTAAAAGTCCTGGACCACGGCCTGCCTTTCGGCGGGTTTTCTGGGCATGTATATGTGCTTGCGGACTGAGGGACATGCAGTCATGATTGTCAACACCTGGTGTAGGCTGCGTGACTGCGTGGCCTGTGAAACACTCCCGACTATGGCAGTTGTCTGCTGAAATGACCAGTGGCCAAAAAATGCAGTACATTGAGCACATTTTCCAAGGGGTTCAGTGCTTGGGAGCACAGGGTGGGGGATGTGAGGTCATCTTTCTACTCCCTGACCAGGTCTAGGATGATATGAGGTGGGATCCTATGCCTGTCATAGACCTGGCCATCAGGCATCCCAAAAGGCTGATCCTGGGTAAAAATATGCGTGCCCAGGCTATCCTCCTGAGGTGTCCCTCTATCACTGCTTCGACAAATGCTGCATTCATCGTAGCTGTGTACGCATGTTTGTGTTTTGCGTGTCTATTTATGCATTGTACTTGTGCGCAGTGACGCTTACACCAGCTTTCGCATGGTGGACGTGTTTCCAGATTAGCATACAGATCCGCGCACCGGTGAGCCCTGTTTGATTCCATGAATATGTGTTGTTAGCGCGCGTATGGGCGTTGCAAATATTTTACTGTGGTACTTCCAGCGTAACGCCCACATTTACACTTGTTTTTCCCCATTCCACGTGTTCCGCCCCCTTTTAGGTGACTGCGCAAGACGGTACACCCCTTCACTGGGAGTCTCGCGCAAGGCATTCGTAGTGTCGCAGTGACGTGTTGGACCTGCGCGGATTCCTCGCAAGTGTCCGGTAAGCCCCGCGCATTGTGTTACATGAATTGGCAAACGGCTGCTTGCGCACACTTTCACGCGCAAGTCCTCTTTTTATGCGCAATTTTTCCTGAATCGGGGAGATGTGGGCTTAAAACTACACACACAGGGACATTGAGCGCTGTGTTCACATATATAGATTGATATTTTCACACATATCTATATTGAAAGCAGCACTCATATTTTTATTGAAAATTGCCCACATATATTCTTGGAAAGATGCACATACATATTCTGAGAAGAATGCACACACTTGTATTCAGAGCACAGTGAAAAACCATCAGAGCATTATTTTCCAAATTAAAATCTGTGTGAGTCACATCCAAGCTGTAGATGGTCTACATTTAAGTGACCTACATATACCTAATACATTCACAACCCCACACTTATACAGGAGAGCAAAGTAGAATCCATTTCTGTTTATAAATACTACTTGTTCATGTACTTTTTCTCTGATACCACACTTTTTGATACTGGACAAAATCAAGCAGTTTTTCATTTGTTTTTTAAATGCATACGGTGGTGGAAAAGTGGCAATGTTATCACTGAAGGTGGATCTCCTGTGCACAGCACACACTCGAGTTTTCCCAGCACGAGCCGACAGTTCCATTCCATTATTCTTTGATGGTTAAGTCTCTTTTCAATAAAACGTCTCTTGCCTTTGAGGGCCTGATGTATGAAATACACTGTCTGTTTCTCTTGCTCAGAATTGTTGGGTGAGACTGTAAACCAGGGGCATGAAATCAGTCGTGCCGCCCTAGCTGAACCTACAAATAAACCTTTCAATATATATTTCTACACCTCATAGCTAGTGGACTAACCCTGCTGCAGTTTATCTTGCATAGAGGTGACATGAAATGTGTCCAGTATATGACGAAAACATTTGCCAGAGAATGCCCATACATTATGTTGATGTATGTATCTACTGTATGGAACTCATTGTGGCAACAGTAAAGACAGAAACAAGTGATCACAGTTCAAGGGTGTTTATTAAATTGTAAATTCAGGGTGGAAAAACACCTCACCTAAACCTAAATCTAAGATTGGAGCAAGCTTCAACCATCAAATATTTTATTTTTAAAAAAGGCAGTCCTTGTGGTGTGTTGTCAAAGTACAAAGGCCTATACTAAAAAAAAAACTATTGCCAAATTCTTACAACTAATTACAGAATGAGTGTGGGATAGGGTTTTCAATAAATAAATAAGTGTTCACAAATAATACGTCATAATGTGATTGCCAGAGGTCTTCCTTCCCCAGGTTTTGAGCACCGGACAAGATGGATCTCCTGTGCACAGCACACACTCGATTTTTCCCAGCACAATCTAATAGTTCCGTACCAGCAATCAGGTTCTTCGATGATTAAGTCTCTTTTCAATTAAAAGTCTCTGGCCTGATGTATTCAACAACAACAGAAAAAAGTTCCTTTCCAAATGAACGTTGGGGTGATAACTTTCCACCCCCTGGATCTCCCTGTCTCAGGCTTGGACCCCTAGGAATCCCTCAATCGGGCTTAGATCTTTCTTTTGGGATCTCCCTCTGCTGGGCCTGGATCCCAATGCCAAGGGGGACAATCCACTTCCCCTGGTCTTAGAATACTGCTTGTATTCACGAATCTTAATGTCTTTTTAAACAGTTCTTCAGGCTTCTTCAGGCTTCAGCCCTTTTTGTCAGCCTACCTCTGCCGGGTTCACTCTTGCCAACGATTGCAAAACAGTTCACGGTGGACATCCCTCGGTCGGGTTCACTCCTGCCAACACACTGTTCATAGGGACTTCAGGCCTCACCCCCTTTTTTTAGCATCCCTTTGCCGGGTTCACTCTTGCCAACTTTTACTATACAGTTCACTGTGGATATCCCTTGGTCGGGTTCAGTCCTGTCAACATACTGTGTTTCGGGACTTTGCCCCTTTTTATCAGCATCCCCCCTTTGGGTTCACTCTTGCCAATCTTGTCATTCATATCTTTCTCAATCATCTCTTGTCATGTGGGCCTCACTTCCCTTAACTTCACAATCCTTTGTCGGCCAAAGACTTTTGACATTACAGAGGATTTTACAAGACCCCTGTATGACCACTTTGACACCCTTTTGCCTTTTTCTAAAGCCTTTTGGTTACAGTAGTTTCTATCATTGGTTAATCGCCCAGAGTTTCCGGCTTGGTAATCAGCGGAGGAGGGTGTTGTGTAACGTTGACATCAGCTGTAACACATGCTAGCTATTGTTCACAGTCTTATAATTACTTTTGCAGAGGTTTCACAGGCCTTGGTCGGAAAGGGCAAAGTTGCTTCTCTGCTTGTCTCCCTCTCAGTATTAGCTGTCTTTCTCGTCCTATTGAACTGCTGTGCTGAGGTAGCTCTCGAGTCTTGCAGCCTGCCCTGCTCGTCCTGAGCTCTTATGCTCCACCTTTTACCCCTGTGGGGAAGGGAAAGGGCCGCCAGGTGTGTGTGTGTGATTCTGGTCAATTGCCTGACGTTACTGACCCTGGTATTGGGACATGTCAGGTAAACAGCTCTGGTGTTAGTCCATTGTCTTTTGTGTTGTGCGAAAGAGCTTGTGTTGGAAAAGGGGGGGGGCAGTGTTTTGGAATATCCTACGTGGTAGGATTGGAAAAAGGTGTTGAAAGAAGGGGGATACCATGTCGCACCCCTTGGTGTCCCACTCCCACTCCCCAAGGAACCCTCATCCAGGCGCTCCTCCCTCACTGGTCCACCCACAGGAACTGGATCCAATAACGATGGCCATGTCCTGGCCACGTTGATGACAGATCCCCAGGGACTAGGTTTCTCACACTACCATTGTAAAGAAAATTACATAAAGGAATTAGTAGCTGGTGTCAGGAATGCTGGGTCCTTGAACCCTCAATTGACTATAAATTGGTCCCAGAAGCAGTCAGGTGGTATAAATGAGTGCCATATATAAAGCTATACTTACTGCAGTAAGTCATGCACTCCAAGTACTGGTAATCATAACTGATTCAGCCTATATTTGAAATTGATTTTTTTTGCTTTTAGTAAACTTAAAAGCAAGAGATATGCTTTGTGCTAACAACAAACCTGTGAAACACAGGAGGTTAATCCAAACGAACATGATTTTGTGACATCAAATAACATGACCCTATTTAGGAAAAAGATAAAGGGTCACTCTAAAGTTTTACGCTCCAATAAAACAGGAAATGATTTGATCAATCAACTAGCTAAAACTTGAGTAATGCAGGAGGAATACATTGATATGGATACTCACTTTGGAGAAATACAGATAACAGCAGCACATCGATCACAATCTCAAGATGAATGAGAGCTTTCTACTCTTCAATGGAGTAGAGGTGCTCCGGATCAAGACCTTATTAGCCCCCAAAATGGAAGACCCAATTATTGGAAAATGTTAACAATACCTGGAAGATCCAGAAAACTTTCCCTTAACTGAAAAAGACAATCAGGTAAAGGAAGATCTTCATGTCTTAAATCTCAGAAGATTTTCCAAATTCAAGTTGGATATTTGGTTAGGAAACTCCAACCTTGTTGTGGTCAGCTGGTGGTACCTAACGCATTTTGAAATCCCCATGATTCAGCAATAACTGTTCATCAGCGATTTAAAAAGGGTGTTTCCAGGTGTCCTCATTTCCAACTGAGTTTTCCCACTTACCGGGGTACTCAACAAAAGAGAGGAATGATTTTGCCATGCTCTTGCATTTAGATTGTTTTTATTAGACCAGTGATTTGTTCAGCACATGGCAAAAAATATAAGCTGACTGGTAAGTGCCTCTTTGCCAAGTGGATTGCATGCATCCCCATACCGAAATGCAAGGCGGAGACTGCAACTATATCATTGATCAACCACATCTTCTGGACCCAATTTGGGCTTTTGATTAACCCTAGTCCTGATGGCTGTGAGATCTACCCCTACTTCTTCTACTAAGATGTCTCCTTTTGAAGGTATGACTGGTAGAAAAATGGTCTTGCCTCAACATCTATTGTACCGAACACAGGAACAATGCATTGAAAGCTAAATAAAGCCAGCACCAGTTGAAGGCCACGGCATCCTTATTGTTGTAGACAACACCAGTCTGGGTAGTCATCTGTGATGTTAATTTAAAATGTTGTCAGGTGTCACAAGGATGACAAAATGAAATATCACAATGTATCTTTCTATTTGTTGGCAGTGTTTAAACATGATACTTTTAAGAACATGCTAAACACAAAGTAAAGAAGCCACTGCAATATTGTTTGATAAAGAATGGTTTAAAGATTGTCATTACAATAGAAGTAAATAGGCCCTTTATGCATACAAAGTCATGTCATGTTTTGAGTTGGCTACGGAAATTCTGGTTAACTCCCCAGGGACATCTCTCACAAATTATTTTTTTCTCTTAGTCTTTCAAACATTTTCCAATGTGGGGCAGGTTTATGATTCACATGCTACTTGTCTTGGTCCATCTGGTATGAATAAGCTGTGATTGCTTTTAATCATGAAAACCCATTAGGCTCAGAGAACAAAAGGTCTTGTGGAACAGACCCTGTGAGTTAATGGGCCTTGCAAGTTGATCTTAGGAAAAGATATTTCTTAGGAATACAAGTTAAAATAGCAGTATATGCAAACATATGGTGTGCTGGCTGATAAGAATCAGAATTGCTCCTATCACAACCCAGCCTGTTCTCCAAAGGACTAGGCTTCATAGAAACTTTGTTTCACTTAATTACGTTGGCTCTCAATAAAATTGGCCAGATGGGCAGCCTAATGGAAATTCCAACAATGGAGGTTTTGTGTCAGCAGATCCGGGCTAATTAATGGCTAAGAGCCTGATAGCACCATGATTTCACAATCCCAAGAAACAAAACTCAAAGCTGAAAGGAAACGATGCCCAGAAATATAATTGGCTATGGAACCAAAACTATTCATTAATTAAAAAAAAAAAAGAAAATCACAGAGAAACCAAAGGAAAAATTAGATCTGATCATGATACATTAATCTATCATGTAATACCAAATTCTAATTGTTTTTTTTTTAATAATTCAGAAAATTATGAACATTAATAATGTTTTGAAAAAAGATTGAAAACCTTCATGCAGCATTTCCAAACATATGACTTGGCTGGGGGATCCTAGAAATCCATATTACATTGATGGGGCCTGCTGCTACATTGAAATAGGGAAAACAATTGACGCTGGCATTCAAAGTGTGGATGCAAGTAGCCCCCATATCCCCCTTTCTTTTCCTATCTATAAAAAATTATGATTCACCCATACGAACTGGTGATTATATTCTACGGTAGTGTCTAACAATTGAGCAAGCCAATTGAAAGATTTGGTCACTCAAAAAGTGTGTTATAATCCTGAATAAGAGTGGAAATATTCCTTTCCAAATGATGAAAAATAAAATCACAGACAATATGGAGAGTTGACTCCGGAATAATACCTGGAGCACACTTGCCAATGTGATTTATATCCTACTTTTATTGTATTAAAGCTGAGGGATATTAACTTTAAATAAGAACAAAACTGTGTTTTCTGTGCTGTGAGTGCTGTGTAAAACATGGAGAAATTCCCAGTACTGATAGTGTAGCATTTGTAAGTGATAGCTTCTCCACACACTGTCAGTTGATGCCCTTGCTTATTTCTCTCCGGCTGTGCTCTGCAGTTGCCCGTTGCTCCCTCTTTTTACCCGCCCAATTTTTTTTACAAATCCCCTCCTTCTGTACCCTGTGGGGCATAGCTCTGTGCAGTGTTTTGTTCTCCTCTCCTCCTCTCGCCTGCCCTTTCTCTTCCCTCTATCAAACCCACTATTTTTATCTCAATTTGTCCCATCTTTTCTAACTGATTTTCTATCTTCTATCCTACTTTTCTCACTAAGACAGGTATGAAGAAGCTCAACAGGGACACACTGGTCTCCAATCCAGGCCTTCCCATCGTTGACACCTATCTCAGTGCTTTCTCCAGACAGACTATAACCAACATCCTCTTTGCCGTTCCTTCGACAGACCTATGGACCCTGTATATGGTCACACGTCACTCTCCTTCTTCCTCTTCCCCCATTAATGTGGCACCCATTAGGAGGTCCTGTTGGCACCCTTCCAGTCTTCCAGAGTCATCATTAGTAACTGTCTAAATGGCACCATCATGATCTAGGGCCCTCTGTGGGGTACATTCAATGGCTCCAAACTGAAGTACCGTTCACAGCAAAACTGCTTTGCTTGTGGCTACAAGTGAAAACTGGGGTTCCCTTTCGCATGAAAAGCAGGATTTTCTAAACACTGACCCCAAAAATGGCTTGGCATGTGTATTTTTGTTTAAAGGTAAACAAACACCCCTGCTAACATTTGAAAAGAAAAGCCCACTTGGTTTCCATGAAAACGTTTCTGTCAGCCCAAGGCAAACCCTTTTGTATTATGGGTGGGCAAACCTCACAAAGAAATCCCCACCTGCAAGTCTGGATTTTACACCCCCCCATCTAATTACAACTGCAATATAGTGTGCCCTGGTGAAGGTGTGGAAAACCCAGTGTTCCCCAGACTTGCTGGCTCTGAAGGCAGTGATAGCAGGACAGTTCCCCTTGGCTGGAGCATGACCACAATGTGTGAAAATGGGGGCTACAACTTCAAAGAGCAAACTAACCAACTTCAAAGAGACTCATAAAAAACTCTGGTCACAGGGTGGCCCATGGAGACAGATGGCTGGATGAAGTAGATCTCCCATTTGTTGGACATAGAGATTTACAATTAATGTAAAAGGACTATTAAAACATAGGACATTCTCCCAGCAACCATAAAGCAGATTTTTTTCACTTACGTACCATTTATCAGATGATTTTGGAGATATACAATTCATGCCCGTACGAGTTAGGGAACTGTAGAGGCCAGTTAAACTGTGTTCCTGGATGATCCGAAAATGTCCCGAATGTAAGAGTTGCAAACTGCTGAAGGGTAAAATTAGGACTATGGGTAGGAAATTACATGTTCATAACTGTTATGCTTTCTGTGAAAACATCGGAAAATTGCCAAACGGCTGTGCAACAGGGTGCAGACCTGGCTGTCATCTTATTCTATTCTTCATGATTAACAGAAAAGGAAAATATATATGTTATGGTAGTTGCTAGCAGAATTATGAAGTTTTGCTACATAACTAGTTTTTGCCAACAATTTGACAGGAGAACAAATGTAGATTGCAAATGGGGCTGCCGTATGTCTGCTCCAGACTCTTTAACCAATCCATTGAGATGGGCTGGATTTGGGAGGAGAAAGAAGGGTAATTGTCCAGTCCTAGTTGCGAGAACTCAGGCAGGGCACTTCCCCAAGATTGTACAATTGGTGGTGTAATCGCTGCTATATAACGAAGAAAGGAGGAGGAAGGGAGAGAGCTGCTGAAATTACCATTAAAAGAGTGCTGCTGCAACTCACATCTGACAGCCGCAAGGAACCACCAGAGGAGATTGCTGAGGGTGCATCTGGTTGGAGCTGTCTTTTGCTAGGAAGGCCTAATTGTTGACTGGGTCCTATGCTGGAGAGCGGCCCTGAACTTTAAACTGGGAAATAAAAAGGGCAGGGAGTCTGCTTGCCTTAAATCCTTTCTCTTTGTAGTGGATGGGGGTTTGGGGAGGTACATTGTGTAGATCCTTGTCCTACTTAACAAAAAATATCAATTTAATTAATTTCACATTTGGTGGAACAGTACAGGGTGATTTCTGTTAAAATTCAAAATTAACAAAGTTCACTTCCCAGTGTGTAATGAAAAACTAAAGCCTATAATTTAATTGGGTAATCCTTTTTGTCCTGTTGACCCCAACTTCTTTAAGTAAGAAGGGTGTCTTTGTTCGTAAATCAGCTCAATCTTTTTGTCAAACGTTCCCCTAACACAGGCCTTTCAGTGGAGAGGGGTCTGAAATCCAAAATTATCCAACTCGTTCCAATTTTTCTGTCTGACTTCCCCAGCACAGACGAAAGTAAGGGGGGTCTGAAAAACAAACTGCTAAATCACCCTGTGTTTGTTTTAAACCTGTACACTGGCCTGTTTCTTGGCTCATTGTTAGCTCCGAGGGGGGAAGAATCGAAAGGGCATGATATGTGTCTGAAATAGAGCTGAATAAAATAATCTGTTAAACAGTTTGTTGCGTCACACCTTGAGTGGGGAGGGAAGGAACTTCCTGTGTTGAGGGTGGCTCTTCAATAAACCATTATATTGGGAAAGCATGTTACTGTATGGTGTAGTTTTTAACTTGATGTGAGGTCATGTCTACTAAGTCCAGTTGGTGGAATTAGGCCTTTTGTTCTCTGCAGGAAGCAGGGGAGGAGGAAGTGGTGTTCAATATCCCCTAGAATTGCTGTTTGTTGCATATCTGCTGACTGAAGAGATAGCACAGTACTCATGATGTCTTATTTACTTGTCAACATTTGATGAGATTGAAATGCATGAAGTTAGAATACATTACATTAGCTGTCCCTTCCGGGCCAAAGAAAGAGGGGCAGTGCATCGACAAGCATCTACCAGCATCTGCCTGAAAGTACATTTTCAAGCCTGGCGAGCCCCTCGAGCTGCGACCGACTGCACCGCCGACTGTTGTTACGCCGCAGTCGCTAAAGACATCCGAGACACCTCGATCAGTGCTTCAGGACCGCCGACCAGCACTGAGACAATGATTCCTGGCCCTGAGCTGCAGTGTAGGCCAGCCTGCAGCCGTCCGTCCAGCCTGGCTCACTGAACTGCCTGCTGCCTGATACCCACAACTGTCTCCCATCTTACAACTCTGTCACAGAAGCTGCAAAACGCCTTGAAACCGACTCAACACCAAGCACAAGGTACATTGTGGTTCTGTCCCCCTGGTCCTTCTCCGAAGCCCCCTAGTGTCATTTTACGACCCGTTTTTCCCTTTGTGTTGAAACCAAAGTTCCTTGAACTATTGTGATTAATTACTTTACCCGCTTCCCTCCTGTCAGTATCTAGAGTGCATCCCTTTTCTTTGAAATTGTCTGTCCTCTGCATTACTTTACAGGGTGGGTTCTATTTTGTAGTGTTCTAGAACTGTCTGTTGTGACAATAATAAAGTAGACCTTTTTGTACAACCTTGACTGGACAGTCCCTTTTATCATTGGGTAATAATTGTATTTTTGCTGTGTTGCAACTAACCAACGATCCACGACCTTGCAGAGATAGGACTGCCGTTCTGTCCACGTTACCAAAATTGGACAAGGAGGTTTATAATGTGCTTGTGTTTTCAATCTATTCGGATCCCTTCTGGTGTACTAGACTTATGGGGCTGATTGATGGTTTAGAAACCGATATTCATCCATGGATGGACCACCGGGGCCCCAGAAGTTGATTTGTCACAATCATAGGTGAGAATCTAACACTTACAACAGGTGGGTCATTACTTTACAGTACATAAACACTGCACATAACACTTCACAGTTTCCTTATCCCCTCATATTACAGAACCCCCTGAATCCACCTGGGCATTTGTAATCACAGATGACGCACGCCGTGCCATTAACTACCATCCAATACCATGTTTCAAAACAAACCATTTCCCAAAAGAATATCAAATATTTTCCCTATCATGTAAAAGGACCTTAAGACATAAAGAAAACGACCAACCAGATACCTTTCAACATTTGACGGCTTTAAGGAGGGATATTTTTCATCAGGAAGACCCAGGTTTGTTTGTGCATCACATCTCAAGTATGACTTAAGCCTAAACTTTAGTGTGCCATTTCCAACTCTGTGAGTGACTTGAATCCTGTGTATAGAGAGCAGCAGAGCTTTCAGCTGCAGCACAGGGCTTTCAACGACTTCTTGGAGAAAGAAATCAGTTATCCTACACATGCATCTAAAAGTAGAGTGAAGCCAAGTGAAATGGCAATGTTAATGTTTAGAGCCACACAAGACATCTGATTTCTCATGTGAATTTCAGTGCAGTTCCCTGTGCTGATGCACCTTGCTCTAGGTTAGGAGATGAGGCTTTGGCTGGGTGCCACTATGCACTCTGGGATGTAGGGCCAGTGGGGAAAATGGGGAGGGGTTCTCAGTTCCCCAGCTCATCCTTAACCTATATTGTTTGCCCCTTTACACTGAGTCCCCCCGTTTAATTATGGCCCACCAGTTGTCTTATTTTTTGGGAAATCAGCATGCATCTACATTGGGAAATTGGAAATTGATTGGTGTCACCAGGACCGACGTAAAAGACTTGCGACTGTGGGGTCCTACTGTGCACGGCAGCTCAGGACTGTGCATAGGTTTAATATAAGAATAAAACCAGGAGACTTCCCTGCGATTTTGAAGTAGGGCTCTGAAGGGCTCTTAGCAGAGCCTGTGTGGATGTCGTGCATTGGCAATTGTGTATACTGCTGCATCCGCCTGCACATTGTGAAAGGCAAGATCACAGGTGCCCTCTTTATTGGTGTGTTCCAGCGGGCCACGTTACCCATAAAACCCAACATGCTTCAGTTGGGAACTGGAGTTTGACTTTGGTAAGCCAATATAGGTTCAATGCACACTGTGCACCATAGTCAACAGGAGTTTACTACACCGGCAATGGTGAGCACTTAACTGCAGTGACTGTTACGTTCTGACTCAGCGCTGCGGCGCCTGGGGAGACAGAACGTTTGAGGCCTCAGAAGTAGGCCGCAGTGGCGCAGCTCCAGCAGGAGCTAAATAACACACGCCACACGTTGCTGGTATCATTGTCCGGAACTGCCTCCTGTGCACGGGGGTGGGGCTTTGATTTAGACGCCCTGCGTCACCGCGTTGCGGGACGCAGGGCGGATACAACAGTGAAAACAATGAAGAAAAAAAAACAACCGTAAATGAAATGCAGGGGATCCTTAAACCCCATTCTCTTTGGTTGCATTTTGTTTGACCACCAGCAGGTGGAACCTCAGGGCAACAAGGACTGGACTGATGGCCTACCTGCGGAGTTACAGCAGTGCTCTGACCAAAGAACTGCACCCTTCAAGGCGGCTGCGATAGAGCAGTGTGGTTTCAAATCTCAATGCCATGCTGTTTTGCTACGTCACTGGTGGAGGAGTCAATCTTCCACATTGTTGCAACCACACTCATGGCAATGGGGGCACACGTTCTGCCTGAATGCTGTAAGCAGCAGCGCGATTGATTCCTTCCTTACTGCTCTGCTTTGGCCTTACCTCACCCACTTTACTTGCGGCAGTAAGCTGTAAGCGGCAAGCTAGTGCGAGAAGGCAGGAGGGGGGCATTGCCAGCAGACAAGGCTAGCGAGGCCTATGGCGTGAAAGGGCCAGCTATAATAAGCAACCAGGAGGACGGATCAGCAAAGTGCTCACAGCAATCGACATTGCAAACAATGTGTGTTGTTGATGTTAATCAATGTACAGCTGAAAATGCTGAGTCCCTAGAAGTGGTCTTCTTACTGAGGCCTTGTGGCATGTTCGGGTTGCACGCCTTCCCCGTTAAAGACAACAGCTAGTCATAGCTTCCATGCTGAACAGTTGTTTGCGTACTCTGGCTATGAGAATGTCTCAGTTGGATTCAAGATATTTAGGCATCTTCTCTGCTTGGTAGCCTCTCAGAAACAAAAAGTGAAATACTACTGTGTGGGTAGAAAGGCAGGTGGCGAGCGTGTCTCTCAACAAAAGTCTGTGCATAATTGATACACTGTCCAGGGGACACTGTGAGAGTCTATTGCTTAATCACAACTGGCTCTCTCCTGCGCCTATTTGGGCTTGTGGGCTATTTTAATTATAGAACAAGTGCATTCCTGGTTACATGAGATTTCACCAAATCCAAAAACAACAAATGAAATTTCAACGAATACAAAACAACTAATACCAAAATCAGGGGTGTTGCCAGATCTGGAAAAGATCCGGGGCTATGCTAATTTTGGGACTGTCGGGACTAGGGGCTAGCTAGCCTTTTTGGTTGTAGCCCCTGAGCTTCTATCCGGGGCTACAACCAAAAGACTATAGCCCCCTACGCCCCCCCTAGCAACGCCTCTGCCCAAAATAACGAATTTCGTTTTCGTTGTTTTTGCAGGGGTTCCCCTCCAAAGCCCCCACTTTTTTTTACTAATACTTTTGCCCCACCCCCAAAACCACGATCCCCACCCCAACCTCATTTTTTATTTGTTCCCAAATTAGTTATTGACATTTGCCACAAACCGATTTAACACAACAGAGGATGGTTTTCAGATGAATGTTAATTGTGGTTCGACATTTGTGAAACGTACTGTAAACGTAAACATGCCAATCATTGATTTAGCTAAAAATGAGTTGGAATATTCTGTCCAGCATTTAAATTGCACTCAGGTGTCATTTCTAAGCTTCTGAAGGTTTTTAAGCATTTTGCTCCCTCATCAGGGCTTTTGAGGTTGATAAGAAAGTAACGGTTGCATTTAGTTTGATGTCAGTTAGCCATGTTTTAAAGTTCATCCCTTGATATATTGCAGGTGTCAAAAACGATCAGATGAAGGTGTGTAGCCCATTGCCCAAATTGGGCCTGAATAGTCAGGGCTACATACTTGTCCATGGAGTGAAAGGTAGAAATGAAGACACAGACACCAGGGTGTAGGGGGGAAATACCTTACATAATGTGTTACTTTATTTAATGTGTGTGTAGTGTTTTCTGCTTCACTTAACAGGACTCAGCTGGATTGAACTATCCAGCACAACGTAGGGCTGGATGAGAAAAGAAAAGAGAACAAAGGACAGAGCTCACCTTCCCAGGAGTGGGGTGGGCAGGGGAGATTGAAGAAAAAAAAAACTGTTGGAAAGAAAATACAGAGGAAGGGGAGGAAGGGGAGACAAGGGAAACGAGACAGTACACACCTCCTCTCTTTGGAGGGCTATGGCCTCGAGCAGCCACCAAGGGTCTAACGAAACAGGGTTGTGTGAGCGGGGAAGACGGGCACCTACTGTAGGTCTGGGATGTGTGCCCAGAAAGTCTGGGCACTCACAGGACTGTCAGCCTCCTGAGATCCAGACAAGATGGGCCCCTACTGAAAGACCCTGGCCAGTATGCATGGGGCAGTCACGGGTTGAAAATCAGAGTCGCCCAGTCCAGGCCATGTGCATTTGTGCAACCTGAATAGGGTGACCCGGCCAAACACTGAGTCTGAGCGCTGTGAGGCCCGGCAGGGTGGGCCCCGATGATAGGTCCTCCCAGGCCACATATGCCAGGTGTGGACCATGAGGTAAAGAGGAGAAATTAGACACCCAAAGTCCGCCATGCCACGTCAGGCGGTGCGGTGAAAACAAAGTCCCAGGCAACCTGCGTCCTGTTGGCCTCAGTAAAGTAGGGAGTTCTAGCATGCCGGTCGTACCACTGTGGAGCGAACGGCCTGGCCACTGTGTGATGCTGGTGCTGTAAAGAGAGTGGGCAGGGCCGCAAGTCAATGGAAGGGCCGTGGGCACAGCGGTGAATGGCGGCGACATCCCCATGGCAACAGGGATGCTGCGTGAAGAAAGTTATTTGTTGCAGGAGCACGTCAGTGATGGGCAGTCCCCCCTGGGCATGCAGGCCTCCGTGAGGCATGAATATGTCAGTGCAGGCGCAGCGGCAATGGGCAGCCCCACAAATGGCGGCTTCTAAAGAACATCAAGTTTACCACGGGGCCTCAAAGGTGCATTGAGGCAACCCACACGGCAGACAGTGTCGCTTGAAGAAACATTTGGTTTGGTGGGGGCACGCGTTGTGACATGGTGTCCCACGTGCTGGTGTGGCACCACCAACAAAATACATCACTGAGTGAGCCAGACCCAAATTCCGGTCTAACACAGACCTCATTCACCCGGACAGCATCCCAAGGCCAGAGGAGCTAAAAGGAGGGGCTGACTACAGAAGCCACCCCTATGTAATATAATGTATGTTTGTGTGCCATTGTTTGAAGTATATGTAAATATATATTTATGAGTGTAAAGTTATAGTTAATAGTAATATGATGCTGGGGTGTGTTATTAAGCAGGGGATTCAAATTGGGAAGGGGTTAGGCACGGGGATGTATATAGATATGGGTAGGAGTTTATGTACAGTGTGAGGAAGAGAAAAATATGTTTTTGTGTACTGTGGCGTGAGGGGTAGGGGAGGTGTGGCAGCATTCCAAAGGCCATCTAGGGTGTGGGACCACCCACTAAGGCCCTCTCCAGGCCCCCCTCTACAGTGGGTGGTGACAGGTGGGGGTTAGGGCTCTGTTCTGTCAGTTCCACACTGTGTGTCTACTTTTGATTCCTCAAAGGGAGAGTGAGCTGCTGGGCCAGATTCCACAGAAGGTCCTCACGCCAGGGAAATAGAGCGGAGGGTTGTGTTTATAGGGAATAGAAATGTTTAGGAAGTTGGTGTGCCTGTCGGTATCCCGTAAAAAATCCACCTTTGTTTCTGTGTCCCATTTTAAGGAATCAGGTAAAAACTCCTGTTTTATCATTGATTTTATTTGCAGGTTGCTCAGCTCCACTTCCGATCCAGCTGGTTTGTGGGATGGTTGGTTTATTTGTTTGTTTGTTTGTTTATTTATTTAGTATAGCGCACAAAATCCAGAGGTAACAGGGCGCAACAGAGGTCAGGAAGATAGGATTACATAAAAACTTGGTTACAGAATAAGATAGGCATGAGAAAAAGAGCATTGCATTTACAGTTACATTGTGTGGGATGTGCATATATACATATAATTGAGCGAAAGCTTACAAATTTACATATTTAGTGCTGTGCATAGGGGCAGTTCGGTTGCATTTACATATTTACATATTTAAGGCTGTGCATGGTAGTCAGGTTATAGCACTGGCATGATCAGATTAGATGGCAGGGTTAGTCGTGAGGATCATTGGCCCGCAGCCAAGTGAGGGTGTTTCGCCTGAAGCTATAGTAGGATTGGTCTGTCCTAATGTAGAGTGGGAGGGCGTTCCAGTGTTGGGCTGCCAAGACAGGGAAGCTGCTGCCGCCGGTTTTCTTTTGTCTGAAATTGGGTACCTGCAGGCAGTAGGAATTAATCGATCTGGTGGGGCGGGTGGACGTTTTTTTCTTTATTCTGGATGCGAGATAGGGGGGGGCTGCGTTGTTTAAACATTTGTAGGTGAGTGATGCCGTTTTGAGGGAGATGCGGTCGTGGATTTTAAGCCATTTGTGTTCTCTCCTTTTGTTGGAGATGTGTTCCTTAGAGGGTAGGTTGAGGGCTGTTCTGAGAGCGTTGTTTTGTAGTGTCTGTAGTTTGTTGGTTATGCATTTGTTGGCTCCTAGGTACATGGCGTTGCAATAGTCCAGTCTGGATAGTATTAGGGCGTTGGCTATGATGATGCAGCTAGCTTGGGTGAGGAAGGCTCTGCTTGCCTTAATTAGCTTGCATGTGTAGGCGGTGGAGGATGCTAGTGAGTTAACTTGTTTTTTTAGTGACATGGTTGCATCAAGGTGAAAGCCTAGTGTTTTCACTGTTTGGGCCACTGTGATGGTGTTGCCATCAATGTTGAAGGCCTTATAGTTGGAACTGAGTTTTTTGAGATTGGTATTGGATCCGAGGAGCAGGATTTCGGTTTTCTCATCATTTAGACATAGACCGTGTGTGGCCATCCATGCCTGAATGATGAGATATATTTTGTTTACCAAGGCCGTATCTGAAGCGTAGTTGCCTGAAAGGGGTATGAGGATCTGGGTGTCATCTGCATAATTGGTATATGAGACACCCAGTCTGTCCAACTTGTCAAATAGGGGCTTGGTAAAGATGTTGTAGAGGGTGGGAGAGACGCAGGAGCCTTGGGGCACCCCACAGGTTATTTTAATGGGGTCTGCTGAGGCTAGGGTGGAGAAGACCCTCATAGTTCGGTTGTCCAAGAATGATTGGATCCAGGCTATGGCCTCTTTCGAGAAGTGGGCTGCTGAGGCCAGGTGTTCGCACAGGACTGCGTGATCTACCAGGTCAAATGCTGCCGACAGATCGAGGAGTAGTAACATGGCAGTGTTCCCTTTGTCGTTAATCTCATTGATCTGGGTTTTAAGATCGATTAAGGCTGTCTCGGTGCCGTGCTTCGGTCTGAAGCCTGATTGGTGGGTGCCTAGTAGTTTGTGAGTTTCAAGATATTGCTGAATCTGCAGGTATGCTACTCTATCTATTATCTTTAACAGGAATGGCACCGTGGTGATGGGCCTGTAATTGGTGGGAATAGCGGGGTCTAGGGTTTGCTTCTTGAGGAGAGGCAGGACCCAAGATTCTTTGAGGTTACTTGGTATGGTGTTGGAGGAGAAGGATGCGTTGATCAGCTTGGTTATAAAGGGGGCTAGATCCCTAGCAGCATCCTTGATTATCTGGGGAGGGCAGTTGTCGCCTTTGCAGTTAGATGGTTTAAGTGAGGCTATAACTTTTTCTGTTTCTGGGATAGATATTTTGGTAAATCTGAAGAGATTCTGGCCTGGACGGTTGGCTGTTTTGTCGTGGTTGCTGGGAGATGCTTCATTGGTGGTGAGAGAGTCTTTTTTCAGAGCGATTTTGGTTTGGAGAGTTTTGATTTTATTAGTTAGGGCGTTTTGGACGCTGGTGCACCATACTTTATCTTTAATTATATTGTCTGGTGGGGGTATAGGGGATTCTAGTTCCCTTAGTATAGCAAATAGTTCTCTGGTGTTGGAGCTCGATTTTGCGATTCTTTCATTGAATAGTTTCTTTTTGGTGAGTAGAATTTCTTTTTTGTAGTTGTTTGCACAAAGTTTGAGTTGTGATTTATTCTCTTCTGTAGGGGAGTTGCGCCATTGGCTTTCAAGTTTTCTTTTGTGCAGTCTAAGTTCTTTCAGGTGTGGGGTGAACCAGGTGTTCAGGTGGGCTTGCTGTTTGCTTTTTTGCAGTTTTAGAGGGGCAATGATGTCTAGTCCTTTTTTTATGATATTGTTATAGTTTTCTACTAGGCGTTCTGGTTTTAGATTATCGGGGAGAGCATTGAGGGTTGGCAGTAGTAGTGGTAGGAGGTTGTCAGGGGTTATGTTTTTTTTTGCTCTAGTGGGTAGTGGTGGTGCCATGATTTTTCCTTTGTTGACTTCTTTATTGAGAGATAAGGTGAAGTCAATGAGGTGATGGTCTGTCCAGTGCTGGGGAGTGGTTTTGGTAATGACGGTGTCGCAATTTAGAGTGGCGATCCAGTCCAAGGTCCTACCTTTATTATGGGTGGGGGTGAGCACTCTTTGGATTAGGCCGTGTTCATCTAGCATGTTGGCTATAGCTTGTGCTGATTTGTCGTCAGGGTCGTTTAGTCCTAGATTCAAGTCGCCTAGCAATAATATTTGGGTGGTGTCTTTTATGTTGTTGGCTAGGAGGCTGGATAGGTCTGCTTCGAATGAGCCAATGGGGCCGGGTGGCCTATATATTAGAAGGATGGTTAAGGTGCGACAGTTGGAGATGGGTAGTTTGGCTACTAGGAGTTCGCAGGATTTGAGAGGTGCTTGAGGCAGTGGTCTTAGCTCGAGGTTTGTTTTAGCTATGATGGCTAGGCCGCCTCCTCTGTTGTTGGGCCTGTCCATTCTGATTATTTGGTAATTTTCTGGAATGGCTATTGAGAGTGCTGGGCCTGCTGCTTCGTGCAGCCATGATTCAGTGATAGCTAGGAGGTCGAGGTTGTTTGAGGATAAGGTGTCTGCTATTTCTGTGGCGTGGGCCATTATCGATCTGGCGTGTGGGGACTGTCCCTGGCCTGGGTTGAGGAAGGTGTACACCCTTTCCCCAGACCTAGGCCAGAAAACAGGGACGGCCCAGTTATTAAAAATGTTTTGTTTCAACCTGTTTGCAAGAGATCTGGTTCGATGACGATTTTAGTTTAGAAGGTTTTTCAGTGTTGTACTTTAAAAGTTGAATGCTCACATAAGGGCTAGCTCAGGAAAGGCTAATCAACATTGGTGTGCAAGTTTCTTCCATTTTTTTTAATGGGCTATGCAGGACTTGCTTAGGACAGAACATGCTTTTAACTAATTATATTCTACCGGATGAAAAAAGTTCCACATTTCTTTTGGAAGGATAGTGGTCTGTGAAATTTCTTGAGAATTCCTCTTGCCACAGTGCTATTTTGGTCGGCAACATGAATGCTAAATTAGGAGTGACTATACAAAACAAAAGAGGTTGAAAAAGGGATGTGACCTACCAGTTAGGGCTTGACTGCCCCTTTTGGGGTGGGACCAAGCCTGACTTGCATATGATGAGGGTCTGGAGGGTTTCCCAGAGTGAGGCCAAAAGTTACAGTTAATTTTAAACTTTCCAGCCAACACCTCTTTTGTTTTGCTTTACTCACCCACAGTGGGGCGGGTACAGCCAGACGTGGGTCGCATTCCTGCTGGGCCTAGAGACCCAAGCTAAACCTCACAAAAGACCGAGACATATCTTGTGTTGCTTGTGGTCTCGCGCAGAAGGATTGTGACCTAGCAGTTAGGGCTAGACTGCCCTTTTTGGGGAGGGACCAAGCCTGATCTGTATATGGTCTTTCCCCTTTTTGTAATGGCTTAGCAGTTGAAGAACAATGGGGTTAAGGGTTGGCCAGAGAGATGCCAGAGGTTGAGATTAATTATAAACCTTCCCGCCCTCACCTTTTATGTTTTGCTTTAGTCACCCCGAGTTAGACAGGAATGCCCATATGTAGGTCCCGTGCCTACTTGGCCTAGATACCCAAGCTACACCTCATCTGTGACATCCAAGTAGGCCGAAACACATCTGGGGTTGCTTGTCAATTCGGGCAGAAAGGATTTGACGTAGCAGTTCAGACTTGTCTGCCTCTTTTGGGGTGGGACAAGCCTGAATTGCATATGGTCTTTCGATTTTCTGTAATGGCTTGGCAGGTGAAGAAGGATGGCCTTTGCCCAGAGCGAGGCTAGAGTTTAAGATTAAATCTAAACCTTCCAGCCATCACTGCTTTGTCTTGCTAAAGTCTTTTGATTTCCTCAATAGAAATCTGTTGTGGGCAAAATTTGCTATTGAGGCTTATTCAGATGAGGGATGCCAAAACATCAGTGCCTGTGTGCTGTTCCAGGAACAGCACTTATGCCACCCAATCTTACTGATAGAAGGGCTAGACAGGGGTATTCTTTCCTACCACTACTGTTTAGTTTATGTTTAAGCCTTTGTGATCTCAATAGGGCATCTGGTAGAGTCAACCCTTCATCTTTATATGGCAATTATTAAAGTTCTCTGTGCTATGCTGATGACACCGCCCGGCTTGATTTAACAACGGTGGGTTGCAACAAAATTTAATATATGCCAAGAACTATTTTGGAGACCTAAAGCTAAACTGAACTGTGTCAAAGAAAAAAATTGTGGTGTTTGGCAAAGACTGTAATAGCTTCTCTTGGTACTTGGAAGGAGAAAAGTGGACGTGAATGACTGATATCCTTGTTTAGGGTTATTGCTTGCTACAAACCAGAGCGAGATTCCCCATATAAGGAAGATCACGCACATTGGAGTCCTATACACATTTTAGCATCATTCAGGAGCCCGTAGGTTGGATACATGTTCGAAAGTCTCTGAAGCTTCAGTCTGCTGTGTAATGCTATAAAGTATTGAAATCTGAGGGAAGGCTGATTGCAATGAATAGGAGGTTTCCAAAATAGTTACACTCCGAAATGTTCACTCCTGCTTGAACTCGGTCCACTATTAAGGCTCAACACAATTAAGGGTTGCCTTGTTCTGTTTGAGAAAAACAGCTTGTTCCAAACATGGACTCAAATATAATCAATGCAGTGTTGGAGATTGCTCTGTCAATGATAGCATGTTGTGGAATTATTTGGCGTGTATTTAATTAGGTCAATGGGGCCTTTCAAGCAGAACCTCAATAGAGGGGCCCTGTACTCAACTCAAACTTACGCTCCAAGCTAAGGCCCTTCACTCCGATAAACTAGCCGAGTTAACACGTGTATGAGCTTACCTCCCTTTGCATATTTCATCAGGGTGAGTGACCTTTGGGTGATAAGAAACAACTTATGAGAGGTTAGTTCAACGGATTTTGGGTGATCTATTTTATCAATTTTATTAAATGCGCTTCTTTACGGGCTCGTATGAAATGGCTGGGCTTCAACCCAGGGGTTCTTGCAGCCTTGCTAGAGTGGAAGATCGTCTTCATTTTCTTCTCATTTGTAGAAGACATATTGACCTGCGAAGGAAATGGTTAAGGTCATATTTTATCGTAAGGTACGTTGGCAACTGTGTTAATGTTGTGCCTTTGGTACTGAGAACAAATTATATAAATATTCTTTAAGATATCATGAATGTTTGAAAGCTGCACAATTGAGACACTTAATTGTTTTAGCCACATAAGGTGTGTTGCCTCTGATATGTTTGTATTCAATGTTATTTTATAATGAAGAATGTTTTTATAACATTTTTGACTTTTTTTTTTTTCGAACTGTTAATGGAGAAATCCAAATAAAATATATTACTGCCACTACTGATTGCCTAAGGTCCTCGAGCAAGTGGGAAGTGCTTCTTTTTGGTTTTGTTAGAAGATCCTTATATCCTTATCAAGTCTACCCTAAACCCTAATGTATTTTGTGTTGTACGATAAACCTATGTTGTGTCCCCGCTTTGTTTGCTAATCCCTAGGCTGTGATATCCGATACCCAACATCGGATAGAACAACTACAGTGCATTCTAATGCCGATGCTTAATTACTGTATAGTCTTCTATGGGTGTTCTTTCACACCAGAGTGGTAAATGATATCAGGCCCAGTAAGGGAAATTACGAGAGTTAGGTGTAATTTCTTTATCGCGTCACCCACCCGCAAATGCTCTTTCATCTTGCAGTCATACCAGAATATTATTTTTTTTTACTGTGGGAAACCAGAAAACTGGCGAGTATAGAACTTAAGGAATAAATAGCTGAGGAGTTGTAAAGAGCAAAGCAACACGTTATTGCTTATAAATGTAATTTACGAAACAAAAGTGGTGAGTTGGAATTATACATTGCAATTAAATCGGGAGGTTACTAGGGGCGTAATTTCACCAAAATGCTAGGGGTAGCGGAAGTGACATCACATGACCCTTTCCCTTTGATGACATCACAGGAAGTGATGTCATTTGACCCCACCTCCAAGTGACATCACAAGAAGTTATGGCACATGGCCTTTCACCCCTTGACAAAACAGGACGTGGCATCATCTAGCATTGCACTAAGAACAATATGGTTATTATATCACTTTAATATGATATACATGTCATACAAGAATGGATCACCATATGTTGTATTAATGTCCATGGGTATAGGAGGGTGATTCACTCCGGCAGCAGGAACTGCTGAATTTCATTCAGTAGCTTGTAATATGATGACAACACTTGGCAAATGATGTGAGTAACTGGGCATTTCATAGAACACTTTGACATATGCTGCCTGTACATTAGATGGCAAAGCATGGCATGTAGTGTAAATACCCTGGTATTTTCTGTCATCCCGTAAAGTGTAATTAACTGTGTATATTATGGAAAAACTGACATATGATGTCAGTATTTGAGTATTTGCCACATGATGACAATAGTTATCAAATTGTGTGATTTCCTGGGAAATTATGGCAATATCTGGCGTATGATGCAAGTATTTGACCATATGATGACAGTACCTAGGACATGCTAGGAATACTTTGAATATACATTTTGAATTTTATGGCTATACCAAAAAGGCTGGTGGTAGGTTTTTTTGCACCCTATGCTGTCATTTTCTGGCCCTCTTCCTAGGCAACTGGGGCACATTTGCTGCTTGTAATGCTGGGGGATGTCCCATTTGGACCTGTGAGGCAGGCATGGTATCAAGAGATGACAGAGACAACAGATTTCCAGTTCAACAGTAGAATCTTTATTAAGTATCAGGATGGTGTAATCTCTAACTTGCCCGATAACTATGGTGTGAATTTCCATACCTAAAGACAACTAAGGGAAGTCTGTATTTGTAAGTCCAAATCAAAGGCTTGTCTGTGTCAAAACATATGCTTGTCCTGACATCTAGAATTAGACAGGGTGTGGGGTTCTTCTTAATGAACAAAAAAGTGTTCAAAAGCAAATTCCTGGCTTAAAGTTCTTCTTAAGCTCCCTATCCCAAGTTTAACACAGTTCCAATAGTTGCTTCCCTCATTAATGACAGTTCTTGAGGTACCCTTCCCCAAGTTCAATATATCACAGTTGACACAATAACAAGGTCTTAAGATTCCCTTCCCCAAGGCAGTGTTTCTCAGTTGCTTCTCAGGGTTCCCTTCCTCAAGATTTCACTGTAGCACGTATACTAACTTTAAATGTTCAATTCAAGAAAACAATGGGTCCACTTGACCACCTTCAGGCTTGCTTTAGTGTTCAATTCACAGTTCTCTGTGGTTTATTCACAATGTCTTTTGCTGTTCACCATTAAGGGCTTCCTAGTATAGGTGCCTTTGTTAGACCAGATGGTCCACCCATCACAGGTTGTGCAACCTGGAATCCTGTGCTTCTCCTTAACATACTTTGCGATGTCTGTGATCTTCACAGCGTGGAACTCCTTGGTCTAGGAGCAGTTGACAGACCACACAGACCACCCATTGTTTGACTCCTCACAGGCTCTTTTTCTTCAGGTTCCTAATTTCTCACATTAATGTTATCTTTGATTATTGTAACACTTCTCTCTATCATCATTTTGTTTCACCATAGATCTATAGTTCTTTCTCATATAGGTTATTTTCAAACTCAGGTGTTTGTCCAATTGTTCATCTGCTTTTGTTTTGCTTGTAGTGCTTGTTGCATACAGTCTGACATTCACTATGCCTGTTTAACTTCAAATATTTTTTGGTATTCTGTATGATTTAGTTTGCTTCAAATAGCACTTTTCATTTAGTTTGGTATTCAATAGAACTTCATTTAATTGAAACCGCAATTTCCATTCAGTTCGTTATTCATTATAGTGTAGTTTAATTCAAGCTGAATTTCTCATTCAGTTCGGTATTCAATTTAGTTCCTGTTTACTCACTCCCAGTCCTGCAACCACCATGCGACTTGCTCGCTCCTGGTAGTGCAGGCCCTCCGGGATCATTGCAAGCATTCAGACCTCCTGGTCTCATTTCACCACAGTGGCTCTCCTTCTGTTGCTTGTGTGGGCCTCCTCCCTCTATACACTTGAACCCAATTAAGGGGCCCCACATGTGAGTAATGGGCTTGTCTTGCCGGACCATAATGAACCCAATCAATGGGACAAGGCTGACCTTCAGTATTGCATTCCTTCATACCCCTCTTCTTTGTTCCAGTACCAGAGTGGTGTTTGTAATACAAAGTGTGCATTACTCCTAGTTGCTTCTTCATCTTCTCATTACTTGGTGTGTACTCAATGGGAAAAACAGGGCATGAATGGAAGTATCCCATAAGTGCTGAGGGAAGGGAGGGTAAGTAAGTATTAGGAAAAGGGGATACCATGTCTCACCATCCGGCCCTCTCTCTGCAATCCCCAAGGACCCTCGACCCAAGTGATCCTCCCTTTCTCCAGTCCAATCCAAATCCAATCCAACAGTCACCGCCCTTCCATGGCCACCTGAGGAGAAGATCCCTGGGGAGTGGTTGTGAGAGTACCTTCAGGTTCCTCACAAACCACACACTCAAGGGTGCGCTAAGCCTCATCTCATCCAGTTTTAAAAAAAAGAAAGGTTTAGGAGGGGAGACAGCAGGTATAGCAAGAGAGATAGCAAGGGTTGCAGCTGCGACCCCGAGTGGCCCCCAAATGACTTTCCTGGAGAATACTAGTTACATAGGTAAACAGGACTGAGTACAGCAATCAAGGGCTGGCACCTCCATAAAATGTATCTGCTATGACTTGTGTCATAAATGACCAAAAAAACACATGTTTGATAGATGGTTCAAGATGTTTTTTAGGTTCTTGTGTTGTAGTCAGGCGATGGATTTTGTTGCTGTGTAATGTGACAACAAAGCTTTATGGCTGGTCCCTCATCCATCCTGGCCCTGGCTTTCCTGATACTCAAGATTGACTGGAACATTAGACATGGGTAACCCCTACTGCCTATATTTATTAATAGCCTCTCTACCAAGGGAGAGCCTAAATGGCTGAGGCCCTATGTATCTAACTTCCACCATGGCTTCCTAAGTGCCGATTTTCCTCTGACAATATCTGGTGCACTCTTTTCCTCAAACTCCCTCTCACTCATCTTCCTGATCATAAACCTCCCTATGCTCTACACTCCTTTACTCTCCTTACTACTTCCCTGGCCTTCATCCCTCAACCCTTCCTCCTACCCTCTCACTCCCACCTCTCTCTTCCTCTGTTCTCCTTCTCATCCCAACTCTTCCCTCCACTGTCACCACATTCTTTCCAGATGCTCCAACCACCTAGCCCTATCATCCTACTCTTCCTGCTACTGATCCCTCCACTCTAAACCTTCCTCTCTCCACTCTCTATACACATCACAATTCCACTCATTCTCCCAAATCCCACTCTCCCCTTCCCTGCTACTGTCACACTTACTCCCTCTTTCTTCCTTCCCTGCTACTCTCACACTCTTTCTCCCTCTCTTTCTCACTCTCCCTCTCCCTCTCTCGCTCTCTCCCTCTCGCTCTCTCTCCTTTCCTTCACCCCTATACTATGCTCTCACATTCCCTCTGCTTTCACTATAATTCACTCATAAATGCAATCTCACAATCACAACTACACTCTTTCCACAAGGTACTACGCTCTCACACGCACACAACCTTACCTGCCCACCTATCCAAATTCTTCTCAGGCTCCTCAGTGCTCAGCTCCACCTTCAATCCTCCTTCTGGTCTCTCGGGTCACCTCCACACCTCCTGATGTCACCAAAACACTCCACTTCAAGGGTTAGAGCCCCCATCTCACTCACCCCTCCATTGGGGTAGGAGATACTATGGCATTTACTCTGGTAGGCATCGTGCCCCAGGCTAGGAAAAGTCCCTAAACCCCCAAGCAGAGTAAAGTGCCTGACCCTGTCACATATCTCCACCCTTTGCTGTAAGCCCCCACTCCTGTGAACGGGCTAGCTAATGTAAGGCAGTGAGGCTGAACACCTTGTTTTTATTGGGTGTGTAGGGTCTCCAGGCATTTATTGAATATGGGAAAGTCTGTGCCTATGAGTACTTCTTTCGGCAATCCGGACATCACGGTCTCAGTGACTGTACATTTGGTTCCCAATATTGTTCGTTTTATTTGGGGTTGTAGGTAAAGATTTATGTCACCATGAGCACATATTCTTTGAGACAGGGGTCTGGGAATTAGTTCCTCCCTGGCAATCGCCCGGATGGACATTTTCCTACTCCCTGAACCTAGTAATGGCCTGAAACCTTATGGAGTGATGGAATTTTTGGTCTGTATCTAATGTGAAACAGACTTCCCATGATGTGTTATCTCTGCACTCTTGCGCATCGGAGAGCAGATAAGTAAGACATCTGGACCCTGTAGACGTGTACTGTAGATGTTCATCCTAAACTCCGGGAGGCGATAGCCCAATCTCAATAGGTTCCTCCTTTCTTTGTTCAGGACAAAAGCTGATGACATGTACATGTTTTCCACATGCATAGCATCAAACAAACAATCCTGGTGAGACTGAAGTCATGGACGGATCATGTCATCTAAGACATGAACATCTGCCTTCCTTTCGCTATTGGCCTGTACCAGTGGGATTCGATTTTCTATTGAGCTTCCTTCTCTTAATGGGGCTGCTGGCTTCATCTAACTGGGTATATCCCCCCCACTGGTGAGTGCCTAGAACACCTTGCTCTTGTATTGTATTGCTCTTGTATTGCCATGCTGGTGCAAATTCTGTGGATTCCTATGGAGTTAGCCTACATTTTACACCAGCAAAAAACAAGCATAACCCATAGGAATCCATTGTAAGTGCCACCTGCCATGCTTACATGTCCGGCTACGTTTACTCATTTTGGAAAGTGGTGTGCAAAAGGGTGCCATACAATTGTTTTACTTTTGCACTCCAGCATGAAAATGTTGAAAATTACGCAGAGGGGAGCTGCCTACGCAAACGTCTAAATGTAGCATGTCCCCTCCGGGCAATTTACGCAGAACTCGAAAATGAGCTTTAATATGGTAAACGCACATTTTAGACCAAATTTCAAAATAACTGCTCCATTCTTTACTGGAAACTACTGGCACTGCACTGGAGTAAAGATCACATGAGGCACTCACCAAATCAAGCATCCATATTCTTAAAATTCCTCTGCCCCTGCAGTCACACTAAATCATCCATCATTTGCTTTTCTGCTTATGCAGCTCCGGAAGTAGAAAGGATGTCCCTTCGTTTGTGTCATTCGGCCTGGGTACTAATAGCTTTAATGTGACCATAGCACGCTATTTTGGGCACAGGCGTCCCAGAGACCAGGTCAAAGGTTTTTCCCTTGTTCTGGCCTTTAGCTTGGTCGTTGGTTGTTTATCTGCTGGTTTTATCCTGCTATGTTGTGCTTTAAGGCTTTAACTAGGTGCTCAAGCTGTATTAGATGGCAAGAACACTGAACATTATTTGAAAACTTATATCACCAATACCTGTTATTTGTGCCAATTTGCAATATCTCTGTTTACAACTTTGCACTTTAGGTCTTCCTTAAATACAATAATATGAAGCCTGATTGAAGGAAGCTGTGAGCACAGACCTATCAACATTTTTCTCCCAGGATACATTTTAGAAATTGTTTTTGTCATGTGGCATCGTACAATATTATTCAAAAGAACACTTGAACAGACTGTGTTTTAAATGTTTGGTTGATTTCGCTGCACAGATCAATGTAAAGGAACATTAAATACACTATAAAAAGGAACACAGTATTGACCTTTATTCCCTGAGGGCCTGATTTACAAAGCCTTTTTCCATGGGGTTTTCCTATTCAAAAGTGTTTTTGTAAATCAGGCCCCTGGATCTTCATGTTGCTCTGGAATTGGAATCTGTTCCAGTGAAAGAAGCCAGCTTAATAGAGCACATCCATAGAGAAATCCCCTGATGAGTTCTGTAGGCATTCATGTGTAAATATTATAGTCTGCAGGAAGTATTCAGCGGAAACAAGCTTCCTGGATGTTAACATGCGCCCACGAATAACAGAATGTAGTCATGGAAGAAACCCTCCCACACAAATTTGTTTTTTTTGGTTAAATAAATCTGTAGCAACATCTCATCTGCATACTATCAAAAAGTAAGACCGCTCCACCCGCCACGTTTTAGGTATGCAATATTGACCTTCGAAAAGTGCCATCAAACAAATGCTATGTTCATGCAATGTAAACTATTATTATTTAACAGGTAGAGATATATAAACTGTATGGTATAATTGTTAAACCAAACAATGAGAGTAAATAAGGTCAGTGCTTCTTCACCTTCATGAGCAGAGCCTCTCAGCTGTTGCATTATATGCTATTTTACATAGTCTTTCAGGCACGCCAAACTAAAATGCGCTCATGTCCAGAAGTTCAGCTCATTAGCAAATGTTAGATTTGACACTACACCCCAGTTTGCATTGAGTTTAGTTTCTTGTGGTACAGGATACTCTAGAAATAAACACTACGAAGTCATCCTCTTCCAAGTGCCCAGATACAATACTTTAATTTCGTCCCGGTCGTAAAATCTCAGTGCTGGATTGAGAGGAGACAATTTCTGCACTCCTACCCCTTGCTTTTACTTGATCTGTCGTACCCACACCCCAGGGGTGCACTGCGAACCCCTGTATCCTTCTACACCTTAACTTGTATCAGCAAGTCCCAGCCAAAAACTCGACGGAGCAACTCCCCATTTAAATGTGGTCACCAGTACCCAGTGAGTGGAGCTGAGATATAGAGCCTGATTCATGGACTATTTTTCACGGTTCAAAGTGACTTTGCACTGCCGAAAAGTGACTTTGCACTGCCTACACAAACCCTGATTCATTGAACTGTGCAAAGTGTATATTTGCGATGCAAAATCAAAAAGGACTTTGTAATATCTTTGCACTGAATTTGCACTGTGAAAATACAGTTCCATCAAACATGGTTTGTGTCGGCAGTGCAAAGTCACTTTTCAGCAGTGAAAAGCCACTTTGAACCATGCAAAAAATTCCTTGAATCGGGCCTGTAGGCTCCACATTGAGGAGATGTCTGCAGTGCAGTACAGCTACAGCGGGTATGTAATACTACACATACAGTATTGGTCAAATGAAGTTTATTTCAGATCATTTTTAACAATCCATAAAACATACATACGCAATTATAACATAACAGACATGGTAAAACAATCATATATTTCCTACTAATCGGCATCAAATGGGCCAGCCTGTCTTGCAACCTCAGAAGGGGAAAAACCGGATGCAAATAGGACTTGCTCCCATCCTAAAAGCGGCCTCCAATCCTGAACTGCCATGTACAAGCTCAGGACCTATTTCTGGGCGTACCGTCCTACTTGTGGTTAATAGGGCAAAAGACGTCTCGGGTTGCAACTGTGCAGGAATGTGGACTGCCCCTTTTTGGGTGGGACCAAGCCCGATTTGCATCTGGTCTTGTAGTGGCTATGCAGGATTCAAACAATTATCTGTAGGGTGGCTCCGAGATTTGCATTCAAAACCTCCTAGCCATGCCTCTTCAGAGATGCATACGTCACAGCGATTAGGACGAGAATGCCCAGTTCCCAAGCTTGCTGTGCCAATGGGCCCAAGCTATGCTTCAATGGGCTGATACAAGTCTGAGGTCTTGCGCAGATCTGATGCGACCTAGAAGTGAACAAGATAACTCTTCATGGTAAGAGACTGCCATCTTTAATTTTGAGGAACAAAATAATAAAGGGCACTGCCTTAAGAAGCCTAGTGCCCCGTTATTGGGCATTCCTACCTCTGCTTTGCATGTACAGTAACAGTAGCATGTTCAGTCACAGATCTCTTCAAATACAGTGACATTTGGAAGATAACAACCTTCTAGGCTTGCGACAATCTGGCTTTAGACCCAGGCATGGGACTGAAACAGTCCTGCTGGACCTAAAAATCCAAATGAATGAAGCCAAAGATAAGGGCAATCTGGCCATCTTGCTTTTGTTGGATTTGTCTGCAGCCTTCGACCTAGTCGACCACCAAATACTGACTAAACACCTATCCTCGGCTGCCGCATTCTCCCAGGATGCCACCAACTGGATTCGGTCCTTCCTATCTGACAGAACGACCAGGGTCTTTGCCCCCTCTGCGGCGGTGGACCCTATCCCTATCCAATGTGGAGTCCCTCAAGGATCATGTATTTCCCCTACGCTTTACAACATCTTTACCAAGCTCCTCTTTGAACGCCTTGATGACTTGGGTGTCACATACACAAATTATGCTGACGACACCCAGGTCCTCATCACGCTCACAGGGAGATATGATGAAGATGTTGCAAAACTAAACAAAATCTACCTTGAAATCCAAGCATGGATGGCTACACACAGCCTCTGCTTAAACGATGACAAGACAGAACTTCTCATCGTCGCATCCAAGACCCGTCTTAACAAACTTGACCCTCGATACCAGACATTCACCATTGATGGTAACATCATAAAAGTCTCAAAAGATGTCAAAACACTGGGTGTGTACCTTGACTCCACACTTTCGCTCAAAATACAAATCAATGCAATAATCTCTTAATAATCTCACGGCCTACACTAATAAACGTATTAATGCCTGTAAACCGTTCCTATCTACTAATAGCTGCCTTACATTGGCCAGGGCCCTGATATTGTCCAAAATGGACTATTCCAACACACTTTTCCTTGGCTCCACTAACCTCAACTCGAACAGATTACAGATTCTCCAAAGCAACGCCCTTAGGTGCGCCCTCAACCTCCCCCGCCATGCCCACATCTCCACTATTAGCAACGAGATTCATTGGCTCCCTATCCGTGAGAGAATTAAACTACACTCACTCGTCATCACACACAAATGTCTCTCCCTGACAGCCCTGCGTTACCTATCAGACAAATTTATGAGACAGAATCCGTCCAGACCTACTAGATCCCCATACCTGCACCAATTTAACATCCCTAAATTTAACTTGAAAACGACAGGAGGAGCAAGCTTCCCTGTGTTAACAGCAAAATGTTGGAACGCACTCCCCGTGGGAATTAGAGCAGACTCATCGTTCTGGTCCTTCAGAGGTAAAGTGAAAGAGTTGCTCACCACTCAACAATAGATTGCTACCAGCTTTTAGCTCACTCTTACACCAAGCTAAACCTCTGCTCTCCAGAAGTTGTAAAAGACCAACTTGTAACCCGGTCTCTTATAGAACTGTCCTATCCCATTTCCTGTCATGGACTACTATGTAACCTGCTCCCTCATATTATCTACTGTAATCTGTACGCATCATTTCATATATGTATCCAATTGACTGTCACTTCGTATGTGCAACTATCTGTAACCTATGTTGTTCTCAAAGATAATGCGCCCAGTTACCCCAGGGTTTGGTTGCGCTATACAAATAAACTAACTAAACTATACTAAACTCGGGGCTCCCGCCAACACAAATATCGGTGCATGAGTGTGCAGAGGCACAAAGCACTGCTTTTGTTGAACACATATAATGCATGTTAACAGCTCAACCCACGAAGAGAAGTTGTGCTACTGCTGCTGCCACCATGTAACCCAATGCCCATTTGATTTGATGTTTTCTGTGAAAAATAGTGTCAGACAACAGAGGGTTTTATTCCTGCATTCACCACCACGGCTAAACTCCTTGTCATGTTTTAACTCTATTTAGGCCCATCCCTCACAGGATAAAAATGCCTACACTCGGCCATACAGATTTCCGTGAATCCGCCTCCTGTTTCATCTCCTGTTGCCCCTCCCCACCAGACCCTCTCATCCACCATCTCGAGACTTGGACCCGCCCCTGTTCTACCACCTCATCTTAAGTACTGCTTTAAAAGGAAGTCCAACATGGAAGTAGTAGTTAATTTAGGTTTGCATGTCTGGGCAGCCCACTGATATTCTTTGTTCCGTGCTTTACTGCTTCTTGGCCACATCAAGGTGCTCCATACATGCTCCCAGCAGTAGGCAAATACATGCATACTTTTCAAAAAGATGGTGGTACACATGGTTTGGTGTTTTTAAATCATGAAATGCATAATGCGGACCATATATATGAATGACGTATTAGGTACACAGTAGAAATTGTGCTCTATGCTGGCTCACACACCTAAAACATTGGACTGACACCATTTAGTGCATAGTTCAAGGTTATCTCAGTCAGTTTCAATCACCGAATTCACCCTCTTGGCAAAATAACTGTGGTCAGTCATAATTTCGAAAAAATAATGTCGAATGACAAAAATGTCAAAAATAAATGTAAAAAAAAAAATGTTGAATTCCGTTTTTTTAAATTATATATTTATTTTGGGGTCCGGGAGTAAAAAAAAATGGGTAAAACAAAAAAAAAAAATTAAAAAAGGGGGGTCGGAGGGGGGAACCCCCCATTTCGAAAAAAAAGTATTGAAAAAAAAATTCGACAGTTTTTTTTTTACATTTTTTTTCTCGAAAAAATGACTTTCGACATTATTGTTTTCGAAATTATCACTATAAACCCAAAATAACTCTACATTCTGTTATTGTAACTTCACAAGCAACATATATTTGGCCTGATCACAAAGTTACAGACACTCCATACATCGCCTCCTGCCTTCAAGGAATTATAAAACGTTTTCTGCACAAGCAACAAGCACGTTCTCTGCCGATAATAAGACTAAGCATTCAGGTAAGCCCACAAAGCGCACTTTCCCACTTTCAAACAATTGTAAAAAAATGTTTTCGAAACTAATCCGTATTTTGCATTGCCCAAAAAAGTGGCCATACTGCATTACAGCTAATAAATGCCTTCTGCTACCTGCTGCTGCCATCAAACACCTCTATAATGTCTACTAAATCTGACAAGCAATGTCACATGCTGTTATAACATGCGAGGCGGTCACTCAGATTCTTTTAACCCTATTAATAAGATGGCAAACTCTCTTACAGACACGGGATGTGATCCCCTGATGCCTCCAAAGAATGATAAGAATTCTTCTACAAAGCCAACATCTATTTTCTCTGGCCACAAAAAGTCGATGCACAAAATCAGAGCCACCTAATTCATTCTCTTGCCTAAAAAGAATTCTAAGTTTTCTTTGACAAGTTCATTACCAACAAGTATTGGGTCATAAAAATATAGCACACTGGGCGCAGCCACTGAATATGATCTCCTCTCATCCCCAAAGTACACAAGGCAGTTTCTCCATAAGCAAAACGTATTTTCTCTGTCCACAATAAGACAACACACTCAGTTAAAGCAACTGAATGCACTCTACTACCTTCAAATAATAATAAAATCTTTTCTACGCAAGCAACAATTATTTTTCTGTGGCCACAAAAGATGGTACACTCAGTTGCGGCCACTAAATAATCTCCTGACTGCCCTTGCATGAAATCAATTCTTTGTAAGTTTTTTTCGCAAACGGAAGGAATGAGACGTCTGTTTATGTCATTCGAGGTAAGCAGCAGTCACAACACATAGCCTATTATATTTCAATGTTCTCCTCTCCCTCCACTAACCCATATTTCAACTTCTTTGCCTCAACTAAATCCTATTTTAATATTCACACTCTCCCTTAACTAATGCCACATTCCTCAACTGCTTTGCAACCTTCTGCCTCTGCATACACCGAATTATTTCAAAATTGAAGCATGCATGCCTTATTTATACAGTTTTTGTCTCAACCTACTGAAATGCCTCACCTATTCCGGTCAAGGACGTTTTGGGGGAAACAGCCACATTTGTTTGATTCAGTTTGTATCAAATACATATATTTTTAAATGTGTATTTATTGCTTAAAGCACAGACCTAGCTTGAGAGCAATGGAGCGCTGTATAGAGTGTGGGTGGCCAGCGTTTGGCTGACATCTATTCACAATAGCACAGTACTGTGAGTTGAGGTCTCTGCATCGGTATGTTTGTCATTGGTTGACCAGCTTACCTTTGAGTAAAACATAGCTTTCTGATACCAAATGGACATTACAAAACAAAAAAGCCACTGTAGAAATATTTAGCATGAAATTTAAGTTAGGCTGACCACAGCCTTCAGATGACAAACTTTGAACAAAGTATTGTGGGTGGTCTCAACAGTTTGTAGAAGGCACAACTACATGGGATGCGCTTTTTAACACTGGCAAATCACTAATTATGTTTACCATGACATCAGACTAATACTAACTGATTAGGATAACCTCAAACAGAACAACAGATTCTATCTATAACAATAATTCCATCTGGGCTATATAACATTTTTCCCCAAAAATATTTTGTTTATTTTTAGCATTTTGTCAAATTATTTACTTGGGGGTCAACACATAGAATAAAGTATTTAATCACAAACATGATCGAAAAACAACATTTAAAATGTGATTTCATCACACTATCTGTACAATCAATTTTCCCAAACTCAAGACTGTGGTTACACACAAATGATATTCACAATTCTATATTGTAGTGACACACAAATAATATTCACAATATTGACAAATGACACAGCAATAAACGTATCTCCGGATTAAATAAATATGGCTTTTCTAGGAGGTTTTTAAATTGATGTTATCTCCCCTATATCATCCATTCTATGGGATGAACACTTTGTGAACAATGAATTGCAAACTGTTTTCCAATGCAGTTAGGCCTTCTCATGAGGATTTTGTCGACACAACATGTTTCAGCCTCTCTGAGCTACTGATATTGCGCTTATTCCAAAAGTGTTTGGGTCTTCATCAGGAAGGTCAGGTTGGAATGTCTCCCACAAATGTATTCCTGTGTTGTAGAACCTATACAAAATTCAAATATGATCTGTTCATGACACCCTATGATGATTAGGTAAGGGAGTCTATTTGAATGATTTCAAATATGCTACTCAATACACTTCGAATCATTTGTGAAATAACCTAACGTGTAGTTCAAACCAAATGTTAATATGTTGAAAAGAAGTCCTTTCATACCTTTAAGTGTCTTAATCTTTATTCCATCTGATACAATTTCTCATAATTGAATATTGTGAATTAGGATCCTCCTGTGTACAATCACATCAATGATCTGTGAGAGTCTCATCCAAACAAGTGTTCCCCTGCTTTTCCCACACTTTCAGGACAATATTACATTTGTTGCTCCATCCTTGGCAGATTCTGCAATCATCCTTTGCCACTGGCTCCTTCCTGCTGCTCCTCAAGCACTCCCTTGTGCCCCTCTCCCCAAAGTGCATGTGAACCTGTTCACTTGCCCTAAATGTACCCTGCTGCTCCCTTCCCCTGAGCATTGCCCTTCCTCCCTCCCACCTGAGCATTACCCTTCCTTACTGTCCTGCACTTCTCCCCCTCCCCTATTACTGCACTTGCACATTCCGAATGTTCTCTCAACTTAGTGGGAATGTTTCTGCTCGTCTTCTTTCCTGTTCATCCCCTTGCTACACTGCCCTTTCCCACCCTCCCCTCTTTCTGTTACTCCACTTGCACGCTCCTAATTGCCTCATGACTGAGTAGTTTGTCTACTTACCTGTTCATCCCCAACCTCTTACTTCCCCTCCTCGCCCTCCCCCCACATTTGTGTTACTGCACTTGCATGCTCCGAATTGTCTCATGACCTAGAGGAACGCTATTGTTTGCCGTCTTCCCTGTTCCTCCCCGTCCTCTCACTTTTCCTACTCCCCCTCTCCCCTCATTCCTGCTACTGCACTTGCACACTCAGAATTGTCCCATGACCTAGTAGGAACGCTGGAGTTTGCTGTCTTCCCTGTTTCTCCCCGTCCTCTCACTTCCCCTTCTACCCCTCTCCCCTCATTTCTGCTGCTGCACTTGCACGTTCCGAATTGTCTCATGACTAGTAGGAACACTATTGTTTGCCTTCCGCCTTGTTCATCCCTGTCCTCTCACTTCCCCTCCTCCCCTCTCCCCTCATTTCTGTTACTGCACTTAGACGCCCTGAATTGTCTCACAACCTAGTAGGAATGCTATTGTTTGTCTGCGTCCCTGTTCATACCCATCCTCTCACCTCCCCCCTCCCCCCTCCCCGCACCCTCATTTATCTTAATGCATTTACACACTCCGAATTGTCACACGACCTAGTAGGAATCGTTATTGTTTGTCTTCTTCCTGGCTTCCCCCATTCTTCACCTCCCCTGCATTCTTGTTATGGCACTTGCACAAGCTGTATGTCTCAAGACCTAGTAGGAACGTTTTGTTTTGTCCCCTGTACCTCCCCATCCCTTGTCTTAATGTTCCTTGAAACAACATTGGCTGTATAGGCGCATTATAAATACCCAATACATAAATAAAAGTAATACCTTAAGGAGGGATGGGAAGCTTGTTTCAAATAGTGCACTTTGACGTTACTTCCGTTGTGCCATGTATTGTGTTTGGTAACCTATCACTTACCGAATGATCCTATGGTCTGTTGTTCCCATGTACCATAACTCAGGGGGTCCTGTATTTGTATGGCCCGCAATAATTGTGGCTCCCCCTGAAATCAAAAAGCCACTAGTGATTATATCTACAAACTCTCTTTTAAGAGAGATTTCTAATGACATCGTGCAACTGTTCATAAGATGTATGCCCCTCTAATTCGTTATCAAACACTGCGTGTAGTTACACTTGTGAAGTGAGCAGGCTTTCAGTGGGTTATATTCTATGCCGCAGTGCAGAGAACTGTTTTCCTAGAACCCTTGTGCATGCATGATCGACATGTATACATTCTCATATGTTGTGTCAAAGCCTAGTTAATACCCAACATTTAGTAAGCCGACAAACCGCTACCTTTCAATGCCTCCCTCAAAACCTACCTCTGCGGTACGTGAGCCACTTAGTGCCGGGTTGGTGTGAGTTGTCTTCCTGAGTTATGAGACGCTGTGTCTCATGTTGGTTCATTGATGCTCTTAAGCAACACAGACTCTGCAGAGTCGTTCTACTCGCTGTATATGTGCCATTTTTCAGTGGTCATGCCACGCAAAGCAGTATATACATATATAATTCATAGCTTGTGTGACTGAGGAAATGTAATGTTGCTCGTTGAGCCTCCTAGATGAGTATATATGTAATTTTGTACACCACCTGAACCTTGTTCTCCCATATACGTTTGACCTCACCACACTGCTCTAACTTTGAGACAATGTCAGATGAGTTGATGTATGATATGTGCCAAATCCGGTCTTGTGTCCAAAACTAATTGGGCTTCAATGTTTTTCATGAGGAAAGAATGGGCAGTGTATGGAGGATGATCATATTACAGGATCAATTTGTTGCATTCAACACAAATGTTCCGACCTCGATTTACTGTATCTAATCAATAGATCAATTTTTGTTGTATCTTTCTTAGCTGTTTGTCCAGGTTACCGCCTCTCATGTGTGGTACAATTTTCTGTATAATAAACCATTTCATGTTTTTGTCTGTGTGTCCATATTTCTTGTAGTGATCCTGTGAGTAGTTTATCAGCTACGTGGTTAGGGATGCACAGTCTGTGCTCAAAGATCAGTTGTTTTTATTGGTCTCAGGGCGTTGCCAACATACAGCAGATCACAAGGACATTGAGTTATATTAACCACATTGCTGCTGATACAATTAGTATGTATTCTCAAAGTTCACTTAATGTTATTCTACTCAAAGATATGTCTTTTATCTGTGAATCGACATGCAACACAATGGCGGCATTTGAAGTGTTCAATCACTGGTGGTAGGCTCCAGGTAGCTAAGAGGGATTTCTCACCCTGTGAGTGCTTGTACTTCTGCACTAATCTTTATCTTAAGTTGCTGCTAAGTTTCTAGGCAAAATGGGCTTCTTTTGTAGTGTACCCGGGTATTTGATGAGGTGCCAATTCTTGTATGCAATTTGTTTCAACCTGTTACTAATGATACTAAATGCTGTGACACAGAACGGGTTTGGAACTTTCTTTAGAAACTAAGCAAAGGTCCCAGACTCTATATGCTGTTTTTTTTTTTGGGTTGTCGTATGACCTTTACTGGGAAACCTCATTGATTTAATCTCTCCTGCATGTCTATAGCATATTTTTCAAAGACTTCTTTAAGTGTGCTGTTTTGCCATACACTCTCAAAAATTGTCAATAAGGCGAGATCAATTTCAGCCCCTAGGATGAAAATTGTCGAAATGGAACACGCTGTTATGATCTGTCGACTTTCAAATATAAAACTGTATGGAGATTTTAGTCCTCTTTATAGATCAATAGATCCAGGAAGCTAACGGAGTTCTCATCTCAAGTGATCGTAAACTTGATATGGGGATCACATTGATTTAGCCAGAGGAAACAGTCATCTAGATGTGCTTGGTCACCTGTCGATATCATGAAAATATCATCTATATAATGCTTCCACTTCCACAAAGACACAAACTGTTTGTGTCGATTAGTTTCTGAATAGATTATGGTTTTAGGAAAATGTGCTATGTTGAGTTAGGCTACATCTGGGATGAAAGTAGCCCCTTTCACTTGTTTGTATACCTGATTCTTAAACAGGAAGATGTTTTCTGTCATGGCCAATCATGTGCACTCCAAAATAAAGTTTCTGGGGACTATGTGTGGGTGTGTTAATTAATTTTGGAAATCCTACAGTATTTGAAAGCAATCCAATTGTGGCATGGACTGATACAGTGCTGAGATGAGAATGTCTGTTGTTTGTATCGCTCTTTCTCGGATGAAATGTATCATGTCTGTGGAGTCTTTCACAAATGACGCCATGGTTTTTGTGAATGTGGTTTTTGTGAATGACTTGAGATAATTAACTGCATAGACTCATAATGGCTCAAGGACTGAGTCAATGGCAGACACGATGGGTCTGCATGGAGGGTTACTGTAATTTTTATGGATTTTTGTTAAATAAATGAAGGCTGGAGTGATAGGATTCATGTTGTTTAGGAATTGAACTTCTTCATGACATATCCACCCTTAATGTTCTGCATGGTTTGTTAGACCTTTGATCTCCTCTTGTAGCCTAGTAGCTGGATTAATGTCTAGCTTCATATATGAACCTGAGTCTGAGAGGAGTCTTAAGCACTCACGTTCTAAATTTGTTGTATCCATTAACACTATACCTCCTCCTTTGTTGGCTGGCTTTATAGTGATATTGACGTCAGTATGCAATGTAGTCAGTACCTCACGTACTTGTTTGCTGATGTTGTCTCTATAGTGATTCTTATGTCGGATAGAAACTTGGACGTGTTTAATCACTAGATTCTCAAACATTACTATCCCTGCTGGGATCACATGTTGACTGGATAAAAGTTAGATTTGAATTTAAGGCTAGTAATATTCTCAGATAGTATGTCAGCCCCATTACTCCTGACATGGGTAGCCCGTTGTTTTGGGATATCTACCTCAAAAAATATTTTCTTCATATATTGCAAAATAACCTTTTTAGCTCTATGTCTGTTGTAAAGGCTTTTACTTTCATAGCTGGAAGGAAATAAATTCATTTGCTTAGCTAACTCAATTCCATTGTTGTGTTATGTTTGGATACATTTACTATGCAAATCGATGGGTTATTCATTGATTCATGTACCCTTGTCTGGTCTTCTTCTGCTGGTCTGAGGGCTGGTAACGTCTCCTGGTTCTTCCTTGTTGATTCTCTCTGTGAATAAATTGTTGTTGTTGAGACACACTCTATGTTATTAAAGTGGTCCCACCAGATGTGTGTGGTTCTTGATCACTATCTCCTGATGAAACAGAGGTGTCAGAGGAAGTCACAAATCTTTTTTTCTTATTGGTAGTGCTCATCTGTCTCTGTTCAGTATAATATTCTTCTCTAAGAAAAGGGTATGTCTTCATCTCCCTATAATTGTCAAGCCTTTTTTAATTTGTGTATTTTCTTATCCAAATTTAGCTGCTTGAACCTAGCTATCTCTTCATTCAATTTGCCTAACTGCTTCATGACATCACAGCCAGTAAGACTGTGTAAATTGCACAAGGATTAGTAAACAATTGATCATTAATAAACCATTGTTACATAGTGTATGCATATGCACTTTATTTAAGACTGATACGCAAATCAGATATTTGAAAGCCATCACAGCCATGCGGAGGTGTTAGTGTGCCAATTGTGCAATACCATTCCTAAGGTCTGTAGGGCTTTATTATGAATTTGGCTCTGTCTGAAAAATGTGGCAGTAATTACATAACAGCCAATTTTTAGAGGTAACATAATTCTAATTTCACTGCACCCTAAATTACCTAGGGTTATCCAGACATGGACCCCTTGCTCACTGTGCTTGGAGAGGCACAGCTTCACCTCAAAGATGAGGCCCTACTAGGCTGAAACATTTGTCTGGGGTTGCTGTTGGTACTCTTGTTCAGAGGAGCATTTCGGTGCTGGACTACGCAAGTGGGTGGGACAAAGACTGACATGCAAATGTGTAATTCTCCTCTGTGAAAGGTACAGTCAGCTGAAGCGTGATCGCAGACCCTCCCGAGTGGACACCTTCCCAAAGAACAGGTTATTTGGCCGTGTTTGTTCTCGTTATAGTGACTCCCAGACACCATTTTGTACAATGATTTGTATACTGGCTGAAATTCATAATACTTTCACACTGAAAGTTTATTTGGATAGCAACTGTCTCTAACAACAACTCTATTATTAGCACCCTGGTTGGAGCAGAGACCAATCAGGATGCTGGAAGGCAGGCATTAACTTGCCAGAAAAGACTTCATTCTTCATGTTAGTTTGCTGAACCATTATTTGTCCCACTGCCCCCTCAATCGGCTCTTCCCTCTTGTGCACCACTTCTCACTGTGGTGCATAGAGGACGTCTCCTCAGGCTTTCTGCTACTGATGAGTCCCATGAACTCTTTCACTTGCCTGGCCTCCCTAAAACATCTCTCCTCCTTTAACATCATCACCCTCTCCCAATGTGGCCACTTCATACTCTTCCAGGAGCCTTTATCTAATCTTTTCCCAAACTGTTATTCTTAGAGCAAACCCACTATCTTGCCAGCACCCAAACGGTGTTAATGATCATAATGGATATCACGCCGGGCCATACTGCCCTGGTTGTGACATGGTACCTTCAGTAATGGCCTTGCTTTGCTCAAGCCATTACTTTGCCGCAATGAACACTGATTAGAAAATGACCTTTTCTCTGGCACACTAATTTTTGGCCGACACCCATAGTTCTACAAGGACATTTACACCAAATATGAACAATTCTTCATAACCAGCCTCTACAGACATGCTGTCACATTACATTTGTGTATGCTCAAATAAACACATACCGATCTAAGTGTTGAGAGTTTGTTATTTGAGAACAGGGATGTACATTTCAATCAGAAATTACTCACAAAACACATTTACAGATATCAGAGACATTGCACAAAACGGTGCCTGTACAAAAGTACAACAATGAGAAGAAGTGGTGAGCCAGTTCATGAGGACCTGATCAAAGTGGAACAGAAGCCAGGGACAAACCAAACAATAAATCATGTGACTAAAAAAGGTAACATTAACCAAGATGGGTAAGTGCTGCAAACTAAAATAGAGTAATGTACGAAACTAAAAATGACAATCTTAAGCTTCATAGGAGGGAGCGTCGGGGTCAGGGGATGGTCATTGGGGAGATCTATCTTTGGCCACTAGATGCAGTTTAAGCCAATCGTTCAAGTGATCCACAGTTGGGCTGACTTTCATTGTAAGTAATAGGCTACTGGTTAAAAGGAGCTGAGTGGGTAGGAAGCAAAGGCAGAAGTGAGAGGAGACACAGATGGGGTATAGTATTGTGAGGTTGAGCACAGAGGAGGAGTGGATGGAAGAAAAGGGTGAGTAGACAGATATAGAGTCAGCCAGGCACTGAAGAGCATGACCATTGATCACTTTGCTGGAGAAGGAACTAGAAAAGCGGCCAAACAGCATTGTGTTGATCGGTAGAAGTCGGATAGATGTCGGTAGGTTGTACGTAGTGCTGGTAATGTAGAACAGGACTTTGTCCAGAGTTAGACAGTTATTAATCCATTTTGAGATGATTGGGGTGAAGGAAGGAAAAGAGAGACATATTTCTGTGTTGTCAGCAAAGAGGGAGTATGGCTAGCAAAAGGGCAAAGTAAGTCTTCCTAGTGCATAGGCATAGAGGGTGAAGAGCAAGTTTTAAGGATTGATTTTTGGGAAGGCTGACAGTGAGAGGATGTGGGTCAGAGTTTTATGAGTTGCAGGAGATTTAAAAGGTGCAACCTTTCCAGCTAGGTGGAAATCCAGGCTAGAGGAGATTTCCAAAGCCAAAGGCCCTGGAGACGGGGGAGGAGAGAGAAGAGGTCGACAATGCTGAAAGCAGCATAAAGGTTGAGTTTAGAAGAGATTTTGGAGTGGTGAGCATCAGAGTAAAAGTTGGAGACATGCATGCGTGCAGCCTTAGTGGAGTGTTTACTCTGGAAGCCCGATTAAAGTGGTTCACCAAGACATTAATCTCATGGTACTCAGTGATACTTTTAGATACGACCTGTTCAAGGAGAGCAATCTTTAACAATACTAAGACTGGTTCCTCAATATAACTGGCTCTAATTATAGCAGGCCCGACTCAGCCTTGTATACTTTAAAAGTTGGTAAATTGTACCACTAACTGGATGCAAGAAATACCTGGTATGAATGTGTTGTGTAGGATTTAAGAAATTAATTTGGTATGGGGTATCAGTGTGTAACGTATTCTAATGCACAGTTGTCTTGTATAGCACATCACTGCCAGTAGCAGTGATGTGGCACGTGGTTCTGAAAATAAACGTGCAAAGGGGAGACAGGATAAGGGTCGATGGACTGATTGGCATATGAAAGAACCTAGATTTCAATGTATGCAGGCCAAATGTACTGCAGTCCTGTGTGCTGTAATATTCCAAATGATGTGCGTTGGTGACAATTTGGTGAATGGTTTATCTGGAGTGGAAATCTCAAGATATTTTAGCTGTCAGTTTTGGGTCACGAAAGGAGCAGCTGGCTAGGAGTAACCAGACATGGTCATAGCACTAAAGGTGTTTCTGGATATGCAGAGAGCTTGTATGAGACTCTGTTATGATTTGGTGTGGTGGAGGCAAACATAGCAGCATAAGGCTATAGTATAAGGGTATTCGTGTCTGTAGTGTAGATGTGATAGTACGGAGGAGGAGGACAGAGAGATAGTTAAGAGGGTTCTTGAGGAGTCCTGTTTGGAGTCCACTGGTGAGATCTATCTTTTGGGGTTCCAGTCTGCTAACTGGCTGAAGCATGAGGTCATGAAGTGTTGGTTTTTGTCCAGATAGTAGTTTTCAGTACTCACACACAATGATGTGTGCTTGGTGGTATTTTGGAGAAGGGGGTGCGAGAGTACTCCAGTGTGTATAGTGGCAGAGCCATTTGTGGCACTATTTGTGTTTCTGTTCACTGTTTTGGACTCTGGAGGTTGTGTTGAAAATTTTTGTCTGATGAGGAGGCCTAGATGGTACTGACCGAATCGAGGCCACCCTCAAGAACAATATTTATTCAAGCATAGTGCACCCTATTGGCATACATGGCTGAGACTGGCCCGATTCAGTTTACCCTCAAATGCATTTTTTCTGAGGTTGATGCTTCAGCGGTTCGTCGGGTCTTAGTTTCTGATTACTCTTATGTTGTTAGAATCCATCTGATTCAGCCTTTGGTAGTTAAGTATCCATGCTAATTTGTCTGTGGTTTTACTTTAAGCATGCTGGCACATGATGCAGAAAGTTGTGGTCAAACCACACGACATTGAGGATCGCACCAGTGGAAACTCAGTCTTACAATCCCATTCAACCAGGACTATAAGCCACAGGTAACAATGTAATTGATTGTACCTTCTTTACACAGTAATGACCCATTACATTTGAAAGTTAAAATCCCTTATCTGCTAATGGCTATAGCTATGTTTTTTTTACCACTTTGCATTGCAAGGCAATTGCTTGGAAAACAAGAATGCGGCTATCAATTTCAGCCATCAGTTTAGATGTCATGACTTACATGTTTTACTGAGTTTTCCTTCAGGGTTCTACATTCCCCAGAATTCCCCTCTGCGCTGTGTTCTTGCTACATCATAGAATGCAACCGCAGGCTATAACTGACTCGCTTGTTAAGGCCTGGTCACGGCTGTTCATCACGTTATGTTGCCACTTTTCCCTGAAGGAATTCTGTTCCACAAACACTCCTTCCAACAAGGTACTTGTCCTTTCATTTACCAATTGGGAAGTCCCATTCAGCTTTTTTTTGTCCTTTGGTCTTCCCACCTACTGTTCCTTTAATTACTGATCGCTCCACAAATTATTAATATCAACTCATAGTCAGTGAGTGGCTCAGTAATGCATAATCATTTAATATATTCGAAAGAGGAATTACTCGCCTGAAACAATAACTTTGGCTTCTTTTTCCAGGAGATCCTCAATAAGATGTGTTGCAACAACATTTTAAATAAAAATAGTCATTGCTCATGTCCTCCCCAGTCAATCTCGTCCCCTCCCCTCACACCCCAAACATTTGAGATTCTTAAACTGTGCCCTCCTTAAAGCCAAATCGACTGTCAGCAACTCTTTAGCCATCGCTGACCTTATTCATAACCTTATGCTAGATATGCTGTTTATTACCGAAACCCGGCTCAATGAATATACTCATGCAATATTTCATAAGATGGTGGCTGCCAATTTTTCCATATAATGGACAAACTGTGAAAACCGACGTGGTGAGGGAATTGCTATTATTTGGAAATTGCTGACTATCCTTCGCCACAGCCTTTTGTTACATTCAGTTCTCATCTCCAAAGGAATTTCCTTGATGTCATTTTTGCACGCTTTTTGGATTTGACATGCCTCTCCACATCATTTTGTGCAGCACTTCCCCTTAAGAACGCCTTTGTGCTCTAACTATCGACACCCTACCCATAAAAATGCCTCAAAATGAAGAAAAAAGCAATATTGCACATTAGTCCAGAAGACTTTTGTTCTTCACTCCCCTGCTGCTCAATTAATTCCTTTTTTGATTAAGGCCTAGCCTATTTTCAGACTAATATTGACAAAATCCCCACTTGCCACAATCCGCAAGGAAACCTAACAACAGTTACAGTCACAGGAACTCAAAACTCTCAAACATTTTTACAGAGAAAATTAAAGAGTATGGCTTAAAACCAGAGAATTGCGTCATCAATGAGATACTCAGGCAGCACTTCTTTCTTACAAAAAAAGCCATATTAAATACTAAAAGCAACTTTTTACACACTCTTATTAATTTGGCTCTTAACAGACTGGCCGAACTTCTCTATAGTCAGAACCTTTAGCAACCCCCTTTGTACCCGGATGAAATGACAACATTCTACTGGTTTTGCTAATGAATTCTTTCTAAACAAAGTCAAAACAATCCATCACAAACTACATAACGAAGTAACCTCATACAGGCATACTGCTTATCCCACCCATACCCAACCGGTCACCTCCTTTATTTTTAAAGAAGTTCTTAACAAGGGCATTCTCCCATTACTTACTAAACTCAAGCCCACTCGCTTCTTGTTCGGTACTTTGCCAGCATTTGTGGGCTAAGCAAATGCCCGGCTCTTACCAACAATATCACCAAACTGATAAATGTATCCCTACAGGAAGGGGTCTTCCCTCATGGCCATAAATGAGCTCTCGTTACCCCCTTTGGAAAAAATCCCAGCTGGAGCCTACAGTTCATAATAAATACCACTCATTAGCAGGTTTGCAATGGATGGTAAAAATCTTTGAAAAGGTTGTAAAACAACAACGAGCGCAATTTATCAAATCTAAGCATATTCTCTGCCCCCTTCAATCCGATGTTCTCTCCAGTCATGGCACCAAAACCACCTTGGTATCTGTCTGGGTCGATTTTCTTCACCATTCTGATCAAGGTCATCTATCTTGAATAGTTTTGCTGGACCTGACCGATGCTTTTGATATGGTGGACCACTCTATTCTCCTACCCAGTCTCTTCCATACGGCCAGAATTAACAGAACATTATAATAGCGATTTTATAGTTTTCCTTCCGGTAGAAAACTAACTGTATAATTTAGACCTTTTATTTCCTCCCTCTCCACGCTTCTTTTTAATATGAAGATATTCCCACTAATGCCTATCATCCATAATTTTAATGTTCATGTTCATTCCTACGCAGATGACATCCAACTGTATATCAAAGTTTCAGGACAGAAGAACAAGTTACTTATCAACTGTAACGTTCTTTCGACTGGATGTTCCTCCCACGTATTCCTCATCTTATGATAATTCGTTATCTACAGCTTCGCTGCTTCGGAAAAAAAAATTGTCGCCAGAGGGCGCTGTGCTCGAGGTCGTAGCGTCGATTGTCCCTCGACGGTCTCCATACCGTGTCGACGTCACTGATGGTATAAGTAGCTCGAGCCGTGCCCGTTGCTCCAGTTCTGTTTTTTCGATGAACACATATAGGAGGAACACCCAGGCGTGCCTCATGACTGATGCACACTTCGTGAGAGGAAAGTGTAAGAAACGTAAAATGTAATGCGGGGTAGGATGGGAGGGTCGATGAATACATGGGAGGAACATCCAGTCGAAAGAACGTTACAGTTGGTAAGTAACTTGTTCTTCGAATGTATTGTGTCCTCCCACGTATTCCTCATCTTATGAAAGACTCCCATAGCAGTGGCAATTTTGGAGGTGGGAGTACCATTTCAGTTTTTGTGGACGGAATGCAGAACTGCCTTTGCAAATAAACCCTCGTTAGAGGAGGAGTGTCCAAACAATAATGTTTAACAAAGGCATGTATTGTTTTCCAGTTTACAGCTGCACAACTGTCTGCTGCCGGGACTCCCCTCTTTAGAGCAACAGAAGTAGTCATTCCCCTTGTAGAATGGGCACAAAGCCCATCTGGTGGTTCTTTTCCTGCTAATCTGTAGCATTCAGTTATGGCTAAAATGATCCAGCGGGATATGGTCTGTTTTGATACAGATAATCCTAGTTTATGACCAGTATAACCCACAAATAGTTGGTCATCTTGCCTCAATTTAGCCATTCTTGAGATATAGAAAGTAAGAGCCCTCTTGGGATCTAGTCTGTGCAATCTCTCCTCTTCTTTGCCCAGATGAGGAGGATAAAAAGTTGGTAATATTATCTTTTGCGACAAATGGAAGTCTGAAACTACCTTTGGTAAAAAGGAAGGTTTAACTTTAAGGACTTAGTAAATGGCGGTTTGCATGAGAGAGCCTGAAGTTCGCTAACCCTGCGGGCTGATGACAAGGCCACAAGAAGTACAGTTTTTAATGTTAAGAGCCTCAATGGGCAGGAGTGCATAGGCTCAAAAGGTATACAAGTCAATAATTTTAGTACTAGATTTAAGTCCCAAGTTGGGACATGAAAAGGTACTGGGGGGTATACATTAGTAAGCCCCTTTAAGAATTGAATGATCAATGGAATTTTGAAATATGAAACGCTTCTGAGGTACGCTTGAAAATGGACAGCGCAGCAAGGTATCCTTTAATCGTCCCTATCTGGAGCCCCAGATTGGCTAGATGCAGTAGGAAAGAAAGCACCATTGGGGTGCCACATTGAAAAGGGTCCACATTCTTATCTTTGCACCAGTTACTGAACTTGTTCCAGCGACATCGGTATAAAGATTTTGTTGCTGGCCTTCTGGCCGAAAGCAAGATCTCCATTACGTCATCCAGAAGGTCCCAATCCTTGTATCTCAACCTCTCAGAAACCATGCGTGAAGGTTGAGTGTCTTGACCTCTGGATGGACAACCCGACCTTCCTCTTGCGAGAGAAGATCCTCTCTTTGCGGAAGACGTATTGGAGGGCAGATGGACATGTCTAGAAGGTCTGGGTACCACGTCCTCCTGGCCCAATCCAGGGCAATTAGGATCATGGTTTTCCTGAATTTTCTCAACCTCCTGATTACTTGAGGAATCACAGGGACTGGGGCAAACGCGTACAGCAGTGGAAACGTCCACTCCACTACGAATGCATCTCCCAGAGCTCCTCTTTGAGGAAATTCCCTTGAGCAGTACTGCTTGCACTTCCGATTGATCACAGTGGCGAACAGATCCACTTGAGGGGTTCCCCAAAGGGCGAAGATCTCTTGAAGGACTTCCTGAGCTAGCTCCCACTTGTGGGAAACTGTGCTCTGCCTGCTCAGAGCGTCTGCCGCCATGTTTTGCTCTCCGGCTAGGTGAATTGCCGATAGAGAGATTCCTTCTCCTATTGCCCAGAACCAGAGCTGCATTGCCTCTCTGCACAGTGGTAGTGACCCTACTCCTCCTCTCTTGTTGAGGTAGTACATGGCCACTGTGTTGTCCGTCATTATCAGGACATTCTTTCCCTGTACAGAGGGCAGAAAGGCCTTCAGCGCTAGTCTGATTGCTCTCAGCTCCAATAGGTTGATGTGTAGTTTGGACTCCGATGGAGACCAACGACCGCTGATTGTCAGATGGTTGGTGTGTGCTCCACACCCCGTGAGTGAGGCGTCCGTCACTACTGTTATCTCTGGCCATGATTGCCAAAAGGATTCTCCCTTGAGAATGTTGTCGTTGCAAGCCCACCATAGTAGATCCTGAGCAACTGCGCTCGGGACTTGCAGAAGATCCGACATATTCCCTGAGAACTGGGACCACTGAGTTCTGAGTGTCCATTGAAGGGATCTCATTCTCAACCTGGCCTCTGGTACTAGGAAAATGCAGGATGCCATGAGGCCGAGCAACCTGAGAAAATCGAAGCCAGTAGCCATTGGGTATTCTGGAACTTTGTTACCATCTGCAGAATGTGGAGAGCTCTCACCTCGGGAGGCGAGGCTTTTCCCGAGGAAGTGTCCAAGACTGCTCCGATAAACTGGAGCTTTTGGGATGGTATCATGTGGGACTTCTTGAAATTGAGGGAGAAGCCCAGTTTGTGAAGGAAGTGGCAGGTGATCGAAAGATGTTCCTGAGTCTGTTCTGGAGAACGTGCTCTGATCAACCAATCGTCCAGGTAGGGGTAGACGTGAATCCCCCCTCTCCTGAGACTCGCTGCCACAACCGCCATTAGTTTGGTGAAAACCCTCGGGGCGGAGGTCAACCCGAATGGCAGAACTCGAAACTGATAATGAGAATTGCCAATCGCAAACCTCAGGTACTTTCTGTGCCCTGGATGGATTTGTCACGTTTGATAGGAGCAAGCGGATTATCTTCTATATCTGATATATCAATGTCCACCTCCCCTTCCTCCTCACCTGTCTCTTCAGAGGAGGGTTCTCGTCTGGAGGTCTTGTTCTTGGGTCTTTTCTTCTTTGTGAAGAGATACGGCCGTCCACGGGAAGAAGCCACCCTGATTCCCTGATAAACAGGGAAGCAGCCGGCCCCCGTCCCGCAGGAACCAATACGAGAGGAAAAAAGCAGCCGCTTAAAAAAACCTCTCTACGGATGTTGCTGGAACTGATTCCGTTCAGGAAGCGATGACAAATGACGTCTGGAATTGCAGGTAAGACGAGTAGGAGCAGCAGGTAACCTCGGAGATGGAGGTACAAGTTCCACAATGCAGCTGAGGACCAGAGAAGTCCGGATTGCAGAAAAGCTGGTAATGAGCAGGGGGCAGTGCAAAGGACTTGTGAAAAAACAGGCACCGCAATAGGACTGTAAGGGAAGCACCGACAGGGACCAGGGAAGCGGTCCGGGAAAAAAGAAGGAGGGGCGAAACCCAATACGGTGCGGGAACCGTAAGGTCGGGGAAATCAGAGAAGGAGAAGGGAGGAGGAGCTAGCACGGAGGGAAAATCCGCGCAAGGAACAGCAGAAAACAACAGGTACGGAGAAAAGGTAAGGAGTAGCACGGCAACAAAGTGAAAGGAAACAAAGTTGCAATGCACAGAGCCCAGAGAAGGGCGTGGCTAAATACGGAAAGGAAAAAACAAGGGAAAAGACTAGACCGTCAAACCAGGAAGTGAAAGAAAAACACGGGACATTCTAATGGCGCCGCCAACGCCAAGCCTTCCATAGCCGCCAGCGGCCACCAAAAGACGGCGGCATGACAGTATGCCCCCCCCCAAGGGACACCCCCCCGGCTTACCCGGGAACAGGCGGTGAAATCATTGAACCAACGCCGGAGCGTGCACATGAGACACCGGTTCCCAGGAGTCCTCCGAGTGAGGATACCTTCTCCAATGGATCAAATATTCCAAGCGACCCCGCTGATACCGGGAGTCACGAACGGAGGCCACCTCATACTCATCGGAAGGAACCACAGCGGGGACCGGATCCCGTGGCAAAGGGCGATGATAGGGATCTCCATTGCATTCCCTCAGGAGAGAGGAATGAAAAACAGGATGGAAACGGTGCATGTGCTTGGGCAACAGGAGGCGGAAGGCCACCGGGTTGATCCGGCGAAGTATAGGAAAAGTACCCAGGAAACAGGGAGACAGCTTAGAGGGGTGAAGCCAGCGAGGCAGATACCTAGTAGACAATCAGACCTTGGTGCCCCTCCGCCACGCCGGAACGGGCAAGCGCTTAAGATTACAGTAAGATCGATACCGAAGACTGCTTGCCTGCAAACAACCGGCGGCCGACTTGTGGGCCTCCGAGATACTGGTAAGTAGTGCATCCACAGATGGGGTGGTAGAAGGAGGAAAGGAGAGAGAAGGAGTAAAGCTGGGATGCAAACCATGGGAACAAAAAAAAGGACTGAGACCAGTGGCACTGTGCTCGGCATTGTTATAGGCAAATTCTGCGGTGGCCAGCAGACTAACCCATTTATCCTGTTGGGCATTAGTGAAGCACCTAAGATACTGCTCCAGTGTGGCATTGGTCCTTCCCGTCTGCCCGTTAGTCTGCGGGTGGAAGCCTGACGACAAGGCACGTTCAATTCCCAGTCTATCACAAAGCTCCTTCCAGAACCTTGAAGTATACTGAGGACCTCTGTCGGAGATAATCTTGTCCGGAGTACCATGCAAACGAAATATTTCTCTGGCAAATACAGCCGCCATCTCGGCGGCAGTGGGAAGACCGGCCAAGGGAGTGAAATGAGCCATCTTGGTGAAGCAGTCGACGGTAACCATGATGCACGAACAACCTTCCGAGGGTGGCAGATCTACAATAAAATCCGTGGAAATAAGGCTCCAAGGTCTCTTAGGAAGATCCTGCTGTTGGAGAAATCCAATCGACTTCTGAGTGCAATGTTTGGATCGACAGCATACAGGACATGACTTGATGTTGGATGAAACTTCTTTGGTCATGCCGGGCCACCAGAACCTGCGACGGAGCAATTCCAGAGTGTTCTTAACACCTCTGTGACCCGCCGTTGGGTCATTATGGCACCACTTTAAAGCCGAATGACGGGTGAAACTGTCTGGCAGCAATAATCGCTGTTGCTTAAAACATAAGCCATCTTGAATGGATATGTCCTTTGTGAGAGGAGAGTCAGAAAACATGCTGGTAGACTGTGTGGCCTTGCGAACCCTTTCCAAGAAAGACTCCACCGTACAGATTACCTTGACTTCAGGAAGCATGAGACTAGGGTATTCCTTCTGAGACATGCCTGGATAAGGCCTTCTTGAAAGGGCATCAGCTAGGATGTTCTTAGATCCTGGCAAGTAGGTCAATGTGAAATCATATTGGGAGAAAAAATGCGCCCAACGGGCTTGACGGGAGTTGACACATTCCATCTTCTGCATAATCTTAAGATTCTTGTGGTCAGTTCTGATTTCAAAGGGGTGGTTAGCCCCTTGTAGGAGATGTCTCCACTCTTCGCATGCGGATTTCATTGCCAGGAGTTCTTTTTCTATTACCGAATAGTGTGTCTGGCTGTCGTTCAAAGTCTTGGACATGTAGGCAACAGGATATTCCAGACCCTCATGTTCCTGTAGAAGAGCTGCACCAATAGCAGCAGAGGAGGCATCAGTTTCTACAATGAATCTTAAACTTTGATCTGGTTGATGAAGCACCGGGGCAGAGCAAAAATCCTCCTTCAGTTGTTGGAAAGCCAAGCTTGCCTCAGAAGACCAGACAAAGGGCATTGAAGACTTTTTTAACAGTTTTGTAATGGGAAGGACTCGATCCGAGAAACCTTGGATGAATTTGCGGTAAAAGTTAGCTAGCCCTAGAAACCTTTGAACGTCCTTGATGGAATGGGGTGTGGGCCAATGCAGTATGACGTCTATCTTAGCGGGATCCATCCGAATTCCCTCAGAGGACAGGATGAACCCAAGATAGTTTACCTCAGATGCTTGAAAGACGCACTTATCCGCATTGACCTTAAGTAGGTTGTCTTGCATTCTTTGAAGGACTTGGTGAAGGTGATTAGGGTGGAGTTGGGCGTCCTTAGAATAAACCAGGATATCATCAAGGTAGACAATGGCACAATGAAAAAGCAGATCAGAAAAGGTGCGGTCCATGAATCTTTGAAAAACCAATGGAGCGTTGACCAGACCAAAGGGCATGATGCAATACTCGTAGTGTCCGAAAGGAGTGCGAAAAGCAGTCTTCCATTCGTCGCCTGAGCGAATCTGCAAAAGGTGGTAGGCTCTTCTTAGATCGATTTTAGAAAAGATTTTAGCACCTTGAACTGCTTCCAGAATGTCTCCGATCAGCGGCATGGGATAACTATCCCTTAGCGTGACTTGGTTGAGGCCCCTGTAGTGGATACAAGGTCGAAGTTCACTGGAGCCTTTCTTCAGAACAAAAAAAAGTCAAGCCCCAGCGGGAGAGAATGATGTAAATTAGAATCCAGATATTCCTTGAGAGCCTTCTTTTCCTTGAGGGAAAGAGAAAACATTTGCCCAAAAGGAACAACCGCATTGGGCTGGAGAATGATTTGACAATCTTCTGGTCTATGAGGAGGTAACTCCTGAGGGCCATCGTCCGTGAACACTTCCTGATAGCGGAGATAATATTTGGGGATGCTATTTACCTTCAAAACATCCGATCTGGAGGCTAGATCTGGAAGAGTGTGGACAGTGGTATGCAGGGTCTGCGTAGAACATGACTGACGACAAAATATTGAAGTAAATGACAGCTGATTCTTTGTCCAATCAATGGTCGGGTTATGCTTCCGAAGCCAAGAGACCCCCAAGATCACTGGAAAATGTGCTGCTCGGATCAGGTCGAATTGAATGGTTTCGCTGTGATGGAGGATCTTCATCTGCATAGGAGTAGTGGTATGGGTAATGAGACCCGAGCTCAGCGGTTTTCCATCAACTCCTTCCACCTTTTGGTCCTCATCTTTCTGCAAACGGCGAATGCCGACCTTGTCAGCCCAAGCCAAATCCATAAAGCAACCTGCAGTGCCGCAGTCCAGTAGCGCCAGGACCTCATAGGACTGCTGAGAGATGAACAACTCAACTCCTACTACCATGAGACGGTTGTCTTCTGTGGTATTCATGGGTGTTACTGAGGGACCAGGAAAACCCCCTCAGTAACTTGTCCCTACTAGTTCGGAGGAATGGCGTTTCCCGATCGTCATGGTGGTAAATCAGGACAGTCCCTAAGAATGTGCTGGTTGGATCCACAATACATACACAGGATGTTCTCCCTGCGTCTTCTTCTTTCTTCCGAGGTAAGTGGCCCTCAAGTAGTCCCAATCTGCATTGGTTCTTCTTTTGACAGATAGGTAGGAGAGGGGGAGATAATCCCAGGATCAGCCGTAGCAGGAAACCCACGCTGCTTTCGACATTCAGACCGCCGCTCTGAAAGGTGGAAATCCAGCTGTACCACCGTAGACCACAAGTCGGTTAACGTAGCGGGTCTGGTTACCCTTGCCAATTCGTCCTTAAGGTCTTCCCTCAATCCTCGACGAAAAATGGTGTACTGGGCGTTCTCTTGCCAGCCTGCGTCTGCACCCACCCGTTTGAAACGGGAGATGTAGGACAGAAGATCTGAATTTCCCTGTCGAATATCAAGTAACTGTTCGCTGGCAACTACCGCAGTTTCTTGCCTTTCAAAGGCCAATTTGAACTGGGCGGCAAACCCGGCGTAATCGTGTAATAACGGGCTGGCACCGGTCACTAGTGGAGTAGCCCAGGAAAGAGCATTGCCCGTAACATTAGAAATCAGAAAACCTATGCGGGCTGGATCTGAGGCATAGGTCTGGGGTCTGAAGGTGAAATAGATTATACAAGCCTCCATGAATTCTTTAAATCCATTAGGTGAACCATCATATTTGCTGCAGGCTAAAGGCATGGGAGGTAGATCACTCCGGGACTGTTCGAAGCGGTCGACTTGCTGTCTCAGAGCAGTGTTTTCGGCCTTCACAGCCTGTAATTCTAATGTCATATTCTGCATTGCTGTAAGCACCTCTTGGGCCTGTTCCGGGGTAGTCATTGATATCTCCTTTTGGCGTTGCAAACTGCCACGTTTGATAGGAGCAAGCGGATTATCTTCTATATCTGATATATCAATGTCCACCTCCCCTTCCTCCTCACCTGTCTCTTCAGAGGAGGGTTCTCGTCTGGAGGTCTTGTTCTTGGGTCTTTTCTTCTTTGTGAAGAGATACAGCCGTCCGCGGGAAGAAGCCACCCTGATTCCCTGATAAACAGGGAAGCAGCCGGCTCCTGTCCCGCAGGAACCAATACGAGAGGAAAAAAGCAGCCGCTTAAAAAAACCTCTCTACGGATGTTGCTGGAACTGATTCCGTTCAGGAAGCGATGACAAATGACGTCCGGAATTGCAGGTAAGACGAGCAGGAGCAGCAGGTAACCTCGGAGATGGAGGTACAAGTTCCACAATGCAGCTGAGGACCGGCGAAGTCCGGATTGCAGAAAATCTGGTAATGAGCAGGGGGCAGTGCAAAGGACTTGTGAAAAAACAGGCACCGCAATAGGACTGTAAGGGAAGCACCGACAGGGACCAGGGAAGCGGTCCGGGAAAAGAGAAGGAGGGGAGAAACCCAATACGGTGCGGGAACCATAAGGACGGGGAAATCAGAGAAGGAGAAGGCAGGAGGAGCAAGCACAGAGGGAAAATCTGCGCGAGGAACAGCAGAAAACAACAGGTACGGAGCAAAGGTAAGGATTAGCACGGCAACAAAGCGAAAGGAAACAAAGTTGCAACGCACAGAGCCCAGAGAAGGGCGTGGCTAAATACGGAAAGGAGAAAACAAGGGAAAAGACTAGACCGTCAAACCAGGAAGTGAAAGAAAAACACAGGACATTCTAATCTTGAACTTGTCCTTCCTGAGGAACTTGTTCAAGTTTCTTAAATCCAAGATGGGTCTCAATCCTCTGTCCTTTTTTGAGATGAGAAAGTATGGGGAGTACCAACCCCTGTTCCTCTCCGCTACAGGTACCTGTTCTATGGCACCTTTCTCTAGCAGGGTTAAAATTTCCTGCAACAGGAGCGGGTCTGGAATTTTTACGGAGTTGGCTCCCGGTGGATGATTCTGAGGCCTTTTTAGAAAGGGGAGACAGTAATCTTGAGCTACTGTTTCCAGTGCCCAAACATCTGAGGTAATGCCTCGACATTCCTTCAGATGTTGAGAGATCCTGCCTCCCACTGGTGTCTTGGGGAGCAAGGTCTCAGAGAGATTTGGAGGCGGCTGCAGGAGTGGCTGAGGGCAAAGATGCTGCTCCTGAGGCTGATTTCGCACCTCTTCCTCGTCCACCACGAGGGAAGTTTTTTCTGCCTCTTTGAGAAGCCTGTCCTCTTCCTCTACCAAATGAGGTGTAGTAGCGAAAAGAACAACCTCTCCAGGAAGATGATCCTGAATAGGTTTTCTGAGGCTGGCGCATGGAGGCACTAAGAGATTTAACTGCCGCCTTCGTCGTCTGGAGTTTTTCTAGGCTTTCGTCAGCCTTACTGCCAAATAGCCTCGAGCCATCAAAGGGCATGTTAAGGAGTCTGGAATGCACATCCTGTGCAAACCCCGACTTCCTCAACCACGCAAATCTATGCAACACAGTGCTTGTAGCCATGGATCTGCTGATGCTATCAGCAGTATCCAGTCCAGACTGGAGACATTCCCCCATTGCCTCCTTTCCGTCTTTGACTATATTCAGGAAGCCTTCCCTTTCCTCGCCTTCCAGAATATGCTCAGCCGCTGCTGAAATACAGTCCCACAGGGTATGGGTAAACCTGGCCAGGGTACAGGTGACATTTGTCGATTTCAGGGCCATGCTACCTGAAGTAAAACCTTTACGGGCCCAGGCATCAACTTTCTTGTCCTCTCTATCCGGAGGGATAGTGGGATATGTAGTTTGTTTTTCTGTGGATGCAGCCTGAATAACCAGACTTTCTGGAGTCGGATGTCTGTTTAAATATTCAGGATCCGTACCAGCTGGTCTGTATTTCTTTGGGAAATTACTATTTGTAGCAGCAATGCTATCAGGATTTCCCCAATTTTGTTCTACTGTTCTCTGAAGAGCCCTATGAAAGGGGAGAACTGGGTCTTTTTTGGGACCTTTGACAATTATATCTGTCATGTCGTCCTGTTCAACAACGGGTGAAGTGTTACCCCAACCCATGTATTCTACTACCCTGTTCATAAGACCTCTGTACCCTGAGTCTGCATGTTCTGCAGGGTCAGGTTTGGCAAATTCTAACTCTGGGGAGGTGTCAATTCCACTAGCAGAGTGTAGAGTATCACTCAGGTCTCTCATTCTAGATTCCTGATCAATGAGTTCCTCAGGAACTTGTGTTGTGCCATATGAAACTCCAAAGGGAGTGACTTTGTCTTCCTCCGAGCCAGATTCCTCATAAATTGAGGACATAGCTTTAAAAAAGTCTGTTCTGGGCAACGGAGTAAATCTCCTTTCTTCCTCAACAATTTCCTTTGAGGGAATAGAAAAATCCTTCGAGGTTGTCGACGGGAACTTTGAAGACTTCGAAGAAGACTTAGATACAGGTGTTGAAGACGCTCTTGGCTTCGATGCTGAAGCAGTCGACGCCGATGGCGTCGATGAAGCCATGGAAGCCTTCGATGACTTGAGCTTTTTATGAGGCACCGGAGATGTGCTCGACTCTCGAGGAGTCTTCGACTCACGAGGAGTCTTCGATTCACGAGGAGCCTTCGACGACTTGGTGTCGACTCGAGTATCTTCGATACTACTGGCTTTTACCAAGGTAGTTTTTGACTTCTCTTTGTCGTCCAATGGAGCGACCTTAGAGGAATGGGTCTTCCGAGGTTCTTTCGAGGGGGTCGGGCCGCATTCTCGAAAACCTCCATCACCTTTTTACGGAATTCCTCCCACTTTCTGGGGGAATCCGATTTTGTCGGACATCGAATTTCTTCGGTCGACTCAGAAGATGATGACGATGAGGGAGATCTATGTCTCCTCTTCAGTTTTTTTGACGAGGAAGAAGAGTGTCTCGATCTACTCCTAGATCAAGATCTCTTGGAGTGTCTATGTCGATCCGATTCTTTCGATTCGGTCGTTTTCTTATGCTTTTTGGACACAGCCTTCTTAGAGGCTTCCCTCCCCGCCGACAGTTTACCTCTCCTCTCACGGAGGGCCTTCTCGGTCATGGACTGACAGGAACCACATTCGTCGAATCGGTGACTAGAACAGAGACACCAGAGACAAACTCGGTGAGGATCAGTGATCGACATTTTTGATCCACAATCGATACACTTCTTGAACCCAGTCTCGGGTGTCGAAGGAGTTGAAGAAGATGACATTTTCACGAAGAAAATCTTGGAGTGTGCCGTTCACGATAGCAAAGCGATCGGAAAAATGGAACTGGAGCAACGGGCGCGGCTCGAGCTACTTATACTATCAATGACGTCGACACGGTACGGAGACCGTCGAGGGACAATCGACGCCACAACCTCGAGCACAGCACCCTCTGCCGAGAAACTTTTTTTCCGAAGCAGCGAAGCTGGAGATAACGAATTATCATAAGATGAGGAATACGTGGGAGGACACAATCCATTCGAAAGGCATTTTAATGAACTCCCGCTGTACCATTCCCAAATTAAAACCTAGCTAGGTAATAAGCTTCAGCTCAATCCTTCAAACACAGAGCTGATGTATTTGGGTTCAAAACATCTGCTTCAGGATCCGTGACAAGCTCCCCCTCCCTTATTGTTAGGCCTTTCGATCACCCTAACAAACAAAGTAAAAAACCTCTGGGTCATTCTGGGCTCCGAGTTGACACTATCTAAGCAAGTCAACAAATGTGTCAAGCATGTCTTCTTTAGCATTTGACTTCCCCAGCAGGTCCTTCCATATCTTCCATCCATCGACCATGCTTCAATGGTCGGAGCTCAAGTCCATTCCAAAATTGACTTTGTCAATGTTTGTCTAGTTTGAATCACTCTGTAAGCTTACCCAAATATTTAGTTCTCAGCCTTTAGACTGCTCAAAATGCAGTAGTTCCTCAAACTACTAAGGGATTCTCCAATCTCCTCTGCTAGGAATAGCCTCCACTAGCTACCCGTACAATCGCAAACCTTATTTACGGTCAAGTGCCTTGCATTTAAGCCTGTCCAGAGTTTGGCCACTCTTTATCTGGCCCAATGAATTCAATTATATCAACATCCATGATCCCTTCGATCTTCAAATGTACACTTACTCGTCGTCTCTACAAGTCGCTGTTCTACAAGTGGTGACCAATGTTTCTCAGTACTTAGTCTAAAGTCGTGGAATAATCTCCCACTTCTCTTTGTACCTTAGACTTCTTATCTGTTTTCTGCAAACAAGTAGAGACCTTTCTTTTTTCCAACTGAGTAGTAGCAATATAAACATGGCAAACCTCAAGAGAACATATCATTTTTTAATCCATCTGTTCCCAGACGCAGTTTATTCTGCCTGGTACGTTACCGTTGATCGTGCTACAAATCAAATGAAATGAAATGCGACTATCACTTTGCAGAGAAAACTGTTGTGAAAGAATGTGTTCAGGATAATGACAGGTGTGGACGAATTTTTAGTGTGAGCAACACTTCATACTTTCCTGTGTTTTCTAGTTTGAATCACATTTACATATTTCTCTAACAACTGCTGTTGGAATTTCCAAGCTCCCAAGCTGATATACACTGGCCTGTTCTATTTGGCACACGACATTCGTTCAGTGGTCTTCGAGCTTGATGACCCATCAATCAGGAAACTAAAGGTATTTGTTCTATTCACTACATAAAAGACAGTAATAGTGACAGTTCACTGAGAAAGGAAGGTCCCAGTAGTTGAGCAGATTGCAAGGAGAAATGTAGAGTGACTTGAGATGTGGGGATGGCTTACTGAGGCTTTTGAGCTGGGTACCTTTTTGACTGCACCACTTCCCGACATATAGTTCTTTGGGCCTCATTACGGGTCCTGCGGTAACCCTGCCGGTGCTACCGACGGGTTACCACCAGACCAGTAATATTTTACCAGCGCCTTACTTCCCGGCGCCACTGAAAGATTACAACTCCAGTGGGCCGGGAAGTCAGGCGCCAGTAAAATGTAAGTCCCCATTTCCATGGAGTCCCATAGGACTCTATGGGAGTGGGGAATGGGAAGCAACAGCACCGTTGCTAATGGTGCAGGTGCTTCTGTGATCGGTCTGCCTACCGCGACCGCTGCACCCGACAGGACCAGGCTTCAATTTGTGTGTTTGCAGGCATGGGAAGTACATGCATTAGCATGATAAATGCTGCTGTGAGGTGCTGTGATTTTTCCACTCTGCTAACAGCTTTAATCGAAAAATAAATGTGGCAAACGTATCGTCAAACCAATGATGTGGGCGTGTAGAATTATTACTGCACTATTTGCTCAAATGCATTCTCACAAATCATGTACTTCAAGGTAAAAAAAAAAAAAACATGATCATAAGACAAGCGTGCAATTAATGGAGAATAGGGCAATAGAGCCAAATTCCTCTGAGGAATGAGTGCCCAAAACTAAACTAGAAGGACACTAAGGTCCAGCATCAATATACCATTAGAGACCATGCACTACTGAAGAGGGAGAGAACGAGCTGGGATTGGCCATCTCTAAATGGTGACCAAACTCTGAAACACTCTTCCAAAGGAACTCTGAAGATCAAGCACCTTCTTGGTTTCAGGAAAATTCTGACGATCTGGCTTTCCAACGTTTAATCAACTAATAAACAAAATTAAGCATCTCGAAGTTGACTGGCGTTTTACAACAAGCAACAACCTGGGCTGAAGAACAATACAACTATCCACTGCCTGAGCTCCAGCCAATTATTCCATGAGAGAGGCATCCTGGTCTACCTCTACAAAAACACATCAAGGGAATGCCATACTTCCCTCCCACCCCCCACTACCAACACTACGCACAGTCGCCATGAATGCTACACCTGTGCACTCAACTTATCTAACACAATTTACCTTGCATGCCTGTGGTGCTAGTGTCAAACCACCCTAGCACCATAGGCATGCAAGGCTCCCCTCTGGATAAGCATCCCTTCCTGCTCTGGATACAGGACACCTAGAAAAAGGCCTACAGGTACAGCTCAGTGTACCTGAGCTCGGCACACATCAACACAACAGCAAAGATCTCTTACATGTTTGCTCTCTCTCTACATAAGTTAACCAACGCGGCCCTTTTCTTTCAGAGGCCATGTCAATTGTAGCTGTGTGCTTTACAAATACTAATAATGTAACAATGCTTACACAAACTGAAAAGTTACTGACAGCTTGCTCACTCAACTAACAGCAACAAGGAAAGCAAACATCTACGCTTCTGACCTGCCAAAGTCAGATCTTAATCAAGAAACAGATCTGTATCTCGTTCTACTTGACTTTACTGGTTTTTAGAGAGCGTTTTCGCAAAGTGATTAACAATGAAATAAATGCAGTACACAATTAGTGTACACATGAAAAACAATGCTTGAACACAAACATTTCAGTTAATTGTGAGGAAAAGCAATAGACAGTAAGTGTTGGTTTACAAATTCATTAAACATGATCAATGTAGGAGAAAGGCAAATGTCCAACGAGTTCGAAGCAATGAATACGGGAGGGAGCGGAAGGAAGAAGCAAGGAGTGGTAAAGAGAAAATGAGACACAGAACGAAGGAAACATGAAGGTTTATAAAGCGATACAAGGTCCGAAAGGAGCAAGAGCATGAAGGCTTTTGAAGTCAAGACATAGAAAATGAAACTGAAAGTAAGAGGCTATAGGAAGCCAACAAAGTTGAGCTAAATGAGAATAAATATAAGCGCTATAGCCTAAATTACATAACATATGAGTGAATAGTGTAGAATAGAATGCACAGGGAAAAGAGCATAGTTCAGTAATCCAACCTACAATGAACAAAGGTAACTGCACTGGAAAAGACCTAAAAGCTGAAAACGACAGGTGCATACAACAGAAGACATTTGCTCATGGTAAGGGGTGAATCCAAATTGAAATGAAAATTGTGCACATTATTCGAAAGAGGAAGAGAAAATGATCTAAAGGAAATAAATAAAGTAGGTTGCACCAAGGTGGACGATGGAAAAAGAAAATGTCTGAATAATGGATGAATATGAGGAGCCATTCCAAGAAACTGAGGAATTGAGAGCAAAAAGATAAGAATAGTCGCAGGCTGAACCACAAACACCAAAAGAAGCAAACGGTCGTCTCATTAATGAGTGATCAACAGTGTTGAAGGCAGCACTGAGATCAAGTAAAGTCAGGATAGAAGATTGTTTATAATGATGAGTCTCAGGGAAGAAACTTAGGCAAAATACAGATTGAAAGGAAGACAGAATATGGTGGGTTTTAAAATAAAATAAATGTGATAGAGAATGATTCTAATATTTTGGACAAGTAAGGAAGAAGAGACATAGGATGATAGTTAGAAGGGTCCAAAGAATCAAGAAAGGGCTTTTTCTGATGAGGAATGATAGATTCCTTTTAAAGATATCAGGAAAGGCACCAGCGGATAGTGAAGTATTGAAAAGAACTACTAAGTAGGCAGATATAAGAGGAATAATAGATTTAATCAGGGTAGCATGAAGGGATGAGAAGGGGTAGCAATCGGATGAGAACATGAGATGATCTGACACGTGATGATCTGAAACAGAGCATAGGAAAATAAACAGAAGAAACATGTAATCGTAAGAGGCAATGCATACTCAATAGAGCTAATATGTATGTTATTCAATGAAGAATTAATGGTCAGGATTGCATTAAGAAAGAAGGATGCAACATCATCAGCAGAGATAGAAGAGTTGGCAGAAGGATCTCCTGCATGAGGGTATAATAACCTGTTAACAGTAGAAACTAAGAGCAGAGGAGATGAGCTTTCATGTGAGATGCGAGGTGTGTAGTATTCAGCTTTAGCAACTTGAAGAACTAAGGGAAAAGCAAAATGTAAGTGTCAGTACGCGAGGGCTGAAAGTTACCCAAGCGGGTATGAACTGTCCTCCTAACTGAACCATAGGTTGATACAGTCAACACGCCACAAGTGGGATTGGATGAAAAGGTGGGAGTTACCACCTGGTGAGACTCCCAGCTGGAAAGGAAAGAAAAAACACAGGTAATTACTGTAATACAACCACACCTCTCCTTCTCCTAATGTCTTACCTGGTATCGATGGGTATTAAATACCTGCTAAATTGATATAGAAGTCTGAATACCGAAGGAGGCAGAAAGGACCAAAATCCAACCACCTGTGATTTTAGGGTTCGCAGGCAGACAAAGATTCCAGCAGTTCCACTGATTTCAGGGGTAATCCAGAAACCAAACAGTTCCAACATCCATCAGGTTCAATTCAATGAGAAAAGGTCCATACAATGAATCTGAGGTAATCGAAAACCAATCTAAGATGCAATATCAAGGTCCAATGAGTAAAAACCACCAGGTCCAATAGAAACAATCCAGGGGAATCCAGAGGGAAGTCCATTGGCTAATCCGTGGTTCATACGTAGGGGAAATTCACCAGAGTCCGGGAAACCAAAACCGACAAGGGAAAGGCAAAGACAAATCCAACAGAAGAGGAGTTCCAGTCAAATCCAAGGAATAGGAGCCCAAAGCATGAGTGTGCAAAAATACATGGTGATTTATCAGTGCAGGTTGAACAACTAAGAAGGGCCAGCCACATAGCGTTCACCCAGTTTATTTCTGTGGTGACCTACAGTGCGCGCTCACATTGCTGGGGTTTCTGGGGAGTCTGGTCCATCAGGCGTCGGTGTGTTCACAGTCTCCATGGGAGCCACCAGTAGTGCCTTGCACCGTAGCAGTGCACTGGGGTTCCCCTGTGGACGCTTACAATAAGTGAGAGAAAGAGTGAACGTTTAATAAGGAGCAATTCTTTTTCTATTTCCCTTCAACTCGCCAAAGTTGTCCTCTAAGGAGCCTGAGAGAACATGAGAACCAAGGTTGTGGTAGCGTCCCTTTATGAATAAAAGGTAACAAAGGACAGAAGTTATTAAGAGAAGGAGAGATATATGAATAAAGTGATTCAGCAATATCATCTGTATTATAGAAGAACGAGAATTAGAAGATGAAAGAACAGAGGAAATAGACTCAGCAAGTGCAGAAGAAGAAAGTCAACGAAGATCCCAATGGTAGAAGGTGGAGTTAGAATGGTGAGTGACTGACCCAGAACCCCTGTGGGATCACCAATGTAAGGAAAAGTAGAAAATGGTCCACAGATTGAACAACAATGGAAGACGTAGCAGACAGACTTGTACAATCAGGAGAAACCTTTTACATGAGAAGAAGCGGGAGAAAGAAGAAGGAGGTGATACAATGAAATAATGAAAAGTGGAGGACAATGGGAGAAATAGGAAGGCATCTGGGAAGGCAAAAGTAAGGATAATATATGCTCACGGTCTTCATAAAAAGAAGATAGAGGTCCTGGAGAATGGTACACAGTCAAAATGAATAAAGGGTGAGGATGGTGAAAAACACACACAATGGAATTCAAAGGAAGAAAAAGTAGGAAGTAGAAAAGAGGGATTAGTGAGAATATAAAATACCTATGACCTGTGCCCCCAAAAGGGCGACATAGTCTTGGAGAACATGGTGATAAAGTACATTTAGAAGAAGGCAAATCAGCAATGGCAGTGTCTTGTAGGTGAAACCATGTTTCTGCAATAGAGACAAAAGACAGGTTAAAGATAATAAAACATTAAAGACAAGGTCAAGTTTAAAGGTAATTGGCCTAACATTCCAGAGGCCAAAATAGAAATAAGATGGTACAGAAGATGAATTTGGCAAGTATGTTCAATTTGCTGCATTACAACCAGTAGACCTCGTGGCATGATCTAAAGTGTTCTGTTGAGGACAATTGTGTGTACTGTTTCATTATGAACCAAAGTACCTGAAAATGTTAGGATTAATTATTGTACAGTCGACTGCCGCACCAGCTCCCTGATGCAAACAGGAGCGAACAGGAAAGGACTAGCCCTTAGAGAGCTGTCCTTGGGAGGATGTCGGGGCAAGGACCCACTGACAATCAAAGAACTTAAAGTTGGAGTGCAATGACCAACCCCGGATAGTGGCGGTATTGAAAAAAGAGTCAGATGATCTTGGAGGAAGAAGTAAAGGGTAAAATATGGCTTTTTTAGTGAAGGTTAACTGTTCTGCAGTGGTAAACGACATCGGTCAGCTTTGCTTACCCTTCAAGGAACTCTGATCTGCAGTGGACACAACTGAGCTAGGATTGTTGTACTGGAGGCATCCCAGTTTTAAATTAATTAGTGAACATTAAGCCACAAGAAACAGTCAATGCACTTTTCACCAAGCCTCCATACAACCTTTCCGACGCAACAAGGACCATTAGAGATGCAATCAGCTATGCTTATAAGTTCATGAGTATAACTAACTATCCTGCTCAAACATGTAGTGGGATGATTTTTCTCAAATAATGCAACAATCCTGAACACATTTCCAAAGGTAAGACAATGTGTTAGATCAATGTCTTCAGATCTTAAAATCCACCGTCTACATACTCAGTAGAACAAGGTGCATACTGTCAAGTCCATGCTAGCAAGGAATATTTTTACTAATACACCGAAATTAGAAGAAGAAGAAGAAGAAGGGAGAAAGAAGAAATCTGACTGTGACGAAATCAAACCCTGGAACTTCAATGGATAGGAAAAGCAAATACAAAACATATGCCTCTCTTCAATTGGTAAAGTACATTTAGAACAGCATTGTACAGTGCTAACCAGCAATTAGGCCAGGTTTTGGCATTGATATTAGCAATCAATGTGAGAGCTCCTCCGCCGAGAATTACCACCACTTGAGTAGGCAGTTCTGGAGAAGGGGCCCACTGAGGATGGTACACATTTACCCGCCTTGCCCAACACGAAGAGAAACAATCTGTGTCGTTCTCAGCACAGAGTGCAAGGTGAATCATATCTAAATGAGCCTTTGGAAATCTGGGTGAAACCCGGTGTATTTAAAAATTAGGCAAACGTGAGACCCCCTCAACTGAAAATGAAGATGGCATGAATAGGCTGCTATGTGGGAAGGTGCACACTCTGGATAGTCCACAATTACGGTTTTGCCCACTTTTAAGAGGAGCAATATACATTTGCATATCACTTTGTTCCTATCACCAAGTCTAGCAGAGGAATGCTCGGCAGGTCTCATCTGAACAATTGGACCAATGAAAACCTCAGACACGTGTTTCTACCATGTTGGGCATCAACCGTGAGGTGAAACTGCCTTGCCAGGCACCACTCAAACCATGTTTTGATATCAGAGAATGTGTAGAAAGTGTGTTTGTTTGACAAAACAAACTTCCCTGCACAATCCAACCCCTCGTTGTGCCTACAAAATCGAAACAACTCTGGAGTGCATATCTCGCAGATGGTATTCTGTCACTTCATGTAAAAGATATACATACTCCTTCGATGTGGCAGTACCATTCACATCTTTTAACCACACTTAAAGTGCATACATCAGTTGCTTATTCTTCTTACCCACGGTGTCACTGGTACCCGAGGGCAATCAGAACCTATTAATACAATCAGGATTTTCATAGAAGACTAACACAGGCGCTCTTGTTGAAAGTACTCAAATCAGCTGTTAAATAGGAAGTAACACAGGGAAACGTTCTGACATTTATTGTGGGAGCAGAGGCCAGGGTAAATCCATAAAGCTTTTATGAACCAGTTAAAAAGCATCCGCAGTATTTTAAAACCATCTGTGAACTTTTTACGTGTTTCTTGAATTGACTATCAAAAGCTCTCCTGTGCCCAATAGAGTAGAAACATTTTAAGTCGAACATCTGAGTCAGGGCCAACTATGCATTAGATGAACAATGGGTTATTCAAAATATATTTAATGTGAAAAAGAAAATACTTTTAAAATCATGGCAATAAAACATGACCCCGATATATTAGCACATTAATCAACAACAATAATTCTCTGACAGTTCGTATGATGAGAAAAGCATAGGCGAGCATGGCGAGTAATTTTTTCGATTTAGCACAAAATTGTACTAAAACAGAAAAAAGAGCGAGGTAAACCTCAGTTCCAGTTTGAGTCCTGTCTGAGCCTCATGAAAATCTGATTTCCTTTCTTTTGGATACATTCCTCATCTCTAAAATGTCGTTCTGACACAGTTTGGTCTAGATGTTTTCGTGCCGCTACTAGGCCCCTTCACTGGTCATAGACCCCTCTAACACTAAAGTGTTGTCCTTGCGCCCCCGCCCGCTACCCCCACACACATGCACACATATGGCTTTAAGCCCAGCAAAGTATAACAAAGGCATATCATTTTCTGCATCACTTTTTTTTCGGCTGCTTAAGCAAGGACTACAATACCAAGGAGTGTTGATTCATGTACACCACTGTGGTACATGAACAAATGGTCATTGGCTTTGGCCCTGCTTTAGGGAATTCCTGAGAAGTCTTCTGAGAAATCCACTCCTGAGAAGACCCCAGTTACAGCCCACTCTTGTAGGGTAGTAGAAGGAGCGAGAGAAAGTTCCATTGCTCTGGCAGTGAGTCTTCTGACCCGTACCCTTCTGCGTCTAGGAACCTGCACTACTAATCAGTTTCTGAGGTAGACCAGGTGACACTATGCAATGTCTTAAGGAGTTTTACGCCTTCTTGCCTTAATCTTTCTTTGTAATATTGGAAGGCATTCAGAGTTACCATGTTTAAGGTATTCCAGCAGGGGCCCCAATTCCAGTCTGCTGTTCCTTCCCACAACGCTATTGTTATGGCCAAACCTCAACGCACCACACTTTGTTCAGAGGGGCACACAGGGCAGCCTTGCCTGGGCAGCCAGCTAAGGGCAGAGACTATGGGTACATTCCTGTTTGCCTATTTGCCAGGTGCCCTGCGCTGTAGCCTCCCCACCAGCTCATGGGATCACTGGAAAGAAAGTAAGGGAAGGCACTTTTATTTTAAACTTGATTTATTAGGCACCTGGTGGTACAACATACATAAGCAGTAGCAATAAAAAATAGCATGTGGGAAAGAGCTCCTTACAATATAAGACGGCCCCACAGGGTGCCCACCATAATTCCCATTATACCATATATGTTGGCTTTGGGTTATACTCAACATACTATGCAACAGTTCACATAAAGGCAGTGAGATATCATTGGGTCCACATCTCCATGGCAACAATGTGGCATATAGTTTCTCCATATCATTAGCCCAAATCATACTGGTCATTCACATATCCACCGACGGTGGTGCATCACTCTTCCACTTTATCAGTATACGTCCTTTAGTCAATAATAGACGCACATTTAGTAGTCTACGGATTGTGACAGCCATTTTGCCCATTACCCCAAATACATATGTACACAGGGACTCCTCAACCCTCACCCCAGTAATTTTGGACAGTGCTTTGCAGATATCCAACCAGTAGTACCTTAGCTCCGGACATGCCCTGTACGTATGAAGGAAAGCAGAGTCCTGATCCTTACATCTGGTCCAAACAGCCTGAATGTCGGCATTAAAAGGCTTAGTTCTAGCTGAGGGATGATGTAGCCTATTCAGGATAACTACAAAAAAAAGTTTCTGAGTTTAAGGACACATCTTTCATCAGTGTACAGATCCCAGCCTATAGGGCATCAGCGAATTCTATCTCTAAATCGCAACCCCGTTGGTGTCTAGCTTTGGACACAGTGGGTGGTGAGTTACTTTGGACTATTTTAAGCAGTCCAGCCATCACTCTGATGACTCCAGCCGCCATAAGTATGTATGTCAATCAACCTTGCAAAGGTGGCTCTGACAGGAACATGGGCCAATGTGCTTTGAATGCTGCATGCATGCATACGTATTGTTGTGCCTGAAGCGAGCCTCTGCCCATTCGAACCTTGACCTCCTCTGAGCATATGAATGTTCTCTCCAGAAACACATCACCTATCGCGTGGGAATGCTCTGCCTGTCAGGGTCTACAGATTACAGATTAGGTCCGGGTTGCACAAGAGAGGGAAGCCATGATCATAGGGAACAGCCGCCCCAGGCAGTTCAGCTGCTTCCACCAAGCCAGCAGTGTGGCACCCAATAGGCCCAGTTGACCATCCTGCTTATACTGAGTACTCAGTAGCATAGTCTGCTAATTGGCTGCCCCCGCTGCCTCCACCCCTCAAAATCCTGAAAACTGTGCTTGTGCGACCGAGAAGTATAGTTCAAAATTAGGTGCCCGAGACCTCCTGAGGCATAAGGCTTCACAAGGGTGGACCACTTCATTCTAATGGAGGCCGACAACCAGAGAAACTCCGAGCACATACTTGCTCACTATTCTTAGAGAGGCACAGCTCCTCCCTACTGATGAGGTCCAACCAGACCGAAACACGTGTCTGGGGATGCTGTTGGTACTCTTGTTCAGAGGAGAATTGCCTAGCATTTCAGTGCTGGACTGCCCCAGGGCAGGACAAAGACTGATGTGTTTAGGATATTTCTTCTCTGTGAAAGATAGTGAGCTAAAGACTCTGGGTAAGTCTCTCGCAACCTGGACTAATGTCTGGCAGAGGGACTCCCAGGACCCCCCTTGTTAATTTCCACAGGTATCTGACCAGCTCCACTGTCCACTTGAGGCTTCCCAAATGTGTCAGGGGGAACATTTCTGTCTTTGCTCTATGGATGTGCATGATAGAATGCTTACTAAAAATAGATAATGCTTGAAAAACTGGTACAATGTTACGATCAGAGTTTCTCAAGAAGAGAAGAATTTTATCTGCATTTAGTGAAATTGATTTGGGTATACCACGTAGTTGAAGAACTGCAGTGCTAAACCTGCCTCTCATAATGTCTGCTAGGGATTCAATTTCTATAGCAAATAGCAAAGTTGAAAGGGTACAGCTATGCCTTGTGCCCCTTGCCATGTAGAGAGTTGATGATAACTCCAAACAAGAATAGCCAGGACACCGAGTCGAAGGCCTTTTGCATGTCTGCCTATATTGCCATCGCCTGTACCTCCGGGTCCAGTCGCGATTTCATATTGAACAGTCTGCGAAGGATTAAAGTAGTGGAGCGGCCTATGATAAACCAGGACTGATCAGGGTGAATTAGATGCAGCATAATGAGTAAGAGCCTGTTAGCTATGATTTTAGGAACATTTTTACATCCACATTGATAAGGGATAGTGGGCTGTATGAGCTGTAGTCATCCAACGGTATATGAGGTTTTAGAAGTAATGTTACTTTAGCTTCTTGTAATAAGGAAGCATACACTGCAGGTGAGTGAAGATACTTTATTGGTAACCAGCCTGAGCCAGCAGTACTCAGCCTACACAGCACCTCTTCACTACAGCTTCTAACCGCTCTTCATGGAATCTCCCCTCTGAACAGAAGTAAACATGACATCAGAGAAAGAGTGGAATCCTACGAGGTAGAATTCCACTCAAGAGCAAAAGACACTTAACAACACTTCTCCCCCCTTTACCCACAACTGACGGCAAAACAACTACACACAAATAGCTACACACGCTACCGCAACACATACAACAGCCAACACACACATTCAACACAAAACATAATGAGAGCCAGAATGCAGCTAGAGGAGGGAAAGAAAGATAAGGACCAGAACAAGGACCTTAATGTAGCTCAAAGGAGGGAAAACCTATGAACTAGAAAAGTGCTAACGAACTTTGGCACCCAAAACATAATCATTGTACTTAGAAGGAACCTTCCTCACCCTGACAGGATGAGCATGACCCTGGACAGAGACAGACGGCCCAGTAAGGGAGGACGCCTCCTCATCATGTTCACACACCGGAACAAGAGCAGTTTCACAATTGTGAGAAGGGGCCAGCATAGGAGGCACCTTATCAGCAGTCTCCCCATATGTAGAAGGGCATGGAAAGGGACACTCAACCATCGCCCCAGCATCGCCTGCAGCGCAATCAGGCTCCCCCCACGCACCACCAGTAAAATCCATTTTGACCTTGTCCACCACAACCACACGCCTGAGACTCCATCTGGAGCCATCTTCAAGCTTGACATAACCACGACCACACTTAACAACTAAACGTGGTTCCATATACTTGCTAAGTCCCTTCGCTGCAAACCTGGGATTCTGAATCTGGACCCAATCACCCAGCTTTACCGGCAAGGGCTTCCTGCGGGCCAGTTGTTCCTGCAGAAACCGCTGTTGCCTGCACCGTACTCGATCTAAGACTTCTTGCATATCCACTTGTGATTGAACCCCACCACCCAGGGCAGGAACACTCAATTTGGAGCCAGGTTTCCTCCCTCGCATCAACTCGAAGGGAGAATGACCGGTGTAAACAGAAGGAGTAAGCCTGTATGCTTTCAGTGATTCTGATACCACTCTCCCCCAGGGAAGACCATTGGCAAGGGCCAACTGAACTGCACCCTTGACAAAACCATTCATGCGTTCTACCAGACCATTAGCCTGTGGGTTATACAATGCAACCCTATGATGACGTATACCAAGATCATGCAAAAACTTTTGCATGTACTCCGACACAAACTGGGCGCCATTATCGGTCACCAGCCCCGCAGGCACGCCTTCCCTGTCGAACACCGCAGAGAGGAACACCACCACTTTCTGGGCAGTAACAGTAGACAAAGCTGTGGCTTCAACCCATCGGGACGTGTAAACCACCAAGACCACAATAAATCTTATACCCCCCCCCAATGAATCTATGGGGCCCATTATGTCAAGCACCACCTTGGACCACACTTCACGGGGCACTTCCACAGAATAAAGGGGTTGGGGAGTTGGAACTTTGCTCTTGTCACTAATGGAGCAGGCCGCACAATCCTTCATCACATCCTCCACATCAGGGTCCATTCGGGGCCACCAATATTCGTCTCTGAGCCTCCTCTTAGTCATGGACCTTCCTACATGCCCCTCGTGGGCCAAATCAATGAGCTTCCCCCTAAGGGAACGAGGAGGAACTAACCTCAGGGCCTTGGCCACACCCATGGACCTACAGACAATTCCTCCCATACGTGACCATACAATTTGGACAACGCAGTACCAACAACCCCACTGCTGAGCGCAGTCTTTATTTCCATCAATTCAGGATCAGCAGAACATTCTGCACTCCATTCCAACTCCGACACAGCCGGCACCACACTCGCAACCAAGGTGCAATCATCCCCCACTACATCCTGGACTACATCAACATAATCAGACCTTGGAAACCGCGACAGGTAATCTTCTACCGCATTCCTCGCTCCCGGGACATATACAACCTTGAAATTGAACTCCGCCATGTCAGCCATCCACCTCATAATCCTTGAAGACGCATGGGACAAGCCCTTGGTCGTCAAAACGTGCACCAAAGGTTTGTGGTCAGTGCGCAAGGTGTATTCAATTCCCCACAGGAAGGTCCTAAAATATTTAGAGGCCCACACAGCAGCCAGTGCCTCTCTCTCTATGACAGCGTACCTGCCTTCAGCCTCTCTGAGCACTCTGGATGCAAAGGCGATGGGCCGAAGCTCGCCCTCCACCCTCTGCTCCAAGACAGCACCTATGCCATACTCACTCGCATCCACAGTGAGATATGTTTTCCTGGCCGGTAAAAAGGAACCCAAGGACGGGGCTTGCTCAATCTTCTCCTTCAACCTGAGAAATTCCGTTTGGCACTGGTCTGACCATGCAAAATGCACACCCTTCTTCAGCAACAACCTCATACCAACAGTCTTGTCGGCATACGACGGGACAAATCTGCTGTAGTACTCTGCGAGACCCATGAAGGATCCCAACTGATCTTTGTTTACAGGGGCCAGTACATCCTTCAACGCTTTTACCAACTCTGCCCTGGGATGAATACCTTGTGCATCTAACGAATGTCCCAAATAAGTCACACTGGGAACCCCCACCTTGCACTTGCTAAGTTTGAGGGTGAGACCAAGACACACGTCACCTCAAGAACCCTAACATCATGTTCAGCTTGCGACTTACCCCATACTAAAATGTCATCCTGGAAACATTCTACACCCCAAATGCCCCCAAAAAGTTTCTGCATTGTCCTCTGGAACACCGCAGCTGCGGAGGTCAAGCCGAAGGGCATCCTACAAAAACGGAAGGCGCCAAAAGGGGTGACAAAGGATGTAAGCGGGCGAGATTCCACATGCAGATCTATCTGATGATATGCAGAGGAAAGATCAAAAGTAGAAAAACAGGAAGCCCCCAACACCCGGGAAAGCATCTCATTGATGTTGGGCAGGGGGTGTCTGTCAACCCAAATACTTGAGTTTAGATCTCTGATATCTATGCACATCCTCAATCCTCCATCACCCTTGCGTGCCAATACTACCGGGGCCAACCATTCTGAACACTCTACTTCCTCTATGACCCCAGACTCTTTGAGTTTGTGCAACTCTTCCTTTAAGGCATCACGAGCCATGATCGGAACTCTTCTGACTTTGTGTACAACAGGCACGGAACCTTTCTTGAGAACTATCTTGTGTGCAAAACCCTTCAATTTGCCCAACTTTGAAGTAAAAACGGAGGGAAACTTGCTCTGCAAAACATCCGCTGTGATTCCCACAGGCAACATGGCACAGTCATTCCCTTCACATACACTCATCACAGGGACAGGTTTCCCCGGTCTAATTTGTAGCTCCAGGGCAGCTTGTTCATCCCAACCCAGTACAGGGTCACCTTTGTGGGCCACATACATCTTACCCCTAGTCATTCTGCCTTCAAACTCTATGTGAACCCATTCAAACCCTAAAACTTGGATGGGCACTCGCCCATAGGCACACCAGTTTATATCAGAAGGGGAGACTTCAGACACCTTCTTGTGCAACTTGGACTCGTATAGTTCAGGGGATATCATAGTGTATGGAGAACCTGTGTCCACCATCATCTCTAATGGAATGCCATCGACCATGAGTGTCGCCCAAGCTCTCTTCTTGCAGCTCCCCACACTCAGCAATGTCCCTTCAGGCACACCTCCTTCACCCCTGTGAGAACAACCCATGTATCCCACTATTGTCACATCATCATCATCCTCATCATTCACGTCCACCATTTTCACGGACTCTTTAGTGGAGACAACGCCCCTGCACATGCGGGCGTAATGTCCCCTGGCTTTGCATTTTCTGCAGTCCACATTGGTAGCAGGACATTCCTTAGCACCCGCTGCAAGACCTCGCCAACCACATCACCTGCACTGTTCCTTCGATGAGGGTCCTGCTCTGCCATCCTTGTTCCTCACTTTGGGCTCAACAGTCTTACGGGGGATCACAGCATGTACAGCTTCCTCTGTATCAGCCATTTCCCTCACACTCTTCCTAGATTCTTCGAATGCACGGGCAATCTCTATGACTTTTTCTAGGGGTGGGTCTTTTTCAATCCATAGTCTCTCCCTGACACGTACATCACACGTGCGCATCATTACTTGGTCACGGATGTATTCATCAACGGTACCAGTGAACTTGCATGTTGCAATCAAGGTGCGTAGAGCAGTCACGTAAGCATCTATACCCTCACAGGAGCCTTGAGCCCTCGAGAAGAAATGGTACCTCTCAAGAACAACATTGGCTCTCTTGCCAAATCGTGCTTCCAACTTGCCCAAAGCTGTCTCATAAGCGAGCACCACTGCTGGTACCACGTCACCACCCTCACTGCCTTCTGCCTGGGCAAGGGAGGCAGCGTGCACATTGGGGCCGGGTAGGTGCCTGAATACCCTGAGGCCCTCAGTTCCCAAGCAATTGAGCAATGCTGCCTCCTTCTCATCATCCGTGAATTTGGCACACCCGCTACTCTGAGGTACACTTTGAAGGTGTCCACCCACAAGTCCCACACAATAGGCGGCTCCCCCGGACTGGCCAAGAATGCAGGTGGCGGACGTGCATTATTGTGCTGCATGTTGAGAAGGGTGGAGTCAGACAGGCTTGTAATGAACCAATATGCACAGTGCAACTTTGTAATGAATTAGTATCCTCTGTGCAACCTCCTCGTGTGCCTGGCAGAGCAACCAATGCTGGAGTGTCACTGTACAATACAACGTGCCTTGGGCAAGGACAGAATTGTGGCCAGGATACAGTCACAAAACACTTGGAAGACCCTCACAGGGTTAATTCTCCTCTGAGTGGCTAGAGGGAACGCCCCTGAGACAGGAAGTAGAAGGGAGACGTCTTGCGTTTAGTCCCGCCCTCCTCCAGCCGGTGTCGATATCCACTAAGGGAACGCAGACTCGCCCTGGCCCCCAGCCCCGCTCGCCGCACAAGGCGGACATGCGCCGGAAAACAGGGATCCCTTCCCCTCTCACCTGCTGTCCGAGGAGGCACTGCGGTCAACCCCGGCTGGTGAGCGCAGGCTGGAAGCACGTCGGCTGTCCTGGGGCCGACATGCGGGGAGGTCCTCCCTTCCACGGGACAACGGGCGCTGCAGCCCACGGACAAACTGTGAAGGCAGGGGCTGGGAAATGCTGCTGCTTTCAGCTGATTCCGGACAGGTGACTCAACGCGGACAGCGTCGGCGGGTGTGCTCACCTCCACACGGCCCCCTGCTCCTCATCCGGAGCAGGCACTCTCCCAAGGCGAAAAGAGGAATGTAGGCAACTGCTGGTGGCTGCAAGGCAACGTGGGTCAGAGGCTGGTTACTCTCGTTGCCAGTGTAATAAGGAAGCATACACTGCAGGTGAGTGAAGATCCTTTATTGATAACCAGCCTGAGCCAGCAGTACTCAGCCTACACAGCACCCTTCACTACAGCTTCTAACAGCTCTTCATGGAATCTCCCCTCTAAACAGAAGTAAATATGACATCAGAGAAAGAGTGGAATCCTACGAGGTAGAATTCCACTCAAGAGCAAAAGACACTTTACAACACTTCTCTCAATGATTCAGGCAATATACATCTGATGAGAGACTCCTGCCACAGCTTAAACAGGTACAGAGCTAACAATTCTCTAAACGATTTATAAAATTCCAAACCCAGCCCATCTGATCCAGGAGCCTTACCATTAGATAGCTCCTGAATAGCTGTGTATAATTCCTCTACTGTCATGGGAACCTCAAGTTGGGAACTAGCCTCTCCAGAGAGTAGGCACATGGATATCCCACTAAAGTTTTGGCTGAGCTTGGCCTCCATACCGGTAAAAGGTGTCATTGATATCTGAATTATTGTGGAATGTTCCCCCATGCCTGGTTGTAATGCACAGTATATTGTTATTGCCTGGCTCATGCCGGACGAGCCGTGCCAACAGCCTACCTGGCCTAGTGAGGTGCTTCAAATCCCATTGATTTGCCTCCCTGAAGTTATCCAGCTCGTGTTTAATATCCGCTTTCACCTGGGGCATAGGTGTCACTGCATGATATGTTTCAAGTTCTTTGAGCTGGCCTTCAGCAGTGCAGATGTTTTTCCCTGTTTTGCTTTGAAACACCAAACCCGGTGGACATGACCACTCCACATACAAATACTTCAAAAGCTTGCCATACAGAGGCTATGGATGTTATGAGCCCACATTGTGGTCAAAGTACTGCATGATATGGTCAAACAGATTTGTGTTAAAAACCAGATCCAGAAGCGCATTTCGGTTTAAACCTCCATGGTGCTTTGTTGTCTCACTCCAAAGTAACATCCAGTACCAATTTAATGGGCAAGGGATCGGATTATGTCCCAGGGAGAATATCACCTGCTATCACCCTATTTAGCAACTGAGATGACACAAGACAGGCATCTATCCTGGAATGCGTATCTTGCACTGACGAGTAGAAAGAGTTTTCCCTAGCTCTTTTATGCAAGGACCTCCATTCATCTAGGTATTCCCTCACCCACCTACCCCACAATATCTCCCAGGATGCACTGGTTCATAATCTGGGTGCCATCCCTGTCAAGTCAAGTGATACATCTAAAATGGTGTTAATGTCTCTCCCCTAGATCACCACAGCTGTGTGGTAGCTCCAGCATATCCCAAACAGTTCCTTCATCTAAGTTCGGTCCATAGATATTGACTAATACTACTTCCAACTGGTTCAGTATTCCATGCACAATTAGATATCTCCTTGAGAGTTTATCTCTGTATCAAGATCTTGGAAGAGTTGTGACTGTCCACAATTGTCATTACCCCTCTAGCCCGTGACAAGAATGCAGTATAGTACTTATGCCTGCACCACTGTTTTGCGTAGGATGCCACCTGGGTCGCCATTGCATGTGTTTCGTGTAGAAATAATACCTGGGCCCCATGCCTCTGACCCTGGGACTTTACTTTCTGAGCTTTGACTGGGTTAGCCCACACAAGTACGTTCCAGATCAGGAACATTCCAGCACAGGAACGCGAGTCCCCTTTTATTGTTACTCAACCCCTCCATTTAAGCTAGTAGCACCATTCGGCCAGCACCTCGTCATAGTTACTCATTACCTCCAAGCTCTCCACCAATATTATCCACCAGTTTCCATTTTCTTTTTTAACCCAGCTATACCCCTCTCTCACCACCACCCAAACATTAGCAGTGTACAGATTCCCACCACAACAGCACAAACCAAAACAATAACCGAGCATTTGCATAGGGGTTAGCTCTGTATGCGCCCAGTGGCGACCCTCATGGAACAAAGCAATGAACCGAAAGGTTAATAATAGAATACACTCTCTGGTAAAATCACCATCCTGGATATGTTGCAGGTATTACCAAACCACGTTTTTTGCATCCCTCAGGGGCCACCCAAGCACATGGTCGATGAGAGAGGTATCTTAGTCTCTATGAATGTTACTTGAAGAAATATGTCTTGTTTTCAAACTGGAACTTGTGACGTGCACGAAATAACATTGCATACTGAACATTCCTTTCCCTAAGAAGCTTCTTCACCCCAAGGAGAGATCTTCTCTCCTCTTGTACCACCATGGACTAGTCCGGATAGATGTATGTGGTGCTGGTCTCATAAGGCAGCTCCTTCTTTTCGCACACTGTTTTTAGGAGAAGGTCCCTGTCCCTGAAGTTCAGGATGCAAGCAATTATCAAGTGCGGGTAATTACCTGGTTTGGGCTTGGGGTCAGTGCCATATGTGCTCTCTCCACCACAAAGTTTGTCAACAAGCGGTGGAGGGTTCCCATAAACTTAATGCAGGAAAACCTCAACTGCACTCTCCACATTAACCAGAGTGCCTCCTCAGGGACCCCAATAATCTGGATGTTATTCCTGAATGAACGCGACTCGAGGTCATCACAATTGGCCTTACCATCTTAATTTCTTTGATTAGTGTGGTAATAGAAGCCGGCAATGTCATGATCCTCCGCCGTACTGATTCTGTATTCAGCTGTGTTAATCCATTGTGACTCCTTCTTAACCTGGTTCCTAATGGAGGCAACGTTGGCTGAAATATTGTCAAGTTTCTGACTGTTACGGAGTGACAGTCACTCAATGCATGGCAGCACACCCCACGTCTGATCCAGGTAGCTCCAGCCCTACAGCTAGTCATGACAGGACGTCAGCAGTGGGTTGTGGCTGACGTAACACAGAGGCTTGGCAGGCAGCCCCAGTCACCACCACTATCCATCCCACTCTACACCGAAGCTCTGGTAGCCTCGGTGAAGCTGCAAGAGTCCTCCACAGACATTGGAGGCAGAGACACTGAGACACCAAGTGGAGACCCAGCATCTAGATGGGCACTCCTCAGGTCCCTGGAGAAGTCCTGAGTGTATTAGCAGCCTGTAGATGGAGAACTTGATGCCAATTGAGCCTAGAGAGCACCTCTAATGCTGTCGGTCACCACTGTTGTGCAGAGCCTATCTAGGAAGCCGCCATCTTGGGCAGTGTCTCAACAGCATACAAGGGACAAAACATTTAATTGTACTGTAAAACTTGGCCATTTTGAATTCTGCTATTGTAAAACTTTGTCACCTGAATTTTGCCACTGTCGAACATTGTTACCTTGAATTTTGCTAGCGTGAGAGTTGGTCTCTTGGAATTTTGCTGCTGTGGCGCTTTGCCACTTTGAACTTTGCTGTTTGAGACTTGGTTACTTTGAATTTTCCTACTGTGAGAATTGGGTTCTCTGAGTTTTGACACTGTGAAACTTTGTCACCTTGAGGCTTGCCATTGTGAGAATGTGTCACCTCTGCCCAAACCATGAAATTGTGATTTTCCCACACTTACACTCAACCTTTATGAATAATGCCACTGACAGCCTTTCTCTCTCTGAATTTTACCAGTGGGAACGAATGTCACTTTGAATTCCGCCACACAACATCAGGAAGCGACTTAAGGTAGAAACAACTCAATTTGCATGAATAATGCAAAACATGAGCTAAAATGAACTGTCAAGAATTTAGTCACTGTGGAGAACAAAAGTACGGGAACTGTGGGAAAGAAGTAATCACAAATTTGACGGCTCTGTATATCACAAGGTTAACATTGAATACTAGACTAAGTTTGTTAATACCCTCTACTAAATTAAGTCGGCATAGATGTGATAATAAAAAACAACGGGCTACTTGGAATACCGACACAAAAATGACAGAGAGATCCTAAATGCAAAAAGAGCTCTGAGGAAGGATTTACGCACACTAATGGTCAGTATACTCGCACCCAAAACATTATAACAGTGTGCAAAATAAGGAAAAAGAAGTTCAAAAACGGACACAGAAAAGTGCTAAGAATCAAAGTATGACAAGAGATAGTGGACATTATAAGAATCAAAGAAAAGAATCAGCCTCCAACTCCCTCATGGTCAGCCGTTTCTCGAAGCAACGAGCTGGGGGTAGATCTCTCTCCGCGGCAGGGGCCTCCCTCTGGAACAGCCTTCCTGCCTCCCTGAAACTTGAGGAGAACCACCTCCGGTTCCGGAAGCACCTCAAAACCTTCCTCTTTGCTTCTGCTTTCTCTCTCCCTCTCCCCTGCTGAACAGCTAATTAATTCTTCACTAAACTGCACTGATCCTGCAACTGGACCACTCTAAACGGCCTTCGGTCCTGGGCCCAGCCACTGATCCCCTGGAACCCCTCTGCACTGCGGGAATGTCTCTGTATCCCTACAGCCCCCCCCCCTTCCCCAGCACTTGTTCTGCACTTACCTTGCACTTGCCACCAGCTGGCCCTTTTTTTATTTATTACTTTACGCCACTTACCTTACTGCACTTCCCCCCTCCCCTTCCCCTTGCATTTTTCCCCCTCCCCCACCCCTGCACTTGCGCGATCTGAATGACACCTGGCCTAGTAGGATCGTTTGTTATGTCTCCCCTTGTTCCTCCCCTCCCTGCCTCGTCGCGCCTTGAAACACCTGTGTATAGGCGCGTTACAAATACCATATCAAATCATATATCATATCACTTTCAGGTTATGGCACCAAAAAGACCTTTAACATGGCCATGGGTGGTTCTGAAAGGTGTTGGGAGGAAAATATTGAATCCACATTGGAGACGGGCTCGAATAATACCCATACAAACATGGCTAGAGGTACCACCAAAGTGGACAATATTATGAATAACCTTAAAAAGTTAATTGCTTAGGGGGCTGGACAACATATGCAATGCCTTACTAAAAAAAGGCAAATGTTGGGGAACATATTACATCTATTGCACATTGACAACAGTTGATTTGTACATTTATTGAACCTCTCACTGAATGTACCACTTTGAAATGGACTCAGCACTTTCAGTAGCGAATTGCATGAAATTAGCTGAGCTAGCTTTTGAAGCAAGTGTAATTTCAGCAGTTAATGGAAACAACCAGCACAATACTGCCACCAGTACATCTATATCAGAAAAATGTAAACAGCTGGAGAAACTACAGCGCAAAGAACTATCAAAATACATAGATGCAAAGATGATCTCTAGGGAACTGCGCATTGTCACTTTTCCTAGCTATGAAGAAAATAATAGTGAGCTGCTTAAGGAATGGAAAAAGGGCCTAACGGAGCGTTCATAACATATGCTTTGCACTTTGATTACAAAAGCGATCATTCATCACACGCAGCTGACTTAAGAAATACGTGATTTTACGGAAGAATTATATAACACACTGGATCAAGAAATTGTGAATTCCTTCACAATGAAGCTAAATGAAAAATTACGCCATTATCAAGATGAAGTTTGCCAAACAGAAAATCCGCACATTTCTGAGAGATTGCGAAGACTATAACCGTGGCATAATTTACACCTTTGCCAAGAAGTATGATGCCTTTAAAAAAATACCACAACCATTCCAGCTAATCCAATCCTGTGATCTTCATCATCAGAATCATCTGATATTAGTTTGTCAGGGGATGAACTGACACCTTCATCATCTGGTTCAACGAGTCAGAATAATAAACAGGATTTTTTAGAGGAGATGCAGATGATCTACACAGAAAAATAAATAAATAAAAAGAGCGTCCAAAAGAAAAAAGCCAAAGGCAAGACGTGGCAGACAGAGGAATAAAAAAGAGCTGAGGAAGAGGAAGAGGACAACAAGTAGGGAAGTAGAACCCATCTGGACTCAGCCAAAGAAGTAATTTCAATGGCTGTCTCTAATAATAACAGTGCAAACTTCAACAAACACAATGGAAGCTGTAAACAAGAATTCAGTACTTAATTTAAATAGTCCAACAATTGATACCTGTTAACTACTAGAGTTGGGTTTATCATTCCAGATCAAAATATGGATTTGGTAGATACTTTAATCAATTTATTTACATGTTTAAAACATTGTGTTTGAGAAATAATTTCTAAAATTCTGTTGTACAATCACCACCTCAGGTCCCAGAGACTCATGACTCATGACATGAGTATCAGAGAATTAGCGGCCTTTACTTGTCTTTCAGGTCTGGAATCAGATTTCGATTTATCTATCTACAACAATGAATGTTTACATGGACTATGAATATTTCAGCCAACTTAGTAATTTTAAAACAAAGTCATATTTTGTAGCACCATCAATGGATGATAAGAATATCATTCAATTTGAAAATGTAGTAAAGGCTGATTTAGCCAAGATAAATTGGTTTAAAATTCCCCCAAATATGTCACAAAGTTATTCACAATGCCTTAAAAATCACGGCATGAATCCCACTTGGGTTAACAAACCCGCAGGCAAGGGTAGCAATGTGGTAATCTGGGACTGAGTTGGTTATGAACGGGAAATATACAAACTTCTTAGGAACAATGAATGTTACTGGAAAAATTTGCTAAGATCCATCTGAAAACTTCAAGACTACTTTAAATACTTTGCTTGACAGGTGGTATGGGGAAGGATTTATAAACCAAAATGAATATCAGTTTTTAAATGTCAAACATCCAACAATTGCGACCCTATATTTGCTGCCCAAGATTCATAAAGATAAATCTGTGGTAGGATGTGGTTACATTGCCAGTATATTTCTTCGATGATTTATTTGCCAAAAATCTTTCAATGAAAAAACTAATAAAAAAAAATAGGGTACTGAGTAAGGTGATGTACGGGGTAAGGGTTGGTGAATAGGGAGTAAATAATAGGAGAGGAAGGGTTTTGGGGGAAACAAATGTTGCCAAAAAATCATCATAAAAATAAGTGGCAATGTAACAACATAGAAACTAAATCTGTACCACCAGGCGACCTATTATCAACTCCGTAGGTTCATTAACTGAGCCTATGTCAACCTTCATAGATTCCATCCTTGCCCCCTTTATAACAAGCCTACCTTCATTTGGTAAAGATATGGGTGATGTGCTTAATAGACTTCAGGACATCCCTTGGGAAGATTACTTTATTTTGGTTACTTTTGATGTTACTTCATTGTACACATCGATTAAGCATAGTGACGGAATACTTTTTCTTAAGCTATTTTCATGTGATGCTTTTGAGATGATTATGTTTGATCAGTGCACAATTATTTTTTGCTTAATGGTGACTATTATTTGCAACTTTTGGGCACTGCCATGGGCACGAAACTCGCACCAGTGTACGCAAATTTGCTGATGGGCGACTGGGAGGATGTGTTTGTTTTAAACAACTTGAATAATCTATGTAGTGCCAATATAGCTATTTGGCTCTGTTATGTAGACAACCTGTTTTTGATATGGCAAGGGAATCTAGACGAGCTTTACTCATTCAATCAGTTTCTCAGCCAAAATTATTTGAATTTGAAGTGTGTTATGACCACAAGTGTTGAGAGCTAAGGATTTTTGGATCTTAAAATATTGGATAATAAGGAATGAACCAAACATGTATGCATGTCAAACCTACTTCAGGTATTTCTGCCCTGCATGGTAAATCTTGTCATCCTTCCAGCACCATTAACAATATCCCATATGCTGAGTTCCTGAGGGCAAAATTAAACTGGTTACATGTTTCTGACTTTAATATGGCTTGTGAAGATATGTCATCTAGATTTCTACAAAGAGGTTATACCAAGAAATTGCTGTACATGTCACAAAGGAAAGCGGATTGACATATAAGGCAACATCTGTTGAAATCCAATGAAGACATGGTCACCAAGCCTGACATGATCAGACTAATTACCTCTTATGGGCTTCAGGCAAAAGAAGGTCACACAATTGTCAGTAAACACTGGCATATATTGGTGAAAGACACCAATTTAAGAGCAGTACTCTGATCAAATATAGAAACGGGAAAAACATTGGTGACCTGGTAACACAGAGTGATATTCAGGTCACCAGACCATTGAATTGGCTAAAGCAACAGGAAGGTTGTTTTTCTTGTGGCTCATGTAGCATTTGCCCACAGGTCATCAGGCGCAATTATTTTAAGATCAGAGGCACTAATTGGACACACCATATTAATTCACAGATCAATTGCAATTCAGATTTCATAGTCTATGGATTGATACAACCATGTGAGATATTGTATATCGGCAGCACACATATGATTATCATCTGATAGTTTACCTTGATTATTTGAAATTATAAATAACTTAATGTTTTGAAGTATTCTCATAGTTTGGATTAATTATGGGGATTTTCCTTTGTCCATCCAATTATCTGTTGTGAGTTATGGTTGGTGAAGGCATTATGCATTTTACTGACAGATACATGCAGCCAGCAATTTATTGGCTCAACAGTTTATATAAGAACTATGCACCATATTAGGTTTAAATGTTATGTACCATATTGGTTAGTGTTGGCATTTCATACTTCAAGGTATTGGCAAGCTTTTGGCTGTAAAGGACTCATTTCTACAAAGTATGGGGATATTTTCCTTTGTCTAACCAACCATTTGTTGTGAATTATAATGCACTATGCACTTTACCCTTGACACATGTAGCACGCATGTTAGGACCGTACTAATTTAACAGCATTGGTTGATATTAGCACTATGCACTTTATTGCGCTTAAATATGTGATGCACCTTATTTGTAGGTGCAGGCATTGTGCATTTGTGAGTTTTGGTTAAGCTAATTTCTGCAAATGACTTATATGTCTCCCCTCCCCCTTTGCCTTCTCTCCCCCCTCACACCTCATCACTGCAGGAGTTGTCTTGATTCACCATGGTTTTACTGACCTCTGCAACTGTATTCGCTCCCCGCTCTCCTCTCCCTCCTTTCACTGTTTTATTCTGTTCCCTCCTCCTCTCCCCCTCCCTCCCTTACTTTTTTCTGTGCACTTACTCTATCAGAATTGTCCCTGGACCTAGTATGATAGAAACAATTGTCTGTTTCCTCCCCCTTCCTATGCCTGTTTTTCGCTCCAGCACTATCTGAAATGTTGTCAGGCCTAGTACGATAGTCACTTGTTTTGTTCCTCTCCCCCCTTTCTCTCTGCCTCTCCTTTACCTATTGTTATCTCTGGCTCTACCAGAAAATGTCATCAGCCCTAGTACGGTAGTCGCCTGTCTGTTTCCATTTCCCTCCCACTCCCACCCTTCCTTATCTGTGTTTTAGCTCTTGCACTATCTGAAATGTCGCCATGCTGAGTACGATAGTTAATTTCACATTCTTGATGTTCATGGCCGTATAAGAATATCATTGTATTTTCCCTTGTTCCATCCCTTGCCTTGAAGCGCTTTGAAACACATTGTGTATAGGCGCTATATAAATAAACTATCATATCATATATCCCACAGTATTCATGAGCATCATGTGTTGAAAATATTACATTGTGGGCACTATGTTTTTCGCTGGCTTTAATGAGCTCAGTGTAATCTATTACGAGGTTTTGCTTATAATTGAGGAAGTTTAATTCAGGACAGTATATTCAGCAATACATTCTAATACACAATATATCATTTTGTATACCAAATACCAAATGCCCGGAGACAAAGCATAATAGTCCCATTTTATAAGCGTGGGCTTGGAACCAGCCATGCAAGTTATAGAATTCTTGCAATGCTGGATTCCCCCTCCAAACTATTTCAGTTCTGTTAAAAGAACTCAGTAGTTAGATTGAAAATAAACAAATAGTGAAAAAACATCAAATAGGATTCTGGAAGGGCACTGGTAAGGCAGAATTCTGACATAGGTAACCACTATTGAATGTAAAACATCAAGATAAAGTAGCGTATATATTTGGCTTCTTTAGAAAGTGCTGTATTCAACACTGTTGACCGCGGCTTACTTTGGAAAAATTTACAAAAATGGGGAATCCCAAGTTGTCTCCTGAGCATGAAAATCACCCACATGACAAAGCGACTGTGGCAGTGAGACATAACAATAATGGACAACTATGTGATTATGATAAACCTGAAACTGGCCTAAAACAAGGGTGTTTCCTTCCCCCAACCCTTTTTAATCTGTATTTAGCAGACATCCCCATAGCCTTAGCAAAAGTTACAGCATATCCATCTATCATGGGGAAATGTAAATCCCAATGGTTAGGTTATGCGGACAATCTCATCTTCATGGATCGGACACCAATAGGGCTTCAGAATTTGCTCAATGCAGTCTCAGAATATGCAAATGTCCACACACTTGTCAGGAATACCATTAAAACAAAAATATGATCTTTAATGCTTTGAATAAAAAAGAAAGTGCCGTCCTGGGAAATTCATAATATTAGGCTGGAAATTCACCAACTACATATATCTTGGAGTAATTATAGACCTCAGGTTGACATGGACGGACCATATGGAACATCTCTAAAGTGTAGCCAAACAATGTCTACCTGCCTTTCGATCCTTTAGGACTGATTACTTTGGCTACATAGTAAAACCTATATAATATATTATTACAAGTTAAAACTTGTTCCAGCAATATTACGTGTTCCTGAAATTTGGGGTGGTCGACAATTAAAACGATTAGCCATACTGGACAACTATTGTATTACGAATCTGTTTACTCTAGTGCAAAGTCTACGGGCACTGGCAGAGGATATCAGATCAGAATTCTGCCTCACATCAATTGAACACCAGATAATAAGTACTAAAATGGTGATAGTGAACAACATACATATGGCAGATCCTGATAGTCTGCTATGCCAACTAAGACAAACACGAAGCAGCTGCATGAGTCATGACGTAACATACACCGTAAACAAACTTTCCAAGGTGACCTTGACCTGGGTCATTTGCACTAAGATCAATGTTCTGATGTGTATGGATATAAAACGAAGCAGTCTCTAAAAAACCTTGATTCATTAGATTTCAAGTGAACAAAACTTGATTGATCTTTCAACAAAGAAAAAAGCTAACAAATACATTCATCATGCTCCCATTTGGGGAAGGCACCACTATATGTGAAAGAATGCTCCAATAAAAAAATTAGGAGGGATTATATTAGATTTAAATTTAATTGCCTCCCTTCACTGGAAATAGTTGGGCCTGGAATAAAACCTCACTTGCTGACAGACGCTGTCGACTATGCTCTGCAGACAAAATTGAACGTTTGACACACTTAATCTTGCATTGTGCAGGTATTATTGAGCTACGCAGAACGTATTATAACGAGGTATCATATCCCACATCTAAATGAGACAGGGAATGAGAATATCTGGTGCAATTTCAGGGAACGATATACAATTGATATACTGTACTTTCAAACTGTGGTAAAATTTTGAAAGACTGTTAACTATTACTCCAAACTGTATGACTATATGCAGATTTTGGTAAGCTTCTTACTTATTTAAATATTTACTGATGAACCTATAGACTACGCATCAAACAGTGTGGATTGCAGAGCTTGATTGTAAATAATTTTATTTTAAGGAAAGCTGTCTTCCTTTTAACTATGAGTTGCATATTTGAGATGTGTACTGTTATACCATGTATAATCTAATTTGTGGAAATGTTTCGAGTGTAGTAAAAGCCATGTTCACATGGTTTTTAAATACAATTTCAAAAAATGTAAAAAAAAAAAAAGAATTCTGCCACTGTGCGACTTTTCCACTTTTGCTTTAGTGGTCACTTTGAAATTTAGCACTACAAGACTGTGCCATCCTTGCATTCTGCCACTTTTGAATTATGCCACTGTGAGCCCTTCTCTCTAAATTGTGCCACTATGAGACTGTCACTGTGGTCTTAGCTGCTGTGAGCTTTTAATTTTCAATTGAGCTGCTGCATGTTTTAATTTTGTATGTGCCACTGTGAGACTCTGTCACTTTGAATTTTACCACTATGAGACTCTGGGCCTTAATCAGAGCTCCTGATAAAAAGTGTGTGGAAAGCCGACATTCTCCCCTCCAGTTTCCAGCACCTTCATTCTGAGATGGGTGGAAAGATTGGAGGGGAAATGCCATGCTTTCCAGCAGCAAAAGCAGCTAAAATGTCTCTTGGGGGGTTAGGGGGGACATGTGCTCCAGTGGCATTTCACAAAAGACTGCCAATCTTCTAATTTAAGAACGTTTTCAAAAACGTTCATTAAACTGGAAAAGTGGCGCTGCAGTCTGAGAATGTTTAAAATGTGATAAAGTAAGCTTTGGTGTTTAACAGCACCTCCCAGGGTACTGATGATGAACGCCTCTTTTGGCTGGTGCAGGAAGTGTGTTCTGGCCTCTGAATGCAGTCCTTGCCAGCTGTGAGGTGGTTGGCAAGGCGGTTTGCATGCCCTAAATCATGACTTTGCAGGAGTGGCTGTCTCTATTTATTGCTGCCACTCCCGTATTACTTCAGAATACATGTCTTCATGGAAAAGTGCCTGTCAACTCCGACACGGGCACTTTTCCTTCAAAACACACACCTCTGAATCAGGTCTTCTGTCCCTTTGAACTTAGCTGTTGTGAGTTTCTAACCTCAATGTTTGCCACTGTGGAACTTTCGTACATTTGGATTGTGCCACTGTGAGATTTTCTCACTTGAATTTTGCAGCTAGAGGTTTTTGTTAACTTCACTCCTTGCCTCATTAAAATTCTGCTACTGTGGTTCTCTTCTTGCTACTGTGAGCTCTGCTGCTTTGAATTCTGCTGTTGTGAGGTCTGGCACACTTGACAATTTTGCCACAGTGGGGCCCTGCCACTCCGAATGCTGCCAATGTCACTGGAATTTTTCCGCTAGAGGTTGTGTCCAACTTTGCACCTGCCTCATTCACATTCTGCTACTGTGGTCCTATTCTTTCTCATTCACTTTGAAATTTGAAACTGTGAGCTGTGATGCTTTGAATTCTGTTGTTGTGGTGTCTGGCGCAATTCTGAATTTTGACGCTGCGGGGCCCTGCTTCTTGGAATTTTGCCACTCTTAGATTTCCCCACTTATTGCGGCCTGCCACCCTGAGTTCTGAAGCACTGCCTCTCTGCCACTCTGAGTTTCACCACTTTGGTGCCTGGCTACTTTCAACACAAACACTCTGAACCTCCCACTGTTAATTCGGGCCTCTCTGAACTTCCTGCACAATCTCTGTGAAGCTTGGATTCCCCCACTACGAGACTTTGTGACTGAGAGACAGCCATCACAGAGAGGCCTTCGACACTGTGAGCCTGCTACCATTACAAGGCCCTAACAAAGCGGGCCCCAACCATCAGGAAGCTACCACCACATTTAACCACTCTCCTCTGAAAGGCACCACCGTCAAGGAGCCTAACGCCTATGAGGTCCTAACACAGTGAGGAATTATCACTCAGGAAATGTGTCATTGTGAGACCTTGCCATGACAAGCTTCTACCACTATGAGGCATCCGCCACAGGAAAACTGCACCAAGAACATTCTTCCCCCCTGTGATTCCTCACTTCCTGAGATAGGCCACCAACTGCAATATTCTCCTACTTGGAACGTTCTGCCCGCAGAACCGCAGCCCTGACAGTTCCCCTTCCCAAAGCATTCATATGCTTTGGGCAAGAAAGAAATCAGCGATGAAGTCGAGCTACCAACCGGGGAGCCGAGATGTTGGAAGCAGTTTCCCATGAACGTTGTTGGGCCCATAACCTTTCCGGTCCAGCATGTATTGCATTTGGCTTCAGAACCAACAAGAGCTCATTATGTCGGCAACTTCATACACGGTATCTAAAAGAGTGGCAAAGTCCTCAGGTCCCGTGGACCGACCTGTGTTACTATTGTACTGTTTGAGTAGTGAGGTGTGAAATACTGGATGAATTTGCCACTTTTTCATTGTCTTACTTGTAAGGACATATATGGGATTTTATCGCCAGCATACAATATACAGCATGTTATTCCCAGCATATAATAAACAGCAGACAAATACAGCTAGGCCCAGTTTTTCAAACTGCAGGCATTTCTTCAGTAACAGCCAGTAACAGCCAGCAGGTAAGTTTTCAGAACACTTAGTAAAAACATTTTTTTTTTTTAAATGATCTAGCATGGTGTGCTGCCAGGTTAAAATAAGGAGGTGCACAATGTTATATTGGATGTTTCATGTGTGAAAACTGCATTAGAATACATAACAAATTAACCTTGTACTAACCTTACTAAAGTACTAATTTCAACTTCTCTAACATTATAATGCAGTCTTCCGTGCACAATGAAATACAGTCCATGTTTTGGGTGCACTGTTTGAAATTCATTTTTCATGAGGAAGTGCACACGTTTTCTTCGTCTTGTGGAGAACAGAAATATGTAAAATGCAGGAAATGAGAAGAAACAATTGCTTTGCGGATGCAGTCTTCACTTGTCTTGAAAAACGAAGGCTGGCACAGGGCACATTCTTGTTGTTCTGATTGGTAGGGATTATAGGTGGATAAGCCAAATCAACAGCGGGCTGAGTTCGAGTTTTCTTGAGAAATGAAGAGAAGGGAGTTGGCAATTCGTGCTGGGACCAGGAGATGTACAGTGCCATATCTGTTGACCTCGAAGTGGGTTGAGCACTGGCTACAAGCATAATCAGCTGGCAGCTCCCCACACATACAAGGGAGTTTGGCACGGAGTCTGGGTCTGCGAATACAGCGAGGCCGTGCAGGGACTTCAGATTTCACTGGCCTTGGTAAGATTAGTGCCAAGTCAGGAAAAAATAGAATGATGTACGTGTGTTGCTAAAATGTTTTGGTAGTGCATGGAGGTTAGACACAATTGTATGTTTATTTTTCTCTCTATGTTCAAGGTGTGAGAAGATAAATTCGTGTTTGCAAAATACCTGCTTGTTTCTTCTTTACTTTTATATCTTGCAGGTGATGCTGTAAATATCATGTGGTAAGTTGTGTTGCGGTTTGTAATTGCCATGTAATATAGAGTGCAGATATGAGACTTTGGTGTCATTCATGCATCTGTGAGTCATTTATATAGGGGAAACCCAAAGGTGATGTTTATATCAGAGATATAGTGCATTTACCAATTTACCGCTGTAGTTAAAATAGCAAACAAGAGAAAGTGTAAGTATCTGCAAGGTAGGAAGGTGTGTGTGTAAGTGTAATGAGTGGTTCCTTCCTTGCATGCTGAAAGGAAGAGGCGTACACATAGATTACTGGATGTACATATGCCAGTAATATCAGCCACAAACCATAGGTGGCGGTCTGAATAAACTCATTGGGTTCTCTGAAGTGTCATAAGTCTGGGAGTTCTGTACAGGCAACTAAAATACATTCTAATAGAAAGGGTTTGTTTTATGATGGGGTTGTAGTATAAAAAAACATGCTCACCACTATACCACAGGAATAAGATCATTTTTAAAATACCACAAAGTAAGATACCACTAAAATTACCACCAATACAAGCTAACAATATATAATCACCAAAATAGAGTAATACCAAACCCACTCTAAATGTAAGGCCAGTTTACTGCCAATTTACCACCAAAATTTTATGGTAAGAAAAATACTGCCAAATCCCGAATTTACCCCAATAAGACAAATCACTTACATAGTGCATAGGTTACTGGATTAACAACTTTAACAATTACGTACAGTCCAAAGTATCGCAGCTTCTGTTTGTTTGACCCCCAAATATGTAGGTGCTTGGTGGATAACCATATTTTGTCATCATTTTCAAAAGGATGTATGTTCTTTCATTGTTTAACAGCTTGCATTGCTGTCGGGTCTTCTCCAGATGTTCTCACACTTTTTTGTGCACTGATGTTATGAGATCCATAGAAGTTACAGCTTGGGGCACGCTCAAGATCCATGAAAAGGTAATTGGAAAGGTTCTCAGACTTTTACAGTATAAAGCGCAGAATGGTGGCATAACCATGGAAACATGAGTAGCATTATTGTACGCAGATTCAACTAATGGTAACTATGTGTACTAATAGTCCATCTGCTGGAGGAAAAATAACAGCGTAGGTATTGTTCAAGTATGCAGTTTAGCCTTTCGGTTTGTGGATGATATGCTGTAGAGAGACGTAGATCCATATCCAACATTTGGGCAAAAGCACTGTAAATTGTGATCACCAATCGCAAACAATGGGTGATGCAGACCATGTAGTTGGAAATCATGTTTTACTAGAAGGGTTGCGGTTCTGGCTGTGGTTGTAATCCAACACCTGGCACAAAATCTACCATTTTCGTGAAATAGTCCACAATGACAAGTATAGTGGTACATGCATGGTCCTTAGGTAGATCTACAATCAAATCTAGACTAACCGTGTGCCAGGGCCCAGGAGGCTATTAGCACCATGGTTGCCGCCAGTACCATACCGGTACCACCATGGAGAAAAGGGGAATTACCACCCCATTCCAAGGTTGGCGGGGCGGTAATTTCCCCTTTCTCCATGGCCCTTCCCCATTCCCATTTTTGCCCCATAGGGGAAGGGGCTAATTACGGTACCGCAAATTGCACCAGCCGTTAAGGTCGGGTCCCGCAAAGGGACCTCGTAGTAAGGCGGTGAGGGTTTACCGGTACCGGTGCCCTTACTGGTACCGGTAAACCCTTACCGCCTACCGTGTAATGAGGCCCCTTGTTTCTTGACATACATGGTTTTGGCCTGGGCATACATACAGCATGTTTGTATATAGCTTTGGGCCTAAATGCTTTATTTCAGGCCACCAACACCACCTTTGAGGTAACTGTATAGTCTTTTCAACCCCAGAATGACCTGTCATCTTGTAGTCATGATATAACTGCAATGATTTTAGTCTCAAGCATTCTGTAGGCAGTACAATACGATTTTGGTAGTAAGGTATTCCACAATAGGACTTTACCATTTTCCATCGAGTGTTATCCATGTTTTCCTTGCACCTCCTTAGTAGTTCTTAGTAGTTCTTGGATGTAAGTCTGGGATATCTAACATACACATGTAACTCTAAATGGTACGAGGACTGTCAGGTGTTGTTCAGCACTAGGAAATGTGTCCACTAGTGGTAACCTGGATAGGGGGTCAGCTTTTCTGTGCTCAGACCCTGGTCTATTAGTGAAGGAAAGGTCATAACCAGAGAAGAATAGATGCTATTGTGCCAACCGGGGATTAGTTCATTTAAGACCAGTGAACGGTTATGAGGTTTTTATGGTCATTGTACATAGTAACCTGATGGCGTGCCCCACCAGTAAATGGCGCCATTCCTCTAATGCGTCCTTTATGGCTAATAGTCATTTTCTGTTTATAGTATAGTTACACTCAGGTGTAGTGAGTTTTCTAGAGTGAAATGCCATACGATGGAGGAGGTCCGTCTTCTTGTATATTTAAGACAAAATTGAGCTGAGGGCCCTCTAGGAACGTGAATGCAATGGATGGGTTCACAGAACAACTCAGAGTCTGCCATGGTGCGTGCTCCGAAACCCCTGGAACTGTTGAGCCCACCCCAGTCCTATCACCCAGAAGGACTTTTCAGGCCCCAAGGAAGTGCCCCAGAGCCTCATGGACTCAGTCCTGGAGCCGTTGGCGCCAGGCTCATGAAATGGGCTGGACTTATGGAACTCCTTAATCTGCCTAGTGAGGCTGAGCCTTCTGTATATCCAGGGTGTGGCAGAGGGGCTACTTTTCCTGAGAGGCAGGGTGTGGTAAAGGGACTACTTTACCTGGAACTACTTGCAAGGCTATTTAAGCCACACCCTGCAGGCAGGACACGCTTCGCGTTATTCTGCACTCCTGCAGAGTAACGCTCACCGTGTCTGCTCTGTTCTTGAGTTTCTACAGCCACGCCCGTCTGAGAGTTCCATCCATCGGTGCCTGGAAGGAGAAAAGGAGAAGAACAGGTGTAACTACAGCGACAAAGGCCTTACCTGGAATTCCGTCCATCGGTCTCGTCTCCAGCTGGTCATTCGATCGCCGCCCCTGTTAGGAAAGGACCTCTGCGCAGGCTTCCAATACTCACCCGAGATTCTGCATCCCTCCGGAACTTCGAAGCGGTTCTTCCATTCTTCATCTTGGGGCCGCGCCGCACCTGCAAAAAGGGAACAGAAAACAGCAGGTTAGTCGCGCACAATACAAAAACGAACTATTGTTCAGCCATCCAGCGCCACTCATCCGCGCTAATACTCACCTGGAGGCAACCAGTTCAGCATCCTAGGAGAGTCAATTCCTCTTCTAACCCTCAGTACGAAACCACGTCTGCAAGAAAGACAAAACACGTTTAAACCTTGGAACAATAAAACTTTGAGCATCTATACCAAGCTGTCATTGGGATAGAAACTTACCTGATTAATCCAAGCATTCCCGAAACACAGCAACAGACACTCCGGAACAGTGAAGTAACTGTGCCCAGAGAAAAACTTAGCCTACTGCGCCCCTGCTGAAGGTCAAGCAGGACGGAGAGCCAACCTCACCAAACTCAAAGGTGAGCAGGAGAGGAGTCGCGCATTAGGAGGTTGCAGGAAGTGGGACCAATCCAACGCACTCATTAGCTAACATCTTGCTTCTACATTGCAGGCTAACGCCTCTCAAGGAGATAACAGGGGAGAGGAAACCATCATACCATCAAAACTATGACAGTACAGATAACGGTCATACGACTACGTGCTACACCCCCATGGAGACCAGGTGAGCGTGACAGAATGCAAAGGCTTCTACAAATTCTCTACCTGGGTGTCATGGAAACCTCAGATACAGACCAACTAGCCCAGCTTTTGGGGGAACTCAGGGCTGAGGTACATTCGGCCCGGCAGGAGACCAATGCTTTAAGGAGGGAATTGATCATGGCTAAAGATCGTACCGATGAGCTCGCTAAACAATTGCTTCAATCCCAGGCGGGGCAAACACTGTTAGCTGGATTGGGGTCAATGGTTCTGACCACACCCAGCAATCCAGTTCAAGTGGTCCTTCCAGGAGCCGTACCTTTGGCACCTCCAAAACGCTTTGCAGGAGACCCAAAAAGGTATGCGTTTTCATGAACCAGTGCCGACTACATTTCCTATGTAGGCCAGGGGCTTTCCAAACGACCAATCAAGGGTAGCCTTTGTATTGTCTTATCTCAGTGGCAGTGCTGCGGACTGGTCGGTACCTCTAGTCAATCGGAACGATCCCATCTTGCGAGACTTCCAGAGGTTCCAAATGAATATGGAGAAGTTGTTTGCCCGCCACTCTCAGGGTCAGGCATTGGATAACAAACTCTTGTCCCTGCACCAAGGCAATCAAGATCTGTTGACGTACATTGCAACCTTTAATAGACTGATAGTAGAAACTGATTGGCCAGATGACAAAAGAACAAATCTGTTTTACCGGGGTTTAAGAGGGGAGTTGAAGGATGTTTTAGCTCAAGTGGTCAACCCCCCCTAGTGATTGTGCGGAATACATAGATCTGGTGGTTCAGCTGGATCATAGACTACAGAACCGTAAGGTAGATCGAGCTAGAATGGACACTCAGGTTTTTGTACACCCAAAGGAGAATGCATCCAAGACTTCCGACTTGGCCAAACCCATGCAGATTGGAGGAGTGCGAGGGCTGTTAACCAAGGCTGAGAGAGATAGAAGAAGACAACAACAGTTGTGTTTGTATTGCAGTTCGACCGGCCACTTCCTTCGAGACTGCCCAATAAAACCACCCAAGAAGGCATTCGGGGTTGCCGGCAAAGTGGAAACGGAGCCGGAGTCAGAAGACTTCCTCGCCCGATAAGCTTAGAGGTCCGCTTGTCGAGCGAAAAGAAGGACTCTCAGACCTCGCACCTCGTCTTGCCAATGATCCTCATAAATCACCAACAGCCGTCGCAAATGCATGCAGTTAGAGCATACATCGATAGCGGAGCCATTGGAAATTATATGGATCACGATTTGGCTACAAGGATGAATCTTCCTCTGTGCAAAAAGGCAACTACAGATTTAGTCACCAGTGTCGATGGAACTGAGATCGCTTCAGGTCCAGTGACGCACTCGACAACAGAAATGACACTTTTGTGCCAAGACGGAAATCAGGAAGACATCGTGTTCGATCTAATCAAGGCACCACAATTTCAAATAATTCTGGGAATGCCATGGCTAGAATCACACAATCATTGCATCAACCTGCATGCTAAGAGGCTGACCTTCTCAGTTGAATGTGCTCGTACCTGTTACCCTATAAAGGAACCTTTGGTTAAGGAAGTCGCAACTATCATGAATCTGACTAATCCGCTACCTCTAGAATACCAAGACTATCAGGATGTTTTCCAGAAGGACCAAGCGAATACTCTTCGTCCCCATAGATTGTACGATTGTCAGATCGACCTTATCCCTGGCGCACAGATTCCATGTGGCAGAATCTACGCACTTATGGAACCTGAAAATCTGCATTTAAAAAAGTATCTGGACCAATATCTGGCTAACGGCTTTATCCGCCCATCCAAGTCCCCAGCTGCCTCGCCCTTGTGCCCTTGTTCTTCATGCCTAAAAAAGAAGGAGACCTTAGGACTTGCATCGATTACCTTGCATTAAACCAAGTCACCGTTAAAAACCGTTACCCCTTGCCACTAATTCCTGAACTTTTGGACCAAGTTAAAGATGCCCGGATCTATACCAAGCTAGCTCTTAGAGGGGCATATCATCTGGTACGAATAAAAAAAGGGGACGAATGGAAGACCGCATTCTGCACCAAATACAGATTATTCGAATACCAAGTGATGCCCTTTGGCCTTTGCAACGCCCCAGCGGCGTTCCAGTATTTCATGAATGACGTCCTGCGTGAATTGATTGATGTGTGTGTCGTGGTATACATAGACGACATTCTGGTATATTCATCGTCTGAACAGGAACATGTGAAACACATCCGTGCAGTTTTGGACAACACAGATTGTTCGCAAAACTGGAAAAATGCATCTTCCATGTTACGGAGGTAGAATTCCTTGGGTTTGTCCTAACCCCACATGGTGTATGCATGGATTCACGGAAGGTTGATGCCATTCTCAACTGGCCTTCCCCGACCTCGATTAAAGGAGTTCAGAGTATTCTCGGATTTGCGAACTTCTATCGCCGCTTCATTCCAGGCTTCTCGCAGCTAGTACATCCCATTACCTCTCTACTGCAAAAGAACAAACGTTTTCAATGGTCAGAGGAAGCCGAGAAAGCCTTTCAGGACTTAAAGCAAGAATTTATTTCAGCCCTGATCCTGAAACACCCATGTCCAGACCTACCGTATGTGGTCGAGACCGATGCTTCCAGTTCGGCAATGGGAGCGGTCCTCTCGCAAAAAGATCCTGAAACGGGTCAACTCCATCCAGTGGCCTTCTGGTCACGGAAATTCACAGCACCAGAATTGAATTATGCCATTACGGAAAAGGAACTTCTGGCCATCATGTCGGCCTTCAAGGCTTGGCGGCATTACCTTCTGGGAGCAAGACATACTATTACAGTAATCACTGATCACCGCAATCTTGAAGGTGTCAAAAGCCCAATCATCCTGCCAACTCCGATGGTCATTATTTTTTGCTGAATTTGATTTTGTGATTACTTACCGGCCTGGTTGTCGAAATGGCAAGGCAGACGCTCTATCTCGCATTGGGGTAGAAGAGGAATCCACCAACCCAGACCCAGTGCCCATCATTCCCAGAGAAAAGATCTTAGGAGTGACGTCTCTAACCTTAGATGACATCCTCAAAGAAATCACATATCTCATGGATACAGACACTCTGAGAGACTGGTCTACCAAAAGTGTTCATCATTCTGTCTCAAACCACTTACCATATTTTCAGGGACGTCTCTAACCAGCAAAGAACTTCAGGAGATGGTCATCTCGAATTACCACGAATCCCTGGTTGAAGGTCATCATGGGATAGCTAAGACTGAAGCCAAGATCAAGCGATACTATTGGTGGCCAACATGGCGAAAAGACATCAAGCAATTTGTATTACCCTGTGGAATTTGCACACAAAACAAGACCTTGAAGAAAAGATCACCAGGTCAACTGCAACTACTGGATATTCCGCCTACGCATTGGCATACGTTGTCTCTTGATTTTATAACTGACCTTCCTCCTTGTAACGGGTTCAACACAATTTTGGTGGTGGCGGACTTGTTTTCGAAGATGGCTCATTTCATTCCACTGAAGGGCTTACCCTCATCTTCAATCTTGGCTAAAGAATTCCTAGAGCAGATAGTCCGAATACATGGATTCCCTTCCATCCTAATTTCGGATCGTGGCAGTCAATTTATCTCGCGATTTTGGAAAAAGTGTTGTGAATTAGCGCAAATCGATGTAAGACTTTCCACAAGCCACCATCCCCAGACTGATGGTCAGACTGAGAGGACCAACCAGACTCTAGAACAATACCTCAGATGCATGTTACATCAAACTGAAAGCAGTTGGAAAGACATTTTATGGATAACCGAGTACGCCTATAACAATTCCCTGCACTCCAGCATCGGACAGACTCCCTTCTACACCATTTACGGGTTGCATCCACAAACCTCCAATCTTGACTCGTCTCAACCTTTGGAAATGCCAGCAGTAAGAAGTTTGCACACTACTGTAACTCAAGCTTTCAAACAAATACGGGTCAGCTGAAACAAGCCAAGGAAAGATGCAAGAAGTTAGCAGACATCCATAGGAGTGAAGCTCCAAAGTATCAAGTCGGAGATGAAGTCTGGCTGGCATCAAAGCACATACCAATGAAAGGAACCCGAACCTTCAACCCCAGATACATAGGTCCATACACCATTTAGGCCATCATCAATCCGGTAGCTGTGAAGTTGAATTTACCTACGCACATGAAAATTCATCCCGTGTTTCATGTCTCAATTCTGTAACCAGTGCAACCAGGAACCCGAGTACTGAAACCAGCAAAACCGATCATGGTCGATGAGAAACCCGAATTTGAAGTCAAGGATATCCTGGACTAGAAAATCGTCAAATCAAAACTGTTTTATCTAATAGACTGGAAAAGATATGGACCAGATGAAAGTTCATGGGAACCTAGTGAACACATTCATGCACCACGGTTGTTGAAAAGGTTTCATCAGAGTCATCCGAACAAACCAGGACCAAGGGGAGATCCCGCCATTAGAGGGGCTTTGGGGGGGAGTGCTGTCATGGTGCATGCTCCGAAACCCCTGGAACTGTTGAGCCCACCCAAGTTCCTGTCACTCAGAAAGACTTGTCAGGCCCCAAGGAAGTGCCCCAGAGCCTCATGGACGCAGTCCTGGTGCCGTTGGCGCCAGGCTCATGAAATGGGCTGAACTTATGGAACTACTTAATCTGCCTAGTGAGGCTGAGCCTTCTGTATATCCATGGTGTGGCAGAGGGACTACTTTTCCTGAGAGGCAGGGTGTGGTAAAGGGGCTACTTTACCTGAAACTACTTGCAAGACTATTTAAGCCAAACCTTGCAGGCAGAATACGCTTCGCGTTATTCTGCACTCCTGCAGCGTAACGCTCACCGTGTCTGCTCTGTTCTTGAATTTCTACAGCCACGCCCGTCTGAGAGTTCCATCCATTGGTGCCTGGAAGGAGAAAAGGAGAAGAACAGGTGTTACTACAGTGACAAAGGCCTTACCTGAAATTCCGTCCATCAGTCTTGTCTCCAGCTGGTCATTCGACCGCCGCCCCTTTTGGGAAAGGACTTCTGCACAGGCTTCCAATACTCACCCGGGATTCTGCATCCCTCCGGAACTTCGAAGCGGTTCTTCCATTCTTCATCTTGGGGCCGCGCCGCGCCTGCAAAAAAGGAACAGAAAACACCAGGTTAGTCACACACAATACAAAAACGAACTATTGTTCAGCCATCCAGCGCCACTCATCCGCACTAATACTCACCTGGAGGCAACCTGTTCAGCATCCGAGGAGAGTCAATTCATCTTCTAACCCTCCGTACGAAACCGCGTCTGCAAGAAAGACAAAACACATTTACACTTTGGAACAATAAGACTTTGAGCATCTATACCAAGCTGTCATTGGGATAGAGACTTAGCTGATTAATCCAAGCATTCCCGAAACACAACAACAGACACTCCGGAACAGTGAATTAACTGTGCCCAGAGAAAGACTGAGAGCCAACCTCACCAAACTCAAAGGTGAGCAGGAGAGGAGTCGGGCATTAGGAGGTTGCAGGAAGTGGGACCAATGAAACCCACTCATTAGCTAGCATCTTGCTTCGACATTGCAGGCTAACGCCTCGTGGGGAGATAACAGGGGAGAGGACACCATCATACCATCAAAACTACGCCAGTACAGATACCGGTCATACGACTATGTGCTACGCCCCCGTTGGGACCCAGTGAGCGTGACAGAGTCCAAATAAGCAAACCAACTCAGGAAGATGACAAAGTACTGTTTTATTAACAATTATCTAAAACAGGGAGTTACAATGAACATCAACGGACGTACGTTTGATTTCTCTCAACAATCTTTTCATAATAACAAGATTATATACTCAAATTATGTCAGAAGTGATGTCATAGTACGTGGCAAATAATGAAAAACCTAATGGGGATCCGGATAGACTTAAGGGGAACCTCTAAGTACACAATGTATAGGAACTAGTATTGTTATTGGCTGCCCACTGTCAGGTGGGCCGCCTACCTCTAAAACATGTCATCTTCAAACATATTAAGTACACAGTTTCTGATTGGCTTCTCAAACTATAAGGTCCTTTGTATATGGACCTCTACAATTGGTTGGCACGCCTGTGCCATGTCTGGAACATTTGGTTCACTTTGCAGCATGTAAGCACAGACCCAAGTGCAAAGGGGTGAGCCTGACTGTAGCTCCCTACCCAATTAGCCCAACATCTATCATTACCCATGCCTTCTGCCATGGAGATTGTCTTTGAACTTGGCTTTGAAGTATCCTTGTCTATAGGAATAGATGGGAGTGCAGGCACTCACTATCGCTGTTCTAGAACTCCAAGTTCCACTCTATTTTCACCCTTGGCTCATGTGACAGGAGACCATGCTTTGGTCCATTTTAGAGCTTTTAAATGACTAAAACTTGGCACACTTGGTATTCTCTCTTTGCACATTAACAAGAGAAGATTCATCCTTTGTACGTTCACTCCTTTCCAGAATAGATAGCCGACCTTGGCTGCTTAAGTCTTAGCTCCAGGCCAGATAACCTTGACATGCAGAACCACGATTTCAGCTTATTCTTGCTCCGACAGAATTCTCCTTTCCTCTTCATGGGTACTGGCTTACTAAAATTCATGATACCCATGTCCAGATTCTATACAATGGCGGCTTCACCTGCATTCTATTCACTACATATAGCCAGCTTCTATGATGACTACCTTGCATTTCAGCATCTGTACAGTTATTGAACGGTTGATTCTCTGTAACACTTAATGCATGTGTCATCTTCTTTACTTCATTATTAGTTTGTGTAAGTTGCATATATTCCCTTTGGTCAGTACCCTGAGACATCGTTAATACTCTCTTATGACATCACATGCTTCTTTATTTGCTCTTTTTTATATTCCTTCAGGGAGTTCCTCCCTCAGATTGTCGTCTCTTCGGGGATACATTTGATAGGGTTGCCTCAGTGGGTATCTTCTTTCGAATATATGCTGCGGTATTGGTAAAACTGCTGGTTTCAAATATGGCAGGATCTCAGGCTTCCAACATATAGGAGGTAGGGGGTGGGGTTTCCTGCAGAGGCATGCAGATGCTCCTCTACAAAACAGCACCCACATCATTGGAGGATGCGTCAGTTTCTACTATGAATGGTATATCAGGGTCTGTATGAAGCGGTACAGGGGCCATACTAAAGGCAGCCTTTAGAGTATCAAATGCCTCCTGTGCTTCCCGACTCCACTCAAATGACACATTTCTTTTTGTTAGGCTAGACAAAGAATGGGCTATATCAAAGAACCCTTGCCTAAATTTGTGATCAAAATTTGCAAAGCCCAAGAAGCTCTGTAGAGTTGTGAGCTTCATAGGTGCCGGCCACTGTAGTACTGCCTTAACTTTCTGGTCGTCCATACTAATTCATTCTGGGGACTGAATATACCAAAGGAACTCTATCCTTGTCTGATTAAATTTACTTTTTTTCAAGTTTGGAATATAGCTGGTTATCAAGTAATGTTCACATAACTCTGAAAATGTGTCTTTCGTGTTCCAGTAAAGTCTTGGAGTAAACCAAGATGTTCTCAAGCTAAATGACAAACATCAGATATCCAAACAAAACAATCCACAAAAACAAAAAACAGACACTTTACCAAGATGGATCAAAGGGCTCTGAAGAAAAGCCGTTCCACATAAATACACAGACTTCAGGTCGGGATGCCACAAAGAAGCATTGAGGAGCCCTGAAGCTGAGTAGATTCCAGCTAGATAATCTGGTGAACACTGACGTTTCTGGGATTGCGCAAACACAACGTGTGCCGGACGTGATGATATCATCAGCGCACACACCCGTGATGATGTCATTGATGCATGTGTTAGTTCCCCTGTGCAATGTAGTTCTTCTGAGCCCAGTATGCCCTTCTGTCATTGCAAGAGCATACTGGGCCCTTGCAATGACATCATGCCTTGTCAGGAAAGCACACCCTTCACACTCATTTAGGATGATCTAAAAACCAACATAGACTCCAACGTCATATTGACACTACCTTTACTAGATCTATCAGCTGCCTTCAACACAGTGCACCAAGAAACATTCATCAAAAGAAATTGCAATCACCAACATATCATTAATATGGTTAAAATCCTTCCTGGCAGAAAGAACAGAGACAACATGGCTGGCCCCCTTCAACTCAGCACCTTGTTAAAGCAAAAGGAAATACTGAGGCTGAGTACCACAAATTGAAATACACCAAACACGGGCTATAAAGATTCACAGATCTTTTATTCTGCGCAGTTTACACAGAAACATAGAAACAGATAGCTATCTGGCTCTCAACACCCCACAATGAGTACCAGCCGATCAAATAGAGGAGAGAGAGTGCTGGACATCTGAACATTCATGCTTTTTATACAGTTTCAACAATATTGTCCAGCCCCTCTACATGTTAATAATCTGCGGTCTAGAGTTTGTGAAGAGTTCACATACAGCTAATACAATAATATGCAGAAGGATTACATGAGTCTGCATTTCCATCAAGTTACGATGGCGATGTATATTCTCGGACCCCACAGTAAGTCTTAGTCCATATCCCAACACAATGTATTTCAGCCTGTGTCCATGCTTGGTATTTGCCTTTCATTGTCGCCGATGTGTATTCGCGAATGAGGCTTGTTAGCGTAGACAATACTGAGACGACGGTTCATTCGTACTACAAGGTCTCTTTAGCTAGTCTAAACAGTCGGCCCGCGGACAGTCTAACCATTAACAGAACTCAAAGGTCGGGAGGCTTGGTTGCAAGTTAGAAACACAGTCCACCATTTTAGAACAGAGAATCATACAAACAGAAATCAAAATGGCGGATGATTCTAAAATGGCGGCGAAGCAATTAGGCTTAGGCCAATATAAGTCAAAAGGAGGCCTAATATGATTTCCGTTTAACAAACCCTCCCTTTGGCCTAAGCCAAGTGCTAAACTAAGAACTAGTCACTTTAGGAGTAACTCCACGTCTCAATGTCCATACAACCTGAATCACATTCATCAGATATATCAATCGCCATAAGATCTGCAGCAGAAATTTCCTTCATCACAAATTTTTTGGTCACTCTTTCCGGTGCATGTAACCTTGGTCCTAACGTTCCCACAGTCCGTGCACAACATCCCCCTAACATTGAACATATGGCAGGAAGACATTGTATACAGCAACAACAGAACAACAGAATACTTAGAATAATTAATAAGACTGAGAGAAGCTTCCATCCCCAAGATCGTAAGAAGTCCCAAAACCAAGCACTAAGATCACAATTTCCCTCGGGAACATGAACTTCAGAGCTTAGGACATGCAGATTTTGTATTGCCTTAAAGATGGTTGGGGAGGAATCTAGTACGAAAACGCAGCACGCGGTCCCCACTAATGTGCATACTCCACCACACTCAGCCAAGATGACATCTATTACCATCCGGTTTTGTAGCGCTACTAATCTGATTGCTTTCTGCTCTAGAGTCATGTTACAGAGTATGTCAGCGGTCCGGTTGATAGTTTTCTCCAGTACTCTCGCTAGTCTCCTAATATCCTCAGAATTCATAATTTGCCCCCAAAATGGTACAAAAGATTTCACAACATCACCCAGAATTTGTGGAGGAGTATCACTGCTCTCGTCCCGCCTTGGACGAGCCCTAGAGATTTCTATGGTACTAGCTATAAATAACCCTGGTAGCAGAATTCCCAAATAACAAGTTCCCTGACAATCCCTAGGTAGCCACGAGAAAGCTTCATTACCGCAAACAAAGTAGACGGGTTCGCCTACATACATAGGTCTGTCCTCACTGGTCAAGTTTGCAACATTAGTACAACCCTCGAAATTGCCCACTGAGTACCATTCCTTTGTATGCAGAAAGAAACTGAGTTGGGGCTACGGTTAACATTGTAGGAAGGCGGCGTGGCATCCCTATTACCTATAGGAGCCATCTTAAAAGAGATCAAAGATTGAAAAGGTTGGGACAGTCTATCAGAAGGCCTAATATAAGCAACATTAAGCTTGCTCCTATTTGCAAAGAGTGAGCATCCCAGGGGCGTTAGAACTCGCCTTTCAAACTCGTTCAAATTTGTTCCATCAAAGTTCCCCGAGATGCTATCTTTCCATAGGCCAAAGAATAGTGGCCGTAGAAAAGCATAACATGCAGTAGTTAGAGACAAAAGATGAATATACCAGCCCAACCCTTGTCCCCATGTTGCGGTAAATGTGAGCAAACCCAACAGTCTGTCTTATTCAAAATGGCATGGTTGCGTTCATTATTAACAGTAGTGTGTTATTGTGATAAGTCTGTCTGTGTTGAGAGTCCCTAGGAGATAGAGTGTGCAGGTGCACAAAAGGTGTAGATACAGTTGGAACATTCTCAGTAGGCAAGAATGTTTGAAGTGGGCGTACTTCTTCCATATACCAAAATCCTAAGGCAATTAATACTACGAAACCAGTTAACATGATTACAAGAAAACAATATGTCTTGAAAGACCATGTATTTGATTGTCCATTGTCATTGTTGGCCATACAGTCACTTATTTGTTCCATAGAAGTAGAGGCGATAACAGGCATTGTTCCTTTGAAACAAAAACTCTGTAGTCCGTTTTCTGGTGATCTCCTGATCACGCCTTTTCTTAGTCTTTCCCTATCCCCAGCCACCTACTTTCCTTCAGATGCAAAAGATGGGGCGAAGGACAAGCCCTATAGTTACTTTCTTTGCGGGCACAGCTGAACCGTGCAGTAAGTCTAACTCCGTGGAAGCAGATTGTACCTTGTGACTCCTGATACAGTGTGATCTGCAAACAGTGTGTCATTGCTTCCTGATGGAAGTGATGAATTTACAGCAGAACCAGGCAAAAATGCAAAAGGATCTGTAGGAGAGTGTGGAGATGAAGCAGCTGTTTCCCCAGGCCCCGCAAGCTCAGGGAGTGTCTCCGAAGCACTCTCAATACTGCTCAATGCTGAATGATCGTTGGAAACAGAGCAAGTAAGCTTCTCCTTATCTTCTCCGTCATGTGGCAATGGGAAAGGTATCCTCTTGACATGCGAAGCGTGTATCCAATGTTTCTTTCCAGCTACTCGTACTGCCGTCTGTGTGGCCAATAGGACCTGATAGGGCCCTTGCCACCTCTGTGCGAGACAGGATGCTCTTTCAAAAGCTTTAGTCAGCACCCACATGCAAGGTCGTATACTATGACCTGGCCCCTCTTATTTAGCTGGGAGTGCTTCTCGCACCTGTTGATGAATCAAATACAGATATTTAGTTAACTGTTCGCAGTATTCAGAAAGAAGTACATGCTCTATATCCCTGAAAGCTCCAGGTTTAGGAAGATTCCAAATGTTAGCTGGCCTCCCCATCCCCACCTCATATGGGGAGAGCCCAGTCCTAGTCTGCGGGGTTGTCCGCATCGAAAGTAACACTATCGGTAAGGAGTCTGGCCATTTCAAATTGGTGCCGGCACACGTCTTAGTGAGCTTGTTCTTTAAGATTCCATTGTGTCTCTCTACCAATCCAGCACTCTGAGCATGTATGGCCGAATGGAACCGTTTATCGATCTGTAATCCCGCACATATCTGTAGATTTAGAGCAGCGATAAAATGTGGACCATTGTATGACCAGATGACTCTTGGCAAACCAAACCTAGGAAAATATTCCTTAAGCATGGTTTTCGCCATTGTTATTGCTGTGGCCTCTTTTACAGGAAAGGCTTCAATGCATTTACTGAAAGCACAAATAACAACCAAAACAAATGTGAAATTATTATAACGCTCCATTTCAATAAAGTCAAAGTGGATCACTTCGAAAGGGACAGAAGGTGGACCAAAACTACCCCTTGGTGTTGATGTACCCTTCCCAATATTGTGCCGTAAACAACCATACAACTCTGGACAAAACGCTCAGCAGTTTTCGGGTTATTAACATTGACCCAGACAGTTTCTAACATTTTACAAATTTTCCTAGCGCATATGTGAGTGGGACCATGAGCCATTGAAACCATCATAGTAATGTACGCGTCTGGCAGCATCCATTTTCCCACCAGGTTTATCCACCCAACACCCATCATCATCCAACCTCGCCAAACCCTCAGCCCATTGCTTAGTTTCTTCTAGAGTGGCATCGGCTTGGATATTCTTTATAGACTCAATTCCCTTGTCTATGATACAGACATTCATGGCTTCCCTTGTAGTATACATATCTGAATAGAGATTAGTAGCAGTCTGTTTGGCTATCTGGTCAGCAAAAGCATTCCCTTTTCCTACATCATCTATGATTTTCTGATGTGCCGCGCATTTCATAATTGCTAGCTGAGTGGGAAGTGCAAGCGCTGAGAGTAGCTGAACTATCAAGGTGCCATATTGAATCTTTGTTCAATGTTAGGTCAAGAAACCTCACTCTGCCCAAAGTCTACCGAAGTTGTGAACTAGCCCAAAAGCATACTGACTATCAGTATATATGTTTACTCTAAGCCCTTTGGAAAGTTCACAAGCTCGTGTCAATGCAATAATCTCTGAGGCCTGCGCAGAGTTATGCAAAATTCTTTTGGTTTCCACAATTGTGCTTAGTGTAGTGATGGCATAAGCAGCAGTGGATGTACCATCCGGAAGTTTGAAACAGGAGCCATCGCAAAACAGCTCCCCTTGTGGATCGTTCAAAGGTGTATCTTTCAAATCAATTCTGCCTTTAGTTTGTTGTTCTGTGGCATAAAGGCAGTCTTGTGACATTTCGTCACTGCAAGCACTACCTTGCGGAAGAGGTAATAATTCAGCCGGATTCAGTACGCAACACCTCTTAATTTTAATATGCGGTGCAAACAAGATCAATTCATATCTCGTTAGTCGTGTGGAGGTGAGGTATTATGTTTGCGTTCTATTTAATAGAACGTCTACAGAGTGAGGTACCAACAAGGTTAAAGCATGGCCTAGGACCATACCCTCGCTCTGTTTTACAGATACAGCAGCAGCAGAGACAGCTCTCAGACATCTCGGCAAAGTGCATGCAACAGGATCAAGGGCAGAGGAAAAGTAGCCGCACAGGCTATTCTTCCCCCCATGTTCCTGTGTCAACACAGCCAAAGCGCATCCATCAGGTTCATGCACATACAACGCGAAGGCCTTTTCATAATTTGGTGTGCCCAGAACTGGTGCTGAACACAGTGCAGTCTTGAGCAAATCAAAAGCTTTCTGGTGTTCCAAGTTCCATGGCAATGGCAAAGAAATGCCCTTCTTTGTCAGAGCCAACATTGGTTTGATCACTAGTGAGAAGTTTGGGTCCACTGCCTACAGTAAGAAGCCATTCCTATTAAGCTCTGACTTCCTTCTGCGTATTTGGGACAGACATGCCAGCAATGATTTTAATCCGCTCAGGCGTCAAACTTCTTCCCTCCTTTGGAAAAGATAAGAATTACACACAGAAACACATGCTGCCCTGAATTAGTGTCCTGTAAAATGATTAATTGGATCCATAATATTGATAGTAGTGGTTCTTTTTAATAGAATGTCTCCATACAGAGTCAGCCGACACGTGTTTCGACCATAGGTCGTCCTTAAGGCTGACATAGCAATGATACATACAACATATCAATTCATATTACCGGGAGTGTGAGATAAACATTGTACACATGTTGATATGTTATGATCATGAGAATCAAACATTAGAAGTAAAAATAAAACACATTTACAAAATCACATACCCAAAATTGGTTAGGTTGATTGAAGAGGAGGGACAGATCAGAAGCAAATTAGAAATAAAAAACCTAGGAAAATTGATTATACAATCTAATCTGCACAATCCCTGCAGTGATTGGTTCCACATGAGTTATAATAAGTTCCAACTAGAATGTAACATACTGTGAAGCACATCTTAATAAAATCCATCAAGGTTGGCATAGTAATTGAATATGATAGTCAAATAGGTTATGTGTTAGAGTTTTCACAAACCTAATTGGAATGATCCATATATACAATGTAACTAGCATTGCCGTTTATTTATTAGTACAGAGTGGTTAAATAACAATACGAGCTAAATTGGGATACTTGTTATGATCTTTAAATCAATTGAATTTCTACCATACTAGTCAGAATTGTGCTCATTGTTATAATACATATCAGTAAACCATTGTATGTAAAAGAATAAAGAAAATATTTCTCACCAAAATTACATAAGTGTAGTTGAATATTGGAGAAGTCTTGTCACATTAAGAGTTCTTCAATGCTCTCTGATAAACTTACTACAAAGAAAAGGTGAGGTCACCAAACTGTTATAGTAATACGGCATTATCTGATATGTGTAGTCAATGTCAATGCGCTTACCTAAATAAAAGGGCTCGATCCCCGGACAGAACGAAGTAAATTCCAGAAACGCGAGCGCTTTTTAGTGTTCAATATATATGAATAGTCCCGTGTTGTGGTATTCAGCCATTGGTCCTGACTGAATACCATCATTGCGCATGTGCCGTAGGGAGAACACTAATCTCCAGTGCAAGTGTGGACACAATGTGATAAGTTTATCAGAGAGCATTGAAGAACTCTTAATGTGACACGTCTTCTCCAATTTTCAACTACTCTTACGTAATTTTGGTGAGAAATATTCTCTATATTATTTTACATACAATGGTTTACTGATATGTATTATAACAATGCGCACAATTTTTACTAGTATGGTAGAAATTCAATTGATTTAAAGATCATAACAGGTATCCCAATTTAGCTCATATTGTTATTTAACCACTCTGTACTAATAAATAAACGGCAATGCTAGTTACATTGTACATAAGGATCATTCCAAGTAGGTTGTGTGAAGACTTTAACACATAACCTATTTGACTATCATATTCAATTACTATGCCAACCTTGATGGATTTTATTATGATGTGCTTCACAGTATGTTACATTCTAGTTGGAACTTATTATAACTCATGTGGAACCAATCACTGCAGGGATTGTGCAGATTAGATTGAATAACCAATTTTCCTATGTTTTTTATTTTTTATTTGCTTCTGACCTGTCCCTCCTCTTCAATCAACCTAAGTAATTTTGGGTATGTGATTTTGTAAATGTGTTTTATTTTTACTTCTAATGTTTGATTCTCATGCTCATAACATATCAACATGTGTACAATGCTTATCTCACACTCCACGTAATATGAATTGATATGTTGTATGTATCATTGCTATGTCAGCCTTGAGGACGACCTGTGGTTGAAACACGTGTCGGCTGACTCTGTGTGGAGACATTCTATTAAAAAGAACCACTACTATCAATATTATGGATCCAATTTATCATTTTACAGGACACTAATTCAGGGCAGAGCGCGTTTCTGTGTGTAATTTGTATCTTTTCCAATTATTTACCGGGTAATTGGTGGGAACCTGGTACAAAGACACGTGTCATGCAGCTCAGTGCACCCAATTAAGTTCAGTGAGCATAGCACACATTCAAGCCTTTACCCACCCAAATCTCCTCTTCCATCCTTTGACTGGAGATAGCCTAAATAGGCGACCTCCTGTCGACAATATTGAAACTTTTTCAGTGAAGCTTTATGTCCATGCTTTGCTAGGTGAATAAGCAATAACACGGTGCCCTTCTTGTCGGCACTTTCTGAATCTGCAGCTAAAAGAAGGTCGTCAACATACTGGAGCAATGTACAAGTAACAGGCAACTCGAGTGTATCAAGCTGCTCTTTCAAAGCCCTACTATAAATACTCAGACTTTCCGTGTACCCCTGTGGCGCACGGGTGAATGTAAATGAGCGTCCCCCTAGGGAAACGCGAACAAGTATCTGCTACCTTTGTGTATAGGAATGCTAAAGAAGGCATTCTTAAGATCTACGACACTAAAATGAGTTACAGAAGCTGGGATCATCGTTAATATCGTTGCCACATCAGGCACAATAGGAAATTGAGGAGCAACGATCTGATTGATAGCACGTAAATCGATAATGAAACAAGAATGAATCGCATTATCCCCTTTCTTATACACTGGTAAAATTGGACTATTGCACAAACTACCTGCAATTTCTTCAATTACCCCACGATGTACAAAATTGGAAACTATACACTTCAAAGATTGCTCACCATCAATCGAAATCTTATACTGAGGAATACGTGGCAAATTTACTCCAAGTTTCAAGACAATTTTAACAGGCTCAATTTGTAAAACACCAACATCATTGTCATCCATCACCCATAAACACTCCCGAACATCATTAAATTCCGGCGGCATAGGTCTAGTCAGGAACTGTGAGATAGAAGGTTGCTGTGGTGAAATCGTCAAATGCACTCCATCCGAAGAACAATGAATTACTGCATTTAATTCCTTCAACAGATTCAACCCCAACAAATTCTCACCACAGTTTGATGTCAAAAGAAACGGACATTGATCCATGAATGGACCCAGTGAAATCGGTACCGGTGAAGAAACCGGACTAACCACTGGCGTACCAGAAAACCCTACAGAAACATTAGTTTGCCCTGACCGTGGAATGTCTGGAACCCGTGAATGGTCAATGGAACACTTCTGTGCTCCTGTATCTAACAAAAATAGATGTTTCCTATTTCCCACCATCATATCAACGTAGGGGCCTTTCTGATTAACGGGAATAGGTATAGGTTTCCAACCCTGCTTTTGGCAATCCTAGCAAAACAATATATCATCGAAAGGAAGGTCTTCAGAGAGATATGCAGTAGAAGGATGATCAAAAATATTTCTATTGTCCACACTCAACGGCTGATTGTCTTGCGAAAAAGACTGCGGATTCTGAGAAAACTGACTTCTACCAGGACTCCCCGCCCCAGGGCGGCCTCTGGATCGTCTACCCATGATGCCAAATGTGTTATTCGACCTCTGCTGGAGGATCAGGCATTGTGCTCGCCAATGACCCTCTTGTCTGCAATAAGCACATTGGTTTGCGTGTACAGGACCCAACAGTATATTACCTTGTGGAACATACTGTCCCCTAAACTGTGTACTACCCCCTCTAGGACCTCTAATAATCTGTTGCAACAACACCTTCGTTTTCAAGTCTCCCTTTTTCTTTTCAATCCTTTCTTTCTCATTATTGACTCTGTTTTCATAATACTGAGCCATATGCAACACTTCAGACTGAGACTTAGCTTGGCAAGCGCTCTCAGAAGTCATAATTTGCGACTGGATGTCAGGCAACAATCCACGCACAAATTTGTCTACAAATAATTGTTTTCCAGACTCTGTGGTTAAATCTTGTCCACTGAAATCTGAAAATACTTGTTCAAACAGATTAAAGAATTCGGTAGCACACTCAGACTTTTCTTGGACACAAGCAGTAAGTTTGTCCCAGACAATCCTTCTTTCAGAAATTAAAGCTTTCAATTTTGTCACAATTCTATCAGGCAAGGTGAGTATTACCTGCGGTGGTCTCTCACCAGCTGGTCTATCTCTATCTTGTCTTGCCAAATTATCCCATGTGTCCCCTAACCCTGGTACATCGTCTACTGTCCTAATCTGTAAAGTAAATACTGACGACTGCAAGACAGATTCTATCTCTTTATAGAACCCCGTCGGATTCTTTCTAATATCTGGGATGGATTGTCTTATTGTGTTCATTTCCTGTCTTGAGAACGGGGCGTGAACAAAATGTGATACATAATGCACATTAATGTCAAAGGCGGCTACACCCGTTGCGGCATTAGCCAGAACCTTGACTTTAGGGACAAATGTCGGAGAACCCTTTCTTATAGGCAACTGAAAAGTAGGCAACTCTCAACGCTTACTGAGCAGCAGAGCTAAATCGAGTGCTAGAGCAGCTGAAGGAGTGTCAGTTGAAAAAGCTCTGTAGATATTCAATAATTCTGCGGGACAACAAATCTTTCCTTTTATACAGTCATCCTGCAGGTGTTCTACCATTACATGTATCACTTTCCTGGCGTATACTGACTATACGTGTCATATACTTCTACGGGAGATATCGACATATCTGAAATCCATCTAAGTCATGGGTGCACAACATACGCCCCGCGGGCCAGTTGCGGCCCGCCAGGCCATTTTGTCCGGCCCGCCAGCAACAAAGACTTTCCTAATGGAGGGCATCCCGCAAGCAGCATCGGCCGCCCTCCATTAGGAAAGTCTTTGTTGTCTTCCGGGCTGGACAAAACACTGGCCCTCATTGGTTCAGTGCACATGAACCTCGCAGCTCCTATGAGCCACGTAGTGGATGTGTGCTGCACCAATGGAGTGCCAGCACTATGGCTGGAGTGGCCAGTAAGGCTTGATGCTGGAAGGCAATTCAGCCTTGTCACGCCCACGCCAGTCGGAGTGCCGGAAGCCTCGTCAGCGTTCCAGCACACCTGGGTAAGTACATGGTGGGGGGGCTGTATGTTTGTGTGTGTGTGTGTCTCGAGTCCGTCCTGACTGTTTTTTGTTTTTGTATGTTTGTTGAGATGCAGAGGTGGGGGGCACGTTTCGGGTGTGTATGGATGTGTTTGTATTTGTATGTCTGCAGTGTATGTTGAGATGCGGTGGTGGGGGTGTGTCGGGTCTGCTTGAATGTGTTTGTGTGAAAGTGCAGTGTGTGTTGAGATGCGGAGGGGGTGTGTATGTCGGGTCTGCCTGAATGTGTTTGTGTGCAAGTGCAGTGTGTGTTGAGATGCGGAGGGGGGTGTGTGTCGGGTCTGCCTGAATGTGTTTGTGTGCAAGTTCAGTGTATGTTGAGATGCGGGGGTGGGGTGTGTGTCGGGTCTGCTCGAATGTGTTTGTGTGCCAGTGCAGTGTATGTAGAGATGCCGAGGGGTGGTGTATGTCGGGTCTGCTTGAATGTGTTTGTGTGCAAGTGCAGTGTGTGTTGAGATGCAGAGGGGGGGAGTGTCAGGTCTGCCTGAATGTGTTTGTGTGCAAGTTCAATGTATGTTGAGATGCGGGGGTGGGTTGTGTGTCGGGTCTGCCTGAATGTGCTTATGTGCAAGTTCAGTGTATGTTGAGATGCGGGGGTGGGGCGTGTGTCCGGTCTGCCTGAATGTGTTTGTGTGCAAGTTCAGTGTATGTTGAGATGCAGGGGTGGGGTGTGTGTCGGGTCTGCTTGAATGTGTTTGTGTGCCAGTGCAGTGTATGGTGAGATGCAGAGGGGTGGTGTGTGTCGGGTCTGCTTGAATGTGTTTGTGTGCAAGTGCAGTGTGTGTTGAGATGCGGAGGGGGGGTGTCAGGTCTGCCTGAATGTGTTTGTGTGCAAGTTCAATGTATGTTGAGATGCGGGGTGGGGTGTGTGTCGGGTTGCCTGAATGTGTTTATGTGCAAGTTCAGTGTATGTTGAGATGCGGGGGTGGGGTGTGTGTCGGGTCTGCCTGAATGTGTTTGTGTGCAAGTTCAGTGTATGTTGAAATGCAGGGGTGGGGTTTGTGTTGGGTCTGCCTGAATGTGTTTGTGTGCAAATGAAGTGTATGTTGAGATGCTGGGGGGGGAATTGGTGGGGTTGGTTCTGCCTGAATGTTTGTTGTTGTTGTGTGCACGTTCAGTGTATGTTGAGATGTGGTGGTGGGGGGTCCGGGTCTGTGTGCGTGCATGCTTGTGAGTTTGTTTGGTGAGTTGGGGGGTTCTGGTCTGTATGGATGCATGGTGTATGCATTTGAGTTTGTATGGTGCGTTGGGGGTGGGGTCTGTATGGATGCATGGTGTATGCTTGTGAGTTTGTGTGCTGAGTTGGGGGTGGGGAGTCGGGTCTGTATGGGTGCATGGTGTATGCTTGTTAGTTTGTATGCAGGAGTGGGAGGTTTGGGGTCTGTATGAGTATGTATGCATGGTGCATGCTTGGTGGCATGGGGCATAGTGTTTGCATGAGGGGTGGGTGTCTTGGGGCATAGTGTTTGCATGAGGGGTGGGTGTCATGGGGAATAGTGTTTGCATGAGGGGTGGGTGTCATGGGGCATAGTGTTTGCATGAGGGGTGGGTGTCTTGGGGCATAGTGTTTGCATGAGGGGTGGGAGCCATAGGGCATAGTGTTTGCTTGAGGGGTGGGGGCTATGGGGCATAGTGTTTAATAAAAATTGGGGGTTGAAAAAGCCTCCTGCCACGCCACGCCCCACCGCGCCTACTGCCCCACCCACATTTACTTTTCGGCCCACTATAGCCATCATGTAGGGTTATTTCGGCCCTCTGTCAAAATCAGTTGTGCACCCCTGATCTAAGTGCATCTCTTGTGCAAATTTGCGTTTCTTCACTCATCGACTTACTAAGAGGAAGGAACCGTTTCCGTACAGAAATAGCACCCAAACTATCACCATCTATTTCTTTGTTCCATAACTTTTCCAACTCCCTTCTATACTCAAAAACCCTCTCGATGTGCTCATATACTTTCTCTGCGGTATCTATTGAATATGCTAAAACATTCAGATGCCTCAACCCTTGTGGGATATCTATATCATTCAGTCTGTTCCACATTACAGATAAATTAATTCCCAGTCCTTCAATAAACACAGTTTTCTCAGGAAAACTATCCAAATTAGAGAGCGTAGCAAGAACATCAGATTGTTCACCCTTCTACATGCACTGTCTAGCCCATGTATTCAGATCTCGCTTTCTTTCTTTAGAAACTGTATTACGAGTTACAATCTTTGATTCCGCTCCTTTATCAACTACAAGCGGAACAAAACCCCTCAAAAGAGACAGAGTAGACAAATCTTGTACACTAGGTAACGAAAGTGCTATCACTGGTGGAAAAGACAAATCTACCAAACCCATAACAGCAGACAAAGGTGGAGGTACAGGTGGAGGAGCAACAATAGGAAGAGGAGCAATAGCTAATAGCGGAGGAGCGATAGGAGGAGTAATAAGAGGTGCAGGAATTACTACAGGAGGAGGAACAACAGCAGGAAGAGGTAGAGCAACAGGAATAGGTACATACAGAGGTGGAGCAGTGGCACCAGGCCTTCGTTCATTTAAAAGCTTATCGATCAGTTCATCAGATGCATGAAAATCTTTAGACGGGTATATTTTCTGAATGCCAAGTTGAAAAGCCCTATCCATATTTCTAACTGACTCTGACTGTTTTTTTTTTTTAATAACGCTGTTTATTGAATTTAAACAACAGAACATAAGAGACGTATGAGAATAAGACATGAATCAGCAGTATACATGTTGAAGGCAATCGTCCATATCAACAGGGCCCGTAGGGCCAAGGACCAAAAGACAACAATAGGACCAGGCAGGCAAACAAGGCAAGCAGCACTATCGGTGCACCCCCACCCCTGACTGTTTTTGTTGATCGTAAAATAACACTTTCTCGGCGTTCGACATATGTCGGCGCGCATGTTTCGCTCTACTTTTAAGCTGCTGCATAGCTTGTTTTTTTCCAATTTTGCAATACATCAAACGCTGCAGGTCTAGCTTTTTTCTTCAATAATATAGATTCTAAATATTCTATATGATAAATCTCAAAGCTACCATTGATTGGCCACTGAAGTTCAGAAGCATGTCTGGTTTTCTGTGCCAAATATCATTAAACACTATACTACCAATGCCGTGCTTACAGTACATAGTACATGCCGGCGACCCCTCCTGTGGTGCCAGACGGCCAAATTCCAAAGATTGTCTGTCCCTGCAGAATAATGCTCTGAAACAGGCAGACAATTTCTGAGGCATATCAGATTTCGGGTGTTACCTGGTCAATAATTGTTCTCGGGAGGACAATACGGCAAATCAAATATCAGGATACTTAGGAATCGGGGCACGACTCACCTGATCAGAGGACTAACGGAGGTCCGATCGGATTACTAAGGACAACAAAGGACCCTCGTGGTTGGTGATTTCGGCAAAACTGCCCGCCTCGATATATGGACCCTCGTCAAGATGCCGTCTCGGATCACGTGCTCACCGACCGGGGAATGGGTCGTGCAGTACTGTCAAGGTGTTGTTGCGTCTCATCCAAGAAGGGGCCCCCTTTCTCACCGTCCAATCCCAGTCCGATAGCCGTGTCAACTCTTCAACGAGGTGGCATCAATCTGGAGGGTCCTTATTCGGGCGTCATCTGTTAAAGCAAAAGGAAATATTGAGGCTGAGTACCACAAATTGAAATACACCAAACACGGGCTATAAAGATTCACAGATCTTTTATTCTGCACAGTTTACAAAGAAACATAGAAACAGATAGCTATCTGGCTCTCAACACCCCACAATGATTACCAGCCCGTCAAAGAGAGGAGAGAGAGTGGTGGACATCTGAACATTCATGCTTTTTATACAGTTTCAACAATATTGTCCAGCCCCTCTACATTTTAATAATCTGCGGTCTAGAGTTTGTGCCGAGTTCACATACAGCTTATACAATAATATGCAGAAGGATTACATGAGTTTTCATTTCCATCAAGTTACAATGTTGATGTATATTCTCGGATCCCACAGTAAGCCTTAGTCCATATCCCAACACAATGTAGTTCAGCCCGTGTCCATGCTTGGTATTTGCCTTTCATTGTCGCCGATGTGTATTCGTGGATGAGGCTTGTTATCGTAGACAATACTGAGACGACGGTTCATTCGTAGTACAAGGTCTCTTTAGCTAGTCTAAACAGTTGGCCCGTGGACAGTCTAACCATTAACAGAACTCAAAGGTCGGGAGGCTTGGTTGCAAGTTAGAAACACAGCCCACCATTTTAGAACAGAGAATCATACAAACAGAAAACAAAATGGCGGATGATTCTAAAATGGCGGCAAAGTCGATCAGAAATCGGAACTTTGCAACACGGTTTTCTTCGCAGAGCAACTAGGCTTAGGCCAATATAAATCCACAGGAGGCCTAAAATGATTTCCGTTTAACAACCTTCCACAATAACCTGCAGAATGCCAGAAGGCTCATCACTCTCACCACTACTCTTCAACATCTACATGACTCCTCTTATCAACCTCATTCAAAGAAATTGTCTCCTTGCTACAGTTATGCAGACAACACACAAATCATCTACGAAATCAACACCAGTGGAGAACAAGACCCATCCCTTATCAACTGCCTCACAGAAGTAAATGATTGGATGAGTACCAACAACCTTAAACTCAACCTCGACAAAACCCAGACAAAACAGAAGTTATAGTCACATTCAACAACCTGTTGAACCAACACCACATTCCAAGGCCTACTGAAATAGGAAATAGAACTGCACATTCCAAAGTGAGTAGAAACCTCAGAATATTAATAGACAATGACTTAACACTCAAACTGCAAGGCAACCTTAGTATTAAAGAAGTGCCTCTACCACCTACATACTATCAAGGGGGTACTACCTTTCTTCACCTTCTCATATAGAACACTCACTGTCATCTCCCTCATCATGTCAAGAATAGACTACGCACACAGCATCTACCATGGGATGCCAGACCCACCTCACCAAAAAACAACAGCAAATACAGAATGCAGTTGCTAGACTACTCCTCAGACTCACTAAGAGGGAAAACATCACATGACCATTGAAAAACCTACACTAACTACCAGTTAAAAACATATTTTTCTACAAAACACCCTGCATAACCCATAAAGCAATACTTAGCCAAGTGGAAGAATTGATACTGAAATAAATATCCTTCAACAAATAAAACCGACGACTAAGGTCCAGCAATGGCATTTGCCTCAAACCAAAACAATACTCAAAGCCGAAATTTGGTGGATCAGCATTCTCCCACATCTCAGTAAAACTTTGGAATTTACTCCTGAAGGAATTACAAACAACGGAAGAGTACCTAAAATTTAGAAATAGTAAACAATTGGGTTTTAGCTCAACAAGCTAAACAAGACACCCCATTGAAGAAAAACAACCAACTCTTATATTCGTTTATTTTCACAGTTAAAGATGGGTACTCACAAGTCTTCTGGCTTTTACAGTTCAGTTCAGAAGAAATAAGGGACGTCCCCCCAGGTTTCCAGAGGCCTGAAAACTGTGCTCTGTGCGACCCAGGGGGCCACCCCCTGGGAAACCCTCTTGGGGGCGAAAACCCAGATGATCTGCAGCAGTTGGTGGAATTCTTCTTGTAGTGTTCGTCCAATGTCTTTGTTGGAAAATTGACAAAAAGAATTCAGCAAGTGAATATTTGGAGTCCAAGGTGAGAGGTGCAATCCTAGAACACAGATGAACAGCAATTGGATGGAGGGCCCCGCACAGCAGATCCAGCCGAGAAGCGGGTGGCAAGGAGGCGGAGATTATGAAGAAGGAGAAATTGCCTAAGAAAACAGCAGAAGGGGAAAGCAAAAAGCAAATGAGTGGATGCAGCGAAGGCAGACTAGGAAGAAGAGGGAGCCGTAAAAGGAACAATAAGAGGAGGCGAAGAAAGGTCAGTAGTATGCAGAGGTAAAGGGGAAGGTAAGCCGGAAAGGGAAGAGCAGAAAGGAAGCAAGCAGGAAGGATGCCGCGATATGGAAGGAGAGCCGAAAGAAGGGTGGAGGGAAGCAAGTGAAGTGCTGTAAGGACGGCAAGAAAAGTAAAAGGATAATAAGAAAGGGTGGTCTAAGGATAGGTCACCAAGTTAAGATGTCAGAGCAGAAAAAGGAACAGGAGGATATGATGTCAGAAATCCGACGAACAAACAGAAGAAAGGACAAAGGAATACTCGGAAGGAAGGCTAACGCGAGGGAAAGCAGGAGCAATGCTAAAGCGTAGAGACGGAGTAGCAATGCAGTTACCTGTCTCTCTCCCGCGGCATATGTAGAAGTGAAAGGGGTTGCAGATCTGACTCCTCCATCTTGGATGGAAGACTAGACCTGTAATGTTAGTTTGTGGTAATGTGACTAAGCAGCCGCCATCTTGGATTCCATTGAACATGGTGAGGATGATGAATCTTCCACTGCCTCCAAAAAAACCTAGGTGCCCTTCTGACACCAACACAGCATATGAGAAATACCCAAAACAACCAAAACCAAAACAGAAACCTGGATACACCAACGAAATAAAGCATTTGAACACAAACAACCATAGAAGAATGTGAACTGTTCCAGGCCAACACAACCATTGCAGCGTAGTTCACAGCCGACCCTCATTACTAACCCTACTAAAAACCTTTCAATATCCTGCATACTCACCCTAAAACACCAAACAAAACGCACACAAACCTCTAACACAGGAGAAACCCGAAACCACTACCAACTGCATACACTCTGCAACACCCAACTAACCCCAACACACTACAGAAAACGAAACCATTTACACACAAACCATCCCATACACACTCAAAACTCCACCTAACACTTACAAACTAAAAACAAACACAGTGAGAAGTTTTTTCTGAACTGAAGCTACCGACAGTACATCAATTCTCTCTTGCACGTTCTCAATCCCACTAGCTAAGCCTTCATTCCTTTTCAGATCCACCACAGCACCTGTTGGCCATGAAAATGCAAGTGGTGCATGGTATAAGTCTCAATAAGATAACATGACATAAAGATCAATACCAAAATGGAAGACATTTTGCTTTATTCTTTCTGTGTATTTCAAGTTTAGAGTAAAGTGACAAAGGTGCAAATGATGTACATGTACATCTCTCTAGGAGATAGACAGCATCAGCTCGCAGGTTAGTGCATTCAATAACTAAATATGGTTGAATATCTGTTTGTTGTCCAGTGGAGGTTACTCTGAAAAAAGGCCACCTTTATTAAACAGCTCCTTATTTCAGTGCAGCCTCTACACAGGATGACCAGCCATCCTGTCCTCTCATTTCCCATGCCCCACACCACCCCGCCCACTTAAACCCCAGATCCTGGTGCCCCACCCACCCACTTTACCATACATGTCTTCCCCAATCCTCTGGGTGCCCATTCCCTGCTCCTCCTACTTGTTCCCTGCTTCCTTTCTTACCCTAATCCTCATCCCTCCTGGTCCCCACCCACTTACCTGTGTGCGTTGATGGACCATCTACTTCCGGGATATCCTCTTTCAAGTATGTGGTGTGATGATTCAAGGGAATCCACCCCTTCTCCCCAAAGGGGATCCTCTCCCTTTGATGCTAGGGAGTGGATCCCACATCGCAATACCCTCCCTAGGAGATTGGGCAAGTGGAATCTCACTGGCAGACACTCCCGCTTCGGAGACAAGGACTAGCATTCCACTGAGGAACTCCCTCCACCATGACGGCATACATGGGACTGTCCAATGTTCAAAATAATATTAAATTCCAAGACTTGGATGAAGAGAAAGCTAACTTGTACCATGATAAGCAAGCAAGAAAGAGAATCTATCCCTTTGAATGAATACCTCCTATTAACTGCAGAGAGGAGGTTGAATAAGGAGTACACGTCGAGCGAAAGGAGAGCAAGAGGAACACATATGCTGGCAGAGGAGACCCTCTAGAAGCGTTACAGCTGAAGGAGGCAGAGCTAGAGAGAAACGTGCAGCCCACGAGATCCAGAACTACTCTGAACAGGAGAAGCGAACACTGGAGAGCCAGCGGGTGCAGATCCTGAGAAGTCGAGGAAAGGGGAAGCTAATATCTGGTAGTTGCATCACCACAAGAAAATAGTGGTGCGCAGGCTTCTGCAGAACGACGCTGATACCATAACACTGAAGAGTCTGCTAAGGATCTAGTTGCCAGAAGGGATACCAACACGGTGAGAGAGCGAGAGAAAGTGGAAAGAAGACGCTACTGGGAGCAAACTGAGAGAGAAACAGAATGGCAGAGAAGGTCTCAGGCAACGAAAGACCCCAGAGATGTTGCCCTGCAATGTTGCAGTTAACAGGGGAAGGGGAGGATCGAGGGGCCCCTGAGGACTCGTGTTGTAATACACGATATTCATCCCAGTATATATAACGAAACATTAAAAGAACAGTTGATGTACTTGAAGTGTTGTACTGAAAGCAACATCCATATCACAACTAACACTGAGAGAGCTCAGTAAAAAGTTGGGTAACACTTCCTTGGGAAGAGGGGAAGGTACCCCATCATTCAAGAAGCACAGAGCAGCACATTTCTGAGAGAGAATACTATGAAACAAAGTCAAGTATATAGGATAGAGAGACACAAGACACACCAATGCAGAAAAGGGTGACCGATAATTACACTGGAAGCAAAGCACAAATAGGGAATAGTACTTTCCAACTCTATCCAAGGTCCCTGGGAAGGGAACTAGGTAAGGCAATCCCTAAAGAGGAGGGAAAAGCCAAAAGCCTTGTAACAGAGTTAGAAGAATTGATACAGACAGTGACCAGAGACTATCTGAAAATGTTAGATTAACAAGAAAGTAATAGAAGACAAACACACAAAGTAACCATCTGGAGAAAGTAGCCATTCTCCTGACCTTAGATTGTTAAAATAGTGGCAGGGTCAGTTAGTATTAGTTTTGGACAGCTGACTTATTCATTTGGACATTTCCTGATGACTGACAAGCGCCTTAGTTATTTACATAGATAGGGAAATTCCACATAGCGATAGAGAAAAAGAGGCCTTTTTCTTTAATATATAATTTTTGGAACTGTCATCCGTGACCTTATCCTCCTTCTGACCCACCACATGGATCTTCTTTTGGCAGCATTTCCTGTGCAACCTCATTTTTGGGCTGCAAAGGACATTCGACACAAATATCCCACATGTTGAATACTCTAATGGAGCATCTCTCTAACTTTCTCTTTCTGGCATCCCAGACCAATAGATTATCATTTTATGCAATAAATCACACCAATATATTTATTTGAGATGTAGCTGTATTGCAAATTGGTGACCATCACTATGGCATGGAAAATGTTTCAGGTAAATTGCATGAAGGAACTAGTGCTTGCAGAATTTTTAAAAACATCACCAATCTAAAAATCTAGTCATATGCAAATATTCATGTCTCGCTTGGGGGCAGCAGGCCCTATGAACTTGAAGAGGTTTCAAAATCACCTGAGTATTAGCACCATATGGTTTGGCATCAGCAATGATATAGTGGCCATGAAGCCCTTCACTCCTCCACTGTAGATTATTCACCCTCATCAGGGGCCAGATTATTAAAATGTTGCATAGGTGCAAGTGCAAGGTTGCACGGTACTAGCACTGGGGCAAAGTTTGCCCTATTTCTAAATACACTGGAACATATTAGAAAACCGCTGCACCATGAAATGTGCACTTTGGTATGGTATAAGCACTGGGGCAAAATTGCACTAATGCAAAAAAAGATAATTTGTTGATGCATTTTTGCACCAGGGCAAAGTTTGGCCTAGTTTTCATGTCATTCCGTATTAGCACTAGGGTAAATTGCTCTAGTGAAAAAAGTGAAAATATATCTTGAATGAAATTGATGTTAAATCAGGACTCTACGTCAGATTTTGCAATCAGGCAGAATGTACAACCTTCGTTTACAGGTGAGACATTAAATTATTTTTTGAATTGATAAATAGTGTACATAACTCTGCAACATGGTTGTGTTTGGTTTACTTCATAGACTTTTTTGCTAGTCATGCAAACCAGTTAAATCTTTTAGTCCCTTGTTATATATGAACTGAAATGTGTCCAAGGACTTAAAGTGCTCCTGTTCACTTCAAATAATGTCCTAAAGTATTTTGGATCTGGCGTAGTTGGGAGGGAATGTTCATTATAAGGTCATATATAATTAGTTCAAGAGGCAATACAGCAAACATTAGAAAACAAAATACACTTCACCAAAGTTGTAGCTTAACATTGCACTTCATACATAGTAGATTCAAAATATCTGAAATCACTTCTTCCACAAAAGTAGAAGAGGTCAAACAAAATACATGAGAAAAAAAACAACCGTCTATTTGTCCTCTGTATTTGTTTGTGCAGATTGATTTATTCCCATGTGCAACCTGTGGAAAATCTCGGTCTACTCTTTATATCACCACCATCTCCTAGTCTGCCTTTTCCTTCTGTATATTTCTGATTACTTGGCAGGGACCCCATATATTCTATCACTTTACCTCATCACCGATTTTTGCTGCAGTTCCAATAGGGGGGAACAACCCCCACTCTTCATTACCTTGCCACACGGGAGGGAATTCACTAGGCCCCCAAGTCCAACATTACACATTGGACCTCATTCCAATTCTGGTGATATCCTGCCGGTAAATCCTGCAGGATACCACCAGATGCTAATACTGTTACCAGCACCTGGTCTGCCAGAAGTACCGGCAGATTACAGGTGCCAGTAAGGGCAGGTTAATTCCCATTCAATGGAGTCCCACAGGAAGAAAGTGAAGGGAAAGTGGGTGGGAGCAGCAGTACCCTGACAGAAAGAAGTGACCATTTATTCCCACACCTCCTTTTCAACTTCCAACTCCCAAATACTCAATTTAGAAATTAGGGTTGGTGGCTAGCTAGAAATGGAGCCAAAAAGATACCATAACAAATGTCTAATACAATTTATGATTCAATCAATGGAGATCCTCCTCATCGGCACACCTTCACCATCCTTTCCCCTCACTCCCTGGCCGGCCTCCCTTGGCCCTCCTCCTACCCCACCCTGTGAGGCTAAGAACCTTGTGTTCATTTTAGACTCCACAAATTCTTTCTCTGCCCACATCTCTGATGTCTCTAGAAAGTCAAACTTCCTACTACACCTCCTCAGAGGTACTCTGCCTTTCCTCTCCTTCCCACAGAACCTCAAGGTCTCCCAAGCTCTGGTTCTCTCTAGGTTGGACTTTTGTAGCAGCCTCTTTCTAAATCTACCTGCCTCTACTGTCCGCCCTCTGCAACAAATCCAGAACAGGACTGCAAGACTTGCCCTGGGCCTCAAGCACTGGGATTGTATCTCGCCAGCTCTGAAATATCTCCATCGGCTCGCAGTGGATGCAAGGATTAAATTCAAATCCCTCTGCATTGTCCACAAGGCTTTCTGGGGCCTGAGTCCAAAACACCTTCAGCTAGCAATCCCTCTGCAAATACCTCCCCTCTCGAGCTCTTCGCTACTCTACCTCTAACTCCCTCAGGGTGAGTCGTTTTTCAAAGAAACAAGCTGGGAGTAGATCTCTGTCTTTGGCTGGGGCCTCCATCTGGAACAGCCTCCCCACCACTGTAAAACTTGAGGAGAACCATCTCTAGTTCTAGAAGCACCTCAAGACCTTCCTCTTTGCTTCTGCCTTCGCCCCCCTCTCCCCTGCTGATCTGTTCTCTCTTGGCACAGTACAGCTGGCCACCCTCTGCCCTCTGGGCCTATGTACCTGCTCACCCTGCCACCCTGCCTCCCGGCCACCCCTTGCACTGCGGTCTGTATCTGTACCCATACAGTCTCCCCCCTTTTTCTTCCTGCACTTATTAGACCTACCCTGTCTGCTACCTTAAACCCAGCAATTGCCACTTGATGGCTGCACTACCACTGTTTGTTGCCTTTATTATTTATTTATTATTATTTATCTGTTTCTCCTTTGCTCCACACTTTCCACTTCTCCCCCTTCCATGCACCTTTCCCCTCCTCCTCTCCCATGCAATTGCCCGTTCTCAATGTCACTGGGCCTAGTAAGATCGTTGTTTTGTTCTCCCCTGTTCCCCTCCCTTGCCGCGCTCTGAAGCACTTGTGTACAAGCGCGATACATATAAAATATCAATATCAATATCAATCTTATGCCATTCCTGAAAACTGACAACAGACCCATCAAAACCGCAGATTACTCTGTGTTGTTCAATTGTTACTCAATTCCAACATACTCCAGCATTAGTTGTATTAGACATTTGTTATGGTATATTTCTGACTTGAAGTCATGTCATTTAAAGAGGAGCTATCAATTTGTAAGACTGGACAGCAAGAAGTGCTCTGGGTTTCAAGGATGGTCATTTTTTTATTGCTGACAAGATAATTTATTGAAGTTAGAACCCAGTCCTCCTGAAGAAGGGTGCATTGACACCTGAAAAATGCTGAGATAAGACTATGCGGGACATCTAACATGGATGGAAATGTTTTATTGTTCTCTGAAAATTGTAAATTAGGAGATTGGTAGTCAATTTGAAATATTTCTTTGATTATGACAGGCATAAATCGGTACACTGACATTGAATTTCAACATTTTATTTGTATCTATTTGTTCTTGTAATTGTTACAATTCGAAATAAATGTAAAGCTTTTAAGCATCACTTACCTTCAGTAAAATTGTTTGTTGTATGTACACCTCGAATGGTCTTTAATGTCTATTTTAGTAATTGTATGGGATGTATTCCCAATGGTGTAAACTAAAGGGTGGTTTACACATATTGATAAATGTAAGCAAGTTAGTAATCTGTTTGGCATAGGTTACAGTTTAGATCCTATGAACGCCTGCAGCAATAATCTATGAAATAGATAATTATTTCTAAAATATGTCTTTAAACAAGTGCTGTCTAGATTAATATTGAGACACATTTAATATAGCCCATGGAAACCCCAGTGCAAATAAGATTAATACAAGTTCTCACATGCCATACCCGAATTTAGCATGTCTTTAAATTCCTGAGCATATCTCTTTCAGTACCCTTTTTCTTTCTAATTGTTTATCTAAAATTGAGTTTTAGATTAAAATGTTTTAATTGTGTGCTAATTTTAAACCAGGAGAACATTGTGTAAACAATTCACGTGTGTTCTATGACCGTTTGATAAACTGTTTTACATTTGATCAAATTCAGAGTTGGATATAAGGACTCTCTATGGATTATAAGGTCAATTTATTTTTGTTAAATAACATGTTTGAGAGGCTTGTTGCTTTGGAATTGATTAATCTATCTGCATAAAATGTGTCAAATAATTGGATGATCTGCCAATGGGAAAATGTTTTAGGTAGAATCTCAAAACTACCCCTCACTAATTCAAACTACTTGAGGAAATGTTCGTTTACATGCATGACAAAAAAGGACAAGGGCCAATCAACACCAAACGTGGAATAAATGTTGGCAGTTATTCGCTTCACTTCTTAGGTGAGACACAGTTGGACTTTACTGTTGATGATTTTTTTTTTATGTACCAGTGTAGAATGCGGGCCTTTTTGACCCTCCCGGAAGATCTTGTGAAGAAAAATGTGTATTTTCGAAACGTGATTACACCCTCAAATACTCAATTACCAGTTGCAGAGTTACCTGAGAGTCACTAGTGAAAAGAATGTCAGTTGTTCATGGTTTTTGTGAATGACCCTGTATATAAGTTTTTGTTTCTTTATGAAAATGGAAAATGTGAGATAAGGAAACAGCCTGGCCCATAGATACTTGGTAGTATTACAAGCCTGTCACCTGTGCACCCAGATTTTCAAAGTGTGAGGTGACATGCCTTTTCAAACAGGAATATTGAAAACGTTTGGATGATGCTATTATGGACATCTACTGTGCATCCCACCAAACTACATGAGACCACCCACATGGCACATTCTCTTCCTCTGGGGGTACCAAAGACGCAAGACAGGGAGGGATACAATACCACGAATCCTAGATGCAGATGAGTTTGCAACAACTTCAAACCACAGACGTAACCTCCATATGCAGGGGCATCAATACAGCCACAAACTTAAAGACCTAGATTCCAAAATGTAAGGGGTCACTGCATCTTCAAAGCAGAGACAACCAATGTAGGACTGAACATGCAGAAAGTTTAACAAATGATCTAACAAGAGACAAAATACCTGGGGTCTCAAATAACAGAGCCTTCAAAAACACCTTAGAAAACATGCTATGGACCCTAAACACAAAGGGCTACCAAACTGGCAAACCAGAGACGAGATATGTGGGATCTACAGTGCAATTGCAGAGGCCCTGCATCTACAAACCCAAGGCAAGATTACAGGGTTCCCATAGGGATATCATTTCACCGGTTTCCACCAAATGTTCAGGGGCAGCAGAAGGGGCAGCAGAAGTGACATCACATGACCTTTTACAATCTGATGACATCACAGGAAGTGATGTCATTTGACCCATCCCCAAAGTGACAACACGGGGGGGCAATGGAACATGATCTTCCACCACTTGACAAAACAGGAAGGGGCATGACATGGCATTGTTCCTAAGTACAGAACGAAAAATATGGTTACGGTATCACTATAATGTGATATACATTACAAACAAGAATGTATCACCATATGTATCACTAATATCAGTTTGTGTAGGCCCATAATATCAAATTGCTATGAATTCAAGCAGACGTCCAGGGCCAAATGATAATGATGTGTTATCCTAAAGCACTTACGCTAAGCGCTTTATATAAAACAAAAATACATACAATATCACCCAACCTGTGTTGGTACTCATTTATCGACCTCAGAAGGATGAAAGGCTGAGTTGAGGCGTTTAAGAACAGACTAAATCAGTGACTCACCCCCTGAAGTGTGCCTGAAATAAACCTTTAATGATTCTAGCAATTATTGTATAGAATTTCAGAAAGACATGTTATTTGTTATTGCTATTCTTTCTTATTTACGGTCACTTACGGTCACTGCTGTTACACTCGTGCAACACCTTGTTTTTTTTTCTTGCTTTTTAAGAGGCCTGACCAAGAAAGCCAACCACTCCATAAACAAAGAGCCAGGAGCTTATATTTGAATAAAAACATAAACTTTTTTTAGGGGTTGCAACAAAGACCGCAGGTGTAGCAAGGGAGACCACGGGGGTCGACCACTGGCAACCACTAAATGGCTTCCAAAATTAACAGAGGTTACTGGAGCTACAATGTATGTCCACATTGTCTCACAGTGCAAAGGCAACTATGTCACGTACATGCACTGAACAATATGGAAACACCCAAGGATTCAGACTATGGGCCTCATCACGAGTTTGGCGGTAACCCTTAAATCTGGCGGTCGCACTGTTACCGCCGGATTCAAGGGTCCGCCAAATCAGGGCTTTGGTGGATTTCGCCCCAGCTCTGAGCTGGGGGGAAATCCACCGAAAATGTGCGCTATTACCGCCGGCGGGAAATCCGCCGGCGGTAGTAGCGCGAAAATTCCCCATTGAGTCCAATGGGGAATGGGGCATTCCCAGTGGGGAATGGGGAATTCCATTACCACCAAACCCGTGATCCGGCGCTAATAGCGCTGGGGGGTTTGGCAGTAGGGCTAATACCGCCGGCGGTAATACCGCCGGCCTTACCGCCCAACTCGTGATGAGGCTCTATGTCTGCTCGCCAAGATCTTAACAAGCCTGACCACTGCCTTCATGTTTCCCTATTAAAATGACTTTTACCGGTTACAGTACCATGCAACAGCCTCTAGGCTACCAATGTGCACGAAGGTAACCAGGCTGCATCCTCAGATCAAAGTAGTCTCCACACTATACAGCTACAACCAGGGTTCCTGCCTATGCAATTAAACCAGGAGTGTGCAAACTGCAGCTGGTCATGTATTTCGGACTACGACTCTCATGACTCACACCATTGGCCATGCTGCCTAGGGTTGATGGGAGCTGTAGTGCAAAACAACTTGAAAGCTTAACATTGCATAACCCTGCATTAATTGAACGTCTGGAAATGACATCATTACAACAATATTTCCAGAGTACATGCTTAAGTGCAGGAGTCCATGCTGCATGATGTTATAGAGATATAGATGGGCTACATCAACATAAAAGGGCAGTTTCCGCCCTAGGCAACACCACCAATGTTCTGCAGGCAACACCAACTCAGGGTCTGCAGGTTGCACCACCACTACAACTACATCTCCAGAGTTCTTGGTCCCTTTCTGACCATCAGACTACACAACCTCAAACAAATATAATGGCTGTAACACTGAATCCAGGTCGTCTTGAGAATGTTTTGCCACAGCGAGTTCCACACTTTATGCCGGCGCAACTTAATTTCCAATCACTATCACCACTTTAAGATTTTCAAATTAAACCAACGGATTAATTTCTCTGAAATAGATCATTACACCTGAGACTTATAGTATGTATACAGTATTGTGTCACACCTTCAGCCATGAAGAACAGCAGGGTTTACAAATTGTGGTTTTGCAACGTGTTATTTTGATGCCTATCTCCTGAATAAGGAAATGTAAATTAAGCCGTCCTTGAGTAGAAATGTGTTGATCTCAAAATCAATCTCAGTTTAGGCCCTCCAGCAGGTCCTGTCACTGACTCTGAATGTCACTCCTCCCATACCACACTGCACCATGTGGGCTGGATTGACATTTTGATGAACACTTTGCTAGAGGACAGATCGGGGAGAGAGCCAGTAATAGGGATAGGAGGAATAGAGGGAATGAGTGCCAGCAAAATAATGTGCTAATATCATGAGTGACCTTGGATAAAGGGCAATGATATGGTGTTAACCACCCATTCCAAGGGCTGGAATGGGTGGTAATGACCTGGTGCCCGAATTAAAGGCCTGAGCAGAGTAAAGGCTTCTAAAGAGTGCCCCGGGATGTTACCACCCATGCCAGCCCTTACAACGGGTGGTTAACGCCATTAGCACCCGTCCCATGGGCTGGGATAGGGCTAATTGAAAGTATTTTCGTTCTGTGAATGGGTGCGCCCTAGCGCCTCTCCGTTCATGGAATGAAAAGACTATTCAAAGATGGCCACCATGGAAAGGGAAGGCGGGGCTCCATTCAGACCCCCCTTCACTTTCTATAGAGGCCTCACACATGAAGCAGACGAGGAGGAAGCAGTGGCTGCTAATGCCGCCGCCACAATTTGGTAAGTGGGGGGAAGATGATGGTTGGGGAAGTGGCCATCAGGCAGCTTGAAACACTGGCTAACATTGGTAGATTCAGCCCACGTACTAGCCTCCTGGTTGGCTGGCTCCCTCACCGAGGGTGCTAATGCTAGTTATTGTCTGTCATGCTCCTTACTTGCCCTTGCCTGCAGATTGATCAATAAGGGAAGCCCTGATAGGTGTTATTATTCCACCGCTATGTGGACAATAATGTTACATTACTGTTAACCATGAATTACCTATTTGAAGTTGTCATTTCAAAGTGGTATGTATTGCAAACAGTGCTCTGTGGTCCTTTTTGGTTATGTATATAGAGAACATTATATTACGGAGTGCAAGTTATTTTATTATAATGCATTTCAAAACCTTTTATTCAAAATGTGCCACATGAACAATTTGTGAAAAGATGGGGGCAAATATGAACAGTTGCCAAGGTGCCATATGCCCACGCAGCATTTCTACATTCCTGTGGAAGTGGTATTAGTCTATTTCGAAATTGAAAGCTATTTCCAGGGCTTGCTCCCTCTTGACATATTTGGAGAAACATACGATTTTTCAGTTTTCTTTAATGCCTAGAGAAAAATTTAACCCATGGATGGGATACCCAAATATTCAGATGCCTCAGTGAAACCTGAAAACTAAAAATATTTCTGACCCTTCTAAAAATAACACATGCAAGCAACCCAGAACTCTACTGGGTGAATAAACTGGTTTGGGCAAATGATATGATATGATAAGATATGATATGGCATTTGTAATGCGCCTATACACAAGTGTTTGAAGGCGCGACGAGGCAGGGAGGGGGAACAAGGGGAAGACAGACAACGATCCTACTAGGTCAGGTGTCATTTAGATCACGCAAGTGCAGGGGTAGGTGGGAGGGAAAAGTGCAAGGGGAAGGGGAGGGGGGAAGTGCAGTACAGGGTAAGTAGAATAAAAAAAATAAAAAAATAATAGGGCCAGCTGGTGGCAAGTGCAAGGTAAGTGCAGACAAGTGCTGGGGAGGGGGGGCTGTAGGGATACAGAGACAGTCCCGCAGTGCAAGGGGTTGCCAGGGAGGCAGTGCAAGTGGAGAGTGGCTGGGCCAAGGACCGAGGTCGGAGAGAGTGGCCCAGTTGCAGATTCAGTGCAGTTTCAGTGAAGAATTTAGCAGGGGAGAGGGAGAGAGAAAGCAGAAGCAAAGAGGAAGGTTTTGAGGTGCTTCCGGAACCGGAGATGGTTCTCCTCAAGTTTCAGGGAGGCAGGAAGGCTGTTCCAGAGGGAGGCCCCTGCTGCGGAGAGAGATCTACCCCCAGCTCGTTGCTTCGAGAAGCGGCTGACCCTGAGGGAGTTGGAGATGGATGAGCGTAGGGCTCGGGAAGGAAGATATTTAGGAAGAGAGAGTTGAAGGTATTTAGGCCCCAGGCCCCAGAAGGCCTTGTGGACAATGCAGAGGGTTTTGAACTTAATCCTCGCAGCCACTGGGAGCCAGTGTAGAGATTTCAGTCCTGGAGAGATACGGTCCCTGGGCATGAGGCCAAGGACAAGTCTCGCAGTCCTGTTCTGGATGAGTTGCCGAGGGCAGAGGGCGGAGGCAGGCAGATTAAGATAGAGGCTGTTACAGTAGTCCAGCTTCGAGAGAACCAGGGCTCGGGAGACAGTGAGCTTCTGGGGGAAGGAGAGGAAGGGAAGAATACCTCTGAGGAGGTGCAGCTGGTAGTGTGACTTCTTAGAGACGTCAGATATATGAGGAGAGAAGGAGAGTGTGGAGTCGAAGATGACCCCGAGGTTTTTTGCCTTGCAGGTAGGAGCAGGAAGAGGGCCAAGAGAGGCTGGCCAGAGAGCTGCAGGGAAGGAGGGAGTGGGTGTGCCGATGAGTAGAATCTCAGTCTTACTGGCATTAAGGCAGAGGTCATTGGCGGCACACCATTCCTGGGTAGCAGACAGACAGTCAGAGATGAGGGAAGGAGAGGAGGAGGCCGAGGGTAGCCTGAAAATGAGCTGGGTATCGTCTGCATAGCACCGAAGGTTGGGGCAGAGAGCGGCGATGCGGTGGGCAAGGAGTGCCAGATACTGTTTGAAAAGCCAGGGAGAGAGATTAGATCCCTGGGGGACACCACAGGTAGAGAAAAAGATGTCAGAGATGCTTGCATGGTTGTGAAAATGGTTCTATTTCTTCATCGTCAGGCATTTCAAAGCCTGCAATTTAAATGTGTATGCAGGCGATATACACCGCCCCCAGCACCCTACTCCTGCACCCATTTTTAACTATACCCGACCCCCTAACCACTTATCTGCCCTTTCCCAACCACCCAAATAAATGCTCTGAACGTTCACGTTATTTTGTACACGTTTAAATTGCAGGCTTTGAAATCCCTGGCAATGAAATGACATTGTACTGTATATTGGTTATGGTTAAGTTGCTAAACTCATAGTAAGAGCACTTTTTCTGCTGCTTATAACTTCATTCCCCCTGGATAAATCCTCACCAAACCTTGCAAAAAAAGTATATGGGCGGCTCTGAATTTCTTCACCAAGTTGGGCGGGGGGGAGTTATAGCGGGGGTACCAAATATTTGTTTTTGCCCATAGACTGAGTGGGGAAGAACTTTGCACACGGCTACAGGTCGAATGGCTGGTCGGATTTTCACCAAATATGCGCCAGGAGCGGGGGCTTGGTGCAGAAAGCGTGCTTTTGTGTGTTCGGTGGAAATCGGACTGGTAAATGTGTTAGAAAACACTGAAATGTACGTTCCAAAAAATGTGTGATATATGGGTCCGCTCTGCAGACCCATTCCCCTGTTTGCTTCACAGACAGAAGTGTCATTGGATCACAGTACAGCCTGGTGTCAGAAGAAGTTTGGACGCGGCCGGTGGTTGGCTGGAGGGAAGCGTGCTGAGCATCAACACTTTTTGGGAAAGCCACCATGGTGTATCGGAGAACAGTGTGGTGGCGGCAGGGTCGGCAGGGTCTGAAAAATGTACCGTACGCATTGTGTCGGCAGCCATAAAGGAAGGAATGGCTGGGGGAGTGAGAAGTGGTTAATGTGACATACGTAGGCTAGCATTTACTTTGGGGATTGGAGGCAGCTGTAATAACGTCCCTTAGTTTCTGCTGTGACTTGTTTCCAGCGAACTGTTTTCGTGGTGAGTGGTGGCAGGTCATTTGCAGATGAGGAGTGAATTGCACATGAGATAGGTTGGGTGGGAGCACGAGTGGTTGTGCGCTGTGGATGAGATGCAGTAGTTGGGCACATGGAGGCATGCATGGGTGAATGAAGGTGGGGTGGGTCTGTGGAAGGATTACAATATTGGATGCATGGGCGAAGGCCGTAGCCCGTAGGCTGTAGGGCATGCACTTAGGAGCATAGGGCTGCATCATACACACAGCAGGAATGCATGTTTCAGTCTGCATCCGGTACAGGGTGGTGCTGCAAACTGATTGTGGGTAGGTTGGCAGTGACACAGTACTTTGTGACTGGCTGTGGGTAGAGTTGGTGGAGGATGTGGAATGTTTGTGCATTCTGGTAAGTGCGACCTGTGTTTGTGATTGCGTGTTTTATGGTGTGGGGGATTTGGGGTTAAGTGCTGCTACCTACATGTGGTACGTTTGTGCAAAATGGCAGCTGCACACATGACCATCTTGTTAACTGTTGGCATTTGCTGCTGCGTAGCACCATGGTGGTGTACAGGTTGGGTAGTAGTGCTGGTGGCAGTTGTGTCTATGTGGATTGTCACACAAGCTGACATGGAGACATGCATGGTGAGTGTGTTCAAGGCCTAGACTATAGCAGGACAAGTGACTTGCAAAGCGTGAATTGTGCATACTATTGTTGTGGTGATAGTTGGAACATGCCACAGCATTTGGTGTGCGGCAGGAGATGGTGCAGTGAGAAGTTGAGTAGTGTGGCCACAGGGTGCAGTGCATACGTAATGTGACTATGGAAGTGGGTATGGTTGAAGGGCAGTTTTTATGTGGTTGGTTACTCTGCTGTGTGCATATTTTTTTAAGTAGGCCCAATGTTTTGAAGGTGGTGTGCATAGGTTGGCAGTGACACAGTAGAAGTGCTGCTACCTACGTGTGGTACGTTTGTGCAAAATGGTAGCTGCCCGCATAGCTGTCATGTTAACTATTGCCATTTGCTGATGCGTAGCACCATTGCAGTGTACAGGTTGGGTAGGAGTGTTGGTAGCAGTGGTGTTTATGTGGATTGTCGCAGAAGCTGACATGGAAACATGCACATGCATGGTGGCATTACGTTGGTGTGAGTGTGTTCAAGGCCTAGACTATTGGAATCATGGCCAAAGGCCGTAGGCTGTAGGCCATGCATTCAAGAGCCTAGGCCTTGAGGCCACGCATGCCAGTAATGCATTTTTCAATGTGCATGAGTTAGACGGTGGTGACATGTAAGGAATGGGTGTGGAGCCCATTTCAGCTGTTGTAGGCCCCTGTTGCAAATGGATTATGGGTAGGTTGGCAGTGGCACACTAGTTTGTGAATGGTACTGAGTATGCCCATAGTATGTTATTAAAAGTGTACAGGGAAGCAGGAGAGAGTGTCTTGTTTGTACAGTATGATAACTGTTGCAATGTGTTACTGAATACCCCCATGGTGTTGCTCTGTGTTTGGAGTTGCTGCAGAGAAATGTTATGATGTGTGGGTACTGGGTGCAATGCTTGTGCCAGTGGTGCATATGTGCATAGTGGTAGTTGGCGATATGCTGACATGTATTGTTCACTTACGGTGGGGGAATGTGTGCAAGGAGCAGACCCACTGGAGCAATGCAGGTTTGGCAGTACATGCGGCACAGGGTGGTGATCTTTGGGAAATGCGTGTGGAGCACATTGTCAATGTGCTACAGCAGAACAAGTGAGTTACGAAGCTTGAATTGTGCATTCTATGATTGTGGTGATAGTTGGAACATGCCACAGTATTTGGTGTGCGGCAGGAGATGGTGCAGTGAGAAGTTGGGTAGTGTGGCCACAGGGTGCACTGAGTACATAATGAGACTATGGAAGTGGGTATGGTTGAAGGGCAGATTACATGTGGTTGGTTACTCTGATGTGTGCAAATTTATTGAAGTAGGCCCAATGTTTTGAAGGTGATGTGCATAGGTGGACAGTGACACAATAGCGTGTGATTGGTAGTGGGTAGGGGTGGTGCAGGCTGCAATATGGTTGTGGCTTCTGCTAATTGTGACACATTTTTGTGAATGGGTGTTTTATGGTTTGAGGGAGATGGGAAGAACTGGGGCTATGTATGTAACATTTGTGCATAATCTTAGGTGACCACATGGTCGCTTGCTTGGATGTGCAGTGTTGTGGTGGATGTGGAAAGGGTTGCAATGTTGTCTGCATACCTAAAAGTGTGCTGGGGACGTGGTAGGATGTTTGTGGATGCTGCAATACTGCCTTCTTTAGCAGAAAAGTCTGGTGGAGGTGCTTTGCAAACAAACAAAATGTGTACTGAGAGTGTTTAATGGTAAAAAAGGAGTGGTGTACAGAAATGACAGTATGCAATGCAGAGGTTTTTATATGCGATTGGTGCATGCGTGTTTTGAAATGTGACAGCACCCAATTTGGGGAGTGCTGCAAAAACTGACAGTGCAAAGGGAAGAAGTATTGGCATAGCTTTATTGGGCCATGGCCCTCACTTTAGATGGGAAAGCACACGTGCACATCCTCCCATTATTAGCAGGGTGAAAATGGAAATAGAATTGTGTGAAATAGACAATTAGGAGTTAGGGCATGGTTCACAGGAAGGGGTGCTACCATTTTGTCACAATACTGTGTTGTGAAGGTGGTCGACATGGAGAGACGCACCATGCTTATCGTCGGTGATATCTTTGTGCGCCATCTGCACAGGTGTTGCATGCAAAGAGGCTTTGCTGGTAATAACAGGTTGGAAGGAGTGGACGCTTTCTGGGTCTGTCAGGGTGACTGCAGTTTCGGCAGGATGGTTTGTCTTTGCAGATATGTTGTGTCCGTCACGAACGTGGACTGTGTCGTGGTGCACTATGGAACTTCACATTTGGGTTCCATGTCGTGTAGATGATTAATCCGTCTACTGATGAGGTTGCTGACCGCAGTGATGCATATTTTCCCTACTGCCAAGGTGGTTTTCTTATGTATCACACAAGAGCAGTGTGGGTCCATGACGGTGTAATTTGTCCCCAGCCAGCGGTCAGAAGGTGTGTTATAAACAGATTTATGCCTCGGTTTATGCAGACTGCTGGTATGTTCCCCACCCACTATGAGATCATGAGGTCACAAAATATGCAATGGTTCTGTAGAAATGTCATTTATTTGAGCGCCATAGGCAATGCCGTTTTCTTTCACACTGTGCAAGAGGCATTGACCAGAATGTTGTAAAAATGTGAGGACAGCAAACAGAGAACATACAGAAAAAATGTGCTTGCCCGCTGGAAGACTGAATCCCTTGCCTAGTTTCATATTGTTTGCCCCCTCCCCCCAACCTCACTATCACGAAAAGGCAGTGGATTATGAGGTACTTTCAGGATGGTACGTGCCACATTATGAGTGGCCATGTGGATGTATGCGGATGGAGAAATCATGAATACTTTCGTTGTACTTTGCAGTGGACATGATTTGGAATGGCTTGACATTTGTACTGTGAATGTGTAACATTTCAAGTGTTGCACAGCAGTGCCAGTGTTCGATGATGGCGGCTTTAATAAGATTGGTGGATGCTTGTGTGCCTATTTACCAGTAATCTAATGAGGGAGAGCCGCAGAGAATATAGTGCAAAGGGAAGAAGTACTGTTCCAGTTTTACAGGTGCGGCACACGCGCTACTTTGGGAGGCGCACATGGAAAAATCTGCCCTTTACACCATCTTGCCCAATTGCCATGGCAGTGTGGGGATTAGCCAATCAGGTAGTGTGGGTGTGGTTAACAGGAAGGGGAGGTGAAACGGTTGCACATTATACTCTGCGTACTGAGGGTGGCTAGCATGGCAAAACGTATTGTGTTGCCTGTAGGTGCTGCCTTTGTAATAGATGTGCACAACTGTGCTCTGCAAAGTAACTTTGACTGCAATTTTGGTTTGGAAGGAGTGGACGCATTGTGGAACGCTATGTATGAGTGCCATTTCGTCGATATGCATGCATTTTGCAAAGACCTTGCCACGTTTCCAGTAGTAGATGTTATCGTAATTCATAATGGCGGCATGTATATGGGTTACCTGCCTTGCTTACATTTGTCCAGTAGACTGTGGAGGTTGCTGGGTGTCGTGAGGATGCTTTTTCCCACTGCCAAGGTGCTTCTCTCATCTACAATACCGTGAAGAGTATGGCCTACTGCTCATGGATGTTGTGCCAAGCCAGATGAAGGAAGGTGTCACTTCAACAGAAGCATGTACACTTTTTTGTCCGCTTGTGGAATGTTCGTCTGAAACAATGACCTTATTACTTGTGGACATGCAGAGTGGTTCCAAGAAAATGGCATTTTGTTGTCCTCCATTGGCAAAGCAGTTTAGTTTGCCCGTCTACAGGATACGGTGAAGAGTTTACTGAACTAATGTGCGTAGAAGAAAACACAAAAGCTACAGAAAACAGACAAAAAAGGTGTTTTTGTAGAAGGATCTAAAACATTTTTTTAAAAACAGACTCTTTTAAGAGTCGCCCCTTAAAACAAACTCCCCCTACCTTGGATGCAAGGTATTCCACCACGGCCGCAGGCAGCACTAAAGTCACATGCATGGATCTTGCGTGTGGCGGCCACGAAAATGGCACTGTGGGGATTGTCCAATGAGTTGCTTTGGATGTGCGGCAATAGGAAGAGGGATTCCTGCTGCACTGGGGACCAGCCCTCAATATATTTGGGGACTTGCACATGTCACATTCGATGCTCCTCACCGTGCTGGACTATGGAAATGGGACTGTAGCGATTGCCCTATTATGTGCTGCTCAGGGTGTGCGTCAGAGGAGCACGCACCAATAGGAAGAAGGACTCCTCCGGCTTTACTGGGCCATGCCCCTGGCGGTACTTGTGGAAAGGCACATGTCACAATCTGCATTTGTGAGCATGCTGGCCGGCCAATGAGGTGGTCAGGGTGTACGTTACAGAAAAGAGCACCAATAGGGAGAAGAAGTCCTCTTGCTTCACCTGCTTCACCGGGGTGCCTCCCTTGTAGTGATTGCGGAAAGGCATGTGCCACATTTTGCCCTTTTCACCATGTTGGCCAATGGAAATGGGACTATGGCCTTTGGCCAATCAGGTGCTCTGGGTGTATGTCACAGGAAAGGGAGGCTTTCACTTTTCCATAACTTTGTGTACTGCGGCTGGCAAACATGGCAAGGCACACAGTTTTCGTCGTGGGTAATTACTTTGTGGAAGATCTGTGCGTGTATGCCCTCCAAGAAGGCTTGTCTAGCAATTTAGGTGTGAGGGAGTGGACGTTTTTTGGAATGGTATGGAATCGTGTTGTGTTGGCGGACTGTTTCTAGAATTTTGACGCATGGCCTCTGCGGCAACTTACATTTTGTGATCATGCACTTTGGAGGCTTCTTTATGGGTTCCATGCCTTGTTCTCGTGTGTTCAGTCAACTGAAGATTTTGATGAAAGCAGTGCAGCGCATTTTTCCTACTGCCAAGGTGATTTTCTCATGTATACTGCCGAGAATCGCCTGGTTGCTTCCTGTCCGCAGCCAGAGGTCGGAAGGGGTCCCATCAACAGAAGCATGTGTGACTTCTTAGTGCTGCTGGGATGTTCTGTTGTGAGAATGTGAACATTGGTTCCCGATACATACACATTTTCAAGGGAAATGGCATGTCTTTGTCGGCAGTGGCAATGAAATGTTTGTGCACAATCTACAGCCTGCACTGAAGACCCTACTGTAAGATTGTGAGCTGCAGTTCAAAACACACATTCACGCATGAAAACCTCAAAGAAAGTGTTTCTAGGGACCCATGTGATGTCATCAGTGATGTCATGGATGAGATTTGTGATGGCATCTTTGATGCCATGGGTGTTAGTCCTTGCAGTGCACACTGGTGGCACGAGTTATGGTTGCTTAGCTTACCATAACTGTCGAATTTCAAGGTTTTTTCGGTTTTACCTGGAACCATAAATGTTCCAGTAACACTGTTTTTCCATTGAATTTCACAGGTTTTTTTAGTACTGCAACTTAACCATAACGTCCCTTTAACAACGGTAGCGGTTAGTTGCTAAACCCATAGGAAGAGCACTTTTTGGGCGGGTCATAACTTCGCTCCCCCTAGACGAATCCTCACCAAACTTTGCAAAAACTGTATATGGCCCACTCTGAATATTTTTGCAAAGTTTGGTGAGGTTTGGTCAAGGGTGGGCAAGATTATAGGGGGGGTCCCAAAATTTATTTTTTTCCCATAGACATAATGGGAAAGGACTTTGCTCACGCCTACAGCCAAAACCGCTGGACAGATTTTCACCAAATTTGTGGCAGGAGCGGGGGCTTGGTCCCAAAAGCATGCTCTTGTTAATTTGGTGTAAATCCATCCAGTTGTTTTAAAATGTAAGGCAAAAGAATTTGTGATATCTATGTCCGCTCTGTGGACACACTTCCCTGTTCGCTGCACGGACAGGACACCGATTGGCTAATAGACTTGCGTCATGTCCATGGACACACAGCATGTTCGCTGATTGGTTGGCGTGAAGCGTGAGGTGCATCAGATTTTTGGAAACGCCCACCATCTTGGATTCGCGAACATCGGTCGGTGTATGTGGACATCGCGGTAAAAACATATTAAAAAACATTGCACTTGTCAAACTTATCAAATAATCTCTGCGGAGGCGAGCGGTGATAAGGACGGAATGGAATATGGCTGCAAGAAGCAAAAAAGAATTGGGTTTTTTTGCCGCGAAAGTCCGGGAACAGTTCGAATGTTCGCGAACAGTCGTGAGAAGTTCGGGGACACGTCAGATGTTTGGGGGCAGTTTTTGGATGGCATATATTTTGGCAGCACTAAATGAAACCGCATGAAATTTTGCAATTATATTCCCGTCCTGATTCCAAATGTGTTTGCAAAGTTCGGTGGGATTCTGTCAAGAGGGGGAAAAATTAGAGGGGGGTCTCAAAATAATGTTACGACTTATAAATGAGGCAGCATTTGACGAATGTACACTTAATTTGGCAAACCGATAATAGAATTAGATATTAATGTTTTGGCGCAGATTGGTGGGATTTTGTCAAGGGGGGGCACAATTAGAGAGGGGGTTCCAATATAATGTAAAGGTTTATAAATGAGGTGCAATTTGACAAAACTACACTTATTTTGACACACTGATAATAAATCTAGATATAAATGTTTTTGCGAAATTTGGTGGGATTTTGTCAAGAGGAGGCCATATTAGAGGGGGGGTCCAAAATATTGAAACGGCTTATAAATGTGGTGCTATTTGACAAATCTACACAAAGGTTTGCAAAAACATTATAGATCTGGATATAAATGTTTTCGTAAAATCTGAATGGATTTTGTTTTTTGACAAGTGTCATAATATAGCTACAAAAAATAGTAATTTACCTTTGGTGACTGAGGTGTAGCCTGTGGCCATGGGCAGTGGCCAGATTGTCCTGGTCATGGAATAAGGTCATGATCCGGACAATCAGGCTACTGGCCATGACCATGATGGACAACACATGGGGTTAAAGTGGCCATGTCTATCTAGGAGTGGCTTTGTGCTAAAGTTATTTGAAATTGGGATAGGTTTGAAAGGGAAGAAAAATGTGCTCGTGATAATATGGTCATAGGGTTCTCTTTTCGCCTTCTACAGGTTGTCATGGAAAGTGAAGAGGGGCTCTGTATGGAACCCTGGCTTCCCTTTCCATGGTGGCCATCTAGGAAAAGGATTTTACTTCCTACACCGGGATGCCACAGGTGTCCCGGTGCATGAAGAAAAATTATTTTTTTAGCACGCCGGGTTCTCACTTTGGGAACCTAGGGTTCTAATGGCCTTCATTCCTCATTGCAGGGGCTGGATGCGTTTGAGACCTGCTTATTTCCCCATGTATGTGCACCATTAACAGAGCCTAAACCCTAAGGAACGTACTTTAAGAACATATGATAAGATTAACGTCTAGATATATAGCACTTTTTCAATTTTAATATTCTTACTGTCAGTGAACAAATCCACCTGGCCTATATATGTCAGTGAACAAAAACAAGTGGCCCAGATATGTAATGTCATCAGTGATATCATCAATGACATTTGTGATTTCATCTTTGATGTCATGGGTGTTAGTCTTAGCAGTGCATGGCGGTGGTGCGAGTTATGGTTGCTTAGTTTACCATGACTGGAACATTTCTGTTTTTTGGGGGTTTTACTTGTAACCATAATGTCCCTTTAACAATGTTTTTTCACTGAATTTCTTAGCTTTTTATTAGTGCAACTTAAGCATAATGTCCCTTTAAAAAAGTTGAATTCCATAGGTTTCTATTAGTGCAACTTAACCATAATGTCCCTTTAACAATGTTTTTTCAATGATTTTCATATTTTTTTATTAGTGCAACATTTTTTCACTGAATTTCATAGTTTTTTTTAGTGCAACTTAACAATAATGTCCCGTTAACAAAGTGTTTTTCACAACATTTTGTAGGTTTGTATTAGTGCAACTTAACCATAACGTCCCGTCAACAAAGTGTTTTAATTGAATTTCATGGGTTATTAACAGTGCACCCTAATTTGCTATAACTTCTTAATATAATACTTACGCCCAACATAGCCTCATTTACGACTGATGTATAAAGTTTTAACTTAAAACTGTGGCATTCCCCACATCCTAGTGACATTTTTAACACTTCTATTCACTTTTTGCAACTTTTTTCCACTGGTTTTGTGTTTGCCGATGTTCGCGAAAGTCTGACGTCACCGCAGACTTTCCGAACAGTGTCACTTGACATCGCAAGGGTGCGTCATGATGATGTGTTCACAAACGCATCTGCACTTCACTAATGGACCCGTGCTTTGCGAATATTTTGAACCTGCATTTCCATCTCATCTAGGAAGTTTAAAACTGAAAATGTACCCTTGCAGAGCTCCTACAAATATTTTTACTGATTATCTATTCGCAATTTAAGACACAGCAAATGCTTGGAAGAATATTAGAAGAACTGATATTTTTCTTCAGAAATGGCATCAACTATTGCCACCCCTCTTCCCCAGGAGCCACCACCATCACATTACCACCAGCTGGAGGGCCTAGACAATGGAAGAAGTGCAATAATTCAGAAAACAATCAAGAGGACCAGTAGGTTTGAGGTAGAAGAAATGCCTACCTCTAGCACCCAGAGTGAATCATGGGTGTGGCAGTTTTTTACCACTGTTGGGGGTGTATCAAAGGCTAAAGCTACCAACAGTGGAGTAACTCAGCTGTAAATGTTGGGGGGGACATGACATCTTACGAAAAGGTGCCCCAGCCAAATGAATGGGGACAAAATGGTGTGCCATGAAAGTTGGTGGGGACAAACACCCCTGTGCCCCCCTGAAATTATGCCCATGGCTACCAAGGTAAAATGCACTGAACTCAGTCACAAACTGCTCTGAGAAAGGCTGTTCAGTTGCGGACAACCTGGGCAGTACTCCTATGGGAAACCTCCATGCACCGTCACACCAAATCCAATCACCGGATGCTCTGAGAAAGGCTGTTCCTTTCTCAGGAAGTATTAGGCTGTCTTCCTCTACCTCATCATCCTCACTCAATACTGCCACCACACAGGCTACACCTCTGGGGCACAAGGATCCCACCAGCTACCTTGCAAGCTATAAATAGGCTGTTGATCCATATCTTTCGAAGACAACTGTAATCTGTATATACTACAACACACCACTCTGCAGAGAGTCGCAGTTTCTAAGTACTTTCGAGGCTGCAATCAAAGAGCATGAGAAACGGATGTATATGATTTGGCCGTGGCACAATTGTTTGTGGTCGAATTGACTGTGGTCAATTCGGCTGCAAAGACAATTTTGCTGTAGGAAAATCAGGCCAAACTTAAACCCCCCACTGCTCCAATACACTCCACCCACCCCCTACTTACCTTTTTGAGGTCCGCTCATCTTATGACCCTACGTCGGATCTGTCCCTCTTACGTGGGTCGGATCTGACATCGCAAGGTCTGCTTTTTTTTTTTGTTCATCGCCTCCAAACTTCCTGTGTTGTCATCAGAGGTCAAGAGTCATGTGATGTCACTTCCGCCATTGCTGGCATTTTGGTGAAATGACGTCCCTGAAGGGCGGAGTGTACTGGTGTCGACTAGCTATAGGTCCTGGAACCTTATGAGGCACCAAGCCACGGGTGTTAGTTGTATAAGTTAGCAAGGAAGGGATAAAGTAAGACAGCAACACAAAAGCACAGTTTTGAGAAGTTTTCCGAACTTAAGGAAGTCTAGCTCAAGTATAAAAGGAGTAGGAATGCTGTTCCAAAGAGAGGTGCTGGCCAAAGACAGAGACATGCCTTCCGCTCTCTCTTTTTTTCAAAAAGTATTTCAGAAGCAGAGTATTGGAGTTACAGCAATGGAGCGTTGTAGGAGTGCAGTATTTAGGGAAACAAAGTTAGACATATTATAGTCCTTGCAATTTGCAGGACCCAATGTACACATTTTCGGGCTGCAGCAATACCATCCCTGGACTTCTGGCCAAGGATATGTCTTGCAGCCCTTTTCTAGATTAGCTGAAGGGGGGTATAGACAACAAATGGGGAGATTAAGGAAGAGTCTGTTGCAGCAGTCTAGCCTATACAGTACCAGGACTCTACAGACGTTGAGCTTCTGGGGGAAAATAAGGAACGGTACAGAGCCTGTAAAGAGTTCATGCTCAAACCATGGGCTTTCTTTAAAATGTAAGGAGTAAAACAGAGAAACGATTTAAAGATAACCCCAAGGTATTTGACCTCACAAAATGGTAAGAGCATACAGCCCAAAAACAGCAGCCACAGGGTAGGAGAAAAACAGGCTGCAGTTGTCATAATAACAAAGATTTCCATCTTACTGGCATTGAGCCGATATTGTTAGCCGCACAGAATGTCTCAATGGCGGTCAGACAATTAGGGAGAAAAAATGAGGAGAAAAAATGAGTGCAGGGAAGTTTAAGGAAAGCTGTGTGTCATTAACAAAATACTGTAAATGAGAAAAGAAGAAAGACATCAGGTGAGCAACAGGGAGGAAATCGATATCTAATTGATATCTAATTGCTACAATGATAGGATAAACCCTGGGATAAACAGCTGGGAAAGGTGGTTAGTGAGGAAAACAGATGAGCCAGTCTAGTGCCCAGTCCATGATGCTAAAGGTATTATGTAACCATTTAATAAGGGTACAATGGTTCACAGTTTGAAAGGTGGACAACACTTCAAGGAGCACTATCCTCAATTGGACTACAACAATAAATACCATATACACTATTGAGACAGAGATTGCTAGCCACACACAATGCCTTAATGACGGTCACACAATCAGGGATAAAGAACGAGGAAAACAAATTAGTTCAGGGACGTTTAAGGAAAGCTGTGCGTCATTAATATAACACTGGAAATGAGAAAAGAAGGAACACATCAGGTGAGCCAGAAGGAGGAAATAGATATGTAATTGCCACAATGATAGGATAAAACTCTTGGGTACTCTGCAGGCACACAACGAGGTGGTGGAGTACAAACAACCCAGTTGCAGCTTGGAAGGGTAGTTAGTCAGGAAAACAGAGGATCCAGTCCAGTACCCGGTCCATGATGCTAAAGGTTTCATGTAACCGTTTTATAAGGATGCAATGGTTCACTGTGTGAAAAGTGGGCAAGACATTAAGGAGCACTATCCTCAATTGTGCTACAATCATAAATACCATATACAATATTGAGACAGAGAATCTTGGCCGCACACATCGCCTCAATGGTGGTCAGACAATCAGGGATAAGAAACGAAGAGAACAAATTAGTTCAGGGAAGTTTAAGGAAAGCTGTGTGTCATTAATATAACACTGGAAATGAGAAAAGAAGGAACACATCAGGTGAGCCAGAAGGAGGAAATAGATATGTAATTGCCACAATGATAGTATAAATCCCTGGGGTACTCTGCAGGCACACAATGAGGTGGTAGAGTACAAACAACCCAGTTGCAGCTTGGAAGGGCAGTTAGTCACAGTGGCGGCTGCTATCAGAGGGCGGCATGGCGTCCCCCCCCCAATGGGCCCAGAAAGCAGAAGCAGTAAAAGATTCAGAAGAAGCTCTTCTGAATCTTCTTTGCATCTTCTTTGCATTTACCAACAGCGCAGGGGCGCTGTGGCAACAATAGTGTTGTCTGATAAGAACTCCTACGGACTTGCTCCCTCAGCGGGGCGTGTCCCATTTTAGCCTGCTTTTTCACTATAGTAGAGTGCGTGGAGCTCATAGCTCCACGCACTCTACGTAAGCACTTTAATTGGTAAACTGGTGGGGCACTTGAGGTGTGGCCCCGCCAGTATAAAATGTGCGCAAACAGCGCACCGAAGATAGATACAGTCATGTAACTGGCTGTTTGCCAGCCAAGGACAACCCCCACACTCTAATGCAGGGGTCCCCAACCTTTTGTGCGCAATGAGCAAAATTGGCATATCAAATTAAATGGTGAGCAACATCCATTTTTTGATGTAACATATCGGCGCACAGTTGGCAGAAAAATGATTGCAACACAAATTAGAAATGTAGCAAAGTTAAAACTGCGTATAGAACATTTCATTTGCAGTACTTAATAGTTATCTAGACCACGTGTTAGTGTAGTCAAGGATATGTGCAAGGCCTTTTACTTCATTTGATGTTAAGTGGTTGTCTACAAGAAATGTTGAGGGAATTGAGTGGTCAGTAGTACATTTTTAGACATATAGGACCAGTCCAGATCTTCAAAAATAGAGTAGGAGTAAACAAAAATTACCAAGGGTTTCAGGTTCCCGAGCAAAATATTAGTGCAAATGTATGGACAGTAAAAATGGCCACAAATGGACCACTGATTGTTCAGGTCTACTGAGATTCCGCCTAGGATTTTATGGGATCTTTAATGGCAAATGGTGCATTCCTAAGCATGCAAGATCGGTATTACTGTTACACAGTCATTGATGACTGTCTTGTGGATGTTTTTTTTTCTCCAGGAATGTTATGAAATGGTACATTTCTTATTGATCAAAGAGTAAACACAATCCTCTTGAGTTCATTTTACAATGGCCAGGGTAGGCACCACGAAGAAGTTATCTGACAGCCAGAGAGGCTGGTTGGCGATGCCTACGCTTGAAAAGGTGGCATTGGAAAGAATTACTAATTCACAAGAAATTAAGATATTCTCTTAAAACTGTTAACCAGTTCAGAGGCCACAAAGGAAAGCGTCAGTTTGTTTGAGTCTTTAGGAGAAACTATCCAGGGCGGAGCTATTGGCAAACCGTGCCCCCAAGTTCAGAAGTTCCAGTTTATAGAAAGGGATGCACCATGGTTCGATTTAATGAGGGGTGTGTACACTGCTGGTCAGATTTATAGTTTCAAAATGGCAAAAAGAATTGCCTTAAGCCAAAAAAAGAATTTGAGAAACAATGGGAGCTTTTTTGAAGGACACCAAATCGTTTTATGTTTATTGCTGTTATTAAGACTGGCATTATGCCATCCCCTTAGATAAGTATTTCTTGGACCACCAGCCCTTCGCGTTTATACGCCAATTCCCTTACTGGACATTGGGGCTCATTACGAGTTTGGTGGCATCTGAATGATACTGTTACTGCCACTTGGTGCAGTGGTATCACTGCTAGATTCCAAGTGGTGGTTTGGTGGTGTTAGTCCCCTATTATGGAGTACGTAGAACTCCACAGTGGATTTTCTCAGTATTTGATTGATAGAAACATAATGTGGTGTAATTTACATTTCATTGAAGTCTGTGACAAATCTGTGGATGCTGTCCCTTTTCCCCTATGGGAGAGACCATTCCCATGGGGCCAGGACGGTACGTACTGGGTACAATAGTTCCTCTGAGGGTGGTGCACAGGGAGGGGATCACATGGGAGAGGAAACCCCTCATGGGACTAAGAACGACACTACCCTGAGAACGCAGCATCCTCACCAATCACCAGACCCTAGACCCCCCTTCCTATAACCCAAAAAACAACCCCTTCCCTAATAGGCTCATGAGCTATAGTCGCCCTGCCATTTCCCTAGATAAGTACTGGGCTATGAAGAGCACAACCGACCCAAGGGAGAGGAAGGGTAGAAATACTGAGACAAGGAAGAATGGGGAAGAGTTGAAAGATATGCTATTGACAACCACTGAGACAAAGAAGATGCATGGAGGAATGTAGAGTGTTCCGCATAATCAACATTAGCATTCTGGACTACTTGAAATAAGTATTGGGATGAAAAGGAGGAGCAGAGGCATGAAGAGTTTTCCTAAGAACCACAATGAGCAGTCTAGTTGTTACTGGCTGCTCATTGGCCAATGCAGAGTAGAAAATGAAGAGGGACTCAGGAGGAAGTTGTCTAATCCTCCATGAAGGAGCTGCAGGACCCAGCATGGTGCAGGAAGGTTCAAGGAAGCACACCAGGATGCCAAGAGAGGAGCTGGAAGGACAAGGGCCAGTCCACAGTGGAAGGACCAGAAGATGAGCTGGAAGAGAGAGGCTCCCGATGTTCCTGCAGACGGGGAAGCGCAAAAGGGGAGCACTCAGACTGGCTGGTGGGAAACTAAGACGGTGTAGTCAGCATCTTAATAGTCACAGTACCTGGCAGGCATATGAGCCATGTCTGTCCCCCAACAAGAGAAACTTAAGGGTCTGGTACCCACCAAAAGAAAGCAACATGAGTCCTTTTCCTTGTGGCGGTACTTGTGAGGAAAGGGCTCCAAGCACCCAAACACAAAGAAGAGGTGTCTGGGACCCACTACACGAGAACCACACAAGTCATCTTCCTCGTGGTGGTACATGGGCTAAGAGAGCTCCAATACCCTCACGCAAAGAAGGGAGGTTTGGGACCCACTACACGAGAAACCCACAAGTCCTCTTCCTCGTGGTGGTACTTGGGAGAAGAAGGCTCCCAGTTCCCGAACATAAAGAGGGGTCTGGGGGCCAATCCAATGAGAAGAAGGGAAACCACAGAGTAATTTACTAAGGACCATACTTGGCAGGGAAGTGAACTAAGTTGGCCCAAGCGGAAAGAGAGAGAAGCAGAGATCTGGGACCTACAGGAGAAGGAACCAGGACAAGGGAGTCATTGCCCCTGGTTGTTGCAAAGTTTGTGCAATGGAGAAATATCTAAGAACTGTATGGAACTTTATTTTACATTTAAGAAATTTGGGTTTGGAACCTTTGTTACTTGGAACTCTTTGATTGGATCTACAACCTATTCTTCTGAATTAAGAAGACCTTTGGTTTTTTATAAGTTAGTCAAATAGTGTGAGAGATGGAAATAGGCTTTGGACTTGTGACAGTGGACTATTTACTTTAGACAAGACATCCTGACAGTTTCCTTAGTTTTTGTTGAGGAAGGGAAACCCTCTTAGCTTTAGGGAAATGGAGGCGTTTCCCCAGTCCCCCACCATTTTACTTTCAATAAAAGTATATGTCAATCAACATGAGCCCACTGTGTCTGAGTCCTACTCCTACATTCCTACAGGTCACTATTGTTTTTTTTTAAAGTCTTTTCCAACGTGATATGCAGACATCTCAGCATCAGTCCAATATACAAGATTACGAATTATACATTGTTTTCCAACACCAATAAATGTGACAAGCAGGGATGTCAGTTGGTCCCAATGTATTCCTTTTGGATGTCGATTCTAGTACTTCTCTTAGGAAAGTTAATCCACCCTCCGCTTGAAGGGTTCATTTTGAAGCATGCTTCCTTATGCAGAAGACACAGCTATTTTGGACTTGCCCCCTGCAGGTCTCCAACAGGGCCTGCTAAACACAAGTTACTATTTTGAGAATTACAGTTTGAAATGAAATATAATAAAAACTAAAATGATGGTATTCAGGCAAAGGATGAAACCTTGTAGCTAGTTTTTAAATGAATGTAGAGATGAGGGGGCAGTCTCATTTTTATTTGAGCCTACTCTTCTGAAAGAGCTGTGCTTGCGTCAGTCATTTAAAGAAGCTATCTGAAAAGGCATCATTAGCGATTAAATGGCTTTTTACGTTGTAATTTCAAGTTTGCGGCATTCTGATTGGAGAAGTGACTGGAGGTATATGAGACAAATGTCTGATCCATGATTTTAAGGCTGCAAAATCTAGGGTGGTTAGAACTGTCATTTCCTGGAGGGGTTGCAAAATAAATTCCTGTGCCAAATAGTTGGTCTCCCCACAGATACACCTGCTAGTGTCTTGTGAGCTGAATTGGGGGTGTTCAATTTGAAAGTGCCAAGCCAGTTAAGAATGTTACTTATTTTTTAATAGCACATCTGGGATTTTCTGCTAATCATAAAGTGAATTTCAGTGCAAGTGCGATTGTAGCCTCCCCTGGTGAAGAAAAATACTGTGGTTATGGGTGGTTGTAAGGCACTGTCCATTTGGATAGGGATGGGATATAACTGTATTTGGCGCCTTAAGTCACCTCAAAATAGCTCTAAAAGCAAGAGCTTGTCCGATGGAAAAAGAGTCAGATGTCCAAAATATACATAGGCTGCCCACTTTAGCCTTATATACAGATTTACATACACCTATAAGATGGCAAGGAGAAATCTGTGAAATAAGATACCCAGAATGCAGGAGGCTGGTGGTAATGGTACGTTAAAATGTACCCACGCCTCAATAAATTAAGAAAGTGTGCAGGAGGAAGCACAAAGTGCGCTTTCAAAATAGAAGTCAAAGATTTGGTTCATTTTCTGTTAATTTGCCGTTGTTTCTCTGTTTTGCATAAGCGTGGACTACATCGGAGCTATGTTATATACAATTAATTGTAATGATCAGGCTTTTATATATAGCAGGTTTGAATATGTTAAAGTTGCTTTCTATTTTGGGCTTGTTCTGTGTGAATTGTATGAAAAATATGAAACATGTTTTTAAATGTTGCTGACTTAATGGAGAAATATCATTAAATATTAATTAGTACTTCAGGCCATTACATGATAGGCTTTAAAGATCACCTCATTGGGCCTTTGGAGGTTACCTCCTGAGAATTATATGGGAATGTTATGGCAAATGTGTTTTAAAGCTCCAGAAGGCTGTTGCATTGGTGAAAAATGATTAGGAATAAAAATAATAACTTTCTTAATTATTTGGAGCCGATTTTCTCTGCCCAAAAGAGATTTCACACAAGACTTAGTGGCAAACATTGGTCAGACCTTTGAACATTTGATGACCACTTCATAGAGGGGTGTGGTGGTGTTAACAAAGTATTTGAATCAATTAATTGGCTTGTTAGTTTAAACCTATTAACAATAACTTAATTGGATTGGAATATAGGGCAAATTAATTATGAAAAATGTGGCATGCATTTCCCGTTTCTGCCCATTAACCATGTGCCAGATGGGCAGAGTATCAATCGATGACCATTTTTCTGCTAGGACACTATGTAATAATAAATAGAGGTGGAACCAAAATGAATATTGTCGATAAATATGCATGGTGGCAACAGACACAAACCTCACTTGTACAGAAAGTGTGCATGGACATTATTTAATAAAGGAAAGTTGGGTAGGCATACCACCTCCTTGTCCATTGTGCTCATACTACCTGTACCAAGGAACAGAATATGCCACTTTTCTCCATGACACAAACATGGTTCAAATATTGTACTCATTAATACATTTGTCAGTTGGGCAAAGTAACTGGAGAGGACAGGGTTTTAGCAATGTCACTACCATAACAAATAAGGGCATTTACTGAAAAATGATGTGCATGGCCGCACCAAACACAAATCTTGCATGTATAAAAATAAGCCAGCTGGAAACACAGCAGCTCATTGGCCAACATTCTTTCACAGTCCAGGACTCTGTCCTGACTACAGTGCTACTGAGGTCTCATCCATTCAGCACCTCCTTCTAGGCCTCCACATCATGGCCAAGAGCAACTGGCGAGCAACAATTTAGGGTGCCACGAGCAACATGTTGCTCCCGAGCTACACGTTGGGGATCCCTAATGTCATTGGCTGACAAACAGCCAATGACATCACTGTATCTAGGCAGGTGATGGTGCAGGGCCTGCGCACCACCTTCACACTTCTCTCTGCCTCTGGATTGTTTTGGTGACGGAAGACGTGAGATGAGCTGAGCTGCTGCCCGGACCAGCCCAGCCCAGTACAGCCGAGAAGGCCATTGCCAAAGCTTGCCACGGACCGGTAAGTACCCACTACCCTACCCAGAGAGGCTGTCGAGTTGTGTGCACCGTCCTTCTGTGGAGGTTGGCAAACAGTCGCTGAAGCGCCAGGGAGCGAGGCCTGCTTCTCTCACTGCGATGTGCTTTGCCATCCCCAATGAGAGAGTGCGGCAGCAGCGCCAGCTCCGCACTCTCGCAGCTGCCCAAGGAAGGCGGCAGAGACACTCCTAAAAGCGCAAGCACCCCCGACTTCCCTTGAAACATGAAATATAAATAGCAAATGCAAATCACTTTATTCACACTTGTCAGAAAGGTTAACATCCTTCTTGCATGGGCGATTCTGTTGGATTGAGGTGTTCTGGTGGCGAATTCCAGCATACGGCCTGCTGGCGAGAGTTATGTTATGTTGTGTTATGCCGCGCCCCGCTAGCACCCAGGGACAGTCTCCAGGCGCTCTGCGTGAAGGAGTGGAGTGGGCTGCCCGTCCGGTGAAGGCATGCATGTGCGGGACTCTCCGAGTCCAAAGTGTAAGGGCAAAATGATGGGTCCAAGAGATTTTAGCACAGATTGACTAGCCGACCTAGTCAAACGTGGAGAGGCAGGCAACCCGCTGTCCTGTCCTGCCGAAGTCGGCACCCACGAGACCCCTAGTGTTGGCATTCGCAGCCCCATCAGGACTGAAGAAAACAATGTCCGAGGGGCTTGCAGGGGGAGGGGGGCAGTTTTTTCCCATTGTTTCAAGAGAAGTTGTGAAACAGTGTGCTACCACAGGCTTACCTCCGCTCGCCTTCAGCGCTGAATGGTCCATTACCAACACAGAGGATCTGCTTCTGCTGCCACCAGCACACTTCCCTCTGCCACTCCACAGGCTTTGGCCGTGGCTCGACTCCATAACACAATAATCCAGACTTGGCTCCACCTAGCCCACTTAAACGAAGTGCCACACACCAGCAGACCAGGGGAACACCGTCCACGTTCGTCAGACTGTCGGCTGACTACTGGACTCTCCACCGGACGCCCGCGCCGGCGCTCTGCGCCTCTTTGTGGGCTTCGGTAGTTTATTTAAGCGATATGCACTCGCAGTTGAAGTCTCTCTCCTGCATCAAAAAACCTGCAGTGCACATTTTAATTGTTCATGTGGCTATGACAGTTTTCCTTGCAGCGAGGAAGACAGTAGTGGATGGTAGATGAGGGATGGTGGGACTGATTAAAGAGGAAGAGAGCATAATGGAAGGTGAAAATAGCTTATGGAAGGGGAAGAGGAGAGCAGAAGATTTTGGAAGCGGGTATGGGCGTACATGTGATTTTGGAAGCCTTGTGCTGGTAGAAGGAGAACACATTGAGTGATCATGGACAATTCACTGTCAGCGAAACCTGGCAAGGTGGTCAGGCTAGTTCCAGCCATAGGCAGATCCCTAGTCGCACTGTGCCACAGGTGTGCTCCTGGCTGTCTGTTGCTTGGCTGCACTCCCATCAGGCAGTGCCTGGGACGTCCACTGAGAAAGGTGGGGTTGTGTGAAGCACGCCTGCCTTATTTACTCTAACTGCTGAAATGAAAGGATTGCCTTTGTCATGATATGGACATATGTGCGCCAGAAAACCTGTTTATGTAATGTAAATATGAATGCCGTGCTCTGTGTAATGCCTGTGCTTTCGAGCCGAGTTCTTCCGTCATGCACAGATGTGCACAGACATGGTAATATTGTACACAATATATACCAAGGACACGAGTTTTAGCCACACGACTGCATCAATGGCTGTTTCGACATGTGAGGTGTCTCTCTGTGGGGTGTGCGGATGTGCTTGGCCTCCGTTTTCACATGTGTTAGTCAGACCAGATGTGGACGTTGCTGTCACTGTGTTATTATGCGTGGCTTTTAAGCACAGTCTGTAGAAAGGCGGCGCTTTGATAAGATATGTGCAAGTCTTGCATTTCATCCTCTGCTGCGGCTTGAATTCAAGTACTGCATCACCACCACATACACATATATTGTGCAGTCTGGGATGCGAGGGGGGTGCAGCGTTAGCATGATGAGAGACGAAGCCTGATTTACAGCCGGAAAACTCCATTGAAAAACACTTTGTAAATCAGGCCCGCAGTGTTTGCTACACTGGAGTCCAGATACAACCCACCAGTGCAGTGCACACAGGGGTGCTTAGATTGGGGATGGAGGCGCCTGGTGTGCACGATGCACTAACACAAACCATCAGTACACAGTGACTGATCTGCACGCTATGGTGGGGTAGGCAGACCCTGTTGTGCACGTGACAGTAATACAGACCGTCAGTGCACAGTGACTGACCTGCACGCTATGATGGGACAGGCAGACCCTGGTGTGCATGTGACAGTAATACAGACGTCCGTGAACATTCACTGTGTTCTTCCTGCATAGAACAATGTTTGAAGTTTTGGGAGGGGGTGATAATAACAATACTCTGGTATTTTACTTTGCTTTCAGCAGAATATTTTAAAATACAATTATTTCCACCTAACAGTAATGGTACTCATTTAACAATCTCTAAAGGACGAAAGGTTTTGTTGGTCTTCACATCTGCTACCTACAGATGATGCACCGAACTTGGCAGTGAGCACTTAACCTGCTGAGCTATCTGACCTGTGCGTTCAGCCGTGTCACAGATCACCAGTGGACAGGCTTTTTGTCATATTTTGGTGGGTTTTTTGGACAGAAAATTGCACATTTTGGAGGCCATTTTTCTAAAAATGTCATGGGGGAGAACCCCCCCGCACCTCCCTTGGGTGGTGTAGGCTCGCGCACTGTGCGCGCTTGCTCAAAAATTACCCCGGGTAAATTTACGCCCCACCAAGTTTCAAACTCACCAACTGGTTAGTCAGGAAAACAGATGAGCCAGTCCAGTATCCGGTCCGTGATGCTAAAGGTATCATGTAACCGTTTAATAAGGATGCAATGGTTCACTGTGTGAAAGGTGGGCGAGACATCAAGGAGCACTATCCTCAATTGTGCTACAATCATAAATACCATATACAATATTGAGACAGAGATTGTTGGCCGCACACATCGCCTCAATGGTGGTCAGACAATCAGGGATAAGAAACGAAGAGAACAAATTTGTTCAGGGAAGTTTAAGGAAAACTGTGTGTCATTAACATAACACTGGAAATGAGAAAAGAAGAAACACATCAGGTGAGTCGGGGGGAGGAAATAGATATGTAATTGCTACACTGATAGGATAAAACCCTGGGGTACTCTATTGGTACACAATGAGGTGGTGTAGTACAAACAGCCCATTTGGAGCTGGGAAGGGCGGTTAGTGAGGAAACCAGATAAGCCACTCCAGTGCCCGGTTCATGATGCTAAAGGTATCATGGAACCGTTTAATAAGGATACAATGGTTCACCGTATGAAAGGTGGACGAGACATCAAGGAGAGCTATCCTCAATTGTAGTACAATCATAAATACTACATACACTTTAATTATATCATTGCACCATATTACAAATACTGTATACTCCCCCAGCATTAGCCCGAATTACTATACATATATTACTATACTATGTGTTGCCAGTGGCCACAACAACCACAATAGATGTCAACCATATAACAAGTACATACAATACACCTTCAAATAACAAAACTCACCCAGAGCCCCCTACAGTGGACTCAGTGGTACCAGTACACCCCTTTTTCAATTAGAAAACAGCTCCATAGTATCTTCCTTCCGCTCACCTATCGTTTCCACACCCTCTTTCAGCCATCAAATAACCCCAAATGTGTTATCCAAATTGTTCATGCTAAGTGCGGTCCATGGACGTACGAGGTGTCCTCTGACTGGGCGGCACCCACTCCCACTTTTATCAACAAAAAAACTACTCCATATCATCTTTATGCCACCCACCACCCTTTCCAAACCCTCTCTCCATCACCAAATAACCCCAAATGTGTTTTCCACACTTTTATCCACAGCGCTATCTGCGGACACCGACCGTTGTCCATGGATCCAACATGGCAACCTTTTTAAAAAATATGGCTCACCTCACGCTTTACATCATCCAATCAGCGGGTCCGTCTGATGTGCGTGGACATCACGCTGGCCCCTGATTGGTTTATGGTGGTGTCCGCAGACCGTAAAGGGTAGTGAGTCCGTGGACCTGACCCAGATATCACTATTTTATTTTTACCTACTTTTTGCCCGCTTTAAAAAGTCTACTAGTCGAATTTACACCAAATTTACAAAAGCATGCTTTTGGGACAAAGCCGCCGGTCCTGACGCAAATTTGGCTAAAATTCGTACAGCAGTTTGGGCTGTAGGCATGAGCAACAAAATACCATTGCATCTATGAGGATTTCCACAAATTTTGGGACCCCACTATAATTTTGCCGCCCCTTGATTAAACCGCTCCAAACTTTGCAGAATCATTCCAATGGAGCCACATACAGTTTTTACACAGTTTCGTGAGGATTCATCCGGAAGGAGCAAATTTATAAGCCACCCAAAAGTGCTCTTTCTATGAGTTGAGCGAACGTAACCATAACTAGAGGGCCGGTACCACAGGCCCTGTAATATGTGACAGAAAAAAGGAAAATTAATAAATGATAGTCATTGTCAGGAAGTTATACATTAAAAGCAGCTGTAAAAAAAGTTCATTATATACATATTTTATTCAGTAGTGTCTAGTTCACACTTGCTACTCATTCCACACTACTGTGTTTGTCTGAGGAACCTTCTTGAAATCGAAGTAAATGTAATGATCATATTATGATTGGCGGCTTCAGGCCGTGACCTCATGCCGAGTTTGGAATAAGGGCCAGCCTTAGCAAAACCAAATTTGGTGACCCCCAAATATTTGCAGTCTGGTTCCTCCCCTGGCTCTGCCACGGTGCCAGCTCAGGTAAGCTTTTCAAAGGCTCCCCCGTTCTAGCATGGCAACAGCGCTAGGGCTTCAGTCCTAAAAATTAAAGTGGGGTAACTCTGAGGTGCAATGGAAAGTGACATCACATTAAGTGCACATAGCCTGAGGGAAATATGCACATTTTTTTTTTTTTTTTGTTTATTAACCTGTTAGGGTTTTTTACAAAACTGTGTTGTGGCGAACTGTGTTTGTGCTACTTTTGGAAGTTGGAAGTTAACCCAGGACTCAGGACACATTTTATTCAACCTGTCTTTACCAATCGAAGAGAGGAAACTTGACAAAGAAGCATTTGCCAAGAGAATAGATGTTCCTATTCAATTGCTGTCTAAGTATAAAAGTCACTCATCTTTGATGCCTATAAAATCTGTAACAGAACATATCCTGTATACAAACATTTCAATATAAGACTTTTTGATGATCCGTTGTCTGAGATTTCTGTTGTTGTCGGGCTGATTGTCTGGCCTCTCTGCCGCACGACCTTGGTTTGAATCCTAACCTTGGCTGGCAGTGTAGGTGAAGCAAATTCATGCAATGTTTTAATTCCTTAAACACACAGCAGACACGAGGTCTGCTCTCTCAAAAAAGTGCCCAGATGGCTTCCACCCGTGTGTTTCCTCGACTTGTGCCCTGAGTGGCACCCTACTTAAGTGAAAAGCTACCCACTCCCCTGCTCGGCATCACCACGAGAGCAGGGCGATTGTCTCTTAAATAGGACAGCACTACCATGCCAGCTCGGGGAAGCTTTTCAAAGGCTCCTACGTGATGGAATGGCAGCAGCACCCTATTAAAGTGAAAAGCTCTCCAAAAAGGGGTAGCTTTTCAATCAGGTAGGGCTCCACCAGGCCATCTCGGGGAAAGGCTCCCCATCCTGGCATGGCAGCGGCACTCTATTCAAATGAAAAGCTATCCACACAGTGGAGTAGCTTTTCACTCAATAGGGCACCACCACCATGCCAGTTTAAGGAAAGTCTCAGGTGACGTTATTTTCGCTCAATAGGGCGCCACCATCACACCAGCTCAGGGAAGCCTTTGAAAGGCGCCCAGCGCGGCGCAGAGTTGGACCAGCACCTTATGTAAGAGAAAAGCTCTTTAGATGCGCCAGCAGAGTGGCAGGGAGCTTTTAACTCAAAGAGAGCACTGCCGACGCCACCCCTGGGAAGCTTTTGAAATGCTGCCCCAGGCTGGTACGTGAAAAGCTCCCTACCCGGTGGGAGGAGATTTTCACTTATGTAGGGTGGCGTGCCAGCACGGGGAGCCTTTATTTTACAAAGGGTTCCAGAACCGCTGCCACACCAGCACACGGGAGCTTTTTAAAGGCTCCCCCTTTCTGGAGTGGTGGCTGCTAGGTCGCCCTTTGAAAGGGACATGAGTTTGGTGTCCTAAGGAAAAATAGGGAACAATCAAATGAAAGTACCAGAGTTTGTTTTTTTTAAAACACATATTCCACAAAAACCATGTTGGTGAATTCATGAAGGTAATTAACCATACTCCACTTTCATGACCATCTTTCTTTACTGTTCTCCACACCCAATAATTGCTAAACATGTAACCAATATGTGCACTGTGTCGTGGTTGCAATACAAGACTTGCCACCAATGGAAAGTGGTGTCTGATTCTAATCCTGTATGGCAGTATTGTGCACACAGGAGAGAACCACTTATGGCATGTCCTAATATGTGACCTGGATGGCAGCAATGGGTACTCAGCAGAGGCATAATTGGGCTCATGCTCCATGACGCATAGCATAATATGGATGTGTAAACATCACGTGTGCAACTTGTATGCATTCCTATTACATTGCACCTCATTTCCATCATCATTTTCAAACTGCACCCGAATTTCATTATCACTCAAATGGAATCTGCCTGCCTCCTTTTTCTACTAGCACAAAGTAGCCGATTCCTTGTTAATTCATTGTAAACGTACTTGCCATATTTCATTTATATAATTGCTTTTTATAACTGCACCTCATACCGTACCTAAGTTCGGTTTACACCTCCCGTGTGTACTCTGATGTTCAAATGATGACACTTGTGCGGAGAGGACCTGTTTGCACTGAAGTACAAACGTAACAAGGACCCTCTGCGGAATTCATGAGCATTTAAAAAATGAGCTTGACATCCATCTAAAACCAATAATGACGATTCAAATGCATGAAATCCATCTGGTAAAGTCATGGTGCCAGATCTTGTTGATGAGACGTGTCCGGTGCGCATGACGTCGACGTGTGATAACCAATGAACAGTCAACATGTCCGAAAGTTAGTAGCACGTCCCAGTGAGACTGAATGCCTGTATCCACAACGCCATTGGCCCTGTGACTTGTCTCTGCATCACCCTTGTCACCAACGTTCATAATGAGAATGAAACACCTGGGGCCTCTTTTTCAACACTCAACGATATTGTCCCCTAACGAATTATGGAACTGTCTTAATCAAGGGAGAAGAACCGAACTATTAGCACTGCTGGCATTTGTTAAAGATATATTTGAGAAACTGGCAGCAAAGGAAAACTCTCTTTTGTAATGGACTGATGTACTGAAAGGCAAACTCTTTTGTTTGTATTTCTTTCAGATGATACAAACACTTCTGTTTACAATGCGGTTTTAATTGGGAATGATTTGGTTTTACATATTTTCTTTTTTTCTTCTTTTTCCTCTTCTCTTTATTTTGTGTGTGTGTGTGTGTTTTTTTTTAGTAATTGAAGCATAAAAAGGTTTAAAATGTAAACTAATAATATGGTTAATAAAAAAAATAATAATAAGATCCTCATATTTCCCACATGGCTGTCCCATCGAACAAACCTCTTAATCCATACCATGTTTTTAAAGGGTAAAAATGTGCACTGCTTTGGTATTTAAACCCTTAAACGATACAAATTGCCAATGAATATATTTTCAGTGCATTCGCCAAACTCAATTCCCCAGAAAGCATATGTATCATTATAAGATTGCATGGGAATTACAAGGCTTTCAGAATTATTTAAATTCCTAAACTAACACGGGTTCCTAATTAACATATTTTCGTGGAACAAAGCAAAAAATGGGCAAAACGCAATGCAAGCAATTCAATAGATATGTCTAAATATCAATGTGATTTAAAGTTTCTATGAGGAACTTACAAATTGCTGTTTTGACTGCCCTGTTTTTATGATTTTGTATTTTTGCGGGGGTTTAACACCTCTTGTTCCATTTGTGGGAGTGGCCCTGCTTGCTCCTCCCTTGGCCCCTCGCAAACCGCCCACCACACCCATGCATGGCTTGCGGAGCACTATGAACAAACATTCCATTTCAGGTTTATTTGACTAATAAGGGAGTTTTTCTCATTTTTATATTTTTTGTCTCACAAAACAAGAGCACTAAGCCAATTTAAATATGATTTAAATAAATAGAAAAAGGGACGATTTACTTAGGGCCTGATTCATGGAATATTTAGCGCGGTGCACTGCTAACAAACACTGTGATTCACAGAGTGGTACAAAGTGTATTTTCTACAGTGCAAAGTCACTTTGCACTGTAAAAGTACTCTTTGCAACGTGAATTAGACCCATTTAGCGCAGTGCAAACAGTTCAATTCACATCTTTTTGGTAGCTCAGTGAGTTGCCCAGCTGCCCTTCTGAACATCTGTGGGAAGGGAGCCACTAGGGACAGCGGCTGCCCCAGAAGGTGATTTCAGAGGGTCTCACTGGAGCTTTGTCTCGCTCTTAGAGACAGGTTGCTCGGTACCCTCCTGGAGTCATTGTTGCTACGTTTGGCTGCCACTACTGTAGTGAACAACATTGCCCATCAGCCCACCGACTGTGGAGGGAAGGTGCGCTTATCTCGCACGTGGAGCTTAGAATCACAAGGACACACCAGGAGTTCCAGAGAGAAACAGTAGTTGGCTGCAAGGACAACAGTAAGGTATGCAGCATTAAAATTGCAGCAAAAATGTCGCCTTTACAAAAACACGTGGCAAAAATGCAGTGGTTTGACCCGGTAAAGGTGTACCCCATTATTCCATTTAAGGAGAGCAATGGTTGAAGGGGTCCCCCTCGATCCCCTTAAATGGTATAATGGATCTGGGGGTTGCGGGGGTGTCTCCTGCATCCTTTACATGGATTGCAGCGGTAAAACCGCAGCCTTTTTGCCAACATTTTTTGTGTAAACTGGCATTTTTGCCGCAATTTTAACACATTGAACCAACAGTAGGCAGTCTCACACCAAGCAACTCCATTTCTGAGAATACACCATAAGGTAGTGGACTGGTGTATCGACCAGAATATAGAAACAAGCAGGCGTCGCTCCTCACCAACCAGTTATTCCAGTACCCAAGATGGGGTAAATGCTACACGAAGCAGAAGAGACCACAGAGCGTGGCAGAACAGTCACTTCAATCAAGGGTATTCCTTCATTGATCTGCATGCTGCAGACACATATAATGTCCTGTAGATCCAATCAATCCCAAATAGATGTCACTACCTCATGAACCATCTAGCGCCAAGAGGAATTTTGGGTATGCAAGTGCAGTATACGTGTAGTTAACTTAACATAACATAACCAATCACGGTCCTCAACCAATAATCAAATGGTGGGTGGAACTAAGACTCACAATAAGAATGGCTAGTCCCAGGAGGGAACACACGCCCATAGGGAGAATAACCAATCAGAATCATCCTTAGAAAACACCTCACTGCCTATTGGGTACATAAGGTGGGAACATTCATTCAGTTTCTTGGACCCGGAGGAAGCCGATGAACCGTTTAATGCGTCTTTGCTACAGGGGGAGTTTGCTGGATAAAGGTATGTTGGAAGGATTGCTGCCTGGCGGTAAGCAGAACAAGCCAGGTGAGGCTGAATGGTGAGGTGTAGAGCTGCTAAATCCTGGAAGCCTTGGAGGAAAAAGGCTGGCCAGAAAGGCACATCAGCCCCTCTTCACTCTGTGGTGGAACTGGAGAACCAAAGACTGAGGCTTTTTGCCAGCACCCCCTGGGGCAGGAAGGGGCTGTGAATCCTGAAACCCAAGCTCTACGCAAGAGTTTTTTGTGACATCTGAAATCTGAAACCTAGGAAAGAAGCCTGCTTTGAATACTGCCATCCAAAGCCTACGAGGGGGGACGGCTGTGCAGCCTAAGTCCAAGGTCTTGTAAGAGCCCTTTTGTGGGGCCTGAAACCAAAGGTCTGAGGAAAGACCTGTTGTGAATCCTAAAATCAATAGCTAGCAATACACCTGTTGCAAATCCGGAACCCAAAAGTCTAGGAAAGGGGTTTTCCGTGAAGACTGAAACCCAGGCCTAAGAGAGTGAGACCGGTTAGGAGTTCTGCATTGAAACAAGGTCCACAAGAGGGACCAGTTGGAAAGTGTAAAAAAAAAAAAGGTTCAGGAGGGACCTGTTGTAAATCCAGGGAGGACTAAGGAAGAAGTCTGCTTTTTGACGTAGAATAGGAATAAACTCTGAAGAGTAGGTTTATGAACTTTTGCTTTGGGAAAATCCTTGGAATTTGTATTTCAGTAAGTCTGTCCTTTTTTCTCAGTTCAGTTCCTTATGGCAGGTTGAAAGAGCCATATGATTTATGGAAGAGAAGCAGGGGAAAATAATGTGCTGCTGTTTTGTGAATCAGAGTGTTCTTTTCTGGAAAATGTACACGTGTGGGTGTAAACATCGTTTGCATTGCTTATAGTTCGCCCCCCCCACCCTCGATAAAAGACGTATTTAATATGCAAATGTGGTCATTTAGTAGTCTTAATCATTTCTCTGCCAGGCTTCTGACGGTCACACATAACACGAGCATGCCTTATATCTCACACATACAGTACATTGCACAAAGAATAGAATACTAGGTTCATCCCACATTGTTTGATTTAGTGACATATGTTGTGCATGTGCAAGGAATGCCTTTTGGTGGTCGCCCGGCCACTTGCAACCACAGGAAATCATTGTGGATTGGCCCCATTGTGTTTCACACACAGCATGTTTCATCCCATAGATGGTAGTGTGGGTTGCACAGACCCTTTCACTGGCACTGATGTGCTGAAAGAAAGAAAAGAGGGAGGACTCGGCAATACATTCTGGCAATTTGTGTCAAACTTTCGAGGAGGCTATGTAACAGCAAACTGCAAAATAAATGTTAAATAAATCCATGAGTCATATTCAGAGAGTATCACAAGACCAGCACACATCAGTTTTCTCTGCTCCCTTCCCGCTATGCCCAATATTTTCGAATGGCTCTGAGGATCTGGTAGACATCATGCAATTCGTTATCCATGTTCCGATCTCCATGATCGGATCGGACTAATCTTATTTCCAAACTTCCTTCAATTTGTAATTGAATCACAGATTCCTCTTGGCAAACCAGTCAGTGTACACAGGGAACGCCAGCATTTTAGTGGTCTGGACGCCAGAATTATTCTTTGTTCTTCTCCACAAAGAGAACGGCTGACGAAACAACACTTCACAGCCTTGCATTGTTTTCAACCACCAGAAGTGCAAACTGCGGTCTCTAATTGTCCCACACCAGGGTGTGCTTGCAATTAATCGCAAATCATGACCCAAGAATTTGATGGGTGGAAAGTTTTCAATTAATCTTAACCACTGGCATTGCTCTGGGCAACCTTCCACGCCACCATTTCTTAGTCCGTCGGTGGGGGCCAGCCACATGCAGATCATTATTGGAACTGCTAGACCACGTCCATTCTGCATGCACACACAAGCCTTACCAGATATGCTTCAACCTTGTCGGGTCTCATCGGTGAGGTGCAGCTTGGTTTGCTAAGGCTCAGAGAGCAAGGGAACCACGCTTAGACATAGCCTCTCTGAAGTAAGGAGACAAACGATATTTATTTATTTATTTATTGCATTTATGTAGCGCCCAGACCCATTGGTATCAGGACACATGAACCCAGATAGATAAAGAAAGACAATCAGGTAGTGTAGATAAAAGTCAATGTTTCGAGGTGAGATTTGTCATATTTGTTAAGGTTTTTAGATTTTTTCATAATATCACGTAGGACGGTGGATGCAGGGAGAGAGTTCCAAAGCGTGGGGGCAGAGAAATGTGAAGCTGGGTCCTCCAGCTCATTTGCGGTTAAACCTGGGGGTGAGCAGTTCAAGGATGGAAGTGGAACGTAGTGGACATGCTGTCCATTTCTTTATGAGTCGGTGATTGAGATAGGAGGGGACGCCATCACGGAGGCATCGATGTGCAAGTGTGAGGGTTTTGAAGTCAGTGCATGCTTCGACTGGGAGACAGTGGGCTTTGCGCTTGGCTTGGGTGATTTGGTCTGTGCGTTACATGCCCTAGGCTGCTCACAGAGCATTGTTTTGAAGTAGTTGTAGTTTGCAGAGGTTTTTGGTCTAAGAGCCTTTAAAGAGGGCATGTGAAGGGGGCATGGCAGTAGTATAGTTTGCTGCCTATGATGTCTCTGGCTAGAGTTAGGTAGTTGTCAGGGGTGAGAAACCGTCTGCTTAGGTTGATGAGTTTGGTGGTGCCAGGCCATTGGCATGTTTGGTCATGTTGAGGTCAGCATCTAGGTATACTCCCAGGGTTTTCATGTGTTTGGAGACATGGGTGATGCTGCTATGTATGGGGAAATCTGAGTAAGTAGGATCCAGATTTTTTAGGCGATGTGGTTTGCTCACAATGAGTAGTTCCATGTTGTCATAATTCGTGCAAAGGTGATGCATGGCCATCCAATTCAGAATGATGCTGGAGATCTTATTGATGGTGGAGTAGTCATAGGTGTAGTTGCCTGTGAGTGGGAGTAGTATTTGGGTGACATTGGCTAAGTTGGTGTAGGGTATGTTGAGGGTGTCACAGCGATCAAACAGGGGTTTTGTGTAGATGTTGTAGAGGGTGGGGGAGATGCAGGGAACAAGACCTGTGGTGAAGGAGGCATTTATGAAGTCAGTGATGGTGGGGATGAGGACTTCGGAGCAGAATTTGATGATGTAAGCGGGCAGATGTTGCCTTTACAATTGGAGGGTATGAGCCGTTGAATGATTTTGTTGACTTTCGTGGGAGTAACTGTGATAAAATGGAATGGGGGTGGGTGAGGGAGTGTAGGTGGGGTATCATCTGGTTCAGGGTAGTTGTTGGAAGAGAGGATTTTTTTTACTGTGATTTTATCTCTTAGTTTTAGAGTTTTGTTGTAGATGGAGACTTACATGGTTGTGCACCCGTTTTTGTCTTTAGGGAAAAAAGATAAGGGTTGCTGTGGGGTTTCTAGCTCTCTAGGAATTTTGAAGAGTTTTTTGGAGTTAGATTGGGCTTCAGTGATTCTGATATTGTAGGTGTTGGCTTTGGATTGGATGAGTGTAGTGCTATATTTTTTTGGAGATAGTGGAGAAGCTGAGCTTGTTGGGAGTGGTGGGGTGTTTTTTCCATAGGTGCTTGGCAGCATGTTTCTGTCTGCGGAGGTCAAGTATGTCATCAGTAAACAAGCTAGGATTGCACTGTTTTTGATAAGGGGCCATTGCTTTGAGGGGGACATTTAGAGCAAGGGTTTTGTGAAGAATAGTATTATAGTAGTTGCCCAGTGAGAAAGGGTCAAGGTAGCAGGGGATTGAGGCAAATTTAGATATGGTAGGCAGGAGTGATTCCTTGGTGAGTTTGTGAGTGTTGCAGGCTAGAATGGTGGTGTGTGTGGAGGTTTGGCTAATAACGGTGTGAAGTTTGAGAGCTTGAATTCTAGTAGATGATGACCAGTCCAAAGGAGGGGGTGTTGGTGGCAATGTGTATAGAAGTGTTGTGGTTGATGATTCAATCAAGAATGCAACCTTTGTCATGTGTGGGTGCAGTGATAAGTTGGCTGAGGTTCATTTCGGCGAAGGTGGTATCTAAGGCATTGGCTTTTTTGTCCTGGGGATCATTGAATCCTATGTTGAAGTCTCCTAATAGGTTAAGTTTGGTGTTGGGTTTAATTAGGGGTGCTAGAAAGAGGGGAATTTCTGATTTGAGGGAGCTTGTGTTGTCAGGTTGTTGATAAATTAGTACAACACTGAGTGTGGATTGTGGGTCAATGAGGAGCTTGGCAACTAGAATTACAAAGCCGGGCATAGATGTAGTGGGTAGTTCTCTGATCGGACAGGTAGATCTGTGGATAAGGGTGACACCACTGCCTGGTTTCACAGGGCTGTCTGTTCCGATGAAGGAGCATCCTGCGGGAATGGTGAGTGAAAGGGCAGGACTGGCTGGACTTTGTAGCTAGGTTTCTGTGGTGGCTAAGATGTCCAAACTCTGTTCTTCGATGAGGTCATGGATTTTTGTGGTGTGGGCGCATAACGATTGTGCGTTAACCCAATTAAGCTGTGGGTAGGTGGTGGGGTAGGGTAAGGGCGTGTGGTCGGATTGTGGCAGGGAAGTCTTATGTATTGTTGGGGGTGGTGGTAGGTGTGAAGGACATTTGTGAGGGATGTTGGCAGTGGAGGCGGGCTATTGTATGCAGAGAGTCTACTGTTCCTGGAAAGTAGTAGTGCTGGATCTTAACCATGTATGAGGTTAATGGAGGGCAGGATGAGGAAGATAACCAAGGGGGGGACTAGGGGCTTTGGGAGAGGTGTGAGGTAGTGGTAGTGTCCAGTCCTGGACAGGCCCAGACAGGCATAGGCCTTAAATGTAAACCTTGCATGAGGGTGGCCGGCTTGCTCTGTCACCCACTATAGGTGGAGGAAGTGGACATTCTGGACAGCCAGGGGCCAGGCATCTTGAATTGTAGCACAATGGTCGGCGAATGGGTCTGTGATGGCAGTCATCTTTAAGGGGAGCCGATGCTCCACAGCAGCAAATGTGTGGCCACATGGATTTTCCGTGCAGAGTGCCGTGGGAGCACTGATGCGAGGCAGCTCCTCTGGTGCTGGAGGTCTGGTTAATGGATCCACCCAGACAGGCATAGGCCTTAAATTAGGCCTTGCGTGGGGGCTGCTTGCTTGCTCCGGCACCCACTATAGGTGGAGGAAGTGACCAATTGGACAGCCAGGGGCCGAACGTCTTGAATTGTAGCATTTTGGTCATGAATGGGTCCATGACGGCAGACATCTTTAAGGGGTGCCGATGCGCCACAGCAGCAATGGGGTGGCAACACGGAATGGCCATGCAGGGTTCTGTGGGAGCACTGATGGGAGGCAGCCCCCTGTTTTGCTGGAGGTCTGGTGAATGGATTCATCCAGCCAGGCTTGCCTTTACCTGTGTTTCACCATTCCTGCACTACAAGATCAATTTGCCCATGAAGCCCTGCCTGAGGTAAGCCCTTGATGGTACTTGCTCGCATTTCAAGAGCCCTTTGTTTGTTCCATCATAGCAGCGGCTGCAGCTACAGTTCACCAGAGTCATTCTACACCGGATTGTCCTTCTCTGCAAATGGTGGATTGGCTTAGGCCTGGGCTATCTCTTTCCTTCTCTGGGAGCCAGCGGGCAATGCTGGCCCCCTAAAAGGGTACCATGTAAGGGTCTTGTTTAAACCCCTTTCTGGGCCTTTACCTGTGCATCACCATCCCTGCACTACAAGATCAATTTTCCCATGAAGCCCTGCCTGAGGTAAGCCCTTGCTGAGCCTTGCTCAAATTTCCACAGCCTTTAGTTCGTTCCATCATGGCCACAACTGCAGCTACAGTTCTCCAGAGTTCTTCTTCACCAAATGGCCCACCTCTGCAGACGGCTGATTGGCTGAGGCCTGTGTTGTCTGTTTGCTGCTTTGGGAGCAAGCAGGCGATACCTGCCCCACCAAAGGCTCCCGTATAAGGGTCTTGTTTAAATCCCTGTCTGGGCCTTTATCTGTGATTCACCATCCATGCACTACAAGATCAAATTTCACATGAAGCCATGTATGAGGTAAGCCTTTGCCGGGACTTGCTTGCATATTCAGTGCCCTTTGCTCATTCCATAATGGCCGCCGCTGCAGCTAGAGTTTTCCGGAGTCCTTCTACACCAGGTCCCTCCCTCCGCAGATGGCGGATTGGCTGAGGTCGGGCGTCGGGCTACCTGTTTGCTGCTCTGGGAGCTGGCAGGCAATGCTGGCCCCCTGAAAGAGTCCCCTTTAAGGGTCTCATTTAAACCACTGTCTGCGCCTGTCCGGGCACCGATAGCACCTCAAAGCTGCACCCTTATCTGTCCACCTAAGACTGCTGCGACTTCACCCTTTACATCCTGAGTTTTGCTTTCCGATGTGGCTGCACAAGGTAAGGAAATCAATACCTCTGATTTTGCGCCCCGACATATTTTCCCCTTTGCTTCCTGACCCCTTTCCAGTGTGCTACCCGCCAGATTCAGTAATTTGCTGTTTGGTATACAGCGCTGCTGGCAGTGACTTGGATACGTCACACCCACCTCTATGACCAATGGCAGCCCACTCCTACAATGGCCCATCTACCGCATCTTGCAGCTGATGCCTTAACATGCCCGTGATTGGTTACAAAAAATGCAATCATGGGGTGGTCGGTCCAAAACTATGGTGCAAATCAAAATCACAATGCAGGTGTGTTAGGTTCCATAAAAAGAAATCTGGGAGGGGCGGTCCAACAAAATATAATCTTGCAGTCGTTTCCAAAAATACATTCTGTTTCATCAAAATGGCAGTCTAACGGGGTAGAAAAAACTGGGGGCAAAGAATTACTGTTGCGCCCTCATGGCGGAAGGCCGAGATCGTCCAAGTGTATAAAAATGGTGGCAGTGAAAATCCTGCCAACTACCACCCCATCTCGCTTCTTGATGGGGCTGGGAAAACATTTGCGAAATACTGCTCAGCCATTTCCAGGACTGGGTAGACACAGCGGATTTTATTAGCTACCTACAAGCTAGCTTTCGGTCTGGTAAAATCAGCCTAGATCAGTGATTTCACTTTTTCCTAATTCTGCACAAATATGTAGATCTAAGGAAGATGAAACTGTATGCAGTTTTTATAGTTTTAAAACTACTTTTGATGCTGTCTTGTGAGGGTTTCTCTAGCAAGCTCTAATGGATAACAACATTCTGAGCCATTTATTGGAGCTTGTTCGATTTATACTCTGGGAATGAAGCAGTGATTTGCTGGGGTCTCTCTGGGGAAGTAATTGACCTTTTTAAGATGACAAGGGGAGTCAGACAAGGGGAGTCAGACAGGGATCATTTGTAGCCCCCTGTTAATTTAATGTGTTTACAATAATTACATCATATGGGTAGGTACTAAAGTGCTGCTAAGATCCCCCACAATTAGGTCTTGACAAGGTCCCTGCTTTACTCTATGCAGACGACACAGTGCTGTTGTCAAAGTTCCTGATGGGCCTTAAAACCACCGCAAACAGCTTGATTGAAAATTGTAATTAAATAAATCTTGAAATTAATGTAAGCAAAACTAAGGTTATGGTCTTCAGGCCAAATCTACCAAGTATCGTGAGCTTAGTGCTTTTAACAATGGCCACTAGCTAGAGCAAGTACCACAGTATGATTACCTGGGAATTCAATGTGCAGACACAAGCCTGTGGTGTTAACCACTCACCAAGGCTAATGCATCCCAGTGGGGAGTAAAGAAATATTTCTTCCAACAGGGGGTAGTGCGGAGGCGGTGTGGTGACCCCAGCACTTGAAATTTATAAGCTTTCATCTAACTCACATTCTTTATATGGTGCTGATGTATGGGGGTATATTAACATCAAGAGTTTGGTTGTCAGAAAAAACGAATTTTTAAAAAGTCTCCCAGGAGCTCCCCGAGTTCACCTGTACATATGGAGTGTGATCTTAAACCCACTGACGATGAGGCAAGTCTGAGGCCTGTGTGTTGTCGGGTAAGGATTGGGAGTATTCCCATCCACCATAAATACAGTGAGGCCTTGACACACATTATGTAGCTATAGGGGGTGGGGGGAGGGGTCGGGACATTCCTTTGCTTAGTCACGTAAAGAAGTGGCTTTTACTATTAGCCCTTCAGCATCTCCGGGAACCCCCTGAGATCCTTAAAGTAGAACTGAAAGAGGCCACACTTCACTTCTCGCGATGGAAGAGGGGAGATCCCCTGGTTCCCAGTACTTGCTCTCAAAACCAGATTTTGACTTTGAATTATATTTAGACTTCATCACACCAGCACGTGCACTTTTAGTTACATTTCGCTTCAACTGCTTGCAAGTTGGCAAATGTACTAACTCATGGAAGGGTGCAATGGGCTGCGCCTGCCTTATGTGTGGCACAGAGGAGCAATCCAATTTGCACTTTATGTTAATATGCAAACGCTTGAAACCTTTACAAATGAACTATCTTATTAAGTAACTTAAGCCTCTTTTTCTTGCCGATGCTATGCAGCCACTACAGCCCAGACAAAAAAACAAGTAATATTGGTGAGGTATTTTACGTGGCAAAATATATACACTGTGCCTTGTGGAGAAGACTTTTTTTTTAATTAAGGCTCTTGTAAAGAATCAGTGTCAGACCGACTGATCGTGTGACAATGGAATTTTAACCCTTTTTATGGAAATGATTCTTTTTGTATATACTGAAACACTTTATGGTTAAATGTATATATATAATGGAATATTTTAATATTATAATGTATTTGTTGATTCTAAAGATTTTATATCGAATAAGGGTTCATGAAGAATGAAGAAACAGAATTACAGCCACTTCTTCTGCCATTTCACTTTGATGGGAGTGACGGGCGGTGCAATCCTACTGTGGAGAAAATGACCTCAGGCTCTGACTGGGGAATGCTGTGCTGAAGAGAGGAGAGTGGTGTCAGTAGAATAGACACCGGAGGATGGTGGAGTACTACCGTCCCAGCCAATACACTCCTACACATGGGGGAGGGGTAGCTCCTGCATGTCAACAATCAAATCACGGCAGTCTGGGGCCGAGTGTGGCACAGGCTGGCATCAATAATCTGGCAGCAGATGGAGAGGTAGGCCTGCCCAACACTGTGAACACTTATTGCATAATAAAGCTAGCACAGATGGACGCTGAGGTAATGCTCATATATTAATTAAAAGAGATACAGGAGCATTTTGGGAAACAGCTAATGCCCAGAACGGCCCAGCACCCACCAAACAGGTGAATGCTGTGCCTGAGCCTAGATGGTCAGAACATTTTGAAGAACTCTATGCCCCTAGGTGTGTAGTCCTTCCGGTGGATGAAGCCGCATCAGAAAAATCTGAAGGAGAATTCGGAAATGCTCTAGAAAATGGGTTGTTTGAGGACTTAATTAAGCGTTTTAAGCATTCGGGGGCATCAGGCCCAAATGGATTGACTAACAATATATTGAAGGAAGATCCTACCGCATGAGGCACAGTATTAACTCATTTTGTCTAGGAGTATTGTAGCGGGTGAATGTGAAAAGCAGAAGGCCTTTGTTGTGCCTATTTTTAAAAGGGGGATGTAGACAAATCCAAAGAATTACCGTCCCATCACTTTGACTGATGTGGACCGTAAAGTCTTCGAGTCCCTTTTATAGCCACGTCTTGAGGCTTGGGCACATTCCTTCGGTACGATGAACAAGCTGCAAACTGGCTTCTACAAGGGCCACTCGACCAATATGAATGGTTTGGTGGTACGAAATATCCAAGAGCAAGCATGGGAGGACAAGACCCACAGCATGTATGCTGTCTCGATCAACGTCTCATCAGCATTCAACTGGGTCAACAGGAGGATACTCTGGTCAAAACTGGCCAAATGGGGGATGCCAGGTGACTATTAAAACTGATCATGGGCCTCCCTTCACAAGGGTTCCGGGATCAAAGTAAGACTCAATAATGAGGGAAGTATGTCTTGCATGTCTGGCACCATAGCCCTCATTACGACCCTGGCGGAGGACCATGGTGCAATTTGCACCATGGTCCATGGCGCAAAGCTGCCAACTCCGCCATGGGGGTTGGCGGACTTACCGCCCCATTCCGACCTTGGCGGGGCGGTAAGTCCCCAATCCCCATTTACCCTTCCCCATTCCCATTTTTGCCCCATAGGGTATAATGGGAGTGGGGAAGGCGTTAATTACGCCACCGTAAATTACGGTGGCGTAATTAACGACGAGTCCCGTAGCGCCATGGATTTTTCCGGCCGGAAAAACCAGGCGAAAAAAGCACCATGGCGCTACGGGAACTCGTAGTAAGGCGGAAAGGTACGCCATGCATTACGCTGGCGTAAACCCCTTTCCGCCAGGGTCGTAATGAGGGCCCATGTCTTTTTTTATCTTTAAGTATCTGATGTCGGTGACTTTCTAGATTCGTCTGCTTTTAAATCGCCTACATTGGGTGTTTTTAAGGTTCCATGGATAACTGACACTGATGACTTTTTCATTTTTGATAATACACCCAGATTGGTCTTCAGCGCCTTTTATGTGCTTTTAGTAACTATGCTAAAGACAATGGTCTTATAATTAACCCAGGGAAAAGTAGATGCCTCGAGTTCTCCAAGGGGAAAAACAACAGCAAATTTGAATGGCACTTGGAAAACACTGTATTTATTTGAGGCCCAGTGTAACTTACCTCGGCTTCAATATAACAGGGCAGCCAGCATTCCAGAACATTTGCACACTTTTAAAGCAGAAGGTGTCAACTCTGTCCTAATATAGATAGAAAATATGGCCTTTTTCAATGAAACCTGCCATCGAATTCTCTGAAGGTAAGGTTATACCCAAATAAATATATGGGATGGAATTATGGATTAAGGCCAGTTATGGCCAGTTGGACAGAGTGGAGTCCAAGCTGTGGAGATGGGTTTTGAGTGCAGACATTTATCAATGACGGTGCATGTTCAGTGGAGACTATTGTCCTGTTTCGCAAATGAAACATTGCACCCACTGACTCTGTATACAGTTTTGTATAGAAATCAAACAAGGGCAGGCGGGCCACTCACGTTTTTTGGAAAGGCTAAGAGAGCAGTGCATTTTAACATTGTAGGACGCCGACCGTGATCTCAGCAAACTGACAGGGAACCCCAAAAATGTGAAAATTGCCTGTATAATAGGGATTGGGGCTGTACAATTGAACAGTTCCATAATTATGCGTTGCTGTCCCATCTTGCTCACGAGCACAAAAAAGACACAATGGCCCCCTATCTGCTTTCGTTCCCTAATCGCTCTTTAAGATCAATCCTCCGGCAATCTAGATGGAACCTATTGTTGACAAGAGAGGTATTGCTAAAAAGGAAACAAATTAGCAGTGACGAATCCATGTGCCGATTTTGCAATGATAAAGAGGCAATAGAAACTGCAAGGCATCCCTTACTAGAATGTCCAGCCCTTGATGTGCAAAGAATGGTGTATTTTAAAAATTGCTCCACAGAATAAGTTCGGTAGACTCAGAGGGCCTGATTCATGGTATTATTTGTGGGGAGAATTGGGAGTTTGAGTGCCATTCTGCGTGCAAAACACCCTATGTCGATTCAAGGACTCGACTCTGCAGGTCTTTTCTGGATTACACAGGTACTTCGTGCAGGCCCAGTATGTCTCTGTGACCGGTCGAGTGTCTTGCGCTATACTCCTCGCAGAGTGTAAGCCGGGCATATGCAGAGACCCAAATAGGGGGCGGAACATGGCGAATGAGGAATAACAAGGGAAAATGCCAGCGTGTTGAGGGACGGCCCACACTAAGCAATCACACGTCTAATCTACCACAAACCCAAACAAATTCATGGATTTCAACATGCAACCTTAAGACAGGAAAAGTCACACGCAAACCCCTGTGATCCATCCGCCACATGATAGCAGGCGTAAAGGTCAACGCGAAAAAAGGATCCAATGCGTATAAAGCATGCAATGTACACCAAACTAACGTCAGACAGCTATGATGAACCCCGCAATAGCAGGAGCCATCGTACATGGACACAGAAGGAAAAGGAGGATGCCACAGGCCCGGACTTTCACACAGTGCACCTCACTCTTCGGGATGCCTGATGACCAGGTGTGTGCTAGGTACCAGTTCCCCCTCATGTTTTCCCAGACCTTGTCAGGGAGTGGGAGCATGCCCTAGCATCACCCACCATCTGCTCCTAGACACTTACCCCCCTTAAAAAGTGCTGACTGCACTATATTTCTTGTCCTCTGGCTCCTTCCAGCGTACCAAGGCCATAGTTGGTGTGATATCGCAGGCACAATCCCACTCTCTCCACCAGGTATTGGCCTGCAGAACTGCACGTATATATGCCCAGAACACTGGAGGAAAGGCAGATATTGTGCCAGCAATTCTATGCACTAGCACCATTTCCACGTTTACTAGGTGCAATTGACTGTACACATCTTGAACCACAGCCCCCCCAGATTTACACAGCACATATACCGCAATCGCTAGCACTGGTATTCCATTAATGTGCAGGTAGTCTGTGATGCTCATGCAGCGATCATGGAAGCGTATGCCAATTTCCGTGGCAGCATGCATGATAGCTTCATCTACTGCCACTCACCACTCCACCGGGCCCTGACATCTGGAAAATTTGTCAACACCTCACTCATCGGCGAGTATGAGACACACTGAACAACAGGCCATGACAATAAATGCAAAGAACAACCATGTACAAATTGTCAAGGGACTGTGCCTACCCTCTATAACAATTCATGATGTCGCCATACCCGAATCCTTCCACAACAGCTGAGGTAAGATATAATTCAGCACATGTAGCCACTAGGGCCCTACTGGTGCGCACATTTGGGGTGATTGTTTCAGCTCTCTTGACCACTGTGGTGGGGTTTTGCTACATGCCCCACCAGTAGTCAGTCAATTCATAGTGGCAGCATGTGTACTGCACAATTTCACCACACAGTGTGGCGTACTGGTGGAAAGGCAAGTGGGACACCACCCTCAGCCACAGGCACCACCCTTGCCCTTGGATGGCCAAATAGCATGTGGAAAGGCTGCACACAAACAGCTGGTGAAAACATACTGCACCTAAAAACCTGCACCTGTGGAGCACACACAGTGAGGCCACATGCCAGGTGCCATTCAATGATGAATTGGGGTCCATCCTCCGTGCCCATAACAGCACCTTGAGAATGTGTGTCTGGGAGAGGCAAATTGTGTGCATCCATTAGACATAAAATAACATGCACAAACAGTGCTCCCGATGAGATCCGTATATGGGAGTATTTCGCTCCCTATTTATTACAGTTGGGAGTAAAATCATTTTTAAGGAGTAACATTGTAAGTCCAGTTCCCTAATGAGAGTAATTTAGAAGCACTTACACGTATGTTTTAACTGAAAAACTGAATATTTTTGGTAATATTTATTCCCAATCACCTAGTTATAAATGCTCATCAAAAGATACATGTTTATTTCTTCTAATCAGGCAGTTAAAATAGTATTGTACACTTGTGGTACTACGTGCACTGCTGGGCCAAACATATCCATGCCGCCGTGAGGGTGAAAGCAGGGGTGCAAGATTTCACATGTCCTTTTTCATATATTTTTGGGGAGTATTTTTACTTCCTATTTTTCTTTTGTGTGAGTATTTGAAAATGTTTAGGGTGTAAAAGTGGCTGATACACCCCTTATCTGTAGGGCTTTGCACAAATCACTAACACATTCATATCAACTGGAACCAACAGTGTAGATATAGTCCACCCAAAAACACACAACACAAGCAACAAAGTCCCTGACCACTGTCACATGGACAACAACCACTATTCTGCATGAAGCCCCCAAACTACACACACAGGAACACAAGTAAGAAGGCACATTACAAAATGGAAGTGAGCAACTAACACATGTGAGGAGTGCCCTGGGCCCCCTATGCGTGTTCTACAACAATATATAGGTTGAGTGGCCAACCCATTCCCTCACAACAAGTATGCTCACAATAAACATTCACACAAAAATAGTCATGCAGACTTTGAGAAGTGCAAGTGCACTGCAATAAAGATACACATCTCACCTCATACATTGTTCCTTGTGAGCATGCACCAGCTGTATCCTGGAAAACATGAATGTCTCCGTATGCAGGCCTGCAAACCACTAAACTCTGATGACGTGTTCCATACACGCATACAACAGCAACGCCCCCTTCAATCACAGCAACCATCTTCCCCCTGCAGAATGCCTCTGTAGAGAGAAACAACACACGGTTAGTGCGGACAACATATCCATGCACCCAATTACACAGCAATATGTGCCCCCCTGAGTGCCATGCAACAAATGCCAACAGGAACCCATCAGCCAGCCATCACCATGTGTCCCTGCACCCATGCAGCCAGATCCACCCACCTCATTCCAATGCAATGAAAACCCACACAGTGACAGTTTACCCACCCACGACACCTACACTGCCTACCCCACAGAGTACCATGCAGTGAAGAACGGGGCGCCACTTACCCCTTGTCATGGTGATGGGATATTGTGAAAACTCTGATCCGGCCAGAGTCAGTATGACACTGAGAGGACTCCCAAAAAGAGATCACCTTTAATGAAATCATGCACCCTGACCAGGACAACATGGCCATTGCATCGTTGTGAGGAGCGTAGTCCATGTACAATGAATGACGTGATATGTGGGCAGCAAAGATGTGTGCGCTGTCACAATCACTAACCTCTCAGTGTAGGGCTCCCTGTGTTTGGCAGCAAAGTGACCCCACATGCGACTGTTACTGTGTGCTGTGTCACATCAATGTCAACACCAGGTCTCCCGGCACCCTGTGTGTGGCTCCACATTGGCGTGAGTCTCCTGCAGTATGCCTAGAAGAAGTCAGGAATATACACTGTACATTGACATTGTGTGTGATGACAGTGCCATTCAAATGACATTCTCACGTGAAGCGTCAGTCGATGACTGGCCATGAGTGAGGGACCAACAGTCATTAACTGTCATTTTGTATGACACTGTCAGGCAACGGCCATTGTCATCTCATACAATGCAAACTGCTACTACACTTCATGGGTGTATGTTGAGCACCATATTTGCCCTTGCCATGTGTAGCCTTACAACTAGGTATCCCCTTGCACCAGCAATATGCCTATAGTGCCTTAAATAGTGAAGTGGGAACATTGACATATGCATCTACCACAAGTGTGCCATGCTGTACACACTATCTATGGCATGCATCAATCACGTATTTCTCCTCAAATGCAATAATCCACTGTAACACATATCCTTGATACACTGCCACTACATGGGATTCACTGACTGCAGGCCAGCACTGAGTAGAGACGCTGATGCCAGCACTATCAGTAGAAGCATGGCCCTGCTCTATTGGTCACGTCCCACCCCTGATGCTGAGCAGGCTGTCTCTGTGCAAATGCGGAGCCTATGCTACATATCCTGAGCCATCTTTGTTGGACATACTTATGAAGGTCATACAAGGTCCAGGAGTAACATGTAGGTGCACCAATCATTCCCTACCGTAATGCCTCCAGGATAGGTGTCATTGTTTGTGAATAGGTCACTGTCTATGAACATCATCCCAAGATGATGGGTCATTGTTCATGACCGTGCATGCTTGGACTGATAACCTGCACCTCCAGAACTACATCTCACATGACACAAGGAGCAACAGGGCCATCATGCCGCATCTGAGTGGGCGATGTAGCTGGCATGTCTTTCCTCATCAAACAGATGACACAAGTGTGGACAAGTATGCATGTCTCAAGTACACAGACAGGCCAATGTCCGTGTGAGTGTACAGCACAATGATGCGAGTGACAAGGCATGTGTCTGTCATGTATCAACTGATGGACAAATACAGGCCTTACATGTCAGACAGGTGCTTCAAAATCGAAGTGGATAAACATGTTTGAATAACTACCATGCACATACATGAAATGGTATGCAGACAGGCACACTCATTGACATTAACAATGTCTGATACTGTTCACATGGGCTGGCTAAAGTTATATATTATTTTCAGAATGCAAGAATGGCAACCTCTGCATGATGACCCACCATAAGATATTGTACACCATGTAGAGTATAGTGTAACTCCTTACACCATACAAGTGTAATTGCATCCACATCACGCCTGCAACTGAGGGCAGTGGTCTGTGGGCACTGGTACACTGTTAGTCTCGTCACACCACACAATGTCATGACAGACAGCTCTGATGTGCATCATGACAAGGCATCCCATGGGAGCAGCAGACAATTTGAAAATGCAACTCAACATCAAATGATGTGACTGGAGAACATTTATCGCGTATACCTGTTGAGCAATGCAAAATGACAGGCCGCAAGAATGTAGCATACAATAGTACATGTAGGTGTGTCATTAATTGTCCATGGCACAGTCGAGCACCCTGTGGGTGATGTGTGCCTTTCAGGGGGACACGTCATGGGGTCTGACAATTTGCACATGTTATTGACTTTGATACCCTGCATGCATGTACTGTCACTGTTGTGTATGCCAGCAGTCAGTGATGTGTACTGTCAAGTGAACATGTGCCACAGATGTCCACCACACAGGATACTCCCAGGATGAAGGCCATGTGACATGAGTTTAAACATGATCAAACATGCATCACTCAAAGATATTATACAACTGCAGCCAGATGTACCACTACACATATATGGTGGGACATACATGACTGGCAAAACATACGATGCATGAGAAATGCCACTCCTCAGATGTGTCCTCATAGTTCTCAATGCCTCCCATGCCTTGCAGCTCCTCAAGGGTGATACAGTGAATTGTGGCCTCTTCAAGCAGTGTCAGCTGCTCCTTCTCTGGTGGCCCCCCTCCAGTGGCCAGTGCAGGGGCCTGGTTGACACTAAGCTTGTGCTTGGTCATACGTATGAGATCATTCCACCCATTCTGAACCTGCTCAGCAGTGCGCATCTCCCCACATATGGCGTTGATCTGGTCTGCGGCCCGCTGTCAATACACCATCCGTTGTACGGCTGTATGGGTGCTCCCTGCATACTGGCACATCTCATGATAGTGATCAGTAAGGTAGTCAATAAGGATATGAAGCTCCTCATCAGTGAAGTGCCTCTTCCTCTGTGGACCCGTCTCTTCTGCTTTGTCTTGGGATGAAGTCTCTTCCTGTCTGTCTGTGACCACGTTGACATCGAGGTGCCAGGGTCCCCTGCGGCCTTAGGGCCGTCGCATGCTTCTGGGCCTAGGGCTGGGGTAGATGTGTCCTCACCATGTCCCTGGTCCAGTCTGCTCACGTTCCCTCTTGGGGCATTTCCACTCATGTTTCAGGTGAAAAGGATAAATGGAAGGCAAACCAAAATAATGTTCTGGGAAATATAAGGAAGGGAACATCTTCCGAAAAGGGAAAAAGCAGTATGCGATATGCAGAGGCACTCCTAGACTCTAAATTGTGTATGCGATATCTGTAAAGCTTCCAAAAAGTGAAAAAGTGGTTTGTGATTTTCAGAGGCACCCCACAACCAAAAATTGTGTATGTGACACACCGTATGCCTCAAAATGGACAACCCCGAAAAGAAAAATATGGTATGCATTTCTTGAAGGAAACAGCTTGCTTAACACCCCCAAATATCTGTAAAGGATACTCGTCCATCTTTGTTCCTTCACCGCACAACCAGTGCCATGCATTTTAACTCTTATATATCTCTGTCAATGGCGTGAGCTGCGCAGACACGCTGCCTGCAGCGCGTGTCACGTAACGTATGCGCTAATGGCTTTTACTCTGCTTTCGGCTGCCTTCATAGCTAGACACGGAAGAAACCTCTCTCCTGCCTCTGTACCAATGTAACTGCCCTGTGCTGCCTACCACCTTGCCATCTGCTGCTGCCTGTCCAGTCTGAGTGCCTGCTGCCCACCTGAACTGCATTGGGAGTGCCTGCTGACATGCCATTGTCTATGCTCCTGTCTCGGCCCTGTGACCACCTCAGCTGCTGTGTCAGACTACCACCTCTCCATTCCACCACCACTGCTCATCTCCAGGATCACTTTTCCTACCCACACTTGCCTGAGGGGTTGCAATGTCTGCACCATCTACCTCTGAACAGAGCAGCAACCCCATGATATGATATGATATGGCATTTATAACGCGCCTATACACAAGTGTTTCAAGGCGCGACGAGGCAAGGGAGGGGGAACAGAGGGAAGACAGAGACAGCGATCTTACCCGGCCAGGTGTCATTGAGATCGAGCAAGTGCAGGGGAAAGGGGAGAAGTGCGGGGGGAGGGAGGAGGGGACAGTGCAGAACATGGGATTTCCAGTAAAAAAATAAATAGAATAAATAAAAGCAATAAGTAAAATGTGCAGCCACCTGGTGGCAAGTGCAAGGGTAAGTGCAGACATCAGGTGTTAGGTGCTGGTAGGGGACTGTAGGGGTACAGAAAACAGTCCCCAAGTGCTGGGGTAGCCAGGTGCTGCCTGCAGTGCAGGTGTGCAACTGGCGGGGAAGCAGACCTGGGCCCGACATCAGAGGGTTGCCAGGTAACAAGTGCAGTTTCAGCCAGGAGTTCAACAGGGGAGAGGGGAAGAGAAAGCATAAGCAAAGAGGAAGGTTTTGAGGCACTTCCCGAACCGGAGATGGTTCTCATCAAGTTTCAGGGAGGCAGGGAGGCTGTTCCAGAGGGAGGCCCCCTGCCGAAGAAAGATATGTACCACCAACTCATTGCTTGGAGAAGCGACTGACCGTGAGGGAGTTAGAGGCGGATGAGCAAAGAGCCTGAGAAGGAAGATATTTAGGAAGAGAGAGTTGAAGGTATTGAGGCCCCAGGCCCCAGAAGGTCTTGTGGACAATGAAGAGGGTTTTGAACTTAATCCTCACAGCAACTGGGAGCCAGTGCAGAGATTTCAGTCCTGGAGAGATACAATCCCTGGGCTTGAGGCCAAGGACAAGTCTTGCAGTCCTGTTCTGGATGAGCTACAGAGGGCGGAGAGTAGAAGCAGGCAGATTTAGAAAGAGGCTGTTGCAATAGTCCAGCCTAGAGAGAACCAGAGCTATGGAGACAATGAGCTTCTGGGGGAAGGAGAGGAAAGGAAGAATACCTCTGAGGAGGTGCAGCAGTTAGTGTGACTTCTTAGAGATGTGAGGAGAAGAGAGAGTGGAGTCGAAGGTGACCCCGAGGTTTTTAGCCTTGCAGGTGGAAGCTTGAAGAGGACCAAGAAAGGCTGGCCAGAGAGTGACAGGAAAGGAGGGAGCGGGTGTGCTGATGAGGAGAGTCTCAGTCTTACTGGCAGTAAGGCAGTGAGGCAGAGGGCTGCCAACTTCATCTCCAGGGAAGTTGGCATTATGGTGGCTAAGGTCCTGGAGAACTATGATTCCCTCTTCGACCCAGCAAAGCAACGCATGAAGGAAGGATGCAAGCAGATCTGGTAGAACATCACGGCTGCAATCAATGCAGAGGGGAGGACAGTCAGCTGCATCAAGAGCGTTCACAAGCGTTACGAAAACCTAAAGTCCAGGACCCACACGAGGGCACTGCATGCCATGAAGGTCGCTGCAAACCTGGACGTGCATCGTACGGGCAGGTGCAGATTTTCCAGCAACAACATGCAGTTCCTTGTGAGGATTTACGCAGAGCTGTATGCCTGGATCTGTGCTTGGAAAGAGTGACTGGAGGCTGCTGGTGAGTAGCCATGTGGTGCGCTGTAGAGCTGTGCATGTGTATTGTGCATGGGCCTGCATGGTATGGTGTGGTATGGTATGGTATGGTATTGTTTATTTATATAGCGCCTATACGCACAAGTCTGAAAGTGCTCAAGGAGGGTGGGAACATGGGGAAAAACAACAGTCACTCAGAGCCCTAGAAATTCTGAGACGATAATAGTCTGCACAGGCAGAGTAAGTGCGTAAAATACATTAACCAGTTTGAGATACAGCAAATAGGCCTGACAGCGATTCTGCAGTTTTTACCAGTGGAATTAAGGGGTGAAGACAAGGAAGAACAGACAGACGATCTTCAGGCGCGTTGCGTGCAGATCATGCAAGTTTACAGATGGTACTGGGAGGGGGAGGATAAGTGCACCCGGCCGTTTGAGATTGGGGCAAGTACAAAGAGAGCCACTCTCTAGGTTATTTATCAAGTGTAGTGAGTGTGGGTAGAGTATAGGGCCCTGAGGCAAGTGAGAAAGATGACTGGCAGGGGTGCTGGGGACCCTTGAGACTCTGACGTACACTAGGTGGCCAGTCAGCTAGCTGTAAGGAGTAGGAGGGAGAGAGGAAAGAGCAGAGAGCTAGGTTAGCAGGGTAAAGGGCGAGAGAAGGAAGAGGAGAAGAGGAAGGTCTTGAGGAGTTTCCAGAATGTAAGGAGAACCGTTGCAGATCCGGCATGTGTGTAGTTACACCCTTTTTTATTCGGCATGTGAGTTTCAGTGATCCACTGTGGCGTGCAGCCCCCAGACAATGCTCCCATGTGTGAAGTGTGACATGTGTTCATTGGGCATGTGTTGGTATTTGCAGTGTGTAGATGTACAGTTGCACAAACCGTGCCCATGCAATGTCACTTGATGTTTAGACGTGCTTGGACATCACGGGTGCCAGATGAGGATGTGGTGCCCATGTGAGGGGCATGTATGATGGACATGATGTCGTGTGGACCGTTGCAATGTGTGGCTATCCACCCTAAACATCTGGAGGAGACTCGTATCATGCGTATGGTTGCTTGGCGGTGTCAAGTTGGGGCATTGACATTTCAGGGATATTGATGTGATCTGTCATGCCGCTACATGTGTACTCTGAGTTGATGTTTGCGCATGCCATATGTATGGGCTTGGAGCTATGGCATAATCACATGTGCCTCTGCAATTGATGGATTTATGTGTTTCATGCTCACAGTTCAGGCTGTCAGGGAGGCATGTTGTTTGAAGTGATTGTGTATACTGATGCGCAAGCAGGTGATGGCATGGCCATGCTGTGAGTGCTGCAATCATGAGTGTATGATGGGAGCCAACATTCAACTGTGTGTCTTGCCACCAATGTGTATGCAGAGGTAGCCCAGCCCATCTGTGCTTCAATGCATTCTGTGTTTGGACAACCTACCAGATGACTCCCTGCCCACCCCTGTGCCCCTGTTCCATGTCTCCCAGAGCAACGCAGCAAGTTGCAGTTGTGTCACATTGCCTTTGCCATTGTGCCATGTCATATTTCTTGGTGTGTGTCTGTGCACTGCCCTCTTTGTGCTGTGTTTACATATGAATATGTCATGACTGTGATCATTATTGGCCCTGGATTGCTGTGTCTGTTTCAATGGGAATTGCATGGCCATGTGTGTGAGTGTGGATGTTAGTGGTTGTACCATGTCAACATCATTTTACTGTCAAAGTTGTGTGTGCCACACAGGCTTTGACGCTGTACACTGATGTCATTGTTCTGTGTCTCCTTTACTGCAGTTGCTGCAGCTGGAGAAGAGGGTGCAATCAGTGCTGTGGAGCATGAAATCGGGGACTATTCCACCATACCAAGGTGCAGGCCCCAGCCACTCCCCTGTGATAGCTGATCTTCATGGAGCGATGTGGCTGAGGTAGCGCCAGGACCATCGGGCGTGGCTGTTGAGGGTAAGTCCCGGGAGATGAAGGTGGCAGGGGACTCCTCAGCAGCAGAGGGACAGGGTGATGCACACAGGGGCCTGTAGACTCCCTGCTCGCTGTGCTCCGAGAGGCGCAGCTTCACCTCACTGATGATGCCCAAAAAGGCTGAAACATGTGTATGGGGTTGCTGGTGGTACTCTTGTTCAGAGAGGAATTGCCATAGCATTTCGGTGCTGGACTGCCCATGTGGGTGGGACAAAGACTGATATGCAAATGTATATTTCCCATCTGTGAAAGGTACAGTGAGCAAAAAGCGTGTGCTGCAAACTCTCATCTCAGAACAGGTTATCATGCCATGTTCTTTCAGGAGAGGAGCGGCTGCTACCTTTTTTTGACATATTTGAAAGGAACTTGGGGTTGGTCACCCTAAGTTACCTGGGGGCAACCAGACGTGGACTCCCTGCTCACTGTGCTCAGAGAGGCGCAGCTTCACCTCACTGATGATGCCCAACAAGGCTGAAACACGTGTATGGGGTTGCTGGTGGTACTCTTGTTCAGAGAGGAATTGCCATAGCATTTCGGTGCTGGACTGCCCATGTGGGTGGGACAAAGACTGATATGCAAATGGATATTTCCCATCTGTGAAAGGTGCAGTAAGCAAAAAGCGTGTGCTGCAAACTCTCATCTCAGAACAGGTTATCATGCCATGTTCTTTCTGGAGAGGAATGCCTGCTACCTTTTTTTGACATATTTGTAAGGAACTTGGGGTTGCTCACCCTAAGTTACCTGGGGGCAACCAGACGTGGACTCCGTGCTCACTGTGCTCAGAGAGGCGCAGCTTCACCTCAGTGATGATGCCGAACAAGGCTGAAACACGTGTATTGGGTTGCTGGTGGTACTCATGTTCAGAGAGGAATTGCCATAGCATTTCAGTGCTGGACTGCCCATGTGGGTGGGACAAAGACTGATATGCAAATGGATATTTCCCATCTGTGAAAGGTACGGTGAGCAAAATGCGTGTGCTGCAAACTCTCATCTCAGAACAGGTTATCATGCCATGTTCTTTCTGGACAGGAGCGCCTGCTACCTTTTTTTGGAAAATTTAAGGAGGCAGACTGTCACAGGACAAATGACCCAGAGGAGGCAGGTGGCAACAATGAGGCAGGAGGACCATAGGCGGGCCTTGAATGCCATTTCTTCCATGTTCCGGCAATATGAGAGGCAGCTGCTGGCAGAGAGGCAATGGGCACAGGAGGCACAGGTGATGGTGGCCAGGGCTGAGGTGGCACTTCGTTGCGCACAGAGGCAGGCTACCATCCTGGAGGTGACTTGCAGGTCGGCAGGGAACATGGAACATCAGTTGTTGTCCACCTTGCAAGACCTCCCGGCAACAATGAAGGACCGCCTGAGGGAGGAGGACGTGGTCTGTGAATCAGCCCTGGTCGACAGGTTGTCTGAAATTGGTTAGGAGGACTAGCCCGCTGCCTTTGTATATAGTTCTTTTAATTTCCTTTTTTTCTTTCCCCGGACTTCAGTGACATTCCTTCCCAGTGTTTCATGTATATAGTTGTTTAGGAATAGGGTTAATTTCTGTTTTCTTCTTTTACCCCGGACATCTTGAACAATCCTTCCCTGTTTTTCGTGTATATAGTTTTCTTCAATAAAGGTTTTCTATTAGTACATGCCACGCTCCAGGCAGTTCTTTTGTCTGTCTGCACATTTGCTTTTTTACATTTTGCCCAGGGCATCTCTTCATTGTAGGTCATGTGTATTGTGGCGTGTCTGTGTGTCACGTTGATGCTGTGATGTTTGTGCGTGGAGGGATGCACATGTGCCTGGCATGTGGGGGTGAGGCCACCAGACGACTGTAGACCACACTGGATGATTTTAATTGTCCATTACGGGTGCAGCATCACTGCGTGTTTGGCATCGGTGTTTCAGTGTGCTTGGCATGGAGGTTTCTGTTGTGTGTAAGATGATGTACATACGGTATGGTTGTAGTGATGTGTCCATGTGTTATGTATTTTGTTTTACTCTCTCTGTGAATGGACTGTTACCTGTTCATGTGTATTTGCACCCTTTCGCATTGTTTTCATTTCAGGTTCACTATTGTTTGGGGATTGTGTATGTGCCCACACTCAAATCACTGTAGTGTGCATTTTGCATTGTGGGTGCTGCAGTGGGAGGTGGGCTCACTGTGGATGGGTGGCCTGGACACATCACTTGTGCATTTCTGATTTAATTGCTGTGTCACTCCCATGTCATGCTCACACCCTCACCAGCATGTGCAGTCACAGACTGCCTGCTGTCATATCATGCTCCACCTCTGTCACTGGAATGCAGTTGTGTCCCATGTTTGCTGTTTCTGTGTGGTAGCACACATTTCCTGGCTCACTGAGTCATGCACTCTCTGACTGACCTCCCATCACCCATGCACAGACCTGTCATGTTGTCGTCCGTAACAGGGACTTTGCCACTTTTACCACCTGGGCTACTTATGCTCAGGATGTAATGTGCATCGTCATTATTTGTGGATCTGCCCAATGTTTGATTCTGTCTGCTTCTGTCCTCAAAACACATTCACTTGCTGTGCTTTGGCTCCTTTGCAATGACCCATGGCCAATCTGCACATGCCACTTTGTATTGCATTCATATGTCACATGTGGATGGGGTGGCCACAGTGTTGTTGGTCCAATATTGTGCTGTCCAGTTAAGGTGCTGCAGATTCGGGCCTGCCAGGGAGTGACAGGTGATGCTTTAAGGTTTCCAGTTGATTGTGTTGGTGGTGGACATGTTGGAGGTCTGCTTCATGGTGGAGGCAGACCACAGATATTCAGGTGAGTTATGTCTATACATTGGACTGGTAGGGTGGCAGACTGTCAGGGGTGAGGGGGACTGGTGTTTGGGGGATGTACTTTCAGGGGGCTGACTGGGCTGGTGGCAGATGTGAAGTGGGCTGTTGGGTGGTATCTGGGCTTGAGGGGGCTGGCTTGTGTACATATGGAGGTGAGGGGGCTGGCAGGTGGTATCTGGGCCTGAGGAGGCTGGCTGATGTAGTGTCAAAGGTGAGGGTGGCTGGTGGGTGGTGTCTGTGCTTGTTGGGGCTGGTTGGTGTAGTGTTAGAGGAGAGGGGGGCTGGTGTGTGGTGCCTGGGCTTGAGGGGGCTAGCTTGTGTAGTGTCGGAGGTGAGGGGGACTGTGGGTGGTGTCTGGGCTTGAGGGGGCTGCCTGCTGTAGTGTCACAGGTGAGAAGGGCTGGTGGGTTTTGTCAGGACTTGAGGGATATGCCTGGGGGTGTACTGTCTGGGGGCTGACTGGAGTGGTGGCAGAAGTGAGGGGTGATGGTGGGTGGTGTTAGGACTTGAGGGGGCTGCATGAGATGGTGGTGGGTGTGAGGGGGCTGGTGGGTGGTGTCAGGACTTGAAGGGGCTGCCTAGGGGTAGTGGCAGAGGTAAGGGGGATGTAGGGATGGGGGTGTACTGTCAGGGGGCTGACTGGGGTTGTGGCGGAGGTGAGGGGATCAAGTGGGCGGTGTCAGGACTTGAGGGGGCTGCCTGGGGTGTTGGCAGAGGTGAGGGGGGCTGGTGGGTGGTTCAGGATTTAAGGGGGCTGCCTAGGGGTAGTCACAGAGGTGAGGGGGATAGAGGAGGGGGTGTATTGTTAGGGGGCAGACTGGGTTGGTTAGGATGGCTGGTAGGTGGTGTCTGGGCTTGAGGGGGCTAGCTGGTGTAGTGTTGGAGGTGAGGGGGGCTGGTGGGTGGTGCCAGGACTGGAGGGGGCTTCCTAGGGTGGTGGCAGATTTGGGGGAGACTGGTGGGTGGTGTCTGGGCTTGAGGCGGCTGGATGGTGTAGTGTCAGAGGTGAGGGGGGCTGGTGGATGGTGTCAGGACATGAGGGGGCTGCCTGGGGTGGTGGCAGATTTGAGGGGGACTGGTGGGTGGTGTCAGGACTTGAGGGGGCTGCCTGTGGGTAGTGGCAGAGTCGAGGGGGATATGGGGAGGGTGTGTACTGTCAGGGGGCAGACTGGGATGGTGGCAGAGGTGAGGGTTCTGGCGGGTGGTGTCTGAACTTGAGGGGGCTGGCTGGTGTAGTGTCAGAGGTGAGGGGTGCTGTTGGGTGGTATCTGGGCTTGAGGGGGCTGGCTGGTGTAGTGTCAGAGGTGAGGGGTGCTGGTGGGTGGTATCTGGGCTTGAGGGGACTTACTGGTGTAGTGTCAGAGGTGAGGGTGGCTGGTGGGTGGTGTCAGGACTTGAGGGGTCTGCCTGGTGGTAGTGGCAGAGGTGAAGAGTATGTGGGGTTGGGGGTATACTGTCAGGGGTCATACTGGGGTGGTGATGGAGGTGAGGGGAGCTGATGTGTGTTATCTGGGCTTTGGGGGCTGGCTGGTGTAGTGTCGGAAGTGAGGTGGGCTGGGCGGTGCTGTCTGGGCTTGAGGGTGCTGGCTGGTGTAGTGTCGGATGTGAGGGGGGCTAGTGGGTGGTGTCTGGGCTTGAGGGGGCTAATGTAGGGGTATATGCTGTCAGTTTGGCTGCCTTGGAAGTAGGGGGGATGGTTCGCAGTTTCGGAGGTGTGCAGCCATAATTTATGTGGGAGCTTCTGAGGTTTCACAGGGGTGCAAACTTGACTTACAAGGGAGCTCGCACGTTTTTGCAGAGGTGGAGCCTTGGCTCACGAGAGAGCTTGTGCGCTTTCGCAGGGGTGCAGACTTGACTTACGAAGGGGATTGTGTGTTTTCCAAATGGTGCAGCCTTGACTTATGAGGGAACTTGCGCTCTTTCGCAGTGGTCCAGCCTTGACTTAAGAGGGGGCTCACGCCTTTTCGCAGGGGTGCAGCCTTGACTTACGAGGGAGCTAACGTGTTTTCGCAGGAGAGCAGCCTTGACTTACGAGGGGGCTTGCGTGGTTTCGCAGGGGTGTTGGATGGTGGGTCAGGGATGGACCCCGAGGTCTGCGCAAAGGTTGGTCTATGAGTATGCTTTTTGTTTGCATAGCAGCATGTTGTGGGCGTTCCTTGCACAGCCCGGCTTTGTTTGCAGATCGGGTTGCTTTGCGATTTGGATTCAATGAATACGCGGCCTGCACATTGGAAACTACACGCAGAGTCATTCTTGTTGCGCAGACTTTGCAGGGTCAATGCACACTTTTCCATGAATCAGGCCCAGAGATTTTGTGGGAAAGGTGCCTAAGTGCCAACCTGCTATCAGTAGGGATTGCTGTGTCAGGATTATTTAATTCTTTAAAGTTGGGTGCCCCATTAGAGTGCATAGTTACAGATCAACTAGTGTGAAAGCCTGTGTACACAGGCCAAAGTGCAGGTTTTATTATCACAGTAGACCACTATATTGCCTAAAGCAACAGCTCCCTCTAGTGGTGACTAGAGGTGAAGCTATTCAAATTGGCATTGTGTCAATTATTCTAAGGCAAGAGCTCCCTCTAGCGGTGACAAGTGAAGTGTCTGTAGTGCGCATGACTGCATCAGACATCAGACAAACATACATCTGGCCTTTTATTATATAGGATTTTGAAGTGCTCTTAATTTTCTTATTCTATATTGAATGTTTCATGATAATTGATTTATGATGTTTGCATTGTTTTGGATGTGTATTGATTGAAATTTGGATTTAAAGGTGTTAATATGATGTGAGATGATAAGATTACTTTTATGCCATTGTTCACTTTTAAAAATAATGTGCACGTTTGTTTTATTGCTCTGTGATGATCAATCTGTTGAACTGTAAAGGTTTTTTTTCATAAATACCATACACAATAAAAAAAAAAGATTGGGACTTTGTTATGAGTTAATACTGGCAGACAATATTTCATGCTAACATCTGAAACTAAGCCCAAACATGTATTAGAGTGATGGGTTCTTGGAGGAAGGGTTTATGAAAAGCTAGTGCTAAACTATGGCAATAATGTTTACTGTCCTTTTCTTCACCCGTGTCTCTGCATCTATGTCACTGCATACAAAAGTCAATGGCTGTAGGATACCCCTCTCCCCTTCACCTCCTACAAAAGCCTTTCTCCCCGTCTAACATAATGATGGGGGAGTAGAGGGCCTGGGGTTTCTAGGAGTTTCTAGGAGTTTGCAGGGCAAGCTACTTCCACTTGGATGTGTGGACCTAGGGATCACTGTACACTGTGCCTGCTTGTTACGACATACATGCAGCTGATGAGTCCCTGTGGATGCTCTGTAATGCCGTATCACTGTGGTGCATGCATGAACTTAAAGTGCAGATGGATGACGGGACCCGTCATGCTGTGACGTGTTGCATAGCCTTAAAAGACATCCCTATAGGCTCCATCAGGGCCCTGCTGAAGGGACAAGAAGGCAGAGGCCATTCATATCAATGCCTTTACACTATAATGATGCCGGCAGACATGCGAGTTACACTTCATGCAAAGGGCTAATTTCCTACTGTGTGTCCTATATTGTGCATGAACCTCTAAAGACAATGAGACATCAGCTTAAAAAGTGTTGCCAAGAAATCTTTGTGGGTGCTCCCACGAATGTTAGTTGCTGACCTTTCTCTGTTGACTCAAAATGAAGCCCACGCGATACAGGATCTGCACAACATATGTGTTTTTTTTAATCTTTCATTATTTGTTTTCTTTTTTATACATCTGCCTCCTATTTTTGTGCCTCCAACTCCCTCAATGCTGCTCACGTCCATAACAGTGAGGAATGCCTCAGCTCCAGTGCTGGTGTTTGGGGAGCTACCTTCTAGGGATGGACACATCTTGCAATGGTTACCGACAAGCTTACAGACACAACTCCTGAAGTACTCTCATCCTTTCTTCACATTCCCAAAGCTGCAGGGAATGCTGACCAAAGCATTTACTTTGCTGTGCACACTGTTGCACATCAATGTCGCAGACGACACCCAGATTCTCCTACCACTTACTGGGGATTACGTGGAAGATCTGGCCTTGGTGAACAGAGTCTATAGCATCGTTCAGGCATGGATGGCCAACCATGGCCTATGCCTGAACGATGATAAAACAGAGCTCATCATCCTGGGTACCACAGCTCGCATCTCTAAACTCAACCCTAACTATTCAGAATTCATCATCGATGGGAACACCATCAAGGTCGCAAGAGAAGTAAAAACACTAGGTTTCTACCTCGATACGACCTTATCCTTTACCAAACAGGTAAACTCACTGGCCTCATCCACGGCCTATACATGCAAATTAATTCGAGCCGGGAAACGATTCCTATCAGATGACAGTTGCCTAATTCTAGCCAGAGCCCTTTTCCTCTCAAAGTTAGATTATTGTAATTCCCTATACATAGGGGCATCTAAACAAACTATCAACAAAATTCAAGTGCTCCAAAACAACGCACTTAGAGCGGCCCTAAGTATCCCCAGAAGAGCACATATTTCTGAAATAAGACGGAAACATAAATGGCTCTCCACCCAAGAAAAAATCAACCTCAAATCTGCCTCCCTCATCCACAAATGCCTAAACAATAAAGCCCCTAGCTACTTAACAGAGCGATTTACTAGAAACAATTCTACTAGACCATCTAGAATAACCAGCCCCAACTGCCTCATAGTGCCTAGATTTAAACTGTCCGCCATTGGAGGATACAGCTTCCCAGTTAGGGCAGCTCAATTGTGGAACTCCCTACCTCATGCACTTAGATCTGACCTAACGTTCAACAAATTCAGAAAGAACACAATAAAATGGCTAACTGAAAATGCTATGTAACCCGCATTCTCCCTACGCTCCTATCGCATGTATTGTACCTGTTGCAGATTTGCTCTCTTGCTACGTCTTGTTGTTTTATACCGCTGGTACTTGTATTGTACCTGTCACAGATTTGCTCTCTTGCTACGTTAGCCTGCTGACTTGTTGTTATTAAACTGCCTGTACTTGTACCCTACTGCCTCACCCCCATCTTGGGGTCCAAGAATACTGTCATACCATGTTTCTGTAAACCTGTAACTCTTGTAATTTCTGTAATCCTGTAACATCTGTAACCAAGCTGTAAGCCCTCGTGTCACTTGCGCCCTGCTACCTCCGGGTCTGGCGCGCATAATAAATAAATAAACAAACAAACAAACAATGTCGCGACAACGTCATCTGAACATCTGACCCAAAGAGGTGGAGTATATCCTTCACTACACAGTCCAAAAGTACCAAGAGATGATCATCTAAAAATGTGGTCTTCTGGGATTTGGTCACGGTCCTGGAAGACACCCTATAGTGTCAGCTAGGAGAGAGGGCAGCTGGCATCAAAAGAAACAGGCCACAGTCCCGTGACACAGAAGCATGGAGATGGAGTTGCTGACGGCGTCATGAGGTGGCAGAGCAGGACACAGGATTGGGTAGAGGTCCGTAGGGGCGAAACAGGATGGTTTGACAGCAGCAGGACTAAGAGGATGCATCAGGTATCTGGAAGGGGGTATGGGTGGACAGCATTAAGGGTTGATAAACAAAACAAATGCCTTTAAATCAGCATGGCAACCTGTGTGGGGATGGTCAGGCAGGTGGACACTCAGGCTGTGTCGGGTCCACCCAGGCCTCTGTATGGCAACTGAATGGATCTGACTCCACTAATGCAGCATTGTGCAATTACTCAGTGCACACGGACGTCTTATACGGTTTCATTGTAGAATGTCTGTGTTATCAGACAATCACAAAAATCCACTTGAGAGGCCACGTGCGGTCGGAGATTGGAATGGATGTGCAATTTCAAGTGGATGTTCTGCCTCGATCAACATGAGGCTGTTGGTCCTATGTTCTGTCTAATTTACCTTATTATAAGGAATGCTTCTGTGACAGTGAATTGTACAATTTTGTAAACTTGGCTAAGGATGTTTCTTTTCATAAATGCAAAGCAAAGTTCAGTGAACATACTTTGGAAACTGTGAAAGGAGAGGTACTTGTAGCGGGGGGGGTGTACTGTACATTTGGTGGTAAACAGTTGTTGGTGGGCACAATAAAACACAGTTTCTGACTTGTACATTTGCCCTCAGCCCCACCCTTTTTAACTGTGTCTGGCATTCCCTGCTTGCCCTGGGTTCTCTGATCACCCCAGGTGTCCGCAATGTGAAAAAGGAGAAGGAAAGGTGGTGAGCACAAAGATGACCCAAACCCCTATGGAATTGACCTCTGGGTTAGATTAAGCCCAACGCCACGAGGATTCGCTAGCAAAGGTATGCCAGAGTATGGTCTAGTTAGTGATCAGATATCAACATGTATATAGGTTACAGAAGCGGTGTTGTGTTTTATATAACAAAGGAGTAAACACTTAAGCATAACACACTTCAACTAGACCCTAACCATAAACAACTGCATTAAAGGTAACAAATAAAAAGAGTCCTTAGAAATATATGTCTGCAGTCTATATAAAGAGCTCCTTATGTTTAAAGAATATACAACTCTGTCCTTACTTTACAGGCAGCCTGGCTAAGGATGCCTGGACAACTACTCTGAAAGGCTGTACTCAAAGGTTCTCTGTGCTGGTTGACTCCCTGAGCTTCGTGTGCTGGATGGCCCAGGGCAGCATTATTACTAAATCGAGTGGCCCCAGAGTCATTAGGTGGGCTGCATCTGCCAGACTCACCCCAGGGTTGTCCTGGTGGCATGTGGGGGCCCAGGAGCTCTTCATCAGCTGGGCCACGTATGTCAGGACCAGCCCGACACAGTCAGCAGAAGCAGGACCCCCCGGGCAGTGTGTCTTTGCCAGGCTCCCTATCCCAGGAGTAGTTCCCTCACTAGTGGCTGCAGCAGGGGGCCCAATGGGTGTACTTACACCCAGGTTGCATGTCCTGGGTAGCCCGGACACAGCGAGTGGGCCTGCCTATGCACGAGCATGCCCACCAGTACACACATGGCACTCTCCTTCCTGACGGCGAGGTCCACACAAGAAAATAGTGCACCCGGGGTGGTGGCTATGATGTGCAGCATTCCTCCACTTCATGGGACATTGTATTACAGTGAGCCAGGCCATGGCACTGACTGGATGCATGGTGCCCCTCCCGGCAACAGGGTACTGCTAAATAGAGTCCAGCTGCAGTGGTTTCACAGTGTGCAGCACCCCTCCAAGCAACGCAGCACCATGTTGGTGATTGCTCCTGGTGGCGGCGGTGACCTCAGTGCATGGTACCCCTTTTGGCCACAAGGTCCCACGTTGTGCAATGGCAGGATCAACTCTGTATAAAATTGAATGGGCATTGAGTAGAGCACCAGCTAAAGCCTTGGGAGTAATAGTCAGGCGTTTTTCAACTAATTTAACAGTGGTCTGCTCGCACCATTCTCACGGTGATATATTAATTTGTGTTGAAGGTTCCCTCGCAGACACAAAGATGCAGAATACAAAACAGATATGTTTAGGCACTCTGGATACTTTAGTAGGGAGGAAAAAGGCAAGATTTGCAGTAATGTCTCTCAAAAGCATTTCTTCTTTTAGGGAAAAGATGAAAAAAGTCCCTAAACAAAAAAGGACCAGGGGCGCAGGGGCTCTCAATGGAACTTGATGTCAGTTCTTCGACGGTTTGGCGGGGCTGACCCAGGCTTTGAGATGCGATGCGTGTGGGTCAAACCGGGTTCCCAGGTAGTGAGTTGCATTGATCCCACGCAGTGTCAAGTCGAGTTTCAGTGGTGATCCATCCAGTTTGAAGGCAGCATTGAGTGATGCAGGCCGATGGATGTGGTCAATGGATTATTATCTCCCAGTCTCCTGCAGAGTCCTCTTGATCCCCATCCTCTCACCAATCTATTGTAACCTTTACATGGAAACTCTGAGCACACTCTTCAAAGATCCAGATATAGCCATCCACCAACATGTGGACAATACTCAGTTTTACATGAGAGTAAAAAGCCCACAGGACATCAGTCATCTCCCCGATTACCTAGCCATCATCCAGTCCTGGATGTCATCTTCCTACCTCAAACTTAACCACTCCAAAAACAGAATTTGTCCTCGCTGCTCACTCCACAAAACAACAACTTATTCCTCAGTGGCTCAATGATATGCTGCTAGAAGGACTGTATTCACAACTCTTGGATTCAGCAAAATCCCTAAGCTTCACCATTGACAGCAGCCTGGCCCACAAGAAATGCAACGCCAAGAAGTCCAAAATGGTCTGGCTCCAAATCTCCACCCTTTGCAAAATCAAGCCCTGCATCCTTCTGCAGGACTTCCGGACTGTATGGCGGGCACTTGTGTTCTTGCACATTGATGGGGAAATTGCCCTCCTGATGTGGCTCACAGCTGCTCACTTGGCTGTCCTAAAAGCAATCCACCACACTGCAGCATGCTTTATTATGGGTGTGTGGGAATTTGACTGAATCACCCCTGTCCTAAGTAAACTACATTGGCTTCCTCTCAAGGCCAGGATACTGTTCAAAACTACATGTTCCATCTACAAAACAGTCCCGAGGAGCACACCAGTGTACCTGGTCACAAAAATCCACATATCTGGGGGCACATGATCCTCATACACTAAATGACCAACCAGCTTGAATCATAATAACTTGTTCGTAAAGAGAGAACCCACAAACAATCCTTCACATGTCTCACACCTACCCTCTGGAACTCGATGCTGGTATCCGCTCGGAATGCCCCAAGCTTCTCCTATTTCTCAAATCTCTCCAAACATGGCTTTTTCAACAAATTCTGACAAAGGGTTAATCCCAGTGGATGGACAGACTGACAAACAGTCCACAGTTAAATCATGTCAGCCGAAGCAATAGCTGCTCACATCCCGTACAGGGCTCAACTGCTCTGGCGCTAGTTCTGTGCTTTAAATAATAAAATAAAAATAAAATAAAATCACCAGGTGTGGTTTGATGTTTGTGCATGGTTCAAAAGAACAGGTACCGCTGTATGTCTTTCATGAGTGACATGATGATGCTCCAGTGGTTCGATTTGAGCTGCAATGGCGGTTTAATGCTAAGTTCGATGACGCAGTGGTTTGAAGTCATCTGCATGGTGCACTTGTGCTTGAGTAGGACAGGTGAGGCTGTTGTGTTGGGATGATGTAGCATCGAGGCAATTTAATGATTTAGCAGCAACAGTGGTTTGAAGTTTGAAAATGATGACAATGGCAGCACCGTGGATCCATGTTCTTCTAAAGCAGCAAGCACGATTTGAGACTAGTTGAAAGTGATTTGAGTGATCAAAACAAGAGACTTGGCTGCTTTGGCCCTCTGAACGCTCTGAGTTCCACTTCAGGGGGCCCTAGGGCAAGGTCAATTATTTTCAGACTTTGTGTTCCACCCCCATACCCCCCAGAGGTAGGTTTGAAAACAGAGTGGTAAGCCTTGGTCCTCAGAAAAGTCACTCCCAATGGGCCCTAGGGATAGGTAGGGAGCAGAGTTTTCTTCTGTCTTGGAACACATGTCTTCCACTCTGGCAGAGGGATTTGGAAATGGCGTATTTACCACAACAGTCCAAATGTATTCTTCCTGATGTTCTTGAAGGTGCAAAAGTGAATCAATGAAGGAATTGGTGCAATTGAGCCTGCTTTAAGGGGTCCAATCCTGATCCTTGAGACAAGTGACCTTTGCCTCCTGATATCCTACCCAGAGTGCTTTGTTCTGCAGGAAGTGGGAGGGGCAGGAATGAAATAATAGCCTGCAGGAAACAAAGATAGAGAAATCCTTCCTCAAGCCCACTTGCGCTCTCTAACTCATCCCCTCTCTCAGCCTGCAGCTTCAAACCCTTGCTGTGGTGCCATCCCTACTGTGAGGTCAACCTTTGATATGGAAGTGCCTCTATGAAGCAGACTCCAGGTAGGCTATGGTATTGTTTATTTATATAGCGCATATACACAGGCAAGTGTTTCAAAGCGCTCAAGGAGGGTGGGAACACAGGGAAAAACGACACTCGCTCAGGGCCCTTGAAGATCTGAGCTGATCATAGTCTGCACAGGCAGAGTAAGTGCATAAAAATACATTTAACAGTAAAGGATATATCAAATAGGCCTAACGACGATTTTGCAATTTTAACAGTGCAATTAGGGGTGGAGAAACAGACAGATGATCTTCAGGTGTGGTGCGTGTGGATCGCGTAAGTGCACAGAGCGTCACAGGGAGGGGAGGATCAAGTGCATTCGGTCGGTTGAGACTGGGGTAAGTGCAGGGAGAGACCCTCTCTTGGGTTAGATTCTCGGTGCATTGAGTGTGGGTGGGGTGTAGGACCCTGAGGCAAGTGCGTTAGAGGACTGGCGGGGGTGCCAGGGACCAATGAGACTCTGAGGTACACCGGCTCGAGTCTGCAAAAGAACAGCCCATCACCTCACCCTCCATTGCATTCACAGATCAAATTAACATGACTCTGCCATCCAGTGACAGCTAAAAGAACTACACGAAATCATCTACTTGAACAGCGTACTTTATCTCTTGCCAGGAGTTCCAAGTTAGTGCAGAAATAAAGATGCAATGGGAGCATGTGTGGTGTGAAACCTAAATAATTGCAAACTTTGCAACCAGAACACCTGGCTTCCACCCTTGACCAATATATGCAATCCAGAGCAAATCACTCTACATAAATAGGTCATATTTCCTTTGGCAACAACAAGGGATAGCTTAGAAGTGATTATATTAAAAGTGCACTAACCAAAAATCCTCACTTTGATAAAGAGACTATTAAACTACATTGTTTCCACCACAGAATATAACAATATTGAGTGCATATAATGTGCACACCTGAGGCGGAAGTAGCCCTTAATTTGCTCATTGCTCTTATGAGACATGTTTCACAGATGATTGGTTGGCAAGACAGATTTACGAGGGACACATGCTAAATATATGTAGTATCAATTTGTTGCTTCTATGTACACTAAGGTGTCCTTGGGAAGGAAATCAGCGGACTTAGTGATATGATAGCAGATTTATTGGTGAACAATTTGTCAGAACAATGTGGGGGTTGAACAAAGACAACACACAAAATACAGTCGGGTCTTGAGAGCGCAATGGCTTTGTTCAACCCCACATTGTTCTAGAAGCAACAAATTGATACTACATATATTTAGCATGTGTACCCCACAAACTGGTTACTAAACCTCTATATGTACATTGGCTGGTGTATCTTTTGACTCAAATTACATGTATTTGAAACATCCACTGCAATCCAATTAAAACAATATTGCAGTATACAGTACGTTGTTGTCAAATATGTGCCAAAACGATTAACTCTAGCACTATACTACTACTCAAAGGCAGTGGTTGTATTTAGGAGTGTGTTCATTTGGTCTTCAGCAGCAAGACCCCCATGTCCTTACTCAACTTTGTTCTATTCACGGTGTATGATACTGGAAAAATTACTAATTTCACTGTGAAGTTTGTTCCAAAATTGTGATGTCAGGTATAGACACGTATGGGTTTTATGTTTGAGGGTGGGAAGGCAAACAGCAAGGTATCCAACCTTTGGCAGCTCTGCTCACGACTGGCTCCCAGAGCCACGCCAGGCAAAATGGCCTGGCCTGGCTGGGCTTTATCCATGCATTATTTGGCTTGCCAACCTCTTTTACATAAAAGAAGTTCAGACATACTCACATTTCTAGTGTCAAAGCGTGCGATAGCCAAAGCCTAAACTTTTCAACCAAAGAACCAACAATTAGCAGCTTTCAAATTAGCATTAATGTGAGGGATAAAAGAAAGGGAAAAAAACAAGAGAAAAATCCAGAGGTTTTATAGACCAAGGAAAATTTAGAGGTGCCCCAGGAACAGAGCCTTCAGAAAGCCAGGAAACTATAGAATTCCTTGATAAAGTATAAGACATTTTAAAAAAGCTATGTTTTTGAGTGCTGTTGGGTGTCCTGACCCACGTTTAAGCTATCATGCCACAACATTTGGTGCTGTGGGCTTAGAAAGTTCAAGATGGCGGAAAACCCACATGTGCGCCGAAATCCAGGAAAGCTGCGCAGTTTGTGCGCACACCAAAATGGTTGCCTCACTTGCCACCCACCAGTGCGAGAATGAAAGGCCGGGTTGCCATGAGGGAAATGGGTTGCCAAAGGACAAACAGTAGCGCCGGTTAGCTTCAAAGCGCTTTAAAACCACCATTGGACTACCCGCACAGTAGTCTGAAACCATTGGGAATGGCAATGCTGATTGCCAAATGCAACCTAGAATTGTGGGGAATTCATTTCTTAAATCCCAAAAATGGGTGCAGTACCAGTACTCACCACTATCCAAAAGCCGGCGTTTTAAAACCACCCTGTGTTTCTCTGAAGGCAGGCTCAAAATGCCTATTTTAAACATTGCAACACATCTAAAAACTCACTGGACACCAGCAGACATTTGGCAGAATGGAGTTTTGTGTGCTTACAAAATCTGGGAAATGAAGAGCCCAAAACAATGCTTATAACAAAACTGCTATGGAGTCAGCAGTTTAAGTTGCACTGGATTTAAAGACACTAAAATCGAAAATGTTTAGATAAATGAGTGACCTATGTTTGGTGTCACATGCCTTTGTAACTGTTGAAATGTCATAGTTTTGCACTTAGAATCAGCATTCTAGCTGCATGTGTAAAATTGCAAGTTAATTTAAAAAGCAACAAAAAAACATGACAGTTAGCTGAAAGTCTGGCTTAAGGAACTTGATTTTGCTTGACAGCTACCCCCATCAGGAGTGAAACTTGAGTCACAACTGTGTTCCCAGGCCCATCTGCCTTTTGCTGGCCACACTAAGGATATGCCATCTCTCTGATAATTGAATTAAGGGGAGCCCCACAGAATACAGGAGCTCTGAACAAAGCCTGTCTTGACTCAGGCAAAGGTTTTATTACAGCGGTCGTAAAATGTAGCTTCCTCTTGGCAGAAGCTGGGAGGGGCACTGCCTGTGAGAGCAAGCTGGCTTGGCAGAACTGGATAAACCAGTATTTCCACCATGTGACCTGGGAAACCACACCCCTTTGTAGCCAGAATATTGTTTAGAAAAAGATGAATAACTCATGGTGCGGACATGTGAAAATTTTATAAATGATACCATAATTCTTGTGATTTTTCTGCCCACAGTTTAAGAGGTTTTTAGAACTGGTGGTATGTTCAGGGGGGTGTTAGCGGAAAAGTGGATATTACTCTAAATGTATGCATGTTAAAAATATGAAACTTCATCAGTTAATGTCCATACTCCCTGCGCACATGTATGTAAAGTTGGGTCAATGTCAGAAATTGAAAAATCAGTTAAAAAGTCAATTATGTGCCATTTCTGAATGCAAGCTCTTAGAAACAGCAGATTTGGACAGAGACATGGCTAAATTCAGCCACACCATGTATATGTAATTTCAAACAACTGTGTAACTGTGAAATATGGATTTTGAATATATTTAGATTTGGGTGCACAGATGACAGGGGAGGTTTTTCAAGAGATCATAAATGGATGACATCACTCTGACTCACAGTTCCTTCCCCAATCAAGTGAGAAATGGAAGTTTGACCAATTAGAAGCTGAGAGAGAGGTAGGGTCAGTGATGCTAGAACACACCCACATAAAAACACATAAAAACAGAGAGACAGGACAGATAGGGACTTTTCAAATCCATCTGCCGCTGGAAGCTCTGCCGGAAAAATCCATACTTTACCTCCATCAAACCTCCAGAGAGCCAAACTAGAGACTTCAATCTATCCAGAACTAGAGACCCAGACCAGAGAACCAGAGAGAGCTGACCCAGATCACTGTGAAGTGCAGAGACCAGAGTCCCGTCTAAAACCTGACCAGATCCATGGCGAGGCCCATTTCACTCACGAATATATTGTGAGTACCTAGAAAACTGTGCAGAATCAATCTCTTAGTTAAAATAATATAATCCAAGCTATTTTGATCTAAGTAGAACTGCCTCCTAACTGTCACCTGTCATTTGTAAAGCTGTCACCTGTCATTCTAGCTGCAAAATCTGTCACTTGTCATTTTGAGCTTTTAAAATTTCAAATCTGAAAAACGACCTTCACAAAATCGCTCATATCTCCGCGACCGTTTGTCTTAGAGACTTGCAATAACTTTCATCTGAAAGCTTAGAATCGTGGCTTTCCTACGAACCTAGAACCGCATTCCTACCCCCTATAGTTTTACCGCAATCGCGGAACACGCATCCACGAATTTTAACGCGATTTGCAAATTTCTCCTCGTGTAAAAACAGCTGCTGCTTGCCTTCCATTTGCCAGAAATTCGTTTAACCTGCTAATCATTCCTGAATCATTGCAAGAGTGAGCCTGAGCTAATATTAACTAGATACCACTCACCCTGAACCTCTAGAGGGAATCAAAAGCATTTTAGCATACTTTTCACTGAATTGCCAGCACATATCAAAGCATTTTGCCTGTGTTTTAAACTTCTGTTGTCTAAGCTTGCTGGGGATTGAACTGAATTACAGTTGATTGCATTTCTGAGAACTGTGCGCTTCCTTCCATTTCCTTGCATTGTATCAAGGGGGGGAGGGGATTGCCAGAGAAAAGTGATTACATTGTTTTGTTGAAATCATATTGAGTATTTTCTGTACTGCATTCATTGAATATTGCATCCACCTGAGCTTACATAAAGCATTCTGTACCACCTTCTTCTTTTGTTCCTATTCACCTGTGTGCTACCTTATCCATTTCATGTCAACTCCTTATTGATTATAGAGAAGCGTGTTAGTGCCAGATTCTCCGTTGTTAATATTTATCATATCAGATTAAGTGTGATATTCAATTATTAATTTATTATAAGGTGTGACATATATATATCTATTGTTTAAATTATCAAATAAACCTTTTAACTTGCAAAACAGAACTACTTCTTGGCTCAGTGGGGTCAGGGGGATTCCAAGAGAGGGGTGTTATATAGGGGTAGTCATCCAGAACGCATGAACTGGACATAAAGATATATCAATAAGGGTTTTCATTCAGTATTCTAGACTAGGCGTTGACTTAGCTGTCGTGTTGAATTGAATCCTCTTACAAACTGGGGGCTCGTCCGGGACGTTTGGGTTAGAATACCACTTGTGCAGCTTAATACAGTGTGCTAACTGACGGGATACATACATCCGGTCGGATCACCACGCTGCATTACGCTGTGAAGCATTCCTCAAAAGGGACACTCCAAGAAAAGTTCTGTTCTGCAAAAATAAAATACTAACTTCTGTAAGTCAGGACAGAGACCAATCTCTAGAATGACGACCTTGGTAGATATGAAAATAGCCAGAGAGCACTTCTTACATAAACTATTTGTGAGAGGTGAATGGGCTGAGCAGGGCCAGGATGCCTGGTTGCAGGCCATCACGCGACAGGTCACTGAAACAGGGTCAGACTTATGGAGAGATCAGGGTCCATTACATGTGGCCCTGAGTGAACTATATATGGCTCCTAAAGCCAAAGAGGAACACAATAGGATTGCCAGGATAGCAGCATACCTGTACCTATATATGGGAGACATGCAGGATAGATGTGCTGAAAGCCAAAATCTGGCAAATAGGCAACAGGTGGTGTTAGAGAAGGTCCAATCTGACCTGGTCTCTTCTGAGCACAGGCTGCAGGGGAGCCAGGAGTCAGAAAATGACAGCAGGCAGTACATCATTAAAATAAAAGAGGATATGGGCATCCTACAACAGGAAAAGACAGACCAGGATACCAGATTTCTGGCCCTGCAGAAGGAGCACCAAGACAGTTTGGACTCCTTACTGCAGAACCAGAAAAAGTTGGAGCAACAGATCAATTTCAACAGGGCATGCGCGGAGCAGGTAGTCACCCTGCAAAGCCAGCTAGATAGAGAGAAAGAGGAGAGCAATAAACTGATTCTGAAAGACCTGGATACCCAGGCAGAGTTTGATCAGGAGCGCCAGAAAGCTGGTGCCTTCCAAAGGCAGAGGGACGACCTGGCGGCACAAATGCAGGCTCTTAGTCAGGAAAGAGACGCCATAGGCCGGGAAGTCTGCCATTTAAAAAGGAAAATGGAAGAAAATCACCTGGCCCTCCAGGGGCTGGGTGACCTCCAAAAAGAAAACCAGAACTTGTTAGAGCACACCAGGAGGGTGGAGGATGCTCTAGCAAGAAAGGAGCAGGCCAATAGGGACACAGCTCAGGAGGTAAACCTCCTGCAGCAAAGACTGGCCCAGTTCTCCAGGACCAACCAGGAAGCACAGAGGGAAAATGAGGCCCTCTGTCAACACAATGATAGGCTCCAACAACAGGTAGCGATGCAGGAGAGACTGATAGAGTCTAGTAAGGCCTTAACTGAGGAACTGAAGGCACAAATGCAGGCTCTTGCATTGCAACAGGGAGCAGGGGCGGATAGAGATGAGGTTCGCTGGGAAATGGAAACCCCGGAGCATAACCTCAGGAGCCCTAGTACCAGAGGCCCTCATACCTCTCAGTCCCTGGACTCTGCCACGCACATGTCCCCTGGCGCACGTGAGCACAGGGCCACAGGGATGGCAGATTACTATCCAGCTAAGAGTATGGGGCTCATAGGCCAGTACCACCCAGGAATGGAGGGGTGGGCATCCGGGTATGGGCACCCAAGTACAGTACAGTTCAGTGGGGAACCCCAGGAGAGTAGGCCCCTTAAGGGCATCCTGAAAACCTCTGCCCAGTTAGGTCAGTGGGGGGGGTACCCATCAAATCCTGGCAGCAAGGAGGAATCTGAAGACTCCTCTGAACTGCGCAGGACACAGGAGACCAGGTCCCCACATTCTGCCAGCCATTCCCAGGCTCGCAGAATCCGGGAAAACCTGGAAGAACAGACGGGAACCTCTGGGAGCAGTGCCTCCGAGTCCGAGGACGAATGGACAAGGGTTACCCGAACCAAAAAGGCCAATAAGGCAAAAAGGGCCTTGCTTAAGGACCCCTTAAAGCAGATTAAGGCGATCAGGAGCGTCATCACGCCTTACCATAAGAACGCTAAGTATTCTGTTTGGGAGCACTTAGAGTTGTTTGAACAAATGATGGAGACTTTCCATTTGAAGGACAGCCAAAGCTGTATTCAATATGTAAAGTGGACCTTCTCCCCGGAATACTCCAGTTTCTTTGCGGGGCTGGAGGACCAAAATCATTTAAGATGGTCCACCTATAAGGCGGCCATCCTGAAACATTTTTCCATTCATAGAAATCCTCAAGAGGCTCGCAAGGCAGCCTACAATTTACAATGTGGGGAGGATCAGGCCCCACAAGAATTTGTGCAGGAACTGAAACGTGCTTTTGCGCAGACCACCAGAAGGGTGCGCACAGACAGTAGAGAATTTATAAATACGTTTTTCCATGCCTTGCCCAAATATATCATGACCCAGCTCGTGAGGGATTTTCACGAGAAAAGATCTTTAGACTGGGTCATTGAACAGGCTACCCGGATCTATGAGGTGCAGAAACCGATAGATAGCAAAAGTAATGCTCAGAAAAACCCCAAAGCCAACAGCACCCCTGCTGCTGCCAAGGTGGCAGAGGTAAAGGTCACCCCCGTTTTAGAGTTGGAGATGGGGGGGCCTAAAGACCTACCTGCACCTAATAATGCTAGGCCCAGAAGGTCCTCGGGCCAGTCACAGACAGGGAGCCAGGGAGGCAGCCCCACAAATGGGGTCCCTCGCTCTCCTGATTATGTAAGTCCCCGTTACAAGGGAAACAGACCCATCCTGGGTTATGTGTGGACTCCTCCAGCCCAAGGGGGGGGATCCAGCCAAGCACCTAACCCAGGGAACTTCCCTCCCAACTTCTCACAGGAGGGCAGAAATTCTCCAAATCCTGGGCAGAACTTTTTCCCCAGGTATCCACCCAATTTCCAACCCCAAAATCATCCATCCTTCTTTCCCCAATTCCCTGAGCCCAGACAACCTAATCCGGGAGAGGGGAGGCCAAGGGTGGAGGGGTACCCAAATCTTACCAACCCGGGGTATTACCAAAGGAGGGACAGCTACCCTTCCCGGGAGCAGCCCAGGGGAGAAAACAGGGCCCCGTATCAGCCTGAGCGGGTTTCCCAGTTAGAGCGCCAGGTTCAAAACATGGCGCGGGATCTGGGTCACATACTGAGGGCTCAGCAGAACCCTCAGATGGGCGTGCCGACGCAGAACGTACCCTACTCTGGACCTGGTGCTCCAGAACAATGACGGGGGCAGCACCCCGATAACTCACCGGTTCCCAGGGAGGAGGCACAAGGGGAAGGGGGGTGTAAAGCCTTGGAGGAAGCTTCCTTCCTCACTTGTAAACAGCCCCTGGAAACCCAGGAACTGGAAACAAAATCTCTTGCCCCTGAAAGTCTGCCTCCTAAGGAGCAGAGGGGGGTAGGAGAAACAAAAGACCCAAACAGACTCAGTTTGAGGAGGAGGTACAGGTCTTCCAATTTGAGGGAGAGGGATCCTCAGAGGATCCTGGGGAAAGGATCTTCTCCTTCAGAGAGGGGGGAACTCCTCCCAAAGAAAAATGGGTCCCTAGGGATGCAAATCCAGACTGGGGAGATGTGGAGACTGAGCTACCGCCGCCCACTATCTCATCCCAGAACCAACAGCAAGAAAATCCCCTGGTTCAAACCCATCCTGGTGACTGCCTCCAAAAAGGGGGGGGCGGCCCAGAACCGGAGCCAGGGGAACCCAAAATGGCTCTGATCTCCAGTTGCCAACTTTTTCTTTCAGATTCCCAAGGCTCTCCACAGAATTCTGCCCAAATCTCTTCGCTAGCGATGTCCAAAACCAGAAAGTTAGCCCACCAGTTGTCCAAAAATGTGCATTATCTGTGCCCCCTTGAGGAGAAGGAGGGAAGATACTATGCCCCGGTACAAGTACAGGGGCAGGGTACAATCTTGGCACTGGTGGACACTGGATCTCAAGCTACCCTTCTGTCCAGAAGGGCCTTTGACGAACTGAATGCAGGAAGGGGAGAGAATTACCAAATTCCTCTCACCTCTCTTCCTGGGCAACTCCAGAACTTTGACGGGAAGGAAATTCCCGTCGAGGGGACGGCAGACTTGGGCATTAAAATTGGGCGACATAAGTTGAAACACCCGGTCATAGTTGTGACCCCAGAGGGCACCCCTTGTTTACTAGGGAATGACCTCCTGAGAAGGTTGTCACCCCTAATAGATTGCGTAAACAAGGTTCTCTGGACCCAGACTAGCCGACCAATAAAATTAAAACAGAGTGTCAACCATGTTAGTTTAAACGGCACCTGCCACATGGTTGAACAAAAATCTGACCAAGTAGAATTTCACTTCCAGAATAACCAGATTCCAGACGTGACAGTAATAGCAGTAGGACAACAGACTGGTGATGGGGGGTCCTCTCTATTTCTGAAAATCAACCTTCCTTCCAGTCTAAAGTGGTATTCCACGCTGGAAGGAAACACTCTGAAATTCTATACCAATCCACAATCTGAAACTCCCACTCCTATAGTCCAGAAAGATGTGAAATCAGCTCAGAGCCTGGCTGAGATTCAGCAAATTGGAGAGCAGTTGTTCATCTCTGTTCAGTTAAATGATGGGAAGGACTCTGTTCTCGCTCGAGTGTGTGTGAACAACGGTAAGAGCTTCATCAGCGAAGCCATGTTCCGCCAACTCCCAAAAGATCCAGCCATTCCCACCTTCAAACTGATAGACAAATGGGAAATGGACCTGGAAGCACCTAATTCCAAACATCTCCTGCCAAGCAGGTGTATGCTCAAAATCTCCATTGGCAACAAGAGCATAGTCCATAATTGTTGGGTCGTGCGATACGTCCCTGCCGCCTTTTACTTAGGCAGTGACATTCTCAATCGCTTTGCCATTAGTTTGGACCTAATAAACTTCAAAGCTTGGTCCCGATTAGCGGATAATCCCATGGGCTTTGATGATCCAGAAAAAGCATTTAGGTCAGCTCAATTGCTACCTTATGCCGTTGAAATTCAGGTTAAAGAGGAAGTCACCATCCCAGAAAGGACCCGACAATTCTCCCTGGAAGTGAAAGCTAAAAGAGGACAATATTTGCAAAACCCTGATGCTTACATACATCTAAATGCTTCTCTCCAACAGCAAGGGTTAGGGGTAAACCCAACTCCATTAGTCAACATAGAACATGACACCATTCCAATAGAGGTGGATAACAGCAACTTAAAGAGTATTACTCTAGCCGCAGGCACCATTATTGGAATGGCGGTTGATGACCGACATTTCTCCATTGATCTTGGAAATGAACTGTTAGGGACAATCCCCAAGGACTGTTTTGACAATGACAGTGATGACAATACAACACCAGACAGGATTTTTACCCGGCATGGGGGGAACTTCCTGGTGTACACTTCCTGCCCCTATGGTAAGGAAGATGTGACTTGTGACTTCATGGGGGATGAGGTGATTTTCCAGGTCCATGAGGGCTGCCTTTCCCACCTGAAGCCTCCGGTCCAAATCAGCACTCTGACCAGGGACTTCTCCACCCAGCTGGAGGAGGCCGCGGAGATAGCCCGACCAGAAGTCTTTCCAGGCTTCAGGCAGATGGTGGAAGAGAGAGTCAACCTAGCTGATGCCTGTGTGACTCTGGAACAAAAGCAAAAGTTGAAACAAGTTTTCTTGGATTTCCAAGATCTCTTTGCGGTAGACTCATATGACTGTGGTCGCACTGACATCCACACAACAACAATCCCCACGGACCCTGGCATGACTCCAGTGTTTGTGAAGCAATATCGCTTGCCTCTCGCATCAATGGAGTCCCTTACTGAAATAATTAAGAACCTTGAGTCCCGGGGAATAATCCGTCCAGTCCACAGCACCTTCAATAATCCGGTGCTGGGAATATTGAAGCCGAACGGCCAGTGGAGACTCTGTGCTGACCTCAGGGAGCTCAACAAACGGGTCCATACTTCCCAAAGGCCTCTGCCCTACATTGACCAAGGGCTGGCCCAGATCCAGGGGTCACAGGTATTCACAGCAATAGACCTGACCAATGGATACTGGACTGTGCCTGTCAGTAGGGAGGACCAATACAAGCTGGCTTTTACCTTTGGGGGCCAGCAGTACACATGGACCCGGACTCCCTTCGGATACCTCAACTCCGGTAATGAGTTCAATATTTTCCTACATAAGGCCATGCCCGACCTGGGTGCGAGGGGTAACCTGGCTTATGTAGATGATGTCCTCATCAAAAGCTCAACTGTTGAGGAACACATAGCGGAGATCCGTTATGTTCTAACACAGTTGAGGGCCGCCGGAGCAAAACTTTCCTTTCAGAAAGCACAGTGGTGTAGAACCCGTGTTAATTTCTTGGGGCATGAGATTACTCCTCAGGGTCTCTGTCCCCAGGAAAAGAAAGTGGAAGCACTTCAGAAACTGAAAGACCCCACAACTCTGCGGGAACTAAGGAGCCTCCTTGGACTGACTAATTACAGCAGAAAGTTCATTGAGGGCTACGCAGAGATCACCAGACCCCTGATTCATCTCCTGAAGGGGGGGGTCAAGTGGGAATGGGGTCCAGAACAAGCCGAGGCGGTAAAACAACTCAAGAGAAGCCTCTCACAAGCGCCTTGCCTAGCTTACCCTGTCAGAAACAAGGAGTTCTTCCTGGAGACGGGGTTCTCTAATACGTGCTTGACGGCAGTATTATACCAAAAGCATGACAAGGTCAATAAAGTAATCTCCTATGCGAGCAAAACTTTATACTCTGTGGAGGAAAAATTCAACGATTGTGAGAAGGCACTCCTGGCAACGGTGTGGGCATTGAAGAATTACCGCCCGTTTATCCAGGGGGAACACATCATAGTGGAGACTCCACACCAGCCTCTGCAATATCTCCAAAGTGACAGAACCCGGGCCGGAAATGTGAGTAATTCCCGAATTACTTCCTGGATTCTGTCAATGCAAGGCTTTCCTGTGGAGGTCAGATATCGCCAAAACAAGAAGAGTCACCTCGCGCAAGGTCTGGCTGACTTGCATGATTGTGCCAGAGAAAACTGTCTCGAGGACGAAAGTCTAAAAATCAAGGACAACATGGAGGCATACCTTAATTCCCCCCACAAAGTCTTTGAAGAAGACAAGTGTGAGGGAATGCCCACTGTGTATGTGGATGGATGCTCTTACCATGTTGACAACAACGGGGCGAAAGAACTGGTGGCTGGCGTAGGGAATGCATGGGTGAATGAGTCCCCAGAACCCTCCGCTGGATACAAAATTGGTCCCCGAAGTAGTCAGGTGGCAGAATTGATGGCTGTGCATCAGGCCATCCTCACTGCTGTCCAGCATCAACTCCACGAACTGGTCATAATCACAGATTCGGATTATGTACGGAACGGGTTCGTGGAGCACCTGGTTAATTGGAAAACCAGAGGCATGTTATGTGCTAACAACAAACCCTTGAAACATGGGAAGTTGATCCAAGACATTGATGATCTGGTCACCTCGAATGAGATGACCATCTATTGGAAAAAGATCAAGGGTCATTCCAAAGTAGAGGGACCAGACAAAACTGGAAACGACTTAGCTGATCAGCTGGCCAAAACCGGGGCCATCCAAGGGGATCTAATTGAGATTGAGTCCCTGTTGGGGGAAATCCAGGTCACTGCTATCACTAGGTCCCAGACAAATGCGCACAACGACCTTTCAATTGCACAATGGAGTAAGGAGACCCCTGATGCTGATTTGATTACCGCTCAGAAGGGGGATCCAATTATTGGTAAATTTTACCAGCACCTTGAGGACCCTGAGAACTTTCCCCTGACGGATACCGATTACATTGGGAAAGAGGACCTAAGAGTGTTGATGAAATGTCCAAAAATGTTCCGGATCCAAGACGGTTTGTTGGTAAGGAAATCCAAAGATGGCCACGACCAGTGGGTGGTTCCTACCTCATTCCGAAGCCTGATGTTAAGTCACGCCCATGATGCGGCCACTGCCGGTCATAGTGGGTTTCACACAACATTGGAAATCTTAAGAGAGGTTGCATACTGGCCACACATGGGGCAGGACCTCGACCAATACTTGAAGGGGTGTCTTGTGTGTGCACAGTTTCAGCCATCATCCCTCACGCACCGTGCGCCTCTCCAAAAGAGGGGGATGACACTGCCATGGTCAGATTTACAAATCGACTTTGTAGGCCCTGTGATTCGCTCGGCTAGGGGGAATAAGTACATGTTGACTGTGACATGCTTGTTTACCAAGTGGGTGGAATGTCTCCCAGCCCCAAATTGCAAGGCAGAAACTGCAGCTGCCTTGATGATTAACCACATCTTTTCCCGTTTTGGTCTACCTCAAAGGATTGAGTCAGATAGAGGTAGCCACTTCACCAGTGAAGTAATGACAAAGATGTGGGAGATACTGGGGGTCAAGAGAAAGCTGCATATTGCTTATGGACCAGCTTCTTCTGGGGCAGTAGAGAGATATAACCGGGCAATTGTGGGCATATTAAAGAAGTTTGTGGCAGATTCTGGGCCAAGTTGGGATATCCAATTACCTCTGGTCCTAATGGCCATCAGATCTACCCCTTCATCTGCAACCAAAATGTCACCATTTGAGTTGATGACTGGGCGCAAGATGGTGCTTCCTCAGCATTTGCTCTACAGGACCCAAGAGCAGACACTGATAAATGCCTCCACTACTCATGAGTATGTAGAGAATTTAAGGAAACACCTCCAACATGCTTTTGCTTATGCTCAGCGGAATCTAGAAAGATCAGCTGATAGCATGAAGACCCATTATGACCTGAAAACTTCCAGGAAGGAATATCAGGTGGGAGACCGGGTCTATCTATACAACTTCCAAAGGAACCAGGCCAAGCAGCGCAAATTTTTGCCTACATGGAAGGGACCCTTTGAGATCATCGACAAGATCTCCCCTGTGGCCTACAAAATCCACATCCCCAAAGGCGGTTCGGCAGAGGGGGAAGACAAGTGGGTCCATATAAACCAGTTGAAATGTTGCCATCCCAGGCATGCTCTGCAACAACTGGAGGAATCCTCTGGAATCCTAGCGGGTACTGTCTCAGACTAATTCAGTTCCAATCATAAAACATACCACATCTAGTCTCTAAAATACTGTAATTTGCATGAAACTGTCTCTTAGTTATACTGTTTTTTTTTTAAAATAAGAATGTAATGTTTCATTATGATGAAATGCATATGCTGCCCCACTATCTCAACAGTGGTGGAAAAACGTCTATGAGTAGGTATTGCCGCTCTTCCTTTGTCGTCCTAGGAGAAAGAAAACCTGAAGACGGGCCAAGGAGGACGATCCGGAGACCGGGAACGAAGATCCAATGGGCCCAGTGGACCGCCCAATATTCCCATCAGGACCGGCGAGGAGGACCGATCGATCAGTACCGGATGGAGAAGAAGATGCTGAACTGTGCCATCTACAGAGTAGGAAGAAGATTATGCGGACAGACCGGTGCGTGGGTCAAAACCCTTGGGCACGCGACTCCCCATCGACTCAAATTCAAAGTGCAGTCGCGTGGGCGGGCTTGTTGGGTGTCCTGACCCACGTTTAAGCTATCATGCCACAACATTTGGTGCTGTGGGCTTAGAAAGTTCAAGATGGCGGAAAACCCACATGTGCGCCGAAATCCAGGAAAGCTGCGCAGTTTGTGCTCACACCAAAATGGTTGCCTCACTTGCCACCCACCAGTGCGAGAATGAAAGGCCGGGTTGCCATGAGGGAAATGGGTTGCCAAAGGACAAACAGTAGCGCCGGTTAGCTTCAAAGCGCTTTAAAACCACCAGTGGACTACCCGCACAGTAGTCTGAAACCATTGGGAATGGCAATGCTGATTGCCAAATGCAACCTAGAATTGTGGGGAATTCATTTCTTAAATCCCAAAAATGGGTGCAGTACCAGTACTCACCACTATCCAAAAGCCGGCGTTTTAAAACCACCCTGTGTTTCTCTGAAGGCAGGCTCAAAATGCCTATTTTAAACATTGCAACACATCTAAAAACTCACTGGACACCAGCAGACATTTGGCAGAATGGAGTTTTGTGTGCTTACAAAATCTGGGAAATGAAGAGCCCAAAACAATGCTTATAACAAAACTGCTATGGAGTCAGCAGTTTAAGTTGCACTGGATTTAAAGACACTAAAATCGAAAATGTTTAGATAAATGAGTGACCTATGTTTGGTGTCACATGCCTTTGTAACTGTTGAAATGTCATAGTTTTGCACTTAGAATCAGCATTCTAGCTGCATGTGTAAAATTGCAAGTTAATTTAAAAAGCAACAAAAAAAGCATGACAGTTAGCTGAAAGTCTGGCTTAAGGAACTTGATTTTGCTTGACAGCTACCCCCATCAGGAGTGAAACTTGAGTCACAACTGTGTTCCCAGGCCCATCTGCCTTTTGCTGGCCACACTAAGGATATGCCATCTCTCTGATAATTGAATTAAGGGGAGCCCCACAGAATACAGGAGCTCTGAACAAAGCCTGTCTTGACTCAGGCAAAGGTTTTATTACAGCGGTCGTAAAATGTAGCTTCCTCTTGGCAGAAGCTGGGAGGGGCACTGCCTGTGAGAGCAAGCTGGCTTGGCAGAACTGGATAAACCAGTATTTCCACCATGTGACCAGGGAAACCACACCCCTTTGTAGCCAGAATATTGTTTAGAAAAAGATGAATAACTCATGGTGCGGACATGTGAAAATTTTATAAATGATACCATAATTCTTGTGATTTTTCTGCCCACAGTTTAAGAGGTTTTTAGAACCGGTGGTATGTTCAGGGGGGTGTTAGCGGAAAAGTGGATATTACTCTAAATGTATGCATGTTAAAAATATGAAACTTCATCAGTTAATGTCCATACTCCCTGCGCACATGTATGTAAAGTTGGGTCAATGTCAGAAATTGAAAAATCAGTTAAAAAGTCAATTATGTGCCATTTCTGAATGCAAGCTCTTAGAAACAGCAGATTTGGACAGAGACATGGCTAAATTCAGCCACACCATGTATATGTAATTTCAAACAACTGTGTAACTGTGAAATATGGATTTTGATCATATATAGATTTGGGTGCACAGATGACAGGGGAGGTTTTTCAAGAGATCATAAATGGATGACATCACTCTGACTCACAGTTCCTTCCCCAATCAAGTGAGAAATGGAAGTTTGACCAATTAGAAGCTGAGAGAGAGGTAGGGTCAGTGATGCTAGAACACACCCACATAAAAACACATAAAAACAGAGAGACAGGACAGATAGGGACTTTTCAAATCCATCTGCCGCTGGAAGCTCTGCCGGAAAAATCCATACTTTACCTCCATCAAACCTCCAGAGAGCCAAACTAGAGACTTCAATCTATCCAGAACTAGAGACCCAGACCAGAGAACCAGAGAGAGCTGACCCAGATCACTGTGAAGTGCAGAGACCAGAGTCCCGTCTAAAACCTGACCAGATCCATGGCGAGGCCCATTTCACTCAAGAATATAGTGTGAGTACCTAGAAAACTGTGCAGAACCAATCTCTTAGTTAAAATAATATAATCCAAGCTATTTTAATCTAAGTAGAACTGCCTCCTAACTGTCACCTGTCATTTGTAAAGCTGTCACCTGTCATTCTAGCTGCAAAATCTGTCACTTGTCATTTTGAGCTTTTAAAATTTCAAATCTGAAAAACGACCTTCACAAAATCGCTCATATCTCCGCGACCGTTTGTCTTAGAGACTTGCAATAACTTTCATCTGAAAGCTTAGAATCGTGGCTTTCCTACGAACCTAGAACCGCATTCCTACCCCCTATAGTTTTACCGCAATCGCGGAACACGCATCCGCGAATTTTAACGCGATTTGCAAATTTCTCCTCATGTAAAAACAGCTGCTGCTTGCCTTCCATTTGCCAGAAATTCGTTTAACCTGCTAATCATTCCTGAATCATTGCAAGAGTGAGCCTGAGCTAATATTAACTAGATACCACTCACCCTGAACCTCTAGAGGGAATCAAAAGCATTTTAGCATACTTTTCACTGAATTGCCAGCACATATCAAAGCATTTTGCCTGTGTTTTAAACTTCTGTTGTCTAAGCTTCCTGGGGATTGAACTGAATTACAGTTGATTGCATTTCTGAGAACTGTGCGCTTCCTTCCATTTCCTTGCATTGTATCAAGGGGGGGAGGGGATTGCCAGAGAAAAGTGATTACATTGTTTTGTTGAAATCATATTGAGTATTTTCTGTACTGCATTCATTGAATATTGCATCCACCTGAGCTTACATAAAGCATTCTGTACCACCTTCTTCTTTTGTTCCTATTCACCTGTGTGCTACCTTATCCATTTCATGTCAACTCCTTATTGATTATAGAGAAGCGTGTTAGTGCCAGATTCTCCGTTGTTAATATTTATCATATCAGATTAAGTGTGATATTCAATTATTAATTTATTATAAGGTGTGACATATATATATCTATTGTTTAAATTATCAAATAAACCTTTTAACTTGCAAAACAGAACTACTTTGTGGCTCAGTGGGGTCAGGGGGATTCCAAGAGAGGGGTGTTATATAGGGGTAGTCATCCAGAACGCATGAACTGGACATAAAGATATATCAATAAGGGTTTTCATTCAGTATTCTAGACTAGGCGTTGACTTAGCTGTCGTGTTGAATTGAATCCTCTTACAGTGCTGATTAGATTAAGGAAGTGTCAGGATATCTAAGTCTCGATCCCGTGACGGTAGTCATGTAAATGATTAATATTGCCACGATTTGTCAGAGGCGAATTGGTGAGCAGGGACGCCTGAGTCAGTAATTCAGATTCTCATGTACAGGTGCAACATGACACTTCTTGATTGTCAGGAATACAGTCCGTTCCAGCATTTTTGCTTTCCGATGGTCGGTTGGCAATTGGTCTAAAGTAGCCACTCAAGTACGCCGCATGAGTGTAGCCAACAAGGGGTATAATCATCAGTTGGGTGGAGCGGAAAAATACAACTTTAATGCTATTACCGCTGCATTTACTGCTAGGACCAATCTCGAGTTTGGCAGAAAATGGTAGTTATATCTCCAGTGTTTTGCTGGAGGTAAAATTCTCCCCTTTCCCCCTGTTTTCTGAGCTATTAGCGCAGCGCTAATTGTGCCCAGACACCCCCATTGGGTCCAATGGATCCCATGGGAATGGGGATTTACCTCCCTACTGCAATTCGGGTCCAACTGCGGTAACGCTAATAGCGTTGGACGGTTTCCTCGGCGCAATTAATGCCGGGATTCCGCCCAAGCCATGATGAGGCCCAAGGTCTTCTTCCAAAGGATATCAGCTTTACTCATAATCAGGGCCAGGAACTTGACCTGGTTCACTCTCTTTCCCACATGTCAAGTGTCCACAACCAATCCTATTCTGTTACAACCATTTCCGGATCTCCGGCCTGGCTGTTCCCTAAACAAAATTGGAAGCTGAACTACAATAATAATAAGCCTGGATTCAACTTCATGTTTACATCATTACAAAATGTCTTCCAAGGAGTTCTTTGCCACCACCATGTCAGATCCACTTCTGAGGAAACAACCTCAAACAAAACATGTACGTATAGCAAAAGCATACAGTCTTGTTATTTTAACTGTCAAGAAGCTTGTGTTCTCGTCTTCCATGACAAATGTGATTGGCTGCGCCCCTGGGGAGAGGGATAGGGCACGGTCGAATGCACTGTCTGCCCGATGAACTCGCAAATGCATGCAACATGTCACACAGGCTGCGGTAGGGGACGAACATCTCATCTACGGGGCTTCCATCAAAAACAGCATGCAAGCCTTGTGTTTATTTGCTAGACAATTTTCACGACTTCGACGCAGTAGTTTGGTTTCTTCAGAGACACGACAAACAATCCTTAATAGCTCCAGCAGTGGAATAAGGTTTCCAGAGAATTTTCCATGACAGAGAACTTCGAAGGCATGTTCAGTATCATTCTTCCAAGAACAGCTGACACGTCGCCATGCTTTTCCGAGCTTTTAAACCACTGTCTGCCAAGTGCTGTCATTCCCTCGCTGGAAAGGAAAGCAGAGATTGTCTCCCAAAGGCTCCCAGTGCCGGACCCCCCATAGCCTTGGCGCACAGCACATGGCAGCAGATCAGGAAATGGAGTTTTGCACCCTTTGCACGAGTAATGGGAAGCACTCGTCGTCCAGCTAAACTTGCTCTTGCTGTTTGTAAGCGTGGTTCTGCTGTGTCATGTTTTGCCTGAATGCAAAATGGACATTTCCTCAAATCTAATTGTATGGCAGATTAGAAGGCATACGTTTACAAGAGGGACGTAGGGGAAAGAGCATTGTGTAACTTGCACTCCTTCATTCGCAAGCATATAAAATCGGCAGAGAATTCATAATGGATAGAAGTGAGGGTGGGGGTCATTATCTTTGCTGAGGCTGCAGTATTTTGCACTGCACACATTTGCTCAGATCAGATGAGCAGATGCACCAGTAATCATTATCAATGCAGAGTGTTTTTTTTTTTTATTACAGAAAGTTCCACCAGGAAACTTAAAACATGCACACAAAAAACATATGCAAGCTGAGACATAACGCAGAAGATGGCGCAGCATGAACATGTCCCCGGAGAACACAAAAGAAAGCAAGATGAACACGTGTATTTTCACCCGGGTCTCACAACACCTGTTTCCAGCCACACTGGATCATAAGAATGGCCATCTGGAAACCAATCTACACGTCTGAACTATCCTGACAGAACCTGCATATGTATTGGATGAGAATGACCACATGCAAAATACTGAACTGATGGCACCTTACCAGCTAAAGCCCCATCAGTTCCTATCTGTGGACCAGAGTTTGTGAGTAAGTTCTGATCTGTGGACTACAGTTTCTGAGTTAGGAATCATCAGGCAGCATGAAAGCCCTTTAACCAGTGCAGTTAAAGGGCTTTCATACTACCTGATGACTCTACTCAGAAACAATAGGAAAGCCGGGCCCTGCTGCCCTTCTCCTGTTTCTGAGCACAGAGTCATCAGGCAGCCCATGTAGCCAAAGCCACAGTTACGAGGGCTGCCTTCAGGTGTCAGTACTTCGGTTTTGAAAAAAAGAAAAGGCGATGCCCGGCCCACTTAAAGCACTGGCAATGCCCTTGGTCTCACTTTAGGAAAAGCTGACGAAATGCTGGGGCCTGATTGTGCTTCAGCATGCTTGCTAAGGGAGAAAAACAGAGACTCAAAGTGAATTTCCTTATTTTCATGCGGACCGCGCATACTGACCACGCTTTCAATATCACAGTGCGCAGTGGTATAACTGAGATACAAAATCGAGGAGGAGAGGAGCTCAAACAAAGGGATGTGACATAGTGCATGGAGTGGCCCACAAAATGCTGTGTGTGGCTTAAAAGAGCCTACAGGTTCCTACAGGTGGCGTAGACAAGGGCCGCTTGCCCCAAACAATAAATCAAGAGACCCTACAAACATGTATTTTGGGTTATTCAGCATTGTCTCAGGTGGTCTTTTTTGCATTTAATCTTTCTCTGGCACAGTTCCTAAATGAATCCCTGTCTATAAAATTCACAATTCTCTCACTTACTATATTAATAATTCCATCATTGTGAGCAACTCGCGCTCTTTCTGTAAATAAACTACACAGGCCTGGAATTAGCACCAGCTTAATAGCCCTTCTTAAGTGGTCATTTAGGGTTTCAGCTCTCTGCTGTGCACAGGGCTATACACCTGTCCTTGGATAATCTGCAACCACTTACCCCCCTCCCGTGGATTTCCATAGTCCTTTGCCACAGACTGAATGGACAAGATTGCCCTGATGGTATAGACATATTAAATAAGGAGGACTCCATCTACAGTAGTAAAAAAGAATGCCACTTTCTCCATGGCTAAATTAAATTAAGCTCTCCCTTCAGAGACTTGGCTACCAGAGTTATCTAAATGTAACAATGATGATCGACAAGTCTGCAAAAGGGGAAGTTCTCTGACGTTTCACTTCTGATCGTGCAAACGTTAGGCGGGAAGCTGAGCTGCAAAAGACCAGCGTGCCATTTTATCACAAAAATATCATCCCTGTCACCCCAAGAACGAATTACACTTATTGGCTTAGAAGCTCAAGAAAAGGGGGAATTATTCTCCGCCTTTGGGCGAACCTACTCTTTGCATACTCACCTGCACATTCATTTCAGAATAAAAACGTTGTAGGGCGAAGATGCGCTTGTTTCGGGTATAATGTAATGGTTTGCAGCTTTTTCTACTCTTCTGCCCTGTGTTCTCAAGCTTGAGGAAAAGATGCATCCTCCCCTTGCTGAGGGGACGGGGTGTGAGACATGCTCATGTAGCCTACATGCATTTTTTTTCTGTCTCGAATTTACATGTGGTGCAGTGTCTTTCCTTCTATATTGAAAATGCTTTTTCAGTACGTAATGACCGATTACAAGTAGTAACCTCTTAGGTTAATTTAATATGTTTTGAACTTGGTTAGAACCACTCGCTGTGGAAGATTTTTAATTGGACTCCCTTTTGTCTCTCTTTTTAATTTCTCTTTTTATTAATGTTTATGCATATGCAAGTCTTGTTGCTTTTTTGTTCAGTTTGATGGAACTTCATGATCCGACTAAACTTATTTCACCTACCGACTGTCACTTTAAATGTACATATGCTGGCTAAATACAGACCTCTTGAAAAGGTGTTAACCCATCACTGACATGTTTACTGTGGTTTGAGCTCTCTGGTGAGGGGCAGGGCAGATGCTTAGGGAATAATGAATTCCAATGGGGAGCTCATGTTATGCATCCTCAGCAATAAACCCAAGGAAATTCCCAATTGAACTTTGCATCAGGAAGCATCCCCATTCTAACCTATGCATCACGGAGCAGGGACAAACACACATATTTTGAAATGGGGCATTACGTACCTACAGCCTCCCTGCAATCACCCGTGAGAAAGGAAAGGGGGACAAATAGCACCAATGAAAACTACTGCCTGTTTTGCCTATAACAAAAAATAAAAACATTTTGGGAGCATAAGAGAGACCGCAAACTTTTATATTTGGCAAATATGTCTGTGACAGTAATTCCATCCTTAACCCTTCTGAGGACATATTGTACACTGGCCGTGCTGCTCATTTGTGATAACACACTAGCACTAAAAATGTTTCCGAGCCACAAGTCATATAAAGTCGATTTGACAGCTTCAGCTTTGATCATGAGGCACTGTCTGTCCTGTCTCAGCGAATGGCTTCTGTTTTCTCTGCACATGATGCTTTCAGACCTTGTTGCTTTGTACTGGCTGGGAAGATTGCACAAGGGCAGCACACTCGAGTGATGTGGGTTTGATACCAGGTCCGAGCTTAGAGGCTGGAGTGCAATATAAATAAACCCTTTTTAAATAATCTAGTTCAAGTCTCCTGACTGTCTTTCAGGCCCTTGCCTTGCACGTTGAAAAAAGTGTTTTGGGTGCTTGAGGGGTGCTTAGGGATCCCAGGCTCAGCTGTAGATTCGGGAGTCTGCCGGTGCTCTACCCTGGCTAGCCCTGGCCCACCTAAAGCCCATGCAGTGCAGGATGCTAAATGGGCAACAATAGAATTGCGCTCTTAGCACAACGTCTGCAAGAATGAAGCTATTGTCTTATACACAGTGTGGAAAATGTATTTCAGCACTATTTGAAATGTTGTCAGGCCTAGTACGATAGTCGCTTGTTTTGTTCCTCTCCCTCCTTTCTCCTCCCCCCTCCCTCACCTCTTGTTAATCTCCAGCTCTACCAGAAATGACATCAGGCCTAGTATTGTAGTCGCCTGTCTGTTTCCCATTTACTTCCTATCTGTGTTTTAGCTCTTGCACTATCTGAAATGGTGTCAGGCCGAGTATTTCCCCTTGTTCCCTCCCTTGCCTTGAAGCGCTTTGAAGCACATTGTGTATAGGCACTATATAAATAAACCATCATATCATATCATGTACACGTACATACGATTCTATTATATGTGCTGTCTGGTGCACTGTGCTCAAAATAGCAAACTGTGACTAGAGGCCCATATACCTATTGTCCCTATACAGAAGCGACAACAAAACAGGTGCAAGAAGTGTCCACGAGAAGAACCAGGAAATCACATAAAGGGAAACCACTGTAAAGATGATAGAAAATGGAGTGTGGGACACGTCTCATCAAGGCAGCTGAAAATGCCTTCCTGGAAATTAGGAATGTACTCCGTGAGGCATCAAACAACAATGAAGGCAAAATGCGTAACATGAAACACCACTCAGAAGAAATAACAGCACATTGCACCCATGATTAAACAATCACACCCTCCACAAATGAGGGCAAGCGAGGCTCGAAGGAGTGAAGTGCAATGATATTATCTTTCGCAGCCTCTTTGGCCACACTAGCGTAAACACTGACCACAGATGTGCAAACGGCATTCGCGCCCATTAATCCTGCAGGTGCCACACATGGATATCGCAGAAGAGACGTTACTTAAGTAATGTTGAACGTGTGCCCTCGGATGCTGTGGGCGCATATTGGCAGGTGGTTCTCTCCCGTGATATGATATCACAGGTTATTGATAACGCCTTAAAACCCAGAGGTTTCTAAGCTGGACCCAGGGATCGAACCTGTGTTGCTCCATGTCCTCTTGCTTCCAAGGCGAACATGATGCCGCTGAGCTATCCTCCTGTGCGTGGGAGTGCCCCAATGCACAGGAGATCCTGAATGAAGTCTTTGTAGGGTATGCTTGAAGTCAACCACCCACGAGGTGGAAAACATTAAGCCTGCCACTCTGGGGCATTCGCGGGGAGGGGATAAATAATGTCCCAGGGCCCCAAAAACTGATTTGCACATACTTACTCTGCACTCTTACCTTTGAATGTGGTCCGAAGGCACTCCTGGGGGCGAGTGGAAACTGTACCCATCATGTTTTAGTCTTGCAGGACTCCTTCAAGTATTAGGTAGGCACTTACAGCCACGCGTAGACCCACAGATGTGTAACTTTCTGCTGCCCATTCCAAAGCACAAGTACTTACACTCACACCAGTGCACAGGAATGTACACGTATTTGTAATTGTGAGGACACATCCCACGTATGAGTAATACACAGAACACACAGTCCCTTGGCTAATGCACCTCACTGTGTTGTGAGTCCACTTATTTTTTGAGCAGGTAAAGGTGACCATCAGGACACTGGTTTTATTCTCAGTTGGGCCTACTTAGCTTTTTAGCCATTATGTAGCATGCTAGAACCCAGGTTTTTACAGTCAGTGATGGCTGGCTAATGATTCCCATGACTACGCAGGAAAAATCGAGTGTAGCGAGGGAGTCTCAGCAACACTAGGCTCAGAGAGAGTTCTGTTCCTCTCCCCAAGATGTTACAAATAAATGGGTTCAAATGGTTCATTTTACAGCACACTTTCTGTAATGAAGTGGGCAAAAAGCTGCATATGTTTGTACGTTAACACATGGGCCAATAGATGCCAAGTCACCAACATTGCACAGAAACATTTCCCATTAAATGTTCATGATGCCTTCGCACACAATATATGCCAGTATACAAGAGTTTTCATGCTGGCTGTGCCAATACAGGTCTATGCTGACAGCAGCAATATATGCTTGCATTCCTTCGTAAGAACATACTCATGTTTGTTTTCCCATAATTCCTGTGATGATACTGTAAGAAAACATATCCATGCTGGCTGACTATATATAACAGCATCCCCATGAAAGTACATGCTCCTGTTGTCTTTACCAGTGAAACATGCCATGCCACTAAAAGAAAACATGCACAGACTGGCTACACCAAAGTAGGCCTATATGGCCACATATGAATACTCATCATGCTGGCTTTACCCTTGATGGCAGTAAAAATGCCATTCCACAGAAAATAAAATATATCCATAATGACTGCTCACATTTAGGCCAGTATGGGAATGTAACAATACTCATTATTTTGGCTTAACCTTGTTGCTAGTAACAAATGTCATGCCCCAGTAAGAAAACATGTCCATACTGACTGCACCAATGTAGGCCAGCATGGCCACGTAAGAACATTTGTCATGTTGACTGCAAAGGCCCCCAGCGTTACAAAAGCGCAGAATTGCACCTGCGCTGTCCACACATTCATATTTCCCATTGGCGCTGGAACATTACACTTGTTTTGCCAGCTTCTATTTTCAATGGTTCCATGGTAGTTACAAACATACATGCCTGGGCATGTCGCCCTTGCCGCACCCACAACATTGGCGTGCCTGAAAGCATCCTTTTTATATTGAATCCATATAAAATCATGTCGGTGATCGCCCTAGAATTATATTCAAACTCTCTAAAACCCCTATCAAGTCATGACATCATTTAGCGCGCCTACATTTATATTCATAAAACTCATAGTACCGCGTGAGTCACCCAATCTGCCTAGCTTTATGTTCCATCTGTACCAAACTCTCACACACGCAGTACCACCCACTCCAGCGATATCGAGAAATTTTGATATAAAAATATGGATTGCAATATAAAAATGACTGATAATAATTTGATATCAAAAAGGATATCAGAAAAATCTCCGATAACAAAAAACATCGGCTATAAGTGTTGTAAAATTATATCAAATCCATATAAAATCAGGTTGGCGATCCCCCTAGAATTATATTCAAACTCTCTAAAACCCCTATCAAGTCGTGACATCATTTAGCGCGCCTAGATTTATATTCATAAAACTCTTAGCACTACGTGATGTCACCCAATCTGCCTAGCTTTATATTCCATTTCTATAAAAATCTCACACACGAATTACCACCCACTCCCCCATCATTGCCACATCACCAAACCTTAACACTCACCATCTAACTCCTCACAACTCACTTTGCCCTCAACCAAGAAACAGCGACAAGCTCTCTCACATATTAAAATCCTTTTGATATACAATTTATATCATTTTGAAATAAACTTTATAAACACTTTGGAAAAAAGGGCCCCTATAACTACTGAAGAGTTTAGGAATGCTAGACCAATGAAATGAGGAAGGAAGGAAGGAAGGAAGGAAGGAAGGAAGGAAGGAAGGAAGGAAGGAAGGAAGGAAGGAAGGAAGGAAGGAAGGAAGGAAGGACGGAAGGAAGGAAGGAAGGAAGGAAGGAAGGAAGGAAGGAAGGAAGGAAGGAGGTGTGAGAGGAAAAGGCATGAAAAGATGAGAAGTGGAAAGTGATAACGTGGGAAATAGCTCTTTCTGAGTAGAAACAGGATGAAAGGGTAAGTAAGTGAAAAGGTAGGACTTGTGCGTTAAGGAGGAAGTGTGATAAAACATAAATAGGCAAACAATAAAGATGGGTTTAAATGAATATATGAGCCAGGAAAACAAATGCAATGTGAGGAGGGAAAGATGACTATGGCACACGGACAACAGGTTTGTCCTATGTAGGAGATTGGAGGGATAGCTGGCACTATTATGTTTATTTTTTATTAAGTGGTATTGGTTTAAATAAACCTTTGCACCATAAAACCACACTTAAAAAAACATTTGAATAACAAGTAATTACTTAACAGTTGATTGCTACAATCATTAAAATATTTAAATTGTCTCGTAATTATATTACACATTATCAATCAGCAAGACAGTGTGCAAAAGTGCATCAAATAATTTCATTACATTTACAGTTTTTCTAGTTTCAGCAGTGCCTCTTTCCACTGATCACCACAGAATTGGCTGAGTGAACTGTGCTCCAGAATTGATCCTAGTGGAGTTGACCCAAATGGAAGACAACATGTTGGTATGCTCTACAATATTGCTCCTTTGATGTGGTGCAGTCTGGTAGTAAATTCCTGCTAGTCTCAACCTTTTGGCTACACAGGCGGCATACTCTGCTGTCAATGTGGGTTCCCGCCCATGCAGTGTGACACTCGTTAGTGAGCAAAATATTAAAACACATATAAATGATATAACACCTAATAAAGGATATGCAGGGCTTTAAAGGATATTGGCAAGGACTTCCAACAGAAGCCAGAGCTGGCAAATTCAGCGTACCTTTTTTTTAACTCTGTTTTTCCATGTTAACCGAGTGGACCCATCTGTTGTTTTTACATTTAGTAGATGGAGGTAAGTGGGACAAGTAATCAGCTGGAGCAGGTGGTAGTCCAATGTCATTTAAGAGGGTCTGTACTCTTTACTCTAAGTCAATGTAAAACAGATTTTGAGGGTTGGCATTGATGCCTTTGGCTATCAAGTTCAGTAGGGAGCTGTTTGCAGTTTGCCCAGCTAAGTGTGAAGAATCCTGCGGATATCTCATTGAAGCACTCCCTAAAGTCTCCTCCCAGTTGGCCAGGGGAGGGTGGATGCTTCCTGATCCCACCCTGGGGGTAGTGTACTGCGAGAGGATTGCCTGGGTGGAGACAGGGCCCAAAGTAGTGAGGCGATTTCATGGTATGAGACACAGTATTTTTCATTGGATAGGGAGAATCTTACCACTGTGCCAAAAGAGGTTATGGCTTATTTTCATTTTAATGTCTCTCAACCGCCTAATAAAATCTGAGGTTGTGAACCTTAAGGTTGTAACATCAAAGCACACTATACCAAAAGAAAGACTCTTTTTGGTATTTAAAACTAAATGCCCTCTTCAATTACAAGGGTTCACTACAAAGGATTGTGGACATATTGTCTTCTCTAAATCATCTTCCTCTATAAAAGTTAAAACCCTCAGCGCCTCTGTTAAAAATACCAAGGGAATTAAATCTACCATTATAAATAATCAAGAAGCAGAAAAAACTAACTTTGATAAAATAAACTACATATCTCAGATTCCTAGAGGAACTGAGATGAGGAAGAGGGCGGAAAAGGTATGTAGATTTAGTGGTCAGGCAATTAAGCCTAGTAGCCATTGCAAGAGTCAGGCAATTGAAACTAATGGCTCACACCTGAAGCCTATTTTCAAACCTGTGAGGCATAAAAGAGCCCAGCAGTTGGGCAGGAGAGAGAGAGAGAAGGCACTGGAGCAGGAGTTGGATGGCTGGCAGTAGTAGTAGCAGAGGAGAAGCACAATGCTGGTAATCCACGAGGGAGTGGGAGCACAGAAGGAATGCTGGAGCATGGAGATAGCAGGTTTCACCTGCTAGTTCTTAGAGGGTCTGGTGATCCCAAAACCTGTATTGCAGACGCTGCGCAGAGGAAGATGTGCTGGAAATGAAGTTATCCCCATGTGAACCGAGTTTCTTTGATTGCAGAGCTGTGACCATGCAGAAGCCCAAGGCTAGAAGCAGAAGGCAACCTGATGGTCTTGGGAGTGCGAGAGACTCCCAATTAAGGTGGCCGTACCAGAGACACCTTTGCTGAAGAAGGCTGTGGGTCCCAAGTGAGCCCGAAGTAGTAGTAGTAGTTGGGGAAGTCAGGGAAGCAAAGCAACCCGCAACCGTAGTGTCACTGAAGCCGGTGAGTGAAGCACAGCATTCCAATTCACTTCAGAAGCCTGGCCGGTAACTGTAACCAGCTCTGAAGTAGCTCGCGTAGTAAGTACATTTAGTAAAGGTTGTGCAACATCTTTATGTTGTTTATTAACAATGGGATTGTAAGACTTGTGCTTATTCCAAAAGCTGTGTTATTTGCCTGAGAAGTAGAAAGCAATTACATCAATTGATGAACTCTTTTCGAATTACCTGAGTGGTTGCTTGTCCTCAATTGAGAAGAAGGAATGCTTGCTGAATCCATTCTAAAAATATAACATTGGCATTGTACAAGAGTTACAAGTAATAAAAACTGAAAACTGCATCAAAGTGTACATCTTCATACTCAAAACCCTGTGCGAAAATGTGTCATATCCATAAGGGTTCACCAATAACTTGTTCACAGTTGCGTCATGATACAGGCTTTTAACATGGCATATCCACTCAGACTCAGACAAGGGATTCGAATCCACTGGCGAGGCTTCAGCTAAATACTGTCCATAATAGCTACAGCATTTTTTTTAATTGTCTTTGCTTCACAGTATAGAGAGTAATAAGCAGCATTATTTGAGATGTTCCTATCGCAGCAAAGCCAATTCTTGTGACGCATGCAAAGCTTGTTACATATTGCCCTCCTTTCTTCACATGCCAAATTTCTGTTTCTCTGTTTGCTCCGTATTGCTCTGTGCAGTATCGTCTTCTTGTTTGCAATAAGGATATCAAACAAACCCCTTTTTGTAAATACACACACTTGGGCGAGAAAAAACAATTTCATAGAATCATTCAGCATACTTTGAATGACCCACTTAAACTTCAAGAGTCATCTATTATATTTCTTGACATTTGCATCAGGCCACAGAGCCCGACTGCCTTGCGAATTGATTGATGTGGAAAACTGATATCCATGTGTGACCTTAATGTTCCCTATTTTCATAGTCCAGGAAAACACAGCATGATCACTCAGACCATTACATTGCAACAGCACCTTGAAAGTACAGCTCTGCATCTTTTGACCAACAAACACATAGTCCAGTCTAGAGCATGATGTTCTGTTGGACCAGGTGCTAGATGCCTTCATGCCCTTTCGATCTTGCATTTCTACATAGTTTTAGTCAGGCATTTACAAATTGCTGGGCCAGCGCTGGCCCCATGAGCACAACTTGTTCCAATAAATAACAGGTTCTAAGCAGTCTATGACAATCTGATCAGTCTCTTCATCACAGTCAGTTGACTGTTCTCCAGTAGCACAGTGCACATTAAAGTCCCCCACAACAAACAATCACATTGTAATTTGAGTAGGTAGCAACCACGTTGTTATGATGTCATCCACTTGTGACTGGAGTTTTATCAATGCAACATCACCTGGAGGGTTATATATATTGATGAACAGAATATTACCAAATTGAAGTGGAGGAGCTCTCAATAACCACACTAAGTGTGTTTGGTACAGCTTTTTTGGGACAGAATTGGCTTCTCTTTAGATGGACTCAGTCCCCACAGCCCGTCCCCCATAGGGCGGCCACCTGTAGCTTTAGCAGACCTGCAAATAACTCTATAGCCGTCAATCAGAAAAGACTGGCAGACCCAAGTTTCTTGCAACATAAATATGTTACCGTCCATGATTCCTTGCAGGCCCCTGGGGGTGCATAGAAAGGATCGATGACCTCTAGTTTTCCAAGACAGGAATGGGTAACTACTAAGAGAGGGGTTTTAAAATGCATGAGGACCGCTAACAAAGTAAATCCTCACAGGACACCTAATTTGAAATAGATCACGCACCTACAAAGGTTTCCCAAATTATTTGAATACGGCACAGAAAGACAAAGGGCCTCATCACGACTTGGGCGGTAATGCCGGCGCTGTTAGCGCCGGCGCTATCTGCCCTACCGCCGAACTGCCCGGCACTAATAGCGCCGGATCACGAGTTTGGCGGTAATGTTAATCCTCATTCCCCATTGGGCTCAATGAGGAAATTTCGCGCTAATACCGCCGGCATATTTCCTGCCGGCGGTATGTACGCGAATTTTTGGCAGATTTCCCCCCAACTCAGAGCTGGGGCGAAATCCGCCAAAGTCCTGATTTGGCGGACCCTTAAATCCGGCAGTAATAGCGCTACTGCCGGATTTAAGGGTTACCTCCAAAGTCGTGATGAGGCCCAAAGTCTTTTTAGAAACTGATGAGCAATTTTGAGCACACCTATTAAGGGACATCAATCGAACACGTTGGCCTTGAAAAAGACACAGAGTCGAAACACGTGTTGGCTGTTTCAATGCAAAGCAAACAATGAGTGAATAAACTCATGAATCAAGAACAATAAGAATCTGGAAAACTCCTTTCAAATATTACTTTAAGAATTGATTTTGCATCTACAGTCTTGTATGCAACAGTTTTGTTTTAGACATAATACTGATTCTCATACATAGGCTAAGCGTGAAGTGCCAGTGGTACTTATACACTACTAAGAGAGAGGGCCTGCCATTGCCGATGGTGGACTCGGCCACCCAGCGCTTCATCCATCCAACCGACAGCGACTTAGCTACAGAAGGTTTTTGTCAGAGATTAGACTGGATCTTTCAGAGAAGTGAACAGAGTTTACAGCGGGGTAATATAACTTTGCACATTCAGCTGTATTATCTCAGTGGGGGGCTTACCAAGCACATTCTCTCCATACCATTTTCTGCACCTGTTGCGTTGCCGGAAGTCAGATGAACGGAGACAATTGGTAAAGATGCCACAAGACTTGTCTGGCCTGGATTTTGCACAAGCCCATTACTAGGCAGGAGTTGTAGCTTAGCCTGTTTGTGGCGAATATCAGTCAAGGCAGGAGGCGTAGCAGAAGATAAACTAGTCCTCCCCTCAGGGAGCCATAACCAAGACTCAAGTGTGGTCCGTGATTGGCTTTGCTGCACTGCTATTGAAGGTAGCGTGGATACAGGCACTCCCACAAGTGGTAAAGAGCAGGTCTAGTACATACCACACCATGGTAACATTGTTTGTAGGTCCATGGCCTTGCTTTTTCCAGACTCTATTTTGCCTTCACCCTTCTGCACCTTTTTGCGCATTTGAAAGATGTGGGCTCCTGGTCGGTCACTGCACCATCTCTGATTTCAATGCAGTCTACCATTGAAAGCTCAGGTCGAGATACAAAGTTAATAATGTCTACAATTACCGGCATCAATGCACTGATGACCTTGGCAGGGTTGATCATTATGATCTGTTGCCCGCATAACTCTGCCTTCTGAGTCCTGCACAATGGCGGGCATGCAATGACTTGTGTGTGCACAATGAAGTGGAGAAAACTCTAGCAGCGTCTCACCCAAAGCCTGACTCGATAGGGTTGCAACGCGCAGGCTTCCGGTTGCGACGCACAGAAAAGGCTTCACACGGCCGCACGTCCTGAAACGCTAGACCGTCACTGGGAGCTATGCGGGAAGCGTGACGGAACAGTCAATGGCCACTCACGCGCCACCTGTTCCATAAACGCCAAAGACTGCGGCGTGTGACACTGACGCACCAAATCCTGAAATATATAGCTGTGTTAGACTCTATGTTTCCGGATTTACTTTCCGGCACCCAGTATTGAAAATTATACATGACAGTGACAAGTCTTGACATTGAGTACACTAGTTTGGTGTAGTTTTCAGCCCAGCCCTCAGCCTGCCATGGACCACCAAAGACCATACTTGCACACACACTTCTGGACACGCGCTCTGCGCTGGAAGTGGTTTTAAATTGGAAATCCCTCCTTTCGCTGTGCCAATGTCACAATGGATATAGAAAAAATCTTTCATTGCAAGTCCAACAGAGCAAGCAAATGCATGATCACCACCAAATACCACACTTGCACACACACCTCTGTGCACACTCTACGTGCTGGAAGTGGTTTTAAATAGGAAATCCCACCTTTCGCTGTGCTGATGTCCTCAACGGATATGGAAAAAATCTTTCAGTGCAAGTACAACAGAGCAAGCACATGCATCTATCGACACCAAAGACCACACTGGCACACACACCTCTGTGCCATAGCTGGCAATATAATTGCATATAGATAGTACAGACTTAGGGTGGTTGCTGGCTAATTCCTCTTGGTAAATGGCCCTTAGATGGATTTCCAGAGGCTTAAGCATATCAGCGATGACACAGACTCTATCACTGTCATCTAACATGCTAAATGTACAGAATACAGCTCTGCTATGAGCTTTTAGTAGTTTGGCAGCACTGGATAAAAAGGTAGGTATAAGGAGCCAACTTGCAGATGATCAATCGCAAGGAAAATTGTCTTTATTTGTCATCTATTTGCACTATTGGCAACAGCCTCAATTTCACAGAGTAACACACATACAAACAAAATCCGGGGCAGAATTGGTACTTTATCAAGAAGGGACACTGAAATGCTCTGCCAACATCCCACAGTACAGCCATTTGCATTAGCTTATGTGTTACACACACACGCCCATTAAAGGGGAACCAGAAAATCATAATACACGAACTGCAGAGAGAGTCTTAAGTCAGTGTGTGTTCATGGTAAAATGAAAGGCAAGCAATAGTGCTGGGGTGGGGGTGAATAGATGAACTTGGGAAAGAAAGATCAATAAAACCTGGGTATGTAGATGAAAGAGGGGAGACAACCAGGCAAAGGAGGAAAGATAAAATAATGGATGATATGGTTCTAAAGGAGAGAATATTAGGGTGTGAGAGGAAAGTGCTTGAAAAGATGAGCAGGGAAAGGAGATGAAGTGGGAAAGGTCCATTGGAGGTTGTTGTTTGTTTGTTTGTTTGTTTATTTATTTGTAATGTGTGCCAGACCCAGGGGTATCAGGGGGCAGAGGATACATGAATACTTTAGGCTTAGGGTTACACACTTGTGAAAAGGAAAGGCAAACATATGCAGAGTGGATAACGTCAGATAGTGCAAACAATAAGAGAAGTCAATGCATTATTACATAATACATACTGTTTACATACATGGAGTCAAAGGGTACATAAGAATAATTGAAGCGGCGATACAAATTAAAACTAGAGAGGTTCACCAACAACTAGGTATTGTGGTATCTATTACAATGCAGATACAGATTGCAAATATTAGGATAGTAACTGGAGTACATTAGTGGTCAGTTTCTTTGAGGCAATTAATGATATTGTGTCTAAAGTTCAGATAGATTTGATCCGCCCTCAGAGAGTGAGGTAGGGAGTTCCAGAGCTGCGGTACTCTGACTGGGAAGCTGCTCCCTCCGGCTTTAGTCAATCTGAACCTCAGTATCACTAGACAGTTTGAGTTTGCGGTTCTGGTAGGCCGACTGGAGGATTTTCTATTGATTCTTTCTATGAGATAGCGGGGTGCAGCGTTGTTTAGGCACTTGTGTGTTAGCCACGTGGTTTTGATTAGGATTTTGTCACTGGTCGAAAGCCACTTTTTCTGTCTCCTTACCTCTGGGATGTGCTCTTTTCTAGCAATACCCAATGCTGCTCTAAGGGCATTATTCCAGAGAATCTGAATTTTGTTGATGATATGCTTCTTGGCGCCATGGTAAAGGGAGTTACAATAGTCCAATTTAGATAGAATTAGAGCTCTATCCAGGGTGGAGCAGCTATTCTTGTATAGGAACGGTTTACCATCTCTAATCAGCTTGAATGTGTAGGCAGAGGCAGAGGCCATGGAGTTAACCTGTTTGGCAAAGGTGAGGGTGGAGTCTAGGTAAAAGCCTAAGGTTTGTACCCCTTTAGCAACTTTAGTGTTGCCATCGATATTAAAGGAAGTGTATTTGTGTCCAGGTTTACTGAGGTTGGACGTGGTTCCCAGAATGATGAGCTCAGTTTGTCATCATTTAGGCATAGACCGTGGAGAGCCATCCATGCTTGGATGATGAGGTAGATTTTATTTACCAAGGCCAAATCCTTGTCATAATCCCCCAGTAAGTGGTATGAGAATCTGAGTATCATCTGCATAGTTAGTGTAGGTGATACCAAGAAGGTTCAGATCATCGAAAAGGGGCTTAGTAAATATATTGTACATTTTGATTGAGACTGTCATGTCACGCGGGAGACTGGGGTCTGCCGCTCCCATTTCCTCCTGGCGAGTCTACCCGCGCGTTCGCGTCTGGGGACTCGCCGGGAGGGGAGCAACGGATTACAGGGCCGGCGGCCTTCGGCGCATGCGCGGAGGTCCTCTCTCTCGGTTCCGCGCATGCGCCGTGGGGGCTTGCCTTCCAAGCCTCGTTCTGGGTTCGCCGGCGCCCGGAAACGGAACGGTTTGCGTTCCAGGCCTCTCGGGCGCCGGCGGCCCATAAAAGAGGCCGCTAGTCAAAGCGGGTCGCGTCTCAACGCGGTTCGCTTCGCTTTCCTCGTTGTTCCTGCCCAGCCTTACCTGTGGCCTGTCCTGGGCCTACCTGCTTGCCTCCAGCCTTACCTGTGGCCTGTCCTGGGCCTGCCTGCCTCCAGCCTTACCTGTGGCCTGTCCTGGGCCTACCTGCCTCCAGCCTTACCTGTGGCCTGTCCTGGGCCTACCTGCCTCCAGCCTTACCTGTGGCCTGTCCTGGGCCTACCTGCTTGCCTCCAGCCTTACCTGTGGCCTGTCCTGGGCCTACCTGCCTCCAGCCTTACCTGTGGCCTGTCCTGGGCTTACCTGCTTGCCTCCAGCCTTACCTGTGGCCTGTCCTGGGCCTGCCTGCCTCCAGCCTTACCTGTGGCCTGTCCTGGGCCTGCCTGCCTCCAGTCCTTACCTGTGGCCTGCCCTGGGCCAGCCTGACTCCAGTTTTTATCCGGGTCCTGTCCTGGGCCTGCCTGCCCTTAATCCTCACCTGGGTTCGGCCCTGGGCCAGCCAGCCTCCAGCTATTACCTAGGTTTTGCCCTGGGTCAGTCTTCCCTCAGCCCATTCCGGAGTTCTGTCCTGAGTCATCATTGTGTAGAGGGGACTTATCCCACACTAGCCTGCATTTCCCCTGTTCCATCTTGGGCACGTTCCTACAGTTCTCTAATTGGCCAGACAACTAGTTCCAACTGTCCTCACTCTTTCCTGTCTTGCCTGACTCCGAATCTCATCCTGTGTACCATTGGAACTATCTGCACCAGCCAAGCTCCTTTGCCTACTACGAATACCTATCTGCTACACTGGTCTATCTATCAACTGTCGCTGCACTGAGGTTCTTGGAAGATTCATGGTCTGGACAACAAGCTCTACCTGGACTATGGTTCCCTCCATCTGAGCCTACATCCTCTTGTCACGCATACCTGGGAGAGTGCCTTTGTGACATTGGGGGTTGGTCCATCCTTCACCCAGTTCCTCATTTGGGTGGTGGAGAGGCTGATTCCTCGTGCCGCTATTTCATCAGTTCCTGGACTCCAGACTGGCGACCTCTGCGAGACCAACCACCAAGACTACAGGTACGCGGTCCTCTCGGGCCAATCAGCTTGACAGATTGAGACGCCTTCCTCCTGATTCAGAGATGGATGAATCGCAGGACATGAGGAACGAGTTGCTAGCGCTCAGGGCCGAGATGACCGCCCTGCGTCAGGAGAATCAAACATTATGACAAATGATAACGCAAGGAGCACCTAGTACCTCTCAAGGAGAGGGATCATTGGCTCATACAACACCCATCAAATTCGACGGAGACCCTAGACGGGTGGCGGAGTTTTGTAACCACTGCAGAATACACTTTCTCTTCAGGTCTACCTACTTCAACACTGATAGGGCCAAGATTGGTTACATCTTGGGGAACCTAACTGGGAACGCATTAGCTTGGGCAACTCCGTTTGTGGTTACGAACAGTCCTATTTTGAATGACTTTGCTGCCTTTGAAAAGGCCTTTCTTGAGGTATTTCAGACGCCGAACCTGGCCTCCGTTGCACAGAATCAATTGATGGACTACAAACAGGGAAGCAATGACGTCATCACCTACATCAGCCGTTTCCGACTTTTGGCTACTGACTCCCAGTAGCCCGAAATTACACAGAAGACACTGTTTCGTCGAGGCCTGAGAGAGGAGTACAAGGATGAGTTACTTCACATCCCTGAACCAGAGAGCCTTCAACTCTTGATCGATCAAGTACTCCGTATTGACCAAAGGCTAGCCGAACGAAAGGCTGAGAGACGTCGGCTTGACAGAAGCGGTCCCCGGACAACCAACACACCTGCTGGTTCGTTTGGGTCGACCGAGTCCGGACCTGAGCCCATGCAAGTAGGAGCCATGAGGGGACCTTTGACGGAAGAAGAGAAGAAACGAAGGAGGTCTTTGCGTTTGTGTCTTTACTGTGGGGCAGCTGGACATTATTTGGGTACGTGTCCTTTGCGTCCGCAGAAGAAGAAGTCGGGAAACTAGGAGACCTGTCGTATACAGGAAGGGCAACGACAGGTCCCATTCCTTCCTCAGACCCTTCTGTTATTTGTTCTATACGTCGGCCCATGCAACCAGCTGTACTACAGACCCTGAAGGTCCGAATTAAACTACCGGACAAGAACCTGGAAGTATCCGGCCTACTGGACTGTGGGGCTTCCGGCAATTACATCGACGAAACGTTCGTCACCAGACATAAGATACCACTTGTTTCCAGACACACGCCTCTGTCGGTGGAGCTTATTGATGGTACTCCCTTGTCTTCTGGACCCGTTAGTCAGTTCACAGTTGGACTGGCCCTTCTGATTGCTGATCATTACGAGGAACTAGCCTTTGATGTCATCAAGTCACCGAACTACAAGATGGTTTTGGGATTACCTTGGTTGCAACACCACAATCCTTTGATAGACTGGAGAACCCAGACCTTGACCTTTTCATCCGAACGGTGTGCTCAAGAATGTAAGCTACCGGTTCCCACCAGGACCGTCTCGACTTCACTAATAACGGACAGCAATGGGGTTCATCTATGTTCCACGTCTCTGGTCCCACAGGAATATTCCGAATTCAAACAAGTGTTTTCTGAACCTGGCAACATACCCCTTCCTCCACACCGTTCTTTTGATTGCTCCATTGACCTGATACCGGACCACGTTATTCCCCATGGGAAACTATATGCTTTGACACGTGACGAGAAGCTAGTTCTTCAGGAGTATTTGTCGGAGAGTCTAGAAAAGGGGTACATTGTGCCATCGAAATCGCCTGCAGGATTCCCCCTGTTTTTTGTAAAGAAAAAAGAAGGTACATTGAGACCCTGTGTCGACTACCGGCAGTTGAATGACATAACAGCCAAGGACCGGTATCCTTTACCCTTAATTCGCAACATCCTTGAAACCCTGCATACTGCGCGAATCTTCTCCAAATTGGACCTCCGCGGAGCTTATCATTTGGTGCGCATCAGGAGTGGGGACGAGTGGAAGACAGCTTTCAAGACATCTTTTGGGCATTTTGAATACAGGGTTATGCCTTTCGGCCTATGTAATGCTCCCGCTGTTTTTCAACGATTCATGGACTACATCTTTGGTGACCTGTTAGGATTATCCGTTTGGGTTTATCTGGACGATATATTGATATTCTCTAAATCCTTAGACGAGCATGTGGAACATGTTCGTGAGGTCCTTCATCGGCTGTCCATCAATAACCTGTTCGCCAAAGCGGAGAAATGTAGCTTTCACCAACCCAGCATTGAATTCTTGGGATTTGTTATCAATCAAGAAGGCATTGGGATGGATCCCAAGAAGGTGCGAGCCATACAAGAATGGAGACGTCCACACGATATCAAGGCTCTCCAACGCTTCCTGGGATTCGCAAACTTTTACAGGCGCTTTATCCCACAGTTCTCACAGATCTCGGCGCCCCTCACCAGGCTAACCAGCAGCAAGATCACGTTCGAATGGGATCTCGTGGCTTCCCGGGCTTTCGAAGTATTGAAGTCGGCCTTTATGGCTGCCCCGATCCTGCGCCATCCCCAGGAAGAGTTGCCTTACATAGTGGAGGCCGATGCTTCCAGCTTTGCTGTAGGGGCAGTCCTTCTTCAGAAAGATCCTATCACGTTGGTAGAACATCCAGTAGCCTATTATTCTCGCAAGTTGAGTCCCAGCGAACGAAACTACGCGGTGATTGAAAGGGAACTGTTAGCCATCAAGACCGCGTTCGAGGAGTGGAGACATTTTCTCCTCGGAGCACGCTTTTCTGTGGAGGTGCGGACAGACCATCGCAATCTGCAATATCTTCGCTCTCTGCAATGTCGGACTCCTCGTCAAGCCCGGTGGGCCTTCTTCTTCTCTCCGTTTGAGTTCCATGTTACTTATATCCCGGGAACCTCCAATACGAAAGCGGATGCGCTTTCCAGGTCCTTGGAAAACGTAGATGGGACGCCCTGTCCAGAACAGTCACTGATTTCTCCTCGCCATTTTCTGCTGGCCTTGTCCTCTCACCTTAAGTCCATCGCGGAAGCCACTCGGTCTGATCCAGAAAGAACGTCCCTTCTTAGTCGGCAACTAGTATCAGAACGAGACGGACTATTGTTTTTTCAAAGAAGACTCTACATACCCAGAGGAGCCATTAGAAGGGGCATTCTACACGGATTCCATGATTCACCCATAGGAGGACATCGCGGGGTCAGAGCCACTCGAGAGTTGATATCCCGACAGTTCTGGTGGCCTGGTTGGGCGACCGAGGTCCAGAAGTACATTGACAGCTGTCCAATATGTGCCCAGTGCAAGGTTCCCAGAAGACGACCATTGGGTTTGTTAATGCCCACCGAAGTGGCTCCCTATCCATGGCATACCATCGCCACCGATTTCATTGTGGATTTGCCTCCATCTGAAGGGTACACCTGTATAATGGTGGTTGTGGACAGCTTCACCAAACTGGCCCATTTCATCCCATTCCGGAAAATCCCTACAGCTACTCAAATGGCTTCAGCGTTTCTGCACGACATCTACCGGTTGCACGGCCTACCGGAGAAAATCATATCGGATAGAGGTACCCAGTTCCTTTCATCATTTTGGAGACAGGTGTGTGGTCATCTGGGAATACATAGAGCTCTAAGCTCAGGCTATCACCCACAGACAAATGGGCTAACCGAAAGGACCAATCAGACTTTGGAGGGGTACCTCCGCTGTTTTGCCAATGCCACACAGTCTAATTGGAAAGGTGGGCTAGATCTGGCCGAAGTATCCTACAACAACACTGTTCATGCCTCCATTGGAGTCAGCCCATTCTTCTGTTCCACTGGTCTACATCCTCGGTTAATGCCTTTTCAACCAGTTCCATCTAGTACTGTTCCCTCTGCTGATGGTCTGGTTTTGCACATTCGGGAACAGCAAGAACTTGCACACAAGATCTTAAGTGAAGCCAAGGATCGGATGAAGAGACAGGCAGACAGGAAGAGGAGTGCAGAACCTAATTTCCAGGTGGGCGACAAGGTGTGGTTGTCCTCAAAGAACCTGCCTCTCCGCAATCTGCCCGTCAAACTGGCCCCTCGATATTTGGGACCCTTTGTTATCACCAAACGGTTGTCCTCTGTAGCCTTCCGTCTTCACCTACCCTCTTCCTGGCGTGTACATCCCGTTTTTCACGTGTCCCTGTTAAAACCCTATGTGGTCGATGATTATGGCCGCACCTCTCCTCGTCCGGCTTCTGTTTTGGTGCAGGGGGTCCCTGAGTTTGAGGTACACGAGATCTGTGATGCCCGGTACCGTAGAGGGGTGCTCCACTATTTGGTTGACTGGAAGGGGTACCCGGCCTGTGATCGTACCTGGGAACCGCGCCAGCACGTGCATGCTCCCCGGCTGATACGTGAGTTCTACGTACGGTTTCCCTGGAAGCCTGGGGCCTCGGGTCTTCCTGGGAGGGGGCATAGTGTCATGTCACGCGGGAGACTGGGGTCTGCCGCTCCCATTTCCTCCTGGCGAGTCTACCCGCGCGTTCGCGTCTGGGGACTCGCCGGGAGGGGAGCAACGGATTACAGGGCCGGCGGCCTTCGGCGCATGCGCGGAGGTCCTTTCTCTCGGTTCCGCGCATGCGCCGTGGGGGCTTGCCTTCCAAGCCTCGTTCTGGGTTCGCCGGCGCCCGGAAACGGAACGGTTTGCGTTCCAGGCCTCTCGGGCGCCGGCGGCCCATAAAAGAGGCCGCTAGTCAAAGCGGGTCGCGTCTCAACGCGGTTCGCTTCGCTTTCCTCGTTGTTCCTGCCCAGCCTTACCTGTGGCCTGTCCTGGGCCTACCTGCTTGCCTCCAGCCTTACCTGTGGCCTGTCCTGGGCCTGCCTGCCTCCAGCCTTACCTGTGGCCTGTCCTGGGCCTACCTGCCTCCAGCCTTACCTGTGGCCTGTCCTGGGCCTACCTGCCTCCAGCCTTACCTGTGGCCTGTCCTGGGCCTACCTGCTTGCCTCCAGCCTTACCTGTGGCCTGTCCTGGGCCTACCTGCCTCCAGCCTTACCTGTGGCCTGTCCTGGGCTTACCTGCTTGCCTCCAGCCTTACCTGTGGCCTGTCCTGGGCCTGCCTGCCTCCAGCCTTACCTGTGGCCTGTCCTGGGCCTGCCTGCCTCCAGTCCTTACCTGTGGCCTGCCCTGGGCCAGCCTGACTCCAGTTTTTATCCGGGTCCTGTCCTGGGCCTGCCTGCCCTTAATCCTCACCTGGGTTCGGCCCTGGGCCAGCCAGCCTCCAGCTATTACCTAGGTTTTGCCCTGGGTCAGTCTTCCCTCAGCCCATTCCGGAGTTCTGTCCTGAGTCATCATTGTGTAGAGGGGACTTATCCCACACTAGCCTGCATTTCCCCTGTTCCATCTTGGGCACGTTCCTACAGTTCTCTAATTGGCCAGACAACTAGTTCCAACTGTCCTCACTCTTTCCTGTCTTGCCTGACTCCGAATCTCATCCTGTGTACCATTGGAACTATCTGCACCAGCCATGCTCCTTTGCCTACTACGAATACCTATCTGCTACACTGGTCTATCTATCAACTGTCGCTGCACTGAGGTTCTTGGAAGATTCATGGTCTGGACAACAAGCTCTACCTGGACTATGGTTCCCTCCATCTGAGCCTACATCCTCTTGTCACGCATACCTGGGAGAGTGCCTTTGTGACATTGGGGGTTGGTCCATCCTTCACCCAGTTCCTCATTTGGGTGGTGGAGAGGCTGATTCCTCGTGCCGCTATTTCATCAGTTCCTGGACTCCAGACTGGCGACCTCTGCGAGACCAACCACCAAGACTACAGGTACGCGGTCCTCTCGGGCCAATCAGCTTGACAGAGACACAGGTGGTAATAGGAATGGGGTCAGCTGCTGATGATGGTGAAAAGACTCATAGTCCTATTGCTCCAAAATGATTGTATCCATACTACGGCCTCCTGAGAGAAGTGGGGTGCTGAGCAGTGATGGCTGGTGAATTTTGTAACTGGAGGGGCATACATATTTGTCCCAGAAATGCCACAGCAACCAAGCATAGCAGGGGACCCCACACCAATCAAGAAGGTTTCGGGGGGAGTTCTCCCCCAAGAAGTTTTTTTAAAATAATACGTTAAAATGGTGCATTATAGAGCACACTTTTTAGAAAAATTGGGTAAAAGGCCAAACAGTTAGCAATTGGTTGTGTACGGTAACTCATGAAAAAATTCAATAGGTGCAAGTCACCGACAGTGCAAAGGAGCATTTCTCCAACACATTTTCATTATGCATTTTCGCATAATATGTGCCACTATAAAACATTTTCACACTGGCTGTGCCCATACATTTCCATGATGACTGCACCATTATACTCTAGTATTTCCATATAAGAACATAACCATGTTTGCTTTGCGCATAATGCCAGTAATGATACTATAAGAAACCATGTCCATGTTTGTTCTGCCAATATATGGCAGTATCCCCACGTAAAATTATACTCCAGTTGGATTTACCATTAAAAATGAATGTCAAAGTATGAACACATGTCCAAACTGGCTGCACTAAAATGCAAGTCCAGCCACATAATAACACTTATCATGCTTGCTTTATCAAAACTGCCCAATATAAAATGTCAAACCACAATAAGAAATGGCTAGATTGGCTGCATTAAAATGCCAGTCTTGGTAAGAAAAATCAATGCAGTACATTATTAGCCCAGTCGACTTTTATCTGGCAACCTACTTTTTATTATGACCCCCAAACAGGGTTGGATAGCCACTTATCTGGAGCCTCCCAATAGACAACCCTATAAAGCAGCATTTTAATGACCTTGTGTTTTAAAATAACCATTTTAGGGGTGCATGGCCGGTCTAAAGTGGGGTGGTGGAGAGGAGTTTCAGTGTCTGTGAAAGATTATACTTATGTTCTGCTCTCTGCTCTGTGGACTGGACAACAGACCTTAAGCAACTGTCTGATGTATGCCACAGTGGTTCTAATCCTGTGTGGTGCTGCCCGAGCGTGCCAAATTGAGTCCCATTTAGGAAAGGGTACGCAGGTAGAAAGTATGTGGGGGGTGCTAATGTAGGAGCCGAAAATTCAACTTTGTAACATTATTACAATTTCCACAACTCATGCAGGGGAATGTTCCTGGATGTATCCGGGGTTCTGCTTGTGGATTTCCTTGTGTGTTCACTAATAAGTTGCGAAGGCTGTTACTCTTTTGGTATGCAAACACTAGTGGCCGTGGGAATAGATCTTTAATTCTATCATCACTGGTCAAAATATTCCATCTGTTCTTAATTTGTTCCTTAATGTGCTTACTTTGAATGGAGTATTTTGTTACAAACACTAGTTCGAGACTCTTCCGGTCTGTGCTTTTGGTCAAAAGTTGGTCTTGTTCTTGTGAGCCAGTGTCACGATCCATGCCCCTGACCCCCTCAGGTATAACAGCCCCCTGGCAGCAGTGGGTCTAAAGCCCTTCACACTGGCCCCAAGGGCCTTAAAACTCCATCAGAAACATTCATGGAGTCAGTCAAGGTGCCAGGCCCATTATCAGGAATAAAGCAATACCAGTTTTGGACCTTAATCCAACATGGAGGCCAATTACACAGCTCAGTTCTTTGGAACCAAGCCATGCGGTCTAGTGTTTTGGGTGTGGCTGGGCCTGGAACTACTTGGCCTGGAACTACATTACCTGGGCTATTTAAACCAGACCCAAACAGCAGAACACGCTTCGTGTTATTCTGCACTCCTGCAGCGTAACGCTCACCGTGTCCAGCTCCTGCTCATCTACTTCTCCGGCGGCCCGATCCTGAAGACCTAGATCTGGATTCTATTAATAACCTGGAAGAACAAGAACAGCATTAGCGAGCAAGAACACTTACCTGTGAAGTAACCGGTCTTGAATCCATCCTGCGCTTCGCTTACATCGCCCATCTCCGGAGTTCGCCGCAACCTGCAAAGGTAAAAAAACAAGGACAGCAATAATAACAATTCTTACCTGGGCAAGCAGCGAGTCCTGGCAGCACCCTGCGCTTCTCTTACCTCGCCCATCTCTGGGTTTCACCGCAACCTGCAAGGGAGAAGGAACAAGGTCAGCATTAACAAAGCACTTACCTTGGCAAACAGTGCTTCCATCGCTCATCACTCCGGAACATCACCGCAACCTGTACAAAGACAGCAAGCAGAGTCGGAGTCACAGCCGGTCTGGACCTGACATAAGGGCACACGGACCAGTGAAGCAACTAGGTCCACGGAACGCCCGCACCAACCACGCGCCCCTGCACAGCGACGAAGGACAGAGAGTTCAACACACAAAAACCTAAGGCGCTACCCAATGTTTGGCACATAACCAAGCAGAGAGGGGTCTGGGATAGCGCTTAGACATCCATCCAGTATCGTGTGGTGCCCCCGTGGATACCAGGTGAGGGTAACGGAACACGAAGCCTCAATTAAAAACATCCACCTGGGCATCATGGAAACATCAGAGACTGACCAACTAGCCAAGTTACTGGGAGAATTACGGGCCGTTGTGCACTCCGCCCGGCAAGAAACCAACGCCCTTAGGAGTGAGTTGATTGTTACCAAGGACCACACCGATGAATTAGCCAGACTATTGCTCCAAACACAGGCTGGGCAGGCTCAGTTGCCAGGAAGTATTCCGTCGGTTCCAGCCACATCGGTCATTCCAGTGCAGGTGGTCCTCCCTGGAGCAGTTCCTTTGGCCCCAATGGAACGTTTTACGGGGGACCCAAGAAAATATGCAGTATTCATGAACCAGTGCCACCTCCATTTTCTTTGTAGACCCGGAGCCTTTCCTAACGATCAGTCGCGGGTTGCCTTTGTTCTGTCATATTTGAGTGGCAGTGCAGCGGATTGGTCCATACCGTTAGTAAGCTAGGATGACCCACTCCTGCGGGATTTCAGGGTGTTTCAACAGGAGATGGAGAAACTGTTCGCCCAACATACCCAGGGCCGTGCTGTGGTTAACAAACTTCTGTCCCTCCCCCAAGGCAGCTGTCACGTCCACCAGGGTTCACACTGATGCACAGAACAACCCGCAGCCACTCGCAACCCAACTGAACCTCAATCATTCTCTGGCTCGCACACGAATCCTCAGGCAAAGGCAACAGTTCCCTACCAGTTTGCTTGGTACCTCAGGCATTTATCGACCCTCTCTCCTCTGGCAACTGAAATGGAGGTACCCTTTCCTCTGGCGCCGCTATCGGCACAACCGCCACGGCAAAACGGACTAGTTGTCACGTGACCAGAAACCAGTATCACGTGACCAGCAACCAGTATCACGTGACTCTAGTGCACGTCGACTGTGGCTTCATGGACCTGTCATGAGACTGCTGTTTTGTATAAAGCCCGCTGAGAACTCGGAAATGGTGCTTCTAAGCTGCTTATTCAAGTACTGTGTGGCGCTTTGGATTCTACTGGTTACTTTGGAACTTACGACTACGGATTTCTTCTTTGGATTGGTTTCTGGACTCTGCCCCTGAATTGCTACGACGCCTCGGACCCTTTTGGATTGCTTTTCCCCTATATTTTGATCCGGACTTTGCTTATTGTTTTCCCTACGGATTCTGCTTCAACGGACACCACAGGAACTTACTCTTGTTGATTCTGGTGTGTGTTTCCACTCGATTGGGTTCTACCGGACTGCAACATAACCCGGTCCATTGGTTATCATTTCAAGACCCCTTCACGTTTCCTATCTGGTGTCAAGTCCCATTTCCCATTCGTGCTAGCTCTTACACAGCCTTAGGTAAGAAGTGTTTATATTGCCTGTATATTCACTTGCCTATTTTGCACTGCTTGATTACTTACCCATTGCCTTGCAGCGCTCAAGGGGTCTCTTCGGCAGTTCCCGGTTGCAGTTCTCGGTTCCACCTCGACGACCTACCACTCACCTGTGGCCGCAAAGACTCCACAGTCAGTGGTTACATTCTGCCTGTGGGGTACTTGGGGACAGAGGTATCACATAATCTGCACGACCATCAAGGCTACAGAACAGCAGCCAAGATTTGTTAACATATATCACCACTTTTAACAGACTTGTCGTTGAAACTGGGTGGCCTGAGGAGAAACGAACAACGTTATTCCATCGAGGATTACCGGGGGAATTGAAAGACGTCCTAGCTCAGGTGGTCAAGACGGCAAAAGACTGTGCAGAGTTCATCAACCTAGTGGTGCAGCTAGACCACAGACTGCAAGATCAAAGGACAGATCGAGCCAGAAGGGATAATCGGACTGTGTATGTATGCTCAAAGGAGAACATTCCGCGTTCATCAGAAAACACTTCGGAACACATGCAAATTGGGGGGTACGGAGCCCATTAACCAAGGCCGAAAGAGACAAAAGGAGACAACAGCAATTATGCCTGTACTGCAGGAAATCAGGTCACTTCCTCAGAGAATATCCCGTAAAACCCCCTAGGAGAACAGAGAAAGAAAGAGGAGAACAAGAGTCAGAAAACTTCCAGGCCCGGCAAGCGTAGAGGTCCGTTTGTCGAACGAAGGAAAAAAGCCACAGACCTCACACCTTGCCCTGCCTGTGATTTTGATCAGTCACCAACAACCGCCTCGGATACATGCTGTGGAGGCATACATAGACAGCGGAGCCATTGGTAACTACATAGACCAAGGCCTGGCAACAAGGATGGGGCTTCCCCTCTGCCAGAAAACGACAACTGAGAAGGTCACCAATGTCAATGGCACGGAGATAGCTTCTGGTCCTGTAACTCAACGCACAGCAGAATTGACCCTTCTGTGCCAAGACGGACATTGGGAAGCCATTGCCTTCGACCTTATCAAGGGCCCTCAGTTCTGGGTGATTCTAGGGATGCCGTGGTTGGTGGCTCACAATCCTAACATCGACTGGCGAGCCAAAGAATTAGCCTTCTCCAATGAGTGTGCCCATGCATGCTACCAAGTGGAAATGCCATTGTCTGACCCAGAGAACCTGTCCAAGATAAAGAGGCGTTGGTACTAGGTGTAACAAGTACACTACCAAGCGAATATCACGATTTCCAAGACGTTTTCCAAAAAGATCTGGCTAATACCTTACCCCCTCAGAGGCCATATGACTGTTAGATCGAACTCGTACCTGGTGCACAAATCCCGTGTAGTCAAATTTATGCACTCACCGAACCTGAAAATCTCCACTTGAAATCATATCTGGACCAATACCTGGCAAACGGTTTTATCCGCCCGTCCAAATCCCCAGCAGCCTTGCCCCTATTCTTCGTACCCAAGAAGGAGGAGGACTTGAGAATGTGCATCGACTACCGTGCACTAAACCAGGTAACAGTTAAAAACCGTTATCCTCTACCACTTATCCCAGAACTGCTGGACTAAGTCAAGGATGCCCAAATTTACACCAAATTGGACCTCAGGGGGGCATACCATCTGTTGCGTGCAAAGAAAGGAGACAAATGGAAGACCGCCTTTCATACTAAGAATGGGCTGTACAAATATCAGGTGATGCCCTTTGGGCTTTGCAACGCCCCCCGCGTTCCAGTACTTCATGAACAATGTACTACAGGAATTCATCGACGTATGTGCCCTAGTTTACATCGACGACATCTTGTTGTACTCCTCTTCTAAACAGGACCATGTCAGGCACATTTGCTCCGTCCTTGCAAAACTCCGACAGCACCAGCTATTCACCAAACTTGACAAATGCTCCTTCCATGACACCGAAGTCGAGTTCCTTGGTTTTGTCCTCACTCCCAGAGGCTTCCAGATGGATATGCACAAAGTAGACGCCATCCTTAGTTGGCCATAACCGTCTTCAGTCAAAGGTGTCCAAAGTATGCTCGGCTTTGCAAACCTTTATCGCCGATTCATCCCGGGTTTCTCCCAGATAGTGCACTCGATCACTTCTTTATTATGAAAAAACAACAAACTCTTCCAATGGACAGAAGAGGCGGAAAAGGCCTTCCAAGAACTCAAGAAAAGATTTACCTCAGCCCCGGTGCTACAACACCCCTGCCCAGATCTCCCATATGTAGTGGAAACAGATGCCTCCAGCATGGCAATCGGGGCTGTTCTTTCCCAAAGGGATCCTGAAACAGGCCAGTTACATCCCATGGCCTTTTGGTTGCAAAAATGTACTACACCTGAACTTAATTATGCTATAACAGACAAGGAACTCGAAGCGATCAAGGCAGCCTTTAAGGCTTGGCGGCATTACCTCCTAGGTGCCAGACATACCATCACAGTAATCACTGACAATCGCAACCTACAATACCTCAAGACGGCAAAGGCTCAATCATCCAGTCAACTCCAATGGGCTTTATTCTTCGCAGAATATGATTACATAATCACATACCGACCTGGAGTCCAGAACGGAAAAGCCGACGCTCTGTCCCACATGGGTATTGATGAGAACGCATATTCAACCCCAGACCCGGTGGCCATTTTTCCAGGTGACAAACTACTAGGACTTACAACAACGTTAACTCTGGACGAACTCCAAAAGGAAATTTGGCTCCTAATGAACACTGAGGCTCTACAAGACTGGAGCACTCATGGTGAGCATTAAACAAAGAACCAACTCCCATATTTCAGAGGGTGTTTATATCTACCAAATAAGGCACTACAAGAATAAGTCATTTCTGGTTATCACGACCCCCTGATAGGAGGACATCCAGGAATTGCCAAGACCCTAGCAAAGATGAAAAGAAATTATTGGTGGCCGACCTGGCAAAAGGACATTATGCAGTTTATCCTGTCATGTGGTATTTGTGCACAGACTAATTCCCAGAAACAAAGACCTGCAGGCCTTCTTCAACTCCTGGAAATTCCACCTGCACCATGGCACACACTCTCCCTCGATTTCATTACAGATCTGCCTCCCTGCCAAGGGTTCAACACTATCCTAGTGGTTGTTGACCTATTCTCTAAAATGGCCCATTTCATTCTGCTTAAGGGCCTACCAAACGCATCCAGTCTGGCAAAGGTGTTTTTAGAGCAAATCGTATGATTACATGGTTTCCCCTCCGTCCTGATTTGTGACCGAGGGAGTCAGTTTGTGTCTAACTTCTGGAGGAAGAGTTGTGCAATGCCCAAATCGATATTCGTCTGTCCACTAGTCACCATCCCCAAACTGATGGCCAAACGGAGCAGACAAATCAAACACCAGAGGAATACCTATGGTGCATGTTACATCAAGTGGAAGAAAGCTGGAAGGATGTGCTGTGGATATCCGAATATGCCTACAACAACTCGCTACACACCAGTACCGGACAGAGTCCATTCTATACCGTATACGGAAGGCACACACTTACTTCCAAATTAGATAACCCCATGGCCTTGGAAATGCCTGCGGTGAAGACTTTACATACAACCATCACTCAAGCCTTCAAAAAAGCAGCAACACTTGATCCAAGCCAAAGAAAGACAGAAAAAGATTCTCTGATCAACACTGAAGAAAAGTCCCAGACTACCAAGTCGGAGATGAAGTCTGGTTGGCGTCTCGGCACGTGCCTATAAGAGGAACTCAAACATTTTGTCCCAGATATCTAGGGTCCTATACCATCAAGGCTATTATAAATGCGGTTGCAGTAAAACTAGCTTTACCACCAAAAATGCAGATCCATCCCGTATTCCACGTGTCACTCTTAAAACCTGTTTAGCCTGGAACTCGGGTCAAAACACCACCAAATCTGGTACTGGTGAACAGAGAACCCGAATTTGAAGTCAAGGCCATCTTAGATTCTAAGCTCACCAGGTCCAAGTTATATTACTTAGTGGACGGGAAGGGATACTGCCCTCAGGGCATGACATGGGAGCCTAGCAAGCACGTCCATGCGCCACGCCTGGTAAGACGATTTCATCGGAGGCATCCGACCAAACCAGGGCCAGACAGAGGAAATACCTTGAGAGGGGCCTTAGGGGGAGTGCTGTCACAATCATCCATGCCCCTGACCCCCTCAGGTATAACAGCCAGTGGAGCTAAAGCCCTTTACACTGGCCCCAAGGGCCTTAAAACTCCATCAGAAACATTCATGGAGTCACTTCTGGGGCCTATGGCACCAGGCTCATTATCAGGAATAAAGCAATACCTGTTTTGGACCTTAATCCAACATGGAGGCCTATTACACAGCTCAGTTCTTTAGAACCAAGCCATGCGGTCAATTTTTTATGTGTGGCTGGGCCTGGAACTATTTGGCCTGGAAATACTTTACCTGGGCTATTTAAACCACACCCAAACAGCAGAACAAGCTTTGTGTTATTCTGCACTCCTGCAGCGTAACGCTCACTGTGTCCAGCTCGTGCTCATCTGCTTCTCTGGCGGCCTGATCCTGAAGCCCTAGATTTGGATTCCATTAATAACTTGGAAGAACAAGATTAGCATTAGCGAGCAAGAACACTTACCTGTGAAGTAACCGGTCTTGAATCCATCCTGCGCTTCGCTTACCTCGCCCATCTCCGGAGTTCGCCGCAACCTGCGAAGGTAAAGAAACAAGGACAGCAATAATAACAATTCTTACCTGGGCAAGCAGCGAGTCCTGGCAGCACCCTGCGCTTCTCTTACCTCGCCCATCTCGGGGTTTCACCGCAACCTGCAAGGGAGAGGGAACAAGGTCAGCATTAACAAATCACTTATCTGGGCAAGCAGCGATTCGATCGCTCATCACTCCGGAACATCACTGCAACCTGTACAAAGAAGGGAAGAGAACATAGGTTAGCAATTAACACCAATAAACAGCGCAAAACAAAAAGAGACATTGTTAGGGAACAGCGTAGTGGAGCAAGACGCTGAGAAGACAGAGAAAACGGAGGGATAGAAAGAGACAGAATATAGACGGAAAAGACCTTATAACTCACCTGAAAGACAGCAAGCAGAGTTAGAGTCACATCCGGTCTGGTCCCGACATAAGGGCACACAGACCAGTGAAGCAACTAGGTCAATGGAACGCCCGCACCAATCACGCGCACCCGCACAGAGATGCAGGATGGAGAGTTCAACACACAAAAACCTAAGGCGCTACCCAACGTCTGGCACATAACCAAGCAGAGAGGGGGCCGGGATAGCGCTTAGACCTCCATCCAGTATCGTGTGGTGCCCCCATGGATACCGGGTGAGCGTAACAGCCAGTCTTGGTGCGAGCAACCAGTAGATCTGTTTGTGGATAGCCTCTCAACTGAAGTTTGTACTGGTGGCAGCCACAATCGGCCTCCCTGGGGGATTATCCAATTTCTTGTGGATCTTGGGTAACGTATAGAGGTGAGGCATTTTAGGAAACAGTGTCAATAAATAGGATCTTGTTTTGGAAGTGATCGATTCATTCTCTAAAGCGATGTGTAGTATAACCTCTAATTCTTTTTTGATTTCTCTGATGAGATGATGAGCCAGTTCTATGTATGTGTTGCTGTCAGACAGTTGTTGCATGCATTCTTGATGGTATTGTGCTGTGTCTTGAATCACTTTTGCCCCTCTTATGTCAGCAGTCGAATAGTGATGGTTTCATCTGTAAATAGATTTTTAATTAATGAAAGTTCTCCCCTGTTCAGGTTGTGCCTCTTAGGTGAATGAAACTGCACTTTTCTTTAGATCATTAAGGACCATTTTCTGGATGATATCGATTGTTGGTACATTAATACCAACAAATAATAAATACAATAATTATTTGTAATAATAATTACAAAATGCACTGTCATAAAATTAAGATTGATGATAAAGTTTGGTGTTCATACGCACAGTTTGACTCAAACTTTTAAATTTGCAGTGGACTTTGGAATTGGCGTAGAAGCCCTTCTGAGAAAGTGGCCATGAATGCCAGTCTCACAAGCATCCCAGCCCTGATGAAAGCAGTCCACCACATGTCATCATGACTCATTACTGAAACTAATAAAGCTGACAGCTGTACAGCTACAGCGCCCAGTATTAGCAACAGCTACAGCTTCAACTACTCCAGCATGTCCTCGACGCATGGTAGCTCCAGAGGCAATCCCTTGATGAACATGGGCAACTTTGTCCAGCAGAACACAGTAGGTCAGCCATATATGAAATATATATGGAGAGAAGAGATAAGATATACATACATATATATGGTATATACAATATACATTAAGCACCATGCACACAGAGTCTGGAATCCAGACGTATTCGACCTATTCAATAAAATATAAAAAGGTGCCAGAAAACGGTGTCAAGAGATTATTAAACAGTGAGTTAACTCAAATGAGCTTTGCCAACAGGCAGCAAAGGCCTCACTGTGCACGTTGGCAGGCCTCTGGTGTTCTGTCTGAGCATGGATATTCCTCCTGCACTTCAGGAAATGTCAAACTGCAGCAAAAACCCAGAACGGGGCCTGCAGTCATGGAATCAGCAGTTACATCCAACAAATGTATTAACAGCAGTCTACACAAAACCAGGCACATACGTAATGTGTTTCACAAACAACTCGAGAAGACCCCCTTTCTCTGAGGGGTCTAAAATGCCATAAAGCGTGCGTGTTCTGGGCAAGCCGTCACACTTAACGCCGTCTAGTTATTTGCAGTGCTACACGCTCCATCATGCGAGCACACATACTATACACTGCACTGTTACTAAGTTTATCAAAAAAGGGGATAGGTGTGCCACTGCCTTGGGGCTCCCCCGCTGGTATTCAGACATGCGTTTTTCAAGAATGACCCCCAAACTAGGGACCTCAAGTGCTGGACACTTAAACAACAAGTCGCGTTTCCCTAGATAAAAACACACCTGGAAAAGCAAAGGAGTTCTGGTGCCAGGTTTTAGTGCCATAGCATCCGCCGTCGTTTCTACACTCAGCAGTCAGCCAAATAGAAGACCTCCAGCCTCCAGGCCCGAACGACCATGTACTTTTGCATTGAAACATTAAATAATGTCTCCTTAAATAGCATGTATTCATGGTTCTCAGAAAGCACTCATGTTGATTGATTCGATGTTCAACAGTGTCAATCTCTCCCCCCTGGCCTGGCTGCACCAACCACTGTCCGTGATCCAACCCTAACCCTGGCAGCCTAGCCTGCTCATCCCCGGAGAGACAAACTTACTTACCCATTGTGAGACTGTCACTCAGTGGGATGAGAGCCGAGTGGAGGGGAACTGTCCGATTTGGGCCACGCAATCCACGTGGCATTGGTAGGCTGGCTCAGGCAGGAATGGATTTGCTGCTAGCGAGGAGCAGAGGGCGACCACCACGCCCTGGATAGCTAGTGAAGTAAAAATGCGCACTGTGCACGTGTGCCAATCACTGGGCCACCCCACATGCATGACCTGATCATTAATAAATGTAATTGGCTGGCAAGCAGCCAATGAAAAGTGTCCAGGAGACTAACAGTAACTAGGCAAACCAGAGACAGTCTGACAAACGCTGTTTGCGCACAGAGGCTGTATAGTACGGGTGGGGCCAGGGCCACTGCTCTTTCGCCCCACTAGGCTCTGACATTAAAATGATGCCAGTACTACGCAAAGTATGTGGAGCTTTGAGCTCCAATGCAGTTTAAACTAAATAAAACTGCGTACAATGGGATGGGCCCCTGGGTTGTGATCAGGCTGGCCCAGCCGCAGCCAGCCACGAGCAGAGTGCTGCAAGAGATATTTATTTATTTATGAGCAGTACATTGCTACCCGCCACCGTGCTTCAATATAATTTACAACCATCAATCCTCTAAACTGAGAATTCTTTTCTCTCTGCACTCTGGGGCGGGGGGAGGGCGCCCCCACACCCTATATAACAAGCCACAACTGTTGCTGAATCAAGGTGATTGCAAAGGATCTTCTGGTCCACTAAGTCAAACAGCGAGAGATCTAGGAGAAGTAGTAAGGCAGATTTCCTCATGTCCCCAAGTTCATCGATTTGAGCCTTAAGATCAATCAGAGCAGTTTTGATGCCGTGTAGAGGCCTGAAGCCTGATTGACATACTCCTAGGAGCTGGTTGTACTCGAAGTGCTCCTGTATCTGGAGATAGGCCACCCTGTCTAATATTCTAAGTAAAAATGGCAATGTTGTAATTGATCTATAGTTGGTGGGTATAGTAGGATCTAATGACTGTTTTTTGAGGAGAGGGAGTACCCAAGGCTCCTTTAAGTTGCTAGGGATGGAGCCAGAGAGAAAGATGCATTGATTAGCTTGAATATGAAGGGAGTTAGGTCTCTTGCAGCATCTTTGAGAATTTGGGCTGGGCATTTATTTCCCTCACAGTTCGAGGGTTTAAGGGAGAGGATGATTTTCTCAACCTTGAGAATAGAGACATAAGCAAAGCTGAAGTGTTGTGCTGGTTTATGAGGAGGCGTGTGAGTCACTGGCGTAACCGGGGCCCCCGCAGCCCCCGCAGTGCGGGGGGCCCCGCCAGCACATGTCCTGGTAGGTGGCCCCACTTGTAGAAAAAAAAGATTTTTTTTTTTTCACAATTTTATTTTTTCTTTTTGAATTCACACTGCATTCATAAAGAAATTATTTCTGTAACAGAAATAATTTCATTATGAAGGCAGAGTAACTACAAAAAGAAACTTTATTTTTGAAGTCTGAGGGCTGCGCCCTCCACATGGCATGGAAGACCCTAGGCGGGAGGCTTCCATGTCATGGGGTGTGGGGAGCCTTATGACTTCAAAAAGAAATAGCTTATTAAGTCACTCTGCCTACACAAAGAAATTATTTCCGTTATGGTTCGGTCCTTAACGGAAATAATTTCTTTATGAAGTCAAAGTGACTTCAAAAGGAAACGATGGGCCTCATTACGTGTTTGGCGGTAACCATGCCGGTGCTACCAGCAGGTTGCTGCTGGACCTGTAATGATTTACCGGCGCCCGACTTCCCGGTAACACTAGGGTATTACAACCCCGGCGGTCTGGGAAGTCATGCGCCGGCAAATGGTAAGTCCCCATTTCCATAAAGTCCTATCGGACTCTATGGGAATGGGGACGACAGAAGCACCGGCACCGTTAGTAACAGTGCCAGTGCTTCAGTGAGAACTATGCGGGTGGTTTTGAAGTGTTAGGGCTCCTCTTAACCCCATGGACGTGTGCGTGTGTGAGTGTATGTTGAAAGGGTGCACACTTAAATGTATAGGTGGCTGCCTGTGTGAGTGTATGGTAAAAGGGTGCACACTTAAATGTATGGGTGAGTGCCTGGGTGTGTGTGTCTGTATGGTGAAAGGATGCACATGTAAATGTACGGGTGGCTGCCTGGGTGTGCCTCTATGGCGAAAGGGTGCACACTTAAATGTATGGCTGGCTGCCTGGGTGTGCCAGTATGGTGAAAGAATGCACACTAATATGTATGGATGGCTGGGTGTGCGTGTGTGTATATGGTGAATGGTGTGTGTGCTTGTGTTCAGGGGCGCAACAAAGCCTACATTTCGGGGGCTAATCCTTCAAATGTTGGGAGAGGCGCTAACTTCATGGGCGGTGGGCAGTGGGCGAGGGGCAAACTTATTTGTTTGGGGCATCTAATTTCTTTACACATTTTAATGAGACTATTCTAGTGCAGCTTCAATGGTACAAGCAGTTAACTCTCTTCTTTAAGGTTGAAAGCACCCAGTTATGGACTGCTTTGAGAATGAGTGGTCTTCTGTTCCTTCTCTACCCTTCCAATCACTTCCCTGGCATTCAAGTATTAAACCCACATCACAATTTCAATCGCCTAAAACATTTGGCATTTGAATGCAGGTACTAACAGTGAAATGCTTTATGTTATTAATTGCTGGGTTCTTGTTAACAGCGAAACCCAGGTGCCGTTTAACATCTGTGTCTTGTTCTGTCTGGCAACTGCTCTGAAGGTCAGCCAGGTCGAGTCAACATAGCCCAACATTTCAGGGGAGGGGGGGTGCTGAATACCAGTCAACTCAATGGTGTTGCACCAATACTTGTGTTTAATGCCTGGACTACTTATTGGTAATCTTCATTACTCCTATCTCTATTCTTCCTCATGCCAGTGTGTATGAGACAGTACTTGTGTATGAGGCACTATGCCTCATGCACAAATACTGGGATGAGGTAGAGGTACATGGAGGTAATGCCTGAATTAGCTACATGTAATCCTCATTACTCCTAGTCCCACTCTTGCTCATCCCAGTACTTACGTATGAGGCAAGGAGCCTCAACCGTAAGCTCTGGGGCAAGGAAGAGGGATGTGGAGGTAATTCTGGGCCAAGGAGCCGATTTTGGAGGTTGGGGTGGGAGGAAGAGGGAATGTATGGGGGGGCCGGATTGTACGACAAATAATAATGGCTGTCCATGTCCAGGCTAAGCAGGCATGATATATGGTATTAGTGGCTAGAGAGGCATTTTGGTGCAGCCAGTCTAGTCATTCCTCAGTTTGGTATGACTTTTTTTTTAAACTGGGCATTTCTGATAAAGCAGTCCTGCTAAGTGAATTACCTGGCTAGGGGTCGAGTGATATTTTTGCTCTTGATGGTTTGTTTGTTTTGTAGGCATTTTCTCCTAAGGCCTATATTAATCATCGAGCTGGCCGGTGGTTTGAAGAGTTTAGTCAATCTAGAGCGAAGTCTAGTTAATTTCTGGAGGATGTGTGGCAAGTTCTGTTGGTTTTGGGTAAACCCTGGGTAATATTGACATTAAGTGGCTCTCATCGTAGGGCACGGTCGCTGGGTATCAGAAGGGTAGGTATAGTACTCATTATAGCTGCCATATTAATTGTTGAGGTAATGTTCGGTACAGGTATGGTAGAAGGACCTGTACTGCTAGACAATAGACCTAGTGACAGTATGACCCACAGTATGGCCCACAGTAAGACTGGATGTAGGGCCGTAGCATGTATAGTGCACTTAAGGCCAGTTGCTATGTGGTATTTCATAAGCAAGGGATTTAGTTCAGTAGATGAATAGTGGGTGGCATGCGCAGTTTAAATACGCAGAGAACAGAGTTTAACAGGATAGTTCAATTATTCAAGCCTGAATGCAAAGGTGCACAGTCTGTCAAGAAGGGCTAGTTCAGATTGCCAACAAGGATGCAGAATATCCAGGTTAAGTTCAGTTTGCTTAACAGTGGGGTGAAATACCCTTTGGTGAGATAGGCTAATTCAATTTTAACACGGTACACTTGGGCAGGGTAGCATGCAAAAAATAATGGCTGCAGTTCGGGCTGACAAGGTGAATGGTACCCTAGGCGAGATAGAAAGCTAACACAAAGGCTGTAGTTTGGGTTAAATGCTCGGTACACTTGAGCAAGGCAGGATGCTACACACAGCAGCTGCCAGACTACGCTAAATGCACAGTACACTTAGGCAGGGCAGGACACTAAGCATAGAGGCTGTGGTTTGGGACATATACATGGTGAAGTAACGTGTGGATGAACACGTGATGAGGTCAACCTCAGGCTAATTTTATACGGGGCGATGCTGGACTGTGGGTGTAACAGGCCCTTGGAGCAAGCGGAGAACAAATCATACTTAATACAATCCAATGTATCATGCAACGTACAGTGAGTGCCAGTTATATCAAAGTAAAGCAGACCATTATAGCACACAAGATACCGGTGGGCAGTACAAATCACAAGGTAGCACAATCCCAAATGGTACACAGAATGCAGTGTGTAATTTAACACAGGTGAAGAGGTACTGTATAGTATTCCGCGTACAAAGAGGGCGATTTATTCATATAGACAACTATACATTAGCAGGAGTAACGCAGAGTGCTGCCCAGAATTTACCTATGTCCAATGGTCCGTGCTCTAGCCGGAACAATGTTATAGGTGCCTGGGCTGCGTATTCGAGTTTCAGACACTTAGCACGTAATATTAGCAAATCATAATACAGCCTGCCATGGCAGCTGGATTAGAGACCTACACAGGAATGTGAATTACTAACAGAGAATGTGAATACAGGTTAGCCAATTAAAACAAAGAGGTAGGCCAAACATAGTAAAGGTGCGAACGGCAACAAAGGGTTGGTACATGTGGTGGTAAATACTAGATCACTAAATGGAGTTTAGATCACAAAAAACTTAATATCAGCGAGGTACGTTGCAATTTCCATGAAGCAGTCAAATTGAAAGCCTTTTAAGACTACGTATATTATGAATTCGCAAATTAAGGCGTGAATCTAGCAAATCGCGTTACCGGCTGAAAAGTCAGCAGTGCTTGGTACATACTGAACACGGGTGTACAAACAATTCACAGTAAAACTAAAACATCAGCAAGGATCGGTACATCCTAGTACAGATGCAGTATTGAAGGTACAAAGTGATGATTGTTGCGTTCGCTCAGCGGTACTTAGTACAGGCAGATCTCAATTCCGATCAAAGCAGTGATTTATGCAAGTCGGAGCACTAGAAGGGCAGATGTGCTAAATTAACAAAAGTTTTGAGTCCACTAATTATTTATAGACTTTGCAATCAGGCTGTGCGCAGACAAAATTCTAAGGTGCTCGGCACATACTTGATGCAGCATATAGTTAGTCAATTAGAGAGGATTTGATGCGAAGCGTATTTCATAGTGTAACCGTCATGAGGTGACTAGACAAAGGGGCTCAGGGTGATACCGTCAGGGTTGGCATGTCCTCACGGCTCTCCCGGGTCAGAAAGGCTCGGGACAGGCGCCTTAGTTCGGTGCCTTTGTTCGTAGGCTGGCATTCTCGCCTGCCAGAGATCGATGATTGGCTTATCAGGATCACTATGGCCAATCCCAGTTCAGGTTGCAGTGACCAGGCAACAAGCACGGAAAGAAGCTGCTCAAGGAAACACGGCAGCCATCTTAGTTGTATTGCACCACAAGGAGATCGGGTCAGATAAAATACACAAGGTGTGCAATGCACCGAACCCGATCAGAAAATGTCTTTAAAGCAAGTTGTTATAATTTCTTGTTAAATTGTGCTGGTTAAACTGCTAATGTTGTTTATTTTGTAAACTCTTATTTTTTTCAGGTTTGCATGAGTTCTGAAAATGAAAAATGTTGACAATGGAGGCATGGATTTTGTACTTAGATTGCTTGATGATTTTCACTTCAAAGGATATCTCACCAATCGCTGAATGCTCCACTCAACCCAACTTCTCCCCATCACGAGCTTCCCCCTTTACTGCTCCCTCTGCAAATTTCAGCTCCTCTTCTACCCCTGCACCACACCTGTAACCCAAGGAATGCTTTCCTTACATACAGCACTCAGTTGCTTTGTTGCCTGAATGAATGTTTCAAATATTATTGAATGTATTTATGTATGTATGTGATTTATAAAGCGGAAACCTAGCTGTGAAGCAACAGAGCTTTATATCAAGAAGACAGACATGCAGAGGTACAATCAGGGTGGAGTGGTAGCAGAAGAGCTAGGATGGGTGATATGCTGATATGTTATATGAAGATAATGGTCTGCAGGTCCTTTCTGATGTGTAGGGTAGAGAGGGACAGACTTATCTGCATTGGTAATTTGTTTCAGACAAAGGGCCTCATTACACGGTAGGCGGTAGGGATTTACCGGCACCGGTAAAATACCGGTACCGGTAAATCCCTGCGGCCTTACTACGAGGTACCTTAGCGGGTTGGAGTTTTAACGCCTGCTTTTTGCAGGCATTAAATACCAACCCGCTAAGGGACCTCGGAGCTAATTACGGCACCGCAAAATTGCGGTGCCGTAATTAGCGCCTTCCCCATTCCCATAGAGCCCTATGGGGCAGAAATGGGGAAGGGCAATGGCGGAAGGGGGATTTACCGCCCCTCCAACCTTGGGATGGGGCGGTAAATCCCCTTTCCGTCAAGGCGGTGCCGGTATTTTACCGGCATGAGCCATGGCGCTAATAGCGCCATGGCTCACCGCCTACCGTGTAATGAGGCCCAAAGTATCCACAGCAGGAAAAGTCCTGTGTGACAGAATGTCATCTGTAGAGGGTGCAAGTGCACTAGCTTTCTTTAATTTCTATTAAAAGAAGATGATGTGGGTAATCTGGTTTCTGAAAGTGACACCTGCTAAACAGAACCCCCTTTCATCAAAACTCCAACCCAAAGCATAGTGCATCTTACTGCCTTTACTGCACAGTTCTCAGCTCCCTGCTCTCCAGTGGCACATAGCAGGTTCAAAGGTCACATGTTCATCCCTGACAACTGCTGGACACAATGTCCCTGGGCCAGTGGCAGCATTTTTACTTCTGCACCACTGTTGTAAATGATCAGAATGTGTGTTTTATCAGTGTGGTGGCAGGGTAATCTCTAAAAATAATCCATGCCTGGATAGTGTATGGTGACCAATTGAGAGGCCATAATTATTAGAGCTAGACCAATTTGTTGACATGCATGTGTAAACCATGTGAGCCAAAGTCCAGTGATGTCAGGGCAAGGTAGGTTCAGGGGAGGTTGTTTGTCTCCACTCAGCCAACTGAGAAAATAGCCAGTAGCTGCCTGTATTGATTCCCGGGTAGAAAGAGTAATACATTCCCTCCAGGACCTCCCAACAACTGATCTCCTAGAAGTTGCTGCATCAAAGGCAGCACTGACATAACAGTCAGCCTTGCAGCATGGCGCAGCATGAAATGAGGCCTTTTACGTCAGTAGGTATGGGAAAAGGGCAGAGTTAGAGAACCCAGAGAGGGAAATACGCCTGAGAGGGGGTTTCACCATCTTGTTTTTTTGCTAGGGCTCTCTTATTTTCTGTCCCCTCCATTTCCTGTAAAACAAAGCACTCTGTGTAGGATGTCAGAAGGTCACTTACAGCAGGCTTGCTTTGGAACAATCCCCTGTGTCATTGTGCCTTTATAAGGAATGGGTTCCCATGTCCTTCCTTGATTCATATTTGGATTTTCAAAAAGACAAGAATAATTTGCTGGACTTCTATTGGGCGTGCTGTCCACTCCAAAGTCCTCCAACAGAGAGGTGCAGATCGAAGGCATCTAAGGCAGAGAAGAGCGGCTTCGCCTAACCATCCCCTGGGAACATGGGTGCAAAGTGCTGTTTCACCTGAACTTGTAAACTGGGCAATACAGGGGTTCAGTCCTCAGATTTCAGTGGGCCAACTCCATCATGCCTTCTCTGAACTGCTTTAGAATCAACAGCTAGTAAATATTCACCCCTTCTCCCCTGGTGTTTACATCTACCCTGTAAAGGAGCCCCTTCAGTTCGATAAAGTGTAGGGTCTTCAGCATTCGGCTCTCAGCTTCAGAGTCTAGCTTTCTGTGGGCTTGTTCTAGAAGTGGATACATTTTCTGTGCTTCAGCAAATTCTAAAGACACGGTCCTGGGGTTCCTTGGGAATCTTTTTTTTTTCCTTTCCCCATTTATTTCATGTAGCTTTTTTAATGTACACATTGCAGAACAACAGAGGGGCGCAGAAGTGATAACAGGATGAGATGAACAGGGCACTGCATCGCTGGTGCTTGATCCTCAGAGGACTCCCTCCGCACCCCTAAAATGAAATTCCAATATGCTCTCTGTGAGCCTTCCGTGTGCTTTTTACAGTCCTTTGTGCGTTTTTAGCTCACAACCCTTACAACACTTTATCAGCAACTTGCCTCGAGACTCTTGTAGTATATGGGCCACTCTGCATTTTTTTCCCAAAGTTTGGTGAAGTTTGGTCCAGGGCGGGCAAAGTTATAGGGGGGGGTCCCAAAACGTTTTTTTTTCCCATAGACTGAATGGGGAAAAACTTTGCGCACGGCTACAGGCCACATGGCTGGACGGATTTTCACCAAATTTGCGGCAGGGGCAGGGGGCTTGGTCCCGAAAGCATGCTTTTGTAAATTTGGTGACAATTCGTGCAGTACTTTTCTTTAAGATGACCAAAAAGTAGGTCTCAAAAAATTAGTGATATCTATGTCCGCCCCACGGTCACACTTCCCTGTTCGCTCCGCTCTGTGGACAAGATACCGATTGGCTAAAGGGCTGGCGTCATGACCGCGGACACCCAACATCTCTGTCAATTGGCTGCAGTGAGCCGTGTTCTGCGTCAGATTGTTTGAATGCGCCCGACATCTTGGATCCGCCGACAGCGCAGCGGCGACCAGCAGCAAAATGCTATTTCGAAAACTGTTTTGCTGTGTCAGAGTGCTTGGGGAGGTTCAGACAGTAAGAGATGGGTGAAAAACTGTATTTGTTCAGGCGGTAGGTGTTAATGATGTATTCCCTATGCCCGCCTTGTTCGGGATGTTTGTAAGTTCAGAAAATGAGGGATGTCATAAGGGTAGTATGTCAGTCTGTGTTGTGCGCAGGCAACTTGAAAATGTTCTAAGGACACGCGTGGTGTTAGCGAACTTTGAAATTGAGTACATGCCGTAATTAAATTATTTAATTCTATGGGTGTGCTATTGATGGGCAAGAATACAAGATATCTTATATCTATAGACCCTGCAGCATTAACTGCTTTGAAACAACCACATAAGGGACCATTAAGAAGAAGTCCCCACACTTGGGAGCTATGATGCTAAATACCTTTTGAACTATTATTAGGCATCTGCATCCCACAATTTGTTACATATGTTCTGCTAGTGAATTAACTAATTTGACTTCTGATTTACTGTTTCTGTTTTTGTCATGTATTTATCCCATAATACCTTTTGATTTTCATTTTTGTATGTACCATGTGGATATATCTTTATTATTCTTTCATTTATGCCCTTGGTTGAGATTGTAATCACACTGATTTTTTGTTATACCGTTTGTTGACAATATATGATTTACACTTTTTATGAATCAAGAGTTGACTGTTCATTTTTCTCCTCCTGTTTCCATAATAACTTTTAATTCTCTGTTAAGAATTGTCATTTTCATTAATATGCTTGCTGTTGAAATATACAACAACTACATAATATGAGTGGTAAGTCGGCAGATTAAGTCCTAGGATTTCCATATTAAGGAAACCTTACTGTATTAAAATCAGTTGACAGATTTACAGAATTAGATATCTGTTCACCTTAGATGTCTGTGTTCACTCTTCCAAAAGGAGAACTACCAGTAAGGGTAAATGTTTTATGTTTAAATTGATGTGTACGCCGCGATGGGTGTGACATGCTGCGGTGGTTGTGGCCAGGGGCTAGAGTCTTGGATGCATGGGCGTAGGCCGTAGGCCGAAGGCCATACTTCCAAGACTGTAGGCCCTGGCCACAACCACTGCAGCATGGATACACCTGTAGTATTGCTTATTGATCAGATGGTTGTAGGGAGTGTGTAGAGTCTTGGGTGCATGGCCAAAGGCCATGCACCCAAGAACAAAATTATAAGCACTGGAGGTATAAGCCACTGCACACCCATACATTGCAATATCTGTGGACATACAGCTAGGAGTCTAGCCTCTGGCCACAACCACTGCAGCATACCACAACTATAGATACACCCGTAGTACCGCACATCACTCAGGTGGTCGTGGGGAGGGACTGCAGTCTTGGGTGCATGGCCAAAGGCCATGCACCCAAGAACAAAGTTATAACCTCTGAAGTTATAAGCCAACATGGATTGTATATAGTGCAGTGATTGTGGGCAGGACGTATACTTTTGGGTGCATGGCTGCAGGCTGTAGGCCATACACCCAAGAGTGTAGACCCTGCCCACAACCACTGCAGCATATCACATTCATACATCACACCCATACATTCGATTATGTATCTGGTAGGTGTGGGCAGGGCCTAGAGTCCTGGGTACAAATTGAGTGCAAGCTACAGTTACAATGTTTAATTCTATGGGTGTGCTACTGATTTATAAGCGACCATGGGTGTAATATGCTGCGTGGTTGTGGTCAGGGCCTAGAGTCTTGGTACACATACTTCCAAGACTGTAGGCCCTGGCCACAACCACCGCAGCATGCCACAGCTATAGATACACCCGTGGTATTGAACATCACTCAGGTGGCTGTGGGGAGGGCCAAAGGCCATGCACCCAACAGCACATTGATACGTAGTGTAGTTACAAGCCACAATGGGTGTGATATGGTGTGGTAGTTGTGGCCAGGACGTAGACTCTTTGGTGAATGGCCGAAGGCCATGCACCCAAGAACAAAGTTATAAGCACTGCATTTATAAGCCACTATGGATTTTATATACTGCATACCCATATATTGAACAATCTATGGCCTTACACCCAACACTGTAGCCTGTGGCCAGAACTACTGCAGCATATTACAGGTATAAGTACACTCGGCCTATCAAACATCATTCAGGTGGTTGTGGGGAGGGGGTAGCGTTTTGGGTGCATGGCCAAAGGCCATGCTCCCAAACCCAACTTTATACGTAGTGAAGTTAGGAGCCACAAGGGTGTGATATGCTGTGATGGTTCTGGCCAGGACTCAGAGTCTTGGGTGCATGGCCAAAGGCCATGCACCCAACACTGAAGTCATAAGCAGTGAGGTTATACGTGAACATGGGTGTGCTGTGGTGCGGTGGTTGTGTGCACAACCTAGCGTTTTAGGTGCATGGCTGAAGACCATGCACCCAAGAAAAAACTTCTAAGTAGTGAAATTACAAGCACCATGGTTTTGATATGCTGCGATGGTTGTGGGTAGGACCTATAGTCTTGGTTGCTTGGCCGTAGGGTGTAGGTGATAGGTTATACATCCAAGACGCTAGGCCCAGCCTACAGCCACTGCACCATATTACTGCCATAGATTAGACGTGCAGATTTCAATATGTATGACATGACTGTAATTATACTTACTGTTTACTTTGTTCAGAATGCATATATTTCTTACATGACTTTAGTACTTGGCGGAAATATCCTTTTTTAATTTCTGTGATAAAAGAAAAAAGCATGTTACTGTTTGTATTTTATGAAGACTTAATACATTGTATAACAGACAGTTTAGCTTTTTTTTTACCCTCATATTTACTTTACAAACCAGTGTACTGTGCAATTTTCTCAGTTTCTGGGTTTGTTTTTCAAATAATTGGGTCTGGGGGAAAAAAATCCTTGTAGGATTAAAATAAAACTTTATTTGCTATGCTACAAACTATTTCTTTGTTTTCTTTGAGTGTTTCCTTGTTCTTTCTGATTAATGTTATGTATGTTGCCTTGTTGCAGATTTTTAACAACAGTTAGATACCTGTAGGTGTATTCTAACTGTGCATTTGTTGTTATGGATCTGTGTTATTCATTTATCTGTGTGGTTGTTATACACTCTTGGGCAGTTAGAAACCTGTTTCCGTATTCCCACTGTTTATAGTATTTTACTTGATTTTTTGGTATTGTTGAAGTACACATTAGTTAGTAAATTTTGGCTTTAAGAATATTAAGTACGCATTTGTAAGATTAGCTGGCAATCTCTGTTTTAGAGTAATGGTGCTATCATTACATTCGAACCATCCACATTTCTTTTTAATGTATGCAGTGTAGTGACCTGCATTGGTTGTAACTCCTGCATGGTAGATTATACCTATTGTTGTAAAGGTTTTGTTTCCAAGTGACACTTGACCGTGTGTGAATACAGTCAGCTTGCAGTTGTTTTTGGTACCATCTGCATTATAACGTAGAAGCATAAGTGTTATGTAGTTACTATGTGTTGGTATCAGTAAAGTGGAGCGATTATCTGAATTGCACATAGTACATAGTCTGCCATGGTTTGCATTATGTACAAGTTGCTGAAATGGAATGGATTCACAATCAGGTATGGATACATACACAAATCGCTCATTTGGGATTTGTTCCTATATCACATTGTTACTGACAGTGCATGTATGTTTCCACATGTATGAAATCTGAAAGATTTCATTTATAGGTACGTTTTTGTTTTCCAGTACTTGTAGTAAGTACATTAGAAATTCTTGTGGATCTTCTTGTGAGTTTATAGTGAATCTCACCATTCCAGCACAGTAGTCCAATTCTTCTCTTATTCCGTGAACACTGTATGTGTTGTCAGGATTATTTGTTGCATTTCTATGAAGGACTAACATTTGCAAACACAATTGCTCTGTACTGTGTAAGTAAATATTGTTCACAATTGGTGGCAATTGAAATAGAATATTCATTGCTACATTTGCATAGCAACTTACACCAGTTTCATTTGAACATTTGAATGGACCAGCTAGTTCTGTCTCTGAGTGCTTTTTTCTGAGTTTCTGTTCCTTCTTTGAAGAAGTACCTGATTTACTTTCCCTAATAGGTTATTCTTTGCTTGTGGTAATTGATGAAGTTTTAGCTTCTTTTGTTTTCTTTAAAGGATTTGCCATCAGATTCTGTTGCATTTCTGTTTGAATTAGTTTTCTTTTACCACGTTTTACTTTTTCTGGAACAGGATATTGTTTCAGATTGGGGCTGTATAGTGAACACAGTCTATTGTATTCTAAAATGCAAGGAATATCAGCATTCAGTTTACTTGCATCAAAGTTGATTAGAAAAAGACCGTCAAGTGTACGTAAGCGGGATAGTGCTACATAGCTTATGCCTTCTTTAAAGACTGTGTTTCCTATATCTATCAATGCTGTGTCTAGGGTAAGACCTTGGGATTTATGATTGGTGACTGCATATGCAAGAGTTAGAGAAAATTGTTCTCTACATACATACATGTCTTTGAAGAGAAGGAATCGAGCAGTTGAGCGCCCTATCCTTTTCACTTCTGAAAGTTTGTCAAAGCGAATATTGACAAACTGAATGTTGTTGTCACGTGAGTATGTTTGAAAGCCAACAACTGTACCCAGTGCCCCATTAACTAGCCCTTGCTCCACGTCAAGGTTACGTTTAAGCATTACTCTACAATTTAAGGATAATTTTAATATTTTTTCCAACCCAGCTGTGTTGGAGATTGAATTTTCTAAGGTATTTAGTCTTGTTGTGGCTTGCTCACACATGGGTAGTGTCATACCATGTACGTCTAGTTTGTCTGTGGTGCAAATTTCCATTATTGGTTGCATTTCTTTTTTTAACATTGTTTCATTGAATTTGAAACAGCTTGCAAGAGTTGGCATTAAGGCCATACAATTGACATTTTTGTGGGCTAATTGTTCCATAACATCTGTAGCACATGCATTATCACCATAAAGTGCATGAATGTGCCGGGTTTTCAATATTGCTTGTGCTTCTTGAGATAGTACACCAACTCTAATACTTTTTAAAATGCTGGCATAAGTGAAATCTGCAGATTGCCGTATGTTTTCTGTTAATTCTCTATATTGGAAATGTTGGCAAAGGTTGACATTTCCTATGCTGCCAACAGTTTTACGGCAGAGTTTGTGTCCTACGGTTTTAAAAATAGGTTCACCTTTTACTGGTGTCAATTCTAGAAGATCTCCGAAAACGATAGTGTGTTTCCCGGCAAAGAGTTCTACGTAGTTTGTTTTAAGTACTTCTTGCAATCTGAGGTGAATCAAAGCCAACATTATGTTGGAGACCATCCTCACTTCATCTATTAGTAGAATTTTCTTTTGTTTTAATACTCTGCGTAGTTCCATTGCAGCTACTGCAGAAAGTTTGTAATAGTCTAATGCCTATGTTGTAGGCAGCTAAACCTGTGGGGGCAGTTACAACAGCTGACAGTTTGTTGTTTGTCAATTTTTGAAGGAACTGGGCTGATGATTTTGATTAAGAATGTTTTTCCTGACCCAGCTTCACCACTGACGTACAGCATTATAGGTTTGTAATTTTGGCAGGCACATTCTTTATTTTCGTGTTGTACACCATGTGCAATTTGTTTCGTTACGTCTTCAAAAATGGTGTGCTGATCTTTATTAAGTTTTGCTTGTTGTACAGTTACGTCTTCTATATCTTCTTGATAGTGACACATGGTGTTTTCCACTTCTGTCATAGCTAATTCTGCCTCATTTGCTATTAGTGGCTGTCCGAGTGGTTCTTGGCTTCCTGTTACAGAAGGTTGACTACTGTCGGAAGTGTCCTTATCTAGTTGGGCCTGAAGTTCTTCTTCATTTTGCTGTTCATTGTGCAACATTCTTTTGTACTGCGTAAAGTTCACATCGGTGATAGCGCTTTCATTTGCTTTGAAAGCATCTTCATAGCAGTCATAGTTATCTTGTATCTCTTTCTGTTTTCTCCATGGTTTAAAAAGTTGCAGCAGAGAAATGTAATATATTTCTTTCTGTTGAGTTTTTAATGACAATTTGACATGATTAATTAAGCTTCGTTTGGTAAGTTTTCACTAAGCGGACTTCACAATCTGTCACTCAATATATACCTTTGCTTTCATCGGGTTTTTTAAATTATTTTTGTATGCAAAATTTTTAGCTATGTGGTATAGGCATATGCTTTCCAAAGTGCTACTCCTGTTCAGATAGTATGTGTCCAGTAAATTGTTTTCTTAAAATGTCTTGGCTGTTGGGATTTCTGGCAATTGTTTCTATGTCCTCATATGAATTCAGAACTCTTTTTCTAGATTTAGCAGGACCAAGACTTAGCCATACTATGTTGTCTGATTTTCCATACAAAGCAGTACCGGTTAAACGATCTGCCACTTCATAGTTGCCACATTCTCTATGAGAGAGCATTTTTAGGCCTAGGTTGTACAATTTCTGAGATAGTGTTTTGTCTGATGATAGGTCATCCCAGAGGTCTTGAAGCTCTGTTTTTTCTGCTTTTGTTAAGTAGGCTATAACATATCGTGCAACAGCAGTGGAATTGTCTGCAATGTACTGCACATTTATGTTTGAATTCCATAAGAGGGCAATGATTGCATTGTAATCATTGATATATTTTGATTCTTCTGTTCTTTTTATGTAATACGTGTTCTTAGGTGATTTACTTTTAACACTATGTCGAACTGAAGACATGAAGTTGTTCACTTCACCTGTTTCTGTAACTGGCCTAGGGGAACCAAAGCGGCATTTAGTGCAGTATTTCCCTTTGCTTTTGTATTTGCGATGACAATATTTGCCACATTTGTGTCTTTGAAATTGTAAAATCTGCCCATGTGGGTCAGTATGTGTCCGTTGTGAAGGGATTTCACAAGTGACATATTTTTGGATGAACTCCAAAACAGTGGCATCACTGTTGTGACCAAATTTAGGTGCACCTTTGATCCATAAAAGCATGTAAATATGTGGTGCTCCTCTCCCTTGGTATTCTTTTCTCCAAAAGAAGTGTTGCACTTCTCCGACGGGAGGAACAGTTTTATTGCAAATAAAGTGTAGCATAGCAATGAAACACTGATGGAAATATCTTGACACATTAACTGGATCTAGAGAGCAAATTTCTCCAGGTGTTAATATATCTATGTTGGTTTTGTTGTTGTTTGATATGCGTAGGAACTGATGTAAATCTTCCCATGCATATTCTGCACAACCTAGTGTAACAAACCAAGTCGGTGGTCCAAGGTTTCTGATTATACAACATGCACCTTCGTGCCGTCGGAACCAGTATTCTTTTGTACCACGCATGTTTGCAAACAGATTTGTTATACTTGATTGTATAACCTCATCTTTTTCTTGTACTTTTTGTATTAATTGTGTAGCTTGAAAGTGGGTTCCAAATTTCAAAATGTGTGCAACTCCGTAACATAGGGTTGCTAGTTGACTTTCAAAGAGTAGGTGGAATATGTATTCCACATTTTGTCGAAATCTGGGATCTTGCGAATACATTCGTAATGAGCGGTATTCTGATGCCGTAATCTGAGTGGGTCTATCATCGTATCTTCCTCCTTTGCCAGTAGGAAATAGCAGTGGAAAAGCATGTGCTTCTATACTTTTTTCCCATATGCTCATTGGTGACCCTTTGGTTTGTCGCATTTGGGAAGTTTCTATTGCATCATCTATGCTTTCATTGGAATGCAATGGTGGCATTGTGTAATGGTCCAAAAGAGTGGATACTGCAGCAGGATCCAGAAGTTCAAATTGTCCAGTTTCTGATGACTCTTGAATTATTTCAGTTGTTTCTCTTAAGCTTTCTTCAATATTTATTTCCTTGTAGTATTCGTTATTGTCTTTTAGATATTGCAAGGCTTGTCTAACTTTATGTAAGTCCACCAGTTGTGTATTTATTTTGTCTTTTGTTGCTACACCATTTACCAAGACAATTAAAGAATGCTCTCTTGAACGTTGCACTCCTAGAGTGTGAACATTTTCTGTTAGATGTAATGGCAAATAAACTACTTTGCCACGAATGCCTTTTACCAATTCAGAGGGAGGTAATTTTGCTGTTTTTGGTTGAAGGCGTATTATTGCTTGAAATGGGTGCACTGTTTGGATTATGATTCTCTCATATACATTGAGTTGTTGCAGGGGCTTTGGTACTGGGAACAATTCCAAATTATTTGTGATAGCACGTGAAGGAGTTTGGTTGTTGTCCAGTTTTGTAGTGCAGGAACTGCAACATATTAGGGGTTCACTTATTTGGTATTTGTTTTCTGCTAAAAGGTAGAGAGCAAATTCAAACCATTTGGAATCTTCATTGTCTTCTATTTTGTATGATATGATATGATATGATATGGCATTTGTAACACGCCTATACACAAGTGTTTCAAGGCGCGACGAGGCAGGGAGGGGGGAACACGGGGAGACAGACAACGATCCTACTAGGCCAGGTGTCATTCAGATTGCGCAAGTTCAAGGGAGGAGGGGAAGGGAAAAGAGCAAGGGGGAAGGGAGAGGGAAAAAGTGCATTACAGAGTTGGTAGAATACATGAAAAATAATAAGGGCCCACTGGTGGCAAGTGCAAGGTAAGTGCAGACAAGTGCTGGGAAGCGGGGCTATACAGATACAGAGACAGTCCCGCAGTGCAGGGGCTGCCAGGGAGGCAGTGCAGGGGAGAGTGGCTGGGCCAAGGACCGAGAACGGTGGGTAGTGCAGTTGCACATTCGGTGCAGTTTCAGTAATTAGCAGGGGAGAGGGGGAGAGAAAGCAGAAGCAAAGAGGAAGGTTTTCAGGTGCTTCCGGAACCGGAGATGGTTCTCCTCAAGTTTCAGGGAGGCAGGAAGGCTGTTCCAGAGGGAGGCCCCTGCTGCGGAGAGAGATCTACCCCCAACTCGTTGCTTGGAGAAGCGGCTGACCCTGAGGGAGTTGGAGGCGGATGAGCGCAGAGCTCGAGAAGGAAGATATTTAGGAAGGGAGAGTTGAAGGTATTTTGGCCCCAAGCCCCAGAAGGCCTTGTGGACAATGCAGAGGGTTTTGAACTCAATCCTCGCAGCCACTGGGAGCCAGTGTAGCTATTTCAGTTCTGGAGAGATACGGTTCCTTGGCTTGAGGCCAAGGACAAGTCTTGCAGTCCTGTTCTGGATGAGTTGCAGAGGGCAGAGAGTAGAGGCAGGCAGATTTAGATAGAGGCTGTTACAGTAGTCCAGCTTCGAGAGAACCAGGGCTCTGGAGACAGTGAGCTTCTGGGGGAAGGAGAGGAAAGGAAGGATACCTCTGAGGAGGTGCAGCTGGTAGTGTGACTTCTTGGAGACGTCAGATATGTGAGGAGAGAAGGAGAGTGTGGAGTCGAAGATGACCCCAAGGTTTTTTGCCTTGCAGGTAGGGGCAGGAAGAGGGCCAAGAGAGGCCGGCCAGAGAGCTGCAGGGAAGGAGGGAGTGGGTGTGCCGATGAGTAGAATCTCAGTTTTACTGGCATTGAGGCAGAGGTCGTTGGCGGCACACCATTCATGGATAGCAGAGAGACAGTCAGAGATGAGGGAAGGAGAGGAGGAGGTCGAGGGTAGCCTGAAAATGAGCTGGGTATCATCCTCATATCACTGAAAGTTGGGGCAGAGAGCAGCGATGCAGTGGGCAAGGAGTGCCAGATACTGGTTGAACAGCCAGGGAGAGAGGTTAGATCCCTGGGGGACACCACAGGTAGAGAAAAAGATGTCAGAGAGGAAGGACCCCAGTTGGACCTAGGAGGGGCGATTGGAGAGGAAAGAGGTCAGCCACGCCAGAGCCTGACCAGTGATACCCAGGTTATCACGGAGACGGTTGAGCAGGATGGCATGGTTGACAGTATCAAAGGCAGAAGAGAGATGAAGCAGAATGAGAACACACGGAGTGTTAGAGTCAAGGTACGAGAGCAGGTCCTCACGGATGTTCAGGAGAGCAGTTTCCGTGCTTCTGGCAGCTCTGAAGCCAGACTGATGGTCATGAAGACTACCAACAGATTCAGTATGGAGATTAAGCTGGGAGATGGCCAGTTTCTCCAGGAGCTTGCCCAGGAAGGGAGTGATGGAGATAGGGCAATAGTTAGCCGGGCAGGAGGGGTCGGAAGAGGGTTTCTTAAGAAGAGCGTGTCAAGGAGTTCCCCCCTTCTCACCTGAGTTCGATCTTTGCTGGATTTCTTGATCGATGCCTTCTTGCAGACGGATCGAGTATTGAATAAGGCTGCACGAGTGTCTTCCGACTCCAGCGTGCGTTCAAAGTTCCAGGATGCAAGGATCCAGGAATCCGGGAAACTTACAGAGTGCGCTACTAGCACACGAGTCCAGGAATCAAGAAAGGAAGGAAAGGGACTAGGAATGGGGTTGGCTGGAAGAAGCAAGGAAAACAATACCGCGAGCTACGGAGCACACATCTGGTCGCTACTTCGCAATAGCATTGAGATGCGCGGAGCCGCGGGAGGCGTGGTCTATTAATAGAACACGCTACATCCAAGGTGTAGAGCGAGGAAGGTGTTTCACAGTGGACGGCCATGTTGGAAGTACAAGGGAGTGTAAGCCCCGTTGAGACAAGGACCAGGAAGTCCAAAAGGGGCGTGTTCTGTAGTTCATGACAGCATGCCTCCTCCGAAGACCCGTTCCTCCGGAATTTGCCCGGGTGTATAAGGTGAAATCTTCTGAGCAGTCGAGGGGCCTTGAGATTAGAAAGTGTTTCCCATGTTCTTTCACTAGGAGGATATCCTTTCCATTCAACCAGGTATTGAAGCTGACCCCGTTTATACCTGCAGTCACATATTCGAGATACTTCATATTCCAATTGGTTGTCGACCAGCAGAGGAGGAGGTCGGCAGGATTTCCGGGAGGATTGGGTGTAGGGTTTTAATAAGGATGTGTGAAATACTGGGTTAATTTTCTTCCAGGAGTCTGGTAGTCTGATCCGGTATGAAACTGGATTGATAATTTCCTTGATGGAAAATGGACCATAGTACCGAGGGGCCAACTTGTTTGGCCCTAGATGTCGGGGTAGTAATTTCGAGGACAACCAGACTTGATCACCAATTGCATAAGGAGGACCTAGTCTTCTTTTGGAATCCGCATACTTCTTAGTCTGTGTTCTGGCCCTCTCTAAGTTTCCTTTGGCCTCCTGGTGTACGTTGATGAGGGTTTCTATCTAGGAGTCGACAATAGGTACTGGTGTAGGATGAGGGAGAACAGAGGGTAGAACTGATGGATGGAAACCTTGGCTACAATAAAAGGGACTGGTCTTAAGTGCTGAATGATAAGAATTGTTGTAGGCGAATTCAGCCATGGGTATCAGGAGCGACCAGTCATCCTGAACCTTGGTGGCAAAACATTGAAGATACTGCTCCAGCATCTGATTAGCACGTTCTGTGGCCCCGTTGGTTTGGGGATGATAACCAGATGAGAGGGCGCGTTGGATACCCAAAATGCGACAGCGATGTTTCCAGAATTGAGGGACGTACTGAGGTCCTCGATCAAATATGATCTTGGAAGGAAGTCCATGTAAACGGAATATGTGTTCCAGGAAGATTCCAGCAAGCTCGGATGAGGATGGTAGCTTACACAGGGGTGTAAAATGAGCCATATGAGTGAACAAGTCTATGGTAACCATGATGGTCGTGTATCCTCGGGAAGGTGGTAATTCCACAATGAAGTCTGTAGCAATGAATTCCCATGGCCTTGTAGGCAGTGAAGGTTGCAGTAGAAGACCCGCCGGTCTCTTGTTATCATGTTTATTTTGACTGAGGTAGTATAAGCATTGATGTATTGCTGTACGTTGGTCTTCATTCCAGGCCACCAAAACTGTCTTTGTATGAGACGGAGGGTGTTGGTTATGCCACGATGTCCGGAGTGAAGGGTATCATGACAGAGGTTTATTATGCTTTGTTGTAATTTCTGTGTAGGAATGACCAGTGCATTGTCCTTGAATAAATATCCTTCCTTAACTCTTAGGTTCCATCGATTCTTCCTTGAAATATCCTTCCACAGGTCAGAGGATTGGGTTTGCACTCAAATTTCTTCCAGGAGGTTGACTGCTTGAGCTACAAAGATCGTGTGGGGAAACATCTTAGGATATGCCCTGACTTCAGCAATTACATAGTCAGGACGTCGAGATAAGGCGTCAGCAATCATGTTTTGTGATCCGGGAACATGAGTGATTTGGCATTGGTACTGGGCAAAGAAGTAGGCCCAACGCGCCTGACGACTGTTCTTGCACTCCAACGACTGTAGAATTTGAAAGTTCCGATGGTCCGTGTGGACCTCAACTAGATATCTAGCACCCAGAAGTAGATGTCGCCATTCAGTGAAGGCTTGGCGGATGGCTAACAGTTCCTTTTCCAGGACGGAGTAATGTGTCTCACTGGGAGTCAGGGTTCGTGAGAGGTAAGCAATGGGGTGTTCCATTTTATCCTCAAGTTCCTGCTTCAAGACCGCTCCTATGGCGTAGTTAGAGGCATCTGTTTCCACTAGGAATGGCCAATTTATGTCAGGTTGGGCCAAGATGGGGGCTTGTGTGAACTCTGTTTTTAAACGTTGGAATGCCTTATCTTGCGGTGTAGACCAGATAAAGGGGGTGTCTTTCTTCAAGAGGGCAACGATCGGCTGAACGATCTCGGAAAAGGTAGAGATGAACTTCCGGTAGAAGTTGGCAAGCCCCAGGAAGGATTGAACTTGTTTCACGGACATGGAAGCGGGCCATACCAGTATGGGCTTTACCTTTGAAGGGTCCATACCAATTCCTTCTGGGATAAGGATGAATCCTAGAAAGTGAACAGAAGTAACGTGAAACAAGCATTTTTCAGGTTTAGCTAAAGGTTTGTATTCACAGAGTCGTTGTAATACTGCCTTTACATGTTCCTCATGCTTTAGAGGATCCTTGGAAAAGATCAATATGTCATCCAAATGGACAATGACGAAGAGGAATAACATGTCAGAAAACACCCTATCCATAAAACGTTGAAAAACTGCGGGGGCATTAGCTAGTTCAAAGGGCATGACTAGATATTCATAGTGACCAAAGGGTGTTCTAAAGGCTGTTTTCTATTTGTCTCCTTCCCAGACATGGATCAAATGATAGGCACCCCGGAGATCCAACTTCGTGAATATCACGGTGCCTCTCACAGCTTCCAGGATATCTGAGATCAGGGGCAGTGGGTACCGATCTTTGAGGGTGCATTGATTTAAGCCACGATAGTCGAGGCAAGGTCTGAGTTCCTTGGTGTCCTTCTTGGGAACAAAGAACAACAAAGCACCCGCTGGAGATTTTGAGGGTCTTATGGTGCCGTTTTAAAGGTTAGTATCCAGGTATTCTCGGCGGGCCTTCTTCTCTTGTTCGGAAAGGATGGACATTCTGCTGAAGGGAATCACTGCTGAGGGATCTGTATCTATGGCACAGTCTTCAGGTCTGTGAGGGGGTAAGGCCTGGACTATGGCAGTTGAAAATACATCAGCATATCCCTGATAGGCCTCTGGGATTTGTATGATATTGGAAACCATGAGTGGTGTTTGCTGGTCTCTTAGTGGTTCTTTAGGGGGTGTCGAGGAGGGATCCAGGAATAGACAGTGGGACATACAAAACTCTGAGCCAAGAAATAGTGATCCTGCTGTCCAATTTATATACGGGAATGTGCTTCTGTAACCAGGGTATACCCAATACCATGGGGTAATGAGCTAACTTAATGATGTCGAATGTAATCCGTTCTTGGTGTTGGTTTATGGAAAGCTGGATCTCTTTTGTATGCAGACTTATGGGTCCTGAAGTGAGGGGTCTTCGGTGGATTGCTTCCACCGGCTGCATTGTGCTTCGTGTCTCGTACGGAATATGATGACTAACAACCCAGTCTTGATCATTGAAAATTCCCATAGCTCCGCAGTCTACCAAGGCCAGAATGGGATAGGTCTTATTCTTGGAGGGTGACAGGAAGGCCTGTAGTATCACCAAATTGTTTTGTCCAGGAGAGTTCAAGGATGGAATTGTGTGGTGCAAACATCTCTCTCCCGAAGCTCTGCTCCATCTAGGATCGGGAGCTGGCGTTTCCCGAATACCGAGGAGGGGCTAGAGGACACTCCCTAACCAAGTGTTTGTCTGAGGCACAATACATGCACAACCCCATATGAATCCTTCTCATCCTTTCTTGCGGGGATATAGGTCCACGGAAGGCTCCTATCTGCATGGGTTCTGGTTCAGAGACTGAGCCTGGGTTTGTGTCCGTCTTGGTGGTACTCTCAAAGGACAGCTTTGGAGGATTACCTCTGGATTTCTTCTTCTCTGCCTTCCTTTCCTGGATACGGAAATCTATTTGCATGGCAAGGTCCATTAGTGCCTGGAATGCGTTTGGGCGAGCCACTCTGGCCAACTCATCCTTAATCTCCTCATTCAGTCCTCTCCTGAAAAGGGTAAAACTCGCCTCAGGGGACCAATCAGCTTCCTTGACTAATTGCTTGAATCGGGTAACATAGGTGAGCATATCCTGGCATCCTTGCTGAAAGTCTAACAGGCGTTCCTTAGCACTATAGACCTGCTCTTGACGGTCAAACATGGTCTTAAGGGCTTATAAGAAGCCATCATAGTCATCCAAGAGAGCATCGCTGGAATTAAAGAGGGGCGTAGCCCAGGTTAAGGCGTTTCCTGAAAGGTGGGAAATTATGAACCCCACCTTAGCCCTGGGAGTTGAAAAGTAGTAGGGCTTAACCGTAAAGTGGACCAAACATGAATCCAGGAATCTGTGAAGGGTTTTTGCTGACCCATCGTATTTTTCCACTATGCCGCCCAGCAATACACTTTCTTTTGTGGCAGAATCACGGGATAGAACTAATTGTTTGAGAGCGGCGTTTTCCACCTTTAGATTCTGCACCTTGGTTGATAGCTCTTGCATGCCACGCATCAGGTCCTGGACGGCCGCTTCCATGTCCATATCGAGTTCGGTCGGGTGGCGTCTCAAACTGTCAAGGAGTTCCCCCCTTCTCACCTGAGTTCGATCTTTGCAGGATTTCTTGATCGATGCCTTCTTGCGGACGGATCGAGTCTTGAATAAGGCTGCACAAATCTCTTCTGACTCCAGCGTGCGTTCAAAGTTCTGGGATGCAAGGATCCAGGAATCCGGGAAACCTACAGAGTGCGCTACTAGGACACAAGTCCAGGAATCAAGAAAGGAAGGAAAGGGACTAGGAATGGGGTTGGCTGGAAGAAGCAAGGAAAACAATACCGCGAGCTACAGAGCACACGTCTGGTCGCTACTTCGCAATAGCATTGAGACGCGCGGAGCCGCGGGAGGCGTGGTCTATTAATAGAACACGGTACGTCCAAGGTGTAAAGCGAGGAAGGTGTTTCACAGTGGACGGCCATGTTGTAAGTACAAGGGAGTGTAAGCCCCGTTGAGACAAGGACCAAGAAGTCCAAAAGGGGCGTGTTCTGTAGTTCATGACAGTGGGTGCACAAGGGAGTGCTTAAGGGGGGATGGGAAGACTCCGGAGGCGAAGGAGTGATTGCAGAAGTCAGCCAGGCAGGAGCCAGGGAGTCGATGTGGTCCTTGATAGTTTTGGAGGAACAGGGGTGGACCTGTTTTGACGAGACTTTCATAGATCAGACTTGTCTGGAAACCTCGTCAGATGAAAAGAGGGGAAAGAAGGAGGGAGGAGGGGTGGCTGCAGAAGGGCCAGAGGAAGAGCAGGGAATAGAGGGAGGGGGGAGGGTCGTGATAGGAGGAGAGTGAGGACAGGATGTCCTGAGTTTTTGAAATGAAGTGAGAGGCCAGTGCCGTGCAGAGGGCCTGGTAGGGGACAAGAGAGGTAGAGACTGCAGCAGGGTTGGCCAGCTCCTTGCAGATTTTAAAGAGTTCGGCCGAATTGTTAGATGCCGCAGAGATGCAGGCTTGGATAAAGGTCTCTTCTTGGTGACAACGGAGAGCCAGTATTGCCTTGGGAGCAGGCGGCAGGCCAGTTTGTCAGAGGATGAACATGAAGCACGCCATTTCCTCTCTGCCACCCTGCACTTGCAGGTATGCTATGTCTGTATTGTTTGTGTACCTTTTGTAAAACGTTCTGCGGCAACACACACACACATGGTTTGGTACTTCAGCGAATGCACTTTTAAATTTTAGTATTTCTTTTTTGTATGTGTGTAATAGAAGGTTGCTATGTGCAGAATTGTTGCTACTCTGTTCTAAAACTATTGCATTTTGTAAGTGGCTTTCACTTCCAAAATATTTTCTCTGGATACGGTCGATTTCTTCTTGTAGGTATTTGGGTGTACCATGCAGAAGAGTGTTATTTAAATTGGCTAATTCTAAAGCTTGACTTTTAGCATAGTATATTTTATACACTAGATTTCTTACATTTAAATGATGTATTGATATCCTTTTGATATCATGGAAGGTGCTTTTGCAAATAGGTCCTGAAATGCAGGCTAATGAATGTCCTTGTAGTCTTGTGTATTTGCGCAGTGGACAGATATCCATATTTTGCAGCACTTTCATTTTAATTTTGTCTTTACCTTTCACATACTGATTGAGGAACTGACGTAAAGATTTGAAAGATTTGTTAGGAATGGCACACATTGACATGCACGGCTATTTGTATACTGGACGGTCTGGTTCAGTTGAATCGAGGGGTAATTCTGAGTTTTCAGGGGATACTTTTCTAAGCAGTGTTTCTTGTTCCATGATGGTATTATTGATTCTTTCATACCCTCGTCCACTGCTATGGATGGCAATTGTGTTTGTTTGATTTTGTTTGTATGCTTCTTCATTAAAATATGGTTCTGTGGTTGTTGTGTGACTCCATTCACCTCCATAAATATGTAAAAAGTTATTTTTGTTGACATTCCGTTTATTGATAAGTTTCTTTTGTAGTTTAGTACTTAGTTTTGTTAGTGGTTTCATCCTATTTAACACTAATATAAACAACTTCCTTTTGAGAAGGATTGCACTGTCCACGAGAGCTTGTAGGATTAATTTTCTACGGTAGGTTTTAAGGGTTGAGGATGATTTCGGTCCTCTTCTTATTAGATTCTGAAGGACTTTGTGGCGAAACATTTTTGCTAAAATACTTTTCTTACTATGGGTTCTTGTTGCTATATCAGGATTAATAGGAGCATTGTTAGCAGAACTGGTAGCCGTTTTTTTGTGAAGCGTTTTGTGTTTCGTGCCAAGTTATGATGGAGGAAGTAAAGTTTCAGTAGATGAATCTTCCTTTGTTTCGCTAAACGACTGTATTAGCTGTTTTGTTCAAACATTCTCTACAAACTCTGCTAGAGATGGATGCTTACTTTGGACACTTTTATTTTCATTTGCTCTATTTCTGCGTTCCTTTCTATGGACTTGCTTTTTGGCAGGCATTCTTTGGGGTCTGTTGAAAAAAAGAAGGCATGGTTTGGTCTGTTGTGCAATGTATGTGCGCTGCGTGCATGAGTTTGATGGGGAAGCTCTTTGTGGTGGTGTGTGACTGTGCATTGGGCTTTTACAATGATTTGGGAAGGCTATTTTTCTGTTTGTATACTACTACAATGTACTTCAGATGAGAGTACAAAGTGAGTGAGGAGAAGCATTAAAAGTAAACGTAATGGTATAAAATTGAAACAGCTATTTGTTTTCTAGTACTAACATTCTAAGGCTTCTGTATGTTATTTGAGTTCCAAAGCCACAGGGATTTGTGAGCCATTCTGCCTGTTATTCTTTGTTTAATAAATGGGGATTTGTGGGTAGAATGGTTCAGAAATCAATGTTTGTTTTGGTGCGCAAATTAAATAAATAACCCACACAGTCTCTTTGAGGAACAGTAAGAATATAAAGGTAGTACTGTACTTACTTTTTTTAGCAGAATGTGTCATGAACCATCGGACGCGTCCTTTCTGGACTTCCTGGTCTCTGACCCATAGGGGCTTGCACTCAGCAGTACTCCCAACATGGCGCTGAACGCGGAATACTGTTTACCAGTTTCCGCGACGTACGCATTACGTTCTACAAAGCAGACACGCCCCCGCGGCCCTGCGCATCTCAATGCTACCGCTTGCCGTGGCTAGACGTGTGCTGCAGTAGTTCGCTTGTGTTTTTCCTTTGATTCCCGGTTCCCAGTTCCCCTAAATTCCTCCTCCTTCATTCCCCCTCATTTTTTGTCCTCCTTGCATCCCGGATCTCCGTGCACTCATCTTCCGTGTGTACTCTTCGCTGTTTTCCTGGATTTCCTCTGACTTCCCGGATATCTGAACGTTCCCAGGACTCGGAATGCTGAACGCACGCTGGAACCCGAGGACCTGCAACTGGGATATACAAGACCCGAACTCTATGAAAGAAGACTCCATCGAAGAACTCCAGCAAACAACAAAGACAGGTGAGAAGGGGGGAAACTGTGACAGAATGACCAGGTTTCTTCGGATATGTCGTTTGCATTGTAGATGCTGTTGATTTTCGGGAGAGTAGTCTTCACTGCAATTGTAATAAGAAGAAGTTAGTAACTTTGTGTGTTTAAAGCAGTGATGTTACTGTACACGTTAATTTTGCATCTTTCGTCGGAGTATTCTCCTTTGATATCTCAACACAGCGCATGTGTGCATTTCACTTCACTATGTGCTGCCTTTGTATGTTATTTGCAGTATGTTAGTTGCACGTGATTCAGAAATGAGTAACATTTTTAGGTTTGAAAATGCCTTGTTTTTTTAAGCTGTGTTATCAATAGAATAGAGGTTTGTAAGTGATAGGTCATTATAGTAGATGGGAAAAATTTCACTACTTTCATATTATAAGTACGAATCCGAAAAATCGGGAGACCCTCAGAGGGAGATGTCACCAGAGCAATCGGGAGCATTTATTTTTCTCATATGATCTCATTGGAAGTAGCATTAATGTAGGCGGTACACAGTAAAAAATTGTGACATTTTCTAATAGAAAATCGAGTATCATGCTAAATAGGGAGGGTTGTAACGTATGTATAGGTTATGCGGTAGACAGTAAAAAGTAGTGCGGTTTGTCAATGAAAAATCGGACAGCTTGCACTTAAAGGGGGAGCGTTGGTATGTATTGGCTATACAGATTAAGTGGCAATAATTTGTTTAAATGAAATTATAAGGGTTGCACATGTTCTCTGATTACAATATGCATACCTGTACTTTATACTCATGCATGTGCGCATGCATGGAGCTGTACGTAGAAATCTGCGACACTTGCACAGTAGTTTTTGAAGTAGGTGCTTTGCAATGATATGCGACTTGCATTCATAGTGATCAATAGTACATTTGAAGTGCGAAATTTTGATGATGAAGTTAGATGTTGAATGTGATTGGTGGATGGTTGTGTGACTGCTTAGTTGTGTCCAATGAGGAAATGGAATTGTGAGTGATGTGGAAAGTGTAGAAGGACTGGCTAAGAGTTACGTGCCCCACGTAGACAATGCTTGTCTGCGGGTAGGGCGTGTCACATACAGGATTTTACAGCAAATCCAGCATGGAAAGGGGACTGTAGGCATCAGCCAATCAGATGTTCACATTGCTCTTTTATGTAGAAAGACAGTGCGTATACTGAAGATGGCAGAGGTGGAGAGGGTCAGGGTTTTGGTGCGTGGAGATATTTTTGTCCATGGTTTACAGCACTATCCTGAAAGTAGGCATGAGGCACACAATTTCGATGTGAGAGGAGTGGAGGTGGTGTGGAGTGCTAAGACTGATAGCAATGTTGCGGCAATTCTCCAAGTTTGCAGAGACATGCGTAGGATGACCACTCCCCATGTGGTACTTTTGCACTACGGTGCTTGCCATTTGGGCTACGTGAGTTCACGTACTTTGTTGGAAGATTTGGAACAGTTGGTTCAAGCAGTCATGAACATCTTTCCAACAGCGAAAGTACTTTTTTCTGGGTTACTCCCTAGAGGAAAATGGGACAACAGTTCTGTTTTCTGTCCTGATCAAAGTATTGGGAGGTGTACCATCAATCGCGGCATGCATGCTTTCATATTACGAGCTGGTATGTTTTTCTGCAGCCACGAGAACATTGTTCCCAGTAATGTGGCTTATTTTCAAGCAGATAGTGTTGCATTATCTTCTTTGGGAAATGTCATGTTCTTTTGGAATGTAAGGCTTGCTTTGGAGAAGGTTCTGTAATGGTTGTAGGAGTAAAGTAAGAAGAAAAAATATTTTTAAAACAAAATAACACGTGTCTGTAAGGCATCTGCCCAAAAAAAACGGCTCTTTTCAGAGCCCACCTTAAAGGGGAAAAGGGGAATAATATTTAAATGTACAGTCATCACGCTCTGATCCTCTACATGTCCGCGGACATGGCGGTAGTTTGCAGGCAGCGCGTATTACCAACGGGGATTCTGGGGTGGAGACGCATGCAAATTAGAATGTCTGAAGGAAGGGATTGGTCAGTAAAGTTCAGTCGGTGTATTATAAATGGAGGAATTTAGTGAGAAGGGGCCTGATCACGACTTTGGCGGTAACCCTTAAATCCGGCAGTCGCGCTATTACCGCTGGATTTAAGGGTCCACCAAATCAGGACTTCGTCAGATTTTGCCCTAGCTCTGAGCTGGGGGGAAATCCGCAGAGAATTTGCGCTATTACCGCCGGCGGGAAATCCGCCGGCAGTAAGAGCGTGAATTTTCCCATTTGAGCCCAATGGGGAATGGGGCATTCCCGAATGGGCTCAATGGGGAATGGGGAATTACATTATCGCTGAACTCGTGATCCGGCGCTATTAGCGCCGGGGAGTTCGGCGGTAGGGCTAATTCTGCCGGCGGTATTACCACCGGCGTTACCACCAAAGTCGTGATCAGGCCCAAGGTCTTTTCCCTGACAGGAGACCAGACGGCATTGGCTCTGTGTGCTCGAAAACAGATTATCTGGATTTTGGGAGACTCATGGATACATTGGTTGAAGGTGATGGGGCCCCTAGGGGACCTTCGCGTATGGAAACAAGGCACAATCACCACACACAAACTGATACACCAAACACGAGGTTCAATTCCCAAAATCTAGGGTTTATTGCAAAGCAAATAGTCTTAGTTGGCCAACTGGGTCTCGCGTCCCGCAACGTGTGTCTCCAGACCCCGAGGGACGCAAGAGAGCAAGCATTCTACAACAGTTACCTATATACAAAACAAACATGTTAGTATCAGTAATGACATATTCAATACCATCCATAATGTACTTCCTTTAAAATAGATTTAATGATTGACAATTGTGACGAATATGACAACTTCAGACATTCATTTAGCAACAGTTTGCAATTTGCGGACTTGCAGACACGATTCTTTGTTTTAAGGAACATACTGCCCTTGTTCTTGCAGGCAAGCTGCGTGCAGGGGAGAGACACATTCCAGGCCTCACTATCTTCCAGTTTCTATTCGTGTGCTAGGGGTCAACTCGCTCTACAAGGCTCAGTGAAGGGGGGCCGTAAAAGAGAGCATAATTCGAGCCATTAATTGTTCGTTCCTACCATTTCTACCGCATCAGCGAGCCTAGCTGGCACCTGCAAGGTGATTAAATGCCTTGTTGCTTACTTCCAAGGACTTGTGAGCGAGGAGACTGGGCATTGCTGTCTGGGCGGCCTACGCTGTGTTTCAACATGTATCTTGTGGCCTTGCTCTATGCATGAGCAACAATCAAAATAGAATACGCTTACAGCAAAGCAGTTTGAACAGAAAGCAAGAAGCAAAAATTAGTCAAAATGGCGAATTCTATTCCTACAAAATGGACGCTGTCTGGTCATGCTCATGAGGCTGTACAAACGATGCTGAACACATGATGTGGTTGGTTTTCGGCCAACAAAATACATCGCCTATGCTATGGGAAGGTCATTTCTAGACTCACAAAGGTGCATGCAGAAAGTTGCGGTCTATCTGCAGATCTTGGATTTCCTCATGTGGAAGTGCACTGGCATGGCATGCGTGGAATGAGGTGGCTGGACTTGGTACCTCTCTGTGCTACTTTACAGACAGAGCGTCATCCTTATATACTTATCATTCATTGCGTAGGAAACAGTTTAGGCCATGTCTCTGGAATTTCTTTGCAATTTGCAAAGAAGGAAGGACTTGCGAAGGTCATGGACATGTTTCCAAATTGCGAAATAGTTGTTTCCCGTATTGCACAAAGACAAATATGGCTGCGTTCTTCTGCATTTGGTCCACAAATGGAGAAAGCAAGGCGCAATGTCAATAAGGCTGTTTGTGCCTTTCTAAGAGATGTTGGCATGTCCTCATTCCACAATGAAAACATTTTGTTTCGCAGCACTTTCATTTTTCGCAGAGATGGAGTCCATCTCACATATGCTGGCAATCAGATTTTTCTTTGCAATGTACAAAATGCATTGCAACCTTTTTTTGATTCATAGTCACCTATTTGGCAATCCGTTTTTTCCAATCTACAGTTTTTGAAACACACAAAACACCACTGAAAGGCTCTTTTCAGAGCCACCACTTACTCCCAGCGGAAAGTGCATTGGTTTTGCTCTGCTTGCACCCTCCATTTTTGTGCATCCTACGACTGTCCGCAGAATTTTTGAAAAATGCGCATGGGCCTACAACGGCCACTTGATAGTTCTATTGTTAAACTGAGAAAGGCGGCTCTGAAAAGAGCCTTTTTTGTAATTGTTGTTGTTTTCCAGTTTATTGCTTTTGAGCACACCACACACTAGGAGAGGAGGGCAAAGGAGGGTAAGGAAGGGACACCAACCACAGGGATAAGAAAGGGCAGGTGGAGAGAGAAAGATTTAGGGTGGGATTTAGTTAGGTAGGGGGCAGTCCTTCTGGTGCTTCGTGACCGCAGCCTCAAAAGCACTTCGAAGACTCTACCCACTGCAGAGTACTGCGTCGCAGTACCTACACAATATTGTGACCCTCAAAAGGTAAGGGTCAACAGCATCGCAAATGGCTTGTGAGGCAGCTGGAGGGATGCGCTCCCCCACAGGAGTGTTTCTTTTGGTGAGAGGATCGGACACGGAGGATGCTGTGGAGGAACTCAATCTACTACGTTCTTCACATGGCACCACCTTGCGAATGTCCGCACTGTGGAACGAAGTTAGGTGTCGCTTCATGGTTGTCGTACCAAAGCTGTACGAACCAGGTCTTCCGCGACTCAGAACCAACTGGCACTGGTTACACCTGATCAGGTTCGCACATGCTTTTGATACGTTCCCAAAAACGGAAAACAACCGCTGCACCCACGACTCCCGGCGAGTGCTTGTAGTGCGGAGTTGCTCCACCTAATTCTCTTTTTCCTATTCTTCCTCGATCTCTACATCCTCACCCGTATTTCCCTCTGCAGGCCCTTGGGGAGGTGGTAGCGTTGGAGGGTTTGGGGTGGTGCTGAGGCTAATGATGCAACAGTAGCCATGGATGCCATAAGGATTAGTCAGCTAATGCCCGCTAACGCAGTAAAGGCAGCACAACTCAATCTGCTATAGCCAGAAGCACAATGAAGATGAGCTTGGGGGTGTGGCCATTTATAGGGATGGAGGGGTGCGGCTCGTGACCATATTGATCACTCAAAAGCGTTGCAAAAATTCTAAACAATACGTTCAAAGGTAGGGCCATTGTATGGGACATGTGAAATGGTGATTTTATACTGTAAAATAATTTCCCATGTTTGTATAAGTTCTTTTGAAATGTTGCGGAAGCAGACAAACTGCGCAAATTAGTGCACATGGTCAGCGTGGGTGCGGTCACATGATGACGTCCTGAACTCATCCGCGAGGGAAATGGGTGCCCGCTGGACAGCAAATGCAGAGTAACGGACGTGCGCATGCGCACTGGTGTTCTACGGACAATGTTCCGGTCCTGAAACTAAAAGTGCGACACAAGTGACACGGACAGTTACGGATAGGCGCAATGTTCGCAGTACTTATGGGTGTAGTGTGCATGTGCGTACATGATCTGCTGACTGTACGGCCAGGTACAGTGTCCTTAGGACACCTCCATTTTGTTTGAATATAGACATGCCGCCACCGCGCCTGTTCTACGGACGGTTCCATCTTGGCTGCGGACGGTACGGACAGGTATAGTGTCCTTAGGACACTCCCATTTTGTTCATTTACAGACATCCTGGACACCTGGTGTGTTCTAAGAACATGTTTTATCTCGTTTGTGAGTGGTACGGAGAGGTATAATGTCCTTAGGACGCCCCTTTCTGTTCATTTACGCACAACTTGCACAGATGGTGCATTCTAAGATCAGTTCCATCTTGTTGCCGTTGGTATGGGTAGGTGTATTGCCGTTAGACATCCATATTCTATTGCTCACAGCTAGCTCGAACAGGCGCGCTGCGCTGTCCGTGGACATTTTAACTCTTTTTTTTAAATGTTTTTGCCTCAAACCCTTCCACTACAACTAACATAAAAAAACGTTCAATACACACACACACACATCAATCAAGAGAAATACAGGGGGAAGCAGATACTGAAACGGACATAGGGGAATTAGGGTTTAACACGGGCTGGTTGTGAGGGGATGATTTGTGAGGGGATGAAGGGGTGGATGTTTCATCAAAACTTTTATTTTCTTCTTGAAGGTTTTGGACGGTTCACTAGGAAATGGAGAAGGGGGCAGGTACAGGTGGGACAGTGATATCGTATTTTTCCTCTCACATATTCCTCCACAAATTGCCTTAAACTGTTAAAATTGTCATTTAGTATGTCAATTTTCACTTCTATCCTTTTCAGCCTGTCCTCCTCTGTGTCGTTTGTTGGCCTTTCTTCTTTTTTTACCTGGTCTGTTAATAATAAATATATATATGTTAAATGCCCATAAAATACTGACCATTAATTGGATTATGCAGAGTAGTGTGTACCCTTATTATCACTATCTTCTGACATTTCCCCAATTGGAAAATTCTCCTCCAGCCACTCCAAAGTATTGCACATTTCTGTGTCAAAACAACAGAAACACATTATTTTTTCTGCCCCTCATACAATAAAAGAACACACACATATACGAAAAATGAAGTTCACTTACTATTTTGTTGTAATTTGTCTTTGTTGTACTGTGTGCGTCTACTGTCACTCCTGGCTGCACAGTTTCTGTGAGGTAATTACATTGGAGGCATACCTTTTTTTATAATGGTATAATCCATTTCATTCTACATGGTCATTAAATGCATGGTTATTGTTTCAGACGTTTAGGTTCGCCTATTTATTAGTACATTAGTGCTTATAATGTCTTTATGTGTCCTTTTTCAAAGTTGTGCATTTTTCATATAACACAATACTACAATTTCAAATACCCCCTGACTGTTTGGGTACTGTTGATTTCGTCCGCGCCCGTCCGCAGACAGGCGCTCAGTCCGTGCCTTTTAAATATCATTAGCGAGGGCGTTCAGTATGTTCTATGTTACATGTATATAAAGTAAGGAAATTATACTACATATCTCCCAAAATCACATGATGAAAGTGTATATTCAGTAAAAAAACTTTATTAACGAGATGTTATGATTAAGTTCCTCTTTTAAAAAGCTGTGAAATTCAGTAAAAAAAAAACTTTGTTAAATGGACGTTATGGTTAAGTTGCCCTACTAAAGACCCGTAAAATTCACACAAAAAACACTTTGTTAAGGGGACGTTATGGTTAAGTTGGCCTACTAAAAACCTGTGCAATTCACTAAAAAAACTATAAACCTGACATTATGGTTCAAAGTAAAACCGAAAACCCCCTGAAATTCGCCAGTTATCTTAGGCTAAGCAACCATAACTGCCCGCACCACTGCGCACTGATAACACTAACACCCAGGACATGAAAAATGGCATCAGAAATGTCATTGATGACATCACTGATGATATCACATGTGTAGCCCCTTTGTTTTTGTTCACTGCCATATATATATATATATATGTATATTCAGTAAAAAAACATTGTTAAAGGGACGTTATGGTTCACAGTAAATCCAAAAAACACTTGACATTCTCTAATTATGGTAAGCTAAGCAACCATAACTCGCGCCACCTACCTGCATTGCTAAGACTGTTTTATCTTTATGATTGTGGTGGCTCTTGGTTTGTAGAAGTATGAGGGCTGAGTGGGCATTTTTACCCCTACTCGCCCTTGTAATCCTGCAGGGCAGAATCCAATCTGTCACACGGTTTCATCCAGGTTTTGACCTCTTCGATCTCTGGCGCCAAGGTTTTCTTGCACAGTAGCTGAGAGATGGGGTGGCAGGGCGTTATGATGAAGACAGTATTTCCCTGGTTAAAGAGGACTATCTTCACTTCTCCTCTGTAATCTTTTTCGATGACTCCAGCTCCCACATGTTATGTTATGTTACCTGGCATTTATATAGCGCTCTATATATCATTGGTATGATCTCAAAGTGCTGGTCAGTAGAGAGAGATTGGGGGTCATTACGAGTCGGGCGGTAAGGGATACCGGGCACCGGTAAGGAGACCGGTGCCGGTAATCCCTTACCGCCCGATTCCGAGGTCCCTTGGAGGGAACCGTAAGGAACGTGTGGTCAGACCACACGTCCCTTACGGGTCCCGCTAAGGGACCAGGGCGCTAATAACAGGCTTGTTAGTCGCAAGCCCGTTATTAGCGCCCTCCCTACCCCCATGCCCTATGGGGGCTCAAATGGGAATGGGGAATGTTTTGTTCAATGGGGACTTACCGGTCCCCCCAGGGTCGGACTGCACCGGTAACTCCCCATTGAACAAGATCGGTGCCGGACCCGTTATTGGAGGCAGTCATGGCGCAAATAGCGCCATGACTACCTCCAATCTCGGAATGAGGCCCATAGTGTTGTAGGGTGCATGGGTGCACCAGATATGTGTGCAGCTGATGTAATTGGTAGCTGCATCCTAGCACTAGGTTTGGTGCTGAAGATATCAGTTGGATGTGTGCAGTCTGGTGGGTGGACACCCAAACTGGGCTCTGGCTGCGTTAGGCCTGAAGGACACATATGTGAGCATCTAGGCCGGAATGTGCTTGGTTAGCTGCATTTTATTAGGGTGATGAGGTGTTCATGGGGTCGTATTCGTATATGAACAGCTAGGCAGACTTTATCAGGGGTAGCTGTGTTCTAGTTGAATGATGGCGTATAGTAGAGAGTAAGCGTAGTGATGTGATATGATGGTTATCTTTAAAGCACCCAAGTCCAGGCACGTGAACAGGATGGCACAGAACACAGCGACACACGGACACATAGAGACAGGGGGCTGGGCTTACAGTGACAGGAGGGGGGATACGGATAAATAGCGACAGCATGGGGAACAGGAAAAGCAGGGTACACAGTGATACACGTGTGGGCATATTAACATTTACATTCGCATTTCTATCTAGATGCGCTTCAGGCTAATGTTCACAGCTCCACCCAAGTGTGGGACATGCCGACATTTGCATTTCTATCTAGAAGCGACTCAGGCTAATGTTCACAATCCTGTGCGGGTCCGGCGCAGGCTAATGTTCACAATTCTTACTAAGTGCAGTATTGCTATCAATCACAATCTTGTATGGGTCTGGGGAAGGCTAATGTTCACAATTCTAAGTACGGAAGTGTGGTATTGCTAACAGTCACAATCCCGTCTGGGTCTGGCAAAGGTCAATGTTCACAAATCTACTAAGTGCGGGATTGCTAACACTCACAATCCTATCTAGAGGTGACGCAGGCTACTGTTTGCAAGTCTAACTAAGTGTGGCATTGCTAACATTCACAGTCTAGTATGGGTCTGGCGCGGGGTAATGTTCACAATTCTACTAAGTGCGGCATTGCGAACATTCACAGTTGTGAGTTAAGGTAATGTTGAGTGGTAGGGTTTTCCAGTGTAGAGTAATTGCTCTACTCCCCACCCATGCCACACTTACTGTTTGGTTGCTGCTGGTTGACGGCTGGTCGCTGGCTTCACTGGACACCTGCTGACACGATCTGGAGCCGCTTCTGTGGGAGCGGCCCTTAGCCACAGAAGCTGCATGGGCAGAGGCCTTCCCTGGGGCGATGTGTTATGAGCAGCAAATCCACCAATCAGGGGAGGGGGCGGGACGTTGGAGGAACAAACAGGCCCGGGAAGCAGGAAGCCCAGTAATTTCAAATGCACACCGAGCACTGCACGTACATTTTCCGAAGCAACTAGGACAAAAACTAAAAGGGCCTTAAAATGTTCACCTTACCTTGCCCAGGCGACCACAGCAAGTGCCGGAGCAACAGAGAGAACGGGGCCTACAGCCTCGATGACACAGTGGATTCAACCCACCAATCAGGGGAGGGGGCAGGACATTGGAGGAACAGGCAGGCCCGGGAAGCGGGAAGCCCAGTAATTTAAAATGCGCACAGAGCACTGCACATAAATTTGCCCAAGCAATTAGGCCAAAAAGTAAAAGGGCCTTAAAAGGTTCACCTTACCATGCCCAGGTGACCACAGCAAGTGACGGAGCAACAGAGAGAACGGGGCCTACAGCCTCGATGGCACAGTGGATTCAGCCCACCAATCAGGGGAGAGGGCGGGACGCTGGAGGAACAGGCAGGCCCAGGAAGCAGGAAGCTCAGTAATTTCAAATGCACACCAAGCGCTGCACGTACATTTGCCCAAGCAACTAAGGCAAAAACTAAAAGGGTCTTAAAAGGTTCACCTTTCCTTGCCCAGGTGACCACAGCAAGTGCCGGAGCAACAGATAGAACAGGGCCTACAGCCTTGGTGGCACCGTGGATTCAGCCCACCAATCAGGGGAGAGGGCGGGACGCTGGAGGAACAGGCAGGTCCGGGAAGCAGGAAGCCCAGTATTTTATAATGCACACTGAGCGCTGCACGTACATTTGCCCAAGCAACTAGTCCAAAAACTAAAAGGTTCACCTTAGCTTGCCCAGGCGACCACAGCAGGTGCTGGAGCAACAGAGGGAATGGGGCCTACAGCCTTGATGGCACAGTGGATTCAGCCATTCAGACATCAATAGAATGTTTATGAGTCTATCCAGATTTTGGTGCTACACATCCATACCTACAGTTGTTTGTACCTTTGAGACGGTCTTCACTAGGATCTTGCCCCGGGGTTCAATTATTACTTTTTAGACAGCATGAAGATCACAACCAGCTGCCATGGACATTGTTCTGGAGGGAATATGGGCTATTTTGGTTAGCCTTGCTGTACTCAACATCCACCTTGGCTGTGGGTGAACTCTGTATCAGGGCCCTTATGATCCCACAATGACACCACTTGGCCTCAAGAAGACACCAACTCTCAAAAATAGGTAAAAGGTTTTATTTTATCTTTATTTAAGAGGCCCTCGAAGAGCCATATCTTTCTACCTTAGATAATTATGGGCAACTCCCTCCCTTGCCCAGGTATCCTTCAACCCCGGGCTTGCCACTAGAGATTGGTATCCTCTACTAGCTTAAGCTATCTGACTAACAGTGATTGCCTAAAGGTAAACACTTTATATCACTAACACCCTCTGGGACCAATGTAAATAGCTCCTGACCTAGAATCCCCAAGGCAGTTTGCAATAAGGATAGGTGCCTCTCCGACACTCACATCCCACTTGGTCTGTATCATCTGTGCCCTCTTTCTCCTCTTGCTGTGACTATCTGTTTCTCTCCCTATTCTGCTCCTTCCTAATGCCTCCTCCTCCCACCATCTCTCCATCTCTCTCCTTATCACTTTCTACTCTCTCCCTCAGATGTTACCCTCTCCTTTATCAACTACCTACCTCGACCCTCTGATCCTTCTCCTTCTATTTCACTCTACCACTACCCCTCTCTCTACTCTACTATGACACCATCTCCACTCTACTACTAGCCCTCTCCCCACACTACTACTCCGCTCACACCTTCATTCCCAGACTTTCACCCCTCGACTCACCTTACCATGCACTCCTTTGTCTATCAGTCTCACTCTCACACCGTCCATGCACAATCACAACCCAGTACCATGTTCTGTCCCTATCCAATACCTTACCTTGCACGCCCCTTAGATACTTCTCCACACCTTTCTCCGCCATCCTTCCCCTGCCTACTCTCCTAGTCTGCTTCCTTCTCCTTCCTCAGCCTCACCTGAACAACCCACACCTTCCTGCTTCCTGTTCCTTCTTATATCCTCCCCTTCTCTATCCATTGGCTACCTCCCTCACCTGGTTGTCCAAGCCAAATGCTGGCTTCCTTTCTCCCGGGACTTGTCAAAGGTGAGTAAAGGCATATATAGTGGTTTTAGCCACACCCCGTTTTGTGGCTCGGGTCCTCTGCATTTCAGAATGGCAACCGCTACAGACAGCAACAGTCTTATTGCTGCTGTGCGTAAGAATTGATCCCTGTGTAGGACTGAGGGGGCGTTGTTAATATGACCCAAGTGGGCACAACATTTAAGGTCTCAATACATTTCTTTCGCGTTTAGTTGAGTTTAGTTTATAGTTTGCTTGTAAGGCGCTTATACATCAAATACATTCTGTTTCAAAGCGCCCACAGGAAACCAGGGAGGGAACATGGGATTGCAGTACAATTAAAATATGCAGAAAAATACAGTGGGGAAGGGACGGACAAAACTACTATGCCTTGTGAGTATTCAGAACGTGCAAGTGCAGCAAGGAAGAGGGCAGTGGGGTAGATGCTGAGGTCCCCTTGCTCGAGGGTGAGCCACAGATGAAGTGCAAGGTATGGTAAGTGCTATCATCAGGATCCGCCGACCAGGGAGGGCAGGAGCCCATCCCTCATCACTGCGACAACCACTCCTTGAGACAGAGACCGCAGCCACTTCAGCAGCATTCTGCCGTGGTAAGCAGAATAACATGTAAATTGCAGCCAAAGTATCCATTTGCACACCACCTCTACACTAGATGGTGCATGTGCCTGAAATCTGCCTTTGCGCTACCCCAGAAGCAGTATTTTCATTGCTGGTGCTTTTTAATAGCACGATCTGCCATTCCAAAATGGCCGATGCCATGCACTCATCTTGTTCCTAAGCAACGTGTAAACACTGTCCCAACACGCTCTGATAGGCTTCACCGTCCTTTTTACACCCCAATCAGATGCGGAGGCAGGCGGAAGCCGGCCCACGCCAGAAGGCCACACTAAAAGGCCAGCTACCTGTCTGTGCCTGTGTTATTCATTAGGATCCGCTGACCAGCGAGGGCAGGAGCCCATCCCTCATCACCGCGACATCCTCTCTTGGAGACAGAGACTGCGGCCACTTCACCAGCATTCTGCCGTGGTAAGCAGAATAACTTCTAAATTGCTGCCAAGGTATCCATTTCCACACCACCTCTACAATAGATGGTGCATGTACCTGAAATTTGCCTTTGCGCTACTCCAGAAGCAGTATTTTCGTTGCTGGTGCTTTGTAATAGCACGATTCAACCATTCCAAAATGGCTGTCGCCACGCGTTCATCCTGTTCCTAAGTAACATGTAAACACGTCCCAAGATGCTCTGATTCTCCTCACCATCCTTTTTACACCCCAACCAGGTGCGTCGGCAGGCAGAAGCCGGCCCACACCTGAAGACCATACTAAAAGGCCAGATACATGTCTGTGCCTGTCTGGGCCAAAACAGGTCCGAGGGGCCACCCACGTTGCATGCAACATCTGAAATCTGCTCCAATATCCTGTTGAAGGGTAAGCAAAAGGACTCTTTTCAAATTCCATCTGCGCACAACCTACCGCTAGGCCACGTCACCCTAGACATTGCTCCTTTGTCAATTGACTATTTGGCTGTGAAGACCGCATTCTTACACGCCGTGTATCATACTGCTGCTTAATTACTCATGCTCTCAGCGAGTTTAATCGTTTGCCATTTAAGTGTATTCACCTACATCCTTGTAGCCCGATAATACGTCTATGATTTGTACCTTACGCCATTCGTAATCATTAATTTTGTTATTCATGCCTGATAGGACATGACGGTATTCTGCCATACATGTTTGTATGTTAGCAGCATTGCTAGTATGCTAGTATTGTATTTAGCAGCTGTAACAACCATTCCATTGCCAAGTTACACCTCATGGGTCATGATTGCACTGTGTGATTCGCTCTTTGACTTGTATACATGTAACAATCTGCCATTCACTTTTTGTTTTTCAAACGTATTGAGTGACCGTTCCCCTGTCTCTTGTACTGCAAAGCCTCGACATTTTTCTTGCAAATTTTATGCCTGTTGTATTCTGATTTATTTCATGACATTCATGCCTGCTATATTTTGCCACTTGCATTCTGCTGATCATAATTGTACTGCGTAATTTGCTCCTTGGCCACCTATAATTGGAATTATCCTAATACTGCTCCCCAACCTAGTGCTTGTCAGTCTCTGCCACTGTAAAGTGTTGACTTCCCATAGTTCGACCATACTCTTCATACCCTAGCAAGTCATTACAAATAGCAGCCTCCTCTCACTATTGACCCTAGCATATTACACATAGTGCTTAGCCATGTGTATGCTATTCCCTGCTACAGCCTTCACCATTATCTGCCTTACAACTACATACCGTTCTACCTTAGCCACTACTAGAACTAGCCTCATACTGCTACCCACGATGGATTCTAACCCCACTCCTTGAAACGCCATGCATTTGCTTATCTATGGCGCTAAGCTTACCATTATTGACCCATATACCCCCCTCACTTTTCTTGCCATCTTGCCAAGAAACAGTACATAAAGATATCACACTGTCAGGTTTCTTACCATCCGGCCTATACATTGCAATTAAAATTATCACACTGCTGAGCTCCACTTCCCGCGACCTCACACACCAACAAAGTTTCCCACAGCCTTATTCTCTGATGACTCCAGTACCATCGCTTACTACTCCACCTCTTAAAGACTTGCCTACTCGTATCACACCTTCCATAAGGTCAAGCCAAATGAGTCTAACACCACTATCCAACACCCCATGCCCATTAAATAACAGGAATCTTCGACTAGGTTCTAGATTCCCATTGTTGTACACCTCTCCTATCATCAAGCGCACTACCATGGCAGTCAACCCCTGTAAGGATTCGGTATCCATTGATCCTACACTCATGCATTGCGCCCCACAATCCAAACGCATACTGGACAACGCCCCTTCCATAACCAAAGGTGCCCTTATCAATGCAAGATCATTGCCGGCCCATGCACTTGATATTGCTGATTACATAACATCGCATGACCTTGACTTTATAGCAATCACAGAGACATGGCTCCATGCCGCATCAGGAACCTCTCTTGCTCTTGCTATCCCTAACAAATACTCTATCATCCCGCATGACCGAGATTGCAACCTCTCCATAGGTGGGGGTATTGCAACAACGCTTGGTTTAAGAATCAATGCCAATCAAACTATACCCTCTGCAGGACTACTATTCATTAAATTACCGACCTCACCATCCAGCACCATTACCATACATCTCATTTATCGTCCCTAAGGCCCTACCACCACATTCAAAGACGATATATCGCTCCTCCTATCGACTAACACCAAAACTAAATCTCAAGTCAGCCTTCTGGGTGATATTAACCTGGGCTTTCAGAACCCCAAAGACCCAAAGGCTTCTGCCATTGCTGACACTATCAATGAATTAGGATTCTTACATAGAGTAACCAAACCAACAAACATCAAAGGTAGAACCCTTGACTGGTTAGCTGACTGCAACTGCAACATAAACATCATATCCAACACAACTTGTGCATGGTCAGACCATCACCTGATCTCCTTCACCATAAAAGAAGGTATCGAACCCAACAAACAGATCCTGGACCCATATATGATTACTAGAAACAAATGCAATATAACACTGAAGAAACAGTTGCCCTTGCTCCAGCCAATTATCAGCCCCTCCACTACACTCACCGATCCCACTCCCTTAGGTGACCTCTATAACTGTACTCTACTCAAAGCCATTAATATGATAGCACAACTAAAATTGTACAAATCTAAAACACGGGCGCACCTCAATTCATGGTACACCTCTCACCTCAGATCCCTACGGAAATTGAAAAGAAAATCAGAAGCGCTATGGAAAAGTATCCCCGCCACAGCCAACAAGGATCATTTCTCATTAGCTTTCCTTAATTATAAAGAAGCCACTGTACAAGCCAAAAAAGACAATTATAACGACCGCATCACCAAGGGTAAATCGAGCACCAAAGAACTCTTCAACATCTTGAAAGAGCTAGAATCTCCTGCCCCACCTCCTGATAATTGCACCAAAGATATTTCCTGGTGTACTAATATTCAGAATGCATTACAAGATAAAATTACAATGTTTCAAAGCAAAATAGTATCTAAAATGCTCCACATATCCAACACTTCCTCTATTCCCAATCCCATTTTTCCAGACAGGAATACACACAACCAATTCAATTTCTTCCCCCTCTCGATCAAAGAGGTTGAGAACATCATTATGAAATTAAAACCCTTGAACTGCCAGGGAGATATCTGCCCTGCTCCCAGTAATAAAGAGGCTGCGAAGGAACTCGCCCCCTTCATCACATCCCTTATTAATGGTTCTTTCAAATCCAGTACTGTAACTAAGAACCCAAAAGATGCCTGGATACTTCCACTACTAAACAAGCCAACTTTAGACCCCAATAATCCCTCTAATTTTAGACCCATCACCATAGTACCCTTTCTGTGGCAAATTCTGGACCGAGCAGCTTATCTGCAGATTCAACATTACCTGGAATCCAACAATCTTCTTGATCTCAGACAATCAGGTTTTAGACCAAGACATCGGACCGAAACAGCATTGATGGACCTTACGACCCAAATTCAAAGACAAAGGCAAACTGGCCCTGCTGTTCCTTTTTGACCTGTTGGCTGCATTTGACCTTGTGAACCACAAAGTCCTTTGCAACCATCTAACATCTGTTGCAAATTTCTCGGACGCAGCTAATGCTTGGATCAAGTCATTCCTCAATAATAGATCTATGAGGGTATTTGCACCATCAGCTTCTGCAGAATCAACACCCGTCGCATGTGGTGTTCCCCAAGGTTCCTGCGTGTCGCCAACATTATACAATGTGTTTACCTAGCCACTGTTTGATGACCTCGACTATTTGGGTGTCACCTATACTAATTACGTTGATGAAACCCAAATACACATCTCTATCACCGGTGACTATGCCACAGTCAAACACTTAACAACATTTATCTCATTATACAAACCTGGATGGCAAAGCATGGACTCTGTCTTAATGACAATAAGACAGAGCTGCTCCTTCTTGGGTCACCTGCTAAACTGAACAAATTAGATGATCTATTCACTTCTTTCAACATTGATGGTAACATCATCAAGATTTCCAAAGATGTAAAAAATGTAGGCATCTACAGAGATTCTGCTCTCTCACTAACAAGACAAACCAATGCCATTGCATCCTCTTCTGCCTATACCTGCAAACGTATCACTGCCTGCAGACCATTCATAACGCTGGCAAACCGCATCACTATAGCTAGAGCCTTAGTCCTATTAAGACTTGACTATTGTAATGCACTCTGTCTAAGAACTACTCAACTGAACCTAAATAAGATGCAAATCATACAAAATAACCCCATCCGGTCAGTTCTGAATATCCTGAGATCAGAACATATCTCTGAAACCAGGGGTAACCTGAACTGGCTTGCCCTCAAGCAAAGAATGGCACTCAAAAACTTGTCTCTTACTCACAAGTGTCTCGCCAACTTGGCTCCCCAATACGTATCCAACAGCTTCTATCGTAATTTACCAACCCATCCGACCAGAACTGCTCAGTCTCACTGCATTAAGATCCCCTGGTACAATTTACGAATAGCAGGAGGGATTAGCTTCCATGTCCTAGCAGTAAAAAGTTGGAACGCGCTCCCCATAACAATAAGATCAGAACCCTCATACCACATATTCAGAAAAAATATCAAGCTTTGGCTACATGAGCAAGAACGCAACTAATCCCCATAGCACTGCCTACCTTGTACAGTTTTCCTTTGATATTGTAACTATTATATTGTTACGCTCACCTGCTCTCTGATGAGGCAGTGGGGCACGGTTGCAGCCCTCCTGGGGGTGAGGTTGCTCATGTCTGAATTCGCCCTATGCGCTTATGTTATGACTGGTGGTAATAGGTGATGCTGCTCGGGACTGCTCCTGTGTGGAGAATAGGGGGCGTGAGTATGCCAGCTTGTGCGCCTGATACCCTTCCAGACCTCTTCTCCCAAACCATGGTACCCGTGGGATGCGCTGTCCCTGGAAAGCTCACCTGTTGATTAGTTTTGGCGAGCACTCCATCCTGCTGCTTCTGGCAGGGGCACTTGTGTGATCTGGACCCGATTTCCTTCACTGGTCCCCTGCATGTGGTAGTCCAGTCCTGCTGCGACTAAGCCACTATACTTCAGTTAAGTGTTCATGTTTGCCTTTGTCTTTCCTCATCTGATTTTGTTATATTGTAAAGTTTGTTGTCTTGTATTGCAGTCCGTGCCACTTTTGATTTTTGCTCTTTTGCTTTCTTCCCTTGCAGGTGATGTTGCCAGCCCGGCAGAAGCTGCGGAGCTCGAGGCGGCCGCCGGAGGGAATGAGGAATGAAGCTGCAGCGGTACAGTAACTGGTAAATTGTTAACTAGGGGGGCGCGGGGTTCAAATGCAGCGCGGCCCTAGGACGGATGTTCTAACCTTGTCTTTCTTCTTCTTCACAGGGTCCGAGTTCATGGATGAGGAGTGCGGTGCTGCGGCGTCGGGATCAAGATCACTGGATGTCAGGAGATGAGTCTGCAGATGAGGCGATGAAGCACTGGTTTCCTGGAGGTGAGTATGTAGGAGAACGCCTGGTTTCAAAGGCATGTAAACTGGTCCAAGCGGCGGTGAGCGTCACGATGCACGCGAGTGCAAAGTAACGCGAAACACCGGCCTTAAGGATGGAGCAGCTTATAAAGCTGAGCTTCTGAAGCCACGCCCACCAGGTTCAGCCTGCCTGGTACACACAATGAGTCAACACATGAAGACCAGGCCTAGGGAGCCACTCCTGATAAGTCAGCACATGAGGATGTTCTCTGGAATAAAGGCTTTTAGCTCATGGAAAGTTCTTGTAAAATGAAAGCACTCCTGCACTGAAATAAAGTAAAAGCACTCCTGCACTGAAATAAAGTAAAAGCACTCCTGCACTGAAATAAAGTGTTCCTGCTAACATCTATATATGAGCTTGGCGCCAAAGGTGCAAGGACTGAGTCCAGCCAGGGTCCCTGTGTTTATGGGTCCCAAAGGGACATAAGTGAGTCAAGTGACCCATTGCCCCCATCACTAGATAGTGTAGTTTTTGTGTTCTGGGGTATGTGGCCATGACATATATGTATTAACCTGCTCTCTACCTAACTATTGTGTATTTGCAAAATTTTACTGTATATATGCAACTTGCCAATATCCTATGAAACCCAAATGTATATATGTAACTTTGTAAAATGTAATTATGCAACTTGTAAACTAAGGGCCCAAATGCCTCAGGGCTTGGAGCGCTCTACAAATAAATAAATAAACTAAACTAAACTAAACTATGCAGCCAGGATCCATGTTGGGTGGAAAGGTACGAGTCTCCAGTGCAGAGGGTGTGCCGAGGCAAGTGCTGAAGGTAGACAGAAGCTGGGGAGATTGGGTGTGAGTGGTGAGGGGCCAAAAGGATGCGTAAGGGTCCAAGATACCAATCACAGCAACTGTGGGATTAGCAGAGGAGGGAAGAAGGGAAGGAGGAGGAAAAGAGGAAAGTCTTGAGGTGCTTTCAGAACTTAGGAATGTCCTGCTCAAGACGCAGAGGGAGGGTGAGTTTGTTCCAAAGGAGGGTTCTAGCTGAGGAAAGCGAACAACCTACTGCTCTCTGTTTAGCTAAATGCTTTACACACAGGAGGTTGGTGCCAGAGGAACATGGAGGTCTAGAAGAGAGTATTTTGTAAGAGAGAGTTGCAAATGATTTGGTCACCGGCGCCAGACAACCTTGTGGATAATGCAGAGGGATTTGAATTTGATCCGTGCAACAACCGGGAGCCAGTGGAGACTTTTTAGTGCAGGAGAGATGCAGACCCTGTGCTTAAGGCCAAGGATAAATCTGGCTGATCTATTATGGGCTAGCTGAAGGGGTCGGAGAGTGGAAGAAGGTATATTGAGGAGGAGGCTGTTGCAATAGTCAAGCCTAGAGAGAACCACGGCTCGGGAAACATTGAGCTTCTGGAGGCAAAGTGAGAAAAGTGAGAATTCCTTTGAGAACAAACAGTTGAAAGTGAGACTTCTTAGCAATGTCCTTTCGTGTGAGGGATGAAGGAGAGAGAGGAGTCAAAGATCACTCCAAGGTTTCTGGCTTTAGAAGAAGGAGCTAGGGGAGAGCATAAGGTGGAAGGCAAGAGAGAAGGGAAGAATGAGGGAGCAGGGGTCCCAATCAGAAGGATTTTAGTTTTGCTGGCATTGAGACAGAGATCGGTGGAAGTGCACCATGCGTGGAAAGCAGATAGGCAGTCAGGGATGAAGGAAGGTACGAATGAGTCAGCAGGCGGTCTGAAAAAGAGTTGAGTGTCATATTGTCAAGCCCTGGGGATTCCTCCTGTGCTTCCTCCTCACCTGTGTCTTCCACAGAGCTGTGCTGGGCGTCAAATTCCTTCTCCCAGCATGGTATCCGGGGTTCCTTGGGCTTCTTCTCCTTTTTTGATGAAGGTAGGGCTGAGCTCCCTTGGAGGCCACCTTGACCTGAAGACTCACCGAAGTCCAAGGAACTCTGAGGAGCAAGCCCCCAGATGCAGGGAAAAAGCTACCTTGGCATAAAAAACCCTGGATGATGAATAGTTCAGGGACCTCTGGAGAAGTCCTTAACTTGGAAGAATGATCCAGCTGTGGCAGTCTCACTCTGTGTGTAGAATAGAGTCTAGGTGCGAGGGAACTCCTTATGAGCAAGGCGGTGGACCTGCTGATATGAAGGAAGGCAAGCTGTTCTTTCAACAAGTCAGTCTCAGACCTCCTGGACTGAGGCCTCTGCACTCCTACGTTGGGAGTGAGTTAAGCCCAAAAGCACAGATCACAAGAAGGGCAGAGCCTACATTGGAAATAAGGACTGCAGATAATGGATAACCTGTGTGATAAAAAAAAAACACATGAAATAGCAGTACTCAGTAAGGAATAACCCCTAATGATAAACCCCAGTGTGTCAGGCCAGAAGAGCAAGAGTGTACCTGATAACAGAAGACTGGCACGAGCGCCGTAGAAACAAATAGAGTGAATACCGACTAGGACCGGTAGAAGAGAAGAGAGCGGAACCCCAAAGAGGGACCAAAGTACAAGGTGCAGGATAATCAGACGCGCACTTGAAAGAATAAGTGCAAAGGTAATGATAGTGCGATAAAAAAAGTAATAAGAACGAAAGATAAAGAAAAGGAAAAGCCGCGAGGGTGTGGGTCGACAGTCAGGGAGCCACGAGGTGCGGCAAGATAAACAACGGAGCCGCGAGGAGCAGTGAGGTAAACGAAGGTGCCGCGAGGGACGGCAGACAGACTGAGAACTGTATGGACAGAAAACTAACCTAATATGGTAAAGACACGCAAAGACAAGGAAAGCAGAGAAGGAACTCTAGCAGAGTACCGGAGCAGGAGAGAGAAATGCTAACAGCAAAAAGGGTCGCTGGCACTCCAGGAACAGAGAGCTAGCAGCGTATTCCCCAATAGACGGATACAACACAGAGAGCTGAGGTCACCGGCCACCAATATAGATGCGGCAGCCATGTTAGTGGAAGTCTAGACCATTGATCTAGATGGAACTGATGCATCTTCCTACATGTACTTCCACTGTTGCCAACACATCCACAGGTGGCGCATAACACATCTTCATAACACTGGATGTTCGTGTAGAAGGAGAGAAGGAGAGATGAGGAGTGCCAGCTGAGCAAGGTAGATATTAAAGAGCCTGGGGGAGAGTATGAGATCAGCTCCTGGTTTTCTTTGTGTAGAACTCCATTCTAGTAGAACATATCTTTGGTGAAGGTCTCATTGTGTGGCTCAGGTTCTCACTCCAAGGACAGTGATGGCCATAGCTAGGTCTCTCTTCATTGTGAAGATAAAACCTGTGAGTGTTTGGACTGTAGCATTAACTTCCCTAGTCTCGTTTGATTCAGATTAGAGGTATGGAGTGGAGGTCTGAGCAGTGTTAGTTGGACCATTGTTTTGTGTATTTGGCATGATTTGGATTTGTATGTAACAAGATGTTGTAATAAGGAGGAAGTATTGAAACTCAAAATCAGTATGCTCGTCACAGCAGAGTGGTTTTCAAGAGACACTTGAATTGGGGATGATGTTGTCAATGGGACATTATGTACCTCAGAGAGAACCTTGTGTTTGAACCAATAAGAATAATTCAACTTGTGAGTGGTAGATGAATAAAACAATGACATGAAATGAGTTTCATTGATGTAATGCATACCGTTTTGGCTTCAATGTATTAGACCCAGTTTTACAGATTTCAAAATTAGGGATAGGTAGAAAGATTTTTAGACATTGTTCTGTAGCAGTGTTATCAAAGTGACTCTTTTTATTTCTTTTTGACATAATGGGCTCTTCCATTGCAGATGAGATGGAAAATATTTCCTGCAGGAGTACTGCAGTACAGTGTAAGGCAACCTCCAGCCCAGTACCATTTAGAAGTAGTGCAGTGTGAGGAAAACCAGGTGAGCCCATTTCCAGACGGCTGCCCCATTAGAGTAGTGCAAAATGCTGCTCCATCCTGGCCCAAACATTAATCAACCGGCACCAGGCAGCGCCATACTGGCCAACCCTTCTGATTCAGGCAGTAGGCTACTGCTTTTTAAGCAGTCCTACTGCCTAGTTATATTCCTGTAAAAACCTACCAATTTTTCATTCATCATGGCTCCAGTAGGCCTGACTGCCTGAGGGCCACAGCAGCATCCTGAAGATGGGCGTATTCATGGTCCATTGTTTTGATTAATGGCATTACGCTGCCTGGCCGAGTGAAAAAGACACTCAACTCTGCCCGGCGCACCCTTAGGTCCAGGCAGTGTCAGAGCGTCAGCATGACGCCTGCCATCGCGTGCCTCTCTGTGTGCTGCCTGCCTCATTGTGCTGTGAGCTCCTAGCCAGTGGTCTGTGTCTAACAAACATTTTCTGAGTATGGTCTGTCACTGTGTGCTCAGCTCTGCTGTAAATACATACAGCTGCTAACTGGAAACGGTGTCTCCAAAAGTGCCGGATTACCCATTAGGCCAAATAGGCACCAGCCTATGGGCCCCACTCATTTTAGGGGCCTGTGCCTATTGGATTTTGTATTTAATTTGGATCTAAATAGTATTTTGTATTTAATTTGCAGCCCCTGCACCGCGCTACCATTTAAAAGAAAAAATCATATTCGTCTCTGTCTCCCCATGTCTGCGTGTGGACCCCTCCCTGCCGAGTCTGACTTGCAGCATTTTCAATTGTTTTCAGTTTCTACTTTCATGCCTGTGTGTGCCAGCCAGGGCCCAAGCGCAGACTCAGTGAGTCTAAGACACACCATGGCTGGAGCGCAAAGGCAGACAGGCCCAGGAGCACAGCCACCACCAGGGGGGACTAGTAGTAAGTCGTCATCAGAGGACAAGCAAAAGTGAGGCGAGAAAGGGAGAATCGACTGGGTGAAAAGACTGCAGAGGAGACAACGCAGTCAGCTAAGAGGAGAGGGTTAGAGAATGGAATGAGTGGAGGGAACAGGTTGGGCGCGATAAAGAGGAACTGTGAGAAGTAAGAAGGCAAGAACATCTGAGCGGGAACAAGTGAAGATGAAAGAGAGACAGAAGACAAAGATATAAAACATCAAAGTGAAGGGCAGAATCCGAGAGGCACTGTCTGTACCCCTCAGCCTGCTACGTGCCGCTCACCACAGGGCTCCCGGGTCCTGACCCGTCCCCCGCACTGCATCTCTCTCCCTCCCTCCCCACAGAGGACCCACTCAGCCTGCTCTGCCAAAGCCCTTCTTCTTCTTCATGAATTATTAAATTGGTGTCCCACTGTCCGGCAGCCAAGGCACCTGCCAATCCCTAGCGTCCCTAGACGCGATCCGCTGAGCAAGCCAGCCAAATTCAAACCCAGCGATCTCGCAGGCTCCCCTCTGCATCCAATATTAAGGCAGAGTTTATCAGAAAAGCAGCATTTTGCATGCACACAACACAGGAATTAAATATCTGCCATCAACAACAGATCTACATGAAATACGTTTCTCAATTATTTTTGCGAGTGGGGGGCAGAGTTTGGACTGCCTAGGGTCCTCCACACGGTTTAATCCGGCACTGGTCTCCAATGATGTCTGCAGGCATGGTAAATTACCTAAGTTTGTTTAATTAGAACAATAAATACTATGGGCAGGTCGTGTCAGTACACTTCACAAGTCAAGTGTGTAAAAGAAGTCCCACAACTAAACTTTGCAAAGTCCTAGTTTCTTACATCTAAGGCCATAAAGGTTCACCCATGGGTGAACAATTGCCATCAGGCACTGGAGCAGAAGGGTTCATTAAAATTTGGCACAATGTTTAACATCTCGAACCTACAGGGAGTGGAACTCGAAGGCAGACTCTTTCTAGTATTTGGGACGAATAATGCTGGCATGACAGAGTTCCCTTTCACTGAAATGGGGACGGTGAGGGTCCAGGGTACCTTATGTCTCACTGGTTCATGCAGGGACCGCGAAGAGTGTGAGAATGGGCCTGGGGAGGGTACTATATTTCTCTTTATAGTTCTGGGGCTTTAAATGTGCACTTTGCACGCACGCCTTACAGGCTACATTTACGGGAGGCATTGCGGCCGTCCCTTCCCTTGGAGTATAGAGAAATGTTATCACTGTGTTGCCTTTTCACACACATTCCTCCACAACTGGCACTTCCTGACATGAAAGTATTTATAGCTTTTAAGTGGCTATTTCATGTTTCAGCACCCTTCTGCCTGGGCAGCTGGTGATAATCGGAGGGTATTAACTATCAGATGTATTTCTTTGCCATTTCATTGGGTAAAATTGATGTGACATTTCCTGCATTGTCATCATTATGGTTTTTACTCATTTTGAAACTTTAAGAAACTTTAAGATTCCTACAGATTTCTAGTCACAGAGTGTTGCATTTATGCAACTCATGACTTCAGAGAAGAGCTCCACAATAACAGCAAAAAAGAAAACGTCACCCACTTGTTCCGTTAGCATCAATGAAGGTAACTTTGGTGAGTCCTGAAGCCAGCTGGGCCATCCTTACCAGTGTCCAGACGCAAGGTAGATTTCCTGTCCTTCAGTGTCAACATAGACAACCCCTTCAATGCCAACAATGACAGAGAGGCTGCACAGATCCATCCCGTAGTAATCTGGGTCCCTTTGACTAGCAGAGAGCCTTGTACGACTCAGGCACAATGTTTTCAGTTCCAGGCGCTCATGTGCAGGGGAGAGTACACACACTGCCACCAGTGTTGCCCCCTCAAAGTCGTGCAGTGCTGCAGTCCCTGTCTAGAGGAAAGAAAATTGTCACCTGGTGGCGACAACGAGAGAACTTTATCTTGCTGACAGTTTTTTGGGGGATGTTAGATACCGAGGTTTGGCCTCATTACTTCAATTTCTCTCGTTGAGAGTGTAGTCAGAAGGCAGGAATTATACCAACTGCAGGAGAGAGGGGACAAATATTGTAATTGGATACAGGTTCCTGTCATTGTAGGTGGGCCGCAAAAGTAAGTACTGGCACGAGAAAAAGAGAAATGGGGGTAATATTATATCACATAGATAATCAGGGCTCTTGACTTTATCATACATGTGTCTAAAGAAATGTGTACGAATAATGTTTGGACTTAATATATTTCATTTTATATGTATCCGTCCAAACTATATAATTTAATTGTAAACTATACAGAAGAAGGAATTTTGCCCAGATGAGAAATGTTATTTCATCTGGTTTTGTGCCTGAAAGGGAACTCGTGTCACCTGTGACATTAACAAGTTGCATACTGAGACTTGTAGATTGGCTAGTGTATATGAGTGGTGGGGGCTTTTGTTAGCATTGCGTTGTGTATAACAGGGTAAAGTGCATTTTGGGAATGCTAGTGCTTTTGCATAGTGAAGTCAAGAGCCATGGTTTGAAACAGCAGCACAATGGATGAATAATGGGAGGAACAAAATGCCCACTCATTTTCATAATTATGCCACAGGGAGTAAAAAGGTGAAAGAGTTCCATGTGTCTTTAAAAATGAAACTTTTGGGGGTGCGGTGGAATGCCGAGGAAGATGGTTGTGGAGCTGCGCTGCTCTGTCCCACTGTTATTTACTTATGGCACTAAGTTTGTTTATTTTCGCAATTCTTCTTACCTTTTTCCTGCTGGGATACGTCAGGCTTGTTCCGCGAGCAAACGCTAAAGCTCCAGAGCTGTTCTGCCCTTTGGCAGCTTTTTCCATGGTCGGACGCCATCGCACTGACAGTTGCTCCCTGGTGTGACCGCCCTTCATGAGGAGACGTTCGGCGTCACACCCATTGTGATGTGCAGGCCTTGGCCTTAGCGGCTCCTCCTTCACAGCAACGCCAACACTGGTGCTGTAAGCTAACTGAACAGACAATTATCTAAGTGAGAGTTTTATACAATGCTCTATTTACTATTTTATATATGTAAAGGCAATGCTGTTTGCGGGACACCTTCAGTGCAGACTCCATTGGTGTGCCAATTCTCCTCACAATACTTCAAAGCAGGAAGCGGCATTGCCCATAGTATTGTCTTTCTCTTTTACGTTCTACAACCTCTCACTACATTAACCATTGGATGAGACTATTTAAGATAATTGCAAACTATAAGATATAATACCTCAACAGCTGACCACCAAGTGACTTCTCCAAATTGAATACGTCATTCCATATCCTCCTAAAGGCTGTCTCTAAATCTGGGTGGTGGTGCTACCACCATTCTGCTGAACTTCAGCCTTTGGTTCTGCTCTTCATATGCCTTTTTTGGCCTTCAAGCTTCAGCACCTTTATATTAGTGTCTCCACTTTGAATATTATCCTGCCACTAACAGCTGCTACTATGGCTACCAGCAAAAACACTCAAAAAATGTACCCACATCAAAAGAATCTAATAACTCTTCAACAAACCTTAAAAGACCTAAAAGTGAATTGCCACCCACGCTAAATATCTCTGAACCAGCAATTGAAGTCATTTTATCAGAAATTAGAGCACTTAAACCTTTCATTGAAACCACAAATCTAAAACTACAACAATTAGATGACAGATGGATGGGCTTCGAAAATAGAATGGAGGAGGTGGAAAGAAGAGTTGGTTTAGTGTAAGATGTCTCCTCCAGAGTGGCGCAGCTTGAGAAGTCTGTCAACGATCTTCAGAAAAACAACAAAGACTTATAAAACCGTAGCAGATGAAACAATCTTTGAATTTCAGGTCTGCCGGAGGGTTCTGAAGGAGTTAACCCCATCGCATTTTTGCAAACATTTCTACCAGCCTTACTTCATCTACTCCTGGAGACTGCATTGAATATACAGCATGCTCATCGTATTGGTCAACCAACTGTCTCCACTACCTCTCATCCCTCCCCAGAACACTTATATTCAACCTTCTTGAATACTCTCAGCTTCAGCTCATCCTATCTACTGCCAAGGAACGCAAATCCCTCATCTCGCATGGTAATAAGTTGTTCATCTCACAAGATGTTGCCAGAAGTATGACACAACGCAGAAAGGTATTCCTATCCTTTCGTCCAGACCTGATGCATCTTAATATTCGTTATGGGATATACCATGCATGTTCCTTTAAAGTTACACACGAAGGTCGTACCGCCATGTTTGATGATCCCACTGACCTAAGTGCTTTCATGCGCTCCATTAAAACCAAAGGCTTGGGCACATCCTCTTCTGCTAAGGCCTCTAATTCTTTCATAACATTAATGTTTTTTTCTTTCACTTGCTTTTTGTAACTCACTTGATGCCATTGTTATGCTTTTATCATAACTTGTTGGGACGGGCAATGTTGCACTGTCCTTCTTCCACTGTGGGTCGTTCTTTTTCCTTTTGACTACTCAGCAGGCGTCACCTATCCCTGTGGCATATTTCTCCCTTCATTTTCCCTGTATCCTGGTCTGATCTCTCAATTCTTCTTTATTTTTTGTTTCTAAATATATATAATCTATAATCAGACCCGCTACCCCCTTTCCTGATCCCCTATGTGTTCTCCTTATGTGTCTTCCCCTAGGTATGTGTTATCATAAATGCATTTCAACTATATTGAATCCCGGTACTCACCATGGTCTCAAGCTTTGCTTCTATAATTTTTCAAATGGTTAAATGATTTTAAAGTGTGTTACGTGGAACATTAAAGGCTGCAATAATCCTATTAAAAGAAGTAAGATTTTATCTCACCTTAATAAATTCAATCCATCTGTAGCCTGTATACAGGAAACACATTTATCGAGCAAAGAAGCTATGAAACTGAAATCCCTTTGGGTAAAAGAAGTCATTTCCAGCCCAGCTGTTGCCAACAAAACTTGAGTTGCCACATTAATAAGAAACTACCTTTCAAAATTCTAGACAGGGGTGACACCAATGGGAGATGGGTATGGGTTCAACTCTTGATTTAGTCTACACATGTTTCCATCCTTAACATCTGTGGTCCTACTCTACCTGATCCCAAATTCTGGATCTCTGTCAAACAAATGATACTTAAAAATAGCTTCACTAATTTAATCATGTTTGGTGATGTCAATCAGGTCCTTGACCCGTTTCTGGATCAGAAATCCAGCTGTGTGTTCAAAACTACCAAGTCTCATAAGTCCATTTTTGGGGTGTCTAGCTGAAACTGGTCTTATCGATTCTTGGAGGCTCTCCCATCCCACACAAATCGACTATACTTTTCACTCACCCCTTCACAACACACTCTCACGCCTAGATTACATTTTCTCCACTAAAACCCTCACAGGTTCCATTGTTGACAACATCATTATTTCTGATCACGCCCCTGTATGTACCTCCTTTAGTTTTTCAGAAGTTAACAAGATCTCATCTCATTGGAAACTTAATAACTTCCTATTACAAGATCCAGAGTTCCTTCAATCCATTCAATCATTTGCTCAACAATTCTATGCTGATAACCAAGACTGTGACACCTCTGTTGTGAATAATTGGGATGTGTTTAAGGCTGCACTAAGAGGCCATATCATGGCCTACTCGGGGGAAAAAAAAAGCATTGCGCAGAAAACATCTGGATGATCTTTATTCCCAGCTCACCCTAGCTGAGCAACATTATTATCACAACTCTAACTCAGATAATCCTCAGATAATCCCCATCAGTTTATGGCCCTACGCTTCCCATCAATAATGAGATTACTGATCTAGCCGCAGGGACCATTCTCAAATATAAAACAAAAGTTTACCAGACAGCCAATAAAGCCGGCAAGGCGCTAGCCTCTTACTTGAAAACAAATAAGAAAAACTTTATATATCCCACATTAAGGATACATCAGGCACCTCACATCATCAACCTGATGATATACTAAAATGTTTTTAAAAGTTTTATGAAGATTTATATACTTCTGACAACTCTATTTCTCATAATAATATTGTTTCATTTCTCAATAATGTTAGCATATCTACTTAACCCTCAAACTGATCTTTCCCATTTAGATAATGATATTACACTTCCAGAGACGACCCGAGCCATTAAGGGTTTGGGCAGGGGAAAACCCCCGGTCCAGATGGCCTCTCCACTGAATTTTATGAAAGTCTGTCTCAGTCCCTTAAACCCAAACTTAAAACTATATTTCCTACTTTATATCACACAAATCCTCATCCGGTTAATTCTGCGAAGCCCTACTCATACTATTCCCTAAACCAGATAAGGACCCAACACTTCCCAGTAATTATCGGCCCATCGTCCTCATTAATGTCGAAAGTAAAATCTTTGCAAATATTCTAGCCAACAGAATTGAATCCTCTCTCCCCACCCTGATTAAATCAGACCAAGTTGGCTATGTAAAAGGACGCAACATCTCCTCCAATTCAAGGCTACTACTGGATGCGATCCACCTAGCAGCAAAAGATAAACAAGGTTATGCGGCCATTGCATTAGATGCAGAAAAATCTTTCGACTGTGTCAACTGGGGCTTTATGCTCAATCCTTAGAATGGCATGGTTGTGGTGATAAGTTTATTTCCCTTGTTAAACTTCTCTACGCTTCCCCAAATCCTCCGTCTGTATCAATGGTCAATCTTTCTCCTTTTCCCCTCTACTTAGAGGTACTCGACAGGGCTGGCCTCGCTCCCCATTCCTGTATATTTTGTCAATAGAACCACTATTAGAACTAATTATATCCAACAAAAATATTCCTGAAATCTCGGGGGGAACCTCACATATTAAAATTGCAGCATATGCCGATGACATCCTTATTCTTATTAAGAATCCTAAACTCCATCTCCCCAACTTACTTAATACTCTATACAAGTTGGCCAAGTATCGGGATATAAACATAATAAAGACAAATCTGAAATGTTGCCCCTAAATCCCTATTGTCTCAAACATGATATTGACCCCTTTGGCTTCAGATGGTGTAATGCCTCTATTAAATATCTAGGTATTCGCTTTGCTTCAACGATTCATGATACTATCAAACTCAATACTCAGATTTTGCTGGATAAACTCAAGGACCTTACCTCTAGATGGTCCCCCCTTTATCTCTCATGGTGGGGAAGGCTTGATAAAATCAAAATGATGCTCTCCCCCATTGTTTTATATTATTTGCACCTCCTTTCTGTCCCTCTACCTTCTTTCTTTTTTAAATCCATCTACTATATTTTACCTAATTTTCTCTGGGGTATCGGGAAAAGTAAAAGGATTGTCATTGCCAAGCTGAAAGCGCATTATGACATGGGTGGGGTAAGGTTCCCTGATTTTAAATATCATCACTATTCTGCTGAAGCAATCACGATGCTGGTTTGCATGCCCAGAAATATCTGATGTTCCCCTATGGTGTACTTTAGAGAAAGATATTGTTCATCCCTTTGAAATTGCTGACCTCATCTACATATTTAATCACTCCTCCATGGCTATCGCTGATCTCATTAAAGACTCCATTTCAGCCATACAAATGTTTCTCTTTCCTCATACTAAAACTCCTGAAAAGTGCCTCTCGCCTTTGCTATGGCACAATAAGATTATTGTGATTAATAATAGAGCCTTGAATCGGAGCTCCAGGTTGAAAAAAGGCATTAGATGTATTCAACAAATTATTCATGGCCATTCTATTCTCTCTTTCAACAATTAAAACACCAATCCTCCATCTCTAATGCAGACTTTAATTATTACAACAATCTAGTCAATTCTTGCCTTGATGCACTCCATCACTTTTCTAATGATATTCTCTAACTAGACGCGTTTAGATTGTTGCAGTTTACCAAGATCTCTGATATCAGAGCTTCCAAATTTTACCAAATTCATGCCTCATCCTCTGTGGTTTGCCCTGTGCGTCTCAGATGGGAACATTATTTTGGTGTCACTTTTGATGACCGTACATGGTCCCTTCTCTTTCTAAAATTAAATATATTTAAATATATTTCAGTGTCAGCTAATATCACGCAACATTTTTTCTTCTTTATTCACAGATAAAAACTAGCTAAATCTAATGATGAATGCTGGTCTTGTGGAAACGCTCCAGCCTCTTATGAACGTACGTTTTTTAATTGCCCTTTTATTTTCAGGTTTTGGCAGGATTTATAGAAGTACTTTAAACTTATTTTCTTGTGGATGTTCCACTATCTTTTTTGAATATCTTTTTAGGAAGCCTGGCTGTTGACATCAATTTCGCACTTGACTCCGCCAAACTGTATAATCTATTTATCGCCATTGCGTTGAAACTCATTACAGCCAATTGGAAAGACTTCCGTTCCCTATCTGTTAGGGGATAGTGAAAAAGAATGGAACTATGCATGGCGAACAATCTAAACTCTATTTCTAAGTACAATGCTAAATGTTTTTTTTTCATTCGCTACATGGAACTACGCATGGCACTTGAACATCTACTTGTATATTCAAATCTTCCTTTGTTTTGTTAACAGACCTACTTATAGGTTATGCCTGATACCACTACTATTGCATTCATGAAATTCTGATTGTTATATTAAGTTTATATGCAGTCCGTTAGACTGAACAAAATATATGCATGTTTTGTCGTGCTCTATGCTCGTTCATTGGGTTTAATGAGGGTTTTGTGCTAAATGGCATTACACCTCCGGTGGACCGCATGGATGATTGCATCTGTCTGTTTCTACAACGGCACTGCTCTGCAGTTTGGGTAGGTTAGGGCGCCCACGGATGCAGAGGCACAAAGTGCCTTTTTTATTTTGGTTATTGTCAGTGGAAGAGCAGCACGGTAACAGGCTGCAGTGCAGGCTTGTAAGGCGAGCAGTCCTACAGTGGTGCAGTGGCATGTTTGATGCCTGCAGTGCTGGCGACCCAAATTCAATGCCTGAGGCAGGGCAGCAGTGTTAATTTTAAATACATTGGGGGGACGCTGGCTCGTGTGAACGCAATGACGGCTGCTTTACATTCAGTGGGGGAAAGTTTGAGCAATTGAGCTAACCGGGGATGTTAATGTTAAAGGTATTTATGTAGCGCACCGTCACCAATGGAGTTGCTCTCCAGATGCTCAGGCGGATCTGTAAACAAAGAGGTGGGTTTGGGTTAGTGGGTGAAGAGTGCATGGGAAAGAGAGAAGGTGTGTCCTGTTGACAGATTCAGTTCGGTTTTCACTGTGCACTGAGCTTGGGTGTGAAAATATGATCGATACAAGTCCTCTTGTGCTGCTGTTTTTGCCGTCTTTGTGTTGATTGTTTGTTGTTGCGGTGTGGTGAAGTGCATGTGGTTTGCTGCAAGAAAAGTGGTTGTGTGGGTTTCTGTGTGAGTGAAGTATGCAGAAATCTGAGGTTTTGGTTAGTGGGTTATATGTCTCTTAATCCTTGTAGTTTTGTTTAATGTATCTGGTTGTCATACTGGGTAGGTATATTCTTTCTCTTTCTTTCCTAACTGTCTAGTTCTAGTGTGATGGCGTGGCTAGTTCTTAGCTAAGTAATTTGAGTTTAGTACACCCGATAGGGGGAGCATTATCCCTTAGTTTGATAGTGGTGTTATATTATCATTCCCTGTTCCTTCCTATCTATTTACTGTTGGTGGCCCATTGGGTAGGTATATTCTTTCTCGCCCATTTCCTGACTGTCTAGGTTTTAGGGCACTGGTAAGGCTGGTCCACAGCTAAGTTATTGAGCTTAGTACACCCGGGTGGGCGAGCATTAGCCCTACCTAGCTAGTGGTGTTCTATTACCACTCCCTGTATCTTCCTATCTATTTACGGTCAGTGGTCCATTGCTGCATGTGATTAAAGTGTGGGCCAATGTGTTATTGCTGGGAACATACCTTGCCTTCTTTCCTGATTGGTCTGTGGAAGTTCTTTGGTATGATTCTAGGTGCTCTCTCTTTCAATTGATAAGTGGATATGTTGTAAATCCGTATATCCTTACTTCTATTAAGGGTCGAAGGCTTAGGGAATAAGGGATAGGTTCCTCTCTCGGCCTAGTTCCGCTGTGCATGTCCCTATGGGCATTCTTTCTAGTTATTGGGTGAAGAGCCAGGATTGGAGGAGTTTCCTGAATTGTAGGTGCTCTCTTGTGTTCCATATGTTCTTTGGTAGTTCGTTCCAGGGATTTGGTGCGAGGTGAGAGAAGGAGGATCCTTTGAGTTTTCTTTTGCTGTATGATTGCGGTTCCAAATGGATGTCCCTACTGGATCTGAGTGGTCTTGTAGTGTGATGTACGTTTATTTTTCTTCTAAGGAACTCTGCACCTTGGTTGTGTGTGAGTTGCTCTGTGCGTTATGCACATTGATTTGAACTTGATCTGCTGTTTGATGGGTAACCAGTGTAGCGTTTTCAGCACTGGTGTGATGTGTCCTCTTCGAGGTAGTTTAAGGAGCATTCTGGCCACTGCAATTTGTATGCGTTGGAGTTTATTTCTGAGTCGTTCAGGCATGCCTAGATATAAGCTATTGGCGTAGTCTAATCTGGACATGATGAGAGTGATGACGGTAGTTGTTTTGTTAGTGAATGAGAGGAATGGTAGGATCCTTTCAGCTGCTCGCAAGCGGAAGAAACATTTCTTGATTAGGGCATTTACTTGTGGCTCTAGAGTGAGTTTGTTGTCTATCAGGACTTCAAGGTTTTTTACAAGCAGTGATGGTGCTGGGGTTTCACCAAGTTCTGTTGGCCATGGAATGTAGAGGTTGTCTTCTCCGTTTTTTGTGATGATCATTATTTCTGTTTTGCCTGGGTTTAGTTTGAGGTAGTTTAAGTTCATCCAGTTGTATATTTCACAAAGGCAGTTCTCTAGTGTTGAGTTCTCTTCTTGTGAGTCTTGTATTTTATAGACTATTTGTGTATCGTCAGTGTAGTTGTAACAGGTGAGACCATGTCTTTCGATGATTTTAATTAGTTGAGACAGGTAGATGTTGAATAGTAGTGTCGAGAAGGAGGATCCTTGTGGAACTCTGCATGACGATTCTCTTGGGCTTGATTTGAAAGGTTTCATTCATATTGTTTCTATTTGTTAAGAAGGATCTGATCCATAGTAAGGCGTTGTCGGTAATTCCAAATTCTTCCAGTCTCGTGATGAGGATGTCGTGGTTAACTGTTTCAAATGCTGAGAGATCTAAAAGTATCAGGGCGGTGCTGTTGTTTGAGTTTGTGTTTGCCTTTAGATCATCCAAGATTGATATGCCTGATGTAATAGGCAGTGTTCTTCTATCTATCAATTCTTGGATTGTTCTATATATGTGTGTTTCCAGGAGTTTAGCTGGGTAAGGGATGTTGGAGATGGGTCTGTTATTAGAGAGGTCCTCCTCATTTCCTGCTGTATCCTTGAGGAGTGGTTTGATGTATGCTGATTTGGAGGATTGTGGCACTCTTCCTGTTGTGATCAATTGGTTGAGGGCAATTCTGTAATATTTCATTGGTGTTCCTTGTGAGAGGATTTATTTGTAGATGTCAGGGGGGCAGGGATCCGTGGGAGAGCCTGATTTGTTGCTTTGATTTACCAGTTTGACGGAAGTCTACACTGACATGTGCGGGAAGTTTTGGCGTTTGTTCCAGTGTTCCTTGCATCGGCGGGTGTCTTCAGTGCTGTGGTTGCATGGTCTATTTTTTATCGTCTGTTGGATGGTCATGATTTTTTATTAAATGGTCTGTGAAGTCTGCATAGTTTCCTCGATGGTATTGGAGCGTTGTTGCAGCTGGTTGGTTTTTTTATTTCGTTTTTGGGTGTTTGGTGCTTGGAGGATTCTGTTGTCGTAGTATTTCATTTTTCCTTTTTGTATTTCCTTTTTGTATGACTGGGTATGTTGTTGAAGTTTGAATTTTTATCAGCAGTCTTTATTGATCCTCCATTCTAGTTCTAGTTTTTGTTTTTCCTTTTCATGGCACCTAGTAGTGGTGTGAACCATTTTGCCGTTGCTGTTTTGCAGGATGGATTGAAAGATTTTTATTTGGAAATCCAGTTGCAAAGTATATCTATTTTAGTGTCTAGGTCAGCTTCATCCATAGTTGTTGCTTGTGGTTTGGTGATCTCCAGTAGTTCCATTAAATTGAAGTTTTTTTATGGTTCTCCAGTTTCTTTTTACGCTGATCGGTACCTTTTCTTGTTTCTTGGTCTTTGGGGGGCAGTGTGATTACGAAGGGGTTGATGGGGTAGTCACTCGAGAGGATCTGAATTGGTGGCACTGTGGTCATTTGTTTTCTGTTGGCGAAGATTGCATCCAGTATATGTCCTGCCGTGTGGGTTGCTCCTTTTACCAGCTGATGTAGTTTCATCGTTGTTAGTTGGCTGGTAAGAGATTTTTGTGAGGTTGTGGTTTCTTCATCAAACCAGATGTTGAAGTCTCCGAGTATAATCAGGTGGTTATGCTCGATAGCTAGTTTGGTGATTGCTTCTATGAAGGTGTCTGCGAAGGCTGCATCATACGTGGTTGGTCTGTATACCAGTATGAATTTGAGGTTTGCTCTGTGATTTGTCGATAGACGTATGATTAGAGATTTGCATTTATTGATGTTTAATGAGTCTTCCGCTTTAATTTCCAAGTGTTCCTTGTGGATGATTGCCAGTACACCACCTCTTTTGGTTTTCCTGTTTGCTTGGATGCACTTGAAGGTATCAGGCAGGCAGTTATTGAGGGTGATCTTGTAGTTGTCATCTAGCCATGTTTTGGTTACGAAAAGGATGTTGATGCTCCGCCACTTAGGAGGTCGTAGATTTCAGTGGCATTTTTTGACATTGTCCTTGCGTTAATTAGATTGCAGTGGATCTTTTTGTGAGATTTGGTTTATTTGTTGTTCCCGGTTTTGATTTGTGGGTGTTCAGTTGAGGTGCTTATATGTTGACTCCAATCGGTTGAAGTTCTGTGAATGCAGCTTCGTCGTTGAATCGATCTTTGAGATTGATAATTGGGTTTCTGACTTCTATTGCTTCGGCATCTCTTGTCATGTGATGTGGGCATCAATAGTTCCATTCTGTTCTTGTGATGTAGGGGGTAAGGAGGTTGGCGTCATCCCATTCTCTTCTTGGGTCCACTCTTCTTTTGTTCCGTTGTTCAGGGAGGGTTTTATCCATGTGGAAATATTGGTGTCGTTGAAGTATCTAGGTTCTTTGGTTGGTGCAAGATACGGTGTAAGGTATAAGGATTTTCTCTTATGATGTGTGTTCTGTCGATAGTATTGTTTGGCGGGGTGTGTTCTGTATTGAAGGCGTTTTCTGCTGGGGGCGGTTGAGCTTGTGCATTTGTATTATTTGTATCGTGTTCCATTTCTCTTTGTCAGCGTCCAATTCTGAGTCGGGGCATTTTGGGTCCTTCGAGGGGGCAGTTGGTCTGGGGTTTGGGTTTATAGGGGCAGTTGTCCAACAGTCGTTCCTTGTGCCAAGCTGGTGTTTATTTTAATCCTCTTAGGTTTTTGCATCTGGAAGTTTTTCGAGGGTGTGTCTCTGTTCAGTCGATTGGGTAGGGTTATTCCTCTTACAATCGGAGGGCTGTCCTGGGGAGTATTGTATGTGGGACGGTGGCGAGGCTAGTTATGGGCTATGGTCTTAGTTCATTTGGTCGGGTAGGAGTTTTCCTCTTACAACAGGAGGGCTGTCCTGTGACGTATTGTACGTGGGAGGGTGGCCTGCTGGTTATGGGCTATGGGTGTGGCAAATTAGGGTGGGGATTATGGTAGTAGTTACCGGCTTTAGTGGTTGCTGGCTGTTCTGGGGGTGTCGGGTTCTTAGGATTCAATTATGGCAGGTAGTGATCATATCCAAACAAATGGAAAGTAAGAGGTGGACAGCCTATGTTTTGCAGGTGGTTTACAATGAGTTGTACTCTTGGGAGTAGGATATCAGATGTCCGAAGGGATGTAGGTTTCGGCGGGAGCCAAGCGATGATTGAACAGCTTGATTCCTGATCCTTGGGCAGCAGCGGGAGGGCTCAGGTTCTGCAAAGGCAGGCAGTGATCAAGACTTGGACACCTAGCTATTGGGAGAGGTTTTAGGCTTCGCAGAAGGCAGGCAGTGATCAAGAATCAGGTTAGGGACCCCTAGATGACAGGGGAAGTTTAGTTTCGGTGAGGTAGGTGGTAAATAACGCCCAATTTTAAGATGCCTAGGTATCGGGAGGAAATTCCAGGCCTCTCAGAGTGTCAGGCAGAAATTGAACACCTAGACTGGGACACCTAGACAGCAATTGTACACCTAGAGTGGGACACCTAGATAGCAATTGTACACCTAGACTGGAACACCTGGACAGCAGGAGAAGCTGTCAGGTAGCAACCAATCTCATAGTGTCATGTAGCAATTGAGTACCTAGACTGGGACACCTAGACAACAATTGTGCACTTAGGCTGGAACACCCAGACAATGGGAGATGCTTCAACCTCACAGTGTAACACGTTTAACAGTACAAGCTAGAGGTGGGAACGCCTAGAGTTGGCTCTCGTGTACAGAGGCGGAGAGCCTCAGGTTCCAATATGCAGCTCAGGCACAGGTAAGCACCAGTAGGTATAGTGTGGTACAGGAGAACACACCCAGATGTGTGTTCTATGCGGTGGGAAGGCCTACGTTCCACATTGCAGTTTGGGGCGGGAGGGGACAACCAGAGTCTGGAGTTCTCTATTTAGGTGGAGGGGCCCCAAGTGTCGCTGTGTAGTTTGGTATAGGAGAACACATTGAGACTTGAGAGACCTGTACAGTGGGATAGAGTCCTGAGCTGTACTGTGCAATTTGGTATGGGGAACACACCTAGAATGGGGTCCTGTATAGTGGGATAGAGGCCCGAGTTTCAGATGTAGTTTCGAAATGCAGTTTCAGATACAGGGGAGTACGCCTAGAAGGTTCCTGCACAGCGGGAGAGAGGCATAAGCATCACAATGAAGTTTGGTACAGGAGAACACACTGAGATTGTGAATCCTGTATAATGGGAGAGAGGCCTACGTTTCAGAATGCATTTTCAATGCAGTTTGAATGCAGTTTCAAATACAGGGGAGCACACCTAGACGGGCCCTGTATAGTGGGAGAGAGGCCCGAGCCTCACAATGTAGTTTGGTATAGGAGAACACACTGAGCTTTGAGAGTCCTGTATAGTCCTACGTTTCAGAATGCAGTTTCAAATGCAGTTTCAAATGCAGTGGAGCACATTTAGAAGGGTCCTGTATAGTGGGAGAGAGGCCTGAGCTTCAGAATGCAGTTTCAAATGCAGTTTCAAATACAGGGGAGCACACTTAGAAGGGTCCTGTAGAGTGGCAAAGAGGCCTACGCTTCACAATGCAGTTTCAATGCAGTTTAAATACAGGGTAGCACATTTAGAAGGGTCCTGTATAGTGGGAGAGAGGCCTAAGCTTCAAAATGCAGTTTCAAATGCACTTTCAAATACAGGGGAGCACACTTAGAAGGGTCCTGTATAGTTTGAGAGAGGCCTAAGCTTCACAATGCAGTTTCAATGCAGTTTGAAATGCAGTTTCCAATACAGGGGAGCACACCTAGAAGGACTTATTTCATGACATTCATGCCTGCTATATTTTGCCACTTGCATTCTGCTGTTCATAATTGTACTGCATGATCTGCTCCGCTGCCAGTTATAATTGTAATTATCCTAGTACTGCTCCTCAACCTAGTGCTCGTCAGTCTCTGCCACTGTAAAGTGTCTAGTTCCCATGGTTCGACCATACTCTTCATACCCTAGCAAGTCGTTACAAATAGCAGCCTCCTCTCACTATTGACCCTAGGATATTACACATAGTGCTTAGCCATGTGTATGCTATTCCCTGCTACAGCCTTCACCATAATCTGCCTTACAATTACATACCTTTCTACCTTAGCCACTGCTAGAACTAGCCTCATACTGCTACCCACCATGGATTCTAACCTCACTCCTAGAAACGCTACGCATTTTCTTATCCATGGCTCTAAGCTTACCATTATTGACCCATATACCCCCCTCACTTTTCTTGCCACCTTGCCGACAAACAGTACCTAAACACATCACACTGTCAGGTTTCTTACCATCCGGCCAATACACTACACTTAAAGTTCTCACACCGCTGAGCTCCACTTCCCTGGACCGCACACACCAACAAGGTTTTCCACAGCCTTATTCTCTGATGACTCCAGTACCATCACTTACTATGCCACCTCTTAAAGACTTGCCTACCCGTATCACACATTCCCTAAGGTCAAGCCAAACGAGTCTAACACCACTATCCAACACCCCATGCCCATTAAATTACAGGAATCTTCGACAAGGTTCTAGATTCCCATTATTGTACACCTCTTCTATCATCAAATGTACTACCATGGCAGACAACTCCTCTAAGAATTCGGTATCCATTGCTCCTACACTCAAACATTGCCCCCACAATTCAAACGCATAATGGACAACGCCCCTTCCATAATCAAAGGTGCCCTTATCAATGCAAGATCATTGCCGGCCAATGCACTTGATATTGCTGATTACATAACATCGCATGACCTTGACTTTATAGCAATCACAGAGACGTGGCCCCATGCCGCATCAGGACCCTCTCTTGCTCTTGCTATCCCTAACAAATACTCTATCATCCGGCATGACCGACCGAGATTCCAACCTTTCCATAAGTGGGAGTATCGCCTTTATATATAAAACAACACTTGGTTTAAGAATCATCGCCAATCAAACTATGCCCTCTGCAGAACTATAATCCATTAAATTACCGACCTCACCATCCAGCACCATCACCATACACCTCATTTATCGTTCCTCCTATTGACTAACACCAAACCTAAATCTCAAGTCATCCTTCTGGGTGATCTTACCCTGGGCTTTCAGAACCCCAAAGACCCAAAAGCTTCTGCCATTGCCGACACTATCACTGAATTAGGATTCTTACATAGAATAACCAAACCAACACACATCAAAGGTAGAACCCTTGACTGGTTAGCTGACCTCAACTGCAACATAAACATCATATCCAACACACCTTGTGCATGGTCAGACCATCACCTGATCTCCTTCACCATAAAAGAAGGTATCCAACCCAACAAACAGACCCTGGCCCCACCTATGAATACGAGAAACAAATGCAATATAACATTGGAGAAACAGTTGCCATTGCTCCAGCCAATTATCAGCCCCACCACTACACTCACTGATCCCACTCCCTTAGTTGATCTCTATAACCATACTCTACTCAAAGCCATTGATATGATATCACAACTTAAACTGCACATATCTAAACCACGGGCGCACCTCAATTCATGGTACACCCCTCACCTCAGATCCCTACGGAAATTGAAAAGAAACTCAGAAGCGCTATGGAAACGTATCCCCCCCACAGCCAACAAGGATAATTTCTCATTAGCTTCCCTTAATTATAAAGAAGCCATTGTCTAAGCTAAAAAAGACAATTATAATAACCGTATCACCAACGGTAATTCGAGCACCAAGGAACTCTTCATCATCTTGAAAGAGCTAGAATCTCCTGCTCCACCTCCTGATATTTGCACCAAAGATATTTCCTGGTGTACTAATATTCAGAATATATTACAAGATAAAATTACAATGATTCAAAGCAAAATAAAATCTACAATGCTCCACATATCCAACACTTCCTCTATTCCCAATCCCACTTTTCCAGACAGGAATACACACAACCAATTCAATTTCTTCCCCCTCTCAATCAAAGAGGTTGAGAACATCATTATGAAATTAAAACCCCTGAACTGCCAGGGAGATATCTGCCCTGCTCCCAGTATTAAAGGGGCTGCGAAGGAACTCCCCCCCTTCATCACATCCCTTATTAATACTTCATTCAAATCCAGTACTGTACCTAACAACCTAAAAGATGCCTGGGTACTTGCACTCAGTGCTGCAGATAAGATTTTGAGGTGGGAGTATTTTACTCCCTATCTTTAAACTTTGAGAGTAAATGTGATATTAAGAGAGTAAAAATGACTTTTCTCCTTTGCAAGAGAGTACAATGTATGTGTCATCCCGACATGTGCAAAAACTGTATGGAAATCATTACCATGCGGCAGCTTTCTGCACTGTGACAGAATACAACTTTCGTTATATCTCTAAGATCTGGCCATTTGATCTATCCTGTATATATTTAAATGCAGAAAACACAAAAACCTAGGCAATTACATAGTAAAGCAAGCATGATTTGTATTGTGTGTTTTGAGGTTCGGTATCAGAATTCTCTTTTGATGTTTAATTAAAGTCCTTGTTTCCTGGAGCTACAACTAACTATGGCAATGTTATGATACCACAGTTCAGAGAGGCAAGGATTCCATGATAAATTATACATCTAATCTCATGGTCAAATGGTTATTTATATAGCGCTTTTGGCAAAGCTCTGTAGATAGAACATATTGATCACAATTATCATCAAACCGAAGTCGGTACTCCTTTATCAAACTTGAAAGGATGAAAGGCTGAGTTGGCCTTCCCGGGATTCAAACCTGCAACCTACAGATCATGCACAGATTGCAGCAACAAGTGCTCAACCGGCTAAGCTATCTTATTGGCTAACATCCTTCAGAGGTCGGTTAACTGAGATAATGATCACAGTGCCTAGATGTTGGTCGAACAATGTATGAAGCGCTACATAAAGTCAAATACCTATTTGGATGATCACAAGGACAGGTTTTGCTGAGTTTCTATTTCAATTATAATTGTAACTTTCATTTGTTTGTTTTTGAACAAAGCTTGCACTTCCTCGAGAGTCAGGTTTGGGATGTTTTAATTGTAGTCTTGAAGATTTGAGAGGCTAGAACACCTGTGATTGGTGCATTGACAATCACTCCCCCTTGAATAAAGACTCTGCTGCCACTGACTATTTATAGCAATGTACCCCATTGACTGAAAGGTTGAATAAATGTAAAGTAGACCATGCATACTCATCATTTTACACACTGGTTTTATAATTGGAGTGTAAATTAAATTATAAGTGTAAAAATGGTCGGCCTCTGCATATGCACACAGCACAGGAACTTTGGAAAAATACAATTATGCAATACTGGTTTGCTTTCATAGGGAAAAAAAACATAATTTGTTACAAAATATTAATTCTCAATTGCAACTTAGTTTTCCATCTTATTAATTTTATAATCGTAAAATGCTAGGAAAATAAATATGCACTGTGTTTATGGGAATAAACCATTCCTTTTATCACAGTGTGCAGTGTCTTTTTTTGAAAGGCTTCAGAGAAATACATTCTGTTTCAGAGGCGTTTATCCATGGCCTGCAATTACATCAATGTAGATACAAATAAAAAGAAGCCTTCTGGTTTCTGTCAAGTAACCAGACTTTTGCAATTCACTCTTCTCTAAAGTGTGTAAAGGTACACAGGAAAATAATAAAGCGGTCGTATCTACAAGATTTTCATGCGTAAAAAGGCCAAGTACGCATCTTATCTGGAGGCCTGCTTCCACTACTAAACAAGCCAACTTTAGACCCCAATAATCCCTCTAATTATAGACCCATCACCATAGTACCCTTTCTGTGGCAAATTTTGGACTGAGCAGCTTATCTGCAGATTCAACATTACCTGGAATCCAACAATCTTCTTGGTCTCAGACAATCAGGGTTTAGACCCAGACATGGGGCCGAAATAGCGTTGATCGACCTTACGACCCAAATTCAAGCCATCAAAGACAAAGGCAAACTGGCTCTGCTGTTCCTTTTTGACCTGTTGGCTGCGTTTGACCTTGTGAACCACAAAGTCCTTTGGAACCATCTAACATCTGCTGCAAATTTCTCGGACGAAGCTAATGCTTGGGTCAACTCATTCCTCAATAATAGATCTATGAGGGTATTTGCACCATCAGCTTCTGCAGAATCAACACCCGTCACATGTGGTGTTCCCCAAGGTTCCTGCATGTCGCCAACACTATACAATGTGTTTACCTAGCCACTGTTTGATGACCTCGACTATTTGGGTGTCACCTATACTAATTACGTTGATGAAACCCAAATACACATCCCTATCACCGGTGACTATGCCACAATCAAACACTTAACAACATTTACCTCATTATACAAACCTGGATGGCAAAGCATGGACACTGTCTTAATGACAATAAGACAGAGCTGCTCCTTCTTGGGTCACCTGCTAAACTAAACAAATTAGATGATCTATTCACTTCTTTCAACATTGATGGTAACCTCATCAAGATTTCCAAAGATGTAAAAAATGTAGGCATCTACAGAGATTCTGCTCTCTCACTAACAAGACAAACCAATGCCATTGCATCCTCTTCTGCCTATACCTGCAAACATATCACTGCCTGCAGACCATTCATAACGCTGGCAAACCGCATCACTATAGCTAGAGCCTTAGTCCTATCAAAACTTGACTATTGTAATGCACTCTATCTAAGAACTACTCAACAGAACCTAAATAAGATGCAAATCATACAAAATAACCCTAATCCGGTCAGTTCTGAATATCCCGAGATCAGAACATATCTCTGAAACCAGGGGTAACCTGAACTGGCTTGTCCTCAAGCAAAGAATGGCACCCAAAACCTTGTCTCTTACTCACAAGTGTCTCGCTAACTTGGCTCCCCAATACCTGTCCAACAGCTCCTATCGTAATTTACCAACCTCTCCGACCAGAACTGCTCAGTCTCACTGCATTAAGATCCCCTGGTACAACTTACAAATAGCAGGAGGGATTAGCTTGCCTGTCCTAGCAGCAAAAAGTTGGAATGTGCTCCCCATAACAATAGAATCAGAACCCTCATACCACATATTCAGAAAAAATATCAAGCTTTGTCTACATGAGCAAGAACGCAGCTAATCCCTATAGCACTGCCTACCTTGTACAGTTTTCCTTTGATATTGTAACTATTATATTGTTACGCTCACCTGGTCTCTGCGGAGGCGTTGGGGCACGGTTGCAGCCCTCCCGGGGGTGAGGTCGCTCGGGTCCATCTTCGCCCTCTGCGCTTATCTAATGACTGGTGGTAATAAGTGATGCTGCTCGGGACTGCTCATGTGTGGAGAATAGGGGGCGTGAGTATGCCAGTTTGTGTGCCTGATCCCCTTCCAAACCCCTTCTCCCAAACCCTGGTACCCGTGGGATGCGCTGTCCCTGGAAAGCTCACCTGTTGATTAGTTTTGGCGAGCACTCCGTCCTGCTGCTTCTGGCAGGGGCGCTTGTGTGATTTGGACCTGAGTTCCTTCACTGGTCTCTTGCACGTGGTAGTCCAGTCAAGCTGTGACTAAGCCACTATACTTCAGGTAAGTGTTCCTCTTTGCCTTTGTCTTTCCTCGTCTGTTTTTGTTGTATTGTAAAGTTTGTTGTCTTGTATTGCTGTCTGTGCCACTTTTGATGTTTGCTCTTTTGCTTTCTTCCGTTGCAGGGGATGTTGCCGGCCTGGCAGAAGCTGCGGAGCTCGAGGTGGCAGCCGGAGGGAATGAGGAACGAAGCTGCAGCGCTATAGTAGCTGTTAAATTGTTAACTAGGGGGAGCGCGGGGTTCAAATGCCGTGCAGCCATAGGACGGATGTTCTAACCTTATCTTTCTTCTTATTCACAGGGTCCGAATTTGTGGATGCAGAGCGCAGTGCTGCCTTGTCGGGATCAAGATCACTGGATGTCAGGAAATGAGTCTGCAAATGAAGCGATGAAGCACCGGTTACCTGAAGGTAAGTATGTCAGAGAACGCCTGGTTTCAAAGGTAAGTAAACTGGTCCAAGCAGTGGTGAGCGTCAAGATGCACGCAAGTGCAAAATAACACAAAGCACCAGTTTTAAGGATGGAGCAGCTTATAAAGCTGAGCTTCTGAAGCCACGCCCAACAGGTTCAGCCTGCCTGCCACACCCAATGAGTCAGCACATGAAGACCAGGCCTAGGGAGCCACACCCGATGAGTCAGCACATGAGGATGTTTTCTGGAATAAAGGCTTTCAGCTTCTGGAAAGTTCTTGTAAAATAAAAGCTCTCCTGCACTAAAATAAAGTAAAAACACTCCTACACTGAAATACATTGTTCCTGCTCACATCTCTATATGAGTTCAACCAGGGGCCCTGTGTTTATGGGTCCCAAAGGGACATAAGTGAGTCAAGTGACCCATTGCCCCCATCACTAGATAGTGGGTTTTTTGTGTTCTGGGGCATGTGGCCATGACATATATGTATTAACCTGCTCTCTACCTAACTATTGTGTATTTGCAAAATTTTACTGTATATATGCAACTTGCCAATATCCTATCAAACCCAAATGTATATATGAAACTTTGTAAAATGTAATTATGCAACTTGTAAGCTAAGGGCCCAAATGCCTCAGGGCTTGGAGCACTCTACAGATAAATAAACTAAACTAAACTAAACTATGCAGCCAGGATCCGTGTTGGGTGGAAAGGTGCGAGTCTCCAGTGCAGAGGGTGTGCCGAGGCAAGTGCTGAAGGTAGACAGAAGCTGGGGAGATTGGGTGTGAGTGGTCAGGGGCCCCAAGGATGCATAAGGGTCCAAGATACCAATCACAGCAACTGTGGGATTAGCAGAGGAGGGAAAAAGGGAAGGAGGAGGACAACAGGAACGTCGTGAGGTGCTTTCAGAACTTAAGAATGTCCTGCTCAAGACGCAGAGGGAGGGTGAGGTTGTTCCCAAGGAGGGATCTAGCTGAGGAAAGCGAACATCCTCCTGCTCTCTGTTTAGCTAAATGCTTTACACACAGGGAGTTGGTGCCAGAGGAACGTGGAGGTCTAGAAGAGAGTATTTTGTAAGAGGGGGTTGCAAATGATTTGGTCCCCGGCGCCAGACAACCTTGTGGATGATGCAAAGGGATTTGAATTTGATCCGTGCAGCAACCAGGAGCCAGTGAAGACTTTTTAGTGCAGGAGAGATGCATACCCTGTGCTTAAGGCCAAGGATAAATCTGGCTGATGTATTCTGGGTTAGATAAAGGGGTCTGAGAGAGGAAGAAGGTAGATTGAGGAGGAGGATGTTGCAATAGTCAAGCCTATAGAGAACCAGGGCTCGGGAAACATTGAGCTTCTGGGGGAAAGTGAGAAAAGGGAGAATTCCTTTGAAAACAGACAGTTGAAAGTGGGACTTCTTAGCCATGTCCTTTCGTGTGAGGGATGAAGGAGAGAGAGCAGTCAAAGATCACTCCAAGGTGTCTGCCTTTAGAAGAAGGAGCAATGGGTGAGCCCAAGGTGGGAGGCCAGAGAGGAGGGAAGAATGAGGGAGCAGGGGTCCCAATCGGAAGTATTTCAGTTTTGCTGACATTGAGATAGAGATTGTTGGAAGTGCACCATTCCTGGAAAGCAGATAGGCAGTCAGGGATGAAGGAAGGTATGAGTGAGTCAGCAGGTGGTCTGAAAAAGAGTTGAGTGTCATCTTGTCAAGCCCTGGGGATTCCTCCTGTGTTTCCTTCTCACCTGTGTCTTCCACAGAGCTTCTTCCAGCATGGTTTCCGGGGTTCCTTGGGCTTCTTCTCCTTCTTTTGATGAAGGTAGGGGCGAGCTCCTTTGGAGGCCACCTTGACCTGAAGACTCACCCAAGTCCAGAGGAACTCTGAGGAGCAAGCCCCCAGATGCAGGGTAAAAGCTGCCTTGGCATAAAAAATCCTGGATGATGAATAGTTCAGGGATCTCTGGAGAAGTCCTTAACTTGGAAGAATGATCCAGCTGTGGCAGTCTCACTCGTGTGTAGAATAGAGTCAATGTGCGAGGGAACTCCTTATGAGCAAGGCGGAGGACCTGCTGATATGAAGGAAGGCAAGCTGTTCTTTCAAAAAGTCGGTCTAAGACCTCCTGGACTGAGGGCTCTGCACTCCTACATTGGGAGCATGTTGGGAGGATAGGCTAATTAAAGCCCAAAAGCACAGATCACAAGAAGGGTAGATCCTAAATTGGAAATAAGGACTGCAAGATAATGGATAACCCGTGTGATAAAAAAAGAAATGAAATAGCAGTGCTCAGTAAGGAATAACTCCTAATGATAAACCCCAGCGTGTCAGGCCAGAAGAGCAGGAGTGTACCTGATAACAAAAGACTGGCACGAGCGCCGTAGAAACAAATAGAGTGAATACCGACTAGGACCAGTAGAAGAGAAGAGAGTGGGACCCCAAAGAGGGACCAAGTACAAGGTGCCGGATAGTTAGACGCACACTTGAAAGAATAAGTCATAAGAACGAAAGATAATGATAAGGAAAAGCCACGAGGGTGCGGGTCGACAGTCAGGGAGCCGTGAGGTGCGGCAAGATAAACAACAGAGCCGCAATGAGCAGTGAGGTAAACAAAGGTGCCGCAAGGGACGGCAGACAGACGGAGAACTGTACGGACAGAAAACTAACCTAAGACGCTAAAGAAACGCAAAGGCAAGGAAAGCAGAGAAGGAACTCCGGCAGAGTACCGGAGCAGGAGAGAGAAATGCTAATGGCAAAAAGGGTCGCTGGCACTCCAGGAACAGAGAGCTAGCAGCGTATTCCCCAATAGACGGATACAACATGGAGAGCTGAGGTCACCGCTCATCAATATAGATGCAGCGGCCATGTTAGTGGAAGTCTAGACCGTCCATTTAGATGGAACGTATGCATTTTCCTACATGTAGCTCCACTGTTGCCAACACATCCACGGGTGGCGCATGACACATCTTCATAACACTGGATGTTCGGGTAGAAGGAGGAGATGAGGAGTGCCAGCTGAGCAGGGTAGATATTAAAGAGCCAGGGGGAGCGGATGAGATCAGCTCCTGGTTTTCTTTGTGTAGAACTCATGGTGTGGCTCTGGTTCTCAATATGTTCTGTTCTCAATCCAAGGACAGTGATGGCCATAGCTAGGTCTCTCTTCATTGTGAAGATAAAACCTGTGAGTGTTTGGACTGTAGCATTAACTTCCCTAGTCCCGTTTGATTCAGATATCACTGTTTTGTGTATTTGGCATGATTTGGATTTGTATGTAAAAGGATAGTGTAATAAGGAGGAAGTAATGAAACTCAAAATCAGTATGCTCGTCACAGCAGAGTGGTTTTCAAGAGACACTTGAATTGGGGATGATGTTGTCAATAGGAAATTATATACCTCAGAGAGAACCTTGTGAACCAATAAGAAGAATTAAACTTGTGAGTGGTAGGTGAATGAAACAATGACATGAAATGAGTTTCATTGATGTAATGCATACTGTTTTGGCTTTAATGTATTAGACCCTGTTTTACAGATTTCAAAATTAGGGATAGGTGGAAAGATTTTTGGACATTGTTCTGTAGCAGTGTTATCAAAGTGACTCATTTTATTTCTTTTTGACATAATGGGCTCTTCCATTGCAGATGAGATGGAAAGTATATCCTGCAGGAGAACTGGGGTACAGTGTAAGTCAACCTCCACCCCAGTACCATGTAGAAGTAGTGCACTGTGAGAAAAACAGGGCGAGCCAATTTCCAGACAGCTGCCCCATTGGAGTAGTGCAAAATGCTGCTCCATCCTGGCCCAAACATTAATCAACCGGCACCAGGCAACGCTCATGACTTCAGAGAAGAGCTGCACAGTAACAGCAAAATAAACGCCACCCACGTGTTCCGTTAGCATCAATGAAGGTAACTTTGGTGAGTCCTGAAGCCAGCTAGCCCATCCTTACCAGTGTCCAGACGCAAGGTACATTTCCTGTCCTTCAGTGTCAACATAGACAACCCCTTCAATGCCAACAATGACAGGACAGAGAGGCTCCACAGATCTATCCCATAGTAATCTGGGTCGTTTTCACTAGCAGGGAGTCTGGTACGACTCAGGCACAATGTTTTCAGTTCCAGGCGCTCATGTGCAGTGGAGAGTACACACACTGCCAGCAGTGTTGCCCCCTCAAAGTCGTGCAGTGCTGTTGTCCCTGTCTAGAGGACAGAAAATTGTCACCTGGTGGCGACGACGAGAGAAGTTTATCTTGCTGACAGTTTTCTGGGGGATGTTAGATACTGAGGCTTGGCCTCATTACTCCAATTTCTCTGATAGAGAGTGTGGTCAGAAGGCAGGAATTATACCACCTGGAGGAGGGAGGGGACAAATATTTTAATTGGATAAAGGTTCCTGTCATTGTAGGCGGGCCGCAAAAGTAAGTACTCAGACGAGAAGGATAGAAATGGGGGTAATATTATATCACATAGATAATCAGGGCTCTTGACTTTATCATACATGTGTCTAAAGAAATGCGTACGAATAATGTTTGGACTTAATATATTTCTTTTTATATGTATCCGTCCAAACTATATAATTTTAATTGTAAACTATACAGAAGAAGGAATTTTGCTTGTAACTTCTTAAAGATGCAAACACTCTTCAAATAAATACATTTAGTTAGTTTGAAATTCAAAATGCTTCCTTTCCATAAGAAATGTGGGAGAAAAATATGAAAAATCATGAACAGCAGAAGGCAAGCAAAGGTTTTCCAGGGGCTTGCAGAGGTTGCTGTTTCCTGGTCTCAAGCCCAGATGAGAAATGTTATTTCATCTGGTTTTGTGCCTGAAAGGGAACTCGTGTCACCTGTGACATTAACAAGTTGCATACTGAGACTTGTAGATTGGCTAGTGTATATGAGTGGTGGGGCCATTTGGTAGCTTTGCGTTGTGTATAACAGGGTAAAGTGCATTTTGGGAATGCTAGTGCTTTTGCATAGTGAAGTCAAGAGGCATGGTTTGAAACAGCAGCACAATGGATGAAAATGGGAGGAACAAAATGCCCACTCATTTTCATAATTGTGCCTCAGGGAGTAAAAAAGGTGAAAGGGTTCCATGTGTCTTTAAAAATGAAACTTCAGGGGGTGTGGTGGAACGCAGAGGAAGATGGCCGTGTAGCTGCGCTGCTCCCTTCCACTGTTATTTACTTACGGCATTAAGTTAGTTTATTTTTGCATTTCTTCTTACCTTTTTTCTGCTGGGATATGTCAGACTCGTTCAGCGAGCAATCACTAAAGCTCCAGCTCTTTCCGCCCTTCGGGAGCTTTTTCTATGGTCAGACGCCATCGCACCGACAGCTGCTCCCTGGTGTGACCGCCTTCATGAGGAGATGTTCGGCATCACACCCACTGTGATGTGCAGGCCTTGGCCTTAGCAGCTCCTCCTTCACAGCAACGCCACCACTGGTGCTGAAAGTTAACTGCACAGACAATTATCTAAGTGAGAGTTTTATACAATGCTCTATTTACTATTTTATATATTTAAAGGAAGTGCTGTTTGCAGGACACCTTCAGTGCAGACTCCATTGGTGTGCCAATTCTCCTCACAATACTTCAAAGCAGGGAAGCGGCATTGCCCATAGTATTGTCTTTCTCTTTTATGTTCTACAACCTCTCACTACATTAACCACTGGATGAGACTATTTAAGATAATTTACGTTCTTTCTGACTACTTACAAAGATCACTGCTTGGTTACGTAATAGTTTGCAATTACGCCAGTATTTCATTATATGTAACTGGATGCGTTGTGGAATTTCATGACCCAAAAAGTTGCTTCTTCTTCTACTGTTACTGGCAACTACAGAATTTTCTTGGATAGTGATGCTCTCATGCTGATGTCTACACATACCTGTGCTACAGTTAATTCAGTTATTTGAGTGCTGGGGCTCAGTGCCTTTATACAACATTTCAATTGGTGGTGCTGCATTACTCATGCCGTCTTTAGTTTGCTCCTTATTATTATCTGTCTATTCCATTTGATCTCCATTAACAGGAGGTAGGCAGTCAGCATAATATGGACATAATAATTGCAAACTATAATATATAATACATCAACAGCTGACCACCAATTGACTTCTATAAATTGAAAACGTCATTCCATATCCTCCTAAAGGTTGTCTCTAACTCTGGGTGATGGTGCTGCCACTATTCTGCTGAACTTCAGCCTTTGGTTCTCCTCTTCATATGCCTTTTTTGGCCTTCAAGCTTTAGCACCTTTATTTTAGTGTCTCCACTTTGAATATTATTCTGCCACTAACAGCTACTACTATGGCTACCAGCAAAAACACAAAATAAAATGTACCCACATGAAAATAATCTAATAACTCTTCAACAAACCTTAAAAGACCTAAAAGTGATTTGCCACCCCGCTAAATATCTCTGATCCAGCTATTGAAGTAATTTTATAAGAAATTAGAGCACTTAAACCTTTTATTGAAACCACAAATCTAAAATTACAACAATTAGATGACAGATGGATGGGCTTCGAAAATAGAATGGAGGAGGTGGAAAGAAGAGTTGGTCTAGTGGAGGATGTCTCCCTCAGAGTGGCGCAGCTTGAGAAGTCTGTCAAAGATCTTCAGAAACACAACAAAGACTTAGAAAACCGTAGCAGATTAAACAATCTTTGAATTTCAGGTCTGCCAGAGGGTTCTGAAGGAGTTAACCCCATCGCATTTTTGCAAACATTTCTACCAGCCTTACTTCATCTACTCCTGAAGACTGCATTCAATATATAGCGTTCTCATCATATTGGTCAACCAACTGTCTCCACTACCTCTCATCCCTTTCCAGGACACTTATATTCAACCTTCTTGAATACTCTCAGCTTCAGCTCATCCTATCTACTGCCAAGGAATGCAAATCCCTCATCTGGAATGGTAATTTAGTGTAGTTTAGTTTCCAGAAGTACGACCCAACGCAGAAAGGTATTCCTAGCCTTTCATCCAGCCCTGAAGCAGCTTAATATTTGGTATGGGCTATACCATCCATGTTCCTTTAAAGTTACACACAAAGGTTGTTCCGCCATGTTTGATGATCCCGCTGACCTAAGTGCTTTCATACGCTCCATTAAAACCGAAGGCATGGACACATCCTCTTCTGCTAATGCCTCTAATTCTTTCATAACATGATTTTTTTTTCTTTCACTTGCTTTTTGTAACTCACTTGATGCCATTGTTATCCTTTTATTATAACTTGTTGGGACGGGCAATGTTGCACTGTCCTTCTTCCACTGTGGGTCGTTCTTTTTCCTTTTGACTACTCAGCAGGCGTCACCTATCCTTGTCGCATATTTCTCCCTTCATTTTCCCTGTATCCTGGTCTGATCTCTGCAATTCTTCTACCCCTTTTCCTGATCCCCTATGTGTTCTCCTTATGTGTCTTCCCCTGGGTATGTGTTAACATAAATGCATTTCTACTATATTGAATCCCGGTACTCACTATGGTCTCAGGCTTTGCTTCTATAATTTTTCAAATGGTTAAATGATTTTTAAGTGTGTTACGTGGAACATTAAAGGCTGCAATAATCCTATTAAAAGAAGTAAGATTTTATCTCACCTTAATAAATTCAATCCATCTGTAGCCTGTATACAAGAAACACATTTATCAAGCAAAGAAGCGATAAAACTTAAATCCCTTTGGGTCAAATAAGTCATTTCCAGCCCAGCTGTTGCCAAGAAAAATTGAGTTGCCATATTAATAAGTAAGAAACTACCTTTCAAAATTCTAGACCAGGGTGCTGACACCAATGGGAGATGGGTATGGGTTAAACTCTTGATTGAGTCTACACATGTTTCCATCCTTAACATCTATGGTCCTACTCTACCTGATCCCAATTTCTGGATCTCTGTCAAACAAATGACACTTAAAAATAGCTTCACTAATTTAATCATATGTGGTGATGTCAATCAGGTCCTTGACCTGTTTCTGGATCGGGAATCCGGCTGTGTGTTCAAAACTACCAAGTCTCAAAAGTCCTTTTTGGGGCGTCCAGCTGAAATTGGTCTTATCGAATCTTGGAGGCTCTCCCATCTCACGCAACTCGACTATACTTTTCACTCAGCTGTTCACAACACACTCTCACGCCTAGATTACATTTTCTCCACTGAAACCCTCACATGGTCAATTGTTGACTCTAAAATCGCCAACATCATTATTTCTGATCATGCCCCTGTATGTACCTCCTTTAGTCTTTCAGATGTTACCAAGATCTCATCTCATTGGAAACTTAATAACTTCCTATTACAAGATCCACAGTTCCTTCAATCCGTTCAATCATTTGCTCAACAATTCTATGTTGATAACCAAGAGTGTGACACCTCTGTTGTGAATAATTGGGATGCGTTTAAGGCTGCACTAAGAGGCCATATCGTGGCCTACTCGAGGGGAAAAAAAGCATTGCACAGAAAAAATCTGGATGATCTTTATTCCCAGCTCACCCTAGCTGAGCAACATTATTATCACAACTCTAACTCAGATAATCCCCATCAGTTTATGGCCCTACGCTTCCCATCAATAATGAGATTACTGATCTAGCCGCAGGGACCATTCTCAAATATAAAACAAAGGTTTACCAGACATCCAATAATGCCAGCAAGGGGCTAGTCTCTTACTTGAAAATAAAAAAGAAAAACTTTATATATCTCACATTAAGGATACATCAGGCACCACACATCATCAACCTGATGATATATTAAAATGTTTTTAAAAGGTTTATGAAGATTTATATACTTCTGTCAACTCTATTTCTCATGATAATATTGTTTCATTTCTCAATAATGTTAACAGATCTTCTTAACCCTCAAACTGATCTTTCCCATTTAGATAATGATATTACACATCCACAGACGACCGAGCCATTAAGGGTTTGGGCAGGGGAAAAGCCCCTGTTCCAGATGGCCTCTCCACTTAATGTTATGAAAGTCTGTCTCAGTCCCTTAAACCCAAACTTAAAACTCTATTTTCCTATTTTATATCTCAAAAATCCTCATCCTGTTACTTCTCCGAAGCCCTACTCATACTATTCCCTAAACCAATTAAGGACCCAACACTTCCCAGTAATTATCGGCCCATCTCCCTCATTAATGTCAAAAGTAAAATCTTTGCAAAGATTGTAGTCCACAGAATTGAATCCTCTCTCCCCACCTTGATTAAATCAGACCAAGTTGGCTATGTAAAAGGAAGCAACATCTCCGCCAATGCAAGGCTACTACTGGATGCGATCCACCTAGCAGCAAAAGATAAAAAAAGATAAACAAGGTTATGCGGCCATTGCATTAGATGCAGAAAAATCTTTCGACTGTGTCAATTGGGACTTTATGTTTCAATCCTTACAATGGCATGGTTGTGGTGATAAGTTTATTTCCCTTGTTAAACTTCTCTACTCTTCCCCAAAATCCTCCATCTGTATCAATGGTCAATCTTCGTCCTTTTCCCCTCTATAGAGAGGTACTCGACAGGGCTGGCCTCGCTCCCCAATCCTGTATATTTTCTCACTAGAACCACTATTAGAACTAATTAGATCCAACAAAAATATTCCTGGAATCTCAGGGGGAACATCACATATTAAAATTGCAGCATATGCCGATGACATTCTTATTCTTATTAAGAATCCTAAACTCCATCTCCCCAACTTACTTAATACTCTATATCAATTTGGCCAAGTATCAGGATATAATTATAATAAAGATAAATCCGAAATGTTGCCCCTAAATCCCTATTGTCTCAAACATGATATTGACCCCTTTGGCTTCAAATGGTGTAATGTCTCTATCAAATATCTAGGTATTCACTTTGCTTCAACGATCTATGATAATATCAAACGTAATACTCAGATTTTGCTGGATAAACTCAAGGACCTTACCTCTAGATGGTCCCCCCTTTATCTCTCATGGTGGGGACGGCTTGATAAAATCAAAATGATGCTCCCCCCCATTGTTTTATTGTATATTATTTGCAGCTCCTTTCTGTCCCTCTACCTTCTTCCTTTTTTAAATCCATCAACTCTATTTTACTTAATTTTCTCTGAGGGTATTGGGAAAATTAAAAGGATTGTCATTGCCAAGCTGAAGGCGCCTTATGACATGGGTTTGGTAAGGTTCCCTGATTTTAAATATCATCACTATTCTCCTGAAGCAATCACGATGCTGGTTTGCATGCCAAGAAATATCTGAAGTTCCCCTATGGTGTACTTTAGGGAAAGATATTGTTCATCCCTTTGAAATTGCTTACCTCATCTACATATTTAATCACTCCTCCATGGCTATTGCTGATCCCATTAAAGCCTCCATTTCAGCCATACAAATGTTTCTCTTTCCTCATACTAAAACTCCTGAAAAGTGCCTCTCGCCTTTGCTATGGCACAATAAGATTATTGTAATTAATAATAGAGCCTTGTATCGGAGATCCTGGTTGCAAAAAGGCATTAGATGTATTCAACAAATTGTTCATGGCCATTTTATTCTCTCTTTCAACAATTAAAACACCAATTCTCCATCTCCAATGGAGCCTTTAATTATTATAACAATCAAATCAATTCTTGCCTTGATGCACTCCATCACTTTCCTAATGATATTCTCTCACCAGACGCTTTTAGATTGTTGCAGTTTACCAAGATCTCTGATATCAGAGCTTCCACATTTTACCAAATTCTTGCCTCAACCTCTGTGGTTTGCCCTGTGCTTCTCAGATGGGAAAATTATTTTGGTTGCACTTTTGATGACCACACATGGTCCCTTCTCTTTTCTAAAATTAAATATATTTCAGTGTCTTTATTCACAGAGCGTTCATTACTCCTGTAAAACTAGCTAAATCTAAGATGGATGTTAATGATAAATGCTGGTCTTGTGGTTACGCTCCAGCCTCTTATGAACATACATTTTTTAATTGCCCTTTTATTTTCAGGTTTGGAAGGATTTATGGAAGTACCTTAAACCTATTTTTTTTGTGGATGTTCCACTATCTTTTTTGAATATCTTTTTAGGAAGCCTGGCTGTTGACACCAATTTCGCACTTGACTCTGCCAAACTGTATAATCTATTTATCGCCATTGCGTTGAAACTTATTACAGCCAATTGGAAATACTTACGTTCACTATCTGATATTGGATGGTGAAACAACATCTGCCACATACAAAGAATGGAACTATGCATGGTGAACAATCTACACTCTATTTCTAAGTACAATGCTAAATGTTTTTTTTTCATTCGCTACATGGAACTACGCATGGCACTTGAACATCTACTTGTATATTCAAATCTCCTTTTGTTTTGTTAACAGACCTACTTATATGTTATGCCTTATACCACTACTATTGCATTAATGAAATTCTGATTGTTATATTATGTTTATATGCAGTCAGTTAGACTGAACAAAATATATGCATGTTTTGTCATGCGCTATGCTCGTTCAGTGTGTTTAGTGAGGGTTTTGTGCTAAATGGCATTACACCTGCGGTGGACCGCATGGATAATTGCATCCGTCCGTTTCTACAACGGCACTGCTATGCAGTTTGGGTAGGTTAGGGCACCCACGGATGCAGAGGCACAAAGTGCCTTTTTTATTTTGGTTATTGTCAGTGGCAGAGCAACACGGGAACAGGCTGCAGTGCAGGCTTGTAAGGCGAGCAGTCCTACAGTAGTGCAGTGGCATGTTTGATGCCTGCAGTGCTGGCAACCCAAGGTCAATGCCTGAGGCAGGGCAGCAGTGTTAATTTTAAATACATTGGGGGGATGCTGGCTTGTGTGAACGCAATGATGGCTGCTTTACATTCAGTGGGGGAAGGTTTGAGCAATTGAGCTATCTCAGAATGTTAATGTCAATGTTAAAGGTATTTATGTAGCGCACCGTCACCGATGGAGTTGGTCTCCAGGTGCTCAGGCGGATCTGTAAACAAAGAGGTGGGTTTGGGTTAGTGGGTGAAGAGGGCATGGGAAAGTGAGAAGGTGGTGTCCTGTTGGCAGCTTCAGTTCTGTTTTCACTGTGCGCTGAGCTTGGGTGTGAATATAGGATCGAAGCAAGTCCTCTTGTGCTCTTGTTTTTGCCGTCTTTGTGTTATTTGTTGTTGCTGTGGCTATTTGAGGTTTTGGTTAGTGGGTTATAGGTCTCTTAATCCTTGTAGTTTTGTTTTATGTATCCGGTTGTCATACTGGGTTGGTATATTCTTTCTCTTTCTTTCCTAACGGTCTAGTTCTAATGTGGTGGCGTGGCTAGTTCTTAGCTAAGTTATTTGAGTTTAGCACACCCGCTAGGGCTAGCATTGTCCCTTAGTTTGATAGTGGTGTTATATTATCATTTCCTGCTCCTTCCTATCTATTTACTGTTGGTGGCCCATTGGGTAGGTATAATCTTTCACTTCCATTTCTTGATTGTCTAGGTTCTAGGGCACTTTCAAGGCTTGTCCACAGCTAAGTTATTGAGCTTAGTACACCCGGGTGGGCGAGCGTTATCCAAACCTAGGTAGTGGTTTTCTATTATCAATCCATGTTCCTTCCTATCTATTTGCGGTCAGTGGTCCATTGCTGACTGTGATTAAGGTGTGGGCCAAGGTGTTATTGCTGGGAACATACCTTGCCTTCTTTCCTGATTGGTCTGTGGATGTTCTTTGGTATGATTCTAGCTGCTCTATCTTTCAATTGATAAGTGGATATTTTGTAGATCCGTATATCCTTACTTCTATTAAGGGTCGAAGGCTTAGGAAATAAGGTATAGGTTCCTCTCTCAGCCTAGTTCCGCTGTGTATGTCCCTATGGGCATTCTTTCTAGTTACTGGGTGAAGAGCCAGGACTGGAGGAGTTTCCTGAATTGTAGGTGATCTCTTGTGTTCCGTATGTTCTTTGGTAGTTAGTTTCAGGGTTTTGAGGTGAGAGAAGGAGGATCCTTTGAGTTTTCATTTGCTGTATGATTGGGGTTCCAAATGGATGTCGCTTCTGGATCTGAGTGCTCTTGTAGTGTGATGTACGTTTATTTTTCTTCTAAGGTACTCTGCACCTTGCTTGTGTGTGGGTTGCTTTGTGCGTTATGCACATTGATTTGAACTTGATCTGCTGTTTGATGGCTAATCAATTTGTAACGTTTTCAGCACTGGTGTGATGTGTTCTCTTCGGGGTAGTTTAAGGAGCATTCTGCCCACCGCATTTTGTATGCATTGCAGTTTATTTATGAGTCATTCAGGCATGCCTAAATATAAGCTATTGGAGTAGTCTAATCTAGACATGATGAGAGCGATGACAGTAGTTGTTTTGTTAGTGAATGAGAGGAATGGTAGGATCCTTTTAGCTGCTCGCAGGAGGAAGAAACATTTCTTGATTAGGGCATTTACTTGTGGCTCTAGAGTGAGTTTTTTGTCTATCAGGACTCCAAGGTTTTTTACAAACAGTGATGGTGCTGGGGTTTCATCAAGTTCTGTTGGCCATGGAATGTAGAGGTTGTCTTCTCCGTTTTTTGTGATGATCATTATTTCTGTTTTGCCTGGGTTGAGTTTGAGGTAGTTTAAGTTCATCCAGTTGTATATTTCACAAAGCCAGTTCTCTAGTGTTGAGTTCTCTTCTTGTGAGTCTTGTATTTTACAGACTATTTGTGTATCGTCAGCGTAGTTGTAACAGGTGAGGCCATGTCTTTTGATGATTTTAATTAGTTGAGACAGGTAGATGTTGAATAGTAGTGTCGAGAAGGAGGATTCTTGTGGAAACCTGCATGATGATTCTCTTGGGCTTGATTTGAAAGTTTTCATCCATATTGTTTCTGTTCTATTTGTTAAGAAGGATCTGATTCATAGTAAGGCATTGTCGGTAATTACGAATTCTTCCAGTCTCATGATGAGGATGTCGTGGTTAACTCTGTCAAATGCTGCGCAGAGGTCTAAAAGTATCAGGGCGGTGCTGTTGTTTGAGTTTGTGTTTGCCTTTAGATCATCCAAGATTGATATGCCTGATGTAATAGGCAGTGTTCTTCTATCTATGAATTATTGGGTTGTTCTTTATATGTGTGTTTCCAGGAGTTTAGCTGGGTAATGGGTGTTGGAGATGGGTCTGTAATTGGAGAGGTCCTCTATGTTTCCTGCTGTATCCTTGAGGAGTGGTTTGATGTATGCTGATTTGAAGGATTGTGGCACTCTTCCTGTTGTGATCAATTGGTTGAGGGCGATTCGTTAATATTTCATTGGTGTTCCTTGTGAGAGGATTGATTTGTAGATGTGAGGGGGGCAGGGATCCAGGGGGAGCGTGATTTGTTGCTTTGATTTACCAGTTTGACGAAAGTCTCCACTGATATGTTGGGACGTTTTGGAGTTTGTTCCGGTGTACCTTGCATAGGCGGGTGTCTTAAGTGCTGTGGTTGCATGGTCTGTTTTGTATCGTCTGTTGGATGGCCATGATTTTATTCATTAAATGTTCTGTGAGGTCTGCATAATTTCCTCGATGGTATTGGAGCGTTGTTGCAGCCGGGTGGGTTTTCTATTTCGTTTTTGTGTGTTTGGTGCTTTGAGGATTCTGTTGTCATAGTATTTCATTTTTGCTTTTTGTATTTCTTTTTTGTATGAAAGTTGGGTATGTTTTTGAAGTTTGAATTTTTTTCTGTAGTCTTTATTGATCCTCCATTCTAGTTCTAACTTTTGTTTTTCCTTTTCATGGCACCTAGTAGTGGTGTAAACCATTTTGCCGTTGCACTTTTGCAGGATGGATTGAAAGGTTTTTCTTTGGCAATCCAGTTGTGAAGTATATCTATTTTAGTGTCTAGGTCAGCTTTATCCATAGTTGTTGCTCGTGGTTTGGTGATCTCCAGTAGTTCCATTAAGTTGAAGTTTTTTATGGTTCTCCAGTTTCTTTTTATGCTGATCGGTAGCTTTCCTTGTTTCTTGGTTATTGGGAAGGGCAGTGTGATTACGAAGGGGATGATGAGTCGCTCGCTCGAGAGTATCTGAATTGGTGGCACTGTGGTAATTCATTTTCTGTTGGTGAAGATTGCATCCAGTATATGTCCTGCCGTGTGGGTTGCTCCTTTCACTAGCTGATGTAGTTTCATTGTTGTTATTTGGCTGGTAAGAGATTTTTGTGAGGTTGCAGTTTCTTCATCAAACCAGATGTTAAATTCTCTAAGTATAATCAGGTGGTTATGCTCGATAGCTAGTTTGGTGATTGCTTCTATGAAGGTGTCTACGAAGGCTGCATCATACGTGGTTGGTCTGTATACCAGTGTGAATTTGAGGTTTGTTCTGGGATTTGTTGATAGACGTATGATTAGGGATTCACATTTATTGATGTTTAATGGGTCTTCCACTTTCATTTTCAAGTGTTCCTTGTGGATGATTGCCAGTACACCACCTCTTTTGGTTTTCCTGTTTGCTTGGATGCACTTGAAGTTATCAGGCAGGCAGGCAGTTATTGAGGGTGATCTTGTAGTTGTCATCTAGCCATGTTTCGGTTACGAAAAGGATGTTGATGCCTCGTCACTTAGGAGGTCGTATATTTCAGTGGCATGTTTTGACATTGATCTTGCGTTAATTAGATTGCAGTGGATCTTTTTGTGAGATTTGTTTTATTTGTTGTTCCCGGTTTTGATTTGTGGGTGTTCAGTTGAGGTGCTTATATGTTGACAATGATTGGTTGAAGTTCTGTGAAGGCAGCTTCGTCATTGAAACGATCTTTGAGATTGATAATTGGGTTGCTGACTTCTATTGCTTCGTCATCTCTTGTCATTTTATGTGGGTATCGATAATGCCCTTCTGTTCTTGTGATGTAGGGGATAAGGAGGTTGGCGTCATCCCATTCTCTTCTTGGGTCCACTCTTCTTTTGTTCCTTTGTTCAGGAAGGGTTTTATCCGTGTGGAAATGTCGGAGTTGTTGAAGTATCTAGGTTCTTTGGTTGGCGCGAGGTACGGTGTAAGGTATAAGGATTTTTCTCTTACGATGTATGTTCTGTCGATAGTATTGTTTGGTGGGGTGTGTTCTGTATTGAAAGAGTCTTCTGCTTGGGATGGATGAGCTTGTGCATTTGTATTATTTGTATTGTGTTCCTTTTCTCTTTGTCAGCGTCCAATTCTGTGTCGGGGCATTTTGGGTCCTTGGAGGGGGGAGTTGGTCTGGGGTTTGGGTTCATAGGGGCAGTTGTCCAATGGTTGTGTGTAAAGCTCACCTGATTCCCGCAGAGGCGCCGGTCTTGACTGGGTGAATGCCGTATCTTCAAAGGTGATGTGTAACACACGGTTGGCTCTTTGGGCTGGACCTCTGTGCACTGTATGTCTGACTCGAAGAGTAAGATGTCTTAGGTAAGTGAACGCCGAGCTCTCCATCTGCCTCGGGGTAGGGTGCCGTAACCAGTTTCTTCACTGGATAAGGGTGCAGGCCTCTTGACCTCAGAGGACTGCTGTCCGTCGTTAACTGCACGAACGGTAAGTTCTGGGCACCTCAAATGTCTTAAAAGTCTTTTGTAATGATATCTCTTGTTTTCCAGGGTTCCGGCGGTGGCGGATGGCGGGCTGATAAGAGTTGAGGATCGAACCCGCGTGAGGAATAGAAGCGCCTGGAAGCACGTAAGTAAGCGCTTGTAGCCTGCTTCACGATGTGCACTAACTGTCCCTTTTATCTTGCAGGTACAAGTTCGGAGCTTTAGAGAAGCTGAAGGGTGCTGGAATACCCACTGGATTTGGCGTGGGAAGGAGTAATGGCACGTGAGTAATAAAGTTGCCCAATGTCTTTAAACGCACCTTCTTTTGTCTTTCAGATGCGGCATGCAGCGCCGAAGGCCTCCGGAGCGTGCGAAGAGCTGGTAAGCTTTTGTCTTTCAGATGCCGGAATGCAGTGCGAAGACCTCCGGAGCATGCGAAGAGTAGGTAAGCCTTTGTCTTTCAGATGCCGGAATGCAGCGCGAGGCGTTGGTGACAGCCGATGGACCAGGTAAGAGATGCGCTGCCACTGAAGACCGTAGTGCTAACCTGTTCTTTCTTTGTCTTTACAGGTGCTGCTGAAGACTGGATTCCAGGATGGTAAGCCTTTGTTCCCTTAGGCCCAGGATCAGAAGCAGAAGACACGATGAGCGTTCTGCTGCAGAGAATGCAGAATAACGCAAAGCAAGATTCATCCATCGGGTGTGGTTTAAATAGCCTCCTGTAGTGCTTAGGTGTCTCCTTCCACAGCCACGCCTAGGTAAGAAAAGAGTTCCTGCTTTCCAGAAGAGTTCCAGTGTTCTGAACCTAGGGAGTGGCTCCTGCCCCACCCAACAGGAAAAGTAGTCCCAAACAGAAGAGGATCAGGGGTTCAACTGGCAGGTAAGTAAGCAGCATGGTCTGCTGCAGGTAAGTCCACCCAAGCATTATGAGCCCGGCGCTTCCAGCGCTGGGACTGCGCATCTTTATGAGCGTGGTGCCACTGACGCCAGGACAGGGTCCAAAAGGTCCCAATTGGGACTGGCTGGCCCTCGGAACCGGGGTTATGGGTCTGCTTCCAAGGGAGTCGGGCAAGTCCTGATCTTTTGGAAGCAGAGATCATGACAGCACCCCCCCTCAAGGCCCCTCCCATACCGGGCTTCTCCAGGGGTTTGGGCTTGTTAGGAAATGTTCGATGAAATCTTTTGATTAGACGAGGCGCGTGGACATATTCTGCAGGTTCCCAGGATCTTTCTTGGGGACCATAGCCTTTCCAGTCAATCAGGTAAAATAGTTTAGATTTGGAGATCTTGGAATCCAGGATGCTTTTGACTTCAAACTCGAGTTCTCCATCAACTAGAATAGGTTTTGGAGATGTAGTTAGTCGGGTTTGAGGTTGCACGGGTTTTAATAGAGAGACGTGGAATACCGGATGTATCTTCATGTGAGGGGGTAAGTCCAACTTGACCGCTACTGGATTTACTATGGTAGTGATGGAATAGGGACCAAGGTATCTTGGGTTGAATGTGCATGGTCCTTTTAGAGGTAGATATTTGGTGGATAACCAGACTTGATCTCCTACTTGATATTGGGGGGCTTCCTTCCGATGTTGGTCTGCTCCTTTCTTGTATTGTTCTTTAGCCCTTTGAAGGTGAGAAACGGCTTCCTTAAAGGCTTGGGTGATTGTAGAATGCAGGTGGTCTACTGCTGGTGTTTCAAGATCTTGGAGTGGATCCAACTCCGAGGTTCGAGGGTGACTACCGTATAAAAGAAAAAACGGGGTCTTCCCAGTTCCCGAGTGGACAGAGTTATTGTAGGCATATTCGGCTATCCAAAGGATATCTTTCCAAGTTTTTTCAGTTTGTTGTAGCATGCAGCGCAAATACTGTTCCAGAGTTTGATTGGTCCTCTCGGTTTGTCCGTCGGTTTGAGGGTGGTGGCTGGTCGAAAGTCTCACATCAATTTGAGCCGACCGACAGCAACTTCGCCAAAAATGAGAAATAAATTGACCACCTCGATCCGAAATTAGAACTGAAGGAAAACCGTGCAGTCGGACGATGTTTTCGAGAAATTCTCGGGCCAGAGTTGCTGCTGTTGGTAAGCCTTTGAGTGGAATGAAATGCGCCATCTTGGAGAATAGGTCCACGATTACTAGGATCGTATTGTATCCGGAGCATGGAGGTAGATCGGTGATGAAGTCCATAGAAAGCGTATGCCAAGGGCGAGGCGGGATGTCAATAGGGCGTAAGTGGCCGGCTGGTTTTTCCTTTTGACTCTTGTTTTGGGCGCATACTGCACAGGACATTATAAAGTCTCTGATATCTTTTTTCCAAGACGGCCACCAGAAGTAGCGCTTGATCTTTTCCGAGGTCTTGGTCATACCGGGATGTCCTTCCATTAAAGAATCGTGATAACAAGAGATTACCTTTTTCTGTAAATCTGTGCTTGGCAGGTATTACCGTTCTTGGAAATATAATAGGTTGTCCTTCACCGTAAAGTCCTTTCCCTGCAGATGCCAATTCTGTATGTCTGCTGGAGTTACCAGTAGCCTGGCTTCATCCTTAACTTCCTCTATGGATTGTGTGGCGATTACACCTAGAATTCTTTGTTCGGGAATGATAGGTACAGATTTAGGATTGATCAAATGTTCTTCCACTCCCATCCGAGAAAGGGCATCAGCTTTACCGTTTTTTGTACCAGGTCGATAGGTAATTATGAAGTCAAACTCGGCAAAGAATAGTGCCCAACGGAGTTGCCTAGAGGATTGAGCTTTTGCGGTTTTCAAATATTGCAGGTTTCGGTGATCTGTAATCACAGTAACGGTGTGTCGGGCCCCCAGAAGATAATGCCGCCAAGCCTTAAAGACGGACTTGATAGCTAGAAGTTCCTTATCAGTAATAGTGTAATTGATTTCAGGAGGCGAGAATTTGCGGGACCAAAATGCCACGGGATGCAACTGATTGGTTACTGGGTCCTTTTGTGATAGAACTGCCCCCATGGCAAGGCTCGAAGCATCAGTTTCAACGATGTAGGGGAGTTCTGGGCGAGGATGTTTTAAGATCGGTGCAGAGATAAATCTAGTCTTCAAATTCTGGAAAGCTTGTTCCGCCTCGGTAGACCATTCAAAACGTTTGTTTTTCTTTAACAAGGCGGTGATGGGCTGGACTATTCGAGAGAATTCGGGGATAAAACTGCGGTAAAAGTTAGCGAATCCTAACATGCTTTGAACACCTTTTACGGAGGATGGCGATGGCCATTTGAGAATTGCATCGACCTTCTTTGAATCCATACGCACTCCGCTAGGTGATAATATGAATCCCAAGAATTCAACTTCGGTCACGTTGAAAACACATTTTTCCAACTTAGCGAAAAGTTTGTGTTGACGCAATCTCTCGAGGACCATTTTCACGTGTTTCCGATGTTCAGTTTCCGATGAAGAATAAACAAGGATGTCGTCAATGTAAACAACAACACACACATCTATGAGCTCTCTGAGGACATCGTTCATAAAATATTGAAAGGCGGCCGGGGCATTGCAAAGTCCGAAGGGCATGACCTGATATTCAAATAGCCCATACTTGGTGCGGAAGGCCGTCTTCCATTCATCGCCCTCTTTTACTCGTACCAAGTGGTAGGCTCCTCTAAGATCCAGCTTTGTATATATGCATGCTTTTCTGACTTGGTCCAGGAGTTCAGGGATCAAAGGTAAGGGATATCTATTCTTAACGGTGATCTGGTTCAGGGCGCGATAATCTATACAAGTTCTAAGGTCCCCTTCTTTTTTTGGAACGAAGAACAAAGCTGAGGAAGCAGGGGACTTGGAAGGACGAATAAACCCATTCGCTAGTTATTGATCCAGGTATTGTCGGAGGTGAAGATTCTCAGGCTCGGTGAGGGCATAAATTCTACTACAAGGAGGAGTAGATCCAGGTATCAGGTCTATCTGGCAGTCATAAGACCTATGAGGAGGTAGAGAGTTAGCCTGATCCTTCCGGAAAACATCTTGGAATTCTAGGTATTCAGGAGGTAACTGGGGAGCCTCCGAGGAAATTGCTGCCAGTGCAACACCAGGTCGAGGGTGACAAGTAGAGACACATTCGGGAAACTGAACCGTTCTTGTTCGCCAATCGATCTGAGGATTGTGCTTCTCTAACCAAGGAATTCCTAGAATAATCTGGAACTGAGGGGCCTTGATCACATCGAACACGATCTTCTCATGGTGTCCATCTTGACTTACTAGCGTCACTTCTTGGGTGGTATGCGTTACTGGTCCGGAGGCTATCTCCGTACTATCCACCGTAGTAATGACGTCCTTTACAGCCTTTGGACAAAGAGTCAGATTCATCCTCAAAACCATTTCATGATCCACATAATTGCCGATGGCACCGCTGTCGACGTAAGCTTCAATCGCATGTAATCGATCCGGATGTTCAGGGGTAATGAGGACCATAGGTATCACGAAATGCGAGGTCACGGAACTGGTTTTAACGCTCGGCAAGAGGACCTCTATTCTTGTCGGGCGAGGTCGTTTCCCTGCTCAGAGTTTGTGACCCTGGTAACTTCAGCTCCTACTGCCTTCTTGGCTGGTTTCACCGGACAGTCTCGAAGAAAGTGCCCCGAGTTTCCGCAATAGAGGCATAATTGCAGCTGTTTTCTCCTTTCCCGCTCCTTTTGTGTTAGTGGTCCTTTCAGGCCCGCTGTTTGCATGGGTTCCCCGGAGTCTACTCCTTTGGTAGGAGTTGGTGGTTTGGAAAATACTCGAGCATCAAACTTGGAACGATCGGCCTTCCTGTTCTGCAGTCTGTGGTCAATTTGAACGACTAAGTCAATATAGTCCGAACAGTCTTGCGGGGGATTCACTACTTGGGCTAACACATCTTTGAGCTCTCCACGTAGACCTCTATAAAACAGCGTAATACTTTTGTCCTCAGGCCATCGAGTTTCCACTATCAGTCTGTTGAAAGACGCAATATAAGCCAAAAGGTCTTGATTACCCTGTCGCAATCAAAGGAGCTCATTGTCCAAGGCCTGCCCCTGTGAATGTCTTGCAAACAGTTTTTCCATACTGAGCTGAAAAGCTTGAAAATCATGGAGAACCGGATCATCTTGATTAACTAGAGGGATTGACCAGTCTGCTGCATTGCCACTAAGGTACGAAAGCACGAAAGCTACCTTAGCTTGATCAGTTGGAAAGGCTGCTGGCCGGCATAAGAAGTGCAACCGGCACTGATTAATAAATACTGCAAACCTCTTTGGGTCACCAGAAAATCGTTCGGGCGGAGCCAGAGGTACATTCCCAGGTAGGTTGATCTGCACTGGGTTCGTAGAGGATGTTGAAGGAAGATTTGCCCCTGATGCGGGTAACGGAGTTTGTCCGGCTTGTGACTGTAGCAATTGTCTAGCGAGATCGTCTGTTCGCTCCTTGGAAATAATCAGTTCCCTTCTTAGAGCATTCGTTTCCTGACGGGCTGCATGCACTTCTGCTCTTAGTTCACCAAGTAACTGGGCTAGCTGGTTGGTATCCGAGGTTTCCATAGCGCCTGGGTGGGAGTTTTGCGGTTGGCTTTGTGTTCTGTAACGCTCACCTGATTCCCGCAGAGGCGCCGGTCTTGACTGGGTGAATGCCGTATCTTCAAAGGTGATGTGTAACACACGGTTGGCTCTTTGGGCTGGACCTCTGTGCACTGTATGTCTGACTCGAAGAGTAAGATGTCTTAGGTAAGTGAACGCCGAGCTCTCCATCTGCCTCGGGGCAGGGTGCCGTAACCAGTTTCTTCACTGGATAAGGGTGCAGGCCTCTTGACCTCAGAGGACTGCTGTCCGTCGTTAACTGCACGAACGGTAAGTTCTGGGCACTTCAAATGTCTTAAAAGTCTTTTGTAATGATATCTCTTGTTTTGCAGGGTTCTGGCGGTGGCGGATGGCGGGCTGATGAGAGTTGAGGATCGAACCCGCGTGAGGAATAGAAGCGCCTGGAAGCACGTAAGTAAGCGCTTGTAGCCTGCTTCACGATGTGCACTAACTGTCCCTTTTATCTTGCAGGTACAAGTTCGGAGCTTTAGAGAAGCTGAAGGGTGCTGGAATACACACTGGATTCTGCGTGGGAAGGAGTAATGGCACGTGAGTAATAAAGTTGCCCAATGTCTTTAAACGCACCTTCTTTTGTCTTTCAGATGCGGGATGCAGCGCCGAAGGCCTTCGGAGCGTGCGAAGAGCTGGTAAGCTTTTGTCTTTCAGATGCCGGAATGCAGTGCGAAGACCTCCGGAGCATGCGAAGAGTAGGTAAGCCTTTGTCTTTCAGATGCCGGAATGCAGCGCGTGGCGTTGGTGACAGCCGATGGACCAGGTAAGAGATGCGCTGCCACTGAAGACCGTAGTGCTAACCTGTTCTTTCTTTGTCTTTACAGGTGCTGCTGAAGACTGGATTCCAGGATGGTAAGCCTTTGTTCCCTTAGGCCCAGGATCAGAAGCAGAAGACACGATGAGCGTTCTGCTGCAGAGAATGCAGAATAACGCAAAGCAAGATTCATCCATCGGGTGTGGTTTAAATAGCCTCCTGTAGTGCTTAGGTGTCTCCTTCCACAGCCACGCCTAGGTAAGAAAAGAGTTCCTGCTTTCCAGAAGAGTTCCAGTGTTCTGAACCTAGGGAGTGGCTCCTGCCCCACCCAACAGGAAAAGTAGTCCCAAACAGAAGAGGATCAGGGGTTCAACTGGCAGGTAAGTAAGCAGCATGGTCTGCTGCAGGTAAGTCCACCCAAGCATTATGAGCCCGGCGCTTCCAGCGCTGGGACTGCGCATCTTTATGAGCTTGGTGCCACTGACGCCAGGACAGGGTCCAAAAGGTCCCAATTGGGACTGGCTGGCACTCGGAACCGGGGTTATGGGTCTGCTTCCAAGGGAGTCGGGCAAGTCCTGATCTTTTGGAAGCAGAGATCATGACAGCGTGCCCTGTGCCAAGCTGGTGTTGATTTTAATCCTCTTAGGTTGTTGCATCTGGAAGTTTTTCGAGGGTGTGTCTCTGTTCAGTCGGTTGGGTAGGGGTGTTCCACTTACAATGGGAGGGCTGTCCTGGTGAGTATTGTATGTGGGAGGCTGGCCCGGCTGGTTATGGGCTATGGGTGTTGTAAATTAGGGTGGGGATTATGGCAGTAGTTACTGGCTTTAGTGGTTGCTGGCTGTTCTGGTGGGGGTTGGGTTCTTAGGATTCAATTATGGCATGTACTGATAATATCCAGACAAGTGGAAAGTAAGAGGTGGACAGCCTAGGTTTTGCAGGTGGTTTACAATGAGTTGGACTCTTGGTGTAGGATATCAGATGTCCGGAGGGATGTAGGTTTCGGCGGGTGCCAAGCGATGATTGAACAGCTTGATTCCTTATCCTTGGACAGCAGCGGGTTAGTCCAGGTTCCGCAAAGGCAGGCAGTGATCAAGACTTGGACACCTAGCTATCGGGAGAGGTTTTAGGCTTCACAGAAGGCAGACAGTGATCAAGTATCAGGTTAGGGACCCCTAGATAACAGGGGAAGTTTAGTTTGGGAGAGGTAGGTGGTAAATAACACCCAATTTTAAGATGCCTAGGTATCGGGAGGAAATTCCAGGTCTCTCAGAGTGTCAGGCAGCAATTGAACACCTAGACTGGGACACCTAGACAGCAATTGTACACCTAGAGTGGGACACCTAGATAGCAATTGTACACCTAGCCTGGAACACCTGGACAGCGGGAGAGGCTGTCAGCTAGCAACTGATCTCATAGTGTCATGCAGCAATTGAGCACCTAGACGGAAACACCTAGACAACAATTGTGCACCTAGGCTGGAACACCCAGACAGTGGGAGATGCTTCAACCTCACAGTGTAGCAGGTTTGACAGTACAAGCTAGAGGTGGGAACACCTAGCGTTGGCTCTCGTGTTCAGAAGCGGAGAGCCTCAGGTTCCAATATGCAGCTCAGGCACAGGTGAGCACCCCTAGGTATAGTATGTTACAGGAGAACACACCCAGATGTGTGTTCTACGGAGTGGGAAGGCCTATGTTCCACAATGCAGCTTGGGGTGGGAGGGGACACCCAGAGTCTGGATTTCTCTATTCAGGTGGAGGGGCCCCAATTTTCGGTATGTAGTTTGGTACAGGAGAACACACTGAGACTTGAGAGACATGTACAGTGGGCTAAAGTCCTGAGCTTTACCGTGCAATTTGGTATGGGGAACACACCTAGAATGGGGTCCTGTATAGTGGGAGAGAGGCCCGAGTTTCAGATGTAGTTTCGAAATGCAGTTTCAGATACAGGGAAGTACACCTAGAAGGTTACTGCACAGCGGGAGAGAGGCTTAAGCTTCACAATGCAGTTTGGTACAGGAGAACACACTGAGATTGTGAATCCTGTATAGTGGGAGAGAGGCCTACGTTTCAGAATGCAGTTTGAATGCAGTTTGAATGCAGTTTCACATACAAGGGAGCACACCTAGATGGGTCCTGTATAGTGGGAGAGAGGCCCAAGCCTCACAATGTAGTTTGGTGTAGGAGAACACACTGAGCTTTGAGAATCCTGTATAGTGGAAGAGAGGCCTACGTTTTAGAATGCAGTTTCAAATGCATGGGAGCACACTTAGAAGGGTCCTGTATAGTGGGAGAGAGGCATAAGCTTCACAATGCAGTTTCAAATGCAGTTTCAAATACAGGGGAGTACACCTAGAAGGTTCCTGTATAGTGGGGTAGAGGCATAAGCTTCACAATGCAGTTTCAATGCAGTTTGTTTTAAATACAGGGGAGCACACCTAGACGGGTCCTCTATAGTGGGAGAGCGGCCCACGCCTCACAATGTAGTTTGGTACAGGAGAACACATTTAGATTTGAGAGTCCTGTATAGTGGGAGAGAGGCCTACGTTTCAGAGTGCAGTTTCAAATACAGCGGAGCACACTTAAAAGGGTCCTGTATAGTGGGAGAGATGCCTAAGCTTCACAATGCAGTTTCAAATGCAGTTTCAAATGCAGTTTCAAATGCAGTTTCAAATACAGGGGAGCGCACCTAAAGGGTCCTGTATAGTGGGAGAGAGGCCTGAGCTTCACAATGCAGTTTGGTACAAAGGAACACATTGAGATTGTGAGTCCTGTATAGTGGGAGAGAGGCCTATGCTTCAGAATGCAGTTTGAATGCAGTCTCAATACAGGGGAGCACACCTAGAAAGATCCTGTATAGTGGGAGAGGCCTAAGCTTCATAATGCAGTTTGGTACAGGCGATTTTGTATGACGTCTGTATATGTTGTAGATAGAACATTATTCCTACCTTATCCATTGATGCTGGTTGACGGCAACCTATTTGTCGTCAGTTATGTCAGGGTGCTGTGGCCTGTTGCAACTGCTTGTGTGGTGGGGTGACTTTGCAGCCACTGCTAGTTGGCTGTAGTTATGGGTTCTTTAGGTTCCTCTTGGACTTAGGTGTAGGGCTAACTAGGTGGAAGGGCACGCTTATTAAGTGGTGGAGTGCCACAGGAGGACGGAAGTAGAGGTTGGGGTTTGGTGTATGTAAGTGGCTGGCCCCTGGCCTCCCCTGCTGACACCTGCAGACACTGTCTGGGGCTGCTGCTTCAGGAGCCGCCATTTACCTTGGGCCCTTAGCTGCCCGAGCTGCACAGGTAGGGGCTGCCCTGGGAGGCTGTGTTAAGAGGTGTAGGGGAACCAATCAAAGGAGGGTGCGGGAGGGAGGGACCAGGCTGGGCTTGGGGAAGGCAAGGAGAATGAGATTGCATGCGCGCAGGGGGGTTACACAATTAATTTTTAATAAAATAAAGGTTGATTACACTTATAGAATTAAGGGCCTAATGGATTTCTTCCCACCTTTTGGAACAGAGCCAAAAAGAAAATGTGGTTGGCGAGGGGTGGTAGTTGGCAGAGGCAGGTGTGGAGGCTTTTTCAACCCCCATTTTTTATCAAACATATGTTAAAAGAATAAGTATTTTGAGGTGTACTTGTCTTTATTTCTATTTCAAACTTAAATTTTGTAGTACACATTTTCCGTTTTTATCATTTGTTTCATGAGAACATATTGGTAACATTCTGTCTTACATTACAGACACTATGTGAGGAATTCGACCATCCACACGGGGAGTGTGCGCTCGCCCGAGCTTTTTTGACGTTTGGTAATTAAAATGAATGATGGTAGATCAACCTCAGAAACTGTGTGGTGCTAATCTGCACACATTGTGGGGACAGCCTACAGGCGCAATCCTCCCTGTCACATTTAGCTGGAATGTGACAGCCACTGATACATCAAAGCATCCAGGAAAGAGGAAGGCAATAGCTTCCTCTGGCCATGGCCAGCCTATTTAAAATATCAAAGGCCCAATGGATCTGCCCTCTCTATTGTCTGAAGTTCTGCTGGTGGCAGTACATACTGATGAGTTAATTGAAACAGGCCTGCGATAGGCCTGAGCGCAGAAGTGACAGTAGGGGGAAGGACAATAAAATCTCTTTGATATGCATGTGCCAACTTGAAGCTAGCTCCCACCCCTCTGTATGAAGGGCAGTGAATGGGATGTCTGGGGCAACTATTTACGGTAGGCAACCCCTGCTGGGGGACCTCCTTTCAGAGTGGCGAATTATGTGATTGAGGGAGACATAAGTCTGTTCTCACCACAAACTTAAAGGGAGACCTGCGCTTTGATCAAGAGTCACAGAGAGCTCAATTAACCAGAGGGACACTTTGATCCACAACAGACAGGAAGGTGGACTTAGTAGTACATGTTGTCACCCTTTACCTTTCCTGTTGCTGGGAGGGAGAAAAAAGGAGAGTAAACATAAATATTTAAAAAAGAGCGGGTCTCTCAAAGGTGGGGTAGAGTTCCATTTATTTTGCCCTAACACATACGACACAGGACATAGGTTGGGTTGCCTGTGCGACTCAGGGCCAGTTTCCACTTTCTAAACCAAAACGGATTGCAGCTTTGTCGATAAACCTACTTCAGCAAAACTGCTATTCTACCCATGCCACGTGGTCCACACATTGATGTAGAGGGCACAAAACAAAATGGCAAGGAGGGAAATTTTCTTTTTTTTAATTAACATTTATGCCCCAATTGCTGCCATATAAGTGCATTTGGCTACTAATGTGGTAAAATGCTACCACCCTGGTGTAGCCAAAACTAAATTTCAGCTGCCACCAGCCTACTCTCCAACACCATGTTAGAATCCTCCTGAAATGAAAATGGGTGGACACCTGCCCAGGCAGCCATATGGGATACTAAGAGCAGCACATAACAAAAACGGTTGCAGTAACACAGAGGCTTCAGTATGCTATGTTATGATATAATATTTTATTTGTATCGCGCTCCAACACAAGTGTTTCAGAGCATGACAAGGCAAGGGAGGGGAACAGGGGATAACACAACAATGATCTTACTAGGCCCAGTGACATTGAGAATGCGCAAGTGCATGGGAAAGGGAAAAGGGAAATGTGCATGGAAGGGTGAGAGTGGAAAGTGCGGAGCAAAGGAGAAAAGATAAATAATAATAAATAAAAGTAAATAGAAAATAGAGGCAATAAAAAGTGATAGTGCAGCCAGCAAGTGGTAGGTGCTGTGTTTACGGCAGCAGAAGACTGGGTACGTCTGAATAAGTGCAGAAAAAGAAGAAAATGGGGAAGTGGGGGACTGTATGGGTACAGATACAGTCCCCAGTGCAAGGGGTGGCCAGGGGGCAATGCAGGCGGGTGGCAGGGTGAGCAGGTACCTGGGCCAACGGGACAGAGGGTGCCCAGGTGCACAGTGCCAAGAGAGAGCAGATCAGCAGGGGAGAGGAGGAGCGAAAGCAGAAGCAAAGAGGAAGGTCTTAAGGTGCTTCCTGAACCGGAGATGGTTGTCCTCAAGTTTTAGATTGGCAGGGAGGCTATTCCAGAGGGAGACCCCAGCCAAAGACAGAGATGTACCCCCAGCTCGTTCCTTTGAAAAAAGACTGACCATGCAGGAGTTAGAGGTGGAGGAGCGAAGAGCTCGAGAGGGGAGGTTTTTGCAGAGGGATAGCTCAAGGTATTTTGGACTCAGGCCCCAGAAAGCCTTGAGGACAATGCAGAGGGTTTTGAATTTAATCCTTGTATCCACTGGGAGCAAATGGAGAGATTTCAGAGCTGTAAAGATACGATCCCAGGGCTTGAGGCCAAGGACAAGTCTTGCAGTCCTGTTCTGGATTAGTTGTAGAGGGCGGAGAGTAGAGGCAGGTAGATTTAGAAAGAGGCTGTTAGAATAGTCCAACCTAGAGAGAACCAGAGCTTGGGAGACCATGAGTTTCTGGGGGAAGCAGAGGAAAGGCAGAGTACCTCTGAGGAGGTGCATTAGGAAGTTTGACTTTTTATAAACATCAGGGATGTGGGCGGAGAAGGAAAGTGTTGAGTCAAAGATGACTCTGAGGTTCTTAGCCTTGCAGGTGGGGTTAGGAGGAGGGCCAAGGGAGGCCAGCCAGAGAGTGAGGTGAAAGGAGTGTGAAGGTGTGCCGATGAGGAGGATCTCTGTCTTGCTGGCATTCAGACAAAGATCATTGGCGGCACACCAATCTTGAATGGCAGTTAGGCAATCACAGATGAGAGAGGGAGAGGAGGTGGCCGAGGGCAGCCTGAAAATTAGTTGAGTGTCGTCCCGCTAGTGTGAGTAAATCAGTAGATGTCCCTCTAGTAACAAAGAGAAAGGCAAATAAAACATGGAACCAGCTAAAGTTTTGGGGGACCCACAAAGTTAGATAAGACTATCCCAAAAATGAAATTATGCCCCAATAGTTTCACACCACAGTGGCTAAACAGAGAATCCTCTTTCCTTGGGTCAAAGTTCTACCCATGGAATGTTCTACATCAGCATTGAATCAGCCTTCCCACTATTATGGGTCCATGGGTAGCCTCTACCTCATCTTTGGCAGCTGTAAACCTTTACGGTCAGTAAAAGAAAAGAGAGGCACCTATCCTCGATGTACTAAAACACAGGGCCCATTTTCTGTTAAACAATGTTTGCACATCAACCTACACCTGGGAGATCTTTTATTACACAGGTGATTAGATAACCCTGCAAATGAGTGAATGAAGCACTACTTTCCTCTAAAGCAATGGGACAAACACCTTGTTTCGTATAGAAATTAATTCACTCACTACAGGGACGACTCAACACTGCCCTTCTTTCTAAGGGTATAACATCCAGTGACACCCACTTATATGTTGGCAATATCAACCACAAGAGGTATCCAACTTGCCATAGCTAGGAAGCCCCTGTGCAAAGAGGCAGGAAAAGACAGTTGCCACAAGAGCAGGACCTCCCATTCAGGCGTTGTGGCGCTATTGAATGCTGTGTTTGGCAAGGCGCAGCCGGTTTTGTGGGTTTATAAATGGCAAATGCAGCTGTACCCTGGGTCGCACATCTGTGTGTATGAATACATACTTGCCAACCCTACAGATTTGGGCAGTAGACTACTGCTTTTTAAGCAGTCCTACCACCTACAGATTTGGGTGACAGATCATACGCTTTTTACAGTGAAAAGTAATTTATGTGCCTCTACGGCAGGCTCCAGGGCAAAGCATGCAACACATTAATTAGTCTGGGCCTTTTGCCCGTGCCACGCCAGCTCGGGGGAGTCTTTCAAGGGCTCCCCCGAGCTGGCGTTGTGGGACAAGGCGCAGCAGGTGGCCTTTTACTGTAAAAGGTGCCGGCGGTGGTGGGTGCATTTAAATGCACCCCTCCGCCGTGGACACTTTTCACAAGAAAAGGCGGCATTAGCCCCCCACCACGCCAGCTCCGGGGAGTCTTTCAAGTGCTCCTCCGAGCTGGCGTGGTGGCAAAAGGCGCGGCAGGCGCCTCATTGTCATTGAATGAATCCGCGGCGGCGGGCTCATTCAATGGCATTGGGGTGCTAACGCGCCCTATTTAACCTCCTCGCCAGAGCGAGGAGGTTAAAAAAAAAAGTGGTCCCTCCTGGCCCTGCCCCTTTCCGCCCCGCCCCCTGTTAACCAGGGGGCGCGGTGGGCGAGGGGGTTCGCGAATTCGCCCAGAGCGCTGCTGCCCTTAAGGCCGGCCCTGAGTGTTAACCTACCATTCAGAAATATACATTTTTAACATTTGAACATTTTTCCATGTTGAGCTGTTTGATGGGTTGTGTATTTTAGAATGGTGCCAACAATGTATGTTTTGTATTGTCCTGTGATGTCATTGTTATGCGCTTTAGTATTTGTGAAACTTGAAAAATCCTACATCATTTTTGGCCACAGAATGTTGGCAAGTATGTGAATATGATTGCGAGTTACTTACACCAGCCTTGCTGTGGATGGGCAACAAGCTTCTATCGGCTTACGCTGAGTAGAGCACTTCGGGACGAGGCAGCATGTATTCTAAATAAAAGCTAAAGTGGCTGGCACGGGGATTTTCAGGAGATGTCAGCCACCGAGCTTAAAGAATAATTGCCCACTGAGAAGGCTAAACCCTTCTTTGCCAGCAAGTGGCTGAGGTGGAGGATGTGGGGTTAGAGGTTATAATACTTCTGCATATCCCACGGGAAGGAAAAAGGAAGCGTGTACTGCAAGCGATGCAAAGCGCACATTATTACCCCCAGAACGAAAATAGAGAAACACATGTATTGGGTTACAAGAAGACTGACTGGCAACATGGAGGCAGTTTACCCCACATGAATTTGAAAAAGGTGAAAGGGTTCGATGTGCCTTTAAAAATGAAACTTAATTTGATTGGCTGTCACACATTTAAATAAGCTCAATGGATGCCGGGTTTTTTGTGTGTGGGGGGGAGGGGGTTGATTTAGCTTGCTACGTGGGTAGGGAGCGGTTCGTTTTTTTTGTTAAAAAATGCAAGCAGGCCATGTTATATTTATTTACATTTAGTTAAAGTTCACTTTGTAGTTGGACCACTCCGCGCTTGAGGGATGGGGGTGGGGGGCTAGACCATTGATATTTGTGTTAATTTCATGTTGTAATGAACGTCTTCTGTGGGAGGGGGTTTGAAAGCGTGTAGATTATGCTAACTGGAAAACATAAGGTTAGTCTCTTGCATTCGTTTGAACCTTTCTTGATTTTAAAGACTTAAAGCGTTAGAGTGAACAAAAGATTAGCATGTTTTGTCGTGCTTTATGCAGGTTTAGTGAGGGTTTTGTGTTAAATGGCATTACACTGCTGGTGGACGCATGGATGAATGCATCCGTCCATTTCCGCAACGGCACTGCTCTGCAGCGTGGGTAGGTTAGGGCGCCCACGGATGCAGAGGCACCTCATCGGCGGCGCCTTTTTTAGTTTGGTTCTTGTCAGTGGGGAGCAGAACGGCTGCAGTGCAGGCTTGTAAGCGAGCAGTGCTATAGAGGCCAGTGGCATGTTCGGTGTCTACAGTGCTGGCGACCCGAGTTCAATGCCCAGAGCAGCAGTGTTCATTTTAAATACATTTTGGGTGGAGGGGCAGACGCATGCTCGCGTGAATGCAATGATGGCGGCTTTACATTGAATGGAGGAACATTTGAGCAATTGAGCTATCTTGGAATGCCCGAGCAGGACGCAGGCGTTGTGGCGCTGTTGAATGCTGTTTGGCAGGTTTTGTGAGTTTATAAATGGCTCTACCTTGGGTCGCACATCTGTGTGTATGAATATGATTGCAAGTTACTTATACGAGCCTTGCTGTGGATGGGCAGTAAACTTCGATGCAGCTAACGGCTTACGCTGAGTAGAGCACTTCGGGACAAGGCAGAATGTATTCTAAGTGAAGTAAGTGGCGCAGGGATTTTCAGGAGATGGCAGCCACGGAGCTTAAACAATAATTGCCCACTAAGGAGACTAAACCACTCTTTGCCAGCAAGTGGCTAAAATGGAGGATTTGGTGTTAGAAGTTATTAACACTTTTGCATATCCCACGTGAAGGGGGAAAAGGAAGCTTGTACTGGAAGCGATCAAAGCGCACATATTACCCCAGAACAAAAATGGAAAACAAATGTATTGCCGGGTTACAAGGAGGCAGTTGCTGTACCCCAAATTAATTTGAAAGGGTCGAAAGGCACTGATGCCACCCTGGTCGATGCAGACTCTGCATCCAAGCTTTGTGGCCTTCAGGCGAGATCAAGCGGGTACGTTTGTATAAGACGGTGGTATGCCGTACTTACTAGCAGGGCAGTACCCATCATTGCATGAGGGTGGGAGAACCAAATGTCCTGCTTCTCCCCTCTCCCACTCCATATGCAGATCGCACAATTTCATACATTCGTGCCCCCAAACCTCCCACCTATGCCCCAATCTACATTTTTGGTAACATTAGTGGCAGATGGCATTTTAACACGTAACAAAAACAAAAAACTGCAGGACTGTTGCAGATGCAGAAACGTCATCTATTAGTGCTCTGTCCAGGCGCTCTGGGGCAAAATACATGCAACCCTCCTAATTTTCACATGGATTGCACCAACAGAAGTTACTTCACAGAAAACGACATTGCAGGGAGCATCATTCTTTGTATAAGTTGCTATTAGTGAGCCAAGTGGCAAATAACTTTGGTGCAAAATACCTAAGTTGCGCGGTTGTATAAAGCACCTAACAAATGCTCAACTGAAGAAAATCTAGTTAGGCTTTTAAAAAAACTAATAGCATGAAATATTAACATAAGCTATGAAGTGATTCAGATAACATCTTGCGAGTAAATTATTTGCCCAGGATCGCAAACTTTGGTTGAATGGTGAAACCGGGAGTGGACAATTTAAGTAACTGAGCACACCTTCACAGATTTAGTTGATGTAGATATTTAGATATTCTGCAGTGCTGGCGACCCGAGTTCAATGCCCAATGGAGGGCAGCAGTCTTCATTTTAAATACATTTTGGGGGCGGGGGGTGGGCAGACGGAGGCTTGCATGAATGCAATGATGGCTGCTTTACATTGAGTGGGGGAACGTTTGAGCAATTGCGCTATCCCGGAATGACCCGACAGTTGCCACAAGAGCAGGACGCAGGTGTTGTGGTGCTGTTTGGCAAGACGCAGCAGGTTTTGTGGGTTTATAAATGGCAAATGCGGCTGTACCCTGGGTCGCACCTCTGTGTGTATGAATGATTGCGAGTTACTTATACGAGCCTTGCTCTGGATGGGTAGCAAGTTTCTATGCAGTGAACGGCTTACACTGAGTAGAGCACTTCGGGACAAGGCAGAATGAAAATCTAGTCATTTGGCTTTTCAAAAAATAAAATAGCATGAAATATTGTTATGAAGTGATTCAGAACTACTTGGAAAGCTGCAGGTAACACCTTGCGAGTAAATTATTTGCCCAGGATCACACACTTTGGTTAAATGTTGAAACCGGGATGTGGTCAATTTAAGTAACAGCACACCTTCACATATTTAGATGCTGTAGATATTTATTAAGATTTTGCTTTGCCTTTTAATGTGCTTAAATAATACTTTATAGCAATGCCTTAGAAGCAAACCAATTACATAATAACCTTAGACTTCCGTAGTAAACCAACTATATACACATTGTCATAGAAATATGTTGAGAAATAAGAGTATGGCTTTAGTTTTATTCTCCCCATCCTGTATTCAAAGTCACAATAGCATGACGCAGATTGTGAAACTAACAAATCCCCCTTGTGTTTTAAAGCCATAGTCATTATTTCATAAAGCATGCAACATTATGCACCCTTTTCACTTTGGATCACTCACTGTTGTGGTTATTACACGGTCACACCCAGCTCTGGGAGTTTCTTTACCCACAATGTATGTGCCAGATCAATAAAGCACTTTAGCTGTGTTAAAGTTCAATGTGGTAAGGCCTCCAACCTGTCTCAGACCAAACCACCAAGTACCTGTTGCTGCAATGACCTATGAACCGGGCCAGTGTGTATTCGGAATATATATTTATTCACAAAGAGATTAACATCAGCCGCAATGCTGTGGCAACACAAAAACAAAATTGACTTCCGTACAGGCACCAACACAGAGATGATACTAAGATATGCAGTCACAATTATTTCATTTTAAATCACCCACTAATGCAGAAAAAGAACAATTTAACAGTGTGATTTCTGATTTGGGTCAGAATACTTTTCTCCCAGCAACCCCCTCCTCCAAACATCAATTGAACTTGGCCCATCCTAACTGAAGTCCAGTGGCAGAGAGTGGCAACACAATGGGAAAATTGGTTTTGGAATTGGAATCACAGATGCAATATGAGAAAGAAAAACACATGGGCAAACTCATTTTGCCACATCTAAAAAGAACAGGCAGGGCTTTGGGGTTTTGGCCAGAGCACAAAGGGGCAATTTCGTTTTGCACCTTGCATATGCAAATACACTACCAGGCTTCACACTACTGATTTAAAATGTTGTCTTGCACCCTGTACGCTCGCGTGGAAACAGGGTTTTGGGGTTAACTCTTTTGACAATTATTTGTCTATACCGGCTCAAAACACACTGAAGAGTTTGTTGGTTTTGAATGCCAACAAACCAACACTCATGATTTCTATAGGGGAATTAATTGATTTACTTTATTTAAATATGCTAGGGATCTACACAGTCAAACAGGATATTTTTCTATGAGGAAATAACTAAAACAATGCTTTAAAAAATTATTGGTCCTACACAATCTATGGCTTTGGGCTAATTTTACTTAAGAGTCCTTGAGATGGGCATCAGGGACCATCGGAGCACTGCTGGGACAGCAAGGGGGTCAGTCAAGGATCTCCTCTGAATCCTCCAATGGGTCCCAATCAGCTTCTGTGTCTCCTGGTTCCTGTCTCCAATGCAAGAGTTAGGCCTCTTTGCTGTTATGTTTCTCGCAAAATTTCAGCAGCAGGTTGCCTCTCTGAATTAGTGGACGAAGTCAGTACTAATGGCAGATGACATCACAAACTTGTCATGATTCTTGCGAAAGGGACTGGTTGATTTTTCACTACCCACCTCCCACCTGTGTGCTAATAGGACAAGGGGGTGGGGGGAGTGAGTTATGACAGCTGTGGGATCATCCCACTTTGAAAGGTGGGCTCGGCGTGCTTTAAACACACAATCTCTCAACATGGCAAGTACCCTAAATTTTCAAATCTTTACATGTATGCATATATTTTTGAGAACTACATTTTAAGGCAAATTAGTTAAGGCTAGTCTGAAGTCAGCACACCCTTCCTATGCAGATATACAGCTTTTCTTCATTTGTTCAGGAGCTGTTTCAGTGAAAATAAGCCATTGTCTAGTTACGTTACTTATCTCCCTCACACTTATACCGACTTTCACAGCTCTCTGAATCAAAGGAAGGCCCAAATCACATTTTCTTTAATCATTTTGGTTATGTTTCTCACAGTGGAGTAGCTTTGCTGAAAATGATGGGGGGGGGGGGGACATGACATCGAAAGCAAATATGCCAAATCAATAGGGACAAACTGGTGTACAATGAAAGTTGGGGGGGACAAACACCCTTGTCTCCCCCCCCCTATAATTACGCCCATGGAACTTTCTCACACCAATATTGTTCTAGCATAGTTAAAAGGGGGTGACTGTCACCTTTAATAAAAGTCTGCAATTGCCATTGTGGCGTCTATGCTGCCCTTTTTATGCAATACAATGTATTTTTCCATTCACTTAAACCCCAGCTTCACAGGCCGCACTCTAGCCCCAACCTTTTTTCCTGTAAGTTTCATTTATTCTTACATGTGACTAGGCAGGGCCTGGCTCATGTGTACATTTGCCTTCCCCTTCAAGGTATGCGAGGCCCTGATAACTCTTAATGGACATTTTATGGGACTTGTGCGCTCAAGGTCACTCCAGCTGCAAGAACAGACATGATTTTATCAGTTTTTCACTGTGTTTTCATTTTAAGAAGTGTATTTCTTATATTTTTAAGTAATGGCCCTGATTGATGATAGCCAGGCCTGTCTTCAGGGCAGTAGATTGAAGGTCCTGGAGCTTAGTTTCATGTTCGGGGGGGAAAAATGACACTCCTGTACCCAGCAGCAAATGGCCTTTTCAAACTCCCACCCAAACGCATCATACATGACATCTTATCAGGCTTTCACAGTTTCAAATACAGGAATATTACTTCTGAATTGTCCATATGTATAAGGCTGTTAAATGAGAAAACCATGTTAAAGCTTTGCAAGTCTAGTGAGCATTTCTCTTAGCATACTGTCAATTAGGATGAGGAGAAAACGAAAATGACATTCTTTTTATTGTATGTACAATGGGCTCAGTTTCACTTTAGCTGCTTGGAGCACAATCTGGTATTCCATTGAAGATAGTGTACATACTGCCGTTTCTTTATGTATCGGTGCAGCTCTCCATGGATTGAAAGCAACATGTCTCTTTTCCTTCCTGAAATGCATTGCCCATATCTTCACACTTTTGGTTTATGCCCACTTTCTTTACTTGGTGATTTAGGTTCAATAGGCCTTATGTCTGACATCATTTCTGTGCTAGCATTAGATTTCGCGAGCCTTTACAATTGACTCTGGTCTCTAAATTTGAAGCATTCAGGGGCTACATTTCACCCCGCACTCTCATTCCCATTTCTAAAGGGACAAAAGTTGTAGCAAATGGGGGTAATTTCATTTCAGTATGAAGATACCTTACGGTCGGTGTGCCGATGGTTTGAATCACAGGCCCGGGGCCCTTTCATTTCGGTAGAGCAGCAGTTTGATAAGTAGTGCATTTTCCCAGACCACAATTTGGTGCGCAGCATGGTAGCATTGTAATCACACCTAATATTGGGTGATGTTTGTAAATACATATGTGCTTGCCAGATGTTGCCACCCATTACATTATGAGCTCCTGGACATTCCCTTGGAGGTCAGAGGGCCTTCAGCCCCATTCACATTTAGAATAAAGGTCTGTTGCAACGTCATCAAGGGTGCATCCTGACCTTTCATTTGAAGTTTATTCTGTAAGGTGAACTAGAAAATGGCATGTATATTGTATTGCAGGCATCATGTCATGTGTTAAAATCACAGCTATTGGATGGAACACTTGATGAAATACAGAAATCATTTCGTAGACCTGAAAAAATGCTAACATTGAAAACTAATAAAATGTGAAAGAATGCTGCAGCGTTAAATTTCCTGACACAGCATAAAATCTGTCCAGGCGGCTCTGAACATGCACTGCTCTGGAGGTCAGTCCATCAGAAAAGGCAGTCTGGGAGAATGTGTGATGGGGCTCTGGGCTCTGCCCACCAGAAGCAGCTTGGGAGCGTCATGACTGGCTCTGGGCTCCGGGTCAGCCCATCAGACGAGGAAGTCCGGCTATGTATGTGTCAGGGCTCCGGGCTCTGCCCATGAGAGGCAGCCTGGGAGTGCCATGACGGGGCTGTGGGCTCTACCCATCAGTAGAGGCAGCCTGACGGCACCATGACAGGGCTCTGTTCAGAAGAGGCAGTGTGGGAGCGTGCGTTATGGGGGATCCGAGTTGAGCCCATCGAAAAAGAGGCAGTGTGCGAGCAGTGAGGGCATAGTGACTGATGACCCTCTAATTACCTCACAAGTTTTGCAATTGGTATTAAATGGATAAACGGGGATAATGCAGACAGAAGTTGATCCTTTCAAAATAAGATGATGGAAGGACATCTCCTGGGTTTTGTTTCACTGGATGATGTCTAAAATACCTGCAAAATATGGAAAAAGCAGGGAATGTGAACTTGCCAAAGAAAAAAAAGGCAGTGAGCCTTCTTAGTAAAACTTGAGATGGAGCTTTAAATGTATGTGCCAGCTGTATTTCATAAAGAAGCATTTCTCTGAACGAAGGAGCATTTCCGGGGCGCTCTGTGTAGATGGGTTATATGAGCTGCGAGTAAGACATACTACTAATCACAATTGCTATCATATGTTACTGTTTGGAATATGTTTAAGGAGTTAATGACACTCTTGCACAACATGAGGCCTCATGGCATTGACACTAAGAACAAGGGAGAAATTAATTTAAAAGAGATACATTTTAGCCAGAGAGGAATCTCTTCAATAAGATCAATTGAGCATGACAAAAATGTGAAATGGCACGTGGGGAAACAGGGATTTTTCTGTTTCAGTTGCTTCTTGTCTGCTATCCTTCTTCGTTTCCTAGCATTTGTATCTCTTGGTTGGAAACACTTTTATTTGATGAGAGAATTAACTTTATTGCTAAGACAGGACGTGTTGGGATAATGTCCTAAACTGAAACCAGACGAGATTTACTGCATTATTGCTGTGGCTTCTGGTGTGGTTCTATAAATAGAGATTACAAAAGATTAACATCACAAGAGAAATAATGAATTATATGTGCAGCTGCCCAAAGATCTCCATTTGCCGATCCTGTATATGCCATTGCTGCGCAGTGTCGAGGGCAGCACGGATCTGGCTTCACTGCTGTTGTGCCACATACATCTTAGTAACTTATTGAGCATGTTAAGCACCCAGAACTGCAAAGTCAATTTCAGAATAACCTTCCCTGCATAGAATTTCACTAAAGGGGTCCATAATAATTTGCCATTCTTAGATCTGATCCGTAACAACTGAGATGCCAAAGCAGCGGCTTTATACATCATATATTCAAGTATGTATTTATTGCTAGTATTACCAATTATGGGGAAACCAAGATAAATTTGTCAACCACCTTGATACAATCCTGGTTAATCTTCCAACATACTTTTTGCTATACCTAGTAAACTTCAAAACCTTGGTATTCCTTGTATTCATTTTTAAAGAATTCTCATCAGCACATTATGAGAAAGCTGTAATGAACTGCTGTACACCCATAGCGGTGCGATGAAATACCAGAACATCGCCAGCATAAGAAAGCCGGACTAATTTACACAATCTGAATTTTAGAAGAATAAACAAGCACAAGTCCAAACACTCGTGTACATCTGACATGTAGATTTTAATGCGGCAGGGGGCCAAAATACACCGCTGCCTCAAACCTGTCCTAGTTAGATTTTCCTTGAGCGAGATCCTGATTGATCTAGATGCACCTGTATGTTTGAGTGCTTGTACAACCCAATAATCGGTTTAAGTCCGACAGGTATTACCCTATTATACAACTTTGTCCAGAGATGGTTGCGATTCATCAGATCCAAGGCTGATGTTAAATCAGTTGAGGCCACATATATACTCATAACTTCCAGACCAGGTGAATTCCTGCAGACATCTCAGAACGTTGCCAGTGAAGTTGGTACTATGTAGCTTCCTAAAGCCTGTTTGAGGTTCCCTATAGCTATCCATGCCTACCGCCCATTCTTCAAGATGTTGCAGCACGATAGTGGCAAAAACCTTATTGTCCGCATAAAGGATAATAATTGGGTGATAGATTCAACAATCAATTTTCAGACCCTTTTTACACACTGGGACAATGAGGTGTGCCAGAAAGTAGAAAAGCACCCTTTGCCAACCACATCTATATAAATAGGTGGTCAGAATGGTTGTCTATACTAATGGATCACCCTTGAATAAACAGTTAGAAAGATCATTATGCCCAGGGGCCATTGAATTACTTACTTTCCCAACAATATCCTGCACCTTCTCTTGATCAAATATGTCCCATAATCGACACATTGGTCCAATACGGGATTAAGTGGAGGAGAATGCACTGTCTCCATTGAATAAAGGGTTTCAAAATGACAGACCCAGTCAGCCACATCTACTGCATTAATGTGTTTCTCTGACTGCCCACAGCCTAAAGAGTTAACCACTTGCCAGAAGTTTACCACATCACTCTTTTTTTAGGATGTCAAACATTGTTTCAACATCTTTTTGAAGATGTGCACGCAGTTGCTTGTGCCAATTTCTAAAACTGCCTAAATAGTTTTTTCTTTTACTTCATCAAGCACCAATTCATTTTTCTTCACTCCCATTAAGTACCTCACCACTCATTTCTTCTGCGCTACAATAGAATCAAAATCATGGATATATTTACAGGGCTTCCCCAATTGCATGGTAGTCACCTTGTTTTTCAATATTGTGTCCTTTAAATTTCTATCTATAAAACATTAATTATTGGTAACATTAAAAGTATTTAAATCGTGAGTAATAAGCGAATTGCATCTGTTCTAAATGATACTAAAGCGAGAAACTGCCCCAACATTGCAGATAGCTATGTTACCTGGCTAATGCTCTAGATTAACAGGCCCACCCATATTACACCTAGACAGTTGCAGATCGAAAGCAGCCATCAAAATATTGTGGTCACTCCACATACTTTGTACAACATTCATGAGACTACAGCAATTGAATAAACAATTATCAAGAATTTAATCCAAAACAGAAAAATTGTTAACTATATGCCAGGTCATCATACTGGGATTATCTTCCACATGAAGCCCATTTTAAACCATGTATATTTATTTATTTTATTTATTTGTTGGAATCCACAGGCGGCAGGCAGACCATGTTTTAATAATATCATCATCGTCCTCATTAAGACAGGTGGAATTCAAATCCTATGCTAATAGCACTAAGCCATTGTCAGTCGAGCCATGCAAATTCAGAATAAAATCTGAGGGTGTCTAAAAACTTACTTGGTAGACACCTCCCTGTGTGGAAAAAAATATTTACAAACAAAACGTCTCCTCTCATTTGGCATACAAATGCTCACTTCCACAGCTAAAGCCCCCCTCACTCCCTGCTGAATGTTATATTCCTTAAAAATAGTAAAATCTGGACGTGATTTGATAAGCATTTAATCACCTGCCGGATGTCCACCAGAACCTTTACAAGCTGGGTAAAAACAGATCTTATACCCGTCAAAAACAGGGCAGTCAACCAACCAGGTTTCTTGTATCGGGATGACCTCGTGCCTTTTTAATATTAATCCTAGGTCAGGATTCGTAAAGAGATCTGAGTTCTCCAGAGTTCCAGGATAAAACACCAAAATTAACACTTTGAGGCTATAATCCCCTGGGGCCCCCTGGAATAGTTGTACAATGTGCCTGTTCACCAGGACCAATCAGGTTTTTCACTTGACTTTACAACTGAAATGTGCACCATTTGACCATCCCAGAGACCATGATCATAATATCCTTCTACAAGTTTGATCCTTGAAGGTGAATTGATAACCTAATTGTGAAAATTCCTAGGCTTATATTCAGTGATATCAAAGCCAACTTGCCTAAGAGGAGCAGGCTCTTACAATAGGATCTAAAACAATCTTAAAAACAAACTCTACTCTCTCGATGTCCTTAGTAGAGATAGCATAAAGATTCAGAACTTCAGCAAAGAGGGACAAACTATTCAACAAATACAAGATAAATTGCTTATATTCTCTACATAGACTCTCCAGCAAAATCCTGTTCGACTTAGGCTTAACAGGAGGCTTATTATAATTTGCTGACCATGATTGCTGCCTTCGCTGGTTTTTGAGCCCAGAAGCTTGTCTTCCCTTGCACATTCAGACTTATCCGAACCTCCCATACCCCTCAAAATACTAAAAACAGAGTTGTTCCCAAGCACTTGCTGCTTTCCAAGCGCAGATGATTCTCCCTTACAGGGAGTCTTAGTCCTTCCTTCAAGAAAAGTATCAGATTGATTTGATCTCAAGACTGCTGTGTAGGCGTCTTCTCCAGGTTGCTTCTTACCCATACCACAAGCAAGAGGGCTACCTTTTGACCCCACATCCCTGGTATCAAGAGCACTAACAGGACAGAATACACTTTGTCCTTTTGTACAGCAGTAGAAAGGGTCCCATTGGTCAAAGTGGTTATTGGTGAAATGTTGCTCCCAGATGACAAGCTCATTCATACATGATCTGCTTGTACCATGATCGAAAGAGAAGCCCTGACCAGGGATGTATTTTTAACCTTATGCCGACAATGTTCATAGCTAGTCGCAGCAACATTGTAACAACAGGGTTGCACAAAGTTGAGTCACTAACACGACATCACTCATCCTCGGAGGAGCCGTTTGATCCATCCTCTATAGGATTCACCTTTGTGACTCCTATCTGATTATTAGCATGACTTTTAACATGTAAAAAACATTCCTGAATTGTGAGTGGAGGGGCGAAGAGAGACAGTCGGATCAAGCTCTTTGACTTTTTCAGTCTGTTTTCTTCTGATCATTGTGGAGGCAGCGTTATAATCAACAATAACCCCTTTCTCCTGTGGTAGCAGCTCGGAGAGGCAGTCTGAGTCGTCGGTGTGGACTGTGTCCAGACGGTCTCTTATCGCATGGGTTTCGCCTTTAGAAACTAAAGGTCAGAACTTATTTTACCATATGCCTTGCTCAGTGTGGTTGATTTAAGGATATGAAGTCCTCCTTCCCCTTGAATGTTTTCTTTTGTCTGCGACTCCAAGCCTTTGGAAACGCATATCTCGGCTTCTGAGGAAACTGTTTGGCTCACCAGTGCGAATTGATTGAGCCTTGTGTCTGCCCCTGGTGTGCTTTTCCTTTCCTCAGTGTTTCTTATCAGCAATTTGCCTTGAATGAACTAGCACTGTTATTGATACCTGGAAATAACTGACCTAGTGTCGCTCTTAATTCAGTAACTGCGGGCCATTGGAGCCTTGGAGCTGATTTTGGTATTCTATAATGTGGTTTCAGCACTGAAACTTTCTTGCTCTTAATTTCGGGTGGTGACTGCAGGCCTTATAGCCTTTGAGCTGACAAAGTAATGCATTTAATGGGTAACTGTAGCTTGTTGGAGGCTTTGAGCTGATGGAACTATTATACTATGGTTTTATTATTGAACATGTATGTGTTTTTATCAGTCTTTGGTCGGTGTCTGTGGGCCAGAGAGCCTTTGAGTGGATCATATAGTGCTTTTGTACAAGGTTTTATGAATTTATCATCTTTGTTTTACGTTTGGTTCTGAGTTCTGAATTCTAGGGTAGATTTTTGACGGAACTAGAATACATTGTTGTCAGTCTTATTTCTTATGCCTATATGTTAAAATAATCAATGCCACAAAAGAAATCCCAAGGAACAGGGCAGGGTGTGATAGTGCTCTCTGCAAACTCAAAGAGCTCAGGGCACAGAAAGAAATTACACACTCGCTCAACTAGAGCCCCTTGAACTCTGTCCAGAAATGACTTTGTCCAACATTAGATCTTATTGGACAAATACAGAAGAACAGGAAAAACAGATTCCTAACCAAACTCCAACTGAATTACTTCCCTGTCCGCCTCAAAAACCCACTATAGTGGGAGAAAAGGGAGATACTTTTATTAAACTTTGAAGAAATTCCAGACTCTATCCTTGCGGAAGAAGTCAGACAAACAAAATGGGGACATCATTATAAATTCTCAATTGGACGGACTATCTGGCCAGACCAATGGGGCAACTATGGAGGAACAACTTCAACCTCCATTTTTTCCTACGACTGATGTACAGGTTCATTTTGATCATACCCAGTAAGAATGACACTTAATACCCAACCATCTCAGATTTTGATTAGCTCATCAAGAAAGCAACACGGAAACCAACAGCTATCAATAGGCCCAGAGCCAGGCCTTGGGTCTACCGACTAGGGAAAACTGTTTGGATCTAGCACCCCAAGATGAAATCATTTTAGTACAAGAAAAACACAATTGCAAGCACCCTGTCTGGCTATCTGGTTAAATCCTATATGCTTCCCAATTGTATATCCTGAATCACTAAATTCCACACTGAACTCCTCATCCTCTGCAGTTTCTTCTGTAAATCCAACTCCAAGACAATCTTTTGGTCTGAATCTCCATCGTTAGAAATTACTCTAATTGCTATGAATAATAGTATCATGGCTTTAACAAAAATATTTGAAATGATGGAGAAAACAGATACTCATTCAATACTCTTAAACTCACTTTTAGATGGGTGACAATGATGCAAAAAAAATAATGTAAATAATATTTAATCTTCAATTTTACAACAGATTGAGAATCAAGGAGGTAATACCACCAATAAAACATTTCTTTACTTACAGTAAACAATATTGTACCTATGGCAATTCAGACCGGATGTATTGACGAGTGGATCTTGGAAGAGCACATTACACTGATTCCACAGGACTGTGACAAAGTTGAAACATATTAAACTCCATTAGATCAAAACATTTTAAAATCTCCTTGATTTAGAAAGTAGAAATTGTCAAGAGATATTTTTCGATATATTTAAAATAAAAAGAGGAAAAAACCAAGGTCTGTTCAGCATTTAAAAAAAATCAAAAAAACAACCTTTGCTAATAAAATCAACATACTTTGTCTCCAGGAAATTCCTAGGAGCATTGACCATACCCTCCAGGACCAGGGAACCACACAAGTAATTAAAAAAAAAAAATCAGGATAGTAAACTTAACCAGAAACCACCACATTGCCAACTGAAGGGATGGGAGGGCCGATCAACGTTTAGGAGCAGGCTTTGGTTGTAAGCAAGGGAACACACCACTCTCCAGGAAATGAGAACCTGCAAAATCTCTCTACTTGTTCAATACCAAGTGAATGATCAACTCCTTAGTTTATTATTTGTATAGTGCCGCCCAGCCCTGGGGCATCCATGTGCTTGGCATGGTTGCAAAAATTGTAAAAACAGGGTCAGTAAATAGGCATTACAGGTAGTAAAGACATAAACAATTACTAGTAGTATAGACAAAGTATTTACATGGTTTGCAGTTGTACAGATTGTACAGAGGGTATATGGCCATTGGCAAAGGTTGAGAGCATTGTTGCGTTACGGTTCGGCAATATATACAGGACGTTGCACAGAATTAAATGTATACATTTGTGTGGCTAAGTAGTTAGTAATAAGTTGGCGTTTTAAGCTTCTTTGGCAAGTAGCCATGTTTTGGCACTGTGTCTGAAGCGGTGAAAGGATGGTTCTGATCTGAGATCGCCTGTTAGGGAGTTCCAGAGTTTTGCAGGGAGCAAAGGGAAACTTGTGCCGCCTGCATTTTGGAGCTTAAATCTGGGGAAATTTAAGCATTGTGTTTGGGCTGATCTGGTTGGTCGAGATGGGGTGTGGGCTGATCTGGTTGGTCGAGATGGGGTGTGGTGCGTGAAGTTGTCCAAGAGGTATCTAGATGCTTGGTTGGATAGACAGACCTTTGTGTGTAAGTGTTTTATATTCGATTCTCTGAGGTATGGATAGCCATTGAGTGGAACGTCTAGCGTCAGAAATTTGCTCGTGTTTGGGTATGTTCAGTGCTGCTCTTAGTGCGTTATTTTGGATAACTTGAAGCTTGTTGATGTTCTTTTGGCTGGCGCCCCGATAGAGAGCATTACAATAGTCTACTTTTGAGAGTACTAGTGCTCTGGCTAGAGTAGTGCAGTTAAAGGTCGAGAGGTAAGGTCTGCTGGCATTGATGAGCTTACATGTGTAAGCGGTGGCAGAAGAGATGGCGTTGATTTGTCTGGTCAGTGTAAGGGAGGATTCAAGGTAAATCCCAAGAGTTTTAACGCTGTTGGGGACAGAGATGTAGTTGCCGTCAATGGTGAATGTCTGGTAAAGTTTGTCGAGGTTGTTGAGTCTGGATTGGGAGCCTAGTAGAAGAAGCTTGGTCTTGTCGTCATTGAAGCAGAGTCCGTGTTTGGCCATCCATTCTTGGTTATTGGAATAAATATTACTCTGTCGGACGCCCAAATGGTCCAGTATGGTGAAGAGAGGTTTTGTAAACACATTGTATAATGTGGGGGAAGCACAGGAGCCCTGGTTGACGCCACATGTGACGGGGGCCAGTTCGGCGGCAGCCATGGGAGAAAAGACCCTCATGGATCTATTATTCAGGAAGGACTGAACCCAGGCTTTGGCTTTGTCTGAAAATTTAGCTGCTGAGGCTAGATGTTTGCAGAGAATATCATGGTTTACCAAATCAAAAGCGGCCGAAAGGTCGGGGAGGAGAAGGGCTAGTTTTCCATTGCCTTTAAGGTTGTCCATTTGTCCAAACGGACGGTTTTTAATTCAGGTGTGAATCAAGAGTTGAGATGTGCGTGTGGTTTTGCTTTCCGTAATTTGAGTGGTGCTGCAGTATTAATGGCCTTAAGAATGGTTGTGTTATAAAGGTCTACTAATTCGGTGGGGTTGGTAATGGTAGGTGTGAAGTCGATGATGGGTTGGAGTAAAGGGATGAGTTTCTCGACTGTGATGTTTTTGCTATTTCTTGTGAATGTGGGTGGAGCGTTAGAAATGGGCGCAGGTGTTTGTTAATCTTTGTTGATGGTGAAGGTGATGAGGTGGTGGTCAGTCCAGGCACAAGATGTGTTGGATAGGATGGTGGTGTCGCAGTTGAGGTCTGCTATCCAATCGAAGGTGCAGCCTTTGTTGTGTGTGGGTTGAGAGATGCGGTGGGTGAGTCCTAATTCTGAGATAGTATTTGCAACTGTACTTGCTTTGTCATCTTTCTTGTCATTGTAGCCCAGGTTGAAGTCGCCTAGAATAAGTATCTGTGAATTGGGTTTGGTGGTGTTGGAGAGCAGGAGAGCTATGTCGTTGTTAATGAGGATATGGGGCCCGGCGGTCTGTAGATAAAATGGATGGTGATGGTGATTGTGCTTGTGTGTTGTGGATAGTTTGATGGTAAGTAATTCTGCAGATGGGAGCGTTTGGTTCAGCATCTCTTAAGTTAAGGGAGCGTCTTGCTATAATAGCTACTCCGCCACCTTTGGCTGTTTGTCTGTCCAAGCGGTAGATGGTGTAGTCATTTGGGATGGCTAGCGCTAGGGTGGGACCTGGTGCTGCGTGGAGCCAGGTCTCAGTAATAGCTATGAAGTCTAGATAATTGAGCGAGATGATGTCGGCTATGTCTAGGGCATGGGCGACTAATGATCTTGCGTTAAGTGCGCCTGTAATTGTTTCGGTGGTAGATTGATGTGGTTTTCTGTTGAGTGTACGGGGAAAGGAGGCATTGGAGCGGGGAGTAGGCTGGTCAGGCGATACTGTGTGTGTGTGTGTGTGTGTGTGTGTGTGTGTGTGTGATGGGAGTGGCTGGTTTGAGTTTACTTTTACTTTTACTTTTGTTTGGACCTGTGTTAGGAAGAGGCAAAGTGGTGTATGTCATGGATCTGAGGCGGTCGTGTCTCATTATGCCTGCACTAGGATAAGAGTTCCTGATGGGATTGTTATTCAGGATAGGAGTGCAAGGGATAGTGGCACACATTGCTTTTTGGATTCTGAAAGTATCTGCAATGGGGTGGGTTTGATTATGGCAGGGCTGGAATGGGTTTAGGTTAGGTAGGAATGGGGTGGGAAATGGGATAGGATGATGTCTAGGACATGCTGGCCTACTAAGACCGTTGGGGTAGGAAAGGAAATGTGATCCTGTGCAAGGTAGGTCAAGAGGTACCAGACAAAAGGGAAACATGATGAATATAGCCCAGGCTGGCATAACTGTTTTTTGGTTTTGGATTGGCAGTCTGACAGCAACACACCGGTTCTAACGTTCTAAGTCAGGACAGTGTGTTTTCTCGCAACATAGGTCGGCTTATGTTTCTTTGTTGCAGTGGTGATTGCTTTTAGAGGAAGTTCCTGAGTAGCCTATATGACTCGAGGTAGGAATCCAACATTCGCAACAAGACAGTTAATTAGCTGAGTGTGCAGTAGAATTCAAAGCAAGGCAGTTAGGCAGCTGAGTATGCAGTGGCAGACAATGCAGTAGCAGTCGTAGCAGGACAATTAGGCAACTAAATTTACAATTAGTATAGATGCGAGGCGCCGTTGGATATACGATGGTGGTGCATAGGTTCTAAGTTACCCAAACCTGGGGTATCCAACTACGCCTAGTGGCCCTAATCCAGTTATGATAACTCAGCATATGCAATGTATTGAGGCATTTAGAAAACAGAGCGTTTAATTTGGAAAGCTTCACCACACTCGAACAGAGAAGATTCCACTTGTCACAAGACCAGGAGAGGTCCACTCATTATCCTGAATATACCCCCCCTTAAGGCTAAGGGGAGCCATAGGAATGTAAATGTGACTAGGAGTGGGAGCTTTAGTGCCCTCAGAGAAGGGCATACATCCTATGAAGAAAATGGAAGACTAAGCTCCTCTCCTATGTTTAAAAAAGGAAAGGCTGCATCCAGGGTAGTGGACAGCAAAAGGATGATCAACATTGCTTATGCGTACAAATAAAGGATAGGCAGAGGTGAGATCCCTATACCAACAGAACATATGTTCTATCACTTATGGAAGCAACTCTGGGTCTAGCAGCAATTCAGTCTAGGGATATAACCCAGATATAGATATAACCCACAGTTTGTTGATCAAAATGTCCTAGACAAAGTAAAGCTGGTAGTTCAATCAACACTTTTCAGGGAAGCCTTATCAGAGACGAAACATAATTTTAAGCAACGCAGATTTAGATTAGAGAAGGATAACTGATCCTAACCGTAAACATTAATATTCACAGAGGTTAATATCCCCAACTATGGAACCTCATTTGGGGTATTTATCCTTGCACGTTTCTTGCCAAGGAGATCAGGGAAATTTAGTGAGACGTTGTTGTTGCACATACCACAAACATCAGGGATCAAACTGATTGGTCATGATTACAAGGTGCCTTAGGGAAGGACAGAAATATCTTGCGAAAGTAATGTCTTATAACTACAACAAAACACAATGTATGACTTGCCGCATGGAACACTGGAGGCGCTTCTCATTTACTATCGCATATAAACACCACACTATTATCTTGTTTCAGGAAACTTGGCTTCTTGATCCGCCAGTATGGGAAATCATGCGATTTCAGCCATTAAAGGTAAAAAAGAGAGGCCTTCAGCAAGTTTATTGACGGCATGTAAATTAAATACTGGATTAACCCTGGAACCTTGGGTTACTCCTAATCCATTTATCCAACTGAGGAGACTATGGCCCTAAGACAAAGGCCTCCTGCTTGAAGCAGCATACTGTGCTGAATCTGTACTGGAATCTGAAAGCTATTGTGGATGACTAGTTTATAGGGGCAGTGGAATCTCTGTCAGACTGTTGATCACATTGGCAATGCCATTATAGTGGGTGACCTGAACATCAAGTGTTTTCAGACTGGAGATAGCTTAGTATCCCCCAGAGCAAGACGATGGCTACACATAATGAACAGAGGTTGTGTGATGTTGAGTGGGGCCCTTAAAAGCGATATTCTCCTGCATCCAACCTGGAGGCACCTCTCTCAAATAGCAAAAATTGACTATGTATTTGTTTCCATACACTTGTTAAATGAAATGGTTGAGGTTCGCATTTCCACTCAACATCTAAGTCACCATGACATCCTCACAGTATCCTGGGAACTACCAGAAGGTCGAGATTGAAAGTGGGAGAAAAAGATTCAAGTGGACAGAACCGATGCTAGAAAAACTGAAGGGGTGTCTCAAAACAAAGAAGTGGTGATGGAATTGAAGGGAGATATGTCGGTCCGAAACTTAATGGAAAACAAGCAGTACAGGCAGCTCAGCACTTTTGCATAGGAAGCCTTCATTCCGATGGCAAATATGTAATCCACCTCCCCAGATTGTGCCAGAATATTGTTATGTGGGAGTGAACATAAGTACTAATAATCACAATAGTCCATTAAAACTCGTGTTGAGACGTAAGATGGAAACAATGGTGGCTCAAGCACCATTGTCCATAAAAAAAAATATGGGAAATTCTCAGCTATTCCAGTGATTACCTGTTTATAAGCAAAAAGCAGTCCCTATGGTAATCTACGGGAAGTAGACAAAATAAGAGGAGCATAGACCCAATTGGGAGAAATTAGAGGGACTGTATTGGAAAAGAGTATTACTACTTCCAAAATGTTTTCCTATACAGATAATCTGTTTCGGTTTGGCATGTTAACTTGGCGTATTCTGGTACTGTATAGGAAATGTTTAATGAATCACTATACTAGCTGCTTGCTACCGGTTTTAGCTCAGATATGAACTATACAGACAGACCAATCCTTAGAATCTTGGGTAAAGGAATGTTTGGAAATTATGCTAAGGGTAGATTTTGAACTAGATTGTTAAATATTCCAGAAGGAGTGAAAACCTTTTTTTTTTTTTTTAAATGATTGGAGGAAGTCCTGGGAGGACGGTAATACATATAAATGGTTTACTATTAAAGTGCTCCATTCCTATGTACTTGCAGAAATGTGCGAACCCTAGATATTCCAATTTGTTTTTAAGGCTACATTTTAACTTATGGATCACCAGAAGTTTTAGTAACCCATTCAAAATGGTCAAATGACCAAAAAACTTGTAGATTATGCCAAGACAAGGACAAGCTTGAAACATTAAAACACATTATTGTCGCTTGTCCAAATCTACTGATACAAATGAGGCAATTTTTCCACACACTTCTTAGATCATACATTGCTGACTAAGGATAAAATGTGGGACATCATTTTTAATGGTCAATTTTAGCTGCAGTGAATTATTTGCTGTTCTTGAAGATCTTACCAAGTAAAAATGACTAAGGGTTTTTATTTGATGCTGGAAAATTGTGAAAATCAATGGCTTTGTTTTTAGAAATTGGAGAAAGATTTATTCAATTCTTTATGTATTTCATATAATTGTATATATATAATTGTATATACATTTTGTCAGTTTATGTAGTATAGAATATTGAAAGGTTGACCATTTTCAGCCAAACCATAAAAGTAAAAAAATTTGTAAGATATCTCAAACATTTCCTGAAGGATTTCCTATTTGAATTTTCCGTTTTAATGGTTTTTTAGACTCTCTTCCCTTGACACAATCTTTCATTCCTACTCTTCTGGACCAACGTCTTTCCCAGAGGCTCAACATTTTTAACTGCTTTCGAGGCTATACGAGGATTCCCAGCATCCTCCACTGGCGCCAAAACCTGCAGCGATTCAGGAACATTTATTATGTCCAGTGAATCACAGGAATTACTTACACAACCCGGTTGCTCAGACTGTGTGGGTTGAGACACATGATGAATTCTGCAGTAAAGAAATGGCTTGAAGCCAAGTGGCAGAGGTGGAGTCCAGGTGTATTAGTTTTCAAATTTAACTCATTTGCTGTTTTATCCAATTATTTTTGGATCAAATTGCGCAGTATAATGTACACCTTTACCTCAGATTTTATATTCTCATATAAAGAAACTAACATCAAAAGCACATAGTTCAGCACCACCAGAGCTTTTTGAGCACTGCCATCCATTTCCATATTTGTTTGCTTAAGTGGCGTAGTGTACCTCATAAACTAACCAGGACAAGGAGCAGATATGACGACAGAGGTATCATCGTTGTCGCTGTTATCTTCTGAAGGAATTGGAGGAGTGTCGTCACAGGTATCATTGGAAACACCTCTTTGCCCTTCAAGCCCTCCGCAACCTATACTTCAGTACATGGATTGGAATCGATGGACCTATCCTTTCCCAGAATATTACAAAAATGTGTTCTCTTAGTCACCTGCCCAGCTTGGAAATCCCCACTGGCTGGATGTTGATACCTTGTTCACTCCCCTCCCCCCTTCCCCAGAAAGACTGGGACAGGAAGGGCACAAGCCATCTTAAACATCTGTTCATTTAGCAGTACATTAGTCGGCCATGAGAGGCTTCTTGATGCAAACATGATACAACACATCAGGTGGTGAAACTCACTAAAGCTCTGCTGTCCTTAAACAGTCTGTCACCTTCAGTCTGTGCCTCCCACACTTGTCATGCACTCTGCGTGTGCCACACGCCAACCATGGTGTTTTGTAGAGAATAGGTGTCGCAATGGAAGCGGTCCGCACAGAAAGATATAAAAACAAAGTAGCAAAATTCCAGGCAGTGCAAACAGCACTTGTTGTGTACTCTGCAGGTGCTTGTTAGAGATCGTTTTGGACTATATATTTTATGGTATAGTGGTATTTTTGTCAGCTCCTGGTAATATATTGTGGTATCTTTTTAGTGGTGAGACTAACTTAAAAATGCTATCTAATAGTAATACTATTTACCAAGGTCACCAACGGTAAACAAGTACTGAAATTTGTACACCCTAAATAATCAGCTCAGGACCTCCTTTGATATCTTATGTATAATACCACATTATGCCTTTTTGGCTATTTTTAAAAATACAGTGATCATTTCACAACCATAGCTGTACTCACACGCACACCTAGCACTACTGAAAACTCAACTTATAAAAAAAAGATTTCTTACATTTTACCACATGTGGTAATGTGAATAACCACTTGCAGTAAAATAAGGGTACCACCTGTTGGACCTCAGTCTAGGAGCTAACAGTAACTTGAAGACATAATAAGAATTTTGATCCAATTTGTTTGTTTTTCTCTTTTGTGGCTTTATAAAATAACATTCAGAAAATTGCCAATTGCACTATACTGTACTCATGTACAGTGGCTTATACTTGTAAATTGATGACATGCATTTCATTAGAGAGGTTGCACACAATAAATAGCTTTTCTAATAATGAGCTCCAGTTACACATTAGTTGCTGGAGGACCTGCGCTCAGTCTGCTGAGGCAACCTTGGATGTTTCTCTCACAATCCTTGGAAGTTAGGAGACTTATCTTTAAAAAAAAAGCTCACTTCATAAATGGGAGTCCATGTAAAATATAGATTGTGAATTACTTTAAAAAAAACAAACCTATATATATTTCTATCACACAAACTGTAAGCATTTCTCACATATATTATACTCCTCAATTGCTGCATAATTACATAAATCTGTTGGTGATATTCCTCCGATTCAGCTCTGACAGGATAGGACAGGAGAATTCTTATCACGTCCACTCCCTTTCTGCATGGAACGAACAAGTCAGCCTTTTAACTTCCCGAGATCAGCCAGAGATAAGCGCTCTGTCTACCAGTCCTTCTGCTACCTTCGCCAGTGAGTGACTGCCCCAGCCCTCTCTGCCTCAAGCCTTTTTCTCAAACTCATGTGTCATTCAAAGAGAACCTCCCCTTAACAAAACAACCCATTAAATAGCACGTGATTTCCATTGTGCCTTTGACGGAGATTCAAACTGCAGTGGTGAAGAGAAAAATGTAACATTCATCCAGCGCCGTTTCCTCTTTTTTCATGAATAACGATTGAGTATAGGGAAATACTTTTCCCTATTATGAATTTCAACAAGGTAGCTCTGCATTTCATCATCCACAGTTTAGCAAAGGTCTGAATTTTAACTCGGGCCAACGGTGTGAGACTCATGTGTGAGCCTCAAGCTGTGTCTAATAGATGTCAGTGTTGTAACGCAAAAGCACAAGCCAGCCAATTTGAATTTGACCCTGCACAGCAGGTTTTATCATTTGCACCACACCACAGCAATGGACTAAATGCAATGACAGTAAAATAACACACTAATCCTACTAACATTCCCGGACCCAATAACCTATTCCCCTACTAATATTCAATGCAATTTAGGCCATTGCTTATGTGTGCAAAACGTTGGTGCATAGGGGCAAAGTGGCCCATATCATAAAATTTTAAATATATTTGAACTGCGGAAAGCCAAGTGGAAATGTAGAATTAGATTTGTTCTGTGGTGAATACGTGACGGGGTTCAGATGCAAGTTGATTTATTCAAACTGACTCCATTGTTTTTTTTATGAAAAAGGAGGAAACTGCCCCGGATGAGTCACATTTTTCTCTTCAGCGCTGCAGTTTGAATCTCTATCAAAGGCACAAAGGAAATCACGTACTATTTAATGGGTTGTTTTGTCAAGGGGAGTTTCTCTTTGAATGACACATGAGTTTGAGAAAAAGGCTTGAGGCAGAGAGGGTTGGATCATTCACTCACTGACGGGTGAAGGTAGCAGAAGGACTGGCAGAGACAGAAAGCTGACTACAGGGCCCTTATCTCTTGCTGTCTTTGGGGAGTTCAAACGCTGACTCGTTCGTTCCAGGCAGAATGGGAGAGGACATGATAAGAATTCTCCTGTCCTATCTGGTCCAAGCTGAGTCAGGGAATATCGCCAACCGCTTTAGTAATTATACAGTAATTGAGGAGCGTGTGATAGAAATAAGTTTGTTTTTTTAAAGTAATTAACAATCTATATTTTACATGGACTCCTATTTATAAAGTGAACTTTAGTTAAGACAACAGTCTCCTAACTGCCAAGTTTTGTGAGAGAGATTCAAGGTTCCCTCATCAGACTGCGCTGGCTAGCCAGCAACACATGTGTAACTGAAGCTTATCATTAGAAAAACTATTTAACGTGTGCGCTCTCTAATGAAATGCATTTTATCCATGTTCAAGTATAAGTCACTGTAAAGGGTACAGTATAAAGCAACTGTTTGGTCATTTTCTGAATTTTAACATTTCATAAAGCCACAAAAGAGGAAAAAGTATTGGATTTGCATTCTTATTAGGTGTCTTATTGTTTATAGAGGTCCAACTGGTCGTAAGCCTACATTAATGCAGGTGGTAATTCACATTACCACATGTAATAAAATGTTTTGTGTGGCTTTATAAAATGTAAAACTTCAGAAAATTACTATACAGTTGACGCTAGAAGCAGTCTGCTCACAAAAACACAAAAACAAAGTAGCGACATTCCAAGCAATCTGTACAGCACTCATTTTGCACTCGGTCTGGAATCAGAATAATTTGTTCCCATTTGTAGTTTTTGGGTTCGATTCCAAAGCGAATAAAACACTATAGCAAATCTTTAGACATCCGAGAAACCTTGGCTAATCAGGAAATAAGAATATCAAAATCAACTATCGAACACTGCCAATAGGTTAAGCATTACGAGCATGCTAATATCACCTTAATTGGCAGACCCCAAAAATGAAATCCCACAGAGCACCAAGAGCTGTTTCAATGCCATGACATGGCCTGCAACCACACTGGAATGTGTCAATAATACCGTGTTCTTCAAGAAGGTTTTAGAGTTGTGAAGTTACTATCTTCTCAAGTATAACAGGCCTGCAATAGGGCAGAAATTGGAGAGCAAGTTAAGGTCAAATGAGGCTTTTCTTTGAGCCAAGGAGTTGGGATCTTTTGCAATCCTTTGGCACAATGCCTTGCACCAAGGAAACATTGAGAAAAGCAGTGATAAAATCAAACAGTTAAGTGGGGCATGCTGTTTGGCAAGACAGGCTGGAATATGATCATAATTGTTTATGGATGTTATTTTAAAAAATTTGAATGATTATTTCCTCAGGGGTGACCGAGGTAAAGAGGAATTCTGGTGATGTCAGTATGGTGGCTGTCATGAAGTTGGAATCTGGCATAGAGGATTGAAAGGTGGGGAGTTGAGAGTCCATATTCAATCAAATAGTTAACTTTCTAGAACTCATTAAAATTTCAATGAACTTCTAATCCTCTGCAGTTTCTTTTGTAAATCCAACCCCAGGACGATCTTTTGGTCTGAATCTCCAGGGGACTCCATTGTTAGAAACTACACTAACTGCTATGAATAATAGTATCATGGCTTTAACAAAAATATTTGAAATAATTCAGAAAAAAAGATACTCATTCAATCCTATTAAACTCACTTTTAGATAAGGTGACAATGATGGAAAAAATAATGTAATCTTCAATTTTACAACATGAGTATCAAGGAGGTAATGCCACCAATACAGCCCTTCTTTACTTACAGTAAATAATATTATACCCGAGGAAATTCAGACCGGATGTATTGTTGACTATGGGGTCTTGGAAGAGCACATTACACTGATTCCATGGGACTATGACAAAGTTGAAACATATCAAATTCCATTAGATGAAAACATTTTACAATCCCCTAATTTAGCAAGTAAAAACAGTCAAGAGACATGTTTCAATATATTTACAAATAAAAAGAGGAAAAAACAAAGGTCTGGTCAACATTTTTTAAAATAAAACCTTTGCTAATAAAATCAACAACCTTTTTGGCTCCAGCAAATTCCTAGGAGCATTGATCATACACTCTCAGGACCAGGGAACCACAAAAGTAATTTCATTTTTAAAAAAATCAGGATAGCAAACTTAAACGGAAACCACCACATTGCTGACTGAAGGGATGGGAGGGCAGAACCAAAAAAGAGACTCGGGGTAATTTACTGATGCAAGAGTTCGACCCCCCCAACAAGGCAAAGGACACTCAAAAACTAAAGAACCTTTGTGTCGCTGTATTTTCTCCTCCTAAACCTGGATTTTACCTGTTCAGCTCACTTAACAAATAAGAACTGCACCAAACTTCTCAAATAGATACAAATACAATCACTTTTTTTCACGTAGATAATCTAATATTCCTTAATAAAACCACAAAAAAGAAATCACATTTTTTCAAAATCACAAATGCAATTAAATCTCATAATACAATATATAACTAATGCAATGATAAAAATAGCATAAATCAAACACAAGTGCAAAGTTCGCAAACAACGTTGGTAAACGGGTAAGGGACTATTATTAGTAATAGTCTCTTAACCTTCTCAAATGTAGACACTGGTGGGTGAATCTTTTTACAAAAAAGGTTCTTTACACAACTTAATATACAATTGAGAACACTGCTAATTAATCCAGTGTTAATAGACCCAACATGTTTAGTTTTTTTGTCAATGTTAAAAAAAAAAAGCAGAGGAACGTCTTCAGGGACCAACGGGTACATAACTTAATGCACGCATTCATTTGTGACGTGAGAAGTTGGAAAAATGTTATGTCCGCATTCTGAAGGAGAAAACAAAGATGAGCAGTTTTGATTAATACTGCTACATTCCTGTTAGTTAACCAATCTATAGGAACCAACAATTCACCCTAGATAGGCTTACCGTATATATTAGGTATTGAATTCCTAAAACGGTCAGGTGTGGGTGCCTTAATAGGCAACAATCTGGGCAACAATCTGGGGAACAATACAAACAGCAGTGTAAGAGTAAGAAGGACCCTAGGTGCTTTATTCTGTTAATTCTAAATTCGCAATTACATAAAAGCAACAATCTTGGCTTTAACTGAAATGAGTAAGTACTAGCATGTGCTACCGTATACTTGCACTAGAATCACTTACTAACCTGTTATAGTAGTATGCGGCCCACGTCTCCTTAACTTGACTAACATGCACCAGATGGCAGACATTAATTAAGGTGCTGTTATGCTGTTAACACGTGTGTCAATATCCGATCATCTATTACCAGGTTTAATACTCGGACATAGGACCGATCATTTCTCGCCTCTATACATTCATATGGCACATCAAATATTAAAGAGCCAACTTGCTACTCAAAATTAGTTCTGAAACTAACCTGCTCCGGGCAAAGAGAAACACATTTTAAACAAGCTGGGAAACATCATAAATTGCTTTGTTTACGTTTCAGCCTGCCACTAGGGAAGAAAGCAGTCCTTCGGGGGTTGAAGTGAGCATCCACGGCTAACACTCGCCGCTACTTCGTCTAGGCTGGCAACCTACAGAGCAGCAAAACCTCTTTGTTACATTAAACAGCACTTCCGCCTCCTGAAAAATACGACCAGCTTTGGGCTTTGGGCTTTGGGCTTTAGAACAATATGCTGTGGAAAACTTGTTTAATATTAATGTAGCAAAATCCAAAATGTTAATGTTTGCAAAAAAGAAAATGTATACGAAGCCTTCATTCCGATGGCAAATGTGTAATGACCCTCCCCAGATTGTGCCAGAATATTTTTATTTGGGAGTGAATATAAGTATTGATATCGACAAAAGTCCTTTAAAACTGGTGCTGAGACGTAAGATGAAAACAAAGGTGGCTCAAGTACCATTGTCCATAAAAAAAATATGGAAATTCTCAGGTATTCCAGTGATAACCTTTTTATAAGCAAAAGGCAGTCCATACGGTAATCTACGTGGCATAGACACAATTAGAGGAGGATAGACCCAATTGGGAGAAATTAAAGGGGCTCTATTGGAAAAGAGTATTACTACTTCCAAAAAGTTTTCCTGTACAGATAATCCACTTTGGTTTGGTCTTCCGTCTTTGAGAGGCATGGTAACTTGGCATTTTCTGGTACTGTATTGTAAATGTTTCATGAATCGCTATACTACCAGCTTGCTACCGGTTTTAGCTAAGATATTAACTATACAGACAGACAAATCCTTAGCATAATTACCAAACATTCCTTTTTACCCAAGATTCTAAGGGCAGATTTTAACCTAGATTTTTATTAAATCTGGAACAAGTGAAAACATGTTTCTTTTATTAGGATTGAAGTCCTGGGAAGACTGTAATAAATCTAAATTGTTTACTACTGGTATGTTTGCTATTAAAGTGCTCCATTAAATTCCTATTTAATGGCAGAAATGTCCGAGCCCTATATATTCCAATTGGTTTTTAAGGCTACTTTTTAATTTATGGATGACCAGAGAGATTTTAGGAACCCATTCAAAATGATCAAATGACCAGAAATCTTGTAGATTCTGCCAAGACAAGGACACGCTTGAAGCATTAAAATACATTGTCACTTGTCCAAATCTACTATACAAATGAGGCAGTTTTTCCACAGACACTTCTTAGATTTTAAATTGCTACCTAGGCGCATAACATGTGGAACATCATTTTTAATGGTCAATATGTTTCAATCATTTTAGCTGCAGTGAATTATTTACTGTTCTTGAAGATCTTGCCAAGTAAAAATGAAGAAGGGTTTTCTATTTGATGCTGGGAAATTGTGAAAATCAATGGCTTTGTTTTTAGAAATTGGTGAAAGAAGTATTACTTTCTTTATGTATTCAAAGGTTGAACATTTTCAGCCAAACCGTAAAAGGTAAAAAATTGTAAGATCTCAAACGTTTTCTGAATGATTTCCTAGATGTTTTTTCGTTTGAATGTTTTTAGACTTTTTCCCTTGAGATAATCTTCCATTCTTACTCTTCTGGACCAACTTCTTTCCCAGAAGCTCAACAATTTTTACTGCTTTCGAGGCTATAGGAGGATTTCCAGCATCCTCCACCAGAGCCAAAACCTGCAGCGATTCAGGCACATGTATTATGTCCAGTGAATCACAGGAATTACTTACACAACCCGGTTGCTCAGATTGTATGGATTGAGACAAACATGAGTTCAGCAGTAAAATTGCTTGAAGCAAGTGGCAGAGGTGGAGTCCAGGTGTATTAGCGTTTTCAAATCCAACTCATTTACTGCGTTAAACAATTATTTTAGGATCAAATTGAGCAGTATAATATACACCTTTACCTTCGATTTTACATTCTCAAATAAAGAAATTAACATCAATAGCAAATAATTCAGGACCACCAGAGCTTCTTGAGCACTGCCGTCCATTTCCATTTCTGTTTGCTTAAGTGGAGTAGTGTGCCTACTAAACTGACCAGGACGAGGAGCAGATGTATAAGAGGCTACAGAGGTATCATTGTTGTCACTGTTATCTTCTGAAGGAATTGGAGGAGTGTTGTCATAGGTATCATTTGAATCACTTCCTTGCCCTTCAAGCCCTAGGCAACCTGTACTTCAGCACATGGGTTGGAATCGATGGACCTATCCTTTCCCACAGTATTAAAAAGACGGGATTTCTTTTAACATCATTGTTTTTAGACACCTGCCCAGCTTAACATCCTGCCAGTTGGGTATTTCTACCTAGTTCACTTCCGCCCTCCCGAGAAACACCGGGACAGGAAGGGCACAAGCTCTCGTAATCATCTGTTCATTTAGCGGTACATTACTCGACTGTGAGAGGCTTCTTGATGCATTCATGATACAATACACCTGGTGGCAAAACTCACCGAAGCTCTGCTGTCCTTATACAGTCTGAGTCACCTTCAGTCTGTGCCCATCTCCCGCACTGCAAACAATACTAGTCATGCTCTCCATGTGCGCATCACGCCAATCAGGGTGTTTTGTAGAGAATAGGTGTCACACTGAAGCAGTCTGCACAGAAGGACACAAACAAACTAGCAAAATTCCAAGCAGTGTAAATAGCATTCATTGTGCACTCGCTGGAGGCTTGTTGGAGATTTTTTTTATGCTATATTTTTTTAGTATCTCGTGGTATCTTGCGGTATTTTGGAATAGTGTTATCTTTGTCAGCTCCTGGTAATATATTGTGGTAAATATATTGGGTATATTTTTAATGGTCAGACTAACTTCAAAATGCTGCCTAATAATTATTGTTACCAAGGTCACTAAATGCTAAAGACATACTGGACTTAGTACACTATGACTAATCAGCTCATGCCCTCCTTTGGTATCTTCTTATGATACCACATTATGACTTTGGCTATTTTTCAAAATACATTGATCATTTCACAACCAAATAGCTGTACTCACAAGCATGCCTAGCACTGCTGAAAACTCAACTCGTAAAATAAATCTTTTTTATTGAATGTTTTACCACATGTATGTGATAATGTGAATTACCGCCTTCAGTAAAATAAGCTTACCACCTTTTGGACCTCCAGTCTATGAGCTAACAATAACTTATACACATAATAGGAAACTGTGCCGGATGAATGTAAAGTTTTTCTCTTCAGCGATGCAGTTTGAATCTCCATCAAAGGCACAAAGGAAATCGTATGCTATTTAATGGGCTGTTTTGTCAAGGGGAGGTTCTCTTTGCATGACACATGAGTTTGAGAAAAAGGCTTGGGGCAGAGAGGGCTGGATCATTCACTCACTGACAGGTGAAGGTAGCAGAAGGACTGGCAGAGAGAGAAAGCTATCTATAGGGCCCTTATCTCTGGCTGACTTGGGGGAGTTTGAACGCTGACTTGTTCGTTCCAGGCAAAAAGGGAGTGGATGTGATTAAGAATTCTCCTGTCATATACTATCCGAGCTGAGTCGGGGAATATCACCAACAGATTTAGTAATTATACAGTAATTGAGGAGCGTCTAATATACGTGAGAAATGCTTACAGGTTGTGTGATAGAAATATATGTTTTATAGTAATTCACAATCTATATCTTACATGGACTCCCATTTATGAAGTAAACTTTTGTTAAGATAAGTCTCCTAACTGCCAAGGATTGTGAGAGAAACATTCAAGGTTCCCTCATCAGACTGTGCACTGGCCAGCCAGCAACACGTGTAACTAAATAACTTTCTAATAAGTGTCAATGTGTGCAAGCACTCTAATGAAATGCATTTTATCCATGTTCAAGTATAAGCCACTGTAAAGGTCGTTTTCTGAATTTTAACATTTTATAACGCCACAAAAGAAAGAAAACGAATTGGTTTAGCATTCTTAGGTGTCTTAGTTATTAGCTTATCGACTGAGGTCCAACAGGTCATAAGCATAGTTTACTGCAGGCAGTAATTCAAGTGAAATCGTTTTTTCGGTGGCTTTATAAAATGTTAATCAGAAAATGACCAAACAGTTCACACTGGAAGCAGTCTGCTTAGAAACACAAAAACAAAGTAGCAACATTCCAAGAAAACCAAACCGCACACGTTGTGCACTCCGTCTAGAATCAGAATAATATGTTCCCATTTGTACTTTTTTTGGTTTGATTCAAAAGAAAATAAACCACTTCAGCAAATCTTCAGAAACCAGAGAAACTTTGGCTATTCAGGAAATAACAAAATCAACTATCGAACGCTGCCGATAGGTCAAGCATTATGAGAAAGCTAAGATCACCTTAATCAGCAGACCTCAAAATGAAATCCCACAGATCCCCAAAAGCTGTTTCAGTGCCATGACACGGCCTGAATCCAGACTGAAATGTGTCCAGAATACCATCTTCAAGAATGTTTTGGAGTTGTGAAGTGACAATCTTCTCATATATCATAACATGCCTGCAATAGGGAGAACTTGGAGGGCAAGTTAAGGTCCAATGAGGGTTTTCTATGAGCAAAGGAGTTGGGATATTTTTTAGCTCCTTTGGCACAATGCCTTGCACGAAGGAAAAATTGAAAAAAGCAGTGATAAAATTGCACAGTAAGTGGTCATGCTGTTTGGCAAGACAGTTTGGAATATGATCATAATTGTTTGTGGGTTTTAGTTTAAAAATTAGAATGCTTATTACCGCAGGGTTAACCGAGGTAAAGAGGAATTGTGGTAATGTCAGTACGGTGGGTGTCAAGAAGTTGGAATGTTTTATAGAGGATTGAATGTTGGGGAGTTGAAAGTCCATATTCAACCGAATAGAGTTAACTTTCTTCATGTAGAACTCATTGAAATCATTGGCCAATCAAGAGAGGGGGATAGGCTTGGTGAAATGCAATTGGGGGGGCGGGGGTTAACAAAGTTATTTATTACTCTTTTATCAGCAATGTCTATTTGAATCTGAAAGAAAAAGGACTTAGCTTATAGAATGCCCTTTTTATATAGGTTCAATGCTTCTTTCGGCAGCCTGGTGGTCAAGAGGATCTCTAGATTCAAGCCAGGTCTTTTTTCCTTTATTCATTACTTTCTTTAGGGCTCTTAGTGATTCAGTGTACCACTTATTACACTTTTTTTTTTTTTACTTGCTCCTGGATTTAAGAAGCGTATTCAAGTCAGACTTAATATAGAATCTCCATGTTGGAGTGAAAAGTCTTCACAATTAAAATGAGGGTTAAAATGAATCAGTCTGGATGATATTTGCTTGCCTGTAATCCTAAAGTGTTTTATGCTATGCAAATAATGGTTCCATGTCATTTCATCATGGTATTAACCCTCGCTGGGTTTTTCTTTGCGGAAATCTTATCGAAATAACTCATTGAATTTCTTCTTTAAATAATTTTTGGGGGTGCCCCCCAACCCCCACGTCCCCCTTTAAATTTGTTTCTATTCCAAACACCCACACCCCAGACATGTATACTTCCCCACTACAATTCGATTAGTTTTTTTTCTGTAAAAATTGCATGGAAAAAAAAGCAGCGACAGTTAAACCCGCGATGAAAGGACCTCGTACCACAAATAAAATCAGTGGACAGGGAAGTTTAGTGTTGTCTTTTGTGATCTGTTTGAATACAGAAGGTTATGATGTGGTGATCAGACCACACGACTGGGAAAGTGTCCTTTTAGGATATAGTTTGACCTTTAAACAATGCCTCTCATAATGTGGTCACTGTTTAGATTTAGCAGAGGTCATGAGCAGTGAAATATTGTGGGACTGGAGAATTTAATTCATTAAGTGTGACGCAGTCTGGGTCCTCAAGGATGTCACACCAGATATTGAAACTTCTAAGAATAATAAAGCTAGAGTAATAAAGGGTTTCTGTGCCAAGGAAAAGCTCTCGATGTTCTAAAAAGATCACCTGTACGGTCGGGATGTTGGCAGCAAAGAACTAAAAGATAGGATTAAGAAGGCCTGGAGATAATGGCAGTCCACCCTGCCACCACCCCTTCTGGGTTTCACGGTTGAGCCATTTGATAACAGCACTGATAGTAAACCAGATTTCAGAAAGCAAAACCACATCTAATTTTTGAGTCTCAATAAGGTCATTAAGTGCGGCTGCATTCTTAACCGATCTTGAATTAGACAAGCACACAAAGCAGGCTCCGATTGATACATGTCTTGGTGTTCGTGGACTGCAGTTTGCTTAATTTTATAGATTCCATGATATTTAAGTTTATAAAGGGCACGCAAGTTAAAGGAACTGTCCATTATTTCATTCCAGAAGCTTGTTATTTTTTGTATATTTGAACATACTACTTGGATGATATATAATGATGGATATGGTAAATGCAAGTAAACAAGATGACGCAACTCACAAGATACCATGCTCATTTTTCTGAGGTTATCGCCTTCTTGTCCACCTCCTCTCTAGTGTATCCCAATTTGAGGCTAATAACCCAACCAAGGACCGAGAAGGTAGACTCCATGCTCTGCTCTAGCACCTTAAAGCATCTGTTGTGCTACATGCTAAAATGCTGCTTTAATTAGGGCGAATAAACACTAAAGACAGTGTGATCTGGCATTAGTCGATTTCTTTTTAACATTCGTTTTGAGCGCTTATAATGCTAGTTGCATTATGTAAGACGTCCTCCTACGTGGCAAACAGTAGAAACCTGTATAGAGGTGGGATTGGATTAGCAGATCCTATTTACTTATAGAAAATGTGCTTGTTAGTCTCTCATTGGTGGTCTCTTATCTGTGAGACATACCCTGAGCTTCTTCTAAACATGTGCTGTGGGGTACTCGTCATAGCAGAAAATGTGGCAGCGCAATAATATTTTGCAACATTGTATGTAAAATTGCATAGCAGGCTATTCTAATAGTTGGCAACCCAAATCCAACCTTGGACATGCAGCTTGTTAGCAGCACGTACATAGAAACGAAACCCAGGTGGTTGGTAATGCGTCAGCTCTCCCCTTGTTTCCCAATTAGGTCACCCTCATGCCAATGTCTTCTGTTTGAAGACTGACCTTGCCAGTCTGTACTGTCTCGCGACATTCAAGTAAGTATAGGTACACCGCTATCTTAGCTCCAGGCCTCCAGGTTTTGAGCTCCTCATCACGTGTTGAACAAATTAATGGTCTTGCATTTAAACAGTGCATTTAACACCATTTGATTCAATTATGCTTGGTGCAGTTCTCCTTTAGCCTTTAGAGACCTGCTCATTCTATCCCATATTGACTTTATGCCCTTTTGATTATCCAATATTTGGCATCAGTAAATGTTCTTGTTCCTCCTAATCTTTGAGAATTATGTCCTTGCACATGGTCTGCTCGTTACACTCCCTTCCTGCTTTTCTCTTAATCTCCCGCAATAGCATCCTTGGTTCAAAGCCAATGTCCCCCTCTATCTTGCAAGGAAAACCGCTTTTTCATCATCTTTCCATGTTAAGATTCTGGGCTTGTATTTTGAGGTAGTTAGGTTGATCCATATTGTTCTGATGGTAGTTCTAAACGTTGAATATTACCTCTTACAACCAAGCTTCTATATATTCTTTCCACCTTACGTTTAAGCGTATTTTAAGTTATTGACCAGTGAGTCACTTAGTTTTTCTTAGTGCTCCAATCACATTGTCATCATATCGTTTCAACACAGGTTCATATCTTCTTTAGGACACTTTTGCTGGCATTACTTTGTTTAACCTACAACCAAGTCACGCGTCATTTTATCCATGGCTGCATTTCGACAGGGTGGTAAGGGACGTCCTTCTTAGTTTTTTTCCACTGTGTCAACGTGAGGTTATCTTCTCAATGGCTGCCTGAGTGCATATCGGCTTTCATATAGTCAACTGGGTATGGACATACTGCATGAACTTGTGCACGGGTTCCCATTTGTAACTCCTAGTCTGTCATTCCAATAGGATGGGGGTGAGGGGGTGCTGACTAAGGAGAATGTGTCTACCAGCTCCTCTACAATGCTATAAGCCCACAGATGATAAGAAGCTGATGAGAAAGCTAGAACAAGAAAGATAGTGGGTGTGATAAGAGGACTTCTGCCCTGCAGGAGTACAAAGATGAGTAGAGGCTAAAATTCCCACTCATCCCTCAAACGTCTACAAATCAAGAGCCAACACAATGATCAAGGTAAAACAGGTTGTTCACTCCTTTGACAGGGGTACCCCCGGCTATTCAATGTTTAGATAGAGAAGGAGAGCGTAAACTTTCCCAGCTCTCCAACCCTTTTTAGGCCCCTTTGTTTTTTCCAGGTTTGATAGATAACCCCCTTTTATGCCATTTCAGGGAGTTGGGGTCTCGGGTTCACATATAACGTGTCTTCTCAATTACTGAGGTAGGTGCTTTCAGTTCATAATATTCACTTTTATCCCTTGTTGCTTTTAGTTTCATGGAATGTTTAAAGAGTTTCTTAAATAGCTCATCCACTCTCTCCCAGACTTTCCTTAACTCCAGTTACCTGTATTGGGTCCAGGATGCTTCACCGGGTCGGTAGAATTTCGGATGATGCCATCAGCCTTCTCTGTTGGGGTTGGGGGCGTGCCAATTCATGCAGCCTCACCTTGCATATTCCTCTAATCTAGATAGTGGCTTCGACTGTCCTTCTCATATAGGTTCAGGCGCCACCAGCACTTTGTAGTTGTCCCCGGCTCATTCCCCCTTCTCTGTTGCAAGCCTAGGATAGCGGTCTCGGCATAGTAGTCGGACCCAACGGTTCACGCACTACAGGTCACCCCGCTGCTGTACACTTTGTCTTTCTTTTAGGCACTTGCCAGCCCTCCGAGATGCTTTCCACTCATGAGGGAACTTTGTCTCATCAGGGTGAAATGCCACTCTTTCTTTGTTGTGGTTTTATTTTTACCTGCTGGCTACTAAGTGTAATTCTGAAAAGGTTTGGCATTCTGTTTTTGTACAGAATGCGTGCTCCAGTCTCTGCTTCTACTTCTCCCACCAACACGGCCTGCAGGGCATCCTCTTGCACTCTCCTGACCAACACCCTCACACCCCTCTCATGGGCCACCCTGTTCTACCCTCTGCAATATGCTCGGCCTTAATTGCCAACACCTTCTCATTCAGTCTTTCAACCTCTGCCTTCTCCTTGGGATCCGTTCTCATCGACAAGTGGGTCACTCAAGTCACAACTTGCTCTCGCTCTTCCTCTTTGTTCTTTCTCACTCTCTCTAGTACTCTCCTCTGTTCCCTTCATGGTACTCTTCTGCCTTCATTTGTTTCTGATAACCTGATATAGTAGGACCCACCCTGACGTACGGTCCATTTCATTAACTACAGCAGGGCTTGTATTTTTTCCAGTCGCTTGTAGCATTCGTGAAAGCTTATTCGTTTCAGTACCCAACTGTCAGGTGGTTCAATGTTTCACATTAATACATTGCTTCAGTCATGAGCTTAGACCCACACGCTTTAGCCTACCGGGTTGGGATTTAAGATTGTTGTGCCTCCCAATCAATTCCTTATCCGCAGGAGAGGAGTCTCTCTCAATGAGATCCTCCTGCATGTTACCACTCACAGGGGGAATATTGGTTAGCAGCCCCACCTCCCTAGCCTCTTGGATAGGGCTTCTCACCTGGGGAGCAAGTGACATAATCTGAAGGATCGTCACAGCAGGCAGAGAGACAGGCTTAAGGTCCATCAGCAGCGTTCACCTCCAATGGTCCCTGGGGATGGTTAGGAGACAGATCTTGCTTCTGCCTGTGGAACCTCTGCCTTCACCCCTCAATTGGAGGACTGCATTCGCAGCAGGGTCCAACAAAATCTTCAGGATGGTTCAAGATGAGTACAGTTGATTTAAAGAAGTGGTGGGAGACACCTTCTTTTATGGTGAAAAGTCCCAAGGTGATTGGAATAAAGCTAGCTTGCTTTAGGGATCTGATACATGATCATGAAATGTGTGGACTTTGCCTCTCTTTCTCTTTCCTGACCTCTCCACTACCTCCCGAGAAAAGCACTTTAGGTGTGACATCATAAGAGCAGAGACCATCAAGATGGCAAAACCCTCCCAAACGGTACAGATGCCTCTGGCTATCCTAACTCTGCACCTCCCCTTCTCAATAGGATCAAAGTCCTTTAGAAAGACCACACCCTGGTGTGAGGCCTGACTTTCTATCAATGGGTGTTCCTTTTTGGTTTCTGCTCCCAGGCCAGCATCCTGTGGAGTTGATGTCCCAGGGAGGTTGTTACCTGCGCTTACACAGGATCAGAGAGAGGCACCCCACTAGGCTACCTTTCTGCAGGTTGGGATGAGTCCAGCCTGTTGAGGGTGACGAGGGGGGGTACTCATAACCCTTCCAAAGCTGAACTAGGCCGACAGGGCTGCCACATGTGCAATATCAATTTAATGTGGCTGGGTTAACACGAAGATGCTGGCCACCATACCCTAACTCGTTTGTCTTTATATTTACAGTTGGATGTGCCACCAGGACAACGTCTTCAAAGATATGTCATTTGTGGCACAGGGGTGCACGTTTTAAATGCAGCCCCTGTGTTGCTTGGTTGTCGCTGGAGCTGTAAATAGGGCATCTTTAACTTCTGAACTTGCTCTGTGCCACTGCTAGAGCAGGCACTGCAAATCAAGATACTGATGCAGCAAGTCACAAGTACGCAGTATGCTTTTGGTATGGAGCATATGAAAAGGGAATCTGATTAGCAGATTTCACTTTCAGAGATGGAATTACCTGCATAATTTAATTATTTAATATGAATCAAAAAAGCCAGGACTTTCACACCCTTGCCAGATGGCAATTCAAAACAGCGGGCAACACTGCAAGCCTGGCATTATAACTGTCTTTTTGTTCTGTTGTGCCCATCAGCATGGAAACACTGTGACCTGGGCTTGCTTAGTGTTGGGCAACATTTTGTTATTCGTTTTGCAATTATAAGGCACCTGGGTGGGGGACCTATGGTTGGAGGTGATCATATTGTTGAGCTATCCTGACCAACCTGCTATTTACTTTAAAGTTGCAACTTGGTCATTCGATATATATATATATATATATATATATATATCTCTAGCTGCCTGGCCTATGATTGCGATCAGTCACAAACCAGACATGGATCAAAGGATAATAGGTTTTTCTTCATGCTTTTGCTATGCTTAAATCATCATAAGATTATCATCACTTGTCTTACCACATGCACAGTGCCCATCACTTGTGTATTCATCTTCCATTGTCTATTTTGGTATTTTAATTTCCAACAAGTATATCAATGGATGCATCTCACTATGTGACACAGAAGTATGTCTTATACACTGTGCTCCGCTCAAAGGGCCCAAGCGCAAAGCAATCATTGTTCATGATCTGCCACTGAGTCATTTGAAGGTTTGGCCAAAGTCCAGCTATGACTGCAACTGCAGTCCTATCAGTGCTTTGCTCACACCGCCAGTCAAGGATATGCAATGTTGAAGATGAAGTCCAGCGTAATAGCATTGATCTTTCCATCTGGTGGGGGTGGGAGTTTGTGTTGCGCCTGCAGTGCTTGCAAAGCATTTATGGTAGTGTATAACCAGCCTAAAATAGAGCGGATCTTGTGTTTCATGGCAAGCATATGACAGAGGAGGGATCCTGGGTCTGTGGCAACATGGGAGGATGTGCTTAATTGCTACATTCAGTTGTCAGGGAAGATGGGTTATGGGATGGCAGTAGTGGCATGTCAGCCACAGCCAAACTAAAGATAAAAGTAGGAGCACTAGCTGCCACCTCAACCAGTGTTAACATGCTTGGACTACTTGTAGACAGGGTTGGTGTGCTAATTGTAGTTGCTGCCAAGAGCAGTGCAGGGCTGACACCTCGGATTCATGCATCCCCAAAAATGGCCACTGTTCCTACCATGAACCAGGTAACATCCCCATGCCTTCCTCTCCCTTGACTGTTTGACACCTGTCCTTGAGGACTTTCTGTTTGGTGCTGCTTATTACCTTATATACCTCCTATGCTGGTTGCCCTGTTAAAGATTGTGCTGTGCTGTGGGAATGCACACTTTGCCACAAGCAAATTCATCCTCCACCCATGCAGGCTGGCCGTTTGTTAAGTACATCACACATCGAATCATCCTACCACTAACGCCATGGCCTGATCACAAACACCAAATTCAAGTGTCTGTGGCTAGTGTGTTATGGTACGTTCTGATGAGCACACACTGAATTAAGCCATCAAAGCACACAATGTTCAACCAAGTAGGTAATGGGCCTGGCTAACAAAGTGAAATCTGTCTGACAATCCAAAAGCCCTACCAAGGTTAAGTTTAGCCTGTCTTTCAGTGTAAAATTGAAAATTCCCCAAATAAACGCATGCTTAAATAGATCTGACTGTCTGGCCTATGATTGGTCCATGTCTGCTTTGTGAAAGATGTCAAAGACCTATGTCTAGCCTGTCTGTCTGCCTTTTCAAGATTTTTGCAAAAATTAAAATAAAATATTCTATTGATCAATGCCGAACACCAATCCCTAATATCCTTGCTTAGAGTAAAATGTTCCAGGTAGAAAACAAACCTCATCCTCCTACCTCTCTGACTGAAAGATACCTATTCAATGCTCAAATGCTCCAGAAGCAAGGTTCTGGCATAGACCGGTTAGTCTGGCTGCTTGCACCTGATTACCCAAATCTTGCAAAAGTTCCAACTCCTGGGCCGATCCTGAATACATTGAAAAGTCGGGTGATACCTACCCAGACTTGAACAGAGAGAGAGCGCAAGGGATCGAGATAGATTGTTATAGATAGACATTTTGCAGTTTAGGTCTGACACTTAGTACAAAAATATTGTTGATATGCTATCCATTTTCTGAGCCAGTTGCTTGTCAAGTTACTGGTTGTGTCTATTCAATTCCTGAGAATATTGCTTAGGGAGGTTGGACCGACCGTTAAAACAGTTGTGAACAAAGGTCCAGGTAATTTCTCACTCTGATTCCAGAAAAAAAGGTGCATCTCAGTGGGACCGTGAAAATGTACTACTTGCGCTTAAACAGAATATTATGCATAGAAACTAGCATTCCTTAGGATTTCTTTCCATGTGGATTAGAGGACAAGCAGAAACATAGAGCGCTCAGTGGGGTCATGGGAAAGTGGTTGTGTGAAGGGGTTTGCAGATCAATGTATGTATACATTCGAGAGTGCAATGGAGCCAGCAAGGAACCAAGAAAGAAAAGTGGGATGCTGTGTGTGGGTAGTAGTCGAGTGAGGGGTGTGCAGGGTTCTTGGCTTTGAACCCTGTCATTTTGATGGAATTTTTGATGCAGGTGGGTATGGAAATGTTTTTTGATGGATTTTTAAGGCAGTGGGGGTGAAGTGGGGAGGCATGGGAATGGGTTATGTGGGCTTGTCCCCCATAAAAAAAATGCAACCAAAAATTAAACAAAACTGCAAATGCACAAAGGTGTCTCGTATCCACTAGGCCCTCCATAGAAAGTCAGACTGAGGAGATGAGAGGAAACCGAATGAGAAAAAATGAAGGGGTGATTATTGCATTAACCCAGTTATGTGAGAAAGGCAGCAAATGTGCAACTGGCCACTGTTAAATAGCCAGCCTAGAGTGACGGATAGAATGGTGCAAAAATGCAGAGGCAGCTTGCAGCAAGATGTCAGCATTGAGTTGGACAATCTGTGCGTTAGCTCACAAACTGTTATCACAGATCCTATTCCACCTTTCCAGACAGTAGTCTGGATCCTATCGTGTTTTCAAAACAAGTCAAAACAAATTCGGAATTTTAAATGAAACATGCAAATTAAGATTCACCTAAGCATCAGTTGTGCTGCATATTAGCTGCATCCCAATGTGGAAATGATCCAAAAATGTTTAATCTCATCCATTTTAGCCAATATGTGTCATATGTTATATCTTTGTCCTACCCCTTCCCCATCTCGTTTTTTCCTATATCATTTCTATCATTGCAATGCTTCCATTAGAACTCAACACCATCAATTCAGGTCAGTAAGAAATGACAATACTATTGCCCATGCTTCCCCACCCTTTACCCTCATAAGTGTTCTCCATTGGTCTAGTCATGTTCAATTATCCCCACTAATGTCAGGAACTAAATCATAATTATCTGAAGCCATGTTACATCAAACATTAACTTAAAACTGTCCCAAGTAACATTTCCAGACTCTAAACCCACAACAAAATTAATGAAATTACAATTTTAAAAAAATGAATCGACTTGAATGGTCAATTAAGTTAATCAGTGTGTCTATCACAAAGCTCCAAAAGGAAACCTAAACTAATACATATATGATTGTTTGTTGGGCACTCTAGGTTTCAAGTCTCTTTCTATGCTCTTTGTTGGGGTGACTGCAAGATCCCCCCTGGTTCTTAAAGCCAGGCTGGACGCTTAATCATGCGCACCACTTCTTAACACAGTTCAGTGTTGGCTACAGAGGGGCCTTGAGGACCTCCAGGAAAAGGGCCTAGGCTGTGGATCTGGGGTGGTACATTTGGTTGTCAAAAATAGGTTGGGGAAGCACAAGTGACCACCTGATGTGGTTCATAATAATTGTGAGCTGGGTTAGTGTTTTCCTTATCTAAATTCTTCGATGCTTTGCCTGGAAAGGTACATGTCATTTCCTTTGCCTATAGGGATGGCACTAAACCTATTCAATGTCTATAGAATTGGACTGACATTTGAGAAAACATGGTAGTGGTGTTGTATGAGAGTGCACTTCACTTGGAATGATCTATACCCAATGGTAAGCTTACACTGAGTTCCAGATCCTGCTTTCCATAATTTGTCACCCATCACCTCCCTCTGGTTTCATTAGCATTGGATAGCATGCTTTTGTCTTGGCCAAGTGTAGTCTTTTGTTTACCACTTAATAAAGGCGCTGAGATATGGTTTGTTCTCATATGTGAATGCTTTGCTTGTCTGTGGGGAAGTAATGTATTTCATGTTGAAGCATCCACAAACCTATCTTCTTTGTCATTCTGCGCTACAGTGGGCTGAATACACCTCCCTTTGCTGCTTGCAAATGCAATAGAACATGTTATCTGTATTCAGAAAATATAACCTACAATGAACGTTACAACTCCTTGTAATTGCAAGCAACCCAATCACATAATGGTTTAGCTATTCTCCACATGTGATTCTATGATACTATGAAAAATGTCTTCCCAACTTCATGGAGGGACACCATGGACCCACAAGAGTCTCTAATGGAGAATAGGCTTAACAAGAATGGGAAGCGACTTGCGCCCAAGGCGGTGACCTATGTCTGACTTATAAAAATACAGCCTGACAAAATGCCTAAATAATGGGGCTAGACTTATTTACTGGTAGGAGAGAATAAAAGGTGATGTCGGCCCAGGATGACAACCCGTAACTATAAACTGAGAACATGAATGCCAAACCCATAGCTAGCAGGGGTTTGCAACCTTTGGCTCTCCAGATATTCTGCAAACCAACTCTCATGCCTAGCCATCAGACAGTGGAAAGGCATCAGGGGAATTTTAGTCCAGACCATTTTGGCAGCAGACACCTGCACGAAAGCAATAGGGGAGAAGTACTTGCTAATAGGAGAAGATAAGAAGCAAGATTGGCCTAAAGTCTTGAAACTGGCAAGCACAATGAAAGCTGAACGTTTACAGAGACTGTGAAGTCGGTGAGCTGGGGTCTATGACCATCACTATAGCCAAAGAATTGACGGGGCACATCTAATTAACTGTGAAACCAAGGACTGTGGGGAAGAGGCTGGGGGCAGCAGGGAAATGTTCCCAATACCTTAAGAAGACTACATCAGCATTTTGAATTATCTGGCCCTGCCAGCTAGAACATCCCAAATGGGGAGAGAATTACTATAATCTGGGAAACATTATTGACCATAGTAAAAATGTTTCTCCATGACTTCACACAACTTCCATGGGCAAATGTTCACAGAGAAACCAAAGCCGACTTTCAAAGGCAACCGAGTAGTAATGCACTTCATTTTCATATGCAAGGATCTGTGGCAGCATCCTCGCTCGCAGCATTGACCACATTAATTCTTAGATGAAGACTGGTTTTAGGTAACAAAACCCCAGGAATGTCATGGGATTCGTTCTCCACCTCTACTGAACATCTTTGAGGAGAGATGTAAAATCACCACCATCTAGTGTCCTTTGCACAATAGGCAGCTGTAGTAATAGTGGCCATGGTTTTTCTGATTTCCTCAATGTTAACCAAAAGGACAGCATAGCTCTACACTGAGGCAATCCGAGGCATATGGTGGAGTCTGGTTCCTTGGAATTACATGCATATTCTACAGAGACACCCACACTAATCCTCCACTTAAGAGACATTGATCAGTAAATGCCTTCCTGCAGGAGATAAAACCTGCTCTGCTCATTTTAGTCAGAGCAGTGGAGGAGGAGCAAAGAATAACAGAGAAATGTGCAACTTCAAAACTTAACCTCAATCTGCATATTCTATGTTGTGTGTGTGGCCCCACTGTTGGTTAGGACTATGGAAGGGTAGGATGTTTTAATCAGGTGAAATCAAATTTGGCAGATTTTTCTACCCACCCCAAACCAGGCGTGCACAATTTACCTTTGTTTAAGGTTTTTTTTTAACCTGGGACCCCTAATTTAACAACCAACCTCTCCACTCTGAACAGGAAAAACACAGTATTGCAGATAAGGTATTTTTATTAATAAAATAGTTAAATTGATTCAAGTATTTCTATCAGACGAGTTATGCATCAAGGAAATGTCATTGATGAAAAATAAAATGATATTAAACTACTAACCTGTTTTCAATGCTACAATTATAGACTTTTGTAAAACGCACATCACCTTACGTATATTTTTATATTTTGTTTACCCTGGGAACATATGCATCATTGATTGAAAAATGCATGAGGGTCAGGGTAAGATTTTCATTTGTTAAAAACCAAATTAGTTCAAATCATTCCTGCCTACCAAATTCTCTCTACTTATTTATTGAAAAACAATACCCCCACTTACTCAATGGACCTGTAAGATTGTCAGCAACGTTGTAGAAAACTCAGTTGCAACAAGCTGCTGGACCTTCCTGCCTATAAATTGCTAATACAAAGGAAAATGTATGTTCAAGGTGTGAATTGGCTAAATTCCTTTCAGTGGTGCTTTTATTTCATTAATGTGAAAAAACATAAATTTCTCACTTTCAATTGGCCACAAAAGTGGGAAAATGGGTAGCAAATAAACCACCTTTCTCCTTTTTATTTTGAGCAACTCGGCATTAATAATATTCTGATTGATGGTGTTCCCAGGAATTACATAAATTATAATATTTGACTCCCAAAATACTACTTCTGTGCTAGATGCTGAAGGCAAGCGTCCCCAACCAGCACGATCCTCCCCGCAATGAGAGACAATGATGGACTCTCCCAGGATGGGAATAAGGCCAGGACAAAGTGCGGGTGAGCGTAAATGGGAGTTTATCAATCAGAATAGGGCACGCAAAGAACTCTGCAAACTCCGAGAGCGCTCTGTCTGACAATAGCAAAGACAGGCGTATATATTTACAAAAAACGTCATCAGAACCTACACACTATAGGGGGCACAAATTCAGTGGGATTGGGTGGCGACGACTAGCTATAGGTGCTGCTGTGATGTGGTTGGCCGCGGCTGGAGGACGTCACTGGTCAGCCTCGTGGGTTGGGCTGGGCCTTGCGGGTCAGCTGGGTCCATCCGGGCGGTGTCGTTGTGCCACGGTGGCCAGTGTCAGAGATGAATGTCTTTTCCTGGCTTCATTGCCCTTGGCCATGCACACCACAGTCATTCAGTCATTTACAATATTATCTTCTTTAGTAAATCTTCCAATAGGTTATTCTACAGGTTATCGCAACACAGGAGGAATGCACCTCGAGAGGGGTTTGATGGCGATTCATCAGTACATGGTTACCAGTGTCCTGTTGACCGGGTACCATAGGTCGTGGGGCTGGGTCTCAAGGCATGGGACAGGCGGTACATGTCATCCTGTCTTGTTAGAAGTCATTATAAATGTGTTGCTGTAATGTTGCCATAATATTGGGTGTCCTAATTTTACAGGGGCCATTAACCTAAGGGGATCCGGTGGGTCGTGGGGCTTAAGAAGAGGGCGCCTCTTGATTTGTGTTTTCAGGCGGAGGTTTACTGCTGGGCTGTAAATGACACAGGTGGCGGGCCGTGGCCTTGGGTGCTGCAGAGGGGACTGCAAATCTTTGAAGCGGCTCCAACCGAGTGGGGGAGGTGGAGCCGCGCGGCACGGGCCTCTGCTCTCTCGTCTGGCAGGCTTCGCTGGGAGGGAGGGGGAATGGCCTTGCATATACTCACAAAGGTATCTTCCTCATGCGTTGCCGATTTTAGGTGAAAGCATCATAAACATTCAAATAAAATACAATACTAATTTAGTCATTCCGAAGCTCACATTTTGACATTGCTAATGCTTCTCAAATATAGCCAGTCTGAGCACATTATTAGTACACTGTGTTTTAACAACTACAACATTTTGTTATATGCATATACATTCGCAGTAAGTGAGGTAGTAGTGAGGTTGGTGGAGCGCATAGAAACGACTCGCCACTATACTTGACGGTAGTGGCACATAAGGGGCTTGGACATACACACATGAAGGGTGCATTTTCGTGCACCCTTTACATGAGCCCTCAATATGGTTGCATTTGTCTTTTTCTGCACTCTAGCAGCATTAGTTCGGTTATGGTGCGGGACCGTGGGGTGTAATCTTTTCAATGATACCATAACAAATAACTCCCTGGGACGCTTTTACTATTTGTACATAACTGCAGTGGTGTGGGTGCTTCATTGCTAATGCCATATGAACACACATTCTGCCATATCCATAAATTTTACAGGTTTCTTAGTAAAGGGGTTGTGGAGAGAATGCTTCCATCGCAGGTAGTTTTGTTATTAGTGTTTGAGAACTTTTGCTTTTATTAAAGGACCATTTTTCAGTTCTCTTTCCACCCAGGCTCTGCTGGCCGGGTCATGCGGTCATGCTGGGAGCAGCGATACACTGCGGAAGGTGAAATGTTAGTGTTGGTATCTTACACTAGCTCATGTCCGTGGGAACGGGCTCACAGCGGATCTGCCAGGGATCTGCGGCCACAGGGATAATTGAAACTCTCCAAAGGTGGGGGCCGCGCTGCAGTGCGCCGGGCTCACACCATCTTTATTAGACAAAATGGTTTCTGAGGCCTAGCTAAATTCAATAGGTTTGGGCGATGTCTTCAGCAGGTGAGCCCTCCACCACCTGCGCCCTGGTGGTAAGGAGGGGACGCCTGACGAGCCATGGCCCTCACCGGGGGAAGGGATGTAGGCGAGGGGGGTCTTTTGGACCAATCCTCCCCTACAATGCCTTTGCCTAATGAAGGAGTGAGGGGGATCTGTTTACACACCATCAGACCTAGTCTAGCAAATGTATAATTCCAGAAGCACATACACTTCTGAAATGCTCCCTAACTTATCAGGATGTACAATCGATGTATATATTCCTGCCCCTCAGTACTTACAAATAACAGGAGATTTATATATATTTCTCTTTATAGTATCTCAGGGCTATTTTCCCATTATCATATACACATATGATATATTGTTTTGAATGTCTCAGACAGGTGGGCACCCTCTTAAGGACTGGTTCCGCCCCGACCCCCTCTAGGAATTGGTGAACATCTGTCAGCAAGATGGGGGTCAGCTTCCGTTTCCAGCCCGTCTGTAGTCTCTTCAATTGAAGAAGGCCTTGGATCTAACACCTGGTAGTCCTTGCTACAGTGTTCTACTGAAAATCCATCAATGGCTTCAAAAGCAAAGCAATCTAGTCTCCTTACTGTTATCAATTCTGCTTTTTATCCTTCTACCAATTAATCAGTGAGTGAGCAAGTGAGTATCCCCCCAGAATCTAAAGGGTTGATCTTTTATAGAACAGAAACCACTCCCTTTTGTGGTGTGTAAAATGTCTTTATCCTAATAGGTAAATGTATGTGTTTGGATAGTGTTCCAAAAGTGACCTCCCCCTCTGTTGTCATTGGGCATATGCATGAAGGGGGTAGTCTGATGGGAGTAACATCTAAAGCATGTTTCCCTCCCATTTGATGTGATGTAATCTTTTGGTAGAATGATTACATGTTTGGAATATACTGTTTCAGAAAGTTTCTAATTGAGAAATCTCAATCGGGTCATCAGATTTCTCTCTGTCGTGCATTAAATGATGCAATTTTCATCTCCACCACTTATGCTGATTAACTTACACATTTTGACTTTTAACTCACTTATACATGTATGCATACATTATTTTTCCATCTCAAAGTAGTGGGCTCACAAATATATATGACTTTAGCCCTGCCATCTTAGAGGAGTTGATGGGCCTGGCTGGCATTTTGAAGCAGACCTCCAGTCCAGAAACATGTTTATTCCTTCATTCATGAAAGGCATGGCTGATTGCAATCTCATATTAGCTGATGGAACCACTGGACAAGCTGGAACCACTGGCCAAGCTGAAATCATTGTTAATTTAAGATTGTAAGCCCAACCACATACATATGCATGCAATAAATGGCAAAATTGGACTTTGTCGTCAGTCCTGGCTTTCTGACAGTTCATTTATCCACTCAAAAGAGTTTAATTTCCTTGAAAGCATCTTTCTTCTCATCTTGTTGCAGGGGTTGTGAGAAGGAAGAATACCATACGTCAGATCAAACCTATAGCTAGTGCTTGATTCAGAAATGTGGCATTTCAAAGTCTTTTAAAGTGACTATTAAAACATGACGAATAAAAACCGAACAACACTACAGCATTGCCTTTGCTGATCAAAGTTCTGTCCAAGACATATCTTTAATGCTGTTATTTTATCTTATATTAAAATTAAACATTTCTCAAACTAAGTTGCAGGATACTTTCCAGTACTTGAAAATATGTATCTCGTCTTGTCAATTATATTTTTACTAGCCAAGGGGATGTCCATTCTCAGATTTTATTTTATTTTTCACTGAAAAAGATGAACAAATATTGTTTGCCACAAATTTTTAAACACGGTCCATGTTAATTTCACTAATTGAACACCAAATTTTCATTTATCTCTGATTTATAAAATCTCACATGAATATCATATTTGTATGTTTACTCTGATTATTTGCAGTGTTAGCAGTGGTGGCAATTGTCGCTGCTAAACACACACTGCAAATAAAGACTTCCAATCACATTTTTGTAGAGTGACAGCAAGCGTAGGTTTAGACAGACATTTAGTTTGGACTATCAGACAGTTGGGGCCAGTTAAGCATTACACTAACCCAGAAACCTTAGTACAAAAAGGTTTTGAAATGAAGATCTTTAAATCTGTCTCTCTCTTGATACCACGCCTGTCTCACACCTAAGACAATAGTGTATGGTTGATTTCCCTACACATTGTAAACAGTGTTCCAAACGTAAAGTTCAGAGCTATTTCCAGCTCAGGCCTATTAATCAGCCTCTTTTCTCCAAATGTCAACCAGTGTATCACAATATTAATTCAAATCCAGAAGAAGGTAAATTGAACAGAGTTCCACACACCTTTCTAAATGTCGGTGTGCCCTTCCCCAAGTTCAATGTCAAACAGATGTCACAAAAAGAAGCATCTTAAAGCTTTCTCCTTTAACCTTTTTTCCATAGTTATTTACAGCTCAGGGTTCCCTTCCCCAAGACTTGTATGGACTAATGGTAGTTTTCCTATTTATGCAACAGCAGCCTTCTGTGTTAGCGTATAGGGTTTCTCTGGTCTTGGCGCCGTTGTCAGACCAAAACAGTCCACTCATTACACTTCATGCAACCAGGAACCTTGCATTTCCTTTCAACAGTTCTTTATTAATCAAGTAGTAGTTCTCTCGTCTAGGTGCATTTGTTAGATCACACGATCCAATCATTACAGTTCATTCAAACAGGAACTTCAAGCTCTCTTTGAGTAGTTTAATATTGCAGCTGAACCAATGGTGTCTTAAATGCAGCGCCACAACAATCACTTATTCATCCTTTACTTCAACTCTGAAATCAGAGTCTTTTATTTAGCTTGATTTTCAATTACATTCTGTTCTGTCTTAACAAGTTGGTTATTTGCATTCACTTTAAGTTTCAATGTTAGCAGTTGTGCGGTTTCACGTAACTCCCTATTCAAAATGAATAGTCTTTGCCTTCTTCTCACTTCAGTATTTAACCTATGCAGGGTTTATTTGTTTCCTTCAATTCAGTATTTTAATAAATGTAACTTTGCTACTTTCATTCAATTTGGTATTTAATAAGTGTAACTTTGCTTACTTCAATGAGCTACTATTCCATTCACTTTCTCTTGGGGCACCCAGGTAACTCCAGTGTCCACGACACTCTTCCGGACCCAGCAGATTCCTTTTTCCGGCTTCCCCCCGAGCGGGAAAGACTTTCGCTGGGTGCTTAATTCAGCACTCACTGGCTCTCGTGCGTAACTCTGGCTCTGCTTGCAGGCGGTGCCTGCAAACCAGCTTTTATACACCTGTGTTCCTTCCATGGGCGGCATGTGTACTCTATTAATTAAGGTTGCCTGACCCTGATTACCATGACATGCCTGACCATCTTGTATCTTCTTTGTCCAAGTACGGAAGTGGTGAGAGTACATGGTGTCTATTGCTCTGTTGCTTCTTCCTCATCTCAGTACAAGAGTGAGGAAAGTGTGTAATGTTCATAACTCTGTTGTCTACTTCATCTCAGTACTGCTAGGTACCCCAAGAAGGGAATGAAAAGGGAACTGCTCTATAATGACCCATAAAGGTTGGGATGTTTTAGGCTGATTGTCACGAGGATAAGGGGCGGATACCATGTCTCGCCAAGAGGTACCTTAGTACCAATACCCAAGGACCCTCCAACCACGTGATCCTCCCTCGCTTTTCTAGCCCCATGGTCAGTATCCAGTATCCAATAACGATAGCCTTTCCCTGCCCACATTCGTAGAGGATCCAAGGGGAGTAGGAGTGATAATACCCTCAGGTTTCTCACTTCACACTGCATTCTTGGTTTCAAAAACCTATGAGTTGAAGGCAATGGTTGGGGGAATTGTCTACATTTAGGTTACACATGGGTTAGTGTTTTCATTGGATTTAAGTATTGGATGGCGCCACCCCTAAATTGATAGAAGTAAGAAAGATATGATGATTGGCTAATGCAACAAATATACAGCAGCCTCTTTTTGAGAGCTGTGATTGGTTTGACATTGGTCTCACCAACCTTGGATATTTGGCAGGTCATCAGCACATGAGCAAAAATAATTGTGGGAGGAGTGACATCAGGGAGCTGCTTCTAACTGAATAAGACACCATCCTTGATTTTCTAGGCGACATGCCAGGGTATGTAGCTTTGTACTTGACCTTGTCTAGCGGATGACATTCTGGGAATCTGTTGGAAGTTGAGGCAGGTGTCCATCAGTGTCTGGAGTTCATTAATGCACACTGTTCTTAAATTATAAATCACATGTGAGGAGAGACAATCTTCTGAATAATTCTACTCTACTTTGTTATGATTTTAGCTCAAATTAATATGCGTGCTATTACTTTCGCTGGAGACTTGGTCGAGCTACTGCCCATGCAGTATTGAGCTTCTAATCAATGCCAGGTGTCCATCAAACAGCTGTTGATTATTTTACCTAATCTAAGAGAAATATGCCTAACGCATGTGAATTGTTACTTTCTGTTCTTCTCAGAGCCATCCAATCCTCCCTTTTTGCAGTAAACTTGGAAGGGACTGTGTAGACACTGTCTGGCCTGCAAAGGTCTGTATTTTAGCTAATTACAGCACGTTGAATCTCCCTGCAGCTTTGAGGCTTATCCAAGGCTTCCCATTTTCTCTTACATGGCTTTGCTGTCCATTTTATTCAGAATGGCCACTCATTGCTGTTGCGTTTCTATGTTTAGCAAGCTTTATATGTATATTGTTTGTCTTGTGTTTCAGCATATACATTGGGCATCATTACGAGTTTGGAGGTAGCCATGTCCTTAATAAGGGCATGACTACCCCCCAACTCGGGTCAGGCACCGGACCCCGTGAAGGGATAACCAGGCCATTCTGACCTTTGCGGCCCCGGTAATTCCCCTGTGCGGGTCCCGGAGCCGGTATGTCCCCATTCCCATTTGAGCCGCCATAGGGCTTAATGGGAATGGGGAGGATGGTAGCAGCAGTACCGTTCATTACGGTACCGTTGCTCCCATCCTGATCTGCTCACGGGTGCCACTCTGCACTCCTGGTCTGAACAGGGGTGCAGAGCGGCACCCACGAGCAGACCTTGTAATGTGGCGGCCCGGTATGAACAGTGCTGGTGCCCTACCGGCACTGTTCATCCCGTGGCCGCCACAATCGTAATGAGGCCTATTGATTAAGTTATTTTACTCATGTCTATTGGTGCAGGTAATATTATTCTTGTCTAATTTCAAGTTTGACCTAGTGTCTGTGTTTCTTAATGGTGAGTGCATATCTGCTTCATGTTCAGTGTATCTACGAATGTCAGTTTGGCAGTGATGTCACTTGCTCTCGTCATCTTCAATTACAGCATGTTAATTCATCTTCTAGAGTTTGCAGATGCAGCTCTTCTATTTTTCCAGGATAAGAGCATCAGGGTTGTCTTATGGAATATCGTCTCTGATATTTGTGGTATAGCAGCAATAAGCCCTCTAGTTTCTACGATATGGAGGCAGGGGAGGGGCAGATGCAATGAATTACTTTATCTGCCCCTCGACAGGTTCATTTGAACAAAACCCCCTGTCAGTTTTCTGATCCATGGGGCATTGATCTAAGAAGAAAAGGTAACATAATCTTGGTTGTGCTTGTTTAAAAACAGGTAGGTAGGTGGGTGCGTGCAGATTAGACCTTGCACTATGTACACTACACGGTCTGCCAAAAAACTGCTCTTCCTATAGTTCCCTCTGGACGAATCCTTACCAAACTTTGCTTTGCAAAAAACGGATATGGCCTGCTCCGAGGGGAAAGTTTGGGGAGGTTTTGTCAAGGGGGGGGCAAAGTTAAAGGGGGGTCCCCCAAACTTTTTAGTTTTTCCATAGACTCAAATGACACATTCTTTTGCTCACGTCTACAGCCCAAACCGTTGGACGGATTTTCATCAAATGGGAGGAGCAGCGGCTTGGTCCCAAAAGCGTGCTTTTGTAAATTGTTGGTGTAAATCCGTACAGTAGTAGTAGGCAAAACGTAGTCCCAAAAAGAACATTTGTGATATCTGGGTCCACTCTGCAGGCCCATTAACCTGTTCGCTCTGCGGAGAGGACTCTGATTGGCACGGAGGGCGGTGTGATGTCCGGCTACACCCAACATACCTGCTGATTGGCTAGTGAAAAGCATGATGTGCTTCATATTTTTCCAAAATGTCCGCCATGTTCCATCTATTGACAGCCGCCACTGTCCGTGGATAGCCAGGTGGGAAACAGGGCTGGGAAACATGTTTTTGGGGCATCTGGTGTTGGGAAGGGGGGCTGGGAAGGATGGGGGAATGAAAGATGGTTGATATCATGTGTTTAAGATGGATTAAGACCATGCGGGGCTCAGCAGTCTGCGGACAGGGCCTTGGGTGGGTGGCATATTTGGCGAGTGCAGGCAGGCTTCATACGGTAGGGAGTGGAATGTAGATGATATGAGGATGTTTGTATAGGTTAACAATAGGCCATGCACCCAATAATCTAGGCTCTGGCACAACTACTGCAGCATCATACAGCCATGCAACCAAGAATGTACCCACAAGTATTGCAGTAGGTAGTGTTTGGTGGGCAGTTGGAGAAACATGTTTGGGCTTATTTGGTGACTGCACGAGTGCTTCTTACAGTAGTGGAGTGGTGTCCGATTGATATGGTGATATTGCCATTGGTGAAAAAGGGCAAATTATTGTGTTGGTTGTGGCCAGTGGCCAGGTGCATGGCCATATTATGCTGTGGTGGAACACAGTGACACAATACCATTGAAGTGGAAATAGTACTTTTCTTTGAGGTACCATTGCAGGCACAGATGTTTTGGTGCACATGGTAATGCAGGAAAAATCTTTGCTTCTTTCTCTTTGAAAAAACAGCATAATATGTTACATAATGTACTTCACTATGTTGCATTGCACATAATGCCACATATTCATGTACTTTGTCGACCCTCATCATTAGTAGATTTCAGTACTATGCGTCAAACAACATTACTGTGCATTTTGCACAGTAGCTGTGTTTGGTTGCATAATCTTTGGGTCTGTGGAAATAATATCCATGCAGGATTAAAAACTTAACCTAGTACATTTATTTGACGTTACGTGTCGCACTGTTTGTTTGAAGTGTGCAGTACTTACAGGAATGTTTAAGGTGCAGGAATACATGGTTTTGCTGTTAACAACACTGTTGCAGTAGGAGGAATTGAAATGGTGTATGCATTTTTCTTGGTGGTGGTATGGTTGTAGTTGGATGCCAGTTGGTGTATTCTAACTGTGCACAGTTTTGCAGGGTATGTTTTGTAGCAGTTTCGTTCCTGTTTGTGGATTTCAAGCCTTTCACTATTGGAAAGTGATATTGCAGTATTATGGGTGCAGTTAGTTCAGTTGGCATATTCATTGCAGTGGTATGAGTGCAGTTAGACAGCAGTTGGCGTATTGTAACAGTTGATAGTTTTACAGGTTAGTGACTTAAGTTTGTAGACCCTCTTAATCGGTACGTTTTAAGTACTGTGGGTGAAACCATGTTAGTGCCTGTTTTGCACAGTTGTTGTTTGTGTGCATTATCATTGGGTCAATGGGGAAAAAATTATATAGCATTAGCAAAAATGTACAACATGCACATCTGTTGCCATATTGAAACTGTTTTCCATTTCACAAACAGCATTGTAGCGCTATGGATGTATTCATATACCAGTTGGTGTTTGCTAAGTTTTTAATACTTTTACAGTTCGGAAGGGTATTTTTTTTAGCACTTACTGACCTCTAAAAGTAGCATAAGTTAATGCACGAAGGACAACCACAGGTATGTGAGTACATGTAGGTTTAAGGAACATTAAGTAGGCATTTGTTAGATTTGCTGGTAATCTATATTTCAGAGTAATGGAAGTATCATTGCATTCAAACCAACCACATTTTTTGAAATGTATGCAGTATAGTGACCCGCACTGGTTGTGGCACCGATATGGTAGATTATGCCGACTGTTGCAAAGGTTTTCTTGCCAAGCGATAATTGCCCATTTGTGAAGCTAGTAAGCTTGCAGTTGTTTTTGGTACCATCTGCATTGTATCTTAAAGCATTATTATTACGTATACTGTGTGAGTTTTATGTGTAAGGTGGAACGATTGTCTGAATTGCAAACAGTACATCATATGCCATGATTTGCATTAATTAGTTATAGATACATTAAAAGGATTGTTCATTAGGGACTTGCTCCTGTGTAACCTGGTTCCAGAGAGGGCCTGTATGTTTCCATGTATATCAAATCTGGAAGATTTCATTTATAGGTATATTTATGCTTTCTAGCACTTGCAGTAAGTAAATTAGAAATTCTTGTGGATCTTCCTGTGTATGTAGGGTGAATATTACACTTTCCCAGGAATAAGGCAAGAATTGGACTACTGTGTGGGAATGATAAGTGTTGTCAGGATTGTTTGTTGCATTTACAAACACAACTGGTCTCCGCCATGCATGCAAATGTTTTGCACAATTGGTGGCAATTGGAACAGAACATTGATTGCTACATTTTCATAGTAATTTACACAAGTTGTGTTGGAAAATGTAAATGGAGCAGAGAGTTCTGTCTGTCATTTGCTGGACCTCCCCTTGTATTTTTAGAAGACATATTTCTCTTTGTGCTGTTGGATGTGCACTTGCATTGCACTACATAGTTTTGTGGTTGTGCTACTTGATGGAGTAGACACTGCTTTTACTTTCTTTGGCGGGACTGTTGGGAGTTCACTTAGAAGTTCTGTTTGCATTGCTTTTCTTTTAACAAGTTTTCCTCTTTGAGAACCTGGGTACATATCGAGACCTGGGTACATATCGAGATGGGGTGTGTAGAGTGAACGTAGTCTGTTGTACTCCACAATGCAAGGAATGTCAGCCTTCACTTTGTTTGCATTAGAATTGACTAGAAATATTCCTTCGAGTATACGTAGACGTGACAGTGCTATGTAACTCATACCATCTCTAAAGACTGTGCTACCAATGTCAATCAATCCCTGATCTAGGTTTAGACCTTGCGATTTGTGAATAGTGACTGCATATGTAAGACAGAGAGAATTGTTTTCTAGGTATATACCTGTCTTTGAAAAGAAGGAATTGTGCTGTTGAGCATCCTATCCTTTTAACTTCTGAAAGTTTGTCAGAGTGAATGTTGACAAACTGAATGTTGGTTTCCAGACTTGTCCACATGAAAACAACAACTGTACCAAGTGCTCCATTAACTAAACCTTGCTCCACATCAAGGTTACATTTCAGAATTACTCTATAGTTTAAACACAATGTTAGAACACTCCACCTCCAACACATCTGGCTTGGAATTTCTTTTAAGCTATTCAGTCGTGCTGTTGCTTGTTGACACATGGGGAGTGTCATGCCATGCACTTCCAGTTTGTCTGTGGAGTTAATATGCACTATTGGTTGTATTTCTTATTTTAACATTGACTCATTGAATTGCATACAGCTTGCTAGGGTTGTCTTTTAAAGACCTACATTTCACATGTTTGTATGCTAATTGTTCCATGACATCAGGAACAGATGTGCCATGCCCATACAGCTCATGGATGAGTCTACTATGCAAGATAGATTGTGCACCCTTAGCAAGAAGACCAATCCAAATGCTTTTTAACATGTTAGCATAGGTGAGGTATTTGGCAACATTTCCAATACAGAGAACTAAATCAGAGATTTACATTTACTATGCTGCCAAGTGTGTTAAGGCACAGTTTGTGTCCTAAGGTTTTATAGATTCACCTTTCACTGGTGTTAATTGTAGGAGATCTTCAAAAACAATGTGTTTTCCTCCAAAGTGGTGTTCATAGTTCGTTTTAAGGGCCTCTTGCAATCTAAGGTGAATCAAAGCCGACATTAGGTTGGAGACTATGCTCACCTCATCTATTGGGAGCATTTACATTTGCTTCAGAATTCTGCGTGGCTCGATAGCAGCTTCTGTTGAAAGTTTGTAGTACTATAATTTGTTTTGGTGTTCTACTAGAAGGAGCAGCAGTCAGTGTAAAGTAACACCTGCTATGTTGTAGGCAGCTAAACCTGTGGGGGCTGTTACAACAGCTGAAAGCTTATTGTTTGCAAACTTTTGGTGGATTTTGCTGATGATTCTATTAATGTTTTGCCTGAACAAGCTTCACCACTTACGTGGAGGAGTAGGTTTATAATGTTGACAGCTACAAGTTTTACTTTCATGCTGAGGATAATGTTCAAATTCTTTAGTTACTTCTAGGAAAATGGCCCATCATTGTGTTGTGATTTCAGCAGAGAAAAGTTTTCTTCTTCTGATTCCTCATATTGACACATGGTGTTTTCTACTTCAGTCATGGCTAATTCTGCTTCATTTACTATGAGTGGCTCTCCAAGTGGTTCTTGACTTCCTGTAACAGAAGGTTGACTACCCTTAGGCGTGTCCTTCATTTAGTTGTGCTTGAACTTCTTTCTCTGGTTGGCGCTGCATTGAAAGCATCTTCAAAGGAGTCATGGATGCCTAATAAATCCTCTTCTGTTCTCCATGGTTTAAAAAGTTATAGAACTTTACTACATGTCTCTACTCCATGTTCAGGAGTTTTAAATGATAGCTTTATATGATTAATTATGCTGGGTTTGGTGAGTTTAACAAGGCTGCCTTCACAGGTTTTGACTATGTATTTACCTTTTTTTTTCATCTGGTTTACTATTCTTGTACGAGACATTTTGGGCTATGTGGTAGAGGCACATGTTTTCCAAAGCACAACTTCAGTTTGGGTAGTATGTATCTAATATATTTTGTTTCAAAATGTCCTGGCTTTTGGGATCATTTTTGGCTATTGTTTCTATATATTGGTACAATTTGAGCCCTCTTTTTCTGGATGCAGCAGGACCAAGGCTTAGCCAGACTGTTTTCAGTTTTGCCATATAGGGCTGTGTCTGTTAAAAGGTCTGCAGCTTTTGTAGCATTCACATTCTCTTTGGGAGAGCATTTTTATGCCAAAGCTGTACAATTTTTGTGACAGTGTTTTGTCAGATATGTCACTTGCTCTGTTTTCTCAGCTTTGGTTAGGTAGGCTGTGACATATCGTGCAATGGCAGTGGAATTGTCTGCAATGTACTGTATATCTATGTTTGCATTCCACAAAAGGGCAATGGTTGCATTGTAATCATTGATATACTTTGAAGCTTTGTTTCTTTTAATGCAGTATCTGTTTTTAGGTGATTTTCCCTTCACACTGTGTCTAAAAGAAAACATGAAGCGGTTTTATTGTCCTTTTTGCTGAAACTGGTCAAGGGAAACCAAAGCAGCATTTGGTGTAGTATTTGCCTTTGTCTATCTGCATGGACAATATTTGCCACATTTATGTCTTAGTGAGCTACATACACATGTTGCGCTTCCAATGTGTAGTTTCTGAAGGGATGTCACAGATTACATATTTGTGAATGAACTGCAAAACAGTTGCATCACTGTCCTCAACAAATTTAAGCACATCAAATATCCACAAAAGGATGTGGATGCGTGGTGCTCATCTGGACTGATTCTTTTCTCCAAAAGAAGTGTTGCACTTCTCCGAGGGGAGGAATTGTTTTATTACAGATGAAGTGCAGCATGGCAATAATGTGGTGGTGAAATTACCTTGATACATTTACAGGGTCAAGAGAGTAGAGTTCTCCTGGTGTTTTTATATCTATCTCTTCTTTCTTTTGGGTTGCTATGCGTTGGAAGTCGTGCAAGTCTTCCAATGCATACTCTGCACAACTTAAAGTGACAAACCATGTTGGTGGGCCAAGGTTCCGTAGCATGCACGTACATGTTCGTGATGTCGGAACCAGTATTCTTTTGTACCACGCATATTTGCCAAGATTTGTGATACTTGACTGCAAAACTTCATCTTTGTCTTGTATCATTTGAAGTAGTTGCGTAGCAGACATGTTAAAAAAATTGGCACCTGTGTTCAATGTGTGTGCAACTCTGAATACATATTCCACCTCCTGTTTGAAAGTGAAATAGCAACTCTACGTTACAATGTTTTGTCTGAATATGGGGTCTTCAGAATACATTTGTAAAGAGCGGTATTCTGATGCTGTTATTTGTTCATCTTTCATCGTACCTTCCACCTTTTCCAGTAGGAAACAATAGAGGAAAGGCTCGTGCTTCTACACTTTTTCCCATATGCTGATTGGAGATCCTTTGGCTTGCCGCATTTGATATGTTTCTAGTGCATCATCTATGGTTTCTTTGGAGTGCAGAGGGTGAATTGTATACTGGTCTAAAATATTGGATGCCGTAATGGGATCAAAAGTTAAAATTGGCGAGTTGATGAGGAACCCTGAATTATTTCGGTAGTATCCCTTAGGTATTCTTTAATGTTTATTTCTTTGTAGTTCTCCTTGGTCACTTTAAGATATTGTAGGGCTTCTCTAACTTTAAGTCTACTAGTTGTTGCCAAATTTGTTTGTTTTTCGTAGGTTCACACTTCACAGGGATAATCAAAGATTTATCTATTGGCCGTTGCACTCCTAGAGTGTCTAAATTTTCTTTAAAATCTAATGGCAAATAAACTACTTTGCCACAAATGCCTTTCAGTAATTCAGAAGGAGGCAACTTTGCTGTTTTTAGGTTGAAGGAGTATTATAGCTTGAAATGGATGTACTGTTTGGATTATAATGCTCTCATATAAATTAAGCTGTTGTAGAGGTTTTGGAAGTGGGCATATTTCCCAGTTATTAGTGATAGCCCATGAAGGCATTTGGTCATTGCACATGCTGCACTGCAAAGCTTGATAAAGTATTGAGGGGTTAGTAATTTCATATTTGTTTTTTACCATAAGATGGAGAGCTAATTGGCACCATTGGGATTCCTCATTGTTTTATATTGTGTACGTTTGATCTACAGTTCTGGTGCTCTTTGTATAAAAGGTTCTGTGACAACCACCATGTATTTGGTTTGGTACTTCAGCAGATGTGCTTTTAAACTTCGCTATTTCTTTTTTGTGCTTGTTCATTAGAAGGTTGCCATTTGTAAGGTTTTCACTACTCTAGAGAAGTTACTGGATTTTCCAAGTGATCTTGACTTCCAAAATATTTGCTTTGGATGTGATCTATTTCTTCAAGCAGTTCATTGGGTGTGCCTTGAAGAAGAATGTGATTTAAAATGTTCCAGTTCTAAAGCAGGACTTTTTGCATAGTACAGTCTCTGGACAAGATTCTATACAGTGGAATGGTGTGTTGCTAACATTTTGTTGTGGTGGAAGGCTCTTTTGCAAACAGGTCTGGAAATGCAGGCTAATGAATGTCCTTGCAGTCCTTTGTAATTGTAAACCATGGACTCCTGTCCAGTGTGCACAGTTTTTATTCTTATTTTCTTTTACTTTCACATAGTGATTTGAGGAATTTTGAGGAATTGCCATAAAGATTTGAAGGATTGTTTTCATACGTTATACATTGAGGTGCAGGGCCATTTGCAGATGGGATGGGATGGATTGGTTCGGTGGAATGGAAAGTTGATTGCAAGTTTGTTAGGGACATTCTTTGAATGAGTTTCTTCTGCCATAATGGTGTTGTCTATTATTTGGTACCCTCGGCCACTGCTATGTATGGCAATTGGGGTTGTCTGTTCTTGTTTGTATGCCTCTTCATTGAAATATGGTTCTCTGCTGGTTGTGTGAATCCACTGACCCGCACAGAAGTTTGCAAAGGTATCTATGTTGACATTGCGCATGTTGTAAACTACTTTTTGTAGTTTACTGATTAATTTTATTAGTGGTTTCATTCTGGTTAAAATTAATATAAACAATATTCTTTTGAGGAGCATTGCACTGTCAATGAGTGTTCCAGGATTAGTTTTATGCTGTACGTTTTAAGGGTTGAGTGAGTTCTCTGCTGTTTTTATAAGATTCTGAAGTACTCTAAAGTGGAAAGGAAATGTGTAAAAGAAACTTTGTGGACTGCTTCACTGTGGCTACGTTAACATTGGTACATCCAGTGCTAGTGCTATTGGTAGGTTTAGTCTTCTTAATACATTTCTTTTTTTTTATTTTTACTTTTTGGAAGAGGGGCGATACTTTCTTTCCTGCTAGCTGGTTGAGTTCTGCTGAGTGAATGTATTAGCTGTTTTGTTTGAACATTTGCTACAAACTTGGCTAGAGGTGGATGACTTTTGTATGCTTTTAGGTAGGCATTCTCTTCTGTCTGTTGGAGAAAAATGAAAGTGTGGGTTTGAAAGTTGTGCAATGTATTTGCATGCACTGTATATGAGTGTGAATTATCAGGGCAGCCACGAATAGAGGGCTGTGTGATTGTGCAATGGGCTGTTAGTTCTGTTTGGGAAGGTTGTAATAGTAGCTGTGTGTGCTGATGTGTGGAGGGCTTGCTGCAGTGCATAAGACCGTGTACTGTGCATGAACAAGTAAGGACGTTATGATTTGTTTACGATACTAGTTGGTGTTACGATACTGGTGTACAGATGAGAATACAAAGAGTGTGCCTGCTGAGGTGCAATGAGTAAGAGTGAAGCAAATGGTTTTGGATAGATTCTTGTAGGCTACTATATGGCTACACTGCACTGTATGAGCTTCAGAAAGAATACTACTACACTACTGCACTTTGTTGGATGTGAAGAGTAGTTTTCTTCTGGGTTTTATCTTCTAGTGAAGACGTTTCTATCTTTCACGAGGCTGTTCTTTACTGCAGTTGGAAAAGAAGAAAATTAGTGGCTATGGATGGTAATGGCACAACATGTACTAGAAGAACACATTATTTTAGACTGTAGGAGGATTGTTGGGAAGAAGAGTTAGTAACATTGCATGTAATTACGAGTATGGTTGTAACACTGCTGTTGGTGCAGACAGATTGCCACCAGATTACTCCTACTTGTTTGGCAGGTAGCTTCCCAATGTCACTAGGATATTACAGGCCCTGTTGGCCTGGGAAGTCATGTGTTGGAAAATGTCACTCTGTGTGTAAGTGTATACCACTGTATGGGAATAGGGACTTAGGAGCACCAGCATTTGTTGATATTGGGGGGGGCCAGTTGACCAGTTTTCAAAGTGTGAGAGGAGTTGTTACCCTATTTGTATTGGAAATGGTGTACTAAAAGTACTAGTAGGCTGAGGAAAATGGAGACGCCTAGAAAGATGTACAGATTTGAAAGGAGTATTTTAGTGTGTGCATGTCATTAACTTTAAATATCCAAAAACAAATTAACTCTACTTTGTTAGGAATGGCGCTTCTCAGTTTGCCCTATTCAGTTGCTGACAATTCATGAAATGTGTATAATAATCTGAGTCAAAAATAGTAAATGGATTCAAAAGTATGTTTTGTAGCGGGAACTGTTTAATTCACATTCCTGTAATTTTCCTTAAAATGACATGATCTTGCACATCCAAAATCAGTAAATGGGTTTACATATTGAATTGCCAATGCATTTCGGATTAAACCTTCTTCAGGGCGGTATTATGGCAAAATTAGTGTCACATAACTGATATTACATTCATATCTGGTAAATATTCAAACATAACATTCCCATTAAATCAATACAAAATCACATACCATATCATGTGTGGATAGCATCCGTGCGCATAGGTGAAAGAAAACAAAATAAAGGCATACATTAGTTAGCAAGCAGTGTAATGTACTCTATCTGAAGATATGGAATTAATTTGCATGTCCTACCTGAGTTATGTTAAATTCTTGACTATGTACGTGCCTGTACACAGTTGTATCTACAAACAGAAAGATTGGATGTCACTCTACTTCTAGTCTCAAAGAAGTCAGCACATGTAGTCTATCGTGCGAGCCGTTCTCATCGTGCGAGCCGTTCTCATTCTCATCGTGCGAGCCGTTCTCATTCTCATCGTGCGAGCCGTTCTCATTCTCATCGTGCGAGCCGTTCTCATTCTCATCGTGCGAGCCGTTCTCATTCTCATCGTGCGAGCCGTTCTCATTCTCATCGTGCGAGCCGTTCTCATTCTCATCGTGCGAGCCGTTCTCATTCTCATCGTGCGAGCCGTTCTCATTCTCATCGTGCGAGCCGTTCTCATTCTCATCGTGCGAGCCGTTCTCATTCTCATCGTGCGAGCCGTTCTCATTCTCATCGTGCGAGCCGTTCTCATTCTCATCGTGCGAGCCGTTCTCATTCTCATCGTGCGAGCCGTTCTCATTCTCATCGTGCGAGCCGTTCTCATTCTCATCGTGCGAGCCGTTCTCATTCTCATCGTGCGAGCCGTTCTCATTCTCATCGTGCGAGCCGTTCTCATTCTCATCGTGCGAGCCGTTCTCATTCTCATCGTGCGAGCCGTTCTCATTCTCATCGTGCGAGCCGTTCTCATTCTCATCGTGCGAGCCGTTCTCATTCTCATCGTGCGAGCCGTTCTCATTCTCATCGTGCGAGCCGTTCTCATTCTCATCGTGCGAGCCGTTCTCATTCTCATCGTGCGAGCCGTTCTCATTCTCATCGTGCGAGCCGTTCTCATTCTCATCGTGCGAGCCGTTCTCATTCTCATCGTGCGAGCCGTTCTCATTCTCATCGTGCGAGCCGTTCTCATTCTCATCGTGCGAGCCGTTCTCATTCTCATCGTGCGAGCCGTTCTCATTCTCATCGTGCGAGCCGTTCTCATCGTGCGAGCCGTTCTCATCGTGCGAGCCGTTCTCATCGTGCGAGCCGTTCTCATCGTGCGAGCCGTTCTCATCGTGCGAGCCGTTCTCATCGTGCGAGCCGTTCTCATCGTGCGAGCCGTTCTCATCGTGCGAGCCGTTCTCATCGCCTTTTGTTAGTTGCCATGGCGATGCTGCGAGGCGTCGTGGTCCGGCTGGAGCACGTACGCATCACGCCCCACCCCCGGGCGTCAGCCTGGGGCGGGGATGTCACCATGGAAACTCAAAGGCGACGGACGCCTTTGGTAGAAAAATATCTGTATGTGTTCGAGAAAACTCAGCGCTCAGAATGCGGGCGTCTGATGCATCTATAAATTGGCAATACGGTGAATGTAAAAAGAGTGTATCTGCATTGCAAGTGAACTCGCGGAGGTAGACAAATTGAACCCCATGGAAACTAGCAGTGAACGGACACATTGTACAGAAAAGTATCTACTAATGTACAAGAAATGTATGCGCTGTGAGAGCGTACGTGTGTTGCATCTAGTATTCATCAGTTAGCAATTCGAAAACTTGAGAGAGGGGATGTGTATGCGTTGCAAGAAAGCACCGGGAAGTAAACCAGTTCAACCCCGTGCCTATCTGATGGTATAGATGGGCCTTCTCCCCACTTCTCTAAAAAAAAATGTATTAGGTCTGTACTAAAAAAAAATGTATTAGGTCTGTAGAGTGACTCATATGTTATGCACTGAGGGAGCTTCAGTAGGGGGTTGTATAGTACCTTAACATAGGACCAGGACTAAAGAAGTGTATGGTGGTGGATGTTGTAAAGTTAATAGTGCGTGATATTTGCAAAGATACGCAGTAACTCAGTATTGGTCACAAAACTAACAATTGGAATAGAAGCCAAAACAGATCTCCCGGTTAAGCACCCAAGAGTACGTGCGCTTTGAAATTTCAATATCAAGTGACCAATATCCAAAATAGTGTTGTGTGAATTACCCCCATCAAACATTACAATGTAATAAGCATTATAAAAAGCACATTAAATTAATCTCCTCATTGAGCCCCTTTCGAGACAAGGAACTCAAGCGGTCGATCCAGAAGTATTCTCTTTGGTCCAGTAGAGTGACATCCAATCTTTGTTTGTAGATACAACTGTGTACAGGCACGTACATAGTCAAGAATTTAACATAACTCGGGTAGGACATGCAAATTAATTCCATATCTTCAGATAGCTAGCAGTGTAATGTACTCTAACTAATGTATGCATTTATTTTGTTTTCTTTCACCTATACGCACGGATGCTATCCACACATGATATGGTATGTGATTTTGTATTGATTTAATGGGAATGTTATGTTTGAATATTTACCAGATATGAATGTAATATCAGTTATGTGACACTCATTTTGCTATAATACCACCCAGAAGAAGGTTTAATCTGAAATGCATTGGCAATTCAAGATGTAAACCCATTTACTGATTTTGGATGTGCAAGATCATATCATTTTAAGGGGTGGGGCGCGATGCGTACGTGCTCCAGCCGGACCACGACGCCTCGCAACGTCTCCATGGCAACTAACAACAGGAAAGTGAACCGACGCGAGCACGCTTTACGACTCGCACGGCTCGCGCAATAGACTACATGTGCTGACTTGAGACTCGAAGTAGAGTGACATCCAATCTTTCTGTTTGTAGATACAACTGTGTACAGGCACGTACATAGTCAAGAATTTAACATAACTCAGGTAGGACATGCAAATTAATTCCATATCTTCAGATAGAGTACATTACACTGCTTGCTAACTAATGTATGCATTTATTTTGTTTTCTTTCACCTATGCCCACGGATGCTATCCACACATGATATGGTATGTGATTTTGTATTGATTTAATGGGAATGTTATGTTGTTTGAATATTTACCAGATATGAATGTAATATCAGTTATGTGACACTAATTTTGCCATAATACCACCCTGAAGAAGGTTTAATCTGAAATGCATTGGCAATTCAAGATGTAAACCCATTTACTGATTTTGGACGTGCAAGATCATGTCATTTTAAGGAAAATTACAGGAATGTAAATTAAACATTATTTACTTTTGAATCTATTTACTATTTTTGACTCAGATTGTTATACACATTTTATGAATTGGCAGCAACCGAATGGGGCAAATTGAGAAGCGCCATTCCTAACAAAGTAGAGTTACTTTGTTTTTGGATATTTCAAGTTTGGACTGGTCCTAGTGCTATGGAACCATTGTGGACTGGCAGCTCCAGGCGAAAACATTTTCAACATTAAATTTGATTAATCTACAGAAACCCACGACTCAATGATTGAATCAAAGTAGTGCCCTCCTCTCCATATATGCATGTCATTAACTTTCCCACACATGGATGCTTGGCACATGAGTGCTATTGCAGTATGTTTGAGAAATGCTTTTCCTTTGCTTTCATTTTTTTTGTTAAAAATTAAACACATCACTGCTGTAAATGTGCACATGCATTCATTTGGTTTCCATCACATGGTGGTGAAATGAGTAGTTGTAAACGCAGTGCATTTTATAATCTTTCAATCAATGTATGTTACCAAAGCATGACTTGTACAAAAGTTTTTTCGTTTTCAGTGTGTTGTGGAAGTTTTACTGCAGGTGTGTTAGTGGGAGAAGTGGTTTTGAAAGTGACAGAAAGAAACAAGAAAAGAAGAGTTTTCACATTAGAATGGATGGTATGGGCAAGCATGCGTGGTATGGTCATATACTGAAGTTTCACATTGGATCTGGGACTTAAACATGCTGTGGAAATGTTTCAGATGTGGATTTGCTTTCTGTTACAATATATCCCACATAGTGATGCTGAAATTGAAATATGTGTTTTGAAACTTATGAAAGTGTTCATTAAAAACTTTCTCAGCAGACACTATTGTAAGTAACTGCCACTTGATGTCAGGAGATGGGAGAAATGAGAGTATGATTGATTTAGTAGGTTATGCAGTGTAAGTGGCCGGAACCCTGTTTAAATGCATTTGTGAAAGAGTCCGACATTTACTTTATCACATGACATGTATGCATACATGTACTTTGTTGCTAGATGCAGGTGTGTATGAATCTGGAAGTAGAAATCTTGGAGAATTTTACAGTACTTTTTGATGCGGGTGCTTGGGAATCACTGGAGACCTGTAATATGAGTGTTGAACAGTACATCTGCAGTGTTGCACTGAGATGATAGTTAGATGTAGAGTTATTGGCAGTGATTGGTGGATGGGTGAGGGACTGCTTTACAGTAGCCAATGAGGGAGTGCTGCAAAGAGTGAAGTACGGGGTCTGTGGACACTGCATGTCACATCAAGGTCTTCTCAGCATGCCTGGAATGGAAATGGGACAGTGGGGATTAGCCAATCAGGTGTTGAGGTTGTTCTTTATAGGAAGTGAGGGTAATACATAATTAATTGCTGTGTGCTGTGAAGATGGCGGCGATGCAGAGTCGGTGTGTTCATGGTGGGAGATTCCTTTTGTGAGTAATATGTACATGGACAAAGCATTTCAGTCAATCTTGGATTTCAGGGAGTGTGGAGGCTTTGTGGGGCGGTGTGCCTGGCTGCAATTTGCAAGGAATGCTTGCACTTTGCAGAGATATGGCTGCTTTCAATACTCCGGATGTTGTAGATGTACATTGTCGAGCACTGCATTTTGGTTATATCAGTGCTCCAAGTTTGCGAAGTGCACTGAAGGACCTGGTGATGGCACTGATACTGCCTTTTCCCAGTGCAAAGGTGGTTTTCTCACACACACCACCTAGAGCAGTATGGAACAACCCCAATGTCCTCTTTCCTCAGCAAGATGCACGGATGTGACTTGTAAACAGAACATCCCAGCACTCTTCAAAAATGCAGACATGCCTCTATTTCCACAATGAGAACATTAATTCTTTTAGTGTGAACTTTTTTACTGCAGCATTTATTTGTCCACCCTTGTAAATGCCTTTTATTCTTTTACAATCTAAGGGATGCTTTCACACCATAAAATCTAACAATTCCTAACTTACATGCCCTTTAAACGTTTGTTTGGTAGCATTAATTCAGTCTTGCTGCTGTAGCTAGGTTTACTGCTTTTGCACGAGCTTTGAAAGAAGTTTTTAATTGTCCGGATCTAAAAATGGTGAGTTTGGATGGTTCCACAAGCTTGACCCTCACTGTAGATGGGTTGATGTAAATGATGAGCTTCTCAGTCGAAGTAGTCCAGGTCTGAGCCTTGTTCTTCCTACATTAAATGCAAAGCCTTTCTCGTTGGTATATTACATTGAAGAGTATTTATATTTTTCATATTGTACCTGGAATAAACAGTCGACTAACTGAGCATGCTAATTAAAGCTTTCTTAGCAGAAAGCTTGATACCACACATTATTCTTAACACTGACAATTTAAGTACATCACGGTTTATTTCAAAACGAGCCAGAGACGTAGCTGCAGCCAGAGATGAAGCCACTGTTCCCACAATATTGAGGCATGTTCCTCAGCCCATGATCCTGCTTCATATTCTCACAGGTTTCTTCTTGGTGGCACCTTCTGAAGCCTGTATCAGCCATAGAGTCTGCTTTATAATTGACACAACAACACTAACTAGTGCAAGTTAGTATCTTCCCCATGTCAAGAGTGGTGAAAAGCATGTCTGCTTCCCCCGTGTCTGTGACAAACAAAGGAAGCCTCTCCTCATGGTTGAGTTGAGGCTATCCATCAATTAATGAGAGAATACCTGTCTGTATCCTGATTTGTTAGTGGTACAGGCCTAGGAGAAGTGAAGGTCTGAGGACATGGGATAGCCAACTTGGATTCTGAATTAGTGTTTTGGATAGATGCTTTCCAATAGGTATCTTGTCTCACCCAACCCCTTGCCCTCTTAAAGATTGTCACTTTGTTTGGAAATTCCTGCAGTTTTAATGCACAGGTTTTTGTCTGAACACGGGACAGGAAAATGCCTTTTGGTTTTTCATACATTTTTGTATTAATCATTCTGCTAAGTCTATAGTTGGTACCTTGGTCATCTGTTAAGAATAGCAATGCTGCTGAGGGACTTGGTGTGGTGGTGTTACAGCAGAATTGGGCTTGGTAAGCCCCGGTGTAGTCTTCATCCTCCTCTAGGTCCTCCTGCAGGCGCAAGGAGAGGGACACCGAACAGACCACAGGAATCAGTTTATTACATCCAATGTTTTGGATTGGATGCCTCTCCTACTTATCCCTGGAGCGCTATGGCTGCTCTGCCTCATGGGATGGGTACACACACACAGACACACACAGAGGAGAACCAATCTTCTAATTAGCTTACCCCGGCTTCATTTAGGAACATTTGTAGAGGTTCCGCCTTTCTCCTTCCTGGTGACGTGGTGCTTCCCACTCTGATAAACATTTTTGTGGGAGATCTGGTCAATTTACTGTAGGGTGGTGCTGTTTGCTGCTCTGTGATGTTCAGTGGTGCATTGGCTGAAGACATAGGGCCTGGTGCATGGGCAGAATGGACTATGAGAGTCTCCTCCCAGCTCCTTGGTGGAAAACCCCCAAACTGTCTTCACAGCCTCTGCACCATCCTGTAGTGCGTTTGTCCAAAATGACCGTGCATTGGTGCCATGTTTTTTAGCTAATTTTTCATAATCTCTTCCATTACCGCAATGACCAGCTATGAAGGCCTACGTTTTCATGGGCTCAGCAAGTAAACATGTATTTCTGCAGTCGAGGCAAGGTCATATATTGATGTTAGTTGAACTAATTGGGAAGAATAGTTATGGTATTGTCTGCCGAAGAAGAAGCCAGAAAGGGAGTCGGAGCACTCTGCAGGTGCAGTGATAAGGACACTGGGAATGAAAGCAAGGAGAGAAGCTGGGTTTCTTCCGGCTCTAACTGGAATATTCCACTCTGGGCCCTTCATGCTTATCGTCTGCTCTTCGGCCGGGAGCAGTCTGGTAACCCATGATGGGTGCGGATCGAAAGTAGCCCCAAAAAGAGAGCAGTTATTGGAACAAGTCAGTCAGAATTTGAACCCCGGGTGATGCAGTCTCACTGAGAGGGAGGACTCTCCACCTCAGATTCTTGTTATGAGTGATCTCTTTGCCTAGCTTCTCTGGGATTAAGCATTGTTGTTGTGGCCGAGATTAAGGCGTCTTCTGCAACAATCTATCTTAACTGTGAAATTAGTTATACAAAACATAGAGAAGTAATTGTGTGCTTATTCTTTCTATATGTCGTAGTTTAATAAAGGGCCTATAACGAGCCATTTATATACCTAATATAGCTAAGGTGTGATGTGTAGCTATGTGTCTATCCAAGTCCAATAACTAATTTTGCTAGGGCCCGGGAGGCGTAAGCATTGGTTCTCCTTGTGTGGCCACGATAAAAGCAAAATACATCCGTTTATCGTTTTGAGGTGTAGCTGTAAGATATTGAGCTGTTTTATGCAAGCCTCACTTCCTCCCCACTTCAGAAATGCTGGTCCTTTTTTATTCTCCTTTCCTTCTACTTTGACTCCCTCCATGCTGACAACCTGCTGGTCGAGTGGCCCTATCATGGTGCTGTCCCTGGCCTGTCACCTGACCAGGTTTGCGGGTGTTTGCGGGTGTTCCTGGCCAGCTTGTGGGAGGTTTTCATTTTTTTTTTACTGTGGGTGAGTAAAAAAATTGGTTAGAGTTCCTTTCTGTGTTGTTAAGCAGCTCATGCAGTGTGAATGGCCCTGTGCCTGATACCAGCAGACTGCTCTCTCCTATATTGGGGTCTGACTTGGGGTTTTGTAAAGTCTGTAATAGAACACTATGAATGCGTTTGTGAAGGTTCTTATCTGATCTTCGTGGTCCTGTCAATTTTCCCCCACCTGCTCATTACTTCCAATACATAATTTTTTGATTAACCAAACCCAGACTGTTTTTGGGAATTCTGGCCCAGGTTTTAGGGTTGAGAAAGTTGCATGCTGCGAGATGTTTTGTGAGCTGATGTTTTTTGTGAAATGAGGCCAAGTGTTTTAGACTGCAATTGTTTGAAGTGGCGAGAGAGTACACCTTTGGCCCCTAGAGATTATTTGTGTGTGTGTGTGTGTGTGTAAATAACATATTGTAAGTGTTTCAGAGCGTGTCGAGGCAAGGGAACAAGGGAGGACAAAAAAACAATCTTACTAGGCCCAGTAACATTGAGAAAGCACAAGTGCAGGGGGAGTGAAGGGGGAAAAGTGCAAGGGAGAGACGAGGAGTGGAAAGTGCTCAGCAAGGGATAAATTAAAAACTGGTAGTGCAGCCAGCGAAGAGGCAAGTACAAGGTTAAGGCACAGACAAGGTGTCTGATAAGTGCAGGTAAGGGGGATTGCAGGGTTTCAGATACAGACCCAAGTGCAAGGGTTGCCAGGAGGCAGGGCGGGTGTGTGGCTGGTTGGGGAGGGACCTGGGCCCGAAGATCAGAGGGAACTTCCCAAGATCTGACTTGGGAAGTTTTCCTCATTTGAATCTTGTCTGTAAGTTTTAAGTTTCTCTTCAGGCTTAATTGCTGATATGTAATGCATTAGCTGGGATGTGGTTTGCAAATTCTCTTCCCTGTGTTGATGATGCTTTAATCTGGGGGAAATGTAGGCCAATTACTCGGGACCTGCAGGGAATTTAAGAGTTCTAGGAAATCCTTCTTGTATCGCGTCCAAGGTACACCTCACGGAAGTGGTGCATACACTCTTGGCCTCAGTGTACCTCCAACTTCATTACCTAGGTTCATGTGACATGTGATATATGCTTGATGAAAATACTCAAGTCTGGGATGAATTCATCCGAGTCTCCATTCAGCCCTACGTCTCCTGAGGGAGACATATAAAGTGTGTGTGCTACCTATGCTGTGGAAATAGTCTGTATGCTTGCATCCCTTACTGGAAGGAGTATTGCAAGAATTGTGTGAAGGAGACCTGGTTGTGTTTCCAAGCAACACAATGGGCTTCATTACGAGGTTGGAGGTAAGTAACGGTCCTTACCGGCATAGAGCAATTACCGTGTAGTAAAGACCCCGCTAATAGCGGACCAATACGAGTTGGCGGGCACGAGCTTTGCGCCATGCCAGTAATTACATTACCGCCATGCCGCTAAAGACCCAAAAATGGCCCTCAGCGGCATTAAGGAAAGCGCTGATAGCACTACCGCCATCCATGGATCCGGCATTAGCGGATGAAGAGGGACCATGCCAAACGCCCGTAGGACAGGGCACACCCAGCCTGCAGCTGTCACCCCAGCTCAGCGCACGCCCCACATCCAATGCCAGCAGCCAAGAGCTGTCTGATGGAGAGTCATTGGCAGGGAGATGGCGCACCTTCCGGCATGGTCCGCCATCAGGTGAGCTCTCCCTGGGGCTCCAACATCAACTAATGGCAGGGACAGAGACCAGGGAATCGGCCTCATCCATAAGCGCCAAGAGGAGCTCACTGCACTGGTTGGCCAGCATGTGAGCGAGGGTGCCCTGGTGAGGGAGGAGTGGCATGAATACACTACGGGCATAAAACTCGCAATAGCCAGTACAACACGCATTTGTGATGAGTTGGCAGCTGTGAGGCAGGTCCGCAGCCGCATCGCGGATGCAATGGAGACCCAGCGTCCCGCACAGGAACTGGAGCAACCAGGCACCACCTCCTCTGCCAGATCCAGGCAGACCAGCCCCCTGCGCAGGTCCGCTCGGACCTTGCGCTGGCCAGACATGCAACCACCCAATGCTGGTAGAGGACATGGGAAGTCTCTTGCAGACTAATGCTGCGGTTTATGGTCATAAGACAGAAAAAACATTTTTTAATGACTTTTTTTTATTCGAAATGGGGGGGTTCCCCCAACCCCTTTTTTAATTTTTTTTCAAATTTCGCACCCCAAAATAAATATATAATTAAAAAAAGAGAAATGTGACTTTTTTTCAGTCTTTTTTTTTCGACCGACCACCTAATGCTGCACTATAAGTGCACGCCATGTGTGGGGGAGTTGTGGGGGGAGAGGGTATTTGAGGCAGTTGTGGCGGGAGGGGCTAGGGGGTGTTTGGGGGAGTTGTGTGCGGGAGGGGGAGAGGGTGTTTGGGGGAGTTGTGGCGGGGAGGGGGTGTTGGGGGAGTTGTGGCAGGGGGAGAGGGTGTTGGGGGAGTTGTGGCAGGAGTGGGAAGAGGGTGTTCGGGGTGAAGGGTTCATGCAATTCCTATTCACTTTATGGTTAATACACCATTGTGTCAAGAACAATCGCATGACTCAACATTGTGCACTGTTCACCAATAAAGCACACATTCACAATAACCAATGTCCATGTCCCCCCAACACCCAGTGCCCTGAGTCCCACAGACCAATTTTTCTAATACACATGAATGTGGAGGGTGCAATGGATATCGGATTCTGGCGCACAGCACGTCCCTCCTGTGCATCGCCACCTGCCTGACGTGCAACCTCATCATCTTCCTCCTCCTCAGCCTCATCAGGCGGTTGCAGTTCAATGTCAGGGGGCAGAGGCATGTTCCGTCTGATGCACATGTTGTGCAGCATGACACATGCCATGATGATCTTGGCCACCCTCTAATGCCTGTACAGGAGTGCCCCACCCGACCTGCTGAGGCATCGAAACCGTGCCTTCAATAGGCCAAGGGTCTGCTCAATCACCACTCGTATGGGTATGTGCATGATTGTAGTCCTCTTCGTGCCTGTTCTGTGGGATCCAGACAGGGGTAAGGAGCCACCTCTTCCAGGGATAACCATTTTTGCACCCATGCAGGTGATGCTGGCTATGTGTAAGTGATTTCATCAAATGGAACCTGTACCTATCACACAAGTCTGCATTGATTTCTTGCTCACATCCACATATCCCTGCAAGAATGGAGATATTCAAAGTAACTGCAATGTGTGAAGTCACATGATCCACAGGTGTGCGTCGAATCATCTAGTTGATGCAGGAGTGTCCTATTCCCTTCTAGTGTTCATGCACTGTGTTTGCCTATGGCAGTAGTTGCCATGATCTAGGTGATGTGTAGTTAATCGTATGCTTTGATCCGGTCACCGTTGGAAACAGACTCTTAATGATCTGCCATTTCACGCTTGATGTCCTCCTGCTGGCATGCTGCACTTCTGTGGTGGTGTGCCAGTGACATTCTGTGTATTGGCTTCATGTGATTCCTGTGTACGCACTCATGGACGCATGTCCGTTGTGATGTCATTCAGTGGTCATTTACATTGGGCATATTGACAGCATGTCGCTGCATTGTGTGGCAGAGGGTACGGTCTGATTATGTGCAGTGTACATGTGGATGGATATGGTGTGGGTGCTGTACTGGCTTGTTGTTGTTGTGCAGCTTACATCTTGCATATTGCTTTCAGGTGTCGGGTACAGTCTGGGCTGGCTTGGGTCACAGTGTATTACAGTATGTGCATTGTTCAGTCTCGCATACTTCAACTAATCTCACCCAGGTGAATCTCCCCCTCCCCCCCAATCTCACCCAGGTGAAGTATGCATATCTTCCACCCCCACCCCCCAATCTCACCCAGGTGAAGTATGCATCTCTTCCACCCCCCATCTCACCCAGGTGAAGTATGCATCTCCCCCCATCACACTGCCATGTGCTTGCCCTGCAACTCACCAAGTAGCCAGGTACGTTGTCCGGCATGTCGCTCCATGTAGCGTGGTATCGTGGAGTTCCGCAGGACCATTGAATCATGGGTTGATCCGGGATATTGGGCACAACACTGTGTAATGATCTTGTTTGAGTCAGTGGTATATCTTACGGTTGCGGTTCACTACCTCCATGGCATGTGGGACCACCAATTCCACATGGATGCAGTTGAGGGCACCGATGCAATTTGGGATGCCTGCCAGTGAATGGAAGCCAATTTTGGTGTTGGAGATCTCCTGGCCGGTCTGTGGTAGGGATATGTGCTTCAGGAGGGCATCGAGCACTTGGTTCAGCGTGCGTGAGAATAATGGTTGTGATATGCCATGCATCTGCCCTACCGTGTGCTGGTAGGTGCCTGTGGCCAGGAAGTGGAGCACAGACACCACCTTCAGTAGAGGGGGGATGGCGGTATGGATGTCTGAGGCTGGCAATGTCGTTGTGTATCATGTCCACAATGGTGGTGATGGTGTCCCGGTCCAGATGGTACAGGGTGTGGATCTGCCCAGGGGTTAGGTTGAATGGACTGGCTCTGATGCGAGGGATTGGGGGGCTGCCTGTGTGGTACAACTGCCTGCACTGGTGGGGCATGCTGTTCCTGTCTCATCCTCCTCCTGCTGCATCTCCGCTGTGCTGCCTGTTGTTGCTGTTGTAGCAATGCAAGCATTTCCTCCAGCCCCAGTATTGATACTAGTATTGAAATAATTTTGGTGTGGGAAGGGGTGTGGTGTGCTCCTTTTCTGGTGGCCCACTCTACATTGACTCCACCTGTGCTGATTGTGTGCACCTGTGGCAGTTGAGAACACTGCACATGGCAGTTTACAGGTGGTTACGCGATGCTGGTATTGCCACCATGCCGGTATCCACTTTTAGCGCCTTCTTCATGCTGGTATTTGCATGTCCACCTGACTTGTGATGTCGTCCTGTTTATGCCATGCCGGTATTGCCGGCATTAAGGGTCACGTGCTCGCGCCCATGCCACTATTAGAGGCACTGATATTTACGGTGCCGCTAATAGGTTTGCTGGTCAGAATATCCTGGAGCATTAAGCGATGCCAGTAATCCTTTACCGGCATCGTTTTTCCCTTTACCTCCAACCTCGTAATGAGGCCCAATGTCTATTATTCCTCTCGGCTACATTTTTATCCTAGACATACAAAACATAGCAGGTTTGATAGTTGATATTTTAGGGCATCATCATCATTGTAAGTAATCATCACCTTCATCATCTTCACAGTACAATTTTAAACTTCAGAATTTGGGCACGTCGTTACCATGAAAACAAGAATAACCAACCCCTACAGTCCACTGCTCTGCTGACCTGTTTTTCACCAGGACAAAGGTCATTCTCTGACACCACTATGATTGCTTGCTTTCAGCATACTCTTGCTGTTCTTGTAGGAGTAGCAGTGTCTTGCCATAGTCTGCTGGTGTTGATTCATTTTGATGAATAGCAGTTAACTGTCTATAGGTACAGGGAGGCTTCTTCTGTTGTCAGAGAAAATTGTGAAGCCATCGACATTCAGTGCTAACATGTCACTCAAATCCACATTCATCATTTGTGTATCATTGGGCTTGCTTCCACTAGCTATTGTACACTGTGGCCCAGGCACATTGAAGAATCAGGATCAAGAAGCACATGTGTGTGAGAGAATTGTACCTGACACAGATAAGAGGTGACTGACATGACTGATTTCTACTTGCTGGTGGGGATTCTCAGCTGTCTGCCAGACACTCCCTACTCTGTAAACAATTATTCTTTAAAACACATCTTGTGCAGTTATACACATTTTAACTGTTTATCAGCAGCATCTTGATATCCTAACCTCCTCTCCAGTCTGAAATGCAGCCACTTTCCGCATGAAGCAGCCGGTGGAGGTAGAGCTGGGGGCGTGAATTTAATGGATGAGTTGTGACAAAGTCCCCTGCCTGCCCATTGGCCAACTCCTTCAAACCGTGTGAAGGCTGGGGTGCACCACAGAATGTATCAAAATGGTGATATCACTTGAAGGTATTTAGGGCAGAGTTTCACACGCACATGTATAAATAGTGAAAATCAATGACTCGGTTTTTAGAAATTGGAGAAAGATTTATAGAATGCTGTATGTATTCAATCTAATTGTTTATACATTTGTCATTTTATGTAGAATAGACTATTGAAAGGATGAACATTTTGGCCCAAACCATAAAAGTAATAAAATTGTAAGAGATCTCAAATATTTCCTGAAGGATTTCCTAGTTGCATTTTGCATTTGAACCTTTTTAGGCTTTGTGTCTAGGGGAAAATCTTCATTCTTACTCGTCTGGACCAACTTCTTTCCCAGAGGCTCAACAATTTTAACTGCTTTTGAGGATATAGGATCCCCAGCATCCTCCACTGGAGCCAAAACCTGCAGCGATTCAGGCACATTTATTATTTCCAGTGAATCATAGGAATTATTTACACAACCCGGTTGCTCAGATTGTATGGGTTGAGACAAACATGGTGAATTCACCAGTAAAGAAATGGCTTGAAGCAAGTTGCAGGGGTGGGGTCCAGGTGTATTAGTTTTCAAATTCCACTCATTTGCTGCGTTAACCAATTATTTCGGGAACACATTGAACAGTATAATATACAACTAAAGTACATAATTCAACACCACCAGAGCTTTTTGAGCACTGGCATCCATTTCCATATCTGTTTGCTTAAGCGGAGTAGTGTGCCTCCTAAACTGACCAGGACGAGGAGCAGATCTATCAGAACAGAGGCATCATTGTTATCTTCTGAAGGAATTGGAGAACAGTGACGAGTGTTGTCACAGGTATCATTTGAAACACCTCCTTGCCCTTCAAACCCTCCTTAACCTGTACTTCAGCACATGGGTTGGAATCGATGGACCTATCCTTTCCCACAGTATTAAACAAATACAGGATTTCTTTTTCCATCTTTTCATTTTTAGACACGTGCCCAGCTTTGAAATCCCCACTGGCAGGATGTTGATACCTAGTTCAGGTCTGCTGTCCCTGAAACACCACGACAGGAAGGGCACAAGCCATCTCAAATATCTGAACATTTAATGGTATATCACTCAACCGTGAGAGGCTTCTAAATGCATACATGATACAATACACCTGGTGGCGAAACACACTGAAGCTTTGCTGTCCTTATACAGTCTGAGTCACCTTCAGTCTGCAGTGCGGGAGATAGACACAAACAGTTGTCATGCACTCTGTGACCACTCTACACCAGTCAGGTTGTTTTATAGAGAATTGGTGTCAGACTAGAAGCGGTCCACACAGAAATGCACAAAAACAAAGCAGTAAAATTCCAAGCAGTGAAACAGCACTCATTGTGCAATCTGTGGGTGCTTGATAGCGATCTTTTTGGGCTTTAGATTATAGTATCTCATGGTATCTTGGTATTTTTGTCAGGTCCTGGTAATATATTCTGGTACATTTATTGGGGTATCTTTTTAGTGGTGAGACTAATTTCAAAATGCTGCCTAATAATTTTTCCATGGTCACTAGCGGTAAACAAGTACTAACAAGTACACTCTGAATAATCAGCTTATGCCCTCCTTTGGTATCTTATGAACGACACCACATTATGCCTTTTTGGCTGTTTCAAAATACATTGATCATTTCACAACCAAATAGCTGTACTCACTCACACACGCCTAGCACTTAAGATAACATTTTTTTAAAGATTTGAGTTTTCATATTTCTTACCACATGTGGTAATGTGAACGCAGTAAAATAAGCTTACCACCCATTAGCTAATAGACTGAGTTCCAATAATTACATAGACACAATAATAATGCAGGTCCAATTGGTTTTTCTCTTTTGTGGCTTTATAAAATGTTAAAATTCAGAATGTGACCAAACAGTTGATTTACACTGTACTCCTTTACAGTGGCCTATACTTGAACATGGATAAAATGCATTTAATTAGAGAGCTCGTACACATTGAATAGCTTTTCTAATAATAAGCTTCAGTTAAACATTTGTTGCTGGCTGGCCTGCGCACCGTCTGATGTGGGAACCTTGACTATTTCTCTCTCAATCCTTGGCATTTAGGAGACTGCTATCTTAACACATAGCACATGATTTCCTTTGTTCATATCACCAACAGATGTAATAATTATACAGTAATTGAGGAGCGTGTAATATACGTGAGAAATGCTTACAGGTTGCCTGATAGAAATATATATATTTTTTTTAAGTAATTCACAATCTATTTTTTCACACACTCTCCTTCATGAAGTGACCTTTTTTTTTAACAGTTAAGTCTCCTAACTGCCAGTAAGAGCTTGAGAGAGTGAGGGAGAGCTTGAGAGAGGGTGAGGGAGAGCTTGAGAGAGGGTGAGGGAGAGCTTGAGAGAGGGTGAGGGAGAGCTTGAGAGAGGGTGAGGGAGAGCTTGAGAGAGGGTGAGGGAGAGCTTGAGAGAGGGTGAGGGCCTCTGCCAGTCCTTCTGCTACCTTCACCAGTGAGTGAGAAAAAGGCTTGACAAATCAGCCCATTAAATAACACGTGATTTCCTTTGTGTTTTTGACCGAGATTCAAACTGCAGCACTGAAGAGAAAAATGTTACATTCATCCAGCGCTGTTTCCTCCTTTTTCATAAATGAACAATGGGGTGTAGAGACGTATAGGGAAATACTTTTCCCTATTCTGAATTTCAACAAGGTAGCTCTGCTAAACAGTTGATGCAGAAATGCAAAGGTACGAATTTTAACTAGGGCCAGGGGTGTGAGACTCTTGTGTGAGCCTCAAACTGAGTCTAATAGATGTCAGTATTACGCAAAAAAGCTCAAGCCAGCCAATTTGAATTCGATCCTGCACAACAGGTTTTATCATTTGCACCATACCACAGCAATGGAATAAATGCAATGAAAGTAAAATAACATACTAATTCTACTAACATTCCAGGACCAATAACCTATTCCCCTACTAATATTCAATGCAATTTATGCCATTGCTTATGAGTGCAAAACATGGGTGCATAGGGGCAAGGGGCACATTTTAATAAAATGTAAAGATATTTGAAGTGTGCAAAGCCAACTGGAAATGTAGAATTTTATTTGTTCTGCAGTGAATAGGGTTGAGATGCAAGTTTATTTATTCAAACTGCCTCCATTGTTCATTTATGAAAAAGGAGGAAAAAGCGCTGGATGAATGTACAATTTTTCTCTTCAGCACTGTAGTTTGAATCTCCATCAAAGTCAAAAAGGAAATCGCATGCTATTTAATGGGCTGTTTTGTTAGAGCGAGAGTGAACAAGCACGAGCAAGAGAGCGAGTGAGCGTGAGAGCGATAAAGCATGAGAGAGGGTGAGCGAGCACAAGAGTGATCAAGAGAGCTAGAGAGAAAGAGTGCAGGAGAGCAAGCACAAGTGAGATGGAACAAGCACAAGAGTGAGTGAGTGACTGAGCATGTGAGGGAGAGCGAGAGGGCATGCAAGTATGAGAGAGAGTGTAAGAGCAAGTGCAAGAGAGAGTAAGCATGAGAGTGCGAGTGAAAGATCGAGGGTGAGAGTGAGTGAGAGCAAACATGAGACAAAGCGTGAGAGCGAGAAAGAGCAAGAGTGAGCGAGCGAGAGCAAGATTGCTAGAGAGGATAAGAGCACAAGAGTGCGAGAGCCTGCGCGTGAGAGTGCGAGAGCCTGCGCAAGAGTGCAAGTGACTGATTTAGCAAGTGTGAGAGCGATTTAGCAAGAAAGTGTGAGAGAGAGCGATTTAGCAAGAAAGTGTGAGAGTGAGAGCGAGCAAGACCAAGTGTGAGAGAGCGAGAGAGCAAGCAAGACCAAGTGAGAGAGCATGAGCGTGTCAGAGCAAGCACGAGTGAGTGGGAGAGCGAGAGCAAAAAGGAGCAACAGCAAACGAGAGAGAAAGAGGAAGCGAGCGAACAAGCACATGCAAGAGAGTGAGCACGGGCATAAGAGAGTGAGAGTGACTGATCACAAGAGCGGGAGAGCGAAGGAGTGAGCGAGCACGAGCGAGCACAAAAGGGAGAGAGAACGAAAGTGAGGGAGAGAAAGAGAAAGCGAGCATGAGAGAGAGCGAGAGCAAGAGAGCACACGAGAGAGATGGCAAGAGCAAGCAAGAGAGTGAGTAAGAGTGTGAGCAATCGAGCGAGCACGAGAGAGACAGCGAACGAGCAAGTGCGAGAGAGCGCAATCGAGAGAGAGAATGAGAGAGCAAGATTGAGCAAGAGAGGGATTCTAGAGAGCGGGTGAGAGCACATGAGAGTGTGAGCAAGCAAGAGAACAAAAGCGAGCGAGATAGAGAGCAAGATAGAGAGCGCGGTAGGGAGAGAGCACGAGAGAGCAATCACGAGAGAGCACGAGTGGTAGAGAGCAAGCACAAGATGAGAGAGGGCGTGAGAGCAAGTGAGAACGCGTGCGTGAGAGAGGCAGAGCAAGCGAGGAAGGGGAAGAGAGCACGAGAGCACGATACAGAGAAAGCAAGATAGAGAATGAGAGCAAGATTGAGCAAGAGAGAGCGATAGAGAGCGAGTGCAAGGGAGTCAGAGTGCGAGAAAGAGCAAGAGAGAATGGGAGCGCAAGAGACTCTCTGCCATTCATCCTGCTACCTTAGCCAGTGAGTGAATGAATGACCCAGCCCTCTCTACCTCAAGCCTTTGTCTAAAACTCATGTGTCATTCAAAGAGAACCTCCACTTGATAAATCAGCCCATTAAATAGCAAGTGATTTCCTTTGTGCCTTTGACCGAGATTCAAACTGCAGCGCTGAAGAGAAAAATTTTACATTCATCCGGCGCTGTTTCCTCCTTTTTCATAAATGAACAATGGGGTGTAGAGAAGTATAGGGAAATAACGTTTCCCTATTCTGAATTTCAACAAGGTAGCTCTGCTAAACTGTTGATGAAATGCGAAGGTCTGAATTTTAACTAGGCCCAAGGGTGTGAGACTCAAACTGTGTCTAATAGATGTCAGTATTACGCGAAAAGCTCAAGCCAGCCAATTTGAATTTGACCCTGCACAACAGGTTTTATCATTTGCATCACACCACAGCAATGGACTAAATGCAATGAAAGTAAAATAACATACTAATTCTACTAACATTCCATGACCCAATAACGTATCCCCCTACTAATATTCAATGCAATTTAGGCAATTGCTTATGAGTGCAAAACATTGGTGCATGGGGGTAAAGCAGCCCATTTAATACAATGTAAAGATATTTGAAGTGTGCAAAGCCAACTGGAAATGTAGAATTAGATTTGTTCTGCAGTGAATAGGTGACATGGTTGAGATGCAAGAGTGAATAGGTGACATGGTTGAGATGCAAGTTTATTTATTCAAACTGCCTCCATCGTTCATTTATGAAAAAGGAGGAAACCGCACTGGATGAATGTAAAATTTTTCTCTTCAGCACTGCAGTTTGAATCTCTTTCAAAGGCACAAAGGAAATCACGTGCTATTTAATGGGCTTTTTTGTCAAAGAGGGAGTGTGTGAGAGAGTTCGAGAGAGAGCAAGAGTGAAAGCGAGCGAGAGCCAGCGAGAGGGCAAAGGAGAGAGAGAGAGAGAGAGAGAGAGCAAGCAAGAGAATGAGAGGGCAAGCAAGAGTAAGAGGGAGCGAGAGGGAGAGAACACAGGAGAGAGCAAGCAAGAGAATGAGAGCAAGGGAGAGAAAGCAAGCAAGAGGGGGAGCAAGAGAGCACAAGTGAGAGTGCGGGAACAAGAGTGAGCAAGAGAGCAAGTGAGAGCTTGAGAGAGAGAAATGGAGCGAGAGAGGGCAAGAAAGCAGATGAGACAGAGAGCGCAAGAGAACGAGAGCAAGCAAGTGTGAGTGTGAGAGCGAGAGTGTGAGAGCGAGAGTGTGAGAGCGAGAGTGTGAGAGCGAGAGTGTGAGAGCGAGAGTGTGAGAGCGAGCAATAAAAAGCAAAAGAGAGCGAGGAGGTGCAAGAGTGCGAGAGTGTGAGAGCAAGCAATAAAAAGCAAAAGAGAGCGAGGAGGTGCAAGAGTGCGAGAGAAAAAGTGAAAGCAAGAGAGAGTGAACAAGAGAGCGAGAGCGAGAGATAGTGAGCAAGAGAGTGAACAAGAGAGCGAGAGATAGTGAGCAAGAGAGAGTGAACAAGAGAGAGTGAACAAGAGAGCGAGAGATAGTGAGCAAGAGAGAGTGAACAAGAGAGCGAGAGCGAGAGATAGTGAGCAAGAGAGAGTGAACAAGAGAGCGAGAGATAGTGAACAAGAGAGCAAGAGAGAGTGAACAAGAGAGTGAGAGATGGTGAGCAAGAGAGAGTGAACAAGAGAGTGAGAGATAGTGAGCGAGAGAGAGTGAACAAGAGAGCGAGAGTGAGCGAGAGAGAGTGAACAAGAGAGCGAGAGATAGTGAGCGAGAGATAGTGAGCGAGAGATAGTGAGCGAGAGAGTGAACAAGAGAGTGAACAAGAGAGCGAGAGATAGTGAGCGAGAGAGAGTGAGCGAGAGAGAGTGAACAAGAGAGAGTGAACAAGAGAGCGAGAGATAGTGAGCAAGAGAGAGTGAACAAGAGAGAGTGAACAAGAGAGCGAGAGAGAGTGAGCAAGAGAGTGAACAAGAGAGCGAGAGATAGTGAGCAAGAGAGAGCAAGCAAGAGAGCACGAGAGAACAAGAGCGAGATGGCGAGAGAGCAGGCAAGAGAGCAAACGGGAGCAAGAGCAAGCGAGAGTGTGAGTGAGAGCACTAGCGCAAGAGAGAGCAAGCATGAGTGCAATTGAGAGACCGAACCCGATAGAGTGAGTGAGACTGAGATTGAGAGTGAGAAAGAGAGAGAGCAAGAGGGCAAGTGAGAGCAAACGTGAGAGCACAAGAAATATTGAGAGAGCACGATCGAGAGTGCACAAGTGAGAGTGAGCACGAGAGTCAGCAAGGGAAAGCGAACATGAGAGAATGAGCGAGTAAGTGCAAGAGAGCAAGAAAGAGCGCAAGAGAGCGAGAAAAATCAAGAGATCAAGCACAAGAGTGCGAGAGAGAGAGCACGAGAGCCTGAGCACAAGAGAGACTGAGCGAGCAAGTGGGAGTGAAAGCAAGTGAGAGCGAGAGTGCGAGTGAGAAAGAGCAAGGAAGATGGCGAGAGCAAGAGAACCTGAGCAAGCGAGCTTGAGCAAGCAAGAATGAGAGCATTCGAGCGAGAGAGAACGAGAGCACGAGAGTGAGATAGAAAGCATGAGAGAGAGAGAAAGGGAGAGCGACAGAGTACGAGAGGGAGATGGAGCAAGCGAGAGAGCAAGAGAGCGCGAGCACGAGTGAGCAACCGGAGTGAGCATGAGAGAGTGTGATTGAGAGAGTGAGAAAGGGTTAGAGAGCGAGAGAGGGAACAGGAGAGCGAGCCGAGAGTGTGTGAGAGCAAGTGAGAGTGAGAGCGAGCAAGCAAGAGAGTGAGAGCAAGCGAGAGCGAGCAAGGGAGAGGAAGCGAGAGAGAGAGGACAAGAGAGAGCGAGTGACGGAGAATGGGATAGTGTGAATAGAGAGTGAGAAAGCAAGCAAGAGAGTGAGCGAGAGGAAGCAAGAGCAAGCGAGAGAGAGGAAGCTAGAGCAAGCGAGAGTTAGCATAAGAAAGCAAATGAGAGAGAGGAAGCTAGAGCAAGAGAGATTGAGAGAGCGAGAGCACGAGGGCAAGCAAGAGTATGAGGGAGCACAAGAGTGAGAGAAAGTGAACGAGAGAGAGCAAGCATGAGTGAGAAAAAGAATGCGAGTGAAAGCAAGCAAAAGTGAGTGCGAGAGAGATGGCGAGAGCGAAAGAGTGAATGTGAGCAAGAGAGCGCGAGAGCAAGAGTTGGCAAGAGAACATGAGCAAGCAAGAGCAAGATTGCAAGTGCGAGCAAGAGCGAGCAAGCGAGAGAGTGAGCAAGTAAGAACGAGTGAGCAGGAGTGAGAGCGAACGAGAGCACACAAAAGAGAAATAGCGAGAGCAAGAGAGAGTGCAAGAGAAAGAAAGAGCGAGTGAGCACAAGAGAGTGGGCAAGAGAACGAGCATGAGAGAGAGCGAGTGATGGAGCAAGAGAGCTAGGGAGAGAGAGAGCTAGATCGCGAGAGTGCAAGAGAATGAGAGCACGAGGGAGCAATTGAGAGCGAGCAAGATATTGATAGAGCAAGCAAGAGAGCGAGAGGGAGCAAGAGTGAGAGCCAGAGAGAGAGCAAGCAAGAGAGTGAGAGAGTGAATGAGAGCATGAGAGGGAGAGAGCAAGCACGAGCAAGAGAGCATGAGAGCACAAGCAAGAGAACAAGTGAGAGAGTGAGTGAGCACGAGAGAGAGACAGAACTAGAGTACAAGAAAGCGCATGAGAAAGAGAGTGAGAAAGCGAGAGCGAGGTAGCTAAAGAGCAAGCAAGTGAAAGAGCAAGCAAGTGAGCGAGAGTGCGAGTGAGACAGAGTGAGAGCGAGACAGAGTGAGAGAACAAGCACAAGCGAGAGAGCGAGTACGAGCACAAGAGTGAGTAATCGAGCATGAGAGAGCTAGAATGAGTGAGCACGAGTGTGAGTGAGGGACCGAGCACGAGAGAGAGCACATGAGAGAGATGGCAAGAGAGCAAGCAAGAGAAAGAGAGAGCTCAAGAGTGCAAGAGTGAGTGAGGGAGCGATCACTAGAGAGAGCCAAAGAGAGCGAGCACAGGAGAGAGCACGAGCTAGAGAGTGAGCATGAGAGAGAGAGTGAGCAAGCAAGTGTAAGCGAGAACGAGCAAGATTGTGCAAGCGCGATTGAGTGAGCAAGAGTGAGTGTGAGATCGAGTGAGTGTGAGAGGAAGAAAGCAAGTGAGATCAAGACGAGTGAGAGCAAGAGTGAGATAGCAAGCGTGCGCATGAGAGAGCAAGCGAGAGACAGAGCAACAAAGGGTGCAAGAGAATGAGAGCGAGAGTGAGATCAAGCAAGAGAATGAGAGCACAAGAAAGCGAGAGAGCGAGATGGAGCAAGAGAAAGTGAGATGGAGCAAGAGAATGAGAGGGCGAGAGAATGAGAGCAAGCGCGAGATAGCAAGCAATAGAGCGAGGTGAGAGCAAATGGGAGCAAGAGCGAGCGAGCACGAGTGAGAGAGAATGAGCACAAGTGAGAGAGAGAGCGAGGACGAGCACAAGCATGAGGGAGACAGAGCAAGCAAGAGTGAGCGAGTGAGAGCAAGAGCGAGTGCAAGAGCTAGAGAGAGCAAGCATGAGAGAGAGTGAGAGACAGAGCACGAGAGAGAGAGCAAGAGAGCACACGAGACAGCGAGTGAGAGCGAGTGAGCGACCAAGAGCAAGCACGGGAGAGAGAGAGAGCATTAGAGTGAGCAAGAGTGCGAGAGAGAGGAAGAGAGCAGACACAAGAGAGCACGAGTGAGCGACTGAGACTGACAGCGAGCATGAGAGAGAGTGTAATTGAGAGAGCGAGAAAGGGAGAGAGAGCACAAGAGAGCGAGTCAAGAGTGAGAGCGTGAGCAAGCAAGAGTGAGCAAAATGGAGGATAAGAGACCAAGAGAGAGACCAGGAGAGAGAGACCAGGAGAGAGAGACCAGGAGAGAGACCGAGAGAGTGAGTGACAGAGAACAGGAGCGTATGAATAGAGAGAGAGCGAGTGAGATCACGAGAGAGAGCAAGAGAGCAGGAGCACAAGAGAGAGAGAGAATGAGAGAGCAAGTGATAGAGAAAGAGAGCAAGAGAAAGAGCGAGATAAAGTGATTGAGAGTGATCGAGAGTGAGTGCGAGTGAGACCAAAAGTGAGTGACGGAGAGAGCGCGCGCAAGTGAGAGTGAGATAGCAAGCATGAATGAGCGAGCACACGAGAAAAATAGCAAGAGCATAAGAGCGAGTGAGAGGTAGAGCGATAGAGCAAGAGTGCGAGATAGCGAGAGAGCAAACAGGAGCGAGAGAGCGTGAGTGAGTGACCGAGCACGAGAGAGGGAGAGTGAAAGAGAGTGAGAGCAAGAGCGAGTGCAAGTGAGTGGGAGAGAGCAAGCATGAGAGAGCACAATAGAGAAACAGCATGAGTGAGGGAGAGCGTGAGTGAGGGAGAGCGAGAGAGTGCCAGCATGAGAGAGAGAGAGCTAGAGAGCCATAAAGAGCAAGCGAGAGTGAGCAAACGAGAGTGAGCAAACGAGAGTGAGCAAACGAGAGCGCGAGTGAGCGCAAGTGAGCGGGCGAGAGAGAGCAAAGCGAGTGCAAGTGAGTGGGAGAGCACAATAGAGAAACAGCATGAGTGAGGGAGAGCGAGAGTGAGCGAGTGAGAGAGTGAGCGAGAGTGAGCGAGAGAGAGCAAAGCGAGTGAGCAAGAGCGAGAGAGAGAAAACGAGCACACGCAAGAGTGAGTGACTGATCATGAGAGAGGGAGAGTGAGAGCAAGGGCAAGAGTGAGAGAGAGCATGAGAGAGCACGAGAGGGAGCGAATGAGGGATAGCGAGCAAGAGTGAGCATGAGAGAGTGCGAGAGAGAGAGCAAAAGAGCAAAGCGAGTGAGCAAGAGAGCATGAGATCAAGAGACAGAGAAAGAGTGGGCAAGTAAGAGAATGAGAGCAAACGAGATAGAGAGCAAGAGAGAGTGAGTGGTAGGGAACGAGCGCGAGAGAGCGATCACGAGAAATAGTGAGTGAGAGACCGAGAGCAAGTGATAGAGAGAGCGAGCACAAGAGAGTGAGTGACTGAGCACCAGAGAGCGTGAGAGAGAGGGAGAGAGAGAGAGCAAGTGAGGGAGAACGAGAGAGCACGATGTAGAGCAAGCAAGATAGAGAGAATGTGAGAAAGATAGAGAGAGAGCACCAGAGATCGAGTGCGAGGGAGTCCGAGCACAAGAAAGAGCAAGAGAGAGTGAGAGAGACTTTCTGACATTCCTTCTGCTACCTTAGCCAGTGAGTGAATGAATGACCCAGCCCTCTCTACCTCGAGCATTTTTCTAAAACTCATGTGTCATTCAAAGAGAACCTCCCCTTGACAAATCAGCCCATTAAATAGCAAGTGATTTTCTTTGTGCTTTTGACCAAGAATCAAACTGCGGCGGATGAATGTAACATTTTTCTCCTCAGCTCTGCAGTTTCATCCTTTTTCAAAAATGAACAATAGAGTGTAGTATTTCCCTATTCTGAATTTCAACCAGGTAGTTCTACATTTCATCATCCACAGTTCAGCAAAGGTCTGAATTTTACCTAGGGACAAGGGTGTGAGACTCATGTGCGAGCCTCAAGCTGTCTGGTAGATGTCTGTATTAGTACGCAAAAAGCACAAGCCAGCCAATTTGAATTTGACCCTGCACAACAGGTTTTATCATTTGCACCACAGCAATGGACTAAATGCAATGAAAGTAAAATAACATACTAATTCTACTAACATTCCAGGACCCAATAACGTATTCCCCTACTAACATTCAATGCAATTTAGGCCATTGCTTATGAGTGCAAAACATTGGTGCATAGGGGCAAAGCGGCCCATTTAATAAAATGTAAAGATATTTGAAGTGCGCAAAGCCAACTGGAAATGTAGAATTAGACAGGGTTGAGATGCAAGTTCAAACTGCCTCCTTTGTTCATTTATGAAAAAGGAGGAAACCGCGCTGGATGAATGTAACATTTTTCTCTTCAGCGCTGCAGTTTGTGCCTTTCACAGAGATTCAAAGGAAATCACATGCTATTTAATGAGCTGTTTTGTCAAAGAGGGAGAGTGTGAGAGAGAGCAAGAGTGAAAGTGAGGGAGAGAGAGAGCCAGCGAGAGAGCAAGGAAGGGAATGAGAGAGCAAGTAAGAGAGAGCGAGGGAGAGAGCGAGACGGAGGGAACACAGCAGAGAGCAAGCAAGAGAACAAGAGCAAGAGGGGGGAGCAAGAGAGCACAAGAGAGTGAGATGGAACAAGAGTGAGCAAGAGAGCAAAAGCGACAGCAAGAGAAATGGAGCGCGAGAGAGGGCGAAAGAGCAGAGAGATAGTGAGAGAGCAAGCAAGAGAATGAGAGCGAGTGAGAGAGAGCACACACGAGAGAGCAAGCAAGAGAATGAGAGAGCACCAGCAAGAGTGTGTGAGAGCGAGACCATGAGAGAAAGCGAGAGAGAAAACGAGAGAGCAAGAGAAGGTGATCAAGAGATAGCGAGAGAGGGCAAGAGTGAAAGCAAGTGAGAGAGCGAGCGAGAGGGACCAAGAGCAAATCAGTGAGAGACAGAATGAGAGAGCCAAAGAGTGAGCAAGAGAGAGAGATAGCCAGAGAATGAGAGAGGGTAAGAGCAAGAGAGAGCGAGTGAGAGAGTGAACAAGAGGGAGAAAGAGAGAGAATTAGAGCGAGAGATAGTGAGCAAGAGAGAGCAAGCGAGAGGGAGAGAGAGCAAGTGCGAGCAAGAGCGCAAACTGGAGAAATAGCAAGTGAGAGCAAGAGAGTGAGAGCAAGTGACAGAGAAGGAGCACAAGCGAGAGAGAGTAAGCATGAGCGCAAGAGAGCAAGCATGAGAGAGTGTGATTGAGAGACCGAGAGAGAGTGAGAGAGCAAGAGGGCAAGTGAGAGCAAACGCGAGAGCACAAGCAAGCAAATAAGAAATTGAACGTGAGAGAAAGCGAGAGAGAATGAGCGAGTAAGCGCAAGAGAGCGAGAGAGTGCAAGCGAGAAAGCACAAGGGAGTGCGAGTGAGAGCATGAGAGCCTGAGCACAAGAGTGCAAGTGAGAGCAAGAACGAGTGAGCAACAGTGAAACAGTGAAAAAGAGCAAGAGCTCACAAAAGAGAGAAAGTGAAAGCAAGCGAGAGAGAGTGCAAGAGAGCGCAAGAGAATGAGAGCACGAGAGAGCAAACAAGAGATCGATAGAGCAAGCAAGAGAGAGCACAAGAAAGCAAGAGGGAGAGAGAGCGAGTGACAGTGAGCAAAAGCGAGCAAGAGAGCATGAGAGAGCAAGCAAGAAAGAGAGAAAGTTAGCACGAGAGAGACACAGAACAAGAGTGCAAGAAAGCACAAGAGAAAGAGTGAGCAAGCGAGAGCGAGATAGCGAAAGAGCAAGCAGGAGAGGGAGAGGGAGAGCGCGAGTGAGAGTGAGTGAGCGAGAGAACAAACACAAGCGAGAGAGAGCGAGTAAGAGCACAAGAGAGTGAGTGAGAGTGACCAAGCACGAGAGAGGGAGAGAGCGCGAGAGAGCACACTCGAGAGAAATAGCGAGAGAGCAAGAGAGCATGAGAGAGCGAGTGAGAGGGAGATAGCGAGTGAGCAAACAGGAGCGAGAGGGAACACAAGAGTGAGCAAGAGTGACCGAGCATGAGAGAAGGAGAGCAAGAGTGAGAGAGTGAGAGTAAGAGCGAGTGCAAGAGAGTGAGTGAGAGTGAGCATGAGAGAGCACAAGAGAAAAAGTGTGAGTGAGGGAGAGCAAGAGAGCGAGCGCCAGAAAGAGAGCAAGCGAGGGAGAGAATGAGAGCGAGTAAGAGAGACAGTGAGACCAAGTGAGAAAGTGAGCACAAGAGCGAGAGAGAGCATGAGAAGAGCAAGTGAGAGAGAGTGAGCCGGATAGCAAGAGAGCGAGAGAGAGCAAACAGGAGCAAGAGCAAGCGGGAGAGAGAACGAGTGAGAGAAAGAATGAGCACAAGCCCACGAGAGAGTGAGCATGAGCAGTGAGTCCGATCATGAGAGAGAGAGAGAGAGAGAGAGAGAGAGAGAGCGCAAGAGCAAGTGCAAGAGAGTGAGAGAGAGCAAGCATGAAAGAGCGAGTAAGGGATAGAGAGCGAGCGTGAGCATGAGAGAGAGTGCAAGAGAGAGCAAAAGCAAGAGATGGTGAGAGAAAGATAAAGAAAGAGCACACGAGAGAGAGATAGCGAGAGAGCAAGCAAGAGAAAGTATAAGAGCAAAGCGAGTGAGCGATAAAGAGCGAGAGAGCAAGAGCGAGCAAGCAAGAGAGCATGAGAGGTCAAGGGACAGCGAGAAAGAGCAGGCAAGAGAGCACATGAGAGAGATGGCGAGAGAACAAGAGCAAGCAAGAGTAAGTGAGAGAGGGATACTGAGCGAGAGAGAGCAAGAGAGAATGAGAGAGCAAGATTTAGCAAGAGAGATAGCACAAGAGTGTGAGAGAGATCTAGAGGGAGTGGGAAAGAGAGCACATGAGAGAGATAGCGAGAGAGCAAGCAAGAGGAGAACGAGAGCAAGCGAAAGAGTGAGCAAGAGAGAGAGACCAAGTGAGAAAGTGTGCGTGAGAGAGCGAGCGAGAGAGCAAGAGAGTGAGCATGAGAGAACAAGTGAGAGAGAGCGAGAAAGAGCAAGAGAGCATGAGGGAGCAAGCACGAGTGAGAGGGAGAGAGCAAGCGAGATAGCAAGAGAATAAGCAAGGGAGCGAGAGAGAGTAAACAGGAGCAAGAGCACGCGAGAGAGAGCACGAGTGAGAGCTAGTGAGAGAGCGAGCACGAACAAGCACACACGAGAGAGAGGGTGAGCATGAGCACAAGAGTGAGAGTGAATGATCATGAGAGAGAGCGTGAGAGCGAGTGCAAGAGAGTGGGAGAGAGCAAACATGCTCACCCTCTTGCACTCTCTTGCTATCTCACTCGCTCTCTCATGAGAGAGTGCAAGTGAGAGAGTGAGAGTGCAAGAGGGCAAGTGAGAGCAAACACGAGAGCACAAGAAAGAGTGAGAGCACGAGCAAGTAAGAAAGTGAATGTGAGAGAAAGCGAGAGACAGTGAGTGAGAGAGCAAGAGCGCAAGAGAGAGGGAGCAACACGAGAGAGAGAATGCTAGCAGGAGCGATAGAGCAAAAGTGAGCAAGAGAGATGGCGAGAGCGAGCAAGATTGGAAGAGAGCAAGAGTGCAAGAGACTGAGAGCACAACAGTGAGCGATCGAGCGAGAGTGTGAGAGCAAGCATGAGCATGAGGGCATGAGAGAGAGCAATTGAGCAAGCAAGAACGAGTGACCGAGAGCACACAAGAGAAATAGTGAGCAAGCAAAAGAGAGACGGAGCGAGAGAGTGCAGGAGTACAAGAGAAACAGAGTGATTGACAGTGTGAGCGCAAGAGAGCAAGCGTGAGTAAGAGAGCAAGCACAAGTAAGAGCATGTGAGAGTGATTGAACAAGCGAGAGCGAGAGAGACAGCACACAAGAGAAATAGCGATAGAGCAAGCAAGAAAACGAGAGAGTGAGAGCAAGTGAGCGAGAGTGAGAATGAGAGAGTGCATGCGAGAGAGAGGAGCGATAGAGTGAGATAGCAAGAGAGAGCACGCAAGATCGAACAAGAGAATGAGAGCGCAAGAGAACAGGAGTGTGAGAGATTGAGAGAGTAAGCAAAAGAGTGAGAGCGAGCAAACAGGAGCAAGTGAGAGAGAGCGCGAACAAGCATAAGAGTGAGAGGGTGAGAACGAACACACGAGATAACGAGCATGAGCGCGAGTATGAGAGCGAGTGCAAGAGACAGTGTGAGTGAGAGACAGAGAGCAAGAGAGTGCATGCAAGTGAGAGAGAGCAAACACGAGAGAGAGCAAGAGAGCACAAGAAAGTGAGAGAAAGAACGAGAAAAGGAGAGAGCAAGAGAGCACGCGAGAGAGTTCAAGAGAGCAAGAGCAAGCGAGCAAGAGAGCATGAGAGATCAAGAGACAGTGAGAAAGAGCGAGAGAGCAGGCGAGGGAGAGATAGCAAGAGAGCGAGAATGAGAGCGCAAGAGAGCGGTAGAGAGCGAGAGAGACACTGTCAGTCCTTCTGCTACCTTTGGCAGTGAGTGAATGAACCAGCCCTCTCTGCCTCAAGCCTTTTTCTCAAACTCGTGTCATTCAAAGAGAACTAATAGCAAGTGATTTCCTTTGTGCCTTTGACGGAGATTCAAACTGCAGCGCTGGAGAGAAAAATGTTACATTCATCTGGCGCTGTTTCCTCCATTTTCAAAAATGAACAATGGAGTGTAGAAAAATGTCCCTATTCTGAATTTCAAAAAGGTAGTTATGCATTTCAACATCCACAGTTTAGCAAAGGTCTGAATTGTACCTAGGGACAAGGGTATGAGACTCATCCACTAGACAGCTTGAGGCTCACACATGTCAGTATTATTACGCAAAAAGCACAAGCCAGCCAATTTGAATTTGACCCTGCACAACAGGTTTTATCATTTGCACCACACCACAGCAATGAACTAAATGCAATGAAAGTAAAATAACATACTAATTCTACTAACATTCCAGGACCCAATAACGTATCCCCCTACTAATATTCAATGCAATTTAGGCCATTGCTTATGAGTGCAAAACATTGGTGCATGGGGGCAAAGCAGCCAATTTAATACAATGTAAAGATATTTGAAGTGCGCAAAGCCAACTGGAAATGTAGAATTAGATTTGTTCTGCAGTGAATACGTGACATGGTTGATTTATTCAAACTACCTCCATCGTTCATTTATGAAAAAGGAGGAAACCTCGCCGGATGAATGTAAAATTTTTCTCTTCAGTGCTGCAGTTTGAATCTCTGTCAAAGGCACAAAGGAAATTGCGTGCTATTTAATGGGATGTTTTGTCAAAGAGGGAGAGTGTGAGAGAGTTTGAGAGAGAGCAAGAGTGAAAGCGAGCGAAAGGGCAAAAGAGAGAGAGGGCAAGAGAGAGAGAGCAAGAGTAAGAGGGAGCGAGAGGGAGAGAACACAGGAGAGAGCAAGCAAGAGAATGAGAGCGAGGGAGAGAAAGCAAGCAAGAGGGGGAGCAAGAGAGCACAAGTGAGAGAGCGCGAGAGAGGGAAGGAACAAGAGAGCGAAAGCAAGAGCGAAAGCAAGAGCGAAAGCAAGAGAGCTTGAGAGAGAGAGAGAGGGCAAGAGAGCAGATGAGAGATAGCGAGAGAGCAAGCATGAGAGAGCAAGCATGAGAATGAGAGAGCAAGCAAGAGTATGAGAGCGAGTGTGTGTGTGTGTGAGGGAGATCAAGAGAAGGTGATCAAGAGTGAGAGAAAGTGATAAAAAGCAAAAGAGAGCGAGGGGGTGCAAGAGTGCGAGAGCAAGAGTGAAAGCAAGAGAGTGAACGAGAGCGAGAACGAGAGAATGAGAGATAGATAGTGAGCAAGCAAGAGAGAACGAGAGCATGCACAAGAGGGGGAGAGAGCAAGCACAAGCAAGAGCGTGATGGCGAGAGAGCAAACTGGAGCAAGAGCAAGTGAGAGAGTGAGTGAGAGCAAGTGACAGAGAGAAAGAGCTCAAGCAAGAGAGAGCGAGCACTAGCGCAAGAGAGTGAGAGTAACTAAGCATGAGAGGGAGATCAAGAGAGTGAGCAAGTATGAGAGCGAGAGAGTTTGCAAGAGTGCGCATTAGAGAGTGCAAGAGAGCGACAGTGAGAGAGCAAGAGAGCGCGAGAGAGCAAGCATGAGAGTGCAGTTGAGAGACCGAGCCCGATAGAGTGAGTGAGAGATTGAGAATGAGAGCAAGAGGGCAAGTGAGAGCAAATGCGAGAGCACAAGAAATAGTGAGAGAGCACGATCAAGCGAGAGTGCACAAGTGAGAGTGAGCACGAGAGTGAGTAAGGGAATGCGAACGTGAGAATGAGCGAGTAAGTGCAAGAGAGCGAGAGAAATCGAGAGAGCACAAGAGAGTGCCAGAGAGAGAGCACGAGAGTGCAAGAGAGACTGAGCGAGCAAGTGGGAGTGAGAGCGAGAGAGCGAGAGTGAGAAAGAGCAAGGGAGATGGCGAGAGAGCAAGAGAACCTGAGCAAGAGAGCGAGCTAGCTTGAGCAGGCAAGCAGGAGAGCATAAGAGCGAGAGAGAACGAGAGCACAGAGCACGAGAGAGAGAAAGGGAGAGCGATTGAGAGAGTACGAGAGGGAGATGGAGCAAGCGACAGAGCAAGAACGAGAAAGCAAGAGCGCAAGCACAAGTGAGCAACCGGTGCGAGCATGAGAGTGTGATTGAGAGAGCGAGAAAGGGTTAGAGAGCGAGAGAGAGAGAACAGGAGAGCGAGCCAAGAGTGTGTGAGAGCAAGTGAGTGAGAGAGAGCAAGCAAGAGAGTGAAAGCCAAAGGGAGAGCGAGCAATGGGGAGGGGAAGAGAGAGAGAGGACAAGAGAGCGAGTGACAGAGAATGGGATAGCGTGAATAGAGAGAGAAAGCAAGCAAAAGAGTGAGCGAGACGAAGCAAGAGCAAGCGAGAGAGGAAGCTAGAGCAAGAGAGATTGAGAGAGCGAGAGCAAGCAAGAGTATGAGGGAGCACAAGAGAGTGAGAGAGAGAGCAAGCATGATTGTGAATGCGAGAGCAAGAGAGCAGCAGCATGAGTGAGAAAAAGAATGCGAGTGAGCAAAAGTGAAAGCAAGCAAAAGTGAGTGCGAGAGAGATGGCGAGAGCGAGAGAGTGAATGTGAGTAAGAGAGCGCGAGAGCAAGAGTGGGCAAGGGAGAACGAGAGCAAGCAAGAGCAAGATTGCAAGCGCGAGCAACAGAGCGTGAGAGAGCAAGAGAGTGCAAGCAAGAGAGAGTGAGAGTGTGTGAATGAGAGCATGAGAGGGAGAGAGCAAGCACGAGCAAGAGCATGAGAGCGCAAGCAAGAGAACAAGCGAGAGAGTGAGCACGAGAGAGAGAGAGACGCAGAACAAGAGTACAAGAAAGCGCATGAGAAAGAGAGTGAGAAAGCGAGAGCGAGGTAGCTAAAGAGCAAGCAAGTGAGCAAGAGTGCGAGTGAGACAGAGAGAGCGAGTTAGTGAGAGAACAAGCACAAGCGACAGAGCGAGTACAAGAGTGAGTGAGTGACCGAGCACGAGAGAGTGAGAACAAGAGAGTGAGCATGAGAGAGCTAGAATGAGTGAGCACGAGAGAGTGTGAGTGAGGGACCGAACACGAGAGAGAGCAAGAGAGAGAGCACATGAGAGAGAGATGGCAAGAGAGCAAGCAAGAGAACGAGAGCTCAAGAGAGAGTGAGGGAGCAATCACTAGAGAGAGCCAAAGAGTGAGCACAGGAGAGAGCACGAGCTAGAGAGTGAGCAAGCAAGAGTAAGCGAGAACGAGCAAGATTGTGCAAGCGTGAGCGAGCAAGAGTGAGATAGCAAGCGTGAGCATGAGAGAGCAAGCGAGAGACAGAGCAACAAAGAGTGCAAGAGAATGAGAGCGAGAGTGAGATCAAGCAAGAGAATGAGAGCACAAGAAAGCGAGGGAGAGCGAGATGGAGCAAGAGAGAATGAGAGAGCGAGATGGAGCAAGAGAGAGAGCCAGAGAGAGGGAGACCGAGTGTGAAAGTGAGCATGAGAGCACGGGAGAGAGCAATAGAGCAAGAGAGCATGAGAGAACAAGCGCGAGTGAGAGGGAGAGCATGAGAGCAAGACTGAGATAGCAAGCAATAGAGCGAGGTGAGAGCAAATTGGAGCAAGAGCGAGCACGAGTGAGTGTGAGAGAATGAGCACAAGTGAGAGAGTGCGAGGATGAGCACAAGCATGAGGGAGACAGAGAGCGAGTGAGAGCAAGAGCGAGTGCAAGAGAGCTAGAGAGCAAGCATGAGAGTGAGTGAGAGACTGAGAGCACGAGAGAGAGAGAGCATGAGAAAGTGAGAGAGCAAGAGAGCACACGAGACAGGTAGCGAGAGAGCAAGCAAGAGAGCGAGTGAGAGCGAGAGAGCGAGTGAGAGCAAGAGAGAGAGCAAGAGAGAGGGTGAGTGAGAGCAAGAGAGTGCGACTGAGCGACCGAGAGCAAGCACGGGAGAGAGAGCGAGAGGGAGAGCAAGTGCAAGAGAGCAAGAGCATTAGAGAATGAGCAAGAGAGCAAGAGAGGAAGAGAGCAAGCACAAGAGAGCACGAGTGAGTGAGACTGACAGCGAGCATGAGAGAGAGTGTAATTGAGAGAGCGAGAAAGGGAGAGAGAGCACAAGAGAGCGAGTCGAGAGAGTGAGAGCGTGAGCAAGCAAGAGAGTGAGCGAAATGGAGGATAAGAGACCGAGAGAGAGAGCAGGAGAGAGAGACTGAGAGGGAGCGAGAATGTGAGTGACAGAGAACAGGAGATTATGAATAGAGAGAGGCGAGTGAGAGCATGAGAGAGCAAGAGAGCAGGAGCACAAGAGAGCGAGAGAGAGAATGCGAGAGAGCGAGTGATAGAGAAAGAGAGCAAGAGAAAGAGCGAGATAAAGTGATTGAGAGTGACTGCAAGTGAGACCAAAAGTGAGTGACAGAGAGAGCACAAGTGAGAGTGAGATAGTAAGCATGAGTAAGGGAGAGCGAGAGCGAGTGAGAGAGCACACAAGAGAGAAATAGCAAGAGCACAAGAGAGCGAGTGAGAGGTAGAGCGATAGAGCAAGAGTGTGAGATAGCGAGAGAGCAAACAGGAGCAAGAGAGCGAGCACAAGAGAGTGGTCGAGAGTGACCGAGAGAGGGAGAGAGCAAAAGAGCGTGAGAGAGAGCAAGCATGAGAGTGCAGTTGAGAGACCGAGCCCGATAGAGAGTTAGTGAGAGAGTGAGTAAGAGAGAGAGCAAGGGACGAACATGAGAATGAGGGAGTAAGCGCAAGAGAGTGAGAGAAACCGAGAGAGCAAGCACACGAGAGTGCGAGAGAGAGAGCACGAGAGCCTGAGTGCAAGAGAGACTGAGCGAGCAAGTGGGAGTGAAAGCAAGAGAGTGCGAGTGAGAGAGAGCAAGGGAGATGGCGAGAGAGCAAGAGAACCTGAGCAAGAGAGCGAGCGAGCTTGAGCAAGCAAGCATGAGAGCATTAGAGCGAGAGAGAATGAGAGCAAAAGAGAGCACGAGAGTGAGAGAGAAAGCATGAGGGAGAGAAAGGGAGAGAGAGCGAGAGAGAGAGTATGAGAGGGAGATGGAGCAAGCGAGAGAGCAAGAGAGCAAGCACGAGAAAGCAAGAGCGCGAGCACAAGTGAGCAACCGGAGCTATCATGAGAGTGTGATTGAGAGAGCGAGAAAGGATTAGAGAGCGAGAGAGAGAACCGGAGAGCGAGCCGAGTGTGAGAGCAAGTGAGAGAGAGAGCGAGCAAGCAAGAGATTGAGAGAAAGCGAGAGCGAGCAAGGGAGAGGAAGCGAGAGAGAGGGGACAAGAGATCGAGTGACAGAGAATGGGATAGCGTGAATAGAGAGAGAAAGCAAGCAAGAGTGAGCGAGACGAAGCAAGAGCAAGCAAGAGAGCGAGCATAAGAGCAAGCGCGAGAGAGGAAGCTAGAGCAAGAGAGATTGAGAGAGCGAGAGCAAGCAAGAGTATGAGAGAGCACGAGAGGGAGAAAGTGAGTAAGCATGAGTGAGAGAGAATGCGAGAGAGCAAGAGAGCAGCAGCATGAGTGAGAAAAAGAATGCGAGTGAGCAAAAGTGAAAGCAAGCAAAAGTGAGTGCGAGAGAGAGAATGTGAGTAAGAGAGCGCGAGAGCAAGAGTGGGCAAGAGAGAACGTGAGAAAGAGAGCAAGCAAGAGCAAGATTGGAAGCGCAAGCAAGAGAGCGTGAGAGCAAGAGAGTGAGCAAGTAAGAACGAGTGCAAGAGAGAACGAGAGAAAAAAAGAGCACAAGAGAGCGAGGGAGAGAGAGTAATGGAGCAAGAGAGATAGGGAGAGAGAGAGCTAGATTGGGAGAGCGCAAGAGAATGAGAGCACGAGGGAGCGATTGAGAGCGAGCAAGATATCGGTAGAGCAAGCAAGAGAGTGAGAGGGAGCGAGAATGAGAGCATGAGAGGGAGAGAGCAAGCACGAGCAAGAGAGCATGAGAGCGCAAGCAAGAGAACGAGCGAGAGAGTGAGCACGAAAGAGAGAGACGCAGAACAAGAGTACAAGAGAACGCATGAGAGAGTGAGAAAGCGAGAGCGAGGTAGCTAAAGAGCAAGTGAGCGAGAGAGTGCGAGTGAGACAGTGAGAGCGAGTTAGTGAGAGAACAAGCACAAGCGAGAGAGCGAGTACAAGAGTGAGTGAGTGACCAAGCACGAGAGAGTGAGCACGAGAGTGTGTGAGTGAGGGACCGAGCACGAGAGGGAGCAAGAGAGAGCACATGAGAGAGAGAGAGATGGCAAGAGAGCAAGCAAGAGAACGAGAGCTCAAGAGAGAGTGCAAGAGTGAGGGAGCAATCACTAGAGGGCCAAAGAGCGAGAGCGAGCACAGGAGAGAGCACGAGCTAGAGAGTGAGCAAGCAAGAGTAAGCGAGAACGAGCAAGATTGTGCAAGCGCTAATGAGTGAGCAAGAGTGAGATAGCAAGCAATAGAGCGAGGTGAGAGCAAATTGGAGCAAGAGCGAGCACGAGTGAGTGTGAGAGAGAATGAGCACAAGTGACAGAGCGAGGATGAGCACAAGCATGAGGGAGACAGAGAGCGAGTGAGAGCAAGAGCGAGTGCAAGAGGGCTAGAGAGCAAGCATGAGAGAGAGTGAGTGAGAGACTGAGAGCACGAGAGAGAGAGCAAGAGAGCACACGAGACAGGTAGCGTGAGAGCGAGTGAGAGCGAGAGAGCGCGAGTGTGAGCAAGAGAGTGAGTGAGAGCAAGAGGGAGTGTGACTGAGCGACCGAGAGCAAGCACAGGAGAGTGAGCGAGAGCAAGTGCAAGGGAGCAAGAGCACTAGAGAGTGAGCAAGAGAGCACGAGTGAGTGACCGAGACTGACAGCGAGCATGAGAGAGAGTGTAATTGAGAGAGCGAGAAAGGGAGAGGGAGCACAAGAGAGCGAGTCGAGAGAGTGAGAGCGTGAGCAAGCAAGAGAGTGAGCGAAATGGAGGATAAGAGACCAAGAGAGAGACCAATAGAGGGAGAGCAGGAGAGAGACCGAGAGGGAGAGAGAGAGAGAGTGACAGAGAACAGGAGAGTATGAATAGAGAGAGGCAAGTGAGAGCACGAGAGAGAGCAAGAGCACAAGAGAGCGAGAGAGAGAATGCGAGAGAGTGAGTGATAGAGAAAGAGAGCAGAAGTGAGAGTGAGATAGTAAGCATGAGTAAGCGAGAGCGAGAGCACACGAGAGAAATAGCAAGAGCACAAGAGAGCGAGTGAGAGGTAGAGCGATAGAGCAACAGTGCGAGATAGCGAGAGAGCAAACGGGAGCAAGAGAGTGACCGAGAGTGACCGAGCACGAGAGAGGGAGAGTGAAAGAGTGTGAGAGCAAGTGCAAGTGAGTGAGAGAGAGCGAGCATGAGAGAGCACAAGAGAAAAACAGCGTGCGTGAGGGAGAGCATGAGTGAGCGCGAGCAAGAGAGCCAGAGAGCCATAAAGAGCAAGCGAGAGAGAGCGAACGAGAGTGAGCAAGAGAGTGAGACCAAGTGAGCGTGAGAGAGAGCATGAGAGAGCAAGTTAGAGAGAGAGAGAGCAAGTTAGAGAGAGAGAGCAAGTTAGAGAGCACGAGAGAGAGAGAGCATGAGAGAGAGAATGAGAGAGAGAGAGAAGGCGAGAGAGAGAGAGAGAAAAAGAACACGCAAGAGTGAGCACAAGCACAGGAGAGAGTGACTGATCATGAGAGAGGGAGAGGGAGACCAAGGGCGAGAGTGAGCATGAGAGAGCACGAGAGAGAGCGAGTGAGGAATAGCAAGAGAGCGAGCGTGAGAGAGCAAGAGTGAGCATGAGAGTTAGAGCAAGGGAGAGAGAAAGAGAGAGCACACGAGAAAGAGTTAGCGAGAGAGCAAGCAAGAGAGCAAAAGAGCAAAGCGAGTGAGCAAGAGAGCGAGAGCGAGAGCAAGAGCGAGTGAGCAAGAGAGCATGAGATCAAGAGACAGAGAAAGAGCGGGCGAGAGAGAGCAAGTGAGAGAATGAGAATGAGAGCAAGCGAGAGAGTGAGCGAGATAGAGAGCAAGAGAGAGTGAGTAGTAGGGAACGAGCGCGAGAGAGCGATCACGGGAAATAGTGAGTGAGAGACAGAGCGCAAGTGATAGAGAGACCGAGCACAAGAGAGTGAGTGAGAGAGAGCGAGCAAGTGAGGGAGAACAAGAGAGCAAGTGAGAGAGCAAAAGAGTGAGAGGGAGACAGAGCGAGCACGATGGAGAGAGCACGATGGAGAGCAAGCAAGATAGAGAGAATGAGAGAAAGATAGAGAGAGAGCACCAGAGATCGAGTGCGAGGGAGTCCGAGCACAAGAAAGAGCAAGAGAGAGTGAGAGAGACTTTCTGACATTCCTTCTGCTACCTTAGCCAGTGAGTGAATGAATGACCCAGCCCTCTCTACCTCGAGCATTTTTCTAAAACTCATGTGTCATTCAAAGACAAATCAGCCCATTAAATAGCAAGTGATTTTCTTTGTGCTTTTGACCAAGAATCAAACAGCGCCGGATGAATGTAACATTTTTCTCCTCAGCTCTGCAGTTTCATCCTTTTTCAAAAATGAACAATAGAGTGTAGAGCAATTTCCCTATTCTGAATTTCAACAAGGTAGTTCTACATTTCATCATCCACAGTTCAGCAAAGGTCTGAATTTTACCTAGGGACAAGGGTGTGAGACTCATGTGCGAGCCTCAAGCTGTCTAGTAGATGTCAGTATTAGTACGCAAAAAGCACAAGCCAGCCAATTTGAATTTGACCCTGCACAACAGGCTTTATCATTTGCACCACAGCAATGGACTAAATGCAATGAAAGTAAAATAACATACTAATTCTACTAACATTCCAGGACCCAGTAACGTATTCCCCTACTAATATTCAATGCAATTTAGGCCATTGCTTATGAGTGCAAAACATTGGTGCATAGGGGCAAAGCGGCCCATTCAATAAAATGTAAAGATATTTGAAGTGCGCAAAGCCAACTGGAAATGTAGAATTAGACAGGGTTGAGATGCAAGTTCAAACGGCCTCCTTTGTTCATTTATGAAAAAGGAGGAAACCGCGCTGGATGAATGTAACATTTTTCTCTTAGCGCTGCAGTTTGAATCTGTCAAAGGCACAAAGGAAATCACATGCTATTTAATGGGCTGTTTTGTCAAAGAGGGAGAGTGTGAGAGAGAGCAAGAGTGAAAGTGAGGGAGAGAGAGAGCTAGCGAGAGAGCAAAAGAGAGCGCAAGCAAGAGAATGAGAGCAAGCAAGAGAACAAGAGCGAGAGAGAGCAAGCAAGGGGGGAGTAAGAGAGAGTACAAGAGAGAGTGAGATGGAACAAGACAGTGAGCAAGAGAGCAAAAGTGAGAGCAAGAGAAATGGAGCGAGAGAGAGGACGGGAGAGCGAGAGAGAGGGTGAGAGAGAGGACGGGAGAGATAGTGAGCAAGTAAGAGAATGAGAGAGCGCAAGCAAGAGTGTGAGAGCGAGAGCATGAGAGCAAGCGAGAGAGAAAACGAGAGCAAGTGAGAGAGAGCAAGAGAAGGTGATCGAGAGATAGTGAGAGAAAGCAAGAGAGTGCAAGAGCGAGAGAGAGCAAGAGTGAAAGCAAGCGAGAGAGACCAAGAGCAAATCAGTGAGAGACAGAATGAGAGAGCGAAAGAGTGAGCAAGAGAGAGAGATAGCCAGAGAATGAGAGAGGGAAAGAGCGATAGAGTAAGTGAGAGCAAGAGAGAGCGAGTGAGAGTGAACAAGAGTGAACAAGAGAGAAAGAGAGAATTAGAGCGAGAGATAGTGAGCAAGAGAGAGCGAGCGAGAGAGCAAATGGGAGAAATAGCAAGTGAGAGCAAGAGAGTGAGAGCCAGTGACAGAGAAGGAGCACAAGCGAGAGAGAGTGAGCATGAGCGCAAGAGAGAGCAAGCATGAGAGAGAGTGTGATTGAGAGAGCAAGAGGGGCAAGTGAGAGCAAAGGCGAGAGCACGAGCAAGCAAGTAAGAAAGTGAACGTGAGAGAAAGCGAGAGAGAATGAACGAGTAAGCACAAGAGAGCGAGAAGCGAGAAAGCACCAAGAAGCGCGAATGAGAGAGCACGAGAGCCTGAGCACAAGAGTGCAAGATTGCAAGTGAGAGAGCAAGAACGAGTGAGCAAGAGTGAAAAAGAACGAGAGCTCACAAAACAGAGAAATAGTGAAAGCAAGCGAGAGAGAGTGCAAGAGAGCGCAAAAGAATGAAAGCACGAGAGAGCAAACAAGAGATCGATAGAGCAAGCGAGAGAGAGAGAGCACAAGAAAGCAAGATGGAGAGAGAAGAGTGAGAGGGAGCAAGAGAGAGTGAGAGTCAGAGAAAAAGTGAGAATGAGGGCGTGAGAGAGAGCGAGCGAGTGAAAGTGAGCATGAGAGCAAGCAAGAGAGTGAGAGTGAGTAAGAGTTAGCGCGAGAGAGACACAACAAGAGAGTGCAAGAAGCACAAGAGAAAGAGAGTGAGCAAGCGAGATAGCGAAAGAGCAAGCAGGAGAGGGAGAGCGCGAGTGAGTGAGAGTGAGTGAGCGAGAGAACAAGCACAAGCGAGAGAGAGCGAGTACGAGCACAAGAGAGTGAGTGAGAGTGACCAAGCACGAGAGAGGGAGAGAGTGAGAGAGAGAGAGCGCAAGAGCACACTCGAGAGAAATAGCAAGAGAGCAAGAGAGCATGAGAGAGCGATAGCGAGTGAGCAAACAGGAGCGAGAGAGGGAGCACAATAGTGAGCGAGAGTGACCAAGCATGAGAGAAGGAGAGCAAAAGAGTGAGAGTGAGTAAGAGCGAGTGTCAGAGTGAGCCGGATAGCAAGAGAGCAAGCGAGAGAGAGCAAACAGGAGCAAGAGAATGAGAGAGAGAGAGCGAGCATGAGAGAGCGAGTAAGGGATGGCGAGAGAGCGAGCGTGAGAGCAAGAGTGAGCATGAGAGAGAGTGCAAGTGAGAGAGAGCAAAAGCAAGAGATGGTGAGAGAGAGAAAGAAAGAGAGCACACGAGAGAGAGATAGCGAGAGAGCAAGCAAGAGATAGCAAAAGAGCAAAGCGAGTGAGCAATAGAGAGTTCGGAAGAACAAGAGAGAGTGAGAGCAAGAGCGAGCAAGGGAGCATGAGAGGTCAAGAGACAGCGAGAAAGAGCAGGCAAGAGAGAGCATATGAGAGATATGGCGAGAGAGCAAACGAGAGAACGAGAGCAAGCAAGAGTAAGTGAGAGGGATACTGAGCGATAGAGAGCAAGAGAGAGAATGAGAGAGCAAGATTGAGCAAGAGAGATAGCACAAGAGTGTGAGAGAGATCTAGAGGGAGTGGGAAAGAGAGCACATGAGAGAGATAGTGAGAGAGCAAGCAAGAGGAGAACGAGAGCAAGCGAAAGAGTGAGCCAGAGAGCAAGCAAGAGAGAGATTGAGACAAAGTGAGAAAGTGTGCGTGAGAGAGAGCAAGCGAGAGAGAGCATGAGAGAGCGAGAAAGCATGAGAGAGGGTGAGCGAGCACAAGAGTGATCAAGAGAGCTAGAGAGCAAGAGTGCAGGAGAGCAGGCACAAGTGAGATGGAGCAAGCAAAAGCACAAGAGTGAGTGAGAGTGAATGAGCATGTGAGAGGGAGAGCGAGAGAGCAAGCAAGTATGAGAGAGTGTAAGAGCAAGAGCGAGTGCAAGAGAGTAAACATGAGTGCGAGTGAAAGATCGAGGGCGAGAGTGAGTGAGAAAGCGAGAGCAAGAGAGCAAGTGAGAGCAAGAGAGTGAGCGAGCGAGAGCAAGAGTGCGAGAGCCTGCGCGTGAGAGTGCGCGAGCCTGTGCGTGAGAGTGCGAGAGCACAAATGTGATGGAGAGAAAGAGAGAACGTGGGCGAGCGAGATCAAGCATGAGAGAGAGCAAGAGAGCAATCGAGCGAACGAGAGTGAGAGTGAGAGCAACAGCGATAGTGAGCACAAGAGTGAGAGAGTAACCAAGCATGAGAGGGAGTGCGTGAGAGCAAGAGCGAGTGTAAGAGTGCAAGTGAGCATGAGTGCGAGAGAGCTAGAGAATGCAAGAGAACAAGAGTGCGAGAGAGCGATTTAGCAAGTGAGAGCGAGAGAGCAAGAGCAAGACCAAGTGAGAAAGTGAGCATGAGCGTGTGAGAGCAAGTAAGAGGGAGTGTGAGAGCAAGTGCACGAGAGCAAGCACGAGTGAGTGGGAGAGCGAGAGAGCAAAAAGGAGCAACAGCAAACGAGAGAGAGGAATAGAGCGAACAAGCACATGCAAGAGAGAGTGAGCATGAGCATAAGAGTGAGAGTGACTGATCACGAGAGCGGGAGAGCGAAAGAGTGAGCGAGCATGAGCGAGCACAAAAGGGAGAGAGAGCGAAAGTGAGGGAGAGCAAGAGAAAGCGAGCATGAGAGAGAGTGAGAGCAAAAGCAAGAGAGCAAGAGAAAGTGAGAGAGAAAAGAGAAAGCGAGAGCAAGAGAGCACAAGAGAGAGATATCAAGAGCAAGCAAGAGAGCGAGTAAGAGTGTGAGAGCAATCGAGAGAGCACGAAAGAGACAGCGAACGAGCAAGTGCGAGAGAGCGCAATCGAGAGAGAATGAGAGAGCAAGATTGAGCAAGAGAGCGCAAGAGAGATCTAGAGAGCGGGCGAGAGAGCACATGAGAGAGAGAGTGTGAGAGAAAGCAAGAGAACAAAAGCGAGAGAGAGCATGAGGGAGCAAGAGCGAGCATGAGAGCGAGCATGTGAGAACAAGTGAGAGAGAGTGAGAAAGAGCAAGAGCATGAGGGAGCAAGCACGAGTGAGTGAGAGGGAGAGAGCGAGCGAGATAGCAAGAGAGTAAGCAAGGGAGTGAGAGAGTGTAAACGGGAGCAAGAGCATGCGAGAGAGAGCACAAGTGAGAGCGAGTGAGAGCGAGTGAGCACGAACGAGCATACACGAGAGAGAGGGTGAGCACGAGCACAAGAGTGAGTGAGAGTGACCGATCATGAGAGAGTGTGAGAGCGAGTGCAAGAGAGTGAGAGAGAGCGAATGAGAGAGCATGAGAGAGCGAGTGAGAGATAGCAAGAGAGAGAGCATGAGAGTGCAAGTGAGAGAGCGCATAAGCGAGAGAGTTAGAGAGAGAAAAAGAGCAAGAGAGCACACGAGAGAGAGATAGTGAGAGAGCAAGCAAGAGAGCAAAAGAGCAAAGCAATAGAGTTCAAGAGAGCAAGAGAGCGAGAGCGCAAGATAGCATGAGAGATCCAGAGACAGTGAGAAAGAGCAGGTGAGAGAGAGCGAGATGGCGAGAGAGCAAGCGAGAGAATGAGAGAGAGTGAGAGGGGGATACCGAGAGAGAGAGAGCAAGAGAGAGCGAGAATGAGAGCAAGATTGAGCAAGAGAGTGAGAGATCTAGAGAGCGGGGAAGAGAGCACATGAGAGAGATAGTGAGAGAGCAAGCAACAGAAGGAGAACGAGAGCAAGTGAGAGAGTGAGCGAGATAGAGAGCAAGATAGAGTGAGTGGTAGGGAGCAAGTGTGAGAGAGCGAGAGCAATTGATAGAGTGAGCAAGCACAAGAGAGTGACCGAGCATCAGAGAGAGCCTGAGAGAGAGAGAGGGAGAACAAGTGAGAGAACAAGAGAGCAAAAGAGAGCAAGAGAGTGAAAGTGAGAGGGAGACAGAGCGGACAAGTCAGGGAGAGAGAGAGCAAGAGAGCACGATAGAGAGCAAGCGAGATGGAGAGAATGCGAGAGAAAGATTGCGCAAGAGAGAGAGAGCGCGCCAGAGAGCGAGTGCAAGGGGGTCAGAGTGCAAGAAAGAGCACGAGAGAGACTGTCTGACATTCCTTCTGCTACCTTAGCCAGTGAGTGAATGACCCAGCCCTCTCTGAGAAAAAGGTTTGAGGCAAACTCATGTGTCATTCTAAGAGAACCTCCCCTTGACAAATCAACCCATTAAATGGCAAGTGATTTCCTTTGTGCTTTTGACTGGAATTCAAACTGCAGCGCTGAAGAGAAAAATGTTACATTCATCCGGCACTGTTTCCTCCTTTTTCAAAAATGAACAATGGAGTGTAGAGAATTTTCCCTATTCTGTATTTCAACAAGGTATTTCCGCATTTCATCATCCACAGTTTAGCAAAGGTCTGAATTTTAAATAGGGCCAAGGGTGTGAGACTCGTGTGAGTCTCAAACTGTGTCTAGCAGAGGTCAGTATTATAACTCCAAAAGCACAAGCATGCCAATTTGAATTTGACTCTGCACAACAGGTTTTATCATTTGCACCACACCACAGCAATGGACTAAATGCAATGAAAGTAAAATAACATACTAATTCTAACATTCCAGGACCCAATAACATATTCCCCTACTAATAGTCAATGCAATTTAGGCCATTGCTTATGAGTGCAAAACATTGGTGCATAGGGGCAAAGTGGCCCATTTCCTAAAATGTAAATTTGTTTGAACTGCGCAAAGCCAACTGGAAATGTAGAATTAGATGTGTTCTGCAGTGAATACGTGACAGGGTTGAGATGCAAGTTGATTTATTTAAAGCGGCTCCATTGTTCACTTATGAAAAAGGAGGAAACGGCGCTGGATGAATGTAATATTTTTCTCTTCAGGGCTACAGTTTGAATCTTTGTCAAAGGCACAAAGGAAATCATGTGCTATTTAATGGCCTGTTTTGTCAAAGAGAGAGAATGTGAGAGAGTGCTAGAGCGAGAGAGCAATTGAGCGAACGAGAGAGAGAGCAAGCAAGAGAGAGAGCGAGAGAGAGCAAGTGAGAGAGTGCGAGTGAGACCGAAAGAGAGCAAGAGAGCGAGCGACAGAGTGAGTGATAGAGAGAACGCGAGTGAGAAAGCAAGCAGGAGCGGGAGAGAATGTGAGCAAGTGAGAGAGAGAGCGAGTAAGAAAGAGTGAGCAAGAGCATGAGCGAGAGCAAGAGAGCAAACAAGTGAGAGCAAGTGACCGAGAGAGCGAGATAAAGCAAGAGTGAGCACAATAAAGCGAGAGAGAGTGCGAGGGAGACCAAGAGCGAGAGAGAGCAAGAGTGTGATAGAGCAAGCACAACAGAGAGCAAGCGCGAGCAAGAGAGAAAGAGTGAGAGAGCGAGTGAGAGCAAGTGAGAGAGAGAGCAGGCGCAAGAGAGCATGCAAGAGAGCTTGCACGAGAGAGCTAGAGAGAGTGAGCATGAGAGAGCAAGAGAGTGTGTGAGAGTCAGTGCGAGTGAGAGAGAGAGGAAAAGCGAGAGAGCATGTGGGTGAGAGAGCAAGTGAGCACACAAGAGAGCTAGTGAGAGAGCAAGCAAGAGAATGAGAGAGCAAGCAAGAGAGCGAGCACGAGAGTGAGAGAGAGTAACAGGGAGCGAGAGAGATGGAGGAAGTGAGAGCGAGATAGCAAGCTCGTAAGAGTGTGAGAGAGATCAAGCGAGAGAGAGCGAATGAGAGAGAGCGCAATTGAGCAAACAAGAGTGAGAGAGCGATAGAGCAAGGGAGAGAGAGGGAGAGAGAAGAGCCAAAGAGCACACGGGAGAGAAATAGCGAGAGAGCATGCAAGAGAATGAGAGAGTGAGAGGGAACAAGTGAGAGAGAGTTCAAGAGAGCGAAACAGCGGGAGTGAGAGAACTAGCAAGAGTGAGCGTGAGAGTGAGCGAGCGAGCAGGATTGAGAGAGCAAGTGAGAGAGCCATAGGGCAAGAGTGAGCGAGAGCAAGAGTGCAAGAGAATGAGTGCAAGAGAATGTGAGAGAGCGAGAGAGCAAGCGTGAGCGAGATAGTGAGAGAGCAAGCAAGAGAGCGAGAGCAAACAGGAGCAAGAGCGAGCGAGAGAGCACAACTGAGAGTGAGAGAATGAGCACAAGCGAGAAAGAGAGCGAGCATGAGCATAAGAGTGAGAGTGTCCAAGCACAAGAGAGGGAGAGCAAAAGAGTGAGAGACTGAGAGCGAGAGTGCAAGAGCAAGTGCAAGAGAGTGAGGGAGATCAAGAGAGAGATCGAGCGTGAGAGAGACTGAGAGAGCGAGAGGGAGCGAGCATGAGACACAGAGAGTGAGCACGAGAGAGTGCAAGAGAGTGAGTGAGAGAGCAAGAGAGAGCACGAGAAAGGGAGAGAGAGCAAGAGAGAGAAAGAGAAAGCGAGCAAGAGAGAGTTTGAGAGAGCAACAGAGGAAACAGGAGTGAGAGAAAGTTAGAGATCAATAGCGAGCAAGCAATAGAGCGTGAGATAGTGAGAAAGAGCGAGAGAGAGCTGGCGAGAGAGAGCACATGAGAGAGAGATAGCGAGAGAGCAAGGAAGAGAACTTGAGCGAGTGAGAGAGACCGAGAGAGAGAGTAAGCGAGAGAGAGAATGTGAGAGAAAGATTAGCACTCTATCTTGCGCTCTCTCTCTCTTGCTCAGAGAGTGAGACTCTCTGCCAGTCCTTCTGCAACCTTCACCAGTGAGTGAGTGAATGACCCAGCCCTCTCTGCCTCAAGCCTTTTTCTCAAACTCATGTGTCATTCAAAGAGAACCTCCCCTTGACAAATCAGCCCATTAGATAGCAAGTGATTTCCTTTGAATTCCAGTCAAAAGCACAAACTGCGCTAAAGAGAAAAATGTTAAATTCATCCGGCACTGTTTCCTCCTTTTTCAAAAATGAACAATGGAGTGTAGAGAATTTTCCCTATTCTGTATTTCAACAAGGTATTTCCGCATTTCATCATCCACAGTTTAGCAAAGGTCTGAATTTTAAATAGGGCCAAGGGTGTGAGACTCGTGTGAGTCTCAAACTGTGTCTAGCAGAGGTCAGTATTATAACTCCAAAAGCACAAGCATGCCAATTTGAATTTGACTCTGCACAACAGGTTTTATCATTTGCACCACACCACAGCAATGGACTAAATGCAATGAAAGTAAAATAACATACTAATTCTAACATTCCAGGACCCAATAACATATTCCCCTACTAATAGTCAATGCAATTTAGGCCATTGCTTATGAGTGCAAAACATTGGTGCATAGGGGCAAAGTGGCCCATTTCCTAAAATGTACATTTATTTGAACTGCGCAAAGCCAACTGGAAATGTAGAATTAGATGTGTTCTGCAGTGAATACGTGACAGGGTTGAGATGCAAGTTGATTTATTTAAAGCGGCTCCATTGTTCACTTATGAAAAAGGAGGAAACGGCGCTGGATGAATGTAATATTTTTCTCTTCAGGGCTACAGTTTGAATCTTTGTCAAAGGCACAAAGGAAATCATGTGCTATTTACGGCCTGTTTTGTCAAAGAGAGAGAATGTGAGAGAGTGCTAGAGCGAGAGAGCAATTGAGCGAACGAGAGAGAGAGCAAGCAAGAGAGAGAGCGAGAGAGAGCAAGTGAGAGAGTGCGAGTGAGACCGAAAGAGAGCAAGAGAGCGAGCGACAGAGAGTGAGTGATAGAGAGAACGCGAGTGAGAAAGCAAGCAGGAGCGGGAGAGCGGGAGAGAATGTGAGCAAGTGAGAGAGAGAGCGAGTAAGAAAGAGTGAGCAAGAGCATGAGCGAGAGCAAGAGAGCAAACAAGTGAGAGCAAGTGACCGAGAGAGCGAGATAAAGCAAGAGTGAGCACAATAAAGCGAGAGAGAGTGCGAGGGAGACCAAGAGCGAGAGAGAGCAAGAGTGTGATAGAGCAAGCACAACAGAGAGCAAGCGCGAGCAAGAGAGAAAGAGTGAGAGAGCGAGTGAGAGCAAGTGAGAGAGAGAGCAGGCGCAAGAGAGCATGCAAGAGAGCTTGCACGAGAGAGCTAGAGAGTGAGCATGAGAAAGCAAGAGAGTGTGTGAGAGTCAGTGCGAGTGAGAGAGAGAGGAAAAGCGAGAGAGCATGTGGGTGAGAGAGCAAGTGAGCACACAAGAGAGAGCTAGTGAGAGAGCAAGCAAGAGAATGAGAGAGCAAGCAAGAGAGCGAGCACGAGAGTGAGAGAGAGTAACAGGGAGCGAGAGAGATGGAGGAAGTGAGAGCGAGATAGCAAGCTCGTAAGAGTGTGAGAGAGATCAAGCGAGAGAGAGCGAATGAGAGAGAGCGCAATTGAGCAAACAAGAGTGAGAGAGCGATAGAGCAAGGGAGAGAGAGGGAGAGAGAAGAGCCAAAGAGCACACGGGAGAGAAATAGCGAGAGAGCATGCAAGAGAATGAGAGAGTGAGAGGGAACAAGTGAGAGAGAGTTCAAGAGAGCGAAACAGCGGGAGTGAGAGAACTAGCAAGAGTGAGCGTGAGAGTGAGCGAGCGAGCAGGATTGAGAGAGCAAGTGAGAGAGCCATAGGGCAAAAGTGAGCGAGAGCAAGAGTGCAAGAGAATGAGTGCAAGAGAATGTGAGAGAGCGAGAGAACAAGCGTGAGCAAGATAGTGAGAGAGCAAGCAAGAGAGTGAGAGCAAACAGGAGCAAGAGCGAGCGAGAGAGCACAACTGAGAGTGAGAGAGAGAGAATGAGCACAAGCGAGAAAGAGAGCGAGCATGAGCATAAGAGTGAGAGTGTCCAAGCACAAGAGAGGGAGAGCAAAAGAGTGAGAGACTGAGAGCGAGAGTGCAAGAGCAAGTGCAAGAGAGTGAGGGAGATCAAGAGAGAGATCGAGCGTGAGACAGACTGAGAGAGCGAGAGGGAGCGAGCATGAGACACAGAGAGTGAGCACGAGAGAGTGCAAGAGAGTGAGTGAGAGAGCAAGAGAGCACGAGAAAGAGAGAGAGAGCAAGAGAGAGAAAGAGAAAGCGAGCAAGAGAGAGTTTGAGAGAGCAACAGAGGAAACAGGAGTGAGAGAAAGTTAGAGATCAATAGCGAGCAAGCAATAGAGCGTGAGATAGTGAGAAAGAGCGAGAGAGAGCTGGCGAGAGAGAGCACATGAGAGAGAGATAGCAAGAGAGCAAGGAAGAGAACTTGAGCGAGTGAGAGAGACCGAGAGAGAGAGTAAGCGAGAGAGAGAATGTGAGAGAAAGATTAGCACTCTATCTTGCGCTCTCTCTCTCTTGCTCAGAGAGTGAGACTCTCTGCCAGTCCTTCTGCAACCTTCACCAGTGAGTGAGTGAATGACCCAGCCCTCTCTGCCTCAAGCCTTTTTCTCAAACTCATGTGTCATTCAAAGAGAACCTCCCCTTGACAAATCAGCCCATTAGATAGCAAGTGATTTCCTTTGAATTCCAGTCAAAAGCACAAACTGCGCTAAAGAGAAAAATGTTAAATTCATCCGGCACTGTTTCCTCCTTTTTCAAAAATGAACAATGGAGTGTAGAGAAATTTCCCTATTCTGAATTTCAAAAAGGTATTGCCGCATTTCATCGTCCACAGTTTAGAAAAGGTCTGAATTTTAACTAGTGCCAAGGGTGTGAGACTCATGTGTGAGCCTCAAGCTGTGTCTGGTAGATGTCAGTATTATAACTCAAAAAGCAAAAGCCAGCCAATTTGAATTTGACCCAGCACAACAGGTTTTATCATTTGCACCACAGCAATGGACTAAATGCAATGAAAGTAAAATAACATACTAATTCTACTAACATTCCAGGACCCAATAACCTATTCCCCTACTAATATTCAATGCAATTTAGGCCACTGCTTAAGAGTGCAAACCATTGGTGTATAGGGGCAAAGTGGCCCATTTCCTAAAATGTAAATTTATTTGAACTGCGCAAAGCCAACTGGAAATGTAGAATTAGATGTGTTCTGCAGTAAATACGTGACAGGGTTGAGATGCAAGTTGATTTATTTAAACCGGCTCCATTGTTCACTTATGAAAAAGAAGGAAACAGCGCCGGATGAATGTAAAATTTTTCCCTTCAGTGCTGCAGTTTGAGCCTTTCACAGAGATTCAAAGGAAATCATGTGCTATTTAATGGCCTGTTTTGTCAAAGAGGGAGCGTGAGAGAGTGCTAGAGAGAGAGAGCAAGCGAGAGAGAGAGCATTTGAGCGAATGAGAGTGAGAGAGAGAAAGAGAGAGCATACAAGAAAAATAGCAAGTGGGAGAGAGTGCGAGTGAGACCGTGACCGAGTGAGTGAGAGAGAGAGCAAGAAAGAGAGAGCGAGAGAGTGAGTGATGGAGAAAGCACGAGTGAGAAAGCAAGCACGAGCGAGGGAGCGCGAGAGAGAATGAGCAAGAGAGCAAGTGAGAGAGTGAGCGATGGAGAACATGAGAGCGAGAGTGAGCAAGAGAGCGAGCAGCAGCATGAGAGAGCAAGCAATAGTGTGAGATCACAAGAGAGAGCAAGAGGGAGTGAGCAAGTGAGAGAAAGTGACCGAGAGCGAGAGAGTGGGATAAAGTAAGAGTGAGAGCAGGCGGGAGCACAAGAAAGCGAGAGTGCGAGTGAGACCAAGAGCGAGTGAGAGAGAGCAAGAGAGAGTGTGCAAGAGAGCTTGCGTGAGAGAGCAAGCATGAGAGAGAGTACGAGTGAGGGACCAAGAGCAAGAGAGACCGAGTATGAGAGAGTGTGAGAGAGAGTGAGTGCAAGTGAGAGAGAGAGAGAGAATGTGATAGAGAGAGCACACGCGAGAGAGAGATAGTGAGAGATCAAGCAAGAGAATGAGAGAGAGCAAGCAAGAGAGCGAGAGTGAGCACGAGGGAGTGAGAGAGTAAGAGGGAGCGAGAGAGAGAGCGAGAGAGCAAGTGAGGGCGAGATAGCAAGCTCGAGTAAGAGAGCAAGCTCGAGTTAGAGTGTGAGAGAGAGAGACCAAGCAAGTGAGAGCGAATGAGAGAGAACAATTGAGCAAACGAGAGAGAGAGTGCAAGAGAGAGAGCGAGAGAGCACAAGAGAGAAATAGTGAGAGAGCACGCAAGAGAATGAGAGAGTGGGAGGGAGAAGTGAGAGACAGAGCCAGAGTGAGAGTGACAGAGCGAGAGAGAGTGAAGAGATCGAAAGAGAGGGAGAGAGTGAGAACAAGAGTGCGAGAGAATGAGAGCTAGCACAAGAGAGTGCAAGAGAGAGTGAGTGTGAGCGTGAGAGAGTGGGCATGAGAGCGAGAGTGAATAAGCGAGAGAGCCATAGAGCAAGAGTGAGCGAGAGCAAGATGGTGCAAGAGAATGAGTGCAAAAGAGCGTGAGAGAATGAGAGTGAGCGAGAGAGCAAGCGAGATAGCACAAGAAAGCAAGAGAGTGAGAGAGCGAGAGGGAGCAAACGAGAGTGAGAGAGAGCAAGAGAGAGAGCAAGTGAGAGAGAAAGCTAGAGAGCAAGAGAGAGCGAGCACGAGAGAGCGCAAGTGAGAGAAAAGCACACACAAGAAAGAGAGGGAGCACGAGCACAAGAGAGTGAGTGTGTCCAAGCACAAGAGTGAGAGCAAAAGAGTGAGTGTGAGAGCAAGAGCGAGTGCAAGAGAGTGAGGGAGAGCAAGAGCGAGATTGAGGGAGTGCAAGAGTGAGATTGAGCGTGAAAGAGACTGTCTCATGCTCGCTCTCTCGCAGAGTGCAAGTGAGAGATGGAGAGAGAGCAAGAGAGTACGAGTGAGAGAGCAAAAGCGAGAGAGCAAGAGTGAGCACGAGAAAGCGAGAGAGAGAACTAGAGAGAAAGTGAGAGATCAAGCGTGAGAGAGAGAGCGAGAGAGCAATAGCGAGCAAGAGAGCGTGAGAGATCGAGACAGTGAGAAAGAGTGAGAGAGAGTGGGTGAGAGAGCACATGATAGAGAGAGAGCGAGAGAGGAAGCAAGAGAACTAGAATGAGTGAGAGACACAGCAAGAGCGAGAGAGCAAGAGAAAAAGCAAGCGAGAGAGATAATGAGAGCAAGATTGAGCGAGAGAGAGCACGAGAGAGAGAGAGACCCTCTGCCAGTCCTTCTGCAACTTTCGCCACTAAGTGAATGAGAAAAAGGCTTGAGGCAGAGAGGGCTGGATCAAACTCATGTGTCATTCAGAGAGAACCTCCGCTTGACAAATCAGTCCATTAAATAGAAAGTGATTTCCTTTGTGCTTTTTGACCGAGATTCGAACTGCAGCGCTGAAGAGAAGAAAAATTAACAATGGTGTGTAGAGAATTGTCCCTATTCTGAATTTCAACAAGGTAGTTCCGCATTTCATCATCCACAGTTTAGCAAAGGTCTGAATTTTAACTAGGGCTAAGGGTGTGAGACTCATAACGCTGACATCTATTAGACACAGCTTGAGACTCACACATAACGCAAATAGAACAAGCCAGCCAGTTTGAATTTGACCCTGCAGAAAAGGTTTTATCATTTGCGCCACACCACAGCAATGGACTAAATGCAATGAAAGTAAAATAACATACTAATTCTACTAACATTCCAGGACCCAATAACGTATCCCCCTACTAATATTGAATCCAATTTAGGCCATCGCTTATGAGTGCAAAACGTTGGTGTGTAGGGGCAAAGTGGCCCATTTCATAAACTGTAAAGATATTTGAACTGTGCAAAGCCAACTGGAAATGTAGAATTAGATTTGTTCTGCAGTGAATATGTGACAGGGTTGAGATGCAAGTTGATTTATTCAAACTGCCTCATTGTTCATTTATGAAAAAGGAGGAAACAGCACTGGATGAATGTAACATCTTTATTTCAGCGGTGCAGTTTGAATCTCTGTCAAAGGCACAATGGAAATCGCGTGCTATTTAACGGCCTGTTTTGTCAAAGAGAGAGAGCGAGTGAGAGAGAGGGCAAGAAAGCGAGAGCGAGACTGAGCAAAAGTGAAAGCTAGTGAGAGTAAGAGAGCGAGCGAGCATGAGCAAGTGTGAGCAAGCATGAGCGAGAGCAAGCAAGAGTGAGCGTGAGAGTGCGAGTGAAAGAGAGCAAGATAGAGCAAGAGAGTGAAAAGGAGCAAGAGAGAAAGAGAGCGAGAGCAAGCATGAGTGAATGCGAGGGAGCGAGTGAGAGAACGTGAGCAAGAGAGCGAGAGAGAGAGCGCAAGAGAGGGCGAGAGAGTAAGGAAGAGCAAGTACGAGTGAGAGAGCAAGCGTGAGCAAGAGATTGAGAGACAGAGAAGGAGAGAGAGCAAGAGCCAGCGAGAAAAAGAGGGCGAGTGAGAGCATGAGAGAGCAAGCAAGAGTGAGAGCAAGCGAGAAAGCATGAGCGAGAGAGCAAGCGAGAGCAAGAGAGCAAGCACAAGAGAGAGTGAGCGAGAGAGCAAGCACGAGTGAGAGAGCAAGTGAGACAGCAAGCGAGAGAGCAACAAAGTGACATAGAGCATGAGAGACGGAGAGCAAGAGTGCGAGAGAACATGAGAGAGAGTGAGCAAGAGAAAGTGAGCGAGCATGAGAGGAAGCATGAGAGAGAGAACGAGAGAGCAAGAGTGAGAGAGCAAGAGAGCAGGAGAGAGAACGAAAGAGAGTGAGAGAGAGCAAGAGAGGGAGAGAGTGGCTGCAATGCCACCGTTCATTGCCTTTATAATTTATTTTTCTTATGTATTCATGTACAAAATGAGCTGCAGAACTGAGTCTCTTGCTTTCTGTTGACAAAAATCTGTTATGTTATGCTGTCTTATTGGCATTTGTTCCAAGCATGCTCCCATTTTCATCGTTTCCAGGTGCTCACATGGATCTGAAACAAAATGGAGGGAGGTTTTGGTTAGGAGTTATGAGGGGTAAGACATGTGTTTTGCTTTAACGTTGGTGCATGTAGAACTCAGAGCAACTGGCGTCTGTGTTTTCTTTGAGGATTGTGATTTGTACCCCAGTGCCGTTTTTGTTTTCAGATGGGGGACCTGGAGAGTTGTCGAGAATCTGGGTGTTTTAGCCAGTGGTACAGGTTTTCAAGTTGATTGGAGAGACGTAGAGTTGTGACTATGCTGGTGTGTGTTGAGGATTTTCTTAAGCCATTTGTGTTAGGGAGTTTGTTAGCCTGTGTTGAGCGAGTGTCCATGAAACAGGAGATTCTTAGTAGGTTATGTTCTTTGGATTTTGCTTGTGAGAAAAGTTAGTTTGATGTTCTTTGCTTTCTCATTGGTCCCAGTGATGAGGAACTTTTTGAGAGAGGGTTCAGCTCTGTAGGATTCTGGTTTCAGGTCATGTTTGTTATCTGATATTGGCCTATATATTTCTTCAGAGTAGTGCATTTTGCTTATTTATTGAAAAGCACCTAGATTGAGAACATAGCATATGGAGTGGTGCAATGTGCTCAAGTGTGAGAACATCCAGGTGGAAAACACAATTAAGAGCAGTGATGTGGGCTGTAGGGAAATGTAATATGGACATGTTTTTCCCTATTCTGAATTTCCACAAGGGTAGCTCCATATCTCATCATCCACATTTTAGTAAAGGTTTGAATTTTAACTAAGACCAAGGGTGCGAGACTCATGTGGGAGGCTCAAGCTGTGCCTAGTAGATGTCAGATAGCATGTGCATTATGCATTATAATACTAATTTGAATGTGACCGTGCTCAACAGGTTTTCATCATTTTCATTGCATTTAGTCCATAACTGTGGTGTGGTGCAAAAGAAAATAAATATAAGCAATGGACTAAATTGCATTGAATATTTGTAAGGGAATAGGCTATTGGGTCCTTGGATGTTTCTAGGATTAATATGAGTGCAAAACATTGTTGCATTGGGACAAAGTGGCCCATTTCATAAAATGTAAGGCATTTGAGCTGTGCAAGGCTAACATTTATATGGAAAATATAGAATTATTTTTATTTTGCAGTGAATACGTTACAGGGTTTAGATGCGAGTTGATTTATTTAAACTGGTTCCATTGTTCATTTATAGAGTGTCGTGCTGAGAACCTGGTGTCTGCAGAAGCTGCTGAACCCCCGACAATCCACCCAAAATGTGGCACTCTGAGCTGACATAAATATAACTGCTCAGTTTACCTCATTTTCAGGGGAAAGAGGGAAGGGACAAAGAAACAAACACCAGGCTGGAAGCTATCAACTCGCTGGTTCTTCGCCTGTAGTTAAAACATAAACATGCAATATACCTCAATACTCATGGGTTACTATTCTCACCGTAAACTCTAAATCCTTAACCAAAATAGTTTAAAAACCAGACCTGGTTCTTCTCTTCAGAATGCCCAGAGAAGTGAAAAGCAGACGAGACTTCCTTACTTGTGGACCAGAATCTTATAGATAATTCAGCCTTCTCAGTAGGTCCATGAATGTAATTTAACTTTGTAGTTAGTCTGCTCAAATCAAAGATTCTTGAACAAGGTCTTCAAGTAAGATTTATGAAGTTCTTTTAAGTTCTTGTATTTGTTTTTAATATTTTCTTTGTAGAGAGTCTTTTTCTCAGGAACGAATTTAACTTGAGCTGGAATCTTCACGTGGAAAGCCAGAAACCGCGGGAAGAAAAAATCACGCGCTTTTTCTCCAAATCGCGGGAAATACGCACACGCTAAAGTCCAAGACGCGATAAAAATTTCCCACGCTTTCCTCCAAGTCGCGGGAAACACGCACACGCGCTGACGTTTCAATTTGCGGGTAAACGAACTCGCTCTGAAATCCAAGACGCGATAAAAATTACACACGCTTTCCTCCAAGTCGCGGGAAACACGCACACGCGCTGACGATTCAATTCGCGGGTAAAACACACTTGCGCTAATGTCCAACTCACGAATAAATAAATACACGCGCGACATACACACGCGCTTATTTTATCACGCAGAAAAAACCCTTGCGTAAACGAACAGTAAACGCAAGTCCAAAGTACACGCTCGCGCTTCACTCTCACGCGCAGAGACACACGCGCGGGCGAAAAGTAACGGACAAAAACTCTCGCGCTAGTTAGATTTGACATGTAGCGATAAAAAACAAACATACGCGCTTCAATCTTTTTAGATACAGATTTGATTTCAATCCCTTAGATAAATATAACCTTTTTACAAAGTTCAACAAATCTGGAAAGTCACTTATCTTGAATAAGACTTGAAAACTTCTTTTCTCAGAATAAATGGAAGTTTCTGACTCCTGTCCTGTGTCTCCACCAAACTCCAAACACGACTCCTGTTATACTTTCAGATCTTCCGCTCAACTGCTAGAAACTTGTCACCCTTGACAAAGTTAAGCAGGAACAACAAGGCACACAACCTCTCAGCTGGGCAAGGACGATGAAAGGCAGTTTAGAATGTTCATTGGCTGGAGATTGTTTATAAGGAGGACAATCAGAATTTAGACTGAGAACCTCCATCTTGGCTTGGGGCAATCTCCATAGACTGCAATGAAGGTTAAGGGCAAAATTGGCTGTTTAAAAATATAACCCATAATAACTTCCTAAAACCTTTCTATACTAAATGTGTCTCCCCTGACCCAATGTAAATGAGTATATGATACTGTATGTAAAGAATATGTCACTCCAACCTGACAGTACCTGACATAGAGAAGGAGGAAATAGCTCTGGATGAATACAATTTTACTTCAGCGCTGCAGCTTGAATGTCGGTCAGTGGCACAAAGGAAATCACATGCTATCTAATGGGCTGGTTTGTCAAGGGGAGGTGGTTTGAATGATACATGAGGTTTTATAACGGGGCTTGCAGGAGAAAGGGCTGGGTCACTCACTGACAGCTTTCTAAAGAGGGTTCATCCGAGGTGCTCACTCTCTGGCTGACTTCAGGAGCAAAAAGGCTGGCAGCTGTCCAAAGAGGGTTTGTTCCAGCTGAAAAGGTAGTGGACCAGATAAGAGTTCTTCTGTCTGACAACAAGAGTGGGGTCGCAACAGTTTGACACACACATAATTAAAGATTTCTGCAGTAAGTTCTGTCAACTTGAGGAGAGTGCAGAGAAGCAAATGTTTGTTGCTAGGTAGCGTAGGGTAAATGTCATTTCATTTTTTGGTGCTGCACCATGACACATATTTTCTCTCACGTTTTACTGTGATAAAACTCAGATTGGCAGAAGCTGTCCTCTGCCAATTTTTGTTGCAAAGTGCAAGGCCAATGTTGGCAGAACTCTGGGAATTATTGCAAATAGAACGTTTTGAGACCCATTGCAGGAAAAATGTTGCTTATGTTTGAATTACAACGTGGATGTGCATGTCATTCTGTGTAACTTTCATATTTCTAGCTTCTGATAAAGAATAACAATTCGAAAAGGTGACTTGGCCTCAGTGTACTTATTCTCTACTCAGCTTTATTGGGTTGTCATGCAGAACGAGCAGTAAAAAGAAATCAAAACAAAGTTAATCACTGTAAATTGTCTTACTCTGAGAGGCTCTGAATGACTGTTTCGTCTTTCATTTGCATGGTAAATGTATTCTGGGATGCAAGCCACAAGGGCATAAGGTGGTATTGTAGATAAGATACCACAGGAGGGATGAGTTAATTGTTTGATGTGTACTAAATCCAGTGTTTCATTACTGTTAGTGATTCCAGTAAAATAACCATTATCGGGTAGTATTCTGAAGTTAGGCTCACCACTATACCAACAATACGGTATCTTGTCTTTCCATCTAATGCCATTGCATCACATTTTTCCATCTAAAAACTTTGCATCTAATGCATATTTTTCGGGGGGTAAAGGATTACATTTTTGCAGTTTAGGTGCATTATAAAAGGTAAAAAAACAGGGGTTGGAGAGGGGACCCCCCCCCCCCCCCAAAATGCATTAGATGGAAAAAATTGATGGAATGGCATTAGATGGAAAGATCATAAACCCAAAAATACCACTATATCACATAAAATACCATTAGATACTAAATATATAGCACAGAAAGATCTCTAACAGGGCTTATTTCTGTGAATACCTAATTATAAAACACAATAGGGAGCAACAAAATGCCTTTATGTCCAAGAGCATCTAGATATAAACTATATAATGGAGCAGCATCTGCACCAAAGTGTAAAAGCACTCAGACAAAGAATATGGTATTGTGTGTTGCTACCCACTTGTATTACAGAAACACTGCTACTATCTCATTTGAATTATTGTTGTTCTTTGTGTGTTGGGCTACTAGATATGTTCCTCTTCTTCAATGTATTCTTCATCTTTGTGATCTCTCTGTGTGCCCTCCAGCCCCTCTGGTTCCTGTAATGTCTCTGTATGCCCCTGATCCCCATGATGTCACTGGGTGCCCAGATCGTCTGGCTCCCTGTGTTCACTGGGTGCCCAGACCCTCTGGTTCCTTGTGTCGTCACTGCACAAACCAACCCCCTGATCCATTTGATGTTGCTATATGCCCCCAGCCCTCTTAGTTCCCTGCAATGTCGCTGATTGCCCCAGCCCCCCTCTGGTCTCCTAAGATATCGCTGTGTGCCCCGTACCCTTCTCGTTTCCCGTATTGACATTGTGTGCCCCCACCCCTCTGGTCACCTTGATGCCGCTGTGTAAACCCTGCCCCTCTGGTTCCCTTGATGTCTCTCTGTGCCCCCACGACCCCATCCTGTTGCTGTGTACCCCCAACCCCTCTGGTTCACCGTTATGTCTCTCTGTGCCTCCTCTAGTTCCCATGCTGTTATTGTGTGCCCAGACCCTCTGTTCCTATTGTACCATTACCGTTCCCTCCTGTCTCTGTCTTGGCACTTGCACTATCTGGATGTCGCTAGACTGGTTGCAGTGGCTAGTCTTTGCATTCCTGTTCATGGCCTGTGGGAGTGTCTTTGCGTTTTCCCTTGTCTTCGAGTGCTTTTGAAGCGCATTGTGTGTGGCCGCTGTGTAGATGAACCATCATATATCATATCTCACTATGCTTACTCTCTACTCTACACCATCACTCAATTAGAGTACAGCTATACCCCTTGATCAATTCAGCCTAGCTGCTCACTTATGAACACTACCTCACGAACACCCCATCATTCTAATAGAACGCAGCTATATGCCATGGCAAACCGGCCTAGCTGACACATAAGGGTCCCGCAGGCCTAACGCAGCCAGAACCCAGTCTTGGTCTCCATCGGCCAGACTGCACACATTGCACTTATACCAATACCACCACACCTAATGCTAGGATGCAGCTTCCATCAGGCAATTACATCAGCTGCACACTTAACTGGTGCACCCAAGCACCCTTCTTGACCCTACTCTTTCAACTGAGCTGGACTACAGTCCTCCTAGAGCGTTCAACCTACTAGCGCTTTGAGGTCATACCAATGATATATAGAGCGCTATATAAATGCTAAATAACGTAACATAACATAATATTCAGTGGTAACGATTTTATTTAGTTTCAATTATATTTGCAAATCGCACCTTATTTGGCTCTACAACATGGTCTGCCTATTCCGTGCAATTTTGAGTTTCATTTGCTATGTATTGTATTTAAATGTATTCACAGGCTTTCCCCTACTTACTTAGCTGATCTCATTGCCTTGCCTCAACCTTCTCGCTCATTGCACTGTTTCTTTGTGTCTTCTTCATGTTCAGGGTTATCCTTGTGCAACTTCTCGCTTCAGTTCATTTCAACTCTTAGATGCTAAATTAAGGAATGCTCTGCCTCTTCATGTTTGTCTAACCACTACATTAACATAGTTTAAAATATGACTGAAGCAAAAAAAATGTCTGTCTTTAGCCGTTCCACTCAACTATGCTTATATTGGTTTGACATTGTCTATTTTTTGTACTTATCTAACATTTAAATCTGTTTAATTTGTTTTTGTACCGTCACTGTATAATGATTTGTTCCGAACTTTGATAAAAGGTCTGTAAGACTACAACAAATAAATAAAAATAAAAAGACCAACAAAGAGATACAAATATAGGGCAGTGAAATGGGTCCATGTCTGAGAAAACCCAAGCAGAGAACACAATTTAGAGTAGTGCAATGGCCCATGTTTCGCCTGGACAGAAAACTCTATATAGAGCAGTGCAATCCACTTTCATGTGAGGACACCTAGTGTGAAAACACAATATTGAGCAGTGCAATGCATCTATGTCTAACACACCTAGTTAGAACACACAATATAGGGCAGTGCAGTCCACTTAAGTCTGAATATGCAAGTTGAAAACACTATGTAGAACATTAGAAAATGTCATATTGATCAGTACAATGTACTTAATTTTGACACCTTCCATTGTAATGCACTTGTATGACAAAACCTAGATTGAAAAAACACAATATAAAGCAGTACAATGTACCTATGTTTTGGAAATCCTTGATAGAGTACACAGTGTATACGAAAATAGAATGTGCTTTTGCCTGACCATACCTAGACAGAAACACCATATTAGGCAATGTAATGTGCCAACATCTAAGAATATCCAGGTATGAAACACAGCATGGACCAGTGCAATGTGTGTATGTGAGCGTATACCTAGATGCAAACCACCCAGGAAAAAAATACTATATGGAGTAGTACAATACAATTATGTCTGATAAACATGGTGCCAGGACATGATGATACTGTGGATTCAGCATTTGGAGAATGTAGCTTAATGATGTTGTTAAGCTGTTGATTAAGTAGTCACAGTGTAGAGCAATACAATGTAGCCAAGTTATGGGTTAAACTTGTTTAAAATGCACAGCGGTTATGTTGTTACTGTAAAGAGAGCACAGGTGGAGTTTCTCGTTACCTGAGTGTTGCTGGGAGTTTCATCCCAGAGCGCTGTCTGGCTAGGATGCCAGGTAAACAGGCACACAGAAGGGCGGCTCAGGCATGGCTGCCCTGGGTTTCTGTATGAAATGTGCAGTATTGGGTGACATGACCCAGCCATCATTGAATCACCCTTGAGGAGGGCAGGCAGTGGTACGGAGGGAACATAGAGCAGTGGGACTCAAGCGTGGATTCTCTTTAAAAGAAGAAGGAAAACATGATTTAATTGGGAAAAAAAGCTGGGTGGTGAGGACCACATGCTTTCCAGGCTACGTGTGGAGATTGGCTCCAAAACATATTGCTTCGTGGCATTTCCCATGACATGGAAATGTTACCATTCCTCAATATTCAAAGGGAACGGGTCTGTGGTAAAATAGCATTCAGTAGATCATTGATTCCCACTTAACCAGATTTGAAGGACTGGCTTGACCTTACCAAACAATGATTTAATTGGAGTCAATTCACAAAGATATTACTCTAAGTAACTAAAACTTACCGTTGACTTACTCATTGTCAGAAATCAGCATTTCAGTGATCATAGCTCTGTAGCACAGCCCTCTGTATTGTCCCCTTGCAGTTGTGGGAATTAATAACTGATCACCCTTCTTATGCCACACTGTTTTAGGAGGACATTTACCAGGACACAATGTCGCCGTAAGAACTGATGTCTTCATACAGAAGCACATCACCACATAATCGGAAATTACTAGACCGTGACCTGGAGCAAGTGCTCCTCTTGCCTTCCACTTTCAGTTCCCCCCTAAAATTTCCCTACTCCTGTGTGGCCTTCTGGGACTGGCATAGTTCCACCTTGGGACTAGCGGGATTTGTTCTGGAATTTTGGATTTCTCTTCCCAAGAAATTGCGACTCTACCTGACTTCCACTGAATTTACTATTTGGACTGGAGTTTTTCTCCAATGTGTGATACTTACTAGAACTTGTGGTCCCTCCTTCTTACATTATCGTTTTGTCAGGTAGTTAGGTCCTGTGCTTTTTCTCCCTTTGGACCTTCATGATGGGATGTGTCCCAGTTGTGCTGTTTGGTTATTTTTTGTCTTGGTGCTTGCTACCTATTTGCAAAATTGCTGACCTTTTTTGTTGTTTGCTCTTGCAGCAGCAGCAGCAGGTTGTTGTTATTTCTCCACACCCCTAGGTTTTGTGACACAACCAGATGGTTCCGTCCTACTTGTGCTCACACACTGTTCTAACACTGTACAAGAGATGTGTAAGTGTTCTCCTCCAGGTATCAATCCACTCAGACAGTTCTACTGCATTCACACAAGGTGCACTATGAATAATTCAGGAGTAACTCAGACTTACTCATAGGAACTTCTTTTGTGGATCAAAAAGCTCTCTTCAGTAGTAACTAGAGTTACTCATAGTAACCTCATACTAACCTTGTTGTGAATTGGCCCCATGGTGTTTGTCCTAGACATCATAAACAAGGCATTCATTTATGTTTGGGCTACAGCCTAACCTAAAATGTCTTACTTGCAGATTACACAATTTAGATGTTGACTACCATTCCTGTATATACAGTACAGGGTTTGTTTTTTAAAGTTAAGATCTATGAACATTGGGAATGCCAACATTAATGTTTAACATATTATTTAATACTAAAAGTAAAATCAAATATACTTTAACTATTTCATAGATTGTAATCTAGTATTTTTAATACAGTATTAGATGGATATTTGTCTTCACATTTCTGCATATTGTATTGTTGGTGTGAGTTGATTATTGTGCAGATTATGTAACATACAGTAAAATGGCATTGGACTTTTGGTGATATGTTCATGTTGTAAAGTTTAACATTGCAACGCTTGAGAGTGTGGATTGTTCTAGAAGTACACCTACATAAAAGTGAAAGTGGTGTAATGTGACCTATTAAGGTTTATGTATTTGAAAGCCTGTTTTTGCTTAGTAGGTTATTAACTTTGATACATTTCATTGGGGCACCCATGATAATTTGGTGTGTGGAATATACAGCACATGGTTGACATTTGTTTTTCATGTGCGTTTGAAAAACTAACTTGAACGCTATGTGCTTATTTGTTCTTACAGAAATCTAGCACAGAAGTTGTACTTGATCGAGTACATGTGCCACGTAGAGGCTCTACGAAACTTCCACATTGCGTGCAAAATACAGATCTTGGATGAGAAGAAGACAGTAGTTATAGGGGCCCCCTTTTTTCCAATTTAAACGTTTGGACAGGTGGGAACGCACCCTAGTTGTCCTTATTCCTGCCCCCTTTTGGTATGGGTATTTTTCTTTTTCATATGGAATTTGATATCAATTAATGTTTGATATCAAAATGTTTTGATATAAAATGATATATCCGTTTTATATAAAGTGTGTTTGTGTACTTTGATACAGTTTGATATAACGTTTATATCAAAATGATATAAAGTGTATATCAAAATGTTTTTGATTGTAAATGTTTATTCAAAAAAATAAAATATTAATTAAATACATACATATAAAATATCACAGTAAGACATAATTCATCAGTGCATCAAAAATACAAAAATATTCAGTACATTTTAAAACAGTTGTAAAAAAAAAAGGTGGCCGTTGAGTACACGTATTACAATATGATTAAGATGCTGCCACTTTACTTCTCAAAACCCCCTTCTATAAAACATTGCAGACTTCAAGTACAATAACAATTCCCAAGCTGACAGTTCCATTTCTGCCCTTAATAAGAAAGACAGTGCTGGCCTGTGTTGGCGCAAATCTGTGCGTCTCAGGACTTGCAATATAGTCCGCTCTCTAATTACCCCATATCCTGGACAAAACAAAATAAAGTGGGTCAAATTTTCCAAAGGGGCACCACAGACAGGGCAACTTGGATTGTCCGGATATCCTGCCCAATTTGCTGTGTTGCCTCTCAAGTGTAAGCAGTCAAAACAAGCCCTTGTAATGAGCCAGCTTCGATGGCCTACCCTGGCCCAGACAAGATATGGCTGTAGAGTGGACATCCAACTTATGTGCTGATGGTAATCATCTGCCTGAGACACCCATGTTACATTGGAGAGTATAACCACAATTCCCCTGGTTACTGCTTCCTTGGAAGATCTTACTTCCTTAGTTTGTAACATCCTGGTGGCGGGAGGAACGACCACATGGTTTGCCTTACACATCAGCTCTTTCATTGATTTTAGCCAAGTTATTTTATGCCACAGATCCTTACTCAGGGTTGAATTTATTATAAAGTGTCACAATGAGGCATTGGTGTTGCCCCAAATTCTTAGCTATAACATGCTTGGGGCAGCTGCCCAATCGTCCTCCAAAAAGGTAATCCCCAATTCTCTGTGCACCAAGGCGCATGAAGAACCACCAGGAGTCCCAATAAAGTTTTGAAGTAACAATTGTCCTTGGCCTGCATATCACCAGGCCCCAGAGAGCTGCTCCATATAGAGAGGCTGCCTTGACATGCATGGTATACACTTTGAGTGCTGATTCCAAGTGTTGACCTTTACATTTAGTTGAAAAACGGGAGAGACCCCCCAGGTATTGGCACATTTTCAGGGACTATTTTATTACATGTGCATTACTTTTTAGAGACTCAGAGTATGATTATTTGGGTGTCAGATTCTCGATCACTCTCTGGATCACATCCCCCTTACAGGTTATGGGGAGCATCTTGGTAGATTTCCTGCCTCCACTACAACTCATGACCGCTGGTTTTACAGAATTGATTTTAAGACTTAGGCTGGTCATGAAGTAGGCATAAGCATCCACCAAGGCCTGTAATGCCCTGGGGGTTCTGGCCATAAGCACTGTATTATCAGCGTAGGCCAGAACCGGGAATGGCCTGCCCCACACTCGCAGAAAGTCCACAGCAGTGTTCAACAAAACCTGCAACAGCCCATTGAGGTACAGAGTGAAGAGTATGTACCTCAATGGGTACTCTTCACTCTAAGAGTAACACACACCCCTGATGTACTCCCAGTATGAGGTCAAGCCAGTCAGTGCACCTCCCCCCTGGTCCAAACAGAACATTGGATTTGGTGTACGAGCGGATCTCCCGCAACACTTCCAGACTATCCACAGGACAACACATGGACTCAAGCATGGCCCACAGCTCTGCACGATCCACTTTATCAAAAGCCATGCTTAGGTCCATGAACACAAGGTAGACTACCTCGCTCTTACAGAAGACAAAGTTCGATACCAATAGGTACAGGTTGAGCACCTACTCCATGGTGCCCAAACCACGGCAGAAACCAAATTGTATATCCGTTAAGATGTTGCTCTCAGTAAATCAACACTCTATATGGCCCAACAGCACCCGGGCAAAAATGTTAAACACTGTATCCAACAGAGAAATGGGGTGATACGAGGAAGGTTTGGCGATATCCCCCTTTTTGAAAATCAGAAAAACGGTTGCCGTCTTCACGATGGTGGATAATGGCCTGAGCTTAAGCAAGCATTAAATGCTGCAGTCAGCAGCGGGGCCCATAAATCAATTTGGCCCATGAAGAGATCAGCAGGTATGGCATCTAGGGCAGGTGTTTGATTTTGAGACTGTGCCCCAATTGTTTTGGTCACCTCCTCCAAAGAAAAGCATGGAGCCACTCATGTGAACTGCTTTTCCTCTCTAACTCAGTCATCGTCATACAAGGTTCCAAAATAAGAGACCCAATCTGCAGCCCCCACATGGGTTCCATGTGGGCTTTGAGTTCCCTTATTGCAAGACCCCCTTGATACAAATTCCCAGAAGCATCATTTATCCTGATAGCCTATAGATATTCCTCCCAGGTCATGGTTTCCAGTTTCCCTTGCTCAATCGTCCTGCGATAGTCAGTACGTGCCTGAGGAATGCTGCGTCTGTCCACCGCAGGACGCTTTAGGGCATCCAAAAGGGCTGATTTTGCCAACCTGCATTTTTGATCAAACCAGCCCCACTTTCCTTCACTTCCTGGTTGTTTATGGACCACTGAGAAACCCCCCGTGAGTGCCTCCAAGATACCCACAAAGAGGCCCACCACTACCCATTGTCTGCTCGATTCATCCATGATCCCCCTTTAGGGCAGCCCGTTGGGTGGATAATAATTCCAAATGTAAGCCAGAACCCAAAACTTTCCCCCATTTCATTCTTCTTCGTGATGCCACATCACTGTCTACTTGACACAAAATGCTAGAAGCGCATGCCTCCACATCAGTTACTCCCTTAATAGTTAAAACCAATGGGTAATGATCACTGTTTCCTACCAGAGCGACTTCAAAACTCAATGAGTTACCAGAGGTCCAACGTAAGACAAAAATAGTCTATGGTGGAAGAGCCCAAATGATTGTTGAATGTGCGTTTGCCGGATATCTGGATTAATGTGCCCATTCACTGAGCGAAACCCCCACTCGATAAGCCAGGTGCTTAATTGGAGGCCGCTGGTAGAGACCCTTTTATCCTCCATTTCCGGTTCAAGAACCCTGGATATTTGTTCCTCGAAGGGTTCATAGAGGTCCTTAGAAAGACCACAACCCATTTTTACTTTAAAGTCCCCACCCCAAATAAGTATTTTCTTGAGGTTCATTGGGTCAACCATATACATATCTACAAATTCCTTTAGTTTAGACCAAACCTTCCCCTCCACCTTGTTTGAACTATTATCGGAATTTCGAAAAATCAAACCCTTCAGTGCCCGGGGACTTAAACCTCAAGAGTTGTAGGAATTCCAACCTGGTCTCAACCACTGTCATGATGCATGGCCCCAGTCTTCAGGGCCAGACCAGCCTTTCCCAGTTGCAAGGCTTCCATTGGGACTTTTAAGGCCACAAAACATTTTCAGAGGCCTTCCGGAGCTAGTCCTGGCGCCTTTGGTGCCAGGCTTATATTATTTGACCATGTGTAATGAGGATTCAGTGAACATGGAGGCACACATAGCCCAGTCCTGAGGAAATGAGCTATGCTGAAAGGGGCCCCTAGGGGTCCCTAACGTCTATGGAAACAAGGCGAGTCACCACACACGATAGATACGCCAGACACGAGGTTGTATTCCCAAAGCTAGGGTTTATTGCAAATCAAAAGTCCCAGTTGGCCAACTCGGTCTCACGCCCCGCAACGTGTATCTCTAGACCTCGAGGGACGCAAGAGAGTGAATTACGTACATCAGTTACATATACACAAAATGCATGTCAAACAATCAGCTGTAACATGTTTAACACCCCCCCTTTATTGGGTTTCTTTGAACTTGGTGTGATGATGGACATTTCCGACAACTATGCCACCTTCAAACATCTATTCTAGTAACAATTTGCAATTTGTGAGTGCAGAGGCATCTTTCAGTTGTTGAACAGAACACAGCTCTTCTGTTCTTGGAAGTGAGCTACATACGGGGGGAGAGTTGCATTCCAGACCTTGCTATCTATGAGGTGCTATTCGTGTCCTGGGAGCCGACACGCTCTGACGGGGCTCAGTAAAGGGGGGCCGTAAGAAAAGCATAATTCAAGCCTTTAGCTATATTATGCTAACAAATTCTACCATATAACGAGACTGGCTGGCAGCTGCAAAATGATTAAATGCCCTGCAGCTCTGCTTCAAGGTTACATTCGGGAGGGAGCCGGGCATTCTTCCTGGCGCTGCCTACGTTGTGTTTCAATGAACTCTTGTTATCCTCACAGCCCTGCGGTCTTGTCCTTTTTACGTGCAGACAACAATGTTTTACAGTTGAGCAGTGTAAGCAGAAAATATACTGCGAAGCAATAGGAACAGAATGCAATGAGCAATGGTTAGAAAACAAAATGGCGATTCTTTTTACATCAAAATGGCCGTTCATTGGCAAACTCGAAAACCTATATTCTGTTATATCGTGCATGAGACAGTTGGCCCACGGCCTCCAAAATACGTTTGCAGTCACAAAATAGAGGTATCCATTTTTCTAGACTGACAATGCAGTCTAGTTTCCAGGGAGTGGCTGGGCTTGGGACTACTTTACCTGAGAGAACTTGACCTGGGCTCTATAAACCACACCCAAGGAACAGAACGCGCTTTGCATTATTCTGCACTCCTGCAGCGTAACGCTCATCATGCCTGCTCAGCTCCTGCTTACCTGGATTTCAGCTACGTCCTGTTATCTTCATCGGGAACCACGGACCATCAGCATCTGTTGGAAAAAGGAAAGAAAAACAAGAACAACAACAGTGGTTGAGTTCTTATCTGAGAGAAGCAGACTTCCAACTCCGTCCGAACTGCCTTCTCTCCCACCGCTCCTGAGAACCACTGCACCTGCAGAAACGACACAAGAAGGGAGAACAAATACCCGGAGGCATCAGTCATCTCAGGATTCCATCAAAGCGGTCCAAACAGTCGCAGCTCCTGAGCATCACCGCACCTGCAGAGGAAGGGAAAAGAGACACCAGGTTAGCTGCGCAATAGAAATACCATTTTTAAATACATCTCATAAATACTACTCAGCGTCACAGTGAGTAGTCCATTCCTTAATCTGGCATCTCCAAAACCGCTCCTGCAAAAGAAGGACAGTAGTGAAACTTTGGCAACAAAAGAACACACCAAGCAAAACAGTTACAAAGAACTAATTGGTACTAAGATTTACTTACGGAGTCACAGCTAGTCTGGATTCCTCTACAGGCCATAGGATCAGTGACGGAACTAGATACAGTGAAAGTGCCTAAGAACATTAAAGGGCCCCTGCATTCAGATGTAGGACGGAGAGCCCATTGTTAAAACACCTAAGGTGAGACATAAGCACAGAGGGAAGCGGTTGGAGGTTTGAGGGAGGTGGGAGTCTTGCCCACCCTATGCAGCAAGTTAACATCTCCGTTCATCAATCTAGGGTAACACCCAAGCGTGAGAGAAGTAGTGGGACAGGAAGAGATGCATGCAGACATTGATCGCTCAGCTTCGTGCAATGCCCCCGTGGAGACCAGGTGAGTGTGACAACCACCTCCACCCTACAAGGTAAGGAGGCTTTGACCATCACTGCCAAACAACCAGAACTCTGCCCTCTGTTCATTTTGGCGGGGATGCCATAAGAAGCATAGCCATCCAAACGGGGCAGCTCCAACTCCCAAGTTTCTTGCAGTAGTATGATCTTGTGGCGTTTCAAAAATTCCACGTTCTCGTCCAACTGCAATTTGCTCCTGGAGCTAGCTATATTACCGGAGACAAATTTGATTTCCTGATCCACCCCATTTTGTTCGAGCCCTGAAGTATTGCCTGATTGCCCCCCCAAGGGTGAGCACGGTGCTCCCTCCTGTTCGAGCCCTGTGGGAGTCCCCACTCCCCCCCAAAGAGCAAGCACTGCTGTCAATCCTGGGCATCCATCGTCATAAGTGGCTCAAATCGATTCTGTACAACACAGTTCCCAATCGGTTCCGCACGCCCTGGTCGGTCACATCCATTTATCCCCACAGTGACCCATGAAGGCCTGTGTTCCACGGTGGAGGCAGCAGATAGAACAACACTACCCCGATACAAATCCCCCTGTGAAAGCTACTCCCTTCGACCCTCCGGTAGGGCTGCCACCACTATCCCTTGGGGATAAAATGACCCAGGCCCACCAATCTGCTATCTAATTTTGAGCCCTTAGCCCTCAGAACCCTTGTTAGGTTACAGGTCACCATGTGGCTGACTGTATTGTGGTGCCATTCTCCAACCACATATTAGCAACTCTTAATTAACTTCCTGGTGGGGCCCACCCAGCCCACTCTTCTAGCCATTAGCACTGATTTTGGGTTTATACTAGGGCTCATTATATTCGAGTTAATAAGTGTGTAGCTTTATTTATCAATGATGAGGTTGGTTCTATAGCACCCGCAAGTAGGCTCTGGACCCCCATTATCATACCTACTAATGGGGGCCACCTGCAGGGGAAGATTAAGTACTGTGCTAGCCCTGCCTTCTCACCCACTGGATGTATTTTTAGACTGGATACGCGGAGGAGGATTTGCCCCTTCCACAGACAGCCATATGCCAGTGTGACTTGTTAATACAGCTGTGGGAGTGAGCCACGGAGGGATATGGCTAGTGACTATACCATCCCTTTCCCCCTGCCCCATCTGACTACTTACTGGTGGCGGTTTGCTCTAGACGCAGTCCACTCCCGGTGCTATTTTGATTGATGGCATTGAATTTCATTTTTAGATCTCTAATTGAGTCATCCATTATCATCAAGGTTTCCGTAACCCTTTTTTAAATGTTTGCAACAGGGCATATGTGGCCTCTAGTTTGGTTTGTCATTGAACATCCGGGTGAGGGCACCACATCATATGCCCCCTGTTTGCATCCAGTAATGAAAATAGGGGTTTCAATGTACTGTCTAATAACGCCTGCAACTAAGTTTTGATGTCATCTTTTGTAAATGCTGCTAAGGAGTCATCCCTGGATAGTGATGTAGGCCCCTGATCATCTAGGTTCTCCTCAACCAGCCTAGGGATGACCGGTGATATTGCTCTTTTCCCGGGGGTGCCAGATGTTTCAATATCCTTATTTAACGACAGCACCCCCCCTCATGACAATCCCTTGGGGGTTCATGATACACGGGATGCTGGGGATAGAAAATAATTCTCCCATTTCCCCACCTGCCATTACATTAGTAACCCCTATTGAGGAGGCGGCTTCTCAGATGGCTTTTTCTGTCACTTGTATTCTGTCAGCCAGGTTCCTCGCCATGGTTTGTAGACAGGAGTCCAACAAAAGTAGGCTCACATTTTGTCTATGGTTAAGGGCCCTGACGGCTGGCTTTGTGATTGTCTTAGGGGTTCTTATGTGCTTTGATTTTTTTGGCGCTAGTGGCCATAGTTAACTCCTCTCATAATTTGCGCTTTACCATCCTTAAGGCAGATCATCTTAGCCGGCCCACACAGGGACCCTTAAAAGACTGGTAGAGGAATGGTCAGGGCAGAAATTAAAAAATGAAAGTGGTGTTTCAGGAGGCAACAAGAGCCATGCTTGCACAGTAGAGTACCACAGCCGAGCAGCCAAGGTGCAGGGTACAGGGTTTAGCTAAGGTCACAGGCCGACTATCTTAAAATCTGTTAAGACACAGCATACAAGTAAAACAATATATTAGCACCAGTGGTAAAAAAGAAATAATAATAAATGCAACAATGCATACAGTATTCTAAAAGTGAAAGGTTGCACCATGCATAAATTGTGCCCAAAGCTCAAATAAAATACATGACCCACAGGGAGACAGTAGACAAACTGCTGGCAATTTTCCCAAAAGCTGGGAAGAGGAGAGCAACCCAATCCTTGCAGCCCCACTAACAGCAAAAAATCAAGCAAGTGTGCTTAATGTTGCACACTGCCTGAGTGAAAGGCACTCCTAGACATGGGGGAGAGTTATGTCTCGTAGCCCCCTAAAAAGGGGGTAACCCGTCACACACGGAGAAAGTTGAAGAGTACAGCCCTCTTTTACAAGCAGGTCAGTAGAGAAAAACTCTAGAACACACTCAAATAGTCCTGACCAATAACTAAATGCACCTTAACCTGAGGTGTGAGATATAATAAAGCAAGAACTCACATACCAGACGTGGACTCCCTGCTCACTGTGCTCAGAGAGGCAAAGCTTCACCTCACTGATGAGGCCCAACAAGGCTGAAACACGTGTATGGGGTTGCTTCTGGTACTCTTGTTCAGAGAGGAATTGCCATAGCATTCCGGTGCTGGACTGCCCATGTGGGCGGGACAAAGACTGATATGCAAATCGATATTTCCCATCTGTGAAAGGCACAGTGAGCAAAAAGCGTGTGCTGCAAACTCTCACCTCAGAACAGGTTATCATGCCATGTTCTTTCTGGAGAGGAGCGCCAGCTACCATTTTTGAAATACTTGGAAGGAACTTGGGGTTGGTCACCCTGAGTTACCTGGGGGCAACCAGACGTGGACTCCCTGCTCACTGTGCTCAGAGAGGCAAAGCTTCACCTCACTGATGAGGCCCAACAAGGCTGAAACACGAGTATGGGGTTGCTTTTGGTACTCTTGTTCAGAGAGGAATTGCCATAGCATTTCGGTGCTGGACTGCCCATGTGGGCGGGACAAAGACTGATATGCAAATGAATATTTCCCATCTGTGAAAGGCACAGTGAGCAAACAGTGTGTGCTGCAAACTCTCACCTCAGAACAGGTTATCATGCCATGTTCTTTCTGGAGAGGAGCACCATCTACCTTTTTTGAAAGAACTCATATAACCCAACATTTGAGCTAGCAAAATATCAAAATAGATACATTGAATACGATGTTTAAACATGCTTCATGGTTAATGCATGGTTAATACTAAAGTACGATTGTACGATTGTATGGCAACAGAAATCAACAGTCAACAAGGAGTCCACAAAATATAAGAAAAATAAAAAGCACTAAGGAACACCAGTCACAAGCACAGACAGAGACGCTGTGTCAGATGGATGATACAAGTTTTCTACGAAATAGCAACTTTAAAAGGAAATGTCACAGGAGCAGTCACAGTATCAATGTCAATGTCAAAATGGCAGTTTTTAGCAGCATTCCCGTTTGTATTTCCTCTTTTGGGAATATGCAGGAATGTGCAGGGGAGCAACAAAACACAGCAGGCCACTGCACGACTAATGAAAACTGAGCAAGACTCCTGGGCATCAGCGATCCTCCAAGAGGGTTCGGGAGATAAGTTTCCAAAGTACCGGGTCCCAGGCAAAGCAAAACGGATTGGGACAAGATCCACACTCCCACGGTAGGGGGGCTGCAGGGTATCACAGGCTAAAGTACCAATGTTAATGCCCATGTTAAACCAGCATTAGACTGGCCAAGAAGAACAAACAGGACCAAATGAGGGTGGGGCACGCCCAACAGCTAAGGGAGCTGCCTTAGTCTGACTCTCCCCCCACCCTCGAGGCTCAGTCAATACAATGGAGCACACTACCTGCAGCTGCAGTCTGCGTCAGACCGTCTTCCAATGTGTTCCTCCAACGCCTCGTCCAGAACTGGAGATGAACAAACAAACAGGACAAATTCAGCAGTTGTGCATGGTTACGCGCACACACTGCCGAAGGACACCAAATGACTCAGTAGGACTCTGCTTGCTCCGCCCCTGCAAACACTTCTTAAGCAGGAAGGCTCCTCCTTCCAGTTATTAACCCCTTCCTTGCCAGAGCACATAGGCCAGGGGAAAGTCTTCCAAGGATGCCAAAGCACTCAGCAGGACTCCCATTCACAAAAGGTGCACTATGAATAATTCAGGAGTAACTCAGACTTACTTATTTGGAAGCCTGTTTTTGCTTAGTAGGTTATTAACTTTGATACTTTTCATTGAGGCACCCTTGATAATTTGGTGTGTGGAATATACAGCACATGGTTGACATTTGTTTTTCATGTGTGTTTCAAAAACTAACTTGAAAGTTATGTGCTCATTTGTTCATAAAGAAATCTAGGACAGAAGTTGTACTTGATCCAGATGAAGTACTATGTGCCACATAGAGGCTCTACCAAACTTCAACATTCAGTGCAAAATACAGATCTAGGGGTGAGAAGAAGACAGTAGTTATAGGGGGCCCCTTTTTTCCAATGTAAAAGTTTTGACATGTGGGAACGCCCCCTGGTTGTCCTTATTCCCGCCCCCTTTTGATATGGGTGTATTTGTTTTTGATATGGAATTTGATATCAATTAATGTTTCATATCAACATGTTTTGATATAAAATGTTATATTGATTTGATATCCGTTTTATATAAACAGCTATATAAAGAGTGTGTTTGTGTACTTTGATACGGTTTGATATAAAGTTTATATCAAAATGATATAACGTGTATATCAAAATGTTTTTAAAATGGGAGAGTGTGTGTGTGCTGTTGCTTGATCAAGGGCAAAGTGAGTTGTGAGGAGTTAGACGGTGAATGTTAGGGTTTGATGACGCAGCGATGATGCAGTAGTGGGTGGTGCTGCGTGTGTGAGAGTTTGATAGATGTGGACTATAAAGCTAGGCAGATTGGGTGACATCAGAGTTTTATGAATATAAATCTAGGCGTGCTAAATGACATCACGACTTGATAGGGGTTTTAGAGAGTTTTAATATAATTCCAGGGGGATCGCTGACATGATTTTATATGGATTTGATATAATTTTCCAACACTTCTAGCCAATGTTTTTGTATATATCGGATATTTTTCTGATATCCTTTTTATATAAAATTATTATCAGTCATTTTTATATTGCAATTCATTTTTTGATAACAAAATGTCTCGTTATCAAAATAATACCTTTTATATAAACTTTATATAATGTTAATATAAAATGTGATTGAAATGGTTGGCTTAAAACTGCGATGGTGACCCCATGGAGGGTCGGACAACCCAGATATATATTGCTCTGCGATGGGCTGGAAAACACTGCATTTTTTCGGGAAGCAGCTGTTATGAACAGCTATAGCAATGGCGAGGGGTGAACACCCCCAGGAAGTCCCGTGGATTTGCTGGTGTACGAAGGGCTGCAGGATGCTCAGGATCTAATGGCCGGCTATGAACAAGAAGAGTTTTGGGACAATGACGAGGCTGTTTTGGAGGAATAATTTACAGTTGACGCAAACCCTGAAGATGAGAACTGCGAAGCTACGGTAATGCCGGCGGACGTGGCGATGATGACGGACACCGCTTCCGGGCCCCAGAACCCTGATGAAAAACAGGGCCAAGTGTGCAGGGGTGGGGCGACCCAGACTATGGCAGAGATGTTTAATATTTATTGCGCTTGCCTTTGCAGCCGGTTTGAAACCCCAGGGTCTTTTGAAAGCAGCCTGTTCAAGGCCTGTCTATCGCTGCTGGAGACTGATGGCCTTAAAGACAATGCCGCTGTTCAATGCGTTTTTTGTTCAAAACAAATTGAAATCCCGGCGGATATCAATCTGTGCAAGGAATATATTGTGCTAATGAAGAACGCAGACCTCTCTTCATGTTGATATTCGTGCCACCCATGGTATTACGGCCATCATAATGGGGGCGTGTTTAAAACACTTTTACAGGTGGTGCTACAGACATAAAATTAATGATCCACAGTAGGATGCTCACAAGTGTTTGGAAAAAGCTTAGCGGATAATTCACTACGTAAAATATGTTTTGTGTTGAGCTCAAAACGCATTATAGACTTGTTGCAACAGACACAACCGCTGACACAGATAAGGATTGAAGCGGGGACTGAGCAATGCGCACCTAAAACATTATCGGCTATAGAATGAGCGATTAACCCACCTCTGAAAATTAAGCAGTTTTGTCGCATGTGTCCGATAGGTGCTAGAAACATCATTGAAAAAACAGTACCCAACTGGGCGGGGATAAAATATATATAAATGGAGTATAACATGAGTGCTTAACGAAACAGTGGCATACAATGTGGTGTGCGGTATTCGCAGGTGTTATTTTAATGTGAATGTTTTGATGTGAATATATTTTGTATAAAATTGTGATTTTAACCCTTTAAGTGCCATGGGTATTTCTCCCCAGTGCCAGGGCCTTTTTTGGTGATTTCGGTATGTGGCCATTCAATGGCTTGTAACTTTTTTGTTACATGAGATATCTCGGCCAAATTTGGCTCCTTTTTTTCCCACATGTAGGCGGTCGCAACGCCACCCAGGAATCCTAGGTTGCTGTAGGGGGTGAGAGAAAATAACAAAACGTGGGAAAATTTTGGGTTTTTTCAAAAAATGCCAATAAACTGATGTACAAAGTAGCCTGTGTTTTTTTCCTTGTAAGAGCTAGGAACGAATGGTTTTCTGTGCTGAATTCCCCAATTTCCTGGCTTTCAAGAACAAGTTGAGTGGAAATGGAAAAGAAATATTTTGATGTGGTTATCAACCGTTTTGTGAGAGGTAGGCGATTTTGGCCATTTTTGCCAATTGGACATGCATGGACGGAATGGAAGAAAAGGGTAGGAAAGCCGATTTGGAGGACAGAAAGGCATATATTTCTGAAAAGTAGACAAAATTCCAAGTATAGGAAGGGGTGATTTGCGTAGGTCAGGCAACAACTAGGTAGGGGAAGCTGCCATGGATTGGGGGAAAAGCGGGAAAATGACCGAAAAAAATGTTGTGTGTTGGACATGGTTGGCTTGGTACGGCAATGGCTTCTATGAATTTTGAGAAAATCAATGCTCCGCTACATTGCCCGGACTCTTGCAGTTAGGAGAGCACACATTTTTTGTAGTGTTTTACAAAACAAGCAATACCACAAGCCAAACACTGAGCCATGGTACACAGGAGTTTTATGCTCACGGCCTGAACAGATGCACTTAGCATGTGTAAATCGGGAAAACCAATGTGGTGAGGAACGACAAGCATACATTTTTTGAAAGAGCACGGGCAGACCTTTTCAAGGGTAGGTGACTTGTGCAGGTTACAAATGTGTATGGTGCGTAAAGCAGCGACTAAATGTAGGTCACATTTGGGAAATGAAAGGGTTGTGTGACAAAGGGCACCAGCAAATGGGTCAAAACGTTATGAAAACAACACAAACACAACACATGGCCTACTGTCCTGCGTTCCCAAAGGTGTCCCGATGAAAATGGTACCTCACATGTGTGGGTGCACCTACCTGGCCGCCAAGGGGAAAGCCTAAAACACAAGTAACCCCAAGTCTGTTTTCAGACCGGAATTTCAGACGCTCTGCCAACCGGCACAAGATACAGATATGGGCCTCGGGTGTCCAAGCCACCAAGGAAAACAGGGAACCCCATGCATTTCCAAAAAGAGGACACCCGTGGGAATCCGCAGAGGTATGATTTGCGCACATTGCCCCAGAATTTATAACCCAGACACCCCCGCTAAGTCCGAAATGTGGGGTAAAAAACCTCATTTTCGGCACATTTCACTCAGCTCACCCATCGAAACATGCCCCCAACAACACATGGCCTACCGTCCCGCGTTCTCACAAGTGTCCCGTTGAAAAAACGGTACCTCACATGTGTGGGTGCACCTACCTGGCCGCCAACGGGAAAGCCTAAAACACAAGTAACCCCAAGTCTGTTTTCAGACCGGAATTTCAGACGCTCTGCCAACCGGCACAAGATACAGATATGGGCCTCGGGTGTCCAAGCCACCAAGGAAAACAGGGAACCCCATGCATTTCCAAAAAGAGGACACCCGTGGGAATCCGCAGAGGTATGATTTGCGCACATTGCCCCAGAATTTATAACCCAGACACCCCCGCTAAATCCGAAATGTGGGGTAAAAAACCTCATTTTCGGCACATTTCACTCAGCTCACCCATCGAAACATGCCCCCAACAACACATGGCCTACCGTCCCGCGTTCTCACAAGTGTCCCGTTGAAAACGGTACCTCACATGTGTGGGTGCACCTACCTGGCCGCCAACGGGAAAGCCTAAAACACAAGTAACCCCAAGTCTGTTTTCAGACCGGAATTTCAGACGCTCTGCCAACCGGCACAAGATACAGATATGGGCCTCGGGTTTCCAAGCCACCAAGGAAAACAGGGAACCACATGCATTTCCAAAAAGAGGACACCCGTGGGAATCCGCAGAGGTATGATTTGCGCACATTGCCCCAGAATTTATAACCCAGACACCCCCGCAAAGTCCGAAATGTGGGGTAAAAAAACCCATTTTCGGGACATTTCACTCGGCTCACCCATCGAAACAAGCCCCCAACAACACATGGCCTACCGTCCCGCGTTCTCACAAGTGTCCCGTTGAAAACGGTACCTCACATGTGTGGGTGCACCTACCTGGCCGCCAACGGGAAAGCCTAAAACACAAGTAACCCCAAGTCTGTTTTCAGACCGGAATTTCAGACGCTCTGCCGACCGGCGCAACATAGAGATATGGGCTTTGGGTGTCCAAGCCACCAAGGAAAACAGGGAACCCCATGCATTTTCGAAAAGGACACCTGTGGGAATCCGCAGAGGTATGATTTGCGCACATTGCCCCAGAATTTATTACCTAGACACCCCCCAAAAGTCCGAAATGTGGGGCAAAAAATGCATTTTCCGCACATTTCGCTCGGCTCACCCATCGAAACACGCCCCCAACAACACATAGCCTACCGTCCCGCATTCCCACAAGTGTCCCGATGAAAATGGTACCTCACATGTGTGGGTGCACCTACCGGGGGCGCAAAAAGAAAAGGTTAACCCACTGGGAACCCCAAGCCACTGCCCATTTTGTTCATGTGGGCAACCTACAGATTTGGGCCTAGGGTGTCGCGGCCAGCAAGGGAAACAGGGAACCCCATGCATTTCCCAAATGAGGACACCCGTGGGGATTCACAGAGGTCTGCCTTGCGCAAATTGCCCCAGTTATTATTAGCCACAATCCCCGACAAAGTGTGATATTTGGTGGGGAAAAAACAGTGTTCAAATTCTGGCCCAAACCCTACTGCCCCATCTATTGGGGGGCCTGTTCCACCATTTGTGGTGGCCCTCACCTCACCCACACTGAACGGATTGGGGGGCACATCATGCAGCACTTCCTAGGAGGTTCAGGGAGGGCTGCATGAGGTGTTCCCCCCAGCCATTTGGGGTAGGGGGAAGGGGGCCACCACAAAAGGTGGGGCAGTACCCCCAATAGATGGGGCAGTAGGGTTTGGGCACCCTGGGGGCAGATTGGCACACTAATGTGGCCATCTGTGCCAAGCAAACTTGGGTAAACAAAAAAAAATACAAAATTGTAGGCTGCATTTTAGGGGGGGTTGAGGGCCACCCTAAATTGGCAGCAAATGTTGTACTGCAACAGGGGGTGGCACTCACCCCCCCACCCCAAATGGAGGGCCCCACCTCATGCAACCCTCCCTGGGTGCAGATAGGGGGGGCCACCTCATGCATCCCTCCCTGGGGTCAGATGCCCCTTCATAGGAGCAGATATCTGCCCCCAGGGAGGGTTACAAGGGGTGCCCCCCTTTCTACTTCGGTTGGGGGGCCACCCCCCCTTTCATTCAATAAAAAATCCATGGTGGCTAGTGACCCCCCACCCCTTTTCCCATCATTTTGTTTTTTTTTACATTCCCTGGAGGCAGATGGTCAGCCATCTGACCCAGGGTTCACGTGCATGTGCCCCCATGCTTTGGGGGCCGGGAGTGGGGAGAGGGCTGCTTACTTGAAGCAGCCCCCTTCCCCTCCAACTCACAAACGGATCCATGGTGGTCTAGTGGGTTGCTGGTCACGGATTGAGCGCTCTGCGCCGATCCGTGACCAGCAATGCCTCATATATGTGGTGTCCTTGGAAAGGGGAGAACCTCCCCTTTCCAAGGACACCACTTTATGCCATATCCCTGGTGGTCTAGTGGGCCCCAGGGCCCCAAACCCCCTCCCTCGATTTTCTTTCTTCCCTTTTCACCCGTGGGGGCAGTGATCATCTGCCCCCAGGGGTCTCTGGCGCTGTGGCCCCATGCTTTGGGGCCATGGGGGGAAGGGATCCGCTTACCTAGTAAGCAGCCCCCACCGCCCACCCCCCATGTCACAAACGGATCTGTATTGATCCGGTGACATTGCTGCCCGCGGATCGCGCGCCCTGCGCCCAATCCGTGGGCAACAATGCCATACAATGGGTATCGTTGTAAAGGGGAGAATCTCCCCTTTCCAACAATACCCGCCTCGATCTCCAGCTTGAAATACAGCCGGAGATCAACGCGGAGAAAGAAGGGCTCTTACCTTTTTCTTTCACTGCAGCAGCAGAAAATGGCTGGTTCAGTGATTTTACTTTCAGTTTCACGCCGACTTGCTTTAGGCACGCCAACGTGAAACTGAAGGTAATCCAGCCCCCTGGCAGTGAGTGGAAACCTCCCCCCCCACATAGCCCGGGGGTTGCATTACAGCTTTGCTCGATCCCTGCGTTGCAGGGATCGAGCAAAGCAGAGTGCCAAAACCGACGAGCCGGCTCGTCGGTGGCAACCTGGAGCGCTTTCCACTGACGAGCCGGCTCATTGGTGGCACTTAAAGGGTTAAAATGCGAATAAAAAACGTTGGTCATAAATACTGACTGTGTCATTATGTTGAGTTGTTACGGGGAGACATGACTGGCTTGAAGCTGTCAAAAATATATTATTTTGAAGGTGGTGTCAGCAGTTATGGTGGGGTTGACAGCCTGTATCATAAAATGCGAGCCATTCATGAGAAGGTGTCACAGGGGCTGTTAAGATGTGGCTTTCAGGGAAGGAGGCCTACGCATTGCATAAGCCAGCCTAGAAACATTTTAAATGGTGAATGACCGTAGCATGTGACGTCAATCAACAATGGCAGGCAGATATTATAATTTGAGCTAGCTCCGTGAAGATATCGATGGTTTCCGTTATATACTAGCCATCATTGATATTCTATCAAAATACGCTTATGTTGAGGCTTTGAAGAACAAGACGGCGCTCAGTGTAGCGGCGGCTTTAAACCACATATTTAACAATGGAAAAGTCCCAGCTAAACTACAGACAGATGCCGGTAAAGAGTTTTTAAATAAACTGCTGCAAAACCTTCTGAAGCAGCACAGTGTGCACCACTTTGTAACACACGCTGAAGTTAAAGCCGCTATTGTAGAACGTTGTATACACACCTTTAAAACACGACTCAGCCGCTTTTTTTCAACTAAAAACACCTGAAGATATGTGGAGGTGCTACCCACATTCATAAATGTGTATAACAACACACATCATAGTTCTATTAAAACCATACCGGCGGGTGTAACACTGCAGAATTCCCTGGCTGTCTGGAAAAAACTGTACGGTGAATGACTTTTCAAAAAGACAAAAGATGTACCCCTTAAAAAGGGGGTTCATGTGTGAATCTCAAAACAAAAGGCCATCTTAACAAAGGGGTACGAGCAGAACTACAGCAATGAGATCTTTATTATAGATGGCGTGGTTCAAATGGAGGGTGTTTCTACGTATATAGATTCAATGATTATTCAAGGGAGGGTTTTCAGGGTGTTTTTTATAAGGGTGAGATCCAGAAAGTCAGTAAAAGCCAGCAGTGCACTTATAAAATCAAAAAGATCATAAAAAGTAAAAGTTGTTAAAATGGCTGGGATGGCCTGACTAATTCAACAGTTGGGTACCTGCCGGATCCCTAGAGACCACAGGCATGTAGCTGGATTCTGCATCTTTTTATATCATGCTTTCCCAGCAACGTTTAAGCCGAGACATTTCCATTGAACAAAATATCCAACTTTACCATGAAGCTGGTCAAACCCCTAAATCTGGAGGGTCAATGGACGGTTGCGCTCACTGAGGTTCAGTATGTCCGATCACGGGACACGTTAGCCCTGGGGCAAGCTATGTATATCATAAAAAGAACAAACCCTCTGAGTCATCTACAAGGCCATAGCATGCATACCCGAGTTTGAGGACACATCGCTACATCTAGGACCGCACCAGAAGAAAGTTTCTCTACGGGGCCCAGACCCATCTGTTAGGTTTTCAACAACCAGGAAACTGTGCAGCATATTGGAAACTGTGCCAACACATTGGAAGTAAAGAACCATGGGACAAAACCTGCACCGATATTAACTTTTTTTCATAGCTTATTGCTTTATAGCGACATTGTGGAGTATCAAAGGGTGGGGGAACCGTGGGGATTAAAGAAAACAACAACGATATTGTGTGTAAAAACCACTTTGACACCATCAACATACAGATAAGAGATGATCAGGGGCAGTTTGTATCATTTAAATATGGAAAAATCTGGCTGTGGTGGCACTTCAGACCGCCCCAGCTAAAAGACAAACAAAAGCAGTGCTATAATGGCGGTGGTGAAGAACTATGGAGACCCACAGGCTTGCATGGAATATTACATGGACCAAGCCGCTTACGGCGATCAACTGTATTTTAGCGCAGCCCCCGTCATGTATGGGGCGGGGCTCAGTGGTATCTTTAAATGTTTTTCTATGGCACGGCTTTGAATTAGTTAAACCGCACGTGAAAACGGCGGCTGGCAATGTTGCAAAAGACGTTGTGGGGAGCAAGACACGGCGGGTGCTGAGCGGCTATCCAGACATAAAAGGGAGGGTCAGGACAGGTCGGGGCTCATTTATAAATCACATAGAAGTGTTAAGAGGAAAAGGTTGGCATCCATGTTGTGCGGTCCACCAAGACCCAACAGGAAAAAGAGATCAAAGCCATGCTGCGCACCAACGCATGGGAATAAGAAACGTATTATTCCTAAAAGACACAAGGGCAGTGATATCTTCTAAAGAACAATGGCCTTTCTACACAGAGCATCTGGGGAGTGTGTAAAATCGGAGTTCGATCTCTTTACCATGCCCCTACCCAAACCAGCATCGACAACCGTTTCTTCATTGAGGTCTCGCCGCTGGCGGCTCTATCACTGCTAGCCCCCATAGAGTTTATTGTATCAGGGTCGACCCATATGTATCTGTATTTGAACGATACGCTGCTACATCTAACCTGTAAAATAACAACGGCTGATGGAACCAACCCCGCTGCTACAGTGCAAGCTGGCACGATCGCTTATCCGATAGCCAGCATGTTCAATCAGGTGGACGTGATGCTCAGCGACTGACTGATAATGCAGAGTGATAACATGTACCCCTACGGGGCCTACATACAGAACCTGAGAAATTATAGCAGTGATGTCATGGACAAACTATTTTTGCCCAGTCTCTTTTACCGCAATAAAACAGTGCATTTCAACAGCACCGCTGTGGACAGTGATTCCAAGGGATTTGTGAAAAGAGCCTATCATGTCAGGACCAACAGCGTATTTGATTGACTAGGCTGCTTACACGCTGACCTATTCTTTCAGGATAAACTAATGATTAGCGCCTGCTACCTTTTTAATATATTTGCAAGGAACTTGGGTTTGGTCACCCTGAGTTACCTTGGGGCAACCAGACGTGGACTCCCTGCTCACTGTGCTCAGAAAGGCACAGCTTCACCTCACTGATGAGGCCCAACAAGGCTGAAACACGTGTATGGGGTTGCTGGTGGTACTCTTGTTCAGAGAGGAATTGCCATAGCATTTCGGTGCTGGACTGCCCATGTGGGCGGGACAAAGACTGATATGCAAATTGATTTTTCCCATCTGTGAAAGATACAGTGAGCAAAAAGCGTGTGCGGCAAACTCTCATCTCAGAACAGGTTATCATGCCATGTTCTTTCTGAAGAGGAGCGCCTGCTACCTTTTTGAAATATTTGCAAGGAACTTGGGGTTGGTCGCCCTGAGTTACCTGGGGTCAACCAGACGTGGACTCCCTGCTCACTGTGCTCAGAGAGGCACAGCTTCACCTCACTGATGAGGCCCAACAAGGCTGAAACATGTTTATGGGGTTGCTGGTGGTATTCTTGTTCTGAGAGGAATTGCCATAGCATTTCGGTGCTGGACTGCCCATGTGGGCGGGAAAAAGACTGATATGCAAATGGATATTTCCCATCTGTGAAAGGTACAGTGAGCAAAAAGCATGTGCTGCAAACTCTCATCTCAGAACAGGTTATCATGCCATGTTCTTTCTGGAGAGGAGCGCCTGCTACCTTTTTTAAATATTTTCAAGGAACTTGGGGTTGGTCACCCTGAGTTACCTGGGGGCAACCAGACGTGGTGTTACGCTCACCTGGTTCCCACCTGGGCGTCGATCGAACCCGGACAGCTGCGGTCTCCACCAACGTGATTCGTAGTGCAGAGATGACAGTCTGGACTGGCCCGCCTAATCTTGTCTGCTGGACTCGAAGAAGTATTCTCCTGCAAGTGGAGAAAGGGAGTTAGCCACCCGTGGACTTTAGTGATGGCCCCCCAACTGTTCTCGTTCTCCCCACTAATCACCTCCGATATCCCCTCTTGGTAACCTCACCTTATGTTTTTAAATGATGAGCTCTCCATTCTGCTGGGTATGCAGAGGCACGTAGATACCAGTTACTTCACTGGTTTGAAGGTACTGGAGGAGTTCCGGAGGAATATTGACTCCAGTGTCTATAAAGTTCAAAGATTTCAATATGTCCGATGTTCACTCTTGTTCCATTCCCTCGTTAGGTTGCAGCTGGGCCCAAAAGAATATTGCCTAGAGGCATCTGATGGCGTTCAGGTAAGAGCCTGTATTACTAAACACTGTCCGGTAAAAGTTGCATGAGTTTAACTTGCTGTTTTCTCTCCCTTTATAGGTGCGGCATAGGAAGATGCAGCGAATGAAAGCATAATACCTCCGGTGGTAAAGCAGGTAAGCCTTTGGTGGCAAGAGAATGTCTTTGTCCGTTTTCTCGGCTCACCTTGTTATTCCTTTTGTTTCCCCCCAGGTGCTGGGTTTTGACGAAGAAAATGATGGAGGCAGCGCCGAGTCGAAAGATGCGGTGGACTGGTGAGTATAACGTGGTGTTGCTGCTGGGGAAGCGACGCGTGCTGAAATAATGTCCTTTCCAGGTTCGGAGATGTGTTGGGTCCGGAATCAGGTAAGGAATCAAATAATGTCTGTGATCTAACCTCTTCTCCTTTCTTTTCCTTTTGTCTAGGAGCTCCGGATTCGAGGCGGGCGTGGCAGAAGACTGGATGCTGACTTGCAGACACGGTGAGCGTTACGCTGCTGGATGCAGAATAACACGAAGCTTGGGCTGCTGTTCGGGCGTGGTTTAAATAGCCTGCAAAGTAGTCCCAGGTAAGAAGTTCCCCAGAACCACACCCGAGAGAAAAATAGTCCCTGTAATAAAATAGTCCCATCCAGGCCTCATGTTGGCTTGGACTCATTTGCAGCATGGTCTGCATAAGGTAAGTAAAGTCTATGAGCCTGGCGCCTATGGCGCCAGGACTGATTTCTATGATGAGCCTGGCGCCGGCGCCAGGACTGAATCCAAACAGCCCCCAGCCGGGGCTGTTGGGGTTTTAATAAGTATCTGGATGCCTGGTCCCGGGGCTGATGGAGTCGATCCGGATGCCCGGGGGTAGGCATCATGACAGCACTCCCCCCCAAGGCCCCTCCTAAAGTTGTTCTTCCCCTTGGCCCTGGCTTGCCTGGGAAGGCCCGATGTAATTTTATCACCAATCGAGGAGCATGAATGTGGTAACTAGGTTCCCATGACCTTTCTAGTGGTCTGTAACCCTTCCAGTCGATTAAATAAAAAAGTCTTGATTTAACCATTTCAGAGTCCAGGATGTTTTTTACCTCGAATTCAGGTTCTCCATCTATTAGGATGGGGTCAGGTGGTTTGGTTAATCTTGTCCCGGGTTGAACTGGTTTTAGAAGTGAAACATGAAAGACAGGATGAATCCGCATATTAGAGGGTCATTCTAATTTGACGGCCACCGGGTTGATAATGGCCTTAATGGTGTAAGGTCCCAAATATCTAGGATTAAAAGTCTGAGTTCCTTTCAGAGGTATATGTCTTCGTCTTGTAGCCAGCCAAATTTGGTCTCCGATTCGATATGGTGGGGTCTCACTTCTATGTTGATCAGCATTTTTCTTGTATTTCTCTTTTGCTTGTTTCAAGTGTTTTGTTGCCTCTTTAAAAGCTTGTGTAATAGTAGAATGCAGATGAGTTACTTCCGGCATTTCTAAATGCTGGGGCAAATCGAGTTCTGAGGTTCGAGGATGATGTCCATATATGGTATAAAAGGGGCTTGTCCGGTTCCTGAATGTACAGAGTTATTGTATGCGTATTCAGAAATCCATAAAATGTCCTTCCAATTACTTTCGGTTTGGTGGAGCATACAACGTAGGTATTGTTCAAGAGTCTGGTTGGTCCTCTCCGTCTGACCATCGGTTTGGGGATGGTGACTGGTTGATAACCTTACGTCGATTTGTGCCAATTGACAACACTTCTGCCAAAATTGCAAAATGAACTGACTACCTCGGTCAGAGATCAATACGGAAGGAAATCCATGTATTCGAACAATATTTTCAAGAAATTCCTTGGCCAAGATTGAAGCAGAAGGTAATCCTTTTAAAGGAATAAAGTGGGCCATCTTGGAAAAAAGATCCACAATAACTAGAATGGTGTTGAATCCATTACATGGCGGTAGATTTGTAATAATGTCTAAAGACAAAGTGTGCCATGGTGTGGTTGGAATATCTAAAGGTTGTAAAAGACCAGCTGGTTTCTTCTTTTGACTTTTGTTCTGGGCGCAGATGCCACAAGACAGTACAAATGACTTTACAACTTTTCGCCAGGTGGGCCACCAGAATTGCCTTTTAATTTTAGCTTCAGTTTTTGCAATACCTGGGTGCCCTTCCATCAGAGCTTCATGGTAATTGGAGATGACTTGTTCTTGTAGTTCCTTGTGTGGTAGAAATAGACGCCCTTGATAGTAAGGTAGGTCATTGACAACTGATTAATCTTGGCCCTTTTTAATCCAGTCCTGCAGGGCTGCTGAATCAAAAAGTTGTTGGATCTTTAAATGAATATCTTCTAAGGTCTGTAGAGTAGTAATCCCAAGAATTCTTTGTTCAGGAATTATAGGCACCGGTTCTGGGTTCGAATATGCTTCTCCCATCCCAATTCGGGATAAAGCGTCTGCCTTACCATTCTTACAACCTGGTCGATAAGTGATCACGAAATCGAATTCTGCAAGGAATAAGGCCCATCGAAGTTGACGCGATGATTGGGCCTTGGCTGTTTTTAAATACTGCAAGTTTCTGTGATCGGTGATTACAGTAATGGTATGCCTGGCACCGAGAAGATAATGCCGCCAAGTCTTGAAGGCGGATTTGATGGCTAACAACTCTTTATCGGTAACCGCATAGTTTAATTCGGGGGCCGAGAATTTTCTGGACCAAAATGCTACTGGATGAAGTTGACCGGTTTCCGGATCCTTCTGGGACAGGACAGCCCCCATGGCTAAACTGGATGCATCGGTTTCAACTATGTATGGGAGCTCAGGCGTGGATGCTTTAAGACAGGTGCTGACGTGAATTTCTATTTCAGTTCTTGGAAGGCTTTTTCAGCCTCTTCGGTCCACAAGAAGCGTTTGTTTTTTCGCAAAAGTGCTGTGATGGGGTGTACATCATATGAGAAGTCAGGAATAAATCTGCGGTAGAAATGAGCAAATCCAAGCATGCTTTGCACCCCTTTAACTGAACTGAGTGATGGCCACTTGAGAATTGCGTCCTACTTTCGAGAGTCCATTCGGACTCCTTTTGGAGTCAGGATAAATCCAAGGAATTCAATTTCTGCAGCATGAAAAACACATTTTTCCAATTTTGCATATAACTTGTGCTGGCGTAGTTTCTCAAGGACTGCACGAACGTGCTTAACATGGTCTGATTCTGAGGAGGAGTACACTAGAATATCGTCTATGTATACGACAACACAGACGTCAATGAGTTCACAAAGGACATTGTTTATAAAATACTGGAAGGATGCTGGTGCATTGCACAACCCGAAGGGCATCACCTGATATTCGAATAATCCGTACTTGGTGCGAAAAGCGGTCTTCCATTCGTCACCCTTCTTTACACGTACCAGATGATATGCCCCTCGGAGATCTAATTTAGTGTAGATGCAACCATCCTTTACTTGGTCTAGTAGTTCGGGGATCAGAGGCAATGGATATCGGTCCTTCACCGTGATCTGGTTTAATGCACGGTAGTCTATTCACGTTCTGAGGTCACCTTCCTTTTTGGCAACGAAGAATAAAGCTGAAGATGCGGGGGACTTAGATGGACGAATGAAGCCATTAGCAAGGTATTGGTCTAAGTATTGTCGTAGGTGATGGTTTTCGGGTTCCGTAAGGGCGTAGATCCTACTGCATGGAGGTTGTGCACCGGGTATGAGGTCGATTTGACAATCGTATGATCTATGAGGTGGTAAGGTGTTTGCCTGTTCTTTTTGGAAAACATCCTGGAATTCTTGATATTCCTGAGGTCATTGCATTACTGGATTAGCGACTGTGGCCAGGCTTTTGTTCAAGGTTTTTTCCGGGTAACAGGTGTGTGCACACTCCGGGAAGGTTACTCTCTTCTCTCGCCAATCAATACAAGGATTATGTGTTTCCAACGAAGGTATCCCCAGTATTATTTGGAACTGCAGGGCTTTGATTAAGTCAAACACAATAGTCTCTCGATGCCCATCTTGACCCAACAGTGTCATCTCTTGGTGGAATGAGTTACAGGCCCAGAGGCAATTTCAGTTCCATCGACTGTGGTGATAACATCCAAAGTGGTCTTTTTGCAGAGAGGTAGATTCATCCTAGAAGCCAATTCGTGGTCCACATAGTTTCCTACGGCCCCGCTATCAATGTATGCCCTAACTGCGTGCATACGTACGTAATGGCTGCCTTGGATCAATAAGGACCATTGGTATGATTAGGTGCGAGGTCCGAGTGTCCTTCTTCAAGCTCGGCAAGAGGACCTCTATGCTTGTCGGGCGTGGTCGTTTCCCGAATCAGGCCCTGTTTGATTTCTATCAGCAACTGCGACTACTTTCTTGGATGGTTTTATAGGGCACTCCCGTAGAAAATGTCCTGAGGCCCCACAGTACAGACACAACGGCATCTGTCGTCTCCTATCTCTTTCTTTTTGAGTTAAGGGTCCCTTAACCCCCCGATCTGCATTGGTTCTGATGCATCTGTTCCTTTGGGAGTAACATTGGGTTTAACCAATACCCGATTCTCGAACTTAGCCCGATCGGCTTTTCTATTCTGAAGACAGTGGTATAGCTGGACCACTAAGTCTATATATTCTGCACAATCCTGAGGTGGGTTCACAACTTGGGCCAAAACATCTTTGAGTTCACCCCGAAGTCCACGATGAAATAATGTAATTCGCTTAACCTCTGGCCATCCGGTTTCCACCACCAACCTATTGAAGGTTGTGATATAAGTTAGCAGGTCCTGGTTTCCTTGTCGTAGGGATAGACGTTCGTTATCCAGGGCCTGGCCCTGTGAATATCTGGCGAATAGTCTTTCCATGCTCAATTGAAAACCCTGAAAATCCCGAAGAAGAGGGTCATCCTGGTTGACTAATGGAATTGACCGATCGGCTGCGCTGCCACTAAGGTATGACAGTACAAAGGTTACTTTGGCTTGGTCGTTTGGAAAAGTTCCTGGTCTGCATAAAAAGTGCAAGCGGCATTGGTCCATGAACACGGCGAACCTTTCCGGGTCCCCAGCAAAGCGTTCGGGTGGAGCTAAAGGAATGCTCCCTGGTAGAACCACTTGCACAGGGCTGCTCGATGAAATGGGGGTTGAATTCCCCCCAAGTCCAGGTAGTGGTGTTTGCCCGGCTTGGTTTTGCAGCAGTTGTCTGGCAAGATCATCAGTGCGCTCCTTTGACACAATCAATTCTCTCCTGAGGGCGTTAGTTTCTAGGCGCATGGAGTGCACTTCTGCCCTAAGTTCCCCCAACAATTGGGCTAGTTGGTCGGTTTCTGAGGTCTCCATTACGCCCGGGTGGGCATTTGTAGATAGGCTTCGTGTTCTGTTACGCTCACCTGGTTCCCACAGGGGCGTCGATCGAACCTGGACAGCTGCAGTCTCCACCAACATGATGCGTAGTGCAGAGATGACAGTCTGGACTGGCCCGCCTAATCTTGTCTGCTGGACTCGTAGAAGTATTCTCCTGCAAGTGGAGAAAGGGAGTTAGACACCCGTGGACTTTAGTGATGGCCCCCCAACTGTTCTCGTTCTCCCCACTAATCATCTCCGATATCCCCTCTTGGCAACCTCACCTTATGTTTTTAAATGATGAGCTCTCCATCCTGCATGGCATGCAGGGGCGCATGGTTTGAAGGTACTGGAGGAGTTCCGGAGGAATATTGACTCCAGTGTCTATAAAGTTAAAAGAGTTCAATATGTCCGATGTGCACTCTTGTTCCATTCCCTTCTTAGGTTGCAGCTGGGTCCAAAAGAATATTGCCTGGAGGCAACTGATGGCGTTCAGGTAAGAGTCTGTATTACTAAACACTGTCCGGTAAAAGTTGCATGAGTTTAACTTGCTGTTTTCTCTCCCTTTATAGGTGCGGCATAGGAAGATGCGGCGAATTAAAGGATAATACCTCCGGTGGTAAAGCAGGTAAGCCTATGGTGGCAAGAGATTGTCTTTGTCGGTTTTCTCGGCTCACCTTGTTATTCCTTTTGTTTTCCCCCCAGGTGCTGGGTTTCGATGAAGAAAATGATGGAGGCCGCGCCGAGTCGAAAGATGCGGTGGACTGGTGAGTATAACATGGCGTTGCTGCTGGCGAAGCGATGCGTGCTGAAATAATGTCCTTTCCAGGCTCGGAGATGTGTTGGGTCCGGAATCAGGCAAGGAATCAAATAATGTCCGTGATCTAACCTCTTCTCCTTTCTTTTCCTTTTGTCTAGGAGCTCTGGATTCGAGGCGGGCATGGCAGAAGACTGGATGCTGACTTGCAGACACGGTGAGTGTTATGCTGCTGGATGCAGAATAACACGAAGCATGGGCTGCAGTTCGGGTGTGGTTTAAATAGCCTGCAAAGTAGTCCCAGGTATGAAGTTCCCCAGAACCACACCCGAGGGAAAATAGTCCCTGTAATAAAATAGTCCCATCCAGGCCTCATGTTGGCTTGGACTCATTTGCAGCATGGTCTGCATAAGGTAAGTAAAGTCTATGAGCCTGCCGCCTATGGCGTCAGGACTGATTTCTATGATGAGCCTGGCGCCTAAGGCGCCAGGACTGAATACAAACAGCCCCCAGCCGGGGCTGTTGGTGTTTTAATAAGTATCTGGATGCCTGCTCCCGGGGCTGATGGACTCGATCCGGATGCCCAGGGGTAGGCATCATGACACGTGGACTCCCTGGTCACTGTGCTCAGAGAGGCACAGCTTCACCTCACTGATGAGGCCCAACAAGGCTGAAACACGTGTATGGGGTTGCTGGTGGTACTCTTGTTCAGAGAGAAATTGCCATAGCATTTCGGTGCTGGACTGCCCATGTGGGCGGGACAAAGAGTGATATGCAAATAGGTATTTCCCATCTGTGAAAGGTACAGTGAGCAAAAAGCATGTGCTGCAAACTCTCATCTCAGAACAGGTTATCATGCCATGTTCTTTCTGGAGAGGAGCGCCTACTACCTTTTTTAAATATTTGCAAGGAACTTGGGGTTGGTCACCCTGAGTTACCTGGGTGCAACCAGACGTGGGCTCCCGGCTCACTGTGCTCAGAGAGGCACAGCTTCACCTCACTGATGAGGCCCAACAAGGCTGAAACACGTGTATGGGGTTGCTGGTGGTACTTTTGTTCAGAGAGGAATTGCCATAGCATTTCGGTACTGGACTGCCCATGTGGGCAGGACAAAGAGTGATATGCAAATGGATATTTCCCATCTGTGAAAGGTACAGTGAGCAAAAAGCGTGTGTTGCAAACTCTCATCTCAGAACAGGTTATCATGCCATGTTCTTTCTGGAGAGGAGCGCCTGCTACCTTTTTAAAATATTTGCAAGGAACTTGGGGTTGGTCACCCTGAGTTACCTGGGGGCAACCAGACGTGGACTCCCTGCTCAATGTGCTCAGAGAGGCACAGCTTCACCTTGCTGATGAGGCCCAACAAGGCTGAAACACGTGTATGGGGTTGCTGGTGGTACTCTTGTTCAGAGAGGAATTGCCATAGCATTTCGGTGCTGGACTGCCCATGTGGGCGGGACAAAGAGTGATATGCAAACTGATATTTCCCATCTGTGAAAGGTACAGTGAGAACAAAGCGTGTGCTGCAAACTCTCATCTCAGAACAGGTTATCATGCCACGTTCTTTCTGGAGAGGAGCGCCTGCTACCTTTTTAAAATATTTGCAAGGAACTTGGGGTTGGTCACCCTGAGTTACCTGGGGGCAACCAGACGTGGACTCCCTGCTCAATGTGCTCAGAGAGGCACAGCTTCACCTCACTGATGAGGCCCGACAAGGCTGAAACACGTGTATGGGGTTGCTGGTGGTACTCTTGTTCAGAGAGGAATTGCCATAGCATTTTGGTGCTGGACTGCCCATGTGGGCGGGGCAAAGACTGATATGCAAATGGATATTTCCCATCTGTGAAAGGTACAGTGAGCAAAAAGCGTGTGCTGCAAACTCTCATCTCAGAACAGGTTATCATGCCATGTTCATTTTGGAGAGGAGCGCATGGGCCTTTTTAAAATGTTTGCAAGGAACTTGGGGTTGGTCACCCTGAGTTACCTGGGGCAACGAGACGTGGACTTCCTACTCACTCTGCTCAGAGAGGCACAGCTTCACTTCACTGATGAGGCCCAACAAGGCTGAAACACGTGTATGGGGTTGCTGGTGGTACTCTTGTTCAGAGAGGAATTGCCATAGCATTTCAGTGCTGGACTGCCCATGTGAGCGGGACAAAGACTGATATGCAAATGGGTATTTTCCATCTGTGAAAGGTACAGTGAGCAAATAGCGTGTGCTGCAAACTCTCATCTCAGAACAGGTTATCATGCCATCTTCTTTCTGGAGAGGAGCGCCTGCTACCTTTTTTTAATAATGATTAACAGTGTTGATCTTAAAGTGAAACTATCCAGAAACACCGATGCTTTCTGCCTCATGAGCAGGGACGCTGAGCAATACAAACTAGTAATTGTATCGGCCAGTTTATTCGCTAAGCATGTAAGCGTCTCACCAACTGTTAGAGTGGCGCATACAGAGGTGCTCCAGATATCTAACATGAAATATCCTGTGAAGAGAGTCACTCTAAAAGTCTTCAGCATTCCTACCGGTTGCCGCGATACCAGTCAAGACAACCTGTTTCTAGGGCAGCTCCCTGAAATAATCATCATGGGGATTGTTGAAACAATGACCCTAAATGGGGCATATAAAATGGGCAGAACCCTCTTTTTTTTTATACGGGGGCCTGACTCTAGAGGGTTAGGGAGTACAATGAGAAAGTCAGATAGAGTCAAAGGCTAACCTAGACATAGGCGTCACATGGGTTCACCAAGACAATGCAGCAGAGCTAGGTGGCTGCTAGTTCAAAGACAAAACACCTTGAGATACAGGAATGTCAAGAAACAGGGTTTATTTACAGTAACTAAAGCGACATATTTACATAGAGTGCCATAGCACTAGGAATATGCATTATTGAGCACATGGTAATCTGCACATTCGTGGGTTAGTAGGCAGAGTGACAATTTATTTCATATATTGCTTAAAATGACAATATGTTAACATTGTCGACACACAGGTTGGTGTTTCTGGTTCGGTAAATTGATGGCAAAGGCAGTGGCTGTGTAGAGTAGAGCAGCGCTGCTAGGTTGTACCGAACTGTCTTCAGGACGGTTAGTCGTGGTCAGGACGATGTTAGATATGATGGGCGTCCACCTATAGGTTTGAAAGGGGACTGTGTTAGTTAAGAGTAGAGAGTTGATGCCAAAGTATGGAGAGAGGGAGATGCAAAAGAGGGAACCTACCATGTTCAGGTAAGTAGACGCCTTGACTGAGGTGTTGATTTACCAGTTGCTAAATGCGGCTGGGGATCAATCTACATAAGTCAGATGCCAGGAGCTAAGTAGAAACAATAATGAGACGGAGATAAATCAGGAGGTAGTGTCAACCACTGGGTGCATTAGGTGTTTGATAGTGCAAAATGGCCATGCTTAATTTAAATAGGGAATAGGTCTCTAAATACCTATTAACATGAGGTGTTTCACAGCTGGTTAAATGCTATTTGGGGTGGTGGTGATCAAAACCATGCAGCGGTTAAAACTGGATTTTTTGTATCGTCATGTACACAAAGAGAACTATTGGTGTGTGCGGTGAATGAGGGAGTAATTCAATGTTATGGAGCCTTGAAAGTGTGCAAGGGCAAGGTATTGCAAAAGGGGTTTTGCAACCGCAAGGTAGTTACTGTGGTGGAATGATGCCCGAGACTGCATTTACAAGTACAGGATGTACGTGAGAGAGTTACCTGTTTGAAAAAATGCGTATTATTCGGATACATCTGGCGGGCTATCATGGCTAGTTGCTGTTTATCCCATGGGTTTTTAAATAACACTATATAGCTTGTGTTGAGTGTTATCGATCTATCACTCTTCCACTTTAGAAATACATTTTGCATGATAAAACCTATGTACCGATTGCGGTGATTGGAATATTGAGTAAAGGCTTTTTCTAGTTTGGCATTCTGAGCCCCCTCAGTCATAAAATCGTCCACAATAATCATATTCACCGCGCTCTGTGGTAATAAACGATCGTCGTTGAGACTCTCAGGCATCTTTTCTACAAACCAAAGGTATTTAAACTGCTGTTGCGGAGTGTTAAAGCCAAATCATATTTTAAGGAGGCATGTGACATCACAGTGTGGGCATTTTCTAAACATTTTTTGACAAAATAACTCTTGCCAAGCTAGACGGGCCTGCCAGCACACACGCAAAGGGGTGTTGTAGCCTGGTCTCCATAATGACACATACTTGCGCATTAGTGAAGCATGCGCAGATATCCAAGTATGAGCCTCTCGGTAAATTGAAATCACATTGAATGGCACGCCTTTCAAGCTTCTAAAAGTTGATAAAACAAACATTACCTCGGCTGCAAGCTTCTACCCAGCGTTTAAGCCCTTTGTCGAGACTTACACCGAATTGAAAATATAAAAGTTGTTAATAAAAAACATGATGCATTATACATCTTGAAAACTGTATAAAACACATACAATATATATTGCACACAACATAGCTTTAGGAGTTATAATGAATCATTCAGCATATAGCGCCCCAGCCCCGCACAACTGTAAAAACACCGTGTTAGCATTTGCCATGCATTCCACAGCACGCAGCCCCGCCAGTGTACAACCCTTGGTGATGATGAAGCAATGGGATCCATGCAGATCCAAGTGGACCTGGTGCTGAATTTACAAAAGAACTCTGCGGCTTTGGGATGCCCAAATCCCACATCCCCTGCTGATGCTGTAACAAAAGAGGGGACCCAATTCCGGTGTCGTTGAAACATTCCAAATGTGTTGCTCTGTGCAGAACAGCCCCCATCCGAGCGCCCTCAAAAGCCCCAGTTGAAACAGGTTGCATCATTCCATTCACCTCGGGACATCCAAGATTTGTTGTCCCCACTCCATCCTGCCATCTGCAATTTGCTGAATTAATCACTCTACAATTCATATCCAGAGATTGCGAGGCCTGTGCCATCCAGGTGTTGAAGGCCATTTCTATAAAAACAGAATCAGGTGCTGATAATGTTAATATTTATACCCTGAGTCAGAAAATAAGATCCTGAATCTCAGCAGCTTAAAAAATGTCAAACGCTTGTGTGATCTGTGACACATTTACAAACTGAACATTCTTTTATAAAAGGCACTGTTATATTTTAAAATCATGAAACACATTTAAGAAAGCAACACAATCGCGACTATTTAACCATCAGGCTCAGTGTGCCATTTGGACCTGTTGGGACAGTCGCGGGATTGCCGCTACAATACTGCAGATGTCCCTAATGGTCCAAATGGCCACCCTGTCCGTAACGGTTCAAATGGCCGCACAGTCCTTAATGGTCCAATTGGTCGCCGTCACTCTGATGGTCAACTGTGCTCTCCAAGAGCCCCCATGTTTAAAATAAATATTTAACACACAAAATGATGTATCTAATGCACATTTGTGTTTTAAAAACTGACACACACACACAAGCATGCGCACACACTTTGCTGGAATTTGTGATTGTAATAATACACATGAACACAACTTTCAGCAGTATGTGCTTAAAACGCTGAGCTATTCTCTGAACCATCACTGTGCCTATGTTTATCAAAATGCATTTCAGCTTTGACTATTGTAAATGTTCAAGGCAGTATGTGCTTAACACGCAGAGCTTTCTTCTGAACTATCACTGCTCCTAAGTTTATCAAAATGTATTTCAACTTTGGCTACTGTAAATGCTCAATACAGCCCTGCAGAAATGTGAGTCAGGATTGCTTGATTAGCGTGTAATTGACAACAATAGCTGTGCAATAGGGTTAGAGCTGCAACAGCTAGCCATGTGCTATTTGTTTAAGTTTGGTGAACAATGCAAACCGACATCTTTAGCACGGACGGATCTGTAGTTTAAGCACCCCATACCAGAAATTGCTAAAGCTCTCAAAAGACAAGCTTTCAAATATTGCATCGCTTAACTGAAGTAGAGCGCTGTGAACTGGATATTTGAAAAACATTCTCACAACCGTTGCTTGCAACAAAATATAAGGTATTTGGTTAGTGGTTCATAATTAACTCTGTCCACGCACAAAACCCTCTAAGATCCTAGAACATTGCAAGGCCTGCAGCGAAACACATCTTTACATTACAAATGTCACGCTCGTTGTCTGTAGCTATCTTTCACAAGGCGGAGAGCTGTCAATACCTCCTAACAAAGATTGCCTGGGCCTAACACTGCCGTTTCACATTTTAAAAGCACAATAACCTGCTGTCAGAAACACCTTTTGAAAAATATATGCAAATCCCACTGGGCAATCTTGCTTACCTTATTCACACTGTGTTGTTCAACGCCTCAAAGTCAATATAAGATAAAATGGGCCTACGGTGGTGTCTTCCTGCTCCGGCCAAGATATCTGCCATCAGAGTAGGTTTACAAAGGTCTCCAGGGCCAACCCTCTCCTATTCACTGTCGGCCAGGTAATCCATCTCCGCTGAGAGTTGCACCTTGATGAGTCTGTCTGTGTTAGCTTTTCACCTTTACAGGGGTAGCTGCACCTCATACACCCAGTTGTGCAAACCCAGCGCTGTAACAGTGGTTCAGGGGACCCCTCTTTTATAGAAAAGGTAAACATCTTTGTGGAAGGGGTGTTGTAGTTCTTTTTCCCCTCGTGACACTCAGCTGACACCATTAGCGCACATTATTTTTAATGTCCAACATTGTCTCAGATTTTGTGAGCAGGCAATAGTCAGCCCTGGATCTCTTGAAATTGCAAATTCATCATGCCTAGTCTAATAGCTATTTAAAGTTCTGTGTATATTAGGAAATGTGCACATGCAGATGCCTTGTGCATTATGATGAATGCCCGTCATTTTAAGTGTTTGATATTATCTCTTTAGATTGTATGAGCCTGCGGTACTCAGCCCTAAGTCTCCTGACAATTTCATTTCATCACACCTAATTAAAATACTTGGTTAAACCCCCGCCAGGCATAACAAGAGCCCAGATTCACAGGCTGTCCTCTCAGCCGTGGATCTCTTGACATTGCCAATGTGTCCCACCTATCCTAATAGCCATTTAAAGTTCTGGGTTTATCAGGAGATGTGCACGTGCGGGGGCCTGGGGCATTATCAAGAATGCCCCGTCATTGATATTATCTCTTTAAATTGTGTGAGCCCACGCTACTCAGCTCTGTGTTTGCTGACAGTGTCATTTCATCACACCTAATTAAAATACTTGGTCAAACCCACCGAGCATAACAAGAGCCCACATCCTCGGGCTGTACCACGGCTTCTAAGCTCAAACTCTGCGGGGGAGTGCGTTGTCTTTCAGCTCGGCACATATGCATTTAATTTTACAAAACACTTGGAGCTTATTTTTTTTGAGGGAAAGGCATTGCCTGCTGCCGCTCACATGTCTTTGTTTTCGGCTGTGTGCAAGAAATGGGGAAGTATTATATATTTGTATTTTGTTAACAGTTTTAAATCTCCTAATTGGTATGTGTGTCTGTGTACCTCCTGTCAGCTGCTACACAAATGTATTGCTTGCGAGTGTAGCAAAAACATTTTCAGAGCAGGCTATTCTCATGTATTGAATTCGTTTAGACTGCTGCAAGTACACATGCACTCGTGCTCACACACACACACAAACATATTTTACCTACCTTATGGAGATTACATGTGGGTACCTGCCTTGTAGGTGATATCCTTTCCCAATGTTTTAAAAGCAAGCTAAAAGCAGAAATATATTCTGAAAAAATGCATAATTCAGGATCCAGCTACAAAATTTGCAAAAATACCTATTTTTAATCATACGTATGGTACCATCATTGCGGGACTTGAACATGTGTTACCATGCCTGTTGGGACTTTTTCATTATTCTTATTTGGAACTGAATGCATTCATATGCAAATGCCTAACTAGTTTTCACATTACTCTTAATACATTATAACATTCTACTTCTGTACATCAGTACCTGCCCTCATCACAGGGATGCACAAGAGATGGGCAGTGATGGTATTGTGGTCCCAATAAGATATTCACTTAAAGGCTCTTCATTCTGTTAAGGCACCCAATAGGGCGTAATGACAGAATGAAGAGCCTTTAAGTAAACACTCCACAATGTGTCTGCAAAGAGAGCTTGGGAACAGAATGATGGTGCACACGACCCAGGATCACACACTGTGGTCAAGGGAGGAGCATGGATTTATATTCAGGTTTTTTTTGTTTAACAGTCACCATCTTGCCCACTGAAACACATCGCCTCTCAAGGATTGTTTTTTACAAGATGTTATGGTCCACGTTGGGACTGTTTGGATTAATATTTCCCCACAGGGAGGGTGCATGATTATTGTAAATGGAAAGTCCCCATAAAGATTGTGTGTTAATACTTTTTTTGAAGTACCCATAGGATTGGTGTGTGTTCATAAAGATGCTAAATTCTCATAGGGATGGTGTGTGATAATGGTGATGTACATTTTCCTCACAGGGATAGTCTGTGATAATAATGATGGAGATGGCATGTCATGATGATGATAAACAGACATGTTGTATGGTAATACCATTGTTAAAGCCCCCACATAGATGGCTTGTGATTATCAGGATATTAAAGTCCCCATAAAGATGGTGTATTGTGCTGTAGTCCAAATTTAAATGTTGTGCCATGATACAGATGTGCAGGTCCTCACGGAGGTGGTGTGTGAATAGGATGAAGTCCTCACAGAGGTGGTATGTGAGTATAATGATTTAAGCATATCTCCTCTCTAGGATTGGCTTTATAAAGATGGTTTGGTCCATTTTGGAATTGTGTGTATTATTAGTGAAGTTAATTACCCTATGGGGTGGGTGCATGATTACTGTAAATGGAAAGTTCCCACAAAGATTGTGTTTTAATAATATTATTGTAGTACCCATAGGGTCAGTGTGTGTTCATAAATATAGGTCCGATTAGAGATGGTGTGTGAAAATGGTGATGTAAAAGTTCCTCAAGAGATTGTGGCCCTCATTATGGGTCCAGCGGTAACCATGCCCTTAAAACCAGCAGGTATCCGCCGGACCCGTAATGATTTACCACCGCCTGACTTGCCGGAGACACTGGTAAGTCAGGTGGTGGTTTTTCTAAATCCCCATTCCCATTTGAGTCCCATAGGACTAGTTTAGTGATAGGATTCAATGGGAATGGGGAGCACGGAAGCACTAACACCGTTAATAATGATGCCGGTGCTTCTGTGACAATCTGCAGTCGGGTGCTGTTCCACCAGCCAGGGCAGACCTGGCGGGCAGAACGGCACCCGCACGCCGTATTTTACTGTGCCGGTCCGGAATCAACGGTGCCGGTAAGCTTACCGGCACTGCTGTTTCCGCACCGGCAAACATATAATAAGGACCAGTGTATGTTAAATCCCTAAAGGAGATGGTGCGTGATGATAAAGAATCCACAGAGATGTTGTATGGTAATACGATGTTGATGTCCGCACAGAGATGGCGTGTGATTATCAGGATATTTAAGTCCCCCTACGGATGATGTATTGAGGTGAAGTCCCAATAGAGACTTTGTGTCATGATTCAGATGTTCCCTCACAGAAGTGGTGTGTGATAATTATGTTTTTGTCCCCACAGAGATGGTGTGCGATAATAAATGAAGTGCGATTACAATGATTTGAAACACATCTTCTTGAGGATCAGTTTTTATAAAGAAGCTACGGTTCACTTTGGGACTGTGCATGATGATAATGAAGTTAATTTCCCTATGTCGAGGGTGTATTATTATTGCAAATGGAAAGTCCCCACAAAGATGGTGTGTTAATACTATTTGTAAGTACCCATAGGGTTGGTGTGTGTTCCTAAATATGCTAAGCCCTCATAGAAATGGTGTCTGATAATGGAGATGTACATTTTCCTCAAAGGGATAGTCTGGGATAATAATGATGGCAATGGTGTGTGATGATGATGTTAAATAGACATGTTGTTTGGTAATACCAATGTGAAGTCCCCACATAGATGGCTTGTGATTGTCAGGATATTAAAGTCCTCAAAAGGATGGTGTATTTCACTCTAGTCCCAAATGCAATTTTGTATCATGATACAGATGTTCAGGTCCTCACAGAGGTGTCTGTGATAATTAAGTTAATGTCCCCATAGAGATGGTGTCTGATAAGAATGAAGTCCTCACAAAGGTGGTCTGTGAGTATAATGATTGTAAGCACATATTCTCTTGAGGATTAGATTTATAAAGATTGTATGGTCCATTTTGGAATTGTGTGTGGTATTAGTGAAGTTAATTACCCTATGAGTTGGGGGCATGATTGCTTTAAATGGAAAGACCCCACAAAGATTGTGTGTTAATAATATTTTTGAAGTACCCATAGGGTCAGTGTGTGTTCATAAAGATAAGTCCTCATAGAGATGGTGTGTGAAAATAATGAAGTTAAATCCCTGATGGAGATGGTGTGTGATTATGATGATAAAAAATCCCCAGAGATGCTGTATGTAATATCGATGCTGAAGTCCGAACAGAGATGGCGTGTGATTATGAGGATATTATAGTACCCATACAGATGATGTATTGTGTTGAAGTCCCAATAGAGACTGTGTGCCATTATGCAGATGTTCAGGTCCCCACAGTGAAGTAGTTTGATAAAAATGAAGTCCTCACAGAGGAGGTGTGCGATTACAATGATTTGAAACACATCTTCTTGAGGATCGGCTTTATAAAGATGCTACGTCCACTTTCGGACTGTGCATGAAAATAGTGAAGTTAATTTCCTTATGGGGAGGGTGTATGATTATTGCAAATGGAAAGTCCCCACAAAATGATGTGTTAATACTATTTTTAAGGACCCATACAATTGGTGTGTGCTCATAAAGATTCCAAGTCCTCATAGAGATGGTGTGTGATAATGACAATGTTACTCACCGTAGTGACTACTTTACTCCTAGTCCATAGTCCCCTTTCCTCCATACTTGTGGGACATTCTCTTATTCGGGATGGGACCAGAGCACTTTTAATAGCATCAAAAAATTAACTTTTTGTCCTTCATTATTTTTACGTGGGGCCACCGCACGTGACCGTAGCCCCGCCTTCCTGCGCTCTACTCCGCGCATCACCCTTTAGTCCTTTTCTATCTCCAGGTCTAGGACCATTTAGCAACAATATGGGATAGGTATTAGAGGGAATGGCGGGCGGGCGTATGGAGGAAAGGGGACTATGGATTAGGAGTAAGGTAGTCACTACGGTGAGTAACTTTGTCATACTCCTGCGTCCCGTCCCCTTTCCTCCAAACTTGTGGTAGATTCCCAAGCACTGACCATAGGTATTACGGGTAGATGGAAATGTCCCTTATTGGAACACATTGTTAAGAACTGCCTGGCCAAATTGGGCATCAGCACAGGAGCTCAGGTCGAGACAGTAATGTTTGCAAAAAGCCGATGGGGAGGCCCACGTAGCCGCCTTGGTAATGGACTCCCAAGGGACGTAATTTCGGAAGGCAACAGCAGCCGCTTTGCCATGGACCATATTTGCATGAATGCCCTTTGGTGGTTGAAGGCCTTGAATCTTGTAGGCCTTGGAATCACATGAAGCAACCCAGTGGTAGATGGATGCTTTTGAGGCTGGTTTCTCTTTTGGGTCATGAAACGTAACAAAGAGGTGTGAAGCGCTTCTGAGTTCACTCGTTCTATTGAGGTAGAACTTCAGAGCTCGTCTGACGTCTAGGTTATGCAGGACCCTCTCAGCATCAGAGACCGGGTTCGGGAAGAAGACTGGTAAAGATATTAACTGATTCAAATGTACTTCAGAAACCACTTTAGGAAGGAAGGGTGAGTGCGAAGCACATTCTTATCCTTATGGAAAGTTAGGAATGGATGTTCCACAGAAAGAGCATGAAACTCTCTTATTTGTCTTTCATATGTTACCGCAATCATAAAAGCCACCAACCAAGACAGGTACTTGAGTTCGCTAGTGGCCATGGGTTCAAAAGGCTTATAACATAAAGCAGTGAGGACCACATTCAGATTAAATTTGTGGTGAGGGGGACGAACCAGCAGAAAAGATGGAGAAGACCTGCAAAGTGTCTCTTGATGACTGGATTAGCCAGCGAAAAGGACCAACTGTCTGTAGACAGGTCAGCCGCAATGGCAGAAAAATATGTCCTGCATAATAAGACATGTATGCCAGAGGTTGCAAGGTCAGATACAAAAGACAAAACAGTGTCAATAGAAGCATGCCTGGGATCAAGCTCTTTGGCTAGACACCAATGACAAAAACTGAGCCACTTGCTTGCTGTATTGAGCTATTGTAGTGGGCTTTCATGCCACTTCAATTATATCCATGTTGTCCTCGGAGAGGTTGAACTGCTCTAATTATCTGAACTCAGGCACCGGGCTGCCAAGCTGAATGATTGTGTCAAGGGGTGCCACAACTGGTGACTGCTCTGGTGAAGTGGGTCGTGAATCAGCGGCAACCTGATCGGAGAGGACACCGACAGGAGCTGCAGTTCTGAAAACCAGAACCTGGCTGGCCACCAACGAGCTGTGAAGAGTATAGTGCATTTCAATCCACTCCTGAGTTCTGAAGTGACTGATGAATCAGTGGCAAAGGAGGGAAGGCCTAAACTTTCATGTTGTCCCACGGGATCTCGAGGGCGTCCCCCAAGGAAGACACCCCAAGCATGTCCCTGGAAGCATCAAGAGGAGGTTTCCTGTTCCATGATGTCGCAAAGTGGTCCACCTCTGGAGTACCTCATTGCTGAAAGATCTTGGTGAGAACAACAGTGTTCATCTCCCACTCGCCGCAGATAGGTGGCTGAGGGAGTCTGCAGTCACATTGATGTGACCCGGAATGTGCACATCTTGGATCTAGACATTGTGTTGGATAGCCCAATTCCAAATTTGGATAGCAGGACCCACCAGGAGCGGAGACTTGGCACCCCCCTGTTTGTTGATGTAGAACATTGCTATGAAATTGTCAGTGCAAATTTGAACCACACTGTTGGTGATTGATAGAGGGTTGAAAAGCCTTGAGCACCAGAAAAACTGCCAGGAGCTACAGGTAATTGATATGTAACCACCTGTTGTGAGGAATCCACAAATTGTACACCTCGAGGTGACAGAGTGTCGCATCCCACCCCAGAAGGGAGGAGTCTGTAGTAACCGTTGCTTGTGGGCAGAGCTCCTGGAAGGAGGTCCCCACTGAAAGGTTGCTGGTGGATGACCACCATTGAAGATCTGCCGTCATGCAGGTTGGGACAGGAATCATCTTGGAATCCGGTTCCATAGTCTTGGACCAGCAGCTCAGAAGAGCAAGCTGATTGCGTCTCATTTTCAGGCATGCAAGTGTTAGAGCTAGCACGCAGGAAGACCAGGCACGTGGTCGAAAGGTCTGCAATCCTGTACTCTGTCAGGAACACTCAAGTACTGACCGTATCCCAATGGAAACCCAGAACGATCAGGTCTTGAGCCACCATTATCATCGATTTCTGCCAGTTCACTGACAGCCCAATATAGAACAGGAGCTGAAGGAGTGACTGAAGATTGGTTGTAGTGGCCTCTGGGCAAGGACTGCGCAGGAGTCAATCGTCCAATTATGGATATACATGAACTCCCTGCAGTCTCAGGAATGCTTCAATGACCAACATCATCTTCATAAAGACACGCAGTGCCGAGCTGACACCAAACAGAAGCACCCGATAAAGCAAGTTTTCTGTTCCCACAGAGAACCGTAGATGCATGCTCCAAATCAGAATATGCATGTATGCATACTGAAGGTCTAGCACGCTGAGCCAATCGCCCTTCCAGAGAGAGGACTTTATCTGGCAGGGCGTAATCATCTTGAATTTCTCTTGGGGTAGAAAGAGATTGAACTTGGATTGGTTGACGATAGTGCACAGGCCAGTCTGGTTGGGTTTGGGCACTGTAAACAGACGGGAGTAATAACCTTCCCTTTCTCTCTCAAGGAACCAGGTTCCACTGCTCTGAGGTCTAGAAGTTTCTGTTCCTCGGCTCTGATGGAGAGTGACCCAGTCTGCTGGAGAGGAGGGTGAGAGGGTGAGGCAGGGGGGAGGGGCAAGCGGAAGCCCGCTTGAGCGATTGTCAAAACCCATCGGTCTTCTGTGATGGTCTGACACGCCTCCAGATGAGACAAAATTCGTCCTCCCAACAGAGTCTTGTGCGACTGATGTTTGGCAGAATCCTATGCAGTTCCCTTAGGGAGCACTACAGAAGATTAGGAATACAGGTATATGCAATAAATCCCCTTTGGTATCAGTCCGTACCACACAGATTTAGTTGGTAGCTGTGGCTGAGCAGTCAGACTTATCGCAAGAGGGAGATGAGCAGTATTCAGGGTTTACACAATAGGACTACAGTACTATGGAACAAGGAAACACAGACCAAAGCTTTGTATCAAAAAGAATATATATATTTATTTTACTCACTCTTAAGTCCACAGACAAATCACTATCATTAAAGCAAGTTAAAACAGTCAAGAAATGTATACACAACTCCCTATTTAAATTGTAGACAAATTTGAGCAAGAGTGAAAACTGAGAAAAAGGGCACAGTGTAAACCAAGCAGAAATGGCACTCTAATAATTTCTCCAGATGGAGGGAAAGGACAGGCCATACAGGGTTAGACTCCTAAACACACCAGCAACACTTCCCAATTGGATTGTGAACAAGTTAGGCAAGGCAGTACTTTAGCATAAGCAATACCGAGCAAAATGGCACTTCAACAATATATAAAGTGGAAGGAAAGGTGGTTATTAGAGTTTAGGTGCACCAACACATTTCTTTATGAAAAGCAATATAGATAAGGCAGTTGTAACTGAAATAGCCAGAGTCAATAGGCCTGTGCCAGAGTCAATGGTACAGGGCAATGTGCCCAAGATCAAACGGTTCCAGTAGCTGCAGTCAAGTCTTTGTTTAACAATTTGAAAAGGCAGTTGCAGAAGGTAAAAAGCCAATGTTAGACGATTGGGGTGGCCAACCCAGAAGATAAGTAAAGGATTTAAAAACCTTTAGCAGTAGCCAGCGAAACAGGAGGCCTGGCAGAACAATGTACCTTAAAAGTGGATGAGGCTCTTTGTTGGCGGTAGTTCCTGGCAGTTCCTGCAGTTCGTGAGATCCAGCAGAGGAAGAGAGGCTCTCGTCATGGAGGAAGGTTCGAATCACTGCACTGCCCAGGGAAGAAGCCAGCCACTGTAATGCCAAAATGGAATAAAAGGTACGCTCCTTTAAATCGTGGTCATGGTGGACGGGTGCCTGGCTATCCGGTCTCCGAGTGCTTGGCACTGGAGTTTCGACCAAGGCAGGTCCTGGAAGGCAATTGGCAAACTGGCTGGCCCCACCAGCTCAAGGGAAGAAGGCTCTTGCAGGTGAAGATCTTCTCTTGTCGTTGGAGAAAAGTGGTGAGGATCTGCAGCAGGGTTTCACCGGTGGTTCAGACGTTGCAAATGTCTTCGGCTTCTCTCCTCTTCGGATTTCTCAGGTCCAGTGGCGACATCTTGTCCTCCAGTCCTCAGAGCCCTGCTTTTATGCAGAAAAACCCCTATTCATACAGCCTCGCTGTCACCCACAGAGCGGGGTGGTTATCCTGGTGGGATAACCCCCCAGCCTATCAGGGCGGAGTGCGACTTGGGTTGTTTAGGCAACCCTGTCCAGGGTGCCTATTCCCCCTCCCACACATCCTGTCTACCCCAGACTCAGTGGCGCCGAGAGGAGGGCTTCTGTGCAGAAGCCCGCCAAAAGGACAAACAAAGGATCCCTGACCTGGGTTAGGATTACAGAGAAAGACACGAGAAAGAAATATTATTAAAGATTTGGCAAAAAAAAAAACACCAAAGTAAAGTTAATAAAAGGATAAACCGGCAGTATGATAAAGGCTGTCAGAAAATGTGGTAGCCTCGAACAATGGGAAAATCCCATAGAGCAATATTCGTGGTCGAATATTAATGGTAGTAACCACTGCCACCAGCCAGAAACTTTGGAGAGAGGGACTGGACATTACCCTCTCGAAAATGAACACCAGGGAAAAACTATTAACCCTCTCCCATTCCTCCATAGTAAGATGGTTTGATGGCAATCTGGCTACGCTCTCTACAGTGTTGCTGTGGGAGGAGAAAGTGCCTAAAACCACCAGATTTCCGTGGAGCAGAGTAGGAGCTGAGTAGGAGCAGTCCTGCAGTCTGTCTAGGGTCTCTACAGTGTTGCTGTGGGAGGAGAAAGTGCCTAAAACCACCAGATTTCCACGGAGCGGAGCGGAGTAGGAGCTGAGTAGGAGCAGTCCTGCAGTGTGTCTATGGTCTCTACAGTGTTGCTGTGGGAGGAGAAAGTGCCTAAAACCACCAGATTTCCACAGAGTGGAGCGGAGTAGGAGCTGAGTAGGAGCAGTCATGCAGTCATGCCTGGCAGGCATGACAGGATGGCTCTTGCTAACTCGGCCCACGAAGAAGAGGAAAGTAGGTGCCTGAGGAGTTTGCGCTCACAGCTGAACACAGCTGAACACCAACAAATCGGCCATCTTGAAAAAGGTGAGCAGAAACAACCGATACATAGATGTGACGTGCTTTCACCAAATTCAAAACTCACCGAACACTTATCCGAACATTCATCCAGGTTATACGATGTCCCAACTCCTAATTATGCATCAACGTCAACACCAAAATTTGGAGCTCTAGAGGCCACTCAATCGACTGGGGGGGGGGGGCAATATGGATCCAGAGTGCCCACATGTCCACCCTCTCCGCCAACCCTCCATGTGTGGCTCTGTGTCACTTACTTTGGAAGCCGAACAAAGTGAAGGGCAGCTGGGCTTCACGGCGGGCGGAGCAGGTTCAGTCATCGTTGTGGCAACGGTGCTAGAAGCACTGGAGGTGCTGGAGGAGGTGGCACCTTCGTCAGAAAGTTGGGTCCCAGGTGCGGGGGTTGCCCTGGGGACTCCGGGTGCACTGAGGGAAGAGACGGAGTTCTGCGGTGAAGAGGCAGCGGCTGACAAGACCGGAAGATCAGGATGGGGCGCTGCCACCATTGCAGACTCCGCCCCTCAGTAACAATGAGGGGCATCTATGCTGCGTTGTGTTGGTGGAAGCCCTGGTTCATTCACCACACTGGCGCCATGACAATATTTTTCATTTAGTGAGCCTGGAGTGGCTCCTTTTGGAATTAGACCCGCCAAATCTGCCTGCCTCAGTGGGGTGCCTCAAAAGTTCTGAACAAAAACAAATCCAAAAAGGGAAGCTCCCAAAAAAAACTGTAACGTCAGAGAGAGAGAGAAGCTTACTCACAAAGTTAAATACGAACAAAGAGCAAAAGCGTTTGGAAGAGGGAAACAACTTAAAAAACTACTTCCAATCCCACCTCAAATCTGTCAAAACACACAGAGAAGAGCTTACGGACACGGAAATCCTCCAGGCATTCAAGGAATGCTGGCCGCTTCCTAAATGTCGCAGAATCGATGAGCCAGCTATACTCTCACTGCGAATCCCTCTTTCGGACTCCTCAAAAACCTTATTAGATCAAGTCCAAAAGGGGGGGGCAGGGGCAAATGACTGTCTTGAAAGTAGGATTGAGTGGGATCCCACCACAGGGTGTGTCCCGGTAACCATGCCACCCACCTCAGCCTTTCACGATAAAGAAAGGGATCCAACTACTATAAACCCTGCGACAGCAGAAAACGGGGAGGACCGCACTTTGGTTGCGGTATCAAACGATAAAAATCTAATATCACCCAGTGAAGAAGCACCTACGTGTGATGAAAACAGCAGCCCTAGACATATGAGTCCTCCTCCTCAACCAACTGCAATTGGAAGTGGGACCTTAAATCCAATGAGAGCTACGGGAGACTCTTCTTGAGAGTCACCCCAAATAAGACAAGAAACAAGCGACAAGAAAAAGTAAACCTTCTGCCCACCTGTCATGCGAATTTGCCAACAGCCCATGCCAGCCGATGACACTCATTGGGCTCTCCAGGTCCATTGAATAGTCATCGCCCTTCAAGACAATCTTTGCTTATGGAGACGCCATTGAAAGCTAGACCTTCAACCTCTTCAAATTCAACAACTACCGAAACACTGGCAAAGAAAGTAGACATGCTTTCTATAATGTCGGCGGTCACAATAGCTCTAGCTCCCTTTATGAAGCTATATGAAGCCATCAGTGACAACTTAAAAGACCACACAACAATACAAGCGATGATGAACAGCAAATTATTTTTCCTGGAAGCTCACATTATGGCAAGGGGAAAAACATTCCTACGGGGAGGGAGTCCTATTCTTCCTCAGTAGCTATGACAACCTTGCCAACCAACATGGAAGTGAACAAGTCCATTAGTACACAAACAGAAACCACGATTGATCTGACCAAAGCCAAACCAAGGAAGGGTGCAAGAGTAAATATTCCAGTGGGACCTTGTTTCATTAATGTAAAGGACTCTATTACATCTGACTCAATAATAATCAATGCAGAAAGTCCCCCGGCGATACAATTGGCCACTGGTCAGAACAAGCAAAATCCAGAAGAGAAAGGCACAAGAGTGTCATTAAAATCAAAACCAACATCGACCTTGACGTCGGACATTGAAAAACCTTTAGAACCAGTTTTAAAAAAACTTGCTTGATGAAGGGCCTAACAACTTTAACCAACAGGGAAGAGCTAAAATTTGTTCTGGGAGAACAAGAGGCGGCCGTCAACTCGAAGATGGATGGAGCTGTCACTCTGCGGGCTGCCGCCCCCCCAAAGTCAGTAGAAGACTTTCTGGAAGACGATGAAATGATGAATCTGAGCCAACATATGGCCGAGGGGAAAAAGAGGTGACGAAAACCCTTCCACTCCACCCGTTTCTCCGACTCAGACAACACATCAGTCTGGTCTCTTTATCGATGAGATAGGGGAGGAGCCAGAAGTCGGTGGATTCTTGACACTGGAGGAGCGGTGCAAGAAATTATCAAAGAAAGTAGGGTGGAGAGACTCGGCTGCAACAGACACGTACCAAGACAAAGATAATTGGCAACAGAAACTTGCCAGTAAGGAAAACGAGACTAAACCATCGGTAAAAAAAAGGAAAGAACGCATCTCAAAAAAAGAGAATAACAGTCCCGCTATCATGAGAACTCGCCCTCTTCACAAACCAGCAACTCAACACTCAGTTTCTTCTAAACACCGGGATAAAGTTCACTATGTAACAAGAACAGATCAATACAACAGGGTGGTGAAAAATCCTGAAAAGAAGAGATGGATCCTTAAGCTGGAACAAATCCCAAGGAATGAAGACGATGTGATTCTAAACCGTGGTTCCCTATTGAGACTCTTTGACTTCATCCCAAACATGAGGGGAATCAAAACCAATGACTTACTTATCGTGGACCCCAGTCAGAGACACTGAAAGTCTGTAGCCCATCTCTATTTGGCCTCAAAATCTGTCCACTCACTACTAAAAGACTAAACAAAAACCTTGTTGAGAATGGGTTTACGACATTACCGAATCCTCGAGGTCTGTGGGACATAGTCCTAAGAGCAAGAGGTCACAAGTGGATGAGCCGAGAGAAGGGCGAGCAAACAGGGATCGTCGCTCCCATTGACTGGACAGAAGATCCCCATTACCAACCTGCAAGCCTGCGGCAAACAAACACCACACTGAAGAAAGACGAAGGAGTGTAGAGGCTGGGAAGAAACAGAATCCCCGACCAGTCCAGTCTATCAAGACTGAAGATATAGACACGAGGCATCTACATTTTGTCAACTCAGTTGGAGGCGATGCAAGACAGTGCAGTCACACCTACAGACCCTCTACTATATCGAGAACCAAACCATCACCAGGTTGGTGCCAGAAGTCAAGTCGAAGTCTGATCCAACGACCAAGCCAGCCCGAAGCATTTGGTCATGGTTACCAAAAGCTCTAATGAGAGAGTCAATAAAATAGCAACGCAAGAGCCTTGAGCCCAGGGCAAGCCCCTCCTGCTTGGACATGTTATCCAGGTCTCATGTTCGGCTGGGCTCATGGAACACCAGGGGCCACTCGCATTTGACGACACAAGGAAACATAAAGTTATCCGACTATGATATCCTGTGTTTACAGGAGACCTAGCTCACACAAGCACTGACATTAGAGGGCTATGGAATTGCTTTCTCACCAGCAAAGAAGGGGCGGATGGAGCAGCCATCTTCTGGCATCTTGACAGCTTGCAGACAAGGAAGTGGTTTCGCTCTTGAAGCAACGCTTATCAGTGACGCATCCCTTCTTGTGGTCAAAGCTACATGCTCTAGCGGTGATGTGAAGGATGAAAAAAGGAACCTCGTCACCATTAATCATAGTAAACACCTACTGGAATCCAGCAGTAATCAGTGACTCCACCTACCTGGAAATGTTGGAAGCAGCTATTGATGAAGCTCTAGCAGTTCACTTAGCCCCTTACCTCCTGATATGCAGTGATCTTAATGCAACGTTCCAATCAACTCCAAACATTCAAAACCGGCACGGGACGGCAAGCTTAGTGGCTTGAAGAGGAGCTGAATGGCAAAAGCTGATGAAATCACGTGATATGCATAATTTAGATAAAGTGTTCCCAGACTCCACGTGTTTGCCAACATGGAAGCTTGGCACTGCAAGAGCTACCTTAGATTACATCTTCGTATCCACGACAATACTCTCGGAGATGACATCATTTGAAGCCATAGAGACGTCAGCCAGTGACCACAATCTTCTTTCTACGACTTGGCAAACAAAAGCACCTGCAAAACCTAACTCGGATTTCCGCTGGAGCACTAACAACCAGCGCTCAAGATTGAACTTGTCGGCCGCAGCCATTAGTGATTTCATGTCCAAGTACCATAAACAAGCCCACGTCGAACCAATCAAACAGACTATTTGCCACTCTTAACGACATACAAACATCAAATCCATAAAAAGGGCTCCCATGGTACCAAAATCCATGTATATGATGCAACTCTGGTGACAAAAAGGAAGGAAATGAGAAAACTGTAACGTCGAGCAAAACTATTGGGAACTCCTTCTGCAATCAGAGCTGCAATTGAAGGATGTCGAGCATATAAAGCCTGGGTCCATAATCATTGCTTGACCTTATACCAACAGGATGCCGAGAACATACTAAAAGCGATAACGTCCAACAACAGTTGTGAGTTTTGCTTACTCTTAAAATCAGCTTCCCCAAACACAGAGCCAGCTTTCAACTCAAACATCGGTGAAGCTACATGGGTCAAATTCTTTCAATCTTTATTCGAGAAGACTCCTAATTTGTGCAGAAAACCTGATGTGGAGGAACCTAGAAACTGGAAATCCCTGGATGACATAGACGAAATAACGTCCCAAATAATGAGATTGAAAAACTCTAGAGCACAAGGCCCAGATGGCATAAGTAATGTAGATCTGAAGGCCTTCCCGTCAGAGTGGACAAGGTTTTTGATTAAAATCATCAGTAGATGCGCTATGTTAAAATCAATTTCACCGTCTTGGAAAACCGCCATAGTTGTTGCAGTCTACAAAAAAGGAAACAAGGCAGACCCAAAAAACTATAGGCCGATCGCCTTACTCGATTGTATTGGGAAGGTGTTTGGGTCCTTACTGCTGCGAGAATTCAATGTCTGGGCAAAAATGTCTCTGTGTAAGGATTACTTATGATCTGGCTTAAAGAAAAACTTGGGAACCTCTGCTAATATCCTGATGATAAGCGCATTAAAAAGCAAAGTGCTGGAGGGGGGCCGAAGACTCTTCATCTCTTTCATTGACCTTACCCAGGCCTTTGACAGAGTAGACCGCACAAAACTGTAGGCGAAACTTGAGGCCCGGAAATGCCCACAACCTCTTTTGGACCCAATCAAGGCTCTCTACATAGGGACCAGCATGAGAGTGAGGCTAAACCAGCAAGGGCTACTCTCACAGGCCATACCAACGGCTAGAGGAGTCAAGCAGGGGTGCCCCCTGGCCCCTGCTCTTTTCTTGGCATTCATCGGAGACCTGCAAGAAATGAGTCCATCTGTCCGATGTTTTCCTCCCAAACTGGGAAATACTGGGAAATATACATGTAAACAGACTACTGTACGCCGACGACCTAATATTATGGGACCATACTCCTATAGGTTTGCAGCGTCAACTGAGCAACCTCCAGGAGTACATGGCAAAAAACAACTTAGAGATAAATGAAGAAAAAACAAAATTCATGATCATCTCTGCATCCACTAAGAAAAAAGAAAAAGTCGTCTTACATTTGGCCAGTCAATCTGTGGAAAAAGTGAAGGAATTTTGCTACCTTTGTGTGATCTTTGACAGTTCTAGACATGAAACGGCCATGCAAGAACACCTGAAATTAATGACCAAAAAGTTGGTCGTACAAGGCAAAGTAATCAATAGAAAATGTGGGTGTTTGATTCCCATCTTGGACTTCTATAAAAAAAAAAGGTGGTACCTACACTAACGTACAGTGCGGACGCTATGCCAAACTTACACGCCACACTTTGGCCAAAACTGGAAGCGCTGTTCTGGAGATCCATACTAGACCTCCCCAACTCCACCTCAGTGGCGGTAATAAGTTTGCTGTCTCTAGGAGGAACATTGAAAATCAAAACCCTTATGTTATTTCGGAAATGCAGAATGTCAAACAAGCTATCGATCTACAACTTGATACTCAGAGAAAGCCGCAGTACAAATAACAAGATTCTGAACACCTGGTCTGCCCAAAATTTAGATACACTAACTTAAGTGGAATGTGACGAAGAGACTTTGTTCACAAACCCCACTAAAATCCAGAAAAAACTGAAAGAGCTGTACTGGATAAGGACCAAAGAAGCGGCTTTAAACAACAAACTGATACATCATCTGCCTTCCAACATCAGGAAATTAAACAAACTTCAGCCTTACATCAAAACGTTTCCGTCTAGGCGAGCGCGGAACTCCTAATGAGAGCGAGACTAAACCTCATGCAAACTAACGAAATATTGGCAATTAGAGGTTTATCAACGACAAAGGAGTGTCGCTTTTGTAGTCAACCTACTGTAACAGAGTCAATCCGTCACTTGCTTCTCTCTTGCCCCAGCACTCAAGGAACAAGATTTATATATCTGAAAGACATTTTTTCTGATTACGCATTAAGCGATCAAGACAATTGTTGGGCCAGACTGATAGGGGGTGATCGAACGCAGTGGCAGTTGGCAACTTTTAACGTTTTAAAACACGTGAACACTGTTCTACTTCTACCATACCTAGCTACATTAACACCAATGAACGGTTAGGTATTCTGTTCCTTTGAGTGTTGTTTTTTTCTTTTGTTTGATTTATACACGTCTGAATTTTGTAAAAATCTAAATGATTAAATACAAATAATAAAAAGAAAAAAAAAAGATGGTTTGTACTGGTTTTGTTCATAACTATTGAGTAGTAAAGTCAATGGGGACTTTACATGCCCTGGGAGACAGTAGTCAGTCCCAGGGTATGGAGTCTATGTTTGGGAGTCACTATGACACCCCTGTGTTACTGCACTGAGGGTGCTGTGTAACACACATGTAAAAAGATGATACCTATGAGGGTGAGAAAACCTCCATAGACCATAAGAATAAAAATAGCCTAAAACACACATCAGCAATATGTCTAAGAGTGTGAAAAAGAGTCTCACTCTTAGCAGGAGAAAAAAAATAAACCCTTCAAATCCAGAAAAGCTGCTGGGGGACTCTATATGTAAGGGAAATTAGCCTTAGAAGAGAATTCTCCCAAACAACCGATGGAAAATATTATTTAGATGTTTTATCGGCTGAGAGACCACCCGTTGCTGAAGGGTAGGCTGTTGGCTGATAAAAAAAACTGGCCACCTTGCTGTTGCTGTTTACGGCGGGGCCCACCAGCTGCAGCCTCTGCTCGGTGCGCACAGCGATCCTGAATGCCTCTGAAACCAGAGGAGGACCTTGTTTGAGACCCCGACCTCTGAGTATAAGGTGCCGTTGCTGGTGTTTTCACAAGGACTGACAATTACTTGGCAGGAGCTGGAGCTCAGGCTTTGGGATGCCTAGCAGTGCCATCATATCCAGCACCCGGTTGTGAAAAGCTCTAATAGAGCATGGTGGGTCATTGCGGTCCAGGTCCACCTGGTCCTCATCCAGTGAGGCTGGAGCACAAGTCTGATCCTCTGCACGTGGTGCCTCAGGCCCCGAAGGCGTGGTTGACAGAGCAATGGGAGTCTTTTCCACAGGGGAAAGTAGAGGCAGTGGAGGAGGAGGAAGCCCCACAGGGAGAAGTGGAGGAGGTGGCACTACCAGAACCTGGGATTTCCGGAGCAGGGGCCGGTTCAGGCGGCTAAGGATAAATGTTCTTAAATAAATCCTTAAAGTATGCCTTCATTGAATCAGAATGTATAAGCATCTGAAACTTGCCAAAAAATGTATCCTCAGACGAAGGTCTAGGTGCTCAAGTGGGCAGAGTGGGCAGAGGCTCCTTGCAAGGGGCATACACCCAGGTTCGCAAAGAGGATGGTTGCCAGGATGGTCCCCCACCAACTGGATCCATGTAGATCAGAGGCGTGGTCGCAGGAGGAGGCGTGACTGTATGCAGCAGTGGAGTCCCAGCACACCAATTAATTGGAGGAGGGAATGGGTTCTTATGATCCACAAAACATGCACCAAAAATGGGCCCCTCAGCACCAGCCCTGGTGAACGTTGGTGTAAGAGAGGTAGTCAAAATGGCCGATGTGGACCACAGGGGTTGGACCGCCATTTTGTCAGCGCCTGAGGTGAACTGCGTCACAGGTGTAAGTGAGGCTGTGGTCACTGCAGGGCAGTCATTGGTCTTATGTGCCAATTTAGCCTTGTGCTGAGTGGCCTGCTGGAAATCATTCCTGTTGAGGTGTCCTCCTCAACACCTAGGCAATCATGTGGTCCCCGACACTACCTGATTCGCTAGATGCCATCAACCCCTCTACTCCCTGCCACCCTGTACAGCTGTACCCCTCCTCTGTGCCCCTCTTCATCCTACCCCACTGTATATCTGATAGGTTGTTGCCTTTGAAAAGCATTCCATTATGCACTGGAATCTTACTGAATAGTATTGGTAGTTCTGGTTTTTAAGCCTGGGCTCCAGATATCTGGAACCAGCTTCCGTCTTCTCTCAAGGGCTGCGAGTCTACAACCCTGTTCAAGAAATTGCTAAAAACATATCTATTTGAGCTAGGCAAATGTAACCATTACATTCCTTGGTATTGACTCTCCCGTTTCTAACACTGATTTCTTTGTTTTCTGTTTTGTCTCTTCATGTGAGCGCACTGAGGCCTATGGGTGAATGGCACTATATAAGAACATGATAGATAGATAGATAGATAGATAGATAGATAGATAGATAGATAGATAGATAGATAGATTGATTGATTATGCATCTGTACAGTTGCATAACTCTGTAAAGTGCTCTGTTGCTTCTTGAAGCTAGGTTTGCACTCAATATATACCATAATAATAATAACAGTGAAAGGCATTTGTCAGGCGTTCATCGGGTGATTGGTCGGGGCAGGGGCAAGAATCCCATGCTGTCTTCCACAAGTCCCAAACTCTTCCCACACAGCCCAAAAAGTATCCCCTTCCACCTGCTACAACAGCCACAAAGCACCCGGTTTTGACACAACATCAGGTTTCTGGTATCAGATTGATGCTGCAACCTTACAGGGGATTCTTAACAATAGAACAAGGATCAACAAAGATGCAAAATGGGGTGTGGATTTCTAAAAATAAACGTGCAGCGCCTTGGCCTTAAAAAGGGCATGGAGAGGCAAAACGGTTGCAGGATGGTGAAAAGCAGTTTGATGGCAGTGACATACATGAAATTTGGTTGCAGGATATGATGCAGCTTTCTGTACGGCAGCAATTTCGAGTTTGCAGTCTTTTTAGTCCCTTTCTAGCTAAGAGTCTTACTCTAAGAGTCTCAGGGGAATTTCTTTATTTGTGCTACAGCTAACTGACTGCACCAGTGTAAAGCCATGCTTTATTCATCCATATTTTAAGGGCTGTCCTTCCAAGGGCAGGGAGGGAACATTGAAGTATGAATACCTGAGATGGTGCAAGGACATTAAGAGGAAATATCTCACAATGGATTGTGCACCTGGGGATTTCTAGAAAAACCTGTTAAAGGTGAGAGTCCCTTGAATTTTGATAGTAATACTTGGAATATGATAGGAGTACTGGCACGTATCATGGAAAAACCTGCCAAAAAATTACAGGAGAAGGGTGCATGATGACAACAGCTGGCAAATGTTGTGTGTACCTAGGTATATGAAGGAAATTACTAAGAAATGTCTATGCAATTGATTTGCAAAAGCCAAAACTATTTGCTTTGGCTATGCTTATTTGTTATTGCTAATGAAATATGATAGTCAAGCTAAGAGACCCCATACAATTGTCATAAATGTATCTATGACTTGATATAGTTGGATCATCTAAAGCTTGCCTTGTAATGTAATATAAAGACGTAGTCTATGGCAGAGCAGCTGCCATTTTGTTGGGCACTGTGATCAAAGTTAATAAGAAGTCAGACATGGACTCAGGTTTGACTGAACCACAGTGTAGGGAAACATGCTGACTGATGAAGCAGTTGCCATTACACTGAAGATACACATTTATACAGTTGAACTGCCTAACAAAAAAGAACTGCACTGTTGTATATGAATGAACTGCAAAGTAATATCTTGTGCGTGAGCCAGTTTATGTCAGTAATATAGATGAAAGAGAAATGCAGTGGTAATTTTTTTTTGTATTTCCTTGAAAAATGAAGATATATGCTATCTTTTAATAACATGATAGTGACACATAATTAGTAAATAGTAGCATTTATCAATTTTAAGCAAACTCTCCTTTTATTTTGTACAGTTTCTGCATGAAGTAAAATGCTGTGTCAAAGCACTTGAGACTAAAGACAATTCTTGTGTTGAGCATTCTGTTGGAACAGGGAAGGGAGATGTCCCCTCGACCTCTTGCCTTATCCCAGCATAAGAGAGATGGATGTAAATATGCAGGCAGGAAACCTGTGTGTTTGCTCAAGTTCACATTCAGCGCCATTATAAACCTAGGCTTTGAAAGTTTAATGGAGGCCCTCATGATCTAGAATAAAACTGTGCTAGTACAAGAGTATAAAATAATGTACATTGCAAAACAAATGTGTGTTTTTCTTTACTCAGTCTTTGCATTTTAAATGCATGCAGAAAGGCAGTACATTCTGTGCCTTGAATATGCAGGCTAGTTAATGGGGGTTACTTTAAACAAACCCCCTGTTCCTTCTGCCTGTTCATGCCCTGATACGGAGGGGGAAATGTAATTTACATGCAAAGAGATTCCTTGTGAGAAGCCTCTGCAGTAGTTGGCGGAAAAGAAAATGATCTACCTCAGACTTAACCTTTTTTCAGCAGACGCTGTAACTTTGATTTAAAAAAAGTTTAATTTATGAGGGGGCGCTGTTGCGCACGCACAAGATGGAAGCCTAGCCGTAGAGCTCTGCTCCGATTGCAATCCTGATTCAAAATTAATCTCGGGGCCACCCAGAGAAGCAGTTCGGCTCGATATTCACTTCTTAAGTGAAGAAGGCTACCTGGTGAAAAAGTCAGGCTATTCTGAATACGACTCGCTGAGATATCCGACGTGTGAGGTCTGACCGAAAGATAAGAGGTGTGGCAGCCGGCCCCGAGTTCCACACGGAAACAACTCCAGCCCGCAGGGGGAGCCGTGCCACTGGGCCACGCAGGGGGAGGATCCCAGTGGATCTGCTAGCCTGAGGATCAGTGCGGCTTGCCCTCACCCTCGTGAAGGGGCACATCAATGGCTTTCCGGCTACCCGCTCAAGTGAAGCCACACTAGCTGCACAGCTATATATCCTGACCGACCAGAGGGTCTGCGACCAGCAGCCTGCCAGGGTACAAATGTGGCTGCCCACGCAAGCCGCTCAGAACGGCGGCATCGCCTCCTATGTAAATAATCCACGGATTTAGGGGCTGAAGCAGCAACGTTCGGAAAGGACACCCAGCCATGATCTGTCATCGCCAGTGACAGTGGCCATCCCGCCCCCCACACAAACTTACCGACTGCAGAGTTGGTGTAACAAAGTGCGCAGGGTCGGCACACTTGCACACACTCCGAATTGCGCATGTGGCTGGTATCCTCAAAGAAAGGTCCCACCGATGAGGAGAAGATAGCACTTGGCAACCAGATCCATTGAACCCAGGGCCCCTCCCGATCAGTGCACTCAACAGGATTAAACAGACCACAGTACCGGCCCATACACAGACAGAAGCCTTTCAGGACCTCGTACTACTTCGGCAGTCGGATGCTGCAGCGACTGCATTTACCAATACGTGGGGGAACACAATCCATCCTTGTGTCACTGCCTGAGGCCACTCCGTGTCTACTGCTGGGGTGTGTGCTTTGGTGGTTGCCGATCTGCCTGGACCCGATGGCCATTATCTAACATCGCGGCTATGCCTAATACCGAAAACTGGTTCCAGGAGTGCTGAACCATAAACGCGGGCTGCCCACAAAGCCTGGTGACTACGTTGCCCCCGGACATCACTAACACAGCCGGAACAGAAGGTAGTCACACCCAAAGCTCCACGTTGTAACAGAGGCCCAAAATTGCCTTTCACACAGACCCTGGACACAGATACAAATCACCTGCTCCTAAGTAAGTGCCCAGCCACACGTTTGCTACAAACTCCACTAGGCCCTGAATCTAGACTGTATGATGCAAAGGGGTGGTGCGTAGCATGCTCATAGCCGGGTAACAGGGTAATACACATGGACAGTGCTGCTAATAAGCTGGTGCTGGATCCAGAGACATAGACAATATCCCTAGACAGGGAAGTGCATAATCTGCCCTTACATATGAAGAGTGACAGAGGAGGCATACTGAGCATTGGTGGGGTGCCCGACTGTAGCTACCATATCCAGCACAACCTTGCTCTTTATAGATATGACACTAGACACTCCATGCGGCTGAACAAGCAATACTGTAACTCAACCCAGTCAATATCTCTCATGGATGTACCACTGACTGCTGGAGGGACACTCAGTGGTTACATAGCACACTCTGAACCTGGGGCTGAGACGATACTATGGTGGAGAGTGGTAAACGGCGCAGGGCCAGTTTGTGCGACAAAGTAAACATCCCCAGACGTGGAAGGGCACAATCTGTCCATATACACAGTGTGCAGTGGAGAAAGCATGCTGTGGAACGACGGGGTGCCTGGCCTAGGCAGTCCCATGTACTAGCAGGCCCACATCCCATAAACAGAACATTTGTATCCCCAGATAGCTAATCGATCTATACAGTGACTGCATCACTTGTTATCCTTGACGGAGGAATCATTGGCGGCCAGATAGCAGCTCCCCGACTCTGCTGAGAACATTACATTGCCACATTACATGCTAAAACATGAAACTTACACACACTGACATACAAATGCAGTACTGGGCTAGAGTTGTTCTGGCCAGTCGTCGAGATTGCTGAAGTCGGCCTCACAAAGTTAACCTCGATATAAACATAAGATCCCGCCCCTGTATTGAGATTTTGAGCCTGACGACTCAAATCTTGCCACTGCGGGGTGCTGGGAGGTGGCTTGGGGAGAGCAGAACCACATCTACCAACTCAATCCTGACATAGCGACCGGGACCCCCGGTGAAGTGACAACATGACAGCAGCCTTGCCACAGTGCGCACTCAACCTCTGCACACAGCTCTGTTATTGTATAAACCGCTCTTCATCCCCACGCAAGGTGCAGGATTACACAAGCATAATAATCCTTTCACAATGACAAAGAGCTCTAGCGCCAAGAGGAAAGGACCAATAGACTCGTATACAAACACTCAAGCTACGGCGGCCATGGCGTTGATGACTGGGGAACCCCCTTCAACGTCTGTGGACACTTCCAGGGACGATTGACTCCTCGCCACCATGCAAAGCTGGTTTATCGCTGTTAATGTAAAACTGGATGACATTGTTTCCACCATTGAGTCACTTAAGGCGCGCCTGGATAAGGAAAGCGCCCGGGTGACTGAAGCCGAGACCAGGATAAGCGCCAACGAGGACGCAATCGGCCAACATGGCCGCAACATTGCTCTGCTAAAGGGCGAAGTCGCCAAGATCTGAGGCAAATGTGTCGACCTGGAATCCAGGTCCAGGAGAAACAACATTCGAATAGTGGGATTGGCAGAATCCTCTTGTAAAGGACCCATGGAGACGTTCATCGAGGCTCCCCTGCAATCCCTGTTCGGGGCTACTTCATTCTCAGAACATTTCCTCGTGGAGAGAGCCCATCGCTCTCTGGCCCTGGTGCCTAAACCCGGAGCTCCTCCTCGCACCATCATTGCCAAACTACTAAATTATAGGGCCAGGGATGCGGTCCTCAGACTGGCGAGAGAGATGGGGCCCTTATGTCACGAAGGAGACAACATACATATTTAGCCCGATTTTCCTGAAGGGATACAAGCACAAAGGAGATCCTATGAGCAGGTCTAGGGGCAGCTGCGACTACGACAGGTCCCATAAGCCCTAATCTTCCCAGCAAAATTACCGATTCAACACGGTGGCAGAGCTCACTTCTTTGAGAATCCGGCAGCAGCAATGGATTACACCGAAGCTTCAATCCCACTACTGCCACGTGATGGTGGAGCGGACCAGAACAGATACCCTCGACCTGAAGCAGATAGAAGAGGCCCGGCGGACTGAATGTGACCAGTTGCAATATCCTTTGTATACATCGAGAGGTGTAATTGCTGGGTGGCACCGAATGAAATTGTAAGGTTTTACCGGATCAGTGCGTCCGGCTGAGGCAAGTGCGAACTACAGCATTTGCACCCCCGCAAGGTTCCACACTTTCAAGGGGGATGTCATCATCGTGTTGGGGTTGATGGTGCTGGTGGGGGAGGGTGGAGGAGTTTACAATGTTTGGCCCTTGACAGTGGACAGGGCCATGTTGGGAATGTTAAATGTTTGAAATTTGAGAGCCATGTGCGCTGAGTACATTATTGAATTGAATCTTTCATATAGCTCTCATGATGGGCACTGTGATTACATATGTCACATAACACACACGGGTTGACAATCAAGCTGCTCTCTTGGAATGTGAGGGGTTTTAATAACCCGGGCAAGGCCAGAAGAGTAGCTGTGTACATGTCAAGACATAACCACAGATATTGATGCTTCAAAAAATGCATGCATTGAAGAAAGTAAATAAAGGCTTTAATGCACCATGGGGATCACCACAATATTATACAGAATATTCAAAGCAGTCTAGAGGGGTCCTTACCCGTATACATCCTTTACTAGGCTTACGATACTTGAGCAGTAAAATAGACCCTATGGGTCGATATGTGCTGGTGTGGGGGGAATTGGCTGGGCATTCACTGGTACTGGTTAATACATACAGCCTGAATGTTGATCCGGAGTTCTACAGGGCTGTGTTGGACGTGATAGTCCCTTTGGACGAGACTCTAGTAATCTGGGGTGGTGATTTCAATACAATTCTCGACAGAACACTGGACAGGTCATCCACTAGCCTTCGAACCCTCACTAAGGCCGCTGCCACCCTGCAACAGATACTGCTACAGACTCCTCTAATAGACGCTTGGCGCATGCTACACCCGACGAGCAAGCAATGTACATTCTATTCGACAGTCCATGATTCTGAATCTCGGATTGACTACTGGCTTCTCTATACCCCGCTCTCAAACGCGGTGTCAGCATGTGACAACTACCCGCGTATGCTCTCTGACCACTACATTCTTTCGTTATGCCTTATACTTTGTAATGTCGCCCCGCGAGCCAAATGCTGGAGAATGCTCCCGGCTATTCTGTATGATCCCACTGTGTGCGAATCCCTACATGTTGAGACAGAGGAGTTTTTTTTTAAAGTAGCGATGGCTCGGTTGGGTCCTATGCAACACAATGGGATACATTTAAGGTGTGGCTCTGTGGTATCCTCATGCCCAAGACCAATGTTCTTCTCAAGTCTGTGAGGGAAGAACTGGGCCAGACAGAGTCTCAACTTTTGAAACTCGAAAAGAGCTACAGTGCTACACACAACAAAGACACTCTTGCGATTATCAATGTATTACTGAGTGAATTCCGTAAACTGGCTGACCGTGAAATACAGTATATGGCTACCCCTGTTAGAGCCCATAGATACGGGGAGGGCAACAAAGCAGGCAAATCCCTAGCAAATATTCTGAAAGCCGAAGGCCAGCGTAACCCTATTGCCAGTATTCAATCATCACAGGGGGAGGTGGTGAACCAAGAAGAAGAAATAAATGCCACATTTGCACGCTATTACGCAGCAATATACTCGAATCATGATGTGAGAACAGCCAAGGAAGAGTCCAAATACCTACAGGGACCCACTCTCCCACTGGAGGCCACTGCTGCCACAGACCTGCCGATTTCCCTAGAGGAGATAACGAATGCCATTAAGGCTTTGACCTCCGGCAAAGTCCTCGGTTCAGATTGTCTTGGTGTGGAACTATACAAGGTGTGTCACAGGAAATTGGCACCCATCCTGCTGAACGTGTGGGAGGAGGCCATAGACCAAGGCACACTTCCAGGTTCCATGCGCAAAGCTATAATAACGGTATTGCTTAAAGGCCCAACGTCCCTCCCATGAGATATATTCATATAGACCTCTCTCTCTGATCAACACTGATGCGAACATCTTTGCTAAGATCCTCATGACAAGACTCCTTCCTAATATGCCTAGACTGGTACACCCGGACCAGTCAGGTTTTATCCCTATGCGATCCACAGCCCTAAATCTTTGTAGATTGTTTGGGGTAATGGCATAGATTTGACCAAAAGCGAAAGCAGCAATAGCTGCACTAGACGCAGAAAAGAATGCTTTGGCCTGGGGGAGTACTTTATAAGATGTGCTTGCTTACTTTACACTAACCCAGGTGCGAGAGTACTCACCAATCATACTCTATCTGTGCTTTTTCCACTGGGCAGAGGTACCAGACAGGGCTGCCCTTTCTCTGTTATTTTGTTCACCCTCACAATTGAACCCATGGCAGAATTTGTTTGGTAGAAGCATGTACACAGCGGACTCAGGATGACCGGCCAGCTTCAGATAATATCCCTCTACATGGATGCCACTCTCCTCTATATCCGGGACCCAGACACTAACCTGTTACCCATCATGCAGGATATACACAACTTCTCATGCTACTCTGGGTATGAAATTAACAACACCAAATCTTAATTGTTTCCACTTACTCCAAGCACCAAATGCCCCTATTACATTAGTGGCTTTAAATGGTCTCCAATACAAATCCGTTACCTAGGCATACTGGTGTCCAGAGAGAAACACACGCTATACGTGGACAATCGTGAAGCATTTCTACAGGTGCTAACGGTCAAATTACAGTTGTGGACTAAACTCCCTCTCTCCCTATATGTCCGGGTATCGCTCCTTGAAATGGTAATCCTTCCCAAGCTACTGTACTATTTTGAAAACATCCCTCTTTGGCCAGGAAGAATTTTTTTCAATGAAATTACGTTCCCTAGCCACATCGTACGTATGGGGAGGGGACGGCAATAATTAAATGGGACAAGCTTGTGGAACCATATTCGAGCAGTGGCATCACCGTGCCGGACTTCGAGCTTTACTACCTGTCGGCTCAGGCCCAATTTGCCAGACACTGGTATAACCCAAATGATTCTGCCACTCATATCCCTGTGGAGAGATATGCAGCGGCTCCAACTGACCTGAGATCGGTTATTTTTAGTCCCTGCAACAAATATGCCTGTACGTTCGACCCCGTTAGTACCACAGTCCATGCATGGTCCAAAATATATGAAAGAATGGGGGTAGAGACTCCCTACGACTCTGAAGACCCACTATGGCATTTCCCTGGTATCACCCCCACATACGACAGGTCACTGCAGAGGGCGTGGGACCCAGACAAGCAACTAAAGATAAAAAATATGTTTCCGGAGGGTACATATGTGAGCTCTGTAGATTTTGTAAATACTGTTGGGGATGGTCAGCTTAAACTCTTCCAATATCATCATATGAGGGCTGCATTTGCAGGAAGGTGGCCGTCGTTTCCTGCAGAACCCCGTACGTATTAATTTATATGTGCTATAACAGCTGAACCGGGGTAAGGAAAGGGGTCTCCCATCTGTATACTTTGGTACGAACATTCTAAGTCCCTGAATACCGTAAAATCGAAATGGGAGGCAGATTTGGGTGTAAAACTGGGCGCGGAATAATGGCTCAAATACTGCTGATTGACAAAATCTGTGTCTTTAAATGCCGGCCTGCACCTAAAGTGTGGTGGACCTAATGCAAACGCCTTCCATATGTACTGCGCATGCCCTTCAAACTCTTTGGGGTCAGGTTGCAGAGATCCTCGAGAAAATAACATCAATCCCGGCAGCGTTGTCACCCTTGAAACATTTGTTCGGTGACATTGGCAAGGTGGCCGAAACAACCAGACATTTGTTCAGTGTGGCTTGTGTTGTTGCGAAACGTTGCATATTGAAATGTTGCAACACCACACATGCACCCCAAACTGTTGATTTTCTCAGTGAACTTACATTTGTTAGCGAATGCGAAGAACAATACGTTTTGACTGTACCAGTGACAAGACGCCCTAAGGACATTTGGGCATTTTTAAAGGCTATCTGTGTGACATGCTATCCGACAGTGACTCATCACCGAACTCTACCCCATAATCCATTTGCTGTTACCTCATGTATAATGTTGCATTTGTTCAACATTGAAGTTGATTTAACTGTACTGTTTGTTACCAATATGACTCTCAAGGAAATATATATATATTTTTTTTAAAGTTTAACTTATCGGTGTAAATGAACCCTAACGTTTATTTTAGTTTTAATCAAACAATGACCAGCTGCATTCCTACTCTTCCAAAGCAGGAACCCGGTCTCACGGGTTCGGAAGGAAAGGTCAACTCGGATCTGCATTTCAATAACTGAGGGCTCACGTTAGACCCTTGATAAGATGAGTGCTAGGGAGCCATCCTCACAAGAACCGCTTCCTGCATAACAGACAGCCGGAAGCAAGAAATGAGTAAGGTTAAACCATGAATAAAAGTAGAGCAAATATATGTATTCTTGAATTTTTAACGGAGGAGCCAGTTGGTCAGCCAGCTAGTGTGGTTAATCCACCAGCTGCAAGCATCCCTCAAATCTGTAAAAAAAAAATCACTGTCCAAATCTCAAGGCATTAACTCTCAAGTACTAAAACATTAGTACAAGTAAGTTGAGTGATAGGAAGACCTGTTGCAGACCACTGCACTTTGTGAAGAAGCATACGTCTCACCACACCATATTAAATTATTATTATAATTGTTAAAGTTAATGTAAAAGTGTATTTATTCTGCGCACTATCACCACCGGAGTGGTCCCCTGGCACTCTGAAAGGCAAGGTGGTAGAGTACGTTTGTAGGACATAGCGGGAGAAAGAGCAAGAGAGCTGCGATGTGCTGTAGGCAGCTTCAGTTCAGTTTTCACTGTTCGCTGAGCTTAGGTGTATTGTCTTGGTTGGTAGTCTTCCTGTGCTGTTGTGCGAGGCTATGTGTGGTTTGTTTCATTGATTGCGCTGTAGTGAAGTGTGTGCAGTTTGAAGATATGGTTGTAGTTAGTTTAGAGTTTGAGAGGTGTATGCAGAGGGATGCGTTTTTTTATTAGTGGGGTTGGTTTTAGACATTACTATCTATGTCTGCTGCAAGATAGATGTTCACATTTCTATCTAGATGTGATGCAAGCTAACATTTATACTCTGTTCCAATGTGACACAGGGCAATAGTCGCAATTCCGTCCAGGTTTGACACAGGCCAGTAACCACAATTGTGTATAGATGTGATACAGGCTAATAATTACAATTCTGTCTAGATGAGATGCAAAGTAATATTCACAATTCTGTCTAGATGTGAGGCAAGCTAATCATTACAATTCTGTCTAGATGTGACGCAGGCTAATCATTACAATCCTGTCTAGATGTGACAAAAGCTAATAAATACAATTCTGTCTAGATGTGATGCAGGCTAATCATTACAATTCTGTCTAGATGTGACAAAAGCTAATAAATACAATTCTGTCTAGATGTGACGCAGGCTAATCATTACAATTCTGTCTAGATGTGACAAAAGCTAATAAATACAATTCTGTCTAGATGTGATGCAGGCTAATCATTACAATTCTGTCTAGATGTGACAAAAGCTAATAATTACATTTCTGTCTAGATGTGATGCAGGCTAATAATTACAATTCTGGCTAGATGAGACAGAAGCTAATAATTATAATTATGTCTAGATTTTACAGGAGCTAATAATTACAATTCTGTCTAGATGTGATGCAGGCTAATCATTACAATTCTGTCTAGATGTGACAAAAGCTAATAAATACAATTCTGTCTAGATGTGACGCAGGCTAATCATTACAATTCTGTCTAGATGTGACAAAAGCTAATAAATACAATTCTGTCTAGATGTGATGCAGGCTAATCATTACAATTCTGTCTAGATGTGACAAAAGCTAATAATTACATTTCTGTCTAGATGTGATGCAGGCTAATAATTACAATTCTGGCTAGATGAGACAGAAGCTAATAATTATAATTATGTCTAGATTTTACAGGAGCTAATAATTACAATTATGTCTGGATGTGACGCAGGCTAATAATTACAATTCTGTCTAGATGTGACACAAGCCAACAATTACAAATTTGACCAGAGTGGCCAGTTCAGTTAGAGTGCCATCCACATAGATATGCGGTGTCACCAATCAAAATGTCTTCTATGAGCTATATATGGCATGCAAAACAGTACACAACTTGGTGGGTGTATTGGGTGGGGAGAGTTGCCAAATGGAAATGGGAACATGCATGCCATAAACTAGTGGTTGGTGGATTAGATAGGATATGGGAGAGGTGGGCCAGTTATGTGGGGCGCATTGATTGCTTTGCCCCCCTGTCCACACCCCACTTACTATGTCTGTCGCTGCCGGTTGACAGCTGCCTGCTTCCTGCTTCTCCAGCTGACACCGGCAGACACCATCTAGAGCTGCTTCTTTTGGACAAATGCAGGGCAGTTTAATTTCCTTGGTATAACTTTGTCATAGAGATAGTATTTCGCATTGGCCACTCAACCAATGGGCATTGTCACCTGTTTGGTTCTGCAGTAGATGTAAGCGGTAATTCATGTACTGTTACTTTTCTTACGCAGCAACAGAATTGCTGTGAATTTTACCACAGAGCCGAACTCTGACAGTAAAGGGGAGAATTTACATCCAGCATGTACCCTATGCTAAATCCTTCACATTACCTCCAAAATCATCAGATGTTCGACAATGGAATTTCTACTTCAAGTATCCAACAAAATACCCACTCAAAAAAACGGATTAACACTGCTTTATCACCACATATAATCCTTCTGCTAATCCACTCAACTGAGTGGCAATAACAGTACATTTCTTTGGCAGTCATTCCCAAAATGGGCCTCATTTTGAGTTTGTCAGTAAGTGAAAAAAACAGTCAGTAAGAAAATTACCGCTGCTGTTTTCACTCTGCCAAATTCACGGTCACTGAAATGGGCGCTCATTTCTGTAGCGTAATTAGCCCTTAGGGAATTAGCACTGGTGGAATTATTACTGAAAACTGGCGGTAATTCCTGCAGCGCTTATTTCCCCAGAGCTATAAGCACCGGAAACAAGAATGGTAATCCCACTGATTTACAAGGCAGAATAAAGCCAAAAGACCACCACAATGGGTGTTAATTCCACCACCTAAAAGGTGCCTTTGCCTAAAAGGTGCCAAGTCCCAAGTAGCACAATCTTTCTATGTGTCAAATGTATCCAACATATTAGTGAGATACTTAATATGCTTACAGATTCTATAAAGTGCTAACCATGCAGATAGTCTTTCGGTACCAGGGTTTCTTTTATAGGCATCTCCTAGCTCTCTACACAGAGTTAGCACATGCCTGTTTGTTTCAATCATCCCTTCGATCTTACATATACTGTAGGTGCGCTTCTCCTTAGTTAGACCCATGCTAGGGCCATGCACGGCAAGTGTGGGAAGTTGTCCTAATCTTAATAACAGCACAAATATTCTTAGGCGATGGTCAGAGCATATTACCAGGTATCTCTGCACCCGATACCTCACACGTGACATTCCTGCAAACTCGGTGTAGGATTTTAATGTTGCTAAATTATCATAATTTGGACACCAGCCGTGCGCTCTCACTTTCTTGGTGAAGCTTTGTTTAAGGTTATGTGCATACATTGTCCAATCAGGCTCACTACCAACTTCTTCAAACAGCTTTCCAATAGAATCTAGGTATGTCCCACTTAATGCCAAACAAGTATTGCTTAGCATCAAGCCCAGCAATATTAACAACTGGCATAAGGGATCATTTATGATTTTTAAGTCCAATGAAGCCTTGCCTTTTCCGGACTCTACCAACCAGGGACAGTATACCTAGTTCCAGCCTTACAGCTGCCATAGGTATACAGCTTGGCAACCCACGTATTCTTTTACACTACTTCCCCTCTAAAACATCAGCCATTGGAAGGGATTCTCATCAAAGGGATGTGCCTCCAAGCATACAATAAGGCAGCACAATAGCACTGCTCGTATACCATCATGAGTCCCTTTATACTATACCCAGCGGTACTCTGAGCAATTTTCTGTGCCATGTTTACAATTACCATTGCCTTGAGCTTTTTCAAAGCTCTCAGGTTTTCATGCGTTATCTTGGTGCTGATAGGCACCCCCTAGTAACAGTAATTGTCAATCTGATAAATAATACCCATAGTACAATGTACAGGTCTAGGTCGGGTTTTCCTCCAGCTAAAGCACATGTGTCTGGTCTTATTAAAATTCCCTTGTAGGTGGTTTTCACTAGCATAACAACCCAGTTGATTCAATAAATGCTCTAGGCTGATGAACGTGTGGTCCAGTATGACGATATCACCAGGGACGTCATTTCACCAAAATGCCAGGGGTAGCGGAAGTGACATCACATGACCCTTGACCCCTGATGACATCACAGGAAGTTATGTCATTTGACCCCACCACGAAGTGATATTGTGGGAAGCAATGGAACACAACCTTTCACCCATTGACAAAACAGGAAGTGGCATCACATAGCATTGTACACTACGAAAAAATATGGTTACGATATCACTATAATGTGATGATCATTTCATACAAGAATGGATCACCATATGTATCGTTAAGATCAGTGTATATAGGGCCACATTACCAAATTACTGTGAATGCAAGCAGACGTCCATGACCAAATGGTAATGATGTGTTATTATATAGCACTTACGCTTAAGCACTTTATATAGAAAAAATATAACCCAATGTCATCCAACCTGTGTTGGTACTCATTTATTGACCTCAGAAGGTTGAAAGGCTGAGTTGAGGCGTTTAAGAACAGACTAAATCAGTGACTCACCCCCTGAAGTGTGCTTGAAATAAACCTTTAATGAGTCTAGAAATTATTGTATGAAATTCCAGAAAGACACATTATTTGGTATGCCTATTCTTTCTTATTTAGGGTCAGCCCTGAAAGTGTTAGATTTGTGTCACTCCAGTTCTTATATTTCTTCTTTTTTTTAAGGGGCATGAACAAGCAAGCCAGCCACTCCAGAAGAAAAGAGTCACATAGTGCTGGCCGCAGCCCAGGAGTTTGCATTACAACAAAAAATAATAATAATAACTTCTTATTCACATTTTTTTAGAGATCGCAAGGGAGACCACAGAGGTCGCAAGGTAGACCTCAGAGGTCGCAATTGCGACCTCTGGCGAATTGCGACCTCTGGCGACCCCTAAATGACATCCCTGGATATCACACCAAGTGTTCCATGCCAATTATAGGAGGGACATTTTTAGCTTCTCTCAATCTCCCTGGCCAATCTGCTAGATAGAGGTTGAAAAGCAAGGGTGTGAGCACACACCCATGCTTAATGCCTCTATATGTTGGTATAACGGGTGTGCATTTGCCCCGCTGCTCAACTTCACATTGACACCAGTCCCCGCATGCAGTTGGACTATTGCATTCAAGAGTGCAGGAGGGATTTCCCACTCAAACAATTTCTGCCACAGTACCCGTCTGTCCACGGAATCAAATGCCACCACCTTTTACCCAATTTGTGAAGGCATTTTTTATCTTTTTTACTGCCTTCACCATATCAACCTTGTCCAAGCCCATTGATCTCATGTAACGTACCTCATTTGACGCTTTGCGTGCGGAATAGCACTATCATACTTTTTTGGTGGATTTTCCCTTCTTCAATTGATACCACCCAGTCTTTAAAACAATGCTGGAACACAGCCATTTAAACACTGTTATTTTCTCATCTAGAGACATACAATTCACTGATTCTACAATATGCCACAGCTGACCAAGAGAACCTATTTCCAGCACTATTTACTTGCACATCTTCCAATAATATTGGAATAACTCGATGATCTGCCACCCGTAATTTTAACATAAGTAGTGAATGGTCACTCTGACTATTTGCACATACCTCCATACTTATGACATGTCTAGCATGGAGCTATTGCAGAACAAGTAATCTAAAGTTGCAACACAATTCCCATTTGACCATGTATCAGTCCCAGGGATATCACCTGCAGTTCTTCCATTCAGCATGCACAAATCGCACTCCTGCATGAAGTTGAGACATCTTTTCCCCTGTTCATTGCTATGTGGTTTGTTCATTTGACAGAGCTGATCAACATAAATTAAACCCTGAATCAATGTCTAATCCACGCAGCAGGCCTTCAAATCTCCTCCATTAATGACCAGGTCGACGCTTCCCAACCCCACCCAACGTATTACTATCTCCAACACAGTTTACTGTATAAATTCCATGCATATATCACTTGGAGGGTCATACATGTTAACATACAATATTCTGTTTTCCTCACAATTCCGATATGGCTATTGTACTACTAAAACATTACGCTCATATTCAATGACAGATATCTGCTGTGCTATTAATGTGATCTTTATGCCTATCAATAGACCACCTGAAGAGCGGTCTAATGGGCCTTTTCTGGCCTTATTTTGAAAAATAGTATAACTGTCAAGCTTATAGTCTGCTGTCATGCAACTCTCTTGCATAAAAAAAGATGCCAACATCACTGATATCGGACAATCTCACAATGTCACCATCGTCTCTCCACCCTAACAGGCAGCAAACTCAGTAGCCAGTTTCAGTCCATGGGTTTCCTACCCTGCACTCATCCCTCGTAGCCAACCACAATACCCCCCAATTCCCCTATTTGTGGTCACTCTTAGATTTGGCATACGATCATCACAAGGATTCATTTCCTGAGTGGGCTGCAAGTCCCTACAACCACTGACGTCAAATCACATTTTAAGAAAAGCCGCCGTCTGATTCCTGATTAGATGTACCATGTCACTGCAGAGAACAAAAATAACATTTGATAAGCAGGAGCTAAAAGCAGCTCCGAGGTATCCAGCATTAACTAGTGACAAGGAGCTACAAATATGGAACGAGTAGCTAGTGCATAGTGTTACGCAAATCTAACTTCCAAATAAGATGCAAACGTATCCTTTTGTCCATTATTTATGACTTCCTATGCTTTAAATATAGCATTCATGTGTCCTAATGTTTATTTATAGTTTGTGCGAATTGTCATGAATCAAGACCAATACCTCGTAGCGTACTCAGACTGCTATGGCTCTGGAAAGCAGTTGACAACGAGTTTGTCCTACAACTGTAACCCTCTGTTGTGCAATCAAGACAAGCAGAGGGGTCCAATAGTCAGAAGACAGGACACTCCCTCACGACATGCCATCTGTGGAAGAGCTGAGCCCTGTTATAATCTGATTGCAATTTTGTGAATTCTATACACACACCAGAAGTAGACCCACCTGTAGGTGTGTATTGCTCCCCCCTTCAGTGTTGGTCGTGTGCTTGGATGGTTGTTAAGGTGAGGTCGATGTTAAAGTGTCCTGAACACCCCAATAGCTACCTAAAGCAAAATGAGATAATCCTAAAACTCGTTCGAAGAGCAGACAATGACCATAAACTAAATACTCAGCAGTTTAGCAGTATGCAGGAGAGCCTCTCTAGTTCATAAGCTGCAAGCGCGCAAGCAGTCCCAATGTTCAGACAAAGTTGTTGATCCTGCGGGAGACAGTTGAAGTATCCAAAGAAAGCAAGACAATGAGCAGTCCAAAAGCAAATTCGGCAATGGGCGGGCAAGGTCCAAAAATCAAGGCGCGCGACAAGGAAAGTCGTAGGTAGTCCGAATCGGCAAAAGGAAGGCAGGTAAGCACAGAACGAAGCTCACACAGTCCGGAAAGTAAACCAGGATCGTAGCAGGCGGGCCATAGATAAACCAAGAAGGATGAGGCAAGAACGCAATCCAAATGACAAGCCGGGTCAATATCACCAAGAATCAGGAAACACACAAAACAAAGTAATAACGGAAGACTTTATCAGAAGTGATGCAGCGTTTTTGCGAGCAGGTTTTACTTTTTATTGGGCTCAACAGAAAACGCTGTAGGGTCACGTGACTTGACGTACGTGTTGGTCGTCCATGACTGACAGCCTGGATGGCTTTACTCGCTACCATGGCATCCGCCATCGTTGGAGATTACTCATGCCTCTGCTGGTGTGTTTCCTGACACAAATTCACAGAGTTAAATTGACATGTATGTGTTTTTTTCAGGATCAGTTGGTCTGGGGAGCTAGAAGTAGCTCCTAGTAGCTGTTGGTGTCAAGCTAACCAGGCTCTTCTAGGCCACACAAAGGAGCTAAATAGCCCCCAGGTACCATGAATTTCACAGCCTGCACTGAAATAGCAAAATATGTCTGTCATTGGGCCATCCTTACAATACAATGGCTCCACCCAATCCAAATCCCCTGATTGGAGAAATCATATTGAGGGGATAGCCCAGAATAGCTGCAGCAGATATGAGCAGTTTATTCACCCTTCTTCTCCATCTCAAAGAGCTTAATTATAGAGAAGCCCTTTGCATTCATCCTTCCAACAGAGCCATTCTCTTCTCCAGAGTATCTTGCCATTTGTCTGAGGCTGTGTTTTGGTATGAACTTTTCCCAGGTCCACCATCTGATCTCTGTCCATCCTCACAGAGTGGCCTCCCCTGCCTCCTCCATTAGTAATCAAACCAATACTCTTTGAGGATCTTTCCTTTTTCTTTTTATAGGCTGTTCAATATTTACTTTTTGTCTGTCCGGAGTAGAACATCTTTTTGATATACCATTGTCTACGTCAGATGAATCCAATCCACAGTCACTTTCATTACTTCTGCCATTTTAAATTAGCTGCTCCCAGTGGATCCTGTGTGTTAGTCCCATCCATGTTCCTCAATACCCAACTTGTAAGTGTAGATAAGAAGTAGGGAGCTTTGGGGAAAGATGGACCCCTGCGCTATATAGGTAGAGATCTATTGACTCCTGCTGTAATTCCATGGTTTCTGTGTGACAATGCTCCTGATGCCCCGTTGGTTTAGAAGATGATGAGGAGGCTGGAACCCTGTGCTTTAATAGGCGCTGGGTGTAGTGGTTTTCACTGTTTCAAGATATATTTCCTTCAGGGTAGGTACAAAGGAGAGTCCGGAGCAAGTATAGTATGCATGGTACAGGTTTTAATTGCCACAAGGTTGCTGTGCTTATAGAGCAACATGGTTGCCAGTAACATGAAAAAAATCCAACACGTGTTTCGACTACAGGTCTTTGTCAAGGCTGTGATAGTGCTATCGGCATTGTGAAGTTGTGGTGATAGGCCATGCGTGAGTGGAATTTAAAACATGATTCGTTACAAGGTAAAGTATGAACACATTGCATTGGTACATCCATTTGTCATTAGTGTTGGATGGTGGTATGGAGAGAGAGTGATGCGACATAAGCATACAATTGTGTTTAGACAATACATTTTGATATTTTCCATCATCATAAACATGACAAGTGGATAGACATTAAGGGAGGAAGATTAGCAACATGGAGGAGAAAGAAGGGATGAGATGGGTTAGTTAGAGAAGGGAAGTTGCTTCCAATAAATGAGGGGGATGTAAGTTCTCTTACCTAAGATGTATCATTGTAATGAGCCAGTCCTTGTTTAAAGTACTGGTTAGCATTTAGGGGGCAGAAAAGAAGAGCCATAGTGTAAAGACTGGAGGGGGGTTTCTGTACTCCTGCCCTCTATATGGCAGAGTAGAAGCACAGAGGACCCCAGCCAAGATTCTCTAGATGGTAAACATGGACGAACAATCAAGGCTTAAGCTCTCAGGAGGTGATGCGGCCTGGTTCCTAAGTACAGTGTAGTCCCCAGACCCACACAAAGGAATATCCACACACTATGTTAGTGATAACACAGCTCTTTATATAAATAAGGTTCAAATTATATACACATACAATAACACACTTTGTGCTCAGGCAATTCTATAATGATAAATATATACAATATCTCTGTGGTATCACAATTCACTCTTGACTCCTTTAAAATGTACGAACTGGTGACAGTTGTGATGACATACAAGTCTAATAGCAATGTGAACCAACGCTAGAAATAGGAGAGAAACAAGTAGTTAAACAATTGGCAGAATATGGGGTCGCTACCACCCGACACCGTTCTGTGTGAGGATCCCCCCACCTGGGCAACCTGTAAATAATATATACTGAAAAGGCCAGTCCACATATTGTTTAGCAGAGTCTTGTTCCCTTCTAGAAATGTTCTTCTACCCCAATGTACCTAGTTTAGCAGAGTTCTTCGATGAGTCGACGGATCCTTCTAGAGTGAACTCACCTTAAGGCAGGAGCCACGGACTTGAAGAAGAGGTGAACCATGTTGTTGAGACAGCAGCTTCGGTACTTGCGGTGCGTATTGACGATCAGTGAAGCTTGAAGTACACCTCAATGACAAGTGTTTGTTGGTGCAAAGGGAAGGTAATGAAGAACTTAACGCCGAGCAAGGGCTTCGGGTTGTCGGCATCTGTTGTCGACGAACGGGACTCGACCATGCTGGCTTCCGGATCTTTTTTGGCATCTTTGAGGTCTTCAGGTGGCGGGAAACCCACTGGCGGATTCTCCTCAGTCGTCGATGATCTTGACTTTCTCTGGCAGGACAAAAGCAGTCGACAGCGATTAGCAAGGGAGTCCTTGATTCAAAGTGTCTTAAGCAATGGAGCGTTGGAACTCTGGTCGATGAGGTTACAGTGATACCTCTGAATCTCGGTCAACGGTGATGGACTTCAATGTCCGAGTGCTTCACTTCAGATTCCTCGGCGGTCCCGGTCTCCGGTCCACAGCCTTTCGAGAGTCTTACTTCCAGGGAGCCTTGGTGAAGATTAGCTGGTGCACGATGGACCCTCGTAGCTCAGGAAGAGGTCTCCTTGCCAGGTCCTCTCTTGGATCAGTTCCTTGACAGTCATGCAGCATTCAGATTAGCGAAGGACAGCAGCAGCATTTCTTCTTCTTACAGCGGGCCACAAGGTTAAGCACCAAGTTTCGACTTCAGCTTCTGAATGATTTACATCAGTGAGAGGTCTCCAGATATACTGTTGGTCTCTCATTCACTCTGCTGGGTCACACTCTGGCAACCAATCATTCAGTAGGGCATTCCTGCAGGCAGGCAGCCAATCAGGCTCACAGTGCATTCAGACCATTCTTCTCCATCCAGACACTCACAACAAGGAATGTGGATTCGGACAAGCACCCAGCCATTCAGCACTCCACACTACATTCATACAGGTTTCAGGCAGGGCTGTCTCAGTAATTGTCTCACACACCTGAAACTAGACATCCATAACATGAAATGCATATTCTTCACACACTCCATTCACCCGGGTCCCACCCCACGGGTGTACCCACAACATGGAGTCATTGGGAAGGCTCCAGCCAGTCTGGCCTGGAATTCCCCACAATACCATATATGGAACTTCCGCCCAACAGCCAGCCAGTGGAAGGGACAGGGTCAGATCTTTCCAGGACTTTGGGAAAACAAGGAAACAGGCAATAGAAACCAAGAGGCCACAGGGGCCATCTTGTCCCTATCAGGAATCCTCTGACTCCTATGGCAGGGTCTGGGTGTCCCAAAATTGAGGATACACAGCGCCCCTGTCAAATTCAGCATGGAGCTGCCACCAGCCCATACCCTGCTCTGTGGGCCACATGCAGGTACCCAAAAGCATATTCTAGCAGTACAGAGTTGTACTCCCACCCATGGGTGCTGTAAGGGTATCCCAAGTGTCTGTTCACCAAACCAAAAAGAGGAAGAGCTGCACCGCCAGGAGTCCCACATGAACTCCTGTGCAGAAAATAACACAGAACACATGATAAACTGAATAAAGGACAAGGATATGGAAGTACTGTCCCTCCGATGCATTTCCAGCATCAGAGTCGTCCCCCGCCCCCAGACAGAGGTTAGTGTTGTCTAATCTCCCACGAGATTGACACCCTCATCCAGACGGTCAACATATGAGATGAGAGATCACAGTGGTGTGATGGCTGCCGGACATTCCACCTGGAGTGTTGGAAGGCTATGTGACGCTGGAGCGGAGTCGCTGGTGCGCAGCAGGTTAGTCTCCCACGTGCACATGGTGGGTGAACAGAATGAGTGGGAGAGATCCCTGTGTAATGAGGTGTGCCCTTGGCCCGGAGGATGGGGGTGGGTGCGGATTGCAAAGATAAAAAGTTCTGCAATGGGGAGACCTGGGTGTGGTTGCAATGTGAGGTCCACCGGCAAAACGGTGTCAGTGTCGGCCCGGAGGGGGTTCAGGGGTGAGGGATTCAATGATGCTCCGTGTGTGAGGCAAGATAAATGGAGGAACCCCAGATGTGTACTCAATTTCAGAGTACTGCCTCTATCTAAGTCCGGGTGGGGGTTAAGTATATTATAGAAGAAATAGAGGCACATCTGTAGGTTTAGGAAAAAAGAGTAGACTAAAAGGGGGGCTACTTTCAGTAGTTTAAAACAAATTTAATTGACAAGTAAACATTTTCCATGGTGCAATTAATTTTCTAAAAACATGTAAAACATATCTGTTCGCATAAATAGCATATTCATCAATATTATGAGATACACTGCCACTCTAGTGGCCAGGGAGTCATGTCAAACAAGGCTCATATGCTTTGTTGGTCCCTCCTTCTTCTGTGTCAGATAGAACACTGGAAAGTATGCATAAACAGTTTTTTAGTTCATTGTCTTTGGGACGTGGCCAACCGGTGCCACCTGTTGGCTCACTGGCTTGTTTAATGTACTGTAAGTACGGCCTCAATAGTATTGTATTTAACAATATTTGGTACAGACAAACTAGACATGCTTCTGAATTTCAGTAGCCAGTTCATGGTAGTTTTGAAATTGCCCCTATAGAGTATTTAGAGTCTATATTGTTGAAGAAAAAGGCTAGGCCTGCAGCATTTGATGTGATTAAGGATTGAAGAAAGGAAGCTATGCAGCAACTTAAGAGTAAAGAGAAACATACACGTTGACATATGTCTAATACTGAAAAAGCATTATTGTATGTTCAACAGAAACAGTCGGACTCTATTAGAAGTATGGATAGCGCTTTTCAACTTGGAATACAGAAAATATACGTCTCAGGATTTTCATACCTCAGACGAGCTGATCAATAAGCTATTAAATGAATTTAGGACTGTTGCCAATGCACCGCCTCCTTATGTGACTAACCCTGTTGTTTTACCTCTTCCCTCTGCTGCACCTCCTCCCGTTGTTGTTCCTTTAACCTCCCGTTGTTGCTCCTCCTCCAATTGCTGCTCCTGTTCCTGTTGTTGTTCCCCCTTCTGCATCCTCGCCCTTACCGACAGTTGCCGTTCCCTTAATTCCGTCTTTACCGCCAGCGGTAGTGTCGCCACAGCCTAGTGAACAAGATTTGTCTGAACTTTCTTTTCCAAGTGGTTCTGCTCCACTTGTAGCGATTGAAGGAGCGAGTGCTGATCCAAGAATAGTGACTCGTAGTACAGCATCTAAAGCTAGAAAAAGAGAATTGTATGCATGGGCTAACAAATATATAAAGGAAGGTGAAAAATCAGCTGTCTTAACTGCGATTTCTGACCGAGAAAGTATTCCCGAACAGAATAATTTGATAGAAGGAATGGGAATGCATTTGGCTGATATTTGGAATGATTTGACGAACATGAATGTCCCACATGGGTTGAGGGATTTAAATACCCTAGCCTGCTCAAAGGACACTGCAGAGAAAGTACATGAGCATGTTGAGAGGTTGTTTTGTTTAAGAGGGAGTTAGATCGGTTACAGAATGATGAAATAGATGGTAATAGATTGGAAGCCTCATATGTGCAGAAACGATTTCTTCTTTCAAGTAAACCAATGAGTGAAGAGACGCGTATTTGCACAAGAGACGCGCTTAGATGGATTTCGGATGTTTCAATTTCTCCCATTGAAGTGTATGACACGTTTAGTCAGTATGCTCCGGCTATGCAAAGGAAAGTGTTACAGGTAATGGTAGAGTATCTACAGGATGAGTTTATGAAGAAGAAGGTTTGTTGTCCCGCAGATTTGATGGTCAATTATAAGAGAGCATTTTCACCCGATACTGCTTTGGCTATTTTGTCACTTAAATTATCTTTGTTGCTTAATGAACGTTCAGAATTGCCTACTTCTCAATTGCCAATGAGGGAGGTTCCTCTGACATTTGTTCCTAAAGTAGAAATTCCAGCTAATGCCGCAACAGGCACAGCAGCCGCTACTATTGAAACTCATTATGTCTCACAGTTTGTTCATGTCCCATTTTCTAGACAGGAAGTGAATACCATTAGACAAACGATTCCGGAAAAAATCCAACAGGATTTTATAAAGAAATTGAATCTGTCTTGCATTCGTCAGTTTTCAAGCTGGGTGATATAGACTTGTTGTCCCCTGTGATCCTACCTGCTGATTTATGGCAGATTAGAACTGTAGATGATCAGGCAAGGCTGGGTGACACATAGGTGAACTTGGTACGGATAGATGGAGAAAGAAATGCTGGTGAGAAACCGTCATAGATGATATTGACACTGCCAGACAGAATAGTAACTAAATTGAAAACTTTGGTTTCAGAGAGAAGAATAATTTGGGACAAGCTTACAGCTTGTATCCAGGGGAAATCTGAGGGCACTACCAGATTTTTTAATCGGTCCTAACAAGTGTTTTCAGATTTTTCGGTCAGGAATTAAGTACTGATTCAGGAAAAATTCTGTTTGTAGACATATTTGTGCGTGGATTGTTGCCTGATATCCAATCACAAATTATGACTTCTGAAAGTGCCTGGCACGCTAAATCATAGTCTGAAGTATTGCATATGGCTCAGTATTATGAGAACAGGGTCAATACAGAAAAAGAGAAGATAGAACTGAAGAAGGGAGATTTAAAAACAAATGTTTTGTTGCAACAAATAATAAGAGGAACTAGAGGTGGGAATATACATTTTAGAGGTCAGTCCACACCACAGAGTGATGTGCAAATGGGTCTTGCACACATGAACCAATGTACTTATTGCAGACAAGACGGTCATTGGCGAGCACAATTCCCAATCCTTCAGCAGCGATCGAATAACACATATGGTACCATGGGTAGACGATCCAGAGGCCGTCCTGGGATAGGGGGTCCTGATAGAAGTCAGTTCGCTCAGAATAAACAGTCATTTTCACAAGATAGTCAGCAGCATAGTGCAAATAATGGGAACATTTTTGATAATCCTTCGACTGTCTATTTTTCTGAGGATCTTGCATTTGATGAAGTACTGTTCCATTAGGACAGCCCGAAGCAGAGTCTGGAACCAGTACTTATTCCCGTCAATCGGAAAGGGCCCTACGTTGAGATAAAGGTGGGGAATAGGAAGCATCTATTTTTGATAGATACAGGAGCACAGAAGTGTTCCGTTGATCATTAGCGGGTTCCAGATATTCCACTATCAGGGCAAAACAACATTTCTGTAGGGTTCTCTGGTACACCAGTGGTTAATCCGGTTTTTCAGCCAGTACCGATTTCACTGGGACCATTCACCGATTTATGTCCATTTCTTTTGACGACGAATTGTAGCGAGAACTTGTTGGAGTTGAGTCTGTTGAAAGAATTGAATGCTGTAATTTACTGTTCTGCGGATGGAGTGCATTTAACAATTTCACCTCAACAAATTTCTGTCTAACAGTTCTTGACTAGGCCTTTACCGACTGAATTGGACAAGGTTCCGGAATGTTTATGGGCATTTGATGATAATGACATTGGTATTTTACAAATTGAGCCTGTTAAAATTGTGTTGAAACCTGGTGTAAACTATCACGTATTCCATAGTATAAGATTTCAGTGGACAGTGAACAAGCTTTAAACAGTATAGTTTCTAATTTTGTACATCGAGGAGTGATTGAGGAAATTGCTGGATGTTTGTGTAATAGTCACATCCTACCAGTATATAAGAAAGGGGATAATGCAATTCCTTTCCGTTTCATTATTGATTTGTGTGCTATCAATAAGATTGTTGCTCCATAGTTTCCAATTGTGCCTGATGTGACTACTATATTGACAATGATTCCAGCTTCAGCTACTCATTTCAGTCTTGTGGATCTAAAGAATGCTTTCTTTAGTATTCCTGTACATGTTGACAGTAGATATTTGTTTGCGTTCACCCTAAGGGGATGCTCGTTTACATTTACTTGTGTGCCACAACGGTACACTGAGAGTCCAAGAATTTATAGTAAAGCTTTTAAGGAGCAGCTTGATACGCTTCAGTTGCATTCCACCTGAGCGTTGTTGCAGTATGTTGACAATCTTCTTTTAGCTGCAGATTTTGAAGTTGCTATCAATGAGGGCACTGTGTTGCTGCTTATTCATCTAGCAGAAGATGGGCATAAGGCTTCATTAAAAAAGTTTCAATATTGTGGACAGGAGGTCACCTATCTAGGCTATTTCCCATCAAAGGAGGGGAGAAGACTGACACCTGAACGAATACAAAGCATCTCTTGCATGTCTGTCCCAAATACACAGAAAGAGGTCAGAGCCTTGATAGGCATGGCATCATGCTGTAGACAGTGGATTAATGATAAAACCAATGTTGGCATTGACAAAGAAGGGCATTTCTTTGCCTTTACCATGTAACATGGATTGCCAGAAAGCTTTTGATCTGCTCAAGGCTGCGTTGTGCTCAGCACCAGTTTTGGGCACACCAAATTACAACAAGGCCTTTATTCTGTATGTGCATGAATGTGATGAATGCGCTTTGGCTGTGTTAACGCAGGAGCATGGAGGAAAGAATAGACTGTGCGGTTATTTTTCCTCCACGCTTGACCCTGTTGCATGCGCTTTGCCGAGATGTTTGAGTGCTGTTGCTGCTGCATCTGTAAAAACAAAGTGAGGGTATGGTTCTGGGTCTCTCCTGAACCGTGATGGTACCTCACTCTGTAGATGTTCTCTTAAACAAAACACTGGCACACCATCTCACATAAGCATGACTAACACGGTACGAGATGATTCTATTTGCACCGCATATCCAAATTAAGAGATGTTGCTCATTAAATCTGTCCGAACTATTGCCTCTTCCGCAAGAAATTGATTGCAGTGACAAAATGTCACATGACTACCTCTATACCACAGAACAAGAGATTAAGGGCAGAATTGATCTAAGTGATACCTTGTTAAAAGATCCACAACGGGAGCTGTTTTGTGATGGCTCCTACGTCAAACTTCCGGATGGCACATCCACTGCTGCTTACCCAATCACTACATTAAGCACTATTGTGGAAACCAAAAGAATTCTGCATAACTCCGCGCAGGCCGCAGAGATTATTGCATTGACTCGAACTTGTGAACTTTCCAAAGGGCTTAGCGTAAATATATTTACGGACAATCAGTATGCCTTTGGGGTGGTTCACAACTTTGGTCGATTATGGGCAGAAAGAGGTTTCTTGACCTCGCATGGAACTAAGATACAACATGGTACTCTGATAGTTCAGCTACTTTCAGCACTTGCGCTTCCTACTCTGTTAGCAATAATGAAGTGTGCAGCACACCAGAAAGTAACAGATGATGTGGGAAAGGTAAACACTTTTGCTGACAGAATAGCCAAACAGACTGCCACCGATTTGCATTCCAAAATGTATATAACAAAAAGAGGTCACTAACACTTGTGTAATAGACGTAGGAATTGGTTGCATAAAAGACATTCAGGCTGATGCCACTCCAGACGAACTTAAACAGTGGGCTGAGGGTTCAGCAAGTTTAGACGATGAAGGTTGTTGGGTAGATAATGGAAAACAAAAATGGATGCTGCCTGATGATTATGTCACCGCAATGGTTACGATGGCTCATGGTCCAACTCACATATGTGCCAAAAAGATTTGTAAATTGTTAGAACCTGTCTGGGTTAATGTAAATATCTCAAAACTGCTGAGCGTTTTGTCCAAAATTGCATGGTATGCTTGCAGCATGATGTTGGGAAAGGTACATCGACACCGAGGGGTAGTTTTGGTCCCCCCTCTATGGCTTTTGAGGTTATACACTTAGATTTTATTGAAATGGAGCATTGTCAGAATTATAAGTATGTTCTAGTAGTTATTTGCGCTTTCAGTAAATGGGTCGAAGCTTTTCCTCTAAAAGATGCCACAGCAATGACGATGGCGAAAGCCATGCCGAAGGAATATTTTCCTAGGTTTGGTTTACCAAGAGTCATATGGTCGGACAATGGTCCACATTTTATCGCTGCTGTTATCCTACAAGTATGCGCAGGATTACAGATCGATAAACAGTTCCATTCGGCCAGACATGCTCAGAGTGACGGACTTGTAGAACGCCACAACGGTATATTAAAGAATAAGATGGCGAAGATCTGTGCGAATAGCATTTTGAAATGGCCAGATGCCTTACCGATAGCACTATTGTCCATGCGGACGACCGCACAGTCCAGGACAGGGCTCTCTCCCTATGAGATAATCATGAGGAGACCAGCCAATATTTGGAATGTATGATATTATATGATATGATATGATTGTTTATTTATATAGCGCCTATACACAAAGTGTTTCAAAGCGCTTCAAGGCAAGGGAGGGAACAAGGGAAAATACAACCACATTCTTACAGGCCATGAACAGTAAGGATGTGAAATTAACTATCGTACTCAGCCTGATGACATTTCAGATAGTGCAAGAGCTAAAACATAGATAAGGAAGGGAGGGGGAGAGTGGGTAGGAAATGGAAACAGATAGGCGACTACCATACTAGGCCTGACAACGTTTCTGGTAGAGCCGGAGAAAAACAAAAGGTGAGGGAGAGTGGTGCAGAAAGGGAGGGTAGGAACAAAACAAGTGACTATCATACTAGACCTGACGACATTTCAGATAGTTCTGGAGGGGTGGTGGGGAGGAAAAAACAGTAATGGGAGGGTGGAGGAAACGGACAAGGTTGCTATCATATTAGATCCAGGAACAATTCTAATAGAGTAAGTGCATAGAAGAAAGTAAGGGGAGGTGATGGGAAAAGGGAGAAGGGAAAGGAGGAGAGAACAGAGAGTAAGCAGTCAAAAAGAGTGGAGAAGCAAGAGGGGAGAGCAAATACAATTGCAGAAGTCAGTAGTAACACATAATGTTGCAAGCCAGGATACAGGATTTAGATGGGAACAGCACGATTAAGGGCCAGCGTGAGTACAAGATGCAAAGGAAGTCCAGCATGAGAGTTGAGAAAGAGTGATGCACCGTGAATGAATGAAGTCCATAAGAGTCAAATCCAGCATTGGCCACAAGACGGTGATGGTGAAGGAAGGCACCAGGTGGGCGGGGCTTGCTAAGAGGCTAAAAGATGTAGAGCATTTGCTCCTTTCTGAGTACTGTGACCAGTTAACTCAAAACTTGTATCTGATTTATCAACAGGTGCGAGAAGCCTTCCCAGTAAAGTACAAGGGTCCAGGTCATCGACTTCGACCTGGGGACAAAATCGTTTGAAAGAGCCTCCTGTCTCGCACCTCGCTGGAGAGGACCGTACGAAGTCCTCTTGGCAACACAGACCGCTGTATGATTGGAAGGGAAACAACACTGAATCCATGTAACGCACATCAAGAAGATATCTTTTCCTCTGCCCCATGACAAAGGGGAAGAGAAGGAAATTGTTCACTTTGATACTCATCACAAGCCTGTTTTGTCTACGGAAATCCTTCCTGAGCCCGTGTGGCCTGGGGAGACTGCTGCTTTGCCTTCAAATTCTTCTTTGGATTTTTCTTCACCATTGAGCAATCTTGCTTCTGCTTCATTACTTCCTTCAGGAAGCAACGACACTCTGTTCGCAGATCACACCATCCCTGGAGTCTTGAGGTACGATCTGCGTCCGAGACACCGGACATATACCACAGCATCGGCTGTGCCCACAAGGAATCATCGTTGAGCCAGTCCCTTGTCACTCTTTTGCTGAAAAATAAATAAGAGGCAGGGATCGGCAAAGTTACCTTCAAGCAAGATAGGCCACGTGGTCAGGAGCCACCGACGGATGAACTAAAAGAGCCTAACGGAGAGGCTTCTAAACAGAGTCTGAGAAACAATGTTCCTTCCTAAACCCACTTGTGCGGAGCAAGATATTGGTCTTGTGGCTGACAAAGAATCTGTTCATCAGAGATCATGGTCCTTGATGACCCACAGGTTCTCAGCCAATGGGTACATTCGTGGGTTGTACTAACATTTTGAATTTAACCAGTGAGGACAGACCTTTGTATGTAGGATATCCTGTTTACTTTGTTTGTGGCAATGAAGCTTATCCTTGGTTACCTAGAGATTGGCAGGGTACTTGTTATTTGGGTATCTTCTTACCAGGGGTATATGTGGCTACCACTGCTGAAGTTTCTAGAGCTCGTCCAAGGCGGGATGAGAATGGTGATACTCCTTCGCAAGTCATCGGTGATGTAGCGAAATCCTTTGTGCCATTTTCGGGACAGATAATGAATTCCGAGGATATCAGAAGACTAGCAAGGGTACTGGAAAAAACCATCAATAGGACCACTGATATTCTGTATAATATGACGCTGGAGCAAAAGGAAATTAGATTAGTGGCCCTCCAAAAATAGGATGGTGTTAGACGTCATCCTAGCTGAGCGTGGTGGGGTATGTAAATTGCTGGGATCTGCGTGCTGTGTTTTTGTACCTGACTCCTCCCCTACCATATTCAAGGCAATACAAAATCTGCATAACTTGGGTACTGAAGTACATGTCCCCGAGGGAAACTGGAATCTTAGTGCATGGTTCTGGGACTTATTACGATCATGGGGTTTACAGTCCTAATGATAGTTCTTGGTGTTTTACTGTTTTGTTGTTGTGGTGTACAATGTCTCCCTGCCATATGTTCGATTCTAGGAGGATGTTGCGTACAAACGATAGGTACACTAGGACCAAAGGTACATACGCCCAAAGAAACTACTAATGTTTTAATAATGAAGGATATTACTATCAAGGAACTTTTGGCGATTGATATTTCTGAAGAATGTGATTCAGGATGTACGGGCATTGAGGCATGGGTTTTTGAATAAAGCAAATGTTTGAGTAATGCTCTTGGCTTAGGCCAAAAGGAGGGTTTGTTAAACTGTATTCGTATAATACTGCCTCGTTATGAATACTGGCCTAAGCCCATTCGTGTTGCATAGAAAACCGCATTTGAAATGCTCTGATTTCTGATCAACTTCGCCACCATTTTAAGAACTATTCGTCATTTTGATTTTAACTCTTGCTTTGTGTCCTAAAATGGTGGACTTAGTTTTCAACTACAGCCGAGCCAAACGACCTTTGAGTTGTGTAAACATTTAGGTTGACCGAGAGCAAACTGTTTGTTGCTGTAGTGATTGACTGATTATTGCTGGGCAACTGACACCTGATCAGACTTGGTAGTTGCCTGTTCGCAGTCGGGACATGGGCTGATAGGATGGGAGAGTGTGCAGTGAACCCGCACTAGTATGCCATAGCTGGTGGCACGGAGTGATGTGATCAAGTGGAAGTAATTGGGGAGAAGGCCATACGTGGCAAAAAAGTGTGCATTCTCAAGGTAGCCATGTACAGTGGTGAATCACCTTCATGTAATTGCAGGGGATAAGCCATGGGATCAGGCTTAAAACAGTGTGTCTGGGATCAATGGTGCATTCTAATGGTAGCCCTGTGTGTTTGTTTACCTTTAGGCAAGACACAGGTTTGATGGGTGGCCAGGACCAATGTGTACTGGTGCTTGGGGAAAAAAATTAACCATGCATGCTTGGTAGGTTGTGGAGGGATATACAGAAGGTTGCACAGTGGTGAAAGTTTTTCACATTTTAGAGGAAGACATTTTAGAGGAAGACATTAAGTTCATGATCCGTGTTGATGCCTAAGATGACACTCCTGTATCTGCAGATTAGTGCGGCTTCTCGTTGCCGTAGTCTCAATTCTCTGTTTCCACCTCTGGGGTCTTGTTTGATGACTTCCAAGCCCATGAATCAGATGTCCTCTTTATTGTCCATTTGGTGTTTCAGCTGCGAGTGGAGTGCCGCAGGATATGTAGCCTCCTGTGAATTTATTAGGCCCAGGTGTTCTGTGATCCTCATTTCTCTAATTGTGCTGCCAATTTATTAGAGATGGCAACTGCAAATGATAACATAGATGACAAATTTCGATTTACAGTTAATGAACTGTGTGATTTTGTGATTGCGTGTGCCAAAGAAATGTATTGCGTAGGCATTTCTAGCATGTGGACACATGGAGCAAGATCCACATTGTGGAAACTGGCTGCTTGTGTCAAAGGTAGCCAGTTTAGTCTAGTTTGCTCAACTGGTGCCATGTCAGAAGGACTTAACATGGTGCGCAGGGTTGGTGCTTTGGTAATTGCTAGGCTGGGTTTAATTTAATAGGTATCCATTGTTGTATATCTGCCACTAGTCGGTGACACTGGGGACTCTGGAGGAGATGGAAGTTCTTCCATTAATGGGCCAGCATGTTTGCTTCATTCACTTCTCAGAGCGGGCTAGTCTTTCCTGGCTCCTCCCCTCCCTTCCATATCCTTCCATTCCATCTTCACCGCTGAGCGTTGCACCCACTTGCTCTTTGCGCTTTTTTGTAAGGTGCAAGTATTCCTCCCTGCTCTCTCTCTCCTGGTTTCAGCTCCTCTGCTGTCTTTTTCCTTCTTTTTCCCACTCCTCTCCTTTTCAGGCCAGTTCTCCCGCTCACTGACTCCCGCGGACTTGCTTGCTGGCTGCTGCAGACTCTACCTCCTCTCTGTGCTCTCCCACTCTGATCTTTCCTTCTCCCTCTTTCTCCCCGCCAGACCTATTCCCTCCTGGTGATTCCTTTGCCTTGTGGGATTTCGCCTGTTGCTCTCTTGATTGTCCTTGCTCCATTTCCACTCTTTCACATTTAAACATACTATTCTTGAGCTACACACAGCCTGTTACTCGGCTGCCTTTGCACATTGGTAGCCTTCTCCTCCTCCTTTCATGGAGGTTACTTCTTACCTTGCATACGGCTACCCCGAACACCTGTGAAGCCTCCACAGAGTTTCCCCACTTCTGCTTCAGTACATACGGATAGCCACCCTGACTGGACCAAAGGATTTCCCTAATAGCAACTCATTATCTGAAGTATCTAAAGACATACCTGGGATTCCCAGGGCGGGAGCCCCTTGCCCTTGCTGTACCATCAGCGGGCATCGTGGCTACCTCCCGGGGAAGACCTCATCTCTTCAAGAAGCGCAAGTCCTCCAAGAAGAAGACAACACCAGAAGATTTGGAAGAAGAGGAATTCCCCTCTACAGAAGATTCAGGTGAGGGATCTGCCACAGTTGTTGACAATATATGTGTCAATACTGAGAAGGTGCCAATGTTTGCTTAGAACTTTCTGCACCCGATGACTGTCACAGTGAAATCTTGACGCATATCAGTTTGTATCTTCCTCTGGTGCTGCTCAGGTTTTGGGGGTCAGTAGTGTCTTGCGGGCTCTGTTCTATGCGAGATTGATAGCTGCTCTTATACCTTCAGTGTAGCCTCTTTGGGAGAATCTGTTAGATAAGAGGTGCATTCTCCTTCAAAAGCCTTCTTTGTGCTGCAATTCCTTTTTGCTCTGATAACTTCACCTTTCGGGATGTTGTCAATTACACTTCTGCAATGGCAGTTTGTGGCAAATAGTACTGAATTCATCTCTTTGGGTTTCCTGTAAGTAGTTGTTATTAGACTCTTGTTTTCAACAGTGAAATTTATGTCCAGAAAGTCAATAGTGGATCCACTGGGGTCCCTGTGAGTTCGATACCAAATTGGTTGGTAGTCAGGTATTCTATGTACAGTTTAGTTGGTCTGTTGTTCCTGACCATATCATTAGCACATCGTCGATATAACAATACCATTTGAAAATCAATGGCTTGAAATTCTGGTTTGAAAAGGCATGTTCCTGTTCATATTGGTGCATAAATAGGTTTTCCATGGAAGGTGCATAGGCCGCTCCCATGGCAATACCCTTGGATTGCTTGTAATAGGCTTTGTTGAAAATAAACACTGTGCTTGTAAGAGAGAACTCCAAAAAATCTTTGGTAATTTCCAGATGAGAATAAAATAAGAGGCTTGTGCAAATGCAAAGTCGATGGCCTTGAGCTCCAGAGTGTGATCTATTGCTGTGTATAGTGCCTTGACATATAAGGTCATGAGGAGGAAGTGGGGATCCCACATTACCTCCTTGAGGAGGAGTAGGGTGTGCATAGTGTCTCTCAAATAGATTTGTATTTTGTGGACCTCTGGGGCTACGTTGTTAATGTACTTAGCTATTGGCTCGGTGACCCACCCTATTGCTGACAGGATAGGTCTTCCGTCTGCCATTTTATCAAATGATTAGTGTACTTTGGGGATAAAGTAGATGGTAGGCATTTTGGGATGTTTCGGCTGGAGGTAATTCAGTTCCCCATCCGTTAGTAGCCCTCGATAGTGCCATTTCATAATGAGGATCTTTGCTTGTTTGATAATGGATTTGCTGGGGGTTTTTGTCATTTGCGCATAGCATCCTGGGGTTAATAGGTGCATGGTAGCCATATGGATATAGTCAGTTCTGTCTAGTATCACAATGTTTCCCCCCTTGTCTGCTTCTGTGAGTATTTTGAGGGAATGTGTCTCATTTTATCCTCTAGCCTGTGTAGATCATATGTGATGGCTTGCTGAAATATGTCAATCGCGTTTTCTCCTTGTGTGTTCCATTTTCTCCTTGTTTGTTCGGCATGAATTTCGACTGGTATGATTTCCGGTATATTGATGTTTAGTTCTTCTATGTCTAGGTCTTTAAATATTTCTCTTTTTGAGTGAATCTTTTCAATTTCATGATTCTCCTCTAAATTAACAAGAAGATGCATCAGTTCCATTTTTTCCATATTGATTTCACTGAATGTTGGTTTTGTTATTCGAGCGGGATGGCGAGACACCTGCTTGGCAAAGAATGTATTTAATTTTTATTTTCTGGTATATTTGAAAAGGTCTATGTGTGCTTCAATGAGATCCACTTTGGCTGTGGAGCAAAATATAATCAATTTTCTTGTTTACTTTTAAATCAAAACAATACCGAAGAATCGGACCTCTGAGGAGTTCACTTTGCTAATCATTTCAACAATTTACATCACAAGAGCTCACTGCTGCCGTGTGTGGAACAGCACACATGGAAGAGAATTAGGAAACAAATTCAGTGCAGGTGAAAACCTGCAGATTTAAAAGAAGGCATGAAATATTTATTTAACCCTGCCAAACATTTCTAAGAAGCCTTTGCCTAGGATAAGACGTACTTCTTCTTTTTTTGCTGCAGCCTCAAAAGACAGCAATCCTAAATTGCGTTGTGGAATGACATGCACAGTTACAAACGTTTGGGAAATCTGACAGCGATGACCTGCAACAGAAACTTGCCATTTACAGGTCTCTCTCAATTCTGATACAGGGTCTTAAAACTCTGATATTTTAAATATTAACATAGATTGGGATGGTCCTGCATTTATCTTCCACTTTAGCTGAAATTCAAAATGCCTGTGCAAGTTTGTCACATAGCTGTTAACCTTACAAATAATTAATTTTAGTTCTTATATAGGGAAATTGTTGTGCCAGGGCTGCCCTTGCGAGTTTAATAAGGCTGCAAAAGTATGTTTTGGGTGCAGCAAGAATTCAAAAAGTTCACATGCTTCAGATATTTATCAGACAATACATGTGATTTTCTGTAATGTATGGATGGATATGTGGTATGCTTTGTAAAATAATGCAATAAAGCACTTTTAGGGCAGTTTGTAGGAATGTATACGTGTTCATATGCCGGCAGTTGTTTATTTGGCGTGGGTTTACTATTGGACATTTTAGGAGTGGGATGAGGCAAGGAGGAATGCTGATATAATTCTGCACAATATCCTCACCCATCATCCAGCGAGTGCTTGAATTTTTATATTATTATTACATTTGCTGAAGAACTTGAACTGGATGGACCCCAGCCGGCCCATGTGACTGGAGTCTCCAAACAGCCCTTAAAATGAGTAGCAGCACCTTCGAGATAGGGATGCAGATTCATACTCTTGCAGCAAATAATTAAGACAACTCAATAGTTTGGCAAAGGGAGTTTTTTTAATGACAAGTACAAAAAACAGGGAGTTCAATGAACATCAGCAACCGCTCAATCTACCTTCTTGCTTAAAACTCCACTTAATTTCAGAATAAAACACATTATTTATATCAAAAACTCATCATGATTGACGCGTAATCTTAAAAAACCTAACATGCCACAAGCTTGGTTATAGGAAGGTAATTTTAACATAGGTACTACAACTGTATGTGGTAACGGGGAGAGGGGATTAGATAATCAATGTCAGGTGTGGCAACTAAGCCCTTCCTTCAAAATGGCCACTGTAAACATCACTAAATGTACAACATATCATTGGTTCTACTCACTATAGGACCCTAGATTACACAGTCCACGACGATTGGGTTGGCATCAACCCCACTCATACTTTTCCAGTCACGTCTAGCAGCATGCAGAACAACCAGCCAGGTGCAGGGAGTTTGTCTGCACCCCAGCTTCCCTCCAATTATGTTACAAACAATCATCACCTCAGTGGTCATGCGTCAATTAATTTGGCCTCAATTCTGCTTCTTGGTCTGAGAAAGTTAAGGAGTATGGGTATGGCAGGGATCCATGCGTAGGTGTGAAAGTCTCATCCCTTCCTGCCTTCCTTGTCACTGACTAGGACACCTTGAAATCAAGCTCTTCTTCATGTATTTTTGTCTATTTGATTTAATTCTGCCAGTCTTCTACCATCTGTGGCTTATCTTGACCTTTACTCTGTTCTTTTCTCTTTAATTGTATCCAGTGTTGGCCTTTTCCAGCCCGATATGACCTTGGCTTCTTGGCATGGTTACCTTCAGCTGGGTTTCTCTCTGTCTTAATTCTCGATTTGTTTATTGCAACACTCTCCTCTTGAGACCTTCAGTAACCTCTGTTGAATTCTGCTCATGTGCGTAGTGGATTTTCACTCATCTATAAAGTGCTTTTTTGAGGTATATATATGTATAGTTGGCGCTTGGCGCAATCTATTTTACTACTAAGCATAAGCAAGCTTCACAATTTCTCTGCTTATTGCGGTTTCTTGCATCTGTACATGTTTGAACTAACTGAATATCTTCATTGTGCATATTGCTTACGTTTCTTCATCTTGACATAAACTGTTTCACCTTAGGCTCAAGATGTCACTTAGCCATGCTATTTCATCTCTTTGTCAGCATTCTGAGGTCATTATGTCTTTTATATGTGCGTCAGTCCGATTTCTTATGATGTTACCATTCGCCTTCCTTTAGTATCTTCTTGGCTTCTTCAGGTATTCCATTCTGACAAACATCATTTTGTCTTGCCTGTAGATATGTTTTTCTCAATGGGTACCTCACTGTCCAGGTTTTCTTTGGTGTCAGTACTTCAATAGGTGCGGCTCTCTACTGGTTTATCTGTTTTCCATATGTCACATATTTTGGTGTGAACGTACCTGGTGCTTCGAAGGGGGCGGCTGGAGTGTGGATGGTGCTTGGCACTTCCTCTTCACCCCCCCCTCTGGGTGATTCATCGACCATTCTCTCTTCTTTCTTTGCATTCACTTGTATGTTATCCTCTGAATCTAGACATCTAGGTCTGAAGAAATGTTCCTTTGGGGTCCATATCTTTATGACACCCTTCGGACATCCTGCTGTTTTTACGTGCTCATCTTTCATGCACTTACCTCCTTCTGGGTTGCCCGCACGCACACCGTCCTGCTCCAGCATGGGGTTGTACTTGCACCACGGGCACACTCTGGGGGTGTCCTGGTTTGCGGCGCTGGCCGCTCCGGTCCTGGCAGTTGCCATGGCAGTTGCGGCGAGCGCTGCAGCATTTCCCCATAATCACTGCATCACGGAGGAGACAGTCACGTGTTTGGGGGCAGGGCCTTCTCCCTTCTGCGTCCTCTTCCGTGCCAAATGATTCCTCAGCCTCCAATCAACGCTACTCAAAACGACCATTTGTTCCCTTGCACATGTTACCCATGCGCTCACGTGATCAATAACAGGAAGTACAAGAGGATGCCAGAAACGCCGCTCTACGGTACTCAGCTGTTTATTCCTGCAGCATGTGGCGTTCGTCTTTGCCTCTGGTTTTGATCTTTGGATTTTGGACTTTGGCTTTTGTTTCCTAGGATTCCTACCTGCTTGTGCCCTTTGGATTTGGCGCCTTTTCTCAGACTGATAAACTGAACTGCTCTGACCTCGGATTACAGACTTTGGATTGCCTTTGGAAACTGCTTCTTGGATTTAGGATTCTGGATACTTCCCCTGATTCAAACACATCTTGGACCTACCCCCCTCTCCCTTCAGGATACCCTCACTTTTCCCCTTTACCCTGTGGTGGCGTCCCATAGCTGTCTAGTAAAAGTAACCACCGGTTATTTCTGTGTGATCCTCATCTCAACTTCATCTCGACTTCTAGACACTAGGAGAGAGCAACTGACACCCGTTGGTAGGAGTCTTTCTGTTTTCTATTCCTTTGGGGTTTTGTGATACGGCTGGTGCTTGTTTAACCTGCTTTGCCTGTTTTTTCCTCACAGTCATCCGGGACCTAGAGCTTGCTGTTCCTGCCACCTGTGGCCTCAATAACCAGTCAGCGAGTCTGTTGTTTTTCTCTCTGACTGGTGCTTGAGGAAGAGGTATTCTAATCTATGTGGATCTCAGTTCCTGACATCATCTTTGTTCCATGTCATTAGTTGACATTCTCCACTTGGATTGCAATAGATCAATTTTCTCACATATTTTCTATGTTTTCTCGGGTACCGGAAGTTCAGAAACGTTCCTTCTGGTGTATAAATGCTGGCCTTCACAAAGTCTCTTATTTCTTCGTCAGTCAGGTCCTTAACCTTCCATAATGACTCAACATCGATCATGATGGCCTGCTTTTTTCTGGCACTGAGAGATTTTTAGCTTGATAACACAGAATCCAAGCAATATCATCACTGTCCGGGCTCCTAGGAACTTGAATGCATCTGCCATCCATTGTGGAACCCATGAAAACAGTGATCCAAACCAACTGTCATTGTGGACTTCGTCAACTTCATCTATCATCTGATTCTGTAGTTTTGGCAGCATTCCTATGGCTTCTGTTAAGGTTCCATTTTCATCATCATGAGACGGTATAAATGTGCAACATGATTCTCTGATTTTTGCACAAACACCTCCATTCATAGCTGTGATCATGTCAAGGACATATCTGTTCTGGAGTGTCATTAGTCAGATTGCTCTTCACTCTTCTTCAATTCCTATAAATCCTTTTATGGTCGTGTTGATGGTCTGCAGTAACTCCCATCTGGTTATCTGCAACCATTTAGTATTTGCTCCAACCTGAACTCTTGGCATCAAGATCAAGGTGAATACTGAAGAAGTCTGACTGAACAGTCTATGTTCATATGGGATAGCATCGAAAGCTCCTATGGATTTTGCAGAGAAATAATGTTCCCTATTCGTCCTCTTCATAAGTTCCATCAATCTCTTCTTTCTTAAGTGAGCATCTGATTTCGGGAAACTATCAATATTCAGATCACTTTTTGGAATCACCAACGCTGGAACATGGACATTCACCAATGTACAAATACCTCCCCAATTCTTCGGCAATCTCATGTATGCTTTGGATCCACATGCCCAATAATGATCCATGATCACTGCAGTACCATGTACCATTCCTGGAGCATCAAATACTCATCCACAGTTCTTATTTTCTGCCATTTTTCTTGTACCATTGTTCCTGAAGCACAGTTTGGAACTCTCCAACGGCACTATCTGTAGGGGTCCTCCTCTATCTTCGACCCACGTTAGCAGTCTTGCAAGTCTCGGCCATAATGGTTTGCATATCATCTGTGCATTTTCAATTGTTTCTTTATAGTATCCAATGATCATCCATGCTCTGCAAATCACTACTCCTTTCTCCCATCCTTCTGGCGAAAGCACTGTTCCCCAGATTTGCATTTGACCTCTGTTCTTCCATCTGCGATTTTCTTCTGTAGATTTCCCTTTGACGTTCAGCCTCTTGTTTGTTTCTCTTCCGATCTCTGCTCCTTTAACTCCAGGCTTCTCATATCTGATCATAATGTTCTTTGTTTTGGCATGGTTTCTTGTCTTTATGTCTTGGACATAATCATCTTCATCTGGATCAGTTGCCCATTTGAGAGAAGCATCACTTCCCATGAACTGACCTCTGGTCTTGCACATTGCTATATGTGACACACAGTGTGCTGTCTGCACATCTATTTCAACAGCTACAAATATTTTTGACTTCCCCATGCTGTAAGGTAGGTGTGCACAAACAAAGCATTCTTCCTCTGAAGTTCGTCTTCCAACTTCCTTCATATGTTGGAACCATATGTTGTTTCCGAAGTGTGCTGTGCTGTCCAGGTATTTGTTCTATTCGTTATTGTCTTCTTGTGTGCTTCTTTTAATTCTTAAAGTCTTTCTGTAGTTTGCTAAAACCACATCTTTGAACACATACGTATAGCTTCTTCTTGCTGGAGGATTGTCAGACATCTCCATCAATGATCTGAGCGTGTCCACATGTATTATTCTTGCAGGATAAGGTCTGGTAAGTCTTTCCTTGTCCTCCTGTCTCTTTTTAGCTCTGGTTATGAACGTTCATATTGATTCTGCCATTATCTCTGTAGGTGATTGTATTGTAGGACTTAAGCTTGACCCTTTCATCACTGGATCAGGTGTGCTCGTCGGTGCTGTCTCTGTTCGTTCATTCTCTAGAGTCTTTTGTCTCTTTAACAGTTCCTTTTCTGTGCTACTTATAACACCATTTGGTAAAAAGCTTCTTGTTGAGCTTTGTCCAAACTCTCCCCATTTTCTGGAATGTGATTCTGCAGTCATTGACACTAGACCAGGTCTGTATGTACTCATAATTTGTGTATGTGTACCTTTCATCACCCCTCTCTAAGGTTTACTCAGCCAACCCTGTCTCCGGCATTTCAATTCATTTGTTACTACAAGTGTCGCTCGTACTCATTGTTTATCACATCCATCTCAAGTTCAGTCACTCTATCATTCTTTCTAGGAACTGGAATCACTAAGTAAGGTCTGGGTACCTTTGTAAGTTGCATCCGTACATCATTAGGTGGGTGCACGGGAAACTGAACGCTTTATGCACCAATGAAAAATGCAGTTCTAAGCATAAATAACAGTAATATGATAATAAATACTGTGCATGTGTAAATGATACATTTGTAGGTTAATTTACAGCATTTGTTCCTGGGCCAATATGAATGTCTCTCCTCATGAGGGAGGATAACGTTGCTGCTCTGGTTTCCAATCTCGATCATCTAAAGAAGCAAAACAAATTATTTAATAAATTCTAAGCATTGCTGCTTTATCTGGATTCTGCTGCTTTTGTTTGTAGGTCACGAGTACTGAACTGATTATCCTCTTTTTCCGAATAATAGACTGTCTCTTGTCTCTTGAAACAGTTATTTTTCTAGTAACGAAAGTTCCAAATGAGGCAATAAGTTCAGTAAATTTTAATTTGCCTGTACCATATAAACCAATTCCTAATCTATGCCTCTAATATGTTTCACTCCAGCCGACATGTTGGTTTCCTGTCAGCATAAACAAAAGTGAAGTTCTTGGCAACACCTTCATGATCTGTCCCTCGAAGGAAAGTTTACACTCTTCTTCTGTGATTCTGATGCTGACTAGAAAGTTCGACCTGCATCATGATTCCATGCGGGAGCATACTCAGATGTGTAGTATTCGCTGGGTCTCTGATGAAAGTGCAGATGTCGACATTGGCATGTGTCCCCACAAGTTCTGGAAAGTCTTCAATTAAGCGACAAAATACATTACTGGCAAGTCTGCTATTCTCTTGTGACAGGGACATTTGTCATGCCCTCACGGTACTCCAGAAGTAAAAGAAACTGCTCTGCAATCCCCGTGAGCAGCCTCTTTATTATCTTTTCATTTTCAGGATCTTGAAGAAACTCTGTTATGCTTATGATTCTTCCCACTAATGACGGGTATGTCCTCTATACTAATTCAAAATAGATCAGAATGTCTTTGGTGAGGCCACTTTCGCATGATACCATAAGTAAGTCCAAATAGGGATTCTGTGTTAAAAGAGTCAGGATACTGTTTTCTCTTCCAATTTATGTATCCTCAATCAAAATTTGGCATATCTTTTCTTATCAAGGCTTCAGTGTGCCTCAGTCCAAAGTTGAAAGTCAACAAGCTATTTTGTGGCTTATATGTGCAAATCTTCTCCTTCACCCTGCAACTAGGATGCACAGACTGTCTGTGTTTTTATGTCCCTCTTCCCTTATTTTGCTCAAAGGAAGTGTCCAGAACTGAGCCACAACTTTGTACAAAAGTTCTTTGTCTTTTACTTGGCTGGTCATGCGTCCTTCTTGCTCGTCATGGACCTCGCCTGCATTTGCTGTGGTTCTTCCAAGTTGTCTGTAGTCTCTTCGTGGTGGGGTGCAGACATAGGAATTTCTCTGATGTATGGCTTGATGTCACCCAAGAAGATCCAAGCTCTTCTTCCCTGTAACTTGACTGCTGAGGGTGTGACGTCCTTCACTCTAAAGGGGCCGTTGAACCTAGGCTTGTTCAACTTTTTCCTTGTGTGATTTCTCACCCGGACCGTGTCCCCAGGGAATATTGGAGGAAAACATAGTTCTGGAACTTTGTCTGTTGCAGCATCTCCTTCTGTGTTCTGTACTGCCCTACACCCTTCTCGTCGTCGCTGCAGCTGTCCTGAAATTACAGTAGGACAAGATGTCATGCAATTCAAGTAGTTTTGCATTTCCAATCCTAACACTTCTCCTGTTGGATGAGCATCACATCTAGCTCTATTACAAGGTGTTAATGGTGTTCGCATCCTTCTGCCCATCACAATTTCGTGCGGTGTGAGATGGTGGTCAGAACCAGGCTGGTTTCTGAGTGCATACAGTGCCAGTGGAAGACAGTGCAGCCATCCCTTCTTCAGAGTAAGCTTCAACTTGGCTATCCTTTCCTTTAACAAGCCATTGAGCTTCTTGCATATCCCATTCCCCTGAGGATGATATGCTAAAGAAAACGTGTGCTTTATACCAAGCAACAAGCTAATCTGTTCAAATAGTGCATTAAAAAATGAGGACCATTGTCTGACCTCATTACTTCACACACTCCCCATCTGGGAAACACCTCCCTCACCAGGAATTTGGCCACACAGGTAGAGTCTGGGTGTGTACATGGACCTGCTTCTATCCATCTAGAGAAAGGACACACCACAACAATTAGATACCTGTACCCGTTACATACTTGAATCATATCGACATAATCAATATGCAAGTGCTGAAAAGGCCCATTAGGCCTTGGTATAACTCCTCTAATCACACGTAGTGTATGCCCAGCCGTGAACTGCTGACAGATTATACAGTTTACCATAAAAGTTCTGCCAAGTTCGGTATGAACCAGTCTTCAGCAATTGTTGCTGCTAGATTCTCCTTTGTCATGTGCGCTGGATCGTGTAACTGTTCCAGTGCTATTTTCAGTAGGGCTATAGGCATCACCGGTTTACCAGTGCTGTCTTGTTGCCACAAGCTCTCTGAGGGGTTTAAAGAACACCCTTGTTGCTTCCATAGGTTCTTCTCTCCCTGTGGTGCTTCTCCTCTCCTTGGAGCTTCATTAACTGAGTTTTTGCTATACTGCTGTAGCCTTCGGGCTCACTTCGTGCAACAATCATTCTCTAATGCACATCAATTATATCCAGACTCATGATTATTTCGTCTTTGATTGCGACACACTTGGTTTCAGTGTCTGCTGCTTGATTTCCTTGTGAGATAAAATCTGTCCCTTTTGTGTGGGTGTCGCATTTCACGACCGCTATGCCCACTGGAAGTTATAGTGCCTTAATGAGCCTGTCCAATAAGGCTGTGTGCCGCACTGGTGTGCCCTCCGCTTGGAGGTAGCCCCTCCTTTTCCAGCACGCTAGGCCTGCGTGTACTGTCGACGTCACATAGGCAGAGTCACTGTATACCGTCACTTCCTGGTCTGCATGATTCTCGAGCACGAGTATCAACGCCAATAATTCTGCAGCTTGTGCTGAATAATGTGAGGGTAATGAGTACTTGAAATTCCCCATTTGCCATGTGCTTCACCACAGCAGCACCTGTATATCTCTGTCCATCATTTTGATCGATCCTTGAAGAACCATCAACAAAGATGATTTCTCCTTCAGCCAATGCATTTTCTTTTACTCTGGGAATCTCATCATAAAATTCTTCATAGTTTGCGCAATCATGTATTGGCTCTCCTTCAGTGACAGGCTTTGCTATAAACATAGCTGGGTTCACTATTTTCCATCAAACTATTTAATCATTGGATTTGATATGGCCACTTCATAGGCAGAAGCTCTCTGAGATGTCAATGTGCCTTTTGGTTTCTCTAAAATGGCAAGTAATGCATGCGCGATGAATAACGTCAATGGACATCCCATCACAATGGTTGTAGCCTTCTCTATGGCAAACGCTGCGGCAGGCAAACTTTGTTTGCACGGGAAGTGACCCCCCATCACTGGGTCTAAATTCCCACTGTAGTATGCAAGGGGCTTGTACCCAACATGGTTTTCTGTGTGAGCACTGCTGTCCTAACACTGCCATTCGTGTGTGAAAACAAGTAGAATTCCTCTGCATAATTGGGAATCCCTAAAACTTGTGCCGTGCAAATGGCCTTTTTTAATTCAACAAACCCTTCTTTCATGGTTACGGTCCAGATGATTTTTTCTTTCGTTGCCTGTGCTTTCTTTAAGGCTTGTAACAAGGGCCTGGTATAAGAACTGTAGTCAAAGACCCATGCCCTGACATAATCCTAGAAAACTTTGCATTTGTTTTATCGTGTGTGGCTTGGCTGTTTTTGAAATGGCTTCAGCTCTTTCAGGGGTAACGCTTTTCCCTTCATGTGATATCAGCTGACCTATGTACAGCACTTCTTGTTGACATTACTGTTACTTCTCTTTGTCAACTTTATATGCTTTCTCAGCCAGTATAGTTATTAGCTGTATAGAATCGTGTCTGCACTTTTCCTCTGTTGTGCTGCAAATTAGAATGTCATCCAAGTATTGCAAGACAACACTCTCTAATGCAATATTGCTTAAATCCATCTGCAGGACCCTGTTGAAAATCGAAGGGGACTCACAATACCCTTGAGGCAACCTTGTGCTTAACGTAAAAAATGTCAAATCTTGTGAATCTTTGTGCAATGGAATTGAGAAATATGCATTTTTCAAGTCAATTACCGTGAAATACCTTGCTTCAACGGGTATATTAAAATAGTATCGTGGACGGGTTCGGGACTAGAGGGAACTCGCCATCGACTATCTGGTTTATCAGGCAAAGATCTTGCAATAGCCTCCAAGACCCCCTTTCCCTTTTTTCACAGGTTAAATCGAAGCTTTGCATGACGACTCTGACGTCACTAAAATGCCCTGCCCCATCATGGCAGAAATTGTCTTAAAAATCCCTTCATCTGCTTCCCTAGACATGGGATACTGTCATGCTTTTGGTAAAATTGCTCCTGGTTTCAATTTAATCTTCACTTCTCCGACTCCTTTCAGTAAGCCTACGTCATAAGGGATTACTGCACACCATTGTCTGCCTTCATCATCACAACCGTCAAGCAAAGCCATCTATCCTCGCACATGGCTGCTTGTATTGTTAAGGGAAACACTCGTCCCTTTTCCTCATACATAGGTATTCTTGGTCTGAACAAAAACTCATCTGGGGTTCTCATTGTTTTGTCTGCAAGGCCTGGTAGCCATGACAACAATATGCGCACTCCATATACAAATATTTCTGGTTCCAATGGAATAGCTCTCATAGCCATTTGTCCTGCATATGCTCTAATCATTTCGCATACGTTCAAATAATGCATTCCTGGGGTTGAACATACTATGCCCTTCTCCGTGAACGAGATTGTCATGTTTAACTTTGTCATTAGGTCTCGTCCCAATATATTCACTGGTGTCTGCCTCGAATATAGCAGTGGCACTTTCATGTCACATTCTATAGACACTGGAAGTTCTTTTGTAAAAGGAACACAACTTGTTGCTCCTGTAAAGCCCTGATTATTTATGGCATTGCCGGACAAAGTAAACTTGCCTTCACGCATACATGAGCGCGTCGCATCCGTGTCAACTAAGAAAGAATATTCTTTATCCCCTATACAGACATTTACCCTTGGTTCCTCGTGAGGGTTCGGTGTCACAGATAGGATAGAACACTTCAGGCCTCCCAGTGAGCTGTCCTAGTCCATTTACAATCTTGTCCCACTCTGAGTGAATGGATTTCCTCCATCACCAGTGGCATCTCTTATTCCAGAATTCAGTGCCTGTCATGTACCTGTTGTTTGTGACAGTTGCATTGGGGACTGTTGAGACTGTCCCTGTGGAAAATGTGTTGCATTCTGCTGCGGCTGCAAGCTTTGCTGTACTCTTGGTGCTTGTTGCTGCACCAGGTGATTTTGTGCAACTCCATTTCCACCCTGCTGCAAGAATGCAGGTGGATTCACCATCCATCCTCTTGTGAATTGGTCGTTTTGCACCATTTCTTGACTTCTGCACGTGCGTGCTAGATGCCCTGCCATCCCACACATCCAACATATTGGTGGTGGTCTAATTAATTTCCCATTTTGCATATCCTGGTTTCCGCCTTGCATATTTTGAAACTCTCCTTGATTATTTTGAAAACCTCCCCGATTACTCTGCCATCCTCTTCCTCTAAAGCCTATTCTTCTTGGGTAAAACCTGTTATTGCTTTGATCAATCTGTCTTTGCTATTGGCCTGCTGCATGTTTATACCATCTGTATTAGTTATCATTGCCCCTTCAATAGCATACTTTGATAATTATTTATGCACTAATTTAGCCTCTTCACCTTTTCGTGCAGCATCCTTTTTGCGATTCTTCTCTTGCTGCAATCTGCAATAGTGCACAATGGTCAGCTGTATTTCAGACCATGGCTTAGCCTCAATCCCTACCAATTTCTGGAGCTGCATCTATACCTGTTCTGGCAGCCCTTGGCATAATATAAGGTAAAACACGGATATAGATTTCCCCCAGGATTCACGAGTTTCCAGTACCCAGGCGTCTTGGAAATTCTGAATGTAAAGCAAAGGATCATCTGACTCCTTCATCTTGCGTGTCATTATAGCTCCCATATAAGAAGTGTCCGGGTATAGCACTCGAAGCGCTTTCCATACCGCGGTTCTGCAATTGTTAAACAGCACTCTGTCATGCGCAGTATTAACTGTAGTCACTCCAGGGTAACCTGCTTGTGTCCACACATCATCAGCTCTATCACCAAGTATGGCGATTAAAAGACCCTTAATATCCCCTATAGCTAACGTGTTCTCTCCCATCATTTTTTCTAACTCATGTATCCATTTTCCGGCTCCCGGTGTCAACATCAGGAGCTTATTTTTCAGGTTTTCTCTATCCATGTGTGGCCAAGGTATATATTGTGGCCTCATTCCTCCTTTTTCTAGTAAGGGGAACTGCGACACATGGCATTCCTTTTCCTCTCTCATCATTTTCCTGTCTACCGCAGGGGTAATATTCCTGCATCGCTGTCTACCTGGCAATGTCCGTAATCTGCTCACATAGGGTGGTGGAGACATGGAGACACCCCCCTCTGACTGTATGATACTCCTTCATGCCAATCTGATTGTACGGCTAACTCTGATGCCTTAGGTGCAGACCCACTAGAATCTGACTATCTTATTCCCTTTCCCCTAAAGAAGCGTCTTTCGTGTCTTCTCTCGTCTTCTCTTTCCTCACATTCTTCTCTTTCTGCGTCTGATATTGTCTGTGCCCAACTCGTGCAACTTCTCCCATACTCCTTATTTCTATTTACAGTCAGCCTATCTACGGACAGCTCTCTATTTCTGCTACTTCGGGAGGCGTCTTCAGTATTGTACAACTGAGTGCTCTCAAGACGCTCATCCTCTCCTTTGGGTTACCTTTTCTAGCCCCATTTCATCGTATATTTTATCGATCGTCTCTCTGATGCTTCTGTTGTCGAAGTCGTCTTCTATATTTGCTCTAGAAGTGCCTGGTACTGAATTGTACTCAGGAAATAATTCTTCTATATCTTCCCAGTCTACTACTGGATCAGGTTTTTTAACCTCTCTTTCCAGATATTCGAGATCCTGTGCTCTCTGTCTTCACTTCCGTTCTATGTCGTCATCAAACTCTATACGCTTCCTCGCTGACCTTGTCTTCTTCTTGCTTCCTCGCATCTCTTTGTTCATTTGCCCTTCGCATTTCCTCATCTCTTCATCTTTTTAGTCTCTTCTCTGGTATTTTTTGTTCTCCTTCTATACCTCTTTGTTCTATTCTATCCTGATCATCAGCTGTTCTCTGCTTATGATTGCGTTTTCTTTGTTCCTCCGCCTTTTCCTGTTTTCTGACCTGCTCATCACGATATAACTGCTATTGTTTCTTCCTATATTTTTTCTTAGCCCCTTTGTCTCTCAATCGTTTTTCCTTTTCCTTCTCTTTCCTTTCTATTTCGTCATGTTCTCCCCTTTGTCTAATATCCTCAATGCCTTTACATCAAATCTGACCTCCCATCCATTTGTTCTGTCTTCCCGTATCTAGAGATGTACTTGCTTGTGCTTATCTCCTTTTTCCTTTTTGCGTCGCTCCTTGTCCTTCGGGACTTTGGAGGTAATATCTCTTTCCCTGTACTTCTCTGGGCTTTCATCACTACTTTGCGTAGATGACTCATATGATAGGTTGCTATCTTTTTAAAAAGTTTTTTACCTTATGACATCATAGATCTACCTAAACACATAAAACAGACAGATAGACTCCGGCCGGCCACACAAATATCATGCCATCTGCTTCCTTAGATGCATTCTGCCCCTAATTTGTATTCCTACATGGAATTTAAGCCCATTTCTTTCAGATAGTCTTTTATCGATCTGGGCTCCTACGTCATCCTTTCAATTCAGGACCGTAAATGAAGGCTTCTGCCAGCGCTCTTTAAAACCAAGGAAAATGGGCATATACTCTTATCTCGGTCACTCCCGGTATCTCTCTATATTGCTTGGCCACCCTTGAGTCAATATTTTCCCCTTATATATACATTATACTCCTACTCTGATGTTATTTTTTGTCCCACCTCCCTCCGTTACCTTCCCTTTACTTGTTTTTAAGGCATGCAATTTTTTGCCAAAGCATTCAGTCTTTTTCACTCACTGTTTGCATGTTTTTCCTCTCTGGACGCTCGTGATCAATGCCTTTGTTACCGCTTTCCATGCCTCTCGTTCGATCGGCTGCTCGTAGATGTGGAAAGGGGTTCTTGGGGGAAAGCAAAGGTCCCTTCACACCTAACCTGCAGGGTTTATAATTAAGCTGATCACTATGTTTGGGGAGCTTCTCGTTCTTTCAGCCGGATGGCAAATGACTTGTGATATTGGACCCGAAGTTTCTTATGTCAACGGTCAATGGGTGTCTTATCTAATATAACCATCTAATCTCTGCTACCAAGTGAACTGGATGGACCCCAGCCGGCCCATGTGACTGGGGGTCTCCAAACAACACTTTAAGATGAGTAGCAGCACCCTCGAGATAGATGGAGATGCAGATTCATACTCTTGCACCAAATAATTATGACAACTCAATAGTTTGGCAAAGGGAGTCCGTTTAATGACAAGTACAATAAACAGGGAGTTCAATGAACATCAGCAACCGCTCGATCTTCCTTCTCGCTTAAAACTCCACTTAATTTCAGAAAAAACACATTATTTATATCAAAAACTCGTCATCACTGATGCGTAATCTTAAAAAACCTAACATGCAACGTGATTGGTAATAGGAAGTTAACTTTAACATAGGTACTATAACTGTATGTGGTAACGGGGTAGAGGGGGTTGGATAATCAATGTCAGGTGGGGCAACTAAGCCCTTCTTTCAAAATGGCCACTGTAAACATCACTAAAAGTAAGACCACTCATTGGTTCTACTCACTATAGGACCCTAGATTACACACCAACCCCACTCATATTTTTCCACTCATGTCTAGCAGCATGCAGAACAACCAGCCAGGTGCAGGGAGTTGGTCTGCACCCCAGCTTCCCTCCAATTATGTTACAATCAATCATCACCTCAGTGGTCATATGTCAATTAATTTGGCCTTGATTCTGCTTCTTGGTCTGAGAAAGTTAAGGAGTATGGGTATGGCAGGGATCCATGCATAGGTGTGAAAGTCTCATCCCTTCATGCCTTCCTTGTCACGTAACTAGGACACCTTAAAATCAACCTCTTCTTCATGTATTTTCGTGTATTTGATTTAATTCTGCCAGTCTTCTACCATCTGTGGCTTATCTTGACCTTTCTGAACAGGATACTCTGTTCTTTTCTCTTTAATTGTATCGACTGTTGGCCTTTTCCAGCCCGATACGACCTTGGCTTCTTGGCATGGTTACCTTCAGCTGGGTTTCTCTCCGTCTTAATTCTCAATTTGTTTGCTGCAAACCTCTCTCCTCTAGAGACCTTTATTAACCTCTGTTCAATTCTGCTCACGTGTGTAGTGGATTTTCACTCATATATAAAGTGCTTTTTTGAGGTATATATATATGTATAGTTGGCGACTGCCGCAATCTATTTTACTACTAAGCATAAGCAAGCTTCACAATTTCTTTGCTTCCTGTGGTTTCTTGCATCTGCACATGTGTAAACTAACTGAATATCTTCATTGTGCATATGGCATAAGTTTCTTCATCTTGATATCAACTGTTTCACCTTAGGCTCAAGATGTCACTTATCCATGGTATTTCGTCTCTTTGTCAGCATTCTCAGGTCATTATATCTTTTATAAGTCCGTCAGTCCGATTTCTTATGACGTTACCATTCGTCTTCCTTTACTATCTTCTTGGATTCTTCGGGTATTTAATTCTGATAAACATCATTTTGTCTTGCCTGTAGATATAGTTTTCTCAATGGGTACCTCACTGTCCAGGTTTTCTTAGGTGTCGGTACTTCAATAGGTGCTGTTACTCTGATAGGCACTGGGCAGAGCCCAACTGCGGCTCTCTGCTGGTTTATCTGTTCTCCATACGTCACATATTTTGGCGTGAACATACCTGGTGCTTCGAAGGGGGCAGCTGCAGTGTGGATGGTGCTTGGCACTTCCTCTTCAAACTGTAAGCAAATTTGGGCAGATTATCAACTGGCACTACTTGACAAATCTCAGAGTTTTTGATTTTCAAATGTAGGCAGGTCTGTATGTCCCTGGAGCCTCTTGTCAAAGTTGCCATCTATAAATACTACTTAATAGCGCTCTCCATTTTCCCCAAGAACATTTTTTTGCGACAGGCCGAGCTGAGTAAGTTGCAGCTATGGGACGTGTCATAGTCACTAACACTGCGACTGCACAATCTCTTTTGGAGACAGATTCTGGCCTGTACCCACGACACCGATGGCACTGGCTGCCCTCAGGGCATATCTGAGTCTCCCAAGCAGAGATCCATTCATCATCATCCGTCAGCACCGCAATCCAGGCCAATGCAGCTGATCTGACTGTTGTCGGACTCGTTGTAAGTGGTTTCAATCCGGCACTTCACCTAAGTCAATGCCTAGAGTGTAATGCGCAACTGAAATCCTTATTTAATTATTTGTGTCTGTACGTTCTTTTATTCTGAGCGATGTACCATTCATATCACGCCCCTCTCTTTGACCCCTCCCGGTCACACTGAACCAGGAATCAGGCTGGTATGCAAAGTTAAAATATTTATTATATTCACAATATAATCACACTATTCTTAATGGGTATACAATAATCACCAATGGGGTGATGTCACTCTAAGCAATCTCTTTAACCACAAGGAGTAATGATGAGCAAAAACAATGCAGCACAGAAATAATACTTTTGGGTGTATATTCAAATCAAACAGCAGTGTGGTTACTATTTCCCCCTGCACACCCCTCAATCCCCCCAATATGCAATATGAAGAAATAGAAAGAGAGAGAACAGGTTTCAGGAATGCAGAATTCAAACAAATGTCAATCCCAATCCCCCCCCCTAGTAAACACAAGAGAGAAACAGGAATGGTTAGCAAACTGTCAAAATGGTTTTAAAGTTGACTTTGAATGGTATAGGTAAAACACTAAATATGGTTTAAATGCCTGAAATTGTTTAAATTCTAATGGGAGCCACTTTTTATGGTTGCAGACACACACTAGCAATGATTTGACACCAAGAAGCAAGGTTCAAACGGAAAACTGAGGTCGAGAGCGATGAAAAGCTATTTTACATGTTATAGATTTTCCTGAGACAAAATTTTGCGGCAAACATTTTCCACGCACAGTAATCGTGATCGCAGCAGAACTATAAGGATTTTAGATGTGGTTTTTGGTTCTATGGAAAGCCTGGGATGTTATCTAAAATTATGTTTCTAGCATGAAAATTGAAGAAGCTATGGACGTTTTCGTGGAGGTCGTTTTTTCAGATAGATGTAAATGGTAAAACAAGGATGCGCTTTTAATAGACAAACAGGATTTCTTTACACTAGGGATGGACTATGAAGACGCAAATATTACACGACAGTTCAGTGACCAGACCCCTGGATCAGGTTTTTGCCTGCCGAGACGCTTGCCTTCTTCAGAAAAATATATATCAGCGCAAAGATTGGTTTAACAATACTAGTACAGAAGAAATAATAGGTATGAGATAAAGAGTTCAAGCAGTTCAGCTAGTGATAGTCCTATACTAAGGATGCTCACTATATAGGTTTGAACAGGTTCGTCAGGAATTCTGGACCGTCAAGATCAAGGATTTTGGTCAGAAAGTCTGCTGGGCACACCGGACTGGGACAGGCTGCTGGGCACACCGGACTGGACTGGTCATCACACTTTTTTGTCCGGGACACAATATATAGTTTGTCCATAAATGTGTACACATGTGCACATTGTATATGGGCATAAGCGTGTGAAGTTTCATGCTTCTGACATAAATACATTTGCTATAAAACCACAATTTCTACAGTTATGTCCCAGAACATAGCACAGAGTTCTGGCTCCTCTTAAAATGTGCAGCAAAAATGTAGGTTCAGAAGTCCGGGGTTTACATATTTTTTACAATTGTCCACAGTCAATTATCAGTCTTTTTAGAAATATACTTTCTGTCCATTGTTTTTGCCTGCCGAGACGCTTGCCTTCTTCAGAAAAATATATATCAGCGCAAAGATTGGTTTAACACTACTAGTACAGAAGAAATAATAGGTATGAGATAAAGAGTTCAAGCAGTTCAGCTAGTGATAGTCCTATACTAAGGATGCTCACTATATAGGTTTGAACAGGTTCATCAGGAATTCTGGACCGTCAAGATCAAGGATTTTGGTCAGAAAGTCTGCTGGGCACACCGGACTGGGACAGGCTGCTGGGCACACCGGACTGGACTGGTCGTCACACTTTTTTGTCCGGGACACAATATATAGTTTGTCCATAAATGTGTACACATGTGCACATTGTATATGGGCATAAGCGTGTGAAGTTTCATGCTTCTGACATAAATACATTTGCTATAAAACCACAATTTCTACAGTTATGTCCCAGAACATAGCACAGAGTTCTGGCTCCTCTTAAAATGTGCAGCAAAAATGTAGGTTCAGAAGTCCGGGGTTTACATATTTTTTACAATTGTCCACAGTCAATTATCAGTCTTTTTAGAAATATACTTTCTGTCCATTGTGAATCAACAAAAGTTGTCTGTCCCTGCCTCCTTTTCCTCCTGGCAGGTCTGAAACAATCCGCCCCCTTCCTTCTGGGAGAGGCCATGTTTGACACTTCACAATCTGCATATCCTTTCAGCCAGAGAAAGTCCATGGTGCCCTTCCCAGAGCAGCCCAAGTGCTCCTCCCCTCTTAATCAACACAAAGGTGTGATTCCTGGCCTTGGTGGGAAGCAGAAGGGGGATGCCTTTTGTTGTGGGAAGCTGTGGACTGGTTTGGTGGCTTTGAGTTCAGTTTACATTCAATGTGATTTTATTACATTTTTCTTGGTTTAAAACAAAACTTGCAATTTTCAAACAAGCAGCTAGAATTCTTATTCCAGCTTCTAAACCATGGAAATTAAGTAGCTACAACCTAGGTGCCTCTTAATAACAGGTCACTTAGTTTCCAGACACTTGATTTCAATTGCACAAGTTTAAACTTTTGATGCCAACTACTGACAGCTGTCATACAGGCGGCCGCTGGTACTGTGCCCATATTTTGACAGATTTCACAGGCAGGCACCTTTTTGCTGTGGCTATTTTGATGACAGATTCCGCTTTTCATGACATTGTATGTTCATAATGATTTCCTAAATGAAATGACGGGTAACACCCAGCAAGGATATTGGATGATTTTTGGTGTTTTGGACCAGCATTCTGTATTTTCAGCAACCAAGAAAAGATTTAAAAACAAGATTCTGGATTTCTTTCAGCAAGCAATGCTTTTCATGCTTGCTTCATTTTTACTGATTGGGCAGCCCAATGATATGTTTCAGAAGTGAGGTCTCCGTTCCACCACTGATAACATGCATGGTAGATTTGGCAGCCGTCTTTTGGTGCTTTGTCGAGCGCAAATTCCATAGGTTTTGGCGCGCCGAGGGGTTTTGCGGCCATTTTGATGATCCTGGCACCATCAGGACACACTGATGCCGCAGGGCAGAGCGTAAGTGGGTAAATACATCCCACAAAGCCCCCCCTCGCAACTTGCTTTTGACCGCCCGTCAAGGGGAATTCAGGAGATTGGGATGCTCAGTTTTCTTTTTGGTCCAAGTGGAAAAAATGTGTCTGCTTCTCCCATCAGTGGAGGATCGACCATTTCTCCTCGCCGGTTCCAGATGGACGTGTATGGAGCTATACCTCGGACCCCTTGGGTCTTTCCTCCTGGTCCCAAGTGGTCCTCCTTGGATTTAGGATACATGGTTTCAGTCCTAGGATGACAAAACAGAGCATATTTGTAGATATTTCCCCACCACTATTCATGTAGTGGGGCACACGCATACATTTGATAGATACATGACAATCTTTCCTGCTTATACTTATTACTGATTATAGCAGATGGAATGGTTTTTACAATCGGAATTTTCTAGGGAGCTGGAATGTCCCCCTCTGGGGTTCCAGATGAATCCTCTAGTTGCTGCAGAGTATAGCAACACTTCAGCTGGTTGATGTGGACCCACTTTTCTTCCCCCTCTGCCAAACTGCCTTTGGGGATACGGATTTTGTAGGAGACTGGTGAGATTCTGTATACAATTTCAAAAGGACCCAGCCAGCTAGGAAGAAATTTACGCTGTTTGGCCTGGTTCCTTTGGAAATGGTATAAGTAGACCCGGTCTCCTACTTGGTATTCTTTTTTAGGTGTCTTGAGGTCATAGTGGGTCTTCATACTGTCTGCAGAACTTTCTAGATTCCGCTGAGCATAGGCAAAAGCATGATGAAGGTGTTTTCTCAGATTCTCAACATACTCATGAGTTGTGGAGGCATTTATCAAAGACTGGTCTTGGGTTCTGTAGAGCAGATGCTGGGAAAGCACCATCCTTCATCCAGTCATCAGCTCAAACGGTGACATTTTAGTTGCCGAAAGAAGGGGTAGATCTGATGGCCATCAGGACAAGAGGTAATCGAATGTCCCAACTTGGCCCGGAATCTGCCACAAACTTTTTTAATATGATCACAATTGTCTTGTTGTATTTCTAAACTCCACCACTAGAGGCTAGCCGGTAGGCAATGTATAGTTTCCCTTTGACCCCAAGTATCTCCCACATCTTTGTCATCACTTCGCTAGTGAAGTGACTACCTCAGTCTGACTGGATCCTTTGGGGTAGTCCAAAACGCGAGAAAATGTTGATCATCAGGGCAGCTGCTGTTTCTGCCTTGCAATTTGTGGCCGGGAGACATTCCACCCATTTAGTGAACAAGCATGTCACGGTCAACATGTACTTGTTCCCCCTAGAGGAGCGAATCATGGGCCCAATAAAATCGACTTGCAAATCTGACCAAGGCAGTGTCATCCCCCTCTTTTGGAGAGGCGCACGGTGTGTGAGGGATGTTGGCTGAAATTGTGCACACACAAGACACACCTTCAAGTATTGGCCAAGGTCCTACCCCATGTGTGGCCAGTATGCAACCTCTCTCAAGATTTCTAGTGTTTTATGAAACCCCCGATGACCGGCTGCGGCCACATCATGGGCGTGACTTAGCATCAGGCTTCGGAATGAGGTAGGGAACACCCACTGATCATGGCCAGCTAGGGATCTCCTCACCAACGAACCGTCTTGGATTCGGAACATTTTTGGACATTTCATCAACACTCTGAGGTCCTCTTTCCCTATATAATCTGTATCCATCAGGGAAAGTTCTCAGGGTCCTCAATGTGTTGATAAAACTTACCAATTATTGGATCCCCCTTTTGAGCTGTAATCAAATCAGCATCTGGGGTCTTCTTACTCCATTGTGCAGTTTAGAGTTAATTGGGAGCATTTGTCTGGGACCTAGTGATAGCAGTGACCTGGATTTCCCCCAACAGGGACTTGATCTCAAGTAGATCCCCTTGGATGACTCTGGTTTTGACTAGCTGATCAGCTAGGTCATTTCCAGTTTTGTCTGGTCCCTCTACTTTAGAATGACCCTTAATCTTTTTCCAGTAGATGGTCATCCCATTCGATGTGACCAGATCATCAATATTTTGGATTCATTTTCCATGTTTCAATGGTTTGTTATTAGCACATTGCATGCCTCTGGTTTTCCAGTTAACCAGGTGCTCCACGAACCCGTTCTGTACATAATCCGAATCAGTTATTATGACCAGTTCGTGGAGTTGGTGTTGGACAGCAGTGAGGATGGCTTGATGCACAGCCATCAACTCTGCCACTTGACTACTTCGGGGACCGATTTTATACCCGGCGGAGGGTTCTGGGGCATCATTCACCCATGCATTTCCTACGCCGGACACAAGTTCTTTTTCCACGTTGTTGTCAACATGGTAGGAGCATCCATCCACATAGACAGTGGGCATTCCCTCACACTGGTCTTTTCATAGACTTTGTGTGGGGAATTAAGGTATGCCTCCATGTTGTCCTTGATTTTAAGACTTGTGTCCTCGAGACAGTTTTCTCTGGCACAATCATGCAAGTCAGCCAGACCTTGCACAAGTGGGCTCTTCTTGTTTTGGCCATATCTGACCTCCACAGGAAAGCCTTGCATTGACAGAATACAGGAAGTAATTCGGGAATTACTCACATTTCCAGCCCGGATTCTGTCTCTTTGGAGATATTGCAGAGGCTGGTGTGGAGTCTCCACTATGATGTGTTCCACCTGGATAAATGGGCAGTAATTCTTCAACGCCCACACCATTGCCAGGAGTGCCTTCTCACAATCTTTGAATTTTTCCTCCACAGAGGATAAAGTCTTACTCACATAGGAGATTACTTAATTGACCTTGTCATTGTTTTAATATAATACTGCAGTCAAGCATGTATTTGAGAACACTGTCTCCAAGAAGAACTCCTTGTTTTTGACAGGGTAAGCCAAGCAAGTTGCCTGTGAGAGGCTTCTTTTGAGTTGTCTTACTGCCTCGGCTTGTTCAGGACCCCACTCCCACTTTACCCACCCTTCAAAAGATGGATCAGGGGTCTTGTGATCTCTGCGTAGTCATCAATGAACTTTCTGCTGTAATTAGTTAGTCCAAGGAGGCTCCTTAGATCCCGCAGAGTTTTGGGGTCTTTTAATTTCTGAAGTGCTTCCACTTACTTTTCCTGGGGACAGAGACCTTGAGGAGTAATCTCATGCCCCAAGAAATTGACACGGGTTCTGCACCACTGTGCCTTTTGAAAGGAGAGTTTTGCTCCGGCAGCCCTCAACTGTGCCAGAATATAATGGATCTCTGCTATGTGTTTCTCCACAGTTGAGCTTTTGACTAAAACATCATCTACATAGGCCAGGTTACCCCTTTCACCCAGGTCGGGCATGGCCTTGTGTAGACACATGTTAAATCCATTGCCGGAGTTAATGTATCCGAAGGGAGTCCGCGTCCATGTGTACTGCTGCCCCCCGAAGGTGAAAGCCAGCTTGTATTGGTCCTCCCTACTGACAGGTACTGTCCAGTACCCATTGGGCAGGTCTATTGCAGTGAATACCCGTGACCCCTGGATCTGGGCCAGCCCTTGGTCAATGTAGGGAAGAAGCCATCGGGAAGAATGGACCCGTTTGTTGAGCTCCCTAAGGTCAGCACAGAGTCTCCAGTAGCCGTTTGGTTTCAAAATCCCCAGCACCGGATTATTGAAGGTGCTGTGGACTGGACGAATTATCCCACGGGACTCAAGTTTCTTAATTATTTCAGTAAGGGACTCCATTGATTTGAGAGGCAAGTGATATTGCTTCACAAACACTGGAGTCATGCAAGGGTCCGTGGGAATTGTTGTGGTGTGGATGTTGGTGCGACCACAGTCGCTGCATAATTTCAACTGCATAAGGCAGTAGTTGAGCTGACCTAAATACTTTCTCTGGATCATCAAAGTCCATGGGACTACCCGCTAATCGGGACCAGGCTTTGAAGTTTATCAGGTCCAAACTAATGGTAAAGAGATTGAGAATGTCACTGCCTAAGTAAAATGCGGCAGAGACATCTTGCACGACCCAACAATTATGGCCTGTTGCCTATGGAAATTCTGAGCATACACCTGCTAGGCAGGAGATGTTTTGAATTGGGTGTTTCCAGGGCCATTTCCCATTTGTCACAGTTTAAATGTGGGAATGGCTGGATCTTTTGGGAGTTTGCGGAACATGGCCTCGCTGATGAAGCTCTTACCGTTGTTCACACACACACGGGCGAGAACAGAATCCTTCTCCATTTAACTGAATAGGGATGAACAACTGCTCTCCAATTTTCTGAATATCAGCCAGGCTTTGAGCTGATTTTTCATCTTTCTGGACTATAGGAGTGGGATTTTCTGATTGTAAATTTGTAAGGAAATTCAGAGTGTTTCCTTCCAGTGTGGAATGCCACCTTAGACTGGAGGGAAGGTTGATTTTCAGAAATAGAGAGGACCCCCCATCACCAGTTTGTTGTCCTACTGCAATTACTGTCAAGTCTGGGATTTGGTTGTTCTGGAAGTGAAATTCTATTTGGTCAGGTTTTTGTTCAACCATGTGGCATGTGCCATTTAAACTAGCATGGTTGACACTATGGTTCAATTTTATTGGTCGGTTAGTCTGGGTCCAGAGGACCTTGTTTACACAATCTATGAGGGTTGACAATCTACGCAGGATGTCATTCCCTAGTAAACAAATGGTGCCCTCTGGAGTCACAACTATGACTGGGTGCTTCACCTTGTGTCACCCAATTTTAATGTCCAAATCCACAGTGCCCTCGATGGGAATTTCCTTCCCGTCGAAGTTCTGAAGTTGTCCAGGAAGAGGGGTGAAAGGAATTTGGTATTTCTCCCCCCTTCCCGAATTCAATTGATCAAAGGCTTTTTTTGACAGAAGGGTAGCTTAGGATCCAATGTCCACCAGTGTCAAAATTGTACATTGCCCCTCTATTTGGACCGGGGCATAACATCTTCCCTCCTTTTCCTCAAAGGGGCAAAGATAATGTACATTTTTGGACAACTGGTGGGTTAGTTTCTTGGTTTTGGACACTGACAGAGAGGTGATTTGGGCAGGATTCTGTTTGGAGTCTTGGGAATCTGAAAGAATAAGGTGGCAGCTGGATATGGGGGATGTTTTGGGTTCCCCTGGTTCTGATTCTGGCCTGCCCCCCCTTTTTGGAGGCAGTCACCAGGATGGATTTGAACTAAGGGGTTTTCGTGCTGGTGAATCTGGGGTTTGATGATGGGCGGTGCTAACCCAGTCCCTACATCTACCTATCTGGATTTGGATCCTTTGGGACCCATTTTTCTTTGGGAGGAGTTCCCCCATCTCTGAAGGAGAAGATCCTTTTCCCAGGATCCTCTGAGGATCCCTCTCTTTCAAACTGGAAAACTTGTACCTCCACCTCAAAATGGGTCTTTTGGGCTCTTTATTTATCCTACCCCTCTCTCTGCTCCTTGGGTTGCAGACTTTCGGGGGCAGATTTTGGTTCCGGTTCCTGGGTTTCCAAGGGCTTTTTACAAGTGGGGAAGGAAGCTTCCTTCAAGGCTTTACACCCCCCTTCCCCTGGTGCCTCCTCCCTGGGTACCGGTGGGTTGTCAGGGTTCTTCCCCCGTCATTGCTCTGGAGCACCAGGTCCTGGATTTGGGGCATTCTGTGCCGCCATGCTCATCTGAGGGTTCTGTTGAGCCCTCAGCATGCGACCCTGATCCTGTGCCATGTTCTGGACCTGACGCCCTAGTTGGGACACCCGCTCGGGCTGGTATGGGGTCCTCATGTCTCCCCTGGGTGGATCCTGGGAATGGTAGCTATCCTTCTCCCAAAATACCCCGGGTTAGGAAAGTTTGGGTACCCCTCCACCCTTGGCCTCCCCTCTCCCGGATTTGGCTGTCTGGGCTCAGGGAAGTGGGGAAAGAAGGATGGATTGTTTTGGGGGTTGAAATTTTGCGGGTACCTTGGCAGGAAATTTTGTCCAGTATTTGTGGGATTACTGCCCTCCTGGGGGAAGTGAGGAGGGAAGTTCCCTGGGATAGCTGCTGTCTGGTTGAACCCCCCCCTTTGGGCTGGAGGAGTCCACACATAACCCAGGATGGGTCTATTGCCCTTGTAGCGTGGGCTGATGTAGTCAGTGGAGTTAGAGGTCCCATTTGTGGGGTTACCTCCCTGGCTCCCTGTTTGTGATTGGCCCGAGGGCCTTCTGGGTTTAGAGTTGCTTTGATTCTGTGCGGGCAGGTTTTTAGGCCCCCTCATCTCTAAATCTAAAATGGGGGCAACCTTCACCTCTGCCACTTTAGCAGCAGCAGGGGTGTTGGTTGTTTTGGGGTTTTGGGATTATTTTTATTTTCCACCGGTTTCTTCACCTCATAAGTGCGCGTGGCTTGTTAAATGACCCAGTCTAGTGATCTTTTCTCATGAAAGTCCCTCACTAGCTGGGTCATGATTGCTGTCAGTGCGCACCCTTCTAGTGGTCTGCGCAAAGGCACATTTTAACTCTTGAACAAATTCTTGTGGGGCCTGATCGTCCCCACATTGCAAGTTGTAGGCTACCTTGCAAGCCTCCTGATGATTCCTATGGATGGAAAAGTGTTTCCGGATGGCTGCCCTATAGGTGGACCACCTAGAGTGATTCTGATCCTCCAGTCCCGCAAAGAAGCTGGAGTACTCGGGAGAGAATGTCCACTTCACATACTGAATACAGCTTTGGCTGTCCTTCAGATGGAAAGTTTCCATCATTTGTTCAAATAGCTCAAGGTGCTCCCAAACCAAATATTTTGCATTCTTATGATAGGGCGTGATGACGCTCCTAATGGCTTTTATTTGTTTTAGGGGATCCTTGAGCAAGGCCCTCTTGACCTTGTTGGCTTTTTTTAGTTCGGGTGACCTTGGTCCACTCATCCTCTGACTCAGAGGCACTGTTACCAGAGGTGCCTGTCTGTTCTTCTAGGCTCTCCCGGATTCTGAGAGCTTGGGAATGACTGGCATTATGTGGGGGCCTAGTTTCTTGAGTCCTGTGGCACTCAGAAGAGTCTTCTAATTCTTCCTTGCTCCCAGGATTGGCTCAGTACCCCCCACTGTCCTAGCTGGGAAGAGGTTTTCAAAATGCCCTTAGTGGGCCTACTCTCATGGAGTTCCCCACCAAAATTTGCCATCTGCTATCTGGGTAAATTATATTTGTGTGGATCCATATCTCTGACCCTCCCCTCATTGGAGTCTCCCTGATCAGAGAAGATGGCCCTAGCACTTGGGAACCCATACACAGATGCCCGCCCATCCATTCCTGGGAGGTGCTGATCTATGAGCCCCATATTCCTCATTGGATTGAAGTCTGCCATCCCTGTGGCCCTTGGCTCATGTGCGCCAGTGGACATGTGGGTGGCAGAGTCCAGGGAGTGGAAGAGATGAAAGTCTCTGGTACTAGGGTTCCTGACCTGAGGTTATGCTCAGGTGTTTCCCTCTCCCAGCGGACCTCATCTCTCTCAGGCCCTACTCCCTGTTGCCATGCAAGAATCTGGCCCTTTTGCTCCTCTATCAATGCCTTACTAGTGTCTATTAGTTGTTCCTGCATAGCCACCTGTCTGTGGTGCCTGTCATTTTTCTCACAGAGAGCCTCATTGTCTCTCTGTGCTTCCTGTGTAATTTTGGAATATTGGGCCAATTTTGTGCTGCCGGGGGTTACCTCCTGAGTCCTGTCCTTACTGGCCTGGTCCTTCTTGGCTAGATCATCTTCCACCCTCCTGGCGTGCTCTAACAGTTTTTCATAGTCTTTTTGGAGTTCCCCCAGTCCCTGAAGGGCCAGGTGATTTTCTTCCATTTTGGCTTTTACATAACTGACCTCCTGGCCTAAGGTGTCCCTTTCCTGAGTGAGAGTACCCCTCTGTGCAGCCAGGTCGTCCCTTTGTTTTTGCACCAGCTTTCTGCCGCTCTTCATCAAATTCTGTCTGGGTGTCAAGGTCTTTCAGGATTAATTTATTATTTTCTTCTTTTTCTTGGTCTACGCAGTTTTCCAGGGTGACTACCGGCTCTGCACAGGCTCTATTAAAATGTATTTGCTGTTCCAGCTTTTGTTGGCTCTGTATTAGAGTCCAAACTTTCTTAGCACTCTTTTTGCAGCGCCAGTACTTTGGTATCCTGCTCTACCTTCCCCTGCTGCAGGATATCCAGATCTCCTTTTATTTTTACCAGGTACTGTCTGGTTTCATTTTCTGATTGAAGGCTCTTGTGTAGCCTTTGCTCTGCAGAGTCCAGATCAGTTTGGGCTTTTTCTAATGATTGTAGTTGTCTGTTTGCCAGATATAGGTTTTCGGCATATTTTTGTATTGCTCCACTGTGCAGGTAGAGATATGCCGCTATTTTGGCAATTTTACTTTGCTCTTCTTTTAACGTAGGGGCCATATACAATTCACTAAGTGCCATGTGTAATGGACCCTGATCCTGCCATATATCTAATCCTGTGGAAGTGGCCTGTTCTTTGAATTCCTGCAACCAAACATTCTGATCCTGCTCTGTCCATTCACCCCTGACAAATAAGTTGTGCAGTTGGTGTTCCCTTGCCATATTAATTTCTACTAGGATCGCCATTCCAGAAATATTAATTTCCTTTCTGATTTACAGAAGTTATTTTATTTTTACAAACAGACCAAATTCCTTAGAGTGTTGCTATTGAAGCGTGCTTTTCACAGTGTAGCACAGTGTGGTAGCCCAATAGGGTTTATGTACCCCGTCAGTTAGCACGCTGTATTAGACCATCACAAGTGGTATGTCTAATTCAGAGATCTCTTGACGAGCCCCCAATCTTGTAAGTGATTGCAATCCGGCACTTCACCTAAGTCAATGCCTAGAGTGTAATGCACAACTGAAATCCTTATTTAATTATTTGTGTCTATAAGTTCTTTTATTCTGAATGATGTACCACTTATATTACACCCCTCTCTTGAACCCCCCCACCCCGGTCACACTGAACCAGGAATCAGGCTGGTTTGCAAAGTTACAATATTTATTTATATATTCACAATATAATCACACTATTCTTAATGGGTATAAAATAATCACCAATGGAGTGATGTCACACTAAGCAATCTCTTTGATCACAAGGAGTAATGATGAGCAAAAACAATGCAGCACAGAAATAATAGTTTTGGGTGTATATTCAAATCAAATAGCAGTGTGGTTACTATTTCCCCTTGCACACCCCTCATTCCCCCCAATATGCAATATGAAGAAATAGAAAGAGAGAGAACAGGTTTCAGGAATGCAGAATTCAAACAAATGTCAATCCCAATTCCCCCCCCGCCCCCAGCAAACACAAGAGAGAAACAGGAATGATTGACAAACTGTCAAAATGGTCTTAAAGTTGGCTTTGAATGGGATAGGTAAAACACTAAATATGGTTTAAATGGCTGAAATTGTTTAAATTCTAATGGGATCTGCTTTGTATGGTTGTATGGCTGCAGACAAACATTAGCAATGATTTGACACCAAGAAGCAAGGTTCAAACGGAAAATGGAGGTCTGGTGCAATGAAAAGCTATTTTACACGTTATAGATTTTTCCTGAGTCTAAATTCGCTGCAAACTTTTTCACGCGCGGTAATCGCGATCGCAGGAGAACTATAAGGATTTGAGATGCGGTTTTTGGTTCTATGGAAAGCCTAGGATGTTAACTACAACCAGACACCTAAATTTCTATTTTTCGTTTCTAGCATGAAAATTGAAGAAGTTATGGACGTTTTCATGGAGGTCGTTTTTTTCAGACAGGGGCAAATTGTAAAACAAGGATGCGCTTTTAAAAGACAAACAGGATTTCTTTACACTAGGGATGGACTATGAAGACACAAATACGACACAACAGCACAGCCACCAGACCAGGATGCCTCTGGATAAGGTTTTTACTTGCCGAGATGCTTGCCTTCTTCAGAAAAATATATATCAGCGCGAAGATCGATTTAACACTACTAGTACAGAAGAAATAATAGGGATGAGATAAAGAGTTCAAGCAGTTCAAAAATAATTCAAACAATGCAGTTCTGAGTATAAGAGAGGATGGGTTTAGATAGGTATGACTATGGACAGTACAGAGGCTAGTGATAGTCCTATACTAAAGATACTCATTATATATGTTTGAACAGAACCGTCAGGAATTCTGGTCCGTCAAGATTAGGGATTCTGGTCAGAAATTCTGCTGTGCACACCAGACTGGGACAGGCTGCTGGGCACACCGGACTGGACTGGTCGGCAATGGCTCTGGGTCACAGCTATCTGGTCACAGCACGGCTCTACTGGATTGGGTCTTTGGATTCTGGCAATGATTCTTAGCAGGAAAGAAGTAAAGGAAAGCCAGGCTGTTCTTTGGTTCGACTTAGATGTCTGGGGTAAATTCTGGTTTCTGGAGTTTTAAGGCCTAGCTGAGAATGGTTCAGCTATAGAAGTGGGCCTTTCTCCTTGCCAAGTTTCTGGAGTCTGGAGCAGGGAAGATGTCAAGTTCTCTTGCAAGGTGCTCTGCCAGCAATCGGTTGGTGGGTGGATCTGTGTCTTTCTAAGTCTTCAGCTGTCTCTATTTATGCATTTGATAAAGGGGTGTGTATGCTGTATTATCCTAAGCGCACCACCGTGGCTGGCTATAGGCTAGAATCTCCCCTCTCTCTTGATTGGAGGAGAAAACAGGGTGTCACCATGATGATGTGGTTATGAGTCAGAGAATCCTCCCTTTGGCTTTTGAACATGAAATCTACTTTTAGTATAATACATATTTACAATTTTACAAACTTTATAACAATAACATATCTATGTCACACATTTTGTGGAGCAGATGCTCTTCCAAGCCCCGTCACGGTAGGATCTTGGGTCTGGATTTGACAGAATTTCGCACTTTTTGTCCGGGACACAATATCTAGTTTGTCAAAAAAAGTGTACACATGTGCGCATTGTATATGGGCATAAGCGTGTGAAGTTTCATGCTTCTGACATAAATATATTTGCTATAAAACCACAATTTCTACAGTTACGTCCCAGAATATAGCACAGAGTTCTACATCCTCTTAAAATGTAGGTTCAGAGTCAGGGGCTTACATATTTTTTACAATTGTCCACAGTCAATTATCAGTCTTTTTAGAAATATACTTTCTGTCCATTGTGAATCAACACAAGTTGTCTGTCCCAGCCTCATTTTCCTCCTGGCAGGTCTGAAGCAATTTGCATATCCTTTCAGCCAGAGAAAGTCCAGTGTGCCCTTCCCAGAGCAGCCAAGTGCTCCTCCCCTCCTAATCAACACAAAGGTGTGATTTCCTGGCCTTGGTGGGAAGCAGAAGGGAGATGCCTTTTGTTGGGGGAAGCTGTGGACTGGTTTGGTGGCTTTGAGGTCAACATAAATTCAATGGCATTTTATTACTTGCAATTTTCAAACAACTAGCTAGAATTCTTATTCCAGCTTCTAAACCATGGAAATAAATAGTTACAACCTAGGTTCCTCTTAATAAAAGGTCACTTAGTTTCCAGACATTTGATTTCAATTGCACAAGTTTAAACTTCTGATGCCAACTACTGACAGCTGCGCCCATATTTTTACAGATTTCACAGGCAGGCACCTTTTTGCTGTGGATATTTAGATGACAGATTCCGCTTTTCATGACATTGCATGTTCATAATGATTTCTGAAATGAAGTGACGGGTAACACACGGCAAGGATGTTGGATGTTTTATGGTGTCTTGGACCAGCATTCTGTATTTTCAGCAACCAAGAAAAGATTTAAAGGAATGGTTCGGTCAAACAAGTTTATTGTCCCTACGGGTCGGCCATGTGTTTTTAAACCTAAGTCACTTGATTTTAGAAAAATTTCCTATGGACCTTACTCGTGTTTTCGTCCATTAAACGCACGCGAAAACAGGCACCAGGGCGCTGCCATTTTGTGATAATCCTATCACTTGCCCCATCGCCCTGGCTGACCTGCTTTTGCGGCACTAAATCATATCCCCGCCCCTGAGCCTGACATTATCAAAACATTCATATTCTCTGCCTCTCTCCGTGACGTTACTGTGCTGCGTAGGCAAACGCGCCCAGTCGTCTTCTACGCGACTTCACACAGAACCCGGAAACCAACACAGATCAACTCACAACACAGCGTGCCACAATTCGGAATATGAAACTGTACTTTAAAATCAAACAGCAATACGGTACATTTGGTAAAGTACATTTATTTGACATTAAATGTTTAGAGAATATTCAGCAATTGGCATATTAAATAGGAATGGAATTTTTTTTCTTTTCTCTCGATCCGCAAATCCGGAAAAGTTTATTGTGAGTCATGCGATGTCCCTTTAAGGTACACAGGGTGTTGGTTTTCATTAAAAGAAGCACTTTGGACGCACAGTGAACCACAAGGCTGTTCCATCAACTAGGTACAAGGCCACCGTAAAGGTCGATATGTTGCTTGTAGCCACTAGAACCACGTAAGGGCATATGGCCCCTTGGCGATTGTCCCATAAGATAGTCAATGTAGTGCAGTTCTTTACAAGAAGCTGCAGTTGGCGGTTGAAAAATCCGTCTGCCGGGGTCTGGAATAGGTGGCAGTGGCAGTACGGTAGGATGTACCTGTTTAGAAAACATAAAAATTGAAATTAGTCTCACCAGCCGATCTTTATTACTATTATTCATTTTATTTATTACAGGCGAGCTGAAACTATTTGCTTGCGAGGATAGTGCAATGGAGTATGTTCGGCTCCAAAAGCAATGCGAAAACTAACGAAATAAATCGAGGGAAATACACAAACTAATGATTTTTTTTACCGTTGAACCACTGAGAAACAATTGTTTGTCTACATGCGTGTCGAATGGGCACATGCATGCCCATGTGCCTGGTAGAAAGACGATCACACAAATGTTGTACTTGCTCTTTATTCATTCATTCATTCATTCATTCTGGTATAAAAGTGTCTAAAGAGTTACTTACAATATAATTGCCATTTCCATTGTATCTCTGCGTAATGCAGTCAGTAAATCCCACTGTGTTTGTGCCAACGATTTTTCATATACTGAACTAACATGAAACTCGGTCTAGTTTCAGAATTTTCAGTCTTATCGTCTCTTACGTTATTTCCCCCCTCCTTCAAATGAAGTCCTTTCAGCATGGTCCCTGTCTCTCAAGGTCAAAAAACAATAGAACCTTATACTGCCAGTGCAATTTGCAGGCCTATTCAGGCCGCGAGCAAAAAATCAAAGCCGCTGACCTTCACTCTGCATGAGCGTACATTCTTACTTTGCAAAATCCTGTCTAAATCCATCTGTGAGAACTTGAATTTTCGACTCCATGTTTGTACTAGGCCTCAATGTGCAAATGCGAACTTGCTTCTCTCCCATCTGCAACGCCTCGCTTGGCGCGTTCTAAGGCCCCCAATTTTGTCCTAGTTGTCCGTGAGCTTTGCAGCCCTAGAGAACCATAACTATGGAGACATTGACTTTTTGGGGGAAGGTCAGGGAAAGTATAAAGTACCCGAGGAGTTGAGTTGAAAGTGAGATTTATTGTTTATTTGTTTTATTATTTGCAATACGCAAGCCTCCCCTCGGTTAACAGTGTGCAGCATTTACATGAGATTGCGAAACTTAGTTACAGCAACAAAAATATATACATACACATATTCACAAGGTCAGCGATATGAGGTGAATAGAGAGAGAAGTCAAAGATGACTCCCATGTTGTTTGCCACCCAGGATGGTGAATGGAGGGTTTAGGGTTAGCATACTTTGTCTTTTTGAAAATAATGTTATTGTACAGTGTGCATACAATCAGATTACAATGATTTATTTAAACCGGGATTTGAACTTCTCAACAAGCTCTGCTTTGGGTGGACATGGCACAGTGGCAATGTTTGGTGGTAATGCATCAGTGCTCTGCACAGAAACACTCAAAATTCCCTATCTGTGCTTCTCTAGTACACTAACAATAAGGTCTTTAACAAAGTCGAACTCCATTTCCTCATATACTGGTTTTACCCCCCATTTCTTAGTTCTTTTTCCAATGGTCGTAGTGTAGTGAGGCATCCCTACATTTCCCGTAGTCCTAGACTGTTCACGGCCCACATTCTCGTTATGGGCCAAGACTGCTAGTAGAGTCCTATGTTTCATGCCCTTTAAGCTGAAATGCAATCGCTTTGGCCTGTACTTTAGGCACATATTGTGGAACACATCCAATTCTCCTGTGTGACAGAATTCTGTCAGTCCCCTCAAATCTCTGGATAGAGTTTTATCCAAAACAATCTTCTCAATGGCTTTGTGTGTAGGTGAAGATGCAATCAGCCACTTCTTCTTCCGTGCCTCCTCTGTGGACAAAGGGCCATGTTCACATTGGTGGAAATGTTGGTTTTCTGTCCAGCGGTGAACGTTGGTAAAGTGTTGCATCAGTGACCGCCATTTTTCAAGTAGGATTTCCACTGACCCTTTACAAGTTTTGGAACTCCACCAAAGATGGTTGCTGATAGACTGGGACCACTGTGAAATACTTTGAAAACCTTTTTTTACCCTGCAGCCGAGATTTTCTTATTGATTGATTTAGCAAGATGCCATACGTCAAATTGATGTTTAATATGTGGGAACTGCTCTCTCATTGTCTTGGCAATTGAAACATGTCTGTCCGTGGCTATGAGGTCGATGTGCATTCCCCTTGATTGTAGATATTGCAATGATTTTATAAATCCGAGTTTCTCCATGGCCACTGAGGATTCACATTGGGACACCTGCACGACCACCAAACTCACAATTTACTTACTGTCCATGTCTTGAAAGTGGTAGGTGCAGTACTTGGCAGAAAATCCAGGGCTGTCGCACTGTCCATCGCCGGCTAGCCTGAATCGTTTCCCTTCGAATGTACTTGCTAGAGACAATTGTTCAATTTTCCAAGCATCACTAATGGCCGGAAACATATAATCATGTTGGTATTTGTAGTACTGCGTTTTAGAAATGAAATGGAGTCCCACAAACTGAAAGAAAGACTCTAACTTTCTAAAACTGGACCCACTAAAAAAGAGAGGCAGCTGCACACAGTAGATTGCCTGCTGGCAGCTTTCCCAACATCGGTTGTGCAGACCATGAGAACGCATGATTTAATCTACAGGCGGCATGTATTTTGACGTTATTGCCTTGTTTTTGACGAGTCACATGAATCAATGGCTCCCCACATACTTCCCCTCCAACTGAATGCCCACATTTCAGCATACATATAATATCCATCAAACAACTGTTGAATACTATGTATTTACCCTCTTTCATTAGACTGTCATCCGGCGTGAAAGTTGTTTCGGACTGTGCCGTTGAGGACATATCAACAAATTTGAAAGAAATATCGCTGATATCAAGTTCTGATGTGTCGTTGGGTGCTGCTGCTGGTTCATTCTCTGTCATTTCAACATCTGTTACTTCATCATTGATGGGAGAACGCAACAATGTCGACAGCTTTTTGGGTGACATTTTTTTGGCAGGTGTAGATTGTGTGAATTGATCTGCGACTACTTCAGAGCTATCTTCAATACATTCAGTATCATCTTCTTTTGGTGGTGCGGTCGAACTGTAGCAATGGTCCAATAAAACTTTACTGGATTCTCCGGACACATTCAATTCATGTTCTGGCCATTGGACATGAGCATCTCGAGTCTCAACACGCCGCCTCTGAATTAATAGTTCCTCCATAGTGTAAATGGTCTGGCAAGCAACATCTCTCATTTGCTTCACGGTCTGTGTATGTATAGTTCGTACACCCACGGGTAACCAGAGGACAGATTGGAAAAGGGATGTTCATTTTAAACACAATATAAGGTATAGTACAATTGACAGGAAAAAAACATAATATAGTCCCCAACACAAAACAATTCCTAAAATTATGAACTGCTTGTAACTAACCTTATTTTTGTTTCTTTTCTTTGCAACTATCTTCACTCGAACTTCAACATCTGCACGCTGTTGTTCCGATTTGTTTCCGCATGTTTTCCCTTCCTCTTGCGCTGCAACGACTATATTTTCTGGATCCGCATAGATAGCACGGAATGACGCTCCATTGACTCCCTGAAACATAGTACTTTCATTACTATGTATCACAATATTGAAAACATAAAACACACGTGCGGACGAACACACAGGTACATCTCAATAGCTAAACACGAATTAAACATTCTGTAGAACAATCAAACAACAAGTATTCGAGCTCTGATGATCTAGTTTGATGGAACTGTCAGTATCCATACCTCTGGCTCTGCATGGACTGCCATGAATGGTTGTATTGGAGAGGAGGCATCAGCAACTCCCTGAAACACAGTACTTGCATTAGTTTGGTTTTCAATATTGGAAGCATAACACACACTTGGGGTCGACGGCACAGGCACCTATAAAGAGATAACCACAAATGATGCATTGTCTAAAAGAACGAAGGAATATCTAAATATGATCAGATTTCATTGACTTATTTCTCCGATTTCTAAACATCTGCATCACCTACAAGGGATGTTGTAATTGTAGAGGAAGCTCCGTCGTCTCCCTGAAACACAGTACTTGCATTAGTATGGTTTTCAATATTGTAAACATACCACACACTTGGGGTCGACGGCACAGGTACATATAAAGAGATAACCACAAATGATGCATTGTCTAAAAGAATCAAGGAATATCTAAATATGATCAGATTGCATCGACTTATTTCTCCGATTTCTTTAATCTGCATCACCTACAAGGGATGTTGTAATTGTAGAGGAAGCTCCGTCGTCTCCCTGAAACACAGTACTTGCATTAGTATGGTTTTCAATATTGTAAACATACCACACACTTGGGGTCGACGGCACAGGTACATATAAAGAGATAACCACAAATGATGCATTGTCTAAAATAATCAAGGAATATCTAAATATGCTCAGATTTCATCGACTTATTTCTCCGATTTATTTACATCTGCATCATCTAAATGGGATGTTGTTATTGTAGTGGAAACTCCGTCGTCTCCCTGAAACACAGTACTTGCGTTAATAGGGAAGAAAGTATAGCAAATGGAATCACGTTATATGATGACGCTCGATGAAGCTGTCAGTATCCATACCTCGTGCTGCCGAAGAATATGTAGGGATGTTGTAAATGTAGTGTGCACTTCCGAAAGCTGTTGCGCCGATTCGTATACGCAAGGTCCTGCTTCCACTTCCCCTGGAATTACTTTAATGTCAGGCTCTGCATCAAGTGCAGGGGTTGACGCTCCATCAACTGCCTGAAAGATAGTACTTGCATTAGTAAGGATTACAATATTGAAAACATAACACACACTTGGGGTCAATCGCACAGGTACATATCAATGGCTAACCACGAATGAAACATTGTGTAGAACAATTAAACAACAAGTATTCCAGCTCTGATGATCTAGTTCGATGGAGCTGTCAGTATCCATACCTCGTGCTGCTGAAGAACATCTAGGGATGTTGTCAATGTGGTGGACGCTTCAGCATCTCCCTGAAAGACAGTACTTGCATTACTATGGATAACACTAATCATAACTGAAAACAAACACCAGTGGACGATAACTAAGGTGTATATCAATTGGAAAGCACTAACCAAACATTCGGTAAAATAATTACACAATACAATAAAAATATTACTTGACATGCATAAAACAAGTCTGTAGCGGAATAGCCAAGTAAGATTACCTGATACGCGCTAGAAGTGGTTGATAACTGCGAGCACGTCACGGATGTAGAATGTTCTTGCTTCAGATTCAAGGGATAGTCAAGCAGTTGTAAAGGTACATTATTGATTGACAATGAAATGCCAATATTAAAAATTGCCATGTAAGGAGACAGAATACTTGAGATTAATGCTATTGAAAATGCACAATATAGCACAGTTCCCTGTGCCCATATATAGATTTCGTTTGTGGGTTATGAAATCGAAAAAGAATATATTGATAAATGTCATTATTCAAAAAGCTATACACTCATATCAATGTCGAAAGTATTACAAGGGACACAACGCCTAAAATATCAATTAATCCATTCGGCTACCTACACACTACCGCAAGGCCTAAAGCTAAATCCGGACACTTGACTCACCAGTGGCGGAATGTGGACGAATAGAGTGGGAATAGCGTTCGCGAGCAATTTTCGTGTCGTTCGCCGTTTATTCTTCTTTGTTACCCAAGATGTTGTGTACATGTTCGAGGAACAGTGCCGGCTGCAGATGTGGTATCGATCACCCCTCTTGTCCTCTAAGACTTGTTGGACTCTACTTTCCAGCTCATCCAGTTGATATCCACAATGTCTGACCCATTCTCTTATTCGATCAACAGTTTTCGGGAATACATGCATTGTAGTGCCTTCAGATTTAGCATCGGTCTTCGAAGGGCAACCGCTAATCGAACAGGCAGGCATTGTTGAAAATTCTGAAAAGCAAATATCGACATTATTATACAATCTTGATGAATAAAAATGTTATACAAAAGTAAATGAACCATACAATTTTCAATGCAAGGTCAGAAATGTATAAATGATGTGACTAAACTCTGAACATGTGACTCGTCCCTTGCATGTTCTGTCTTGCACGAGAAGGAAACATGCTTACATTATAGACTGGACCCACGAACGATGCAATTCGTTGACAATTGACACAGATGAAAATAAATAGATATATTGATAGCATAACAATGGAAACTCAAGCCAATATCAATGAGACCAATGAACATAGCACTATTGAGTACTCTACTCGCAAATAGATAGAAATTTAAAAATCAATGAAATATGACTAGGATACACGGCCTTACCTTGCCAACAAACAGTTGGATTCAGCAAGCAGAGCAGTATGTTGCAGGAGAACAGGTAGATGGCCACAGGTAGCACACTGACGAGTTTGCTCGAAGCGGTCACAGAAGTTCACGGATAGCACGACAACAAGCAGATTAGCATAGATTTCAGTGGTTCTCAGGTAGCACGTTCAGGAGTTGACTTGCAAAGCACAAAGATGTTCTCTTGAGACATATCAAGTGGTTTATAAAGTATTACAAACAGGGGTGTGTTTGTGAATGAATGACGTGTGTGTGTCATGGTATTATGTGGTTTGCCGGGGGCCGGCCAGTGTGGGGGGGGGGCCTGGCCGGACACATGGGGTCTGAGGAGGCAATGTGAGCAATGGGCCCTTGGCGTAGGATACCTTTTGAAGTGTACATGCTGTTTGGCACCTTGGCCGTTCGCGCCCCTGACAGCCCCCCATGGCAGCGCGCACCCACTGGCGCGAACCGCCTTTGATAGAGGGGGGTGGTATGGATGGGCCTGGGGCGTGCAGATAAGGCACATGAAGACTTCTGAATGGAGACACACTTATGTGGATTGCAAGGGGGCGGCCTGCTTCAAGGGGGAGCCCTGCCTGGAGACACGGAGTCTGAGGAGGCCATGTGAGCGATGGGCCCTTTGGCGTGGGATACCTTTTGAAGTGTACATGCTGTTTGGCACCTTGGCCGTTCGCGCCCCTGACAGCCTCCCATGGCAGTGCGCATCCACTGGCGCGAAGCCCCTTTGATAGAGGGGGGTGGGATGGATGGGCCTGGGGTGTGCAGATATGGCACAGGAAGACTGCTGAATGGAGACACACTTATGTGGATTGCAGGGGGGCGGCCTGCTTCAAGGGGGAGCCCTGCCTGGAGACACAGAGTCTGAGGAGGCCATGTGAGCGATGGGCCCTTGGCGTGGGATACCTTTTAAAGTGTACATGCTGTTTGGCACCTTGGCCGTTCGCGCCCCTGACAGCCCCCCATGGCAGCGCATCCACTGGACTTGTTGTTATGGACTTTTGTTTTTGTTAAAATAACCACTTTTTTAATACTTTATATAGTTATACTTCGCCTTTGACAGGGGAGGGGGATGGATGGATGGATGGGCCGGTGGGCGTGCAGACAAGGCACAGGAAGACTGCTGAATGGAGACACACTTGATTCATTTAAAAAATCGAAACAACCGTTGTTAAAATATATGTGGTGTTTTATTTTGTTTCTTTTTTTGATGGCACAAAAATACAAAACTTTACACATTGTACAGGTCAGGTTGCAGCACAGTGAGGGAAAATCCCCTGTACTGACCGCTGTCACTCGGGAAAGTTTCTCTTATGGCATGAACGGCACAGGCGGGTATTACTCTTCGAGCGCGGTGTCCAAGCCTCCCGTGAAGCCACCATGTAAAGGAACGATAGGCCACAAGCCGGTACCACCTGTGAAAAATAATGATACAAACTGTTTTTAAATGACCACGATAAGTTGATTAAACGTTTGTTGTCAATGACAATTCTTGTAACTAATGGCATCCTGCTCAGACAAATGCTATCTCGACACTGCACGCTATTGAACAACTTTCATGTGTTACAATGATATGTAGATGTAATTTTGAATATAGGAGATGACCATGAAATAGTAGTGGCATCACAAGCAGATTATACTTACTTGTTACTCGGATTACGAGGACAAACAGTTGCGCAAAGTTCGTGCATAAGCACCATCATTATCCTGAACACGGACCGTGTGAGGCAGGCTGCCCTGAAGTCTGGAAGCTCGGTGATGCATTGCGGTTGTGGCTCGCCTTCCAAAATGTAGGCCACGCATCCCGAGTTTTCACAGCAGCAGCAGTTCTCCTCCTCGGTTGCCATTAGCTCGCACCGACTGCATGTGCACCAGGTGGAAACACCGTCCATGCGACTAGGTCCAGTGTCTTCATCCGTTGATTCCTCCTGCCAACTGCCGTCCGAAGCCCCATCGTTTTCACGTGTTTTCCTTTCCAGTAGTTCCTTCTTGGTATACTCGGGCTCGTACATACAGTGCATTATTGTAGCCATTGTGTGGTAAACAAACTAAAATAATCTATAGCGATGGTACAGGTGTTCGCACGGGCTACATGCGGCAAAGGTAGCTGACCAGAGCACAGAAACGAGTCACAGAATACTCAAAGTAACACAGAGAGAGGAATGGAATCGAAAATCTGCTGCTGTGTGTTGTGAAATGGTCTGTTTATACTTATTGAGGAAAGAGGCGTCTTGCCATTTCCATGGTGACACGTCATTAGCTGAAGCGCAGCGATTGTTGACACGAGACGTGCTTTGGCGTTGTGAAATGGACGGTACGCGTCTGCTGATGACAGGCTCAGAGGCGGGGGATATGATTTAGTGCCGCAAAAGCAGGTCAGCCAGGGCGATGGGGCAAGTGATAGGATTTTCACAAAATGGCAGCGCCCTGGTGCCTGTTTTCGCGTGCGTTTAATGGACGAAAACTCGGGTCAGGTCCATAGGAAATTTTTCTAAAATCGAGCGACTTAGGCTTAAAAACACATGGCCGACCCGTAGGGACAATAAACATTTTTGACCAAACCATTCCTTTAAAAACAAGATTCCGGATTTCTTTCAGCAAGCACTGTTTTTCATGCAGGACCCATTGTTACTGATTGGGCAGCCCAATGACATGTTTCAGAAGTGAGGTCTCCATTCCACCACTGACAACATGCATGGTAGATTTGGCAGCCATCGTTTGGTGCTTTATCGAGCGCAATTTCCATAGGTTTTGGCGCGGCCAGGTGTTTTGCGGGCATTTTAATGATCCTGGCACCACCAGGACACATTGATGCCGCAGGGCAGAGCGTAAGTGGGTTAATACATCCCACATCGTGCTGTGTGTGTGGGCCTGTGAAAGAAGGTTATATGACTCTGGTCTCGAGATGACTCATACATGCATAGTCAGTCAGTGCCATTCTGTTAAGTAATTAAATCTGTTATGCAACTCTGGCCTGCTTTGAGCAGATCTGTTTCCAAGGATATTCCAGATGATGGTTTGATTGCACTAGCGTTCTTGTCAGTGCTTCAACCTCTAGTCTCGGGATATGAGCTTTACCACACAACAAGAAAGGCTCTTCTATAATGCAAGCCAATATAATGAGGCTCATCATGGCTTAGTCATGAGGGTGCTTCCAGTTAATTTAAAGCCAATGGCCTCTATGTTCAGATGATGAAAGTGGCTCTCCTCCTAGTGTTTCCTTCTTAAACTCTTACTTTATGGCCTTGTGTCAATATTATTTAGGCTCTAACACTACTCAGTGTGGATACTGTGTACTTAGCTAAGCATGCCACTTCCTGCTGATTCACTAAATTAAACACTACTTAGGAGAAGCCACACAAAAGAGTGAATATTTTGTACTCTATTTATTTATTATTTGTAAAGGGCTGAAACAAATGGCCTGGAGGCATAAGAGTGGCAACAGGACAAACATTACGAAGAACAGTTAAGATACCAAACAGATTGGTAGCATATCAGGAAAGGGGCAGCATGAAGAGTCAAGACAAGAGCACAGCCTTTAAGCCATGTTTAAAGCAGCCAAGGGAGACACATGCCCTAAGTTCGGGGGGTAGGGCATTCCAGCATTTGGGAGTGATATACTGAAATGCTCCCTGATTGACCATGGTCAGTTTAGCTCTGGGGACGCACAGAAGTTGGGTGCTGTTAGATCGCAATACTCTGCAAGCCAGAAGCTAGGACAGCATGTTTGACAGATAAGTTAGGCTAAGGCTCTTCAAGCATTTATGTGTTAAGGAGAGCAGATGGAAGGTGATCCTGGCATCAACTGGTAGCTGATGAAGCACTCTCCTAGTTCAGAGATGTGAGCTCTTTTACCTAGACCTTCTCCTGCCCCAAGAGCACTGTTTTGAACAGTCTGAGGTTTGGTGGGTGCTCCTTTCCCGGTGACCTTCAACACACTGGCACAGTAATCTATTTTCGAGTCGGAAATGGCTCTAGCAATAGTCATGCTGTTGTCATGGGTCATCAAAGGTCTAAGTTGAGTCAACAACTTAATATAATAAAACGAGGAAGAGGCAAGACTGTTAACATGCACATTCATATTATGTTCTTGATCAAAGACAGCACCCAGTGTCCTTACTTTGGGAAGTGTTCTAATAGAGCAGCCAGCTGTAAAGAATTCCCAGTATTTGGGGTCTAACTTCTTGAGCCGGGCTGCAGTACCTGTACTCATCAACTCTATCTGGAGTCATTAAGAGCAAGACCATTGTCCATCATCCATGATTGAATCATGATCAATGGAGGTCAATGCTGGAGCTCTCGAGGTGAACAGTGAATAGATGTAGATCCTATTTTCCAGTAGTTCAACAGTGGGTTTGGTGCTGCTAAAAAATTATCTTTAACAAGAACAGCTATCAGGCGGCTTGTGATGCTTCGGTGCCCAAGAAAATAAAGTGTGCTGGAGGTTAGGTACAATGCTGGCACCCACTCGTGGTGGTAGCGCTCATCAGCTCCATCAATCAGGGGTCCAGAAGCAGATAGTCTCCTGTGAGTGGCCCCAGCACACAAGCACATCAGAGCTCCTCCAGCAGCGATCAACATTACTTACCACTGCAGCTGCAATATTGCTCAAGGCAATTCCTCATTCAGACAGCAGTCTCCCTTGCATGGGAGGGGGAACAGGCCTGGGATAGTCTAATCGGAATCATACTAAAATGTCGCCCTCACAATTACAACGGCCTAAAATGCTGATTTCTTTTTTTACCCCCCCGTTACACCACATATATATGTGGGACGGGGTATAGAATATAATATTAATATGTGGGGTGCTGCAGGGGGTCTCCTCCCTCATATATTTGTGGTGTAAAGGGGCTAAAAAAAGTCAGCATTTTTGGCCGTCAAAATAATCATATAGATGCTTCTAATCCAGTGACCCAGATAGCAGGCTTATTATACACTGATGAAGCTGTAGTCTGTCAATGTGTACCTATTATTTTGCAGAGGCAACTATGAATATAGTTAGAAAGCATTCTAGAATATTGGGGTCAGATGCTGCTTATTTAAGAACGCACCCTCAGATACCATAGAACACTGTTTAATACCAGCAAACAAACTACAACGTTGACACCTTATTATCAACCTTCAACCAAACCATGAAGGAATTGGTAGACGTAAGACTATGTGAACACAAGAAAAATGTTGATAAAAACACATAAACCCAAGGACCTCCTCACCTTAATGGCATGATGTAGTACATGCTGGGCACTCATCACTGAAGCTAAAACTCTGTGTTCGCCATGGCTATCACGGAAGATGCTAACAGGAATCAAGCCCTCTTTGTGCCATTCAAACACTGTTCCAAGATATTGACTTAAACATAAATTGCAGTTTCCACAGAAACATGTAACAGAATTAACACATTTTCCATCACCAACATATATAAAATCAGGCAACATATCGCTCACGATCGGCCCTCATGCAACACAACCTCAGACATCCTTCAAAACCCTTACTCACAAGGACTTCACTGATACTCTTCCATCACCAACATTGGCCTCATCCGAGGACCATCTTTACAACTGCCATCATGAACTAGTTCTCATAATCCACCCTTACCCCAGAAGTCAATGCCTCACTCGAACTGGCCAATTTCCTGAGAACCTTAAAAATTAGGGCAATGTGCCCAATCCTCAGAAACCCCACTCTAGACTCAGATGACCTTGCTAAATACAGACCAATCAATATCCTTTGGGTGATTGGTAAAATCATAAAGAAGGCAGTTGCCAGTCAACTCTATAATTTGATTAACCAATATGACCTGATACATGACTACATATGTGGATGTAGACCTAGTTGCAGCATGGAAACTGCGACATCCAGGTCATACATGATGCTCTCCAAATCATAAATAAATATGACTCCTGCCTCTTGGTTTTCCTTAACCTTTCTGCCACGTTGAACACGGTTGACCATTGCAAACATGCAAGCCTACTCTTAGATAGAATGTGGTTCATAGGCATAGTCCTCAACTGGTTTGTCTCCTATCTCTTGGAGAGATACATAGCAGTTCAGATGTGTAACTTCAGTTCCGACCGTTACCCAGTCCCCTGAGGAGTGCTACAGTGATCAGTACTTTTCCCTGTGATCTTCAGTTTCTGTATGAAACACTGTGATTGAACTCATGAGATGTCATGCCGCAGAATTGCCTCAACACCATCCAAGTGTGAATAACAAGCACCTACCTGAAGCTCAGCCCCAGCAAAACTGAATTGTTACTATCCATCTAAATAGGAGGCCATCCAAGGGTGGACAAATGAAATGCACCTTGACGTATTCGCACCGCAGTTGGCCCCATGTGCAAAATCACTTTGGTTCAGTGACAGCAATCTCCTTCTAGAAACAAATCAACCGAAAATCCGTAAAATGTGTGATATCAACAAGTACATCTCCAGAAGATACTTTCTTTCACCTGAGGATTTCAGAATTGCAATCAAGACCATAGTTACCTCATATCTCTGTGACAGAATTCCATCTGGTGAGGAAGGGATAGCCTTAGCCATTTTGATTTTTATTACATACAATGATGCAGGTAATTCTGTTTCTGAAAGGTAGGTTTGCTAATCTGACCAACTGCTCTATTTTAAAATTATAAAGCAAACATGTGCATTTGCTAAAATAATCTCCTGACACCCTCAGCACCAGCTTCAGGTTCAAATGTCACAATCGCATTTCTGGCAGCTGTTGGAACACAAAATGGCAGCAGGTGGAGGTGGCTGTTTAACTGTCTTTTCCTTTGACACAAATTATAATAATTTTGTAACATACGCAGCCTGATGCCACATTAAACTGTACATTTAATCCGTGCCTGGTTGTGTCATGGAACTGCTTCGATCACACATTTATACAGCCACAGCAATTTGATATCATACTATTGTCAGTTCTTTGAGCAGGGCACAACTATAATAGAGCAATGTGCGTTAGCTGTCTGGCCTGACTGTCTCCACAGCTGTACCTTTTGACCATATTACTGAAAGGGTAACACCTTCCTTTAAGGTACATAAACACATGTGGTATTAGGTGCTTCAAAGCCAGCACTGACATAGCAAAGCCACACTAACAATATTTTGACCACTGGAGTCCCATTGAAGTCAAGAGACATAGGAAGGGGTCTGCCAAACACCACAGTGTCCGCCGCCGCAGATGGCAGTTGCAATGGCACCTAGCAGATCGAGCACAGCACAGGAGACTATTTTTCCCGAACACGCCGCACATGCATCAGCTGATGAGTTACATTGTGTTGGCCTCGGAAGGTGGAGAATGTGGTCATAATGCAGGGATTTTGACCCTGGCTGCTTCTCTGTGCTCCTCAACTGTGCTAACGAGTATTGAGTAGCTGGTGAACCGTTCTCTTTGGTTTTTGTATTGTCTTTTGGATTGCTCTGACACCTGTTTACTGCTTCCTCGACTAGTTTGGATCAAACGACTTGGGTATAAGTGGATGAACTCCGATTTATGCAAAACAGATTGAACTTTGGAACACCCTCTTCTGGATTTGGTGCCTTGGATTTTTTTTTTTTTATGGAACGGTCTGTGGGTTCTTCTATATCTTGGAAATGCCTTCTTGGTGACTGTTTCTTGCCCCCTTCTTTTTTTCCCCTTGTGTAGTGCATCCTCGTGCCATCCGGGTTTAGGTCTCTGCCTTTTTTATTCTTTCTTGTTTTCTTCACTCCCAACATCCTCGGTCAATGATCAGACTGTTATTTTACTGGCCAGATCTGCTCCTCACCTACCTCCGCTATTTGATAAGGGGACTGGGGAATTGGAATAATAAGGGGACTGCTCGTTCATGCTTTATTATTCAAAGTATATTTTGTTCCCTTTACAGCTTGGAGAGAGCCGGGGGTGGTGCACCTCCTTAACTTCCTTTTGCTCAATCGCTCGGTTAGTGGAGTTAGTGGCATTTCTCCCTGGCTAATAGATTGAGAAGGTGGCCAATCACTTAAACTGGGAGCTTTGTGCCTAACAGATTGAGGAGCCTTTTCCACATGAACTGATAATGGAGGACATATCCTCGCTCAGACGGGCTATGCCCTTATAGGGGAAATGATGAAGTTATAGAAACCCGTTTCAAGGCCCAAGCCTGAGACTTGGAACTCCTTGATTAGACAAAGGGTGACACCAGTGCCCTAGATTATACAATATGTTTCTATCAGCTGGCTGCAAAACCAGCTTAGCTAGAACAGAAAAAGGCTGCCATCTTAGATAGGGGTATCAAAGATGGAAATAAGGACTTGTTATCAGTGGTACTGCCCATCCCTACTTCGTATCCTGATTTGGTAGATGTGGTCCCCCAAGTTGATACCAGTCATACTGAGAAGCAGGGGGAAGTAAAATCATCCCTTCTGTTTGACCAGTTGCCGGAGTCCAAACCCTACTCAACCAACCCCTGAGCCCATGCAAATAGGAGGAATTAGTGGCTTTTTAACCGCAGCTGTGAAAGAGAGAAGGCGTGCAGCCTGCACCTGTTTTCATTGCTGGAAAACTGGACATTTCATTAAAGAATGTCCACAGAGACCCAAAAGACCCAATAGTTTTTCAGAAGGCTCATTCATAAACCGGGTGCTTGGATGAGCCCAACTCTTGTTCACCCTCATCGTGCTAGAAACCTCACGTCCTATGCTTTGGTTCCTTTGTCGTTTTCTTCAATCCCAAAATAGTTTGTAATTAGTCGGACATTTCTTCTACTAGCCTGGACTTACTCCTCACCTATTCCAGGTATTTCATAAGGGTACTGTGGAATTAGAGTAAAACGGGGACTGCTATTTAATGTTTTATGATTCACCATATATTTTGTTTCCTTTACAGCTTGGAGAGAGCCTGGCAGCGCACAACCTTAAGTCTCTTTTCCCCTAGCTGTCTGTTAGTGGAGTTAGTTGCATTTCTCCCTGGCTGATAGATTGGGAAGAATGCCAATCAGTTCATCTGGGACCTTTGTGCTTAACAGGGGCTGAGTTGGAGTAGCCGGTAGATATAGGAGGGTAGAGAGATGGGTTTGACCATCTTGGTTTCTGTTAGGGCTCCCTACAACTTCCTGTCCACTTATTTCTTGCTGGACAAGGCATTCTGGTTGTGATGTCAGAAGGCAAAGGACCCTTGTTACAGCATACTGTTTTGGGTCCCTTACAGCAAGTTGTTTTGAACCAATTCCTTGTTATCTTTCCTTTTTAAGGAGAAGGGCACACTTCCTTCTTTGCTTCATCTTTGGACTCTAAAGACAATAATAAGGATTCAGTGGACCTCTGTTGGGCGTACAGTCTACTGCAAAGTCCTCTGCCAAAGAGGTACATTCAGAAGGCATCCAAGGCAGAGGCAAACTCTGACCCCTAAACATCCATGAACAAGTGAGGGTTAACTGCTGTGGACCAAGGCCTCTGTGAGGCCTGCACTGGAACCAGTACCCTGTTCACTGGAGATGGAGGACCCAGTGTAGGCGGCAGCCCAATTCCTGCAGTGGAAGCGCAGAGCTAAAGGACTTCTCTTGTCCCAGAGAACCTGTATTGGGCATCCCGTCAACCCAGAAATCCGGTAGCAGCTTGAAACCCTGTTTCATTGTCACAAGACATCTTCAAGTGAATAGTTTATACCCGAGGCACTTTGCACCTCCAAAGGATCCACGGTGATGCTTTGGGCATTCTATGCAACTTCCAATCAGTTTCAGCACTTTGAGCCATCCTGATGCCAGCTCGACCCATTGAGGCAGACCGACTCATCTTGACCAAATCGCAGGCTCAACATCATGAGAGCAAGTGACTCAAGTGCCGACTTCATTGCTGGAAGCCATCAACTCGCCTGTTTCGAATGTACACTCAACCCAGCATAATCAACATCTTTCTGCTGACTCAATCACCACCTCCAAACTGTTGCAAGCCATTGTGTCGACCGTCTCGAAAGCCAACACCAACAGGGGTCTGCACCTTTGAGCCCATTCAATACCAACTGGTAGTTGGGCTCCATTCACTCAGACGTCTCAACATCGGCTAGATTGCACCGAAAGAGTCTAGGAAATGTTAAGGTACTGTGAAGAGACCCTGTCTCCATGTACAACCTTTTGGGATGATAGTGACTTTTAAGCCCCTTTCTCTACCTTTTTCTACATGATCATACCCTTGAAAGTTGGCATTTTTAGAAACAGTAAAACATTTCCACCGTAAAACACAGCCCTACTTAGCATTATATAGTGGTGCACAATGTGTAAGTGGGCTGCCAATTCTAAGGGAGCTGCTCTCATATGCTATGATGCTGCAAGCAATATTCGAAGACTGCCCAAACATTTTTAGGTGATGTCATTAATCTTGGAGTGCTGGACAATTTCATAAAGGTATAGTCAATGTGACAGTATTATCACAATGGTTTTTCTGTCTAATGGTTGTCAGAATGGACTTTTTTTCTTAAAAATTCTTTCATTGGGAAATTCACTCCATCTACCCTCATGTGGTGTCTGATCTCCCTTCTCAAATGTCTTTCTGGACCTTTTGATACATTTGCTGCATTTCAAAATGCAGTGTCAGGAATCTCTTTATCCTCATAATGTCTCTTGGATATCTCAGTACCGTTACTACATTTGCCAGATTGCAGCATCAGAGCTCCCAATATCACAATGGGCCGTACTAAAAGCTTGCCTGCGAAAACTCAATTACTGTCATCGTCGCTTCTAATGTTACTTAATACATCCAATTACAAGTGGTAGAACGGTGGTGTTAGCCTTCATATATGGGGTCCATAGGACTCCAGGGGGATATTTGAGGAATTAAACTGGATGCAGGGCTGTCACAGGGTTTGGTGAGGCCCGGGGCATAACATGTGGTAGCCCCCCTTGCTAATAGGAGACGCAAAAAATCTTGTTTTCAGTTTGTGTGTGGACGGAATAGATATGTTGATGATGCACTCTGGATGCAGCGAGGGCAATGGGATAAGATCAGATCATGCTGTTGGTCCATTGTCCTTACCATGAAAAAGATTTGAAGGATACATCTGGAGAAGGAACACACTGGATATCTCACAAAGTTCATGTCAATGTCCTCCCAACTTATGTCATCTTCCACTATTATCTAGGGTCATGAACCATGAGCCTATGTTGTAAACTCTAGTGAGATGAAATCTTCCCTCACAATACACCTACCAGAAGCCTTCCTTATTTAAAGTGGGTTTTGGCTTCCTATAGTAAGCCTTTTTTGAGGGGGAGTATTATTTTTGTATATTGGCCAAACAGACTCGATGTATCAGACCCAAAGCTTCTTAGAATGAACTTGATTGTTTTATTTTTCTGGCATCTATTATTTTGTGCAAATATAATCCATGTTTTGATGTAACAGTAGCCTAGGTATTCCTATATTCAGATAGAAGAGTTTGTATTAAATAACATTTGTACAAACATCGATTCAGGTTTGAGCTCTGGCTTCATGTTCTAAGCACTGTAAAATAGGTGACAACACTAGGAGGACATTGACACTCTCGCTCCAGCCTTGGCCGATTCCACATCCAAGCCCACATCTCTGTGGCCTCTAACAACATGGCAGAACTCTTTCAAATCTGTAAGGAGCTGGCCAATCCTTCTGCAGTCTCCGCCTCTCCTGTGTACCCCTCTTAATCTCCCCCGGTGCTCTGTATGGCCCTGGCTTCTCACTTCACTACTAAAACACAGGACATGCTGTCCTTGCTCTCCCCTTTCTCCCCCTCTCTCAGCCCCCCTATGGCTGTTCCCTCTCCTCCTCCCTTCTCCTCTTTCTCATGATAACACCCAATGATGTTTCTAGATAAGTCCTATCTAAGAAAGTGTAGTCCAAACAGGTGCTCCCCTACTCCTCTAGAACCATCATGGACCACATTGACACCCTTGCTTCAGCCTTGGCCGATTTCTGCAATCACTCCTTTGCCACAGGAACTTTCTGCTCTCTCCTCAAGCACTCCCTTGTGCACCCCCTCCTAAATAAACCTTCTGCTGATCCCACTAACTATTGCCTGATCCCTTTCACTCCTTTCCTGGGCAAACTTGTGAAAAACTGTCCATCTCCCAGCTTACTCTTCACACTGAAACTGTTGGTTGTCTCCATGATCATCAGTCTGGCTTCAGAGCAGCCAGAGGCGCAGAAACTGCTCTCCTGAACACCTGTGAAGATTTTCTCTCCAATCTCGATTCCAGCATCCCTTCTGTCCTCATCCTCCTTGCCCTTTCCTCTTCTTGCGACACAGTCAATCAGACCATTTTGATCAATCGACTCAGTGACAACCTGGGCCTAACGGATCAGGCCCTGGAGTGGCTGACCTTTTTCCTCCTGAACTGACCCTCACAGGTCCGACTTGTGTCCTTTCTCTCCATCACCTTTCTCTCTCTCTACATGTGGTATCCCCCAGGGCTCCAACCTCTCACCCTGGCTCTTCAATCTCTATGTGGCCCCTTTGGCCCACCTAATCTCTATTTTCTGCTCCAACTTTCAGTGTTATGCAGATGTCAAACACCTCTCTTTCAGGCTCCCTACAGCCTCCTCCCCTCTCTCATGCATTCCTGACTGTCTATCCACGATTCAGGAATGGTGCGCCTCTAATGATCTGTGCCTTAATGCCAGTAAGACTGAGATCCTTCTCATCTGGATCCCTGCTCCCGCTTTTCCTTTCTCACTCTGGCCTCCCTCTTTGGGCCCTCTTCCTTCGCCTTCCTGTGAGGCAAAAAACATTGCGATCATCTTTGACTCCACTCTCTCCTTCACGCCTCACATCATTGACCTTTCCAAGAAGGCTCATTAACAGCTGCACCTCCTCAAAGCTACTCTGCCTTTTCTCACTTTCCCCCAAAAACTCATTGTCGCCAGAGCACTAGTTCTCTCTAGGTTGGACTACTATAACAGCCACTTTCTTAATCTGCCTTCCTCTACTATTTGCCCTCTGCAACTAATCCAGAACAGGTCTGTGAGACTTATCCCTGGTCTCAAGCGCAGGAACCGTATTGTGACAGAGTATGCTGTTTAACCCACTTTGCAGTTAAAAAGAAACATGTATTAGGATTTTTAACAGCACCCTCTCCTGCCCCATCAAGTCCTTTTTTAACCAAAATGAAACAATACTTGTATCATTTTTACTAGTGGGTCATGCCATATTCTTTATTCCAATCACTGTAATAATAAGTGAGAAATATATTAGAAGAAAGCAGAGAAGCTTAATTTCTCACCAATGGGATATATGTGTAGTCTAAAGGTCACAGGTTTGACTCCTATGACCACTCAAATGCTCCTACATTGCATAAAGGAACTCAAGACTCTGCTCTCCAGAGAGTACCCAGGGATTACTTCCCACCTGCTAATCTTAGGTATATGCCACCCCTGTAGTATGGAATAGCCAATCTACTATATAACCTGTAAACTCTCCTTCAGCCAACGTATGTTAACCCCAGATTGCTCATAGATCATCTCTTGCCTTTTAGCTAGGTTCATGATATATGAATACAAATACAAATACTCACAGTGCACTGGATATGATATTCATTGGAAAAAGGCTTGACCCATGTGGCAGGGTCAGTGATAAGGTATTATTAATACATATGATGCAAAATGTGCAGGTACTCCATGAGGCTCAAACGTGAAAAATAGTAATTATTGCAATGAGTCTAAACAGCTCAGATGGTCTTCAATTTCAAAATATATACACCCTACCTAAGAGCAGCGGTGAAAATCCAGCCATAAAAAGTCACATGCCACCTCAATTCTTCACATATGCACGGCACGCCTTTTCTTACTTGATATGATATGATATGATATATGATATGATGTTGCATTTATAATGCGCATATACACAAGTGTTTCAAGGCGCGATGAGGCTAGGGAGGGGGAACAGAGGGATGACAGACACTGATCCTACTAGGCCAGGTGTCATTCAGATCGTGCAAGTGCATGCAAAGGGGGATGGGGAGAGTGCAGGGGGAAGGGGGGCGGGACAGTGCAGTACATGGGATAATAAATAACAATAAGTAAAAGTACGGCCCGCTGGTGGCAAGTGCAAGGGTAAGTGCAGACAGCAGGTGTCAAGTGCAGGTAGTGGGACTGTAGGGATACAGAAACAGTCCCCAAGTGCGGGGGTTGCCAGGAAGTCGGTGCCGGGGTGCGACTGGTGGGGGAGGGGACCTGGGCCCGAGATCAGAGGGCTGCCAGGAAACCAGTGCAGTTTTGGTTTCAGCCAGGAAGTCAGCAGGGGTGAAGAGGAGAAAAAGCAGAAGCAAAGAGAAAGGTTTTGAGCTGCTTCCAGAACCGGAGATGGTTCGCCTCAAGTTTCAGGGAGGCAGGGACACTGTTCCAGAGGGAGGCCCCAGCCGAAGAAAGACAGTCCTGTTCTGGATAAGTTGCATAGGGCAGAGAGTAGAAGCAGGCAGATTCAGAAAGAGGATGTTGCAGTAGTCCAGCCTAGAGAGAGCCAGAGCTCTGGAGATAGTGAGCTTCCGGGGGAAGGAGAGGAAAGGAAGAATACCTCGGAGGAGGTGCAGCTGATAGTGTGACTTCTTAGATACGTCAGAGATGTGAGGAGAGAAGGAGAGTGTGGAGTCGAAGATGACCTCAAGGTTTTTAGCCTCACAGGTGGGAGCAGGAAGAGGGCCAAGAGAGGCCGGCCAGAGAGAGACAGGAGAGGAGGGAGCAGGTGTGCGGATGAGTAGAATCTCAGTCTTACTGGCATTAAGGCAGAGATCATTGACGGCACACCACTCCTGGGTGACGGACAGACAGTCAGAGATGAGAGAGGGAGAAGAGGTGGCTGAGGATCGCCTGAAAATGAGCTGAGTGTCATCCACATAGCACTGGAAGTTGGGGCAGAGTGAGGAAATGCGGTGGGCAAGAAGTGCCAGGTATTGGTTGAACAGGAGAGAGGTTAGACCCCTGAGGAACACCACAGGTAGAGATAAAGATAGAGGAGAGGAAGGACCCTAGTTGAACCTGGGAGGGTCGATCAGACAGGAAAGAAGTCAGCCACGACAGGGCCTGACCGGTGATACCCAGGTATCACTGAGATGGTTGAGCAGGATGGCATGGCAGAAGAGCGATCAAGTAAGATGAGGACACAGGCAGTGTTGGAATCAAGGTTGGAGAGCAGGTCTTCACGTATGTTCAGGAGAGCAGTTTCCGTGCTTCGGGCAGCTCTGATGCCAGACTGATGATCATGGAGACAGCCAACAGATTCAGTGCGGAGATTGAGCTGGGAGATGGCCAGCGTTTCCAAGAGTTTGCCCAGGAAAGGAGTGATGCAGATTGGGCGATAGTTAGCCGGGCAGGATGGGTCGGCAGAGGGTTTCTTAAGAAGGGGGGGAACAAGGGAATGCTTCAGGGGGAAGGGAAGACTCCAGTAGTGAAGAACTGTTTGTAGAAGTCGGCGAGGGCAGGTGCCAGGGAGTCAATGTGTTCCTTGATGGTTTTGGAGGAACATAGATTAACCTGTTGTGACGAGACTTTCATAGATCAGACTTGTCTAGAAACCTCATCTGTGGAGAACAGGGGAAAGGCAGAGAAGGAGGGAGGAGAAGTGGCTGAAAAAAGGGCCAGAGGAAGAGCAGGGAGTAGAGGGAGGAAGGGGAAAGGAGGAGAGAGAGGACAGGATGTCCTGAGTTTTTTAGATGAAATGAGAAGCCAGTGCCATGCAGACGGCCTGGGAAGGGACAGGAGAGGTAAAGACTGCGGCAGAATTGGCCAGTTCCTTGCAGATTTTAAAGAGTTCAACCAAGTTGTTAGATGCCGCAGAGATGCAGGCTTGGATGTGAGCTCTCTTTTTGGTGAGGACAGAGTGCCGGTATTGCCTTTGGAGCAGGCGGCAGGCCAGTTTGTCAGAGGATGTACATGAAGCAAGCCATTTCCTCTCAGCCACTCTGCACTTGCCTTTAAGGGTGATGAGCTCTGAGTCATACCAGGATTTGCACTTGGCTTTGGGCTTCAGGCGGATCCTCATGATAGGGGCAAGAGCATCGAGAGTATCAGATATAGAAGAATAGAGCCTGGAAAGGGCAGTGTCAGGGTGTGCGTCAGCCAAAGGAGGTACGGGGGTAAGAAAGTGGCAGCGAAAGCCTCAACTGACACGCTCTTCATGGTTCAGATGACTGAGAAGGTGGGTGGCAGTAATGGAAGTGGTTTAGCCTGAGGGGTAGAGAGGGTGAGTTGGGAGGAAAGGAGAAAGTGATCACTCCAGGAGGGAGGAGTGGTGAGAGGGATAGAAAGGAGAAGGTCTGAGGAGATCAGAACATCCAGAGTGTGCCCTGCAGAGTGAGTCGGGTCAGAGGGGAGAATAGAGAGTGAGAGAGAGTTGCAAGAGTCCAGAGGAAGTACAGGAAACATCCAGGTGGATGTTGAAGTCTCCAAGAAGGAGGAGTTGAGTGGTCGAGACCAGGAGGGAAGAGGAGAGGTCCGCCCACTCAGAGAAGAAGGAAGAGATCTGAACACGTGGCCGATAGTAGCCACAGTAAGGGAATGGCTAGGAGAGGGAGAGAGCATGCAGACAAGGCATTCAAAAGAGGAGTAGGCCTGCGTAGGAATGACGGAATAGATCTTGGCTTTCAAACATATCCAATGAAAATAATATCCAGTTCGTTAGCGGCAATTTTGACAAACTTTACCAAACTAAAACAATTCCCTGTACCTCAGCACACTTCCTTCTTTTTAAAGGTTTGCATGCAAGTAGAAACAATTAATTATCAATGTCTCTTGCATATGTTGTTACCATTCACAGATCACAAGGTCTAACCCTCAACCACACACCTGAAGGTATGAGTTACGTAGCACTTTCACATCTTTGTGCACTCACTGGTGTATTCTTAGAGAACTACTACTACTACTATACTCACACTCCAAAAAGTCTATTCTGCCTCAAAGTAGGGTTCACATGTTCAAACTATATAATTATTAGACCCAAGGAAATTCCAAATTTATGGTGCCTTAAACCCAAAGAAAATGTACTCTTGTAACCATGCCCTACCTAATTTGGCTATAGCCACAGTCACAGTTACCAGTTCCATTACATAAGTATTAAACCCAAATTAAGTATTGTTGTAGCATTTAACATAACACCACCATTCCCAATGGATGTACACGGACACTAATTGCAGTCCGTGTTGGTACCGGACAGTAAAAATGATTGCGAACACGGCGACATCCCCACACCCACTTATGCACACAATAACGCATCCATTCTTCCTTTTCTTCTCTCTCCCACCCTTCTCAGACACTCTTTCATCCTCAAAATAACCAGAAATACATTTTTCAGAGCTTTTTTGTTATGCGATTTCTGCGGACTATAGGCGCAGTTCAAGAATCTAACACAGCGTCTGTTTCAAAGCTTTGACACTTTTCACGTCGCTCAATTGACCAATCATCAAACACGTACCATGTCTTCGAATGTTATGCAGCCCTCTGTTTGGTTCGCAGACATCTGAGGACACCGAATCAGGAAGTGAGTCCATGTATAAGACACAAATCTAACTCATTTGTTTGGCCTTACAATTTGAGCATTTTTGCATATCTAACAAATGTATTTGCACCAACTGTACAAAAGCACCCTTTCATGGCCAAACTAAGTGACAAAGAAATGTTGGGCAATAATGAAGGTATTTACGGTTATAGGTTAAAGGTTCGAATCAAAAGGTTCAAAATACAATAGGGTCGAAACAAAAGGACCGAAAACAAAAGGTTTGAAAAAAAAATCTTTTTTGTTTTTTATATTTTTTTTGGGGGGGTCCACCCCCAACCCCTGTTTTTGTGATAAAAAACACTTTTTTTACCTATACGGAAACCCCCAAAAAATATATAATAAAAAAAAATATCAAACCTTTTGTTTTCGGTCCTATTGACCCGGACCTATTGCATTCGAACCTTTTGTAATCGCACCTTTAACCGGACACTTGTATGTACAAAATGCCTAGTGTGCCTGGTAATTGCTTTTGCATAGGAATCTCTCATTTACCAAGCCAACTTCTTCACCATCAGGTGACCTTGCAGGTGTTTGTTGCTGGGTGGTGATGGGCTTTGGACCTGATCCAACAGATGTAATTCTTTGTGTGGAGCTACAGATGGATGCGGGCTAATTTATTGAAATATAACTGTCAATGATAAATGCAAGGCAATTGATTTCAGCTGCTAAACTATGGACACGCAGATGTGCCTCACTGCAGTGCACTGCAAGCTTCTCACTAGTTTTCCAAGCTCATCTCAATTTGCCTGCATGGTATGTCTGGCTTCTGCAAAAAGAGCCAGCCTGGTGGAAGCAAAGTTTCCACTGACAGCCTGCATTCCCGCACGCAAAGTGGACGGGATGGAGGTAATTTGTTTCCAGATGGGGAACTGTGTGCTGGCATGTTTTCTCCTTCCAGTCACTGTAAGGGGCTCTGGCCAGCCAATTGATATATCTACAACTTGCCAGGCAACTTGGGGTCTTAGAGTCAGAGGGAAAAATACCTATTGGTACAGGTTGATCACCCCTTTCTTCATCTGAATATATACAAGCAATGCAACCCCAGTGACCTCCACAATACAATGCCAAGGCAATGTGGGAGGTTATACCCCAGCCTCTTTGGTTGATCTTATTGTGTACCCATCCATGTCTCCACTCTCACGAGAAGTCATGATCTCATATGTACCTCAACTGGTTTTGTCAAGTGGGATGGCATCTGTGGGATGTATGGAAGATGTATATGTGTGCGCTTGTGAAAAGCAATTACATACTGCATTTGGATACATGCCACCACGATGCAGGATGCAGACCGCCTATTTTGTTTTAGAGTTAGGGTATTCTTATTTGTCATATTCTGTTGATATTGCACACATTAAGAGAGACTGCTAGATGAACATCAATGTGTGTGATTCCTCACATCATCTGTCTTACTTTCTCCCTATTGAGTCATGACTATTGTTCACATATATACATTCATAAAGTGACTGCTTATCATCCCACAGCCACATGTCTTCATGGCCCTGTGGCTATTACTATAGATAAAATAGTGGAAGCATGGATACACGTTCAGTGAACTCAGGAACATGTCAATCCATTCTGGCTGTGGGGCACTTTGTTTCCATGGCCATGCTCACCTAGATCTCCAATGGCTGTGCTAATTACCCTCATGGCAACTACTGCATCCAGATGGATCATTGCAGACACTGTCTACTCTATAGCTTTAGGTTGCTCTTTGAGGCTGGACCTACCCCAGTGCCACTGCCATGGGCTCTATGTACTGCCAGCTTATTTTTGACATGCAGTGCTTCTTAACCTCCATTGGGGTCTGGTGAGCAAAATCTAGGGCATCAATGTTAGGCGTGAGCTCCATCCAGAGAGCATTTTGGACTGCTACGGTGGATATTTTGGTGGTGCTGGAACAGTGGGTCCACATGTGGAGAAATAATAAGTCAATCTCTTGTTGTTGTGAAATTCCTGGCCCTTCTGCTCTTCTCATCCTGCCCTCCTGCCTAACCTTGAAGGCCATTTTCCTCAACCTGGAAATTGTTTCGTGCTGCACACACGGACATAGTTTCACCAAAATGCCAGGGGTAGCGGAAGTGACATTAAACAACCCTTGACCTCTGATGATATCATAGGAAGTGATGTCATTTGACCCTACCCCGAAGTGACATCACCAGAAGCGATGGAACACACCCTTTCACCTTTGATAAAACAGAAAGTGGCATCACATAGCATATGATTAGGATTTCACTGTAATGTGATATACATTCCATACAAGAATGAATCACCATACATATTATTAATATCAGTGTGAAAAGGCCCATGTTACCAAATTACTGTGAATGCAAACAGACGTCCAACGCCAAATGATATTGTATGTTTATTTGTTCTATATGAAGCGCTTAAGCGTAAGTGCTATATAACATATCATTATCACCCAACCTGTGTTGGTACTCATTTATAGACCTCAGAAGGATGAAAGACTGAGTTAGCCTTTGCAGAAATTCGAACCTGCAACCTGCACATCACACACACATTGCAGCAGCGAGCGCTCAACCCACTGAGCTATCTTACAAGCTATAGCTATCTTACCAGCTATAGTAAAATGAAAAATTACATGTCTGAATGTTATCAAAGTCAGAAAGCAGATTACACACAGTAGTGGATAACAATAAACTGGTAACTGAGATTTAACAGCAGGCCAGTTTATCTAAGGGTCTGGTGCAAAGTTGGCAGCACGTCAACCATGTGTGGATCTACGTTTCAGGCTTTAGAGGTTGTCAAAATACATACCTTTGGGAGGGTTCATAACTGTATGAAGAGAGGGTCTCTGGAATGCCCCTCTTGATCCCCATAAGCATGACAGCCTGAATATCCAGAAATGCAAGATGCCAGTCACTGTTTGACCAGCCCCCAGGAGGGACAGTGACATCCACATGTGCAAACAGATCTTCTCTCAGACAACCATTCAAACCGTTTACAGCTGAAATCTTCCTGGATGCAGGTGCCTCATTGATCATGGATGGAGGTGCTTCACTGGACCTGATCGACTAATGACAAGTATCTAGCTGTGCTGATGTACTTAGAGACACCATGACATAGCAACGTTAGCCATGAAGCAAACTCGCATCCTTGCAAGAAGTTACACGGACACACACGTGCACACATGAAGAACATGCTTACACAGTTCTGTAGATAGAGGACAGATACATATACATACTGTCGAAAGCCATTATTAATTCATCTCATTAGCCAAAGGCATAAACACATAAACGCAAGGAAATGAGAGATGCAGAGCAAGCTTGCAGACACTTCTTACAACTAACCGTATGGAACTACAGGATCATTTAAGGGAAATTGAATAGCCAAAATACTAGTAACCTATAAGAAGAATAGCACCATATAGACATATAGCAATTATAGCATAACCATAATAGGATTAGATGAAGCCACAGGACTCAGAACGAGAGGCGAAGAAAAGTAGAATTAAGCTGCGCGAATCACCAAGCCAGGACTCACAGCCAAGGTCAGAGACAAGCAGAACATTCCTAAACTCAAAAGACAAGGAGCCACCAGCAAAATAGCAGAATAAATCCTCACTAATTTCAGACCAGAAAGCTCAATTTTGCGGTCTTCACCCACGTGGTGAAGGCAAGCCAAACAATCCCCATTTACTCCCGGTGGGAACAGGAGCAATACCCAGCGAATCCGACATGAAGTGATACATGTGTTGTTTTACAACGTGGCAACCTGGCAGGCACTCTCTAAGGCAAAGTGGTAATACTGATGGCAACAATGAGGACACATAGTCTTTCTCATCACCTTGAGAAGGTACAGAGAGCGCTGAGAACAGAGCTGGGTTCCAGGCCTGGGGTGTTCAGCTCCAGCCAATCAGGGAAGGCAAATCCAGGGGTGGATGGCAAAGGCAAGGGCCAATGGTAATTCTACGACCCTGCAACAATGTAATAGATAGTTTCTGGGGAAGGTTCAGGCAAGCCACCTGACATGAGAGGGCCAGTTAGTGTCATGATCTCTGCTTCCAAAAGGTCAGGGTTTTCCCAACTCCCTTGGAAGCAGATCCATAACCCAGGTTCCGAGTGCCAACCAGTCCCAATTGGGACCTTTTGGACCCAGTCCTGGCGCCAGTGGCACCAGGCTCATAAATATGCCCAGTCCCAGCGTTGGAAGCGCCGTGCTCATAATGCTTGGGTGGACTTACCTGCAGCAGACCATGCTGCTTACTTGCCTGCCAGTTGAGTCTCTGATCCTCTTCTGTTTGGAACTACTTTTCCTGTTGGGTGGGGCAGGAGCCACTCCCTAGATTCAGAACACTGGAACTCTTCTGGAAAGCAGGAACTCTTTTCTTAGGCGTGGCTGTGGAAGGAGACACCTAAGCACTACAGGAGGCTATTTAAACCACACCCGATGGATGAATCTTGCTTTGCGTTATTCTGCATCCTCAGCAGCAGAACACTCATCGTGTCTTCTGCATCTGATCCTGGGCCTAAGGAAAAAGGCTTACCATTCTGAATCCAGTCTTCAGCAACACCTATAAAGACAAGAAAGAACAGGTTAGCATTACGGTCTTCAGTGACAGCTCTTCACTTACCTGGTCCATCGGCTGTCACCAACGCCTCGCGCTGCATTCCGGCATCTGAAAGACAAAGGCTTACCTACTCTTCGTGCGCTCCGGAGGTCTTCACACTGCATTCCGGCATCTGAAAGACAAAAGCTTACCAACTCTTCGCACGCTCCGGAGGCCTTCGGCGCTGCATCCCGCATCTGAAAGACAAAACAAGGTGCGTTTAAAGACATTGGGGAACTTTAATACTCATGTGCCATTACTCCTTTCCACATCTAACCCAGTGGGTATTCCGGCACCCTGCAGCCGCCCCGAACTTGTACCTGCAAAATAAAAAGACAGTAAGAGCGCATCGTGAAGCAGGCAACAAGCGCTTACTTACGTGCTTCCAGGCGCTTCTATTCATCACACGGGCTCCATCTTCAACTCACTTCAGCCCGCCATCCGCCATCGCCGGAACCCTGCAAAACAAGAGACATCATTACTAAAGACTTTAAAGACATTAGAATTACTCGAAACTTACCGTTCGTGCAGTAAACGACGGATAGCAGTCCTCTGAAGTCAAGAGGCCTGCTCCCCTTATCCAGTGAAGAAACTGGTTACAGCACCCTGCCTCGAGGCAGATGGAGAGCACGGCGTTCACTTACCTAAGGTGAGAGCGTTAACCTTTGGGGTTCTACAGGAGAAGAGAAAGGGAAGAAGAGAGAGACATTCAATAACCCAGTTCATTAATCCCACATTTTCTATCTGCAGACATCTTACCCTTCGAGCCAGACATACAGTGCACAGAGGTCCAGCCCAAAGAGCCAGCCGTGTGTTACACATCACCTTTGAAGATACAGTATACGCCCAGTCAAGACCGGCGCCTCTACGGGAATCAGGTGAGCGTTACAGTTAGCTAACATCTATATGTGCCAGCTATAGGCAATACCACTCAAACCAACCAATTATGCTTGCTCTTGGATCTTTGGCGAAGGGCACTGACTTGTGATGTCAGAGCTCGACAAAAGTCCCTGACACGGGCTCAGCAGCTGAGATTGCTGGAGAAATATGTTTTTCCTGTATAATCCCTGTCTGTTATGGAAAATAAAAGACAGTTCTAACTTGCCCTTGGCTGAGTCCTCCGTCTGTATACCAGGGGAGGGTTTGTTGGGCAATGGGCGCTCTGAACAGTGAATGCGTGGTGTGAACGCCGGTGCTCTCTGGTGTACCTAAAAAACATGCGTATTAAAGAATTTAGAGCAACCCAGGGAAAGCAGTGCACTCACACAGCATCCCCTACTCTGGGCACTCGCTTCCTCAGGCATGCAAACAAACATCCTTAACAGCATGCCAGGGATATAGGAGAGATAGACACATTACAACAAAACATTAATTGTGGCACAATGAAATCAAGGGCCACTTGTTGTGCTGTAGCTGTACACAAGCTTTTAGGCACAAGGGTTTTGTCATGTGACCAAGGGCACCGAGATGGAATGTCATGTGATGAGCATAACAGAGACAACGGCAGAAAAAGAAATGCTATAACTGCAACCTGCGAAAAGCAAAATACATATAGTTTGTTTCTGCATTGTGAATTTGAGGTGTTTAAGAAAAGACTAAATCAGACTAAATCAGTGAAGTGTGCCTAAAATAAACCTTTAACGAAAGACTATTTGTTATTCCTATTCTTTCTTATTTAGGGTCACTGCTCAAAGTGCTACACTTGTGGACCACCCTGTTTTTTAAGAGGCCTGAACAAGAAAGCCACTCACTCCAGAAACAAAGAGCCACATGGTGCTGGCCACAGCCTAGGAGAGTCCATTAAAAAAAAAAAAACACGTCAGCTGACAACCCCCCCAAATGACGTGCCTGGCTACAGAGACACGTCATGCCACACATACAGGTCTTGGGAAGCTACTTCCTGGTCTGCATGTGTTTTGTAGAGTAATTTAACACACATTTGGTGCAATGCACACTTTTGTATGCACCTAACGACATTTGCACATTAAACATTCATATCTGCCAGATGTACACATAACAAGTGAATTGCATTCTATGTGCTATTAGTTTGTGCTGCTTTTGCGTAATATTTTGAGCTGTATTTTTTTGATTTCTTTGTGAATACAGGCATCCTAATGAAATGCCAAATAAGACATCTTTGTACAATCTGGCATCTCATTGCTTGGGAAAATCTTCCCTTTAATGTCTAGACAGTTAGAGTTCAGAAAGAGCTTGAAGTTAGAGTTTAGTGTTTAAAGATCCGTTTTTAAACGAAAGTTAATAGTAATGTAAAAGTGAAATGAAGCACAACGTTAACAATCAAGTTGTTCTCACTTAACGCAGCATTGTGCTCATGTTGCAAGCTTGGGTTACACAGCCTCTCAAGCCTGCAAACCTAAGCTCAGAAGCAGGCCTGGTTCCTGGTGCAACACATTATCCCCCAATGGTGAGCCTGTTTGTGCGAAATAGTGGTCTCCAAGATGGAATTAAAAACTGCCACCAACATGCCCCCAATGTCTTCCTTACTGGGCGGGGTATACCCCACCAACCCTCTTCAGCAACCATGGCATGTCATGTGTCACATGGCCTATTAGGCAGGTCACTTCCACCCTGCCAGGTTTTATGCTTCCAGAGGCCCTCTCCCAAACCACAACCACCCATTCAGAGAAAGCAATAGCCAGACTGATCCCAACGTGGTGGGTAGTGTATGCGTACATGGGGCCTCATTACGAGTCCGGTGGCAACCGAGGCGGTAAAACCGCCTGGTTACTGCCAAACTCGCATTACCATTCCGCCTCCATGACTCCCGGAAATATCAGGGTATTACGACCCTGGTGTCCCGGGAATTCTGGAGGCGGAATTCGGTAAATCCTCATTCCCATTGAGTTCTATTGGACTCAATGTGAATGGTGAAGTGGAAACACCGGCACCATCTCGTGATGTTGCTGGTGTTTCCACGTCCGCCTGCAGGCGGGCAGTGTTATAACCGCCAGGTCAGACCTGGCGGGAACATCACCTCCCGCCTGCAGGAGTCGGGATCGGGCGGTCTGGAATTAACAGTGGCGGCGGATTTACCGCCACTGTTATTTCCGGACCGCCCGACCTGTAATGAGGCCCATGGACTTCTGCTTTCGCCTAAATAATGTGCAACAATGTCTGCAAATGCAGATATGTGCCTTAATATTGTTCACAAACGTGGTTATTTATGTGTGTTATGTTACGCTGAATGACCTTTAGCACATAATAAACATAGCAAATGGGGCTATGCATCTTAATTCTCCAGCACAACTTTGTGTTTGCGAATTAATAAACATACATACAGTACCTGTCACCGACAGTTGTGTTATCAGTCACACAAATATAGCCTTTGCAGCTTTACTATCGGCTGCATATTGGTCAGAGCACATACTGCTCTGCTAAGAACAGAGAGAGACCTTGCAGAAAAGTGTCTGCTATTCTAGGAATATTGCAGCCACTGCTTTCTACAGCATCTGCCACGTATTTATTATATCCACTCATTATTTCCCTGACTCTGTGTGCATTTATAATTGTTGTTATATTGTGTTTAAGTGAAACTGTAATATTGTTTTGTTTTGAAAAAGCATCTCCCCATTTTTTAGCATCTGCACTGTGTAGAAAATGTTGGCATCTGCTATGCTGTATTCTATATTAGTACCCGGTGAGGGCCAATGAGCTTGTAAAAAGCAAGCTCATTGGCCCCCGCCGGGGCCTTACCTCGCCGAGAAGCCTCCGAGCTCCGCCGGTCTGGAGCTCTTTCTGTAAGTGGCTGCCATGGAAAGGGAGAAGGGAGTACTTTGCCCCTTTGTTGGCGGTCATTTTCTTTATTTTTTTTTCATTTATGTTAATGGCCATCCTGGAAGGGACGTAGTCCCTTCTCCCCGATCCCTGGCAGCTATTTTATTTGCTTTTTTTAATCAACTCGAGAAAAATTGCTCATTAGTACTCCGGTTCAACGTGCTGGGGTACTACTGGCAATATAACCCTCAGAGAGGTGCATTACCGGCTGGGTAATGCCCTGGGGCTCTGTTAAAGCGCTCGCTTCGCTCTGGCATCTAACTATATACGACTGGTAATGCCCCCCACCCCCTCTCAGGTTATACTGCCTAATTAATTACCATTACTTGCACTCTTACCTTCACACTGTTTTTTTTTGTTTAATTCGTGAAGCACCCCAGGAATGCAGTATTGTAATTTGGAAATGGAAGGAGGCATTCATTTGTTTTTTAATTATTTAATGCTCAAGATTTGGAATAATCGCCTTCTTAATTTGTTGCTGCCGAGACGTCCGGCTCCTGGTTTTCCAGGGGTGGAGGGGGAGGGGACCGATACACCGTGCACTAATGGACACGTTTCATACATTCAAGCCATGATCTGGCCCACACTGGTGAATCTGCTTTGTGCGCTGTTATTCATTTGAAATAATGTTGTGAACCTGAAAAGGGCAGGCACTCATTAATGAGACCAACAATATGAGACCATATTCTCAGATAAATCAGTAACGCTCAAAATTGAACACATTCCTGTCTGCTGCCCGTCAAATCATGTATCTCGTCCTGAGGAGGGCTGGGCTGTTTTCTTTCAGGAAAGCAGGACCCTCCAAGAGCCTGAAACTCAAGACTCTTGTGCTGGCATTTCTTCATTTCATTCCATATTTTGTTGTAATACTAGGAATGCAATAACTAATTTGTCATTTGCACACGTGCATATGTTGATTTTTGTATTTGCTGTTTTAAAGCACACTTCACACTTATGTATTTATATATGTATTGTGCATTTTTAAGGCGCTTATATATCAAGTAAATTGTGTTTTAAAGCGCTAACAGGGCAACAAGGAGGGAACATGGGAATGAAATGCAAATATAACAAAGATAGGTGCGGTCCTACTAGGTCTTGTGAGCATTCAGAGCATGCAAGTGCAGAGAGAGAGGGACGAGGCAGGGGGTGTAAGTGCTAGGAGTACCTGGATGGAAGGGCTAGGGAGTAGGCAGCTGTCAAGTGACTTGGTGAGAGTGCTCAACTGCCAATAAGTAGGTAAGTGCAAGCCTGTGATAGCACAGGCCAGTGGGTGTCTAGGCAAGTGCTGGGAGCAGGTGCAGGCTGAGGGCAATTGGGTATGGGAGGCGAGGGCCCGGGTGGACACATATGGGCCCTGGCCACCAATCTCAGCCACTGTGGGGTTTAGCAGAGGAGGGAGGGAGGGAAGGAGGAGGTGAAAAGGAAGGTCTTTAGGAGCTTCTGGAATTTGAGGATGTCCGGCTCAAGACGAAGAGGAAGGGAGAGTCTGTTCCATAGGAGGGAGCCAGCCGAGGAAGGAGATTGGCCACTAGCTCGCTGTTTAGCAAAGCGCTTGACACACAGAGTTGGTGCCGGAGGAACGTAAAGTGTGCTTTCCATTGGATGATTCTTTTTGTGTTACATTTTTGTATACATGCTTTGTTAACATTTTCCGTTTACGTGAAATGTGTTGTATGTATTCTCTGCATTCAAGTGTTTGTTTCCAGATTTATTTCTGCACATTTTGAGGCAATACATTTGCGGTAGCATCTGTTCGTTTAGATATTATTAAAATGTGCTTTAATACTTATTTATGCTTAAACATTTTGTTAAAATTCTTATTCAGCACCATATTGTATGCGTTTGGTCTCCAACCAGTGTATAATACACATCATTAAATACCCTTTGGGTTTTCGAACATCCGTTCAATTTGGTTTTGTACACGAGGGGCTGTTCTCATTTTTAACAAGATATGGAAGAATGCCAGCTTGATGTTAGGCACCCCATTTCACCCATGCATTTAGTAAATGTACTTTAGTGATCTCTGCTTAGTTCTATGAACTTGCAACTACAGTTCAACAATCTTAAAATTATTCTAAATTCAAAAATATTAGCGAGGTGCTTTCCTTTTCCTTAAAGCTTCAGCCTTCAATTTCTGAGGTTTGAGGCCAAGAACTTTGGTTGGGCACCTACAGGCTTACTGAGTGATAAGTTACCATCAGTCTCCTGTGACTGGGTCAGAACCTGTCGTTACAACGTTTAATTCCACTGCTTCACTTTTTTATTAGTTACATTATTCACACAGGCAACATTTCCCTTTTCATCAAGGTTGGGCACAGCCTTATGCAGGAGGATATTAAACTCATTCCCAGTGTTAATGTAGACAAAAAGACTCACCGATCCAGGCATCCTTTTGTCCTCTCAAAGACAAAAGCAAATGTACACTGTTTTCACGATAATCACAGAAACAGAAACATATCAGTTTGTTAAATACAAGGGCATAATATTCTTTTGACCCCTGACGGCCCTTGATTGAGATCAGGGAGAGGACATCTTCACATGTGGACATTCTTATTCAGTTCTCTCATGTCTGCACAATGTTTCCATTGGGTTTTAATGTTCCCAGGACCAGATTATTAATAGTGTAGGAAATGGGATGAAGGATCCCACAGAATTTACACTTTCTGATAATCTCTGTGAGCGATTCTATGGATGCGAATGGCAACCTGTATTGTCTAACAAATGCTGGTGTTGTATCATGGTCTGTGGGTATCGTTGCATATAGTTTGGGATGAATGGCCGCAGTTGCTAGAATCAACAGAGAAGGTGATCGGGAAATCCCAAAACACTTGTCTAAATTGTTGCTGCGAGCATGAGTAACACAGGTATCAACCAGACCAATCTGTTCTTATATCCTATAAAGGAAGTCTGGGAACACCACTGGAGCAGCAATTTCGCAGCTATCAATTAAGCATCTGGTTAGACCTGGACAGATGCCCCCCTGGTATTGAGGTATCAATTTGTGATTTGAAATACCATTTAATACTCCAAGGTGTCAGAGGTAACATCCTCCATTCCAAAGGGAAGAATGAATTCCTTTATTTCTGCGATGGATTGGTTCTTGTTTTGCCTTTTTATTGTGAGTGACTGATGTAAAGTGCTCTAATACACATTTTAAATAACATTATAAAAATAAAACTGTCTAGCACAGTCAAGAGTAAGAGTTTGAAGAACTTACTCTCCTGGTCAAATAAAGTTGCCCTGCCCCAGCCACCCCATAATTTCTATGTCACATGCCTGTGTCACATGGCCCCTGTTTTCAGCCACACATATTCGAAATATATCTATGTTTCTGTAGTGTTCAGGACGAAAGTGTGACAAGCCAAATGAAAATGAAGAGAAGATCAACACATATAATGGCATGTGTAATTGTGAATTATCAAACCAAGCCAAATCCGCATGGCTTATCCGAAGCATATCTGAGAGCAAATCGCTTCTTCACACTAGACACATTGTCTCCTTATTGATGGTCTAATATGAGAGTGGAATACAATTCCAGAATGATCTAGAATATTTGCTGAGGAAGCTCTCCATGTAAAGTTCTCCTGAACATAAGCTCATGGCCACTGTGATATAATATTGAGCACTTACTCATCCACTCAAGATGGATGTTGCTTTTTATGTTTGTTCTTAACACGTGATTCGTGTAGGAATCACACGAAGTGGGTAGGACCAGGGTTCCCCCGTTGGTGTCTGCTGATTGAATATGTTACTACTCTGGTTCTATTCCGTGCTTTGCAGGCTGGGTGAAACAAACCATTTAGCTATGTCCCCCCGAGCCTCCATCCTTGTTGAGGCAGCTTTGGGTGGGGATACTGTGACCTGCAAATATACAAGTATTCCAGACTTGGAGGATGGACTTGTGAAGAGCGGGCATGTCTGACACATGAAACAGCACAATCGATGCATTGGGCATGGACAATGAAGCCAAGCCGCCAGTTATATTGAAGACTAAGGCCCAGTAACTTTGGAGAGCACTGCAGCACACTCAGGAACTAAACATAGTTGCCTGGTTATTCTCTGGCACAGAGATGTGGGGGTGCCCCAGATCTTTGTCATGCATCCTCCTTAGTGTTGCAGCTTCCACTGGGGAGACAGCTGGTACTAACTGGTTTGGATAGCCTATACGTTTCATTGTGTATAGAGCACAGGCGGCTGGTACAGGAACCAGTGAAAACTATAGACTTATAGATGTGCCTGGTGAACTTTGTGAGGAACACAGAAGCAGATAAATTGCATGCAATCTCACACCGTTCACTTGGACCTCGGAAGTGCCCCATTCATACCAATGGTATTATTGTCATTGTCTCTGACCTTAGCCAGTTGTTATTCGTCCTCCTCTGACTGAGCAATCAACTCTTCCATTCGTTTTGCTCCACGTTCAGCTGGAAATCCTCATACTGTATCCTTCCTATTCATCCTGATCTCTTCTACAGAGTCTTCTGTTACTTTCTCCTTATTTTCCTAATACAACTTTACTGTGACTGTTTAGTATCCCTGGAGAGTCTGGGTGGTAGTACTGGGCATAGCACTGCAGACGTTTCCCAATTCATGGAAAACGTCCTGAAAGATGCCCATCACCTTTGCTTTCTTCCTCTTCTACAATGGCCAGTTTACCCTCATTGTACTCCTACTGGAGTACAATGAGGGTAAACCCCAGCTGCTGATATCACATGTGTTTGTGACATCAGCAGCTGGGGCTGGTACTGTGGCTAGTGGTGGGGCTGCGGAGTTCGACTCCACAGCCTGGGCACAGTGGCACTGACCTTGGCATTGATACTCTGCGTGACAGTAGGCACACTCATAGTGTTGGCAACCTGCTGTGGAAATTTAATGAATGATGTCTGGGAAAGCTGTCGCTTGTCCTAAACTGGGCTTCGATATTCTTTCGGGGATCCGTGCTAAATCCATACCTTTCTCAAGCACATTCCCTGGGTGCACATTCTACCCATCTGTTAGTCTTTTCACACTTTCTAAAACGGTGAGAGTTATATGAAACATCTGTCATAGGGAAGCCAAGTCAAAACAAGATGAAATGATGCTAAACCTTTCTGCAACGTGGAATCATCAGGTACATCGAGGTTTACAATGTAAGCAATGTTTGGTATAGGTACAGGATAAGCTAGGAAACGTTTGTGTATGGAGGAAAATATCTTATTAAAAATGATCCAAACAAGCATGAAAAACATACAATATACTGTCACTGGACATTAGATATAGTAATCAGTAGTGAAGGGGGAACTTTAGTATTATTGAATTTCAAGTGGATCATGGTTGGAGAAGTTCACACATTCAATAGGACTTTGCGAAAAAGTAAATTTCAATGGAAATTGATATCATACGAAATAGAAAAAAGAAAGTGAGACAGAAAAAGAATGAGAAAATCAACCTTTAAGTATCCAAAACATTGTAATGCCTCCATTAAGGCTCTTCAGCCGTAGATAGCTTGGTAAGAAAATGCAATGACATCAGCGTTCGGTGATCTCATCCATAAAGGGGATAAGGTCAGCATTTACCAACCCAGGAAATATCTAAGATCTACCCAGAGCTTCCTATTGGAACTACCTCGGGTAAAACGAGCTTGTGGTCTAGGTGGGGCCTTCTATATCCAGGGTGCTAGAGCTTGGAATGCCCTCCCTCCTGTGGGATGTTTTTACCCATGCATCCGAGCCCTACCACAAAAACTTTTCAGTACTGGCATTGAAAACATCATGATGGCCAGAGCTTCCCAGAAAATGCCCAGGGAAAGGCATGAAGAATAGGCTGCCACCCATTTTTGCCGATGTTATGGGCACAGAAGGGCACTGCCTAAAAACCCCATTGGACTACCCACACAGTAGCCTGAAACCATTGGGAATGGCAATGCTGATTGGCAAAAGCAACCTAGAATTGTGGGGAATTCATTTTCTTAAATCCCAAAAATGGGTGCATTACCAGTACTCAGCACTATCAGAAAGCCAGCGTTTTAAAACAACACCAGACATTTGTGTAAAACTGAATAAATGAACCCAAAGCAGGCCAAAGAAAGACTTACTGAGAGGTGGATACAATGTAAAGTTATATTCTGAAGTGACTTGAAGGTTTATAACAAGACTGGCTGAGCTGTGGATTTCAGCAGTTTAAGTAAATTTGGACTGAAAGACACTAAAAATCTAAATGTTTAAAAGAAATGAGTGACCTACTTTGAGTGTCACATAGGTTGCAATTGTTTAAATGTCATAGTTTTAAACTTAGAATCAGCATTCTAGCTGCATATGTAAAAATTGTTAGTCTTATTTGAATGCAGAAAACTAGGTAACTAAAAGTGACATTAGCTGGGGCCTGGCTTAAGGAACTGAATTCTGCCCACCAGCTACCCCCGACAGGTGTTGAGACTTGCACAACAGCTGTGTTCCCAGGCCTAGCTGCCTTTTGCTGTTCCCACCAAAAGGGATATGACACTTCTCTGATTGAATTACCAAGGGACTGCTAGAGACTAAACATAGGACCCAGGCAGAGGGTTTATTGGGCGGAGGCCATAAATGGATTCCTCTTGAACAATGGGCCTTCCAGGACCCAGGCAGATGCTTTATTGGGGGGACCGTAAAACAGCTTCCTCTTGGCAGAAGCTGGGAGGGGCAGGGTCTCTGAGATTGGCAGAACTGGAAAAACCAGAAATTCAACCTTGTGCTGGGGGGAAACCACACCCCTTTGGGGCCAGAACATAACTCTAAAAAGATGGATCATTCATAGAGCGGACTTGTGAAAATTTTATAAATGATACCATAATTCTTGTGATTTTTCTGCCCACATTTTAAGAGGTTTTTAGAACCGGTGGTATGATCTGGGGGCAAGCTAGCAGTTAAGAGGGTATTACTTAAAATGTATGCATGTTAAAAATCTGACACTTCATCAGTTAATGTCCATACTCCTTGCGCACATGTGTGTAAATTTGGGTTAATGTCCGATATTGCAAAACCAGTTAAAAAGTGCAAATGTTGCCATTTCTGAATGCAAGCTCTCAGGAAGAGCAGATTTGGACAGGGTATACCTCCTGTGATATGTGATGGGTGCATGTAATTTTAAACAAATGTGTACCTGTGCAAATATGTCTTTTGGGTCAAAATATAGATTGTGTGTAATTTGACAGGGGTGGGTTCTCTGTATCATAAACAGACCTCATCATGATGACACTTCATTTCATTCCCCCAATCAAGGGGAAGAGGATGAAGTGGCCAATGACAAGTGGAGAGGGGTAGGGCCTAGAAAGCTAGCCTCTCCACCCACTTTCAAAACACATAAAAGCAGACAGTCAGGACAGATAGGGACATTCAATTCCATTTGCTGCAACGCGCTCTGCCGGACCACACAACATCCAGAAGATACTAGATTCAACACTTAGACTTTAAAACTCCAAAGAACTTGATTCAGAACTCAAAGCAAGGGCCTAAACCCACAAACTGAGAACTCTTCTCAGTGGACCTCAGCATCCAGCAAACCTAACAGCGATAGCAGCATCCAGGAGCCGTGCAGATCAGCGATGGGTCCAGAGAAAGCTGTGCAGAAAGATCCAGAAGCAGTGCTGTACCCAGAGAAAGCAGAGCAGTATCCAGAACCAGAGGCAGAGCAGAGCTGACCCAGACCGCTGTTCGCAGAACCAGAGAGCTGACCCAGACCGCTGTGCGCAGAGACCGTCCGTGGCGAGTGAAGAAAACCTGACCAGATCCGTGGCGAGGCCCATTCTATTTCTAAATATATTGTGAGTACCTAGCAGAACTGTGCAGAACCAATCTCTTAGTTAAAATAATATAATTCAATCTATTTTAATCTAACTAGAACTGTCTCCTAACTGTCACCTGTCATTTGCAAAGCTGTCACCTGTCATTTTCTAGTTGCAAGCTGTAACTTGTCACTTTGAACTTTTAAAATTTCAAATCTGAAAAACGACCTTTACCATATCGCTCATATCTCCGTGACCGTTTGTCTTAGAGACTTGCAGTAACTTTCCTCTGAAAGCTGGGAATCTTGGCTTTTCAACGAACCTAGAACCGCATTCCTACTCCCTATACTTTTTTTGCGATTTGCAAATTTCTCCATGTGTGAAATTAGCAGCTTCCTTGCTTTCATTTGCCAAAAATGTGTTTAACCTGCCAATCATTCCTAGAACATTGCTAAAGTAAGCCTGAACTAATTTAAACCAACTAATCCTCAACCTGAACCTCCAGAGGGAATTAAAATCATTTTAGCACATTTTCCAATATATTGCTATCACATTTTAAAGCATTTTGAGCCTGTGTAAAACTCATATCTATTCTCCTCGAAACTTGCTGGGAAACTGGGACTCTGTATTACATTGTGATTGTATACCTGAACCGTGTGCTCTTCCTTCCATCTCCTTACATTGTATAGGGGGGGTGAATTGCCACAAAGGGAAAGTGATTACCTTGTCTTTTGTGAAACCATATCAGTTTATCTTCTATACTGCATTTCATTCATTCAACCTTGCATTTCCTTGAACCCTATAAAGCATTCTCTACCACATTATTCTTCTGTCCCTATTTACCAGTGTGCTACCTTATCCATTTCATGTCAACTCCTTAGTGATTATAAAGAAGTGGGCTAGTGCCAGATTCTCTGTTGTTAATCTTTATCACATCAGATTAAGTGTGATATTCAATTATTAATTTATTATATAGTGTGATATATATATATATTGTTTAAATTCTCAAATAAACCTTTTAACTTGCAAAACAGAACTACTTCTTGGCTCAGTGGGGTCAGGGGGATTCCAAGAGAGGGGTGTTATATAGGGGTAGTCATCCAGAACGCATGAACTGGACATAAAGATATATCAATAAGGGTTTCCATTCAGTATCCCAGACTAGGCATTGATTTAGCTGTAGTGTTGAATTGAATCCTCTTACACTCCACAGCTACGAAAGACTGAGGATCATCTTTTCTTTCGCAAACAGTTGAAGACGATTCTGTTTGACTAGATTTGACTGTGCTTAGCAACCTGTCACTTTCTCTGTCTCTCGGCGCCTAGATGGCCACAGGCTTTGGCGTGATACAAGCCTAATAACATAACTGAACTGTAAATATTTGCATAGTATAATGCATCTTTTGAATTTTTATGAGCCTTTGCTTGCCTTTGCTAGATATAGTTTTTTTTAAACTATGCTTGCTATAGTGGGTTAGGAACCCAGACGATCTTATTGGCACTGAATTGCTGAAATGTCCAGTGATTCTATCGACGTAATAACAAACAGAATGCTCGTGATTCCGAGCTTATCCAGATAGGTTTGCCCAGGCCTGCATGTCAGCAAAACTCCCATGTTTTAGGCCTTAGTTTACCTGATGTCATGGAAATCTTTGGTCTCGAGTGCTCGCATCCGATTTCTTCAAGTGAAGTTAACCAAGACTGAAACTCTCCGTCTTTCTTTGTTCAAGGAAGGCCGAGCTTGAAACAGGGATGACCTGATAAAATGGATCCCCCAAGTTACGCTACACTTACCAGCTCTGCCTACTTCACATGGCTGTAGAACTTCTCCATGCTGACTGATCCTTTTTCAAAAAATATGTCGTCTATTTTTGGGTCTGTAGTCGGATGAATAAAGTACAAAAGGGGTCAAATTGACCCAGAATTGCTCTTTACAGCACTCGTACAACACGTTTTTTCTTCACGTTAAACAGATGCCTTTATCAGTCCATTTAGGCACACAACTGTTTACCCTGCTTATGTGGATTTAATTTGGTATCCGCAACACATTGGTCTACTGGAGCGCAGCGCAAAATATTCACAGTGGCTGAGTTACGGGGTGATAGCCAACTCCCCTTGGCCCCTTCTTCGCTTCCCCCTAAACCCCCACTGGCTTGGCTTAGCGTTGAGCCTGCTTATTCATTGCTGCTGCTGGTTATTGTGTGGGGAGCTGGGCCGGGACACATAGGCGACTCTCACTCCAGCCAGACAGGATGCTTGGCAACCAAACTCTGAACCCTGGACCCCACATGTTCTTTACACTGTGTGGCAGTGATTCCTTGAATCCAGGTTGGAGCCATGTACTGGACAGAAGGCAGAAGAAATGATAACTAGGTGGACATGTAAGTATCTTTTTAAAAACATGGGTTGGATGTATCTGTGAATGTATGTTTGCATGTGTGTGTGTGTGTGTGCACGAGAGCTGGAATGAGTGTGCTTGTGCATGTTCATGTATGTGTGTGTGAATGCGAGTGACTGAGCGTGTCTAAGATTGGGATTTGCGCGTGCGTGCTTGTGTGTGTGTGTGTGTGTGTGTGCACGAGAGCTGGAATGAGTGTGCTTGTGCATGTTCATGTATGTGTGTGTGAATGCGAGTGACTGAGCGTGTCTAAGATTGGGATTTGCGCGTGCGTGCTTGTGTGTGTGTGTGTGTGTGTGTGTGTGTGTGTGCACGAGAGCTGGAATGAGTGTGCTTGTGCATGTTCATGTATGTGTGTGTGAATGCGAGTGACTGAGCGTGTCTAAGATTGGGATTTGCGTGTGCGTGCTCCTGTGTGTGTGTGTGTGTGTGTATATTTGTGTTAGTTTGGCAGCTAGGGAGCTTCATAGGCAGACGCGACATTGTAATGTGGAGACACGCTTTTCTCTTGAAAGTGTGTAATAAGAAGACCTGCCAGCAGTGAATAAGTATATTTATTTCAAATAGCTGAGGTCTATATTTCAAATTCCACAATAAGTGTATTGTCAATACTGGCACATATCATGGGCATCATTATCAAACACGATTTACAGGGACAACAGTACACAGCATGAAAACGTGTTTTACAGTGGTAGTGCTGGCATATATTGTGGGTCCTACCAAACATATTTTACGTTCGTAATAGTGGCATATATTTGGGGAAAAGGCAGCACGAAAAGATGTTTATCAGTGCATTGCTGCTGTATATTGTAGACACAGACATCATGAATATGCGCTTGATGGTGGCAGGGCTGGCGTATTTTGTGCACACCGAGGTAAAAGTCTTACATAGTGACACTGCTGGCATATATGCGGGTACATGCGTCATGGCGCTTTGTACAATTTGTGTCTGTACAGCTGGTTACCTTGCATCAATCTATTCTATTTTATGTATCTATTACCCTTGAGAACCGATTGTAAACTCTGCAGCTGTCCACCATGTGCTGTAAAATACACTGTTTGAACCCAATCTTTAAAACAAATTCTGAGGGGGAAATCCACTCTGAACAGTACTATGTTTACTCGAAGGCGTTTTCTCACACTCATTTTGGGTACATTTGAATGTATCGCCAATGAAAAACATCACCAGCCTCACTGACCTTCTATATTTATAATCGAGGTGCCCTTCAGGATGCCCTGCCCTGCAACAATAGCTGCCCATGTCACTGAATGTTCACACATACAACTCTCGATGGAATGCATGAAAGCAATGCCCTGCTCAGGGACCGGGGCAGCAATGTTTATTTAACATCAGCTAGGTGTGTTAAATGTTCAAAAGGCAGCATTTGCAGTTTATCATGCATGCTGCAGAGGTGCACACTGAACGTTTCAGCAAGAATGAACACACACCATCCAGTGAAAATAATAACACTAAGACCGCAGCTGTCCAGAATCCTAGAAAAGCAAACGGCGTGGGTGTCCTCTGCAATGAAATGCAGCAAAGCTCGGTAATCAGGAAGGATTCCGGGTTACAAGTGCTGAGACACCACCCGAATGGGAACGCTTTCACTGTGCTCATGCTGGCGCGGCCAAGACACTAGCAAGCCGAGACCTGCTGTTTCTCACCAATTCTCCTTAATTAGTTCGGATAATTACATCATGCACAGTGCATTTCAGAATTGTATTCCAATTTTCTGTTTTCTTTTAAAATTCATGAGAGCTGACCCTGGTCTGAAAAGCAGACTGTGATGATAGTCTGTTCTGCATAATCTTTTTGTCAAAGAATCAGCACATCATTGGCTTTTGCATTTTAGCACTTCATATTTCAATTGTAACATTGCTGAGCGACAGGGAAACACAAGACCTACATGTAACAGTAGACTCATGGTGCTACTAATAGACTGGGGAAACCAAGACATTCATTGCGGGTGCCTGATTCAACTGCGCAACATTATTTGGGTAAATGTCGATCGCAGTCTTTATTATATTCATAAAGTGCTCGTGGCTGGTTTTGCAGCCACAACATCTATAGGAGGGGAGGGAGTTGGGCATATGTTTTGGTTAAGATCACATAAGGTCCCACCAAGCAAGGTGGACACTGAGTGAAACATGTCAAAGAAGTTGGTGGAAAGAAGTGCTGAAATAAGGTGGGGGAAGAAGTGCTGAAAGAAGGTGGGGGGAAGAAGCGCTGAAAGAAGGTGGGGGAAGAAGTGCTAAAAGAAGGTGGTGGAAGAAGTGCTGAAAGAAGGTGGGGGGAAGAAGTGCTGAAATAAGGTGGGGGAAGAAGTGCTGAAAGAAGGTGGGGGAAGAAGTGCTGAAAAAAGGTGGGGGAAGAAGCGCTGAAAGAAGGTGGGGGGAAGAAGTGCTAAAAGAAGGTGACAAAAGAAGTGCTGAAATAAGGTGGGGGAAGAAGTGCAGAAATAAGGTGGGGGAGGAAGTGCTAAAAGTTGGTGGGGGAAGACGTGCTGAAATAAGATGCGGGAAGAAGTGCTGATAAAAGGTGGGGGAAGAAGTGCTGATAGAAGGTGGGGGAAGAAGTGCTGAAAGAAGGTGGGGAAGAAGTGCTGAAATAAGGTGGGGAAGAAGCGCTGAAAGAAGGTGGGGAAGAAGTGCGGGAAGAAGTGCTGAAAGAAGGGGGGGGAAGAAGTGCTGAAAGAAGGTGGGGGAGGAAGTGCTGAAAGAAGGTGGGGGGAAGAAGTGCTAAAAGAAGGTGACGGAAGAAGTGCTGAAAGAAGGTGGGGGAGGAAGTGCTAAAAGTTGGTGGGGGAAGACGTGCTGAAAGAAGATGGGGGAAGAAGTGCTGATAAAAGGTGGGGGAAGAAGTGCTGATAGAAGGTGGGGGAAGAAGTGCTGAAAGAAGGTGGGGAAGAAGTGCTGAAATAAGGTGGGGGAACAAGTGCTGAAAGAAGGTGGGGAATAAGTGCAGGAAGAAGTGCTGAAAGAAGGTGGGGGAAGAAGTGCTGAAAGAAGGTGGGGGGAAGAAGTGCTAAAAGAAGGTGACGGAAGAAGTGCTGAAAGAAGGTGGGGGAAGAAGTGCAGAAATAAGGTGGGGGAGGAAGTGCTAAAAGTTGGTGGGGGGAAGAAGTGCTGAAAGAAGATGGGGAAGAAGTGCTGATAAAAGGTGGGGGGAGAAGTGCTGATAGAAGGTGGGGGAAGAAGTGCTGAAAGAAGGTGGGGGAAGAAGTGCTGAAATAAGGTGGGGGAAGAAGTGCTGAAAGAAGGTGGGGAAGAAGTGCGGGAAGAAGTGCTGAAAGAAGGTGATGGAAGAAGTGCTGAAAGAAGGTGGGGGAAGAAGTGCCGAAATAAGGTGGGGGAGGAAGTGCTAAAAGTTGGTGGGGGAAGAAGTGCTGAAAGAAGATGGGGGAAGAAGTGCTGATAAAAGTTGGGGGAAGAAGTGCTGATAGAAGGTGGGGGAAGAAGTGCTGAAAGAAGGTGGGGGAAGAAGTGCTGATAAAAGGTGGGGGAAGAAGTGCTGAAAGAAGGTGGGGGAAGAAGTGCTGAAAGAAGGTGGGGGAAGGAGTGCTAAAAGAAGGTGACGGAAGAAGTGCTGAAAGAAGGTGGGGGGAAGAAGTGCCGAAATAAGATGGGGGAGGAAGTGCTAAAAGTTGGTGGGGGGAAGAAGTGTTGAAAGAAGATGGGGGACGAAGTGCTGATAAAAGGTGTGGGTAGAAGTGCTGATAGAAGGTGGGGGAAGAAGTGCTGAAAGAAGGTGGAGGAAGAAGTGCTGAAATAAGGTGGGGAAGAAGTGCTGAAAGAAGGTGGGGAAGAAGTGCGGGAAGAAGTGCTGAAAGAAGGTGGGGGGAGAAGTGCTGAAAGAAGGTGGGGGGAAGAAGTGCTAAAAGAAGGTGACGGAAGAAGTGCTGAAAGACGGTGGGGGAAGAAGTGCTGATAAAAGGTGGGGGAAGAAGTGCTGATAGAAGGTGGGGGAAGAAGTGCTGAAAGAAGGTGGGGGAAGAAGTGCTGATAAAAGGTGGGGGAAGATGTGCTGAAAGAAGGTGAGGGAAGAAGTGCTGAAAGAAGGTGGGGGAAGGAGTGCTAAAAGAAGGTGACGGAAGAAGTGCTGAAAGAAGGTGGGGGAAGAAATGCAGAAATAAGATGGGGGAGGAAGTGCTAAAAGCTGGTGGGGGGAGAAGTGTTGATAAAAGGTGGGGGAAGAAGTGCTGATAGAAGGTGGGGGAAGATTGCTGAAAGAAGGTGGGGGAAGAAGTGCTGAAATAAGGTGGGGAAGAAGTGCTGAAAGATAGTGGGGTAAGAAGTGCTGAAAGAAGGTGGGGGGGAAGAAGTGCTGAGGGAATCAGGTCCCAAATGGCTGCAGCCTTTGGAGCACGGAGTACTGAGGAGCACTGTCCGAAACCAAAACCGAGCACCTCGAGAAAGGTGATTTTGTTGCCAGAGCGCAGCCCCATCCCTTGTATTGCCAAGTCAGCCCTTTTGTGGGCATTGATACTAGACAAAGGGAACATGCTCCATGCCCACCTTCCAACTCCCACCAGCACTTTGTAAGACCGGCTGTCAGGACTCATTGTATTTTTGAACCCTTGTATATCCACCACGTTGCAAGTGCACTATTAACCCCACTGCACAGTTTGGTCCAATGCTTCCCTTTTCTGCCATCCTTCCCTCATCTCCTCTTGTTGCTGTGCTAATTGGATACCAAATCCCCCCACCCCCGAGTACAATTCCGATATTGGTTGGTCTCCTGAAAGCCAGACAAAGGAACAGTAAACAAAACCGTTGCTACAGTTAACCATGTATCTATAGATCTATAGCGCGTTCTTTCAGGGTTTCACTCTACATTGTACCATCACCTTTCATTATATACTTGAGTGTGTTTTACAACATCTTTTATTTCTACTTCTGGTGATTGTACACACTGAATCATAGTGCATGTGCGGTTCTCTAAACTATTTGAAAAAAAACACTGGGCTTCTGTAGAATCCGAACAAGCATTCACCGACCTGGTAATGTTACACGCGTCCACTAGGGTCAATAAATAACACTCCAACCGTACTTGCCATCCCTCCGCTTACCCTATTATAGCACTGAGTTCTTCCATCTCACAATATACTGACACTACCACCCAGTGCATTGCCATAGGCAAGTTTACTACAGCTGGAACTATCCTTTTACCGCCAAGTTCTCTCCGTGTTGTCATAGCCATGGACCCAGTCCACTCCTTATACCAACATATGATTTTTTAAATCATTTTATTTCTCCTCCTTATAAAAAGAACAGAGGTACAATAATATATCCGATCAGAAGCATGTGACGGTTCAAGGTACAATATCATCAGTTTTTTAGTTACTGCAGTAGGTATATTAGTAACGGTACTTGTATCTCCAGCTCTAAGGTTTGGTTGGGGTTTCCTTCTGGGTTCTTCTGTTGGTGATTTCAAAACTTTCAAATAGTCTTCATCACTTATGCAATTAGGTATAGTCTCACAGGGAGATGGTGCTACCCCCACTGGACACTTTGCCGGCCATGGTATAAATCCCAAACAAAGATCTACTCCACATTCCCTTGATCCAGTTAGATCACAAGTTCAATGCACCATATGTTGTTCTTATACCACTACCAAGCCTTGACATTTGCCGATATCACAACATTAGGCACGTTTTTCATTGCTAGTATTCCCTGTACAATAGAATCAGGTTCTCCTAAAATTATGTTAACATAAGCCAATACAGAAAAACAAATTATCCAGAACATAGCAGCTACACTGCAAGGGCTACCGCCTGTTTGTAGTCGATTAAATGCACACATGTTGGGTGTCCCTGAACCTTCAAAGCTGCGTTAGAAGTCAGTAGAAGCCACATAGAGTCTCTTGCACCTCGGGGCTAGAGCAGTGTTTCGCTGGTGGACCTTTATCAGGACACTGCTGCTGGATTGTAAGGAGTGACCTAGAGAATCCAGTTCCCTTGGCAGAGCAGATTGGAAAAGACTGACAGAGGATATTAGTGTCTTAACATATTCCAGCAATCGATTATGTGATAAATGCAAATGATCAGGTACACTTTTCACTGGAGGTGATGCAGGTAATCCGGTAGGTCTCCCATAGAGGATTTCACATGGATTCAACCCAGTTTTCCTGCAGGGTGTGCTTCTCATGCGAAACAGAACTATTGGGAGATCTTCTGATCACTTCACCCCCGTTTCTTGGCACAGGTCAGCCAATTTAGTTTTCAATGCTACATTTCATCTCTCAATCTGGTCCGGCTGGCCCATTAGGGAGAATGGGGGTGTGCCAATCAGATAGAACCTCCCCCCCCACCAGCAATGCTCGGGTCTCATCGCTGCCACTAGGGTGTAACGCTGAACGATTGTAAAGTATATGCGGTGGGGAGAGCTCTATTGAGCCATCCCCACTGCAAATGCTCAGTACAGCCTGGTGCAGGTGGAAAAGAGAGACTTGCCAAGCCGTGCTATATTCATGTCTGGGGCGTTACAATGAAATCGCCCTTGAGGCATGGATTGCCATTAATCCCTCCCTCTATCCTGTCTCTCACACAGGCTGGGGTGGAGTCAGTGGCTTGCTGACACCACCCAACCTGTGTTGGTATAGGATAGGGGGTGAGGTTAATTTATGATGCTGTCATCGGGAGGCGGGGAAAGGCGGAATCTGCTTCCCATGTTTCCTCTCTCAATGCATGACACTGTGTTATGTTAAACCTTCTTCTCTTGTGACCCGGGATTGCACCCCCAAACTCCCAGTCTGCTGCGAAGGATTCCAGAAAGATCCACTGCAAGCATGTGAACGAGAGCAGGAAGAGTAGCGCTATGCCTGTATACAGAAATTTCAGGTAAGGAATGTTGTGCCATAGCATATCTGCCCTCCCTGTTCAGCCAGGATCTCCTAAGAAGACGTCAATCCCCTCCCTTTTGTCTAATGAATTTATCATGTATTTCCTGACAATTGCCTTTTTCAGTTGCTTTCTAAAAGTAAAAATTACATGACCAGAGAAGAAGTGACAGTGAACCAGCAGCTACAGTACTATATTGACCAAAATGAATTTGTTTCACCACAAATGCTTAGTTGTTGATTACTCATTCAGTAATCAAGAGTGCTAACAAGACAGGCCTAGATATTGATAAATGATTTTACGAGGGTAGAAGTTATTTGTGGCAAAACAAATGTTTGGATAAAAACAGTGCATAGTAATGCTGCAGTGCATTCAGTTGGAACTTGAGACTTCATGTGCACTGCAATGGAGGGAACACAATATTTGCGGCTTATTTACAGTATGACCTAGATTGACAGCTACATATTTTATAACGTTGTCAGTGTCACAATGCCAGTTACCTGTTTCACGATGCCAGTTACCTGCTATTCACTTCTCTTTATGTATCAAACCGCTTGTCAGGATGTTTTACACTTGGCGTGCTTAATGCTGTCAGACAGTCTAGGGGCCTCATTACGAGTTTGGAGGCAGCCATGCCCTTAATAAGGGCATGGCTGCCTCCAGACTCGGCTCCGGGTTGCCTGAATGGGGAACTACCGGGCCATTCTGAGCTTGGAGGGCCCGGTATTTCCCCATCCAGGGAACCCGGACCCGGTCCATCCCCATTTGAACCCCCGTAGGGCTCAATGGGAATGGGGAGCATGCTAACAACGGGCCTGTTAATAACGGGCGCATTGTTTACATGCTGGGCCCCTCGCGGGACCCGCTAAGGGGGTCCCGCGAGGGCACCTCCTAATGCGGCGGTGTGGGTTTAACGGAGCCGGCAGCTCTACTGGCACCGTTAAACCCATACTGCCAGGGTCCTAATGAGGCCCAAGGTGTTTCACACTTCATAGTTTCACATGCAGTCCTATGGTTTCAACACCTTTTGTGGCGTGCACTCTCCTTGTAATGACTGTTGCACTGATTGATAATTCACACTGCAAGCTTTCGTGTTCATAATGTTTCATCCTTGTGGTTAGTTGTTTCACATTGCCTGTCTGGTGGTTTGGCTTTGCCTCCACTGTTGTATGCATTGCTGTTGCTTGAGCACTGTCTCCTTCACATAAACCATGGTGAGCCTACCAAAACATCATGCCCAGCTTTTTTTGCTATCCTGGCCCCTCATTTCAGCTGCAAGGTTCAAGGAGAACACGTTATGACAACGTTTAAACATGCCTAATCCTTTCCCATACAGCTCATGTTATGCGGCTCAGAGGGGCCACTGTTGGCACTCAATGGACAAGCTAGATGGAATACTCTGAACGTGTGTGTATAATATTCACATACAGTGCCAATAAAATAATGGGAGTGTTACTTTATCACAGGGTCTTTTGTGGGTGTATCACACTTAACAAGTATCAGGAAATGTGCCCTTCAATTGCAAGCCATTAAGACAATCAAACTAGTTTGCAATCTCCTGCTTGTCTTATGCTTGCAAAGAAGGATTAATGAAACTCCAAGACCATTGAAGGATTGAAAAATGATATGAATTGGCGTTTCTAGAACATCACTTGAGGATTCTATACACTAAATGTGAATTCTCAAAGAGTGACATAGGTGGGAGACATTGGAAGAAGTTTGTTTGTTGTAGTGTAATTGTAATTGACCATGTCCTCCTAATGAATTACCTTCCATGCAGTTTACTACTGGGTGGTAGGAGGGAAAACATGTTTTATTGCCAATTAAAGTAATGTATCCCATGGGGTCATGCACACCAAGAGTACCTAAAAGATGCGGAGAAGGAATTCCCTCGGTGTGACTTCACGTGCTCCGGCAGTAGATTTGCAGATTTCAATATGCTAATTGGTCCCCCTTGCATTATTCTGCTTCTCCATATGAGCAAATAGTAATGAAAACATTGACACAGTAAAGAAGCACTTTGTTCAGATTCCAGTGAGGCCTTTGACAAGAACATGATCCTTGTGCGATGATGTGCATGTCAGTTGTGGTGATACATCAAAGAGGAGGAGCATTTTAGAAATGTGCATGTTTATGATGCTGAAACGATTACCACGTGGTCCTGGCACAGTATTTGATAGTGGTATAAGATATATGAGTAGGATAGCAATGTTGCCTGAGTCTCAGATGCTATGAAACTGGATTTTAAGATCCAACAAAGTAATTTCTGAGCTGTGTTTTTCGGTCTAACACCAGATTGACGTGATCCTAGGAGCTGGTGCTCTTCGATGTAGATTTGGATTTGGGAGTAGGCAACTCAGTCTAGGATTTTATGAGAAAGTATACAGTGATGATGGGACAGTAGTTGGTGGGCAGGGTGGAATTGAGGGGGGAGGCTTCTCGATGAGCGGTGAGACCCATGCTGCTTTGAGGCAGTTTTGGATGTTGTTTGATGCGAAGGAGACATTAACAAAATCTCCTATGGCTGGTGCTAAGGTAGCTGTGCAGAGTTTGATGATGTGAGTACGACAGTCATCTCCATTGCATGGTTTGAGGTGTTGTATCGTGTTGACACTGTCATCTGTGGAGACATGGGAGAAGTGAAAACGGGGCGGTGGGTTGGACGGGGGTAGCAGGTGGATCATGGTGGCAGGTTTAGCTAGAAGTTGTTTCTGAGAGAGAATTGTCTTGTAGCTTGTTGATGTTGTCTGAGAGGGCTGTTTGGATGGTCGGACAACAAGCTTTGCCAATGTGAAAAGGGGAGAGGTTGGGGGGGTGAAGTTCTTTAAGGATGGCAAATAGTTCTTTAGAGCTTGAGCTACATTTAGTGATCCTTAAGTTGAGAGAATTGGTTTTGTTACAAATGAGGGTGTGTTTGACACTGTGTGGAAGGTGTTGAGGTTGGAAGATGTCAGTGATTTCCTCCAAATGTGTTCCAGGAAACGTTTGTGGCGACGCAGGGAGAAGAGCTTGTCACTGAACCAGCTGTTAGCTTTTCTAACTGGTGTAAGCTTTCTGGGTTTAAGAGTGGCGTCTTGGTTAATGGTACAAGAGAGGATGGAAATGATCAGAGAGGTCTGGGCGTGCTGATCATCAGGTGGTGGTATGTGTTTATTTAGGTGTTCCACTAGCATGGGGGAAAGGCACGCTTCAGAGAGTTTGCACGTGTTGCGGGAGAAGGTGGGAGGAAACCTTATGACTGGGTTGCATATAGGTTGGGGTGTGAAAGGTGAAATTCTATCAGAGAGAGATCAGACCAGGACACAAGCATAATGGATGTGATGGTGACTGAGGCGTTTGGTGTTAGTATCCAATCTAGGGTGCGTCCTTTAGAATGGGTGGGTTTCTGTGTAAGTTGGGTGAAGGTCATCTCAGTGAGCAATCTAGTAAGGTCAATACCTCTGGTGTCAGCAGTAAAGTCCCCTAATAATAGGAATTTAGTGGATGGTTTGATGAGAGGGCCTAAGAGGGGATGTCTAGCTCTGAATGTTCAGGTGATTAGTTTGGCAAAAGGTCATTAGAATGCTGATAGTGGTTTGTGGGTTGATGAGGATTTTGGATAAAAGAGGTTTGTAGCCAGGTAGAGGGGTAGTCGGTATCTCCCTAAAGGTGAGGGAGGATTTGCCAGTGAAGGCAACACATCTCCTGTTTTGTCTATTCTGTCAGAACAGAGAATGGAATGCTCCGGTGGTAAGGCGAGTGCGAGGTAGGGACCCGCTGCACTATGTAGCCAGGTTTCATTGATCGTTATGAAGTCCAAGTGAAGTTCATCTAGGAGGTCGTGGATATTAGTGGCAAGAACACAGAGGCAATGGGCATTGATAAGGGCTCCCTTGAGTTGATGGTCTTTAATCAGAGAAGCTCCCTTGTATTGGGATTAGGTTGTGGTGGAGAATGAGTAGGAGGTTCGAGCGGGATGGGAGGCTGGTGTGTGTGTGCCAGCATAAATGCCCATATATTTTCCTGCCCTGGACGGGGAGATATTGGTGTCCTGGAGGGAGATCTGGTGTACTGGTTGAAGCCATGAATCCTCTCTGCTTCCAGATTTGACCAAAGTTGTGGGCTATACCAAAGGAATATCTAAATATCTATAATCAGTATTAACATTAATATATTGCTGAGCTGCCACTTGACAGGCTTTCTTAAGGGACACTAATTCTGCCACCTGCGCTGATGTTACTTGCCACAATTTCCTGCTCACCACTACTTTTGAGGTGCAAATATTGCGTAACCTGAGACCACTTGGTCATATTGATTTCTGGAACACGACCCATCAACGAAATACTTGAAATCTGGTCTAGAAGCAGTACATCAGAGAACTCTGCCCAAAGCATTATCAGAAAATCTGTCACTGACACTCAATTGTGTCGGGTGGAATTGTGTGACTCCCCCTCTTATGGGGTTGGTAACAATGATGCTGGGTGTAATACCAAACATCGAGTCGAAGTGATATTTGAAGAATTTAACAACGGCATTTCATATTTGCTGGACGTCGAAACTGGCATGTGCTGCGTTTTGGTTTTCAATAATATTGACACTACCACGTGTGGGACGGCCACCTCTAACCGTGATCCTAATATAATATTTTCACTTTGTTTCAGTACCAGAGCTGCTGCAGCTACTGATCGGTGACAAGGTATCATTCCTGCTGCAACTGGATCTAATTCTTTATTATAGTATGCTATGGGTCTGCTATGAATCCCTGGTTTCTCGGTAAGGACAGCAGATATATGTGATCACTGTGCAGCTGTAAATACAGCATACAGATCTTCTGGATGAGAAAATGGAGCTGCACAGTGATCACATAGATCATATATCTATGTGTTTAATCCCCAATCCCTGCCTTGTGACTGTCGGGGACACCCCCAAAGCCCCCAGACCCACTATACCCTACAAAGGGAGCGGGGATACTCCTGAACCTCCCACTCCCCATGTACGGTATAATGGGATTCAGCATTTTCATTACTGCTGAATGCGCAGTAAATGTGCATGAGGTATTTATTTTCTCGTAATCATGGAGCAATACCAGGCCAGCTAAAAAAAATCCTTTTCTTTCATGGCAATACAAGGTAAATCCTTTTTTATATTCCGGTAGACCTAATGCAGGTGCTTTATCTAATAACCATTTTTTTCTTGTGAAAGCATCTTCCACCTCTTGTGTCCATTGCAGTGTCCACTCAAAGTTTTGAATACATAGTTTCAAAATGCAATACTTTCGAAACAAAAGGATAAAAAAAAAATTGAATGCTTTTTTTAAATGTTTTTTGGGGGGGTTTCGTGTAGGAAAAATTAGTGGTTTTCCCCCAAAAAACAGGGGTTTCGGGGGGGAGAACCCACCCCCCCCAAAAAAAATAGTACATTCAAATTTTATTTTCTCGATCCTTTTTTTTCAAAAGTATTTCATTTGAAACGATGTATTCAAAACTTTGACTATAAACTGTCCATTGCAATGGTTCAACAGTATTTATTCGGTGTAATCTTGTAGTGGCTTAGCTATTTAAGGGAATCCTGAGATCCATTGCCGCCAGTAACCCGCGGCCCACAAGAAAGCTCACATTTACGTTATGCTCTGCAACTTTGGTATGTTGTGAACTGTCTCTTTCCAGGAAGCGGATATAAATTGTCATCCCTTCATAATGTCATGTCCCAAATAGTGCACAATAAGTGTGCATAACTGTAACTTTTTTTGAATTTTGAACGCCTTATGCCCTTGCTCTGCCAATGCTGTTAGTAGGACCTTAGTTTCTTCTTTACAAGCCCCAAATAAGGGAGAGTCAGTTAAAAAATCCTTGACTTATTGTATGAGCACAGAGTTTCCTGGTAATTTTATATCATCCAAATAATTCTTTAACTGTTGTGAGAGATGGTTGGGGACTCTGTATACCCCTGGGGCAAACGGGTCCACGTATACTGGACCATTTTATGTGAAAATGCAAATGAATACTTACTCTTCTTATATATGTTAAATGAGAAAAAAAAACAAAGCATAATTCAACCACCATAAAATGCCTGGTGTCTGGTGTTTATGGAACAATATGTTAGCTGGGTTTGGTACCATGGGAAATAAAGGTATCACCATGGCATTAATAGCACATATGTCCTGCATAAATTGATTTACATTTATCCTGGGTTTCTTCACAGGAAAAATATAAGTATTACAGATACTGCTGGTTGTAACTATCATTCTCTCACTCAAAAATGATTTTATTACTGGGGTAATCCCTTCCTTGGCCTCATGTTTCAGGGTAAACTAAGGTGTATGGGGAAACCATTAAAAGGATATACTTTTATCCTTACTGGTACGGCAGTGTGTATATATCCTACTGCATTGTCATGGGTGGCCCACAAACACCCTGGTATTGAATCAGTTAACTCCTGTATGTCCTCTGACCATTGTTCCTCTATCTCTGTTACTCCGCCTTCTGTGTCTTCCCTTAGTGAGGTCATCATTATCACTGCATTATCTGCTCGTACATTTAGAAACACCTGGTTCCATCTCATCTGGCACACCAAATTTATTCCTATTAAATTCATGAGAGAAGTGGGAAATAATAGAAATGCATGTTGATTGGCAATGTGATGGTGAGTGGTTCTGTCATCTGGTGTACGACAGTAGGATTCAATATTCCAACCGCTATAACTGTCTCCCCAGATGTAAGGACGTGTGAAAAATTATTCACTTGTAAAATGGATCGGTTCACACCCATATCTACCAGACATGGTATTGGTATTCCTTGAACCTGGCACTGTGCATAAGGACCCTCCTGGTCAATTGGTATCATCAGTTCTTCCAGAGTCCCCTCCCCTTCTGATTGTCAATACCCGATTAGAGGTGCCCCTTGCCCGTGTGGGGCCTCTGGGATAAAAGGATTGGAGTTTGAATTTGGGAAATGAGACAGCTGGATCATGGGCACAGTCAGTCCCTAGACCTATCTTCCCTGTGGTTGCATGTATGTGTTACTTGTTTTGGTTCCCCCAGCATCTGTTTTCTTACTTGCAGGCTGAATGGACATTCATTTTTCGAAAGGCCCACCTGCTTACAATAATTTCAAATCAATGGGTTTGGTGCAATAGCTCTAGGAGCCTGCTGGTTATTACAATTCCCCTGCAACTGGGGACCATGTCCTTCCCACGCCTGTTGTTGGTGAAACAGTCCCCATTGTCTCGGTTGCTGTGACAGCCCCTATATCCTGCCTGCTGGTTATGATATGTCTGCCAGGCAATTTTACTGCTGCCTCTGCCTATGCCTCCACCTCTGTGTCGACCCGCTCTTTGGGCTTGGTTCCCCTGAAAGTTTCCTGTTCCCTGTTGTTGTCTCTGCACCTGTCCCTGAAGACTTTGCATATGTGATATCATAAGCTTATTATCAAACGTCTCCTTTCTATGATCTTGGCAAGTGAAGCAGTTATTCACCACTTCCACTTTCTCCAGTAATGGTTTAGTTTGCCATCCTATGCACACATTCTTAATCTGCATCTGTACTTTCGGGGGCAATCTGGCAACAAAAGCGTTGGATATAATTTCCTACACTGTATTTTACAGTTTTATAATACCTGCATGCTGAGTGAACACCGCCTACAGTCTATCGAAATAGTTGGTGGCTGCTTAGCCCTTATTTTGTTTACAATTCAAAATGTTTGCCCAATCAATTTTTCTAGGGCATACCTCTGCGACCATCGTCACTATCCTATCCCTTGCCTGCATCAGGGTGTCCCTTGTGCCTGGATCCATGGCTGGCCAAGCCACTTGTTCTGTTAATCGTTGTTTTACCTCTGGTGGCATCTCTAGTCTCATAAATTGATTTACATCTGCACAAAATGGGTTGCAACACTGCTTTATTGTCTGTAATTGCTCCACAAATCATTGTGGTTGTTCTCTTAATATTAGGGAATTAATTAGCTAATGTCCTAATGTCTCCCGGTGTCCATGGTACATGGACTATCATTAGTGACTGTAGTTTGTCACCATCTCCCTGTGCAGATGGTACTTGTGTGAGTGGAGCTTCAAGTGTATTCAAAACCCTTCTGTATATCATCCCTCTCTTTATTACCGATGGAGCGTACACCGGTGGATGTCCCATGAGCTTTGCCACTCCACTAGGCCTCTGTCCACTTGGCCGCAAAGTTTCAATTGCTTTGAGTACTATCAGGGAATTCTCCTCTAAGATTGGCTTTTCCCAAAGATGTCATCTGTCCAGGTTGGCGAAAAATCAATGATATCCTCTTGTGTCACTCTTTCTGGATCCTCTGCATTGTCCAAATACATCCGTCCCTCCTTCTCTAATATATGTGGGCACATTTTGGCCTCCCTCTAGCATTCTCCTAATACTTAGAAATGCAAATCAACTTCTCAATTGGTGCTTACTCTCTCTCAATCCCCTGACTTTTCCTGTCATCTCTTTTAGCTTTGGCCTCTTCCAGCCATGTGGTGAATGCTCCCCATTGTGCTTTTGGTATTTTCATACCTTCCTTTTCCAATGTCTGTCTTAGGGCTACTAATGTGTCTAAGTTCAACATCCTCAATCGGTTGTTGGAGCTGTCAGTTTTGTCACGTCAAATAATGCCAAAAAGTCACAAGACAAACTGGTAAACTGTCTGAACATATAATGGCCGGGCAACCCCTCTGGGGGTTCCTCCGCCTCTTTTGACTGGTGTTTGCTCATTGTACGTTCCCTATTTAAGCCTGCTTTCACTCCTCATTTCCCAGTTACCCGGCACCCCTGCTCCACTCATTGTTTGACTCCAATCTGTTGTGGTTCAGAAAGAGAAAACAGATCAATAACCACCGGCACCCCTGCTCCACTCATTGTTTGACTCCAATCTGTTGTGGTTCAGAGAGAGAAAACAGATCAATAACCAAAGACACAGCATAGTGGCCCTAATCGGAATAAGGGCTCTCACCACGCAGTTGTCCATCTAGAGTGGACGAAATGGATAGAGTGGACGAAATTGATAGAGTGGACGGAATGGATAGAGTGGATGGAGTAGACGGAATGGATAGAGTGGATGGAATGGATAAAGTGGATTGAATGGATAGAGTAGATGGAATGGCTAGAGTGGACGGAATGGATAGAGTAAACGGAATGATAAAGTGGATGGAATGGATGAAGTGGATGGAATGGATGGAGCGGATGGAATGATTAAATGGATGGAATGGATGGAGCAGATGGAATGGATTAAATGGATAGAGTGGATGGAATACATGAAATGGATAGAACAGATGGAATGGATGACATGGATAAAGTAGTTAGAATGGATAAAGTAGATGGAATTGATGGAGGTGACTGAATGTATAGAGTGGACGAATGCACACATCTAACTAATATCTTCAGCACCACACCTAACACTAGGATGCAGCTACCATCTGGCAATTACATCAGCTGAACACAAATCTGGTGCAACCACGCACCCTACAACACTATCTCTCTAGTGACCAGAACTATGGTTCCCGAGGGCGTTCAACCTACCAACGCTTTGAGGTCATACTAATGATATATAGAGTGCTATATAAATGCCAAGTAAAATAACATAACATAACAAAGCAAGACTCTGTTTAGTGCTTGGTTTCAACCATCATAAACAGATTGCATCCTATCAACCCACCACCCAAACTAATAACCCAAACAACCTCCAGTTCTTCTTCCCTTATATCCCTCTGGGTCTTGTCCCCTTCTTTTCGTCGTACATCTGTTTAGGTACCCCGCCCCCCTTTTATTCGTTTGTTTGTTTTTTTTATTACTTATATTGCGCACCAGACCCAAGGGTAACCAGGCGCATTTTATAAGACAGCTCAAAACTTTGTTACAAGATCACATGGCAAAAATAGCAAAAATAGAGCAACAAGAATGTAAAGTGTAAAAGCATGTATTTACGGTCCTAAGTGGAAATTCCTAGGCTTGAATAAGTCCAGGCAGTAGATGATCTAAAGTGTGTCTGCATTTTTGATCCACGTTATAAGGTTGTGTCGGAAGGTGGGGTAGGGTTGGTCAGTCTTCAATGTGGATGGTAGGGCGTCCAGAGTTGAGTTGCTTTCACCTGAAAGCTGCAGCCACCGACTTTAGTCAGTTTGACTCTAGGTATGGATAGGTTATTGGAGTTAGCAGATCTAGGAAGTCTTGTTGGTTTTAGTTTGGTGAATCTGGCAGAGAGGTACTGCGGTGCAGCGTTGTTAAGGCATTTGTGGACCAAAGAGGCAACTTTTAGTTGGATTTTCTCCTGAGTAGAGAGCCAGTTGTTAGCTCGTCTGAGTGCGGTGATGTGGGCTCTCCTGGGAATGCAAAGTGCTGCTCTAAGCGCGTTGTTCTGCAGAATTTAAATTCTTTTGATGACTTCCTTGTTAGCCCCAATATAGTGCGAATTGCAGTAGTAAAGTTTTGATAATACGAGCGCTCTCGCGAGTGTGATGCAGCTATCGTTTGATAGGAAGGGTTTGCCTGCTCTTATCAATTTGCAGGTGTAGGTGCTTGCTGAAGCCATCGCATTGACCAGCTTGTTGAAAGAAAGGGTGGAGTCCAGGTAGAAACCCAGAGTTTTAACCACGTGGGCGGTTGTGATTTGGTTGTTGTCGATATTGAAGAAGGAGTAGTTGGGGCCCCGTTTTTTGAGGGTGGGGGGTGTGCCCAGGATGATGATTTCAGTTTTGTCATCATTCAGGCATAGACCGTGTGTGGCCATCCATGCCCGGATGATGAGATACACTCTGTTCACCAAGGCCAAATCCTTGTCGTAATCACCGGTAAGTGGTAGGAGAATCTGGGTATCATCTGCATAATTAGTGTAGGTGATACCAAGAAGGTCCAGATTATCGAAAAGGGGCTTAGTAAAGATGTTGTAGAGTGTAGGCGAAACACAGGATCCTTGGGGCACACCACATGTAATGGGGATGGAGTCTGCTGCCGCAGTGGTGGAGAAGACTCTCATTGTCCTGTTATTGAGGAAGGATTGGATCCATTTTGTGGCTTCTTCTGAGAAGTGCGCGGCTATATCAAGGTGCCTGCAAAGGACCTTGTGGTCAACAAGGTCAAATGCGGCTGATAAGTCCAGGAGGAGGAGTAAGGCTGGTTTGCCTTGATCCCTTAGCTCATCAATTTGCGCCTTTAGGTCTAAGAGGGCAGTTTCGGTTCCATGCTGGGGACCGAAGCCAGACTGCCGTACTCCTAGTAAATTGTTGTTTTCAAGGTGTTTCTGTATTTGTGAGTACGCCACTTTATCTATGATTTTTAAGAGGAATGGCACAGTGGTGATTGGGCGGTAGTTCGTGGGTATGGCAGGGTCTAGTGTCTGTTTTTTAAGCAAAGGGAGTACCCGAGATTCTTTTAGGTTGCTTGGTATGGACCCTGTAGGGAATGAGACGTTAATGAGTTTTGAGATAAAAGGAGCCAGGTCTCTAGCTGCGTCCTTTATCAGTTGAGGTGGACATTGATCCCCCTGGCAATTAGATGGTTTGAGTGACAGTATGATTTTTTCTGTCTCAATAGTAGATACTTTTGAGAATTTGAAGCGAGGGTAGTTGGTGCTATTTTTAGGAGGGGTGATATCTGTTTTGGGCTTAGTATCGAGACTGAGCAAGGATTTTTTCGTGGCAATTTTAGATTGGAGAGATGTTACTTTATTAGCTAGGGCTTGCTGAATGTTGGTGCACCATGTTTTATCTTTGACACAGTTGTCAGGCACTGCGATGGGGGATTCTATTTCCTTTAGGATAATGAAGAGTTCTTTCATGCTAGAGTTGGCTTGGGCTATTCTAGTGTTGTAGGTTTTCCGTTTGGCTGCTAGTATTTCCTTTTTGTAGAGAGTAGATATATCTCTCAGGGTGCTTTTATTTTCTTCCGATGGTTGTAATTTCCATGCGACCTCGCATTGTCTTTTATTGGTACGAAGAGTTTTTAGATGGGGGGTGTACCAGGAGTTGAGGTGGACTTTAGGTTTGCTGCGTCTCACTTTGAGTGGTGCAATTGTGTCCAAGGCAGAGGACATGACTTTGTTGTACTCGTTCACTAGTGTTTCAGGGTCCAGGTTGTCTGGTAGTGAATTAAGTGTGGGGAGGATGAGCGGGAGTAGGTTGTCCGGGGTGATGCTTTACTTGTTTCTGGTTGGGATGGATGGTGCTGGCTGGACTGAGTCGGTAGTGGGTCTGATCGTTTCTAGAGCAAAAGTTATAAGGAGATGGTCTGTCCAAATTAGTGGGGAGATCGATAGGATGGAGGCATTGCAGTTGTGGTCTGCCACCCAATCGAGTATTCTATCCTTGTTGTGGGTAGGGTGAAGTACTTTTTGTGAGAAGCCTAGTTCAGAGAGTAGGTTGGCTATTCGAGTTGCCTGTGGTTCATTTGGATCAATGAAGCCTCGGTTAAGATCCCCAAGCAGAATGATTTGTGATGATTGTTTTAGGTTGTGCGATAGGATGGTAGAGATGTCCTCCTCAAAGGTTCCAATAGGGCCTGGAGGTCTATAGATAAGGTGGATAGTGAGGGTTTGGGAGTTGTTAATAGCTAGTTTAGCTGTTAGGCTTTCGCATGATTTAGTGTCGTTCGAGGGCACTAGCCTGATGGATAGGTTAGATTTAATAATAAGGGCTATGCCCCCTCCGCGGGCTTCGCCTCTATCTGCCCTTAGGATGGTGTAGCCGTTGGGGGTTGCTAACATAATGGCTGGTCCTGCGGCGGCATGTAGCCAGGATTCCGTGATGGCCAGGAAGTCAAAACTTTCGGTCTGGATAAGATCAGCAATCTCAATGGCATGAGCAATCAAGGACCTAGCATTAACTAGTGCACCTTTTAGAAGTGGGCTGGTGGATGGGGGTGTGCACGTCTTTTCATGGGTTGTGGCAGGAGTGTGCATACATGCATTTTGTGTCTTTGGGTGTAGGCTCTGTGGTTTTTCTATGCCCCTATTATGTGAGGGTTTGCTACGGTTAGATGTGGTCAGTGTTCTGGCGCGTGGTTCATATAGTTTTGCAAGTCTGGCTCGAAGTCTAGCATTTCTAGATATGGTATTGCGTGGTTTAGATTCGAAAGTTCTATGTTGTTGAGGTTCTTCTGTTTGGTCATTCCGACTCAATAATGGTTGAGTCTGTGTCATGGCAGTAGAGTGAACTGAACATTGGGGGGTGGTGTATTCAATGGTGGGAGTGAGTCTGAGTATGTGGACTAGAAGTGTTGTTAGAGTGAGAAGGGCTAGTGTGGCTTGTAAGGTTTTCATCTTGTGACGTCACCGTGGAGTGTGGCAGATAGAACTAGAGTAGGCTGTGTAATCCGGCCTGATCAGGGTTGGGGCCTGTGCCGATAAGGCAGATAACTCAGGTATAGTAGATGGCGACTAAGTTTGGGACGGTGGCAATTGACTAGAGTACAATCGGCAGTACAGTTGACAAGCACATCTTTCAATAGGCCGGCTAAATGTAGCTATCATAGGCGGGCTGAATGCAGCATATTATCATAGGTAGGCTAAGTTCAGCATTCAGAGTACAGCTTTCAATGGGCAGGCTAAATGTAGCTAGCATAGGCGGTACATGTACAGGAAGTGGCCAACTAGGCAAGTACAGGTAGTGGCAGACAAGGCAAGTAAAGATGAGCTAACTATGGCAGTGTATCACCTAAATGCGAGAGTCACAACGCAGCCAAGGACACCTTGGGATACATGAAGTAGCTAGTTTCACCTATTGACGACCGTAAGGCATAGCACAAGTCAGAAGGCACAGCACAAATCAGGTGTGGTCTATTGGCGACCATAAGGGACAACACAGATCAGAGGCACAGCACAAATCAAGTGTGGTTGTGCGGTTTATTGGCGACCATAAGGCGACTATAAGGCACAACACAGATCAGAGGCACATCACAAATCAAGTGTGGTCTATTGGCGACCATAAGGCGACTATAAGGCACAACACAGATCATTACAATGATCGTTGTCAAAAATCATAGTCCTTCTTCGGTTTCTGTCTTTCTTCCTGGGACCATGTGGTTCTTCACTCTGGGGTCTGTTGCTTTGATCTGATGATATCCGGTGTCATCCTCCTCAGGTAAGGGGTGTGGAGCTGACACCGCCTGACGCACATCCAGTCAAAAATAGTACCCCATTGTCCAAGCAGGTTTAGGCCCATACAATCCAAGATGAAGGCACAGATGGCCTTCACGCAGTGCAACCAAGAGCTTCCAAAAGCACTGCCTCGGCAGTCCTTTAGCGCATGTCCGTTTTAATAGAATATCTCAGTTCAAATATTACCAACAGCCAATAGGCGGGTGTATTCCTATCCAACGTCTGTTATAAAAAAAAGAAAAATCACAAACTCTCAGGCACATATATAATTATTATACTGTAGGCATAGAATACTGTTCCCGGACTTCTCCCATATCATGATTTATTTATCCACTATAATCATAGTCATCCAATAGCCACTATGGCGATATTTTACAGTACAAATCAGATTCCCTCTCTTTTGGGGGCCATCAGCATTAACAGTGGTTTAAATATATCAACATCAAAAGCAAATCACTCTCAAAGGCATGGGGATTAAATCTGTTCCATTAGCATGCATGGCTGCTGCCCTGTACTTGTCATTGCCTATCACACAATTGTCATACCTCTCACTGACTTCTCTACTCTTTTTTATTCACAGTGCATTAAGCATAAGGTACCATGAGCACCTATTCCTACTGAGACCAATCATTGAGCTAATGCGGGTGTTTAAAGGGAGTTGTGTTTCTATTACATAATCAAAGAAAAGCCTTTTGAGATTGCCGTGAGTTCACTCGGTAAGTAACGCGTGTGGCGAGACTTATGCCTGAACATGATGGCCTATGAAAATGGGTGTTCTAACAGTATTATCTTTACAGCTAAAGAATCTGTGTAAGGCTCTCGCAACCAGGAATAATGTCTGGGAGAGGGACTGCCAGCACCCCCCTAGTTAATTTGCATTATCTTTAGAGAGTATATCCTGGTTTTTGGAAACAATATGTGATACGTTTTTCCCAGTGGTGGGCTGGCCTACAGGGAACACTGGAGTTTTCTTGGTGGACCTCTGCACCATGATGAGTCTCATTTGTGAGGGTACGCTGCCTTTTTGCTCCTCTTACCCTCTCTGTCTCATCTACACCACCACACCCTTGCATCACTCCTCAACCCCACATACATTTGCAGTAAATCATTTGTTATAACACTTCCAGTATGTTGTTCCCCACTCTCATTCTTTTATAGAAGTGTTCTGTTATGTTTAATTACTTTTGAATCTTCATATAGGGACAAAAGTGCTTTCAACCCATTATTTCTAAATGAACTCATCAAATGCGATTTAGAGGTGTTGGTCTAGCTTGCTGCGTTCACTCATATTGTGACCCACTTTGGCAACGTTTCTAGGGCCACGTTGAGTTCCCAGTACTCCCTTGGTTTTTCCACTTCTAAAGGCAGGCAGGTGCAAACGAAATAGACGCTACCTTGCAGGTGAGTTCTGCACTTTCGTTGTATGTTGCTGGCTACAATTTTTTGCGTAAGTAGAACTGTGGGGTTGCAGAATACAGCGTGTATTTGTGGAGCTCCTTACATTTTTGTTTTATGATTTCATTGAGTGCTTTCGGTTCCTATTGTCCGTTGACTCAGATCTTTTGAAATATTCGGTTGGACTTTGTTCTCTTTGCAATTAAAGACATCCTTCAATACATTGTTGTAACCTTGATTACTGGTTTGGCTCTCAATTTGTTGTGGTTAAAGCACAGCGAATGCTGCTATTACAAAGTGTGTGTTCCCTGGTCTCGCAAACATTTTGCGTGTTGCATTTCCACTTTAGCATTTTCCGTTGTGGGGCTTTGTTGTGGATAGTTTCCATATGCTCGCCTGTCAGTGTGCATCCTGTGGCCTTATTTATTTAAACATTTTCACAGTGCCACCCACACACCACCAAGTGAGTTTCTGAGCACAAGAAAATGGTGGAAGGAGTAAGAGGGATTAGAGGGGGAAGAGACACCTTTTGACAGCCTCGACAGTCTTGTGGAAGGCAAAGTGGTCACTTGAAGAGCTGCACGGACAGGAGTGAAATGGTGACTAAAGCCTTGACATGTTTTGGGTTATTGTTCACTATGACATACCAAGGTCCAAATTCAAAGGCTTACTCATCACGAGTGGTGTGGGGGGGATGCAGACATCGTCATTTAAAAAACAAGCAGAGCTAAGAGAAGCAGTCCCTGCTGCAGCAACCTTTCCTGAGTGCTAACCGCATTTATAAATAAAAGCAGAAAGGATGGGTAAGTCACGTGTCCAGCGTTGGGAATGTAGTGCCAAATATCTGACATATGCGTCCTGGAACTTGATAGGTTGAAGAACCGACGTCCAACTAAGGATATTGTATAACACTTAACGTCATGAGTGGAACGCTCATGTCCTCACCTCCCATTTAGGAAGCAGGTCTTGCAGGCATTTCCCGCGAGCATGGGCATGCAGCCTAATGGATGGCAGGATTTAACTGGCCACTCCAGATGCCCCCCGCTTCGCTTGCTGCACCAGCACTCATCACACTTTGCTGCTTAGCTCCTTCCTTGCCTCTGCTACAACCCAGAGGGCCTCTGCACGTCCTCCCATCAATTGGACCTGAACCAAAATGGGAAGATGACTATCTACAAAAGGCTACTGAGCAGCTGTTGTTCGGCAGCCATCTTTGAGTGTTCTCTTTTGCTTTTACCATTATTTTTTTTAATTTATCATTTTCGTAATGGCATAACAGATATGTTGCAAACATAGGAGCAGCGTCAGCAAAATACATCATAACAATTCAAATGGCAACTCCAACAAAAGATGAAAGAAAAAGAGAAAGAAAAAAACCCGGCAAAACCCTCCACATAGGGCAGTTCCCTTTTCATTTTATGCATTCAAATTTTCCAAGGCCATAATCCACGTCCCACCCTATGCATTGTAACCAGATTGCAATGAAGTGTACAAAAGAACATATATAAGCAGTACGGCACGACTCACACTCAAACACACACCCTGAACACACACGCCTAAATCTTCTCAGAGCTCACCTCAACCCCCATAATTATTTTGCTGATTATGTTAACCTCCGCCATACATTTCAATAAATGGTCTCTCAATTCCAAATAATCATCCTTGCGTTTTTGCTTTTGCATCATGAATTTCTCATAGCTGGATAAAGTCTACAAACCTGATAACGAGCCCTCCAGAGACGTCTTTTTCTTTGTTTTCCAATCCCTCAGAATTTGCTTAGCCCCTAACACCAGCACTTTATCGCTCCAACTACCGCAGCCCCGAGGCACACTACATCTCCCTGAATCGGAAAGCAAAATCACCGAGCAAAGTGACCTAGGAAACACTACCCCTAAAATTGCATCTAATCTATCCAAAACCTCTCCACAAAAATCGTTCATTCGTTTTTAGCATTATTTTTGATGACATTCAGCAATACGCTTCGCACCATTGGCAATATGGATATATTGCTTGCAGGGCCATTGTTAAAACTTCATTATAATATACTCAACTAATTACCACTAACAATTTCCAGAATTTAAATATTTAAAGAAAACAGAAGACAACGGAAGAACATTCTTTTAAGCAGTTTTTATTAAAGTTAAAGAGGTAAACCACTATAACACCAGCCGAACAGAGAACAATGATAATAGTGTCAGTGGAGGGACATGCACATCTACTGAAATCAACAAAAACCTTCTAAAAATCATAGGTCACACTTATTTTCAGCAGGACTGGGTCCCACCAGTAGGTCTGATCTGTGGGTTTAGTAGGGTGGCCTGAAATAGGGGCATCATTTGAAGACATCGGCAATCAAAACATTCACAAAAGGAAAAAAAAAACAAAAAAAAACAGGGATCTGTTCAAAGTCAGTGTCGTAAATGGACAGACTTTGCAAATGAGCACGGTTCAAGCACCTTTCCATGAAGGTAGCATTCTGGCTGGCAGAAGGCAACTACAGGCGCCCTGGAGCAGTGCAATGGATTCGAGATCAAGACGAGACCTTCCTAAGTCAGTTTTCTGAGTGGCTGTGTGTATGCTTGTGGTCATGGTTGCTCAGCTTGTGCCCATGACAGGCAGTGTCGGGTTAGACATGCTCAGCTTTGGATCGAGTCTCAGAGAGTCTGCAGTAAGGCTGCTGTGCAAAACAGAATGATTTCAGCAATAGAAGGCAACTTTGGAGAAGCACCTATGACTTTTGGTAGAAACTTAACACGCAACTACACACTGGCTAAGAGAACAAGGGGACCCCTGCTCATGTCAACGTAACATACATAATCATATAGCATGGGGCACTCTTCTAGACAACACACAAATACACGTTTTAATCCTTTTTCTCCCCATGTGGCCCAATGTGGCCAAGGAAAGGTGTGTCCCATATACTGAAACCTATAGCGTAGCACTACTTGCATCACCATTATAGTTGAAGACACAGGTGCAACACAAGGTAATGACAACTGGGCAGGGGTGTTTCAAAACAGAAAGAGACTCATTCATAAAGAGCTCAACAGAATTCTAATGTTAGAATGTCTCAGAGGAATTCCAAGTACACAATCAACCAAGGCAGGGTGCATTTTAGAAGTACACTGAGCCATAAAGAAAACACATGCAGCTGAGATTGGCTAATATTAATAAAAGACACTGCAAGAAAAGTGGCCAGAGAAGTGGCAGAAGAACCCAAGACAAATTGAAGACAATTTCAAAAACATAGTTGCCCAACAGGCTCTCAAAAAGCGTTCTGAAACAAAGCAATGCAGACATGTAAAGTACAAAGGAAAACACCCTGACTGGTAATGTAAAATAACTAAACAAAAATGTAGTCAGGTTCCAACATTGTTTGACATTCCCATATATCATAGGCAACTACTATTAGGGGTGAAACTTCAACCAAAGGAAAAATCATAGAGTCAGGTGCGGAGGCACATCGAGCAGTAGAAGGGGCAGCGAAGAGAGGACGGACAATGGTGAATGACCATCTACCTCATATTGACTGAAGGAAACATGAGCAATGCGGGACGAGGGGGAACATCTCGGACAGTTTAGAGGGAGACTGCATTGTTTAAGACAGCCTCAGGGAGATCAAACTGGACAGATAACCCAGACCAATCAACTTCTGAGATGAGAAGCAGACACACATGGCAGTGTATTTCCCATCCTGTCTTCTTAATACAGAAGAACGCTCAGCCTTGCAGAAAGGGTTAGGTTATGTTCAATTGCTGAATAGAATTCAGCCCTTTCTCAGAAAGATATAATGTAAACATTTTTGGAGAATAACCCTCCTAGTTACAGTGACAATATTACAGGACTTAGAAACTCCTCTTTCTGTCCCCCTGTTATTTCACCAGAGTTCATCATCAATAAATGTCTCGTCATGCGTGATCTTGAAAAAGTGCAGAAATTACCCTACAATCATTACACTAACATCACCAACAAAGAAAGAAGGATTTCAGAGCCCCTAAATAATAACAAGAAAATAGTCATGAAACAAGCCAATAAGGGAAGTGCAATGATCATCAGGAACACCGAGAAGTACACAGCAGGATGTGAAACTGATCATCAAATGAGTTATGACTCAGGACCCAGTACATCGGCAAAAAAACACTACTGCACTCCGAGTGGGTGCAAGGGTGGCCAAACAAGAAGGTGAGTACCTCAAATGGACAGATTCAAGAACACCTGTTTTCTACATAGTTCTGAAGATTCACAAAAGTGTAGACCACCCTCTCGGCAGGAGCTTGATATCTGGAATCAAGTCCCTCCTGGAACCCTTATTTCAATGTGCTGATTTCTTCTTGAGAACAGCAATACCTACTATTCCTTCTTAAATGACGGAGAACACAGCAGTTATTAAGATTGGAGTAGGCTGGCCAATCAACCCACAGTCCAATGTATGTTAGGCGATGTAGCATTGTATGCCAGAATACTGCCATAAAAATCACTTTAGAGTAGTACAACAAAAACTCTCAAAACAATGCATCCACCACTTGTTTTGAGACCATACCTATATTACACGGCCACAATAGTGGCCGTGTATTTATGGTTAAGTTGCTAATCCCCTAGGAAGAGCACTTTTTGGGCGGCTTATAACTTTGCTCTCCCTGGACGAATCCTCACCAAACTTTGCAAAAAAGGTGTATGGCCCACTCTGAATTTTTTTGCAAAGTTTGGTGAGGTTTGGTCCAGGGGGCCGAAGTTATAGGGGGTCCCAAAATTTCTTTTTTCCCATAGACTGAATGGGGAAAAAACTTTTCTCACGCCTAGAGCTCAAACCGCTTCACGGATTTTCACCAAATTTGCAGCAAGAGCAGCGGCTTGGTCCCAAAAGCATGCTTTTGTAAATTTTGTGATAATCCGTCCAGTAGTTTTTTTTTAAAACGATCAAAAAGTAGGTCACAAAAAATTTGTGATATCTATGTCTGCTCCGCGGACACACTTCCCTGTTCGCTCCGCGGACAGGCCACCGTTTGGGTAATCGGCTCGCGTCATGTCTGCGGACATGTGACATGTTTGCTGATTGGATGGTGAAGAGAGTGAAGTGCGTCAGATTGTTCCGATGTGCCTGCCATCTTGGATCCGTGTTTGGTGTCCGCGGACATCGCGGTAAAAACATGTTAAAAAACACAACATTGCACTTGTCAAACTTATCAAATCATCTCTGGGGAGGTGAGGGGTGATGAGGATGGTGTCACACTCACCTGTGTCTTTGCAGGAGCAATTGACGAGCCTCCCTTGACCCTGAGTCTTCACTTCCCCTGTTTCACCCGGAGGAATACCTGTCAAATACAAGGTGTACACTCAGACCTGAATTCACCTGATTCCCCTAGTCCCTTCCCTTCTCTTTACTGTGTGCTGTGATGTCCCCCTATGGGCTTACCTTGATCTTTAGTAGGGTGTGCACTCCATCTTTCATTTGCAGGGGCGCGATTCACTCATGTGATTGGTGCCAATGTCTGTAGGCTGAGTTCAGATGCCAAACGCTGTTATATGCCTTCACAGCGAGGCCGAAAGTTGAAGGTGCCAGTTTCTTCATTGGCTAGAAAGTCCTTCCCACAAGTGAACGTTGCGCGAAGAATTTTGAGTGTCCCAAATTGTCCATATTGTCTTTGTTTGCCAGTATTTTTGTGGGTGAGTAGCGCTGCGTGTAGAAGCTAGCTGCTGGTAGGTTTGCGCAGCACCTTCAATTCGAGCGCGCCTGGTAATGTCTCTTCCTTTCCCTTGCAGGAGAAATTATGTGGTATTAGTGCCTCGAGTCCGGGTTCAGCGCTACTGGAGACTTGGTGGTTAGATAAGCTTGCACGGAGGCTTTTGATAAGTATGCACCGCATAGAGAGAGAGGGCGCAGTGAAATAAGTGTCCGCGGTATTGGAGCGAGCGCAATGAATAATGTCTTCTTTCATACAGGGGTTTGTGCACTCATGCAACTAACCTGGATTCCAGCGTCGCGGGAAGATTTGGTGAGTATGCGCAGCATTACTGAAGTGCGCGTGTTAATGCTGTTCTTCTTTGTTCTTACAGGTGCCAGTGTAGGAGCCCCCTCTTGACTGGAGATAGCTGCGGCGTGGAGTAAGAACCAGATAAGCTGAAGTTGAATGATCCAGAGCGGGTAAGCAGAAGTAGGATGATCCGGAGCAGGTAAGCAGAAGCAGGATGATCCAGAGCAGGAAAGCAGAAGCAGGATGATCCGGAGCAGGTAAGCAGAAACAGGATGATCCGGAGCAGGTAAGCAGATGCTGGCTGATCCAGAGCATGGCAAGTGTGTTGCTGATACAGCTCACAGAAAGCAACATGCAGCACTGGAAGAATCTTGGGTGTGGCTTATACAGCCACACCCAAACACTAGAGAGCTCATGAGTTATCATGCACTTCCTGTTTGACAACAGGAAGTGGTAACCAGGAAGTTACTACAGACATTAGGAAGGAATGAAAGGAGGGATTTGTTATGGGTTCTTTGTGTACCTGTGCCAGGCCTGCCAAGCCTCCACCCAGCTTGCCCCAACTACCTGCCTGATACCCATGACAGTCATCCCCCTCAAGACCCCTCCCAATGATGTGTATGAGGGCTTTGGTTTCTCAGGATGGTCCTGATGGAATTTCCGCACCAATCGGGGGGCATGCACGTGCGTGCTGGGTTCCATGATCTTTCCTGGGGCCCGTACCCCTTCCAGTCAATCAAATAATACAGGGTCTTTCATACTTGTTTGGAATCTAATATGTTCTTTACTTCATATTCTGGTGCTTCTTCACCCACTTGTATGGGTGCGGGAGGTGTGGAAGTTCGGGTTCCTTGGTGTGCTGGTTTTAATAGTGACACGTGAAATACGGGATGTATACGCATATGTTGAGGTAACGCCAGTCTCATGGCTACTGGATTAATTACTTTTTCTATTGTATACGGGCCGATGTATCTAGGCTGAAATTTCTTGGGACCCTTTAAAACAATGTGTCTAGTTGCCAGCCAGACCGAGTCTCCCACTTGATAATCTGGGGATTTTCGTTGATGGCGATCAGCATTTCTTTTCTGTGTTTCTTTGGCTTGCTGTAGGTTCCTGCTGGCTTCTCTGGCTGCTTTCATGATGCTGGCATGTAGATTCTTTACTGCAGGCATCTCAATCTTTTCTGGTGGATCGTATACCGACGTTCTGGGGTTTTGACCATCTATAGTAAAGAAGGGTGTTGCTTTGTTTGATGAATGTGTTGAGTTGTTGTAGGCATACTCTGCCATCCATAGAATTTCTGTCCAGCTTTGGCTTGTTTGGTGTAATAGACAGCGTAAATACTGTTCCATGGTCTGGTTCGTGCGCACGGTTTGGCCGTCCATTTGCGGGTGGTGGCTAGAAGACAGACGGACTTCTACTCTTGCCAGGGCACAACTTTTTTTCCAAAAACGAGATACAAATTGGCTGCCTCTGTCAGAAACGATTATGGTAGGGAATCCATGTAACTTGACGATTCGGTCTAGAAAAACCTGCGCCAGGGTCTGAGCTGAGGGAATACCCTTTAGAGCTATGAAATGGGCCTTTTTGGAGAAGAGGTCCACTACTACGAGGATGGTATTATAACCTGAGTTAGGAGGTAGATCAGTGATGAAGTCCATTGATACTGTGTGCCAGGGCGCTGGTGGAATGGAGATTGGCTGAAGGAGGCCGGCTGGTTTTTGCATGGATGTTTTGTATTGTGCACACACCTCACAGGTGCCTATGTAGGTGGCAATATCATCTCGCCAAGTTGGCCACCAATAAGATTTGCTTACTTTCTTCATGGTTTTGGCTATACCTGGAGGGCTTCTAACAGCGAGTCATGGTAGTCTGACATGATTGCTTTTTGCAGATCCTTAGTTGGAACGTAGAGGCATTTTTGGTACTATGGTAGTTTGTCTTGAATGGTGAACTGATCTCCCTTCGTGTCCCAAGCCAGTAGGTCTTCTTCAGACATATTTTCTTTTATTGTTTCCTGCAGAGTATTTAACAGCGATGGGCCGATGCAGAGGCTGAGAATGTTATGGCTGGGTATGATCTGCACCGGATTAGGGGCATTGTAGACTGGCAATGTGGGATAACACATCCGCTTTCCCGTTCTTAACTCCGGGGCGGTAGGTGATTACAAAGTCATATTCCATTAAAGATAGGGCCCAACAGAGCTGCCTAGAAGACTGAGCTTTTGCTGAGCGTAAGTATTGCAAGTTCCGATGATCTGTTATTATTGTGATGGTGTGTTTTGCTCCTAGTAAGTAATGTTGCCATTCTCACAGTGTGCTTTTGATTGGTAGGAGTTCTTTCTCAGAAATTGCATAGTTTAATTCTGCTGGGGAACATTTCCTTGACTAAAAGGCAATGGGGTGAAGGCATCCAGTTTCAGGATTTTGTTGAGACAATACGGCCCCCATGGCAATGCTTGAAGCGTCCGTTTCCACGATGTACGGTAAATCGGGCTGTGGGTGTTGCAGAATTGGGGCTGAGGTGATTTTTTCCTTGAGAGCTCGGAAAGCTTCTTCCTCCGCTGGTGTCCATTCAAACTTTTGGTGTTTGCACAGCAAGGACGTTATTGGATGTACAATATGTGAGAATCCTGGTATGAAGCGTCGATAAAAGTTTGCAAACCCTAGGAAACTCTGTACTCCCTTTACAGACGTGGGTGAGGACCAAGTGAGGATTGCCTCCACTTTTCTATTGTCCATCTTGATCCCCCGTGGTGACAGTACATATCCCGGAAACTCCACCTCAGTGACGTGGAAGGAGCATTTTTCTAGCTTTGCATGCAGTTGGTTTTCACGCAGTTTGCGGAGTACAGCTCGCACGTGGGTTACGTGTTATTGGGGAGTGGTGGAGTAGATCAGAATGTCATCGATGTAGATGACTGCGCAGACATCGAGGAGTTCCCGTAACACATCCTTCATAAAATGCTGGAATGCAGCCGGGGCATTGCAAAGCCCAAAGGGCATGACCTGGTATTCGTACAAGCCATAGCAGGTACGGAACACAGTCTTCCACTCGTGCCCTTTCTTCCTGCGTACCAGGTGATATGCGCCGCGTAAGTCTAGCTTGGTGAAAATCTTTGCTTGTCTCACCTGTTCTATGAGTACTGGTATCAGAGGTAATGGGTACTTACTTTTTATGGTGACTTGAGTTAGGGCCCGGTAATCAATACACATTCTTAAGTCCCCCTCTTTCTTCAGTACGAAGAAGAGTGGGGAGGTGGCTGGTGACTTGGATGGTCTAATGAAGCCATTGGCCAGGTATTGATCCAAATAGATCTGTAGAGGAGTGTTTTCTTCCTCGGTTAATGCATAAATGCAGCTGCACGGTACTTGTGCCCCTGGTTGCAGGTCGATCTGGCAGTCATAAACTCAATTTGGTGGTAGTGTATTGGCTTGCTCCTTCGCGAACACATCCTGGAGCTCCTGGTATTCGTCTGGTAAAGTGCCCACCAAGCCTTAACCTGCTATCATTTCCAGTGAAGCTAACAATGGGCTTCCTTTGATCTCTTTGATGTCGTAACAAGAGGCACATTCTGTGGAAAAGAGTAAGATTCAAGCTCGCCAAACTATCTTTGGGTTGTGCGTCTCTAGCCATGGTATCCCAAGAATCAGCTGGAATTGGGGTACAGCGATAAGGTCGAATCTAATACTTTCTCTGTGGCCATCTTGGCAGATTAAGGTGATGGTGGAAGTACACTGTGTTACTGGTTCTGAAAGGAGTTGTGTGCCATCCACAGCTGTCACGCTTTCTGCGGTTTCCTTACAGTGGAATGCTAATCCCAAGGTCCTTGCAGTGTTTATGTCCAGGTAGTTCCCAATAGTCCCACTGTCTATGAAAGGCTTGAGGACATGCATTCAGGTAGGCTGTGAAGGGTCTACCAAAACCACAGGAATACTGAAAGATGAGATCTGAGTGCTCCATTCCTGGCTCGACAGACCGACCTCTACATCTGCCGGGCATTGGAGATTTCCGCTACCGCACCTGTGTCTTCCCCTATGTTATCTAATACCCCCATTGTCTTCCGTGGGGGTTTAATCGTGCAGTTCCGGAGGAAGTGACCAGATTGGCCGCAGTATAAGCAAAGTTTTTCCTGACGCCTCCGTTCTCTCTCTGCCTTGGTGAGTGTCCACTGAGAACACCCAATTGCATGGACTCTGACTGTATTTCTGAGGCCTGTCGATGGGACGCTTCCTTTGGTCGGACATACACTGGTCTATTCTCTGATCTGCTTCGGTCGGCCTTGCGATCCTGTAACCAGTGGTCTAGTTGCATAGTTAGGTCGATGTATTCACTGCAATCTTCGGGAGGATTAACTACTTGCGCCAAGACATCTTTTAATTCTCCTCTCAGTCCTCGATAAAATAACGTTATTCGTTTCTCCTCTGGCCAACCTGATTCGGCTATTAAGCGATTGAATGTGGCGACATATGAGATTAGATCCTGACCACCCTGTCACAGAGAGAGTAGCTCATCATCCAGGGCCTGACCTCGAGTACGATGGGCAAATAGTTTTTCCAGTTCACACTGAAAACCTGGGTAATTTTCAGTAAAGGGTCGTCCCTAATCACTAACGGGACAGACCAGTCCGCCGCATGCCCTCCTAAATAGGAGAGGACAAAAGCTACTTTAGCTTGGTCATTCAGAAAGGTGTCTGGTTTGCATATGAAATGTAGCCAGCATTGATTCATGAAAACTTCAAATTTCTTGGGATCCCCAGAGAAGCATTCCGGGGTGCTAAAGGGATGTTGCCTGGAAGCAATACCTGAACGGTTGTGGCTACAGGTGCCACGGTAGGCGGCCCCTGTGGAACTCCACCTGGTAGGGGTGCTAGACCAGCTTGGGTCTGTAGGAGCTGTCTTGCCAAATTGTCTGTTTTGTCCCTGTTGACTACCAGTTCGCGCCTGAAGGCATTTGTCTCTGAGCAGGCTGCATGCACCTCAGCCCGTAGTTCACCTAGCAATAGGGAAAGCTGGTCTATCTCGGAGGTTTCCATCGCTCGGGCAGAGGTATTGAGAATGGCTTTGTGTTCTGTCACACTCACCTGTGTCTCTGCAGGAGCGATGTACGAGCCTCCCTTGACCCCGAGTCTTCACTTCCCTTGTTTCACCTGGAGGAATACCTGTCAAATACAAGGTGTACACTCAGACCTGAATTCACCCAATTCCCCTGGGCCATTCCCTTCTCTTTACTGTTGGCTGTGATGTCTCCCTATGGGCTTACCTTGATCTTTAGTAGGGTGTGCACTCTGTCCTGGATTTGCAGGGGCACGATTTACTCATGTGATTGGTGCCAATGTCTGTAGGCTGAGTTCAGATGCCAAACGCTGTTTTATGCCTTCACAGCGAGGCTGAGAGTTCAAGGCGCCAGTTTCTTCACTGGCTAGAAAGTCCTTCCCACAAGTGAACGTTGCGCAGAGAATGTTGAGTGTCCAAAATTGTCCGTATTGTCTTTGTTTGCCGGTATTTTTGTGGGTGAGTAGCGCTGCGTGTAGAAGCTAGCTGCTGGTAGATTTGCACAGCGCCTACAATTCGAGCGCACCTGGTAATGCCTCTTCCTTTCCCTTGCAGGAGAAATTATGTGGTATTAGCGCCTCGAGTCCGGGTTCAGTGCTACTGGAGACTTGGTGGTTAGGTAAGTTTGCACAGAGGCTTTTGGTAAGTATGCACCGCGTAGAGAGAGAGAGAGAGAGAGAGAGGAGTGAAATAAGTGTCCATGTTATTGGAGCGAGCGCGATGAATAATGTCTCTCCTTTCTTACAGGGGTTTGTGCGCTCGTGCAACTAACCTGGATTCCAGCGTCGCGGGAAGATTTGGTGAGTATGCGCAGCGTTACTGAAGTGCGCATGTTAACGCTGTTCTTCTTTGTTCTTACAGGTGCCGGTGTAGGAGTCCCCTCTTGAATGGAGATAGCTGCGGCGTGGAGTAAGAACCAGGTAAGCTGAAGCTTAATGATCCAGAGTGGGTAGGTAGAAGTAGGATGAGCCAGAGCAGGTAAGCAGAAGCAGGATGATCCGGAGCAGGTAAGCAGAAGCAGGATGATACAGAGCAGGTAAGTAGAAACAGGATGATCCGGAGCAGGTAAGCAGATGCTGGCTGATCCAGAGCACGGCAAGTGTGTTGCTGATACAGCTCACAGTAAGCAACACGAAGCACTGGAAGAATCTTGGGTGTGGCTTATATAACCAGCCACACCCAAACACTGGAGAGCACATGAGTTATGGCATTCAAGGCATGGAGATGTATAATCATGGGATTGTGGACTTGTAAATATAGATTGTTGCTTCTGCAGTCTGCATTCCCAACCTTACCTTGTGCTATTACAGAGTAATACTACATTCCGAATGCCTGTTCCTCTATATTGTTTATATTGGTTGCCCAATATTTCTTAATATTAAATAGAAGCAATTTCAGGTTATTTTACGCTCTTAATTAAAACGCTTGTTGTTTATAAATTGATGTGATGGTGGTACACCCAGAGCGTGGCAAATAAAGGGCTAATGTGTCTGTGTCAAAATGTAATTAAAATAATAATGGAGTCAGACTGGCGCCCCCTAGAGCCTGGTACATCAGGCAGCCACCTGCAGTGCCTGATGGGCGCGGATGAGAATAACACTTCTCATGGATGCGGTGTGGCAAGTTGTTGCGAAGTAGCAATGTATTTTGATTCTGAGTGAAGGTCACCAGCTTTGAATTGTTGGTTGCAAGCTAAGGAAGCCCATGCATTGGACACACAGTATAAGGTTCAATTGTTTTTTGACCTTGAGAGAAAGGGACCATTCCGACAGGAATTCAATGAAAGGAGGTTTGTAATAATGAAGATATGATAAGGTTATGCATTCCAAAAGTGTGTGAGGAACATGTAAATTCAGTTTATGAAGAATCGTTGGTGCTAACGCAGTGTGCGTTATGGTCTGAGTTACACCAAGAGAATGGAAATGGTGAATATAATGTAAGTTTGATTTTCGACGATTGTATACCGGAAAGAGCATTAACTTATTATTATCTGAACATTATTTTTGGTTTTCATTCGATTCGTCTGTTCTGTGTGGCTTATTGCAATGAAACGCAAGTATAATCTTTGTTTTTAGCTGTCTTTTTAACTTGGTTATGGGGAGTTCAGCATCGAGATGCATGTAGACCACCACTCGGTTCCCCCAGGTTCAACGCTAATATTTCATTAAAATGTCATGTATGACCATGTTGTTTTCTTTCTGTTAAGATTGTTTGATGTCTGTGCTAATCGTTAGTTTAAACTCTATGCCGAATTAATAAGTCAATAGATAAATTGTAATCAAGTTCGGGTAGTGAGACACATTTTCTGTTATGTTTTTCGAAACAGATACATACTGCCATTCTGTGATTGTCATCGATTCCAGATGCCAACTGACGGATTTATTAATCGGCAGCTGCAAATCGTTGTACATAACTGGATCACAGTGACTAAATTTTGGGACGATCGCCATGGGCCCATATGTCCTTATGTTGTACTAGCGATTAGGAGCAACATAACATCCTTTATGGTGGTCTAGGCCCAAGTTGATGCAGACACACTGGAATTCAGTGTGTGACCCAAGCGCTTCTTTTACCGAAAACGAACACCTTGTGTATGCAAAAAGAACAACGCGTGCCTCTCGATAAACATTTTGGATCGGTGAGCGAAGAAACAAATTTGCAATTTGATTGAATATGGCAATAGTCGGATGTTCTCGGAGCGTTTAAAAGAAAACAACAACACTGTACAATTTGTAAAGTACATTTATTTCACAATAAAGTGCGGTTTAATATTCCGAATTGTGACGTGCTGTGTTGTGAGTCCATGTGTGTTGATTTTTGGGTCTGCTTCACTTCACGTAGGTGATTATGGGTGCGTTTGGCTACGCTGACGAGGAACGTCACCGAGAAAGGTGGAGAATATCACTAGGTTTGGGGATGTGAGGCTCAGGGGCGGGGCATATGATTATTGATGTCAGGGCAGTTTACCTTAGGCCGATGCAGCAATGGATAAGAATAGCACAGGATGGACGCACCCTGCTGCCAGATTTCGCATGTTTATAAAAGAGGAAAAGTCAGGTAAGGTGCATTGGAAATGTTTGTGATAGATCAACGTATGTATAAAAATACATGGCCGAACCCTCGGGACAATAATATTTTCTGAGCATTGCACTGGTCAAACTTATGAAATAATCTCTGGGAAGGTGAGCAGTGATGAGGATGGGATAGGATATTTCTGACCTGATTTGAATGAGTTTACAATGTTTGGTGGGATTTTGTGCAGAACTTATATGGCGATTGTATGTGCATTAATTTGACAGTTTTAAAAAATAAAACGTGGGTGAATTTCCAGCAAACATGCGTAGAGCACAATGGCAAGGATCTACAAGCATGGTTTTGCAAATGTGGCAGTGTTTTCTTATTTGACAAGTGTCATATTGTAGTTAAAGAAAATAGCGGTATAGCTTTAGTGACTGAGGGGTAGCCTGTGGCCATGGGCAGTGGCCAGAATGTCTGGGTCATGGAATAAGGTCATGACCCGGACAATATGGCTACTGGCCATGACCAGAAGGGACAAAATATAGGATTAAAGTGGACATGTCCACCTGGGACTGGGTTTGTGGTAAAGTTATTCGAAATTAGGATAGATTTGAAAGGGAAGGAAAATGTGCTCGTGGTAATATGGTCATAGGGTGTTCTTTTTGCCTTCTGCAGGCTGCCATTGAAAGTGAAGATTGGTCCTGTATGGAACCCCCGCCTTCCCTTTCCATGGTGGCCATCTTGGAAAGGATTTTCCTTCCTAAACCCGGACGGTGTAGGACGAAAAATCCTCTTTTTTAGCACCATGGGTTCCCGCTTTGGAAACCTAGGCTGCTAATGGCCTTCATGCCCCATTTCAGGGGCTGGAATGGGGGGATAATGGTCCAGAGATCTCATTATCCACCTTCGCTTCGTCTGGACTGATAACTTGGGTTGCTGGGCCGGTATCCACCGTTCCATTCCCTGGAACGGAGGATGAACGCCCCAATATTGCCATTAGTATAACACAAAATGCAAATGGTAATGTTGGAATATCTTATTGAGTCTATGTACTTTACTGAGAAATATAAAGTAGATGGAGTCTATACGTTTTTTCTTTAGTTCTATTTTTTAATTGTGAAAGGAACATTTCTTTTGGCAGGAGAGCTAAGAACGAAAGGTGGGGAGGGAAATGAGGGAAGAGGCACCAAACACTAATATGGAGGGACAGGTTGACAGGGGAAAATGTTGCGCGTGTGTTATTTCTAAGTTAGGGGGCATTTTTTCTCATGGTCCTTGATTACAGCAGTGGTGGTCTCTCTTAGGGAGGAGGGATGGCCTTAGCTGATGCCATTTGAAGATAAATACCAGTTTTGCTAAAAGTATGTACTGTGTACTAGATTGTTAATGGATGAGAAGGAATAGGTATTGGAGCTGTGCAAGGGAAATTTTGAAGTTGAAAGTTCCTAGATCAGTAGAAAATGCAGTTCCAAACTGTCCGCGAAGCACAGATCTTATTGTGAAGTGCGTACGGGTTCTCGGACAGGTCATCATGCCGCGCGCCAGCCTATGGTTATGTGGCACTCTCCGGAAGGTCTGCAATTAAGTCAGATGTTCGTAGGTGGCGCGAGTTATGGTTGCTTAGTTTACCATAACTGGCGAATTTCAGGGGTTTTTCCGTTTTACTTGGAACTATAACATCCCTTTAACAAAGTCTTTTCACTGAATTTCATAGGTTTTTAGTAGCGCAACTTAACCATAACGTCCTTTTAACAAAGTTTATATATATTCACTGAAAACATGTTGTTAAAGGGACATTATGGTTAAGTTGCACTAATAAAAAGAAATATAATGAAAAAACTTTGTTAAAGGGGCGTTATGGTTAAGTTGCACTGTTTAAAACCTATGGAATTCTAAGAAAAAACTTAGTTAAGGGGATGTTATGGTTAAGTTGCACTAATAAAAAACTATTCAACCTATCCAAAAACCATATCCAATCCAATCCTCACCCCCCCACACCCCTAGAGATTGTTTTATTGAGTTTGACAAGTGCAATTCTGCTTTTTTATTTTTATGTTTTCACTGTGCTGTCCGTGGACCCTCAAAAGGTCCACCAATCAAAGATGGAGGGCGTTTCAGGGAAACCGATGCATTTCACGTTTTCTCACCTCCCAATCAGCGATCGCATCCCGATTTCCGCAGATCATGCAAATGTCTGCACATTTTTCTGGCCAATCAGAGGTCAGTCCGCGGACCGAACAGGGAAGTGAGTCCGCGGAGCGGACATAGATATCACTAATTATTTGCCTTATGTTTTGGTTGTTTAAAAAAAAACTACTGGACGGATTTACACCAAATTGACAAAAGAACACTTTCGGGACCAAGCTGCCACTCCTGCCGCACATTTGGTGAAAATCCATCCAGCGGTTTGGGCTGTAGGCGCAACAGACATTTTTTCCCATTATGTCTATGGAAAAAAAGATATTTTGGGACGCCCCTATAACTTTGCCCCCCCCCCCCTTGACCAAACCTCACCAAACTTTGCACAAATTTAGAGTGGGCCATATACTTATTTTGCAAAATTTGGTGAGGATTCGTCCAGGGGGAGCAAAGTTATAAGCCACCCTAAAAGTGCTCTTCCTATGTGTTTAACAACTTAACCATAACTGCATGGCCGCTACTGCAGGCCATGTAATAAATATATATATACATATATATATATATCACAAACACTTTAGGGGCCAATGTATACTGAAGACAACATACAGATGACGTGTGCATTTTCTGGAAAGGAGACATGGTGTCAGCTGGAGATTTTAACATATACATCAATGGAAAAGACCAACAACTGATATTCCGTGAACAGATTAACCATAACGAGATTCACTTCTTGAATCTGATGATATACTGTTAAAAAGGCACCCTTAAAGTCAAGCTCTAGATAAAGCAGACAGGGATTGTGTGTTACATTGCAATTGTTTTAATCAAAAAGCACTTAGTAACAAATTGTCTTTTGGGAAATATCTCTATATACAATAGAAATGCTCAGAGGCATTGGAATGAATATGTGAAGGTTATGAGCAAAATACTTCAAGAAAGAGGATATTACTGGACCATCCTGTAGAAAATCCAGCAAAAGAGCCACGAACGACAGCAGGAAGTCATTGCTAGTAAAAAATGAGAAAACTCCACAGGAAGACAGACTAGTGTTCATGAGTACATTTTCTACATATAATCAAGAACATAAGTTTAAAGTACTAGCACTTGATGAATGCAAATATAAATACAATGGCATAACCCATATTTGTGTACAAAAAAGCACCAGTGTTAGAAATATATTAGTAAGAAGTGAAATCAGGGCCATAATTAAAAACAAATCGATGATCAATCACAAACTCTAAATAACCTTCTAGATAGGTCATGTTCCATATGGCAACTGGGCAGTGTGTGCACAAGCGGAAAAAAGCACAAAAGTGAATACTGGGTTAAAGACCACATGGAAACAGGTTTCCTGCGCCAAATGCAATACAGAACCTGTCATATACTGCATTTGCTGCCCATGCAATTCGGTGTACATCGGAACAACTGTGTGTATGTATAAACAAGACGAGAATCATATAACGTAAAAGCTGCATTAGAAAAAGGTCAATGACAGCCCACCTGGTTCAATATTTCCTTTCTGAAGGTCACACTGAGAAAAACCTACAGTGGACTGTTATCAATACGATTACAGTGTTAGACCAAGAAAAACAGAGGGAATGTTCCTTAATGAAAAACAAAGACAAAGGCCCTCATTACAAGACTGGCAGTTGGGACAAAATGTGCCAGTAGCACTCTGTGCCGGCACTATTATCGGATCGAACAATTCCAAGCCAAAATGCCACTATCACTGGCACCGATAGCAGCATACCCTGTGCTACTGCTACCGGAGACACAGACATTGGAAGAACTGGCATCCCCCAAGACATATGCCGAAAACACGAGCACCACGGTGCCAGTGTCCAATTATGAGCATGTTATCACCGGTACTACCAGCATATAAATGCTGGTAACACTGGTAAAACCATGCCAGAAACGCCAGCATCACAGACTAGGCGGTAAATGAGGTGGGACCAAATAGGCCACATGTGCACCAATTCCCCCAGGCACACCCAATACAACCAGGAACATTAGAAATGCCCACACCCAGAACACTCCACCAACACAACCATGCTGCCTCTGTCAGTGGTAGCAATGGACATGGAGGCGCTTCATGCTGCAGTGCAGCTGTATGAGCTGGAACAGCACGAATGGCGGCAGGAGACCAGGGAGAGGAGGAAGAGGAGGATGATGGCTGGGATGCAAGTGGCGAGGTGGAGGCAAGCAGTCATACCCCACACAAGTGCCACACCCTGGGCCCCGACAGATGGCAGATGCAAACCCTGTACCAGCTAAATAGGGAGGCAATTCAAGAACTGCTGACCCTAATCCAGGAAGACATAGTGAGCAGGATCGTCATCCGGACAGCCATACCACCGCTGCTGAAGTTGGTGTCAGTCCTGCACCTCCTATCCACAGGCACGTTCCAGCACTCTGTGGGCCAGCTGCATGGCATATCTCAGCCCACCTTCTCCACAGTGCTGGTGCAGGTACTGGAGACCCTCCTGTGCAATGTGGGCCAGCAGATTGCCCTCCGAACCACCCTGTCACAGGCAATTACCACCAAGGCCCACTTCTACATGCGTGCAGGCATGCCAAACGACTCGGAGCATTTGTCAGGAAACCAGCTCCCCGTACCGCCAAATATCATACTAAACATGCAAGTCCCGAATCCCCGAGATCTTTGGACCCGAAGCGTTTCTCCTTACGTTTCCAAACCCTTCGCCAACGCTGGGGGTTGCCTTGGAAATGCTGGTCACCTGAGCACGTACGTGCACGACTACGGCGTGTGCAACGTTCCCCTTGCGGTCACGTGACTCTATAAAGCTCCGCCCTGACCATAGAACGCTGCTTCTGAATTTTGTCTTTTTGGAGCTCATCTTGTTGTTACCTCTTGTCTTGAACCACGACCTTGTTTTGTCTTATGGATTGATATTGGACACCCCGGCCTTGTACTTTGATACCTGGTTATCCTTGACTTCGGAATGAACAACCATTCTTCTTGTCTTACGCTAATTTGCCTTGTCGCCTCGGAACTCCCTTTCTGCACATCCTGATACTCTCGACCAATCATCTGTTTTGTCCACGGTCCTTTTGCAAGCACAAACTCTCCTCTTCATCCACAAAGGAACTCTTTCCACTTTTGGGAACTCGTCTCACGGAACTTGTTACACGGAACGCTCACTTTGGGAACTTGTCACAAGGAACACATTTACTTTGGAACCTTATCACAGACTTCCATTCCTCTACAGGCCTCTGCGTGCCGGCGGGTACAGGTTTAGGTTGGATTGTCCTTATTCTTGGAACCACGCTCCTCGGACGGACTTCCTATCTCTTCTGGGTTTCCACTTCCACTGCTGGAACACTTCACGGACAAGCACCAAGACTGGTTTCCTGGATACCTCTGGCCCTCAGTTTGACTTGCTATCATTCCCCAGAAGTATCCCTTTAGGTGAGTACTTTGGTTTGCTCAGTTATTGTTTTTCTCTTGTTTGTGTCGTGAACAAAACTCCTGACACTGTGTTCTCTGTCTAGGCAGCTGTGTTCCGATCACCATAATCTTCCGGGCAATTTCCCTTCCAAAACAGTTCTTTGGTACTATTGGGAGTTGCATTGTCAGGAAGATTTCTACGGCTACACTACGCGCTCAACTGAATCCCGGTCTCGCCACCAGGTCCACGTGGGTGATTCCTCACATATTCAGAAGCCGTATAATTAACCATGATGGAAGCTGCCGACGAGCCGTTGGCAGCTTTGGTTCAGTTGGTCGCTGGATTACGCGGAGATATGACTGCGGCTCATGATGCCACCCAGCGTCGGATCGACGCCCTGCAAGTTGATTTACAGGCAGGTGGTGGTGCAAGTGCGCCTTCTTCTGGTTCTGCCCTTGGGGCAGGCGCTCCTCAACAAGAGAACGCGCCCGTTTACATGACGGCCCAGATTCCTTTGGCCCCCCCCAGAACGGTTCATGGGGGATCCTAAGACGTTACGTACTTTCATTAACCAATGTAGACTACATTTCTTATGTCGTCCTACGTCTTTACCTGATGCCACTACCAAGGCGGCTTTTATGTTATCCTACCTTGGGGGAACAGCAGCGGTCTGGGCTAATCCTTTATTGGAACAGGGTAGCCATCTTTTGTACGATTGCGATGCCCTCATCTCTGCTATGTCCAGTGTTTTTGATACTTGGTACAAGTCCCAAGCCTCTGATCTGGAGCTACTTTCCTTACAACAGAAGGATATGCCATTATTGTCCTACTTGGTGAAATTCAACCAACTGGTAGCAGAGACGGATTGGCCTGAGGCGAAGAAAGGGGCTCTGTTTTATAAGGGTCTTTCAGACTCACTCAAGGATGTTCTGTCCACTGTCCCCGTGGTTCCTGCCGCTTTTTCTGAGTTGGTGGACCTGGTTCTACAAGTCGATGCACGAAGGGCAGAACGTAAAGGGGAAAATAGTCTGGTTCCCTATCCAACACCAGTATCTAGTGATCAAAGCCATGCTACACCTGAGCCTATGCAGATAGGTACCCTCAGGGCTCCTCTGTCGTCTGAGGAAAGAGCAACCCGCAGGAAGAATAATTTATGTTATTACTGTGGTTCCTTTGAACATTTCTTGAGACAGTGCCCCAAGAAACCACGTAAACAGGGAAACTCCAAAGCTCGGCAATAAAGAGAGCCCCTTTGTCGAGTCCCACCACTGCGGGCTCTAATACCATGGTTTTGTTTCCCATTACTGTTGACATTTTCACTCCTTCAATGGTTTCTTGTTCTGTTGATGCAGTATTGGATTCAGGGGCTACTGGGAATTATGTTGATAGTCAGTTTGTTCAGGACTATGGTATTCCTCTGATTCCCAAGCCTTCCCCCGAACTGGTCAACGCCGTTGACGGCACGACTCTGTTATCAGGGTTGGTTACCGAACAAACAGTAGATCTCCTTATGACTACGCCCTCTGATCATACCGAAACCATAGCCTTTGCAGTCATTACAGCACCCCAATTCAAACTTATCCTTGGGTTGCCTTGGTTAAAGAAACATAATCTGTTAGTGGATTGGGTAAAAGGGTCGGTATCCTTTCATTCAGAATTCTGTGCTACATCTTGTGGGACATTAGGATCCTCATCTTCAGGACCCAGTACTCATCTATTGGATTCCGCTTTGGTCATTGGAACAGTCATCACTACAGTATTGCCTCGGGAGTACAGAAGTTACAAAAACGTCTTTGATAAGAAAGGCGCTGAGATCCTACCACCACATCGACAGTATGACTCTCCCATTGATTTGGTTCCTAATGCCACGGTACCCTCTGGTCGCGTCTATTCCCTAACCCAGAAGGAGGACGCAGTGCTGAAGGAGTATCTGGACAGATTCTTGGCTTCTGGCTTTATCAGACCACCACGTTCTCCGGCTGCATCGCCTCTCTTCTTTGTCCCGAAAAAAGAAGGCGATTTGCGCCCCTGCATCGATTACCGCGCATTGAACGCTATCACCGTTCGTAACCAGTACCCAATTCCGCTTATCTCAGTTCTTTTAGACCAATTGGGCTCTTCTACCATCTTCACTAAATTGGACTTACGGGGCGCTTACAACCTGGTCAGAATGCGGAAGGGTGACGAATGGAAGACGGCTTTTAAAACAAAGTATGGCCTGTATGAATACTTGGTTATGCCGTTGGCTTATGTAATGCCCCAGCTACGTTTCAATATTTTATCAATGATGTTTTCAGTGATTTACTCGACCAATACGTCATTGTATACCTTGGTGATATTCTGATCTACTCCCCCGATTATGATACTCATGTTCAGCATGTCTCCACAGTACTACAAAGGTTACGAGACCATCGTCTCTATGCGAAATTGGAGAAGCGCATCTTCCATGCCAAGCATGTTGAGTTTCTGGGATTTGACATCACGAACCATGGAGTTGGTATGAGTGATTCTAAAGTAAGGGCTGTACTGGATTGGCCTGCTCCTATGCCTATCAAGTCCCTGCAGTCCTTTTTAGGATTTGCACATTTTTATAGACGTTTTATACGCTCATATTCTGCCATTGTGGCCCCCTTGACTGCCCTTACCAGCCCAAAGAACGGGTTCAATTGGACAAAGGAAGCACAGACAGCCTTTGACAACCTCAAAACAGCCTTTACCTCCGCACCAGTCCTCCAGCATCCCAAGCCTATGCAACAGTTCTACGTGGAGGCTGATGCTTCGGATCAAGCAGTTGGTGCGGTGTTGTCTCAGTATTGTAAGGACACGGGTTTCCTTCATCCTGTGGCGTTTCATTCTAGGAAACTTACCAAATATGAAACAAACTACACTGTCACCGAGCGTGAACTGTTGTCTGTGCGTGATGCTTTCAAGTTTTGGCGACATCACCTCCTGGGTACTGATACTCCGGTTCAGGTTTACACTGATCATCGTAACCTTCTTGCTATGTAGTCAGTGAAATGCACCACAGCCAGGCATGCCAGGTGGCACGAGTTATTTTCACAGTTCAATTTTCAGATTACGTATTGTCCTGGAGCTCTACATTCTAAAGTGGATGCAATATCTAGGAGGTATGGGGATAATTCCTCTCCCAAGGACTTTGGTGGCTTGGTGTTACCCAATCAGGTCATATGCTCTTGTACCTTGAAGCCTTCGTTAAAGGATTCCATTAGAAAATGGGTTTTGGGGAATCCTCCAGAGATAGAACGCTTTAACATGACAATTGTTAACACATTGCCTTATGTCAACGGTCGTCTGTTTCTTCCAGATGTTGATTCCAGACGAACAGCGTTACATTGGGGTCATGACTCTTTCATTTCAGCCCATTCCGGTTTACGTAAGACCTTGGAGCAACTTAAGAGATGGTGCTGGTGGCCTTCAATGCAGAAAAACATCTCGGATTACATCTCTACCTGCGCCGTTTGTGCTCAGTGTAAATCCACAACTACGAAACCATGGGATTATTATGTCCCCTTCCGGTTCCACGCAAACCATGGACTATGATATCTATGGATTTTATCACAGAACTCCCATCCATTCAGGGCTTTGATACCATATGGGTGGTGATCGATTCTTTCTCTAAACTGGCCGTCTTTGTCCCATGTCAAGGTCTACCTACGGCACCATTTTTAGCGGATTTGTTTCTTCGCCACGTTTTCCGCTGTTTTGGTCTACCTGACATCATAATATCTGATAGAGGCTCGCAATTCACCTCACAATTCTGGAAACACCTTACCATGTCTCTGGGGGTTGATGCGAGGTACTCTACTGCTTATCATCCGGAAACGGACAGTCAGACAGAAAGATTGAATGCCACTCTTGAGCAGTACCTACGTTGTTTAACTATGCAGCATCAAGAGTCATGGTTGTCGGTGTTAGTGGCAGCCGAGTTTGCTTATAACAACTCAGTTCACACTTCCACCAGTACTTCTCCTTTCTTTGCCTTGTATGGTTACCATCCACGTTCTTTACCATTGGATCTGCCGGTTTTGTCAGACAATCCCGCAGTCCAGGACAGTCTCAGGGACATTACTATTCTGCATCAACAGGTACATTCTCATCTGAAAGAAGCCCAAGAACGTTCTAAGGACAACGCCGACCGACATAGGTCTCCCGCGCCTGATTATCATCCGGGTATGTTGGTTTGGCTTTCTACCAAGCACCTCCGTATTCCCATCAGAAGTTGTTTGAAACCTAGATACGTAGGTCCTTATCGGATCAAGGATGTCATCAACCAGGCTGCAGTTAGATTGGAACTACCGGACAAATGGAAAATCCATCCGGTTTTTCATGTGTCTCTTTTGAAACCCTGTTCTGAGGGGACTAGGCTCCCCGTTCATCCACCTCCGGTCAGGGTACAGGGTGAGGAAGAGTATGAGGTGAAGGCTATTCTTGCTTCCAAGATTTCCCGAGGTGTTCGGTATTTCCTTATTGACTGGAAGGGTTATGGTCCCGAGGATCGTACCTGGGAACCTGAATCTAATTTGCATGCTCCAGTTCTTTTGGCTCGGTTTCTGGCCTCACGGGGGGGAGTGCATCTTTGGGGGAGGATACTGTCAGGAAACCAGCTCCCCGTACCGCCAAATATTATACTAAACATGCAAGTCCCGAATCCCCGAGATCTTTGGAGCCGAAGCGTTTCTCCTTACGTTTCCAAACCCTTCGACACCGCTGGGGGTTGCCTTGGAAACGCTGGTCGCCAGAGCATGTACGTGCACGACTCCGGCGTGTGCAACGTTCCCCTCGCGGTCACGTGACTCTATAAAGCTCCGCCCTGACCATAGAACGCTGCTTCTGAATTTTGTCTTTTTGGAGCTCATCTTGTTGTTACCTCTTGCCTTGAACCACGACCTTGTTTTGTCTTACGGATTGATATTGGACACCCCTGGCCTTGTACTTTGATACCTGGTTATCCTTGACTTCGGAACGAGCGACCATTCTTCTTGTCTTACGCTAATTTGCCTTGTCGCCTCGGAACTCCCTTTCTGCACATCCTGATACTCTCAACCAATCATCTGTTTTGTCCACGGTCCTTTTGCAAGCACGAACTCTCCTCTTCATCCACAAAGGAACTCTTTCCACTTTTGGGAACTCGTCTCACGGAACACATTTACTTTGGAACCTTATCACAGACTTCCATTCCTCTACAGGTGTCCGCGTGCCGGCGGGTAAAGGTTTAGGTTGGATTGTCCTTATTCTTGGAACCACGCTCCTCGGACGGACTTCCTATCTCTTCTGGGTTTCCACTTCCACTGCTCGAACACTTCACGGACAAGCACCAAGACTGGTTTCCTGGATACCTCTGGCCCTCAGTTTGACTTGCTATCATTCCCCAGAAGTATCCCTTTACGTGAGTACTTTGGTTTGCTCAGTTATTGTTTTTCTCTTGTTTGTGTCGTGAACAAAACTCCTGACACTGTGTTCTCTGTCTAGGCAGCTGTGTTCCGACTCACCATAATCTTCCGGGCAATTTCCCTTCCAAAACAGTTCTTTGGTACTATTGGGAGTTGCATTGTCAGGAAGATTTCTACGGCTACACTACGCGCTCAACTGAATCCGGTCTCGCCACCAGGTCCACGTGGGTGATTCCTCACAGCATTGGACTGCACACCTGTTGAGCTGGTGCCCTAACACGCCACAGAGGAGGTGTACAGGAACCATAAGCAGTACCATTCCCTCAATGTACCGATGACCTGCAATGCCAACCTCACCATCACGCACTGCTGCGCACAGTTCCCTGGGTCAACCCATGAATCCATGGTTCTGCAGAACAGCACCCTGTCAGCATACATGGCGCGGCTCAGTGGACAAAGTACCTGTATGTTGGGTGAGTACATGGACAAGTACACACAAATTGCTGCATGGTGCACAGTCCGAAGGTGGGGGGCATGACACAAATGTATGACCCACAACCACCAAGCATCAGACAGTACAACCAATGCATGCCCAAAAGTCAATCCATGATGCACGGCTGTCACACCAGACTGTTGCGTGTAAATCAGTGGCAAGTACATACATTAACCTTGAGGAATCAAACCGGCAACACACTACAGGTACCAGAATGCAACACTGCCACTCCAACAAATCCTTACCTGCAGTGCACCATCCCACACAAGCCAATGAAGGCATGTCCTATCATGGTACATGTATGCGCTTACCATGTGGAACCCTCAGTCACACGCAACATCACTGCCATGCACCACCTACCATCCAATCACACATTCAATGCAAACTTCAAAGTACCCTGTGGAGTGCACCATTGACACTTGTGTGAATGCCGGTGCACAATTGTGACTGCTACCCAACAAGCACAGGGGTGTAAGTCCATGGGGTAGGACGGGAGATGGACAACATGTCCATGGAGTGCTGGTGCCAGCTACTGTGATGACAAAGAAGTAATGCATATACTGTGCATGTGTGCCCTCTTGCTGCATTGATGCATGTCAGTGCATGTCTAGACCACAGTGTGGGCGTCAAGTGGACATGGAGGCGCTGCATGCTGTGGGAGGAAGCTCAGCGGCAACGTGTTCACCTTGGAAACAAGATGACACAAAGCAACACAGGTTCGATCCCCGGGTCCGCGCTTAGAAATCTCTGGGTATTAAGCATGTTATAATTACGCAACTAAGAGACATATTTCTGTAACAGCAATAAATACGCAACTAAGAGACAAATTCCTGTAACAGCGCCTCGATCCCCCTGGGCTGTGTGGGCGCTTTAAAAATGCAAATAAATAAAAAAATAAAAAGTGGGATATGCAGACACTGTTGGGGTGGTGGCATGGCAATTAGCACACCACACCATGGGAATATGCATGCTGGGGCTACAGTTAGCACTTTACAACACATCTCGGTACGGATGGCACACAATTGCTGTCTCAGGGTGCCTCACAGTGCATGACTCACATACTTACCATGGTCCTGGATACATGGAGTATCCTGGTATCGAATAAGGTGCCATTAGAACGTCAGTCCTGCCACATGCATGCCATGGCTCACCTTGTGTTCCCCCCTTGCAGGTGATTCTGGATATACACTACTGCCCTGGCTAATGAACCTGCTGAGCGATCCTCCTTCACCAGAGGGGATGGCAACAATTGTGCCCATCTGCAACCAAGGGCAACCTTCGAGCAGACGTTTGGACTCCTAAAGGCACGTTTAAGATGCCGACACCGGTCAGAGGGTGCACTTATGTTCAGGCCAGAGAAGATGGGGCAGATAGCCCTGGCCTTTTTAATGTTAAATAATATCTGCATTAGACTAAACGTACCCCTGCCCACATACCTTGACATGCCACCACCAAAAGGCGGAGATGATGATGGTGATGATGCTGTTGAGGCAGGACCACCCCGGCATAGGCATGTGCACATGGACGCCAGGCACAGGCGTATTGTATGACAAGAAATCATAAGCAACTTCTTCTGCGGTCCCCTTCCTGTGCACCACCCATGATGTGTCACTGTATTCGATATGCTCACTCATTAAAATCCATACACATGAATAACGGCTGTCCACTCATTGTTGATGTGGCTAGATGAATGTATTGAACAGTTCTACAAACTACAGGTCAAACACTCTGCCCGTCACCCCCTCCCCACACACCCGCCACCCCTCCCCACAAAATCTAACAAAAAAGTGTCAGAGTCCATAGTCTCTAGGAGAGGTGCCTAGGGCTGCTCTGCACTGAGCTTGCAGGAGTGGCATGATGGAGGTGCAGTCTAAGACTTGTGTGCCCATGCCCTCCTGGTTATCCCACACAGATAATGCCACAGACTCGCCAGTGTGGACACACCCTCATTCCCCTCACGGACCCTCTGGCCAAGTTGTATGAGGACAGAAGTGGTACGGCCTGGGGCAGGGGCATAGCGGCAGCCAGTACACTGTATGGCCTCAGCTAGCTGCTGGGTTTGGATACCAACCATCTCCTCATGGTGGGCCTCCATCTGCCAAATGCACTCGTCCATCCCTCAGATAGACGGCATTGGTGGTCATGGTGAGCTGTGAAGGGTTAATGTACTAAAGGTGGGGGAGGGATAGGTGGAGCACTGTGGTGTGTCAGCTGTATCTTGCCCTCCATCTGCCACCTCAGCCTCATAAGAGGTGGCGCTGTTTGATGGTGGAGCCTGATGGTCACTCTAGATGGCCAACAAGAGTGTGCCACTGCCTACGGAGCAGACTGCTGTTCCGGGGCAGCTGGCTGGACTCGGGCAGCTGGCTGTGCTTGTGCAGCTGTGTGGCCTTGCAGTGGTGGCTACTACTTCTTGACACGAATGTGGTACGTGTGAGCCATTAGGCAGCCTGACTGGGTCTTGCACGCCTGCGGATGGACCGGTGCCATCGCTGTCAGGGGAAGAGCCTGTTAGGGTGAGAAAACATAGCAGTAAGGAGCCTGTGTGTGACATTGATATTCTTGGATTATGCTACTTGAACATTGCATGTGCCCGGGCCTGGTCAAGATGTGTGGGGGTGGATTGTTCACTGATGCATGCATGCATGCCTGAGTTACTGTTTTCAGAGCTGTCGTATGAGTGTGCCTGCAGAGTTGTAATATGCAGGTGATTCCGGTAGCCGGTAACGATACTATCGGATTGGCCAAATCACCGGCATCATAATGGGAAACTTGTAATGAGGGAGTTATTTTTCTAATACAATCCCATATCACGGGGCTCAACGACTCAGAGGAATGACATCAAATATGCCACATGTAAGCAGAACACATATATGTTACTGCAATTGCAAATATACTGCACACACACTATTCACTTTTAAGAAAAAAGAGAACATTATAGCGTTATTTTTCCAGAGATAAGGCCTACAGTTAGCACCATAAAAAGACTACCCCTACAATGCGTGAAGGTTTCATACGTCTTTATTTTTGGAATATGAGAACTACAAATACACTATAATAAGACCCGGCATATAATGCAAAAGAAGCAAACAAAGGACTTGTGCTCTAGGCATATTAAGTTCCCATTTTGCTCCCCTGGGGCGTTTTGCCATTTGGACACTGCACATGCAGGCTCACCCAGAGGAGAAACAAAACACGCAGCTGAGCAAATAGGATAACAGGATTCTGTTATCCTGACCCACTCCCTATTTAGACTCCACAATGTGTTCCACCGTAGACTTTTTCCTTCATATTGGCAGGTGCATGAAGTGTCCGCTGCACAAGGGCATTGGCAATATTCCAGAAACTGAAAACAGTTTCTCGTTTGGGAGAATTCACTGTACCCAACAATTCAATGAAGAGGTAAGTGGGAACTAATCAAGTAAGTTGCATCCATACAGCTAGGTGTGCTGACATTTATTTACAGGATATCGCTGACAAAACCAAATGATGTTTAGTGACCGAGAAGGGCGAGAAGCAGTAAATAAGCGTTATTTCTCAGTCTAGATATGGCCATATGCAAAAAATATTTAGGAATATCCACCCAGTATCCCATTACATAAACAGTGTTGCATGGCATGTGAATACAACACATTTGTTGAAAAGTTGAAAAACCCTACTGTTCCCCCTGTTGTCCACAGATACTAAATGGCCGTTAACACCCCTGAAGGATTTCCTAAATTGTGAGAGGAATGAAGCATGATCATGTCAGGCACAGTCATATGGATTCAACTGAAAAGAATGTTTCATACCATGAATTGTATACCTAAGGCATGGAATACCCTATCCCTCTCTTGGGTTCCTCACCTTTCACATGAATCCTTTCACTCAAATACTAACACCACTAGTTGGATTAATGCAAAATATCTGGATTCTACAAATTTCCTACAAAAGTAAGTAAGCACACATGCATGGGAATGGTATGCGCAGCTGGTTGTGATATAATATATGATGCATGACAAAGTTAAAAACAGATGATCTGTGGTTTTTAGTATAACAACCACATTTGTGTCAGGTAAGATCAAAGGTGCAACAACACAGAAGGGATTTTTTCTTTGTGGTTCTTACCTATTAAGACATCAATTATTCTGAGCTCAGGATTCTTTAGCTGGCATGTCTGATAGCCAGAGGGCACGGGTACTATCTCAGCGCAACGTGCTCCTCTTGGAAGCAAGATGACGCAGAGCAACACATGTTTGAATCCCGGGTCTGCACTTAGAAACCTGTTTGGTATTAAGCATGTAATAAAAAAACAATTATAATCTATAAAATCAATATGAATTTGCAGGTGGTTATGGCAATGATTCTTGCAGGAGACTACAAACAGCACATTTTCTGTGGATCGACTTGGCACATTTCCCAAATGTATTATTGAAGGTGAAAACATGGAGACGTGTATAGTGGCTTTCAATCAACACTTGTGTAAGAAAGGGGTGTTTATTCATACAACCTTTATAAACAGGGTATGGGGGATCTGTCCAGGATGGATGGCCAGTACTCACGGTTCAGTTCTTTGACCCCAATGCAGTTGGCTTCACTGCACAGAATATGTATTGGGGGTATTAAAATCCCCTGCCAGACTGCCCTCAGCAATGGTATTATGCTAAGCTGCTGCAGGTATCTGCTGGTAGAGCAGACTTCCGTGGGAGGGCTGATTTTCCTCATTCAGAAGGAGCGCTGAGTCCTGGCTGTCTTCCTGTTGCCTCACTCCAACTCTGCCGGGTTTCCTCCATGTTGAGTGATTCCCTCGCAAAGTCTTGCAAGATCTCGCTGTCCGGAGATCTCACGTGATGGGTCCCCACACACCTCCTTTCGTACGAAAAGCTGGTTCCTAGTCCATGATAAACTCTGTGAATCTGGTTGGCTTCCTTCCTTCCCGCTTGGCCCGGTTCTGGTCAGTAGCTGTCTTGGGGGAATGAGTGGTTATGCGGGATGTGTCACATGGGGTTTGTTCTGTCGAGGTTGCTTCCTAATGTGGTTCTCTAGACCGGGGTGTGAGCTCATGGTTCTGTCATGATCTCTGCTTCCAAAAGATCAGGACTTGCCCAACTCCCTTGGAAGCAGACCCATAACCCCGGTTCTGAGTGCCAGCCAGTCCCAATTGGGACCTTTTGGACCCTGTCCTGGCGCCAGTGGCACCAGGCTCATAAAGATGCCCAGTCCCAGCGCTGGAAGCGCCGGGCTCATAATGCTTGGGTGGACTTACCTGCAGCAGACCATGCTGCTTACTTACCTGCCAGTTGAGCCCCTGATCCTCTTCTGTTTGGGACTACTTTTCCTGTTGGGTGGGGCAGGAGCCACTCCCTAGGTTCAGAACACTGGAACTCTTCTGGAAAGCAGGAACTCTTTTCTTACCTAGGCGAGGCTGTGGAAGGAGACACCTAAGCACTACAGGAGGCTATTTAAACCACACCCGATGGATGAATCTTGCTTTGCGTTATTCTGCATTCTCTGCAGCAGAACGCTCATCGTGTCTTCAGCTTCTGATCCTGGGCCTAAGGGAACAAAGGCTTATCATCCTGGAATCCAGTCTTCAGCAGCACCTGTAAAGACAAAGAAAGAACAGGTTAGCACTACTGTCTTCAGTGGCAGCACATCTCTTACCTGGTCCATCGGCGGTCACCAACGCCTCGCGCTGCATTCCGGCATCTGAAAGACAAAGGCTTACCTACTCTTCGCATGCTCCGGAGGTCTTCGCACTGCATTCCGGCATCTGAAAGACAAAGGCTCACCAGCTCTTCGCATGCTCCGGAGGTCTTCGGCGCTGCATCCCGCATCTGAAAGACAAAAGAAGGTGCGTTTAAAGACATTGGGCAACTTTATTACTCACGTGCCATTACTCCTTCCCACGCCAAATCCAGTGGGTATTCCAGCACCCTTCAGCTTCTCTAAAGCTCCGAACTTGTACCTGCAAGATAAAAGGGACAGTTAGTGCGCATCGTGAAGCAGGCTACAAGCGCTTACTTACGTGCTTCCAGGCGCTTCTATTCCTCAAGCGGGTTCGATCCTCAATTCTCTTCAGCCCGCCATCCGCCATCGCCGGAACCCTGCAAAACAAGAGATATCATTACAAAAGACTTTTAAGACATTTGAAGTGCCCAGAACTTACCGTTTGTGCAGTTAACGACGGACAGCAGTCCTCTGAGGTCAAGAGGCCTGCACCCTTATCCAGTGAAGAAACTGGTTACGGCACCCTGCCCCGAGGCAGATGGAGAGCTCGGCGTTCACTTACCTAAGGTGAGGGCGTTAACCTTTGGGGTTCTACAGGAGAAGAGAAAGGGAAGAGGAGAGAGGCACCCAATAACCCCAGTTCATTAATCCCATATTTTCTATCTGCAGACATCTTACTCTTCGAGTCAGACATACAGTGCACAGAGGTCCAGCCCAAAGAGCCAACCGTGTGTTACACATCACCTTTGAAGATACGGCATTCACCCAGTCAAGACCGACGCCTCTGCGGGAATCAGGTGAGCGTTACAGGTTCACTTTGGTTTTCTTCTTCTCTGACCTTTTCGTCTTTTGCTGTTGGGGCTGTTGGCTAACTCCATGGGTCATGACCATCTACTACTCCCATGGAGGGGGGGTTGGGTTGGGTTGTGGACGCCCTTGTCTTGTACACGGCCACCCTTTCCAGGTTCCACCTTCTCCCATCACTGGTTTAGACATGGTTGGTGCCTTTCTGTCTGACTTCTATGGCTTGGCTGTATTTGGAGCCTGTTGTAGTGTGTTTGTGGGGAAAAGCGTATCTTCACCAAGTCCCCTTCATTGACCTTTGTGCAATATGTTGCTCTGCACTGAGATTTCATGATCTCTTTTTTCTTCTGTAATCTGAACACAACGTCGCTCATGTTGATGTCATTGTCCTCTTTGACTTTGTGTAGCCATGGTGGTACCTGTGTGGATGCAGCCTTTATACCTCTCACCATCTGAAATGGAGATACTCCTGTAATGGCATTTGGTGTCAAGCGATGCACTGCCACAGCCTCTTTGATGATTTTGCAGGGATTCATGCCTGATGTGCATGCCAATTGTACGGCTCCTTTAATGAATCAGTTTGCCCTTTCTACAGCCCGTTGTCCTGTGGGTGATACAGGCCTGCTCTCAATTGCTGGATATTGTGCTTCTTGAGAAAGCTTTCCAGGTCTCTAGAAACTAATTGCATTTCATTGTCTGTCACAATCTCTTTAGGGAGTCCTTCTCTTTGACAGACAGAGCTGAGTACTTCCATGACTGTGCCCGTGGTGATGTCAGGCACAAATTCAACTTCGACCCACTTGGAGAGATAGTCCACCATGGCTACCCGTACATTTTGTCACTCGACATGCCGTCCAATGGGCCAATAAAATCCAGCCCTATTTTATACCAGACACCAGGTGGGATTTCTGTGGGTATCATGGGTGCTTGCCTCACTTTTAGCCGTTTGTTGCTGTTTGCGCTTTCTTTCGATCATTGCCCTTCTTGGTTAGTCCATGCCACCAATACGTGTTGCGCACTCTGCGTCGTGTCATGTTGCTGCCTAGATGACCTGCATGCGCTCTACATAATATCACTTTTCAGATGCCTCTTGGAGGAATTACTTGGTCGCCTCTCATTACTAGACCTTCCATTTCTGCGATCTAATTGCTGATGTTCCAATACGGTTGCAGACCTTCCACAATTGCTCTCTCATTAGGCCAACCTTTGCGGGCCCATTCTGCTACTCGGCCCAGAGCATCATCATGTCTCATTTCCTCCTGTCAATGAGACCCACTCATTTCCACTAACTCCTTATTTCTTCGGTCTCCTATGGATGCCACAACGCATTTGTCTTCCAGGAATGTGGTGCCCGGGGTACTTTGATGCAGTAACCTGGACATGCAGTCCGCTTGGGCGTTCTTCCAGCCCGCATTATGGGTAATCTCGTATGTGTACTCTTGCAGTTTGGTGGCAAATCTTGCTAGGCGTGGTGTCACTGTTGTGCCCCCGGGGCTTAACATGTGCACAAGGTGTTTGTGGTCAGTGACCAGGCAGATTTTGGTTCCCCAAACATACGATCTATAATTCTCCACAGCCCAGGGACACGCCAGCATCTCCTTCTCAACCGTAGAGTAGTTTTTCTCTGAAGTGGACAGTGCTTTTGCCACAAAGGCAACAATATTTTTGGAATCTCTCATTTTTGGGGTGTGGGTGGCGCCCAAGCCGTATGCACTGGCGTCTGTATGTATGTTTCCAATTTGGGATTGCATTGTTAGAGACACAGTGCATGTAGGATTCTCTTCTTGATTTCGGTGAAGGCCTCGATTTGATGTGATTCCCACATGTACTCTGCACCTTTCGTTAGGAGCTCTCTCAAGGGAGATGTAGTTTCGGAACATCTGGGAATGAATTTCGCATAATACTCTTCCAGACCCAGGATCAACCAGAGCTTGTCTTTGAAGTCGGGGCTGGGGCATCAACTATAGTTCGGAGCTGGTTTTTCTGTGGGCTCACTCCTTCTTTCTAGATGCAGTAACCCAGGTACACTACTTTGCAAGCTCCAATTATGCATTTCTCGTGGCAAAGGTGGACTCCTGCGCTCTGCAGTGTGCCAAGGAATTCTCCTAGTGCTCTGTCATGGGTTTCTGCGTCTTTGGCATACACAAGGATGTCATCTTGGAAGTATGACACATTGTCGATGCCGCGCAGCAGTGAGTTCATCATTCTTTGGAATGCTGACGCAGTGGATGATAATGCGAATGGCAAGGTTGAGGCTGCATAGATCTATCCACACTCTCAAGTAATTGGAGGATTTTTTTAATGAGAACCACCACGCTTAGCCATTAGGAGGACTTTATGTTCTCAATTGTACCTTCCTTGACCATTTTCTGATGCTGGGATTCCAGTGCCAACCTTGCTGTTGCTGGAATGGGACTCACCTTGTGCTTGACCGGTACGGCATTGGGTTTTAAGTGGATTTTGTGCACATAGTTTTAATTTTCCCGGGTGTTTCGGAGAACAGCATGGGGAATGCACTTCTCGGATCTGACGCTCCTCCTGATAAGACCAACAGCACTTGTTCAGCAGTGCTGGGGTCAAACCGGAAGCTCAGTTTGCGCTTGTCATTCCATCCCAGTACTGCAGGACCTTCGGTCGAGAAGTAGACTTTCATTGTGGTGCATCTATCCTTGAATTCGTGTTTGGCTTTGATGTAGCCCAAGAGGTGCTTCTAATCTCAACTAAATCATGTCCCATCATGTTTTTTTTAATGTCTGGATGGAGAGGATGGTCCACTCTCAGTACGCAATGTGGTTTCTCTCTTCTGGCTCGAGATGAGTTAACCATGATTACCATTGGCTTATCATCTGGTTCTTCCTCATCGCTTGTTCCTCTGTCTCCGTCAATGCGGGTGTCATTCTTTTCCCGCCATGTGCGGGCTACATTAACGTGACCAAGTCGCCTGCAATTGGAACACTCTTTGTTCCTCGCCATCATTAGCCAGATGCTTATTGGTAGCACATCTGTAACACTTTTGGGAATCTCTCCACTTGGGTCCTTTCTCTCTAGCAGCTTCTCGTTGCTGTCTGTCTTTACGCCTCTTCCATTGCACAGCCGCTATTTCAGGTTAATGTTAATGTTAAAGGACATTTGTACCGCGCACTATCACCACCGGACTGGTCCCCTGGCGCTCTGGTGGTTCTGAAAAAGGAGGGGAGGATAAGTTAGTGGGACGAAGCAGGAAAAGTGCAAGAGAGCAGTGATGTGCTGTTGGCGGCCTCAGCCCGGTGGGTCCATTGGCTGGGCCTGGGGTATTTGCGGCCGGTAGACGTCGTGTACTGTTGTGCAAGGCTATGTGTGTTTTGTTTTGCTGTTGCAGTGTAGTGAAGTTTGTGCGGTTTGTTGTGCTGTAGGTTTGGTTGTGTTTGGTTTGAAGTTTGAGATGTGTATGCAGAAAGGGAAATTGTTAGTAGGGTTGGTTAGTTTGCGTCTCTATCCAGAGTTGAGGCGCTCGGTTTGCGTGGTCTCTCCTGATGCGTGTGTCGCTCCACCTACTTCTCTGTGTCTACTAGAGGTCCCCTAGGCACTCGCTATTTGTATGGCCTTATCTAGGTCCAGTTCTTTCTCTTGAATTAACTTGTCCTGGACTTTGAGCAAATTGGTGTGGACAACCAACATGTCATAAATGACTTGCTCCAAATTGTCCCTGAATCCACACAAGGCGGCCAGTCCTCTCATTCTGGTGATGTAATCATCAACCGGTATGCTACCTTCTTGTTTCCTCGTATAAAACTGAGTTTGTGGAGGATCCCACTTTCTTTGTTGGAAAACCTCTTAATTATATAGCGAATTGCTTCTTTGTAGACATCATCGCCTTCATCTGAGGTGGGCACAGCCTTCAAGCCTGCAAAAATGTGCTGTCCTTTGACCCCCATGGTGTTTAGTAGCATGGCCTTCTTTCTGGCCGGCGAATAGCCCGCTCCTCCCAATGTCTCCAGATATGTGGAAAAAAGTGGCTCCCATTGTTGCCAGGGGATGGCAGGCATGCCGGGGACTGGAGGAAAGCGGGAGGTGGTGTGGCGCCCTACATGGTTGAAGTGTGGATGGTTTCTGGTCCTTGTCGCCAATTTTGTAGTGGCCCTCAATGAACACAGGACACTTGTGCAAGAGAGGGGTGTTTATTCTGACACCTTGTATAAACAGGGTAGGGGGGATCTGTCCAGGACGTAACAGAAGTACTCACAGTTCAGTTCCTTGACCCCAATGCAGTTGGCTTCACTGCACAGAATATCTACGGGGGGTATTAACATCCCCAGCCAGCTGGAGCTCCCACGAGGCTGCCCTCAGCCATGGTATTATGCTCAACTGCTGCAGGGATCTGCTTGTAGAGCAGATTTCAGTGGGAGGGCTGATTTTCCTCATTCAGGAGGAGCACCGAGGCCCGGCTGTCTTCCTTGTGCCTCGCTCCGACTTTGCTGGGTTTCCTCCGTGTTGCACCCTTCCCGGGTGAAGGCTCGCTGTCCCGAGATCTTACGTGATGGGCTCCGACAATGTCAATTTTACAACTGCACATTGTGGTAAGTGGAGAGCACCATACCTAGAATTCACTCATCCTGCCCAAGGCAGTCATGATTTTGGATTGGTCCAGAAATCTTCATTTGTATCAGAGGCCAGGGAAAATTTAAGAAACGCAATTCCAGTTTTTTGGGCAGGGATCAAAACACGGAATGAAGGGCACAATGGGTCAAAGAAGTTACAGAACTCACACTTGAATTCGGACATGGCAGGGAGTTGGCAACCCCAACCCTGGCAAAGAAAACGTCTAGCCTAGCACGTGGAGTAAGACATCTTTTGTGATCGCCTGCTTGACCAGCACACACAAACACACACATACACATGCACGGGACACCAGAATGTTTGACCTTTTTTTAACGATCGACAGAACTCTAATTCTGTGGGCATTTTTATATTTCCGGAATGCGACAGTAGGTGATGCTGTGGTTAGTTATGAAGATCATAGGCTACATACACTTTTGAGGTAAAGCATGTAGCAAAACAGAAGATCTTACTGTGGGAACTGGAGCCAGTTCTAACTAAACAATTGTACACATTGTGACACACCATCCCAAAAAAGTTACGGGAACACCACCAAAAAAGTTGTTTGGAAATAAAACATAGGTTGCTGGGATTAAATCTTTCTTAAGGGTTCACACTTCTCGCTAAATTATTTCTCTGATTCCCTTTCTTTTACTGTGATTACTTTTCTAGGATTTAACTTACTTTCTTAAAATATTCCTTGATTCTTGTTCTGACTTTGCAAAGATTCTGGAATTGCACTCTGTCACCGAGAATGTAGTATTCCCTTTTGTTCTTTCCCCTTGGATGTGCTCTGGTATTGTTCTCTGTTTCCCAGAATGCATTGTTTCACTTGATTTAATTCATTAACTGTGACTATGCTCTGGGATCGTACTCTGTCTGAGAGAATCCAAGTTTCCCCTGATTTCCTTCTTTCACCTGAGATATGCTCTAGGGCAATGGTGTGCGGCCCTTGGCTCGCCAGATGTTTTGGACTAAAGCTGCCACCAGCCCGAGCTAGAATAGTGAATGCTAAGGATCATTCAAGTTGTAGTCTGCAACACCTGGAGAGTCAGAAGTTGCAGACCCCTCTCTAGTGTTAACTTTGTTTTCCAGAATGCAGCATTTCATTCGATTAACTTTGTTTGGGATTGTACTCCGTCTTCCCAGAATTTCACTTTGTTTAATTATTTCAATCCGTTTAAACTTTACTGTGCCTCCCCAATGTATCATTTTGATTGGTTTGCTTCTTTCAATATGGTTACTCTCTGGGATTTCTTTGGTTTCATTATTTTACTTTGGTTACATTCTGAAATTGGATTTTCTGTCTCCCAGATTGCAAAGTTTCACTTGGTCTCATTATTCCAAGTTGTACATGAAGTCTGGATCTCAGGACCTGTCCTTGGTTTCGTCTGTTGCCTGGCTCAGGTTCAATTCCTTGCTTCTCACCAATTGAAATCTTTCTTCGGCTATGCTTTTTCACTTCCTCTGAGGCCTCATATGCATTTCTCACTGATTGGGCCTTCTCACTGACCCCGTGCTGTTCCATTGTGTGGTACCTCAGATGCATCTCTCACTCGTAGTCCCTCTTACTGCATCCTTTCCTATAGCGCCTCTGGCACCTAGGCCACGTGTCTCATATAGTCCTGGCTTCCTCACTAATACTGTCTCCCTAGAATGCAGAATTTCACTTGGTTTGCTGCTTTCACTTTGGTTATGCTTAGGTATTGTACTCTGTATCTCAGAATGCTGCTTTTCACTTTGTTTAACTTTGGTTCACACTATGGACTGGACTCCATCATCCAAAATGTAGTGATGCACTTGGTCATCTTCTTAAAATTCTAAAGTTCCTGAAATAGTCTGGGGCTTGGGGCCTTCCTGTTTTTTGTATCCTTCCCAGCTTCAGGTTCTGCGTGATGTTGCTAACTCTAGAAGTCTCCATTAGTCTCTGTTCTTTCACTCCCTTTAATGACTGGCACAAATCTCTCACTGTCGAGCCTTCTCACTGACAGTGTGCTCCTTTATCTATGCTACCTCAAATGCATCTGTCATGTATGGACACTCTACCTGGAACCTTTCATGTAGCACCTTTGGCACAAGTGGTTCAAGTTTCTTCTTGTCTTGCCTCTGACTCCACTCCCTTCCCACTTAAAGTGCCTTCTGCAAATGTCTAGTTAGCAGACCCTCTGAGTGACTCCATTCATGTGCTGCCTGGTACAAGAGTCTCACTGTCAGACCAAATCAGTCTATTTCTGATCCCGTACATTTCCTGCAAGCAAGGCACTCTATGTGTGATGTCTTCAGGCAAAGTGCACCTGGAACAACAGCGTGGGTTTGGATCCCTTACAGCAGGCTTGCTTTAGACCAATCCCCTGTGTCAATTTGCCTTAGAAAAGAGAGAGGCATCCCATAATTCTTTGATTCATCTATGGACTTCCACAAGGACAAGAAGAAGTCATCTGGTCCTCTGTTAGGCATATCGTCTGTCCCAAAGTCCTCTGCCAGGGAGGTGAAGACAGAAAGCAACCAAGGAAGAAGAGATCTCTGTCCTCTAACCATCCCCAGGAACCGGCGGGGGTGGCTGCTCTTGGATCAAGGCCTCAATGTGGCTGCACTGCAATCAAGACCCTGTCACTGGAGGCAAAGGAACCCTTTTAAGGGCTGGCCATTCTCCCTGGTGTCTGAGTGCGACAGAAGGACTTACTTTGTCCTGAGGCCCTGGATTGGGACTTCCAGCAAATGCACAACCAAGGAAGTGGTCCTTGTGTCTCCCCACTTCTCTAAATCACATTGACACTAGTTTGGGCAACTTTAAACACATCCAAGCTGCTGCACGGGAACCACCAGAGTCATCCTTGACCTCAATGCCCAACTGCCTCCACATGTCCAAACTTGCTTGACACCGATGCTGTAGCTCCACCGTCTCAAGATCTGAGACCTATCAAGTCTTTTCTCTGCCCCCACCTTGACACCACTCCCTGGTCATCACCAGCTTCTTAAAGCTCTAAGATGATGCTGCTGCAGTGCCCTGATGCCCTGTTGAGCCAATGAAGTCCACTCACAAGCCTTCACTTTTCCATCCCTGAGGTCATCAAGTCTTCCAGTGCCACCGACCGAATCCTCCCGCTATTCCCAGTATCTTTGGCACACAAGCCGATGTCGCTGACAAATAGCAGTACATCGTTGGGTCCTGTTGCCGCAATTTCATGACTCAACCTAGGCACAGTACTGAAAGCACCAAAGCACCTATTCAATGCCAAACATCCTGGCTCAATGCTGTTGAGCCCCAAGACAAAGAAGAGGCCCTGTCCCCCTGGTCCACTTTTGGGACCATAGTGACTTTTATGTCTCACTTGTCTGCCTTTTTTTCACAAGACACATACTTGAATAATGACATTGTGCCAATGTTGTGCCTAACACCCATGTTCATCTACCCAAAGCGTTATTGTACAACAGATTGCATTTGATGTGTTTCTTACAGAGGTGGGGTTTTGCTTGTGCTTTTAATTAGTTATTCACATTTTATTGTTTAATCAAAATTTGATATTTTCATAGAAACTTCATTGGACATTCTATTATTTTGGAGTTTATTCATTTGCTTTTTGGGTTCCTACTGCTATCAGCTCCAACCCCTCCTGAAGATAGCCTAGCCTCGGCCTGTCCTACCACAAGGAGAAAAGGTAATATGCTTTCTGTGCTGTGCCTGCATCACGTTTATGACTGGTATGACTGTTGGTTTAGTAGTAGTGTGGGGCATAGTAGGCGGTTAAGCCACTACTCACCCCTGTACTATTGCAGAGCAGTGGTCATTTCGTCACACTGGTGGGCAGAGATTGAATTTGATACAGACTGTGTTTACCGCATCGTCATCTAAAATAATTCAACGCTTGAAATACTGACAAGCAATTTTTGATTGCTACAAAATTGAACTGGACATGAGCTCAGTGCGAAGTTTGAAGGCCAGTGACCTGTGTGATCTATGTCAGGATTTGATGTAAACTTTTAGTTGGCTCCGGAGATTAGGCCGATTTATGGCCAAATGAAGGCTGGCATCCTCGGGAAACTTTGCACAACCCCTGAACAGTACCTCAGAACCTTTAGAGAGGTCGCAAAAAGTGCAAATGTCTGAGGTGTTTACACATTTTTCAGTATCTGAATTAAAGGGTCATTGGTAACAAAGATGACACATTTGAAGGAATGTTTAATTGTGTTTCATGCAAGCATGTCTTTAAAATGTGTGAGGTAGAGTTACACCATCATCTATGTATGTGAGTTCTTGCGTCCAGTAAAAGAATCGAGAATACACACCCAATGCTGAAGCAGGGGCATCTGATAAAAGTAAACATTTGTAGTGTAAGGACAGATTCTGACCATTCTTCCAAGCGAACCTTCCAAAAACATGAATGGAAATTCCAGTCACTAAGCTCATAAGCAGCTACAGAAACAAAGGGTAATGGTTCTAACAATGGGGCATCAACATCCCCTTCGCCCAAACGATGTTTCTTTGTGGAGACCTAACACATTTGGGAGGGAGATCTGGGCTGCCAGGGTCAACCCAAACAGGCCAGTGTTTTGCACATAGTGTAGACGTGCAAACTTCACTTGAAGAACTGGTTCTACTCCTGCTGTTGGTTTAAACAGCTAGTAATCTTTGCTGCTCCATGTGCACCCCAGGGGATGAGATAGTACCTTATCCGCCAGGATGCACAAGATGAATCAGCTCCCTCGTATAACGAAGAGGCCATGCTTGGGCAGCAAAGATTACTAGCTGTTTAGCAAACAGCAGGATAAGAACCATTGAGGAACCTGGTCCTCGGGTTGACTGCATCTGCAGCGAGCCACTGACAATAAAGCACAGATTCCTGCAACTAGCTAAAACATTCGACGTCCAGTTCTTCAACTGAAGTTCACGTGTCTACACTATGTGTGAAACCATGGACCCCAGAACCATTTGAGTAACCCTAGGTAATCAACCACATATTGAAACCACCTTGCCTTGATAAAGACCCTCAGGTCGAAATGGATTACCATGAATTAAATGATTCATAAATATCATAAGGAGAAAAAAACGATAGTTATTTTCCTGAAAATGGCTTTTGCTTTTCTCTCCCCAGGACATTTCTGACAACCCGCTTCTCCCCACTTCCCTACTTACCTGTGGGCGGCACACCTCTGTGTGAGCTGCCGTCTCCTGCATCGCTCTGTGATGCTGGTTCCCTTCCCATATCTTTATTCGAATCGTTGCGGGGGTGGGGGGAAACCCCCGCAACGCCAGTTGACATAGTGAACAAGGGTGAGGGGGACACCACCTCAAACCCTGCTGCCCTTGTTCACTATAATGGGACCAAATGGGTGACTTATTCTTCATTTTGAACTGTATGACATTTCTGTACAAACGAAATTCGAACAAATTTCTCATTTGTTTTTTTTCGATCTAATATACGGATTCCGGTCGAAATACGTGTTGACTGTTCTGTTCCTTAACGAATGCTCAAATGTTTTTATGATTATAATTGCAACCTGTCACAAGGACAGGTCTGACACTAACGCATTGCTGCTTGGGCATACTAAATGTGCCGTCAGGTTGCCGACTAATAAAAAACAGGACAGAACCTGTTGACAAACACTGCAAGTGCAAAGTTGCCTTTGGTCCTTCTTTTCTCCAAGTTAACTTCCCGTGGCACTCAGGGGGTGGCCCCAAACCAAGGCACGTGCAGCATGCTCTTTTGAACCCCTCATCAATATACTTGATGTACGCCCAGCGCAGGTGATTCCGCAATATCACCCACTCACCGTGTTCTCTGGTTTTAAATAGGGATTTGCAAGGCACTGCTATCACATACCCAGATATTCAAACAATTTCCAGCTGTTGCCATATTATGGCCAGGTAGCACTATTATGGTAGTGCTTTGCAAATGCCTTCCCCATTCCTACACAAAAGCCATAACTGTTGGCTTTGTCAATGCTGATTTCCTTTGAGAATTTGCCCCATCTTGCACATTTCCTGTGCATCTTTCATGTGCACTAAAAACGTTTTGAGAATCTCTACTTAATCGTTTCTATACAACCAGGCATGCTTTAAATGGCCAATCACATATTTTGGGGAAGTGCTTCACAAAAAGATGACTGTTCTGATGCTATGAATCTACTACACTAGCCAAAGTATTGAAAGACACTGACATAAAGGTGCAAAGCAATCTACATCTCTAGTGATGGGTGCGGCTGTTCTTGATGTATGACCTCAGAAATGTTTCTCCTCACCCCTCAAAAGAGTGACTCACAAAGGTAAAGGGAAATTGGATATGAAGAAACATCCTTTCTGAGAAAAAGCTGTCAGTGGTGAGACACAGTTGATCTACCTGGCTCCTACCTGTTCTACCAGAAGCCTTTCATGAATTACTGGCCTGGCATGTTTTTTTTCTGCACTGTTACTTTCAGCACTGTAGTCAAAATGTAATCCTCCTAATTGCCTAGATAAGTGAGTACGCAAATGAGTGCTGAGAAATGAAATAGGAGCAGTTTCTCTTGTTGACAGGGTTGGATTTGAGAAAGCTTCGGTCATTTGAATTAATCTGCCAAATCCTGTGAAACGTTGGTTGGTTTTACAACGCAGGAAATTCAAATTCAATGGGAAAACCTCGCTGTTTAACACGCTAGCCGACTTTGGAGAATTATTCTAAATAAGGGAGTGGTCTCCGTAATCAGAATCCTTGTAAGTGGAGTCCCGCCTCACCTGGAGTTCGTTATCCACATGGTCAGAATCAGAATGCCTGGAACGCGTTCCATGATGTCATGGGTCTTAGATGATAATCTTCTGCTGAGCAGAGTGCTTTAAATAAGTATTTTTCCATTCAGTAGAAAGGTATACTTTCCTAAATCAGCTGTCAGAGGCAAGCCACAGGCTGGAGTTTGTCCCCTGAGTAACATGAGTGCAGCAATGGTCCTCGTCTCCCATGCTGGGAAACATTGATGCGTTTCCAAGAAGTGGGAACCATACCAACACGATAAGACAGTGACTGGCCGAAGAATTGACTCTGTCATGACACCATCTACCATCCTGAAAGAATGATCCCTTACACTGTTTGCAGTGCCTCTCGAGTGTGTAAAGTGCTAACTGGCCCCAGAAACAGCTCCTGAGAGCTTGAGCTGTAGCTCAGAAAGGCATGGATTTTGGAAAGCATGGCCTCTGCTGCTTCCGTAGATTTGTCAAGCATCCTTTTTAGAAATGCTCTGCATACCTTGACCTATGTAAGTGTATCCATTTAAAATATAGGTGTATAGTATATGAAGTAGTTCACGCATGTCTCTGGGTAAAGGTATAACATGCTGTTGAAGGACATTGGCAAAAAATATATTCTTTTAACAATACCTAATAAAATGCATTGATGGAGATTATTGCGTTCAGCCATGATTTCACGGGAATGTGTTTCCTGTGATCGCTGCCTGAAAATAGCAAAAGCCCCGATTTTATTCCATCATCAAATCCAATATTTCGGCGTAAATACGACCTTCATCTGATCGAAACGGGTTGGCTTTTCTCTCGCATCTACTGTACCTTTTGAGCGTGCACATCAACGATGTGCATGTGGAAATGACCTTTGTGTCTATGGCACATTTTTGTGATGCAAGTGATGACATAAACTTGCACATCTCATCACTTCGGGCGAAGATTTTTTGAGAATCTACCCTGGAGTATGCACCAAAAAGTATAAGGAAAGAGCATGTCATTTGATTTGAATTAACTGAATGAATGCATTTTCACAGCTTTCCGAAAAGAAGTATGTTTTTTATTGCTCATATTTTCATTGGGAGGTTGTCCTACAGCTTTGGGCCGTATACTGCAAATCTCCGATCACCACTAAAAGCATAAGGGGGGACTTGCAGCAACAGTTTATCATAACAGCGTAGTTGGCGTGATGGTATATACAGATTAATTTTGTCCGCAAGATGAGCTACGAGACAACTGACTGACATATTTAAATACTTGTTTGCACTCAGCGTTCGGTGGTCCGAGTGAGTTGAATGGTATCAGCTGAAAGGATTCGTCAATATCGAGATAAAAGAACATTGATTTTAGAACGGACAAAGATCGACGAGAGGAAAACAATTTTGATGCGCCCAGTGATCTGTGGCCCTCGTTTAAATTACAAGTTTAAAACAATGGCCTTACTAACTGATCCCGAAATAAGAAGCCAGTCCCTGTTCCTGTCTACTAAATAACAGCATTTCAAGTAAAGGGTTTAGAAGATTAAAGATCTATCAAGGTAATCATCATCTGTACTGATGAAGGCCTCCTTAAAAATAAATCGGGAAAAGCTACTTAAGGATGGGGTTTATGCTGTCACGACAGGCCGAAACGCAGTGCGTCGACATATTATCCTGAAAAACATCCAGTTGAAACAAAAATATCCAAGGAAGTAATGGACATTTAGTACTTCAAAGAGACATAGAAACGAATGAAGAAATAGGGGTACAAGATAAGCACATAGACATTGTGCCCTGTGTAAGAATGGACAAACTGTGTGACAAATGAGAAGAGACTATTGATGCCAAAAGTCTTGTTTAAATAAGAAATCACAGTGTGCAGGTGCTCGACTGTCTCTAAGTTTTTCAACTGCTCTTTGAAAAGGAGTCTAATAACTAAGGCTTATGTCTAAAAATCCTTCTTATATTGCTGTAGAATTTATGTTCAGTTGGCATAACAAAAATGCCAGTCTGTGTTTTGTACACTAACCCATGAAGAATGTTTTGAAAATTATGTTGTGAATTATGTTTTTAGATATTAGATTTTGCAATAAGGAAACTAATTTGTGAAATAAATTGACCTAAAATTTCCTGCATATAACTAAAGAGGTTTTGAGTCCTGTTGATACCCGATGATACATGCTATCTGGTTGTTACTGTTTGTGCTCTAAATACTGGTAACATACAGGAGACAGAGGTAGTGTGTTTCATATGTGTTTCATGTTGCTCTCACCCTATTACCACACAGACCCCTAGACAACAAAAAATTCTGGGTGTGACCTACCGTGTAAATATTTAAATACCATACAAAGGATTTGAAAATCAATGCGCTCCTCTACTGCAAGCAAATGGAGTGACCAGTGGAAATCTGACATCGGACACGATTTCGAGACCCCGAAGATAAGTCTAACAGCAGCATTATGGGCTATTTGCAATCTATGGACTTCAGTGATTGGAATACCTGTCAACAGAGCATTGCAATAGTCCAGACGTGAGTTTATAAGAGTTCCTACGACTGCTGCATGGTCCTTTGCTGATATAAAAGGAAGAACTTGTCTTAACAGGTGCACAGTAATAAAAACTGATTGAAGTTTAGCGCTCACCTGCGCTTTAATCCTCCAATACTCCTCCCAAATACAGCACACATTTTTTATCTTTGGAGCCAAAGCCAGGTGTGAGCACAAGAAGCAGGGAGATGGAGGGCGCCTGCAATCCTCAAGTCAATGTGTTGGGCCAAACAACACCTCCTCAGTTTTCCTGGCATTCAAAAGGAGCCGGTTTGAGAACATCCGCACTTGAACTTCCTTCAGGCAGCTTTCAACTATCTTAAAGGTCTCCTCTGTCTTCCGAACTTTTATGTATCATCCGAGTATCATCAGAATATGAGTTACATTTCACATCATGTTTCCTCATCATGTCCATAAGTGGTCTCAAATATAAATTAAATAGAAGGGGAGAGAGAGAGAGGAACCCTGAGGGACACTGAAGGGAGTCTGAAAGATAACCCCCAACTCTGACCCATTGTTCCCGATCTGACAAAAAGGACCAAAACATGTCATCAACCAAAAAAATGAAAAGATCAATTCATTCATTCATTAAATGCTATTTTTAGCCACCTTACCCCTTTTTTAATTTATTTGCCATCATTTATTTGATTTTATTTATTGGACAATTGTATGGCGCCTATACACAAGTGTTTCCGGGCGTCACAAGACAAAAAGGGGGGCGGGGGAGTATAGTCTCGGGAGGATAGCTCAGGGGCAATGCACTTACCTTGGAAGCAAAAGTACGTGGAGCAACACAGGTTCAATCGCCGGATCTGCACTTAGGAACCTCTGCGTATTAAGCACATTATAAATAACCAATTACAATTACAATATGGGAAAAAACAACAGTAACAGTCATACTAGGCCTGGTGACATTCTTAATGTGCAAGTGCAGAGACAAAGAGCAAGAGAAGGAGGAAGTCGGGGGAAAGGCTGGGGAGTGGTAAGGGGTTAGGGATAGAGGGGAGCGGCGAAGTGCAGGAGGGGGGACACAAGGGGCTGAGAAAGTGCTGAGGGGAGCCACGAAGGTCAAGTGCAACAGAAGTGGGAAAGGGAGAAGTGCATGAAAGGGTGGAGAAGATTCAGGCTGGTCCGGGAGGGATGTCCGAAGTCAAGTGCTGGTAGGGATGCTATGGGGGGACTGGTCAAGGAAAGGCCTGGCCCCTGTAAGACTCATAGGGGACCAGGCACCAGTCACAGTGGCAGAGGGACATTAACACTGGAGAGGGGGAAGGAAGGAGGTTGAAAAAGGAGTCTTGAAAGGTTTCCCGAACTTAAGCAGATCTGGCTCGAGTCTGAGGGGTGCAGGGAAGCCATTCCAGAGGTAGGCTCCTGACAAGGAAATGGATTTACCTCCCACTCTCTGCTTGGAGAAGCGTCGGACCTGCAGAGAGTTGAAGCTAGAGGACCGAAGAACTCTAGAGAGAAAGCTGGATGTAGAGAGGTTCCAGGCCCCAGACAGACTTGTGGATTCTTAGTTCTTGAATTTGATTCTTGCGGTTCCCGGGAGCCAGTGGAGAGATTTTAGGGCTGGGGAGATGCAGTCCCTGGGCCTAATGCCAATGAGAAGTCTTGCAGCCTTGTTCTGGTTTAGTTGGGGGGGGCGAAAGGCAAGAAAGAGGCAGGTTGAAGTCAGGTTGAGGAGGTGGCTGTTGCAGTAGTCCAGCCTACAGAGAACCAGAGCTCTGGAGACATTGAGCTTCTGGGGGAAGGTGATGAAAGGGAGAATGCCTCTGAGGAGTTGGAGCTGAAAGCTGGACTCTTGGCAAAGTCTTTGATGTGCAGAGAAAGGGAGAGAGAGGACATTTTGCAATCTGTATAGTTGCACACCCTTTTGTCAAAATATTTTAGAAGGTATAGTAATCTATTGGTGGTAAATGTGGGTGCAGAGGAGGTAAGAAAACCCTGACATGGAGTTGGGACAACTGTGAGCAAACCACGATGGTGTCCGAAGAGTATCGGAGAGAGAAAGGAGTCAAAGATGTCCCCAATGTTTTTAGGCTCACAAGAGGGTGAGAAGAGGGGACCCATGGAGGGTGGCCAGAGATTTGAGAGGAAACAGGGAGCAGGTGCCCCCATGAGAAAGAGCACTGTCTTACTGGCATTAAGTAGAAAAAGATGGGCATCTGGCTATTCTCTGATCTCTCCAGGTATATCAAACTGTATCAAAGCAATGGATCAGGGCAACCCTGGTTATACAAAAGGACACACAAACAATTAAAAGGTATTTATAACACAAATCTCAAATTGTGCATTATACAAGCAAAATCATTGCCACGGGTAGGTGAACCCAGCACATTCCCGACAGAGAAACATATACCGAAACATATAGTGACTAACAATGTTATACCCCTTGAACATCTACGAAGGGTTTAGCATTGGTATTAAGCTGAACATCAGATATTTGATGCCCCTTGTGTCTAGGATACACTAATGTTATAAAAAGTCTGTAAAACAGAATCCACCACACACAATTAAAACTACAAGTGCAAGTACAAATTCACCTTTGGTACAAGCCTGTACTACACAGTAAAGTGGTAGCGATGGCTGAGCAGCCAGACTTATCTCAAGAGTAAAGTGAGCAGTATCAATAGTTACACAAAGGACAGCAATTACTATGGTTCAAGCAAACACTGACTCAAAGTTTCTGAGTAAAAGAATGTACATTTATTTACACATCAGTTGTAAAACAGTTCACTAAGTAAAGCAGCCGAAAAATCACATTCTTAATATACTACACAACACCTGAGGAATTCTGGACAAGTTAAGCTCAAATTGAAGTGTGAGCAAAATGGCACTCCAGCAATTTAAAAGGGAGGAAAAGACTGGTAATCAGAACCAACCAGCAAGTAGGCAGGGCAATCTAGAAAAGGCTTGCTACAATGAGGATTCAAATCAATAGGCCTGGGCCGATGTTAATGGTACAGAGTGTTTGCAGAGGACCACACAGTTCAGAGTAGTTTGTGATTAAGTCTTTGCCAAGAGTTTGAAATGAAGTTGGTCAGAAGAAAAGTTACTTAAAAGAGTAGGGTAGGACAAGCCCTCGGATTGGTGAAAGATTTCAAACACTTTCACCGTGGTCGGACGGAACGAACAACCGGGTTTGAACAGTACCTTAAATGAAGAAGAAGGCTGTAGCTGAGGCAGAAGTTCCTGGCACGTCCTGCAGGCTTACTGTTCCTGAAGTGATTGTCGGACTGACACGAAGTAGGAAGACTGGAGGGTCCTGCACTGCCCAGGGAAGAAAACATCAGCAGAGCAAAGCAACAAATAAAAGGTGCGCTCCTTAAAACCCAAACAGGGTGCGGTCCTCCTGGCTATCCGGTTCACTGCAGTTGTACACAGCAAATTCGACCAAGGGAAGGGAGGGATTTCTTGGTGTTTGGCAAACTGGTTGGTCCCACCAGCTCAAGGGGAGAAGATTCCTTGCAGATCTTCTCTGTCGTTGAAGTTTGGAGATTCGGACCCGCAGCAGGGCTTTACCGGGAGGTTTAGTCATGGTAGTGGTCTTCTTCTTTCAGCTTCTCTTCGGTTCTCTCGATCCAGTGGCGACCAGGCCTTCCAAGCCCCAGAGACCTGCTTTTTATGCAGGTTTCCCCCATTTACACAGCCTGGCTGTCAATCACAGAGCAGGGTGGCTGTCCTGGCGGGACAGTCACCAAAGCTAATCATACATTGTGCGACATGGGTCTCCAATGAGACCCTGCGCAGGGAGTCTCAAACCCCTCCCTCACATCCTGTCCCCCTCAGACATTCAGGTGCCTAAGGAGGGCTTCTGTGCAGAAGCCTTCCAAAGGACGCCGAACAAAGGAATCAAACATGGTTTGGCGCGCAGAGTAAAACACGAGAAAGACCTTTACAAAAAGAAAGGCGTATAAACCCAGCTGGAACCAAATAAAAGTAAATGGGGTCCAGCTGATTTAAGTTCGAGGCTACCAACTTAGCCTAAAACAGTACCAAGGCTCTTTAAATAAACCACGGTAGGAAAAATATTCTAGATACCACTGCCACCAGCCAAATCTTAAAGAAAGGGGAACGAAACAATGTTCACTGAGAGACAGACAAAAAGGGATAACTATTAACCCTTTCCAGTACTCTGGGAGACAGTAGGCAGTCCCTGAAAATGGAGTTTAAAGTGGGAAGTCTAAAAAAGACAACCCTGTGTCACTGCTCTGAAGGTGCTGTGTGACACACAGTAAAAAGATGATGCCTATGGATTAGGTGAAACCCCACAGTCTATGAACACAAAAATGTTAAACACACACAGCAAAACACATGTTAGAGTGGGAAAAAAGGCTCACACTCTTACCAGGTGAAAACAAAATTCTAGAAATCCAGCAAAGCTGCTGAGGGACTCAGTAGGTAAGGGAAATTAGCCATTCTGGAGAATTCTCCCTAACACTCGCCCCCCCAGACTAAGGGACAGGAGGATTTAATCCGCTCCTGGATGAATCTCTTCACTGTAGTTGGTTATAAACATCCTAGAGAGACCATCAGGATTTTGGTGGTGACATCCTGACCTGTGCTCAATGGTGAAATCAAACCCTTGCAGGCAGATCGACCATCTTAGAAGTTTTTGGTTCTCCCCTTTCATTTGCATTAACCATCTCAAGGGTTGGTGGTCTGTCTGAATCACAAAAGTAGATGCATACAAGTATGGTCTAAACTTCTTCAGAGACCACACAATGGCAACTCACACTCTATGGTTGCCCACCTTGTTTCTAGTTCCTTCAGTTTCCTACCGATGAAGCAAATGGGGTGCTCCCTACCTTTCTCATCCAGTTGACTGCACCTAAACCTGTATTGGATGCATCTGTCTGCACAATGAAGGGTTGGTGGTAATCAGGAGCTCTTAAGACTGGATCTTGACAACGGGCGTTCTTCAGGTTTTCAAAGGCTTGAGTGCACTCCTCATTCCATCTAACGTTTTTAGGGAATTTCGGAGAGGAGATTACATTCAAAGGAGAAGCTATGGACCGAGAGTTCTCAATAAATTTCCTGTAGCACCAGTGAGACCTAGGAAAGCTCTCAATTGGGTTTGAGTAGTAGGGGTGGCACAGTTTTGTACAGCTTGTACTTTGCTAGGCATTGGCCTCATTTCACCCCCCTCCTACCTCATTACCAAGGTAGACCACTTTGCTATGACCAATTTGACATTTGCTTTCCTTTATGGTCAGATGGGCCTCCTCAAGAGCCTGCAAAACATATCCTAAGTGATCAACATGTTCTTTCCAACACTGCAATGTCATCCAAGTATGCCATTCAGAACTTAATTGACCATTCTTTGGAATGTAGCAGGTGCATTCTTTTATCCAAAAGGCATAACCTTAAACTGGTCGAGGCCTGCTGGGGTTGAGAATGCAGTTTTCTCCTTGGCAGGGTCTGTCAGGGCTATTTGCCAATACCCTGACGTCAGATCAAATGTACTGAGATACTTGGCTGCACCAAGTTTATCCACCAGTTCATCTGTCCTTGGAAAAGGATGGGAATCAGCCTTAGTGACTGCATTTAGCACTCTATAGTCCACACAGAATCTCATCTCCTTGGATCCTGCCTTTGGTTCTAGAACAACAGGACTATACCATGGACTTGTAGAGGGCTCTATAACCATGATATCAAGCATCTTGTTGTCCTCTCCTTTCATGTGGGATCTTACATGACTGACATTCGGTAACCTCTGCTTTTCACAGGTAAACAGTCACCAGTGTGAATATCATGGTGGTCCCAAGGGGGCAAGCCTGGTCAAAGTGAAAACAGGGAGGCAAACTGATTCAACAGAAACTTGCACTCATCCTGCTGTTCAGATGTCAGATTAGAAGAGGGATTAACTCCTTCTATCTTCTCATCTAAAGGTTGGCCTCTGAGTAGGTCTGGTAGAGGCTCACTCTCCTCCTCCTCTTGAGCTGAAGCTAGAAGCAAAGCTCCCACTTCTGGTCTCGAGACATATGCCTTTAAACGGTTGGTGTGAAAGACTCTGGGAGCCTCCTTAGGTCTGCCTAAGTCCACCAAATAGTTCACCTCTCCAAGTTTGCCCACAACCTTGAAGGGTCCTATCCATTTGTCCTGCAAGGCCCTCTGCCTTGTTGGCACCATAACTAGTACAAGCTGATCTTGAGTAAACTCAACCATGTTGGCCTTCTGGTCATGCCAATGTTTGACCAGAGCCTGACCTGCTTTCAAGTTATCACTTGCTTCTGCCATCATGTGTGACATTCTCCTCCAGAGACCTATCACATAGTCAGTCACTCTGACTGGCTTGGGGGAAGGAGCACTCTCCAACCCCTCCTTAATCAGGGCCAATGGACTTCTGACTGGATGGCCATAGAGAAGTTCAAAGGGACTGTTACCAACTCTCTCCTGAGGGACGTCTTTATAAGGAAAGAGAAGGCATGGCAGTAGAAGGTCCCACTTTCTTTTAAGGGGTTCCTCTAAAGCACCTATCATGTTCTTCATAGTACAATTAAACCTCTCTACCAGTCCATTTGTCTGTGGATGGTAGGCTGTACAGAACTTGTAAGTGATACCACAGTTTTTCCACAGGGCTTGCATGAAGTGGGACATAAAATTGATCCCCTGTTGGATATCACTTCCTTAAGAAACCCTACTCTGGTAAAAATACCAAGTAGAGCCTTAGCCACAGCCTGAGCCGTAACAGTCCTCATAGGTATTGCTTCAGGATACCTAGTAGCATGGTCTACTACAGCCAGGATAAACCTGTTTCCTGAAGATGTGGGAGGGTCAAGGGGACCAACAATGTCGATGCCCACCCTTTCAAAAGGAACTTCCACCACTGGGAGAGGTAGCAGGGGTGCCACATTCTTGGCTCCACTCTTGCCAGAGGTTTGGCAAGTGTGACAGCTCCTACAGAATGTGTCAACTTCTGAACCCATTTTAGGCCAGTAGAAGTAGAGGGAGAGCCTTTCCTTGGTCTTTTTGAAACTCAAATGACCAGCCAAAGGTATCTCATGGGCCAACTGTCGGAACTTGACTGTGTTTTCTAGGGGCACTACAAGTCCTTTGCAGTCCCCAGGGATAGACTCAGTCGGTTCACTTTAGAAGAGGCCATCTTCCCAGTGCAACCTATGCTTCCCAGGCTCTTGCCCATCGAGCTGAGAAGCTGCCTGTAGCGAAGACCTTCAAGAGTATGACACTCTCTTGGTCCTCTGCTGAAGTCTGCCCTGTTGGGTCCACCTTCTGCCAGTAAAGACTGCTTCTCAGGATGGTCAACAGAATCCAGATCTCCAACTAAAGTTATGTCTTCTTCCAGATCTGACTTTTGAGAAACTGGATCAACCACACAGGGTTGTACCTCACACTCAGCCCCAGCAGGTGGAGGAGTCACAGGTTTGACTTTGGACAATCTTGGGGATGTCCTTGTTGGCAGCACATGGGTGCTATCTGCTTTCTTCTTGGAGATCTTGGTTTTCCCCTTTGCCTCTTTCTTTCCTGAAATAGCAGTGAGCAACTCCTGTGGGGTGGGGTGATCATTTCCTCTATCAATTCACCTGGAGAGGGTCTCAAGGTCCTCTCCCTTGCAGGCCTAGTGAGCTCCTGTTTCTTTTTATTGGGAGGCCTAGGGGTACTAGACACAACTCCAAGAGTTTTCAGGTCATTACCCAACAGGACTCTCCCGGGCACTTCACTCTGCACACTAACAGGTATTCTGACAGTCATATAATTACACTAGATGAGAGCTGGTAACTGGGGAAGCATTTGCACAGGGCCTCCAGCTAACTTGGTTAGGCATTTGGGTGCCTTAGCAGCATCCTCTACCTTGAAAAATGATTCATCCACCACAGTTATGCTGGCTCCAGTGTCTGTGATGGCAGGAGTCTCCTGGCCATTCGCAAGAACACTGTCTTTATAATACTCTTTAGTATTATCTGGTATGGAATTATAGACATTGAAATTCTGTTGGTCCTGCAAGCCCAGGGACACTAAAGAAACACTGGCTGTGGCTTTCATGGGTTCATCAGCCAGTAGGTGAAAGTTTCTACTTGCCATAAGTACTTCTTCCTCTGGGGAAAAGGCTAAGGAGACAGTGTGGACCCCTGAAGGTTTACCCTTAAATCTGGGATCCCCTTTCACATGGTCAGTTGACCCACAAACATAACATTTCTCAAATGTTTTGATGAATGGGGGCTTGTTCTGACCTCCATCTGGTTTGGGTCCAGGTTGTACACTAGCCTGATTCGGTTTCCCTTGCGGTTTACCCTTATGTTGCTGTTTGGGGCCCTCTTTTGGATTGGAGATATTAGAATTCTCCTTGTTATCTTTCTTTGGCTGCTTTCCCTCATCCTTCTTCTGAGTTGCCCCAGAATCCTTGAATCCTTGTGAGTAGCCCTGTTGGCAACCCACAAGTCAGCAGCCTTAGATAACTTCTTTGGATCTATCTCCTTAGAATCAGCCAAGTGCTGTCTGAGCTCAGGAGAGCAGGCATAACAAATCGACTCCAACATAACAAGATTTCTCATACCTTCATAAGTGTTTACTCTGTAACCCTTAACCTAACCATCTAAGTTTTTGAAACATTCACATACCCAGGTAGGCCAAGGGGTACCATCATGCTTTTTGAGGGTCCTAAACTTCTTAAGGTACCGGGAAGGGGTCTTCCCAAATCTAGAAATTAAACCTTGCTTCACATACTCATAATCCATCATATCCACCTCCCCCAACTCCATCACAACATCAGATGCAGCAGTGGGTAGCCTAGGGAAGAGCCAAGGAAGCAACTGATTCCCTGTAATGTCTTGAATCCCATGGCTATATTCAAACATTGCCAACCAATCCAAAATATCAAGCTTAGCCTCATACATACCAACAATTCCTTCAGGCATACGGGGTCTCTTAGGGCTGGAAGACTTAGAAGACTCTGGGAGAGAAGTATTTTAATCGACAATGGGCCTCATTACGAGGAAGGCGGCCGCGGAATGAACGGTGCCGGTAAGGGACCGGCACCGTTCATTCTGGGGCGCCACATTACGAGGTCTGCAGTGGGTCCCGCTCTGAACGCCTGGCCAGACCAGACGTCCTTAGCGGGACCCACTAGCAGACCAGGATGCTAACATCAGGCCCGTCATTAACGGGCCCGTTGTTAGCATCCCCCCCATTCCCATTGAGCCCTATGGGGGCTCAAATGGGAATGGGGATATACCGGGTCCGGGTCCCGAGAATGGGAATTAACGGGCCCGCCAAAGTCTGCATGGCCCGGTAATTCCCTATTTCTGGAACTGGACACGGTACCCGGTTTGGGGTTAGCCATGCCGCTAAAAGCGGCATGGCTTCCTCCAAACTCGTAATGAGGCCCAATTTCTTCATTTCTAAGGCTTGATTCAACTCCATTTCTCTGAGCTTAAGTTCTTGATGCTTTTGTGCTGTTTGAGCATTAATAAGTTTGAATTCCAATTCAAGCCACATCTTTTCTAGAGCAATGAATTCAGGACTGAGTGTAGGACCTGATGGGGTCCCAGTGGACAAAGGTTTAGGTTGCTGAGCCGGTAGAGGAGCAGTAAGGCCTACATTGTGAGACACATCTGCCTCATCTAACTCATCCATAATAACAGACACATTATCATCCTCATCATTTTCCACATTTGCTGGAGGGGCAGGTATTTCAGACCCACTCCCCAGACTTTGTTTCTCTAACAACCTTTCAATTAATTCTGACTTTTTGCCTTTCACAGAGAGATTCCTTTCTCTACACAGATTTTTCAGATAATCCACAGTGTAACTAAGGAGGGTCTCCTGACTGTAGCTTTCCATATCGGACATGATTGAAATTTGTTTTTTAGTGATGTTTAGCCTTGTGGTAAGTTGATCCAAGATAATAGCAGTACTCTAAGTGTAATCACTATAGTTTATCCTCACCACTGTACACCAGTGTTAGGCAGAATCCAGCACACACAATTAAAACTACAAGTGCAAGTACACATTCACCTTTGGTAAAAGCCTGTACTACACAGTAAAGTGGTAGCGATGGCTGAGCAGCCAGACTTATCTCAAGAGTAAAGTGAGCAGTATCAATAGTTACACAAAGGACAACAATTACTATGGTTCAAGCAAACACTGACTCAAGGTTTCTGAGTAAAAGAATATACATTTATTTACACATCAGTTGTAAAACAATTCACTAGGTAAAGCAGCAGAAAAATCACACTCTTAATATGCTACACAACACCTGAGGAATTCTGGACAAGTTAAGCTCAAAATTAAGTGTGAGCAAAATGGCACTTCAACATTTAAAAGGGAGGAAAAGACAAGGTTATACAAAATTAAGCAGCACCAACCAGTAAGTAGGCAGGACAATCTAGAAAAGGCTTGCTACAATGAGGATTCAAATCAATAGGCCTGGGCCAATGTTAATGGTACAGAGTCTTTGCAGAGGATCACACAGTTCAGAGTAATTTGCAGTTAAGTCTTTGCCAAGAGTTCAAAATGAAGTTGGTCGGAAGAAAAGTTACTTAAAAGAGTAGGGAAGGATACGCCCTCAGATTGGCAAAAGATTTCAAACACTTTCACCGCGGTCGGACAGACCAAACAACCAGGTTTGAACAGTACCTTAAATGAAGAAGAAGGATGTAGCTGAGGCAGAAGTTTCAATTGGTTTATCAATTGGTTTATCAATTGGTTTATCAATTGTTTCTCTATTATCTTTTTGTGTTTAGCACTATGGCTGATCATTTGATGGCTTTTTTCTAATAATGGCACGCTATTGAAGGTGCATGCTTCATATCATTACTCTTGTGTGTGCTGCCCCTGTGGAGGGGATTAACTAATGAAGCACTGTTGCATGACTCTTTGTGGTGGGCAATATGCCAAACTAGAGAGATCACTTTAGCTTTACTATCGCTTCCTTTCCCTTTTTCTGTTTATTACTTATTCCCTTTGTTCCTTTTACTTCCCGGCATCGTTTCCGGTGATCTGGGGGCCTCGCTGCAATATTGGTATGATAATTGAGGTCTCTGCTATTAGGTGGCGTAAATATGCGCTTTGCCCCTTTAAATCCACTAGACTAAAGGAAACTAAGTCACATGACAACTCGTGTCAGTCACGTGACAGGTTGAGGCGTTATTTCATCTAGCTAAGAGTCCTCCTTGAATTCGGAAGCAGCTGCTTTGAGCTGCGCTTCGTTACGGCGACTATCCTGCACACGGAACCAGCGGTAGCAGCTATTCTGAGCTGCACTTTGTTATGGCGGCCATTCTTGAATCCTCCTTGAATTCGGAAGCAGCTGCTTTGAGCTGCGCTTCGTTACGGCGACTATCCTGCACACGGAACCACCGGTAGCAGCTATTTTGAGCTGCGTTTTGTTACGGCGGCCATCCTGCACACGGAATTAGCGTGAGCAGCTGTTTTGAGCTGCGTTTTGGTACGGCGGCCATCCTGCACACGGAACCGGCGTTAGCTTGAGGAATCTGGCTCCATAACGGTGACAGCTCTGCGACCGCTCGATTTACGTCGTATATGCCGACACGGTAAGATCGCTTCTGTTTGGTTTGTAATTCTTTTCCTGTCGCTGCTTATGTGCCGACTTTATCGGATTCCATTGCCTGTTCCCTAGTATTAACCAATATAGGAAGAGGTAAGGGAAGGGGCCAGACTCCATTGTGGGTGCCCTTTCTCTCTTCTTGCCTCCTGGCTTTCCCGTTATATAATGACTTCTGTAGCTATAGGAGACATATTGCTTGAGTGGAGTATCCAGCGTCCAGGAATATCTCCTAGAGTAGATTTGTACTACCTGAGGAGAATGAGATTTAGAGGCTTTTCCAGCATTGTATCTATTGTACTTATCATGTCTATTACTAATGCCGTTGAGACTGAGGGCCCATTTTTAGGAAGAAATGATATGTTTGAGCGCATGTGATTTTCTCATGGCTCCCTTCTATAACTCCTTCCTATTTTATTCCATGCTCATCTCTTTTCCTCACTTCTATGCAGGATCGGATCTGCACAGGATTACCGGTTGATGGGATGTTTTCTCCCCACTTAGCCTGTACTACTGTGCACCTGGACAAGATCCCAGGGGAGTGTCATCAAGAGAAATTTTATTTCTTCTCTCTACCCTGATGGCTATTTTTCGAATACACCCAATGGGAATTTTTTCCCTTTAAAGGTATGGAAATGGTATTTATACATGTATGGGACTGCCGGGAAGTCTCTCACTCTGCATTTTAGCTTTATTGCCACCGGGATGACAGTGGATTCTCATATTGACTCTGGTTTCCCTCTCCCATGCCATGTTGGATTACACAATTTCTTTGGTATATTCATGGCTTTGACATAGGGACTATAAGCCCCCCTGCTACTTTTTAATAATTTAATTGGGTTCCCCTTGTCTGATTTACGTACAGCGTATGGGGCATATCCTGGATTATTACTAAGGAACCTAGGATTATTCAACTGCATGGAGGATGCTACATGTGGGGTTGTTAGATCGGTTCAAGGAATGTTTTAATCAAAATAAATGTTTGTATACATACTTTTTGATTTATGTGTTACCTTACATTTGCTTTTTCCTTTTTCCTTTTCTCTCCTTTGGTCTTTTATATATCCATCTTCAATGCAACCCTTACTTCCGAACATCAACAAAAGTGAATTTATTGAACATCTGGGTGCATTAAGGAAGAACTAACTGAAGAAAATCGGATATATGGAATAAATTCAAAAGACACTGTCTGTACTATGTTGCCCTAGAAAGTTATTGTTTGTACTAGGTGGCCCCAGACGATTCTTGACTATTTAAATGTAGAGAATCTGGATGTTTAGATTTTAGAATTTATCACCTAATCTGCCCTGTCCTGAGGAAGACGATTGTCAAGCCTTCTCTCTCCTGCTACGACGAGAGATAGACAGCTTAGACATTGTTATTTGATCGTCGAAACTACCTATGTTCAGATACCAGTACAGCCCACAATACGTTTGGGAGCTGTACTAGGTACCGGTTGTTGACTATTTTGGTCAGATTGGAGACAAGCACAGGTTTGCTGTTTGTTCTCTATAAAGAAATGTTGGGCTGGACTAAGGTACAACCCTTTTCATCTCGCAGAAAATATTGATTATTGTTGATCTGCGTGACTTAGGTGTCCTACATAACTCTTCAAGCCTCACTAACTAACTCTTACATATATATAGAGATTGGTTACAATATATCCCCCTGGTTAAATACAGTTTGGGGTTCAATTGAGGCTCTTTACTGTTTACGGAATTTATGCACTTTTGAACTAAGTTAGGCACATTGCACTTTTGCTTACATCCTAGGATGTCTAGTAAAATAATATGCACTTTAACTGGATATGTTTAGTATCAATTATGTGTTTTTAAGCTGTTTTTAATTGTATGGTAATTGTATATGTGTTTATTAAAGATTGATTGAATATATCTTTATGATTCCTTGACCTGATCTGTCCCCATATTTAGCTCCCTCACAGTGGGCAGCTTATTCCATTGATTGATTCTATGGTTTTATTCCCATGAACTTCCTTTTTCCCCTCTGGTGGGTCTGTCTTACTTTGGTTCTCCCCTGGGTTCATGGTGTTGGGGATGCCTATTTTTGATTATATGAGGCAGAAGTTCCTGCCAGGTCCTGCAGGCTCACGGTTCCTGAAACAACTGTTGGTCTGACACGAAGTAGGAAGAGTGGAGGGTCCTGCACTGCCCAGGGAATAAACCAGCAGCAGAGCAAAGCAACAAATAAAAGGTACGCTCCTTAAAACCAAAACAGTGTCCGGTCCTCCTGGCTATCCGGTTCACTGCTGCTCTGCAGAGCAAATTCAACCACGGGAGGGAGGCCTTGTTTGGTGTTTGGTGAACTGGTTGGTCCCACCAACTCAAAGGGAGACGATTCCTTTAAGATCTTCTCTGTCGTCGAAGTTTGTAGATTCGGACCCACAGCAGGGCTTCACCGGGAGGTTCAGTCGTGGTAGAGATCCTCTTCTTTCAGCTTCTCTTTGGTTCTCTCGATCCAGTGGCGAGTCTGCCTTCCAAGCCCCAGAGACCTGCTTTTTATGGAGTTTTCCCCCATTCACACAGCCTGGCTGCCAATCACACAGCAAGGTGGCTGTCCTGGCGGTACAGTCACCACAGCCAATCATACAGAGTGTGACATGGGTCTCCAAGGAGACCCTGTGCAGGGAGTCTCAAACCCCTCCCTTACATCCTGTCCCCCTCAGACATTCAGGCGCCTAAGGAGGGCTTCTGTGCAGAAGCTCGCCAAAGGGCGGCGAACAAAGGAACCAAACCTGGTTTGGCGCGCAGAGTAAAACACGAGAAAGACTTTTACAAAAAGAAATGGCAAATAAACCCAGCCGGAACCAAATAAAAGTAAATGGGGTCCAGCGGATTTAGGTTTGAGTCTACCAACTTAGCCTAAAACAGTACCAAGGCTATTTAAATAAACCGCTGTAGGAAAAATATGGTAGATACCACTGCCACCAGCTAAATCTTAAAGAAAGGGGAACGAAACAATGTTCCATGAGAGACAGACAAAAAGGGATAACTATTAACCCTTTCCAGTACTCTATGTAAAATAGGTTGTACTGGGTCTGTGAATTTAAAAAGACTAATAAAGTCAATGGCAACTTTACATGTTCTGGGAGACAGTAGTCAATGCCATAAAATAGAGTTTAAAGTGGGAAGTCAGAAAAAGACAACCCTGTGTCACTGCACTAAAGGTGCTGTGTGACACACAGTAAAGAGTTGATGCCTGTGGAGTAGGTGAAGCTCCACAGTCTATGAACACAAAAATGTTATACACACACAGCAAAACACATGTAAGAGTGGGACAAAAAGGCTCACACTCCTACCAGGTGCAAAAAAATAAATCCTAGAAATCCAGCTAAGCAGCTGAGGGACTCAGCAGGTAATGGAAATTAGCCATTCTGGAGAATTCTCCCTAACAAAGTCGACACAACTGTGTTTTGGCCTAGAGCAGTTCAGATGTCTATCGATAAAAACAGCCTTCATCAGGACCAGGAATTCTGGTCAGGGCTCTTCTCAACCTTTCCTGTGCTGTGAATTAGCTTCTATGTTGTAGCACGTGATAACAAAAATGTCTACGCAGCTCGCTGCGGCCATGTACTCCCATACGTGGAGTCTGCGTACTCGCATAACTCCCCAATTATGGAGTGAGATCCACACAGAGTGAAGACGAGACACCTCTGTTGTGAAAGTACCAGGGATTCCCAAGTGATAGTGTGGGGACCGTAGCAGCTGCTCCTCGTTTTTATCGATAGCCATCTGAACCGCTATAGGCCAAAACACAGGTGTGTTGACTTTTTATAACATTAGTAACATTATAACATTAGTGTCCGCTACACACAACGGGCACCAAAAATCAGATGTTCAGCTTAACACCAATGCTAAACCCTTCCTAAATGTGCAAGGCGTATTACATTGTTAGTCACCAGACAGTACACAATATGTTAATTGTGCTTTATGTTTCTGTATGTTTCTCTGTTGGTAATGTGCTGGGTTCACCTACCTGTGGTGAAGATTTCCCTTGTATATAATGCACAATTTGAGATTCGTGTTATAAATATCTTTCAATTGTTTGTTTGTCCTTTTGTATAGCCGGGGTCGCCCTGATCCATTGCTTTGATACAGTTTGATTTACTGGCATTAAGGCAGAGAAATTTGGCAGAACATCACGGCTGAATAGCAGTCAGGCAGTCATGTATGAGGAGGGAGGGGAGGAAGTAGAGGATGGAAGCTTAAAGGAAAGCTGATTGTCGTCAGCGGAACATTGTAAGTGAGGACAGAAGCTGGAGATCAGGTGGGCAATGTAGATGTTGAAGAGCCATGGCCATGCGATAGAGCCCTGCGGCCCGCCACAGGTAGAGAGTGAGGTGGACGAAAGCAAAGGGCTGAATTGCACTTGGGGGGGTGTCAGTTAGAAAGGAAGGAGGTCAGCCATGCCAGTGCCTGGTCCGTAATGCTTAGGGTATCATGGAGGCAATTTATGAGGATGGCATGATTCACTGTGTCATAGGCAGAAGAAAGATCAAGGAGCATCAGAACAGAGGGGGAGCTAGAGTCCAGGTTTGGGAGTAGGTCTTCACAGGCGTTCAGGAGAGCAGTTTCCATGCCTGTGGATGCTCTGAAGCCAGACTGGTGATCGTGGAAGCATCCAGCCAATTCGGTGTGATGGGTCAGTTGGGGGATGACCGACTTCTCCATCAGTTTGGCTAAGAAAGGGGTGATAATGATAGGGCGATAGTTAGACAGGCATGAAGGGTCTGCAGATGACATTTTTAGAAGAGGGTGCACAAGGGAGTACTTGAGGGGTTGTGGGAAAGAGCCAGTGGCAAAGGAGTGGTTACAGAGATCAGCCAAGGAAGGGGCAAGAGAGGAGATGGTGTCCTTGATAGTTCTGGAGGAGCAGGGCAGCTCCTGATTGGAGGAGACTTTCATGTAGTGGACTACTCTAGAAACCTCATCCGGTGCAATGGGATTGAAGGAGAAAATGGGAGGAGGGTGGAGAGCGGGGTCCAGGAAGGCGAGAGAAGAGGGGTGGTGGAAAGGTGAATAGAAGATAGTGAGGACAGAATGTCCTGAGTTTTGGTGGAGAAGTAGGAGGCAAGGACAGTGCAGAGAGCTTGGGAGAGCAGAGGAGAGGAGGGCACTGCAGCAGGATAGGCCAGTTCCTTGCAGATTTAAAAAAATGCAGCCGTGTTTTTTGTTGCCCCAGAGATGCAGGCTTGGACATGAGCCCTCTTCTTTGTTTGGATGGCAAGATGATATTGCCTTTGGAGCAGGCAGCTGGCCAGTTTGTCAGAGGATGTACCTGAGGCCTGTCACGTCCGCTCGGAGGCTTTGCACTTGCATTTCAAGGTTGCCAAGTCAAAGTCATACAAACAGTTGGATTTGGAGGCAGGCTTCATTCAGATCCTCATGACAGGGGCAAGGATGTCTAGGGTATTAGAGATGGAGAGATGGAGGTTAGGCAGTGCAGATTTGGTGGGAAAGTCAGAAGTAGTCCCTTCTCTCTTTCCATTGCGGCCATTGCAACAAATGAAAAAAAAATGGCCACCATGGAAAGGGGAGAAGGGACTGTGTAGCCCCTTCTTCCTTTCATAGCAGCTAATCACATGCTGGAGATGTGCAGAACAGTCCTTTTCCCGGTGGGACTGTTCCCAGTGCCAGCGAGGGAGAGAGGAGCAAAGATAAGTGGGGTCTGTGTAGGGAGGAGTTTGGATATGTGGAAAAGGGGTTTGGGGGTGAGAGGAAGGGCAGTGGATGCGGGGAGTGCACTTACCTTTGGTGCCAGCGACGTAAGATGGCGGCAACCTGCTCTGAGGAGGCTTGTAGCTGGATCTTTCCCTGAATGTTAAGGATCCCATTCCAAGCCTCCTCATTGGCTGAGAGGCTACCGCGCACCCTTCCCCAGGTACTAATGTGCTGTATGTGATTCCCAGTGAATCTTACTTGGACTAAAGACAACGTCATGGTATACAGCTTAAGAGGAAGGAATGCTGTGTTGTCCAACCCATCGGAAGTGACATTTGTATACCACTTCTGATAACGTTCAAAGCTGACCAAATATTTATACAGAATGCTAACCCTATCACCAGAGGAATGTTTTCAGGGGTTAATTCTAACTTGTCATTCCACCAGCGTCATTGGTCACAATGGGTAGTTGGGCACCTTTACTCGTCTTTCTTGGAATCATAAGGAAAGTGATATGTATCACCCGGGGCAATGATTTGCAATGTGGGATGGTGTTACTTGGGTGCTGATGACCAGTACGAACAGTGTCGAGAAAGCTGCCATGGTCAATGCTAGGTTTAATGAAAGGTGTCACGAGGGGAGTTGTGAGGGGAACATTAGTGAGGTCAAGTTGACAGAGTGTTGAGAAGAGGATGGGCATTTGAATGACTGGTAAAGGTAGGCAGAGTACTGCAGTTCAAAGAGTGCTGACAGAGACATTTGAGCTTGCTGGGTGCTGCAGAGCAAGTAATGGAATGCTGGGGTTGTTAACCTTTTTTATTATAAATCAATTATGATAAATCAATTATAAACAGTGGCTTCTGCTGCAGCTTGACCTGTGCAGCCAGCTCACATGCCGCTTTTGCACTGTCTTTATTTACAGGTACAAATTTGGCTAACTGCTGCACAGTTCAGTGAACATCATCTGCATCAGGAGCTAACAGGTGGTACAGCACTGTATAATGAAGCCAGTAAGCATCAAGGAGGTGAACAGTATTTATTAAGTTAACAGCTTCAGGGACTGCAGTCATCCCCATAACTTGGCAAGCCTCTAACTGACCTTCAAATCATAACATAACATTCACTCACCAGCATAATTATGTTCTCTCTGATGTAACAGCCTGTGCTGTCAATGTGCTCTCAAAGTTGCTATGAGAAACTAATTACACTATATAACACACATACTTTCCTTTAAACCAAACAACAGAGGGTAGGTACTGAGGGGTGGGGTGACAGGATGCAACAACAGATAACAATGAACTGAAACACAATAATGTACGGGAGGGAGGTTGAGGTGGGGGCTTAAGTGGTTTTGGCAACTCGTTCCTTGTTCCACACCTCTCCGCACACAGCATTCCCATAATACTTCCACATAGTCTTTAATACGGAATATTTGGAATCAACTTTCCTGATCCATCTGGGAAACTTAATCTTGACACCATCACCTCTCCTCAAATCATAGGGCTTACACACATGCTAAGCATCATACCACCTGCTTAGCATCATACCACCTCTTGGATAATGCTCCACTCACCCTCATCCTGTCACAAACCAATTTGACAACAACATCCACCATTTTGGAGTGCCCCATCCACCCTGTAGCCAACAACGCGTTGGATTTACAACTTCCCATTAGCTCAAATGGCGTAAGTCCACTAACAGGATGTTGGGTACTCCTCTATCAAAACACTCTCCACATCAACTCCTTCTGCCATTGACCACCCCTATGTACTGACAAACGAATACCATCCATGAGCATTTTGTTGAGATGCTCGACACATCCATTACTCTGGGGATGGTAAAGGGCCGTCCTCTTGTGCCTAATCCCGCTCTCCTCCATCCAAGATTAAAATTCCCTTGACACAAACTACGGACCATTGTTTCTGACCAAAATGAACGGGCAACCTTCCCTCCAAAATACATCCTCAAGAAACTTAATCACATTCCTAAATGCAATATCTTTGATCACAGCCACCTCCTGCCACTTTGATAGCAAATCCATCACAACAACTACATAATTGTCACTAGCACCTTGGAAAATCATAGGCCCCAGCAAATCTATGGCAATGGTCTCCCATTGCACCCTCGGAACCTGTGGTACCACCATGGGCAGACCTCTCACCTCCAACATCTTGTCACTAGTCTTACACTCTCACACTCTTTGGCCCATGTCTCAATAAACTCATCCATCTGCTGCCACCAGAAGTCCATCCGTATGAGGGACCTGGCTCCGCATATACCCATGTGCACCTTATGTCCCAACTAAACCAATGTCTCCAGCATACTGTGGGATGTATTGACCCACTCCGCTTACTTAAGCGGTATCACTCTGATAGTTATGGTGCAAGAAACAGCAACAATGGCAGCAAAACTCTGGTGTGCACCAAAAACCTCCAACACCATGTGTTTAAACACACAAAAAGATGGATGCATGACCTGCCACCCATGGTGCATGTGGTGGGATAGATCAGACACTGCAGAAAATGTGCCATTGGGCTCCATGACCAGCAAACAGAGTGCAGAGGGAGAAGCAGCACTTTGCAAATGAAAATCCAAAATGTGCCTATAAATGACATTTGCTTTGTTGCTAAAAACTCCAAAATGCCTATACACAACACTTCTCAACATTCAAAATCTTGCTTGGTGCTAAAATTGATGTAATCTAATGAAGCATGGCGAATATACAAAGTCCTAAAGTGTAAAGAGCAAAACATTTCCTCAGACAAACTGGATTGTCTGTAAACTGACAGCTCTTGTCAAAATCTGTGTTCCGTACACTGGGCTACCAGTGGATGACAGCTGTCAGATGAGCTCCTGATGAAACTTCAAAGTATCTAAACGAAAAGTGTGCTGGGTTAGCAAACGTGCTAAAAGGAATACAGATCTCAGTTGTGTTATTGATCCCACAGATTTAAAGCTAAGAAAGTAATGTATTTATGTTTGATGCAACAAGTTTGTTTTCTCCTGGATTGAAGAAGTTAAGAATTAATTAGCCTGGCTGAGCTGCAAAAAGTGGAAAAACACGTTTCTCCCAAGGGGATGGAAATTTTCTCAGCAGAAACTCACTGATAGATGATAATTGTGGGTTAGGCCAGACTCTTGTCTACAGAAAGAGAATGAACAATGGCAGATCCTTCAGCCCAGGAAACGGAGGTGTGAAAGGGTTGTAAACTGCTCCTGGAAGGAAGTCCCCAAAGGAGGGGCCTGTTCCTGGACTCCAGGGAGAGACAAATGGGCGGACCATTTGCTGTTAAGAATGAACAATGAACAATGTTTAGAGACTCATTACTTGTGATTCAAAGTGGTGAAAAATATACAAAGAACAAATCTGTTAGTTTAATTTTTGGCTGCACGTTTTAAGAGGCGGTAGAACTGTGTAACATATTCTGGACAGGAATGGCAATATATGTGGTTTTAGGTGAACTATGTTAATGCTAGAATTGTGAAAATGTACACACACATCCCTAAGTTAAACGCACACATTTGTGGAAATTTGCAGAAAATGTGGAAATTGTGTTCATGGCAAAAAGGACAACATTCTGTGTAAAGGTGAAACAAGATCCCACAGCAGCTGGATTTTGATGAGCAGATGCTACATAAAATATGGAATATTTGTGTGTGATTTGTGTAGAGGTGACCAATGTAGAAATACGTATTTAGTATAAAATCCAATTTTGGTACAGTGGCTAAGGGGAGGTTTCTAAGGACTGTAAAGCTAAACCATAAATGTGACATCATCCGGCCTTGATCCAATCCCTCAGATGCAAGGCAGAGATGAGGTCTTGATCCAATCCCAGCTCAAAGGGGCAAGCTTAGTTAAGCCGGCCCATACACCCATTTTGTGATGTCATTTGAAACGATAAATAGAGACAGCTCACAACTCATAGGGACTCACTGATTCACTCACTTTCCTAATTCCGACGAAGCACTCTGATCCAGCATTCTACATCCAGCCTTTAACATCCTTCCAGATCCAGATGCCAAGACTCTTGCCAAGCAGGAGAGAACTATTGACTTTCAACAAGGCTCAATCCTCAAACTTATTCTCGCAACTCAGTCAAGCGCTGTGGTGTGGGAAGGCCTTCTGAACTAGTATCCTGAAATCTCTGGCTTGCTACCACAAGGCTTGCCTGAGGAACTCGCTTTCCAGCTTATTTGAAATACCCACCAACAAGAAGGGCAGATTTTGGGTAAATCCGGTGACCGGCCTAGCTGATCCAGTCCCTTGTTTGATATGCTGTCCTTCCTTGACAGACCCAATCCATGACCAGAACTGACATACCAATTTAATAACTTATTCTGTAAGTATTAATAGGAAGAACTGTGACCCATAATATATCTGCATTGTATGATCCCAATCTGAAACCCATCCCATCTTTTATTCAGAACCATAGTATTGCTAGAACTATCTTTGCGCTGACTTTTCTCTCATCTGTGTTACTAAACCCTAACTTCTTATTGATCTGATTAAGAAAAGTAATTCCCAAACCAAACGGAAAATAGAGTATCACACGTGAATGACTGATTCCTGTGTGGAATTCTCTTTTCTGTAGTCCTTGATATAGTATAAGGAAACCTATCTGTCATTTCTAAATCTGAATTTCTGTTTTCCGTTCTCGCGCCTATTTTGCAAAAACAACTCTTACAAGAACCTCTATAACTCCCTCAGTTTTTATGATAGAAGCAACATTTCAACTCCTACGTGTACCTAACATCCGTAGCTATCCATTTGGGATTAGCCCGTTATAGTGAAAATCGCATAAGGAAAAGTTTGCTGCGATTTGACATTCTGAGAAATTTTACATGTGTGAAGTAGCTTTAAATTATTTCCCACGTGGACTTTGAGATTTCACATGTTTTCTTCTGACTAAATCATTGCTTGTGATTGTTTGCATCTGTTCAAAGCGGCTCCCATAGGAATTTGTAATAATTTAAGTATTTTTGACCACATTTGATGTGTTTGCTCGGCCAATTCCAAAGACAATTTCAAAGCCATCCTGACAGTTGAAAAGTCAATTCCGTTTTTCTCTTGTGTTTGAAGGGGGAAGGTGGGAGTGACATTCTGTTTGATTTGCGTTATTTCTGAATACCTGCTCTTTCCTCACATCTATTTAGTTTGCCTATTTGGGGGGTTGAGGGGGTGTTGCAGGGGGAACCCCTAACCATAGTGCCATCTGTCCAAACCAATACAAAAGTATTCTTTCCTGTGCTGCATTTGTTTGTGTGCTCATTACTTGATTCCTAGTGAATTAAAGATATTATTCAGTGTTCTGTCACCCCATTGGTGATTGTTGTTTACCCATTAAAATATATTGTGATCTAAATTCGAAATACATAAATAAATATTTACCGTTGCAAACCAGCCTGATTCCTGGTTCAGTGTGACCGGGAGGGGGGTCTCAGGAGAAGGGTGTGATATGAGTGGTTTATTGTTCAGAATAACTTATAGATACAATAAATAAGGATTTCATTTGTGCACTACATGCTGGGCGTGACTTGGGTGTGTGCCGGATTTCAATCTGGCACACACCCAATACTTAGTGGAACCAACAGCCTCTGACCCCTGCACATGAAACCATCCACTAGACACAATTCATCCTTGGTCCTCCTGTACTCTTTGAGGTGTTCACTCAATGCATGATCATTATTTCCACTCCATGTCCCTTGTGCCAGTCTTTTAACCTGTTGATACTCATCATCATCCTGACAGGCCACTGAACATTCACTCTCCTGGAGACACTCCTCCAACACAAATACGTCCTGACCCCATCATCTGCCAATGTGTCATGTTCCTCATCCTACACAAGCGGACACCTAGAAAGGGCATCAGCCACCACAGTATCTTTACCCTGCACATGTTCCACTACAAATTCCACAACCTGCCGTCTGGTAATCCACTTGGAAATTCTCCAAGACACTCCATCCAAACCTTTTTTGTAAGAAATTGCCACCAAACTTTTGTAATCTGTCCAAACTACATACGCCCTACCATACACATTACTTTTAGTGATGGCCCACAATACCGCCAAAGCTTCTTGCTCAATGACCAAATAATGGATCGCCATATCCTTCTGTGCCCCGGAGGCATACACTATCGTATGTAACTAGGGGTGTACCGAATAGTGAATTTACTATTCGGCCGGATACCGAATAGTAGAAATAAATATTCGGCCGGAACCGAATAGTTACCAAATAGTAGCGCACTACTGGAAATGTGTCAAGATATGCATAACAAGCCAAAACTGTTGGCTTTGCCAATGCTTGTTTTAACAGGACTTCAGTGAAGGACATGCTTATAAATTGATCATGGCATAGCATAGATTACAAATGCACAATAAATAAACAAAATAAAGTTTCCTTAGTTACTTATGGCACATCACTAAATTCTTAGGACCCAATAAATATATTTTCCTTTGTTACTCATTAGAGGCCCCTTTAATTTCCAATATCACTTAAAGCACTGGAGAGTAAGGTATATTTGAAAGGTAGGAAGATACTGTTTTTTCCACTAAATGTGGGCTGTCCACCTATATATTTCGCAAACATAAGTGTACCAGCAGGCAACAAATTTATGACAATAGCCAACATTCGCCAAATTGCACAAAGTTTGCACTGGTGCAAGTGTCATTTTGTACAATACTAGCACAAGGCAATACATTGTCGTAGTGCAAATAACATTATTTGTAGGCGTTTTTGCACCAGGGCTCCTAAAGGAAGGTATATCTTACAGTATCTCCCCCACAACAGCAGGGAACACATGACTCCTGACACCTTCCTAAGTGCTGACAGAGGCCTGTGGGTTTGTCTGCAGGCATCTTTTTAGAGTCACCTGGCAGCAATTAGCAGCCAGTCCCCTTGGACTGTAACAAAGGAGGTTGCCGCCCCACTCTTATTCAGATGGACTGATCTCCATTAGGAACTTTTTGTCCAGATGCACATTTAAGAGGTAGCTCACCAGGCCCCAGGCTGTTTCCAGTAAGCAGACTATTCCTCCCTAAGAGGACATGTCACGGCTTCCCAAACGAAAACCCAACCATCTTACTGAAGGTGAAACTTTTAAATAGACACTTTCACATTTCCCCGAACATATTCTTGGCCGGGCAAACCTCGATTTACATTAACCTGAAGCTGCTTGATTATTTTCTTTCCACGGTGCGCTCCCACCAGAGTCAAGAAGATAACATGTGCTTTCTTAATGCTTAGGCGGGCCGTGCTAATGGCCTCTCTGATTCCTTTTGGCAGCCACTGCTGGGAAGCTCGGGTGTGGCTTAACAGGGGAAGCGGCCTCATTAGCAGAAAACAGCATCTGCCAGCTGTGACCTTTCAATAGGGCTCAAGTGCCAAGCAGCTACTCTGGCGCTGCTTTCATCACCCATGGATGCGCCCAGTAGCCTCTCTCCTCCTGTTCACAAACAAGCCCCCTGACCCTTGATTCGAGTCAGATGTAAATGCAGGGGCTATAAACACTCACGATTCATGTGTTTATGCACCTCTCCAGCCTCCCTGGGGCTTCCTGCATCACCCGCCCTACGCTCTCAGCCCTCTGCGCTCTCAGCCCTCTGCGGCTAAAAGTAAATGAGTGGCTGCACACACAAACCCCCCCCCTGATTGGCCCTCCCCCCCTTCTCACATTCCAGTGAAGTGCCCTTGACGGTTTCACTGATCCCATTATACGGCCACCACCTCCGCTGACCACAGCAAAGGCTGACAAGATAAAGGCTTTGAACAATGTTACGTGTGATCCCAGCCTTACAGGCGCTCTGCTTTAGTTACGTTCAGCTTCGGCTTCGAGTAATAATTAATTAATTGTTCGGCCGAATGCCGAATAGCTAATTTCGGCCGGAATTCGGCCAAACAATTACTCGATGCCGAAGTTCGGTACACCCCTATATGTAACCCTGTGCCATCCTCTTGCATGAGAACTGCACAGGACACAATTGTGCAAGCTTCCTCTCTGAATCCTTGCAAAACTGGTGCACACGTGATGTCTATCTTCACCATCACAAACTCTTCCTCACACATCTCATTTCAATCGACTCTAACTCCCTTCCTGGTGAGTTTCCTCAAAGTCACCATTCTACTGGTGGAACTCTTGACAAATTTTGAATAGTACTCTATCATACCCAAAAATGAGGAAACCACTGCTTTGTTCTCAGGTGATGGCATTTCTACAATGGCCTTAGCTGTGCTCAATTTGGGCTGCACACCCTCCTCAGAAAAACTGTAACCTAAGTAATCTACCTGTGATTTACCAAATGAACACTTCTCCAGAGTCAATGTCAAAACAGCATCTTCCAACTTTTTTAAAACCTCCTTCCATCTTGCATCATGTACTCCTCTATCTCTGCCCTACACCAATACATCATCCTGGTAGAATTCCACACCACCTACATGAACCAATATGCTATGCATCACTCTTTGAAACACACTCGCAGCCGAGATAATTCCAAAAGGCATCATTACACATTTGAAAAGACCCACATGAGTGATGATTGTAAGTACATCATACAGGGTGCACGCAGATCTGATGACACGCAGACTTCAGATCCAACAATGAATACACCTTCGAACCACCTAACTCTGTAATCAACTCGTCAATTTTGGGGAAAGGGAACCTCTCAGTGACAATGTTTTTGTTAACCTCCTTGAGGTGGATGCATAATCTGATCGACCCATTACTCTTTTTAACAACTATGATGGGGCTCACCCATTCTGACACCTCCAATAGCTCAATGATCCCTTCCTTCAACATCCTATCAAGTTCCACTTCAACATCCTTTCTACATGCTAAGAGAACGGGCCTGAGCTTGGCAACATAGGGCACATACACCTTCTTCGGTTTGATTTTGTGTATAAAACCACTGAGACAATCAACTTAATTCCTGAAAACCTTGGGAGCCCACCCAGCCACGTCACACTCTTCCAAATCCTTCACAACCACATCACAACCATTGTGTACTTGCTCAGTGCCATTGGGATCTGACTTTATCCCAAGGGCAGCCTGACAGCTTCAAGACAATAGATTGCCTCCAACATTTGTCACATATATTTTGCTGATCATACTCTTACCCTTGAATGATAAATTTGCCTTTAATTCACCTATTATTATTATTGTATTCTCGCCATAGGCATGCACCCTTACACTCGCCTCTCAACTCCGATGAAGAAAGTTATTTTCTCCATGACGTCTTGCTGATCAAGGCATAGTCTGCCCCATTGTCAACCAACATCTCAATCGCTACTCCATGGACCTCCATCATGGACTTGGGCTTTTTAATTTTAACATCACATAGTGAGTTCACAACTTGCACTACATTCAGCCCCTCATATACCTCCTCAAAATCATACATGTCCTCCTCTACCGCACCTACATTGCCACCATAGAAGCAACAACTCTTAGCTAAGTGTCCCTTTTTACCACAGCTTCTGCATTCCACAAACAGAGCCGTGCACTCTCTGTCCCTTGCAAAATGTTTAGTGCTTCCACAACTCTAACCAGTCTTGATTAGGCGAGTGCCATCACGAAAGCCAGTCATTTCCTTTTGATTGCTTGGGATTTCTATGCCTCTGCCTCTGCTCCTCCAGTTAACATCATTATCTCTTCCTCTGCTCCTCCAGTCAACATTTGTATCCCTGCCACTGGCACTTTCACCCTTGAGTGAGAGCTTATTGGTTGACCTGTTCTTGCGCACCAGACTGGTTTCCGTCGGCTCCACTAATTTCCTCGTGTTATCTGTGATGCTCCTATTCTCCTTGGCCAACTCCTTATGCAAGATCTGGTATGTTCCAACTGTTCATCCATCGCCATTGCTCTATCAAGGTCTAGGTATCTCTCGCTCTCTCTCTCCACAGTTCCTCACACACTTTATCCTCAGCACACTTTTTCATTAGTTGGTCTCACAAATGTTTTTCTTAACTGGCTTAAACTGCCATTTGACGACCAATCCCCTCAAAGCCGTGAGAAACTCTTCCATACTCTCAACTTTTCTTTGCTCCCTCGTGGCTTCCTGGTGGCAAAACGATATCTAGCAAGAATTTTGTTTTCTTTGACATCATAATGTTTATACAGTTTCAGTATTCTGGTCTCAAATGAGCTCACAACTAAGCCATCTTCCACTTTAGGATCAGAGAGCCTCTTTAACACATTCTGCCCTCCATGACTCAAACAGTGGTATAGAAGTGCATCCTTTCGCTACATGGAGTAATTTGGACCATACACAGCAAGGACTAATTTCAAAAAGTTCTCCTTCAAGTCCTTCCATCAAATAACGGGTTCCCCCCACCCTGGGGTAAAACAGCACAGGACCGGGTATGGTAGCCATGTCCGTTTAATGGTGTGCAGTTATAATGTTGACTGCAAAAAGTCGAAAACAAAAATTTTGAAAAAAAAAAATAAAAAAAAAAAATAGAATGTGTTTTTTTTTATTTGTATGTTTTTTGGGTTTAGCTATAAAAAATAAACGGGGGGTTGGACGGGAACCCCCATTAAAAAAAAAAAAAACATTTGACTTTTTTTTCAACTTTCTTTTTTTCGACATTTTTGTTTTCAACATTTTCACTATAAACCCCGTCTAATGTCAATCTTGCTTGATGTGGTTTCAATTGTTCACTTTTCTTCCTGCCACTTTAATGCAGTCCTGACTGTGGGTGTTCAATACAACTGCAAACTTTTATCTGTGCTATTTATTTTGTAATTTTATTTCAAATATCCTCTTGCTATCACTGTTCACCTCTCCTCACTGTTCATTGTAGACACTTGGTAGATGCTTGGCCTCAACCTAAACGCGCACCAAAATGCTATTTCCTATTTTTGCTTTATGTCTTCTTTTATTCGTTTAAATTACTCTACCTCCATCCAACTGTGAGCCACAGGGCAAGCTGCGTCATGCGAAGAAGATCAGCTTTGATCAGCGCAGCCCGCGACTGCAGACTGTTTGCTGGTTGCCACGGGAACCGTGAGCAGCAACTCTACAGACGCATGCGCATGCACCTCAGCCAGTCCCTTCCTCTGCGCTTTCGCTCAATTGGCCTGCTGAAGCAGAAAAGGAAAGAGAAGGGAGGGGACAGATCATCAGAGGTGTGAAGAAGAGTGGAGGATGGTGACATCAGAGCAGATGTGTGGAGAAGAGTTTAAGGGGGAGGTGTTAAGAGGTATGGAGGATAGTAGAGGTTTGAGGAAAAGTAAAGGAGGGCGAACTAGTTAAGTGAAAGAGCAGTGGAGAAGAGGAAAGAATTAAAGGGGAGAATGGAGGTGATAGGAAGGAAAGAGAGGCACAAGTGAGGTGAGGGGATAAGCAGTGTTGGGGAGTGTCAATGAGGCAGAGGGAGAGAAGGAAGGAGTGATGAGAAAAAAACAGTTGTTAATCATGAACAACAGCATAAGGAACCAAAAGGACATAAGAAAGCAGAAGGGAAGAGTACAAGGCACACGCTGTCAACCATAAACCCAATCTTATAGTGGTGACAATGGGTCTGGTGGCAGAGTAAGGTTTTAAGGAGAACGCTGATTAGCCATACCCCAAAACAGTGAAAGACGCCCAAATCCAGATATTAGAGTCCGATGCTGGGCTTATCAAGATGACCTATGGCAAGATGTCCAGGAGGAAAAACACAACAACCTGACAAAACCAGCAGCCACGACATATTCTACAAGGTGCCAAGAAAGACTTTAAAACCACACAGACTGACTGTGAGTAATGGGTCTGCCTCTAGAAATGCATTTTTGATTCAAGGGAGTGAAGGAAGGACTGAAGGCCAAGGCTCTAAAGGCGAGCACCTGCATTTGTACATAACCCAAATCGCAGCTGTTGGCACTGCCACATTCAAGCCTTTGACCTATCTGTTGTATCCGATAAATTGTGATAACAAGAACTTGGCTTCAAGTTGGCTCTTGGTCCTTCTTCAAAATGCGCATCCAATCCAGTCCAATACAAAGTACAACATGCACAGGCATCTCCATGGCCGAGGGTCCTCACTAGCCAGTAGTAGACTGGCAGAGCAGCAGACTAAGGGGCATTCTGACTTATTGATTCTTCATAGTTTGACAACAAAATCCTGCACGCAAACCTGTGTTGCGGAATGCAACAAGTTAGAAGAAATGTTCAACAGTACAAAAGCTACATGCCTCAACAAAATGGGTTTAAGTGAACCTGCTTCCAGTTCGTTCTTGTTAAATAAACTGCTCATTGTATGCTGAATGCAGCCTGCCCAACTCAAATGTTTGGGTTTTTATATACGCAAAGGTGTTGCTAGGGCGGGGCTAAGGGGGATATAGCCCCTGGTCTTTTGGTTGTAGCCCCAGATAGAATCTCAGGATCTACAACCAAAAGGCCAGCTAGCCCCCAGTCCCGACAGTCCCGGCATTAGCCTAGCCCCGGGTCTGTTCCAGACCTAGCAACACCTCTGTATATACGCATTCACATTATGGAGCCCAGGGCCAATATACGGCTGAAAAAACACGGTTTGGCAGAACTTTCTTTGGGATCCCAAAAAAGTAAACGAATCCTAGTGTCAGCAATTCCAGGGAGAATCAAACTATAGCCACCTAGTTCCAGTTGACTGAGGGTTTTTCCAGACACGTCCCCTATCCATAGGCCTTACATTTTGAGGGGAATAACAGGAACACATATGCGTTTGAAAGGCATTTTCATCACACAGCTCAGGACAGCAGAGGCTGCACTGAACTGGTAAAAACATAACTTAAGTGTACTGCATACTGAATGCATTTACTATAATGAACCCTGGGTGTGTAGCCTGTTACCTGGAAGGTTGTGAGCATTTATTACACCATAAAATAAGTAAAAAACACAATGGCAAACCCATGTTTGACACGAATTCATATGAGCTTGACAGTTAAATGTACTTAACCAAAAAGCAGGGCATACATATAAACTAAATACAGTATGCTCAATAGTATTAACTGCATATTAAGTCAATAATAACAGTGGTGGAGCAGAACAAACCCTGTTTCCCAGTTAATTGCGGGTTTCAACGAGCAGATTGAAGGTTTTACCAGGATAAAATGTTGGTTCCCAATCAATCGAGGGTAAACATGTTGAGTGCTCAACCTTGGGTCCGCAATCGGGGGACAATGGGTGTCTGAAAACCTAATGGCCTCACAGTGCGTTCGTTTTTGCTTTGTGGACAGGGCATGATGGTGCAATCGTGTAAGCGCTCCGACCCTGGTTGAATGACAAGGGGACACTTAGTTGTGGAATGATAGAGAGTGTCTCGGAAGGCTATACCTGGCAGGTATCATAGATACATTGATGTCAAGATAGTGCCGAAAGGTGCTGCTGAAATAGCTGTTCCAGCAAATAAATGAGAGCGAAATGAACAAATTAACCTCTCAAGTACAGCATAACGAAACTATGACACGTGGCACTTCAGCAAAACTGCATGCAGGGTTTCTGCACCTCTGCATGTTTGCTATCAGTTTACCACTCTATGGGCCTCATTATGAGTTAGGCAGAAATTCGAAGGTAAGTCCTCCATAAAATAGCCCTGAGGAATTAACGTTACCACCACTTGGTCAGACGGATTACAAGTGGTGGTGGCGGTGTAATTCCCCATTTATTTTTGATCCATTGCACCCAATGGAGCTTTTTTTGTGGAATTACCATGGTGCAATTACTGCTGCAGTTATTCCGATAACTCTGCCAATTTGTTGGCGTTGAGTGGGAAGATTCACCTCCAGGGTTTTGCTGGAGGTAAATCCTCCACTCAAAACCAAATCTCATACTTTTACCACTTACCGCCGAACTCGTAATGAGGCGGGAGTGATAAACCAGTCATTCCTGTGAAACGCTTAGTTTTCTGCATGTGGTAACAGTAATTACTGCATGTTAATACCTATTCTGATGCACTGCAGTACTTATGATGAAGGCCTGCCTTGCAAAGTCCTTTCATGAACATGTGATGCCTAGTGTTCTCAAACATTTGCCTGCCAAAATTACAATTTTGATGGAAGCTCCTCAGCAGTGGGGATCAGTTTGTGGCATTCCCATTTCTCATACACATCTTAAATAGTCACCCACAAGCACATGCTGTTGTTAATCAGGCGCCGTCCACTAATCCGCAAGATTGTTTCAGACTTCGGTAAAGACCATCCGATAATGATTTCTCTCTTTTAACAATGCCTGCATGCAACGTCTGTAGGTAATGTGCCATAGAACGGAAAGAGCTCTGACATTTAATATATGCAGCAGAAAATGTGTTATTCGGTTTCTGAGCTTTTCATGAAAAATTTGTTTTTTTTTTCTCCCTGCCCTTACAGCTCAATTGTATAATGCTTAACTTCATGCATCTCCACTGCACACAACATTCAGGAAAGGCATATGTCTATTTGCAAAACATAAGAGGTGATGTCACAAAAGTTAGGAATGAATTGCAACCTCTGTTGCAGCTCTTGGCAGCCCTCCAGACCATCGTTTTTCAGCCTGCCAAGCCATTACAGAAGGGGAAAGACCATATGCAAATAAGGTTTGGTCCCACCACAAAAGGGGCAGTCCAGCCCAAACTGATTGGTCGCATCCCTTCTGTACGAGACCACAGGCATCGGCAGACATGTTTTTGTTGGGCCTCATCAGTGAGGAGCAGCTTGGGTCTCTAGGCCCAGCAGGATCAGGACCCACGTCTGGGCTTACTCTTCCCACTCGGGGTGACTTATGCAAAACAAAAGCGGTGATGGCTGGAAGGTTTGGAACTAATCCTAACCTCTGGCATTGCTCTGGACAACACCCCAGACCATTGTTCTTTAGCCTGCCAAGCCATTACAGAAGGGGAAAGACCATATGCAAATCAGGCTTGGTCCCACCCCAAAAGGGGCAGTCCAGCCAGAACTGCTAGGTCACATCCCTGCAAAAGACCACAAGCATTCCCTGGGCTTAGAGAACCTTTTGTAATGGCTTGGCAGGCGAACAACGATGGTCTGGATGGTTGCCCAGAGCAATGTCAGAGGTTAAGATTAATTCTAAACCTTCCAGCCACCACCTCCAATGTTTTGCTCTATGTCTATTGGTAACATTTCTTAGTTTATAAACTGTAAAGGAGTTTACGTGACTGTCAAAAGAATGCCGATTAGGTAAAATATGTAGGAGCCATAGGAATGGTGACATTCAGTCCTTATTGCATTGTACATTTGAATTGGCCCTCCATTTAAGAGGCCATGAACTGTTTTAGATTGTTTTATATGCCTTAATTTTCCCTCACCCTGTATTCTTTAATATTACAGGAGCTTGGTGTGGTCCAGCTCGGAATGGCCTATGGGGCAAAAGGTCAGCTAACCAGAGCTGTCTTGTCCTCTTTTTAGGGGCCATATGGGAAAGGACTACAATATATCACACAAAAGCACCCCATAAATACGGCTTCCTCCCTTTAGGTTGTAGAGCTGTCTATGACATCAGGCTAATACATACGCAAACCACCCTTTTTGCATTCAGGTAGACACACAAGGTAGTTCAAAAAATATACATATTTTAATCTCTATCACATAAAAACATAAAAATACAAATATTGTGTTTATCTATACTAGACAACATTTCATTGGACAAGGTATGCATTTTAACACATTGTGGCACATGCAAATCTCCACAAGATGGTTCTATATACGACATGTATAATATTCCCCATTAGTAAGGAATATGGTGTGTCAACACTGAGCATGTGTTTCTGAAATCTAGACAAATTTATTACATACAATCCAAGCCAATTGGTATTTGTATAATCCTAGATCCCATCTTCAGAACACATATTCTTTGATGTAACGCAGCCATGCTATGCGTGTTGCATACTACAAAACGAGGGACTCCCTGGAGATCTACAAAGTTAAAAACAAACAAACATACATGTAAATCTCTTGTGTGAACTTTGTGTACTGTATCAACTGTGCCAAATATATGTTCTGTCTCATCTTTTTGAAAAACCCAAGGGACATGACCCTAGCCCTCATTTAATCTAGGGACTCTTCATCGACACCCTTTTGTTTAGGTCGAATTTTTACTTGTGCCGTGTTCTCTGGGCAAACAACCATTATTTAGTCTATTCTATAATTCATTGATAGAAATGCTTTTCCTTTTGCTTTTTTTATAAAAAACCACAGGTATTGTTCAACATCTCTCATGTCAAGTACCTCTTGTTTACTCTCCCTCGCCACAAATTCTTCGCCACAGATTCTTCTCAACTTCAAGAGTCCTGGCGGTTCAGCGAAACGTGTGTTGACATTTCTAAACTGCCGTACATCTAAAACGCAACACCACCAAACGGTTACAATGCCATCTAGTTTGTAACCTATCTATATTGGCTCTTCATCACGCAATCTTACCAGAGGTATCTCGGCGAAATAATCGCACCAGAGCTCTCTCGGCACGGTAATCGCCCGGGTCGCGGCTTCTAAATATCTCCATTTCAACGTATTTACTGCTGTTCCTCGATTTTCTCGAGATATGGACCAAGGTAACCGGACCTACAAGGATGACATCCCCACTGTTACTAAATCCATATCTAACCGCTCCCTATACCTTTTTGTATGTGTACGTGCTTCTTTGATTTACCTTTTCAGGATCACTCCATCTGATTATGACTGCGCGCAGGAAAGCTTCCGTAGACTACATTTGCCTTGTCCGTGTCACGTGATTTATCTCAGCCCAAATAGGCGTGCTCGTGTCATGACGCTCGTGTGATGGACTGCTACAATCCCAATGGTTCGTGGGAAATGTGGTTCAAGGCGACGTCGCGGAATCAGCCTTCTTGTCACTGATAGTGTGGGAGACTGATGTGAATATTTCTCAAGTGAGTCGCTTAAATTAGCGTGGTGACAATATCTTGTACACTCACGTAATGGACTACTCATGTCCCATGTCCCAAGCAGAACTAGGAGATGTAAAGGCGGACTATATCTCCCGTACTGGACTATTACTGTCCCAAACAAAGCTCGGATATATAAAGGAGGACCTTATCTCCCAACACCGTCACTGTTCAGACTGTCAAGAAGGTTCAGTCCGTTGGTTTCACTATCCATATCTTGAAAACACCCCGTTATGGGGTCTAAATGCTGATATTGTGCAAACATATGGGCTCACTATGTCAATGACTCTAACAGCGGGTTCGACCTCCAACAGATCTTACAATAGACATGGGCAATCGATATATATGATCAATCTGCAACCCCATACGTATATTAATGTATAAAGCGCCCCCACTCGATGGCGATGTTTAGACCGTCTTTGACTGTATTAAGGTCAAAGATCCATTTCTGTTCAATTTTCCTTAGTTTTAAATCTCTATCCCCCCCTCTTGGGTGGGGGCCAATTACTTGGATTATGAACCACTGAATGTCTTCGTGTGTATGTTTGGCTGAATGAAAATGAGCTACAAGTGGCTTATCAGGTACATTATTTTTGACACAGGATCTGTGCTCACAGATCCTCTGTCGTATGGGTTGTTTCGTCTTGCCGACATATAGTAAACCACATGGGCACTTTATTACATAAATAGCCCATTTTGTGTTGCAATTAGAGAAAGTCAGTAATTTCCAATTTCTACCCTTCAAATCAATATCCTTTATATTGGATGTAAGACTACATACAGAGCAATTGCCACACTTGTAGTGACCCACTACAGGTTGTGTATTCCAAAAAGTGGACTGAGTCGGGCCCTTCTCCGAACTAGATGAGTCATATGTATGGACAAGCTTATCACGTAGGTTAGTCATGCGTTTAAAAGCGTATTAATCATCCAATCATCCGTATCTTGCATCCAATATAAAGGATATTGATTTGAAGGGTAGAAATTGGAAATTACAGACTTTCTCTAATTGCAACACAAAATGGGCTATTTATTTAATAAAGTGCCCATGCGGTTTATTATATGTCGGCAAGACGAAACGACCCATACGACAGAGGATCTGTGAGCACAGATCCTGTGTCAATAATAATGTACCTGATAAGCCACTTGTAGCTCATTTTCATTCAGCCAAACATACACACGAAGACATTCAGAGGTTCATAATCCAAGTAATTGGCCCCCACCCAAGAGGGGGGGATAGAGATTTAAAACTAAGGAAAATTGAACAGAAATGGATCTTTGACCTTAATACAGTCAAAGACGGTCTAAACATCACCATCGAGTGGGGGCTGTTTATACATTAATATACGTATTGGGTTGCAGATTGATCATATATATCGATTGCCCATGTCTATTGTAAGGTCTGTTGGAGGTCAAACCCGCTGTTAGAGTCTTTGACATAGTGAGCCCATCTGTTTGCGCAATATCAGCATTTAGACTGCGTAACGGGGTGTTTTCAAGATATGGATAGTGAAACCAACGGACTGAACCTTCTTGGCAGTCTGAACAGTGACGGGGTTGGGAGATAAGGTCCGCCTTTATATCTCAGAGTTTTGTTTGGGACAGTAATAGTCCAGTACGGGAGATATAGTCCGCCTTTACATCTCCTAGTTCTGCTTGGGACATGGGACATGAGTAGTCCATTCTGTGAGTGTACAAGATATTGTCACCACGCTAATTTAAGCGACTCACTTGAGCAATATTCACATCAGTCTCTCACACTATCAGTGACAAGAAGGCTGATTCCCCGACGTTGCCGTGAACCACATTTCCCACAAACCATTGGGATTGTAGTAGTCCATCTCACGAGCGTCATTACGCGAGCACGCCTATTTGGGCTGAGATAAATCACGTGACACGGACAAGGCAAATGTAGTCTACGGAGGCTTTCCTGCGCGCAGTCATAATCAGATGGAGTGATCCTGAAAAGGTAAATCAAAGAAGCATGTATACGTTCAAAAAGGTATAGAGAGCGGTTAGATATGGATTTAGTAACAGTGGGAATGTCATCCTTGTAGGTCCGGTTACCTCGGTCTATATCTCGAGAAAATCGAGGAACAGCAGTAAATACGTTGAAGTGGAGATATTTAGAAGCCGCGACCCAGGCGATTACCGAGCCGAGAGAGCTCTGGTACGATTATTTCGCCGAGATACCTCTGGTAAGATCGCGTGATGAAGAGCCAATATAGATAGGTCACAAACTAGATGGCATTGTAACCGTTTGGTGGTGTTGCGTTTTAGATGTACGGCAGTTTAGAAATGTCGACACACGTTTCGCTGAACCGCCAGGACTCTTGAAGTTGAGAAGAATCTGTGGCGAAGAATTTGTGGCGAGGGAGAGTACACAAGAGGTACTTGACATGAGAGATGTTGAACAATACCTGTGGTTTTTTATAAAAAAAGCAAAAGAAAAAGCATTTCTATCAATGAATTATAGAACAGACTAAATAATGGTTGTTTGCCCAAAGAACACGGCACAAGTAAAAATTCGACCTGAACAAAAGGGTGTTGATGAAGAGTACCTAGATTAAATGAGGGCTAGGGTCATGTCCCTTGGGTTTTTCAAAAAGATGAGACAGAACATGTATTTGGCACAGTTGATACAGTACACAAAGTTCACACAAGAGATTTACATGTATGTTTGTTTGTTTTTAACTTTGTAGATCTGCGGGGGAGTCCCTCATTTTGTAGTATGCAACACGCATAGCACGGCTGCGTTACATCAAAGAATATGTGTCCTGAAGACGGGATCTAGGATTATACAAATACCAATTGGTTTGGATTGTATGAAATAAATTTGTCTAGATTCCAGAAACACATGCTCAGTGTTGACACACCATATTCCTTACTAATGGGGAATATTATACATGTCGTATATAGAACCAACTTGTGGAGATTTTCATATGCCACAATGTGTTAAAATGCATACCTTGTCCAATGAAATGTTGTCTAGTATAGATGAACACACTATTTGTATTTTTATGTTTTTATGTGATAGAGATTAAAATATGTATATTTTTTGAACTACCTTGTGTGTCTACCTGAATGCAAAAAGGGTGGTTTGCGTATGTATTAGCCTTATGTCATAGACAGCTCTAGAACCTAAAGGGAGGAAGCCGTATTTATGGGGTACTTTTGTGTGATATATTGTAGTCCTTTCCCATATGGCCCCTAAAAAGAGGACAAGACAGCTCTGGTTAGCTGACGTTTATGGACAACCCTTTGGTTGGTAGAGTATATATAGTTTGTACATATTCCTTGATATGGAGAATGTTAATATCGTCTCATTTTCGGACGAAGAGTTTAAACGGTTTTTTGATGTGCCGTCGCTCCTAGAAGAACCCGTACCGGTAGCGGCAGTAGCCACACCACCCAACACAAATGATCTAGATTTACTAACACAGAAAAACAAAAAAATGATTCGTACGGAATCACATGGCCAGTTAATGGTAGAGTACCTCAAACTAGGAGTTATCCCAGAGGGCTTACAGGGCAGGAACATCCCTAGGGTATTTCTAGATAACCCTAAATTTATGGCCGATTTTAGTGGTGTTGGAAACAAATGCTCCCGGGACTGGGTGATCCTGGTGATTGCCACGGCAGAACAAGAGGCCAAGACGCAAAAGGAAGAACTTGCTACCTTGGGGAAGAAAATCCAAGATGAGTCAACAATACCAGACATTAAGGCCCTGTTGGAAAAAATAGACGAAGACCCCCTTTTCAGAATCGGGGCCCACGGGATAGAACGCGACAACAAGGTTATCATGGGATGCGAACCCGACAGTGGCAACTACCGCCACAGACATGGTAATGCCCATTTTCAATTTAAGTACCCACGTCCTCACTCCCTCTGAAATCAAAATTCTGAGTAAAGGCCTAACTTTCGTACCTGCTAATAAGGCAGACATGTCTAAAACTGAGATTGAAATGAGAAATTTCTTCCGCATTATTCGATTGCAATATTTCTTTTGGGATGCCATAGATACGCAATCGAGGAACCAGAGCAGCTCTGGGTTAAAGCCTCCATCTAATTTTGTTCCATTATCCTCAACGGGATGGTCGGAAATTCTCAGTTTTGAGAACAAAATTCTTCAACAAATGATGATGTTGGTAAATACGAAGAACATCTATAGAGATAATTTATCTAAAGCGGAGAGACAAGCAATGAAAGATTTGGCCGACAATAAACTGTTTGTCATAAAACCGGCAGACAAGGGGGGAGGAATGGTGCTGTGGGGCACTGAAGGTTATAATGAGGAGATTAATAAACAATTGAGTAATTAGGTCTTTTATAAACAACTACCAAGGGACCCCACCTCTAGGATTTTGGAAGAAATAGTGAGTTTGATGACATATGCTGAATTGGAAGGCTGGATTGACAGTGATGAGAACTCTTTCTTAATACAACATAATTCAACTGTCCCAGCTCTATACTGTCTACCTAAAATGCATAAAAATGCAATTTGCTCCCCGGGGAGGCCAATCGTGGCAGCCATTGGTTCAGTTTTAGAAGACTTATCTGTCTACGCTGATTTCTTTTTGAGGCCTTTTGTCACCAAAATGTGCTCATATATCCAAGATACGACACATATGATTCAAATTCTAGAGAGTGTCACTGTAATGGCGAATGACATCTTAGTAACGCTAGATGTGGAGGCTTTATACACTAGTCTCCGCAGCAAAAATGTATTGATATCATGCATACTTTTCTAGAAAAAAGAGTTGATAAATCGGTCCCGTCTAATTTCATCACCGAGTGCATCAAAATAGCTTTGACCAACAACTATTTCATTGTAAATGGTATTTTTTATTTACAACAGCATGGCACAAGCATGGGGTCCACTTTTGCCCCAGACTTGGCCAATCTGTTCATGGATGATATAGAGAGTCATTCAGTTTATGCAGAGACTAATCCATTTAAACGTTTGATGAAAACATGGCACAGGTACATCAATGATGTCTTTATGTTGTGGTCCGGTAGTATACAAGATCTGACCTTGCTTCTTAGATGGTTGAATGCACAAGAATTATGCATCAACTTCACGATGACAAGTAGTATTGATAAGATCGCCTTTTTAGACTTAGAAATCTATAAGGGAGGAAACAACACTGTGGGTACAAGACTGTTCAGAAAACCAACGGATAAGAACTCTTTACTGGAGTTTGATAGCTACCATCCAGCTAGTTTGCGTGAAAATTTACCATTTGGTCAATTCTTACGCATTCGAAGAAACTGCACTCAGAGAGAGGACTTTGATTCAAGTAGCAAAGATTTATCCACCAGATTAAAAGCCCGAAGCTATCTGCCCCATGTAATATGGAGATCTTTCAAAAGGGCCAGAAACACGAACAGACAGGAATGCCTTAGGAAACAACCTAGGATGAAAGAAGATAAAGTAACGTGTGTGTCAACTTTTTCACCCATAAGTAATGCGTTGCGACATAGTATACTCAAGAACTGGGGGATGATTAATACGGAGGATTTCGTGATAAGCAAACCACGGTTTGCTTTTAAATGCATGACTAACCTACGTGATAAGCTTGTCCATACATATGACTCAGCTAGTTCGGAGAAGGGCCCGACTCAGTCCACTTTGTGAAATACACAACCTGTAGTGGGTCACTACAAGTGTGGCAATTGCTCTGTATGTAGTCTTACATCCAATATAAAGGATATTGATTTGAAGGGTAGAAATTGCGGACTTTATCTAATTGCAACACAAAATGGGCTATTTATGTAATAAAGTGCCCAGCGGTTTACTATATGTCAGCAAGACGAAACGACCCATACGACAGAGGATCTGTGAGCACAGATCCTGTGTCAAAAATAATGTACCTGATAAGCCACTTGTAGCTCATTTTCATTCAGCCAAACATACACACGAAGACATTTGGTGGTTCATAATCCAAGTAATTGGCCCCCACCCAAGAGGGGGATAGAGATTTAAAACTAAGGAAAATTGAACAGAAATGGATCTTTGACCTTAATACAGTCAAAGACGGTCTAAACATCACCATCGAGTGGGGGCTGTTTATACATTAATATACGTATGGGGTTGCAGATTGATCATATATATCGATTGCCCATGTCTATTGTAAGATCTGTTAGAGGTCGAACCCGCTGTTAGAGTCATTGACATAGTGAGCCCATCTGTTTGCGCAATATCAGCATTTAGACCGCATAACAGGGTGTTTTCAAGATATGGATAGTGAAACCAACGGACTGAGCCTTCTTGACAGTCTGAACAGTGACAGTGTTGGGAGATAAGGTCCGCCTTTATATCTCATAGTTTTGTTTGGGACAGTAATAGTCCAGTACGGGAGATATAGTCCGCCTTTACATCTCCTAGTTCTGCTTGGGACATGGGACATGAGTAGTCCATTACGTGAGTGTACAAGATATTGTCACCACGCTAATTTAAGCGACTCACTTGAGAAATATTCACATCAGTCTCTCACACTATCAGTGACAAGAAGGTTGATTCCGCGACTTTGCCTTGAACCACATTTCCACAAATCATTGGGATTGTAGTAGTCCATCTCACGAGCGTCATGACACGAGCACGCCTATTTGGGCTGAGATAAATCACCTGACACGGACAAGGCAAATGTAGTCTACAGAGGCTTTCCTGCGCGCAGTCATAATCAGACGGAGTGATCCTGAAAAGGTAAATCAAAGAAGCGCGTATACATACAAAAAGGTATAAAGAGCGGTTAGATATGGATTTAGTAACAGTGGGAATGTCATCCTTGTAGGTCCGGTTACCTTGGTCCATATCTCGAGAAAATCGAGGAACAGCAGTACATACGTTGAAGTGGAGATATTTAGAAGCCGCGACCCGGGCGATTACCGTGCCGAGAGAGCTCTGGTGCGATTATTTCACGGAGATACCTCTGGTAAGATCGCGTGATGAAGAGCCAATATAGATAGGTTACAAGCTAGATGCCATTGTAACCGTTCGGTGGTTTTGCGTTTTAGATGTACGACAGTTTAGAAATGTCGACACACGTTTCACTGAACCGCCAGGACTCTTGAAGTTGAGAAGAATCTGTGGCGAAGAATTTGTGGCGAGGGGGAATAAATAAGAGGTACTTGACATGAGAGTTGTTGAACAATACCTGTGGTTTTTTATAAAAAAAGCAAAAGAAAAAGCATTTCTATCAATGACGTATAGAATAGACCAAATAATGGTTGTTTGCCCAAAGAACACGGCACAAGTAAAAATTCGACCTAAACAAAAGGGTGTCGATGAAGAGTACCTAGATTAAATGAGGGCTAGGGTCATGTCCCTTGGGTTTTTCAAAAAAGATGAGACAGAACATGTATTTGGCACAGTTGATACAGTACACAAAGTTCACACAAGAGATTTACATGTATGTTTGTTTGTTTTTAACTTTGTAGATCTGCGGGGGAGTCCCTTGTTTTGTAGTATGCAACACGCATAGCACGGCTGCGTTACATCAAAGAATATGTGTCCTGAAGATGGGATCTAGGATTATACAAATACCAATTGGTTTGGATTGTATATAATACATTTGTCTAGATTCCAGAAACACATGCTCAGTGTTGATACACCATATTCCTTACTAATGGGGAATATTATACATGTCGTATATAGAACCAACTTGTGGAGATTTGCATATGCCACAATGTGTTAAAATGCATGCCTTGTCCAATGAAATTTTGTCTAGTATAGATAAACACAATATTTGTATTTTTATGTTTTTATGTGATAGATATTAAAATATGTATATTTTTTGAACTACCTTGTGTGTCTACCTGAATGCAAAAAGGGTGGTTTGCGTATGTATTAGCCTGATGTCATAGACAGCTCTAGAACCTAAAGGGAGGAAGCCGTATTTATGGGGTGCTTTTGTGTGCTATAGGGCAAAAGGGCATGTTAGTGTGAGAAAGTTTTTTTGGGTCAAAGTTGCCCACTAGTACTTTTGACCATTGTTGCTGAACAAATATTATTTTAATTGCACCATTTGCATCACATTTTATCAAAAAACTCCCCCTTTGGTACTTTTCAAACAGTCTGTCACAAAAAGAATGAATTGGCATTTGCAACTGTGGGCCCCTTTTTCAGTGGTGCCAAGTCAATTTTAAACCCCAGTCTGACCATGGTGTGGTCTGTTTTGTCTTGCAGATTTCTGCTTCACTTGGCAAGACTTTCATGTTGGACAGCTGCTTTTGGGCTATTATACCACTTTTGTATTGATAGATTTCTTTTGCCTGTTTTTCTCTTTCTATTCTATTCTCTGTGTTTTCACTGCCATTATTTCAACTAATGTATCAATACGTAAATGTGTAAAGCACTTTGACTTAAAGAGTGTTGGGATGCAGGTGCAAGAATCGTGAATGGAAGTACGAGCTGCAGAAATTCTAGAAGTTATAGCTGGTCAAGTGGCACAGCTAGTAGAGCGCTCGTTTTGACATCCGCAGGTTCGAATCCCGGCAGGGCCAAACTCAGCCTTTCATCCTTCCGAGGTCGATAAATGAGCACCACACACCGTGGGTAATAATAAGCAGCGCTCAGATACCTAAGGGTTCGTAGTGCTATATAAATGCCAAATTATTATTAGGTAATTTTTAGTGTATGAGTTTCTGTCGTTTGTCACAGCATTTCACGTCATTATATTGTTACTGTGTGGGGAAAATATAGCCCCTGAATGTTACAAATAAAGAGGCCAGGCCAGTATTGTAGAGTGAAGCTGGCTCGTGCTGTCCATTGGAAAATCCAGCCCAGTCCAAAACCCTTCTTTTTACGACCTAAGGCCTAGTGACATGGAAAGAAATGGGCCTAGTTGAATTCTACTAAAATAGACAAGTGGCAAAGACACTTACTTTTCACAAATGAACTGGCATTTAAAAAGAAAGGCCGACATGGAGTATTAAAAGGGACATCAGTTTCCCATGGTAAATACTGGTCTATACGTGGACAAAATGAAGGTATACTCATGGCATTTCAACTGTTATATTAAAGAAATACATTACACATGGACAGATTTAAAAAGTGCAGCAGTGCACAGGGGATGAAAAGAAATAGTTGTGAATTTGGAAGTTAAAAGGGAGGAAAGATACCTGAATTTTAAAAAGTAAAGTTGAAGGATAGAGTGCATTCATCAGGAAGAAAGAGACTTAATTTCATCATATAAAATGACAGCATGGACAAAGAAAGGCCTATTCCGTTGGGTTTAATTTGGATACTGCTTCCTTATGTAACTATGGCCTATCTGTGTGAATAGAGGTAACAGATTTCTGTTTATACAGTGTTTAAACAAAGATTGTATTTATGAACAACATGTCTAAATGTAATCCGAAATGCGACATGTTAAACATACAGTGCCAATGGAAAATGTTATTCCTTTAGGACAATACAGGTAACTGGCTGTTGTTGTTTTTATCCACGGAGCTGCTGGGTATCTGGAATTGTGAACTCGACCTTTGGGAGCAGTGTTCACCAAGGCAACTGGCCTGTAAGTGCAGCAAAAATATAAATAAATGCTAAGCCAGAGATCTAAACTGGGGGTGAAGTAGATAAAACCAACCATCAAAAGCGACCTTAAGCTCAAATCTTCACATACTAAGAGCATTAGCTCTGAACAAAGACCCTTTTTTTTTTATAAAATCTGAATTCAAGACCTTTGGCTAGGCCCACCAAGAAAACAGGTCTGGCTGTAAATTTAAATGCTAAGAAATACAAAGAAGTAGATTTAATTTATGTGGGTTGCTGATAACATGTCCTGCAGACGTGCCCTTAAGGTCAGGCTCCACATAAAAAGTGCATTAAGCTCCTAGCAAGGATACTTTGAAGCCAAGGCGAAAAACAGTAAGATAAACATGGATTAACCAGATGGCTGGTCACATGTTTTAAGGGAAATGGAAACCACTTGGGTCTGATCTGAATGTGAAACTTTGGGCCATGTTATTCCCTGCCATTGAGTAAACATTGAACACAGTTTTCCTAAATAAAAAGTGCAGCAGGTGCCCCCCGAGCTCAATCCGGGCTTCTATTGAACAGAATAAAAAGCCCATTGGAACCCTGTAAAAACAGAATTTGTGTGATCTACTCACACTCAGTTATGGGAATAATTATGATTCTGCCAGTTTCATACACCTGAGAAATGGGAAAGTTGGCAAAGTAATAGATGATGAAAGTAAGGTTTAAATGGGAAATGTCCAATTTTTAGCTATTCGGCGCAGTAGCAAACTGTGAAAAGAATTGTAGCTCCGCTCAGGGAGAGTGTGCTGATATGAAATTACTATTGTCTGACTCGCCATAAAATATATAACTCAAAAAAACATATATTCATGTGGTTATCTGAAAGACCAAGGGAGTTACCACATTATGAGATTTTTTAGAACACAAAATGTTAAACTCCCTGCCATTTTGAAATGATGTATCTTTTTTCCTCCCTCAGCCTACATCATGCACTCCTCTCAATTCCTGGTCCTATCAGAAGGCAAGGGGTGTTGTGGTGGGAGTGGAAGGGAGCAAGCTAGCCAATCCTGATTGTGGGAATTATGACCATGGTGGTGTGTCATCAGCGCTATAAGAGGGTATGTTTGCATCAGAACAGGGCTTTTTCACTTTATTCCAGGAGACTATTCTGCTGGACTCTGGCGAGGAACAACTAGCAGAGAGACAAGGAGACCTACCAAGACCATCGGGGTAAACCTTGCCTAGAAATCTGGGAGCCCTACCTGAGAGAGGCCTATCTGGAGGGACCTTGCTGTGGGAGAGGTCTGGTGGAGCTGCCTACCAAAAGAGGGTCCTAAGAATCTGGCAGGCCTCCTGAGCAAAGAGCAGAGTGCTCCCATATAAGTAGATATCCCAAAGTCATCAATTGAATGGGGAGCAACCTGCCTCTATCCCTTTCCATTAGTGGGCACAATGGGGTGGGGAGGGCATAAATGGATAGGCCCATCACACAATGGGCCTCATTACAAGTTTGCCGGTCCGGATACAACGATACCAGTAAGATTGCTGGTACCGTTGTATCCGGACCAGCAAACTCTGAGTTGTGCTCGGGGGTGCCTTTCATTCTGCCAGGTCTGACCTGAGCTACTCTGGGAGAAGGGACAGCTATCCTTTCCAGGAGCAGCAAAGGTATAAATTAAGACCTCTCTACCAACTAGAAAGGATTTCTCAACTGGGGCGACAAGTCTAACACTTAACCCAATACCTGGGTCGCATGTTGAGGGCTCAGCAGAACGCACAACTTGAAACTGTTGCCCAGAATAACTCAACATCAAGGTCTGGTGTCCCGGACCAATGACAGGAAGAAACCTCTGTCAACCAAAAGGTTCCAGATGAGTGGGCCCGGGTGGAAGGGAGATGCAAAGCCTTAGAGCAAGCTTCCTTTCCTATCTTTCCCACCAGAGCAAAACCCCTGGAAACCTCTGAACCTTCTACCCCGAAAAGCTGGAACCTAGGGAACAGTGGGTAATTAGGAGAAATCGAAAGCAAAAGATAACACGCATCATCCCATGTGAAGGAGAAAATCTTCTCTTTCAGGGATGGCGGGATCACTCCCAAGGAAAAATGGGTCCCAAAAGACCCTGATTTAGACTTGGTAAGTATGGAGTCTGACCCAGAGCAACACATTCGTAAACCCCAAAAATGTCACCCAGATGACTCTGAAAGTATTAAGGTATCCTCCCCCCAAAACAGGTTCGGGTAACTTTCTCCAGGATAAGGGGGACAGCAAAGAATCAGTGGAAAAATTGGACTTCACAAGCCCACTTGTTTCTGGGTTCAAAAATCTTTTTTACAGATTCCCAGACTCCGATACAGAAAATTATCCAGGATCACACAGTGGCAGAGTTCAATATATAAAAAAAATAACTGCCAAGCTGGCACAGAATGCACATTTTCTTTTCTCCCTTGAAGAGGGAGAAGGAAGATTGTATGTTTCTGTCAAGGTACAGGGTCAGTGTGCATTATCAGCGCTGGTGGATACTGGTTCACAAGCCACCCTCCTGTCCAAAAAGGCCTTCAACCAACTAAATTCAGGAAGGTGGGAGAGTCACCAAATTCCCCTCATACCTCTTCTTGGACAACTCGAAAAATTTGATGGGAATGATGTCTCCATCGAAGGGACTGCGATATGGAGATCAAAATTGGGTGACAAAAGGTGAAACACCTGCTAATAGTCATCACTACAGAGGGCACACCTTGTATACAGGGGAATGACCTTCTTCAGGGTTTATCACCCCTGAATGACTGCGTGAACAAGGTCCTCTGCACTCAGACTAACCAGCCAATCAAATAAAAACAAAGCACAAACTATGTGAGTTTGAATGTCACATGCCACGTGATTGAACAATGGTCTGGCAAAATAGAATTCCATTTTAGGAATAATCAAGTTCCAGACATTACTGTTATCTCTATAGGAGAACAAACTGGTGATGGGAAACCTTCTCCAATTTTGAAAATCAACCTCCCTCCAGGTTTAACTGGCATTCCACACTGGAAGGAAATATTGTGAAATGTTATACCAATTCGAACTCAGAAGAAAACACAAATCCCATGACAAACGATGAGGAAAATTCAGCGCAAAGTTTTACCAACATCCAGATAAATGGTGAACAGCTGTTTTTCCCCATTTAGGTAAATTAGGGGGAGTAGCCTGTTCTCGCCAGAGCATGCCTGAATAACAGAAGAAGCTTTATCAGCAAAGCATTATTCAGGAAATTCCCAAAAGAACAGACCATTTCCACATTTAAATTGATTGCTAAGTGGGAAATGGGCCTGGAAACACCAAATTCCAAACATCTCCTGACTAGCCGGTGCATGCTAAAAATGTCAGTTGGTGTCAAAGGTATAGAAGATAACATAACATGAGAGATGTCCCCTAAGCCTTTCACTTAGAAAGTGACATTCCCAATCGAATCACAATTAATTTGGACCTAATTAATCACAACGCCTGGTCCTGACTGGGGGGTACCCCCATGGGCTTTGACAATACAGAGAAAGCATTTTGGTTAGCTCAATTGCTGCTGTTTGTGGTTGAAGTTCAAGTGAGAGAAGAGGTTACCATCCCAGGACAGGTACGACAATTTACAATTCCCATAAAAAGTAAGCGAGGACAGAACCTCAAAAACAAGGATGCCTATATAAATCTGAATTATCATCTCCAGCAGCAAGGTTTGCATTTACACCATTCAAACATTGGTGGATAATACTGACCCTCGAAGTATCACTTTGGGTGCAGACACCTTTATTGGAATGGCGGTTGATGCCCAACATTATTCTATTAATATAGGTAATGAGATCATTGGACCAATTCCAAATGACTCCTACAATTTTAACAACAGTATCCCTCTGGAAAAGATTTTCACTAGGTAAGGAGGGAGTTTCTTGGTGTACTTTTCCTGCCCTTATGGTTTGGAAGAAGTGACCTGTGACATCAGGAAGGATGAGGTGGTATTTTGAGTAAACAGGGACTACATTGAAAGCTCACGGCCAGGCCCACACCATAACAAGAGATCTCTCCACCCAACTGGAGGATGCCGGCAAAATTGCCAAGCCAAGGTCTTTCCAGGCTTTAAGCAGATGGTCGAAGAACAAATCTATCTCGCTGATGCCTGTGAGACCAAGGAGCAAAAGCAGAAGCTGAAAAAGATGTTTTGGGATTTTCAGGATTTATTTGGAGTCGATTCTTATGACTGTGTACGCACAGATATACATTCAACCACCATACCCACGGATCCCAAGATGGCTCCAGTATTTGTGAAGCAATACTGATTGCCTCTCACACCTATGGAGTCACTCACATAGATCATTAATAACTTAGAATCCCGTGGGATAATTCAACCAATCCACAGTACCTTTAACAAACCAGAACTGGGGATACTCAAACCCAATGGCCAATGGAGACTTTGCAAGGACCTTAGGGAGTTAAATAAACTGGTCCACATGTCAAGATGGCCCCTTCCCTACATCGATAAGGGACTGGCCCAGATCCAAGTGTCAAAGGTGTATACCGCCATTGACCTGACCAACGGTTACTGGACAGTACCCGTGAGTAGGGAAGACCAGTGCAAGCTTGCCTTTACCTTCGGAAGGCAGCAATACACATGGACCCGAACCCCCTCTGGATACATAAACTGGCAATTAATATAATATCTTCCTACATAAGGCCATGCCCGACTTGGGTGAAAGGGGAAACTTGGCCTATGTAGATGAGGTCTTAATCAAGAGGTCAACTGTGGAGGTACATTTAGCTGAAATACGCTATGTTCTGACCCAGTTGCAGAAAGCCAGAGAAAAACTGTCCCTTCAAAAGGCACAGTGGTGTAAGACCCGTGTGAACTTCTTCAAGCATGAAATCACCCCTGAGGGTCTCAGTCTCCAAGCGAAAAAGGTGGAAGCATTATTGAAATTGAAAGACCCTAATACTCTGTAAGAACAAAGAAGTCTTCTTGGACTCACTAATGATAGTAGAAAGTTCATTGAAGACTAGGGAGAGGTCACACGACCCTTGTTCCATTTATAAAAGGCTGGTGTCAAGTGGGATCTGGAACAATCTGAAGCAGTAAAACAACTAAAGAGAAGCCTTTCCCAAGCCCCTTGTTTTGCTTACCTCATAAAGAACAAGGAATTCTTCTTGAAGACGAGGTTCTCAGATACTTGCTCAATGGCGGTATTATATCAAAAGCACAACAAGGTCAACAAAGTAATCTTGCATGCGAGCAAGACTTTATCCTCTCTGGAGGAAAATTCAACAATTGCGAAAAGGAACTCCTGGCAACAGTGTGGGCAATGAAGAATTACTGCCCATTCATCCAAGGGGAGCACATCATCGTGGAGACTCCTCAACAACCCTTGCAATATTTCCGAAGTGCTGGGATCCGAACAGGGAACATGAGTAATTCCAGAATTACTTCATGGGTACTGTCAATGCAAGGCTTTCCTGTGGAGGTCAGAAAACAAGAGTTCTCTAGCGCAAGGATTGGCTGACTTGCATGACTGTGCTCGAGAAAACTGTCTTGAGAATGAAAGTCTAAGGATCAACGACAACATGGAGGCATACCTTACTGCCTCCCTACAAAGTCTATGACGGGGGCATGTATCAGGGGATACCCACAGTTTATGTGGATGGGTGCTCCTACCATGGTGACAATCATGGGGAAAAAGAACTAGTGGCTGGCATTGGGAATGCCTCAGTGAATGATGTCCCGGAATCCTCTTCTCGGTACAAAATAGGCCCCCGAAGTAGTCAGGTGGCATAGTTGATGGTGGTAAATCAAGCCATTCTCACTGCTGTGCAACACCAACTCAAAGAACTGGTCATAATCACTGATTCAGATTAGGTCAGAAATTGGTTAGTGCAACATCTGATTAATTGAAAAAATCAAGACATGCTATGTGCGAACAGCAAACCACTCAAACACATGAAATGAATCCAGTCAATGGATGATCTGGTCACCTCTAATGAGTTGACCATCTATTGGAAAAAATCATGGTCACTCCAAAATAGAGGGACAAGACAAAACTGAAAATGACTTGGCTGACTAGTTGGACAAAACCAGAGCCATTCACTGGGATCTCCTAGGAACCAAATTCCTGTTGGGAGAAATCCAGGTCACTGCTGTTCCCAGATCCCACATCCGTGACAAAAATGAACTCTCAACTGCCCAGTGGAGTAAAGAAACCACAGATGTTGATTTAAATACTGCACAAAAAGAGGACACCGATAATTGGGAAAAGTAATCATCATATTGAAGACCCTGTGAACATTCCTCTGACAGTATCTGATTATATCAGGAAAGAGGATCTCCAGGTGTTGATGAAGTTTTCCAAAATGTTCCAAATGCAAGACGGTTTGTTGGTACAGAGATCCATATCTGGACGTGACCAGTGGGTGGTTCCTACCTCATTACGAAGCCTGATGTTAAGTCACGCCTATGACGTGGCCACTGCCGGTCATAGGGGATTTCACACAACATTTGAAATCTTGCGCTAGGTGGCATATTGGCTACACATGGTCCAGGACCTTGACATCTACTTAAAGGGGTCTCTTGTGTGTGGTCAGTTTGTGTCATGCACCAGCCCTGGAAATTGGTTCACCGTTGGAAGTACTACTAACATGGCTTCCGGTTTCCCAACTTTAACAGTCTAGCTTATTTCAATATGGCAGACGGAACCTATAACTGGCAAATCAGACCAGCGCACTGCGTGTTGTATCATTCCTTGTTACGTGCGCTGCCAGTCTCTCATAGCGACTAGCCTAACTCCTCTTTCCCATTTTTCCCTTTTGTTCAAGTCTTGCCTGACCTTTCTTTATACTGTCACTCGCGGTGTCTCTAAGCTTGCAGGTAAGGTGACGGTTCTATCTAACTGTGCTTGCAGTCACGACGCATACTTCCAATCACTACGCGTATTCCGTGTGTGTGTCTCTCGCGGTGACTTCTCTTAGCCTCAGCAATAAGTATCCGCTTTCGCGGGTTGTTTATCTCTCTTTCTCTATTTACCTGTCTGGTTCTGTCAGCTCCGTTTCCTTTTCTGTGCAGCTTTGTATCCTGTTCGGAACACCTCGTCTATGTTCTGTCAGTCAGGATTTCTTCCCGGAAGACTGTGTGACCGCCCTTACTCTACTGTCTTACTACCCACATGTTTACCTCAATCTGAATGAGTGTATTCAGTTAACTGTTTCCTCCTACATCATCGGAGTTCTGCATCCGTAAGGTTGGCTGACCATATCCTCTACAAGCAGCAAGACTTCATGTTAGTTATTGCCATCTCCTTGAATACGGACCGAATTCCGACCGGGGTTTTTTCTGCCAATCGGCTTTTTCCCCGTTTTAGGGCGTGCTCCTCGTGTCACCTCCGGATCTGTAGCATATTCAGAACACGGAGGCTGTCGAGGGAGCGCAACCCTACCTATGACAAAAAAAAGAGAAGAAACCTGGTAAAGGGGAAAGGATTAAGACGAAGAAGAAGAGTACAGTCAGCGTGGAGGCGATTCCAGAAGAGACAGGTGAGGAGGAGTAAGGGGAGGAGGAGGTCCAGCCTGACAGTTTGAGCCAAGTTCCCTCACACAAAGAGCTCCCCTACAGAAAAGGGGAATGACACTGCCTTGGTCAGATTTGCAAGTCGATTTCATCGTCCAGTGATTCGCTCCTCTAGAGGAAACAAGTACATGTTAACCGTGGCATGCATGAATTTTAAGGCGTAGACAGCTGCCACACTAATGATCAATCACATCTTCTCTCGTTTCTGCCTTCCCCAGAAGATTGAGTCAGACCGATGAAGTCATTTTATCAGCGAGGTGATGACCAAGATGTGTGAGATAGTAGGGGTAAAGAGAAAACTCCACATTGACTACAGCCCAGCCTCGAGCAGGAGAGTTGAGAGGAACAATAAAACAGGTGTGGGCATCTTGAAGAAGTTTGTGACAGACTCTGGACCAAGTTGGGACATCCAATTACCGCTTGTCCTGATGGCCATAAAGTCCATACTGTCTTCTGCAACCAAAATGTCTTCATTTGAGCTCATGACTGGATGAGAAATTGTGCTACCTCACCATCTTCTCTACAGAACTTAAGAGCAGACCCTGATCAATGCATCCACGATTAATGAGTACATTGGAAATGTAAGGAAACACCTTCAGCACGCTTTTGCTTACATTCAGCACAAAAGGGGCAGGGAATACAAAGAGAAGAAACACATTTGGTTCCCTATTGGGGTGTACGCAGAATGGGGGAAGAGTGTCCCACGGAACAAGGGAAACTCCAGCCTTCTGAGTAGATTGCTATTACAGGGGCCCACTCTGAATGCTCATGGAAAGGAGCAACAGCAGTGGGTGTCTGTGTCTGAACCTTAAGGCACGAACAAGGTAACAGTACTCACAAGACAGAAGCCTGTACAGGTCCAGCAGGAACCGAACAATTGCTTGCTGAAACAGGAACCAGTACACTGTTTACAGTGACACAAAGTACAACACTGAAACGTGACAAGGGAAGGGGCAGAGATTGCCTGCAGGAAATCCAGCAGCCAAACTCTGAACATAGGAATTACATAAAGCCCAAGTGAAGACAAGAACAGAAATATCCAGGGGAAAAGGAAGTCAGAGAGCATGGTTCAGCAGAGAGAACCAGAAGAAAAGAAGGGCAGAAAACTAGTATCTAAATGCAGGGAATGGCCACCGGAAACTGTACACGGGAATCAAGAACATTAACTCAGGGCTGGAAAAACAAGAGTTAGCTGGCAGAGAGAAAACAAGGAAACAGTACTACTGAAGTGGATGGAAAAAGGGGAGGACTGAAGACCCAAGGAAGCTAAGGACAGGAATCATGGGCAGTCGGTGCAGCACACGGCAAGGAACAAGATAATTGATGGTAGAACACAAAGTGGGTGTAGCCAAGGAACAGAGGGCTGCAAGGAAGAGAGCAAGGGGGCTGTAGCAAGGGAACAGAGGGCTTCAAACAAGGAAGAGAGCAAGGGGGCTGTAGCCAGGGAATAGAGGGCTGCAAACAAGGAAGCAAGGCTGCAGTATGGGAAGCACAGAGGTGGCGGTAAAAGACAGGGGAGAGAAGGCTGAGAAGCAGGGCTGCAAGGCAGGACGCACAGGGCTCTGGAACAAGAGCAGGAACTGGAAACCACAGGACAAAACAAATTTATAAAGGAACAAGGCAACAAAGGGCTGGTAGAAAGCTCAATGCAAGAGAACTGTGCTCCTGCAGGCAGCTGCTTAAATACTGACCTGCCCTGTGCTGAAGTAGGCTAATTAGCAGCACATGGAGCAGCACACTTGAATGTAATTGGCTTCCTCCCTCTCTAGTCCTGGGAAAGTGAAAGCTCCACTGTTCTCTAAGGCTTCTGATGATTGTAGTGCTAGAACTGCTGCATAGGAATAGCCAGAGAATGGGAACTGCCACAAGGTGCATTATTGGACATGTAGTTTGTAAAAGTAAATAAGAAAGTTCCAAAGCCTTGCAAATGGAAACGAAAGACAATATTATGAATAGGTGTTGTCCAGGGAGTATTATGAAAATGAATGAGTCTCAAATAGTCCACGATGGGTGCCAATTGATTTGCCAGTGGCACAGTCATGACTTATAGCCCCTGAATGTCATAAATAAAGAGGCCATCCCAGGCCAGTATTTAAGAGTGAAGCTGGCTGGTGCTATCCATTGGAAAATGTAGGCCAGTCCAAAACCCTTCTTTTTCCGATTTAAGGCCTAGTGACATGGAAAGAAATGGGTCTAGTTGAATTCTTCTAAAATAGACAATTGCGCAATTGGAGAAAGACACTTACCTTTCACAAATGAACTGAAATTTAAATCGAAAGGCCAACTTGGAGTACTAAAGGGCACATTGGTTTCCCATGATAATTAATGGCCTATGCATGGACAATATCGAAGGGATACTCATGGTGTTTCAACTGTTATATTAAAGAAATACATTACACATGGAAAGATTTATAAACTGCAGCAGTGCTCAGGGGATGAAAAGAAATAGTTGTGCATTTGGAAGGTAAAAGGGAGGAATGATACCTGACATTTAAGAAATAAAGTTGAAGGATAGAGTGCATTCATCAGGAAGAAAGAGACTTAATTTCATCATATAAAAGGACAGCATGGACAAAGAAAGGCCTTTTTCGTTGGGCGTAGATTTGGATACTGCTTCCTTAAGTAACTATGGCCAAAATGTGTGGATAGAGTGAACCTATTTCTGTTTATACAGTATGGGCCTCATTACGGGTAGGGGGGTAGCCATGGCTGCCTCCATACCGGGCTCCAATACCGGGTTCCTGCAATGAGGAATTACCTGGCCATTCTGACATTGGAGGAGCCGGTAATTCCCCTTTGCAGGAACCCATCCCCATTCCTGTTTGAGCCCCCATAGGTAGGGGAATGTACCCATTTGAGCCCCGATAGGGCTCAATGGGAATGGGCAGGGAGCTAATAACGGCACCGTCAATAATGGTCTGTTATTAGCTCCCTCTTCCTCTCATGGGACCCACTTAGGATGCCTGGTTTTACCAGGCGTCCGAAGCGGGTCCCGCAAAGGGAACCTCGTAATCGGCGCTCCCGTAATGAAGGGTGCCGGTCCCGTAAGGGAGTGCCAGGGTTATAATGAGGCCCTATGCAAAGAAAGATTGTATTTATGAACAAAAGGCCTAAATGTAATCCGAAATGCAACATGTTAAACATACAGTGTCAAAGAAAAATGTTATTCCTTTAGGACCATGCAGGTAACTGCCTGCTGTTGTTTTTCTCCACTGAGCTGCTGTGTATCTGGAATAGTGACCCCAACATTTGGGGGCTAGGTTCACCAAGGAAACTGTCCTGTAAATTCAGCAAAAAAAACCAAGAAGTACAAAGCCATAGATCTAAACTGTGGGTGATGTAGATAAAGATAAAGCCAACCAGCAGAAGCGACCTTACGGTCAAATCTTCACATAAAAAGTGCATTAGCTCTGAAAAAAGACTCTTTGTAAATCTGAACTCAAGACCTTCGGCTGTGCCCACCAAGGAAACAGTTCTGGATGTCAATTTAAATGCTAAAATATACAAAGAAGTAGATTGAAATTATGGGAGTGGCTGATAACATGTCCTGCAGACATTACCTTAAGTTCAGCCTCCACATAAAAAGTGCATGAAGCTCAGAGCAAAGATCCTTTGAAGCCAAGGAAAACATTTTTTAAGATAAACATGGATAAACCATATGGCTGGTCACATGTTTTAAGGGAAATGGAAACTGCTTAGTTCTGACCTGAATGTGAAACTAGGGGCCATGTTATTCCCTGTCATTGATTAAACATTGAACACAATTTTCTTAAATCAAAAGTGCAGCGGGTGTCCCACTGTGTGATGTACACAAACTCAGTTATGGGAATAATTATGATTCTGCCATTTTCATACACCCAAGAAATGGGAATGTTTGCAAAGTGATAGATCATGAAAGTAAGGTTTAAATTAGATATTTCGGTGCTGCAGCAAACTGTGAAAAACGGTACCTCTGCCCAGGGAAGGCGTACCAAAATAAAATGAGTATTGCCCGACTCGCCATAAAATATAGAACTCAAAAAAACATATATTTAACCGGTTATCTGAAAGACCAAAGGAGATTTTTCAGGGAACAACCTGTAAAACTCCCTGTCATTTTGAAATGATGTAACTTTTCTCCTCCCTCAACCTACATCATGCACTCCTCTCAATTCCTGGTCATATCAGCAGGCAGGGGGTATGGTGGTGGGAGTGGAAGGGAGCAAGCAAGCCAATCCTGATCATGGGAATTATGACCATGTTGCAGTGTCAACAGTGCTATAAGAGGGTATGTTTGCATCAGAACAGGGTTTTTTAAACTTTATTCCAGGACATAGCCTGCTGCTAGACCCTAGCGAAGAACAACTAGCAGAGAGGCAAGGAGAGCTACCTAGACCATCAGGGTAAATCTTGCTTGGAAACCTTGGAGCCCTATATGAGAGAGGCCTATCTGGAGGGACCTTGCTGTGGGAGAGGCCTAGTGTGAGCTGCCTACCAAAAGAGAGTCGTTAGAATCTTGCGGGCCTCCTGAGCAAAGAGCAGAGAGCTCCCATGTAAGTGGATATCGCAAACCCATCAATTGCTTGGGGAGCCATCTGCCTCAATCCCTTTCCATTAGTGGGTAAAAGGGGAGGGTGAAAATGGGTGTGCCCATCACACAATGTATTCAATCTCATTCAAATGATTTCCCCATAGAAAACCACCATCTCTGTTGAAAGTTAATTATGTTGGGAACAGCCTGCCTTCATCCTTTTAATTAAAATTGTAGGAAGAGGGAGACACTGTGTAGACCCTTACCACATTTGATTAAAGTAAATCAAATAATTCCCATATAGAAAAATCACGGGATGTGTTTTGTTAGAGTTTGAAACTAACACAGTTCATGCCTAGTGTGTTAGAGCTGGCAAAGACCATAAAGACTTGGGTGACTGTCCTTTTGAAACCCCTGACTCCTGTACAGAAGCGAGGGGGTACTGAATCCCAAAAGAAGTCCTCCATAAAATACTGCCAGTGTTGAGGGTGCAAAACGAAATTCCCCATTCATTTTAAATCAGAATTACAAAACATTGCATCTCATCTGTATGGGTTGCAAAATGAAATTTCCCCAACATCCCCATTCATTTTAAATCGGAATTACAAAGCATTGCATCTCACCTGTATGTGTGTTGCAAAACAAAAGGTCCCCTTTGTTCTCATGTTCTCTGACCAGAATTATCAAGCATTGCTTTTCATTTGAATGTGTGTTGCAAACATTTCAAACAAACACATTTCCCCATTTGAGCTCCTTTCCCAACTGTACCTTTCAAATGAAGGCCTCAAAACGAAATCTCCCATTGATGCCCTTGCCTCCCAAACCCAAATCCCAAAGCACTGCATGTCCTTTCAATGTGTTGCAAAACTATTTTTCCATTGTATTGTGAATGTTTTCTATTGGTTAAATGTGGATCTGATAGAAATAGCCTTTCATTGTGCGCCACCTTGCTTCGGGGGAATGGAAATCCCTGAGTTGAGTGTGACCGCATAATAAACTGCGACACTGGTAACCATTAGAATAAGGGCTTCTTGCCACATTAGGCAGAGTTCTGCCATTTTGAACTAGGCCCAGTCAGAGTTGTAGATTTCTGCCATTTAGGGCACTAGGCCGCAGATCTTAACCTCTGTCAATCCATTTAATTGAGCTTTATTCCTGCTTCCCCCAGTGAGTGCTTAACATCACAAGGTCCTTGGAGGAAGGGTGAGATGCAGCACCCACATTAGTTATTGTTGCATGGCCTAGATGTTCTCATGAGTTTTGAGTGAAATGTAGAATAAGTGTTTGTGTCCTCGACGATAAATACAGTAGTTGTGAAGGACATATTTTGGGTGTGAACGAAGCTTTGAGTGGAGACATCGCCAAAGCGTCAAACTTGATCATGGTTATACTGCTAAATACGGAGTGTTGGGACAACTGGGTTTACAATAGAATGGCTTGGTAGTACAGATACATATGCAACATTATTTTCCAAAGAGTGGAGCCTCAGTTACTTTTTTTATGAAGCCAACTGGTTCCCAAGAGATAGCCAAAAGAATGTGTGCCAGGGACGGCAACATGTTGCAAAATGGGAGTTGCAAAAACTGTTGCAGAGTAAACTGCCACAGGACCTGAGAACTGTCTGGATTGCCAAATTGGTTGAGCTCGCAGGAGAGGATATTACTGTGTCCAATTTGCTGACTTTTTCACACTCACTACATGATTGGGCCGTTTTGGTGGGAGTGCATATCAGAATTTACATGAACTTGTTTTAACCAATGAGGGTATGCCATTATAGTAAATATTACATGTATAACTTTAGCCAATCAAGATTAAGTATGTTTTGCTGCCTACACAATTAGGTCATTTGAAGGGGGCTGCACTTAGGATGGTCACGGGTAATATATATAACCAATAGAGAGTGCTAATGTATATGGTGTTTAGATTTTTGTATAGGTTGGAGCCAATAGGGAATGTGGGATTAACATGTACTTAATACCCCTTTATTCAAATGTTGTGGTTATTGTGTTTAAATACTGTGCCTCAATGTGGGCAATTCAAGAGTGGATTCAGTTTTCAGCTCCAAGGAGCTGCTGACCCCCGCGGCCTTAATTTGCATGCATTGAAACTGTTTTTCTTCTAAATCGTGTACTCCATTATTGCTTCCTTGGATTGTTTTTACGATTATTCTTTGGCCCGATATAAACAATACAATACAATATTAGTCAATCAAACTCTACTCCCCATCTTCAAGACAGGATGACCCACACAATATAGACACAGATTCACAATTCAGGAATTCCTGTTTTTGAAACACACTGCCTGCAGACAATGCATTCCAACAAAAAACCCAAACACCAAAAATACATTGAAAATGCACATGTTCGAACCTTTGTGCCACCCCCATTCCGTCACGACTGCACGTCTTCACACAAGAGACAACATTGTTAGCCACTGCCAAATCTGATTCAGTAGGGGAAACAAAGAGGAACTTGTATTTACAAACAAAATAGTTTGGGGTTTTGAATGGTAAAGCTCTTGCAAAGACTGGGAGAATAAGACAGTCAAAAGAACTTGGAGGTTGTTTGTGGGGGGCATTGGACGAAGAAGCACGGGGAAGGCTACAGTGGGTTAGTAAAGTGGGAGGGAATACAGACGTTGGCAATGAGGACAGAGAGGAATGGTATCCTCAGTTAGATAAAAGTGGCCACATACGGCCATACAATGCCAGTGTTGGTAAGAGAGCACAATGAGCTTAAGTGCTTGTATCAGAGACCTATGTGCAGCCTGCAGTTACATGTTTACGAATTAAAAGCGCTGGCTCAGCATTTGAGATTCTGCAGTCAGTAAATTGAGTACCAATCAGCTGGATAATAGGACCTTTTATGAAATTGTATTGGAGAGGGAGGAATCAGACATTAGTATTAATAGAATAGAATATAATTAATTAATTATCCTTAACAACAATAATTGAAATTAGCAGGAGTTTTATTAATAGTATTAGTAATATGTGTACTAGTCGAAGCAAATAACTATTATAATAGGTCTTATTATTCTCCAGCTCCAGCTATTATTCTCCAGCAATGGTGGTACTACCACTACTGCTACTAATAACAATAATCATAATAATAACAAAAAAGTGACAGAGTCAATAAGCTGACCCTGTCAAGGGGATGGGGATTCTTCTCAGCCTAGGGTGGGAGACCTAACAGAGTGGAAGCCAAAGCCAGTTATACTCTAAAGATTAAATGTGCCAGTTGAGAGGGCCCCAATCCCTTCCCCTTCTTACAGTGCAGGTTTCCTTGCATACAGTGCCACTGTCAACCACCCCATAGCTGTCTCGCATGATGCTGGTCAGTGTTTATCTATTTTTTCCTAAAAAACATATATCCCAGCAGCCCCAGCGATGAAGATCCATGTGAACGGCTGAAACAAAGCTCCAGCGAGAGACTGGGAAACTGCAAACACAATCAGCAACATCCTAAAGGAAGTTAATTGCACGACTCAGCCCCAGTAAGCAACAGAGGCCTGCACGTAGGCAGGCCGCTCCAAGGACATTATGCTTACCTGTGGGAAAGCCACAGAATGGCCACCCAACCGAACAAATGAACTGACAAGCCCATGAGGCACTCACACGAACTGGAACACAAACAGCATGACTCACTGCCGCAGGCCACCACTTCAAAGCCCTGGCAGACCTGCACACAATAAAAGGGGAGGGACTCTGACCCCCTTTCGCATCTTTTGCTAATTATACCACCTCCCAGGATGAGAGAACAGGGAAAAATTGGCCCGGGGAACCAGCGGGGAAGGATAGCCAATGGAGGCAAATGCAGAATAAAAGGAGGCAGAGGAAACAGGAAGTTGTGGGTTGTTCAGGTGAGGTCAGAGGATGTGGAGGCAGACCAAGAGACTAGGCAAAGGAAGGATGGTGTAAAGGAGCATGTAAGAGAAATATTCATGTGGTGTGCATGGTGACACATTTGAGTGAGAGGTAGTGATGCTGGAATAAAATGAGCTTGTGAATGTGTGCAGTCGTTGGAGAGAATAGTGGTTGGGTGAGAAGGTGACTGTGCAAATGAAAGAGGGAGCTCACTGCAAGAGAAGGTGTGGGATGAGTAGTAGTTGTGTGAACGGGGAGAGTAGTATTGCTATGAATAGAGAGAGTAGTGTTGCGAAGAGGGGACAGTAGTTGTGGTGTGGAGAAGAGAGATTAGTTGAGGTGTGAAGATGGTGAGCAGTAGTGGTGTGGAGAGTAGCAGTGGTGTGGGCAGGGGTGAATAGTACTGGTGTTAAGTGTGGAGAGAGAGATACAGTAGCAAAGTATAAAATCAGTGAATGAAGGTAGATAGTAGAGAGATGAATATCAGAGTGATAAAGGAGGACGTATGAGGAGAAATGGTCAGTGGAGAAGAGGAAACTAGAGTAAGAGAAGATCATGGAGAGTGGTAGAGAGATTGAGGGCAAGAAATATCATGATACAGAGGAACCATAAAGGGTGAAGATCTGAGTGCCTGGAATGCTCAAACCTTACGTCATTCCCTTGGAGTAATCACTGCTTAGGAAACCCTAGATTGTTCCCTGAGGAACCATAGCTAGACAACTATTACCGAAAGGTGCAAAGATTGAAGATAGTCGGGGTTACTGATCTGTTTGTCTAGTCTGGGGTTGAGGGAAGACTGGGTTAGGGTGGGCCTGCCCCTTCCCAGGTTAGAGAGGGTGGGTCATTGGGCCTTTACCGAATTGAAAATAAAAACCCTTGACCTGTCTCTAGGATATGGTGTATTATTTAGGCATCTGTGACAAATAACAATAATAATAATAATAATAATAATACTAATATTTTAATTTACCCAGATGTGGCTACAGGTGTGATATGATGAGGTGTATTCTCATATAGCCATGTACTACAATAATGGGTCCCAGGCACTGCCATCAGATGCCCTAGCTTTTCTTTCAAATGCCCAGATGCCCTCACAACATGCACAGTATCAGCATCATGTTTACATTAACTCATGGTGCAAGGCAGTGCATCTCATGCCGCCACATGGCTTGATACTAACTGTCTGAAGGTATCTCTCTGGATAATGTGCATCACTCAGTGGGGTCCCTTGTAGGTCTAAGCAAGCTTTGTTCTCTCTCAGTCTCTCTGTGTCCCTCACCTATGGTGGGTGTAGTTGAGCAGCCAAGACACAGTTCTTAGCAGGGTATGTGAGGCATCAGAAAATACCAGGTTACTTAATGGCTTGGACTAAATGGAATGTCTACAATGACTTCGCATAACTACTATTTCATCTTCATCGTACCTAAATAAATGCATTTAAAATCTGGTCGATTCACTGTTGAACTTAAATAGATATGCAGGAACAGTCTATAGTTCATTAAAGGTCTAATAAGGTTAATCACACACAGAACCAAACAGGGTTCAATGTTATTGGTAGGAAACCACAGTCCTCATATGTTGGTTTTAGATAAGTTATATGATCAACAATGACTGTTTGCGGTTCCCCAGGTCTTCCTTGTGGTTTCAGACCTTTTTATGAAATGTACAATATATCGGCAGTTGTAGGGTGCAGAGGTGGTGCTCAGATGAATGTCTATTTCTACAATTTCACAGTCAAGTGTAGTCTCCAAAAAGTCTGACTGCTGCATTAAAAAAATTCCAGCCAGCTTTTTCCATACTGTTTTTAGACAATTCTGGATACTCAAATAGAAAAGTTACTGATGAAGCCTTTGAACTCTTCATCAAATTCCTGTGGCTCGTGTAGTGATCTACAGAGTCTTTTATTGCAGGAAAGCAACACAGCAGGCCATATGAAAGTAGCACTCTCTGGGTGTACGCAATCTTTTATTGCTTTTTGTAATGTTTCTTGCACAGCAATTTGCTGCGGATGGTGCTGGCTGTCGGTGCTCTCCTTTGTCTGGTGTCCTTGCTTTCTAAGGTCTGGATCCAAGCAGTTATTGAAGCCAGGCATCTCACAACAAAGTAGCTTTAAGGCTTATTATTCGGCTGGTCCCACCGGGCCAAGAAAGGAAGGCACTGGTGTGTCCCACCTCTGGTCACTGAAAACAATGTATGTCTCAGACACTGGCAGACCTACTTCCTGCCTGCATGATCAAGACAGATGAATTTGTAAGAAGTTGTCACAATATCACCATATATTTTTAAGAGAATCCTCCATTTCATTGGGAGCCAGATGGTGTGTTTAGCTGGCTCTGCTGATGTGTTCACATTATTTAAGTCTCAGAAACAGTCTGACTTCTGTGGTTTGGACTTGTGCCCAGATATAGTTTGTCGCAGTAAGATAGTCTTGGCGTGCTTTTGCAACGATTGCTCTAGTTCTCTGCATGAAGGCCAGGTAGGGCATGATGCGCTTGATTGGTCAGAGTAAGAAAAAGTACCTCCTCACAGTAGCTGTAACCTGTGTTTTCAGTGTCTGCTTGCTGTCTGTCATACGTCTCAAGTTTCTGACAATTGTGGGAAGAGATCAAATTCCCATTTCTTAATAATAGATGTGGGATACAGAGGTGTAATTGTAATTGGTTATTTATAATGCGCTTAATACCCATAGGTCTCTAAGCGTGGACCCGGGGATTCAACCTGAGACGGTGTGATCCCACAGATCATGAGCTTGAATTTGGTTGGGTTTAATTTCAGTCTCTTAGTAGTCATCTGGGAGTTCATGTGTGTGTGTGGCATGTGCTGAGATCAGGCAAATTCATGGTAGAGTTATTATTGAGCTTCCAGGTGATTTAAGTATCATCAGTTGTTCATGGTGCCCAAACATGTATGGAATATAGCCATTGAAACAGTGTTGCAAGGCACATGTTCTCAAACATATGTAATCAAGGGAAACCATATTTTTTTTTAAACATTTTTATTTGGTTTAGTTGCAACGCAACTTTTCAAATATTTAGACATATATAAACAGTAATCGATTATATATACATACAGCAATAATATAACATGACACAAAAGTATACAATCATACTAATATTAGTAATCACACTAGGGTCCAGATTACATTAATTAATTTCGATACCCCAGGTGGAGGCATCTACATCAATATATATTCCAAAACAATACCACTACCTCACCCCCATAAACATTACCAATCTATGTTAAAATCAAAAAATAAAACAACATACTAGATACAACCGCAGGACATAAATAACTCATAAAAAATAAATAAATAAAATAAAATAAAAAATAAATAAATAATACATACCTCATGACTTTACAGATACATAAATAAGCCACTAGCAATGATCTCAATCTTTGTTCCCAATGCCTTTGAGAGTATCTTCGACTCGAGGTAGTAGCATTTTAAAAAATTGAACTATTGCTATCTGTACCATCTCCTTAGGATTCGAAAACAACATTTGCCACCTCAGTGTGGATTACAAACAAATGATCAAAGCATCTTGACCCCACATTCTTCAGAGCACAACATTCTATCAACAAATGTTGTAGGGTTTCCCTTTTTTCCATTGATAAACAATATCTGCAATAATTATGATCCATTGGAATCAGTTTCCGCTTACACAGGACGTCGCTGGTACCACATAGATTAAATCTGAACCTTAAGTAGTCAGCCCGAACCTTCGGTGACGGACATTTCACTAGATACGGCGCCATCATTCCATGTCTCTTTATTCCAAATGTCCAGATATTAAAATCTTTGTATTGAGTGCACTTTTCTAAATTTCTAGCCCAGTCTGCTTGGAAGTATTTCGCTTTCGCATGGTCAGGGTTCGAAATCAGCAAGTCCAGGGACACCTTAGCTTCAGCCAAGTGATCTAACACATAGTTCTGCCATGACTTAGGGAATATATTTCTAGATTTTAGGAGATTATAACCAATTACTTCTAGAATAGTTCCGCTTTTTACTCCCAGCAGGCATTTGCGTAGGAAAGCACTTTGTCTCCACACCGCCTGAGCGTGAATGGATAGCAACCCAAATTCATGGCGTATTAGCGCAATTGGTACTGCATTAGGTAGAAATAGCATCTGCTTCCAGTACCTTGCTTCCAACACCTCCCAGTAATGGCATTTATCCAGCAGTCTGCCCTCCACACCGTATAGCATAATTGGTAACACCTTCATTTTATAGAAGGGCACCACATGCTTCAGGGAAAATTTCCCAAATTTATTTATAAGAATTCTAGACTGTGAAATTAAGTGCTGCAATTTATTCCCGGCAGAAGCCACCTCAGCAGATTTAATTTGTCTATTGATAATGTCGATCCCCAAGTATTTGTATTTCGACACTCTTAATAATTTAATGTCTTGAAGCGTCCATGATAGAGCAGGGATGAGGTTCTTAGGTCCCGCGGTGGCCGGAAAACTTAAGATTTGGGATTTGGCGACACTGATCATCAGATTATTTGCTTTAACATACTCCCCCAACCGCACCAACATGCGTTTTAGACCTTGTGGCGTTTGTGACAGTAACACTAGATCGTCTGCATATAGCAGATAAGGTATTTTCTGATCACCAATCCTCGGTACATCACCCTTACAATTTGCAAATTCCTGGCCCAGATCTCAGATAAAGAAATTAAATAGAAACGCTGCCAGTGCACAACCCTGTTTTGGCCCACGATGGGTCTTAATTTCAGGTGATAACTTCCCGTCTAGGCTAATATGCACTCTCATTGATGTTTTTGAGTGAAACAAGATTATCAATGACAAGAGGGAGTGTGGGCAGTCATACTCTACTAATTTATGGAGCAGCCGATCTTTGTCGACTGAGTCGAACGCGGCTCTGAAATCTATAAACCCCATATACAGGCGTAGCCTGCGTTCCACCTGCTGGGCTTTAATCATTCTCAATGATATTATATTTGGAATGGTTCCTAGGCCCTTTACAAAACCTGTTTGCAGGGGGTCTATTAGTTTTTTACTCTTTACCCATTCCTGCAATTTGCCCAATAATAGCCGAGCGAACAATTTCCCCGGAACATCGAGCAGAGAGATGGGCCTATAACTACTCGGCTCTTGTCTATCCCCCTTTTTATATATTGGGATGTTAACGCCTGTGTCCATGAACTGGGAAGACTCTGGGTTGCATTTATTAACTGATAGATTTTATCTAATATGGATGCCCATAGTTCGGGATATTTTTTAAGCTCAAAGTTAGGAAGGCCATCCAGGCCCTTAGCCTTTGAGTTGCTAGCCAAGTTGATCAAGGCTAAGGTATCGGACAGCTCAAACTCCAAATGAAAGGTGAGCGTGGGAATGACTAGCTCGGATGTCTCTTTAGGGACTAGGCGAGCATACAGTCATGTAAAATGGGCTACCCATACGTGCGTTTGAACTGCACTCACCTGCAGGGCTACTTGAGGGGCAACAAAAGAGTTGTTTATAGCCGACCACATCATTGCAATATTTTTGCCAGCTAAGATCTTTAACATATTTGCTCCATCCTCTTGGAATAATAGAGCACAGTGGCCTCTTACCCAATTTCTATAGGAGGTTCTTAGCTTAGTAATTAAAGGTTGCCTCAAATGCAGAGGTTCTTTTTGGACAAATCTCAGTTCAGGGCGTAATTGCGCTTTCCTTTCTTTCAACTCCTTATCATACGAATGGAGATGTGTTGCTATTTGTTTTCTGTTGCCAGTTTGTTCCTGAAACACCAGGAGTAGGTCAGCTTGCATATTGCTAACATTCCCCCCCAATAAGCCGTACTCAGGCAAACCTAGTCTCAACAGTCGCTCCAGATTAGTTACTTCTTTCTCCGACCATCAAAGTCTATTCCTTCCAGCATTCACTACACATACACCTTTAATGGGCTCATGATCTTGTGTATCGCTTGTTGTACCCGTGACCCATATTGCCTTAAGTATATTATGATCACTTGCCTCAGATTTAGACACAGAAACATTCGTTACTGCTGGCCACAAAGCCTCATTCACATAAATATATTCAATGGTTGATTTACTTTCACCCTTTTGCCAGGACGGAGCAGGGGGATGTCTGTTTCAAAAGCCCCATTAAGAGCAATCCGCCCTCTCACTTTCATTAAAGGGGACCATCTTCTGAATCTTGTTTTATTTTTATTGCCAAGCTCGCTCAGGCAATTTAAATTTAGATCACCTGCCACGACTAGTGCTCTTACATTTTGCTCCAGCACTACCAGATCCAAGATTGCATTTAGATCATTAAAGTAACTATCGTCAGACATGGCAATCGGGTTCCAGTAAATATTTAAAATTGCATATCTGTGACCCCCATCGAATACTTTCACCAAAATCATATATTTATTTGGCATGGCCCACAGTTCCGACGACAGCCCACTACCCATCTTTATTGCTGTTAGGATCCCTGAACTTGGGCGACCCACCTCAGGTTTAATTGCAGGATTCAAATACAATTTGTGGTTATCCCAAATGGGGACAGTGGTGAGCCATGTCTCCTGAAGCAATACAATATCACAATTACTGAAGTCACTATGGTCATTATTTATGAGATGGCTAAAATCCCTGGTATTCCAGCTTAGCAGGGATATCTGTTTTAGCCCCACCGCCACCTCACATTACTTCTGTTTTCCCATCGGGTTACTCATACCAACAATAAAATGGGGCTGTGTTTTCTGTACATTCATATTTCCCCCCACATCACCCATTTGCAAACTCCTTGGATGGCAAGGGGTAGTCGACCTTAATGCCTGGTCTGGCATAATCGAAAGAACAAATCCCAGAGCATATAGATCATCTTTGGCCTGCCAGATTACATTTTGCACAACTCGAGATTTAAACCAGAGGTTAACCGAGTTTAACTGGCCCTTTATGGAGAATTCAAACAATACCATGTCAGAGGAGACAACATCATCTAATTGTGGGATCTCCTAAAAAATTGCCAACACTGCACACCTATTTAGATCATATTGTGTACACGGCGGCCTCCTACACGCCAGGACCAGTGCACACGGTGCAGGCCTGCTCCGAACAGGGGGCTTCAAATATCTTCCCCCTTTGTGGGGCATAGGGATGGGCAGGCGTAGTGCCTCTGATTGTTGATTATGTCCTTGCATCTTATTCAGTGTGCTCTCAATTAAGGACATAATAGCCCCCGACATATGTGAAAGATCTCAGTTGTTTCCATTTTGCCTACCTAATTCTTGGGATTGGATATGCACACCACCACTCACATGAGGGGCCAGCACCAATTTCATCTTAGGGTCTAAGCTCATATCTCTTACTAGAGCTATTATTTCTGGGATGTTCTTGCCCGTACCCACTACAACTGTCTCCTCCGAGCACTCTGGCTGCCGTCGACTAATGGGAATTTGTTGGCTATTTAAGCCACCAATTGGGCTCATTTGTGGGGGTGGGATTAGTACGGCTGGAGTCAAACCGTCCATGTAGGCATCAACAGCTTTTCGAATTTCGGCCCGCTGTGCAGCAAGAGTTGCGTCTATTACCTCTCAGTCGTGGTTCAATTCCACCACTACCTTTGGAGTTTGAGTTGCTTCGATGTTTGTTTTTTTACTCGCGAGGCACTCTTTTTTTGATAAAACCTCCATGAGCTCATCCAATGGAGGATATTCCATTGCATGGGTTGGGGTAAACTTCAGGGACTCATTTCTTCTCTCAAGAGCAAGCAGTTGATATTTTTGCTTAATTGCCTGCAATTCTGCTATGGAGGTGCATTTTGGGACAGTGATCGCCTTAAAGAAGTGTTTTACTGAAGATTTCCCTATATTTTTCAGGATTTGTTGATTCTTTGTGAGTTTTTTGGTTGTTTGATTATCCCCAGCCTTTCATTTTTTATTTACTTGAGTAGCAGGGGGGGCAGCTGTTATTGCAATCTTAGCCATTACATGCTCACCTTGGACTGCATCCTTGACAGAAGGCAATGATTTCGGTCCATCACTCCCCATAGGTACCAGGCCCAGCCCTTCCCTTGGATTTTCAAAGATGATATCATCAAAATTTGGGATTACTGACTTAACCACATAGGACTTATTAGTAGAATAAGGAACTTTCCGAGAGTTTGACTGATGTCTACACCACTTTCTGTGTGCGATGCTACTGAACACTTACAAGGCATCAATTCACATGTTGACACTCTCTTATCCCTTACTTTCACAGTTTGGCATGAGTTCCTCTCTTGCCATGCCATAATTTTTTCCAAGCATTCACTCTGTACACTTAGTTTCTGTTCACATATCGTCACATATCTAGACATAGATACCAGCGCAAGATTCATCGCCTGTAAGGCAATTCCCCATACATTATCCGGCTGCTGAATGACCACTGAGGTATTCATACTGTGATTGTTAGTTATTGATTTTATCGCTCAAGGGGTTACCTTAACAGAGATCGAGTCCCTTATACTGCTCTCAGAGCACATTACTGGAGACGCTGATAGATTTTGGGGCAACAAAATATCCGAAAAGACTGTGTCATTTGCATCCAAATCTATTACCACAGCATCCCCTTGATCCACCACCCGATCTTGAGGCACTGCTGGAACCACGTGCGGAAGCTCTGACACCGGGACCGAATCAAGTAAAGCAGTATATGAAATTGAGCACTCCCCCCCTCGGGCAACCGCCTGGCAGTTCCTTATTTAGTACAACAGATCTTACATTAGCAGGAGCAGCATCATGGTTCCTTGACTCAAACGATTTTTCCAACTCAATTGCTCCCGTCGCACTGTTGGATTGGGGAGTATTCCCAGCTTGAGCGCGGAACGCAGACAATGAGCCGTTGCAGAATTTACAGATGTCTGCGTTTCCCACTGCCCTATGTTTCAATCCTCCCCGTCTAGGGGTGGAGCATATGGGCGCTGCCTCACTGGGATTTTCTACCCGCCCAGCTTTCACTTTTAAAGGGCTATGTGCGGGCATACCTGATTTTAGGGTTAAGCAAGTCATAATCTCAGGAGCGCTTGCTTACCGAGCACACTTCAATGACTTCCCGAGAGGTCCTCCGTGGCCCCTCTGCCACGACACTCTGCTGAAGCGGCAAAGCAGGACTCACTCGGGTGCGCGTGTGTGCACTATTTTATGGTCACTCCCACACGTACAGGAAACAAAGCCTAAACAAACGAAAAGGAAAATATAAGCACTAGAAAGTTTGGATTATGTATCAGCTATTAGGTCCTTGAAGCAGTCTCCAACTTGTGGGAAGCTGAGTCTTGCAATGTTCCAAACGCGCGTGTTGCGCGCACGTGCACTATTTCATGGTCACCACACGTACAGGAAACAAAGCCTTGTGAGAAGCTGAGTCTTGCAATGTTCCAAATGCCGTAGTTCAAATATGAAATCAGTCCAAAAGATGCAGAGATGTCTGCAGCAAAGCAGGACTCTCCGGGACTCACTCGGTTGCGCGTCAAGGGAAACAATAGTATACAGTGGAATTGGTTTATTGCATTGGTTTTGGGTAAGATTCTGTGACTCAGATTAACTCCTTAGCAGCCTGTTGACCTTTTCAATACCTTTCTACACTGCAGACAGTGGTGCAACTTCCAGGGTTTAGTATGGATTTGTTTTCTCCAATGAAATTGAAGGAGTTGAAAGAGGATTCTGCATCTGATTTGTACAAGTCACCCTTTTGCAGAACGGAAGAATAACTACCTCAATATTTGGAGACTTTCCTTCGAACTCTAAGGACATTCCTGCCACCTGTTCTTTTACTGTCTATGTGCTCCAAGCACAGTCACCTATTAGAGGGTAGGATGATGTTGGGACATGCACCTCTCCACATCACCCTCCACTTTGTAGGGGTTCAGCTCCCGCCATGTGATGGCCATCTGGCAATTCAGGCAGGCTACTTAAATAGTACCACTCCCACACAACAAACAACCTGTGGTGGTGACAATGTCTTTATTGTATTCATATAGCGCTTTGACAAAGGCCCACAGGCATTGGAGCGCTAGACGAGGCAGACAACAGGTAATAAGTTACTAAGCTAGGGTCAGTGCCAGTGTGCAGGGTTCAGAAAGTTAACAATGCTCTGCTACTGGATGATACCACTTGTCAAGTGTGAGAGGGTAGATGTGCTTGGGTAGGCTCAAAGAGCTCAGGGACGTAGGGATGCTTATGATGATGTGTCCAGCCACAAGGAGGTGTGCCTCTGTGAGAAGAACCTGCAGACACTCCTTCACGACCATATATACCTGTTTTGTTCCAGGGAATAATGATCAAAACTAAAAATGCATCCACAAAAAGGTAAACATTGCTAATTGTAACGTGATGTAAATAATGAAAATAAGGACATTATAAATAAAGAAACAAACAATCTGAAATGTATTTAGTCAATTTAAAATGTATTTTTTAAATTTCGTTTTCATTTTGCAGTACTGGGTAAACCACACTATTGGAAAGCTAGTTAAACCCCTCATTCCATTATTTGCAATTTCCTATTTCCAGTCTTGGTGATATAATTTCAAGATGGGGGCAATGTCAATTTCCCTCAAGCACCATTTACGCCACACCTTCCCTTCTCTTAATCATACTGTTCACACAGAGGACTTTTTTCTTTTTTGTATATTTATCTATTTTATGTTTTATAATGAAATATTATTGTTGGGATACCCTTTCTTTATTAATTTTTACCTTAGTTATTTTCACTCAAAGTTATGTTTATCCCTTCATTTTTTATATTTGCGCCTATTGTTTTACTAATGTGCAATTCTTCTTTAGTGTGCCCAACTTGCATCTTGCATTGAAAGACCAAAGAAATATGGAGGCTTAGTACTACAAAATGAAATACGCCAATCACGAGTCGAAAGATACAAGTATCTTTATTTGTGTACAGAATTCCAAGCAAAACAGATAGCTATCTGGCTCCCAACACCTCGCAGTGTGTACCAGCAGACACAGTGAGGAGTGAGAGTGCTGGACATCTTAATGCAAGCTGTTTTATACATTTTTCCAATCATTGTCCAGCCCCTCTTCAAACTAATAGTTTACATGCTAGGGTTCGTGCCCAGTTCACATGACAAATGTTACAATATTTTTCAACAATTTTAACAAGTTTGCTTGTCCATGAAGATTCAATGGCATTTTTGGGTCTCCGGCTCATAGTAAGCCTAGTTTCAAGAGAGAACACAATATATTACAACCAAAGCACACGGTTTGAATTTGCTCTACATTGTTACCTTCTTTAGATGAGGATGAGGCTTGTGAGCATAAACAAAGCTTGGATTGCATTTCATACAAGTCACAAGGTTTCTTTGCACAGAACAAACAGTCTGCTCTCGGTCAGACTAAATGTTGACACAAGTCAAAGGTCATTCGGCTCGGCTGTAGTTGAAAACACAGTCCACCAGTTTAGGACACAAAGCAAGAGTTAAAATCAAAATGGCAGATAGTTCTTAAAATGGCAGCGAAGTTTGATCAGAAATCTGAGCATTTCAAACATGTTTTTCTGTGCAACGTGAATGGGCCTGGGGCAATATTCATAACAAGGCGGTATCATACAATTACAGTTTAAGAAACCCTCCTTTTACCCTAAGCAAGAGCATTACTCAAATATTCACTTTATTCAAAACCCCACGCCTCAATGTCCGTACATCCTGAATCACATTCTTCAGAAATATCAATCGACATATGTTCCTCGATATTAATATCCTTCATTACTAAAACATTAGTAGTTTCCTTGGGCGTATGTACCTTTGGTCCTAGTGTAACTATCGTTTGTGCACAACATCCTACTAACAATGAACATATGGCAGGGAGACATTGTACACAACAACAACAAAACAATAGAACACCAAGAACTATCATTAGGACTGCAAAGAGTTTCCAACCCCATGATCGTAACAAGTCCCATAACCAAGCACTAAGATTCCAGTTTCCCTCGGGGACATTTACCTCAGTACTCAAGGTATGCAGATTTTGTATTGCCTTGAATATGGTAGGGGAGGAGTCAGGTACAAAAATAGAGCACATGGATCCCACCAATTTACATACCCCACCACGCTCAGCTAGGATGACGTCTAACACCATCCCATTTTGGAGGGCCACTAATCTAATTGCCTTTTGCTCCAGCATCATGTTGTACAGACTATCAGTGGTCCTATTGATGTTTTTTTCCAGTACACTTGCTAGTCTTCTGATATCCCTGGAATTCATTATCTGTCCCCAAAATGGCACAAAGGATTTTGCTACATCACCCATAACTTGTGAACGAGTGTAACCATTCTCATCCCGCTTTGGACAAATTTTAGAGACTTCGGTGGTGGTAGCCACATATACCCATGGTAACATGATACCCAAATAACAAGTACCCTGCCAATCTCTAGGTAACCAAGAATAGGCCTCATTGCCACAAACAAAGTGAACAGGACTCCTACATACAGAGGTCTGTCCTCACTGGTTAGATTCACAATTTTAGTACAACGCTCGAAAGTACCCATTGTCTGAGAACCTTTCCTTTGCATACAGAAAGAAACAGAGTTGGCGCTGTGACCAATAATATAGGAAGGAGGCATGGCATCCCGGTTGCCTACGGGAGCCATCTTGAAAGAATAATTGACAGAAAAGGTTGAGAGAGTCTATCGGAAGGCCTCATAGAAGCAACATTGCGTTTGCTTCTATTTGCAAAGAGAGAACATCCCAGAGGTGTTAAGACTTGCTTTTCGAATAAATTCAAATTCGTCCCATTGAAGTTCCCGGAAATACTGTCATTCCAATGACCAAGGAATAGTGCCCTGAGCAAGGCATAGCAGGCAGTAGTTAGAGGAAGAGGATGAATATACCAGCCCAAACCCTTTTCCCCATATTGTGGCAAGTGTGAACACACCCAGCAATTTGTTCTGTTCAGAATCGCGTGGGTAGCATTCATGATCGTTAGGAGAGTGTTAGTATGATAACCCTGTCTATGTTGGGAGTCTCGAGAAGGAAGAGTATGCAGATGCACAAAAGGTGGGGACACAGTGGAGATTATTTCAGTGGGTAACAAAGTCTCAAGTGGACACACCCTTTCCATGTACCAGAAACCAAGCGCAAATATAACTATTAAACAGACCAGTACTATAATTACAAAACAGTGGGTCCTCAAGGACCATGATCTTTGATGAACAGATTCTTTGTCAGCCACAAGTCCAATAGCTTGCTCCGTACAAGTGGATTTAGGAAGGGACATTGTTTCTCAGAGTCCGTTTAGAAGCCTCTCCGTTAAGCTCTTTTAGTTCATCCGTCGTGGCTCCTGACCAGATGGCCTATCTTTCTTGAAGGTAACTTTGCTGGTGCCTGTCTCTTATTTATTTTTCTGCGAAAGAGTGACAAGGGACTGGCTCAATGATGACTCCTTGTGGGCACAGACGATGCTGTACTGTATGTACGGTGTCTCCGACGCAGAAGATCGTACCTCAAGACTTCCTGAAGGAAGTGATGAAGCGGAAGCAAGATTGGTCAACGGTGAAGAAAGATTCAAAGAAGAACTTGAAGGCAAAGTAGCAGTCTCCCCAGGCCCCACAGGCTCAGGAAGGATTTTGTAGGCAAAACAGGCTTGTGATGAGTATCAAAGTGAACAATTTCCTTCTCTTCCCCTTTGTCGTGGGGCAGAGGAAAAGGTATCTTCTTGATGTGTGTTGCGTAGATCCAGTGCTGTTTTCCTTCCACTCCTATAGTGGTCTGCGTGGCCAATTGGACTTGGTACGGTCCTCTCCAGCGTGGTGCGAGACAGGAGGCTCTTTCAAATGATTTAACGAGCACCCCGTTGCCAGGTCGGAGTCGATGACCTGGACCCTTGTATTTTACTTGGAGGGCTTGTCACACCTGTTGATAAATCAAATACAAGTTTTGAATTAACTGGTCACAGTACTCAGAAAGGAGCAAATGCTCTACATCTTTTAGTCTCTTGGGTTTAGGTACATTCCAAATATTGGATGGTCTCCCCATGATTATCTCAAAGGGAGAGAGCCCGGTCCTAGATTGTGCGGTCGTCCGCATGGACAATAGCGCTATCGGTAAGGCATCTGGCCATTTCAAATTGCTATTCGCACAGATCTTCGCCATCTTTTTCTTTAATATACCGTTGTGCCGTTCTACAAGTCTGGCACTCTGAGTGTATCTGGCCGAATGGAACCGTTTATCGATCTGCAATCCCGTGCATACTTGCAGGATAACAGCAGCGATAAAATGTGGACCATTGTCCGACCAAATGACTCTCGGCAAACCAAACTTAGAAAAATATTCCTTCAGCATGTTTTTTGCCTTTGTCATTGCTGTGGCTTCTTTTAGAGGAAAAGCTTCGACCCATTTACTGAAAGCGCGAATAACTACTAGAACATACTTATAATTCTGTCGACGCTCCATTTCAATGAAATCAAGTGTATAACCTCAAAAGGCATAGAGGAGGGACCAAAAATACCCCTTTGGGGCGATGTACCTTTCCCAACATTATGCTGTAAGCATGCCATGCAATTTTGAACAAAACGCTCAGCAGTTTTTGAAATATTCATATTAACCCAGACAGGTTCTAACAATTTACAAATCTTTTTAGCACATATGTGAGTTGGACCATGGGCCATCATAACTGTAGCAGTAACATAAGCATCGGGCAGCATCTAATTTTGTTTCCCATTATCTACCCAACAACCTTCCTCGTCTAAACTTGCTGAACCCTCAGCCCACTGTTTAAGTTCGTCTGGAGTGGCATCAGCCTGAATGCCTTTTATACAACCAATTCCTACGTCTATCACAAAAGTGTTAGTGACCTCTTTTGTTATATACATTTTGGAATGCAAACCGATGGCAGTCTGTTTGGCTATTCTGTCAGCAAAAGCATTTCCTCTCCCCACATCATCTGTTGCTTTCTGGTGTGCTGCGCACTTCATTATTGCTAACTGAGTGGAAGCGCAAGTGCTGAAAGTAGCCGTACTATCAGAGTACCATGTTGTATCTTAGTTCCATGCAAGGTCAAGAAACCTCTCTCTGCCCATAATCAACCAAAGTTGTGAACCACCCCAAAGGCATACTGACTGTTTGTAAATATATTCACACTAAGCCCTTCGGAAAGTTTACACGCTCGAGTCAATGCAATAATCTCTATGGCCTGTGCAGAGTTATGCGGAATTCTTTTGGTATCCACAACACTGCTTAGTGTAGTGATTGCGTAAGCAGTAGTGGATGTACCATCCGGAAGTTTGAAGCAGGAGCCATCGCAAAACAGCTCCCCTTGTGGATCTTTTAAAAGTGTATCACTTCGATGAATTCTGCCCTTAGTCCCTTGTTATGTGGTATAGCGGCAGTCATGTGACATTTTGTCACTGCAATCAATTTCTTTCAGAAGAGGCAATAGTTCGGCTGGATTTAATGAGCAACATCTCTTAATTTAGATTTGCGGTGCAAATAGAATCAGCTCGTATCTTGTTAATCGTTCTGATGTGATATGTTCAGTTGCGTACTGATTAATAGAACGTCTACAGAGTGAGGTACCATCACGGTTAAGGAGTGACCCAGAACCATACCCTCACTTTGTTTTACAGATGCAGTGGCAGCAGCAACGCCTCTCAAACATCTCGGCAAAGCGCATGCAACAGGGTCAAGCGTGGAGGAAAAATAACCGCACAGTCTATTCTTTCCCTTATGTTCCTGCGTTAACACAGCCAAAGTGCATCCATCACATTCATGCACATACAAAATAAAGGCCTTGTCATAATTTGGTGTGCCCAAAACTGCTGCTGAACACAACGCAGCCTTGAGCAGATCAAAAGCTTTCTGGCAATCCATGTTCCACGGTAAAGGCAAAGAAATGCCCTTCTTTGTCAATGCCAACATTGGTTTTATCATTAATGAAAATTTAGGGATCCACTATCTACAGTATGGAGCCTGGCCTATCAAGGCTCTAACTTCTTTCTGTGTATTTGGGACAGACATGCTAGAGATTCTTTGGATCTGTTCAGGTGTCGGTCTTCTCCCCTCCTTTGAAGCGAGATAGCCTAAATAGGCGACCTCCTGTCGACAATATTTAAACTTTTTCAATGAAGCCTTATGCCCATGTTCTGCTAGATGGATAAGCAGCAACACAGTGCCTTCTCTGCAAGCAACTTCTGAAACTGCAGCTAAAAGAAGATCGTCAACATATTGCAACAACGCACAGGTGGAAGTCAACTCAATTGTATCAAGCTGTTCCTTCAAAGCTCTACTATAATGCCTGGACTCTCAGTGTACCCTTGCGGCACACAAGTAAATGTAAACGAGCATCCCCCTAGGATGAACGCAAACAAATATCTACTGTCAACATGTACGGGAATATTAAAGAAAGCATTTTTTAAATCCACAACACTGAAATGAGTAGCTGAAGCTGGAATCATTGTCAATATATATTAGTCACATCATGCACAATCGGAAATTGTGGAGCAACAATCTTATTGATAGTGCATAAATCAATAATAAAACAGAAAGAAATTGCATTATCCCCTTTCTTATACACCGGTAGAATCGGGCTATTACTGTCATGATGCCTACCTCCAAGGAGCCAGGTCCGACCCAGCAAACCCAAAGGCAGGCATCATTTCCCCCAGGGGAGTTCCAGCGGGCCCAAGCTGGGGCCCTTTGGACGCAGTCCTGGCGCCTTAGGCGCCAGGCTCATGTTGGACCTCTGTCCTGGAGCCTTAGGCGCCAGGCTCATAAAGCTAGACATGTGTTCAAGTGTTTTAATGTGCACTTACCTGATGCAGACCATGCTGCCACATCCAGGCCCTCTTGAGGCCTGAATAGGAACTACTTTACCTGTGGGACTACTTTCCACCCGGGTGTGGTCGGGGAAGGATACATACCTGATCGGAGGAAGGATACACACTTGGAACTTCTTCCAAAGCTATTTAAACCACACCCGATCAGCAACTCACGCTTCGCGTTGTTCTGCTCCTCGCAGCTGGACGCTCACCGCGTCAGATCCTGCATCTGGACTTCAGCCACGCCTGTCAGCATCCTGGGTCACCTGCAAAGGGAGACAAGAGACCTACCAGCTAATCTGCACCACGGAGACATCACCGACGATCCTGAAAGGGAAGACATCATTTTTAAAAGCATTTTGTTACGATCGCTGCAGCGCTGCATTTCACTCACCTTTCCTGGGTTCCTCCATCTTCAGCAGCGATCATCCGGATACACAGCCACTTCCCAGAGCCTAGAGAAAAAGACAAGAATAGTCAGTTTCCTTCTAAGACTTACCTGTTGGGTCATTCCCATTTCATTTCGGGTCTTGCTGTTTCCAAGCAGGACCCCGGCCCCTATGGGGAAAAAAGACAAAGTCGAAACTCTTCTATCTTGTTGACTGGAAGGGATATGGACCTCAGGAGAGATCGTGGGAGCCTAGTAACCATGTCCACGCACCTCGATTAGTACAAAGGTTTCACCGGAGATTTCCGAACAAGCCCAAACCCCCGGAGGAAAGAACCTTGGGAGGGGCCTTGAGGGGGGGTACATTAGATGAGCGAATGCAAAAACATTACCTGAGCGCTCATCTAGGACTTACCAGATCTTTACTGGAACTGCACGTTTCACTTCGGGTCGGCGCCATATCTCCGGTATTCCGAACCACGGCCCGTATGGGGAAAAGACATCAACATCAGCGCTTTGTTGCAAGAAGTCTCCAAAGGAATCTTTATTCATCACCTGAAAAAAGACAATGAACATTATTATTTAAAGCTTGAACTTTTGAACGTGCAACAGAACTTTTACAGCGCCTTACCAGTATTATCAAGCTTACCTGAACTCCCATCCAACCTCAATCCAGTGAAGTAACTGGGTTCAACGCGCCCCTGCGTCAGAAGCAGGATGGAGAGCTTGTCCTTTCAGACCCTAAGGTGAGACTTCACGGGGAATCGTGGAAGGGTATCGTGGAGGGTTGGAAGAGAGTGGGAGGCTTGAGCATAACTCAGTCAGTAGGTAATACTCCCTTTTCACGCACAGGGGAATATTCCTGCGAGCCGGAGAAGCCAGAGTAGAGGGCCCTTCCTGTCCATCTTCAGAGTCCTGCGCTTCACCAATGAAGAAGCATCAGCACTCGAAGCCAGACCTGCGCCTCCGTGGGAATCAGGTGAGCGTTACAGAACGCGAAGCCTACCCACAATTTCCCACCCGGGCGCTATGGAGACTTCCGAGACTGACCAGCTGGCCCAGCTTTTGGGGGAATTACGGGCAGAGGAGCACTCAGCCCGCCAGGAGACTAACGCTCTCAAAAGAGAACTGATCTTATCTAAGGAAAGAACTGATGACCTAGCCAAAAGGTTATTACAGGCCCGGGCACGGCACACTCCTTTACCTAATTCCGGAGACATTTCCACATCAATGGGTATGAGTAACCCGGTACAAATTAATCTACCTGGACACATACCTTTGGCCCCGCCTGAACGTTTTGCAGGGGATCCCAAGAAATATGCCGTCTTTATGAACCAATGTCGTTTACACTTTCTATGCAGACCCGGAGCCTTCCCTAACGACCAGACCAAGGTAGCCTTTATACTATCTTACCTCAGTGGCAGTGCTGCCGATTGGTCTATTCCATTGGTAAATCAGGATGATCCCATTCTCCAGAATTTTCAGGGCTTCCAGGCCAGAATGGAAAGATTGTTCGCTCGACACTCTCAAGGACAGGCCCTTGATAACGAACCTCTATCCTTACGACAAGGTAATCAGGATCTTCTGTCCTACATAGCCACCTTTAGCAGATTGGTTGTGGAAACTGGATGGCCAGAAAGCAAAAGGATCACATTGTTTCATCGAGGCCTGCGCGGAGAGCTTAAGGATGTTCTAGCTCAGATAGTAAACCCACCTCAGGTCTGCGCAGACTACATTGACTTGGTGGTTCAACTTGATCACAGACTTCAAAATAGAAAAGCAGATGGGTTCAAGTATGAAAACCGAGCACCGATCAAAACCCACGCTACCTCCAAGAGTACCGACGTATCTGAACCTATGCAAATCGGTGGTGTTAAAGGACCATTAACGCAGAAAGAACGAGAGAGAAGGCGGCAAATGCAACTTTGTCTGTATTGCGGGACTTACGGTCACTTTCTTTGAAATTGTGCAGTTAAACCACTTAAGAAGGTGGTTGGAGCTACTGATAACGAATTAGTGACACCTGATTCGGGAAACGACCTAGCCCGGCAAGCGTAGGGGTCCGCTTGCCGAGCTTGAAAACTAACTCTTTGACCTCGCATTTCGTCATGCCAATGGTGCTCGTGGACCCAAAACAGCCTCAGCAGTTGCATGCTATAAAAGCATACATCGACAGTGGAGCTATTGGAAATTACATAGACCGTGAATTGGCTTCCAGGATTAAGCTTCCTCTCTGCCCGAAAGTAACCCAAGATGTCATTACTACAGTAGATGGAACCGAAATAGCCTCAGGGCCTGTAACGCATTCCACTGTTGAAGTGACACTGGTGGGTCAGGATGGACATTGGGAAGCAATCGTGTTTGATGTGATCAAGGCCCCACAATTTCAAGTAATTCTTGGAATTCCTTGGTTAGAAAAACATAATCCCAGAATTGACTGGCAAGCAAAGAAGATCAGTTTTCCTGATTGTGAACCAACTTGTTATCCAAGAACCCCAGCTATGGGTCTAGCCACAGCAACTTCCACCCCTGTACAGCTACCGTCAGAATACCAAGAATTCCAAGACATTTTTCAGAAAGAACAGGCTAACAGGTTACCTCCCCATCGGTCTTATGATTGCCAGATCGATCTGGTACCCAATGCTCAACTACCTTGTAGTAGGATTTATGCTCTTACGGAACCTGAGAACCTGCATTTGCGTCAGTATTTAGATCAGTACCTAGCCAATGATTTTATTCGCCCGTCCAAGTCACCTGTCTCTTCAGCTCTGTTCTTCGTGCCAAAAAAAGAAGGCGACCTTAGAACGTGTATAGACTATCGCGCCCTAAATCAAATAACGATTAAGAATCGTTATCCTCTGCCCTTGATCCCTGAGCTTATCGACCAGGTGAAAGACGCTTGTGTGTACACCAAGTTAGATCACCGAGGAGCTTATCATCTGGTGCGCATAAAAGAAGGCGACGAATGGAAGACTGCATTCCGCACCAAATTTGGGCTCTTCGAATATCAGGTGATGCCCTTCGGTTTGTGCAATGCACCTGCCGCCTTTCAGTACTTTATGAATGATGTTCTTCGGGAACTTATCGATGTCTGCGTCATTGTTTACATTGACAACATCCTGGTGTACTCGTCTTCAGAATCTGATCACAGAAAACATGTTAGGGCAGTTCTTGAGAAACTGCGCCAGCACAGACTATTTGCAAAACTCGAAAAATGCGTTTTTCATACCACAGAAGTTGAGTTTCTCGGATTCATCCTGACACCTCAAGGAGTCCGAATGGACTCGCGAAAGGTGGACGCCATCCTCAAATGGCCACCTCCAAGCTCGGTGAAGGGAGTTCAGAGCATGCTCGGCTTTGCCAATTTCTATCGAAGATTCATCCCGGAATTTTCCCGAACAGTCCAACCCATCACCGCTCTCCTAAAGAAAAACAAACGCTTCGAATGGATTCTTAAGGCCGAACAAGCCTTCCAGGACCTGAAAACCAAATTCACCTCTGCACCTGTATTGAAGCACCCGCACCCAGATCTCCCGTACATAGTGGAAACCGATGCTTCCAGTTCGGCCATGGGAGCTGTCCTGTCACAAAGAGACCCAAAAACTAACCAACTACACCGAGTGGCCTTTTGGTCCAGAAAATTTTCTCCTCCTGAAATCAACTACGCAATTACCGATAAAGAGTTACTGGCCATCAAATCTGCTTTCAAGGCTTGGCGTCACTACCTTCTGGGGGCAAGACACACCATCACCGTAATTACGGACCACAGAAACTTAAAGTATTTAAAGACGGCCAAAGCTCACTCTTCACGACAACTCCGATGGGCTCTATTCTTTGCGGAATTTGATTTTGTAATTACCTATCGCCCTGGCTGCAAGAATGGAAAAGCAGACGCCTTATCCCGGATTGGCATGGAAGAACCTAATTCGAGCTTAGAACCTGTGCCCATCATACCTGAGCAAAGAATCTTAGGCTTAACTTCATTGCAATCTATTGAGGATATCCAAACGCAAGTAAAACAACTTCTAGACTTTTCAACCTTATTGGAATGGAGTCAAAAGGGTCCTCATTACACCTTTAAGGATGACTTACCCTACTTCCAGGAGCGCTTGTTTCTGGCAAGTAAAGAATTGCAAGAACTTGTTATTGCCCATCATCATGAATCTTTAATGGAAGGACACCCTGGTATCGCTAAAACGGAGGAAAAAATCAAACACCACTTCTGGTGGCCTTCTTGGGGAAAAGACATAAAGTCTTTTGTACTGTCTTGTGGAATTTGCGCCCAAAACAAGGCTCAAAAGAAAAGGCCAGCCGGCCTACTTCAACCCTTGGATATTCCACCGGCACCATGGCACACCCTGTCAATGGACTTTATAACAGATCTGTCTCCTTGTGCTGGTTACAACACAATCCTTGTAATTGTGGACCTATTCTCCAAAATGGCCCACTTTATCCCTTTAAGGGGATTGCCCTCAGCTTCCACCTTGGCCAAGGAATTCCTGGAGAATATAGTTCGCATACATGGTTTCCCTTCCATTTTAGTCTCGGATCGTGGAAGTCAATTTATCTCACATTTTTGGAAGAAGTGTTGCCAACTAGCACAAATTGATGTGCGGTTATCCACCAGCCACCACCCACAGACCGACGGACAAACCGAGAGAACCAATCAGACTCTCGAGCAATATCTTCGGTGCATGTTACACCAATCCGAGTTAAATTGGAAAGACATCCTTTGGATCGCAGAATATGCATACAACAATTCAGTGCATTCTGGAACCGGACAAACCCCCTTTTATACTTTGTATGGTCACCATCCTCGGACCTCTGATCTAGATCCACCTCTGACCCTGGAAATGCCCGCAGTAAATCATCTGCATTCCACAATAACCCGAGCCTTCAAAGAAGCTGCAACTCATTTACAGCAAGCCAAGAAAAAGTATAAAGAAAATGCTGATTTGCACCGAAGTAAAACTCCTCCTTACCAAGTAGGAGACCAGGTATGGCTAGCAACTAAACATTTACCCCTCAAGGGCCCGCAAACCTTCAATCCCAGATTCATAGGACCTTATCCCATCAAAGCTATAATCAACCCAGTGGCCTTTAAACTGGATCTACCGTCCAACATGCGTATTCATCCAGTTTTTCATGCATCACTTTTGAAGCCAGTACAACCAGGAACCCGATTGTCCAAGCCTCCAGATCCAGTTCAAATTGAAGGGGAATTAGAATTCGAAGTTAAAGACATTTTAGACTCCAAGCTGGTAAAATCGAAACTCTTCTATCTCGTTGACTGGAAGGGATATGGACCTCAGGAGAGATCGTGGGAGCCTAGTAACCATGTCCACGCACCTCGATTAGTACAAAGGTTTCACCTGAGATTTCCGAACAAGCCCAAACCCCCGGAGGGAAGAACCTTGGGAGGGGCCTTGAGGGGGGGTACTGTCATGATGCCTACCTCCAAGGAGCCAGGTCCAACCCAGCAACCCCAGACGCAGGCATCATTTCCCCCAGGGGAGTGCCAGCGGGCCCAAGCTGGGGCCCTTTGGACGCAGTCCTGGCGCCTTAGGCGCCAGGCTCATGTTGGACCTCTCATAAAGCTAGACATGTGTTCAAGTGTTTTAATGTGCACTTACCTGATGCAGACCATGCTGCCACATCTTGAGGCCTGAATAGGAACTACTTTACCTGTGGGACTAATTTCCACCCGGGTGTGGTCGGGGAAGGATACATACCTGATCGGAGGAAGGATACACACTTGGAACTTCTTCCAAAGCTATTTAAACCACACCCGATCAGCAACTCACGCTTCGCGTTGTTCTGCTCCTCGCAGCTGGACGCTCACCGTGTCAGCTCCTGCATCTGGACTTCAGCCACGCCTGTTAGCATCCTGGGTCACCTGCAAAGAGAGACAAGAGACCTACCAGCTAATCTGCACCACGGAGACATCACCGACGATCCTGAAAGGGAAGATATCATTTTTAAAAGCATTTTGTTACGATCGCTGCAGGGCTGCATTTCACTCACCTTTCCTGGGTTCCTCCATCTTCAGCAGCGATCATCCGGATACACAGCCACTTCCCAGAGCCTAGAGAAAAAGACAAGAATAAGAGGTGAGAGAAGGAAGGGAATAGGAAAAGCTCAGTTTCCTTCTAAGACTTACCTGTTGGGTCATTCCCATTTCATTTCGGGTCTTGCTGTTTCCAAGCAGGACCCCGGCCCCTATGGGGAAAAAAGACAAAGACATTAGATGAGTGAATGCAAAAACATTACCTGAGCGCTCATCTAGGACTTACCAGATCTTTACTGGAACTGTACGTTTCACTTCGGGTCGGCGCCATATCTCCGGTATTCCGAACCACGGCCCGTATGGGGAAAAGACATCAACATCAGCGCTTTGTTGCAAGAAGTCTCCAAAGGAATCTTTATTCATCACCTGAAAAAAGACAATGAACATTATTATTTAAAGCTTGAACTTTTGAACGTGCAACAGAACTTTTACAGCGCCTTACCAGTATTATCAAGCTTACCTGAACTCCCATCCAACCTCAATCCAGTGAAGTAACTGGGTTTAACGCGCCCCTGCGTCAGAAGCAGGATGGAGAGCTCGTCCTTTCAGACCCTAAGGTGAGACTTCACTGGGAATCGTGGAAGGGTATCGTGGAGGGTTGGAAGAGAGTGGGAGGCTTGAGCATAACTCAGTCAGTAGGTAATACTCCCTTTTCACACACAGGGGAATATTCCTGCGAGCCGGAGAAGCCAGAGTAGAGGGCCCTTCCTGTCCATCTTCAGAGTCCTGCGCTTCACCATTGAAGAAGCATCAGCACTCGAAGCCAGACCTGCGCCTCCGTGGGAATCAGGTGAGCGTTACAATGACACATATTTCCTGCAATTTCCTCAATCACTCCACGATGTACAAAATCAGAAACTATACTCTTTAAAGCTTGTTCACCGTCAACTGAAATCTTATACTGTGGAATACGTGGTAGTTTAACACCTGGTTTCAACACAATTTTAACAGGCTCAATTTGCAAAATCCCAACGTCATTATCATCAACCGCCGATAAACATGCCAGAACCTTATCCACTTCAGTCGTTAAAGGCCTCGTCAAGAATTGTGAAACAGAAGTTCGTTGAGGGGAAATTGTTAAATGCACTACATCCGGAGAACAGTAAATTACAGCATTCAATTCTTTCAACAGATTCAACAACCCCAACAAATGTTCGCCACAATTAGTCGTCAAAAGAAATGGACATGAATCAGTAAATGGCCTCAGTGAAATCGGTGCCGGCTGAGAGACCGGACTAACCACTGGCGTACCAGAAAACCTGTTATAAATAGAAAAGTAGAAAACAGAATTATCAACAGGTACCCTATCTTCCAAAAAAACTATCGGTCAAATACAATTTTTTTTAATTTTATTTAGATTTTAAAGTTAGAAACTTTCATACATGAGGAAAAGTGCATAGTTAGTCATAAAAAACAACAACTCTAAGAACATATACACATATAGCAATGACACAACACATATTTCTAAAAATAGGAGCTTGGATGTTAAAATGCATCAATTATTGACAAAACCTCAGGGTTCGATCCTTTCAAGTGAGGTTCAGATCTATCAAGATCTCTAAATCAATTTTTACAAATCCTCTCTATCGTGACAGGACTTTCATCAGGAGTAGTCATTGCAATATTAGAGTTATGCAGAACTAGTACAAAATCCTCTTTTACTTAAGCCCCAATCAACTTTCTTAGTGTATAACTGTTGATAAAATGAAAAAAACATAATTAGCAAATTGCATGTATTCTTAAGACACAATCAAGGTGTCGAGGTGAACTCTCGGTTAATAAAATTACCTGAGCTCCGTTGTGCAGTCGGTCTCTTGAAGAAGGAATGGTCCAATAACTGGACGGATTATCTGGAAGGTGTAATTTCTTCCACAAAATCCTATAAACAAATTTATAAAACGAGAGAACCGTTAGGTTGGCCATCTACCTCGGAGCAGAGGTGTTCACATATTTTGCAAGGTCAAACCTATAGGGATAAATATTAGTATTAAAAATCCTCTATCCGGTATCTTAATTATCATGTAATGAGCCAGATAACATTTCTATCTTTTCAGTTGGAACCTCTACTTGTAAGCTTATACACGTCATGTTGACCTTTCTAATTGGAAAAACGTTTCCAAACATTATGCCAGTGTATGTAGCATCTAACCTCTCTAGAAGCAATTATTATTCCCTTAGTAGTCATCCACAATCACTGTGAATTCGGATGGTTTCGCTGTAATAGTCAGGCATTCCTCCAGCATAGTACGTCTAGTGTGGGGGGGGATGTTGTAGACAACTGTAGACTAGTGTCCGTCCACCGTCTGAAAAATGCCCACAAGAGAAACTCGTTTTAGAAAGAAGAGGTCACTTGTATAACCTCCTAGTTTCTCTTTCCACAAAGAAAAATATCCGCCAAGAAAAACATTCGGGAGGGTACTCTATAACTGTTGCTTTTGGCTAATACCAAATGCTAAAAGAAAGGTCCCTTAGCTCAATCAGTGTTGTTCTCACGTGATGCATGAAAATACTCTTCTCTCCTTCTGGTTCAGAGTTCTCACCCGACAGATCAAATCTCTCTTCTACCTGATATGAATCCAGATGAGATAAACACTTGAAAACACCAAAAAATGCCACAAAAAACCACAATATTCTGCCATCTTAGAATACGGGAACTACGCTAGGGAGGACACAATACTTAGTCCTTTTTTAGTGCTGTGCATTCTCAAAAAACTCTACACAACGTTTCATCAACCATGTTAAATAGATAGAAAGAAACGCTGGTCGTTGAGTGAAGGTAGCCTAATCTCATGATAATTCTGAGCAGTCAGTCAGCCAATCGGATCTCTCTTTTACCTGGTAATAAGGCAAATGTAATAAAACAATTGAAGGCACTAAAAAAGCCGCCACGACTGAATATTGCAGTCTTAGCACACAGGAAACGGCATTAAATCATCACTTAGTCCTTTTTTAGTGTTCTTTTTCTTAGAGGGATATAACCAATGTTACCATAAACAAAGTTGCATAAGTATAGATCACTTCTAATTTGGCTGAGAGGCGCTTACGTCCAATTACACACTAGATCGATTTTACAACATAAAAGAACCTCCACTAGAGCCCTATGGAGATTAATCAGATATCTAGCATATATCTCTCATATCTTCAGCCAATCAATTGATTCGTTCAGACCCTTCGAGTCACTTTGGGTCAGGAAAATGAGCCTCTGTTCTTTTTCTAACAATATCTTACTTTTCATACTATGGTTGTCACCTCGTATCATCAGTAAAACCATCCACTGGAAATCTTCATGCCCATGTTGTGCTTCAATGAAATGTTTCACCAAAGGGGCTGTGAGGACTTTGTTCTTTAAAAAGCTTTTGCGTTCCAAAATCCATATCTTGACCTTTCTGTTGGTCTTACCTACATACCAGGGATTACATGGGCATGTAATCATATAGTCTACCTATTCTGAATTACAATTAGTCATGTGTTTCTGTTGCCATAACTTGGGTAGTCCAATGTCTACTTCTTTAGTTTTTGAAGTGAGTTTACAAGTGGCACAATTCCCACATGAGTAATGACCAGTGATAGGTATAAGGCCCCATAATTGCGTCAGACTATTGGTTTTGGGTGCCTTCTCTTTTAGTTTGCTAGTACTAACCCGATTTCCAATTCTAGTAGACTTTTTCTGCGCAAACATGGGTGAGGGTACTTCAGAGTTAGTATCCGTAAACACCTTCCAATGTGTTCTGACAATTTGACAGATCTTCAAGCTAAGATTGGTAAAGGTGTTCACACACACCAACCGTTCCCCAAGTGGCTGTTTCATCTTATCTTCTAAAAAGCGCGTCCTGGTTGTTATTAGATGCTCTTTTTACAGATTTTTTAATCCATTTTTTCGGATAGCCTCTTTGCTTCAGTTTAGAAGCCATGTTCTTTGCTTCTTCCTCGAAAGCCATTTGGTGACTACTATTTCTCTTCAAACGTAGAAATTGTCCGTACGGCAAATTGTCCCTCAAATGTTTGACGTGGTGGCTCTGGTAGTGTAGTAGAGAATTTTTCTCAGTAGGTTTATGAAAAGGTTTAGCCATTAACCGGCCTTCTTCATGAAAGATGGTCAGGTCCAAAAAATGTATAGAATCTTTCTGAATGTTCATAGTGAATTTTAAGTGGTGATTACAGTGATTAAGCCAGATTAGAAATTCTTGCGTTCTCTCTACCATCCCATAAGATCATAATGACACCATCGATGTACCGTGCCCAAGATTGGACATCTTGGTCAAATGGGTTGGTTGTGTAGATACATTTTTTCTCAAAAAATTCAACATAAAGGTTTGCTAAACTCGGGGCCATAGTTGCCCCCATTGCTGTACATTCAATCTGTTGAAAAAAGGAACCCTGGAATTCAAAATAATTTCTTGTCAAGGCCAATTCAGTACACCACAGGATAAAAGACATAGGTACCAGGTCACTGTCTGATCTTGTGAGCAGGATCTCTCCAACTGTTTCTAAAGTTTCCTGTTGTGGAATATTGGTATATAATGAAACAATATCCAGGTCCACCAGATAGGAATGATTGAAATCATATGGAAGGTTTTCATACTTTCGTATCACATCCTTAGTATCTTTAAGGTATGATTTCATTTGTAACACATAACCCTTAAGGTAATGATCAGCAAATTTAGATAAAGGCTCCATGATGGAATTGATGCCCAAAACTATCGGTCTACCCAGAGGTTTTCCAATGATTTATGAATCTTGGGTAGACAATAGAACTTGGGAATAGCTGGTTCTGGGTTGTTAAGGAAGGACCATTCTTGTTTGCTAATCCAACACCTATAACAGGCTTTAGTAGTTTTTAATTCAATCAGATTTATCAATTCTTTAGTGGGATTAATGACCAGTTTCTTATACTAATGCACAGCATTAATTGTCTAAGACATTATTCAATGTAATCCCTCTTATTGAGCATCACAATAGCTCCACCTTTATCTGATTTTTTAATAATGATACTGTCATTCCTTGCTAGAGATTCCATCGCCTCTTTCTCAGGGGCGGTGAGAGTATGAAACATCGGTATCTCCAGTTATTCCAATTTGGCTACATCTGCCAGAACTCTTTTTTTAAACATCATTGCCTCAGATAATGACGCATAAGGGGGACAAAAAGTGGATGGATTCTTGAGACCAGAATGATTCACCATTTCTGGATCAGTAGGTTCTACCATTTGATTAGCAAAAAATTAATTTAGTCTGATTTTCCGCATGAATTTGAAAAAATCTGTACGGGACAAAAAAGGATCATGTTTGTTAGGAATAACATACCCTAAACCTTTATTCAAAAGTTGTATTTCCATTTGGGTTGGTTCGTAGACTGATAAATTAACTAGAAGCAATTGCCGCACCATAGGAATCTCTGGTCTTCCTTCCAATTGCCCCTGTTGGGGCCTTTGTATAAAAAAGCCTGTGAGCCCTGGTTAGGGTTCCCTTTTCTTTGTCTATAATTAGAGTTTCCTCTCCCTCGATTAGGAGTGTTAGTGGATGTTCCCTCTCCTGGATTGTCCGGATCACTACTAGTATTACTAGAGCTAAAAGAGGTTGACCCAAACCTTACTCTTCTATTTTGACGTGCTTGCCCATTAGTTTGGGCTGCTTGAGTTTTGTAACCATCTTTTTCTAATTTTCCCAAAATCAAGCTAGAAGACCACTCCATGTTGGAGTGGTCATTTGGGTTCTCCCAACTAAATTGTTTTGAGTACCAGAAAACCCTACAGAAATGTTGTTCTGCCCTGACAGTGGAATATCTGGAACCTGAAAATGATCAACGGAACACTTCTGTGCTCCTGTATCTATCGAAAATAGATGCTTCCTATTCCCCACCTTCATCTCAACATAGGACCCTTTCTGATCGATGGGAATAGGTACTGTTTCCAGACTCTGCTTCGGGCTGTCATAAAAGAACAGGTCATCATCAAATGCAGGATCCTCAGAAAAACAGACAGTGGAAGGATTATCAAAAATGTTCCCATTATTAACACTATGCTGCTGACTATCCTGTGAAAATGACTGTTGATTCTGATCAAACTGACTTCTATCAGGACCCCCTATCCCAGGATGGCCTCTGGATTGTCTACCCATGGTACCATACGTGTTATTCGATCGCTAATGAAGGATCGGGCATTGTTCTTGCCAATGACCTTCTTGTCTGCAATAGGCACATTGGTTGATGTGTACAGGACCCATTTAGCATGACTCTGTGGTGCAAATTGACCTCTAAACTGTGTATTCCCACCTCTGGTTCCTCTTACTATTTGTTGCAACAATACTTTTGTCTTCAAGTCTCCCTTCTTCTTTGCTATCTTCTCTTTTTCAGTATTGACCCTATTCTCATAATACTGAGCCATATGCAATACTTCAGACTGAGATTTAGCTTGCCAGGCGCTTTCGGAATTCATAATTTGTAATTGGATATAAGGCAGCAATCCACGCACAATTTTGTCTACAAACAGCCTTTTTCCTGACTCAGTACTTATGTCCTGACTGCTGAAATCTGAAAACACTTGTTCGAACTGATTAAAAAATGCGTTGGAGCCCTCATATTTCCCATGTATACAAGCTGTAAGCTTGTCCCAAACTATTCTTCTCTCTGGAACCAAAGTTTTCAATTTAGTTACTATTCTGTCTGGCAGTGTCAATATCACCTGTGGTGGTTTATCACCAGCATTCCTTTCTCCATCTATCCGTACCAAGTTAACCTGTTCAACGGGAAATTATATCGTGCCTCCTATTATGATGAATATATGTGTATTGGCCTACGCCAAGCTGCTTATAAGCCACTTGCGAAGAAATCCGCGTTACAAGGTCTTGACCTTAGAGTTAATGTAAACCGGCATTTTAGGTCTATCCGCCATTTTAGGTTCTCTCTGTAAAGTTACCCTGTGAGCTAAAATGGTGGACAGTGTCATTCCGAATGTAACATGGCCGTCTTGAGCTCTGTGTACAAACTAATGTGTAACTTGCCTGCAGGCCACATGCTAGGGTCATGAACTGCGATCTTTTCTTTCGTTGACCTGTGTGTAGAGGATTACTTGTGCCAATGAATCTAATCCGCGAGCATATGTTAAGAACAATGTATCCAAAATGTATCTGAGAACACTTGTTTGAACTACATTGTATAGATGTTTGAGAAGGTTTAACAAGAAATCCTAAAATATATTGTTGCTATTGAGGGTTGTTGGCGAATGTATTAAAGGCAAACCCTAAGTGTACAGATGTGTGAACTCGGCACAAAACCTAGATCCATAATGTATTAACCAATATTAACTTACAGAAGGGTTGAACATCATGTTTTCGAAGGTATATAAAGTGCGACTATTCTAATGTACAGTCCCACTCACTGAGCACACCGAACCACGCTGGAGTTCTCTGGGTTGTACTGAGGGCTGATAGCTATCTGTGGCTTTGTCCTTTGAAACTGTTCAGTATAAAATAAAGATCTTTGTATGTTCCTTTGTAACACGTGTTCGGTGTATTTCCTTTTGAGGTACTCAGCCTCGATATTTTCTCTTTGTTTTCACAGATGGTGCCCGAATAGGGACCCTCAAGATTGATGCCGGATTGTGGAAGGTTGACACACGCTATCGGACCGGGATCGGACGGTGTAAACGGGGCCCCTTTTTGAAAGAGACGCAACACCTCAGCAGCGCTGCACGACCCGATCCCTGGACGATGAGCTTGTGGTCCAAGACGGCATCTTGACGAGGGTCCACTTATTGAGGCGGGCAGATTTGCCGAAATCACCAAACACGAGGTAGTATCAGTTAGAAAAGAATTCTGAAATCTGATCGGACCTTCTTAGGATTGATCAGGTGAGTCGTGACCCGATTCTTAAGTATCCTGATAATTTGTTTTGGCGCATTGTATCTGCAAATACAATTATTGACCAGGTAACACCAATAATTTGATATGCCTGGGAAATTGTCTACCTGCTTCAGGGTGTTATTCCGCAGTGATAGGCAATCTTTGGAATTTAGCCGTCCGGCACCACAGGAGGGGTCGCCGGCTTGTACTATGTACTGTACGCATGGCATTGGTAGTATAGTATTTAATGATATTTGGCACAACAAACCAGACATGCTTCCGAACTTCAGTGGCCAATCAATGGTAGTTTTGAAATCCCTCGTATTGAGTATTTAGAGTCAATTTTGTTAAAGAAAAAAGATAGACCTGCAGCATTTGATGTTTTGCAGAATTGGAAAAAATAAGCGTTACAGCAGCTTAAGAGTAGAGAAAAACATGCGCGTCGTCATAAAACGAACGCCGAAAAAGCGCTGTTATATGACCAAGAAAAAGAGCCTGAGTCGGCTAGGAATATGGATAGGGCTTTCTCACTTGACATTCAGAAAATCTATCCCTCTAAAGACCTTCATGTTTCCGACAAATTTATTGACAAATTGTTAAATGAACGGAGGCCTGGTGCCAATGCGCCACCTCCGTATGTTCCTCTTCCTGCTGCTTTGCCTCTTCCTGCTGTTATTCCTGCTCTTCCTGCTTTGCCTGTTGCTCCTGCTCCTCCCGTTGTTCCTTTTTGCTCCAGTTGTTGTTCCTCCGCCTCTTCCTATTGCACTAGTGACAGTACCTCCATTGAACTTCACTGCTCCCCCTCTTCCAAGTGGTCCTGCACTGCTTGTAGCAGATCAGGGTGTGGGGTCAAGGGTTGTCACTCGCAATACTGTACCTCCAGAGAAGAAACATGATTTTATTGCATGGGTTAAGCATTGTATGGAAAAAGATGATCGAGCTAATGTTTTTGCCACACTTTCTAATATGGATAATTTTCCTGAGAAAAATGTTTTTATTGAAGGTTTAGGGATTCATTTATGTGTAATGTGGGGCAAATTAAATAATGCAGATCTCCCACAAGGGTTGAGAGATCTGAACACTGTGGAGAAAGTACATGAGCATGTCGAGAGGATATTTGGTATAGAAAGGAGTTGGAAATGTTACAGAATGAGGATGACGACGTGGATAGTATGCATGTACAGAAACGGTTCCTTCCTTGTCGTAAATCGATATCTGAGGAAGTATGAATTTGCACGAAAGACGCAATAAGATGGATCTCAGATATGTCGATAACTCCAGTTGAGGTGTATGACACATATAGTCAGTATACGCCAGAAGTGCAGAGGAAAGTGATACAGGTAATGGTAGAGTACCTGCAGGATGAATGTGTAAAAAGAAAGATTTGTTGTCCCACAGAGTTATTGAGTATTTATAAAAGAGCTTTTTCACTTGGCACTTATGCAGCTGCTTTTGCGCTCGACTTGGCTCTGTTGCTTAGTAAGCGTTCGGAGTTGCCCACTTCTCAGTTGCCTATGAGAGAGGTTCCTCCGACATTTGTCCCGAAGGTTGAGATTGTGGCTGATGCTGCAGCGGGTACGGTTGCTGTGAACATTCCTGCACATTATGTATCGCAGTTTGTTCACGCCCGTTCTCAAGACAGGAAGTGAATACCATTAGACAATCTATTCCTGACATTAGGAAAAATCCGACAGGATGCTATAAAGAAATAGAGTCTGTCTTGCAATCCTCGGTATTCATCTTGGGTGATATTGATCTGTTATTTCCTGTACTCCTGCCCGTAGATTTGTGGAAACAGGTTAGGACTATAGACGACGTACCAGGGTTGGGAGATACATGGGCTAACATAATTAGACTCGATGGAGAAAGGCCAGCTGGTGAGAGACCGCCTCAGGTGATACTAACTATACCTGATAGAATCATTGCGAAATTGAAAACTATAATTCCAGAAAAGAGAATTATTTGGGACAAGCTTACGGCCTGTGTCGAGTCTTCAATCGGTTCGAACAGGTATTCTCGGATTTCAGTGGACAAGACTTAGGCAGAGTCTGGGAAAAGATTATTTGTGGACACATTTATGCATGGATTGCTGCCTGACATGCAGTCACAAATTATGTCTTCTGAGAGCGCCTGGCAGGCGAAGTCTCAATCAGAAGTACTGCACATGGCTCAGTACTATGAGAATCGTATCAATAATGAAAAAGAAAGAGTCGAGAAGAGAAAAGGTGATTTAAAGACTAAAGTATTATGACAGCAAATTGTTAGATGCCCTAGAGGGGGTAGTTCGCAGATTAGAGGTCAGTATGTTCCACAAGGAAGTGTGCCCTTGGGTCCTGTGAACATTAACCAGTGTGCCTATTGTCGGCAAGAGGGTCATTGGCATGCACAATGCCCGATCCTACGACAAAGGTCAAATAACACATTTGGAAATATGGGTAGATGATCCAGAGGTCGCCTGGGTGCAGGGGGCCCTGGAAGAGGTCAGTTTACACACGATCCACAGCAACCTTTTTCACAGGATACTCAGACTCCGAGTGTGGATACTAGAAACATATTTGACCATCCTTCTGCTGCATATCTCTCTGAAGAACTTCCTTTTGATGATATTCTGTTTCGTTAGGATTGCCCGAAGCAGGGCTTGGAACCAACGCCTATTCCCGTTAATCAGAAAGGTCCCTACGTTGAAATGATAGTGGGAAATAGGAAACATCTGTTCTTGATAGGTACTGGGGCACAGAATTGTTCCATTGATCATTCTCGGGTTCCAAACATTCCACTCTCAGGGCAAACCAATGTTTCTGTAGGGTTTTCTGGCACACCAGTTGTCTGCCCAGTTTCTTCACCGGTACCTATTTCTTTTGGTCCCTTCACGAACCACTGTCCATTCCTTTTGACTTCGAATTGTGGAGAGAATTTGCTGGGGTTGAATCTGTTGAAAGAATTCAATGCGGTAATTCATTGTTCTTCTGATGGAGTGTGTTTGACGATTTCACCACAGCAACTTTCTGTCTCACAATTCTTAACCAGACCTTTGCCGCCAGAATTCAGTGATGTAACAGAGTGTTGATGAGCAATTGACGACAATGACGTTGGCGTTTTACAAATTGAGCCTGGTAAAATAGTCTTGAAACATGGAATAAAGCTGCCACATATTCCACAATATAAGATTTCAGTTAAGGGAAAGTATGCTTTGAAATGCATTGTTTCCGATTTTGTGCATCGAGGGTTGATTGAGGAATTGCAGGTAGTTTGTGCAATATTCCAATTTTGCCCATGTATAAAAAAGGCGATAATGCAATTCCATTTTGTTTCATAATTGATTTGCGTGCCATTAATAAGGTTGTCGCTCTGCAATTTCCAATTGTGCCAGATGTGACGACAATATTAACCATGATCCCGGCTTCAGCTACTTACTTTAGTGTTGTGGATCTGAAGAATGCTTTCTTTAGTATTCCTATACACAAGGACAGTAGATTCGTGTTCGTGTTCACCTTAGGGGGACGCTCGTTCACCTTTACCTGTGCACCGCAAGGTTACACGGAAAGGCCTAGCATCTATAGTAGGGCTTTGAAAGAACAGCTTGATACTCTTGAGTTGCCTTCTACTTGTACACTGCTTCAGTATGTTGATGACTTGCTTTTAGCTGCAGACTCTGAGAGCGCTTGTAAGGAGGGCACTGTGTTATTGCTTATTCATCTGGCTAAACATGGTCACAAAGCTTTGCTTAAAAAGTTTCAATATTGTTGTCAGGAGGTCGCCTATTTAGGCTATTTCCTGTCAAAGGAGGGAAGAAGATTAACACCTGAAAGGATAAAACAAATTTCTGGCATGTCTGTCCAAAATACACAGAAGGAAGTTAGAGCCTTGATAGGTATGGCTTCTTACTGTACGTTGTGGACCCCAAGCTTCTCACTAGTGATTAAGCCCATGTTGGCTTTGACAAAGAATGGCATTTCTCTGCCATTGCCGTGGAACACGGAACATCAGCAATCATTTGTTCTCCTCAAGACTGCATTGTGCTCGGCACCGGTTTTGGGTACACCAAACTATGAAAAGGCCTTTGTGCTGTTTGTGCATGAATGTGATGGATGTGCTTTGGCTGTATTAACGCAGGAACATGGAGGGAAGAATAGGCCATGCGGTTACTTTTCTTCCGCCCTTGATCCTGTAGCATGCGCTTTGCCAAGATGTTTGCGAGCTGTCGCTGCTGCTGCTGCGTCTGTAAAACAGAGTGAGGGAATGGTCCTAGGCCATGATCTAACCCTGATGGTGCATCACTCTGTAGATGTTCTACTGAACAGAACTCAAACGCAACACCTCACTTCCGCACGGTTGACAAGATATGAATTGATCTTGTTCGCTCCCCACATACAAATTAAGAGGTGTTGTGTTCTTAATCCGGCTGAACTCTTACCTTTCCCGCAAGGTACTGCTTGTAGTGACGAAGAGTCACATGACTGTCTGTATACTAACGAACAAGAGAAAAAAGTTTAGAATTAATCTAAAATACACTCCTTGAACAATCCACAAGGGGAGGTGTTTTGTGATGGCTCCTGCTTCAGACCTTTGGATGGTACATCTACAGCTGCTTATGCAATCACTACATTAAGCACGGTCATGGAAACCAAGAGAATCAGACATAACTCCGCGCAGGCCGCAGAGATGATAGCATTGACCCGAGCTTGTGAACTTTCCGAAGGGTTTACAGTAAACACATATACTGATAGTCAGTATGTCTTTGGGGTGGTTCACAACTTTGGGAGACTTTGGTCAGAAAGAGGGTTCTTAACTTCACATGGTACAAAGAGTCAGCATGGCTCCCTAATAGTACAATTGCTCTCAGCGCTTGCGCTCCCTACTCAGTTAGCTGTCGTGAAATGTGCAGCACATTGAAAGATTATGAATGATATAGGAAAAGGGAATGCTTTCGCTGATCAGATAGCTAAGCAGACTGCCACCAATTTCTCTGCAGAAATGCATGTTTCAAGGGAGACTGTAAATGCCTATGCAATGGATGAGGGTGTTGATTCCGTAAGGGATATCCAAGCCGATGCCACATTGGAAGAGTCCAAGAAATGGGCTGAAGGCTTGGGGAAACTTGATGATGATGGGTGTTGGGTGGACATAGTCGAAGGAAAATGGCTACTTCCTGACGCATACGTGATGATGATGGTCGTCATGGCTCATGGCCCTACACATGTATGTGCCCAGAAGCTTGCACAAATGTTGGAGAAAGTTTGGGCAAATGACAAAATCTCTAAAATAGCTGTGCGTTATGTTCAGAATTGCATGATCTGCTTACAGCATAATGTGGGAAAGGGAACATCAACTCCCAGGGGAAGTTTTGGTCCACCTTATGTCCCCTTTGAGGTTATTCACTTTGATTTTATTGAAATGGAAGGTGTAATAACTTGAAATATGTGTTAATTGTCATCTGTGCTTGCAGCAAATGGGTCGAGGCTTTCCCTGTCAAAGACGCTACAGCCACGACTACTGCAAAAACCATGTTAAAGGAGTATTTTCCCAGTTTCGGGCTACCAAGAGTCATCTGGTCGGACAATGGTCCACATTTTGTCGCTGCTGTAATTCTACAGATATGTGTGGCATTGCAGATCGACAAACGTTTCCATTCGGCCAGACACGCTCAGAGTGCCAGACTAGTAGAAAGACACAATGGTATCATCAAGAACAAGCTCGCTAAGACGTGCGCCGGCACCAAACTACAATGGCCAGACGCCTTACCGATTGTGTTGCTAGCCATGTGTACAACCCCTCAAACTAAGATTGGGCTCTCTCCATTTGAAGTGGTAATGGGGAGACCTGCCAATATCTGGAACCTTCCAAAATGTTGGTCTTTAAGGAATGTTGAAAATGTACTTCTTTCAGATTACTGTAGCCAGTTGACTAAAAACCTGTATTTGATTTATCACCAGGTGCGATAGGCTTTACCTGTCCAATACGAGGGTCCGGGCCACAGCATTCGGCCCGGAGCCTGGGTGTTAACAAAAGCATTTGAGCGATCTTCTTGCCTTGCACCTCGGTGGCGGGGCCCTTTCCAGGTCCTGCTGGTCACACAGACGGCGGTGCGTGTCGCAGGCAGAAAAAACTGGATCCACGCGACGCATGTCAAGAGAATTCCTCACCCAGTGCCATACGATACAGAAGAAACAGAACCCCTCGCTAACGCTGCAACCAACGATCCTGAAGCAGTAAGTAGCATTGTGAGTCCATCGGAGAATCTCTCTGAGCCCGTGAGGCCTGGGGAACCAGTCATTTTGTCTCCACACTCTCGAAAAGTTTCGCTTCCGGAAACTGTCATTCCGGATCTTGCATCTTGACTTACTCTTGATACGCTGCTTCCAACGGGAAGTGACGACACATTGTTCTCGGATCAATCAGTACCAGGGACAACAAGGTACAATTTACGCCCAAGGAAATAGACTTACGGCACGGTTCGGCTGTGCATCTGAAGAAGGAAGGGAAAATCATCAAGGGCTTACTTTTGGCCCAAATAATTGTTTGAAAAAGGGGGATTCTGTTGGCTAGGATTGTGAAAGGACTAAGAAGTCGCTCGACCTGGAGGTCGCCAGCAAAAAAAATATTGGGGTTTCCATTTGAAGACTGCAATGCCTGCAACCGCTACCGCTCGTACTGGACTGATAAATGATCGGGTGACCGGCGAGGAAAATTGACAAATTGTTTGGGCCCAGAAAACGTATTGCTGTTTTTTATAATGATAATTGGTTTTATAATAGTCACTGTTTTAGGCCTTTGGCATCTTGAGGAAGTACATCCATTAGAGACCTTGTTACCGACTGAAAATGTACCCACTGTTTCTACTCCCTTCATGCATTTGCATACTCTGTCTCCTAGAGACTCCCAGCATAGACAAAGATATTACAACAATACCTTGTTACTTATCATGAATGCTACACATGCCATTTTTATAGGACCAACTGTTGGGTCTGCTCGCATTTACCGCAACATGGGGATAAGCGGCTAGGTTGGTATATTCATCCTTTACCTTTGACAACTGCATGTTATGCTTCTCTTAGAGCACTGTTCTTTGGCAGTTGGAACGATAGCATCTCAGGGAACTTCGATGGTACTAATTTGAATAGTTTTGAGAAACGTGTTCTGACTCCCCTGGGATGCTCGCTTTTCACAAATAGAAGTAAGCCTAACGTTGCTTCTATTAGGCCCTCTGATAGACTCTCTCGTCCCTTTCAATCCTTGATTTCCTTCAAGATGGCTCCGATAGGCAATAAGGATGCCATGCCTCCATCTTACGCTGTTAACCTTAGCCCCGATTCAGTTTCTTTCTGCATACAGAGGAATAGTACTCAGTCAATGGGAGATTTTAAAGGTTGCGCCAACGTTGCGATTTTGACTGGGGAAGACAGACCTTTGTATGTAGGCGAACCTGTCTACTTCATTTGCGATAATGTAGCATTTCCATGGTTACCCAGGGATTGGCAGGGAACTTGTTATTTGGGGATCCTGTTACCCAGGGTATTCATAGCTAGTACTGTAGAGGTTTCAAAGACTCGTCCACGGCGGGACGAGAATGGTGACACTCCAGCACAGGTTCTGGGAGATGTAGCAAAATCATTCGTGCCATTTTGGGGACAGATAGCGAATTCCGAAGACATCAGAAGACTAGCGACAGTACTGGAGAGAACCATCAACCGGACCACGGACATACTCTATAATATGACATTAGAGCAAAAAGCAATAAGATTAGTAGCACTCCAGAACCGGATGGCATTAGATGTCATTCTGGCTGAATGTGGTGGAGTGTGTAGATTAGTGGGGTCCGCTCGCTGTGTTTTCGTGCCAGATTCCTCCCCAACTATCTTAAGGCAATAGAAAATCTGCACGTCCTTAGTTCAGAAGTGCATGTTCTCGAGGGAAACTGGCATTTTAGCGCTTGGTTCTGGGACTTCTTGCGATCTTGGGGTTGGAAGGTGCTTTCAGTCTTACTGATCATTTTGGGAATTCTGTTGTTTCTTTGCTGTTGTATCCAGTGTTTACCTAGTATATGTTCGATGCTAGGGGGATGTTGCGCACAGACGATAGGTACAATAGGACGTAAGGTACATGCCCCAGATAAGAGCTCCAAAGAATATGTGTTAAAAGAAATCCTGATAGACGATCTAATGGCAACAGATATTTCCAACAGTGATTCAGGGTGCATGGACGATGAGACATGGAGTTGCTCGCAAAAGGATCAGAAGTAGTTTTTAGCACTTGGCACAGGCCAAAAGGAGGGTTTGTCGAACGTGAAATTATATCGTGCCTCCTATTATGATGAATATATGTGTATTGGCCTACGCCAAGCTGCTTATAAACTACTTGCGAAGAAATCCGCGTTACAAGGTCTTGACCTTAGAGTTAATGTAAACCGCCATTTTAGGTCTATCTGCCATTTTAGGTTCTCTCCGTAAAGTCACCCTGTGAGCTAAAATGGTGGACAGTGTCATTCCGATTGTAACATGGCCGTCTTGACCTCTGTGTACAAGCTAATGTGTAACTTACCTGCAGGCCACATGCTAGGGTCATGAACTGAGACCTTGTCCTTCTTTGACCTGTGTGTAGAGGATTACTTGTGCCAATGAAGCTAATCCGCGAGCATATGTTAAGAACAATGTATCCAAATACTGAACTGAGAACACTTATTTAAACTACATTGTATAGATGTTTGAGAAGGTTTAACAAGAAACCCTAAAATATACTGTTGCTATTGAAGCTTGTTGGCGGATGTATTAAAGGCAAACCCTAAGTGTACAGATGTGCGAACTCGGCACGAAACCTAGATCTGTAATGTATTAACCAATCTTAACTTACAGAAGGGTTGAACATCATGTTTTCGAAGGTATATAAAGTGCGCCTATTCTAATGTACAGTCCCACTCACTTAGCACACCGAACCATGCTGGAGTTTGCTGTGTTGTACTGAAGGCCGATAGCTATCTGTTGCTTTGTCCTTTGAAACTGTACAGTATAAAATAAAGATCTGTGTATGTTCCTTTGTAACCCGTGTTCGGTGTATTTCCTTTTGGGGTACTCAGCCTCGATATTTTCTCTTTGTTTTCACAAACGCATGTGTCACCCACACATTCCTGATCATCTACAGTTCTAATCTGCTTCCATAAATCAGCAGGTAGGATCACAGGGAACAACAAGTCTATATCACCCAGCGTGAAAACTGACAAATGCGAGACAGATTCTATTTCTTTATAAAATCCTGTTGGATTTTTCCTGATATCTGGAATCATTTGTCTAACGGTATTCACTTCCTGTCTCGAAAATAGGACATGAACAAACTGTGAGATATAATGAGCTTCAATAGCAGCGGCCACTACGCCTGTCGCGGCATTAGCAGGAATTTCTACTTCAGGAACAAATGTTGGAGGGACCTCCCTCATTGGCAATTGAGAAGTAGGCAATTCTGAACTTTCATTAAGCAACAAGGCTAAATCAAGTGACAAAGTAGCCAAAGCAGTATCGGGTGAAAATGCTGTTGTATAAATGACCATCAAATCTGCGGGACAACAAACCTTTCTCTTCACAAACTCATCCTTTAGGTACTCTACCATTACCTGTAACACTTTCCTTTGCATTGCCGGAGCATACTGACTAAACGTGTCATATACTTCAATGGGAGAAATTGAAACATCCGAAATCCATCTAAGCGCGTCTCTTGTGCAAATACACGTCTCTTCACTCATTGGTTTACATGATGGAAGAAATTGTTTCTGCACACATGAGGTTTCCAATCTATTGCCATCTATTTCATCATTCTGTAACCGTTCTAACTCCCTCTTAAACTCAAAAAACCTCTCAACATGCTCATGTACTTTCTCTGCAGTGTCCCTTGAGCGAGCTAGGACATTCAAATCCCTCAACCCCTGTGGGACATTCATGTCTGTTATATCACTCCAAACATCAGCCAAATCCATTCCCATCCCTTCGATCAAAATATTCTGTTTGGGAATACTTTCTTGGTCAGAAATTGCAGTTAAGACAGCTGATTTTTCACCTTCTTCTATACATTTCCTACACCATGCATACAATTATTTTTTTCTAGCTTTATATACTGTACCACAAGTCACTATTCTTGAATCAGCAGTCGCCCTTCAATTGCTACAAGTGGAGTAGAACCACTTGGAAAAGAAAGTTCAGACAAATCTTGTACAATAGGCAGTGGAGACACTACCGCTGGCGGTAAAGACAGAATTAAGGGAACGACAACAGTAAGCGTGAGGATGCAGAAGGGGAAACAACAACAAGAAGAGGAGCAACAACTGGAGGAGGAGCAACAACGGGAGGGAAAGGAACAAAAACGGGAGGAGGTGCAACAGCGGGAAGAGGTAAAACAACAGGAAGAGTCACATAAGGAGGTGGTGCAGTGGCAACAGTCCTACGCTCATTCAATAGTTTATCGATTAACTGGTCTGAGGTATAAAAATCCTGAGACAGATATATTTTCTGTACTCCAAGTTGAAAAGCCCCATCCATACTTCTAATAGATTCTGACTGTTTCTGTTGATCATATAATAATGCTTTTTCAGCATTAGACATATGTCGACGTGCGTGTTTCTCTTTTCTCATGAGTTGCTGCATAGCTTCCTTTCTCCAATCCTTAATTACATCAAATGCTGCAAGCCTAGCCTTTTTCTTCAACAATATAGACTCTAAGTATTCTGTATGAGCAATTTCAAAACTACCATGAACTGGCCGCTGAAATTCGGAAGCATGTCTAGTTTGTCTGTGCCAAATATCGTTAAATACAATACTATTGAAGCCATACTTACAGTACATTAACCAATCCGGTGAGCCAACAGGTGGCGCCGGTTGACTTCGGCCCAAAGATTGTCTGTCTCTGCAGAATAAACCCATGAAACAGGCAAACAATTTCCCAGGCATGTCACTTTACTGGTGTTACCTGCCGTTGTTTGTACTCACGAGTGCAAATCTGCAACCAATATCAGGATTCTTAGGAATCGGGGTACGACTCACCTGATTTCAAAGACTAAGGAGGTCCAATCGGATTACAAAGGATCCTTGTGGTTGCCGATTTTGGCAAAAAGCTCGCCTTGATAAGGGGACCCTTGTCAAGCTGCCCTCTTGAACCGCATGCTCACCGTTCAGGGATCGGATTGTGCAGTACTGTTGAGGTGTCGCGTCTCATACAAAGTGGCCCCCTTTTTCTCACTCTCCTATCCCGGTTCGATAACCGCGTCTGCTTTTCAGCGAGGTGACATCAATCTTGAGGGTCCCTATTTGAGACCAAAGAAATTTCGAGGCTTAGTACCACAAAATGAAATACGCCAATCACGGGTCGAAAGATACAAGTATCATTATTTTGGTACAGAATTCAAAGCAAAACAGATAGCTATCTGGCTCCCAACACCTCACAGTGTGTACCAGCAGACACAGTGAGGGGTGAGAGTGCTGGACATCTTAATGCAAGCTGTTTTATACATTTTTCCAATCATTATCCAGCCCCTCTTCAAACTAATCATTTACATTCTAGGGTTTGTGCCCAGTTCGAATGACAAATATTATAATATTATTCAACAGTTTTAACAAGTTTGCTTGTCCATGAAGATTCAATGGCAGTATTGGGTCTCCGGCTCATAGTAAGCATAGTTTCAAGAGAGAACACAATATATTACAACCAAAGCACACGGTTTGAGTTTGCTCTCCAATGTTCCCTTGTTTATGTGAGGATGAGGCTTGTGAGCGCAGAGAACACTTGGATTGCATACGAGTCACAAGGTTTCTTTGCACAGAACAAACAGTCTGCTCTCGGTCAGCCTAAATGTTGACACAACTCAAAGGTTGTTTGGCTCGGCTGTAGTTGAAAACACAGTCCAGCATTTTAGGACACAAAGCAAGAGTTAAAATAAAAATGGCAGATAGTTCTTAAAATGGCGGCGAAGTTTGATCAACAATCCAAGCATTTCATACACGTTTTTCTGTGCAACGCGAATGGGCTTGGGCCAATATTCATAACAATGCAGTATTATATGAATACAGTTTAACGTGGTGGGCACTGTCATGATTTGGGGGAATGTCCCTTTCTCGCCTGAAACATGACAGACAACACCTGTCTCTCCCTTGTACCCTCTCCCCCTTGTGTGTTCTCCACCTGTTTCTCCTCTGTTTCCTTTAGCAACACTTCCTCCACCTGCTCTTCCTCATACTTCGGGGTACTCCTCCTTTCTCCACCAGCACCTCTCCAACTCCAATGTCGAGGAACCGAAAGACATTTTTAAGATACACTTTTAGTGCAGTGTCAGATATCATGCCCTCCTGCATTGTCATAAGTGTATATCTGAGTCTGACGCCTATTCCGCAGAAACCTCATTAACTTCTTCACCACGACTGGCAGAAAGATTCCCTGCACGACTCACTCCAATGACCCTGCCTCCCCCAGGGCAGTTACTAAAACTCCTTTTGTACTTGTTCAACAGGCTGGTGTATTCATTCCATAACTCGCCCTTTCCACTAATTACTCTCTTTGACTGTTTATATCAATAGTCAAAGAGTGACATTAGTTGGAAGGTCTATAATCAACAACGGCATTCGCTCCGAGTCATCTGGAAGACCCAACTTGTATCCCTTGTATACCTGAGTATCCTTTTTGGTGTTCCAATATACCTCAGCCTTAACACCCCTAATGGGTAACATATGATGATATGGAATTGCCAGTTGTGGACTATCAGTAGTAGTCCTGCTATCATAAACTTAGATAATACATGTTTTTTAATTTATTTTTTTGTAATTGGAGCATTGGTATGGCTGCATCCCATAATACAAATGCAATTTATAACATCTAACACCATTGTTTTTAGCAAAGTTACTCATCATGTCTTTAATACACACACCACAGAGCACAACCTTTAGCATGCCCCTGGTGCTAGAACTGACTCTGACAGAGATGGCTGCTTAGTCCAACAGTTCCTCCCTGGAAGCTCAGCAACAACCATGTCATCACAGGGAAACAGAAAAAAACAGACCATCGCTCGCCAGATGCAAAGAAAACCAGAAACCTGCAGAAGTACCTGTCTCATGGACACTCAGACTGCTCATCCAGAGCACACCGTTCAGGAATCCGACAAGAATCCTGTCCAAGATAAGGGAGGTAAGATGTTCCGGTTCTATGTGAAAATGGCCCCCAGGAAAAAGGAGTCAGGTGAAAAAGTAGTAAGCAAAAAGTAATTTTCAAAAATGTAGCCCTTCAATACAAACAATGCAAAGTGTGAACATGATGCCAGTAATAAGGTCGCCAAAAAATCTATCAAAAGTACAAGGCTGTAACCCTAACAATGATCCAAATCTCTGCTAACACCTCCACAATAATCCTAGCTCAAGTTCTAAACCTTACCCTAACACTAACTACTACCCTAATTGTACCCTGAACCCATATAGAACACTAACCCTTTAGCACGCAAAATAATTTTATTTGCATGTTACTGAGTACAAAAACAAATAGACAATGAACAGTGAACCTAACTCCCAACCAATCACCAGCTGACCACAAATTGTATAGCCCTTGCCCTAATCCAAACCATTGATCCAATCCTAACCTTACCACCACTGCAACTATAACACTTAACTTAATACTTACTTTACCCTTACCACTAATTATTATCCTAACCCCTATCCTACACCATCACGACCAGTCCTCTCCAACCTCTCTATCACTTTCCTTAATACTTAGTCAAACCATTGCTTTATTAGCCCTAGCCTTACTCTAATCCCTAAACTTAACCTGATGATCCTTAATCTACCCAATGACTAACCCAACCCCAACATCACCAACCCTGTCGCAACCACCCTGACCCTAATTCCAACCAAAATCTTTACTGTAACTCTAACCACTATCCTAACCATAAACTATGCCATCAAAAGCCCACTACATCCTCCTTAACCCTAACACTTACCTTAGCGGCCCTGCATTTTTTGACTACTTATTGCTTGGCAAATGTTTCACTACAGAAGTATTTTCACCATGACTTTTTCACAGACTATATTTTTGTTGTCCACATTTACACTGGATACCGATTTTCCTTGTACACATTTAAACTCAAATTGGCCCTATTGGAAACAAAAGTGGGAGAATTTGAATTAGGATCATCCAATGGTAAAAAGTGCATTGAATACATTTATCAGGCAAACAACAATGAAATAAAAGAAACATCATGCTCGGGGGAACACATGTCAATTGAATGTCAATTGAGATCCCTGGAAAATGAAGTCGAAAATGTCTACTCAATCAGGAAACCGAGAGAGGGCTACAGCTAGGCCCAGGGCCAGACAAACCCGGGTAACATTTTGTAAGGTATTCCACTAAGAATTGATGCTTACACTGGCAATCATCAAACAATATTTCTCTTTGGATGTAGATAATAAATTACAGACTTTCAATGAAGTGAGTAAAAATGTACCTGAAAATGCATAGCAAAAGGAAGATGTACCTTTCTTGAGTCATGAATATGCATCAGACCCCGGGGCCCGAGTGATGTGATTGCCCAGAGGAAACCACAAGTGTACCTAATTAGTTAAGGAAAACAAAAGGTCATTGTCAATAGACTCTAACACCCATAAAAAAAATCAAACTCCCTCTACTTGTTCATGAAAATTGATTGTGGGTCCAACAAGGTGAGAGTGTGAAATATGTATTTTCACAATATCACCTTGTTGGAACTGCAACAAGTAGAGGATGTTTTCATTTGTTTGAAAACCTGTGTTTGTCATGGCTTTTATTGATAGCATTTCTAGCACCCCAATGTAGTCAGAATAGTACATGTTTCACCAGTATCTGTATGTGGTTAGTAGTAGAGATTGTTTGTACTCCTTAATACTGTGGAGTGAGTACAGAGGTCCATCTCCTCTGTCCTTCCTGTTCCAGCGAGATCCGTCCCTAAGTAAGTCACATCTCCATGGAAAAGTAGGCCCTTACCTCTGAGTAATTTTGTCAGTATTTTTATTGTGAGGTTAAAGAATGTAAGGGCGAATGACCCTTACTCACAGTATGCAGAGGGTCTCATTTCAAGTCCTGCGGTGTGGGTAAAACATTAATGGTTAAACTGTTACTGCCACTTTTTTTGGCGTTAACAGAATGTCCGCCATTTTTTTGCACTGCCAAACTACAAGTTTGACATTAAAGTGGAGGAATTTCCTCTAGTATCATGCTGGAGGTAAATCCATCAATTTAGGGCAAACTGTCGGTGGAATTACAGCAGCAGAATTACAGCTCGAGGTAATTCCTCCCTTACTCCCTCACACTCCAGACATTGCTCCTTCCTCAGAAGCCAGAAGCCTTGAAGTCATCTTAGACTCCTCTCTCTCTTTCCTCCATCACTCTCGGGACATTGCCAAGAAGTCCCACATTCAGCTCTTCCTTCTGAAAGGAATTCCCCCTTTTCTCACTTTCCCTCAGAAGCTCAGTGCTACTGGAGCCCGGATTCTCTCTAGGCTTGACTACTGCAATAGTCTACTTCCCCTTTACAACCCCTCCAGCTAATCCAAAATAGGGCAACAAGACTTATCCTTGGCCTTAAGCCCAGAGACGACATCTCTCCTGCCCTAAAAACTATTCACTGGCTCCTGGTTGAGGCATGGATTACATTCAAATCCCTCTGTGTCATCCACAAGGCTGTCTTGGGCCTGGGACCACGCTATCTGCAACTTTCTCTTACTAAATACTCTCCCTTTAGAACTCTGCAGTCCTCTGGCACCAACTCTCTGCATGTAAAGTGTTTCGCTAAACAGAGGGCCGGAAGCTGATCACGTTCTTCAGTTGGCTCTCTCTTATGGAACAACCTCCCCCTCCCCTCAGTCTTGAGCAGGACTTTCTCAAATTCCGGAAGCTCGTCAAGACTTTCGTCGTCACCTCCTCCTTCCTTCCCTTTGTCCCTCCTCTTCTAATCTCACAGTCACTGTGATTGTTGGCAAGGGCCTATGCATCCCTCTGGGACATGGCCTCCCATACCCAATCACTGCAGCCTCTGTCTACCTCTTAGCATTGCCTTGGCACCGACCAGCCTCAATCTTGTAGACTTGCACTTTCTACCCAATGAGCCCCCAGGCTGCATAGCACTTACCTTACTTTGCACTTCATCTGCTGCTCACCCAAGAGCAGGGATAGTCCAGCACTTCCATCCACCCACAACTTCCCCCCTTTTCGCTGCAATTGCACATTCTGCATACTCACAAGGCATAGAAGGCTTGTCTTGATCTTCCACTGTATTCATTGTTTTTCAATCCCATGTTCTCTCCCTGTTGCCACCTTGAAACAGAATTGACTTACTGAATAAGCATCTAATAAATGCCCAATAAATAAAATAAATACATATAAATTCGGCTTAAATGCCAATAGGGTCCTCTGGACTGCAAAGATGAGTATTGACACCACACTTCAAAGCCTTGTATGCCCATGGTAAACCCACAGGACCAAGTGGTGATAACGGTAAGTGACTTTTGTAGTACTTGAGCAGATTTACCATTGAATTGTCACAAAATTAGTAATGCGGCCCAGAGACGTTTCTTTAGTGCTGAGGCCATAGCATTAGTAATCAACTCCTCTGGGGAATTGGCCCTCAGCTGGTTGGCAAACTTTCGGCTTCCTCAGGAAAGCACACATTGGATGCCCATAATGTCATGGGTATACCCTTCAGAGAGAGCTAACAAAACCTCTAATGAGCAGCCTCGTTTATCTTCCCAGTAGGCATGCATTTTAAAAGTTGTTGCCAACCATTGCTGGTCTAACATTCAGTACAATCATCCTGAAAGACCACAATGGCCCAAGTGAATCTTTTGCGGAATGTTCATTGCCCATGCTCAACCATGTCTACAAACCCTACTCCCAATTTATTTTGGCAGTACTCAGGAATGGCAGCATCAGCAGTGTTTAAGCTAACTTAATGAAACTCTGTCCAACAAGTCACCTTTAAAGCTAATTGTCTCCTTTCTGGGGAATGTTGAGCACTTTTTTGGGTGGATCCTGATGCTTTGTATCTGAGCAGTTCTGGTATTTTGAGGTTAGATTGTGCAAAGATGTGCATGCTTCAGCAGACATCAAAGGCTCAGCAAAAGGGAGGGGAAAATCAAGGCCCAAGGATTCTGTTTAGCTTCAATGCATGTCTAAGTGTGGATTAGAAGGGATCCTGCCAAAGGTGAGAAAGAGATAGGGAGGAGAGGGGGTGAAGAGTGCCCCTACTAAAGAATGAGGATATATTTACTTTGTTTTTTAGAATATTAGAAAAGGAGCAGGCTACATATTTCATGTTGACCAGACAACTTTGCCCATAAGTTAGGGGCTTCAAAGCACCACACCTCAGTATATCTCCAGTTTAGACAGAGGTAGCAAATTGGCACTTTGCCATCTGCTCCCCCTCACCCAGGCAGCAGCAGATCTTGGCTCATTGTTTGCACTGCAGGACTAATTGATCTATTAATTTATATTTTTAATAATTAGGAAATTGGCAAGCAGGGAAGTGGAACTCTACGGTAGGCTAGAGGAATGTTGTATTGTTCATTAGCAGATGAGGATGTAACCCAGGGTAAATGTTCACAGTTTAATGGGATTCCGTAGGTCAACAGAGTCCAGGTCAGGCAAGGACTGGCAAGCCCCTTTAAGGTAAGTTGATGACTGTAATAAACAAAACAGGAAACGGTCTGAAATCACCATAGAATTCCACTCCCCGCTGTGGAACTGTGTAAATGAATAGGGTGAAGGAGGAACGGTTATGTAGCACGAGGAGATGAAGTTGTGAGTCCGAAATTGACAGGCAACTGGAGGACAGCGGGTTGAGCCGCTGTGGATTGCTGAGTGAAACCGGGAAATTCCACGGTTTTGGGTTAGCTGAAAGTACCTGCCGTTGAAGCAGCGAGGTCCCAGCTGTGAAAGCAATGATCGCAAAGGAGATGAGCAGCCGGAAGAGACTGCTGGGAAGAGCGGTACGGATGTACTCCAAGCTCCGTAACGAAGATCAAAAGAACAACGATCAGAAGCGCCGTATTATGGAAGGCTTCTGATTAAAATACCAGTCAGCTGATGTGTCAGCTGATGCGTGCACGTGAGTAAGCGCAATGACATCAGGTCATGTGACAATCGAATACACTTGTAGAAGATATCGGAGGTACGCGCAGAATGGAATGTTCATTGCATGAGGTAGGATACCAAGAATGCGTGGCAACAAAGAGTCTGAAAATGTATGTTAATGAAAGCGTTTGCCAGGGAGTTTTCCCCAGAGTCGCCACCGTGTATAAAACGGTCTGGCTGATCTCTGGGCTGTGTGTGCAGGATACCGAGCACAAGCTGTATCGACAGGCATGACAAGGGGTTCCAGCTGGTGTAAGGACCTGCTTCCCACCGCTGATAGTAAATGGATGTGCCAGACTGTATTAGCAGGAGGGCAATCACCAGTGGTAATCCCGGCTCGTCGCCCAATATCGCCAACTCTAAAAGCCCGTTTGGTGTTTTAGAGATCGTGATACAGGGAGGATGATCTGAAATTAAGAAGATTTCCTGTGGGGCATGTTATGGGGTCGGTGATTCTTGAACGAGAATTGGTGGCTCTGGACAGTTCCATCTCTTTTTCTTGTTTTACTTTCCTATCGCTTTGTTTTTTGGTTCTTTGTGATTACTTTGACAAGGGGAGTAACTTGAAAAAAGAAAACACCAATATTAAGCAAAAGAATTGCCATTGGGCAAGATCAACAATAATGAAAAGCAGAGAAACAAACCCATGTGGAGGTCTTGCCTATTTGCAATGGCATCCCTTACTTCCTCCAACTGCTCCAGGTAAGTTATTGTTGGATACAAAAAAAGGAACAAAGAAAAAAGGAAAAAGAAGCCTAACACTGCACCCCAACAGCCTTAGAGATACTAGTCAAATAGAGGAATTGAGAGATGGTAAGAAATGATAAGGGGCAGGGGAGAAACAAACTATCCTGGCACAAAGGTTGTATCACAAACAGACAAAGGTAAACAGTATCCAAAATGTGGGGCTACTCCCGTCCCCTGCACTCTGTTCAAGGCTCTCATCGCCAACCGGTTACGTCCAATTTACAAGAATTATTCACATCTTGTAGACAATGCATTTCAAAATACACTTTCTATGGTTATATTAAAAATAATGAATTTCAGAAATTAGGTGTAATAATATCCAATCCTTATATTCTTTACCCAGAAGAGTCATAACAACAGTAGGATCCGGCTCAGCATGTTTTGGGACTCAATTGCCCCTTCATCAGGATCAATTCAAATTAAATCTGCAGATTCGATAGAGATGGAAAAACCATCAGAGGTTATTGGCGAATAACAGGTAACATAGCACACAAACGTGGGGGCATTTCATGGGGCAGCCACCTCTTGAACTGCTCGCTGTGGAGGACGAGGGGGGCACAATTGGGGTTCTCCTGTTGAGGAGCAGCTTGAATGCATGGGCTGCACGTGTTGCATAAGCTGGAGTAAAGCCCGGTCATGCTTTGTACCTATATGCCTATACATGCTCGCCTGGACGTGCCAGAATAACCTATGGCTGAAGGGCCTCGACTGATTCCATGTTTCTCCCCTGTGTGAGTGGCTGTACTCATGACTTCAGGGATTGAGGGAGTGACACACTCAGGAGCCCGGAGGTGGTTGTCCAGTAGGAGTGTGTGCAGGAGGAGGTGGCCCTTCCTCTGCAGCACTACAGAAGAGGAGTCTGTGCAGCTCTTCCTGGCCAGCAACATATGGCCCCCGGTTGCCTCTCAGCAAGAAGAACCTTTGCAAAGTTAGCAAAGAGAAGAAATGATGACTCTGAACAGACCCCCTTTTTGTAGCTTTTTTTGTTGCATTGCTTTGCTTTTATCTGTAAACGGGGCAGTAACGTTTAAAAGGGAAAGAAACATAAACATGTCATAAACATCTGACTAAATCCTCATGAAATAATGAAGAGCAAAACAAAAAAAGTATGTTTAATCACAGGGGAACCATTGTAAAAGTCCCTTAATGTGGCATTCCTCCATCCAGCTGCTGTATTGAAAGCCTTGGTGTATTACAGTTTTCACAACATAGGCGAACATTGGCATTGCCTGTGCTGGCCAAGACTTGAACTGCCCGCTGCACTTGTGCAGGAAGTGGAGCGCTTCATTTGCGTTCTTCCTGAAGAGGAGTGGCTTAGGTGGTGGCGGGGCGCTCCACACTGGGTCCATAAACTGGACCAAAGCATGCTTATTCTTGGTATGCATGTGCTGGTGGTGACAGAAATAATAGTCGCCGGGAGACCCCGGACTGGTTTCGTATTTCTGTTGTGTGGGGGTGTGGCTTTGCACACACAGGAGCCTGTCGCCGAAGCTGTTGGATGAATTAGGACCCGGCGCGGGGCAATTGCTCTGCTGCACCACAGATGCTGTAGCTCTTCCTGGGCAGCAACACACAGCTTCTATGTTGCCTCCCAGCCCAAAAAACTGCAAAGAGAAAACAAAAAACAGCCTGCAGTGAAGACTGGGAAGGAAAGAAATGCCATTGACCGAATTGCTGGTTAAAAGTGAAGAAATAGCAATTTTAAAAAAAAAATTGGTGGCATCATAATCCACACCTGTTTTCTAAAATTGTGCATACATTTCTCTCAGATATTTATTTATTTGTATTTAATTGAATTTGTATAGCGGACAGTGGCGCTGAGGGATCGTGGCACTGTTACAGAAAGTTTGCTTGGTACATACATGAGTGAATAAAACAATACAGAACGGCAAGGATAAATTATACATTTTATACAGAGAGAGAAGATGTGCGTGTTAATTGTTTCCTGTGGCAGTGCCAACATCTTTTCAGGTGCATAGTGTGGACATGGTTAGATGAACAATTAGTTTTTTTTTAGCAATCTGCGGAAGACATTGTAGGATTCTTCATTTCTGAGTGCAGTGGGGAGGGCATTCAAGTCCAATGCTATTGCTTATATGTCAATAAGCAATAGCATTTTATGGCGAATGTGCCAGTGTTTTCAGTTGCCAATGTTATGTTTACTCTGTTGGGTAACGCTGATAAAGATTCTCTGGGGCTGAGACACGTGGGAGGGGTAAACCCATGTTCTATGCTTATGGCTAGGCCCGCCTACATGAATAGACGCTACCAGATTGTGGGACGCTCTGTGCACTAGTCAGAGTTGCTATAGGACTCCCTGGGGGGATTTTGGCACTATCACCAATCGTGCCGGCAATGACGGCAGTTTTTTGCAAGCTGTACCTCCAGCTCTCAGCTGAGGGTAAATCCTAAACCCCTAGCAGCAAAGTTGTAGTTGGCCGGTTCGGTAAAAGTGCTGGCAAACGTTATTACCTGAACCTTTACTGTGGGCAAACTTGGAATGAGGTCCATTGCCATGAGCTTTGCTCTATGCCGGTGCTAATTTTGAACACTGGTGCACCCATGTGTATTTTCTGTTCCACATATGGCTAAACTGCGAACATTCCAGAGCTGGAGTGAAATGGCTCTGTGAAAAAAGTATGTGTACATCAAGACATGCTTGCAAAAGAAATGCACAATCTTTATAGCATACCAAGGCAGCCAGACATTACATCTGATTGGTTATGAAAGGGGGTGGCAAATGGGCGGGTCCGTTTGGCGGGTGGTTGTGATTTCACATCTGGTGTGTATATTGAACAGAGGTGGTAGGGCTAACCACGTGCAGAAGACACACCTGATCACTGCAGCGTGCTTTAGTCAGGCCCGTTCATGCATCTGTCTGCTGGTTCTGCATTTGGAAATCTTGGACACGCGGCAACAAGGCTGGACTTGCATCTTTGCACCATGTGTGCTTGGTGCACCAGCTGAGCAGGTTTGGGTTCATGCAGAGAGATCCCACAGAGTGTGGCGTGCGTGTATTTTGCTTTTAGAGCATTCCCGTTAACTCGTTGTGCACCAGGTGAAGACCCTACAGCGCGCATTCCTGCGGCACCCATCCCATGGTTCCATCGCCTGCATGGCTTCGGTGGAGTCCACAGGGGACTGTTGCAGTACTAAACCTCTGCAGATCAGATCGTGCTGAAACCTCTTTGAGATGTTCGCTTCAGTGGAGTGGAAGGTGCTGCCGCCTGGCCCACAGATGTCATTAAAGGGAGGCTGCTTGCGTCTTCTTCAAAGCCTCTTGACACAAATTCACGCCTTTTGATCTATTTGCAGCAATCTTGCATGATCTCTTTCTCTCCCTCCCCCTACCTCTCTCTCTCTTTCTCTCTTTTTCTCTATCTCCCACTCTCCGTTCCTCTCCCTCCGTCGCTGTCTCTCGCGCTCTCTCTCTCCTCTCTCTCACTCTCCCTCTTCCCTCCCTTGCCCGCTCTCTTCCTCTCCCTTGCTCCCTCCCTCCTGCTCTAACTGCCCCTCTGCCTCTCTCGCTCTCTCTCCTTCTCTCACTCTCTGCCCCTCTCCTCCCTCCCTCGTCCACTCTTCCTCTCCTTCCCTCCTGCTCTCCTCTCCCTCCCTCTCTCTTTCTCTCTCTTCCCTCTCTCCCCTTCCCCCCTCACTCTCTCTCTTCCTCTCTCTTCCTCCTGCTGTCTTAATTCCCCTCGCTCCCTGTCTCTCTCTCTCTCCTTCCCTCCGCTCTCTCCCATCCTCACCCACCCCTCCCTTGCTCTCGCGCTCTCTTCCTCACCCTCCCTCCTGCTGTCCTTCCCCCTCTCTTTCTCTTTATCTAGCCCCCTCTCTTCTCCCTCCCACGCTCTTTCTTCCCCTCGCTCTCTCTCTTTCTCTCTCTCTAGCCTCCTCCCCCCTCTCTTTCTTCCCTTCACTCTCTCTCTTTCTCTCTCTCTCTAGCCCCCCCTCTCTTTCTTACCCTTGCTCTCTCTCTTTCTCTCTCTCTACCCCCCTCTCCCCTGTGCCCTTTCTTCCCCTCGCTCTCTCTCTTTCTCTCTCTCTCTCTCTACCCCCTCTCCCCTCCCTCCCGCGCTCTTTCTTCCCTCGCTCTCTCTCTTTCTCTCTCTCTCTAGCCCCCCTCTCTTTCTTCCCCTCGCTCTCTCTCTTTCTCTCTCTCTCTAGCCCCCTTCCCCCCTCTCTTTCTTCCCCTCGCTCTCTCTCTTTCTCTCTCTCTCTAGCCCCCTTGTTGGGGGGCGGTCCTGAGCCCCCACTGCGTGCCCGCAAGCCCCCACCCGAAAGGACACACACGCACACAGCCTTTTGGTTCAGGCTTCCCGCTCGCTCTGCTCGCGGCCGGGAATGCCCCTTTATTTATAATCTAGGCGGCGGCGTGCAACGTCACGCCGCCACGTAAGCCTGTCATTATGGGCAGCGCCACACTCCTCCTTTTTCGGGAGGAACCACAACAACTGCACTTTTAACTATAATAACTTTTAACACACAGCTATACTACAAACCACCACTGCACACCCAACACCCCTTTATTGTCAACCACCCGGATCCCTTCATCACAGCTTACTGGCTAAGTGTCCAAGAACATACTCGCTGAGGTAAGCAGGTTTCCCTCGCCCAGCCCTCTGGGGGTACCTCCTGCCTACCTCCGGCCTGTGATGTCCCTTAGCTGCGGCTCCCCGGATTGGGGAGTCTGGGACATCCTCCCGGAGATCTCCATCATCGGGGTCCTCTGGTGGGTCAGGTTCAGGCGGAGTTTCAGTCCGTGGATCACCCAGTTTCTTGAAGAAGCTCACATTCCGGGTGACGGCAGATCGCCCATCCGAGGCCGTCACCATGGATCCCTTGACCGCCACAACATCCAAGGGCTCGGGTTCATAGGGGAGTGAGAGTTTCCCATGGGGGTGTCGGTTGCGGATTAGAACTTCGTCTCCCGGCTCAAGCCGTTGAGGCCGGAGACCCCTTCGCAGGTTTTCTTGGTCAATTCTCACTCGCCTTTCCATTTCAACCCGCAGGTTATCAATCACTCCAGGCTCTTTCTCCACAACCTCGGGTAGCAGGCCCTGGGGGCATCTCTTGAACAGCGCTTCTGCGGGAGCCACTCCAGTTGATGCATGCGGGGTGGTGCGATACACCCGCAGGAATTGGTACAGGGCCCGTTGTAGGGGCTGACCCTGTCCCTGGGCGATTCAGAATGTCTTGTTAGGAGTCCGCATGAGTCTCTCCGCATCGCCATTGGCTCGGGGCCACAGCGGTGACACCTTCCTGTGCTGCACCCCGCAGCTCTCCATGAGCTCGGAGAACCGCTCACTTTGGAAAGGAGCCCCATTGTCTGAGCACAGAGTGTGGGGAAACCCGTGGGCTGCAAGGATCTTCTCCACCGCCACCACCACATGCTCAAACGCCACGGATTCGACAAACTCCACCTCTGGATATCTAGAGTACTCATCGACAATTGCCAGGAAGTGGGTGCCCACCGACTTCGATCCAAAGTCCGCATGGACGACCTCCCAAGGCCGTGTGCCTCGGGGCATCGCTTCTATTGCCGGCTCCCGTTGCAGAGGAGAGGCTTCCTGACACCACACGCATGCCGCTACAAAGTCATCAACCCTCTTCTCTAGTTCAGGAAACCAGACCTTCAACCGGAGCCGCGCCTTGGTCTTGGCTGCGCCTTGATGTCCATGGTGGGCCAAAGTGTGACCTCCTTCACTTTTGACAGGGGGACGACAATCCGGTCACCCCGGAGCAGCAGGCCCGACTCCGAAAACAACAACTCCTCCTTCACTTTCCACAGCCATTCAAGTGTTGTTCTGGCCTCTTGTGTCCGCCCGGCCACAGCCTCGAGGACGGACTTCCAGGAGCAGTGTTGCATCGAGTGCCTCAGTATTTGAAAGCATGTGTCTTGGGCCGCCGCGGCCTCCAGCTCCGCCAGTGGCATCGCGTTTGGTCCGGCCGCCTCCACCACCATCCGTACATGGCTGTCAGCCTCTTCTTCACAGATATCATGCCCCTCTCCCCCGCACCCCCCTGGGTGGTGGGAGAGGTAGTCCGCCGCATTGTTGGCCCCGGGCCTGTATACCAAGGTAACCGAGTACTCAATGAGGGCGAGCATCCACCTCTCAATCCTGGCCGGGGGCTTTGACAATGACCCAACCAGGATTGGAAGCAACGGTTTGTGATCGGTTACCACCGTCACCGGACGACCCAAGACATAGAGTCGAAAATGTCTGCAGCCCCACAGAACCGCAAGGGCCTCCCGCTCGATCTGGGAGTACCTCTGCTCAGTCTCTGAGAGTGCCCTGCTGGCATATGCCACGGGGCGAACTCCCCCGTTGCGATCCACCTGAGTTAGCACGGCCCCCAGGCCAAAAGGGCTTGCATCAACAACGATCTCTGATTCCAGGGCGGGGTCGAAGAATGCCATGGTGTCTTCCGTCGTGAGGGCAGCTTTAATGTCCTCAAAAGCGGCCTGCTCAAGTGGGCCCCAGTGCCTCGTTGACTCCTTCTTCGTCAGGGCCCGAAGTGGTTCCGATCTTGAGGCGAGGTTTTGGATGAAACGCCCACAGTAGGTCACCATCCCCAGAAAACTCCTCACATCAGACACCGATTCGGGAGGTTGTGCCGATTTGATGTCCTGGACCTTTCTTGGATCGGGCGATACCCCTCCCTCCTTGAACACAAAACCAAAGAATTCAATGGAGGTGCGCATGAACTCGCATTTTTCCTTATGAAGGGTAAGGCCCAGTGACTGGAGCCGTTCCAGGGTCTTTCCCAGCCTCCTCATATGGGCCACCTCTGTTTTCGCGAACACCAGAATGTCATCACTGATGTTGAGGACGCCCTCGAGGTCTGACAGGGCACCCCTAATAATGTTCTGGAACACCTCGGCGGCAGAGGACACTCCAAAACTCAACCTCTTATATCGGTACAATCCCCGGTGGGTGGTAAACGTTGTTATGTACCTGGACTCGGGGTGGAGAACGACCTGGTGGTAACGTGCTCGGAGATCCAGTTTCGAAAAGAACCGAGCCCCTTGTACTTCCGCAATTATGTCGTCGATCGTGGGTGTGAGATGCCGCTCCCTCTTTATTGCCTTGTTAGGGAGCCTCATGTCGACAAAGATGCAGACAGAATCAGGTTGCTTAGGTTTTCTGGCCACCACGATCGGAGACACCCAGGGGGTCGGGCCCTCCACCTTTTCGATGATGTCCAGGTTTACCAAACTGTCCAGCTCCTTGTCCACCAGCTCTCTTAGATGAAACGGTACCCTACGGTGTTTCAGGGCAATAGGTTGGACCGACTCATCAATGTGAAGCCGAACCGGTTCACCGGTCATCTTTCCGATCCCACTGAAGAGTGCTGCGTACTTGTCTAGGAGATCATTGATGTCTTCCATGTAGACTGAATAGGCGAAACTGACAATCCCCAGGGCCTCGGCAGTGGCACAGCTGAGCAGGGTGTTGTCACTCACAGGAGTTACATAGAAGCGAGCCTTGGTCTGTGAGCCGTCATGTTCAACACTGGCTATAAAGGCACCATCCAGTGGTATCGGTTCCAGCCCTCCAAACGCAAATATGCGAGCCTTCGGTGTGTCCAGGCCTGGGAGGGGTTCAAGCGTGTCATAATGTCCTCTGGCCATTACATTGACGGAGGCCCCCGTATCCACGAGCACCGGGACTGGGGAGTGGTTGACCTCCACCACACATCTGGGCTGCCTCCGGCTCTTTCTTTTCAGGATTTCCACGCTCGAGATGAAAAAGATGTTCTCCTCGTCCTCCTCCTCGGCACCCTCTACCTGGGGATCCACTTTGCCCTGATCTACCTGGGCCACATTCGGCGGCGGGTTCTGGCGTGGATTCCATGTCCGTGCCTGGCCTCTCGGCACCATCACCGGCAGGGCTGCACGGCATACCCTTGAAAAGTGATCGGCCAGTCCACATCTGCCACAGGTCTTTCCCACCGCCGGACATTCTCGTCGGGTGAGGAAGGTCGCACCCGCATTTCTGGCACGACTCCCCGGCTCTGCCTGCCCTGTCGCGGGGTCCTCCACTAGGACGTCTCATGCCTCTGCCACCTCGCCACACGACGCACACCTCCTCCGATCTCACTGACCGGGATCCTGCCTCCATCTTATTGGCCCGAGCCTCCGCCACCTCATGGCAATGGCGAAGCTCCAGTATGCGGGGCAGAGTGATGCCTGGCTCTCTCAGGACCTGCCTCCTGAGTTTGCCAGAGGAGCATGCCTGGATTAACATTGTGCGCATCATGTCTTCCGCGTCCGTCCACGCACATCCTAGGGAGAGGCGGCGCAAACAACCATAGAAGGTATCCAGCGTCTCATCATCCTTCTGTTTGGCCGACCGCATAACAAATCTCTCATAGTCCACATTAGCAAGGGGGTGGAAATGTGCAAGGAGTGCCGCCTTGGCCGCATCATAGGAGGCATTGGCAGGTGTGAGGGATTCAAATATTTCCTGGACCGCAGGCCCTGCGGAGTACAGCATGGTGGCCACTCTGCTGTCATCGTCCGTCACCTGAGAGGCCATGAAATACATATCAAGGTGACTCATCCATCTCCTCCACCGGGGGCCCATGCTCGAAGGTGGCCCTGATGCGTCAAATTCCGGAATGGGCTGCAGAGCAGCATGGGCCGCAGGTGCTCTTGCCTGAGCCATGATGGGGGGTCCAGGTTGGGCAGCTGGCAGCACTGCTGGAGGTCCTTGCAGGGGCAACTGTGGAGCCGGTATCGGCTGTTGCATTGGAATTACTGGAGGCTGCCCAGCCTGTTGAGGAATCGGCGCAGCCCCTTCCCCCTGATCCGAATCTTCAGAGTCAAACATAGGTCTGAGTGCACAGGCACCCCCATCAGTTGTCCTGGAGGCTGCAACTCAGCCACCCTTCACCATCCACAGTGTGAGTATCTATAACAGTCAAATCCGATACCAGATACACACTACGAGCCTGACAGCACACCTGGGACGGGCACCAGCTCCAAGGACCAGGAACAAAGCGTGCTGGTGTGAATGTCTCTCAATCACAGCCTTCTCCGATGATGAAGAGGACGAAGAAGATACTACAGCCCCTTGATGATGAAGGGGACGAAGAAAAATGCTGTCTCCATCCGCTGGCATCCACCAATGTATAGGTGTTCCAAAAATTAAGCCATAAGCATGGAGTAGGCTAAGCAGGTCCAGCCATGTTAACCCTTCTCCTGGCTTTCACACGACGTAGTAGCACCAAAACTACATGAAAATCCACAATCCAACCATGGGTGTGCAGATCATGCTGCCTGCAAGCAGAATTTCCAAAAATTTGGCCCGGATTCAATTCCCCCTCCAAACCGGAGCTCGGAGAACATCCGCGGCCTACCAGACAAAATGGCCGCCGGCCGCGTGTACGAGCTGCAGCCACGGCGTAAGACGGAGCATCCAGGCGCTCCGTACATGCAGAAAAATTCGGAAGCCTGCACCGCCGGGCCCGGGCATCCGCACTCGCTCGTCGCCACTGTTGGGGGGCGGTCCTGAGCCCCCACTGCGTGCCCGCAAGCCCCCACCCGAAAGGACACACGCGCACACAGCCTTTCGGTTCGGGCTTCCCGGTCGCTCTACTCGCGGCCGGGAACGTCCCTTTATTTATAATCTAGGCGGCAGCGTGCAACGTCACGCCGCCGCGTAAGCCCGTCATTACGGGCAGCGCCACACCCCTCTCCCCCGCGCTCTTTCTTCCCCTCGCTCTCTCTCTTTCTCTCTCTCTCTAGCCCCCCTCTCTTTCTTCCCCTCGCTCTCTCTCTTTCTCTCTCTCTCTCTCTAGCCCCTCCCCCCTCTCTTTCTTCCCCTCGCTCTCTCTCTTTCTCTCTCTCCCTAGCCCCCTCACCCCCCTCTCTTTCTTCCCCTCGCTCTCTCTCTTTCTTTCTCTCTCTAGCCCCCTCCCCCCTCTCTTTCTTCCCCTCGCTCTCTCTCTTTCTCTCTCTCTAGCCCCCTCTCCCCCCCTCTCTTTCTTCCCCTCGCTCTCTCTCTTTCTCTCTCTCTCTAGCCCCCTCTCCCCCCTCTCTTTCTTCCCCTCGCTCTCTCTCTTTCTTTCTCTCTCTAGCCCCTCTGCCCCCCTCTCTTTCTTCCCCTCGCTCTCTCTCTTGCTCTCTCCTCTTGTCACTCTCGCTTAACAGAGCGAGAATCGTCCGACTTCCCATTGCAGGATCACATCTCAATGCTGTAAGAACCTCTACAGCGAAGGCAATTCCAAGTCTTTTCACGGCCTGCTATATTGGCAGCCCATTTGAATTCCTTGTTGCCATCCATTGAAGAAGGTCCTCTCTAAGTAGATAGTCCAGAGAGTGTCGTGCGATTAAATGCACGACAATGGAAGGAGGAGGAGGACTGGATAGATAAAATGGAAGGCATGTGTAGGCATTAGTACTCATAAAGCGGGCCACCCGTCCTCCCATTGGCTGACGAGGGCCCTTGTCTCCTGGTAATGCCCGCATGCAATGCTCTGTTGTGCTACACATGAGGAACGTTTCCTGCTCCCTCCCTCATTCCCTTAGTCCCCTTTACATCCTCCAAGCTGCCTTCTTCTAGCCCAGTACGTGTTAGAGCCTCTCTTTCGGCCCAGAACAAACACAGTGACCTGTGGGTAAGTAGAGTAACTACACCTCCCCTGAGCAATGCAGACGACTGCTGCTGCTTACTGATCACAGTGTCTGGTCTGCCGATCAGTGCCTCTCTGACAACCAGTGGAGCCTGCGCTTACTAGAAAAAGAGCGCATGTACATAGTACAGACCTGGTGACACCCAACATCAAACAAAATCGTTATTATCATGATGGTATTTATTGAGCGCAGACCTGGCTTCGAAGCACTTTACAGAGGTACACAACCACACAAATCCACAAAGGAGCACTCTAACGAGGTATTCAACTGTACAGATGCATCCGTCCACTTTGGACCCATTACATAGCAATAACTCATTCCTCTTTTCCCCCCAGAAATGTATAGAATGAGTCTTGCTTTGTTTTTTGGCATAAAAAGGCTGCAGACTTATTTTCTACAATATCATAAAACCACACTGCATACATTAGTCCAAAAGTTCATTATAGGCCCAACTCTCCCAACCCTTTGCACCTGAGCCTCGCCTGCCTATGCAGGTGTTCCTGGGCGGGGAGAGTGCCGTTTCCTTGGGGGAAGCTGAGCCCTTGTTGTTCCCCCCAGACGCCCCTGCCGTTTAGGCTCCCAAGGGGCGCTGGTCTGAGAAGGGCAAAGACCCTTCCGGCTTTCTCCTGGCTTATCCGGAGTCTGTCTCTTGTGTATGGTTGCCCAAACACTGCCACACCACCTGCCGTCCTGCGACGTCGACGATCAGGCCTGCTTGCTTGTCCTGTTTGTTGGGTGGGTGGGAAACCAAGTCCACTGCTGGTGGGCGGGCATACCACTGCCAAGGCTAGATGCTGCCTGTAGTGGGAAGCCTGCTCGTTATAAAGGGGTAGCCTCTCCCCTTTCCATTGTTGCCTTTCACAGGCTTTTCTCAGTTTTTGCTGCGGTGCTCCATTTCGTGGGCTTTCCCTTGCTTTGCCGCGCTTCTTGCGGGTACCTCCCCTCATCCTGTGGAGGGGGAGGATAGGAGGAGGACACCGCCCGGGTTATCGGAGTGCCTCCTCCATTTTGGGATTTCGTCGTTGTCACTGTCATAACCCGTGCATCCGTCCACTTTGGACCCATTACATAGCAATAACTCATTCCTCTTTTCCCCCACAGAAATGTATAGAATGAGTCTTGCTTTGTTTTTTGGCATAAAAAGGCTGCAGATTTATTTTCCACAATATCATAAAACCACACTGCACACATTAGTAGAAATAACTCAGAAGATGCAGCGACTGCTCTGTGTCCAACAACCTGCTTCCCCCTTTCCTTCCAAAAGTCCATTATAGGCCCAACTCTCCCAACCCTTTGCGCCTCAGCCTCGCCTGCCCATGCAGGTGTTCCTGGGCGTGGAGAGTGCCGTTTCCTTGGGGGAAGCTGAGCCCTTGTTGTTCCCCCCAGACGCCCCTGCCGTTTAGGCTCCTAAGGGGCGCTGGTCTGAGAAGGGCGAAGACCCTTCCGGCTTTCTCCTGGCTCACCCGGAGTCTGTCTCTTGTGTTTGGTTGCCCAAACACTGTCACACCACAGGTGGGTTAGCGCCCACCGTGGATCCGCCCTGCTTCCTTCCTTACATTTCTAGGATTTTTGTGCAATGGTTCCAGTAGAATAGCTCCAACCGCAGTGGTGACAAATGTACTCTGGAGAATATAAATTAATCAAGCAGTGCCTGATCTGGCCAAAGACCCTCCCCTGCAGAATTTTGCCATTGCACCATTTAGCTTTCGTCTGGACCTCTCCATGGCTGCGTGATTATCCGTGCCCTTCCATTCTGGCCTTGGAATTATCTCTGACCAAATGATTTCTGTCTCTCCAAATTGACCCGCCAGCTCCTGTAGCAAGACCATCATTTCCCGCATCAGGGCCCCCCTTCCCAGGCTCGTCAGGTTGTTACCTCCCAAGTGTATGACCAATACGTCCAGCTTTTGCTGTTTCCCTAGCAGTCTGCGCACCTGCCCCTGCAGCTGTGTCCATTTTATCCACGGCACCCAGTGCCACTCAATTCGAAATTCGCCGTCTGTCAATTCTTCCTGTTCCGCCGACCAGCTTGCCCCTACCCTTGACACAAATGAGTGTCCTACTACCCAGACCGCTCTCTTTTTTCTCCGGGCTGCTGCTGGTGGGGAGAAAAGGTGGCATGTCAATTTATATTTTCTCCGGCCTGATATATCTCTTAAAACACCCAGACCTCCATCTACCAATCTGCTTGATTACTCCTTCCCCCATGCCCATGGCTGCGGCTGACGTGGCTACCCCAATCCGAAAAGAGTGAGTCCCGATTACTGCCTTTGTCTCCCCAATTCCTTCCAGCGCCATTTCCATAACCCTTCTTAATTGGAAGTGGCTTTGAGCTGTCCCATTGTGATGAATGAGCAGCGGAGCCTCCCCTCCCGAGGGGGGTCTCAGCCGAGGTAACCTGCCACCGCCCTGACGGGGCATATTGCGCTGCCCATGATGGGTTGGAAGGTCACCGTGCACCCTTTGCCTTCTTGGTCAGTTTTTGATCTCCTCACCCATTACGCCAGATGTATACCTGAACAATGCACATCTTTAAACTGTAAAACCCCTTCCCCTTTGCGTCCTTGTTTTCTGGCACCAGTTGACTCACCCTGAAGGCCCCAAAAAACGCCAAGGTAAAAGCTGCTTTAAACAGTGCTACTTCAAAACCCCCATGGCGCACTACCTCCAAGCATGCTACTATCTTTTGGAGCTTGACAATGTATATGGGCCTTCTTTCGTCACTCTTAGGTGTTCCTTGCTTGCCCCAACCCCTCATGGCCATTACAATGTAGTGCTCCTTTGTGGGGTCATCTTTCCCTTCTAACTTGTAGTAATGAGCAATGGCCGCCAAGTGGTAAGCCATCCAAGACCTGGTTTTCCTTCGTGCCAGCCCCAACCCACAAAGGCCCTCACCGGTAGCTCCTGCTGACTTTCAGTTAATACCACCTGCTTAAATGCCAAGTACCGCTCCCAGCATGCCTTGTATCTACTTGCCATGCCTGGAGCTAGCGCCGTCTGAATCAAGGAACTCAGATTGCCCCAATCATGTCCCACCACTGTGTTTCGAACAGGGCCATCACCTCGTCTGCTCCCGGACAACTCCCTCGGAATTTTTCCCACTGCAAATGAGAGAGAGCATCAGCGGCCGTGTTCTGCACCCCAGGCATGTGTCTTGCTTGCACTTCAATGTTGCATTGCACCATGCATTTGTTGAGCTCCCTTAACAGCCGCAATACCCTTGTGTTGCTGGCAGAACCTTGGTTTATGATCTGGACTACCGCTAGGTTGTCTGACCAAATCATGACTTTGCTGTCTTTTATTTGTTCCCCCCATAATCCGAATGCAACCACAATAGGAAAGAGTTCCAACAACGTGATATCTCTGGTGACCCCTTGCTGATGCCACTCTTCTGGCCATGCCATGCCGCACCATTTGTTGTCCAAGATTGCCCCAAACCCTAGTGCCCCAGATGAATCTGTGAACAACCTGGACCTGTCCTTGTTGTTCCAATCCCCTCTCCACATCAGGACCCCATTGAATTTGTCCAAGAATGTGTCCCACATGGCCAGGTCCTCCCGTACCTCTGTCCCCAACCGCACATGCTGGTTTGTGTGCTGTTACCCCACCGGTTTTAGCTCAACACTCCTAGCAAACACCTTGCCCACTGGGATGACCTTCCCAGCGAAATTGAGGTTACCCGCAAGCGCCTGGAGTTCTCTCAAGGTTGCCTTATTCCTACCCCTTAGACCTTTGATGGTTTCTTTCAGTTTTTCTACTTTCTCCTGGGGGAGCCTGCACTCTACTTTTGCTGTATCAATTTCAATCCCCAAGAAGGTCAGACAGGTCACTGGTCCTACTGTTTTCTCCCCCGCTAGCGGGACCCCCATTGTCTTCATCAGTCTCTGGAATGTCTCCATGAGGGCCCCACACTCATTGGACTCCTTCTTCCCGATAAACAGAAAGTCATCCAGGTAGTGTACCACCGCCCCTTCCTGACACTCCTGTTTCACTGTAAACTCTAGAAAAGTGCTAAAAGCCTCAAAATACGCACAAGAGATGGCGCACCCCATAGGTAAACATTTATCAAAGTAATACAGATCCTGCACCTTGAACCCAAACAAATGTTGGCTTTCCTTGTGAATGGGCAGCAACTGGAATGCAGATTCTATGTCCGCCTTCCCCATCAGGGCTCCCTTCCCGGCAGCCCTTACCACTTCCACCGCATCTTCAAAGGATGAGTAATGTACTCTGCATAGTTCTTCGCTAATCCCGTCATTGACTGACTCCCCTTCGGGAAACTAAAGGTGGTGAATTAGCCGATACTACCCTTTCTCCTTCTTGGGAACCAACCCTAATGGGGATAATACCAGATTGGCCAATGGTGGATTTTTGAATGGGCCTGCCACCCTGCCCAACTTGACCTCCTTGGCAACTTTCACTGCCACAACCTCTGGCATTGCTGGTGCCAACCGCAGGTTGACCGCCTCCGTACCCTTCCTTACTTCTGCGCATGGGATTTTAAACCCCCACCTGAAACCTTCCCACAATAGTGCAGCATCCTCACAGTTGTGATAAATATTTAACCACAGAGTCATAGCCTGTAGTTTGACCGGGGTTGGCAGCCCCTTTTTAATCACACTTTTACACATCTGCTGTTGACTTGACCTTGACAATTCGCTCTTAACCTCATTCCCTCTTGGCCTTATCCTTTGCTTTGGGGCTGCTTTTACCTTTTCCTTCGTTGGTTGAGGAGTTGCGATCCCTGGCCCTCCCCCCATGGGGGTGCTTGAAGCGGCATGTTTTTCCAAAGGGGCAACCCTCCTCTGAATTGACCCTCCAGCATTCAGCTTGCTCCCCCTGGTAGCTGGCTCCGCTGTTCCAGGAGGAGTACCCGCAAAAGGATGACCTCCCCCGCCTGGTGTATCCCCCCCTGCCCCTCCAAACTTGGGGCTTCTCCCCTGAGGATTTCTCTCCCCCTTCTCCTGCCGGAACCAGTTTATCCAAGAACCCCCCCACATCCATTTCATCCCAAGACAAAGCTGGCCAAACCTGCATTTTCAAATGAAATACCCGATCATATTGCAACCAACCTTCCCCCCGTGTTTCAAATATAGGTCATGGATGTACTGTTCATAGGCAATCATAGCCATGGCATCCTGTGGGTATTTTTCTATCATTATGGATGTGTATACTCTGAATGCCTTTAGCCAATTGTGTATGGACGCCTCTATCTTGGTTTGCTCCTTGTCCCTCTTCTCCTTCTCTTTCTCAGACAATTCCTTTAACCTGTTTCCCAGAGGTTCCATCCCCACAAAATCCAAAATCTCAATAAATTCCTTCCTCCATACCCTATCTTTAATGGCCCCTGATATGTGCCATGATAACGAATTCACTGCCGCCCTGACAGGACCAAAGCCTGGCATTGCTCTCCCGTACCGTGTCATCATGGGTCCCCACACCCCTCCTGTCCGATATTGCCACTGAGACCTGCAAGCAGACCTGGTCCAGTCACCCCTTGATCCCATCAAGGTGATGCTTAGTGGTCCCTGCAGTTGCTGTTCCTTCCTGCGCTGCGGGACTGGGCCCGCCTATGGGGTTTGCGCTAGTCCCTGCTGTGGCCTGTTGACCCTGAGTGAACTGCGCCGGGCTGCCCTGACCTAAGGAGTTCATGCTGGCTACTGCACTGGCCACTTGACCCTGTGCCTGTTGCGCCACCCCCCCCAGGAAACGCTGAATTAGGGCATGCCCCAACCTATGGCTTATCTCCATTGGCACCCCATTGCTGTTAAGATTTCCTGCATGATATCCCCCTGAGCCCAGCCCCGCTGATCCCAGAGCCACCCCTCTCTGTTGAATAACTGCTGCCCCATTCCCCACATGATTAAAGGCATTTACATTCCCATATAGTACATGCCCGTTACCCCCATTTCCCCATGCTTGCATACATTGCATTAGCATACCTTTAACTGCCTCCAAGGACACTGGCATGTCTTCCCTTGCAGCCACCGGTCTGGTTGCAGGCATGCTGGGTGGACCCTGGTTCCTTGGTGGCTCCACAGGTGTAGGTGCCGGGATGGCCACAACCTCCTGTGCTCTTCCCTTTTTCTTTGGCCCGGTAGTCCTTGGTTTATTGCCATTCGTTGCTTGTTCTTTGCTTGCCTGGGCTTTTTGTGTCATGGCCCTTTTTTTCTTCCCCACAGGTTCCTCTTCCTCTTCAAACCTTTCTTCCTCCTCCTGCTCCAGCTGTTCTTCGTTGTCTGGGTACAGTAGCGGGGAGGCCGGCCCTTGGCTTGTTCCTGCTTGCTCCTCTTCCCCTGGTCATAGTATCATTGCCTCCATCCAGTTGGGGCCGTGTTTTTCTGCTGCCAGTTTGGGCATGGCCATAAATGCCTCCAAGTCAATCCATGGCAACCACCTCTTTCTTGCACCTGCTGCCTCTCGTGCATCAAGCCTTTGGCAGCGCAGCTCTCTCTCGCCCTAGAATGGGTCACGCTCAGCAAACCCCGTCTGCTCCTGCTGGGCTGCCTGCTCCTGTCCTTTTAATGCGGGTCACGCTTCAGCGAACCCCATCTGTGGCGGCCTGATGTGGGAGGCGGACTCCCACATCCTAATGCGCTGTGCTTTTATTCTGTGTCCGGCTGTCAGTGCTCGCCCCTTCGTACCTTCTCCCCCTTTGGGCGAGAGGTTTATAGGGCAAGTGAGATGGCCGTGCTGGGTCTGCTGTGTGGAGTATTACTGGCCCTGGATGGCCTTTGCCGGGTCTGCTGTGCGGGGTAATACTGGCCCTGGATGGCCCTGCTCTCTGAGGATCCCCTCTCCGAGGATGTGCTCACCTTCTTGAAGCCGCCCTTCCTCCCCGCGCCTCTGATACCGCTTCCTCCGACTTCTATTGTCCCGGTAAGTCCTCGTCCTATCGTGCTGCTGTGCTCTTCCTCCGTCCTGCTCTGAATGCTGCCTCCTTGTCACCTGGACTCTCGCCGTCCCGCCTCCGCCTTCAAACGAAGCCTGTGTTTACTTCCTGGAGTTGGGCAGCTGATGCGAAGCGCCGAAGACCTGATGTAAAGTTCTGCCGAATCCGACATCCCGCTGCAGGCGAAGTCCCAGCGAAGTCCTCCACGAACAAGGGCAAACGAAGCTCCTCCAAAAGTCCTCTGCAAACGAAGTCCACTGCTGGCGGGCGGGCGTCCCACTGCCAAGGCTAGATGCTGCCTGCAGTGGGAAGCCCACTCGTTATAAAGGGGTAGCCCCTCCCCTTTCCATTGTTGCCCTTTGCAGGCTTTTCTCCGTTTTTGCTGTGTTTCTCCATTTCGCGGGCTTTCCCTTGCTGTGCCGCGCTTCTTGCTGGAACCTCCCCTTCATCCTGGGGAGGGGGGGATAGGAGGAGGACACCGCCCGGGTTATCAGGGTGCCTCCTACATTTTGGGATTTCGTCATCTTCACTGTCATAACGGAGTGCTTTACAGAGGTAACAACAGAACAGCTATACACTGAGTAGGATACAGAGGGGCACAGAGGAGGGGGACAGCTTGATGCTGGATTCCAACCTCTTCTAAGCTCTAGGTGCCATGTGACAATGGTCACTTATCTGCCCTCCCAAGCCCCACACAAACACACACACACGCTGACAGACCTCGGGAGGATGACGTAGCAAGTCGGCCTTGACTTGGGATTCCAAACTGCCCTAGCAGGCTCAACAGAGATGTCTGCTGTGGGCGCTTCCCTGGCAGAGGTGCCTTCTCGCCTGTCATGAACAATAGGCTGTGTCCCAGAGTTCTTCCTCTCATCTAACTAAGTTGGTGCATGAATCCTGCCAACAGTGCATAGAAATACTTTGCTTACGCCCGCCCTGAGGCTGAAGACCCTGTTTGAGATCTTTGCCCTTATGCTTTCCGGGGAGGGAATGAAGCAGGGTTTAAAGGCAAAGCAAAAATGAGCAAAAATGAGGCGAGCACACAAGCTGCAACAAAATGGCCGATTGTCATTAAACAGTCGGCTTTTAGAAAACTACCCTGATCATCATTTTGAAAATGTGCCGCTGCCTAACTCGTGTTCCCCTGCCTGTGAAAATGCAACGGTTTAGTGATGTGGGGTCCACATACATCCCCGCATCACTACAACCCCCTTTCAGCCCCAATGTGAACATGACCACAAATGAACATTTCAACCGCACCAACAGCGTCTTCATTGCTACCATCCGTGCCGACTGGTGCCGACTTGTCATTACGGGGGCGAGAGTTCTTTTATTTCGCACTTACCGAATCCTTAACCCTAATGCCGCAAAAGTTACCACGATTTGCACCAACAAGTTGCAAACACGTTGGATAAAACATGGAATTCTGTTCCAAGGTGTCTAAACGAGCCTAGCATAATGCTTTGTGTTCCATTACAAACAAACCATTTTAAATATAAAACCGTTTATTGAAGTTACCACTATTACAGGCAATCTTCCCATACAAATGTGTTTTCATGTACAGTTGCTGTCTAATACATTCATCCATAATGTTGTCCATGTGCGAAAGGTATAGTATATCACGATGACAATTTTCAATCAAGAAATGCTGACAACCCAAAATCTGCCCAAAATAGGGGAGTGAGATAGGCCATAATGCATGCCCATTCAAGTCAGGGCCTCCCAGATGAGACAGCAAATAATGAGCTTCCGCTGTGCACGAATGTGCTGTGATTAATTATAGAGCACAGGCTTACCTGCTGAGAATGGAAACTTGTGTCACACGTGGAACCATTCTCGAGTTTTGATTGATGCATGCATACATCAAAAGCAGTGACCATGGCCTGTAAGGGCCGGAGGCTTAGGAGAAGTGACTACAAAGCAATAGGAAACTTCAGGGCGTCTGAAAATGTATTAGGGCTGGTGGGGGCCTATTTTTAAAATACGTTTAGGAGGCCCCTTACCTACAAATGGAAAAAAGAGTCCAAAGCACCTGTATGGTGCTTAAATGATATTGCGGTCAAAAGAATGCAACAAGGGGCTTAATAGCTGCAGATTATCATGGACAGACAGCCAGCTGGGAGCTGGAACACTGAGGGCCTGATTTGCACTGCCGACATGAACCCTGATTCATGCAACCGTGCAAAGTGCATTTTTGCAGTGCAAAGTCAGTGAATAGTCATTTTTGCAGTACAACATTACTTTGCAAAAATACACTTTGCACAGTTCCATGAAGCAGGGTTTGTGTCTGCAACGCAAATTCACTTTTCAGCAATGCAAAGTCAATTTGAACCATGTAAATAATTCCTTGAATCAGGCCCTAAAGGTCCATTGACAAACTATTAATTGATATTTGACTGCAGGGTGCTAATGTAGAGGAAACCAGATAAAATAATTCAGCAAGGTGATACGAGGTTTGCTGAATACTGCAAGAGGCCTGAGGGAGGTGATGCCCCGAAGGCACCAGAAAAGGCAAACTATCACATGTGCGCTGCAAAGCACTCATTTAATTTCCTGAATTAAAGGTCTGTGTTGCTGTGCCATAAGACTGAGGCTCAGGGCTCATTTCAACTGAAAAGTTGAACGGCCCTGATGCAGTCCCTGGGAAACTTACAAGAATCACTGGCCATCAGAGTAACATTCGGAAGGTGAGGTGTACACCACAATAATTGGTTGGCCTTCCCTCAGCCCTGTTAGAAGGAGGACCTCAGAGTGGCCTTGCGCTTTAGAAGGCCTGTGGTTCTGATGCACAGCTTGGAGGGTGGCAAATCTCTTCCTGGGACCCTGCAGCTTCTGTGGATGCACTGAGTTTGTAAATGCCTGGGGGCAGAAGTCCTGTACCATGAATGGCCACTTGGCATATCTACACAATCCGTTTACCTGGCCCTCTGCACTTAGATTCCCATACCCCCTCCCATCTCACTCCTCCTTCCAATATCCCTCCATCCTCCCACCAACTACCTTCTACCCACTCTCCTTTTTCTATTCCCATCTGCCACTCGATATTCTTCCCCTCCCTTTCTCCATCCTCAAATGCTGTTTTCCCTTCCCTCCATCCATCCCTCCAACTCAGTCTCCCTAATTCCTCCTCTCATCCCTACTTCACTCTCCACATTTTACTCCCTGATCCCTCCTTCATTCTTTTTTCTACGCTCACCCCTTCTTAAATCGAGTTACCTATGACCTTCTCATGCCCCACACTGCCCTCCCTCCTTTACTCTCCACATTTCAATCTCTAGATCATTCCCTGCCTTACACTCCCTCTCTCTTTCTCTCCATGACTTCACCTACCTTCCTCCCTCTCTTACCTTTCTTGCCCTCGTTTTCTCCTTAATTCCCTCTCTTTCATTTCTCTCTGCCAGTCTCATAAGCACCTGGACACTCTGGTTTCACACAGCATTCGACGGCAGGTACATTAACATTCTGAACTATCTTATTCAGTTGTTATTATTTATTATTATTATGTTATTTATTGAGCGTAGGCCTGGCTTCAAGAAGCAACGGAGCACTTTATAGAAGTATACAATACAGATACATTATGGAGCGCTTTACAGAGGTATATAACAGTACAGATGCATAACAGGGTGCTTTTCAGAGGTAACAACTGAACGCATATACAGCGGGGGTGGGATACGGAGGGGCACAGAGGAGGGGTGCAGCTGTACCGGGTGGAGGGGAGAAGAGGGGAGAGGGGCGGGCGGCGTCTAGCAAGTCAGGTGGTGCGAGGTGGGATGTGATGGCCTAGATGTTGAGGCAGAGAGATTCCTTGAAGAGGTGGGTCTTGAGTTATTTTCTGAATTGTAGGAACTTGGGGCGAGCTGATGCTGACGGGGAGGAGGTTCCATAGTCTTGGGGTGTAGGCAGAGAAGGCTTGTGTTCTGGTCTTTTTCTTTTTGCAGCTGTGGATTTCAAGTCTGCACGTGTCCTGGCTTCTGGTGGTGCACTGTCCGCCGGAGATGCAGAGTTTCTCTGCAAGGTAGCTGGGTGATTTGAGGAGGACTGCCTTATAGATGATGCAGCAAGACTTGAAGGTGATTTTTGTGTGCAATGGGGGCCAGTGAAGGTCGATGAGGGCCGGGGTGATGTTTCGGTGGTCTCCGGTTTAAAATAGCCAGGACATGTGACCCGAAAGCGGGTGGTGACTGACTCACCACTTAAGAGAGAGAGGGAGAAAGAGACAGCAGCAAAATCAATGGGTGCGGGATGGGAGGCAGAGGAAACAATCAAAGAGAAAGGGAGTGTTGAGAGGTGAGATGACTGGAAAAAAAAAGCTTCAGAAAGAAATAATGGAAATAAAGGTAAATGCAAAAAATCAAAGAAAGAAAAATTAAAAAAATGAAAGAGAAAATAACAAGAAATACCAAAAGGAGAACAATGGGCATAGCGTGTCAACTGCCCCCATAATCAATGTTGAGGTGATGATGAGGCGGCCCTTCCACTTTGAAGTGAGCAGCATTTTGCAAGATGCATGCTAACACTTCACCAATACTGAACACAGCAGGGGAGGAGCCAGAAGCCCTGCTGTGCCCAGTGAGGGTGTAGACAGTCAGAGCGTGCGTGTATTTTGAGACTGCCTTCACTTGATCCGGATGTTTTGTTATTGTCATTTTCGGTCACACTTACACAGATCCCCCATGCAAAAACGCACATAATGTCCACTGGGACAAAATTACACTTGTGCCCATGTTGTTCAAAGAGAATGGGGCAGCTGCCCCGTTTTCCCCATGTACTCGGCGACTATGATGTTACGTAGTAGAGATGTATGCACGCATGCGCAAGCCTCGTTCCGGCTCACGCATGCGCTGAATCAATAAATGAGGACCGAGACAATAGTTGCCGCCGGGACCCCATAGCCAGCAGATGTGTCCGTGCGTCTTTCATCTAGTGTGCGTGCGTGCTGTGTGGGGCGGCCTGGGGCACCTCAATGGTCATAACATTGGCGACGAGGAGGAAGTGCTGTGTAGGTGTGTGGGATCCATTACACATGCTAAACGTCGGAAGTGGCCTCTCCTCTCTGCGAGACAGTTGTGGCCCGAGAGGGTGCTCGTGCGCTGCTTGTGTGATTCTTTTGAAGCAATTTTTGGAACTTTCACGGTTTCCTGCATTGTGGAAGCCGTGATTGTGCTGAGGTGAAGGTGTCTGTACCCATCTTCCGGCACAGACTGGTCCAAGTGGCTGGGGAAGTTCTACAAAAGAACTTTTGCAGCAAAAAGTCTATCAACCTTGAGGATTAATCAATAAGGTCAGTGAATATTCTGGGCAGCTGTGGTATCACCAAATCAGAAAAGGGGTACGGAAAGGCAGAATAGCGCCAACGCAGTCTACACACCCCAGGTTTGTGGCCTCACACCATAGAGTAGGGTGCCTGTGCGACCTGCAGAGATGGGTGAGCAGGATGGATCAGCCATCGCCCCGGCACAGATACCACACCGACAGCAAGGCACGCTGGCGGCAATGCCAGGATTTGACACATCAGGACCTCCATCCAAGCTTGGGCCTAAATGGTTACTGTGGGTCAAGAAACTTGAAATGTTTTTCAGAGCTACTGGTGAGAATGATGATGATGCAAAAGTAGCAACCCTGTTATATTCTCCTGGGACAGAAGTGCCCCACATTTTCGAGTCATTAAACCTACAAGTCACCACCTATGCAGCAGTCAAAACAGCTCTGCAAAATCACTTCCTCCCCATGGCGAACATGGACTATGACAGATTCATAATGTGCAGAGAAAAGCAACATGGTGATGAATCGCTGGATCAATTCTGCGCAAAGATTGCGACAACTAGCAAGCACATGTCGATGGGAAAATGAGGAGGGCATGGTGCGAAACCAGATCATTCAGGGGTGTAGCTCTGGAAAATTGAGGAGGCAAGTTCTTCAGGAACCAGGAATGATGTTAACTCAAATTTTGAACACTGGTCGGGCCTATGAGCTCGCAGAAAGCAAGGGAGAAAAGATGGATGCGGCTGTCCGCCCAGGAAAGAGTGAAGAAGCTTTTGCAGTAGGAAGGGACACCCCACCCAAGCCATGGTGGGGCCAAAAGCGAACTGATAGTCCTCCCGTCCACAGCACTCCGCCATTATGCCAATACTGTGGGTATGATCTGCCACACGTAGGAGAATGCCCGGCGAAAACGAGAGTGTGCGGCAGGTGCAGCATGCCAGGACATTATGCCAGGGTGTGGAGGGCAGCGACGCCAGTGGCCACCTCCAGAGGTCCAGCAAGAGTGAGCGGAGGAAACCTCAGGAGATCCAGGAGTGTAGCAGCCGTGGAACAAGGCATACACGAGCTTGACATAGCGGAGGAGGAAGAAGATGATGATGAGGAGGTATTCTTTATCTCCAACATAGCCACAGGAGCCAGGAAGAGGAGACAACCTACATTCATAGCAGACATTAGTGGCACCCCAACGCCAGTCTTGATCGATACTGGGACATCGGTATGCGCCCTAGCTACCGAACATTATGAAGCCCTCCCTGGCCCGCCAGTGCTCGAAACATCCAGAGCGAGGATCTACACCTTTGGGAGTAGCACGCCTTTACCATACAAGGGGTCTTTGTGGCACCGGTCACCCATGGACAAAATGCAATCAAGGCCAGATTCTTTGTGACCGACGTAAGTCCCCACTCCCTGCTGAGTTGCGCTGCCTCAGAGGCCCTGAACATTGTACATTTCACCATGTCGGTGTACCACTCAGATGTTGAACGCTCCTAGAAAGATACAAGAACCTCTTCCATGGTGTTGGGAAGCTGAAGGCAGAACCAATACGTCTCGACATCGATGAAACTGTGAGACCCACTTCTTTGAAACCTAGGAGAATACCATTTCATCTATGAGCCCAAGTTGAGAAGGAACTCCAGACATTGATAGACATGGAGACATGGACATCATAGAGAGGGTGGAGGGCTCTACCCTGTGGGTATCCCCAATTGTGGTTGCACCAAAACCTAAGCAGCCTGGAGCAGTACGCATTTGCATCGACATGCGCCTACCCAATGCTGCCATAAAAAGGGATCGACACCTCACACCGACGTTAGATGACATCATAAGTGAATTACAAGGGGCCAAAGTGTTCTCGAAATTGGATTTGCGCTCAGGATACCACCAATTAGAACTGCATCCGGAGTCATGCTATATTACGACCTTAACCACACATGAAGGGTTGTACTAGTTCAAGAGGTTGAGCCCTCACCGGACTGAAAGGAGTCATCAACATGAGCGACAACTTCCTTGTCTTTGCGGCATCTGAGGCTGATCACAAGAAGCGGCTGGAGCAGGCACTGGACAGGTTAAGCACCCTAGGTCTCACACTTCACAAAACCAAGTGTGAATTCTTCCAGGACCGCATCAAATTCTTTGGCTTCGTTTTCCACGCTTGGGGCATTTCTCCATATCCTGAAACAGTTTGTGACATTCGCAAAGCAGTCGCTCCGGAATCACCTGCAGAAATTCAAAGTTTCCTGGGCATGGTAAACTATTGCGACAGATTCATTAAGGGCTTGGTATCATTATCTGAGCCTTTAAGTGCGCTAACAAAAAACGATGTGGCATGGACATGGACTGAGAGGCAGCAAAAGGCATTTACAGACATCAAGTTGGTGCTGTTGGACCAGGAAACTATGTCATACTTCAACCCAGAGAGGGAGTCCGAAATTGTGGTAGATGCTAGCCCAGTAGGTTTGGGTGCAGTACTGTTGCAGGCCAATGCACAAGAAAACATGTGCCCCATTGCTTACGCCAGCAAAGCCCTCTCTGAAACTGAAAGGAGGTACTCTCAAATTGAGAGGGAAGCCCTGGCCATATTGTGGGGTTGCCGCCACTTCCGATTGTACATTCTAGGAAAACCAGTGGTGGTCATCACGGACCATAAACCTCTTTTACCAATCGTGGCTGGCACCTCATCGAAACCTCCCCCACATATAGAACGGTGGATGCTATCACTGATAGAGTACGGGGAATGGAAGGAAGTGCATGTCAACTATTCCGGGTGGGAGACAAGAGCTCAGCGTGACATGCAAGCACTATGGAAAGCAAGAAATGAGATATCAGTCTCCGAGGATGGTCTCATCCTACGGGGCCGACAAATAGTCATCCCAAGATCGCTCGTGATCAAGGTGCTGGAGCTGGCGCACATATGGCACCAAGGGACTACAAAAACGAAAGCATGCAAAGTATGGTTTCCTGATCTGGAGAGCAGAGTGGACGAGTTTGTGCGTTTGTGTGTTCCATGTCAAGCGGCGAGTCCTGCAGAGAAAGCATCCCCCAATCAGATCAATGGAGAGGAGTGAGCAACCTTGGGGTACCATTCATGCGGACTTTGTGTCCACAGGAAGAGGCATGTACTTCCTAGCGGTTGTAGACCAGTGCTCAAGGTATCCAGAAGTGGAACTGGTGGAATCGATGGCCTGCGACCACACCATCTTGGCGTTGGAAAAGATATTTGCCACCAATGGGTTCCCGCTAGTACTATGTTCGGACAGTGGCCCAGGGTAACTAATTTGCGAAATACCTGGAAGAAAGAGGGATTAGGCACCGGAAAGTGACACCGCTCTGGCCTAGGGCCAAAGGAGAAACAGAAAGGTTCATGCGAACCCTGAACAAGATTTTTTGCATCACCCTAAATGGGGGAGGGGAGTTATGACGGAACCTATTTGAGTTTCTGCAGGAATACTGGACAACTCCACACCAGTCCACAGGCGTCCCGCCGGCAGAAGCCCTATTCAAACGCTGTCCGCAAAGACTGATCCCAGAAGTGGAGGGAAGAACAACGGGAGTGATTGATGGCAAACGCGTCAGGCAGGAGCGGAAGGACAGAAATGAGAGAAAGAGCGAGAGGAGAAACCTCCAGGAGAAACACATTGCGGTGGGAGACACAGTGCTAGTAAGGAACCGACATCCTGAAGGGAAGATGTCCCTCACCTATGAACCACAACCCCTCCGGGTAACCCATGTGAGAGGGTCTATGGTGACAGCCGCCAATGGGTGAGGGACGGTGACCAGAAACAGGTCATTTTTCAAGAAGATCGAGGCGAGCCAATCAGCTGACCCGTCAGAGTCGCCTGAGCAGTCCCGTCCAGTGGAAGCCTGACCGACTGGAAATCCACACGGGGAAGAAGGCCCACCAGTAGAAGAATTTCTGCTGCCGACCTCAGGGAGTAGCAGCAGGTATCTGAGCAGAGAAGGACGACAACCCCCTGTTCGGTTTAGAGACTATGTCATGGACCCCGGCGGTTAGAGTGGGTGAAGAAAAGTTGGTTAACTCACGTTGAGTTGTTGTCATGTTACATTATACCATGTTTTCTTGTTTAAAGAAAAGGAGAGATGTTACGTTGTAGAGATGTGTGCACGCATGCGCGAGCCTCGTTCCGGCTCACTCATGCATCAATCAACGAGGACCGTGACGGCAGTTGCTGCCGGTACCCCATAGCCAGCAGACGTGTCTGTGAGTCTTTCATCTGGTGTGCGTGCGTGCTGTGTGGGGCGGCCTGGGGCACCTCAATGGTCATAACATATGATTGCTACTATGAAACTCCCTGGACAGGCAGAGAATGATATCAGTATCCACAAAACACAGAATTCCAATTCTGTGCGGCAAAACTCAAAACATCCTGTGTCTTCATTACGAACTCTTCTGACACACCTCTCTTGAAGTGTGGTTTGACACATTCCTCCACTTCGCTCATCGTCAGTGGTAAGGCCAGCGACTATTAACCACAACCAATATTCAAGTGCTCATAGATAAAATCGGCCCACAGATGCCACCCTGACTGCAAACAACACATTCGCATTCATTATTCTGTAACCGCCACTCTGCGAAGTGGCTTCAGAACAACAAAAACTCCTTTACTAAATACTTACAAACTACCTCCAGTTGTCCCCTGCGATTTCTCTTTTTCACAGGAAACTCAGTGCAGCCCAATGTGCCATGGAAAACACCTCGCATACGAACTGTCCTCTATGTAGTTGGAATCCTTATGCAAAAACATCTGTCACTCTGCATATATGCCGAATGCCTACACATGACTCCAATCAAAGGCTGTTTATCTTCTTGCAAACTCTGGATTTGAAACCCACCAGATAATCTCCATTATTCTGTCTTCAATTGGAAGCTTCTGGCAACATCAGCGCTGCAAAGCAAGCAGGAGGTCATCTGTTCCCAATCATGCCGGCCCCTCATCTTTACTATCCGCCTATGAACCTTCACCATACCCTCCCAACTACCTCTCACACTTCCTCCAACCCACAGCCCCTTTGCCAAATTCTCAAACTGCCCAATTACTTTCCTAGGCAAGGTTCAATTCAACTATATGTAACATCCCTACCTATCCCTCCCTGCCTCTCTCACTACAGACTCTGTGTTAAACCACCCCTCTCTCTCCGGTTCTCTTCATCTTCTTGCCTCTACTCTTTCTAGCCTCTAGCTCCTCTCTTCCTTTGCATGCTTTTCCCCGCCCTGCACTAGGCGCTCTCTATAAAACCGCCAATTCTGGTCTAATGGACAATTATTTTCTTTGTAGACTGTTCATTGGCATACAGTGCTACTTATTTTGTGTTGTGTTCGTTTTCCTGGCATGGATATATTGCTTCCCCCCAACTTTTTGATTATTAAAACATTGTTTTTTGATATGCACTCTTTGACAATTTATCAACACGCAATGCTGCTTTTAACACAATGTGTATGAGCCTATTTATGTAACTCGTGTTCCGTTTTTAGCTGGTAACTTGTTTATAATTCCACACGCATTCCTATTGTACTTTTAGCTTAGTTGTGCTGGCTTTCCTAGCATGTTTTCATTCCATTTTGTGCACGTGAAAAACATTTAAATTGACAAATTTAACAGTCAAAAACAGTCACGCCCCTCTACTTTTGCATGCCTCCTTTGTCAGAATAAAACAAGCTCTGCATTTGTTTCAGTTATTTGCTACTAGTTTGCACATTAAGTTGTTTCTTTATTTCAGTGTGCACCTGCTAGATATATTTCCATGGTTTCAACAGTTCACATTAAACATTCTTCGTCAACCATCAACACTGCCTCTACCTTGTTATGCCCACAACTGCCTTCATCTCAGACATACTTCCCTCAGCACGGCCACCCCATCACTTCCTCACACTGCTGCTCCACATTCCAGTACTCAGGCTTCAGCAGGAAAGGATGTTCCTTACATGCCTAATAGCTGTGTTCCCACAATCTACCAAAATCTCTGCACCGCCAGTTAGTACCATGGGCTTATTGCTGCTACAGACGATGTCTCCCCTGTCTTTTGCTTATAGCAGAGAACTGCCAAGGAAAGGCTTTAGGTATGGAGTAGTTCTGAGCTTATGGCCCTTTAGGAACATGCATATGTAATGGATGGGATCATACAGAATAATTCCAAGTCCAAATAATCGAACACACTCAGGAAGATGTCAAAGTACTGTTTTATTAACAATTATCTAAAACAGGGAGTTTACAATAAACATCAAAGGACGTACGCTCAGTTTCTCTCAGCAATCTTTTCACAAAACTTAGACCGTATACCAAAAATACATCAGAGGTGACAGTATACTACATGGCAATAATGAAAAACCTATCAAGGGTCGGGATTGGCTAATGGGAACATCTAAGGATATATTCATATAGTGACTAGGATTGTGACTGACTGTCCACTATCAAGTGGGCAACATATGCCTACCTCTAAAACATGTAATCTTCAGAAACATTAGATACACAGTTTCTCATTGGTCTTGTGGGGTACATTGACCTACTCAGCAGAATTGTCATGATGCGTACCCCCGGAGCACCAGGACAGGCCCAGCACCCCCGGGAGCAGGCATCATGCCCTCGGGTAAAAGCCCAGCGGCCCCTAATAGGGGCTCTTTGGACTTTGTCCTGGCGCCTTTGGCGCCAGGCTCATGTTGGACATCAGTCCTGGCGCCATAGGCGCCAGGCTCATAAAAGAGGGTGTTTGGTGCACTTACCTAACGCAGACCATGCTGCATGAAGCCTCAAGCCAAATGAGGCTTAGGAGGGACTATTTTATCAAAGGAACTATTTTACTTGGGTGGGGACCGTGGAAGAATACTTACCTGGAACTTCTTCCAAGGCTATTTAAACCACGCCCGGACTGCCACACGTGCTTCGCGTTGCTCTGCATCTAGCAGCTGAACGCTCACCGTGCCTGCTCCTGCATCTTGCCTCCAGCCACGCCCGCCTCGATCTTGGGATACCTGAAAGGAAGGAAGGGAAGAGAAAAGGTGAAAACCAAGAACTTAATCTAACTTCCTACCTGTGTCCGGAACCATCACGCCAGCGATCCTGAAGATAGACATTTTTTAAATAAGCATTGCGCTACTTGTTGCAACGCCGCGCATCACTCACCTGCCTCGTGGGCTCTTCACTATCCACCGCGGCCTTCTGGGCATTCCGCCACATCTCTGCACCTGCAGGGGAGAAGAAGAGACAAAAGGTGAGCAGGAGGAATAAATGAGGAAAGCCTGATTTTCCGTCACAAGACTTACCTGGCCATATTTGACGGAACCACTCCTCATTTCGGGTCGGCGCCACTTCTTGGCCTGGTACCGCACCCCGGCCCCTAAGTGGAAAAAAGAAAGACATTACTAGAGGGATTCAAAGACATTTAAAGGGATCATTTTATCACAAACTCACCTGAGTTTATCTCCGGCAATATCCCTCGAAGCATCACTTCCACTCTGCACCTGAAAATAAGGACAGATCGCAGGTTAAGAAAAGCAAACAAAGAGAAGACTCTACTCTGGAACTTTTTAAACTGCATACTTACGGCATTTCGCCTTCCGAAACCAGTGAAGTAACTGGTCAAATACGCGCCCCTGCACCAGAAGCAGGATGGAGAGCTCATCCATTAAAACATTAAGGTGAGCCTTGATTGGGGATTTCGGAGGTGGTCAGAGAAGAGCAAAGGGGAGGTGGGAAGCTATCACAATACTCTGCAGATAGTTAATCCCCTTTCTCCACCTAAAGAAAGATTTTTCTACGGGCCAGACAAGACAGATTTGGGGGTCCAGTTCAGTCGGTGTTTCGAATCCTGCGCATCACGCTTGAAGAGGTCGCAGCAATCCAGACCAGGTCAGCACCTCCGTGGGAGCCAGGTGAGCGTTACAGAACGCGAAGAGTCTGTTTCAGGAAACGACTCTGCCCGACAAGCGTAGGGGTCCGCTTGCCGAGCTTGAAAATTAACTCTCAGACCTCGCATTTCATTGTGCCAATGGTTCTCGTAGATCCGGAACAGCCTAAGCAGTTGCATGCAATAAAGGCATACATCGATAGTGGGGCTATAGGAAACTATGTGGATCGTGAATTGGTCTCTAGGATTAACCTCCCTCTGCGTCCAAAAACCAGCAAAGATGTCATCACCACAGTCGATGGAACTGAAATTGCCTCAGGACCCATTCCACTACTGAGGTGACTCTTATTGGTCCGGACGGCCATCGGGAGGCAGTTGTGTTTGAAGTAATCAAGGCCCCACAGTTTCAGGTTATTCTTGGAATTCCTTGGTTAGAGACACATAATCCTCGAATTGATTGGCGAGCAAAGAGAATAACCTTCCTGGATTGTGCACAAACCTGCTACCCAGAAAATCTGAAGATTAGTCTAGCATCTGTAATCTCTGTCTCCATGCAACTACCTCTGGAATACCAAGACTTTCAGGACGTCTTCCAAAAGGAACAGGCCAACACGTTACCCCCCCACAGATCGTACGATTGCCAAATCGATCTGGTGCCCGGTGCACAACCCCCTTGTAGCAGGATTTATGCCCTTACTGAACCTGAGAACCGGCATTTGAGACAATATTTAGATCAATACTTAGCCAATGGTTTCATTCGCCCGTCCCCGGCATCCTCGGCTTTGTTCTTCGTGCCCAAAAAAGAAGGCGACCTTAGAACTTGTATCGACTACCGCGCATTGAACCAGATAACGGTTAAAAACCGTTACCCTCTGCCTTTGATCCCTGAACTCCTTGACCAGGTGAAGGACGCTTGCGTATACACCAAGTTAGATCTCCGGGGGGCTTATCATCTGGTGCGAGTAAAAGAAGGCGACGAATGGAAAACGGCCTTCCGTACAAAGTATGGTTTATTCTAATACCAGGTGATGCCTTTTGGGTTGTGCAACGCGCCTGCTGCCTTCCAACTCTTCATGAACGATGTCCTTCGGCAACTTATCGATGTTTGTGTTGTCGTATATATCGATGACATTCTTGTGTACTCCTCTTCGGAATCTGATCACAGAAAGCATGTCCGGGCCGTCCTTGAGAAATTGCGCCAGCACAAACTGTTTGCTAAGCTGGAAAAGTGTGTTTTCCATACCACCGAGGTGGAGTTTCTTGGATTCATCCTGACACCTAATGGGGTCCGAATGGACTCACGGAAAGTGGAGGCCATCCTCAAATGGCCATCTCCTAGCTCGGTAAAAGGGGTCCAAAGCATGCTTGGTTTTGCCAATTTTTATCACAGATTTATTCCGGAATTTTCACGTGGAGTACAACCCATCACTGCACTCTTGCGGAAAAATAAATGTTTCGAATGGACCAAGGAAGCCGAACAGGCCTTTCAGGAATTGAAAGCTAAATTCACGTCTGCACCTATTTTGAAGCACCCGTGTAGCGTCTCCCATACATAGTCGAAACTGACGCGTCCAGTTTAGCCATGGGAGCTGTCCTGTCTCAGAGAGACCCTGAAACCAACCAACTGCATCCTGTGGCATTTTGGTCCAGAAAGTTCTCACCGTCTGAGGTAAATTATGCAATTACCGATAAGGAATTATTAGCCATTAAGTCCGCCTTTAAGGCCTGGCGGCATTATCTTCTTGGCGCCAGGCACACCATCACCGTGATCACTGATCACCGAAATTTACAATATTTAAAGACTGCCAAGGCTCAATCATCACGTCAGCTCCGATGGGCTTTGTTCTTTGCTGAGTTTGATTTCGTAATCACTTACCGTCCCGGCTGTAAGAATGGCAAAGCAGACGCACTATCTAGAATAGGAATGGGAGAAATAGACACTAATTCAGAACCTGAGCCGATCATTCCCGAACAAAGAATTTTGGGATTAACCTCCTTACAAACCTTAGAAGACATTCAAGCACGAGTAAAACAACTCCTGGACTCTACCGCCTTGCAGGATTGGATCCAAAGGGGGTCTTACTTTTCGGTCAACGATGGCCTACCTTGCTTCCAAGGACGCTTATTTCTGCCAGAAAAGGAATTACAAGAACTGGTTATTTCCCGTCATCATGATACCCTGATGGAAGGACATCCTGGCATTGCCAAAACTGAGGAAAAAATTAAACGACAATTCTGGTGGCCTTCCTGGCGAAAGGATATTAAATCTTTCGTGATGTCCTGTGGAGTTTGCGCCCAAAACAAAGGCCAAAAGACAAAACCTGCCGGTCTTCTTCAGCCTTTAGACATTCCACCAGCGCCTTGGCACACCTTGTCACTAGATTGTATCACGGACCTGCTGTTACAACTGTCCTGTGGAATCGCACTGCTGCACACTTTCAGGAATCAATACTTGTGACAGCCACGGTTAAACCTGGAATCGGGACTCTCGATGTGGAGGATCCAGAGACTGTAAGACGCGCTCTAGTTGCTCCCGCTCCTCGGACCGCGGGATTAGCTCCGCCCCAACTTCCGGAATGGTATTTCCGACAACAGGAACCTCAGCACTACACGTTGCTACTCTTTTCAGAGTCGCGCTGCGCATCGTAAGTTCGCTACCTTCTTATCTGAAGTTATTCCTCTGCTGCTTTTCAGTGGATCGTTTTCTTGTAGCTTCAATCCCTTTTCTCCTTACCTTTCCGTTTCCTGAAACTCAGAGATCTCGAATTCCTTCTGAGCCCAGCGGATCAACAGGAAGTCACCTCCCTGTGCTCCCGACTGTTCTCTCTGGTAGTGTTTTGTTCTGTCTAGTTATTTGTCTTCCGTGTCTCTCACAGGGTTTCTCCCTCTAATCTTGCTTATCTATTACGTCAACATTAGATTTCAACTTCAGCCCTATTCAGTCTTCATTTCCCTCGAGCTCAAGCCCTCCATCCTGCTCTTTCCAATTCCTCCCTTGGGCTATCACCTGTTGGTAAGACTCCAATTCCTACAACATTCTTTGCATCTTCGTGTCTTTACTTTTTGACATATCCTAACCTCTTTAACATCATATAGGCACATTGCCAACTTTTCACATCCGATTGAAAAGCTTAGAAGGGAATAGGCTTGTCAGGGTAAGCTTCCTTTCTTATCACTACCACTCTACTATATTAGATTCGGTATCTTTACTTATCTGAAATTCTATTCTGTTTCTATCAGAATCCACCCTGACAAGATTCCGGTTCACAGCCCAACCAGTGTGACCCTCCACCAGCTGCTGCAGGAATCTACGCTCCCCAGCAGCACCTCACAGGGTTTTTTCCCTTCGTGGTTTCCCCTGGAGACTTCACTTCAATCTAGCCTTGGGCTGGGTTTGAGAGGAGTTTTCAGGTAATTCCCTCCTGCTTCTAGTTCAAAGAGAGCTGACCATCATGGAGGTAGGTGTCATTCTCATTTGCCGAGAGATAATTTGCTTCAAGCACTTTGTTAGTATAAAGTTATAACAGTAAGCACCGCCCGGTTGACCTAGAGAATTCTCTTATCTTCGGCATTTGTGAAGGACGACTTCTGTGATGGATCAACAAATTCAGCAGCTCATAGCTGCGGTACAATCTCTGACTTCAGAGGTGCAGAGTCTGAAACAAGAAAATGCTAATCTACGACAGGCTCAGCATCAGTCTCAGCAACAAACTGCCCAGTTGGCTTCCCAACAGGCAGCAGCTAGCAGGGTTCCGCATTGCTCAGAAGTTCCTCCTGGTCCCTTACCAGGGGGTCAGTTCGATGGTAATCCACATAAGATAAAGGAATTCCTTGATGCTTGCTCAGTACAATTCACCTTTAAGGCAGCCTTCTTCCACACTGATCGTGACAAAGTAGGGTATATGATTTCACAGATGGTGGGACCTGCCCTAGCTTGGGCTACTCCCTTGGGCACAACCAATAATGCTATATTAGATTCCCATTCTGCCTTCTGCAATAGCATAGATCAATGTTCGGTAGGCAGGAGATTCGGATAGCGGCTCAGGAACAACTACTAGACCTTAGACAGGGCAATCAAGGCATCCTGACCTATATTACTAGATTCAAACAGATTGCCTGTGAATCTACTTGGTCAGATGATGCACAGGTTACTCTATTCCGGAGAGGCCTGTCTGAGGATCTTAAGGATGAAGTATCTAGGGTCCCACGTCCCACGTCATTGACAGAATTCATCGCTTTAGTCATGCAAGTTGACTATAGGATAAAAGAAAGGTACAGTGAAAGGCGTAAAGGGAAACTCACTACTCGTACATATTCCACTACTCCTGTAACACACAGAGGTAACTCAAATGAGGAACCTATGCAGTTAGGATCAGCTAGTCGAGGGCCTTTATCCCCTGAGGAGAGATCACGCAGAAGGACTCAGGGATTGTGCATGTATTGTGGCTCAAATACTCACACTGTCCAGGAGTGCCCGATCACTCCCCCGAGACGATCGGGAAATGCCAGCTCCTGGTCGTAGGAGGAACCACGTTCCGGGATTCTAAAGTGTCTTTAGGTTCCTCTTTAAATATGCGGGCCTCACAAGGAAACCAGCATTCTCACACTCTAATGTTTGTATTGCATATCACCCTCACATCTGATAATCAGAAGATGACCGAGATTCCGGCACTAGTGGACAGTGGCGCCGCCGGAAATTTCATTGATGAAATTTGGGCTAAACAACATCATCCACCTTTGTTTTCTAAAGGTGAAGCCATCCCTGTTGAGAGTGTAGATGGTAGCCCTTTAACATCAGGGCCTATTATTAACCAAACCTGTCCATTAATCATGTCAATTCTTACACACTAGGAAGTCATTACCTTGGATGTTATACGAACTGCTCATTACCCTGTCATTTTAGGACTACCTTGGCTATGAATGCATAATCCCTACATAAATTGGGCGGCAGGTTCACTCTTCCTGGGATCAGAGTTTTGCCTCAATAATTGTTTGGGGAAAACTAGCAGGGTTTTTCATCCAAGACCAGAGGAGAACAGACAAGTCACTATTGTTGGGTCTGTCATCGGCCTTCCTGCTGAGTACCGTGAGTTTGCTGATGTTTTTTCCTCCTCACTGCTCCCCCCTCATCGCAGAGATGATTGTGTAATCTATCTTATTCCAGACCAGCCGTTACCCTTTGGAAGAATGTACATCCTCTCTTCATCTGAGAAGGTAGCCCTAAGGGAATACCTAGATATCAATCTAAGGAATGGACTTATTACCAAATCTACATCTCCAGCGGCAGCCTCACTATTCTTCGTACCCAAGAAGAATTCTTCGGAACTTCGACCCTGTATAGACTTCAGAGGGTTGAACAAGATCACCATTCCAGACCGATACCTGATGCCTTTGATTCCAGATATTTTAGAGGCCGTCAAGGGAGCCCTCATTTATACAAAACTGGACTTAAAGGGTGCTTACCACCTTATCAGGATCAAAAAGGGAGATGAATGGAAAACGGCCTTCCGCACACCTTTTGGCCATTTTCAATACCAAGTCATGCCATTTGGGTTGTCCAATGCCCCGGCCATTTTCCAGCGATTCATGGATCATCTATTTTCGGATTTACTATTACATTCTGTTATCTAGACGATATTCTGATCTTTTCAAAGGACATTTCTGAACATCAATCCCAGGTCAGAGAGGTATTACATAGACTCCAGAACAATCATTTATTTTGCAATCTGGAGAAATGTTTCTTTCATCAGCCCCAGGTGACCTACCTGGGTTATATTCTTTCGGCACAAGGTATCGCAATGGATCCAGACAAGATTATGGCGGTTCAGAACTGGGCTAAACCTCGATCAATCAAAGAAATTCAATGTTTTGTTGGATTCTCTAATTCTTATCGTCGGTTTATCCCCAACTTCTCGGCTCTTACTCAGCCTTTAACCAACCTTTTAAAAAAAGGAGTTCCATATGTCTGGAATGAGGAGACGCAAAAAGCTTTCGATACTTTGAAGAACAGGTTCACTTCAGCGCCCATTCTCATGACTCCAGATCAATCTCGCTGTTTCATTCTCGAAACAGATGCCTCCCAATATGCCTTGGGTGCTGTTCTCCTTCAAGGTGATGACCAAGGTTTGGAACGCCCCATCGCATATTTATCCAAAACTCTCTCTCCGGTAGAATTAAAATACACCGTTCTTGAGAAAGAGCTATTGGCGATTAAGAGGGCTTTTGAGGAGTGGAGACACTTGCTATTGGGAGCTCAGTTTCCTGTGGAGGTCCGTACTGACCATCAAAACTTAAGGATCCTTCAATACGCTCAGACATGCAACAGCCGACAGGCTAGATGGGCTCATTTTTTCTCCCCTTTCAGGATCACATTTTCATTCATACCTGGGAGATGTAATTAACAAGCTGATGCTGTCAGGGATGGCACTCTATTAAGAGTGGCACAGGACACCCAGAAAGGGTTTAGGTGGTTGTGCCAAAATAAAGTGGACAGATAAGTACACACACAGCTGAAAGGAAAGAGAACGAAGAGTAGGCAAGAGTAGCAAGGAAAAAGGTACAGAATGAATTCCCTCTTGGGGTGTATGCAGATATAGGAAAAGAGTATTCCACGAACCTTAGGAAAAAACTCTAGCCTTCTGCACAGTTTGCTATAACAGAGGCCCACGCTGTTTGCTCATGGCTTGGAACAGCAGCTATGGGTGTCTGTGATGTAGAAACGAGACAAGGGAAGGGGCAGAGGTTGACTGATGGGAACCAACAGACAAGCTCTGTACAAAAGGGTCTACAAACAGTACAAGAGAAGATACTTACAGACAAATCCAGGAAAAAGGAGGTTGATAGCAAACTAGCAGAAGGAAATGAAGGGAAAGTCGTGTAACAGGATTGGATAGCAGAGAACAGTAAGGAACAAGGTTGACAGCTCAGAGGAGCAGGAAAGCAATGAGCAAGCCCACAGGAGCAGGGCTGTAAGGTAGAGAGCCCAGAGGGAAAGGGCTTAGGGCAGCAGGGTAAAGCAGGCTGCACGGCAAGGAACCCAGAAGGGCCAGGCAGCAAGGAGTGAGCCCTGAGGGGCAGGGCCGCTGACCGTAGAAGGTTGCAGAGGACTGTAGAGGGCTGCTAGGCCGAGAACCCAGCGGAAAAAGGTAGGTAGTAGGCAGCGGAACGTGATAAGCTGCAAAGTAGGAAGCCCAGAGGACAAGGGCTGTAGGCAGCAGGAGTGAGGCAGGCTGCAGAGCAGGGAGCCCAGAGGACAAGGGCTGAGGCTGGAAAGCAGCAGAGCATGATCAGCTGCAATGTAGAGAGCCCGGCAGGGCAAGGGCGGAGGCTGGAAGGCAGCAGAGCGTGATCGGCTGCAATGTGGAGAGCCCGGCAGGGCAAGGGCGGAGGCTGGAAGGCAGCAGAGCGTGATCGGCTGCAATGCGGAGAGCCCGGCAGGGCAAGGACGGAGACTGGAAGGCAGCAGAGCGTGATCGGCTGCAATGTGGAGAGCCCGGCAGGGCAAGGGCGGAGGCTGGAAGGCAGCAGAGCGTGATCGGCTGCAATGTGGAGAGCCCGGCAGGGCAAAAGCGGAGGCTGGAAGGCAGCAGAGCGTGATCAGCTGCAAGGCAGGACGCCCAGAGGAGCAGGGCTGAGGCAGGGAGCCCAAAAGGCTAGGGCTGTAGGCAGCAGGGTGTAGCAGACTGAAAGGCAGGAGCCCGCCAGGGCACTGGAACAAAAAGCAGGTGAAAGCAGGAAACAGCATACAAAGTTTGTAGCTCGAAGCAAAAAGGTGCCGGAAGGACTCTCAATGCAAGAGACTGAGCTCTCGCAGGCAGCAGCTTTTATACTGCCCAGCCCAGCACAAAGGCAGGCTAATTGGTTGCACCTGGCTCAGCACACTTGCAGACAATCGGCCACCTCCCTCTCTGTTCCTGAGCTGGTGAAAACAGAGCAAATCCCTAGGGATTCTGGGGATTGTAGTTCTGATGAAGAAAAATAGGAATGGCCAGGAATAGATGGTTATAGCCAAGTGCATTGTGGTAATTGTAGTTTTTTGGGAAAAATAAAAAAGCACCAAAGTCTCGCAAATGGGAAATAAGGTCCAAAAAATGAATAGCGGTTGATCCAAGAGTTTTCTCTAGATAAATGAATAACAATTTGACCATATTGATCGCCAATGTATGCGCCCATGGCGCAGGCATGACAGATGCCTTATCACGTAAAGAGATCACTCATCAATTATCGGTCAAACCTCAACCGATTTTTCCCCGTTGTGTTCTGAACATCAAGAGGAATTACAAATCTACGGATTTTCTCAAACGTCTGGAACAAAGCTCTGTGCCCTCCATTTTGAAGAGGTTAACTAGGAAAGAATTGAGCCTCTTGTCCAAAAAGGAAGGGTGTTATTTCCATGGGAAACAGGTTTTTGTACCTACCAAATCCTTACAGAAGGAAGTTCTAAATATGTGCCACGACTCTAAATCTGCAGGACATAGAGGTAATGTCAACACCCGCGAATTGGCCTCCAGGTATTTTTGGTGGCCTTTAATGCGAAATGACATTTTAACATACGTCAAGTCTTGCCCTGTCTGCCTGCAAAATAAGAGTCGTAGGCATTCTCCCTTCGGAACTCTGGTCAGAATGCCAATACCCACTCAACCTTGGGAGATTATTTCGACAGACTTTATTGTGGATCTTCCAATTTCCGAAGAATGTTCGACTATAATGGTTGTAATTGATTCATTTACCAAACTGGCTCACTTTCTCCCCTTCTCTGGTCTTCCTTCGGCGGCTCAAATGGCACGAACTTTCATTTCCCGAATTTTTTCTCTTCATGGTTTACCAGAGACTATCATCTCCGATAGAGGCTCTCAATACACATCAAAATATTGGAAACAGGTCTGTCAAATTTTGGGTATCACCCGGGCTTTGAGCTCCGGGTATCACCCACAAACCAATGGTCAGACTGAAAGATTAAATCCGACCCTGAAGGATACCTACGGAGCTACATCTCAGCAGCTCAAGAAAACTGGCTAAGTTTACTACCAATCGCTGAATACGCTTATAACAATGCGTATCATTCAGCGATTAAGACCTCTCCTTTCTTTTGTTCTTATGGATTTCATCCTGCTTCTTTCCCTGACAAGAGATCTTTGGATGACAAATGTCCGGACGTGAAGTCTCTCCTGGAAAAGATACGTCGGGGTCAACACGTAGCCTCTCAGGCTCTTAAATCTACCCAGGAAAGACCAAAGAAGATGGCAAATCGCCTCTGATCTAAAGCTCCCGTAATACGACCTGGAGATCTGGTTTGGTTATCTTCCCGTTTCCTACCTAGACACCTTACGCCTTCCAAATTTTCTCCTAAATTCATGGGCCCTTTTCGGGTGATTTCGGCCATAGGGGCTGCAGCCTTCAAGCTGAAGTTACCCAAGACATGGGCTCGGATACATCCGGTTTTTCATGTTTCTCAGCTGAACCAAGACATTCGTAGTACTTTCCATCTTATGGTTTCTTCTCGTCCACCACCTATTCTACATCATACTGATGCGGAGTACGAAGTCTCAGAGTTATGTGACTCACGTATTCACCGTGGAAGACTTCAGTATTTGGTAGACTGGAAGGGCTATGCCCCTTCTGATCGGACTTGGGAATCAAAATCCAGTATCCATGCTCTGCGGCTAATTAAAAGGTTTCACAAGAGACACCCCGGTAAACCAGGGGGTAACGACTTTAAGAGGGGGCATACTGTTAGAACTGTCCTGTGGAATCGCACTGCTGCACACTTTCAGGAATCGATACCCGTGACAGCCACGGTTAAACCCGGAATCGGGACTCTCAATGTGGAGGATCCAGAGACTGTAAGCCGCGCTCTAGTTGTTCCCGCTCCTCGGACCGCGGGATTAGCTCCGCCCCCAACTTCCGGAATGGTATTTCCGGCAACAGGAACCTCAGCACTACGCGTTGCTACTCTATTCAGAGTCGTGCTGCGCATCGTAAGTTCGCTACCTTCTTATCTGAAGTTATTCCTCTGCTGCTTTTCAGTGGATCGTTTCCTTGTAGCTTCAATCCCTTTTCTCCTTACCTTTCCGTTTCCTGAAACTCAGAGATCTCGAATTCCTTCCGAGCCCAGCGGATCAACAGGAAGTCACCTCCCTGTGCTCCCGACTGTTCTCTCTGGTAGTGTTTTGTTCTGTCTAGTTATTTGTCTTCCGTGTCTCTCACAGGGTTTCTACCTCTAATCTTGCTTATCTATTACGTCAACATTAGATTTCAACTTCAGCCCTATTCAGTCTTCAGTTCCCTCGAGCTCAAGCCCTCCATCCTGCTCTTTCCAATTCCTCCCTTGGGCTATCAACTGTTGGTAAGACTCCAATTCCTACAACATTCTTTGCATCTTCGTGTCTTTACTTTTTGACATATCCTAACCTCTTTAACATCATATAGGCACATTGCCAACTTTTCACATCCGATTGAAAAGCTTAGAAGGGAATAGGCTTGTCAGGGTAAAGCTTCCTTTCTTATCCCTACCACTCTACTATATTAGATTCGGTATCTTTACTTATCTGAAATTCTATTCTGTTTCTATCAGAATCCACCCTGACAAGATTCCGGTTCACAGCCCAACCAGTGTGACCCTCCACCAGCCGCTGCAGGAATCTACGCTCCCCAGCAGCACCTCACAGGGTTTTTTCCCTTCGGGGTTTCCCCTGGAGACTTCACTTCAATCTAGCCTTGGGCTGGGTTTGAGAGGAGTTTTCAGGTAATTCCCTCCAGCTTCTAGTTCAAAGAGAGCTGACCATCACGGAGGTAGGTGTCATTCTCATTTGTCGAGAGATAATTTGCTTCAAGCACTTTGTTAGTATAAAGTTATAACACCTGTCCCCTTCTAATGGATACAATACTATTCTGGTTGTGGTGGATCTATTTTCTAAAATGGCTCATTTTATTCCGTTGAAAGGATTACCTTCAGCTTCTGTCCTTGCTAAGGAATTCCTCGAAAATATCATCCGCTTGCATGGTTTCCCGTCCATATTAGTCTCCGACCGGGGAAGCCAGTTTATTTCACATTTTTGGAAAAGGTGTTGTCAACTGGCGCAAATCGACGTAAGACTCTCAACCAGCCATCACCCACAGACCGATGGTCAGACGGAGAGAACGAACCAGACCCTTGAACAATACCTACGGTGTATGTTGCACCAATCGGAGGGTAATTGGAAGGATTTGTTATGGGTGGCCGAATATCCATACAATAACTCGGTGCACTCTGGAACTGGACAAAGCCCCTTTTATACCCTATATGGACATCACCCTCATACTTCAGACCTGGACTCTCCTCTGAGCCTTGAAATGCCCGCAGTATACCATTTGCATTCCACTATAACTCAAGCATTCAAGAATGCAACTGCCCATTTGCAACAAGCGAAAGAGAAATACAAGAAAAATGCAGATCTGCATCGGAAGGAGGCGCCTTCATACCAAATAGGAGACCAAGTATGGTTGGCTACCAAACATTTATTGCTCAAGGGACCTTGAACTTTTAATCCAAGGTATTTGGGCCCTTATTCGATCAAAGCTATCATTAATCCAGTGGCAGTCAAGCTCGATCTGCCAGCTAACATGCAGATTCATCCCGTTTTTCATGTGTCACTTTTGAAACCAGTGCAACCAGGAACCAGATTAATGAAGCCAGAGAACCAATTCAGATAGATGGGGAGCCTGAATTCGAGGTGAAGAACATTTTGGATTCTAAAATTTCAAAATCAAAACTTTTTTATCTAATTGATTGGAAAGGGTACGGGCCTCAGGAAAGGTCTTGGGAACTCAGCGACCACGTACATGCACCTCGGCTGGTAAAAAAGTTCCATCGGGATTTCCCAAACAAACTGAAACCTCCAGAGGAAATGACCTTGGGAGGGGCCTTGGGGGGGAGTGCTGTCATTATGCCTTCCCCCGGAGCACCAGGACAGGCCCAGCACCCCTGGGAGCAGGCATCATGCCCTCGGGTAAAAGCCCAGCGGCCCCTAATAGGGGCTCTTAGGACTTTGTCCTGGCGCCTTTGGTGCCAGGCTCATGTTGGACATCAGTCCTGGCGCCAGGCGCCAGGCTCATAAAAGAGGGTGTTTGGTGCACTTACCTGACGCAGACCATGCTGCATGAAGCCTCAAGCCAAATGAGGCTTAGGAGGGACTATTTTATCAAAGGAACTATTTTACTTGGGCGGGGACCGTGGAAGAATACTTATCTGGAACTTCTTCCAAGGCTATTTAAACCACGCCCGGACTGCCACACGTGCTTCGCGTTGACAATTTATCAACACGCTATGCTGCTTTTAACACAATGTGTATGAGCCTATTTATGTAACTCGTGTTCCGTTTTTAGCTGGTAACTTGTTTATAATTCCACACGCATTCCTATTATACTTTTAGATTAGTTGTGCTGGCTTTCCTAGCATGTTTTCATACCATTTTGTGCACGTGAAAAACATTTAAATTGACAAACTTAACAGTCAAAAACAGTCACGCCCCTCTACTTTTGCATGCCTCGTTTGTCAGAATAAAACAAGCTCTGCATTTGTTTCAGTTATTTGCTACTAGTTTGCACATTAAGTTGTTTCTTTATTTCAATGTGCACCTGCTAGATATATTTCCATGGTTTCAACAGTTCACATTAAACATTCTTCGTCAACCATCAACACTTCCTCTACCTTGTTATGCCCACAACTGCCTTCATCTCAGACATACTTCCCTCAGCACGGCCACCCCATCACTTCCTCACACTGCTGCTCCACATTCCAGTACTCAGGCTTCAGCAGGAAAGGATGTTCCTTGCATGCCTAATAGCTGTGTTCCCACAATCTACCAAAATCTCTGCACCGCCAGTTAGTACCATGGGCTTATTGCTGCTACAGACGATGTCTCCCCTGGATCCCAACTCCCTTCGGACATGTCTTTTGCTTATAACAGAGAACTGCCAAGGGAAGGCTTTAGGTATGGAGTAGTTCTGAGCTTAGGGCCCTTTAGGAACATGCATATGTAATGGATGGGATCATACAGAATAATTCCAATCCAAATAATCGAACACACTCAGGAAGATGTCAAAGTACTGTTTTATTAACAATCATCTAAAACAGGGAGTTTACAATAAACATCAAAGGACGTACGCTCAGTTTCTCTCAGCAATCTTTTCACAAAACTTAGACCGTATACCAAAAATACATCAGAGGTGACAGTATACTACATGGCAATAATGAAAACCCTATCAAGGGTCGGGATTGGCTAATGGGAACATCTAAGGATATATTCATATAGGGACTAGGATTGTGACTGACTGTCCACTATCAAGTGGGCAACATATGCCTACCTCTAAAACATGTCATCTTCAGAAACATTAGATACACAGTTTCTCATTGGTCTTGTGGGGTACATTGACCTACTCAGCAGAATTGTCATGATGCCTACCCCCGGAGCACCAGGACAGGCCCAGCACCCCCGGGAGCAGGCATCATGCCCTCGGGTAAAAGCCCAGCGGCCCCTAATAGGGGCTCTTTGGACTTTGTCCTGGCGCCTTTGGCGCCAGGCTCATGTTGGACATCAGTCCTGGCGCCATAGGCGCCAGGCTCATAAAAGAGGGTGTTTGGTGCACTTACCTAACGCAGACCATGCTGCATGAAGCCTCAAGCCAAATGAGGCTTAGGAGGGACTATTTTATCAAAGGAACTATTTTACTTGGGTGGGGACCGTGGAAGAATACTTACCTGGAACTTCTTCCAAGGCTATTTAAACCACGCCCGGACTGCCACACGTGCTTTGCGTTGCTCTGCATCTAGCAGCTGAACGCTCACCGTGCCTGCTCCTGCATCTTGCCTCCAGCCACGCCCGCCTCGATCTTGGGATACCTGAAAAGAAGGAAGGGAAGAGAAAAGGTGAAAACCAAGAACTTAATCTAACTTCCTACCTGTGTCCGGAACCATCACGCCAGCGATCCTGAAGATAGAAATTTTTTTAAAAAGCATTGCGCTACTTGTTGCAGCGCCGCGCATCATTCACCTGCCTCGTGGGCTCTTCACTATCCACCGCGACCTTCTGGGCATTCCGCCACATCTCTGCACCTGCAGGGGAGAAGAAGAGACAAAAGGTGAGCAGGAGGAATAAATGAGGAAAGCCTGATTTTCCGTCACAAGACTTACCTGGATATATTTGACAGAACCACTCCTCATTTCGGGTCAGCGCCACTTCTTGGCCTGGTACGCACCCCGGCCCCTAAGGGGAAAAAAGAAAGACATTACTAGAGGGATTCAAAGACATTTAAAGGGATCATTTTATCACGAACTCACCTGAGTTTATCTCCGGCAATATCTCTCGAAGCATCTCTTCCACTCTGCACCTGAAAATAAGGACAGATCGCAGGTTAAGAAAAGCAAACAAAGAGAAGACTCTACTCTGGAACTTTTTAAACTGCATACTTACGGCATTTCGCCTTCCGAAACCAGTGAAGTAACTGGTCAAATACGCACCCCTGCACCAGAAGCAGGATGGAGAGCTCATCCATTCAAACATTAAGGTGAGCCTTGATTGGGGATTTTGGAGGTGGTCAGAGAAGAGCAAAGGGGAGGTGGGAAGCTATCACAATACTCTGCAGATAGTTAATCCCCTTTCTCCACCTACAGAAAGATTTTTCTACGGGTCAGACAAGCCAGATTTGGGGGTCCAGTTCAGTCGGTGTTTCGAATCCTGCGCATCACGCTTGAAGAGGTCGCAGCAATCCAGACCAGCTCAGCGCCTCCGTGATAGCCAGATGAGCGTTACAAGAATTCCCATCCATGATCAAGCTGAACTTCAACAGTCAACAGAAAAAATGATGTGCTTGCTCCTTGGAGCACCATTGCATCAAAACTGCATTTTGCAGCTACAAAAGGATGGCTGCACCATCTTGCCAAACACCTATTGGGCGAGTTGGAGCAGGGAGCACACCGAGAAAGGTGCCAGTGTGTCTTCTTGTGTGCACCAAAAGAAGTGAATTGAAAAGCAGTGCTGCTCTGCTGCTTGCTTCCCATTGAAAAGGGAATATTTTACATGAAAAAGGATGCTGCCCTGATGCTATTTTCATCTGTTCATCATCACACTACTTTTATCAGTGAGACCCTGCCATGCCCACCCATATTCAGATCGTGCTCCAGCAGAAGAGAGTCTTATCGCTGAATGACAGGCCATGTCTGGCCAAATCTGAGAAATCAAAAGAAGCTTACTTTCAGCCGCACAGGAATACACTTGTCTTTTGAGTTGCAAAATGTCAAAAATCAATGCTGCAAAAGAGACCCTGCCTCTCGGGGCCTATGAAAATGAATTTGAAAGAGAAATCCCAGCAGCATTCACCATGTGTCAAAATGGGCTTTTGCAAAAAAATAAAAAAAAGCCTGTTTTAAAAGTACAATGTTGAATAAGGCCCTGCCCTGGCCTAGCAATGTAAAGGGTTTTCTGCAGGGAAACATATATGGGGTGTTTTATTTCAAGAGGTTTGCTTCTGATTCGGAACAAAATTAAATAAAATAAAGAATTAAATTCAATGGCTGCTGTGTGGTACTGGCCAAACAGGTTTTCTGCTGGGGTGGTTGCTAACAAACAGGAGAGGCCTTCCCTCCAAAAGAAGCCACATTAGATTCTGGGACACCTACCTGTTAACTGCTACCTAAACTTTGAATGGACCAAGACAACAAAATGTCACACGCTTGTCAGACATTTGTCTGGGCTTCAGCTTGAGACAATAGATCTGGGACACCAATGTGTGAAGTGGGGGTAGTGACCATAAACATTCAATCAAACTGGGAAAACCCAATGGCCACCCTGGACTGAATTGACACTTGGTGGTAGCTATGAAAATAAAATGGGCTGAGTTGAAGAACAAAGGCCAGCCCCATTTGACTCAAGATACTATTTGATGAATACACTTTTAAGACTTAATTCTATAACCGGACAGCTCAGAAATGTAAAAGTCGTACAGTTTAAATGTGATTTCCGAGGCTTTCAAACAATATATTGTGGCTCTGCATAGCATGTATGGAACACAAATGCCAGAGGAATGTGAATCATGGTGAAAGGACATGTGATGGAACGTTAAAAATTAATGGAAAGATGCCTTATGACAATCTATACACATGTCTAATTTTAATCGAATTTTAGGTTGAATATTTCTCACAAAAATGTGCAAAAAACTATTAGATGGGCGACACAAAGTCCTACAAACGTGAGAATTGGACTGCCATGCTATGCGTAATCTGCCTATGTAATTTGTTAAAATGCCACAACTGTAAACATTTGCCATTTATGTCAAAACTGGGCCGAAATGAACTGTGGGAGGTTCTGTACATAGTAAACCCACATCATAAAGCTGATGTCATGTTTCTAAAATTCCAACCAGCTGGCATTGCACCCCTGTCCAATGCAGTTGTTAGAGGCGTGCCTAGTTTAAGCCTGCCCCACCATATAATCTGATGATGTCACCATGCCTTATTAATAAGGGAGCCTGACAGAACTCTGGACTCTCTTCTGAATTTTCCAATGCTTGCATATCCAGATATTCCACCTTCACTCTGCAAGATTCCAGACCCCACTGCCAGAAAAGGGATAGTTGACCCAGGCCTTCCTATACAGGCAGAACCACCCTTCAACACTAAAACCCATAACAAAATCCCACTAACTTCAGGGAGAAAGGGGAAAGGTGGCTGAGTCCGCTTTGGGATTCTCCAGTGCCGCCTGCTTGCCCTGCTTACCCACTCCATCCAGCTGAGGTGTCGCTGTACCGTGACCAGACCTTTGCCCAGCTGTCTTTTGCCAGGAGAGCCCACTATCCGGTGACCAGAACCTTTTCAGTACAGAATTCGATTGGCTGTCCCAAATTCCAAACTCCAGCACTGATTGTGAGTATTTCCCCCTCCCATAACAACACATAGCATACCCCATCTTGACCCCTTTGTCTTTACCCTATTTTCTAAGTAATCTTATCCATACCCTGATAACTTGTCTAAACTGTTCTAATTCTCTGTGCACTCTGTTCTTGTTTTTCTAGTGTTAGCGCCATTCTTTCATTCACCCCATCTTGTAACTCCTTAGCAATATTTTGATTAAATACATTATTTTTCCCTAAAGAAAAGGGGTACAGTGCGTTAAGGGTTACAACTGCAGCATCACGTTTATATTCACGGGTGGCGTTCCTCTTTTCTAGCCATTAAATCTTGTGTAAGTAAAACTTTTCCTTTCCTTCCAAACCGATTTTTCTTTTTAACTGCTTTATTTTCCTAAAATCGAACCTCATTCCACCTTGAAAATCTCATTCAATTCTTTAGCTATAGCCATCCTTTCACTTCTATATTTTCCCTGTGATGTGCCTCTACCCCCAGCCCAAGAACCACATTCCAATTCAGAGTATTTCACCCATTTTTCTGAAAAACAATTTTGGACATTTAAAACTACAAACTAGAAAAAATGTGTGATTTGACTGCACTGTGTTTTCAATTTCAACCTGCTTTGTGACTTTATGTCTCTGGTGATACCTTAACTTATAGTTGCTAGTGATATGACATCCCTGAGACTGTGATAAAACTTATGTACATCATTATTTAATTACACATATAATTAATTATTTGTTAAAATCCGAGTGTCATTTTAGGCCATTGCAAAGGGTTTAAAATCCGTTTTTGCCTCTTATTTTGTAAGGGAAGGTCGGACCATGCAGTCACCACGTAAACTTCTCCCCTCAGGACCTATCCTACCCTAATGAAGGCTGCCTGCAGTCACCAGAGAAGTGGCTCACCTGAGGAGCCACCAATTGCACTCTGTACACATGTTTGTCGAATCCATATACCAGTATCAAAATATTTGCATGCATGGTTATATTATGTTGCAGTGGTTGTGGCCAGGGCCTGGACTCTTGGGTGCATGGCCTACGACCTACGGCCTCCGGCCATACACCTAAGAGTCCAGGCCCTGGCCACAAACTCTGCAACATAATATAACCATGCATGCAAACATCTGCCCAGTTACCACAACCCACAAACATAACACACCCACCTGCAGCCCTACCCACATTATTTCACACATTATTGCAGTACTTGCAACCAATTGGCAGATTCTTGCATCCAATATGCCAGCCACCTGAAGTCCATTCCACTTCTGCACACATTCCATTGCAATACTTGCAACCAGTGCATAGACTCTTGGGTGCATAGCCTCTGGCCATACACCCAAGAGTGTAGGGGCTTACCACACAAAACACAGCATAATACACCTATTACAAACATTGTCATATAATCTGCAATCCACTCCCCTTCCCTAATTAAACCTGCCTGCAGTCACCAGATAGACTGCTCCCATCCGGACCTATCCTACCCTAATGAAGGCTGCCTGCAGTCACCACAGAAGCAGCTTTCCTGAGGATCTACCGTAGCATTTGCGGACAACGCGCACACACCACTGTCTTCTTCCACCTAACCAAATATGTCATATGAACGATTTTCCATCCCCCACCCTTTCCAGCCCCTCTTCCCACCTTCAGATGCCTCAAAGCATGTTTTCGAGACCCTTTCGCCGCAGCACTAGCCTCAAATACAACATGGCGGGCGTTTCCGAAAATGATGACGCACATTGCGCTCCACTGCAGCCAATCAGCATGTATGTCGTATGTTCGCGGACATCACGCTGCGTTGGGGGCCAATCAGAGTTCTGCCTGCGGAGTGAACAGGGCAATGGGACCACGGAGCGGAGCCAGATATCACTAATTTTTTGGGACCTACATTTTACCTGTTTTTACAAAACCTACTGGACAGATTTTCACCAAATTTACAAAAGCATGCTTTCGAGACCACGCCGCTGCACCTGCCACAAATTCGGATAAAATCCATCCAGTGGTTTGGGCTGTACGTGTGTGCAAAGTTTTTCTCCTTTCAGTCTATGGAAAAAAATCATTTTTGGGACCCCCCTATAAGTGTGCCCTCCCTGGACGAAAGCTCACCAAAGAAATTCAGAGCAGCCCATACACTTTTTTGGCAATGTTTGGTAAGAATTCGTCTAGGGGGAGCGAAGTTATACCTACATTTGTCATTGTCTCAAGGTTGTAGGCTGAGAATAGGAAATGTATATGAAAACGAGTACAATGCTGTTCACATTTGTATCCATGCCGAATAATTGAGGCATTTTAGAGACAGATTATTTAAATCAGACATTTTTATGAAAATGATTATATTAAAGAAAATCAGTTATGAAATATTGAGAAAATAAGGTGCTTAAATGTTTGTTTAAAATGAGGATTGAAAATAGTGGATGAATGGACTTTGTGGTTGTATTATAGAGTGGTTTATGCCATCTTTTTGACCAGGCAAAACAACGTCTTGGATGTGGTAACAATGTGTGACTGCACATCTCTTGATTATAGACTGAGACCCCGTATGCTGGGCACTTTTTCTGTGCTGTTTCTCAACAATATGTAGACATCATCTGAGATAGACCTCTACAGCAGTTCTGTGATAAGCAGGATACAGTTCAAACCCAATTAATCAGCATGTACTGGAAAAAAAAGCACCAGTCAACCTTTCCTAGGAGATTGAAAATTACTCGCAAAACACATTAGAAAAAAGGACCTAAAAGAAATATCCACCTAGATGGTGAATGTGAGCCAAACGGATTGCACTGAATTCAAGTAATAACGCCACATACTGAACAATCTAAATGGCTTAGTATTGGTCACCCCTGCTCCTCTTTATGTCTGTGATGGAAATAGTTGGGGGGACCTTTCTTTTGTGTATCTGCTGGAGTGTGCTTTACCAGGTGTGCATGTGGACCACACACCTTCATGAAGGTCCTTGTCAGTACCCAGGCACTTAGTACCCAGAACAGTGTGTTCTGCCGGGTTTGAATGCTTAATTAGTGTGCCTTTTTGATAGCCATGTGTTCCTGCATCCTCACTACTACTCTGTTGGCTAGAACCAATTTGAGTGTATTCTTTTTGTGAAGAGACATCTGCTTCATTGCTGGAATCACGGGACATAATCTACTGTTGGATGTCAAGTTAGTGGAAATTCTGACGAGAAGTGCTCAGTAGGTATGTTGCCTCTGGTACTAGGTAAGTTGTATGAAGAACTAGAATCAGTACTGTGCAGCACTTTGTCATTTGGAGACTTTATGCAGAGAAACCTATTTGCTGTCAAAGTGATCTGAAGCCATGGCTTTAACCCCATCGCTGAGCTCTGCTTCAACCAATTAAAGGGGACTTTTCTATTTTCTTGATTTTTAGCAAATTTACCCAGCTCAAGGGCATCAAGCCTGCTTTTACTTGATTTTTTTTAAACTACTGTGTAGCCACAGGACGCTGGTCTGATACAGTTTTAACAGAGCTGACCCATTCTCAGTCTTATTTATTTACACAAAATATATTTTTTGTTTTTTCTTTTTCTCTGCAAAAATATAATTTTTATGGAGACATAAAAGGTAAAACAGCCACAAAAGGGCTAGTCTACAGCTATTATTTAGAAGATATGATTTGCAAAAGACATGGGACCAGGAGGGAGAATTTAAAATCAATGACATATTCCCTAACGGCAAATTTATAACACTGTAAGAGTTCAAAACAGGGATGGGAAGGGACCAATTGATGATATTACAATACCACAGAATGAGAATGGCATTTAAGGCTAGGTGGCCACTGTTCCCAGATCAGCCCCCACCACACCCGTGCCTGGTGGCTTTGTCAACCCGGTCGGGAAAGCTGTGCAGGCCAACACTCCAACGGTAAACATGATAAAGACCTCCTGGGAAACGGATCTGGGTGCTACCATAACTGACAGATCCTGGGAGAGATACTATGAACTGACCAAGAGGGTGTCCAGGAATGCGGGCCTCCGGATGATCCAATTTAAGGTGTTGAATAAGTTGCACTATACCCCCCAGAAAATTGCAAATTTCACAAAAAACAGTCCCGGCAGGTGTCAGAAATGTGGGGCGGATCAGGCCGACTCGATACACATGTACTGGAGCTGCCTACACATATGTGTATTCTGGGGGGAGGTGGCGAAAATCCTGGAAGAAGTCATGCAGATACCGGCAGACCTCACACCACAAAAATATTTGTACGGGGATATAGGAAAATGGTCAGAGGTAATCAGAAGGCTCTTTAATATTGCATGCGCAGTGGCAAAAAAGTGCATTCTGCAAAAGTGGAAGAGTTCACAGGCACCACAAGCGAGCCATTTTCTTAAAGAACTAATGTATGTTAATGAATGTGAGGAACACTATGTAATGTCACTCCCGAACTCAGGTAAACCAAAGGACATCTGGGCCCCGTTCAGAGTATATCTATGTGAAGCGGACTCGACCAGCAGTAGCCCAGCAGGGCCCAGTAATACGTCTATTCTGTAATACCGCACATTATGTTATATAACTGAACTGAACGTTTCTGATATCGATATGTATGGAATGTCGTGTTGTTGCAATGTTGTGTACCACAATCATTAAATAATTTTTTTTTAAAAAAAGTGCAGGCTAGTATTGGAACGCGGCACGAGGTTAGTAAAAGTGGAAGCCATTGTAGCATTTGCAAGGTAACACCGGTAATGCTCACATTTCATCTAATAATGTAATTCATCAAAGTAGCATTCGCGAGGCAACACCTGTTTAACATATGTGGGTGCTATACCGGAGAAATTCCAGAATGGGACCTCAGAGTATTATGGTGTCTCCAACCCGAGCCTACGGTAAATCTTGGAACATGCATACACTGTTGTACTGACTGGATCGAATGGACACTCATCTATGTGTTTTCCATTAAAGATGACTGCCCTTAAGTCGGTTGGGCGTGCATCGTGTTTTTCTAAACAAATGTGAGGTGAGGTATCCTGCTCATCATACCAGTGTTTAACAAACTGAGCCTGTGCCACTAGGTAATATAATTCAAAGTCTGGAGCTGCTATGCCACCTTTGTTATAGGGTTCCACCATTTGTTCCCACTTCATTCCATTTTCAATATAGCGACCCGGCCGATAAGTGAAATGGGAAGTTTGGCCCAGAAGCGGAGTTTAGCGCAAATCGTGTTCAACAGAGAGTCATGGTTGTTCGAGAATAGGGATGCTCTGTCTCCTGACACAATGACACCCAGGTATCTTATCTTAACAGGGGACTATTGTAGACCGTGTGTGTTGTTTGGGCGTCTAGCGGCAGGGGTCAGGGGAAAAATTTCAGATTTGGAGCGGTTGGTTTTGTATCCTGAGTATTCTGCGAATTCATGCACAGTCTCCATTGCTGGCCCCAGGTGTGTGTCTGGCTCTCGGATATATAACAGGGCGTCATCTGCATATAGTGATATTGATTGGGTCAGGTCCGACATCCATATACCCCTCTGTCCCTGGTGTTCCCTAATTGCTGCTGCGACTGGTTCCATAGTAAGGGCAAACAGTATAGGGGAGAACGGGCAACCCTGTCTCGTACCCCTTCCCAGCTCAAACCATTCTGACATGGTGCGATTAGTCAATACCCTGGCTCCCGGGTTAGTGTATAATACCTTGACGCATTTTAGGAAGAATGGGCCTAGTCCAAATTTCTCAAGTACCATGAACAGGTATGTCCATGACACTGAATCAAACGCCTTTTCGGCATCTAGAGATACAGCTACCGCCTGGGCTTCTGGCTTAATCTGGGCCATGATACCAAACAACCTACGTAGATTCAGTGCCGTCAATCTGGTGGGGATAAATCCGCATTGGTCTGGACCTTGGCGTCACAGTTTATAAGGGATAGGGGCCGGTACGAGGACATCTCATACGGCGGGCGCCTGGGCTTGAGGAGCACCGTTATTATGGTCTCTCTCATGGACGTTGGAAGTGTCCCTAACTCCATGGCCCCCTCCCACACGGACAGTAGTATTGGGGCCAGCTCCTCATGGAGCTCCTTATATAACTCAGCCCCCAGTCCGTCTGAGCCGGGTGCCTTTCCATTGGCTAGTGATTTTATCGCTTCCTTTATTTCATCGACCATTAGGGGCTGGTCTTGCAACAGTCTATGTTCTGTTGGCAACGTCGGGAGCGTGATGTTGTCTAAGTATTCTCTAATGTCATTGGGAGTTTTCAGGTCATGATTGGCATACAGTTCTGTGTAGAAATGGGAGAATTCTCTGTTTATGCCCTCCTCACTTGTGGTTACCGTGCCGTCCCCCGCTACTATGCTGGAGATCGTTGTATGGTGTCTCTTGGCCTTAAGCAGGTTGGCTAGGGTGCGACCCACCCTGTTCCCCTCGCCATACTGGCGTGCTCTGACTGGAGTCGCCATGTACCGCAATTCCCTGGTAGCTAGTCTATTGAATTCTTGTAGGTTACTATTGATGTCCGCCAGGATGTTGTCTTGATGTGCGGCTGCATATCGCTTTTCTAACTCACCCAACCGTTTCTCTATTTCTGCCAGTTCCACCCTGACCGCCTTCAACAACCCCGTGGATTTGGAGATCAGGATCCCCCTCACCCATACCTTAAATGTCTCAGATAGAGTTGCAGAGCTATTGACTGAGTTTTTATAAGTTTCAAGGAAGAATCTTACCTCTGTATGGAGTGCCTCTGCCACTGTAGGATCCTTAAGGATATCGGATGGCATTCTCCATCTTCTGACCGGGGGTTTTAGATTTCCTAGTGTCATGTCTAAAAGGATAGGGGAGTGATCCGACAGGGTGCGGGGAAGTATTTCACTATTGTCGATTTGGTTCAAAAGAGATACGGATACCAGCCAGTAATCTATGCAAGATTCAGTATCATGCACCGAGGAGTAAAATGAATACTGTCTTTTTTGGGGGTGTAGTGTTCTCCAGGCATCTACTAGTGTTAGTTGCAACATGATATGTTGCAAAATACCAGCTGTTTTTGTGGGATTCCTGTGTTTGGAGGTGGAGCGGTCTAGGGTGGTATCCAAGCTGGTGTTGAAATCCCCCCCACAATATGTGCTCGCTTCCAGAGAAGCCCATCTCTTGCATTCCATTTGTGTAAAAGTCAGGGTCGTTCACATTCGGACCATACGTGTTTATTAATATCAGTTCTTCCCCAGCAATGCTACCCCACACTATTACATAGCGACCCAGAGGGTCTATTTTACTTTTCCCAAATTGAAACCCAACGGAGGGGTGAATCAGGATAAGTACTTCTCTTGCCTGTGAAGAGTATTCGGTATAGTATCTATGCTGACCCCACCCCCTCAAGAGCTCAGTGTTGACTTTCTGGAGTGCATGAGTTTCTTGCAACATGATTATCTAGGGATATTGTCGAGTGACATAGGCTCCCACCTTGTTCAACTTGGCTCGGTTGTTCAGCCCACGGACTTTCCATGTGAGAAGTTTTAGTCTCAGCCCTCGGGCCGTCACAATAGGATTAGCCATAACTGTATACCCTTGTTGCGCCTCTTGTCTTGCTGTTACTCAGGAGAGTTACATGTGCTGCAATGCCACCACGATTTTTAACTTGTAGGACTCCTCCAACTGAGTCCCAACCCCTCAACATCCCCGCCCATTCCCGCATTGCTCAACAGAGTGAACATCATGTGATACATTGGTCCTCCACCCACATCATCTCCCTCAACTTGACGATGCTGCCCTGTAATTTTCATTCCCTTAAACTGTTGGAGCTTTCCTGATGGTCGCCCGTTGCAGTCACCTGGCTTGCCCCGACGGAGGCTCACGGCTCGGTTAATTGTAAGTCTTCATTCAGTCCATCCATATTACAAAGTTTCCCTTTCTTTGGGAGGTAGGCAGCAGGCTATCCTTTTTTCCCCTGTGACGGGAATAGATGGTTTACTCTGGTCAGTCTGCTGAGTCTAGTATCTCATCTCCGGTTGTGGTCTGGCGTTCTGATCGATTACCTGGGCTCCGGGAGGTAGCGGGATAGAGGCCTTTACGTATGTCATGGCTTCTGTGGGGTTTTCGAAAAAGTGAGCTCTTCCACCATGTTGGATTCTCATTTTCGTTGGGAAGATGAGGGCATATGGTACGTTGCGTATCCGCAGTTGTTTTTTCACCAGTTCGTAGGATCGCCTATGTGCCTGTATACCAGCGGAGAAATCTGGATATATGTGGATTCTGTTGTGTTCAAAATGTAGAGTGACTTTCTCTCTGGACAGTCTGAGTATCGCATCCCTGTCCCTGTAATTAAGGAGACGTGCTATTATGGTGCGGGGAGGTGCCCCAGGTTTTGGTAGTAGTGCCAGAGTGCGATGGGCCCTCTCCATGAGGAAATGTTCGGAGAAAGATCCTTCTCCCAGGATATCTCTTAACAGGTTTTCCACTTGTCTCTCCATGTCGCCCTTGCCAAAGGTTTCTGCAATTTAAAAAATCTGGATGTTATTCCTTCGAGATCTTGATTCTAAATCCTCACACTTATTTTGAGTTTTCCGTAGCTCTGTCTGGAGGTGGGCTATGTCGTGGCCATGCTGCGAAATTGTGTCTTCATTTGTGCTTATCCTGCTCTCCGCTTCTGTGATACGTGTGCTCTCTTTCTCCACTCGTGCTTTAAGGAATCCAATCATTGTGACTATGTCATCCAGTTTGACATTGACTTCCATGAATCCATTTTGGACTAGTGCTGCTAGACGGTCTAAGGGATCTTCCCCTTGTTTTTTGGGTTCCTGTGACACCCCATCGGCCGCCCTGTGTGACTGGGAACTGGCGAAGGAGTCCATCGGGCCGGTCTTTTTCCCTTCTGTGCCTTTCCTCTCGGTGCGTCCCATGTGTTGTGGTGTACGGCCTTAGAGTGGACTGTGTTCTCCCATGTATTAGAGACAGCCGTGTAATTGTTCAGAGAAGAGAAAAGGGCGGTAAGTGTGGAAGCGTTTGGCCTTCTTCACACCCTCCTTCCTCAGGGTGTCTTCGTATTTATTCGTGCTTTCTATGGAGCAAGGATCTTTGCCGGGTGGACCCCGAAAGTCTGATCAAAAAGAAGGTCCCCGCGTGGTTCTCAGTGGGCTGCCCCTTTGCACCACTCAGGGATTGATGAGGTTCAGCTCGGTGGGAGCTGCCCAGCACTGCCCTTGTATTCCGGGATGTTTGTAGTGCACTCAGATTGTATTGTTATCTTGATCGGCGAGCACCACCAAATACTAGGGTGGGACGCAGCCCCCTACGCCCTCTCAGTCGTGGCAGCTCCAGACCACAGAAACTACTCGGGGCTCCCTCAGTGATCCCCCCCACGTTTCGTGCGTTGTGCATACAGGGCACTGTAATCATTCAATTCTTGTACCGGCAACAGTTTATGGGGTGTGTTACGGAGCTTCCCCGTGGTCTCACCCTGTGGGTTATGCCGTGGCACCGGTGTTTGTCATCGTGAGGGCCCTCTCCGCCTCGCTTCACTTACTTGGTGTGAGGGGTGTGACACGACCCCTCCCGCGTGTCTCCGCATTGCTCCTCCGTGCCCTCCTCAATTTGTCAACTTGGGGGAGGAAGGGGCTAGCCCACAGGCGGCGGCTGCGGCACCGCACTTAGCATGGCCTCGAGAGCCATATAACGCTCCTTCGGCTGCTCTGCCAGCCTTCCGCCTTCCTCTCCTTGTGTTTCACCAGCTTCGGTTGTCTGCACTCTCCACCGGCAGCTTCTCACCGTCCCAGGCTGGGGATGGCTGCACTGCTCTTTGCTTCTCGGGCGACGCGGTAGGAGAATCACTGCTACGCCCCTCCCCCACTGCGGCCCGCTCTTCCCTGCACACCTCCGGCACACAGTAGATGTTCTGTGGAGCTGGCGGGCAGCTGCGCCAGCCCCTCCTGTCTGCCAAAATGCTTCCAGCCGGATATTGTCACTTTTCCTGCACGTATTCGCTCGATTCTTCAGGGGATTGTTCAGGAGATCTTCCGTCTCAGGAATCTTCCTCTTTTTAGCGTTTGGAGCGGCGCTGAAAGGATTTATTAGGAACAGGATTTATGTTCGAGGTGGAGCTCTCCTCTCAGGCAGCCATGTTCGTTGCGCGCAACAGCGCCCCCCACTAGCCTGCACTTTTAAGTCTCTCTAACCATGTTGTCATTGTGGTCCGGTCTAGAGCGTCTACCACATGTAAAGAAGCGATGAGGAAGCCAGCGTTAGATGGCCGTCATTGCTGAGTTTCCTTTATTTCTGATCTACAGTTCATTAACTAAGCATACATGTGCTTTGCCAGGTCGCTGCATCAAAGGAAACACACTCTTGTGATGTGTTATGGATTATTTTGTATTGCCATACTGTGTGTACAGATTATATTTGCAAATTTTGAGCAAACATATAAACTGCAGTGTCCATCGTCATCTCTGCAGTGGCGCCCTCTTAAGTGCAAGTTGCATTACTACAGCAACTACTGGCTTATTCAAGCATCTTAATGTGGGTAGATATAAACACTCAATGAATTTGTAATATACGTTGTGCCATTCAACCCCTTTGTTAAGGCCGTCTGGCAAGCTCCGAGTCAGAAAGATTAGCTGTTGTTCTCTTCTGGTCAATATACGATCCATGTTTCTTACAGAAGTACCTTTAATCTGTTGTAGCACTGTCCAGGTGAATTAATAAAACGTGTGGTTTGCATTGATAAAATGTTTAGCCATAGGAGCCACCACCGTTCTGTTTTTTAAGCAACTGCAGTGTTCAATAATTCTCATTGTTACTTTACGAGATGTTTTTCCAATATATCGTTTTCCAACTGGGCACATTATCATGTATACTACATTCACTGAATTGCAGTTTGTGAATTGACATTGCTTCCATTTAGTTTTGAGCCCGATATTCACTTCTGTTGACTTTTTAGTGGAAGTACAAACGCTGCATTTCCCACAGGGAAAGTGTCCCTGAAGCGGCAGTAAGCCCCACACTTTAGTAATGGTTGGTGGTTTAAACAATCTGGTGCTGATGTCATTACGCATAAGAGGTCTCTGATGTTATCACTCCTTTTGAATGCAAAGGCCAGTTTTTACAACTTGTTCGCAGGGGTCAAGTACTAAAAATTAAAGTGGGGGACTTGTCAACAAATGCAATGGGATGTGACATCACCAGAAATTAACATATCAAGGTGAAATATACACATTTCATTACATTTGCTTTGCATAACCACCCAAATGGCACAGGACAAATGTCATTTGCCTTCATAAAAACAACACACATAAAGCCCAGAGAGGATTTTTTCTTCTAATAGTTTTTTTGAAAACGTTAAAAGATGTGGATGTTTTAAACTCCAAGAGCCAATACACGTGTTTTGCCTGGGAATTGCAGTACCAAAATGAGACATTTTACCTTTAGTTGTTTGTTATTTTCTATCAGGTTATATAATGCAGTGGTGAAGTGTCTGGCCTACAAACCTGGCGACTGTGGTTCGACCCAGTGTTCGGCTTTATAAATTCAAAGAGGACATTCATAGCTTATCATTTTAGCTGGGGGGACTGAGTCCACCCTCTGAAAAAAGTAGGTGGACTCCGTCCCCCTGCGTGCACCCTCGACTTGAGCCCTGCATGTTGGTATCTCTATTGAATACTCGCCAATGTTTTAGAATACCCTGCATGTTGGTATCTCTATTGAATACTCGCCAATGTTTTAGAATAATGTTCTTGATTTTGTGTGAGAGATTTCTAAAGGTTTGGACACAAACCAACTTGTTTGGGTCAGTCTTCTTCTCTCTCGGTTCCATCAGAGCTTCTCTCTTCTTAATAAAAGCTATTTTAGAAGCTTGTCGAACCATTTTTTTGGGATAACCCCTTTTGGGTAATTTACGCATAAGAGTTTCAGCTTCTGCTCTGAATGTATCAGTGGAACTACTATTCCTTTTCAGCCTCAGAAACTGACCAAATGGCAAATTCTCACGCAGGTGTCTTGGATGGTGACATGGTAAAATTCAATAACGCGTTCCTAATCGTGCTTTTGTGGTACGATCTGACCTTTAATTTGCCAAACATTTTTTTAACTGGTGCTGTTCTATTATCAGCAATGGGCGATGGATTGAACTTTAATAAAATGCTGGATCATAACGCTTGCACTGTATTGCACAGATGGCACGACCACCAGGTGCTGTGCTGCAAGATGGAAATTATTCGGAGACCCAACATGGATACCAAAACTCCTGACTGATAGGATGCCTCAGACCATGCTGAAGGTTGAGGAGCGTTTACTACTTTAAGTGCGTGCAGAAGGAAGAGCAACTCCTCATTCGCAAGATTGTTGCCACCTGGACGCTGGGGGTTTGTGTGCAGACCCTGTATTTTAGCCGGGGCAGATTTTCACATAGGTCAGGTCGTGGGAGAAGTTACTGGCCCTTTCCTTGCCCTCCAGCACCCTCCCCTACTACCCCGCAAGCACTGCTTTTAGAGTGTGTTGAGGGCGGCATTATTTCATTTTTTTTCTTCTAAAGAAGTGTTTTGTTGAACTTTTCAGAGGGCCATCAAGGGAGGTCGGGTGGGGTAGGCGGGGAACACATTGACAATGTTTTACTTTTATTTTGCTCAGTGGAATACGATGCCAAACAGAGAGCAACCAGCCAGCAAGGCCCATTGCAGAGCTTAGGTGTCTTAGCAACCATCTGACAAAAGCCGAATATGTTTCTGCTCCACTGCAGGGTAGTGCTATCCAAAGTTATTGACTAATGTTCGCTTTGAACAGAGAGGAGAGCCCTCCAGCAGCACGCCTGGGGGCCGGGCTGAGGTATTTTGCTCGGGCTGGATTTCTCTTGGGCACTGTGTCATTATAATATAACAATACAGGGTACTTTATTGGCATGACATGCTAAACAGATATTGGCAACGTAAATTCGTAGGATACGTTAAATGTTAGATTCCCTCCAATAGTGATCGTTTTGTTTTTCAAAGTTCATATTGCGTTATGCACTCTTTCATCTTTTGTGACTTGGTGACGTGCAGAGAAATAGTCTTCTGCGTCTGGTATCTATTCCGGTGTGTTGTATGAGGATGATTCAGTGTTTTTCCTGTCCTGTTTCGCTTGCAAAGGCTTCCTTATTTCCATTATCAGAAGCAGTGGACGAAGTGAGCGGGAACGTTGGGGAGCAGCGTTCCACTACTTTTACTTTTGACTGTTAAGAGTTCCACTACTTTTTTGTATACTTCCTCGCTTTAACACCTAATAGCAGTTACAGTTAACATTAGATCAGTTTCAACTAAATTGGCTGCCAACCAGCATGGCTGTAACGCTTGAAAAATGTGTTGCACGCTGCTCCCTTCCTGCCTACTCTGTCCCCTGACATGGTCACAGCTCCACTACTTTTTTTGATACACTTCTTCCAATAATCAGAACGTGGGGAAATAACAGTCCTCAATGGCTTTGCCTGCAGGATAGTGCAGGAAAAGGTGTCACGCTCGCTCTACTTCAGGTTAATCACATTGCTAACAGATTCTCGCCTCCCTGGGCGTCTTGTCTGAGCTGTGTCTGTTTCCAGCTTGTGGTAATTCTGTATTTATTTGGAGAGTGCATGTAAAGTTTTGCCCCAGTGGCCTGCAGTACTCCAGCGTGTGGTTTTCCATTGTGTATTGCTTCTTTGGGGCATGCTCCAAGTCGCTAGCTGATTTCTCCTGCCTTTCCAGTGCTGGGAATGTGTAAGGTACTGGTGCAGCAAGATTCCAGCTGTTTCATATATTGGTCAAGGCCTTTGCTTTCGAGGGTTGAACTGTTTCTTGCAGTGACTGCTAGTGGAGGGAGTTTGGGTTGTTAGAACTGATATAATATTGTTTCGTCCTCATTGTATATGTTGGCCTATGCCCAGTCGCTTTGCGAGGAAATTCGTATTACAAGGTCGTGACCTCAAGTGAATCAAGCCTCCATTTTAGGTTAGAGCCGCCATTTTAGTTTATTGTACAAAGTCACCCTGTAGTCTAAAATGGCCGTCTCGTGTGCTCTTCTTGCCTTAACCTCTTCAACCTCTGTAGGAGAGTTAATGTCCAACCTGCCTTTAGGCTACATGTTAGGGTCATGTAGACCTTGGGCCTCATTACGACCCAGGCGGAGGACCATGGTGCTATTAGCACCATGGTCCATGCCGGTGTCCACCATGGCGGAATGGGGAATTACCACCCCATTCCGAGGTTGGCGGGGCGGTAATTCCCCATGCCGCCATGGTCCTTCCCCATTCCCATTTTTGCCCCATAGGGCTCAATGGGAATGGTGAAGGCGCTAAGTATGGTGCCGTAAATTACGGCACCGTACTTAGCACCAAGGTCCCTTTGCGGGTCCCTACTTTAATGGCTGGTAAAACCAGCCGGTAAGGTCGGGTCCCGCAAAGAGACCTCGTAATTAGGCGCTAATAGGTTAACGGCGCCGCAGCCTTTTACGGAGCCGTTAACACATTAGCGCCTGGGTCGTAATGAGGCCCCTTGTCCTTTGTTGACCTTGGGATCAGGGGATTACTTGAATCGGCGATGTTAACCTACAAGTATACAAGAACAATAACGCTATCCAAATACGACATGCGAAACATTTGTTTGATCTGTATTAAAGCAATGTGTAAAGAGTGTAACGTTAAAACTAAAGAATAATAGTGTGTGTAGTAAATATGTTGAAAAGTAAACCGCATGCACAATATATGTAAATTAGGAAACGAACCTGGTGCGACCCTAGCCCAGTGTATAATTAACTTGTAACAGGCTGGACATCATTATAACCAACTGTATAAATACGCTGATGTCCAGCTAGCAAATTCTGCTCACTGCTCACATTGAACCCTGCTGGTGGTCTCTGTGACGTATTGACAGCCAAATAGCTATTTGTGTACTTTGTTCGATACTGTTCAGTTTTGTAATAAAGATTCTGGGAATCTTTACAAGCCTGTGTCGGTGTAAAAGCCTTAATATTGTATTTTTCTGATTCCACAGGGTAACTGCTTTTGATATGGCACCAGAATTCAAAAATGAGTTTTGGGGATGTTGAACAGCAGGGACATGGCCCTAGGTTTGCTGTGTACCCATGAGCTTTGCACATATTTGCAGAACTGGAGATACAGGATTTCTGTGGGTGATTTGTCCCATTTCAAATACTCTGCCTCATCACTAGTTTGGCGTAACCCTTAAATGCGGCGGTAACGTTATTACTGCCGCATTTAAGGGTCCGCCAAATCATGGCAGGTTTACACCTAGCTCTGAGCTCGGGGTAAATCCGTTGCGAGTTTGCTGATGTCTGGTGCTATTACTGCACGCTAAAACTTCCGACAGTAGTAGCGCCGAAAAATTCCCATTGGGCCAAATGGGGAATGGGGAATTCCCGAATAGGCCCAATGGGGAATGGGGAATTACTGTTCGCCAAACCTATTAGCGCCGGGGGTTTGCCGGTAACGCTAATAGCCCCGGAGGTATGATACCGCCCAACTCGTGATGAGGCCCTCTATGATTTGTGTTGGACCGCACACCTCATCCCATAAAGTAGAATTGGGGAGGTGGTGCTGTCAGAACGTATTACCATTCATTTTGTTGGCGGATTGGAGTATAGTAGTTGCTTCTTGATCGCTTAAAATATAAGGAGGGAGGGTTTTTCTTGAAGTGATTTCTTTTTTTTAAACATTTTTTCAATGTATTTACAATTATGTACAAAAGCAATAACATAGCAACAATCAGGCAATTACAGAAGGAGTAAAATAAAATAAATTTAAAAAAAAAACCTAAAAGAAATCATTAAACACTTTCCAGATCTTCTCATACAAAGACAATTTACATTTCAATTTGTAAATCAATATTTCTGTTCTTGACAGGCAGTGCATTTCCTGGACCCATTCTTCAAAAGAAGGAGGGATCCGACCTTTCCATCCCCGAAGAATCAACCGCTTGGCCACAATGGAAGCTCTAAAAAAACATTTTTTAAGGGCGGAGCTGACATCAGCCAAGCCGGAATCATCACCTAGGATTACCGTCTTAAAATCCAGGACAGACCCCCCACCCGTAAACCTGTCACACAAATCTCTGATCCGCACACAGCTCCAAAGCATGTGCTCCAAAGACCCAACATCCTAAACACAACCCCAACACTCGTCACTGTCAGCCATGCCTCTTTTATGTAGTGTTTCCGGACACCAGTATACGCGATTTAAAATCTTAATTTGTCGAGACCTTTCACTCAAGTTCAGCGAACACAAGGAGACATTACCACACATATTCTGCCAGGTACCAATATCAATCTCAGACCCAATCCTCTCACTCCAAACTTCCCGCAATCTGTCATTAAATCGATAATGTGACACGATTAACTTACATAGGGCCTGATCACGACTTTGGCGGTAACGCCGGCGGTATTACCGCTGGCAGTATTAACCCTACCGCCGAACTCCCCGGCACTAATAGTGCTGGATCACGAGTTCAGCAGTAATGTAATTCCCCATTCGAGAATGCCCCATTCCCCATTGGGTTCAATGGGGAAAATTTGCGCTCTTACCGCTGGCGGATTTCCAGTCCACTTCACCCACAGACCTCTTCAGGTGTCTATAAGCAGAGTCTGATAAACTTTAACAATTCCATCTTTCTCTCAGCTCAGCAGCAGTCAACCACCGATCATCATTCACTAAATCTGAGACCTGTTTAATACCCATCAGAAACCATTCAGTCCAAAAAACTGTTCTGGAATTATCCCGAATCTTAGGATTCAGCCAGATAGAGGCTCTCTGGCATTTAAATGCGTCAAGACCTAGCAATGACAAGACTAAAATCCATGAGTAGCGCAAAAAGGACGTCACTAACATACCGCCCCCAGTAATCTTTGTATTAGTGGTCAACAAGGCTTCTGGGCCCAACGGCCCATAGGCATTCGACTCCGCAACCGCCCAATTGTTCAATCCACCATTCAAAAACGGAACAAAAGAATGAGCAGAAAAGGCCAAGTGATAGGCTCTAAAATTTGGAACCGCCAAACCACCTAAATGGACTGGAAGCTGCAACTTCCAAAGACTAAGTCTCGGTGGTTTTCTGTCCCATAAAAATTCATGAACAAGACGGTCCAGCTCTTTCCAATAACAACTTTTAATTTTCAGTGGAAGCATGCGAGTCACAAAGTTAATTCTGGGTGTTAAATTCATTTTCAGGGCATTAACTTTACCCCACAGTGAAAGATTAAGCAGCGACCACATTTCCAGATCTGATTTACAATCCCGAATAACTTTGCCCTTGTTTTCATCAACCATAAGGGAGACAGGAGACGTAAGCCATACCCCACAAATAGCGCAAGTGCACATCACACCAAGTAAACCCCAGCCCTGTGACCAGAGTCTTATCACACCTGTTGGACAGGGGCAACACTTCTGACTTCAAGCAGTTAATCTTGTAACCTGAACAACCGTGATAATCAGACAAAATCCGCATCAGACAGGGCATGGACACTTCCAAATTCTGCAACACCAACAACAGATCATCTGCATATAGCCAAGCCTTTTGCATAACACCCCAACAACTTACACCTTGTACATCTGGTTCATTTTTGATACAAACTGCGAAAGGTTCAATTGCTAAAATGAATAACAGAGGAGAAAAAGGACATCCCTGACGAGTGCCCCGCTTCAAGCAAAAAGGCTCCGATACCACCCCATTAGTCTTAACGTCAGCCGTTGGACTGGCGTATAAAAGAGCAACCCAAGAAACAAAATCTTCACCTAGATTCATCTTCCTCAAAACCGAAAACAAGTAATCCCAACTAACCCTGTCGAAAGCTTTCTCTGCATCAAGGGAAAGGACTGCGGCATCACTGCCCACCTTATCAGCGATTTCCATGGTAAGCAACAATCTCCTAATATTGCTAGACATACGCCTATTTTTCATGAATCCAGATTGTTCCTCATTGATCAAAGCAGGCAAAAACTTTACCAAATGCAAAGCAAGGACCTTGGCAAGAATCTTATTATCGGTATTGATAAGACTAATTGGACGATAATTTGCAGGAAGATTGCTGTCCTTTCCTTTTTTCAAAAAAACTGAGATAGAAGCATGGCTTGTACTTTTAGGTAGTGTCCCATCCAATCTACTAGAAACAAATATATCTCTCAATAGCTCTAAGGCTGAGTTCAGGAGGATCTTATAAAACTCACAAGGGAAGCCATACGGGCCCGGAGATTTACCAACATTCAGCTATGAAATAGCATATTTGATCTCATCAACTGTTATCATTGCACCAAGGAGATCACGCTCTGTGTCCCGAATCCTAAGCAGATTCAAATTTCCAAAGAAGTCCTCACCCCTACCAGATATACCAGTCTCATTGTCATACAGATTCTTGTAAAAGTCATGAAAAATTGAGTTAATTTTCTTGGGATCAAATGTAATTCTACCCTCCCGGTCAATCACAGAAGCAATTACTGATTCCGACATCCTTTTCTTTAACCTGTATGCCAGCCATCTGTCACAACGATTCTCCCTTTTCAAAATAAGTACACTTTGAGTAGAACAAACTACGTTCTGCCCTTAGCAACAAAAAATCTTCCATTTCCTTTTTAGGTTTTTTCAAAGTCGCTAACTTGACAGAGTCAGCCGGATCAAGCATCAAATCCCGAGAAATCTCACTGATACGTAGGTTGAGATCTTGCCTTTTTCTCTCCTCCCTTTTCCGTCTACCACTAGACAGCACTAAACAGATGCCACGCATACAACATTTAAAGGCTTCCCACGTGTTCGCCACACTGATTTCATCTGAGCGGTTCTCTATAATAAAATAGTTAGCTTCCAAAACAATATATCATCATCTAATAAAATTGAGGTGTTCAATTTCCATGAAAAAGACCTATCACACTGAAATGTAAGTTTCAAATGCATCACAACAGGGGCATGATCACTCAATAAAATATTACCAATATCACTTGAGACAATACCTTCCGTCACTGTCCGTCACGGCTATTAGGTGCACCTAATAGCCGTGAAATGTTCCATTCAGAAAGTTGAATTCAGAAGTGCACCCAATAGCTGTGAAATGTTGCATTCAGAATTGTGCTCAATAGCCTCTCTGTGAAAAGTCAAATTTAGAAATGTGCCCAGTAGCCTCTCCATAAAAGTTGATTTTAGAAGTGTCCTCAATAGCCTCCCTGTGAATTAGAAGTCTCTGAAAGTGCATGAAACCCATCATATCTCACGAACACGCTTACTCTCTCCTTACATCACCACTCAACTAGAACACAGAGATACTATGACACCATTCGGTATAACTGTTCTCATATCAACATTCGCTGCTCACTCCACATCATTCTAAATAATCACTGCTGGCTACACACCCCCCAGCAAGGCGTTCTCCTCAGGCCTAACGCAGCCACATCCGATCTGGATTAATCCTGCCAGAACGAACACATACTCCTGACCTCTCAACCACCACACCTACCGCTAGAAAGCAGCTGTTACACTGATACTGCACGAGCTGTACACATACCTGGTGCTCACACGCACCTTTTGACTCTCTCTACTCTCTCTACTGATATGAACTTCGGTTCCCAAGGGCGTTCAACCTACCAGCGCCTTCAGACCATACCAATGGTACATAAGGCGCTATATAAATGCAAAATAACAATAACAATAACAATAACTGTCCCTCAGGTAAAAATCATGTCAAGTCTAGAAAACACTCCATGGGCACTAGACAAAAAAGCTGTATTGACGCTTGTCAAGGTTCTCGAGACGCCAATTATCTTTCAAATTGTGTTCTTCCAAGAGCGACCTAAGCCCCTGGTGATGATGATCACTCTGTGTCACCCGCCTGACCTGACTTCTGTCAAGCATAGGATCAACCACAGTATTAAAATCCCCCCCAAGTAGAATATTAGATGTATTCAATTCTAAAAGATTTTGTGCAGCCATTCTAAAAAAGGAGCCATCATCCACTGTAGGAGCATACACATTGCAAAGTGTTAACACTTCCCCCTGAAGCTCAACCAACAAGGCGATCATCCTACCATCCTTATCAGTGCCCTCTCTTAAGATTCTAATGGGTAGCTTCTTCCAAAAGAAAATGGCAACACCCCTTGATCTTGATGAAAAGGAAGAGCCATAGGCGAAACCCACCCACTCCCTTTCTAACCTAGAAATTTCATCAGCCAAAATATGAGTTTCCTGTAAGAAGCAGATATCAGCATGCATGTCATGTAACATGTTAACAGGTTATTTATCCCATTCACATTCCAAGAGACAATACATAGATCATTGACTATCCCACTTGTTTGTGAAGTCATCATTACACCATAAACAGAAAGGTCAAAAGCAGAAACAGAACAACAAAATACAGAAAAACGATATACACACAAAAAGGAATAAAAAACAAAGAGTACAAAACAAAAAGAACAGTTTAGACTGGGAAGTCTATTCAGCCTAAAGAACAGTTGAAACAACATTGGAACCATCTCCAGGACCCCTCCCAAGTCACATTAGTAATTCAAACAATAATATTACAAAATTGCATAACTGAAACCCAAAACAAATAAGCAAATAAAGACAACCCACAAGGACCACAAAAGCCCCCTCCCCCAATAAACCATATGAACAACCGGAATATAACTAGGCACCTAACTAAAACAACAGCTCTGCAGCATGTCATACCATAGCTGTTATACATCCACCATATTCACAAAACACTTATTTGGTAAAACCCAGGTCCGCAACCAAAAACGGATCACCTCAAAAAGCAGAGTTGAAAAATCGGCAAAATAATGCAGTAAATATCCGTGTTCATGAGGGATAAACTGTAAGTGAGTACATATTCTCGGCAACATGCCGATCCAGAGTGACACACCCAGCACCTTCCGTACATATAAGGTGAGCCGGGTTCAGATCTACAATCTTACTGGGTATTCTGGCAAATGACATCGTTTTGCACAGGCCGGGTGGAGCATCCACACGATCCATATGAGGCGGGGAACCACGATAAAGCATCACGGACAACACCGTTCCCACACGCTTTACCTCTGGGCCTCGATGACTCCGTAATCGTACCGGTAGCAGTTGCAGAGTGGCCATATTCATGCTCATTGAAAGCGCTGACATCGCGGACAACACACCCGGCCAAAGATCAGCTGATCAGTGCATCGTGCGTCACGTTATGATGGTCCCTTCCTCAAACCTGAATACACGGAAGCACAAAGCTGGAATCCACACAGAGCGCTGACCGAGGCCATCAAATAGAATCCTAAGTAAGTCACAAAAGCCAAACGTAATATGTAGAAAGGTTCACAGCAAAGAAGAAGTTCCATTGTTATTTACTAACTCGGCCATGTAAACAGCCATCTCATAACGGCGCCGTTTTAAGTATGCCAGAAAACATAGTCAAAAATGAGAAAAAGTGGTATTAAAATAATCAAAACAACGAAGGGTCGGAGGTACAAGCAAAACAAAGATCATTCACTGATAAGAGTTGGCACAGGAAGGTCCCTCTTATATGTCTCCAGCCAATTTAGAGCATGTACCGGGTCTGAAGTGCTCTTTTCACCATCAGGGAATATAATTGTAAAGACATTATTCCTGCTGAGAAAGGCCTTTAGAGTAAGCTGCTTGGCCAAGTCTTTAGCACCTCTAAATGATCTCCTCAGGAGCAGGATTTCTTTAGGAAAATCAGGGTAAATAAAAACAGATTTACCTTTGAAAGAGGCATTCCCTTCCAGTCTAGCAGCGTTCATCAAGCATTCCTTTGATATTTGATTAAAAAAGGAAACTAAAATATGCCTTGCCTTAACCCCCAGGTGTTTACCAATCTTGAAAACATTATCAATGTCTCCCATCTTGATTCAAGTACAATGAAAACTCTCCTTAAAAACCTGAATAACCAAGGAAGGCAAGTCTTCTTCATCTCGAGCAGAATCCTCCACTCCAACCAATCTGATGTTCTTAGCCCTGATCCTTAACTCCAATTCCAAGCGTTGCTCTTTTTCTTTCTTCAAGTCAGATTTCAGAGTATTGTAAGCCTGGAAGCTGCCAGAAATTTCAGAGCTCATAGTCAAAGAAGATTTTTCCAAGTCTGTAACCCTGCCATCCAGCTGACCAGTTTTCAAATTTAGCTCCGCCATAGTCAGTTTGATATCACAAACATCTTGGGCCACCTGAAGAATGATCTTGTAGACATCCTGAATACTTGGGGTATCTTCCATCTCTGGAACCTGTTTGGGTTTCTTTGAAGCAGGATGTTCAGCTTCTCCAATCTTTTGCTTGGAATTTATATCAATATCTTGTAAATGTCTTCAGGGAGAGGTCCAGAACAGTTGAGTTAAGCTGCTACTCCACTGCCAGCCATGACATTATACAACATCCAGATGCACTTATTCGACTGCATGAAAGAATGAACGAGTGAACAGAAGCATGAACAGCTTGCATAAGGTGGGGGGAGCCGTGGCTGTAGTTGTGGACATTCCATTTGTGTTAACTTTGTAATAAACCATGTATGTCCCTTGCTTCCTTTTGCATTATTTTGTGCAGGGCACTGTGGAACTTCTATTTCTTGTGCCAATCATTATGTGTGATGCTTAGACGTGCACCTTTGGAGTCTGTACACGATGGAAGCAGTGCCCTTGCACTCAGCATTGTATGATTTTCAATTTATGCAGGGTCCAGGGACACACACAACTGCGAACTTTGCACATGGAGTAGGCATTGCACATGCAGTGTGAGTTGTGCAACCTAGTGCTCAGCACCAATGTCCTCACATGTGTGCACCTATCTGGAGGAACAGGGCAAGATGGTGTGGGAAGAGTATTTGCATTTGTTCTTTAGCATCCTAGATACATTTTTTTGCAAGTGGCATGACATGTTTGCCCCAAAACTAAGACTCTATTGTTCATGCCCAAACACAATGTATGCAGAGCAACTATGCCACTCATACACAGCAATCCCTCCCTAACGACAACTTGCATGCCACCGCCAATGAACCCTAGCCCTATGGGCACACAATGCTCCCATCTGGACATAAATGTCTCAATGCAAGTGGCAGGTGACCTGCGGCCCTCCAGATGTTTTGTTCTGCAGATCCCATCAACTCTAACAAGCATAGTCCATAGTGGAGACTCATGAGAGTCGAGGGTTGGATAATGCGTCTTGCCCAGCACTCCTCTCTACACTTGACAAAGACCACTTAGAAACAGACCCATGCACAGTACTGTAGACATCAACAGAGGAGCAGAGGAGCAGAGCTGTCCTGCATTTTCCCACAATCCACACTAACCTACCCGCCGCTCTTTCAGATCTGCCAGAGAGCCAGAAGACCAGGAAAATGTCAGCAGTGTACTATAAATCCCAGGAACATAGCATTACGTAATCCAATGAACCAATCTCATGCATTTTTCTCTGGTATGAATCATCGAAGGCTTCCAACAAACCTAGATGAGGGCTCTCACAGCTTTCATCCCAGTTTATCTGAGCTCAGGTTTCCAACCGCAATCCATCAATTGAAGAAACTCCTCATGGCAGGGGGCCATCTTTCTAATGCATACACACTATAGGAAAAAATGCAGAACATCACACAAAGATTTGACTACATCTCAGAAGAAATTGATTTTTCGGGGTGCAATGGTTGGGAAGAAACTGATTTTAAGACATTGGAAATATTCTGATTCGGTTGCTATTGAGATGTGGATTGCAGCAATGTATATGTTGGCAGAAATGGAAAGAGTGTTTTATCGGAGGGAAAAGAAAAATGCTTTATTCAACAAGATCTGGGGTAAATTTCTCTTGTTATAATAGGTTTGGACAATGTTGTGATTCCCTAGGGGAGGGGGAGGCAGAAATGTATATAGTTCAATGATTGTTTAAAGTAGATATTATATATTGTTTCTTCTTCTTGTTTATGTTTTCAGATATAATTGTTTGTAACCAAAATAAAATCTTTTTTAAAAAAACACATGTGTGGTTTGGGAAGTCTGGGCAACCCAAATCCAGTCGAAACTGGATCTGATGTGCACCAGAAAGGCCTGTGAGGCTCCAAATAGCCTACATAGACAGAACAACCATTTTGGGTGACCCTCATAGCCCAAGTAAACAAAAGAATGCTGAAAACAAAACAGAGGGTTTGCAGGACTTTGGCAATGCAGTGGTACTCCAATGGCTACCATATATTGACTAGTACCATGGTAAAAGGCTACAGACATTGTTCAGTCAAAATTAAATTACACAAAAGCAACCAGACCATTCCCCAACACAAATTCTCAGAGATAAATATCAGCCAATGACAGACAACGATGCTTAAAAAGCACCCCGGCCATAAATAAACTGCTTAACTAAAGGCAGCATATCCAAAATGAGTTGCAGTGACAAAGGGACTTCAGTAGAAGATCCCATGTTCAAAGGAAAAACACAAATCGAGGAAAGGCAGCAAAAAATTTCGGAGAGTCCCCAAATTCAAAACTGGTACCCCAAATATTAAACTCTGTCTAACAGGATGATTGGCTTCCTTGCCATAGGTTTTTGAGATTATGTCCAAACAGTGACATTCCATTTCTGTTCTCAGATACAACACCAACCCCATCTACCCGCCAACCACTATTCGTATGCGTACCCACTTGACTTAGACAACTACATATCTATTTGGGTAATACATTTCATTTGGAGAGGAGTGTGCCCAACGCAAGTGGCCCTGCATGGTGGTACGCATATGGCAAAGTATGGTGTTACAATTTTCCTGGGGTTCAGCACTCCTAATCAAAATGTTGCTTACTTTTCATGCCATTTAATAGTTATACTGTTATACTTGGCTGCATGTATGTCCTTTCCAATGACATTAGAAGCGTGTATGTGGTGCTGCTTTCAGCAGGACCATCATGGGAACATAAAGTCCGATATTTTCTATAGGAGTGGATTTCAGTGGCCAGGAAACACTAATTGCAAAAACGGTGTGTCACAGAAGAATAACCTGCATCACCCAATATCACTGGGCATGTTATTACTTGTGCTTGGATAGCAATGATGACCTTCTTGGGCTGTAGGGCCTGTGGAATGATCGGCTCAAATCCAGACCCAGATATCAGGATCTCATTTGATACAGAATATCTATATTAATCCAAACATAAGTGAGGCATGATTTTTGGCGGGTCCGGATGAACAACTTAATTTTGGCTGAACATAGTCTTTGGCTCCACCTGATACCTTCTGCAGTATTTGGCTCGGAGAGAGAACATTCAATATTAGAGTCTCCCCTCTCCTTTGGTGCCTCCTTTACTTATGCGGCTTGCAGGAAGAACAGGGGGTTTCTATGGTAGTTCGGTCCCTGCAATAATATCAACAACACCTGGTATCTTGGACGTTTGAGTCTCATGGAATAATGATATAGTTTTTCAGGCCCTGCTTCAGCTATCGCATGTGACCCAAATGGGTCTATAGCATTTTGGGTTGGATTGACTTGCATCTGTCACCAAGGAGAAACACCCCTACCAATAGTTCAGGTGGCCAATGGTCATATCATATCATATCCTCAGGCAGGAATTGCATTAGGAAAATATGTGTTTGTTAGAAAGTCTCTGCCCTCCTGGAAGCCAGGGGTAATGTCTCCAATGTGCCTCTGCTGCACTCTGAGAAATCAAATACTCAAGATAAGTGGCAATTTTAAGCCCTCTATTGTATTAGGTTGGCTCACCATTTGGAATTCATCAGGCATGGGGGCATTGCCCGTCTGGCAGAACAGTTCTTTTAGCCACACATCATTTTTTAATGATGCCTTGCAATCTGATTAATAGCGTTCTATTATACTGTCATAATACATGGCAGCTGTCACGACTCGCTCCCTTCGCTCCCGTTTCCGCCACTTGGGGGCATGTTTTGGGGTTTATTCCCTACTGGACATTTCCTCCGAACCTAATGCTACAGTGCTGTGATGAATTGGGAACGCTAAAACCTTATTTTCCAAGTTACTTCCCTTCCGGATCCATTCCAGGTTTTTGGCAGCCAGCATGCTACTTTAATCAAATGACTATGCTTCCCAGAATGCCTGGCTCACTGCTTCACCTCCTCCCTTACAGGACAAGGTTGGGTGGAGGATAGGCAACACCTGTGGCTGCAGGTGCAGCAGGCGGCACACCTGAGGGGTGTGCACGTTAAGCAGCTTTAAAAGCCTCAGTTTGCTTCAGTCCAGCGCTGGTCATCGTTGCAGTGTTCCTGTTGCGACTAGTCCCTTGTTCCCTGTTCCTAGCTTTTGTGCCTAGTTTCTAGTTCCTGTTTCTTGTTCCTCCGCCCTGGATTTCGGATTCATGTGCTTAATTGATTTCTGCTTTCTGGATTTCCCTTTCTGTCTTCCTCTGTTTGCAGGCCGCCTTTCTCTGTGCTTTACCCTTTGATGCAGCCCAATTTGCCTGTGTTTTCTGTTTCTTTGAATCTGTCCTTTGCTACTGAAAAACTTGATGCATTAGTCTTTCCTTTTTTAGATTTAGCTTCCTGCCTTTTCTCCTTGATGGGTGGGAAAGGTTTCCTTTTGTGATATCATTTTTCCCTGCTCCTGATCCTTACTTTCTATTGGGATCCATTCCATGTTTTCCATTTCACCTCTGCATTTATTTCCCATTTGATTATTTAGGTGTGGGGTGCTGTTGTAACTAGTCCCTGTGTGAATGCCTTTTGTTTTCCTCACTATTTCTTTAATCACAATTCCTACTTGCTCCTTGATTTAGGTCTTAGGTATTTAGTTATCCTCCACCCATTGCTGTTATAGCCTTCTGGGTCCCTGTTTGATCAACTGGGTTCGTGGGTTTACTGACATTCAAGTGGTCTTTCCGGTTCTCGTGAGTACTGTTTCTAAGTTCCTTATTCAGTATCATCCAGAGTGTCAGCACACAGATCCTGTCCTTGCTTGCCCTCTACGTGGGCTTAGCGCTGTCAGTATCTGTAATAGCATAGTGGGTAAGGAGTTTGCCGACTTTCCTTTCAGTCATAAGGAGGTTCTAATTGCTTACCACACATCCCTTTTCATATATTGGTATTTTTGTTTCACTCTATCTGCACTCCTGGGTTTTAGTATATATGAGTCGTGGTTCTTGTGTGTACATTGTTTGATTCAAGGTTATTCACTGTGCGATTTTGTGCACATTTCCCTTGCCATATTCGCTGCCTTTGTACTCACCCGATTAATCCTGACAGCAGCCTGCAATATTCGTGTAAATGCCTGGAAATCATTTTGTTATTACATGCTAGTTCTGACAGCACAGTGACCTGTAATTAGCTAATGACATCACAAACGCTCTGTAATCAGTTGTTACACTTCAGTTGTGATGTCACAATGACTGCTGCTTGAGTCAGCAGAGACCAGTATTCCAGCTGCCACTGGAGCACTTAATTAAAGCTGTGACAAGCTTTTCAAAATCCTTTCTTTTAAAATAGTTTGCTGTCACATTTTACAGCCGTGAATTCAATTGTTTATGGTAGAGTGTTTAATTTGTGCACTGCTAGAGTTTAAGACATGTGAGCAAAAATCTGCATGCCATTACTTTTAAAGTACAAAATAAAAATGTTTTTTCGATGCATTTTAATAAACCTTTTACATTATTTTCCTACAACACAGGAGCTGCACATTAGCTTTTTAAAATCCAAACAGATGCCACATTATTTGGATCAATACAATGGAAGGTCTCTTACATTAGATTAAGCAAGAGGCCAGGCATAAAAGGGGATTACAATGTGTGGCCATGTTTTATAAGGAAGAAAATACCACCTGCCTGTTGCGTCCTCTTTCTATGGACATGTCATTGTTGTTATTTGTGTCCTTTCTCTTTGTTTGTTCAAGTGTTGTGGGTTGAGCCCACGAAAAGGGAAGAGGCGGGGTTACCGCCTCGGACGGCACTTTTGGCGCCGACATTAAACAAGAGTAGACTACATTACATTGGCTCCCGTGTCTCATTGCATACGTCTGATTAATTTGAACATATTGCAACGTTCCGAGTTCCGAACTCAGTCAGAACTCAACATTGGCGACGAGGACGACCTACCTGAGCTGCGACTCAATCACGCCCACCTGCGGGCAGCTCCAGCGAGGCGCGCGGGCCGCGGAGGAACGCCGCAGCCCCAGGCATTTGCAGTGCCTCACCGCGGCTCCGGTGCAGAGCGGGCCGCGGGGACAAAGAAAGCCCCGACATACAGCGACACGCCTCCTAGCGTCGCACCAAGTCAAAGAGGCGATGGAGGAAAGGCTCCCGCCAGCTCATGCACGCTGCAGGAGGTGAGCCGCCGGAACCTACGCAGCACACCAAATAAGAGCCGCCTGCTGTCCGTGACGCCACACGCAGGCCAGATCACCGCTAGCCCCCACATTTCAACCGGCGAGGCCGTGCTGAAGAAGGAACTGGAGGTGGACTCTCAGCGCACGCCATTCCAGTGAGTAGAGTGCCACAGCAGCACAGTTCAGCCACACCTATCAACATGTCGGCAGACAATGCTGACAGCGGCCTACAGAGCCCTCAAGCCAGCTCCACTCCGAGAGCAGCCAGCAACAGAGAGGAAAATTCCTCTGAATCTTTGCAGTTACAAGCAGTCCCTCACTTTGATATGACTGATACCAATAGCCTGGCACCCAGATGGGCTCGCTGGCTGAAAGAACTCCACATTTACATCGATGCATCTGGTGTGAGAGAAGAACGCCGCTTGAGAGCCATCCTGCTTCATTCTTTGGGTCCCATGGTACGGGACATTGTGTTCGAAATGCCTGATGCCAACACTAACTCATTTCAAGGTATAATTGACTCATTAAATGCATACTTCGCACCCCTACGGAATGTCGACTATGAGAGGCATATCTTCCATACAACCACGCAAGACAAAGAAGAAAGCATGGATAATTTCATCATGAGGCTAAGGAAGAGAGCCAAGTACTGTGACTTTGACAAATATTCCACTGAAGAGGCTCTAAAATCACAAGCTGTAGCAGGGTGCGGTTCCCCTGACTTTCGTAAAAAACTACTACAAAAGAGCAGGACGCTGGAAGAGATCCTTCAAATTGCAAGAGCGGACGCTGCACTAACCCTGCAAACTGAATCTCTGGGTAACATCTCCATCACACAAAATGCCAAGTCAGCATCTCTCTGCCCCATCCGCACGCCTGCTAGCTCGTCAGAGCAAAAGAAATGCTACCGATGTGGTTTCCGTTTTCCCCATGTAGGCCCATGTCCTGCGATTGGACATCAGTGTGATAAATGCGGGGAGGAAAACCACTTTCAATCCGTCTGCAAGAACATTAAATTCTTCCAAGGCACAGAAAGCACGAGAGAAGCCGGGAGACAAGAAGGTGGACGCTCCAGGCGGGAAAGCCCGCGCAAATACTCAAATCGAGGCTTCACGTACGGCAGGAGGCGCTCTCACAGTTTAGCCAAGGAACACACGCCATCCTCGAGGAGGCGAGAAGAAAGGAGAGACACGTCTAATCACCGAGAGAGCCGACACCACTCCCCGCACCGCAGAACAAGACAAAGGATCAGATATGTGGATGATTCGCCTCAGGAAAGACAAACAACCAGGTCATCTTCATCCAGTGGGGAGAGAAAACGAGCAAACGTACACGCCATCGGAAATGCCACTGCGGCTGAATACAGTCCGACCCTGTTACTCCAGTTGAATGGGCAAAACCTAGAATTTCTGATTGACACAGGTGCCACTGTCAATGTTATTAATGACATGATATACAAATCTTTGGAAATCAAGAAAGATTTAAAGAAAGCTGACATGCTAATATATCCCTACGGGTCCAACAAACCGCTAGACTGTATAGGAATGTTCAATGCACATTGTCAATACAAAGAGCAACGCCAGAAAGTGAAAAAATATGTTATTAAAGGAGAAGTTCCGGGAGGAAGCATCCTAAGCTTCCGCACAGCCATACAAATGGGTCTAATCAGTATCATGTATCAGATCATGTCCGCATACACCTCCAGCGCCAAAGACATGATTCAAAAGATGTTTCCTTCACTTTTCAAAGGACTAGGGTGTTTAAAGGATAGGCAAATCAAACTACACATCAACCAACAGACAAAACCCATTGCTCAACATTACCGGGGCATTCCCCTTAATATACAACGGCAAGTAGAAGACGAGATACACTCCCTACTACAACAGGGCATAATTGAACCGGCGTCGGGCCCGACTCCATGGGTCTCACCAATAGTCCCGGAACCCAAGAAAGATAGCACTTCCAAGATACGCATCTGTGTAGACATGCGTGCCCCAAATGTAGCCATTGAAAGAGAACGACATCTGGCCCCACGCATGACTGACATGATACACCTTCTTCATGGAGCCACCATTTTCTCGAAGCTTGACCTGAACAAAGGTTATCATCAACTTGAACTTCATCCTTCATCACGATATATCGCCACTTTCTCAACTCATCTGGGACTTTTCAGATATAAGAGACTAAGTTTTGGAGTGTCGTCTGCTGCTGAGATCTTTCAAAATGAAATACATCAAATAATTAAACACATTCCACACTGCTTGAATTACAGTGACGACATTCTTATCTTCGGCACCTCACAAGAAAGTCATGACGACACTCTAAGAAGAGTTTGTATGGCGTTAGAAAACGCCCACCTCACTCTTAACCCGGAAAAATGTGAGATTAACAAAACCACGCTCAAATTTTTCGGGCACATATTTTCAAACAAGGGCATGCGTCCAGATCCAGAGAACGTGCAAGCACTGGTGGATGCTCCCACTCCCACTTCATCATCGGCCATACGATCATTTCTGGGCATGGCGAGTTACTGCACGAGATATATTCAAGACTTTGCGTCAGTGAGTACCCCGTTAAGGGTCCTCACAGGAAAAGACCGGGAGTTTGAATGGACAACAGAATGCGAAAAAGCCTTCCAGGAAATCAAACGACGCATATCATCAGCTTCGTGTATGGCTTATTATGATCCCGATTACGACACAGAACTCACAGTGGATGCCAGTCCAGTAGGCCTGGGTGCCATTCTAGCTCAATCCAGACCGGGAGCACCCCCCAATTCACCCAAGCGCATAGTAGCTTATGCCAGTCGGAGTTTGTCACAGGCAGAATGTGCGTATTCTCAACCTGAAAAGGAAAGCCTTGCAGTCGCATGGGCGTGCGAGCACTACCATCTCTTCTTATATGGCCACCCATTCACTGTTGTTACAGATCACCAGGCGCTGACCACGATATATGGCAAACCCACTGCCAAAATGCCACCCCGAATTGCCAGATGGGGTCTGCGTCTACAAGAATATTCTTTCAAGATCGTTCATTGACCAGGGAAAGAGAATAATCCTGCGGATTTTCTCTCAAGATACCCTTTACCAGCTCAAGTAGAACGACAGTCCATAAAAGCAAACCAATACGTCAACTTCTTGGTTAACAATGCACTTCCAAAGCATGTCTCCATTGCTCAACTTGTGGAAGCCACATCTGCAGACAAGCTCCTACCAATTGTAAAGGAGTGTCTGCGAACGGGCCGGTGGTACATCAAAGAACTGACAGAAGCAGAGAAATCTCAACTTCGTGTCTTCAAATTGGTACAACACACTTTGTCTGTGTCCCCGGAAGGTTTGCTTCTTAAAGAGAACCGAATTGTAATCCCCACTAGCCTGCAGAAACAAATACTGGACATAGCTCACACTGGCCATCGCGGTATAGTGTCCACAAAGAGACAACTGAGAACTAAGGTCTGGTTCCCGAAATTGGATGAACAAGTGGAACAGATCCTGGGTAACTGCCTCACATGTCAGGCGGTGGGCCCCAGAACATTCCCAGCACCCCTCCAGTCGTCAGAGATGCCTCTGCAAGTGTGGGACAGAGTGGCCGTAGATATGTTCGGACCCCTGGCGAATGGGAAATATGTGCTGGTAATTGTGGACGAAATGTCACGGTTCCCTGAGGTACATCTCATTCACTCAACCAGTGCACAAGCCGTAATACCCGCCCTGGACAAGACTTTTTCTGACTATGGCATACCATCAATAGTAAAGTCAGACAATGGTCCGCCATTCAGTGGTCATGATTTTGCAATGTTCGCGGAACACCTAGGTTTTCAACATAGAACTATCACACCACTGTGGCCACAGGCCAATGGAATAGCCGAGAAGTTCATGAGCTGTCTCAAGAGGACCCTCCAAGTATGTTCCATCACAAATCGGTCATTCATGCAAGCCATCTGCACTCTCTTACGAGAATACAGGAATACTCCACATAGCACCACAGGGATGTGTCCATCCACTCTAATGTTTGGGCGCATCATACGAACACAACTTCCCCACAATCCACATGCCCAACCATCGCCAACCATCGTTGGTGACGCCCTCAATCGAGACAAGCAAAGCAAAGAAAAGGCCAAAGCATACACTGATCAAAAGAGGCAAGCCAAGCCTTGTCACATTCAAGTGGGCGATGTGGTGCTAGTAAGACAAGAACAAAATACCAAGGACACACCGGCGTTCAGACCTGAACCCTTAGAGGTGACCCACGTCAACGGCTCCATGATAACAGCAGCCAGCCCCCGTGGAACCATTACAAGAAACTCGTCATTCTTCAAAAACTTTGAGGGAAACACTGAACAGATCACTGATCGCTCGAGGATTGACTACGAATCCTCAGATGTAGAGTCCGAATACCGGATGGAAGAACGAGATGCTGACGACAGCGACACACCAGTGAACTGGGAAAAGACACCACGGAGGAGCCCGTCCAAACGGAACATTCGCCGACCCACTCGTTGGATAGAAGAAATGAATTAATATGCACTCCTCATTTAAGTGAGGGGGAGATGTTGCGTCCTCTTTCTATGGACATGTCATTGTTGTTATTTTTGTCCTTTCTCTTTGTTTGTTCAAGTGTTGTGGGTTGAGCCCACGAAAAGGGAAGAGGCGGGGTTACCGCCTCGGACGGCACTTTTGGCGCCGACATTAAACGAGAGTAGACTACATTACATTGGCTCCCGTGTCTCATTGCATACGTCTGATTCATATGAACATATTGCAACGTTCCGAGTTCCGAACTCAGTCAGAACTCAACACTGCCGTAAGTAAAACGATGTTGCAAGTCACTTCCGAGTTCTGTGACCTAATAGAGGAACTTGGCCTCTGGGTTCATTCCTATATTTGGTCACAGAACACCCCTGTGACTTGCAATACTGTTATGATTTACGGTCACGGGCACTTTATCCCCCATATGAAAAGCTTAAGCAGTTTTTTCCTGTAGTTTACACCCTATTTAACACCAGAGGATGAAGCCCATCTGTTGTTCTCGCAAACAGGAAAAACAAAGCCTGGTGCACCCGCGTGATAAATGCCCTGCCAGAACCGCAAGGCATTTACATCGAGCTGAAATAATTAGCATAATAAATCTTCAATTTGATTGATAATTTAACAACCGACGTTCGCTAATTGCCATGTGTGAAATTTGTTGAAGGTATATGGTGAGCATCATCATTCATTCACTGAAACATTTATGAGGTGGCATTTGAAAATTGAACACACACCTTCAACGTTTACATTTCTACATGTAAATATTTCATGGCGATTCAGTCATTGAGGACACATGATTAAATACCTCATTTATTTTTTGTTGTTGGTTTTTATTTTCAGAACATGACCAAATAAACAACATACACATATGGCATGCATCAACAATAAGGAAAGTTGCTAAGAATACAGCAGAAATTCACGTATAAATAAATCTAGAAAGTTCGCACAGATCCCATAGATTCACTTTTAGGTCCCCATTTCGACCAATAAGGTAACATATTACACATACTACTGTGGTAAAGGTGAAAATGCAATGCTGTCAAGGGGGGGTGCACTTATCAATTCCTTGACTGAAGAGGGTACGCAACGGGGAGGGGGGCACACCGGGGGGGCAAGTACATCATTGACCACTGCACTGTGTAATTTATATGCAGGTCCAGCCGCAGAAGTCCGTGGGGAAGATTGGGGCTGGGGGTATAGAGTGGGGCACGGGAGAGAGGGGCACACAGGGGACAGGGATAAGGGGCAGGGGTAGTGGTTAGAAAAGGTAATGTGGCACAGTGGGAACAGCATGAAACCCATTTTGGAGTACAGTCCTGAGGTAAGTAAAACATTTGTCTTTTTACTGCCACAGGCCTCATGCCCTGGGTAGTCGAGCGTTCACCTACAGCAGAGTGCTAGAGAAATGTTGCAAGTCAGCAGTTCCCAGGAGAACAAAGCTGCAGAGGAATGGGATCAGTAGATACTTTCAAGGGTGCTCACTGGGAATTGAAGGGAATTAGAAATGAAATGCAGTTAAATAAAATCCAACCATGGTGGGATACGCGGTTTCGAATCATTGCTTGGTGGACGATCCTGGGAAGAGGTCTGTGTGGCGAGGGCACGAGCAACGGGGAACCAATCACCAGGAGAGGTGTAGTTGTCCCTAGGGTCCAATAGTGTTTTGTGACCTTGCTTATGTCCGCAGTTCACCCCATTGGTCGGATGCCGTGTGAATGTCTCCCCTTTGTCAAGCTCAGGTTGTTCGATGGGGACTGACCAATGACAGATGAATAAAGTTCCAGTGGTCAGCACAATCACATAAAGCTTTAAAATGTAGTTTTTGGGCGGTGTGGGAAGGTTTGTGACATCACAATGGATGGAGTTGGATCATGGGGGCCAGGATAGCATGAACCGATTACAATCATTTAATATATGCATAGATATAGTGGACTGATGTAGTCCCACCAATCACCAATCAGCTTTTGTAAGGTGTTTTAACAAATGTTTTAACTGTGTGTATGCAAATGCTGTTTGTGTATAAAAAGTTTGGCCGCTCTGGGAGGGGTTAACAGCTCACTTCTCTCAGTTCTGTTCCACAGGGCGGTTTGAACCGTGCTTTCCCAGCTGTGCTCTAGGGCTAATTACATTGAGATACTTCCTGCTTGGTCTACGCTCCTTTTTGCATTACTTTGGTGTTCCAGTTTTCCTGGGAGGATCCCTGACACATTTGGAGGCCCGAGCGAGATCCTCAGTTCACTTGGCAAGCTGAGGGTATTCTGGCCACACTCCCCTGTGGGCACGGGCCTGGTGAGCGCAGAGCAGTCGGAAGTGTACACACGAAGAGGCCTTGCAGATGCTGAGTTCACAAAGGGAAGCCTGTGCTCAATTGGAGGTGCAGGCCATAGGGAAGGCTCAGTGCTGGGAAGGTTCAGTGCCGGGAGGACTCGAGGATCTCTAGCTAGGACACATGAGTGTACCCTGGCATGAACGCGCAGTACCGTAGTTGCATGCCCACGGAGGGGGGAGGGATTTATTTTTATGGTGTTCAGGATGCATCCTACAAGGGGGTGGACGATCGCCCGTTGTAGTTGTAGATGTTAGTTCCATCCCTCCGAAAGGGAGTTGGTGTGTGCCGGGCACATCTGCTTTAGAGCAGAAGGGTGCGTAGATGCTGGTGGACCCCATTAGATGGGAGTTACGCATAATGCAGGCGATTGTATAGTTGCATCATTTTTTTGGGACGGGGTGTTGATGATTTGTTAAGTCATTGAAAGCGGGTGCGCAGTAAGATAGTAGATGTTGGGTATGTCTGTTGTTTACATTTTTGGTGTTAATTCGGTTTAGTATCTTTAGTATTCATTGTTTTATGTGGGGTCGGACGAGGTGGGAGGGTGGACACCAGAGATAGTGTGTACATAACTGCATTTGGCATAAGTAGTAGCAAATGCGAGGCGGAAGGGGATGTGGCCACATATTTGTATACAAACATAGAGTACATGCGGTAACAGGTGGGTCTATGGAAAAAGGCTGGTGAGTGTAAGAGGTGTGAGAGGGCAGGCCTTTGGAGAGGGACGGTGAATGTGGATAGGATGTGAGCAGAAAGAAGGGACAGTATGTGTGTGTGAGGAGAAGGTGAGGATGTGTGTGAGGTAATAATTAGAAGAGGGGATTGGGGGAGGCCTGAAAGAACCAAGGGTAATTGGGATACTGTGGGGTCTAAAGTGGAAAAAGGGAGGGAGCGCCAGGTGACAGTATAGTTGGAGTGCAGAGTGGGTAGGAATGGCTTTCACAATGGATACGCACCTCGATTTTCTATGTAACAAATTGCCCAATATCATGATGAAATGGCCAGGAGAAGGAACATTCAACAGTGGAATAATAGACAGCATGTTTTCATATTTACAAGCAACCTATAAAGTATCTAAGCTAAAGATAAGGCAAATATCCTAAGGCTTTGGAAGCTCTATGAAGAGAAAAAAGAGGAGCCAGGAAGAGGGGATGGGCAGGACAGTGACGGGCTGGTGACGCCTAATGCGCCGCCTCCTCCCTATGGACAATACCCAACATTAAAACCTGTCGCGGGGTGCAATAAGCTACATCATTTGTCCCTGGATAGGGCGGGGGTGGGGGGCAAGATGGAGAAAGGGAAGTCCGAAGCAGGTGGTGATAGGGAACTAAAGGACATGAGCAACAGAAAGTATTCAGCTGACATACAAAAGAGCATGCAGTGACAGTTGGACTCTATGTTGAAGGAGGCAGAGACGGTGATAGAACAGGAGGTGAGGAGACAGGAGAATGAACAGTGAGTACCTGGGGGTAAAAATGGGTGGACATCGGGGAAGATAATGTTTAAGTCAGATAAGGGGTCTCTGACGAAGGGAAGCAGGAGCAGGACAGATCTGACAAGGACTTCATCATCTCGGATGGGGCAAGCATTAATACTGGGGAGCCGTGGGATGGTGAAATATGGGATGCAGACCAGGAGAAGGAGACGGGGTGGATACAAGGAGAGAAGGGGTGTGGCAGGGGAAAGCAGGAATGGGTCCCAGACACTCCACAGTGGAAAGGGGGAAAGGCAGTGGCCAAAGCACCACGGGGAAAGGCAGGCTTGACTCTCAGACCCAACTATCCCTGTTACAGAAGGAGAGAGGAGACACACACTACGTGCGCTGGCAGACAATGGACAGAGACAATCTAATATAGAGCTTTCCCTCTCTTATGGCAGGAGCAAGCAAGAAGGAGACAGCAGGAGTTACTCTAGCAATTGGGCATATGAAATGTTTGCAGCAATATTGGGGGAGCAAGGAGACAAAATATGGGAACAAGCAGGATACAATGGGGTAAAACAGAGTAGTAACATACACAATGGGGCGCGCTTTAATAACTGTCATGCCCACATGTGGAAGGTATTAAGAAGTGTGTACCCCGATACTTCAGAAGTGGGGGCCATATTAGCCCATAAAAGGAAACCACACTGGGCCCTGCGGAATACATATGACAAATACAGGAGATGTGGACGCTAGATACACGACAACCGTGGGATGAATACATGCCCATATATTATCATATATTGCTCCGCTGGCTACCCCCAGATGTGCAGACCTCCATAGATAAAATAGTAGAGATAGAAGCCAAGGGGTGGCGATAGATACCATCGACTAATGTACACTTTTGCAAACGGAAGCAAGAAAGGGAGAAGGATCAGGCCAATAACGCTGCAAAGGTAGAGACAAAGTTGGTACATAAGAAGCCAGCAAAGCTCACCCTGGGCTGCGTTGAAGTGGCTCCTGCCCAACAAGGAGGGTTTCCAGTGAGGGTGGGAGGCTGCAGCAAGGGGAATATCCAGAGCCACAGTACACACAGTATTGGGGGTCCAACAGCCCAGCTTCTAGCCAAGGGGAGGGAATAGCCCATCTATGGGATACTACCAGCAAGGCAGGGGGTACTCACAGAGGGGCCCAGGGTTTGGGTATGGAAGGGCAGGCCCAAGGCTTTCAGGGCCATGTTTCCTTTGTGTGCAACAGGGCCACTTTGCATGGATGTGCCCCTGTGGGCAACAGCTCTACTACAAACCGGGGGACCACAAGCAGGGGCCCAGCTGACACAGCAGCAGGTGCAGCCCGCACACCCAAAGCCCCAGAAACCCCAACCACAGCAAATTCAGACGCTCACCCAAGCAGGACCCGCAGGGATTACAGGCCACCGGTGAACGCATTGCAAGCATCCGCACAGACATACTCACAAGGGGACAGTACACTGCTGAATGTATCAGTGAAAATAGGACAGAAAGATATCTCCTTTTTGATAGATAGGGGGGCCACCAAGTCTTGTATAATGGAGGGTGGGTTCCCGCTGTCAAACAAAGTTATGGACACAGAGGTCTTCTCTTGGGCTATTGTCACCATTCCAGTAACACAGGATTTACCATTAATGACAGGTACGCAACTCCTTGTGGCGCCCCTACTTTTTTCAAACGATACTGCCATAAACATATTGGAGAGGGACAAAACCTTAGTTCTCAGAAAAAGGTATGGTGTGCTCCACACCTGGCATGTACCCAGAAAGGGTGGCAGTCCTCATACAGGCCTACTGTGCAAATAGCACCTTGCAAGGACAACCCACACACCCAAGGTGTTTCTCTATGGGATCCAAATACTATTAGGTTGGGTGCCTCGGACGAAAAGGAAAAACATTCTGACTAGCTCCAGAATTTCTGTTCATACCCTTGGTGAACAAGGAGATTACCCCAGGCACGTGGATACTAGAGGGGGCAGTCGTACGAAAAGACATGATGATACTATGTGGGATGGATGAGGATGACATTGAATGGCATACAGTTATTCTTATTGACCCCATGTTGACATTGACAGATGCGACTGATGATGAGCTGTTTGCAGATGGCGAGGAGGAGGGAGAAATGGTTTTCAAGCTCCACATCCCATGCCCAATATGAGTGGTGGAAATGCTAAAAATTACAGAGGTATTGAGGAAGCAGGCTGCCTACACTCGGGGAGATTTGAAGGAGGTCCTGGAAAATGTATGGACCAAAGGACCCCATGATGTAGGAGTGCTCAAAGAAGCAGGGTTGCTGCCCCGGGCGTTGCTGCCCTCTGCATTGTCCACAAGGCCTTCTGGGGCCTGGGTCTTCAATACAACCCTTTCTTCACAAATACCTTCATTCTCATGCTCTTCACTCCTCCATCTCCAACTCCCTCAGGGTCAGTCGCTTCTCCAAGCAATGAGTTGGTGGTAGATCTTTTTATTTGGCTGTGGCCTTCCTGACTCTCTGAAACTTGAGGAGAACCCTCTCCAGTTCCAGAAGCACCCAAGACCTTTCTCTTTGCTTCTGCCTTCTCTCTTCCTCTCCCCTGCTGATTTCCTGTCTGATACTGCACCAGTCACCTGGCTACCCTTGTATTTTGGGCCCAGGTTCCCTGCCCGCACAGTTGCATACCTGTACTGCCTCCCGGCAACCCTTGCACTTGGGTCTGTATCTGTAACCCTACAGTCCCCCTACCTGCACTTTTGGACACCTGCTGTCTGCACTTACCCTTGAACCTGCCTCCTGCTGGCTGCACTTTTTGTTATTGTTTTGATCCCATGTACAGCACTGCTCCCCTCCCCTTTTCCCATGTACTTTTACCCTTCCCCTCCCATGCACTTGCACAATCTCAATGTCATTTGGACTAGTAAGATTGTTGTCTCTGTCCTCCCTCTGTTCCCCCTCCCTTGCCTCTTTGTGCCTTGAAACACTTGTGTATTGGCGCGTTAAAAATGCCATATCATATCATAACAGTATCCAATTTCCCGCAAAGCAGATGAGGGCATAAATGACACACACCTCGCGTTATGGCAGCTGGGCATAATACACATATTAATGTCCCCATGTAACACTGCCATATAACCGATCATAAAGGCAAAAGGAGGGGACTGGAGAATTATACAGGATCTTCGCCCCCGGAACAATGTGGTAGAGGCTGAGTTCCCACTCATTCTAAACCCAACTACAATATTGCGTAACATCCTGGCAAATGCAAACTATTTCACAGTGATCGATTTGAAAAATATCTTCTTCTCCATCCCATTGCATCTCGACTCCCAATATCTCACTGTGTTTACGTATTGTTGTGTCTGATTTGAACACACAAGGTATTGTGAATCCTCCAGTGTACCTAACAGATGGATCTAGATTGGTTTGAGCAAACTGCAAATACTCAGGATGGGGATACAGGACGTAGATGTTCTTTTACTGTGTAGTGTGACGGAGGGGCAATGCAGGAAATATTCAGAAGTTTGGTTGACCCTGCAGGCAGAAAAAAGGTACAAAGTAGACAAGGAGAAGCTGCAGTATTGTCAGACAGAGGTGGTGTACCCGGAGCAAATGATATCACCACAGGAGCAAAAGATAACACCAGAGAGAGTGGAAGCCATACTCCAAACGCCACCACCACACACAGTAAAAGAGATGCAACAGTTCCTCGGACTGTGCAATTACTGTAGGGCGTGGGTGTTTAATTATTCAACATCCACAAGACGCCTCCTTCAGGTACTCAAAGAAGCACAAGAGGTTCAGAGCCCAATTAAATGGACCTCAGTGATGAATGAAAATGTCGCCGAACTCAAAGAGGCATTGGCTCATACCCCAGTCTTTGCAACCCCAAACTAGAGAAATGTTATTTGTTCCCACATTCTTATGGCAAAGTGATGATGGCTGTCCTCATCCAGAAAAAGCTTTAGGGGCACAAGCCCCTGGAGTATTACAGCGGCCTTCTGGACCCAGTAACGCAAAGGGATTTCCTGTGTGAACAAATGCTTGTGGCTGTAGCGTTTTCCATAGAGAAGGCAGCCACCATAACGATGGGGTGCCCAGTGATTTTGTACGTGGAACACTCGCTTTTAGCAAACCTTGAAAAATCCAAATCCACGTTGACAACCCAGGGAGCCTCGCAATACGAGGTGATACTGACAAACCTCGCAATTGAGGATGTTAGGTGTGATGTAGTGAACCAGCAACATTCATAGCACAGTCTGCTGCAATGGGAGAATATGTTCACGATTGCACATCTTGCATAGACAGGATGGAAGGGAACCCCCAGGTGCAGGAGCAACCCAAAGAGGGGCGAGACATTCTCTTTGTTGATAGGTCTTCGATGATAGATTCAAGCACAGGGTGCAGGCAAATGGGTGCAGCAGTGGTCTACCACCATGAGGGAGAATTTTGCATTTAGTCTCAAATACAGCTGCCAGCTCATTATTCGGCACAAGTTGTGGATTTAATAACAGCATTAAACATCCCAGAATGGCACGTGGTCAATATTTTTTCAGACTCAGCATATGTCATCTCCACGGTGCCCTCAGGGTCAGCTCAGTGGCAAAGGAGGGGTTTCGAAAGGAGTGATGGGTCCCCCGTTCAGCATGCATAATTACTGGCAGGACTAATTGAGGCGTTACACCTCCCAGTGCAGGTGGCCATGAGACAAATGCGCTGCTCACACAGGTGGCCTGGATTTTATTTCATAGGGCAGCGATATGGCCAATAGAGCAGCCAAAGAAGCAGCCTATTTGCCTGAAGGAACTACCAAAAAGGTACTCATGATTACACTCTGGTCCAAGCGACTCAAGAGCCCTAATACTAATGAGCCCTTTAACACACTGCCCATTCTTCAGGTAATAGAGTTACAAGGAAAAGTGCCTCAAGAGGAAAAAGAGCTATGGATCAAGAGAGGGGTTTCTCTCTTCCCCACAGATTTAGTGTGGAGACAAAACAGCACAGGGAACCAAGTGATGCCTAAAAAAATATTTAATGTAACATTGGAGCTGCTACATTATCCGGCGCACTTGTTGAAAGAACACGTGGCTGCAAACATTAATGAGAGTTGGTTTGTACCCAACCTCTACGAGTTTGTTTCTGAATTCACAAGTATCTGCATGAGCTGCCAAAAGTTCTTAAGACACATCTTAAAAAGGGTTAGGATAACATTGCCGCACCCGGAAGTGCCTTTCCAGCACCTGCATATTGTCTATGTTGACATGCAAGATAGATGTGTCTTTTATAGGTACATAATAGTGGTGGCATGTCCTTTTTCACAGTGGCTTAAGGCGGGACCCAGTGCCCATACTGGTGAAAAATCAATGGCTACATGCTCAGTTCGAGAGATATTCCTGATGTGGGGAATATGTGATTAATTGATGTCAGACAATGGGCAAAACTTTACAGCTCTCCTGGGGATAAAGCACTGCCTACTGTCAGTGTACCACCCTCAAGCCAACGTATTGGTTGAAAATTTAAATAGCTTGCTTAAAGAGCACTTGGCCAAGTTGTCTGCTACACTTGGCAAAAATTGGCTGTACTGCTCACCTATCACTTTATTTGCCTTATGCAATTGTGACTGGCAGGAGAATGCAAGCGCCTCTCACTCCTGCATGTACAATTTTGGATGCTAAAGCTCTGCTCAGATATTGGGTGGCAAATTCACTTCATATTTGAAGGAACTTACAAAGTCTATCAAATACATATCTCATCAGTGCACGCAAACTCAAGCCAGCCATTGACCAACAAGACTCCATCAACAGACACAGCAGGAGAAGAGATGTTTGCTTATGGAGCCCCGGCCCTCTACCCTGGGGGCAGGGTCTTTATTTTCAACTTCAGGAGATTGTGAAAAGAGCCTCACTTCACAGGTCTGCACACAATCATCTACTCCACACCAACAGCGGTCAAGGTAGCTGATCGATGAGCATGGATTCACCATTCTGACGTCTACAGAGACAACAGCACCGGCTCCCTCAAAGAAGAGGAGAACCACTTGATGGGGAGCATTGCTCAGTTATCATTAACTTGCTTTTAGGTTATACAGGAGGCCTGTGGAGGAGGGGGATGATATGTCTTGCAATAACAGTGGCACTAGTAGAAAGCAGAAATACACTGTATTATGGTGTAGTGTAGCATTTTTGTGTATTGCTCTTTGTCTATTTTTTCTGTGGTTTCTAGCATATGAGGGCATTGATACAAGTGAGAATAACCCAATCAGAAACAAACGAAGCTCATTTAATGCAGATATGTCTCATGATGACATTGGGGACAGGCAGGACACAGCATCTGGTAATGTGTGGTATGATGATCTATGAGATGTGGGATGGGAGAGGGCAAATGGCACTTGTTATGTGTGCACTCTCATCCCACATGTCATGGGGTCACTCAATCTGTTCCTTACCCAAGAGTTCACGGTAGAGGAGGGAAGGTGCCTTTTGCACCTGTCACTTTATACAATCAGGGGCTTTTTCCAGGTTCAATCTGTGACCGTCCATTGGGTTGATGTGGGAGGAATGGTGTACGGTGACAATTACATGTAGCTGGGGAGAATGTCAAAAAATGAAGTTACCAAACATATAATATTGGACTATGTTAGAGATGGGGTTAGAAGGGAGGAAACAGTTGTTCACAACACACAGCAGAGTGCAGTCCCAAAATGCAACAGGACATGATATTCCATGGTGCCACATGAGGCCATTAATGAGGGTAAAGGGATATGTCTTTCATGATGGGCAGTGGGAAGGGGGAGCAGAAGGCTTAGTGGGGTTTGAAGAGAATGTAGTGGTAAAAATAAATGACAGTTCAGTAGGGCAACATGGAACAAATATGTGCATGCATTAACCTGGATAGATATGAGACACCAACCAATGTACATAAAGCCTCTTACACGATGTTCCTTAATGTTCAGTGACATGGGGTAAACACAACTGGAGTCTAATGCCGGCTGCACCAGGTGATGAGCATTACAGCACTGAAGAGCGGGATAGCAGCAATCATGGACCATTGGTGGGCATGTGGGACCCAGTCGTATGCCCAGCTCCCTCCTGACGGGGGGGGGGAGCATACTCCTTTGTCACACTGCACAGCCCTGCCCTGCTAGTGCCTTGATTAGAATTGGTGCCCTCCTTCAGTGACCATCCTGCAGTGCTCTAGAGGAAGAATGCAGGGGAGTAAAGACGTCAAGGGGCCAAAGCACCAACACTGAAAATAGACCGGCGCAACAACAACTATTGGTCCAGCAAATCATCAGAAAGTTTGGCTGCAATCCCACTACATGTTTGCTAGTACTCGAAGGCAACTACATTTTTTGTGTCTTTTCTACTTCCAGGGGTATAAGCAGCAGCCAATGCTAAGTGGCTGCAGGTGACCCGTTATGAGCTGTTACAACTGGCAAACTCGACCGAGAAAGGATTAACTGCAGTAAGGGAAGAGCTTTGGGCAGTCAAACTGGTGGCACTTAAGAAAAGATACGTGTTGAATAAGATTACCGCAATGAAGGGTGGCGTCTGCCACAAAATAGGCAGCAGTTGCTGTACAATACTGCCAGCTAACAATGCAGCTAATGGAACATTGATGAAAGCCATAGAGGTAATGTTTACTCTTCATGAGACTATGACAAGGGAAATGAGTGAAGCATCATCAGACAGCTGGCTTGACTCTATTTTTGCTTGGGTCCCAACATGGTTGGCAAACATTTTTAATGTAACTGTCCCAGTGCTCGTTCTGGTGCTCATCACCTTCTGTGTGGGTCAGCTAATACCAAGACACTGCACGAAGAACGGGAGGAGGAGATATTTGATCTCTTCAAATGTTGACGGGAAGGGGGAAAAGGTACATAGTGAACACTTGGGTCAAGACAGTCTGAGGCAAATTAAAATGATTTACAGGGGTTGTTACCATGCCATCTGCCAATATGGACGGGCATGATGCCTATTGGGTAGAATGCTCAGCTGATGGGCGAGAGCACATGACAATAGAGGTATTACCCAAATTGACCTTTTAAAATTGACCTTTTGCACAATTTACCTAATTATAGTGGTCCTAATTGACCTTCTGCACAATTGACCTTTATATTATTTTAGTTATTTTATATATGTATTGGGTTGGTTTTGGATTATAAATAATATAAGGGCATTGGGTGGGGTTTGTGGGGGTTTTGGATGGGTTGGTGGTTGTGGGGGGTTCCGCCCGCATATATGTCCTAATTGACCTTCTAAATTAGTTCAATTCTCCTGAAGTCAATTCTCCCGAGGTCAATTGTGAAAAGGTCAATTAGTATACAACCGACAATAGAATCTTCACTAGGGGAGTATGAGGATCAAGGGCGAAGTACTGATAGGGTAGCTGTGGATCCCCAAGACAGAAAGTAAAAACTTGACAGGCATGAAGTTGTTGATTGATAGATTTATTAAATTCAGCGCCGCCAAGTTGGGCACACTTATCAATTGCATGACTGATGAGAGGACGTAATGGGGAAGGGGTGATGGCAATCTAGGGGGCAAGGACATTATTGACTGCTGCACAGTGTAATTTATGCACATGTGCAGCCTGAAAAGTCTTTTGGGAAGAGTGGGATTGGGGTATAGAGTGGGGCATGGGAGAGAGTGGCACGCTGAGGACAGGGATTAGGCGCAGAGGTATTGGGTAGAATAATAGCCATTATGGATTACAGTCCTCTGGTAAATTAAACATTGTCTTTTCACTGCCAGAGGCCTCATGTCCTGGGTAGCCATGAATTTCATGAGTGTTTAGCTAGAGCAGAGTGCTAGAGAAATGTTGCAAGTAGTCAGTTCCCAGGAAAACATAACTGCAGGGGAATGGGACCAGTAGATACTTTCGAGGCCAGCCAGCTAGGCACCTGTGTGATTGCTGAGATTTGTGGGGAATTAGAAATTAAATGCAGTCAAATAAAATCCAACCATGGTGGGGTATGCAGTTTCAAATCACCCTTTGCCAGATGATCCTGGGAAGAGGGCTGTTGGGAGTGGGAATGAGCAACGGGGAACCAATCACCAGGAGAGGTTAGGTATCCCTCTCTCATCTCTGATTGCCTAACTGCCATTCAAGATTGGTGTGCCACCAATGATCTTTTTCTGAATGCCAGCAAGACGGAGATCCTCCTCATCGGCACACCTTCAACATCCTTTCACCTCACTTTCTGGTTGGCCTCCCTTGGCCCTCCTCCTACTCCCACCTGCGAGGCTAAGAACCACTGGGTCATCTTTGACTCCACCCTTTCCTTCTCTGCCCAAATCTCTGAGGTCTCTAAAAAGTCAAATTTCCTACTGCACCTCCTCAGAGGTACTCTGTCTTTCCTCTCCTTCCCCAAGAAGCTAATGGTATCCCAAGCTCTGGTTCTCTCTAGCTTGGACTATTGTAACAGCCTCTTTCTAAATCTACCTGCCTCTACTCTCCGCCCTCTGCAACTAATCCAGAACAGGACTGTGAGACTTGTCCTTCGCCTCAAGCCATGGGATTGTATCTCTCCAGCTCTGAAATCTCTCCATTGGCTCTCAGTGAATGCAAGGATTAAATTCAAAACCCTCTGCATTGTCCACAAGGCTTTCTGGGGCCTGTGTAAAAAATACCTTCAGCTATCCCTCCGCAATATACCTCCCCTCTCGAGCTCTTCACTCCTCTACCTCCAACTCCCTTAGGGTCAGACATTTTTCAAAGAAACAAGCTTGGGTAGATCTCTGTCTTCGGCTGGGGCCTCCCTCTGGAACAGCCTCCCTGCCACTCTAAAACTTGAGGAGAACCATCTCTGGCTCCGGCAGCACCTCAAGACCTTCCTCTTTTCTTCTGCCTTCGTGCCCCGTCTCCCCTGCTGATCTTTTCTCTCTTGGCACTGTGCACCTGGCCACCCTCTTTCCTCTGGGCCCAGGTACCTGCTCATCCTGCCACCCTCCCGCACTGCCTCCGGGCCACCCCTTGCACTGAGGTCAGTATCTGTACCCATACAGCACCCCCTTTTTTCTTCCTGCACTTATCAGACCTACCCTGTCTGCTGCCTTAAACCTAGCACTTGCAAATTGCTGGCTGCACTACCACCGTTTGTTGCCTTTATTATTTATTTATTGTTACTTATCTGTTTCTCCTTTGCTTCGCACTTTCCACTTCTCCCCCCTTCCATGCACTTTTCCCTTCCTCGTCTCCCTTGCACTTGCGCGTTCTCAATGTCACTGGGCCTAGTAAAATCGCTGTTTTGTTCTCCCCTGTTCCCCTCCCTTGCCTTGTCGCACTCTGAAACACTTGTGTACGAGCGCAGAAATAAATATCAATATCAAAAGGGTGCAACAGTGTTTTGTGTCCTTGCTGATGTTCACAGGGCGTGTGAATGTCTCCCCTTTGCCAAGCTCAGGTTGTTCGATGGGAGCTGACCAATGGCAAATGAATAAAGTTCCAGTGGTCCGCACAATCACGTAATGCTTTAAAATGTAATTGTGGAGCATTGTGGGAAGGTTTGTGACGTCACGATGGGTGGTGTTGGACCAGGGCGGCCAGTTACCATCATTTAATGTATGCCTGAATAGAGGGGACTGACATAGTCCCACCAATCTGCTTTTGTAAGGTGTTTTTAACAAATGTTTCAACTGTGTGTATGCAAATGATGTTTGGTCTTAAAAAGTTTGCCCGCTCTGGGCGGTGTTAACAGCTCACTTCTCTCAGTTCCGCTCCACAGGGCTGTTTTAACCGTGCTTTCCCAGCTGTGCTCTGGGCCTGAATAAATTGTGCAACTTCCTGCTAGGTGTAGCTCCTTTTTGGATTACTTTGGTGTTCCAGTTGTTACTTGCCATGGAGGAGCAGAGAGGGGGAGAGAGAGAGAGAGAGAGAGAGAGAGACGGGTGATGGAAAATGACAGGAGGATGAGATCAGCAATATTTGTTAAAGTCAGCCGGGCTGCACATATTAGGCTGGAGAGTCACAGAAATCAGTTACACCAGTTAAATGGCCACTAACCAGCTCAGTTGTGGGTTGCTGGACTACTAGGAGTCTGCCCTTAATTAGATGATGATGAGTTGTTGCACAAAAATCAAATTAAACAATTTTAGTTTTATTTGTAATACTATCAGTTGACACGTGTTTTGCCTTTCCGGGTGCTTTCTCAAAGCTTAGCCTATATTGCTGATTCTTCTTCCTTCTTTTTTGTTGAGAAAAAGAATACTAATAAGATTCGAATATATACACTAAGCCTTGAGAAAACGCTCTGCAAGACAAAACATGGGTCAACCGATTCCAAAAGCTGGTTTAAAAAGAAATTATATAGTTACTGCAGGCCTCCATTGGGCATGCAATATATTTTTCAAAATGGATGGATGCATGTTCACGCCTGCTGTCCAGGCTGTAGTTCTGGAGTGAACTACACGTGCCCTGTAGTGAGCACAACATGAATCTTTTCAAATCTGTTTTAAGAGATTGGAGAAAATAGAGCTTAATCAAAGGAACAAGCACAGTAATGAATACGGAGTGCAAAAATCAAGAATGTGTTATGAAGTATGATGCGTGAGGAGAGCTTGTCCACTAGAGGAAGCAGTGGAAGTGGTGACAGTCGTCTCTGTGCAGCTCAGCACCTAGGACACCTCGCAGACCCTGCAGCTGTCCCCTTCACCCCACCTACTGTTACCTAGGAGATCCAGCCACGTGACTCATCATGTGACAAGCAAGTCATCTAAGTGCCCACCTCCCAGATCCCACCCACACTCCAAGTGGTAGTGGTGCCCCTCATCCCTGTGAGGGCTCAACTCAATAAGACTTGGGACATCTTGTCAAACTTGCAGATGTGCCCTTGGCCATGCCCACCATCACTGAGGTAGGCCGGTCACATGACATGCAGGGTGTGCATGTATAAAATCATAACTTTTGAACTTGATGCTCTCTCCTATATTGACATGTTTAAGAGACCATTTTGCAGAGATCTCATGTTGACCCTCTCTCCTAATCCCCGTTGGCTGTATCATATTGTCAATCAAATACTGTCTCCTCCAACTCATTAGGTTTGTTCTTCATCTACACTCTGCTCTCTGTTTTGCTTAAAAGATTGAAACTCACTGTTTGTCTTTTTCGTCTTTATGTTCAGTTTCTAATCCTCCTGTGGCACTCTCTCTTCCACCTTTTGCGTCCTTCTCTTTAGTAACAATCATAAATATAACTACTTTTATAAAGCATGCTCAACCCGCAAGGTGAGGAGGTCAGCAATGAAGCTGAATTACAGAGCTGTGCCTCGAAGGTGCCAGAACTGCTAAACTGGGTGTGGAGACAAGAGGTGTGTGCCCAGAGAGGAAACGGATGCTACTTCCGGTCATCTTCTGTCTTCTCTCATCCCGACTATTTACCCTCTTCAAATTACATTTCAAAGTTTTCCTTGTTATCTCTCTCTCTCTCTCTCTGCTGAAGTATTTTTCAGCAGGGCTCATTCTTTAACCTAATCCACTTGTATACCATGCAGAGTGCATAGCTTCTTTATCCTTCATTACCACCTAAGACAGGGGATTGTGCGGTGGGTTCGTTGATTCTGCAAGTACCAAACGAAGCTCCAGTTATATAGGTACGAGCTTTATTCCAGGTACAGGTAAGTCCCTTAATACAGTCCCTGTATAGCTCCCTATATGTAATAGGCACACACAACCACTGGACTGCCAACACTCCAACCCGCTATCCTCCAACTGTCATTCCTCGGAACACTCACCCATGTCTTCACCAGATTCCATTCCAACATTCCATGCATGCATTCCATCCATGCACCATATATTCAGACAAGCATGAATCAACAGTTTGATTTTGCTATAGAGCTGTTTTTTGGCAATAAGCTCCTTTACTCTGCATTAGTGGCATCTATTGTGCATTACTGTGCAATACACATGTGTATTTGAAATCTAAGAACTGAAGGGGCTGCCAGCATTAAAATATGGGCAGCATCAGTTTGAGAACTCCTGGAATTTCAAGCACTGTGGGTTGCACACATGTATATTGGAGAGGCCTTACATTTGCCAGTTTCTCCAAATGCGTTTTGACAAGCAAGGGCTCAAAGAGGGGGGTAGGGAAGTGGCAAGGAGTTCCATATGCCACCACTGATTCCTGGCTTTGATGGCTCCCTGAAGGTGAGGATGTCAGCAATGAAGCAGTACCCCGAAGGTGCCAGAACTGCTAAACTGGGTGTTGAGACATGATGTTTGTGCCCAACCAAGAACATAGAACATTTGGGTTTAGAAGAAGATGTTTATTATTATTACTGTCACGTGACAGTAGTAGGAGCATCCCATGGCCTTTACAGTGGACCAAATAATACTAGAAGGATGCAGGGCGCACGAATTAGCTGAGCACTGAAGAGGACATGTTATCATCAAGCTCTCGTGTGGATCTACCTGTGGAAACACGTGCTCTGCATGGTGGTCAAAGTCCACATATGGCGGTGAGGTGTTAGTGGCAGGGAAGCACATAACCTGGTCCTGCACTATCAAAGTACCAGAGCATTTTAAGATGGTGCCAAAGTAAGTCTGGCCACTCTTGGTGCTTTACTCACTGGAGTGGGGCTCGTGGCCTCAGTTGAGTGGGCATCATGATTGCCATCAGCTGTGGGAAGGTGGCCGGCAAGACATGCATGTGAAAACTCTTTTCTATTCTCCTACTGGAATGTGACACATTTGCTGTGGGAAGATGATTAATGGAGGACTTCTTACCCCTGTATGGCCATGTCAATTCGTCACTACCACTAGGCCACCACTGAGTTGATCTGCTTTATGCCCATGTTGCCAACACTAACTGCAGTGAGGATGGGAAGCAAACCTGGCAGCAAGTCGTTGAAGGGTCACACGGGGAGACCGATTCCTAAAGCTTCCTTGCACTTTGACTTTTTTATGGCAAAGATCTCTGTCCTCAGCTGGAATCAGTGCTGAGAGGTGAGCTGACTGCAGGTAGGAGACTAACGAGATGCACATTGCCAGTGTATTATACGGTCGGTCTTCCCCTTACCATGGAGCTCCCAAGGACCCAGTCTGCTTTATGACATTAGTCCCTATGACCCGATATATTTAAGTGTTAGAGGGAGGATAGTTCAAGCACAACCCACTCACCACGGTTACTGGGCAATACAGTGCACCATTGGTTCGATACCCAGTCTTTTACCACCCAGGTGAATATATTGAGTACCACAAGCTGGTAATAATAGTGCCGTTGACACATTAGTACCCTTAGAAGCTGCCGAAATCTGGCTTGACGTGCTATTTAAATCACCAAATAATAATTACTAAACTAGTTGTGGGAAGTAGATTATGGGACTCACAGTCCCTCTGTATGGTCCGAGGTTTACCTCTCTCCCCGTCCAAAAAATGATAAGTGTTTTCCCAAATAGGCCAATGTTACTGATTACAGATGAATGTCTGGGGTAGGACCTCTGGTTGTGTGAAGAGCCAGAAACAAGTGATAATGTGTGGCCTAGGTGCAGGTGGAGTGTCTCAAGGTGACATTTCCACCACTATACATATCCAGTACTAAAATACCTGCCATGGCCATGAAAAGGAAAAAGAAAAGATGAATTTGGACAGTCTCTCCTTATGTATGAGTAAACCTACTTGATGGGATCCTTTATAAAAATGGTATTACTTTTTGGATTCATACTTATCAAGTTTCCAAGAACGTAAAAGGTCTCAAAACAGAATGAAAAAAACATACATTGAATTGTAACTAAGTTGCAAATTAAATCTTCCCATCATCAAATCATAACTACCCTCTCGATTGATCAAGTTCAGTGTCGATCACTTCAGGTTGGTGATGATCCCCACTTGTCTTCTGAAATGAGATCACGTATCTAATTGGTTGTGGCATAGGGTGTGTGCTTGTAGAGCAGGTGATTAAAGAAAGCCTTCATTCTTGAATTTGTTCTGGACTCTGATGGGTCTACTTGCAGCGTCGTCATTCACTGGTCCATTGGTAGATCGGTGGATCGCTTTGTATGTTCTCCTGCAATAGCAAGTAACACAAAGCACAATGCAAAGTAATACTCTACCTCAAGTATGACTTTTCAAATGCAATGTAGGATCACCTATGTTTAGGTTTATTTGTATTTTGTTTATTTGTATAGCGCAGACCAGGCCCAAGGGCAACCGGGCGCATATCTTGGCAGAACATTAAAGGTATGACATATCATCACAATGGTATCAACAGATTGTAAACAAAATATACAATTGACGTTACAAATCAAGGCAATAAGCAGAACAGTAATGCCGGAGCAAAGCAAAACTGGGTCCAGAGTCAGAAGCGCGGTTGTTAGTGAGATGTAGCTAGCCAAAGCTTGGCTTTGTGTTTGAATAGGTTAAATGACGGTAAAGTTCTGATAGTGAGTGGTACGGTGTTCCAAAGCTTGGCTGCCAAGACAGGGAAGCTGGCACCCCCAGCTGTTTGCAGCTTGAATCTAGGGATCGCAAGACCTTGGGATTGTGCAGATCTAAGTTCTCACGCTGGTATATGTTGAGTGAATCGCGAGGCTAGATATGTGGGTGCCTGGTGGTTGACACATTTGTATGTAAGGGCTAGTGCTTTCAGAGAGATCCTTTGGGCGACTGAGAGCCAGTTGAGGATCTCCCTGGTTTCTGAGATGTGGGCAGATCGGGGGATATTAAGAGCCTCTCTAATGGCATTATGTTGGGTAGTCTGAAGTTTGTTGAGATTACCCTGGTTAGTGCCTTGGTACAGTGCATTGCAGTAGTCCAATTTGGACATGACCAAGGTCCTGGCCAGGGTAATGCAGTTCTGGGCGGTAAGGAATGGATGACAGGCTGAAATCAATTTGCAGGTGTAAGCAGACGTAGCGGCCACTGCATTAGTTTGTCTGGTGAGAGTCAAGGAGGCGTCCAGGTAGATACCCAGAGTTTTGCTATCTTTAGATACTTTAATTGGATTACCGTCAATGTTAAAGGAGCCGAACAGGGGACTCAGTTTGTTAAGTCTCTGTTGCGGCACAACTCGTGCTGGGCCATCCATGCTTGTATGACAAGGTAAATGTCATTAAGGGGTTTGGAGTCAACAATGTAGTCACCAGTGATGGGTATGAGTATCTGGGTGTCGTCAGCGTAATTCGTGTAGGTGACGCCCAGATAGTCAAGCACATCAAATAATGGTTTGGTGAAGACATTGTATAGAGTAGGGGAGACACAGGACCCTTGCGGGACTCCACAAGGGACTGGTGTAGGGTGGGCCGATGCAGTAGGTGAGAAAACTCTCATGTGCCTATTGTCGAGGAATGACCTAGTCCAGTTGGATGCGTTGTCAGAGAAGTGGGCAGCGGACTTCAGGTGCCGACATAGTATTTGGTGATTGACCAAATCGAAGGCAGCGGAAAAGTCCAGTAGTAGTAGAAGGGCCAGTTTACCGTTGTCTTTGAGGTCCTCTATTTGAGTTTTGAGGTCAAGAAGAGCTGTTTCAGTCCCATGCTTAGGTCTGAAGCCAGATTGTCGTGAGCCGAGGAGGTTATTGGTTTCTAAGTAGTTCTGAATCTGCAGGTATGCTGCTCTGTCAAGTATTTTGAGTAGGAACGGTACGGTGGTAATGGGTCTGTAGTTAGTTGGTGTTTCGGGGTCTAGAGTCGTTATTTTTAGGAGAGGGATAACCCAAACACCCTTCAAGTTGTTGGGTACCGTTCCAGTTAGGAATGAAGAGTTGATGAAGGTGGTTATAAAAGGAGCGAGGACATGTGCCGCTTCCTTAATGATAGGTGCTGGGCAGGAGTCACCTTGGGAGTTAGAGGGTTTTAAATTGCGAATGATGTTTTCGACCTCGAGGATGGTGAGTGGGGTGAAGCTAAAAGCGGTGTGAGTAAAGGAAGCTGTCGGGGTAGTGGAAGGTTTAGTGGTGGGGTTGGTGAGTAGGGTAGTTTGTTTGGCGTTAATTTTCGATTGCAGGGTGGTGATTTTGTTGAGGAGAGCGTTTTGGATGTTGTTACACCAATTACTGTCTTTAGTGTAGGTATCAGGAGTGGGGGAGGGGGATTCCAATTCTTTAAGGATTTTAAATAGCTCCTTATTGTTGGATTCCGCTTGTATGATACGTTGGTTGTATGTCTCCTTTTTGGATTGAAAAATCGCTTCCTTGTAATTGTGGGTGGGTGGTGATGATGAGGCGTTCTTTGTAAGAGTCACATGGGTGGCTCTTCCAGAGTGATTCAGCCTTGCGTTTTTCTTTGCGTAAGGCTCTTAACTGCGGGGTGAACCAGGAGTTCAAATGGGCTTGTTGTTTGGCTTTCCGTAGTTTAAGCGGTGCTATGTTATCAATGGCTTTACGCAGTGTTTGATTGAAGATGTCTACTAAGACTGTGGGGTCGTTATGTTGGGACACACATTTATTCAGGATAGGAAGGATAAGTGGGAGTAGTTTATCCCTGGTGATGTCTTTTTTATTCTTTGTGGGGATGGCTGGAGCTATTGTGGGAGTGGTGTGAGGGTTGGTCACTGGTAAGTGGAAGATGATGATGTGATGGTCGGACCAGGCACAAGCGTGGTTGGAGCTTGTGGTGGTGTTGCAATTAAGGTCAGTAATCCAGTCAAGCTTTCTGCCCTTAATATGGGTAGGTTCGTTGATGCGCTGTTGAAATCCTAAATTAGCTAGTGTGGTAGCGACCTCAAAGGCCAAGTGATCCTTAGTGTCAAGTAGGCCAAGGTTAAGGTCACCTAGAAGCAATACCTGAGAGTTGGGTTTAGTGTTGACGGTTCAGAATGGCCGTGATCTCATCTATGAAGGAGCCAAGTGGTCCTGGCGGCCTATAGATAAGGTGGAGAGTTGCAGTGCTAGTTGGTGATAAGGTGAGTTTCATGGAGAGGGATTCTGCAGAACTGAGCTCAGTGTTGGGGATGATTCTAAGTGTGATGTTATTTCTATATATGAATGCGACTCCACCTCCCTTGGATGTTGTCTGTCGGTCAGCTTTAATGATAGAGTAGCCGCTGGGGATAGCGAGGGCAAGAAGTGGGCCAGAGGCTGCGTGTAACCAGGTTTCAGTGATGGCCACAAAATCGAGGTTATGAGTGGTGATGAGGTCAGAGATGTCCAACGCGTGGGCCGTAATAGATCTGGCGTTAATGAGGGCAACCTTGAGTTCTTTAGTGGAGATGGCGCTGTGGGATGGTGGTAACTTCTGTGCAGTAGTGGTAGCATGTGTGTGCTGAGTGCAGGAGGCATGAGGGGCACGAGGCAGTCTGGATCCAAGTCTAATTTAGATAACTTTACCTAGTTATCACCTTGTTGATCAGTGATATGATAAGTCTGTGTGGCAGCCAAAAACAGTACGTTACTACTCGGCAGGCCAGTGCCTCTAAAGCGTCCGCAAGTGGCTGTCTATATAATTTAATCAGGGAAGGCAATGCAGAACTCTAACTTCATGGGGATGAAGATTTCTTGTGTATCCTCACCCACTGCTTTCAGTTCGATAGAAAGGACCAAATTAACAATAAAGCAATGCCAGGTATCCTGGCTGTCAACACAAGTTGATCCAACAGGAGCCAACAATACAATGGATTGATGGCCGCAGCGAGGTCCAATGCCATCCCAAACTGCCAGCATAGGGTTGAAAATAAAGAATAAAATTCTTGAGTACATGAGCAAATATATAAGTGAATGAATACGTAAATCGATACATCAGTAAGCCCATCAATGAAACATAAATATCAGGCAGCCATGTTATGTTATGTTATATTATGTTATTCAAATTTATAACGCGCACGTTCATCCAAAGGCATCTTGGCGCGAGGATACTCACAGTAGTACTGCAGCAACCCTGGGGACTAGTGGAAGAGCAGTATTTTTAGTAAGACCGCCAATTCTTTGAAAACGGAATCTGGGAACCACGACCAGACAGTCACTGCTGGACTGAAGAGGCCGGCCCGGCTGGGAATATAGGGTGCACATTTATCCCACAAAAAATCAGCACCAGCCTGGTAGTATGCCCAGTGAAGAAGACAGAGATATTTAAAGACCATTCTTTGTTTCACCGGTAGCCAGTGCAGAGAGCGCTGCTCTGGGCTGATGTGGAATCTGTAGGGAGTGTCTGAAGCTGTCCGAGCAGCCTGTTCCTGCAGCAGTTGCAGGAGATGGATTAGGCCCGAGGACTGGGCCAAGTAAAGGTCATTACAATAATCCACCCTGTTAGAAATAAGAGAAGCCACAACTGGAGGGCAAAGAGAAGAAGGAAGAAAAGGCAGGATCCTCTGAAGTACCCTCAGTAGAAAGTGACCAGCCTGATCCACTGCACTTACCTGTGACGCCATGGACAAAGAAGCAGAAAGATAGACCCAAGATTTCTCACTACTGTGTAAGGTCTCTGAATCCCACTTTAATTACATAGCTTTTTTGATCTATATCTTTATTACATCTTTATCCAGGTCTAATACACTCGTTTTCCTTTTCTTGTTAAACATAAACACCCTTTCATAGAAGTTGCTTCTCAATCTCTCCCTTATACAGTTGTGCCATTTTTCAGCTGTGGGGAATACTGTGGTTTTCCACATTTTCGTTGCTCTCCTTATGTCTTAATGTGGTCTTGTAAGTGTTGTCATTTCTCACTTTCCCTTTCTCTATGTACTCCACCTAGTTAATGTATCTGCCACGCTGCTCTCATGCTATCCAAAGGCACGCAGGCTTGAGAATGCACAGCCATCATTCTCAAAGCATCATTGCTGTCCAAGTAAATACAAACAAAACAAACACCATTTCTTTGCTAAGGGCTATCGAATCAAAAGAAGCATTTAATTTTGCTCTGCTGAACTTTAATATTCAAGAAACATTATTTCTACTATTGTTTTTATCAATATTTTTGCATGAATTCACCTTCTACAGAGGTATGTGTCACAGAGCTGTTCCCATCTACCTAAAATGAAACAGAGTTACTGGTTTATAGTAGACTCAAAATAAAAGGAAGCACGCCAAGAGAAGTAGACGGTAGAAGATCCTGGTGCAATTTATGAAGCAATGTTACACAGAGGTCTAGCTTTGGATCTTCCAGGTGACAGCGGCAAATAGTAACAGATACAGTTAGTCATAAGCAGCCTTGCCCGAGTCGAAGGATGCAGGTCAACCAATCCACTACTTAGTTCAGGTTACTTGTCAAGGGTTACTGTTTCACGTGTCTCTTCAAGCTGGCAAGATGATGAACTGAGCTTCTCAATCCATGGAATGAAGTTATTCAGAGGGAACCAAGAATGACAGTGTTGGGGAAACAATGGCCTTGCTGTTTTGCACATTGATGTTTCCGTTTTTTATTCTAAAATATAAGCCAAGATGTTGAGGTGTTTTCCATCCAAATCGTTCTAACGATGATCTTCCCATTTCATCCTGTGAGTGTCTAACACTTAAACTCTTTTTGAGATGGTCTGTATGAGCGACTTGCAGCAGTCACTGACATCAAGTTTGGTAGTTTCTTATTTCTTGCCGTATAATAACTTGAGCAGGGGCCCGCATCGTTTCACTCGCCAGATGTTTTTGATTACAATTCCCATCAGTCCTGGCCCAGGTAGTCACCAGTGAGGGATCTTGGCATGTCATAGACCTAACATCTAGGGAGCCGCAGGTTGCAGAACCCAGGACTAGAGCAATACATTTCCTCTTGCACGCTCTATAACATGGACAGATACTTCATTGCTCTGGAACATCTCTAGCAAATGCAATCTATGCAAGCGTAAGCATTTCTTTGGATGATGAAGGGCGCTTTGCATTCCACTGAGCCTCCTCATCCCGCTTTTTTCAAGTAAGATAAGCAAGAAATCTTCAGCGCCACTTTTTCTTTCAGGGGTCAGGCCAGCTGTACATTAAATTATGCTTCCATAATTTGTTTCATGTTCCCATTCATGGCCTCTCCTCTTTTGGGGAATACATTGATTGTCTTTATTTTGTCACCAACACATGTAAGTTTTTCCAAAACTCCACTGTCTTTTAGGAAAGTCTTTATCAGCTGATGATCACAGGAACAGAAAGTGCTGTAGCCTCTTCCTGTTTCCATTTTATTGTCTGCAAGACATATGTTTCTTCCTGGCTCTTTAATGCCAGGAACAGACACTGTATGCACTGGGGTTCCCATATCCATTCAGATCCAGATAATCCTCAGTGCTCCCTTTGACTCCTGCCCTCCCAGTTACCATAATAGCTCACCACGGTTCGGTCTTTTCATATTAAGTAACCACATAATTTCCTGGGGTACACTTCACATATTGTCAATACGTTATGGCATTTTCTAGCCAACACTTGTATTTTTCATAATAGTTCTGAACGCTCTCTTTAGTTTGTGTTCAACAAGTAGTAGTTCTAACACAGATTTAACACATAACGTCAGCACTCATTCTTAGTCCAGTAAATCTTTGCCCCCAACCGACATAGGGGCTTTTATATCCATTACCCATGATACTTCACCAGCACTAGTGGACTCTAATGGTAGGCCACTGGTTTAGGCAGGAAAGGGGTCGCAAGCTTCCATTGGCTCACCTTCTATTAGTGAAGGTAAAGCAATCGAGTTAAAGCTGCCATATTGGGAGTAATGCGATTAAGATTCTTGACAAACAAAGTTATGCTTTTGAATAAAAGGAATGATCACAAGTATGTTACATTAAAGGTTAAATACGTGTTAAAGTCTGGTAACACATTTAAGTTAGGCAAGATAATTCATCAAAGGTCCAGTTCTTCAAATCCACAAGTTTTTTTATTTTATTTCACAATACAACCTCCAGTTCTCAGGGCTGAGGGGTTGAAGTTTTCAAAAATATTATCCCTAGGGTTTCTTGGGGTATGCTTTGGCCAGTGTTTGGTAATGGTGTGGCCTGGGTACACTGCACCACTCTCACTTCAATGGCAATGCAGTCAGGATATATATATATATATATATATTTATTTATTTATTGGTGCCACGCTGCAAAGCCACAGGCATCTGGGCACCACATAAACACAATAGAACATAATAACAAAACAGGACGTATTGATATCAGTATATATCAATAGGCTGTGTCATCCCTGGCTATGAACCAGAAACCTATTTAAAGAGAATAGTTTTTAGCAAGGCCCTAAAGGTTTTCACATTGCTGTCCAACCCGAGAGTGCTAGGGAGAGAGTTCCATATCCGTGCAGCTTGGTTGGGGAATGCCTTCCCTAGACTACACACCCTTTTGAATCTGTCTTTGTTAATTGTTCCAGAATTTGTGGAACAGAGGGCGTGTGTGGGTAGGTATTGAGTGATGCGCCTCTTCAGCTACGCTGGTGCCTTTCCGTATAAACACTTGTGCACTAACGTTGCAACTTTAAAATGAATACTGGCTGAAATAGGGAGCCAGTGTACTGATTTCTTCCCAGATGAAATGTGATCCCATTTGGGGCTGCCCTTAATGATACGAACTGCATCATTTTGGATGATTCGGAGACGATGCAGACACTTTTTACTGGCACCTATCAGCAGTGAGTTACATTAGTCAAGGCGGGAGAGAATGATGGCTCGACCGATTGAGGCACAGTTGTCTTCTGATATAAAGGGCTTAATATTTCTGAGAAGTCCTAGGTAGAAATTGCAATTTTTAGAGATGTAACTAGTGTGAGTCTCAGAACCCAGTGTTGAGTTACTAGCCAAGCAATAGCTTTATTGAATGACTGATATATTTTCCTCATGCTGAGTCCATCAATACTTTGGGTACAGGCAAACTAAGCAGTCCGGGCTAATTCCTTCCAAAACCCTTGAAATCAAGTCTCTCACGCTCAGCTCCAGCAATGGTCAGGGGCTGCGGACTGATGTCTGAAGGTCTTGTCTCACTTTTATGATGCAAAGGTTGCCTGCAGGTGGTTTTTGAAGTTGGCGGAGCAGCTGAAAGCCACCGAAGAAAATAGTGAACATTGGACAGACCGCAAACAAATCCAGCTAGAAAGAGTCACATCTCTGGTAGGTGAGAATTGATAGGGCTGAGGGGGCATGCATTGGAACAAGGGCGTCTCAAGTGGAGGGTTTTAGAAAAGGTTCTAAGTGTCCTAAGCAGTATTCCTCAGGCTGCCAGCTGCTGCTCCATCTCGATGCCAGTGCTCTCACATCTTCATGTGCTGCGAAAAATGGTGGCTTGGTCCAGTAATGATTCTGAAGGGGCAAGGCATCTCTCAAGGCTGGACTACTGAGATAATGGGAGTGTGCATTCTCCTGTTAAAACCATGGTAGCTGGGTATCAGGTTATTCTGGGTCTAGGGCACAGCATCCCAACCATGAGTGTCTTGGAAGATTGAAGATTCCATCAGTGATTCTTCACATCCAGTCTTCAGGTCACTGTCTTCCTTAAGCCACAGTTCTCCAAAAAGTTAATTTGATCAGACCCTCCTTTTTCTATAGGGAATTAAGATGAGGGAAAGTGTCAGTAACCCCAATTAATGGATCACATTCATTCAAGCATTTCAGTTGCCATGCAATCGATTTGGGCCACCACATTCAGGCTTCTCATTCTTCTTCCCATCCATACTCTCCAGGTGTGTTTTTAACCTTAAATTCAGACATCCATTCCGCCTGTTCACATCTTTTTTTGGATTCTACATCCCAGGGGTGGAGAGGCCCATATTCATCTGCTGCCACAAATGTATGACATTTACTCTTTTCAGGAACAATGTCTGGCAATAGCTCCCTTTGTATTTCATATGGACAACTGGTAGGCCCATCCAGGGCGAGCAGATGATGAACTTTACTCCTTGAAACAAATCAAAGATCACCAACGACCAGTGCAGTCATATAGTAAAGGATGTGAGGACAGGGTAATGGTGTACTGTGATCCCAAACAACGTAGGGCCTATGGTGGGCACATTTTTATTTTTGTATTTTTATTCAATGTATAAAGTGCCTTTCACCAAAGGCGCTGACCAATAAAAGTATTAAAAAAACAGTACAATCAAATGATACATATGCATGCAGGTTACATCAGCAGAGAAAGGGAGAAGGATAGAATGTTATTTCTAGGAAGCAAGAGACGAAAGAAAATAGAGTTTACAATTTGTGTGAAAAATACAAAGAGATGAGGAGGAGCGAAGTGAAAGAGGAAGGGCATTGCAATGTTTAGGAGCCAACAGAGAAAAAGAGCGGAAACGAGACGAAGCACCGGGAGGCTTGGGATCAGTTAGAAGAAGTAAGTTCTGAAATCGTAACAATTGTGAAGGGACATTAAAAGACATTAGGCAGAAAAGATACGGTGGATCCAAACCATGGGTGCATTTGAAAACAAATCGAAAGAAAGTGATACAAGAGATGAGTTTGGAAGTACTTGCGCCACTGGTGAACTCTGTAAACCAGGATGTACAAGGGAAAAAGTGGCAAAGTCAGCAGGGCAAAACTAAAAATGATACTGCCCGCAATGTCGGAGCTGCGGGTTGGAGCTTTCATTCTCCCACCTAGTCAGGTATCTTCAAACATTTAACCAATACACCAGACGTTAATTCCAAGCTTGTCTCTTATGAACTAAATTCTTATCTTCCAGGACAAGAGTTATCTGAGACCAGGCGACGACAATTACGTCATTGTATATCTAGTTAATAAATAGAAATTAGCCACAAGCCTACTTAAAAATGTGATATATTAAAAATGAATCAATACAATATTGTACAACTCCTAGAACGTAGCTCAACCGTACTCCCATTGAAGGATACCTTTTGGATGAACTGTAAAAAGTATCTATGCAGGCGGGCCAAGAAAAGCAAATCTTACTGCAATGCAAAGTTAAGTAATACCTACTTGCACCATTGTAAATGGTGCAGTTGCACATCTTGCAGACAAGCACATTTCATTTAACTTAGTAACATTATGAGTAAGGAGATTACTAGCTGCAGCACTGAAGATAACAATACAGAAGACAGCTTAATTCAATAAAGGTGCATACATTTACCCGTGTGGACAATGTACCCACCCAGTCACTGGACCCATGGGAAATGTAGAGGTGCAATTGTGACGAAAGCTGCAATGCTGATCGCAGCATAATGATGTTATTAACCTATTGTTGGTAGGCACAGAGAGTATGGAAAACAACAGAAGAACTCACTGAAGAACAAAAACCAAACCATGGGCAATGGGAAATCTTCGCAGAGAACAGCAGGTTACCTACAGGTTACCTACAGGGAAGAGCCAAAGCGATGGGCTAAAATCAAGTTTTATTACCCGTGACCCACACGCCTTGCATTGGGCCACTGATATGTAATATTTGTAACATGTACTCGTCTACTTTTCAAATTACACAGATACCAAGGGCCTGATTCATGGAATATTTTGTACGGTGCAAAGTACTTTCCACTGGTGCAAAGTGTCTTTGCATTGAAAACAAACACGCTGATTCATGGAACAGTGCAAAGTGTCTTTTAACCATGAAAAGTCACTTTGCATGGCAAAAAGACACTTTGTACTGTTCAATGAATCAGCGTGGAGCAGTGCAGAGTGTCTTTTTTCCTTGTAAAGTCACTTTGCACGGCAAAAAGACTCTTTGCACTGTTCCATGAATCAGGCCCCAAGTCTTTAGACACGGCCTACAAAATAGGTTGGCAATACATGGCTCTGTGGCTACATGGATCGGTCTTTCTAAATCGAACTGTCATGCCCTGCGACGCACACGAGTGCGAGCAGGGGCTGACCGGAAAACCAGAACCCAGAAGCAGTGTTTAGGGAGAAGAGGCAAGTGTATTTATGTGTGCTTGTGTTTGTGTGTGTGTGTGTGTGTGTGTGTGTTGGGTGTTTGGATTTTGTGATAATCCCTTCAGAAGAGGCACAAGATCTGGAGGGGGGTGCGAGGGAATGTGTTCTTTTTGTTTTTTGCAGGCCGGCTAAAAAAGGCAGAATAAAATCAGTCTTTTTGTTAGGCGACCTACACAAAGCGTTTAGAAGCCTGTATGTGGTACATCTGCTGCCTTCTCTGAAACGTTCCTAGGGCATATTAGCAACATTAGCAACTTCTGTAAAAGATGTACCAGCACAATTCAGTCAACATCCCACATATTTTGGAGAGACAGCATGACAGCCTGTATACTTCTTACTCTCTTCTCCTGTGTAAATAGCTTTTAGTGGGTGAGGTGGTTCCTTCCCAGGCTCCAGGAGACACCTATGGGGAACAGCTCACATCACATGCCTATGCTAGTCCCAGCCACTCCCTACCCTTGTAATGACATCCCTTAAAATCTGCATGAATGAAGCATGGCTGCTTTTGCCCTGACCCCGTTATTTAGCTTTTTCACAAGTGTAGACATCCCCTGAGACCCTTGGCTAGAAAGGGACCAGGGAGAATACACACTTAATATTACATGCTTACTGGAAAGTCCATCATATCCCCCACCCCCAAAACACCTGTCTGTCACGGTCAGTACACTGCTCCTCACCATCCCGCAGCTGTTGCAACTCCCTGTCCCTTTTTTTTAGGCCAAGGAGCTGCATTTTTTGTGACAAACCCACATCCCACCTTCCGCCTTTTCTGCTCTTCGTTTCATTATGAAGAATCCCCTGCAGGGTTGCAGCATCACTCTGATACGGAAGGCCTGGTGCAGCATCAACACCTGGTGAATTGTGGCTGTTGGTGGCGGGGAAGGTAGGAATTTCATTTTGGACTGTGTCAAAATAGTTTGCTGCTTGTGGGAGACAAAAGGTAGACCTCTGGGTGAAATGAGCAGGGATTCTGGCACCTGCCCTGATCAATGCTTAATGACGAATGTCTTGTCTGGCCCTCAATAAGCAAAAGTCCAGACAGGCCACTGTGCATAGCACTTGAGCATGTTAGTGTGAGGTTTAAGACTAACCAACATACTAAGGAAAGTGAAAAGGATGACTGTACTCCTCAAATGTTAAACTGCCCTTCCCCTGAACCTGAAGCTCTTGCCTACAAAGGTATTTGTAGGTTATGGTAATGTTTGAGTTTCTACTACTCCCCTTTCCCTCATCCGTGAACTCACAGATGCTTGTTTGGTTCCTCATGGAGTACAATGTATCTATTTGAGACAGACAGAGAGAACGAGTAAGAAAGAATGAGAGAGAACGGTGAGCTAGAGAAATGGGACATCTCTGCAAATTGCATGGGGTAGAAGAGCATTGTTTTCTCTACTCGAGCCTTCCCTGACTAACCAACTCCACTCTAAGCTCTAATGCAATCTTACACAGACATCCTCTTTTTCGTTAACGCACCTGACCTATGAACTTGCTACATGGTCGGCTTTCTCTCTCTCCTATCACCTCTTCTCCCATTAATGGTGGCACTCGCTGGTAGGCTCTCCTTGACCTCTTCACCATTTCCAGAGTCATCATTAATGTCTATTTCAATGGAACCATCATGGTCCAGGGTCCTCAACCCAACCTTCTTCTCTTTGACAGGTTCCTCTCCCCCTCTCTAACATTACATCTTTCTCCGGCCAGGCTCTCTTGCCTTCTGTGCCAACTTCCAACTCTGCACAGACTCCCTTGCCCACTTTGTCTTCCTCCTCCTCTGAAAGGGCTCCTTTGCCCACTGTGCCTTCCTTCTCCTCTGCACAGGCTCCCTTGCCCACTGTGCCTTCGTCTTCCTCTGCACAGATGCTCTGGCCTTGCCGCACTGTCCTAGCCCCCTTTCCGGCCTTGGCTCCTCCACCATTCTCCACCATCCCTTTGGTCTTCTTGCCACCCCCGGAAGACCTTCAAAGATGGCAAGCTGCTCCACTTTGCCACGCTCAGCTTTCGCTCCGCTGTCAAACACTTGTCTGACATCTGCCACCTCCTCGAACTCATGGACCTTGATGTGCTCGCCATCACAGAGACATGGTTAAAGGATAGCTCAGTCGGGAGCTTTGACACACTTCTCCCTGAAGGCTACACAATCCTCTCTGTGCCCAGGTCAAGGAAGACAGGTGGGGGAGTGGGGCTAATCTTCCCAGAATGGATACCTGTGTCCATCAGCCATACTCAGGTCTAAACCTCCTTCGAGTGTGTCTAGTGTGCAGGCTCTCACTCTCTCCTAAATCTTCCCTCCTTTTGGCCACCTTCTATCAGCCACCATGACAGTGCACTCTCTTTCTCTCAGAATGGCCTGGCCTCCTCCCTACTTTCCTCCTCCTCTCAACTCCTCCTGATGGGTGATCTCAACATCCATCTGGACCCTCCTGACTCCTCAGGACTTTTCTGCAACCTATGTGACTCTCTCTCCCTCGCGATCCTACCCTCTGGCCCCATGCACACTGCTGGTCATCATTTGGATGCTCTCATCTCTACTGACAATCCCTCTCTCTTTCCCTCTCACTACTTCACTCTCCTGGACTGACCACTCTCTTCTCTCATCACACTTGAAGCTCTCCTCTCCTCTTGTAGCTGCACACCCGGCACGGCCACTTGGCTTTTAAGTCACCAGACCCATGAAAAGAGTGACAGTGGCTACCTTTGCCTCCACCTACTCGCCTCTTCCTATTCCGGCAGCTGACTCCCACCCTGGCTCCCACCCGCAATGATGCCCATCTAAATACTGTCCCTCCCGAGCCCTCTGCTCATCTACCTCCAACCTTCTGCGAGTGAGCCGGTTCTCCAAGCAGAAATTTGGAGGGAGATCTTTATCCTCAGCAGGGGCCTCCATCTGGAATTGCCTCCCTGAGACCCTCCATCTTGAGCCTGATCTCCTTAAGTTCTGATAACTCCTCAAGACTTACTTCTTCTCCTCTGCCTTCTCTCTCCCTCTACCCTGCTAACATATCCCTCTGCTCTTTCCCTCGCCCCTCCTTTTCCTTACAGCTTGCTGACTGGCTGACTGGTGTACCTCAGAGTCTCACAGGTCCCTGGCAACCCCGCCAGTCCTCTCACACTCGTCTCCAGGCCCTGCACTTGCTTCATCATCACTGCACTTGATCAATGACCCAAGAGAGTGGCATCTCTCTGCACTTACACCCCACCGTATTTGTTCCACCCACCACCTCTTCCTCCCCTGTAACCATCTTGCACTTGCTCAATATGAATGCACCATGCCTGAAGATCGTCTGTCTGTTCCCCCCTGTCTTCACTCCCTGAATGGTGGCGCCTTATGCACTTGGAAAAACTGCAGAATCGTTGTCAGACCTATTTGCTATTATCTCCATTGTTAATTGTATTATATGCACTTACTCTGCTTGTGCAGCCTATTATCGCTTCCGAATTTCAAGGGATCTGAATGACTGTTGTTTTCTCCCCTTGTTCTGGCCTTCCTTGAGCGCATTGAAACACTTGCCTTGTGTATAGGCGTTTTACAAATAAACATTAGCATACCATACCATACACTGCACACACAAACCCCACCCAGAAAGCCACCATAAACTAAGCACTCCTCTTTAGCCCTGCCACACCCTCCCACATCAGTAGCTATTGAGTCTGATGGCGCTGTAGTCTATAATATCTTTGGCTCTTCCGTATGGCTAACATAATCCCACATTTCTTCTGCCAAACCCATAGAAAGTAGATTGGCACTCGGGACCCAGGTAATCAGGTAATTCCGACCTGCCCCCTTCAACACCACAGGTTTCGCATCTGCCTTTCCCACATTCCACTAATGAACCATATCCCTTTTTTTCTTAACAAGCCAAGTGCAGCGAGGCCACCAATAGTCGCATGCGGGCACTATACGAGATCACTTACATTGCATTACATAAGCAGGGGTTGTCCTTGGAAGAGGTTCTCTATACAAAATCCACACCTTGCTGTAGGTCACCTTTGAAGGAAAGGATGCCCTGGATCCACCAGTGGAATCATCCCTAAATAAAGAAAAAACTGTTCATGGACTGTGGTTGCCTATAACAAATACAGGTCTGCCATTTGCGATGAGCCCCAATTGAAATTGATGAGCAGACACATGAAATTTTAAGAAATACAATGTAACAAAGGACCAACTACTATGATGTATGATCCTCCCCCCTATATGCTCAAATTGGAGAGGGTCTTGAGAGGTAGGAAATACACGTCTATACCGCTGGTCTACAATGCAGCCAGTTAAAGTGATGGTGGCACCTGAACTGAACTGTGTATCGAAAATTTCTGGCTAAACCTTGTAAAGTTGTGTGCAGACCTTAGAGTGGGGAATTACCACTACCTAAAATAGTAATTAACCATTTCAAATAGCACACATCTGAGCTAGTATTCTTTTCCCCAACAGCCAGATATAAACTGAGAAAGGCTCCAGTTGCACTAGATATGGGAAGCACAAAGAACTCTGTGAAGTATAAGGTGAGGAAAATGGAGAAGAGCAGAGTATAACCCAGAAGACAATCCGACTTGTATAGGGGAAATCAGATCAAGTGCTGAAGTCGAGTGTAACTCACACAGTGGAATTCATCATACATAAACTGAACATGTCAGAAGAAAAAACAGACAGTGGTCCAGATTCTCAACCATGTTTTGATGAAACATAAGGGACGTGTAAACACATCATGTTCTCTTCTAATAAAAAAATAAAAAAAACATTGTGCAGAATTCTCAGAGGGCATCCGAACATGCCGAATATGCTATCTTATGCTATTATGGTCATCAAGGGGTGTTGATGTGCATTTTGAAGTGCATTTTGAATTCACAAATTGAACGTCCTTTAAGATGTGCAGGAAGCAAACGCACCCCCTGTGCCTATTTGAATGGGCCCAGTCGTGGTGCAAGCATTACGTGTCTTTGCTGACCCTTTTACCCATGTGAGTGCTGGTAGACTACTGGACATTAATCATGTATGTAAGGGTGCAGGGCATAATTTGCACTGGCATACAGCCTCCAAGATATGCAAAGGCCTCCTGTAAGTAAGCTGATCCATAATTTACGGTAACGTTATTAGCGCCTTCCCCATTCCCATTGAGCCCTAAGGGGGCTCAATGGGAATGGGGCAGGGCCATGGCGGCATGGGGAATTACCGGTCCCTCCAACCTTGGAATGGACCGGTAATTACTCCATTCACCAGGGCGGAGTCGGAACAATTTTGGAGGCAGAAATGCCGCAAATAGCGGCGTGGTTACCTCCAAAGTCGGAATGAGGCCCCATGTGCATCAAACGTGAAATGGAGCATGCCATCAGAGAGAAATGCTTACAGCAGAAAAAGTAAAGGCAAAGAAGGAAGCGTGCTTTAAAAAGCAATTTTAGCTTAAAATAACCTAAACTAAAGAGATTGCTGTAGTGCCTGAAATCAAGGTAGAATTAGTACTGATGGGCACACTATTTGCCAATCGTTAGTTTGGAGTGAATTGAAAGATATATTTACAACAAAACATCAACAAGTTTACTTCTTAGCTGAATATATCGTTGTGCATGTTCCTGTTGCGTGGATTTTGTGTGGAGTCCAGGTGATATGCATTAATGATGTAATAAGTGTAATGCAGGGCACAATCCAATTGAAGGAAGAAAATATTGAGCATAGAGGAAGGGGACTAAACCTTAACAGGAAAGATATCTACTTCGATGTTTCTTTGCCTACATACCTGCATACATCATTATTTAGGCATTAAGGGATCCAACAATTTTGTTGTGAAAGTTCAGCTAGCTACATGGCAAATAGTGACTTGATCCTTCAGACGATGAAACTTAAGTTGGAAAATAACTACTTCATGTTCAATGATGTCATGGACCATCAGACTTTTGGGAAATGAATGAGTTATAAATATGCATCACCATACACAAATCTGTTCATGGGACATGGAAACATGTTTTTCAGAACAAAAGACAGTAGTAGACGTCATTCTCTGGAATTGATTTATTGATGACATTTTTCCATTCTGAAATGGTACATCACAAGATGTGTTGAAACTTGACCACAGACCCATTATTAATGACTTCAACATAAATGTCACTCTTAATTGGCATGACTCACAGATTGTCTTTGTAGACTTATTCATATGCATTGATGATATCATAAAAAACAATTGATACTATAAGCATACCAAAAGCCATTGTATTACACATACAGGCAGGGGCCATCCTACAAATAATTATTGAGAACATAAGGTGAGTACCTAGAAATTTGAGACATGTTTTGAAGATATATCTACCTATAAGGACGAAGATTTCAAAGCCATTAAACACTTCTATCATAGAGGATATGCTAAAGAGGATTTAAACAACATTTTTAAAAGAGTACAACCAATAACTAGAAAGCAATGTATTACCAGATGCCTAGTAGCTCTCAAAATCAGAACTCATTAGCATGATCACCACCTACAATTCAGAGACATAAAATTTACTAAATTGTTCACAGGCACTGACATGTGTTAAGGCCAAACAAGCACAAAAGAGACCTTGTAAACGAACGACCCATGATCTAATCTCAGCCTCCGAATTTAAAGAATAAACTCTAAATCTGCTCTCAAAGATTAAGTCAACTCCTTCATGGCTAACTATGATAGCAAAGGTATTTTATAACTGTGGTGTGGGCAGAATGTACACATTTGCAGCACACAAAACCACAAAATATGGATTGGGCATGTCACAAGAATATCACATCAAGAGTCATACAACATGCAAAAGCACTTTCTATTTTATAATACTATGCGCATGTGCTAAAGACGTTTCATTGTCAACACCATCAAATTAAGAACCATAAGCTCGGAACATCGGAGAGCCAACAAGACCAAAAATTAGTGTTAAAACGCGGCTACATTGTCAGATGGATTATTCCACTGGGGATCCAAAAAAGCTACATAGTAAGGGAAACGTCATCAAGAAATGAAACGGTAGTGATAGGGATTTTGACCATCATAAACGAGAATTGATCTGCATCAGTAGAACCCATGAAACCACTATGTGACTGAACAGTTGCTGCATGTGTTTTCACCTGTCCTGCGGAAATTAGAATTTAGTTGTACCATGTGGCTGCTTGTGTCCCCACTAGCTGGCGTGCTTCCTTCTGCACCCCCCACCACCTCGAGCCCCCCACCGCACCCGACCACCTCCCTCTGAGTGCATCAGTGCTTCTGACTGGTATGTGTCTCCCCCCTCCACTGCATCCAACCATGTCGCTATCTATCTCTCCTATCCTCTCCAACTTCTTCACTATCTCCTATCCTTCTCCTATCACTAAATCTGGTTGGAAGGAACAGAAGGACATACTGGGATCCAACCCAGGCCTTCCTATTGCAGACTCCTAAGTCACGGCTTCCGCCAGAGAGACTATAACTGACAGCCTTTTCTTTGTTAACGCACCTGACCTATGGACTCACTACATGGTCTGCTTTCTCTCTCTTATTGCCTCTTCTCCCATTAATAGTGGCACTAGCTGGGAGGTTCTCCTTGACTTCTTCACCATTTCCAGAGTCATCATTAATGTTTATCTCAATGGAACCATCATGGTTCACAGTCCTCAACCCAACCTTCTTCTATTTTCGACAGTCTACTCTCTCGCCTCTGTAACGTCACCTCTCCCTCTATCCAGGCTCCCTTGCCTTCTTTGCCTTCATTTTCCTCTGCACAGTCTCCCTTGCCTTCGGTGCCGTCCTCCTCCTCTGTACAGGCACCCCTGCCTTGCCCTACTTTCTCGGCTCTCTTGTCAGCCTTGGCTCCTTAGCCATCCTCCACTATCCCCCTGACCCACTTGCCACCCTTGGGGTGGATCCCTGTCCCTTGTGCCCCCCCAAGGAATACCCTCAAAGATGGCAAGCTGCTCTACATTGCCACTCTCAACACACGCTCGCCGTCAAACACTAATCTGACATTTGAAACCTTCTCGAACTCATGGATCTTCACATGCTCACCATCAATGATACTTGTTTCAAGGATAGCTCAGTCATGAGCTTTGACACACTCCTCCCTGAAGGCTACACAATCCTCTCTGCACTCAGGCCTAAGAAGACGGGGTGAGTGGCACTTATTTTCCCAGAATGGATACCTGTGTCCATCATCCTTACTTAGGCCTACTCCTCCTTCGATTGCCTAGTCTGCAGACTTTCACTCTCCCCAAAATCTTCTCTCATTATGGCCACCTTCTATTGTCCACCGGGTCAGTCCACTCTCTTGCTCTCAGAATGGGCTGACCTGGCCTCCTCCCTACTCTCCTCCTCTTCTCAACTCCTCCTGATGGGTGATCTGAACATCTATCTGGACTCTCTTGACTCATCATCAGGTCCGTTCTGCAACCTTTGCAACTCTCTCACCCTTTCTATCCTACCCTCTGGCTCAACACACACCAGGGACCACACCTTGGATGCTCTCATCTCTACTGACATCCATCTCGCTACACCTCTCACTACCTCCCTCTCTTGGACTGACCACTCTATTCTCTCAACACCTGAAGCTCTCCTCTCCTATTGCAGCAATACATCCGGCACAGCCACTGGCTTCAAACTCACCAGACCCATAAAAAAAGTGACAGTGGCTGCCTTTGCCTCCTCCTACTCTCCCCCACCCATTCCTTCAGCTGACTCCCACCCTCTCCAACACTCTTGACACTCTTGCCCCTGTCATGAGGGTACAACTGAAGCATTCCAAAAAGTGCAACTCTTGGCATGACTCTGACCTGGCTGCCCTTAAAAGCAAGTGTATGGCAGCTGAGCGGAAATGGAATGCGTCGGGCGAATCATCTGACAATCTGGCCTGCCGCCTCCTTCAAAGGCATTATGTACTCTGCATCCTCTCCAAGAAAAGAGTCTTTATACAAGCCCACAACTCTGCGGCATCAAGCAACATGGCCAAACTTTTCAAAGTCTGCAAGGAACTGGCCAATCCTGCCGCAACCTCTTCTGTCACACCCACTCAGGACCTTTGCCCGGCCTGGCTGCACACTTCACCACAAAAATTCAAGTCATCCTTTCCACCCTCTGTTTTACACCACAGCATACACCAACACCGGAGCCTCCCTTTGGCCCCCCTCCACTTACCCTATCTTCTCTCTCACCCGTCACACCGGATGAGGTCACCAGAAAAGTCGATCTATGAATGCCTCATCCAAACAGGTGGGCCTGTGACCCTCAAAAGCCATTAAAGACAACATTGATTCCCTCGCCCCAGCATTGACTGATCTGTGCAATCTCTCCTTTTCCACTAGAGTTTTCCCAACTGCCCTCAAGCACTTCCTTGTGCACACTCTGCTCAAAAAAACCTGTGCCGACCACTCAATTCCAGCAAACTACCACCCTATGTCCATCACTCCTTTCCTGGGCAAATTCCCGGAGAAACTGGCTATCTCTCTGTTGACACTCCACACTGAATGTATTGACCATCAATCTGGCTTTAGAGCATCCCGAGACATGTTAAATGCTCTTCTGAACACCCTTGAAGACCTGCTCTCAGATCTTGACATTAACAACCCCTCTATCCTCATTCTCCTTGAGCTCTCATCTGCCTTCAACACGGTTAAACACAACATTCTGATCGCACATCTTTGTGACACCCTGGGAATCACAGGTCAGGCTCTGGCGTAGTTAACCTCCTTCCTCTCCGACCACCCATCCCAGGTGGAACTCAGAGCCTTTTACTCGACTGTCAGTCTCTCAACCTGTGGCATTCCCCAAGGATCTAACCTCGCCCTGGTTCATTAACGTCTATATGGCTGCCCTAGCGCCATGGGATTGCCACTTTCACCTCTAACTTCCAGTGCTACGCAGATGACATGCAACTATCTGTCAGACTACCCTCAGCCGCCCCCTCCTCCTTGCTCATATCTGACTGTGTGTCTGCTATCCAGTCATGGTGTGCTGCAAACAATCTCGGCCTCAATGCCAGTAAGACTGAGATCGTTCGCATTGGATCTCCTGCTCCCACCTTCCCACTTTCACTTTTGCTGGACTCCCTTGGCCCTGCGCCCACACCTACCTGCAAGGCAAGACATCTTGAGGTCATCTTTGACTCCACCCTCTTCTTCTCCTCTCACTATTCAGACATCTCTAAAAAGTCTAACTATCAGCTACACCTCATCAGAGGTACTTTACCTTTTCTTACTTTACCCCAGCAGCTCACTGTCTCCAGAGCCCTGGTTCTCTCTAGGGTGGACCATTGTAACAGCTTCTTCCTCAACCTCCCTTCTTCTGCCCTGCGACCTCTGCAACTCATTCAGAACAGAACCGCAAGATTTATCCTTGGCCTCAAGGCCAGTGACCGCATCTCGCTGGGGTTGAAATCCCTTCACTGGCTCCCTGTGGTTGCAAGGATCAAGTTCAAGACTTTCTTCTTCTCCTCTTCCTTCTCTCTCCCTCTACTCTGCCAACCTAGTTCTCTGTTCTTTCCCTCTCTCCCTCCTCTTCCTTACAGCTTGCTGACTGGCCACCTGGTGTACCTCAGAGTCTTACAGGTCCCTGGCACCCCCGCCAGTCCTCTTTCGCACTTGCCTCAGGGCCCTACTCCCCTCCCACACTCACTGCATTTGCGAATTAACCCAAGAGAGTGGCTGCCTCTGCACTTACCCCAGTCTCAACCGACCGGGTGCACTTGATCCTCCCCCTCTCTGTGACCTTCTGTGCACTTGCATGATTCTTATGCACCACGCCTGAAGCTCATCTGTCTGTTCTCCCTTGTCTTCACCCGTTAATCACACTGGTAAAACTGCAGAATCACTGTTAGGCCTATTTGCCATATCTCAAATTGTTAAATGTCATTTTTACACGCTTACGCTGCCAGTGTGCAGACTAATATAGGCTCAGAAATTCAAGGTCTCTGAGAGACTGTTGTTTTTCCCCCTTGATCCCACCCTCCTTGAGCACTTTGAAACACTTGCCTGTGTATAGGCACTATGCAAATAAACAATACCATACCATGGTCTATGAAATGATGATTTTCATTGAACAATGTAGGACTTTTCTAACAGCTATTAGAGCTGATGTAAAATGACTCATCCTATCAGGAAACTCCTAAGGATACTGTATGATTCACAATACATTTTATACTGTGTTTAATCAGGTTGTTTTGCTTTAAAATACAGTTTTTGATTTCAAATACAAATTGTTCATAAATATATGGATATAGAGTAGAGAATTGTTTTAATGTTTTAATGCCAGTGGGGCATTAGATCTAGTCATTTCACAATTCAATATGACTATCTTTTCACAGTCAGAACCTGAGTAAACTGTAAATATTGCTGCATTTGATTTTAGTTTGTTAACATCATTCTAGGAGTGCTGTGTATAAATATGGTAATCCCTGGAACAAGCATATGTATCTGTTTAAACAGGGAAATGTACATAACTGTGACAGGTTCTCCCATTCAACCTGGCTGAAGATCGTTCAGTCGTTGTGGGTGTCCTGGTGAATTCTCATCTTGATTATTGCAATGCCCTGCTGGCAGACATCCCACATACTTAAATTCAGCATCTGCCAAAATCTCAAAATGCTGCAGTGAGACTGATTTTTAGAATAAGGAAGTCCTACCCAATCTCCAGCGCCTAGGGTAATCCTTACTCTGGCTCACCATTAAGGATTGAATTGATTTCAAAATGTTGTGCCTAGTTTTAGAATGTGCAAACAATTTGGCCCCATCATATATAGCCAAAAAATACAACTGGTACGATCCAGCTCGACAGCTGTGATCAAGTGACAAACTGTTACTGGAAATTCACCTCTCACAGTGTGTGTCCACAGAGGCCAAAGAGTTGGAGTTTATGGGCCAAAATTGTAGAGCAGGATGCCTTTGGGGATCCAGGCCCTCAAATCTTTATATCAGTTTCGCAGGGTTCTGAAGACCCACCTAATATGGATAGGTGAGACACACTAATGGGGATTTAATCATTTGGTTTGGATTGACCTCTGGTAATACTTGTTTTGGCTCTCCCTCCATGCAGTCTACTTTTAATCTGCAAAATGAAACGACCGCATCTTGTTTTTCTTTTGATTTGAGAGATAACCGCGGTTATAGACGAGGATAACAGGAAAAGGAAAGTAGTTAAAAGGCTATTGGCAGGTTAAAATAATTGCAAATGAGCTTTGTCTAGAGCTGGGGAGATTGGTGGAGGACAACAAGTCAAATCTGGGAGTTATAGGAAGTCTAGGGACTGAGTTTGCAACACAAAACCTTCTGTAGCTGCCGCTATTGCTTCAAACAAACTGCGTTACATAAACAGAGTGTGTTGTGAGGGAAAAGGGAGAGGGCAAAGGAGGTCGGGAGGCCATCTGGGGAGTGGGGGGAGCTGGCTTAGATGAGGCGGGCACTTGGTGAAGGCCTAGCTTGGCAGGAGTGCATTTTTCTATTGCCCATTTTCCCGATATTCACAGCTATATTCGAGGCTATAAAGGACTACAGATAACCGCGGGTAAGAGTAGCTCTGTGCCTGCAGCCATGCAGTTTAGGATGTCTGTGATAAATTTCTTTTTTTAAAGTTATTTTTATGGGTATAGTGACATCAGGGGTGAAAAATTACTGATCATGTCCAAGGGCCAGGGTCAGTGACATGGTAGGTATTTGGGAGTCTTATCTATTTTGGCTGTGTGTTTTCTAGCTTTCTTACATGTGAGACTGTGGCAAAAAAACTGTTAGGCTAACCTGGTATCCACAGGGACGCCACCCAGCCCTGGTTGGATGAGTTGCACTCTCGAACCCTTTCATGGTCCCTTGGTAAGGCCTCTGGTTAAAGATGGGTCTGCATTATAGGAGAGCTGGATTCAATACTAGATTGTCTTTATGTTTTCCAACCTCCCTTGGCCTCAACTCCTTCCTCCCCTTGGGCCTTCTCTTCACCTTAATATTGTAAAAGGTGGATTCTCCATCATGCTTGCTCCTCGTGACAGGGGCGCGTAGCTGTGGGCGGCGAGCAGCGACCAAGTTACTTCACTGGTGCAAGCCCCCCTGTGGGAATCCAGGCCTGCCACGACTCTGTAGGTTTGCTGCATTACAGTTTTTATATGCAGTTCTTAAGTTCCTCTTAGTTCGAATAATAATGTCTTGCTTCTTTCCTTTTAGGTATGGAAAGGTATTTTGGTGTTCTCATGCAGTTTGAAGATGAGCATGGGCCGGTAGGCGAAAGCGCGGTGTGCGTGTTGCTGTCCGGTGAGTAATGCACGATGCACTGCGCTGTTTCGCCTTTTATATTGCTAACCTGTGTCTTTTCTCTCCTTGCAGGTTGCAATGTTCCTCGCCGAGCGCTGTAATGTTCCAGCAATGATACTGACCAGGAGATGACTACCCAGGTAAGAATTGTGTGGCTTTCTTCATTCCAGAGGAAACGTGAGTAAACGCTTACTAATGCCGTCTTTCTTTCTCCGCTTTCCAGCTTATGGTATTCCAGGAGGCATGCAGTGCCAGATGATGGAGTTTGTACCTTCAGGTGAGTGGAACTGAATTCAGCGATGGATTGAAGACAGGATACTGTTCCAGGTAAGTTTTGTAGTGTTCTTTCTCTCTCTGCAGGTCCTTGGTTTCAGGTAAGCTGGCATCAAAGAACTGGACACGGTGAGCGTTATGCTGCCCACAGCAGAATAATGCAAAGCCAAAGCATGTTCTGCTGTTTGGATGTGGTTTAAATAGTCTCAGGTAAAGTACTCCAAGTAAAATAGTCCCAGGTCTGCCACAACCAAAGTAGTCCAGGTAAAGTAGTCCAAGGCCTAGGCCGCATAGCTCAGTTCCTTGTAACTGAGCTATGTGTGTGCCTCCATGTTGGCTGAACCCCCCAAGTTAAATAGTCCCAAGTAAATAGCCCCATTCTAATGTTGGTCTTCATGATGGTTATGCGCCTGGCGACAAAGGCGCCAGGACTGACTCTTGGGTGAGGTTTTAAGGCCTTTGACCTGGCCCTAAATGGAAGGCTGACTTGCCAGTGAGGGCCAGGGGCAAGGGTCATGACAGCACCCCCCCCAACACCCCTCTCACGGTGGCACTTCTGCCTGGTCCTGGTTTGGCTGGGTAATTCTGATGGAACTTTTTAATTAAGCGAGGTGCATGGATGTATTCACTAGGTTCCCATGATCTGTCTTGAGGGCCGTATCCCTTCCAATCAACTAAGTAGTATAGTTTGGATCTGGTGTATTTTGAGTCTAGGATATCCTTTACTTCAAACTCTGGTTCTCCGTCAACTAATACTGGTTTTGGTGTTGTTGTATCCCGAGTACCGGGTTGTACCGATTTCAGGAGTGATACGTGAAACACAGGATGAATCTGCATAGTGGGTGGTAGGGCTAATTTAACTGCCACTGGATTTATTATGGATTAAATAGAATAAGGTCCCAGATATCGGGGACAAAAGGTCTAAGTCACTTTTATGGGCATATATTTTGATGCTAACCAGACCTTGGGCCTCATTCCGAGGTTGGTGGTAGTCATGGTGCTATTTGCGCCATGACTGCCACCAATAACGGGTCCGGCACCGGTCTAGTTCAATGGGGATTTACCGGTGTAGTCCGACCTTTGTGGGACCAGTAAGTCCCCATTGAAAATGCCATTCCCCTTTCCCATTTGAGCCCACATAGGGCTCAATGGGAATGGGGAGTGCACAAATAATGGGCTTGCGTATGTCAAGGCCATTATATGCGCCCTTTTCCCTTAATGGGTCCCGTCCATAACGCCAGGTCAGACCGGGCATTATTGGAGGGACCCGCTAAGGGACCTTGTAGTAGGGCGTTAAGGGATTACCGGCACCGGTCTCCTTATCGGTGCCCGGTATGCCTTACCGCCCACCTTATAATGACCCCCCTTGTCTCCAATTTGATAGTCGAGGTCTTTACTACGATGTTGGTGAGTGAATTTCTTTTGTCTGATCTTGGCTTGGAGTAAATGTTCTGCTGCTTCTTTGAAGGCCTGGGAAATAGTCGTATGTAGGGTTTCAACTGCTGGCATTTCTAAAGGGGTTGGGAGATCCCATTCTGAAGTACGTGGATGTCTACCATATATAGTGTAGAAAGGGGTTTGTCCAGTGCTGGTGTGTAATAAATTATTATAGGCATATTCAGCAATCCATAACAAGTCCTTCCAATTTCTTTCCACTTGATGTAACATGCAAAGTAAGTATTGCTTGAGGGTTTGGTTTGTTCTTTCTGTTTGGCCATCTGTTTGAGGATGGTGACTTGTGGATAGTCGAATGTCAATTTGGGCCATTGAACAGCATTTCCTCCAGAAGTTGGATACAAATTGACTACCCCGATCTGAGATCAAGACCGATGGAAAGACATGTAGCCGTACGATTTCCTCCAGGAATACTTTTGCTAAATTGGATGCATTTGGAAGACCCTTAAAAGGAATAAAGTGTGCCATTTTAGAGAACAAGTCTACAACTACTAATATGGTGTTGAATCCTTGACTGGGAGGTAGATCTGTAATGAAATCAAGGGACAGTGTGTGCCATGGTGCGGGAGGAATTTCCAATGGTTGGAGATGACCAGCTAGTTTCTGCTTTTGGGACTTGTTTTGTGCACACACACCACAAGATTGGATAAATTGTATGATGTCTTCACGCCATGTGGGCCACCAATAGTTTTGTTTTACTTTAGCTAGAGTTTTAGCAATTCCAGGATGACCTTCAATCAGGGAGTCGTGATAACCCAAAATAACCTGCTCTTGTAAATCTTTACTTGGCAAGTATAGACGGTTCCTAAAATATGGTAACTGGTCTTTAATGGTGTAATTTTCTCCTTGAGTACACCACTCTTGTGAGAAAGTGGGATCCATTAAGAGTTTGATCTTGTTTTGGAGTTCACCCTGTGTCAATGTTGTCGTAAGACCCAGGAGTTTGTCTTCTGGAATGATGGCTACTGGATCTGGAGTTATGTATACCTTTTCATCAACACCCATGCGGGACAAGGCATCAGCCTTTCAGTTTCGGACTCCTGGCCGGTAGGTGACCACATAGTCATATTCAGCGAAGAAAAGAGCCCACCGCAGTTGACGGGATGATTGAGCCTTTGCTGTTTTTAGGTATTGCAGGTTTCGATGATCAGTTATGATCGTGACAGTATGTCTAGCACCAAGGAAACAGTGTTGCCATGCCTTGAAAACTGATTTTATAGCAAAGAGTTCTTTGTCTGTAATAGCATAGTTGAGTTCGGGAGGTGAGAATTTTCATGACCAGAAGGCCACAGGGTGTAACTGGCCAGTTCCTGGGTCCCTTTGTGAGAGAATAGCTCCCATAGCCATGCTAGAGGCATCTGTTTCAACTATATAAGGGAAGTCTGGGCGAGGATGTCGTAGAGCTGGAGCAGAAGTGAATCTTTTCTTAAGTTCTTGAAAGACCTTCTCTGCTTCTTCGGTCCAATGGAACTTTTTATTGTTTTTTCTCAATAGTGATGTAATTGGATGCACTATTTGGGAAAAATCTGGGATGAATCGGCGGTAAAAGTTTGCAAAGCCCAACATACTCTGGATTCCTTTAAAGGAAGTTGGTGATGGCCAGTTAAGAATGGCATCTACCTTGTGCCTATCCATTCTGATACCTTTTGGTGTGAGGATAAAACCAAGGAACTCCACTTCGGTGACATGAAAAGAGCATTTTTCGAGTTTAGCATACAGTTTATGTTGGCGGAGTTTAGTAAGGATGGAGTGGACATGCCTGGCATGGTTTTCTTTTGTAGCAGAATATACTAAGATGTCATCAATGTAAACCAACACGCAAACGTCGATTAACTCCCACAAAACATCATTCATAAAGTACAGGAATGCAGCAGGAGCATTGCAAAGTCCAAAAGGCATTACCTGGTATTCATACAAGCCGTATTTGGTAGGAAAGGCGGTTTTCCATTCGTCTCCTTTCTTCACTCGAACAAGATGGTACGCCCTCCTAAGGTCCAGTTTGGTATAGATTTGGGTGTCTTTGACTTGATCCAATAATTCGGGAATAAGGGGCAGTGGATAACGTTTTTTTACTGTGATCTGGTTTAATGCGCGGTAGTCGATGCAAGTCCTCAAATCTCCTTCCTTCTTTGGTACGAAGAATAAGGCACTGGCTGCCGGTGATTTAGAATGGCGGATAAATCCATTTGCCAGGTATTGATCAAGATAAGTTTTCAAATGTAGGTTTTCTGGTTCAGTAAGTGCATAGATTCGACCACAAGGAATTTGCACATCAAGTATGAGGTTGATCTGACAATCGTAGGGCCTGTCTGGTGGTAGAGTATTGGCTTGTTCTTTCTGGAACACGTTTTGAAAATCTTGGTATTCATTTGGTTGAGTACTAGTCACACCGAGTACAATCGCCGCCGTACTAGGAGTAGCAGATGTACATAAGTCTGTTTTCCCCTTTTCTTGGTAATAACAGGTGCAAGCACAATCATCGGAAAAGGCCAACTTCTTGGCACACAAATCTATTAGAGGGTTGTGAGCTACCAACCATGGAATCCCTAAGATTAGACGAAACTGAGGAGCTTTGATGAGATTGAATGCAATAGATTCTCGGTGTCCATCCTGGCACAGTAGGGTTAGTGCTGCTGTACATTGGGTTATTGGGCCGGAAGCTATTTCTGTCCCATCAACAGTAGTAACTTTTTCAGTAGTTGACTTAAGCATAAGGGAAGCCCCATCTCTGCCTCCAGATCTTGGTCTACATAATTTCCAACTGCTCTGCTGTCTACGTATGCTTCGACAGCATGCATCAGAGACAGTTGTTGGTGATTGATCAAAATTACTGGTAATGCAAAGTGTGAGGTCTGTGGCTCATCCTTCTCGCTCGACAAGCGGACCTCTATGCTTGCCCGGCGTGGTAGTTTTCCGACTCCTTGTTTTTATCTTCCTTCTCTGTGGCCCCAACAGTTCTTGGTGGTTTCACTGGACATTCTTTGAGAAAGTGGCCTGATTTTCCGCAATATAAGTATAATTTATGTTGCCTTCTCTTGTCTCTTTCAGTTTTAGTTAAAGGGGGGCGTACACCTCCGATTTGCATGGGTTCTACTGTGTTTTCCAATGTACATGGAACATTATCCTTTGACCGGACATACACAGCTCGAGTGTCTAACCTTATCCCGGTCCGCTTTTCGGTCTTGTAATCTGTGATCTAATTGCACCACAAGGTTGATGAATTCTCCACAGTCTTTAGGTGGGTTAACCACTTGAGCAGGGACATCCTTTAGTTCCCCTCGTAGACCCCGATGAAATAGTGTGGTACTTTTTTCCTCAGGCCACCCAACTTCAACGACTAGTCTGTTAAATGTTGCTATATATGTAAGCAAGCCTTGACTTCCTTGACGGAGTGATAAAAGTTTGTTGTCTAATACTTGGCCTTGGGTATGACGAGCAAAGAGTTTTTCCATTTCCATCTGGAAACCCCCAGAGTCCTGTAACAACGGGTTATCCTGACTTACCAATGGAACCGACCAATCCGCAGCACTGTCACTCAGATATGACAAGATAAAAGCACCCATGCTTGGTCGTTAGGAAAAGCCCCAGGTCTGCAAAGATCTGCAAAGGAACAGAAGACCACACTGGTTCATGAACGTTGCGTACTTCTTGGGGTCCCCTCTAAATCGTTCAGGTGGAGCTAAAGGAACTGCCCCAGGAAGGATTATTTGTACTGGATTGGTGGAAGAAGTTGGTACAGATGCTGATGGAATGTTACCAGGCAATGGGGTCTGTCCTGCCTGTGATTGGAGCAATTGTCTACTTATTTCACTGGTACGATTCTTAGTAACAATCAAATCCCTCCTAAGAGCGTTGGTTTCTTGCCTGGCTGAATGTACTTTAGCGCGTAATTGTCCAAACAACTGAACTAACTGGTCAGTCTCTGAAGTCTCCATGACGCCCAGGTGGATAATATTATTTAGGCTTTGCGTTCTGTTACGCTCACCTGGCATCCACAGGGATGCCACCCAGCCCTGGTTGGATGATTTGCACTCTCGAACCCTCTCCCGGTCCCTTGGTAAGGCCTCTAGTTAAAGATGGGTCTGCAATATAGGAGAGCTGGATTCAATACCAGATTGTCTTTATGTTTTCCCACCTCCCTTAGCCTCATCGCCTTCCTCCCCCTTGGGCCTTCTCCTTGCCTTAATATTGTAAAAGGTGGATTCTCTATCCCGCTCCTCGTGTCAGGGGCTTGTAGGTATGGGGGGCGAGCAGCGACCAAGTTACTTTGCTGGTGCAAACCCCACTGTAGGAATCGAGGCCTGCTGCGACTCCGTAGGTTTGCTGCTTTACAGTCTTTATATGCAGTTCTTATGTTCCTCTTAGTTTGAATAATAATGTCTTGCTTCTTTCCTTTTAGGTATGGAAAGGTATTTTGGTGTTGTCATGCAGTTTGAAGATGAGCATGGGCCGGTAGGCGAAAGCACAGTGTGCGAGATGCTGTCCGGTGAGTAATGCGCAATGCGCGGCACTGTTTTGCCTTTTATATTGCTAACCTGTGTCTTTTCTCTCCTTGCAGGTTGCGATGTTCCTCGCTGAGCGCCGTAATGTTCCAGCAATGATACTGACCAGGAGATGACTACCCAGGTAAGAATTGTGTGGCTTTCTTCATTCGGGAGGAAACGTGAGTAAACGCTTACTAATGCCGTCTTTCTTTCTCCTCTTTCCAGGTTATGGTATTCCAGGATGCATGCAGTGCCGGATGATGGAGTTCGTACCTTCAGGTGAGTGGAACTGAAGTCAGAGATGGATTGAAGACAGGATACTGTTCCAGGTAAGTTTCGTAGTGTTTTTTCTCTCTCTGCAGGTCCTTGGTTTCAGGTAAACTGGCATCAAAGAACTGGACACGGTGAGCATTACGCTGCCCACAGCAGAATAACGCAAAGCATGTTCTGCTGTTTGGGTGTGGTTTAAATAGTCTCAGGTAAAGTAGTCCAGGTAAAATAGTCCCAGGCCTGCCACACCCAAAAGACTAGACCGCATAGCTCAGTTCCTTGTAACTGAGCTATGGTTGTGCCTCAATGCTGGCTGAACCCCCCCAAGTTAAATAGTCCCAAGTAATTAGTCCCATTCTAATGTTGATCTTCATGATGGTTATGAGCCTGGGAAAGTCGCCAGGACTGGCTCCAAGAGAGACTTGGATGAAGTTTTAAGGCCTTTGACCTGGCCCTAAATGGAAGGCTGACTTGACAGTGAGGGCCAGGGGCAAGGCTCATGACAAAAACAGATGAAAACTCTGGAAAAATGTATAGAAAAAGGAGCCACCCTACTCTAGTTTTAGATGCCCATACACTGTATTTTAGCCTGTGTGTTGCCACCCATGATATTTTATCTTGTGTAATTGTACCTATAAAATGTATCCCCATCTAGTTTACTATCATGTATTATACTGGGCTTTCTTTATCTTCATGCACCTTACATAAATACATGAGCAATATGTTACTGTATTGATCTTTGGCTTTCTATTGTGTTATAAAACTCAAAGTGAGGCCCCCACTTAAACTAAAAATTTGTAACCGTGGTTATAATAAAACTCAATTAAGTCTTCCTGCGGATTTAAAAAAAAAATGTGGGGTATTATTTTGTTCTATTTGTGTATTTATATATGATAGCTAGTCCTTAAAAGGACTGTTTTGCGGTATACTGAATGTAGTATTTTAGCACATTTGGAGTACTGTGTTGATGTCATGAAGGAACACTGTATTTCTTTCATCGGTTAGGTGTACTTGTCATGTCTATAGAAATTGGCCATGTAGAATCGTATGTTGTTGTTTGAAATCCATAATTGGTTGTAGTCTCTCATGAATGCTGAAACTACTTTATTAACATTTCTCTGTGATTTTTTAATGTTGCCTTTAAATTTGGTGGTCCATCTCCATTTTTGCCTCTGTGTCAGATTTAAAACTATAAAGAGGAAAAAGTTCCATTCGTTTTTTCAAGTCTTGTTTCATCATTAAAGTAAGGGACACACCTCGAACATTTCCCAAATCATTGCCACCACCATTAATCAGTATGATGTCTGGGTGTCCTGTACTTTTCAGACTGAACAATATTGGAAAAACCTGGAACCAACACATTCCCCACAATCCAAACCATTTAATTGTAAAATCTATCAAACCAAGGTCCATTTTCATATTTAGTTTCTCACACAAAGCTAGTAACCAAAACAGCCAACTGTCTCCGATCAGTCACACAGTTTTCAAACTGGAAAATTATATGAATAGGGTATGTATGATCTGTGTGTTTTGGTGTTTGTAACAGGTTGATGCTACTGTTGTAATTCTGTGTTTGTCTGTGATAGGATATACTTTAAATATGTCAGCCATTTTTGTATTTTGGTTAGTAAATATAGTCCTATTTTTGTGATTTTGGAAAGTATGCAAGCTAACACTTCATGTAGTTTTGTTTTTCTGATTGTAGTACTCTCTATGCACTGCACTTTCATGGTTTGTGTCCGACCCATGTTTTACCTGTTTTTGAACTTTATCCACCCTACCTAACCCCAATCGTGTATCTCCTAACTACCATGTACACTTTATCATCATCCAATTTAAATAACTAAATGAGCGGTCAGTTTTTGTATTGACACATTTTAAGGACCATTGTATCAGTACTGTCTATTTTGTTATTTATATTCCATGCTCAGATGTTTTTTTAACAATTGAATTGTGATAGCTGCGGATATACAAAAGGGAGGGTGATTGGTGTATTGAGGATTGTGCCCAGCAACAAAAACGACAGGGGTTTTTAATCAGGGCTATCCAGCATCCATTCATTGTGTGGCGTTGCCACCCGCAGCTAAACGAGGTACCCTGTTCAGCCGCAGCTATGTTTTGGAAAATGGCACATTGTGTGTTTGTGGACGTGTGGTAGCCATGGCTATCCAATATTTTGGGTGGAGTAGCATCATAGATGCTTTGAGTGTTTTGGGGGATTGGGCGAGAACAAGGGAGTGGCGGAGGATCATGGGGTTTAGGGGTGGTCTGGTAGGCATGTTAGGGACACTTGTTTGGAGTTTAGGGGAGTGGAAATACATTTCCGTATTCAGAGTTTTTTTCGCATAGCTGCAGCTAACTGCAAACATCCATCTATAAAAAAAAGCATGTGCGCAGTCATGTAAATGTTTTTCGTTATTTTATTTATTATTTCTCTTTGCACAGTTATATTTATAGCTGCATCGATATACCATACATTTTCTGTGCAATTATCATATTGGTATGTGGATGATACAGCACAGAATTGTATGTGTGTGTGTTATTTTATCTGCTTGGGTGTTTTCTTATTTCATTTGAAGTGTTGAAGGCTGGCTTACTTTGATTTTGGGCTTGCAAAAAAAATGTTTGTGTAGCCGCGGATACAGAGCTAGTTCTGCAGCCGCGTCGAATAGCCATGGCTTTGAAAGATGCTGTGTGGGGGGAAAATAGATTTCTTTGAGTTTCATTGTTTGTTATTGGTGGTTGTTATTTTTCTATTTCTGTAACTCTCTGTGATAGGTTGTGGTGCAAATGTAACATCCATTTTAGCAGTTTTATTAGTATATAGTACTCTTTTTTGGTATTCATTTTGGAAAGTATAAAAGTTACAATGTTCTGCAGTTTCATCCTTTTGATTGCAGAACTCTCACTGTATACATGGCAGGAGTGTGGCTGATGTGAAAGTAAGTTGTAATATTTACATATTTAAAGGTTTATTTGCAGTATTGTGTGTGTTATATTAACAATTTCTATCAGATGGTGTACATGATAATTGTTTTCATCTGCTGTGATACATTGCTGTGTGTCATTGGTGCAGCCAGAATGGGACCGCAGCCCATAATGTGATTGGCTGTTAACAACAGGCATGAAGTCACGTAGCCATGTCAACGTAAATTTAAAAGTGTTTGGGCCTTCCATTGGTACGGCTACTGCCACCTGCAGGTTTGACTACTCATTGGGCGATATGATTGGTCAATAATTTAGGTGTGAATACATCATTGCACTTGGGCGTACCCACACGTATGGAAAACACATTCTGGTTCATTATGTCACATAACCACGGCTACACCCCTCTCCCAAACACCTTTTTCATGTTTTGTGTCATTGCTTTTCATATCTTGATGGGTGAACTTCATTGTGAGCCTTCAGAAACTTTTAAAAGCAGTATCTTGATATATCATTCCTTTTCTACCTGTCTTTGTCCTTTACATTTGTCCTTTGTCCTGTGCTTTGTAAACGTTTTTTGATATTAAGTTGCAGAGCCCTTTCTGTGTTGTGTATTTTTAAAGTTTTTATTTTTCCTCCACATTCCTGCATTTCAATATGATTACAACTAGCAGTGATGATGAGGTGGTGTGGGTGGCTTCTGCTTTACCGCCGTGGAAGAAGCAATGTGCACAAATAAACGTAGCTGACATTTGGCATTATTTCCATGTAAAGGACCAATACAGCAAAATAGTGGTCGAGGAGGTCATGTGTAATTTCTGCTGTATGGTTTTGTGCAGGGGACCTTCACACAAGCCTTTGCAAAGCTTGAGGACATCGACGGTAATTCAACATCTTGTCCGAGTTTGTTGAATGGATGAATCCTATAGGAAGGCTCATGTGTAACATAAGGTCAAAGCAAATGGAGCAAGATCAGCACAGCAGGATTTGTCATCTGTGCAACAGCCATTCAACACATTTACTAACTATTTTCCACCATCTAACACCCAACCCCTGTCCATCCTGCCTGCACCTGATCTTTCTAACGTTATTGAGATGTGCAAAACCTGTTACAACTCGATTGAGGTGGGAGGCGGCCCACTAGACGCTTTGGGTAAGGCTCTTTCTGAACATACAGCCACATGCTAGCTATAGTTAGTATACGTGTCCATTTTTTAACCCTATTCTTTATTATATGTTTGAATCCTTGTGTTTTTCCCTTCCCAGTTCCTACCTCTTTCTTCCTCATTGCCCAAAACTGTCCTCTTCAGGGCCAACTTTTCAGTTATAAAAATAGACAATTAAAACACATACTGTAAATATGGATCAAAGACCATTTATTCATCCTTTCAATACACTGTGTATTAAAAGACCTACCTATCCTTGGGTATTTTATTATAGTCGCAATTATCGCATGTGGGAGTCGCAGGTAGACCCGCCCCCAGCATGTTCTGCATTTTCACTGCGCATGCATTTTGATAGCCGCGGCTGTAAAATCGATAGAAAATCAATCAAAAACATATATATATATCTATATATATATATATATATGGGCAGTACTCTTGTAAAGATTTATTTTAAGATATATTGAGTGTAGTCTTTGTACAAAGTTGCTATAAACACTTCAATCACTTTCTATTCATCAACATTACATATACATGTAAACACTTTAAAAATTTGAGAACATATGCAAAGTTTTTTAACAACAGATTTATTTGTGGGGAATGTGGTTGCATAATTTCTTTTTATTTTACTTTCTACGCATGATACATCGTTTTCATTAGCCCAATTGTCTGCATTATTAATGTCAATTATGAATAGAATAACAAAACCCCTAAAATTCAAGGGAAAAAAACATTAGCTGCAGCGACGTTAAGGTGAGCAATACATTGTAACAAAACCTTTGAAATTCAAGGAAAAAACTTTTGTTGCATGGACGTTAAGGTGAGAACTTAACATAACAAAACCCCTGAAATTCAGCTAAAGCCACCTTAACTTTGCACCCCTTGTTGCGCAGCCTATGACCACAATGGTGACATCACAGCCCACATCACTGATGACATCACTGGGGACAACACTAATTACATTGTATATTTAAGCAATATGACCCGAGCGGCGGGGGCATTACAGACTCAGGTAATGCCCCAGAGCCCATAGTTATAGGCTCGAGCGAAGGGAGGACCTTAACGAAGGCCCGAGGGGCATTACCTAAGACAGTAATGCACTCGCTGTGAGGGTCCTATTGCTATTAGTACCCCGGACCACAATATCTGCGTGACCGGGGCACTAAAAGCATATTTTTCTGTCCGGAAACGCTGCAGCGAGGAGGGAGCAAAGGGAATTAAAAAAACAAAAAAGCCTTACCCGAGTCCCAGGCGGGGGGCGAAGGCAGCCTCTCAGCCGTGGGAAGCTCGGAGGGGGGATGGCCCCGCTTGCAGCCTCCTCATTGGCTGAGGGGCTGCTACGCCCCCTGTCAAGGACAAGTCGGCTGGATCCCGGCCGAGAATCAAAGGATTCTCAGCCCGGTAAGGACCCGGCGAGAGCCAATAAGAATGCGTGTTGCATTCTGCTTGACTCTCGCCGGGTACTAATCAACCATATGAGAGGTTCTGAAAGGAGACAATGGGTGGATATTGAGCATCAATTAGCCTCACCTCTCATTGATGGATTTATTTTGGACCCTGATGAACTACTCCCCAGGACGTTGCTTAGCCAGAAAGACCTCAGTAGTCTTTGTTAAGTGAGGAGGGATATCAAAGAGTGCACACAACTATCTTCATGGACCTCCTCATTGAATTCCCTTTAGGATCCCCCTTAAAGCGTGGTAAGATAGATACTTCAAATATGAAGAGCTAGCTAAAAGAAAGATTGAATAGAGTGGACCAGTTTTTTCCTGCAGACAAGTTTAGATCAGTAGAAAGACTCCAATAGAAAGTGGTTAGGCAGAATATTCAACTGTTTGATGGTTACAGGAACCATTCTGCAGGAGAGTTGGTAAAGAAATATTTGACAAATGGTGCTGACCTGGGTCTAAGAGGAAAGAGAAAAAGAAAGTGATGTATATGTCTTTCACAACCCGTACAGACTTCAAAAAAGGGCGCAGTGTGGAGGGCCAAAAGGTGGGAGTCCACAGGGAGCAGGCTGAAGGAGGACCAACCACCAGCACTTCCATCTTATCTCCATTCAACTTGAGCCAATTATCACTCATCCACCAACCCATAGCCTCCGCAGCGTTTAGAGACTTGTGTCCCATATGTGAAGAGTTTTGACGCTTGTGGGAGACAGCCCCTAGGATGAATGAGTATGGATTCTGGCCCATGTCCTGCCTGCCTGATGAGTGCCTGACAAAACAACTTCTTGCCCTGCCCAAGACAGGCCCTTCCCTGAAGGGGCCGAATTGAAAACAGGCCAAGGAGCACAGCACCTGAGCATGCCCAAGTGAGGTTTAAGTCATCTCTCAACCTGCTGACCAGCATACGGAGAAAGGCAAATTTGTTCACTGCGGCTCCAAATTTCAAATAGTCCTTTCTATGAACCAAAGGCTCCTGTCTCCTATAAGTTTTAATGTGTTGCTAATGGTAATTGATACCTGGCTGTCACTGCAGCTGCAAATAGACACCTGTGACCTCTGAACCCGCTCTGTGCCACTGGTAGAGCAGACACTGCTGAGCCAAATACTGAAACTGAATCACAGGGCCATAAATACTACCATCTTCACAATTGTTTTGAAATTTACTTGCACCTACTTATGAAGAGAAAGGAAAGCAGAGACCGAAGAAGGATCTTGTGGGTCGGGAAGAAAGGATCTTCTTCACAGGAGAAGATACACCAATTTAATTTAACTTTCGCTGCTTGTTAATTTATCTTCCAGAAACCTTTCAGAACAGATGTATCAAGAATCCTTTAATGAATGTACAACCTAAGAGTTAATCTGGTCTTTTTGTCCCAGCTGTGCTTGTTGACAGTAGGTTGTACTTGGGCATTCAGCAGTGGCGCCCCCAGACAATTTTCTTAGGGGTGGCCACACTGGAAATCTTGGGGTGGCATACCAAAACAAGCACACATAACTGAATGGGCCGGTGGGGGGGCCAGCGCTTTCATAAGGGGGGCCGTGGCCCCCCTTGGCCACTCCTTGGAGGCGCCCCTGAGCACTTGGTGTTGAGGTGAGGCTCGAAGACTTGCTCAGTACAGTCACAAGGCTACCCCGGGCTGCAGCGATTTGGTTGCAACAAAGTGTCCCCTAAATAGTCCTCTGTTTATGTCTTAGTGTGAATCTCCTATTGAGGTGTCCTGTGGTGCAGCATCTGCAATCTCTTTGAGAGGGACGCGATATGATTATGCATGTGTTCATGCCTGTGTATCTCAAATCAAACAAGCAGGTATAGTTCCCTTGGCATGATCAAGATCCACATTGTAAATGCACCATGTAGACATGGACCCTAGATCCATCCCAAAACCCATCTAACATCACAACCCTACACCTATGCATACACCATTGCACTTTAATTCATGGACACAGAATGGTGACAGTACAGACACACGGGCATCCAATCTGGCCAAAGGGCATGGAAGTGCTGATGAAGCGACTTGGGGGAATAAGCCCAGACTTGGCAGCCATGGACTGCCGCAAGTGCACATCAGCTGAACAGAAGTGTTGTCTACCATTTGATCAATATGTGTGCTGTAAGCACCAAAGAAGTAATATGCAGACACACATAGCCTCATCAGGAGTTGGGCGGTATCCCGACCGTGATACCGGCCAACTGTATTTGCGCTACTGCCCAACCCTCCGGCGGTATGATCACCTGATCATGGGTTGGGCAGTAACTGTAATTTCCCATTCCCCAGTTGTGAATATTTGGCACAATTACCGCCAGCGCTACTACCGTGCTGTAATTGTGCCGAAAATCAGCATTTTTGTGGCACAATTACCCCCATCTTAGGGCTGGAGGTAAATGCTGCCAGCCCGAGATTGGACGGACCCTTAAATGCTGCTGCAATAGCGTTACTACTGCAGTTAAGGGCTACCGCCTAACTCGTGATGAGGCTCACATACAGAGCAGAACTGCCAATCACTGACCTTCACATACTTCCTGGCAGAAAAGGTTAGCCGTCACCTACACAGTCTGGTTGCCAAGCATCCAGCGCCCTAACTATCACACAGCTCATGCTGGTAACATGGTGGATGATTGCCAGGCTTTGGTCTGCATTGTCAGTTCCGCTAATCCCAAAGACTGCTGCAGTAAGAAGAATCCCTGCCATGATCCCCATTGCAGGTGTCAGGGCAGTAATAGGGTAGTTTGTGAGCTGGTGCCGCACCGGTGCCACTAGCATGTGCCTTTACTTTCCCGACATTATCCTTGATGTGCCTCTTAATGCCAGGTAACCTATATCTTGCTTCCAAGAAGGGCCAGATGTATTTTCGTGTCCATTTGGCCATTTCCTGCTTTTGTAGGGCTTGGAGGCTAGATGCACACATTTTTGGCATACGTATCAGATGTGCATGTTATTCACGCAAAGTGATGAGTGTTACAACATTTTATGGATGTGCCAAACATGTGCGCATGACATTGGGTGTAGGGCCAGGTGCGCAAATAGTTTGCACATGTTTTGGATAATGTTTTTCATAATGTTGTGCATCAAACATTTTTGGCTGCTTTCTTTTTGAAACCACGCATTGCAGCAAGATGCACACCAGTGTACACTCATCTTTTGCACAATCATTCATCTCATCGGGATGGTCATGTTTTAAAAGAATCTGGCCCACAGTCTTATTATTCCTCGTGCAATCTATGCCCCTAAGCAGGGATGTCATTTCACCAAAATGCCAGGGATAGTGGAAGTGACATCACACGAACCTTGACCTCTGATGACATCACAGGGAGTGATGTAATTTGACCCGACCCAAAGTGATATCACGGAAAGCAATGGAAAACGACCTTTCACCCCTTGACAAAACAGGAAGTGGCATCACCTAGCAATCTTCCCAAGTACACTACGAAAAATAAGGTTCTGATATCACTATAATGTGATATACAAGAATGCATCTCCTTATTTATCATTAAGATCAGTTTGTATACGCCCATATTACCAAATTACAGTGAATGCAAGCAGACGTCCATGGTCAAATGATAATGATGTGTTATTATATACCACTTACGCTTAAGTGCTTTTTATAAAACAAATATACATACAATATCACCCAACCTGTGTTGGTACTCATTTATCAACAAGAGTAGGCTGAAAGGCTGAGTTGAGGTGTTTAACAACAGACTAAATCAGTCACTTACCCCCTGAAGTGTTCCTGAAATAAACCTTTAATGAGTCTAGCAATTATTGTACAGAATTCCAGAAAGACAAAGGGCCTCATTACGAGTTTGGAGGTAACCATGACGTTTTTATCGGCATGGCTACCCCCAAACTCGGGTCCGGGTTCCGCAAAAGGGGACTTACCGGGCCATTCCCACCTTGGAGGGGCCTGTTAATTCCCTTTTGCGGGACCCGTACCCGGTACGTCTACATTCCCATTTGAGCCCCCATTGGGGCTCAATGGGAATGGGGAGGATGCCAACAACGGGCCCGTTAAGGACGGCCCGTTGTTAGCATCCTGTACTGCTATCAGGTCTCGCTCTGCACGTCTGGTCTGGCCAGGTGTCCAGAGCGGGACCCGCTGTAGAACTCAAAATGTGGTAGCCCGGAATGAACGGTGCCGGTCCCTTACTGGGACCGGTCATTCTGTGACTGCCACGTTCGTAATGAGGCCCAAATTATTTTTTATTCCTATTCTTTCTTATTTGGGGTTCTGGCTGAAAGTGGTAGACTTGTGGAACACCTGTTTTTTTTCTTTTTTTAAGAGGCCTGAACAAAAAATCCAGCCACTCCACAAGCAAAGAGCCAGCCACTTGACACCTGATGCCTGCACTCACCCTTGCACTTGCCACCAGCTGGTCTCACTTTCATTTATTGCTTATTTATTCTATTTATTTTACTGTCGTTCCCATGTACTGCACTGTCCCCTCCCCCGCACTTTCACCTTCCCCTGCACTTGCGCGATCTCATTGTCACCTGGCCTAATAAGATTGCTGTCTCTGTCTTCCCTCTGTTCCCCCTCCCTTGCCTCGTGCGCCTTGAAACACTTGTGTATGGGTGCGTTATAAATGCCATATCATATCACATGGCGCTGACCAAAGCCCAGGAGCTAACATTTCCTTTTAGGGGTATCGAGGGAGACCACAGGGGTAGCAAGGGAGACCCTGGTGACCTCTAAATGACATCCCTGTGTCCAAGGCATTATTTTTGTATATGAAACCCAGAGTACCCTGTTCTTATTTTCGGACATGTCATGTTGCTTCTGCATACATCCACACATACTTTCACATTCCAATTGTGGCTCGTTCACTTACTATTATTTACCCTCTGCCTGTACATTTCTGTCCCTAATGTCTGTACTTGCACAACCTCCACTCGGGCAGGGCGGTCATACCTTTTCTTTATTAATCTCTGTTATCAGCTTACTTTGTCCGAAAAATATTTGGCTTTCTGAGATAATGTTGTAATAAGGGAGTGGTGCGAGGATTGTTTAAACGATGCTTTCCAAGACTTTTTGTCTTCGTTCTTGGTCCAGCATTCAGCCACAAGAACAAATAAACAAAAAACTCCGGGAGGGCCAATGAATTTACAGCACAAAAATAACTTGCATCTGCGTTTTTTCTAGAGAATGGATGTTATTGCCTGAAAACAAACACTTTTTGACATGAAATAAGACTTTAATTTTAGCATGGTTGATGGAAAGAGGGGGCGGTTCTGGCCAAACTGAAGTCTCGTGAAAGTTTACCCTACAGATACAGCACACAGAGGCGGCTCGTGACACGATACTGGGCTACATAAATGTTCACATACATCCATTGATACCATCCCACCCACCTACCCAACTATTCATGTCTCCGTCCATCCAAACATACAGACATACATCAATTCATACCATCCGACCCACCTACCCATCCAAACATACATGCATCCATTGATACCATCCAATAACCCACCTACCCACCTATTCATCCATCCAACCAAACATCCATACATACATTCATCCCATCTCACCCACCTACACATTCATTCATTCATTCATTCATTCATTCATTCATTCATCCATCCACACATCCATGCCATCCCACCCACCCATTCATTCATGTATTCATTCATTCATTCATTCATTCATTCATTCATTCATTCATCCAAACATACATACATCCATGTATATCATCCCACCCACCTACCCATAAACCAGTCCGTCCGTCCGTCCGTCCGTCCATCCATCCATCCATCCCTGCTGTCTCGATAGCACCCAAAGAGAGCTATTAATTAATCTCACCACACGCATAGTGAAACGGGTGGCCCAATCCACCAACACTTGCACTACAAAATGCACGCTCAATGCACTGGTCACCTTATTCACTAAGGTGGCCAGCACACTTTCGGGGGACGACGCATCAGGCATCCCCATAATACAGAATAACGCCTATGATCATTAGAAATGCAACTATATCCTTTCTCAGGTGAGTCCTCACTGTCCAGAGGTCCTGCTACTCTTCCACCAAGGCCTGTTTATGTCTCTGTGTGGTGGGAATCTCAGAGGCCCCTTACCACATTTTGTAGGGGCACCTTCATGCTGCCATCCCACTGATGATTACCTAAAATGCTGTCCTTTCACCTTAGAAATGAAGGCAGAGGAAGGGACATGTGACCACATTTTGGAGAGAAACAGTTGCAACAGCTTTCACATTGGAACAGTAGTTAATCTGCTTTTTACTAGGTCTCATCTATGCTAATTTAAGGAGATAATGGCTGAAAGTTCAACTGGTACCTGGTGCTGTCAGACCCCCTATATGGGAGGCCTGTTCTTTCACTTATTCACTGAGCCAAAAAAAGGCCAATTTGTAGTATGCAACTTTCTTTGGCAAGAGAGCCTGGAAGATGAGAATATAAAGATAAGTTGCATTGCCTTGTTTAAGTTCCCCTTGAGAACCTGCATCCTAAGAGCATGAGCTCATGTTTTACAAATCACTGCCACTCTTTTGCCTAGATCACAGTGCATTGTAAAAGCTTATACTGATCATAGGAGGGTGCAGGGCGGGCGGTCGTGGGGGCGGATCTCCTCAATGTTGTTGGTGCTTCTGGAGTGGTGGTTGTTTTGGGAGAGTAATTTCTAATACAATTATTTGGATCTTCGTGCATCATTTCTTGTAACTTACTTCACAGTTTTACATTGTAGCTAACAAGGGATATTTTAGTGTTCCAATACTATTGATGTCATTATGTATTTGCTTGTAGATGACATGTTTCTGTTACGCTGTGGAATTATTTTAATAGATTTAAAAGAGACAATATGTCTGGAACTCAGTTGTTCGAGCTATTGTGTTAGATGAGCTAAATTAAACATGTACCAGTATTATGAATAATACATAAGGGCACATTTGTCACCTAACAAAAATATGACTGTCATTGTTTGCACTAGTATGACTCGTTCATGCTATTGCATTCAATATTGGAGTGCATGGTTGCTAAACATGTGTATTCTACCCAATTGTCATTTTTCTAAGGAGAAGGCTTTTTAGGTCTAGCCACGTAAAGGATACTCTCTGCTATAACTTGTAAAAAATAATTAGGTGTGGTAAGAAAGAGCCTGTTCTCAGCCAGAGCTCAAGATGATACATATTAGAGAAGGGGGCCTGGTGCCAGTCAGTTTCTCCATCATGCCAAATAACTACAAGATTGTAGCGCTCTCTTAGAGCATCAGCCATTTTATAGGAGTGACTGGAGTTTTTAAGATCGGATTCGGTGCATATATTACTTTTACAACTTTGTTGTGTATCCATGCTCCTCAGTACATCGGTGTCTTTCTCCCTGCTTAGTAAATCAACAGGTTTTTCAGTTGCTTTTTTCTGTATTGGTTTTTATGGTTCTAAGGCTAATGAAGGCTCTTGCTTAAACCGTCAATGCATCATTTATTAAAGGTAAACATGATGTTTTGAGAGCCTCTAATTTGTACAATTGTGGTTCCCATACATCATGGCCGCAGTTTTACATATAATGGAGTCTTTTATGCTGAGACATATAGTTTGGTGATATATTGTATCCTGTATATGATCTTGCCTGGAAGTCTACTTTGATTTTGTATAAACAGTTTGGGGGTTGATTTGCTTGTTCTGTTTTCTTGTATCAATGGAAAGGTAAAAGGTTGTGTTTGTTTTTTGTGAATCACGACTTGGAGCAATATTCTCTTCTCCACATACTGTTATGCATGCATGTGCATTAAAACAGATTCAGAGTAATATGTAAACTATTTTGGCAATAGAGGGTTCCCCAGTGCAAAATCGTAGACGTTCACATAATGGCAATACTTATTGAGCGCAATAATGTTTGTCGCAAATCCATGCACGCTTTTTTCGTGTGTCAAATGTAAATGTTCAGTTGTTCATATTGCACTTAATATTGGGATTACCTGGTAATGTAACTACTGCTTAAATTGGTTGGTAGGGGAGTTGAAAATCAACAAGGCCACGCCCCATTTTGTCTACTGTGGAAATCGTGATCATTGGAGGTTAGGTATTTTCCTCCAATCTGATCCCCCTCTTTGTTTTTTTAAGACAAACAGCAAACTAGCTGTATTGTAGGGCTCTGTTTGCTGCATGTCACTGACTATATTCTAATGACTGCAGAACGCAAATATCTTTGGTCATGTGGCGTGTGTTTTGCAGTAGAGCCATAATCGGAACATGACCTCCTACGGTGAGTCATCGGTTTAGGTACTTGGTTGAACGTGTAACATACACTGTTGCTCAGCAACATAGCCTTTTGCAGCCTTGATAGCTGGGCAATGTAGCCGGCTCTGATACTGGATGGAGAGTATGAGGGAACTCATCTTTGCATTACAGGTGTCTTGGGATACCCCATTCCTTCAAATTTGCTTATACTGCACTTTCAATTTTCATAGAATAAGGCTCAGCCGGCTATAGAATGATTTGTCCAGGATCACACACTTAAGTTAAATTGTCAAGCCGTGATTAGAGTTTTGCCTGTAAGGGCTGGATCAGTTGCCATGAGAATGCCAATTGTCAAAAATGTTGCCATGTGCAATACAATAACGATCAATGTTATCATTATCACATATGGTGCAATGACTGTGAGATGCATCATTTGTATGGTCTTCATATTTTAATAGATTTGGACGGAGAGAATATTATGATTTGCTCAGGATCACCCACTTCACTTAAGGGGAGAAGTCATGGTATGTTTGTTGTTTGCAACTTGACCCTATGGGCCTGATTCATGGCATTTTTTTCACGTTTCAAAGTGCCTTTGCACTGCTGGCTGAAAAGAGACTTTGCACTGCCCACACAAACCCTGATTCATGGAACTCTGCAAAGTGTATTTTTGCACAAAATACACTTTGCACAGTTCAAGAAAAGAGCTTTATCGCCATTAGCGATGCCATTCCCAATATTATGCATCCCGCTAGTACCTTAAGACCATCCGCTAGCCATGATGGCATCCACAACCAGATGTATGAAAACCAACTTCCACCTTTCTTGGGTCTCTTTGCTTCGTCTTCCATCTTCGCGCGAATCTTGGCCAGTTGTGTGACCGCTTCTGATAGTGTGCCATTATCTTCATCATTTGCGGAATGAACGTACAGCAGGAACTGCCGATTTTTTCACAAACTCCTCCTTCCATAGCTGTGACGAGGTCCAGGACGTACCTGTTCTGTAGTGCTACCATATGTTTTGCTCTTAACTTTTCTTTGATGGCGTTGAATCCGTTTACTGTGGAGTTTATTGTCATCATCAGCTCCCACCTCGTGATCTGCAACCATTTCAAATTTGCATATGCTTGTACCCCGTATGTATTATTGACAAAAAGAACATGGCAGCTCTACTGAACAGTCTGTGAGGTGCTGGAATGTCGCTGAGTGCTGTTTCCGATTTACCCCAGAGGTAATTTCCTGTGAGTGGCTCTCCTTGTCTTTTTATTCTCATCAGTGTCTTTTCTGTGGAGGTGGCAACCTGGGGTGTGCTGTCAATTAGTCCCAGAGACCTTTTTCTTCTTTTGTTACCTACGTCCATTTTGGAGCAGTCTTCCATCTTGATGTGTTTCTGTGGTACTACCATAGACGGTACGTTGATGTATACCAGAGGACACACTCCACCCCCTGATTGTGGTAAACTGTGATATGCTTTAGCTCCACAGGCCCAGTAGTAGTCCATTAGTACTGCTGTTCCAGCACCCCCTCAGGAAGCTTCACTATCCTTTTGCATCCTTCATTCAGTCCTACATCAACCTCTCCATCATGCTGGTAACACAGTGTGGGGACCACAACGGGTATTATTTTTATCGGCTCCTCCTCCTTGTCCAGCCATGTGCCAGTCCTGCACTCCTTGCCCACTCCTTGTAACACTTGTCGTTTTCTTCTTGCACCGTCACTACCGGAGGCTTTGCTAACGTCAATATTTTGCTTCCCACTGCTCCGTCTACCCAGCTGTTTTTCATATACACCTTGTCATAGATCAGCATAAGTGGTCTTTCCTAGCAGCCAGGTTCATCTCCTATTTCTCTTGCACTCCATTTACTTGGCAGGTAGTCCAGTGTCACTTCTTTTGTTTCTTCTTTATCCGGCCCGTCTATTATGTACTGTAGTCCTTCAGTGAGTTGCCAATAATTGTCAAACATGGGTAATTATTTGATGAAGTTATTTTCGTATGGGTATGTGGACCTTGATTTCCACCTTAGTGTTGCCATTTTGCCTTGGAATCGGCCTCGTGTCTGGAACAGTGCTAGATATATGGGAAAATCTGCTGTGGACGCTGGTACTTCGGTGGCCACAAATGTTCTGGAGGCACACAAGGCGTACAGGATCAACGAGCAAACATAACAGTTGTCCTTTGTCATATCCTTTCCAATTTTGAACATGTGTTTGTGCAACATGTTGTTAGACATGGAAAGCATAGAAGGCCTGCCAGACAGCGGCAGTTATCAGCCCAATAGTCAAAAACACCCCCAACATTTTAATCACAATTGTTGCGACCATTGGCATGTTGATCTTACCTTTGCTGCTGTTCTGCAGCTATTTGGTTGAGACGATATAGGTGCCCGCCTGAAATTCTCTAAAATATTGTGTTGTTACTGTTAGTATTTGTTACTTAAGCCCTGCAGATCAAATAGTCATTCAGTGCCCATGCTAAAAGCTCCTCCCACATCCGCCTAACCGCCAAGTCTCTCAGAGATGGTAGGACCGCAGCGAGGTGTGGATCAGACCGCACATGAACTGGATGAAAGCATTACAGTATACGCGTGGCCGTCTGGGCCTGAAATGCTTTGGCCTTTTAATCCTGTGTATAAACTGGTGCAATAGTGCTTCTGGGTGGTTGATGGGAGGCAGCATTTATGCCTGGGCAGTGATCAATGTGTTTTGATCAAGTAGTTGCATATAACAGTACAGTGCGCAAGACAAAAGGAGAAGAGAACATGCACATGTTTACACAGTGTTGTGCATTCTGGCGATACCCTTGTTAATGTCAGTTGTTTATTAACTTTTCCTGATAGTTTAATTTATGGTCTCCTGCATCATTCCAATACGATCATCACATTTAGAGCTGTATCAGTAGTGCAGTGGGGACATATTGTTTCTGTGATCTCCTAATCATAGAGTGGACAGTGGGCTGCGACTCGTTTAGGTCCTTAGGGGTATCTGATGCTTGTGATGTGTCTTTTCCATCATCTGTCATTGCTGTTGCTGATGTGTTGGCCCTGTCGCTGCTGTGATGGTGCGTGGTTGGTGCTTTGTAGGTCTTGATGTTGCGGATATGTGACCAATTGTCCTTATTCATCAATTTCACGGCCGTAGATACCACCTTTTCTATTATGTGCGCCCCATTAATCTAGGAGAATTCAATTTGCGCCTAAAGTTACTAAGGAGCACTGTGTCTCCTTCTTTTACTAGCCACTGTCCAGTTTGGTCTTCGTTGGTGGTCGTTTCCTGTTGATCGTTCTCTGGCCCGCCCTGTGTCCGTCGAATCCGTTGAGAAATAAAGGAGGCACTAGTAACCAAGGAAGTGACATAATTGTACATTTCTTTCCTAAACACGTCATCCGTTCCTTCACAATCGTACATAACTCTTGTGGGTGGTGTTAATGGAAGGTGCATTTGGCGTCTGGACACCACCTCATGGGGCGTAAGGTGGTGGTCCGAACCAGGCTTGTTTTGCAACTCAAACAGAGCCAGGGGAAGGCAGTAAAGCCAACTTTTCTTGGTGGCCTGCTGAGTTTTTGCAATGGATTCCTTCAGGAGGCCATTGAGGTGTTCACAGATGCCATTGGCCTGCAGGTGGTACGCACAGGCAAACCTTTGTTTGATCCCAAGTAATACAGTGATGTACTGAAATAGTTTGTTTGTGAAGTGGAGGCCGTTTTCTGACCTTAACACTTCGCAAATGCCCCACCTTGGGAATACCTCCCTCACCAGAAACTTTGCTGCCAGCAGAGCATCAGCATGGGAGCACAGGCTAGCCTCAGTCCATCTTGAGAAGGGGCACACTACCACAATCATGTATCGGTAGTATTGGCATACAATGATCATGTCAACGTAGTCAATGTGTAGGTGTAGGAAGGGTCCTTCAGGCCATGGTATTGTACCTTTGATCACTTGCGGCATGTGACTGGCTGTAAATTGTTGGCAGGTGAGGCAATTACTGATGAAGTTTGCAACATGTGCATTTAGTTTGGGACAGAACCATGAATCTTTTATTTGTGCTGCAATGACCTCCTTTCCTGTATGAGTGGGGTAGTGCAGCGCTGTTTTTAGTAGGGCCAGGGACATAACTATTTTTCCTGTGTTATTTTGTCTCCATAGCGCATCAGTTGGAGACATTGTGCATCCTCTTTTTACCCACAATTCTTTCTCTACCATTGGGGCTGCCGCCTGCAGTTCCATAATCTGTGTTTCTGAGAGGTGTGTGTAGCCTTCTTTCATTATCATCTGCCTTGACCTCCCCCTTTCTTTTTGTTTTTCTTGGAGGTCCCACATCTCACCAAAGTATGCAGCATGTTTTCCATGGGAGTCTTCTGCTTCATTACCTCTAGATATTGGGTCTTCACCATTTGTGTGTGCCTGACATTTCTTGTGCATAAAAGCGCTAGCTTATTTGGGTATTTTATTACTTCTATCAGTTCACCCAGGAGGAGAGCATGTTGTACCCGGGTACCATCTGCTCTCCTAAATCCCCTTCTGAGCCATCATATCAACCCTGAGTGTACTGTAGTCGTGACATAGGCACTGTCAGAATATATTGTTACTCTTTTTCCATTACCTTCTTCTAAGACCAATATGAGGGCCACCAATTCTGCCTGTGCTGAATATTGTTGGGGAAGTTTGACACATTTCACTGGCTCACGTGTCCAGTCCTCCCTTAATCGTACTACAGCTGCACCTGTCCTTCTTATGTCATCACTTTGATCAATGGTTGAGGACCCATCAATGTACAAGACATCTCCTCCCTCTAAGGCATTTTCCTCTACCTTCTGGGTGAACGAGATGGCATATGTGCAATCATGTGCATATTCCACTTCTGGTACCTCTTCTGCTAAGGACTGTGCTGGGTTGACATTGTTGCATCTCACTATTTTCAACTCTCGTCTCAACAATAAGATCTAATATCCCGTTGCCCTCTGGGTAGTGAGTGTGCTTTTTGGTTTATGCAAAATTGCAAAGAGGGCGTGCTCTACTTACAGTGTAGTAGAGCATCCCCTGGTTATGGATGATGATTTCTCTACTGCAAATGCCACAGCAGCCAAATGTTGTTCACACGGAAAGTGCCCCATCATTACTGGGTCTAGGTGGCTGCTGTAAAATGCGAGAGGTTTGTGTCCCATGCTTGTCTTTTGGGTTAACACAGCTTTCATTACTGCTCCATCGCAGTTCAAAAAATGTAGAATTCTTTCTTGTAGTTGGGAGTACCCAGAACTGGTGCTGTTGATATGGCCTCTTTTAACTCATTGAATGCTTCAGTCATTTCTCTTGTCGATCCCAGCTTCCTTCCCTCTCTTTGTGCTTCTTTGAGAGCTGCCAGCAGTGGCCCTGTGTATGTGCTGTAGTAAAATACCCATGCTCTGCAGTAATTGCATAGGCCTAGAAATTGTTGCAATTCTCGTATTGTTTGTGGCTGTGGTGTATTCATTATTGTCTGGGCTCTCTGTGCTGCAATATTTCTCCCTTTTTGTGAAATTATCTTTCCTATGTATAGGACCTGTTCCTGGCAATATTGCAGTTTTTCTTTGTCAACCTTGTAACCTTTCTCGGCCAAAACTGTGAGCATCTTCACCGAGTCTTTCCTGCACTCTTCTTCGGTTGTGCTGCAGATGAGAATGTCATCTACATATTGCAACACTGTGCTTTCAAGCTCAACTTTCCCCTGGTTCATTTGTATGACCCTGTTAAAAATGGATGGTGACTCGCAGTATATCTGAGGTAACCTTGTATGTTTCCATTTTGTATTGCGGTATGTGAAGCTGGTCACATCTTGTGAGTCTGGGTGTAGTGGTATTGAGAAGAATGCATTCTTGAGGTCGATCACAGTGAATCGTGATGCCTCTGCTGGTATCCCACACAATATTGTGGCAGGGTTAGCTGCCACAGGATATTCTGCCTCTACAATGTGGTTAAGGGGTCTCAGATCCTGTATGAAACGCTAAAACCCTCCTTTGGCCTTTCGCACAGGGTACATCACCATGTTGCATGGTGATTCTGATGGTACCAATATACCCCTCTCTATTAGTGCACTGATTGTTTCATAAATTCATTCATCAGCTTCTTTTGACAGTGTGTATTGTCTGACTCTGGGCAGTATTGCTCCCTTTTTCAATTTTATCTTTACTCCGCCAATGCTCTTTATGCAATCCACATCATAGGGACTAGTCATCCATAGAGAGGCATGTACAGCAGCCAGGTCATCGTCGCCAAATTCATGTTGTGCTGGGAGGGGTGCCTCTAATGCCATTGCTATTTTCTTTGTATGTTATTTTCAGCCAGACATAGACACTCATCTGGAACATCATCTCGCCATCTTTGTTTTCATCTGAGAACAGTTCCTCATCGGACACTTGCGTCAACCTACACCCTTTCTCCAGTGCTATCACAGCTCTCCATGCCCTCCCTTCCTCATCCTGAGCATGAACAGCGATCCAGTCTTGTTTGGCTACTACTCCTTCAATGTCCACTGATATTATTGCCCCTTCTCCCTCATCTGCGGGTATCTCTGGCCTGAAAAGGTAGGTGGCAGGTCTCCTCCATACTTTACCCTCAATTCCTGGTAGCCATGCTTTTGCCGTATCTGTCCCGTATTGGAAAACCTCAGTGCCCACTGGTTCTGCCCTTGCCACTATCTTGCCACAATAAGCCTGGAGTAGGTGTCTTGCTGTGAGCATGTGTATGCCTGGTGTGGAGAATATTATGCCTTTGTCAGTGAATGAGATGGTCATGTTCAATCTACTCATGATGTCACGCCCAAGTATGTTCACTGGTGCTTGTTTTGAGTGTAACAAGGGCAGAGATAGATTGTGATCATCGACCGATAAGGAGATGTTATCAGTAAATGTAATCACCCCTCGAGCCCCAGAAAATCCTTGAGTGTGCATGATATCGCCTGAAAATTTTAACTTCCCCTCCGTGATGCAGGATCTAGTGGCTCCTGTGTCAACTAGGAAAGAGAATGCTTTGTCACCTATCACCACCTTTATGTGTGGTTTCTCCGCAGGGTTAGGTGTTACCGACAGGATGGGACACAACAAGGAAGTCTGTGGGCTGTCCTATTGGGGGTATACTGATTGTTTTCTGCCCATATAGGGGTTATGCCCCAAGATCGCTATTCCCCCCAAAAGTGTTATTGGTACTGTAGTGTCCATGGGCTGTTGTGTGTCATCTTGCAATTGTGTTAGTTGCTGTACTGTGTGGACGTGTTGTTGTGTCGCTATCGTTTGCTGTTGTGCCTGTTGTTGGGCGGGTTGGTGTGATATTTGCTGTGTGCTGGGCATCACTTGTTGCTGCTGTTGTTGCTGTGATTGTGGCCTGGGGTATTGCTGTCCCCCCTGCACCTGATCCGCCTGTGGTGCTTCTGGTTGGTAGTAGTTGTTTGGTCCCCCTTGGTAGCTCAAATGTCCCTGTTCTCCCCATCCTGGTTGGGCCAGCCATGCCCTGCATGTGCATGCTACATGTCCTACCAACCCACATGTCCAGCAGGTGGGTGGCTCCTCTGCCTGCCTTGGGAATCCCCCTGTACTAGCCAAATATCCTTGTTGTCCAAATTGGGAATATCCTCGAAACCCACCCCCGGCTGGTGTGCTGATGGTCCAAACCCCCTCCCCCTGTTGAGCCCTCCTCTCCCTCTGTAGCCATTGCCCATCCTCGTGTATCCTCCTCCCATAGGTTGTGCATAGTGTTGTGTTGTGTATGGAGGCGGGGTGGCAGTTGTTGAGTCATTGTGGGTACTTGTTGTTGCTATATTGTTTGTTGTTGTTGTTGTTGGGACGGTTGTACTGGTGGGGCAGGACTAGTTATGAGTGCTCCCTCTAGGGCATATTTTGACCGTTTTTTTCTGAACCAATTTTGCCTCATCTGCCTTCCTGTCCTCCTCCTTCTGCTTCACCTTTTCTTGGCATAATCTACAATGGTGTACTATTGTTAATTGTATCTCAGGCCATGCCTTTGCTTCGATCCCCACCAACATTTTCAATTGTCTCTGCACGGGTTCTGGGCACCCCTGTATCCGTATGTGATCAAATATGCCTAGTGTTTTGTCCCACGGCTCCTGCATTTCCAAGTGCCACTTCTCCTGAATCTCTTGGATGTAACTAACAGGGTCCTAACTCTCACGCATTTTTCGTGACGTTATTGCCCCTATGTCTGATGTGTCAGGGTACTGTACCCTCAATGCCTGCCAAACTGCGTGTCTACAATTTGCAAACGGCGACCCGTCGTGCGATGTGTTGCTGATAGTTACCCCAGGAAACCCTGCCCTCTTCCAGATGTCATCTGCAGTGTCACCCAAAATGGGGATTAAGAGCCCCTTAACGTCACCAACTGCTAACCTGTGCCCTGCTGTCAATTTTTCCATTTCGTATATAGATTTCCCTGCCCCTCTGATTAAGGAGGGTAGCCTGCATTTAATGTTCTCCTTGTCTGCATGCTTCCAAGGTACATATTGTGGCCTTGGTCCCCCTCTTTCCAATAATGGCATCTGCGTGTATTCTGCCATTTCCTCCGGTGTGCTTTTTTTATATTGTGTTGCTTGTATGTTCTGTGTGTCATCTTCCATGTCGGACAAATCGTCAAATAGTTCAATGAGATTGCGTGCGTGTTGCGTGTGCCCTGTTCCCTTGTGTCCCCCGAGTTGAAGTAAGTGGCCTTGTTATGCGATATTGCTGGACCTTCCCTTCTGCGCCCGAGGAGGTCCCTGAGCCTGTTGACATATGATGTGTGTGTGGCTAATGGTGTTACTGGTTCTAGTGTCCCCACCCTCTGTGCGCTTGTCCCTCCCTGTCCAGCTGTTGTCTCTTCTCGTGTTCTACATTCCCATGATGACCCTGTGCCCGTGTGCATGATGTAAAGTTTGCTGAGCCCTTCTCCATTTTCATCGCTTTGACCTCCACACGATTTCTCCTCATCCTCATCACTGCAAAACCCCCAGAGAATGTGAGTTTTGTACATGGGCGGGGGTATCAGATAGTTACCGTTTCTAAATCTATGTCTACGCACTTAGCTGTATCCACAATGTCTGCCCTTTCCTGAGGTGCTGTCACCAATTTGCTATTGTGTGTACTTAACTTACTCCTCACAGCCCTATCACTTTACTTTTGCGCTTGCTCTCCTGTCCTGGTCGCATCCTTATTTTCCACCACCGCCCTGGCCCTGCGTAATTCCTTCATTATGGCGTTACTTACCTCATCTAGGTTCCTCGCGTCTCTGTTCTTTGTACTCACCTCTCTACTACCCCTTGCTAGTATGCTGCCCAGTATCCTGCCTTCTTCGTACTTATGTGTTCCTTCTGATAGAATCTTTTTCTTCCAGAGTGTAATTTCCCAGACAACCTCTTCCCTTTCTTCTTCTCTTCTCCTATTTTCGCGTTGTTCCATGCGCACTGCCTTCTCTGCTATACCGTGTGCCTCTTCCCGCTTCCTGTCTTCTTCCCCTTGCTGCTCGAGTTCCATACTCACTCCCTTTTCCCTCTCCAGTTGCACTTGTCTCTACAGTTCCTTTAGCTCAAGCTTTTTGGTGAGTATGCTTTCTGTTTTCTTTAATTCAGCTATCTTTTCTTCCAGCTCTGCTTCTTCCTCTTTTGCAGAATTTCCTTTTTCTTTTTACTTACCTCACCCTCCCTCTGTGTGTGTCCTACTTCTGTTCTGTCAATTGCCTTCATCACCTCCTCTTCCTTCCCCATGACTGTCCCTTGTAGTTTCAACAGCACCTCTGCTGCTATCCATTCGTCTGGCCCTATACCTGTTAGTTCGAACTGTGTCTTCTTTATGGAATCACCATTTGGCTGTGTCCCTTCCATGCTTACCTTGTCCCCTTTTGGCAACTTTTTTCGGTGTTGCTCCTCCGGAGCATATGGTGGTCGGGTATATGTGGGGTTTGAGTATCCCTCTGCTGCTGTGAACTCTCGGGGTTTGGCTGCCTCCTTCAATTCTCGTGGTGGGTGTAATCCCTCACTCTCTTCTTCACTCCCCTCAGCACTGTCTGTGGCACCACTGGGAGGGGCCTGAGGCAGAGCGTTTCCCTCTCCCTCGCTCTCCTCTTCTTTCTTTACTTCTTGCATGCTCATCATCCCTGGGCCGTATCCCTCAAACATCCTCCAAAGCTCGAAAATCTCTAAATGGTTTGATAACTTCTTTCCCTTGTATGTGTTGTGTAAGTAGGCTAACAATGAATGTTGAGTCTCCTTGCAGAAGCTACCATTAGACGGTCAAGCGATCCTAATTTTTTGCTCTGTACCTTTGGTCCATTCAATACTGTTCTTTACTATCGTATCCTTGTATGGTGGCAGTGTCGTACAGATGTATTGGAGTGGTGTTGTCAACGTGTGGTACCCATGGTGTGTCCCTATCCCATAGTACAATGACATTTTTTAGATATATACCACCGTTGCCTGGGTCCTAGCTGGGGACTTCCGACTCTCTGCTGTCAGTGGGAAGGAAAAATGTGTATTAAAACTGTCTTAATAACTCGAACACTTATTTGTCTATTGTCTTGCACCGGGCTGCTGTTTTACAACACGCCCCCTTGCATTTCCAGGGTCCCCTTCGACCCGTGGCATGCGAAGTCCCCTGTGACCTCACATCCAGAGCGGTGTGCTCTTGGGCAGCCCAGCCCTCTCCGGGCTGCCGCTGTCCGGCGCACCCTCGTTATTATATGAACTCCTCCTTTTCTCCTTTACTCCTCACAGCCTGCACTGCATATGTCCGTAACGTCCCACTCACATGGGTTGCACCGCTGCTCGGCACCCCCCCTCAAAGACGTGCCAGTATTCTCTGTGCGCGGCCACCTGCACCCCACCCTAGCCGCTCACCGAGGCTCCAATTTTCATAAAAAAAGAAATGCAGTGTCATATGCACAACTCTATGGGTGATGTCACCAGCTAACACAACGTATTCCATATACACAGATTGAACATATAATGCGCACCAATTTCCACATAAACAATCCCCACAATCCCCACAGCTGTTTTCCCACTTGGCCTTCAGTGGAGTATACATTAATCACCTTTTTCACTATAATTGTGCTGCACCTGCTGCGTCGCCTTGCGTGTGATATTGTTCTGACTTGAGTGTCGTGTAGACCGATGAGACCTCCGTCCCCAAGTGACGCACAGGGGAACAAATAGAAACCCGCTGTGCGACCCTTGAGGCCACAGGTGAGAGATGACTTCCCAGATCCACGGAACCTCTGGAACACCGATGCTGCTGTCAAAAGGGAACGAGGTTAAGTATCAGGCAATCACAGTACAGTCAGGTATACCAAAGAATCTAAAAGGTCTTACCTATCTGGTGTCAGAATAACCCAGGAAACCTAGGAGAGGTTCGAGACTCAGATGATGGGACGGTCCCCGGAATAGTAGAACCGTGAGTTAGCGTGGACGTGGGATCTGCCACCTGTAGGCGTGGAGGCGTGATTCGAATCCCCGGGAGGGGAATGGCATAGAAGTACAGCAAGGTACCAAAAGGGCAGTTCCAAAGAGAAGTCAGGTTACAGTCCAAAATTCGGCAACAGGTAAACAGTTCCAAGCAAAGGTACAAAGGGGTATCGAAAGGAGTCCGAGGCAGAGTTCCGTGATCACAGGCAACAGTGGAGCAAGGTGTAACGCCAAACAGGGTCTGAAGACAGCTGAGAAGCAATGAGTGGTTCTGTCCCTCAGGCCTTTATACTGTGTGTCTCTGGATCATGTGACGTCTCTGGGTCATGTGACGTCCAACAAGGTCACGTGAGGAACGCCACGCTGGATCACGTGATCGACGTGGAGACGTAACAGCGCCCCTTCTGCTATACGCTCTCCAAGGCAATTGCCAATGCAGAAAGGGTTGCAGTCGAGCCCGTACACCAAAGCTGGTACGGAGTAGTCGGTTCTCTGGGTTCACCGCATCACTTGAGCCTCGAAGCGTGGGTGGGGACGTTGGGGGTATGTGAGCAGTGTTGTGTTGTTTGTCGGACTGGTGTGCAGGGGATCGCCTAACATAGCCCCCCCCAATGGCCCACGACCCCGTGGGCAGGACGGATGATCCCTATGGAAGCGGGCCACCAACCGAGGGGCGTTCAGGTCCAAAGCGGAAACCCATGAACGCTCCTCCGGACCGTAACCCTTCCAATCCACCAGATATTGGAGCCTACCCCTAAACCATCTGGACCCCAAAATGGCCGACACCTCAAAGACATCGGGAGAGGACAGAGACACTGGCGCAACAGTGGTCCGAAGACGGACGGAATCGGAACAAGGTTTGAGGAGGGAGACGTGGAACACAGGATGGATGCGCCAAGAACCAGGAAGCACCAGACGAAAAGCCACCGGGTTAACAACCTGAGATACCACATACGGCCCGACAAAACGAGGCAGCAATTTCCTGCAACCCACTAGGCGAAGATGACGTGAAGACAACCAGACCCGAGAACCCACCACCAGAGGAGGAGCAGCCAGACGTTTGCCATCCACACGGGCCTTCATAGAAGCTTTTGCTTCCGTGAGATGAACCACTGTACTAGCATGCACAGCAGACAGATCCCTAAGACATGCCGTGGCCGCAGGATTCGAAGAACTAGAAACATCAGGGATCGGCAGGACCTTGGGATGTTGGCCGTAGAGGGCGTAGAAAGGAGAATACCCAGTAGCTGAATGAGCCGCATTATTGTACGCGAACTCCGCAAGTCGTAAAACGGCCAACCAAGATGTCTGATGTGGCATTAAAAGGCAACAAAGATACTGCTCCATGGTTTGATTCGTCCTTTCGGTCTGCCCATCGGTCTCAGGATGATAGGCCGAAGAATACCTGGTATCAACGCCCAACAATTTAGTCAACGATTTCCAAAACCGAGAGGTGAACTGTGATCCTCGATCGGATATAATGACCGAGGGGAGGCCAAAAAACATGAACACATGTTCAAAAAACAAATCCGCCAAGACCGGGGCCGAAGGAATCCCCTTACAAGGAACAAAACGAGCCATTTTTGTGAACGTGTCCACCACTACCCAGATGGAATCATAACCTTTCGTTTTGGGGAGGTCGGTAACAAAGTCCATAGTCAGCGTGTGCCAAGGCCCCAATAGTATGAGAATGCACAACCTCTGATTCATCAACAGTCAGCGTGAGTTGAGCAAAGGCTCACAAGACCCGAGAAGGGGTGTCAGTTGGTTGATGGATCGGGAGACAATAGTTCTGACAGATCTCGGACTCGAAGAGCACAGTGCCTGATTGCCAATTGATCAGCGGATTGTGTTCGCGTAACCATGGTATCCCCAATATGATGCCGAATTGGGGCGTGGTAATCAAATCAAAACTTAAGGTCTCGGTGTGGATTTCTTGTATGGTCAACAAGAGAGGTGCAGTTTGGTGTCTAACAGGACCAGAAACTAACGCAGAGCCGTCTACGGCTTGAACAGGTTCAGGTCGGGGTTTTACCACTAAAGGTAGATTGAGGGAATGGGCTAAATCAATGTCTATGTAATTTCCAGTAGCACCTGAATCAATGATGATTGTGACTGTATGCAGAAGGCCTGTAGAGGGACATAGAGTAGCCTTAACCGAGATGGGTTGAACACGAGCAAAGGCAAGAGGGTTACCCGGAGATGATGATGGAACACTCGACCTGCTCTCCGGATCTAAGGTCGAGCTGTCCGAAAAACCTGGTTCTTCTTGGGACGTCGAGGACACTCCTTCACAAAATGTCCCGTGGTGCCACAATAAAAGCATGCATTATCCACCCTTCTACGTTCCCTCTCAGTTGTTGTTACAGGACTACGTAAACCTCCCACTTGCCTAGGTTCTTCTGTACTGGAAGCAGGAGTACTGGCAAGAGAAAGATGGGAAGAAACCCCCAACTCGGCTCTACGCTCCGATCGCCGTGCATCAACCTGCAGGGCAAGATCAACCAGTTCCAGAAACTGAGTGGGCATGGAAGGGATCGCTGCTAAAGCATCTTTCATGGTGTTACTCAACCCCCTATAAAAGACAACCGCCCGCTTGCTTTCTGGCCATGATGTCTCTGCAACTAACTGATTGAACTGGGTGATGTAGTCTATCAAAGTCCTTCTACCCTGGGTTAATTCTAACAACTCCAAATCTCTAGACTGTGCCCTGTATCGGGTGTCAAACACTCGAGATAGTTCTAGAACCAACAAATCAAAGTCATAAAGGACTGGGCTGTTATTCTCCAACAGGGGATTTGCCCAAGCGGCAGCTGTCCCGGCTAGATGGGAAAGGGCGAAGGCGGCCTTAGCAGTGGAAGTAGGAAAGGCCAGAGGTCTGCACAAGAAATGTAACTTGCACTCGTTAACAAAGGTTCTGAATTTCTTGGGGTCACCTTGGTAACGTTCGGGTGCAGCCAGGGGGGAAGGGGTTGGGAGGACCACCGGAGTTGGGACCGTAATATTAGCCAAGGGAGGAGGTGTAGTAGGGGGACTAGTATCTCCGAACTCAGGGTCTGCCGGAAGGGAATGCTGAACACTCTGTATGGAATCTAACCTTTGGTGGATCACCGCGTTCGCGGCGGCCATATCCGCCCTTAATACTGTAATCGCCTGAACTAGAGCAGCTATGGGTTCTTCCGTGGATCCCTGCATCGTCAAACACGACTATACGGCTTCTCAGTCTGTTCTGACTTGAGTGTCGTGTAGACCGATGAGACCTCCGTCCCCAAGTGACGCACAGGGGAAGAAATAGAAACCCGCTGTGCGACCCTTGAGGCCACAGGTGAGAGATGACTTCCCAGATCCACGGAACCTCTGAAACACCGATGCTGCTGTCAAAAGGGAACGAGGTTAAGTATCAGGCAATCACAGTACAGTCAGGTATACCAAAGAATCTAAAAGGTCTTACCTATCTGGTGTCAGAATAACCCAGGAAACCTAGGAGAGGTTTGAGACTCAGATGATGCGACGGTCCCCGGAATAGTAGAACCGTGAGTTAGCGTGGACGTGGGATCTGCCACCTGTAGGCGTGGAGGCGTGATTCGAATCCCCGGGAGGGGAATGGCGTAGAAGTACAGCAATGTACCAAAAGGGCAGTTCCAAAGAGAAGTCAGGTTACAGTCCAAAATCCGGCAACAGGTAAACAGTTCCAAGCAAAGGTACAAAGGGGTATCCAAAGGAGTCCGAGGCAGAGTTCCGTGATCACAGGCAACAGTGGAGCAAGGTGTAACGCCAAACAGGGTCTGAAGACAGCTGAGAAGCAATGAGTGGTTCTGTCCCTCAGGCCTTTATACTGTGTGTCTCTGGATCATGTGACGTCTCTGGGTCATGTGACGTCCAACAAGGTCACGTGAGGAACGCCACGCTGGATCACGTGATCGACGTGGAGACGTAACAGCGCCCCTTCTGCTATATGCTCTCCAAGGCAATTGCCAATGCAGAAAAGGTTGCAGTCGAGCCCGTACACCAAAGCTGGTACGGAGTAGTCGGTTCTCTGGGTTCACCGCATCACTTGAGCCTCGAAGCGTGGGTGGGGACGTTGGGGGTATGTGAGCAGTGTTGTGTTGTTTGTCGGACTGGTGTGCAGGGGATCGCCTAACAGATATGCTCCCTCACCAGGGGAACGTAACCAGCCAACTATCATCCACAATCTGAGAGAGACTCTAGCTACCACCTGCGGTAATACGTCATCTATTCATCAAGCTAAAACACCCAATTAATAGGAATCCTCATCTATTCATCGAACTACAACGCCGACTCATAGGAATACCACACACCCATACATGTGTTCGCCATCTAGACCAATCAGTGCTGCACTCCATGCAACACGCAGGACCCATCGCCCCACCCAATATGCTCATCAACACAAGAAGAGACTACCTCCGCTCCATTCCCTACTACAACTCACGTGCCGATCACCACTGATAGACCAAATTTTATGACAATGTGAAACCGCCCGCCACCCTATTTACAATGCCTCCCCCTGCTCGCCCAACATGATATTGCTCCTTTTGTGGACCATACTCACATCGGGCTCACGCCTGCTGGTGCCGTTCGGCTGCAGGCACCCCTCCCAATGAGCTCGCCACCTCCCCTCATCTGGACCACGTCTGGACACTTGCCACTCGGCGGGATATTTCTGAAGTCGGCTCCCGACGGCCAATCTCCAGATTGCGCTGTCCGGTCGTCTCGCAGCTTCGCGATGGTAATGCAGTCCTCCAACGGGGCAACGGCGGAGGGGGCCACATTCCCGGGCCACCTAGTCACAGACGGTCTTGCTGGGATCTCAGCAGTGCCTCCAATGTGTTAGGGTAATTTCTGGTGGTCGGCAGAGCCGTACCCGCAGTCAGCGGACATCCAGCTCTCGGAAGGCCCTAACTCCTTCCGCGTCCCAAAGAAGTAGGAGGCCACACAAGAGCAATAGTTACTGCTGTTTTATTACAAGAAAACAGACAGGGACAGGTACAAGGAGCTTAGGTTGCAAGCAACTTCTCATCCTAACCGGGCTCGCCGGCCCCTTTTATATCTGAGTGACGTAACAATGTGCATCATCTGTGAAAGCTCGTCCCCAAACCTACCGCCACTCCGGGTTAGTTCCCCGAGTGGTAGGTTCAGTATAGACCCATATAGTGAAAAGTGTTGTTGGTAGAGTAGAGGTCAGGTGGTACGCTTGGGTCATCCCTAAAAGTCGCTATTTCTAAAAGGTCACATGGAGAGAATTAGTGATTGGTTGTGTTGAAATGTCGTCAGTGGTTATCCCCCCGTTTCCTGATTGGTCCATCAGCGAGCCCCTAAGCCTGGGACCATCGTCGTTCCCAGCCTGCGATGTACCTGGTGTTAGCAACAATGTATGACTATGTGTCAGTGGACGACAATGGACAGGTCCTGCTACTTGCCATAAGAGCGCTCCTTTCCCATCGCCGAAGGTGTCTGAGTTGTTACAACATTGTTGCGAGTTGTGTCCCAGCCGTGGGACGCTAGTGTTTCTTCAGTCCTCGGTAGTTGGCCTTGCATCAGGTCGGCTTGGTCACGTGTTGAGAGACCGTAGCTGAGGCAGAATTATGGGATATTGATTTGTATTTTGCTCCGGGTAGTCGCAGCAGTGTCAGATGTCACCTTGGCTTGGAGAGCGCGGAATGTGGATTGCAAGATTGGGACCTTGGGTGCGGGGCTCCGATCAGGGGCTGTTCTGCATGGTCAGCACCTTGTAGCTCAATATGAACTGCTCTGGGTCTGTTGACTCTGGCTTGTGGCCTACTTCGGCCTGGTTGCATGTTGTGGCATAAGGTCCATAAGGATGGGGGTGTGAGGGTGCAGTGTGGTTCCTTGCGCATCGGTCCAGTTAGGGTCTTGTCTCCAGGGTTAGTAGCATGAAGTCTCTGCAAGCATATAATGATAATGATGTGTTATTTATATAGTGCCTTAATCCAAAGCTTTTTACAGAGCACATATTTACATAAAATATCACCCAACCGAAATAGGCACATATACACAATCTCTTCTGGTGTCTTGCGTTTCTGTGAAGCGATTGCTGGCCTATGTGAAAAATAATAACGATGTACCTCTGTGAGTGTATACGGTCTGCTACGTCATAGCACTGAACGGGTTCTTGGTGTGGTTTGGTGCGTGTCTGATCCGGGTGCGTGGCAGCACATGTGTTTCTGTCTGTTGCAGCTATGTCATCATGTCATCTCTAAAGATGTCGGCTTAGGTTGTGAGACGTTTAAGTCAAGCTGGTCCATGCGATCGGCCTCAGCTCCATCTTGGTTGCCACCTCGTGATTTCGGTGGGATGCGGCCAGGCTTCGCAGGTGAGGCATGGTCACGGTAAATGTTGAGATCCGCGGTAGTGGATAGAGGTGCAAACTCATCCCGCTGAGGGTACTTGGGTCAAAACGTTGTTGGCCATAGTTTGTACGTTGGCCGGGGGAAGGGACAGTCCCATTTTCCCTCTTCATAACTACTGCTTAAGTTGGCTGGTACGGGAGTTGAAAATCAACAAGGCCACACCCCATTTGGTCTACAGTGGAAATTGTGATCATTGGAGGTTAGGTATTTTCCTCCAATCTGATCCCCCTCTTTGTTTTTTTAAGGCAAACTGCAAACTAGCTGTATTGCAGGACTCTGCTGCATGTGACTGACTATGTGCTCATGACTGCAGACGCAAAGATCATTGGTCATGTTGCACGTTTTTTGCAATTGAACCATAATTGGAACGTGACCCACCGTGGTGAGTCATCGGTGTAGGTACTTGGTTGAACATGTAACATGCAGTGTTGCTCAGCAACATAGCCTTTTACATCCTTGATAGCTGGGAAATGTAGCCAGTTCTGCTTATGGATGGAGAGTATGAGGGAACTCATCTTTGCCTTACAGGTGTTTTAGGATATTCCATTCCTTCTGATTTGAGAATAAGGCACAGTGCACTAGACAATGATTTGTCCAGGATCACACACCAAAGTTAAAGTGTCAAGCTGTAATTAGAGTTCTGGATCAGTTGCCATGAGTATGCCAATTGTCAAAAAGTGTTGCGATGTGCAATACATTAATGATCAATGTTATTAGTATCATATATGGTGCAATGACTATGAGATGCATCATTTGTAGGATCTTCATATTTTAATAGATTTGGACAGAGAGAATATTATGATTTGCTCAGGATCACCCACTTCACTTAAGGAGTGAAGTAATGGTATGTTTGTTGTTTGCAACTTGACCCTCTGGGCCCGATTCATGGAATTGTTTTCATGGTTCAAAGTGACTTTGCACTGCTGAAAGTGACTTTGCACTGCCGACACAAACCCTGATTCATGGAGCTGTGCAAAGTTTTTTTTGCACAAAATACACTTTGCACAGTTCCATGAATGGGGCCCTATATCTTTTCAGATCTCAGTAGTACAAATACGTTTGAAAGGTTGTCTTACAAAGTATACCTTTTTTTACACAAGTGCCTTAAAAATATGCAAATCCTAATAAACTAACCTGATAAAAATGTACATCCTTGTATAAATATGTTGAACAAAAGGAGCATGATTGCAGTTTTGTTTTACTTGTCTTGATTAGGAGAATATAAGTAACACAATGCCAAACACCATTTGCCCAAAGAATGTTTAATAGTTTGACACATACTAAAAGATACAGAGGCTGATTTACAAACATGTTCTACCATGGGAAAGTCCCACTAAAAGCATTTTTGTAAACCAAGCCCACTGTGTATTAAAGTCACCTGCTTGCAGGTATTGTGAGACATAGGCATGCAGTGTGCGTGTGAGAACATATATGTGTATGTGTACATTTGCATATACACAAACACACATTGCAGACCCTAGTTGCTCCCCATTATCCACTCAATACTGTGTCTGCAGCCATCTAATGTGTGTCAGTGCAAAACAAAACAGAACATTGAAACATTTAGTACAGCCTTTGTGAGGTCAGATGTCAGTCTACGACTGCTGAGAACAACTCATCACTGTGTGCACAGTGTTCTATTCTCTGCATGAAGCTGGTGTTTGAACAAAAATGTTCAAATTTCACAACTGTACAGATTACTGTATACTGAAGTTTACAACACTACATTTGGTAAATTACACGTTTGTTAAATGTTTACACCTGACCACAACATGATTATCTGAGCTCTCCTATGTTTACATATCGATGTGTGGATAAATTTAATGCATTCAATATAGGGTGTTTCTTTCTGTTTTTTGTAGAATAGAAGAAAGGTTTGGGATGATATTCCCTATGAGAAAGAAATCTCCTTTACAACCATTTGGGGTGCATATTAGACTGTGCATATTTTTCTACCAGTCCATAAGGAATGTAAGAATGCAACATATCTAGTTCCCTAGGAGGATCGGGGATTTTTGTCAAGTTCTATTTAATAGACCAAAAGTGTCAAGGGGTGAATTCTAAAAGAGTGTCTTTAACCTACAGGTTGTAAGTGGTTTCAACCCAGCACAATGCCTAGCATGAGATGCCCAGCTGGAACCCTTAATGATATATTTTTATGTCTAAAGTTCTTTTATTTCTCAATGATGTACCCTTATATCACGCCCCTCTCTTTGAATCCCCCCCGGTCTCCCTGAACCAAGGAGTAGGTTGTTTTGCAAAGTTAAAAGATTTATTGTATGGATTTGAACAAGATATACATATATCACTTTTATGAATTTGAACAATATCTAGATATCACACTATTAATATTTATACAATGATCAGCGTTGGGTGATCAACAATCAACAATCCCTTTAACCAAAATGAGTATGGATGAGAAGAATCATGTAGCATAGAATAAAACTTTGTGTAGGTTCAATGAAATGCAATGATAGGAAATGAATGCAGCACAGAAATAATACTTTTGTGTGTTCAATCAAATGCAATGTAATCACTCTTTCCCCCTGATACTACTCAATCCCCCCTAATATGCAACATAGAGATGGAAGAAGAGAAAACAGGTTTCAGGAATATACAATCAACAAATGCAGTTTTAATCCCAATTCCCCCCAGCAAGCTTAGAGAAAAACAAGAATGATTTTAAAACAGGTCAAATGCTTTTGAATGTGATTTTAAATGAATGGGAAAACACTGAAAAATGACTTTAAATCACTAAATGGGATTCAGAACAAGTGGGAGCCGCTTTGGATAGCTTCAGGTAAATACTAGCAATGATCGTTGAATGACTGGCAGATAGGAAACTGAATTCAGAGGTTGAGTGCAAGAAATAGCTATTTTACATGTGATGAAATTGAGCCAAATGCTGATTCGTGGCAAACTTTTTCGCACACGTTAAGCACGATTGCGGCAAAACTATAAGGAATGCGGTTGTGGGTTTGTTTGAAAGCTGAGGATGTTAGCTTCAATTTGACACTTAATTTTAATTCCTAGCATGTACGGTTCAGAGGTTATGAACGTTTTAGTAAAGGTCGATTTTTTTCAAAAAGAGTCAAGATTTCAAATGAAAGATGCGCTTTTGAATATTACAAACAAGGATTGGCTTTACACTAAGGGGCTATGAAGATGCGAGATACCAACGGTATAGCCACCAGTCCAGAGGTGCCTCTGTCTGATTTTTGCCCGGCGTGACACTTTCTTCAGCAACTATATTAGCGCAAAGATGATTATCACTGCAATTATCACAGGACTATATGGATGAGAGAGGGATTCAGGACAGACACAAGAGGTTCTACAATGCAGTTCTGCATATGATAGAATGGGTTTTGGATTAGATTCCTTAAGGATAATAGATTGGCTATGGACAATTCTATGCTATAGAGACTCACAACTATGGTTTTGGAATAGGCCTGTCAGGATCTGGTCAAGGGTTTTGGACTGGAATCTGATAGCCACCGGATAGGATTCAGGCGCTTGGTTCTGCACTCAGCAAGGCACTCTGGTCTCTGCATGGCCTCTGGTTCTGAATCTTACGGGTTGGTTCTGGGTTACAGCTCTGCTCTACTGGTTTGGATCTCTGGGTTCAAGAGTTCTTGGCAAGAAGCAGAAACAGCACAGGCAGGCTTTTCAATTTGTTGTGCCCCTTGGGAGTCTGGTGTTAAAATCAGGTTGCAAGATTTTAAAGGCCAGTTGAGAAGGGTTCAGCTTTGGAATGGGCCTTCTGCTTTCAGATGTCTGGAGTCTGGATCACAATTGACAGTTTTTCGTGCTTTTGGTTGGTTACCCAGTGTCAGATCTGTACAAACCTTTCCACATACATGCGGATAACATCTGGGCATAATCCTGTACATTTTCATATTCCTAGCATTATCACAATTGCTACAATATCAACATTTTTAGTTGTCCAGTCTCTGAATATCGCACAGGTTCCAGAGTGGTTTCAAACTGTGAGCAACATTTTCATTTTAACAACCTATACATTCCAGATTTTTACCAGTTTGGCACAGTTTTCTATAGGTCGTTTTCTCAAAAATATATTTTCTACTGTTCCAGATACACATTTCAGTCTAGTCCCGCATTCAAGGATTGGTTGAGCCAAGAGCAAACTGAGCCTCTTCCTGCCAGCAGCTGGTTTCTGTTGACACCCACATTTCCATTTCCTTTCAGTCAAGGGAGTCTTTTGTGTCCTGTCAGATCAACAGGCCAAAGTCCTCCTCCCACCTCCTTTCACAACTCCCTGCCAGTTCCTCAGCAGAGAGCAGGGGGGAAGATTCCTTTGTTTGGGAGAAGCTGTGGAATGTCTTTGAAGGCCAGTGTGGCTGGCTTTAGCTCACTTTTAAAACACTGTTTAAATGGTCTTTTTCTAAAATACAATTTACATTCTTAACAAATATAGCCAAAAATCTCCATCCTTTTTAAAACATAGAGATTGAATTGTAACAACCCATATTGCTTTTGATGGGAAGTCTCTTCTTTTCCGCACTTTGATTTTAATGTACAAGTTTAAACTGACAGGTAAATGACAGTTTCTGACACAGGCGAGCAGCAGTACTGTGTCCATGTCTGGATTTTCTTATGATGAAATGTGCTTCTGCTGACATTGTGCTTAGGTGGATTCTTTAAATAAAGTGATGTTTAACACCCAACAAGGATGTTGGATCTTTTCTGATGTTTGGAAACCATGATTTTGCACTTTCCACAGCCAAGGAAAAACGGATTTTCAAGCAGTTCTGGGTTCCCCTTGCAATGCAACACTGCTTTATCAAGTAGTTTCATTTTACTCTTTGGGCAGCCCTATGATAGGTTTTGGCAGTGGTCTTCTTTGTTACCACTGACATAGGCAAAATGGATTGGCGGCCTATTTATCAGGTTTCCCTGCGCACTTCTCAGAGATTTTTAGTGCATAGATCTTTTTTCACAGCCCTCCTGTTGTTTCTGATGAAAACAGCACACACTGATGTTGCAGGGCATAGACTAGTGGGTCAGAACATCCCAAAAGTGTCTGCATTATTGAATACGTGTGGCAGACAAGAAGTGAAAATAGAGAAGATTTATCACCAGTTTAAACACAAGAAACACTACACCCCGGATGAATGTCCCACATTTGTCTGTGTTTTAGGGACAGAAACTTGTGCAAGTTGGGTTTTGGAGAATAATAACAACTTTTTCGAAATAAGAAGAATAATTCCAGTGTGAAGTATCACACGGTTTTTTGATAAAAGACATTAGAAAAATCAACCCACATATCTGTATTCCTTGTGTTTCGCGGTACATATGTTTTATAGATCTTTTATCTAGTTTTATGTAATGTGATCATTTTATGAGTGCCTAAATTCTAATTGTTTAATAAAATTTGTAATTTTGTATGCATGAAATTTGGTTATGAGATATACCCCTGGGGTTCAGACACCTTATAATACATCTTCTTTTTGTAGAAAATATATATTATCCATGTGGTAAGAAGTTTACGATCCCCATATAATGGTACATGCCTTTGAGAATAGTACATATAGATGTAAAACACATTTAAAAGGCCATGGCTTATAGCACATTTTCACTTTGCAAACTCATCAGAGCATACTTTTTACGTATGTTTCCAATTTGATAATTTCACCTTAAAATGTCTGTTTTCTGAGCATCAATCAGCAGAATGGTGGGGGTTAAGAGTGCTTGGAAGTCAATTACAAAAGTGTTTTCCTCCACTGCACATTTCTATTGTTTATTCATATTATTTGTGTTTAGAAGATGCTGCACTGCTCCCGGTTCACGTTATGCACACTTGCCATAAAGAGTCTTTCCTTGAACTGGGTCAATAGCCCCTTTAGAGTTATTGATTGCACAGCAAATCTACGTTTAACTGTGTTGCTCTTCTCAATTACAGAATATTGTTTTATGGGCTAGATTTGTGGTAATGTTAATGTTATTGTTAAAGGATATTTGTACCGCGGGCAATGCCTTCTTCATTCTTTATGCACATTGGAAATCTTGCTGATTATTTTTGCAAACTCCTTGGGATTTTATGGTGCATACCTCTATTAGGGTGGTGAATCTTCTCTGGCAGTGCCTGCAAACGCTCTGCCCACCTCATAATTGCTATCCTACCTGATTGCCCGACTACCAGAAAAGGGGGAAAGAAGACAAAACAGAAGGGGCGATGGATGGAAGTTTAGAATGAATCTGAACCTCTGGCATTGCTCTGGGCAACCCGCCAGACCATCGTTCTTCAGCCTGCCACACACTTACAGAAACGGGAAAGACCATATGCAAATCAAGCTTGATCCCACCCCAAAAGGGGCAGTCCAGCATGAACTGCTTGGCAGATCCTTTCTGCACGAGATCACAAGCAACACCAGAAATGTTTCAGCCTCTGAGTCAAACCTGGAAGATTTCAGAATTTGTCAGAAATGGGGAACGGGTTTGGGCAACACCCCACGGAATGGGTTGTTTGCCTTTGCCTATTTTTAGCAGAGATTCTCTTAACATTTTGGCACATTTTGAGAGAGTCTTTTTTAACATTGACTTTTGACCCCACCCTCTAACTAAGAAATTAGATACAACAGTCAATTAAGCGTGCTCATCAAGAGGACTGGGTAAGTATCAAGGCAGCACTCTTTCTTGAACAATAGCCCACAAATCACCATCCATCGGTTTCCTAACACTGACAAAAAAACGATGCATTCACATGGCTGGCCAACTGTCCCAGCCATAGATTCATCTTGGGAATCAGTTTCAAAATGTGCAAATAATTTTCTAAAGCTGCATGTTATGGCGATGATATAATATGTGATGAACACATTACGAATTATCGTACTCTTAAAAGGCACACAATTTAGTCCAGAGGCAGAGATCCTGGTCACTAGGGGCACTGAGTGTCTGTAGAGAAATATTCCAAACCTAGATGCCATCAATAGGGCTCCTGTACGTTTGAGAAAAGAGCAACCACAGAAATGTACATCAGCAAGTGAGAGATGCAGTCAAAGTGAATTTGAACAAGAAAGCTAGAAAATATAATTTAAATATAATTTTGCTATCAGCGACTGCATTTTTATGCCGATTGGTGCCTTGAATTATTCTAAAGAATATTGCTTTTTATAGTTTTATAATATCAGTAGGCATTTGTTTAATATGTTCTTAATCTTTTTAAATTGAGTTGATCACTGATTTTACTTCGGGTTGTAGAGGCTTTGTTTTCTTTGTGCAGCGACAGACGTGTGGTTCTGGGACTCCATCTCCCATCATCCTCTCGGCCCACTGCTGACGTGCTATCCACACGACACAGGCCATAACTGGCCTGCGTTAGTGCTAAGCATTGATGCGAAGCCTGTTTGGCCTGTTTGGCTTGGTCACAGCGGTCGGCGTGTTACGCTGCCCAAAATGTATTTGTCTCCTCCTGCCTCAGCAGTTTGCTGTAAGTAAGCTGTGAATTTGACATCCAGCCATCTTTAGATCCTTTATTAATTAAAAGTCATGTCACAACATACTTATTCAAGGGACTCATTCTTCAGTATGAATATTAATAAGGGGTTGTTTCCGCTATGTGCACTAAAATCCGGGGCCTGGGAATTGAAACACTTAAACCAGTAAGTGACTGTAGCAAATTGCATCTAAATGATCAGATGTCAATATTAGCAGGACTGCTAAATACTATATCTGCGGTTGCTCATGCAACGGAGATCTGCCTTTTAATTGAGTTTCATAGACTGGATGTGCTATTTATAACAACAGAGACAGAGTTTACTGACACCTCCCACTCTATTTGTCATAGCCTGATGCCAGAGGGTTATTCAATTCAATACATCAATAGGTTTAGAAAAGTGGGTGGAGCTATAGCAATTATTTATCGCTCCCATTTAAAGTTTGACTATCTCAAATCATTACAAGGGGACAATTCTGCTGAGATTGGTGTTATGACCTTTTCATTAACCCCAAAGTATTCATTACGAATTGTACTGATCTATAGGCCCTCTGGGTCAGCAGCCCTATTTTTGGAGGGCTTGGATGATTTCCTCATTTCAACATGCAGCAAATACAAGGAATTGCTGTGCATTGGCAACTTTAATATTTGGTTAGAGAAACACACCAAATCAGATTCAAGACAGCTACACAAACTTTTATTGCAGCATGAGGTTCTAACATTAACTCATACTCCCTCTCATATACCGGGCCATTGTCTCGATGTAGTCTTAGCAAGAGGAAAAGGCATTAGTATGGTTGATACATTCCCTATTCGTTGGACAGACCATTATCTTAGGGTGTTTTGTATTAAGGAAGAACAATGTGAAGATCCTACCTGAGTCTCTGCTGGCACTAAACTTGTGTGAAAGAAAAAGGAATTAGATAGTATACCTGGGACGGAACTAAGCATAGCGCTGAGTAAGTGTACTCAGCTAAATGATTGTGATAAACCTATTCCAAGAAGGCACTCAAATTATGAACAGTATTTGTACAAAATATGCACCCTTGAGAAGTATTGCTACTAAAAAGCCCTCTAAAACATGGTATACAATAGAACTTCTTGAGTTAAAAAGATAACATAAATACCCCAGAAAATCGATGGTATTGTTTTAAATCATTTCAATATGCCACGTTGGCAAGCACAGCATTGAGCAATTATAAAAAAGCGGTGTTCAGAGCCAAATCTAATTTCCCATCAACAAAAATCACAACAGCAATACATCGCCCTCAAGAAATATTCAAAACAATTGCTGACTTTGTTACTCCCAATATAAATGCACCAGTGAAAACTTCATCTGTAACTCATGCCAATGGCTTAAATAACCTTTTCAGAGATAAAATCCTGAATATCCAAAATAATTTTAGGCTTCACAGAAAATCAGACAAGACTCTTCAATCAGAAGTTGTTAACCAAATTAAAGAAAACGTTGGTGTTTTGTAGATGGCAATGACTGGTACAACTCAGTTTAGTTTCAAGCAAGTTTCAGAGGATGATATTGCTGCCCTTCTGTCTCAATTGAAACCTACAAATGACTTTTTTTTCCCAATCCCTGCCCTAGTCGCTAAACAACTTTTTGGAACTTACACCTTTTATGACAAAGTTTGTTAATATTGCAATTACCATGGGGTTAGTCGTTGATGCCTTGAAATTATCGGTTGTGTCATCATTATTGAAAAAGGTTAGTTTGGATCCTGAGGATTACAATAACTATCACCCAATTACGGGTGTTCCTTGGCTGGGCAGAATCCTGGAAAAGGCGGTCACTAAACGACTACTTCGACGACCACTGCCTTCTCATCCCCTGCAATCTGGTTTTCGCCCCCAGCACGGGACAGAGACGGCATTGTTGGCGGTTTGGGACAAGATGTTACAGGCTGGGGATACAGGTAAACTCTCCCTACTTGTTATGCTCGACCTGTCCGCCACCTTTGATACAGTGGACCCCGGTATTTTGTTGGACCGTATGAAAAATCTTGTGAACCTGGACTCCTGGGTGCTTCAGTGGTTCATCTCATTCCTTACCAGACGCCAACAACATGTTCAGGTCGGAGGCTTTCTTTCAGAAATTCTCCTCCAGTGCTGCCGTAGATTTAGGAGGAGAGTGGAAACAGGTGATAAGACCAGGCTGGAGAAGGAGAATAGAGTTGTGGAATGAGAGGAGGAATAAGATCACTAGGGAGGCAGTGAGTGGAGACCAGAGATGTGAGAGGAGCAATAAGAACAGGAACATGAAGGAGGGTAATGAGGCAGAGTTCAAGTAGAGCTGATGAATGTCAGAAGAGAGTGACAATAGGGAGGGAAACACTGCCACAAGAGGAAGGGTACAGCAAGACAATCAGGCAACTCCAGTTTAGGGGACCATAGGAAACCCTTGAGGGAGACAGAAAGATAACGCTGAAGCCTATAGGCCTGCCCAGTATAGGATCGACCAAAACAGTAGGGGTACCCTCGCGATTGTGAGCCCACCTTGTGTAAAGCCTTTTGTGAGTCGGGAGCCTGGGTTGGGGAGTTGGGAGCTCCCTTGAAGGAACGAGGGCAACTGTAAAGGGAACCCCCACTCCCCCATCCCCCAGGCTCAGAGCCCCTATTCCCTCATTTTTTATGTTTTATAATAAAAAGAAAACTCATCAAGTGACATATGGGCAAGGTTGTCATATACATCTGCAAAATAAACTATAAATACAGTGCATGAAAACGTCAGGATGACACAATACATTTTATAAGACAAATAGAGAAAACTCGTTCTGTTACCACTGATTTGCATTCGAATGAAAGTAGGTAGAAAGTTAATAAAAGTCGAAAAATGTCAACATTTTTGGTTAACAAAATAAGAAATATCCATTCTAAGTAGGAAAGATATGCGTTTATGTCACTTAGATAATGTTCCCTTTAACCGACAATACAACGCAATAAAGCTGATTAGTACGAAAACAGTGGGCCTCATTACACGGATGGCGGAGAACCATGGCGCTTTTAGCGCCATGGGTCATGCCGGTAAAATACCGGCACCGCCTTGGCGGAAAGGGGAATTACCGCCCCATTCCAAGGTTGGTGGGGCGGTAATTCCCCCTTCCACCATTGCCCTTCCCCATTCCCATTTTTGTCCCATAGGGCTCAATGGGAATGGGGAAGGCGCTAATTACGGTACCGCAAATTGCGGTACCGTAATTAGCTCCCTGGGTCCCTTTGTGGGTTGGTTTTTAACGCCTGCAAAAAGCAGGCGTTAAATCCCCCAACCCGCAAAGGGACCTCGTAGTAAGGCAGTAAGGAAATCCTTACCGCCATCCGTGTAATGAGGCCCAGTGTGTTATTCTTGCACTCTTGGGCTGCCTGGGATTAAACAAAGTGACTCCAGCTTGACTTCTGTTAGCAGCTAGGATAAGTGCCACATCCAATCAAGTTTCTTGGAAGAAGACCACCATTATTCTGTGGTTCCAAGTAATCGGGTGCACATGCGTTCTTTATTAGTCCTTACCTGTGTGCTCTTCTCTGTCGGCTACTTTCCTTTATTTTGTCCTCAGCAGGTTCGATTCTGGCATCACCATCATTAGGTTTGGCGAAGGTGAGCTTGACCTCTGCCAGCGCATTGCCATTTAGAGGGAGCCCCGCTGCTCGGTCAATCATGGCGTGTGCATCATTCTGAAAGCTCAGTTCCAACAGAGACCATTGTTTAAGAGACAGTGGAGTGGTTTGTGTAAGGGAGTGTGTTCGGCATTATATCGTTCAATTCCTTTCCATTGTACATGTTTTATTGTTCCTTATTTTTGCTTGTGGATGCCTTTGTTTGTGTTGTCAAAGTGCATATACGTAAGATCCCAATCCATAATGGACACTATTAGCTGAACAAATGCTGCAGTCCTTTTTTATTAGCACTTCATTCTTCATTACTATTACTCGCTTTACTTGCAACCCTTTCCTGCCTTTGGTGTGTACTATCCACTCATCATCTGTGAATGCCAATGCACCTTTTATTCTTGCTGAACCTAGTCCCAAAATTCCTAGTGCTGAAAAACAAATTGGTATGCAAGTGATGCCCATTCCGCTGGGCTAGTGCTTGATTTCTGAATGGTTACGGAGTGATTAAGGCCATAGAGTGCAGTTGCTAGGCAACCAAGCTATGATTGCCCACCTATGCCATTCATCCAACCTCTGCTTCCTGCAGCCCATAATGATGAATGCTGCTGCCCCATGCCCAACTGGACTGGAGAGAACATGAAGCCTGAAGCAAAGATTCCTCATTTAAAGGTAATTTTCAAAATACTTATATGTGCATGCATGCACAGTTCAAATATGTGCGCTTCACAATATGCGTACATTTGTGTGGGTCTATGTGTAAGCATGTTCATATGTGCATGCGTTGTGATATGTGCGTGTGAGAGAGTGTGGCTGAGCTTGAGTGAAAGAGCAGTACAGCATTATCTGACATCTTTTCCTATTTGCACAGTGTGTCTGAGTGAATGTATGTTTGTGCAAGTTGTGTTTTGTTTGGTGTGGATAGCAAGGCACACCAGCATTATGAAAGTGATATTCAATGACAATTCCGTAATATATTGTGTTTGCAACATTAGCAAGGTGAATTAGAGTATGCGGAGTGGACGTAGAGTGACAATCCTGCCCTGCTAGAGAGTACTTCACTCCTTTCCTACTTGCATTCACCTGTTCCTGAGTCTTTTCACCATTGTTGTGCTGGTGGGTGGACCAACAGTACAAAAGAGCATTTGTGCCGCGAAGCGGCCGCGGAATGGACGTAGAGTGACAGTCCTGCCCTGCTAGAGAGGACTGCACTCCTTTCCTACTTGCATTCACCTGTTCCTGAGTCTTTTCACCATTGTTGTGCTGGTGGGTGGACCCACAGTACAAAAGAGCATTTCTGCCGCGGAGCGGCCGTGGAGTGGACGTAGAGTGACAGTCCTGCAGTCCTGGCAGGCCGGGCAGCCAGAGCCAGGGCCGCTATGGACTCCCCGCCCCTCCTTGAAGACGACGACGGACGATGTCTTCGCAGTGCTTATCTAAAAACGCTTGCAACAGTCTCTACCCCGACAAAAAAAATAATAACTTTGCAAGAGATAACTAATACAAAGCTGGACCAGCCACTACGCACAAAACCAAAAGGGAGACCTAAGGTCACTAAACTGCTGAATACACCACCACCAAAAACCACTTGCATCGACCACACAAACCTGGAGCCGTCGGCTGCTGCGGCGGGGCCGGGCAGAGAGGAGCCCGTGTATGCGGCGTCCTTGGAGCGGGCGCCGGTGGCGTTGGTGGCCGGCGTCGATGCGCCTGCCCCAGGTTGGCCGCCAACTCGCCTGCTGGAGTCGTCTCCCAGAGGGTTTCGGCGCCGGCCAAGGTCGGTGAGGAGGCGAGGGGGCGGGTGCGTTCGCCGATGAGAGGCGGAGACGACGTAGTCAGAGAAGCTCCAGTGGGAGGTCCTCTCCCGCCAAGTGTTCCTGGTTTCGATCGCAGCCTACCGCCTCCGGCTGCTCCCGAGCAAGCCCCCGGGGAGGGGGAGCGGGGAGTGGAGGAGGTGGTGGGCAAGCAGGTCCGCACGCTTCCTCCAGCGACAGCTCGGATCCCCGAGCCCCGAGAAAGAGGGGGGGCGGTGAGATCCATGTGGAGACTGTGAGGGGGGTCGTGCCCGCCCAGCAAGTGTCTGCCTCTTTGATCGACATCCAGCGACCAGACTCTGCCCAGGAAGCGGACGAAGTTTCGCCCTTGGCAACTATCAGCGAAGTGCAGGCTCTGATCCATGCTGAGCCGAGTATAGGACCATTGCCATCTCGGGGGGATGTAAGCCAAGAAACAGATGAGATCCAGTCATCAAATAACAGAAAACGCCAAAGACCTGCACAGCCCCACAAAACCGGGAATGTTTCCAACAGAAACAGCACAAAAAAAACGACACATGGGCTACAAACTAAAGGAAAAGGCCTAGCCCAGAAAAAAACTACAAACACAAACGGTAGTGCTATTAATCTGAGAAACTTCCTCAACTTCAGGCCATCCTTCACCAACGTTGGAAGGGCCGAACTAACTGACCTGGAAATCCTAGAAGCCCTGAATGACTGTTTGCCGGTCTCCAAACAAAGACGGATTGAGTACCCTATACCGCAGGTCCCAATTAATATGGGAAAGGCGGTTCGTGGCATTACTGAAGTGATCAAAGAGCTGACGCCCCGTATCGATAACATCCTAAGCCCCCAAAAATTGATGCCTCAGAGGACAGTGCTACTTCCTGGAGAGAAAGAGCGGGCGGAGGGCCCAGAGAGCCCTCGTATAGTCCAAAAGATCACGAATGGATCCTCGATTACGAAGAAAAACGATCATCCTCTACCCTCATCGTTGGAAACCCAAGAAAAGAGTGGTGGACAAACGAAGGGCCAAGAGACATTGTTGACGAAAGGTGACAACCATGAAATTATAACTATAGACACTGCCAAAGAGCCCTTGGAAAACACGCAAACCAAGATGTTGCAAAAGGGCAGTTTCAGTTAAATGGCACACCATCATGCAAACAAAAAACCAACGGCTCAATTCTCAATACTGATCAAGCGCTTTGTGACCTCTCAATGGTGCATGAACCTTGCAGGAAACTGACAGAAGTCACCCAGCTACAACGTCCGTTTCAAACGGGTTCTCTGCCAGACTGGCATATTCCTTCGATGAAAGGGTGGCCACCGCTGCCCGTTGAACAAAATCTAAGCACTTCTACGCCATATAACCTGGATGTGCCGGCAATAATGTCGACAGTGTCAATAGCTCTCTGTCCATTTATGAAGCTATACGAAGGTATAAGCGACACATTGAAAGATCACACGTCCATCCAAGCATCATTATTGACAAAATTGTCTTTCTTGGAAGCCTACATCATATCGCAGGAAAACATCAAAATAAGCGAAGTACAAACGAGGGTTGTGGGCCCAGCGGGGACTGGGCCAGTCCAGGCCCTAAACAGTTCATTTTGCTAAGAAGTTGGCTCTCAAACTGCTCTCACGATAGATCTAACGGAGAGCTCAACTGTGCCCTCGTCAGTAGCAAAAGTTAACGCCAAAGGGGGGCAAACGTTGGCGAGGAGCGAAACCCGTCCAGCATTAGAGCCAGTATTCGTTCTACAAAAAAAAATGAACAAAGGGTCGACTAAAGATAACGAAAAGCTAAAAAATAGACTAGGTGAAAAAACACCATTGACGGCCCCAGCGTCATTAGCAAACAAAATCGAAGTCTTGAGAGCAAACAAGTCACCAAAGACAATAGAAGAATTTATGCAAGAGGATCTGATAAACTTGAGCACCTACTGCGACGACGAAGTCCTGCAGGAAAAAAGGAAAGAAACAACAAGCATAGACTTAGCGACAGTTGTGCCTCGAAACGTTGAAAACCAAAGCAAATTTAATATTAAAGAAGATAACGTCCACAAACTTCACAAAAATAGAAGACCTGAGAGCGTAAGAAAAGAGTCACCAAACTCAACTCCTCGATACTCAGAAAATCTAAGCAAACACAACAAAGAAGGAAAAAAAGTTCAAAGGATGGAGTATGAAGACGAAAACACCAGAAATGGAAATCGAAAAGAGTCCACAAAGGATAAAAAAGTTTGAAATGCAGCAAGTTCTTCGAGGGAGCAATACAAGAGGCGGGACAGATCGTCCCGCGGTCAGACAACACCAAAAAGACACAAAACATTGTCAAAGGCAAGGCCAGCATACGACGGGCCTCCTAAATTCCATTATGTCTCAAAAGCAGAAAAGTATAATAAAGCTCACGTCCAAAGAGAGACGACAAGATGGATTATGAAACTAGAACAGATCGAGGGAAATGACGACATAATTACTCTAAATCGAGGGGGTGTACTCGCTTTGTTCAGCTACATTCCGTCATTAGCCCAAATAAGATCTGAAGACTTATTAATCGTGGACCCGAGTCATACACGGAAAAAGGCAGTGGCCCACCTGTACATCGCCTCTAAGAACATTAAAAGTCAACTGGAAAGCGACTCTAACAAACTGCTCAACATGGGATATGATCTAACGGAATCAACGAGAGAAATCACTTCAAGGGCCGGTGCAGTTTTGTCCCGGCGAAAGCCCGCTCTGAGCCAAAATCGAGACAAAGAGGCCATAAACCACCTGCAAGATCAAAGGGAGAAAGACAAGGACCTCTGCAAGGAAGCCAAAAATCGTAGTAGAACTGAAAATACTTGCCCTTGGAAACCTTTAGACCACCCATTGGAAGACTATCATGACAGGTCACCAGTGAGGAACAGAAAGTGTTGTGAAAGTGACCATACGTACTCAAGCAGACTCGCTACTAAAGTCCATCTGGACCAATTGAGGTCCAACCCTCGTGGACGAGACGCAAAACCAGCAAAGATGGTGGTTTCTTCCAGCAAACCTCCGGCAAGAAAGCTCTGGGACTGGTTACCGAAAATGCTGCAAAAACAACACAAAAGCTAGCAATCGCTTATCCCGGAGCAAGTCGATCAACAGCAACGCGGCGGAAAACCAGCTACAGGTGACCTAAAACTCTGCTCCTGGAATACAAGAGGCCACGGGCACCTTACGGCACCTAGTGACGTAAAACTATCAGAATTCGACGTCCTCTGTTTCCAGGAGACCTGGCTAATGGAGTTGCCTTCCCTTGACGGGTACAACATCTTTTTGGCCCCTGCAAAAAAGGGCTCGAAAGGGTGTCCAACATCAGGAATCTTGACTGCGATTCGACATAACTGCGGTCTGTCTGAAGCAAAAGTTTTGAGAAGTAATCAATCTTTACTTATGATTAGCACAAAACTGGATGAGCACAAAACAAACAAAGGTAAAAATGCAAAATCGACATTAGTCATAATGAACATTTACTGGAACCCAGCGGCTGTCGATGCTAGAAATTTCCTGAAAATGATTGAACAAGCCATTGACTCGGCCACAGCTACGCACCCGGCATCACATCTATTGCTGTGCGGGGACATCAATGCTTCCTGTGATAAAAAGAACGGTAAAGAACATCCTGCCCAAAAAACTTCATCCACAGTCTCAAGAGGGAGGGCATGGTCAAAACTGATGGCATCCAGGGATCTACACAATATGAGTGAGGTCCTAGCCAAAGAAACCTTTCTCCCCACTTGGGAAAATGGCCTATGTAACGCAACAATCGATTACATCTATATCTCCGATAGCCTGGCGAGGCTAACTACGGAATTTGGGGTGACAAGGACCACCAAAAGGGATCATAACTTGCTGCACGTTACCTGGCAGACAAACCAGATCCAAAATCCAAAGACATTAACTCAACTGGAAACAACGTCAGAGGAACAAAAATAAAATTGTCAGCGAATGCAATAATCAACCTCAAACGGAAGTACTGTGCTCAAAACATCACTACTCAAGCAAACGAGACAGACTATCTACCGCTCCTAGAGATCTATAAAAAGAAGAGGGGCCCGAAAAACAATGAAGAACCCAGGAAGCATGTGTACGACAAACTCTTGGTTGAAAAGAAGCGAGTCCTTAGTGAAGAGGGAAGCCCTCGCTAGAGGCCTCACAAAAACAGACAAGACAGTCATAGAGGCCACCGGGGTGTACAGATCATGGCTCAAACAGCACCGGGCGAAATTGTTTCAGCAAGACGCTGAGGAAATCCAAACAGCTATACGAGGGAACAAAAGCTACACCACAAGAAAAATCAACTATAATTAACAACGTAGGCGAATCCGAATGGGTGAATTTCTTCAAAACCCTCTTTGCCCTACCAGAAACAACTAGGGCTCCTAAGCAGAATCTCAAATCTCAAATCTGCACAATGGATAATTTTGGATAATGTTGAAGACATAAGTTGTCAGATTAGGTCACTTAAGAACTCCAGAGCGCCCGGCCCTGACGGGATCACCAACGTGGATCTAAAGGCACATCCTGAAGAATGGACGGCCTTCCTGCGTGAAATTTTCCGGAGATGTGCCATATCAAAATCAATCCCCCCATCATGGAAATCAGCGACGGTGGTGCCCATCTTCAAAAAAGGCAACAAAAGCGACCCGGCAAACTACCACCCAATCGCCTTGCTGGATTGTATAGGCAAGGTGTTTGGGTCCCTCTTGCTAAAGGAATTTAAGGCGTGGGATAAAACGGCGCCTTGTGATGACCATTTACAATCAGGGTTCAAGAAAAATTTTGGTACATCTGCAAATATCTTGATAATGAACATCATGAAACATAAAGTCCTCGAGGGAGGCCCACGGATCTTCACTGTCTTCGTGGACCTTACTCAGGCCTTTGATCGTATAGACAGAGGCCTGTTATGGGACAAGTTAGAGGCATGGAATTGTCCGCCTTCCATCTTAGAACCCATTAAAACGCTGTATTCGGAGACAAACATGAGGGTGCGCCTGGATCAACAGGGTCTCTTATCCGCCCAGATTCCAACGAAAAGGGGCGTAAAACAAGGTTGCCCTTTGGCTCCGGCACTGTTCTTGGCATTCCTGGGAGACATCAAGATATCGGAAGAAATGGTGCGCATTTTCGCCCCAAAAATCGGGAAAGAGCATGTGGGAAGGCTCTTGTACGCAGACGACGTTATACTCCTCGACTACACACAAATTGGACTGCAACGTCAGTTGTATAACCTCCAGCAATACATGGAAAGAAACAACTTGGAGAAAAATGACAAAAAAACCAAACTAATGTATCTGTCCAAAAACACTAAAACCACTGGAAAGACGAATCTAGTTCTGAATAAAAACCAGATTGAAAACGTGACGGAATTTAAGTATTTGGGCTTCATTTTGGACAATTCCAAAAAAGAGACTGGTATGCAAAATCTCCTAAAAGAAAAAACTAGAAAACTCATAGCACAAGCAAAAGCCATTGATAGGAAATTTGGTCGATTTTCCTTGATCCCGGTGATCAACTTTTATAAAATGAATGTGGTCCCAACCTTAGCTTATGGAGCAGATGCGTTGCCTAATATTCCAACATCCATCTGGTCTACCTTGGAGGCAATGTTCTGGCGGTCTATCTTGGGGCTTCCAAAATGCGTGCCTATAGCGTGCATAAGACAAGAACTCAGTCTTCTCTCCCTCGAAGGATCAGTAAGATGCAATTCCATAATGCTCTTCTGGAAATGTCAAACGGCAGTTAGTCCTTCTGTCTACTACTTGATTCTTCAAGAAATAAATGAACAAAAATGTCAGATGCTAAATGACTGGTCAGACCGAATCAAGAAACCCCTTCAAGAAGTTGCACTCGATATGGAGACTCTCAACACCAATCCAGTAAAAGTATTGACCAGAGTGAAGGAACTCGATTGGATCAAAACAATTGAGAAAGCGGCTTCAAACAAGCTAACGAGTCACCTGCCGGTGAACATTCGTAAACTAAACGAGCTAGAACCACTTGTCAAGCAGTTCCCGTCCAAGCAAGCAAGGTCTCTGTTACTAAGAGCTAGACTGAACTTGCTATACACAAACGAGATCTTATTCGTACGGGGCCTCGCGATTACAAACTCCTGTAGATTTTGTGGCCCAACAGAAGAAATAGAAACCATCTGTCATTTGTTGCTTTCTTGTCCTGAAACCCTGAAGTTAAGATCCTTGTACCTGAGACACAACTTCTCGGACTACGTGCTGCAGGACGAAGCACTCTGTTGGTCAAGGCTAATAGCGGGCGACAAGATGGCTGTTAGCATCCTACAACATCTTACGCAATTTACAGGAAATCCTGTAGGCTCCTCCATATGTAGTGGTGTTTTGCTCTCCACAAACGTCTTCTCCACATTAAAACAAAAGTGTCTTCGATGATAGTTTCATAGAGACTCAGGATACGAAGTTAGACAAACATTACCAAGTGGTAACGAAAAATCATTCCTTCTTTTGTAAAAATCTTACAGATTAAAAACAAAAAAAAAATAAAAAAAATAAAAAATTAAAAAAAAAAAAGAATTAGAGTATGATTTCTCTCAATTATGGGCACATCTTCATAAAAGTGAGTCACTCAGGCAATGCTGGCATATACCATGGGCACTGCATCATGAAAGTGAGGTAGAGAGGCAGTATTGGCTGCTTCATAAAAGTTACTTTACTTAGATGGAAAAGTAGCAGTCCAAAACTCAAGGGAGGAAGACATCATATAATAAGTCAGTAGAAACGAGCTTTAAAAAGGAAACAGGACAATAAAGAAAAACAAGCACAAAGTTTGTAAAAATCGTTTACATGATTAAGTACAATAAAAAACAAATTCGAAAAAATGTTACTTTACTTTATTTGTACAGTGCTGAAGCCAGGCTCACTGGTGTAATAGCACTAACAAGACAAACAACATAAACATAACAGATAGACCAGTATCAAGGTATCAATAGTAATAGCGAAAGGTGATAAAACCGAGCTGTGTTTAATCCACATTTAAAGCTGGCAAAGGAGTGACAGACCCTCAGATCTGGAGGAAAGGCATTCCGGCTCCTCTGCGCCACATAGGGGAAAAACCCCTGAACAACCGTAGTCAGGTTGGCCCTGGGCACCTCAAGATGTAAAGAGTTATTAGATCTCAGCGCCCTCCATGCCGGCTGCCAGGAGAGCCTGCTAGATAAATACACAGGGCTGCAACCATATAGGGCACTTGTGTTTAATGCAGAACAAGCAAAAGGTGATTCTACTGGCAATAGGTAGCCAATGGCGGGCCCTCCTGGCCCCAGAGATATGATCTCTTCTGGTAAGCCTTCCCCAGCCTGTACCGTATTATTTGTACTGCCTGTAACCGGGCGATTTCTCCGTTGCCCATATCCTGTAATAGGCTGGAGCAATAGTTCAGTTCGGCACCAATTATAGCCCGAGCTATGGTGGCAAATTTTTGGGTGTTCAGAAAAGGTCTTATTTGAACTAGCAATTTAAGAAAGTAAGAAGATTAAGAGACAATGCTATTCATATGTGCTTTCATGTTTAATTCTTGGTCTAAGATTATACCCAAAGTCTTCCCTTTGGGAAGTGTAGCAATGGTGCAGCCCGATATTGTCAATTCTTGAAAATGTGGACTCAACTTTCTCAATTGAAGTGACGCGCCAGTTATTAGCTCTGTTTTTGTGTCATTCATGGCTAAACCATCATCCACCATCCATGTCTGTACAAGAGTGTAAACTGAATTGATGGTTTCATACCGAAAGAGGTATGAGATACTGGGTTTCATGGGCGTGATTTGCATAATTTACACCATTGGCATCAAGCAGTTTGAATAGAGGTGTGGTGAAGATGTTGTATAATGTTTGAGACAAGCAGGAGCCCTGAGGGACTCATCAGCCTTGAAATCACCATGAAAAATCCTAGCTGAATGGTCTCCCAGAAAGGATGAGACCAAGTTGGCCGCTGCTGGTGAAAAAGAGGCAGAATGTAAAGCCTAGAGACCAGCATAGCGTGGTCAACCAGGTCAGAAGGTGGCAGACAGATTAAGGACAATAAGAAGAGCTGTGCCACCCTTCTCAAAGACAAGAGTGTAAGCCTTCAGGTCCAGTAGGGCAGGTTTGCTATGCATGCTCCAGAACGCCTAACTTCTCTGGCTCAAGGTGTTATATTTAGACATGTGAGCAACCCGATCCAGGATCTTTAACAGGAATGGGATGTTGGTAACAGGCCGATAGTTTATAGGACCATTGTGGTCAAGAGATGGTTTTTTGAGAAGTGGTGAAATCCACACCTACTTAATGCATGGCAGTACAAATCTTTCACTGAAAGAATTATTAACACCTTTTGTAATCAAAGGGATACGCTGAGCAGCACATGCTTTTACAACCAAAGCAGGGCATACATCCCCCTTACAATGGGTTGGTATCAGTTGTTGTAACACATCAGAATCCTCGAATTCTGTGACCATACTAAACTCAAAAACAGGTATGGTATTCTCTGATTTAAAGGGTTCAATTATTCACAATACCTTTTTGGATTAATTGATCTTATTTATAATACTGTCCTGAATGGTCATACACCAGCCTTTGGGCATCATTACAAGTTGGGCAGTATTCTGATGGTAAATCCGCCATAATACCGCCCAATGGATTTACTGTTACTGCCAATTGGTCCAGCGGAATTACCGCTGGATTACAATTGGCAGTGTAAATCCCCATTTTCTTAGAGTCCATAGGACTCTGTGGGGCTTTTTTGGTGGAATTACCGCAGCAGTAATTCCGCATGGGTAATTCCACCAATATTGCCGGTTTTCTGGCATATAGATGGAGGATTGACCCCCTGCATTTTTCTGGAGGTAAATCCCCCACTCCAGGACCATACTATGGCACAGCGGAAAAAGTGGCAGTAATTACATTCCTGCCAATTTGTTCCTACTCCGTCATACTTGTAATGAGGGCTTTTATCTTTATTGACCACAATAGCAGATGGGCAAGAGTCTTCTAGCTCTGGAGTCAGAGCTAGCATTTTCAATCCTCTAGTCATAAGTGCATTTGGCAGATTTATGGGCCTTCGCTGTAAGGGTATGTTTGATCCTGTTCTCCTCTGAGTTAGTTGTTCTCCACAACTGAAAGGCTTTGTGTTTAGCAACTTTAAGTTCCTGGATTTCAGATGAATACCAGACTTTAGACTTCAGTTTCCGGACTAGCCTAGTTATTTTCTGGGGCCACTATGTTAACTGCATTAGACAGCATATTTTGACATGCATCAGCGAGTTCACCAGCTGAAGCATACTTCACCAAATTATTCAATGTTGCATGAAAATGGGATGCCATTGATGTAGCAGAAAGCCTATGAATATTAATTGATATGATGACAATCCTGCCCGGTTTAGATTGTTTATGCTGTGACAAACAGACACCGTTATAATTCATCAAAGTATGGTCTTTCCAAGGATGGGGAATCACCAAATGTTATTTGTATGGGTTACGGTTGCATATATTCTGGGCACCGCTTTATAAAAACGTGATTTACTGTGGCAGTTGGGAGCGCAGCTTCATGGAAGTGGTTTTCATGGGGAAATCTGGCCTATATTGTGGATGCAACATCATGAAAGTGATCTACAGGCTCAATGCTGGCATGCATTTTGGGTGGATCTTCATGAAAGGGATTTACAGGCAATGCAGCATTTATTTTGTACACAGCTTCATCCAAATGATTTACAATGCAATGATGACACTTATTATGGGCACATCTTCACGAAAGTGATTTACAGTGGCAATGTCAGCATATATTCGTGGAGTAGCATCATGAATGTGATTTACTATGGCAATGCTGGCCTATATTCGAGGCAGCACTTCATGAAAGTGATGTACGGCAGCAATGTTGTCATACATAGTTTGTGTGGCATCAAAGTGATTTATAGTATGAATGCTGGCATATCGAGTGTGTGCAGCTTCATACAAGTGAATTGCAAGTAGCAATGTCCATGTTCAGCATGTCCAACCCCCATCATATCCCAATGGCACTATCATGTGGAATACAATACACCCACACATTTGCCAAACACATCCATTCACACAATTACAACCATCATCCATCTAAAGCATTATTATCAATAACCCATTCATCTGTTCTCCGTCCACCCAATCAAACTCATCCGATCAACATATTATCCAGGCATAAACAAACACTAACTGCTTTACAATACCAAAAGTGGCAGATGGACATAATCCAAGACCACTTACATTACATTAAATAATACCAAGACCTATAGAAAGCAAAACATGTTTGTTTGTTAGTATTTGTTTTTAACAGAAGTTAAGTGCAAGGAATAGATACAATCTCACACATCTGTCTTATGTTCATTACAACAGGAACTCATTTGCATTTACAAATAGGGCATTACATCTCAGAAGACTGCCTAGAAATAGCACAGGCAAACCCTATGCAACACATACTTTGATGTTAGTGCATGATAGAAATTGAAAGAAATCAAGGAATAGACATTTTGCAAGCACTTCCATAACAGAACTGGTCATAACATGGCAAAAACTGGAAAATGGTACAATCAGATGATGTCAGTGCCTCACAAATGCCTTTCTATTACCTATACAAATGCCTAAATGATTGCCTTTGTTAGTACGGCAATGAGCAGATGTGTCTTTCTTATTTTAATTACAACTATTATTCATGCACAAAAAGGTATTGAATCTCAGAAGACTGCTTAAAAATCAAACTGGCAGGCAATCTACAACACAAACCTTGATGTTACTACCTGATAGAGGTAGCTAGAAATGAAGGAATAGACACCTCGCAAGCAGTGCCTGACCTGGCTATAACATGGCAAACAGCTGGAGCAGGATGCAATTATGCAATCAAATGATGTGAGTGCCTCACACATCCCTGTGTGTGTGTGTGTTTGTATGTATATATATGTAAATGTGTGTGTATGTATGAGAGAGAGGCATTGTGTGTGAGAGAGATTGTGTGTGTGAGAGCGAGTGTGTGTGTGTGTATGTGTGTGTGTGCGTGCATAGGGGTCAAGTCCTAAAAGTGGGTGGACTCCTCATTAACATACCAATTGAATGTGGCATCACCAGAAATTAGCATATCAAGTGCCCTCTGAAACAAAGGGGGGGCTCCATCCATCCATGCATACCGTCGACTTGAGCCGTGTGTGTGTGTGTGTGTGTGTGTGTGTGTGTGTGTGTGTGTGTGTGTGTGTGTGTGTGTGTGTGTGTGTGTGTGTGTGTGTGTGTGTGTGTGTGTGTGTGTGTGTGTGTGTGTGTGTGTGTGTGTGTGTGTGTGTGTGTGTGTGTGTGTGTGTGTGTGTGTGTGTGTGTGTGTGTGTGTGTGTGTGTGTGTGTGTGTGTGTGTGTGTGTCTCTATACACAGGTCAAGGGTATTCTAAAGGAACTCTTACATCAGCATTCTACAACCGTAGGCCCATTTTACAAAGTAGCCCAGGCTTTTACAAAATGCCTGATCCTATCCAAACAAATGCTGTTTTGCTCAATTTTCAGAGAGCTTCAACTTCTTTGTAGTGCTGCATGTGTGTATGTGTATATAGGTCTCTACACCGTGCAGGGTAGACTAGAGGAGCTCTTACAGGCAGCATGCTACAACCCTAGATCCAGTTTACAGAGTAGCCCAGGCATTTACCAAATGCCTGATCCTACCCACACAAATGTCGTTTTGCTCAAGGTTCAGGGAACACCAAGCTTCCTGCCTGTGTTGCAAATCCCCTGTTTAAATGTCTAATCTGGTCTACCATGAAACTGAGGGAGGGAAATATAGCATTGTTTTTGGGGTAACAGAGGACACACACAGCAGCTGCCCAGTGTAGGAGTGTAAATGGGGCCCTTCTGCTTCCTTTCTCTGACATTTCCCAAAGATATCTTACCAACTTGTGTAAATGTTGTAAATGTAAGAGCACAATTCAGTGAACACCCCATGTATCTCAAAAGAGAGAGAGACAACCGACAGGCTCTCTGCTCCTTCCTCTCTTCTGCAGTGTAAATAGCTGTTAATTGTTGAGGTACAACCTTCCCTGACTCGGGGAGACCAAGTGTGGGGAACAGTTCTCTCCTAGGGCATATGGCAATCCGTTACAGCTCCTCCAAACTCTTGGAAGGACAACCCTTAAAATCTGGATGAATAAAGGATGGCTGTTTTTCCCCTGGTCCCATAATTTAACTATAGCACAAGTAAGGAAACCCCCCCTGAGCCAGAGCGACTGCAAACTCGAGATTGCAGTCTTATTGGAAAGTCCACCATAACGCCTAGTCCCACAACCCCTGTCTAACACTGACAGCATACTGCTCTTCACCATTCTGCAGACGGTGCACCTCCCCATCCCTTTTTAGGCCAAGGTTCTGCACATTTCTGAGGAATCCACAAGCCACCCTCCATCCTTTCTGCTTCACGATTCGTCAAAACCTGTTGCACTTGTGTCTGTTGGCGGTGATGGAGGGGGGATTTCATGTTGGACTGTGTGAGAAGAGTATTGGGCTTGAGTGAGACAGCAGGGTAGACTTCTGGGGGATTAAATAAGCAGTGATTCTGACCCATGCCCCGACCAATGCCTGATGAATGCCTAACAAAGGCCTTCTTTAACTGCTGGAGACTGGCTTGCCTTGATGGACAGAATTCCCAGCAGACCACTGAGCACACCGCCTGAGCATGGTATAGTGAGCTTTGATGAATCTCTTAGCCTGCCAACCAGCATGCTTAGCAAGGCAACATGGGTGGATATAACCTCACATTTCAAGTAGCCCTTTCTTCTAACCAAATGTCCTTGCCTGCCAGAACCCATACGGAAAGTGTCTGGAGTTTGCAAACTTCCCAACCCTCCCCCCTCATCTGCCAACTTGTAGATGGTTGTTTTGTTGCACATGGGACACAATGGGCCTCATTACAAACATGGCGGTCTGGGAACTAAGGTACCGGTAAGCATGCCGGTACTGCAGTTCCTGGACTGCCATACTACGAGCTGTGCTGCCTGTCAGTCCGCCAGGTGAAACCTGGTGGGCAGAGCGGCACCCGAGAGAACAGCACGCCGGTTGCACCGGCACCACTCTGAATGGTGCCGGTGCATCCAACGTCCCATTCCCATTCAGCCCTATAGGGCTGAATGAGGATGGGGAGTCCCTCATTACCGGCACCCGCGAATGGGCAATTACCGGGTCTGCCATACTCGGCATGACCTGGTAATTGCCCATTCGCAGGTGCTGGAAAAAATGAATACTGGTGGCAGCCGTGCCTGTAGTACATGCACGGCTACCGCCAGCCTCGTAATGAGGCCCAATGTTTCAATGTGAGAGAAAGAGAAAGAGAGAGAGAGAGAGAGAGAGAGAGAGAGAGAGAGAGAGAGAGAGAGATTGACAGGGTCAGAGTGAGATTGTTTTCTCTTGTAAGACCTACTCTTCGATTCCCCAGACAAATTGTTTCCAATCTGAGGTATCCTACACACACAACCCCCACACAGACGGCCACAAAAGGCCTAGCCACTAGCACAGCAACACTAACCTAGCCACTACTAAGCTCTCCTCATTAGCCCTGCCACACATTCTTGCATCAGTGGCTAATCAGGTCCAGAGCAGTGCACCCTGTTAGATCTTGGGATCTTCTCTATGGATAACATACTCCCATGTTTCCACACTAAACCCATAGAAATCAGATTGGTACTCAGTAGCTGATTACTTCCGACCCTCTCTCATCAACATCACAGGTATTCCTATCTGCCTTTCCCACTGTGCCACTAATGAACCTCAAACTCCATTCTATTTCTTACAGAGCCAAGCGCGGTAAGGCAACCTATAGTGGAAGACAGTGTCATACAAGACCACTAATATTACATTGCAAAAGAAATCCAGGCAGCTGGCTTTGCCAATGTTTGTTTAGAAATAGAACTGGGCCTCTTCACCTTAGAATGTACTTCCTTCCCGTTTCCTTGGCAGTCATGTTGGTCTTGTGTTTTCACTGTCGTAAGCACATTTCAATTTTGTGTGTCACATTTAGAAGGCATGTCTGGGTGAAAAGAAAGTTCCCCTGGCAATTGGCTGATAAGCTAATGATATTGTAACATGCAGCTGTGGGCTATTCCAGTGAGTTAAAGTCACTGAACCATACGTACTTGCCCTTGATCCCTCAGACTTCTCCAGTGGTAGAAGTGCACCGAAAAAAGTAACGTAGCTGTGACCTCCCCCTGGAACGGGGTAGGTGGAAGCATAGTGCAACACGTGACAAGGTATTGCGAGTGGGACGGGTTGACAGCCAAGTGGCTGGAATGGACAAAAGAAAGCGCTCCCCCACTACTTAAGTTGGTAAGTCAGTGGGAGCATTTATACATTGCCTAGACTCGCTGATCACAGTACCACTAGAACCTATATCTAACAACTACCTGAACAGATGCTGCTTCAACAGTGGCCTGAAACTGGAAAAAGCATGCATTGTTAGGAGCTGAATTTGGTCATTTATTCCAAAGTCTGGGTCCCATTATTGAAAGGCTTATCTTCTCTGGCCTGACAGAGTATATCACGTATGACTAGTGTGTGATCTTTCATAGGCCAAACGTTCCATCCTGGGATGCAGCGTGTTATGCCATCCTTTAGGTAAATGGGCCGAAGCAACCCCATAGATGCATTTGAAAAGGATTCAAATAATGTTAAGCTAAATTCTTTACTCTACTGGGAGCCACAGCCATTACCTGTGTATAGCTTAGATATGAACACTTTGCCTGCGTCCAGAAATCAATCCGATTTTGCCGCCTGGAGTCCACTGATAAGTTTAATTGAATTATCCCCAAGGAGTGCATTGTAGTGGGTCTGAGTGCTAGTCACTAAGGCTCCTAGTACAACTTTAAACTTCTGCATGGCGTGAAAAGTCAAATCCTATATACCCACCTGATATTACAATAGTATCCCTTGCGAAGGGCTTGGACCTTTAGAAACTGTCTTAGCGTTTAACCTGATATGACAACCTAACATGTATTCCAAAAATCAGGGGGAGATGGAGTGTGAGAAAAGATTCCTTCTTAGAGTTAGCAGGACCTCCTCCATCTTTCCTTGGCTGAGATGAGACCAGGAAGAATTCATCCAGGCTATGGGATCATTATATTGTTGGCCGTGCAGTAAAAGTTCAGGTAAAAGTGGTGGTAAATCTGTTATTGGCATGTTTATCACACCGCCAAACTACAGGTTTGCTGGTGGGTGTCACTGATTTACCTCCAGCCAAGAGCTGGAGATAAATAAGGCCCCGCTTGCAAAACCTGTCGGTATTAACGACACTGGTAATACTGGTGCCGGTAACACCGGAATTCCCCTCCGTAAAGTCCTATGGGACTACATGGAATGGGGAAAGACCACCGTTGCCGACACCTGGAATATGCCAGTAATAGTGGGATATCAGATGCCAGTAATGGTAGGTCCATTTGCTGGTATCCCACTGCTGTTACTGGCGGGATACCAGAAAACTTTTAAGTACCCCCTATGCCATTTAGGCTTAATAAATGTACTATCAGATATATTTCAGTTTAGCTGCAACTGCTATAAGATGGTAAAGTGAAGAGGTATGCTTTAACTTCAAAAAGCGCAGTTCCGGAATGGTGAAAATGGTTGTAAAAAGCAGCGTGACTGTGAACAGTCAAACATATTAGTAGCCGAATACTCCTTTCACAACCGTTTCCCGCTAACTTCGATCTCTGAACCTTTCTGTCCTTTAATATCTTGTGTAGATCTCAGCTTCAATCAAGGAAGCTCTTATATTTTATAATACATTAGCACAGATAATCCTAATACAAAAATAATGGTTGGTTTAAGATAGTCATTTAAGATGCAATTGAGTTATTTTGTCCATTTTGTCCATTGCCTAAGTAAGCCACTGTCATAGTCAATGAGCTACTCTTGAATTCATACATGTGCCTATGTTACTATGCACAATATTTGACAGTGGTATAGTTATAGAATGAGCATTATCTGTAGAAAGAATAATTAGCATGCCCCCTGTAAGTTGAATGCTCATATAACAGATGGAGAAACTGAAAGCAAAGAGGTGTACCACACTCTCCCCATATTAAGTCTCCCATGAGTGGTCGAAGTGAGCGGGAACAGTCTGGAGCGGCATTCCACTACTTTTATTTTTAACTTTTAAGAGTTCTGCTAATTGATTTTTTTTTTTACACTTCTCTCTTACCAACTTGTGTAAATGTTGTAAATGTAAGAGCACAATTCAGTGAACACCCCATGTATCTCAAAAGAGAGAGAGACAACGACAGGCTCTCTGCTCCTTCCTCTCTTCTGCAGTGTAAATAGCTGTTAATTGTTGAGGTAGAACCTTCCCTGACTCGGGGAGACCAAGTGTGGGGAACAGTTCTCTCCTAGGGCATATGGCAATCCGTTACAGCTCCTCCAAACTCTTGGAAGGACAACCCTTAAAATCTGGATGACTAAAGGATGACTTTAACACCCAGTAGCAGTTTCAGATAAAATTAGATCTGTTTTAACTCAATTGACTGTCTACCAGCATGGCTGCAACCCTTGAAAAATGGGTTGAACATTGCTCCCTTCCTGCCTCCCCTGACAGCGCACAGCTCCACTACTGTTTTTATACACTTCTTCCACTACTCCCCACAAGATCTTGACAAAAGCTTGCACTATAGATGTGCCTGGCAGGCTACCATTTGTCAAATATGTACAACCAGCTAACTGGCAGGAAATATGTAGTTCCACGCAATAAGACAGTGGGCCACTTTGCTGAGCAATACTGCACAAAATCGAGTGTCCTCGTGCTTTCCGAGACGAACCTACTGCCAGCGCTAGCTCGAACAAAAACGTGAGCATCTGCCTGCTCCCATAATATGAAAGATCGTATGTCGGTCACGGGAGTCTCGTCGCCATGCCTGGCTAATCACCACACTTACTGGCAAGACCCTCCTCCTCGCACGTACATCGTTATTTGTAGTGCGGTCTGTCAGAATGTGTGCTCTTTTAAGTGGGGAGTCTTGCTGTTTGGAATCTTTCTGCCTAGTCATATGTTCTGTTTTGGTAATTCCTGATGTGAAATAAAAGGAAGTCACATGACATTTTTACAATAAAGCACATCTGTTTTGCATAGTGAGGGTACGTCACTGAGAGTGTGATTTACAGTAAACTCTTTGCTGGTGTAAATCCTGCCATAACTTACAGATAGTCTTTCAGTGATGTATGGCATCCTCGCTCACTATTCCACAATATATCCCTCTTTAAGGGTCTTTATTCGGCCTGCTCACAATCTCCTGAAGAATTAGTTGGAGCAGATAATCAAAGAATTCCTCCCCAGTACTTTCAAAAGAAGCTGAATGTTTATGGACGTCACAGGGTGAACTTTTCATACAACCAATACTTTGCTAAAAATACAGCATTGTTTAATGAAGAATTATAGATTAAGGGAGGGGTCGTTATCACAGGATAATGACCCGTCACCAAGTTATGGCCATGAGTGGGGGAAGGATCTTTACCCCAAGCGATGATGACCCCTCCCGAGGTAGATGTAGTGGAGTTTTGGTGGTGAAGTGAACAAGTCACTTTAATAATGAGTGAAGTAAATAGACCAACTGAGTTAGTACATTAAATGTGGTTTCATTTTGTACAGTTTAAATAGCAAGGTTGCCTTCATCAGTTAAGCATTTTATTTGCAAACTTGGTTAAGCTGGAGTGGTTCTAAGGTGAGAATGCTTTAGATGTCATGTAAAAGTAAACGGTGTATCCATTAGAAAGTGAAAGTGGAAATTCCAGTTTTTTAAGTTGCTCTCTGGTGTGTCAATTGGGATGGTGCCATGAACAAAAGATCCCCCCAGAAAGGAAGTGTCTTGTTTAAAGAAACCCTGCCTGAAAATAGCATTATGGTTTCCCTGTCTGCCTTTGAAGTCAGAATGCTCAATATGTCAATATGCATACCAGCAGAATTGACTACAGTCTGATCATTCTGATTGGTTTAGAGGAGGTCAATAACGAACCCCATGTGCTAATAACCGTTAATTTTCCACAATGCAGCAACAATATCTTCAAGCCTTTTCTCTTGGCTTGTACAATATTGTCCTTGAGCACAGCATTTAACCTGGCTGAACACAAGTTTGTTCTGAAGCAGTTTATTGATCTTTTAAAACAAAGAACACATTTATTTTTCAGCCTATAAGATTGCTTCAGAAATACATGGGTATATCTGCACAGTGCAAAATGTGGTTAGGTCCTTTTTACCCAATGAGATCTAGGTTCTGAGGGTGGTTGGCCGCTCTGCCCCTTGACTTGTGAGTGCCCCACAAAGTAATATGCAAATGCAAGATGCCAATACATTGCTGCATATATATCAGCTAACAGGACCCTATAGAATATAGTACCCACAGAACTCAAACTCCTAAATATGGCCCCATTAAACATTCTCTTGTAAATAGGTTATGAATCACGCACTGCATGGAAGATTTTGCACTTCCGGTTGACAGGCTAGAAGGTAAGAAAGTGTTTGTGGGTAGCACTTTTTCCACATGTCAACATTCTCAAAGGGCGTGCACAATGGCAGTGGAGCCCTCCTGGCCACACACAACATCCACATCCACCAATACGCAAAGGACACACATCTATACTTCAAGATCGACTCCATCAAGGACATCCTTAAGCTCAAAAACTGCCTCTGGCTGATCCAGTCTTGGATGTCCAGTGTATACTTGAAGCTCAACCCCTCCAAGACCAAATTCCTACTCCTCACCAACAACACCAAAAACCCAGACATACAGACCTGGCTATCAACCATGAACTTGGAAGGCTTCACACCTAAGCTCACCTCCTGGTTCAAGTCCCTCGGGTTCCACATGAACAAATACCTCTCCTTCAAGACACACATAGCTGAGAAATGTCAGACAGCTTGGTATGAGCTCTCCCTCCTGCGAAAAGTCAAGCCCTTCCTCCCTCCGGACAGCTTTAGATCCAAAGTTCAAGCACTGGTCCTATCCCACCTAGATGGGGGCATTGCACTCCTCGAAGGTTTCCCGTTGTCCTCCCTTGTGCCTCTCAGAAGTGTCTTACACAGAGCTGCACGCCTCATCAAGGGTCTACCCAGATATTACCACATCACCATGCTCCTCATCGACTTTCACTGGCTCACACTGTATGCACAAATCACCTTCAAGTCTTGCTGCATCATCTACAAGACAGTCGCCCTCAATTCACCCAGCTACCTTGTGGAGAAACTCACCATCTCTGGCGGACAGTGAACCACCAGAAGCCAGGTCACGTGCAGACTTGAAATCCACCACTGCAAAAAGGAAAGGACCAGAAAATAAGCCTTCTTTGCCTATGCAAGATGATGGAACCCCCTCCCCGTCAGTATCAGACTCACCCCCATGCTCCTACAATTCAGAAAAGAACTCAAGACGCACATTTTCAAGGAATCTCTCTGCCTCAACACCTAGGCCATCACATCGCCTCTCGCGGCACCTGACTCCCTAGATGCCGCCCGCCCCTCTCCTCTCTGCCACCTGTTGTATACATATGTTAAGTACTCTATTGCTTCTCAAAGCTAGGTCCGCCCTCAATAAATACAACAATAATATTATTAATAAAAATAATAATAATAATAATAATATTAAAATACCTTACCAAATGAAAGTGTGAATACTGGATCTGCATTATAATTGTATCACTTGCTCATTTGAACAAATGTCAATGTGCACAGAAGCCTGATTGATATGGGAAAATATTTTTGTTTGTGAATTGCTTGACTTCAGTTTATGTAAATATTATGTGGTTGTGGTTGCTATACATAGGAAGCATTGTCAAAGCGAATCGCTGTGTCAATTAAGATGGCATGCTTTATTGTAAAAGGCTCTGTGTGACACAAAAGTGAAAGTCGTAACATTTTGCAGATTTATACTTAGTGGCTTTGTCATTCTGCTATTGTAAATATGTCACTGATGAGAATTCCCTATGCTTCCAATTCATAGTTACTGAAAAATTGCCAGACTCCCTGTTTGCTCTGCAGTCTTCTTTGTGATTTTAATTTCTCTGAGCAGCACCCATTACAGATTCTCCTGAAATCACTCATGTCTCATCTGCATCATGAGCCCTATTCTCTGGATTACACTGATATTTTCAGTAACATTTTTGCAAGGAATGGCATACAATGGGTTGAGTGGAAAGAGTACAGTCGTATAAGAATAAACATGGTCACCCTGACTTTGTATTTTTTTAGAAACAGAGCTATATATATATATACATATATATTATAGGGCAGTGGTCACCACCCTACAGTTAAGGTGAGACAGAGTTCCATAGGAAATCCCAAAAATGAATGGCTAATAACATTTGACTCGTGTGACAGATTTGGCGGAATGTTTGCAGACAATTTTGTATGCCCAAGCCCAATGACTGCCCCCCACCCCCTGTCTGCTTGGAAAGTTTGGGAAAGATCAGCTGAAAAATTATAACGTGATTAAGAAAACAAAAAAAAACCATTTTTGGCCTACTCCCCATTAATTTTCACGCAGACAAAACAAATAAATGCTTGCTCTACAGCAGAGTCAACAACACTGAACAGATTAGGATCAGGTTTGAAACAACTTGGGCACGAAGCATTGACTCACAATCCTTTTGTGGGTTGGGGTTCTTCTGTCCAGTACTTTTTAAAATATTTGACAGAGACATTGGGTTGCCCGTTCCTTAAAACCATTATATATATATATATTGGCCTTCCACCTCGGAGAACAAAAATGTGTCACATGAACCAAACAGTGTTAGGGTGTAATGGCCAAGAGATGGCCAGAGATGAAATAAGCAATTGATGATAGTGCGGGACCATGGAAAGACAAGGGGGACACTTGTTTACTGCCTGTGAGGATAGGGAAGAGTTTTGGATTTTCAAGCATTATCGGTGGAATACCAGGGAAATCCCACAGGCATGGGTAGTTCAATGCCACTCTATGTGTAGTTCGTGGCCATCTAGTAGGTCCATAAGAAACATATAGGGGGAAAATGTAGAGAGGACGCCACCTGTTAGTGTTTTAAAATATACAGTGGGCACGGCCAAAGGCCGTGTTCACTGACAAGGGCCGAAGGCCCTGGCTAGTGGGCCTGAAAGACATGTATAGTGGGTCCAAAAGAAACATATCCAGGGAACATGTACAGTGGACAGGGCCAAAGCCACTCATCCGGTAGTGTTTTAATAAATACAGTGGGCATGGCCAAAGTCCATACTCTCTGGCAACGCTGAAGGCTAGTGGTCTCAAAAAACATCTAAAACCATCAAGGCCGAAGGCAGTGGCCACTTAGTGGGTCCAAAGGAAGTATATCGGGGGACATGTACAATGGACAGGGCCCACTGGCCATGGCCAAAAGGCCATGGCTAGTGGCCCTTAAAAAAATGGTATAGAAACACCTTCAAATTCACTGAGAGAAATGTAGTCGCAGGGACGTTAAGGTGAGCAATACATAGTGATAATAAAGCAGCAGTAAGAAACTGCCTGGCTGGCGAGCAGAGACGTTGCTAGCGGAAGCTGAAGGGGCTATAGCCTTTTGGTTGTAGCCCCAGATAGAAGCTCAGGGGCTTCAACAAAAAGGCTATAGCTAGCCCCAAATCCCGGCAGTCTTGACATTAGCTTAGCCCCTGATCTTTTCGAGACCTAGCTACACCCCTGCTGGGGAGGTTACTGAACCATTCCCAGTAGGGCAGGGGGTTAGACAGGGCTGCTTGCTAGCCCCTCTGTTGTTTTCCATTTATATGGAGGAGATCATTGTGCCACTGATACAGGAGTGCAGGGTCTGTCCTAGGATGGGGGCAGGTAAGTACCCTGCAATCCTGTATGCAGATGATGCAGTGTTGGGGGCCTGAACCACACTCTGAGCTTCTTCGTGCAGAAATGCAAGGAACTCATTATGAGATTGAATACTAACAAAACAAAGACATTGGCTTTCTGGCCTTGGTTCTGAAAACATTGTTGGCTAGCGATTGGTGTGGAAGGGGAAAGCTTTGGTACTGGTTTTTGATTGCCTGGGAATCAAATTCCATGTAGATAAAGCCTTTTCCACCATGGGGAAATACTCTGGCACCCACAGTCTGTTCCATGTAAGGCATGGCTGAGGGCTATTGCCCTGACATTAGAAATGTACAGCAAACAAGCAATTCCTGCATGCCTTTATGGGGCTGAACTCTGGTGCCAGTCTAATCCAGAAAATTAGCTGTCATGGAAAACAAACATTTGAAACAGATCCTCCAAATAGCCACAGGTACCCCGAATGCATTGCTGCATCTGGAAATGGATGTGTACCCACTTGAAGACCAGATGGCACTTCAGCCAGTACCTTTTTGAATAAGGTTATGGAGTGCAGAAGGACTAGAGAAATATGTTGACACAATGATACATGTACAGGGCCTAGGAAGGAGGCAATATTATCCCTTGGCTTGTGCATGTGCAAATGGTGTTGAATAGCCTTGAGGAAGGAGTAATATGATTGGATCTCAATTCCATAGGGAAGGGTGATAAAGTTAGGGTAAAAGATAAAGCAATTGCCCTATCCCAGAGAAAATTGGTGCAAGCGACTGGTAGGTTAAGAGTGGGCCAGATCTATCTGGCACATAATCCAGAATTTGGGCAGGCACATTACCTCGACTATCTGAAACCATCATATGCTTGTGCACATTCATCAGCTTTAGTTTGGAGACATTGAATATTGCTGTCCTCACTAAATCGTGGAAAAATGGTGGGGATGGTCTCTGCCCTTTATGTAAGGGGCGAGAGGCAATTGTACTTTTTTATTCTTGTGCAATTCATTGAAACAGTTGAGAACTCGGCACATTAAACCACTATTACAAAGTAGGGGATCCGATTAGTGGCAGACGCTGTAAGGTTTTGTAAAAGTAACGCTAACCCTAACCATGTAATTAACATTGCAAGCTATATTCACAGTGAATGGCTATGTAGGTGCAAGATCTCTATTGGAATTGAAGTTGAAGCTTCATTCATCAAAAATGCTGTCAAGGAGATGGACATTTTCGTAATCCGGGGATGCAAGCTCTTTCTCCCCACATAAATATGGGGCTGCTAGTGTACTCTCCCCATATACAGATGGAGTTGTGAATGTACTCTTCCCATTTTGTATAATATGGGACGTTGGTTTTTGGATAGGTTTAATAATATGGTCATTTTTAGGTTAAGTACCCATGAAATAAGTACTAATAACATATTTATTACTTTGTTGAAACAGAAAATGTGCACATAGTACATGATACACTGTATGTTTTTGTGCCTATTGTGGGGTTCCTATGGATTGAAAACCTTTTTAAAAGATATGTCTAGCTCCCTTCTTAATCAAAATAATGTTTTAACTTAAACTGTGAACGTTATGTGTGGGATATATGTTTTGTATTTGTCATTGTGTTTGCTTTTATGGCTTTGTGCTGAAAATAAAGTGTTACTTGACTTGGCAATAATTGTAACAAAACCTTTGTAATTCAGATAAAACACTTTTGTTGCAGGGGCGTTAAGGTGAGCAATACATTGTAACAAAATCTTAGAAATTCAGGAAAAAACTTTAGTTGCAGTGGCGTTAAGGTGAAAATGTAATGCAACTAAACCTCTGAAATTCATCAGACAATTCAGACAAAACCACCTTAACTTCATGCCCCCTCTTACACAGCATGCGACCACATGGATAACATCACAGATTACATCACTGATGACATCACTGGTGACATCACTAATTTCATCATTTATGACATCACTGATTACATCACTGATGGCATCAGATAGAAGATCCCTCAGTAGGTATGTTAAAATATGTATAGAGCCCTACCTTGGTACATATGGGATTTCACTATACTTAATTACAATGAGAACATTGTATAAAACATTGAACAGCTATATATGCATGATATTAGTACTTGTGATACTTTCATTTGTAATATTTGGTAAAAGATGACATTTTAAATATAAACATATACTATTGTATACATTGATTTACTTTCATTGCATAGCAATCAATTAAAATTATACATTGCATAGATTCTGCCTGATTGTGGCAAATATATGAAAAATATTTGTACCATAATATAATACGTATATACAGCGGTTACAAAATATTAATATAAATCAATAGAAATAGAAAGATGTTGAAACCTGATTGTTTGGTACATCTTAAATGCACAGATTTAAATTTTCATTTGTACTTAGTATAACAGCAGTCTGTTCATGCATCGTTTTCTAGATGAGATGATATGTGTTATAAAACAAAGAATATGTACATAATGGGAATATTTTAAGAGTTCTAAACATGTGTACTATAGCGAAATTATCATTAATAAAAATTGACAAATATCTAGAAAAGAATTAAAGCTGTGCAATTCAATATTTACGTGTTAGCATGCACATGTATACGTTAATATTAAACAAAAACACATAACCTAGAAAAGGAGATTCTTTAAATAGTACCCCATTTTCTTTATATATTCACTTTTGTATGTAGATCATACACTAAATTTAAATAACTTATGGCTGAATAAAATGTACCTTTTAATTGCAGCAGAAAATAATGTCATTTGATATGATGTATATGTATTTTATGTTAAACCAAATAGTAGTAACATTTCAAAATGTTATTTACATAATCAAAGCTTGTATAACCCAAGTTATATATGATGTTATGTCTGATGCAATCAGTGAAGTAATCAGTGATGCCATATATGATGTCACTAGTGATGCCACCTGTGATGTCATGAATGATGCCATCAATGAGGTAATGGGTGATATCCTCATTGTGGTTATAAGCTGTGCAACAGGGTGTGTGAATTTAAGGTGCCTTTGCCTGAATTGTCTACCAAATTTCAGGGATTTTGTTGCGTTAAACTTTCACCTTAACGTCCCTGCAACTAAAGATTTTTCCCTGTATATATATATACATATATAATACCTATCAAAATGGTATTCAGTTCAATAGAATAACAAGATCTATCAGACACTGCTTTAAAAAAGAGGCATCGAGTCAGAGCAGTGCTTCTCCAGCAGCTTTAATAAACTTCATGCGAGCAATTGAACTGTTTTTATAAACAATAACCTGTAATACAAAAATGTCTTCTGTAATATAATGTAGATATCTATTCAGTATAGTTGTTTTTACATACTGCAGCTCAATGTTGTCACACATAAGAAAAATGCAGAAGCAAACATGCTTCCAGATCATTAATCTACCTTGTTCACCTAACCAACCCCACATGTTTAAACTCTCACGACTAACATGTATGATGTACTATGGTGTATGATGTATTATGGTGTATTATACTCCCTATCGCTTAACACAGGATCCTGCCTTACTGTAACCCAAGGCACAACCTGTACCTGTACCTGAGTTCCCTTACAAGTAACAGCGCCACAATGCCCCTGGGCTGCCTGCGCGCTATATAAATGTAAGAAATAAATTAATAAATTGATCAATTCCCTGAAATCTATTTTTACATGCCACAGCTGAAAACTGGCACACAAAAGAAAAATGCACACTGGGTAGAAACATTTAATGTAGGTGACAAACACAAGTGAACTGTAACATTGTCAGGCATGTCCTAACCATTCCAAATGGTATTTGTGAAAATACTGCTTCAATGATGGTGCAGTGGTCTAATGAAAAACGACCTATGCATTACAGAGCAGCTGATAGTTATGAGTTGGGAGCCTTGCTATTATATTCCTAAACCACACTGTTATGCAGTGAAAATGTGGAAACAATATGAATGTGCTAAGCAGCATGGAAACAGTGGAAGAACTTAAAAGAAACATTCAACAACTCTCCCCCAACGTACAGAGTTGCACTAGTCTCTAGAAACTAGGAACACCATAACAGAGATTCCCTCATGATGCACTCTTTCTGCATCACGGAGCAGCTATTTGACACCAAGATCCTCCTCAATGCTTCAAGAACTCTTGCAGAGAGATAATGCATTCTGTAGACAGGCATAAAATGTGTCTGTTGCAGTGTAGAATAAATCCAGCATGTCCAACAGTTTTGTTCTGGAGCTTTGCACCAAGTAATGTACACCAACCACATTGCTGTCAGGCTGTCAGATAGAGGTCTGTTGAGAAGGACCAGTCACACATGTCTTTAATATTTCTTAAAGACATGGTCACATGGTAAAACCCAGCTTGGCATTAAGCCAGAAGACATATGTACCAGCATCAGCTAACGGCAATTCACTCCATAAAAGCCAAAGATCAGAGCATATCAAGTATATTGACCAAGAAAATGATACAGCCCACACCGCGACTATTAGGGTAGGAGGAAGCTTTCTGATAAGAATGTCTGTTTCTAACACATAGTTTCATTATGGTAACTGATCTATGAAAAATAATGTATCCACTTAAAAAAGCAGGGCATTAACAGCCCGATCTACCTCTTCATAGTCTGAAGGGAATCATGTCCTGCTGGAACTTGACCTTACTACGCCCAAAAGGGTATACACATGATTGTGCATGGTCTGCTATTTCTCAATAAAAAGGTTATGGCAGGAACAGGGACAGCATGTTTTGCCAATGTTCACAATACCTTTCCTGAATGACAACTATAATTTCATACCTATTTGAAATTTGGAAGGCATTTTTGTTTTGCCCAACACCATAATGTAGAGTATTTTCCATCTGGGACCCCCTGCAAGCTCACCTGAACTATGCCAATATGAATAAGACACCAATGAGCAACTTACACTCCATGCTAACTACTTCAATGGAAGATGTAACAAACACTGTTTTACTTACTCCTGATTGTGGTGGTTCTGCATACAAAGTAACTGACTCTTTTGCATCTATTTAAAAATAATGCAGACATCCTGTTAGGGCGTTACATTTGACTAAAAAGCTGATTCATTATAGTAGGTCTTTGATTCATATAAATTGATTGCACAACTGATTATTATATGCAATATATCTCTATGTAGACAAAGAACAAAGTCACCAGAAACTCCTTTTTTGAAAAGACATTGACTAAAGGAGAAACTCCTCCTTGTAAATGTATGGGCAAATGACAACCTGATTCTGATGGCCACAGTGGACTTTGTCCAAATACCAATAATTATGAGGGTCTTTATACCTCAGATTAATAAGGTTCCAAGTGCTGAGTTTACTGACTCAACAATCTCTGCGTAAAACAAATGGTGATTTAGATATTCATCATAATAACCAATTGAGCTAAACTGCTCTAGGCTAAGTACTTTCCTGGAGACCAATAGGAAAAAGAGACACCTTTGCTGCTGCATAGGCAACGCATCTCATTAAAAATATTGGGGGCTCCTCTTTTAGGAGTGTAAATAAACCAAAGACAGAACACTCTTTTGCCTAATGTTACATTTTGAGGTAAGGAAACATTAATGCTTACTGGTTGTATTTCGACACAGACTTGGAAGCCCTAGAAACCGGCTTTGCAACTCTGTAATAGTTACATCAGTTTCTGAGGACTTTGTCTGAAAGCCTATTTCAGTGCCTAAAACAAGGAGTCCTCCTCTATGGTGAATACAATTCTGGATCATACTATAACTATAACTAGGGTGCTTAGATAAAAGACTAATTAACCACAAGCTTGTAATGCTTACCCTAGGTAGGCCAACCACAATACTTTCTATTTATCTTTTGCACGGCCAAAATTATATGATGCCTCTTCACTTAGTGGCATGTTTCCCATATGTGATAAGTATGGTTTACAAACAAATTTGAGGGTTGCAACATTTTTTGAGTTTATTTGCATGTACTTTGGGGTTATTGTCAACATGTCTGTGACAAAATGACATCTGCTCTGCAGGAGTTCAAAGCTGAGTAGTGGCTAAACTGCCTACTCAGCCCTCTCACTTCTACAGACCAGCAGTGCTCCTAGTCATAAAGCTAAAATAGGCACAGTCAAGAGATATACCTCCTTCACCTTTTGTTGTAACGTGGGCCAAGGGAAGGCTATACTCTTAGAAGGGATGTGAACATGAGACAGTAGCAATCTAAACAGCAATAGTACCACAGCACTAAAATAAAATAATGGCCAAGCAAGGTTGTATAAACATATATGTAATTGACTTAAACAAATCAGCCATACAACTAAAGATTAAAACCCTATGAAAAAACCACACCAGTAAAAGAAGACATACAATGCAGAACTACTATGTGTCTGCACTCTGGATACTTTAGCATGGAGGACAAAGGCAAGCATTGCAATAATGTTAATGAAAAGGATATGTGCGTTAGGAAGAAAATGCAACAAGGGCCTTTACCATTCACTAGAACTGTAAACATTGAGATATGGTGCCCTCAAAAGTACATGATTCCAGCTCTTATGCAGTTTGATAGGGTACAACCGATGAAAATAGAAGGCCTAGCTGGTTTGCTCACTGGATTCTGTGAGTCCCACCACAGGGGGCCATGTGGCAAAGATAGTCCTTTTCCGTCCTTGCTCTTCCAGCCTAGGAAGGTTTGTCTTGCAGAGTGGCAGGCCTTGGTCCTCAGAAAAGTCACCTCCAATGCGGCCTGGGGATGGGTAGGAAGTTGTTAGGAAAGATCTCTCTGAATGTAATTTTCCCTCCATATTATGGACCGCCCAAACTTTTTGCTTTTGTATGGCTATCCGGACCTGCCTTTTTCCAGTGGAGCACAGCCTTCAGATGCACTTCCTTGGTTTTTTGATCATTTGTTATGGGGAAACTGGCACGTCCTTCAACTGTCACTACTGGGAAAGTATGTTTCCCTTAGTCTTTTACTTTGTTGGCATTTCTTGGTAACTTTTTATAAGTCTGCAAAGTACATAACTGTACCAGGCACTCGGGTCCTTTTTGTTTTATGGCCATTCACACATTGGGTGAATGTAGAGGTGTGCCTAGGATGAACTGGTGGCAGCAGTTTACTTTTCTGGTATTTGTTACTACTTTTTATCTAACCATACCGCGTTACCTCAGATGGCACATGACTGTGGCCAGCGCTGAAAATGGCTGTGCCACATAGTCTTTTGTTCTGTCCTTTGGCCATTTTATCCATTTGCCTCCCCCAGGTTGATTTGACCCGGGACATCCTTATTTGGGCATGCAGCCTCCTGTGAAAACCGCATCTTTCGCTGGCTCCTGCATGTCACGTGTGCTAACCCCCAGGAAGCGGGTTGGGACTGTCTGGTCCCAATCCACACTGCTGATGCCAGGATTTCTGGTGTGCATGAATGCATGGGGACCATTGTGGACCATGAATGGACCACGACTGGCGTGCAATCTGTTAAGTGTTTCAATCATGTGATACACCCTGGTCTCAGCCTAGTATGCAGCGCCCAACTGAAATGCTTATGTTGTTATATATGGAGGTTCAATATTTGAGTGACACACTACTCATATCACACCCCTTTTTCAAATAACCCGGGTCACGGTGGACCAGGAACCAGGCTGGTTGGTGAAGGTAATATTTATTTATGTATTTAAAATTCAAGAAAATCATAGCCTTTTTAATATACGGGCAAGAATCACCAATGTGGTGACAATAGTAACAATAGGAATGTCGGCAATGCACTTAAATTAACCCTTTAGCAACACAGATAGAAAACACCAGAGAATAGAGACACTTTTGAATTTTTAGAAAGATAGCACTCAAGTTAGGATTTCCCCCAGCAATTTTCCTCAACCCACAAATAATCAATTCTAAGCAGCAGGTCATCAGGAATGAGGAATAAAACACAAAATTCGAATCCAACCTTCCCTCCCCAAACAAGAGAGAAAAAACGGATTTGAAACCCTTGCAATGTTAAAATGACACTCAGAAATGGCTGAATAAAACAATGAATGTGTGCAAAAATCCTTAAATAAGTACAATTCTTTATGGGAGCAACACTGGAAAGTTACAAGCAATCATAAGCAATAGATTTAGCAAAAGCAAAAGATTAAAAAAGGAATGGAAGGCTTAAAACAATTGATAGTACAAATAACAGGTGTAAAACCTAGCAAAAATGCTCATTCCAGCCTGAAATTAACCAAACGGTTTTTGATTAAAAAAAATGGGTGAAATTCACTGATTTGGAGTGCGGTCTCACTGACTTGGAGTTGGTTGGGGGGTAGCTATAGATCTTAGGTACAATCAGAAGGTGAAATGAAGTCTCTAGCTTTTAAACTGAGGGAGATATGCAAGGTAGTATGAGGTGCGTTTTTCGAAAAATCGGGTAGTGAAAACAGAAAAGAAAATCAATTTGGACAAAAAAATGTTTACTCTATGCTAGAGCACAGAGGCTAAAAAACCAATGAGGGACAAGGTAAGCTCCAGGGTTGATTCATGAGTTCAACCCTAGTTCCCCAGCGCCTGCGCTGGCCGAACCAGTCCGATCACTCGAAATAGGATTGATAGCTTAGGATTTAAATTACCAGAATTACTAAATAGATAGCACTTGCACTAGTAATCAATGACAGGGTTCCAATAAGGATTCTGACAATGTTACAAGTTATTAAGGTAAGGATAGGATGGTTTAGAGATTGGGATAGGACAAGGCAAGGCAAGGTATGCAATGGTTTTCTATGGTACCTATTGATACTCACAGTCCACTTTTAGTTTGGATTTTGGACAGTCAAGGGTTCTGATCACGACAAGACAAAGCTCCTGGCGAAACAGCTGGGTAGTTCGGTCACCGGAGGACACTGGACTGGCACTGGACTGGCACTTCTGGTTACTGGATACTACAGATCAGCTGGATGGCAGATTTGCATTTAGTGAGCAGCAAGCCAGGTTAAATTCCCAAAACAGCACAGCTTCCCTTTGGTTATTGGGAAAATTAAAAATTGAGGCCTAGCTGAAGTAGGATCAGCAAGGTTTGGCCTTGTGGTTGGGATCTGGATTCTAGATGGATAATTGCAAGAAGACAGGAACAGACAAGACGCTGGGGAGGAAATTAGGAATCAGTCAGGAATCAGTGTGTTTTGAGCCTAGTCAGGGGCCCTTATTTATAATGCCAGATGACATCATTACAGTATATGACAGGGGCAGGATTCACTACCCATGCCCCTAAAGATAGTATTGGAGAAGGGTAGAAGTCTCAGCCTACCTCTTCACTGATTGGATTTCAGGAAAAGGATGTCATGTTTATGAGGTGATTTTTACTATATCTATAAACTACCACATTTACTTTACTGAAAATCCGATTTTGCCAAAAACACATACTTCTGCAGTTGCAACCTCTTAGTAAGTCAGATACACAGGTTACATATTTTGTGCTGCACAGATCAGTCCAAGCCTCAAGTCTGTGGGACCTTGCTTTGCCTTTCTGATACATTTTGGTAATTTTAAACATGAAAGATTTGGCCTAAAATTCCCCAATTTTATACACAGATACAAGTTATCCCCAGGGATGTATGTACAAAATGTTATATGGATGCTTTTCTTGCAATACAACATATATCAACATTTCTGTCTAGAGTGTGTCAGGACATTCTACCAAGTTTTAAAATACGGGCCGGAATGCTACTTTTACACTGTGAAAATTCCACATTTTTACCAATTTTAGCAGCCGAGATATAAGTATTTTAAAGTTCTTTATAAAATAGTCTTAAGACAAATGGGAGTCATTGTCTTCATTTTTTTCTTCCCTGATGACACCAACTGGCGTTTCCTTTCAAGCAGGATAGGGTTTCCAGTCTTAATTGAAGGTTTTTATGGTCCCTTCACACTTGACAGGTGAGTGTCCCAGGACTGCTATTGTCCCAGCCTGGAGCACAGACGAATGTCTGATGAGCTTGTGAACTCCCTTTGTCTTGGCCAATTCAAAGTTTTTGAAGCTGGCAATTACTGCATCCCTGTGCTGGAAGATTATGGTGTGCCTGCAATTCTAAAAGAAGTTACAGGGCTAACAGCTGGCAGAACAGGTTTTTTTAGAGCTTGCCAACTCAGCCCAGTTGATTTAAAAGTTTTTATTTCCTGATTTCTGAGTCTTGATTTAACAAACCTGTGGAATAATATTAGCCTATGTGTTTATAATTACCAGCCACATACTTCTTTTACATGGCTGAGAAAGTAGGCTTTCATTAACAATTTACTTTTAAATAGGCAATTTTTTCTTCAGTCAGCAAACCCCATTTTACCACATGTGTTAAAAACTGCTAACATTTCTTTCATTCATTTCAAATTGGCAGCCCCATCTGCCTTTGCAATATTGCATTGTAGGCAAACTCATTTTCCTGGAAGCATGAGCTTTATCTGAACAATGATACATGAAACTGACCAGGTTCAGATAGTTGAAGTTCTTTTGAAGACTGCTGGTGTTTGATACATTGTGGAAAAATATGTGCACTTTCCCATGCGAGTGAAAGCAGAGTCCTTGGTTAATTTTTCAAAGTTACTTTTGACAGGGGCTGTCATTCAGGAATCAGGCCCAGTTTTGCTGAGACACAATGGATGATCCTGGGCATTGCAGGGCCTATTAATCACAGTGGTTTCATAAGGACTGGATGAGTTTAGTGTCAAGCAGCACTTTTAAAAGAGAGAAAAAGGTGTCATTTTAAAGGGAACTTTGGGGTTTTTCAGCAAGGCAATGTTGCCTCTTTCACTTAATTCCATGTTAAATGTTGCAGAGCACACTGGCACATTCTCGCGGTGTGTACTCTGTTCCACCCCGCCTGAAATGTGTGTGGCAGGGTGGTGCAGCCATTAATTTGGTGGTTGTAAAAACACAATTTGGAGACCCTGGCGCGCACAGGAGTCAACACAGCCATGTTGCTGTTTCTTGCACCAATGCAGCACAGTGATATGGGGCAATGCGTTGAGTGTGTCAATATATCGCACACATCCCCCCTGACTTCTCCTGGACTTTCCAAGTCGAGGGGGAGTTGGGCAAGTGGGATTTCTCCATGGGTCGCAGCAGGGTCTGGCAGGGCTGAGTCCCAATTCCATGAGAGAACGATGCAACAAGCTCCCCTCACCGCCTCTGGTTGGAACATGAAACGATAACCCCAGCCTTCTCTCAGGTTTTTCTTTTCTGGTGTGGAGCGACACCCCGGATTTCCTTGGGTTTCTCTTTCCGGGTCCCCGAAGTGGTTGTAAGAGGATTCAATTCAACACTACAGCTAAGTCAACGCCTAGTCTATAATACTGAATGAAAACCCTTATTGATATATCTTTATGTCCAGTTCATGCGTTCTGGATAACTACCCCTATATAACACCCCTCTCTTGGAATCCTCCTGACCCCACTGAGCCAAGAAGTAGTTCTGTTTTGCAAGTTAAAAGGTTTATTTGATAATTTAAACAATAGATATATATATCACACTTTATAATAAATTAATAATTGAATAGCACACTTAATCTGATATGATGAAGATTAACAACGGAGAATCTGGCACCAACACGCTTCTCTATAATCAATAAGAAGTTGACATGAAATGGATAAGGTAGCACACAGGTGAATAGGAACAAAAGAAGAAGGCGGTACAGAATGCTTTATGTAAGCTCAGGTGGATGCAATATTCAATGAATGCAGTACAGAAAATACTCAATATGATTTCAACCAAACAATGTAATCACTTTTCTCTGGCTATTCACTCCCCCCCTCTTTATGCAATGCAAGGAAATGGGAGGAAAGCACACAGTTCTCAGAAATGCAATCAATGTAATTCAGTTCAATCCCCCCCAAGCACGCTTAAAGAAAACAGATAGGAGTTTTGAAAACACAGGCCCAAATACTTTTATATGTGCTAGCAATGGATGAGAAATATGCTGGAAATGCTTTTAATTCCCTTTCAGAGGTTCAGGGTGAGTGATATCTAGTTAATATTAGCTCAGGCTCACTCTTGCAATGATTCAGGGATAGTTAGCAGGTTAAACGAATTTCTGGCAAATGGAAGGCAAGCAGCAGCTGATTTTTACACGTGAAGAAATTTGCAAATCGCAGTAAAATTCGCGAATGCGCCGAGCGCTATTACAGAGGAACTACAAGGACTATCACTATCCTTTTGGGGTCCTAAGAAAGCCTAGGATCTCAGCTTCCAGATGAAAGTTACTGCAAGTCTCTAGCACAAACGGTCGCGGAGATATGAGCGATTTAGTAAAGGTCGTTTTTGGTTTTGCAAATTTTAAACGCAGCACTTTTTCAGTTTTAAAAATGATGGCAGGATAACACAATTGCTCAGCTGCAGTTCTACTTAGATTAAAAATGGATTGAATTATATGATTTTAACTAAGAGATGTGTGCTGAGTTTTGCTGAGTACTCACAAGAGATTTTAAACAGGAAGGCGGCTTTGTCACGATCTGGTCAACAGGTCTGGACTTCGGACGGTCTCTGGGCACAGCGTCTGGTCTCTGGAACTGCTAACATGGGTCTGGGTCAGCTCTGCTCTCTCTCTGGGTACAGCACTGCTTCTGGATTCTGGAGATTGAGGGATTTGAAGTCTCTGTTTATCTTGGAGTCTAAGTGTTGGCTCTTTGAAAGTTGATGAGGTAAAGTATGAATTTTCCGGCAGAGCTTCCAGCTGCAAATGGATTTGAAAGTCCCTATCTGTCCTGTCTCTCTGCTTTTATGTGTTTAGAATGTGGGTGTGTTCTAGCATCACTGACCCTACCTCTCTCTCAGCTTCTAATTGGTCAAACTTCCATTTCTCATTTGATTGGGGGAGCTAAGTTGTGTCAGAGTGATGTCATTTTATGGCTTGCAGAGAGTCCACTCCTCCTGTCAACTTACACACAAATCTAGATTTGAACCAAAAGACATATTTGCACAGGTAAACATTGGTTTAAAATTACATGCACACATCACATATCACAGGAGATATACCCTGTCCACACTCTGCTCTTCCTGGGGGCTTGCATTCAAAAATGGCACTTATTTCACTTTTTAACTGACTTTGCAATTTCTGACATTAACCCAATTTTACACACATGTGCGCAAGGAGTATGGACATTAACTGATGAAGTTTCAGATTTTTAACATGCACACATTTAGAGTAATATCCACTTTTCCGCTAAAACCCCCCTGAACATACCACCGGGTCCTAGCACGTCTTAAAATGTGGGCAGAAAAATCACAAGAATTATGGTATCATTTATAAAATTTTCACATGTCCGCTCTATGAATGATCCATCTTTTTAAAGTTATGTTCTGGCTCCAAAGGGGTGTGGTTTACCCTCAGCACAAGGTTGAATTTCTGGTTTTTCCAGTTCTGCCAAGCCAGCTTGCTCTCACAGGCAGTGCTCCTCCCCTTTCCTTCAGGAGGAAGCCACTTTTTACGACCATTTACGACCCCTGCCATAAACCATCTGCCTGGGTGAAGGGGGTTACATTGTTCAGAGCTCCTGTATTCTGTAGGGGGCTCCCCTTAATTCAATTATCAGAGAGATGGTATATCCTTAGTGTGGCCAGCAAAAGGCAGATAGGCCTGGGAACACAGTTGTGACTCAAGTTTCACTCCTGATGGGGGTAGCTGTCAAGCAAAATCAAGTTCCTTAAGCCAGACTTTCAGCTAACTGTCATGTTTTTTTGTTGCTTTTTACATTAACTTGCAATTTTACACATGCAGCTAGAATGCTGATTCTAAGTGCAAAACTATGACATTTCAACAGTTACAAAGGCATGTGACACCAAACATAGGTCACTCATTTAATCTCAACATTTTCGATTTTAGTGTCTTTAAATCCAGTGCAACTTAAACTGCTGACTCCATAGCAGTTTTGTTATAAGCATTGTTTTGGGCTCTTCATTTCCCAGATTTTGTAGGCACACAACACTCCATTCTACTAAATGTCTGCTGGTGTCCAGTGAATATTTTGCACATGTTGCAATGTTTGAAAATAGGCATTTTGAGCCTGCCTTCAGAGAAACACAGGGTGGTTTTAAAGCGCTTTGAAGCTAACCGGCGCTACTGTTTTTCCTTTGGCAACCCATTTCCCTCATGGCAACCCGGCCTATCATTCTCGCACTGGTGGGTGGCAAGTGAGGCAACCATTTTGGTGTGCGCACAAACTGCGCAGCTTTCCTGGATTTCGGCGCACATGTGGGTTTTCCGCCATCTTGAACTTTCTAAGCCCACAGCACCAAATGTTGTAGCATGATAGCTTAAACGTGGGTCAGGACACCCAACAAGCCCCCCCACGTGACTGCACTTTGAATTTGAGTCGATGGGGAGTCGGGTGCACAAGGGTTTTGACCCACGCACCGGTCTGTCCGCATAATCTTCTTCCAATTCTGCAAATGGCACAGCTCAGCATCTTCTTCTAAATCCGGTACTGATCGATCGGTTCTCCTCGCCGGTCCTGATGGGAGTATTGGGCGGTACACAGGGCCCATCGCGTCTCTGCTCCCGGTCTCCGGATCGTCCTCCTTGGCCCGTCTCCAGGTTTTCTTTCTCCTAGGACGACAAAGGAAGAGCGGCAATACCTACTCATAGACGTTTTTCCACCACTGTTGAGATAGTGGGGCAGCATATGCATTTCATCATCACGAAACATTACATTCTTATTTTGAAAAAAAAAACAGTATAACTAAGAGACAGTTTCATGCAAATCACAATATTTTAGAGACTAGATGTGGTATGTTTTATGGTTGGAACTGAATTAGTCTGAGACAATACCCGCTAGGATTCCAGAGGATTCCTCCAATTGTTGCAGAGTGTGCCTGGGATGGCAACATTTCAACTGGTTTATGTGGACCCACTTGTCTTCCCCCGCTGCCAAAGGACCTTTGGGGATGTGGATTTTGTAGGCCACAGGAGAGATCTTGTCGATGATCTCAAAGGGTCCCTTCCATGTAGGCAAAAATTTGCGCTGCTTGGCCTGGTTCCTTTGGAAGTTGTATAGATAGACCCGGTCTCCCACCTGATATTCCTTCCTGGAAGTCTTCAGGTCATAGTGGGTCTTCATGCTATCAGCTGATCTTTCTAGATTCCGCTGAGCGTAAGCAAAAGCATGTTGGAGGTGTTTCCTTAAATTCTCCACATACTCATGAGTAGTGGAGGCATTTATCAGTGTCTGCTCTTGGGTCCTGTAGAGCAAATGCTGAGGAAGCACCATCTTGCGCCCAGTCATCAACTCAAATGGTGACATTTTGGTTGCAGATGAAGGGGTAGATCTGATGGCCATTAGGACCAGAGGTAATCGGATATCCCAACTTGGCCCAGAATCTGCCACAAACTTCTTTAATATGCTCACAATGGTTCGGTTATATCTCTCTACTGCCCCAGAAGAAGCTGGCCTGTAAGCAATATGCAACTTCCTTTTGACCCCCAGTATCTCCCATATCTTTGTCATCACTTCACTGGTGAAGTGGCTACCTCTGTCTGACTCAATCCTTTGAGGTAGACCAAAACGGGAAAAGATGTGGTTAATCATCAAGGCAGCTGCAGTTTCTGCCTTGCAATTTGGGGCTGGGAGACATTCCACCCACTTGGTAAACAAGCATGTCACAGTCAACATGTACTTATTCCCCCTAGCTGAGCGAATCACGGGGCCTACAAAGTCGATTTGTAAATCTGACCATGGCAGTGTCATCCCCCTCTTTTGGAGAGGTGCACGATGCGTGAGGGATGATGGCTGAAATTGTGCACACACAAGACACCCCTTCAAGTATTGGTCGAGGTCCTGCCCCATGTGTGGCCAGTATGCAACCTCTCTTAAGATTTCCAGTGTTGTGTGAAACCCCCTATGACCGGCGGTGGCCGCATCATGGGCGTGACTTAACATCAGGCTTCGGAATGAGGTAGGAACCACCCACTGATCGTGGCCAGCTTTGGATTTCCTTACCAGCAAACCGTCTTGGATTCGGAACATTTTTGGACATTTCATCAACACTCTTAGGTCCTCTTTCCCAATGTAATCGGTATCCGTCAGGGGAAAGTTCTCAGGGTCCTCAAGGTGCTGGTAAAATTTACCAATTATTGGATCCCCCTTCTGAGCTGTAATCAAATCAGCATCAGGGGTCTCCTTACTCCATTGTGCAATTGAAAGGTCGTTGTGAGCATTTGTCTGGGACCTAGTGATAGCAGTGACCTGGATTTCCCCCAACAGGGACTCAATCTCAATTAGATCCCCTTGGATGGCCCCGGTTTTGGCCAGCTGATCAGCTAAGTCATTTCCAGTTTTGTCTGGTCCCTCTACTTTGGAATGACCCTTGATCTTTTTCCAATAGATGGTCATCTCATTCGAGGTGACCAGATCATCAATGTTTTGGATCAACTTCCCATGTTTCAAGGGTTTGTTGTTAGCACATAACATGCCTCTGGTTTTCCAATTAACCAGGTGCTCCACGAACCCGTTCCGTACATAATCCGAATCTGTGATTATGCCCAGTTCGTGGAGTTGATGCTGGACAGCAGTGAGGATGGCCTGATGCACAGCCATCAATTCTGCCACCTGACTACTTCGGGGACCAATTTTGTATCCAGCAGAGGGTTCTGGGAACTCATTCACCCATGCATTCCCTACGCCGGCCACCAGTTCTTTCTCCCCGTTGTTGTCAACATGGTAAGAGCATCCATCCACATAGACAGTGGGCATTCCCTCACACTTGTCCTCTTCAAAGACTTTGTGTGGGGAATTAAGGTATGCCTCCGTGTTGTCCTTTATTTTTAGACTTTCGTCCTCGAGACAGTTTTCTCTGGCACAATCATGCAAGTCAGACAGACCTTGCGTGAGTGGACTCTTCTTGTTTTGGCCATATCTGACCTCCACAGGAAAGCCTTGCATTGACAGAATCCAGGAAGTAATTCGGGAATTACTCACATTTCCAGCCCGGATTCTGTCACTTTGGAGATATTGCAGAGGCTGGTGTGGAGTCTCCACTATGATGTGTTCCCCCTGGATAAACGGGCGGTAATTCTTCAATGCCCACACCGTTGCCAGGAGTGCCTTCTCACAATCGTTGAATTTTTCCTCCAAAGAGGATAAAGTTTTGCTCGCATAGGAGATTACTTTATTGACCTTGTCAAGCTTTTGGTATAATACTGCCGTCAAGCACGTATTAGAGAACCCTGTCTCCAGGAAGAACTCCTTGTTTCTGACAGGGTAAGCTAGGCAAGGCGCTTGTGAGAGGCTTCTTTTGAGTTGTTTTACCGCCTCGGCTTGTTCTGGACCCCATTCCCACTTGACCCCCCCCCTTCAGGAGATGAATCAGGGGTCTGGTGATCTCTGCGTAGCCCTCAATGAACTTTCTGCGGTAATTAGTCAGTCCAAGGAGGCTCCTTAGTTCCCGCAGAGTTGTGGGGTCTTTCAGTTTCTGAAGTGCTTCCACTTTCTTTTCCTGGGGACAGAGGCCCTGAGGAGTAATCTCATGCCCCAAGAAATTAACACGGGTTCTACACCACTGTGCTTTCTGAAAGGAAAGTTTTGCTCCGGTGGCCCTCAACTGTGTTAGAACATAACGGATCTCCGCTATGTGTTCCTCAACAGTTGAGCTTTTGATGAGGACATCATCTACATAAGCCAGGTTACCCCTCGCACCCAGGTCGGGCATGGCCTTATGTAGGAAAATATTGAACTCATTACCGGAGTTGAGGTATCCGAAGGGAGTCCGGGTCCATGTGTACTGCTGGCCCCCAAAGGTAAAAGCCAGTTTGTATTGGTCCTCCCTGCTGACAGGCACGGTCCAGTATCCATTGGTCAGGTCTATTGCAGTGAATACCTGTGACCCCTGGATCTGGGCCAGCCCTTGGTCAATGTAGGGCAGAGGCCATCGGGAAGTATGGACCCGTTTGTTGAGCTCCCTGAGGTCGGCGCAGAGTCTCCACTGGCCGTTTGGCTTCAATATTCCCAGCACCGGATTATTGAAGGTGCTGTGGACTGGACGGATTATTCCCCTGGACTCAAGGTTCTTAATTATTTCAGTAAGGGACTCCATGGATGCGAGAGGCAAGCGATATTGCTTCACAAACACTGGAGTCATGCCAGGGTCCGTGGGGATTGTTGTTGTGTGGATGTCGGTGCGACCACAGTCATATGAGTCTACCGCAAAGAGATCTTGGAAATCCAAGAAAACTTGTTTCAACTTTTGCTTTTGTTCCAGAGTCACACAGGCATCAGCTAGGTTGACTCTCTCTTCCACCATCTGCCTGAAGCCTGGAAAGACTTCTGGTTTGGCTATTTCAGCGGCCTCCTCCAGCTGGGTGGAGAAGTCCCTGGTTAGAGTGCTGATTTGGACCGGAGGCTTCAGGTGGGAAAGGCAGGCCTCATGGACCTGGAAAATCACCTCATCCCTCCTGAAGTCACAAGTCACATCTTCCTTACCATAGGGGCAGGAAGTGTACACCAGGAAGTTCCCCCCATGCCGGGTAAAAATCCTGTCTGGTGTTGTGTTGTCCTCACTGTCAGTGTCAAAACAGTCCTTGGGGATTGGTCCTAACAGTTCATTACCTAAATCAATGGAAAAATGTCGGTCATCAACCGCCATTCCAATAATGGTGCCTGCGGCTAGAGTAATACTCTTTAAGTCGCTGTTATCCACCTCTATTGGAATGGTGTCATGTTCTATGTTGACTAATGGAGTTGGGTTTACCCCCAACCCTTGCTGTTGGAGAGAAGCGTTTAGATGTATGTAAGCATCAGGGTTTTTCAACTCTTGTCCCCTTTTAACTTTCACTTCCAGGGAGAATTGTCGGGTCCTTTCTGGGATTGTGACTTCCTCTTTGATCTGAATTTCAACTGCATAAGGTAGCAATTGAGCTGACCTAAATGCTTTTTCTGGATCATCAAAGCCCATGGGATTATCCGCTAATCGGGACCAAGCTTTGAAGTTTATTAGGTCCAAACTAATGGCAAAGCGATTGAGAATGTCACTGCCTAAGTAAAAGGCGGCAGTGACGTCTCGCACGACCCAACAATTATGGACTATGCTCTTGTTGCCAATGGAGATTTTGAGCATACACCTGCTTGGCAGGTGCTGTTTGGAATTAGGTGCTTCCAGGTCCATTTCCCATTTGTCTATCAGTTTGAATGTGGGAATGGCTGGATCTTTTGGGAGTTGGCGGAACATGGCTTCGCTGATGAAGCTCTTACCGTTGTTCACACACACTCGAGCGAGAACAGAGTCCTTCCCATCATTTAACTGAACAGGGATGAACAACTGCTCTCCAATTTGCTGAATATCAGCCAGGCTCTGAGCTGATTTCACATCTTTCTGGACTATAGGAGTGGGAGTTTCTGATTGCGGATTAGTAAAGAATTTCAGAGTGTTTCCTTCCAGCGTGGAGTACCACTTTAGACTGGAAGGAAGGTTGATTTTCAGAAATAGAGAGGACCCCCCATCACCAGTCTGTTGTCCAACTGCTATTACTGTCACGTCTGGAATTTGGCTATTCTGGAAGTGAAATTCTACTTGGTCAGATTTTTGTTCAACCACGTGGCAGGTGCCGTTTAAACTAACATGGTTGACACTCTGTTTTAATTTTATTGGTCGGCTAGTCTGTGTCCAGAGGACCTTGTTTACGCAATCTATTAGGGGTGACAACCTTCTCAGGAGGTCATTCCCTAGTAAACAAGGGGTGCCCTCTGGGGTCACAACTATGACCGGGTGTTTCAACTTATGTCGCCCAATTTTAATGTCCTAATCTGCCGTCCCCTTGACGGGAATTTCCTTCCCGTCAAAGTTCTGCTGTTGTCCAGGAAGAGAGGTGAGAGGAATTTGGTAATTCTCTCCCCTTCCTGCATTTAGTTCGTCAAAGGCCCTTCTGGACAGAAGGGTAGCTTGAGATCCAGTGTCCACCAGTGCCAAAATTGTACCCTGCCCCTGTACTTGTACCGGGGCATAGTATCTTCCCTCCTTCTCCTCAAGGGGGCACAGATAATGTACATTTTTGGACAACTGGTGGGCTAATTTTCTGGTTTTGGACATGGCGAGAGAAGAGATTTGGGCAGAATTCTGTGGAGAGCCTTGGGAATCTGAAAGAAAAATTTGGCAACTGGAGATCAGAGCCATTGTGGGTTCCCCTGGCTCCGGTTCTGGGCCGCCCCCCCCTTTTTGGAGGCAGTCACCAGGATGGGTTTGAACCAGGGGATTTTCTAGCTGTTGGTTCTGGGATGAGATGGTGGGCGGCGGTAGCTCAGTCTCCACATCTCCCCAGTCTGGATTTGCATCCCTAGGGACCCATTTTTCTTTGGGAGGAGTTCCCCCCTCCCTGAAGGAGAAGATCCTTTTCCCAGGATCCTCTGAGGATCCCTCTCCCTCAAATTGGAAGATCTGTACCTCCTCCTCAAACTGAGTCTGTTTGGGTCTTTTGTTTCTCCTACCCCCCCTCTGCTCCTTAGGAGGCAGACTTTCAGGGGCAAGAGATTTTGTTTCCGGTTCCTGGGTTTCCAGGGGCTGTTTACAAGTGAGGAAGGAAGCTTCCTCCAAGGCTTTACACCCCCCTTCCCTTTGTGCCTCCTCCCTGGGAACCGGTGAGTTATCGGGGTGCTGCCCCCGTCATTGTTCTGGAGCACCAGGTCCAGAGTTGGGTGCGTTCTGCGCCGGCACGCCCATCTGAGGGTTCTGCTGAGCCCTCAGTATGTGACCCAGATCCCGCGCCATGTTTTGAACCTGGCGCTCTAACTGGGAAACCCGCTCAGGCTGATACGGGGCCCTGTTTTCTCCCCTGGGCTGATCCCGGGAAGGGTAGCTGTCCCTCCTCTGGTAATACCCCGGGTTGGGAAGATTTGGGTACCCCTCCACCCTTGGCCTCCCCTCTCCCGGATTCAGTGGTCTGGGCTCAGGGAATTGGGGAAAGAAGGATGGATGGTTTTGGGGCTGAAAGTCGGGTGGATATCTGGGGAAAAAGTTCTGCCCAGGGTTTGGTAAATTTCTGCCCTCCTGTGGGAAGTTTGGAGGGAAGTTCCCTGGGTTAGGTGCTTGGCTGGATCCCCCCCCTTGGGCTGGAGGAGTCCACACATAACCCAGGATGGGTCGATTTCCCTTGTAACGGGGACTTACATAATCAGGAGAGCGAGGGACCCCATTTGTGGGGCTGCCTCCTTGGCTCCCTGTCTGTGACTGACCCGAGGACCTCCTGGGCCTAGCATTATTAGGTGCAGGTAGGTTTTTAGGCCCCCCCATCTCCAAATCCAAAACGGGGGTGACCTTTACCTCTGCCACCTTGGCAGCAGCAGGGGTGCTGTTGGCTTTGGGGTTTTTCTGGGCATTACTTTTGCTATCTATCGGTTTCTGCACCTCATAGATCCGGGTAGCCTGTTCAATGACCCAGTCTAAAGTTCTTTTCTCGTGAAAATCCCTCACGAGCTGGGTCATGATATATTTGGGCAAGGCATGGAAAAACGTATTTATAAATTCTCTGCTATCCGTGCGCACCCTTCTTGTGGTCTGTGCAAAAGCACGCTTTAACTCCTGCACAAATTCTTGTGGGGCCTGATCCTCCCCACATTGCAAATTATAGGCTGCCTTGCGAGCCTCTTGAGGATTTCTGTGAACAGAAAAATGTTTCAAGATGGCCGCCTTATAGGTGGACCATCTTAAATGATTTTGGTCCTCCAGCCCCGCAAAGAAACTGGAGTATTCCGGGGAGAAGGTCCACTTTACATATTGAATACAGCTTTGGCTGTCCTTCATATGGAAAGTCTCCATCATTTGCTCAAACAACTCTAAGTGCTCCCAAACAGAATACTTAGCGTTCTTATGGTAAGGCGTGATGACGCTCCTGATCGCCTTAATCTGCTTTAAAGGGTCCTTAAGCAAGGCCCTTTTTGTCTTATTGGCCCTTTTGGTCCGGGTAACCCTGGTCCAATCGTCCTCGGACTCAGAGGCACTGCTCCCAGAGGTTCCCGTCTGTTCTTCCAGGTTTTCCCGGATTCTGCGAGCCTGGGAATGGCTGGCAGAATGTGGGGACCTGGTCTCCTGTGTCCTGCGCAGTTCAGAGGAGTCTTCAGATTCCTCCTTGCTGCCAGGATTTGATGGGTACCCCCTCCACTGACCTAACTGGGCAGAGGTTTTCAGGATGCCCTTAATGGGCCTACTCTCCTGGGGTTCCCCACTAAACTGTACTGTACTTGGGTGCCCATACCCGGATGCCCGCCCCTCCATTCCTGGGTGGTACTGGCCTATGAGCCCCATGCTTCTGGTTGGATAGTAATCTGCCATCCCTGTGGCCCTGTGCTCATGTGCGCCAGGGGACATGGGGGTGGCAGAGTCCAGGGACTGAGAGGTATGAGGGCCTCTGGTACTAGGGCTCCTGAGGTTATGCGCCGGAGTTTCCATTTCCCAGCGAACCTCATCTCTATCCGCCTCTGCTCCCTGTTGCAATGCAAGAGCCTGCATTTGTGCCTTCAGTTCCTCAGTTAAGGCCTTACTAGACTCTATCAGTCTCTCCTGCATCGCTACCTGTTGTTGGAGTCTATCATTGTGCTGGCAGAGAGCCTCATTCTCTCTCTGCGTTTCCTGATTGGTCCTGGAGCACTGGGCCAGTCTTTGCTGCAGGAGGGTTACCTCCTGAGCTGTGTCCCTATTGGCCTGCTCCTTTCTTGCTAGAGCATCCTCCACCTTCCTGGTGTGCTCTAACAAGTTCTGGTGTTCTTTTTGGAGGTCACCCAGTCCCTGGTGGGCCAGGTGATTTTCTTCCATTTTCCTTTTTAAATGGCAGACTTCCTGGCCCAAGGCGTCTCTTTCCTGACTAAGAGCCTGCATTTGTGCCGCCAGGTCGTCCCTCTGCCTTTGAAAGGCACCAGCTTTCTGGCGTTCTTCATCAAACTCTGCCTGGGTATCCAGGTCTTTCAAAATCAGCTTGTTGCTCTCTACCTTCACTCTATCTAGATGACTTTGCAGGGTGGCTACCTGCTCCGTGCATGCCCTGTTAAAGTCTAATTGTTGCTCCAGCTTTTTCTGGCTCTGCAGTAAGGAGTCCAAACTGTCTTGGTGCTCCTTCTGCAGGGCCAGAAATCTAGTATCCTGGTCAGCCTTTTCCTGTTGCAGTATATCCATATCCTCCTTTATTTTAGTGATGTACCGTCTGCTGTCATTTTCTGACTCCTGGCTCCTCTGCAGCCTCTGCTCAGAAGAGTCCAGATCAGATTGGGCCTTCTGTAATGCCATCTGTTGCCTATTTGCCAGATTTTGGCTTTCAGCACATCTATCCTGCATGTCTCCCATGTATAGGTACAGGTATGCTGCTATCCTGGCAATCTTATTGTGTTCCTCTTTGGCTTTAGGAGCCATATATAGTTCACTCAGGGCCACATGTAAGGGACCCTGATCTCTATATATATCTGACCCTGTTTCAGTGACCTGTTGTGTGATGGCCTGCAACCACGCATCCTGGCCCTGTGCGGTCCATTCACCTCTCACAAAAATCTTATGCAAGAGGTGCTTTCTGGCTATTTTCATGTCTACTAAGGTCGTCATTCTAGAGATTGGTCTCTGTCCTGACTTACAGAAGTTTGTATTTTATTTTTGCAGAACAGAACTTTTCTTGGAGTGTCCCTTTGAGGAGTGCTTTACAGCGTAACACAGCGTGGTGATCCGACCGGATATGTGTATCTGGTCAGCTGGCACGTTGTATTAATCTGCACAAATGGTAAATCTAACCCAAACGTCCCGGACGAGCCCCCAATTTGTAAGAGGATTCAATTCAACACTACAGCTAAGTCAACGCCTAGTCTATAATACTGAATGAAAACCCTTATTGATATATCTTTATGTCCAGTTCATGCGTTCTGGATGACTACCCCTATATAACACCCCTCTCTTGGAATCCTCCTGACCCCACTGAGCCAAGAAGTAGTTCTGTTTTGCAAGTTAAAAGGTTTATTTGATAATTTAAACAATAGATATATATATCACACTTTATAATAAATTAATAATTGAATAGCACACTTAATCTGATATGATGAAGATTAACAACGGAGAATCTGGCACCAACACGCTTCTCTATAATCAATAAGAAGTTGACATGAAATGGATAAGGTAGCACACAGGTGAATAGGAACAAAAGAAGAAGGCGGTACAGAATGCTTTATGTAAGCTCAGGTGGATGCAATATTCAATGAATGCAGTACAGAAAATACTCAATATGATTTCAACCAAACAATGTAATCACTTTTCTCTGGCTATTCACTCCCCCCCTCTTTATGCAATGCAAGGAAATGGGAGGAAAGCACACAGTTCTCAGAAATGCAATCAATGTAATTCAGTTCAATCCCCCCCAAGCACGCTTAAAGAAAACAGATAGGAGTTTTGAAAACACAGGCCCAAATACTTTTATATGTGCTAGCAATGGATGAGAAATATGCTGGAAATGCTTTTAATTCCCTTTCAGAGGTTCAGGGTGAGTGATATCTAGTTAATATTAGCTCAGGCTCACTCTTGCAATGATTCAGGGATAGTTAGCAGGTTAAACGAATTTCTGGCAAATGGAAGGCAGCTGATTTTTACACGTGAAGAAATTTGCAAATCGCGGTAAAATTCGCGAATGCGCCGAGCGCTATTACAGAGGAACTACAAGGACTATCACTATCGTTTTGGAGTCCTAGGAAAGCCTAGGATCTCAGCTTCCAGATGAAAGTTACTGCAAGTCTCTAGCACAAACGGTCGCGGAGATATGAGCGATTTAGTAAAGGTCGTTTTTGGTTTTGCAAATTTTAAACAGAGCACTTTTTCAGTTTTAAAAATGATGGCAGGATAACACAATTGCTCAGCTGCAGTTCTACTTAGATTAAAAATGGATTGAATTATATGATTTTAACTAAGAGATGTGTGCTGAGTTTTGCTGAGTACTCACAAGAGATTTTAAACAGGAAGGCGGCTTTGTCACGATCTGGTCAACAGGTCTGGACTTCGGACGGTCTCTGGGCACAGCGTCTGGTCTCTGGAACTGCTAACATGGGTCTGGGTCAGCTCTGCTCTCTCTCTGGGTACAGCACTGCTTCTGGATTCTGGAGATTGAGGGATTTGAAGTCTCTGTTTATCTTGGAGTCTAAGTGTTGGCTCTTTGAAAGTTGATGAGGTAAAGTATGAATTTTCCGGCAGAGCTTCCAGCTGCAAATGGATTTGAAAGTCCCTATCTGTCCTGTCTCTCTGCTTTTATGTGTTTAGAATGTGGGTGTGTTCTAGCATCACTGACCCTACCTCTCTCTCAGCTTCTAATTGGTCAAACTTCCATTTCTCATTTGATTGGGGGAGCTAAGTTGTGTCAGAGTGATGTCATTTTATGGCTTGCAGAGAGTCCACTCCTCCTGTCAACTTACACACAAATCTAGATTTGAACCAAAAGACATATTTGCACAGGTAAACATTGGTTTAAAATTACATGCACACATCACATATCACAGGAGATATACCCTGTCCAAACTCTGCTCTTCCTGGGGGCTTGCATTCAGAAATGGCACTTATTTCACTTTTTAACTGACTTTGCAATTTCTGACATTAACCCAATTTTACACACATGTGCGCAAGGAGTATGGACATTAACTGATGAAGTTTCAGATTTTTAACATGCACACATTTAGAGTAATATCCACTTTTCCGCTAAAACCCCCCTGAACATACCACCGGGTCCTAGCACGTCTTAAAATGTGGGCAGAAAAATCACAAGAATTATGGTATCATTTATAAAATTTTCACATGTCCGCTCTATGAATGATCCATCTTTTTAAAGTTATGTTCTGGCTCCAAAGGGGTGTGGTTTACCCTCAGCACAAGGTTGAATTTCTGGTTTTTCCAGTTCTGCCAAGCCAGCTTGCTCTCACAGGCAGTGCTCCTCCCCTTTCCTTCAGGAGGAAGCCACTTTTTACGACCATTTACGACTCCTGCCATAAACCATCTGCCTGGGTGAAGGGGGTTACATTGTTCAGAGCTCCTGTATTCTGTAGGGGGCTCCCCTTAATTCAATTATCAGAGAGATGGTATATCCTTAGTGTGGCCAGCAAAAGGCAGATAGGCCTGGGAACACAGTTGTGACTCAAGTTTCACTCCTGATGGGGGTAGCTGTCAAGCAAAATCAAGTTCCTTAAGCCAGACTTTCAGCTAACTGTCATGTTTTTTTGTTGCTTTTTACATTAACTTGCAATTTTACACATGCAGCTAGAATGCTGATTCTAAGTGCAAAACTATGACATTTCAACAGTTACAAAGGCATGTGACACCAAACATAGGTCACTCATTTAATCTAAACATTTTCGATTTTAGTGTCTTTAAATCCAGTGCAACTTAAACTGCTGACTCCATAGCAGTTTTGTTATAAGCATTGTTTTGGGCTCTTCATTTCCCAGATTTTGTAGGCACACAACACTCCATTCTACTAAATGTCTGCTGGTGTCCAGTGAATATTTTGCACATGTTGCAATGTTTGAAAATAGGCATTTTGAGCCTGCCTTCAGAGAAACACAGGGTGGTTTTAAAGCGCTTTGAAGCTAACCGGCGCTACTGTTTTTCCTTTGGCAACCCATTTCCCTCATGGCAACCCGGCCTATCATTCTCGCACTGGTGGGTGGCAAGTGAGGCAACCATTTTGGTGTGCGCACAAACTGCGCAGCTTTCCTGGATTTCGGCGCACATGTGGGTTTTCCGCCATCTTGAACTTTCTAAGCCCACAGCACCAAATGTTGTAGCATGATAGCTTAAACGTGGGACAGGACACCCAACATGGTCCTCTTTGGGAATGACGGTGCAACCAGTCCAAATCTAGAAATGAAGTACAAACAGGTTACTACAATTTTCCCACTAACTGTCCACCAATTGGGTTGACAGCAGTGGGAGACACAGGCATTCAGTTATAATTAAACGATTCCCATGTTTCAGATGTATTCCCCACTGAGTTTTCTGTAGACTCCTCTATTTGCTGCAAAGTATGCCTTGGGTTGCAACTCTTTAGCTGATTGATATGGGCCGACTTCTCATCTGTCAAGTCACCTTTGGGGATGTGGATTCTGTAGGCGACTGGTGAGATTTTATCTACAATTTCAAAAGGTCCCCTTTAGGTAGGCAAAAATGTGAGCTCTTTGGTCTGGTTCCTTTGGAAATTGTACAAGTAGACCCTGTCTCGTACTTGGTATTCCTTTTTGGTTGTCTTTACATAATAATGGGTCTTCATGATATATGTACATCTTTCTAGATTCCGCTGAGCATGCACAAAAGCATGTTGAAAGTATTTTCTTAGATTCTCAACATACTCATGAGTTGTGGAGGCATTGATCAGTGTCTGCTCTTGTGTTCTATAGAGCAGATGCTGGGGTAACACCATATTTCGTCCAGTCATTAGCTCAAATGGAGACATCTTAGTTGAAAAAGAAGGGGTAGATCTGATGGCCATCAGGACAAGCGGTAATCGAATGTCCCACCTTGGCCCAGAGACTGCCACAAACATTTTTAGTATGCTCACAATGGTTTTATTGTATCTCTCAACTCCACCACTAGAGGAGCGTTGGTATGAAATGTGTAGTTTCCTTTTTACCCCACGTATCTCCCACATCTTTGTCATCACTTCGCTTGTGAAGTGACTACCTCGGTCTGACTCAATCCTTTGGGGTAGTCCAACACACAAGAAGATGTTATTGATCATCAGGGCAGCTGCTGTTTCTATCTTGATATTTGGGGCCAGGAGACATTCCATCCATTTAGTAAGCAAGCATATTAATTTTAACATGTACTTGTTCCCCCTGGAAGAGCGAATCACGGGGCCGATGAAATCTACTTGTAAATCTGACCAAGGCAGTGTCATCCCCCTCTTCTGGAGGGGAGTTTGGTTTATGAGTGATGTTGGCTGAAATTGTGCACACACAAGACACCCCTTCAAGTATTGGTCGAGGTACTGCCCATGTGTGGCCAGTAGGCAACCTCTCACAAGATTTTTAATGTAGTATGAAACCCCCGATGACTGGCTGTGGCCGCATCATGGGTGTGACTTAGCAACAGGCTCCGGAATGAGGTAGGGACCACCCATTGGTCACAGCCAGATATGGATCTCCTTACCAACAAACCGTCTTGGATTCTGAACATTTTTGAACATTTCATCAACACCCTGAAGTCCACTTTCCCAATGTCATTGGTATCCATCAGGGGCAAGTTCTCACGGTCCTCAATGTGTTGATAAAAGTTACCAATAATCGGATCCCCTTTTTGTGCCGTGATTAAATCAGCATCTGGGGTCTCCTTACTCCATTGGGCAGTTGAGAGTTCTTTGTGAGCATATGTCTGGGACCTAATGATAGCAGTGACCTGGATTTCCCCCAACAGGAACTCGATCCCAAGGAGCTCCCCCTAGATGGTTCTGGTTTTGACCAGCTGATCAGCTAGATTGTTTCCAGTTTTGTCTGGCCTCTCTGTTCTGGAATGACCCTTGATCATCTTCCAATAGATGGTCATCCCACTAGAGGTGACCAGATCATCAATATCCTGGATGAGCTTGCCATGTTTGTGGAGTTGGTGTTGGACAGCAGTGAGGATGGCTTGATGAACTGCCACCAATTCTGCCACCTCACTACTACGGGACCGATTTTGTACCCAGCCGAGGGTTGTGGGGCATCATTCACCCAAGCATTCCCTATGCTGGCCACCAATTCCTTTTCCCCATTGTTGTCAAGATGGTAGGAGCACCCGTCTACATAGACTGTGGGCATTCCCTCACACTTGCTCTTCTTCATAGACTTTGTGCGGGGAATTCAGGTACGCCTCTATGTTGTTCTGGGTTTTAAGACTTTCATCCTCGAGACAGTTTTCTCTGGCGCAATCATGCAAGTCAGTCAGACCTTGCACGAGGGGACTCTTCTTGTTTTGGCCATATCTGACCTCCACAGGAAAGCCTTGCATTGACAGAATCCAGGAAGTAATTCGCGAATTACTCACATTTCCGGTCTGGATTCTGTCACTTTGGTGATATTGCAAAGGCTGGTGTAGAGTCTCCACTATGATGTGTTCCCATGAATGAACGGGCAGTAATTTTTCAATGCCCACACCATTGCTAGGAGTGCCTTCTCACAATCGTTGAATTTCTCCTCCACAAAGGATAAAGTCTTGCTTGCACAGGAGATGACTTCATTGCAAGCATGTATTCGAGAATGCTGTCTCCAAGAAGAACTCCTTCTTTTTGACAGGGTAAGCTAGACAAGGCACTTGGGAGAGGCTTCTTTTGAGGTGCTTTACTGCCTCGGCTTGTTCTGGACCCCACTCCCACTTGACCCCCCTTCAACATATGGATCAGGGGTCTTGTGATTTCTGCGTAATCCTCAATGAACTTCCTACTATAGTTAGTCAGTCGAAGGAGGCTCCTCAGCCCACGCAGAGTTGTGGGGTCTTTTAGTTTCAGGAGTGCTTCCACTTTCTTTTCCTGGGGACAGAGACCCTCAGGAGTTATCTCATGCCCCAGGAAATTGACATGGGTCCTGCACCACTGTGCCTTTTGAAAGGAGAGTTTTGCTCCAGAAACCCTCAACTGTGTCAGAACATAATGGATCTCCTCTATGTGTTCCTCCACAGTTGAGCTTTTGATCAGGACATCATCTACATAGGCCAGGTTACCCCTTTCACCCAAGTCGGGCATGGCCTTATGCAAGAAGATGTTAAATTTGTTGCCGGAGTTGATGAGTCCGGGTCCATGTGTACTGCTGCCCCCCGAAGGTAAAGGACATCTTGTATTGGTCCTCCCTACTGACACGCACGGTCCAGTACCCATTGGTCAGGTCAATGGCAGTGTATACCTTTGACCCCTTGATTTGGGCCAGCCCTTGGTCAATGTAGGGGAGAGGCCATCGGAACATATGGACCCGTTTGTTCAGCTCCCTCAGGTCAGCACAGAGTCTTGACTGGTCATTGGGTTTTAAAATCCCCAGCACAAGATTATTGAAGGTGCTGTGGACTGGATGGATTATCCCACGAAACTCAAGATTTTTGATGATTTCTGTCAGGGACTCCATGGATTCGAGAGGCAAGCGGAATTGCTTCACAAACACTGGAGTCATACAAGGGTCCATGGGAATTGTTGTTGTATGGATTTCAGTGTGACCACAGTCACATGAGTCCACCACAAAGAGATCTTGAAAATCTAAGAAAACTTGTTTCAACTTTTGCTTTTGCTCCATAGTCCACAGACATCAGCTAGGTTGACTCACTTTTCAACCATTTACCTGAAGCCTGGAAAGACTTACGGTTTGGATATTTTAGAGGCCTCCTCCAGCTGAGTGGAGAGTTCCTTGGTCAAAGTATTGACCTGGACAGAGGGCTTCAGGCAAGGGAGGCAGTCCCTGTGGACCTGGAAGATCACTTCCTCCCACCTGATGTCACAGGTCACCTCTTCCACACCGTAAGGGCAGGAAGAGTACACCAGGAAATTCCTCCCTTTCTGGTGTTATGTAATTGTCACTACCACTGTCAAAACAGTCATTGGGGATTGGCCCTATCAGTTCATTACCTAGATCTATGGAAAAATGTCAGTCATCAACCGCCATTCCAATAATGGTGCCTGCGCCCAAAGTGATTGATACTCCTAAAGTCGCTGTTATCCATCAGTATTGGAATGGTGTTGTGTTCTACATTGACTAATGGTGTTGGGTTTAACCCCAACCCCTGCTGTTGGAGATGGGCAGTGAGGTGTACATATGCATCAGGATTTTGCAGTTTCTGTCCTCTTTTATTTTTTAATTCAAGTGGGAATAGTTGTGTTTGTACTGGGATGGTGACCTCCTCTACAATTTGAACTTCAACCTCATACGACAGCAATTGGGCTGACCGAAATGCTTTTTCTGAATCATCAAAGTCCATGGGCTTACTCCCTAATCGGGACCAGGCTTTGTAATTTATCAGGTCCAAATTGGTGGCAAAACGATTGAGAATGTCACTGCCTAAATAGAATGAAGCAGGGACATCTCCCACGACCCAACAATTATGCACTATGCTTTTGTTTCCGATAGAGATTTTGAGCATACACCTGCTAGGGAGGAAATCTTTGGAATTGGGAGTATCCAGGTCCATTTCCCATTTATCAATCAATTTAAATTTGGGAATGGCTGGATCTTTTGGGAGTTTTTGGAACATGGCTTTGCTGATGAAGCTCTTACCGTTGTTCATGCACGCTTAAGCGAGAACAGATTCCTTCCCATCATTTAACTGAATAGGGATGAATAGCTGTTCTCTAATTTTCTGACTGTCAGCTAAACTTTGAGCTGGTTTCTCATCACTATTGACTATGGAATTGGGATTTTCAGATTGTGAATTGGTATAGAATTTCAGAGTATTTCCTTCCAGTGTGGAATGCCACTTGAAACTGGAGGGAAGGTTGATTTTCAGAAATAGAGAGGAGTTCCCATCACATGTTTTTTTGTCCTTCAGAAATTACTGTCATGTCAGGTACTTGGTTATTCTGGAAATGAAACTCAATATGATCAGGTTTTTGTTCAACCATGTGGCATGTGCCATTTAAACTAACATGGTTGACACTATGTTTTACTTTTATTGGCATGTTAGTCTGGGTCCAGAGGACCTTGTTCACACAGTCTGTTAAAGGGGACAACCTTCGCAAGATGTCATTCCCTAGTAGACAGGGTGTGCCCTCTGGAGTTACGACTATGACAGGGTGTTTCACCTTATTTCGCCCTATTTTTATTTCCAAATCCGCAGTCCCCTCAACAGATATTTCATTCCCATCGAAGTTCTGAAGTTGACCAGGAAGACGGGTGAGAGGTATCTGGTATCTCTCCCCCCTTCCTGAATTTAACTCATCAAAGGCCCTCTTTGACAGAAGAGTGGCTTGGGATCCAGTGTCCACAAGTGCCAAAAATGTACATTGCCCTTGCACTTGGACTGGGGCATAAAATATACCCTCCTTCTCCTCCAATTGGCAAAAGTAATGGGCATTCTGGGCAAGTTTGGTGGTCAATATCGTTATTTTTGATTCCAACACAGGGGTAGTTTGGTCATGATTCGTTGTTGGAGTTTGGGGATCTGAAAGAAGAATTTGACATTGGGATATATGAGGAGTTTTGGGCTCCCCTTCTAATGATTCTGCCCCCTCCCTTTTTGGAGGCAGTCCGCAGACTTGGTTTGGACAGTGTGGTTTCCTTGATGATCATTCTGGGGTTCAATGATGGGCGATTCTGACTCAGTCCCCACATTCACCCAGTCTTCATTTGGATCTCTTAGGACCCATTTTTCTTTGGGAGGAGTTCCCCCGTCCCTGAAGGAGAAGATTTTTTTCCCAGAATCCTCTGAGGATTCCTCTCCTTAAAATTGGAGGAGAGGACACTAACCTCTTCCACAAAATGGGTCTTTTTGGGTTCTTTATTTCTCCTACCCTTTCTGTTCATTGGGTGGCAGGTTTTCAGGGGCAGGAGATTTAGGTTCCAGTTCCTGGGTGTCCCAGGGCTTTTCACGGGTGAGGAAGGAAGCTTCCTGTAGAGCTTTACACCTCCATTCCCCTTGTGCCTCCTCCTCTGGAACCGGTGAGTTGTCGGGGTTCCCTTCCCGTCATTGTTCTGGAGTACCGGACCTTTGGTTTGTGGGGTTCTGAGCCGCCATGTTCATCTGAGGGTTCTGTTGAGCCCTCAACATGTGACCTAGTTCCTGGGATAGGTTTTGGACTTGGTGCTCCAGTTCTGGCTGGTACGGGGGTCTCTGGTCAACTCTAGGTGAGTCACAGGCAGGGTAACTATTCCTTCTCCCATAGTACCCTGGGTATTGAGAATTTGGGTAACCTGTACCCTTGGCCTCCCCTCTCCCGGATTGGGCTGGCTGGGCTCCTGAAAGTGGGGAAAGAGGGTTGTCCTGCAGGTTGGGGTTTTGTGGGTACCAGGGAAAGAAACTCAACCCGGCTTTTGGGGGATTACTGCCCTCCTGGGGAATGTTAGGAGGGAAGTTTCCTGGGGCAGTACCTACCTGGTTGGATTCCCACCCCTTGGGCTGGGGGAGTCCAAACACACCCCAGGATTGGTCTGTTACCCCTGTATTGGGGGCTAATGTAATCAGGGGAGTTAGGGGTCCATTTTTGGGATTACCTCCCTGACTACCACCTGTCTGGGATTGGCTCAAGGGCCTTCTGGGTCTTTGATTGGGTTGATTCAGTACAGGTATATTTTTAGCCCCCCCCCCCATCTCCAGATCTAGAATGGGGGCAACCTTCACCTGCACCACATTAGCAGCAACAGGGGTGTTGGCTGGTTTGGGGTTTTTGTTTGTGTTTTTGTTATCTGCCAGTGTTTGTACCTAATAAATACGGGTTGCTTGTTCTATGACCCAGTCCAGTGATATTTTTTCATGAAAGTCCCTCATCAGCTGGGTCATTATGTATTTTGGGAGTGCATGAAAGAAGGTGGTGATGAACTGCCGACTATCTGTGCACACCCTCCTTGTGGTTTGTGCAAAGGTGCATTTAAGCTCCTGCACAAATTCTTGTGGGGCCTGATCTTCCATGCACTGCAGATTGTAGGCCACCTTGCGCACCTCTTGGGGGTTTCTGTGTGCAGATGAATGTTTCAAGATGGCCGCCCTGTAGGTGGACCATCTTGAGTGGTTCTGGTCCTCCAGTCCCACAAAGAAACAGGAGTATTCAGGGGATAATGTCCATTTCACATACTCTATGCAATTCTGGCTGTCCTTCATACGGTGTTCCCAGACAGAATACTTTGCATTTTTATGATATGGAGTTATCACACTTCTAATGGCCTTGATCTGCCTAATGGGATCTTTGTTCATGGCTCTCTTAAGTTTGTTTGCCTTCTTTCTTTTAGTCACTGAGTCCACTCGTCCTCAAACTCAGAGGCACTGCTACTCGAGGTGGCTCCTTGATCCCCACTCCCTGATTCTGCGAGTTTGAGAAGGGCTCACAGAATCTTGGGGCCTAGTTTCTCTCTTCCTGTGGTGCTCAGACGAGTCTTCTGACTGTTCACTGCTCCCAGGAGTGGCGGAGTATCCCCTCCACTGACCTAACTGGGTAGAGGTCTTCAGGATACTCTTTTTGGGCTTTATTTCCTTGAGTTCCCCACCAAATTTCACAAACTGGTCCCTTGGAAGTCGGTATTTTAGTGGATCTAATTCCCTGACCCTCCCCTCATAGAAGTCCTCCTTGTCAGAGATATCAGCCCTAACATTTGGGTATCTGTACAGGGATGCCCGTCCATCTGGTGGGCTCTGATCTGTCAATCCCATTTTACAAACCCTTTTGAATTCTGCCATCCCCATGGCCCCCGGTTCATATGAGCCAGTAGATATGAATCTGGCAGTGTTCATGATATTGAAGGGGTTTGAGTCCCTGATTATAGAGGTCCTTATGTTATAATTAGGGATTGCCCTGTCCCTCACAACTTGTTCAGGGTCCCTCCAGTTAGAATTTAGTCTAGCACCCTCTTTCTCCAATCTTGCTGCATTTTCTTTTTCAGCCCCTATTTCCTGGTGATAAGCAAAAATCTGGGCCTTTTGTTAATCTATCAAGGCCTTACTGGTCTCAATGATTCGCTCTTGCACTGCTGCTTGCTGATGGAGTCCATCAATCTTTTCACAGAGGGCCTCATTGTCCCTCTGCTCTTCCTGCATGTTTTGGGAGTACTGGGACATTCTCTGTTGCAAGTGATTCATCTCCTGGGATGGTGTGTCTTTGGCTTGGGTGTTCTCTTTCAGAGCCCTTATGGTGTGCACAATTAGCTTCCCATGCTCAGTTCTTAGTTCCTTTAACTCCTGGAGGGCCAACTTAGTTTCCTGTAACTCTGTTTTTAATTTGCTTATTTCCTGTTCTAGGGCTTCTTTCTCTTGATTTTGGGTGCCCCTCCGCTCCGCCCGGTCATCACTTTGTTTTTTATAGTATGGGATTTCTTGCGCTCCTGATTAAATTCCTCTTGAGAGTGGAGGTCTTTCACAATTAATTTATTATTTTCCTCTTTCAATTTGTCTATCTGGTCTTGTAGGATAACCATCTGCTCTGCTCAGGCTCTATTAAACTGTAATTGTTGCGCTAGCTTGTGTTGACTATGTTGCAGAGAGTCAACCCTTTCCTTACAATCCTCTTTCAGTGCCTGTAATTGGGTGTCTTGCTCTGCCTTCTCTTGCTGAAGGAGAGCCTGATCCTCTTTTAATCTTGTGCCATAATCCCTAGATTTTACCTCCAGTTCTTGGCTCTCCCGTAGACTTTGTTCTGCTGAGTCTAAATCAGTCTGGATTTTCTCTAATAATTCAATTTGGTTCTGTGCCAGAACTGTGTTTTGAGAATGTTTTTCCCGTATCACTCCTTTGTGGAGGAATAGGTAGGCCACAATTCTGCCAATTTTGCTTTGCTCCACTTGAATTTTTGGGGCCATGTACAATTCACTAAGAGCTTGGTGTAATGGGGTATTGTCCTGCCATGTATCCAGGTCCATGGTGGTGACTTGTTGCATGGTTTCCTGTAGCCAGACATGTTCATCCTGTTCGGGCCACTCAATCCTGACGAAAAGCGTGTGCACAAGGTGCTCCCTAGCCATACTGATTTCCACTGGAATAGCCATTTTGGAAATGTTCTTTCTTTATTAGTTATTTCGGGGTTGATTTAATTTTACTTTTACAGACAGGCCTGGTCTTGGAGTATTTGTTTTAGGAGGCGCGTGTGGCACAGTATTCCAACCACGCAAATTATCAATACCGTGCTGGTTAGCCTGCTGTGCTAGGCTGTCACAGCTGGTAACCAATGCAAAATCCCGGACGAGCCCCCAAATCTGTTAAGTATTTCAATCCGGCGATATCCGCTGGTCTCAGCCTAGTATGCAGCACACAACGGAAATGCTTATTTTGTTATATATGTAGGTTAAATATTTGAGAGATACAATACTCATATCACACCCCTTTTTCAAATGCCCCGGGTCACGGTGGACCAGGAACCAGGCTGGTTGGTGAAGGTAATATTTATTTATTTCTAAATTCAAGAAAATCATACACGTTTTAATATATGGGGCAGCAATCACCAATGTGGTGACAATAACTATAGGAATGTAGGCAATGCACTCAAATTAACCTTTTAGTAACAAAGATAGAAAACACCAGAGAATAGAGACAGAATGTTTAGAAAGATAGCACTCAAGTTAGGATTTCCCCCTGCAGTATTCCTCAACCCACAAATAATCAATTCTAAATGGATATAAGGAAGCAGCAGGTCATCAGGAATGATGAATAAGAAACAACATTATAATCCAACCATCCCTTCCAAACAAGAGAGAAAAACAGATTTGAAACCCTTGCAAGGTTAAAATGACACTTGGGAATGTTTGAATAAAACAATGAATGTGTGCAAAAATCCTTAAATAAGTACAATTCTCTACGGGACCAACACTGGAAAGTTACAAGCAATCATAAGCAATAGATTGAGTAAAAGCATACAATTCGAAAATGAATGGAAGGTTTAAAACAATTGATAGTAAAAATAACACATATAAAACTTTGCAAAAATGCTCATTCCCACCTGAAATTAACCAAACGGTTTTTGAGAAAAATTGGTGAAATTCACTGATTTGGAGTGCAGTCTCACTGATTTGGACTTGGTTGGGGTGTAGCTATATATCTTAGGTACAATCAGGAGGTGAAATGAAGTCTCTAGCTATTAAACTGTGGGTGAAATGCAAGGTAGTATGAGGTGCGTTTTTAGAAAAATCGGGTAGTGAAAACAGAAAAGAAAATCAATTTGGACAAGAATAGTTTTACTTTATACTAGAGTATTGAGGCTAGAAAACCAAAGAGGGACACAGGAAGCTCCAGAGTTGATTCATGAGTTCAACCCTAGTTCCCCAGCACCCGCCCTGGCAGAACCAGTCCGACCACTCGAAATAGGATTAATAGTTTAGGATGTAAATTACCAGAATTACTAAATAGATAGCGCTTGCACTAGAAATCAATGACAGGGTTGCAATAAGGATTCTGACAATGTTACAAGTTATTACGATAAGGATAGGATGGTTTAGAGATTGGGATAGGACAAGGCAAGGCAAGGTATGCAATTGTTTTCTATGGTTCCTATTGATACTCACAGTCCACTTTTAGTTTGGATTTTGGACAGTGAAGGGCTCTGGTCATGACAAGACAAAGCTCCTGGCGAGACAGCTGGGCAGTTCGGTCTATGGAGGGCACTGGACTGGCACTGGACTGGTACTTCTGGTTTCTGCATATTACAGATCAGCTGGATGGCAGATTTGCATTTAGTGAGCAGCAAGCCAGGTTAAATTCAGGATGCTTCTCCAAAACACCACAGCTTCCCTTTGGTTATTGGGATAATTTAAAAGGGATAATTATAAATTGAGGCCCAGCTGAAGCAGGATCAGCAAGGTTTGACCTTGTGTTTGGGATCTGGATTATAGATGGATAATTGCAAGAAGACAGGAACAGACAGGACAGCTGGCAGGAAATCATGAAACAGTCAGGAATCAGTGTGTTTTAAGCCTAGTCAGGGGCTCTTATTTATAATGCAAGATGACATCATTACAGTATATGACAGGGGCAGGATTCACTACCCACATCCCTAAAGATAGGATAGGACAAGAGTAGAAGTCTCTGCCTAGTTCTTCGCTGATTGGATTTCAGGAAAAGGATGTCATGTTTATGAGGTGATTTTTACTGTATCTAGAAACTCCCACATTTACTTTACTGAAAATATGATTTTGTCAAAAACACATACTTCTGCATTTGCAACCTCTTAGTAAGTCAGATACACAGGTTACATATTATGTGCTGCACAGATCAGTCCAATCTTCAAGTCTGTGGGACCTTGCTTTGCCTTTCTGATACATTTTGATAATTTTAAACATGAAAGATTTGGCCTAAAATTCCCCAATTTTATACACAGATGCTAGCTATCCCCAGGAATGTATGTACAAAATGTTATGTTTGCAACACGGATGCTTTTCTTGTAATACAACATATGTCACCATTTCTGTCCAGAGTGCAGAGTGCGTCAGGACATTCTACCAAGTTTTAAAATACAGGCCGCAATTCCACTTTTACGCTGTGAAAATTCCACATTTTCACCAATTTTGGCAACTGAGATACAAGTCTTTTAAAGTTCTTTATAAAATAGTCTTAAGACAAATGGGAGTCATTGTCTGTCATTTTTTTTCTTCCCCGCTTACACCAACTGGCGTTTCCTTTCAAGCAGGATAGGGTTTCCAGTCTTAATTGAAGGTTTTATGGTACCTTCACACTTGACAGGTGAGTGTCCCAGGACTGCTATTGTCCCAGCCTGGAACACAGACGAATGTCTGATGAGCTTGTGAACTCCCTTTCTCCTGGCCCATTCAAAGTTTTTGAAGCTGGCAATTAGCGCTTTCCTCTGCTGGAAGTTTATGGTGTGCCTGCAATTCTAAAAGAAGTTACAGGGCTAACAACTGACAGAACAGGTTTTTTAGAGCTTGCCAACTCAGCCCAGTTGATTTAAAAGTCTTTATTTCTTGATTTAACAAACCTGTGGAATAAAAATAGCCTATGTGTATATTATCACAAGCCACATAATCCTTTTACATGGCTAAGTAAGTAGGCTTTCATTAACAATTTAATTTTAAATAGGCCATTTTTTCTTCAGTCAGCAAAACCCATTTTACCATATGGGTTAAAAACTGCTAACATTTCTTTCATTCATTTTGAATTGGCAGCCCCATCTGCCTTTGCAATACTGACTTGCAGCCAAAGTCATTTTCCTGGAAGCATGAGTTTTATCTGAGCAATGATACATGAAACTAACCAGGTTCAGATAGTTGAAGTTCTTTGAAAGACAGCTGGTGTTTGATACATTGTGGAAAAGTATGCACGCTTTGCCATGCGAGTTAGAGCAGAATCCTTGGTTAATTTTTCAACGTTACTTTTGACGGGGGCTGTCATTCAGGAATTAGGCCCGGTTTTGCTGAGACACAATGGATGATCCTGGGCATTGCAGGGCCTATTAATCACAGAGGTTTCATAAGGACTGGATGAGTATAGCATCAAACAGCACTTTTAAAGAGAGAAAAAGGTGTCATTTTAAAGGGAATTTTGGGGGTTTTCAGAAAGACAATGTTACCTCTTTCACTTAATTCCATGTTAAATGTTGCAGAGGACACTGGCACATTCACACGGTGTGTACTATGTTCCACCCCACCTAAAATGTGTGTGGCAGGGTGGTGCAGCCATTATTTTGGTGGTTGTAAAAACACAATTTTGAGATCCTGGCGTGCACAGGAGTCAACACAGCCATGTTGCTGTTTTTTGCACCAATGCAGCACAGTGATGTGGGGCAATGCGTTGAGTGGTTCGATATATCCCACAATGCAATGGAGCAGATCACCAATTGGTTGTCAAGATTTGATCAAGCATGGATAAGAGAAGGGACCTTCATGGATTCCATTTCAATGCACAGTGGTTCATCTTGAACTACCGAAGGAGCCAAGTATCCTGTGAGCTGAAGCAGATCTGTGGACCCACCAGAGATGAACTGGAAGTTTTGGCACCCTAAGCACGCTGTTGTCCCACGGACCCCCATTTCGTTCTTGACCTTAGATGGCCTGCAAGAGAGCTTTGACACTTTTGAGTAGTGGGAACAACTACTCTCACCGTCTCCTGATTACCTGCCAAAAGAGCCTTCTGTGAGGTGTTCCTGGGCCATCCAGTGAACTGTCCAGCTCTGTCCTGGGACATTGCATCGGAACACTGCTGTTTTGTGTTGAAGCTTGAATCCGTAGCTTGTGTTTCTTGACACTCTCCAGCCAGATTTCAAGGGCCTAGCTCATCTGAGTCGTGAACTAGGAGAGTGTGTCAAACCACAAGACTTTGCAGTTCCTGCATCACAATGTTTTGGTGACAGTCACTGTGGGTGTCTTTCCCACCTTCTTTGCTGTGCCCTGAGTCCTGCTGCACCAGAATGTTATTCTTCCTCCCTTCATGGGCTGGTAGGCAAAGTTTGTATGGAGTACCTTTTGGGACCACTACACACAACTAGGACTACAGGTGTAAGCAAAACCAACCTTTGGTATCAGTCTTTACTAAATGGTTTTGGTTGCAGAGCTGAGCAGTCAGGGTTACATTCAGGCTCACATTCCTCTCAACAGGGGAATGTGAGCAGTAATGATGTTACAGACTGGTCTACAATCACAAGTGTTCAAATAAACCCTTACACTCAAGGTTTCTTTGATAAATACTTATTATTTTATTTATCTGTCAGTTATAAAAACATTCACAAGAAGGAGGCAATTTACTCACATCCAAATATACTTCAATAGTAAGTTAGCAAACTTTTCAAGAGGAGTTAAAAGGCAAGGATTATTAGAACATGAAAGGTTACACTTGTTTTTAGACAGTGCAATACTTTCAGTTTACCAGAAGAGTCAATTCAATTCAATAGGCTAGGCCAAAGACAATGGGATAAAGTCTTGGAAAGGATAAAACGGTTCTGGCAAGTAAACAGTAAAGTCTTTGCCAAAGTTCTCAGAAGTGGTTTGTAAAAAGAAGAATCATATGTTGGGTCACAAGCTGATTAGGCCAGCGAGTTGCAAAAGTTTCAAGCGCTTTCACTGCGAGAGTTAAGTACTCTCAGTTTTAGTTCACAGTACCTTACAAATGAAGAAAAAGATGCAGCCGAAGATTTCAGTTCCTGGCAGTTCCTGCAGATCTCGCTGTTCCTGTCCCTCAGTCGTGGGGATAAGAGGGAGGACGTTGGGGGACATCTGCACTGCATGGAGTATCTAGACACAGGCGATACTAAGTAACCCCTCCAGCACTATATTGTAAGATAGGGTGTGCTGGGTTTAGGAATTTAAAAGACTAGTAAAGTCAGTTTCACTTTACTTACTCTGGGAAACAGTAGTTTATCCCAGAGAAGGTATTTAAACCTTGGGAAAGCCTGGAAAGGTTTCCCTGTGGCACTGCACTGAGGGTGCTGTGTGACACAAATGAAAAGATGATGCCTATGGAGTTGGTTAGACTCCATAACCAAAAGAAACACACAAGTAAAACACATTTCAAAACACATGAGAGAGTGGGAAAAAGGGTCACGCTCTCTCCAGGTAAAAAAATCAAGTCCTCAAAATCCAGCAAAGTTGCTGGGGGTCTCTAAGGTGAAGGGACTTAGCACAGTTATGAGAATTGTCCCTAACATGGGCAGAGTAGTGGCTACTGTCCAATCACGGACAATCGTCCTGTCCTGCAGCACCTGAGAGCCAGATCAATGAGCAAAGGCAGGGTTTGCACCTTCAGACAACCGTGACTTGGCACAGTTTGGTCTGGATTGCAGCAAGGGCCTGTGAGTTCTTGCATAACATACCTGTGGCCCCTGGTTCATCCATTTGTCTTTATACACAAGGGTTCAATGGGATTCTCTCTTTGGTTGGGATAGCCTGTACTCCATAGCCTGTTTTGAATGTCAGAAACTTATTTTTCCGCTAGGGCAGACCCTTCCCTGGTGATTGGAACTCCCCCCCCCCTTTAAGATCCTTACTTAACTGTCCCAGCAACTTGAAAAGGTACTGTCTTCGCTTTACGCACGACTGTGTATTTTTACACACTGCTGTACATTTAGCATAAGGCTCCCCACTTCGTACGGCTGGACTCAATTAGTTATGGTTTCCATCCTGAAGGTTGCCTAATGCGTACATTGTGTTAACCCCCTTCTAATACAGGTTGTAGATGTTTTACTCCCTTTAGCGTATAAGGCCACAGTAATTGTATATATATATATATATATATATATGAAATAGTGATATGCTTGTGTGGTAGCTGTTGCATTATTAATTTGGTTGTTCTTGTTTTTTTGGGCCTTAAATAAATGTATGTGTATTTTTGATATACACTTGTCTAAGAGTATTCTGTGCTATGTGCTCATTGTGGACTTCTGATCACTCTCACCCCTCCTGAGACTTAGTCTTGACCGCCTGCCGAGCTACCGTGATTGGTCTAGCTTGTCCAGAAGGTTCCACTGTTTCACTAAACTAGGGTGGCCTTCTAAACCTCTATCTATCAAGTCAGAGTTTAGAAATCCATTCTAACAAATTGTTGGCAGCAGTGGGATAAGATCACAGGTATCCAGAGTTGCACACTGGTTAAGGTGCCGGGTTACACTTACAACGGAAACACAGTGACCTTATCCTAATTTGCAAAAGTAGGCCACCTGCTAAACTTATATCATGGAAACAATTGATGACATTGCTTTCAGTGTTTCAAGGTCTAAGACACTGAAAAAGATTTGAATGGAAAAAGGCCTGTCTGCCAATGGCACCAAATCTGAAATTAGCCAAAAGATCAAGGATTGGCAGGAAAGCCGTATTGTTAAGGATTTCAATCAGGCACACACCCGGGTCTCGCCTAGTATGTAGTGCGCAAATGAAATACTTATTTTTTTTGTGTCTATATGTTCAATATTCTGAATGATATACCACTCATATCACACCCGTCTCAAAATACCCCCCAGGTCACACTGGACCAGGAATCAGTCTAGTTTGTAAAGGTAAAGATTTATTTATTTATTTTAAATTCAAATCACACATACATTTTAATATATATATATGGAGCAGCAATCAACAAGCGGTGACAATACAATTAAAAAATTAGTAAAGCAATTGAATTCACTTATAATAATGCAGAAAAGAAAACACAGGAAAAAGAAAACAGTTTTCGTTTGTGAACAGAGAGCGTTTAGGTTAGTATTTCCCCCTGAAAAGCTCTTTAAGGCACAAATGAGCATTCCTACACAGATGTCAGTAAACAGCAGGTATTCGGGAATGAAAGACAACGCCTAGAGTGTGAATGCAATCTTCCCTTCCCAAACAAGAGAGAACACTGTTTCTTGAAATTGACACTTTTTAAACTGACAGGTGAAAATGGCTTTGTGACACAATGCAAAAAGAGTAAAAATGCTTAAATTAATAGAAATGCCTATGGAAGCAACACCAAACAGGTCCTAACACACACGAGCGACAAGATAAGTAACAGTACACACTTTAGATCAGAATGGAATGGAAGAAACAAAGACATGTGTAGAACATTTAAAAATGTAAATTCGCGGCAAAATTTCACTATGCGATTTGTGATAAAATGGGTCAAATACACTGTTCCACAATTGGTTGTCGATGTAGCTAAGGATCTTAGGTATCAGTGAGAGTTGAAATTAGGTTTCTATCTATAAAATTGAAGAATTTTGAAAGGAATGGAAAGGAGAATGCCACCCATGAAACTCCACATTTACTCACGGCTGCTCTTAACTCTTCACGTGTGATACTCTAGTTTCCGTTCTGTGTGGGAATTACTTTATTTAATCCAAATCACTAATGGGTTATAGTTTAATAACACAGATGAGAGAAAAATCTGTGGAAGAATGGTTCTGATAATATTAGGGTTCTGAAGTTAAAGATGGGATGTGTTGAGATTTGAATAAGACAAGGCAAATAGAATATGGGTCACTGTTATTCCTGTTGATACTTACAGTTCATTGCACTTAAGATTGGAGCATCAGGGTTATGGTCATCGGATCGGGTCTACCGGCAGCAGGGCACTTCTGGAGGGATCAGTCAGCTGGGCGGTTCTGGTCCATTTGGATGGCACCTCAACTGGATTTGGAATGGATTGGCCCTTCTGGTCACTGCACATGGGACATTAGCAGGATGCGAGTTTCAGCAGGCAAGCCTTAATGGTAGAAAGCCTGATTGGATCAGAATTACATTCTTTAAGTTTGGCATGGTTGAATTTGGGCCTAGCTAAAAAAGAGTTCAGCGAATGCTAAGGCCTGCATTCTGCAAAGAAGTCTGGAATCAGCTGCAAGATGAAGAGTTCTGGAGCAAAGCGCTGCGCTGAAATCTAGATGTGTCGGTGAAGTTCCTATGTTTATCCTACCAAGTGACATCACCATGTTTATGGTGTGGGCAGAATTTCAAAACACACCCTCGCGGCTTTGAGTGGCCAAAGGCACTTGCCTTGTTCTGGTTGGCAGTAAGAAAAGAGCTGTCATCTTTATGATGGGATTTAGGAACTCCCACATTGATTTTGACCAAAACGTAACTTTTGCACAAATGTACATTTCTAAAATTATATCCCCTAATATCATTAGACACATGCATTGCATATTTGATGGGTTATTTTCATATTCAATCCCCATCTCTGCGAGAGCTGTCTTTGTCATTCTATAGAATTTTATCAATTTTTATTAATCATAACAGTTTGGACTAATACCTTCTTATTCAGTACATATCTGGGCGATTATCACTGGAGCATGAATGTACAATCTTAGACTTGCAGCATTAATAGTTGTGCTAAAATTATGGTTTTCCTGTAACTTTGATTCTTTAGGTTGTACAGGGTTCATTAATGTCTTCAAAGCAATGGCCTAAAATTATATAACATCTACCAATTTTTAGATTTCTCCTCCTTCAGGTTGCACAGTTAAAGAGTTTCAAACTTAATCACAACTAAGGATTTAAACACCAAAAGTTCCAGACAGTTTTATTTTCCTTTGTAACTTCCCCTTCACGGGCAACAACTGTCACATTCCTTTGATCAGGGAGGTGTGTCCTCTTCCTTGAGAGGAATGCTCCTCTGTAGAGATCAGTAGGCAGCTGCCATTGTTCTTGGCTCAGCCAGAGATGAAATTCTGCTGTGCTCTTTGTTGTCAATATGCGGGAACCTCAAGCATCCATTAAGGCTTCCTGTAGCAAGGGAGTGTCAACTGAAGGGTCATTTTCCCCAGGATGGGCACTGTCAGGTCAGAATTAAGTATTTACTGAACTCCAAACTGGGTTACTTTAAAATTCAATTTAAGGTCTTTCCTTTAAAACATACAAAATAAGCACAGTTTATAAGGGATTTGGATATTTAAAAGAACTAAGCCCTTCACAATCATGCTTTAAATAGGCACATTTAGCAATTTCTTCAGGAAAAAGAAACACATTTAAACTGGGTTTTTACATCTTGTTTTCTTTTTTTTTTTTTAATCACTTTATTTAAAGATTCTAACAACAAACAAAGAAAAACAATCTCCAGTACATTGCATCGTGTTCAGATTGTAAAATCTAAAAGTAACTTAGAAATAAACAAAATGATACTGAATATATGAACATCAATAATATTTGCAAAAACAAATACAATTTGAACAAAAATTCCTGACACTCAACCATTAAGACAAGACAACAAGAAACCAAAACACACAACTAACACCCAACGGAACAGCTCCCCAACTCCAGAAGTATCAAAGCATCCCCATCCCAAGGCAGGGATTATCCCCCCAGACTAGGAACCCAACCTTCAGCCAAATAGGTCATTAAAGGGTCCCCAAAGTCGAGAGTAACGACCCTCTCTACCTTGTCCAATGAGCAGAACTTTATCAAAGTTCGACAAGACCTGCATATCTGATAACCACCCATCCACGCTCGGTTTCTTCCTTGACTTCCAGACCCGTAGGATTTGTTTCATTGCCAAAACCAACCCTTTATTGATCCATTCCATACAGTCCCTAGCTCTGTCTCCTCTAACCCTGTTGGATAACAAAATGATTGAAAGGAAAGAGCGAGGAAGATTTTCCTCCAATACAAGGTCCAGTCTATCCAATACCCCAGTCCAGAAGTCGGAAACTCTCGGGCACGTCCACAACATATGTAACAAAGAGCCCACACCACATCCACAGCCCCAACATGAATCAGTGTCCGAGAGACCCAATCTGGCCATCTTGGACGGAGTCCAATATAGTCTAAAGAGGATCCTTTGCCTGATATAACGCTGCTGCAAGTCCATCTTTGCCTGTACTCCCACGTGAAGTAAATACATCCATTCCCGAACCGAGATGTCCACCCCAAGATCATCCGCCCAGGTCTGGCGAAGCTTATCCCATGCTCTCACATCACCCTCATCCGCCGGCATCAGCTTCAGATAAGTCGAAACTCCAAACGATGCTGAACGGAGAAGTTCACACAATGCAGGTCTCTCAGTCATGCCTCCGTCTAACATCCCTGTCCTTTCAGTCAAGAGCATCTTTAAGGCCTCATAACAATTTCTTTCTCTAGCTCCAATACCAAAGGAAGTTCTCAACTGGTCAAAGGGGATCATGTCACCATTATGCCACACATCACGGACTCTAAGTATGCCCTTACTTATCCAGCTTTTCCAGCATAAGGGCCTATTTTCCAATTGTAAGCATGCATTTTGCCATAAAGACGCATCATAGTGCAACCCATCATTCTCATCTCCAAAGTCCAGAAAGCGCAGCACCGCTTCCCTAGTCGCACCCATTGTGGGCAGCTTCTGTACTGAGGCAGGCAATTTAGACATTGAATAGAGGTCTCTCAACGCATAAGGCGAAAACTGATAACTCTCAATTATATACCAATTGGGAACATATTCATGAACCTCAGAAAAATATGGGGTCGATTTTTTCAAGAGAAAACCTGTGCAATAATTCATCAAGTTCGGGAATCCAAATCCTCCATCCTTTACTGGACCATGCAAAATAAATTTAGGAATTTTGGGCCGCTTGCCTTCTCCCCAAAGAAAATCCCGGAAGACTTTATCAATAGGAGCAACAACTTTCCTCGTAAACTTCAAGGGAATGGACTGTATGATGTATAGAACCTTCGGCAAAAGTACCATTTTAACAGCATTAACCTTGGCCCAAATTCCCAACTGCAACCGGCCCCATCTCAATATGTCCCTTTTAAGTACCTCCAGTATCTTTGACACATTGAAAGCTGTCATTCTTTTCAAATCCCGAACTAAATGTATACCCAAGTATTTCATTGTTCCCACCTCCCAGCGACAGTCCCAAGAGCCCAAGACATCACGCGGGACACTAACATCCAAAGGAAATGCTACAGTCTTTCCCCAATTGATCCTATGGCCCGATAAACGTCCCACCTCATCAAACATCTGTTTAAGTAGTACACATCCCTCAGCCGGATTAGACACTATCACTGTCATGTCATCAGCGTAGCATAGCACTTTCATTTCCGTGTCTCCAAATCTAAGCCCCCGAAGGCCCTGTTCTTGCTTCAAGTATAGAATGAGAGGTTCCAAGGCTAGATTGAACAGATACGGAGACAATGGACAACCCTGCCTAGTTCCCCTAGATAACAAGAAAGAGGAGGACAAAACTCCATTGACCCACACCTTTGCACTGATATTAGAATTCATTGCCCTGATGATCTTAATAAAAGTGTCCCCAAATCCCATTCTCTTGAGTGTGTGGTAAAGGAAGGACCAATTGACCCTGTCAAAAGCCTTTTCTGCATCCATAAATAACAACAAGGTATCCTTGGTCTTCGTCTTCGGTAGGCCCATCAAATCTATCAACGTCCTAATATGATCATAACCGTATCTGCCTCTCATGAAACCAACCTGTGATCCACTGATCAGTTTGCCTATGCACATATTCAACCTATTAGTCAGAATCCTGCTGAAGATTTTCAGATCCACATTCAGGAGCGAAATCGGTCTATAATTCTCACATCTCTTACCGTCTTTCCCCGGCTTCGGGATAACAATTACACAAGCCTCCTTCATAGTGGGACAAAGCAAACCATCCCGCATAAACCCATTATACAGATTGCACAGGAACGGTACAAGAACCCCACTCAGTGTCTGATAGAACTCTACCGGAAGGCCATCTATCCCTGGTGATTTACCTTTGTTGAGCTGACCAATAGCTACTGACACTTCCTCTTCCTCAATAGGGCTATCCATCATCACAGCTTGGTCCACACTCCAATTTGGCATAACAATTTTATCAAAAAAGGAGTCCATGTCTACCTGACTTGGGAACTGATCTTCTTGATATAAAGTTTCATAAAATGTCCGAAAACCACTACATATCTCATCTTTCTTACTAATATGAACACCATTGTCATCAACTAGTTTTTGGATAAAAGAAGCATCCGATAGTCCCCGTAACCTATTCGCTAACAGTTTCCCACTTTTGTCACCTTGTTCCCAAAACTTTTGCTTCATAAAAAACATACCCTTCTCATATTGGGCATCCATTTTCTGTTTAAGTAAGTCCCTGAACCGTCCGACCAACAATTTATCCTCAGGTCGCTTGGACACTGCAAAATCCTTCTGCACCTTTTCTAGTTCCCTTTCCAACTCCTGAATCTCCGCCAAGGTTTTTTTCCGCACCCGCGATGTAATATTCATCAGTTCCCCTCTCACAGTCGCCTTGAAGCTCTCCCAGACCATGACATCAGATGCGGTCCCAGTATTAATATCAAAGTAATCCCTTGTGAAACTGTCCAGAGAATCAGCAATCCCCTGTTCTTTTAAAATATGAGTTTTAAGCCGCCACCTAGTGAACCTCGACCTTTCTTGTCCCATACTCAACTGCATCATAATCAAAGAATGATCTGAAATATTCCTTTCTTTTATAGTTACCTCCCTCAAACCCTCAGCCAACCGTTCAGAAATAAGAAAATAATCAATCCTCGAATGAGAGTCATGTACCGGTGAGTAAAAGGAGAACTCCCTCACTGCAGGGTTAAAAAATCTCCAAGCGTCAATTAAATCCTGAGTATCCACAAATTCTTTAAAGGATCTACTATTGTTTCCAGCAGTAAATCTACATTGCGCCGAACGGTCCATTTTACCGTCAATCACACTATTGAAATCTCCTCCTAAAATTACATGTTCCCCTCTCATCTCCCTCAATAGCGTCGATAGCGTCCTAAGAAAAGGGCCACCACTACTACATGGACCGTAGACCGAACCAATTGTGATTAATCTACCCTCATATGTAACATCAATAAGAAGTATCCTCCCCTCATCATCCATCACCACTTTCTCCACCTGAAACATTAGGCCTTTGCGCAGCAGTATACCCACCCCCCTTGATTTAGAACCATAGCAATTAAAAAAGGTCTTAGTAAACCATCTATTTCGGAGTAGATGCACAGACTCGTTCAACAAATGAGTTTCCTGGATGAGGGCAATATCCGTCTTTTCCCTCCTCAGCCTGTTCAGCACTTCCTTCCTCTTCCTCGGAATATTTAGACCCTTAACATTCCAGGTACACATTCTCAAATCACTCAACGACATTTGGACTCAAATCAAAACCAGTCATATTGGCCAATCTTATTAAACTTGGAAAAATCCAAACCAAAACTAAAGGGGAGCAAGCAAACTGAAATATGCAAACACTACAGAACAACACAAAACAATACAAAACAAACACAGACATAGCAAACCCATGAACACACAATAGCAAAACAAATGATACACCCCGCAAGACTGTAAGGTGATGTTGAGTGCAGTTATTTACAAAAAACAGTAAAGTCTCGAACTGCAACTACCCCAGAATCCACACCCAATGCATATGCAGTGACAATCGTAACTAATATTCCACCCCTATAACCCCTAACACTATCCACAAGAACCCCAGAAAAGCATGGAGATCAAAGTAACCCATCAACCCTCCTTTAACCCATTCAAGTCCGCCACATCAATTCCATAGTGTGCGGCCCAGTAACCACCCCAATAACATAGAGCATATAGAATTCGTCCTTACAATCCCATTAAAGGATAGTTCCGGGACTTTTTTTTTATTGTCCCTACGGGTCGGCCATGTGTTTGTAAGCATAAATCGGTAGATCGTAGGAAACTTTCCTATGGACCTTACCCGACTTTTCGCCCATTATCGCACTCGAAATCAGCCTCCATTTTGTGATAATCCTATCATTCCGCCGCATCGACCTGGCTCACCTGCCTTTGCGGCACTAAATCAAATCCCCCGCCCCTGAGCCTGACATCAGCAGACGCGTACTGCCCATTTCAAGCACGTCTCGTGTCAACAATCGCTGCGCCTCAGCTATTGACGTGTTGCCATGGAAATGGCAGGACGCCTCTTTCCCCAATAAGTATAAACAGACCGTTTCACAACATACAGCAGCAGATTTTCGATTCCATTCCTCTCTCTGTGTTACTTTGAGTATTCTGTGACTCGTTTCAGTGCTCTGGTCAGCTACCTTCGCCGCTTGTAGCCCGTGTGAACACCTGTACCATCTCTGTAAATTATTTTACTATCTTTACCGCACAATGGCCACAATAATGCCGTATATGTACGAGCCCGAGTACACCGAGGAGGAACTACTGGAAAGGCAAGCACGCGAAAACGATGGGGATTCAGACGGCAGTTGGGAGGACCAGTCAACGGATGAAGAGCCTGGACCATGTCGCATGGACGGCGTCTCCACCTGGTGCACATGCAATCGGTGCGAGCTAATGCCAACTGAGGAGGAGAACTGCTGCTGCCGTGAAAATTCCGGGTGCTTGGCCTACATTTCGGAAAGCGAGCAAAGTCTGCAGGAAGGCGAGCAAAGTCCGCAATGCATCACCGAGCTGCCTGACTTCAGGGAAGCCTGCCTCTCACGGACAGTGTTGAGGATGATGATGGTGCTTATGCACGAACTTCGTGGCACTGTTCGTCCGCGTAATCCGAGTAACGAGTAAGTATACTCTGTTTGTGATGTCAGTGATGCCACCACTATTTCATGGTCGTCTCCCACATATAAAATTACATTTACATATCATTCGAACGCATGTAAATTGGTTCCATATAGTGCATTTTCTAGATATAATTTTTTTCTAAGAAAAATGACATGTGTTACCTGAATCGACATTGATAAGAAAGTTTGGTCAGTTTAATACAGTTTGCATCTTTTTTTTTCACAGGTGGTACAGGCTGGTGGCCTATCGTTGCTTCACTTGGTGGCTTCACGGGAGGCTCGGACACCGCGTTCGGAGAGTAATACCTGCCTGTGCGGTACTTGCCATTAGACAACATTTCCCCAGTGACAGTGGACAATACCGCGGATTTTCCCTCGATGTGCTGCAACCTCAACTTTACAATGTGTAATGTTTATTATTTATGTTTAACTAAAATCTAAAATAAAGCCCAACATATATTTTAGCAATGGTTGTTTTGATTTTTTAAATGAATCTAGTGTGTCTCCGTTGAATAGCCTTCCAGTGCCTTGTCTTGTCACACCACATGTCTCCGGCCAGCATCCTCCCTCACGCTGGCCGCACACCTTCAATCCACATAACCGTTGAACCCATATATGCAGCAGTCATACATATATTATTTTGTGGGTTGGCATCAAGCGTTGGCAATAAAAAGCTGTTGGATTTTATTGATACAAAACATGGTTATAGGTAAATAATAAATATGGTTGATCATAATAAATCCTCTTTTTGGGCACCGGGTACAGAGATGACCCCCATATATTCTCCTGGGAGGGTGAGGTATTTATAAACTCACCCCCCTGCCTTCCATGTAGTAGATCCTGCAGCCATCCTCTTACATTCAGTTAGATGGCCTCTCCTTGGTGAGGCCCTGCGGCAAACGGGTCTTGTCTGCACGACCACCGCCCCGATCCACCCCCCCGCCCTATCAAAGGCAGTTCGCACCGGGGTACTTGTGCTGGCAAGTGGAGCTGTCAGGGAGCGATAAAGGCCAAGAGGTGCCAAAGACCATGTACACTTCAAAGTGGTCTATAGAGCATGGGTTGTTGTTCCCATGTCTACCTCCAGACCCCGTGTCTCCTGCCAAGCATCCCCCCTCACGCTGGACGGCCCCCTGCAATCCACATAAGTGTGTCTCCATTCACGAGTCTTCCTGTGTCTTGTCTGCACGACCACCGCCCCGATCCACCCCCTGCCCTATCAAAGGCAGTTCGCACCGGGGTACTTGCGCTGCTGGCAAGTGGAGCTGTCAGGGAGCGATAAAGGCCAAGAGGTGCCAAAGACCATGTACACTTCAAAGTGGTCTATGGAGCATGGGTTGTTGTTCCCATGTCTACCTCCAGACCCCGTGTCTCCTGCCAAGCATCCCCCCTCACGCTGGACGGCCCCCTGCAATCCACATAAGTGTGTCTCCATTCACGAGTCTTCCTGTGTCTTGTCTGCACGACCACCGCCCCGATCCACCCCCCGCCCTATCAAAGGCAGTTCGCACCGGGGTACTTGCGCTGCTGGCAAGTGGAGCTGTCAGGGAGCGATAAAGGCCAAGAGGTGCCAAAGACCATGTACACTTCAAAGTGGTCTATAGAGCATGGGTTTGTTGTTCCCATGTCTACCTCCAGACCCCGTGTCTCCTGCCAAGCATCCCCCCTCACGCTGGACGGCCCCCTGCAGACCGCATAATGCCACGACATATACACGTCATTCATTCACAAACACACCCCTGTTTCGAATTCTTTATAACCCACTTCATATTTCTAATGAGAACTTCTTTGCGCTTTGCTAGTCAACCCGTGAAGGTGCTGGTTATCTGCTCTTCGTCTCTGTGAACTTCCGTGACCACTTTGAGCAAACTCGTCAGTTTGCAACCTGTGAACTGCTCCCTGTTCTACGACAAGAAACTACTCTGATCCCTGCATCTAACTGTTTGTTCGTCAAGGTAAGTCCATGTACCATAATCATTTTGCGTCCAATTTTTTAATTTATATCTATTTGCTAGTAGTCATCAAATTGCATCCATGTTTTCTTTTCGTTCACGACAGTACATGCAAGGAACTAGTCACATGTTCTGAGTTTAGTCAAATTACTTTTTCTATTTTTTGAAAGTTATTGAAATACTTATCCGCATGTGAATAACGTGTATAGTTCCAAGAACCAAAACGGACCTTGCATTGAACCTTTTATGTGTCATTTAATGTTTTAACACATTGGTATTCATAGAGAATTGTTGATCTTTACTTTTCAGAACTTTCCATAATGCCTGCCTGTTCCATTGGCGGTTGCCCTTCGAAGACCCATAACAAATCTGAAGATACTATAATGCATGTTTTCCCTAAGACAATAGATCAGATAAGAGAATGGGTCCGATATTGCGGATATCCAGCCTCTGAGCTAGAAAGTAGAGTCCTTGAAGTCTTTGCGGACAAGAGGGGTGATCGATACCGCATCTGCAGCAGGCACTTTAGCCCAGACATGTACTCCACATCATTGCTAATAAAGAAGAAAACACCGCGAGCGAGGCGAAAATTGCTCTCAACCGCTATTTCCACTCTATTCGTCCACATCCCTCCACTGGTGAGTCAAGTTTACGTATTTGTCTCTCGGCCTTGCGGTAGTGTGTAGCATTAGCTAACAATAATTTCCCCATTTATGTATCCACTCAATATGAAGGCGGAAGATTCTCCATCCGTGTCGTTATTGCAGTCATCAGCCACTTCAAGCGCCTATCGGGTAATCTTACTTAGCTATTCTGACACTGACTTGTTTTAGGCATGTAAATCAATAGTTTTAATTGATCGTGTAATCATTTTACCTAATGGTACACCACAGTACTCGTCCTCTAGTCTTTGTTTTCAGTTATAATTATTGTTATCCAAAATAATGCAAGTACTGTCTTTCAGGGAGATGCTGAGGAGTCCAACGCATTGACGACAACCGTAGATGTCACTCAGATGCTCGAGGTACGTTTCCGGACAGTTCCATCGATGGAGATCATCAGATCTTGCATTCTTGTAGCGTGATTGTTACACACAATGTTTCTTTCGTTTTTAGCCATTGGTATGTCCTTCTGTCGTCGCCCTCCTATGTGTCTTCTTTTTTCAATATTGTGTTCATTACTAATGAAAGTCCTATGTTTCAGGGAGTCGATGGAGCATTAGTCCAAGAAGAAGGGGGAGCATGCAGTTACGGGTCGGCGCAACAGCTTGCAGAAGTGTGCACCGCAGTTACAGCGTCCCTTGATGTTCTTATGCATTTCGAGGTATGGATACTGACAGATCAATCATGCGAGATCAAATGACGTGATTACATCCGCTATACTTCCTTCTTTATTAACGCAAGTACTATGTTTCAGGGAGCTGACGGAGCTTCTTCAACAAGAACATCACCCCTAGTAGTTGATGCAGATCTCTGGGTGGTGACACTTCCAACGATGGAGCAAATCGAATCATATTTAGATATCCATTATTTATTTTAGACAACTGATCATTTGTGCAGGTCTATTTAGATGAGCCGTTGACGCCTGCAGAAAGTTTATGTTCTTTTAAACAAAATAGAAAACCATACTAATGCAATTACTGTGTTTCAGGGAGTTGCTGAAGCGTCATCTTCAATAATATCATCAATGGAAGTCTATGCGGAGCCCGAGGTATGGATCTTGACAGTTCAATCTAACTAGATCAACAATGCGTGAACTATTGTCGTTTGAATGTTCTACACAATGCGTTCATTCGTGTTTTGCTATTGAGATGTACGTATGGGTATTGGTCCCCAAGTACATTTTGTGTTTTCAATATTATTATACATACTAATGAAAGTTCTATGTTTCAGGGAGTCGATGGAGCCTCAGTGAGTGATGGATGTGCTTATCATGAAAATATAGTCGTTGCAGCGCGAGAGGAAGTGGAGACATGCACACACGAGTCGGAGCAACAGCGTCCAGATGTTGAATTTCTAGGCAAGAAAGTTTCAAAGAAAAGAAAGCAAAAGAAGGTTAGTGTCCTGTTCACTATATTATGTTGTTTTTCACTGTTAATAGTTCAATACTGTAAGTTGTGTTTAAAGTGAACATCCCTTTTCCAATCTGTCCTCTAGTTGCGAGTGGGTGTACGAACTAGATCTACACAGACAGTGAAGCGAACGAGAGATGTTGCTTGTCAAACCTTTTGGCAGGGACTTGAGACTGGAGAAGCATCGTGCCAATGGGAAGAATATGAAGTGATTGACAACGGAGCTATACCACCACCAGCCATTGATAGTGAATGTCCTCCTGGTAGTTCGGATGCAGTCGGAGATCAATTCACAGAATCCACACCCGCAAAAAATAAGAGCGCGCGAAAGTTGAAGACATTGTTTTTTTCTCCCATCTCCGGACAAGGAACAGATGTTGCAATGGAAGAGAATGAAGTGGACGACAATGAAGCACCATCAATATCACTCAGCATAGCGGAAGACGATATCAGAGATTGTACCTTTCATGCGAGTGACATGTCCTCAACGTTACAGGCCGAACCAGCTGGGATGCAGAGTGACAGTATAAGGAAAGAGGCCAAATTCATTGTATTCGATAGCTGTTTGATGGATATTATTATGATGATGAAATGTGGGCATTGGGTTGGTGGGGAAGTATGTGGGGAGCCATTGATTAATGTGACTCGTGCAATTCGAGGCACTAACCTTAAAATACATGCCACCTGTACACAATATCATCCGTTCGCATGGTCTGCACAACCCATGCTGGGGCAACTGCCAGCAGGCAATCTACTTTGTGCAGCGGCCGCACTTTTTAGTGGTTCAAGTTTTAAAAAGTTACAGTATTTCTTTCAGTTTGTGGGAATCCATTTCATTGCGAAAAGTCAGTTCTACAAATACCAAACCGATTATCTATTTCCAGCCATCAGCGAAGCTTGGAGAATGGAAAAAATGTCAATGGAAAGTACATTCGCGGGCAAACGCTTCAGGCTAGCCGGTGATGGACAGTGCGACAGCCCAGGATTTTCAGCCAAGTACTGCACCTACCACTTTCAGGACATGGAAAGTAAGAAAATTGTGAGTTCGGTGGTCGTGCAGGTGTCACAAAGTACATCCTCAGTGGCCATGGAGAAAGTTGGCTTTGTAGCATCATTGCAAGAACTACAATCGCGGGGAATGGTGATCGACCTGATAGCCACGGACAGACACGTTTCAATTGCCAAGACAATGAGAGAAGAGTACAAAAATATAAATCACCAATTTGACGTATGGCATCTTGCAAAAACAATCAATAAAAAATTGTCGGCTGCAGGAAAAAAAAAAGATATGCAAGGTATTTCACAGTGGTCCAAGTCAATCAGCAACCATCTTTGGTGGAGCTCAAAAACATGTGAAGGGTCGTTGGAAATTCTACTGGAAAAATGGCGGTCAGTAATGTTGCACTGTAGCAACGTACATCGATGGTCGACAAATGAGCATTTCCACAAATGTGAACATGGCCATTTGTCCACAGAGGAGGCACGGAAGAAGAAGTGGTTGATTCCTTCATCACCCACTCACAAGGCCATTGAAAAGATTGTATTTGATAAAACTATAACAAGAGATTTGAGGGGACTCACGGAATTCTGCCACACAGGAGATTTGGAGGTGTTCCACAATATGTGCCTAAAGTACAGGCCCAAAAGATTGCATTTTGGCATGGAAGGCATGATAAATCGGACTCTTCTAGCGGTCTTGGCACATAACCATAATGTTGGCCGTCAACAAAGTAGGACGACCGGAACTTTAGGGACGCTTCGCTACAATAAGGCCTTCACTAAAAGAAGTAAACAATGGGTGATCAAACCAGTGTTTGAGGATATGCAATATGAGTTTATTGAGAGACTTATCGTAGATGTCCTCGATAGGCACATACATGGAGTGGTGAACGAACCTATGCAGGGGACAACTGCATTGCCACCCAACATTGCCTCTGTTCCATGTCCACCTAAAGCAGAGCTCATTGAGAAATACACATCACGGTTTAAATGATTGTAATTTGATTGTCTGTTCTCTCGAGTCTCCTCATGTTGCAGGCCCATTGCAATTAAACCAAACAGTAATATAAATCATTTTTACAAAAATTATAGAATGTTTCCGTATTACAAACACATGGCCGACCCATAGGGACAATAAAAAAAAAGGCACGCAGACAAGATGCCCTTACACTAACTGGAGCTAACTAGAAATGTGTGCTCGCTCAAAGTGAAGGTCAGCTGCTTTGATGTTTTGCTCGGGTGGCGGAACGGCCCACGACCCAGTATAAGGTTCTATTGTGATTTGACCTTGACAGGCCGGGACCATCCTGAAAGACTAAGAAAAGATAATGAATAAAATTTCAGAAACGAAACGATGAGCCACGTTCATTAGAAGAAGTAACGTCGGCAAAGAAGGAGTGGTGTTTCGGGTCTGCCCTACACAGAGACACAATGGAAAATGCAAATATAATGTAAGTAACTTTTGATGAGTTTATACCGCAATTTCATTACTATACAGTGGCTTTAAAGACGGGTTCAGTTGTACTTGTTCGTTCTATGTGGCATATTGTTTTCTACCGCGCACTATCTTGAGGAGAAACATCTGCTTTTACTGAAGCACCTCAAAACCTTCCTCTTTGCTTCTGCTTTCTCTCTCCCTCTCCCCTGCTACAACTGGTCCACTGTCTGCGACCTCGGTCCTGGGCCCTTCCACTCTCCACCTGCACTGCCTCCCTGTCAACCCCTGCACTGGGGGACTGTCTCAGTATCCTACAGCCCCCCCTTCCAAGCACTTGTTCTGCACTTACCTTGCACTTGCCACCAGCTGGCCCTATTTATTTATTATTTTATGCTACTTACCTTGTACTCCACTCCCCCCCCCTCCCTGCCTCGCCACGCCTTTAAACACTTGTGTACACCCAGTAGCGCTGTCCTCGCTATGATTTTAATAAGGATCTGATGGTGAGACTAATTTCATTTTTTATGTTTTTAGGTACATCATTCACTACTGTCTGTGTCACGAGTACCGGACACCGGCGGACGGCTTCTACAGCCGCCAGTTGCTTCTCCGCGTGAACAACGTTACCACCCTGACCATTTTATGGGACGATCGCCAAGTACAAGTATGCCCTTACGCGGTACTAACGGTTAGATGCAACATACCTACCGTTGTGGTGGCCTAGTGCCTCGTTGTTGGAACAGCCATGCGATTATCAGTGCGAGCGAAGAGCTTATTTTTATCGTAAACCAACACCCTGTGTACTGCACACGAACATCGCTTCCCTCAAGACGAACTAATTTGGATCGAGAGCAAAGAAAAATGCAAATCGCTGAATATTCTCTAAACATTTGATGTCCAATAAACGTACTTTGCCAAATGTACAATCTTGCCGTTTGCTTTTAAACCACGGTTTCACATTCCGAATTGTGGCGCTGTATTGTGAGATGCTCTAAGACCCTGTGTACAGCAAAGGACCATCGCGTTCCTCAATACGAACTTTTTGGAACATGAGCAAATAAAAATGCAAATCGCTGAATATTCTCTAAACATTTGATGTCAAATAAATGTACTTTACCACATTTACAATCTTGCGGTTTGATTTCAAAGTACAGTTTCATATTCCGAATTGTGGTGCGCTGTATTGTGAGCTGATCTGTGTTGATTTCCGGGGTCTGTGTGGAGTCGCGTAGAAGACGCCTGGGCGCGTTTGCCTACGCAGCTCAGTCACGTCACGGATAGAGGCGGGGAATATGAATGTTTTGATAAAGTCTGTTTCAGGGGCGGGGGATTTGATTTAGTGCCGCAAAGGCAGGTGAGCCAGGTCGATGCGGCGGAATGATAGGATTATCACAAAATGGAGGCTGATTTCGAGTGCGATAATGGGCGAAAAGTCGGGTAAGGTCCATAGGAAAGTTTCCTACGATCTACCGATTTATGCTTACAAACACATGGCCGACCCGTAGGGACAATAAAAAAAAAGTCCCGGAACTATCCTTTAACCCAATTACTCTCACTAAATAATAAACCATAGGTGAATGACTACACTTATGATGCCCGACATCCACTTACACAAGTTAGTGAGAGACACCGTATACCATTAGGCTTAATATCCACGTCATCTCCGAATCCACAGCTTAAGAATAGTTCCAGCCCAGGCATGGCAAGGTCCACAGCGAGTCATTTGGACCATTGAAGTCATATAATACCCATAATTCCCATTCTACCTTCTATACTCACTATGTACTGCCAGTAATAAGTAATCTACCATACTATTACCCACCCAGTTGCCATCAGAATAAAGGAATTCCCCTGACCCACCACGTTCTCCCTAAGCCACAACAGTATCAAACACTCCATTTCAGATATGTATTCCGCGTGCTGTGGATTTATAATCAATCAGCCAATTATGAAATGCCCTGTACTATGTACCCTAAGAGAAATGAACCACACAAGGCAGGAAAATATCTGACTCAATCCATTCAGGTGCGTAGCCACAGTAGAAGACACCTGCATGTAACTGAGACCAATAATGTACGCCTGTTTGCACTTCCCCTGTTTATGCTTTAACACATTTCATTCCATGCCCTTCAATATGAATTTTCAAGGCTGCGGTCACCAAGATAAAAGCAATCAAGTCAGATAAAATCACTGATCATGGTATAATGAATGATAAGGCAGCGTTAGAGGGGGAGGCGTTGCAAGTCTCCATGAGCGCGCTGTTAATCTCTGCCTCAGCCACCATAGACCACATATATATATAACAGCTAGCGCATTTAAACATGGGCTTGTTGTAGCGTTTTTCGAGTGACACCCCAAGCAGGCTTCAACAGCGTCTGGCAGTGCCCAGTGACCTTCATGCTGCCAGAACAATCGAAGGCTCAGGGAAGGTCTCTGTAGATGCGTGTAAGTGGGAGACCCGGTTTCAGTTAGAGGCCGCGTACAGGCGTCTCCGGAGGCAGGGTAAGGAAGGGAGAAAGCGGAAGAAACTCGGTCGCGGGCATTTCCGAGTACTTCATTCATGAATGTGAATTGTTTCACCTACCGCCAGTCCATTCCCCCAGCACAGCGTCCTCCGTTCACATGCGTATCCTTCGTAATACGCATCGGCCTCCATTAATCATGTCCCCGTGACAAGAAACGACGTGCGGGAGCGTCAAAAGCACCATGTCCTTTCCTCTAATGGCCCGTGACTGTGTTTAAACGAAAACATCTATCCCAACTGAATTTAATGATCATTACATCTAAAATAATTGCAAGTGGATGACAATCGGATAAAAATCAAATAAAATGGATAAAACACATTAAAAAAAAAACCAACTCCACCGCTTTTTGAGAATCCAGTTTGTCTATCTCTTCTTTTTGGCTGGTATTCTCTGTGAAGCAGACACAGTAGCCTCCATAGCCTCCATAGGCTGCTCAGGATCATTCCCGTTTTCAGTCCCTTCCAGGTCACTCAAAAAAGCCTCAGCTCCTTTGCTGTCATTGAAGGAGAACAACCTGCCATCCTTGATCACCCTGAAGATGGCAGGATACACCATGTAGTATTTGAGGTTCTTCAGTCTTGCTTTGTCTTTGGCCATATTAAACTCTCTTCTTTTATCCAAGACATCCCGACTGAGGTCCCCAAATATCATCACTCTGTGTCCATTCCAAGTCAGGTCACGTAATTCACGGGCCTTCCTTAACACCATTTCTTTAGTTGGAAAGCGCAGGAACTTAACCACAAAATGTCTGGATCGCTGGCCTTGCGCTGGCTTAGGTCCCAAGCTCCTATGAGCCCTCTCCAATTCTAGATGAGTCTTGGGATCCAGCTTGAGGATAGAAACCAAAACTCTCTCAATAAATTCAAGTGGCTTGCCCCTCTCCAAGTCCTCAGGAAGGCCAGCCACCCTCAGATTGTTCCGTCTGGAAAAATTTTCCTGTTCAGAGAGCTTCAGAAACAGTCTTTCATTTTTTGATTGTAAGTCCCTGATTTGGTTTCCCATCCTTTCCACTGTGTTATCCACATTAGTCAGATGAGACTCCACTCTGTTAAAGTTTGAAGTGAGTTCCAAGTATCTCTCTTCTGCACTGGACATCTTATCCTTGATCTCATTCACATCCAAGGTCAGCTTTGTGAGCATGTCCAGAATTTTATCCACTCTCTCATCTGAGGATTTCTCACCAGTCCCCTTCTGCCTCTTAGCGGGTTGTTTTGTATCAGGTGAAGTTGGTTCAGCCATCACAGTGTAGGGTAGGGATTCAGTCCAGGTGCAGGAGCTCAGCCTTCAGGCAGCCATCCCTGAAGCTGCCAGTTCTAGAATCCACATCTTGTTTTCTTAAGCAGCACAAAAATTCAAGTCAGCATTATTCTGTCTTTAAGTGCTGGAAATTGTCTGCAATCTGGAAGTAAGTATTCAGTTTAGGCTTGCAGCCTTCTCTGCACAGCTGAAATTAATAGATTGCCATTTTAATCCGCATTTTTCCTGTGTAACTGAAAACAAATTGTTGCTGGATTGGTGTTTCATAAAATACATTTCTTAGCTGCTGTTGGCCAGTGAGGCCCGGTTTTCTCTTCTGACTGCATTAGATGATCTGTGGTTTCAGCACACTTTTCATTTCAATAGTTCACTTGGAAAATGACTGAATTTAGCGCCAAAACAGCACTTTGAAGGTTGCAATTGATTGGGAAAACTGCATTATAAAGGCATTTTTGGATTTTAGCCCACTTCTGTGGCCTTGCTTCATGTGACAGTTAGCAGCATCCACTGGCATTCTCCTGCAGGGAGTTCTGTTTTGACATCAACTTTGACTGTGTTTGGCAGGGGTGTGCAGTCTATTTTGATTCATGAACCATGCACAAGTTTTGCAGATTTGGCTCATACAGGGGTTAGCGCATCCATTTTTGGCAGTTTCTTTTGACCATTGGCAAAGGGGTGCAGTGGGGCGTATTGGCATGGGTAAAAATATCCCACAGTATTACAGCTTTTCCCTCCTATGGTAGTGCATAAAGTGCTGGGGATGCTCCCAGTAACAGTACTGAAGTAACTGTTGCTGCCCTCATAGAAGAGGTTGGTGTAGATGGAGATGATGTAGAGTCCCAAGTCTCCTTTGCTGGTTCTGAGGCTGAGGCCATGTTACAATTCAAGCGAGAAAAAAAACAGCTGTTTAAGCAGAAAAAGCTTGAATTCAATATGGCTAAACTGGATTTAGAGAAAGCAGAAAGGCAGAAGAACAGGAGTCACCAATTGAAGCTTGCTAGGTTGCAAGCTACCAATGGCTCCTCTATAGGGGTTGGTAATGGGTCTGGCCCCTCCTCACATCCAAGGTTTCCCAAAGATCTGCTCAGTGTGTATGATGACAAGAATAGCATCATCCACTGTCTGACTGCATTTGAGTATGCATGTGACGTACAAGAAGTTCTGGGTGCTGACAAGATTGCAGGGTTGCTCAGTCGACAACCCGATTCTGGCTGTAGTGATATTATGGAGACGTCGAAGGCTGACAGAAAATACTTTGTGAAAATAAAACAAACTCTAATCTTAAAGTTTGGGAAGACTCCTGCCAATACTTGATGCGATTTAGAGAATACAAAAGGAAAGAAGGTAATACTTGGATTTCTTATATGATTGATTCCTTACAAAACTTGACCGGTTGGCTGGTACATTACGAGGCCACAATTGAGTCATGCTAGAACATATGTTTTGCTTCCTGTTCTCCTAAGCTTAAGCAGCACTTGACTGATTATAAGGAGATAGATCCAAAGAAGCAGGCCATTGTAGTTGACTTATTGGTGTCACATAGAGTGTCTCATATGGACAAACCTGCTTCTGGTAAGCAGGAGGAGGTGGAAAAGTAAAAGGAGAAAGAAGGTGGGGTTACTGAAACATCCTCCTCCATAAGAGCCACGACAAGTTTAAAAAGGATAGTTCAGAAGAAAATGTTCAAGGTAGTGGGACTAATACTCCCAAGCACAGCTTGGGTTACAATAAGCCTCCCTGTTTCCCAAGACCCAGTGGATCATGTGTGGATTGTGGAGCAAGTGACGATGGGAAGGAAAACCCCAGATGTAAGGTCAGAACATTGGTGGTCCACTCTGTGAATCTGGACTTCCCCATGAGGAGGAAGAAATACTCACAGGGGCAGCTTTCTCTTCAGACTCCTTACCCTGTGGAATAGAGTCGTAAGTAATACCAAGCACTATTTTAAAGTGCGCTAGTTAATGGGGTTGACACCCATGCCATAAGGGGAAGTGGGGCCAGCAGAACTCTGGTGGATTCCACTTTGGTAAACCCAGATGTGTTTGACAAGGCTCCTTTAATGCCCACCAAGGTAGCTGATGGCCCCTCTCTCAAGTTCCCAGTAATGCCTGTAGCTCTAACTGTGAATGGTGAAGTAGTATGAATACCTGGGAGTGTGCAGAGGTAAGTTCCAGGAAGATTGCTGCTGGGGAATGACCTCAGAGACTTAGGTCTTGTGGGGGACACAGCAGACTGACCATGCACAAGGTGTCAAGCTAAGACTGCCTTGACCAATTCCAAGGCGGACCCAAAGCCAAAGGGGAAACCCAAGGCTAAGGGAGTCAAGAAACTCAGAAGAGGGAAAGAAAATATTCCCCCTCACTCACCTACCTCTTAGGTGGAGGTAGTTGGCTAAGCACCTGAACCCGATGAGGAGGCGGTGCTGCCTGAAATTCTCAACCCCCATGATCATCCTGAACTCCATAGTGTGTTGGTTGAAGGTGGTCCAGATAGGGATGAGTTTAGTAAGGGCCAATGTGAGTGCCCATCTTTAGAAGGCTTAAGGAGACAGGCCTGTGCCAAGCTTGAGGGTGAACCTCCTGGGAAACATAGGATTTATGGGGAAGGTAGGCTCCTGCATCTGCCCACACAGTCTACTGAAGGAGGCCATATGTGGTTGGTGGCCCCCCTTCATTTAAGACCCTTCCTGCTACAATTGCCACATGTAGATCCCCTTGCACGGCATATTGGGGTCAAGAAGACCAAGGAGAGGTTATCCATGCATTTCTACTGGCCCAAGATGGGGGTCCAGATAGCAAGTCTTTGTAGGAGTTGTGGCACTTGCCAGATTTCTGGAAAATGTGGTGCAATAATCCAGGCTCCATTGGTGCCAATCCCTGTGGTGGGAGTGCCCTTTGAGAGGGTAGGGATTTACATTGTTGGTCCCCTTGACCCTCAGGCATCCTCTGGCAACAGGTCTATACTGGTGTTGGTTGACCACGCCACCAGATATCCCGAGGACATCCATTTGAAGACAGTGACTGACAGGTCAGTTGCTAAAGCTTTGCTTGGCATTTTTACTAGGGTTGGTTACCCTAAAGAAGTTGTGTCCGATTGAGGCAGCAACCTCATGTCCAAGTATATGCAAGCCATATGGAAAGAGTGTTGGGTCACTTATATGTTTTCATCTGCTTATCATCCACAGACAAATGGCTTAGTTGAGAGATTTAACAGAACTCTCAAAATCATGATTGCGGCTCTTGAAGAACCCCAAAGGAGAAAGTGGGATCTCCTGTTGCCATGCTTATTCTTTGCTTACAGAGAAGCTGCCTTGAGAGAGTTTTGGTTTCATCCCCTTTGAGCTCCTATTTGGTCACCCTGTTACGGGACCTTTGGCCATAGTCAAAGAGGGGTGGGAGCTCCCTACTCCTCCTATCTCAACCAATGTAGTAGATTATGTGTTGGGTTTAAGGAAGAGAATGGTCCTCCTGATGGATGAGGCCAGTGGTCAAGCATTGGTCAAATATTGGTATGACCAGAAAGCTTCTTTTGTTCACTTCACCACAGGCCAAGAAGTCCTCACCATGAATACTATCAGGCCTAAAGACTTCCAGGATAAGTGTTCAGGCCCTTACAGAGTTGTGGAGCTATCATCCTTGGAGTTTATGACAGAATCTAACATTCTGGCATTTTATGAGATACAGAAGGAATTACTCTACCCTGAGTGACTATGACCAACAGTCATCCAAATTAGCATCTTACAAAGCTGTGGAGCAACCAGGTGAGGTAAACTATTTAGTGGACCTTGGAAGGCCTAATCAACCCCCAAAAGTGTGCCATGTGAATAGACTGAAGGTTTTCATCCCTAGGGTTGGAATAGCTGCACTACCTTTGGCATCAGACAGAGAAGAAGCAGAATTAAAACCTCTTCCTGACTTATTCCAGGGTTGCTGGGTGGCACTGTGGGTGTGCATGGATTCTAGGGCTCTGAATGCTTTCACCAGAACATATGCTCACCCTCTGCCAAGAACTCATGAGTTGGTGGACGCGCTTGGTGCTTCCAAGTACCTCAGCACTTTTGCGTTCTCTGTAGGGTATTGCCAAATTGCCCTTGCAGAACATGCCAAGGAGAAGACAGCATTTTCAACTCCAGTAGGGCTTTACCAGTTCATGGTAATGCCTTTTGGGTTGAAGAATGCACCTGCTACTTTTCAAAGGCTAGTTAATCATGCTCTGAATGGGTTGGATGAATTCTGCTTGGCATATCTGGATGATATTGCAGTTTTCAGTTCAACCTGGGAAGATCATGCAAAACACCTAGGAATAGTGTGGCAGGCTCTTCAGAAGGCCCATTAACACATAAATGGGAACAGGGGGTGGGACACTACATTAGTTTAATTCATGTTTGTCGTAGAGTACAGCCTAAATTGCCCTCCAGTCGTATTAACTATGCTCTCCTGTGATGACTTTTATTACCCTGTTTAGTAACCTCAGATTGAATTAAAAACAGGGGAGTGACTAAAAACAATGCTTAGTATTTGAAGAGTTGTGTGCACGTAATGCTGCACACCAGTATCCCTATAGAGTGGTCTCCTTTGTACAAAAAAATGGCTGACCAGTTTCAGTGGTGTGTTCAAGTATAACCACTTTCTTCAGGGCCGTGGTGTTGTACTGGGCCCCACACACACGCACTGGGTTAAGACTGGTCAATTCATCTATTTTGGGAAAAGGAACAGGGTCATGGGATGGTTGGAGAAGAGGAACCAGACAAAGTAATAGTTACTCTCCCTTGTACTTAATCTGTATATAGTAGATTTAGTCATTATTGTTCCCTTTTTTACCCCAATGTGCAGTCCCAGAGCCAGAACGAGCCTCAGCTACCTTGGGATGTCTCTGCTTCTTCGGATGGACTGGTGAGTAGTCTAGAAATGTCTAGCTGTAATACAATACCATATTAGGCACTAAACATCAGTAACGAGCGTTTTAAAAACAAATAGAATTCTATTGCATGCAAAAACATTTTGGCTGTGCTGTCTAACATGTCAGGTGGAGCCCAAATGGGGACAATGTCTTCCACTTGCTCTGCCTGCAAAATCATCAGCTATTGTTGTATCAGCTCGCCGAATGCAGATTGTGATATTCTGCGCTACGTTCTGCGTTTTGTGGACGGCCCGGATTGTTATCGCCATTTGGGCCTCCATCTTGGGAGTGTCTGCGTGTGCCTCTTTTTTTAATGCTTGTGTGCTTATCTAGATGACCCGAGTCGCTACGGTTTGTGTGTCAGTGTGTTGTGCGGAACCCTCTTGCTTTCAGGCATGACAAATGCAAAATTACCAGAGGTACACCAGCTATTATGGGCAGTGCTGTCGATTAGTTTGTTATGTGTCTACTTGGTATGGAGGGAAGGTGATCTTGGCCGTCTGTCTAGCCTGTACTGTCCAGCCAGTCACCGGATGGACACTTCCAGCTTTTCTTCAGTGGTCCACATGGTGGAGCACTGTCGCCGTTAGCGTTGTCATAGTGATCCCCATCGGCCAACCGGACACTGCTGGTTGTGGGCTAGACCCAAGTATGCTGACTGCAGTTCATTGAGCTTGGTAGAGCCATCCCTCTTGTAGAGGGTCATATGTACTCCAACACTTGATCCCCACAGGGTCGTATGTGATTGTGGGTATTATGCATAAGTCTAAAGACTCTTGACAGCCAAGACACCTCTAGTTACTTAGGAATATTGGCATGGGGTTGTCATGCATAGTTGGGGTCTCTACAGATGATATTACAACATTGACAGGTTTTGCCAGCTCCTGTGTTTTTTTCAGGCCAATCCTGTCGGTCCTGAGGCAAAAGATACACAGTTTATCCCTTTGGATAAAGCTGTATGTAGATTACCTCCTCTGCTTGGTACCAGAATCAGGTAAAGTCAGACGGGCCATGGCCCTTGAGCATAAAATGCTCAACCAGTGGTACAGTGTTAATACAGGACCGATGTTCTCCCAGGTGTATCTTCACTGAGCGGGTAGATATTCCAACATATCTCAAGCTGCATGGACCTGTGATAATGTAGACGACATTGCTACTATTGTAGTTGGTAAAAACGTTTGTGTCCACGGGTACCTCCAGCCTATGTCTATAGATGTACTCCTCTTAGTGAAGGGACAGACATTGCGCTGGCCACAGGGAGCATGGCCTATTGGGCCAGTTTGATTCCACAAGGTATTGGGGACTTTCTCTGCAGGTTCCTTATATGTGTTGATCAATGAATCCCGAAGTTTCCGTCTCTGTTTGATTGCAAATCCCACATTCAGCAGCGGTCATATTCTGGTAACCTCCTTCTTGATTTGGTTTACCAAGGGGGAGAAGCTGAAGACAGCTGTGATAGTATCAGTTGCGTCTGCTCTCCGTTAATGTTGTTCAAGGGTAATTTCTCTCAGGATATTTGTGGCACGTTTTCTGACATGTTTCTGGTATGGTTCACTGTGCGTTTGGGGTATCCTCAGTTCATTTATTTTGCTGTAAACTCTGTAAACTCTGTAAGATGCGCTCCCCTGGGCTTTTGCTAATTTGTTTTTGTGAAACTGACATGTCCTTCAGGCTGTCAGTACTGGGAAACTAGGTTCCCCTTAGTCTTTTACTTTTCTGCCATTTCTTGGTAACTTTTTATCAGTGTGCAAAGTATATATTACTGTAACGCGCACTGTGTCCTTTTTGTTTTATGGCCCCAGGCGCCCTATAAGGAATTTGTGGTGAATGTACAAGTGTGACTAGTACGCACTGGTGTCAACAGTTTACTTTTCTGGTATTTTTACTACTTTTTTTTAACTATACTACGTTGCGGCAGATGGCTCAAGACTCTGGCCAGTGCGGAAAATAGCCATACCATGCAGTCTTTTGATCTGTCCTTTAGCCATCTTGTCCCTTTGCCTTCCCGCAGGTCGAGTTGACCCGGGACTTCCTTATTTGGGCATGCAGCCTCACGCAAAAACCACATCTTTTGCAGACTCCTGCATGTCACGTGTGTTAGTGTCCAGGAAGAGGTTTGGGACATCTGTCTCTTCGGCTCTCTCCTCATCGGGCTCTCCCTCCATGGCTGCTTTGGCTGGGGGACGTGTCTGGATGGGGCGGATGTGGCTTATGCCCTCCCTTGGAGTGGGGTTGTATGGTGTGGTTACTCTGAACCCCTCGTCTGTGGTGGTTGTTAGGCTCCTGATGCTTGATGTTCTTGTCCTTCCTCTTTGGTGGGTTTGCCCAAGGGGTCGTTCTGCTGCTGAGGTGGCAACTCAGGTTGTCATGCCATGCCTTGTCGGGTTGGTGTTGCTTGTGGTGTCTCCCTCTCCCGGGGTCCGGTGCTGGTAGGTGGGGCTGGCTCCAGCCAGTGGCAGCTTTGATTCCCTAGGTACCCTCTTGCTCCTGCTTCTCTTCGCTTGTGCCCCAGAGGGGTGCGACTGGTATGGCCTTGCTTGGACCATCTTGTTTGGTGAGGCTGATCGGGCCCCCTGTGTGGACTAACTCCCCTGACTGTTCTCCTTGCCTGGATTGCCTGGTGTACTTTTTACGGCCCAGTGGTCTTTGTGGGACTTCTATCTCTTCTGTTTCTCTGACTGCTGGATTGTGGGTCCTGTGTTTTCTTGCTATCCCCAGTGGCTTTTCTGGTGCTTGTGGTGTGGGATCCTTGTGGGCACTACCAGTGCTAGAATGTCTGGGGTGCATGAATGCATGGAGACCACTGTGGACCATGATTGGGCAATGACTGGCGTGCATGCAAGGGAGCAGATATTCTATTGGTTGTCCAGATTCGATCACGCATCGAACTTTGGATAAGAGAAGGAGCCATGCATTAATTCCAAGTCAATTTACAGTGGTTCATCTTGGACACGCCGGAGACAAGCTTGGAAGTTTGGCACGCTGAGTCTGCTGTTGTCCCATCAGACCCCTGTTTCGTTCTCGAGCTGAAAAGACCTGCAAGGTTGCTTCAACCCTTTTAAGTAGTGGGAACAGCTACACTTGGCATCTCCTGATTTCCCATCAAAAGAGCCTTCTTGGAAGTGTTCCTGGCCCATCAGTGAACAGACCAGCTCTGCCCTGGTATATCCCATAGGAGCAAACTTTGGGAATCCCTAGCTTGTGGTTCTCGATGCTCTTATGCCATATTTCAAAGGCTTAGCTCATCTGGGTCGTGAACTAGGAGAGTGCATTATACTGCAAGCCTTTGCAGTCTCAGCATCCATACGTTGTGGCAACCGTCACTGTGCATGGCTTTCCCGCCTTCTTTGCTGTGCCCTCAGTTCTGCGGCACCAGAATTTTCTTCTTCCTTCCTTCACAGGCTGAATTGTGGCTACTGTCCCATCACGGATGATTCTCCTGTCCACAGCACCTGAGAGCCAGATCGAAGAGCAAAGGCAGGGTTTGCAACCTCAGACGACCTCGACTAAACTGACATAGTTTTGTCTGTATTGAAACAAGAGGCAGTGAGTACTTCCATAATTTACCAGTGACCCCTGGCTCATCCATCTGTCTTTACGCATGATCCTTGGGATCCTCTCTTTGGCTGGGATAGCCTGCCCTCGAAAGCCTGTTTCAAACATTGGAAACTGCTTTGCCCTCGAAGGCAGACCCTTCCTGGCAATTGGAAGTTCTTCTTCTCCCTCAAGGACCCCTTCACAATCCTTACCTAACTGTCCCAGCATCTTGAAAAGGTACTGTCTTTGCTTTACGCACAACTGCACATTTTTATGCACTGCTGTACTTTGAGCATAAGGCTCCCCACTTCATAGGGGCTGGACTGAATAAGTTAGGGTTTCCATCCTGAAGTTTGCCTAATCCGCAAATTGTGTTAACCCCACCCCTATCTTTTAAAAGTTGTGGATTTTTTACCCCCTTATCGGGTTAGGCTACAGTAATTGTATAGATATGAAATAGTTATATGCTTGTCTGGTAACTGTTGCAATTATTAATTTGGTTATTTGTGTTATTTTATTGGGTCTAAAATAAATGTATATGATATGATATGATTTGATATGGCATTTGTAATGCGCCTATACACAAGTGTTTCAAGGCGCGACGAGGCAAGGAAGGGCGAACAGAGGGAGGATAGAGACAACGATTTTACTAGGCAAGTGACTTTGAGATTGCGCAAGTGCAGGCGAAGGGAGAGGAGAAAACTGCCAGGTAAAGGGCACAGGGGCATTGCTGTACATGGGAGCAAAACAATAACAAGAAGTGCGGAAAGCAGGTGGCAGGTGCAAGGGTAAGTGCAGACAGCAGGTGTTCAAAAGTGCAGCTAGGGGGACTGTAGGGTTACAGATAGAGACCCAAGTGCAAGGGTTGCTGGGAGGCACTGTGGGTGTGCAAATGGGCAGTCAGGGACCTCGGCCTGAATCAAAGGGTAGCCAGGTGACCAGTGCAGTATCAGACAGGAAATCAGCAGGGGAAAGGAAGATAGTGAACTGGACCTTGCAGCCCTTTAAGATGAGCTAGCAATACCCGGAACCAGAGAGGGTTCTCCTCAAGTTTCAGAGAGGCAGGGAGGCTGTTGCAGAGTGAGGCTCCAGCCAAAGAAAGAGCTCTACTACCAACTCGTTGCATGGAGAAGCAACTGACCCTGAGGGAGTTGGAGGTGGAGGAACGAAGAGCTTATTTAGGAAGGTATTGGCAGAGAGAGTTGGAGGTATTGAGGACCCAGGCCCCAGAAGGCCTTGTGAACAATGCAGAGGTTTTTGAACTTAATCCTTGCAGCCACTGGGAGCCAATGTAGAGATTTCAGTGATTGAGAGATACGATCTCTGGGCTTGAGACCAAGGACAAGTCTCGCAGTCCTGTTCTGGATGAGTTGCAGAGGGCAGAGAATAGAAGCAGACATATTTAGAAAGGCGCTGTTGCAGTAGTCCAGCTTAGAGAGAACCAGAGTTCCAGAGACAGTGAGCTTCTGGGGGAAGGAGAGGAAAGGAAGAATACCACTAGGGAGGTGCAGTTGGTAGTTTGACTTCTTAGAGACGTCAGATGTGAGGAGAAAAGGAGAGTGTGGAGTTGATGATGACACAGAGGTTCTTAGCCTCACAGGTGGGAGCAGGAAGAGTGCCAAGGCAGGCCAGCCAGAGAGTGACAGGAAAGGAGGGTGCAGGTGTGCAGATGAGGTGAATTTCTGTCATACTGGCATTAAGGCAGAGATCGTTGGCTGCACACCACTCCTGGATAGCAGACAGACAGTCAGAGATGATAGAAGGAGAAAGGTGGCAGTGGGGAGCCTGAAAACCAGCTGAGTGTCATTCGCATAGCACTGAAGGTTGGAGCAGAGAGCAGCAATGCAGTAGGCTAGAGATGCCAGGTATTGGTTGAACAGCCAGGAAGAGAGGTTAGACTCCTGGGGAACACCACAGGTAGAGAGTGAGATAGAGGAAAGTAAGGACCCAAGTTGGACCTGTGATGGTCAATCAGAGAGGAATGAGGTCAGCCAGGCCAGGGACTGATCAGTGATACCCAGGTTATCACAGAGATGATTGAGCAGGATGGCATGGTTGACCATGTCAAAGGCAGAAGAGAGATCGAGTAAGACGAGGACAGAGGGGAGATTAAAATCAAGGTTATAGAGCAGGTCTTCACAGATGTTCAGGAGAGCTATTTCCGTGCTTCTGGCTGCTCTGAAGCCAGATTTATGGTCATGGAGACAACCAACAGATTCAGTGTGAAGATTAAGCTGGGAGATGGCCAGCTTTTCTAGGAGTCTGCCCAGGAAAGGAGGGATGGAGATTGGGCAATAGTTAGCTGGGAAGGGGGGGTCGGCTGAGGGTTTCTTCAGAAGGGGGTACACAAGAGAGTGCTTCGGTGGGGAAGGAAGGCTCCAGTGGTAAACGAGTGGTTGCAGAAGTCAGCCAGGGCAGGAGCAAGGGTGTCAATGTGGTCCTTGATGGCTTTGGAAGAACAGGGAAGAACCTGATTTCGCAAGACTTTCATAAATCAGACTTGTCTAGAAACCACATCACATCAGGGAAGAACAGAGGAAAGGAAGAGAAAGAGGGAGGAGAGGTGGCCACAGGGGGCCATAGGTAGAAGAGAGAGTAGAGGGAGGAGGAGGAGAGGACGAGAGGATGGACAGGATGCCCTGGGTTTCAGAGATGAAATTAGAAGCCAGGGCTGTGCAGAGGACGTGGGAGGCGACATGTGAGGTAGAGACTGCAGCCGGATTGACGAGATCCTTGCAGAGCTTAAAGACTTTGGTTGAGTTCCTAAATGCTGCAGAGACATGGGCTTGGATGTGGGCTCTCTTCTTAGTGCAGACAGAGAGCCGGTATTTGCCTTTGGAGCAGGCAGCAGGACAGTATGTCAGAGGATGCACAAGAAGTTAGCCATTTCCTCTCAGCCATCAAAATCTTAATTTTTTTATATACATCTGTCAAACAGTATTCTGTGGTATCTTTACTGGGTGTTCTTATTATGGGGTTCTGATCATGCTCACCTCTCCTGAGACTTAGTCTTGACCGCCTGCCAAGCTACCGTGATTGGTCTGGTTTGTCTGGAAGGTTCCTCTGTTTCACTAAACAAGGGTGGCCTCCTAAACTTCTGTCCATCAGGCCAGCATTTAGAAATCCATTCTAACAGAAGTCTCTCTGGCAGACAGCTTTGGAAAGGACTGCTCTCCCAACAGAGCCCAATTTAATTATTCATAATTTCTTTGATGGCCATTAAAAAGAATCAAAGAAGGAGTGGCTTATACCATCTTTTATAGGTAAATGGTGAAAGGATGAAACCAAGCCTGTTTTAAGGGCCCCACTCCCTGTCATTGCATTGAGATAAGTGACCCCTACATCCTGATTTCATACCTAGAGTGAAAGGGGCCCCTAGGGGTCCCTCGTGCTATGGAAACAAGGCAATAACCATACATGAAAAGATGCGCCAGACACGAGGTTCAAATTCCCAATGCTAGGGTTTATTGCAAGCAAAAATAGTATCAATTGGCCAATTCTGATCTCACGCCCCGCGACGTGAGTTTCCTAGACCTCGAGGGACGCAAGAGAGCGAATTACGTACATCAGTTACATATATACAAAATGCATATCATACAATCAGCAATGTCATGTTTAACACCCCTCTTTATTAAGTTCCTTTGAACTCAGGATGACGATGGACATATCCGACGAGTATGACGATTATGACACTTTCGATGTCTATTCTAGTAACAATGTGCAATTAGAAAGTGCGGGGGCATCTTTTAGTTGTTGAACAGAACACGGTGGTTCTGTTCTTGGAAGCAAGCTGCATACGGGGGAAGAGCCACATTCCAAGTTTTGCTATCTATGGGGTACTATTCGTGTCCTGGGAGCCGACACGTTCTAAAGGGTTTTGCGAAGGGGGCCGTAGGAAGAGTATAATTCAAGCCTTTAGCTGTTCTATTCTAACATATTCTACCATCGTACGAGACTGGCTGGCAGCTGTGAAGTGATTAAATGCCCTGCAGCTCTCTCCCAAGGCTAGAGAGAGGGAGCGTGGGCATTCCTCTCTGGGCTACTCATGAGGAGTTTCGACGAACTCTTCAGTCCCGCGACCTTGCCCTTTCATATTCAGACAACAATGTTAACAGTTGAGCAGAGTAAGCAGAATTCGCAAAAGAATTGCAAGCTGCAAAGCAGTTTTAGACAGAAAGCAATGAGCAATGGTTAACAAGCAAAATGGCGATTCTTGCTACATTTAAAAATGGCCGCTTGTTGGTCAAGCATAGCAGTTTATATTTCTATAATTCGGTGCATAAGACGGTTGGTCCACGGCCATCAAGTTACGTCTGTCATTCAAATGAAGGGTATTCATTTTTCCAGATTGACAAGAGTGCCCTGTTTTATTAATTTATCTAGCATTTATAGCAGTGCACCAAACCCTCAGGCATCAGAGTGCTAGTTACAGTAAGTGCAAAGTGACATTCATCAAAGTGCAAGATCATACATACAGGTTACAGCATACAGGTGGTAAAACATAATCTAGCAGACCCTAACCTCATGGTACGGGGGCTACAACATACATATGCCTCTATTGTGATTTTTTTTTTTAAAGTATTAATGTTACCGCTGCTGGATACATGGTGTGGGCAGCATAATGACATCACTCGATGATGTCATGACGTATATGCCATTACGTGAACCTGTTTTCTAACCTTCAACTCGAATGTGATCATTTACGTGAATTTCTTTAGTCTGTCTCAGACAGCCAAACCAAGTAAATGAGGGACTACTATTTTCGACTACAGTGGTTCCATAAGTATGGCAAGGTCCACTTCCATACATATTGATACCTTATAAAGAAAATGTACATCACCAGATCTAAGATTGATCCGTAGTTGCCTGATTTTTATGTTCATTCTATTTGTAGTTGCATTTAAGGTTCCGCATTGCTGTGTTAAAAGCATCCAAGAGACAAGGTATTGTTTTTCTTAACCATTATATGAGTTTTGTATTTTAAGTGGGGCTGTGATGTTGGTAAGATTTATGATGACGCTAGAGTTTTCATTTACATATTTTCCACTCTATACATTTGTGTGTAGATTTGTCTAGATTGTTTTGACATTAAAGCACAAAATATGAACGAAATGGGTATAGTCAGTGCATAATTTGTAAAAGGAATATGTACCAGGGCCCAGGTATATTCAAGCACATCTGGAACACATCAGGGAAGGCAGCGCCCAGCCCACTGGTGCCACCATTCACGGCAGTGCCTCAATGTGGCTGCATATTTAGGGTATAACCTGCAACTGATACCGGCTATTGCTGGTGATGGGTGCACTACCTAGGGCAGATGTGTGATTTATAGATACCGATAGTCATAAAATAACATAAGGTTCACTAACAATAAACATTGTTAAAGGGACGTTATGGTTAAGTTGCAGTACTAAAAAACCTATGAAACTCAATGAAAAAACGTTGCTACAGGGATGTTATGGTTACAGGTAAAACCTAAAACCCCCATAAATGTGCATATTATGGTAATGTACGCAACCATAACTCGTGTTACCACTGTACACTGCAAGGACTGACACCCATGACATCAAATATGACATCACAAATGTCATTTATGACATCACTGATGACATCACATGTGCATTTAGTTGTCATGAAAAGCCTCCAGAAGGGATTGTCATTTTAATGTTGGCAGAAAACTATCAGAGATCATGGGGATAACTATCATTACTTAAGCAGGTCATTAGACAAGGCATTGCTATAAACAGTATTGCATTACACATTTATTTCCATTACATGACCAAACTCATGTACAAAGGTAAGCCTTGTGTGCAGCATTCATCATACAGGTGCAATATCCAAATTCTTCCCATGTTGCATAGTGAAATGATGCATGCTTTCCTTTTAGACTTTTGTGTACTGTTAAACATGTGATAAGTAGCTACAAATCCCTCACTTACTACATTAATGTACTATGGCACACACAACTGAAAGAGAACACAACACATACCAATAGCAGCATATACAAAGAAAGTAAAGTAAGCAAAAAAAATAGCAGTACTGCCAGAAAGTGTTCATAACCTAACTGATTATCTTAATGCACACACATGATTGCTGTATTTCAGGCTTGCTTCTTCCCGTATTCATATGTACCATATGATGAGACTGAACCCTAACAGAAGCAGAGTAAGAACATATGAGAAGGGTAAGGTGTACAAATATAGTACCTTTTCACTTTGTAGTTCCTCTCTGTTAGTGAAGAAAAGCAACTAGTGTAGATACGTCACTAAACAAAAAAAGAGGGAGCCAGACATGCGATGTCATCAGTGATGTCATCAATGACATTTGTGATGTCATCTTTGATGTCACGGGTGTTAGTCTTTGCAGTGCACAGTGGTAGCACGAGTTATGGTTGCGTTGATTACCATAACTTGCGAATTTCTGTTTTTTTTACGTTTTACCTGTAACCATAATGTCTTTTAGTAGGGCACTGTAACCATAATGTTGCTTTAGGCTAGTTTTTTCAATAAAGGGGAAATGTTTTTAGTAGCGCAACTTAACCATAACGTTCGTTTAACAATGTTTTTTTGTTAGCAAATTTCATAGATTTTTAGTAGGGCACTTTAACCATAACATTTGTATGTTATAGTTTTTTGGGGAAAGGTGATAAGTTTTGAGTTGCACAAGTGTTCCATAGTGTACCTGTAATAATGTGTCTTTCACTGAATTGCATTTGTTTTTCACAGTATACGCTTAGTTTGTAAAGATGTACTGTACAACATACTGAAGCCGGTGGCTCTATACTAATAGGCACAAAGGTTGGGAACACTGTGTCTGTTTGCGGAGATCGGGTGGAGTCCAACTTGCCCAAAAAGGGAGGGGTGGTCATAAAAATTGGCAGCATGCAGCAAAGATAATCAACATATACAAACAGCAGCAAGTGCATGAATGGGAAGGGAAAATGCTGTAGCTGTACAAAATCTGTACTTTCGCAACAAAGTGCACAAAGGCATAGGGTATGCAGCATAATGGAAAGCACGAACAAGAGAAGTGACGTTTGCCTTCATCAATGTCATCGCACACCTGCTGCACAATCAAACAAAGAACGAAGAGGCATAGGAGCAGACGGAAACCACCAAGAACAGAACGTCAGAGCAACGTGGTAAGTACACAAACGTTTATGTTGTAATTGCACAGGTCTCGTAGTATATAATAGTAGCAAAGCATGATGTTTTCTGTTTGTGCGCAGAAATGGCTTCCACCCTAGAGTGGCTGGAGGAGAATTTTCTGCATGAAGAAATGAGTGAGGATGATGGGTCCATTGTTACCCGCCGCACTGTGAAAAGGGAAAGAGTTACTGCAAGGGCAAGCACCCTTGAACGGCTGGAGGAAAATTTCCTGCATGACCAAATGAGTGAGCATAGGTAGGGAACACGATGGCAAGATGAACACAATCACAATGGGCCTCATTCCAAATCTGGCGGTAACTGAGCCGTAAAAGCCGTCAGCATGCTGCCGGACGTGGAATGTGGAATGATTTACTGGCTCTGGAATTGCTGTAATTACTGGGGCATTACAGCCCCGGTGGTCCGGTAATTCTGCAGCCAGCATTCTGTTACTCCCCATTCCCGTGAGGGCCATGGAAACACCGGCACCATGCAGTAATGGTGCCAGTGTTTCCACGTCCGTCTGCGGCTGGTGGCATTACGCCCGCCAGGTCAGACCTGGCGGGTGTAACACCACCTCCGCAGAACTCATAGTTAGCCGGTCCGGAAACGGTGCCGGTACGGTTTTAACGGCACCACTAAATCCAGACCGGCTAACTTGTAATGAAGCCCAATGTAATACATTATGTGAATTAACCACATTTGTTGTCTTTTAACAGAATATACCGGAATGCAAAGCAGTACACCAGAAGCGGCACCTTTTCCACAGGAACATAAAGCCACCGAAATGGAAGTAAATGCTGGGCTTATACAAGTTGACCACCTGGATGCCAAAATCGATTAGTTGCTCCTCCCATTTGTCGCCTTGAGAAATTTTGTAGAAGAACATATAATGGGGAAAACAAGATATCACTGCCCAACTTGCATATGCCCACCTTCCCCATTTCCCAGCCCCTCTTCCCCGCAAATTGAGTGTCATGAGAGATGCTTCGATGAGACCTCAATCCCTTCTTCCCCTCTGTTTCTGGTCCCCCTTCCCTTTCCGAAAAGTCGCTATGAATGTGTGCTAATAAAGATTGATATGTTAATTTGTACTAATGTGTATGTCCCTTTTTTCCATTTAACAAGGCCATTGTAAGTGCGAAGGGCACAGCACTAGTGGGGATGATAGCAAGTGAGAAAAATGGAGGAAGTGGTCGACTGCTGCACCTTGGTGCCCTACACGCGATCACAAAAAAAGCATCCGTAGGACGCCACTACGGGCCGCATGTTTGTATGCACACAACCGCCTGTAAATAGTTGCTGGATCGTCCATTTATCTGTGGCACAACTGCGCACATGCGTATATTGTCCTGTGACGCCTGGTAACACTGTCCCTGGTGAACATAGGCGAATAAACGTGTGATGTAGTTGTACTAGCTGGAAGCGTGCACCCACATCCTTCGAGTATTTTTGCACATAAACATTCCACTACTGTATCGTGCTCACAGCAAGCTTAGGTAGAAATTGCAATGTACGTGTGCCATATGTTTAAGTAGTCTGGGGATGGAAAGAGTATCGGGAGGAGAACTATACATGTCGTGGCCACAAAGTATAACGGCCAATATACGTCCGGCAGACAAGCTTGCAAATGAGAACAATGGCGACGCCACCATGGTAACGGATCGACGGTGCGCGTGGTCCCTTATTTGGCAGACACAACCCAGATCCGTACACATTAAAAGAGGACATTTTTCTGCAATGTATCATCTGTTACAGTGATAGTGCACCCTTACAGAGATCCTCCACTCTTCCTTCTACATGTAGATATTGTATGGAAAGAGTTAGTGCCACTTTGCTGTGTCACATGCTCCACATCAGCCCTATAAAGAACATACCTCAAAAGTGCTTTGTTTGGCTTTCTAGAGATGAGCACTGGCGCACATTGGTTCAGGCAGAAATTTCTTTCTCACCAATTGTGTGCCTGCAAAGTACTTCTCCAAGCAATGGCCAACAGAGCTTCTGCTACTACCTCTGACTCAGGAGCACCCACACCCTCACCACCAACACCTCCTTCTGAAAGTCCTGAGCAAGGGGTCAGGCATCATAATGTGGAAGGACATCTAAAAGTAAATAGGAATAAAGTAGAAGGAATCCCCATTGCCTGCAGCCAGCATCAATCCTGGGTGTTGAAACTATTTAGGACCTTTGGACATGTGCCAAAATTGTGTGCAAACCAGGTAAAGTGCACTGAGTGCAACATAGTACTCAGTCACGGAAAACCTGGCTTGTACAGCTATGGTACCACCTCCATGCAGTGGCACCTGAATGCGAACCACCAGGCAGCTATTCGGAGGGTTGTCCCCTTCCAAGTAGGCAGTAGGTTATTGTCCTCTACTGCATCCTCTGCATCTGGTCCTGCCACCACTAGGGACACTCCAGTGGGCCACTGTGTCCTGCAAGCAGCCTTGGAGGACATACGCAGCACAACAGACCCCTACCTTTCAAAGGTCACTGTATTGTGCATATACTGCAATTCTGTATAGTGTTTAGGGGAGAACATTTGCAAAGTGCTTTTGAAGCTCAGTCCGGGAGCATGATAAACACTGCCCCCTACCCAAGTAAGGTGCACCCCACATATTCTGCTCTCCATGTACGATTTCTTATCCCTGTGGTTGATACCCATTGCCAAATCTCTATTCCACTGCTGGCTTTTCTGGCGTGTCTTATAACAACTGGAAACATGCTACACAGCCAGAAGATGTGGGGGACAAAAAGGCTCTTTTCAGAGCCACCTTGCACTGTTCAAAAATATAATTTGAATGCAAGCATGCAGGCGTTGATGCTGCCTATAAGCACTGCCTACAGAAATAGCAACAATTGGCGGTGTGACGCCATCAAAAGTATTGTATGCATTTGCAAAAAGAAGTGGTGGCTCTGAAAACAGCCTTTTTGTGATGTTTGTATTTTCAACATTAAAAGTGGTGAGCAACCACATGGAAAATGCTTCCTACACTTGCAGGAAGTGCTGCGCGGCATTTTGGATACTACGCAGAAAGATCTCATTGCCAGCATCAGTCAGATGAACCCAATCTGACGACCTACTACGTAACGTAATGTTTTCATTATGGAAGGAGAACATGCCAACGTAGCGCAAAAAAGTGCAAACAGCCTTGTTCACATTGCACCGCGCTTTCTCCATTTGTGGGCCACAGAAGGAAGAACGCAGCAACATCTGTATCTGGGCAATGCGACAAAAAATTATGTGTGATTTTGGAAACATTTCCATGAGTTGCCGAAATGTCTCATTCATTGCGAACTGCAGTGAAATTCCGGTAACATATTAATGTCAGGATGAGCAAGCGTCGCCAAACTGGCACAAAGAGGGCCCATATGGAACCACTGCATCCCACATTTTCAGTACAAGTGCACATCGGCATTATGGAAACCAAGGTGTGGTTCTAGTGCACAATGTTCTGCGTAAACTTATACCCAATGTATCCACGAGTTGCACAATAGCCATATAGTCCGCCTATTGAATGGCACACCCATCCCCATAGCCATGTCCACTCCTATTGGCAAACAGATGTTCTGCCACATCTATTGCTAAGTAATCCGGGATCTAAGAACCCTTCTCCACCTAAAGGCAGCACCAAATTCAATAATACTCCACACAAGAAAATGGCGAAAAGTAAAAGTGTATTAGAAGTGCCCTATTTGAGACACGTGTTTCGGCGACAACTCTCGAGGACGGATTCGCCTCTTGCGAGGTGGGATTTAACCCAGGACCAGGGCAACCAGCAAATTGTAATCAGACAAACATTTACTGTCACATCCATTAACCCTGATTGATAAAGGCCGAGTTGTTGCCGAAACATGATGGAAGAGAAAACACTGCTTTCACAAAATATTCCCATCAAACTTAGATGTCACTCTCCAATCCACCAAACCAGCACGCTCACCTACAAATGGCCTTGCACATCAATGTGCAACATTCGCCAATGCCTAATCAAAAATTTGCAGCAATTCCTCAATCAGTATGTCAAAGGCAATGACAAAAGAAAAATGAAAATACTACAAACTATAGACTCCTGTCCAGTGCGCAACTACACTGGAATACGAGGACATTCCTTAGCCTGTATTTCTGGACCAGCTTGCAAAAGCACCTTCCACCGTATTAAAATGTTAGCAACCCCCCATTCAACAGTCAGAAATCTAGTTTACAAACTGTACTATACAAAACTCCAGCTTTAGCACTCCAACATTTAAATGATATTCTCCTAAACGGTACAGCCAGACAGGTGCTCGAAGAAATTGAGCACATCCAAAAGAAGTACTGTGGAACTGAAGAGCACTTACACACTCCAGCATTTTCAGACAACAGTACTGACAAAAGTGCAGCTATCAACTTTTTTTATATCACACATACAGAAAAGAAATACAAAAGTTCAAAAGTACTCCTGCTGAAATGCCAAACCAAATATGTGTGCGTTGTTGTAGAACTTTCTTTAAAAATAGCACCAAAACTGTAGATATAATGCAGAAAATGGAAGGCAAGGGGGAATCCCAATGGTTTCAATAGCTCTGTACCTTCTAGCAGAAAACAAGTATGACATTACCAACACCTCCATACTGTGCACATACTGTGCACATACTGCACGTGCAATTACTAATCATTTTGAACTATTTTCACTAAAGGCACTGCAGCAGCCTAATTTGTATGAGAGCATTATAATACAAACAGTGCACCCATTTCAAGCAATAATACGTCTTCAACCAAAAACTGCAAAATTACCTCCCACCAAATTACTGAAAGGCATTTGTGGTAAAGTAGGTTATTTACCGTTAGATCTGAAAGAAAATTTCAGATACTCTACAAGTGCAAATGCCAATACACAAATCTTTGATTATCCTGGTAAATGGTGTACCTACAAAAGACAAAAAAGATTGGCAACACCTAGTGGACTTAAACAAAGTTAGAGAGGAGTTGCAGTACCTTAAAGAAAACAATGAATGCTACAAGGAAATAGATGTTCAAGAAAACCTGAGAGAAACAACCGAAATAATTCAGGACTCCTCAACAAGTGGCCAATTTAGATGTCTAGATCGTACTGCAGCCCCCAATATTTTAGACCACAACACAATTCACCTGCTGCGCACTCCAAAGTCACCATAGACGATGCACTAGAAACATATCAAATGCGGCAAGCCAAAGGAGCGATAATCGGTATATGGGAAAAAAGTGTGGAAGCACAAGCCTTTTACTCTCCTTTTCCACACTGGAAAATGTGGAAGATATGATGAAAGAAGCCCACAAAAAACAGCTTCAGAATACTGCTGTTTACGAATGTATTCTGAAGACCCTAGATTTAGACAGAACGTGGAGTACATATTCCACCTGCTCTTTGAAAGTGAACTAGCAATGCTACGTTATGGAGTTACCCACACATTAAAAACAGGCTCCCATTTCCAAAACATGTCTGCAACACAACTACTTCAAAATGTGCAAGAGAAGGATGACGTTTTACAGTCAAGTGTTACAGATCTCTTAGCAAACATGCGTAGTACGAAAGAGTATTGGTTCCAAGGGCACGCAGATGTATGGTGTATGCTACGCAACCTTGGCCCTCCCACATGGTTTGTCCCTTTAAGTTGTGCTGAGTATGCATGGGAAGACTTGCATTCTTTCCTATGCATAGCAAACAAAAACAAAACAGGTGTAGACATGAAAACACCTGGAGAGCTGTGCTCTCTCGATCCAGTAAATGTTTCACTCTACTTTCATAATCTCTTCCTTGCCATGCTGCACTTCATTTGCAATAAAGCACTTCCTCCCCTCGGAGATGTGGATCACTTCTTTTGCAGAAAAGAATATCAAACCAGAGGAGCACCACACATCCACATGCTTTTGTGGATTAAAAATGCTCCTACATTTCGTGAGGAAAGTGATGAATCTGTTTTGCAGTTCATTCACAAATATGTCTCTTGCGAAATCCCTTCGGAAAGTACCCATAGTGACCTACGAGCACAAATTTAGCAATTCCAAAGACACAAGTGTGGCAAGTATTGTCGACACAAATATAAGAACAGAGGCAAATACCACACCAAATGCTTCTTTGGTTTCCCTAAACCAGTTTCAGCAGCAGGCCAAGTAAACAGCTTCATGTCTTTAGTTTGACACAGTGTGAAAGGAAAATTTCCTAAAAACATATACTGCATAAAAAGGAGTGAAGCATCAAAGTACATCAATGATTACAATGCAATTTTTGCCCTCTTATGGAATGCCAATGTTAGTGTACAGTACATTGCAGACAATTCCACTGTTGTTGCATGATATGTCACTGCTTACTTAACCAAAGCAGAGAAAACAGAGCTCAAAGTCCTCTGGTATGACATATCCTCTGACAAAACACTGGCACAAAAATTGTACAGCTTTGGCATTAAAATGCTGTCCCATAGAAAATGTGGCAGCTACGAAGCCACTGACCACTTAACCGGCACAACCTTATATGGGAAATCTGACAACATAATGTGGCTAAGCCTTGGGCCTGCTGCATCCAGAATAAGAGTACTTAAATCATACAAAGACATACAAACAATAGCCAAAAGCGATCCCAACAGCCAGGGCATTTTGAAGAACAATTTATCGGACACATACTACCCAAACCGAAGTAGTACTTTAGAAGCCTTGTGCTTGTACTAGGTAGCCCAAAACTTCTCATACAAAAACAACATTACACCAAATGAGGAAAAAGGTAGGTACAGAGTGGAAAGTTGTGAAGGCAGCGTGGTGAGACTTACCAAATGCAGCCTAATTAATCATATGAAGTTGTGCTTAAAAACTCCTCAACACAAAGAACTGTACTACATGGCTTCTGCAACTTTTCAAACCATGGAGAAAAGAAGAAGATTTATTAGCCACCTACACCTCCTATGAAGATGCATTCAATGCCACTGAAAGTACTTTTACAGATGAAAGCGTTACACAGTACCAACCATATTGGACAGTGAACGCCAACAAGAAGAAGAACTTCAAGTACAACTAAATGTAGCCACTTCCGAGAGAAGTGGACCTTCATAAACAGGCAGCCAAGAACCACTTGGACAGCCAGTCATAGCAAATGAGGCAGAATTAGTCATGACGGAAGTAACCAGCACTATGCTTCAGTATGAGCACTCTACACAAGAGTTAGCATTACTTAAATCCCAACTAAATGTACCATTTTTGCAGAAGTAAGTAAAGCCATTGAACATGGTATACAGCACAAAAGTAAAACTTGCACCTGTCACAACTACAAACAACCTGTACTGCTGTATGTACGTGGTGAAGCTGGGTCAGGTAAACATTCTAAACAATTATCAGTAAATACCTCCAACAATGAACAAACAACAACCTTTCTGCAGTTATAACTGCCCCTACAGGTTTGGCTACCTATAACATAGGTGGAGTCAATCTACACCGATTGCTACTCTTTCTAGTAGAACACCAAAACAAATCAGAGTACTATAAACTTTCAGCAAAATCTGCTATGGAGCTAAGCAGAGTTCTGAAACAAATGAAAATGCTCCTAAAAGATGAGGGGAGCATGGTCGCCAAACTAATGTTGGCTTTGATTCACCTCAGATTGCGAGAGGTACTCAACCCAGACTACGAAGAACTCTTTGGAGGAAAACATATATTATTTTCGGTGATCTCCTTCAAAGGTGACACCAGTCAAAGGTGAACCTATCTTCAAAACATTAGGACACAAACAGTGCCATAAATGCTTCCAAGAGGAAGCATCAGGAATGTAAATCTTTGCCAACATTTCCAATACAGAGAACTAACTCAAAACATGTGTCAGTCTGCAGACCTCACCTATGCCAACATTTAAAAAAAAAAAGCGGATTGGTGTACTATCAAAGGAGGTGCAGTCTGCCATCAATAGTAGACGCATCCATGAACTGTACGGGTGTAACACATGTGCTACTGATGTCATGGAACAATTAGCTCAGAAAAATGTCAGCTATATGGCCTTAATGCCAACTCTAGCAAGCTGTGCACAATTTAATGCACCAATTCAGCAAAAAGAAAAACAATCACTAGTGCAAATTCATGCCATGACAAACTGGACGTACACGGTATGACAATACCTGTGTGTCAACAAGGCATAGCACAAATACAAGCCTTAAAGAACTCCATCTCCAACACAGATGGTCTGGAGACAGTTTGAACTTTATGTGTCAAATGTAGAGTTATGCTAAAGCGTAACATTGACATAGAGCAATGTTTAGTTAATGGAGCACTTGGTACAGTTGTTGGGTCCACACATACCCCCAGGACAACAGCATTCAGTGTGTAAACATCAAATTTGATAAACTTTCAGAAGTCAAAAATATAGGACGCACAACTGCGAGATTCCTTCTTTTCAAAGTCATGTATGTACGCAGAGAACAGTTATCTCTGTCGCTAGCTTATGCAGTAAGTATTAATAAATCGCAAGATCTAACCTTAGATCAAGCATTGATTGATTATTGGAAAAACAGTCTTCAAAGAAGGCATGAGTTACGTAGCACTGTCACGGCTACGTACACTGGAAGGACTCTATCTAGTTAATTTTGATGCAGAAATTCCTTGCATCATAGAGTACAATAGACTACGTGCACTGTACACAACCCATTTAAAAATGTACCCACTTTCTCAAAAACCAAAAAGTTTGAAAAGAAGGCTCATTCCATCAGAAGTACTACACGATTTTGCCACAGTACGGTCAAAGAAATTGAAAGAAACTCATGCTACAGCAGCTACCAAAAGCACATACAAAAGGAGTAAAATAGACAAACCATACCCAACTCCACCCACAAAAAAATGCCTCTGCAAAGAAACCACATACTCTTCCATCAAAGGGCTCAGACACAGAGGTACCTGGATCATTTTTCCAATACAACAGGTGTTAATTGCTATGCAAATGTAAGAATCAATGTTCTATTCCAAATACCAGCAGTTGTTGAAAACATTCATTTAAATGGCAAAGACCAGTTGTGTTTGCAAATGCTCGTCCTTCACAGAAATGCAGTAAATAATGATAACACCATTTACAGTGTCTCAGGAATAAGGCAAGAATTGGACTACAATGCTGGAATGGTGAAATTCACTTTAAACCGACAAGATGATCCACAGGAATTTCTAATGAGTTACTACAAATAGTGGAAAGAAAAAACATACTTATAAATTAAATCGTTCACATTTCCTACATGTGGAGACAAACATGCACTCCTTGCAACCATGTCATTCAGGAGCAAGTCCCTATCACATTCTTTGTGTATGTATCAATACCTAACTGTGACTCCATTCCATTTCAGCAACTGGTGCAAAATGCAAACCATAGTATGTTGTGTATGGCGTGCAATTCTCATAATCGTTTGAGGCAACATAGACACTCACAAAGTCAATATGTGATATTAATGCTCTTAAGATACAATGCCGACAGTACCAAAAAAAACTGCAAACTTACTGCCTTCACACAAGGACAGATATCACTTGGCAAAAAAACCTTCACAACTGTAGCCATAATCTACCACACAGGGGACTCCACCAATGGAGGCCAATATACTGCATACATTAGAAGGCAATCATCATGGTGGGAATGCAATGATACTTCCATCAGTCCAAAGCACAGACTACCTGCAAATCTTGCACATGCCTACTTAATATTATTGAAGCCAAAATATACTCGTTGATGTACAGACCTACTATACCTTACACCCCAGCACCAACCAGTACCTTCGTAAGTGGACCAAAAACGTTTTTCCTTCCACACTATCGACCTAAAGCAACATACCATACTGGAAGCATTGGCGAAATGCACTACAGTGTGTGTCTCACAATTATATTCCCAATGCACCCAAGGAGTACAGTCAAACAAACAGCACATGTACACAAAGCACAGTACCAGTATTTTCCACTGGCTAAGTGGAAGGGAAAGTACTAAGTATGAGGGTTCAAAACTATCCTCAGTATCCTCTAAAATTACCACTCACGCAAATCGGTCACCAGCTCTCCGAGAATAGTCATACAACTCCAACACATATGGACGTATTACCACGTACATCCGTAATTGGTCAGTACCACTTCAAAATGTACACAGATCTCCAAGTAACCACAAGGAATGCACAAGCTTCTCTACGCACCCTTTACGAACAGGACACTGTAAACATTTAGAATACACCACCTGGTATCTTACGGCAACCTGAATATGACAATGTTATTTGCAGCATCATAACTACCCAACTCAACCTTCAACAACTACTGTGCTACAAACATAGCGTCAAACACTTCCAAAGTATAAGCAGTTACAGTATGCCAACAGGTACGTAACTAACATCAGAATTCTGCACTAGCACAGAACAAGTCATAATAGTTGCAAACCACCAGCAGCAACAAAACGCATAAACAAACAGTGGTACAAAATGGAAACAGGTAAACATGTACAAATCACCACCTGCTATACAACGCCACCCATCCTACCAACATGCATAGTCCAGATATCGTACACCATTACATTTCCTTCTACTTCAAGAGTACACCTCAGTGCTGTAACCTCTCCAAATGTCACTATCATTCATTGTGCACCATAGTAGCAACGAAATTTCAAAGTTTTTTTTTAACCCAGCATGCATTTTTTTCCACACAGACGCAATGATTTTGCAAAAAACCACAGTAACTGCGCTGATTGCACAGTACACTGGTTCAAAGCATAGTACTTAGGAAGTACTAGTTATAAGGGTCCACACAATAAAGAAATGTGTGCTATGTAGTGGACTGCAAACTAACGAAATACCTGCACTAACATATTCTGTTCTCTTTTCCCACAGATAATGCAGCAACCAGTACCACAACATTTTGCACTCCATACACAAAACACAGTGCCGTTGTTCCTCAATCCAAACAGTAAGTCTGCAACAATTGCTATTATACTTCCCTGCAATATCCACAGTGCAATGTGTGCATGTATTTCTCCTATACACATACCAATACCACCATTTACAAAGCACACCTATATTACACTATGCAGCTTCTGCCTACGCCCTCCACGCTTCACTACAGCCTGTACATTGTAGGGACTCCAGCCATACACTAAACATTGTACACACTGCCCACTATTACTGCTGCACTGCAGAACTATACATTTAAACATCTATCCACGTACCACTAACCCCACACATAGCACAGCCACCTACCGCTTGGCCACTACAGTTGACATTGGCTGCTATTTCTTCCACAGAATACATAACTTGTTTCCTACGTACACTGGTCACCTAAACCTATCATAAGTGCACACATTGAATTAACAACGCTACAGTAACCTACCTGTCAATCTGCACATTCACAGCAGTACAAATTTATGCATGCATCAATACATTTTACATGCATCAATACATCTTTTGTCTCAGGAGGATAGCTAAGGGGCAATGCGCTCGCCTTGGAAGCAAGGCGACACGGAGCAACACACGTTCGATCCCCGGTTCCACGCTTAGAAACCTCTGGGTATTAAGCATGTTATAAATAACCAATCATAATCATAACTGTTGTAACTGCTGCAATGTTTGGCTTCTTGCTTTCCACTGCCACTGTGCATGCATTAGGTCATTTTCATTATTATGTACACCATTTTGAGAAACGTATCCAACCCATATTTCACTGCAGCACATCGTAGCTCCCCAGCCATATTGCAACCACTGCCTTATTGCTTAACTTTTTTAGTTTCGGTTTCCCTTTTTTATTATGTAAAGGAAATACCATTTAAAGCTCATAACTGCCTTACAATGTTAGACAAATGTTCACACTAACTGCTTTCCTTTCCTGAATAGCAGCCCCAAACAAGGTTATGCAGCATGACACCAAACTGTGTACTATGGACCACCCACCCACGTCTTCTGAAGAAGCAAACGCAGTCTGACATCACCCACCATTGCCTGATAACACACTGCACATATAACTGTTCCTTACGCACTGTAAAAGCACATTTTATGTATCTTGCCATCTGTGCATTCACGACACCATTTGTACGGCACCATCATATCAACTTGTAGATTGCACTACCTTCACCGTAATGACACTACCAACATTCGTATATGCATATGATCGAACACGTTACCGGCTGATTCCTTTTTTTTCTGCTTCATCTCTGTAAATCGAAATATAATGTACCTCTCCTTCAACAGGAAACACACTCATTATAAAACAGCCTTGAGGGGGAAGCATGTTTAGCTCCAAGTTCAGATATTGTATAGACGTCTAGCAAAAAAAGATACATAACTTACACTGCAGTTCCTCTGTTCATGTGCCCCAAAAGTAGTCTGCAACAATCCCATACGCCGTACACTGCAATTTCACACCCACCCATTAGAAGCATGGAATTTGCAGAAAATATGTAATTACACCTTTACATCACATGTGTAATACAATTAACATTTATTAACGTGCTCCTCAGTATGCATATTTAAAAATGTACTCTACCGCTCACTTTCTCGCTGTACATTACAAAGACCTTTATGACGGCAGTAAAAAAACGCTGTTACACTGCCATGTCCCCACCATTCCCAGTAAATTGCAACTGTCATTGTACTTTCTTTAGCTGCCATTCTTCCACACCCCTCCAAATGCAGACATACAAGGCAAGACGAACATGGAACGCAAGTCGTACACTAAAGCACCACACCTTCTGCGCACTCGTACACTGCTACATTCCCTGTTCTGCCCTTTATATGCCCTTTCACACAATTACTACGTCTATGCACCCTCAGTGTACTAAACATTATAATGGCCACAGGTGCATGCAGCGGTCAACCGGCACACAAACATCTAAAGCTCACATTTCACACTCTGTGGCAAGATAAAGCACTTTCAACTACTCACTGTATTGTTAATACCGTATGGAATGTTCTGGAACCATATACTCTGTGTGCGCATGTCCGCTTTTTTTTATGTTGTTCCTTTCCAGAGCTAGGTGCTCACATGAGAGAGTGCACTACGCTTGGCAGACACATAAAATAAATACCTGGAGTGCATGCCGTGAGGAAGGACTGTCCACAAGTAAAGTCACTGATGCCAGTGACTGCTCCGATGGTGTAACAGGCACACAGTCATAGCTAATGGAAGAAATGCACACATTAAAATTGCACACACTAAAACCTCCAACCGCTTCTGTTGCCCATCTCAACAAGTAGGCCAAACAAAGCTAACAGTCAGATGGCCTGCCATCCTGTATATTGCTGGACATAACAGCGTTCATGATGCTGTCTGCTGCAAATGTATGTGTGTTGGACTGGACATTATCCATACTTTACATCTGTAATGCTTATTAACTCATGTCATGTCTTCCCTTGCTCTCAAAGTACAGGGTATTATGAGAGGTACACCATAGTGTACATTAATTGTGGCATCTCAGTCCGTGAATGGCAACAAGGCCAATAACGTACACCATGTTCAAGTGCAGTCACTTCACGCCACCTCTACTGGTGTGCCAACTGCAAAATTTCCTCCACGACCATGCTGTGACAGTGAGCACCGACAGGAGGCATACACATTTCCAACCGTGTACGCTTGAGTTACATATCAGTATAAGAACTGACCCAAAGAAGGCAACATTATGAAACCTACTTCTGAACAATGTCCACATTGTTACGTCAAAGGCCTGTAGCCATCCATACACGGCAGTAGGCGCTTGCCAATTCCAACACAACATGCTACACTGATTACAAAAATCCCTATATCACCTGCAATACACTCCCCATCCCCAATAGCCTCTGAAGGTTGTCGCCTGCGCACCGACCCCACAATGCTTTATATGTTGATATCTGCGTACATGGGCCATGTTGCAAACGTTATGCAGTAAAACAATCCTTTCATGTCCCACTTTCTTAGTACACTGCCTGAAGCAAGGCTCTGTTCACGGCCACACCACTCCTAACGCAAATGGTGTCTTATCTCACCAATGCTCCTTTACAAACTGCACCATGTCCACCACAGTGATTCTGCAAAGGCGGAGACTTTAGGATACTTACATATTTACAAGTGTATTGTATGGCACAAGGTATGCTTATAATAACATATGCAAATGACCTATGGCAAAGTGAAAGTACTCTTTGTACATATGTCTGCAACACACATACCAATATCACAGTACTCCCATACATAGCAGCATTGTGTTGCAGGTTTGTTAGCAACAGCCTACTCCTTCGCCACACCCACTGCAAAGCAATAGACCCATGCAATGAAACATGTGACCACTTACCTTTTCTGTCCACAGGTACATATCGGTACACTAATGAACCCAATCAAGGCAACTTTCTGTTACCTACTTCCAACCAGTGCCCACCCTGTTATGTCCAAGGGAACCAGCCATGCACACAAGCCGGTATAGGTTTTGCAGGCACAATAGAACATAACACTATGACTGCAGATATCCTCATATTGTCTCAAATGCACTCCCCATCCCCAACGGAGTCTGCCTGCACTGACCAAAAAATGATAGTCGCCTCTACAACTGACCACCGATAAAGTATATCTGAGTACCTGCATACACATTCCTTCCATGTACCAATGTGTGACTGCTCTCCCTAAAACAAGGCTGTACCCAAACCCTAGGCTCTTGGGTACATAGGCGGAGGCCTATGGCCTCAGCCCACGCACCCAATCGCCTACTCCTTCAACACATCCACTAAAATGCAATAGAGTCATGCATGCTACCATGTGGCCACGTAACTTTCCTAACTACTGGTACGTATCACACGGCTACTTTCTCCAACCTACTTCCAACCAGTGGCCAAACTGTTACGTCCAAGGGCCCTAGCCATGCACACAGTCCAGTACGCCTTTGCAGCCACAACACACCATAGTACATCAACTGCAAATACCCTCATATTCAGTGGTTGATGTGTATGAAAAAAAGTAGTGGAACTATATTCCCTGCTGGCCTGTACAGCTCCCCACAAACTCCATCGCTGCGTCCCCTTAGACACAATCCAAGCCCCCAAACAAACACACCTGCTGTTTATGGGAATGTTCAGTGCTGTGCACTGAAGTGCAAGCTTCAACTTCTTCCTACACTTTTATTTTAAAACAAAACCATTCCGGAACGGTTTCTTTTTAAAATAAAAGTATAGGAACAGTGAAGCTTAAAAATAAAAAGTATAGGAGCACCTTTCCCGAACGCTCCCTCCCACTTCGACCTCGGCTCATATTACCTCCAATTCACTCCCCATCCCCAATGCACTCTACCTGCACTCAATGTAGTCTTTGTACGTATGTATGCAATTCACACACGATTACCACATTCCTCCCATACATGCCTACATTGTGTTTAAGGTGTTGTGCCAACCACCTACGCTAGTCTTTTTACATATTTGTGCAATCCATATACCAATATCACAGTACTCCCATACATGGCAGCATTGCATTGTGGTTTTCTTGCCAACAGCCTACTCCTTCGCCACACCCACTGCAAAGCAGTAGAGCCATTCATGGAAACATGTCACCAATTACCTTTCCTGTTCACAGGTACATATTGTTATAGTAAAACCCAATCAAGACAACATTCTATAACCTACTTCCGACCAGTGGCCACCCTGTTACATCCAAGGGCCCCAGCCATGCACACAAGCCATTAGGGGTTTTGTAGACACAACACAACATATCACTCCAACTGCAAATATCCTCATATGGTCCCCAATGCACTCCCCATCCCCAGCGGAGTCTGCTTGCACTCATCAAAAATGGTAGTCGCCTCTATAACTGCCCACCGATAAAGTAAATGTGAGTACCTGCATACAAATTCCTTCCATGTGCCAATGTGTGACTGGCCTCCCTAAAGCAAGGGTGTGCCCAAGCCCCAGGCTCTTGGGTACACAGGCGGAGGCCTTTGGCCTCCGCCCATGCACCCAATTGCCTAGTCCTACTACACACCCACTGGAAGGCAATAGAGGCATCCATGGTAACATTTCCCACAGTGCTTTCCTGTCTACAAGTACGTATGGAAACACTAACGGACCCAAACAAGGCAACATTCTCACACCTACGTCCAACCAGTGCCCACACTGTTATGGCCAAGGGCCGTAACCATGCACAAAAGGCAGTAGGGTCTTTGCAGGCACAACACAACATAGTTCATGGACTGCAAATGTCCTTATATTATCTCCAATGCACTCCCCATCCCCCATACAGTCTGCCTACACTGACCAACATATGATAGTCCCCTGTGCACCTAAACACCAATGCAGTGTATGGCACTAGCTGTGGGAATGGTCCATATTGCAACAGTGTGCTGCCAAACAATCCTTCCATTTCTCCATGTCATTATGGCCTCCCTTGCAGCAAAGGTGTGACCAACCCTTAGCCTCTTGGGTACATGCGGAGGCCTAGGCCAATGCAGTGTATGGCAGTAGCTGTGGGAATGGTCCATATGGCAACAGTGTGCTGGCACATAATCCTTCTATTTCTTCATGTCGTTTTGGACTCCCCTGCAGCAACGGTGTGACCAAGCCTTAGCCTACTCCTTCCACATCCACTCAAAGGCAATACAGGTAGTCTGCCTGCACTGACCAAAAAAGGATAGTTGCCTCTACTGCTGCCCGCCAATCAAGTATTTGTGAGTACTGCTATAAAACGACCATATCCCAAAAATGTGATGATAAAAATTCCTTCCCTGCATAAATGTTGCCCATTCTTAGTTTGTTTCCGCCATTTGCAATCCATTACCCATTCCCAAGGCGCCTACCACACCGTTGCCACTTAAGGTACTCAGCTGTATACCTATCGACTAAGTGTCTCACTGCTCTCCATGCATGGAGACATTACATTGCGGGGGTGGTGCCCAAGCCCTAGGCTCTTTCTACATGCCATGCCCATGCAGTAAAAATACTACGCCTCACCCACAACTAATACAAGCCAAGTCAGACAAGCATGGCAACATTTTGCCACAAACCCACTGCCGTAAAACAACGCACAGCACAGCACTAAGTCAACATAACGACCGGCAGCAGTAGCTTACAGCACAAAACATAGCCAATATCTTTGCTTTGCCCGCTTTCACCCAGCCGATCCTGCAAACCATGTTTTCCAATGCCTTTCAGCGCACCACAATCCTCCAATACACCATGGTGGCATTTCCCTAAAACTTTGATGCACAGCAAGCTTCCTTCCAGCCAACCACCGGCCGCATCCAATGTTCGCCGACATCACGCCGTACCGCAGTCCAATGAGACTTCAGTCCGCGGAGCGAACAGGGAAATGGGTCCACGGAGCGGACCCAGATATCAATCATTTTTTGGGACGTACATTTCAGTATTTTGCAAAAAAAATACTGTTTGGATTTCCACTAAAGACACAAAAGCACACTTTCTGACCCAAGCCCCCACTCCTGCCGCAAATTTGGTGAAAATCCGTCCAGCTGTTCGGGCTGTAGCCGTGAACAAAGTTTTTCCCCATTCAGTCTATGGGGAAAAAAAACATTTGGGACCCCCTATAACCTTGCCCCCCCTGCACGAAACCTCACCAACTTGGCGAAAAAATTCAGAGCCGGCCATATACTTTTTTGCCAAGTTTGGTGATGATTTCTCCATGGGGAGCAAAGTTATAAGCCGCCGAAAAAAGTGCTCCTCTTATGAGTTTAGCTACTTAACCATAACCACACCGCTGCTACCACGGCCGTGTAATACTAGTTTAAGGCAAATGTTTGAGCAATTCTTTAAACACATCATCATCATTAAGATTTTGTCTCAATTTAATATGTGGTAAGTGCAACATGTTGACCATCTATCCACAAAAAAACAAGCATGCTTTCCTACTGTGGTAAATTGACACATGCAGGAATAATCATTGCTGAACTTATGAACTTGCCTTTCTTGCAGCAAAATCGTGTATAATTTGGCGCTCATGGCAGACACTCCTCTAAGCAGTGGCCTTTTCCAAGGCTTTTCCTGTCTGCTGGTGCTGCTGATTGGTGACTGTGTTCTTATTGTAAACCCACACTGCAGTAGCCAAGCTGCACCATTGTCATGCAGGATGACTGGAGTACCCTTCATTGTCCGCTTCCAAGTCATTGTTATCCATGAAAACTAGCACTGTCCTGGCCATCGGGGTCATTAGTTTCAGAAATAACAACAAACCGGCCAATAATTAAGAGACTGCGCCCATTGCACGCTGTTGTTCTTAGTTGTATGAAAACTACTGAATGAGAGTTAAAATAAAGTTTCCTAAAAGCCTCATCATAATCAGACTGAGTCTGACAAAATAAGTGTTGGTGCTCAGCAATAAGTGCTGGGACTGAGCACTGGCAAACGCCCCACAAATTAAGCACTGCCTTGCTGTGATGTTTTATGTCCTCTTCTCTGCACCATTTCCTTATTGTCAAGGGGCTGCAGATACTGGAAACGAGGAACCACAAACCCAAAGCCGCGCTTTGCTAGCTCAGGCTTCTTCAAGGGTACTTTTCAGTTTCCCATCATTTTCCTGCCCAATACAACACGGGAGGAAAGTGGGAAGGTGATGAAATGTGATTTGTAGCCAGCACTTGCGTATTTTATAGATTTGGGATGCTGTGGAAAAGCTAACAGGAATCCAATGCTGTTCTTGGACAGCGCAGACATTTAAATGGTTTTTCATGATGGTGGTAAAAACTAGCTTCTGGAATGAACGTGTCCAGAAACAAAGATGGAAAACAGCAAAATGAAAGGCAGCAAATCATACCCCACTCTCGTGCGTACAAAAGACTGTGTTTGATAGCACACAATGTAGGTGGGCGATTGTGCTTGTAAAACCTGTCCATGAATCTACTGCTCTCAGACCGTTTTTCTGGTCAGTTTTCTGTCCATTTATTTTTCTGTATTTCCACCTCAGTGTCTCTGCACGTTATTTTGCATATGTATGGACTCCTTCTGCCCACATCTTTGGCTGTCTGCCTCTATTGGTCTATATGTCAGCTCGTCCAATTGTCTGTCTTTTTGCATCATTACCCATTCATTTCGTCACAATAGTCAGGTTAAACAACCTTCAAAGCACTATTACCGTAAAATAGCGTTCTCCAGGACACAGAAACATCCACATTCCATGATGAAGGGGAAGACATTCCCTGAAGACTGAACTGACAGAGGCTGACATCTCTGCGCGAATATAAAGCTTGTAAAAGGCAATGGGCTGGATGCATCTTACCAAGGATGAGCTCGCAGCCAGTGGAGGTTAGTCCATAATGTGCAAGGGGGTGCCGACCTACAAGTATCCTTGCCCATCATGGAGGAGCCAAGCCAGCCCAACGTTACAACTGAGTGCTACTTCGATGTGGGGCTAGATTAAACAGTCAAAGGGAAACAGTTTGCCTTTGACAGTTTCACATCCCCAGCGTGCATGCTCAATGAGCCATGCAAGGCAAGGGACGTTTTTATTCCCCAGCCTTGCATGTCCCATTGGAGGTGTATGCTGGGGAAATGAACCTTTGAATGTGTTTGGGGCGCTCCCGTGCTCCCCAAAAATGTAAAGCATCTGAGGCAGCAACATGGAAGTGCTTAGGCTCTGACGTGTATGTGCAGGAACCAGGAAGCGCTCTTTCATTCTTAGTTCCTGTTCGAGGGAAGGCACACCATAACAATCAAATATGGGCAGTAAAAAATTATGCCATCAATTATGGCATCATTTTTTACTAGCCATCTTTGATAAAGCAAGCATGATAAGTTTTATTATGTGGCTAGACTGGCATTCTGGTGCAGACAAGCTTGCCATTTCTTACTGTGGCAAGATATGATATGATATGATGTGGCATTTATAATGCGCCTGTAGACAAGTGTTTCTAGGCACGACAAGACAAGGAGGGTGAAACAAGGGAGGACAAAATAATGATCTTACTAGGCCTTGTCTCATTCAGCTCACGCAAGTTCAAGGAAGAGGGAACGGGAGAAGTGCCAGGGGGGAAGACAAGGGGGAACTGCAATTAACTCACAAGTGCAGCCAGCAGCGGTTAGCTCATAAGTGCAGAGAGAAGGGACTGTGGGGTTGCAGATACAGACCTTTCAGTGCTGGGGAGCCAAGAGGCAGTGCAAGGGCAATTGGACATGCAGGAGTTCAGAAGCCGACCAAGTGACCAGTGCACAGAGCAGTCAGGTGCATCAGCAGGGGAGAGGAAGAGAGAAAGTGGAAGTGAAAAGGAATGTCTTGAGTTGCTTCTGGAACCGGAAGTGGTTCTGCTCAAGTTTGAGAGAGGCAGGGAGGCTGTTCCAGAGGGAGGCCCCAGCCTTAGATCTTCCCCCAACTCTCTGCTTGGAGAAGCGTCTGACCCTCAGAGAGTTGGAGGTGGATGAGCATAGAGCTCGAGAAGGAAGATGTTGTGGGAGAGAAAGTTGGAGGTAGAGCGGTCCCAGACCCCAGAAAGCCTTGTGGACAATGCAAAGGGTCTTGAACCTGATCCTTGCAGCCACGGGGAGCCAGTGAAGAGATTTCAGAGCTGGAGGGATACAATCCCTGGGCTTGAGGCCAAGGACAAGGCTCACAGTCCTGTTCTGAATAAGTTGTAGGATCGAAGACTAGAGGCAAGAAGATTTTGAAAGAGGCTGTTGCAATAGCCCAGCATAGAGAGGACCAGAGCTCTGGAGACAGTGATTTTGGGTACTGTGCATCTCTGATAAAGCAGACGTGATAAGTGTTACTATGTGGCTAAGCTTGAATTTTGGTGCAGCCTGTCAAGCCAATTTTCACTGTGACATGATATTTTATACTGGCCATCTTTTGACAAAGCAGGCAATATCAGTGGTACTAAGTGGCTAGACTGGCATTTTTGAGCAGTCATCTAGCTAGTTTTTACTGTGGCATGACATGTTTTACTAGGCATCTTTGATAAAGCAGCCATTAAAAGTGTTATTATATCGCTAGACTGGGATTTTGGTGAAGCCAGTCTAGCTATTTGTTTGGCATGGTTCTTTACTAAGCATCTCTGTTGGAAGCGGCCAGTGTTGTGAGTGTGTGCCTAGAGCTCTGGTGCAGCTTGATGATCCATGACATTGCTAGATTCTCTCCTCTAGCTTTCTGGAAATCGCTGTGTTGCTGTGTCATGTGTCTCCCGAGGGAAATGTCCAAAAAGTCTGTAAAAATAAGGCCCAAGGGGAGATTTCAGTGAATTTCGGCCGCTCGAAACAGTCGAAAAGTTCGACCAAATCCCCCATTCGGTGGCCAGTGCTGATGGGGAGTCCCCCGCACACTTGTTCACTATTATGTGAGTGAGGGTTGCGGGGGTATCCCCCACAGCTGATCCCTTAAAAAGTTAAAAGACATTTTTTAAAAAGAGGAAAGGACCCTAGAACGCGGGTTCCCCATCACAGAATTGAGAGGGAACAGGCAAAGTGTGCAGCTGCAAGGTAAGTAGGGGGTGGGGGTGGGTGTGGGTGTGGGTGGGGATGGGTGTAAATTCAGAAATGTTCAGGGGGGAAAAGACCAAAATTCTCCCTCAAACAGTTCCGTCACAGGCTTTTAACCTCAATCCTCCACTGAATTGACCCCAGAGGAGAGGTGCCGGAAAAGGAGGGGAGTTGTGGCGCATATTGCTGTTGCTGTTCAACAAGAACGTCCGATTCTAAACGTCCTTGGTGGTTGGGGAACTGACTTATTGACACTAGTGTGTAGTGGTGTATGGTAAGATAAAGTGAATTGGCAGTCACCAGTCTGCTGTTTGCTGCAAAGTGGCCGTCCCTTTGTTAACTTGGACTGAGAATGTTGTGGCGTGTTAACCGCCCACAGCCGCTGTGAGTATACATCTATATGCTTGCTTGTTGGGGGTCTAAAGGCACTCCTGACCAATTTGCTCAATTATGTATGCACTTAGGAGCAAATTGGTTCACACAGATTGTTGTGCTGAGTTGGCAAGTTGTTCTGCTGCACCTTTAGGAAAAGACATAAACAACGAGATTTTCCCCAGTGAAGATCACAGAAATGACAGGAATTCTGAACCCAGTGTGGCCATGTGTAAAAATGCAAACTTAGTTTTGTATTAGAAGCTTTTGAATAACTCTACCAACACTGTAACATGCTCGCCTGTCTCCGATGAGGTTTAGTTTAGTTTCGTATAGTAAAATAAGTCTTTTAAACAAAAAAAACAGGGGTTGGGGGACCCCCCAATTAAAAAAATAATAATAATAAAAAACATGCATTTGAAAGGTTTTTTTTTATGCTTTGTTGTCGAAAGTATTTTCATTCCAAACTTTGACTGTCAAAACAGTCACTATGAACCAAGTAATGGTACTAAGGTTAATCACTCCCCCTACAAAACTTACCCCCAAACATCTGCTAACTTAAATCTTTTTGGATGGAAGGCAGTGGCAAGGAGGAAAAATTGGATTTAAAATTCAGCCCACCACCCCAAGATGGGAGGCCAGAAAAGAAAATGAAAACCAGATTTATGAGAAAAATGGCATATTCTGATTTTATTTGTTACTCGCACAGCATCTTACAACCATGGTGGGACAGCTAGAAAAGAAATTTGTGTTGCTACACTCAAGAGCTAAGGAAGCTTACAGACTACTAAACAGGGCACCCAGACAACATGAACACAAGGTAAGAAAATTGATTTTGGGACAGAAAACAAATGCAAAAGAAAAACACACGCGGCAGAATGGAATTTCGTTTTCTCACGGGATTAGTGATGACAGTCAGCCAAGAAAAAGGCTTAGCTGTCAAAATTGGAAATTGGTTTCAAGAAGAAGGACAAAGGCACATAATTTATAGGATTCTGGCAGAAAGGGATGGTTCTCAATGGGACTATGGTTTGGGTTTTTCTATGGGGGAGATGCAAAATCAGAATTCTTGGGAATACACACAGTACACAGGACAACTTGTATTTTGTTACTCAGAGACAAATTTGAATGAGGATATATTTTAATTACTGTAGTTATTAAAGAAAGGCACTTGGCATGAGGTGGTTAATTTTTGAATTTCAACCAACTCACACCGTGAATCTCTTTATAGGGGAATTAATTAATTTATTAAAAAATAATGCAAAGGATTTATACAAACAACTGAAAGATTTATAAAAGGAATGCACTAACATACACAGGCTAGTACAGATTTGTCCATGGAAAGGTGAACGCATTATACTGGCAATTTGGGACTTTGAATGGGATTTTCTATGGGATGCAAGATTCAAATGGAGGGGTATGCAGTTTAGGACAGGGGTTATTTGCTACTTACAATGTAAGCTTGGGTTTGGGATTCTGGGAAGCCACTGAGGTCTCTGGTCACTCTGGACAGCTATACCAAGGGATCCGGTCACTCTGGGCAGCTAGGCAAGGTCTGGTCTCTGCACTCTCTTGGATGGGATCAGCTGCCTCCTCTGCTTTCTTCCTGGATTCTTGGGTGTGTCTGAATCTGGAATCTTTGTATCTTGCTGTAAATGGGATGGATCCTTTGTGTCTCTGTGTGTCCCTTTTATATAGCCTAAATACATAATCTATTTTACAATCTGGTGGGAAGTACTCTGGAATTACTCCTATTCTGGGATAGGACAGCTTGCCATTAATCTCTTCACCTCGACTCTCTTGGTTCAGGGGAAAGGGCATCATTTTTCTGTTTGCATTTACAACCTTTCTTTGTCTCTCAAGTCTACATTTTAACAAAAATGTGTTATGAATCAAACTTCAGACTCATACCAGCCACCGCCAAAAGAAGTATATACGTGGATTCAATGGGTCACAGGGAATCGGACAAACCAATAGCTGACTCTGTGCAAGGTCGCATCGCCCTTTGGCACATTTTTGCCCTTTTCATAAAATGCATAATAGTTAAAATTCTGCCAATGATTACATCTGTTCATACTTACATTTTGCATCTTTCCCCCGAGTTTACTATTTGTCCCATTTATAATTCAGTCAGAAACACGTCTTTCCTGGCGATTTCAGTTCACAGAGTGCTAGAAACATACACTTAGTCTCTTTACACGTTTCTAAAAATCACATAGAAAATGGGTATAATACAAAATTACTGCTTATTCAGGTTGCTGGGGAAAATGTCCTAAAATGAAGATGTCCTTCAATGTCAATGGGGAGGATTTGTCACATGTGGGGCGGTGCTGCAGACCCCCAGAGCAAACTGTCTCCTCCTGGCTCGGCTTGCAACAAAGGACTTTTATGATGCCCTTTGAAGTTTGACAGTTCCTCTTTCAGAGTGGGTGCTGGAGGAAATCACACTTCTTGGTCACACACTAGCCACACTGGCTTCCTTTGTCCCCTCTTCCGGGAATGCCTGCTAGTCTGGTAGAGCAGAGAATCCTCACACTCTCGGCCTCCTCACATGCCATTTTGGGCCGGTTCACTTATTTGTGCAAATTTTCTGTGGGAGGCAAGGCTTGCAATTGAATTCTGTGCCTGCGCAAAAAAACAGTTTTACTGGATTCTGACCCCCTTTCCAATGTAACTAAATCTTGCAGAGACAAATAAAATGTACATTGTGCAGCCAAGCCCCCACCCACACATACTCAGACATTTCTGTGCAAGCAAAAGCTGTCATTCAAAGTTGACTTTTTTTTCCTTATTTTCCAAAGACCAGATTCACACGTGTGCAGGTCTTTCATTTAAAGTTTCAAAATGCGGTTCTGCCGGTCACAAGATTGTCTTTCAATAAGTCCTTTGGAGGGGTTTTGCATGTACTGTTGGTTCATGGACACAGAGGGATACTGCACAGGATTTCTTTGATTTGGACACAGAAAAGAGAAAAAGCCAAGCTATTTCTTTCATTTGCAGTGATGTGAGTGCAATGGTTCACATCAAAGGGAAACAAAAGCTGTGTCGGATTGTAATGTAGAACCCCTTGCCCCTCATGTGATCTATCACTAAAATAAAGCTGTTTTGGATATTGTGCATACTTTTGGTGGTCAAGATGCAAGAAAAACAGATGCAGCGCCGTTCTGAAGATAGGGCATAACTTCTAGTTTTGCAGACGAAATTGAAGCAAATGCAGGGCCATTTTTCAAAGCAGCATTCAACTGCTTCCCACACATGTTCCAGAAAGACAAAAGCACAGCCTTTTTGGTGGCACTGTTTAAATGAGGTTTTAGGTGAAAGGGATTTCTACTTAGGGCCTTAAATGCACCCCACATTCCTTCCAAACTCTACACTGTACATCAATTCCACTTTAATTCATTTCCATGGCAGTGGTGCACCCAAAATACTGTTGGTAATGCAGTGACCTTTAGTAAATTAAGGGATCCATAGACACGCTCCACAGTAAACGGCTACCAGGGTAGCTCATCAGGTTGAGAGGCAGTTGCTGAGATGTTAAATGTTAAAAATGGGTTAATCGTATGACTTTTTGCAATTCCTCATAAAAAAACAAGTGTTATAAATTATGTTTGGCTAAGGCATGAGTTGGGCTGGTCACTTGCTTATATTCAGGGCGGAGGTGGGGGGATTTCTGCCACTGTATTGAAAATCAATGTTTGGCGCCCATTAACCCACAGTTTAATTTCCAAATAACTGCTGTCAGCACAGCAGAAACATTTATTTGTGATTAAGCAGTCTGACCAGTCTATAACATCTTTTTAAATATAACCTGTGATAAAACACAAAGGAAAGGACACACAAATGACAGGGTATTTGTGTGGTAGTCCGACAAAAAAAGAAACTAATTTCAAAGAAAACGAGTGAATGCAAGTTTAAGCAGTATTTTTGAGTTTGGAAATTACTTTTTGTTAATGAAGGTGTAAAATGCACATGTGCACTGAGATACTCTATGGGGGGTGCGATCTCACCAGGAAACACATCCAGGATGTACGATTGCCACTATTCTCCCTGCTCAGCACACCCCCCCTCTGGGCATTGGCAGCCCTGACCTCTCCCATACGATAACAAAAGCGTTGCCCTTTGATGTGGTTCTCAAGCCGCATCACCCCCTGCCAGTCTGCACTGTCACCACCCCGGCTGCCCTGAGCTAGCTTCTGCACATTCCAGCCAGTTCCTCCGACACAGGCACTGTGTGGAGGGGTGCCTTTAAACTATTCAGTGGCTTTGCTCGCCATTGATCTACAGGGGATGAAGTGAGAAGTAAAGCAGTTACGATGCGGATGAGCGCTGCTGGTGCCAATACGCGGTGTACGGCTCTGCACCCCCACTCCATACCGCAGCACAGCAAGCAATTTGGTTTGTTGTGTGGGTTGTTTGCCGGGCAGAGGCAAGCCAGATCCCAAGATTCCACTAGACATCTGATGCCGGATCTCGAACCCGACGAGAGCCGGCCCATTAGCCAGCACTGATGTAACCATGAGCCTTGTTCGGAGACGGTCTGCACTAATCCAAGAATTACAATCATAAAAACTACTCATAAATCAGCTGGAGTACAAAATAAATTAATGACTTATTTCAGACTGTTGGTTGCAGGTTGAAGCAGAGATGTTCAGGCGGATTGGAGGAGAAGGCTACGCTCCCAAGAAGAGAGCAATTGTATTGCCGATGGCAGCCTGTTGGAGGTATTGCCTGGCAGGACGTAGACTTGGAAACTGAGCATCATATGTCAGGATTATCAGGCGACAAAGAAGCCAGCCTGGGAAACGTGGAGGAAGCTCTATCCTTCACCACTGACATCAACCTTCCCACGTAACAAATATCTAGTCTTTGGCAAGTTCAACTCCGTGGGCAAATCTACAGCATACTTGGTCTGACATGGATAACACCATCAAGCTTCAGCTCCTTCCACCTCGGCTCTGAACTTACTTTTCAATCAACAACATTAAATCCTTCAATTCAGCTTAGTGAGATTAAATTGAAGCTTGAACAACTTTCTGAGAAAGAAACTCACTGCACTTGCAATAGGTAGGATACAAAGTTGACTAGTCTTTCGTTGGCTGGTCCCCCAACCTTTGAAAAAAACGACAAAGAACCCACACTGTCCTTAGTACAAGCCATCTCTTCACCAAGGAAGACACAGGGAAAAACAGAAACACGGCAGAAAGGGTAATGCCAAGAATCAAAACTTGCAGAGGTTCCTCAGAAATCGACATCTTACTGAGGCAGCAGCAAGTAATGCAATGTCCAATGCAGAGCAGTGTACAGGAGCGGCCAGGCAGAAGTCTCGAGAAGGGCTAAATCCGCAGCCACAAGTATTGGCCGTCACGGACTCAGTGGGGAAGACAGAGTGTTCAGAGTGAGTGAACCATCTTTTATGTGTTTGGTTTTTTATTTGTATAGCGCACAAAGCCCAGAGGCATCTAGGCACTTGAATTTAAGAATATGGTTACAATAAGTGCAGTACAAGGATTACCGACCAGGAATGCATTAGGCCTAGATAGTGCAGTAGGATACATACATGGAAGAGCAATGCCTCTTATACAAGGAGCTACATCAAGGTACATATGAAGTAATAATAGATACAAAGAACATATACTTGGGAAAGCTCGCCTCTTGTTGCAAGGAACTACATTAGGTACATTAAAGGACATAATAGGTGCAGAGAATACATATTTGGAAAGCTCACCTATTGTTTCAGGGAACTACATCAGGTACATTAAAGGACATACTAGGTGCAGAGAATACATACTTGAAAAGCTCGCCTCTTGTTATGGGGAACTACATCAGGTACATTAAAGGACATAATAGGTGCAGAGAATACATACTTGGAAAGCTCACCTCTTGTTTCAGGGAACTACATCAGGTACATTAAGGACATAATAGATGCAGAGAATACATACTCGGAAAGGACATACTGGGTGCAGTGAGTCTATACTTGGAAAGTTCGCCTCATGTTACGGGGAACTACGTCAGGTATATATGAGGACATAGTAGATACATTGTGTATGTAGTTTAGGAGGGCTCACCTCATGATGCAAGAAGCTGCATTGAGTACATATATGGTTATGTCTAGAACAATGTGTTATGGTAGGTAAAAGGAGTATATGCATGGGGAAAGCTATCATCTAGTAACAGGGCACGTACAAGAACATGTGAATTAAGAACATATTAAAGGGGTACATTGCATAATTATGTGATTTGTGACTAAGAAACAAGCAGAGGATAGCGTGAAGGGTGGTATGGTAGATGCAAGTATGAAAAGGAAGTCGAGGAAGTGAAGAGTAAGCACTACTACAGGCGCAGACATGGTAATGGAGAGCAGTAGGTAAGGTACCCGAGAGGTAAGACTATACGGGCTGTAAAGAAAAATGTACGAGGTTCGATTATTTGAGTAACGTGTACTATAGAACAGGTGTAGCATGCTCAAAGAACAATTAGCCATCAGGTTGAAGCGAGGAAATCAACGACAGTGTAACAATTATATCAGCAAAGGCTGTTGTCTGGGAGTGCGAGGCAAAGGGGGCATGGAGTTCGCTAATTAACACAGTACTTACGATCAGCTGGAGGACCTAGATCTGTCAGAAATAGCAGAACGAAAACAATGGGTGTTGCACGTCAGTCGTATCAGTAAGTACGACCGACTATAGTCCGGCATGTTGGGTGTTCTGACCCACGTTTGGACTATTATGCTACAACATTTGGTGCTGTGGGCTTAGGAAATCCAAGATGGCCGAAAAAGCCCACATGTGCGCCAGAATCTATGAAAACCGCGCAGTTTGTGCGCACACCAAAATGGTCGCCTGACTTGCCACCCCCCGGTGCGGGTGTGCTGGGTCAGAAGAGCCATGAGTGAAATGGGGTGCCAAAGAGAAAAACAGCAGTGCCTGTTCGCTAGAAAGCACTTTAAAAATCATCCTTTGTTTCTCTGAAGGCAAGCTCAGAATGCCCATTTCAAACATTGCAGAATATCCAACAATCTCACTGAACACCAGCAGACATTTGACAGAATAAAGTCTTGTGGGCATACAAAATCTGGAAAGAGGATGAGCCTAAAATAATGTTCATAGCAAAACTGGCTGAGCTGTGGATTTCAGCAGTTTAAGTAAATTTGGACTGAAAGACACTAAAAATCTAAATGTTTAAAAGAAATGAGTGACCTACTTTTGAGTGTCACATAGGTTTCAATTGTTTAAATGTCATAGTTTTAAACTTAGAATCAGCATTCTAGCTGCATGTGTAAAAATTGTTAGTTTATTTGAATGCAGAAAACTGGGTAACTAGAAGTGACATTAGCTGGGGCCTGGCTTAAGGAACTGAATTCTGCCTGACATCTACCCCCACAGGAGTTAAAACCTGCTCAGCCACTCTTCCCCTTGCCAAAAGGAGTTGTCACCTCTCTGATTAGATTAGGGGTGGAGCAGCTACAGGGAGTTGAACAAAGGCCTGTCCTGGGCCCAGGCAGATGGTTTATTAGGGTAGTCGTAAATGGCTTCCTTTTGAACAATGGGCCTTCCAGGGCCCAGGCAGATGGTTTATTAGGGGGACCGTACAATAGCTTCCTCTTGGCAGAAGCTGGGAGGGGCAGGGTCTCTGAGCTTGGCAGAAACTGGATAAACTGGTTTCTACACCATGTGACCTGGGAAACCACACCCCTTTGGGGCCAGAACATAAATCTAAAAAGATGGATCATTCATAGAGCGGACTTGTGAAAATTTTATAAGTGATATCATTATTCTTGTGATTTTTCTGTGCACATTTGAAGACGTGTTAGGACCCGGTGGTATGTTCAGGGGGGTTTTTAGCGGAAAAGAGGATATTACTCTAAATGTATGTATGTTAAAAATCTGACACTCCACCACCTAATGCCCACATGCTTTGCGAACATTTGTGTAAATGCGGGGACAAATCCAATATTGGTAACCCGACCAAAAAGTGAAATATGTTGCTATTTTTTAACCCAAGCCCCCAGGAAGAGCAGAGTTTGAACACGGTATACCTCATGTGATATGTGATGGGTGCATGTAATTTCAAACCATTATGTATCTATGAAATATGTCTTTAGGTCAAATATAGATTGTGTGTAATTTGACAGGGGAGTGTCCTTTCTGCAAGCCATTAAATGACATCGCTCTGACACTCCACTTCTTTTCCCCAATCAAGAGAGAAAGGAAAGCTTGACCAATGGGCAGTTGAGAGAGGGGCTGGCTAGTGATGCTGCACACACACCCACTTTCAAAAGACATAAAAAGAGCCACTGGAAGCTAGAGAGGGGATTCTATTCCACCTGCTGCGGGACGCTCTGCTGGGAAAATCCATACTTTACCTCCATCAACCTCCAGAGAGCCAACATAGAGACTTCAATCTATCCACCTTCAGAGACCAAGACTTTACTTCAGAATTTGTATCAGAGAGGTCAACTACAAGCTAAATCCCTCTTTAGCAGGCCTCAAATCATTGCCACTATTCACAGCCAGGCGAGCTGTTTGAATTCTCTGCAAGAACTCTTGCCATTTGCCAGAGAGCAGTGTTGTATCCAGAGAGAGACCAGCTGAACCGGAGACCGCTGTTTCCGGACCCACAGACCTGATCAGAACCAGAGACCCAGACCAGACCAGCAGAGTAGAGCTGACCCAGACGCTGTGCGCAGAAACCGTCCGTGGCGAGTGAAGAAAACCTGTTGACCAGATCCGTGGCGAGGCCCATTCCTTTTAAAATTATATTGTGAGTACCTAGCAGAACTGTGCAGAACCAATCTCTTAGTTAAAATAATATAATTCAATCTATTTTAATCTAACCAGAACTGCCTCCTAACTGTCACCTGTCATTTGCAAAGCTGTCACTTGTCATTTTCTAGCTGCAAGCTGTAACCTGTCGCTTTGTACTTTTAAAATTTCAAATCCGAAAAACTACCTTTATTTAATCGTCCGTATCTCTGGAACCATTTGGGCTAGGAACTTGGTTTAACTTTCCTCTGAAAGCTTAGAATCTCACCTTTTCAACAAGCCTAGAACCGACTTCTCATACTTTTGCCCTAATCACGATTCTTGCACTCGCGAATTTTACCGCGATTTGCAATTTGGTTAAAAATCCAGCCACGTGTGAAAACAGCAGCTTCATTGCTTTCCTTTGCCAAAAATTCGTTTAACCTGCTAGTTACTCCTAGGTCCTTGCTAAAGTGAGCCTGAACTCATCCCAAGTATATTTCACTCACCCTGAACCTCCTAAAGGGAATTAAAACCATTTTCAGCATATTTCTCACTGCATTGTCACCATATTCAAAGCATTTTGCCTGTGTTTCAAAACTCCTATCTGTTGTATAAGCTGCTGGGGGGGAATTGAACTGAATTCTATTTGATTGCATTCCGAAGAACTGTGTCATCTTCATCTCCTTACAGTGCATAAAAGGGGGGGTGAATTGTCCAAGAAAGTGACTACATTGTCTTTTGCTGAAATCCTATCAAGTTATTTTCTGTACTGCATTTCATTCCACATTGCATCCATTTGAAACCATAAAAGTATTGTTGCTATCGTATCCATCCTATAACCACTCATCATTGATTATAAAGAAGTGTGCTAGTGCCGGACTATCCATTATTGATTACTGCTCAGATTAAGTGTGATATTCAATTGTTAATTTATTATAAAGTGTGATATATATATATTGTTTAAATTATCAAATAAACCGTTTAAACTTGCAAAACAGAACTACTTTGTGGCTCAGTGGGGTCAGGGGGATTCCAAGAGAGGGGTGTTATATAGGGGTAGTCATCCAGAACGCATGAACTGGACGTAAAGATATATCAATAAGGGTTTCCATTCAGTATCCCAGACTAGGCATTGACTTAGCTGTAGTGTTGAATTGAATCCTCTTACAGGCAGAATAATGACGAAATCTGCAGTGAGAAGTCCACAGCGGCACAGTAAGCATAGTTCAGTTCTTCGAGAAATGTTATAGCAGTGTTCCAGGCGAGATCAGGATAGGTCGGCCATTTGGTGAGTGTGTATCAAGAACAGTGCATGTTTCAAAAGAAGAGGAGCATGTGGGGTGGAGAGTAAACTTTATCGCAGAAAGTAAGGCAGACAACAGGCAGCAGAGATGACGTGGAATCATCAAAGATTGGGATAGCGACCGCAAAGTGGACACATCTTACCCGATGTAACATCAGAAGCTCCCCAAAGACAGTACCCCAGATAGATTAGGCATCAGACAGGCATATGCAACTCAGGCAACTCCCGGGCAATGACAGGGAAAAGACAGGAAGCCGTAAAAATCAGCCTTTAATACTGGGCCAGGCTTCGCCTCATGGCTCGGCCGGGCCTCAGTATTTGCAGAAGGCTACAGCCAACCAGGCTGTTAGATGTTGCAGGATGCCGCTCCTGGCAAAGGCAGGCAGGACAGGCATCTTGTTGGAAGAACAAAGGCGGCGGCCATCTTTCTGATGTGTGGATGTCGGTTTACAATGTGTAGAGACACTCCAAACTCTGTCCCATGGTGAAATAGGGACATCCTTCCTGTCCAGATGATATAGGCATGTGTGAGACAGTTGACGTTAATGCCCAAGCAACTGAAGATAAGGCTGTAAATACAGACTTGATGTCTTGGGAGGGGCCTGCCTCCATACATCCCTATGGAACTATTTAAACTAAAACCCAGGGTGGCCGACAGTAACAAGCCTGCACCGTAGCTGACAAAGTGTATCCCTGTAGCTTATACTGCAGGCGGCAATGCCACATGTAAAGGTTCTCAATAGTTGAATAAGGCCCCGACAATGATGGTGCATAAAGTGCATAGTCAAGTGGGCACGTGTAGACAAAAATCCTAGCGTGCAAGATATTACTTGAATTACTTGTACAACAGAACATGTCATTGTTTTAAGTCAGGCAAATATGCTACGTTTTTTCCAGGAAATTCCTTGAACAAGTATTTTTTGGCGACGAAAGAACTGATGTAGTGAAATCAACTATGCCGTCTACGCTAGTAATTCAAATGCTGCTTGCTGCGGTGGATGCATTTAGATGAATGGGTTACAATCGAAGTTTTTCTAACTACATCCGAAACAAGATGCCATTAGTCCTGACTGAAAACCCTAGAGAAAGGCAATGGCAAGGGGAATTATTAAAAATTGCATGTAGGGGAGGGCAATCCGTTAATCGCTCAGTTCAGATATTGCAACAAGACTCAAACATCTCCTCTGACTCAGCTAGTGACTGGTCTTGGTTGCCTCAAAGTCTGGCCTGTAATTTTAGAAAACTTGGTGCAGGTGGAAGGGGTCTTTAACCCTAACAATCTACCAAAGTCCTAAAACTGCCGATTTGGAGTTTAAGTATTTCCAATAGTTTTCTTAGCAATGGCACATCAAAAAAATGTATTGAAGGCCAGGATATAGTACTATTACAGGAAACCTGGCTGAACAGGAAAATTGATGCTGATGGAGGATATATTACATCTGAACAGCATGCAACTCTACCTTGGGGGGCGGCGGGAGCGCCAATCGGGAGGGCTTATCACTATGGTTAAGTATACACTATTTAGTTCCGTGGAAATACTGCCTAATATGGTACATGGATTGTTGATCGTGAAGTGCATCCTGAAAGGAGGGAAAACTCCTATTTCAGTGTATATTGTTCATATCTATAGGAACCCCTCGGTCCACAAAGTAAATTCCTTTTTGTTGACCCTATCTGAGATGTCTGAATATCTCCTGACTGTTGGGGAGGGGAGTTTATTGTCCTCCAGAGTGATCTTAATTCAGACTGCTTTGCAGCATACCAAAGTCAGATGGATGGGACCGTGCAAAAGCACTCAAGGATGTTTGCAATCTATGCTAACATGCGAACGGCAAAAAATGGTTTGATCTATTGCAGGTGTGTAGTTTGAACCTGGTGAATGATAATATCGAGGGTGACATCCAAGAAAACACACCAAGAAAAGTAATGGATGGACTTCATCATTGGTTATTTGGGTTTAACACCAATACTATTCGAGAAATGTATTCATTTTAAAGTTGTATCCACGGAGGCTAGTGATGACATATGTTGAGGAACATTTTTGACTTACACATTTCCTTCAAATTATGCCTACCTAATAGTGCACGGTAGTAGACCTCAACTTACAAAAAGAGTGAATGATATTGCTGGTTTTAAAAATGGTATTGGTAAACTCTTTGAGGCAGCCACACTGAGCGCTAAATTTGACCTAACCCCCCTGACTATTTTATCTCCATACTTGGTGCTAGTGGTCATGTAGAATATGTTAAAAAAGAATGTATCTGTAAAGAGGAGACTGTGCTTTGATTCTGTAATTCAGGCAAGAAAGAAAGTCCTGAAATCCCAGCTTAGGTTTCTAAGGAAAATTAGGCTTATCTGTGAAAATATGAAATATAAAATCAGACAGCAGAAGCAAAACGATAGGCATTGGCTCAGGGCCTATCGTCACATACAACTTCAAAAGGAGGGACATTCTATGCTGCAAGTGGTTATTGTAAAGAGCGCTTTCAATTTCCGGAGCCTGATTAAGGATTTGACAATCAGCCAAGACGAACCCCAGTGTAACCCAGTATCAGAGGTAGCATGGGAATCTTATTTTAGATTGTTAAACAGAAACCCAGGAAAAATGATTGATTTGAATTTGGTGTCCTCTGAATGGTATTTACCTATAGAAGTGGAAAATTAATGTTGAGCTCCTCATTAAAAAGGCCTCAAGTTCTAGCGCCCCTGGGCCTAATGGCCTTACTAATTACTTCTTAAAGAGAGATGTGTTTTTATGGTCGAATATATCATATTTCTTGTTTGTAAATAGTACATTTAAAAAGTGCTACCCAGTCTCCTCGAGACAGGAAGTTATCATTCTAATTTATGAGAAGGGTGATCAGACGGATCCGTTGAACTACCGTACGATCGCCCTTCTTGATGCTAACAGGAAAATCTTTGCAGCTATTATTCTCCAGGAGCTTGAACAGTTGGCAGTGGCCAGTAAACAACTGCATATGATGCAAACTGGTTTTAGGAGATGAATGAATGCTCTGGTTAATGGTTTTATTGTAAATTGTCTCCAGTAGGCAGGCTGGAGTTCCCAAGCTCCTCCAATCTATACTGCAGCCATAGGTTTTAGTCAAGTATTTGACACCGTAAAATAGAGCTCGTCTTTGGACTAAATTAAGGAACAGGAATTTGCCAGAGTCTCTGTTGTGCATCCTCACCCGCTTTCATGAAGATACGTCCATACATGTACATTTGAACAGGCAGGGGAATTTAACCAAAGAATTTCATTCCTTTAGTGGGCTTAGGCAGGGCTGTGTCTTGACTTCCTGCCTGTTCAATGTTTACCTTTAAGACCTGGGTAACTATTTATTGTCCTTTCCATTTTTCCTCCTAAAATTGGTACTATGACGATCTACTGGCTTGCTTAAACCAATGATGTCATGCTAGTAGATCATTCTCAACGAGGGCTGCAACTGCTGTTAATGGGAATTAGTAAATATGCAGAGGAAAATGAATTAGTCATCAATGTTGGACAGCCTTATGTTATTCACTTTTCCAAACACCCTAAAAAGCCCTATAACTATATCTGGATAATTGCATGATCAGAGGTGGTACTGCTAACCTGCATCACGTATCTTGAGTGTGACGGTGTGGCCTACCCTAATATGGAGCAATTGTTAACTAAATTGAAAAAACAAACAGCACAATTTGCAGCTCAAATGAAGCGGATCAGAAGTAGATATTGTAGGTCTCCATCATTCCCTTGATTAAGAATTGGCTCAAAGTTGTTCCGGTGCTTTTATATAATACTGAAATTAATCACCTATTGAGACAGGTGAACTGTTAAAAAATAGAAAACATTGTTTGGAAAAGAGCTTTGAACTTGCCAGATTGGCTTTCTATTGCAGCACTAAGATACACATTAGGTCTCACATCAACATGAGCATGGTATAAATGGAAAAGATGATCTTGTTTCAGAAATCCTTTGGTAACCCCTATAAAATCAATATTGGAAGACTTGAACTCACTCATGCTAACCAATAGTCCAGGTGCTGTTCAAAATATGAGACTCTTTGCTAAGTCAAACTTAGACAGTTTAGATACAACTGAAGAGTTGTTAAGAGAGAATCCTCTTTTGGTTAAAAATATCTTATTTGGAGAGGACTGCAATGACACAATCAGCAAAGTGAGAGGTTCTAGGTTTTAAAATAGCCTGTTGAGATGTGATAAGGCTTTGGGTGTGGTCCCAATATACCTGCAGACATTTCCAAGCTCTTTTTGGAGGGACCAGTTTTTGCGCCTTAGCTTAAATCTGTTAAAACAGGTGAAATAACAGCTGTAAACTCTAATGAGGAAACAGATAGTCATTTCTGTGTGATCTGTAATAATCTAGATGCTGTGCAAACTAGACAACATATGTTTATACATTGCCCATTGCCCTGCCTTGGCTAACATCCAGCTTTTATTATTTGCAGGAGTTGTTCATAACGACTGTTCGTTGGTTAATGAGAATATCTGGGAAAGAGTTGTGAGTGCACTTGAGACCCCACTAACTACTGCTGCACTGAAATGTATGAGCCTGATGGGTTTAATCTCTTTAAGGTGTGTCAGTAAATGTCACTGCCTCGCTTGTGTGAAAAGTTTGATATTTATGATCTGCAGTTAAAATTTACATTTCTTGCAATGATGTACATTTGTCTACTCCTTTTTATTGAATTGAACTTTATAGAACTGCCTTTTTATGCATACCTTTTAGAACTTCAATTACATTCTTTTTGAGTTTAGTGATGTTTATCTGTAGTTTTTAAAAGGGTAATAACTTGTAAGTATTAAATACTCTATGTTTCTTTGTGTGTATTGGCCTTTTGTGTAAGATTGATTAAATTAACCAATTCACAAATAAAGGAGAACAAAGAAAAGCAAGCCTAATATGTTTTATAACAGGGCTGTACTGGCATTTTGGTGAAGATAGTTTAGCTATTTCTTTGGAATTGCATTTTTTGCTGGACATCTAGGACAAATTAAGCACCATATGTGTTATTATGTAGATAGACTTCTGTTTTGGTGCAAGCAATCTGGCAATTTCTTACTGTGACACTTCTTTTTTTTACTGGGCATCTTTCATAAAGAAAGCATGCTAAGTGTTATTAATAGGTTATACCGGCATTTTGATGCAGCCAGTCTAGCTATTTCTTTGGCATGTGTGATGAATCTAAGAATGTCGTCCTTTTTCCCCTCAGGGGAGACCTTTCCCATGAGGCCATGCCATGTGTGTCCACATTACAATAGTCCCCCTGGGGGTAGTGCACTGAGGGAGGATCACATGGGGGAGGGACCCCTTATGGTATAAGGGATGACCCTGATCAGAGAACACGGTACTGCCGCGCAGGAGTAGACCCAAACCCCTCTCCAATGTCTAATCCTCTCCTCCCTCCTTTTGATAGGGCCAGTATCTATTATAAGTTAGTCAAACTAATGTACTTGATAAGATACCAATCTCAGGGAGTGCAAAGTATATTGTATCTGACTCTACATCATGTACTCAGAAGAAGAACAGGACCAGGAATCCAAGGATCACTATGGAGAAACAGAAAGGTTACTCTAGCTTCTCAACAACCGAGAAGAAGAAGATGATCAGGAGTCCAAAGATCACTTTGGGGAAGCAGAGCGAGCATTCTAGCTTCTCAGCAAATGTAATTGGCTCAAAATACTGTCATGTTTGAACACAGGAGTTTAAACATTGCACAGCTGAGATGTACAGGTAGAACGAGGAAACCGGAAAGCTGTGCAGGTACGAAAAAGGACAAGATCCTGAAGGTGGGAAGACGAGAGTCGAGGAAGAGAAAGTGAGCGAGGTCCCAGATGCAAGGACTTCTCACGTCACTGCTGTGTCAAAACTGAAGGCATCCAGAGCACCAACGATGCACCCAGGAGAGAGGATGTACCACAGAGAAGAAGCACACATCAGGAAAGCCGCTACCAACCGCGACAAAGCCCTGAACGTGACCGGAGCCTCCAGAACATCAGCAGCTGCTCTGGAAATGCTGATACCTTGCAGAGGGAAGTAAATAGGTACATGGTTTAGCGAAGTGGTGCAGAAGGTCCAGGGGAGCAAGGGGGTAATGGCAGAAGCTGCAGCTAGAGAGTCGGGGACCCTGGGTACAAAGTCCAAGTCTTCGATCCACACCGAAAGAGAGACAGTCCTCGTTGGGACTATTGCTTAGCAGGAGGGTGAACCCAGCAACTGTGAATATTATGAGTCTGGAACTCGCACCTGATGAGGAACAGTCCATAAGAGGACAAAGGCTTGGCAGGAGAGTATACCAACCCAATTTTAATATTACGAGTCTAGACCCTCACCCAAATTAGTTCATGAAAAGATAACTATTTGACAGGAGAATGAACTAAGCAGTTATATTGCGAGTCTGGGACCCACACTCAAAAGAGGGACAGTCCATGAGAGGACCTTTGCTTGTCAGGGAAGCAGACCAAGCCATTCTGAATACTGCGATTCTGGCACCCAAATAAGTGAGAAAGCATATTGAACCAATACTACTGTTGGAAAAAGGAATGTGCCAAGTTTGTGGGATAAAATGAAGAGAAGCATAAATAGTATATTCTTGTGAACTTCCTGTAGACATTTGTATAAGCTAGCCCGGGCCGAGGAGGCCCCAAAAGGAGACAAAAATTATAAGAAGGAATCTGGCGAAAGGATTATGACCCTAACCTTGGAACCCTACAGTTTTGAACGTTTCTTTATTTTTGCCGCTTTTCTTTAGGAAGAGATCATTTTTGCACAGTTATTTTAAGTTAGTGTCAGGGACAGAAGTTGGCGTTTTTGAGACATGACAGGGATAGACTTTCTAATGTGGACATTCTGACAATTTCCTTAGTTTTCCCATGCGTCAAATACTTGGGGCACCTCCTCGACCCAGCATATGACTTTCAGTCCAGCCTCAACCAACTTTATCAGTAAGCTCATCCCTCCATGTTCACCGGGAGACTATCCATATTACCCCACTCCATGGGGCCCCTATTCAACACACTTACTTTCTCTCTCCCTCATCCCTCCTTTCTCTCTCTCTCCGAATGCCATGTTTCATACAACTGTGTATAATTCCATGAACAATGTTATCATGGCCATGTAACCCTCATTATATAATTGACTTATAATTCCACTGATGATTTTTCACTTGCAATGTATGTACTGTACGCAATCGCCAACCGTGATCACACTGCAATGGTATATGCATCCAAACCTCACCACATTTGGGTAACAAATCACTATCGGTGATTCACTTAATTTTTATTGTATTGTTTGTCAATGTTTAGCCTTGGAAAGGACCCCTGAGCATCGAAACACGTGTAAGCTACACAATTAAACATGTATTGCACCCTTAAACCAACAACTTCCTATTCATTGCTAGAGAGAATATGCTCTCACCTTCATTGTAATACCTGGCACGATTGTGAAGGGTTTCAAACCCCAATTGTAATGATGTGCTATTACATGCCTAGACTGGCATTTTGGTTCAGGCAGTTTGGACATTTCTTGCCATATCATAATATCTTTTACTGGGAAACTTTGATAAAGCAAGCGTGATATGTGTTTTTACGTAGCTAGACTGGTATTTTGTTTCAGCCAATCTAGCTTTTTCTTATCCATGGCATTTTTTACTGGGCATCTACTATAAAGCAAGCATGATATGTTATTACGTGACTTGAATAGCATTTTGGTGCAGCCAGTTTGGACATGTTTTCATATTGTGGGGTGGCATTTTTAGCAACTGGAGTAAGATTTTATGCCCGGGTGCTGCCATATATTTTCAGAACCTGCGTGGACATGTTTGCTTATAGTATCATTACAGGAATTGTGTGCAGAGCAAATATGAGTGTGTTTTTTATATGAATATTGGCTTACATTGGTGCAGCCAGCTTGGAAATATATAGGCACAGCCAGCATGGCAATGTTTTTATACTGGGATATATTATGAACAAAGGGATCATGAAAATGCATTGGGAAATGCTCATGTGCACTGTTGGAGGCTTGTATCTACTGGATATTTTCCTGAGCTAGCCTACAAAACCAATTGTTAACTGTCTGGCTGTTGACCTAATTTTTCACTTAAAGTGTGCTGTAAAATGCACCATTTTAACCCCTTATTCAAATTATTTCTCAGGTGGAGATCCTCCCCAAACCTTGCTTGGTTGGCGTGGGCTCCCACATTGCACTCGCTTGCTCAGGCTAATTTGGGGTAAATATCGATGCCCCTCAACTGAAACAATTCCCCCCTCTGCCACTGCTCACAGCACAAAGGATTGTGAGCTCACCCCATCCTCTGTGCTCCCTTCCCCCACTAGAAAGCATACTGTCCAGTGGCAAGAAAAAGTGAGTAGTGCCTTCTTGTTCCTTCACAGTTAAATCTTCTCTCACATTCATTGGGGCCACTTGCCGGCCCATGAGCATGTTTTAATACATTCAGCCACTCAACAGAACAAACACCTTTCCTCACGCGGCCCGACACTAGGACTATTATTGCCTCATTTCTTGAAGCAAAATACTCTCCATACCAATGGAATAAGGAAGTTTACAAATGGCTTATGACACCACTATCTTGCTCTGATCATATTGTAATTAATTACTATACCAAAGTGGTCCATGTGTGACCACTTCTTCCGAGTACGAGGCATAGCAACAATGGTCACCCATCATGCACTCACTCCGTGGCCAGAGTAACACTAGAGTGCACACATTCGAGCTCAGCATTGACCAGGATTGATTGCATCATGCTGGAAACAGGTTCTGCTTCAAATTCCTCTCCTACCATAACATATTGCTAACCAACCACTGAAAACGAAGACCTCAGTAAAAAGTCTTCCTTAGGCCAATGTTTCAGGCCTCCATTCCAATGGACTAAAATTAATACGTTTGGTCTGACATGCATTTCTTCATCGAGAAAACTTGTGGCGACCTTCCAGAATTCGATACTTTTTCAGAAGGTTCAAACTTGGAGCTCTGCCCAATTTATTCCTCAAAACGATGATTTTTTAAAAATAGTAAACATTATACATACTTCCATTTTGCTGGCTATTTTGTTCCAAGTTAGGGATGCGGCTTTTACCAAGGTTTTGCCTTTTTAGCAGTTTTTGATTGATAGATTTTGTTGCTAGATTATCTCAGTCTCAGCCATGAGTTCTTTGTCACATATTACGCACTACATTATTTGAAACGGCCTCACACACCCCATCACGTTCTGCTGGGATAGCATTGAGCTTGGTCTGCTATCAAAACTGCTTGTCAGAGGGCCTACATGAAAGGTTTGTGAATGACAAGCTGAGTACTGGTTTGGAAGAGGTTTTTCTTCAGCGCTTATCGTTATCTGATCTCCCTTTTAACAGGTAAGCAACAGTTGGAGACAACACACCATCACACATAGTTAAGGCAGGGTTATGTGCCTAACAATGCTCACAAGGTCCCAGGCATTGAGGGATGGGGTCACTCTTTCCCTGAGTTCTATCACCAGATGTTGAGGTATGCCGCCAGATAGAGGCTTTTTATTCACTCATTAGATGAACTGGCATTAATGGCATGTCACCTGCGACTCCCCATGGCTTTTGAATGGGGTGAATGAGCCATGACAAATGCACACATAATCAAACATACAGTCCACCGATGTGCAACCCATGATTGGGAGCTCTATTGGAGTAGGAGGCCTAGATAAGATAGGCAACACACGACCAACAGGGAGCCACTTGGTTCTACGAAACTGTCTATTTAGAACCTGTAATGGGAAGAGAAATCAGGTAATGGGTTGTGGAGTAGGAGGCCAGCATGTGCGTCCAGGCATGTACATAGAAAATATAGGAAAGAGGCGAATCATTTAGTCTTTCAATATTTATTAATTGATGCTCTCTTAGGCACTTACTGTCCCAGCTTCCAGATGTTCAGAGGTGAAGGGGAGAGCATTGACGTTTACAGAGGGAGAGAATGCATGCCTCTCCACATCTGCACAGCAAAATCACTTTTTAGTAATAGCTATTTAGTAGGCATCTACTTCTGATGCCATCTGCCTGAGAGTATATCAATAAGGCTGGGCCGAAAAGGTGTTTTTCTACAATGTCATGAATGCATGGCGTCCTGACGTAACCATGGTGATTGATTTAAAGTCCCTCAACTACCTTGCTTGAGCCTCTAGGTCTCCAGGTTTCACCCACCTCACCACATTCCACAAAGACTCTCAATGTAATCACACAGCTCACATACATACATACAAGGTACAACATGAAACCAGTCAGAGATATCAGTTGGATCTGTATCGCTCAAACTATCCTCTGGTACTGCTGCACCGGGCCCCTGAGTCCTTGGTGGATGAAACAGAACATTTTGAATATCACTTTTTGTTACAATATGAACAAGAGCAAGGCCTTCAGTCCAAGTGATTTGAGAATATTTGCTGTCTCTGTGTAAACTGCCTACACTCCAGTAGTCAATTACCAAAAGGCACACTCTGGAATTTGATCACATTTAGTTGTATACATTGACTCAATATTTCTTGGTGCTTTTTAAATCATTCCTAGGCTTTCTCCACTAAACTCACTGAATTCACATTTCAATTTGTCCTCATTTTGGAAACTGTAGACATGAATGCTTCACCCTGGATAGTGATTGGTAGACTTCACTTAACCTCTGCCCTGTAGCCAAAATGTGAATGATGCACATTGGTCAGAAGTGATGCACAGCTGACGTCATCTCACAAAAGCCTCAACCACAGTCACAGGTAAAAGCTCCACTCTGCAATGTTTGGAGATAACTTCAACCCAAAACAAAGCTTTTGATGTTTCCCTTTAATCTACATGAATAATGCTGGTTTTAAAAAGCCTTGGAGCAATTACAGTGAGTGGAACCCCATCAAAAGCATGCGTCGTTTTAATTACTGTGTCCTGCGGCTCAACGAAAAGTTCATTTGGCAGTCAGCTGATTGGATGATATCCAGGGCAGCTACAGACTGTGTATTTTCTTGCGGTGATGTGGCAAAGAATAAAACGATTTTGATTGTATTCGAGATTGGCTTTTAAATGGTGCAAGAGGCATCTGATTTGACTGCTTGGTTCAGTGAGAATTCTTTGTGCAATCTACGCTTGCTCATATGTTTACGAGTTAATGGCATCCATGCAGGGGTCAAGTCCTAAACATGTAAGTGGGGGGACTCATCAACACATGCAGTGGGATATGACATCACCAGAAATTACCATATCATTAAATTGGCTTTGCATAACCACCCCAATTGCACTGGAGAAATGGCATTTGTCTTTCATAAAATCAACACAAACAGAAACCCAGGAGAGGATATTTTCTTCTAATAGTGTTGCTGAAAACGTTAAAAGGTGTGCATGTTTTAAACTCCAAGAACCAATACAAATGTTGTCACTTGAACTTGCAGTACCAAAACGAGACATTTCACCTTAGTTGTTTGTTATTTTTTATCAGGTTACAGTGCAGGTCAAACCCTGAGGTTGGCTTTAATTCATACATTCAAAGAGGACATTCAATGTTTTGTTTAAGCTGTGGGGGGACTGAGTCCACCCTCTGAAAAAAGTGAGCTTTAATTTATACATTCAAAGAGGAAATTCAATGTTTCTCGTTTTGGCTGTTCAACTCAACCTTCTGGACACCTGGGCTCCTCACTTGCATGTCTGTGAGGTCCTATGCAGATGCACACGTTGCCTGCGCGTGTCCTTCTACAAGCACCCCCACCAGCAGGGGAAAACGACTCCCTGCTGCTGGACCTAAGACTGCAGGCCCTCTCTCCACCTGTGTTGATGTTCCGATCTGGAGAGCAGTCAACTTCACTGCTGGGCGGCCTGGGTATGGCGGATGAGGGATGTGGAGGGGAATGCTGGCCGCTGCAGGCCATAAACTCCAACACAGAGCACAACCACACAATCACCGCCGCTCGGCCCACCATGGTGGGGGAGGGTTGTGGGCAAACACGCAGGTCCTCTTCACCCTGCTGTGCGTGGAGATGCCAGCTGCCTGGGGTCCCAACACAGAGCTCCTCTTACCATCACTGCCGGTGGCCCCGGCATCCTCCAGACCACGCCGCCTAGGTCGTTCTTCCTTGGCGGCTGTCGCATCCTCACCACCTTCTCCGCAGGCTCTGGGCAGCCTCCTGTGTTCATGCAGTAGAGCACATAGCAGGGGGCACCCTGAGGGGGCTGGGATCACCCGAAGGGACACCAAGACTGGAATCTCCCAGTGCACTGGTTCCTTGGCTCTGTGATCACACAGGCCGAGGATCCGACTCAGGCCGTGGACACACGACTAACACACACTAGTAACTGACAGAGACACAGGATTGCCACTTTCTGGGTCTCTGCTGCAGTGCCTCCACGAACACACAGAGGCCCCTTTTATTACTTCGAGTCATGACAAAGTCATGACTCATTTTCTTAAAAGGGCAACACACCCCAGTTAAAGGGGCCATACCATAGGGGGAACTGAGTCCACCCTCTCAAAGACGTGGGCTTTAATTCATAAATTAAAAGAGGACATTCAAAGTTTCTCGTTTTAGCTGGGGCGGAGGGGTGGGACTGAGTCCATCCTCTGAAAAAAGTGCGCTCTAATTCATACATTCAAAGAGGACATTTAATGTTTCTCGTTTAAGATGGGGGACTGAGTCTGCCCTCTGAAAAAAAGTGGGTGGACTGTCCACCCACGTCTACCCTCGATTTGAGCCTTTGCATCCATGTCATGACATCTCAACAAGGAATGGCTAAATATACTTGACCTTTTAAGTCTTTTTTATGTCTGCATATTTTCTGCATTTTGCTTACCTTTACGTGTATATTTACCTTTGAATTCTCTTGTGTTTCCTTTCGTAGTGCACATGGTCATAACGTTCCGTGTCCCCAAATCAAATTGCATCATTAGGTACCATCAGCAAAACGCTGCTGCTGGAAGATGGGAAGCTGGCACAATAGCAACAATGTGGGCTAGGATGAGGCATCTGAGAAAGAAATAAGGCTCAAAGGCACAATGACAATATATGGCAGGGAAAGATCTGCGATGGATGGCAAGTGTAACCAGTAACCATCAGGTGGGCAAACCCAGGCAGCGTGACATTATTAAAAACACATTTCTCTGTGTCTGGTGTGTAGGAAAATTGCCCAGGCTTCCTGTGTTCCTATGCACCAGGGAACTCCACCAGACATGTCTGTGCTGAGCAGAAAAGGGAGTTCACTTAGGGGTAGTAGGGATCCCATTGGTCACTCACCCAGCATGCTCTTTGTCTCTATAAAACCCACCTACTTAAGGCCGGTTAATGTCTGGTCTAACACTGGGCAGATTATGCCAATGATCTGTTTGCTTTATAATGCCAAGGCCATGAACACGGCCAATGGAGTCGGGGATCAAGTGGGCTTTAGAATGAGGCATGCCACAATGCTAATGTGATCCCGCCTGTTCATAGTGTCGGGCAGATGCTCCCAATTGTGTTTTGTTCCTACTGGCAGGGGCTTATACCCAACACCACTGGGATTACATAACGGGCAGTGTGGGCAGCCCAGACGCAGCCCCATCTAAGCTTCTATGTGATTTCTTTTTACAGAAAATGTTTGCCACACATATATGCAGGGGGAGACCCCCACCAACCCCACCCCCTTAACTCCCTAGATTAATTATACACCTAAATGCACCCCTCTGCCCCCCACATATATACACCTAAACCCACCCCCACATATATTTTCGGAAAAATCAGCTGTCAAAAATGACATGATTTGTACCTAGATAAAAATCTACTGTGGTAAACACTCCCTATCCCCCATCTAGCACTGGCCAGTCTCTACTCCATGGTATATGTAATGAGTGCCCAGCTTTCCCTGACCAGGCATACAGAGTGAGGTCTAACTACACTGCTGCTGTATCTGGTTACTGGGAGTATTGTCTCCATTCATCAGTAAGCTGATCATTCCCAATTATATCTCCGGGTGCTATTGGCACCTGGCCAGTTCACTCACTGTGTTTGGGGCCTTTATGGTTTCAGCTAATGTTACATTTCATCCATCAAAAACAAAACACGTTTTCTTCTCCTGTGGGTATCTGAGCAGTGTGTGGAAGTGGGCAGCTGGATCTGGTCATTGCTTCAATGCTGACTTTCCTTTCTAGCCAGTCATGGTATTATTCGTGTTCTAGTAGAAAGGACATGATTGCATTGTTTCCGGCTTGACTAAACGTGTTTTCTCCAAGCACCTGGAACAAAGTAGACGCAGCTGCCACACAGTCAGCGTTCACTCTTTGGCAGTTGCTAGATCTTTCTTCCCGCAAGATTGTTGTGGGACGCATCCTTTTGCTTCTGAAAGCAATTGTATAGTCTGGTGAACGTTTACTCTGTTGAACAAGGACATTAGAACGCATTACCCCAGCTCCCCATAACCTATCATGGCTGCTCCTCGAGTATTAAGGTCTTCTGTTTAAGCCACCTCTCCGTTCAGCCGTGGACGTTGTTACGTATACCATACCTCCTGCGAGTGCGGTGACGTAAGGCATCAGTGAATAAAAGGCCCCCACTGCTGCACGTGCGGGCAGTTCTGGGCACAACCGGTACAACGCGGTTGTGTGTGTCATTGCAGCTCCTCAACCAAGGCCCTACGTAGGGCCCCGGTCGTTCTCCCTTTAGCTGGCGCACCGGCAGGGTAGAAGAGAACACTGGCGACGAGGGACATACTCAATCAATTAAGCAATTAACACAGAAACAGCTGTAACTCAGCCCACAAGCCCTCGGCACGGGCACATTTTTGGAGACACAGTCACCCGAAAAAAAAGAAAAATTCTGTATCTCTACCATCCCCTCCTGCAAGGCGCAAACATTTGAAAATTACAAAAATACAAACCAAGAGATAAATGAAGACATTTGGTTTGCCTACAAACCCTTCTTCAAGGCAGGAATCGCAGGAAGCTGCACTGCAGACGGCAACGGAGCAGAGCTGTTGGGTACTTTAAGGTCCCATCGACACAAAGGTGAGGAACGATTCAGCAAACACACACAACGACGGCGGCAACCCCAGCACTGGAACAACATGGCGACTGGCCTGTCCACACCCAGACCCAGCAGGCCATCAAGGATTGCAGGATCACTGACACCTACAGCACCATTCCCTCAACCTCACGGTAGAACGACAATGGCGCTGGGGCCGTTCGACCCCTGCACTGACCCATCGTCAGTGGGCCCCCGTTGGCTATTGTGGATCCAGAAGTTTGAGATGGCGTTGAACTGCAAAGACATCACAACGCCCAGAAAGAAGAGGTCACACCTTCTGCTCAACGTAGGTGATGACGTCCTACGCATCTTCAACACACTCGGTGACGGTTCAGGCATCTATCAACTGGCCAAAGACGCTCTCACGGCACGCCATGCCACAACTGAACCCAGACTACAAAACTTTCCTATTCTACTCCATGGTTCAGATGGAGGAGGAAACACTCGTCACCTACCAGACAAGACTCAGGAAACTTGCACTCTTGTGTGAATTCGACAACGTTGAGAAGGAGATAAGGTGTCAAATCATCAATGGTATGCACTCTGAAAAATTACACAGAATGGTGTTGAGCGAGAAAGGTATTCCCTTGGACAGGATCCTCGAATATGGGCACCAAAGAGAACTGTCGCACGCGAGGGCAGCACACATGGGCACCACATTATAGAAGCTGCAGCCGATGCCGACGACGGCGACAATACCTCAAATCAACAACCGCCATCCACCGAGGGAGGAATTCAACGACACAAACAAATCACCACGGTGGCAATCAAGAATCCCAGGGCCCACAGAGTGTGGATGGTGTGGATGTGCGCATCACGGAACAAGAAACTGCCTATCACAAGGTACCACGTGCGGAGCATGTGGCAGAAGGACCACTATGCGCGCATCTGCAGATCATCAGGGCAATCACAACTCCCCCATTCCCAACCACAACAAGACTGAAGCACCCCCAAAAAGAAGAAACAAGCCAACACCCGCCGCATAGAGACTACCACCTCGTCAACCGACGAATCCGGTGACGAGGGTGACCCAGCGAAAAATGTGGAAAGTGGACAGACGAGAAGGAGGAGGGAAGTCTACTTGGTCTCAGCACTTGACCACAGAGGTGTAGAGTCGGCGAAGAGACAAAGAAGACGCAAATGCCTAGTGTCCGTACAAGGCCAGAAGACGTAAATGACAATCGACACTGCAGCATCAGTAAATATCAGCGGCAATATTCCAAAAGCTGCGTCCCCGTCCTGGCATCAAGCCAACTGACACACTATTATTTGCCTAAGGATGCAAAAATCTACTACCAGTGGAAGGACGTTTCAGAACGACACTAAGCAGGGGTGATTGAGTCCTCCAGTCAAAGGTATACGGCGTCAATGCAGGTATTGAATGCCTACTCAGTGGCGATGCAGCAGAAGACCTAGGACTGAACCGCTTCATCTGTGATGTAGCGGTCTCAGCGGACATCACCAGCCTCCTAGGGAAGTACCCGGGCATCCTCAAGGGCATAGGATGCCTAAAAGGAAAACGCATCAAGCTCCACATCGACCAGTCAGTACATCCCCGAGCAGTGCGCCACAGAAGGACCCCATTCCACATTAAAAGACTTGTTTGAAAAGGAACTGCAACAACTTGAAAAAGCGGTAATCATTGAAGAGGTAACAGGACCAATGCTCTGAGTGTCTCCCATGGTGGTGACAAAAAAGCTGAAGCAGCTGGGGAAAGTGAGAATCTGCATCGACATGCGCCTTCCAAATGCGGAAATCAAGCGTAACTGACCTATCACCCCTACACTGGATGAAATCATCACAGACCTTACAAGGTCGAATGTGTTCTCAAAAATTGACCTCAACGCTGGGTACCATCAACTAAAACTACATTGTGACTCAAGATACATCACTACTTTCTCCACGCACCTGGGCCTACGCTGATACAAAAGACTGAGCTTTGGCATCTCCTCAGCAGCCAGCAGCAGAGGTTTTCCACCGGGCCATTCAGGAGGTAATACAGGGCCTCCCCGGAGTGCTGAACATCAGTGATGACATTCACATTCATGCCAGCGAAAGGCACGCACACATGCGTTGCATCGAAATGGTGTTCAGCAGGCTAGAGACTGCCAGTTTGACCATTCTCCTGGAAAAGTGGGAGTTCCTGAAGGAGGAAATCACATTCTTCGGATATGTATTTAACAGTGTGGGAGTGTCGGCCGACCCACAGAAAGTCGCGGACATAAAGGAGGCCTCCGCCCCAACAACACCCATGGAGGTGCGCAGATTTTTGGGAATGATGACATACAGCGGGAGGTTCATCCCCAACCTGGCTACGATGTCTGAGCCTCTTAGAGAACTCACCAGAACGAACACCAAATGGGTCTGGAGCCACAACTGCCAGGGGGCGTTTTCGAGCACATCAAAACATCCCTCTCAGCCGAGACAACAATGGCCTACTATGACCCCACTCTAACAACATAATTGTATGTCGACGCCAGCCCAGCCGGCCTTTGGGCCATCCTTGTTCAGGTATCTTGAACAGGGGAAATGAAGCCCATCGCCTACGCATCCCCCGCCTTCACACCGACAGAGCAACGATACTCACATATCGAGAAGGAAGCCATAGCAGTGTTGTGGGGATGCTGCCATTACCACATCTATCTCTGAAATTCAGGGCCTACACAGACCACAATCCCCTCATCCCAATATTCACGGGGTCATCTTCACAACCCCTGCCAAAATAGGAAAGTGGTTGCACCACCTGCAACAATACGAGTTTGAGTTGGCCTACCAAGCGGGCACTGACCATCCGGAGGACTTCCTATCCAGGCACCCTAGGGCAACCACCCTAGGAGAAGTGAGTGAGGCAGAAGAAATGGAAGAGCACATATGCCAGATCATGCACACTATGAAAGCCAAAGCTGTCAGCATCAAAGACAGTGTGGAGGCCACCCAGACCGACCCCTGCTGAGACCTGATCAAAAACACCATCATATCAGGTGAGTGGAAATTGTTCCTCTGCAATGTACACAACCGCACGCCCGCGGCCAGAGACTCACAGGCATGTTCCCAATACTACAAGACCTGTTGGTCACCAGCGAGGGGTTAATCCTGAGAGGGGCCCGGATCGTGATCCCAAACAGTCTACAGGACAGAATCGTGGCGCTTGCCCACGAGGGCCACCAAGGAATAGTCAGAACAAAAGCCAGGATCCAACACAGAGTGTGGTTCTCACACATTGACACCAAGGTGGAGCAACTCATAGCAGCCTGTCTCCCTTGCCAGGTAACAGGTGCACTGCCGAACCCTGAACCCATACAGTCAGCAGAGCGAGGATCCTCAAGATGGGACGCGATCAGCATCGACTTTTGCATGGTTCAGGGACATATCTACTGGTGGCAATCAATGACCATTCCAGATACCCAGAGGTGCAGATTGTATCCTCAACAGCAGCAGAAATGATAATATCGGCCCTGGAAAAGATGTTTGCCACACATGGACTGCCACGCTGCATCAAAAGTGACTATGGACCACCATTCCATGGCACAGAGATCAAGAAGTACCTGGATGATCTGCACATCCAATACCACCACATCACGCCGAGGTGGTCACAAGCAAACAGCGATGTGGAAAGGTTCATGCGAACCATCAACAAGGTGCTGCGCTTATCTACCCTGGAGAGTAGATCTGTACCAATTCCTACAAAACTATCGGGTGACGCCCCACAGCTCCACAGGGCTACCACCGGCAGACATCATGTACAGGACATTGATAAACTCGTCAATTCCCCATCACCCAAGCAGGGGCACAGATGCCTATGATAGTGATCGCACTCAACGAAGGAGAGTGGCTGCAAATTAACACATGAGCATCAGAAGGCATGCATGGAAGTCGGAGACCAGGTGCTGGTGTTGCGAAACCCCATTAAGACTAAGCACAAAACACAGTATGATCATCTACCCTGGACTGTGACCCGAAAGGAAGGGACATTGGTGATGGCAGCACAAGGGCACCAACTGATCACCCGGAACGCCTCGTGGTTTAAGAGGGAGCCCCAACAAATGTGGACCAATTGCAACCAGCAGACCTCGGGGGAAGCAGAGCCGCCACCGGAGGGTGCAAGCCATCAACCCGAGGGAGAGGTGACCCTGAGGTACGAGTCAGATGAACCACCCGACTGACCTGAGGAGGCATCTACAAATGATGAAGGTGAGCCTGATCAGGGAACCAGCCCAGGGACGGGCCCAAGGCCAAGGCCTGGGCGTTATGCATTAAGGACAGCATTAAGGGCCCCAGAGAAGCTAAGAGACTATGGGGGTCATTACGACCCTGGCGGTAGGGGGTTAACAGGGCCGGTAGAGCTGCCGGTCCCGTTAACCCCCTACTGCCTCATTATGAGGTGTCCTTATCGGGTCCTGCGAGCAGACCAGGATGCAAACAACGGGTCCGTCATTAACGGGCCCGTTGTTTGCATCCTCTGCATTCCCATTGAGCCCTATGGGGGCTCAAATGGGAATGGGTATGTACCGGGTTCGGGTTCCCTGAATGGGGAAATACCAGGCCCTCCAAGGTCAGAATGGCCCGATATTTCCCCATTCACGGAACCCGGACCCGGTACCCGGTATGGGGGTAGCCATGCCACAAATAGCGGCATAGTCGGAATAAGGCCCAATGAGTGGTAAAGTGACATTGGGGGAGGAAAAGAAAACTGTGCTGGAGTGCACAGAAGAGTTAAGACAATTGGGGGTCATTACGAGTTTGGAGGCAGCCATGGTGCTATTAGCACCATGGCTGCCTCCAAAGTCATGTCCGGGTTCGGGTTCTTTGAATGGGGACTTACCGGGTCATTCCAATCTTGGAGGACCCGGTAAGTCCCTATTCAAAAAACCCTTCCCCATTCCCATTCGAGCCCCCATAGGGCTCAATGGGAATGGGGACGGAGCTAATAACGGGCCTGTAAATTACGGGCCCGTTATTAGCTCCTTGGTCCCTTAGTAGGTCCCGCTAAGGACGGCTGCTTTTACCAGCCGGCCTTAGTGGGACCCGCTAAGGGACCTCAGAATGCGGCGGTAAGGGGTTACCGGCACCGGCATCCTTACCTGTGCCATTAAACCCTTACCGCTGTACTCATAATGACCCCCAATGTGTTGACATAGGGCCTCATTACGAGGTTGGAGGCAGCCATGGTGCTATTAGCACCATGGCTGCCTCCAAACCCATGTCCGGGTCCGGGTAGTCAGAATGGGGATTTACCGGGTCATTCCAACCTTGGAGGACCCGGTAAGTCCCCATTCTGAAAACCATTCCCCATTCGAGCCCCCATAGGGCTCAATGGGAATGGGGAAGGAGCTAATAACGGGCCCGCAAATAGCGGGCCCGTTATTAGCTCCCTGGTTCCTTAGCGGCTCCCGCTAAGGGTGGCTGGTAAAACCAGCCTGCCTTAGTGCGACCCACTAAGGGACCTCGGAATGCAGCGGCAGCGGGTTAACGGCACCGGCATCCTTACTGATGCCATTAGCCCCTTACCGCTGGCCTTGTAATGTGGCCCATAGTTACCAAGGTTATGTGTTACTGTATTCCGTTGGGAAAAGGAGGAATTTTACCTACACCTTTCGTCCCGCGAGCACAGTGACATAAGGTTTCAGTGAATAAAAGGCCCTCCCCGCCGCACGTGCGGGTGGTTCCGGGCACAACCTGTACAGCGCGTGTCGTGTGTGTCATTGCAGCTCCTCAGCCAAGGCTCTACGCAGGACCCTGGTCATTCTCCCTTTAGCCGGCCCACCGGCAGCGTAGAAGAGAACAGACGTATCAAGAGACTGTGGGTGCCTCTTGCCTCCAACAGAGTAAACTTCTTTCCTCCTTTTAAGAAAAAGTCTACCTCGCTCAAAAAGTTTCTTTTGGGTCTGCTTGCTTGGAACTCCTTGCACAGATGCACAAGCTGTGCCGTTTTTAAAGGCTGCATATGTCACAGCATGGAAACATGGTGCCACGTGCTCTATTTGCCTGTAAACGATTCAAAAACGTTTGTTGCATAAATCATGACTGCATCAGTGTCCAAAGTTTACCCCAAACACCCCCTCACGCTGATATGAACTACAAAGGTTCCCAAGGTCAGAGGCGTTGTTGGGGGATGAGGGCTGAGGGGGCTATAGCCCTTTTGGTTGTAGCCCTGCATAGCAGTTCAGGGGCTACAACCAAAAGATTTTAGAAGAGGGAGCTATGACAGTACATAGGGTACCTTGTTGGCTGGTGCCAATAAGATGAATTCAGTTTTCAGAGGATTTAATTTAAGACTGACCAAGACAATCCAACTAGTGATTTCCAAAAGATATAACTGGATAACAAATACATCCTCAGCTGGAGAGATTGAAAAATACAGACGGGTATCACCAGTATACTCATTAATAGACAGGTGAACATCTCTGACAATATCCGTAAAAAAGGCTCCATGTGAAAATGGAATACTGTAGAGAGCAAACTAGACCCCCATGGAACATTGTAGGAAACCGAAGGATGAGATGAACGAAAATTACCCATTTGTATGACTTCAGTTCTATTTGAAAGGAATGATTGAAACCATTGCAAAACTAAGCCACGTATTCTCATAGGGGTATTTGTGATATACAAAATATCATTGTGTCACACTGGGCCTCATTACGAGGTAGGCGCAAAGGGATACCGGGCACCGTTAAGGACATCGGTGCCTGTAATCCCTTTGTGCCCTATTCCGAGGTCCCTTAGCGGGTCCCTTCCTTAACGCCTGGTTTTACCAGGTGTTATGGACGGGGCCCGTTAAGGGACTTCAGAGCTAATAACGGTACCGCAATTTGCGGTACCGTTATTAGCCCCTTCCCATTGAGCCATATGGGGGCTGAAATGGGAATGGGGAATGGCTTTTTCAATGGGGATTTACTCGTCCCGCAAAGGTCAGAATAGACCGGTAAGTCCCCATTGAATGAGGGTGGACATGGTACCGCCATTAGCGCATTGACTACCTCCAACCTCGTAATGAGGCCCACTGTATCAAAAGCCATGGACATGTCTAACAGCACCAATAAAAAAGGCTCATTCGAAATCAGTTGAATGGAGAATATCATCCACAATTTGCAGAGTAGCTATTTCTGTGCTGCAGTGTGTACGAAACCTGATTGATAAGCCTCTAATAGGCTATCAGTATCAATACAAACATCGAATTGAATGGAAACTGCTTTCTATGAATGTTAATCCAAAAAGGTAAGATTAGCGACCGGGTGATCGGTGTTCAAATCATCAGGATCTGATGATAGCTACATCAGGAAAAGAGTGACTTGTTCTGCCTTTAGAAAGTAAGGCAAGGATTCATAAGAAAAATAAGTGTCGATAAAAGATATTATTTTGGGATAAGGGAACAGGCAATGGGTGAATCCATAGAGGATTTCATCACAGGATTTAGAGTACTTGACAATAAATGCAATTTCAGGGCATCGCACGGCGAACGCCTGCGGGAAAAATTCATGTTGAACGTACGAGAGAACAAAATCCGTGAGGAGATTTGGATTAAAGGTCACCCCAGTCTGAGTATGGTTCTGGATCTGGCAATGAAAATGAGGCACATGATGGCATGCATAAGGGAACTCCACAAGAAAGACAAGGGGTTGGAGAACAAGTTGTGTGCTGCAATGTCATGACCTGCCACCGAACAAGGACTCCTGGCCACATACGGGTTCGGTGATGTCAGTTACCCTGCTAGTTCTGCTGGCATGGTGGCCGGCAGACTACACCTCCCGTCGGGCCTTGCAGGGTGCACGCCAGTGTACAGCGTCATGCGCAGGCTCGCACATGTCGGTCGCAAGTCTGGAAATAAAGAACATTGGGTTCTGGACCACATTGCTTTGCAACGAGCACCGGTGGTGGTGTTGCTTTCCAGTGTCTCCTGTTTTCATTGCTCCCTGCAACTGCTTACCTGCAATACTGTTCCTTGGATTGCTTTGCCTTCACTACCTGGAACTGCTTACCTGGTACTTCGACCTCTAGTTTGTGTTTTGCATTGCTTTGCCTTTGCTCCCTATAAATGCTTGTCGGGTACACTGACCCCTGGACTGCTTTTGGACTGCATTTCCTTCTCCCTTGGAACTACGTACCTGGTACCTTGATATTGGCTTGGTTACCAGACATTTGGTCAAAAAAAATTGGTCGACCAGACAAATGGTCAAACCAATTTGGCCGAAAACCAAATGGTCGAATTTTTTATTTTTTTTATTTTCACTACTTTTTTTTTGGGGGGGTGTCCCCAACCCCCTTTTTTTCTAAAAAACCCTTTTTTTAAAAAAAGAAAACCCGAAAAATAAATATATAATTAAAAAAAAAATCGACCATTTGGTTTTCGACCAAATTGCGTCGACCAAATGTCATTCGACCAGTTTTAATTCGACCAAATGACTGGACACCTATTGGCTTACTACACCTGGCCTGCATCTTGACGTGTCAACCTTTTCAGTATTTCTTTTCACAGAATCAGGTTGGTTTATGGGAACTGGGTCAGTGAGGGGTGCTTTATCTACTGTACCTGACCATGGCAGACTTTTATTTTTTCGCACAGCCCGCATAAACTATCAGGTTCACCTCCAATTCTTTCACTCAGTCTTGTGCTCCTCCAGTTATCTCACTTAGACGATTGGAGGATTGGTGAAAGACCACTATTTTCACCTGCATGAGTTCCCCGCTCCTGTTCTGATGCCAAGACCGGAATCCCTCTGGCAGATCCTGGCATTCAATAATGCGAAAGGGGGAGCAAAGAAAAATTATATCAAGAAGGGTGTTTCCTTGAGGAAAGAGGGAACTAAGAAGAAGGTGTCAGAAAATATTCAGGAGGGACATAAGGAAAAAGAGTCAGGAGTCCAAAGGTGTTTTAGATGTGGTAGTAATTTCCACTTTGCAAGCAACGCAATGTGCCCTGGATTCAAGGCACTATGCCACAAGTGTGGAAAGCAAGGGCATTTTGCTAGATATTGTAACTATTTATGTAAAAGTTGGGTAATGTAGATTAACATGGGTTCCGAAATGGTTCATCGGGGGTTGAAAATACTGAAGGGGTTGATGGGGTGGGTTGGTCAGTCTGCCAAAGGTGCTCAAAACCAAGGTGGGGTAAGAAACCACATGCTCTGGTGAATGGTGTCAGGATATCAATGTTGGTTAACACAGGTTCAGATTATAGCATTTTGGGTAACCATGTGTGGGAAGAGAAATTCAAATCTAAAAAGTTAGTGCCCACCTTGGTGAGAGGAAATGGCCATTTGGTTCACACATAGAAATACTAGGTCTTCATGACCAAATTGAAGTGCATAGGGAAGGTTACTGTGGCAGATCTATATGTCTCGAGAAAAGGAGGGTGTTTATTGGGCTGGTATGAGCAGAGTAAAATGAGAATTGTGGTGACCCGAGTGTTCCAGGCCACATTGCTGTGGTAAACAATGGTATAGGTGGTGTGTCAGAAGAAGTGTAAAAGGGGGTTTTCAGAGAAGGTTTGGGTTTCCTGAAAGGACATTATCACTGCATTAGGTTGAAGGAGGGTTCAAGGCCAACAGTGACAAAGGTCAGGACTGTGCACATTTGCATGAGGCAGGAAGTTGCTACATAGCCAAGAAGGTTGGAGAGTGAAGGTGTGATTGAACCTGTTGAAGTATGGGAGTGGGTGTCTCCAGTTGTTGTTGTTGTGCGTAAGCCCAATAGGCAGGTACGTTTGTGTATAGACCTTGGACAATTGAACCGGGCAGTTGTGGTAGACCGGTTTCCAAAACCCAACATTGGAGATATTGTGAGCATGGTGGCTGGTGCATGCAAGAGTTGTCTCCCATGTATCACCAGGTGAGATAACACCCAGGTTGTCAGGATCTTACCTCATTTGTGACTCCTGAAGGGACTTTTAGGTGTGAGAGGATGCCATTTGAGCCATTTGAACTGGTATTAGCAGCATTATTTTTTTAAAAGGTTATGCACAATTTGCCTAAATAGCGGATTGGGTGGCACATTTTCAGGATGATATTTTGGTAACCAGGAAGAACATGCAAGAGTATGACCAGAGGCTTGGTAGAGTGTTGACAGTGCTGTTGGAGGCAGATATGATGCTCTGGAAGGACAGGTCTATGTTTAGAGAGCTGTCTATTTAATATTTGGGACACAACCTCAGCAAGATGGGATTTGAATTGATGTGTTATTTGGTGAAGGCCTTACTAGATGTGAGAGATGCAATAAATAGGCAAGAGGTTAAGTCATTTTTAGGCTAACGGTACATTTATCAGGCCGATGTAATACCATAATGGAACTTTGCAAGAAAGGCTCTCCTTTTTTTCTGGTGTGAAAAATGTCAAAGGAAATTTCCGGATATAAAAAAATTGCCAGTGCACCAGCCCTAGCAATCTTTGACACAGTATGCAAAACATTCATCACGACAGATGCCAGTGACAAGGGTTTAGGAGCTGTGCTTATGCAGGTACAATGTGGTGTGAAGATATATATATATATTTTTAATGTCTTTATTATTTTCTTAACAATACAACAAACAAGTCAAAATAACTCCCCCCCATCTTTCCAAGACCATATGGTACTGCACCGCAAACTGTGCGCCCCGAAGGTTCTCATGGGCTATTCGTATCCTGGTAGGAGGAACTATCCATCTTCGGGCAGAACAGAGTCACTGTGAGTGCCATCCATTGGAGACGGTCGTTAGAAGTGTCTGTTTTTTGGTGACGTTGGGCAGACTCCCATGCCCCAGTTTCGGCAGCCAACCATCTCCGAAGGTCTTCCCACCATAGTGTTACGCTTGGGGCTTTGGTGCTTTTCCAGCCCATGGCGATGCGTCTTTTTCGCAAGGATGTACATTAGGTCCTTGAGTTTATTTAAAGGCTTGTTCTTTTTGTTTCTATGGTATCTCCCCAGGATGCATGCTTTAGGTGTCTGTACCTCCAGGGTGAGGTCCGCGTCGGCCACCTTGGCTTTGATTTGTGTCCAAAATGTTTGTTTTGCGGGGCATCCCCAGAACATGTGGGTCATCCCAGCACGGGGTTCATAGCATTTGGGGCCCACCTTGGTTCCAGCTCCGCTGAACCTGTAGATGATGTCTGGGGTGAGATATGCTCTATTGGTTATGTAGAATTGTATAAGCTGCAGCCGGGCATTTCTGGTTATCTTTTTATGGTAGTGCATTATGGCTTCCCATTCTGTGTCTTCAAACTGCAGGTTAAGTTGCTGTTCCCAATTCTCTTTGCACTTATAAGATCATGCTGGGTGATGCAGTTGAGCAGTGTTCCATAGATTCTGGAGGTTTTGTGGCCCCCCTCTGCGGTGCTCAGCAAGATTTCGATGCACTCATGACCTGTGTCGAGGTTCTCTATTGTGGGCCAGCGGCCTGCTAGTTTCTTTACTACGGCGTTGTGCAATACCCCCAAGGACTCCTGTAGCTCGGTGAGCATTTGGATACCCTGGTCATCCACCAGATCTCCTAGGGTAGCGACGCCAAATGACTCCCATATGTCTCTGATTGTCTTTTGGTCTCCGGGTCTGGTTGACATGATCGTCATGATTGGGATCTGTGGAGAGTAGGGGTTGGACAATTTAACAGTTTTGCAGGCTCGTTTCCACATCTGGGTTCCAAGTTGAATTAGGTGCGTGTATTGTTGTTTTGTTCCAGGTGCGCACAAAGCAGATCCCTAAGAGCGGTAGTTTGCCCAAAAGTCCATTGATTTCTCTAAGCCTTCTTTTGCCCTTACTGTTTTCAACGTGTGTTCTGTCTTGGGGTCTCGTTGGATCGTGATGCCTATATATTTGAAAGAGATGAGTTCCCATTTGAGGTCTAGAGTTGGGAGGGGTTCAGCGCTGGACTTGCTGAGGGCAGCCAGGGGGTACAGGCAAGATTTATTGTGGTTGATCTGAATTCCAGTATACCTATAAAATCACTCCAAAGTCTCCAATATGTAGGGCAATATGTACACGGGGTCCTTAAGGTATAGAAGCATGTAATTGGCATACATAGAGACTAAGTGTGTTACCCTGTCTATTATTATGCTTCCATCTCCATACTCTTGTATGAGGTATGCTGCTACTGGTTCTATAGTTATGATGTATAACATGGGGGATAGGCGGCATCCTTGCCGAGTGCCCCGGAATAGACACCATTTGTCAGAGAAGGTGTTGTTTGTGCGCACTCTGGCAGCGGGGTTGGTGTAAGTGAGCATAACCCATTTCATGAAGCTTGGCCCTATTCCCATCTTGATCAAAGTGGCATGAAGCCATTTCCACCGGACCAAGTCAAATGCTTTGGAGGTTTCTAAGGATGCCACCGCACTCTCTTCCGGTCTGCTTTCTGTACTGTATATAACGTGGTGCAGCTTACGTACATTTTTGGTAATGGATCGACCAGGCACGTATCTGGTCTGGTAATGGTGGATTAGGAGAGGGATGGCTCTCCAGCGCTGTCAGGATCTTGTTATCCACATTTAGCAAGGACAAGGGTCTGTATGAGCCGCACTCCGTACTGTCTTTGTTGGGTTTTAGTAATGGGATGATGACGGCTTCCATCATGGTGTCCGGGAGGTGGCCTAATTCGTATGCCTCATTAAATACTTGGGTTAATGGTGGGGCAAGTATATCTTCGTAAGTCTTATAGAACTCACCTGGGAGTCCATCTCGTCCTGGTGCTTTCCCAGAGGGCAGTGATCTAATGATGGCCATGACCTCCTCGGGGGTGATAGGTCCCTCAAGGGTCTCTGCTAATTGTGCGTCCAGGTGTGGTAGTCTGATGATGTCTAAGACATCATCCATATCGGTGTCAGTTGGCGGTGAGGGGTCAGTGTAGAGTGCCTGGTAGTACTCTGTGAATGCCAGGTTAATTCCTGCTTGCATATGTGCTTCCTGGCCGCATGCGTCTCGGACTAGGCAGATAGGTTTTCTGGGGGTTTCGCGCTTGTAAAGCTACACTAGTAGCTTACCGGTCTTGTCACCTAGGGCATGGGTACTTTCTGTGTGTTTCGCATAGCTAAGTTTCCCTAGTGACTCCCAGTGTGTCAGGCATGCCTGTTTTAGTTCTACTGTTCTATTTATGTGGCATGGGTCCGAAGAGGCTAAGGTTTCCAGTTCCTTCAGCTCTTCTTCGGCACGCACTAGCAATGCCATGATTGATCTTTGGGCCCCCCTGTTTTCAGCAATCATTTCTCCTCTTATCACCACTTTGTATGCCTCCCATACCGTGCTGATGTGTTGGACACTATCTATATTTGTCCGCCAATAGTCTGTTGTGCCTTTCCTAATTTGATCGCAAAAAGATTTGTCCAACAGCGCTTCCCCTCTAAGTCTCCATGAGGATATAGGGGGTCTAGGCACAGTAATTATCCATGTGGATGTCAGGGGGGAGTGGTCCGTGAGCACTCTGGCCAGGTATTTTGTGTCTTCAAACGCGTCTAGATGTTCTTCGCTCACAAAAATGGTATCAATTCTAGTGTGCACGCGTGAAGGGGTGAGTAAAAGGAGTAGGTTCTACTTTCTGGGTGCTGGTTACGCCATAGGTCTTTCAGTGCGTATTGCTGTATGAGGGCGTTTAGTATTTTGGCGGGGGGGATGGCTGGATGTGCTTACTGTCAGATCTATCTATACAGGGATCTAGGGTACAATTGTGGTCGCCCCCCCCAGCCGGGTCTGCAACGAGCGGAAAAAGATTGTGGCGTTGTGATTAGGGGCGTAAGTGTTCACCAAGCAAAGTTCTCTGCCTTCAATGGTGCCTCGTATCAAGGCCATTCTGCCTTTGTTATCTGTTTTGGTGTGGATCAGATTGATGGGGATAGAAGGGGCAATCCAGATTAAGAATCCTCGGGCGTAATTGGAATATGTGGTGCCCATTAGGGTTCCTCTCCATACTTTGGCCAGCGCTGACAACTTGTGTGTATTTAGGTGGGTCTCTTGTAGAAGGGCGATTCCTATGTTCTGGTGTTTCATGAAGGTTTGGATTCAGTGTTGCTTAACATAGCTGTTCAAGCCTCTAACGTTCCATGACATAATTTTAATTTTGTTAGCCATGAGCGTGGTGTGGCTGCGAACGGGCCGGTGGCCTACTAGGTGGCTCGATCTTCAAATCTAGTGGTGTGCGGTGCAGTAAGTGGTCCTGGTGTTCCCTTTGTGTGTCTCTGAGCGGGTTCCTAACACATGGGTTCCCTTCCCCATTAACCATAAACTTTGAACTCCCTAACAACAACAAAAACTAATCTAATGGGGTTGCCCCCAATCCGACTATCCTGTTTCCGCTCCATTCGACCTAGGTCTACTGGTGCCCTACGGGCAGGTTAACTACCCGAACTAATTCAGGGGGCATGAGAAAGGCTGCTTCAGTGGGTATTGTTATCTGAGCAGGTTGTGTTCAGTATAGCTCCAATGGACTCAATGTTGCCGCATTATGTGCGTGGTGCAGTGTTATCCATGCACTCTTGGTCAGGGTGTTGTGGGTGGTAGCAAGGGCGCCGCTTGCCGCAGTCACCGTTGCCTCACTTCGACGTCGGGAATCTGTTCCTTTTCCATCCACTCACAGACTTCAGCCCGTGTGTCGAATAGATAAGCTTTGTTGTTGGTGAGGACTTTCAACCTAGCTGGGTATAGAAGCATGTACCGCAGGCCTGTATTTTTTAATCTGACTTTGGTGTGGATGAATTGGGCTTTGCTCCTTTGGACCTGGAGGGTAGAGTCCAGGTAGATGGCGATTTTCGAAGAGTCCCTTTTTATGCAGTGCCCGATCTCGAAAAGGCTAGGATTGTTTCTCTGTCTCTGTAATTTAGCACTTTGGCTATTATCGGCCTGGGCGGGTTCCCAGGGGGTGGCCTTTTGGTGAGCGATCGGTGGGCCCACACGATGGTGAAACCTTGTGACAGTTTCCCGGATCCTATTTCTTGGAGTAGGAGGTCTTCCACGTAATTAGTGGGGTCATTCCCCTCAATTCCCTCTGGTAGGCCTATGATTCTGATGTTGTTTCGGCGCGCGTGCCCCTCTGCCTCATCTGCCCTGTCTTTGAGGTTTTTTACCTTTTGAACTAGAATGTCCACCTCCTTTAGAAGCTGCATTTTTGCTTCCGAGTTCGCCTTCACTTAGCTCTGCAGCACCTCTGTTCTGCCTGCTATTGATCGTACATCTTGGCGTAGCAAATTTAAGTCAATAGCAACAGCGTCAATTTTGCTTTCCATTGTCTTTTGTAGTTTTGTGATGGCCTCCAAAAGTTGAGAGTTGGCTGGTTCGGGAGGCACGGCACCCAAAACGGTCGTGGAGGTGGAAGTAGCCTCTGGCTTAGCGGCACCCATGGCCGTGTAGGTCTCCATGGTCGTTTGCTTGTGTTTGTTTCTGGCCTCTTTAGTAGCCATCCCTTCGCTTGCAGGTGGGCCTGCAAGATCTTCCCGCCGGCTGCCCATGTAGTTTCCGTGGTGGTCTGCTTAGCAATGGTGTTGCGGTGCTCATTTTGGGTTTGGCGGGCCGTCGGTTGTCTGGCGCCCGGGTCATGCAGCTGCGTTTGCCGGGTTGTGGGTATTGTAGAAGCTGTCCAGTTGTTGGAATTGAAATAATATTATGCCTCCTATCGCAGTATTTGAATGTGTGTTGGCCTACGCCAAGTTGTGTAAAATATCGTGTAAATAGATTCCGCGGCAAGGTCTTGACCTTAATGAAAACTGTGTAAGTCGCCATCTTGGATTTAGCAGCCATTTTAGGTACTCTTGTAAAGTGGAAGTCACCCTGAACATCAAAATGGAGGCCGAATGACATTCCGAGTGAGATTCTGGCCGTTGTGACCTCCGCACACATGAATAAGTAATATGCCTGCAGGCCACTTGTCAGGGTCGCGAACTGAGACCTTGTCCTATCCCTGACCTATGTGTAAATGAACAACTGTATCAGCGGAATTGATCAAAATGCATACATTATGGGATTGACCTGGCAAGGAACCCTAGGCCTGGTCTTAAGAATGGTTAACCCGCGAGGGGGTTGGCCAAAGCTGGATAAAGAGTATAAAAGCACAAGTATTCCAATGTACGGTCTCTCTACTAATGCATCGAACCTTTGTTGAAGTTCGTTACGTTACTCTGAGAGCCGAATAGCTATCCGTTTGTCAATTGACTTTTTGGTAACTGCTGTAGCTTTTAAATAAAGCACTTTGTATGTCCTTTGTAACCTGTGTTGGTGTGTTTCCTTTGGGCTTCCCAGCCTCATATCCATTTCTTTGTTTTCACAGTTGGCGCCCGAATAGGGACCCTCAAGATTGATGCCGGATCATTGAAGGTTGACGCAGACTATCGAACCGGGATCGGACGGTGTGATTCTGCGGTCCCGACCGATCGAGACGCGATACCTCGGCAGCGCTGCACGATCCGATCCTTGGACGATAGTCGTGTGGTCTGACATGGCATCTTGACGAGGGTCCATTTTTGAGGCAGGAAGATTTGTCGAAACCACCAAACACAAGGTAAAATTCGTTAGGTAAGTTCTTTGATAAACCGTACGGTCCTCCTTAGGTTTGGTCAGGTGCAGTCGTGACCCGGCTCTTAATTTAACCCTGACAATTTGAATTTGGCGTATTGTATCTGCAGACACAATTATTGACCAGGTAACACCAATTCTTTGTGAAATGCCTGGGAAATTGTCTAGCTGCTTTAGGGCTCTGTTCCGCAGTGATCGACAATCCTTGGAATTTAGCCGCCCAGCACCACAGGAGGGGTCGCCAGCATGTACTATGTACTGTAAGTATGGCATTGGTAGTATAGTATTTAATGATATTTGGCACAGACAGACCAGACATGCCTCCGAATTTCAGTGGCCAATCAACGGTAGTTTTGAGATCCCCCGTATTGAATATTTAGAATCAATCTTGCTAAAAAAGAAGGCTAGACCTGCAGCCTTTGATGTTTTACAGAATTGGAAAAAAGAAGCGTTACAGCAGCTTAAAAGTAGGGACAAACATGCACGCCGTCATAAGACAAACGCCGAAAAGGCGTTGTTATATGATAAAGAAAAACATTCAGAATCAGTTAAAAATATGGATAGGGCCTTTTCACTTGGAATCCAGAAAATTTACCCCTCTAGAGATTTCCATGTTTCTGAAGAATTTATTGAGAAATTGTTAAACGAACGCAGGCCTGATGCCTCAGCGCCACCTCCGTATGTTCCTATTTTGGGCACTCTGCCCATTCCTGCTGTCGTTCCTGCCGTTATCCCTGTTCCCCCTGTACAACCTATTGTTCCTAGTCCCATAGTTGTTGTTCCTTCACCTATCGCACCGCTCCTTCCTTCTGCACCGATAGTTGCACCTTTATTAAATTTACCTACACCTCTGCTCCCGAGTGGCCCCATATTGACTGAAGTTGATCCAGGTGCAGGATCGAAGATCGTCACTCGGAATACTGTTTCTGCAGATAAGAAACAGGAATTGTCTGCATGGGCTAAGAATTGTATGGAGAAAGGTGATCAAGTTAATGTTTTTTCCACATTATCTAATTTGAATAGTTTTCCCGAGAAAAATGTTTTTATCGAAGGTTTGGGGACTCATTTATGTGTGATGTGGGGTAGATTACAAAATTCGGATCTTCTACAAAGAGTGAGAGATCCGAATGCTTTGGCACTTTCGAGGGACACAGAGCAGAAAGTATACGGGCATGTTGAAAAATTGTTTGAGTTTAGCAAAGACTTGAAAAGTCACGAGATGAGGACGACGAAGACGATAGAATATATGTACAGAAACGGTTCCTTCCGTGCCGTAGATCGGCACCTGAGGAAATACGAATTTGTACTAAAGATGCGGTTCGATGGATCTCGGATTCATCGATTCCGCCAGATGAAGTATATGACACGTATAGTCAGTATACAGTAGAAATGCAAAGAAAGGTAATTCAGGTAATGGTACAGTACCTGCAAGAAGAATGTGTAAGAAAGAAGGTTAGTTGCCCCTTAGAATTATTGGGGATTTGTAAAAGGGCTTTTTCGCCCGATACTTCTTCAGCTGCCTTAGCGCTCGACCTGGCTCTGTTGCTTAGTAAGCGGCTGGAGGTACATATATCTCAGTTGCCTATGAGAGAGGTTCCTCCGACCTTTGTCCCAAAAGTTGAGATCCCCGCCAACGCTGGGACTGGTGCCCCCGCTGTGGATATCCCTGCACATTATGTATCACAATTTGTTCACGTCCCGTTTTCACGACAGGAAGTGAACACTATTAGACAATCAGTTCCCGATATCAGGAAAAACCCGACGGGGTTTTACAAAGAAATAGAGTCCGTCTTGCAGTCTTCTGTGTTCACCTTGAGTGATATTGACTTGCTATTTCCTGTACTCCTACCCGTAGATGTATGGAAACAGGTTCGGACAGTAGACGATGTGCCAGGGTTGGGAGATACGTGGGCTAATATGATTAGGATTGATGGGGAAAGACCAGCTGGTGAGAAACCCCTACAGGTAATACTTACTTTGCCTGATAGAATTGTCGCAAAATTAAAATCTATAATTCCAGAGAAAAGAATTATTTGGGACAAGCTTACGGCCTGTGTCCAAGGAAAAACTGAAGGCGCCACCGAATTTTTTAATAGATTCGAGCAGGTATTTTCTGACTTCAGTGGACAGGATTTAGGTACAGAGTCTGGGAAAAGGTTGTTCGTGGACAAATTTGTACGTGGACTGTTGCCTGACATCCAGTCACAGATTATGTCCTCTGAGAGCGCTTGGCAGGCAAAATCTCAATCTGAGGTTTTGCACATGGCTCAGTATTATGAGAACCGTGTTAACAATGAGAAGGACAAAATTGAAAAGAGGAAAGGAGATTTGAAAACCAAAGTATTATTACAGAAAATTGTTAGAAACCCCAGAGGAGGCACGACACAGACTAGAGGTCAGTATGTCCCAAAAGGAAATGCTCCTTTGGGTCCTGTGAATATTAATCAATGTGCTTATTGCCGCAAGGAAGGTCATCGGCGAGCACAGTGCCCCGTCCTTCGCCAAAGGTCAAACAGTGCGTTTGGGGGTATGGGTAGACGACCTAGGGGCCGCCCTGGAGCAGGGGGCCCTGATAGAGGTCAGTTTTTACAAGATCCTCAGCAACCTTTTTCACGGGAAAATCATACCTCGAGTGTGGACTCGAGGAACATATTTGATCACCCTTCTGCTGCCTGTCTTTCTGAAGAGCTTCCTTCCGATGATGCTCTATTTCATTAGGATTGCCCGAAGCAGGGTTTGGAACCTTCACCTATTCCCATTAATCAGAAAGGCCTCTACATTGAATTATTAGTCGGGAATAGGAAACACCAGTTTTTGATAGACACTGGAGCGCAGAAGTGCTCCATTGATCATTCTCGGGTTCCAAACATTCCACTGTCAGGGCAAACAAATGTTTCCGTAGGGTTTTCTGGTATACCAACTGTCTGTCCGGTTTCTGCACCGGTGTCTGTTTCTTTGGGTCCCTTTACGGACCATTGCCCTTTTCTTCTCACTTCAAACTGTGGAGAGAATTTGCTGCGGTTGAATTTGTTAAAGAAATTGAACGCAGTAATTCATTGTTCTTCTGATGGAGTACGGCTGACGGTTTCACCACAGCAACTTCCTAATTCTCAGTTCTTGATTCGACCTTTACCTCCCGAGTTTAGCATTGTCCCGGAATGTTTATGGGCGGTAGACGACAATGATGTCGGGGTATTACAGATTGAGCCCGTTAAAATAGTTCTGAAACATGGAGTGAAACTACCACGCATTCCGCAGTATAAAATATCAGTTGAGGGCGAGCGTTCTTTGAAATGCATTGTCTCCGATTTTGTGCATCGTGGGGTGATCGAGGAGATTACAGGTAGTTTGTGTAATAGTCCGATTTTGCCTGTATATAAGAAAGGCGACAATGCAATTCCATACCGGTTCATAATTGATCTTCGTGCTATTAACAGAGTGGTCGCCCCACAATTTCCAATTGTGCCCGATGTGACGACGATATTGACAATGATCCCTGCTACGGCTACGCACTACAGCGTTGTGGATTTAAAAAACGCTTTCTTTAGCATTCCTATACATGAGGAAAGTAGATATCTGTTTGCGTTCACCTTGGGGGCACGCTCATTTACATTTACCAGGGCACCTCAAGGGTATACTGAAAGTCCTAGCAATTATAGTAGAGCTTTGAAAGAGCAGCTCGACACCCTTGAATTGCCGCCTACTTGTACCCTGCTTCAATATGTTGATGATTTGCTTTTGGCTGCAGACTCTGAGAGTGCTTGTAAAGAAGGCACTGTACTGTTGCTTGTTCATTTAGCTAAAAATGGTCATAAAGCTTCGCTTAAAAAAATCAATATTGTTGTCAGGAGGTCGCCTATTTAGGCTACCTCCTGTCAAAGGAGGGGAGAAGATTGACACCTGAAAGAATAACACACATTTCTGGCATCTCTGTTCCAAATACACAGAAGGAAGTCAGAGCCTTAATAGGTATGGCTTCTTACTGTAGGTTGTGGATCCCGAACTTTTCGCTAGTGATAAAACCGATGTTGGCTTTGACGAAGAAGGGCATTTCTCTGCCACTGCCATGGAAATCGGAACATCAACGATCATTTGAGCTTCTCAAAACCGCGTTATGCTCTGCACCGGTTCTGGGTACTCCAAATTATGACAAGGCCTTTGTGTTGTTTGTGCATGAATGTGATGGATGTGCTTTGGCTGTGTTAACACAGGAACACGGAGGGAAGAATAGGCCGTGCGGCTACTACTCCTCCGCCTTGATCCTGTCGCATGCGCTTTGCCTAGATGTTTGCGAGCTGTCGCTACTGCTGCCGCGTCTGTAAAACAGAGTGAGCGAATGGTCCTAGGCCATGATTTGATTTTGATGGTACCTCACTCTGTTGATATTCTATTGAACAAAACCCAAACGCAACACCTCACCTCTGCGCGGTTAACAAGGTATAAATTAATTCTGTTTGCCCCGCACATCCAAATTAAGAGGTGTTGTGTTCTTAATCCGGCTGAACTTTTACCTTTCCCGCAAAACACTGTTTGCGGTGACGAAGAATTACATGACTGCCTGTATACCACTGAACAAGAAACGAAGGGCAGGATAGATCTCATAGATACTCCTTTGGATAATGCAGAAGGGGAGCTGTTTTGCGATGGCTCCTGCTTCAAACTTTCGGATGGGACATCTACAGCTGCTTATGCAGTTACTACATTGAGCAAAGTTGTTGAAACTAAGAGAATTTCGCATAACTCTGTGCAGGCCGCAGAGATTATAGCGTTGACCCGAGCTTGTGAACTCTCCCAAGGGCGTATAGTAAATATATATACTGATAGCCAGTACGCATTTGGGGTGGCTCACAACTTTGGAAGGCTCTGGTCGGAAAGAGGGTTCCTGACCTCACATGGGACCAAGATCCAGCATGGCCCCTTGATAGTGCAATTACTCTCGGCACTCTCACTCCCTAAACAGTTAGCGATCATGAAATGTGCAGCACATCGTAAGGTCATAGATGATGTGGGCAAAGGGAATGCTTTTGCGGACCTGATAGCCAGACAAACGGCCACAGACCTTAGCACGGACATGTATGCCTTGAGGGAAATGAGAGATGCTTACATAATGGATGAAGGTATTGGGTCTGTGCGAGATATTCAAACTGATGCCACAACAGAAGAATCTAAAAGGTGGGCTGAAGGAATGGGGAAATTGGATGATGAAGGGTGTTGGGTGGATACATCCAAAGGAAAATGGTTGCTCCCTGATTCATATGTATTGGCAATGGTTACGATGGCACACGGTCCAACACATGTGTGTGCCCAGCAGATCACGAAAATGTTAGAACAAGTTTGGGTGAATAACAAGATTCTGGAGACTGCGAAGAGGCATGTCCAGAACTGTATGATCTGCTTACAGCACAATGTGGGCAAGGGGACAGTAACTCCAAGGGGAAGCTTTGGGCCCCCTTCTGTTCCCTTCGAGGTCATTCACTTTGATTTTATTGAGATGGAACGGTGTAATAATCTGAAATATGTTCTTGTAGTTATTTGTGCATTCAGTAAATGGGTAGAGGCTTTCCCCGTTAAAGATGCTACCGCCATGACCACTGCAAAGATTATGGTAAAAGAATTCTTTCCTCGATTTGGGCTCCCGAGGGTGATTTGGCCGGATAATGGTCCCCACTTTATTGCAGCAGTAATTTTGCAGATATGCACAGCTTTATGTATTGAAAAACGATTTCACTCAGCTAGACATCCTCAAAGTGCTGGGTTGGTGGAAAGACACAATGGTATCTTAAAGAATAAGCTTGCAAAAACATGTGCTGATACCAAATTGAAATGGCCAGATGCCTTACCTATTGTATTATTAGCTATGCGTACCGCACCTCAGACTAAGACTGGGCTTTCTCCATTTGAGGTAGTGATGGGGAGACCTGCTAACATTTGGGGTCTCACAAAACCTAAAGCCCTGAGAGAGGTGGAAAATGTATTGCTTGTAGACTACTGTAACCAGTTAACTAAAAACCTGTATTTCATTTATCACCAGGTGCACTCAGCTTTACCTGTACGGTTCATGGGCTCAGGACACGATATACAGCCTGGAAGTTGGGTCCTAGTGAAGGCCTACGAGAGGTCTTCCTGTCTTGCGCCTCGCTGGCGGGGACCCTACCAGGTGTTACTGGTCACCAGGACAGCAGTGCGGGTGGCTGGAAAGAAGCACTGGATCCACGCGACGCATGTCAAGAAACTTCCTCACCTGACGCCACACGTTACAGAAGAAGCAGAACCCCTCGCTGATGCTACAGTCTCTGATCTTGGAGTAGCAAACAGCGCTGTGAGTGCGTCAGAGAATTTCTCTGAGCCCGAGGAGCTTGGGGAACAGTCCATTTCGTCTCCGCACTCTCTTGAAAAATCACTTCCGGAAAATACTGTTTCAAGCTCTGCGACTTCCGTCGCCTCCGATACGTCGCTTCCCTCAGGCCCCGAAAAAGTACTGCTGTGTTTTGATAATGATAATTGTTATTTTTGCAACTGCTGCTGTAGGACTTTGGTATTTTGAAGAAATCTATCCTCTGAAACCTTTACTACCGACCGAGATTGTACCAACTGTTTTGACTCCCTCTGTACACCTTCACACTCTGTTCCCTAGAGACTCCCAACATAGACAAAAGTATCATAATAACACTCTAATGATAGTAATGAATGCAACTCATGCCATTTTTAATAAGATTAATTGTTGGATTTGTACTCATTTACCGCAACATGGGAACAAGGGACTGGTATGGTATATACATCCTTTACCTTTAACGACTGCTTGCTATGCCTCTCTTAGAGCACTATTCTTTGGCCGATGGAATGATAGCATCTCAGGGAATTTTGATGGAACTAATCTGAATGATTGCGAGAAACGTGAATTGACTCCCCTGGGATGCTCGCTTTTTGCAAATAGAAGTAAACCTAATGTGGCTTCTATTAGGCCATCAGATAAACTATGTCTTCCTTTTCAAACTCTAATTTCTTTTAAAATGGCTCCGATAGGCAATAAGGACGCTGTACCTCCTTCTTATTCTATAAATCATAGCTCTGACTCAGTTCCCTTTTGTGTACAAAGAAATGGCACACTGCCAATGGGAGATTTTGAAGGTTGTAAGAACATTGTAAATTTGACTGGAGAAAATAGGCCTCTGTATGTAGCGGGGCCTGTTTATGTTGTTTGTGGTAGTTTAGCATTTCCCTGGTTGCCCAAGGATTGGCAGGGAAACTGTTATTTAGGAATATTATTACCCGGGGTATTTGTAGCTAGTACATTGGAGGTTTCTAAGGCTCGCCCAAGGCGGGACAGGAACGGAGATACCCCTGGGCAAGTATTGGGAGATATAGCGAAATCAGTTGTACCCTTTTGGGGACAAATAACAAACTCTGAGAACATTAGGGGATTAGCAAGGGTACTGGAGAGAACGATCAACCGGACCACGGACATACTCTACAATATGACCTTAGAGCAAAAAGCAATAAGATTGGTAGCACTCCAAAATCAGATGGCATTACATGTCATTTTGGCAGAACGAGGTGGAGTATGCAAATTAGTGGGGTCCGCTTGCTGTGTTTTCGTATCAGAATTCTCGCCAACAATTTTTAAAGCAATACAGAACTTGCATACTCTTAGTTCTGAAGTACATATCCTTGTAGAAGATTGGAATCTTAGTACTTGGTTTTGGGATTCTTTACGATCTTGGGGTTGGAAGGTGCTTTCTGTTATTCTGGTTATTTTGGAGATCCTGATATTCCTTTGTTGCTGTTTTCAATGTCTTCCGAGTATATGTGGAATGCTAGGGGGATGTTGTGCCCAAGCAGTGAGCACAATAGGGCATAAAATATATGCCCCAGATGCAGCATCTAAAGAATTCGTGTTACAAGAGGTTTTGATGAACAACCTAATGGCTCTAGATATTACAGACAATGATTCGGGATCTATGGATGACAACACATGGAGTTATTTTCAAAAGTATTAGAAATGATGTTAGCACTTGGCATAGGCCAAAAGGAGGGTCTGTTGGAATTGAAATAATATTATGCCTCCTATCGCAGTATCTGAATGTGTGTTGGCCTACGCCAAGTTGTCTAAAATATCGTGTAAATAGATTCCGCGGCAAGGTCTTGACCTTAATGAAAACTGTGTAAGTCGCCATCTTGGATTTAGCCGCCATCTTAGGTACTCTTGTAAAGTGGAAGTCACCCTGAACATCAAAATCAAGGCCGAATGACATTCCGAGTGAGATTCTGGCCGTTGTGACCTCCGCACACATGAATAAGTAATATGCCTGCATGCCACTTGTCAGGGTTCGCGAACTGAGACCTTGTCCTATCCCTGACCTATGTGTAAATGAACAACTGTATCAGCGGAACTGATCAAAATGCATACATTATGGGATTGACCTGGCAAGGAACCCTAGGCCTGGTCTTAAGAATGGTTAACCTGCGAGGGGGTTGGCCAGAGCTGGATAAAGAGTATAAAAGCACAAGTATTCCAATGTACGGTCTCTCTACTAATGCATCGAACCTTCGTTGAAGTTCGTTACGTTACTCTGAGAGCCGAATAGCTATCCGTTTGTCAATTGACTTTTTGGTAACTGCTGTAGCTTTTAAATAAAGCACTTTGTATGTCCTTTGTAACCTGTGTTGGTGTGTTTCCTTTGGGCTTCCCAGCCTCATATCCATTTCTTTGTTTTCACAGAGTGCTTAGTGGACCTGGTGGATCGTGGTCACCAGCAAGGGGATGACGAGCACCGCCGTGTGCAGGGGAGCCAAGGGTGGCGGGCGGAGAGCGCCGCTTTAGCACCAAGCTGGGGTTGACATGGCAGCCCAGCCCTCCTTCTGCGCACCCAGCCGTTGTGGATTGCCACAGGTCAAGCTCTGCGTGTGGACCCGGGAGGCTGAGTATTCTGCACGGGGGTTAATGGGCGAGCGGGCGGGGGGACGCCGCTTCTGTACAGTGCTATGATGACTAGTTTCTCCGGCCCCCTCGCCTTCCGCTCCTTACCTCTTGTCCCCGTGTTATCTTGGCTGGGATCTTGGGATCTTGATGCGGCGGTGTCAGTCAGTGGCCGCTCTCCGACTCCCTGGTATACTTATGTTCGTCCCACAAGCGCAACGCGGGCGGGGATCCACCTGCTCCGCTAGTAGCTGCGGCAAAGCAAGCCACTTCCACTCCCCTGTTGGTTCAGCGGCATTCGATCCTCCCTCTTGCTCCTATCTTACGGATCCTCGTTTGTGGAGGGCTCCGGCACACAGATCCAGATCTGTAGCTCGCCGAGTCTCTCTCCTTCCTGCTGTTTGGTGTGCTTCGCCCTGACGCTCGCTCCCCCACAGCGGTGTCTCTGAAGTCTTGGCGGGTTGTGCCGGACTTGCGCCTCCATCACTCCTGGTTGCAGGGCCTGGCTGGCAGTGTGTTTATAGGGCAGAAAGGTGGAAAGGACAATACTGTGGGAGACTATTTGTCAAGAGACTTAGATAATGAGACTGAGGCCCTCATTACAACATCGGCGCCAAACCATGGCGCTATTAGCAGCATGGTTGGTGCCGGTGTTGTAACGGGTCCGCCATGGTTCAATGAGGAATTACCACCCCATTCCAAGGTTGGCGGGGCGGTAAATCCCCATTGAACCATGGCCCTTCCCCATTCCCATTTTTGCCCCATAGGGCTCTATGGGAATGGGCAAGGCGCTAAGTACGGTACCGCAAACTGCGGTACCGTACTTAGCACCAAGGTCCCTTTGCGGGTCTCTACTTTAATGGCTGGTGTAGACCAGCCTTTAAGGTCGGGTCCCGCAAAGGGACCTCGTAGTAAGGCGCTAAGTGTTTAACGGCGCTGCAGCCTTTTACAGCGCCGTTAAGCACTTAGCGCAGGGTCCTAATGAGGGCCTGAGTCTGCGGGCTGGGATGATGAAGTAGAGGATCAAGTATTTGTGGTCTGCAAAGTTACTGTGGGGTGGCAGCAATGGATCGATGCTGTCACTGGGATGATGGGCTCAATCGCATCATGAAGTATGTCAGCACAGGTTGGAGGGGTTGGGCAGATGGTGAGGGGCTGGTAGCCTTTCACAAAGTCAGGGACGAGTATTGAAGGGACATTATTGTGGAAATCCGTTCCAGTTGTTCCGCCTTCGGGAATAAGAGCAAGACTTGTTGAAGAGGGACATGAAGGTCACCTGGCTATGACTAAGACAAATCCTAGACTTCGGGCTGATTATTGGCATCCTCAGTTAGATCTACAGGTTCAACTAGTGATCAAGGAATGTGCCTTTTGCAGGAAAATGGATAAGATACTGAGCAATTATGTTCAGCTCCTTAGGGCATTACAGTTGCTTAGTATACCTTGGAATTTTTTTGCCATGTATATTCTGGGGCCCATCAAGAGTGAAAGGGGCAAGAAGAAATATGTTATTGTACTATTGGATCCCTACTACAAGTGGGCTGAGGCAGATATAGGGCCTCATTCGGAGATTGGAGGCAGCCATGGTGCTATTAGCACCATGGCTGCCTCCAAAACCGGGTCCGTGTCCAGTCTGGTTGGATGGGGACTTACCGGGAAATTCCGACCTGTGCGGACTCGGTAGTCCCCATTCAACCAACCATTTCCCATTCCCATTTGAGCCTCCATAGGGCTCAATGGGAATGAGGAAGGCGCTAATTATGGGCCCGCGAAGAGCAGGCCCGTAATAAGCGCCCTGGTCCTTTAGCGGGACCCGTAAAGGACATGCGGTCAGACCACACGTTCTTTGCGGTTCCCGCTAAGGGACCTCGGAATTGGGTGGTAAGGGTTTACCAGCACCGGTCTCCTTACCGGTGCCCGGTAACCCTTAACGCCCAACTCAGAATGACCCCAAAGCAGTCATTAATTTCCTGGATGGCATGTTTCAGAGAGAGGGATACCCGAGATGAAGTGAAATTGACAATGGGGTGCAATTTACTTCTAGGATAATGGAGTTGTTTCTGGAGGGTGTTGGAGTAGTGCATCACAACACCTCTTTGTATCACTGCAAGACCAACAGAGTGGGTTAGAGGTCCAATTGCATCCGCATGCAGGGCATTAGAACAGTTCTGAGTGCCGGAATTGGTTGTAAGAGGTTAGTACGAAGGAGGGTGTGTGCCAGCAGTTGGGAACCCCATGCAACCACAGGGCTGATACAATTTGAATTGCTGAGGAGGAGGAATGTGCACACAGCAGTTTGCCTACCGTGGTTGGGAAGGTCTGGGTATGTAGATTGGGATAAACAGAGATTCGGAGAAGTTGTTGAGCACAAGGCTCAGCAGATAGTGAGATAGAGGTTTGGTGATTTGAAGAGGGTGAAGAGATGTGAGGTGTCGGAAGGAGAGGGTGTTCATGTGAGGAAGCCAGGCATGGTTAAAAAGGTGCAAAACAGGTTTCGGGGTCTGCAACAGGTTAGGAAAGTAATTGATGATGCTGTTGTGTTGGAGGATAGCAAAATGTGGAACAAGTGTAGGAATCCAAAGATGATTATTCCATGCCCCGGTCAGGATGGGAGGGTGGTGGATTCAGGTGTGGGACGATGTGTTATATAGCACTGTATTATATGTGTTGTTTGCTTATGAATCAGTGCCACAGCTTGAGGAAATCTGTGTAAATATGTATATTGTTCAACGGTGTTCTCGGTACCACACACACGTGGCCTACCGTGTATCAACATGGTGTTGAATCAATGCCTAAAGTAACAATACACACCAATTTCTAACTATGTTATGTATTTATTGTCTATTTGTAATGCACCTATACAGCCCAATGGTGCTTCAAGGTCCATCAAGTTGGGGGTGGGAGGCAGGGAAAAAAAATAAAAATGATCCTACTAGGTTTTGAGACATTCAGAACGTGCAAGTGCCATAACAAGAATGCAATGCAGGGGAAAGGGGGAGAAAGAGGGTTAAGGTAGGGGGATGGGCAGGGGTGAAGAGCAAGCCAAAACAAGAACAAAAAAAAGAAGAAAAAACAAGGCAAAACGATCATACTAAGTCTTGTGACAATTTGGATTGTGCAAGTGCTGTGACATGAAAAGGAGGGGAGTGCAGGTAGGGGAGGAACAGGGGAAAGAAACAACAAAAGAGCAGGCCAAAAACAAAAAAATAAAAATAAAAAACAAAACAAGATAACAGCGATCGTACTTGGCTCTGTGACAATTTGGATTGTGCAAGTGCTGTGACATGAAAAGGACGGGAGTGCAGGTAGGGGAGAAACAGGGGAAAGAAAGAACAAAAGAGCAGGCCAAACACACAAAAAACGGAGACAAAACAAAACAACAACGGTCCTACTTGGCCCTGCGACAATTTGGATCGTGCAAGTGCTGTGACATGAAAAGGAGCATATAAGCAGTGTGTTATGAGGCCCAGAAGAGTGACCTTCCTGTCCCTTCTTGGTCGCTCCAACTGACTCTGTCAGTCACTTTCTTATATAAACTTTCCATAGGATGTTCCATACATAATATAGCAGTGCCACCATTCGGAGCATGCAGTTGTAGTAGCTAGTCACTGGGCTTGGAGGGAAAGTATTACTACTGATCCTTTTCCTGCTCCTTGACATTCACGTGGGTCTTGGCTATGCCCACCGCAAAGCCCCTGTTGCAGTTAGGGCTGTCTCTGTTTGCTTCTGACTTCGTTCCATGGGATCACTATTTGAAACAAGGGTTTCTGGGAATTCTCTTTGTAGCCATTCCACAAAAGTGTTCAGATTTTAATCCGAGTTGTGTTTCCTTACAGATACGAGTTGATCGTCTACGTGCTGAAAATCACAAAAGAAACAGGGCAGGGGCCATGTGGGTCAGGTGATAATGGTGGGACTCCATGTGACCGATGAGTGATAATATCCAATGAAGTGGCACTATTTAACAATTTACAATTAAGAATGGAAATAACCAGCTTTCTGGAGAGGCATGTGGTCGGCCCAGGGCTGTTTTTCAAAATGCAAAGTGAGTGGTTTAAATTGCATACGAGGTAGTGATATTTTCCGCTAGTTCTCTGAGTGTTTTATTATGGAATCCTGGCACGAATAGCTGGTGGGGGTTATATTTATATTTCTGAGAGCACTATTTTGTATTTGGCTACCCTGTTTGTTTCTGGGAAATAGCCTTCGACCCTTACCTTTGATCTTCCAGGAACCTTCCTCGACCTAGGCTTCTTGCCAGGACAGCCGGTTGGGGGGGTCAGTGTGTGTAGGGTTTTCCCTGAAGCTTCCTCTGCCTCCTTCTTCATAGGTTCTCTTATAGGTTTAATCAGGTGCTCCAGAGTTTACAGGAGATATTCTGGGCATAATGGGAAAAAAAGAAACGTTACCAAATAGGGAACTCCCGTCCCCCGTGCACTATCAGAGGCCTAATAATAAAGCCAAACTTCAGGCCTCAGATAGTGTGGGGGTGGGGTTCGTTGTTTGGGAGCTTTTCTCTTTTACTGCTTCAGTTTTCAAACCATCTGGCAGGGTTGACCATTTCTCCTCTGCACCTTAAATTATAATATCATACATTGAAAATCTATACATCAATTCCAAAACATAGGTGTGCAGCGTATAACAAATTGGACATGATGGGATTATCCTCACACACACACACTGATATAGCAAATAATTGTTTTTACTGCTACAGGGGCATTTATCATTATTATTATTATTATTATTATCATTATTATTATTGTTATTATTATAATGGTATTTTGTGGCTGTCGACCTAGCTTCGAGAATCAACGAGCGCTTTACAAGTAATAAGAGGAAGTACGCGGTGAGGAGGGTCGGTAGCTAGCAACAGGGGATGCAAAGGTTGGGCAAATTGGCATCAAGAGATATACAAGCAACCAGCGGATTAAATAGGAGGAAGCAGATTACCTCGTCTCATTTTAAGTGGGATGCTCGCCTGAGTGTTGAAAAGCTTTGGATTGGCTTGGCCCTGAAACAAGGATGGAGGTATTGCCATGTCCTGCAGCCATTCCAACTACATTAGAAGAATCATTCGTGTCATAGTGTTTTGTGCATCCACCTAACCACTGGAACAGCATTCTGCCACCCATTTGTGCTGGGCCCCTGCTACATGAAATAATGTCTTCACAAGCGCATGCGGAACAAGGACTGGCAAACTAGAGTAAAGTAATGTCTTAATGAGCTTTAGTAGAAAAAGAAATCGGTCTCAAGCAAGTATAAATTCTAAGGCAACACTCTAAATTAGTAAAACATAGGGAGAGTTAAAAGCCAGGGATGGGGAGGAGGAGCGAGGAAACACAAAGGAGGGAGCGCTTGAGGCCCTATGCGCCAAGCATCGTTCTGCTGGAGAAGGCAAAGCACCAGGCACCCAGGTAGCTCCTGGTCACTATTCTAAGCCCATGGAGATGCCCACTCCTGAGGAAGAGGGCCCAGTGCTATTGAAGTGCCTATGGATGTATCACAGGACTCAGTGATCTCATGGTTGTCTATCCGATTAACACAGAACAGGAACTTGAGATGGAGGCCAAGGTGGAGTCAGACCTGGAGGACCTGTCAGAGCTTTGTGAGTTGTCCTCAGCTGAAGGCCTGAGTCAGGTTGACTTTTGCAAGGAGCAGAGGGTCTGTTCCACTCCAGTGGATCTGCTGAGGCAGGCAGAGGAGCCAGCTCAGGGCAGGAGCCTGTGTGTGCTCTAAAACTGTAAATTCAAGAATTAGAAGTGTCTGGGATATCAGCCAGTTTGTCAGATCATTTCTACTGGTTCAAGAGAATATATAAAAATGAAAGAAACAGTGCACTCTGTTCATACTTGCCAAGGTTATGATGAGCCAGAAAATACGACCAGGGCCAGAAATCTGAATTTGATAATCAGTGGTTTGGCAGTCTAGTGAGAGAATGGACATAGTCTCTTGGGTGGGGTTCTCCTAGGAAGTCATAAATGTGTTACGCCTGTCTTTAGCACCTCCATGTATGCTCTGGAGGACTCCAAAATGAGCCCCTATGTTTTTTCTGGGTGGGAGAGTCAAAGTGACACTGTGTGAATGTGTGGTAGCTGGTGTTCTGCATAGCTAAGGTACGGGTGTGATGCGGCATTGCTCGAGTATGCAACAAGGTCACCATAGATTACCTCACTGACCTGTTGCAGTGCTGCTTTGTCATGTTAGTCATATGCTTTGTCGTCAGGTTGAGCCACTTGCAGGGGCAAGGACCGAATAGCAGGCAACAGTATAAGTACAGTGTTACTTTATTTGGCTTGGAGGGTTTACACCATGACCCCGAGTCTGCACTGTTGTCATCTCCAAAGTGTGTCACCTCTCAAGACCCCCACCCTTAATACTTTCTGCTGCACATGCGGATCTGCCGGTACATGTGGGGGACAAGTTACCTCTCTTCGAGTTAATCGCCCAGCATTTCTAAACTCCCTCTGAGAGGGGGGGGGGGCTGACAGAGCACACCACAACCCTCACGCACTCACCTACTGTGCATAATTTCACCCCCCCCATAATGAACCCACCTGTTCCTTGTTTGTCAGTCAAGTTCTCCTGCTACACCACTACCTACAGCTCTGGACCTCTCTCCTCTGTCCTCCCTCGCCTCTCTCCTCTGTCCTCCCTTGCCTCTCTCCTCTGTCCTCCCTCATACCAACTCCACACTTTCACAATCGCAAAGTGCGAAGGAAACGAACAAAGGGCTTCCTTTGACTTATTAGCCCATGTCACTTAGTACCCCAAATCTCTTAATTTAACTATCCAGTTGAAATGGCAAGCATATTATTTTTACAACTAGTCACTTGGAGCAATTCTGATGGTGTATTTCACCTACTGTGTGCTCGTACATGTTGTGACTTCAGCACAACACCAGAGGGTGCCTGCTGATTCATATGTGAAATGATCACAAGTCCTCATTAATAAAAGGGGCAAGCAGTTTCCAGCTCACCAGTTGCTGGCCAACTACCTGTCTGGAAGTGTGCTTGTGTGTGCTGCTGCGCTGCATGCGCCATGGCCCGGACAGCTTTGCCTGAATACCAGGGCACCCTCATTGTTGTGGGACCGGATGGGCCAGCCCCGTAACATTGTAATGAGGTGATATGACCTTGCAGTGCTGCCGGCATTCCCAGTGCGTGCATAGCATACTCCCATATCGGGGAGCATGGGCGCTTCAAAGGATGGCCCGCAGCCGGACGATGCTGTTGCAAGATCCTGCTCCCACATGGTGGAGAGTGATTGTGGTGTGGCAATCCGTTGCAGAAAGTTAGTTACTCCTCCATGGTGGAGTGTGGCACTGGCACAGCCACGACCGCCACCTCTCTTCACTCACACATGGAGGAGCTGGGTGCGACATGGACCTCCGCCAGAAAAAGAAAACAAATATTACTTCTCACCTGGGAGACCGTGGTGTTGGTGTGGCCACGCCCACTGTCTCTAATCACTCCCGTCTGAGGGAGACTGCAGCGAAGCAGCATAGCTCTCCACTGAGGAATTAAGAAATCCCGCCTGGGGGAGCACAGACTTATCACGACCACAGCCACTGCCTTGCTTTCTTCTGCCTGGGTGCTAAGGGAGGCATGATATCAACAATAAGATATGAAGAATGGAGAAGAAGTGGGCACTACTATCAGTTCTGCTTGCTTCTATATCAGTTAATTCATATGTATTTCTTAATGTGGAGCTACCAGGTTGAGAATAGCCCAATGACACTAGGGCTATGTACAAACTGACCAACCGAACAACAGAGTGGAATCCACCCCGTAGAACCCAGTGCTCGCTCCTTGCTCCCTCTCAGAAGCTAAATTTGTTACTTTTTAATTCAATCCGAGAGTGTATTGCTTGTACTTATATTCAAATTTTTTTGTTTTCTCAATACTGTAGAGTTTCAGCATTCAAAAAGGTACAATAAGATTCCAAACAGTTCCTCAGAGTGTTTTATAAGTAAATTGTGTTTTAATCACACAATGCTTCAGGCGAAAAGAAATCCCAAATCTCTAAAGTATAAGCTGTTGCCAATGCATTTCGGTGCCTAGCAGCATCTTCAGGGCTAAGATTATCAAAATCAACATCAATACATTTCAATCAGTAAATCAATTCACACTAGAGTTCATTTCAAAAGTACATACCGCCATGCCAATGCATAATGAAGGACGTGTCAAATCATAATGGAGGGTAAAAAAAAAGAAAGCACAATGCATCTATTTGTTTCTTTGGCCAAATGATCTTTAACTGTTCTTAAAACCTTGCGAGTATTCTCCATGTATGTGATAATAATTACCTTAGCTTATTTTCAAACTTTGTTTCGCCTTGCACAAAACTTATATGTTGGGAAAACCACTCTGTCATGATACAAAAACAAAGAGATTCCCTGAAACTCTATCTTTGAATTGCTTTCAGTACAGATACCGCATCTAGTCAGCACTGCTTACCTTCATAGTACGTCTGACACTTCACCTCGTTCAGCAGGTTGTGCACACCCGCGAGTACTTTTGGTTTTTATGGTTGCCATGGCGATCACAGCGACGTCCAGGAACCAGGATTGGTTGTAACGGACGCGCCTCCAGTCCTGCTTCCCCTATACAAAATCAGAAATTGAAGAAGCAGAGGCAAGATTGGAGAACAAAGAAAGAGATGAACTTTTGAACCCACAGCAGAAGAAAGATAAAGCACCTCCTATGGTATTTGTATCTAAATATTCTAAACAGAGTAAACGAATTAAAGACATAGCCTCATTACACGGACGGCGGTAAGGGTTAACGGTCACCGTTAATGGCAACGGTGACCGTTAACCCTTACCGCCGTACTACGAGGTCCCTTTGCGGGTTGGAGGATTTAACGCCTGCTTCTTGCAGGCGTTAAAATCTAACCCGCTAAGGGACCTCGGAGCTAATTACGGCACCGCAAAATTGCGGTGCCGTAATTAGCGCCTTCCCCATTTCCATAGAGCCCTATGGGGCAGAAATGGGAATGGGGAAGGGCAATGGCGGAGAGGGGATTTACCGCCCCTCCAACCTTGGAATGGGGCGGTAAATCATCTTTCCGCCAAGGCGGTGCCGGTATTTTACCGGCATGAGCCATGGCGCTAATAGCGCCATGGCTCACCGCCTACCGTGCAATGAGGCCCATAATCAGGAAGAACTGGAACACGTTAGCCCTGGACGAAAGAGTTGAGCCATCATTCAAAGAACTACCCACTTTTGCCTATAAGAGGAGTCAAAATTTGAAGGACAAACTGGTGAAAACGAGGAGTTTGAACATCAGAACGGACACCACAAAAACTGGAACATTTCCTTGCTTGAACTGCACTAACTGTGGGTATATAAAAAAAGGGAACACAGTAAACCATCCACAAACTGGAGAAAAGATAAAACTCAGACATTTTGGGACATGTAATTCAAACAACATTAGCTATTCAATAAAATGCCCTTGCGAGCTATATTACATGGGACAATCAACACGCACAGCCAAAGTGAGCACCGTTCCTGTATACGTAATCAGAACAAAAATTCTGCAGTGGCGCGACACTGGGACATGAAAAAGCACAACTTATCACAGATAAGATTTCAAATACTGGAGGTGGTGAGGAAAAGAGAACCACACATGAACATACAACAAAGACTCGACCAAAGAGAATCCTTCTGGATAGATAAACTTTGAACACTTACACCAAAAGGATTGAATGAGGAGATTAATTTTGCCTGTTTTCTTCAATTATTGTGCACTGTTTGTAACAAACATGTTTACATAGAGGATGATTTACCATGAACATTATGTCATTGATAGATATTCATAATATGTACCAGATAGCCATGTTGTATTTTGCATGATGTAGAATAGCCAAAAAATGTTAACATGTTTTAGAATGATTGGAGAGAAACATATCAGCTACTACATGAATGGGTATGATTGTTTATATTCACCTGGGGTCCCCTCCCAGAGATGAACATGGATATAAGATATTATAGCATTTATTTGACTGAAAATATGGAATATTGCACTACCTTAGCAGCATGATATTTTTCCTGAGACTTATTGAGATACATTGTGGTTTAATGTATCAGATTGCTTATGACATGAAATGTCACCCAGCTTTATGATTTAATATTCATGGCTATAATTATCATTTTTAATATTTAGCCCATGCACACGAAGACACTACAATCCGTATGCGGGTCAGCTCCTATAGGTGAAACGAGGTTCATCACTAAGCATAACATGGCTCAATTTTCATAAAGGACCTCACATCAATACATGTGCTGTCACCTTAAAAACATACGGTACTCGGTACCATTAAGGATATGGACGTTTGACCACACAGGACCATTCCTTTTGTGTGAGTGTAAGTGTACTTGCGAGAACCATGGCGATCAGAAGACCCACCTACCCATTTCCATGGGGAAGCAGGACTGGAGGCGCGTCCGTTACGACCAATCCTGGTCCCTGGACATCTCCGTGATCGCCATGGCAACCATAAAAACAAAGGTCCTCGTGGGTGTGTGCATTCGCAACATGCTGAACGAGGCAAAGTTTCAGACGTACTATGAAGGTAAGCAGTGCTGACTAGATGCGGTATCTGTACTGAAAGCAATTCAAAGATAGAGTTTCAGGGAATCTCTTTGTTTTTGTATCATGACAGGGAGGTTTTCCCAACATATACGTTTTGTACAAGGCGAAACAAAGTTTGAAAATAAGCTAAGGTAATTATTATCACATACATGGAGAATACTCGCAAGGTTTTAAGAACAGTTAAAGATCATTTGGCCAAAGAAACTAATAGATGCATTGTGCTTTCTTTTTTTTACCCTCCATTATGATTTGACACATCCTTCATTATGCATTGGCATGGCGGTATGTACTTTTGAAATGAACTATAATGTCAATTGATTTACTGATTGAAATGTATTGATGTTGATTTTGATAATCTTAGCCCTGAAGATGGTACTAGACACCTAAATGCATTGGCAGCAGCTTATACTTTAGAGATTTGGGATCTCTTTTCGCCTGAAGAATTGTGTAATTAAAACACAATTTACTTATAAAACACTCTGGGGGTCATTACGACCCAGGCGCTAATTGCGCCAACTTTACCACCATGGTGTAAACTATGTTTACACCATGGTGGATGGCAGATTTACCGCCCCATTCCAAGGTGAGTGGGGCGGTAATCCCCATTTCCCAATTTCCCTTCCCCATTCCCATTTTTGCCCCATAGGGCATAATGGGAGTGGGGAAGGCGCTAATTACGCCACCGTAAATTACGGTGGCGTAATTAGCATCATGGCAGGTTAGCGCCATGGATTTTAACGGCTGCTAAGAGCAGCCGTTAAAATCAGAATAGGCGTTAAGGGTTAACGACGGCGTTAACCCTTAACGCCTGGGTCGTAATGAGGCCCTCTGAGTAACTGTTTGGAATCTTATTGTACCTTTTTGAATGCTGAAACTCTACAGTATTGAGAAAACCAAAAAATTTGAATATAGGTACAAGTAATACACTCTCTGGATTGAATCAACAATAAGATAGCCACAAGTGACCACAGGTCAAGGGTGGTTGATAAAAGGGATTGAAAAACACCTATCTAATCCTAAATCTACAGATGGGAGCATGCTATGACCATCAAATAATAATAACACAGTCCTTGTAGTGTCTTGTCAAAATAAAAAGGGCGTATACTAATAAACCTATTGCCAATCCTTACCTCTAAATACAAAAAGTGCGGGAAACAATGTTACGAAAAAGAAAGAAGTGTTCACAAAATTATATGTCAGGATGGTCAGGCCCTTGGCCTCCCTTCCCCACGTTTTCAGCATGGGACAAGGTGGCACACTCAAGCTTACCACAGACTCTGGCTTATCTATCACGAGGATACAGTTCAATCATTAGCATCAGGGCCTTCTGTGTCAAAGTCTCTTTTCCCTTCAAAGTCTCCTCATTCAGAGGGCCTGATGCGACAAACAAATGATACGTTCTTTTCTTCTTTCAGATTTTCACAAGTACTCAATTTCTTAGGTGATTCACTATTCATCTCGGATCCCCCTCATCCGAACTCAGATCCACAATCTTCGTACGATATTCTCATGCATCCAATTTCTCATAGGATATTCTTTTGCGGGTAATCCATGGAAGGGGCATCCACCATCAAATAATTCTTGGCAACCTGTTTCACATATCAAGGCACCATCCTAGCTGCGAATGTTCCATCGCCTACACCCTGGCAAACTAGATACCATCAAATATAAGAGGGGGCGTACTGTGCTCGGCCTCCAGAATGTCCTTTCCAGTCTAGTCTATTTCCATCATGGCGGCCTCTACACCCTTTACATTCTACTTGTGGCGTTGATGCAACTCGTTGCAACCATTTTCTTGGTTCTCTGGGGTAAAATACTGTTTTTGATTCTGCATGTCCTTCGCTCTGTCCTTCCTTTCTCTGCAGTTTTCTCTCTTTGTCTCGCTGCACTCTTAGCTACACTTTTCTCTTCTACCTTGCTCCTCTCTGGTACTCCGCTGGGGTTGCCCTGCCTTCTATGCCTTTGGATTTTTCCTCTTCAAGACTCGACTCTCTCCACCGGTCCTTTTCCAGCTTTCCTTTCCTTTGCTGAGAATTGACTACTTTGCAGTCATTCAGGACTTTGATTATTCCTTTCCCTTTCATTATATTAGCCTTTCTATCTCCTGTGAACATACTTGTCAGCTTACACCATGGGTGCACAACATACGGCCCGCGGGCCAGTTGCGGCCCGCCATGCCGTTTTGTCCGGCCCGCAAGGCTCAAAGACTTTCCTAATGAAAGGCAGCCCCGCAAGCAGCATCGGCCGCCCTCAATTAGGAAAGTCTTTGTTGTCTTTCGGGCCGGACAAAACACTGGCCCTCATTGGTTCAGTGCACACGAGCCACGCAGCTCTTACGAGCCACGTAGTGCGTGTGTGCTGCACCAATGGAGTGCCAGCACTACGGCTGGCATGGCCAGTAAGGCCTGATGCCGGAAAGCATTTCAGCCTTGCTTGCCACGCCAGCCGTAGTGCCAGAAGCCTGGCCAGCATTCCAGCACGTCTGGGTAAGTACATGATGGGCGGGGGTGGCTGTATGTTTGTGTGTGTGTCTGTCTGTCTCGGGTCCGTCCTGACTGTGTTTTTTGTTTTTGTATGTATGTTGAGATGAGGAGGTGGGGGGGTGTGTCGGGTGTGTATGGGTGTGTTTGTATTTGTATGTCTGCAGTGTATGTTGAGATGCGGGGGTGGGGGGTGTGTCGGGTCTGACTGAATGTGTTTGTGTGCAAGTTCAGTGTATGTTGAGATGCGGGGGTGGGGGTGTGTGTCGGGTCTGCCTGAATGTGTTTGTGTGCAAGTGAAGTGTATGTTGAGATGTGGGGGTGGGAGGTCCCGGTCTGTATGCGTGCATGCTTGTGAGTTTGTTTGGTGAGTTGGGGGTGGGGTCTGTATGGGTGCATGGTGTATGCTTGTGAGTATGTGTGCTGAGTTGGGGGTGTGGGGGTTCGGGTCTGTATGGGTGCATGGTGTATGCTTGTGGGTTTGTGTGCTGAGTTGGGGATGGGGGTTCGGGTCTGTATGGGTGTATGGTGTATGCTTGTGAGTTTGTGTGCTGAGTTGGGGTGGGGGGATCGGGTCTGTATGGGTGCATGGTGTATGCTTGTGGGTTTATGTGCTGAGTTGGGGGTGGGGGTTCGGGTCTGTATGGGTGCATGGTGTATGCTTGTGGGTTTGTGTGCTGAGTTGGGGGTGGGGGGTTCGGGTCTGTATGGGTGCATGGTGTATACTTGTGAGTTTGTATGGTGAGTTGGGGTGGGGTCTGTATGGGTGCATGGTGTATGCTTGTGAGTTTGTGTGCTGAGTTGGGGGTGAGGGGGGTTCGGGTCTGTATGGGTGCATGGTGTATACTTGTGAGTTTGTATGGTGAGTTGGGGGTGGGGTCTGTATGGGTGCATGGTGTATGCTTTGTGAGTTTGTGTGCTGAGTTGGGGGTGGGGGGGGTTCGGGTCTGTATGGGTGCATGGTGTATGCTTGTGGGTTTGTGTGCTGAGTTGGGGGTGGGGGGTTTGGGTCTGTATGGGTGCATGGTGTATGCTTGTGAGTTTGTGTGCTGAGTTGGGGGTGGGGGTTTGGGTCTGTATGGGTGCATGGTGTATGCTTGTGGGTTTGTGTGCTGAGTTGGAGGTGGGGGGTTTGGGTCTGTATAAGTGCATGGTGTATACTTATGAGTTTGTATGGTGAGTTGGGGGTGGGGTCTGTATGGGTGCATGGTGTATACTTGTGAGTGTGTGTGCTGAGTTGGGGGTGGGGGGTTCGGGTCTGTATGGGTGCATGGTGTATACTTGTGAGTTTGTATGGTGAGTTGGGGGTGGGGGGTTCGGGTCTGTATGGGTGCATGGTGTATACTTGTGAGTTTGTATGGTGAGTTGGGGGTGGGGTCTGTATGGGTGCATGGTGTATGCTTGTGAGCTTGTGTGCTGAGATGCGGGTGGGGGGTTCGGGTCTGTATGGGTGCATGGTGTATACTTGTGAATTTGTATGGTGAGTTGGGGGTGGGGTCTGTATGGGTGCATGGTGTATGCTTGTGAGTTTGTGTGCTGAGTTGGGGGTGGGGGGTTTGGGTCTGTATGTGTGCATGGTGTATGCTTGTGGGTTAGGGTGCTGAGTTGGGGGTGGGGGTTCGGGTCTGTATGGGTACATGGTGTATACCTGTGAGTTTGTATGTTGAGTTGGGGGTGGGGGGTTTGGGTCTGTATGGGTGCATGGTGCATACTTGTGCGTTTGTATGGTGAGTTGGGGGTGGGGGGGTTCGGGTCTGTATGGGTGCATGGTGTATACTTGTGAGTGTGTGTGCTGAGTTGGGGGTGGGGGGGTTCGGGTCTGTATGGGTGCATGGTGTATACTTGTGAGTTTCTATGGTGAGTTGGGGGTGGGGGGTTCGGGTCTGTATGGGTGCATGGTGTATACTTGTGAGTTTGTATGGTGAGTTGGGGGTGGGGTCTGTATGGGTGCATGGTGTATGCTTGTGAGTTTGTGTGCTGAGTTTGGGGTGGGGGGGTTCGGGTCTGTATGGGTGCATGGTGTATACTTGTGAGTTTGTATGGTGAGTTGGGGGTGGGGGAGTTCGGGTCTGTATGGGTGCATGGTGTATGCTTGTGGGTTTGTGTGCTGAGTTGGGGGTGGGGGTTCGGGTCTGTATGGGTGCATGGTGTATGCTTGTGCGTTTGTGTGCTGAGTTGGGGGTGGGGGGTTTGGGTCTGTATGGGTGCATGGTGTATGCTTGTGGGTTTGTGTGCTGAGTTGGGGGTGGGGGGTTCGGGTCTGTATGGGTGCATGGTGTATGCTTGTGGGTTTGTGTGCTGAGTTGGGGGTGGGGGTTCGGGTCTGTATGGGTGCATGGTGTATGCTTGTGGGTTTGTGTGCTGAGTTGGGGGTGGGGGGTTTGGGTCTGTATGGGTGCATGGTGTATACTTGTGAGTTTGTATGGTGAGTTGGGGGTGGGGTCTGTTTGGGTGCATGGTGTATTCTTGTGAGTTTGTGTGCTGAGTTGGGGGTGGGGGGGTTCGGGTCTGTATGGGTGCATGGTGTATACTTGTGAGTTTGTATGGTGAGTTGGGGGTGGGGTCTGTATGGGTGCATGGTGTACGCTTGTGAGTTTGTGTGCTAAGTTGGGGGTGGGGGGTTCGGGTCTGTATGGGTGTATGGTGTATGCTTGTGGGTTTGTGTGCTGAGTTGGGGGTCGGGGTTTGGGTCTGTATGGGTGCATGGTGTATGCTTGTGGGTTTGTGTGCTGAGTTGGGGGTGGGGGTTCGGGTCTGTATGGGTGCATGGTGTATGCTTTTGGGTTTGTGTGCTGGGTGGGGGGTTTGGGTCTGTATAGGTGCATGGTGTATACTTGTGAGTTTGTATGGTGAGTTGGGGTGGGGTCTGTATGGGTGCATGGTGTATGCTTGTGAGTGTGTGTGCTGAGTTGGGGTGGGGGGGTTCGGGTTTTTATGGGTGCATGGTGTATACTTGTGAGTTTGTATGGTGAGTTGGGGGTGGGGGGGTTCGGGTCTGTATGGGTGCATGGTGTATACTTGTGAGTTTGTATGGTGAGTTGGGGGTGGGGGGTTCGGGTCTGTATGGGTGCATGGTGTATGCTTGTGGGTTTGTGTGCTGAGTTGGGGGTGGGGGTTCGGGTCTGTATGGGTGCATGGTGTATGCTTGTTAGTTTGTATGCAGGGGTGGGGGGGTTGGGGTCTGTATGGGTATGTATGCATGGTGCATGCTTGGTAGCATGGGGCATAGTGTTTGTTGCATGAGGGGTGGGTGTCTTGGGGCATAGTGTTTGCATGAGGGGTGGGTGTCTTGGGGCATAGTGTTTGCATGAGGGGTGGGTGTCTTGGGGAATAGTGTTTGCATGAGGGGTGGGTGTCATGGGGCATAGTGTTTGGTCGGGGAGTGGGGGCTATGGGGCATAGTGTTTGCTTGAGGGGTGGGTGTCTTGGGGCATAGTGTTTGCATAAGGGGTGGGTGTCATGGGGCATAGTGTTTGGTTGGGGAGTGGGGGCCATGGGACATAGTGTTTGCATGAGGGGTGGGTGTCTTGGGGCCTAGTGTTTGCATGAGGGGTGGGGGCCATGGGGCATAGTGTTTGGTTGGGGAGTGGGGGCCATGGGACATAGTGTTTGCATGAGGGGTGGGTGTCTTGGGGCCTAGTGTTTGCATGAGGGGTGTGGGCCATGGGGCATAGTGTTTGGGTGGGGAGTGGGGGTCATGGGGCATAGTGTTTGCATGAGGGGTGGGTGTCATTGGGCATAGTGTTTGCTTGGGGGGGTGTCATGGGGCATAGTGTTTTCTTGAGAGGGGTGTGTCTTGGGGCATAGTGTTTGCATGAGGGGTGGGGGCCATGGGGCATAGTGTTTGGTTGGGGAGTGGGGGCCATGGGGCATAGTGTTTGCTTGAGGGTGGGAGCCTTGGGGCATAGTGTTTGCTTGAGGGGTCGGGGCTATGGGGCATAGTGTTTAATAAAAATTAGGGGTAGAAAAAGCCTCCTGCGACGCCACGCCAAGCCTACCGCCCCACCCACATTTACTTTTCGGCCCACCATAGCCATCATGTAGGATACTTTCGGCCCTCTGTCAAAATCGGTTGTGCACCCCTGGCTTACACTATTTCGGATTACAAGGAAGCTAAGGTTGTATTTAGATTCCATCTGGACTTGTCCATCCCTGCTATTTCTGCAACATCAGCCGCTCATAATTTGCTTATCTTACTTTGGATTGAAGGGTTTTTGGCGCCATCAGGCTTTTTCACTTCGATTGGTCTTTTCGGGTAGGAGTCTCGTGCCTTTGCTGGTACTACAGCTGGCATAGTGGCTTCCTCCCAAGAACGACCCTGTCTCTATAAGGACAGACAATCATCCAGAAACAAAGGAACACCTCCACTTCAAGAAGAGTCACCTAGACCATCCAGCAATGAAGACTCAGGTGAGGAAGACTCATCAATTTTTGACAAGATAAATAGGAAATAGCCCAAAATGTCGCCCTCACAATTCCGACGGCCGAAATGTCAAACTTCTTTTTTTTGTTAAACACCCCCTTTACGCCACATATATATGTGGATTTGAATGGGATATTATAGAAATATGGAGAGGATGTGGGGGGTCTCCCCCGCATATCTATGTGGTATGAAGGGGGTTTAATAAAAAAAGAAAGTCATCATTTTCAGCCATCACAATTATATGTGGTCACAGTGATCACATAGATCCAAAAAATATACAGCTAATCAATATAAAAAATTAAAAAAAGGTCTGAAAGGACAACAACATTTTTCACTTCGCAACTTTAACTCTCGGGCGGCCACTTCTCCACGGGACCAGCGCCTTTAGATGCTCTGACCACGGCTCCAAAAGAGACTCACACTCGAGGAGGCGAGCCTGGGCTCAAACTTGGGTGATGCATGATCCAGCAGCAACAGACTGGATCTGACTCTTTCCAACTTCGCCTGCCGAACTGATCATGCGGACAGACAAATGAAGGGTCCATCTATGTATGACCCCTGCACCTACAACATACGACGCTAGGTACTACCGACCCAGCTATGCGAATTGTAGTATCCCATGGGACAGGAAGCTAGTGCGCTCACAGGGAAATTGGATTTATCGACTTCCAGCATTTCTACAGACCGGTGCTCTCCGGCCTTACTAACCTAGTGCTCCCCATGAGTACAAATAGCACATAGGCCGCCAAGATGGGAGCAGTTCCCTGGGGGGCGGTTTCTGATGGAGAATACTGATAGAATGTCCTTTGGGTCATTCATTTGGCCCTGAAGAAGGCGGCTATCATGAACACTTACAAGTGGCATTTGTTCGACTGAAATTGTGTTACATATCTGCTGCCGAAACGCATACTGAAAAAGGGGGTATTTATGAAATAATACTAAGGTTGACGAGTTTGAATTCTTGAAAAGACTGTGAACATTTACTTATTGGACTTTTCCGGCTCTTTCCCCGTGCAGCATTGGCACAGAGTGTTTTTTGGTGTAAATAACCAATAATACCATTGCTTACTACCAAGCATGTAACATAGGATGTGTATGCCAACCGGTTGGTAGGATCTTTGCGAGTTGAACTACATGGTGGCATATCCTGTACAGGATTTCTATTCCTATGGGTAGATGTAAAACTAAATCACAATCCAGATTCTATGTATACTCTCTGTGATTTATGCAACAGTGAATTTTTCTTCTTGGCGAACCCCTGTGAGTAAAATTAGGGTAACTTGTGATTGATTGTTTGAAAACTTTAATTGCTGTGTTTTCGTAATCATGACCAATTAGAGACTGTTTTTCCACTTATGTTTAAATAATGTTTACTTTCTGGTTTATGTATTATGTATACTTGTGTATATTAATTTTCTGTTACAACAACAATTTTTTTGGTACACTAGATTCAATTTAGAAATTGTTTCACCTGTAGGGGTGCCAATACATACCATTGATTGCTTTTTTTGTGTAAACTAACTCTGTTCAGAAGCAATCACACCTCTAAGAGTGTTAATACATTTCTTTTCAACTATGTATGGTCATCTATGAAAATTAATTATATTTTCAAATATATCAGCCCCTCTATGTGTGTTTCTTCTCAGATTAAAAAAAGAAAAAAGATTGTTTGGCTCTCTTTGATTCACTCAATAAGTAATACTGAGGGTCCCCATTTGGTCTGGACAAAATATGACCAATATAGGGAAGACCCCCTGGTAGCAGTACTTCTCCCTCTGGCTTGCCAGTTTCTATAATGCATTACATGGCCTGCGGTAGCGGCCATGTAGGTATGGTTAAGTTGCTAAACCCATAGGAAGAGCACTTTTTATAACTTCACTCCCCCTGGATGAATCCTCACCAACCTTTGCAAAAAAGTATATGGCCCACTTTGAATTGCAAAGTTTGGTGAGGTTTGGCAAAGGGGGGCAAAGTTATAGGGGGGTTCCAATATAATGTAAAGGTTTATAAATGAGGTGCAATTTGACGAATCTACACTTAATTTGGCAAACTGATAATAGATCTAGATATATATATTTTTGCGAAGTTTGGTGCGATTTTGTCGAGAGGGGGCAAAATTAGAGGGGGGGGTCCCAAAATATTGTAAAGGCTTGTAAATGTGGTGCCTTCTGACAAATCTACACAAAGGTTTGCAAAAAGATTATAGATCTAGATATAAATGTTTTCGTAAAGTCTGAATGGATTTTGTTTTTTGACAAGTGTCATAATGTAGGTACAAAAAATAGTGATTTACCTTTGGTGACTGAGGTGTAGCCTGTGACCATGGGCAGTGGCCAGATTGTCCAAGTCATGGAATAAGGTCATGATCCGGACAATCAGGCTACTGGCCAGGACCACGAGGGACAACACATGACATTAAAGTGGCCATGTCCACCTGGGACAGGCTTTGTGGTAAAGTTATTCGAAATTGGGATAGGTTTGAAAGGGAAGAAGAATGTGCTTGTGGTAATATGGTCATAGGGTTCTCTTTCCACCTTCTGCAGGCTGACATGGAAAGCGAAGAGGGGCCATGTACTGAACCCCGGTGTCCAGTCATAATGTCGAACCAATAATGTCGAATTACAAAAATGTCGAATCCAAAAAGTCGAAAACAAAAATGTCGAATTTTTATTTTTTTTATTTATATATTTTTTTTGGGCTCTGGGGGTAAAAAAAAAAGGGGTAAAACAAAAAAAAAATTAAAAAAAGGGCGGTTGGGGGGGGGACCCCCCCATTTCGAAAAAAAAAGCAACCAAAAAAAAAAATTCGACATTTTTGTTTTCGACTTTTTGTTTTCGACTTTTTGACTTTCGACATTATTGGATTCGACTTTTTGACTATAAACCCTGAACCCCGCCTTCCCTTTCCATGGTGGCCATTTTGGAAAAGGATTTTCCTTCCCAGGCTTCCCGGTGTAGGAAGAAATATCCTTTTTTTAGCACCCGAGGTTCCCACTTTGGGAACCTGGGGTGCTAATGGCCTTCATTCCCCCTTAGAGGGGCTGGAATGGCGGGATAATGGTCCGGAGCCCTCGTTATCCACCCTCGCTTCGCTTGGGCTGATAACTTGGGCTGCCAGGCCGGTATCCACCGTCCATCCCTGGAACAGGGGATAAACGCCACAATATCACCATTAGCATAACACAAAATTGAAAAGTTGGAAAATCTTATTGAGTCTATGTACTTTACTGAGAAATATAAAGTAGATGGAGTATATATGGTTTTTTTGTTCTATTTTTTAACTGTGAAAGGTGGTCCTAAAGGAACATTTCTTTTATTGTTTTTGGATGCATTTTGTTTTTTTGGCAGGCGAGCTTAGAACAAAAGGTGGGGAGGGAAATGAGGGAAGAGGCACCAAACACTAATATGGAGGGGCAGGTGGACAGGGGAAAATGTTGCACGTGTGTTATTTCTAAGGTAGGGGGCAGTGTTTCTCATGCTCTTTGATTATAGCAGTGGTGGTGTCTCTTGGGGAGGAGGGATGGCATTAGCTGATTCCATTTTAAGATAAATAGCAGTTTTGCTAAAAGTATGTACAGTGTACTAGATTGTTAATGGATGAATAGGAATAGGTGTTGAAGCTGTGCAAGGGACATTTTGAAGTTGAAAGTTCCTAGATCAATAGAAAATGCAGTTCCAAGCTGTCTGCGAAGCACAGATCTTATTGTGAAGTGTAGATGGGTTCTCGGACACGTCATCATGCCGCATGCCAGCATATGGTCATGTGGCACTGTCCGGAAGGTTTGCAATGAAGTCAGATGTTCATAGACATTATGGTTAAGTTGCACTAATAAAAATCTATGAAATTCAATGAAAAAACTTTAAGGGGACGTTATGGTTAAGTTGCACTAATAATAACCTGGGGATCACTTCAGTGGCACCAATTATGGGGATGAATCTCCAACCTCCATAACCCAAAATAGGGCCACCTCTTAAGAAGCGAGTGCACATTTGTCCGTAAAGCAAGTTTTATTTTACAAATGGCCTGTAGGGGCTAGATGACCCCATAGAGTCAAACTAACCAGGTTCTCCTCGAGCCACACAAAGATCTCACATTATATACATTTTGCAACAGTAAACACACTCCCACATATTTCCTTACATTGTCATGCCCCCAAATATGATTGGACAGCCCATACAAAGAAATATAATCTCCTTCAGTACCCACGCTCTCATTGGATAAGTTTATTTAACCACCATCCCCTTTCATCACACATTTCTCATATCTACAGCTTGCCCTTTGATCCTTCCGTAGTAGGTCATTACATCATCAAATGGTTACATGTTCACAACAATCCTAATTTACTACAAGTTCCAGCTGGTCAGGGACCTCTAGCCCTGGTCGTGATGCACATGGCTTTATCATGGATAGTTCAACAATATTAGGAGTGAGAGAAACAAACAAGTTCCCTTTGAAATAATGATAAGTATCTTACCCACCCAGACTTGCTGGCGTCCTCATTGCATGCTAATCTATACAACTACCATTTCAGCATGCATGGCCTCTGGCCACATCCAGGTCATTCCTGAGAACCTGATTGAAGCCCATAAACCATTTATCTATTCTGCCTTTATGCATACCTTGCACTGGGTTTATCCCCTGACCCAGAACTGACCCTAACAGGTGGTCGGACTTCCCTGGACACTGAATAACAGGCTCCCATGTACCTAAAAAGATGACATCTCCTCTCCACAATAGTACCAAGTTGTAAAACCTGCCTGAATGCAATTAGCTGCCTTCCCCTAACCTTCAACCTCGCTCAACCAGCTTTCCAAGTCACACAGAGTTTATCTTGCCACTCCAGGTTTCTGCGACAACCTTTAGCTATGAGGAGAATCAAGGCTTACAGATTTGTGTATTTGCCATGTACCCCATGTTCCCCAACAGTCCCAAACACATTTCCCTAAAGACCCCCATGCATGTATGTCTGTGCATGTATGTTGAAGTCTACCGTGTCTCCTCACAGTGGTTTCTCCATCCACAAATCTCCTTTCTCGCTTGCGCATGTGAAGCTCCTCAGTTCCCATCTTTAGGTGCTATGTGGCACGCCACATGACTACATCGTTTTCCATCTGCATGGGCAGATTTGATATTATGTTACTACGCATGTGCAAATCTACAAGCAAAGTAACACTAATAGTAACACTCATTCCATTCTCTAACTACTCTAGATATGTGCTGAATTGCAACTCGCCGTCACCCTTATCACCAATATAGCACACACAAAGCAAACCCCTCTTTCCCATTGAGACCTTTATGGACCATCCCAACATTGGGTTTTACAAAGAGACACTGAGAATATGGAATTCAATAACCAGGGAACTAAAAGTTAATTGAATACTTTATGAAAAATGGACTTTACTAAAATCCTGGCTATTCTGTCAGCTGCCCTTCCATCCATTTCACAAACCTCAGCTGCACACTCTTCAGCATCTTTCAGCCATTGACTGTTGAACATTGCTCCGTACAAGATGCCATTCCCAAAATCTCATATACATTAGAGGTACAGAAACAAAACAAACACCCCAGAGTTGGCACCTTACAAATCATTAATAAATCAATGAATATGTGTAATGATATATTGTACCAAGACATAGGTGAAGAACGTAAGGGGAGTCTGCCATCTTGATGTCATAACCACTGTGGAAGAGACAAGGAGCAAGGCTGAGACACTGCGTGTTGAACACTAAACCAAAGGGCACTGATGACGATAAGGAAAGATCAACTGCCGAAAAGAGAGGGGACCAATCAACACTGACAGCTGATGAGAGTTTAAGGAGGCTCAGAGATGTGAATCGCCATAATCAAGTGAAGTATGCCGAGGAAGATCTGACATATGGAGCCAGCTGAGGCAATCAAGCAAAAGGGGGAGGCAGGTGACAACCAAGATCACGCAGAGAGAGGGAAACTCCCAGAAATGTACTAAAAACTAGGGCGAAAGGCCGGTGTGGAGTTTGGGAGCAGAGAGGGTGAGGCTCCAGTCTGTCTTTCCAAGAGAGAAAAGCTGAGGTGCAAGGGGAAAAGCAGAATATTGGGAATGAGAGTAGTGGTCCCATGAATACCTTAGAACAAGAGATTCTTGAGACGATAAATCAGGGGTAAGATGCTGCCAGTTAGGATTCCCAGAACGACCTGAGTAAGCTGTTTCCACAATAAATGTGGTCCGCTGGAGTTCGGAGCATGAGTCTTCAGAAATAAATTGAGAAAGCTATTCCAGACAGTAACACCAGTGACTGGGAGTATGAGTACCCAGAATAGACTGAGAAACCTAGAAATTATACATTCTGGGATTCGTACAAGTTCCTAGAACAACCTGAGAAACTCTACTACCTGGGATTCAGAGTAGAAGTTCCCAGAACAAACATACAGATCAATTGCAGCGAGAAGAAATGTACCCTGGAATTCAGATTACAAGTTCGCAGGGTGACCTCAAAAGGTTGTTTCAGTTAGAAATGCTGCCAGCTGGGATTCAGAAAATGGGTTTCTAGAATGAACTGAGAACGTTATTTTAAAAAATAACACTGTCAGCTGAGTCTCTAAGAATGTGTACACATAATGAAATGAGAAAGCCTTTACAGAAAGAAACAAATCCAGCTTAAATTCACTGAGTGATTTCATGAAACAAACTGAGAAAGCCATAACCTCTGTTTGCTGGTATTCTGGGTACAGATTCCCAAAACAAAGTGAGGGTGTTCTTTTAGCTGGAAAGGCTATGTGTTGGTAATCAGAGTTCCCAGACAAAAAGGGGAAGCCATTCCAGCAAGAACCTCTGCCCTCTGGGATTCAGAGTACACATTCCCAGAACAAACATAAATATCAATTCCAGCAAGAATAATTGTGTACCTGTGCGCTATGGCATCAGTATTCCAATCTGCACATCTGCTCTACAGTGGCACAGACCAGGTTCAGGGGCCACATGTGCCCTCTGATAGCTGCAGTGACAACTAGGGCACCTCTGTTCCCTAAACTGCATAACTATGAAAAGTTACCATCCTGGTAGCAGTTGTAAACTTTACATTTAAGCCATACCTGAGTTTAAGGTATGGTGGGTAACATCTTTCATACTCAATAAAGCCACATTAATTTGATACAACAAATGTGTCAGCCATGCGAGCTCAGCTCAGCTGCGGAAGGGTTATGTGCATTCTGGTCTGACAGCCTAACCCTGCCAAGTGATAGGGCATGAGACCGAATGTCCATGCCTCTACTTTGATTCTTTGTGAAGTCGGGTGACACCTCTCTCAAGTGAGCCAGCCTCCCAGCAGGATCTGGCCCGGGAAAAAGGAATTAAAGACCACACCGACCCCAAAGGGACTAGCCTCACACTAGGGTGCTGCATACAAAAAGGGCCATTGATGCTTTTGACAAGGGTTAGGGGACACAGTTAGTATAGAAAGAGCGAGCTCAGTACAGTTGGGGAAAATCACACCATCTTGTTTTTCTCTACTCCTCTCTTCCTTCCTGTCCCCTTCACTTCCTTGAATTTAAAGCACTTTGAGTAGGATGTTAGAAAGCAAAGACCACTTGTCAAGGCCATGGATTGGACCCTTCAAGCAGGTTTGCTTTTGTCCAATCACCTGGTAAAACTTGCCTATAAAGGAGAGCGTTTCCCACTCTTTCTTTGAGTCACTTTTGAATAAACACCTGAGGAAGCATTCATTGGACCTCTGCTAGCAGAGATGACTTTCCAAAGCCCCTCCATCAGTGAGATGAAGATTGAGCATCCAAGGCAGAGGCAAGCTCTGTTCTTTACCCATCCCCAGTGCACATTGTGGGTGGCCTGCTGTTGCAACAAGACCCGGATCTCTGCCAGTCACACTGCTGCCGAGGATCCCAATGTGGTGAAGGACACCTGGAAGTATGCACGTCTCCCTTGCATTTGGGGCACAATTAAAAAGACTATACTTGACCCTGAGACCCTAAAGTGAGACTCACAGCACCTGAGAGCCAAAACACCATAATGGAATCACTGCAAGATGTGATTTGAGACCATTTGACCGCAACAAACCAGCAGGAGCCACCATCAAATCTTTGAAAAGCTGTACTGCATGTTTTAACCATTCACCACCGCACCATGCTATGTGAGCGCATTGTTACTTCAGCTCAAACTCAAAGCTCCAAGTTGCATCTGCTGCCTTCCAACTGCTGTTTAAACCATTAGCATCTTCACTTCTGATCTTCATCGCCAGTAGAACTGACCCTGGTAGCCCATCGAACCAAGACCATCAGATGGTGCATTGAGCCACCCGACTCAAAATGTGCATCGAGTCACCAGCATCTTCGCTGTTGAACTGACTGTTCAAGCCAACTCTGGTGGTCCTCATGATCTGTGCTTCCTCAAACACCTCATCAAACCAACCACATAAAACAGTGCATCCAGATGCCAGCATCTTCACTGTTGAACACACACTGGTGGCCACCACTATCCACCCGTCTTCAAGTATTGCTTTGTACTGCAATGAGATCCAGGCTACCCCTGCTCAACACTGCTCCCTGTCTAGACCAACGCAATGGCTGCACTCAAGCCTCTTTGAACAGCATGAACAGCACCTATACGCCTGGTTCACCATTGTTCAACCTTCAAGACCAGCAAAAGGTACTATTAACTTGTACCTGCTCTCTATCAATTTTTGGGCCGTAGAGACTGGCTAGGTCACCATTCTTGCCTTTTCGCTCATGTATCATTGCAGTTAATTATTGTCTTTTATCCCCCTGCTTCATTACTCAGAGTGCTGCATCGTCAATATTTGTATCTTCTCTGTTCTTTCCACAGGGATGTGTTTTGTGCAGTATTCTTTATTTAGTTACCTCGTTGATCATAGATTATTGTTTAATAGACTGTTGCATTCTGCCTTCTTTTCACTTGCTGCAGCCAATTGGGTTAAGTCCTTTTTGTCGAGCCTTTGTGCGGATGTTTCTGTTGTGAGGCCATTGCCAATTAATTTAAAGTTACATGAGGGGTCCCTCAGGGATCATGCTTATCCCCCATTTTTCACAAAGCCATTGTTTGAATTACTTGTTGCCCGAGGTGTTATTTATACAAACTATGCTGCTAATATGCACTGTCTAATACCTCTCTCTGGGAACCATGCTCAAGGCACGGAGATTATTAATGTTATCTGCTCCATAATTCAGCAATGGATAGCTGACAACGGCTTGGCACTTAACGATGTGAAAACATGGCTGATGATCGCTGGCACGGCTGCTTGGTTTAGGAGGCTGGACCCCAAATATAGGGAACTTCCTATATCAGGCTGTGCCATTGTCACCATACCCAGTGTTAAAACTCAGCACTAATCAGTTTCTGCAGACCAATGCAGGTAAGATCAAATAGAACAAAGTCATCTGCATATGCAATCCAGGCTATTCTCAAACCTCCAATCTTAGGTGGAACAAAATAAGCTTCCTTAAGAGACCTGCCCGCGTCAGCAACATACAGGTTATATAAGGTTGGTGCTAGTATGCAGCCTTGTCTAAGACCATTGGAAGTTATTATTGGCCTATTAGTAGTCCCTAGGAATCAAACCTCACCTGTATCTGTGAGTCAGCATGCAAGTAAACCAAGATTCTTAGTAGACCTCCTGGGCATTGTCTTCGATCAAGAAATGACCATGATGGTCATTGTGAACAGCCTGGTAGCCTCTTTCTCTTATTACATCAAGCTGCTTGGTCAACTAAGATCCTTGTTGACATAAAACAACTGTACTACTATTGCCAGAGCTTTCATCTGGGACACAGCATATTACTGTGCCAGCCTGTTGCAGGGTATAAGGAAAGGCCAGATAATCAAGCTGTGGGTTATTCAAAACTCTGCTGTACATGTTGTAGAAGGTCTGAGTAAAAGAGAACATATATCTGAGGCCAGAAGAGGGCTGCATTGGCTGCCTGTTGATGTTAGGATCAAGCTATAGCTGCTCTCTGTGACACACAAATGCCTCTTTGGTCAAAGCCCAGATTATCTCTCGGACAGGTTGTCATGCCTGCCTGCCCGAAGAACATTGAGGTCGAACAATACTCATCTTGTCCATGTTTCCAGATCCAAATGGGCTCTGGTCAGTCAGGGGGCATTTCAATATGCAGCTCCCGAGTGCTGGAATGCTTTACCTCAGGGATTGTATCTCTCTCCACAACTTCAAGCGTGAATTGAATACTTTCTTATTTGAATGACCTTTTCACCTAGTCCTTTGATGATTCTCATGATGCCTCTGTAGATTGATCTGCTATGCTTTGTTTTTTGTGTGTCTGTTTTGTTAATGCTCTTATGCCTCCGGGCCTAGTTTTACTGATTTACAAACAAATAAATAAATGTTGCAGATGGTGTGTTTAATTAAGTACATACGTTTTTACAGAGCCTTTATTGGACATTCGTTTACTTTGGACTGTATTCTTTGATGTTTGGCTCACTACTGGATCACATTCACAACTCTCTTAAGAGTGTAGTCTGCTCTTGGTCCACGTCACCACAAAAGGCAAAGGAGGTATAACTCATGACTGTGCCTTTTTCACCTCGTTTTACAGAAGTGTGAGGTCTCAGTATGCAGTTTAGCCACTACTAATCCTTGTACTCCTGCCAGACAGAAGTCCTTTAGTCACACCAAAACAAAGTGAGCAAGAAAGCCTACATTTTGGGATTCAGAGCCGTACTCCAAAACACACAGAGAAAGGCAGAGAGCAAACGCATACATAATGGAACCTGCAGTAATGTTTTACACAGAACCTAGAACTAACGATTCTCTTGAAGGAGTGATTTCTGGGGATGGCAGTCAAACTCTTAAAGACGTTGGGAAACAGGGACTAGGAGAAAAAAAGGGCCTTTTCTGGATACAATAGACTAACGTTTACCGTTTTTCGTTGATCCTGAAAATGGAGCAATCAAACACCTGCAAAGATTGTTTATCGACTATTCATCTGAATGTAGTCTTATACATAGGACCAAACAATGAAAAATACATTAAATGAATTCAATGCCACTTCATAACCCCTGAACTAACCCAATATTATCTGTTAGTAAATAAATAAGTTACCTTATTACAGCAGAAAATAATGAGTGCTTAGTTATTAGTGCATTTTGTTTTCAACATATTTATCTGTCAATGACCCTTCAAAAGATAATGTAAGATGTTCCAGAATCCTTGGAAAAACAGCATTTTTCCATCATACATTCGATTGTGTACATGATGCTTAAATTTGCTCACCAATTTCAAAATTCACAAACTTCTGACTTGTGGAAGACTATGGGCCTCAGTACAACTCTGGCGGTAGCTGCGCCGGTAAAACTGGCAGGCTGCCGCCGGAGTTGTGATTTTTTCCGGCACCTGGCTTCACGAAAACACCAGGGGATTACGACCCTGGTGTTCCTGGAAGTAAGGCGCCGGAAAAATGTTAATCCCCATTCCCATTGAGTCCCATATTCCCATAGGACTCAATGAGAATGAGGATATTGGAAGCACCGGCACCGTTAATAAGGGTGCCAGTGCTTCCCGGAAACTCTGTGGGTGGGTGCCACGCAGCCCACCAGGTCAGACCTGGCGGGCGGGACGGCAGCCGCCCGCATCCTCGGAGTGTGCTGGCCCGGTAACAACGGTGCCGGTGTGCTTACCGGCACCATTGTTAGCGGACCGGCATGCTCATAGTGAGGCCCTATGACGCTAATGAAATCAGATGAATATCCTTGCCTACAATAAAAAAAAGGCATAAAGTATAAAGCATGCAATTTAGAAAACACTACTCAAAAGCGCAATGTTCAGTGTCTTCACAATTAAATAGACCCATAGATTTATTTTTTAGCATGGTATATTTGGTGTTTGAATGTCTTACCTTAAATTTGCGAAACATTTCTGACACCTTGTTGTAATAGCAGGAAATTGGTGTAAATGTTCCCGCTCAACCAAAAATCGACATGAACTATTAATAGGTTTTGCTCCCACTGAAATATGAAAATGTATTCGGCCTGATAGCTATTTTCTTCTGATCTGTTTGTTTTGGCTCCACAGTGTGTTTCCCACGGCCGCAGAACGATCGCAACATGTATCTGAGCATCCGTAATGGCAGATATTATCTGGCATGCAGCGGTAATCACATCCTCCAAAGTAGAGATTCTCCATAGTCAAGAAACAATCGTTCACAGATGTTCACCTGGAAAGCTTTCTTTGCATCTGGTCTCTAATCCTCACCAGCGCTGACGTTGTTCAAACTCTTGCAGTACTATGTACCATGGACAGTCAGAATCTCAGTGGCAGGGTTAATGCTTCCGTGAAAAGTTTTTATCTTATTTGTTTATTTTATTGTTTATAGCATGAATTTATTCAGCAATCACACATACCATCACCCAACATGTGCAAATCCATCAGAGACTATAGACATAACACATTGAAAAACAAGGGACCATGGGCCTCATTACGCGGTAGGTGGTAAGGGATTACCGGCACCGGTAAGGGCACCGGTGCCGGTAATCCCTTACCGCCCTACTACGAGGTCCCTTAGCGGGTCCATTCCCTAACGCCTGGTTATACCAGGCGTTATGGAGGGAACCCATTAAGGGACTTCAGAGCTAATAACGGGCCCGCTAATAGTGGGCCCGTTATTAGCTCCATCCCCATTCCCATTTAGCCCTATGGGGGCTCAAAAGGGAATAGGGAATGGTTCCCGGAATGGGGATTTACCGGGTCCTCCAAGGTCTGAATGACCCAGTAAATCCCTATTCCGGGAACACAGACCCGAAATGCGGTAAGGAGGTAGCCATGGTGCTAATAGCGCCATGCCTACCGCCTACCGCGTAATGAGGCTACATTTGTTTCCTACAGCTCCTTCTCCCGGCACTTACCTTGCACTTGCCACCAGCTGGCCCTATTATTTATCTTGTATTCTACTAACCATGTACTGCACTTTCCTTGCACTTGCCACCAGCTGGCCCTATTATTTATCTTGTATTCTACTAACCATGTACAGCACTTTTCCCCCTCTCCCCTTCCCCTTGCACTTTTCCCAGTCCCCTCTACCCTTGCACTTGCGCGATCTGAATGACACCTGGCCTAGTAGGATGGATCGTTGTCTGTCTCCCCTTATCCCCCCCCTGCCTCGTGGCGCCTTGAAACACATGTGTATAGGCGCGTTACAAATGCCATATCATATCATATCATATCTATGTGTCATGTCTATTTTCTATGAGGTTTTTCACATGTTGAATGATAGAATGTTTTGTATGTGTGGTTGTATTTTGCATTAAGAGATGTTTACACTATCAGCGTAAATTCAATTCCCTTATTCTAGTACGTTGGTGTGTGTATGTATGTTTTATGACATGAATTACAATTTTGTATTGATTAATAAATGAAATTGGATTGGATGTATGTTATTCCCCCAGTGTTATCCACTACATGTTCCATTGGTTCTACTCTATGGATTATTAAACTGAGTTGCACTATATTATTACATTTAAAATAATGTTCATAATGGCTGTTTTTCGTGCGGCACCATCTGGTATCAAATCAGAATTTGGGATTACAGACACGCGTTTAAAACATTATTTTTTTTATTCAATGAAATTAAACCAGTTTTCAAAAGCATCCTATTCTATTTGCACCACAAATGTGCTTGCTGCATCTGTTTTGAGGATTGCACAGTGATTTGTTACTCATGCTGATCCATAAAATGAATACCTAAACTGCAGGAGCACTAACAGCCTAATAACGAGTTAGGTGGTAAGTGGTAAAACTGGCAGTAACTGAGTTAGCACCAATTTTACCACTACGCCAAATTATGAGGTTGAGTTTTGAGTGGAGGATTTACCTCCAGGAAAACCCTGAAGGTAAACCTTCCCACGCCATGCCGAACAATCAGCAAAATTAGCGGATGCACTGTGGCAGTAATTCCGCCGTGGTAAATCCACAAAATAAGCCTCATTCGGTCCAATGACACCACAACCACTTATAATCTGGTGGAAATTCTGCCTGACGAAGTAGCGGTAACAGTAAGGCTTAGGGCCATTTTTTGGCATATTTACCGCTGAATTTCCGCCTAACTCGTAATGAGTCCCTGAGTGCCCAGCGCGTCACAGTGAGTGCAGTAGATGCACACCAGTGAAAGCAGCAGGCATCATTGCTGTTTGTCATCCTTTCTAAGGCCTTGATATGCAATTACCTGTACTACTGATAAAATGTAAAGTGGAGAAACTGTTTCCACAACAGCACAGAGTGGTAAGTCTGAGTGTTTTGGGGTTGTCTGGTCGCCTAGTAGTAAAAAAGCAGAGTAAAAGGGGCACTTAAAGCAATGGTGTGATCATGACTTCAAAACATAGCAATCATACCTGAAAATACACAGGCGATGGAATAGTTGATGAGAATTTGCAAGAGGAGCTCAGCCTGCTTGGCTACCTCATGGTTAAGATCACCCCCAAAATGGAGAGGGTCCAAAGCAGCATCGACTCAGTCAGCCTCATAACAGTCAGTGGAAGACTGTAAAAAGTGCTGGAGACATCCCAAGTGGTGCGTTAGATCACTTGTGCCACAACCCTGAAGCGTGTCTGGAAGCTCATCAAGTGCACATGGAAGGTGCCGGCTATTTCTAATTTCTATTCACGAGGTGACCAAAGTTGTTGGGTTCGGGCACAGTGAAACTAGAGCCAAAACTGCAGGCATAGAGTTAAGCACATATGGCTGGGACATAGAATCCAAAGGGCCCCCACTGGAGGATGACAGGCGCGTACAGTCCGGTTCATGCAAGAACCACCACTATATGTAACATGTACTAACCCACACTTCATAATATATGCATGCTCATACAAGTACCAGAATGCAAAGTGCTGTGGCAAACACAGCCTGGATGAGGGGTCCCTCCTCACTTGTGCCCAATTCGCAGCAATACATGATATTGTCACTGCAAAAATTCCACTCTAACATTTATGGGGTCCACCAGGCTATAATACCAGTAAATCTGTCCTGATCATACATTGTATTTTATTTGTTTAAGTCATCCAACCCCAGAAAGCATCAGGCCACTCTATACAAGAAAGGTTTTCCTCAGCTTCTATGATTACTTAGTCAACTTGCATTGCTGCATCGGTTCAGTTATTAAATGGCTTGCATTTTCTACAGTGCTCTTCATACATGCAATCTTCACTTCGCATATGAAAGTTTATTCAATTCTTTATTTCACCATCAGATTCCATACGGTGCATACATGCTCTTCTTCAGCCACTCTTCTCAGTGAGTCACGCTCATTTCTTATGACGTCACCGACTTCTTTTTCTTTAACCTTCGGGGACCTCATCCAAGAGATTGTCATCTCTACGGGAATACAACAGATATGGTTTTCTTAGTTGATACCCTTTCTCAAAGTCTCTCTGCAGAATAGGCACAACCACTGGTGTCAGGCATGGCACAATATCTTTCTTTCAGCATATAGGTAGGAGGGGTGTGGGACTTCCTGCAGAGGCATTCGGCTGCTCCTCTACACTCTCCCCTCTGGTTGATTCATCGACCACACCTTCATTAATCTCCACATTTTGATTTCTTCTCTTGAAGAAGTGCTTCTTCGGTTTCCAAATCTTCACTACCCCCTTCAGGAATCCTACTGATTTTACATGTTTCTCTACACTCCAGGTCATGTAGCTACACTGTCCATTTGGTTTATAGTAGACCCATCATCCTACACACGTTTTGTGATTTCTTGGGTGCAGGAACTTATTTCCTTCAGGTGCTAAGATGATGGCCTCTATATATTTTCTGATATCTTCATCTGTCAACTCCTTGGGTCCAAACCCTGATTCGACATCTATCATGATCTTCATTCCTACTGCCTTCTTTGCTTTCTTCTTGCACTGTGTAATTATTATCTTGATCACGCAGACTCCAAACATTATCCTCACTAATATCACTCCAAGAAACCTGAAGATGTTCGCCATCCATTGTGGGACCCATGAAAATATAGACACGAATCAACCGTCATTTGCAATTGCCTCTGTCTCATCTTCCATCTAATTGTGCAGTTTCGTCAGCAACATTATGGCCTCTGTCAAGGTTCCGTTCTTGCCATTGTGCAAAGGTATGTACATGCAACATGAGCATCCGATTTTGGCATAAACTCCTCCATCGAATGCCATGATCATGTCAAGGACATACCTATTCTGTAGGGTCGTCAGTCGTATGGCCCTCAATTCTTCCTTGATAGCATTGAATCCTTTTATGGTGGTGTTGATCGTCTGTAAGAGCTCCCATCTGGTTATTTGTAACCATTTAGCCTTCGCCATCTTCTAGATCCCTGGCATAAAGATGGTTGTGAATACTGCAGCAGTCTGGCTAAACAACCTGTGCTCATACGGAATAGCATCAAAGGCTTCTACCGATTTCACTGAGAAATAGTTCTCCCTCTTTGTTCGGTTAAGAAATTCGAGCGTCCTTCTCCTTCTCCGCTTTTGGAAATTCGCCAATATTCAGGTCACTCTGTGGAATCACTAATGCTGGAATATGAATGAGCACCAAGGAACACATCCCACCCCAGTCCTTGGGCAGGTTCATGTAGGCTCTGGATCCATGATCCCAATAATGATCCATCAGGACTGCTGTTCCTTCCTTCATGCCTGGTACATCAAACATTCGGCTACACTGGAGATTCTCTCCCACTTCCTCGTGATGTTATTTCTGAAACATAAGGACGTACACTTCAGAGGTCTTATCTGCAGTGGTCCTCCTTTATCGACGACCCATGTCAACAATTTTGCATTATTTGGCCATTGATCCTTGCATTCTTTTTCTGCATTTAACACAACATCTTCCCACTGTCCAGTTAATGCTACCACTTTGCAAACAACCAATCCATCAGCCCATCTTTCATGAGTCAACACTGTTCATTTAATTTGTAATTGTCCTTTTTCCAAAAATATCTGAATCTCTTTTTTAATCTTGCCTTGACAATTTAACATCTTGTTTTCTTCTATCCTGATTCCTGCTCCGCTCATTCCAGGCTGCTCATATCTTATTACTTGATGCTTTGTTTCTGGCTTCTTTCTTGTCTTTAAGTCTTACACATAATTATCTTCTTTTTGATTTGTTGCTTTAATCATCCACACTATGGATGCTGTTCTGCCTTGGAATTGTCCTCTTGTCATTCAAAATGCGAGATGTGTCAGGAAATGTGCTTTTTTCACTATAGCTTGAGTATTTTAGAGGGTCCCATAGCATAAGGTACTAGGGAACACACGTAGCAACTCTCCTTGGATACTCTCTCTCCCACCTTTCTCGTGTGCTGGTACTGCATGTTATTACCCAAGTGTACTGTATTGTCTAGATATGTGTTTATCAGACCATTATATTCATCTGCATTTCTCATGTATCTCCCCAAAGCACAGTTTGTGTAATACTCATGGAGCATATCAAAAAGACTTCTCTTTGTGAGCAGGATCATAGGAACCTCTACCTCAGTGGAAGTAAGCAAACCAAGAGTAGTTCTTGTAGTAGAATAAATAATTGTAGTCTCTATTTCAATAGGAGCATCAATATAACAAGTAATGGTAAAAAGGACACAAAGTATAGTCGCACATACATATATCACAAAACAAATTATTAACCCCTACCACTTGTGGCATTCTGGAATTGGTTGGGCTTGCTCATTCCCCAAAATCATACTAGCTTCAACATGCCTCATTTTTACTTCAATTTGTTTAAGGAAAGAAAAAAACCCACTTCTTTTCCGGCAACTGAAATAGCTCTGGTGACTGCAATATTTGTTCTTCTATTGCTACAAGCAGTCTTCTGATTACAGGGCGATTCTTTGGATCCTGTAAACAAGTGTGAATATCAACATCTCTTCTGACAAGGGCAGGATAAGCTTGAAGAATAAATATAAAAACAGCAAGTGTAAGTCTGTGGACATCTATGTTTGTTAAAACAATAGAGCTAACCAAATAGATACTCAGTGAGAACCAAGTCCGGGTACTGCTCTCATTTCCAGTTATCGAATTCAAAGCTGAGCTCAGGCATATTTGTGACACATTAATACTTTGCTAAAGTTTATTTTTAAAGATTCCTCTGACTCTTGGCAAGGGTTGCATGACTGCTATAATATCTATAAGGAGTGTCCAAATGAGCCACAGTACAAAATCTGCATTTATCAGCTTGGCGCTTTATGGTCCTTCTTCTTTGTAATCAATTGAGTCTGCACATGCTGATATTATTCTGCTTGTCTTGTGTCTGGATCGACAGTTGAGGATTGTGCGGTCTCGCTGGTATATAATTTCATGTCTTTCAAATTAATCCAAGCTCGTCTGGCTTGGACATTTACTGCTGAGGGAGTGACATTTTCAATGCAAAAGGGGCCATTAAATTTCCACATATCCTGTTTGCTTGTGGGTGATAAGCAGAAGAAAACGTGTGCTTAATGCTTAACAATAGTCCTAGCTGTTCGAATACTTCATTGACAAAATGTGGCCCATTATCAGATCTCAGCACTTCACACATCCCCATCTTGGAAAGACTTCATGTACTAAACACTTCACTGTGCAAGTGGCGTAAGTGGCGCCAGGGTGTGTACACGGACCTGCCTCAATCCACCTAGAGAAAGGACACACCACCACTATCAGATACCTGTATCCATTACACACTGGCAGCATATCAACATAGTCAATATGTAAATTCTGAAAAGGACCATTTGGTTGAGGAATTAATCCTCTAATCATTCTCAGTGTATGCCCAGCAGTACATTTCTGACATGCAATGCAATTTACTACATAGAATGCAATGTGCTCTAACAGATGCAGAACTAACCAGTCTTCCATAATTGTTGCAGCAAGACTCTCCCTAGTCCCATGCACGGGGTAATGCAGCTGTTCTAGCTCAATATTTAATAACGCTACTGGCATTACTGGTTTTCCAGTGCTATCCTGTCGCCATAATGCTTCTGTGGGGGATAAAGAACACCCCCTTCGTTTCTGTAATTCCTGTTCTTCCTGCCGTTCAGTTCCCTGAATTTCCATGAATTGGGTCTTTGGCAAATGATTAAACCTTTCTCACATTACCATAGTCGTGGTTAATCCATTTCTTATAGTAGGCGTATAAAAACTCGATATATCTGAAGAGCATGCAACCCTTTTGGCTTCTACATCTGCAGATTTGTTCCTCCAAGAGATAAAATCTGTTTGTTTAGTATGTGCTGCACATTTAACTATCGCTATGGCTGCTGGGAGCTGGAGTGCCTTAATAAGCCTATCTAATAAATATGCGTGCTGCACTGGAGTGACGTTCACTTGGAATTAGCCCCTCCTTTTCCAACACGCCAGGCCTGCATGTACGATTGAAGTCACATAGCCAGAGTCACTGTACATCATCACTTCCTGTCCTTTTTGTTCCTCGAGTGCGACAATAAGCTTCACTAATTCTGCTGCTTGTGCTGAAAAGTAAGATGGTAGCCTTATGCTCACTACAACCTCAAATTCTCCATTTGCTTTATGCCTCACCACAGCTGCGCCCAAATGTCTTTCTCCACTTGTACGATCGATTCTCGAAGAACCATCAATAAGGAGAATGTCCCCTTCCTGACAATGCATTCTTCTTTACTCCTGGTATATCATCATAAAATTCAACATAATTTGCACAATCATGCACATGCTTAACCTCTGCCACTGGCTCAGCTACAAATGTCACCAGATTCACTATTTTGCATCTGAATATTTTGTTTGTTGGATTTGAAATTATTACTTCATAAGCAGAAGCTCTTTGGGATGCCAATGTACCCTTGGGTTTCTCTAATATGGCAAGCAAAGCGTGTTCCATAAAAAGCATCATAGAACAACCCATTACAATACTTGTGGACTTCTCAATTGCAGATGCGGCGGCTGCTAAATGACTGTTCACACGGAAAGTGTCCTTTCATAACTGGATCTAAAATCCCACTGTAATAAGTTAGAAGTTTGTACCCCACTGTAGTCCTCTGTTAAGAACTGCTGTCATTACTGTCCCATTTGTGTGCAAGAATAAGAAAACTCCTCAGTATAATTTGGGATTCCCAAAATGGGAGCTGTGCAAATTGCTTTTTTCAACTCCTCAAATCCTTCCTCCATTTCCTCAGTCCATTCTAGTGTAACACCATTCACCTGTGCTTTCTTTAAAGCCTGCAAAAGAGGTCTTGTGCAAAAACTACAATCATACACACAGGCTCTAACATAATTGCATAGCCCCAAAAATGGTTGCATGTGTTTCACTGTGTGTGGTTTTCATAATCGCCCCAGCCCTTTCAGGTATCACCTTTTTTCCTGCATGTAAAATCACCTTCCCTATGTATAGCACTTCCTCTTGACAATACTGTAGCTTCTATTTGTCCATCTTGTATTCCTTGTCTGCTAGAATAGTCATCAGCTGAATCGAGGCCTGTCTGCACTCATCTTCTGTAGGGCTACAAATTAAAATCTCATCGACATACTGTATCACAACACTTTTCAAATCAATATTGCTTAAATCCATCTATAGGACACTCTTAAAGATAGATGGGGATTCACAATTCCCTTTGGGTAGCCTAGTATGTTTCAGACGAGTCTGGCAGAATGTAAATGAAGTCAAGTCGTGTGAGTCCTTTTGCAACGGGATTGAGAAAACATATTTTTTATATCAATCACTGTGGACTATCGTGCTTCCGCTGGGATACTACATAGTATCGTCGCTGGATTAGGAACTAAAGGAAACTCTTCCTCTACAATCTGGTTAATCAGTCTCATGTCGTGTATGAAGCTCCACGAACCTTCCTTTAATTTTTCACAGGATACACTGTGGTATTGCACAATGATTCTGTTGTCACCAGAATACCTTATTTCAACACTGCTGAGATAGTCTTGAATATACCATCATCTGCCTCTTGAGTCATGGGGTACTGTTTTGCCTGAGTTAAAATCACCCCTGGCTTCAGCTTCATTTTGACTTCCCCTATTCCCTTCAATAGTCCTTCGTCATAATGGCCTGTATTCCATAGGACACTGGGGACCTTTTCCAAGTATTCGTCAAAAAATGCTGGACGCTGCTGCATTATCACCTTTCGCTGTGGGATTTTCCTTTTCTCTGTTCTTATCCAGCATGTAATGCTCATAAAGAACACTACTTCATCGTCTGTTGGATCATTTCTAAACATGTTATTGTCACGACCCTCGCCCAAAACCCCCTTTGGCAAACCCATTGGCCAGTTGGAGTCAGGATTCGGGCCTCTAGAGCCTGGCATCCTCTTCAAAAGCCCTCATAGGGCCAGTCCTGGTGCCTATGGCGCCAGGCTCATACACCATGATCAACAATGTGCTTGGGAACTACTTTATTGTATTGTCAGCCAACATGGAGGCATCCACATAGCTTGGTGCCTAAGAACCAAGCTATGCAGTGTAGTGTTTTGGGTGTGGCAGGCCTGGAACTACTTTCCCTGGTACTACTTTACCTGGGCTATATAAACCACACCCTGACTGCAGAACATGCTTCGTGTTACTTTGCAGCTTGCAACATGACGCTCACCGTGTCCAGCTATTCCCTCGAACCTCGGAGAAGCAGAACCTGCAAGTAGACAAAAGGAACATCATTAGCAGCAGCATCTTACCTGCACTCTTCATCTTTAAACACTCGAAGCTACTGAGAACAGCTTCCTCGAATCTGCACGCCTCCCGGACAGAACGACCTGAAAGAGGAAGATAGAGGCAACATTAAAGAAAGCTGTAGAGACATTTACAAATTACGAACTGCTCAAAAGTCTTACCTGGCTGGTCGCCTCTCAGCTGGCACCACTCCGGACATTCCACTCGCGCTTAACAACACCGCGACCTACAAGGAAGGAAAACAATGGTTAGCAAAGGCAAGACTTTGCAGCGCTACGCATAGCGCTTACTTACCGCATGATAGCGCTCTTAATGCACCATCATTTACCAGCGGGGCTCAACAAAGCCAGTTCGCCGCGCTGAAGCTCTGCATACCTAAAGGAGAAAAAAGAGACATTTTAAACAAAGTAAGGCATGCAGGATAGCAACAAAACTAAAGAACAGCAATAAGACCTACCTGCACAATATCAAACGGGCCGGCATCAGTGAAGTAACTGGACCGCACTCGCCCATGGAAGACAACGCGCCCCTGCAAAGAAGGCAGGACGGAGAGCATGCCTAATTCTACCACAAGGCAGAACCTTCCCCGCAGACCACATCAGGGCAAAGCTGAGAAGCATACCAGCAAGTAACTCAGCTGGGTGGCGCCCCTGTGGATACCAGGTGAGTGTAACAGAACACGAAGCCTACCATAACAAATCCACCTGGGCGCCATGGAGACATCAGAAATGGACCAATTGGCCCAATTACTAGGAGAGCTTTGTGCTGAGGTTCATTCTGCCCGACAAGAGACTAATGCCCTCCGGAGAGACCTAATAGTGACCAAAGAACGCACTGAAGAGATTAGCAGGCAATACTTGCAATCACAGGCAGGACAGATGCCTCTACCTGGAAGCAATCCAACGAAGCAAAACACTGCCATACCACCCACTCCGGTACAGATCACGTTACTTGGAACAGTGCCCCTGGCACCACCAGAAAGGTTCTCAGGCGACCCACGGAAGTATGCGGCATTCATCAATCAGTGCCGCCTTCATTTTCTTTGTAGCCCTGGAGCATTTCCAAATGACCAAGCTCAGGTAGCTTTTGTCTTATCATACCTGAGTGGTAGTGCAGCAGATTGGTCGGTGCCGTTGGTAACCCATGACGATCCTCTATTACATGACTTTGGGGGGTTCCAGAGAGAAATTGAAAAACGTTTTACTCGCCATACCCAGGAACAAGCAGTAGACAATGAACTCTTGTCCCTCTGACAGGGGAATCAGGACTTGTTAACGTACCTTGCTACCTTCAACAGACTGGTTCCCGAAGCTAGGTGGCCAGAAAACAAAATAACCACGTTATTCCATCGAGGCTTACGAGGCAAATGAAAGGACATCTTAGCCCAGGTGGTTGATCCACCCACAGACTGTGCAGAATTCTGGCCGTACAGCTAGACCACCGGTTGCAGGACCGAAAGGCAGACCGGTCTAAGACGGACCCTCAGACCTTGTATGTTCGACCAAGGGAAAACACACCGCGTGTACCTGAAAATGCTGTAGAACCCATGCAGATTGGAGGGATACGGCCTCCATTAACAAAACAAGAGTGAGACAAAAGAAGACAACAACCGCTTTGTTTGTATTGTAGGAAAACAGGACATTTCCTGAAGGACTGTCTAGTAAAACCCCCAAGAAGAACAGTCGGGCCACAGAGAAGGATGAAGCTAAGGAATCGGGAAACTACCAAGCTCGACAAACGTAGAGGTCAGTTTGTCGAGTGAGAAGAAAGAGTTGCTGACCTCGCACTTTGCAATACCAGTGATCTTAATTAACCACCAACAGTCGTCAAGAATGCATGCCGTTGAAGCATACATCGATAGCGGAGCAGTTGCAAATTATATTGATCAAGAACTGGCAGCAGAGATAGGGCTTCCTTTGTGTTCTAAGCCAACTTTGGACAAGGTAACCACTGTGGATGGGACAGAAATCGCTTCCGGACAGGTAACCCAGTGCACAGCTAGGGTAACCTTCCTGTGTCAGGACGGACATCGGGAGTCTATTTCATTCGATCTCATCAAGGCACCTCAGTTCAGGCTAATACTAGGGATGTCATGGTTGGTTGCTCACAACCCTTTGATAGAGTGTCGGGCACGAAAATTAACCTTCCCCGGTGACTGCTCCCCTGCCTGCTATTACAAAGAGCCGAAACCCGATGTCTGTATCCCCATGACTCCCGGAGCGACAGTATCAACCCTGGGAGCAACTAATACCTTGCCAAGTGAATGCCATGATTTCCAGGATGTTTTCCGAAAGGACCAAGCCAATACATTGCTGCCGCACAGGCCCTATGACTGTCAGATCGACCTTGTTCCTGGTGCAAAAATCCCTTGCGGCAGGATCTACGCTCTCACAGAACCAGAAAACCTTAATTTGAAATCCTATTTAGACCAATACCTTGCAAACGGATTTATCCGTCCTTCGAAGTACCCGGCAGCCAGCCCTTTGTTCTTCGTACCGAAAAAGGAAGGGGACTTGAGAACCTGTATTGACTACCAGGCATTGAACCAGATCACCGTGAAGAACCGCTACCCCTTGCCCCTTATCCCTGAGATGCTAGACCAAGTTAAAGATTCCCAGATTTATAGCAAATTGGACCTTCGAGGAGCGTACCACCTGGTCCAAGTCAGAAAAGGGGATGAATGGAAAACCACCTTCCGTACTAAGTACGGCTTGTTTGAATATCAAGTCATGCCCTTCGGGTTATGCAACGCTCCTGCGGCATTCCAATATTTCATGAATGACGTCTTAAGGGAGTTAATTGATGTGTGCGCCTTAGTGTACATAGACGACATCTTAGTATACTCAGCCTCGGAACAAGATCATGTCAGGCACGTTCTTTCAGTCCTCACCAAGCTCCGTCAACATCGTTTGTTTGCAAAGCTTGAAAAATGCTTTTTTCACGTCACTGAAGTAGAATTTCCTCTTTCTTTATCCTTACTCCAGGAGGCATCAGAATGGACGTGCACAGGTAGATGCCATTCTGAAATGGCCTTCACCGACGTCTCTGAAAGGGGTACAAAGCATGCTGGGCTTTGCAAACTTCTACCGCCGGTTCATCCGTGACTTCTCTCAGTTTGTGCATCCAATCACAGTACTATTACGAAAAAACAATAAAAAGTTTGTTTGGACCGAAGAAGCAGAAGAAGCCTTTCAGCAACTTAAACAAAGGTTTACCTCCGCTCCAATCCTGCGACATCCTCGTCTAGACCTCCCTTATGTCGTTGAAACTGATGCATCCAGTCTCGCAATGGGGGCTGTCCTTTCACAGAGAGACCCGGAAACTGGCCAGCTACATCCTGTGGCCTTCTGGTCGAAAACGTTCTCACCTCCAGAGATTAATTATGCCATCACAGACAAGGAACTCCTGGCTATCAAATCCGCCTTTAAAGCCTGGAGGCACTAACTTCTGGGGGACAGACACACCATTACAGTCATCACAGACCACCGAAACTTGCAATATCTCAAAACAGCCAAGGCCCAGTCCTTGCGCCAGTTACGGTGGGCCCTTTTCTTCGCCGAATATGAATATGTAATCACATTTCGACCAGGAGTCAGAAACGGAAAGGCGGATGCCTTATCTCACATGGGCATAGATGAAATAGTATATACAACTCCAGACCCAATACCTATTATACCTGAAGACAAACTCTTGGGTATCATGACAGCCTTAACACAAGCAGAACTACGAAAAGAAATCCAATGGACAATGAATCCTGATGCCTACCTCGCATGGCAAACTCAAGGAGAACAATATACCATCAAGGACCACCTACCCTTTTTTAGGGATCGCCTATATGTACCCAAGAAGGAATTACAACAGCATATTATTTCAAACTATCATGATTCACTGATCGAGGGGCATACTGGGATCGCCATAACCGTAGCTAAGGTGAAAGAGAACTTTTGGTGGCCTACTTGGCGTAAGGACATCATTCAGTATATTCAGTCCTGCGGTGTCTGCGCACAAAATGAATCACAGAAACAAAAACCATCTGGTTTCCTACAACCATTGGACATTCCTCCAGTTCCATGGCACACTCTTTCCCTTGACTTCATTACTGATCTACCTCCAAGCCAAGGGTTCAACAACATCCTTGTAGTTGTGGACTTATTCTCGAAGATGGCCTATTTTATTCCTCTCAAAGGCCTCCCAGACGCAGCCACTTTAGCAAAAGTGTTCTTGGAGGGCGTGGTTAAGCTACATGGCTTCCCTTCGGTTCCGGTCTCTGATCGAGGCAGCCAGTTTGTTTCAAACATCTGGAAAAAATGCTGTACAATGGCGCAGATCGACGTTTGGCTATCTACCAGTCACCATCCCCAAACGGACAGCCAAACCGAGAGAACCAATCAGACACTCGAGCAATATTTACGGTGCATTCTGCACCACGAACAAAGGAATTGGAAAGACCTACTGTGGATAGCCGAATATGTATATAACAATTCTTTGCATTCAAGCACGGGACAAACGCCCTTCTATACCCTTCATGGCAGACATCCACGTACCTCTGAACTAGACCTTCCAGCCAGCTTGGAAATGCCAGCAGTAAAGACTCTGCACACAACCATTACTCAGGCTTTCAAAAGAGCAAAGGAACTCCTTATTCATGGCAAAGAAAAACAAAAGAGATTTGCCGCCCAACACCGGAAAAAGGCCCCTGATTATCAAGTAGGAGACAAAGTTTGGTTAGCCACTAAATTCGTACCCATCAAGGGAACCCGGACCTTGCATCCCAGATTCTTAGGACCCTATACCATTAAGGCAATTATCAACCCAGCAGCCGTGAACCTGGATTTACCACCTAATCCACACATCCACCCGGTATTCCATGTGTCCCTCCTGAAACCAATGCAACCCGGCACACGGATTGGGACACCGCCTAAGCCCATACTTGTTGACGGAGAACCAGAATTTGAAGTCAAAGATATCTTGGACTCTAACTACTCTAGGACCAAGCTATATTATCTTGTCGATTGGAAAGGATTTGGACCACAAGATAGATCCTGGGAGTCCAGTGATATCCACGCACCACGTCTAATCAGGAAATTCCATCAGAACTTCCCAACCAAACCTGGGCCAGACAGAAGGAACACCATGGGAGGGGCCTTAGGGGGGAGTGCTGTCATGACCCCGACGCAAATCTATTGGCCAGGTGGAGTCAGGACTCGGGCCTCTAGTGCCTGGCATCCTCTTCAAAAGCTCTCATGGGGCCAGTCCTGGCCTATGGAGCCAGGCTCATACACCATGAACAACAATGTGCTTGGGAACTACTTTATTGTATTGTCAGCCAACATGGAGGCATCCACATAGCTTGGTTCCTAAGAACCAAGCTATGCGGTGTAGTGTTTTGTGTGTGGCAGGCCTGGAACTACTTTCCCTGGTACTACTTTACCTGGGCTATATAAACCACACCCTGACTGCAGAACATGCTTCGTGTTACTTTGCAGCTTGCAACGTGAGGCTCACCGTGTCCAGCTATTCCCTTGAACCTCGGAGAAGCAGAACCTGCAAGGAGACAAAAGGAACATCATTAGCAGCAGCATCTTACCTGCAGTCTTCATCTTTAAACACTCGAAGCTACTGAGAACAGCTTCCTCGAATCTGCACGCCTCCCGGACAGAACGACCTGAAAGAGGAAGATAGAGGCAACATTAAAGAAAGCTGTAGAGACATTTACAAATTACGAACTGCTCAAAAGGCTTACCTGGCCGGTCGCCTCTCGGCTGGCACCACTCGGGACATTCCACTCGCGCTGAAGAACACTGCGACCTACAAGGAAGGAAAACACAGGTTAGCAAAAGCAAGACTTTGCAGCGCTGCGCATAGCGCTGCGCATAGCGCTTACTTACGGCATCACAGCGCTCTTAATGTGCCATCATTTAACAGCTGGGCTCAACCAAGCCAGTTCGCCGTGCTGAAGCTCCGCATACCGAAGGGAGAAAAAAGAGACATTTCAAACAAAGAAAGGCATGCAGGATAGCAATAAAACTAAAGAACAGCAATAAGACCTACCTGAACAATATCAAACGGGCTGGCGTCAGCGAAGTAACTGGACTGCACTCGCCCATGAAAGACAACGCGCCCCTGCAAAGAAGGCAGGACGGAGAGCACGCCTAATTCTACCACAAGGCAGAATCTTCCCTGCAGACCACATCAGGTAAAAGCTGATAAGCATACCAGAGAGTAACCCAGCCGGGTGGCGTCCCTGTGGATACCAGGTGAGCATAACAGTTATCATCAGTAATGTCAGTCAACCTGCACCCTTCTTCGAGAGCTATTACTGTTCTCCATGGTCTACCCACATCATTTGTTCCTTTAAGCAGTGTAATTTCCCTTTGTACTATATCTGCTCCTAATTCTAGAGGGATAGTCTGTCCCCGCTCTTCGTCCATAGGTATCTGAGGTCTAAACAGGAATTTGTCAGGTAACCTCATAATTTTTCCCACTAAGCCAGGTAGCCACGTCAATTGAATGCTCATCCCATAAAGAAAAACCTCTGGCTCCACTGGTACACCTTGCAGAGCCAATTGCCCTGTTAATGCCAATATAAATTCACCCACATTCAAATAGTTTATTGCAGGAGTGGACCGCACTAACCCTTCGTCAGTAAAAGAAATTGGGCCTCATTACAACTAAAGGTGCCGGAGCAGTTCCCCCTCAGCGCCCCATTACGAGGTCCACTCGTGGGACCCATTCAGGATGCCTGGTCTTACCAGACATCCTTAGCGGGTACCACGAGCGGCCCAGCATGCTAACATTGGTGTAACGCGCTCTATAAATAAACAAATCAATCAATCAATCAATCAATTAACAGGCCCATTGTTAGTATGCTCCCCATTCCCATTGAGCCCTATAGGGGCTCGAATGGGAATGGGGATGGGTTCCTGGAATGGGGAAATACCAGGCCCTCCTAGGTCGGAATGGCCCGGTATTTCCCCATTCAGGGAACCCGAGTTTGGAGGCAGCCATGCCCTTATTAAACTCGTAATGAGGCCCATTGTCATGTTAAGTTTTGTCATCAAATCTCTTCCCAAAATGTTAACTGGTGTCTGTTGTGAATACAATAATGGAACAGACATGTCACACTCTCCTATAGAGACTGGAAATTCCTCTGTAAAAGAACTTGACTTGTAGCCTCAGAGAACCCTTGAACATTCATGGCAATTCCTGACATTGGATATTTTCCTTCTCGTAAACATGAACGAGTAGGCCCAGTGTCTACTAAAATAGAACAAGATTTGCCTACTACCGTCACATCAACCCTTGGATCCTCTTGGGGGTCTGGTGTCACTAATAGTACTGAACACATCAAGTCACCCTGTGAGCTGTCCTATTGTGGGTATATGCAAACCCCTGTACCTGTAAAAGGACCCCTTCCCACTACAGTGGCACCTCCAATCAATTCTTTATGTCAGTAATTGTCCCGTGTTTGCATACTGTTGTGTCTGCATGGGGGTGTGTTGCAACTGCCCTTGTGGTGGATGTATTTGCACTTGCTGTGGTTGCTGTGTCTGTTGCATACACAGCGCTTGTGTCTGATATGCTGTCTGATCATAGGCAAACCATTCCCTATTTTGTGTGCTATATGCCCCAAATGACTAGTCCCCTTGGGCTGAATCGTTCTTGCACATTCTGATTCTCATTTTGTGCATTTTGAAACCACCTTGATTGTTTTGGATTCGACCCCTTCCTCTATAGCCCATGCCTCTGCCTCATGGCATGAACTCATTCCCTCCTTGGTCCCCATCGGGAGCTGATTATTTGCCTGCAATGTACCCACTCCTTTGCTGCATTCCCAACCCTTCTCCGCTTGTCAATACTGCCACTTATATGGCATACTTTGACAATTTATTCTGGACTAATTCAGCGTTCTCAATTTTCCTCGCCTCATCTTTCTTCTTATTTTTCTCCTGCAATAGCCGACAGTGATGCACTATTGTCAACTGTATTTCAGCCCATGACTTTGCTTCCATCCCCACTAGTTTATTAATTTGTCTCAGTACTTGCTTGGGCAACCCAGACAAAAAATGTGGTAAAATAATGCCACTGTTTTTCCCATGGTGCCCTCGTTTCAAGAGTCCATTGCTCTTGAATGTCCTGAATGTAAACAATAGGGTCTTCATCTACCTTCATCTTACGTGTCATAATTGCACCCATGTCTGATGTGTCAGGATACTGCACCCTGAGAGCCCTCCAAACATCTGCTCTGCAATTATTAAACAGCACTCCATCGAGACCTGTGTTCTGTGCTCAGTGGCGTAACACAAGATTTGGGGGCCCCCCTGCGAGCCCCCCTCCCCAACTCAGCAACAAATCACGGGTCGCGCCACACACTGGGCCGGCATAGATTACCACACTTGTGCAATACGCACGAACATGCTGTTGAAGTGGTATGCCACACACTGCACTAGGAGAAAGATATGAATATGTGTTTAATGCAATATACAGCAAACTTTCTGAGAAAAATTGGCTAAAAAGCCACAGTGTGTGCTATTGTTTTGTAGGGTAACACCAATCCAATACATGCAAGTCACCAACAGTGCACATGAACATTAATGCTTTGCTATTAAAAATTCCAATGCTCAATGAAAACATGTCCAACTGGCTGCACAATGCATACCAGTGTAGACACGTAATAACATTACAATAAAGCATGCCAGGCCACATTTAGACATACCTAGACTGCTTGCACCAAAATGCCAGTCGAAGCAATGAGACTCATCAAGAAGAGAGCACACATTCAAGCCTGCATCTCTGCGGCCTCTAACAACACGGCCAAACTCTTTAAAATCTGCAAGGAACTGGACAATCCTGTTGCAGTCTCTACCTCTCCCGTTCCCTCAACAGGCCCTCCGTACGGTTTTGGCCTCTCGCTTCTCTGCTAAAACTCAGGACATCCTGTCCACTATCTACTCTTCCTCTCCCTCTTCCTCTCTCGGCCCCCCTTTGGCCATCTCTCCCTCTCCTCCTCCTTTCTCCTCTTTCTCTCGAACACTGGAATAGGTTTCTAGACAAGTCCCATCTATGGAAGTGTAGTCAAAACATGTGCTCGCCTGCTCCTCCAGAACCATCAAGGACCATATTGACACCCTTGCTTCAGCCTTAGCCGATTTCTGTAATCATTTGTTTGCCACTGGAACTTCCCCTCTCCCATACTCTTGGAAAAGCTGACCATCTCCCAGCTTACTCTCCACACTGAATCTGTTGGTTGTCTCCATGGCCATCAGTCTTGCTTAAGAGATGCCAGAGGCATGGAAACTGCTCTCCTGAACACCTGTGAAGATCTGATCTCTAACCTTGATTTCAGCATTCCTTCTGTCCTCATCCTCCTTGAACTTTCCTCTGCTTTCGACATGGTCCACCACGCAATCCTGATCAATCGACTCTGTGAGAACCTGGGCATCATGGATCAGGCACTGGAGTGGCTGACCTCCTTCCCCTTCGACCGCCCATCCCAGGTCCAATTTGGTCCCTTTCACTCTGCCACCTCTCTACCTGTGGCGTTCCACAGTGCTCTATCCTCTCACCCTGGTTTTTCAACCTCTACTTGGCCCCTTTGGCCCACCTGATCTCTACCTTCTTCTCTAACTTTCAGAGTTATGCGGATGACACTCAGCTTATCCTCAGGCTGCCTTCAGCCTACTCTCCTCTCTCGCTCATTCCTGGTGTCATCTTCAACTCCACTCTCTCTTTCTCTCTTCAAATCTCGGATGTCGCCAAGAAGTCCCACTACCAGCTGCACCTCCTCAAAGGGACTCTTCCCTTTCTCACTTTCCCCCAGAAGCTCACTGTCTGCAGAGCCCTGGTTCTCTCTAGGCTGGACTACTGCAACAGCCACTTTCTCAATCTGCCTTCCTCTACTCTCTTCCTTCTGCAACTAATCCAGATCAGGACTGCAAGACTTATTATTGGCCTCAAGCCCACGACGCTAGCTCTCCAGCCATGACATCTCTCCACTGGCTCCTGTTGGCTGCAAGGATCATGTTCAAGACCCTTTGCATTGTGCACAAGGCTTTCTGTGGCTGCGATCCACACTACATCCAATGCTCTCTTCCAAAGTACCTTCATTCTCAAGCCCTAAGGGTTAGATGCTTCTCCAGGCAAAGAGGGGAGGGAGGAGATCTCTCTCCTCTGCAGGCGCCTCCCTCTGGAATGGCCTCCCTGCCCCTCCCAAACTTGAGCCGGACCACCTGAAGTTCCGGAAGCAGATCAAAAAATTCCTCTTCTCCTCTGCTTTCTCCCTCCCCCTCCCCTGCTGACCTACCTGACCTACCTGCCTGCTGTACCAACTGGTTGCTTGGCTACCCTCAGTCTCACTGAGTCCAGGCTCTTTCTTAATCAGTCACCCTTGCACTGCTCCGCACCTACCACGCAGTTAGGGGCTGTAACTGTAAACCTACAGTCCCTTGTTCTCCTTGCACTACCCAGAGCCCTGCTGCCCCGGCTGCACTTACTCAGAGCATTGCTGCCCTGTTTTCCCCTCTCCTCTCCCTTGCACTCCGCCACCCCCTCCCTTTTCCCTTGCACTTCTCGTTCTCACACTTGCGCAATCTAAATGACACAAGGCTTAGTAAGATCATTTGTCATGTCCTCCCTGTTTGCCTTCCCTTGTCGTGTTGCGCCTAAAAACACTTGTGTACAGGCGCGTTATATATGACTTATCATATCATGTAATTTTATCACAGATGCCCAGAAAGATATACAGTGCTGCAGTAATAAACGGCTAGACTGGCAGAACCCAAATGCCAGTCTAGCCAGGTAGTTACACTTAGAAGGACTTCTTTATCAGAAATGCCTAGTTAAAAAAAGTCATACCAAACTGAGGAATGACTAGACTGGCTGCAACAAATTGCCTCTCTAGCCACTATTACCACATATCATGCCTGCTTAGAATGTACAAGGACGACCATTATGATGTATTGCACAATACCACCACCCACCCCCACACATCGCCTCTCCCTCCCATCCCATACCCCAACTCCAAAATCAGCTCATTGGCCCAGAATTACCTCCATGTCCCTCTTCCTTGTCCCAGTGCTTACGTATGAGGCTCCTTGCCTCATGTGTAAGTACTGGTATGAAGAAGAGTGGGACTAGGAGTAATGAAGATTACAGGTAGCTAAGGCAGGCGTTACCTTCATGTACCTCTACCTCATCCCAGCATCCTGCCTCATACACAAGTACTGCCTCATACACAAGTACTGGGATGAGGAACAAAAGGACTAGGAGTAATGAAGATTACCAATAAGTAATCAACGCATTAAACACAAGTAGTGGTGCAACTCCATTGAGCTGACTGGGCTTCAGCAATCCCACCCCCCCCCCACTGAAATTGTGATCTATGTTGACTTGACCTGGCTGACCTACAGAGCAGTTGCCGGACAGAAAATGACACAGATGTTAAACGGCACCTGGGTTTCACTGTTAACAAGGGCCCGGCCCTGCAATTACTAATGTACAGCATTTCACTGTTAGCACCTGCATTCAAATGTCAAATTATTTTAGGCAATTGAAATTGTGATGTGGGTTGTGGCCTAGCAGTTCGGGCTGGACTGCCCCTTTTGGGGTGGGGCCAAGCCTGATTTGCATATGGTCTTTCCCTTCTGTAATGGCTTGGCAGGCGAAGAACGGTGGTCTGGAGGGTTGCCCAGAGCATTGCCAGTGGTTAAGATTAAGTCTAAACCTTTCAGCCATCACCTCTTTGTTTTTGCTATGTCACCCCGAGTGGGACGGGTATGCCCAGACGTGGGTCCCGTGCCTGCTGGGCCTAGAGACCCAAGCTACTCCTCACTGATGAGCCCCAACAAGGGCGAAACATGTTTGGGGATGCTTGTGGTCTCGTGCAGAAGGGATGTGGCCTAGCAGTTCGGGCTGGACTGCCCCTTTTGGGGTGGGGCCAAGCCTGATTTGCATATGGTCTTTCCCTTCTGTAATGGCTTGGCAGGCGAAGAACGGTGGTCTGGAGGGTTGCCCAGAGCATTGCCAGTGGTTAAGATTAAGTCTAAACCTTTCAGCCATCACCTCTTTGTTTTTGCTATGTCACCCCGAGTGGGACGGGTATGCCCAGACGTGGGTCCCGTGCCTGCTGGGCCTAGAGACCCAAGCTACTCCTCACTGATGAGCCCCAACAAGGGCGAAACATGTTTGGGGATGCTTGTGGTCTCGTGCAGAAGGGATGTGGCCTAGCAGTTCGGGCTGGACTGCCCCTTTTGGGGTGGGGCCAAGCCTGATTTGCATATGGTCTTTCCCTTCTGTAATGGCTTGGCAGGCGAAGAACGGTGGTCTGGAGGGTTGCCCAGAGCATTGCCATTGGTTAAGATTAAGTCTAAACCTTTCAGCCATCACCTCTTTGTTTTTGCTATGTCACCCCGAGTGGGACGGGTATGCCCAGACGTGGGTCCCGTGCCTGCTGGGCCTAGAGACCCAAGCTACTCCTCACTGATGAGCCCCAACAAGGGCGAAACATGTTTGGGGATGCTTGTGGTCTCGTGCAGAAGGGATGTGGCCTAGCAGTTCGGGCTGGACTGCCCCTTTTGGGGTGGGGCCAAGCCTGATTTGCATATGGTCTTTCCCTTCTGTAATGGCTTGGCAGGCGAAGAACGGTGGTCTGGAGGGTTGCCCAGAGCATTGCCAGTGGTTAAGATTAAGTCTAAACCTTTCAGCCATCACCTCTTTGTTTTTGCTGTGGGTTTAGTACTTGCATGCCAGGGGAGTGATTGGAAGGGTAGAGAGGGAACAGGAGACCAGTCATTCTCACAGCTGCCAATAAATGGGTGCTTTCAGACTTAAAGGAGAGAGTTAATTGCTTGTATCATTGACACGGCACTAGAATAGTCTCATGAACATGTGTAAAGCAGTTAGATGCCCCCATACAAATAAGTTTGCTCCTCCCCACCACACGTGAAGTTAGCGCCTCTTCCAACATTTGAAGTGTTAGCCCCCTGAAATGTAAGTTTTTTTGCGCCCCTGAACACAAGCACACACACCATATATACACAAACACACCCAGTAATCCATATATTTGAGTGTGCATTCTTTCACCATACAGGCACACCCAGGCAGCCACCCATAGATGTAAGTGTGCACCCTTTCACCATACAAGCTCACCCAGGCAGCCACCCGTACATTTAAGTGTGCAACCTTTCACCATACAGGCACACACACCGAGGCACCCACCCATACATTTAAGTGTGCACCCTTTCACCATACAGGCACACCCAGGCAGCCACCCATATATTTAAGTGTGCATCCTTTCACCGTGCACACACACCCAGCCACCCATACATTTAAGTGTGCACCCTTTCACCATAAGCTCACACAGACAGTCACCTATTCATTAAAGTGTGCACCCTTTCACCACACAGGCACACCCAGTCAGCCACCCATACATTTAAGTGTGTACCCTTTCATCATACACGCACACACGCATACCCAGCCACCCATACATTTGTGTGCGCTCTTTCGCCTTACACTCACACATGCACACTTCATGGGGTTGAAGGGAGCCATAATACTTCAAAAATAAATTGTTTCCTTTTGAAGTCACTCTGACTTCATAAATAAATTATTTCCGTTAAGGACTGAACCATAACGGAAATAATTTCTTTAAAAAAGCAGAGTGACTTCAAAAATAAACTATTTATTTTTGAAGTCATAGGGCTTCCCCCACCTCATCACATGGAGGCCTCCAGCCTAGGGCCATCATGTCAAGGGGTGGGGGTAGTGACCTACTTCAAAAAGAAAGTTTATTTTTGTATTCACTCTGCCATCTTAAAGAAATAATTTCTGTTACAGAAATAATTTCTTTATAAATACAGAGTGAATTCAAAATTGAAACAATAAAAAAAATTAAAAAAATATGAAATTGTTTTTCCTTTTTTTTTTACTCCAACTGGGGCCCTCTCCCAGGACATGTGGTTGCGGGCCCCCCTGCACCGCCGGAGCTGCAGGGGCCCCTGTTACGCCAGTGTCTGTGCTGTCACACTTGAAGAGCCTGTTCTACTCCATATGTCATCAGCAATTTCCACAAAAATGGCTGCCAAGAGACCCTTAATGTCCCCCATGGCCAACGTATTTCCTCCTGTCATTTTTTACAACTCATATATCCATTTTCCCACACCTGACATCAAACTCGGGAGTTTGCATCTTAAATTATTCTTATCCATCTGTGGCCATGGAATATACTGCAGTCTTGCTCTGCCTTTGTCCAATAAGGGAAACTGTGTAAACCCTAATCTGCAATCAGCTTCCATTGTCTGCCTATCCATGGCAGACAATGGTCTCTTATTTTCTTCTCGCTGGTAGCGATCTTAACTTGCTTATATGTGGCAGTGATTCTCCTTTCTCACTATATGATCATCCTCTGGGACCCTCTGTGTATGCTATGGGATATAGCGTCCTTTCCTTAGGTTGCTTTAGATCGAACCCTCTTACTTCCTTGTCTATCTGTAAGCTTTCCTCTGGGGCACATGCACCTCCTCCCTCTTCCCCACGGAAGAATGTTCTCTCCTCATCTGACATGTTTAGTACGCAACATGTCTATTTCAGGATAAGGCCCTGTGTTCGAGGCTGAACAGATTTTCTCCTTCGTCTCGTAACTATGGATTCATCTCCCTTCCCTCAGTTTCCCCATTTGCTACTTTCTTTGAATTATTGATAAGCTTTATCGATCCTGTCTCCGATACTTCCTATATCAAAGTTCTCTTCATCTAGTGCTACTCCAGATGCCCCTGACATTGCTCCCTTTAATGGAAGGAACTCTTCCTTTCTCTCCCATTGTATTGCTGGACTTGGCCCCATTAGATCCTTTGGAATGAGGTTAATATCAAGCTCCCTCTGTCTCCTCTTACGTTCTAACTCTTTATCCAATTCTCTATGCTTTCTTGCCTCCCTTCTAATTCTCGTTAGTCCCTATCTTCTATTGCTCTTTATCTGTTGTCATACTTTCTTTGCTCCTCTGCCCATTCTTGTTTTTTCTCTTGCTCCTCCTGATACATCTGTTCTTGTTGCTCCTTGCTCTTTCCCTTATGCTCGTCTTCCTTTTATCTTTTTTTCTCGTTCCCTGTTTTATCTATCCTGTTCATCCTAATCTTCTCTTTGCCTTACTTCCTCAATGCCTTTCCCAACTAGCTTGAGTAATATCTGTCCTCCCATCCATTCGTTCTGTACGAATGTTACCTTGTCAGCTTTATCCCTCTCTCCTTTCCATCTCTCGTCTATTTCTGTTGATACATTCCAACACCCACTTTTCTCTTCCTTATTTTGTATGATCTTAAATATCTCCTTTTTTCTCTTATTCTCCTCTGGACTATCGTCACTGCTATAAGTGGGCTGTTCATATATCAGATTACTGTACCCTGTCGGTGCTTTCAGTTCCTTAACAGGATAGAACCCTATTTCTTCCGTACTAGCACCTTTTACTTCAGGTGAAGTAAGGGGAGCTGAGAACTCAACACCTTCCTCCTTACACTGGTTAAGCCTCCACTCTTCGGGTGGCTGATCTTCCATCTTTTCCTGTAATATTTTGCAAAGCTCTAAAATAGCAAGCCTTTTCTCCAATGTCTTCCCTGGGTACTCAGCGTGCAAGTGTGGTCATGTGTTGCAGTACTTCTTTTGACAATGATTCCCCCTGTGCCCATGACATGAACATCTTCTCTGCCATGCCTTTCACTCATTCATCACTATACTTTTTGAGGTTGGGCATGTGCTTTGGCAGTGTCTTACATAAATGCATCGGAGGAATGTCTCCCAATGTGACGAGTCTCAATTGACTGTCAATACTTACCAGGTTTTATACAGTACCTTCACCAGTTTTTAAAAAACAAATATGAGCACGCTCCAACAATCGCCACTCAAACCTCTGTTTTTCAATGATCTCTGTCTACCTTTGGATTGTCACCAACCACTTCCCTAGATAGATAGTATAAATTATTGACATTATCTCAATTCTTTCAGAACATTTATCACTCTTTGACACCTTTGCTTCATACAAATACACAAAAGACTAGCCAACTTTGCCCCTAAATGCCACAGTGATCATACGTTTCCCGCTTGCCCTGAATTAGTTCTCTGATCACAGAGTTTAGCTTGTGTCCTTATAGGAACCTGTTCATACGTAGCCTAAGGACCCCCTCTGGGGTGTGAGACGACCTCTTGTCGACCTCCTTGGGTCAGCATTCTCTCTCTTTATCTTTATACAATATTTTCCATTACCTCAGTTACTTCAAAATTACCACAACCCCGTTCCCTTAGTTTGCCATTCCCCTCAGTCTACTCAACATTCACTCATTTGACTCAAGGCCCTCGGTACCATCTCCTTCTCCAAACGACCACTTTTGCCCTCCTCCCGCAAAGCGCCTGTGTAAACCAGGTAGGGATTTCGTCAAAGAGGGACCCTGCCCACCGTCTTGATTCGTCTTGCAAGATTTCTATTCAGCCGCTCTCCACAGGAAACCCTGCGATCTTCCGGCTAGATGGCGGAGGATGTCCGATTGTCCAAAATACTTACGTTTACTTAATCAATGGGTCTAACCATCCTACCACTGCTACCACGTGAGCAAATAAGTACCACCTTGTGTAGTAGATGGGATGCAAGTAACCCTTACACCAAATAATCAAACCAACTCAGGAAGAAGGCAAAGTCGTTTTAATGTTTTAATATCAATTGTCTAAAACAGGGAGTTACAAAGGACATCAACAGACATCGAACAGCACAATCTCATTTGAAGCATTTAATAAAAAATCACATTTATATAGAATAAACTCATCATACGTGATGTCATACTAAGTGGCAAATAAGAAAAACCTACGAGGGGTTGTGGTTGGCTTAAGGGGAACATCTAAGTATTCTTTCTATAAGGGATCAGGTTGTAATTGGGTCTCTACAGCCAGGTGGACAATTTATGCCCACCCCTAGTGCAAATCATCTTCAACAGTTATTTCACACACAGCTCATCATTGGTGATCAAACTATAAGGCTCTTTGTTATATGGCCTTCTACAATTGGTTGGCACACGTGTGCCCCACTGGAACATTCAGGTCACTAGCAGCACGTGAGCTAGTACCCCAGGTGCCATTGGGTGGACTTTGACTGTGTCTCCCCACCCAATTAGCCCATTTCTCATCACCCATTCCTTCTGCCATGCAGATTGCCTTTGAACTTGGCCTTGCAAAGTATCCTTGCTCCAGGGAATATATGGGAGTGTGAGCATGAGCTATCTTAAGTATAGAGCTGCATGCCCAACTTCTATTTCTATTCATATCCCAGGTAACAGGAGACCACAATCCGGCTCATTTTTTAGCATTTAATTGTATTAAATGAATGAACTTGGCACTCATGGTGTTCTTTATTTGTACCTTAACAAGGGATAACTCAGCCTCTCATGTTCACTGTTCTTCAAGGATAGATAACCAGTTCTTGGCTTTCCCAGCCTTTGACACCAGGCCAGGCAGCCTTTCTTGGCCCTTCCTTGATTCCAACTGCTTTCTTTCTGCGACACAGCTTTTCAGCCATCTTCTCCAGGGTGCTTGAGCTTACTAAAGTTGTGGCACCGAAGTTAAGATTCTATATTATGGTGGCACCACCTGCAGTTTATTCACTACTTATGGCTGCTATCTTCTATGATTACTTAGTCTACTTGCATTGCTGCATCTGTAGAGTTATTAAATGGCTTGCATTTTCTGCAGTGCTCTTCACACATGCAATCTTCACTTCGCATATGAAAGTTTCCTTGATTCTTTACTTCGGCATCAGATTCCATAAGGTCTATACATCCTCTTCTTCGGCCACTCTTCTCAGTGCGTCACGCTCATCTCTTGTAAATTCACCAACTTCTCTTTCTATCATTTTCATATTCCTTTGGGGACCTCTTGTCATCTCTATGGGGATACATCATATAGGGTTTTCTTAGTGGATACCCTTTATCAAAGACTCTATGCGGAATAGGCACAACAACTGGTGTCATGCACGGCACGATTTCTGGCTTACAGCATATTGGTAGAAGGGGAGTGGGACTTCCTGCAGAGGCATTCGGCTGCTCCTCTACACTCCTGCGCTAAATGGAGTCTCAGCATGACAAACTCAGGCTTCAGCACTATCTCTGAAACCAGGTACATGTTGGTCTTCACACAGCTCCTAAAATAACAGTGGAAACCTGTGCAATCCTGGTACCACTTAAGGTACCTACGGCTACCATAAGATTAAAATCAAGGACTATAGAATGTGGCATTTCTCCAACAAAGTTCAAGCTCCACATTGCAAATACAGGACAACCCTTTCTGGGGTGGCAAGACCAAGGTTGATTGGGTCCAAAGCAATGGATTGATCGGGCACTAGAAAGAAAACAATCTTATTGCAATCGCGATTAACTAGAGGTAATCAGTTATATGTGTTTGGAGGTGAACCTTAAATGAAGTTATGAAGAAACATATTATGACAAAAGACTGAATAATTATTGATTTCAATATCCCACTCTGCCATCATTGTGGCACAATGAATTTAAAGTGTGAGAATTCATTGAATTGATTAAGCAATAAATACAAGGATGGATACAAGTATGGTGGGATAGGTTCTTGGATCTAGGTGCCTTTAAAATGGTTCCCACTATAAAAACAGAACATCAGATCATAGTGAATGGAGTTAAGGTGCACTTTGAGGACTTAGAGTCATTCGGCTACTGAAACAAACACTCTTTTAATGTCTTCATGATGCATACAATTACATTTTTTTTTATTGTAACTTTACATTAGAGAGTCATACAATTGTTTAAGGAATAGCAAAAGGATGGATATAAACAGGGGCTTCTTGGATCAATTTAAACTTATGCAAAAAAAGTTGCAAATACATGGGGCAGTCGGAATTTAAAAAAGGAAGACGATGCCTGGAAATAACAGGGAAATCACTGTTCCCAATCAATAATATTGTAAACATTTTAGAAACAAAGAAACTGTCCTGATGAAGATGGGGAAAAAAGACACTATGATAAAAAATATATAAATAGAGCTGAGAGTTGTTGCCCATCCTCGTTCAGCAAAACACATGTTGACATGTCGGCCTCATCAGAAGGCAATATTTCATTTCATTTCAGCATTGTTTCGATAAATAATGTACCATAAAAGCCAACATAATATAAAACAGTACATTCAGTATAAACATTGTCCAGATGCAAATATTAAAAACAGATAGGAAAAATAGATTACATATCCTCAATATAGAATACAACTGAGATTGACGACAACAATAAAAACATGCAGGAATGCTTACAACATTAGAAATGCATGACCATTTCATTAGGAATACACAAAAATCACAATAGGTCAGCACGCAGCTTAATATTAGTTTTCCGCTGTGGTGGACAAGGATAAATCCCCTGTTTATTGCAGAAGGGGAAGGGAGATACATGTACTCATGGAACCAAATTACTAAGTGTCATCCTTCTGCACTAGGCCCTTAACAAAAACCAGCCTGTAGTAGACGTGGCTATTGGAAACTTTGCACTCAAACAGAGCAGAGCCCAATGGCTCCTGCAGCAGTGAGGACCTGTTTCTGCTGGAAGAGGAGTTTTTATGGACCTCTTCCTAAAGTCCACACACATAGGGCAAAATAGCAAAAGATTTACTCTGTCCTCCCTGACACCAGGGCAGAATGGGCAATGTGGGCTAACAGTAACAGTCCAATTGGACTTCACCGGGGCAAGGAGAAGAATACCAAGTCTCAGCTTAAGACATAATGAAAGCATAATCCTAGGACTCAAGCAGGCAAAGTAGGATTCAACCCCTGCTCCTGTTTCAGTGCCCAATAGGTACTAAATTAAAGGGAGTTGGGCACTCCTCCTTCGATTGTTGCCATCCTTTCCAATTTAATGGCATATTAGACTTTACATTTTGAGCATGGGCTAATTGTCACAGGATGGACCCATAAGTTCCCAAGGCCAACGGCAGAGAATCCCCTTTTGAGGTGCACTAGCCAAGAAAGTGCTAAACCTCCCTCCTGAGCCATTACGCCCTTCAGTGCTCTCCTGTATTTAAACAAGCTTTCATTGCTACACAGGCTGATCCAATACAAAAACGGTTGGGCTCTACAAAGTTGTTGAATAGAATGCAGATCCACCTCGAGGAGGATTTCAAGACTTGGAGCACCAGTGGGCAAACCCAATATGCTTTTAAGGAAAGCACTCTCAGTCACAGACAGGTGTGAAGCATTACTCCATTCCCCAAAGCTCAGCCTGAAAGCTCTCCCCCAAAGAAGGCAGCCTGTCTGGCTTGAGATTTGCAATAATAATAATTAGGCATTTATATAGCTCTACGAACCCTCAGGTATCTGAGCGCAGCTTATTATTACCCACGGTGTGTGGTGCACCGTTAACAGGCTCTGCACGGATGTCAATGCGAGCGCTCTACTCCCTGTGCCACTTGACCGGCTATCTATGTAGGCTTCTATGAAGCCAATATGAACTTGGTGGCATTCAATATGGGCATCAGAGTAACCGGTTAGTGCCACTACGGAGAGATAGACTAAGTGACCTGGTTATTGATATGAAAATTATTGCATAGCTGAGTTTGAATAGATGTATAGATATTTGTTTGCAGGGGAAAAAAAGAGGTGATGGATGGACATTTTTGAATTAATTTGAACCTCTGGTATTGCTAAGGGCAACCCTCCAGACCATCGTTCTTCACCTGCCAAGCCATTACAAATGGGGAAAGACCATATGCAAATCAGGCTTGATCCCACCACAAAAGGGGCAGCCCAGCCCAAACTGCTTGGTCACATCCCTTCTGCACAAGACCACTTCGGGTTACTTTGGTACGGTGGTCTGAGCTTCTGCCTTTTTATTCTTTATTTGTTTCAATAGATATCATCATTTGTGTCCCTTTCAGGCACTTGGGCTACCCTCTGCTTGGAGCATGACTGGGCACCTCATCAATTGCACGCACAATCATTTTTTAATTATTTATTTTATTCTTTTAATTAATTTTTATTTCCTTGTAGCCATAATTGCTGGCTGAGGGTGCCTGGCCTAAGGGCACTCAGAGGCTCAGCTTGGATGTTGCTGTTGCTTTCTTTTCCTTCTTATACATGCACCCACTTGCTGACTCTGCCTTCTAGCTCTATCATCCAAGATAGTGGATTGGCTAACGTAATACCATGTGCCCCTTAATTGGAAGGTTCACCCGAATGCACAGCAGTCGGGCGCAGCTGGAGAGGGCCTGACTTGCCGAAGTTGCGCTACGTCCAGCCCCTCTGTGGCTCTCCGGGCCACGGACGGGCAAGCATTGCAGCATGTACTTCCTCGTAGAACCATTTTGGATTTAGCACTGCCTAATATGATATTTATGGAAGGGTGGCTGGACTTATCATTAGCACTAAGCATGTGGAGGTAGATGATCGTGGCATTAGAGGCATGTTGCTGAACACAAGATCTTTGCAGGCGCATGAACTCTCCATTAATACTTTGTTGAGCAGTCGCTCACCAGAATTTCTATTTTTAACAGAAACCTGCCTGACAGAATCTTCAGCACCCACACTGGTATATGCTCTGCCGCCTGAGTACACAATACTCCATCTTGATCGCCACCCAACGGATCCTGGCGGAGGGGTGGCAGCAATCTTTAATGCTAATTATAAGGTTTTACAGATCAAACTAGTCAATCTAGTTCCTATGGAGGCATTGTTGGTAGGGTTTGTGGCCTCAGCCCTGTGCTCATGGCATTTTATGTTTTGTTACAGACCTCCTGGGTCGGCCATATTGCATTTCTTGATCCATTTGTGAACCTTGTTGCAGAGTTGCAGGTGAAATATGCCCGCCTGGTGATTTTAGGAGATTTTAATGTAAAATTTCACTCTCTGAGACCTTTAGTTATAAGCCACTTTTTTGATGGCATGTTGGATATGGGTTTTCATCAAATTGCATAAGAAACCACTCATAGATTAGGCAATAATCAAAATATAGTCATAGGCACCCCTCTGCGAGAACGAACACGGCCCATTGACCTGTTCTTTGGGAATGTACCCACTCGAACGTCCGCAGCCACATTTTAGCTCACTGTACCTTTCACAGATCGGAAATATCCATATGCATATCAGTCTTTGTCCCATCCACATGGGAAGTCCTGCACAGAAATGCTATGGCAATTCCCTTTTGAACAAGAGTACCAACAGCAATCCCATACACATGTTTCAGCCTCGTTGGGCATCATCAGTGAGGTGGAGCTGTGCCTCTGTGAGCACAGTGAGTAAGGGGTCCACATCTGGATGTCCCTAGAAAACCTAGGGTGACTAGACCTAAGGACCTTGAAATAATCAAAATTTAGATTAGGAAATATGTTAGATTTGCTGTTTGCTAAACCTGATGACCTGAGGATTTTGTCCATTGAGCCCGCATCATGATCAGGTCATTATCTGGTCTCATTTTATTTTCAACTCCCTAAGCCACCTCCTAAGATCTCCTTACCCAATTCCCTACTGCGGACTGGCATGGTGCTGACCTGCCGACACTGGTTGGCCTTGTGGATGCTAGTTGCCGTTCCTCTCCGGTAGTTGACTTCTCATTGCTCACCAGCTCTTTGACATAGGGGCTCCTTTGAAGAGCGTTCAGACTCATAAGCGTCTGAGCCGTAGTTCTCTGATGAGTTTAAGGCTGCTCCCTTGGCCTGAGGCAGGCAGAGTGAAAATGGTGCATTGCCTATGGTGAGGCAGACAAAATAGCCTTCAAATAATGCACCAGGGACTATCATGCCCTAATTAGGGAAACCAAAAAAAGCTTTACTTGCCCAAAAGACCGATAAGGCACTTAGCCAACCCAGAGAGCTTTTTGCGGTGGTAAAATCACTTTCTTCTCTATCGGACTCGGCCAACCCAGTGATTCCAACTCAGGAATTCTGCGATGTGTTGGCTAACTTCTTTACCAGTAAAATCGAAAATATTTGTTCCAACATCGAAGCAAGTTCTGTAGGCATTGATTCTTTGGTCAAACCCTGGCAGAGGGTAATGCTCGAGCCCTGCACTATTTGGGCGCAGTTTCCTTTTTTCTCTGAAGCGGTCTTCAGTAAAGCAACTGAGCGCCTGAAGTCAGCATCCCCTTCGGATCCTGTTCCTCTAATGAGTCTAAAAGATATTTCGTCTGGCATCTTACCTTGGATTTGTAAAGCGGTTGATGTCCCCTGTCAGATGGGCTACATTCCTGTTGAGCTAAAACAAGAGACAGTTATCCCACTGCTCAAACAGCCATCCATTGACCTTTCACTCCCCTCTAGCTTCCGGCCTATTTCTCTCTTACCTTTTGTCATGAAGCTTTTGGAAGCACTGGTTTCTCCCCTTCTGTCCTCTTTCCTTGAGTCTTCTGGTTTCTTTGACCCCTTCCAGTCAGGCTTTTGGCCTGGCAGAGGCACAGAGAGTGTCTTGGTCTCAGTGATGGACGATATGGCCAGACTGGTTGATAAAGTCGGGGTTGGGCCCTGATAATATTAGATCTGTTGGCAGCTTTCAACATCATCGACCATTCCATCCTGCGTTCCGGGCTACCTCTGCTGGCCTAGATGGAATTGTCCTAGCCTGGTTTACGTCCTTCCTGGCTGACAGGGGCAAAACAATTTCTTTGCCTCCATTCCTTTCTTCCCCCCTCACTTTCCTGCAGTGTCCTGCAGGGTTCTGCCTTGTCCTCGATACTTTTTAACATCTCTATTCAGCCTCTTTTGGGTGTCATCCGCTCCTATGGCCTCAGGTGCTATTCATATGCCAACGACACTCAGGTCCTGGTCTGTCTAGATTTTGACCAGGCAGAGATATTGTTGAGCCTTTACCGGTGCTTGGGAGCTATGGTTGTTTAGATGGACTAGAACTGGCTGAAGCTCAATGGGGACAAGACGGAAGTGCTGGTGGTGGGTGCACCGGCAGGGTTGTCACTTTGGGTCCCTGCTTTCTGGCCTACATCGCTGGGCAATTTTCTTGGCCCAGTCGCTTTAGTGAAAAATCTGGGGGTGACATTTTCAGCCATCCTGTCTATGACTCAGTGGCGGCAGTCTGTACATCAGGAGATTTCCAATTTAGGATTCTGCGAAAAGGTGCTCTCTTTCATTCCGTTCCATCTTCGTCCACCAGTGGTAGCTGCCCTTATCCTTAGTCGAATAGACTATTGCAATTCACTCTATCTAGCTCAGCCAAAGGGTCTGATCCAGCGTCTACAGCAGCTGCAAAACTTGGCAGCACTGGTGGCCGCTGGCTCTCCTTTTGGAGCCCATATCACCCCCACCCTATGACACTTGCGTTGGCTTCCATTGTCCAAGCGCATTGATTTCAAATCGTTGTGTTTGGTTCACCAGGTCTTGCTGGGTCTGGAGGCGGACTATCTGCAGGAAAAATCTATTTGCCACTGCCCGGCGTATGACCTGTGCTCATGGACAGCTGGCCTTCTGGTCATCTCTGACTATACGTGTGCCAGGTTGGGGGCCGAGTGTTCTCGGTGGCAGCGGCCCAATTGTGGAACACCCTGACGCCTGCATCAAAACAGATTGTGGATCATCTTGAATTTAGACAGTCCTTAAACATCTTTCTATTTTAGATCAGAATGAGGTGGTCCATACTGTGGTTTCCTAGTGCCAAAATGCATTTAGGTGGTAGTGCGATATGTACGTTTTTATAACATAACATAACACAAGCATCCCCAGACATATGGTTACATAAATTTGGTTGAACAGACACATTAAATTTCTTGTACTGGAATGTACAATGCATATGTGATGTTTGCCAATAATGGTTTGCCTCAGGTATTTTTGCCTATGGACCCTATGATCCAAGGGAGCTTCTGCTCTACCCCTGTTGCTTCCTGGGAAAGTCTGTTTTCGATCATGCATTGCCATGGTGTCCATGGGGACAGTCGGCACTTACATGCTCTACACACCCACATAAGAGAAGTACGGACAACCAGCAATAACTCATCAGTCACTCATAGAATGAGAAATGTTGGCATGTGCCTGGACCACGGAGCACTTCTGCATTGACATCTGGGCCAGGAAATTCCTACTTTGCGCTGATTACAAGCAATTTCTCCACATTCTAACCACTCGCAGGTCGACCAAGATCACCTCCTAGCTGACTGCATGACAGAACAAGCAGGCAGACTGTGTTTCCCATCTCGACACACTAAGGACGTGTCACAAGAGTGTGGTGGCCCTCATGCCTGATCAGCCAACAGAACATTGGATAAATCTCTGGCAGGAAGAGTGGGCTCATAGCGCAGTAGCTTGCCATATCCTGAATTTAGTCATGCATTGTGCAGATGTGGCTGTGGGAGCAGATGATGTGCCAGTTCTACAACCCTAATATAAGATAGCCCATGAAGTCAACATTGAGTTGAAGTTCCTACTGCAGATCAACATTTCATACCCCGTAATACTGAAATGCGAAACCGTGAATGCCTTGCTCATGACGGTGATTAACGAAAGAGCCTCACCAAACGCCACCTGAGAAAAATGTTCAGGTGGCCAGCAATGAACAAAGAAGTAGAAATCCACGTGGGCAGGTGATTCATTTGTAGAGGGAGTGAAAAAAATCTGGGGGCTACCATCCCTGCCATTCAAGAAACGGATTGCCCTTACAATGTATGGGCTGCGTGGACATCATTGAGAATGTGTAATACATTGACCTGGAAAAAAGATATGGCCAAGTGATCAAGGATTGCATATACAAATGGCTCTAGCCAGTGTTCACAGGGGAAACAAGCACTGCACCAATGATAGTTCCATTCCGTGGCAGGTTCCAAAGGAGCAGATTCCCAAACAACTGACATTGGGCAATTGCTTTTAATGTGTCTTGCAGGAAATGCCTCTGTACAGCATAAACCACCGCGGGTCCTCCATTTAACACAGCAGAGGTAATCTCCAGGGGGAGAACAACAAGCAGTTCATTAGAAAACACCACACAAATATGCTGTGGCAAGTGTTGCCGCCAATCAGTGCAAAGCATAGTGGTCAGCAGAGGAATCAACCATTCCAGCCCAGGGGTGCGCCCCTTCAAAATGATGAGCGTTTGCACATCCACCACAAGGCTCATCCCACACCTGTATAATAGAAAACGAACATGCACAGGAACCATGTACGGAGAAGATATGCAACATGGTACATCCCAATGAAAAGCAAAAGAAGCTAATTTTAATGTGTGGCGCCTGATCCAGCCTCATCCCATACAGAACGCAGCCTAGGTATCAGGGAACAAGTGCAGCAAGCCCATGGATAGAGCATCTACGTACAAGACACTCCCCAGGACCATGGAAACCCCCAGAATGACAGCTGTGATCTAGAGTGCCAGAAGAAGAAATGCCATCCATGAAGCGCTGCATAAGAGAAGCATGCACAGCTCTAAAGGTCTGACTGAATCCGTTAACATCATTGGCCTGGAAAATGCTGCAAGAGCAGGAAATAGACCGCCCATCGGGACCACCAGTGTGTGACTAGAAGAACACTATGAATGAAACCAAGGAGGGTACACCCACCACCCACAGATAATGTTACCTCGCATAATGCCAGTGTGGTGGAGCTGAAAGCACCACCCACATACACTTTTGCAAACATGCTATGTTATGTTAAAAACACTTTTATACTGCACCAGTCACCAGCGCAGTGGTCTTATGATCTGATGTGCATTATTGCTGCAATTACCCACATGTGACATAGGTTGCGCTGAATGAATACCGAGAATAGGACAGACACAATGGTGGTAGGCAAGATAGAAGGATGAGAAAACAAGAGGGCTGGCAAGGATGTGAATATGTGACTATGTAAAGGTATGTGGGAAATGCTTTTTTGTCTATAAACAGAGACTGCTCTTGGTGAAAGGAGGAAGGGCACAGTGATATACACCGGGATGGACTGGGTACCAAAAATGGCCCTGGATTTCATTTGCAAAGCGTTCCCATATAACATACGTTCAGCCACCCATACCATTTAGGAATTTGGAAATAACACACACATTTCGAAAAAGGTCATCGCATTTTTTGGGGGCTGAGGGTTTTCCCCAAACTCCCCCTCCCCCACCTATTTTTAACTATTCCTGACTCCCCCAACCACTTATCTACCCATTCCCACCCCCCCCCAGCCCCCAAAAAAGAATTCGATAACCTTTTTCCTAATTTTGTACTCGTTTAAGAGGCAGTCGTAAAAATGACTGACGATGAAACGACGTTATAGACAAAAGAGGCCCGTGGTGCAGAGGCCTATTAGGAAATGTCCAAGGTTCCCTATAGGCCAGTCCAGCCCTGGATAGACACGGTGAATGGATGTGTGGTGGACCCAAGAAGAGCTGGCATCCTCTCATAGCACGGAGAAGCAGTGATATGTTCCTTTACCGGGAGCAACTGGTGTTTGTTCTCCAATCTTTATTCTTTGTGAGAAATGAGTGGTTCAAAAAGGATTCAACATTTTAAGTTGGAATTGAATTTATGGGAGCTTTTTTTTAACAGTGTTGTTATGAAGAACGCGTTCTTAACTGGTGAGTTGTGTGATTGTGGACAAACCGCCATCTTCCTTTGGCTTTTCACTATATGAGGAATGATTCATAGAGAAGGTTTTCCACAAAGGAACCATTTTGTCTTCTGATTTAAGTGTATCGTCTCTATCAACGAGACAGTATTGTAGATGTCGGTTATGCATTCTGTTGTCAAGGGGAGGGGAGGGCAAAGGCTTGAAGCGCCTGAACGTTTTAGGGCTGCAGAACGCAGTTACAAAAACAAGTAATTACCGTGAAATCCTTGTTAACTTCGTGAACCAAGGACTATGCAGTCGTGTTGATAGGTATTACACGCTTGGCATTAATGGGAAGGCAAGAAAGAAGACACCAGCAGCCACCCAGCAACAATGCACCCATTAACACATGACTGTTTACAGTAATTATAATAATTTCTGGATCAAGGCAATTTCGGTCAACGGCAAAAACAATAGTGCTTTAGCACAATGTTTAGCAATCCCAGGCAGTTTCCCACTCTGTAATTAATGACACCAAGGCGTCAATTAAAAGAGAGCAGAGGAAATCCAGCCTGCACTTTAAAGCCATTGTCTGTAATCACACTGCCATTAGACTTTCTCTCAGACAAGTCGACATCAGCCTGGGCGCCATCTTGTTATTTTCTTTAGTCTCCTGAGGTTTGTGGGAACTCGATATTAAACTGGCATGGTTGAAAAAGAAAAGCGAAATCTGTATTTTTAAAGCAAGATGTGGGGGGTGCGTGCCAATGATTACATACTGAGACGAACTTCCCAGGCTTGAAACAGTGCCATGATGAAACACTGTCCAGGTTGATACGTTACAATATTTGTTGTTGTTTCAGGGGTTTACTCTTCGATTATACATTATAGCAGTTATGATGATGAAGCGTGCTATTTGTTTGCTTTAATGAAAGGTGCAACCCCAATTTGGTATCAGATCTTGCATGTAACATTAAACATGCTTGGATGGGGGCGCTGTCAAAGACACGTCTCTCCGGTGAATGAAGGGGCGCGTTCAGAGCAGCTCAGCAAACTCAATTGCCTGACGGTGCTGCTGTCTGGGAAGCAGAGGGTCAAAACGAATTTACAAAAGCTGAGGTTCAGATTCTCCTGGGTCTGCAGCGCAGAATGTGACCTGTAACGTGGTGCAAAGTGGCCTCATAACTTCCGTTGTTCCCCCTGATTCTGCGTCTAATAGAACTTAGCACAAACTTCTCTTTGCAATACATGTGCAGGTACATGTTTTCACAGTGGGGTGAAATCATCAAGCAGGTTATTGAATATAATGAGTTGGTGGACTGGTGCTGGCACTGCCACCAACAGGATATAGTAGACACATTGTTTTTCCTCATTCGTACTTGTCGAACTTTGTAGTTGTCATTTGCAAATGACTATGCACTCGTTTACCAGAAGTTATTACGGCCATCTCTTGTTCAGCTAGTTGTTTAGAGGAGAGGTTAATACATTGCATGCCTCTCTTTTTGCCTGCCAGTATCCTTCTTTCTACATAGCGCATCCTTCTCCCACAAGCGTTTCCATGTCTCCTTTTGCTTTCACCCGCATCATTTCCCTCTTAGGGCCTCCACTCCATCCCTCACATTTTTGGCTGTTATGTGTTGCATTCAAATACTGGTTTGTCTATACATAGGGAGGAATGGCATATGACGAGGGGCAGAGACGAATGTCATTTGAGGAGTGACACACAGTGTATTAGGTGTTGTTTAGTTATGCACCCATCCATTGCTTGCCCATAGCTATGCTAATCCCTATGGTTAATCCCACCTATTCCTGCCTTTCTCCACCCAAAGGTCCTCTGTATGGGAACTCTTTGACCTTGCTCTTCGGTGCTGGCGGCCATGTTAGCTGAAGTTCATACATGGGCACGGCATACTAACAGACTGTCATGAACGTCCATGAGCCGTATACAGAAGTTGCATCCAATGGCGCTGCAGGTTGGGCCACATGCAGGGACAGGTTGTAGTGAAGTGGGATGCGTCATTAAGTTGTTCACTAATACTACCGCCATCTTGGAACATGGAGAGTAGTCTGGGGGAAGAGGCTTGTGTTGAGGTAAATGCCACAGTTGGAGAATTTCAACATTGCTGTTTCATTCATTAAATTAAATTAAACGTTTATGAATGATTGGTACTTTGGCATTGACATAGAGGTAATGTTTCTTTAAATTTACTGAAACAATGCTTTGAGAAGCGATATGTTATTTAGCACTGTGACCAGTACGCCTAATAGACTCTTTGCTATCAGGTAAAACAACACAACAATCTAACCACCTTGCCTGTGGCCTCATTAATACACGCTCAATATGCGCCCATGCCATTGACATTCACGGCCTACTTCTGGAAAAAGACCTAACCTTACTAGCCATCATCAAAACCTGGCTGCACGGTGCAGCAGGCCCAGCTCTATCCCTCGCCATCCTCCCTCGATATGCCACTTACAGGTTTGATAGGCCCGCCAAACCAGGTGGAGGAGGCACAATTATCTACAAATCTTCTCTACCCCTCCCAACCCTCTCTGCTAGGCTACAAACTGCTGATCACCAAAATTGAGCCATGCCTCCATACCACCATCAAAGTCCTATTGCTCTACTACCAGCCTAATAACCTCAACTCCCCAGACACTGTCATCCCTACTCTCCTCACTCCGCTTATCAAACCTAACACCAAGTGTATACTACTTGGTGACTTCGATCTTGGTTTTAATGATACTACAGATTCCAAGGCCACTGCCCTTAGCGCCACACTACAAGAGATGAGCCTCACCCAAGTCATCACCACCCCCACCCACACCAAAGGCCAAACCCTTGATTGGGTCCTTGCCCTCAACACACCCATCATGTTCAGCACGATCGTTGCCTACCATGGACAGACCACTCCCTTATCATCCTTACCCTCACTCTTAAGTTAGGACCACACAAAGCCACTAATCGCCTCCCCATTACAGCAAGACACACTCGCAAACTCACTAAGGAGATGCTTCAACCTACCATTGATGCCTCTCTCTCTGCACTGCCAGACAGCAATGACCCCAAAATCATCCTCACTGCTTACAACGCCACACTTCTACACACACTCAATCATAAGGCCTTTCAGATTCTACCATATAGCTAGCGCTCTCACCTCTTTGTATTTTCTGGGAGGCTGTAGAATCTTCAGATGTTTTCCTTCCTGACCTTTATTTTCTTCTTTGAGAAGAGGCTTTCCTTGATGAGGAATGGTCAGTCCCTCCCCGTAGCCACAGTGTCTGCCTGTTAGAAAAAGCAGGGCATTTGGACTACTAAGAGGTTGGTCCTGTGTCTGGGGAAAAAGCCATAGCAGAAAAAACCCCGAAGATGTTATGAATTGTTCTTGTGTGCTCGGAATCAGATTGCTGGTGGTTATGAAGAAAAGTAACTGAGTCAGTGGGCCTCATTACGACCCTGGCGGTAAGGGGTTAGCGCCAGCGTTAGCTGCGCCGACCCCTTACCGCCAATTACGAGGTCCCTTAGCGCCATGGCGCTTTTAACACCTGCTTTTAGCAGGTGTTAAAATCCATGGCGCTAAGGGACCATGGAGTTAATTACGCCACCGTAATTTACGGTGGCGTAATTAACGCCTTCCCCACTCCCATTATGCCCTATGGGGCAAAAATGGGAATGGGGAAGGGTAAATGGGGATTGGGGACTTACCGCCCCGCCGACCTCGGAATGGGCCGGTAAGTCCGCCAACCACCATGGCGTAAACGTAGTTTACGCCATGGTGGTAAAGTCACGGCCCAGGCGGTAACTTACCGCCTGGGTCGTAATGAGGCCCAGTGTCTTTACCGACCAGGAAGTCAGAGAGGTGTTCAAGGTAATTGTGCCAGGATTCTGATAGAGATAAGGATTGAAGGTAAGATCCAGGAAGGGATAAATATAGTCAACAGAGAGTGAAGGAACAACGAAAACTAGCAGCTCCATGCTAACAGAGAAAAAGCACCAAGAGCCAGGAAAGAAGAAACGGAAAGCGAGTGCTGGAAAATGCGATCGTGGTACAGCATGGTGCACACAAATGGAGCTAAAACAAGGAGAAAAAAGCCTGGGTAGAGCATTGAGAAAACATTAGCGTCTTACCCAAAGGAGACCGGCGGATTGCAACACTCCTTTTGTTGTGAGTCAGAAAGTGAAAAAGGATGGCGGGAGCCATCTTGCCAAAAGACTAGACAAGCGCTGCAATGTTGGGAAAACAACGTGATGGAAACAGTGCGTGTAGCCATTTCCAACGTCATCACATGGAATAGCATGGTGTTTTGACAATGCCCCTCTAAAAACCACACTACAGAAAAAGCCGATCAAAACAACTGGTTCACAGAGGAATTACCTACCCTCTACAGACACACACAGGCTCAGGAATACCTTTGGAGGAAGAACCTCTTCTCAACACACAAAGAGGCCTTTCTCTCCACAGCTAAAACCTACAAAGCAGCTATCATCACTACTAAATCTGGCATCTACAACACCAGAATTAGCAAAGCCTGCTCCAGCACGAAGGAACTCTTCAAAACATTCAAGGAACTTGAATTCCCAGCACCCCCCATCGAGAGCTTCCCTAAAGACAAAGCCTGGTGCTCACTTGTCCAATCCACCCTCACAAACAAAACACACACTCTCAGACACAAAACCAGCTGCAAAAAACCATTGATGGTAACATTACCGTTGTCTCTAGCCATGTGAAAACACTGGGTGTATATCTAGATTCAGAGCTATCCATGCAAAAACATGTCAAGGCCCTTGCCTCCTTGGCAGCATATTCCACCAAACTCATTAATCTCAGCAGAAAGTATTTGTCTTCAGACAACTGCCTCACACTATCCAGAGCCATCATTGGAAGTGAACTGGATTATTGCAGCGCCATTCTCTCTAGCACTTCTACCAAAACATAAATAAACTTCAACGTACCCAAAATAACACCCCTCAGGCTGCCTGGGGTATGAAGTGAACAGACCATATTTTTCAATCAATAGATGCGGCCCACTGGCTGCCCATTAAAGCCTGCATCGAGTTTAAAATCCTATCTATTACTCAGCGATGCATACACAACACTGCAAACTAACACATTTCCTGAAGCTCTAAACCACGCTGCCTGTGCTAATCCAAAACCATGGCTATAACCATGCCTAGACACACCAGAAAAAGAGCAGGTGGAGCTAGCCTCACTGTCACAGCCCCACACATTCTGGAATGCCCTACACCCTGCATCCAAGATGAGCCATTTTATCTAGCCTTTAAGAAAAAAACTGAAAACTGTATTGTTCAAGAAATATACATAAGACTTCTACCATGTAATGATTGTACTGTATCGCTTGCTACTAAGTTATGTACTAGCACTGTGACACCTCTGGGTTCGGGCGGCATCAACAAATTAAATAAATAAATAAATAAATAGATAAATAAATCAATCAATCAATGAATAAGTAGTCTTTATGTTAAAAAGAAACTAAGGGCCATCCCAGTTTCCCTTGACATGTTCGCTGTCTGACCAACGTAGCCGGTTCCAGCAGCCCATTTCCCTGAAGGTGTCAGCTGCAGGCTGCTCTCCACCTCATGCCCACCTGGGAGCTGCAATGTTCTTCCTGAAACCCCCAAAGCCCACCTTGAGGTTGCAACAGCTGCCACCACAGATGAGGTTGTACTACAGGGTGAGCTGGGTTCCTAGGCAGCAGTGATACCAACTATTCAATGGCCCCCAGCCATAGTGTGGGATGATGCATCCTCTGGCAGGGGGGAGGTGACTTAGGTGTGAACACAATGTCCCCATCAGCAGACAGCCCCATTTGTTGCGTCTTATTTGCAAGGGGTCATGGTGGTACATGGGTCATCATATCCCACGTGGTTTGCAGCCCAGTTCTGCCCTGTGCACCGGTCCCCTGGGGGTGGCATCAGGACCCTATTCTGGATCATTGTAAGGGTCGTATTCAGTACTACTTAATTAAACTTTCAAAGTTGTATTGTGCTTCACTTATTCACAATGCTATTTTATCTTCACTGTATGCAACTTGAAGAGTGGAACTTGGATTTGCTAATACTGGTTTCTCTGTTAGGGGTGCTATTGTTGAGCTATGAAATCGCCTGAAGATTCTGATAGTTTATACATCACTTCACAGTACTGCCTTTTGGCCACGTCTCTCTTTATAGAGGTGCTATTATTGTGTTTTATTTTCTTTTTAAAGTTGATGTTGGTTGCGCTACAGATAAAAACAAATAAAGTGCCTGAGCTGGCACCGTTTCAGTGATGGCTATTAAGTGCTAATAATGCCAAACTATTGCATTGGTGTACAGATAGGAGGGAGAAAGGATCGGAATCGTAGCCAGGATTGTCTACCAAGTTGGGACTGAAGCTAATGTAGTTGGGCCCACAAGCATTGGCAAACAATACAATAGACCTGTTTCAAACAACTACGAGATTGTGAGTGAGAAACCTTATACTGGATGTGCGCAGCCACTCGTGAATACAAATGTGCAAGTAATAGGAAGGTGTGCAGCAGTAATGAGGAAAACAGGTCACTTCTCACGGTCACCTTAAAAACGGTTACCAGAAAAATGTATGTCCTCACGTTCCGCGCTCACTGGCAAATGTAATCTGAAACCAGTTGTGAACAACCCCTTGCTGCTTGGTTTATTATAAGAGGTTGCAAGTAAGTTTGTTAACCACAACAAAATTTCAAAAACAAGCTGTGAATTAACCACGTCATGTCACACTATAATAATTTGACAAAATAGTATAATTTGTTAACTTTACAAATTTATGTACTCCAAAAATCTTTGTATAACCTCGTACAACACACAGAAGTAATTTGAAAATCATGAAATGATTCAATGACTGCCATTTACAAAGCTATTGCAAAACCACATGTTAACAATCTCCAAACATTGGTTTACAACAAATGGCATAGAACCAGAGTATGTAACCAATAGTGTGTGTAATAAGTTCTGTAAAGACTGTTTTGCCACCAACACGTGTTTCAACCCTCTAGGGTCTTCATCAGGGCGTGTAAATGATATTAGTAGTCTAAATCCTGTATTGCCTAAATGACATGGTCATACACATTTTATGCATTTACAGTCCATGAACAAAGGTAAATAATATGACATATGCGTGTGTACGCCGAGAAAGAAAAAAAGGAGAGGGGAAAGGAAGAAGGGAAAAACAACAACATTGGCAAAGGCAACACTTTTGGCTTGTGCATACTTTTCAGCTTTTGCCAAGCACTACTATTAGATGCCCAGGTGCTCGCACCATTTTGCACCTGCTACCAAAAATGGGTAGTTAATACCACTACTGCTGTAACTAGCAAGTGCCTTTCCCGTGCCTATACTAAAGCCCAAATATTTGGCATTGCCAATCCTTGTGTTATCTCTGATGGACGTGTCCTTTGCCATGGTGTACTGAAGGGTGATGGATGGAATGTTTTTAATAAATCATAACCACTTTTAGTGCTCTGGGCAACCCTTCAATCCAATGTTTTTCAGTCTACCATGCCTTTACGGGAGGGGAAATACTAGATGCAAATCAGATTTACACTCCAAAGGGCACAGTACATCCCGAACTGCAAGGTCACATCTCATCCTGGTGAAGCAGAGCTATCTCGTCTAAAAACAATGAAGACATGCAGGGGTCACTTTATTTTTGATTTATGTTGTTTCTGACACTACACTTGATTCCCCCTCAGAGTCACCTATTCCTACTTTTGCACATTTTGAATTTGCAGTCGTACCTTATATTTTCTGGCAAATGTGTATACGAGGCTCAATTCGTAATCATTCTTCTCAATAAAGAATTTTGTTTTCTTTCATTTGCTTCATCTTCATGATGTGTCAGGTTTTTGTCCACTTTTAAACTGGTTTGATGCTGTTACATCAGGGCCCGTGTAGACTCCTCTTTTATGATTGGATCTGATATTTAGTTTGTGTCCCTCTTGGCATACTTTAACAACAAAGTCAAACATGTGAATGAACATTGATTTGGAGTTTCTCCCCATTCCTTGAACACAGTCACCTCAGCTTACAAAATGGTGTAACCTATTCTATGAGATAGAATGCTGTCAGTGGTGCTTGTGGGTGTGACCAGGCGCACATGTTAGCAAAAGGGGCTCCTACATTTTTGGCAATTATTAAGGATACTCCACATGTGTACCCCTTGCTGTACCTTACTGCTCATTTCATGCGTTCCCCAGTTTGGGACCCAGCCTGCAAATCCCATTAGGCTCTCTCTCCCACTTCTAGGTCCCCCAACCCACAAGGGGTGCCGTTGTACTGTTGTGAGTCACTTGTTTTCTCCTCCTGTGTCTTCCCTATTGTTGTGACCCCACCTCCCTCTGCGCATTCTGTGTTGGTAGTGCTGGGCTGTGAGTCTCTCTCTCTCTCTCTCTCTCTCTCTCTCTCTCTCTCTCTCTCTCTTTCTCTCCCTTCTCTCTTTCCCTTCTCCTCCCATCTTCCTCTGCCACATCCTCTATAGTGCTCTCTGTTTCCCCCATGTTATCTAACTGCTACTCTATCTCCTATCTTATCCCCCTCACTAACTCTGAAAGGAAGAAGTTCAAGAGAGACATCCTGGTTGCCAACCATGGCCTCCCCATCGCTGAGACCTACATCAATGCTTCCTCGTGGCAGACTCTCACGAACATCCTCTTTGTCGTTCCCTCACCGGACCCATGGACTCCTCACATGGTCTCGGCTCTCTCTCCTATCTCCTCCTCTCCCATTAATAGTGGCAGTTGGTGGGAGGTCCTCTTGGCCTTCTTCCATTCCTCCAAGACCATCATTAATGTCTAACCCTAATGGCAGCGTCTTTTTCCAGGGCCCTCATCCCATTCTACTCCTTTTTGATAGGCGTCTCCTGCAAGTTATCAACTTCCTTCCTTCCTTCTCCCGCTACTACTATTAGCACCTCTCTGGCCCCTGTGAGACAGTAAAGGTATCAAGAGAGACACAGGCTCATCATGCAAAGTTCTACAACCTTTATTAAATACAATGTTGTGATTAGTATAACGCCTAACTGCCCCTAACTCTAAAGAAAAAAGTCCCTCAATTGATGTAACTAACTCTGTCAAAGTCTGTGAGTCCCTAGGTAAAGTCTGTCTGTGTCTCAACCTACGCTTGCCCTCCCAAACTAGCAAAAGTGTGAAAAGGGGGTCTCTATTTAAAGAGAAATAGTGGTGCAAAACCAAGGCAGGCACTAGTTCTGGCTCAGCAAAGTCTTACTTTTGAGGTGTGGTTCTCCTGATATCAGCAAGGGGTTGGCTCTTGATTTGCCCTGGCCAGCTTCCCCCAGCTCTTGACAATAATATATCACCATACCAGTTCACTATAATTATCCCAGGTTTTCTCTCCCCTGAGGTGAGATATGTCCAAAGTTCCCAAAACAACACACAGTTCCTTTTAAATTAAATCTTTGGAACTCTCGGGGTTCCCTTCCCCAAACTTCGACCGATTTCCAAAGAAAATATTCAAAGATGTTCAAAAGAAATTGTCTCAGCTACCAGTTCAAACTGACTCAGGGGTTCCCTTCCCCAAGTCTCAGCTTATTCAACAAAGAAAATATTAAAAGATGTTCAAAAGAAATTGTCTCAGCTACCAGTTCAAACTGACTCAGAGGATCCCTTACCCAAGTCTCAGCTTATTCAACTAAAATTCTTTCGTCATACAGTTCCTAGAGGACAGGGTCTTGTCAGAGACATTCGAGAATGCAGGGCATTTGTTTTTTTTCCTGTGTGACCACTCTGACAGATTTCCCCTAGCTATTCACCTCTCTTTTCCCTTCTTTTACTCCGATGCTTCCTACCCCCTTTCTCTTCTTTCGGGGCAAGGTGCCCAGCTTTATTTTTTCATGCACTTGTAGAGGAGCAGCTGTATATATCTGCAGGAGATCCTGCCACCCCCTACCTTCCCTGTATTAGAGACATGAGACTGTGCCGTGTTTGACACCAGCAGTCGTGCCAATACTGCAAGAAGTGCTTGGAAGAAGATACTGCTAGGGAGAATTCTCATTGTTGGCTAATTTCCCTCACCTAGTGAGTCCCCCAGCAGCTTTGCTGTACTTCTGGAGTTTATTTTTTTTACACTTGGTAAGAATGAAAGCTTTTCCCCCACTCTTATCTATGTTTTGCCATGTGTATTTCTCTGTTTTTGTAATAGTGGACTCTGAAGTACACCACTTCAGTAGCCCCCTTCTTTTTGTGTGTCACACAGCACCTTCAGTGCCGTGGCACAGAGTTGTCTTTGAGACTTCCCCCGACTCCATTTCGGAGGCAACTACCGTCCCCCAGAAAAGGGTAAAGTTACCATTAACTTTACTTAGTCAATCTACCACAGATCCAGTACACCTCATCTTCCATGGAGCACTGGAAAGGGTTAATTTGTATCCCTTGTTATCTATACCTCGTAGAGCATTGTTTCGCTCTTTTAACATTTAGACTTGGCTGGTGGCAGTGGTATCTACCCTAACTTTTCTACCGCGATTATATTAGATAAACGTGGTACTGTTCTTAGCTATTTCATTAGCCTCGAACACAAACCCGCTTGACCAAATCGTCTTTCTTTTGGCTCCGGTTGGGTTTATTCGCCATTTATTTTTGTTAAAGTCCTTCTTGTGTTTTACTTTGCGCTGCAAACTAGGTTCGCCTTCTTTGTTCACTGTCTTTTGGCGGGCTTCTGCTCAGAAGCCCTCCTCAAGGCGTCTGGGTGTCTAGGTGGGCTGAATGTGAGGGAGGGGTGTAGTCACCCCCTGCACAGGGTATCCTAGGAAACCCAAGTCACACTTTGTCATGATTGGCCAGGGTAGTTGTCCAGGCTGGACAACCCCTCTGCTGGGTGATTGACAGCCAGGCTGTGTAAATGGGGGGTTTTCGCATAAAAGGCAGGTCTCTTGGGCTAGAAGTCAGAGAATTGCCACTGGAACTACAAGGAACCGAAGAAAAGCGGAGAGAACACTGCCGCTGCAACTACCCCATCCCGGTGAAGCCCTGCTTCAGTCCTGAGCTATCTTCCCTTCAATGACTTAGAGAAGATCCAGTCCAGAGTCTTCTTCCCTTGAGCTTGATGGGGATAACCAGCTCATCTTCTACAGCCAGAGGATCCTCTTACTTGGTTGAAATCGCTGCATGCTGCAGTAGTGGTCCGGATAGCCATCTGAAGAGCCTCTCCTGTTTTTAAGGAGCACACCTTTTATTCCTCGTCGCTGCTGCCGGCTTCATCCCTGTGTGGTGCAGACCCCCTTCAGACGTCCTCCTTCACACAAAGCTCCAGGAATCATGGGTCTGCGGGAAACCAACAGGAACAACTGCCAGGGCACCAGCTGCACCATTGGAACAAGGTACTGTGTTCTGCTTGAGGAAACTGGCTGAATCCCTTTTCTTCATTTCCAAGGCTTGCCCTTGTGTTCCCTCCTGCTCATAACTTTTGCTTCCGAACATTGACAATATCGAAGTACATTTGGCTACGTTGAATCGTGAACTGTCTGACTGTGTGATCTTCGGCAACAGGCCCCCGGTGTCATTCGACCCTGGCTCCGGCCCTTTGACTTTTGAACTCCTGTCTCTGAGTGTTTCTCAATTCTGTCTGCCTAACCAAAATATTGCCTGTGATTGTTGCCTCCAACTCCCTCTGGGTATCTCAGGTGCTAAGTGTGTTTTTGCCCCGGTAGCATTTCATGTCACGGATAAGCGTTTATTTAGTAGACCGAACTGTCAAAAAGTGATCGCAATCATATTCACTGTAACGTGTTTTGTTTGTAACACCGGTTCATTCAAACAGGGTACTTACCTTGAGACTTACTGTACAAAGTGAATTGGTTAGTCGTAGTATATTTAATGTGTGGTTTTTATTCAAGTTTAATAGAAGTGTTGTGTTTATAACAAATGGTTTAAAAATAAATGTACTTATATTTTTCTGCCTGAAACCTTGAGTCAGTGTTTGCTCGAGTCACAGAATTTGTGGTCCCTTTTTGTAATCTCTGCTACTGCTCATAAACTCTTGAGATAAGCCTGGCTGCTCTGCCACTACTACCACTCTGACATAGTAGTATGGGCTTGTACCAAAGGTAAAACTTGTATTGCCACCTGTAGTCTTAATTGTGTGTAGTGGTCCCTAAGGGCACTGCACAGGATTCTGCCTAACACTGGTGTACAGCGGTGAGGATTTGGAAGTAGAGTGATAACACTTAGAGAGAACCATGTGTAGGGATAAGAATATCTCTGGGAAAGGAAAGAAATCTGAACTGGTTGCAAAGTTAATGGGAACAAGTCTGGAGAGTGGGTCAGAGGGACCTACCACTCCAGCAAATGTGGATTTTGATGTTTCTGATTCTGAGAGTGTTAATTGTGAAGAAGTAGATGAGTCCTTGTTAGGAAACCCTACAACTCCCTTGCCTGCTCAGAATGCACAACCTCTGTCCACAGGGACCCCCACACGTCCTACACTTACTCCTGAGTTTATTGCACTTGAGAAAATGAGACTTGAATTGGAAGTGAAACGTATTGATGCACAAACTGCCATGAAACATCAAGAGTTAAGGCTCAGAGAAATGGAGCTGAACCATGAACTAGAAATGAAGAAATTGTCTCTAGAAAATGCTTCTCGCCCAGAGTCCTCTAGGTCTTCCAGCCCTAAGAGACCCCGTATGCCAAAGGAAATGATTGGTATGTATGAGACTAAACTTGATATTTTGGATTGGTTAGCAATGTTTGAGTACAATCATGGGATTCAAGGTATCTCAGGGAATCAGTTGATTCCTTGGCTTTTCTCTAGGCTCGCCCCTGTTGCAAGTGATGCTGTAATGGTGTTGGGGGAGGAGGATAAACAGGATTATGAGTGTGTGAAACTAGCATTAATAGCTATGTTTGGGAAGACCCCTTCCCAGTATCTTAAGAGGTTTAGAACCCTCAAAAAGCATGATGGTACCTTTGGGCTACCTGGGTATGTGAATGTTTGAAAAACATAGATGGTTGGGTTAAGGGTTACAAAGTGAACACTTATCAAGGTTTGAGGAATCCTGTAATGTTGGAGTCTATTTTTGATGTCTGCTATGAGCTTAGACAACACTTGGCTGATTCAAAGGAGATAGAGCCTAAGAAGCAAGCTAAGGCTGCTGACTTGTGGGTTGCCAACAGGGCCACTCACAAGGATTCTGGGGCTACTCAGAAGAAGGATGGGGGGAAGCAGCCAAAGAAAGACAACAAAGAAAATTCCAATAATTCCAATCCAAAAGAGGGCCCCAAACATTACCCGGGTAAACCACAATGTAAACCAAATCAGGCTAGTGTACCACCTGGTTCCACACCAGATGGAGGTCAGGGCAAACCCCCATTCCACAGAGCAATTGGAAAATGCTTTGTTTGTGGGTTGCCTGGCCATGTGAAAGGAGATCCCAAGTGTAAGGGTAAACCTTCAGGGATCAACTCTGTCTCCTTAGCCTTCTCCCAGGTGGATGAAGTACCTATGACCAGTGGAAACTTTCAGCTACTAGCTGATGAGCCCATGAGAGTCTCAGCTAGTGTTTCTTTAGTGTCCTCGGGTCTTCAGGAACAACAGAGCTTAGATGTCTGTAGCTCAATCCCAGATAATACTAAAGAGTATTACAAAGATAGTGTTCTTGTGAACGGTCAGGAAACCCCTGCCATCTGAGAAACTGGAGCCAGCATCACTGTGGTTGGTGAGTGTTTTTTCAAGGTAGAGGATGTTATTAAGGCACCCAAACACCTAACCAAGTTAGCTGGAGGCCCTGTGCAAATGGTTCCCCAGTTACCAGCTCTCATCCAGTGTAATGACATGTGAAGTGTTCAATTATACGCAGGAAGACGTGATTTATAGGCAAGCTGTTTATTTACATTAACAGCTAAGTGATAGTCAATCGGCCCCACCGACCGTGGAAAGCAACTGACATGAGATCATTTGAATCTCGCATTCAGAACATACGTCTTTATGTTCTATTCAGCCTTCCATCACGGGAGCTCGCGAAAGGTCCCGTGATGAAATGATGAAAGGACATTACACATCTCCCCTCCTTAGTCTTTTGCTGTTTATGGAATATAGTCTAGTAGTCTTCTTCTACATCTCCCTTCCTTAGTCTCTTGCCATTCATGAAATACAGTCTGTTAGGCTTCTTCTGTATCCCCAGTAATATCAAACAAAATCCTTCATATGGTTTGGTTTGCGGATCACTCTTCCTGTTCTTGACATATGCAGAGGATCTGGTTTAGATGTTGGCAAGGAAATTTTTGACATTTCATTTCTATTCGACCTAGATCTCACATGCTGAACATTCCTTATCACGCTTTCATTGTCACCCCTACTGAGTTGTTCCTTGTGTTCCATTTCACCAGTATTAACATCCTTACTCGACTCCATCACACATACTCTCTCCATATTCCAAACTCTGCCATCTTGCACTCTCACCGCATGTCTAAAAACCTCAATCACACTCACTGGTCTGGACCATTTGCAAGGTCCATCTCTTAGTACAGGGGGTAGTTTAATTCTTACCAGACCCCCCACTCTGGGAACCTTGTTTCTTTTCCTCTTGTTCATTAAACTATCGTGAGCTACCTTGTTCCTAAATTGGATTTTCCTAATGTTCTCTACCGCCTCTCCAAAATCTTTTCTTACTATGGTCTCCCTCTCCAACCAAGATGGTGTCAATTTGGTGTTTGCTCTGCGCCCTCTACTTAACTCAAAAGGTGATAGACCAGTAGTACTATGGGGAGTAAAACGGTGAGCAATTATTTTCCTTTTCACTGCTTCTTCCCAGTTGAGCCCATTTGACCAAGCCCACCGAATAGCATCCTTGAGCACCTTATTGAATCTCTCAACAACCCCATTGGTTTGTGGGTGATATATTGCACTAGTTTTGTGCACAATGGAATTATTGGTACAGAACATTTCCATCTCTTTTGACCTGAATTGGGCACCATTATCAGTTAATATGCTTCTTGGGAAACCTTCTCTAGTGCATATCTCTGACAAAAAATCTATCACTATTTTAGCACTCATATGAGGTTTGATTAGGACTTCTACCCATCTGGTCAGAAGGTCAATGACCACCAAGCAAAACTGTTGTTTACCATCACAATGAATAGGCCCTAGTATGTCCATGCCTACTTCATCCCATACTTTCCCTGGAATATTCGTTATCACCATAGGGTAATTCTCACTCACACACGCCCTGTCACTCTGATTACAAAGGATACATTCTCTGATGGTTCTCTCGATTTGTAGGTCACATCCTGGCCACCAGAAATCATCACGTATTCTCTGTTTAGTCTTCACAATTCCTTGATGACCTTCGTGGCCCAGATCGATGATTCTTTGTCTTAAACTTGTAGGTGGAATTATCCGATCTCCTCTCATAATTCTGTCACTCGCTACGTTGAGTTCATCTGCAACTCTCCAGTATTCGATGAGACCGGACTCTTCAAACATAACTCTCTTTAAACTTCCATTGTTTCGTATAATTTGTTTCAACTGTATTATACTATCATCTTGTCTTTCCGCTTCTTCCCACTCAGTTTTGGATATGGAAAACGCTTCGACGTTCAAAACAACCTCAGGATTGTCTTCACTTTCATTATCTACTTCAGAATTGTTGGTAAACCGCGACAGACAATCAGCAGCACGATTCTTCACTCCTGGTACATATCGTACTGTACAGTTGTACTCCTGCAGAAGTATTACCCATCTTTTAATTCTGTTAGATACATTGTCCAAACCTTTATTCATAATGACATGTATCAATGATTTGTGGTCAGTGCGAATCTCCACCTCCACTCCCCAGATGAAATTCCTAAACTTTTCTGTTGCCCACTTGATGGCCAGTATTTCCTTTTCTATTGCAGCATACGACCTTTCTGCACCCTTTAACAATCTGGATGCAAATGCTATAAGAACTTCTTTTCCTTCAACTTCTTGCGTGACAACAGCTCCTAACCCTAGGTTGCTTGCATCTGTTGTTATTATAGTCTTCCTCCCACTCTTGAAATTCTTCAGTGATGGTGCTCTGTTTAATTCTGATTTGATATTTTCAAATTCTTCTTCGCACTCCCTGTTCCATTCAAATGACTTCTTCTTTAGGAGTTCACGTAGCGGAACAGTATGTATGGCAAAATCCTTTATAAACTTAGAATAGTACTCTGCCATTCCAATGAACGTACGCACGCCCTCCTTTGACTCTGGTCTTGGCATGTTCATTATGGCATCCGCAAGTTGTTTCCTTGGTTTTATGCCGCTAGCAGATATGGTATGTCCTAGATATTCGATCTCGCTACGATTTATATTACATTTATCTCTACTAAGGGTCATACCTGCTTCATATAACTTCTTGTAGACATGTTGTAATCTTTCATTATGCACTTTCTGATTGACAGCGTGTACTAGTATGTCATCTTGAAAACAAATAATTCCTTCGTCACCTTCAAATAGTTTGTGCATGATTCTCTGAAACACTGAAGCAGCTGACACCAACCCAAATGGCAATCTTCGGTATTGATACAGCCCATCAGGCGTGATAAAGGCTGTCATTTTCTTAGAATCCCTATGAAGTTTAACTTGATGGTATGCTGATGTTAGATCCAGAGTGGAAAAATGCTTCGAGGGTCCAATAGTGGATACAATCTCTTGAATATTGGGGAGTGGATGTCTGTCCGGGATCACGCACTTATTTAATTCTCTCATGTCTACGCATATTCTCAATTTTCCGGATTTTTTTCTTAATACAACTAATGGCGAGACCCATTCACTGGCATCTATTCTCTCGATGATTTTCTGATCCTCCAATAACTTAATTTCCTTTCTTACTTCTTCTCTCATTGAAAGTGGAATGTTGCGTAACTTCTGCGCAACAGGAACATGTCCTGGCTTCATTTTGATCTCATGAACAAATCCACGCAGACATCCGATTTCTTTCCTGAAAATTTCTTTCATCATATCAGCTTCCTTGGTGACTTCTTTGTTTCCCTGAAGTTTTCCAGCGTTACTTTCAACCGCATATACAGACTCATCCGACGCAGCATCCAACTTCACTTTGAGTTTACATTGATGAGTCCAACTTAACAAGGGCGTTCTCCCCTTCTTCGTTATATATATTTTCCCATTTGCTTTCCTCTCCTTGAATTTGAGTGCTCCCCAAAACCATCCAATGACATCTATTTTAACTTCGCCATATGCTCTGGGATTTATGTCTGATTCATGCAGGTATTCATGTTTCTTCCTGTCCCAGAAATTTTGTGGTATCAAGGTATATTTTGCACCTGAATCAATCATCATGTGCATGTTGGTTCCATCCACACAAACTACGGCCTTGGGACTCTCAATTTCTTGTTCATTTTCTTCGTCCATCACGACAAACACACATTCTTCTTCACCTTCATCACTATTTTCATCGCTTCCTATCCAGTTAGTGGAAGTGTTTTGCCTTCTGCAACATCGTGCGTAATGCCCCTTGCCTTTGCATTTCCCACATATAATTTTCAGAGCAGGACATTCTGGGTTATCCGCCCAATGATCCATGCTATCACATCTAAAACATCTCCCTGTGTTCTTCCTTCTGGGGTCGTCTCCATGTCTGTGCGGACTTTTCTTTCTCACATCACTGTTATAATTTCTGGAGCTTGGTTTTTTTCTTTTATCATTCCACGGTAATCTCCCGTTTCTTTCTGATTTGTATCTCCTGTTGGAATTTCCTGAAATTTGGCCAATGGGTTCATTCTCTTTACCTGTAGTAAGTGCATTATGCTTCTCTTTTGAAATGTCATGTTTAATATCAGTATTTTGCATCCTGCTTTCTAATTCCTTAACACATTTCTCAGTGTGCTCCACTTCCTTAGCCACACGCAAAACTGTGTCCAAGTCGGGGTCGTCCTCAGCCCATAATCTTTCTCTTACTTTGCTACTCCTACACTCCAGCATGAATTGATCTCTCAACCTCTCGTCCAACTGAGTATTGAAATTGCATGTCTTGGCTAGCTTTCTCAAACTAGTGATGTACTGTTCTATGCTCTCATCCTCTCCTTGAGTTCTTTTTCCAAATTTATAACGTTCCAAAATAGTGCTCAGTTTCTTTTCATAATGTTTCCCCATCTTCTTCACCGACCGCTCATATTCATTTAAGTCATTATCTTCATCAGAAAGTAATTCTGGTAGATCTTCGAATTTTTCCTGCCCCGCCGGGCCTAAACAATGCATTAAAAGAGATTTCCTCCTCTCCACGCTGCAATTCTGACCACATACAACGCCAGCGTAATGTTCAAATGATTTAATCCATCTTTTCCATGGAATAGTTGGTTCACCAACATCCGAAAGGAAAAACATTGGCGGTGGTACACTATTGAAAGACATGCTGACCACTCAGTATATGTGTCACAAAATTGAAAAGTGTTGACCAAAATATGTGAAATCTGGTCTCCTTAATGTCTCTTCTAAATTCACTTACAGGAAGTTGCTGCAGTGCATTAATGTATCACATTAATCCTCTGTTTCCATTGTACTGCACACTGTGTAGAGAATATGGTTGGAGGGCTTGAAATGGTTAATTATCAGCCAAACAATATGACATAATGCAATGGTAAATTGCAATTTTTAACGCTTATAAGTTCAATGTACCTCCTCTTTCCATGTGATTGCGCCTTTATACTGAGGATTACGGTAGATGGAAGACTTGTGACAGACAGAAAATAAACACTTCTATTCTGTGCAATACGGTAATCCTAGCAGCACAGGCCAAAAGGCGTGTCCGGACGGCATATACATTAAAGGTAAACACAAGCAGGATTAAAGAAAACCACTCACATAATTGACCTTGACTGGCCGTCGCTGGAAGTCGAGTGGAGCGGAGCGGCCACAGCTTTTATGACAGCTGCAGGGCCAGCTCACGCAATCATCACGGCTGGCAAACCGAGCATAGAAGATGGTAAACAATTCAGGATAAGATGAAAGCCTGGGGCACACAAAGGGGCGGTGGGGCCTGAAGATCCTCGTCGCCACTTGAAGTGTTCAATTATACGCAGGAAGACGTGATTTATAGGCAAGCTGTTTATTTACATTAACAGCTAAGTGATAGTCAATCGGCCCCACCGACCGTGGAAAGCAACTGACATGAGATCATTTGAATCTCGCATTCAGAACATACGTCTTTATGTTCTATTCAGCCTTCCATCACGGGAGCTCGCGAAAGGTCCCGTGATGAAATGATGAAAGGACATTACAACATGACTGTCAGAATACCTGTAAGTGTGCAAAATAACGTACCTGGGAGGGTCCTGTTGGGTAATGACCTTAAAACTCTTGGAGTTTTGTCTAGCACCCCCAGGCCTGCCAGCAGAAGGAAGCAGGAGCTCACAACATCTGCAAGGGAGAGAACCTTAAGAGGCTCTCCTGGGGACATGATAGAGGAAGCTATCACCCCAAGTCCACAGGACTTACTTACTGACATTGCAGGACAAGAAAAGACAAAGTGGAAACCTAAGTCTGCCAGGAAGAAACCAGCAAGCACTCCTGTGCCCAGAATGACATCTCCGAGATTGTCCAACGTCACACCTGTGACTCCCACACCAGCTGAGGCTGAGTGTGAGGTTCAACCATGTATGGTCAAACTAGATACTGAGGAATCAGATCTAGAAGAGGATCTTACCTTGGTAGGAGATATTGACCCTGTTAACCATCCTGAGCCTCAGTCTTTACTGGCAGAAGGTGGACCCAACATGGAAGATTTCAGTAAGGGACAAAGAGAGTGTCCTATCTTGGAAGGTCTTCACCAACAGGCAGCTTCTCAGCTCAATGGGACTGAGCCTGGGAAGTATACGTTGCACTGACGAAGGTGGCCTCTTCTACAGTGAACCAACTGAGTCAACCCCTGGAGACTACAAAAGACTTGCAGTACCTCTAGTGAACCGACTCCAGTTTTTGCAGTTAGCCCATTCGGTACCTTTAGCTGGTCATTTAAGTTTTAAGAAGAACAAAGAAAGGCTATCTCTGCACGTCTACTGGCCTAAGATGGGTACAAAAGAAGACAAATTCTGCAGAAGCTGCCACACTTGTCACACCTCTGGCAAGAGTGGATCCAAGAATGTGGCACCCTTAGTGCCTCTCCCAGCGGTGGGAATTCCTTTTGAGAGGGTTGGGATTGACATTGTTGGTCGGTCCTCTTGACTCTCCCACAACTTCAGGCAGCAGGTTTATCCTGGTTGTAGTGGACCATGTCACTAGATTTCCTGAAGTCATACCTATGAGGACTGTTACGGCTCCGTCTGTGGTAAGGCCCTATTTGGTATTTTTACCAGAGTAGGTTTTCCTAAGTGGTGATATCTGACAGGGGATCAAATTTTATGTCCCACTACATGCAAACCATGTGGAAAACCTGTGGGGTCACCTACAAGTTCTCAACTGCCTACCACACCCAAACCAATGGGCTGGTAGAGTGGTTTAACAGAACTATGAAGAGCATGATAGGTGCTTTAGAAGAACCCCTTAGAAGAAAGTGGGACCGTCTATTGCCATGCCTTCTCTTTGCATATAGTTAAGTCCCTCAGGAGGGAGTAGGATTCAGTCCCTTCCAACTTCTCAATGGCCATCCAGTCAGAGGTCCATTGGCCCTGATTAAGGAGGGGTTGGAGAGTGCTCCTTCCCCCAAGCCAGTCAGAGTGACGGACTATGTGATAGTTCTCCGGAGGAGAATGTCACACATGATGGCAGAGGCAAGTGTTACTTGAAGACTGGTCAAGCCCTGGTCAAACATTTGCATGACCAGAAGGCTAACATGGTTGAGTTTACTCAAGACCAGCTTGTTCTTGTTATGGTCCCCACAAGGCAGAGGGCCTTGCAGGACAAATGGATAGGACCCTTCAAGGTTGTGGGTAAACTTGGAGAGGTGAACTATCTGGTGGACTTAGGCAATCCTAAGGAGGCTCCCAGAGTCTTTCACACCAACCGTTTAAAGGCCTATGTCTCCAGACCCGACATAGGAGCTTTGCTTCTAGCCTCAGCTCAGGAGGAGGAGGAGAGTGAACCTCTGCCTGACCTCCTCAGAGGCTTACCTTTAAATGAACAAGTGGAAGGAGTTAATCTCTCTTCCAGTCTCACATCTAACCAGCAGGATGAGTGTAAGTTACTGTTAAATCATTTTGCCTCCCTGTTCTCACTTTCCCTCGGGGCCAGCATGACATACACACTGGTGACTGTTTGCCTGTCAAAAGCAGGGGGTACAGAATGTCAGACAATGTCATATCCTACATAAGGAATGAGGTCAACAAGATGCTTGAAGAGCCCTTATAGAGCCCTCTATTAGCCCATGGTCTAGCCCAGTTGTGCTTTTACCAAAGGCAGGATCCAAGGAGTTGAGATTCTGCGTGGACTATAGAGCTCTAAATGCAGTCACCACGACTGATGCCCATCCTTTGCCTAGGACAGATGAGCTGGTGGACTAACTTGGTGCAGCCAAGTACCTCAGCACATTTGACCTAATGTCAGGCTATTCGCAAATAGCCATGACAGACCATGCCAAGGAGAAAACTGCATTCTCCACCCCAGTTGGCCTCTACCAATTCAAGGTAATGCCTTTTGGATTAAAGAATGCACCTGCTACATTTCAGAGGATGGTCAATCAAGTTCTGAATGGGATGGAGGACTTCTGCATGGCATGCTTGGATGACATTGCAGTGTTCAGCCCTACATGGAAAGACAATGTTGAACACCTAGGTTATATATTGCAGTCTCTTGAACAGGCCCATCTGACCATAAAGGCAAGAAAATGTCAAATTGGTCAGAGTTCAGTGGTTACCTTGGGTAAGAGGTAGGAGGAGGTGAAATAAGGCCATTGCCTAGCAAAGTACAAGCTGTACAAAACTGGGCCACCCCTACTGCACAAAACCAAGTGAGAGCCTTCTTAGGTCTCACTGGGTATTATAGGAACTTCATAGAGAACTATGTGACCATAGCTTCTCCCTTGAATGTTATCTCCTCTCCCAAATTTCCTAAAAAGGTCAGGTGGAATGGGGAGTGCAATCAAGCCTTTGAAGGTCTAAAGAAAGCCCTTTGTCAAGCTCCAGTCCTAAGAGCTCCTGACTATCACCAACCCTTCATTGTACAAACTGATACTTCTAATGTAGGTATAGGTGCAGTCCTTAGTCAACTGGATGCGAAAGTTAGGGAACACCCCATTTGTTTCATCAGCAGGTAGTTAAAGGATCTTGAGACAAAGTGGGCAACAATAGAAAGACAATGCTTTGCTATTGTGTGGGCACTGAAGAGGTTTAGACCATACTTGTATGGATCTACCTTCACTATTCAGACTGACCACCAACCCTTGAGATGGCTGATGCAAATGAAAGGGGAAAACAAAAAAATTACTCAGATGGTCAATCTGCCTGCAAGGATTACATTTTTCCATTGAGCACAGAGCAGGAAGTCACCACCAAAATGAGATGGTCTCTCTAGGATGTTTGTTACCGACTAGAGGTATGAGGTCCATCCAGGAGTGGATTAAATCCTCCTGTCCCTTAGTCTGGGGGGCGGGATTGTTAGAGAGAATTCTCATCTCATTTATGGCTAATTTCCCTCACCTAGTGAGTCTCCCAGCAGCTTTGCTGGACTTCTGGAGTTTATTTGTTTCCACTTGGTAAGAATGAGAACTTTTCCCCCACTCTTACCTATGTTTTGCCATGTGTATTTCTCTGTTTTTGTAATTGTGGACTCTGAAGTACACCACTTCAGTAGCATCCTTCTTTTTGTGTGTCACACAGCACCTTCAGTGCCGTGGCACAGGGTTGTCTTTGAGACTTCCCCTGACTCCATTTCTGAGGCGACTAGACTAACGTCCCCCAGAAAAGGGTAAAGTTACCATTAACTTTACTTAGTCAATCTACCACGGATCTAATACACCCGATCTTCCATGGAGCAGTGGATAGGGTTAATTCGTATCCCTTTTTATCTGTACCTCGTAGAGCATTGTTTCGCTCTTTTAACATTTAGATTTGGCTGGTGGCAGTGGTATCTACCCTAACTTTTCCACCGCGATTATATTAGATAAACGTGCTACTGTTCTTGGCTATTATATCAGCCTCGAACATAAACCTGCTTGACCAAATCGTCTTTCTTTTTGCTCCGGTTGGGTTTATTTGCCATTTCATTTTGTTAAAGTCCTTCTTGTGTTTTACTTTGCGTGGCAAACTAGGTTTGCCTTCTTTGTTCACTGTCTTTTGGCGGGCTTCTGCTCAGAAGCCCTCTTCAAGGCACGTAGGTGTCTAGGTGGGCTGAATGTGAGGGAGGGGTGTAGTCACCCCCTGCACAGGGTATCCTAGGAAACCCAAGTCGCACTTTGTCATGATTGGCCAGGGTAGTTGTCCGGGCTGGACTACCCCCCTGCTGCGTGTTTGACAGCCAGGCTTTGTGAATGGGGATTTATTGCATAAAAGGCAGGTCTCTTGGGCTAGAAGTCAGAGAGTCGCCACTGGAACTACAAGGAACCGAAGAGAAGCGGAGAGAACGACGGCTGATGCAACTACCCCGTCCCGGTGAAGCCCTGCTGCAGTCCTGAGCTATCTTCCCTTCAACGATTTAGAGAAGATCCAGCCCGGAGTCTTCTTCCCTTGAGCTTGGTGGGGATAACCAGCTCATCTTCCACAGCCAGAGGATCCTCTTCCTTGGTTGAAATTGCTGCACGCTGCTGTTGTAGTCTGGATAGCCATCTGACGAGCCTCTCCTGTTTTTAAGGAGCACACCTTTTATCCCTCGTCGCTGCTGCCGGCTTCATCCCTGTGTGGTGCAGACCCCCTTCAGACGTCCTCCTTCACAACGAAGCTCCAAGAATCGTGGGTCTGCGGGAAAACAACAGGAACAACTGCCAGGGCACCAGCTGCACCATTGGAACAAGGTACTGTGTTCTGCTTGAGGAAACTGGGTGAATCCCTTTTCTTCATTTCCAAGGCTTGCCCTTGTCTTCCCTCCTTGTTATAACTTTTGCTTCCGAACATTGACAATATCGAAGTTCATTTGGCTACATTGAATCGTGAACTGTCTGACTGTGTGATCTTCGGCAACAGGCCTCCGGTGTCATTCGACCCTAGCTCCGGCCCTTTGACTTTTGAACTCCTGTCTCTGAGTGTTTCTCGATTCTGTCTGCCTAACCAAAATATTGCCTGTGATTTTTGCCTCCAACTCCCTCTGGGTATCTCAGGTGCTAAGTGTGTTTTTGCCCCGGTAGCATTTCATGTCACGGATACGCGTTTATTTATTAGACCGAACTGTCAAAAAGTGATCGCAATCGTATTCACGGTAACGTGTTTTGTTTGTAACACTGGTTCATTCAAACACAGGGTACTTACCTTGAGACTAACTGTACAAAGTGAATTGGTTAGTCGTAGTATATTTAACGTGTGGTTTTTATTCAAGTTTAATAGAAGTGTTGTGTTTATAACGAATGATTCAAAAATAAATGTACTTATATTTTTCTACCTGAAACCTTGAGTCAGTGTTTGCTTGAGTCACAGTAATTGTGGTCCCTCTGTGTAATCTCTGCTACTGCTCATATACTCTTGAGATAAGCCTGGCTGCTCCGCCACTGCTACCACTCTGACATAGTAGTACGGGCTTGTACCAAAGGTAAAACTTGTATTGCCACCTGTAGTCTTAATTGTGTGTAGTGGTCCCTAAGGGCACTGCACAGGATTCTGCCTAACAGATACCCATTAAGAGAGCCTTATCGAATGTACCCCCAAAGTGACGACAACCTGCAGGAGTTACTCCTGTAAGGAATAAGAGGTAGAGCAAAGAAGAGGAGCAAGTGACATCATAAAAAGTGTGCATGACGTCTCGAGATACTGGCTGAAGATGATGTATGGATTCTAGAGGGCTAATGATGAAGTAAGGATTGCGTGAACTCTCAAATGTAAAAGAAGAAGATTACAGGTGCACACTGCAGAAAATAACCATTCAATAAATGTACAGATGCTGAAATGCAAGGTAGATTAAGTCATCATAAAAGCTTGCTATGAGTAAGGAATAGAATGCAGGCAAGCCGCCATTTTACAGAAAGTGGACACTGGTATCATGAATTAAGTAAGCCAGACACCATGAGGTGGGAATGGAAAACTGTGTTGCATCAAGAATAATAGGCTCATGGTGCTGCTTGGCAAGGCTGCGTGGCTCAAAGTCAAGATTCTAGAAAGCAAGGTCAGCTATCTCCTCTGAAGAAGGATGAGTGTGCAGAGATGAACCTTCTCACATTAAGGTGCAAGAAAGAACACAAAGAATGCCAAGCTTTAATTCATTTAGAGAATTTAAACGCTGGAAAAAGGACCACATTTTGGTCTCCTGTCACCTGAGCCAAGGATGAAAATAGAGGTTGGACTTGCAGTTCCAGACACGATAGCGAGTGCCATCACTCCTGTGCATTCTCAAAGACAAGGATACTCTGCAATGCCAAGTACAAAGAATTTCATGGCAGAAGGCATGGGTGATGAGAGTTGCTGGGCTAATTGGGTGGTGCAGTAGTTTCATGCCCTTGCACCTGAGTCTGGGTTTACGTCCTGCTAAATGAACTGAATGTTCCAGACTTGGCAGGCGTGCCAACCAATTATATTAGACATATAACGAAGGACCGTATAGTTTGAAAACCAATGAAAAACTGTGTATCTAATATTTCTGAAATGACATGTTTTTAGAAGTAGGCATATGTTGACCACTTGATAACGGGCATCCAATAACAAACCTAGTTCGTATTTAAATGTATACTTGGATGTTTCCCTTAACCAATCCCGACCCATGATAGATTTTGCAGCAGTAGAGTTTAGGGCAATCCTGGCCAAGCCTTAAACCCTCCTCCTGTAAAGGAGATATTTTTCCGGCCACATCTATGAAATCGTGCTGGGAGTCTTTTATTAATTCATTGACTAAAATTGTGAATGCCGCGCTAAAAGAAGGGCATGTCCTCACCCGTCTTAAACAAGCATCAATGACCCGTCTGTTAATGAAACAAGGCCTTGATCCTCTGAGTCCAGCCAACTATAGGCTTATTACGAACTCTCCATTCTTTCTCAAGATTTTGGATAGGGTCACCTACAAACAAGTGCTGGATCACTTTGTTGGCAATTCTATCCTCAATAAATATCAATCAGGTTTTCGTCCAGGTTTTAGTATGGAGTCAGCGCTTTGGATTTTAAATCCAATATGTTGAGAAGGATTAATGAAGGACAGAAGTCGCTGTTAATGGCCTTAGATCTGTCTGCAGCATTTGATTTGACCCATTGCTCCTTTGAACAATTCGGGGAGTTGCCAATTTTACAAACGAAGACTGGATGGACTCCTTTCTGGGACACAGAACTATTAGGGTTTTCAGCAACATGACAGAAGCCCAACCTATCCTGTTGAATTACTGAGTTCCGCAGGGTGCTTGTATATCGGCCATTGTGTATAACATCTTTGCAACCCCACTGTTCAACTTACTTGAAAAAATACAGATATGTTTTTATAACTATGTCGATGGCACCCAATGCCTTATCACCCTGACAGGTGATCACGGAGAGGACACCAAGCAGATGAATGAGATTCACAATCTCATTCATAATTTGATGTGTCTGAACGGTTTGGCCCTCAACTGCGACAAGGCAGAATTTATGATTATAGGTTCCAGTTGGAGAATGAAAAAGCTGAACATGGATTATGCACAGTTCCTGATAGGAGACTGTGTCATTAAGTCAACAGATAAAATAAAGACTTTGGGCATGACGTATGACCAATATCTTACCATGAATACTCAAGTTAGTAGCCTTGCATCTGCTTCAGCATACTATATAAGACTATTGTGCCAAATCAGACCTATCATTCTCAAAAATCCTGCGAAATGGTAGCAGGGGCTATTATTGGCTTCAAGATAGACTATTGTGGCAGTCTCCTGGTAGGCATTGGGAAGAAAGAAATAGTGAGACTCCAAATGATTCAGAACTGTACAGTTAGGGCCATCCTGGTGCTGAAGAAATTTGGTCATGTCTCTGATGCCAGGAAAAGGCTGCACTGGCTGCCCATCGAGGCAAGAATTTAATGTTGCCTGTTCATGATTACCTTTAAATGCCTATCCAAACAATTCCCGGCTTATGTGGCTGATAATTTGCACGACAAGAGAATCACTAGGGACCTGAGACCCTATTCCCTCAAATTACCAGAAGTACCTACAACCAATCTTGTCTTCATCGATAAATGTGAGTTTTGTGCAGCAGCACCCAGAAAATGGAATGCCTTGACTCTGGAACTCAGAAGCTGTGAATCCATTGACATTTTTAAGAAGAAACTTAAAATGTATCTATTTGGATATGTATCCCATGCCTTTGGGTGTGAAAACTGTTTGGACCTTTGTCTGTCATCTGTGGGCAGGACTCCCGTTCTTAGTGACCGTATGCCTCTGGGCCTTTTTGGTTAAGCCATAAACACATAAAATAAAGTAAAGTAAAAGTAAAGTGATGCCATTAACTTTATTAAAAGTCACTCTTGAACAGCTGCATTACCTCACGCATATAATTAGAGAATGTCTTGCTGCCAATATTGCAGAAGAATGGTTGATTCCTTATTTGTTGGAAACGTTGCACTGTTTATGGTATATTGCATGGTGTGTCAAACGTTTACTGCTGGGCATACATTGAGAATGATTAAAGGAGTAATACCTCGACCGAATGGTCAATTTCTGCATTTACATATCAACTATGTCGATATGCTGCAGACATGTAATGGATATGGGTATCTATTAGTGATGGTGTTCCCGTTCTCTAGGTGGATTGAAGCAGGTTGTGTACACACCAAGATGTGCAGCAAGGTTTTTAGTTGCAAGGTTTGTACGAAGTACTAAGATCTGATAATGGGCCACATTTTGTCAATGAGCTATTCGAACAAATAGGGCTTTTATTAAATATAAAGCACAAGTTCTCTTCTGTGTATCACCCACAAGCAAATGGGATATGCGAGAGACTCAACAGCCTCCTCAAAGAGAGGATCACCAAGATTAAATTCACTTTGATAAAGGGATGGCTGTATTGCCTACCCCAGCCCTTATATGCCCTTCAGAATCAGCCAGGGTCAGACCACCACCTCACCCTGCATGAGCTAGTAACAGGGCATAGAATGAGAATGCCCCTTACACCTCTGTCTAGGATCAGGAATGATGCCCAGAGTGTAGCTAAAAATCTAGGTGATAAAATGCATGATTATTTGACATGTATGACTACCAGTATTTCTTTCATTTCAGATCAAGTCAAGCATCGGGGGAAGCTCTCGGAACAAGGAATAAGATATTTCGGAGACCAATCTGAGTGAAATATTACCACCACCTAAGTTATATGTTGGGGACCTGATTCTGATTAAAAAGTTCACCCGGACATGGCATGAGCCTCACTTTGATGGCCCATTCCTTGTTGAAGAAGTTTCCCCTCCTGCTGTTAAGATTTTGGGAAGACGAGCTTGGTTGCATCTGAACAATGAGAAGATTTATAAAGGTGAGACCCTCCGTCCCGAAGTTGCTGATCCAGAAGCAAGACAAGAAGAAGAATTTCTGTGTTTGCAGACTCGATCGAAGACTAAGGAGGATGACAAAGCAATGAGCGATTAAACACATACTTTATTTCAACTGGAAATTAATAGACACTCCTTAGATATATTTTAGCAGGGAGTGCAAGGACTTGCAGAGAAATTCCTGTGTTTGAAATTAACTTTAGGAAATATATTGAAGCATTGAATAATACATCAGAATTATGCTTAAACATCAGTTCTTGATCAGAAATTGGAAGAGAGACCAATATCCAGATTCATTTCATGGAGAATATCTGTTTTAAGTGATAAAAACACATGATACGTGTCAATAGTGACGTTCATTGGCTTGTGGTTGCTGTCTTTATGTTCATATTTCAATCTTAAAGACAATTACTTGCAAAAAACTACGCCCATAGGATCCCATACAGGACTTTTACATGAAAAGTCCCTCTGAAAAAATACTGGGAACGTTTAAGTTAATCATAGGAATTGTTTTATTCACATTCCTGTATTGGTACTTTAGATAGTACTTCTGTAGCATGAAGCAAACCAATAATAATGGTAGGCTTTTAGATGTACATGTGCCAATGCATTTTGGTCATAAACCATCTTCAGGCTGTACATATATGATAGATTTTGTATTCTAATTGGCCAACCATTTACTTTCATCAACAAGCGTAAATCAAAAACAAGGTTACAGTCAATGCAGTGCATGAGCAATAGTAATGTAAATCACATACCCATAATTTCCATGTCCACGAATATGTCCCAATATGCAAATATAGGAGAGAGAGAAAAATCTATGTCAACATGGCTGCTATTCCTTAAAATCACATAGTGCATAAACCTAATCAGAGTAATGGGTGTACCTTCTGTTGCGCAAAAAGCTTCTTCGATCGTGTACATAACACGTTGTAATCACAGTTCCTGCCAGAAAAAGGTGGAGCGTATGCGTAAAGTTAACAGTCTGAATGAAGAGTCTCAAGTGTTAGATAAGATGAAACTCTCACCTCTTGCCAGTGAGCTAATGCTCTGGGGTCAGGCACATCTGCGGTTTCGTGAGTGCGCGTGACCCTGTGAGCATTTATTCGTAACCATGGAGACGGGGGTAGGGCGATCCAGCGGGAAGGCTGCTGCACGTACACCTCGGGTCCCACCTCCGTGCGAACACAGAGGGGCAGGCTTGTCTCCATGGCAGCTGTAAATGTTGTGTGGATCTAGTAAGACATGGGTAAAATGTGCACCGCGTGGAGAAACCAAGCAATGAGCTCTCTGTGAATTTTGTGTGGCGCAGAGGTGAAGGAGGAGCGAAAAATGAGGAACGTGTCTCGTAATCAAACCCCCTGTGACATTTACATATTCCTGCCGATTCCTGTCAAACAGAAAGCCGTATGTAATGTAATAGCTGCACATAAATAAACATTTGTAGTGAAAGTCGAACGCTCCAAATGGAATATCTGATGAATGTAAAAGGAAAAAGTCTGGATCGAGTGAAAAGCACAAAAGTACTGGAACAAAAACAAAGATGTAAATAAAATAAAATAAGTGAAACAAATGGAAAACACTCATAATCAATTGAATTAGAACTCTGTCAGGTGTGAAAGAATGTATAAGTAAACACTCTGTGTAATTTATGGATCCTGTAAAACGTTAGGTGTTATATCCTACTTAGAAAAAGCACATATAATTCCCTTTAGGTGCCAAAGAGCTAAGTCTGTCAATCCAGAATGTTTCACGTTGATCTAGTCTTTTCTGTAAGTTTTCGTGTTTGTCTCTTCTCTGGACTGTTTCAATAATCACAAATTTGATTTGTGCCAGATTGTGTTGTTTATCTTGCCAATGTCTAGCTACTGCTGAGTTGGCAGTCTGGTTCGTTATGCAGGATATGTGTTTGTTCCATCTCACCTTTGCAGTACATTGTGTTTGGCCTATGTAATAGAGGCCGCACAAGCACTTGATAGCATAAATGATGCTATTTGTGTTGCAAGTAGCATAACTCCTTAATCTGATTTTTTCTCCAGTGTATGGATGGTTCACTGATTCACCTCTCATAATGTAACTGCAGTTACTCCAATTCAAACAAGGGACTGCCCCAATTTGTTCAGTGATTTTCTTTTCTGTCTTTTCTGTGGAGGTTTGGTGTAAACCAATTTGTCTTTGAGGTGTTGACTGTGTTGGTAGGCAAAGGTGGGGATCTCCCTGAACAGGTGTTCAACTCTCTGGTCGCATGTCACTGTGTTCCAATTCTTTTTAATTATTGCTTTAATGCGGTTGCTTTGGCTTGAGTACTTGGATACAAAAACCAAAGATGGTGTTTTGTCTATCTTTGTTCTGGGCTTCAACAGGTCTTCTCTGTTCTGTGTGGATGCACGTGATTCAGCTGCCACCACTTCTTCTTGTGAATATCCCAGATCAAAAAACTTTTTACCCATCTCTTTAACAGCAGCTTGGTAGTTTGTAGGATCACTAACTATTCTTTTAACTTGCAGCATCTAGCTGTAAGGCAAGTTCTTGATCAGACTCAGTTGGTGAAAGCTGAGTCTTTGTAGTAGGTTGTTGCGATCAGTACTCTTGCAAAATATTGTTGTCTGGTATTCGGTGTCTGTGATATTGATTTCAACGTCCAAAAAATTATGGTGTTACTTGAATATTCATGCGTGAACTGAATCCTTGGGTCTATGCTGTTTAGGAAATTAAAGAATTCAAGAAGTTTGGATTCTGTGTTCTTCCATACTCCAAAAATATCGTCACTGTATCTGATCCAGATGGCTAGATCTTGGTGCCACAAATGATTCAGGAGCACATGTTCAGTCTCAAATTTGTGCATGAAAGCATTCGAATGTGGGGGGCCATTGTGGCCCCCATTCCTGTGCCTGCAACTTGTAGGTAGTATGCATCTTTGTTTTCGGAAATATGAATTGTTGCCTATGAATTCCAAGAGTGCCATAATGAATTCCTTCTCTGCTGGTAAGTCTCCTTCTCGTAAGAGTAGCCATTCTACTGCCTCTCTGCCCAAATCGTGAGGAATTGAAGTGTAGAGACTCTTGACGTCTATGGTGAAACAGATGTTGTTGGTGTCAAATGTTATAGCTTTCAGATATTGTAAGAAGTGTGTAGAGTCTTTGATGTAGGTGCTGTTTTTTTAATCAGAGGTTGCAAGAAATAATCAATATATTTCCCTAGTGGTTCCAAAATGCTATTCATTCCTGCTACAATCGGTCTTCCTGGTGGTTTCTGCAGGTCTTTATGTACTTTAGGAAGAGTGTGAAAATGCAGTATCTGTGGGTGTGAGTTGGTCAAGAATTTATTAGTGTTGTGATTGATCCACTTGAGTTCTTCTGCTTTTTCTAAAAGTTCTCTAGGTTGCATTTGATTTCCTCTGTTGGATCTGTATCAAGTAGAGCATAGGTGTTAATATCGCTGAGTTGTCTTACGCATTCTTGCTCCTAATCGCTGTTGTTGAGGAGCACAAGACCCCCTCCTTTATCAGCGGACCTTATGGTTATGGATACATCTCCATATACATTCTTGATCAGTTTGAGCTTGTGTGGTTTCATGTTCCGTTTTTTCGGATGTTTAAATCTGATTTTCTCAAGGTCTCTTGTCACCTGTTTCTGAAAAATGTCCACTGACGGTACTGTGATTGGCGGAATGAAATTGCTCTTCCCCCTGAATTCTTTAAGATCTAAAATATCTGTGTCTCGAGGATGCTCTTGTTCAAGCTCACTGAAAAACACCTTAAGTTTCATCTTCGGAATGAGTTTATACAGTTCAAACTTGGAATCAAATAAAGTGCTATCGTAAGTGCGGATGAAACTGAGACCTTTTTGCAAAGTTTGTGTTTCTTTGGGTGTTAAGGTTCTTGATGATAAGTTAATTACTATGCTTTCTTCTGCTGTAGCCTCGTGTTTGGTTTTTCCTTTTGTTTTTCTTTTCCCCCTTCTTGTTCTCTTATTCTTTTCTCTAAAAAAGGAGTTCTTCCTCTATTGGATGTTTCTGTCATACCCATTGCTCGTGAGGTACCTTGGGTAGATTCTTCCTTTTGATTGTTATTCTCTCTATCTTTGTCTGTCCCTGAGCTCGATGTTTCAGTGGTATAGTTCGTTTTCGGTTTTCTTAAGGAGGTCCGTACTTATCCATCCAACACATACAAATAATCATATGTATCTCGTTTGAATTTACGGATTTTCTTTGTCTCCAATTCTGCCTTGTATCCAGCCAGTTTGTTGTTGATGTCTTCCAAAATGGCATCTACTTCTTTCCTGTTCAAAGTTACCACTAGGTCCTTTTCTATTTCTTGAATCTCTTGCCCTAGATCTTTTAAATTATCTGCCAGTTCTTGTATTGTGAGGAGGATAAGATCTAAGGAGCATTTATTGAGTACTGCCTCCCATCTTTTCACAAACTCTTTACTCTCTTTGCATAAGGTAGGGGGGAATTGAATGCGTAGACCCCTCGGGATCCTTTGGCTTTTATGTTATCTCCCAAGTGTGATAGCATGCAATTTGCGGTTAATTTCCTTCCGAATCAGATATTCTAATTGCTTAATCTGGCGTGTTGGATCTTGTTTGTTTGTGCTATTTGCACTAAATCCAGTATCCTTTATAAGGCCAAGTATTTTGTCTGCCTCTTCTGCTGAATAGCCTAGTGTTTCAGCTCTGTTTGCCGTCAAACCTTCTATGTCAGCAAATGACATTCTTCTCTTATATATATTTCTTCAAAGTTTAAAACCGTGTGCCTCCACCTTGGTTATGCCGAGACAAAGTTCTAAGAATGCAGAGTGACGGTGGGCACCACGTTGTTTGTCAATCTTGTTAATTTCAACCCTCAAAATCCTATGTATTTCGAGCTTCTATGGTAGCTTTAGCTTGGAACAACCAGTCAAAAAAGGTCCTATGGCATCAGGACTCAAAAATTCCACAAAAGAAATAAATAAGATGACTCCACCCTATTATAACTGGTGCTCTCAGTTGCCCCCCAGAAGGGCTGCACAAGTATGTGATATTCTTTGATATGGTACTTTTATGACTCAAAGACAATTGAAAGATTTATAAAGGTGAGACCCTCCCTCCCGAAGTTGCTGATCCAGAAGCAAGACAAGAAGAAGAATTTCTGTGTGTGCAGACTCGATCGATGACTAAGGAGGATGACAAAGCAATGAGCGATTAAACACATACTTTATTTCAACTGGAAATTAATAGACACTCCTTAGATATATTTTAGCAGGGAGTGCAAGGACTTGCAGAGAAATTCCTGTGTTTGAAATTAACTTGAGGCCATATATTGAAGCATTGAATAATACATCAGAATTATGCTTAAACATCAGTTCTTGATCAGAAATTGGAAGAGAGACCAATATCCAGATTCATTTCGTGGAGAATATCTGTTTTAAGTGATAAAAACACATGATACGTGTCAATAGTGACATTCATTGGCTTGTGGTTGCTGTCTTTATGTTCATACTTCAAGCTTAAAGACAATTACTTGCAAAAAATTACGCCCATAGGATCCCATACAGGACTTTTACATGAAAAATCCCTCTGAAAAAACAATGTGAACGTTTAAGTTAATCATAGGAATTGTTTTATTCACATTCCTGTATTGGTACTTTAGATAGTACTTCTGTAGCATGAGGCAAAACAATAATAATGGTATGCGTTTAGCTGTACATGTGCCAATGCATTTCGGTCATAAACCATCTTCAGGGCTGTACATATATGATAGATTTTGTATTCTAATTGGCCAACCATTCACTTTCATCAACAAGCATAAATCAAAAACAAGGTTACAGTCAATGCAGTGCATGAGCAATAGTAATGTAAATCACATACCCATAATTTCCATGTCCACGAATATGTCCCAATATGCAAATATAGGAGAGAGAGGAAAATCTATGTCAACATGGCTGCTATTCCTTAAAATCACATAGTGCATAAACCTAATCAGAGTAATGGGTGTACCTTCTGTTGCGCAAAAAGCTTCTTTGATCGTGTACATAACACGTTGTAACCACAGCTCCTGCAAGAAAAAGGTGGAGCGTGTGAGTAAAGGTGACAGTCTGAATGAAGAGTCAAAAAACTGATGTTCCCGGAAAGAGAGAAGGGACAGCAGAAGAACTGATGACCATATGACGGATGACCCTCCAGAATAGGTATGTCCTTGATATGATCACAGCGATGGAAGGAGGAGTTTCCACCATGTATTCCTTCTCACGATGGCCAGAATGGGTCCTTAGCAGAGGCCACATTGATGTTGACAGACCTGCATACCAAGATGGAAGAAGAGACAGAGGACATTGAAGATGATAGTTGGTTTACCTCCTTGCTTTCATGGATTCCTCAGTGGTTGGCAAATCTATTCATGTTTCTTGGATTCTGTATAGTCAGGATGGTGATTGCCCTATGCAAGACAACAGCAAAGAAGGTAGTATGAATGAAGATCATGATCGATGTCAAAGATGGACCAATCGCCAAGGAGCTACTGATAACGCTGTTAGAGAAGATGTTTTAGAGGTAGGCATATGCTGTCCACCTGATAGTGGACAGCCAATCACAATCCTAGCTTCTATTGAAAGTATACTTAGATGTTCCCCGTCGCCAATCCCAATCCTTGATAGGTTTTTCATTATTGCTGCGTATTACGTCACGTCTGATGTATTTTTGATATAAAGCTATTATTTCTGTAAAGATCACTGAGAGACTAACCGTACATCCGCTGATGTGTGTTGTAAACTCCCTGTTTTAGATCATTGTTAATAACACAGTACCTTGCCATCTTCCTCAGTTGATTTGGTTATTTGGACTCTGAATTATTCTATATGATCCCATCCATTACATATGCATGTTTCTAAAGGGCCCTAAACTCAGCATCGTCCACAAGGCTTTCTGGGGCTGAGGTCTGCAATACAATCAACATTCTCTTCCTAAATACCATTATTCTTGAGCGCTTTGCTCTACTGCCTCAAACTCTCTGAGAGTCAGATGCTTCTCCAGGTAGAGAGTAGGGGGCTTATCACTCTCCTCTGCAGGTGCCTCCCTCTGGCTTCTATTTGTATTAATAATTCCACACCATTTGTATATGTATCCTTATCCACATGCTCTGATGAAATACACTGCCAAGTTAAAGCAAATCGTTTCACACCATGATTTGAAATTACATGGTAACACTTTCCAGGTAAATGCAGAAAGTCCTACTTAGAAAAGAGGCTTTCAGGATGTCTTGTTGTTAATTTATAGTTCATCAAGAACCTATCCTTGGGCCTTTTTTTTTGCATTTTGCTCAACAATCCTTGAAGTCAATGTTGTTATTATTCATGTATCCGAAGTAGTGCGGTCCATTTTACAGTCTCCATATTTCTTGTTTGCAGAGTTCAGTAAAGTATCTCAGTGTTTTAGTGAAATAAACTACCCCACTTCCTGTTCATGTTTGACGAAAAAGTTAATTATAGAAAAAGATAGCAATGACCTTTTCAGCATTTTACACTTTAGATTTATCCTTTGTCCATTTTTCTTAATTTCTTTTACATAATTCCGGCCTTACCCTCCACCATCAACCCCTGGGAATGATATCTCGAAGAGAAGGACATAGATGTAATGGTCGTGGTTTCTATGGAGAATTGTTTTTTAGTATTTAAATGCTGATGTAAAGCTTCTTTCCAAAAGAAAGTTAATCTCTACCTCTTCTTTTCAAAGTGCCTCAACTCGTATCTTGTGTCTTTTGTCAATATCTGATCTTGGGTCTCCTTTTCAAATGGGGTGAACATTTTGGGATCCTCACCTCCTCTTTTCCTCTATAGTTGGGGTGATGAGTTGGTGTCACTCCCTCCTTTAGCACAGTCATCCATCTCAGAACATTTTTCAAGTTAGCTAACTAAAAGAGGGGCAGAAGGGCTGCTTTTGTATAAGATCTTGACATGAAAGACTTTGGACAGGAGAGATGCCCATACTTGATTAGCCCACATTACCACAATTTGCTCTCTGTAAAAATCTGCCTCTGTGTCCTATCATTAGCATACTTGAAAATAAGTGTTACTGATGTGTGTCCTGTGTGTGAGAAGAATAGGGAGATCATTGAGCCTTTGCTGTTTTTCGTCAAAGGTAAAAGCATTTGAAAGGTATTTATTTGAAGCCTATTTTGATCAGCTTATTGGATGCAACAGCCCTATGTAAATCAAGTGAAACCAATTTCGTTACATTCACAATGTCCACATTTATATATAGAGCTTGAATGATTAAGAAAAAAGTAACTGAGATGTAATTCTGCTAATTGTAAAGCATTAATTTCAAGATACAGATGGCAGTTCTCTGTCTGCTCTTCATTTTGATAACTGAAATGCGACTTGATCTTTAAAATGTATACAAGTCTTTTTGGTAACTATCAGAACAAATTAACATGGTATACATGACGTACACCATGTTCCATTTACTAGAAACTGATTAGACTTGTACCCAGTGAATGGCCAACTGGGAAACAACTCATCTGATTTTACAATGTTTTAAATGAATTGTATATGATGTTGAACATGTTGATTGTTTGTAAATTCTTTTGTGATAGCTTTAATGCAGGCTTTGAAATGTGTTTTACATACCTAGTCGCTTTTTTATCTATATTATAATACTGAATTTTGTGGTTTTTCTTATGCTACGTACGAATTTTGTTATGATGATGCTACATGACATTTATTGTCAAATAAAGCAAACAATGGATCAGTTTTTTTATTCTATACTCTACTAGCCATTCTAACCTCTGTGGTAATTATTAGAGATACCATGCAACTTTATTTTTAATAATAGTGCTCAAACGTTCACCCTTTCATCTAAACATTGTTACTTACCTCATTGAATCGGATTCTTTTTATTCATAGTTTGTATAATCAGGAGAAGGAAATGATTTCTCAGTCTGATAAAGGGCAGTCTGCAGATGACGGGTCTTCAGCTGGTTCACATAGACCCATTTTGATTTTTTAGGCAATGGGAGAGATCTTATCCATGATCTCAAAGGCCACTTGCCAAGATGGAAGGAATGTGCACTCTTTAGGTTCCTTAAAGAGGTAAACTCAATCATCTACATTATATTCCTTTTTGAATGTCTGCAGGTTGAATACAACTTCATACTTATTGCAGATTTCTAGAGGATCCTTTGTGCATATGCAAATGCATGCTGTACATCTTTGCAAAGATTTTCAACATATTCATGGAGGATAGAGGCATTGATCATTGTCTGTTCCTCTGTTCGGCATTACAGATGTTGAGGCAAGACCATTTTCCGAACAGTCATGAGTTCAAAAGGAGACATCTTAATAGCCTACATATGCATAGACCTCAAAGCAATCAGGACTAGTTGAAATACTTTTATTGTATCACTCACACCCCAGCTAGATATGGGGTGATAGGCAATATGTAATTTACCTTTTACTCCTACAATTTCCCACATCTTAGTCATTATTTACTGGTTAAATGACTACCCTGGTCAGACAAAATCCTTTAAGGGAGGTCAAAACAAGAAAATATGTAGTTGATCAAAAATGTAACTGCAGTCTCTACCTTGCAATCCAGGGCTGGCCATTTGGTAATGAGGTACAAGACAGTCAACACATATTTAATACTACTTGCAGAATTAATCAATAGACCAATACAATCCAGCTGAAGATTGGAAAATGGTAATTTCACTACTCTCTTTTTCAAAGGACCCTAGTGAGTGTGAAATGGAGCACAGACTAGACACCCTTTTAAATAACTATCCAGGTCTTGACCCATGTGTGCCCAATAAGTGACCTCATGTGGGATGTCCATGTTCTTGCATCATGGAGATGCTTTAACATTATGTTTTGAAATGAGGTAGGTGCCACCCACTTATTGCAACCAGCCTGGGGTTTCCTAAACAAAATCCATCTTGAATTTTGAAAGGTTTCTGGAATGTCATCAAAATTCATAGTTCTTTCTTTCCCTGACAACCTTGTTTAGTTAGGGGATCATTTCTGGATCTTCTAGATAGTTATACAACTTTCCAATAATCAGGTCATCCTTCTGGAAGGCAATTAGATCTTAATCTGGAGAATCCCTGCTCCACTGAATAGTAGAAAGCTTGCTTGCAGCTGGAGTTTTTGATCAAGTTGCTGCTGTTTATTGTATTCCTTCAAGAGGATATTCCATGGCAGTGTATACCCCTTCAAATCCTCTAGTTTTGGCTAGTTGATCCACTAAATTGTTTCTTTTCTTATCGGCACCATCAACCTTTGAGTGCCCTTTTTCCCCAATATTAGGTTATAGTATTTGACAGTATAACATTATCTATCATTTGGATTAACTACTTGTGTTTCAGGGGCTTGTTCCTTACACTGAGTGTTCGACAAATCAATGTTGGACATATTCTGAACCATGTATTGTGACTTATTCTTGGAGCTAATGATTGATGACAGAAAGCATAGCTTTATCTATGGCCATTGGTTCTGCCACCTGACTATTCTGGGGACCAAATTTATAGCTGGCAGCAGTTTCAGGGATGTCTTTACTCCAAGCATTTCCAATACCAGCCACAAATTGTTTTCTTATTATTTACTTTAATATGATAAGAACTTGCATCCACATAAAGTATGGGCATTCCCTGACAGGTACTTTCCTCATGCACCTTGTGAGGAGAAGCTAGATATACCTCCATATTGTTGATGGTTTTGAGTTCTTCATCCTCTAAACATTTATCTGGGTAACAGTCATGTAGATTGGTTTATTTTTGTGCCATCAGACTCTTTTTTTATTCTAGCCATGATTTTACCAGGGTAACCCCACAATGAAATCATTGAATTAGAGACATACCTTGTCTGTATTTGGTCACTATGCAAATTTTACAGAGGTTAGTGGGAGGTCACAAGTCTTATATGTTCCCTATGGATCAACAGACGGTAGGTTTTCTAAATCCATGCCATTACCGGCAGTGATTTCCTGCATTTATTATATGAACTTGATTTCAATGGGTGATAATGTTTTACTTGCATAACAGGTCAATTTATGAGCCATTGTATGCTTCTGATTTAAGACCACAGATAAACAAGTGACAAAGACTCCTGTTTCCTGTACACATTATTTGTTTTTATGGTGTAAGCCATGCACAGAGCTCATGAAATAATTATTTTTAGTTGTTCTGCAGTCACTGTTTGAGAGTCCCCCACTCCCACTTCCTTCTGCCTTCAAGAGATGGACCAAGGTCTGAGTAATCTTTGTGTGATTCTCTATGAATGTATGACTGTAATTGGTCAATCCTAAGAAGCTTTGTCAATTGCAATAGAGCCTCAACCTTCTTTCTCTGGGGATGAAGGCTGTGATTTCATGGTGTAGAAAGCTTACTTTATTTCTGCGCTACTTTGCTTTTTGCCAAGGTGGTGAACATTTGGTGGGATGCCACCAAGTGCTCTTCCACAGTTTTACTTTTGATTAACAAGTGATCTACACATAATTCCCTCTTTCTACAAGACTGGGCATGGCTTTATGTGGGAATATATAGGCAGAATATACTAATGATTGGCTTGTGTACCCTCTTGTTCAATTCTGTTAGGTCTGCACAGATTCTCCATTGTCCAATGGGTTTCCCTATTCCTAGTGCGGGGTTATTAAAGGTACTGTGAATATTCTGTAAATCTAGAAATAGCCGTTTTAGTTTTAGTTTTTGCCCTTATGTCTCATAGGCATTAGCCATACTGATATGTTCTGGATGTTTATCAATTAAATGAGAGATGTCATTCAAACTGACTTATTTTTAATTGGATCAAGTGGCCAGTTTGGGTCCAGAGGTGAAAGCCTTCATAGTAGATCATTTCACAGAAAAAAGGTTTACTCTGAGGTGTCATGACTATCTTTGTAGGGGTGAGTAGATGGTACCCTTTTTGATGTATACTTCAGTAACCTACTGGCAACTCCTTTCAATCAAAGTTATGTATTTTCCAAAGAGCGTTTTGAGGTTAATAAAATTATTTTCCCTTCTTCTTTGGTTCAGAGTATAAAGTACTTCTCGAGATATAAAGGTCACTGGAGACCCTGCATCTATGAGAACCAATACATCACAATGTACCTGAACATGAGATATACAAAAACCCTTTCATATTTCATCTCCATCTTACAAAGAAAGTGTGAGTTAGTGGATACATTTAATTGCACATGTTCATGTTTGGGGCTTCATTAGCTTGTCCTTGTGAAACCCCCCAAGGTATTCCCTTCAGGATCAAGTACAGGTGGGTTGGTGAAGGACTCTGTAGAAAGGAAAATACATCACTGGCTCAGGGACTACCCACTTTCTAGGGTCATTGATTCTATCCAGAGTGTGATTTTTAGAAAAATGTATTGAGGAAGGAAAATGTATTTGTTCTAGTATCTCTGTTGACATTATTCTGTTATGATCTTCGTGGACCTCATGCCTAAGGGTTTCTTGACTAATCTCTTTCTTTTCTTAAAGATGCTTTGTCGATTTCTCTTCAATTAGATTATCTGCTCTTTTGGAGGCGGCACTACATCTGGGAAAGGGGAAATGCTGGGTTCTAGCTCCACAGAGTTCTCCTCTTTTTCAAATGTAGTTGTGACATGTTTCTTCTCATTAAACTTGACATTTTTATTTGTAGTGAAATTAATCTAAAGGAATAAAGAGGTTTTCCCCTTGGACTTTGCCATTTGTTCAGCAAACTCTGGGGTATTTTTATGGGAGGTAAAATAAACTTCTATTAAGGGCTGGCATATCTTCACTGCTGCTACCACCCCAATCCTCTTCTCCTTTCACAGCATTTTGAATGGAACAATGTCCCCTATCATTGTCCCCCTTCTGACCTGTCGACTCATTCTGACAAGGTTCCTATGAGCATTAGAAATAGGATTTCGCTGATCAACGCTTGCTCTCTGTTACTTTTTTTTTACCTGTCACACAAGTTGTGAACTTTTTACTCCATCCTCCAGAATGTGGGGTGGTCTTTAGACATATCACTGTACTTCTCTAGAAAGATAACTATCTCTTCTAGGAAAGCAGTTTGATAACTCTGATAACTGTTGTATGTGTTTGTGTGTGTGTATTTGTATGTGTATGTGTTGTTTGCCACGCATCTAAGTACGGGGACCTGTCATCCTGGAACCTGGGACGAAGAGGAACATATCTTTCTTGGTAATTGGTTCTCGGAGGTAGTGATTAAATTCTTTCCCTAGATTGGGATTTTCTGATAACCTACTACCAGGTTCTGTTTATTTCTCTCTGAAGGAGGAACATATTTACAGCCGACCATGGGCCTAAAACCTAAATACAGAGGAGACATATAAGTCTCCGATTTTGTAGGATCAATATTTTTCATGTCAGGTAGTGGACTAGTCAGCTGACTTTGAACAGGGGTTCCTTTATGTCTGTTAGTATCCTTAAGAACATTGGAATACGTCTTTTTTTCCTCTGTCTCTAAGTACAACTGAGGAGTACTCTTCCCTTCAGTTATCTTAACGGATGCTGGAGCAAGCATTTGTTTGGGGTTCTTTTCTTTGTTCTTAGGATTTGTTGGGTTATGTACTTCATAGATCCTCATAACTTCAGTGAGGATCCACTTGGGGGATCTCGATTTAAAATCACAAACTAAGCGAGATACTACATATTTTGGAAGGGCATGGAAGAATACAGTTTTGAAATCTTGGCCCTCAGTTTTGGCACGTTGAGAAATGTGAGCAAATGCACCCTTTAGTTCTAGAGCAAACTCCCTAGGAGATTGATCCTCAGCATACCTTAGGTTATAAGTTGCCTTTCAGGATTCTTGAGGGATTCTACGCACTGAAAAATATGTTACAATGGGCATAATGTAAGAGCATGATTTATAATGATCTTGGTCTTCTAGTAAAGGAAAGAAACCAGAAAACTCAAGAGAAAACGTCAATTTTCGGAATTCAGTGTTTTGGTCATTCTCCAATCCAAATGATGCCATCTTCTGGTTGTACAGTTTTAGATGTTCCTAAAGTGAATATTTTACATTTTTATGATAGGTGGTCATGAAGCCTTGTATGGCCTTAATCTGTTTGATTGGGTAGTTCACACAATGTGATTGTTATTTCGTTTCTCAATGTCTTCTTACTTGCATCCAAGTTCCTCATCAGCGTCAGTAACATTACTTGAAGCCCCCTCATTGCTTACATATTTGCCCCCTTTGCCATAATTACTGCATGAAGGTTTTCTATGTGTATGGTGCAGGGAGCTGTCTCATTTTTTCTCTTTTCCATTCCTCTTCTGAGTTATGGGCCACACATATTTTCTGAGGGTCTTATAGCATGGCATCTCTTCATAGTGTCACTCATAATCAGTGTTTCCCCATCTACCTACAGTTCTGGGATATTCATCATGATCCTGGGCATAGATAGAGGTCTCTGAAAGGCCCTTTTTGGGTTGCACTTTCTACCTCTCAATGTCAGCCAAATGTGGTAAATGGTCTCTAGGTTGGAAATGTATGCTGTAGTTCTTTTTCCCTTAACTCATTTGCATACCTTGATTCACTGATTCTCTGGTTGGCAGAACTCTCATTTTCTTTCCAGTCCTGTCCACTCCTGACATATTACCACTCCCCCTTAACTGAATTTCTCGATGTTCCTCTGCGTCTGGCAGGGCATTCAAATCTTCTACTGTATCTGCGTGATATTGGGAAACAGTAATAGTGTGTCTGGCACCGTCCTGACTATGGCTAGGTGTGCTGCAGCCACCAGTATGACTCTGTGTAGGCCTGGACAGTATAGATGTAGTCTCTGGAATTGAAGAAAGTCTATATTCTTCCCTCAAACATATCCATCTGTGAACCTTAGATTGTGATTTTACTCTCAACCGCGGGTCTTTGAGTTCTTGTCTTAATCTAGCATAATGGTCTGCTGTATGTCACCTGGCCAATAAAACAAAACCCGAGTACAAAGTCAATCGCCCATTTGGAAACAAACTTCCAAGGTTCAAAATTAAAAATGTCGGCGAAAGCTATAAATGACCTAAAGCTCAAATACTGTGCTCAAGTACCTTGCCCACTTGTAAACCAGATCGACTAACTACCATTGCTAGAGATCTACAAAAAGAAGAGGGGCCCTAAAAACATTGTAGAGCCTAGGAAACATGTGTTTGACAAAATCCTGGTTGAAAAAAAGTGAAGAGGGCAGCCCAACTCCTCGGCCCCACAAAGACAAACCAGTCAGTGATAGAGGCCACTAGGTCATACAAATCATGGCTTAAACAACACCAGAGGATATTATACCAGCAAGATGCTGAGGCAATTCAAATAGCCATACAGGGAAATAAAAGCCGGGAATTCTGGTCGCTTTTAAATTCAACTACACCAAAAGATGAAGCATCCGTAATTAACAACGTAGGTGAATCTGTATGGGTGAACCTCTTCAAAACTCTGTTCGCACTGCCCAAGACAACCCGGTCAGTAAAGAAGAACCCAGAATCAACAAAATGGATCATCTTGGATGACCGTGAAGAAATAATTCATCAGATCAAGTCTCTTAAGAACTCTAGAGTGCCTGGTCCTGACAGGATCACGAACGTGGATCTCAAGGCACACCCGGAAGAGTGGGCAGAGCTCTTGAGTGAAATCTACCGAAGATGTGCAAAATTGAAATCAGTCCTGCCATCATGGAAGTCAGCAACGGTGGTGCCAATCTTTAAAAAAGGAAACAGGAGCGACCCGGCAAACTACCCCCCGATCACTCTGTTCGACTGTATTGGCAAAGTGTTTGGTTCCCTTCTCTGAAATTAATTTAAAGCGTGGGCTAAATCGGCGCCATGCGAGGACTGCCTGCAAACGGGGTTCAAGAAAAACTTTGGAACATCTGAAAACATTCTGATAATGAACATCCTGAATCATAAAGTTCTATAGGGAGGTCCCAGACTATTCATTGTCTTTGTGGATCTCACCCAAGCGTTCAACCGTGTAGACAGGTCACTGCTATGGGATAAACTATCAGCATGGAGCTGTCCTGCTTCACTTTTGGAGCCCATTAAAGGCTTGTACTAGGGTACTAACATGAGGGTGCGTTTGGACCAACAAGGCCTTCTCTCCGCTCCTATTTCAACGCAAAGGGGCGTCAAACAGGGTTGTCCACTGGCCCCGGCCTTGTTCCTAGCATTCCTTGGCGACATTAAAAACTCTGAAGCGACCGTCCGCAGCTTCCCGCCTAAAATAGGAAAAACCCAAGTAGGAAGACCTTTGTACGCAGACGACGTGATACTGCTCGATTATAAGCCTATAGGGTTGCAACATCCTCTCAGCAACTTCCAGGCATACATGGAAGGAAACAACTTGGAGATCAATGAAAACAAAACTAAACTCATGTCTGTGTCCAAAAACTCAAGAAACAATGTAAAAACGAAACTAGTTCTAAATGAAAGCCGGATAGACAATGTGGTGGAGTTCAGATACTTGGGAGTCATCCTGGACAACTCTAAAAATGAGACAGGTATGCAAAACCTTCTGAAAGAAAAAAACAGAAAACTAACGGCACAAGGCAGAGCTATTGACAGGAAATGTGGTCGATTTTCCTTGATCCCTTTGATCAACTTTTACAAAATGAAGGTGGTGCCAACATTAGTTTATGGCGCAGATGTAATGCCTAACATTCCTACATCTTTATGGCCAACATTGGAGGCAACCTTTTGGCGGGAAATCCTGGGACTTCCAAACTGCGTCCTAATAGCCTGCATTAGGAAAGAACTTAGTCTACTTTCCCTCAAGGGCTCAGTCAGATGTATCTCTCTGATGCTTTACTGCAAATTCCAGCTTATGGACAAACCTTCAGTCTACAACTTGATACTACAAGAAATGAATGATTCAAGTTGCAAGATGTTAAACAGATGGTCAAAACGGATCTGGAAACCTTACAAGAGGTCTCAGCTGATGAAGAGACCCTTAACACCAACCCAGTGAAGGTGTAAATATGTAGGGTATTTTGTATAGATTTGGGGCATAGCGGTATTTTCTTACCCCCAAAATGAAAATAATTCAGTAATAATCACTCTTTGCATTCAGATTAGATTTGGTATATAGTACTACAGTATACATACATTATTTTAGCACACTGATACATTTAGTGGTATACATTATGTTGGTATGCGTTATTGGTGGTATTACTGGTGAGCATAATTCCTTTGTTTTATATGTGGCCCCAATATCCAGAACCCCTTATTTTTGCTCAGTTTGTTCGTGTGATCACTAGAGAGGCCTCAGGCTTACATTTCAGGAACACCACATTTTCAATTGGAGTGCCACCATGGGCTGTCCTCGCTGTCTTATCTACGGCAGCGAGCTAACATGCGGTATTTATCACCAACTTATCTACATCAGTGAACTATGTCCAGGGCCTCTCTTTCTGCTGACTCATGTACCTCCAGCAGTAGTCTAATTCATTATATTATTATTATGTTCCGTTCAGAAAACATACACTTATATACTGAATGGAATCATGCACACAGCTACCGCTAAGTCTTATTTTTAGCTAGCTTAAAAATGACAATTGCACTGTCTAAACCTCTCCCCATATTATCAGTACTGTAATGGTAGATGCACAAATAAAAGAGAAAAATAAAACACACTATCCGTCTGCTTTCAGATATTTTTTGTGTATTATAAAAATGTGCATTTCAACACGATCTTACTCTTTTTACAGAAATAAATGGAAATTGCACAGTAACAACCTTATCTGTAATAAAATGAAAAGAGAGCGGCAAGAACATTTTCAATTCGCAACATTAAACCTGTTGATAAAACACTGGAGTTCCCTCTTCCACGCTGACTGAATAGTTTTGCACACATACACACTGACCCCACACTCTGTAATATAATTACCAGGCCTGTCCAGCATGTGAAGTTCGTTGGCTGGTCGCCTTCTGGAAGTGGTTAAATGAATTCTTCTTAAATCACCCCAGCAAAGACGAGCATCTGCCGTCACTCAAACCGGGGCTAATTGACTAGAATTCCCAGTCTCTGGAGCAGTGCACTGGGATCTGCTTTTTCAATCAGGAAAATGCCCAGCCACCAGCCAGGTCTTTCTCCCAGCTGTGTAAAAATCCTTCTCTTCTCCTTTTTCCCCCGAGATTCATTAGCAAAGCTCTGTTACAGCCTGCCAAACGAGTTCCACCAATGAAATTCTATCATGTCCTACCCTCCTTCTCATCAACAATGGCTTGGCTTATACAGTTGCAACTGTAACCAAACTGATTTCCTGCTTATTCGACTCTTTGCTTCCTGCAAATACTGTGGACAGAGCGCAGATAGAAGCAAAGAAAAAAAAATCTGGATGCGAATTTAAAATGAATTTCAGAGCCTGTCATTTTCCATTTCATTTTGCACTGGAGAACACATTATATTATTAATGAGTTAGAATCATTAGTATTGTTAAAAGGTTAGTTCATTAATCCTCAAATGTGTCTCCTGCAACAGAGGAATTTCAGGTGGAGAAAAGAAAAATATGCTTTTAACTGTGAAAAAAAATTATTTGCATTTTAGATGTAGAAATCGTTTTTGACTGAATAGCCTGTTTTCATTTACATGTCCATGTCACACTGGCAACACATGCCTTGCTGTACCGCATTATAGCAATGCACCAAACCCATGCAGTGGTGCTGCATGAAAAAAATGCTAAATACTCTTACATATTCCCTCCCTTTTTCTGAGAATTTGGCAGTACAAGCCATAATTAGAGGAAAATCAACTTGCTCCCTTCCTTCATTTAACATGTAGCAATCCAACAAAATGAATATTCACATGCAAAAACGAAAAAGTTGAAAAACCACTGTCCAATCAACATAATATCAAAATTCATCTTTGGGTCCATATGTTCCTTCCCAATGGAAGTGTCCATAGTTCAGTGCTTCAATTTTATACTTGAAGTCAATCAAAAACAAGAAGATAAAACAAATAACTAAAACAAAGAATTAACATAACAGATTAAAATAATTAATTAAAATAATAAATACCTGGAACTCCATACACCAGGACACTTGTCTGCCTCTGATATGTCCCAACCAGCGATGTCACATCATTTGCCTCATTCGGGTGTTCTTCCATCTTGGTACTCTTGGATCCTTTTCTATAGAAGTCATCTTTTCTTTGGCATTCTGGTTATTTTGTCTTCACCTCCACCCGGAGGCAGGCATCATTCGATCTTCATCCAGGGGACTCCAGGACTCCATCGTCTCCCGTGACCTCCGGCACAAATATGTTAATATTCTAAATCAAATAGAAAAGAAACAGATTAAGTATATAGCACAATACTAACGTCACCCTTTTGCCAAAAATAAAACATACATTGTAAAACATTTCGCCCTTTTTCTTTCGCCTTCTGAAATTAAGCACAGGTTATAGAGAACAAGCAAACATAAAACAACATTCAATATTTAATGCATTTTCATTCTGCACACCGACTCCATAAACCTCAGCTTCTTTTTTATATTATATATATATTTACATATATTACAGTGTTTATGTGCCATTATAATCAACCATCTTTATTTAACTTTTCTGTCACTGCCTCCTGACTGTACCCATTTATTTTACCTTTTTGTGTTCAAGGGACTTTATCTGTTTCTACACGCTCCAGATTTTTTATCTCATGTCTTGGATGGCATGGCTTGATTTGGTTTATATGCACAAACTGCTCTATTGCTGTTTCACCTTCAGTCTTTACAATTTTCTAAACTACAGGAGAGACTTTATCTATAATTCGGAATGGCCCCTGCCAGGCTGCTAGGAATTTGGAATTTTTCTGTTTACTTTTTCCAAAACAGAATTTATACACCTTATCCCCTACACAATATTCCTTTACTGTTGACTTTTTATCATAATATGTTTTAGCACCGTCAGCAGCCCTTTCCAGATTTCTCTGTACAAAAGCAAATGCATGTTGTAAATGCTTCCTCAGCTCATCAATGTATTCATGAACTGTAGATGCGCTTACAAGTGTTTGCTCATGTGTTCTGTATAGCAGGTGTTGCGGCAACACCATTTTCCTACCTGTCAAGACCTCATGTGGGCTAATGGAGTTGATCTGATTGCCATCAAAACCAACGGTAAACGTAAATCCCAGCTGGAACCTGCTTCAGCTACAAATTTCTTTAAAATGTCCACAACAGACCTATTACCCCGTTCAACTCCACCTGAAGAATCCGCCCGATATGCGATATGTAGTTTCCTTTTCACACCCAGTATTTGGCATACCTTGCTCATTAGAGCACTTGTGAAATGACTTCCTTTCAGAATTCCTCTTCACTGGTTGACCCCGTAGTGTAGAAGAAGAATTCTTCCCACCAATGTACCCCTCTGAATGGTAACAATACACATACAGAGGGATCAATTAATTGAAAGATGTTTGGATATCCCTCCGAGACCACCGTAGCTGTAGAAGGAAAGAAGCACAATTAGTTTCCAAGTATACTGTGTGGCTTCACTAAATACTAACACTCCTCCCACACTAACCTGCTCAAAGATAGAATTGATCCTAAGTTGATTAATCACGATCTGAGCAGGAATCGGGAAATACTAGGAATATTCTGCAAAAACAAGTGACTTCTCTGGTTACAATCGCTATTAACACTTAAGTACCAATAACAAGAAAATACACAGAGATTCTTACCAGAGGGATTCCAGGGTTAATTGCACATGGTAAAGGATTTCCGTCTGAGTTAGAAGGAAAACGGAAAGTCTAAGTGTTTTTACCTAATGGTGAAACATCTCCCGTGATGCAGCGGACGCTGTCCCACGCTGCAGCGGAGGCTGTTTCGCTGGACGGCGGATGTCTTCCCACGCCGCTCCCGCGGTGCAGCTGATGCTGTCCCACATTGCAGCGGAGGCTGTCCCGCGGCGCAGCTGAGGCTGTCCCACGTTGCAGCGGAGGCTGTCCGGCGGAGCAGCTGAGGCTGTTCGCGAAGTAACAGATATTGTGTTTAACAGTACAAGAAGTAACCAGAAAATAGCAAGAGTGAAAGAAGTCAGCAACTTCAAAAGAAATCCTTTAAACAATCCGGGTCAAATCCATACGAGCAAACTTAGACTGAGGATTAGGCAATAACAACATCCAAGGGCAGAAGGCAACGGTCGGAAACCAGTAAATCACTGAAGCACCAAAACAGACTAGGAATATCCAAAAGCAAGGTCGATTAGAGAAGCAAGGGTTCAAGATACCAGCTAAACAAGATGCAAGGCAAGTAAACAAGTAGCGCCAAAAATGCTTGATCAGAAGCACTGAGCAAGCAGGGGGGCGGGATTAAATACCCAATGTGACATGATCACCGCTGTGAACCAGCACGCACGTTGCGTCTCCTTAGCAACGCATTGCTAAGCTTCCATGGCAACCTCCAGCCGCCTCGGAAGACCGAAGTTCGAGATATTCCTCCCCGTGAACCACTACACAAAGTTCGGCTGACTCCCGTGTTTCTTCTGGTGGCATGAAAAGTACGTACACCATTCCGAGAACCTGCGTGCATAACACTTCCTCTGTCTGACTCAATTCTTTGTGGCAACCCAAACCTTGAGAACACATGATTCACTAGCAATGTGGCTGCTGTTTGCGCACTACAATCTGCTGCAGGAATACATTCAATCCACTTCGACATCAAACATACCACACTCAAAATATAACGGTTTCCTCTGCCCGACCTTTTTAAAGGCCCTACATAGTCTATTTGCAAATCTGACCATGGAAGGGTTAGGCCTCTTTTCATTAGTGAAGCTCTGTGCATTGGTGAAGCAGGTTTAAATTGGGCACATACTAGACATCCTCTAGTATACAATTCCACATCTTGGGACATATGTGGGCAATAAGCATAATCTTTTAGTATTTCCAATGTTTTTTGTGAACCTCTGTGGCCTGCAGTTATGGCATCATGTGCATGGTGTAGCATTAGCCCTCTAAATGAAAAGGGTACCACCCATTGTATCTGTCCTATTATGGACTCTCTAACCATGACTCCATCCTGTAGTCTAATTCGTTTTTTATTCTTTAATAGCACCCTCAATACCTCTTTTCCCACACAATCATCTTCTGTTAAAGGGTTTTGTCCAGAATCTATCAAATGGTTATACTAGATTCCCATAATTCGATCATTCTTTTGTGCCTCAATCAAATCTTGGTCTGGAGTGTTGTAACCCCATTGTACCACTGATTGTTCTGTCTCCTTTGGTGCTTTATAACGTGTTACTGCATCAATCTGTATTTCACCCAGTAAATGTTCAATAGGTAGCAATTTTCCCATCACAGCCCCAATTTTAGCCAGGTGGTCTGCCTTATCATTCCCCTCTTTAATCCGCTCCTGGAGTTTTTAAATGCCCACGAATTTTTCTCCAGTATATTGTCAAATTATTTTCTGACACCAATTTGTCTATGGCTTGTATCATTTTTCCATGTTTAAGTGGCTTTTTGTTGTATGTAATCATGCCTCTCGCTTTCCAGCCAGGTAGATATTCCACAAAGCTGTTTCGTGCATAGTCAGAATCAGTCACCAGGACAATTTCACTGAATTTATTATCAATTGCGGTAGCAATGGCTTTAAAAATGGCTGCCAATTCCGCTACTTGACTGCTCCTAGCTCCAATTCTCATCCCTATGCTGGGGATACCTTCACATTTCAACCAGACATTTCCTATTCCTGACACTAATTGTTTATTACTGTCATTTTCAATGTGAAAAGCACAACCATCGACATATACAGTTGGCAAGTCCTTGCATGTTTTTTCATCAAAAACTTTGTGTGGTGATTGTTAAAACTCCTGTAAATTAGGTTCTATTTCCATTTCGTTTGATGCTTGTTCAGCTGCACAGTTGTGTAAATCTGCTAAACTTTGAGCAATTGGGCTCTTTTTATTTTGGCCATATCTCACTTCTACAGGAAAACCTTGTAATGCTAGCGTCCATGAAGTGATTCTGGACTGCGCTAGATTACCTGACCTAATTCTTTTACTCTCTAAGAATTGCAAAGGTTGATGATTTGTTTCAATAATCACCTTTTCTCCCTGAACAATAGGGCGGAAATGTTGTAGCGCCCACACAGTGGTTAATTAACCTTTTCACATTCATTGAATTTCATTTCAACTTGGGAAAATGCTTTACTTGCATAGGCAATAGTTTTGTGATTCACATCATGTTTTTGTGATAACACTGCTGACATACAATGTTCAGAGAAACCTATTTCTATAAAGAAATCCCTATTCTTTATGGGGTATGCTAAATATGGTGCCTTTACAAGACATTCCTTCAATTTGGCTACTGCCTCAGACTGCTCTTTCTCCCATTTCCAGGGCGTATTTAGTTTTAGCAGTTTAGTCAATGGTTGAGTGATCTCAGCATAATTTTCAATGAACTTTCTGTTATAGCCTGTCATTCCTAATAAACCTTTTACCCCTTTTCACATTTTTAGGGTCTTTTAGTTTTTGTATGGATTCTATTTTCTCCTTTTGTGGATTTAGTCCATGTTCAGTTACTTCATGGCCTAGAAAATTCACATTTTTCTTGCACCATGTGCTTTTTGTAAAGACACTTTGGTGCCTGCTTTCTGCAATTGGCCAAGCACATGCCTTATTTCATCAAAATGGTTTTTTAAGCTTTCATTTTTTATCAGGACATCATACACATAAACTATGGTTCCTCTTTCCGCTGCATCAGACATGGCCTTCCTCAAAAATATTGCAAATTCACTCCCACTATTAACGTACCCGAACGGAGTTCTAACCCATGCGTATTGAGTCCTGTCAAATGTAAAGGAAAATAAATTCTGTATCTCCTCTGCCAATGGCACGCACCAGTATCCAGAGGTGAGATCTAATGTGGTAAACACTTTTGAACCATGTACCTGAGCTAGGCCCTGATCAATGAATGGCAGTGGCCATCTGGACACTGGTACTCTTTTATTTAACTCCCTCAAATCTGCACAAGGCCACCATTGACCATTTGGCTTTAACACACCTAAAATGGGCGTGTTGGATGTGCTATGGATAGGCCTGATGATTCCTTGCGATTCTAAATTTTTAATAATCTCTGCCAATGATTCTACACATGCCAGCGGTAGTCTATGCTGGCATACAAATACTGGACTCCTGCTACACCCTTTCGGAAGTGTGGCCACATGTAAATTAGTTAACCCGCAATCATAGGCATCTTTTGCAAATACATCTTTAAATTCCATAAATATCTTCCTCAATTCATTTCTATCCTCATCGTTGTCACACGCATCCGCTAAGGAGATCTGCTCTTCTACCATTTTAGAAAATTCCTGAAAATGTTCTGGTAGTGGAATCTTGGCGCTTTCCTCTAGCTGTGTGGCTGTGTCTCTTTGTAAAGCTGCCACTTTTAAATGTTTTGTCATGTCAGCTTCCATTTCAATGGGCTGATTTTCCATTTCATTTTCACTTAAATCAAATGTTATACAACTCTCTTGATAACAGCACACTGTCTCACTTGAATCATAAGGGTACACAGAATGAATTCTAAATATACCTTTGGGCTGAGAGTCCAGGTATTCTGGCAACTCACCCTTGTCATCTACATACTTTTCAGGGATATTTCCAATCACCATGTTATTTAGATCTGCAGTATAATGTGATTTTTGTATGGCCATTCCTAATGGGGAGTTTTCCTCTAAGTGAATATCTTGACAACCCTTATTATTTACCATAATTCTTACAGGCCCTTCACCAATATCTGCTAATGGAATGTATTCATAATCCAGGCCTTGTGTTTTATGGATTCATTCAGGCACACAAATGCATCAGAGTCTTTTATCTGCTGTCCTTTTCTGCATTTCAGTGTTATTGCAAACTGTTTTGTAAATGCAGGAATAATAGTATCTTTCCTCATTTGTAATTCGATTGCATAAGGAACCAGTTGTGTACAATGATAAGCCCTTCTTTTGTCTTCAAATTCAGGTGCCGGCCCACCTATGCGTGACCATATTTTTTTATTAAGGAAATCTAACACCATACACATTCTGTGCATGATGTCATTGCCCATGTAAAAATCATTTTGTGCTCCACTCACTATCCATACATTATGGTAAATTGTTTTCTGCCCAATGCTAATTTTAAGCATGCATCTGCCTGCAATTCGGTTTTCAAAGTCTGGACTGTCCAACCCAGAAACATATTGGTTTTTAATCCTAAATTTCGGGGTTTCCTACCGCTCCATTATATCTTTGTAACACTTTCTCACTAATGAAGCTCCTCTCCTGTTCAAGCGCTAAAGTGGCTTTTATTGTTTTAAAACAGTCATTTATACCAACATGAACCCATGGTTGCTCATCTTCCATGTGTATTTCACCAAGAGTGGTAATGTGTTTTTCTGAATCTGCTTTAGGAGTAATATTTTGTTTGCATATCTTTTCTTTTAAATAAAAACGTAATGTGTGCTCATCTATGGCGGTCTGCCAATTTTTCCTTGGGTCCAAGTATATTTGTACAGGTAGTTTTTCATTGTCGCTCTGCATTTTGTCTTGGCACATTAATATAACAGTGACACTAGGTATGCAACTATTCTGGAGATATATCACCACAGCATCATTTGTTTTGGCAACGGTGTGATATTCATTTATGTTGCTGTTTTGTGATTTTAGTTTCTTAGGTCTCAATGGTTTTTTGGTTAAGGACCACAGCACTCCATTCACCCCATCTATGAGAGGAGACAATCTTTTCAGGCAATATGTCCCCATCAGAAATGGAATTTCACAAATAAATGTAATCAATACCTCTTGTTTCATTCTGTGCTTTCCTATTTTTATGTCAACCTCAGTTACACCTATGATGGGCACCTCCTCCCCATTAATGTTATGCACTGGACCTTGATTTTCCTTCACTGTGTTCTGATTCTGTGGGGATCTCCCTTCATTGATACTCTTTACCAGCTCCTTGGACATAATTGTGGCCTGTGCGCCATGTCAATCATTGCAAATGTTTGGCATTTTTCTTCTACAGTGATGGGAGCATAATACCTGTCCTCAACTTCCTCTAATACACATAAGAAGTGTGAATTCTTACTGATTTCAGGACTCACCTTTCTCAGGCCTTTTTCACTTTTGGCTAAGCACATTGGTAAATGGAAAGACATTTTTCCCTCCTTTTTACCCATTTCTGCGCGAGAGACTTTATTCATTTCTCCATGTTCAGAGGTTTTTTGGAGTGTGGCCACTGTTCGCCTATCCATCCAGGTATCATCAGAGGCCACATTACAACCCTCCAACTGAACATGTGTAACAACATCATTCAGCAATCTGTCATTGTCTAATTCTGTGCATTTGTGATCATTTAGTGTGGTACCAGCCCTTTCAGCCTCTTCAAAAATATGTGGCTCAAAGAATTCTTCAGGTGATTGGCATGTACCCTCCTTTGGAGTATTTCCTTTTTCTGCCTGTGTTTGGTCATTGTTTTGACTGCCCAGGGAAGAAATCATAGCATCCCCACTTACTCCCTGTTTACTGGTATTCCCCATGCATGAGTCATTTTTCTTAAATCTGTCTCTTTGTTCTCTTGGAGTTTCAGGTTTTCTTATTTCATTTGTACAAATCTCCAATGTTTGATTTAGCTCTAGGTTAAACCGTACCTCTCTTTTAGAAGTATTTGCACTTTCTGTTACATGTTCATTTACTGGCATTTTCAGTTTTAAATCATTAGACATCTCAGAGTCATTATGCGAAATTACATCAGAGCAATCTGTCTTTTCGGCGCTGTAGGTGTCATGAGTACTTAGTCACTTTTCAGAAGAAGCCCCCCAGTCATTGCTATGGCCATCAGCCCCCTCCTTTGATGACTGTTTTGTTCTGTACAAAGCTTCCCTATTTGTTTGGCTAACATTTTCACTTGGGCCTCAAGGCACTGGAACCTTTCCATCTCTCTAGAATCCTCCCTCTGTGGCCTAGATCGATATTGGTTGCTTTCTCCCTGATTGGATCTATTCTGATACCTCTCAGGTGAGTGATTTCTATTGGGATAGTTTCTGAACTCTTGATTCATTTGCGGAGGGGAGCGGGGTGCACCCATCCTTTGGTTGTAGTCCCCTGGTGGGGAATCATTGTACTGACGTGGAGTGTAATTCATGTTCTGTCTCATGTCCTGTCTCTCATGTTGTGGGTACTGACCCCTAGGTTGATTCCCATTATCAGCAAATCGATCCACATATCGGGGTCTATCCTGATTACCATATATCATGGTGTTGGGATCAAATTTGCTCTGTGTCCCCAATGTCTGATAGGGACCATCATTTCTTTGATCTTGATTTTGTCTCTGATTATAGTTCATACCTGACATATCAGGCCGATAGCCTGCCCGGGGCCTATCTCCTAAATACCTAGGACTGATGTAGCTCTCCCTATTACTAGGATCATGTGATTGAAACATTGGTGCAGAGTGTGATGACCTTTGTTGATTAACCCTTTGTTCAGGTGCCAAATTATTTTTACCTGGACTTTGAGCAGACTCAAGGGGCATTTTGGCTGACCTGATTTCCATCACTGTTGCTGAGGGTTCTTTAGATTTAGGTCTAGTATCTTTCATTTTATCACTTTCTCTACCCTGACAATAGAGTACCTCATATAGTTTTGTGCTGAGATGCACAATCCACTCAAGGGACTTGTCACAATCAAATTCACGAACCAATTGGGATATGATGTCTTTCTGTAGCCCATAGAAGTAGGCAGTTTTAAATTCATTAGAATTGGGGTAAAAAGATACATTAAAGCGAGAAAATGCTCTTTTTAAGTCTTGTAAAAACTGGCGAGGGGATGTATTAGGCCCAGCAGTAAGTGTGTAAGCAACTTTCTTTGCCTCCTGTAATGATTGTAAAGGAGAAAAATGACGCCTAATTTCTTTTTCAAACTCCACCCATGTCATATTCTGCTGTTCATTTAATCCCCTTATGATGCTGGCCGTCGGAGCATCTAAAGTTAAATGAAAATATTGTCTGTACTGTTCCTTAGATATCTGGAGTGCTTTAAAAATGTCATGAACCGCTTCTAAGTGATCCTCAATCCAGCATTCCCCTCCTTTTTTAAATGGTTTGATCAGAGCTTTAATAGATTTAATTATTTTTATGGGCTACTTGTTGCAATGCATGGAATTGCACTACTTGGTGACTCAATCCTGGTTCCAGGTGTATGGGACTGGTGGCTGCCCCCAATGGGAGTATCAAATCCCCCAAGGGCGCTGCAACCAAGTTCAGTCACCGGCCCAGTCACTGGAGCACTAGTCTTTGGGCAGAACTAGAATTCACCTCCACTCCATTGAATGTAGTACGCTGCTGCCTCTCCTGGAACCTGGGAATGCACATTTGTTGTTCTAAGTCTTTGCACTTTTTAAGGAGCCTTCGTGCTTCATTTTGCAGATAGTTGTTTTCATCACTCATTTTATTTATTACCTCCAGCATGTCGCACATTTGCATTTGGCATTCATTGAATTCTTTGTTTCTCTTGTCTCTTTCTTGAATCATTTTAACCATTTCTTGCCCTGCACCTTGGAGATCACTTTCTTTTTCAAAATTTTCTTTTTGTAAAATCTGCATTTCTGAAACAATCTCATCTTTATCCTGTCTAATGTGATCCACTAAGGCTTTTAAGTGTACCAATTCTTGCTCACTGTCTTCAAACTGTTTCTTGCTTTTGGACAACTGAATATCAAAATCTCTGCATTTTAATTGCATGTCTTTCTGACATCCTTCTAATTCTGTTCTTAACATCTCCCCTTTTTTACTTGCCCCATCTAAGTCAGTCTTTAACCTGTTAATTAGCTGGGTATCATTTTCTTGCATTCGCAGGGACCTATTCAAAATAAACCATATTTTGGCGCATAGCCGTATTAAACAGTCTTTCTCTGCACTTTTATCGGCTGCATTCAATAACCTTGTAAGGCAGACCTGAATTATGCTGCCTTCTGCAAAAATATTGTCTAGTTTTTCTTTCTGCACCTCACCCTGAATGCGGTCATGCCATTCAGAGGTACTGTTAATGACCACGTCCCATGTGCAAACAACTTTGCCTCTAAATATTGCACTTAGTCTGAGAATGTGGTTTCCCTTTGTGACATTCTGAAATTTGTTTTTGGTGACACACTGTTATTATGAAATGGGTTCCCTTTAATGTACAGATGGCAGTGTGAGACACACTTGCCACGCCCAGTAGGTGCTCTATGATCACTTTCCCAGCCTGCAACGCACCATAAATATGTAGGGTATTTTGTATAGATTTGGGGCCTAGCTGTATTTTCTTACCGCCAAAATGAAAATAATTCAGTAATAATCACTCTTTGCATTCAGATTAGATTTGGTATATAGTACTACAGTATACATACATTATTTCAGCACACTGATACATTTAGTGTTATACATTAGTTTGGTATGCGTTATTGGTGGTAGTTCTGGTGAGCATAATTCCTTTGTTTTATATGTGGCCCCAATATCCAGAACCCCTTATTTCTGCTTAGTTTGTTCGTGTGATCACTAGAGAGGCCTCAGGCTTACATTTCAGGAACACCACATTTTCAATTGGAGTGCCACCATGGGCTGTCCTCGCTGTCTTATCTACGGCAGCGAGCTAACATGCGGTATTTATCACCAACTTACCTACATCGGTGAACAATATCCAGGGCCTCTCTTTCTGCTGACTCATGTACCTCAAGCAGTAGTCTATTCAAACATACACTTATATACTGAATGGAATCGTGCACAGAGCTACCACCAAGTCTTCTTTTTAGCTACCTTAAAAATGACAATTGCACTGTCTAAACCTCTCCCCATATTATCAGTACTGTAATGGTAGATGCACAAATAAAAGAGAAAAATAAAACACACTATCCGCCTGCTTCAGATATTTTTTGTGAATTATAAAAATTTGCATTTCAACACGATCTTACTCTTTTTACAGAAATAAATGGAAATTGCACAGTAACAACCTTATCTGTAACAAAATGAAAAGAGAGAGGCAAGAACATGTTCAATTCGCAACATTAAACCTGTTGATAAAACACTGGAGTTCCCTCTTCCACGCTGACTGAATAGTTTTGCACACATACACACTGCCCCCACGCTCTGTAACATAATTACCAGGCCTGTCCAGCAATTGAAGTTTGTCGGCTGGTCGCCTTCTGGAAGTGGTTCAATGAATTCTTCTTAAATCACCCCAGCAACGACGAGCATCTGCCGTCACTCAAACAGGGTCTTATTGACTGGAATTCCCAGTCTCTGGAGCAGTGCACTGGGATCTGCTTTTTCAATCAGGAAAATACCCAGCCACCAGCCAGGTCTTTCTCCCAGCTGTGTAAAAAGTCTTCTCTTGTCCTTTTTCCCGAGATTCATTAGCAAAGCTCTGTTACAGCCTGCCAAACGAGTTCCACCAATGAAATTCTATCATGTCCTACCCTCCTTCTCATTAACAATGGCTTGGCTTATACAGTTGCAACTGTAACCAAACTGATTTCCTGCTTATTCGAGTCTTTGCTTCCTGCAAATACTGTGGACAGAGCGCAGATAGAAGCAAAGAAAACTAAATCTGGATGCGTGTTTAAAATGACTTGCACTGGAGAACACATTATATTATTAATGAGTTAGAATCATTAGTATTGTTAATAAGGTTAGTTCATTAATCCTCAAATGTGTCTCCTGCAACAGAGGAATTTCAGGTGGAGAAAAAAAAAATATGCTTTTAACTGTGAAAAAAAATTATTTGCATTTTAGATGTAGAAATCATTTTTGACTGAATAGCCTGTTTTCATTTACATGTCCATGTCACACTGGCAACACATGCCTTGCTGTACTGCATTATAGCAATGCACCAAACCCATGCAGTGGTGCTGCATGAAAAAAATGCCAAATACTCTTACAGTCTTGAACAAAGTGAAAGAGCTCGATTGGATTAAGACTTATGAGAAAGCTGCCTCTAACAAATTGACAAGACACACTTGCCTTTGAAGCCCCAAAAGCTGAATGAGTTACAACCATTCATAAAGCAGTTTCCTTCTAAGCAAGCGAGGACCCTGTTATTGAGAGCAAGACTGAATCTGTTACATACCAACAAAATCCTCTCTATACAGGGGCTTGCAACAACTAATGGCTAAAGATTCTGTGGCCAACCCGAAGTAGCGGAGTCCATCCACCATTTGCTGCTTTCTTGTCCAGGGACCTCGAGGACAAGATCACTCTCTTGAGGCATATATTTTCAACTTTGTGCTACGGGACGAAGACCTTTTCTGGGCAAGGCTGATGGCAGGTGAAAATCTTTCTGGTTGTTGACTACAAACAACATCACATCTAAAAAGCCTTTCTGGCTCCAACAGACCTGACGAAGAACTGCGCTTTACCAACGGCTGCCACACAATAGAGTGCCTGGGGTCGCTTGTGCCTTGGCTAGTTAGTACTATCTCGACCTTCCTTTTAAAGACTTGAAAAAATATACTTCTACAATTTTTCCTTTTTCTTTTTTCACCTTAATTTTCTACTGCTATCTTCTTTTTGTAAAAATCTTAAGGATTAAAATACAAATAAAAAAAATAATATAATAATGGTCCATTTCAATTATCATTTGCTGCTTTTTGTGGACCAATTGTTCCCTAGATTCATTCAGACTAATTTTCTGGATGCATGTTGTATCCATCTATGCAGAAACATTATTAGTTTGTTTGTGTTCATTTCACAAACCAATTAAATTTGTGAGATGAATTCAATAGCCAAAGAGAGGTGTTGTTGTTATGATCTCAGTAGTGTATAAAGGACAGGTCATTTTAAGGGAGTTATATTTCCAATTTGTGTTTGGTGTATAAAAGGAAAGTTGTGCTTATTGTTCTGGGATTTTATGAAGTAAAGATGGCTGGAGTTTGTAATTTTGGAAATAATATATGCTTCATTGTTTTAGTTGAATGAATATGATTATGATGTTTGATATTTTATGTAAGTACTGAACAGACGTTTATTCTTTATTCTGTTTTTTTTATTATGCTAATATCGAAAAGTGGTCAGTGAAACGTTCATAAAATGTGCATATTCAATAATTCATTAATCTTTTTGTTGAACCAATACACTTCAAATATTGACAGCACTATATGTTTGATATTATTCACAAAATGTTAAGAGATACTCACAGATTTCCAGAAACATTATCATACATATTTGGGGGAAATTCTTTGGATACATGAAAGATGTGAAGATGACAGGGTAAAATAGGAAGATCCCTGAAAAACATGTCTCTCTTTAACCCACGGATACAAAATAGTTTCAACTAAAGCCATTATATGAAGTTGGACCAGAACCCCTCTAGTCAACTGGAACATTGAGAAGGCATTGGGGAAGGTTAATAGTTGTGTGTCTGCTTTTATGAGGGGGCATGCGTGTCTTTTATGCTAAGACTGAGCAATGATCATGTGTCAATCATATTTGTGTTCCAACAAAATGTCTGTCATATATGATTGTAGCACCTATAGTGACTCATAGTTAGATAAACAATGCACAAGTATCAACAAAAATGTGGGATTCCTTCCAGCAGTTAATACTCAAAGAATGAAGTTCATAACATACTCGTGTAATTCCTTGTCTTTCTTTGAGACACCCTAGTCTCCAATGCAAAGCAGATGTCCAAAGGAAACGTCAGCTCCTCATCTTAATATGTCCTTTATCCTCCTGGTTACAGTAGGCTAATAACAAATTGTTTCAAGGATTGGCTGAAATCACAGTAATACACCTATTCTTAAACAGTGCATACTTATTCTAAGCAGCATTCTTTCAGGGTATTCACACACAGCTGTTACAGTCTGGTGACTCCTTCAGGTCTCACTACTTCAACATGCCTCACCTCAAGCCTTTCAAAGGATGTCTAGTTTCACAAGGCTTTCACCTCTTAGGCTTCTGTCATCCTTGCCATAATCTTCAATTTCTCCCCTCCTTGGGCTCTGAATGCTTCAGGTCTGCGAGGCAGAGTTAACCCACATATCTGATAGTGAGATTTCCCTTCAGTTTCTGTATGACTTATGAACTTCACGGATTGGGTTTGCAGAACAATTGTTCTTCACCCATTGTTGCCCTGGTCTCTTACTGTGATGTGCAATGCTCCTTGGGAGATGTAGTTCTGTGGATCCAAACTCTACTACAGGATACCCGTTGAAGTATGTATTACTCCATCCCTGAGGGGATAGCCTGCCAGCAGATTCCCTCTTCGTCCACCCTCTGGGAAGCACATTGCATAGCTGGCCAGATTAGCCCAGTATCTCGTGGGTTGCATCCCCTCCAAGGAGGGACATTTCTGACAACTCGCCACACTGTGACTGAACACTTTAGTGTTCAGATGACTGGTCCTAATATTTTCACATGGGTTGGTGACCGTCTGACTGCGAGAGTCAGTTACATTTTGAAAACATTGTGAAGTGAAAGTGTTTTTAAGATACTTGTTTCTATTATTTATCTGTGTTTGTGGGCATGGTTCAGTGCACATGCATGCTTCACATCCCTGTGTTTTGCTGTTTGTCCAAACTGTATGTCATTGCGGATTCCAGAAGCTGATTTAGAAGACAGATGTTTGATGATTGGGCACATTTCATGAGCATAGGTGTTTGTGTACTTGTAACTGCACATTTATAGGTACACAAAATGCATGTTTTATATTTGTTTGTGTGTGTGTTTGAATGATCGTTCATGCGTTATTTGTACATGCCGTTTTTGTTTTTTGTGGGATATTTGTAACTGCAGAATCCGGGTGCAGATTGCAAATGCAGATTTTCACTGAAGGGGTGACTTTTATGAATCCAGGTGTGTGTGTGTGTGTGTGTGCTTGCGCGCGCGCATGTTCTGTATCCATGACCATGCCTGGATTTATTTGCATGAGGATTGTGTGTTTGCACCTGCAATATACATGTGTTAAAAGTTTTTGATTTTCAAAATGTTTGTGACTTAATACAGTTTCAGGTAAAACACTAACAGGGTAATTCATAGAATTTCGCAGAAAAGTGTCGCAAGCGGCTGGCGCAGAGTGTCCGCGTGCGATTGACTGCGCCAGGCACGTGCGCTAAAACCGATTTCCGCGCACAGCGTATTCATGGATTTCAGGCTCCCAAACCAGCCGTGGCGCAGAGTATCGCAGCGACCCTGCAGCAGCGCCAGTAACGCCCCCAAGAACGCCCTCGCGCAAGGAAAAGCCATCAAAATCGCTAAATCATCGCAAAGGGCAGCGCTAACCCTGGACCAGTCCACAGGGCTGCCAAACAAGGAACGCAAAGCGGGTAACGTGCATATCAGGGGTACGCGTGAAGTTTTACACGCGATTAGCCAGGGCACGTGTATCACAGGGGTACGCAGGAATTATCACACGCGATTTGGCTGGGTAGGTGTATTACAGGGGTACACGGGAAGTTCTACACGCGATTCGGCTGGGTACGTGTATTACAGGGGTGCGCGGGAATTCTCACATGCGATTTGGCCAGGTACGTGTATTACAGGGGTGCGTGGGAATTATCACACGCGATTTGGCTTGGTACGTGTATTACAGGGGTGCGTGGGAAGTTGTACACGCGATTGGCCAGGGTACGTGTATTACAGGGGTATGTGGGAATTATCACACGCGATTTGGCTGGGTACGTGTATTACAGGGGTACACGGGAAGTTCTACACGCGATTCGGCTGGGTACGTGTATTACAGGGGTGCGCGGGAATTCTCACATGCGATTTGGCCAGGTACGTGTATTACAGGGGTGCGTGGGAATTATCACACGCGATTTGGCTTGGTACGTGTATTACAGGGGTGCGTGGGAAGTTGTACACGCGATTGGCCAGGGTACGTGTATTACAGGGGTATGTGGGAATTATCACACGCGATTTGGCTGGGTACGTGTATTACAGGGGTACACGGGAAGTTCTACACGCGATTCGGCTGGGTACGTGTATTACAGGGGTGCGCGGGAATTCTCACATGCGATTTGGCCAGGTACGTGTATTACAGGGGTGCGTGGGAATTATCACACGCGATTTGGCTTGGTACGTGTATTACAGGGGTGCGTGGGAAGTTCTACACGCGATTGGCCAGGGTACGTGTATTACAGGGGTATGTGGGAATGATCACACGCGATTTGGCTGGGTACGTGTATTACAGGGGTACACGGGAAGTTCTACACGCGATTCGGCTGGGTACGTGTATTACAGGGGTGCGCGGGAATTCTCACATGCGATTTGGCCAGGTACGTGTATTACAGGGGTGTGCGGGAATTATCACACGCAATTAGGCTGGGTGGGTCCTCACAGGTGTTCCCTGTACACCCTCCACAGCCCCTGCAGGCAGCCCACAAAACAGGGGACTACCCTGCACACCTGCTCATGTCCCCCTGCACCCCCACCCCCCAGCCACCAGGGTCACCCTCCACCAGGCCCCCACTCATGTCACCCACCACCCCCACCCCCCAGCCACCAGGGTCACCCTCCACCAGGCCCCCACTCATGTCTCCCACCCCCCCACCCCCCAGCAGTGCAGGGGCAGCCTCCACCAGGCCCCCACTCATGTCACCCACCACCCCCACCCCCCAGCCACCAGGGTCACCCTCCACCAGGCCCCCACTCATGTCACCCACACCCCCACCCCCCAGCCACCAGGGGCAGCCTCCACCAGGCCCCCACTCATGTCTCCCACCACCCCCACCCCCCCGCCACCAGGGGCACCCTCCACCAGGCCCCCACTCATGTCTCCCACCACCCCCACCCCCCAGCCACCAGGGTCACCCTCCACCAGGCCCCCGCTCAGGTCACCCACCACCCCCACCCCCCAGCCACCAGGGTCACCCTCCACCAGGCCCCCACTCATGTCTCCCACCACCCCCACCCCCCAGCCACCAGGGTCACCCTCCACCAGGCCCCCACTCATGTCTCCCACCACCCCCACCCCCCAGCAGTGCAGGGGCAGCCTCCACCAGGCCCCCACTCATGTCACCCACCACCCCCACCCCCCAGCCACCAGGGTCACCCTCCACCAGGCCCCCACTCATGTCACCCACCACCCCCACCCCCCAGCCACCAGGGGCAGCCTCCACCAGGCCCCCACTCATGTCTCCCACCACCCCCACCCCCCAGTCACCAGGGTCACCCTCCACCAGGCCCCCGCTCAGGTCACCCACCACCCCCACCCCCCAGCCACCAGGGTCACCCTCCACCAGGCCCCCACTCATGTCTCCCACCACCCCCACCCCCCAGCCACCAGGGTCACCCTCCACCAGGCCCCCACTCATGTCTCCCACCACCCCCACCCCCCAGCAGTGCAGGGGCAGCCTCCACCAGGCCCCCACTCATGTCTCCCACCACCCCCACCCCCCAGCCACCAGGGTCACCCTCCACCAGGCCCCCACTCATGTCTCCCACCACCCCCACCCCCCAGCCACCAGGGTCACCCTCCACCAGGCCCCCACTCATGTCTCCCACCACCCCCACACCCCAGCAGTGCAGGGTCACCCTCCACCAGGCCCCCACTCATGTCTCCCACCACCCCCACCCCCCAGCCACCAGGGTCACCCTCCACCAGGCCCCCACTCATGTCTCCCACCACCCCCACCCCCCAGCAGTGCAGGGGCAGCCTCCACCAGGCCCCCACTCATGTCTCCCACCACCCCCACCCCCCAGCCACCAGGGTCACCCTCCACCAGGCCCCCACTCATGTCTCCCACCACCCCCACCCCCCAGCCACCAGGGTCACCCTCCACCAGGCCCCCACTCATGTCTCCCACCACCCCCACCCCCCAGCCACCAGGGTCACCCTCCACCAGGCCCCCACTCATGTCACCCACCACCCCCACCCCCCAGCCACCAGGGTCACCCTCCACCAGGCCCCCACTCATGTCTCCCACCACCCCCACACCCCAGCAGTGCAGGGTCACCCTACACCGGGCCCCCACTCATGTCTCCCACCACCCCCACCCCCCAGCAGTGCAGGGGCAGCCTCCACCAGGCCCCCACTCATGTCTCCCACCACCCCCACACCCCAGCAGTGCAAGGTCACCCTCCACCATGCCCCCACTCATGTCTCCCACCACCCCCACCCCCCAGCAGTGCAGGGGCAGCCTCCACCAGGCCCCCACTCATGTCTCCCACCACCCCCACACCCCAGCAGTGCAGGGTCACCCTCCACCAGGCCCCCACTCATGTCTCCCACCACCCCCACCCCCCAGCCACCAGGGGCACCCTCCACCAGGCCCCCACTCATGTCTCCCACCACCCCCACCCCCCAGCCACCAGGGTCACCCTCCACCAGGCCCCCACTCATGTCTCCCACCACCCCCACCCCCCAGCCACCAGGGTCACCCTCCACCAGGCCCCCACTCATGTCTCCCACCACCCCCACACCCCAGCAGTGCAGGGTCACCCTCCACCATGCCCCCACTCATGTCTCCCACCACCCCCACCCCCCAGCAGTGCAGGGGCAGCCTCCACCAGGCCCCCACTCATGTCTCCCACCACCCCCACACCCCAGCAGTGCAGGGTCACCCTCCACCATGCCCCCACTCATGTCTCCCACCACCCCCACCCCCCAGCAGTGCAGGGGCAGCCTCCACCAGGCCCCCACTCATGTCTCCCACCACCCCCACCCCCCAGCCACCAGGGTCACCCTCCACCAGGCCCCCACTCATGTCTCCCACCACCCCCACACCCCAGCAGTGCAGGGTCACCCTCCACCATGCCCCCACTCATGTCTCCCACCACCCCCACCCCCCAGCAGTGCAGGGGCAGCCTCCACCAGGCCCCCACTCATGTCTCCCACCACCCCCACCCCCCAGCAGTGCAGGGTCACCCTCCACCATGCCCCCACTCATGTCTCCCACCACCCCCACCCCCCAGCAGTGCAGGGGCAGCCTCCACCAGGCCCCCGCTCAGGTCACCCACCACCCCCACCCCCCAGCCACCAGGGTCACCCTCCACCAGGCCCCCACTCATGTCTCCCACCACCCCCACCCCCCAGCCACCAGGGTCACCCTCCACCAGGCCCCCACTCATGTCACCCACCACCCCCACCCCCCAGCCACCAGGGTCACCCTCCACCAGGCCCCCACTCATGTCACCCACCACCCCCACCCCCCAGCAGTGCAGGGGCAGCCTCCACCAGGCCCCCACTCATGTCTCCCACCACCCCCACCCCCCAGCCACCAGGGTCACCCTCCACCAGGCCCCCACTCATGTCTCCCACCACCCCCACACCCCAGCAGTGCAGGGTCACCCTCCACCAGGCCCCCACTCATGTCTCCCACCACCCCCACCCCCACCCCCCTGCCACCATGTGCAGCCCCCACCAGGTCCTCACAATGTGCGTAATGGTCAGCCTCCACAGCCAAAAAGCCCTACCAAGTAACCCATTCACCCACATGGAAATGGAAATCACATGTTACACCCCCAATGTTCATGAAGCAAATGAACCCATGTCCGTCACACACATATTTTCCAATTGAATGGGAAAACACACAACATGACATGCATGAAACCAATGAGATGAAACCACACAGTGAACAATGTTAAAAAAAATGTATTAGAAAAAAATACGAATGCTAAAGAAAGAAAACTAACTACAATGTAAATGTGAAAAAAGAAGCTGCATGTCCGCATAAAAACACAAAACTAGAAAATCTAATCCAAAAATTTTGTCCAAAGTCAAATGTCAAAACTCTCCGTGCAACAAAGAACTATGTACAAAAATAACAAGGGTCCATCATCACAACAGAACTAAGGAAACCTCCTAAAAAACCTACCTAAATATCAACTATATACAAAAAGTGGAGCAGTGTCCGTCGACTCCAAATCATAAGAAAAACCAAAGGAAACCTAAAACTAAAGAACTATATACAAAGGCGGCGGGCAAGTCCAGCGGCTCACTCTGTGGTGTTCCGGGCCAGGGCATCATCGAACTCCTGTTCGATGTCCCGGAGGCGGTCCAGTTCCATGGCCCCGAGGGTCCGCAGGGACGACGCCGTGTCCTCCTCCAACCCCCTGCGGATAGCCTCGAGGCACTCGGCCCGCCTCAGGGCCCTCCGCATGGAGTTCTCCGCCCTGACCATTGTGAGCCGCGCCTCTTCCGCCCGCCGCCGCTCCGCACCTATGGCGTGGCCCAACCGCTGCCACACGGAAGACACTCTCTGTCCTGGGTCCTCCTGCCCTCCGGCCGATGCCTGCCCCTCCGATGTCGAAGGCCCCGAGCCTTCATGGCTCCCACCATCTTGCTGCTGCTGCTGCTCTGCCTCTGCCCGTGCACTGCCTCCTGCTGCCTGCACATCCTCCGCCGGCTGGGGTGCACCTGTTGATGTGGCCACCCCTGCTGGACGTCCGACTCCCGACTGTGGCAGGGATGCCTCCTCCACCAGCCTGGCCGCACTGTCAGAGGCAGCTCCACAGGGCACCCAGGTGACTGATGGGTGGGAAGATGGCACAGAGGACGACTGGCGCGTAGGGGGTCCAGTTGAGGAGGGGGTCGGAACAAGCCCCATCAGACGGAGGAATCCGGTCTGGGTGACCTGTCCCAGCAGGCTGACGTGGTCAACGAGCCATTCGAGATGACGTGCAGTCTCTCCATGAAAAGACTGCAGGTCACCTCGCATGGCCCGTTGACGCAACGCCACACCAGCCAGGACAGGCTCAACCCGGACCTGGATAGCCACGTCCGCAGGCAGAGGAAGGCCAGTTGACGTCAGCTCATCCCCTGCCTGAAAACGGGTCTGGACGTAGGCATCCCTGCTGGTGCAAGATGATGCAGGGACAGGATCGGGGACAGGATTGCACACAGGCACCTCCGCGGCCGCCTGTGCTGCCTCCTGTCCCTGGTCCTGGACTGCACCACTAGCACCAGTGGGATCCCCACCTCCAGACCCCGTCTCTGGTGCTTGCACGGCCTCCTCCTCCACCAGACCCCCCACCAACCTGGATGACTCTGTGCCATCTTCCCCTGTTGGGCCCTGTGGGGTCCCAGCTGCCCCTTCTGCTGCCGAGGAGTCCAACTGCAACCTCCGCCTCTTGGACCTCCCCCCGGCAGCTGCGGCCTGGGACGCGGCACCGGACTCCTCACTCCCCGACGAGATGACAACACGGGAGGGGAGCCGGGCCTTGCGTCTCCGGCTGGCGGTCGGATCCCCGCCGCTGTGCTCCACAGCAGCTTCTCCGCCCTCTTCATCAGTTGACGCTGCAGACAGGGAGAAACAAAACACAGGCATCAGGGCACTGTACAATGGACACATACACGCATGACAGTTGCACATGAGTGGCATTGGCAAACCTCAGACATGTCATCACAATCCCCAACACACATGTCATTGCAACTGGCACATATGAGCCATACCACAGCCATATCGCAACTGCCACCACCATCCCTACACATACAACAGCATCAGCAGCCAAAGGGGAGCCATACATCACATGCAACACAGGAAGTGCACCACACATGTACACACACCACCACACTTGCATGCATGTCTACACCTCTGCCAAGTGTCGCACTGTTCAGACGGGCATCCATGTCACATCTGCCAATCAGGCTTCCACATACCGCTGTCACATGCATCCATGTAGCATCACTGTTGCACCTTTGACAAATACACACACATGCACATGTACACAGTGCTCATACATGCAGCCGAAAACAACATACATGCCTGACATCACGGACATGTCTACTTACATACACATTCATCCAAACATGTGTGCACGCACAACTGCATTTGCCATGCAAGCCCACACACACAAGCACCATCCATGTCTCACACATTACAGCCCTCGCATGTGTCAGCCCCACGGCCCTGTACACCCCCACCCATACTCCACCCCATACAAACAGATGTGCAACCGGCACAATGGGGAATGATCACCACACGCCCTGCTCACAACCAGGATGCATGTACACTCACCGCTCGACTCCAGGCGGCTCTGCTTCTCTAGGACCTGGACGTGGAGCGCTGGGGATATGCGTTCCAGGACCCCCATCTGTTCTTCCGACAAGTGGCCCCGGCGCCCCTTGGCATCCGCTGCCTTCAAGAGGCGCCGGGCCTTGTTCAGGGTCCTGGACCTGAAGTCCTCCCAGCGCTTCCTGACATGTTGTAAGTCCCGGACTGCCACCCCCTCCGCGTTGATGGCAGTCACGATGTCAGTCCAGATCCGAGTCCGTCCTTCCTTGTCGGCGCGGGAACTTCCAAAGAGGGCATCATACTGCCCCAGGACTTGCTCCACCAGGACACCAACTTCGGTGGCACTGAAGCTGGTGCCCCTCTGCCTCTCTGGCCGGGGGTTGTCAGTGGTCACAGATGGTGTTAGCCCCGACATGACAACCCCAGAGGCAGGAGTGGGTGGGCAACTGGGTCCTGGGGCTGGGCTGTGGAGCGATGGAATTCCAGTCGGGAGTCTTCTGTTCCAGCAGGGGTGGTCACAGCAACAGCACCCCTGGCTGATGTGCAGGCAGCAAATGGCAGTGCACGTGGGCAGCAGGCAGTCAGGCAGCAGCAGATAGCAGGTGGGAGCGTGCTCGGGGCTGTGGGGGGCAGTAATTCGGCCTTCTGGGCAGGAGCGTGGTCTCCCGTGTGCTCACGCGTGGCCAGCTTGGTACGGAGTGAATTGGCACGTGAAAATCCTGCACGTCAGCGTGAAAACCGAGGAAAGGCCCTTAGCGCGTAAGCGCGTCAGCACGCATACGCGATTCCATTGGACCAAAGGCCCTCAGCGCGTAGGCGCGTCTGTGACGTGACCCGCACGGGTGTTTCCCACACAGCACGTGATGACAGAGCACACGTGGAAAGACTGCACGTCAGAGTCTCATCGCGTGTAATTGGACAAAAGTGCGTGTACACGCGATTGGCCTATGTACGTGTATATGAGGTGTGCGCGGACACTTACACACGCAAGTACATCAGCGCACCTGTATCCCGGTGTACGGCCATTTCCACCAATCACACGCAATGAGACTCTGACGTGCAGTCTTTCCACGTGTGCTCTGTCATCACGTGCTGTGTGGGAAACACCCGTGCGGGTCACGTCACAGACGCGCTTACGCGCTGAGGGCCTTTGGTCCAATGGAATCGCGTATGCGTGCTGACGTACTTACGCGCTAAGGGCCTTTCCTCGGTTTTCACGCTGACGTGCAGGATTTTCACGTGCCAATTCACTCCGTACCAAGCTGGCCACGCGTGAGCACACGGGAGACCACGCTCCTGCCCAGAAGGCCGAATTACTGCCCCCCAGAGCCCCGAGCACCCTCCCACCTGCTATCTGCTGCTGCCTGACTGCCTGCTGCCCACGTGCACTGCCATTTGCTGCCTGCACATCAGCCAGGGGTGCTGTTGCTGTGACCACCCCTGCTGGAACAGAAGACTCCCGACTGGAATTCCATCGCTCCACAGCCCAGCCCCAGGACCCAGTTGCCCACCCACTCCTGCCTCTGGGGTTGTCATGTCGGGGCTAACACCATCTGTGACCACTGACAACCCCCGGCCAGAGAGGCAGAGGGGCACCAGCTTCAGTGCCACCGAAGTTGGTGTCCTGGTGGAGCAAGTCCTGGGGCAGTATGATGCCCTCTTTGGAAGTTCCCGCGCCGACAAGGAAGGACGGACTCGGATCTGGACAGACATCGTGACTGCCATCAACGCGGAGGGGGTGGCAGTCCGGGACTTACAACATGTCAGGAAGCGCTGGGAGGACTTCAGGTCCAGGACCCTGAACAAGGCCCGGCGCCTCTTGAAGGCAGCGGATGCCAAGGGGCGCCGGGGCCACTTGTCGGAAGAACAGATGGGGGTCCTGGAACGCATATCCCCAGCGCTCCACGTCCAGGTCCTAGAGAAGCAGAGCCGTCTGGAGTCGAGCGGTGAGTGTACATGCATCCTGGTTGTGAGCAGGGCGTGTGGTGATCATTCCCCATTGTGCCGGTTGCACATCTGTTTGTATGGGGTGGAGTATGGGTGGGGGTGTACAGGGCCGTGGGGCTGACACATGCGAGGGCTGTAATGTGTGAGACATGGATGGTGCTTGTGTGTGTGGGCTTGCATGGCAAATGCAGTTGTGCGTGCACACATGTTTGGATGAATGTGTATGTAAGTAGACATGTCCGTGATGTCAGGCATGTATGTTGTTTTCGGCTGCATGTATGAGCACTGTGTACATGTGCATGTGTGTGTATTTGTCAAAGGTGCAACAGTGATGCTACATGGATGCATGTGACAGCGGTATGTGGAAGCATGATTGGCAGATGTGACATGGATGCCCGTCTGAACAGTGCGACACTTGGCAGAGGTGTAGACATGCATGCAAGTGTGGTGGTGTGTGTACATGTGTGGTGCACTTCCTGTGTTGCATGTGATGTATGGCTCCCCTTTGGCTGCTGATGCTGTTGTATGTGTAGGGATGGTGGTGGCAGTTGCGATATGGCTGTGGTATGGCTCATGTGTGCCAGTTGCAATGACATGTGTGTTGGGGATTGTGATGACATGTCTGAGGTTTGCCAATGCCACTCATGTGCAACTGTCATGCGTGTATGTGTCCATTGTACAGTGCCCTGATGCCTGTGTTTTGTTTCTCCCTGTCTGCAGCGTCAACTGATGAAGAGGGCGGAGAAGGTGCTGTGGAGCACAGCGGCGGGGATCCGACCGCCAGCCGGAGACGCAAGGCCCGGCTCCCCTCCCGTGTTGTCATCTCGTCGGGGAGTGAGGAGTCCGGTGCCGCGTCCCAGGCCGCAGCTGCCGGGGGGAGGTCCAAGAGGCGGAGGTTGCAGTTGGACTCCTCGGCAGCAGAAGGGGCAGCTGGGACCCCACAGGGCCCAACAGGGGAAGATGGCACAGAGTCATCCAGGTTGGTGGGGGGTTTGGTGGAGGAGGGGGCCGCGCAAGCACCAGAGACAGGGTCTGGAGGTGGGGATCCCACTGGTGCTAGTGGTGCAGTGCAGGACCAGGGACAGGAGGCAGCACAGGCGGCCGCGGAGGTGCCTGTGTGCAATCCTGTCCCCGATCCTGTCCCTGCATCATCTTGCACCAGCAGGGATGCCTACGTCCAGACCCGTTTTCAGGCAGGGGATGAGCTGACGTCAACTGGCCTTCCTCTGCCTGCGGACGTGGCCATCCAGGACCGGGTTGAGCCTGTCCTGGCTGGTGTGGCATTGCGTCAACGGGCCATGCGAGGTGACCTGCAGTCTTTTCATGGAGAGACTGCACGTCATCTCGAATGGCTCGTTGACCACGTCAGCCTGCTGGGACAGGTCACCCAGGCCGGATTCCGCTGTCTGATGGGGCTTGCTCCGACCCCCTCCTCAACTGGACCCCCTACGCGCCAGTCGTCCTCTGTGCCATCTTCCCACCCATCAGTCACCTGGGTGCCCTGTGGAGCTGCCTCTGACAGTGCGGCCAGGCTGGTGGAGGAGGCATCCCTGCCACAGTCGGGAGTCGGACGTCCAGCAGGGGTGGCCACATCAACAGGTGCACCCCAGCCGGCGGAGGATGTGCAGGCAGCAGGAGGCAGTGCACGGGCAGAGGCAGAGCAGCAGCAGCAGCAAGATGGTGGGAGCCATGAAGGCTCGGGGCCTTCGACATCGGAGGGGCAGGCATCGGCCGGAGGGCAGGAGGACCCAGGACAGAGAGTGTCTTCCGTGTGGCAGCGGTTGGGCCACGCCATAGGTGCGGAGCGGCGGCGGGCGGAAGAGGCGCGGCTCACAATGGTCAGGGCGGAGAACTCCATGCGGAGGGCCCTGAGGCGGGCCGAGTGCCTCGAGGCAATCCGCAGGGGGTTGGAGGAGGACACGGCGTCGTCCCTGCGGACCCTCGGGGCCATGGAACTGGACCGCCTCCGGGACATCGAACAGGAGTTCGATGATGCCCTGGCCCGGAACACCACAGAGTGAGCTGCTGGACTTGCCCGCCGCCTTTGTATATAGTTCTTTAGTTTTAGGTTTCCTTTCGTTCTTATTATTATTTGGAGTCGACGGACACTGCTCCACTTTTTGTATATAGTTGATATTTAGGTAGGTTTTGTAGGAGGTTTCCTTAGTTCAGTTGTGTTGATGGACCCTTGTTATTTTTGTACATAGTTCTTTGTTGCATGGAGAGTTTTTACATTTCACTTTGGACATGATTTTTTTGATTTGATTTTCTAGTTTTGTGTTTTTATGCGGACATGCAGCTTATTTTTTCACATTTACATTGTAGTTAGTTTTCTTTCTTTGGCATTTGTATTTTTTTCAATACATTTTTTTTTCCATTGTTCACTGTGTGGTTTCATCTCATTGGTTTCATGCATGTCATGTTGTGTGTTTTCCCATTCAATTTGAAAATATGTGTGTGACGGACATGGGTTCATTTGCTTCATGTACATTGGGGGTGTAACATGTGATTTCCATTTCCATGTGGGTGAATGGGTTACTTGGTAGGTCTTTTTGGCTGTGGAGGCTGACCATTACGCACATGATTGGGGATTGTGAGGACCTGGTGGGGGCTGCACATGGTGGCAGGGGGGTGGGGGTGGTGGGTGACATGAGTGGGGGCCTGGTGGAGGCTGCCCCTGCACTGCTGGGGGGTGGGGGTGGTGGGATACATGAGTGGGGGCCTGGTGGAGGGTGCCCCTGGTGGCTGGGGGGTGGGGGTGGTGGGTGACATGAGTGGGGGCCTGGTGGAGGCTGCCCCTGCACTGCTGGGGGGTGGGGGTGGTGGGAGACATGAGTGGGGGACTGGTGGAGGGTGCCCCTGGTGGCGGGGGGGTGGGGGTGATAGGGGACATGAGTGGGGGCCTGGTGGAGGCTGCCCCTGCACGGCTGGGGGGTGGGGGTGGTGGGAGACATGAGTTGGACATGGGTGGGGGCCTGCTGGCAGGTGCCCCACAGTGCTGGGGGGTGGGGGTGGTGGGAGACATGAGTGGGGCCCTGGTGGAGGGTGACCCTGGTGGCTGGGGGGTGGGGGTGGTGGGAGACATGAGTTGGACATGGGTGGGGGCCTACTGGCAGGTTCCCCACAGTGCTGGGGGGTGGGGGTGGTGGGTGACATGAGTTGGACATGGGTGGGGGCCTGCTGGCAGGTGCCCCACAGTGCTGGCGGGTGGGGGTGGTGGGAGACATGAGTTGGACATGGGTGGGGGACTGCTGGCATGTGCCCCACAGTGCTGGGGGGTGGGGGTGCAAGGGGACATGTGTTGGTGTTCATTAGTTCAAGGAGACATGTGCCTTTGCTGGGGGGCATGCCCATGTTGGGTGGGCTGCCTGCGGGACATGACCAGGGATGCAGGGTAGTCCCCTGTGGTGTGTGCTGCCTGCAGGGGCCGTGGAGGGTGTACAGGGTACACCTGGGAGGACCCACACTGTCAAATCACATGTGGGACTCCCCGGCACCCCTGAAATACACGTACCGTGCAGAAATCGCGTGTAAAACTTCCCGCGCACCGCTGAAATACACGCGCCCAGGCTATTCGCGTGTAAAACTTCCCGTGCACCCCTGAAATACACGCGCCCAGGCTATTCGCGTGTAAAACTTCCCGCGCACCCCTGAAATACACGCGCCCAGGCTATTCGCGTGTGGAACTTCCCGCGCACCCCTGAAATACACGCACCCAGGCTATTCGCGTGTGGAACTTCCCGCGCACCCCTGAAATACACGCGCCCAGGCTATTCGTGTGTGGAACTTCCCGCGCACCCCTGAAATACACGCGCCCAGGCTATTCGCGTGTGGAACTTCCCGCGAACCCCTGAAATACACGCGCCCAGGCTATTCGGGTGTGGAACTTCCCGCGAACCCCTGTAATACACGTAGCCCGCTCCCCCAGGCCCGATCGCGTGAGGAACTTCCCGCGCACCCCTCAAATTCACGCGCCCAGGCTATTCGCGTGTGGAACTACCCGCGCACCCCTGAAATACACGCGCCCAGGCTATTCGCGTGTGGAACTTCCCGCGCACCCCTCAAATTCACGCGCCCAGGCTATTCGCGTGTGGAACTTCCCGCGAACCCCTGAAATACACGCGCCCAGGCTATTCGCGTGTGGAACTTCCCGCGCACCCCTGAAATACACGCGCCCAGGCTATTCGTGTGTGGAACTTCCCGCGCACCCCTGAAATACACGCGCCCAGGCTATTCGCGTGTGGAACTTCCCGCGAACCCCTGAAATACACGCGCCCAGGCTATTCGCGTGTGGAACTTCCCGCGAACCCCTGTAATACACGTAGCCCGCTCCCCCAGGCCCGATCGCGTGAGGAACTAACCGCGCACCCCTCAAATTCACGCGCCCAGGCTATTCGCGTGTGAAAATTCACGCGAACCCCTGAAATACACGTAGCACGCTCCCCCAGGCCCGATCGCGTGAGGAACTTCCCGCGAACCCCTGTAATACACGTAGCCCGCTCCCCCAGGCCCGATCGCGTGTGGAACTTCCCGCGCACCCCTCAAATTCACGCGCCCAGGCTATTCGTGTGTGGAACTTCCCGCGCACCCCTGAAATACACGCGCCCAGGCTATTCGCGTGTGGAACTTCCCGCGAACCCCTGAAATACACGCGCCCAGGCTATTCGCGTGTGGAACTTCCCGCGAACCCCTGTAATACACGTAGCCCGCTCCCCCAGGCCCGATCGCGTGTGGAACTTCCCGCGCACCCCTCAAATTCACGCGCCCAGGCTATTCGCGTGTGAAACTTCACGCGAACCCCTGTAATACACGTAGCCCGCTCCCCCAGGCCCGATCGCGTGTGGAACTTCACGCGAACCCCTGTAATACACGTAGCCCGCTCCCCCAGGCTCGATCGCGTGAGGAACTTCACGCGAACCCCTGTAATACACGTAGACCGCTCCCCCAGGCCCGATCGCGTGAATGACTTCACGCGAACCCCTGTGATGCACGTACCCTGCAAATCGCGTGTGACACTTCCCGCGCACCCCGGTATAGATGCACACGTATTTTTTGTCAGCGGGTGTCCGTGTTTGTGGGTACCCCTTTGCACGTCATTTTTCCTGGAGGCCCACAGTATGGGACATTCATCATGGCAGTATATAGGTGCTATTTGTTGGCGCACCTTTTGGCGCACATTTCTTACAGCCGCAGAGACGCTACCGCCTCCTTTCTTGTGGCGGTCGTGTTTGTGCCTGTGCGCTGGTTTGAGCGTGCGCTTTTTTCCCCTATTCTATTCCATGAATACGTGTTGTAGGCGAGCGTGTGGGCGTTCCGCGCACTTGTGCCCTGTACTTCCCCCGTGACGCCCACGTTTTGGCAAGTTGTTCCCCATTCCGAGTGTTACGCCCGTGTTCCGCCTACTTTTATTGCGTGCGCCGCGCTATGTGCGAATTTCGCTGTGGCCTGTGCGATTTTCGCTGTGACCTGGCGCACGCTGTTAGATGGCCTGTGCGCCGTGTGCCAACGTGCGCCGCGCACTTTTTTATCGCACATCCGCTGGTTTTCTCGCGCACGGCCTTCCATGAATCGACGTGCGCTGCTTTTCGTGCGATTTTCGCACTTGCACTGCGATTTTCGCTATTCCACTGCGATTCGCACGTTTTTGCCCACTTGCGCCGCGCTAATTATTCCATGAATCGGCCTCTTAGTGTATGTCAAAACTCTTGAAAATCAAGGCAGACAATTTTTATATATATTTCCTGAAACCATGTTTTTTGGTTCAAAGGAAAATCCCAGGCAAACAAGATATTTTTTTGTGCACAATTTCCTTAGCCAAGTGTAGCTTATGTGTTTGGATGTTGTCAAACAAATGTATCTCCAAACCTGGCCAACTTTCATGGATGAGGTATAAGTTGCAGAGAAAAAGGTTTCTCATTTTCCTATGTGAGATGTCCAGTAACCTTAAACTTTTGCTACAGTGAAACAATAAGGCACATCCATGACCTTTCCTGAATAACAGCCAAGGTTTGTACAACTTTGCGATTTTTCACAATAAACGTCACACCTATTGATCTCTACTGAAAATACAAGTCGATAGCTATCATATGTATTATGTTCTGGACAAAAAGTAAAGAAAATCAAAGACTAGGCTAAAAAAATGTTTGTACACCCCTCTTCACAGCCTTTAGCACATGAGCTAGTGCCAGTGGACCCAGAACCACTTCTAAAACTTTGCCATAAGCAGCTCTACCTATAACCATTCTTGAGTTATGACACAAAACATGAGGGGAAAGGTCAAGACTAGCTGAAGACTAGCAGCTTAGAGTCATTATTAAAACATTGTATGGAGATGTTTTGATTTCTTTTTTTGTACGTGTTGTGTACTCTATGTTACTTGTGTTATAGCTCCATACGTATCTGTTCTATTAAAAAGTGTTGCTAAAAACCCTCAGTGGGTTAACCAACCTGCTGCAGACATCTGTTTGCAACACGTAGGTCACAGGTTCAAATGCACGCAAGGGATACCCCCATTGAACTTTCTGAATAAATGAGTTTCACAGAGATGGGAAATAACTCCTTTGTATATGCCAAGAAACAATTCAATTTCTGGCTTGCCCTGTACAAATAAATTAAATAGTTTCTTAACACAATATTAGGAGTTGTTTCCAACCCAGAGGTACTTATATCACCAATTTCACTAGAGTGAAAGCCCGAGTCCTCCCTGTCCACATTATAACCTGTATAAATAAATGGAATATATTTTCTTTACACAATATGAGGAGTTATTCCCAACTCAATGGTACTTATATCACCTACTACAGAGGGGTGAAAGGTAGAGTACTCCCTGTCCATACTATAACCTGTGATCAGCGAGCAGCACAGGGATAATTGAAGCTGGTCCATCAACATATTGGGCCTCATTACAAGTTCGTCGGTAGCCTTGCCGGTAAAACCAGCAGGCTGCCGCCAAACTTGCAAATTTTACCGGCGCCCAGGAATGGGCAATTACCGGGTCATTACGGCCCCACAGGACCCGGTATTTACCCATTCCCGGGCGCAAGTAAAAAATGCTCCCCATTCCTAGTTGAGCCCTATAGGGCTCATTGGGGAGGCCGGATGCACCAGCACCATTTAGAATGGTGCCGGTGCATCCGACATGCTCTGCTCGCAGGTGCCGGTCCACCCGCCAGGTCCGACGCGTAGTTTTCTGGTCCGTTGAGCAATGAGGTCCATTGAGTGTTGTTTTACTGGGCTTTTGGGACCTGCAATCTACCTGGATCTTGCATTTGTGATGCTTGTATTACCTCAAATTCCCCCATTTGCTTAGAATCTCCATTAGGTCTGAAAATTGAAGTGCGATTTGTGGACAGTCAAGGACAGTTTGAAAGGTTCTCAATCCTCTCAAACCTTAGTCGTCTATGGCAATGTCGAGTGCTCATAATCCCTACCTGTAGTCAACTATGATACCCATTCCCAGCTGTGCTGGATCAGAGGAATCAACTATTGTTGAATCCCTTGAACAAAATCAGTTTCCAACATTAAGAGGCTACTTACGCAGACAGTCACTCATTTTACAAAATCTCTGATAGCTGAATCTTGTTTTTTTAATACTAAATCCTCTGAGACGAATGCCTGAGGAATGTATAAGTTTCCATAGGGGACATTGCTTGTTAGTGGCAACTGCAATCTCAAGTCCACCTGCTCAGATACTTTTAATGTGAGATGTATTGTAATTTGTAGGTTCCCTCCAGACAAATGTACCAACAGGATGAGTGTTTCCATTTGAATAATTATGTAAAGTGTTGAAGGTGGTGCCTCTTTGGCCTCATCACATGTTTGAAACCTAAAAGATCTTATAAGACAGCAGCAATAGTAATTGCATCTTGATGGTTGTGGTCCCTGGAACTCACATACAAATATGGAAAGATTTAGGGCTTCAACCTTAGCATCAGAAATCAAAAAGAAGAAAAAGATCAGCAACACAAATGATGTTTTTCAACTGTCTGAATTCCTCTCTTACCCTAATCCCCACCATCTCCACCCTCACCCTTACCTTCCAATCAGGCATCCTGGTTGAACTTGCAAATCTCCACTTGGATACCTGGATCCTGTAGTCCAGCTGATCCCTTCACACCGCAAACAGTCAAGGGCCTGTCTTCGACCTTTCTTCTGGTATCTTCCCAGCCTTTTGACAGGTGGCCACTGGCATAACAAGTTTGAAGTTGACCTCCACTCACCCAAAAGGTCCAGTAAACTATTGAGCCACCTTATCCTTCTTCAGTATTGCCAAGTTATCAGACATGTAGTCCTCAACCGCATCACTGACTATCTGGAGGCCAACAAACTCATTGGGCCTCATTACACGTTGTGCGGTAATGGAATACCGTTACCGGTAATGAATTACCGGTACCGTTAATTCCATAAGCAAATCACGACCCGGACCCACCACTATCTGCGCACGAGTTAATTACGGTGCCACTAATAATGGCAAGGCCGCGGGCACGCGACCCACATGCCGGAATTAGCGCCATGCGCTAATACCAGGCCATCACAAGCCATGCGGACATGGTATTAGCGGCATGTAAAACACCCAAAAACCCCTTACCGGCATGGCGCTAATAAAGGCATCGAAAAGCACCCGTTAAGAGACCTGAGCAGTGTACCCATCAACTACAGGTGGACACAATCAGCACAGGTGCATGCAATGGAGACAGGCAGCACAAAAGAGCACACCACACCCCTACCCACACCCCTTCCCACACCAAGATGGTCCCAATAGCAGCAGCATGACATGACAGCCTTGACTACATGATAGCAGTGCAGCACCTACAACAACAGCCAGCACCAGAGGTGAGCCGTAACAGGCACCCATTCCTCACACCATACAGGCGAAGACAGCCATCCACTGAGGAGGTGGCTCCTAACCCCTGTACGTAACCCACTGAACCATCAAGAAGAGGACAACAATATAGTACATCCTTCCAATGACAGTGCTCCGCTGCCTAAGCGGCCTGGGTGTGGCACTCCTGTACGGCCGTGTCAAAGTGGCAAAGACAACCATGGAATGTGTAGAGCATCACAAAATGTGCATATGATGGAATGTGCCTATGCCACTTGAAATTGACATGCAACCACCAGAAGAGTATGATGTGGCTGGTGATGATTGCGGGTGGAATGCCCCGGCAGGACATGAAACAGGCAGTGCCAAGGAGGCACACGATGTGCATCAGCATCTGATTCTGTAATCTCATCATGCACCAAGGTGAAATAGCATGGACGTAGATGGGAATTGTTGCCCTGGTGCATGTTTCGAGGCCCACAAAGGACCTTGTCCACAATGAATGACACATACACAATAATGGAGACCACGCTTGGGTTTCAAACTCTGAATAGTGTATATTGAACATATTGTGGTACTAAAGTGCATAACCCAAACTCCCAAAATACACCCTTACCCCCCTCCCCCCTCAACACACCCAAATACACCCTTACCCCCCTGCCCCCTCAACACACCCAAAGACACCCTTACCCCCCTCCCCCCTCAACACACCCAAACACACCCTTACCCCCCTCCCCCCTCAACACACCCAAACACACCCTTACCCCCCTCCCCCCTCAACACACCCAAACACACCCTTACCTCCCTCCCCCCTCAACACACCCAAACACACCCTTACCCCCCACCCCCTCAACACACCCAAACACACCCTTACCCCACTCCCCCATCAACACTCCCATGTGAGTCTCATGACGTGAATGTGTCCATTGCCACATGTGGCACACGAATCCTGGTGGCCCTATTTGCCAGTGCCTGCATCGTCATCTGGTGGTTGTGAAGCCGTGCGCCGCAGGTTCCGCATAGACCGGCGCAGGGGACTAGTCTGGCGTGAACTCCCAGATGAGGAGGGCCCTGGTTCTTCCTGGGCCGTGAGTGGGCACCGACGCTCAATAGCGTCTGCTATGCGGTTCATGGCCTGCCGCAGTTGGGCCATTTCACTGCAGATTCGGCTGGTGCATGCCTCCATGCCCTCCCTTGTCTGCTGTGCAAGTGTAGCAATGTCCTCCCTCAGGCGGGCTGTCTCTGCCACATGTTGACCTACTAGGCCACTCATCTCGGTCTGCCTCTGGTAGATGGCCGAGAGGTCATGTCGCATGTGGGTGCTGGTGGGATGGCTGATGCACCTGGTCCCATTGCACTTGCATCAGGAGAGGATATCTGGGGGCTCCATATCCCTTCAGGGGTGGGTGAATCTCCATGACTACCCGGACCTGAGGAGTATCTCGGGCTTGCCAGTAAGGAGCTTGTTGGTCTGGGGCTCTGGCTATCAGCATCAATGGCAGGTGTGTCCTCCTCATCTGAAGGTGGGCCCGTGGCTGCTGCTTCACCCATTGAGCTGGTGGCAGCAGAGTGCATTCCCTCGATGTTGCCCTCACCTGCTGGGAGACACACTTCCGTGGGTGCCACGACGGGAGCAGCCATGGCCTGTGGATGCGTGCAACTGGTTTTCCGGCTGCTTATGTCCCTGTGGTCATGGACACTCGTCCTGGCTGCCCTTGTGGATGTGGCGGTGTCCCCTGTGGCATCACTCCTTGCTTTTTTGCTGGATGTGGGAGCAGGTGTGGAAGTGCGTGCCTCCTCAGTGTCAGTGTGTGATCCTGCAAGGGTGAGAAATGTTGACAACCATCAGTAATGGGTCGACCTGCCTTGAGCAAAATGAATACGTCATGCCGTTCAATGCATTCCGGGCTCTTTAGTGTGGATGCAGGTAATGGGGATTTTGGGTGGGTCATGCATGAATGGGTCTGTGTTGTACGGGCATGTGGTGATGCATGCATGTCTGTTTGTGGCTGGAGCCACGGCATTCATATGGACACATGATTGGGGGAACATCACACTTCACTGTGCATTGTTTGATGCATACACTCACCTCCATCGGACGAAACGGCCACGCCATGCTCCATTTGTCCAACTCCCTCAATGCATTCCACCCCGATGGTTGATGCACATGTCTCCTCCCACTCAGTGAGCTTGATTGGCGATTCACTGCCTCCTCCTGTGCCCGTAGCCAGGTTGCGGTTCATGGATAGAATGTTCCGCACACGGAGCCGGAGGTCATCCCACCTCTTTCGGCAGTCTTTTACTGTGCGGGTTGTGGTGCCTACCGCGCTGACCTTGTGGGCTACCTCTTCCCAGATGGCCTTCTTCTTCACAATGGTCTCCCGACGCATGTCGTTGTTGAAGACGACATGAGCATTGTCTGCTAGTGTCTGCGTTTGCATAAGGAGCTCCTCCTTGCAAAATTTCTCCTTGCGTTGCCGCTCAGACAATTTTTTAACGGCCTTGGGCATCTTCACAGTGTCCTTGGTGTATTTCCCAACGTGGTTCCTGGTAAGGTGTCCTGGATAAGGAGGATGGCAATGGATTGTGTTTTTAAAGATGGCTGCCGTGCTCTTTCCCGTTCCGGTGCGATGACGCTATTTCCGGTTCCGCAATATTACGGTAACCGCTATTAGCGGTGACCGCTAATGGCGGTCATCGCCATTTGCGGAAACCGCTATTTGCATGTGGCGGCAGGTCGGAAGTGCTAACAGCGCTTTCGAGGATGCCGTTAAGGGACTTTTTGGGGACTTTTGCGGCATGGCGGTAGGCTCATTACCGGCATGACGGTAGGCTCGTGCCCGCGATCTCATAATGGCATGCAATTTGCGGCCTCTTGCAATGGCGGACACGCTATTTACGCCATGCCGGTAATTAGCAATTTTTACCGCCTACCGTGTAATGAGGCCCATTGACTCAATCAACCTGGTAACCACAGCAGACACTCTACAAATATAATGCTTATCCACATACACAACTACCTGACTACAGCTCACCACTGCCACCTGTCACCTATCTTCATTCTCTGTGAACTCTGGTCCTCCTTTTACAGTACCATTCCACTACCCTCTCACATCCTAGATTTTAAGTCACAACCCTTACCTGGTTAGCCCCCTTGAAACTCTCTGCGGGAGATTAGAAAAATAATAAATACAAAACAAATAAAAGAAAGGATCCATGGCACATGAAGCAGCGTTGGGATCCTTTCAACAAAACAAAAGGAACATAGAGTAAAGGACCCACACGCATGATCATAAGAGGGTTGAGAGGCGCTCCACTGAGCACCCATCACAGTGACTGCCTGGGCCTAAATAGATGCGCTAACCTGACAGGCAAGGCAGTGCCCATAATCATTGCCACGTCCCCGCCATTCCTCCTAACCTGCTGGGCCCCAGGCACTCAAATTACTGGTGCAGCCCACAGCGGGCTGCGCCCATTGTTTCATCCCTCCTGTGCTGTGTAATTTTTCAAAAGGACTGACCGTGGCAGTTGGCCCACAAGGGCTCACCGGGCCACACCTGGCAGACGTGGTCAAGCATGAGAAGAGGTGTAAGGCCCTCCATTGCTGCAGGCAAATCCGGGTTGCTCCTGGCATACTCAGCACTGCCAACATAATTGAAGTAAAGACTTTGGGGCACCCACACATTGCTGCTTTCTGCCAGAGAACATCACACAATAATAGCATCATAAACCACAGAAAGAACATCGGACAGCAGAAATGACCTTGATACAGCCCTGGCCAGGTTTTCTCTGAAGTAAGGTAATTTATATATAGTTTTCAGGCCGTGCACTGTATGGACTTTTAATACATTTTTGGAAGACTTTTTACATTTTTAACAAGAACTGATTATATCTTTTTTTTTTCCAATATCATTTTTATTTAGCATTTCAAAGACATGCATTTTCAAGTTTCGACATCAACATTCTTACTGCATCTGCGCACCTTGCGACATGTCTGGAATAAACTTTCCTTCTTAACTTTTAACTCACCCCACCTCCCCCCATCCCCAACTCCATCCTTGCTCCCACCCTCCCTTCGGAGAAAAGACGGACAGCAGGACGGGATCTATTTATCGTTACTTCTAGATAGGATCAGGGATAGTGTCACAGAGTTTGTTTGAAGTTAAGTATAGGCTTCAAGGAACGGGGCCCATTCCATTTCTCTATTTGGTGAGATGTCATGTATGGCTCCTGTAAAGTTCTCCGTCTCGTAAAGTTCTCTAGCTTTACGCACCCAGATAGCTTCGGTTGGGAGTTCGTTGGATTTCCAGCTTATAGTGATACAGACCCGGGCTGCAAGAAGGAGAAAGTGAGTCATATGGGGATCTCGTGTCCAGCGCCCCTCTTGCTCTTCCAGTCCAAATAGCATCAGTATAGGGACGCAGTCCCTCTGAATTCTTTCAATTTCCCTTATCCATGTCAGGACTTCTTTCCAGTATGTCTGCCTTTTGGAGCAAGACCACCACATATGCCATTAGTTGGCTTCGGAGCCACATCCCCTCCAGCATTGAGGGCTAGATCGCTCAAACATTTTAGACAGCCTCTTGGGATCATCATACGATATATGCAATAGTTTTATCCCATGTAGCTTGTATTGCGCCGAAATTGAGGTTTTCTGTGCTGATCTGCGCATTTGTGTCCACAATTGATCTGTCAGGGGAGAGCCTACGTCTTTCTCTCATCTCTTCTGCAGGTGTTCAATTCTGTTCTCAAACTCCTCTATAAGGGATTATTTTCATGAAGGAAGTAAGCTCCATTTGGAGCTTCTTTTTCCATTTTGGCGCTTGAAGCACTCCTTCAAGTTGCATGTATTTGAATACTTCTAGTGGGCCTATTTGCAGAGCAGTTTCCAAGTCTTCAATTAACATACACCCATTGGGTTTCATGATGTGACCCGTCCTTTCGAGGCCTGCTTCATATCATGCTTGGTAGCGATTGTGTTCATGGAGTTCATACCTCATGGGGTGGGGGACAAATAGAGCTCATGAGGGCAGGCCATGTCGTCAGTCCTTTCATTTCTCCTCTGCACCACCATATCTTCAGGAGGAAACCCATTGCAAAATTATTAACTACACTTAAAGGGAATGATGTCTTGGGGGCCCATGGCCATTCACCGAATGGCACGGGTCACATTAGTTAGTTTTCGATGGCTACCCATTGCTTTTGCACATCATTTCTCAAGTGTGGGACCAAGGCGCAGAGTTGGGTGGCCCAATAGTATGTGTATGGGTCCGGAAGTCCTGTTCCTCCTTCCTCTCTTGGCTGGATCAGGGTGTTATAGGCGATGAGTTGTTTATTCCCTTGCCATAAAAATGTTATGAGTCTGGCTTTTATCTCCACAAAGTGGCTTCGAGGGATGGCAATTGGGAGCATCTGGTAGTAATATAGTATTTTTGGCAGCACCGTCATCTTTATTGCATTCAGGCAGCCCAGCCATGACACCGTGAGTTTGCTCCATCTGTCCAGGTCTTTCAATTTTTCTGACAGGAGTGGGGGAAGATTCGCTTCATATACATCTTCTGTCTTCTGCGTGATCTTAATCCCTAATTATTTCAAGTGTTCATGTGTCGTTGGTATTTCCGCTGTGGGAGTCTACTTGCTGGTTGAGTGGGTGGGTTTCTTGTATGGGAAGAGCAGGGACTTTTCCACATTAACTTTCAATCCTGCCCATTTACCAAACTCTCCTATTTTACGCAGGACTACCGGTATGGTTGAGGCGGGGTCGAGGTAGAGAAATATGTTGTCAGCGAACATCGCAAGTTTATACTCTTTATCCCCTACTTTGATTCCCTTAATGGATTCTTCGTTTCTAATTACGTTGCCCAATGGTTCGATTGATAGGGCATAGAGGAGTGGCGAGAGGGGGCATCCCTGTCTGGTACCCCTGGTCATACTGAACACATCTGAGAGGGTGCCGTTCACTGCCACTCTGCCTTTAGGGCTTTTGTAGATTGCCTATAACCCCCTTATGAACTGCTCACCGAATCCCATATTTTCCAATGTAGCCCAGATGAAACTTCACTCAACCCGGTCAAAGGCCTTCTCGGTTTCAATGCTGAGGAGAGCGTATTCTCCCGCTTCCCCTCAGGAGTGCTCCGTAATATCCAATGTCTTGCACATGATGTCTGAACCTTGCCTCCCCTTTATGAGGCCCACTTGGTCCGGGTGGATCAGGCGGGGCATTATATTCTCCATGCGGGTGGCTAGGACTCTTGCGTATAGTTTGGCATCTGTATTGAGAAGTGAAATTAGGCAGTAGGATTTACATGATGTGTGGTCTTTTTCTGACTTAGGAATGACCGCTATGTAGGCTACTGAGAAGGACTGGAGGACTTGTCCAGTATCACGTATGTGGTTGAATAAATTGGCGAGGTGCAGGGTTAACGTCTCTACAAAGTGCTTGTAGAAGCCCATAGCATATCCATATTCACCAGCCCCCCCCCGCATGGAGCATCTTAATTGCTGCTTTCACTTCATCTGAGGATATGGGGGAGTCCAAACATCATTGTCCAGAAGCAGTTAGGTGGGTTAGCCCCGCTCTCTTGATGTACATTTTCACCTACCGCCTGGTCCCCCTCTGAGGTATAAAGCTTTGTGTAGAAGCTAACAAATTGCACAGCTATGCCCTCCCGGGCTTGTGCCCAACTTCCTTGTTCAGTTCAGATCTTTTCCACCCATCTCTCCGACCTTTGTGCTCTCAGTCTGCGGCTAACATTTTGTCAGCCTTATCACCCTTTTCGTAGAACTTTTGTTTTAATAATGTTAATTTTCTCAGAACATCCCCTCAGCCCAGTGCTTTTATCTCTATTTTCTTCTGTTTTAGCGATTCCATGTGCTCATCTCGAAAGGATCCGAGGGTATGCATCCTGTCTTCCAAGGCCGTGATCTCTTTTAGCAGTTTGTCTTCCTGCAATTTCCTTTCCCTTTTTCGCCTGGCCCCTTCCCTCATCACATGACCCTCCATACTGCCTTTCCTGCTTCCCACACTGTACTTATCCCCACTTCCCCATTGCCATTTATCAAGTATTCCCGTATTGCCGTATGATATGGTATTTGTAACGCGCCTATACACAAGTGTTTGTTGTAACGCCATTTGTAGTCTTCTCTGCTGAGCCCTTCCACATCTAGTGTTGCTCGGACCATGTTGTGGTCCGACCAGCCTACGGGACGTATTTCACTACGTTGAATTCTGGGGATGGCATCCCTGTTTACCAGAAAGTAGTCTATTCTCGTAAATGTCTCATGGACACTGGATCTAAATTTTATCCCTTCTTGTCTGGATTGGCCATTCTCCAGATATCCATCAGATTTCCTTCTGCCAGGCATGCCAGGAATTTACTCCCTACTTCCCTCGAAGTGTCTCTGATTATCGCCCGTGTAGCTTGTCTGTCCATCTGAGGATCAGCCTATGTGTTAAAGTACCCACCTATCACCAAGAGGCCCCTGCTATTTGCCAGGATAGTGCAGAGGGCGTTCTTGTTGAATTCTGCTTTCCCCTGGTTGGGTGCATACACGCCTGCAAGGGTGATCTGTATGTTGTTCCATTCCCCCCGAACTATCAGGAGTCTGCCCCCATTAGTCATTGTACCCCCAGGTTTGCAAGTCTGATTTTCTTATGGAGTATCAGGGCTAGTTCCCCATTTTAAGGTCTGCCGAGGCCCAGAATGTTTGCCTCAGTCCCTTGCCTCTCAGTGGCCTCTCCTCACCCGCTTTAAGCCTGGTTTCTTGTATAGAGAGCACATCTACGTCTGCTCTGTCAAACTCCCTTGCAACCACAGATCTTTTAGTCGGGGAATTTAGCCCCTTAACATTGAGTGTGGCTACCCTCAGAGGAGTATTCCCCGCTCCATTTTTAGCTGGCGCAGCCATCTTTATATTGGGTCTCTCATTTCCCGCCCACTATGTCCTGGTTCTGCCCTCTGGTTTCTTCAAAGCCATTTTTCCCCTGCTTCCTGCGTCCCTTTGTCCATCTGCTCGTTCCCTTTCACCCCCAACTCCCCTTGAACATTAAACCCGAAAAGACCCACTAACTGAACCGCAGCCTTTTTAGCTGTCCTAGGTTCTTGGGTTTGAGACACCACTAGGGCCACTAGGTTTGAAACTCGTTCCCCTCCCGGGGATCCTTTTATTCCCTTTCCGGTCCAAAATTAATTGTGTGTGTGACTTGTGCTTGTACTACCCCGCCTCTTGTGTACCTTCTCACAGCGGCTTCTTAGGAGACATTGGGTTCAGGCGTGCATATTTTCTTCCTACCTTGGTTCGCTTTCTCCATCTGTCAGGTGCATCCGCCGCCTGTGCTTGCGAGGCTTGAGTCCTGCTAGGTCCGGGCGGGGCTCTATCATCGCTCAGCCCGGTTAAGTGCCTGAGCACCTGATTTGCTTCATCAGGGGTGACCACTCGGTAGTCCTGTCCTTTGTACTCGAAAGTTAAGTCAAAAGGGTATCCCCATCTGTATCGTATTGATTTCTCCGTTAGCCACATCGTCAGGGGCCTACATGCTCTTCTTCTCCCCAGCGTGAAGTTCGACAGGTCTTGGAAGATCTTTATCTTGGAGCCATGTAATTCAAAGTTCTGCATCTGTTTTGCTTTCAAGAGGATCTCTGTTTTCTCTTAATAACTGAGGAATTTGACAACTATTGAACGTGGGCCCCCTGCGAATGCTTGTCCTCCCCTGTGGGCTCTCTCAATGTGCACATCTTTCCCACCTTTGGCCTCAAATAGCTGGTTAATCATTTCCTGGCTCTTTCTCTCCACTTGGGCCGGTGTTTCACCATCCATCTCCTCTAGGCCTAGAAATCTTAGGTTGGTCCTCCATTCCTTATTTTCCATGTCATCCATCTTGAGTGTGCGTTCTTCTTCTTTCAGCTCTAGGTCCGCTATCCAAGCATTTAACTTCATTTCTGCTAGGTCCATGTTGATCAGATTATGTTCCAGGTTCTCAACCTTTCTCTCAATGTGCTCCACCTTTCTTTTGATTTCTGAGATGGATGTTTGTATATCTGTTCACAAGGTATGGATTTCTGCCATGATCCCTGCAATGTCACCTTGTGTGGCCGTGGTGCTCATTTTGGCAACTTGCGTGTCCGGAGCCTCTTCTTGCCTATACTGCTGCAGTCTGTCTAGGCTTTTGGCCATGCGGGGCCCTCTCTTCTCTTTCCCCCTTTCTGCAGGTGAGCAGCGATGGTTCGGGGGAGCCCCCTAGTGCCTCTTTTGCAGCTTCCAGGTTTTTCTATGCTTCACTTTGCATTGGCCTATTCGATCTCCCCGCCGAGTCAGATCTTGGGTTCTCTCGTGGTGAGTATTGAGGGCCTATGTCCCCCAGGGTTTGCGTATTGTTTTGCTTCCCTCTGCACGCTCTTGTAGCTTGTTCTCTTCTTCGACTCTCCCCTGGGGCCTTTTCCCTTGCGTCGGACCTCAGTCTGTTCTCATGTCCCAGTTTTTAGGGGGTGGGTGGTGTGTGGCAGTGCCTTTCTTTATGCTCTTGGGCCCTGCCCCGTTGGTCCATCGGGCTCTCTGCATTGTCCGGGCATGGTGCTAAAGCAAACTCTTATTTCCGTTACACAGGAATTATCATTCCCCCCTGTAGTGCATTGCAGTCCTGTTTGTGGGGCTAGCTGAGGGTGAGGGAGCTGCAGGGGGTCGCTCTCAGCTCGTTTACTAATTCTTTGAATGTTGTCTTACCTCTGCTTCTCTCTGCACCATACTGCCCCGGTGCGGGTCTTGTCTCCCTTTGCTCATATGTCTCGGAGGCCCCCGGCCCAGTTGTTTGGGGCCTGCAGGGGCTTTGTTTTGCCTCTGGGTAGGTTCTGGGGTTTGCGCGGTAGCTCTTGCCCGGCTTCCATGGGTTACATGCAGAGCCCCCCAGTCAGGGATGCGTGGGCTCTTTGCTTTGTTCTCCGCATTTACTGTAGATCTGAGGCGCACTCGCCTTTTCTTTCCCGTTCCTCTGGCACACCGGGGCGAGATCTGTTCGAGTCCTCTTTTTGTGGGTTGGTCTGCGTACTGTAGGGCTTCTTTAAGGCATCCATGTGAGGTGGCTTCAGGGTCTTAGTGCCGTTGGCCCAGCACCTCACCTGTGTGTTTAAATGCAGCCTTTTGGGCCACTTTTGTGTGTATATTCATCCTTCTTTGGGCCTGCACGCCTGGTCATGTTCCAGCTGCTTCTGCGGGTCCTCAGCACATTTGTCGGGTGGTGAGAGGATCTGCAAGGGTAGGCCCACTCTGGATCGGGCACTCCGGGAACTTTCGCCCCCTATCAAGCTCTTATCGCGCCTCCCTGCACACCTCAGCCCTGCTTGATTCCCGCGGGCGATCGTGGTCGGCCTCTCCTGCGTCAGTTGCGCTTCAGGCGGTCAGAAGCCCCTTGATAGAGTCTCCATCTCTTAAATTTAAGCCGGCTAGGGGTCCATGCTGCTACATGTCGATTTCTTTCCTTTTATGGTGCTGAGTGTCAGAGGCCGTTACCCTTCGGGCCAGGGGGAGATGGGCACGTCCCTCAGATTTAGCTGTTTTTTCTCCCCCTAGGTGTGTGTCCGGGGCGATACTAGTTGCTTATCTCTGTTCACATATCTCTCACTTGCTTTCCGGATCAACTTTGGGCTGGAATCCGCTCTCAATCATCTCTTTTCTCCCCAGCAGAGCGGGAGCCAAAATTTAGGCGGCCATTACTTTCTACAACCTTTGGTGGTCTCAATGATGATATCTTTAAAAGGAATTTTCTATATTTGTTAAGGTTTAGATGCACAGTTGCTTATGTTTAGATTATTTGCATATAGTGTCTTGTGTTCTCCCCTTTTTTTCAAAACACTTAAAATACCTTGCTGGTTGACCGGTAGAGAAAAGTATATATAAGCAAACAACAATTAAAAGAACCATACACCTGCATTCCTTTGTCTGCCATTCCTTTTGTGTGACAGTTTTTTCTAACCTAATGTCTTTCTCCCCTTTGGGGTACAGAGGTCCAGAAAGCAATCCTCCACTTTACACTGCACACCTCCTATCTTAGCTAACTCATTGCCTCCTTTGGATTTGCATATCGTCCACATTTTGATGATACTCAAATATTCTCATTTCCTTTCACCGTCCTGGAGCTGTCCTCTTGAATCACAAAATGTCCATTTGCGTTCTGTCACAGACATCCATTTCCTCTAACACTGAAGTGATCTTTCTCTCAGCCTCCAATACCACATTCCTTATGCTCTTACATATATTTTAACTCCACATACACAACATCCTTACCCCATCAAATCTCGAGCTTGTATTTGCAAGTGACCTGAAACTTCAACACTTCATTACATCCAAAGGGTTAACCTAATGAAGATCTGTAAAATCCATTCCCCCACATTTCACTCCAGCAAAACACTTATTGCCACTCTGGATCTCAACAGGCCGAATTACTGCAACAGCCTCCCTATGGACTGCCCACTACTCTTTCACAACTATCAATAAGGTAGGGAACTTTGTTGCATATGCCCTGCCATGATCCTCACGCAACTCTGTCCAACACCTTCTTTTGTGGTGATTTGATTTTCAATGGAAAATGTTGCCCTATTCAAAGTGATTCTTGTGTTTATATCCATCCAGGGCTTAGCCACTCTACCTGGGTAAATATATCCCCCCAGAATCACCCACTCAGAGTCTACACCCCCAGGCTCTCCTCAACCTAACAATCCCCTCATCCACCCTGTGCTGTCTCCTAATTTTGTTTCTTCAAACTCCTTGCTCCCCACCACTGGAACTCCTTGCCACCCGAAGTGAAGTACATTTCAACAGTAATTGTCCTTCTGATCACCACCGCCTACTCTCCCAGGTGGGTGCCCAAAAGTCTGTGAGTGCTACCAAACCCACTGAGCATAAACAAGGGTTGCAAATGGATTTCACATCTGCATGTACAGACTCTCTTTTACTGTAATTAATGAAGAAGTATTTAAGCATATCTTGTGCAGCTACCATTCGCCCTCATTGTGAGTTTGGTGGTATCTCGGCGGTAAGTCTGCTGAGATACCTCCAAACTGTACTACTGTTACTGCCACTTGGCCCAGCGGTATTACTGTCGGATTACAAGTGATGGTGGCAGTGTTAATCCCCATTTAATTGGAGTCCATAGCACTCAAGGGGGGATTTCTGCATAATTTCTACCCTGGTTTATCTGCCAACATTTGGGAGAAAGGTGGTGGATTTACCTCCAGCTCATAGCTGGAGGTGAATCCTCGAACTTTCCACTAAACCCATAGTTGGGCAGTGCTCTAATACGGTGGTAACAGTATTAATGCTGCATTTTTACCACACTGCGCAACTCATAACGAGGCCCACTATTTACAACTCCCTCCCCATGAATAAGGAAAAGCAAACGTACCCAAAAATACCGGCGAATATTAAACATCAAAGGTTTGATGATCTGAGAATATTCATGTGTAGTATTCTAGCCCCTCTCAGATGTATTCTTGCACCCCCACATACCCTGACAAATCCCAATGGGTTCCCTTCTCCATGACCCTCATAATTGGTGGAAATGTATTCTATTTTCAACACAAGGGTACACTGGAAATGCAAAACAGTTAAACATGCCCCACAGCTATGTGATGTTCTTGCAACCCCTGGCAGTAGCCTGCCCTCACTTGCAGGGCCCTGATATTTCAATACAAACAAGTTTCTTTATTGGGAAAGTCACCATCCCATTGATACATTTTGCCACTAGTTTGGCCTCAAGTTATGTGTTCATTTATTTCTTTACGATTAGTATATATTAAAGGTATACTGTAAAGAGTGCTCTTTTCCCCAGTGCCACTTAAAAGAATATTTTGGGCACAGCTCCTGAGAATAGCCAGAAGCATCATTTGTGACTCCTAACAAACAAGACGTATATTTTTTAGATGAGACCATTAATGGAAAAGAAAAATCACCAGAGGCAGTGCCCTAAAATATCAAGTCTTGTATCTTGACAAATGTTCATCATGTGTCCTCTGGTACCACAAAAATTGCTTACAAGTACTACAGATATAGCTATCATATCTACCCACAAAAAGGTAGCAAGGGAAATACATGGAGGACTTGAGAAACAAGATCCTTCTGCATTGAAATTGCTGGGTGCTTCAAATTTCACATTTCTTGATCCCACAGTTGGACTATAAATGCATAAATAAGGAATTGGAGCTTTTAACAAAGGTTCATACACTGTTATGTCTCCCAATGAATGTTTTTGTGCATTAGCATATTGGAATCTTTGCACAATTTGTATTGCTATTATTGTATTTATTGAGTGCAGACCTAGCTTCGAGAAGCACCGGAGGGCTTTACAGAGGTGTACACCAATACAGATGCATAATGGAGCACCTTTCAGAGGTAATACCAGAACAGATATACAGCGGGGGTAGGATACAGAGGGGCACAGAGGAGGGGTAGCTGTACAGGTAGCAGGCAGGAGAAGGGCGGACAACCTCTAGTGAGGCAGATGTCGTGGGTGTGACGTGATGGCTCAGCTGTTGAGGAGGATAGACTCCTTGAAGAGGTGGATCTTGAGTTCTTTTCTGAATTGTAGGATTGTGGGCATGAATCTGATGCTGACGGGGAGAAGGTTCCATAGTCTTGGGGCGTAGTCAGAGAAGGCTTGTATTCTGGTCCTTTCCTTTTTTGCAGTGGCAGATTTCATGTCTGCACATGTCCTGGCTTCTGGTGGTGTGCTGTCTGCCGGAGATGCTGAGTTTCTCTATGAGGTAGCTGGGTGACATGAGGGTGGACGCCTTATAGATGATGCAGCAAGACTTCAAAGTGGTTTTGCTTGCAGTGGGAGCCAGTGAAGGTCGATGAGGGCTGGGGTTGATGTGTTGATATCTGCAGAGACCATTGATGAGGCCTGCATCCACGTGTAGGGCACTTCTCAGGGGCACAAGAGAGGACAATCCAGTTAGGATAAGACGAGTGCTTGAACAGTGGCTCTAAAGTTGTAAGGATGCGGGTCTTGTCTCCCTTTGCTCATGAGTCTCGGAGGCCCTCGGCCCAGTTGTTTGAGGCCTGCAGGGGCTTTGTTTTGCCTCTGGGTAGGTTCTGGGGTTTGCGCGGTAGCTCTTGCCCGGCTTCCATGGGTTACATGCAGAGCCCCCCAGTCAGCGATGCGTGGGCTCTTTGCTTTTTTCTCCGCATTTACTGTAGATCTGAGGCGCACTCGCCTTTTCTTTCCCGTTCCTCTGGCACACCGGGGCGAGATCTGTTCGAGTCCTCTTTTTGTGGGTTGGTCTGCGTACTGTAGGGCTTTTTTAAGGCATCCATGTGAGGTGGCTTCAGGGTCTTAGTACCGTTGGCCCAGCACCTCACCTGTGTGTTTAAATGCAGCCTTTTGGGCCACTTTTGTGTGGATATTCATCCTTCTTTGGGCCTGCACGCCTGGTCATGTTCCACCTGCTTCTGCGGGTCCTCAGCACATTTGTCGGGTGGTGAGAGGATCTGCAAGGGTAGGCCCACTCTGGATCGGGCACTCCGGGAACTTTCGCCCCCTATCAAGCTCTTATCGTGCCTCCCTGCACACCTCAGCCCTGCTTGATTCCCGCGGGCGATCGTGGTCGGCCTCTCCTGCGTCAGTTGCGCTTCAGGCAGTCAGAAGCCCCTTGATAGAGTCTCCATCTCTTAAATTTAAGCCGGCTAGGGGTCCATGCTGCTACACGTCGATTTCTTTCCTTTTATGGTGCTGAGTGTCAGAGGCCGTTACCCTTCGGGCCAGGGGGAGATGGGCACGTCCCTCAGATTTAGCTGTTTTTTCTCCCCCTAGGTGTGTGTCCGGGGCGATACTAGTTGCTTATCTCTGTTCACATATCTCTCACTTGCTTTCCGGATCAACTTTGGGCTAGAATCCGCTCTCAATCATCTCTTTTCTCCCCAGCAGAGCGGGAGCCAAAATTTAGGCGGCCATTACTTTCTACAACCTTTGGTGGTCTCAATGATTATATCTTTAAAAGGAATTTTCTATATTTGTTAAGGTTTAGATGCACAGTTGCTTATCTTTAGATTATTTGCATATAGTGACTTGTGTTCTCCCCTTTTTTTCAAAACACTTAAAATACCTTGCTGGTTGACCGGTAGAGAAAAGTATATATAAGCAAACAATAACTAAAAGAACCGTACACCTGCATTCCTTTGTCTGCCATTCCTTTTGTGTGACAGTTTTTTCTAACCTAATGTCTTTCTCCTTTGGGGTACAGAGGTCCAGAAAGCAATCCTCCACTTTACACTGCACACCTCCTATCTTAGCTAACTCATTGCCTCCTTTGGATTTGCATATCGTCCACATTTTGATGATACTCAAATATTCTCATTTCCTTTCACCGTCCTGGAGCTGTCCTCTTGAATCACAAAATGTCCATTTGCGTTCTGTCACAGACATCCATTTCCTCTAACACTGAAGTGATCTTTCTCTCAGCCTCCAATACCACATTCCTTATGCTCTTACATATATTTTAACTCCACATACACAACATCCTTACCCCATCAAATCTCGAGCTTGTATTTGCAAGTGACCTGAAACTTCAACACTTCATTACATCCAAAGTGTTAACCTAATGAAGATCTGTAAAATCCATTCCCCCACATTTCACACCAGCAAAACACTTATTGCCACTCTGGATCTCACAGGCCGAATTACTGCAACAGCCTCCCTATGGACTGCCCACTACTCTTTCACAACTATCAATAAGGTAGGGAACTTTGTTGCATGTGCCCTGCCATGATCCTCACCCAACTCTGTCCAACACCTTCTTTTGTGGTGATTTGATTTTCAATGGAAAATGTTGCCCTATTCAAAGTGATTCTTGTGTTTATATCCATCCAGGGCTTAGCCACTCTACCTGGGTAAATATATCCCCCCAGAATCACCCACTCAGAGTCTACACCCCCAGGCTCTCCTCAACCTAACAATCCCCCCATCCACCCTGTGCTGTCTCCTAATTTTGTTTCTTCAAACTCCTTGCTCCCCACCACTGGAACTCCTTGCCACCCGAAGTGAAGTACATTTCAACAGTAATTGTCCTTCTGATCACCACCGCCTACTCTCCCAGGTGGGTGCCCAAAAGTCTGTGAGTGCTACCAAACCCACTGAGCATAAACAAGGGTTGCAAATGGATTTCACATCTGCATGTACAGACTCTCTTTTACTGTAATTAATGAAGAAGTATTTAAGCATATCTTGTGCAGCTACCATTCGCCTCATTGTGAGTTTGGTGGTATCTCGGCGGTAAGTCTGCTGAGATACCACCAAACTGTACTACTGTTACTGCCACTTGGCCCAGCGGTATTACTGTCGGATTACAAGTGATGGTGGCAGTGTTAATCCCCATTTAATTGGAGTCCATAGCACTCAAGGGGGGATTTCTGCATAATTTCTACCCTGGTTTATCTGCCAACATTTGGGAGAAAGGTGGTGGATTTACCTCCAGCTCATAGCTGGAGGTGAATCCTCCAACTTTCCACTAAACCCATAGTTGGGCAGTGCTCTAATACGGTGGTAACAGTATTAATGCTGCATTTTTACCACACTGCGCAACTCATAACGAGGCCCACTATTTACAACTCCCTCCCCATGAATAAAGAAAAGCAAACGTACCCAAAAATACCAGCGAATATTAAACATCAAAGGTTTGATGATCTGAGAATATTCATGTGTAGTATTCTAGCCCCTCTCAGATGTATTCTTGCACCCCCACATACCCTGACAAATCCCAATGGGTTCCCTTCTCCATGACCCTCATAATTGGTGGAAATGTATTCTATTTTCAACACAAGGGTACACTGGAAATGCAAGACAGTTAAACATGCCCCACAGCTATGTGATGTTCTTGCAACCCCTGGCAGTAGCCTGCCCTCACTTGCAGGGCCCTGATATTTCAATACAAACAAGTTTCTTTATTGGGAAAGTCACCATCCCATTGATACATTTTGCCACTAGTTTGGCCTCAAGTTATGTGTTCATTTATTTCTTTACGATTAGTATATATTAAAGGTATACTGTAAAGAGTGCTCTTTTCCCCAGTGCCACTTAAAAGAATATTTTGGGCACAGCTCCTGAGAATAGCCAGAAGCATCATTTGTGACTCCTAACAAACAAGACGTATATTTTTTAGATGATACCATTAATGGAAAAGAAAAATCACCAGAGGCAGTGCCCTAAAATATCAAGTCTTGTATCTTGACAAATGTTCATCATGTGTCCTCTGGTACCACAGAAATTGCTTACAAGTACTACAGATATAGCTATCATATCTACCCACAAAAAGGTAGCAAGGGAAATACATGGAGGACTTGAGAAACAAGATCCTTCTGCATTGAAATTGCTGGGTGCTTCAAATTTCACATTTCTTGATCCCACAGTTGGACTATAAATGCATAAATAAGGAATTGGAGCTTTTAACAAAGGTTCATACACTGTTATGTCTCCCAATGAATGTTTTTGTGCATTAGCATATTGGAATCTTTGCACAATTTGTATTGCTATTATTGTATTTATTGAGTGCAGACCTAGCTTCGAGAAGCACCGGAGGGCTTTACAGAGGGGTACACCAATACAGATGCATAATGGAGCACCTTTCAGAGGTAATACCAGAACAGATATACAGCGGGGGTAGGATACAGAGGGGCACAGAGGAGGGGTAGCTGTACAGGTAGCAGGCAGGAGAAGGGCGGACAACCTCTAGTGAGGCAGATGTCGTGGGTGTGACGTGATGGCTCAGCTGTTGAGGAGGATAGACTCCTTGAAGAGGTGGATCTTGAGTTCTTTTCTGAATTGTAGGATTGTGGGCATGAATCTGATGCTGACGGGGAGAAGGTTCCATAGTCTTGGGGCGTAGTCAGAGAAGGCTTGTATTCTGGTCCTTTCCTTTTTTGCAGTGGCAGATTTCATGTCTGCACATGTCCTGGCTTCTGGTGGTGTGCTGTTTGCCGGAGATGCTGAGTTTCTCTATGAGGTAGCTGGGTGACATGAGGGTGGACGCCTTATAGATGATGCAGCAAGACTTCAAAGTGGTTTTGCTTGCAGTGGGAGCCAGTGAAGGTCGATGAGGGCTGGGGTTGATGTGTTGATATCTGCAGAGACCATTGATGAGGCCTGCATCCACGTGTAGGGCACTTCTCAGGGGCACAAGAGAGGACAATCCAGTTAGGATAGGACGAGTGCTTGAACAGTGGATCTAAAGTTGTAAGGATGCGGGTCTTGTCTCCCTTTGCTCATGTGTCTCGGAGGCCCCCGGCCCAGTTGTTTGGGGCCTGCAGGGGCTTTGTTTTGCCTCTGGGTAGGTTCTGGGGTTTGGGCGGTAGCTCTTGCCCGGCTTCCATGGGTTACATGCAGAGCCCCCCAGTCAGCGATGCGTGGGCTCTTTGCTTTTTTCTCCGCATTTACTGTAGATCTGAGGCGCACTCGCCTTTTCTTTCCCGTTCCTCTGGCACACCGGGGCGAGATCTGTTCGAGTCCTCTTTTTGTGGGTTGGTCTGCGTACTGTAGGGCTTTTTTAAGGCATCCATGTGAGGTGGCTTCAGGGTCTTAGTACCGTTGGCCCAGCACCTCACCTGTGTGTTTAAATGCAGCCTTTTGGGCCACTTTTGTGTGGATATTCATCCTTCTTTGGGCCTGCACGCCTGGTCATGTTCCAGCTGCTTCTGCGGGTCCTCAGCACATTTGTCGGGTGGTGAGAGGATCTGCAAGGGTAGGCCCACTCTGGATCGGGCACTCCGGGAACTTTCGCCCCCTATCAAGCTCTTATCGTGCCTCCCTGCACACCTCAGCCCTGCTTGATTCCCGCGGGCGATCGTGGTCGGCCTCTCCTGCGTCAGTTGCGCTTCAGGCGGTCAGAAGCCCCTTGATAGAGTCTCCATCTCTTAAATTTAAGCCGGCTAGGGGTCCATGCTGCTACACGTCAATTTCTTTCCTTTTATGGTGCTGAGTGTCAGAGGCCGTTACCCTTCGGGCCAGGGGGAGATGGGCACGTCCCTCAGATTTAGCTGTTTTTTCTCCCCCTAGGTGTGTGTCCGGGGCGATACTAGTTGCTTATCTCTGTTCACATATCTCTCACTTGCTTTCCGGATCAACTTTGGGCTAGAATCCGCTCTCAATCATCTCTTTTCTCCCCAGCAGAGCGGGAGCCAAAATTTAGGCGGCCATTACTTTCTACAACCTTTGGTGGTCTCAATGATTATATCTTTAAAAGGAATTTTCTATATTTGTTAAGGTTTAGATGCACAGTTGCTTATCTTTAGATTATTTGCATATAGTGACTTGTGTTCTCCCCTTTTTTTCAAAACACTTAAAATACCTTGCTGGTTGACTGGTAGAGAAAAGTATATATAAGCAAACAACAACTAAAAGAACCGTACACCTGCATTCCTTTGTCTGCCATTCCTTTTGTGTGACAGTTTTTTCTAACCTAATGCCTTTCTCCTTTGGGGTACAGAGGTCCAGAAAGCAATCCTCCACTTTACACTGCACACCTCCTATCTTAGCTAACTCATTGCCTCCTTTGGATTTGCATATCGTCCACATTTTGATGATACTCAAATATTCTCATTTCCTTTCACCGTCCTGGAGCTGTCCTCTTGAATCACAAAATGTCCATTTGCGTTCTGTCACAGACATCCATTTCCTCTAACACTGAAGTGATCTTTCTCTCAGCCTCCAATACCACATTCCTTATGCTCTTACATATATTTTAACTCCACATACACAACATCCTTACCCCATCAAATCTCGAGCTTGTATTTGCAAGTGACCTGAAACTTCAACACTTCATTACATCCAAAGGGTTAACCTAATGAAGATCTGTAAAATCCATTCCCCCACATTTCACTCCAGCAAAACACTTATTGCCACTCTGGATCTCAACAGGCCGAATTACTGCAACAGCCTCCCTATGGACTGCCCACTACTCTTTCACAACTATCAATAAGGTAGGGAACTTTGTTGCATGTGCCCTGCCATGATCCTCACCCAACTCTGTCCAACACCTTCTTTTGTGGTGATTTGATTTTCAATGGAAAATGTTGCCCTATTCAAAGTGATTCTTGTGTTTATATCCATCCAGGGCTTAGCCACTCTACCTGGGTAAATATATCCCCCCAGAATCACCCACTCAGAGTCTACACCCCCAGGCTCTCCTCAACCTAACAATCCCCTCATCCACCCTGTGCTGTCTCCTAATTTTGTTTCTTCAAACTCCTTGCTCCCCACCACTGGAACTCCTTGCCACCCGAAGTGAAGTACATTTCAACAGTAATTGTCCTTCTGATCACCACCGCCTACTCTCCCAGGTGGGTGCCCAAAAGTCTGTGAGTGCTACCAAACCCACTGAGCATAAACAAGGGTTGCAAATGGATTTCACATCTGCATGTACAGACTCTCTTTTACTGTAATTAATGAAGAAGTATTTAAGCATATCTTGTGCAGCTACCATTCGCCCTCATTGTGAGTTTGGTGGTATCTCGGCGGTAAGTCTGCTGAGATACCTCCAAACTGTACTACTGTTACTGCCACTTGGCCCAGCGGTATTACTGTCGGATTACAAGTGATGGTGGCAGTGTTAATCCCCATTTAATTGGAGTCCATAGCACTCAAGGGGGGATTTCTGCATAATTTCTACCCTGGTTTATCTGCCAACATTTGGGAGAAAGGTGGTGGATTTACCTCCAGCTCATAGCTGGAGGTGAATCCTCGAACTTTCCACTAAACCCATAGTTGGGCAGTGCTCTAATACAGTGGTAACAGTATTAATGCTGCATTTTTACCACACTGCGCAACTCATAACGAGGCCCACTATTTACAACTCCCTCCCCATGAATAAGGAAAAGCAAACGTACCCAAAAATACCGGCGAATATTAAACATCAAAGGTTTGATGATCTGAGAATATTCATGTGTAGTATTCTAGCCCCTCTCAGATGTATTCTTGCACCCCCACATACCCTGACAAATCCCAATGGGTTCCCTTCTCCATGACCCTCATAAATGGTGGAAATGTATTCTATTTTCAACACAAGGGTACACTGGAAATGCAAAACAGTTAAACATGCCCCACAGCTATGTGAGGTTCTTCCAACCCCTGGCAGTAGCCTGCCCTCACTTGCAGGGCCCTGATATTTCAATACATACAAGTTTCTTTATTGGGAAAGTCACCATCCCATTGATACATTTTGCCACTAGTTTGGCCTCAAGTTATGTGTTCATTTATTTCTTTACGATTAGTATATATTAAAGGTATACTGTAAAGAGTGCTCTTTTCCCCAGTGCCACTTAAAATAATATTTTGGGCACAGCTCCTGAGAATAGCCAGAAGCATCATTTGTGACTCTCAACAAACAAGACGTATATTTTTTAGATGAGACCATTAATGGAAAAGAAAAATCTCCAGAGGCAGTGCCCTAAGATATCATGTCTTGTATCTTGACAAATGTTCATCATGTGTCCTCTGGTACCACAAAAATTGCTTACAAGTACTACAGATATAGCTATCATATCTACCCACAAAAAGGTAGCAAGGGAAATACATGGAGGACTTGGGTGCTTCAAATTTCACATTTCTTGATCCCACAGTTGGACTATAAATACATAAATAAGGAATTGGAGCTTTTAACAAAGGTTCATACACTGTTATGTCTCCCAATGAATGTTTTTGTGCATTAGGATATTGGAATCTTTGCACAATTTGTATTGCTATTATTGTATTTATTGAGTGCAGACTGTAGGGTATTTTGTGGAGATTTGGGGCCTGACGGTATTTTCTTACCGCCGAAAAATAACTTAGCAACAATCACTCCTTGTATTCAGATTGGGCCATGTACAACAATAATACAGTCGACATGCATTATTTCAGCACCCAGACATGCATATTTGGTATGCGTAGTTGGTATGCGTGGTTGGTGGTATTTTGGTGAGCATAATTCCCTTGTTTTATTTGTGGCCCCAATATCCAGAATCCCTTATTTTTGCTTAGATTTTTCGTGTAATCACTAGAGAGACCTCAGGCTTGCATTTCTGGAACACCACATTTTCATTTTTAGTGTGCCACCATGGGCAATTTCTCTCTGTCTTATCTACGGCAGCGAGCTATCATGTGGTATTTTCACTATCTTATATACGGTAGTGAACTATGTCCCGGGCCTCCCTTTTTGTCGACTCATAGACCTCCGACAAACTACAACACACACAGTTAGTTATAACTGCTCATACTAAATTGCATTGTGCACACGGCTGCAACCAAATTTGATGTTTAGCTACCTTGAAAATGACAATTGCACTGTCTAAACATCTCCCCACATCATCAGCACTGCTTTGGTAAATATAAAACACACCACCCGTCTGCTTTCAAATATTTTTGTGTATTATAAAAGTTGCATTTAAACACGATCTCATTCTTTACAGAAATAAATAAAATAGCACAGTAACAGCATTGTCTGTGATACACTGAAAAGAGAGTGGCGGAGATGAGAACTCAATTTGCAACATTAACATGTGATTAAAGCACAGGAATCTCCTTTCCTACACTGACTGAATATTCTCGTACACACTCAGCCCCCACACTTCTGTAATTACCTTATCTGTTCAGCCTGAGTTTTCTTCAGCTGTTCTCTTTCTGAATGTGGCTCCCTTGAAGATTAACCCCGGTGAAAACAAGCGTCTTTCGTTCTCAAACTGGGGTTATTGCCTGGAACTCTCAGCTTTTTCAGCAGAAATGCTCCAACCAGGAAAACAGGTCCTTCTCCCAGCTCTCCAAATCCCGACTGTCTTCCCCCTCTCTTCAAACTCCCCCCAGCAAAAACTCTCATCACTGCCTCTAGCATGATACTTGCTAATGACGCTGCTCCAATCAGAAATTAATCATGCCACATCCTCCCTCTCTACACAATGGCTCCTTTTTACAGTAACCATTTGTAACCAACTGATTTCCTGTACCTTCGAGCCCTTGGCTTCCTGAGTTATGTGGACAGAGCAGCAGAGAAAAAGAAAAAAAATGAATGTGCGTTTAAAAGTTCACTTTCAGAGTAGGCCTATTTCTGCAGTGGAGACACATTTTTATTAGTGGGTTATGTTAAATGCAGTTTTATTAGTCAGGTTAGTTATTAATAATGTTAGTTATTAATTTTCAAATGTGTCTCTTGCACCATAGGCATTTCAAGTGAAAAATAGTGTGCATTTTTGAATGTGCACGTGTGCTTTTAACTGTAAAAATAGATTTGCATCTTATATGTTAAAATCGTTTTTGACTGAATAGCCTGGCTTTACTTATATGTCATGTTAATCTGGTAACACATATAGCAATGCACCGCACCCATGTGGTGGTGCTGCATAAAAAAATTGCTACCTGTGCAGTAGTGCTGTACTCTGTGCTGTAACACGCCAAATATCCTTACATACCCTCCTTTTGTTTTTAGAACTTGGTTACAATCCAGGCCAATTCCTAAAAACAACTTGTTCTTTTTTTTTTTTTTTAAAATGCATGTGTATTGGGATATCTTTCTCTTCCTGACGTAGCTAGTAAAATCAGTAACATTTTCATTTTTACTGATAGCACAATCAACCATCCACCCATGATTAACACCAGGACAGCCAAACCCACTATTGAGCGTTCCCCCCAGGTTCCCCAATTAAATCTTTCCACTTCTATTATCCCCAGATTACTAATTGTAATATTGTTTTTTCTAAAATTCATTTTTATAACATGTCTTTCTTTGTGATTCAATAAATATTCCACATCCGGATCTATTGGAAAAGTATCCCTTTGAAAAAAATCGATATTTTCCACTTGGCTTTCCCAAACATCATTTGTTACATGAAACAATGTTAACCCCCCAATTGACACAATTGTATCCTTTGGAACCTGTAAATAAAAACCATTATATTTCACCTGTTTAACCACGTATGTTCCATGGTTTAAATGTACTACCGTCATGTTCTTTAAACAGGTGCTGATCAACCAATTACCTCTGACCATCTTAGCCTGTGCCATTTCTTCACTCCCCATATTGCTAATAATCACTTCACATCCCTCTGATATACTTGGGTCAGATTTCAAACCACAAATAGCATCTGTGGCATCAGGAACAAACGGTTTACCTGGACACATATAATTTTGTTCTTTAAATTTTACACATGTTTCCAGGTTTGGTATTAAATAAACTTCAGGTTCCCATGACTGAAATGCCACCACTTCTGGAGTCTTAATCTTAATAAATTTGTCCTCTTGCCAAAATCCCACGTTGTGTACCCACTTCGTTTGATAAATAAGTTCAGGGCCTACATATGGGATGCATAGCAAAAATCCGATCTCTAGTCTTTCCAAGTCCACATATGACGGCATTGCATTACCCATTTCGAATGCAATTTTTACCTGTATTATATCAATTTCCCTCCTGGTCAATCTTTCTATCATTTGACAAATAATATCCTGCGAAACAAAATACAAGGGGATATGTCCTTGAATCAATTGTGAAACTGCAGTTTGAACTTCTCTCATATAATTCGTTAATAGTCTATCAACAGGACTCATTATGTTCAATATTTCATTTAAAGTTCTGTCATGCTTAAGTATTATTTTAGTCGCCCGTTGCATTACATCCGCTTGTTCATTTAAAATGATTGCAGTTTCATTTATGAATCTTACTTGTTCATCCAGTCCCCCTCTAATTCCATCTAATGTTTTTTGTATTATTTCTAGGTCAATACTCAGTTGTTGCGCTTTAGTACTCAGTGTTCCTACCGAAATAGAATTGGCTGTTGATATTGTGGGACCTATTATGGCTCCAACTATAGACATTACCAATGATATCGCGAGCATCACCGCACCTCTCTTTCCTCTCTTCTTCTTAATGTCTGCTGAATTCACGAATGTTTTTTCCAATTGCATTAATATATCTCTTATTGACTGCTTAGTGTCCTCTTTTCTTATTTCCAGCCACTCTTTAGTCTGTTCAATCTTAATTCCGGTATTGTTCAAGTGTTTTTCAATCAAAATCTCAGGATTCAATGGTATGTATATATTTTGGAAAATCATCCTTCTATCACTCATGATGAATCCTGGTGCCTCTTCCACCGCGATACCAGATGCTGGTCCAGGTTCAATGACAACCTGTGCTTCTGAATTCTTGAAGATCCCTCCAAATATCATCATCATTAACCATATCATCGGTATCATCTTCAATGCTGATCGCTTTGCAGCCTTGGTCTTCACCCCTCTTTGGGGCTTTCCCGGAATCCGTCCACGTGGGCTCCAGGACTCCATCGTCTCCTGTGGGCTCTGATCCCGGAACCTCCGACCAAATAATGTTAATTTTCTAAATCAAATAGAAAATAAACAAATTAAGTACATAGCACAATACTAACTTCACCCTTTTGCCAAAAATAAAACATGCTTGGTAAAAAATTTTCGTTTTTTTTTTTTTTTTTCTGAAATTAAACACAAGTTAAAAGAAAACAAGCACATATAAAACAGCATTCAATATTTAATACATTTTCTCTCTGCACACCAACCATGAGCTTCCATTATATATTTTTATTTATTTATTTATTTATTTTATATTATATATTTTTACACATATTACAGTGTTTATGTGTCATTATAACAATCAACTTTTTAACTTCTTTGTCACTGCCTCCTGATTGTACCCATTTATTTTCTCTTTTTGTGTTCAAGGGACTTTATCTGTTTCTACATGCTCAAGCTGCCTGATCTCATGTCTGGGATGGCATGGTTTGATTTGATTTACATGGACAAACTGCTCTATTGCCGTTTCACCTTCATTTTTCAAAATTTTATAAACTACAGGAGAGACCTTATCTATAATGCTAGAAATTTAGAATTTTCTGTTTACTTTTTCCAAAATGAAACTTGTACACCTGATCCCCTACACTGTATTCCTTTACTGATGTCTTTTTGTCATAATAAGACTTTGCACTGTCAGCAGCTCTTTCCAGATTTCTCTGCACAAAAGCAAATGCATGTTGCAAATGCCTCCTCAGTTCATCAATATATTCATGAACTGTGGATGCACTCACAAGTGTCTGCTCATGTGTTCTGTATAGTAGGTGTTGTGGTAACACCATTTTCCTACCTGTCAAGACCTCATGGGGGCTAACATCTGTTGCCTTGGCAGGAGTTGATCTGATTGCCATCAAAACCAACGGTAAACGTAAATCCCAGCTGGAACCTGCTTCTGCCACAAATTTCTTTAAAATATCCACAACAGACCTATTGCTTCTTTCAACTGTACCTGAAGACGCCGCCCGATATGCGATATGTAGTTTCCTTTTCACACCTAGTATTTGCCATACCTTACTCATTAGAATACTTGTGAAATGACTTCCTCTGTCTGACTCAATTCTTTGTGGCAACCCAAACCTTGAAAACACATGGTTCACCAGCAATGTGGCTGCTGTTTGCGCACTACAATCTGGTGCAGGAATGCATTCAATCCACTTCGACATCAAACATACCACACTCAAAATATAACGGTGTCCCCTGCTCGACCTTTTTAAAGGACCTACATAGTCTATTTGCAAATCTGACCATGGGAGAGTTAGGCCTCTTTTCATCAATGGTGCTCTATGCATTGGTGAAGCAGGTTTAAATTGGGCGCATACTAGACATCCTCTAGTATATAATTCCACATCTTGGGACATATGTGGCCAGTAAGCATAATCTTTTAGTATTTCTAATGTTTTTTGTGAACCTCTATGGCCTGCAGTTATGGCATCATGTGCATGGTGTAGCATTAGTCCTCTGAATGAAAGGGGTACTACCCACTGTATTTGTCCTGTTATGGACTCTCTAATCATGAGTCCATCCTGTAATCTAATTCGTGTTTTGTTCTTTAATAACACCCTCAACTCTTCTTTTCCCATACAATCATTTTCTGTCAAAGAATTTTGTTCGGGATCTATCAAATGATTATAATAGAATCCCAAAATTTGATCATTCTTTTGTGCCTCAATCAAATCTTGGTCTGGCGTGTCATGACTCCACTGCACCACCGGTTGATCTACCTCCTTTGGTGCTTTAGAACGTGTGACTGCATCAATTTGTATTTCACCCATTAAATAATCAATAGGTAGCAATTCTCCCATCACAGCCCCAATCTTAGCCAGGTGGTCTCCCTTATCATTTCCCTCCTTATCCTCTCCTGGTGTTTTTAAATGCCCACAAATTTTTCTCCAGTATATTGTTAACTTATTCTCTGACACCAATTTGTCTATGGCTTGTATCATTTTTCCATGCTTAAGTGGCTTTTTGTTGTATGTAACCATGCCTCTTGCTTTCCAACCAGGCAAATACTCCACAAAGCTATTCCGTGCATAGTCAGAATCAGTCACCAGGACAATTTCACTGAACTTTTTATCAACTGCAGTAGCAATTGCTTTATAAATGGCTGCCAATTCCGCCACCTGACTGCTCCTATCTCCAATCCTCATCCCTATACTGGGGACACCTTCACATTTCAACCAGACATTTCCTATTCCTGCCACTAACTGTTTATTACTGTCATTTTCAATGTGAAAAGCACAACCATACACATATACAGTTGGCAAATCCTTGCATGTTTTTTCATCAAAAGCTTTGTGTGGTGATTGTTCAAATTCCTGCAAACTAGTTTCTACTTCCATTTCATTTGGTATTTGTTCAGCTGCACAGTCATGTAAGTCAGCTAACCCTTGAGCAATTGGGTTCTTTTTATTTTGTCCATATCTCACTTCTACGGGAAAACCTTGTAATGCCAGCGTCCATGAAGTGATTCTGGATTGCGCTAGATTACCTGATCTAATTCTTTTACTCTCTAAAAATTGCAAAGGTTGGTGATTTGTTTCAATAATCACCTTTTCTCCCTGAACATGGGGGCGGAAATGTTGTAGCGCCCACACAGTGGTTAATAGGGCCTTTTCACATTCATTAAATTTCATTTCAACTTGGGAAAATGCCTTACTTGCATATGCAATGGTTTTGTGATTCAAATCGTGTTTTTGTGATAACACTGCTGACATACAATGTTCAGAAAAACCTATTTCTATAAAGAAATCCCTGTCCTTTATGGGGTATGCTAAACATGGTGCCTTTACAAGATATTCCTTTAATTTAGCCACTGCATCAGACTGCTCTTTTTCCCATTTCCAGGGAGTATTCAGTTTAAGCAGTTTAGTCAATGGTTGAGTGATTTCTGCATAATTTTCAATGAACTTTCTGTTATAGCCTGTCATCCCTAATAAACGTTTTACTCCTTTCACATTTTTAGGATCTTTTAATCTTTGTATGGCCTCTATTTTCTTCTTTTGTGGATTTAGCCCATGTTCAGTCACTTCATGCCCTAGAAAGTTCACTTTTTTCTTGCACCATTGTGCTTTTTGCAAAGATACTTTGGCGCCTGCTTTCTGCAATTGGCCAAGTACATGTCTTATTTCATCAAAATGGCTTTTCAGGCTTTTATTTTTTATCAGGAAATCGTCCACATAAACTATTGTTCCTCTTTCCGCTGCATCCGGCATGGCCTTTCTCAAAAATATGCCAAATTCACTCCCACTATTGATGTACCCGAACGGAGCTCTAAGCCAGGCATATTGAGTCCTGTCAAATGTAAAGGAAATTAAATGTTGTATCTCCTCTGCCAATGGCACGCACCAATATCCAGAGGTGAGATCTAATGTGGTAAATACATTTGAACCATGTATCTGAGCTAGGCCCTGATCAATGAATGGCAGTGGCCATCTAGATACTGGTACTCTTTTATTTAACTCTCTCAGGTCTGCACACAGCCGCCATTGACCATTTGGCTTTAACACACCTAAAATAGGTGTATTGGATGTGCTATGTATGGGCCTCATGATTCCCCACAATTCCAAATTTTTAATAATCTCTGCCAATGATTCTAAACATGCCAGCGGTAGTCTATACTGGCGTACAAACACTGGATTTCTGCTACACCCTTCTGGTAGTGTGGCCACATGTAAATCAGTTAAACCACAATCATAAGCATCTTTTGCAAATACATCCTTAAACTCCATAAATATCTCCCTCAGATTGTCCCTCTCTTCATTGCTTTCACACGCATTCGCTAAGGAGATCTGTTCTTCTACCATTTTGGAAAATTCTGGAAAATCTTCTGGTAAGGGAATCTCGGCGCTTTCCTCTAACTGTGTGGCTGTGTCTTTTTGTAAAGCTGCCACTTTTAAATATTTTGGCATATCAGCTTCCACTTCAATGGGCTGATTTTCTGTTTCATTTTCATTTAAATTAAATATTATGCAATCCTCTTGATGGCAGCACACTGTCTCATTTGAATCATAAGGATACACAGAATGAATTTTAAATATTCCTTTGGGCTGAGAGTCCAGGTGTTCTGGCAACTCACCCTTGGCGTCTACATACTTTTCAGGAATATTTCCAATCACCATGTTATTTAAATCTGCCGTATAATGTGATTTTTGTATGGCCATTCCTAATGGGGAGTTTTCCTCTAAATGAATATCCTGACAAAGTTTATTATTTACCATAATTTTTACAGATCCTTCACCAATATCTACCAATGGAATGTATTCATAATCCAGGCCTTGCTGTTTTATGGATTCATTCAGGCATACAAATGCATCAGAGCCTTTCATCTGCTGTCCATTTTTGCATTTCAGTGTTATTGCAAACTGTTTTGTAAATGCAGGAATAATAGTATCTTTCCTCATTTGTAATTCGATTGCATAAGGAACCAGTTGTGCACAATGATAAGCCCTTCTTTTGTCTTCAAATTCAGGTGCCGGACCACCTAGGCGTGACCATATTTTTTGATTAAGGAAATCTAACACCATACACATTCTGTGCATGATGTCATTGCCTATGTAAAATTCATTTTGTGCTCCACTCACTATCCATACATTATGGTAAATTGTTTTCTGCCCAATGCTAATTTTAAGCATGCATCTGCCTGCAATTCGGTTTTCAAAGTCTGGACTGTCCAACCCAGAAACATATTGGTTTTTAATCCTAAATCTCGGGATTTCTTCCCTCTCCATTATTTTTTGCAACAATTTCTCATTAATGAAACTCCTTTCATGTTCAAGCGCTAAAGTGGCTTTTATTGTTGTAAAATAGTCATTTATACCAACATGAACCCATGGTTGCTCATCTTCCATGTGTATTTCTGCCAGAGTGGTAATGTGTTTTTCTGAATCTGTTTTAGGAGTAATATTCTGTTTGCATGTTTTCTCTTTTAAATAAAAACGTAATGTGTTCTCATCTATGGCAGTCTGCCAATTTTTCCTTGGGTCCAAGTATATTTGTACAGGTAGTTTTTCATTCTCGCTCTGCATTTTGTCTTGACACATTAATATAACAGTGACACTAGGTATCCAGCTATTCTGGAGATATACCTCCACAGCATCATTTGTTTTGGCAACGGTGTGACATTCATTTATATTGCTGTTTTGTGATTTTAGTTTCTTAGGCCTCAATGGTTTTTTGGTTAAGGACCACAGCACTCCATTCACCCCATCTATTAGAGGAGACAATCTTTTCAGACAATCTGTCCCCATCAGAAATGGAATTTCACAAATAGATGTGATCAATACCTCTTGTTTCATTCTGTGCTTTCCTATTTTTATGTCAACCTCAGTTACACCTATGATGGGCACCTCCTCCCCATTAAAGTTATGGACTGGGCCTTGATTTTCCTTCACTGTGATCTGACTCCGTGGGGGTCTCCCTTCATTGATACTCTTTACCAGCTCCTTGGACATAATTGTGGCCTGTGCGCCAGTGTCAATCATAGCAAAGGTGTGGCATTTTTCTTCTACAGTGATGGGTGCATAATATCTGTCCTCAACTTCCTCTAATACACATAAGAAATGTGAATTCTTACTGATTTCAGGGCTCACCTTTCTCAGGTCTTTTTCACTTTTGGCTAAACACATTGGTAAATGGAAAGACATTTTTCCCTCCTTTTTACCCATTTCTGCGCGAGAGACTTTATTCATTTCTCCATGATCAGAGGTTTTTTGGAGTGTGGCCACTGTTCGCCCATCCATCTGGGTAACATCAGAGACCACATTACAACCTTCCAACTGAACATGTGTAACAACATCATTCATCAATTTGTCATTTTTTAATTCTGTGCATTTGTGATCATTTAGTGTGATACCAGCCCTTTCAGCCTCTTCAAAAATATGTGGCTCAAAGAATTCTTCGGGTGATTGACTTGTACCCTCCTTGTGAGTATTTCCTTTTTCTGTCTTCGTTTGGTCATTGTTTTGCTTGCCCAGGGAAGGAGCTATAGCATCCCCACTTACTCCCTGTCCACTGGTATTCCCCATGCATGAGTCATTTTTCTTAAGTTTCTTTTGGAATTCCTAATGTTTCTTTTTCATTTGTACAAATCTTTACTGTTTTATTTAGCTCTAGGTTACACCGTACCTGTTTTTTAGAATTATTTGCACTTTCTGTCACAAGTTCATTTACTGGCACTTTCACATTTAATCCATTAGGCATCTCAGAGTCGTTATGCAAAATTATATCAGAGCAATCTGTCATTTTGGCACTGCAGTTATCATGAGTACTTAGTCACTTTTCGGAAGCCCCCCGGTCATTGCTATGGCCATCAGCCCCCTCTTTGGAAGGTTGTTTTTGCACTGTACAGAGCTTTCCTATTTGCTCAGCTAACATTTTCACTTGGGCCTCAAGGCACTGGAACCTTTCCATCTCTCTAGGATCCTCTTTCAGTGGTCTAGGTCGATATTGGTTGTTTCCCCCTGATTGGATCTATTCTGATACCTCTCAGGTGAATGATGTCGGTTGGGATGGTTTCTGAACTCTTGATTCATTTGTGGAGGGGAGCGGGTTGCACCCATCCTTTGATTATAATCCCCTTGTGGGGAATCATTGTACTGGCGTGGATTGTAGTTCACGTTTTGCCTCATGTCCTGTCTCTCAGATTGTGGGTACTGACCCCTAGGTTGATTTCCATTATCAGTAAATCGATCCACATATCGGGGCCTATCCTGATTACCATAAATCATGGTGTTGGGATCAAATCTGCTCTGTGTCCCCAATGACTGGTAGGGACCATCATTTCTTTGATCTTGATTTTGTCTCTGGATATTGTTCATACCTGCCATGTCAGGCCGATATCCTACCCGGGGTCTGTCCCCTAAATACCTAGGGCTGATGTAGCTCTCTCTATTACTAGGATGATGTGATTGGAACATTGGTACAGGAAATGGCGATCGTTGTTGATTACCCCTTTGTTCAGGTGTCACATTATTTTTACCTTGGCTTTGAGCAGACTCAAGGGACATTTTGGCTGACCTGATTTCCATTACTGTGGCTGAGGGTTCTTTAGATTTAGGTCTAGTATCTTTCATTTTATCACTTTCTCTACCCTGACAATAAAGTACCTCATATAGTTTTGTGCTTTGATGTACAATCCATTCAAGGGACTTGTCACGGTCAAATTCACGGACCAATTGGGATATTATGTCTTTCTGTAGCCCATAGAAGTATGCAGTTTTAAACTCATTGGAATTTGAGTCAAAAGATACATCAAAGCGAGAAAATGCTCTTTTTAAGTCTTGTAAAAATTGGCGAAGGGATGTATTAGGTCCAGCAGTAATTGTGTAAGAGACTTTCTTTGCCTCCTGCAATGACTGAAAAGGAGAAAAATGACGCCTAATTTCTTTTTCAAACTCCAACCATGTCATATTCTGCTGTTCATTTAATCCCCTTATGATGCTGGCCGTCGGGGCATCTAAAGTTAAATGAAAATATTGTCTGTACTGTTCCTTAGGTATCTGGAGTGCTTTAAAAATGTCCTGCACCGCTTCTAAATGATCCTCAATGCAGCATTCACCTCCCTTTTTAAATGGTTTGATCAGGGCTTTAATGGATTTCATTATTTTTATGGGGCTATTTGTTGCAATGCATGGAATTGCACTATTTTGTGATTCAATCCTGTTTTCAGGTGTATGATATTGGTGGCTGCCCCCAATGGGAGTATCAAATCCCCCAAGGGCGCTGCAACCAAGTTCAGTCACCGGCCCAGTCACTGGAGCACTAGCTCTTTGGGCAGAGCTAGAATTCACCTCCACTCCATTGAATGTGGTACCCTGCCGCCTCTCCTGGGACCTGGGAATGCACATTTGCTGTTCTAAGTCCTTACACGTTTTAAGGAGTCTGTTGGCTTCATCTTGCAAATAGTTGTTTTCATCACTCATCTTATTAATCACCTCCTGCATGTCGCACATTTGCATTTGGCATTCATTGAACTCTTTATTTCTCTTGTCTCTTTCTTGAATCATTTTAATCATTTCTTGTTCTGCGCTCTGGAGATCACATTCTTTTTCACAATGTTCTTTTTGTAAAATCTGCATTTCTGAAACAACCTCATCTTTATCCTGTCTAATGTGATCCACTAAGGCTTTTAAGTGTACCAATTCTTGCTCACTAGCCTCAAATTGTTTCTTGCTTTTGGATAACTGAGTATCAAAGTCTCTGCATTTTAATTGCATGTCTTTTTGGCATACATCCAATTCTGCTCTCAACATTTCCTGATTTTTACTTGCCCCATCTAATTCAGTCTTTAACCTGTTAATTAGCTGAGTATCATTCTCTTGCATTCGCAGGGACTTGTTTAAAATAAACCATATTTTGCCACATAGCCGTATTAAACAGTCTTTCTCTGCACTTTTATCGGCTGCATTCAATAATCTTGTAAGGCAGACCTGAATTATGCTGCCTTCTGCAAAAATATTGTCTAGTTTTTCTTTCTGCACCTCACCCTGAATGCGTTCACGCCATTCTAACGTGCTATTCGACGACCAATTTCCATGTGCAAACAACTTTGCCTCTAAATATTGCACTAGATCTGAGAATGTGGTTTCCCTTTGTGACATTCTGAAATTCGTTTTTAGTGGCACACTGCTATTATAAAATGGGTTCCCTTTAATGTGCAAATGGCAGTGTGAGACACGCTTGCCACGCCCAGTAGGTACTCTATGATCACTTTCCCGGCCTGCAACGCACCATAAATATGTAGGGTATTTTGTGGAGATTTGGGGCCTGACGGTATTTTCTTACCGCCGAAAAATAACTTAGCAACAATCACTCCTTGTATTTAGATTGGGCCATGTACAACAATAATACAGTGGACATGCATTATTTCAGCACCCAGACATGCATATTTGGTATGTGTAGTTGGTATGCGTGGTTGGTGGTATTTTGGTGAGCATAATTCCCTTGTTTTATTTGTGGCCCCAATATCCAGAATCCCTTATTTTTGCTTAGATTTTTCGTGTAATCACTAGAGAGACCTCAGGCTTGCCTTTCTGGAACACCACATTTTCATTTTTAGCGTGCCACCATGGGCAATTTCTCTCTGTCTTATCTACGGCAGCGAGCTATCATGTGGTATTTTCACTATCTTATATACGGTAGTGAACTATGTCCCGGGCCTCCCTTTTTGTCGACTCATAGACCTCCGACAAACTACAACACACACAGTTAGTTATAACTGCTCATACTAAATTACATTGTGCACACGGCTGCAACCAAATTTGATGTTTAGCTACCTTGAAAAAGACAATTGCACTGTCTAAACATCTCCCCACATCATCAGCACTGCTTTGGTAAATATAAAACACACCACCCGTCTGCTTTCAAATATTTTTGTGTATTATAAAAGTTGCATTTAAACACGATCTCACTCTTTACAGAAATAAATAAAATAGCACAGTAACAGCATTGTCTGTGATACACTGAAAAGAGAGTGGCGGAGACGAGAACTCAATTTGCAACATTAACATGTGATTAAAGCACAGGAATCTCCTTTCCTACACTGACTGAATATTCTCGTACACACTCAGCCCCCACACTTCTGTAATTACCTTATCTGTTCAGCCTGAGTTTTCTTCAGCTGTTCTCTTTCTGAATGTGGCTCCCTTGAAGATTAACCCCGGTGAAAACAAGCGCCTTTCGTTCTCAAACTGGGGTTATTGCCTGGAACTCTCAGCTTTTTCAGCAGAAATGCTCCAACCAGGAAAACAGGTCCTTCTCCCAGCTCTCCAAATCCCGACTGTCTTCCCCCTCTCTTCAAACTCCCCCCAGCAAAAACTCTCATCACTGCCTCTAGCATGATACTTGCTATGACGCTGCTCCAATCAGAAATTAATCATGCCACATCCTCCCTCTCTACACAATGGCTCCTTTTTACAGTAACCATTTGTAACCAACTGATTTCCTGTACCTTCGAGCCCTTGGCTTCCTGAGTTATGTGGACAGAGCAGCAGAGAAAAAGAAAAAAAATGAATGTGCGTTTAAAAGTTCACTTTCAGAGTAGGCCTATTTCTGCAGTGGAGACACATTTTTATTAGTGGGTTATGTTAAATGCAGTTTTATTAGTCATGTTAGTTATTAATAATGTTAGTTATTAATTTTCAAATGTGTCTCTTGCACCATAGGCATTTCAGGTGAAAAATAGTGTGCATTTTTGAATGTGCACGTGTGCTTTTAACTGTAAAAATAGATTTGCATCTTATATGTTAAAATCGTTTTTGACTGAATAGCCTGGCTTTACTTATATGTCATGTTAATCTGGTAACACATATAGCAATGCACCGCACCCATGTGGTGGTGCTGCATAAAAAAATTGCTACCTGTGCAGTAGTGCTGTACTCTGTGCTGTAACACGCCAAATATCCTTACAGACCTAGCTTCGAGAAGCACCGGAGGGCTTTACAGAGGTGTACACCAATACAGATGCATAATGGAGCACCTTTCAGAGGTAATACCAGAACAGATATACAGCGGGGGTAGGATACAGAGGGGCACAGAGGAGGGGTAGCTGTACAGGTAGCAGGGAGGAGAAGGGCGGACAACCTCTAGTGAGGCAGATGTCGTGGGTGTGACGTGATGGCTCAGCTGTTGAGGAGGATAGACTCCTTGAAGAGGTGGATCTTGAGTTCTTTTCTGAGTTGTAGGATTGTGGGCATGAATCTGATGCTGACGGGGAGAAGGTTCCATAGTCTTGGGGCGTAGTCAGAGAAGGCTTGTATTCTGGTCCTTTCCTTTTTTGCAGTGGCAGATTTCATGTCTGCACATGTCCTGGCTTCTGGTGGTGTGCTGTCTGCCGGAGATGCTGAGTTTCTCTATGAGGTACCTGGGTGACATGAGGGTGGACGCCTTATAGATGATGCAACAAGACTTCAAAGTGGTTTTGCTTGCAGTGGGAGCCAGTGAAGGTCGATGAGGGCTGGGGTTGATGTGATGATATCTGCAGAGACCATTGATGAGGCCTGCATTCACGTGTAGGGCACTTCTCAGGGGCACAAGAGAGGACAATCCAGTTAGGATAGGACGAGTGCTTGAACAGTGGATCTAAAGTTGTAAGGAAGCTGCAAGGGCTTGACTTTCCGCTGGAGGGAGAGCCAATACCAAGCTATTTAAGATTTGTTTTAGCTAGGTGTGTCTTGAAGGAGAGGTGTTTGTTGAGGTGGAACCCGAAGGACTTGGTGCAGGAGGTGAGCTCAGGTGTGAAGCCCTCAGGGTTTATGGTTGATAGTCAGGTGTGTATGTCTGGGTGTTCAGTGTTGTTGGTGAGGAGTAGGAATTCGATCTCGGATGAGATGAGCTTCGAGAATGCATTGGACATCCAAGACTGGACCAGCGAAAGACAGGTTTTGAGCCTGTAGATTTCCTTCACAGAGTCCATCTTGAGGTATTGCTGTGTGCTGCCAACGTATTGGTGGATGTGGATGTTGTGTGTGGCTAGGAGGGCTCCCAGATGCTCCATGTATGAATTGAAGATCACTGGAGAGAGGATGGAACCATGTGGGATGCCACAGGTGCAGAGGCGTAGAGAGGATAGGGCTTGAGCGGGCAAGGCCCACCCAAAATCTGTAGATGCCCACTCAGCAGCGCTGTGTGGGCATTGACTGAGGTTAACTTCACTGCGGTGGGCCCAACTACATTACCTTCAGGCCCCATTTGCTAGACAATCCTGGCTATACCTCTGCACTGGTGATGGGTTGCATTGGCAATCTAGAGGAGTCTATCTGAACAAACTGCTGGCGGTTGGAGAGGTGGCACTTGAACCAGCCTTGGACCAGGTTGCTGATCCCCTTGCGCTGATGTAGAGTGTCCATAAGGGCCTACTGGTCTACTGAGTCAAAAGGGGCCGAGAGGTTGAGTAGAACCAGGAGGCATGGGTGGACGTCATCAAGGATGTTGAGGGCATCGTCGACCACCTGTATAGTTGCAGTCTCTGTGCTGCATCTGGGTCTGAACCCGGATTGGTAGGTTTGGAGGAGATTGTTGGTGTCGATGTGTTGCTGCAGTTGTACAGATACTGCTTTCTCAATGATCTTACCTAGGTAGGGCAGATGGGTAATGGGGCAATACTTAACTGGGTTGTCGGGATCCAGAGGGGGGTTCTTTTGTAGAGGGAGGGTTTATCCTGTCTTTAGTGTAGATGCAAAGGGGCCTTGAGTTGGGGATCTATTGATGATCTCCAGGTAGGGAAGGAGCCCTTATGCGGGGATGGTCTTTGGGATAGATGCTGGGAGGATGCCGTTGGTATACAATGTGGTATTGAAGGCAACCAGGGTTTCTACCAGGTCCTCTGTGAAGAGTGTCTTGAATGGTGACCAGGGTGGGAGAATTCACGTGAGGGACGTGAGGTGAGTCTGTGGATGCAAAGGTGTTTATGGCAGTGGAATTTTTGATGGAGTGTGTTGTGGCTGGGCCGAGAGCTGATTGATGCAGTGCTTGACTGCTGTTAAGACGGCTCTGCTTTTCTTGTCAATTTCTGCTATGGTGTTCTGATAGCAGGAGGCTTAGGCTGTGTTAATTAGTTGTTGGTAGGTTGCTCAGAGTTCAATGAGGAGCCCCAGGTCGTTGAGTGTAGTCCTGTAGTGGTGCCAGGTTTTCTCTTGTTTCCCACTGACTCTTTTGCTGAGGTTGTGTTCCTGCATGTGCCATGGTGCTGATGGTTTTGGGTTGCAGGTGCGTTCTTTCAGAGGCATGTATCAGTCGATGGAGCTGAGAGGGTGTTGTTGAGTGCTTCCAGTAGAGTCGCAATTCCAGTGGTGGTGTAGGGTCCCTGTGAGGTGGAGGTTGGTGTGGTCTTCCCATGAGGGCTTTCAGCGAGAAGTCTTGAAGGACTTAATGGTTCATCTGATGGATTTATGCTGGGAGTGCTTGACTGCTGTGGTGTACAGGATATTGAAAGCCCTGGCCAAGTGGTCAGACCAGTCAAGCAGTAGAGGAAGGTTTTAGTGGAGGGAAGGCAGTGCGGTCATGATTATGTCGAGAATTTTACCTTTCTCATGTGTTGAGTCTTTTATCGTGTGCTGTGTGAGGCTGAGGGTGTCAAGAAGGCCTAGGAGAGCTTCAATGATCAGTTTGGTGGCCTTCTTGCATGGGAGGTTGAAGTTACCTAGCAAGATGTTGTTGGCTTGCGTGAGGGACACGGTGGTGACCAGGTCGGTGAAGCCTCTGATGAAGGCGGTGTGGGGTTTGGGTGGCCAGTAGATGAGATGGAAGGTGACTGTGCCTGTCAGGGAGAGCGGGAAGGTGCAGGAGAGGACAGAATTAACACATCATCTATGTTTGAGATGCATGGTTGATTGGTTGACACACCTTTGGAGTCATTATTTTGATGTGGATCCTGGAGTTGTTCTCTATGTCTTAACAAAAAGTTTCAGTTTTGGAAAAACTGTTGTCAGTCTACCTGTATCGTAAATTTACCATTTCCTCTAGTCAATACAAATGATAGTTCTCTGTTGAGTACTGAGTACTTTGCTCTAACATTCATGCTAAGGGCAATTCATGAATTTAGTTTTCACTGGAGGCAGTTACGTTATCTGGTTAGTGATGAGTTTCTCTCATTGACATGGATTCCCCTGGCATGTAATGAACTTGTTAAGTTTCTGTAGTTGTAAAAAGACAACTGGATTCAGCTTTGGCTGGTGAAACTTAAGCACTCCCCTGAGTAGGCATATTTCTATCTTGTGATCCTTCTGCCCTTTTTCCTCTTCAGATGTTAAGTCTTTTCTCTGAGGGCTCTAATTTAGCGGAGCGAGCAAGAACAGGTATCAGGCTAATCTTGCATGACAGGTCCTTGGTCTGATGCTGGGCAGCACAGATCCTCCTGTTCTGTTTACATCTAGATGCGATGTCATGATTAGCAATCAGTGTCTTCTTTCAGTTCCTTGCATTTGCCAGCATTTTTCTATCCTTATTTATCCCCATTGGTTCTGGACTTAAATAGCATGATAACCCCTTCCAGCTAAGGTTTTTCCTTTACTAGCCAACCATCCTTGTACCAAAATATATTCAAATTAATATTTTTGTTAGTTAAATATGAAATTGTTCAATTGTATTTAACTTATTTCTGTTTAAGGGTTATTTCTTAAGTGCCCCATTATAGCAAGGCACATCTGGCCGTTGTACAAAAATAGATAGAAAGTTTACATTGTTTATCAATTTAAAAAATAAAACTTCTTCTAGAACTGACGGTTGAGAGCAGAAGCTGAGGATCTCAGCTACAGCCACCTCCTGTACTATTGATACGTATACATGGCTGAACCCGAGTACATAGAGATGGGAGACCCTTCCTCCGGGAGAGGTAGAGGTTCAGAATGTAGACTAACATCACCAAACTCTGATGGTGAGAATCAACCAAATAAAAGGGTCAGGTATGAGATCTTGTCAGCCCCTAAAGCTAGGGCAAAGGGTCAATCTAATGAAGATTACCTAATGGATATTATGGATGGTGTGGTCCTTTCAATTAGAATATTTAGGCAGACAGTGATGGACATGAAAAGAGAGCACAATTTGGTAAATGAAATAAGTGACCCTCTAGAGGAAAGAATATCCACTCTGATGATAAAATTGTGGTTCTTGAGGAGGAGGCAGCATCTCCGACATTACAGTTGGAAATGGTGAACAGAAAGGTAGTTGATCCGTAAAATTACAATAGAAGGTCCAACCTCAGAATAACTGGGTTTCCGGAAGTTGGAGAAAAAGGGAAACGTATTTAATTTCTGCAAAAGTTTTTACCCCAACTACTATTTTTGCTTCCTGGAAAGCCTTTGATAATTGAACTGGCTCATAGAATGTTGGCTCCCAAATCAAAACCTGGTCAACTTCCCAGAGCATTCATGGTACATTTCGTGAGGTATCCTTTTAAGGAAATGATTATTTGGAGAGCTAGAGAAATTCAGAAGATAATGTGGTGTGATAATCGAAGAATCATGTCCTTTAATGACTATGAAAAGACAATAGTGGAGCAAATGAAGACATTCAAATATATTAGGAATCGGGCAAGAGAAATGACACTGCATTATTACATGCTGTACCCAGCTACATGTAAGCTAGTGGTGGATGGTGAGACACACACCTTCACTGACCATGAGAAGGCTGGAAAGCATCTGAATAAAATAAGACTTGGCGTTAATTCTGTTCATTGAATGACTAAATGCTTGCTGTTTTGAGTTGGATCTATCTGTCATATGAGAGTGTTCTGATGTATATTATGATCTGACATGGTTCTTGATCTTTCCATGTTTCTGGTTTGCATATGTATCTTTTGATTATTTTTAAATTTCAAGGGGATGGTGTGTTTTGCCTTTTGATTAACCGCTTAGGTTCTATGTTTGTCCATGTAGCATGTGCGTGGATTCACTGTGTGTATATATATATATACATATATATTCACCAACAACAATATTGTAAAGGGAAGTTATGGTTAAGTTGCACTAGCAAAAACCCCTGAAATTCACCCGTTATGGTAAGCTAAGCAACCATAACTCATGCCACCAGTGTGCACTGCAAGGACTAACACCCATGACATCAAAGATGCCATCACAAATCGCATTGATGACATCACTGATGACATCACATATGCGGCTGCCCCTTTTTTGTTCACTGACATATGTAGGCCAGGTGCTTTTCTTCACTACCAGTCAGGAAGTAACAATTCAAAAGGTGCTATCTTTGTGTATGGCACCCTTCTCATATGTTCTTGCACTACTTTCCTCCGGGTTCACTCACATCATATGATACATATACATATAGGGGAAGAAGAAATCATAAAACACAGCAATCATTTCTGTGCATGAAGGTAATCAGTTATGTTATGAACACTTTCTGGTAATACTGCTCCTTGTTTGCCGACTGTAATTTCCCTGTATATGCTCATATTTGTATCAATTGTGGTGTCTTTATGTTTTCTGTGCAGTAGTGCAATTATGTAGTTATTAAGGGAATGGTAGCTACCTCTTATATGTTTCACAGTACCTGAAACTCTAAAACAATAGCATTCATGCTTTCACTATGTAACATGGGAAGATTTTCAAGATTACACTTCTATGGGGCGTGGTGCAGACTATGGCTACGTGTCCACATGAGTTGGTTCATGTACTGAAAGGAAGTATGTAATACAATGGTGTGTATATCAATGCATTGCTCAATGAACTACTTATCTCATGATAGTTCTTCCAATGATCTTTGATAGTTTTCTGCCACCATTACAATAACAATCCCTTGTGGAGGCTTTCCATGAATAGTAAATGCACATGTGATGGCATTACTGATGTCATCAATGCGATTTGTTATGGCATCTTTGATGTCATGGGTGTTAGTCCTTGCAGTGCACACTGGTGGCACAAGTTATGTTTGCTTAGATTACCATAACTGGTGAATTTCATTTTTTTTTCGGTTTTACCTGTAACCATGAAGTCCCTTTCCATAGAATTTCACAGGTTTTTGCTAGTGCAACTTAACCATAATGTCCCTTTAACAATGTTTTTGTTAGTGAATTTCATAGGTTTTTAGTAGGACACTGTAACCAAAATGTTGCTTTATCATAGTGTTTTCTGTAAAGACGATAGCTGTTTGGAACTGCAACGTAACCATAACGTCCTGTTAACAACGGTTTGTTACTGATTCCTTGGCTGCCCTCATGATTAACGTGTGAAAAGGCCAAACTGTCTGGTGTATGCATCATTTGTGCTACCCCTTCCTTTTCAGAATAGTGTTGGTGTATCTTAGCAATTACAGATGTACATGGTAAATGTTGGTGAGCGTTTGAGTAGTATCTCCTTTTGTGTTAAAATTGCATGGTGAATCTGTGCCGCACAGTACTGGCCGAGATGAATACAGATGAGTTATGTGGACGTTTCCTAGGTAGATTGCACCTGGTCGGCGTATGTGTAATCATACTGCAAGTATCCTTAGGACTCCATTAGTGGCAGCATGTCTGCATCTTCTCATGCACATTTAAGTAGTTGTGGAAGCGCACGTGTATCCGTTCCACACCTATACCCAAGCATAGGTCATGCAATGTGTGCTGATAACACTGCCCCTGTCGCCAGTCCTACGGATTCATACAATAGGGGACCGCATTTCAAGTACTCCTGCTGACTATGTGGGTGGCTCGGCATACCTACCCGTTCATGTCTCAACCACGCCTGACTGTATGACGCCCTCTGGTAAACAAGGAACAGCAACCTGCAGTGTAACATGGGTCTGATAAATGTTACATTAGTTTGATTGATGTGCTGCTTACCTTTTCATGACCCGTGAAACAGACACATCGTGTCTGCACTGAGCAGTGTGACGGAAAGTGTCAAGAGGTCGCCTGCGGGTCGTACAGTTGAAGAAAACATGTAACTGCAGGTGAGACAGTTGGTAGTGAATCTGCAAAATGACAAACCTGCTGCGACTTAGTCCCGCACATACCAGTGCATGTAAAGGCAAATATGCAAACAGTACAATATGCACAGCGCAAACAATCTTAGTGGTGGTTAGAAAAGTACTATAGCTGCATGGCCCGCACAGAATAAATGTCTTCCTACTCCATGTAATGAAGCTGTCTTTTGCGTTGTTGTAAACGTTCTTGTATTCCACAATGTATGCATCTCTAGGAATTGTACCCCTAAGACTAATGGCATAACATGAAGTGTTTGTACTGCATGTGACAACAACTGAAATGAAAGCACAAGAGACAAGTGGGCACAATTACATAGGGTAATACATAGGGTAATATCATTTACAGCATTTGACACATCTGCTACGGGCAACAAGAGGGGCACTCCTGTACGGCAGCAGAGCTCTAAAACATCCTTGCAGACCATCTGTGCATGTACTGCAACGCGCTACTTTACAGAGGGAAGGTACTTGGAAGTGCGTGGGAAGGGTCCTTCCAGGAGCATGACAATGACTGGTGAGGGACACCCATTAATTCCGTCTCTGGGCACGTCCCCTATAATATCCATGCAAGTGCTGCCCCTTCTGTACCGGCCTTTCCTGCCGTTCCTTCTGTGGCGTGTGTCAGAAGACCATAATATATGGAGGTGGGAGGCATGGCACTGTGCAAAACACTGTAGTTCAATTAGTTAGAAAGGGGGTCGCTGTAGAAAGAGGTTTCTGTACATGATGCAGAGCATTTTCCAGTGTGTCAGTGCGCAACACATACTACAAAAAATGTTCACTACTTTCAAGAAAGGCACCAAGGCAATTTGGATGGGGTGTGCAGAAATCGGGATGGCAGGCATAGTAAGATGAACGGTATAGCTGGGGAAAACTGTGCTGTAAAACGTCATATTCCCATGTGTGAAGTACGCCATGGGCACATGTCGTTCAAAGGCAAAAATACACTTCTTTGCAATGTACTGTGATTTCTCCATTTGCGGACCAAATAGAAAATTACATAGCCACATCGGTGTCTGCATAATGCGATAGAAAATTATGCAAGAGATTGGAAACAAATGCATGACCTGAGCAAGTGCCTCCTTCATAGCAAACGGCACTGAAACTCGTGCAACATGCTGTGCAATTTTCCCTCCACAATGACAAACAATAATGTCGGCATGATTGCGTGTCACCAAAGTGTCACACAGACAAACCAAATCAGTTACTTCATTGTAGGGACTGCATAGCACTACACATCCACATGATAGATTCCAAAATGAGCAGCCACTGCAAAGTGTTTTACATTCACTTTCACACAATGTATTTCATAATCCCCTAAAACCTGCACGCTGTGGCTCGTGAAACACACAGTCATAACCGCACCCTCTGCATTTCTGTTGACAAACACACTGTGTACCACAGTCTGTGTGTACACATCACACCCACAAACCTTATTGACCAATCCCGTAGCCTGTACAGGCCCATTTGTATGGGCTTCATTTGCTAAAGGGGTGTATCTTACACGTGCCACCCTGCAACTATCGCGATATTCATAGAATTTTTGAGCTGTGCGTGCGCAGGATTGGGGGAATAGCTTTCAACCAGGGTAGGGGACATTGTTAGTTGTGGCGGCTCTTAAAAGAGCCTTTGTTTGTTTTCTGTTCTTTGAAGGTGTTTCCATAAAAAAAAACACCTTTTTTTAGGTTTTTATAAGTATTTCTGTGTTTTCAACGTCCGCTCACATTCTTACAATAGGGTCTTCACTGCAAACTGTAGATTGTAAAAGAAAATGTCATTGCCACTGGTCGACAAAGACATGCCATTTCCTTTGAAAAGGTGTATATATCGAGAACAAATGTCATTCTCACAGAAGAACATCCCAGCTGCATTCAAGAAGTCACACATGCTTCTGTTGATGAGACCCCTGCTGACCTCTGGCTGGTGACAGGAATCATTGGGATAGTTCCACACTATTCTCGAGGGTATACATGACAAAAGCACCTTGGCAGTGGGAAAAATGCGCTGCACTGCTTTCATCATCTTCATTTGATGGTACACAGGGGAACAAGGCCTGGAACCCAAAAAGAAGGCTCCAAAGTGCACGACCACAACATGCACAGGTCCGGAAGTGGTCATGCGTTGACATTCTACAAGCACTCCCCCGAAACAGCACACTTCTACACTGCACCAAAAAGCCTCCACTCCCTCCAAACCGAAATTGCCAAAAAAGCCTTCTTGGAGGGCATACATGACCAGATCTTCCACAAAGGCATCACCTATGACGAAAATTGTGTGTCCTGCAATGTTTGCCAGCCGCACTACACAAAGTAATGGAAGTAATGATTGCTGCCCTTTCCTGTGACGTACACCCTGAGCACCTGATTGGCCAAAGGCCATATTCCCATTTCCATTGGCCACCATGGTGAGAAGCGCAGAATGTGGCACGTGCCTTTCCCCAATTAGCACGAGGGGGCACACCCCAGTGAAGCAGGAGGAGTCCTTTTCCCTATTGGTGCGCTTTCCTGTGATGCACATCCTGAGCACCTGATAAGACAATCCCTACAGTCCCATTTCCATAGACCAGCATGGTAATAAGTGCCGAATGTGGCACGTGCGGTTCCCCAAGTACGGCGAGGGCCGGGCCCAAGTGAAGCAGGAGTCCTTCTTCCTATTGCCGCACACCCTAAGCACCTTATTGGACAATCCCCACAGTCCCATTTCCATGACCGCCACCTGCAAAATCCCTGGATGTGGCTTTCGTGCTGTGTGCGGGCATGGCGGAATAACTTGCAACCAGGTTAGGGGGAGATTGTGGTAAGGGGCGGCTCTTAGAAGAGTCTTTTTCTTTTTTTTAGATGCTTTGATAGAAACACCTTTTTTTTGGTTTTTATTTGCTTTTGTGGTTTCTTGTGCTCACATTAGTACAGTAAACTATTCACCACATCGTGTATACGGGCAAACAGCACTGCATTGCTAATGGATGACAACAAAATGCCATTTACTTTGAAAAACTCAGCATTTCCACAACTAATGAGGTCAGTGTTGCTGAAGAACATTGCACGAGCGGACAAAAAAGTGTACATGCTTTTGTTGATGCGACACCTTCCTGCGTCTGGCTCAGAACAACATCCATGAGCAGTGGCCCATACTCTTTGTGGTATTATGGATGAGAAAAGCACCTTGGTGGTGGGAAAAAGCATCTTCACGACATCCAGCAATCTCCTCAGTCTATGGAACAAATCCAAGCAAGTCAGGTAACCCGTATGCATGTCGCCGTAGTGGATGACGATAACATCTACTGCTTGAAAAGTGGCTAGGTATTAGCAAAGTGCATGCATATCGGCGAAATTGCACTCATACACAGCGTTCGACAATGTGTCCACTCCTTCCAAACCAAAAATGCTGTCAAATTGTCTTTCGAGGGCATAGTTTTGCAGATCAATCCAAAGGGATCACCTACAGTCAACACAATGTGTTAAACTATGTTAGCCACACTCAGCATGCACATTATAATGTACAGCAGTTTCGCCGCCCCTTCCTGTTAATCACACCCACAGTACCTGATTGGCTAATCCCCACAGTGCCATGTCAATTGGGCAACATGGTGCAAAGGGCAGATTCTGGCACGTGCGCCTCCCAAAGTAACGCAAGGGCTGCACCCCTGTAAAGCTGAAGCAGTCCTTCTTCCCTTTGCACTATCTCATTGATCCATCTTCTCTGCATGACTATCTCATTGGGTTACGCATAAATAGGCACACAAGCATCCACCAATCGCATCGAATCTGCCATCATCCAACACTGTCACTCCTGTAAAACACTTCAAATGTACGGTTACACATTTACAGTACAAGTGTCGTGCCATTCCAAAGCACATCCACTACAAGGTTCAGTAAAAGTATGCATGATTTCTCCATCCGCAGGCATCCGCATGGCCACCCAGGATGTGGCACGTGTAATCCCGAAAGAACCGTGGAATCCGCTACCTTTTCGTGATAGTGACGGGGGGGTGGTGTTGGGGGGTACCGGGGAGTGGTGGGGTAAGAAATATCAAGCAGGGTAGGGGATTGGTTCTTCCATCGTAGATGTATAAATGTTTTTCTTTTTTTACGTCCGTGCAAGCAACTTTTTTTTGTTTTTCCCTGTATATGCATTTCTGTTTGCCTCTCCTCACATTTTTACCACATTCTGGTCAATGCTTCTTGCACAGTGTAAAAGAAAACAGCATTGCCAATGGCGCTCAAATAAATGCAATTTCTACAGAACCACTGCATATTTTGCGACCTCATGATCTCATAGTGAGTGGAGAACATGCCAGCAGTCTGCATAAATTCACGCATAATTCTGATTATAACACACCTTCCGACCTCTGGCTGGGGACAAATTACACCGTCATGGGCCAATACTCCTCTTGGTGTTATGCATGAGAAAATGACCTTGGCAGTAGGAAAAATCTGCATCAATGCGTTCAGCAACCTCTTCAGGTGACGGATTAACCGTCCACATGACATGTAACCCAAATGTAAACTTCCATAGTGCACCACGACAAAGTCAACATTTGTGACGGACACACATATCTGCAAAAGCGAACCATCCCACCGAAACTGCAGTCACCCTGACAGCCTCAGAAAGCGTCCACTCCTTCCAACCCAAAATTACCAGCAAAGCCTCTTTGCACACAACACCTGTGCAGATGGCCCACAAAGGTATCACCGACGATAAGCACTGTGCATCTCTCCATCTCCACCAACCTTACAACACTGTATTGGGATGAAATGATACCGCCCCTTCCAGTCAACCACACCCTAAACACCTAATTGCCTATTTCCCACAATTCTATTTCCATGTCCACCATGCTCATAATGGCAGCATGTGGCACGTGTGCTTTCCCATCTACACTGAGGGGCAAGGCCCAGTAAAGCAAACACCATACTTCTTCCCTTTGCACAGGCATTTTTGCAGCACTCCCTCATTGGGTGATGTCTAATTTTCAAACATGCATGCAGCAATCACATACAAAACCTTGGCATTGCACACTATCACCTCTGTACACCACTCCATATTTACTGTTAAACACTCTCAGTACACGTTCTGTTTGATTCCAAAGCCCCTCCACCAGAAACTTCTGCTAATGAATGCATGTTTGCAGCATCCACAAAGATCCTGAGGCGCACCCAGCACACCTTTGGCTATACACACAATAGTACAGCCCTTTCCACACCCACCACAACACTATGGATCCATGCATGTGACCATGGAGGCACCTAACAGCATGCACAAACGTACCATACGTAGCAGCACTTCTACCCAACTCCCCCACACTATAAAACACCCATTCACAAAACGTGTCACTATTAGCAGCATCCACAAACATACCACTGCCTGCACCACCCCCACCCACTACCATTCACAAAGTATTGTGTCACTGGCTACCTATGGACAGCAGCTTCACAACATTGGGCCTACTTCAATAAATCTGCACACAGCAGTGTAACCAAGCACATATAAGCTCCACTTCAACCACACCCTCTTCCATATTCACATTACGTAAACACTGCACCCTGTGGCCACACTACACAACTTCTTACGACCATCTCCTACCGTACACCAAATACTGTAGCATGTTGCAACTATAACCACAACCATAGAACACACAGTACACGCTTTGCAACTATAATGTGCTCCACACCCATTCCCCAAAGATCACCAACCTGTGCCTGATGCATTGCTGAAGTGGGTGTGTTCCTTGCACACATTCCCTGCACCGTAATGCAACCATGCATGTCAGCATGTCACCAACCATGACTATGCACATACACACCATTGGCACCAGCACTGCTACCCAACCTCCACACCGCAATGGATATGCACAACATTAAATCCAACAGTTACCATAATGTACAAACATGACAATGTCTCCGGCGTCCCTACACCCTTTCATTCACACACTATTGTCTTACCCACTTCCACTGAAAAAGTATTGTCACTGTCAACCTAACCAAAACATTTTCACAACATTACCCATACTCCAAGCAATCTGCACACAGCACACTATCCAAGCACACATAAGCTGCCCTGCAATCATTCCCGCTACCATACTAACACTATGCAAACACTGCACTGAGTGCCCACACTGCGTGACTTTTCACTGCTCCAACTCCAACCACACATGAAAACTTTCCCATGTTCGAAAAGAGTCAAAAGACCTGCGAAACTAAACATACACACATGTCAGCTCCCTTCACCATGCACCCAACAGTCTAGACCTTGCAAACACCCACAGCAACATAATGCCACCAGGCATATCACCATGTCACCAACTATGATAATCCACATACACAGCATTGCCACCAGCATTCCTACCCAACCTGTACACCACCATGGAGCTATGCAGGAAAGAATTGCAACAGTTACCATAATGTGCAAATAAAACATTGTCTCCTGCACCCCTGTGCACTTTCATTCACATACTATGGCCGTGCCCACTTCCATTCACAGGGTATTGTGTCACTGTCAATCTACCCACATACTGTTCACAACATTGGCCCTACTCCAACCAATTTGCACACACCACACTATGCACGCACCCCCCTCTACCGGATGCAGAGTCAGACATGCATTGCTGCGGTAAGTGAGCTGAAACCCTAGGCTCTTGAGTGCATGGCCTTCGGCCCTCACTGCACCCAGTGCCCACACTGCATGAATTTTCACTGCACCATCTCCTACCACACATCAAAAACTTTACCATGTTCTAACAGTCACCTGACCTGCGAAACCAAACATACACACATGGCAGCTCACTTCTGCTGCTCTATTGCATCTAAAATATGCTCCACAACCATTCTGTACAAATCACCACCCTATAACTGATGCAGAGTCAAAAATGCATTACTGCGATGGGTGTGCTCAAGCCCTAGGCTCTTGAGTGCATGGCCTACGCTCTACTGCCTTCGGCCATGCACCCAATAGTCTAGGCCTTGTACACACCCACCGCAACGTAATGCTACCGTGTCTGTCACCATGTCACCAACTACGACAATCCACATACACAGCACTCCCAACATCACTCCTACCCAACCTGCGCACTGCATGGAGCTTTGCAGGAAAAAATTGCAACAGTTACCATAATGTACAAATATAGCACTGTCTCCTGCACCCCTGTGCACTTTAATTCACATACTACAGCCTTACCCACTTCCAAGTATTGTGTCACTGCCAACCTACCCACATACTGTTAGCAACATTGGCCCTACTTCAACCAATGTGCATACACCACACTATGCAAGCACCACCCTTTGCCAGATGCAGAGTCAGACATGCATTGCTGTGGTGGGTGTGCTCAAGCCCTAGGCTCTTGAGTGCATGCCCTACGGTAAACAGCCTTCTGCCATGCACCCAACAGTCTAATCCTTCAACAGACCCATTACAACTTCATGCACCCATGCATTCCACCATGTGCCCAACTACCGCTAAACATCCGCAGAGCACAGCCACCCGCGCTCCAACCCAACCTATGTCATGTGCAATTGACTCCCCTTCTGAAAATCACCTGGCACCACTCACCACTGAAAAAGGTCACTGTAAACGCACCTCTGGCATCAGCACTCCTACCCAACCTCCACACCGCAATGGATATGCATAGCGTTAAATGCAACAGTTACCAGAATGTACAAACATTGCACTGTCTCTGGCACCCCTATGCCCATTCATTCACATACTATTGTCTTACCCACTTCCACTCAAAAAATATTGTGTCACTGCCAACGCACGAACCATTGAAAGGTCAAAGTTCATATTACTACGGGGAATTTTAACTTTTACCCTCTCTCCACTAAATGCCAAGATTTGTGACCCTCCTGGCCTATAATTCATGATAAAGAACTGCTCTCTCTCTGCATCTACACTTTACAGAATGCTCTCTGGAACCTCTACATTACTAATGGAACGATCAGAACATAGGTCCTGGGAGTCTGAGATGAAAATGATAATGGGCCTCCTCATTACAACCCTGGCGGTAGCCGTGCCTATAAAACAGGCACGGTTGCCGCCAGAGTTGCATTTTTTCCAGCGCCCAGAAATGGGCAATTACTGGGTCATTACGGCCTTGCCAGACCCGGTATTTGCCCATTCCTGGGCGCCGGAAAAAATCTTCTCAACAAGGCTCAATGGGAAGGTGGAAGCCGGATGCACAGGCACCGTTATCAATGGTGTCTGTCCATCCGAAATGTTGTTTTTGCGGGTGCCTTTCACTCCGCCAGGTCAGACCTGGCAGAATGAAAGACACCCGCGAGCAGAACTAAGAGTTTGCGGTCTGGATACAACAGTACCGGCAAGGTTACCAGTATTATTGTATCCGGATAGGCAAACTCGTAATGAGGCCCATTAATATCTCATTCCAACTGGTCGACGATATGCAAAAATATTGAAAGATTTTAAGGAGGATGAAAGTATGTAAACTGTTACAATCAGATATTTGGTGGTGGTCCTGTTAAAGGAAGCTTGCTTCAACACACATATGTTTTGGTCTCATTGAAATATCTGTCAGTATTGGGAGGAAGTCCTTTCCCGGATGGAATAGGTGACTCAGTCAGTTTGACCACGTAGTCCATTATTTTGTGTTCTGGGTTTTATTAAAAGACTTAAAGCTATCTGCTAGAGCCAAAAACTGGACATACAAAGCTGTATTTCCGGCTAAGAAACATATTCTTAAGAAATGGAAATCTAGTGGAAAGCCCCAACTTGAGGATTGGCTTCAAAATATGTAACTATTTTCAGCTAGGGAAAGAGTCTCATATGCTAAAAGAGATTTGATGGAGGACTATGGATGGTTTTGGGAAACATTCAACAATGTTTATGCATAGACTCATTAATGTTGATTTCTAATAGTACGTGTGTTATCTAGAATCTGATAGTTTAGCTCACCCGTATTACTTCCCCTTCCCCCACTCTGTCTCGTGATGTGTTACATCTGTCTTGTTTTCTTTGTGAGTTGTATAACCACGTAGTTGTTTATATTGGTGGTTAAATGTGCTTGGCAGGGATGGGATATTAAATCTATTTAGGACAATGTTGGAATGTTTTAAAATGTTTGCTCTATTGATTCTTTTACAGAATCCCGCCTGCTGGATTGTTTTATCCCCACACCCATTTTATTGTTTGTTATATCACAATTTGACAATACTATTATGTACTACGTGTACCTGTTTACTTAAAGAGAATAAAGTACAACTTAAATAAACATAGATCATTAAACCTTGGAGAGAGTACATGGAGGCCAAGATAACTGATTATAATTAAGTCCTAGATGAAAAGCAAGCCAAAACAAATGAGTTTTCAACACTTATCAAAAATCCAAGTGTAAGGAGCACATACGAAGAGTGTTAGGAAAAGAATGCCACAGTTCTGGAGCAGTAGCAGGAAACCTTTGTTTCTTTGCCATTTGCATATGGTTAAGGTTTGTAATGTGCAGTCTTCTAATATCTTTGCTGTATGTGACTGTTCAGCCAGAAGCACACAGCATTTTGTTTTCAAGAAGATACCCTGGCATGCCCAAGCCAGGGGGCTTGGAAGCGAAACAACCTAAGTCGAACTGTGTATAAAAATCTAAATATTACCAGTGAAGTTGAAATTAAATACACATAACAAGATCACATTTAGGGTACCCACTAAATTGCACTTCTGGACGAAAAACCTATTTACATGGCGCCTAGAAAGAACCTGGAAGATAGCAAAGAAGATCATTGGCCTCATTATGAGTTTGGAGGCAGCCATGGTGCTATTAGCTATTAGCACCATGGCTGCCTCCAAACTCCTGTCCGGGTCCGGATTCCTTGAATGATGAATTACCCGGTCATTCCAACCTTAGAGGTCCCGCTAATTCCTCATTAAAAAAACCGATCCCCATTCCCATTTGAGCCCCCAGAGGGCTCAATGGGAATGAGGAGGGAGCTAATAACGGGCCCGTTATTAGCTCCCTGGTACCCTTGCGAGACCCACAAAGGACGTCTGGTCTGACCAGACGTTCTGAGCGGGTCCCGCAAGGGGACCTCGTAATAGGGCGGAATGGGTTTACTGGCACCAGCACCATTACCGGCGCAGTTAAACCAATTCCGCCCACCTCGTAATGAGGCCCCATGTCTTTTATCCAATCTAGAAATAACCAAAGACTGAACCAACGTGCAAACATCTGAATTAGGAACGTATAACTTAAACAAAATCATGACCAAATGCCGCTGGCATGAGTGGATTGTGGAAGGCTGACCCCCCACCACCCACAAGGTTGCTATCTACAAGCATGACATTTTCGCGGCACTCCCCTACCCTGTCCACACACCCTTTCCCACTTCTTACCTTCTGTGTCCTCCTGATGCACCACTTACCTGTGTCTTCCCATGGACTCTGGCTACCGCTAGGGCAAAGCACAAGGCTTTTTCACACATCATCCCACGCACAAGGCTCAGGCTTCTTCACGCTTGCCACCATTGGACTGCAAATATTTTAATAATTTCAAGATGCATATCTGGCAAAAAGGAAGTTTGCACTATTTTTCAGTTATAGGGATGGAACTTGAGAGCGGATTCTAAAATAAAGTCTAGTGAATGAACTTTAGAAACACAGATCTGAGAGATTCCTAAGTACAAGACTGAAGCTAATCAAAGTTGAACTTTTAACAACAAAAAAGAAGGTGCCTGTATGTATACAGATGAACTTTTTGAGGATTTTAACTTAAGAAATTATGCAGACTTCCAGTCCTATTTAGCATAGATGCAGTCCATGAAGCAATTGATGTCTCCCATGGATGGCTATTTGAGATATAACTGAGTAGCTTCCAAATACTAGTGGATTGAGACATGTGTACCTTCAACCGGATCGAATGGTGGCTCCCTCTAGGTGATTAATGGCATGGCAGGCTCTTGGGACCGCTGTGGAGTTGTAAACTGCATTGGAATGGGGACACATTATGTGTGCCCTTTTAAACATGATCAAACCACTTCAAAACCCAACCACCAATAGCATGGGAAGGATAGACTTCCTAATAGCATCACCAGGCCATGGTGATAAAACACGCTGAGAGATAGAGGAATAATGAGTAACTTGTCCCGGGAGAATAGCTCAGCGGAAACATGCTCGCCTTGGAAACAAGAGGACACAAGCGACACAGGTTTGATCCCTGTGTCCGTGCTTAGAAAACCTCTGGTTAATAAGCACGTTATAAATACGCAACTAAGACATATTCCAGTGGCTAGATGCCCCCGGGTTTGTGTGAGCGCTTTAAAAATGCAAATAACTAAATTAAAAAAATGCTCTTTCAATTCTCCATGCTATCCTCATCCACCACCTGAAGCAAGACTGACTCCATATCACAGCCAGATTGGAAGTCAGACAGCTACACCCTGAGTAAAATCCACAAAGTACGGAAATATTCTCTCTGGCAAACCACAAAACCACATTGTTTATGAACAGAAGTCATATCAACATTCATATTTTGGGTCTGTGATGTACAGTGAAGACTCATCCCATGTCCATTGTTTTCCACCTCTGGAAACCCCTTTCTTGTGACATGCTGAGCTTAATTCATTACTAAAACGTACTTTTTACTATGTCACTTAAGGTGTGTCACTAAAGGTGTGTGTACACATCATCAAAATGATAGCATCAGTATTGTTAATCAGTCCTCTAAATAACACGATTTAAAAGTGTGCTGGATTCACATAAAATATCAAACCTGTGCATGTGCGTAGATCAAAGCTAGTTATTCTAATTAATACACTACTTTCTATGACCGTCCAGTATGTGTTACATTCATGTTGGCAAAGTTATGTGCTCCTAGATTGACTGTCTGGGACTGTTTGAAATGGAATCGTGTTTCTTTCTGCAGACCGAATAGGACGAATTTTAATTTTTGGAGAAAAAAATCCATTCGAATCTATGAGAATCACAGCCTGATTCTGAAGCAGGTGAACATTTAGAAGAGTGATTTTCTGTAAAAATAATGCAATATTCTCTATGAATTGTAAATGATGGGATAAGATGAAAGCTGCCAATGTTCTTTCTGGTCGATGTCTGTACCTTGTTGCCATGATGGATGCATGTCATTTGCAAGGTTTTTCTCCTCACACCGTGCCACTTTGTATACAGTATCCAGGAGTTGCCGGTGTGAATACAAAAGTGGGGATTGTTGTGGGAAGACTATCATTATGGTGATTGTGGGCTCGTGACTTTTAATGAATTCTCTTTTGACATTCTTAGCAACTATAAAAGCCATGTTTTAACAAAGAAGCCAAAAAAGCAGCATGCTTGTTTGGCAGTGTACTGTGATTACAATCTGCATTTGGTTAAATGTCCTGTAATCCGGAATGACATTCTTGTTCAGCTGTCAGATGACAGGTCCTTGATTATTGACAGAATGAAGCTCTGTGTGCCTTGGTGGTACTTTCGGTTAAAGAGTAAGATTTTTCTTATTTTCCAAAAATGCATGGTCTTTAGCCAAAAGTGCCATGGTGGTACTGCACCCGCTGCCCTCACAACGTGTGAATCACACCTCTTTTGCAGCTGGAAAGCGCAACTATTCTCCAGCGCATTGTCCACCAACCTCAAAAAGGGGTGCAGAAATTGTCGAGGAGCATGTCGGCTTTTCCTTCCAGTTTCCACCCTAGCTCAAATTCGGACTCAATGGGTTCATTCCAAGTTTGGTGGCATCCTGGCGGTAAATCAACCAGGATACCACCAAACGAATACTGTTTCTGGCACCGGATCTACCGATAGCACCGGCATATTAAAGGTCCCAGAAATTGTAGGTAAATCGCCATTCCTTGGAATCCATAGGACTGCATGAAGGGATTGCCAGTATTACCGGCACTGGTAATACCGCTGCAGGTAAAACCAGCAGTTTTTTGCCAGTGAGGTGCCTGACTTACCTCCAGCTCTTGGCTGGAGGTAAATCAGGCAACCTCACTGGCAAACCTTTAGTTTGTCGGTCCGGAAAAGTGCCCGTAAACGTTATTACCAACCCGTATTTTTTGGACCGGCAAACATATAATGAGCCCCAATGTATCCTTAGCAACAATATTGTTAACTGCTCAGATCGGTAGACTTGTGCAAACATGCTCAACATGCAGGGACTACTGGTGTCTACTATGACTTTCTATTTACTTTCAAAGCCTGCGGGCCTCATTCTGAGTTGGGCAGTAAGGGTTAACGGGCACCGGTAAGGAGACCGGTGCCGGTAAAGCCTTACCACCCAATTCCGAGTTCCCTTAGCGGGAACCGCAAAGGACATGTGGTCTGACCACAAGTCCTTTGCGGGTACCGCTAAGGGACCAGGGCGCTAATAACGGGCATGCTATTTGCGAGCCCGTAATTAGCGCCTTCTCCATTCCCATTGAGCCCTATTGGGGCTCAAATGGGAATGGGGAATGGTTGGCTGAAAGGAGATTTACAAGGTCCTCCAAGGTCGGTATGACCCGGTAAGTCCCCATTCAACCAGACCGGACCCGGACCCGGGTTTGGAGGCAGCCATGACGTTAATAGCGCCATGGCTACCTCCAAACTCGTAATGAGGCCCTGTTTCTGTGGCATATGTCCCTTCGCCCCAGCTACTCATTCCCTTTTTGGATCTCGACTGGGATGCACAATTAATAGCACTTTTGTGAAGTGTCATGCTTCAGCCATATTGCACCCATTCTTTATCAAGAAATGTAGTCCCAAAGAAAGAGTGAGGGGCCTCACTGGGGTTCGCTTGCTAACCCAGTGAATCAACAGACCAGCCCTTTCTGTTCTACACGAAATGTTCAGTTACTTTTGATGATCAGCTTTTTTTTTACATGTTATCTTTTGGTCTTCATGCAGCATTCTAGTTAACAAAATGTGTTTCCAGATTAATAAAGATCTAAACATTTCTCAAATATGATAGTTTATCTTTGTTGATTTTATACTGTGTGCGGATTGGAAAGGAAATGGGCTGCATTATTTCATAACACGTGTGATTTGTTCATCACGTATTTTAAGTGGGAATTATGTAAACTAATTCCACAATGGAGCAAGAAGTAGCTTATCTTTTCCACTTTGCTAATCTTACTGTTTTATTCTGGACCTTCAGCTACGCACCATCAGACTTAATACTGTAATGTATTATCTCAATGTATTCACTTCCAGAGTCAAATATAAACACCCACACACTTTTACAATTATGCATTTTATATAATAAATCTCATCAGCTTGAATCAGTCAATGTTGTTACATAACATGTTGTGCACAGACACCAACACACATTAAACAGCTACATCAACATTTACTTTGGCATAATATAACATAGATAGATCATTTGTTAGATTCCTGCATTCATTGGTACTGTAAGAATATATAAAGAAACATTTGGCTCTCAATCTTCTGTGAATTTCCCTTGTGCATTGATCATCGGATGGCTCCTTATATTTTAACCTTCTGCGAAAAATGGAAAATCTTCCACACAAAATTTAGATTCAGCTTTTTCATTAACCTTTTGGTATCATAAAGGCTAATGAAATGCAGTGTTGTGTCAAATCTGACACCATGAAAAGTATTCTGTAGGAGATCTTTTATATATTAATTATTTTTTCTACACGCCATCCAAATGATTTCTTGCCTCCCTGTACTTGGTGTCAGGGTTCAATTGAATGCCTTGTTGGATAAACATAGACGGAGCTCACGGAAAAACAACCTACCTAGTAAACCCAGGGGAGCAAACGTTTTTGGTTCCAAAACGAGGTGGTCTGCTAAGCCTCAGAACTGTGCTGCATCGTTTCTGGAGCGTCCTTTTACAGAACGCTATGGGTTGCCATGGAAACGCTGGTGGCCTTGATATTCGCGTAGGTACTCAGGCCTACAGTGCCGTCCTGTGCGTACAGTCAGATGACCAGTACTTAAGCCACGCCCCCGCACACGGCAGAGCTTCTGAATTTGTCTGTTTTCAAAGCTATGTACGTTGTACCTTGTCTCCTTGGCTCCTTGAATCCCCGGCCCGCCTTGTGACCATCCTTGCTTCCTTCTTGTCATTGCTCTCAAGTCTTACCTGCTAATCCCGACCCGGAACGTCCACGGACTGCTCTCATCTAATCCCTTAGATTTTACCTGCTCATATCAGACACGGAACGTCCACGGACTGCGCTCTCGTCTAATCCCTCACTTCTTACCTGCTCATATCAGACCCGGAACGTCCACAGACTACATTAGTCTAATTCCTCAAGTCTTACCTGCTCATAGCAGACCGGGAACATCCACGGACTGCAATCGTCTAATCCCTCAAGTTTTACCCCAGACCTGGAATGCCCACGGACTGCATTCATCTAATCCCTCAAATCTAATCTGCTCATACCAGACCCGGAACGTCCACGGACTGCAATCGTCTAATCCCTCAAGTATTACCTGCTCATACTAGAACCGGAACGTCCACAAACTGCAGTTATCTCATTTCACAAGTCTTACCTGCTCGTCGTTACAAACGGAAAACCCATGGACTGCATATATCTCATCTCGTGAGTCTCGCCTGTGTCATATCTTCTTTCTGGAACTGTCAAAGACACTATTGGAACATTCAGGACTGTCGCGCATCGGCACAAGGACCAAAGGACATTGGCGCATCAGCACAAGGATCAAAGGACACCAGCGCAACGGCACCCGGATCAATTAACTCTTTAGGTGTCCTTGTGCCGGCGGGTATAGGAAAACAAAACATTGTGTTTCCCGGACTGTCACTCCATTTCCAACTCTCCTGCAACACCTATCCAGGGCACTCATTTGGTAAGCACAAGACTATTCGTTTCTTACTTTCTTGTTATTTCTGTAGTCTTGGTAACAGTGATTTTCCTTGTTTTCAAGGTACTCACCAGTCTAATTTGAAACTATTCAGTCCCAGTCTGATTTTCTTGTTTGTGAGTATCAGTTCAGTATCTTGCTTTGGAGAGTCCATTGCCTTAACCCACATGTTAATATCTGGTTAATTATTCTTGCAGCCAGCTGTTGGAGTACCAGGGTGTACCATATTTTGGGGCAATACTCACCTCAATCTGTCCTTTTGTACTCTTGCAGGGTATATTGTCAGAAAGCCTAAATTGCATCACGGCGTGCCAAGCCACCACTACTATACTGAGCTTTTGTGTCATAACACTTGGTGGGCCATCTCGCCCTTGGGCTTTTTCATCCCCCATGCTCACAATCAGCAAGTTCCATTCTGCAACTCGGTAGGCCTCAGCTCGTCCTTGCCAGAACCATGTTCCTGAGCCAAAACTTTGATTCCACCCCAGTCCCAGCCTTCAGCAAACTCCAACTTCCAGTCCAACCATCAGCCATTTCTAGTTTAGTGCAGTCTCTTTTTCCTCTGTTTTCCTCTATTTGAACTCCCTTCATGCATCCACACCTCGCTGTACATTTTATTTAAATTCCCCACTTTCTTCATGTGACATCCACTCCCACGCATACTGCATGCCAACTCATGTCATTTTCCAGTTCCTACCTCAACCCATGGTGACCCTTGCACAGTATCCCGCTTGGCATAATATCATGCTGCTTGCGGAATCATGTTACTCTTTCATCCCTTTCCTCCTGTTCTAGCTTGGATGAACAATGATTGGTTTCTTCCAAAGCCTAACTCGTTCTGCTACATGCTCAGCATACTATACATCTTTTATTTCATGAAGCACTGTTGTTCACATTTGATTTTATGTGGATGTTCAAAACCCTGCTATATTTATGCACGTGCCACTATGCTAATATTTGTGTGGCCTAAATAAATCTAACCTCACTCTACTCACCTCCCAATTCTAAATGTTAATGGACCTAGTGCACAAACTCTTTATCTCAAAAATTCTCTAACATTCCCCACTTTTCTGCGGAGGATACTGATCAAAACATGGGGACTCTGCAGACTGATAACTTCTATAGCTGGAAATCATGCACCACATTCACAAGTATTTTCTTTTTTTCATTGGCTGTCAGTTTACCTGCATTGTCATGTTTCTTTATTTTAAATATTTGTGTTATCACCTGTTCCTCTTTTAACATTCATCCTAATTCATTCATGCACATTTGAAGATTGTACGCCCAAAGCCTTTTTCTCAAAAATATATCACATATTTTATTAGAGCATTGTTTGAGATATAATACACATCTCACCACTTTTTAAAATTGTGCTAATGCTTCAGCATTTTAACAACATAAATCTGAAGGTCGTTCTACATAAAGTGAAAGTGCTAAGGTTAGTTGGTGGGTACGTTCAATACCCGTGCACAATGTCCACAATCAGTCTAGTTTTAATATGTTTAATATTGTGCCTGTCTGGACTGGCTCGCATATATAACAAAGACTGACTCTACCCAATACTAATTTCACAGACTTGGTCATTAGGTAGTACAGAGAATGCAGAACATCAACAGCAATCATCCTTTTAGCTGAGATCTCCTGTCTGAGACCTAAAACACGTTCATATTCCAAAGATGTCGACACAGATGTGTTTCACCCTTCTTTAGCGGGGTGTGCTCTCAAACTAGAGCACCCACTCAATTCTTCTGTAGGCCTTCATCAGGACAATGAAGAATGTCAACCCCTACATTTTTTCAAACGTTCTTTGCAGAGAAACATCTTGACACGAAGCATTGCACCTATAAAAACACATGCATACATCAACCTTCTATGCCTTCATCCATAATTAAACCATATTTTCTAAAACAACCCAAATGCCTCTTGGGTTGGATGAGCATACATACTCAGGACCTCTAAATGTCATCCAACGTTGAAGTTGATTCTGTTTACTTACCTTCACTGTTTGACCGTAGCCCATTTTAAACCCGATGAAATCAGGAAGATTCCTAAAACAGAATGCAGAAATATTCTGTCAATAACTGTTTCACTACTGAACAGACCTTACACTCAATGCATGCCTATGCATCACACTTACTTTGCCCATATGGCGTCTTCTTTTGGTGGTTTGACTTCACATGTGATGATTAAATTCATGAAAATGGCACATATATTCTCCCCTGGTCTCTCATACGAGTGAGCTAAAGTGGACGAAAAGTACATAGATGAATTAACTATCCTTCCTTGCTGCTTTTATTCTCCTTTAAATCAATTTAGTGTGTGCTCCAAACTAAAGCTCACTAGCGGGCATGTTTCACTTTTTAAAAATAAATAAATAAAGGCATACTTTATTTGTTTTGGGCTCAGTTCCTTTACTTATCTCTTCTTAGTGAAAACAGTTGTTCCTATCCAAAAGTTCGTACTCAATTTTATAACAGAGACTAAAAGTCTACTGTCTACTAAGCTTGTGTATACAATCAACTGCTAACTACTCCCATCTCATTAACCCATGGTTTCTAGACTTTTTATATCTCATATGTCAGCTTTTCTTTTCACCCACTGTGATATTATCCTTTTGTATATTCAACTTGATTGAATGTGCTGCCTTATCTTTCAGTAGATACTCTATATTAGGATCCATAGGAAATGTTTTTCTTTTGAATAACTCTATTATGTATACTCTTCATTCTCATGAATCACCATCTACATAGAGAAATGTCACTCCTCCAACCATTATCATTGTTTCCTTAGGCACTGGTATGAAGAACACACTGTATTGCAATGGACTTACTACAAATGATCCATGACTCAGGTGTGTGACTGTATAATTCTCTACATCTGTACTGGACAACCACCTATACTTGATTCACTCATTGTGTGCCAGCACCACATGTTTTGGATTAGTTATTGACACCTCACATCCTTCCATACCCCCTTGATCTACCTGTAATACATATAGAGCATTTATTGCACCAGGAAGGAATGGTTTTCCAGTGCATATGTGTTTTTGCTCCTTGAACTTCAGACAAGTATCTAATTTTGGAATTAGGTACAAACCCATCTCCCATATCTTGTTTGTACCACTTCCATTGGATTCACACAGTTAATTATATCCTGCAATAGCACACCCTGCCAGACCATTTACATGTATTCTATGCTCTACAGTGTTGACTGATCATTCAGGGTTACAATAATTTGATTAATATACTGGACCAATTGTCTTAACTTTTCTGTATCATCCTTATCATCTAATGTGTTCACTGATACTGCATTTGCCGTTGACACAATTGCCCTGACAATAACCCTGATCATCATGACTACAATTGTTGCTACCAGAAATCCTGCCGTTCTATGCTCCCTTGTCCTCATAGTACTTGAATTATTTATAACTGTCTTTTCCAATTATGCCAATATCTCTTTTACTGCCCTTTGAGCTCCTTCCCTACATACCTGAACCCACTGTTTTACTTTAACAGATTAATCTTGGTAAAATAAAAAGTTTGGTCTAAAATCATGTTTGCATCCATGCTAGTATAAATATTTTGGTACGATGTCCTTTCGTCGTGGGATGTTTTTTCGCGGGGATTTTTACAGCGATTTTTTTGCCGAAAAAAAATCATCTAATTTTTTGGGGGGGGTTGGAAAAATATATATATTGGGTGTGGGTGTTCGGCATATATAAACAAATAAACAGGATGGGAAATGGGAAAAAAAATGTGATTTGTTTTTTCGTAAAAAAATCAGCGGTAAAATAGCCTGCGAAAAATACATCCCGCGATGAAATGACATGGAACCAATATTTTGATGTAACAACCGCTGGTTCCCTAATATGAATGTGGGTGCATCTTCCATTACATTGCCTGATTCTGGCCTGGATTGAGCACAACTTGTCCATCTGCTGGTGCGGATTGTGTCCATTTGCTTTGCAACATTATTACTAAAACATTTTTAACAATCTAGACAAGTCTTAAGTTCCCTTCTTCCTTTCATGTAATATGGACTGCTGCCTTGTCATCTGGTCTTCTCCTCTCCATCCGCAGGCCTTTTTCCATTTCGGGGACTCCTTCTTTTCTCATCTGAGGGACTACTCCTTTTCCCATTCTGGGGATTTAATTGTGGGCAGTGGGCTCCAGAAAAGGATTGTGGAGGAAACAAGTTCCTAATTTCTATAACAGAGGAAACAGACAGACAGGTTAATAACCTCACACTAATAATTATATACAATGTTTTCCTTTTTCATTTGTGATGATCACATCTCAAAATGTCCTCCATTCCTCCAGGTACACTAACCGTTCATAATCACCGGTTACGATGACTCCCTTCCCTCTAAAATGCGTGTCCTGCCCATTGTGAATCACACTACTCACCTATATCATGCAACATCTCTGTTCCTGATGTGACCAGTACCATTTTCAGCCTTGTTTCTTCCACTTGGATGTTGTTGACAAACAGTTCCAAGGCCAAATTTCCTTCCATGATTAGTATTTTCTATACCACAGGCACAATCTTGTCCACAATTTTGAATGAGCCACACAAGCTTGCCAGGAACTTAGAATTATTGTTTTTTTCCTTTTGCTAAATTAAGTTTATATACTTGATCACCTATTGTGTATTCTCCAATGGTTGATTTTCTGTCATAATAAGACTTGGCCCCCTCAGCTGCTTTTCTAGATTCTTTCAGCGCAAATGCAAATGCATGCTGCAGATGTTTCATTTATTCTTCCATATATTCCTGATTGTGGATGCATTTACCGAGACCTGCTCATTGGTCCTGTACAACAAGTGTTGGCAAAGTACAATTGTCCTGCCTGTGATTAACTTGTGTGGGCTGAGATTTATAGCTTTTGATATTGTTGCTCTAATGGCCATGAGCACTAAAGGAAGTCGTAAACCCTAACTAGATGCTGCTTTTGCCACAAACATTTGTAGGACATCCATTATTGTCCTAGTGAACCTCCCCACTACCTCACTGGAGGATGGATGATATGAAATATGTAACTTTCTCTTCATCCCTAAAACTTGCCACATTTTGGTCATTACTGCACTTATAAAATGACTTTCATGGTCTGACTCTATTCTCTGGGGCAACCCAGACCTGGAAAATATCTGATTTAAAATTAAGGTGGCTGCACTATGTGCACTGCTATCAGGAGCAGGTATGGACACAAGACGAATGACCATTCTGATCCAGCCACCAATGTAAGTCCAAAATACAAAGGTACAAAAACTATACCTCAATATATCTGGACTGCCCCGGCACAAGGGGGGCATCCATTCAGGTAGGTACCACGCCAGGAATCCTCCCTCCAAACTTCCCTCCAGAGGGAAATAATATTCCACTTCCCAACTTGAACTTCTTTCCTGGGTACCCCCTAATCCTTAATTTCCAGAATAATCCTCATCTCTCTCTTACCACTTTCAGGACAATAGATTCATGAACCTGACAGAAGGGAGAACTAGGATGTAAAGTCATCAGGAAAACTTCCAATACCCAAACTATTCCAGGAGAAGTTACAGTTACCCTTACCGGGAGCAGCAAAGGTATGAATCAAGACCTCCCTACCAACCAGAAAAGGTTTCACAACTGGAGTGACAGGTTCAACAACTAACCAAAGTCCTGGGTCGCATGCTGAGGGCTCAGTTGAACCCTCAACTGGATGCTGCCACCCAGAATAACCAAGCATCTGGGTCTGATGCCCCGGGAGGGGAGGGATAATGACTAGAAGAAAAATCTGACAGCCAACAGGTTCCTGAGGAGGAGGCCCGGGTGGAGGGGAGAAGCTCCAGCCCTAGAAGAAGCTTCTTTCACACCGGAACAAAACCCCATAAAATCTTTGAGCCTGAATATGAATCTTCTCCCCCCAAAATGCTGGAACCTAGTGATCAGATGGTAAGTAGGAGAAAGCAAAAGAAAACCCACTTTGCGGAGGAAGTCCGCATCATAGCTTTTGAAGGAGAAAAATCCCTGGAGGATTCAGGTAAAACAAATCTTCTTTTTCATGGATGGAGGGATACCTCCCAAGGAAAAAATGTGTCACAAAATACCCTGATTTTGACTGGGTAAGTATGGAGACTGACCCAAAGCAAGAAGGTCTTAAACCCCAACAATGCCACCCAGATGACCCTGAAATCATAGAGCTATCCTCACCCCAAACAGGTTTGGGCAACAGTCTCTAGGATAAGGGGAGCAGCAAATAATCAGGAGAGACAGAGGATCCCCCAACTCCATGTTTGTCAGGATGCCAAATATTTTTTACAGATTTCTGGACTCCGACAGAGAAAACTGTCCCAGATTATTAAAAAAAATAACCACCAAAGCTGGCACAAAATGCACATTTTCTTTGCCCCCTTGAGGAATGAGAAGGAACATTGTATGCTCCCATAAAGGTACAGGGTCAGTGTGCATTATCAGCATTCTTGGAGACGGGATCCCAAGCCACACTCATATCCAAAAAGGCCTTCGACCAACTGAACTCAGGAAGGGGGGGGAGTCACCAAATTATCCTCACACCTCTTCCCAGACAACTCCAAAATGTCAATGGGAATGATAATTCTGTTGAAGGGACTGTGAATCTGGAAATAAAAAGTGGGTGACATAGGTTGAACACCCAGTGATAATCGTGACTCCAGCGGGCACACCTTGTCTATTGGGGAATGACCTAGTTCGGAGGTTATCATCTCTGATTGACTGTGTGAACATGCTCCTCTGGATCCAGACTAACCAGCTGATCAAATTATGTGAGTTTGAATGGCACATGCCATGTGATTGAACAACGACAAAATATAATTCCATTTCAGGACCAATCAAGTCCCAGGAATCACTGTCATCTCTGTAGGGGAACAAACTGGTGATGGGAACCCTTCTCCATTCTTGAAAATCAACCTCCCTCCCAGTTGTAAGTGGCATTCCATTCTGGAGGGAAACAGTCTGAAATTTTATACAAATCCGAAATCAGAAGAAAGCCCAACTCCCATGAAAAAATATGATAAAATCCAGCTCAATGTCTGACTGACATCCAGATAAAGGGTGTACAGCTGTTTTCCCCATTCAGATAAATAAGGGTGAGGAGCATGTTCTCACCAGAGTATGCCTGAGTAACGGAAGAAGCTTCATCAGGAAACTTCCAAAAATCTGACCATTCCTACATTTAAATTGCTTGATAAATGGGAAGTATGCATGGAATCCCCAAATTCCACACATCTCCTGCTTAGCAGGTGTATGCTAAAAATGTCAATTGGCGACAAAAAACATAGAACTTAATTGTTGGGTCGTGAGAGATGTCCCTCCCGCTTTTTATTTAGGCAGTGAATTCACAATCGATTTGCAATTCATTAGGACCAAACTAATAAAAAAGCCTTGTCCCAACTGGGGGGTACCCCCACAGGCTTTGGCAATACTGAGAAAGCATTTTGGTCAGCTCAATTGCTGCCTTATGTGGTTGAAGTCTAAGTGAGAGAAGTGATGACATCCCAGGACAGGTGCAACAATGTACAAATCCCCTAAAAATTGAGCGAGGACAGAAACTCAAAAATCAGGATGCCTATATAAATTTGAATTATCAGCTCCAACAACAAGATGTGTATTTATATGTGACACCCCTAGTCGACCTACAACACAACACTATTCGAATATTGGTGGATAAAAGCAACCCTCCAAGTATCACTTTGGGCACACAAAACTTTATTGGGGTGGTGGTTGATGCCCAACATTATTCAATTGATTTAGGTAATGAGATCATTGGACCAGTACCAAATAACTTCTACACTATCAACAACGGTATCCCTCCTGAAAATATTTTCACCAGCCAAGGGGGTGATTTCTTGGTGTACTCTTCCTGCCCTGATGGTGAGGAAGAGGTGACCTGTGACATCAAGAAGGATGAGGTGGAATTCTGAGTCAACAATGACTACTAGTCATCCTTGGAACCGTATGCCCAGACCAACACTATAACAAGAGATCTCTCCACCCAACTGGAGGATACTGCTGAAATTGCAGAGACCAAGGTCTTTCCAGGAGGCTTTAAGCAGACGGTCGAAGAGCAGATCAATCTTGATGTTGCCTGTGAGAGTATTTTCATGATATCTTTTCAGTGGACTCATTGACTGTGGACGCACAGATATACATTCAACCACCATGCCCACAGACGCCGAGATGGCTCCAGTATTTGTGAAACAATACTGGTTGTCTCTCGCATCCATTGACATGCCCAACAGTTACTGGACAGTACCCATGAGTAGAGAAGACCAGTACAAGCTTGCCTTTACCTTCGGGGCAGCAATACACATGGACCGGAACCCCCTACCCCTTTGGATACATAAACTCTGGCACCAAATGTAACATCTTCCTAAATAAGGCGTTGCCTGATCTGGGAGAAATGGGGATGATGTCTTAATCAAGAGCTCAACGGTGGAGGAACATATAGCAGAAATACGCTATGTTCTGATCTAGTTGCAGAAAGCCAGAGCAAAACTGTCCTTCTGGAAGACCCAGTGGTATAAGACCCGTGTGAACCTCTTAGGGTATGAGATCACCCCTGGGTGTCTCAGTCGCAAGGCAATACAGGTGGAAGCCTTATTGAAATTAAAAGACCCTACTATTCTGTGACAATTAACAAGCCTTCTTGGGTTCACTAAATATAGTAGAAAGTTCATTGAAGACTACGCAGAGGCCACTCTGCCTTTGGCCCATTTATTAAAGGCTAGAGTCATGTGGGAATGGGGTCAAGAAAAATCTGAGGCAGTAAAACAACTAAAAATAATCCTCTCCCAGTTTCTGTGTTTGGCTTACCCCACAAAGAACAGGGAGTTCTTCTTGGAGACATTGTTTTCAGATATCTGCCTAACAGAGGTATTGCATCAAAAGCACAACAAGGTCAACAAAGTAATCTCGTATGCGAGCAAAACTTTGTCCTCTGTGAAGGAAAAAATCAACGATTGTGAAAAGGCACTCCTGGCAACAGTGTGGGCATTGATAAATGACTGCCCATTTATCCAGGGAGAGCACATCAATTTGGAGACTCCTCCCCAACCCTTGCAATACTTACAAAGAGACCAAATCCGAACAGGGAATGTAAATAATTCCAGAATTACTTCCTGGATTCCGTCCATGCAAGGCTTTCCTGTGGAGGTCAGATATGGCCAAAACCAGAAGAGTCCCCTAGCACAAGTACCTGATGACTTGCATGACTGTGCTCAAGAAAATTGTCTCAAGGACGAAAGTCTAAGGACCATTGACAATATGCAGGTGTACCTTATTTCCCACACAAAGACTATCAGGAAGACACGTGTCAGGGGATACCCACAGTTTATGTGAATGGGCACTCCTACCATGATGACAATCAGGGGGTAAAGGAACTAGTGGCAGGTATTGGGAATGCCTGGATACAAAATAGGCCCCCAAAGTAGTCAGGTAGCAGAGTTGATGGTGGTACATCAAGCCATCCTCAGTGAAGCACACCATCAACTCAAACAACTGGCCGTAATCACTGACTCTGATTATGTCAGGAATGGGTTTGTAGAACACCTGATTAACTGGAAAAATTGAGGCATGCTCTGTGCAAACAATAAACTGCTAAAGCATGGGAAATTAATCAAATTAATTGAAGATCTGGTAACCTCTAATGAAATGACCATCTGTTAGAAAAAGATCAGAGGTCACTCCAACATAGAGGGACCAGACAAGACAGGAAAGGACTTGGCTGACCAGTTGGCAAAAACCAGAGCCATTCACTGGGATTTTATAGAAACCAAATCCCTGTTGGGGGACATTCATGTCACTGCTGTCCCCAGGTCCCAAACCCATGCCAACAATGAACTCTCAACTGCCCAAATGAACTCTCAACTGCCCAGTGGAGTAAAGAAACCACAGATGCAGATTTGATCACTGCACAAAAATAGGACCTGATTATTGGGAAATGTTATCAACATATTGAAGACCCTGTGAATTCTCCTCTGACAGAATCTAATTATATCGGGAAAGAGGATCTGCGGTTGTTGATTATGTTTTACAAAATGTTCTGTGTCCAAGATGGTTTGTTGATACAGAGATCCCTATCTGGATGTGACCAGTGGGTGATACCTACCTCATGCCGAAGCCTGATGTTGAGTCACGCCGATGATGAGGCCACTGATGGTTATAGGGGGTTTCATACAACATCAGAAATCTTGCGCAAGGTCGCAGACTGGCCACACGTGGGTCAGGACCTCAACATTTTCTCAAAGGGGTGTCTTGTGTGTGCTCAGTTTCAGCCAACTTCTCTCACACACAGAGCTCCCCTACAAAAAAGGGGAATGACACTGCCTTGGTCGGATTTGCAAGTCTATTTCATTGGGCCAGTGATTTGTTCCTGTAGAGGAAACAAATACATGTTGACTGTAACATGTGTGTTTACCAAGTGGTTAGAATGTCCTCCAGACCCGAATTTTAAGGTGGAGACAGCTACCACTCTAATGATAAATCATATCTTCTTGCGTTATGGCATCCCCCAAAGGATTAAGTCAGACCGAGGAAGTCATTATACCAGCGAGGGGATGACCAAGATGTTGGATATTCTAGGGGTAAAAAGAAAACTACACATTGCCTACTGCCTAGCCTTGAGCAGGGGAGTTGAGAGGTACAAAAAGACTATTGTGGGGATCTTGAAGAAGTTTGCGGCAGGCTATGGACCTAGTTGGGACATCCGATTACCGCTTGTCATGATGGCCAGTAGGTCCATGCCATCTTCTGCAACAAAAATGTCTCGATTTGAGCTCATGACTGGATGAAAGATGGTGCAACCTCAGCATCTGCGCTACAGAACACAAGAGCAGAAAATGATAAACATGTCCACTACCCAAGAGTACATTGAAAATGTAAGAAAACACCTTCAGCATGCTTTTGCTTAGCTCAGCACAATTTAGAAAAGTCGGCAGAAGGAATGCAAAACCACTACAACTTAAAGACTACCAATAAGGAGTACGAAGTAATTGACAATTTTCAAAGGAACCAGAGCAAGGAGTGGAATTCCTTTCCTCTTGTGGCGGTGCATTTGAAATCATCGATAACATTTCCCCGGTTGCCTATAAGATCTGCATACCTAAAGGAGAACATACAGAAGATTAATGGGTCCATGTCAATCAGTTAAAGAGCTGTCACCCCAGACAGGCATTACACATGATACAGGAGCCCTGTGAGAGTAGAGCACAAGAACCATCTGAAGAATAAAAGGAAAGAATGACTACCTGGATGGAGAATATTACATATATACAGGGAGTAAAGTAATGTATACTCATAAAGAATGTATAAAAATCAGAATGAGAAATATAATGTTTGTGGAAATGTTCATGTAATGTGGGCCTCATTCATTCCCAGCCGATCTGGAAACAAGGGTGCTGGTAAGCTTATCGTCACCACTGTTTCCGGACTGGCATATTACAGGTCTGCCTGCTGGAGCCGCCAAACCCGACAGGTCTGACCCTGCCGGGCAGAGCGGCCGCGGTAGGCAGACCTGTCATAGAAGCACCGGCATCGTTAACAACAGTGCTGGTGCTTCCATGCTCCCATTCACATAGAATCCTATTGGACTCTATGGGAATGGGGAACAACATTTTACTGGCACCTGACTTTCCGGACCGCCGGGGTTTTAATCTCCCAGTGGCATCGGGATGTCAAACACCAGTAAATATTTACGGGTCCGGTGGCAACCCGCCGGTGCACCAGCACGGATACCGTCAGACCCGTAATGAGCTCCAATGTGTTATGCAGTGTTGTTGTTTTTTTTTTGTATGCCTAGAATACTGGGGAAAGTTCCAAAAAGGGATGGGTGGTTCCGGGAGCCAAAACCCCAAAATCCAAAGAGAGGGGAGTGCAGACCAGAGCACCCACTCCCTCGGGATGGGAAAAAGAGCAGACGTGCTCCAACAAGGAAAACCATAAATAAAAAGCAAAAAGAAAACAAAAACCCCACTCTCCCTTGCTCTTTCCAATGAGTGACCAGAGTTATAGAGCCAGGGTGGGTAGTATGTGGGGTATAGATTCATCCCCAGAATGACAGAGACTGAGAGGCCATGCAAGGCCCCATTGTGAGAATGGAGCTGGCTGATGTTGAAACTCATTGGAATATGCAGGACAGTTCAAAACATTGATTTCCAACATAAGGCTAGTTAATGAGCAAAAATGGGCCTCTCTTAACTTCCTCAAAATGGACAGGTGCTTCAGTGAAGGAAAATGTGCCTAAGAACTGTAAACTGCTGGATGTGCCCATTGCATGGAAAAAGGCCTGTGTGGCTGAAAATGCTTTTTTGATAAAATATGAAAAGCTACCATCTACTTAAGGAGACTGATAGCAGCATGTTATATTGACTTCAATGCAGCAGAAGAGTGTAATCCAGAAATCTAAAGTGAAGCCAAGCACTTTGCATTTGTCACAACTAAAACACGTATTTTCCACATTCAAATGACATCATTTAAAAGGAGAGGCGTAATTGTTCTAGAGGTGACACTAGTTTCCTATGTTAACTGTGTCCTATGTGTGAATAATACTGAAAGTGAGACTCATATCTTTTTAATTATTGTATTAAAAAAATATTTAATTCCTTGTCAGCAGGCCCAGATGTGCTACAAAATGTCATGTGTAAAACACATCATTTCAATTTAAAAGTCTATTCTGTTAGAATTATGTGTAAAGCTTGTTTTCCCTACTGAAATGAAAGGTCTGTGCCTCTGAAACTTTTTGGTTGGGCCCACCAGGAAAATCAAGCCTGGTTTTCAGGTTGAAATGCAAAAGAAATACAAAGAGTTAGATCAAAATTGTGGAAGGTTCACATAAAATGGCCAACAGAAGTGACCTCTTGGACTGGGTCAACCCTAATAAAGTGTCTCTCAGAGCCACTAATGGATCTTCAAAGGGTATCTGCTGAATGGTGTTATACAGGTTGGAGGCCTAACCAAATTTGAATCTGATAAGCGCTTTGATGTGCGACACCTTAATTTGGCGGGGGACTCCCTGAGTTGAGAGTGATGTCCAATAAACTCTGACAAAATATCACAAATGACTTATGAAGTCAACGGAAAGGATACACACCTACAGTACTGTCATATCCACAGTACACACAGTGCCCCTAGACTTGCAAATAAATACAAAATAAATAATGGATCTTCAAAGACTGTGTTAGAAACAGACACTACTGCAGAATTAAGGCATTGTATCCTGCCAATGGGCGAACGGGACCTTGCACCTTTAAAATTAACAGGACTACCAGGCCTCCCTTTGCTAAAAGGAAGAGTAAATGATTTAGGTACAAGCCATCAATGGGTATTTTAATTCAGGAACTTGGCCAGATTGACAAAATACGGAAAAAGTGGCAAATTCTGCCACTTAGCTAGATGGATGTGGTCGGTCTCATCAGTCATAAAAAAGATTGCAACATAGAAAATGTAAAAATTCAGCTTAATTCTGTGTACTATACAACCAAGTAATAATAGAGTTTGCATGAGCACACATCTGATCCTCACAGAGACAGGGACAGCTTCTAGGCCGAGGTCAACAAGGATTTCCACTTCTTTAGCCATTGCATCTTGAGCGCATCTCAACGTAGGCCTCAATGGTCTTGCCTCCTGGTTCACATGGCTTCTTCCAGGTTTCAAAGAATTGGCTCTCTTGGCTTGGCCATTGCTGGTGTTTGCTCTCTACCTCTCCATCCAGTGCCTTCTTGCTCTCCATCTTCCTTCTTCAACCACTCATTACATCTGGCAACCTCAATATGCCTCTCGTCTTGCCTCTCATCCAACTTCCTCTTCTTCCACCTCTCCTCCTCTGCCGCTGTCCTTTCTTCAACTCTATGCTCTCCTTTATATTGCTTCTTTCTGCCACCTCTCGTTGCCTGCCCTAATCACCTTACTCCACTTGATGGTGTCCTTTTCCTCCTACTCATTTCTGCTCTTCCCCTACTCCAACTCCTTCTCCCTGATGTTGCCTTCTTCCTCCTCTGACTTTCTGCCATAGCCTTCCTCCAATTCCATCCACTGCTTCCCATTCACTTCTCTGCTCACATCCTTCATGTACCACTTCACAGCCCTCCGTTCTCCATGCAACTCCTGCGTGTCCCTTTTGTACCTGGGCTCATTGGGAATTGTGGTAATGAGGATTGGACAGGATCAGTGAGGCCCTATTGGCAGTGGGTATATGAGATTGGGTAATAGCAACTGGGCTCTCCTCTCACCCTGGGGTACTGAATACTGCATATTGCACTTGTTAACGCCCGGCAGCTCTGTGAAGTGAGGCTTCAAACTATAGGCTTGCCATCTTAATGAGCCCTCTCGTGGCAGCCGTCTGATCCTGAATTGGTTCCCTGAGGCAAGCATGCTTTGCTCCTGCCTTCCCTGAACAGCTACCTTCTGGTCCGGCATTCACCCGTGACTTTCCCAGTGACTGCTGTGCAGTGTCGTGTGCCTGTCAAGATGTACATTCTGCAAACCTCCCTCACATGGATTCAATACTTTTCTTCATGTTTTGTGATCTGCATTCATCCTGGTCTCAGTTGTCTAATTCCTGGGTTCTCTGCCATGATGTTGAATGTAGGGTTGTGGACAGCCTCTAGTAAGAATTGAATATGTTTTGTTGCTGCCCCCCCACATGCCGTATCTGTTATATTTACTATTATAAGCAGTCACCGTAATCCTTTTTTGAAGAGCCTTGTACCCATTTGGGCATCCTTCTGGCTCCCCTGGGAGTGGGGGGGGGGCAGCCCCACAGTTTGAAGACCACTGCCCTAGGTGTTCCTCTGCATACTGCTTCTTGGGTTGGCGCCTCAAAGTGGGTGGATGCCCCCAACCCCCAGTACCCCCCTCATTCATTTACCAGACTCTGATCTGCTGTCTTTGTCACTGGTCTACGGAAGCTGGTTCACACAGCCAAAAGGAGCGCATGAATATCTGAGGTTCACTGACTTTTGGGGTTTCCGGTGGTGAATTAAAATGTCTGCACAAGACCAGAATCCTGAAACCACGGGCCTGATGCACTGGAACGGAATAGAGATGGTGCCTGTGACCATCAATTGTTTGCTCCTGATGCCTTCTTCCTGACTCACAAAGCCTAAAACAGGGGCAAATCTACAGGTGCTAGAGCAACTCAAGGGGACATTTTGTTCAGAAAGATTTGCTCACCTGTATCTCAGACACATTGCAGGCAATGTGTTTCATTGTCAGCCTTTGTGAATCAGGTTAGACATGCTCTCGTGAATTTCAGGTTTACTCCACTGCAAATCTTTATCCTCTGTCTGTCTTCTTCTTGCTGATAGATTTTATCCATCAGCAGTGATTTCTGGATACCGAATCCTGATCCTCATGACTCCATCTTCTTGTCCAACTTCTTGGGTTGAGTATGAATTCATGTGTTAGGATTCTTCATGCTCTGTGTGGACTTGTCACAGTAGGGCTGGTCTCACAGGGTCTTCACTGTGATGCGCCGCGGGTAACGGTCAAAAGGGTTTGCAGTGGTGGGAGTGAGCAAATCATTATGGAACAGGACCATGTGTTTTAGGAAATATGCGCTTTCCGTTATAAATGGAGCCTTAATTCAGTATTTTCAGGAAATTGAGGACAGTAAATAGTGCATGATAAGGAAGAGAAATCGGAATATTTTTGTGGACTGCTACCTTTCCACCCATGGAAGAAAGACACGGTCCCGAACGCCTCATAATTCAGGAGGTGGGACAATGCCTAATTTCTGTTGATATCCTACCTTTATGCATATCCACACCATAAACATTGGGTCCTGACAAAAAAATAAAATAAATAATGCACAGATAAACTGTGTTATGGTGTTCTTTGCACTCTTCTGTTCTAAATGCTTTACATAGATTGTTAATTTACATTCGGACAACAGAAAATGTGGGACCAGTATTTATATCAGTTAAAGTAATGTGATGACACTTTAATTTTAATTGAAATGTTGGCACGTTATGTCAAAGTTTTGTCCGTTTTCTTAGCTATCTTGCCAGGGGAACTGCTGTGTCTCGCAAACTGAATACATATGAAAGAACCCCTGTTTTTGATTGCAGTAGATTTGGTGGTACAAGTGTGTAAGAGGACCGCTGTGCACTGATTGGTGGTGGAGGTGGCACAGTGGGGTTTGCTGTGAAAGCAAATGTGTGCTCAGGAAAGGTCTGCACATAGTTGGCTGCAGATAAAATTGGAAGAGCATCCAAGTTTCAGTGGGATTGAAAGCGTAGCATCAGCGTGATTGCTTGGCAGTGGTACCAAAGAATCCCAATTTAAAGACCAGGCCTGACCATAATTTTGCATTGATGCGTTTGCTGATTTTGTCTTGTGTTTTTTTGTTGTTGTAAATTTGAGCAGACTACTGCATGAATCATCCCATCACATACCACTAATTCTAGTGCCAAATAAGTGAGCTCATTTATCATGAAAAATGCACACTCTGCATATGTTGAAAACGTTAAGTATAGCTGTAAACGGTCTATCAATTTTCAAAAACAAATTAGCAGTCTCATTATTGCATAGGCTTTCTGGAAATAAATGTCCCAAAGGGTAGCCTGGCCATTTATAGTTTTGCCAGTGGGGTGGCCACCTATCAGTCAGAACGATTGTGATGTAATACAGCTAGAAGGGACATAGAATGCGAGGAGGGACACACAGTGCAAGGGTGTTGTTTGATTATGTCCTCACGCTTGGACTATGACCACCCTCACCTGCCCCTTCCCACCCATTCTCGTAGAAACTCTTTGAGGTAGCTTGTTCAAGCAGTAACATCAAACGTTATGCTGTAAGTGACTGCCAGTGTTATTTCAAAGCAGTCTGCAAGAGTACGTAGCTGAATTGTGGATATAGATATGCTAGTAGTGTAATAAACATGTCTTAACTAAGTGTGCGTTCAGCCACTTCATTTAGAAGCAGAATGTGTGTCCTTGCACTGAAGTCCTGTAAAAAACAAACATTGCCAAAGTCAACGTTTTTGGCTTATTTTGGTATCAGATAGGTATTTACCAAACACTACTAACATATGCACAGGTGTTTGCACCATTTTGCAGCTGTTACCCTCTTATAAACAGGTAGTACTCTTATGCCAGTTGTGAGAAACCTGAAGGTGCCTCAACCGTTAGTCCCAGGGGATCTGTCATGCAGGTGGCCAGGACACGGCCATTGCTTTTGGATCCAGTTCCTGGGGGTGGACCAGTGCGGGAGGATCACCTGGATGAGGGGTCTTCGGGGAGTGGAAGTGGGACACTGGATGGCGAGACACGGTATCCCTTTCCCTGTAACACCTTTACCCCCTCCTACTAGGTAGGATACTTAGGGGTTCAACCCACCCTTTTTCCAACACAAACGCTTTCCGACGGACAACTCCCTCGATTGAAAACGGACTAACACCCGAGCTGTATACCTGACATGTCCCAATACAATGGTCAGGCAGAGTCAGGCAATTACTGATCATTACACACACATGACTTTCATCACCCTTCCCCACACATTAATTAAAAGTCGGAGCACAAAATTACACTTTGAGTGAGGCAAAGTACACGAGGAAACAGCAGTTCCAAGATGGCAGTTTAATAAAAGGCGGAAGACGGCAAGACTGAAGAGGATTGCAAGGGGGCAAGTGCCCTAGACTTTTTCACCTAAAGACTGCATCTTTCATGAGCCTTCGAGAACAGGAACCGAAAGGCCTGTAATTAAAGCTGAAGAATCCTGGATTGTGTGTCGGAGGTACTCGGGGCTCTCCCGCATCAATAGTCAAGGCGAGGAAAAGTGTTTGCTGTTGGGGCACTGTCCTTGGCTCCTACAACAAAGTAGCACCAGTGAAGTCAGCACAGCTGGTGAGTTGGGGAGACTGATACCAGACCGGCTGTGTGGAAACCAAGGTTGCAATCGGCAACATTGTATAAAGTAGATTATTAAACCAGCGGATGAGTGAATGAATTTTTAAGCTAAGATACGATATGTAGAACGAGTGGTCCAGCATAACGTTGGTGCTCAGTCGAAAGTCTCTGTTAGGTACCCAACCAAAAGGGTGAGAACGTTAAAAGAAAGAGAATTGTGGAATCGAAGTGGTCCTGCAATGGGTCAAGCCAAATCCTGTGCACATTTGAAAGTATTCGAAACTTGATGTACAATTGACATTGGTCCGAGCCCAGCTGAGGGAGACTAATTGTGTTGAAGGGAACTGAGCCCAGCTGAGGCAGATCTGAGGTGAACCGTGAGTCACCTAAAAAATAATAACCTACAACCATTGTGTGATAAAGTGAAAGGTGAAAGACATGCTCAAGCCTGGCAGAGGGAAGCCTCTGCAGAACGTTGTGCTTAAAGCATCTAAGCCCGGTTGAGGGGGATCCGGGGTGAATAGTGAATCAACAGATGTGAATACTTGTGAAAATCTAAAGAGGAAAATAGACTTGTAGAATATTTGGTTGCATCAGGCTCTTTGAGTGAAGAGACTTTGAGAAGCATGGATACTTACGCTCTGTAGGCCCTGATGCTGATGATTGAACTGTAACCTTGTGCTACAGTAGCCAGAGACTGTGCTACGCTCGAGTGAACCACCTTGCCCCATGTTGAAAACGGGGGGAAGGGAAGCCAACGCCCTGAACACGTGACATATCATTTTGAACACTTCTTTCTTTGTCATAAACACTACCCCCACACTATTTGTATTTAGAGGTAATGATTGGCAATAGTTCTTTTTAGTATAGGATCTTTTATTTTGACAAAACATTACTAGGACTGCATTATTATTATTAGATGGTCGTAGCTTGCTCCCATCTGTAGATTTAGGATTAGATATGTGTTCATCATACCCTTGTTAAAGTTCAATAAAGACCCTTGAACTGTGGTCACTTGTGTCTGTCTTTCTGTTGATGCCATGCCTTCCTTACACAGTGCTTGGCAAATGCCTGCTATGCCTACGCAAAAGCCCAAAATGTTGCCAATGATTAATAGAGTAGGGGTTTGAATGATGGAACCCTTGTATGACTGGTAGAGATTTAAGGTTAAACATTTGAGTGGGTTTGGCCCAGTTCAAAATGAATTGGGCATTACTGAAAATTTCATATGACATGCACTGCAGTGATGCCCAATACTTCTAAATGTGAAGGTGGCAGTATCCACATAGGTCGCTGGTGCATTTAGGGAGGCACAGACAGGCATCGCAAATGATGCGCAGCTTGTCCTCCATGAATGTATTAGTGTCAGACACACATGCCCAAAACAAAGGCTTTCATGCTCCAAGCATACACACGCTCAGCAGCCGCAGAAATCCCATACTGGAAGTGCATACTATTCTGTCCACCCTGGGTACCGTATTGATTCCATTTACCTCTTTTTTCATGCTTGGATTTCCATGTTTTGCTTTTCTCCAAGCCATTTCCTCTTCTGTTTCATGCTATGTATGGTCAACTTTTGCAAATCACTTCTGTGAGTATAGATCTGGAGCTGGCCCTCTCTTTGTTTCTAATTCCCATGTACCTCTAATGTTTAAGGGAGTTTGTACAGCAACCTGCCAACTGAGCAAGATCTCTCCCCTCTAACCTCGATCACTGCTTCATACGACCGGCAACATCTTCCTCCATCCGTTTAGTATGACCCCATGCAAGCATACAATACTGGATTTGAGATTTATTCCCTGAAAAATACTTAATCCCCAAACTGTAAGCAGCTATGCGTATTTCTCCGGCTATTGCGTTTCATGAATCCATTCTACTGATGCCTCCTTTCGTCGATATCTCTCTCTTCCAGCCTTTTTGGACTGCTGGCGCTCCTAAAATATCCCTGCGTGTTCCATCTACTTCTGACTTTTCTAGACTGGCTCTGGATTCATGTCAGTCTACTTCTCAACTGTCTTTGGATACTCACCCACAGACACGTTTAATCCCAGGCACAAACCACCTCTACCCCTTCTTTCTCACACCCTTAAGTATCATAATGCTGGTCTTTACAGGGGGCACCAGCGTTGGTACAAGGATAAATCATCCACTTTTCTGACACCCTTTCCTCTGCAGAATTGTTGTCACAAACTATTACAAGCTCTAAAGGGAGTTTCTTCTGCTAACTTATGTCTTCTCCACCTGGTAAATCTCATGCTCTCATTGTTTACTATGAGTAGACTCCTGTTCCATCTCCTCCTGATCTCTCAGTGGCATCCAACTTACCACTTGATGGCAGTGCCTCATAGTTAGAATTGAGCTCATTTGTGCTTCCTTTCCTTCTACTAACTGATCTGCCTTGCGTACTCAATACTACTACTATACATTCCTGCTTCATGAAAAAAGGCAACAGCTAGATCTCTTTTAGAAAAACCATCTCATGATGCTTCTCTCCCTTACTGTTTCAGATGTATGTCTACCTCACCTGCATTCCCTCCCCCATACATTCACTTTCACACTTTTACTTCTCCATACCTTTACGTATTCACTTGGGCATTACATGGGGAGACCCCTTGTGCCCCCTTCTTTTTTTTAACCCATATTCTAGCCCCCTTGCCTTCCCTTCACCCCAACCTTAACTTTAAGCTAACCTTAACCACATCCATTTCCACCATCACAATGTGAAGGTGTAGACAAAGTAAGGCATGTAGAAGCAAATGCATGACAAAGTAAATGCCTGGCGAAGTGAATGTGGAAGAGGTGAGTGCTAACAAAGGTTTCAGGGTGAAGAAAACCGGGGAAACCCATGTTGTTTTATTTTATTTCACTTCTGTTGAGATATTGAAGACAGACCGTTGTTCATTCCCAGCTAACAGTACTTGCCTTAGACATTAGGAACCACAGGTGACACCGCATGTGCCTTCACCTCGCAATAACATTCTCCATCTCGGAGAATTACGCAGTTCCCATTTCTTTACTTTTTCCCTATCAGTACACTAATAGCCTGACAGCAGTCTCTCTCTGTGGGTTTGTCAGTAGATACACACCTCCTTGCCCATCTCACACGTTTAGCCCTTCTGAACATACTACCTCACCTAGTGTAGTGTAGCTTCTAAGTGGCCATCTTGGAAGAGGGAGTTCCAAGTTTGATTCTTTGATGGAACATGTTTTTCAGAAAAACGTGTAGTAATTTTGAAGTACAAAGTTCTTGCAGTACGGTACTATATGTAAAGCTTTTGGATTCTATTTCAGTTGGTATACCGTGTGTTGATGTCTGCATTTAAAATCAAAATACTTTTACTGGATTGTGTGCCCTTGCAAGTTATGAAGTGATGCCTTCCAAATAAACCACAATTATCTACCTGAGCCGCAAAAATAGCCGCACGCTAAGCGAACACAGTTATGGAACATACTCAGAGCTGGGATTCTAAAGGGAATAATTCTTAATGGAACAAGTAGATTACAGACTCTATGCTCCCAGCTCCCACTCTCAAAATGAGTGTCTTTAATGTCAGCTGTTTAGGGTTAGAGTATACTGTATTCCTCTTTGGCGTGGGCAGCCACACAACAGAAACAAATTAGACAGTGTCAGTGTCCCCCTTACTAAAGTGTACTGCACAGTGACCATCCAGGTCTGACTGAGAATAGTGCCAAGCTAAAGGTGCTTTAAACAGCTGGGTATACCGCCAGAAAACTCAAACAATGGCTTGCGATGCTTGGATGCAGCTGTCTCTGCCAGTCACATGCTCTCACACTAGTGGGTGAGCTCATCCGGATAAGAGGATTGTCAAGAACCATGATAAGGAAGTGCATTCATTGGGTAATACTTTGTGTACCATTTCCTGCAGAGGAAGTCACAGGTGGTATGCATGTGTAGGTGAGACAGCATGAAACAGTCCAGCTGGTGATGCTGTGCATCTAAAGCATCTGCTTTTTATTTTTAACTCGGATTGTAAAGGAGTGTTCTTCTCTTTATCCCAAAAGAATCTCTTGCAGGGATAGTGGGTGCTCTCACTTATATTACGTAGACCAGTTGTACAAAGGCCTCCCTTAACAACTGCAGTCTCGGCTACAGGAGGTTCAAAATGTGGCTATAATCCTCAGCTTTGGACAATCTAAGAGCTCTCATCCAGTCTTCGTTTAGCTCTCCATTGGTTGCCAGAATGACAACATATTATTTTTAAGATATTACGCTTAGTTACTAGGGGCATGCATGGCTTGGGGCAGGATTATCTCAATGCTAACGTTACCTGCAATCACCCCTCAAGTCCATTGTGGTCAGTCAACCTCTGTTTGATGATAAACCCAAACTCCTGTTGTGCAAGTAGGGGTGAGAGAAGATTTTCGGGCATTGGATCGCAGATTGTGGAATCTGCTTGCTTTGAAACTGCATCAGCCAGAGTCTCTGTTCACCTTTCTAAATAAATTAAAAACACATCTCTTCCAATGATTCATTATTGCTGTCTCCAGATCATTTTTCCTGCTAATTTTTTTACTTTATCATCTGTGCCCGGATGCAGGTTTCTGCCCTGTTCCTCTGAGATATAAGTGATACAAATTTTAAAAGTCCTCTGACTTCAGTCATATTTGGTAGATGCATGAAACTTGTTGATAAGTATGATATAAAAAATGTTGCAGTCTGCAAATGAAGCATAAACACATTTCATATAAATGGATTACATGGTTTTGAAAAGGTTAGGTAACATTTGTTATTTTGTAGTAGGGGTAAAATATGTTTACTTCGTATAACCATTATACATGAAAATGTTCAGGAGACTTGGGCATTGACACCCTGCCCCCTGCAGGGCTTAATTTCCTTTGATCGATCTGCGCACAAGGGGAAGGGTGCAGAACTAGTAACCTGGATAGACTCTGCACTCATTGAATATGCAAAAGAGGTTGCGTGTGATTCTTTGGATTTACAGCAGTTTGAAATCAAGTTTATTGTTGAGGCCACCCCTTTGTTATTCAAGTTGTATAACAGATATTCATCTGATAATGGCATTAACTCGATTATGCTCATTGCTGCCCAAATCAGGTTATGGGAGTCAATACATAGTTCTAGTTCCAAGCTTAGAATATTGGGGCTAGGATATCAAATGTTCAATTTGAACTGCTGCATGAATTGGAGGGACTAACTATAGATAAGGACCAGGTCTGGGACATTCCGGACCTGGTGGTCGAGTTTTTGAAGTGGCAGAATAGGTCTAGCTTATTTTGGTAATTTAGACAGTGAAACTAGGGTAGAGTTTAGGAATATATAACAAGTGGAAAGTATCTCCACTTGAGTTTAATTTTCTAGAAATAAAAGAACCAATCCTCACGCATCATGGGCCGGATAAGGTCCGATGGGATTTTTTTTAAGAACGAGGTGCTGATTTGGGCACCTTAGTTTCTGAAGCTATTATGAGCAGCAAAGCAGGAGGATTTATCACGAGTTTCTTGGACTAACGCTGAGATTGTCCCTGTGTCCTGTGTATAGAAAAGGCGGACATGATCACCCAAGTAATTATAGGCCTATCTCACTCCTTGACTCTGCAGGAAACCTATTTGCTAAACTGATTTTGGGGCACCTCAAATCCTGGGTAAAGTCAAGGAATATAATCGATCACCGGCAAACCGGTCTTAGTGATGGCATAAGCACAGTGGGCCAGTGTTTCACATTGAAAATGACTGTGGATAATTATGTGGAATTGAACATTTATGCAGTTTTTGTTGACTTGCGTACTGCTTTTGACATGGTCCCTCATTCTAAACTCTGGGAAATACTTGAAGAATGGGGTATTCCAACCAAACCATTGTCTGCCATTCTACTGCTTTATGATAACAACAAAAAAGTTATAAAATGGGATCTAGGGGGCAAAACTACATCGCTCATTCAAGTGCAGAAGAGTGTATGCCAAGGATGTATGTTAGCCCCCACCCTCTTCTTATTATATGTCAATGGACTAATACATGGGCTTGTGAACATGCCCACAGATGCTCCTGTTTCAGCACGTGATATAATCCTGTTTCTACTATTCATAGACAATGAAATTCTGCTCTTCGAAACCCTTTTGGGTTTGAGAACAGTAATACAGGTTTTTGCAAGCTTTTGTAAAGATATGGGTATGTCTCTAAATATAGAGAAAACCAAAACTATGATTTTTCCTAAGAGGAGGAATAAACCAATATTCTTGGTAGTTTTAGATGGTAACTTGTTAGAACATGCAAGCCATTATGATTATCTTGGTGTTCGGTTTGTTACTGCTTGCACCTGGGAACAGCAACTTACATGTGCTGAACATACCCTGCTGAGATAGGGTGGAGCTATTACAAAATTATCCTGTAGCCTTGGTGATGTAGCTATTAGACCACTTTTGCAGATCTATAAAGCCCAGATGAGGCAACCTGCCACATGGGGCACAGAACTTTGGGGAAATTCAAACTGTACAGATCTTGGAAATGCAGAGAAGTAGTTCCTCAACAAAAATCTGAGACTTCCGGCATGGATCTCTACAATTTGTCTATTTATTTCGTTTAATTACTTTTAGGCACTACACGCCCATACAATACTTTTATATGAAGAACTATGATTAACTTTGATCGACGATGTGATAGCTATTATGGCAGTTTTATATTGGATTAGGATGAGGTGCTTCATAAATTCAGAGATGCTGCCAGGATCTCCTGAGTCAGCCTGGGGGTCCCTCCTTGAAATGGTTTCTGTTTATTAAAACTTGGTTACAGTTAGAAATATTTGGAAAATATGCTGCTCTTTGTATTCAACGTCCGTGGCTTCGTTACCAGGTGAAATGCATGTCTGCCCTTTTAGTATGGCCTGCAAATTTCACCATGGTGGTAGCCAATGGGAGCTTTCGTACCTTAATAGGATAGTCAAATAGAGATACATTTTGCACTGGTGTTCTGTATGCATGGAGGAAACCCCTCCTTTTCCAACGTGACAACCCTGCGTGAATGGTTGATGACACATAGGCAGAGTCAGAATACACTGTCACATCCTCATCCTCACAACTCTGTAGTGCGGAGGTAAGTGCTACTAATTCTGCAGCCTGTGCTGAGCAATGTGTAGGCAGTCTTGCAATTGTGACTACTTCGAATTTACCATCATGTTTTAACTTTACTGCTCCTGATCCCCTATGTCTTTCTCCTGCCATTTAATACATTTTTCGAAGAACCATCATTCTCTCTGACATGCGGGAAGATCATCATAAAACTCAGTATATGTTATGCAGTCATGGACATAGTCCCCCTTCCGTCCCGGGCGGGTTGCTCAGCGGCAATGTGCTCCCCTTGGAAGCAAGACGACACGAAGCCTGTGGGCTGTGTGAGTACTTTAAAAATGCAAATAAATAAATAAATTACTGGTTCTTTTATGAATGTCATTGGATTCACTATTCTACATCTAACACATTTTGATTGCTGGGTTTGAAATAATCACTTTGTAACCTGATGCTCTTGTGTAGTCATTGTGCTTTTGGGTTTCTCCAAAATGGCAAATAAGGAATGCTCGACGAATAACGTCATTGAACACCACATTGTAATACTTGTAGTTTTTTCAATCATGAAAGCAGCAGCAGCTCATTCTTGTTCGCAAGAGTAATGCCCTTTCATTACTGGGTCTAAAATTGCACTATAGTAAGCTAACGGTTTATACCCATATCCTAATGTTGTTTTCTGTGTGAGTATTGGCGTCATCACTTCTCAATTTGAATGTGAAAATAAGTAAATCTCCTCATAGTAGTCTGGAATTTCTAAGACAGGGGCTGTACAAATCACCCTTTTTAATTCTTCAAATAATTTACTCATCTATCCATGTTATTTTACTTTTATCTATCTGTGCTTCCTTGAGTCCTTTTAAAAGTGGTTGAATGTATGTACTGTAATCAAAAACCCAGGCCCTGCAATCATTACATAAGCTTATAAATTGCTGCATTTCCCTTACTGCCTCAGGTGTTGGGGTTTTTATGATGGCTTCTGCTCTCTCAGGTGTCACCTATGATCACTTCTGTTCTCTAAGGTGTCACCTTTCTCCCCTCTTGAGAGATTAACTGTCCTATGTACAGGACCTCTTCCTGGCAATATTGTAGTTTCTCTTTGGCTCTGCTAGTAATGTCATTCGTTGAACTGACTCTTCTCTGCATCTTTATCTCTGTCTCACTGCACACTAATATTTCATCTAAGTACTGAATTATTGTGCTCTCAAGTTGTACATTAAGATGGGAACTCGCAGTACCCCTGAGCTTATCTTGTATGTTTGCAGTGCTGGTTTATATATGAAAATAAAGTCTTCATGGAGGGGAATTAAAAAGAAAGTATTTTTGAAATTTATGATAGTAAAATGTAGAATTATTTTGCCTTAGCTGGGATGTTACATAATATCATAGCTGGATTCAGAACCAGCGGAAACTCTGCTTCAACAATATTGTTCAGAGGGCATAGATCCTGAATAAATCTCTACAACCCCCCCCCGTTGCTTTCTTCACTGGGTACACAGCTGTGTTATGTGGGAATTATGATGGTACCAATATTCTCTGCTGTATTAAAACAGAAATGGTTTCAAATATGCCTTCATCTGCTTCTCTTGCCATGGGATACTGTTTTTCTCCTGGCGAAATTGCTCCTGGCTTGAGTTTTATTTGCACTGCTCCTACCCCACTCAATAGACCCACGACATATGGCTACTGATCCATAAGTTGCTTGCCACCTTTTCTAAATCTTCTGGGGAAAACGACAGTTTCTTTTTCACCAATGCCATTCTCTGTGGTATCTCCCTGTTCTCAACTTTAATCCAATAAGTGAGACTTATAGAACATATTAATTCATCATCTCAAAAATCATCTCTGAGCAATTCATGATCTGTCAAGTCTGTTAGTCTATATCCTTCACCAAGAGCTATTACTGCTCTCCATCCTCTCCCCTCATCCTCTGTCCCATGATCAACACCCTTTCTTCTCTTATCACTGATACTTCTAGTGCTATGGGGATTACCTGTCCTTCCTCATTATCCATAGGTATTTCTGGCCTAAACAAACATTTGTCAGGAATTCTGAATAATGTACCTAACAGTCTAGGAAGCCATGTCAACAACATATTTACTCCATACAAAAATACTTCTGGGTCTAAAGGAGCTCCTCGTAATTCCTTTTGGCCTGTAAATAATAGTATAAATTCTCTTACCTTAATGTAGTGTATGCCTGGAGTGGAACACATGATTGCTTTGTACGTGAAAGACATTGTCATGTTAGGTTTTGTCATCAAGTCACGTCCTAATACGTTAACTGGCGTCTGCTGAGAATACAATTGTGGCATAGACACATCATGTTCTCCTTTGGAAAGTGTTAATTCATCAGAAAAAAAGGAACCAAACTCATAACCCCAGAGAATCCCTATGCATTCATGGCAATCCCAGACATTGCGTACTCTCAAACACAGGTATTAGTTGCTCCCATGTTTACAAGGAAGGAACATGTCTTGCCTCATATCATTACCCTGATCCTGGATTCTTCTTGTGGAACTGTGTCACATTTAGTACTGAACACATCAAGTCGCTCTTGTTCTCACCTATTGTGGGTGTAAATTCATCCATGTACCTGTGAAAGGATTTCCTCCCACTACGGTCACACTCCCTATCCTTGGTGTGGGTATTTGTGGGGCTTCTGAATTTGCCTTCCAGTGTGGCACCATTGCTTGTTGCATCAGAGCATACTGTGGTTGTTGTGTCTGTACTTTTTGTGTTTGCATTGGTGCTTGCTGTCGTTGCCCTTGTGGTGATTGTGTTTGCAGTGGGATAGGCTGTGTCTGCTGTGTTTGCGGCATGCATGTCTGATACTGCGTGTGATCTTGGCCATAATACTGTTGCGGTTGTGTATCATACTATGGAGAATGGAATGCCCCCCCTCTTGCAGCTTGCCAGTTCTGCTGCATGCCCCCTGTACGTCTTCACATACAGGCTTTATGTCCTATTCTCCCACAGTTCCAGCATTGCTGCAGTTGTCCTCCATTAAATCATCCCCCCCCTGAGGGTTTTGAAATCCACCTTGTCCTCTAGGTCCATTCCCTCTACCTCATGGCCAAACATTTTACCCATAAAGATCTATAGGGTACCCTGCATTGCTTGGCTGTGCTGGCTGTAACTCTTGTGTGGCCACGCCTTCATGACTTGTGAATATTGCTCCTTCTATGGCAGACCTGGACAACTTTTTTCTGAACTAATTTTTCTTTCTCCTGCTTTCTATTCTCAGCTTTTTACTTATCCTTCTATTATAGTAGTTGACAATGATGTAAGACAGTGAACTATATTCCTGGCCATGACTTTGCTTCCATCCCTACCTGTTTCTTCATATGCTGTTGCACTGGCTCAGGCTGTCCCTGACATAGAATATGATAAAAAATTTTTTTTTTTTTTTATTGTATATGGTTTACAAAAAACCTTTACAAATAAAACAAACTTTATAATTAAAAACAAAATAGTAAAAGAAAAGATAAACATTCATTGCATTGCATTTGCATTTAAAAAAAAAAAAAAAAAAGAAAAAGAAAATGCCCGCTAAAGAAATACGAAATTACAGATTTACATAAGTTGCAAAAGTTTGCAAATTTTACAAAAAGGGACAGACAATAGATAATCAACCGGTTTCAGATTTAAAATTTGATTGTCTAAGATTAGTCAAGTCAATACAAAGTACTAGTTACAGAGAATAACAGATAGAATAAATGCAAGGTATAAAATATGAAATACATTGCTCATATTAAAAACACTGTGCTCATATAGTAAAAAATTCATAGTTCCAAGAATAGGAGCAAAAATCAGACCAAAGGGGCATATAGGTCAAGGGCTCTGATAAAGCCCGCCACAGCCAGACCAACCTTGATGTTCGAGATTGAAAGACATTGTGACCAAATCAAATTGTCTACCCCCAGTCGCCCCATAACATTAAAAATGCCTAGATATTTGTCCCTTAAAGAGGTCAGGGCCTTGCAGTCAAGAATGAGATGCCGAGAAGTTTCAGTGACCCCCAAAAGTTTGCAGAAACGACAGGTGGGATCCAAATCAGAGAGCTTCTTCCTTTTGCGTAGGACTTCCCGAGTGGGAAGAAGGTTCCATCTGAGTTTAATAAGAAGAGAGCGGTAATGTCTATTAGGAAATTGGATCAAAATAAAAGACATCACACCTCTCTTCTTATGATCAAATTGAAGATCACTCAGTGAGGAATAACCATGAAGTTTTTCGATAGTGTTGCTCCAATCATGGCTGAAGAGAGACTCCTTTACCTTATTAGGGTTTGTAAGTAATGTATCCCTGTCGGAGGATATGTCCATCAGGGTCTTATCGCAGAGAGTGGAGAAAAGCTGGAGATATATGTTATGGCCCGAGTGTGTCTGGGAGAAAATCATATGGCCCACATCAACATATAAAGTATCAGGTCTAGGGGAAAGCAAGGCTGAGAACAGTGAGAGAACCCTCCAAAGAATCCTAGCTCGTAGAGAAACCAGACCTAACTCATATCTGATGGCAACAGTAGGAATTGAATTGGGCAGTTTTAAAACTTTCCTCCAGTAAATACCTTCAAGAGAGTCCCAGAAGGGCAAAAGTGTAAAGTAATGGAGTTCCATACCATACAGTAACTTTGGAATCACCTTACCCTTGAAAAAGTCTACCACGGGTTTGAGGGAGAACATACAATATTTATTCTCCAAAGTACGTGATTGGGAGATGAGAGGGAGCAGTTTCTGTCTAAGGAATCGTCTCAGTTCTGTCACCGATGGTTGGGCCAAGATCAAAAAGCCCAAATAGACGATTTTGTTAACTCGAGAAATGTTTGCTCCCCCCATTTTCCATACTTTGTTGTTTCGGGTTCTCCCCTTTGAGAATTCCATGATACGTGTTTTACCAGGATTGATCTTCAGCCCATTTAGCAGTGCGTACTGTTCAAATTTACACAGGAGCCTCTGCAGGCCCACTTTGGTCTGGTCGAACAAGAGAAAGTCATCGGCATATGCCAACCATGAGAATCTCAGGTCCCCAAGTTTAGCACTCACCATGCCTGCATTTTTCAGGAAGTTATCCACATCAGCCAAATAGAGGATAAATAGACAGGGAGCTAACGAGCAACCCTGTCTCACCCCAATACGCGTCCTAATCCTCCTAGAGAGAGTACCAGCCAAATCGAGCCTGATGTGTACCCCCGAGTTTTCATAGAGGGCCATAATGAGAGAAAGGAGGCCCGCCGGGATGCCCCATTTAGTTAATTTTTCCCATAATCTGGATCTAATGACCAGATCAAATGCATTAGATAAATCAATAGAGGCGACATACAGAGGACCATCAGATTTTCCCCAAGAGGAGGTCTGAAGGGCAGTTATAATAAGACCATTAAGATTGGTAGAGTGGCCGACCCTGAAGCCAGTTTGGTATTTGGGGAGAATATGATTGTCCCTAATCCATATGTTAAGATGGGAGAGGAGCAGAGAAGCAAAAAGCTTACAGTCCGCGTCTATAAGAGAGATCGGTCTATAATTCTTTACCTCCGAGCGTAAGCCTCTCTTAAAGATTGGGACAATATGGGCCGTATGCCAACTCATAGGGACCTTCCCGGAATTTACTACGTCCTGAAAAAGCAGGAAGAGTAGATTGGCCCAAATCTCGGGCTCGGCTTTGAATGTATTGTTCGTAAGGCCATTTGGGCCTGGTGCCCTAGATTTCTTAGCCTTAGAAATAAGACAGAACACTGTCTCAAGATCAAAAACTGGTTTCCATGCGTCTTTCGATGGGTAAATCATCAATACATCCGAAGCCAAGTCTTCCTCCCCAATATCAAAAAGTTTAGAGTAATAGTCAAACCATTTGGCCTCTGGGATTGCATTAAGCTGATCAGCCATCAATGCGTTATCTAGGCTGGAGACCGAAGCCCAGAAAGCCCTCACATCTCGTTTTATTAGTACTGCAAGCATATACTGTGCGTCATTTTGAATCATAGTAATTTTTCTATGCTTACAGTAGTTTTTGTATTTTTGGCGAATGGTTTTAATTTTTGTTGTTTTATCTGCCCAATCCGTATCTAGGGCTTGAACATCCCTAATAAGTTTCTTAGTAAGGGCCTTTACATCGGCCAATTGTTGGTCGAAACTATGGTTGTGAAGTTTTTTGAAGACTCCTTTCCTGAGCTGGCCATAAATACTACTCTGTAAGACATTGAGAAAACTATCAAAAGAAGAGGTGTTAAAGACTGCTATTTTCCAGCAGAGCGAGGTGTGGTTAAGGGAAGAGATCAGTTTGTTATTAAGAACACTGATGTTAAAAGGAGACCACCTTATCCCTGTCCCTTGACTAACAGTATAAAGCTGAGTGGGTCCACCCTCCGGCAGAAGCTTGGTAAAAAAGGGGCATAGAAATTGAACCCGGAGAATACCATGGTCACTCCATGAGTTGAAGGACACCTCGACATTAGAAGAAAATGGAATCAGGGAATGGTCGACAAAGACGTAGTCTAAGGTGGAAGATGAGGACGATCTACGCCAAGTTGGGCAGGAAGGATTAGTAGCATCATAATGGCTGTTAAGACAAGTTAGGCCAGTTGAATCCAAAGCCAGATTCCAAGATCGGCCCCATGTAAGTTTTAGTCCTGTACGTGGATCGTCTTCCATAACCAAGCCCAGGTCATCATAATTGGATTCCAGACAGAGAGTACAGTCTGAATTTAGATCGCCCGCCAGAATGAGTTTGCCCATGGGATGCAGATATCTCCAGGCAAGGATTGTATCAGTTAGCTTCTCCAGAAACAATTCGAGAGGAGAGATTCCCATATGCCAGTACACATTGACCAAGAGAAAGTAACAATTAGAATCCGGAAAAAACACCTCTAAGGCCATAAAGCCAAAAGGTGTATCCGAAAGCTCCTTGGCAACAAAACCAAAGGAGGTTCTTACCCCTATAATGAGTCCCCCCGATGCGCGGCCTCCCAGGCTAGGTTTGGCACATTGAGAGAAAATATCGAATCCATCAAGAACTGGAGTTGAAAGTAGCCAGGTTTCTTGGAGAAAAAAACAATGCGAAGCCTTAATCACGGCAACCGTTTCTAGGTTCGTGAACAAATGAGAATTACCTCTGGAGTTCCAAGAGAAAAAATCGAAGCTATATAGAGGGCGAGCCTTCGAAGAGAATTCTGATTTAGCGGGAATTAAATCATTTCCATAAGCCTGCGGTGACATGTGCCCAGCTCGCGAAGTCTCCATTAGATTTGGGCAAGAAATGCCTCCGTTGGGGTGGGGGAGTTCTTTCTGGATGGTAGACCATATGATAAAATAATGTTATTGTTTTATCCCAAGGTTCTCTTGTCTCAAGACGCCAACGTTCTTGAATTTCCTGAATAAAAGCAACCTGATCTTCGTCATGACCCACTTTCCTTGGCATAATCGCTCCCATGTCTGATGTGTCAAGATATTGTACTCTGAGTGCCCTCCATATATCTGCTCTATAATTATTAAATGTTCCTGCATCATTTGTCATGTTTTGTGCTTTCACACTCGCATATCACACTCGTCTCCAAATGTCATCAGCTCTCTCCACTAGAATAGCTGCAAATTGACCTTTTACATCACCTACTGCTAACATCATTCCCGCTGACATTTTTTCTAACTCTTAAATCAATTTTCACGCACCTGCAGTCAAACTAGGTAATTTAAATTTCAAATGTTGTTTATCCATTTCCTGCCACTGTATTTATTGTGTTTGTCCTCCCCTTTCTCTAATAATGGAAAATGTGTAAATCCAGGTCCACAATCATATCCACCTATGCTCCTTTTCTTCCAGGTGGGGCTAGTATTTACCGTTCATCTTTGTCCTAGTAATGACCTTAATCTACTTACATAAGAGGAAGATATATATTCCCTGCACTAAACAACACTGCTTGCGGTCATTCAGAATATGGTGAAGGTTCTGGTGGTTTTTCTTTCGGGTCTTCTAAGTCTGATCCACTCCCTTGTGCACCCTCTTCTTAAGAAACACTCAGACGACCCCTCCTGCCCTGCCAACTACCGCCCAATCTCCATCTCTCCTTTCCTGGGCAAACCCCTGGAAAAGCTGGCCATCTCCCAGCTTATACTTCACACTGAGTCTGTTGGTTGTCTCCATGACCATCAGTCTGGATTCAGAGCTGCCAGAAGCACAGAAACTGCTCTCCTGACCATCCGTGAAAACCTGCTCTCAAACCTTGACTCCAATACCCCTGTGTCCTCATCTAACTTGATCCCTCTTCTGCCTTTGACACGGTCAACCATGCCATCCTGCTCAACCTTTCTTCTTGATAACCTGTGTATCACCGATCAGGCCCTGGCGCGGCTGACCTCTTTCCTCTCTAATTGACCCTCCGAGGTCCAACTTGGGTCCTTTCTCTCCTCTATCTCTATCTCTACCTCTGGTGTTCTCCAGGGGTCTAGCCTCTCTCACTGGTCCAACCAATTCCTGGCACTTCCTGCCCACCGCATTGCTACTCTCTGCCCCAACTTTCAGTGCTATGCAGATGACACCCAGCTCATTTTCAGGCTCCCCTCTGCCACCTCTTCTCCTTCTCTCATCTCTGACTGTCTGTCGGCTATCCAGGAGTGGTGTGACGCCAATGATCTCTGCCTTAATGCCATTAAGACTGCGATTCTCCTCATTGGCATAACTGCTCCCTCCTTTCCTATTGCTTTCTTGGCCCTCTTCCTTCTCCCACTTGTGAGGCTATACACCTTGGGGTTATCTTCGACTCCACACTCTCCTTCTCTCCTCACATCTCTGACATCTCTTAGAAGTCACACTAACAGCTGCCCCTCTTCAGAGGTATTCTTCCTTTCCTCTCCTTCCCCCAGAAGCTCACTGTCTCCAGAGCTCTGGTTCTCTCTAGACTGGACTACTACTGCAACAGCCTCTTTCTAAATATGCCTGCTTCTACTCTCTGACCTCTGCAACTCATCCAAAACAGGACTGCAAGATTTGTCCTTGGCCTCAAGCCCAGGGATCATATCTCTCCAGGACTGAAATATCTGCACTGGCTCCCAGTGACTGTGAGGATTAAGTTCAAAACACTATGCATTGTCCACAAGGCCTTTTGGGGCCTGGGGCCTCAATACCTTCAACTCACTCTTCCTAAATATCTTCCTTAAAGAGCTCTTCGCTCATCTGCCTCAAATTCCCTCAGGGTCAGTCGCTTCTCCAAGCAATGAGTTGGTGGTAGATCTCTTTCTTTGGCTGGGACCTCCCTCTGGAACAGCCTCCCTGCCTCCCTAGAACTTGAGAACAATCTCCAGTTCTGGAAGCACCTTAAGACCTTCCTCTTTGCGTCTGCTTTATCTCTTCTTCTCCCCTGCTGAACTCCTGACTGAAACGGCACTGGTCACCTGGCTAGCCTCTGATCTCGGTCCCAGGTCCACCTCCACCGTTGGCTGCACACCTGCACTGCCTCCCAGGCAACACCTGCACTTGGGGGCTCTTTCTGTATCCCTACAGTCCCCACCAGCTCCTGATGTCTGCACTTACCCCTGCACTTGCCACAAGCTGGCCGCACTTTTACGTATTGTTTTTTATTTATTACATTTATTTATTACTGTTGATCCTATGTACTGCACTGCCCCTCCCCCGCACTTTCCCTTCCCCTGCACTTGTGTAATATCAATGTCACCTGGCCTAGTAAGATCATTGTCTCTGTCTTCCCTCTGTCCCCCTTCCCATGCCTCATTGTGCCTTGAAATACCTGTATGTAGGTGCATTATAAATGCCATACCATATCATATCATGACCACTTTACCCCTCTTTCAATGTTCGGATGTACCAAAAAGACACAAATGCCCTCTCTTCCTGCTCTCTCCTTTTCTTCTCTTTCTTCATCTGCCATCGTTATACCTGAACCTGTATGACTTTTGTCCCTTTTGTCATTATCAAGATCTAGTCTGCTTAAGGACAGCGTTCTATGCTGGCCCATCATTATGTCATCCAATTTTCCTCTTGTTTCTTTCAGTGGAGATCCTTCAATACTCCCTCTTATCTTGTAACCATCTCTCTCCCTCATTTGTCTATATAGATCCTCAATCCTTTTCCCTATGACTTCTGCCTCATGCTCATCAGCCCATGTCTGTATTCTTGGTCTCCCCTGGAGCTCCCTATGGGTCTGTCGTGCTTCAATTGCTATTTTACACCTATTAACAATGTGATCTACTTCATCATCTCTTCGACCCTACTCCTTCTAATTTCTTCTTCCCTTTTTCTCGTTTCCCTTTTCTCGGCTTCCTCTCACCTTCTTTGCAGCCTATGTTCTTTCAATCTAGGTGCTTCTCTTTCTTCACATTTCTTCTCCTCTATTCTCTGTTTCTCGTTTTTTTCTGTTCCTCATGCCTTCTTTGTTCTTCCTTTCGCTTCCTCTATTTTATCTTCTTCGCTTTATATAGCCTTTCTTGTTCCTTTTCCTTATTTTCCCGTTCCTCTCTTTCTTTGACATCATCAATGCACTTTCCATCTAATTTGAGTAGTATATGTCCTCCTATCCACTTATTCTGTACTATTGTCACTCTGCTAGCTCTATCTTTCTCTCCTTTTTGTCTCTTAGTTTCTTCTTCTATCTCTTTCTGTCTGTCCATTCTTTTCTCACCTTCTTTATGTTTATTATGTGTGGACATATATTTTTGTTCCATAATTTTCCTCTCTTCCATGTTATCCTCACTATTATGAGCTGGGGCGCATATGTTGGATTAACATTTCCCACTGCTGCTTTTATCTCCTTTAGAGGACACATTCCCAGTTTATCTTTTATTGTACTACCGTTCTTAGGAGGAGAAAGAGGAGCTGAGGGCATTATGGCCTTTTCTTTATGCTGATTAAGCACCCACTCGTTCACAGGCGGTTCTTCTCTCTCACTCAGATACATTTTCCATAGCTCTAAAACAGCACATTTTTTTCTGTAACTTGTTTCCTGAGTATGCAGCATGTAAGTATGTGGTCATATTTTGCAATACTGTTCTTGATAGTGAACCTTCTTGAGGCCAAGGCATGAACATTTTGTTAGCCGTGCCTTTTACCCATTCAGCATGATATTTCCCAATCTTAGGTGTGTATCTCGGTAATGTTTTGCACAAGTATAAATGGGGAGAGTCCCCTATGATGACAAGTCATTTTTTAACTGTCAATACTTACTACTTCTTTAGAATTCTGTTTATTACTTTGATCACTTCCACCACAACAATCAATTTGGGCAAGCACCATCAATCGCCGCCCACTTCCCAAAACAATTTGGAAAACAATTTTCAAGCCTGCACAATAATATTCTTTTTGCTTCTTTGTTTATGGTTCTATCGATTCTTACTATCTCGTTTTTATTATTGTCAATCTAAAAATCATTTTTTATTTTATTTATTTCTCAAGTGCTACCCTCCTATGATTGATTGGCACCAATTGCTTGTGTTTTAGGATCTAATAATCAGTCAAATATATTACTATTGTTCTATAGTTTCAGCCTACAACCAATATTATCACAACTAATACCTAATACTTCAACTTTTTACACTAATATTTTCACAACCCCAAACAAAAATGTGCACAATTTCTGCGATCGTCTTCCTTACTTTCTCTAGTAAGAGCATCTCTTCTCTATTTTACTCCATTTTGGAATGTGTTATGCACCCTCTTCTAGATTTTAGCTGCAGGAATCCCTTAAATATACTATGTTCCGGAGTTTGATGCGGTCCCTTCTATTCTCCTTCAGATTAGGAAATTAGGTATCTCTCCTTAATCAAATCCTATTACATTTCCCACTATGTATACACATGCAATGTGATCCCTCCACTTTTATTTGCCACATTCGATGCTTCTACTTTTGTCTGTTTGTTTAGTTTGAGCCCTTTGGTATCTACTGTTCCCAATCAACCACTTTGCATTCAGTCTGCAGGACATCAGTAGGGATCGGACAGGAATTTCTTCAAAGGGGCACTTGCTGACCATTTCGTCTTACATGTTTGTTTCTTTGCTCTCTACAGGAAACTCTGCGGTCTTCCAGCTGATGGTGGAAGATGTCAAGAATCTGAGATTATGGATCTTGAACCATCTGCACTGCTACCAAAATGTGCAGAAGCACCTGGATCGTATCAAGTGCTGGACAGGATTACCACAATAACTGATTTAAGGCCAAAATAACCAGACAAACTCAAAGAATATGGCAAAGTAATTCTTTATTATCAGTTCAATAAAGCAGGGAAATCTGGCAAGCACAACAAGTCGCAGCTCACACACTCTCGAATACATTTCAGTTATACAAAGGCGCTATACCTTAAGATACGTCAGCAGTGACATCATCCTACATGGCAAATAGTAAAAACCTATTGAGCAGAGGGATAGGTTCATGGAACATATTTACCTATAGCTTATTTAGGCGTTATCACCATCATTGGCTGCCCCTTAACTAGTAAGCATGCCGGAACAACCTCTAACTTCGTATAATACAGATAATAGTAGAATAGTAGCAGTGTATTGGCTTCTGCAACAATGTATAATCCATCATCACATAGGCAATCCTGATTGTTTGGCACCCTCCTTCAACTTTGGACATTTGGCTCGTTAGCAGCATGCAAGCAAAATGAAACCCAGGTTTGGGGAACAACTTCAGAGAACTGCCCACTTGGCCAATTGACCTACCATCTCTTATCAGTTAGGCCCTAAGCCAAAGCTTTCTCTTTATAGTTGACCTTGTTGACTGTTCTCTTCTCCGGAACTTTTAAGGGAGTGAAGGTACATTGGTATCTTTGTCTGGAGCATTATGAATATGTCTTGTTTTCTGGTCTTGCACCACTTATGAGAGACCATGATTTGTCCATACTGTCGTCTTATTTAGTGCGTTTTGATTCAATTATACTAGGTGCTATTACTCTCCTTGGACTCTAGAGACATGGTTTCTCCATCTTGCATATGCTTTCTTCATTTTTAATTGTCCAAAACTTGGCAATCGCAGATGTTTACTCCGTTGCTTAATCTAAGAGAAATATGTCTTAAGTACATGGCTTATCCTCTTCGACTCCTTTTGTACCTTGCAGTTGCTTCTCACTGTGGCATCCTTGATCTTTTGCCAAACAAATATTCTTTGTTCTTGCACGCATTTGCATTTCAGTGCCTGTCAGCCCTGCAGTATTTTTCTCTCTCTTTGGGGTTTTTAGCTTACTATTATACAAAACCGACATCCATCTTCTCAACATGTCTGCTTTACCCGTGTTATATTTTCTACTGAAGCAAGCTTCTATATATCTCATCTATCTTGTGTTTCTGCGTGTATACATGTACTGCATCTTCATATACTGCATCTCATCTCATATATCTTCATAGCGTATGTGATTTCTTCGTTTTTGCATGTATGTTCACTTCGTTACTTCAGTCACATCTTCATTCTTTAAGCATTCATATTGTTTCAGTGCGCCATCGTGTCTTATGATGTAACTTTACAACTGTCATACTTCACTTATAGTTCTTCTATGTCCAGTGGTGTCCGGAGACTGTCTTCTACCACTTCAGTTTGTGGGTACATTTGGTATGGTTGTCTGAGCGCATATCCTCTTTCCTATCTTCGATGCAGTATTGGGACGATACCAGGTGTCATGCACAGTGCTTTCTTGCTGCTCTTCCAATATGACAGAGGTGAGTGACATGCACGTCTGCTTCTCCACAAAAGCATAACTAAACCTCTGCCATTTCCTTAAGAAAGTAGGACAGTGAGAGTGACATTTCGCAATTCCACTTTATTTAGGGATTATTGCAACGTTGCTTGATCTTTGCCTTATCTTTACCTGTACAATTTGACTTCTCAAATAGCATTTAATACATTTAAAAACCATAGCTAGTGAACTCACAGAACCTAGGTTGTAGTTCATAAGGAATTGAACCTAAGTTAGCACAATGTTGATAAAGTAAAGGTCGTAAAGGTATATTCAGGTACCATTTGGTGTAACACATCTGCAAGGACCTAAGTTAATTGGAAGGAACACAGGAGCCGGATCCTTGATGATTTGCTCAATTCAAGATCAATGCACTTTACAGATACAGTTGTGAAATATAAAAGAAAGTTGGTCCATAAAGGACTTATAAAAACTGGGGGAAAACAACTATATTCTCACTTTAAGGGGTGATTAACTCTCTAGACCAGGGGTCTGCAACCTGTGTCTCTCCTTATGTTTTGGACTACAACTCCCATATTCACTACACTGGATAGGGCTGAAGGGATTAGTAGTCCAAAACATCTGGAGAGCCAAAGTTTGCAAACTCCTTCTCTAGACAGTCAAAATGTGTAGGTATCAGATCCTGTCGAACTAGACTTGATGCAGCTACCTCCTCGAAGTCACAGAAGTATTCCCCTCCCCTTATCCAAGGAAGACAGACCACCCAGACAACATAATACCAGAAAGGGCTGATCTTGCATCCCGAGGCAGAGGCGGCTTATTTAGTATTGCCACCCAGGTGAAACCAGACCCAGAAATACGTGCATTGAGACCAATACTCGATTCATATGGGATAATGGTGATTAAATGCCGGATACGGCAAGAGACACACCCCTTAGTACAGTAGAAGTTTGGGATACGATGATGAAGCGGGATGAGCCTAGGAGTTGAAAAACTACAGACTACAAGCACAAGGATGTGTGTACCTCTGAGACAGAATGCTCAGTAGTGATGTCAGTGACTTTTTGAAGATAATCAAAAGAACTCTGAAGAACCAGCCTCTGAGAGAGCCACCTAGGCACAAAGTTCGAACGCCCAGTGGGTCACTCCCACTGAAGAACCAACACTGGGAGCTTTAGAGAAGTACCAGGATGTTGGTGTGAAAAAAAACTGGTGCATAAGAATTTTGGAGGATTAAGTCCACATAGGATGTGCAATTGTTTGTTGTAGATAGGACAGTTGGGAGTTCACACAAGGACTCTCCTGAAGAATTTCCAAGAAATAGTTTTTATTAAAATGAATGGAAGGAAACATGTTGGGTGTATGTACAGTGTGGGTATGTATGAAATTAGAGCGACTGTTTATCGAAGTGAGTAGTTGTGATTGAAGACACATATGATTGTTTTATGAAAATGTTAATACATGTACTGTGGGCTCTGTGGTGATAACCATTTTTGTTGAAATGTATGTTGTGAACCATTGTGAACAATTTCAATTGGGATTGTGATGAAGTAAGATTAGAATTGCATTTTAGAAGTTTGTACAAAATGTATAAAATATGTTTGTACTCTCATAAATTTACCGCCCTTCTATTTGTTTAAAATGTACACTAGGCTTCCAGTGAAAAGGTAGTGTGAGTGACCACACTGGTAACAAAAACCAGTGAGTAAATGACGTCCAACCATTGGAACTTTTTTTGTTTAGGGCTTATATAGTACACCTCTATTGGTGTACCCCTGGTACACATGTCGGGAGCTGCAGGGGTGGAAACAGAGAAGAACTGAGGTCAGTAAGGAGACATTGTCATACAAAATGAAATCCCAAGGCACATACCTTGCTGAAGCCCTTCCCTTGCTCAAACTACCAGGAGTACGAGTGGAAATCCCTGGTTAACCACACAGAGAAGTTAGGGTAAGTAAGGTAAGGGGTGTTGGACAAGCACATGGCTACCCTGACTACCGTAGGATTAGTAAAAGAACTGGAGTGGTTAATCCAGATCACTGGAAAAATTCACAATGAATGGCTAATTACCTGGAAGAGAAAGCATGGTGAGGTCCCAATGCGGCATGACTCTGCATCTAGTTTTGCATTGCCTGCTTTTAACCGGTCTGAATGTGTTTGTCAGTTAACAGCAACATGAACTGATTTGGTTACGTCAGATGGCCTAGTGACTAACTTGGAATGGGTCGACTTGATGACTTGCTGACTCTTGGAATGGGACAGAGGTGTTCGCGTGAACTTGAGGGCTGGTGGTAGTTTGTCCGACTGCTGCCATGTATCGGCAGGTCCAACAAGGTTGCCACATGTGACACGGAAGGAGGGGAGCATGTCTCACGAGTGGTAAGTTTCTAACTGTCGGCTACTCTTGAGATTTTTCAACTGAGTATTATAGTTTCGTAATTTTCAGAAGCATTTTGAGCATTTTGGCTCCAGGGTGAGGTCCCCAGCTAATGCGAATAGATCCTAAGCCTAATTTAAATGTCTAACAAAGTGCTCCAAGAAACTGACTTTGGTTGTAGTTAAGCATCTCGTCATGGAACAAGAGATTAAGAATGTTTCTGTTTCCTTTATCATCACTTACAGAATCCAATACTTTGCAGTTATGTTGTTCAGTAGAATCCTTCTTTTTAGAATGCAATGTACTTGAAAGAGAGCTGACCCTTTTAAAGGGCTTCAAGACTCTCCTGAAACCATGGCTTTTTCTGGGGCACTGAAATTACTGCATGGCTATGAAAAAACATTAAAAAATCATGTTTGAATTTAGTCTATGCATTCATAGCTCTGAACATGGAGGATACAAGTCTACTATTATCCACATTTTACAGAATATTGAAGATTGAACAAAAGTGTTTCTGAGCTCATCATGTCAAATGCATCTAAAGAGTGTTTCATATTGTCAAGGTGGAGCAGATTGATTAATGTTTCGCGGTAAATGTACAAGGATATGGATGGTGGGAGTGAAAAGTGATGGGGAATAACAGGAGAGTTGAGAAGAAGGAAATAAAGATACATACCCCTGGTGTAACCTGTTTTAGGGGGCCATGGCAAATAAATACACTAATCAGAAACACTATGTTTTACAACACACCAAAATATGCTGTAACAATGACTCTGGGTAAAAAGCTTCCTAAGAGGAACAACCTGCTAATTCATACTGTATTTGACAGTGACATTTATTATCACCCAAAATGACCATGTCATCAACATACGTGTCCACTATTTTGGCCCACAAAGATCCCCGATAGAGTCTTGCGAGATATTATGTCAATTAACAGAGGTTCAAATGCTAACACATGTACCCTGTGTGAGCTTCAACAACTGCAAAATAGTGTTTACATTGCTAGCATTTTAAGGGAAAGTGTATGTACTCTGCCTCAAACAGATCGAAGGGAGTAGGAAGGGGTCAGATGACATCCATAGTGGATCCAAGTTGTCATGTGGAAGTGGGATGAGTCATATTTGCAGTCGGTCATCATTTAGAGGGGTGTGTCTGCTGAGAGTCATGGGTGCATGCATGTTGCTGTGTAGTTTTAGTGGAGTCAGTAAGAGTAATGTGTGTTATAATATGCTGTGTGTCAGATAGTTCCACACCCATGACTTTATGTTCACACTTGGCATCGTGAGTAGCATTGATATGTTTATGTGATGTGGATTTCTTTATTGGTTTTGGGTGAAGATGGGAGTCTTTGTTTCTCAGTCAGTTTATTAGAGTCACATGTCTATTAGTCGGTCAGATGGATTTTGCTGTTTGGAGTAATTAGTTGTCTATTGTGAATGTATGGGAGTAAGTGTAAGAGTGAGAGTACGTTGAGGACCATTTTACGGAGGTTTGTTCATGGATTTGGATGTTTGGATATAGATGGGTTGAAATGGTTGTGATGACAGTGGTCAATGTGCATATGGGTGTGGATTAAGTGCTTGTGAAGGATGATATAGCAACGATTGGGGTTGTGGATGTGTGGATGATTTTCATAATTGTGGTGGATGTTATTGCACTGTTTATGTTTGTGGGTGCTTATGTGCAAGAGGTATTTGGGTTTAAAGGCTTGTGTAATTGGAAACACTTATTGTTTTTGTTGGTGTGTGAGTGTCAGGGGTGACTGTGGTTGTGGGTGCATGCATGAAAGGAGTGGCTTCAGGTGTGTAAGCAGCAAGAGTATAGAGTTGGGAGGATTTTCACAATCGGGGGGGGTAAGGATTGTTGGGAAGTCTGTATTCTGTCAATTTGAATCTTATCAGTGGGAGTGGTGTGTGTTGGAGAGCATTGCTCGCATTGACATTTTCCATTAGAATATTTGCATCAAGACAAAAGTGGATTTAGTATTAGACTGTACCTCTACAAAGGTAATCTCCCTCAATTTTTTGTTTTCGGAGGATCGGTGTCTCAAAATGGGAGGTGCACTCTAAGAGAAAATGCAGAAGTGAGACAACTGACTACCCCAATCTCAATCCAACCAGGGCAGGCATGGAGATCTACAGAATTGTTGTGATGATCGCTTACACCTTTAAACTACATAAAGCTAGATTCATGTGAGCAGTATCATACTTTGTGGAAAAGAATGGAACCATCCCACTCATTCAACAAACACTAACAACATTACTATTCTTCAATAAGTCCAGGTCAATTTATTAAGTATTAAGACCAATTTAGAAACATTTAAAAAGGGGAGAGGACAAAAGCATATATATTAATCACAATACATCACAATATACATTATCTTCTCACTCAATTCTTAAAAACAGTATCATCTGTATGGGGTTCATTGCATTAATGGAAACTACTATGTTCGCTTCGGCAGTTTACAGATATAAGACTCTGTTATTTCACAAGTCTATTGTCAAGTGTCGACATGTTTCGGCCTTTTATGGAGATGAAACACTATCCCTAGTGTCTCTACAACCAATACTTTTTGACGGCCTTCTTCAGGACAGACAATTTCTTTCCAGGTGGTGGGCACCTCTTTCAAATCCCCCATAACAGGTTAAACATAATCTAAAAACAAACATGCACAACTTTACACACTATTCATAAAAAGGACAATGGTTCAATTCCAACACAGCATATTTTCTCTTTTTCTTGATACCTCTTCTTGTTTACTAGATGCATCACTTTGTTAATCTTGTATCAAAATAGTTTTTAAAAAAACCTATATTTGATTTTATTCACAACTCTTTTAAACAATAATCTATTTCTGTGCATTAATCATCATGCCTTTACTTACATCCTGGCTGGACCTGAGTTTCAAGCTAGCTTAATCATAGCCGTGGCAGGACTTGGTTCCTGCCCCCAAGTATTCACAAACCAACTCTGGTTCATTGGGAAGTTCCAGATTGTATTAGGAACCTGTTTTGACAATGAAAATTCTCATTTAATTTGTTTTAATGCACAACAGAAAAAACCCACTAACTTTTTCATGGTTTTCTGTTTCTAACTCTGTTTTACTGTCCCATCGGACCATCTCTGTACATGCCATTAATTCTATGTACACTTGCCAAAGATCAATACATCTCCCAAAATGGGTCATTTTATCACATTCTTTGGCTACACATAACGTGAATTTCAGCCCACTGGACCCGTTCTAGGCACATAGCTACTAATGCTAAAGAGAAAACCTACTTAATGTCTCCTGGTTGTAAGCCTTCACAACACTCATTGCATCATGCTTTTATGCGTAGAGGAACTCCACAGCAAGGAATCCGCCCCACCGGCAAATTGCATGTGCAGGTGCGTCTCACTCGATTTGCTGCAGCCACAAAAAGATCAAAAAACACAAAGTTGTAACCTGTTTATCAACTCCTTTCTCTAAAGGCCTCTGCATAGTCCAAACAAATACGGATCGACAAAGGCTGTCATATTGGTTCCTTAACCAAGTTCATTAAATATGGCCATCTCTACGTTGTTATCACGATTCACAAAAAAACACCCTTCTACATGGACACGCATGCTTTAACACGCGACACTGCACGGCAGTAGCTTTCACTCATTCCTCAAAAGGAACGCTCTGCCTAACAGGCTTACCTTAATTTTTTTCAGGAACTCCAGCCTCACAACACCCAACACGTCCAAACGATCGTGTTCGAGTGGCGCTTGTGTTTCCTTAGGTCACTTAGCTGATCTTGGCGCCCAAGTGACATGTTACGTATGCGTAGCCCTTCAGGTCAGTTAAGGTAACAACACATGCAGAACTAACCAGCACAGCAGATATATCTTTGAAATTTCTGTTGCTGCTGAACGAAATGTAATCGGCTAACACGCAGGTACAGAACAACGGACGCGGTTCTGTGGCACATCATGTTAAATGTGGGCGGCTCCACGCATTGTCTTGAGTGCATAGCACATCGAGATTATTTCAAGAAAAACTTTTGAACAAACAGCATTCGTTCAGAAAAAGGCACGCACAATGTAGATACGCACTCTATTTCTTTTTCAAAAACCCGGCACACACAGTGTTGATGGGTCAAACCGTTATTTTTATAAGAGATTATTTATGTTCCAACACACTACGGGACATATCCCGTTCTGCACGCACGCCGACAAACACCATGGGCCCGACTTAATGTATCAGGGCATCGCATTATTATTAGAGCTCTCAAACGTATAGGACATTCCTCCATAATATACTTTCTCTACTGGTTGAATGATCTATCTTGCTTACCTTAATGCAACCAAAGAGTTCCACTCTACCGCTGTGTTTAAACCAAGTCCTGCCACGGCTATGATTAAGCTAGCTTGAAACTCAGGTCCAGCCAGGATGTAAGTAAAGGCATGGTGATTTATGGATATAAATAGATTATTGTGTAAATGAGTTGTGAATGAAATCAAATATAGTTTTTTTTAAACTATTTTGATACAAGATCAAGAAAGTGATGTATCTAGTAAACAAGAAAAAGTATCAAGAAAAAGAGAAAATTTGCTGTGTTGGAATGGAACCATTGTCCCTTTTATGAATAGTGTGTAAAGTTGTGTATGTTTGTTTTTAGATTACGTTTAACCTGTTACGGGGGATTTGAAAGAGGTGCCCACCATCTGGAAAGAAATTGTCTGTCCTGAAGAAGGCCGTCAAAAGCTCATGTGGGTATAATAGTTCTGAACAGTCCAGCAGTATGATATTTATTTAAAGTACTGCTCCTTGTCTATAGCTCAATTCATGGTCTTGCCCCTTACTACTCCACTGACTCCATTTCACTTTATCCTCCTTATTGAATGCATGCTCTGCTTCTCCTTTCTGCCTCTTTTTCCTGCCCCTGGTTTTGCTCTTTTTCCCTATCTGTCCCAGCCCATTGGAATGGCCTCAACCCAGTCATGAAAAGCATCTTTTCAGCAGAACCCTTCAAAACACAGCTCAAACTCCACCTGTTAGTGATGGCAGGAGCCCCTTAAAAGCATCCACCCCCCTATCCAAACTAACTACCCCACCCAGCCCTCCTGCATTCTGCCCTCAGAACCACTCTATGTAATGTGTAAATGTGTAAATACTGTACTCAGCCTGTCAATATTAAAAACATATTGTCCTCCAGTCACTGTATTTATTTATTTATGTATTACATTTATATAGCACACAGCAACCCATAGGCATCAAGGCGCTGTTACTTGTGGGAGTTTAGTTACAGGGTAGGTACAGCTGGGAAATGCATTTATACATACGTTGTTTATACATTGATACTTTGGAATACAAAGTCGATTTATGAGTACATTTGGGCTTGTCCAGCTGATAGTGGTGTGTTTCAGGTGAAGTGAATTGTTTTCATGGATTTTCTAAAAGCCATGAGGGATGCCTTGCCCCTAATGGGTGGGGGTAGGGCATTCCAGTGTGTGGGAGCGAAGTAGGGGAAGCTAGCGTCACCTGCTCTTGGACTCTTTATCAAGGGTACGCAGAGCATGTTCGCGTAGGGTGTTCTTGTAGGTCTTGTGGAAGTAGAGAGGTGGATTCTTTGGGAAAGGTAGTCAGGTACGGAGAGGTGGATGCACTTATGGGTCAGTGTCAATGTCTTGAATTTTATTCTTTCCTTAAACGGCAGCCAGTGGGCTGATATTCTGGCAGCCGTAATGTGCTCCCTTTTGGGGATGCCTTGGGCTGCGCGGAGCGCATTGTTCTGGATAACTTGGAGTTTTTACAGATTTTTTGTGGATGTCCCCAAGAACAGTACATTGCAATAGTCTAGCCTCAAGCCAGTAATGACTCTGGCTATCTTGGTGCAGTTCTCTTTGGACAGGAATGGTCTGACTGCGTTAATGAGTTTAGCATGGTAGGCCGCTGATGAGGCAATTGCGTTGACTTGTCTATTCATGAATAAGTTGGAGTCCAGATAGATACCAAGGGTTTTGAAAGCATCAGATACTGGTATTTTAATAGAGTCAATAGTGAAATGGCTAAACTGGGTGTCAAGGTTTTTTAGTGCGTCAGGGGATCCCACTAGCAGGAGTTCAGTCTTGTCAGAGTTGAGACATAGTCCGTTGGCTGCCATCAATGTCTGAATAGTGTTGTAGATGTTGTTGAGGGCGGAGGAGTCTGTGTCATAGTTACCTGTGAGGGGGAGGAGGATCTGGGTATCGTCTGCGTAGTTGCTGTACGAGAAACCTAGTCCATAAAGGATGAGGAAAAGAGGGCGAGTAAAGATGTTGTAAAGCATGGGGGTGAGGCAGGATCCTTGGGGTACTCCACATAGGATGATGGTGGGTGAGGCGGTGGCTATGTCCTAGAATACTGGCATGGTCCTCCCTTGCAGGAAGGAAGTGATCCATGCTGTGGCGTCAGGGGAGAATTTGGCCGTGGATGAGAGGTGGTGACACAGGACATTGTGGTCTATGAGGTCAAACGCTGCAGAGAGGTCAAGGAGTAGGAGTAGGGCTGCTTTACCTAGGTCTCTGGCATCATCCATCTGTTTTTTTAGATCCAGTAGGGCAGTTTCAGTCCTGTGCCTAGGGCGAAAGCCAGATTGTCGTAGTCCTAGTAGCTTGTTTTCCTCAATGAAGTGTTGCACCTGCAGGTCGGCTGCACCTGCAGGTTGGCTGCTTTGTCCAGTATCTTTAGTAGGAATGGGACTATTGTGATAGGCCAGTAGTTGTTTGGCGTGGTGGGGTCCAACGTGTTTTTTTTTAAGAGGGGGTGGACCCAGGCTTCCTTAAGGCAGGATGGGACTTTTCCTTTGGAAAAGAAAGCATTGACGAAGGCTGTTAGGAATGGGGGTGTGCGTGTTAGGTAGTGAGTCTTCAGTGGCTTGTATTTTAGTTTGGAGCAAGCTCAGCTTGTTGAGCATAGCTGTTTGGATTTCGTCACATCATGTTTTATCCTTAGTGAGGTTCTGCGGTGCAGGGGTGGGGGTCTCTAATTCTCTGAGGATGAAGAACATTTCTTTAGTAGTAGAATTATCTTCTGAGATCCTTGATTCAAAGGATTTAGCTTTAGCATGATTAATTGCCTTCTTGTACTCTTTGGAGCGGATGTTGAAGTCAAGTTTGTCTTTGTCAGAGTGGGAGGGTTGCCGTTGTACAAGGGCAGCTCGTTTTTCTGTACGGAGTGTGAGGAGGTCCGGCGTGAACCAGGAGTTGGAGTGGCTAGAGGGTTTGGTTTTGTGGTGTGAGTGGGGCTATTGTGTTGATAGCTGATTTGATAGCGGCATCGTAGGATGATGCGAGAGCCTCTGGGTCTGTGGAAAAAGGTGGCCTAAAGGCCGGGCCCTGGAGGAAGGGTAGGAGCCTTTCCTTACTGAGTTGGTGTGAACTTCTTGCTAGGGCTGGAGGAAGGGGCTGGGGCTGGTGAGGGGAGGGGAGTGGTGGCGGGGATGCTGAATGTGATGATGGGGTGGTCGCACCATGTTGTAGGGGTGTTGCCTGTGATGGTGAGTGGACCGTTGTGCTGGGAAACACAGTGTAGGGTTCTGCCTAGAGTGTGGGTGGGGTCGGAAATGGTGTTCCTGAACCCTATGGTCTCAAGGGCAGAGTTAAGTGACTTGGCTGCTGCGTCCTTGGTGTCATTAAGGCCTCGGTTGATGTCACCGAGCAGGATGACTTTGGAGGACTTCTTGAGGTTATCTGTTAGAAGGTGAATGCGGAGGCCTGGAAGTCGCCTAGAGGGCCTGGTGGGCAGTAGATAAGGTGTATAGTGATGGTGCAGTGATGAGAAAGATTAAGTTTAATTTGGAGGTAGTCGCTGTTATTATTCATGAATTTCTCAATTTTCCTGACAGTTAGGCCGTCTTTGGCTACGCCACCAACTTTGGATAGGTGATCTTGCCTGGTGATAGAGTAGCCTGTTGGAAGGGCAAGAGAGAGTGCAGGGCCCGAGGCTTCATGCAGCCATGACTCAGTGACCATGAGGAGGTCTAGGTTGTGAGTGGAGATAAGGTTGTGTATGCCCAGGGAATGTGCGATAATGGATCGGGCATTGATCATGGTGCTCTTGAGATGTGGTTCAGGGGTGACTGGGTGAAGTGGAATGGGTGAGGTGGAGGTGTGGAGTGGGGTGCTGGGAGCATTAGTGGTCTTGGTCATGGGGGTGATGGTGGTTCCATGTGTGGGTAGTGGAGGTACAGGTGCTATAGCATTCAGGACATTGATATTGCAATTCACAGTAGGGGTAGAAGAAAGTGGCATCACAGTAATAGCATTGGGGCACCCATTTTCAGGAGTGGCAGACACAGATACAGTGGCATTCATGGCATTGTAGTTTACAAAGGGGGTAGTCTTCAGTATGTTCTCGGGGTGGGCTCAGTGGCCAAAGGTTTCGTGATCAGTAGAGTGGGGCAGGAAGTCTTTGAATGGTGTACTCTGTGTGTTAGGTGGAGGTGGTCCGGCTTCACAGTTTTCTGGTGTGGAATCACAGAGTTCGTGGTGCATAGCATATTGTTTAATGCGAGGGATTTATGGCCGAGCGGTATGGGAGGATGCACGCTTGTAGTATGGGAAGGGCCCTGACATCTGGTTAGTAGGCGTGCGTTCCATGCACTCGTGGGCAGAGGCTGTGATGGGGGCTGCACTACAAGTGTGCGCGAGCGTAGCCTCTTTAGCCTTAGGGAAAGGGGAGGGCAGGACTTCTTACCTTGTTGCCTTGGCTGGGCTTCACAGCTGGTTGCAAGCGGGCAGCGAGGAGCAAGGCTCTAAGGATCATAGAGGTACTGGATGTGGCATTAGGGTTCTGGCGTGGCAGCATTGAGCAGTGGAGAGCTGCAGAGAGAGGGGAAGGCCTAGTGTTAGGGAGAATTCTCTCTTTAGGCAGAATTTCCTAACCTAGTGAGTCCCCCAGCAGCTTTGCTGGATTTTTGGGGTTTATGTTTTTCTCCTGCCAAGAGTGAGACTCTTTTACCCTCACTCTTGGGCATGATTTGAGTGTGTTTCTTTGAATCTAGATGTGTTTAATGGGCTATGGGGTCTTTTACTCCATAGGGCTTCATGTGTTTTTGTGATGTGTGTTACACAGCACCCTCAGTGCAGTAACACAGGGGTGTCATAGTGACCCCCCAGTATAGACTCCATACCCTGGGACTGACTACTGTCTCCCAGGCATGTAAAGTCACCATTGACTTTACTAGTCTTAAATTCTGAACAGAACCAGTACAAACCATCATATTGTGGACGTACTGGCTGGGGCAATTCAATTGCCCCATGGTCTGTTAGTCGAGGGGGGACGTCTCCGTCCCCCTTGATCGAGTTTTGGCTGGTGGCAGTGGATACTACTTTTTATATTCAACCGCAAATATTTTCCTATGGGATTTCCCATTGTTTTAGGCTACTATCTTTATTTAATTATTTACGGTAGCCTCGATCATACCACCGGTTTATTTAATTAATATTAATTCTCCGGTTGGTATTTTTTGCCAAAACTTGATTCTAAAATGGCGTTTGTGTTCTCTTCTGTGACTCCAACCCAAGTCGAGCCCTTTGTTCCACTTTTTGGCGGGCTTCTCCACAGAATCCCTCCAAAGTGGTGCTACTCTGTCTGTGGTACTTAGGAGGGGTGGAGGGGAATTTAGGCACCCTGGACTGAGTTGCCTAGGCAACTCATGTCGCACACCATCCTAATTGGCCCAAGTGGTGAGCCGGCCGGCTCACCACTTAGCATGTTTGAGAGACATCTAGGCTGAGTGAATGGGGGTTTGCTGCATAAAAGCAGGGATTTGGGGACTGGAACTTCAGAAGTCGCCACATGACCTAAGAATCCGACGAGGGAGAAGCTGAGCCGACCTGCCACGACACCACCACCGGTGGAGCCCTGCTGTACTGCCTCACCACTTTTCCCAACGACAGAGGAGATCTCCCGCCGGAGAATCTTCTTCCTTTGACTGGCGGGGATAACCAGTTTCACCGTCTTTTCACTTTCCCGACGTACCTCGTGGCCGCCTTGCCCGTGCCAAGCACCCTGGCAACCGGGATACCACATTTTACCACGACCGCAAAACCAAGGTACCACCTTTAAACGGAAAACTCTGCAGCTGGTTTCTTCCCTGGTAGTGCAACTACCTTCATCTTTCCTCCAAGTCGAGATCCTCTCTTCCCCTGGACGACGACGCAACTTGCACCCACTACCAGGAACAACCGCCACCGCTGGAGGATCCTTCCCACTTAAGGTACCGTGTCCCGTCTGGCTTCCCTTGCTACCCACTGTACGGGGTAGATTTAGCCCCCGGCTTTCGAACCTGGGTTAGCCTGGGACACCTTGGCTAAACTTTGCTAAGCCTCTCTAAACTCTTCTTGAACCCTCTGCAAGACTTTCTAAGCCTAGTGTAACTGTGTGATCTTAGGCGCATTTGTGCTCTGCTCTCTCTAAGAGTGGGCCCAGCCTTTGGACTTTGGCTCACCAGTGACTTTTTGCTCTCTGCCTTGCTAACAGTGTTCCTGAACCATAGAGTGGTGTACTTCTTCATATTCTGTCTTTTTCCCCCCCTTTCTCGCAAACTTATTAGAGTGCAATCTAGTTAAGCGCTCACCTCTGTATGAAAATAAGTGGTGTTTTACTGTGATTTATCTAATACGGAAAAAGGGGTGTATATATCATAATAGTAACTGTGTTTAGGATAGTTTATAATAAGAGTGCTGGAGTGTTTCAACTGTGTGTTTTTAAATAAATAATTATATACTTTGATACCAAAGCTCTGGTCAGTGTTTGCTTGTATTATTGTATCTGAGAGCCTAGTGAGTATACTTTGCATACTGCCTAACTCTTCTTGAGGGAAGTCTGACTGCTCAGCCACAGCTACCAGGTAAATCTGGGTGGTACAGACTGCTACCAAGTGGGTTTACTGCCAACACCTGTAGTCTTAAATATTTTGCAGTGTTCCATAAGGGAACTGCACAGGTTTCTGCCTAACACCTTGTCCTCGGGCCTTCTCCACACGGCTTCGCCTGCCTGCGCTCTCCCACTCCCTTTAAGGCAGGAGGGGAGGCACTGGCAGGTGGGGCCATCCAATCAGGACACAGGCCAGCGGCGGTGAGGTTTCTGTGGTGGATTGCGTTGTTTTGGGTTTCCATGGCAATGCGGTCCGCCATTTTAGATGCGGGTGAGACCGCGTGTGCCACCATGGGCTTCTTGAATGCTGGGGGAACACTGGAGTCCTCCGCCATCACTTCCACAGCTGTTCCAGGTAGCAGCTGATCAGTGGATCGCAGCAGAGCTGCAGAGAGAGGGGAAGGCCTTGTCCTCAGCCCTTCTCCGCACTGTCCCTGGTATATGTTTCCACTCTTACCTCTTTACCACAGAAACCATGTCACTCAATCAAAGAATGTTTATTAGCACCTTACTCTTTGGCTGCTGTCACTTCCTTCACTTCCTGTCAACTGAAACTGCACTGGTCACCTGGCTACCCTCTGTTCTCGGGCCCAGGTCCCCTCCCCGCCAGTTGCACACCTGCACTGCCCCCTGGCAATCCTTGCACACTGGGGCTGTTTCTATATCCCTACAGACCCCTACCAGCTCTTGACACCTGATGTCTGCACTTACCCTTGCACCTGCCACCAGCTGGCCGCACTTCTTATTTATTGTTCTTATTTATTGTTTTTAATTATCTACTGTTTGTCCTATGTACTGCACCTCCCCTCCCCCTTCCCCCTAACACTTTTCCCCTTCCCTCCCTCCCCTGCAGTTGCGTGATCTCAATGTCACCTGGCCTAGTAAGATCGTTGTCTCTGTCTTCCTTCTGTTCCCCTCCCTTGCCTCGTCGCCCGTTGAAATACTTGTTCAAAGGCACATTATAAATGCCATATCATATCATATCGCTAACTGACACTGGAGCTCATTTTGCTCCATTCTGTAATTTGGCATCAGGGAGCAGTTGGACATACACATGCGCGTCTCCTGCCAGTTAATTTTGGGTACTTGCATGGCGGAATGTAAACGTGCAGGACAAACGGCAGCATACATATGCAAATGAGTAAATGCTGCCTACCATGCCCGAATGGCAGGCAGCGTATGATTGTATTAGTAAATGATTGCTGCTATGCTAGCATGATAGACAACTTTTAATTGTAAATGCTGCCTACCATGCTCGCCACAGGCTTTTTGCACCAGGTCTATAGGGATCCCCAGCATTTGCGCCAGTATTAAAATGCATGCCATCAATTGCATGGTGGAGATGAAGGGAGAAAGTGGAAATGCAAGTTGCATTCTGCCCCTCCTCTCCGTCATATAAATGAATTAAAATGGTATGTCACATTAATGGAAGGTGTAACTGCCTGCTTTTACGCCTTCCATTACGTTATACCCCCGTTGAAAAATAACTCCACTGTGTTTTTTTTATCACCACAAATACGAATACAATTGAAATGAGCTCTACACTAACCAGTTTCTTACAATGTGCCGGATCTGTCTCAGACTGTTATGGGATTAAACTTTTTGTTTGTGTTTAGAAAGCAAGTCATTTGTTTTCATCTGGCAAGCTATAGTATGCAGCACACAGAATGAGGCAGCAAAAGAACACTTTGTTTAGTTCATAAACAACATAAAACGTCTTCAACCAAATTAGCGTCTTCGTAACAGGAAATCGTATGTGTAACTTTAACATACATGTCTAATACCATAGGGTGTAAAAATAAAAGTATATATATTTTTTAGGAGACCCGTGGGTAACATGACCCCTGCTTTCATCCGAATAGAATAATGCAGGCCTTTCTACTTGACCTAGACTCAAGGATAAACTGTCACATCTTGAAATTCTGAACATCAAAAGGCATTCGAGTGTGTTCCATTTCAAGTCAGCATTGTTTAGGTGGCCTTTACTGATACTGGCTGGTCAACATCAAAAGTGACAAATGCGAAAACTAAACAAAGCATAATGTTGAAACCACACGAAGATTCCGAAATTACCTCCGCCAGCACCTCCCGGGCACAGAACGCAGTGCTCCAACCAAAACACTCCACTCAACAAAAGGAAAAACCATGACCCTTAATCTACGACAGGGCAGCCATATCCTCTGATGTTAGGATATTTGACAGACCACCTTTGGAGGCACTAGGCTCAGTACATAGCAGAACTTGCCCATTCCAGGCTAATTTCTCTTAAGTGCACAACCTGCGCAAGAAACTGCACCTTGTACTTAGGCATCAATATTTATTTGCCAGAGAACATGTTTGGCGGATAATAGCGTGTGATAACCACGCGTCTGTAGGATTCCGCTTCAAATCCTTGATCAGTGCAATAGGCCGGAAGTGCAAGAGGACAGATCCATGGACTGTGAGAGGATGCGAATGATCATTCCCACTGACATGCTCTTGGAAGTGGCTCGCCTCCCATTCTGTATTCATTTCGTGTCACAGAGTGTGTGGGGCTTTCCCTCCACCTCCTGCTGTTCTTGCCAAGAATAGTGAGTATCCCTACTCTCCCTCTGGTCTTTGATTTAGATATGTGTTAAGATGTTGTAATGTGATCATGATAATTATGTGGCTACCCTGTACTTAAAGCAAGTGTAAAGTAGTGGTTAGTGGTGTAATGTGAGTTAAGGATTAAAAGTGGGATGGATTTTGTTTCGACTAAGTGTTTGTAGTAACCTCAATGCTGGTCTTTCCAACAATTGCACACTTTACTTTTGTATCGGTTTTAACCATATATCTTTAAAACAAAAATCAAGTATTTCCTTCTGTTTCTTTGTGTATGTGTGCATGTTTTGGTATATGTTTGCTTTCCAATGCTGTTGTTGAGTGTGTGTGTGTGTGTGTGTGTGCGCGAGTGTTTGTCCTTGTATGTTGGTGGGTGCATGCTTATTTGATGTGTGTTGTGTTATGGTGTGGATAGGGTGTGGAATGTGCATGCATCCATTGTATGGGTACAATATATGAACGTATTTGTAGATGCCTGTGTTGTGAACTAATTCTGGGGGTCGAGTAACTGTAGGAAGGAACACAGGCACAGCCTGGGTAGAGCAATTATAGAGCGCTGCCAGAAACCAATGGGCAATTTAGCTGTAAGTACATTTTCCCCCTGCCACAAGCCCAAACAATGCATTCCTGAAATCTCTTCAAAGGTGTCCTTGGAGAGAGGTTAAAGATGATCAGGTCCATCAAGGAACACCCTGGCTGGAATGAGGCCGCACAAAACATGCCCCCAAGTGGGCTGCACAAATGGAATAAGGGGATGGCGAGGGGGCGACCAAAGTGTCTTCTGCTGGACAGAGTTTACTCCAGGTAATATATACTAAGTTCTAGCAAAGTCAGTAGTCTGAGGGAGAGACAAAGACGAATCCCAGAAAATAGATTCAAGCATAGACAGCAGCCATGAGTTCCAACCTGGTCCTGAAACATCAGAAAAGGGGACCACAGAAGCAAATCAAGGTTAGCTGTTTGCTTTAGTCGAACATCAGAAAATACAACTAGCTCCAGGCAAACAATACAAAGGGGTTGATGCACAGACCAAATCCACACAACAGGCCCAATGTCGCAGTAGAATACACACAAAAACACTAGACAGGTAACACTCAATATTGATGAGCAGTATCCCAGTTAGGTCAGGTTTAATTTGAGGTCTCCATCTCCTTGCATCTGCTGGGACATGGAAGCATTCACCGGCAGAGCCGAGCATGCCATGCAGGTGCCCAGAGACAGAGTACCTGGCAGATGTAGAACTATCCTGTAGGTGGTACAAGTGCCAGTAAACACATCCTGAAAGGTACGAGTAAGGTAATTATGCTAATGTCGTGCTGACTGTGATCACTTCACGGATTAAGAGACAAACATGACTAGGATCTATCATAATGGGAACTACTTGCGGAGGATGAATAAAGATAAGGGGGAATTCTCCCTTTGAGCATTGACAACAATTCGTGAGCTAGGAATTGAACTAACGAAAGCCGAGATTAGGCTCCACGAGGCACATTCAGTTATAAACACCATAGTTAAAGCTGCACTGCTAAACACCAGGTCAGCAGAAGCCCACGCTACAGAGAGTAATCTACTAATTGAGTTCGATAAATTGGATATTCTATTCCTAACAGCAACCTGGTTCACAGACACTTTGCATGCTATACTACACTGCTTAATTCCCGAGGTCTATCTTATCGAAAATATCAACAGACAAGCTAGGATGGGAGGAGGAACTGCAGTCATCTACTGATCTCATATAAAAATTGCACACTTTAAATCCATTCAGTGGGACCATTTCTCTGACATCGGTATAATGACGCTCACTATCACTCCAAAATACTCTGTAAAGATATTGCTGGTCTATAGACCCCCTGAGCCAGCGGCAACATTTTTAGAGGGATTTAATGATTTCCTTGTAACCATACGGACTAAATATAAGGAATTACTATGTTTGTGTGATCTTAACATATGGATGGAGGATCACACCAAGCCAGACTCTAAACAACTCTGGGAAAAACTAAATCAGCATGAGCTGTCAGCATGGACACAAACAGCTTCACATACATCTGGCCACTGCATGGATGCAGTTCTGGCTAGGGGGAAGGGTTTTGACATAATTGACACAGTATCTATGTTGTGGACTAACGACTATGTTAGGCTTTTTTAAAGGTAGCCAAACATGAAACCTGTGCCTCCATATCCAATGGTGTAAAATCAGCTTGCAAGAAAAAGGAACTTGATAGTATTCCTGGTAATGAGATAAGGGAGGCACTGAGTCTTTGTGTTTCATCTCAAGCATGTGATCTTTTTTTTGTACAGGGGGCCCAAATAATGAATTTCATCTGTACTAAATATGCTCCTCTGAGAACAAGTACTCCCAGGAGACCCTCAAAGGTCTGGTACACTACTAAGCTCTCAGAATATAAACACCATGAGAGGAGATGGTACTCCTCAAAGCCCTGCCTAGTTATAAAAAAGCCATTTTCAGAGTAAAATCCAACTTTCTAGTAGGAAAAATTACAGCTGCAGCGAATCACCCTCAAGAGCTAGTCAGAGTGATTGCACAGTTTGTTAATCCCAACATGACTACTTTAGTGAGGGATCCATCTGTAGACCATGCAAACGTGTTGAACACCTTCTTCATGGACAACATTCTGAATATTCAGAAGAGTATCAAGTCTCAAAGGGAGTTCGACTGTATGGCCTCACCGATTGTCACAAATGAGACCACTGTATTAACAGAAGAGGGAGCTACCAGGAGTGTTCCATTTATTTTTAAGTTGGTATCACAGGAGGATATCTCTACCCTTCTGCTGGAACTAAAACCAAAAAACAATCTACTTTTTCCAATTCCTGCATTTGCAACTAAGCAAATTTCGCTACAGTTAACCCCCTTTATGACAAAGTGCGTTAATGCATCATTTACGCAGGGGGTGGTCCCAGATCTCCTGAAATTGTTAGTTATCTTTCCAGTGTTAAAGAATGTCAGTCTTGACCCTGAGGATCTCCAGAATTATCGCTCTATTGCCGGCCTTTCTTGGCCTGGGAAAAGTTCTGGAAAAGGTGGCCATGAGCCAGTTCTAGAACTATATTGAAGACAAGGGTCTTCTTCATCCTTTACAATCGGTTTTCGGCCTAAATTCGGGATGGAACCTGCCTTGATGGCAGTATGGGATGAGCTGCTGCAGGAAGGGGATGAAGGTAAATTATCTCTGCTTGTGATGCAGTATACTGCTAGACCGCCTAAAAAATATAGGGAACGTGGACACATGTGCTCTGGATTGGTTTGCATCATTCCTGGCAGGGTGTAAACAATGTGTACAGGTGGGAGGCTTTATATCTGAAATCCTCTCGCAATGCTGCGGTGTACCACAGGGCTCTGCACTTTCTCCCCTTTTATTCAACATCTATATTCGTACATTAATGGACATACTGGAGAAACATCATATCAGGTTCCATTCATATGCTGATGATACACAGCTGTATATTAGACTTGACAATGTGGAGACTGCTCTTGTCAAGGTCGGAAGATGTTTGGAAGAAATAGGGGTTGTATGGCTCAAAACTGGCTACAGCTCAATCCCATGAAAAAACAGAGGTGATCCTCTTTGGAACAAAACATTTAATGGAGGGCAATAGCAGCCCGCTGTCACCTCTGTTTCTGGGCTCAAGACTTAAATATGCTTCCAGGGTAAAACAACTGGGATGCATATGGCAGAGTGCCTTGGGCTGTGATGGCCAAGTTTCTGCTAAAGTGCATCAGTCTTTTATAATATTCAGCTGTTGAGGCAAGCTTTCCCCTATGTGCCTGAGACTGACTGTGCTGTGCTTTTGGGAGCTCTAGTCAATTCGAAATTTCAAGATTTCTGCCTGGCACCAAGCTATCTGAGGGATAAGTTGAACCTGTACCATCCTGCCGGGCCTTAAGATCAGAAGATATATTCCTACTTACTATCCCAAGGACAAAATGTGTCTCAAGGGAGACTAGATTCTCAGTCTTTAGGCCCATATTTTGGAATAGTCAGCCTTTGAATTTGAGGAAATGTAATTCTCTTTTAGCCTTTCGGGGCGTCTTAAAAGCAAATCTTTTCAAATAAATGTGTTCTTTCTCCCGTGATCTCAATGTTTTACTGTCATGTGACTGATCCTCTGCACCAGGATTCGATTCGTTTCGTTGTGCGTGATTACAAATGGTTCAATATCAAAATCAAATCCTGTGCTCTGTGCAGTCAGCTATTTGCTGTGACTCATGACAATACCCTTCCTCAAACCAACACTCCATGGTGGACCTTCCTTCATAGTGGATGCAGGAAGCAAACTAAAAGACGAGCGGCATGGCCATTCTCCAGGGGCTCTCAACGTCGTTCCTCAGGACCAAATCAATGCCAGTACACCAGGGTTTACTGTTTACAACGGATACTTCATAGTAACCAGTTTGGCATGGGTTGGGAAGGGGGCAGCCCCGTCCCACCCCCCTAAGCGCTTTAGAGTGAGGTGAGATGCATTCAAAGAACTATGATAAGCTAGGCGGGAGGGGAGATGGTGAAAGGACCACCTCCCAATATAAAGGACCCCACTTATTTAATCAAATATGATATGATGAAATATAATTAACCCAGATAATGTAGCGCAGGACGCAAGTGATATAGTTCAAAACGAGGATGGAGACCTTGGAGCTGGATGGCACGGTAAGGAGTGAGTGAAATGTGTGAAGGTTAGAGTGCCCCAGAACCTCCTTTGTGCCCATCTTAAGGCCTGCCAGGTGCACAGTATAGTGATAAAGTAGCATTATGTTAGGAGGGTAGTTAATTTGTTCTTTGACCTTAGACGTGAGATGATCACTGCAGCACCCACGTGATGGAAGATGGACGGACTGGGCTGGAACCAATGACCTGGCATCTCTCGTGGAGCAGTCGGATCATGTATAGGCACACACCAACCAGCCGCACAGATTTTGACTGAATGTATTGCATCATCTATGACGATGTTTTCCTTTATAAGATTCTGCTTGACCTACATTTTGTCAGAACGTTCTTAGCAGCAGCGTTTTTTGCTGTTGCTCTCATCAGCGTGTGAGATGAAAACTTGTTATCCTTACAAGATTGACTTGGGCCTTTCTTCCCTCGCGGTTGTATTCTCTCTGGTGTGAGTGTTCAGGGACTTGCCTTCAATTGGTGACCCTGATGTGATCCCAGCGCCCCCTGTATTTGCACATGTTTCCAGGCTGCTTCTGCAGAAGGAGCTGCGCCCACTCCCAGTGCCAAGAAAACATGTGTTCTGAGTGGTTTAGCAGGAGCCATTTTAAGGGAAGTCCTCTCTTCTCTTTGAAGCAGGGTGCGGCTCCGAGGAGAGTGCAGTTGTTGTTGGAACCCCGTGACGGAGGAGTTTGGGAGAGCACGCACATGTGAGAAGACTCTTGTAACAATAACAAGTAGGGGAGAGATGCATGAGGAAGTGTGAGAGGTGTGAGCATGTGGAGAGTGAGGTTGTTGATGTGACGTGGGTGTGGTTTGTGTTATTTCAAATTGGTGTTTGTGCTGATATATATAATATAAGGCAACGTTAAGACAAAGGTAAGGCAAAGGTAAGACAGGGAGCCCCTCCTTGGAAGGGGAGGGAAGGCGGTACCACAATAAAATATATTATTTAAAGGAGCAATACAGAAATAAAAGTAACAATCTCATATAAGGAGAAGACCTGGAACAAGTAGTTGTTGTTATTTAAGCTTGTTATTTTAATGTAATGTATTTGTGTTCTATTGGATAAAGAACAGGCCTTAGGAGGGACAGTAATTGTGTGTGTCATGGTGTGGTGTGGAATTGGATGGTTTTGTGGAGTGGTGTGTGTGCGTAAGGAAGTGGGACAGAAAAGGGTGGGTGTTTATTTTCTTTTTGTCACAAGCAAGTGGCACTGCGTGCGGCTCGTTAGCAGGACTTTGCAGGGTCAGTAAGAGATAGACATAACTAGCATGGGGGAGGAACACCAATAGAGTATATGTACAAGGCCCTGCTACTGCATTGTGACAGGACAGAGAAATACCATAAGCAGCGGATCGTGGAGACAGGAGGAGGGGGATGCCCTATTCATGGCCAGATCAGGGCTCCCACAATAAGAGCGTCTTGGAACCTTTGTCCATATTTTTAGTAGTTAAGCATAAGGGGAAGCAGCTACAGAAGAGAAAAGAAATCTTAGACCTCTGGTGCATGTTTCAAAATGCAGACGACCAAGGGGATGGAGCGGGGATACAGTTACGGAAAGATAGAAGGTGCCGGAGGGGAGAAGGAGAGGGGGGCACCAGTGGAACGCACAGGATTATATCCCTTGGCAGCGTGTCCCACAGATGGATACACAAATCCAATCTATGTACCCACTGTGGTAGGGACCCATACACCCGCCTGAAGTATCGGCATCTGCGCATTTCCAGTCAAGGGAGTTTGACGATAGGTTGGCAGGATTATTTACAGAATTGAACAGGATACAGACATCCCCAATAGCAGTGAGAGATGTAGGGGTGTCGGGAAAGGGTTGGGAGAATGGAGATCAGGGGAAATACTGCTTAGGATGGATACTGAAGGAATAAGACATGTATGCGTTGAGAAGGATGGAAACAAGGGTGAATGGACGATTCTTGGACAGGAGAATACAGTGTTGGAAAACAATGTGAGGGAGGAGGACAATGATACTTTTGATGAGGTTAAGGGTGAAGGAGAAGAAAGGGGTGAAGAGGCAGTTGGGAGTACCCCCCAAGTAGAAGGTTCATGGGGGGCAGGTTGAGGAATAGGGCCAGCCAGATGGCATTGTAATGAGGAGAGGAGTAATGCAGAAGGGTGTAGGAGGTGGGGCGAAGATGCAGATGCCCCTCATATATAAGGGGGCAGGGAGGAGACTGTATGTACCCTGGCCCCATATGGATAAAAACTATTTGATTAAGGCTTTCCCACAGCTCACAGTGGGGCGAGCAAGTGGATATATGAGTCTGAAAAGCAAACAGCAGGGGTGCTCCTAGCAATAGCGGACATCAAGGGTTTGGTGGTTGCTATAATTGGGGAACAGGCTGTAGACATTTGGGTTAGGGCTGGATATCCGGGAATAACCCTGGGGGATGATGCACATGATGAATCATCATACGATGAAATTAGAGCACAGGTATGGGACGCAATACGAAGGGGTTTCCCAGATACCCCAGATTTACAGTCCCTGATGCAGTGTACTATGGGCGACGATGAGGATCCGCTAAATGTATTCTTAAATTGCAAGAGATGCGGAGAGCTGAAATGGGAGGACGGTAGGATCATTTGATACCATTTTTCTATTTTATTGTGAAGCAGGGCTTGCCAAAGGAAGTGCAGGAGGCCCTAGATAAAATTGTAGGTATTGAAGTAAAGGGATGGCCGGAGATACAGAGTATAATAATGCACCATTGTAAAAGGATGAAGGAGCAGGACATGGAAACAGCCCAAAGGCATCAGACGGACAAAGAAAAATTGGTAGAAAAGAAATTGGAAAAGGTTGTCGTTCAGGTACCTGTGTTGATTCCTGTACAGCTGGAGGGGACAGAGAGTATGCAACAAATTGTTAGCACCACCATTGCTGCACTCCGGGCAGAAGGGGGACAAGGACAGTGGGGCGGGGGACAACAGTACCCCCACCCGTAGTAGCAGCAGGGAGGCCCGCAGCAAGGAATAGGGGGCTTCCAAGGAGCAAGAGGAGGAGGATTTGGACCCAGAGGAGGTGGGTTTGGACCATCACAATGTTGGAATTGTTTAAGGTGAGGGCATTTTACAAGGGAAGGCAGCAGGTCTACAATGGGGTATAAATACGGGTCACAGCAGCAGAGCCAAGGGACTCAATGGCCTCAAGGACTGGGATATCCACAGCAGGATCGCGGATATTAGAACCAGGGGTATTTGCAGCGGCAACACCAAACATATAATCAGCAGCGTGAAGCAGCTGACATGCAAGAACAGCATCCGCCACAGCCGCAGCAGGCCAGTGCTGCCCTGGTGAGCAGGGTACCGAGTGGGGCTACTGCTCCTTTTGGAGGTGCAGCATTGATGGGGGTAGCCCCTTATCGTTCCCTGTAACAAACACATATCCTGATTAGGACAGCCCACAGAGAGCACTTGCATGTCCGGTCTTGTCAACAACCATCCACCCTGAAGAGGAACCTTTGGTGGGGGCAGAGATAGGAAACAAACAGTTGATATTTATGGTGGACTCAGTTGCAACTAAATCATGTATCATGGAGGGAAATATCTTGATGTATAGGATTCTTTGGGCCTTTTTCCTAGGTTCCATACACTGAGGACCTGGATATAAAAATGGGAGGGAAGGTAGTACGGGCACCCTTACTATATTCTGAAAGTTCTCCTGTTAATTTGCTGGGCAGGGACCTGCTCAGAAAATTAAACATGACAATATAATTCACAGATCATGGTATAGTTTGCTCCACGCCTGGGACATGCGCTATAAGAGCGATGTTGATAATACACACAATGACAAGGGAGGTGGTGGTCACATGGTATTACTGTGCTCGTGAAGGTGAGTGCCCACAGATTTCATCTTTCATACAGCTGTGTCATCTGAGGTGGTGGAGGGAACAAAATTGTCACTGGATTTACAGGGATTGTTAGTCTCTGATAAGAGGTTTGTTGTGTTAGCTCGTATCTCAGACTTGCAATGGGCACGCGATTGGGGAGATTCAATACTCTTCTCCGCAGGCTACCCTCTAGTCTCTCCCATTCAATGGAATGTGATTGTGGGTTTGTGTCGTATCCGAATAGTAAGGCTGGTATTATTTTGCCAATGTAATATTTAACAATCGGGAGAATAGAGAATTTGCAACATTTTTTATATATTCTTTTCATTTGCGACCCCAATTGAAGTATCTTTGCATTCAGACTGGCAGTGGTGTGGCCCTTGGTAGGGAAGGATATGTTATCTCTTTAGCTATCGGTACCACATTGTTGTCCGAATGCCAATTAAAGGCCTTGGTTACTCTCGGTGAATGTTTAAAAATCATGATTTCGGATTTATTGGGATTTATCTTTAGGTCGTTTAATACTGCATATTTCTGGAATGCGGAGGGCAACCTCTGCAAGCCGATCTCGGTGTGACCTAAAAGCACAATATCGTCAGCATAGGCAAGCCAATTGATCTTAAGGCTACCCAGTTTGGTGCTCGCCAGAGCCAAATCCATGATCCATTTCATGAGGTCGGCTAGATAGAGGTTACATAAAAACGGGGCTACCAGGCACCCCTGTCTCACACGAGATCCGATTACCATCCCTTTTGAAAGGTTCCCCAATCTGTTCAGTCTGACCTGTAGCTCTGAGTTTTTATGGAGCTCAATCAGAATAGTCAACAAATTATCTGGCAAACCCCAGACTCTCAATTTTCCCCAAAGGCGGTCCCTGTTGATGGTATCAAATGCCTGGGACAGGTCAATCCATGCCCCAAACAAACGATGACCGCCTTCGGCAAATGACTCTGAACTCACTGCATGCAGCACCAGGCTGTTCAAAAATGTCAAGAGACCTCTGCGGAAACCAATTTGGTGTTTTGAGAAAATGCACTGTGCCTTAGCCCAGATTTCTAGGTCCCTTAAAACTAGGCCAGCAAAGATTTTTTCATCACCATCCAGAAGGGATATCGGACGGCAATTGGAGTGGTCTAAGCGGTTCCCCCTCTTCAAAATAGGGATAATAATCGCTTTTCTCCATGTGTTTGGTATAAGTTTGGAGTCAATTATGCCCTTAAACAAGGCTGCCAGGATCCCAACCCATAGATCGAGGTTTGAATTGAGGATCTCATTGCTCAAGCCATTAGGTCCAAGAAATCAAGATCTAGAGCTTTTCATTATGAGTACTTTTATTTCACCTTGTGAAAACTTCAGCGACCACAATGTATTATTTTTGATCTTTACCTTATCGGGGCAGGGAGCTCCATACAACTTAGAGAAATGATCAACCCATACATGCTCCCCGATAACTCCATCCTGGCCCAAAGTAGCCGGTTATCTATTGAGCCAGTGATAGACCAGAAATGTTGTGAATTATTTTGGCAATAGCCCTCGGCATTACTTACCCCTCCAATTGTGCACGCATAGCGTGATATGCAATAGACCAATTTCCAAAGGTGTTTTTTAGAATTTTCACTTGCTTTATATATTCTTTTTCATCTAAGCTCCTAGTTTTAAGATTTCTAAATTGCCTCCTCATTTCTCTCTTCTTTTCCCAGGTCTGGCTATCAAAGTGGTTGGGATGTTTAGTGTGCATAGAAAGGGAGGATGCAGTGCAGGATTGAGTGTCCCAAAGGAAGTCAACAAAAGTATTTGGCTTGCAGATCTTCTGTAGTTCTAGTTTAGACATTGAATGTATCACTTTCCCCAAATGGTCAACCAACACCCATCCACTCTTTTTGAACCTTATCACTCTATTCCCCCGCTTATTAACTGTCATATCTAGGGGGTTGCATTGGAGTATTGCCTGAGATTTCTTTTTTCTTTAGCAAACACGACCTTCAAAATATTCTGGTCACTCGGGTGACCGTTAATGATCGTAAAACAAATGCAGCTTTCAAAGAGAGTTCTAGACAAAAATAGGTAGTCGATAGTTGAGAAGCTGTTTTCCCTCCACCAAGTGGGAGCCGAGGGAATATCCCCTTCAATGGTGCCATTGGCCATCACAAGGTCCCACCCCATTAGAAATTTCATCCAGGGCCCGCCATTATCTGAGGAGGGCTTAAGGGATGAGAACCCCCGGGGCAGAGATATCTATACTCTGGGAGTTGAAGTCTTGCATGACTAAAAATTCATGGCAGAGGAACTGACCCGACCAGAAAAGAAAAATATCTGCCAGGAGACTATGAAACGCTAATAGGCCAACCCTCTTCAGGTACCAATAGATGTAAATCTATTTCAGATCTCCCCTATCCCACCCCGATTCTGCCTTGATGGCCAAAATGCCCATCTCTGTGTTTGATAAATGTTTGGTGTAACAAAAAGCATATTTTCTACAAGCAACACAATGTCCCCCTGGGGTCGGCCCACCCCCTCTCCCTCTGCCAGTTGGTGAAAGATTGAGAAACCGTCCAAGCCAAAGGGGATTGTAGCCACGTTCTTGGAGTGCTATCACATCAAATTTCTCAAAAATATATCCCTTTCTACTTTCAGTTCCAAAAGATCTGTAACCCTGTGTGTTCCAGACTAACAGATCAATGGACTCTTTTACTAGAGTCTCTTCTCAGGCAGGCCCAGCTTAAGGAACATTTGTGATACAATCTCCAGCACCAGTGCTCAGGCATTTGCAGCAGATTCTACCCTCTTTGGAGAAGAGTTTTTTGACTGTCCCGTTGTAATTTTCAGACACAAGCCATAGGTTGGGTTTGAGATTGTTAGTAGGTCCAGAGATACTTCATAGACCCTCTTTTTCAAGTCTGCACCGCTTTCCATATGACATCCACGCCTAGTCTGGATTTAAGGCCGAGTTCCACCATATCCGTCAAAGGTAGATTGGGAAAGCGGATATATTCAATATCCGATGAAGTGAAGAAATGTAAGTCAGAGATTTCTTTCATGATTGTTAAAATTTGACTCCTGTTCAATGGGATCCTTCTCAGATTCGTCACATCTGATCTCATGATGAAGACGGCTGGGCACTTCTTGTTATATGGCCCCTGTAATTTGTGCTTTTCACGAGGCAGAGTAGTTTAAAAAAATAAAACTCAGAGCAGGCACAGTGAGCACACGCACGCTCTTCACCAATCTGGATGTTTCCCCCATTCTCATCTCCCCAGTGTGAGCAGACTCCCTGCCAACAGCAGGATTCTCCCCCTCCTCCACAGGGCTCTAGGTTTATATTTGCCAAGGCGGACAATGGGGAATTAGTGGGTATGTTTACAATTGCTAGATTTTGGTTTTTAGTTTGACCTGTCGGGGACCCGGACCCGTTCAACACATTGTTTACATCAAAGAAAGATTGGAGCCATCTTCAGGGGTACCCGTGGAGCCTCGGTTGGACTCCCCACTGTCATTTTCATGGGTATTAAACAGGGTATTATGCTGATAATTTCTTTATATGTTTATAGGGATTTATGAGCCTTTTCCTTTCTTTTGCCCTTAGCCGACAGTGAGGCTGACACCTTTTTCATTGGCATTTCCACAACTCATTTGATATTCCTAATAAACTGATTAGTAATCAAGCTCCTATTTTTCTTATTTTTCTGATGTTTTGTTTTCTTATATTCCCCTATATCCGCTTGTGTCTCCAAGGCGGCATTTAGTTCAAAAGAGGAATCAAGGGATATGTGTGGTGCTATAGCCTCCTCAATATTCCCTTCCCGGCCATGTCCTTCAATTCCAAAAGTTCTATTGGGTCTCCCTCTGTAAATTGGTTTGGGAACTTCCCCTGACCATTACTGCGGGAGTCACCTGTGCAGCTCTTTCTTTCGGGGAGAAGAATTCCACAATGGTATTCTTTAACGTAGTAGCTGTCAACGTATATTCCAGATTGGAGGCCAATACCCCATTCATAAGTGAATGGGAGGGTGTAGAGGCAACAAGTGCCCTTGAGTCCATGATGTTAGGGTCAATAGGCCCAGAGCCCATGGGGACTTCATTATCCTGCACAAAAGGGATCTTAGGAGGGAAAAATCGTCCCCCACCTGTAGGCTAGGGCTTAAAAATCGATCTTTCCGACACTTTTTGGTTTTTCCCCCAATTGACAGGGATGTCAAATTCTGGTGCATTCAAGTTGTCCCCCAGAAGTGTGATACGCAAATTGTAGGAGCGTGACATGCTCTTCTATCAGGGGGCAGGTGCTTATCCTTTTTTGGCCAACGGCCGATTGAATAGGACCACAGAAGAAAATTTAGGAAGCCCCTTTGTGACTGGACATGTTTACTTTTTAACTGCCTGTGCTTGCGTTCAATGATCCATTTGTGCGAGTAACGTGACTGTGCTAATTTAAACTAGCATCCACAACTGTAATTTGTAGAGATAAACATGCTTACCTGCTCCCAAAGTGGCTGCCTGGATCAAAGGGTAACACCCCAAAGTCTCCCGGCAGAACACAGTTATTGCACGTTTTATTTTCACTAAGATCGGAAAGGGCAATCCCTCTACGCGCTTGAGATCCCACTGCTGGGATCAAAGGGTAGGTCCCTACAGTCTCCAAGCAGCGCACAATTTCATCCAACAACAGGAGCACAGCATGAAAACTATTTTCTATAGTTTCGGACGCCCACAGCTCCGCAGTGCATGTGGAGGTGTGTGATAAACATTCAGAAGGAAGAGCACCCAATTAGTGTGCAGTTGTGGCTCTGTCAATGCTAGGCTGATCTGCTATCTGAAGGGTTAATTATAAACACCAAGATGAATGGAAAGATTGACAGTTCTATTGGCCAGTCAGAGGCCGTCTTTCTTTTCCGAGTGCATTATCCTAACAACAGTTGTTTTTCTCTGTCCGGCTGTGGTTGCTAGGAGACTGAAGAGGGAGAGATCCAAAACGACGGTTATGAGTGGGCTCATTAGTCCGCTTGGAGAGAGAAGATTAAACAAAGAGTTACAAACAAGAAACGAAGTTGCACCGTTGTGCTTACATGGATTTACTGTTCGAAGTTATGCGATTGCCATAATCGCTATATACATAGACATTGAAGACTGTCACTTCCCTGTTCCAAAGAGCCGTGGTGTCAATTTTCGTCAGAGGGAGAGACGCGCCAGATACGGCGTCTCTCCGTGAGGGTGTGTGTAACGGTCAGCTGTTTGTACGTGGGGAAGGAATTCAAGGTAGCTGCTGCGACGCGGAAGCAAAGGCCACTCCACCTCCGAAAGAGAGAGAGAGACTGAGTCAAGGTGGCGCTCCGGAGCTACAACCAGCTGGGTTCAAAAGAGAAGGGCGAAAACCGTATACGCCACGAAGCTCAGAAGAGAGAAAAGCAAGTAAGAGAAGGTACGTGGATGTCAGAGGGCATTTGTACGAACAGTGATTTCAAATAGAGAACAGACAATCATTATTACGAACTTTATAATGGAAAACCGAAGATAGTGAATGTTGACATTAAGTGCGTCCGCTTCCTATGAACTGTGAAAAGAGTACAAGACGTTGCCGATTAAGAAAATAGCCAGCTACAGTTCAAAGATCTGGGAATTATTAATATTAAGTATAAAAGGAAAAGTCACAGAGGAAGAGAAAACGAAAGCCTATTAACAGATTGAGGGAAAAGGCCATTCTTAGAAAAGAGATATGTTTTAAACGAACTGAAGAAATGTGAGTTATAATGAAGAATGTAAAAAAAGACCAAACAGACGGAGAGCAAGAGACTATGTCAACAATCTGAAATAATTAACCATAGTCAGAAGGAAAGTACCAGAGAGAAAAAACAAACATTGAGAGAAGTTATAGAGACTTACCTGAGATTGATCCGAGTTCATTGCGAGAACAGAAGCTCCAGTCCAAACGGCTTGAAGAGAAGAAACCGTATCATTTTTCCTAAGAGAAAAAAAAAAGACAAAAGTAACAATAGAATAAAAGTTGTTTCTGAAACAAAATAACCCCTACTGTCTGTCTGAGTGTATTTATTCCTTATCCTTCGGAGAACCCTTTACAATTTTGGTGTCAGAAGTGGGATTTTAATAGAACACCATGGAAGAGCTGATTAAAACTATGTCTGAAGGGCAACAACTTCTCCAGCAGGCTTTACAGATCCAAAGCCAGCAAGCACAAGCGGATAGGCAAGCTTTTCAAAAGGACATCCAACTCCAGCAAGCACAGTTATTAGAGGCTACAAACGTCCGCAGGCATTCTGAAGTACCATCTTCAGTCCTTCAAAAATATTCTGCTGGAGAAGACCCTGCACACTTCTTTGTGAACTTTGAACGGGTGGCAAGGAATACCCAATGGCCTAACGAAAGCTGGTTTCATTATATCGCACCACTAATGACAGGTGAAATGCAGAGTGCCTACCAGGCAGTGAATCCAACTGGAGAAACAATTTATATGGATATGAAAAGAGTAGTGCTTGAACGCTTAGGACACAATAAAGAGGCCTATAGACTAAAGTTTCGAGAAATTAAGTTACAAGCGGAAGAAACACCACGTCAACTATTCTACAGAGTCAAAGAATTAGGGGATAAGTGGTTACAAACAACAACCACCACAACCCATGAAATAACAGAGATAATTGTTATGGAACAATTAATTGAAGCGCTTCCACTACCTATGCCACGTTGGGTCCGTCAGCATCACCGGCCCAGCCTGGTGGAGGCAGTAAACATTGCTTCTGCATATCAAAAAGCTGGGCAGGGTCGTACAATGACCTATTTGATGAATACCAAGCCATCAGCAAGCTTAAACAATTCTTCCTCAAGATCCACAAATACGACAAGATGGCCGAACTCAATGCTCCGGAAAACTGATTGGGAAACACCTAGACTACGACCTAGTAGTGAAAGTCCTGCGGGGATTCGACCTCAGAGTACAGGTCCTAAAGGAATACAGTGTTTCGAGTGTCGTGAATGGGGACATTTAGCAAGAATGTGTCCAAAAAAGAGTCAAAGTGGAGCCCATGGACGTGGGAACCATGGAAGTTCCTAAGGATGGAGAATTTCAAGAACCTGTAACAGTTCCAAGACCTTCTTTTACCTATACCTGCGAGGTGGAGGTAGACAGGAAAACAACAAGAGCCATGGTCGAAATGGGAGCTTGCAGACAGTAGTAAGTACTGAACTAGTAGTCTTTACTGGAGACTCAAGTAAAAAGATTCCGATTCGATGTGTTCATGGCGATGTCAAATCTTACCCTACTAAAGAGATAAATGAGAAGGTGGCTGGGGAACAAATGGACGTTAGGGCAGCGGTGTTGCCAGTATTGCCAGAGTCTCTTCTTATTGGATCCGATGTCCCTAATTCTACTCGAATAGTGAAAAGAGTAGAAGAGAATTGGTTACAAAATGCCCCTTTTTACCATCATGAGATTCCTGTGCCTCTAACCAAAGAGAGGAAAAGAAGATTAATGTTAAGGAAGTTGAAGAAGGATTGGGGGGAAAAGAATGTTCTTCCCATTGCAGTAGATTGGAAAATTGATGAGGGTGGTGATAGTTTCAGGATGGCCCAAAAGCTAGACCCATTATTGGGGAATGGCAGGACAAGTGCTCAAGTTGATAAACCCGGAAAAGGACCATACTTTGTCCAAGAAAAGGGTCTATACTATCGAGTCAGCCAAGATGAAGCTGGAATTATGGTGAAACAATTGCTCGTACCCAGTAAATACTACCAAACAGTTATGGAAGTAGCTCACCTACAAATAGGTGAAGGACATTTGGGAACGGATAAAACCACAAAGAAAATATTGGCAAGGTTCTATTGGTCCGGTCTTTATGCTCAAGTAGCCCGATTTTGTCAGGCTTGTGCGGAGTGCCAAAAGAAAAATAAACCAAATATTAAAAAATCCCCGCTACAACCCATGCCGGTTGTGTTAGAACCTTTTAATAGGATCAGGTTGGATATTGTTGGGCCATTAGATCCATCCTCCATAGGGCATAAATACATCTTGGTAATTGTGGATTATTTAACTAGATACCCAGAAGCTTTTCCTCTTAAATCTACCAATGCTCAGCACATTTGTGATGTCCTAATCCCTTTTATAAGCAAAGTAGGGATACCAAAGGAAATTGTCACAGTTCGCGGAACTAACTTTATGTCGGCAGTTATGGAGCAAGTTTGTGGGATTTTACAGATAAAACATTGGAAAACTGCTGTTTGCCACCCACAAACCGATGGGCTTGTTCAGAGATACAATCAGACGATCAAGCAGATGTTGTGCAAAACTGTAGAGCCGGTAGGAAGAAGTTGGGACAGAATTCTGCCTTGGATTCTACTCAAACTTCGGAACACGCCCCAATCTTCGACTGGGTTTTCCCATTTTAACTATTGTTTGGGAGACCGGTGAGAACTCTGCTTGACATCTTGAAGGAAGTTCGGAAAGAAGAACCTAGTCAAGAGATCTCTTTAACAGAATATGCATGCCAATTTAGAGAAAGGATAGAGAAATTGCAGAAGATCGCACAGGAGAACTTGTTACAAGCTCAAGCTAAACAGGAACACTATTACAACCGAAATTCTCAGCTGAGAACATTCAAGAAAGGAGATCAAGTGTTGGTGTTACTACCAACCTCCGAAAATAAAATGTTGGCGGCTTGGAGGGGACCGTATGTGATAGAAGAAGTCCTTTGGCCGTTAACATTTAAGGTGAGACAAACGACAGAAGACTGCCATTACAAACATACTATGTGAACTTGCTAAAAAAATGGGTGGGGCCTGTGTCAGGTATAGCCATGATTAATACTAATGAAGTTCCAATGGAGCAATTTCCACAGCTAAAAGAAGAACTTGGGGCAGAAGCATTAAACATAAATCAGGACCTGTCTAATAGTCAGAAGACTGAACTGAGAAAACGTATGAATAAGTACTCCAAGACATTTTCCACGTTACCAGGGAAGACCAGCTTGGCGTTCCATCGCATTAGAACCCAGCCTGGAGATGTGGTTAGAATAAGACCCTATAGAATACCAGAAGCAAAATTACAGTCAATTAATAAAGAGATCAAGGAAATGTTGGAGATTGGAATGATAGAACCTTCACGTAGTGATTGGTCGTCACCAATAGTTTTGCTTCCCTATGCAGATGGTACATCTCGTTTTGCATGGATTTCAGAAAGCTGAATGAGAATTTGAAGTTTGATGCCTATCCCATGCCTAGGATAGAGGATTTACTTGATAAATTAGGCAAAGCAAAGTTTTTAACGACCATAGATCTTACAAAAGGGTATTGGCAAATACCCCTGCATCCAAAAGACAAAGAGAAAACAGTGTTTGCCACGCCTTCCGGTTTGTTTCAATTTACTGTATTGCCTTTTGGGTTGCATGGTGCTCCTGCCACGTTTCAAAGACTTATGAACTCAATTATTAAGGGTCATGAAGGTTATGTGGGAGCATACCTAGATGATATTATTGTCTTTAGTCAGTCCTGGGAGGAGCATTTATTACATTTGGATGCCATACTTCAAGTGTTACAACAATCCGGACTACATGTAAATCCTAAAAAGTCTTTCATGGGCAACTTCCATACAAAATATTTCGGATATTTTGTAGGACAGGGGGTCATTAAACCCCAAGAGGTAAACTTGCTGGCTTTTAAAAAATTACAATTTCCTACAAATGCTAAACAAGTTAGGGATTTTCTTGGCTTCGTAGGATATTACAGGATGTTCATCCCACACTTTTCGACATTAGCTACACCTTTAACGAATCTGTTGAAATCAACTGCTTCACCAAAAAAAGATTGGTGTACTGTTGAGACAGAAAACACTTTCATTAACCTAAAGAACACTCTTACGGAGAAAGCAGTTCTGCATTGTCCAGATTTCTCGGCTCCGTTTTTCTTGCATACAGACGCATCTGGGACAGGTCTTGGCGCTGTATTATACCAGAATCAAGGAGAGTCTGAAAGGCCTATTATCTTCATAAGTAGGAAGTTACTTCCTCACGAGCTGCATTATGCCACAATCGAGAAAGAGTGTCTCGCTGTAAAGTGGGCCATAGAGGCATTGCGATATTATCTGTTAGGCAGAGAATTCACGTTAGTGACCGACCATGCTCCCCTAGTATGGTTGGCGCGAAACAAAGATACAAACCCTAGAGTTCTCAGATGGTTCCTTCACTGCAACCTTTCACCTTCAAGAAAACACATCTCCCTGGGAGATTATTGGCCCAAGCAGACTTTTTGTCTCATAAGACTTCCCTTCCCGAGCATAAGGGCCTAGAAGGGGGGGTGTGATAAACATTCAGAAGGGAGAGCACCCAATTAGTGTGGAGTTGTGGCTCTGTCAATGCTAGGCTGATCTGCTATCTGAAGGGTTAATTATAAACACCAAGATGAATGGAATGATTGACAGTTCTATTGGCCAGTCAGAGGCCGTCTTTCTTTTCCGAGTGCATTATCCTAACAACAGTTGTTTTTCTCTGTCCAGCTGTGGTTGCTAGGAGACTGAAGAGGGAGAGATCGAAAATGACGGTTATGAGTGGGATTATTAGTCCGCTGGGAGAGAGAAGGTTAAACAAAGAGTTACGCTTACATGGAGTTACTGTTCGAAGTTATGCGATTGCCGTAATCGCTATATAGATAGACATTGAAGACTGTCACTTCCCTGTTCCAAAGAGCTGCATTGTCAATTTTCGTCGGAGGGAGAGACACGCTGGATACGACGTCTCTCCGAGAGGGGTTGTATAACGCTCAGCTGTTTGTACGTGGGGCAGGAATACAAGGAAGCTGTTGCGATGCGGAAGCAAAGGCCGCTCCACCTCCAAAAGAGAGACAGAGTCAAAGTGGCGCTCCGGAGCTACAACCAGCTGTGTTCAAAAGAGAAGGGCAAAAACTGTATATGCCACAAAGCTCAGAAGAGGGAAAAGCAAGCAAGAGAAGGTACGTGGATGTCAGAGGGCATTTGTACGAGCTGTGATTTAAAATAGAGAACAGACAATCTTTATTACGAAATTTATAATGGCAAACCGAAGATAGTGAATGTTCACATTAAGTGCGTCCGCTTCCTATGAACTGTGAAAAGAGTACAAGACATTGCTGATTAAGAAAATGACCAGCTACAGTTCAAAGATCTGGGAATAATTAATATTAAGTATAAAAGGAAAAGTCACAGAGGAAGAGAAAACGAAAGCCTGTTAACAGATTGAGGGAAAAGGCCATTCTTAGAAAAGAGATATGTTTTAAATGAACTGAAGAAATGTGAGTTATAATGAAGAATGTAAAAAAATACCAAAACATTCAGAGAGCAAGAGACTATGTCAACAATTTGAAATAATTAAACCATAGTCAGAGGGAAAGTACAAGAGAGAGAAAACAAACATTGAGAGAAGTTATAGAGATTTACCTGAGATTGATCCGAGTTCATTGCGAGAACAGAAGCTCCAGTACAAACAGCTTGAAGAGAAGAAACCGTATCCTTTTTCCTAAGAGAAAAAAAAAGACAAAAGTAACAATAGAATAAAAGTTGTTTCTGAAACAAAATAACCCCTACTGTCTGTCTGAGTGTATTTATTCCTTATCCTTCGGAGAACCCGTTACAAGGTGCCTTTCAATGTTTAGAACATTTGGGAAGCAGAGATTCCTTCAAAGGTGCCTTCGGGACATAGTACTTACAGTTTGGTAGTTTAGCTTGATTGTGGCACTGTTTCCACCTGCAGTGCGTAGTAAAGGCGATGAGAGAGGATAATCTTCTCCAGCAGTTACTGTTACCACTAACCGCAAACTGCCAAGTGCACTTTGACTTTTCGTACCGCTTCCTGGAGCTGAAGTGGTTTTGAGCTGGTCTCAGGGGGGTGGAGCAAGCACGCTCACACAGCGTCCCACTCAAATTTTAATGGAGTAGAAAAATGCTCCGTTGGATTGAAGCCTTGCGCAAAGCTGAAGACAAGCACACCGGCACAGTCCTATCCAGGAAACAAAGTCCAACACTTGAAACAAAGTAGCCACTGCCAACTGCACTTCCACTTTTCATTCCACTTTTCATTCAACTTTGCGTCTGCTTCGCGGAGCGGAAGTGGTTTTGAGCTGGTCTCAGGGGGGTGAAGCACGTCTACCCTCACAGCGTTCCCTTTGAATTATAAAGGAGTAGACTCCTTATTCTTCAAAACGCCCCATTGGATTGAAGCCTTGCGCAAAGGTGAAGACAAACACACCGGCACAGTCCTATCCAAGAAACAAAGTCCAACACTTGAAACAGTGCCAACTGCTACTGCCAACTGCACTTCCACTTTTCATACCACTTTTCCTTGTTTGCTTATTAGGCACTTATACAGCAAGTACAATACTGTTTCAAAGCACCCACAGGGCGAAGGGAGGGAACAAGGGAGTGAAACACATTAAAAAACACAATATTCAAGAGCAGTGGGAGGAAAAAAGGAAAAGGATGAACCTGCTATGCATTGTGAGTATTCAGAATGTTCAAGTGCAGCAGGGAAGAGGGCAAAGGGGTAAGTGCTGGGGAGAATGAGCTCATCAGTGAGCCACAGATGAAGTGCTAGGATTGTTGAGTGCTACACTGCCTGGAGCCACGTTAGGTGTAAGTGTGAACCTCCAGGGCAAATGGTGTGCCAATGCAAGTGCTGAGGATAGACAGGAGCTGGGAAGATCGGGTGTGGGAGGTCAGGGGGCCCGAGGATGCATAAGGGCCCTGGACAGCAATCACAGCAACAGTGGGATTAGCAGAGGACAGAGGAAGGGACGGAGGAGGTAAAGTGGAGCGTTCCGGAATTTAAGTAAGTCCTGCTCAAGGCGCAGAGGGATGGGGAGGATGTTCCATAGGAGGGAGCCAGCTGAGGAAAGTGAATGACCACCTACCCTCGGTTTAGCAAAATGCTTTACACACAAAGAATTGGTGACAGAGGAACATAGTGGTCTAGAGGGAGAGTATTTAGTAAGATAAAGTTGAAGATAATGTGCTCCCTGGGCCCAGACAGCCTTGTGGATGATACAGAGGGATTTCAGTTCATTCCCTGCAGCAACCGGGGGCCAGTGAACACTATTTAGGGCAAGAGAGATGCAGTCCCTGGGTTTAAGGTCAAGGATAAGTCCTTCTGCCCTATTCTGGATTAGCTGGAGGGGTCGCAGAGTGGATGATGGTAGATTCATGAGGAGGCTATTGCAATAGTCACACCAAGAGAGAACCAGGGTTCAGGTAATATTGAGCATCTGGGGGAAAATGAGAAAAGGGAGAATTCCTTTGAGAAGGAAGGGCTGAATGTGGGACTTCTTTGCAGTGTACTGAGTGTGTGGGAGGAAGTTGAGAGAGTAGTCAAAGATGACGCCAAAGATTTTTGGCTTCAGAAGAAGGAGCAAGGGGATAGACCAGGGAGGAAGGCCAGAGTGAAGGGAGAAGGAGGGAGCAGGGTTCCCGATGGGAAGGGTCTCATTGTGACAGGCATTGAGGCAGAGATTTTTGGAGGTGCACCAGGCCTGGATGGCAGAAAGCCAGTCAGGGATGATTGAGGGTGCAAGAGGGTCAGCAAAAAGTTTGAAAAAGGCCTGTGTGTCATCTGCATAACACTGGAATTTGGAAGAGAAGGAGGAGATGAGGCATGCAAGCAGAGCAAGGTAGATGTTAAAGAGCCAAGGGAATAGCATAGAACCCTGGGGGACACCATAGGTGGAGAAGGAAGTAGGAGAGGAGAAGGTGGCTGGGATGTCTTGGGAAGAGCGGTCACTAAGAAAGAATGTTAGCCAGTCCAGTGCCCATTCCGAGATACCAAGGGTATCGTGGAGCCTTTGTATGAGGATGGAATGGTTGACTGTGTCAAAGGCAGAGGAGAGATCGAGATGGAGTCCAGAGATGCAAGCAGTTCTTCACTGGTGTTCAGAAGAGCAGTTTCCGTACCTATGGATGATCAGAATCCAGATAATGGCCGTGGAGATCACCAGCACGTTTGGTGTGTGAGTTGGGTTGGTGCAATGCCATCTTCTCCATCAGCTTCCCCTGGAAGGGGGTGTGGAAACAGGGCGGTAGTTGGCAGGGCAGGTAGGGTCTGCTGTAGGTTTTTTCATGAGTGGTCACACAAGGGAGTGATTATGGGAGGAATGAGGATGATCCAGTATCAAAAGAGTGATTCCAGGAATCAGCGAGTGCAGGGACAAGAGAGACAATATTATCCTTGATGGTCCTGGATGAGCAAGGGGAAACCTCTGTAGAAGAGACCTTCATAGAGCGGACAACCCATTGGATGGATGTTGAAAGCATTCAGGAAGAGGAGGTGGGAGGTGGATGAAAGGAAGGAAGAGCAGAATTCAGCCTATTCAGAGAGGAACAGGGCAGTGTCACCTGGAGGCCGGTAAATGGTAGCAATGGTCGGGGTGGAGATGAGAGAGATGACCAACTTGAAAACCAGGCTTTTGAAGGAAGAGTAGAGCTAGGTGGGTAAGATGGAAGCAGGAACCCACCCAGGGAAGATTAAGGCAATCCCCCCTCCAGTGTGGTGTGGTCAAGGCTTGTAGAGGATCTGAAGCTGTCAGGGAGGAGGGAGTCAAAAACAATAACTGAGCTGGCTTTGAACCATGTATCGGTAAGAGCGAGAATGTTGAAGTCAATGTCTTCAAGAAGGATGCAGATGACAGAGGAGTGTTTGATGGCTGAGCGGGCATTAAGAGTCTCCCGGTGGAGGAGGACGGTGCCTTTGAAGGTTTTCTGAGGTGATGCACAGGGGCGTGGTACACCAATCAGAGGAGGGAGAGAGAGAGTGGAAGGGAGAGATGCAGGAGAAAGAAGGAAATGAGAGAAGGCAGGATCCGGTCAAAGATAAGGAGGTTGGGTTGTGGGTCCTGAAGCAGGATAGGGCCAGTGTGATAGACATTAATGAAGCAACGTGAGGATGAGAAGCCGGCTAAGAGGACTTCCCACTTGGTGCCACTGTTAATGGTTGAGGATGTGAAAGGAGAGAGAGTGGAGATTAGATGGGGTTCCATAGATGTGGAGAGGGGACAGAGAAGAGGATATCAGTGAAAACCTCTCTTGAGGAAGTACTGATTTAGGTGTCTGCGATGGGAAGTCCAGGGTTTGCACTCAAGATTTTTTTGGGTGCTTTTTCCTACCAGACTTCATGAGAGAGGGAGGATAGGTGATAGTGTAGCAGTTAGAGAGAATAGGAGAGATGGAGAGAGCCATAGGGACGGCGGAGGTTAGTGGAGGAATGAAAGAAGAGTGACAGGACAGCACAGTTCTAGCTAAACTCAACACAAATGCAATGCAGGAGGTTCACAGATGAAAAAAGTAAACACACCTAAAATCATTTTTTGAAATAGGAGACACAAATGCAGTGAGTGAAGATGTAGGTTAGTTAGAAGAGGTTAGTGTAGGAGATCAGCAATATCTTACTTGCAGATCTGCAAGGATACAATAACATGGGGAAGCACTAATTACTCTGGAGCCCTTGTCATAGTTTGAGGAAGGGTAGGGGGCCATCCAGGCTCTCTTTGGCCCGGACAGGCACAGACAGGGGACTTATAATTGGGCCTTGCGAGGCAGGCCAGCTTCACCTACTGGCTCGCCTGATTGGGCCTTTGATGGAAGAGGGGCCCAATCACAGCATGGCTTTCCAACAGAAGCAATGATGCAGTTCCTACAAATCCAACGGTGGCCATGATGGAGAGGATGGCTGTCAACTGAAGCCAATGGATGGTAGAATGCACTCAGATACACAGCAGCAGTGCAACGCAGCAAGCGTTATTTTTATTTATTTAAAGTCGTGCAAAAATTATTAATTTGTTTTTCTAATATTTAGGCAAAAACGCACGCGCCCGCAGAGTGCTCATGGTTAGGGCCCCACAAAAGCCCAATAGGGCTTACCTTTAATCTGGGTGGTCAGGGGACTCCTCAAAGCCTTGTGGTGAGGAGAGAGCAATTCTGTGCTTGCTTGATGACTACAGGAGAGAAAGGAGGCAGGGAAGGCACCCTCCAAAACATGTGCTTCACCAAAATCACCAATTTGTGAGTCTGTCCTATCCACTCATAACTTGACTGCCAAACAAAAACCACAAAGACAGAATGGAAGCAATCTGAACATTTTAAATACCCTAAACCCAATTTTAGAATGGCTCACAGCATCAGATCGGCTTATGAAACTTGCCTATCAAGTCTCAGGCCTTGCAATTGCAATTGCATGGTGGACCTTGAATCCCACAATGAGACTAATTGCTGGGTTCAACCCATGTGAAATCTCTTGAGAATACCACAGGTTGGACTGAACCAGTCTGGAAAAGGGCAATTTAACCCCACAGCACATTTTGAAAGATTTGCGTGCCACAAATTGCAAATAGCATATGAGTTCCGGTGGTTTTCTGCCACGGTTATTGAACAGGTGGGAGTGCCTTGTGAATTTAGTATACTTGAGTTGGAATGGTGCTAATATTTACGCATGCTGTACAAAAAGGACATGGTAATATTTGGAGCTCACGTGGGTTTATTTATATGTTGAGCAGTTAAAGTTACAAGCTTTATGGTATAAACTGTCATCCCAATTGACATAGATTGTCACCCATGCATGCCTTTAGCTGTTTGTAGAAATGTATGTGCAGTCGTACTCTTTGGTCAATGTCAGCCTTACAACACATTTTACCATGCTACTCTCACTCCAATCTAGAGCTTTGATTTTCACTATGAAACAAACATGTCTATGCTAACGGTAGGAAGTGCTTGTCTACTTCTTCTAAAGGATACTTTTTAACTTTTTAACTTTTTAGGAACCTAATTGTCCCTTACACATTTGCAGGTCGCCTTAAAATGAAGTTGAACTTATAAAGTGCTGTACCTATGCACAGGATGCTGACACATGGATTTGTCCTATCTTAATAATGTCCAAGGTTATTTTTCTAGTATAGCTAGCTCAATCACCTTTGTACCTTTTGACATAAAACATCTGACAGTGCCTAGTTTGTACTCTTTCATCATTTTCATTGTCTACTTTGCTTACAAGAAAACTATCGTAGGTGGAGGCTAATGCCATTGGTGTAGAGACAGGCCTGGCTACCTCGCAATGGTTTTATTTGAAAAAAAATATATTTATAGATTTTCACGCAGAGTGCTGTTTGTGCAGTGTGATTTTATTTTAGTGTAGACTCATAGGGCCTCATTAGGAGTGTGGCGGCCGCGGAGTGAACGGTGCCGGTAAGGGACCAGCACCGTTCATTCCGGGCCGCCACATTACGAGGTTTGCAGCGGGTCCCGCTCTGCACGGCTGGCCAAATCAGACGTGCAGAGCGGGACCCGCTAGCAGTTCAGGATGTTAACAATGGGCCCGTCATTAACTATGGGGGCTCAAATGGGAATGGGGATGTAAAGAGTCTGGGTCCCGCGAAAGGGATTTACCGGGCCCTCCAAGGTCAGAATGGCCCGGTAAGTGTCCCCTTTTGCGGGACCCAGACCCGAGTTTGGAGGTAGCCATGGCCTTATTAAGTAATGAGGCCTGATGGCGGCAAGGCCGATAAAGAAAAGGATACTGAAACACAGGTCCTGTATCAGGAGAAAGAAAATTGCTGCCTCACTCATGAGCCATTTATTAGAGGCCAACCACACAGCAGACACATTGGTATGGACAGTAACAGAGAATCTTCGTGCACTAAGGAGAGAAGGGAATTTCATGGAGGCACTGCTAAAACAAGAGCAAATGTTGTATTTTCTGCCTCAAGACAGACACGCAGGGACTAAACAAACAGATACAGTGGCATGACCTTGCCACCCTTGGCAGATGAAGAATACCCAAAGGGAATAATCTAGGTCCCCAACATAGGAGACAACATAAAATAGGGTGGCCCCTATAGCGGGTAACACCTGTCATACAGGACGACACATGGCAAAAGTCATCTGGATGCAAGTATTTCATTCCATTAGATTTACAGACTGTGGCCGACAAGGATATCACTGCAATCTGATGGAGATATCAGAGAATTTCCAGCAGCCCGACCCCACAGGGAGAGAACCACTGGCTAGGAGAAGGTGGAGCAGGCTGGGGGAGTGATGCACAAATTACACTGTAGACCAATGGCCACGCATACAAAAAATGCAAAGCAAAATGGGCATAATATTGACCCACCATTGCATGAACAAAGTACAGGAAATATAAGTTGCTTAAAATAACTTTAAAACTACCTATAAACAGTGGGGACTAAAGAAGGTTCACAGATGAGCCCCGGTTTTTAGAAACTAGTGGGTGACAGGTTCTAACACTATGAATACAAGATGGCAACTCTGGCGAAATTCAAAAGATACTGTACCCACCAGACAGCATTTTAAGATTGATGAAGAAATGTGGTTTGAGGGAATATAAATGGATGTAAAAAAGGGGTCGATTTAATCTAGACTGATTTGGGCAACACAGGACATCGAATCAGTCAATTTTATATGCCAAGCAGTTAAGTTAGAAGTAGTGTGGTGTGAGTCTGTGACCCAGTAATTTATCCACAGGAAGCCAGATTTTTGATTCAGCATGGTAAACAGTAAATATGAGGATGGTTGGCCGAAAATAATTACTGAGTATACCTAAGACCGTAGTCATACCAAGCTGATGCTGACTTGTTACATAGTAGCAGCATTAAGATGCTAGCGAGAAGTAGCAACGAGAATGGAGCATCCTCCAATATACGAGCTGCACATCTCGATGCTCTGGGAGAGATGCCGAGTTCTTGAGGCAGAGGTTTTGGAAGCTCCCTCGGCGAATAGAGTAAGTTGAAACCGTGCAGGGTTAGCCAGGTGCACAATATGTACAATCCATGTTTCTAGGGTTGATAAAGATGCACCAGGTGGGTCTGTAAAATAAGGGACTGCTAAACGGGTACCTTAACAGATGAATGGCAGGGGACAGTGAACAACCTGTTTAAAGCGGTATAGCGTACATAAGGCTCACAAGGGCCACGCTGGTCATTTGCATTGGGAGAGTCAGGGTTGCAGTGATGCACCTTAGCCTGCATGGATTTTGGCATAGTAGGGGGTAGAACTAAGGGGGCACTGGCCAGTATTGCTCAAGAGGCATGACATCATAGGCACAAGCACAGGCTCTCTTATAACGATATAGGATCTGCTTATTATGGCCAACCCTCTTTCAGGCTCTCCTCAGTTACCTCTGCTTCTTCTCTCATACCAGACTATCTGGCCGCAATTCAGGAATGGTGGGCCACCAATGAGCTCTGCCTTAATGCCAATAAGACTGAGATGCTCCTCATTGGGACACCCTCTCCCTGGTTTCCTCTCTCTTTCTGGCCGTCCACTCTGGGCCCTCGTCCTGCTCCTTCCTGGGAGGCTAAGAACCATCATCTTCGACTCCACTCTATCCTTCTCTCCTCACATCTATGACGTCTCTGAGAAGTCAAACTACCAGCCTCACCTCCTCAGAGACATTCTTCCTTTTGTCACTTTCGTCCAGATGCTCACTGTCCCCAGAGCTCTGGTCCTCTCTAGGCTGGACAATTTCCACAGCCTCTTTCTAAATCGTCCTCCCTTTACTCTTCAACCTTTACAACTTGTCCAGAACAGGACTGCAAGACTTGTCCGTGGCCACAAGCCCAGAGATTGTATCTCCCCAGCTCTGAAATTGCTTCACTGGCTCCCCATGGCTGCAAGGATCAAGTTCAAGACCCTATGCATCGTCCACAATGCTTTCTGGAGCCTGGGACTGATCTACCTTCAACTTTCTCTTCCAAAACATCTTCCTTCTCGAGCTCTCCACTCATCCACCTCCAACTCTCTAACGGTCAGGCGCTTTTCCAAGTAGAGAGTTGGGGGCAGAGACATCTCATTGGCTGTTGTCTTCCTCTGGAACCACCTCCCTGTCGCTCTCAAACTTGAGCAGAACCCCCTCCAGTTCCGGAAGCAACTCAGGACCTTCATTTCGCTTCTGCTTTCTCTCTTTCTCTCCCCTGCTGATGCATCTGACTGCTCTGCGCACTAGTTACCTGGTGACCCTCTGAAATCAGGCCAAGCCTCCTGCATGTCCAGTTGCCCTCGCACTGAATCCGGGCTCCCCAGCACTTAAGGGTCTGTTTCTGCAACCCTACAAACCCTCCTCTCTGCACTCATGAGCCAGCCGCTGGCTGTGTGAGTTATATAATTCACATAGGGGGATGCCTGGTTATTAAACAACCATGGCTTGGTTGACAGCAAGGTTAGTAACACAGAGGAAGGCAAAACACATCTACATACTAATACTGTTCTCATTCATACATGGGTCAAAAGAGGGAAACTGACTCTGCATTCACTACAAAAGAAACACAAGGATAGTCAGATTTTCTATCTATATCTGCCTAGAGGAAACTAATCCTAAATGCGCTGGTGTTCCGCTTATCTAAAAGTAGATAGAAAAAGAAAAGGAAATAAAGCAAGTAGCAATAGTGGAGCAAATATCTTGTTCTCACAGTTCCCTCTTGAACCACTCTCTGACATTCACAGACACAATCCAGTAAAAATGGGAGAGAACATCCATGGCACGTTTCAGAGGTATATTTATGGTTATGAAACAGTATTTACCTATAGACCAACTTAGCTTGTTTCTTTGATTCTCTTCAATTAAGAATATCTAAGAACACTTGAAATATGTATATCAAAAAGTAGCTATGAAAACAATGGACTCTCAGCTGACTCTGACTAGTGTGGACCACTCTGTGAGAGAGCGTCAAGTCCAAGTTGCTGGGACAGATACACTAATTACTGCATCTTAATGCAACTTCTGCTGTCTACCGGTTTCAGCGGTTGTCAACCTCCGGAACCTTGGAAGGCCTATCAATGATATTAACTACCTCCTTGGCTTCCTCCTCACCTGAGTCTTCTGGAGAAGTGTCGCGGCGGTAAACCTTTTTCCCAATCTTCTTTTTCTTAGAGAAGAGGTATGGCCGTCCGCGGTGAGAAGCCACCCTGATTCCCTGCCAAGCAGGGAAGCAAGAGGCTTCCTTCCCGCAGGGACCGGGTAATGAGGGAAAAAAGCAGATGCTCAAAAAAACCCTCGGAGAAACAAAGTCACGGTCCTGTAGTTTCGGAGAGTGATATGAAGTAATTCAGCAGATCCGATGTAAGAAGCAGGATGACTGGAGCGAGAATCTTGAGCAGGAGACGGAAGGCGAGGCAGGTCCTTGGAAGAATCCAGGAGTGAAGGATGAAGGAGTAAGAGAGGGCAAGAAGCAAAGAGAAAACCAGAATGGCGGCGGAGCGCCACGGAAGGGAAAGGAAAGGAGAAAGCGAACGGCGAAGGGACGCCGACTGGAGACCAAAGGGTAGCAAAAAATAGCATGAAGGAAAAAACACACGGAGCCAGCAACTCGGGAAGAAACAAAGTTGCAACGCACCGAACCCGGAAGTGGGCGGTGTTTAAATAGTGAAGCCGGAAAAAACAGAGAAAGACTAGAGCGGTAAACCTGGAAATGGACAGGGAAAAACAATGGATGACCTAATTGCGCCGCCAACGGCAGGCGTTCCATAGCCCCCACCGGCGACTGGACGCTGGCGGCATGACAGCGGTATGTGTTTATTAAAACCGCTTTCTTCAGGACAGCCTTCTTTATCAACACCAAACTATTCAATGATATTTAATAGAGTTGATGGGGTAGAGTACATTACCACACTTCCTTACATTGCCATGTGTGCTGTGGGATGTATTGACCCACTCCGCTATGCTATGCGGCATCACCCTGCCAGTTTTGCTGAAAGAAACAGAAACAATGGTGGCAAAACCCTTGTGCGTGCTAAAAACCTACAAAAACCTACAACAACCGTGTGCTTCAGCTCACAAAAAGAGGGATGCACAACCTGCCACCCATGGTGCATGTGCGGTGGGATAGAGCACACCCTACAAAAATGTGCCAGTGGGTCCCATGACCAGCAAACAGAGTGCAGAGAGAGAAGCAGCACTTTGCAAGTGAAACCCCCAAACTGTGCCTACACATGACATTTGATTTGGTGCTAAAAACTCCTAAATGCCGATACAGAACACTCCTCCACATTCAAAATATTGTCTGTTGCTAAAATTCATGTATCAAATGAAGCATTGTGAAACATGCAGAGTCTGAAAACTGACAGCCTCTATGCCAAAATCTGGGTGTAGTACCCGGGGCTACCTGAATGACAGCTGTCAGAGGAGTACTGAGGAAACTTTAAAATGACCTAAAACTAAAAAGTCTGCTGGATTAGCAAACATAAAAAGGATTGTTGCCAAAAAGAAATACAGATTTAAGTTTTGTTTTTTCCCACAGATTTTAAAGAAATGCATTCATGTTTGATGTAACAAATTTGGTTTTTGCTGGATTGAAGAAGTTAATTAGCCTGGCTGAAGCTGCAAGAACTGGAAAAGCAGGTTTTTCTTCCAGAAGGAGGCCTTCCTCTCAGCAGAAACTCCCCGGGTTAGAACAGAATCTTGTCTACATGAAGCAAAGGAACAATGACAAAGCTGTAGCCCAGGAAACTGGAAGTGTGAAGGGGGTTGTAAATGGCCTCTGGAAGGAACAAACAAGGAGCAGACCTTCTGTTGCTAAAAATGAACAAAGAACACATTTTTAAAAGACTCACAACTTGCTATTAAAAATGGTGAAAAATATAAAAAGGACAGAGTTGTTAGTTTAATTTCTGGCTGCACGTGTGAAGAGGCAGTAGAACTGTGTGACATGTTCTGGGCAGGAATGGCAATATATGGGATTTCATGCTAAATGTATTACTGTTAAAATTGTGAACATTTACACCATTTCCCTATGTTAAACACGCACATTTGTGGGAATTTGCATAAAATTTGGAAATTGTGTTCATAGCGAAAAGGGCAAAATTCTGTAGAAAGTTGAGACAAGATCCCACCGCTGCAGGGTTTTTGAGGAATAGCTGCTACGTAAATTATGGCATCTTTGTGTGTTATTTGTATAAAGGTGACCAATGTAGAAATGTACATTTAGTATCAAATCCAATTTTGAGACCAGTGGCTAAAGGGAGGTCTCTGAGGACTGTAAAGCAAATCATAAAATGTGACATCATCCGACCTTGATCCAATCACTCAAATTGCAAGGCGGTGATGAAGCATGGTCCTATCCCAGCTCACAGGGGAAAGCTCAGCTATGCAGGCCCATACCCCCCTTTGTGATGTCATTTTAAAGGATAAAGACTGCTGACAACACATAGGGACTCACTGATCCAGCCACTTTCCTGATTCCGGCGAAGCACTCTGATCCAGCATCCTACATCCAGTTTAAATATTCTTCCAGATCCAGATGCCAAATATCTTGCAAGCAATAGAGAACCAGTGATTTCCGGCAAGGCCCAAATCCTCAAATTTATTCTCTCCCCCAGTAAAACGCTGGGTGATGTGAGAAGGCCTTTTGAACCAGTATCCTGAAATTCTCTGGCTTGCCACCACTAGGCTTGCCTGAGGAAATCGACATTCAGCTGATTCAAATACCCACAGACTAGGAGGTCATATCTGTCATGACCACTCTGAGGGGGCACAATTTGTGCCACAAGCAGGCTCCCACCAGAACCCTGAGGGTCTTAAAACCACTGCAAAAGGGCTCCTGGAGCAAGTCCTGGTGCCTTTGGCACCAGGCTCATATGTAGGAAGGAAGGGCTGTTCAAACTAGGTCCCATTTATGTACATGGGCCTTTAAACCCAACATGGACGCACCCACATAGTCTAGTTCTAAGAACCAAGCCATGTGGTCTAGTGTTTTGGATGTGGCAGGCCTGGAACTACTTTCCCTGGTACTACTTTACCTGGGCTATATAAACCACACCCTGACTGCAGAACACGCTTCGTGTTATTCTGCAACCCGCAGCGTGACGCTCACAGTGTCCAGCTCCTGGTCTTCAGCATCTTCCTGTAATCCTGCAAGAACAAGAACAAGATTATTCTGTCTTAACTGAGAAAACACCATCCAGCACTCAGGATCTCAACTGGGCTGCAATCTGTGGAAACAGAGAGAAGAAGAAACATCACTCACCTGTGAGTACTAGCTTAAGGACTTCCGGCAAACCGCTAGCACAGCTGCTGTCCGAACATTGCGACCTGCAATAACGAGAAAGGGAAAAACAATATTAGAAGGCGCGCTTCCAAAACATTGAATTCCATCATTCTTACCTGAATTCCATCGCGCTATGCCACGCTTCCATACGGAGCACCGCAGCAACATCTGCAAAGGAAAAAAGACATGTTCAGGTTCGCTTTCAGTATTAAACAACCGCACAGTGCTGTACTTACATTAACGGATTCCGGGGCCTGTTTTTCATCGCGCTCTCATCCACTCGCAGCACTACAGTGGCCTGTGAGGAGAAGAAGAAGAAAACACAGGTGAGGTTTAAAAGACAATAAAGGCACTGCGCTTCGCGCTTTCTCTTACCTAGAAAATGTGCCTCTCCATCCAGCACGCCAGCATCAAGACCATTGCACCTAAAAAGAAGGAGATAAAGACTTTAACAAATTCCCACCATAAACCAAAAAAAGATTTACAATTAACAAACCTACCTGCCTACCAGCAGTTTTGGGGTCACAGCAGGCCTGGGCCCAAGGAAGGCGTACTGCGCTAGTGAAGCAACTCGGGCAGCTCGCCAACAAATGTCAAGCGCCCTGCAAAAGAAACACAGGATGGATGGCTAACCCTACAAATAACTAAGGTGAGAAAAGAACCCAGTGGGAAGGGAATAGGTCAGAGGGAGGTGGGAGATTCACCCATTAGAGACAGTTATCAAATATTCTCCCTTCTGTAATTGCAGATTCATTATTCAGCACTGGCCATCTACGGATCCAGGGTTCCAGATCTCAGAGCCTTCCAGACGCCCCCGGGGATATCAGGTGAGCGTAACAGATCCTGTGCAAATCCGGAGACCGGCCTCGCTCATCCAGTACCATGCCTGATGTGCTGTCTTTCCCAGACCAGACCCAATCCATGACCACAACTGACGGTCCAATTTAAAAACGGATCCTTTGAGTATTAATAGGAAGAACTCTGACCCATAGTATATTTAATCTGTCTTATCCCAATTTCAAACCCATCCTATCTTTCCTTCAGAACCAGTATTGTAAGAACGATCTTTGCGCTGACCCTTTTCTCATCTGAAGAAGTCGAGTTTCCTTAGCAGGTGGGTCACCCTGATCAAGTGACTGTAAGATCCCTGTGTGGTATTCGCTTTTTCATGGTCATCCTCTAGTGTTAGCAAACCCATTTGTCATTTTCAAAGTGCATTCCTGTTTTCCATTCTCGCGCCTATTTTACAGAAACGACCTTTACTAAAACTCTATAACTCCCTCAGTTCTTGTGATAGAAACGAAATTTCAATTCCTGCTTGTACCTAACATCCATAGCTATCCATAGAACCCAAAATAGTGCGATTCTCCCTTTATCGAGAATATTGCGCGATGAAATGTTTGCCGCGATTTAAAAAATCTGAAAGGTTTACACATGTGAAATAGCTCTAAACTGCTTCCAACTTGGACTTTAAGATTTCAAGTGTTTTCTTTGAACTAAATCATTGCTTGTGATTGTGTGCAACTGTTCAAAGCGGCTCCCATAAGAATGTATAACAATTTAAGTATTTTTGACCACATTTGGTGTTTTTGCCCAGTCAATTCTAAAGATCATTTTAAAGCCAAGCTTACAGCTGAAAAGTCAACTCCGTTTTCTCTTGTGTTTGAAGGGGGATGGGGGGGGACTGATATTCTGTTTGATTGCGCTATTCCTGAATACCTGCTCTCTCCTCACAACTATTTAATTGCCTATTGGTGGGGTTGAGGGGTATTGCAGGGGGAACCTCTAACCATAGTGCTATCTGATCTGAACCAAGACAAAAGTATTATTTTCTGTGCTGCATTTGTTTTGCTTATTCCTTATTCCTAGTGTATTAAAGATATTATTCAGTGTTCTGTCACCCCATTGGTAATTGTTGTTTATCTACTAAAACATATTTTGATTACATTTTCAATACATAAAGAAGGAGAAGCATGTGATATGAGTGTATATCGTTCAGAATATTGAACTTATAGACAAAAATAAATAAGGGTTTCAGTTGTGCACTACATGCTGGGCTTTGACTTGGGTATGTGCCGGAATTAAATCACTTACAATGCAAAGTACCGCAGTGGAACCCTACAATAAAAGAAATGCAGAGTAGATTCACTTTTTAATGTTGCACATGCTAACTAAATTAGAACAGGAATATGTGTATGACTAACACATTTTCCAGCATAGTATTTAATCTCACATAACACAACTTCAAGGTAATACCTACAAACCACTGAGTGGTTCAATATGACCGATAAAGGAACAAGCACTCTTATTCCTATAAGGGGAATCAACGTGCACCTATTTGAGCGTATTGTTCTGTACAGAGTAACACATACAGCATGCAAGGGTTATAACAACATGCCAACCTAGTTCACATCTGCTTTGTGCAAAATGTGTAATGCAAGTCATGGAATACACGGTGTGGTAATGTAGACACTGTGGTGCCTCTATCCTTCCATGTTCCCTTGATGGGAAAAAATCAAATAGGGGGGCTTTTATCACTTGTTAAGGTTTTCAATCAGGTGACACACGCCTTGGTACACCATTAATATCACACACCCTTTTCAAATACCCCAGGTCACAATGGACCATGAACTAGGCTGGTGGGTAAGGTAATATTTATTTATTTATTTGAAAATTAAAAGAAATCATCTACATTTTAATATGGAGCAGCAATCACCAATTGGGTGATAAAAACAATATGAATGTAAGCAATGCACTTAGTTTAACCTTCTATTGACACAACTACAAAATTCAAGGTAATAGGAGCACTTTTTGATTTTAGGTAAGATAGCACTGGAGTTAGAATTTACCCCTTCCATTTTCCCTCAACCCACAAATAATCAATTTTATGTGGATAAACAAAATCAGCAGGTAATCAGGAATGACAGACAAGAAACATAATTTAAATACGGCCTTCCCTCCCCCAAACAAGAGGGAAAAACTGATTTTAAACCCTGGCAATGCGAAAATGACACTTGGAAATGGATGAATAAATGAATGAATGTATCCAAAACTCTTGAAACAAAATCAATTCTTTACTGGAGTTACACTTCAAAGATACTAGCAATCACAAGCAATGGAGTGAGCAAAAGCATACAATTCGAAATCACATGGAAGATTGAAAACAGTTTATAATCAAAATTTACACGTTCTAAAATTAGCAAACATTTGTCATTCCCGCCTGAATTTACCAAAATGGTTTTTAATAAAAATGGGTGAAATATTGTAAATTGAGTGAGTAATGCAAGATCTAGTGAGGTGCGTTTTTTAGAAAATAAAGGTGCGAAAAAGGAACAGAAATCAATTTTTACAAGGACAATTTTACACTACACTAGGGGTTTCAGGCTAGGCTACCAGATTAAAGGGATGGTCTAGTAAACATTTTTATTTAAAAAATAGATAGGCAACATAAAAAAAAATACTAGCATTCTCCGTTTTAAAACTTCCTATGTAAAATTTTGAGCTATTCAAGCTCAAAATTCGCAAAAGCAAGCACATGGGCGCAGCCATTTTGTGAAATGGAGGCCCTCCTGTGCTGGCTTTTGCTTTTGCGGCACTAATGAAGGAAAAGCCAGCCAGCTGTAGTAAACAAAGGCTACCGCTGGGTGGCTTTCCCTTCATTAGTGCTGTAGGCGGAGGACGGGGACCGGAGACCAAAGCAGGAAAGCTGCAGCTGAATCTCGGTAAGTGCTATTTATTTTTTTTACAAAAAATAAGCACTAGCTGGAGGAGCCCGGAAAACTTAGAAATAAAACCGCAGCTTTAAAAACGTTGTATTTATGTCTGCGGTCGCTTTTGAAGTGACCGCAAACATAAATACAACGTTATTGTGTTGGAAAACGCTGCGGTTTTTCTTTCCAAGTTTCTCAGGCTCCTCCGGCTCGGAGGAGCCTGAGAAACTTGGAAATAAAAAATGCAGCGTTTTCCAACACAACCGCGTGTGTTTCTGCCTGCTGTGGCTATCACTTTGGGTCTCCGGTGCTCCCAGGGGAGCACCGGAGACCCAAAGTGAAAGCCACAGCAAGCAGAAACACACGCGGTTATGTTTACATGCCGCGTAGTGTTTCTACCTGCAGCTGATTTCCCATTTGGGGCTCTCGGGCTCCCCATGGGGAGCCCGAGAGACCCAAATGGGAAATGCTAAATGCTGCGTTGTCTGCCTAAATCTGCTTTTCCATTTGGGGCTCTCGGGCTCCCCGTGGGGAGCCCGAGAGCCCCAAATGGAAAAGCAGATTCAGGCAGACAACGCAGCACGTGGGGAGCCCGAGAGCCCCAAATGGAAAAGCAGATTCAGGCAGAAACAATGCGGTTGTGTTGGAAAACGCTGCGGTTTTTCTTTCCAAGTTTCTCAGGCTCCTCCGGAGCCTGAGAAACTTGGAAAGAAAAACCGCAGCGTTTTCCAACACAATAACGTTGTATTTATGTTTGCGGTCGCTTCAAAAGCTACCGCAAACATAAATACAACATTTTTAAAGCTGCAGTTTTATTTCTAAGTTTTCTGGGCTCCTCCAGCCCGGAAAACTTAGAAAAAAACCGCAGCTAGTGCTTATTTTTTTGTAAAAAAAATAAATAGCACTTACCGAGTTTCAGCTGCAGCTTTCCTGCTCTGGTCTCCGGTCCCCGTCCTCCGCCTACAGCACTAATGAAGGGAAAGCCACCCAGCGGTAGCCTTTGTTTACTACAGCTGGCTGGCTTTTCCTTCATTAGTGCCGCAAAATCAAAAGCTAGCACAGGAGGGCCTCCATTTCACAAAATGGCTGCGCCCATGTGCTTGCTTTTGCGAATTTTGAGCTTGAATTGCTCAAAATTTTACATAGGAAGTTTTAAAACGGAGAATGCTAGTATTTTTTTTTATGTTGCCTATCTATTTTTTAAATAAAATGTTTTACTACACCATCCCTTTAAGACACAGTAAGTCCCGGGGTTGACTCGCACGTTCAACCCTAGCACCTCCGCACCTTCCCTGGCAGAGCCAGTCCGATCACTCCAACCAGGATTAATAGCTCAGGATAGACAAAATTATTAAAGATGTTGGTGCTAGCACAAGGAATCAAAGGCAGGGTTTCAAGAATGATTTTAGACAATATTACAATGATCAGGATAAGGATAGGAGATCTTAGAGAGTGGAACTAAAGACAAGGTATAGTATGATTTTCTATGGTTCATATTGATACTCACAGTCCACTTTAGTTTGGATTTCGGACAGTCAGCGCTCGCTCGCCACACGGATCTGGTCTAACAAATGACAGCTGGAAAAAATCAGTGGGCATGGAACAGCTGGGCATGGACTGGTTACTGGGTAACACTTCCGGTTACTGGATAAGATAGGGCATCAGGAGAGCAGGATGGCAGCAGCCTGCAGTGAGTGGCAAGTCAGGTTAATTCAGGATGCTTCCCAAAACACCACAGCGTTTCCCTTGGTTATTGGGATTAATTTAGAATTGAGGCCTAGCTGAAGCAAGATCAGCAATGCTTGGCTTTGTGGTTGGGATCTGGAGCTTATATGGATAGATGCAAGATGAAGACAGGAACAGACAGGAACAGACAGGATGCTGGCATCGGAAATCAGGAATCAGTCAAAAATCAGTGTGTTTCTGTGTGTTGTCACAGGCTCTTATTTATAATGCCAGGTGACATCATCACAGTATGTGACAGGGGCAGGCTTTACTACACACACCCCCTAAAAATAGAATTGAGCAAGGGTAGTAATCTCTGCCTTGCTCTCTGCTGGTTGTATTTCTAAGGGGATGATGTCAGGTTTATGAGGTGAAGTTTACAATGTCCCAACACTCCCACATTTACTTTACTTAAAATCCGATTTTGCCAAAACCCTACATTTTGTTACTTGCAATCTCTTGGCAAATTATACCCACAGGTTACATATGATGTGCAGCACAGATGAGTCCAAACCTCCAGTCTGTGCAACCTTGTTTCGCCTTTCTGACACATTTTGGTAATTTTACACATCAAAGATTTGGCCTAAAATTCCACAATTATATACACAAATGCAAATTGTTCCCAGGTATGTATGTACAAAATCTTATGTTTGCCACATTAATACTCTCCTGGGAATCTGTCATATTTCGTAACTTCTGTTTCCCATGCGGTAATGAGTTCTACAAAGTTTTAAAAGATGGCCCACAAAATTGGATTTAACTGGTAATTCTTGCTACAGAAATAAGAGTCTTTAAAGTTTCTTTATAATATAGTCTCTGGCACCAAAAGGCAGCCCCTTTGTTACTTGATCCTGTTTATTTTTTTCCCCTTCCTTCAACTGCAAGCAGTTGTCATTTCCTTCCAGGCAATAGGGTTTCCAGTCTTAGTTGAAGGTTTTATTGCCTCTTCACACTTGACAGGTGAGTGTCCCAGGACTGCTATTGTCCCAGCCTGGAACACAGACAAATGTCTGACGAGCTTGTGAACTATCATTGTCCTGTCCCATAGAACGTTTTTCAAGCTGGCACTTCACACCTACTTGTCCTGGATTTAGGGTGCATCTCCCTTCCTTTGGGAAGTTACATGGCTGGCAACTGGAATCGCAGGTTTTTCTGATATATTGCAACTTCAGCCTATGTGTTTTAAACTGTTTAATTTCTTACTTTGAGTCTGGAATTAAACAAACCTGTGACAGAAGATAGCCTATGTGTGTATTATCACCACTAACACAATCCCTTTATATTGCTAAGTAAACAGGCTTTCATTAACAATTGAGTTTTAAACAGGCTATTTTTTTCTCTTCAGTCAGCACAGCTCATTTTTCCACATGTGTTAAAAACTGCTAGCATTCCTTCTTTAATTCGGTTTGCAGTTCCTCAGATTGCCACTGTCTATTCGGACTAATCGTAACAGGACGAGTGTCTATTACGGTAATGTGTACCGATCACCATGTGTCTAAACATTACCCTGAGGCAATTGCGTACACCATCCCCATGCCATTCCGAGTGGTGCATACGTTGGGGAGAGTCTACTGCATAAAGCCCTATCCAGTGCACAGAGTGCCCACCACAAATTGTTTGTGAACCTCCTGGGCACGTAATAGAACTCACCTAGCTTCGTTGTCTCTGGTTTCCAGCCCTGTGTAGTTCGGCTGTCTGCACCGTATACTTCTGCAATGATCTTCTCAGTCCGATATCGCGTACGTTCAAGTTGTGGGGATGGCTCTTATTTAAGCCATGTCAGGTGACTGACTGCCAATCAGCAGCAAACCTGTACGTTACTTAATGTGCATGGGAGTCACGTGATCTTTTGAAGTCATGTGACGTCAGCTGTTTCAATGCTGCCATGAAAATCAACCCGTCATGTACGTGCATCTCCTTGCTAGTTGTCAGGAAAACAAGTTCCATTTCCTGAGCACAACTCCCACGGAAAGCGAGGGTGTTTGTGTCTCGCACCGTGATTTGTCAGCGGAGCATATTCCAGCACCCGCGGAAAAGAAAGTAATGTAATTCACAATGTGAATATCTTAAATCAATGTTATTACTAGGAGTCCATCTGTTGTGCTGGCCCGGTCAAATAGACAACAAACCCTTGTCCAAATGATATCAGACCTCATGAAAGTGACTCACATTGGTGTTTTTAATGCAAACTACATCACCCAATAGAGCCTTTCATTCAGCCCTGTCGTCATACTCTTGGTTAAGAAGATGAATTCTCGTTCTTTCTTGGAGAGGGCAAACCTGTCCCGATTGACGTTGTTACTGGGCTTCAGTTTATAGATGATGGACCATGACAAGTCCTGTGTCTGATGTACACTCTCTATCCAATGGTCTACCAAAGGAGCATTTTTTGTACGATTCTTCAAACAGCTGCGATGTTCGCCTATACGTACCTTCACTTTCCTTTCTGTTTTGCCTATGTATAGTTTTTTGCATGGACACCATATTGCAAAAAATACCCAACTGGTGTTGCAGTTGGTCAATGTTCTTTGTGACCAAGGGGTTTTTAAGCCAATGTCTATGATGAGCTCTTTTTCGCGAATGCACAGCATTGACAGGATCCACAAGGGAAATGCACGGTAACTGCCTGAAGGCCCCAAAGTTGTGTTAAAGTGGGACGGGCTGTTGGTCTCAATGACACATCATTCCTGGTTATTTGTTCCTTAATGTTGCGACTTCTTTTGAAAGCTATGATTGGCTCAAAATCGGGTTTGGACTTTTCTCCAGGATATTCCAATGTCTCCCGATCATTTTTTTTATTGTGTTCGACATCTGACTGTTTGTGTTGACAAATACCAGTCGGTCCAGCCCTGTTTTGTCTGATCTTTACTGTTTATATTGGAGAAGCGATTTTCTGTTGTTGTTTTCTGCTCTCTTCCGCGCAATGTTCACTATTTTGCTTGGGTAACCTCGCTTTAATAGGCGATTTTGCATATCGTTGGCTTCCTTTTTAAAATCAACTCTTCTTGAGCTGTTTCTCTTCAGCCTAAGGAACTGCCCCAGAGGTAAGTTATCACTTACATGTTTAGGATGAAAGCTACCATAGTGTAACACTGAGTTCTTATCCGTCGGTTTGTTGTATGGTTTTACAAAAAGTTCTTTAACATTGTCATCTGATGTGATTGTGATGTCCAAGAAATCAACCGTCTGTTTGTTATAGGAATGGGTGAATTTGAAAAAAGTATTCTGTTGGTTAATCCAACCTAGGAACTCGTCCAAGCATGTTGTGGTGCCTCTTCAAATGACAAAAATGTCATCAATGTAACAACGCCACATCCTGATGTTCTCCCAGAAGGGATTGGAGTTGGTCATAATAGTGCTGGTTTCAAAATATTCCATATATAGGTTGGCTACACTTGGTGCTAACCTAGCGCCCATGGCAGTACCCTGGGTTTGTTTATAAAATGTGCCGTTGAAGTGAAAATAGTTTTCAGTGAAGGTCATCTCGGCACACCAGAGGATGAATGAGATGGGGGTCTTGATGACAACTTGGTCCTTTAGAAGTTTTTCCTCGAGCATCTCTAGAGAAGCCTGTTGCGGTATATTGGTGTATAGCGCCACCACATCCAAGCTCAAGAGTACTTCAATTTTTGGGTCAAAGGGTAACCCTTCTACTTCCACAATGATCTGTGTCGTGTCCTGAACGTATGAAGCCATTGTTTTGACTAGTGGTTGAAGAAATTTGTCGGCAAAACGGGACAGTGGTTCGAGAACTGAATTAACCCTGGACACAATTGGTCTTCCTGGTGGCTTAATCAGTGACTTGTGGATCTTTGAGAGCACGTAGAATTGTGGGATTAAGGGGTTATCCTTGATCAAGAAATCAGCTTCTTTATCTGTTATCCAGCCTCTCTCTTTAGCTTTCATGATTTTGTTGGAGATGTTCTTTGCTAATCTAGGCATTGGGTCTTCTTCAAGAGGCTGATAGCATGTCAGGTCCAGTAATTGCCTGTTGCATTCCAATATGTAGTCTTCCCCATTCAGGAGTACTATTGCACCCCCCCTTATCCACTTTGCGTATGATTATCTCCTGGTTGTTAAGGAGGTTTTTCATCGCTATGTTTTCAGCGGTGCTAGTATTGTGGAAGGTTGTGTTCATGTTGGACTGTTCCAGTTTCTCTAGAGTATTAAGTACCCTGTGTTCAAAAACCTTTGCCTCCGAGCTGTGTGTGCCGCTAGGTGCACAGAAGTTAGATTTGTTTTGGAGACCCGATTCGGATGGTTCTGTGTCATTGGTATTGTTCTGAAAGAATTGGTGCAAGTGAATCTTCCTCATTAGTTGATGAAATTCTTGTCGGAATTGTAGGGTGTTATGTAGATTCGTGGAGACAAAACCAATTCCGCTTTCAAGTAGTCTCATTTCAAAATGAGTTGGAACATAAGTAGAGAGGTTTACCACAATGTATGCATACTCCTCGTTGTCAACTCCAGCCTATGTGTTTTAAACTGTTTAATTTCTTACTTTGAGTCTGGAATTAAACAAACCTGTGACAGAAGATAGCCTATGTGTGTATTATCACCACTAACATAATCCCTTTATTTTGCTAAGTAAACAGGCTTTCATTAACAATTGAGTTTTAAACAGGCCATGTTTTTCTCTTCAGTCAGCACAGCCCATTTTTCCACATGTGTTAAAAACTGCCAGCATTCTTTCTTTAATTCTGTTTGCAGCTCCTCAGATTGCCACTGTCTAGGCAGCTGGATTCTTATCTAAAGTATAGATTCATTTATCCTTGACCTGGCCCCGAGAGTAAAAAGTCTCTTTGAACTACTGCGCCTGCATACATTTTGTCAAGAAATAAACATGTGTTCCTGTGCGAGGGAAAATGAAGTTGCTTTTGATTTCTCTGAGAGTTGGTTTGACTGGGCCTTTTAACTCACAGTGGTTTCAGAATGACAGGTGGAATTGGCACCAAAGCAGCGTTTTGAAAGGGTGAAAATGTTTCATTCTGAATGGGAATTTTTGGCTTTTGCAGCAATGCAGTGCTGCCGGTTCCCTTGATTCCATATATATGTCTCAGAACACACTGGTATACTTTTTCAGTGTGTTCCCTTGTTACATTTTGCCTGAAGTGTGTGAGGCAAGATGGTGCAGCCATTTTTCTGTTGCTGCCAAAATGCAGTTTTGAGGTCCTGGTGCACACAGGAGCCAGCACAGCCAGGCTGCTGTTTCTTGCGCAAATGCAGCTCAGTGATGTGGGGCAATGCTGTTTAGGGGGTCAATATATCCCACAGACAATTGCATTATTCCTGAAAGATTATACAACGTATTAGTCAATACATCATCTGTGCATCTATAAAACAATAGTGGCAGGAATGCAGTCCAAACTACCCTTGCCTGTAGCACAAGTACATGGAGAGATTCGTAAAAATAGAAAAAACGGAGCATTCCAGTAGCTAGATGCACACCCGAAAGCATAGATGCCATTAGTCAAAGCGAAGTATGAGTCCGGTCACAACTACAGTGATTTTTACTTCTGTGTGTTTCGCGATCACGTGCACCAATGTATGCTGATATGGAGCACTTGATCGCTACTATACGAACAAGCATCGCAAATATATTTAAAGAAAATGTTCTGTTTTGCATTAGAAAAGGTTGTGTGGTTGTACAAATGTGGTGTATTGTCCAAGATAGTGGTGCCCACTAATGCCGTATCCATTGATGCCGGTCACGTTATTTGAAAGAGGACGCCGGCGGTCGTGCTGTCTGCGCTTTCCATGATGCCGCTAAGGGCCGTTTTTTGGACTTTAGCGGCATGCCGGTAATGTTGTTACCGGCATGCAGCTAAGTTTGTGCACGCAAACTCGTAATAGCCCACTATTAGCGGGCTCTTTACTACACAGAGACAGTATTTGCTCCATGCCGGTAAGGACTGTTTCTTACCTGAGATGAAAAATGTGGTGTAATAAATGTCATGTAGCATCCCTGTTCAGTGAGCGCAAATCTATCTAGGGGACGATAGCAGATCTTTTTATTTGCTTTCAATTCCTATGGCGCCCCTTTGTTAAAGTGAAAAGAGCAGGGACACCCACCCCATCACCACTCCTTCGTTTTTGTCAGACCATATCTTCTGACCTAAGCCTACAATCTCGCCCCTCCTATGTCCTCTATCCACGTATGAACTAGAATTCACAGAGAGAAAAGTGTCTCCATGTCAACTTTTCTATTGCTACTTGAGATTGTCCCGGATTGTTAAACATGCTTGTAGATATTTCTGTTACAAATCAGATTTGATGAGGTTTGTCAGATTCATATGCCATCAGGCTGACCCACATTTCTTTTAAATCTTCAGAACTTTCTTGTTTAATTTTGTTTCTGTTTCTTAGTGTCCTCTCTATCTGCTTACATCAATTAAAGCAAAGATACCATCAGGGGTAATTATCAAGCTCAAATGATGTGTCCCATAGATCCCCAATAAACTTCCACCCTTTAGATCCTCTTTATTTCTTAGTTTCTTGTTTACAATTCTTCTTTTTCTAGGTTGTTTAGTAACATTATTTTGTTTCTGAACTTATGATATGTGAGAAATGCTCAAAATGTATATTCTCCAAAAGGAAAAGAGAAAAAAAGAATTATATGATTACCATGAAGAAGTGATACCTTTGAATAACATAACATGTTTTTTTTCATACTAAAAAATGGTATAGCAATTTGGGAAGTATCTGCATTTTCATTAGCAATATTCTACCGTAGACAGATAAGTGAGGCATTACCCACCTCTTAATCTTCAATTTCAAATGGGCCAAGATAGGCTATATGATTAAGATCAAGCATCTGAGTCACATCAACAATGACACAAGGTCTATCTTGTCCACATCAGTCCACTTGTACTTTCTCATATTTGAGGTGCATACTTGAGGTTGGTTAGGGGGAATGGGTCAGACGCTGATCATTAATATGAAGTACAGAGGATTAACTGAATCAAACATCTCAAACATTCCAAGTTATGAGAAGGAGACTGGACATGTGGACCTTAATATAAAGGAGGGCAATATCTGCTGAGAGAGGGTCCCTTTAGGTAAGGTCACCAGAGTCTCCATTTCAAGAGCAAACAATATCAATCCCTGCCTAGTCAAAAGATAAAAGTCTGGTTTACAAATGTATTTTACCATGGCTCAATCCCACTAAAAATGCTTTGTAAATCAGGCCCTTATAACAGTGGATCGATTTCCAGGAAATACCAGAGACGTCATTTCACCAAAATGCCAGCGGTAGCAGAAGTGACATCACACGACCCTTGAGCCCCTGATGACATCACAGGAAGTGATGTCATTTGACCCAACCCCGAAGTGATATTGCGGGAAGCAATGGAACACAACCTTTCACCCGTTGACAAAACAGGAAGTGTCATCACATAGCATTGTACACTACGAAAAATATGGTTACAATATCATTACAATGTGATGCACATTTCATGCAAGAATGTATCATTAAAATCATTGTGTACAGGCCCATGTTACCAAATTACTGTGAATTGAAGCAGACGTCCATGACCAAATGATAATGATGTGTGATTATATAGCACTTACGCTAAAGCGCTCCATATAGAAAAAATATACACCCAGTATCATCCAACCTGTGTTGGTACTCATTTATCGACCTCAGAAGGATGAAAGGCTGAGTTAAGGCATTTAAGAACAGACTAAGGGGGTAATTCATAGAATTCAGCGCACAAGTGGCGCACGCGGCTGGCGCACAGTGTGCGCGTGCGAATCTCTGCGCCAGCCGCGTGCGCTGAAATCCATTTCCGCGCACAGCGTATTCATGGATTCCAGCCACCAAAACCAGCCGTGGCGCACAGTGGCGCAGCGACCCTGCAGCAGCGCCAGTTACGCCCCCAAGAACGCCTCCCGCGCAGGGAAAAGCCATCAACATACCCAATCCAGCGCAAAGGGCTGCGCTAACCATGTACCAGCACAGCAAGCGGGCTACGTGTATCACTGAGGTGCGCGGGAAGTACCTCACGCGATTGGCCCCGTGCGAGCAGGGTACGCGTATTTCAGGGGTGCGCGGGAAGTTCCACACGCGATTCCATCAGGGTACGTGTATTTCGGGGTGCGCGTGAAGTTCCACACGCGAAATCAGCAGGGTACGTGTATTTCAGGGTGCGTGTGAAGTTCCACACGCGAATAGCCTGGGCGCGTGTATTTCAGGGGTGCGCGGGAAGTTCCACACGCGATTGGCCTGGGCGCGTGTTTTTCAGGGGTGCGCGGGAAGTTCCACACGCGATTCCATCAGGGTACGTGTATTTCGGGGTGCGCGTGAAGTTCCACACGCGAAATCAGCAGGGTACGTGTATTTCAGGGTGCGCGTGAAGTTCCACACGCGAATAGCCTGGGCGCGTGTATTTCAGGGGTGCGCGTGAAGTTCCACACGCGAATAGCCTGGGCGCGTGTATTTCAGGGGTGCGCGGGAAGTTCCACACGCGATTGGCCTGGGCGCGTGTATTTCAGGGGTGCGCGGGAAGTTCCACACGCGAATAGCCTGGGCGCGTGTATTTCAGGGGTGCGCGGGAAGTTCCACACGCGAATAGCCTGGGCGCGTGTATTTCAGGGGTGCGCGGGAAGTTCCACACGCGATTGGCCTGGGCGCGTGTATTTCAGGGGTGCGCGGGAAGTTCCACACGCGATTGGCCTGGGCGCGTGTATTTCAGGGGTGCGCTGGAAGTTCCACACGCGATTCCAGCAGGGTACGTGCATTTCGGGGTGCTCGTGAAGTTCCACACGCGAAATCAGCAGTGTACGTGTATTTCAGGGTGCGCGTGAAGTTCCACACGCGAATAGCCTGGACGCGTGTATTTCAGGGGTGTGTGGGAAGTTCCACACGCGATTCCATCAGGGTACGTGTATTTCGGGGTGCGCGTGAAGTTCCACACGCGATTCCATCAGGGTACGTGTATTTCGGGGTGCGCGTGAAGTTCCACACGCAATATCAACAGGGTACGTGTATTTCAGGGGTGCCGGGGGTCCTACATGTGATTTGACAGTGTGGGTCCTCCCAGGTGTTCCCTGTACACCCTCCACGGCCCCTGCAGGCAGCCCACACCACAGGGGACTACCCTGCATCCCTGGTCATGTCCCGCAGGCAGCCCACCCAACATGGGCATGCCCCCCAGCAAAGGCACATGTCTCCTTGAACTAATGAACACCAACTCATGTCCCCTTGCACCCCCACCCCCCAGCACTGTGGGGCACCTGCCAGCAGGCCCCCACCCATGTCCAACTCATGTCTCCCACCACCCCCACCCCCCAGCACTGTGGGGCACCTGCCAGCAGGCCCCCACCCATGTCCAACTCATGTCTCCCACCACCCCCACCCCCCAGCACTGTGGGGCACCTGCCAGCAGGCACCCACCCATGTCCAACTCATGTCCCCCACCACCCCCACCCCCCCAGTCACCAGGGGCAGCCTCCACCAGGCCCCCACCCATGTCTCCCAGCACCCCCACACCCCCAGTCACCAGGGGCAGCCTCCACCAGGCCCCCACCCATGTCTCCCACCACCCCCACCCCCCAGCACTGTGGGGCACCTGCCAGCAGGCCCCCACCCATGTCCAACTCATGTCTCCCACCACCCCCACCCCCCAGCACTGTGGGGCACCTGCCAGCAGGCCCCCACCCATGTCCAACTCATGTCCCCCACCACCCCCCCAGTCACCAGGGGCAGCCTCCACCAGGCCCCCACCCATGTCTCCCAGCACCCCCACCCCCCAGTCACCAGGGGCAGCCTCCACCAGGCCCCCACCCATGTCTCCCAGCACCCCCACCCCCCCAGTCACCAGGGGCAGCCTCCACCAGGCCCCCACCCATGTCTCCCACCACCCCCACCCCCCAGCACTGTGGGGCACCTGCCAGCAGGCCCCCACCCATGTCCAACTCATGTCTCCCACCACCCCCACCCCCCAGCACTGTGGGGCACCTGCCAGCAGGCCCCCAACCATGTCCCCCTGCCCCCAGGTCCTGACGATACACAATCATGGCAGTAATGGGCAGCATACCCAGCACAAACACCCACCCAAGGATTGCATCCACCCACATAGCAAATGCAATTACATGATACAACCCCAATGGCAAGTATGTAAATGAACACATGTCCGTCACACACACATACACAATGGGTGCAAGTGAATGTCAAAACCCATATCATGACATGCATGAAACCAATGAGAAAATACCACAAAAGAAAGTTATAAAAACATGTATTCTCGAAGAAAATGAAGTAAACTAATCAAACATACAACAATGGAGATAACAAAATAAATTGTCCATGTCCGATAATTAATGTAAAAATCCAAAAAACAAAGGAATCCAAAAACTAATGTTGTCCAAAGCAAAATCATGGTGAAAAAAAATAAGGAAAAACCATTGCCTCATGGTGAACACAAATATAAATCAAAAAAATGTTTTTTAAAAAATCCAACTGTACACAAGAATATTCCAGGGTCCATGAGCCCAACACTATAAATGAAACCTACTACTACCTAATAATAAAACTATATACAGAAAAGTGGCCATTGTCCGAGCGGTCCAAAAAAATCTCAAAAAATAAAGGAAACCTAACACTAACTAACTAAAGAACTATATACAATGGCAGCGGGCAAGTCCTGCGGCTCACTCTGTGATGTTGCCGGCCAGGGCATCATCGAACTCCATGTCGATGTCCTGGAGGCGGGACTCTGTCCTGGCCCCGAGGTCTCGCAGGGATAACCCCATGTTCACCTCAAACTCCCTGCGAGCTTCCTCGAGGCACTCAGCCCGCCTCAACGCCCGACGCATGGAGAACTCCGCCCTGACCATGGTGAGCCGCTCCTCTTCCGCCCGCTGCCGCTCCGCACCTATCCGCTGGACCAACTGCTCCCACACGGAAGACACTACCATCCCAGGGTTCTCCTGCCCTCCGGCCGATGCCTGCCCCTCTGATCTTGATGGCCCCGAGCCATGATGCCTCCCACGTCGAGCCTGCTGCTGCCTCCGACGCCACTGCCTCTGCCAGCACGACGGCATCCAGGATGATGGAAACCACCGACGCCGTCGTGCACGTGCCCTGCCCGATGATGCCGTCACATCCTCCATCTGCTGGGGTCCAGTTGCTGTGTTGTCCACCCCTGCTGGACCTCTGACTCCCGACTGTGGCAGGGATGGGATCCCCACCGAGCTGGCTGCATTGGTCAGGGCAGGTCCACAGGGGGCCCTGGTGGCATCTGGGCCGGAAGACGGCAAGGAGAACGACTGGCGTAGAGTCTCCACAGAGGAGGAGAGGGCCGCCAGATTGGCCGACACATGCAGGAAACCCCCGAACATGGACGATCCCAATTGGGCCACGTCGGCACGGTGCTCTTCGTGATGACGTGCGTGCTCCTCCTGGGAAGCACGCACGGCATAACGAATCACAGCCGTGCGCATCGCGACCCCAATCAGGACCTTCTCCACACGGCCAGGGGTCCCCTCGTCCGCAGGTGGAGGGGAGTCAGATGACATGGACATCCCCTCTACCTGCGGACGGGCCTGGGATGGGGCATCCCTGCTGGTGCAAGGTGGTGCACCCACAGGTTCAGGGACAGCGACATGCACAGGCCCCTCCACGGTGACCTGTGCTGCCTCCTGCCCCTGCCCCTGGACTGCACCACTTGCACCAGCAGGGATGCCCCCACCAGGCCCCATGTGCGCCTCAGTGGCGGCCTCCTCCTCCTCTGTGGAAACCACCAACCTGGATGGCTCCTCGCCGTCTACTGCCGTAGCAGGCCCCTGTGGGGGCTCACCCACCCCTTCCGCTGCAGCCGTGGGGTCATCCCCGCCGCCTTGCTCCACAGCGCCGTCTCCGCCCTCTCCTTCACTAGCCGCTGCGTAGAGGGAGACATAGAACACAAGCATCAGGGTACTGTACAATGGTCCCCTAGACAGGAAGCAATAGCAGATGAGTGCCACTGTCAAAGTACACTTCCATCATGTCACACCACAACACATGTGTCAGTCCAGGCAAAACACACACAGTGACTGTCATGGTGCGTGCCATGGACATTTCAATGCATGTCCAATGGACTCTCGAATCATACAATGTAATGGGACTCACATGCATCATGGGTCATGCCTATCACATGCACACACCACCTCAGTCACATCCATCTGGCCCCGTACACCCCAATCACAGTGCATACAAGGATGACTAGGCTGCATCAGTGAATCTGTACATTGTCACAGACATGTGTCATGCATCCATGGCACTCACAAGTCACAGACACGCAGGTCAGGCACACAGACATGGATACCACATATGTATCTGGCATCAGCACCCATCCCTCGCCCCCACCCATGTCCAGGAACAGAGACTGCCATGCTCTCATGTGTGCAATCTGCACAGGGCTCCCCATGTCGCATTCAAACACATGCAACAACCGTGCGGTTCACACATTACAGGTCGCACATGCATTCCCATGATGTCCCTGCACACATACATGCGTACATGGCCTATGTCACACATGCAGGCAAGTATCAGACAACCAGCACACTGCAACATGCCCTGTCTCACACAGCAATGCTTGACCACTTACCGCTCAACTCCAGATGGGTCTCCCTCTCAAGGACCTGGGCGTGGAGCGCTGGGTGTGCGCGTTCCAGGACCCTCAACTGGATGGAACTCATGCGGCCCCGGCCCCTTCCACGAGGCGCCGGGCCTTCATGAGGGTCCTGGACCTCAAGTCTTCCCAGCGCTTCTTGACCTTCTGGATGGTGCGGGTTGCCACCCCCTCCACGTTGATGGCAACCACACAGTCGGCCCAGATCCTCTCCCGTCCTTCCTTGTTGGCGCGGGACGATCCGAAGAGGGCATCATACTGCCCCAGGACTTGCTCCACCAGGACACCAACTTCGGTGGCAGTGAAGCTGGTGCCCCTCTGCCCCTCTGGCCGGGGGTTGCTACTGGTGCCAGATGTTGATGTGCCCGACATGGCAACCCCAGGGGCAGGAGTGGGTGGGCAACTGGGTCCTGGGGCTGGGCTGTGGAGCGATGTTATCCGAGTCGGGAGTCTTCTGTTCCAGCAGGGGTGGACACAGCAACTGGACACCTGCAGATGGCTGATGTGCAGGCACCAAATGGCAGGGCACGGTGGCAGCAGGCAGGCAGGCAGGCAGCAGCAGATGGCACGTGGGAGGCTGCTCGGGGCACTGGGGGGCAGTAATTCGGCCTTCTGGGCAGGAGCGTGGTCTTCCGTGTGTTTTCGCGTGGCCAGCTTGATACGGAGTGATTTGGCACGTGAAAATCCTGCACGTCAGCGTGAAAATCGAGGAAAGGCCCTTAGCGCGTAAGCGCGTCAGCACGCGTATGCGATTTCATTGGACCAAAGGCCCTTACAGCGTAAGCGCGTCTGTGACGTTTTGCGCACGGGCGTTGCCCTGGCAGGGCTTGGTGATCCTGCGTGCCTTTATGTTCTGTACGTGCTTTTCGTGCGGTGCGTGTGTTTTCCATCCGTTGGGGTTCACACGCTATTACTTCACAGCGGGTGTTGGCTACGCGTTCTTCTACACGCAAGGCAGACGGTGAGTGGTACCCCGCTCCCCCAGGCCCGATCGCGTGAGAAACTTCACGCGAACCCCTGAAATACACGTAGCCCGCTCCCCCAGGCCCGATCGCGTGGAAAACTTCACGCGAACCCCTGTAATACACGTAGCCCGCTCCCCCAGGCCCGATCGCGTGAAAAACTTCACGCGAACCCCTGTAATACACGTAGCCCGCTCCCCCAGGCCCGATCGCGTGGAAAACTTCACGCGAACCCCTGTAATACACGTAGCCCGCTCCCCCAGGCCAGATCGCGTGTGTGACTTCCCGCGAACCCCCGGAATACACGTACCCCGCTCAATCGCGTGTGTAACTTCCCGCGCAACCCCGAAATACACGTGCCCCGCTCACACAATTGCTGTATGTTGCCACTTTTGTGATGCGCAGGGACGCTACCGCCTGCCTTCGTGTGGCGGACGTGTATCGGCTTGTGCGTGTCTTTCGCTGTGCGTGGCTTTGCCCTATTCGATTCCAGGAATACGTGTGGTTCGGGTGCGTGTGGGCGTTCCGTCTGCTTCCCTGCAGTACATCCCCAGTTACGCCCTTGTTTTCACAAGTTGTTCCCCATTCGCGCGTTACGCCCCGTGTTCCGCCCACTTTGTGGTGTATGCGCCGAGGTTGTGCTCTTTCACTGTGCGCGTCGCGCACGTCTTTTGGGATGTTGCAGTGACGTGTGCGCCATGCATGGGTTTGGCGCACATCCCGAGGTAAACACGCGCAGGGACTTCCATGAATCGCACGCGTGCGCGTGCGCCTATTTTTTTCCGCTTGCGCCTGCTTGCGCCTGCTTGCGCGAAGATTTTCGGCGCACGTTTGTTCCATGAATCGGCCCCTAAATCAGTGACTCACCCCCGAAGTGTGCCTGAAATAAACCTTTAATGAGTCTAGCAATTATTGTATAGAATTCCAGAAAGACATATTATTTGGTTTCCTATTCTTTCTTATTTAGGTTCAGTGCTGAAAGTGTTAGACTTGTGGCACTCCTGTTCTTATTTTTCTTATTTTTTTTAAGGGGCTTGAACAAGAAGGCCAGCCACTCCAGAAGTAAAGAGCCACATGGTGCTGGCCACAGCCCAGGCGCTTGCATTACAAAAAAAAAAAAAAAGACCACAGAGGTCTAACATGTATACATGGCAGGCAGCATTTACTTAATTTACGGTTTATAGTCATTTGGTCGAAAACAAAAATGTCGAAAAAAAAATGTCAAAAAAAAAGTTGAATTTCTTTTTCAATACGTTTCTTTTTCGAAATGGGGGGTCACCCTCAACCTCCCTTTTTTCTATTTTTTTTATTTTACCCCTTTTTTTTACTTACCGAACCCAAAAAAACATAAATAAAAAAATAATACATTCGACTTTTTTTTCGATATTTTTTTTTCGACATTTTTGTCATTCGACTTTTTTTTTCGACATTTTGACTGACCACTTTAATTTACACGGCAAAGTGCAAAAGGGCGACGGACAAGTGTGCAGCCGCCTTTTTACATCCCCTTTTGCACTTTGCCATGCAAATTAGCAATGTTGGGCGATGGGAACCTGTCTACATTGAAGTGTAAACTTAATAGGCTCAAGCCGTCAAATAATCGCAAAATGAGACCCATTCACTTTCCAGTTTTGATTGCTTCCATTGTTTGCGTTGCTTGCAACACAAGATCACAGGGCTGCACTATATCATATGTCCAACCCTACTACTGACTGGTGTGCTGAATGGTTTCATCGCCTGGGTGGAACACAAGAGCTCAGACTATGCTGTAGGCCAATGTTCAGAAGGATGTACTGCTTTGAATCCATATGTCTCCGTGCAAGGATTCAATTAGTTTCCTCCACATGGAGAACAATACACTCCTTGACCATGATGACAATGTTGTACTGGGATGAATCTGTTAATCTCCCAGGGTTGTTTGTTTTTCTTTCCTCCCCACGGGAACACAAGAGATCACAACATACGCTTTACTGAACATTGTAGGTCATGTGGTGTGTATGTCTCGCTTCCTAGCTCTCTTTCTCTCTCTCTCGCTCTCTCTTTCTTTCTCTCTCTCAGTTCTGTTTTGTTTTTCTTCCCTCCCCGTGGAACCCAAGAGCTAAGTGTCTATGGAGTTGTCTATGAGGACAAGGCTACAATTCAATGAACCCCTCTATCGCTAAGTGTTGATTTCCTCCCGCTCTTTCCCGTGACCACAAGAGCTCTAAATGTATGATTTCAGACACATCCTAACTGCTTATTTCTACAAATAACAACAACCCGCCCTCTCCAACAGCACTTTATCATAATTCCTGCCTCACTGTGATTTCAATGCAATATCAAATGGCACCATTTGGTGTAAGAATCAGCTGTGAAATCTGAGTTTCTTTTTTTATTGTATGACCTAGATTGAATGATATTGTAAATTAACTTAACCAATCAGATGTTCGTTGTCTTACCTGTGTTATGCAGCTCTGTAACTTACCACATCACAACTAATGGCTGATGTATTGAATACGTTTGTACGCATGGAAATGGTTGGTGTTCCTTAAAGCAAAATGTGATGTTATTGTTTTTATGGTATGGTTGAAGTACTGCCTACTTTGAAGGGAATGTTTTGTGTATTTTGGTCTTCTGGTTATATTTCTCATCAAGTTGTGAAATGAAACAGATAGCGAATGAAGATGTTTCAAGCTATTTTAATTTCTCTGTTGCTTTGCTTCTCTGAAAAATGAAAAGATTGAACAACCAGAAACAGGCCTCACCTCAAGGCTTGGTGGGACATAAAACTTGCCATGAAGGGTTGCATCAGGCCCATGGGCTATATGGATTTACAAACTGTAAGCAAAAAAGTTATTCTATAACGTGATGAAGAGATGAATTCACAATAATGCACTGTTCCACTTCTAGTCACGCAGCTCTAAGTTACTATACACACAGTGATAATGTTATCCTATAATATAATGTAGGGAGTCGTTCACTGCAATTTATCATTACACGATGCACTAACAGTTGTCACACAAAAGATAAACACTCACTGTATACAAACATTATCAGAAAGCTGACACACACAAGTGCAATAATATTTTCAGCCGTGTCCATCATTCCAAGATGCGGCTTTTGAAAATATTGCTTAAGTTGAGATTGAATGGATCTATGTAAAGTACTATTGACATCGCAGAGGAAATCGTTATTTTTCGATTTGGAGTCTTGTTACTATATAATTTTACCACATTATATTGCATCACAATTCTTTTTTTTTTTTTTAATCAAGGTTTTTTGCAGCACATAAATGTAATATTCGGCAATGTTCTCCCTAAGTTACACAATTGCCATAACTCCTGCAAAATGGCGGACGTTATAACAGAGCTTCGTCATGATCAACGTTACAGAGCAACTGCTTGACTCATAGGCTGCTCTATTTACTGCTGCAAGGGGGCTGGCCGATACCTTACCATTGCCCAAAAAGGTCTTTGAATGTATTAATTATAATTCATTGTAATTGGTTATTTATAATGCGCTTAATACCCAGAGGTTTCTAAGAGCGGACCCGGGATCGAACCTGTGTTGTTCTGCGTCGTCTTGCTTCCAAGGTGAGCGCGTTGCCCCTGAGCTATCCTCCCGAGATGTAACGACATAAACCTGAACTGACAGTCTGCCCGGGCAAAGACTGACTGTACATTTTTCAGTTTACCCTTACTTATTTTATACTATTGCTCCCTTGTTTCCTTCCCAGTTGCACCAGTTTGTTGAACTATGGAATGCTGCTTGTAAAAATCAACCATGAGCTTGTTGGAGTGCATGGCCTACACGGCGCTTGCAATGAAATGAAGTACTTGCAAAGTCTGCTGCACTAACATACAGCTCCACTTCTCCCCTCAGCCAAACATGCACGTCCTTCTGCTGTGGCAGGAATGAAGAAAGGCTGGGAGCGCATACTAGCAACGCTAATGAAACTACCCCATCCTGACCAAAGTCACCCCTGTGCCAGCAACTTGTTTGTCGTTCTGTGATGAATGCCAGTCTTCTTCTGCAAAACCCCAGAACACAATCTCAAATGGTTTTTCTTTCCTCCAAAATTGAAATCTCTAGGCGTGCAAAGTTGTTTTGCTTACGTCTATTAAACCATTGACGCTTGCGCTATGCAGACACCTGGCATTCTTTTTTTTTCTGGAAATGTTGGAATTGTTACATAAAAAGAAAAGCATTCATTGTGCCCAGCAAATGGGTGACACAGCCGTGCACAAACAACTTGAGGTGTGCAGAAATAAAGCCTTCTATGCTCATCAACGCTACGTCACAAACAACTAAGCTACCATAGGGTAAAAGACCTGCCTATTTTTTCAAATTGGAACTTGTATATAATTAGGCATGTGTTCTGCTTTTAAAGCACCTGTACTGCAAAGAACCCTTGGAAGGGCGTGGGGAGGAGATGGAGGACAGCAATGCATACAGCAGTGGGAGTGGGTTGCGATGGTGGCAGGCGATGCATGCCAGGGAATAGATTGCAGGCTGCAGGCAGAGCAGGACAAGTGGCTTTCCTGCCCGCCTCCAATATTCCAAGTAGAGAGACTGAAGAGCAGAACTCAGCAGTAGCAGCAGTGTGAATTTACAGGAACCTAAACATGCAAATTCCTTTACAAACCTCATGTGTTAAACCTGCTCCTGCCCCATCCCCCAATACCTGCTCCTTGAACTTTAACTTCACATTCCACTTCCATATCTCTGCCTTGATCCCTGGTTGACCACACGCCCGTTGTTGACACCCTTGTTTTTCTTTTTTTCTCCCCAACCCATATAATGCCCCCTCCAGTCTGACCTACTGGACAAATAGGCAGATTATTGCTACTAAAAACACATTATTTTCCAGCATATATCTCGCACAAATCCCTCGGTTCTCCTCCTACACGGTTCAGAGAATACGTCCTTGTCCATCCTAAATAATACCATGACCGAGTGCGGGTTCAAAGAGCGACACACGCTATTGGACTTTCCGCTGCCCTTGAACACTGTACCTGAAGCGGAGGATGTACATTGTCAGCAGCTAGAGACGAATTACTCTCTTGGAAATGCTAATCCTCTGACCCCAAAACGTATGAAAAAGAGGAGTCAGAGCTCCATGAATGTCGCCATTGCTCAATGGATTCCGATAGCAACGAAGGCGGTTAATGATGGACTACGGCCTCCTGTGACCGTCAATAGCACACATTGAATTACCAATCCAGTCTGGAGATGGGGGCGGGGGAGTTCAGAAATAGACATATTTCTTAAGACTAGTTATTAACGAAGAGATGTATAACCAGGTTAAGACATCTTGGCATTATATCCTCTTCAACTGACACATTTTGCATCCTTCCTGCCTTATTGGTGACATACATTGACGAGGGGAGTTGTGGAGGGCCATTTGAATAGTGCTTGAACAATTTGAACATAAGATTTAATTATGCTATTTGCATTGTGCATTTGTACAGTCAGGAGCACATGAGAGTTGTGCCAATTTGGGTATTGAAAAGAGCTCGACCTACAGTGTGACTGAGCACTTGGGCCCTCTTCTGGCCACCCTGATCCATCTTCACACATAGTGGAGAGACACTTTACCCATCATACTCCTGGTGAATCCAGGATGACAACTGCCATGTGCATGGGAAACACGTACATTGCTGGTTGTTTTTGTGGCTATTGTGGCCACCATTGAAACCCCTCCAACTCTGCCATGACATTGCATGGATTGGGCAGGGTTTGCATAAAATCCAGGGACAATGAGTACACTTGCAGACAGGAGAAGTGATGCTCTGGTGCTGCATGTGATCAATGTGTCTCCACGCAACCTTACTTAGAGCATGCCACAAATGACAGAATTTCCTCTGCAACTTCACATTTTCAATTGAGGCTGTGAGATTTTATTTTATTTGACATCACATTGTTACCTTTTATGATTTTTGTAGATTCTTTATTTATTTCCAATTTCCTCACATACAAAAGCCTACAACAAAGTGATGTTCCCTGCATAGAGAACAGGGAGATGCCTGTTTCCTCCCCACAATCAAGATGGCGCCACCAGGGGAAGGACCTTGGTTGGCTGGAAAGAGCGGCCAGTAGACCCGTGCCTGCTAGGCCTAGAAACCCGTGCTACTTCTCACTGATGATACCCAAAAAGGTTGAAACACGTCTCGCGATGCTTGTGGTCTCGTGCAGAAGGGATGTGACCTAGCAGTTCAGGCTGGAATACCCCCTTGGGGGTGGGACCAAGCCTGATTTGCATATGGTCTTTCTGATTTTGTAATGGCTTGGCAGGTGAAGAATGATGGTCTGGAGGGTTGCCCAGAGCAATGCCAGAGGTTAAGATTTATTCTAAACCTTCTAGCCATCACCTCTTTTGTTTTGCTATTGTCACCCCGAGTAGGACGGGTATGCCCAGACGTGGGTCCTGTGCCTGCTGGGCCTAGAGACCCAAGCTACTCTTTACTGATGATGCCCAAAAAGGTTGAATCATGTCTGGGGATGCTTGTGGTCTCGTTTAGAAGGGATGTGACCTAGCAGTTCAGGCTGGACTACCCCCTTGGGGGTGGGACCAAGCCTGATTTGCACATGGTCTTTCCCCTTTTGTAATGGCTTGGGAGGTGAAGAACGATGGTCTCGAGGGTTGCCCAGAGCAATGCCAGAGGTTAAGATTTATTCTAAACTTTCCAGCCATCGCCTCTTTTGTTTTGCAGTATAGAGGGGACCATAATAGTCTGCAAAGGCTTCGCTTATTTCTCCATCTCCGAATTTCAGATCCTTTCCATCAGTTTTAATGGCATGTAAACAACTCAGAATCATGCTTCTCTAACTGAGACACCATCTCCCCAGTTGTGTCCCTGGTTTCATACAACTAAGCTCAGGATGCCAGATGGTATTGTTGATCTGCGTCTGTCGCACTATTATGATACAAGTCTCAAACCTACCGTAGTCGCTTGTGTGTCTCTGGAGACTGATCTGCAAAAAAGTGAGATTCTAAATATAGTAACTCCAACTCTAAATCAGTAGGCTTCAGACAGCCTTTCCCATTCACGAGCCACAAGGGCTGAGATAGCCTCCCTTGCATTACTGATTTATATCCCTCCCATAATATGAGGGGATCATCCATTGATGGTCGATTCAGCTCGAAATATTCATTAGCCATATGCATACGGTATTGCATATTTTTAGGGAATCCCAATAGAATGCATACAGATAACACACTGTACAAATAGGTATGTGCAGATGTCCCAGAATCAAAATAAGTGGGGAATGGTTGATAGTGTGCATACGACACCCGGCATGTATAAATAATCAATATGCGCCTGGGAAGAATGCATTCCTGATAGGAACTAAGAACAGTGACTCTTGGCATACAGTGTATGCCACACATCCACCATACTCGTGGCACACACAAAATTGTAGAGATTAGTCGAAGACTTTACCCCAGACACCGCAGAGACTGAGCGTGTATGCCATTAAAATATCTGCCCACGACAAACCACTCAACCATAGGTGCAACAATCAGCTTCTGTAATTCTAATAGCAGATCAGGCCTAGGCGGCGGGGGAGCATAAACATCAAGTAAACCCAATATTTCTCCTTTGAACAGGTGAGTGGGTAATACATACCTGCACCTACCATCATTGACCACTGACTTTAACACAAAGCGCATAGGCTTACGGAGCAGAACCATAACTACCCTAGAGCCCCTTGTAAGTCCTGCATGGAACACTCGATTGTAATTAGTCTTACAAAAAAAACTGCAGTTTCTACCTGCAAGGTGAAAACTATAGATTACTTATGTCTATTAAGGAGCTGTAGGACTGTTCCCTATTTAATTTGATTATAGAGGCCATTGACATTGCATGATAAATAGGAGAGCTGTGGTTCACCATTTACACATGTTGGATTTCGTATAGGTATTTATCAATAACTCATTAATGTGAGGATTTAGGACAGGCATTAGATTGCAAAATAATACAGTATGGATTCACTGAACAAAAAGCAAATTCCCCTGATAACCCAACACCATTTCCCACCCCATACATCCGTGAAACTTGGTGTATCCGTTGGCCAAACATAACTGAGTAACAGTGTTATTGAAACAGCAACAGGCCCCAAGTGGAACGCTAATGCAGCGCAAATTTCTTGTAGTAGAATATTAGGCGGTTGTTCACATGTGATAAGTGTGTAAAAAAACAACTATACAGCCAAAATGTGGTACAAAATGAGAGGAAAATCAGCAAATATCTAGGTGCTCCCTTTCAGGCATTATAAATGACATCTCTCAGGTGATTTGTTCCATTGCCGAGGGCACGTCTCCAATATTGTCATGGGCACTATCTTGCAAGGTGGAGGATAGTGACGGAGGGGGCACTAGTTATTGGAAGAGTGTTTATTCTTTTGAGCATCACTGAGAAAGACGTTTTTGTTCCTCATAGCAGATTTTGAGATTGGCTGGGAAGAATAAAGCAAATTCAATGCCCATTGATTGGAGTATCTTCTTCACAGAGTCAAACAAGAGCCTAGCTTCCTGAACCACCCTTGCCAAGTCAGAGAACATTTCTGTTTTAGATCCCTCTATCTCCAAGGTGCCCTTCCCCCATGCTGCCTGCATGATAGTATCCTGGTCTCCATAATTGAGGAGTGTAGCAACAAGGATGCGCAGCGTTGCTTCTGGAGAAGAAGCTGGAAAGGTCTGAAGATCCCAAAATGGTCTGAAAACACTCTTCAAGTAGTGATCAATACACTGACCTTCAGATCATTCAGGGATGCCTACAATGCACACATTATTCCATCTAGACCTCCCCTCTGAATCTTCTGCTCATGTTTCAAGCAGTTTATGTGTGCCTTAGAGGTCAGAGATGTATTTCTGCATTTTGGAGATGGCGTCTTCCGCTTTATAAATTCTATGCTCTGCCTCATCAACTCTGGATGAGAGCTTGTGGAGGTGCTGGTGAAGAATTTTCACATCAGTGCCAACTTCAGCAATTTTTAAACTCCAGGCCCACTCCAGATTCATTGATAGCAGCCATCACGTCTGGTAATCGGAGTGTATCCATTTGGGTGGAGGTCCTATTTCCTCCAGGCTTTGTCATGCCATCTGCAGATCTCAGAGTCATTGTAGAAGCATATGCTACCATCTTGCTTCGATGACTTTGCTTCTTTGATTTATCTTTCAACATTTTACAGGCTAGTTGGGTGAGTAGGCCAATATATCACGGAATGTCAGCTGTCTCTGCACGACTTAGCGGAGTCCACCTATGATGCACTAGGCCCGATCTCTAGCCTTTATTGCAGTTTCCAAAATCAATCCACCCATTGTCGCAGTTTCTAGGGTTGGCCAGCAGGCTGCAGCTCCACCTTTCATGTGCACTGGAATCCCAGGCCAGTCCTGTTATTCACCCCCACCCCACTATCGATTGATCCACTGCTATCTAATGTGAGTATCTAGTTATAGTGTTTTAGCCATGAAGAAACAAAGGAGGCAGTGCCGTACAGACATGCTTGAAATCCATAACGCTTGAGGCAGCGTGTTGACAGAATTGATGTCAGAATATTCATGCAGCTCTGCCCATGAACTGTTGCACTATACAGACTATAGAGCCCGAGCAGAGACCGAAGGGAATGGATCCCCATGATTCAGTCTAGGAGTGGTACTCGCACTTGCTATTCAACCATTGGCAGTGGACGAATGGCCGTACGGAGAGCGCGGACCCGCCACCAGTCCAACAGATGGAGCGCACTGAGAAACCAGTTCCAGCAAGGTAAGATTAAGGGTATAGTCTAAACTCAACCCCCAGATCCCCACATCCCGCTGCACTCACCTGCCTCCCATGAGTCCAGACTTCACTGTTGAATCTGTGTCATTGCAATGGCGTTACAGCTGTTTGTCGCTCTATGGCTTCAGCGCCGAAACCTCACAGCTTGGCAGGGTGAGTGGGCGAAGTTCGAGCCCCGCCTTCTCCACTGTGGCACACTGTACCCCACCACCAGCTTTCTCACAGGCCGACCCATCTCTCACGAACCAAACAGCTGAGGGCCCCAGGCTGCACAGGGTGAACCTAAAGTCAAGAACGACTGGAGTAGGATACCCAGAGTGCAGGCAGCAACGAGGCAGCCAGGGGCACCCCACCAAAGGGTAGAAAGAGCTCCACAACCGGAAAAACACCATTTTAATGAGGATATTGAGGAATTCCAATGGAGCTCATGAGGGAATGAGGGAAGTGTCTAGATCCTTGCGCTGCTCTCTAGCGCCCCTCTCAAAGTATGTTCCCTCTTTTTAAAAACTTTTTTAATGCAGATGAGATTCAAGTCTTTTATCTGGATTACTATGTTTATGTCTGGATAGAGACATCTTTGGCTCTCTACCAAAACTCTTGAAGACACATGTCAGCAGGAGCCTGGTGCCAATCAACTGGTCTCCGATAGATCATGAAATCATCACAGAGAAAGCTGTGTTATAGTGCCAGTCGTTGGGAACAGATTTATTGAATTATTCATTTGAGAGAATGTTTTGTTTCCATGCTATTTGTTACAGTGAGATTTTTTTTCACTCTTGAGATTTATTGATTTTAATACTTATTATAGCGTTTTGTTTCCTTCAGTAAAAGAATGGAGTGAAGCTGTTCATTTAAATTCAGACATCTTTGTGGAACGTTTGTGTGGAGAACCATTTTGCAGTGCAAGTAATATCTCTACTGAAGGTGTCGCATCACAACCACACTACTCACAACTTGATTTTACTAATGTGAGTAGTGTGTCAATGATGATTAGACAAAGTAGGCAAAAAACACAGAGTGAGTGATTGCTGTGTGTTAAAGAAGACTAACACACCGCGTCGTGACCTACACCGATAGAAGACTGACATTTGGTCGGAGCCTTTGTTGTGTACATGCTGCTTGGCACATCACTTTCTTAACCTTTGACCTGCATTAGTCTAGCGTGTAGAACTCTGAGTCCTTAAGGTAGGGGAACTCAGTCAAACTGCCTTTTAAATCGAATTCAGACACTATGTAACATGGACTTGTGGAGACCGTCTCCACAGTGGGAGTAGTAGGGTCTCTGCTGAAGGAGCACCATTACGCCAACACTATTCACGGGTGGGCATTACTATGTGTCTATTGGAGGAGAACGGGAATGCAAACAAGGTTGAGGCATTGGGGGATTGACAGCTAATGAGGAGAATAACCAACATTCATGAACAAAACATTAGGAATTCGAATAGCTATTTTAGTTTCTTATACCAAGAGATTAATGAATATTGTGGTCATAAAAGTAATGGACAAATAACCTGCAAGAACAGGAAATCGGCACCTATTTCATCTAATGGCAACAGTGCGGCGCAGAGCAGTCAGCAACTGGCATATGTGCAGATCAGCACCACTTCATTGCCCAAAAAAGTGCAATCAGATGATCATCGTCTCTCTGCACTTCTTTAGAATCCTCTCTAATTTCCCCAGACTCCTGCATATTGCTAACATTCCCAAATGTCATGACACAATGCTACATCCTCCATGCTATAGCCTTGTGGTTGGGGAACAAATGCCCCAAGCATTGCATGCCATGCTGTCATTCACTGAGTGCTCTTCTTTTCTTGTGCATGCAGAGCATGCCACTTATATCCTTCCGCGAACCCGCAGAGTCTAGGGAAATCCCAGGATGTAATAGGTAGAAGCAAATAAAGTATCAGAAAGGGTTCAAATACGCAATATGCAGGAACGCCAAGTAAAGAAAGTAGATGGGGGAAAAAGATGGAGGGTATCTGTGTGTGCCTGTGTGTCTAGATATTACACTTAGCCAAACACCAGCATTAAGGCCCACCACTTAAGAAAACTATGATTTGCGGTCCAGGAATGACTCTGTTGGATAGACATGCCTTCTGGTCACTGGCTCATGTGCCTTTGCAGACTTGATCAATGCCTTGAAACCCGAGCTTGGTACTAGCCAGGTCTGGCTAGAGGGAGCTTTAGCAGTCTGCAAGAGATCCAGAAGATTCATGTTAGAGGAAACTTGGTGACAGCCAGCCGCTCTTTGATGCAGAGCAAGTGAATCATGGTTTAAGTTATGTTAAGGTGGCAGCCATTTTGTAGGAGCGAATGGAACTGTCCAAGTTGCAGAGGGATTTGTTGAATGATACTTTTAAGAGCATGGCATGCGTGTGTGCTACATGGTAGCCTCATGTTCTTTCCACCTATGAACTGTGTTACAGTGGGGTCCAATGATATAATAATTAGGCACACGATGCATAGCATTCAATTAAAGCACTGTTTTTCATTGTTACTAACTTGGGATCCCAGCACATGCCATACAATTATTTCCAGCAGCTGACACATCTGGCAGGTTTTCAGCAGGGGGAGGTTCATAGCTTCATTGCATGGGGACCCATGCACAACAGTAAGTTCAGAGTGTGGAGATGCATGTGCAATACGTGGTGTCTCCATGTGCAAAGGGTCCTCCCCTCTACTGTCCGGATTTGAATCCCGCCTGCTTCCAGGGATTGTCAGTCAATGGGCTGCCAGAATCTGGGGATGTCCAGCTCATGGGAGCACCAGGTGATAGCTTCCTGGCCCGCAAGGCTCTCAGACCACGCTCGGCAGCCAGTAAGTCAGGAGATTGTGCTGAGCAAGCAGTTAATGCAGTTAATGTTATAAGCCCCTCCATTGGAGGGGGTCATAGGTATGGAAGCTATTGCACAATGCCAATCAGAGCTCTCACAGACAGTAACAGAAGCATGGTGCCCTCACCACCTGCCAGGCTGCAGTGTTCCTTCTGCTGATGGTATTTTCCAATCTGCTGCAGAAAAGGTAGCCTGTGCTGAGTCCCCGCCAGCCTCCTTCTTTAAGGGGGGCTGTAGATGATGGGCTTCACGCTCATCTTCCTAGTTGGGAGGAGAGTATCGCTCTCAAGTTTCAAAGCTTGAGAGTTCAAGCTGCTCCTCTACAACCTCATGTTCAAACGTACCCCTATGTTAGAAGACCCAGCTTTATTTGTATAGTCTCTCACATTTAGATAGAATTGTGAACATTAGCCTGCGTCACATCTAGATAGGATTGTGAATATTAGCATCTGCCACACTTAGATGAAACTGTGAATGTTAGCAAATGACAAACTTAGATGAGATCGTGAACTTTTGCCTGCGTCGCATTTAGATAGGTTTATGAATGTTAGCATGAATGCATCTCATCTCGATAGGTCTATAAATGTAAGCAAGGGCCACACTTAGAGGGAGTTGGGAAGGTTAGCACGTGCCACAGTTGTAATCGTGAACATAAGCCTGTGTCGCATCTAGATAGGATTGTGACTATTATCATGTGCCACACCTAGATGGAATTGTGATGATTAGCAAGCGCCACACTTAGATAGAACTGTGAACTTCAGGATGCGTCTCATCTGGACAGGATTGTGAATGTTAGCATGTGCCACACTCAGATGGAATCCAAATGTTAGCATCTCACACACTTGGATAGAATTGTGAACATTAGACTGCGTCACATCTAGATAGGTCTGTGAATGATAGCAAGTGCCACAAGCAGATGGAATTATAAAGGTTGAAAAGTGCCACACTTAGACAGAACTGTGAAAGTTAACAAATGCAATGTCATATAACCCACTAACCAAAAAAGCTCAAACTTTCTGCATACCTATCTCACTCAAAAGACTCACACAACCATCTCTCTTACAACAAGCTGCACGCACTTCACCACACCGCAGCAACACATAAACCGCACCAACAGCACACGAGGAATGACGCTGATCCGATACTCATACCAAAGCTCAGCACCCGGTGTATACTGAGTTGAAGCTGCCAACAGAACACCACTCCTCTCACTATCCTGCTCCCTCTTCACCTTACTAACCCATCCCACCTTCTCGTTTACAGATCTGCCAGAGCGCCTGGGGACCAACTCCGTTGGTGACGGTGCGCAGTGCAAATACCTTTAACATAACATAATCTTCCAAAATCTGTTAGCCACTCGATCCTAGTCTGCATTTTATTGCACGGTCGCAGTGCCTAAGAGCCAGCATTTCAGCGCCACAATTTGTCTTACTGTTTGCAGCACTTTGAAGCTCTGAACATTTTGTGGCGCAAGCTATTACAGCAGGCTGAGTGCGCAGTTCCATGAATACCAATTGTTCCATTCTATCACTTGCCAGTCGTTTTCGTCGTTCTACTTTCTTTTGCTAGCAGCACTCGGTTCTTTGAGTCGTGGCCTTATTCAGCTTATTGTGAAGTATGTCTTCGCCGTTAGCATGTGTTGAAGCTTATTTCATCACTGTCAAACTCGAAGCAAGAAGGTCTTGTGAAAAACCGCACTGTCATGATAATCCTTGCACATTCCCACACTCTCCCTTTGCACGCATGTCCTAATTGCTTCTCGCCTTCAGTTCAAATAGCAGTTATCCTTCTCAGAAGGCACTGGACTATACTGTTCATAAACCCTCACGTTTCAAAGCCATGCTCCCATCTCGGCCTTTATCATGCTTGACGATACTGTTCCTTTCGGTGCAGTCTCATGCATTTCCATGGGTGTAATTTTAGGGGGGGCAGGGGTGTTTGTCCCCCCCCAACTTTCATGGCACACCATTTTGTCCCCATTCATTTGACTGGGGCACCTTTTCTTCAGATGTCATGTCCCCCCCAACATTTTCAGCAAAGTTACTCCACTGTGCATTTCAGTGCACGTTTTAATGCAGGTGTGCTCCTCTGAAGGGTCTGTGGACCCGCAGAGGTATAGCTACGAGTAGCCATATGGCCTGGACATGATACCCACTAAACGCTTTGCTCTGTATATGAAATGTGTTTTTTTTCCTGAAATCGCAGAAGAAAGAAGAAAGGTACATTCCACATTTCTCCCAGAACCTGCACAATCCATACATTTTGCCCTCCTGGATGAATTTTGCATTTATTAAGCTGCCACTAGAATCAGTCGGTGTCTCTCCGCATAATACACCATTTTTAGGTCTGGAATACTAGAGATTTAGCTCACTGCCAGGGCTTCTGAAGATACACATTAGAGGGCACTAGTGGCATTCAGCTACTCTGTGATGCAGAGCCAGTGCAATATGGCAAAATTGAGGTTTTAAGGGAAGCCATTTTGTTGAAGAGCGTGGCTAGTGATCTGTTGAAAGAGGATGTTTTCTTTCCCTGCTGTTTGGCACGTTGATATTTTGTTTTTACCGTCGATATTGTTTTACTTTGTGTTGGATTACAGTGGGGTTACGCGTATTCCAAATTCACAATATTCAACCAAAGCAGTGGTTTTCACGTGCACCTTCTTGGAAGCGCAGCACACTTGTTACAGAGTTATCTTTGGCAACAGATGCATCATTTGGATTTTTAGTGGGTGGCTAGGCTCCCAGGCTGGAAGGGGCTGTGCCATGGAGACCGCATCTCTGTCGGGCAAGGTGGAGGAACCCCAAAAAGTCAGAGGCATACGAAGATTCTAGAAATCAGTATGAGTGCACAGGGAGGGGATTGCCAGAGCAGTAGTAGTGCATGGTTCACACAAGACGCTAATACAGTTACAGTTTTTAATCTGATCACACAACCCACAAGACTATAGTAGGGCTGGACGATAGATATCGAGTTTTGGAGATATATCGATATATTTTCAAAATTGACATAGGATGAGACAATATTACTTAACATTGAGATATATGCGTATATATGCATTATTACAAATAATACAATGTTTTATTTACATTTTGATATTTACACAGCTATGTGCATTCTCAAAGAGGAAATGGAGCACTTTATTTTGATCGATGCCTTATAAATAAAGGTGTTTGTGACATCTGATATGTAGCTGGTGGCTTACAACAGAGCCTTTAACCGACATAAACAATATCAAGATATATATTGTGTATCGCCATTCAGTCCATATCGCCCAGCCTAGAGTATAGTACACAAGGGCAAGCTCTCAAAATCCTCACCTTTTTAGACCTCTAGTCAGTGAACCACTATTTCCCCTTTGACCTTTATGTTTTTGTATCTGCTTCTTTTTTCTTAATAACAGAGCCACTACTACTGACTGTTTTTTTCATACCAGTATTATAACACCTGTGATCACAAATGCCCAGGACACATTCCATACCCAGAGTGTTCAACTTAAAAAAAGTATACATTAACAAAATGCTACAAATATCAGCTAATCCCACACTTTTTACCTGTCACCATGTGCGGAGCAATGTAAAATAGAATGTATTTGCAATGTAAAACAACACCTAATATGAATATAGTATGGCATCCTGCATTCTGCGCCTGTTGCACGTTTCATATTTATTATAACAGCAATAGTTTTGTGCTGAGTATCATTTCAAGACATTTCTTTCAAAAAGACTTATCAAGTGAATCAACTAACTATCATTGTAACACCTCAGTGATTCAGCAGCCCCTATTGTGTTTGACCAGTGCAGCGAGCCATTCTGCGTGGACATTTCTATCACTTGTATTTTTCCTGAGAAAAGCCTGTGTCCGAGGCACCTGGTTGAGCTGAGATATGTCGTCTTCTATCCTCCTTTTTTAGTGGTATGGCCAAGTGTACATAAACGGATGTTATTATTCGTATTCATGCAAACTTTCTATTCAATGCTGGTAAAATATAACATAAATCTAAATATAATATAATAATAAAAATATAAATATAAATCTAACAAAAACCTTGGGCAAAACAACTTGATGTTTATCTCATTACTTTTTAATATGTCAATTTATGTTGTGTCCCTTCACATACACATTGTTTTTTTTCCGTGTGTATAAGAATTATATGTATCACTACATTTCTGCGTCTCACTAAAAGGTATGCACTGTATTGGAAATACTTTTGCATCTACCGAGATTGATTTCGGCAGAAAACGGACGAGGAACTTGTGTTTTAAGTGGCAACGATGATGTACCACTCTCAGCAGGGTTGGGCGAATCCCCGCCCAAGTATTCTCAAGGAAGAAGCTGAAGATTAGGAGCAATATGAGGTATTCCCGCTTTTTCTGGTCTCTTGGGGGACCACCTAACCTGTGTGTGGCCCTGTGCCTGCTGACACATTATTCCAGGCTGGCAGCAGAACCTATGGCTAGTTAATGCCAAGCTCAGCCCCAGAGCTCCCACCATGACGCTGTCCACTTGTGCTTGTGAACAGGCTAGATCTGGTTACTTGTATCTCCTTCTTCTGCCAGGGGTCTGGCACTAATCCCCAACATCCCACCCTCGTCTACCTCCTCAACGAGTCACAACTGTCTCATGCCTAAGGAGGCCTCACCTTCCCATGTCCCCATCTCTACCCTGCACTCTTCCTTCACCTTCTCGGGCCCTCCTTAACTCAGCTTCTCCTTTGCTGTCTTTCTATCTTCCTCCATGCCTTCACGTTTCTTTCCTACAACCTCTTCCTCAAAGTTCCTCCTCTCCCCTCCCTTTTGATACTGCCTCCTAATCCCCCCTCATGACTCTCCACCTCTCCTCACCTGATATGTCTCCTAACTTCCTCCAAACCACACTCCTCTTCTACTCCTCGTGTCTTGGGAGGATAGCTCAGCAGTAACGTGCTCGCCTTGGAAGCAAGACGATACGATGCAACACAGATTCAATCCCCGGGTTGTGCTTAGAAACCTCTGGGTATTAAGCGCGTTCAAAATAACTTATCATACCATCTCGTACTCTCTTGCTGTTAGCTCAACCTTCTTCATGTTCCCTTCTCCTTTTTCTCTTCCTTTAACTTGCCCTTCAACCACCTCACGCCTTTTGATGCGCCCCACCTGTGCCTTTCTTATTAATTTCCTCTTAGTTGGTCTTCCCACCTCTTTACTCTCCACCTTCTCCGTGCACTCTACCCGTTCTCTGACCTCCTCTCTAGAGCCTGTACACTCTTAAACCACTCTTCCTCTGCCTCCAAACACACACAATACAGTTTGAATGCTGGGTGTTTATGCCGAGACCACGCCCTGTCACCTGGGTCCTTCGCTGTTTAAGCCTATTCAGGTGAACATGTTTATCAGTGGCACACATGGATTGGTGTACTTCAAAGTGAGGGTGGTTTTGCAATGGTTTCTGATGCTCTACCCCACATGCTAAGCACTGTGATGAGGGCCTTCATATAGCCCTTCCGCCTTCTTGCAATGCCACTCAGTCCAACGAAGAAGTGTGCCTGTATTGTAGGGCTTTCCTTTTCCCAATCACCACCCAGTATTGCTGGATCACGTATATGATTCGGCAAAGTAACGCTTTCTTACAGTAAGACCGCTCGCATGTGTCGTTTGACAGTGGTGGTGAGTGTTTCTGCAGTCCGACACACGTTCCTCTGCCCTGAGTGTGTTCAGAGCCATTCTTTATTTGTTGGTAGGATTTGGGAATCTCACTCTCATTGGAGGTCCTTCGGTAGCAATGGCAGTAGTTGTGAGTGTATTTCCCGGATTGTCCTTGGGAGATGGGGAACTGCTAATTCTATATGGGGTACTTTCTGAGTGAAATTACACCAAAGGTGTGGCGAGGTTTCTGCAGGTTATTGTCATGATGCCTACCTCCAAGGAGCCAGGTCCGACCCAGCAACCCCAGAGGCAGGCATCATTTCCCCCAGGGGAGTGCCAGCGGGCCCAAGCTGGGGCCCTTTGGACTCAGTCCTGAGCGCCTTAGGCGCCAGGCTCATGTTGGACCTCTGTCCTGGCGCCTTAGGCGCCAGGCTCATAAAGCTAGACATGTGTTCAAGTGTTTTAATGTGCACTTACCTGATGCAGACCATGCTGCCACATCCAGGCCCTCTTGAGGCCTGAATAGGAACTACTTTACCTGTGGGACTACTTTCCACCCGGGTGTGGTCGGGGAAGGATACATACCTGATCGGAGGAAGGATACACACTTGGAACTTCTTCCAAAGCTATTTAAACCACACCCGATCAGCAACTCACGCTTCGCGTTGTTCTGCTCCTCGCAGCTGGACGCTCACCGTGTCAGCTCCTGCATCTGGACTTCAGCCACGCCTGTCAGCATCCTGGGTCACCTGCAAAGGGAGACAAGAGACCTACCAGCTAATCTGCACCACAGAGACATCACCGACGATCCTGAAAGGGAAGACATCATTTTTAAAAGCATTTCGTTACGATCGCTGCAGCGCTGCATTTCACTCACCTTTCCTGGGTTCCTCCATCTTCAGCAGCGATCATCCGAATACACAGCCACTTCCCAGAGCCTAGAGAAAAAGACAAGAATAAGAGGTGAGAGAAGGAAGGGAATAGGAAAAGCTCAGTTTCCTTCTAATACTTACCTGTTGGGTCATTCCCATTTCATTTCGGGTCTTGCTGCTTCCAAGCAGGACCCCGGCCCCTATGGGGAAAAAAGACAAAGACATTAGATGAGCGAATGCAAAAACATTACCTGAGCGCTCATCTAGGATTTACCAGATCTTTACTGGAACTGCACGTTTCACTTCGGGTCAGCGCCATATCTCCGGCATTTCGAACCCTGGCCCCTATGGGGAAAAGACATCAACATCAGCGCTTTGTTGCAAGAAGTCTCCAAAGAAATCTTCATTCATCACCTGAAAAAAGACAATGAACATTATTATTTAAAGCTTGAACTTTTGAACTTGCAACAGAACTTTTACAGCGCCTTACCAGTATAATCAAGCTTACCTGAACTCCCATCCAACCTCAATCCAGTGAAGTAACTGGGTTCAACGCGCCCCTGCGTCAGAAGCAGGATGGAGAGCTCGTCCTGTCAGACCCTAAGGTGAGACTTCACGGGGAATCGTGGAAGGGTATCGTGGAGGGTTGGAAGAGAGTGGGAGGCTTGAGCATAACTCAGTCAGTAGGTAATACTCCCTTTTCACGCACAGGGGAATATTCCTGCGAGCCGGAGAAGCCAGAGTAGAGGGCCCTTCCTGTCCATCTTCAGAGTCCTGCGCTTCACCATTGAAGAAGCATCAGCACTCGAAGCCAGACCTGCGTCTCCGTGGGAATCAGGTGAGCGTTACAGAACGCGAAGCCTACCCACAATTTCCCACACGGGCGCTATGGAGACTTCCGAGACTGACCAGCTGGCCCAGCTTTTGGGGGAATTACGGGCAGAGGTGCACTCAGCCCGCCAGGAGACTAACGCTCTCAAAAGAGAACTGATCTTATCTAAGGAAAGAACTGATGACCTAGCCAAAGGTTATTACAGGCCCAGGCACGGCACACTCCTTTACCTAATTCCGGAGACATTTCCACATCAATGGGTTTGAGTAACCCGGTACAAATTAATCTACCTGGACACATGCCTTTGGCCCCGCCTGAACGTTTTGCGGGGGATCCCAAGAAATATGCCGTCTTTATGAACCAATGTCGTTTACACTTTCTATGCAGACCCGGAGCCTTCCCTAACGACCAGACCAAGGTAGCCTTTATACTATTTTACCTCAGCGGCAGTGCTGCTGATTGGTCTATTCCATTGGTAAATCAGGATGATCCCATTCTCCAGAATTTTCAGGGCTTCCAGGCCAGCATAGAAAGATTGTTCGCTCGACACTCTCAAGGACAGGCCCTTGATAATGAACTGCTATCCTTACGACAAGGTAATCAGGATCTTCTGTCCTACATAGTCACCTTTAACAGACTGGTTGTGGAAACTGGATGGCCAGAAAGCAAAAGGATCACATTGTTTCATCGAGGCCTGCGCGGAGAGCTTAAGGATGTTCTAGCTCAGATAGTAAACCCACCCCAGGTCTTCGCAGACTACATTGACTTGGTGGTTCAACTTGATCACAGACTTCAAAATAGAAAAGCAGATCGGTTCAAGTATGAAAACCAAGCACCGATCAAAACCCACGCTACCTCCAAGAGTACCGACGTATCTGAACCTATGCAAATCGGTGGTGTTAAAGGACCTTTAATGCAGAAAGAACGAGAGAGAAGGCGGCAAATGCAACTTTGTCTGTATTGCGGGACTTCCGGTCACTTTCTTCGAAATTGTCCAGTTAAACCACTTAAGAAGGTGGTTGGAGCTACTGATAATGAATTAGAGACACCTGATTCGGGAAACGCCCTAGCCCGGCAAGCGTAGGGGTCCGCTTGCCGAGCTTGAAAACTAACTCTTTGACCTCGCATTTCGTCATGCCAATGGTGCTCGTGGACCCAAACAGCCTCAGCAGTTGTATGCTATAAAAGCATACATCGACAGTGGAGCTATTGGAAATTACATAGACCGTGAATTGGCTTCCAGGATTAAGCTTCCTCTCCGCCCGAAAGTAACCCAAGATGTCATTACTACAGTAGATGGAACCGAAATAGCCTCAGGGCCTGTAACGCATTCCACTGTTGAAGGGACACTGGTGGGTCAGGATGGACATCGGGAAGCAATCGTGTTTGATGTGATCAAGGCCCCACAATTTCAAGTAATTCTTGGAATTCCTTGGTTAGAAACACATAATCCCAGAATTGACTGGCAAGCAAAGAAGATAAGTTTTCCTGATTGTGAACCAACTTGTTATCCAAGAAATCCAGCTATGGGTCTAGCCACAGCAACTTCCACCCCTGTACAGCTACTGGCAGAATACCAAGAATTCCAAGAGGTTTTTCAGAAAGAACAGGCTAACACGTTACCTCCCCATCGGTCTTATGATTGCCAGATCGATCTGGTACCCAATGCTCAACTACCTTGTAGTAGGATTTATGCTCTTACGGAACCTGAGAACCTGCATTTGCGTCAGTATTTAGATCAGTACCTAGCCAATGGTTTTATTCGCCCGTCCAAGTCTCCTGTCTCTTCAGCTCTGTTCTTCGTGCCAAAAAAAGGAGGCAACCTTAGAACGTGTATAGACTATCGTGCCCTAAATCAAATAACGATTAAGAATCGTTATCCTCTGCCCTTGATCCCTGAGCTTATCGACCAGGTGAAAGACGCTTGTGTGTACACCAAGTTAGATCTCCGAGAAGCTTATCACCTGGTGCGCATAAAAGAAGGCGACGAATGGAAGACTGCATTCCGGACCAAATTTGGGCTCTTCGAATATCAGGTGACGCCCTTCGGGTTGTGCAATGCACCTGCCGCCTTTCAGTACTTTATCAATGATGTTCTTCGGGAACTTATCGATGTCTGCGTCATTGTTTACATTGATGACATCCTAGTGTACTCTTCTTCAGAATCTGATCACAGAAAACATGTTAGGTCAGTTCTTGAGAAACTGCGCCAGCACAGACTATTTGCAAAACTCGAAAAATGCGTTTTTCATACCACAGAAGTTGAGTTTCTCGGATTCATCCTGACACCTGAAGGAGTCCGAATGGACTCGCGAAAGGTGGACGCCATCCTCAAATGGCCATCTCCAAGCTCGGTGAAGGGAGTTCACAGCATGCTCGGCTTTGCCAATTTCTATCGAAGATTCATCCCGGAATTTTCCCGAACAGTCCAACCCATCACCGCTCTCCTAAAGAAAAACAAACGCTTCGAATGGACTCGTGAGGCCAAACAAGCCTTCCAGGACCTGAAAACCAAATTCACCTCTGCACCTGTATTGAAGCACCCGCACCCAGATCTCCTGTACATAGTGGAAACCGATGCTTCCAGTTCGGCCATGGGAGCTGTCCTGTCGCAAAGAGACCCAAAAACTAACCAACTACACCCAGTGGCCTTTTGGTCCAGAAAATTTTCTCCTCCTGAAATCAACTACGCAATTACCGATAAAGTGTTACTGGCCATCAAATCTGCTTTCAAGGCTTGGCGTCACTACCTTCTCGGGGCAAGACACACCATCACCGTAATTACGGACCACAGAAACTTACAGTATTTAAAGACGGCCAAAGCTCAATCTTCACGACAACTCCGATGGGCTCTATTTTTTGCAGAATTTCATTTTGTAATTACCTATCGCCCTGGCTGCAAGAATGGAAAAGCAGACGCCTTATCCCAGATTGGCATGGAAGAACCTAATTCGAGCTTAGAACCTGTGCCCATCATACCTGAGCAAAGAATCTTAGGCTTAACTTCATTGCAATCTATTGAGGATATCCAAACGCAAGTAAAACAACTTCTAGACTCTTCAAACTTACTGGAATGGAGTCAAAAGGGTCCTCATTACACCGTTAAGGATGACTTACCCTACTTCCAGGAGCGGTTGTTTCTGCCAAGTAAAGAATTGCAAGAACTTGTTATTGCCCATCATCATGAATCTTTAATGGAAGGACACCCTGGTATCGCTAAAACGGAGGAAAAAATCAAACGCCACTTCTGGTGGCCTTCTTGGAGAAAAGACATAAAGTCTTTTGTACTGTCTTGTGGAATTTGCGCCCAAAACAAGGCTCAAAAGAAAAGGCCAGCCGGCCTACTTCAACCCTTGGATATTCCACCGGCACCATGGCACACCCTGTCAATGGACTTTATAACAGATCTGCCTCCTTGTGCTGATTACAACACAATCCTTGTAATTGTGGACCTATTCTCCAAAATGGCCCACTTTATCCCTTTAAAGGGTTTGCCTTCAGCTTCCACCTTGGCCAAGGAATTCCTGGAGAATATAGTTTGCATACATGGTTTCCCTTCCATTTTAGTCTCGGATCGTGGAAGTCAATTTATCTCACATTTTTGGAAGAAGTGTTGCCAACTAGCACAAATAGATGTGCGGTTATCCACCAGCAACCACCCCCAGACCGACGGACAAACCGAGAGAACCAATCAGACTCTCAAGCAATATCTTTGGTGCATGTTACACCAATCCGAGTTAAATTGGAAAGACATCCTTTGGATCGCAGAATATGCATACAACAATTCAGTGCATTCTGGAACCGGACAAACCCCCTTTTATACTTTGTATGGTCACCATCCTCGGACCTCTGATCTAGATCCACCTCTGACCCTGGAAATGCCCACAGTAAATCATCTGCATTCCACAATAACCCGAGCCTTCAAAGAAGCTGCAACTCATTTACAGCAAGCCAAGAAAAAGTATAAAGAAAACGCTGATTTGCACCGAAGTAAAACTCCTCCTTACCAAGTAGGAGACCAGGTATGGCTAGCAACTAAACATTTACCCCTCAAGGGCCCGCGAACCTTCAATCCCAGATTCATAGGACCTTATCCCATCAAAGTTATAATCAACCCAGTGGCCTTTAAACTGGATCTACCGTCCAACATGCGTATTCATCCAGTTTTTCATGCATCACTTTTGAAGCCAGTACAACCAGGAACCCGATTGTCCAAGCCTCCAGATCCAGTTCAAATTGAAGGGGAATTAGAATTCGAAGTTAAAGACATTTTAGACTCCAAGGTGGTAAAGTCGAAACTCTTCTATCTTGTTGACTGGAAGGGATATGGACCTCAGGAGAGATCGTGGGAGCCTAGTAACCATGTCCACGCACCTCGATTAGTACAAAGGTTTCACCGGAGATTTCCGAACAAGCCCAAACCCCTGGAGGGAAGAACCTTTGGAGGGGCCTTGAGGGGGGGTACTGTCATGATGCCTACCTCCAAGGATCCAGGTCCGACCCAGCAACCCCAGAGGCAGGCATCATTTCCCCCAGAGGAGTGCCAGCGGGCCCAAGCTGGGGCCCTTTGGACTCAGTCCTGGCGCCTTAGGCGCCAGGCTCATGTTGGACCTCTGTCCTGGTGCCTTAGGCGCCAGGCTCATAAAGCTAGACATGTGTTCAAGTGTTTTAATGTGCACTTACCTGATGCAGACCATGCTGCCACATCCAGGCCCTCTTGAGGCCTGAATAGGAACTACTTTACCTGTGGGACTACTTTCCACCCGGGTGTGGTCGGGGAAGGATACATACCTGATCGGATGAAGGATACACACTTGGAACTTCTTCCAAAGCTATTTAAACCACACCCGATCAGCAACTCACGCTTCGCGTTGTTCTGCTCCTCGCAGCTGGACGCTCACCGTGTCAGCTCCTGCATCTGGACTTCAGCCACGCCTGTCAGCATCCTGGGTCACCTGCAAAGGGAGACAAGAGACCTATCAGCTAATCTGCACCACGGAGACATCACCGACGATCCTGAAAGGGAAGACATCATTTTTAAAAGCATTTTGTTACGATCGCTGCAGCGCTGCATTTCACTCACCTTTCCTGGGTTCCTCCATCTTCAGCAGCGATCATCCAGATACACAGCCACTTCCCAGAGCCTAGAGAAAAAGACAAGAATAAGAGGTGAGAGATGGAAGGGAATAGGAAAAGCTCAGTTTCCTTCTAATACTTACCTGTTGGGTCATTCCCATTTCATTTCGGGTCTTGCTGCTTCCAAGCAGGACCCCGGCCCCTATGGGGAAAAAAGACAAAGACATTAGATGAGCGAATGCAAAAACATTACCTGAGCGCTCATCTAGGACTTACCAGATCTTTACTGGAACTGCACGTTTCACTTCGGGTCAGCGTCATATCTCCGGCATTCCGAACCCCGGCCCCTATGGGGAAAAGACATCAACATCAGCGCTTTGTTGCAAGAAGTCTCCAAAGGAATCTTCATTCATCACCTGAAAAAAGACAATGAACATTATTATTTAAAGCTTGAACTTTTGAACTTGCAACAGAACTTTTACAGCGCCTTACCAGTATAATCAAGCTTACCTGAACTCCCATCCAACCTCAATCCAGTGAAGTAACTGGGTTCAACGCGCCCCTGCGTCAGAAGCAGGATGGAGAGCTTGTCCTGTCAGACCCTAAGGTGAGACTTCACGGGGAATCGTGGAAGGGTATCGTGGAGGGTTGGAAGAGAGTGGGAGGCTTGAGCATAACTCAGTCAGTAGGTAATACTCCCTTTTCACGCACAGGGGAATATTCCTGCGAGCCGGAGAAGCCAGAGTAGAGGGCCCTTCCTGTCCATCTTCAGAGTCCTGCGCTTCACCATTGAAGAAGCATCAGCACTCGAAGCCAGACCTGCGCCTCCGTGGGAATCAGGTGAGCGTTACAGTTATTTCATGCTGAAAGCTCTCCCATAAAAGAACAGGGACATGTTTGCTTCGTGTGACAAGACCCTGCCAAACAATTGGGGCATGGTGGGGTAAGTCCTACCAAACCACTAGTTTCAACTCTTTTCCACAGCCAACCTGATGGCAGCTCTAGCCTCCTCTCCGACCTTTCTCTTGTTTCCGTTACCCACTCAACAAAATGCTAAACTTTGTCTCTCACACTCTCACATTGTTCCTCTCCTATTTAAAAAAAGGTAGCAGGCTCTCCTCTCCAGAAAGAACATAGCATGATAACCTGTTCTGAGATGAGAGTTTGCAGCACAGGGAATGCTCTCTGCCTGTTTTGTGTTTATTCTGAGTTGTTGTATTGAAGCGCTAACCTTAACCTTTCATTAAAAATACTCAGCAAACAGCTCCCTCTGTTTTGAAATGGCACAGGCTGGCAGCTCTGACTATGCTGCATTCTCCCTGCCCAGAGGTGCCAGAGACTGGCAACCTGAACTTACTGCATGTTCAGGACAGTACAAACATTTACGGGCAGATGTACAAAACTTGTTTGCTGCAATTGAGACGCAGACATGCACATGCTCTTTTCTACCCCCTTTGCACATGTTTGCGAATCAGGGGCATTTCTGCGACTTGCAAAGCACATTTCGTATCCAAAAACTCCAAACGCTCTTTAAAATGCACAGAAAAAAAGACCACCGTCCATTGTCATTTTAGAACAGGTCCCGGGATGTGTATTGCATGTTAAGATTAATTGTGACCTTGTTATGCATTTGTTTTTATGCATTTGTTTGTGTAACAGCAGCGGGAAGCACAACAGATGTCACACGTGCATCTCCATGCCTTAAGCAGGAATAGAAAGGTTTTTCTTTTTTTAGCCAGCATTTCACATCGAGGAGCAGCGCCATCACTGTGATATGCACTCCCAGCGCCCACAGCAGTCTAGAATGTCTGAACAGATCGGAGAAAGCGTGTCATACATTCGACACTACAGAGAAGCAACACACAAGCCCCAATGGGACCCCATTTCTTCCATCAGTCAGAGTAATATATTCGCCGAAAATAAAACCGGTAAAAAAAAGCGGCCCATACGAAATGATTGTTCATATAAACAGCATCGTTCTAATTTGTTAAATGGAATGTTGCGCCACGTGCTGTTTGCTGCTGCACAGCAGTGCAAGCGTCATAATACCGCCTTTAGGGATCAGACGTCCCATCACAGAGCCCTTTTGAGTTGAATGCGAGGTGGGTTTATGATCAGGCCACTGGCAGAAGGCTCGCTATTTAGCACGTAGGCTGGCATAGTTTCTAACGTGTGAACTCTGTGAGGCAGAGGCCGCGGGCACGCCTTCTACTGCAAGTGTATACTCCGCTGTAATTCCGCAAGTAGGCTCGTGGTAACACTCAGCTCTGGCCGTGGGATGTTTATTACATTTCCCCCTGATCACTGGGCGCGAAGAATCTCCGGAACGTATGTTTCGACCGCCAATCCAATCACGAATTCCCGACCACCCCTCCTACCTACCAAGGGTGGCCTGGGAACCAAAAAAGGCCCTGGAAATAATGTTCAAAGTGGCCTCATAGTACACATTTTCAGCAAGCCCGAACCCTTTTCATATGAGAACATTTGGAAATAAACACAAAAGTGGCCCAGGGTGCAGAGGCCTACAGGGAAATCCCCAAAGTTCCTTATGCCTGTAATACATTTATTGAGGTCTTTTGTACAAAGATATGTTTGTATTTATTTATTTATGTATGTATTTATTTATTTATTTATATTTGTAAAGCGCCTGGCATCCCGGAGGCATCGTGGCGCTGTTTCAAGAATGTGACTTAGTTACATGGGTTGGAGTGGCACAAATTATACATTGTTAACAGGCAGTGTTGCAATGATCATAGGTTATGCATTTTTACAGGCAGTGTTCCAATGGTCAAATGCCTTACAGGTAGGCATGACGAGCGAGTGGCTTACATGAACAACAGGGTTTTTAAGGCTTTTCTGAAGACCGTGTGGAATTCCATGCTTTTGATGGCGGGAGGTCGTAGGTTCCAGTTGGTCGCCGTAAGGACTGGCAAACTGCAGCCGCCTGCTCTAATCCTGAGGCGTTTGGGAATAGAAAGACGGTTGGTTTGACCGAATCTTGCAGGTCTGTTTGATGGGGGCGCAGAGAATCTTTACCCATCAACTTGCAGAGATACACGTTAACTTGAAGTACTAAAGATTGCGTGGCAGCTGGGGAGCGCAGTTTCTACGGATGTTTGGGCCTCATGTTGATTAGCCGCCGCAATGGGCTGAGTAGTGGAGGGGGGTTGGAAGAAGAGCAGCCTGTGGGTGATATACAATTGCTGGAGTCAGGTCTGTCTTTAGGGGAGAGCATAGTCAGGAATTGGTTTTCTAGGGTGCAGAGCCTGTGTTTCTGCTCTCCTGTTTTCAATAGCCAGGAGCACATACAGTTAGGGCAGCTTCTGAAGTCGAGATCTATCTAAATATCTAAAACCTGTGAACATATATGAATTCCCACATGTGAAGTGAGACAATGGGCCTCATTACGAGGCTGGCGGCCGCGGAATGAACGGTGCTTGTAAGGTACCGGTATCGTTCATTTTGGGCCGCCACATTACGAGTTTGCTTGCGGGTGGAGGTAGGCACGTCTGGGCCAGACCAGACATGCATACCGCCTCCCGCGAGCAGACCAGGATGCTAACAATATTATATTATTTATTAATGTGATACAGTTTTATACAGAATGTAAAAAACTTTACACATAAATTACATTAAACATTTACATTATAAGAATAAATTCAGATATACAGTAAAAAAAAAAATCATTATAGACACTGTAAAATTCATCACAAATCAATCGTTCGTTCAAAGCAAAGAAGAAACATTTGAACAGATCAGATCCGTAATAAAGTTTTAGATAAATATTGTAAGACTATTTTGCTAGAGGTAGACCCCCTTGTGCATATGGATGGCCACCCTTGTGCTTGCTTTCAGATATATAGTGGCCTCGCGCCACACCTGGAAAAGTGCTAAGTGCAGTTTAGGATTTAGGGAATTGATACATTGGTTCCAGAAATCTGGATGTGTGATTTGATCATTATCATGGACAAATTCCTTCAAATATTTCCTATGTCTCGTTTTTAGCCTACTACATTTTGTTAGTACGTGGCATGCCGTCTCCGGCATAGATGTAGACTCACATATTCTGCAGTACCTAGCTGCGGTAGTCAGGCCCATTGATGCCCCACGAGCCGACAGAACTGGTAAATAATTGAAGCGTAAGAGTAATATAAAACGCCTCAGTTGGTCCGACGGGCATAGATTTAAATAAAGCTGAGGCTTCATGTAAGTATAAAGTATAAATATGATGAAGCCATAGCTTTTCAGACGTCCCAGATGTGTGAAATTACTCTGCCAGTCCCATAGATTTAGGCGGTTTCGCATGCTAACAATCAGGTGTTCATTTTCCCTACCCCACTCCGGGGACCAACTAATTTCTTCGATCAGAGTATTAATCTGGGTTTCAAGTTTTATCTGTCTACCCGCAGAAGTATCCTCTTTAATGGTCCTGAGGAGGTTGGTTGTAGGTCTGTTGTTGAACCTAATGTAGAATTCCAACCTTTTCCTCAAAACCATAGCCTTAAGAGAAAGGATGCCCAGCTCTAGCCTAATCATAGCCATGGGAATGCATTGGGGGAGACCGAGAACTTTTCTCCAGAACTTCCCCTCCACAAGTTGTAGCCAACCGAGGTCCATGGTGATCAGAGACTCTAAACCATATATGACCATAGGGACCAGGCATTGCAGATAGAGCTGGCGGGCTGCCCAAATAGAAAAACCACATTGCTCATATGTAAATCTATGAATTAATGCTGAAAGTTGCGCAGCCTTTAATCTGCGTTCCTGAATACACATATGGTAGTTTCCTTTGTGGTCGAACTCTACCCCTAGATATTTATATGAAAGTGTGTATTCAATTTCGATTGGGCCCACCATCATACGAGGCCTAGCAACCTTTCCTGCTGTATACAGCATTAATTTGGTTTTGCTGTGGTTGATAGTGAGTTCGTTGGATTCTGCATATTTCCATAGCTGATTGGTTGACCTGAGTATTCCACTGAAAGTGTGATCTAGTATCACCAGGTCATCTGCATAAGCCAGTATGGGACAATGATGAGAACCTATCTTAGGGGGGCAGTTGTTTATCCCCAAGAAGCAGTTAGGCACATCAGATACAAATAGATTATATAAAATGGGGGCCGTCACACATCCCTGTTTTACCCCTCGCTTCAGAGAGATAGGTTTAGTCACTGTCCCCTGATTATCCAGCCTGACTTGTACGGTGTTATTGGTATGTAGCAGCTCAAGGTAATATAATAAAGATGCGGGGCAACCAAAATTCTTTAATTTTTCCCATATGAGGGATCGATTAACTGAGTCAAAGGCGGCCCTAAAATCTACATAAAGTGCATATAGTGGAGGATTAGTGCGTGTTAATGCCTTATTGCTTAGAGTATTCATGATAAAAAGATTATGTGATGTGGAGTGGCCAGCCCTAAAACCACATTGAAATTGATCCAGGATGCCTGCCTCCTCAGTCCATTTTTGTAGTTCATTAAGAATGAGAGCAGCAAACATCTTCCCGGTACAGTCAAGCATAGATAGTAATCGGTAATTCTCAGGGTCATTCCTGCTACCCTTTTTGAAGACAGGTATGATGATGGCCTCTTGCCAAGATGTTGGTATGCGTCCATCAGACATAATTTTGTCAAACAGAATTTTTAGCAGATTGGCCCAGAACATTGAGTTGTTTCTCATCACTACATTCGATAGACCATTAGGGCCTGGAGCTCGTGAGGAATTTAATTCCTTAATTCTGCATTGTAGGTCTTTAATGGTAACACTAAAAGGAGGGGTGGGAGGATTAGGAGAGGTGGGAGAGCAGAGCTTATTACTAATCCCTGCATTTCGTTTTTCCAGATGAGATATCCATTTGTCACTACATATGGGGTTCACCATGTTGGTAATCTTCTTGCCTTTTACATCTCCTAAAATGGACCATATTTTGCGGGAGTTCTTACTGCATAGAGTTTTAACTGTAGATTGCCATCTCTCCAATTTCCTGTGTCTTTTATGTATTTTTAGCCATTTTTGGTAAGCAGCTTTCAACTTTCTTATTGTAGCTGCTTTATCATTAAAAGCGTACAGGTCCTTTCTTGTAGCCCGGATTTCCCTTCTAAGCTTGCGCTTCTGATCTCTGATGGCACGATCATAGATTAGCTCTTGCGGCAATTTTCCTGCCATCATCCGTATTTTAAAGGAACCATGCAAGCCAGAGAAATTGCTGATCCATCCTTCAATTTGTTCGGGCGACAACTGTGAGAATAATTTAAACTGTTCAAGTCCCCAATCTCCCGATGCTATAGATGCCTTCATCACATTTTGTGCTGACCAGGATATACGATTTGAAGAGTGGTTGGCTACCAGCTCACCAAGATTTGCCATTCTCTCAGTTGGTATATGGGATCTTAGGTTAAGTGTCAAAGGGTCATGGTCGCTCCAAATACATTCCCTCACAACCATATCATCGATGATTTTTGCAATTTCCGCACTCGTGAAGATATAGTCGAGGGTACTTCCATTCCTTCCATTTTTCCAAGTGAATTTTGCGGGTCTATCATTCTTTGTCCTGCCATTGATTACTTCAAGATCCCAGCATTCGAAGAAACTACTCCAACATTCTCCCTCGTTATCGGTGTATGTCTGTTTCCAATAGCTTTTGCTGGCTAGGTTCTGGTTGTTAGTGGTGCCCCCTCCATGGTTTATCCGGCAGTTTAAGTCCCCTGCAGCAATAACAAGATATTTATCATTTAATAACCTCCAATTACTGAGAAGGTCATTTAGAACATCTTGTATATGCTCTCTATGTGTAGCCCCCGGGGGGTTGTAGATATTTATTAATAATGTTTCTTCCCAGACCTCTCTTATTCTGAGGGACAAGACTACAGCACAAATATAATTGCTCTCCACTGAAATCCTTTTACTTTTGATTTTGTTTGACACACCAATGGCTAAACCCCCATAGGGGGGACTCGTCATTAACGACCCAGAGAAAACGAGTCCTGAGAAAAGGGAATTACCAAGCCTGCTAAAGTCGGAATGGCCGGTAATTCCCTTTTTTCGGGACCCAGACACGAGTTTGGAGGCAGCCATGCCGCTAAGAATGGCATGGCTACCTCCAAACTCTTAATGAGGCCCAATCTGTAACCTTTGCTAATTTACTAAAGCATGTCCACAATCCTCATGTCAGCCCCGATGGCAGGAAAGTGCTGTGGAGGGTTCTAGCGATACTCACGAGCTCCTAGAGTAATCCCGTCATCCCTTTCACTCACGTGCCTTGAACAATCGGGCTCTATGGAAGAAAGGAAGGACACTCAAATGTCGATGCAACGCACTGGCCACTTGACATTTCCTGAGGCCTGCTAGAAGCCTACAGGAATGACGATAGCACTGTGAAAGGAAGCTGCGTTGTGAAGATAGATTACCCTGTTGGATGAAGCTCGAGCCTTCAATCAGTTATTTGCACATGCTCACCAACTTCAGCCCCCACTTTCTAAGCCTCATTTGCCTTCTTTTGTTGAAAGCAGGTATAACTTTGGGCCAGGGGGTATTAAGCCACTTTACCAGAAATCTCACGTTCTAGGTGGGAATGGGATTGGGGTGGGAGCTGGGGAGCGAGGTGCTATAGTCTGTTGAATTGACAAAAAGCAAGTGGGGGGCTACTTTCAAAATAGGTTATCCCTATAATTGATCAGTATATGTTGTTGGCTCGAGCCAGTCAATTTAATTAGATACTTTAAAAAATGCACGCTCAGGCCTCATGATGTATAGCTTGTGCAACTTGTGGGAGAGCCACACACATCTGACTTTGCTGTGAGGAAGCAGCCTAGGTACAAGGAGGTGGCGGGTGATACACAAATGGACACATTTGGAACACTGTGTCCACAAGCAATGAGTGGGGAGCATGGCATGACATGCTGATTGTGGTATTTTCACTACTGCAGTAGCACTTGCAGTGTGCGCTATGGTGGCTATAATTGCAAGAAGTACCGCCTTCATACTTCACTCATAGTGACATGCAGACAAAGGTGCACGAACACTGATGTAAAGCAGGATCCTCAGGCGCTTCAGGTAGGTTGCCAGTAAGTGGCTTTATTCCGTTACATAAGATGACACATAGGGAAACCACGGGCACCCATCACCCAGGCAAGCCCGCTCTAACTGCCTGAGTGTGGAACCTTTACACAGAACATCTCTCACTCATGCCACAACATTCTCTCTCACATCACCAACACATCTCCCTTCCTTCCAAATCTCAACCAAGCACTTCACCAATGAGTGGCAGGCAGGACATGACATGCTGAGTGTGGTGTTTTCACTTCTGCAGAAGCACTCGCAGTGTGCACTATGGTGACTATAATTGCAAGCACACTTCACATATAGTGACATGCAGACAAAGGTACATGAAACAAATTAATGCACAGGTATTGCACTATGACAATGAAGGTCTGCTGAGGCCAAGAGAGGGGGTGCACTTTCAATTCCTCCCTGCAGCCCGGGGACTGAAGGGTGAGCTGTGCAGGACTTATCTAACGAAGATCAGGGAAGAATGACACACAGAGTAATTTAACAATGGCATGAGACTTAAAAGCCATATTCCCTATCTGTGCTACTCCCCTATAATGGGGGAAACAGCAATGATGATTAGATGGATGATGATGAGATGGATGATGATCTAAACAAAGATTATGCTCCATCAGAGCTGGGGAGAATACAAGCATTACTATTAGAAAGCAATGATACCTATTTGGTAGAGGAGAATGCAACCAACACATATGGAGAGCCTCTACTGGTAGCCAAAGTTCTCTCCCTCTACATTCTCTTTGAGAAAACACACTTCCAATTGAAGCTCAAAAAGCACATTACAAAATGACATGTCATCCGGAATCCCATCAGCACCACCACCTGCAGCACCTTCACACCCACATACATTCATCCTGTGGGCTGCTAGCCCTTTATGAAAGCCAAAAGTGAGGCAGTACCTTTCAGGATTAGAAACAGAAAGCAAGCGTGGCCACATGCACACTCTGCCAGAATACAGTATGCTGAGGAAAGGCAGGGTCAAACTTGGCTACCACATCTGTGCATTTCGATATGCAGCGGCACCATGCACAAATATGGCAAGGGTGAAGTCAAATAATCTGAGGTGCAACCTTGCCCGTACCATCAGACAAGCAGCATTCCTACACTCGCAGGCACTATTACCCCTGAAAATACTTCAACTGCATCAAGGTTGGGCACTGGGAGTAGCATACCAAGCTCTAATTCCTGCACCCCAGCAGCACATAGCAGTGACCCCCCCCCCCACACCCCTGATAGTGGTAGGGCAGTATTATGGATGCTTTTGAGCGTGGTATGAAATATCAAAAGTTCCATGACAGACGGTACCTTTGTGATACAAACCTGGCTAGAATGTTGGCAGTAGATCTCTTGCCATTCTCATGTGTGGAAAAAGCGTAATTATTGAGGCTTATGTTAAATGTTTACCATTGCTGTAGCGTGTTTTCTCTTTTCAAATGGATACGAAAATTGGACGATGAGTTTATGAATACAGTGTGGTGGCCACTAGAGCAGTTCATGGGCAGAAAGTCCACTTCTGCATGGACATGTGGACTAGTGGTAAAACCATTAACTACATGGCAGACACAATGGGCCTCATTACGACCCTGGCGGTAATCGCCCGTCATTACCGCCATGGCGTAATGAGCGTTTACGCCGTGGGACGATGGCGTAAAGAGCGCCACATCACGACCCATCGCGCACGAGCATTACGCCATGGCGGTAATGCAATTAACGCCATGGCGGAAAAGGCCCCTACCGGCATCGCTAAGCGAGCAAGGTGCCCTTCCGCCAGCGTAAGTAGCGGCCACCGTAATTTACGGCCACCGTAAATTACGGCCACCGTAATTAGCGGCGGCCGTAAAAGGCCAAACCGGAAATAGCGTCATGGCGCCGGAACGGGAAGCAGCCCGTCGGCCACCTTTAAAAACACAATCCATCGCCATCCTACCCAACACAACCAGACCCAACCCTGACACCTGTCCCAACCAAACACCCACCCATCCAAGTTCCCAAAAATGCAAAAATCCGGAACTCTGCATGCTAGCGGAGACCCTGCAGGACAACGCAGGTGTTGTTTTCTCCCCTGAAATGACCAGGACAGCAATCGGGAAGAAGAAGGCCATCTGGGCCCTGGTGGCTGAGCGCGTCAGCGCGGTGGGGACCGTACCCCGCACCCCACAGCAGTGCCGGAAGCGCTGGGATGACCTGCGCATACGGGTCAGAGCCGTCATCTCGGCAAACCGCAACCTTGCCCAGGGAACCGGTGGAGGGTCGGAATCCCCCCTGAAACTCCAACCGTGGGAGGAGATCTGTGCTACCACCATCGGCATGGAATCCATCGAAGGCGTTGGAGGGATGGAAAGGGGAGCCCCGACATCAGGCGATGAAGGTAGGTGCCTCATACAAGACATGCCATAGTCACAGCAGTCCAATCATGTGTAGCACAAGGTTGCCCTAGAGTGTAAATGCAACACAAATCAATACTGCCCATAGCCACATGCGAGCACCACCCTGCATACACTGCTGGCACCCGCATACCTGCATCCACATACCACACCAAAAGGAGACAACCTGCATGGCACTGCCTGAAATCTGCCTCATCCACTGGCCAAAATAATGTCAACCATTGTCATTCAGAAGTCCCATCAATAACGCCCTCCCACCTTTGCTCCACCACAGGCACAGAATCACACCCAGAGGACCAGGACACCCCTGCGCCGAAGAGAGCGAAGTCCAACAACAACCTCCCTGCACCCTCAACCTCAGCTGCAGTGAGGCAGACCCCACGACAAGCAGGTCCCACTGCAGGCATACCGGAGGTCCCACCGGCAAGCACCCCTGTTGGCAGCAGGCCAGCAGCAGCTGCTCCACCTCCACCGACATTGCCTGCCACAGAAGGCAGGGGGTCAGAGGCCAGCAGCAACATCGGGGAGACAGCTGCAACAGCTGCATGTTCTGACTCGGACATGGAGCAGGAGGTCAGAAGCCCCACTGACCAACTACATTCCCCCTGTTTCTCAGACGCCAGCCCCCATGAGGGCGACACACAGGGGCACACTGAGGCAGAGGAGTGGCCTTCCACCCCATGCCCTGTCCACACTCCACAGGAGGGGACCAGCCCCTCCATCACTCCACCTGCACTGGCCATGGGCCAGCACGGCCAGCCGTCCCTCGAGGACATCACTCAGCGGCAGCATCAACTGTCCGCAATGCTGGATGAGCATGCCGCGGAATGTGTGGGGGCTAGGTTCAGCATTGAACAGGCCACGGAGACACTAAGGGCGGAAGTGGCGCAGAGCACTGCCACCCTGAGGGATGCCATGCAGGCCATGTCCAGGGACATCTGTGCCGAACTTGCGGGCTTGCGTCGTGCGGTCACTGACCTCACCCACACAGTACAGGAGCTGCATGCACAGGGGCAGCCAGGGACATCCTCCACTGCCAGTTCTGCGCAGAGCAGCCCCGTGCGCCGTTCCGGACGCAACCTGCGCTCCACAGCCAGGGGTGCCCCGGGGGCCGGGAGAGGGGGCTTGTGACGGCCTGTGGACACGGTCACAGGCATCTGTTGACAGCTACATGGGGTGTGTTGGGGTGTGCAGGGGGGAGGTGGGAGGGGGGAGGGGGTGTGTTGGGGTGTGCAGGGGGGAGGTGGGAGGTGGGAGGGGGTGTGTTGGGGTGTGCAGGGGGGAGGTGGGAGGTGGGAGGGGGTGTGTTGGGGTGTGCAGGGGGGAGGTGGGAGGTGGGAGGGGGTGTGTTGGGGTGTGCAGGGGGGAGGTGGGAGGGGGTGTGACACGACAGTTCATAGTTCCAATACACTTTTTTCTTTCAAAAAAAGAAATGTGTGGACATTTTCATTGCGTATGTGTGCTTTATTGGTGTACAGTCCACAGTGTGCATGTCCCAGAGACACACAGTGCCCCAAGTGCAGTCTCCATGCGATAAACACCAGCCGTGTGTGCTAGAAGCAGTGGTCGATGATACTTTGGCGCATGGCACGCCCCTCCTGTGCATCGCCTCCTCCATGTGGTGGCGCCCCATCTGCACCCTCCTCATCCTCATCGTCAGGTGGTTGCAGTTCTGCGTCAGGGGGCAGGGGCACATTCCGTCTGACGCACATATTGTGCAGCATGACACATGCCATGACGATCTTTGCCACCTTCTCATGGCCATACAGGAGTGCCCCACCAGACCTGCTGAGGCTTCGGAACCGTGCCTTCAGGAGGCCGAATGTCTGCTCTATGACCACACGAGTACGTGTATGTGCACGGTTGAAGTCCTCCTTGTGCTGGTTCTGCGGGTTCCGGACTGGCGTGAGGAGCCACCTCTTCAGGGGATAGGCTGCATCACCTGTATGTAGGCGAGAATGTATGTGTCAGTCATGTTGTCTGATCAGGAACATGATGTTCCACCATGGCTGGCATGGAACTGTTACCTTGGCTCACTTCTACATGCACTAATTGATTCACACTATGCAACCAGTATATGCTCATTGCTGCCATGGCCTGTTTTGCATGCCATCACCCTATGTATGCAGAGGGGTTTTGTGCATTGTGAGTGCCCTTCCTCTGTATCCGTTCTCTGTGTTACTCACAGCCAGGTGGAATATGCATCTTCCCCCCCCCTTTCTGCCAGGTGGAGTATGCATCTTCCCCCCCCCCTTTCTGCCAGGTGGAGTATGCATCTTCCCCCCCCCCCTTTCTGCCAGGTGGAGTATGCATCTTCCCCCCCCCCTTTCTGCCAGGTGGAGTATGCATCTTCCCCCCCCCCCTTTCTGCCAGGTGGAGTATGCATCTTCCCCCCCCCCTTTCTGCCAGGTGGAGTATGCATCTTCCCCCCCCCCTTTCTGCCAGGTGGAGTATGCATCTCCCCCCCCCCCCTTTCTGCCAGGTGGAGTATGCACTGGTACGTCATTCCCATGCCCACTTCCATGACATTGCACTCACCGAGTAGCCAGGATCTTGGGCCTGCATGTCGCTCCATGTAGCGTGGTATTGTGGAGTTCCTCAGGACCATTGAATCATGGGTTGATCCGGGGAATCGGGCACAACAATGTGTGATGATCTTGTTGGAGTCACAGACCATTTGCACGTTGATAGAGTGGAACTGTTTCCGGTTGCGGTACGGTACCTCCATGGCACGTGGAACCACCAATTCCACATGGGTGCAGTCGATGGCACCAATGCAACCGGGGATGCTGGCTAGTGCATGGAAACCCACTTTGGTGTTTGCAATCTCCTGGGCAGTCCGTGGTAATTAGATGTGGTCGTCTGTGTGCTTGAGGAGGGCATCGAGCACTTGGATGAGTGTTCGTGAGAATAATGGTTGTGAAATGCCATGCAGGTGCCCCACTGTGTGCTGGTAGGTGCCTGTGGCCAGGAAGTGGAGTACAGCCACTACCTTCAGTAGGGGGGGATGGCGGTTGGACTTTCTATCATGCTGACGATGTCGTCGTGTGTCATGTCTACGATGGCGGTGATGGTGTCCCGGTCCAAACGGTACAGGGTGTGGATCTGCTCAGCAGTGAGGTTGTTTGGATTGGCTCTGATGCGTGGGATTGGGGGCTGCCTGCGTGGTGGCACTGGCTGTGCTGGTGGGGCTTGCTGGGCCTGCCTTGCCCTCCTTCTCCTCCTGCGTCTCCTCTGTGCTGCCTGTTGTTGTTGTTGTTGCTGTTGTAGTAGCACATGCATTGCTATCAGGTCCTCCAGCCCCAACATTGCTAGTCGTATTGCCATCATTGTGGAGTGTGACTGGGTGTGGGTAGGGGTGGGGTGTGCTCTTTTTGTACTCCCCTGAGTCTGTATTGCCTTCACCTGTGCTGTTTCTGTGCACCTGTGGCAGCTGCATTCACTTGAATTGGCCCTTTACGGTTGGTTCGCGATGGCGTTATTTGCACCATGGCGGTAAGGTACTTAGCGGCCTCGGTGATGGCGTTAGGTGCATGTCCGCTTGGGTCGGCATTTGCGTACCTTTCCGCCATGGCGCTAAGTACGGTGTGGGCGGTTGCGTGCGCGCACCCTTAGCGCAGTTAGCGGCAGCGTTAACTACGATGCCGCTATTGGCATCGTAGTTTACGGTCAGGAGTCATGATCGGACCTGGCGGAAAACGATGGCGGTAACCATTTACCGCCATCGTTTTTCACTTACCGCCAGGGTCGTAATGAGGCCCAATACACTTTAAGTGGGCTGGGGCCTCCCGGGGCCCTGCCGGGGCCCCTGGTCCCACACAACATTGGCGGGACGCATTATCCCACCGCGGCCGCAGCCGCGACGGCAGATGCGCCCACCATTATGTCAGGCAAGCTGACAGAACTGCCAGCCAGCCACAGCGATGCTGAGGCTGGTTGGCACTTCTGTCATTGAGTGTAACTTCCACTGATGACCCCTCATCAGGGTCATCAGAAGAAGTTACTCTCCCTTTGTTTGCCCTCCCCAGGTCACTGACTCTCACGAACCCGCTGGCTCTGTGATGTAATATGCCGATTAAATCACGGAGCCCGCAGATTCGCTGAGGGTGAAAGGCGCCTCAGGCTCAGTGATCTATCTACTAAGAGCAGATAGATCACAGAGCCCGAGGCATCTATCCCCGTTGGCAAAGCTTTATAAAAGATGCCTTGTATTGTGTACGTTTCAAGCCATCTTTTAGAAACATAGAAATGTGTTACAAAATGTCTATGTTTATAAAAGGTGGCTTGAAAATGACACAAATCATAGTAAGGTAAGCACACAAGTGTGTGTAACTTACTACGGTTTGTGCACTTTTCAAGCCACCTTCTATAAACATAGAAATATGTAACAATGCTACGTTCATAAAAGATGGGTTGAAAAGTACACATACCATAGTAGTACGCATACAAACATGTAAATGCTCACATACATTTATATATTTGTTTGCGCACCTTACTATGATTTGTGCACTTTTAGGCCACACCCACAATGAAAGCCACGCCCCCAAACGAGAGCCCCCCTCAATTTCTTACCCCACTTAAAGCACTGCCCGTAGTAATTTAATGGAGTAACAGGTGTTTGCATGTCAGTGCCGTGTAACATTGTGCATGCAAGGATTTCAGGGAAGAAGCTACATGAGTGTTGACATTCTGAAGAAAGTGAGGAAGGTGGACGCAAAGTCCCTAAGGCCTTCCAGTTTGCAATAGGGGCACTGTTGCAGCAGACCATGGCTCAAATGTCCTTTCTGCCTCACGTATTGGCAAGACAATTCACATATCCTACTTTGTCCTTCAGCTTGTGGTCACATGTTCTTTAGCAATTGTCAGCAGCTCAAAAAAATTGGTGTTTTGCCTCAGATTAGCTCCCATTTCAGCCAAGCTTACCATGCCCAAAATCAACTACGTAATCTTCAAGTGCAAAGTTGTCACTGCACAATCAGAGGACCTTGATGGCCAGCTGCTGTAACCGTTTGTGATCTAGAGGCCCTGGAAGCCCGGGGCACAAAATGTTGAACACAAAAGCGTGGTGTGCTGTGCATCGGGCTTCCAGGGTCGTAAGGAGAAAGCTGAGGCCAGAGCCCGCAGCAGGTACGTAGGCAGGGGGCGGGAGCGGGTGGACAGGGTGAAGGGTGCCACGTGATGATTAGCAGTTCATGGGGGGACCTCCCTACAGGGGTCGGTAGAGGGCCAGTTAAAATAGGCAGCACCCAAAGACTGCAGCCTTTTGGGCTTGAATCCATTGGTACTGCCTTTTGTACATGGCCTGTAGACATAGCTCCACTGCAGCTCTACTTTGCTCATGGTAGACAATCTATATGAACAGTGCAACACAATAGCAGATTACTGTAACTTTCATAGCAGATGTGGCATTTTTAACGTTGTGTCAGTGGCAGCTACAAGTGGAGTAGCCATCACAACCGATTCCTAAGTGAGGCTATCCTTTCTGTCTACATGGTTGAGCTCAACCTGACCAACATGGCAAAGGCCTATGAGTTTCTGGTGAATCGGATCCCTCACTGGTAGTGAGGGGACTACTTGCAACCTTTATAGCTCACACTGAGCATCTGCAGTCTTACTTTGTTGACTCACGTTTAGAAGTAAACGTCCATTTTTCAACTGTATGTTTCAGAGGATGAGGTCTCGCAGCAAGCATCACAAGGAATAGACCCTTTGCAAATGTGCAAGGATGCAACATCAGTCGGTGCAAGAATGTAGGCATACGCCCACATTTTTTACCAAGTGAATGGGGTATTTCAAGCACACAAATGGGGGTGTCATCAATGGTTGGCGCATCACTGATAAGCTTTGAGAGCACTGCTGGCACAGCCTACTGCAGGGATGAGGATCTGTTGGGCACCATCCTTAGTGAATCAGGCATTTTGGATACAGATGGGTCATCAGACACAGACAGCATACCATTGGCCACACAGATGCTTGATATTGCTGCTTATCTATTGCCCAATTCGTCCGTGGAAAGGCATCCTCTCAATATGCAAGCAGCCTGTCAAACCAGCAGCACTTGTCCAAGTTGCTGTAGAACTGATAAACTGCCCCCATCAGCATGTGTGCAGTCCGAGTGAATTTTTTACTGTGGCCTGGGCTATTGTCTTTAACCACAGGAGAAGCCTCACAGTGCTTCATGTTGAACCAATGACATTTATAAAAATGAACAGTCACTTCTTTTGCAAATATTATAGCCATTTATCCATAGCCATTGCGCCAGCTCGAAGATGATGACAATGATCTGTTTCCAGGTGCATGCTAGAAAGAGATGATTGGTGTAAGGTTGTTTCATGGGGCATGTGGTTGAAAAATGGATAGATGCTGTGGTTGTGACTGAGTAGCCTGATCAGTTGCTGCCTTAGGCATTCCTTTGCATTTACTATACTGCATGTCATGTGTTCAGTTCATGATCACACACATCTCAAAGGTTTTCATGTTCTATAGGACATATTGACCCTTAAGGTTCCAGAGCGCTTTCACAGCTATACACTAACGTTCTTGGGTATTTTTAAAGGGTGCATGCAGCTGCTCACTAAAATCCAAACAGAACATCATTCTCCAAACTCTTAAAAATACTTCTCAAAACTCTCCAGCCACCTTCCAAGTGTGAGCATGCCCTTTCTAACACCGATCTAGCAAAACCTATAAAAGAAGAGGAAGTGAGCATGGCTTTATAGATGGGGACAAGGTTTATTTAGCAGACCTGAGAAGGCCCATACTGGCTAGGCGTGCCTGACAAGTAAACACATTTTTGCCCCAAGATCCACTGTCCAATTAGATGATGAATATTCTTATAAGACATGGAAGCCTGCCTCAATTTCATCAGGGATTCGTCAGCATCCAAAAATCTGTCACCTTCTCATGGTAGGGACACATCTTATCTAAAATAATCATCCTCAACCACATGTTCATTTTCAAAAGGTTCATCAGAGCCTGCTTATGGGGGCGGCTGTGAGGAACCTTCTCTTCAAAGTCACCTGCCTCAGAATAGGTTCAAAGGAAACCATCACAGAATGCAAAATGCATGACAACAAGGGGCAAACCAGAGACACAAGTAAGCCAGCAGCCATTTATATATATTGTTTCTTCTGGGGCCCATTAGGTTTGATTTATTTTTCATGGAAGGCTGCAGCTGACGTAGGACACCTAAAAAAAAGGTGTGTGAAATTACTCAGCAAAAACAAAGAGATGATGGCTGGAAGGTTTAAAATTAATTTTAACCCCTGGCATTGCTCTGGGCAACCCCCCAGACCATCGTTCTTTGCCTGCCAAGCCATTACAGAATGGTAAAAACCATATGCAAATTGGGCTTGGTCCCACCCCAAAAGGGACAGTCCAGCCTGAACTGCTAGGTCACAAAGACCACAAGCATCCTCAGACATGTTTCGACCTTGGTGAGCCTAATCAGTGAGGAGTAGTCATCACCTCTTTTATTTTGCTGTCATTCTGAGTGAGACGGGTATGCCCAGTCGTGGGTTCCGTGCCTGTTGGGCCTAGAGACCCAAGTTACTTCTCCTTGATGAGGCTCAATAAGGCCGAAACATGCATGTGGATGCTTGTGGTCTCGTGTAGAAGGAATGTGACCCAGCATTTCAGACTGGACTGCCCCTTTTGGGATGGGACGAAGCCTGATTTGCAGGCGTCGCTGTCACTAAATATAAACTTTGGTCAGTGCCGGATTAAACCCTGTGGAAGCCCCTAGGCAGCCGAAAAGTCATCCCTCCCCCTTACAAATTATCTATTTTTCTGCACTGCTTTATTTTGATCCGTTGTCGTGGGGCCCCTAAAAAGAGTGGGGCGATTAGGCTGGTGCCTACTTGGCCTAATGGATAATCCGGCATTGACTATGGTGATTTCAGGTTTCATTTTAGGTGCTTATGCCCAGGATCACCCATGTCACTCATTTATCTGGTGATGTAGGCATCTCCTTCATAATTTCCAACAGGTGGCTTTATTGTGCATTCAGCTTCCCCTTCACAGCACTTAATCACCAAAAAGCGTTGAACTACATACACCCCACTGCTGTATGTCTAGGTTACACCTAGGTTCTCCTGCAACCTCTACCCCTTCACAGGGCAGTCACAGATCAGGATGCCTGCAGACATGCTCTCCCAGGTCGCTGATGTGCACTTACAGTGTCCCAGTTTGGCACAATGGTGCAGGCTGAGAAAAAGCTATTAGCATGTGCCATCGTCCTCTGGGCCCAGGTACCTCCCCATCTTGCCACCCTCATGCACTACCTCCGGCCCACCCCCTGCACTGGGGTCTGTATCTGTACCCATACAGCCCTCCCCTTTTCTTCCTGCACTTTCAGACCTACATGGCCTGCTGCCATAAACCCAGCACTTGCCACTTGCTGGCTGTACTCCGATTGTTTGTTGCCTTTTTATTTATTATTTTATTATTATTTTTGTTTTTTTCCTTCTCGATCCGTACTCTCCTTTTGTGCCCCCTTCCATGCACTTCTCCCCCTTCTCCCTCTACCCTGCACTTGCACGTTCTCAATGTCACTGGACCTAGTAAGATCGTTGTTTTTGTTCTCCCCTGTTCCCTTTCCCTGCCTGGTCGTGCTCTGAAACACTTGTGTATGAGCGTGATAGAAATAAAATATCAATCAATCGTGTGAGCTGGGTTAGTTTTGCGTGGAAGGAGGGGCACATATTACTTGTAGTTAGTTTTGACACATATTAGATAACCACATATAGCAACATAGAAGGAGCAACACATATATTAATGTTGCGGTTGCAGAGATTATGGATAGGGAAGTGTTATAGGCCCTGTATTTAGGAGTTGTGTACGAAGTTATGTTTTTCAACAAGGTGCGAGGAAAGTGCTGAAACAGGTGGAAGATAGAGTCAGAAATATACTGTGGCAGGAGCAAGGTTGGTGTAGTAACATGGCAGGAGTGCCACCATATGGGATTTTAAGGGCTAGTACACAATTAACAGACTAGAACGCAGGACTTGATGTAGAGCTGTGGCTCCATTTAGCTTAGTCCCAAGACAAATCCCTTTTCCATCCCCCAGGAGAGAACCCGAGGTCAGAGGCACCCGCAGTGCACATATCTTGAGAATAGGGCACACCGTTTTGTGGTGCCAACAGGCCAGGGAAAGATTTAGAACACTACTGTCCTCACCTAAGAAGCACCCACCCCATTTGAACTACAAGTAGAAGCATAACCAAAGTAAATAAATCTCTGAAAATCAGACTCAGGAGCGGTGCCCTGGTCAAGTCATTACTGGGCACCTGGGGCTTGAAGGAGATAAAGGGGGAGCCGTGTCTAGAACATTCTGTGATTTGGGACACGGGTGCAGAGGTAATACCAGTACATTTAATAGAAGATCAGGGTGCAGCTTGTGTGCGCTGCGGCGTCTGGTTTAATGAGAAGGCCCATTGTCTTATCAAAGCAGAGTTGGCCTTGTTAGTTTTGCTTTGAACATGTCTGGATAGGAGGGGTGCCCATCACGTGACAGTAATGATCTATTAATGTATCAATTTACTTATTAGTCATTACGCTCAGATGCGATCGGAAAGTTTTGCTCATCATTAATAGTTCCATGCTGAGAAGAGACATCTGTTCCAACAGATATGGGAGACAAAGGATACACATATTTCAAGGAAATGTGATTATCTCCATCAAACAGTATTGGTGCTGATGGAACAATTTGGCTGCCATCAGCTTTGATCTCCAAAGCATTGACTGAAGGATGTGCACTACCTAGAGGTTCAGTTTGTAAATCAATTGAGTTTCTAACATGTTCTTTCAAAACAGTGAGCTCGCTTGGTGTGCAGGTGAAACCTGCTGAAATAATCAAATCATCTGGACATCTGATATTTGAGAATTACAAGCAGCAAAGGTTAGATGCAGTTGTTTCAATTTTAATTTTGGCGCCTGCGCGGCTGCAGTTTTTCCGACACAGGACAGTTCCTTTTCAATAAACATGGTCTTTCGTTTATCAGTTCTCAGAGAGTTGTTCGAGGTGACATTTCGGTGATGAAGCTGCAGAGATGTTATTTCCAAGCACGTTTCGAGTGAGGCCAGCACCATGCTTTAACATGTGTGTAATTTCAGGAGGTAAAGCATAAGAAGGCATATCTGATTTTAGAGTGTAAAGCTTTCTCCCCAAGCTTATAAGGAGGGGAGGGAAGTAACGTGTAGCAGATTAGTTTAAGAGATGTTAGTATGGAAAGGCAAAAAGAAATAGGGAAAGAGCACATGGGTTTGTTATGCGAAAACCCCCCGAAGTACTGCCGCCCGACGACCGCGGCGAAGCGGCGAAGCAGTGCTTCAAGGTGCTTTGCTTGGTGCGCGTGTGCTGGTGCGTGTGGACCTTGGCTATTATAGCTCCCTGTAAAGAAGGGGGTGTGGCTTCACAGTTTGCTCGTTCATAGCAGCTAAAGAGAATAAATAAAACAAAATGTAGGTGTTTAACACTGTTCTACGAGTTGTGGGGTAAAGTATAATACTTCTATTATGTCCTGGAGTAGATTAGTGATAGCATACAGCCAATTCAGGAAACTGTTCGAATGGCAGATCCGATTCAGTATGCAAAGTCCAGAGCAGCAAAGCGGTGCTTCAAGGTGCTTTGCTTGGTGCAATGGGACAATTCGTTTCCTATACCAGGTTAGTGAGTTTTAACTGTATTAGGACCACTGCTATGGGACAGCACACCAGGGCACTTCATGCAGCTTGCCTCTGGGAGACAAATAGGGCTTCAAAACCAACTAGCTAGCACACATTAGGAAACTCAATTTTTATACATGCAGCATATGGAAAAATAAAGGGAAATACAATAGTAAATCCGTTCTCAGAAAACAGTAGGGGAAGAGCGATAGACCAGGAAGAAATGATTTTAAAAGGTTAAGCAACATTTTTAGAGAAACAAAAAAAGGAAATCACACTCATTTTTCTAAGGCTGTGAGTGGCAGGCAAGCTCTAGGCTATGAAATGGCAAGGAAATGCAATTCAAAATCTGTGCTCAGAATAGGATAGGGGAAAGGCGATAGACTAGGAAAAGGGAGTTTTCAAAGGTGAAGCGAAATTTTTAGAGAAGCGAAAATGGAAATCACACTCATTTTTCTAACGCTGCAAATTACAGGCACGTTTTAAACAATGGGGAAGATACATAGGAAAAAGGGTTTTCAGTTACAATGACAAAGGCACATAACAGGTAGACTTTGGGCAAATGGATTACTCGCAATAACAAAATCGGTTTGGGTTTACAATGACAGATGCAAATAGAACTTCAATTCATAAAACACAATTTACACGCACGGGCATGTTTGTTTTTATCTCTCAGTAACTTTAATTCTTTGGTGAATACTTTATACTTACAATAGCTCGCAAGACACTGGGATGGAATAGTTAGTTTTGAATGCCAACTATTCCAATCCCGTGAAATAATGTGGGAATGAATTGATTTACTGTGGCAAAATATACTAGCGATCTACACAAGCAACTGCTATTCTGTCAATGTGAAATGGCAGCAATGCACAGGCAAACAACATATTTTAAATGGAAACAATTACTATAATGCGCAGACAAGTGACGTTTTTTTTAATGGCTAAATGACTGAATTACACAAACCCAAAGTATTTTACTGGGAACAGTTACCACAATGCACAGACAAGTGAAATATCTTTAAATGGGAAAATTACTGATTTACACAAACACATTGAAGGTAGGTGTTACCATGGGGAATCTCTATGGCAATGCTGAAAAAGATAGACTTATTTAATCTATTACTGGGGATGTATATACTTACAAGGAAAAGGGCTTTATGGTCATCAATGGGGTGCCAGGGCTTCACTGCAGGGACAATCAAGAGGTCAGTCAAGGCCTTTCTCTGTCCTCCCAAAATCAGCTACTCCAGCCCCTGGTTTCACTCCAAGATTAGGCCCAATTCTGTCAAGAGGGTTCCAAATTTTGTCAGCTGCACACCTCAAGATCTGTTAGCGAGAGTCCCCATTTGAGGCAGAGTGACCCATTTATAAGACAAATGACAACACAGATTTGTCATCTTTCTTGCAGAATGGATTGGACAATTTGTATAGGTTCCCTTCCTTCGGCTGCTTGATAGGTCAAGAGGATCAGGGAGTGTTTTGAGAAACCAGAGGAATATCCCTCATCCATCATATGACTGGAACAGTGGGCTGGGCCTGAATTTTGAGCATGAAACCCCCACTGGATAACAAATGCCCTTTCTCATCATATTTGTACACATATGACTGCATTTTTAGACACTATATTTTGTGTGAATTAAATGATCCTACCTAGATGTTTGTAGGTTATTCTATGGCAGAGTTATGGTTTTTCCTCATTTACTCCCCAACTATATTCATGAAGAACCTGGTGCTCGGTGGGGAGAATATTGATCACCTTTTTCATGTTTCCTCAAATTTGTTTGGTTGTCATATTTATGTAGAGGTCACAATCAATTTTTTTCTTATAACTTTTGGTATGTCGTTTTGGGCTCACCAGATGCAGGTTTCTGACAGCTTTGAGAAATCCTAACATAAATATTGTGGGATGAATATTATGGATATTACACAATGAAAGGTATGTCTCCCAATTTACACAGTGGGAAATCAGCTCCCTCCTTCAAACCTAACCCCCACTGTAAACATGTGTGGTTGTGATGTCAAGAGGGGTCCTGTATTTGAGATTAGACCACATTCCAAGAGCTTCAAAGGGCTAGTCACCAGCTAAGACAAGTTTTATGGTGGCCTGAAGTGGTTTCTGGTCATAAAACCTGGAGAATTCCTGAACTCTTTCCTCTGGCAACGGGGCTTGAAGAAGCTAGTTTGACACTTGGGGGATTTGAAACTTAAGATTCCGGCCTTTCTCCCTTGAACAATATTTCACATTTAATCCAACCTTAGCAAATGCACACAATCTGAAAATGCACACACTTGCACAGTGGTTATCTGCAAACAGTAATTAGAGAAAGGCAACCTACGGTATATTTACAGACTTTAGCTGTGCAAGTGAATACTTAAAATGTTGATGTTTAAAGTGCAATTGCAATGTTACTGAAGAAAGTTTCAGCTGGGAAACCTTTCATCCTGCTGTAGTTTCACAATTCTTGTTTCCTCCGATGATGGGTTCATAATGGACAAAACTGACAGTTCCTTTATTGCATTTTTGCACACATTTTGAAGAGCATGTCTTTAATATAAAAAGAAAAACTGACTTTGAATGCCATGATTTCGGTCATAGTGAAAAGATCCATTCTACTGTGCAAGCTTGCACACAATCTGGTCATTTTCTATTTACACGCTGGATGCCACCTTTTCTGACAACAGTACTTTAGCTATTTGAGACTTTTTGCAACTATAGTCTCGTGCCTTTCCCTTCCATGAGGTGATGAACATTTTAGGCATCTACAGGTTTTGACGCCTAACTTCACTCCTTTTCGTTTTGGCATTGCAGGGCCTGATTTCCATGTTACTCAAAACAGGCCTTTTGCTGCAGGGCATGTTCCCCCACTGACTCTGGCCTCTAGTGATGGCATTCAAGGCTATTTCACCCCACACTCTACCGATAATACCGGCAATCCCCCGGAGGTTGGATTTCCCTACCCTTACTGGCACCTGTAATCTATAGGCAGATGAGGCGCCTGTAACAGTATTACCGTTGGCCGGTATCCTGGTCTTATTACTGCCAGTATACTGGCAAACCTTTAAAGAGGGCCATTGTGTCTAATGCTGTTCTTTACTGTTCTAGCAGGTGATATTTTGTGTTGCTGCACTTGGTGAAGTAGGCAAGGCAACATTGTTATTAATAATGCCCCTCCAAACCCAATAGAAGTTTGAGCAATGATGCACTGTATTATTCCAGAATGATGTTTCAGAATCTATATTATGAGCAAATTGAGTATATCGCAATGTATGGAAGAAGTGAAGGCCTCTCAGCATGAGGCAAGTTCCTATTTTTGTAACAGGGCCAGGGACTAGGAAATGTAGGAAAAAAACATATTTTATTTTGTTTTGCACCTTCATCGAAAAGGGCGAATGACGGAGAATGGCAATTATAAATAATAAATAAGTGGAAAAAAACAAAAGCAAGTTCGATTGCACATGGGCAATATCAATCAAATGAATGAAGTTGTCCATGCCTCTATTTTATCATTGCCCATTTTCCATAGGGGTTTATCTTTTCAGCAGATTTAGGATATTCCCCTTACATATTGACTTTGCTTCTACTTTTTCCCCTTTGAACCTGCTTGAGCAAGTGCTCTGTGATGGATTAAAAAGTGCTGGTCATTCTATTTATTTATTTATTTAGAATATCATAGCTGAATTGGGCTTCTTGTGCATATTCCAAGTCTATAAACTTTGTCTACTATCATAAAATCTCTTTACATGAAAGGATATTCCAATATCACAAAAAGCACTTATATAACAATATATATGTGAAGAAGAAAAAAAAAACAATAATCTCCAAAAGATCTTACAATTCTTAGGGCCTCACCACATCCTTGGCGGTATCTCGGTATCTTTGAACCGTCTTGCGCATGTGCTCTGTGATGGATTAAAAAGTGCTGGTCATTTTACTTGTTTATTTATTTAGAATATCATAGCTGATTTGGGCTTTTCATGCATATTCCAAGTACACAAAATATGTTTACTATCATAAACTCTCTTTACATGAAAGGATATATCCAATATCATAAAAAGCACGTATATAACAATATATACAAAGAGGAAAAATTAAAAATAATAATTTTAGAAAGATCTTACAATTCTAAGGGCCTTATCATGGCATTGGTGTTATCTCGGCAGAAATGCTGGGATACCGCCAACACAAATGGTGTTACCGCTACTCGGTCCAGCGCTATTAGCGATGGATCACGAGTAGCCGTATGGGGGTAAATCCCCATTCTCCATTGGACCCAACAGGGTTTTTTGGTGCTATTAGCGCTATGCTAATAGTGCCGAAAACTGGTGGAAAGTTGAGATTTTTACCACCAGAAAAAAGCTGGAGGTAGAACTCCAACTTTCTGCCTGACTCATGATTGGGCCAACCCTTAAATGCAGTGGTAATAGAATTACCACCATATTTAAGTGTTAGTGCCCACCTCGTGATGAGGCCCCAAGTCTTAAAAAGTTAGTATCTCTAAAATATGTTTAATGCTACGCCATAATTTAGTCAAACAGAAGATTACACCGTCTCCATGAGCAAATAACTTGCTACAGGATAACAAGGACTTCCGTGTGATTATTGTCAGAATATCACATTCTAGCCTCAAAAATGTTTCAGAGCTTCTAATATAAGTTTACTACAAAGTCTGCATGATCTTGAATTTCTGCTCAACCACTTACATCCACCCATTACATCTCGTGAATAACCAAGATTACATTTAAATCTCATTTATTCTTGAACAATCCAATTGGAACTCATGCAAGTAAAGCGTTAGTTTGTGGAATGTTTGTGAATGCATTAAATGCTCACGGCTAAGTGATTTAGAAGTCAAATGAGTCATTAGTTGTTCAGTATCCAAATCAAGTCCTTCCTTCCTGCATATAGATCTGCATACGGGGTGCGGCAGGATCATGCAGAAGAGCGCAAACGCCACCAATGAGCTTCTTTAACCAAAACGTTCAAACAAGTATTGCTGGGGCCACAATCTCTAATCGCCGGTACGTGTACGAGGTACATTAAAAGTATATGGGGAAGAATTTGTGAGCTTCCAGTATACATGTTATCTGCATTACCCCAATGAGCTAACTATTAAGTACAAGTGCCACACAGGCATTCTACTGTCATGCAATTAGGGTACTGTAAGAGGATTCAATTCAACACTACAGCTAAGTCAATGCCTAGTCTGGGATACTGAATGGAAACCCTTATTGATATATCTTTATGTCCAGTTCATGCGTTCTGGATGACTACCCCTGTATAACACCCCTCCCTTAGAATCCCCCTGACCCCTCTGAGCCAAGAAGTAGTTCTGTTTTGCAAGTTAAAAGGTTTATTTGAGAATTTAAACAATATAGATATATATATCACACTTTATAATAAATTAATAATTGAATATCACACTTAATCTGATCAGTAATCAATAATGGATAGTCTGGCACTAGCACACTTCTTTATAATCAATGATGAGTGGTTATAGGATGGATAAGATAGCAACAATACTTTTATGGTTTCAAATGGATGCAATGTGGAATGAAATGCAGTACAGAAAATAACTTGATAGGATTTCAGCAAAAGACAATGTAATCACTTTCTTGGACAATTCACCCCCCCCCCCTTTTATGCAATGCAAGGAAATGGAAGGAAGGCACACAGTTCTCAGAAATGCAATCAAATGTGATTCAGTTCACCCCAGCAAGCTTAGACTACAGATCGGAGTTTTAAACACAGGCCCAAAATGCTTTTATATGTGCTGGCAATGAAGTGAAAAATATGCTAAAATGCTTTTAATTCCCTCTAGAGGTTCTAGGTGAGTGAAATATACTTGGGATGAGTTCAGGCTCACTGTAGCAAGGATCTAGGGTGTAACTAGCAGGTTAAACGAATTTTTGGCAACTGAAAGCAAGAAAACTGCTGTTTTCACACGTTGAGAAATTTGCAAATCGCGGTAAATTCGCGAGTGCGTTTTCCGCGATTGTGGCACAACTATAGGGGGTAGGAAAAAGTTACTGCAAGTCTCTAGCATAAACGGTCACGGAGATATGAGCGATTAAATAAAGCTCGTTTTTCAGATTTGAAATTTTAAAGTTCAAAAAGACAAGTGCAGCTTGCAACTAGAAAATGACAGGTGACAGTTAGGAGGCAGTTTTACTTAGATTAAAATAGCTTGAATTATATTATTTTAACTAAGAGATTGGTTCTGCACAGTTTGCTAGGTACTCACACTATATTCTTGAATTAAATGGGCCTCACCACGGATCTGGTCAGGTTTTAGACTGGACTCTGGTCTCTGCACTTCACAGTGATCTGGGTCAGCTCTCTCTGGTTCTGCTAACAGCGGTCTGGTCTGGGTCTCTGAAGGTGGATAGATTGAAGTCTCTATGTTAGCTCTCTGGAGGTTGATGGAGGTAAAGTATGGATTTTCCCGGCAGAGCTTCCTGCTGCAAATGGATTTGAAGGTCCCTATCTGTCCTGCCTGTCTGCTTTTATGTGTTTTGAAAATGGGTGTGTGTGCAGCATCACTAGACCCTACCTCTCTCTCAGCTTCTAATTGGTCAAATTTCCATCCCTCACTTGATTGGGAAACTGAAGTGTGTGTCAGCGTGATGTCATTTTATGGCTTGCAGAGAGGACACTCCCCTGTCAAATTGCACACAATCTATATTTGATAAAAAAAGACATATTTGCACAGGTACACATTTGTTTAAAATTACATGCACCCTTCACATATCACTGGAGGTATACCCTTGTCCAAATCTGCTCGTCCTGGGAGCTTGCATTCAGAAATGGCAATATTTGCACTTTTTAACTGATTTTGCAATTTCGGACATTAACCCAAATTTACACACATGTGCGCAAGGAGTATGGACATTAGTTGATGAAGTGTCAGATTTTTCACATGCACACATTTTGAGTAATATCCTCTTTTCCGCTAAAACCCCCCTGAACATACCACCGGGTCCTAACACGTCTTAAAATGTGGGCAGAAAAATCACAAGAATTATGGTGTCATTTAAATAATTTTCACAAGTCCGTACTATGAGTTATTCATCTTGTTAGAGTTATGTTCTGGCCCCAAAGGGGTGTGGTTTCCCTCCAGCACAAGGTTGAATTTCTGGTTTTTCCAGTTCTGCCAAGCCAGCTTGCTCTCACAGGCAGTGCTCCTCCCCTGTCCTTCCAGGAGGAAGCTCCATTTACGACTCCCGCCAATAAAACATTTGCCTGAGTCAGGACAGGGCTTTGTTCAGAGCTCCTGTATTCTGTGGGGGCTCCCCTTAATTCAATTATCAGAGAGATGGCATATCCTTAGTGTGGCCAGCAAAAGGCAGATAGGCCTGGGAACACAGCTGTGACTCAAGTTTCATCTCCTGTCGGGGGTAGCTGGTGGGCAGAATTCAGTTCCTTAAGCCAGGTTTCAGATAAAATGTCACTTTTTGTTACCCAGTTTAAGTCAAGACAATGTTTACATATGCAGCTAGAATGCTGATTCTAAGTTTAAAACTATGACATTTAAACAATTGAAACCTATGTGACACTCAAAAGTAGGTCACTCAGTCAATTTAAACATTTAGATTTTTAGTGTCTTTCAGTCCAAATTTACTTAAACTGCTGAAATCCACAGCTCAGCCAGTCTTGTTATAAACCTTCAAGTCACTTCAGAATATAACTTTACATTGGATCCACCTCTCAGTATGTCTTTCTTTGGCCTGCTTTGGGTTCATTTATTCAGTTTTATACAAAAAGTAAAATCTGGTGTTGTTTTAAAACGCCGGCTTTTTGATAGTGGTGAGTACTGGTACTGCACCCCTTTTTGGGATTTAAGAAAATGAATTCCCAACAGTTATGGGTTTGCTTTTGGCAATCAGCATTGCCATTCCCAATGGTTTCAGACTACTGTGTGGGTAGTCCAATGGTGGTTTTAGGCAGTGCCCTTCTGTGCCCATAACATCGGCAAAAATGAGTGGCAGCCTATTCTTCATGCATTTCCCTGTGCATTTTCTGGGAAGCTCTGGCCATCATGATGTTTTCCATGTCAGTACTGCACAGTTTTGAGGTAGGGCTTGGATGCGTGGATAAAAACATCCCACAGTACTTAGTTATCATTTTAAAGCACTTGCTTTCAAGTTTCTTGATATGAGAAGCAAGTCAGCAACCTCATATTTCAGCACCATATAATACGACTGGGGGAATGTTTGCTGTATTGCCTTTTATGATGGAGCTGAGCGACAACCTCCCATGCTTCCTAGCAAAGCACATAATGGCAAAAGTTGCTGTTCAGCAGAAACTAGTGTTAAGGTTGCCAACACCCACGTGATTGTATGGACTGGTCGGGACTGTAACATACAATGAAACAGCTTGAAAGGGGCCAGAAGTCATCGTTGGGTGGAGGTCCAATGTTCCTCAATGGAGGTCGGCTGCTGTAATGTGTGGGTGTGATCTGCAGGTTACAGGGTCGACTCCCATCAGGGTCAACTCAGTCTTTCATCCTGTTGAGGTTGATAAATGAGTACCAACACAGGTTCAGTTATTTTGTATGTATATTTGTTCTATATGAAGCGCTTAAGCGTAAGTGCTATATAATAAATCACATCATTATCGTTTCGCCTTGGACGTCTGCTTGCATTCACAGTGATTTGGTAAATGGGCCTATACGCACTGATATTGACGATACATGTGGTGTTCCATCCTTGTATGACATGTATATCACTTTACAGTGATTACATAACCATATTTTTTGTAGAGTACTTAGAAAAAATGCTTTGTGATGCCACTTCCTGTTTTGTTGAGGAGTGAAAGGTCATGTTCCATCGCTTCCGTTGATGTCACTTCGGGGTAAAGTCAAATGACATCCCTTCCGGTGATGTCATCAAATGTCAAGGGTCGTGGGATGTCACTTCCGCTGCCCCTTGCATTTTGGTGAAATGGTCCCTGGCACATAGACAGGAAGACTTTGGCAAAGATGACTTCACCAACTTACAGCCAAAACCAAAAGAAATAAAAAGCTGGAAGTGGGGACCACAAATAAAAGTGATAGCTCAATACAGCACTGGGGAAACATCATAGATGGGATTGAGTAGAGTGGGCACTTCATCACACATTCTCACCTGGGAACTCTTTGATTCCTGTGTCTCCTTGACATGTATTTCCAGGACATCGGAACATTCAGAGTCAACCACTTGAACCACTGTGGATTTGGGAAAGAAAACCACTCTGCCCGAAACATCACCCTTCTCGTCCTCGCTGACTAAAACTCACCATTCTGTATGCGCACTCTTCTGCTCTCCTTGCTCTTTCCTGTCACAACTACATCACTGACCCACCCAGCAAATGCTTTTTTGACTCAGTATAATCCCGCTGATGACTGACAGCCATCCCATACTGCTTCGGTGACATTCATCCAATGAATTAGGATGCAAAACTAACAAACTCTAATTGCGGATTGCAGCACCGTCACCCATAAGGACTCTTTTACCATCGCCATCCGCAGGCCCCTAACCTCATGCTCAATGCAGAATAGCGGTTCAGCAGCAGCACGAGCTCCAATGGAAACATCACCCTGTCCTTTGCTAATGAACCCCGTATGCCCTTTCCTGACCATATCACCTGATGCAGGTCTGTTTTATGCAGCAGTGTCTCCACGTGCATCTGGTAGAGCAGTGCATGAACACAAACATGCATTAGGCTTTGGATCATGAGCTATTGTTGCAATGGTGGGGTGAGCAGGCTCATTGGCCACTGTCAGCTCTGCGTGTTAACCCCTTGACGACTGGACTATTGTGCATTCCTTTACAAATAGGGCAAACATAATGGCCTCTCTGCTTAGATATCTCATCCAACTGTCATGTAACAACAACATGGCTGCCTTTTTTGTATTCTTGTAACTGAAAAGGCCAGGGGCCACATTATCAAAGGTGTCCCCCAAAAATGTGAGTAAAACAATTTAGCACCAATCATTTATTATTGGCCTAGGCTAAACCTTTTTAGTTAATACGTATAGTGGTAAACTCTGTGTGTTCCATTATGTTTATTTTAGCATGTTCAGCGCTGGTGCAATTGCTTAATAATCTCGCCCCAGATGTGCCCTTTCTCCCATGGCCATTTTTTCGAAGACATCAGTATTTGCAATTTAACTATCTTTACTTATTTTTTACACATTGCAGCTGCTTGGGAACAGCAAACGTGAGAGCTGAGCAACGTACTTGTGAATAGCAAGGAGAGGTTTCGGATCTTTCTGACCACTTGCACTATACAGGAATGGTCGCTGATATGTGTGTGACATTTAACGCTAAAGGGCATGTCATAATGGTGGCCACATTGCAGCTTAAATGCAGAGTCAGAGGCCTGCTGTTCCTTTCAGGCTCACGGATCCTCTTTTGCAATTGTTTACAATGGACCACGTGGCCTGACTCGTCATACAGGTGACGATGTTGTAGCTTCGTGCATCAACAGTGAGCACAATTAAGGTCACACACATTGGAAGAAATCCACTTTCCTGTTTACATTCAAATTGAACGGATTTCATGAGACCGGGATCCAGCCACATTCCCGCCACATCCACCCTCAGTGGATCCGTCCCTCACATCCTACACTAATGTCTGCACTTATGAGCCAACCGCTGGCTGCACTTGTGAGTTAACTGCACTTCCCCCTTCTGCTTCCCCCTAGCACTTCCCCTCTTTCCTCTTCCCCACACTTGCGCAATATGAATGACACAAGGCCTAGTAAGATCGTTATTTTATGATTTTGTCCTCTCTTGTTTCCCCCGTTATAAATGCCACATCATATCATATCAACCATAAGAATTCCAAAAATGACAACCGCACAAATGGAACCCACCCTCTAGTCTGCAGAAGGACCTTGAGCACTGAATACAATAAACAATTACCTGTAGATGCATCTCCAGAGCACACCACACCACATCACAGTGGCATGGAAGAGTGAGGACAAGAAGGATAGGTGGGAGCTAACTACTCTCGAAATAAATGACCTTGCTCACTTCTACAATCTCAAGGATATCTGGATCATACGAAATAGAGAAAGCAGTAATCTCCAAGCCCAAAATACCGAAATTTGAGACCAGCATTTTGCCTCATATATATGTAGAGGAGTGGGTTAAGTACATATAGAAGGTGAAGGGGTATGGGGAGGTGCGAGGTTCTCCCCCACATATGTATTTGGTAAACTGGGGTAAAACAATCAATATTTTGGGCTTCAACAAAATTTACATGCACTATTCACATAGATCCGTGGCTGTCTCTCCCTGGTCATGTGATTCAGTTTCTTTTCACCGAGTGGACTGTCGGTCAATTCTGCCTTTCCACCCCTACATTTGTGTTCATCAGTGGAGATACAGTAGCTCCCCATATGCATGTCTGCATGAACATGTCTGTCAGCATTAACTGATGTCTGTCCGTATGGCGGGATTTAGAGGGACTGATCCTTGATGTTCCAAACCTTACCTCTCACCACTTTAACGTTTAATGACATTGCGGACGGCTGGACAGCTTAGGATAGCCTTATGAGGTTTGACTATTTCATGTTTAGCTTTCACTCACTCTCCTTCCTTTAAACCATTGTCTCCCTTGAATCATTTCCCTTTATCTTGGTTGTTCTTTGCAGCTCTTTGATGCTTCAAACAGACTTGTCTTACCTCCCTCCACCATTCGAACTCCTTTTTCACTTCATGTACAGACAGCCACATTTGTACACGTGGTTCACTGGCCCTTATCAATGCAAATACCGATAAGCCCTGTCCAACTATGTGGCATTGTTCTATACATTCACAGGCTATCTTTTACTGCTTGTTTCCAGTCAAAGTCATAGTCTAAGGCAATGTGTACACTCTCACTCATAACTCAGAACATGCACTCCACTTGCCCATTACTCTCTGGGTGGCATAATGCTGTCTCTGGTCATGTTATGCCCACAAGCTTGCTGAGATCATGCCCCTCTCAAGAGACAATGTGATGTCTGATATCACTCACAGTGACTTCTTGTTTTCTCTTTTTTCTAAAAACAGTGTCAGTGACTCGCTGTAATATTTTATCTTCCCTGTCTTTACACCCAGCTCCTGCTTTGGAATACCCTTACATGTATTTTGTCCTCTTAGTGAGGGGGTTTCCTGCTTTGTAGATGGTATCAGCGTTTGAGTGGGAGTCCCTCAAATCGAAATGTGACTATCCCCAAGTCTCTCAGAAAGTCCATCCCACAGGGTCAGCATGGGCCCGGCCTTTTGGTTGCCATCAATCCAGCGGTCAGTTCCTATATTCTCCTGTTACTGTTCTAAGTAACACTCAGTGGTGTAAACGTGTCCCTGTGCATTTCACCAATATCTCACTTTGCTAGGTGAGGATGATCTCTTCAGTAGTAATTTATTTTTAAATTGTTTGTTGCAGGAGATCAGGGACACTCGTGTTTGCTGCTTAATTCATTCTATTGCATGGAGACTATAAAACAGGTAAGCTTTCGCTTCTGCAAAATGTCACAGTGCATTTCATCTCTTATAGTAAATTTATGTGTGCATAGCACTGTATTCAATCCTTCTGCATGATCCATAATGCTGTATGTGGCTAGGGACCAAGCTATCTGAAACTTGCTCTTACTAAATACTCTTCCTCTAGGTCTCTACGTTCCTCTGCTACTAACTCTCTGTGATTCAAGCGTTTCGCTAAACACAGGGCAGATGGCTGTTCTCTTTTTTCAGCTGGCTCCCTCTTATGGAACAGCCTCCCCTTTCCTCTTCGTCTTGAGCCGGATCTCCTCAAGTTCCAGAAGCTCCTCAAGGTTTCCTTTTTCACTTCTACCTTCCCTTCCTAATTCCTCACATAACCCCACGGTTGCTCAGATTCGTGACCAGAGCCCTTATGTGTCCTTCAGGGCCCTGGCCTCCAACACCCAATCGTCTTCAGCCTCTGCCCACCCACATCACTTGTCTTCGCACTCACCGGCCTATACCAGTGAAGGCCTGCACTTAACTACTTATTGCAGCTGATCGCTCCCTAGCCCTTCCCACAGTGGGCACATCTCACTCACGAGCACAGACACTCCAGCACTTACCCCCCACTCCCTGTTCCTTTCACCTCGCCCTGCACTTGCACATTCTGAATGCTCACAAGGCCTAGTAAGTCTGCCTTTATCCTCCAGTGTATTCATTGTTTCAATTGCATGTTCACTCCCTGTTGCCCTGTTGCCCCTTTGAAATAAAATCTACTTGTTGTATAAGCGCCTAAAAAATGCACAATAAAATAAAAAGCTAAATAAATAAACACCTGATGAACAACGGTGCACTAGAGATGAAAGGAGGAGGAGGAGGAAAGAGGGGTGGAACAAACAGCAATGCTGCGCATTCCGAAGCAAGTGCATGCTAAGAGCTAGTTTAGGAGGACACCTTGATTAATGGCTCATGGCAGTTTTTGTGCTTGTCATCATGAACACAATATTTATTTAATTAAAAGTGAAAACACTGTTGCTGAGAGAGAACACGGAGGGAAAAACGGTGTGTTTGCCTAACTAATCATGACAGCTTAGAAGCACAAATGCTTTGTTTCAGAACAATCAATTGGTCTTTCGTTATGTATTTATATTCTGTTCTCAGAAAATGTGCTATTTTCTTTCCAGAAGAAGCAATTAGCTTTGATGAATTAAAGAACCACTGTTGTTATTAATACATTAGCACTCGTCTGAGAACCTTGACCAGGCCCAGCCAATCAGGAACCATGAATTCTAGGCACCACTAGCCAGTAATTGCCTGGAATGTCCTGCTTCCATCAGGCTTGTCCATGACAAATTATTTCCTTGCCTGCTCACAGCCACTCACCCTTCCTCTGCCTAATGTCTATTGGCTCCATTGTCACACTACGCCCCCCTTGTCCTCCTTCCCTGAGCCCATCCCTACTAAGTTTATTTGTAGGTGTGCTCCTGCTAACTGCCCCTTCTCTTCCAATGAGGCCACTCGGGAGAACATCCTTGTCATCCCTATGTCTCTGTTGCTTTGGCCCTTCAGGGCGGCGGGGTCTCCATAGCACTGTGACAGGGGCTAAAAGCTTTAGAAACCTTTGTGTTAGGCGATGCTGGGCATTAGGTGCCATAGGTCCTTCTCAATGGCCTTTGCTTTGCTCATGAATGTTTTGTTAGCCTTTGGGAGACCTAATACCTGGTATTGTCAAGCGATTGTTTAAGTGACTTACTAGAATGAAACTGCAAAGAAAACTTTTTGACTTCCCAAGATAGTGGCCGTCGTCAAAGCTGAGGACAGTGCAAGGACTTATGCCAACTTGGACAAAGTGTCCCTTTTAACACCTTCATTGAAATGATGTCAGTCTAGCACTGCTTGATGGCGCACTAAAATTGCCTTTTTGTAGCAGCGTCCCAGAGTTTAGGATCCACTGATTCAAAACACAGCACTCAGCGATACCAACATGGTCTGAAAAATCAGGATTATTTAAATACATTCATCAAATGAAATCAGTCTTCTGCGCAAGATTCAAAATAACGAAAGGAAAGTCGTACCATGATCCAAAATGTGAGAACATATCTAAGTCATAACTTCTCGAAAGCACTTACACCGGTGATTTATGGCGTGAATCTGAGCTCCTAATCCCTATTACTTTGTTGACAGGGTTTGGCTGGCCTGCTTAGTTCCTACTTTGATGCGTTCCCTATTGTCTGTGCTTTTGCAACATTCTTGGTCAGACATCTGTTGATGCGAAGCTCTTTCTAACTTTGCACTTTCTTTTTAAAAGTACATGGTGATCCTTTCGGAATGGTGCTGTTGTTTTTCAAATGTTTCATTCGAATATGAGATTCAAAGTCGATGCTCTTGTGACCAGACACTGCACAACAAAGGTGGTGTGGGTCGGTTGGCAAAGAAGGTTACGCAAGTAGCATTTATGATCTCTGCCACATTATTTTTTACCATTTTGCATAGTTTTGCTTCATTACTGTAAGTGCTTCGAATTAAGGGCCCGATTAATGGACTATTTGCCAGGTTGAAAGTGACTTTGCACCGCTGAAAAGTGACTTTGCACTGCCGACACAAACCCTGATTCATGGAAGCGTGCAAAGTGTATTGTTGCAGTGCAAAGTCCAGGCAAAGTCATTGTGCACTGCAAAAATGACTGAGGGATGACTTTGCCAGGACTTTGCAATGCAGAAATACACTTTGCACGGTTCCATGAATCAGGTTTGTGTCGGCAGTGCAAAGTCACTTTTCAGCAGTGCAAATTCACTTTGAACCGGGCAAATATTCCATGAATCGGGCCCAAAATCTTCCATAACGTGTCGATGATTAGTTTATGATTGACAACAACTGAGATTTACATAGACTGTTGGAAAAGTGAGGCTGGACAAGGACTTTGTTTAGCCTATGACTGGTGAAAGTGGGGGCATTCGCAATGGACCCAGGACAGGCCTTACACATTCTGTATAATGGCATCTTTTATGTTCATCAAACATTACCTGTCATAGCTCTACATAATGCATTTTATCAACATGGCAGGTGTCTCCTTTACATCGAGATGGTTGAAGACCTTTTGGTGAAGTGGAACATGGAAAATCTTGGAGGCTGATGGTGGAGGGGGACAAGGCAGTCAAGGGACACTTGCAAGGGTTTGATCAGGGATTGTTAACACTTTATGTAATTTAATGAATGCATTGCCATGCAGGTAACTGGTCATGTAATAGAGGCTTGATGCCTCAGGGCTTTGCGTGCTCTATAAATGTAAAATTAAATAAATAAATGAATGCTAAGATTTATTTTGCTGAAAAACTGTTAATGGTGAACTATTAGTGACAATATTATAGTGCTGCAGTTGCTGCACTATAGTTAAGGTGAGTAGCATTAACCATAGGAAACACGAAAATTGAATTGCTTATAAATCTTGACTTGCATGACAAATTTGCACCCACCTCCCCACCCAGACAGGAAGGTTTGTGAAAGATTTGATAAAAAATTGAAAAGTTATTAAGAAAGCAAAAAAACACTGTTTTCAGCCATGTCCCATTCATATTCCCATAGAGAAAAAGTCCACATTTGTGCACTGCACAGGGCAAAACCGATAGATTGAATCGAAACAAATAAGAACAAACTTTGTCATGAAGCAATGACTCGATTTCTGGGAGGGGTTTGGGGTTATTTCATCCAGTAATTTTTAAAATATTTGACAGGGAAGGGGGTGCCTCCTTCTCCCAAAATTATTGCTACAAACTTCCCATGATTCTTTGCAGCAGAGGCTTTTCTGAAATTGAAAAGCCACCATTTTCTTTTGCTCGGTGGAGCGATTATCGGGAACATTATTGCAAGAATGTAAAAAAACAAAAAGTGAAAAAATAGCCATTTGGAGGTGGAAAAAGGATAAGATCATATCAGGCTAGATGTGGGGAAGGGGAAAGAGGACACCATGTGAATTTGGGGGTGATCTGGGGAGCCAGTCACGACTCAAACGTTTTCGCATTACCTCGGCAATTACAGAGGAAATAATTTGTATCGCAGTTAAAAACAGTGTTATCACAGTAATTACAGCACATTACCCCATATAATGATGGTGGAAATTGTTGGTGGAAAGGGAGACTGAGGTACAAAAAATAAATGGGGGGCATCTGTTGTGAACACATCAGCTAGGCATGAGGAAATGCGTCTTTGTGCCCGTGGCCCTGGCCAGTAGTCTGCAAAGAAACCTATTGCTGCAACTGTGCTGCAGCCATGACCTTCGGCCATGTCCACTGTCCATTGTCGAAGGCCGGGACAAGTGGGCTTGAAAGAAACCTAGTGTATTCAAATATACAATAGGCACGGCCAAAGGCTGTGCTCACTGGCCAGGGCCATAGACAATGGCTAGTGGGCCCCAAGAAAACGTGTATGTGCAACATCTACAGTGGCAACAGCCAAAGGCCATCGTTGATGGGTGCTGAAGAAACATATTGGTGCAATATGTACACTGAGCACGGCCGATGGCTAGTGCCCCTTGAATAAACGCAAAACCCTTGAAATTAATTGAAAAAAATGTAGTTAAGGGACAGTTAAGGTGATCAAATGTGTCGCAACAAAACCGTTGAACTTCAGTGGAAGTAGGAAGTGATGATCTTCTTAACTCGGCGTCTCACCAGTTGCAAGCCCATGAGAACAAACGTAACACATGGGATTCACAATTACAAACAAAATTAGAGGCCGGCCAGATAACTCAGAGGGTTGGGTGCTCGCAGCTGCGATTTGTGTGTGATCTGCAGGTCTCAGGTTGGAATCCTGGCAAGGCCGGTTGGCTGATATTGTATGTATATGTGTTCTATATAAAGCAGGTAGGCGTAAGCTCTATATAAACAAAACATCATTAGATCCTAGGGGTCATCAACAGGGGGATGCCGAGTTAAGTTATCACTTCCCACATCTGCTGAATTTCAAGGCTTTTGTTTCTTTAAATCTGATCACCTAAAAAACGTTTTTTCAATGAATATTTGAATAATAATATTTGAATAAGAATATATTACAGAAGTTACCAGTAAACATATTGTACACTGCAGAGCCTAAAACTTAGATGTTTGGAAGAATTCATAGCATTTTTGTCATTTTGAAACGCTGGTACATATGTGTTCAAGACCTGAAGCTACACACTGGATATAATAACTACGGTGTCGGAAAAGTGTGTGACAGTGTATTCATTCTTCCAAAAATTAAACCATCATGAAAAATTCACAAAATGAAATAAATCATACAGGTCCTTTTTTCCTTTTTCTGAGCTCGGATGAAAGGTGGCATGGAAAGCCCACAACTTCCCTTCCTGACAATATCCAGCACTGGTATTTCGCTGTGAATGCAAAGGCTGGCGTGTGGGCTGCTTTGCAGTCAGTACACAAAGCATGCGAAAAGGTTGCAGTGTCGAGCTAGTGGCCATAGCAATCACACTGCTCCAGTTTCATAACCTAATCTTCTTTTTTAGTTTTTGCTATAAGGTGGCACTTTATCACCACCCATAAGCAGGGGTTAAGTCCTAAAAATTAAAGTGGGGGGACTCCTCAACAAACGCAATGCGATGGGACGTTGCCAGAAATTAGGATATCAATGTAAAATATAAACATTTCATTAAATTGGCTTTTCATAACAACCCAAATTGCACAGGACGAATGGCATTTGCCTTTCATAAAATCAACACACACTCACACATAAAACCAAGAGAGCAAATTTTCTTCTAATAGAGTTTTTGAAAACGTTGAAAGGTGTGCATATTTTTTAAACTCCAAGAACCAATACAAATGTTTTCCCTGGGACTTGCAGTACCGAAATCCGAAATTTCACCTTTCATTGTTTGTTATTTTTCATCAGGTTATATAGTGCAGTGATGAAATGTTCCGGCCTACAAACCTGAGGACTGCGGTTTCATCCCAGAGGTCGTCTTTAAATCATAAATTCAAAGAGGACATTCAATGTTTCTAATTTTAGCTGGGCGGGGGACTGGGTCCACCCTCTGAATGAAGTGGGTGGACTCCGTCCCCCCACGTGTACCCTCGACTTCAGCCCTGCCCATAAGTCGAAACTAATGCATTGAGCAGAGCTAGAGAGAGTTGGCATATTAGGAGGGAAACAATTCTTGTATGTATTCGTTGGTTATTTACCCACCCATTGACTGTCCACGGCATGCCAATCTCTGTGGCCATTCCCACTAAGTTCCTGCTCTTTTGCACCCAAAGCACACTGTGCTGGTGGGATCTCTTTGCTAACTTTGTGAAAGCAAAAAGAAGATATCGAGGCTGAGTACCCCAAAAGGAAATACACCAAACGCGGTTTACAAAGAAAGATACAGAGATCTTTATTCTATAACTGAACAGTTTCAAAGGACAAAGCAACAGATAGCCATCAGGCCCCCAAGTACGACAAAGCGAGAACCAGCCCTGTTCGGTGTGCGTAGTGAATGGGACTATACATCAGAATAGTCACACCTTTTATTCAGTATGTTATCTGATGTTCAATCCACTTGCAAGTTAACCATTTCCATGGGCTAGAGGTTCTTGCCGAGTTTGTGCCCTAATTTATGCAGCTATACATTTAGGGGTTATCCTTAACATATTAGCAAACAAGTTACAATAGCAAAAGTGTGTCTTTGGATTTCACATTGATCTTTCACATATATCTTAAACAATATAGTCAAACAAGTGTTCACATTGGATGCTCGAACAGTATTGTGCACAATATACATTCATGGATTCAGAGAATCTAAAATGGCGGATGAACCTAAAATGGCGGCTTACACAGATCTAAGGTCAGGACCTTGCAACGCGGATTTCCTCGCAGAGCGCCTTGGGCTAGGCCAATATATATATATATATATATATATATATTCACACAATCTAGAGGGTATAATAGGATTTCCCATTCGACAAACCCTCCTTTTGGCCTATGCCAAGCGCTAAACTAATTCTAATCACTTTACGAATAATTCCATGTCTCAATGTCCATACACCCTGAATCACCATCGGAGATATAAATTGCCATTAGATCGGTTACCAGAATTTCTTTCAGCACATATTCATTGGAGTTCTTGTCTGGGGCGTATACCTTGCGTCCTAACGTACACATCCCCCTAGCATCGAACATATACCAGGACGACATTGTATACAGCAACAAAGGAACAGCAGAATTCCCAAAATGATTGGCAAGACCGAAAGCACCTTCCAAACCCAAGATCGCAAGAAGTCCCAGAACCAAGCGCTAACATCCCAGTTTCCCTCAGGAACATGCACTTCTGAACTTAGGACATGCAGATTCGGTATTGCCTTGAAGATAGTTGGAGAGGAATCTGGCACAAAAACACAGCAAGTGGACCCCACTAATTTACATACCCCTCCATGTTCACCTATGATGACATCTAATGCCATCCGGTTCTGAAGTGCTACTAACCTTATTGCTTTCTGTTCTAGAGTCATATTATAGAGTATGTCAGTGGTCCGGTTGATGATTCTCTCCAGTACTCTCGCTAGTCTCCTGATATCTTCAGAGTTCATTATTTGTCCCCAAAATGGCACAAAGGACTTTGCTACGTCTCCCAAAACTTGTGCTGGAGTGTCACCATCCTCGTCCCGCCATGGACAAGCCTTTGAAACCTCTACATTACTGGCTATGAATACCCCAGGTAACAGGATCCCTAAATAACAAGTTCCCTGCCAATCCCTGGGTAACCATGGAAATGCTACATTACCACAAACAAAGTAGACAGGTTCGCCTACATACAAAGGTCTGTCTTCCCCAGTCAAATTTGCAACGTTGGCGCAACCTTTAAAATCACCCATTGACTGAGTACCATTCCTCTGTATGCAGAAAGAAACTGAATCGGGGCTATGGTTAACAGTGTAAGAAGGAGGCGTGGCATCCTTATTGCCTATAGGAGCCATTTTAAAAGAAATCAAAGATTGGAAAGGACGAGACAGTCTATCAGAAGGCCTAATAGAAGTAACGTTGAGCTTACTCTTATTCGCAAAAAGCGAGCATCCTAAGGGAGTCAAAACACGTTTTTCAAACTGATTCAGATTAGTCCCATCAAAGTTCCCTGAGATGCTATCGTTCCAGCGACCAAAGAATAGTGCTCTAAGAGAAGCATAACATGCAGTTGTCCAAGGTAAAGGATGAATATACCACCCTAGCCTCTTATCCCCATGTTGCGGTAAATGCGAGCAAACCCAACAGTTGGACTTATTAAAGATGGCATGTGTAGCATTCATGATGAGTAATAGCGTATTGTTCTAATATCTCTGTCTATGCTGAGAATCCTTAGGAGATAGGGTGTGCAGATGCACAAAAGGAGTAGGAACAGTAGGTACATTTTCAGTCAGTAACAATTTTTCAAACGGATGTACTTCTTCTAGATACCAGAATCCTAAAACAATGGGCCTCATTCCGACCCTGGCGTGAACCAAGGCGCTATTAGCGCCTTGGTTGACGCCGTTATTTTTCCGACTCCGCCATGGTGAATGGCGGTATTACCGCCCCATTCCAAGGTCGGCGCGGGCGGTAATTCCCCATTCACCATGGGCCCTTCCCCATTCCCATTTTTGGCCCATAGGGCTCAATGGGAATGAGGAAGGCGCTAATTACGGCACCGTAAATTACGGTGCCGTAATTAGCTCCTAGGTCCCTTTGCGGTTTGGTTTTTTAACGCGTTAAGTACCAACCCGCAAAGGGAACTCGGAATAGGGCGGTAAGGGTTTAACGGCACCGGTCTCGTTACCGGTGACATTTAACCCTTACCGCCCTACTCGGAATGACCCCCAATGACTATTATAAAACCAATTAACATTATCAACAATCAGCAATATGTTTTTGGGCCCCATATTGCAGACTGTTCTTTTTCGCAGCTGGTCACACATTCGCTTATCAGTCCTGTATGAGCCATAGCGGTGGCAGGCATTGTAATCTTCAAACGAACCGAACACGCCAATGTTTTTTTTGCTGGTGACCTCCGGGCCGAGCGCCTTCTTAGTCCTTCCACAAACCCTAGCTAACAGAATTCCTGTATGGATAATAGATCGGGCCAAAAAGGCAAGCCCTTGATGATTCTCCTAGATCGCACAGCCGAACCGTGCAGTAGGTCTATTTCCTAGGTCGCAGGTCGTACCTCGTGCTTCCTGGTACTGAGTGATCTGAAAAAAAGGTGTTGTCACTTCCCGTTGGAAGCGACGTATCAAGAACACGAGAGGATGCAAGATCCAGAACAAACGCTTCCGGAGACAAAACTATTGGAGAGTGTGGAGGCAAAATGGCTGTTTCCCCAGGCCCCACGGGCTCAGGGAGAGTCTCCGACGTACTCTTGATGCTATTTACTGCTTGGGGATCGTTGATTGCAGTACTGATGAGGGGTTCTGTTTCTTCTGTATCGTATGGCACTGGGTGTCGAATCTTCTTGGTGTGGGTCGCGTGGATCCAATTTTTTCTGCCCGCCGTTTGCGTGACCAGCAGGACGTGGAAGGGGCCCCACCATCGGTATACACTGATTTCTTTTTGAGGCCCTTCGTTAAAACCATGCGCTCATATATTCAGGACACAACTCAGATGATTAAAATACTAGATACAATAGTTGTGGCACCTACAGACATTTTAGTAACTTTAGATGTAGAGGCGTTGTACACTAGTATTCCTCAGATGAAGTGTGTCACAATTATGGGCCAGTATTTGGAAAAGAGGAGGGACAAGACAGTACCAACAGCATTCATTTTAGAGTGCATCAGACTTGCTCTAACTAATAATTTCTTCATTGAGGAAGACACGTTCTATTTGCAACAACATGGAACGAGCATGGGTTCTAGTTTCGCGCCAGATCTCGCGAATCTGTTCATGGATGATTTGGAAATACGCTCTGTCTATGCGGATAATAATCCTTTCAAGCATCTCATGAAGACTTGGGTACGTTACATCGATGATGTCTTCATGTTATGGGGAGGTACTGAAAGAGAACTTGATTCATTTGTTATTTGGGTCAACAACCAAGAGGAGTGTATCAACTTCACCATGAGTTCGAATCAGAATAAGATCTCCTTTCTGGATCTTGAAATTTTCAAAGACACAGAGAGCAAATTGGGGACTACCTTTTTTAGGAAAGTTACAGATAAAAATACCCTGTTATGTTTGACAGTTTCCATCCGCAATCTCTGCGACAAAACTTGCCATTTGGGCAGTCCCTACGAGTCAGAAGGAACTGTACACACAAAGAAGATTTTGAGACCAATAGTAAAGAACTTACAACTAGACTAAGGGCGAGAGGTTATCCACCATACATAGTTTGCAGGTCTATGAAAAGAGCCAAAAACACTCCTAGAAATAATTGCTTGACACCGCAACCACGAGTCACAGAGGATAAGATCACTTGTGTGTCCACATTTTCACCGGTAAGTAACGATTTGCGGAGATGTATATTGAAGAATTGGAACATCATTAACACCGAAGATTTTTCAATTAGCAAGCCACGCTTTGCGTTTCGACGCATGCCAAATTTGAGAGATAAGCTCGTACATACATACAGAGCACCAATCAGAGATAGGCATAATAGTCAATTGACGTTGTGGAATTTACCTCCGGTAGTCGGCCATTTTCAATGTGGAAAATGCTCGGTCTGCAAATTAACATCCAATATGAAACACGTAGACCTGAAAGGGAGAAAATGGGAACTAAAGCATTTTTCAAATTGTAACTCAAAATGGGTAGTCTATGGGATTAAATGCCCATGTGGCTTGTTATATATTGGTAAAACTAAGAGACCAATCCGCCAGAGAATCTGTGAACACAGATCCTGTGTTAAGAACCAGGTACCTGAAAAACCTTTAGTGGCACATTTCAAAAATGCCCATCATAGAGTGCAAGATATTCATTGGTTCATCATAGAAGTAATATTAGCTCAACCCAGAGGCGGGAACAGGGATTTAAAACTAAGACAAGCAGAACAGAAGTGGATATATTCCCTAGATACTGTTAAGAACGGACTAAACATTTCCATCGAATGGTCGCTCTTCATTCACCATAGAAAGTGAATGAGACATAGGAGCTGTAAGTTCAACTATCATACAAGCCCTGTGTTAAATAAGGCAAAACATCTTCTATAGGGATACATTTAGGATAAGAGTCCATCACACCACACTGTTGGATGATATACCCACAGGTAAATGGCCGCTGTTTTTGGGTGATTGTGGCACATGGTACACCACTTTGGTGAACATCACCGCAGGTACATTTAAGGCGGCTTTGAAAACATACAAATAATTTTTTTTTTTTTTTTTTTTACGTTCGAAGGTTCCATTTTCGAATAAGATGCCCACAGTAAGATGGCCGCGGGTCACGTGCTATTGCGGCAAGTGATCATGCGGTGCATCACAAAATAATTTGAAGTACTTATGTCAAAATAAAGTGGGATGAAATTGGAGGCTTTTGTAGCGGCGACATGGTACTAATCGCGCTATACAAAGGACATCTGCAGAATACACAGTATTGAGACACGTGATGTGACGACACATTATTGCGTGCGCACATCATGTGATACTAATAGAGAGCCGCCATAAAAAGACAGACCAACCTGCCAGTAGGCTCGCTACACTGCTGGGAAGCAGTTGTCATCTGCGAGCGGGACGGAAGGTTGCAGTTTAAACGCTGAGGTAAGAGACAGGCATTATGCATATGTTTAGTCATGAGGCACCTAGAAGGGAAACTTATTTTTGCCCCCTTGTTTGTTGTTCATTGCTATGATTTAGATCACGCTCAGCACAGCCACGCTAAAAGCGAAGAAAGACAAAGCTGTTCTCGTTTAAATCGAAACAATTTTGAAGATAGAAAAATCTTATGGGTAAGCTACATCCTGTTCGTAAAGATGTTGAACTTGCACTTTTTCTCTCAAGCAAGAATTTTTGAGGTGATTATTGATAAACAACATAGAGCCTTGTTTCTATTACAGATTAAGATTGTGTATTAAACAAAAGACGGTTTACCTTGGTCCGTGACAAAGGATAAATGTGGGAGGCAACTTTGCCTATAGGGCAGACACGTGAGCAATTTCAATAAGAACATAACAGCTGAAAAGTCAACAAAAGGTGAGCATTTGGGAAGCGTGACTCACAAATGAGGGAGATATAAGTACAAAGGTACACTTGATCAGTGGAGGTTGAAAACAATTGCATAAGTGTTGCCCTAAGGATAGGCTAGAGTGACAAACCACTCTTGTTTTTAAAAAATGTTGGACTAATGATAGGTAAAGAATGTTGGATTAATGAAATGTAAACCTTAGAGGGAGAATGTGTAATTATAGACACTGGATATAAATAGAGTAAATCACATCTAATGTTACATAAAAGTGTGAAAGTGGTTAATAATGATACCATTTAAGAACAAATATATCCCTGCTGCTTAAACAACAGAGATGAAGTTGTTATAGATGTTTCACAGTATTCTTTTGCACAAAAAGTTGAATACCATGTTTTTAAGTGTAGTTTGTTTGTTTTTTGCCTTTTAGAGAGATTGCAAATTGTGGTGCACCATTTAATGTGTGAAAACCAGAACATGAATTAAGCCAGAGTGCCCTGAGGACAGGACCAACAGGATACGCAATAGGGAATATTGGCCTTGCTTATTCTGTCAAGAGATACATCTCCATGTTGGTTCTAGAAACACATTGTTGTATCAAGTGTTGGCACATTCCTTTTTTGCCCGTATAAATTGGGAAGGGCATGAACAAGAACGGTGGCTTCTTGTGGAGTATCCACCATAGTAAGGCATAATTAGGATTTCTTATTTGTTTGGTTTGTACGCCTTCAGTGGAAATGCACACACAATAATATGTGGCTAAATCTATGTACTGTTTTAACATTGTGTATTTAATATGTTGTGATAAATATTAAAATATGTATATTTTTTCAACATCTACATGGTTAAGAGCCCTTGTTTTGGGGTAAAAAATGCAAAGAACTAAATGTGTATACATCTAGGGTAGCTCACTCGTAGCGGTAAGGGAAGGAAGCTGATTTGTGGGACTCTTTGATTTTGTGGTGGTATACAAGGCCAGATGCATGACCCTCCGGTGATGTGTGTGCATGTGATCAGCATGTCCCATGATACATGTGAGTTTCAGCCCACCATTTGATGTTTCTACGGTGCCTTGGACATTGTCAGGCCTTGCTTCTTCCTGGCGCAGAGGCAGCACAAACGCCTCCCTCCCCGTTGGGACTTGGCACCTGGGAGAAGGCCACCTTGACCCTTCAGGGAAAGAGAGTAAGGGTCCGTTGAGTGGATAGGCAGGGGAGGTTAGGAACACCGGGAAGAGGGTTAGGTAGAGGTTGTGGATGGGTGTGGGGTAGGTAGGGTCACATGCTCCTCAGCTCCTGCTCATGGATTTGGAGTTCTCCACCCTTACGCTCCTGCACTGTCACATTCACACCATATGCCAGAGGGTTGACCAGAGCCTTTGTGCTGGAGCCCCTTAACACGGACATTGAACTCCTGGTTCTTTGCACAACACGTGTTTTCTCTGCACACCACCACATTAACTCATGTAAGGCTTAGACATGAATTCGCACATTCCACCATGCTGGATTTGGACTCTGCATTACTTCATGCAGTAGCAACTAGGACAAATTACCCCCCATGCAATACGTGTCCCCTTTTCAGGAAAAACTGTAAATACACTTAGCTTTGTTTTCCTGTTCGAGTCCTGTGTCTTTTCAGGCCTTTTCGTGCTGGCTGGCCACTGCAGCACTCTCAACCTCGTTAGTCACTGCAAGGACCAAGGAAAATGTCAATACAGGCGCGCATACACATGCGAGAGTCTGTCTAGGGTTAATTCTTAGAGTTAGTAACTCCGCGTAGCGGATTCTCTGTTCCGGGTGCATGCACCAATACACTTGTCACTAGTGACACATTCGAGTGCTATTAGTTCTGTCTCATGCTGGGTTAATACGAATGTGCAATGCGTTTCCCGTTCATCTCGTTTGCGGTTCCTGAGTGCAAGTGATTTCAGGTCATGGTCCCATAAGAGCAGCGCCCTTCGGTACTGCGGAACAGACTGTGCGCGTAAGAATGAAAGCGCACTTATCTGAAAAGGTACTTGGGGCCTGGGGTATGTCTGCAGGCGGTGGGTGGGTGCCCCGCAGAGGCTTGCTGACAGGAGCTTTGCTTGTACACATCCTTCCTCTCTGCCGGTCAGAATTGCAAGCCTCGTCCTTTGGGTGCAGCTCGCGCATGCGCGTTGGTACAGGCATAACCGAGGGCATGGTGGTCCTCACTCCAGCAGGCTCATGTTGCACACGGCCTGCTTGGAATTGTCGTGCTCGGGCTGTTCTCCGTCCCAGGGCCACAGTTCTGCAAAGGGGATGGAGAACATGCCTGTAGTACTGGGTGGAAGGCTTTCTGCACCCTGTAAGAGCGGCTACCACCCTCCTTGCCCCTATACCAGCCCTAATCCTGACAGTACTCCCCCTTCCTCCTGCAGGCCTGGGCTTAGAAGGGTTCCTTAGGTGGAAATGACGGAGGAGCCGAGGAGCATGGATATTTTCTGTGGGCTCCCAGGACTGTTCCTCGGGCCCGTACCCATCCCAGTCTACCAAGTAACACAATTTCTTTTGTCTGATATCTGAGTCAAGGATGGCTCGGACTTCAAACTCGGGATGTCCGTCTACTTGGATACGTGGAGGCTTTCTGGTTTTAAAAAAGGCGGGGGCCGGTTTGAGCAGGGCGAGGTGGAATACTGGATGTATTTTCTTGTGCGAGGGTAGAGTCAATTTCACAGCCACTGGACCAATTATTGCCTTTATCGGGAATGGTCCTATGAAACAGGGCATGAATTTACGCGATCCTTGAAGATGGAGATGTCGCGTAGAGAGCCATACTTTGTCCCCAACTTGGTACCGTGGACCCGGTCTGCGTTTTTTATTGGCTTGGTTGTTTGTAGGCTCTTTTGGCTGCATCTAAATTTTTTCGAACTGATTGCCAAACAGTTTCTAGATGCTTCTTTTTTTCTGCCGCTGCTGGTACTTCTGGTATGTTTCCTTGAGGAACTGGTTGAAAACGGGTATGATACCTGTATACACTGTAGAAGGGTGTCGTCTTGGTGGATATATGTACTGTGTTGTTGTATGCTAGTTCAGCAAGCCAAATGACGTCAGCCCAGCTTTCTTCTTTGCCCAGGGTTAGGCGCCTGAGGTACTGCTCAAGGGTCTGGTTCAGTCTCTCAGTTTGCCCATCGGTTTCTGGGTGGTAACTGGTGGAGAGCCGTATGTCCATACCCACTGATTTACAGAATGCTTGCCAGAACTTTGATATAAACTGCGGTCCCTGATCGGAGACTACGTTGTAAGGCAGTCCATGTAGGCAGATAACATGCTGTAAAAACAAATCCGCTAGTGTGCTAGCTGATGGGGTCCCTTTGCAGGGTATAAAATGTGCCATTTTGGTGAGGTAATCTACCACGACAAGAATAGCAGTAAACCCTCGACTCAGGGGTAGGTTCATGATCAAATCCATTGACACTGAATGCCCCGGGGTAGGAGGTGTTGGTAATGGCTGTAAAGGCCTATTTGTTTTGGATGGTCTGATTTATTTCTGAGGCATATCTCGCACTTGGCGTTGTACTGTTGAACGTCCTTATGCAGGGCTGACCACCAAAAGTGACACTTGACTAATTCGATGGTTTTCACTTTTCCTGGGTGACCAAGAATGGTGAGTCGTGACACCATTTTATGGCTTGTTGACAAAGCGATGTTGTGGGTAAGTACAATGCCGATTTATAGAATGTTAATCCGTCCTTTATTGTTTGGTCTTTATTCTGGGTTTCCCATCTGGCTAGTTGTTGTGCTGACATTGCTTTCCTGATGTTGTTAAAGATAGCGTCCACTGCTACACTTCCAATGACATGACTCGGGTCAACCATGGGCTTTGGCTCTTCCACTCCTGTGTCCGACTGGTCGAGGCCGGTTCCGTATACCGTGAGAGTATATCCGCTTTTTGGTTTTCAACTCCTGGGCGATAGGTTACAACTAACTCATATTCTGAGAACTGCATCGCCCATTTTAGTTGCCTGGGGCTGAGGGCTTTGGCTGATTTTAAGAACTGTAGATTCCGATGATCAGTATATATTGTTACTGTATGCTGAGCTCCCATAAGGTAATGTCGCCACTTGTCGAATGCAGTTTTTATGGCTAGTAGTTCTTTATCTGCTATGGTGTAGTTCTACTCCGCAGGTAACAACATTCGAGAGTAATAGGTGACAGGATGAAGTTGTCCGTTGTCACTCCTTTGGGATAAGATGGCTCCGACTGCATAGCTTGAAGCATCAGTCTCGACAATGTAGGGTCTGGCTGGATCGGGATGCTGTAGAACTGGAGCGGTTACGAATGCCATTTTCAGAGCCTGGACACCTGCCTCAGCGTTCTCGTCCCAATGAAATGGTACCCCTTTCCGTAACAGTCTGGTAATGGGCTGCACCTTCTTAGCAAATCCGTCTATAAAGCGATGATAAAAATTGGCGAAGCCGAGAACGGATTGAATATCCTTTGCGAGACTTTAGGACTCATTACAAATCGTCCGGTATGGAAACAACGGTGGCGGTAAACCCGTCGCCACTGTTGTTTCCATGCCGGGCGATCACAACTCCTGCAGGCGGAGGCGTCAAACCTGCCAGGTCTGACCTGGCGGGTTTAACACCGCCCGCCTGCAGGCGGACGTGGAAACACCAGCACCATCACGAGATGGTGCCAGTGTTTCCATGATCCCCATTCCCATTGAGTCCTATGGGACTCATTGGGAATGGGGATTAACACCATTCCGCCTCCGGAATTCCTGGGACACCAGGGTTGTAATGCTCTGGTATTTCCGGGAGTCACGGAGGCGGAATGGTAATACAAGCCCAGTGGTAACCAGGCGGTTTTACCACCTCGGTTACCGCCGGATTCGTAATGATGCCCTCTGTCTAGGGTTAATTCTTAGAGTTAGTTACTCAGCGTAGAGGATTCTCTGTTCCGAGTGCATGCAACAATACACTTGTCACTAGTGACACATTCGAGTGCTATTAGTTCTGTCTCATGCTGGGTTAATACGAATGCGTCATGCGTTTCCAGTTCATCTCGTTAGCGGTTCCTGAGTGGAAGTGATTTCAGGTCATGGTCCCATAAGAGCAGCACTCTTCGGTACTGCGGAACTGACTGCGCGCGCAAGAATGAAAGCGCACTTATCTGAAAAGGTACGCGGGGCCTGGCGTATATTTGCAGGCGGCGGGCGGGTGCCCCGCGGAGGCTTGCTGACAGGAGCTTTGCTTGTAGATGTCCTTCCTCTCTACCAGTCAGAATTGCGAGCCTCGTCCTTTGGGCACAGCTTGCGCATGTGCGTTGATGCGAGCGTGGACGGGGGCGTGGCGGTCCTCACTCCAGCAGGCTCGTGTTGCACACGGCCTTCTGGGAATTGTAGTACTCGGGCTGTTTTCCATCCCAGGGCCACAGTTCTGCAAAAGGGATGGAGAACACGCCTGGAGTACTCGGTGGAAGGCTTTCTGCACCCTGTAAGGGCGGCTACCACCCTCCTTGCCCCTATACCAGCCCTTACCCTGACAGACATAGATGCAAATGTTTGTTGCATGGGCCATGCCTGTTCCTGCATGTGTGTTGCCTGCACTGACCCATGTGTTGTGGAGGGACATGATGGAAGTAACATTTGACAGTGCCACTCATGTGCTATTGCTTTGTGTCTAGGGGACTATTGAACAGTACCCTGATGCTTGTGTTCAATGTCTCCCTTTACACAGCAGCGAGTGAAGAAGAGGGTGGAGACGGCGCTGTGGAGGAAAGCGGCAGGGATGCAGCATCCACCACCATGGCTGCAGCGGAAGGGGTGGGTGAGCCCTCACAGGGCCTGGCGACGGCAGAAGATGGTGCGGAGCCATCCAGTTTGGTGGAGTGTACAGAGGAGGAGGAGGCTGCTTCAGAGCCGCATATGGGGACTGGTGGGCGTGGTACCACTGGTGCAAGTGGTGCAGTCCAGGGGCAGTGGCAGGAGGCAGCAAGGTCACCGCAGAGGGGCCTGTGCATGTCACGGTCCCTGACACTGGGACTGCAACACCATGCACCAGCAGGGATGCCCCATCGCAGGCCAGTCCACAGGTAGGGGGGAGGTCCACGTCATCTGGCACTCCTCTACCTGCGGACATGGGGACCCGTGACAGGATTGAATCCGTCCTGATTGGTGTCGCATTGCGCATATGTGTCATTTGTGATGATGTGCGTGCTTCCTGGGGGGACCACGCACGTCATCACGAAGAGATGTGTGCCAACGTGGCCCAGTTGGGAAGGCTCATGGTCGGGGGTTTCCTCCATGTGTCGATCTGTCTTGCGGCCCTCTCCTTCTCTGTGCACACTATACGCCAGTCGTTCTCTGTGCCGTCTTCTGGCCCCGATGCCACCAGGGCCCCCTGTGGACCTGCCCCAACAAACGCACCCAGGCTGGTGGAGATCCCATCCCTGCCACAGTCGGGAGTCAGAGCTCCAGCACAGGTGGTCACCCCAGCAAGTGGACCCCTAGCAACAGACGATCTGCAGGCACATACAAGCATGACACCTGCACGACGGCCACGGGTGTTGCCATCTACCTGGAGGCAGTCGTGGTGGCGGTGGCAGGCAGCAGAAAGGCGGTGGCAGGCTCGGCGTGGGAGGCATGTGGCCTCGGGGCCCTCTACATCATCGGGGCAGGCATCGGCTGACAGGCAGGAGGACCCAGGATTGGAAGTGTCTTCTGTGTGGCAGCGGTTGGGCCAGCGTATAGGTGCGAAGCAGCGGCGGGCGGAGAGGGCACGGCTCACAATGGTCAGGGCGGAGAACTCCATGCTCAGGGCTTTGAGCCGGGCTGCGTGCCTCGAGGCAACTTGCAGGGAGTTGGACTAGGCCATGGCTGCTTCCCTGCAAGATCTTGAGGCCAGGGAACAGGCCCACCTCTGCAACATCGACATTGAGTTTGATGATGCCCTGGCCCGGGGGAATCAATAAGTGTGCCATCGGACTAGCCCGCCGCCTTTGTATATAGTTATTTAAGTTTAGGTTTCATTTAGTTTTTATTATTATTTGGAGTTCACAGACTTTGCTCCATATTTTGTATATAGTTGTATTTTAGATAGGGTTTTAGGTAGGTTTCCTTTTGTTTTGGGATAATGGACCCTTCAGACTTTTGTTTTCAATATTACATACTTTAATTTATTTCTATGGACTTTGGGGATGGACCAATTTTATTTTTTGATGTTTTGGATTTTTATTTTTCCTTGGATTTCACTTTCTTTTTCATATTGCAATCAATATTTCTTTATTTGCATGTGTGATTTTCATTTTGTCATTAGTTTTTATTTTTAATACATTTCATTATTCTTCATTCTTGGTGTGGTCTACTATGATTTCTTTTGTGCATGTCTCCATGAGCATTGGCTCAGTCATGTGTTGCTACTTTGTGGCTCTGTAGGACATTTGTTGATGGGCATGCTGGTTCTTTTCAGACTATCATGAAATGGGTAATTCAGTAGGGAGTGGGTGCAGTGGATCGTTGGGTGTTTGTACTGGGGGTGGGGGTGTGGGTTTTGGGTTGGCAGTAGGGCCATGGGTCTGTATAGTTATGATGTGGTGTTTGGGGGGACATGAGTTGGGGTCTGCTGGCAGGTGCCCGTCAATGGAGGGTATGCGGGGGGACATGAGTCGGGGGCTCCCAAGTGCATGGTGCCGTGTGGCCTGCCTGCAGGGCGTGGTCAGAGTGGATGGGGGGCTGCCTGCGAGGCATGAGGAGGGTGGGTGGGCTGCCTGCGGGGCATGGTCAGAGTGGATGGGCTGCCTGCAGGGCATGGTCAGGGTGGATGGGCTGCCTGTGGGTCATTGGGAGGGTGGATGGGCTGCCTGCGGGGTATGGTTAGGGTGGATGGGCTGCCAGCGGGGCATGGTCAGAGTGGATGGGCTGCCTGTGGGGCATGGGGAGGGGTGTATGGTGGACCCCTGTGGTGTGGTGTGGCTGCAGGGGGTGCATTTGGCTTCTCACCACACTGCTGCGTGAATCTGGGGGTAAGGGAGTGAGAATTACACACGATTGGGCTGGCGCGAGCGGGGTACGTGTATTCCAGGGGTGCGTGGGAGTTTTACATGCGATTGGGCTGGCACGAGCGGGGTACGTGTATTCCTGGGGTACGCGGGAAGTTTTACACGCAATTTTGCTGGTGCGAGCGGGGTACGCGTATTCCAGGGGTGCGCAGGGAGTTTTACGCGTGATATTGCTGGCGCCAGCAGGGTACGGGTAATCTGAGGGGTGCGCAGGGAGTTTTGCACACAATTTCACTGGCGCGAGCAGGGAATGCATATTCCAGGGGTGCATGGGGAGTTTTACATGCGCTTTCACTGGCGCGAGCGGGGTACGCATATTCCAAGGGTGCGCGGGGAGTTGTACGCGCGATTTTGCTGGCACGAGCGTGGTACGGGTAATCCAAGGGGTGCGCAGGGAGTTTTACACGCGATTTCGCTGGCGCGAGCGGGGTACGCATATTCCGAAGGGTGCGTGTGGAGTTTTACTCGCAATTTTGCTGGCACAAGCGGGATACGGGTAATCCGAGGGGTGCGCAAGGAGTTTTACATGCGATTTCACTGGCGCGAGCAGGGTACGGGTAATCCGAGGGGTGTGCGGGGAGTTTTACACGCGATTTCCCTGGCACGAGTGGGGTACAGGTAATCCGAGCGGTGTGCAGGGAGTTTTACATGCTATTTTGCTGGCATGAACAGGGTACGGGTTATCCGAGGGGTGCGCAGGGAGATTTACATGTGATTTCGCTGGCGCGAGCGGGGTACGGGTAATCCGAGGGGTGCGCAGGGAGTTTTACAAGCGATTTCGCTGACGCGAGTAGGGTATGCGTATTCCAGGTGTGTGCAGGTAGTTTTAGATGCGATTTCGCTGGCACAAGTGGGGTACGTGTAATCCGAGGGGTGCGCAGTGAGTTTTACATGTGATTTCGCTGGTGCGAGCGGGGTACAGGTTATTCGAGGGGTGCGCGGGGAGTTTTACACGCGATTATGCTGGCGCAAGCGGGGTACAGGTTATCTGAGGGGTGCGTGGGGAGTATTACTTGCGATTTTGCTGGCACGAGCGGGGTACGCGTATTCCATGGGTGCACGGAGAGTTTTACACGTGATTTCACTGGCGCGGGCGGGGTACGCGTAATCCGAGGGGTGCACAGGGAGTTTTACACGCAATTTCGCTGGCATGAGCGGGGTATGCGTATTCCAAGGGGTGCGCGGGGAGTTTTACATGCAATTTCGCTGGCGCGTGAGGGCTGAGTAGCATTTATAGCATGTTTTTATGATTGGGGGGCTGTATGCTGGTCCACTGGCCTTTGCGCCATGTAGGGGATTTGTGTAATGTTTTTGATGCATGGGGCAGGGTTGGGGGCGTAACTGGCGCTGCTGCAGGGTCGCTGCACCACTCTGCGTCACGGCTGGTTATGGATGTAGGTATCCATGAATATGCTGTGTGTGAAAATGGATTTTGGCGCACGCGGCTGGCACACACTGCTTCTGCGCTAAATTCTATGAATTACGCCCAAAGACATTTAGGTATAGTGTTTGCCTTTGTTTTTACATCTACGTTGGCAGTATTTGCAACACTTATATTTTGGGAAGCGTAATGCAGGTAATGCATTTTTTAATAAACTGTAAAACTGTAAAACAGTGGCATCACTATCATGGCCAAATTAAGGAGCATATTTTATTCACAAAAGCACGTAGATGTATGGTGCTCCTCTGGATTGATATTCTTTTCTCCAAAAGAAGTGTCTCCACAACTTAAAGTAACAAACCAAGTGGGTGGGCCTAGGTTCCTTTGCATGCAACTTACATCAGCGTGACACCTGAACCAGTATTCTTTTGTACCACACAAGTACCGCCAAGAGATTTCTGATACTTGACTTCAAAACTCTCAGGATTGTATTTTATTTTTTGAAGCAGTTGGGTAGTGGGTATGTTTAAACAGTTAGAGCCTGTTTTTAATGTGTGTGTGACTCCTTAGCATAGAGTTGCTAGTTCAACTTCAAAGAGGAGGTGCAAAATGTATTTGACATTTTGGGCCTCATCACGAGATGGGCGGTATCCCAGCAGTATTACCGCGGGATACCGCCAGGGCTAATAGCGTAACCGCCAAACCCCCCCGGTGCTATTAGCACCGGATCACGGGTTTGACAGAACGGTAATTCCCTATTGGGCCCATTTGGAAATTCCCCATTCCCCATTGGACCCAATGGGGAATTTTTGGCGCAACCACTGTCGCCGGTATTACTGCACAGTAATTGCACTAAAATCATCAAATTCCCAATGCATGTACCCCCATTGCTGGGGGTAAATGCAGCAAAACCTGTGATTTGTCACACCCTTAAGTGCAGCAGTAATAGCGTTACCACCACATTTAAGGGTTACCGCCAGACTCGTGATGAGGCCACTTGTCTGAATATGGGGTCTTCAGAATACATTCAAAAAGAGCGATATTCTGATACACTAATTTGTGTGGACCTTTCATCATATCGTCCTCCTTTTCCTGTAGGTAAGAGAAGAGGAAAAACGTGTGCTACTACACTTTATTCCCATATGCTCATGGATCCTCTGGCTTGATGCATTTCATATTTTTCTAATGCATCGTCAATTGTGGTGTCTCTGGAGTGTAGTGGGTGAATTGTATACTGGTCTAAAATGTTGGCTGCAGTAACAGGATCTACATGTTCAAATTGGACAGTTGCTGGTGAGTCTTGAATAATGTGTTGGCTTCTCTTAAATTTTCCTCTATGTTTATGTCTTTGTAGTATTCATTGTTTTCTTTTGGATATTCTAGGGCTTGTCTAACTTTATTTAGGTTTACTAGTTGTTGCCATTTATTTTGCCTTTTCTTGGCCTTTTCTTGGCACACAATTAACTAATATAATCAAAGATTGATCTATTGGTCATTGCACTCATACACTGTACATTTTCTTTTAGATCTAATGGTAAATATATTACTTTGCCACAGATGCCCTTTAGTAACTGGGATGGAGGTAATTTAGCTGATTTTGGTTGAAGGCGTGTTAAAGCTTGCAATGGGTGCACTGTGTGTATTATAATGTTTTTCGTACAAGTTAAGTTAAGTTATTGAGAGCTTTCAGAAATGGGAATATAGTTATTAGTAATAGCACGTGATGGCATTTGGTTATTGTGAAGCTTTGTGTTGCAGTACGTGCAAACTGTTGAGGGGTCAGATATTTTGTATCTAGTTTCTGCTGTTAGATATAAAGCTAATTGGAACCATTTGGATTCTTCATTGTTTTCTATTTTGTAGTTTAGATCTATTATTTGTGTGCTCTTTTTATAAAATGTTCTGTGACAACAGACACAAATTTGGTCTGGTATTTCAGCAGATGTGTTTTGAAATGTAGCTATTTCTTTTGTGTATGTCTTTATAAGGACGTTGGTGTTTATGGTGTTTTTGGTAATGTTTTCTGAAGGGACAGAACTTTCTAAGTCAACTTCAGTTCCAAAGTCTTTTTGTTGGATGTGGTCTAGTTCTTGCAGCAGTTATTTGGCTGATCCATGTAGGAGAATTAATTAAATTTTGCAGTTCTAGAGCAGGGCTTTTTGCATAGTTTAGTGATGCACAAGATTCTGTATAGTAGTGTTGGAAAGTGCTATTGCAAACAGTTCCTAAAATGCAGGCTAATGGATGTCCTCACAGACCAGTGTGGTTGCAAACTGGACAGGAGTCTACGGTTTGTAAAGTTTTCATTTTACTTTTGTCTTTTAGTTTCACATAGTGTTTGATAAATTGTGTTAAAGATTTAAAGGATTGTTGGCATATATTACACATTGAGCTGCATGTCCATTTGGACACTTGACGGTTTGTATGGATGAAAGGAGCATTTGGTTCAAAGTTTGTTGGGGACTTTTTTTCTTTAAGGGTTTCTTTGGCCATGATGGTGTGTTCCACCATGTCATACCCTCGACCATTATTGCCTATGGCAATAGCTTTTTGTTGTTCTTGTTTATAAGCATCTTCATTGAAATATGATTCTGTGCTGCTTGTGGGAATTCATTCACCATTACAGAAGTTTGAAAATGTTTGTATATTGACACTGTACATGTTTAGAAGTAGTTTTTGTAATGTATTGATTCATTTAGTTAGTGGTTTCATTCTGTTTAAAATCAATATAATGTTCTCTTTAGTATAAAAACCCTGTCAATTAGAGCTTGCAGGATTAGTCGCCTGCGGTATTTTTTAATGATAGATCGTGAATTTTCTGGGTTTTTTTATAAGATTGTGAAGAACTCTACGGTGGAACATTTTCTGTAACATACGTTTTTTGCAATTGCTTTACTGTGACTACGCAAACACTGGTAGATAGAGAGGGTTAGGTTTTTTAGTATGTCTACTTTTCTTTGTACATATTATTTTACTTTTAGTTTTTGCAAGTGGGGCCTTACCTTTTTTAGTCCTGGCTGGTTTAGTTTTGTTGAGTGAGGTTACTAGCTTTTTTGTTTTAATGTTTTCTATACATTGTTTTAGAGGTGGATGACTGTATGGTGTAGTTGTATTCTTACTTTGTGTGTTTTTTCTTTCTTTTCTTCAGAGTTGCTATTTAGTAGGCATGTTGTGTCTGTTGGGAAAAGAGAAAGATTGTATTGGAAAGTTGTGCAATGTATATGCATGTATGGTGCCTGGGTTTGTGTGTGTGATTGTAGACATGAACAGAGTGCTGTTTTATTGTGAGGTGGTATATTTGGTGTGACTGGGATTTTGTGAGAGCAATAGTCTGCAGAGGTGGGATGGTGTTGGGCTATTGAGAAAGGGAGTGGTGGTCTGATGGAATCTGTAGGGTGATTCTGCTGTTTTGAGCAACAGAGTGAGTGTTGCAACAGTGGTGTCTAGATGGGAATAATAAGAGTGTGAATGGTGGAATATACTGGGCTAGAGTGAAAGAAATGTTGGTTCGAAAAGAGTAGCCTAGGGTAATATATAGTGGAACTGTGCTGCAGTAATTACATACATATACATGGTACATTAATGTACTTACTTTGTTGGATGCAAAGGGTATTCATTTTTTGCTTGTTGTCTTTGGTAATGTGCTTTTTTCCTGTAATTGTAAATGGAAGTTAGTGGGGATATGCGGTAATGGCGAAGCACTTTTATTAAGCAAGGTTATTTATGAAGGAAGGAGGAGTGGTGGGGAAAACAGTTAATAAAATTGGTGGACTGTTACAAATTGTTGCTTTTAAGAGTATTTTGATGAAAGTTAAGACATGTGTATGTGCATTTGTAGAAGCTGTGTGACGTTTTGTAAAAGAGAAGAAAGGTTGATGGAAAATATTTGTGGTGCACTTTTAAATGACAGTTTGTGTGTGGAAGTTTAATATATTAGGAGTATATACATACTTGCCAACATGATGCTTTCTAATCTGTAGGTGTTTATGTAGTCCCAGATCTTTTGTTTGAGTTCTCAGACCTGTAGTTCCACTTTTCCCATTGTGAAAGTTGGAGTACAAGTCACAGAATGTAGAAAAAAAATTACGACTACATAAGCAGCTGAAGATTGGAATGGGTTATGTTAGGAAGTATACATGTTCTGTCAATATATTAAACTGGCACATACTGAGTGCCATTTCTAAATGGTGTACACATCTATTTTATCTGCTTTTACTTTCTTTTATGAAAAAGTGACACAGTGCTGATGTAAATGAAATATGCATTTTTAAACATTCTTAAAAATGCTTGCAAAAACATATTTTGAAAAGCACAGCATTGTATATGTTTGTTTGTCACAGTTTTGAACCTTGAAATTAAGTTGTGTTTTTTTCTGTGCATTCTGGGACTTGTAGTTTGCGTTTTATATTGGGTGAAGTTAATTGGAAGTGACAGAATGCAAAATAAAAAAATAAGATTTAATAAGCACCAATAGATTGGAATGGGTGATGTTGGGTTCTATGCATGTGCTGCCAACATATTAAACTGGCAGACACTAAGTGCCACTTAAAAATGGTCTAAAGATCTATTTGATCTGATTTTCCTTTATTTTATGAAAAAGTGACACTGTGCTGCTGTACATGCACATACATATTTATGTACTTTCATCACAATTATTGTAAATCAAAACATTTTGAAGTGCAGAACATTGTAATTGTTTGCTACTTCATGTGAGCAGGTGATGAATGCTGCAATGCATGCTTTGCTATAGTGGTTACAAAGAGAATATGCTTATTGAGAAGCTTATTACAGTGTAACTAGCAGGAACCCTCTATATATGTATATCTTTGTGAGAAAGAGTCGAAGAAAACTTGTTTTCAATATAAGCATACCTGTACTATGTTTTGTTAGATGCAAATCTTGTTGAATCTGTCAATAGAAATCTTGGTCAGTTCCACAGTAGTTTTTAATGCAGATGCCTTTCATTAACAGGAAATATGTACATCTGAAGTGTTGAGGTTGATGACATGGTTAGGTGTAGAGGTTTTGGATGTGCTTGGTGGATGGATGTGTGACTCTTTGAAAGCAGCCAATGAGGGAGTGTTGAGAACATGAAAGTGGAAAGGGTAGAAGAGCTACCCTGTGCTACAGGGTTCACAGAAACTGCGCTAGCCCACCAACGGCATGTGCTACATCCGGGTCTTTTGTGGATGCCTGCCACGTGAGAGGGACTGTCGGGATTAGTCAGTCAGGTTTGGCGGGGGGTGTTGGACAGGAAGAGACGGTAGAAGGAGTTTTGTTTGCTGGAGTTGTGAGAGCACTGACAATGGCTATGGCTATGTGTTTGACAAGTCAAAATGTGTGGATCATGTGGGACTCTTCTATTCAGTCATTGAATGTGTATGCTGAATATCATGGCATCCTTAGAAATATTGGCTTGTCAGAAGTGGAAGTTGTGTTGCATGCAGTTTGTGGCTTAAAGTGGGCAAGCTTGTTTTCATTCTGTGAGAGTATAGCTCACTTTAAATGTCCAGACATTGTGATTGTGCATTGTGGTGGGGACAGTTTGGGGTTTGGGACTCCAGTGTCTTTGCAGGTTGCCCTGAAGCATTTCTTTAAAAGTCTAATGCAACTGTTTCCTGCTGCTAAGATTATTTTTTGGGAAATAAATCAGAGGCAAACACGGAGATGTTCAAAAAACATTTTCAGTCCACGAAATGAAGAATCAACACAGCTTGTCAAGAAAGCTGTAACTGATTTTGTATATGCTGCAGGAATCTCATCTTTTGAGAATGACAATATAAGTTCTGATGATGGTATTTTTTTTTGTCAAGATGGAGTTCTCTTCACAGATGTCAGAAATGCAATTTTCCTTTACAATGTTAGGAATACGTTGAAAAAGGTCCTGTAAGAAAATTGTAAAGAAGATGTACAGTGTTCAGTACTACTACATATAAAATCAAAACAAGGAAAAAAGCTGTATGTTAACAGCCCCCCAAAAAGGTTCTTTTCAGAGCCACCACTAAAGATGAAATAACTTAAATTGTGTTTAATTTTCCTAACCACCCCTTCAGTGGCTGCAATGTCTGCGGAAACTGCAGTGGTTCACAGACAGCACGTGCCACATCTGGGTCTTTTAAGGTTGCCTGACATGGAAAGGGGACTGCAGAGACCGCAGACATTCATGGTGTCCATGGACATCAGAGGATCAACCAGTCAGGTTTCCTGGGTGTGGTTTACAGGAAGAGACGGTAGCAGGAGTTTTATTAGTAGGAGTTGTGAGTGGATTGAAAATGGGCATGGCAATGTCTTTCAGCAGGCAGAGTGTTTGGATTTTTAGAGACTCTTTGGTTCATTGGTTGTAGGTGCATGCTGAACATTGTGAAATTACCAAAAATCTTGGATTCCCTGAATTGGAAGTGTTCTGGTATGGAGGACGAGGCATGAAGTGGGCGGACTTGCTCCCATTTTGTGCAAATATGTTTTAATTGAAACATTCAGACATTATTATTGTTCATTGTCTAGGGAACAGTTTGGGGAGGGTGACTACAATTTCATTGCAGTTTGCAATGAAGGAGATATTGCGAAAGTTGAATGATATGTTCCCTAATTCAAAAATTATTTTTTCACGTATTACCCATAGACAGATGTGGATGTGTTTGAGTTAATTTGGTCCGCGAGGCTCAACATCCATAAAGGTGTGTGTGCTTTTGTTCGAGATGTTGGCATGTCATTGTTTCATAATGAGAACATTAAATGTATTAAGGCCAGTATTTTTTTAGAGAGATGGAGTCCCTCTAACTGATGTGGGTAATCAGATTCTTGTGGAAAACATTCAAAATGCTTTGAATCAGTTTTTGTGACAGTGAAAAGAAATAATTAAATTCAGTGCAATTTTTTTTAGTTCACAAAATAATATAAAGCCAAAATACAAAAAAAGTTATTTTAAGAACCACCCTTTTTGAATGCGACTGTAATTATTTAGAAGTCTGCGGGCTACCGCGCTGTCCATGGACTATGCAGGCCGCGTAGGGTCCTGTGACTTTTTTTCTCACTTCTATTTTCTAACTTTAAAAGGTGGTCCCTAAAGGAACCTTTTTTTTGTCTTTTCTTATTTTGTATTTTGTTTTGGCTTCTTTTTTTTCTGGAGAGGCAAGGAAGGGGAGTAAATGGAGGCAAGGAGCACCAACCACATGGATGATGGGGTAGATGTAGAGAGGAGGATGTTGGGCGGGCCTTAATCATGTATGTGGCAGTATTTCTCATGCTATTTGACTGCAGCCTTGAAAGCACTCAGAAACTGCTCCCTCATACAGATTGGTGCTTCACAGTACATGCATAGCACTGTGACCCTCGAAAGGTAAGGGTAAACAGAGTTCTGTATGGCTTGTGAAGCTGCCATTGGGATCCTCTAACCCAAAGGAGGATCCTTTGTGGTGACAGGAGCAGATGAAGATGATGGGGTGGAGGAAGTTAACCTGCTCTTACCTGAGAAAGGTATCGCCTTTCTCAGAGCACTCCGGTCGGTCAATTTGGTGTGGTGCCTCATGGAAGTAGTCATGTACGAATACGAGCCAGATTTGCTGAGACCGAGTACAACTTTGCACTCAGTGCATTGAACCTTGCCTGCACAAGCCTTTGGGACATTTCCAACAGTCGTGGAAAATTGCCACACCCAGAACTCACTCCAAGTAGTAGTCACAGGGACTTCCTCCACTTCATTCTTTTCTTCCTCTTGATCAGCCTCTTCTGTATCGCTGCACCTATTCCCCTCTCCAGGCATTCCAGATGATGATGCTGATGGTGGTGGTGCGTGGCTGGGAAAAAGCAATGGCCATACGAGATGCCATGATCTCCACAAACAACCTCTCCAAAAAACAGGAGCAAAGACAAAATAAATGTGCACAGCAGTGAAGCATGTGCTCCCTCCTGGATAGCCATAGTGAGAATGAGGAAAAGTAATGGGCATGTCCCTTTAGAGGAACCGTTCGCGGACAGTCGTACTGTCCATGGACTACCAATTTGAAAGCAGGCCTCAAAAAGTTGTAAAAGGTTGCCAGATGTACGTAGAATGGGTCTGGGAGCTGTGCAGGGGTAACCTTTCAGCATGAAACACCCTAGATTGGCTGTAAAAGCACTTTTAAACTGTCAGTGACCACAAACACTGTTCACAAACACCCCCGTCATGCTGCACAGGTGTGGTCACATGATGACGTCCGCTGTAGTGTGCAGCCCTGATGACCATGCGCGGACACCCATCGAGTGGGAATCGCAGGGCGCATGCGCTGGGTGTCTGTAGAACAGGCGCCATGTTCCCAGACTAATTAAAAATGTGTCACACGGAAACTGACATGTCCAGACATTGCGCCTGTCTGGAGAGGGACTGCCATTTTGAGTGCAGACATCCCAGAAAGTCGCAGGGTCTGCAGACTCATAATGGGAGTTTTAAAAAAAATAGAAAACATCACAAAACAATAAACGAAACATTTATAAGATAAAAAATATATTTATTCAAGAAAGGGATGGGGTATCAGAATGGAAAACATAAATGGTAGAATTAGGAATTTGTGTATAGTAATTATGAGGGAGGAGGGGAAGGAGGTTTCAACAAAGCCTATTTGATTAAAATGTTCACAATTTGATTGGGTTTATTGCTCGGGACAAGGCGGAACAGGTTCACGAAGGACAGTGATAGGGAACATTTTTAATGACATGATTTTTTCCATACTGTAAAGGTTCTTTAAAATCATTATTCAGTTAATCACATTTTTTAAAGAAGTTCATGATTTCATTATTTACAGTTGAGGATAGGACTTCTGTTTGTGATTCGTGGGATTGTGAGTAATTAAACTGGGGCTTGCTTTCTTCATGCGAACTATGTACTGTAAGAAAAATAGTAATTATCATTTTAGTAAGGTGTGTTCAAAATACATTATTTGTTTACATTAAAATATGTATTGTATACCATTGGAGATGTTATCGTCGATCATTTTGAACCCTGTGACCTGCAAGCTTTAAGACGAGATAGCAATACTGATGGATGGGGATGCAGATCTTACTCATACATCAATAACCAGACCAACTCAGGAAGTTGGCAAAACACTGTACTGGTTTATTAACATTTATCTAAAACAGGGAGTTACAACGATCATCAACAGACGTTTGCTCGATTTCTCTCAAAGCATCATATGAAAAAACAGCATTCTTATACTAATGTGTCACTACTAATGTCATCCTATGTTTCAAACTAAGAAAACCTACGGGAGATTGTCATAGGCTTAAAAGGAACATCCAGGTATATGTTCCATATGGATGGGGGTTGTTATTGGGTCTCTAAGAACAGGTGGACAACTAAGCCCATCCCAAGTGCAAGTCATCTTCCTTGTCATACTAACACTCAACACCCTATTGGCTTATCAAACTATAGTGCTCTGTATTATGTGGCCCTCTATGATTGGTTGGTACACTTGTACCCTTCTGGGATATTCCACTTGCGAGCAGCGCACAAGCCGATTACCCCAGGTGCATGTTGGTTCGGTGTGGTCATGCCTTCCCACACAATTAGCCCTCATCCATCATCACTCTTGCAGTCTACCATTCAATGAAGGCTTTGAACTCAGCCTTGTAGAAGCTCACTGTGCCTCAGAATAAAAGGAAGTGTGGTACGGTCTCACCTTCTAGTTTTGCTGTAGCTCGACCCAATGTAGATTTCCATCTCGGTCATGTCACTGTAGACCATGTTTTGAGCTCTTTTCATTGCTTTAATACTTTTAAATGATGAACTCTGTGGACCTTCAGTGTTTTTCCATTTCACCTTAAACAGGAGTTTGCTTCTTTTTCAAGTTCATGAAGCTTCTTGAACAGATAACCAGGCTCACAGCAGTACCGAATCTTGTTGCTGGGCCAGCCAGCCTTTCTTGAATTCTCCTTCGCCATCATCTTTTATTCAACTACGCTACACTTCAAGTGCTTTCCATTCTTGGGGTTTTAAGTTTGCTAAAGTGCATTGTTGAACATCCAGATTCTATACATTCCAATGATATATACATTATTGCATCGCCTGCAGTCTATTTACTACGTAGCCAGCCTCATGGTTACTTTGTCTGCTTGCGCTTCAGCGTCTATACATTTGTAAACTCACCTACATTATATCTTTGGTGTTTCTTCACATTAGCAAGCTTCATTTTGATCCTGAAATGTTTGCCTCTCTTTGATATTTCATCCTCAGATTATCCATAATATCTAGATTCTCTTCTTATTTGCATATTTTTTGGGTGTGTCAGCTCTTCTTCATATGACATCACCAGTCTTCTTTCTTGCTTATTTTCAGACTTCTTCTGGGACTTCCTCCAGAAGACCATTATTTCTTTGTGCATGCATGTAGGGTTTTCTCAATGCATACCTTGTCTCAAAGATTTTTTGCGTTATAGGCACCCTCACTGGAACTACGCATGTTGTCATTTCTGGTTCCCAACATGTAAGCAACATAGGGGTGGGACTTCAAGTAGAGGTACTTGGCACCATCTCTACACTCCCCCATCGGGCCAATTCATTGACCACTCTTGCATCCGTTTTCACATCCAGGCATCCTTTTCGGAAAAAGTGCTTCTTTGGAGTCCATGTCTCTATGACTCATTTCAGGCATCCTGCTAATTTCACATGCTCATCAATACTCCAGGTAATGCGACTGCATTGAGCATTTGGAATATAGTAGTTCCATCTTCCCACATACTTATTGTGGTTTCTTGGGTACAGGAACTTCGTTCCCTCGGGTGGATGGATACTGGCCTTCACGTAGTGTTCATCTTTCACCTCATTGGGTTTCAACCCAGATTCGACGTTGATCATGATTTTCATTCCTGTTGCCTTTTTTGCAGTCTTCTTGCACTGTGTGATTATTATTCTGATCACACAGAATCCAAACATAATCATCACCAACAGGGCTCCAAGAAATTTGAAAATATTCGCCATCCATTGTGGAACCCATGAGAAGATTGATGCAAACCAACTGTCATCTGCAATATCTTCTACTTCATCTTCCATCTTGACGTGTAAGTTTGTCAACATTGTTATGGCCTCTGTCAAGGTGCCATTCTCGTTGTCATGAGAAGGTTTGAATGTGCAACATGATTCTCCAATTTCGGCGCAAACACCTCCATCCATTGCTGTGATCATATCCAACACATATCTGTTCTGAAGAGTCATCAATCTTATGGCTCTCAGCTCTTCCTTGATAGCATTGAATCCCTTAATGGTAGTGTTGATCATCTACAGGAGCTCCCATCTGGTTATCTGTAACCATTTTGCATTTGCCATCATCTGGATCCCAGGCATAAAAATAACAGTAAAAACTGAAGCAGTCTAGCTGAATAATCTGTGTTCATATGGAATAGCATCAAAAGCTTCTATTGATTTGGCTGAAAAGTAATTTTTCATCTTCATCTGATTAAGACGTTTGACAGATCTCTTCTTTCTTAGGTGAGCATCTGCTTTTGGAAACTCGCCAATGTTCAGGTCACTCTTTGGACCAATGCTGGAATATGAACAATCACTACAGAACATAGTCCCCCCCAATCTCTGGGCAGCTACATGTAAGCTCTGGATCCGCAGCCCCAGTAGTGATCCATTATCACCACTGGCCTATCCTTCATTCCTGGTACATCGAATATTCAACCACATTGTTGATTTTCTCCAACTTTTCTCATGCCATTATTTCTGAAGCATAGCTCTGCATTAGCCAGAGACACTATCTGCAATGGAGCTTGTTAGGGAGAATTCTCAAGAATTTGCTAAAATCCCTCACCTTTTGAGACACCCAGCAACTTTGCTGGATTTCTAGGATTTTATATTTTTACCTGAGAAGTGTGTGAGCCTTTTTTTCCCACTCTTCCATGTATTTTGAGATGTGTTTTACTTTTGTGCTCATTGGTTATGGAGTTTTAAAACAACTCCATAGGCATCATCTTTTTCTGTGTGTCACACAGCACCTTCAGTGCAGTGGCACAGGGATGTCTTTCAGACTTCCCAAGGTTTAAATACCTTATCTGGAACTGACTACTGTCTCCCAGCGCATGTAAAGTTAAATTAACTTTACTAGTCTCTTTAAATTTACAGGCCCAGCACACACTATCTTCCTATAGAGTGCTGGAGGGGGTTGCCTAGCATCCCCTGAGTAAAAACACTCATGTAACAGTCAAATGGTACTCTTTCCTACTTGAAATGGCTGGTGGCAGTGGTTTAGTTCAAACTACCATGGTTTTTCCCGACCCTGAACAATGGTAGCTAAAAATTGGGCCAGCCATGTTTTTCAATACGGCGCCCAGGACCTATCTGTAAAAAAAGACTCAGGTCAACTTTTTTTGCCATTTCTTTTTGGAAAAGTCCTTCTTGTGTTTGTCTCTGTGTGCCAAACCAGGTTTGGTCCCTTTTTTCATTGGCCTTTGGCGGGCTTCAGTACTGAAACCCTCCTCTGGCGCCTGAGTGTCTGGGGTGGACAGGTTGTGAGGGAGGTGCCCGAAACTCCCCGTGCTTAGTCTCCTAGGAGACCTGAATGTACTCTGGTGTGATTGGCCGGCTGGCTGTCCAGCAAAAACAGCCACCCTGCTGTGTGAGTGACGACAAGGCTGGAAAGAATTGGGGAAAATTGTTTAAAAGAAGGTCTCTGGGACTTGGAAAGCAGAGTCGACCACTGGAACAAAAGAACCGAAGACGAGCTGAAGGAAGACGACTGCTGCAACTCCTGTACAACCGGTGAAGCCCTGCTGCAAGTCTGAATTGCCTGAAACTCCATCAACAGGTAAGCCCTTCAAGGTTAACTTTTTCTATTGAGTTTGGTGGGAACAACCAACTCGAAAGCCGCCTGGACACCGTCCCCTCCTGGTCGAATTTTCTGCAAAGTGCTTTGGAAAACCGGATAGCCAATGGGAATGGGAAGGATACCAGTTAGTGGTCTTTAAGGCACTCACGCCTTAAACCAACATTTTGCTAAGCTTGTGAACCTCCCAACGTCCTCCTTCTTATCACCACGACTGAAGCTCAGGAACAGCTCTTCTTCACTTTAAAGGTCCTGTGCAAACACAGTCCGGAAATATTTTTGGCCATGGTGAAAGTTTGTAAAACGTTCCCAACTTCGAAGGCTTGTCCTTCTCTAAACCAACATCTAACTTTTTGTCTGACCAAATTGTTCTAAGATCCATGGCAGAAGACTTAACCGTTTACTACCAGAACTCTGCTTTCCTATACAAAGACTCTGAACCATTGACTTTGGCCCAGGCCTATGAACTGTATTGCTGGTTGTAGTTAACTGAAACCCTTTGCCCTGCATATGAAAGTATGTGTGCTGTTGATTATTATAACCTTGTCTTTTTACCCTTTTTAAAGTAACTGAAGTGCAATATTGCTCCCACTTCAGGGGAGCTGAACTTGTTCAGTAACTTATTGGTTGTGTATTTGTAGTATATTGGTATATGATATTGAGCTGCTCTTGCTAGTGTAATGTTTTCCAAATGACTGTGTGAATAAATATATATTCTTTTACCGAGAAACCTTGAGTAAGTGTTTGTTTGAATCACTGTATTTGTTGGTCCTTTGTGTAACTTGTTTTACTGCTCCCTTTACTCTTGAGATAAGTCTGGCTGCTCAGCCACTGCTACCACATTACTGTGTAATACAGGCTTGTACCAAAGTTGAAATTGTACTGACACTTGTAGTCTTAATTACATGTAGTGTTCCCCAAGGGTACTGCATGTGTCAACCCATGTCAGCAATTTCGCAAGCATCGGCCAGAGAGGTGTGCATCTTTTTCCACTCATTCAATAACTGGTTTGTGATGACCAGTTACTGATACAGCTCTGCAAACGACTATGCCTTCCTCCCAGCCATCGGGATAAAGTACTGTTCCCCAGATACGCATCTGGCCACTTTTATTGCAACTTTGTGTTTCCTTATCAGTCTTCCCTTGGCAGCTGAGTTTCCTGTTTATCTCCCATCTGATTCCTGCTCCCTTCAAGCCAGGCTGTTCATATCTTATCACATGATCTCTGGTGTGTGCTCTTTCTCTTGTCTTCAGATATTGAACATATAGTAATCTTCTGGTGCTGACCATTCTGTCACCCACACCAAAGAGGCTGTTCGACCCTGGAATTGACCTCTTGTATGACAGAGCACACGGTGAGTCAGGCAACAAGCTGTTTGGACATCTATTTCTATAGCTATGAAAATCTTGGACTTTCCCATAGCATAAGGTAGGAGAGCACATACATAGCAATCCTCCTTAGAGGTTTTCCTTCCCACCTCTTTCATGTGCTGGTACCTCATGTTGTTTCCCAAATGTGCTGTACTATCTAGATAATCGTTTAACTCAAAATCCTCCTCCCTTGTACTTCTCTTGAGTCTCTTTCTTGTATACTGAGTGTATACCCAATGATCATGGAGTAAATCAAAAACAGACCCTTTTCCAGCCGGACCCATGAAACACTTGTTAGAGAAATTGGTGACTTTTCAAAGTCACTGGTGTGGGAACCATCACATATGGCCTAGGCCTTTTTGCAATATCTGGCTCTGCATAGGTCACTGGAGTAGGAAGAATCAAAGGGACTCTCTCTTTCTTGGGACCAACAAAATACAATGTGTGGATTGAGAAAATCAGAAAAACAATAATGAATACTGAACATGCATATATTATGCACCAATACATTAGACCCAACCATCGGTGTCTCTCCACACGTCATTGAGTCTGTTCACTTTCTGGAATCCCATTATGCTTAATGGACTACATATGCCTGTTATCACTTTTAAGGAAGGAACAACCCTTTTTAATTAGGCAGCCTCGTTATATGCTCAGCTAGCAATCTTATTTGCTCTAATATCATTGCCAATAATCGCCTAATCGCCGGGCCATTATGTAGGATCTTCAATAAAGGTACGCACAATAGTGCTCCTCACAACAAGAGCAGGGTAAGCTCGGAGTATCAAATAAAGACAGCAAGATGTAGTCTGTGAACATCAGAATCAGACAGGACAATTTATACGTCCATAAATAAACTCTGTGAGAAACAAGTCCAGGAACTGCAGGCGCTTCCAGTCGTCGAAGACAAAATCAAGGTCTGCCATCCTTAAACTCATCAGTACTTTTCCAACACTAAATGTTAGGATTTCTGCGGCTCAAGAACAGTTACTTTGGACACAAATATCTATAAAGAGTGTTCGAAAGGAGCCACAGTCCAAAAGCAAATCTGCATTTATCTACTCAGCAGTCTTTGCATCCTTCTTTCTCATCATCGATCGAGTATGCACATGCTGAACTTCTTCTTGACTTCTTGACTTGCTTCTCAATGGGGTGGGGGTGTGACAGCCTCACCAGAATACAGCTTCACATCTCCCAAGTGGATCCAAGCCTCCCTTGAACTGCTGAAGGAGTAATGTCTTCTACAATCCAGGCACCACTGAATCTGGGCACATGACACTTCCTTGTGAAATTTGTAATCAGTACAGAATCTCCACTAAGGGCCTCATTACGAGTTTGCCGGTCTGGATACAACGGTACTGGTAATCTTACCGGTACCGTTGTATACATACCGGCAAACTCCGAGTTGTACTCGCAGGTGCCTTTCATTCCGCCAGATCTGACCTGGTGGAATGAAAGACACCCGCAAGCACAGCATTTAGGATGCACAGTCACCGTTAATAACAGTGTCTGTGTATCTGCTTCCCTATTCCAATTGAGCCCTATGGGGCTCAAATGGGAAAGGGGAAGATTTATTTCCAGCGCCCAGGAATGGGCAAATACTAGGTCTGGCATGGCCGTAATGACCTGGTAATTGCCCATTTATGGGCGCCGGAAAAAATGCAACTCTGCCTAATGGCAGTCTCGTAATGAGGCCCATTGTTCTTTATATCGGGTTGTTGTATAGTCTTCATCTGTGTCCTGAGACCGACACCCCTTCCGCTTGAGTTGATCTGAAATGACAAAGATACTAGCGGTCATACATGTTAAGTATGCATGTAACTCAGCTCCTAACAATTCTGCAGTCTTTTGGGCATCACTTCTATTCCAGATTGGAGGAGTCAGAGGCATTCTCATCTGCCTCCCTGTAACTCATGGGGCATGAGGTGGTGGTCCGACCCGTGCTGATACCTTAATGCATATAATGCAAGGGGCAGGCAGTGCAGTCACCCTTTCTTCAGTGTCAATTTGAATTTGGCTATCCCTTCCTTGAGAAGACCGTTGAGTATCTCACATATATTGTTCGCTTGTGGGTGATAAGCAGAAGAAAACTTATGTTTAATAACGAGCAATAGACTAATCTGCTCAAATATCTCATTCACGAGATGGGGACCATTGTCGGACCTTAGCACCTCAGATACTCCTCATCTAGGGAATACTTCCCAAACTAAAAACTTTGCAGTGCAAGTGGCATCAGGATGTGTGCATGGACCAGATTCAATTTATCTCGAAAAGGGGCACACTGTCATATACCTGTATCCACTACAAACTTGCAGCATATCAACATAGTTACTATGTAAATGCTGAAAAGGACTGTTTGGTTGAGTAATCACTCCTCTGATTGTTCGCAATGTGTGCCCAGCATTAAACTTTTGACATAAGATGCTATTTACTACATAGAAAGCAATGTGTTATAACAGGTTCGGTACAAACCAGTTCTCCGCAATTGATGCTGCAAGGCTCTCCCTAGTTACATGCGCAGGTTAGTAACTGTTCTAACAACACCATTTTTACGGCTTCAGGCATCACCGGCTTTCCAGTGCTGTCCTGTCGCCACAATGCTTCGAAGCGGGATAAAGAACACCCTCTCTGTGTCCACAGTTCTTTCTCTTCCTGTGGAGCACAGCCTTGAACTTCCATGAGCTGCGTCGCCAAATGTGGCAGGATTCCCTATTTTACATTTGACTATTTTGATCGCTGGATTCAATATAACCACATCATATGAAGCTCTATGAGATGTCAGTGTACCCTTATGTTTTTCTAAAACAGCAAACAAAGCATGCTCAACAAATAAAGTAATGCAACACCCCATCACTATGCTTACAGACTTTTCAATAATGAACGCGGCTGCTGCAAGCGATTGTTCGCAAGGAAAGTGTCCTCTCATAACTGGATCTAAAATCCCACTATAGTATGCCAGAGGTTTATATACCAGTGTGGTTTGCTGTGGAAGCACTGCTGTCATAACTGTTCCATTTGTGTGCGAGAACAAAAAGAACACCTCTGCATAATTAGGAATTCCTAAATCTGGAGCTGTACAAATTGCTTTTTTCAATTCCTCAAACCCTTCCTCCATTTCCCCAGTCCATTTTATTTTCTTTATTCACTGGTGCTTTCTTCAGAGCCTGCAACAAGGCTCTTGTGTCTGAACTATAATCAAATACCCATTCTCTGACATAATTACACATTCCCAGAAAGTGCTGCATTAGTTTTATTGTGTGTGGTTTTACTGTTTTCATAATTGCCTCAGCCCTTTCAGGTGTAACTTTCTTTCACTCACGTGAAATTAACTGACCTATATATAACACTTTTTCGTGACAATATTGCAATTTCTCCTCGTCCACTTTATATCCTTTGTCTGCTAAGACAATCATCAATTGAATCAAATCTCATCTGCACTCTTCTTCTGTTGTGCTACAAACTAAAATACCATCTACGTACTGCAGTCCAACACTTGGCAAATCTAATTTACTTAGGTCCATCTGCAGGACCCTATTAAAGATCAATGGGCACTCACAATACCCCTGAAGCAAACCTGTACTTTTCAACTTAGTCTGGTGGAAAGTAAATGACATCAGATCTTGGGAATCCTTATACAATGGGATTGAGAAAAATGCATTTTTCAAATCAATCACCGTGAAATAGCGTGCCTCTGGGGGAATACTACATAGAATTGTCACAGGAATCGGAACTAGAGGGATCTCTGCCTCTACAATCTGGTTAATTGGCCTCATGTCCTGGATTAATTGACATGACCCCCCTTCAATTTTTTCACAGGATACACTGTGGTATTAAACAGTGACTCTGACGTCACCAAAATGCCTTGGTTCATCACAGCTGATATAGTCTTATAAATCCCCTCATCTGTTTCTCGAGACATCAGGTATTGCCTTACTCGAGGCAAAATTGTTCCTGGTTCAGCTTAATCTTCACTTGTCCCACCCCCTTCAACAGGCCTACGTCATAGGGACCAGTAGTCCATAAAGAGGTTGGCACTTTTTCCATGTCCTCATCAAAAAATACTGGGCGCTGCCACGCTATCATCATTCTCTGCAGAATTTACCTTCTTTCTATCCTGATGTAAGCATCTAAGTAATGCTCGTTTCAAACACCACCTCGTCATCTGACAGATTGTCTCTGAACATATCCTCATCAGTGATGTCAGTCAATCTACATCCTTCCCCAATAGCAATTACTGTTCTCCATGGCCTGCACACATCATCAGTTCCTTCGAGCATGGCCAATTCCCCTCGTAATATGGCTGCTTGTAATTCTAAGGGAATAATCTGTCCCCCCTCTTCATCCATAGGTACCTGTGGCCAGGTATCCTCATAATCTTTCCCACTAAACCCGGTAGCCATGTTAACAAAATCAGTACCCCATAATGAATGACTTCTGGCTCTGATGGCATTCTCGCATAGCTGTTTGAACCGTAAATGGCATGATAAATTAGCCCATGTTTAAATAATGTATTCCCGGCGTCGAACACTTTATACCTTCATCAGTAAAAGAAATTGTCATATTCAATTTCGTCATTAAATCTCGGCCCAGAATATTAACTGGTGTCTTGTTTGAATACAATAATGGAACAGGCATATCACATTCTCCTATAGAGACTGGCAATTTCTCAGTTAAAGGAACTCTACTTGTAACTCCAGAGAAGACTTGTGCATTCCTGATAACGAAAATGTTCCCTCTCGTATACATGAGCGAGTTGCCCCTGTGTCTACCAAAAAAGAAAAGGATTTGCTTCCTATGATTACATGAACCCTTGGTCCCTCTTGAGAATTTGCTGTCACCGATAGTACTGAACACATCAAGTCACCCTGTGAGCTGTCTACTGTGGGTGCATACTTATTCCCATGCCTGTAAAAGGACTCCCTCCCACGACAGTGACGCCCTTTATCCTAGGAGTTAATAACTGCCCTGTGTTTGCACTCTGCTGTGTCTGTATGGGTGCATGTAAAGACTGCCCTTGCAGTGAATTCAATGGTGCTTGCTGTGGTTGCAAAGCCTGTTGTATTTTGGTGCTTGTGCCTCATACATTGTCTGATCTTGGGTGAACCCATCCCTATTTCGTGGGCTATATGCTGGAGGATAAGCTGTCCCCCCTCTTGAGAATTGCCCATTCTGTATATACCATTGCCTCCCACATGTTCACGCTATGTGCCCTGTCATTCCAAATGTCCAACACAAGTCTGCTAATCTGTCCTCCCTGCATGTTTTCATTATCATTTTTCACATTCTGAAAGCCACCTTGATTATTTTGAAAACCTCCTTCATTATTCTGAAAGCCTCCTCTTCCCCTGAAACCAGTTCCCCTGCCTCTTGGCATTAACCCTCTTCCTCCTTGATGTAATCACTGTTGACTACTTGTCTGTGGCATGCTTACTGCTTGCTGCATTCCCAACCCTTCTCCATTTGTCAGTACTGCTCCTTCTATGGCATACTTTGACATTTTCTTTGGAACTCATTTAGCTTCCTCAACTTTTCTAGCATCTTCCTTCTTCTTATTTTTCTCTTGCAACAATCGGCAATGGTGTACAATGGTCAACTGTATTTCTGCCCATGGTTTTGCTTCCATTCCCACTAACTTCTTGAGCTGCCTCTGAACTGCTTCTGGCAACCCTTGACACAAAATATGGTCAAATACAGGTATAGATTTTCCCCATGGCTCTCGCATTTCCAAAGTCCAACGTTCTTGAAAATGTTGAATGTAAGCAAGTGGATCTTCGTCCTCTTTCATTTTTCATGCCATAATTGCACCCATGTCTGTTGTATCAGGATATTGTACTCTAAGCGCTTTCCAAACTGCCGCTCTACAGTTATTGAACGGTGGCCCATCATGCACTGTGTTCTGTGCCGTGACACTTGAATATCCTGCTCTCATCCAAATGTCATCAGCCCTCTCCCCAAGGATAGCTGCCAGAAGACCCTCAATGTCCCCTATGGCTAAAATATTCCCTCCTGTTATTTTCTCTAGCTCATAAATCCATTTTACCCCACTTGCCGTGAAACTGGGAAGTTTACATCTCAAATTATCCTTAGCAATTTGGGGCCAGGTAATATACTGTGCTCTGACCCCTCCTTTTTCGAATAGCGGGAATTACAAAATCCCAAAATCGCAATCGGCTCCCATCGTCTGCCTGTCCACAGCAGGGACAATGGTTCCTGATCACTGTTTTCCTGGGAATTACCTCAATCTGCCTACATATAGTGGCGATTCCCCCCACTCACTGTGTGATCACCCTTTAGGCTCTGAGTATGCCATAGGTTCTGGCGTCCTGCCTTTAGGTTGCTCTAAATCTGACCATCTTACTTCCTTGTTATAATTGCTCCCTCCTCCTCATGGAAGGTTTATCTGTCTTCGTCTGACATGTCTTGTCCCCAACTAGTATGACTGTCATCTCTCTCATCTCTTTTTAGAGTCAGCCTGTCCAAAGACAAGGCTCTGTGCTCGAGGCTAAACGGAGTTCCCTCCTTGCCTCGTGACTGGGCAACTATTGATCGATATTCCTTTCCCCTGTTCCTTGATTCACTTTTTGTCCTCATTTCCAGATAAGCTTCATCGATTCTATCCCCAATGCTTCCTATGAGTTTGTGTTCACGTAGCCGTTGCAAAACTGCCTTTACATGCTCTTCATGTTTTTGAGTATCCTTGGAGTAAATCAAGATATCATCCAGGTAAACAATGACGAAGAGGAACAACATGTCGGAAAACACCCTATCCATGAAGCGTTGGAAGACTGGAGGGGCATTTGCAAGCCCGAAGGGCATGACCAAGTACTCAAAGTGACCAAAGGGTTTTCTAAAGGCTGTTTTCCATTCGTCTCCTTCCCTTATACGGATCAGATGGTAGGCACCCCTGAGATCCAACTTTGTGAAGATTACAGCTCCTCTCACCGCTTCCAGGATATCAGAGATTAAGGGCAAGGGATAGCGGTCCTTGAGGGTGCACTGATTCAATCCACGATAATCAAGACAAGGTCTAAGCTTTTTAGTGTCTTTCATTGGGGTAATGGGCTGACTTGATGATGTCAAATTTGATCAACACTTGGTGATGGTTTATCAAGAGTTGGATTTCTTTGGTCTGCAAGGATATAGGTCCTGAAGAAAGAGGTCTTCTGTCGATCCCCTCCACAAGTTGCATGATACTTTGTGTTTCATATGGAATGTGGTGTTTAATGACCCAATCTTGATCAATGAATATTCCCATAGCCCCACAATCCACCAGGGCCAAAATGGGGTAGGTCTCATTCTTGGATGACAATAGGAAGGCTTTTAGAGTCACTAGATTGTTCTGTCCAGGAGAGTTCAAGGATGGAATAGATGTGGAGAAAACATCTCTCTCCCGAACCCTTGCTCCATCTAGGATCGGGAGCTGGCGTTTCCCGTACGCCGTGGAGAGGCTAGAGGACATTCTCTAACTAGGTGTTTATCCGAGGCACAATACATGCATAAGCCCGTGTGGATCCTTCTCATCCTTTCTTGTGGGGATATGGGTCCACGGAAGGCCCCTATTTGCATGGGTTCTGGATCGCAACCAGAGACTGGAGTAGGGTCGGGTTTCAATGAGGTCTCAAGGGAAACCTTCTGGAAAGGCATCTTGGATTTTTTCCTCTCTGCCTTCCTTTCCTGGTTATGAAAGTTTATCTGCATGGCAAGATCCATAAGGGCCTGGAATTAACTTGGACGAGCCACTCTGGCTAATTCATCTTTTATCTCTTCATTTAGCCCCCTTCGGAAAAGAGTAAAGCTTGCTTCTGAAGACCAATTGTTTGAATCGTGTGACATAAGTAAGCATGTCCTGGGATCCTTGCCGAAAGTCAAGTAGATGTTCCTGGGTGATCAAACATGGTCTTAAGGGCTTGTATGAATCCATCGTAATCATCCAGGAGGGCATCTCCAGAATTGACTAAAGGAGTAGCCCAAGTCAGTGCATTCCCGGAGAGGTGCGAGATTATAAAGCCCACCTTCGCCCTGGGAGTTGAAAAATAGTAGGGCTTAAAGGTAAAGTGGACTAAACAAGAGTCAAGGAATACACAAAGGGTTTTTTCAGACCCATCGTATTTGTCTACAATGCCGCCCAGTAGCACGCTTTCCTTTGTGGCAGAATCGCAGGACAAATCTAGTTGTTTCAATGCGGCGTTTTCCACCTTTAAATTCTGCACCTCGGTCTTTAATTCTTCCATGCCACGCATGAGATCCTGAACGGCCTGTTCCATGTTGGTTTCAACTTCGGTCGTTGGGCGTCTCAAACTGTCACGGAATTCCCCCCTTCTCACCTGAGATCGCTCCTTGCAGGATTTCTTGGAGGAAGTCTTCTTGCACACGGATCGGGTTTTATACAAGCCCGCGCGAGTCTCTTCTGACTCCAGCATGCGTTCAGCGCTCCAGGATACTCGGATGCTCAGGACGTCCAGGAAGTGAGGACGTGTACACGAAGACGGTACATTAAATCCGGGAAACAAGGTAAGAGAGGATGGAGGAATGAATTGGGTAAATAGAGGATCTGTGAACCAAGGACAGGAGAATAGTTCAGCAAACTATGGAGCACACGTCTAGTCACTACCAGCGATAGCGTTGAGACACGCAAGGTCGCGGGGGCATGGTCTATTTGTGGAATGTGCTACATCCGACGTGGAAGCTGGTGCAAGGCGTACCACGTTAGACGGCCATGTTGGAAGTATCAAAGAGCGCAAGCCCCGTTGTGACAAGGACCAGGAAGTCCAAAAGGGACACATTCTGTGGATCATGACATCCTATCTCAACATTTTCATCTAGGTTTACCCTAGAGGTTCCTGGCATCGATTCTTGAAATGGGAGAAATTCCTCTATGTCACCCCATAATACTACTGGACTTTGTTCCATCAACTCTTTCTCAATGTGATCAATGTCGCATGCCCTCTGTCTCCTTTTTCTTTCCATTTCCTCATCAAATTCTCTTAATTTTTTGGCTTCTTCTCTAATCTTCTCCTCTTCCTGTATCTTTGCTTCTCTTCTTTCATTTGCCCTTCCTCCTTTCTCTCTTTCTCTCTTGCCTGTCTTGTTCTTCGATGGCTCTTTGTCTATTGTCATATTTTCTCTGTTCTTGCACTCTTTTCTACTCTTCCTGATACATCTGCTCTCGACTTTGTCTATTTTTTTTATACTTGTCTTCTTTCAATTGTTTCTCTCGTTCTTTGTCTTTTTTCTATTGTTCATCTTGATCTTCCCCTTGCTTTACTTCCCCGATGCTCTCCCCATCAAGTTTGAGCAGTATCTATCAACCCATCCATTCATTCTGTATGATCGCTATCTCGTCAGCTTTTTTTTTTCTCCTTTCCATCTCTTAATTTCTCTTTCTATCTCTAGGGTCACTCTTGACCGTTCACTTTTCTTTTTGTCTTGTAAGACCTTAGAGATTACTTCTTTTTTTCGAATCCTTTCTGGTATTTCGTCACTGCTACAAGTAGGCGGTTCATGTATTGGATTACTATACCCTGTCAGTTTTTAATTCCCTCAATGGTTATACTCCATCGTCTTTTGTGCTATCATCATTTACTTCAGGCGAGATGAGGGGAGCAGAAGGCTCAACACCCCCTCTTTACACTGGTTAAGCATCCAGTCTTCAGGAGGTGGGTCTTCCCGTTCCTCCTGATACATCTTCCAAAGCTCACAGCTAGCTAATCTTTTTTCCAACTTCTTTCCCGTGTACGCAGCGTGCATGTATGTGGTCATGTGTTGTAAAACTGCTTTTGACAGCAATCCCCCTTGTGACCGACTCAGAAATTTGGCAAAACACTGTACGGTTTTATTAACAATTAACTAAAGCAGGGAGCTACAACGATCATCAACAGACATTTGCTCGATTTCTCTAAAAGCATCATATGAAAAAACATCATTCTTATACTAAAAATGTGTCACCATTGACATCATCCTACGTGGCAAACTAAGAAAACCTACGGGAGATTGTGATAGCTTGCAAGGAACATCCAGGTATACATTTCATATGGACGGGGATATTGATTAGGTCTCTAAGAAAAGGTGGACAACTAAACCCATCCCAAATGCAAGTCATCTTCCTTGTCATACTAACACTCAACACCCTATTAGCTTATCAAACTATAGGGCTCTGTTACGTGGCCCTCAATGATTGGTTGGCGCGCTTGTACCCTTCTGGAATATTTCACTGGCTAGCAGCACCCAAGCTGATCATCCCAGGTGCATGTGGGTTCGGCGTGGTCATGCCTTCCCACCCAATTAGCCCTCATCCATCATCACTCTTGCAGTGTTCCATTCAATTAAGGCTTTGGACTTGGCCTTGTAGAAGCTCACTGTGCCTGAGAATAAAAGAGACTGTGGCACGGTCTTATCTTCTAGTTTCGGTGTAGCTCGACCCAAAGGTTATTTCCATCTCGGTCATTTGACTGTAGACCACGTTTGAGTTATTTTTGTTGCTTTAATACTATTAAATCATGAACTCTTGGCACCTTCAGTGTTTTTCCATTTCACCTCAAACAGGAGCTTGGTTCTTTCTCAGGTTCATTTAGGTTCTTCAACAGATAACTAGGCTCACAGCAGTCCCAACTCTTGGTGCTGGGCCAGCCAGCGTTTATTGAATTCTCCTTCACCATCAGCTTTTATTCAACTAAGCCACACTTCAAGCCTTTTCCATTCTCAGGGTTTTAAGTTTGCTAAAGTGCATTGTGGAACATGCAGATTCTATACATTCCTATGATATATACATTGGCGCATCGCATGCAGTCTATTTACTACATAGCCAGCTTCATGATTACTTTGTCTGCTTGTGTTTCAGCATCTGTACATTTGTAAACTGACTTGCATTATATCTTCGGGGCTTCTTCGCACCAGCAATCTTTATTTTGATCCCGAAATGTTTGCCTCCCTTCGATATTTCATCCTCAGATTCTACATAATGTCTATATTCTCTTCTCATTTGCATCTTTTTTGGGTGCGTCAGCTCTTCTTCGTATGACATCACCAGTCTTCTTTCTTGCTCATTTTCACACTTCTTCCGGGCTTTCCTCCAAAAGATCATTATTTCTTTGTGCATGCATATAGGTTTTTCTCAATGGATGCCTTGTCTCAAAGGTTTTTTGCGGTATAGGCACCCTCACTGGAACTGCACATGTTGTTATTTCCGGTTCCCAACATAAAAGCAACATAGGGGCGGGACTTCTAATAGAGGACTTGGCTCCTCCTCTACACTTTCTTCTTTTGGGCGAAGTGTTCTTGCCATTTATGTGAGAAAAGAAAGTGCTTCTGTCTTATAATACGTTTATATCATGAAAGCTAATAATAGAGAAAAAAATACAATGCACTTACTGTTTATTAAGAATGTGTTGGTCACTAAGCACCTGGTGTTTCTCCATCTGCATGCAGAGTTTTAGTGAGGAGATTATATGAAGTGTACAGTTATGGTTTGTTATTGGTGCATTCCATTGTATTGTGTGCTAAATAAAAATAAAAAATGGCATTTTTTAACATAAGTGTTTGTACAAAAAGGCACATTTGCATATTGTAAACATTAGTTTTGATTTTATGTACATCTGTTTGTTGGTTGATAGGTACATCCTTTTTGAGTATCCCGTATGATTCTGAGTCTTGTAAATGCCACCCAAGGTCCGTGGACTACCTCGCTGTCCACAGACTCCATAGCTGCCACATTGGGGGGGGGAGTAAAGGTGCACTCATAAAAACCTGTGAAATTCACTGAAAAAACTTTGTTCAAGGGACGTTATGGTTAAGTTCCACTAACAAACACCCATGAAATTCAGTGAAAATGACGTTATGGTTACAAGTAAAACTGAAAAATCCTTGAAATATGCTAGTTATTGTACGCTAAGCAACCATACCTCACGCCACCTCCTTGCGCTCCTAAAACGAACACCACAGGCATCAAAGTTGATTTCGCAAATGTCAATGATGGCATTACCGATGACATTACATATGAAATACATTTTCATAAAAAGTCTCTAAAAGGGTTTGTGTTTATAACGTTAGTAACAAGATGTCAGGTGTCATCGGGAGACATATCATGAACTACTCAACGTATTAAAGAATGTACTCATTGTCTTGCTTTTGGCTTTCTTTTGGGCACTATCCTCGATGTCCCTTCCCCTCCCAGGACCCAACAAGACAAGTTATTGGACTCAGATAGGCAAGAAAAAGAACACACTCACCACTGATTATATGAATATACAAGTGTCTCGATATAGGCCCTGTATTCACTCTTTATACATACACACATATAATGTCTATTCTAGTTCATATAACCAAAAGAAAAGCGCTTCACTGTTAGACAGGTTGCAGAAGACACCTTCATCTTGCCCCGCACAACACTGCTTAGTCCCAGAGCAGGTAGGCAGAGAGATCAATCATACGAACAGGGTCTGGAGCGGAGCGTCCTCCCTCTCAGCGAGACTGCATTATCTTGGGTCCAAATCTATCTGCTTTTCCAAGAGAAAATACCTCTTCTCTTTATGTGGGAAACCCTCCCCTCAATGGTTACCAGACTGTAATTTCCAGTTAGAGCTGGAGAAACCCAGCCTCTCGTCCCTTGCCGTCTTTTCCAGTCCCCTTATCAGCGCACCTTCAGAATGCTCTGACTCCTCTTCTGGCTCGTCCTTCAGCGGACAATACAACAACTATTCTCCATAGTTCAAATATCATTATTTGACCTTGCTTCTGCTGCAAAAATGCACGTCTACTTACTGGTCCCACGTGAATGTAGGCTTTCATTGCGGTAATGGAGGTGAGTGTTCAAAAGGGCAGCGCCTCCACGCCATGTTCTTGTTTTGCTCATTTTTTTTGCACACACAATACAGTCATCTGAACAAAACATGATACTGGAATGTTGTTGTTAATAGAGGAACCTAGTCATACATTCACATCTCCAATCACTGCAGAATGCACTATAGACGTACAATATTTGTAATCTGGTAATTTTGGATAGTAAAACAATGAATGGTACCTTATCAGAGTTTTTTGTAATGTTAAACATGTAATAAATAGCTTATAGCTAATAGCTTATAATTGAAGACTTACTACATATTTGTGTCAGTACAAACAATACATATCAAGACCCACAAAGCATAAAAATCAGGGGCACATACAGGGAAACTTCAGTAAGGAGGAAAGAAACACACCAAAAATTGACAGTGACATAAGACTTTATTATCAAGTACAGAAATTATTTGTTGCTTGAGGATTGGTTATTTCCCCATGTATGTGTACCATGAACTTAGGCCAAATCCGAAGGAAAGTGCCTTAACAACATACAACAAGGTTAAAGTCTACATATGTAACACCTTTTGATTTTTAAGATTGTCTCCATCAGTGAACAAAACCACGTGGCCTAGATATGTCAGTGAACAAAAAGAAGTGGCCCAGATATGTGATATCATTGGAGATGTCATCAATGACATTTGTGATGTCATCTTTGATGGCCTGGGTGTTAGTCTTAGCAGTGCACGGAGGTTGCGTGATTTATGCTTGCTTAGCTTACCATAACTGGCGAATTTCGGAGGGTTTTTCAGTTTTACTTGTAACCAGAACGTCCCTTTAATAAAGTTTTTCAGTGAATATATCTATGTATATATATATGTGTGTTTTTGCATGCTAAAGCGTTTGGTCAACTGCTTAATACAGCTTGGACACTTGGACTCATAAGTTTCTATGAGTACGCATTTCTTGTGAGTGGAACATACCAGGCCCCTTTTAATTTTAAAAGATTTGAGGTAAAATCAGACAGGTGCCAACACTGCACTCAAGTCTGACAGACAATCAGACTCTTCGGGGTCCCCAAGACCCTCATGCATAGTACAAATACGCATTCTGTATCCAATCCTACAGCCTACTTTTACAATAATCCCAAATGAATGTACATGAGGCAGAGGAAAACGGAGCATGGAAAGAGAAAAAGGGAGCAAACTTGCTTTTACGCTTTCCATGTTCTACTCCCTCTCCTGGACAAGTAAAGGCTGCCTCCAAATGCGCTTTACTAATGGATTCCTATGGAATGTGCCTAGTCTTGACCAGGTGCAAAACCAAGCCAGATTCCACCGGAATCCTTCCATTGTACACCTCGCAAAAACCTGATTCAGGCGTACTATGAGGTGCACCCATGGGCAGGAGCACTGCATAGCGGATATCCTGTCTTCGCTCCGTGCCCCTCCTCCGTCTCATCAGTGCCCCAAAATGAGGCAGCACGTTACATGGAGATGCAAAAGCATTACGCCTCAGTTTTACTCCACCATTTAAACTGGCCCTCAGCCAATCAGGGCACACCCATTGCCACCTGCCATTACCTAGTGCCAGTAGCTGGAACTCAGGCGCAGTGTAAGTCAAAAACTCCTGAATGCAGTTTAGTCGTTCCGCAGACCAAGGCACACCACAAACACTAGCAAACACTGCCTCACTGCTAACTCAAGCACGCTTACGGAAGTACATTGTGACTATTAAAGATCAATTTGTGGTATTGTCCGCTCGCTGGCATAGTTGGCGGAGCTTCTGCATTCGTTTCGCAGCCACTGGCCGGCAGCTCTTCCAATGCGGTGTGAATGGCATTGCTCTAACATGCAATTACTGACTTGGAAACAGCACGTGGCTGTGCATCTACTGCCACCTACCTGCACACTCCCTCTACGCCAATAGTACATTCGAAATGAGTTCCAGAAGCAATGGACTACATAATGTGCCCTGAGGATGGGAGAAGGTATTGAAACAATTCTTCACTACAGCATGCTGTGTTTGAAAAGCCCTTTCAAGAGGCATTATTATTTTATTTTGTAATAGTGTTCTGTCTTGAAAATCAAACCTTACACATAAAATCTCTCACAATTGCACGAGCAATGTTTCCCGAACACATGATGTGAACAGTGACTACATCATAAAGAATTGTATAAAATTAGCCATGAACATTTAATAGCTCCAGTTTCATAATCCCTTTGTCCCATAATATCACACTTTCTCACTTTCTATAAATACAGCGTCTAAAAACTAAATATTCGCCAATACAACACTTCGGGACTGATTTACAAAGTGTTTTTCAATGTGTTTTTCAATGGGATTACGCCATTGTACAACACGTTTGTAAATCCGGCCCTTATTTGCGGGACACTGAGCACTTTCGCCCACCATTTCTTGGGAGCTACAGTTCTGAAATTCCTCAAAATGCGCTCAAAATGGAGTTGTCTCTAATTCTACTAGTCTCGGGCAAATTACTACCACGTGGTCCAAGAGGCATTAAAATACACTGTAAAGTCCCAGAGAAGCAGGGGGAGCCATCTACATGTCTAATGACAGTAGGTGCAGTGCTTTGATCACATTTAACAAGCAGAACTATTCAGTGACCTCTTGATACCTTCTGCGTTGCACTTTGAAGGGTTGTGCTGTATTTAGCGCATGCACACTCAGTGTGGTGAGATGATGCAAGTCTGTCGTGTCCCCTAACATATGTCACCTGTTGAAATTGTTGAGCGATATCAAATGACCTATGTGAAATTTTCTGTGGCATTTAAATCAACATGAATTTTGTGCTGCACTAAAATTGACATTGGCGATGTGCAGGGGGGACGCCCATATGCACAGTGACGTGAATTGAGAATATGCGTCGATTAATGTATCTGGTACTTTCCAAATATGCCACGTGTGGCTGCTTGGCAGAGTTGCTGCTATAAATGGAGAAGTTTGGCTCTCAGGTAACACAGTAATAATGATAATAATAACGATAGTGATATCACGTGTGTGGTGTTTCATGCAGGATTCCTCCATCTTCTAAGATAGGCAATGATAGGTGTTGCAGTTCCTGCGCCTGTGACATGCCGACGCCTTGGGCTGAGCGCTCAACTCATTGAGCTATCATTCAGGGGGAGGGGGAGGTAATAAAGAAGAGACAACATTTAATAGGCTGTAAGTAGAGCATCTTAGGTTTGGCCAGAAGTGGTGACACGTTACTCTCAATGTCTACATTGTTTTCCCAATGGTTCTGACCGTGTGTCTGTTTGTCAGAGGTGTCAGAGGTGGAGGTGAGGTTTGAGCTGCCCTCTCAAGGGTGGTTGAGGGCACCTCAGCAGATCCAGCAGCCAGGTATATCCAGGGACCTGCCAATGCCTTTCTGATGCTTTCCCTAGGGGTGGCGAGCTGTCAGTCTGTTGCGTGACCTGGGTGTCTTGGTTGGTAAATGATAGGAGGTCCCAGGCTCTAGGCATCCCTATTCCTCTCTCTGTAATGACACACTATAGACCATTAACATTTATTTAAACTTCATCCTGCTTTCGATTGGATCCTGGAGTTGCTTGTAGGGGCAGGGCTCTCGTCCTCTTGTTCGTTTATGTCGAGGTATAGTTTAACCCCTGTTATTTTTTTAGATCTGGGTTGATTAATTTACTGAAAACGAAATACCAGCCTCCATTGATAGCCAGTGCATGTGTATTTTTCTCATGCTTATTAATTGAGGAAATCCTCAAAGCCTGACTGAATTGTACTATTACTGAGCCCCTTAAACCCAGTCTGATTGGTTCTATTTATTGTGTACCCTGTCATTCATCGCCAGGGTTTTTTGCCGTGATTCTTGGCTGCAAAAAATAATTGAGAAATATGGGGGTTGGGGATAAAGGGATATAAGGGGTAGAGGGTTTGTGGAATAGGTAGTCAACAACTGTGAAGCGGGGAATTGAGGGAGGAACCCCCCCAAAATAAAAATAAAATAAAAAGAATCGATTAGTTTTGTCAGGCAAAAATCGGCAGCAAAAAACTCTGCAAAAAACGAAAAAACCCAGTGTTGGACTGAGATAGAACCCTGTCATTAGGTTCCAGGGAGGTCTGTGTACATTGTGTTTCATAGAGGTCCAGATTATCCAAGCGGCGAGAGCTTGTACATTTCAACCCATGGATGGATTGCAGATGCAGGAAACCTATTGATTTTTGGAAATCCGACTTGATCACCCCGTGTACGAAATGTTAAAAACATGCAGCTAAAAACAAGTGTGAAGTGTGCCTGCCGCCTGATACTGTATTATTGTGCGCTCCCTTTCATTCTAATCACAACCAGGTTTCTGCGACAATCCGCGATCATCTGTGCAATGCACCCAATACCTCATTCAGGAATATGAACAGCTGGCCCTTGGTTCGGTCCCAGGCCATTGTGTTTATTTGCTATAAGAAGTAAAGATTTACTCCAAAATAACCAGATTTTACTGCAGGTTATTTGCATTTAGTGCCAGGGCCATGGCTTTAGCCCGACCCAGTGCGTGGGAAGTGGCACCTTATTACTCTCTGATTAACCAAGCACAGATAGTTTTTGGGGCTCATAGGGTGAAGAGTAAAATTCCTTTGTCCAAAAGCACATGGGGAATTCAGGCAGAGTGTGCTGTTACCCTAGCTCCCAGGATGGCTCTGCGTGCAGAGTTAGAGGTGAGTAACACCCACCGGCACGTGTCATTGCATATGGTGTAGCTTGATCACTTGCACCCAGATCTGTAACAGTCATTAATGGTTCTTCGTTTATTGAGAACTGTAATGCTGTTGTGAGAATGTAACATATGCCAGTGATCATTTGTTTAGATTAAAAACAAAACATTTTATAACCAAAATATGCATTCCTGTTTTAAAGGAACCGCTGAAAAGGAGGATCATGCCCCTTTGTTTGCAAGTTTGCATTGAGCCTGGACTTTTTAAAAGTTATTTTTGAGAAGATATTGAATACAAAATGGTGTTTTCACAAGTAGCCACTAATGGTAGCCAGGGTTTGATTTTGCTTAGAGCTTAGTTTCAGCGAAAACAAATCTCAAGAAATTGCTAAAGTTGAAGACGTTTTTTCTTGCAAATAAAACATTCAATGATACAAAAGGCTCATTGTTATTATCAAGAAACAACAGGAAGATTTGATTACATTTCAACTAATAAGAAGAAGGAAAAGATAACAAAGTAGTTTATGATTTTTTAGGAAATCTTTACCCTTACATTACAGTCTACTATGTTGGCTATGTTGGCTCATCTAGGTGGGTGAATAGTTGTCAAGGCAGTAGGAGGAAATGGGTAACATTCTCAGATATATGGTCCAGTAATTCTGATGAGGAGATTGAAGGGCAGAGCGAAGGAGTTAGAGGCACTAATAGAAGAGATGTGAGGTGTTTTTTTAGAGACAGAGGATTCTAGAAGAAGGCTCGCTCCAAGAAGAAAATAATCAACAAAGCCATTTTGTTTTCAAATCAAGACACTCCGATACAACATGTAGTTTTTCAAACGAGAAGGAGCGCCTATTGGAGGTAAATGGACTGTGAAGAGTCAGACAAAGGAGTCTGACATATTTTGGACATGTTAACTCTCTTTTAATGAAATGATAAAGAACAGGTCTATCTATCCCTATTGCTATAGGATTTTTCATGCCTGACTAAAGAAACTCAAGGTGCCCGTTTTTCATCAGGAAGTCCAAAATAAAATGTCCTCATTCCAAACCTAACTCTATCTGACCATACCACTTACATGAAAAAGTAGAGTAGGCCAATACAATGTCTCTCCTCTCATGGTCATTTCCCTTTATGCCTTCTTTCTTGCTTGTGGGTTTTTCTCAGGGTTTTTTATCTTGCGTCCCTTTCTGCTCAAGATACCAATGTCTCTGATTTAAAAGTATATTCCTTACGCAGTTCTTCTCTGAGATTCTCCTAGCGTTAACTTCAGGAGCTATTGTAGCTCCTCCCAACTGTTCAGCGGTTATATATTCTTTTCTCTGGTTTGTTTAGAATGTCCCTCCTTGATATATTCTCTCATACACTTTCCTTTAGGTTTACGCTTTTCAGTTTGTTGAGATTCAACATTGCTTAAGTTTTTTATACTTTTACTTGTTTTAGGAGTTACCCTCTCCTGGGTTCTTCCTATTGGCGTATGTCTCTCCTTATTATGTTCACTTGGCAGTCTTAATTCCCAACACACGGGACACTGTATCAGGGAGTGCTTTCCCCACTCCTTAACTTGGTGTTCTGGTGGTGTTCTCCCCCTTTCCAATGGTTTTTTTTTGCACTTTCCCTCTGTTTCCCAGCCAGACCTTTTCATTACGTTCTTTATGATTTCTTTGTATCTCAAGTTATGCTGGTTTATTATGGAAATGCTGCCTTCCTGGCTTTCACACATTCCACTTCTTACATCTGGTGGTCCTGGCAGCCCCTCATTCTTCTCTTTCACCCTGGTACCTGTATTTTCCCAGGGTGACCTTGTGCGGCTCAGCACTCGCTCGGGTAATCAGTTTGCCTTTCCGACTTCTGCATCTCTGGCATCACTTGTGCCTCGTTCTCAGCTTCTCAGCAGGAGGTTGCATTCCACATACATTGAAAGATGGTCGCTGTCAGCGCTCACTGTGGTAATGGTCTCAGCGCTGTTCACCAGGCACCTGGCCCACCATGTTAAGGCTGTGGTCACGCCACCATGTCGGACAGGCTTTCTCTCCCTGCCTCTACAACGGTTTCCCCGTTGTCTTCATTGCCGGTACTCTAGCGTCTCGGGTTGGCTTTCTGTAGCTCTCCAATTGCTGGGAACTCTGTGGTTTTCTCCAGTCCTGCCTCTCCAAGGTGTGCTTATGCCAGAGGCCTTCCCCTGTGCACCGTACTCTCTCTTCTCTCAGGATCCACTACTCTTAGTTAAATACAAGCCTTTTCTTAAAGAGAAACTCTTTTTGACTTAGGTTGATCCACCATTGTTTGAAGCAACACAGAAGGATGACACAGTATTCCTCAAGGAAGGCAGTCTCATCTATGCAGATATGGCGGTTGGCCAAGCCTTGTCCCCTAAGGGGGAGTCACTCCCAGTAAGATGCAATGCAGGCACCATACTGACGGCACTGTCCCTTTTGGACTATTGTGGGATGTTTTTACCCATGCATCCAAGCCCTACAATAAAACTGTGCAGTACTGGCATGGAAAACATCATGATGGCCAGAACTCCCCAGAGAGTGCACAGGGAAAGTGCACAGGGAAAACAGGAAGAATAGGCTGTCACCCGTTTTTGCCTATGTTGTGAGCACAGGAGGGCACTGCCTAAAACCACCATTGGGATACACACACAGTAGCCTGAAACCATTGGGAATGGCAATGCTGATTGCCAAAAAAAGCAATTCAGAACTGTGGGGAATTCATTTTCTTAATCCCAAAAATGGTTGCATTACCAGTACTCACCACTATCAGAAAGCCGGCGTTTTAAAACCACCAGACTTTTGTGTAAAACTGCACAAATGAAACAAAACCAGACCAAGGAAAGACTTGCTAAGAGGTGGATACAATGTAAAACTATATTCTTAAATGACTTGAAGGAAGTAATTATTTAATGTATATGTACAAATTGTAAGTGATTTAAACTGGGAACAAAAAGTGACATTTAGCTGAAACCTGGCTTAGTGAAACTGGATTCTGCCTGACAACTACCCCCAACAGGAGAAACCTGTTCAGCCACTCTTCCCAGGCCTAGCTGCATCCTGCTGCCCCTGGCCAAAAGGAGTTGTCACCTCTCTGATTAGATTAGGGGTGGAGCAGCTGGGGACTACAGGGAGTTGAACAAAGGCCTGTCCTGGACTCAGGCAAATGTTATATTGGGGGCGTCGTAAAAGTGGCTTCCTCTTAGGGGAAACTGGGAGGGGCAGTGCCTCTGCTAGCAGCTGAGCTTGGGGGAAGTGGATAAACCAATTATTCCACCCTGTGATGTGGGAAGCCACACCCCTTTTTGACCAGAGCATAATTTTAAAAAGATAGATAACTCATAGTGCGGACTTGTCAGAATTATATAAGTAATATCATTATTTTTGTGATTTTTCTGTGAACATTTTGAGAGGCGTTAGGACCCTGTGGTGTATTCTGGGGGGTTGCAAGCGGAAAATAGGGTCTCACTCCAAATGTCTGCATGTTAAAAAGCTGACACTTCATCAATTAATTTCCATACTCCTTGCGCACAATTGTGTAATTTTGGGTAAATGTCCGATATTGCAAAACCAGTTAAAAAGCGCAAAATGTTGTCATTTTTTAATGCAAGCCCCCAGGAAGATCAGAGGCGGACAAGCATGGACCATAAGGAATATATAATGTGCACATGTAATTTCAACAAATTGTATATCTGGGAAGGATGTATTTGAATCAAATATAGATTTGTGGGCAAACTGACCAGGGGAGGATCCTCTGACCCATAAAACCTACAGCATCACTCTGACTCACATTTCCTTCCCCCAATCATGGGAGAGGGGAGAATTGGGCCAATGACAAGTAGAGAGGGGCAGGTTTAGTTATGACCAACGCACACACCCACTTTCCAAAACACATAAAAAGAGACTGCTGGGACAAGTAGAGACATTCAATTCCATTTGCTGCGGAGCATGCTGACCGACGACTTCACATCCAGAGATGCAGACTTCAAATCCATCAATCTCCAAAGACCAGAACTTTACTTCAGAACTTAAAGCAAGGGCCTAAACCCACAAACTGAGAACTCTTCTCAGCAGGCCTCAGCAACCTTAAAATCATTGGAAAACTATTCCACAGCCGGGCGAGCTGTTTGAATTCTTTTGCCAAGAACAATTGCCAGAGACCAGACCAGAGATCCAGAGTGACCCAGACCGCCGTGAGCAGAACCAGAGAGCTGACCCAGATCACTGTGAAGTGCTGAGACCAGAACCGGAGTCCAGTCCAAAACATGACCAGATCCGTGGCGAGGCCTATTTCAAATTTATATTGTGAGTACCTAGCAGAACTGTGCAGAACCAATCTCTTAGTTAAAATAATCTAATCCAAACTATTTTAACCTAAGTAGAACAGCCTCCTAGAAATCGTGTCATCTGTCATTTGTAAAGCTGCACAACTGTCACCTGTCAATTCTGAAGCTGCAAGCTGTCACCTATCCTTTTGAGTTTACTTTAAATCCGAAAAACTACCTTTATTTAATCGTCAGTATCTCTGGAACGAAATTTAACTTTCATCTGAAAGCTTAGAATCTAACTTTCCAACGAACCTAAAACCGACTTCCTACTCCTTATACTTTTTCCGCAATCACGATTCACGCACTCGCGAAATTTACCGCGATTTGCGATTTTGGCTCAATTTCTCCACTTGTCAAAATAGCAGCTCCATTCTTTCTTTTGTTAAAATCCGTTTGCAACTTGGTAATAACTCATAGAGCATTGCTAAAGTGAACCTGAACTAATACCAACACGCATCTCCCACTCACCCTGAATCTCTAGAGGGAATTAAAATTAGTTGCCACATTTTCCCATCCATTGCCATCACATTTAAAAGCATTTTGGGCCTGTGTTTCAAACTCCTACCTGTTTCCTCTAAGCTTGCTGGGGGGGGACTGAATTTCGTATTGTATTTGATTGCATTCCTGAGAACTGTGTGCCCCTCTTTCCATCTCCTTCCATTTCTTACATTGCATAGGGGAGGGGGATGAATTGCCAGAGAAAAAGTGATTATCTTATCTTTTGCTAAAATCATATCAAGTATTCCTGTACTGCTTTCTATTACTCATTGCTTTTCCCTTGAAATCATAAAAGTATTTTTGCTACTTTATCCATCCTATACTAACTCCTCATTGATTGTAAAGAAGTGTGCTAGTGCCAGATTACCCATTGTTGATCAACATCATATGTCTCAGTATACTATCAGATATTAATTTATAATAAAAGTGTGATATATATATATATATTGTTTAATTTTTCAAATAAACCTTTTAATTTGCAAAACAAACCTACTTCTTGGCTCAGTGGGGTCAGGGGGATTCTAAGAGGGGGTGTTATACAAGGGTGGTCATCCAGAGTACTGAACTAGACATAAAAATACATTAACAAGGGTTTTCCTCAGGATCCAGACTAGGCATTGACTTGGCTGTAGTGTTGATTGAATATCGCTTACAAAAGTGGGGGCTCGAGCCGGGATATTCTGGGTTAGATTTACCATTTGTGCAGATTAATACAGTGTGCCAACTGACCAGATACACATATCCGGTTAGATCACCACGCTGTTTTACACTGTGAAAGCACCCCTCAAATGAACGCTCTAAGGAAACGGTCTGTTTTGCAAAATAAAATTCAAACTTCTGTAAGTCAGGAAGGAACTCAAATTCCAGAATGACGACCTTGGTAGATATGAAAATAGCCAGAGAGCACTTCTTACATAAGCTATTTGTGAGAGGTGAGTGGACTCATCAGGACCAAACGGTCTGGTTGCAGGCAATCACGCAACAGGTCACTGAAAAAGGGTCAGATATATGGGGAGATCAGAGTCCCCTACATGTGGCCCTGAGTGAACTATATATGGCCCCTAAAGCCAAAGATGAACATAATAAGATTGCCAGGATAGCGGCATATTTGTATCTATATATGGGAGCCATACAGGACAAATGTGCTGAAGGCCAAGATCTGGCAAATAGGCAACAGATGGCGTTAGAGAAGCCCCAATCTGATCTGGACTCTTCTGAGCAGAGGCTGCTCAGGAGCCAGGAGTCAGAAAACGACAGCAGACAGTACATCACTAAAATAAAGGAGGATATGGATGTGCTGCAACAGGAAAAGGCGGACCAGGATACCAGATTTCTGGCCTTGCAGAAGGAGTACCAAGAAGGTTTGGACTCCCTACTGCAGAGCCAGAAAAAGCTGGAGCAACAATTAGATTTCAATAGGGCATGTGCCGAGCAGGTAGTCACCCTGCAAAGCCACCTAGATAGGGAGAAGGCAGAGAGCAATAAACTGATTTTGAAAGACCTGGATACCCAGGCAGAGTTTGACCAGGAGCGCCAGAAAGCTAGATAGGGAGAAGGCAGAGAGCAATAAACTGATTTTGAAAGACCTGGATACCCAGGCAGAGTTTGACCAGGAGCGCCAGAAAGCTGGTGCCTTCCAAAGGCAAAGGGACGACCTGGCGGCACAGATGCAGGCTCTTAGTCAGGAAAGGGATACCTTAGGCCAGGAAGTCTGCCACTTAAAAAGGAAAATGGAAGAAAATCACCTGGCCCTCCAGGGACTGGGTGACCTCCAAAAAGAACACCAGAACTTGTTAGAGCACACCAGGAGGGTGGAGGATGCTCTGGCAAAAAAGGAGCAGGCCAATAGGGACACAGCTCAGGAGGTAACCCTCCTGCAGCAGAGACTGGCCCAGTACTCCAGGACCAATCAGGAGGCACAGAGAGAAAATGAGGCTCTCCGTCAGCACAATGATAGGCTCCAGCAACAGGTAGCGATGCAGGAGAGACTGATAGAGTCTAGTAAGGCCTTAACTGAGGAACTGAAAGCGCAGGCTCTTGCATTGCAACAGGGAGGAGGGGCTGATAGAGACGAGGTGAAGTTAAACGCCTGAGCATAACCTCAGGAGCCCTGGTACCAGAGGCCTTCATCTCTCCCAGTCCCTGGACTCTGCCACCCCACATGAGCCCAGGGCCACGGAGACGGCAGATTACTATCCAACTAGAAGTATGGGGCTCATAGGCCAGTACCTCCCAGAAATGGATGGGCGGGCATCCGGGTACGGGCACCCAAGCACAGTGCAATTTAGTGGGGAACCCCAGGAGAGTAGGGCCATTAAGGGCATCCTGAAAACATCTGCCCAGTTAGGTCAGTGGGGGGGTACCCATCAAATCCTGGCAGCAAGGAGAGATCTGAAGACTCCTCTGAGCATTACAGGACACAGGAGACCAGGTCCCCACATTCTGCCAGCCATTCCCAGGCTTGCAGAATCTGGGAAAACCTGGAAGATCAGACAAGCACCTCTGTGAGCAGCGCTTCTGAGTCGGAGGATGAATGGACCAGGGTTACCCGAACCAAAAAGGCCAATAAGGCAAAAAGGGCCTTGCTTAAGGACCCATTAAAACAAATAAAAGCAACAAGGAGTGTCATCACGCCTTATCATAAGAACGCCAAGTATTCTGTTTGGGAACACTTGGAGCTCTATGAGCAAATGATGGAGATTTTCCATTTGAAGGACAGCCAAAGCTGTATTCAATATGTAAAGTGGACCTTCTCACCAGAATACTCCAGTTTCTTTGCGGGGCTGGAGGATCAAAACCATTCAAGGTGGTCCACATACAGGGCGGCCATCTTGAAACATTTTTTCTGTGCACAGAAATCCTCAAGAGGCTCGCAAGGCAGCCTACAATTTGCAATGTGGGGAGGATCAGGCCCCACAAGAGTTTGTGCAAGAATTAAAGCGTGCTTTTGCGCAGACCACCAGAAGGGTACGCACGGATAGCAGAGAATTTATCAATACGTTTTTCCAAGCCTTACCCAAATACATAAAAACCCAGCTCGTGAGAGATTTTCATTCAACAGGCTACCCGGATCTATGAGGTGCAGAAGCCTATCGAAAATAAAAATAACGCGCCGAAAAACCCCAAAACCAACAGCACCCCTGCTGCTGCCAAGGTGGCAGAGGTAAAGGTTGCCCCCGTTTTAGATTTGGAGATGGGGGGGTCTAAAAACCTGCCTGCACCAAATAATTCACAGCCCAGAAGGCCCTTGGGCCAGTCACAGACAGGGAGTCGAGGAGGTAGTCCCACAAATGGGGTCCCCCGCTCCCCTGACTATGTAAGTCCCCGCTATAAGGGAAACCGACCAATCCTGGGTTATGTGTGGACTCCTCCAGTCCAAGGGGGGGGTCCAGCCAAGCACCTAACCCAGGGAACCTCCCTCCCAACTTCCCACAGGAGGGCAGAAATTCTCCAAATACTGGGCAGAACTTTTTCCCCAGGTATCCACCCAATTTCCAGCCCCAAAATCATCCATCCTTCTTTCCCCAATTCCCTGAGCCCAGACAACCTAATCCGGGAGAGGGTAGGCCAAGGGTGGATGGGTACCAAAATCTTCCCAACCAGGGGTACTACCAGAGAAGGGATAGCTACCCTTCCCGGGATTAGCCCAGGGGAGAAAATAGAGCCCCGTATCAGCCTGAGCGGGTTTCACAACTTGAGCGCCAGGTCCAAAATATGGCACGAGATCTGGGTCACATACTGAGGGCTCAACAGAACCCTCAGATGAGCATGCCACCGCAGAATGCCCCAAACTCTGGACCTGGTGCTCCAGAACAATGACGGGCGCAGCACCCCGATAACACACCGGTTCCCAGGCAGGAGGCACAAGGGGAAATGGGGTGTAAAGCCTTGGAGGAAGCTTCCTTCCCAACTTGTAAACAGCCCCTGGAAAACCAGGAACCGGAAACAAAATCTCCTATCCCTGAAAGTCTGCCACCCAAGAAGCAGAGAGGAGGTAGGAGAAACAAAGGACCCAAACAGACCCACTTTGTGGAGGAGGTACAGGTCTTCCAATTTGAGGGAGAGGCATCCTCAGAAGATCCTGGGAAAAGGATCTTCTCCTTCAGAGATGGGGGAACTCCTCCCAAGGAAAAATGGGTCCCAAGGGATGTCAATTCAGACTGGGGAGATGTGGAGACTGAGCTACCGCCACCCATCATCTCATCCCAGAACTGACAATACCGAAATCCCCTGGTTCAAACCCATCCTGGTGACTGCCTCCAAAAAGGGGGGGGCGGCCCAGAACCGGAACCAGGGGAACCCACAATGGCTCTGATCTCCAGTTGCCAACTTTTTCTTTCAGATTCCCAAGGCTCTCCACAGAATTCTGCCCAAATCTCTTCGCTAGCAATGTCCAAAACCAGAGAGTTAGCCCACCAGTTGTCCAAAACTGTGCATTATCTGTGCCCCCTTGAGGAGAAGGAGGGAAGATACTATGCCCCGGTACAAGTACAGGGGCAGGCTACAATTTTGGCATTGGTGGACACTGGATCCCAAGCTACCCTTCTGTCCAAAAGGGCCTTTGAGGAACTAAATGCAGGAAGGGGGAAGAATTACCGAATTCCTCTCATCTCTCTTGCTGGACAACTGCAGAACTTTGACAGGAAGGAAATTCCCGTTGAGGGGACTGCAGACTTGGACATTAAAATTGGGTGACACAAGGTGAAACACCCGGTCATAGTAGTGACTCCAGAGGGCACCCCTTGTTTACTAGGGAATGACCTCCTGAGAAGGTTGTCACCTCTAATAGATTGCGTAAACAAGGTCCTCTGGACCCAGACTAGCCGACCAATAAAATTAAAACAGAGTGTCAACCATGTTAGTTTAAACGGCACCTGCCACATGGTTGAACACAAATCTGACCAAGTAGAATTTCACTTCCAGAACAACCAAACTCCAGACGTGACAGTAATAGCAGTAGGACAACAGACTGGTGATGGGGGGTCCTCTCTATTTCTGAAAATCAACCTTCCTTCCAGTTTAAGGTGGTATTCCACACTGGAAGGAAACACTCTGAAATTCTTCACCAATCCACAATCAGACACTCCCACTCCTATAGTCCAGAAAGATGTGAAATCAGCTCAGAGCCTGGCTGATATTCAGCAAATTGGAGATCAGTTGTTCATCCCTGTTCAGTTAAATGATGGGAAGGACTCTGTTCTCGCTCGAGTGTGTGTGAACAACGGTAAGAGCTTCATCAGCGAAGCCATGTTCCGCCAACTCCCAAAAGATCCAGCCATTCCCACATTCAAACAGATAGACAAATGGGAAATGGACCTGGAAGCACCTAATTCCAAACATCTCCTGCCAAGCAGGTGTATGCTCAAAATCTCCATTGGCAACAAGAGCATAGTCCATAATTGTTGGGTCGTGCGAGACGTCACTGCCGCCTTTTACTTAGGCAGTGACATTCTCAATCGCTTTGCCATTAGTTTGGACCTAATAAACTTCAAAGCTTGGTCCCGATTAGCGGATAATCCGATGGGCTTTGATGATCCAGAAAAAGCATTTAGGTCCGCTCAATTGCTACCTTATGCAGTTGAAATTCAGATCAAAGAGGAAGTCACCATCCCAGAAAGGACCCGACAATTCTCCCTGGAAGTGAAAGTTAAAAGAGGACAAAAATTGCAAAACCCTGATGCTTATATACATCTAAATGCTTCTCTCCAACAGCAAGGGTTGGGGGTAAACCCAACTCCATTAGTCAACATAGAACATGACACCATTCCAATAGAGGTGGATAACAGTGACTTAAAGAGTATTACTCTAGCCGCAGGCACCATTATTGGAATGGCGGTTGATGACCGACATTTCTCCATTGATCTAGGAAATGAACTATTAGGACCAATCCCCAAGGACTGTTTTGACAGTGACAGTGATGACAAAACAACACCAGACAGGATCTTCACCCGGCATGGGGGGAACTTCCTGGTGTACACTTCTTGCCCTTACGGTAAGGAAGATGTGACTTGTGACTTCAGGAGGGATGAGGTGATTTTCCAGGTCCAAGAGGGCTGCCTTTCCCACCTGAAGCCTCCAGTCCAAATCGGCACTCTGACCAGGGACTTCTCCACCCAGCTGGAGGACTCCGCTGAGATAGCCAAACCAGAAATCTTTCCAGGCTTCAGGCAGATGGTGTAAGAGAGAGTCAACCTAGCTGATGCCTGTGTGACTCTGGAACAGAAGCAAAAGTTGAAACAAGTTTTCTTGGATTTCCAAGATCTCTTTGCGGTAGACTCATATGACAGTGGTCGCACCAACATCCACACTATAACAATTCCCACGGACCCTGGAATGACTCCAGTGTTTGTGAAGCAATATCGTTTGCCTCTCGCATCCATGGAGTCCCTTACTGAAATAATTAAGAACCTTGAGTCCCGGGGAATAATCCGTCCAGTCCACAGCACTTTCAATATTCCGGTGCTGGGAATATTGAAGCCAAACGGCCAGTGGAGACTCTGCGCCGACCTTAGGGAGCTCAACAAACGGGTCCATACTTCCCGATGGCCTCTGCCCTACATTGACCAAGGGCTGGCCCAGATTCAGGGGTCACAGGTATTCACAGCAATAGACCTGACCAATGGATACTGGACCGTGCCTGTCAGTAGGGAGGACCAATAAAAACTGGCTTTTACCTTTGGGGGCCAGCAGTACACCTGGACCCGTACTCCCTTCGGATACCTCAACTCCGGCAATTAATTCAACATTTTCCTACATAAGGCAATGCCCGACCTGGGTGCGAGGGGTAACCTGGCTTATGTAGATGATGTCCTCATCAAAAGTTCATCTGTGGAGGAACACATAGCGGAGATCCGTTATGTTCTGACACAGTTGAGGGCCGCTGAAGCAAAACTTTCCTTTCAGAAAGCACAGTGGTGTAGAACCCGTGTTAATTTCTTGGGGCATGAGATTACTCCTCAGGGTCTCTGTCCCCAAGAAAAGAAAGTGGAAGCACTCCAGAAACTGAAAGACCCCACAACTCTGCGGGAACTAAGGAGCCTTCTTGGACTGACTAATTACAGCAGAAAGTTCATTGAAGGCTACGCAGAGATCACTAGACCCCTGATTCATCTCTTGAAGGGGGGGTCAAGTGGGAATGGGGTCCAGAACAATCTGAGGCGGTAAGACAACTCAAAAGAAGCCTCCCACAAGCTCCTTGCCTAGCTTACCCTGTCAGAAACAAGGAGTTCTTCCTGGAGACTGGGTTCTCTAATACGTGCTTGACGGCAGTATTATACCAAAAGCATGACAAGGTCAATAAAGTAATCTCCTATGCGAGCAAAACTTTATCCTCTGTGGAGGAAAAATTCAACGATTGTGAGAAGGCACTCGTGGCAACGGTGTGGGCATTGAAGAATTACTGCCCGTTTATCCAGGGGGAACACATCATAGTGGAGACTCCACACCAGCCTCTGCAATATCTCCAAAGTGACAGAATCCGGGCCGGAAATGTGAGTAATTCCCAAATTACTTCCTGGATTCTGTCAATGCAAGGCTTTCCTGTGGAGGTCAGATATGGTCAAAACAAGAAGAGTCCCCTCGCGCAAGGTCTGGCTGACTTGCATGATTGTGCCAGAGAAAACTGTCTGGAGGACGAAAGTCTAAAAATCAAGGACAACATGGAGGCATACCTTAATTCCCCACACAAAGTCTTTGAAGAAGACAAGTGTGAGGGAATGCCCACTGTCTATGTGGATGGATGCTCGTACCATGTTGACAACAACGGGGAGAAAGAACTGGTGGCCGGCGTAGGGAATGCCTGGGTGAAGGAGTTTCCAGAACCCTCCTCTGGATACAAAATTGGTCCCCAAAGTAGTCAGGTGGCAGAATTGATGGCTGTGCATCAGGCCATCCTCACTGCTGTCCAACATCAACTCCACGAACTGGTCATAATCACAGATTCGGATTATGCACGGAACGGGTTCGTGGAGCACCTGGTCAACTGGAAAACCAGAGGCATGTTATGTGCTAATAACAAACCCTTGAAACATGGGAAGTTAATCCAAAACATTGATGATCTGGTCACATCGAATGGGATGACCATCTACCGGAAAAAGATCAAGGGTCATTCCAAAGTAGAGGGACCAGACAAAACTGGAAATGACTTAGCTGATCAGCTGGCCAAAACCGGGGCCATCCAAGGGGATCTAATAGAAATAGAGTCCCAGTTGGGGGAAATCCAGGTCACTGCTATCACTAGGTCCCAGACAAATGCTCACAATGATCTTTCAACTGCACAATGGAGTAAGGAGACCCCTGATGCTGATTTAATTACAGCTCAGAAGGGAGATCCAATTATTGGTAAGTTTTACCAACACCTTGAGGACCCTGAGAACTCTCCCCTGACGGATACCGATAACATTGGGAAAGAGGACCTAAGAGTGTTGATGAAATGTCCAAAAATGTTCTGAATCCAAGACGGTTTGCTGGTAAGGAAATCCAAAGCTGGCCATGATCAGTGGGTGGTTCCTACCTTATTCCGAAGCCTGATGTTAAGTCATGCCCATGATGCGGCCACCGCCGGTCATAGGGGGTTTCACACAACACTGGAAATCTTAAGAGAGGTTGCATACTGGCCACACATGGGGCAGGACCTCGACCAATACTTGAAGGGGTGTCTTGTGTGTGCACAATTTCAGCCATCATCCCTCACACACCGTGCGCCTCTCCAAAAGAGGGGGATGACACTGCCATGGTCAGATTTGCAAATCGACTTTGTAGGCCCTGTAATCCGCTCGTCTAGAGGAAACAAGTACATGTTGACTGTTACATGCTTGTTTACCAAGTGGGTGGAATGTCTCCCAGCCCCAAACTGCAAGGCAGAAACAGCAGCTGCCCTGATGATTAACCACATCTTTTCCCGTTTTGGTCTACCTCAAAGGATTGAGTCAGACAGGGGTAGCCACTTCACCAGTGAAGTAATGACAAAGATGTGGGAGATACTGGGGGTCAAAAGAAAGCTACATATTGCTTACCGGCCAGCTTCTTCTGGAGCAGTGGAGAGATATAACCGAACCATTGTGAGCATCTTAAAAAAGTTTGTGGCAGGGCCAAGTTGGGATATCCGATTACCTCTGGTCCTAATGGCCATCAGATCTACCCCTTCATCTGCAACCAAAATGTCACCATTTGAGTTGATGACTGGACGCAAGATGGTGCTTCCCCAGCATTTGCTCTACAGAACCCAAGAGCAAACATTGATAAATGCCTCCACAACTCATGAGTATGTGGAGAATTTAAGGAAACACCTTCAGCATGCTTTTGCCTATGCTCAGCGGAATCTAGAAAGATCAGCCGAGAGCATGAAGACCCACTATGATTTAAAAACTACCCAAAAGGAATATAAGGTGGGTGATCGGGTCTATCTATACAATTTCCAAAGGAACCAGGCCAAACAGCGAAAATTCTTGCCTACATGGAAGGGACGGTTTGAAATTATAGACAAGATCTCCCCTGTTGCATACAAGATCCGCATCCCCAAAGGCAGTTTGGCGGAAGGGGAAGACAAGTGGGTACATATAAATCAGCTAAAGTGTTGCCATCCCAGGCACACTCTGCAACAACTGGAGGAATCCACTGGAATCCCAGAGGGGGCCGCTCCAGATTAATTCAGTTCCAGCCCTAAAATATCCCACATATAGTCTCTAAAATATTATACTCTTGTAAGCCACTGTCTTTGAATGATAACTTGTATCTCAAAAGTAAAATGTTAGGTATGTTAAAGTATAAAATGTATATGTCTGCCACACCATTAGTAGTGATGGAAAAATGTCTACGAATAGGTATTGCCGCTTTTCCTTTGTCGTCCTAGGAGAAAGAAAACCTGGAGACTGGCCAAGGAGGACGATCCGGAGACCGGGAGCAGAGACCCAAGGGGCCCGGGGTACCACCCAATCCTCCCATCAGGACCAGCAAGGAGAACTGATTGATCGACTGGAGGGAGGAAAAGATGCTGAACTGTGCCACCTATGGAATTGGAAGAAGAGGAGGCGAACATCCCAGATCTTGAGAGTTCCATCAGTGAAAGGACAGAATGGCCATCGCAAGAGGGGGGGCTTGTGGGATGTTTTTACCCATGCATCCAAGCCCTACAATAAAACTGTGCAGTACTGGCATGGAAAACATCATGATGGCCAGAACTCCCCAGAGAGTGCACAGGGAAAACAGGAAGAATAGGCTGCCACCCATTTTTGCCTATGTTGTGAGCACAGGAGGGCACTGCCTAAAACCACCATTGGGATACACACACAGTAGCCTGAAACCATTGGGAATGGCAATGCAGATTGCCATAAAAAGCAATTCAGTACTGCGGGGAATTCATTTTCTTAATCCTAAAAATGGTTGCATTACCAGTACTCACCACTATCAGAAAGCCGGCGTTTTAAAACCACCAGACTTTTGTGTAAAACTGCACAAATGAAACAAAACCAGACCAAGGAAAGACTTGCTAAGAGGTGGATACAATGTAAAACTATATTCTGAAATGACTTGAAGGAAGTAATTATTTAATGTATATGTAAAAATTGTAAGTGATTTAAACTGGGAACAAAAAGTGACATTTAGCTGAAACCTGGCTTAGTGAAACTGGATTCTGCCTGACAACTACCCCCGACAGGAGAAACCTGTTCAGCCACTCTTCCCAGGCCTAGCTGCATCCTGCTGCCCCTAGCCAAAAGGAGTTGTCACCTCTCTGATTAGATTAGGGGTGGAGCAGCTGGGGACTACAGGGAGTTGAACAAATGCCTGTCCTGGACTCAGGCAAATGTTATATTGGGGGTGTCGTAAAAGTGGCTTCCTCTTAGGGGAAACTGGGAGGGGCAGTGCCTCTGCTAGCAGCTGAGCTTGGGGGAAGTTGATAAACCAGTTATTCCACTCTAGTGCGGACTTGTCAGAATTATATAAGTAATATCATTATTTTTGTGATTTTTCTGTGAACATTTTGAGAGGCGTTAGGACCCTGTGGTGTATTCTGGGGGGTTGCTAGCGGAAAATAGGGTCTCACTCCAAATGTCTGCATGTTAAAAATCTGACACTTCATCAATTAATGTCCATACTCCTTGCGCACATGTGTGTAATTTTGGGTAAATGTCCGATATTGCAAAACCAGTTAAAAAGCGCAAAATGTTGTCATTTTTTAATGCAAGCCCCCAGGAAGATCAGAGGCGGACAAGCATGAACCATAAGGAATATATAATGTGCACATGTAATTTCAACAAATTGTATATCTGGGAAGGATGTATTTGAATCAAATATAGATTTGTGGGCAAACTGACCAGGGGAGGATCCTCTGACCCATAAAACCTACAGCATCACTCTGACTCACATTTCCTTCCCCCAATCATGGGAGAGGGGAGAATTGGGCCAATGACAAGTAGAGAGGGGCAGGTTTAGTTATGACCAACGCACACACCCACTTTCCAAAACACATAAAAAGAGACTGCTGGGACAAGTAGAGACATTCAATTCCATTTGCTGCGGAGCATGCTGACCGACGACTTCACATCCAGAGATCCAGACTTCAAATAAACCAATCTCCAAAGACCAGAACTTTACTTCAGAACTTAAAGCAAGTGCCTAAACCCACAAACTGAGAACTCTTCTCAGCAGGCCTCAGCAACCTTAAAATCATTGGAAAACTATTCCACAGCCGGGCGAGCTGTTTGAATTCTTTTGCCAAGAACAATTGCCAGAGACCAGACCAGAGATCCAGAGTGACCCAGACCGCTGTGAGCAGAACCAGAGAGCTGACCCAGATCACTGTGAAGTGCCGAGACCAGAACCGGAGTCCAGTCCAAAACCTGACCAGATCCGTGGCAAGGCCCATTTCAAATTTATATTGTGAGTACCTAGCAGAACTGTGCAGAACCAATCTCTTAGTTAAAATAATCTAATCCAAACTATTTTAACCTAAGTAGAACAGCCTCCTAGAAATCGTGTCATCTGTCATTTGTAAAGCTGCACAACTGTCACCTGTCAATTCTGAAGCTGCAAGCTGTCACCTGTCATTTTGAGTTTACTTTAAAACCGAAAAACTACCTTTATTTAATCGTCCGTATCTCTGGAACCGTTTGGGCTAGGAATTAAATTTAACTTTCATCTGAAAGCTTAGAACCTAAAACCGACTTCCTACTCCTTATACTTTTTCCGCAATCACGATTCACGCACTCACGAAATTTACCGCGATTTGCGATTTTGGCTCAATTTCTCCACTTGTCAAAATAGCAGCTCCATTCTTTCTTTTGTTAAAATCCGTTTTCAACTTAGTAATAACTCATAGAGCATTGCTAAAGTGAGCCTGAACTAATACCAACACGCATCTCCCACTCACCCTGAATCTCTAGAGGGAATTAAAATCAGTTGGCACATTTTCCCATCCATTACCATCACATTTAAAAGCATTTTGGGCCTGTGTTTCAAACTCCTACCTGTTTCCTCTAAGCTTGCTGGGGGGGGGACTGAATTTCGTATTGTATTTGATTGCATTCCTGAGAACTGTGTGCCCCTCTTTCCATCTCCTTCCATTTCTTACATTGCATAGGGGAGGGGGGTGAATTGCCAGAGAAAAAGTGATTATCTTATCTTTTGCTAAAATCATATCAAGTATTCCTGTACTGCATTTTATTCCTCATTGCTTTTCCCTTGAAATCATAAAAGTATTTTTGCTACTTTATCCATCCTATACTAACTCCTCATTGATTGTAAAGAAGTGTGCTAGTGCCAGATTACCCATTGTTGATCAACATCATATGTCTCAGTGTACTATCAGATATTAATTTATTATAAAAGTGTGATATATATATATATATATATGTATATATATATATATATATATATATATATAGTTTAATTTTTCAAATAAACCTTTTAATTTGCAAAACAAACCTACTTCTTGGCTCAGTGGGGTCAGGGGGATTCTAAGAGGGGGTGTTATACAAGGGTGGTCATCCAGAGTACTGAACTAGACATAAAAATACATTAATAAGGGTTTTCCTCAGCATCCCAGACTAGGCATTGACTTGGCTGTAGTGTTGATTGAATATCGCTTACACTATCTGTACCTACATTATGCAGTCCCGTGGTCATCTGGCTAGGAGACCAGGCTCCCAGCACTTATATTGATAGGGTAGTTTGTAAATATAGCCACTTGCTAAGTCCCTGCATGCGACTTGCAGACAATAAGACAATAAGCTGTAGGTAAGTTTACCAGCATACTCAATGCCATGAGGGTACTATGTCCCATTCTTGGGATTTCATTTCTCCATTAATTACGTTATGCATATTCTAGCCTTTGCTCACATAAATTGAATTAAATGGATTAAAGCAAAAGTGTCCCCAGTGAAATGAAGCCATCGTGTAACCTTACCTGTGAGAGAGCAAAACCTTTAGAACCCCCACCTATTAGGTCTATAAAATGTGTTCCGTCTGGGAGGAGTGGTCAGTTCTGCACATGTTCTGTTCAGGGGGCTGTACTTGTCCATCAGGGTTTTTTTGTTCCTGTTTTAATGCTCTTTTAAGGGACTTCTGCCAGAGCAGTGGGGTACAGTATCGCAGACTGGGACACTTCTACGACACCAAAGTGTGAATGAAATGTAAAATTCAGCCCAATCTGGGATTTGTGCTGTTTTGCTCCATTTCCTGCACCACACACTGTGTATGTCATAGAAGCAGCGGATTCCTTCCCTTGCAGTTTGCATTCCAGGCGATTGATAGAAGCGCACCATCATGGGACAGACAGATCATGGGGCACATGGAAGCGCACGCTGTGCTTCTGAGATAGGGCATCTGAGGGCTCTCTGACCTGAACGGGAGCTGATAGCAGAATGTAACAGATGTGTGCATTGTGTGCGAATAGTCTCAGTAGCCTTCCTTGTGCCCCTGTCTGGCTTCATGAGTAGGCCATTAGTAACTGTAACTCTCTTGTATTATATTGCTTTCTTTAGGCATTGTATTATGTGTGTATGTGTGTGGTCATTTCTGAAAAGAAGGGGATAATGTATTCCTCAATTCTGGAGCATAGCAGGAGAAAGTCTCACTTTCTCCTTCTTGCCAAAATCCCCCTCCCCCACCTGCACTCCCCAATTTCTATTCTACAGATGAAGCCAGGGCACGGCATCTGTAAAGGCACTGAAGTAAAGAGTGACTGACCAATAATGAATGTTAAAACTGACACCATATTCATATCTCTGGCAGCTAAAGATATAGGTGTTATGTGATCCTCACTCAACCCACACTACCATGCAAGAGCACAGATCAGATAGCCGGGCAGATAGCACAGTAAGATAAGTACTCACTCCTGATATCTGTGCCCAGCTTGCTGTGGCAGGCGCAAATCCTGGCAGGGTCAAATCAAGCCATAAATCAGGCACATGCAAAAGCCGAAGCTTTCATGTCCCTGCACCAAATTCTTTCTTCAACAGAATATGGTGCTTGTAAGTAAAGTGTTCCTCATTTATAGAGGAACACTTTCTTACATTTGCACGCACCTCAGAATTGCTCCCATAGTCTATCCTTCCCATCCGTCTCAACAGGTCGACACCATTCTGATCCTTCATCAGCTGCTGCAGTCTCCACCCCTCCTCTCGCCTCCCAGGCTCTTTGCAATGCCCTTCCCTCTCACTTTATCTCTGAAACCCAGAACATCTTGTCCTCCCTCTCCTCCGCTCCCCCTCCTCTCCCATCTCTGTTCTGCTTGCTGACCTTCCTTCAGCTACCCCCCCCCACCCTTTTCTCCCCCTTTCTCCCCTGATGAGGTCGCTAGACAAGTCCGATCTATGAAAGCCTCATCAAAAGCGGTCCATCCCTGTTCCTCTAAAACCATTAAGGATCACATAGATAACCTTGCTCTGGCCCTTGCCGATTTCTGCAACCTCTCCTTTGTCTCTGGATCTTTCCCCTCCCCTCTGAAGCACTCCCTTGTGCATCCTCTCCTCAAGAAACCCACAGCTGATCCTTCTTGTCCAGCTAACTATCGCCCAATTTCCATTACTCCCTTTTTGGGTAAACTCCTGGAAAAGCTGGCCATCTCTCAGCTTAACCTTTATTCCGATTCTGTTGGCTCTCTCCATCACCACCAATCTGTCTTCAGAGCTTCAAGAAGCACGGCAACCGCTCTCCTGAACATCCATAAAGATCTGCTCTCCAATCTTGACTCTAACATTCCCTCTGTCCTCATCCTACTTGATCTCTACTCTGCTTTTGACACAGTCAACCATGCCACCCTGCTCTACCGTCTCTGTGGAAACCTGGGTATCACCAATCAGCCTCTGGCCTGGCTGACCTCTTTCCTCTTGGATCAACCCTCCCAGGTACAACTTCGGTCCTTCCTTTCTTCTATCTCCCTCTCTACCTGCGATGTTCCCAGGGATCTAACCTCTTACCCTGCCTTTTCAACTACTACCTGGCAGCTTTCTCCTACTGCATTTACATCGTCTGTTCAAATTTCCAGTGCTATGCTGATGACACCCAACTCATTTTCAGGCTTCCTTCAGCCACCTCCTCTCCTTCCCTCATCTCTGATTGCCGAATCGTCATTCAAAATTGGTGTGCCCACAAAGATCTTTGTCTAAATGTCAACAAGACTGATATCCTCCTCATTGGTACACCTTTACTATTCTTTCCCCTCACTCTCTGGCCGGCTTCCCTTGGCCCTCCTCTTACTGATGGTGAAGAAAAATACAAACACTATGGTAGATGTGCTCCAATAAAGGTTTCATTATTGTAGTGATTTTTTTGTTTAACTCAATTTAAACTTAATCCATTTGATCATGGTTCGAAAACATAATTGACCCCCGACACGTGTTTCCCCATTGGTGACTATGGTTCCTCAGGAGGGTAAAGAGACAATGTTCTGATATTTTGAATGGTTGCCAAGAAAGTATGTTTAATTTGTGCTCCAAAATCAGACTTTTGTGAATGATTGTGCATAGAGGTTTTCTTTAATCCAATTTGTCAGATGCTATTTAATAGAAGATGTTTTATTCCATTAGCCAGTTCCTCGAATTCTCCTTTGTTGCATTACGAATGAATTATGCCATGCTGGAACTCCTAAACATACCTGCGAGGCTAAGAACCTCAGGATCTTCTTTGACTCCTCACTTCCTTCTCCGCACACATCTCTGACATCTCTTTAAAAAAAATTAAAACTTCTTACTACACCTCCTCAGACGTATTCTGCTTTTCCTCTCCTTCCCTCAGAAGCTCACTGTTTCCCAGGCTCTGGTTCTCACTATGTTGGACTAATGTAACAGCCTCTTTCTAAATCTACCTGCCCCCACTCTCCGCCCTTTACAACTTATCCAGAACAGTACTGCGAGACTTGTTCTTGGCTTCAAGCCCTGGGATCGTATCTCTCCAGTTCTGAAATCCCTTCATTGGCTTCCAGTGGATGCAAGAATTACATTTAAAACCCTCTGCATTGTCCACAAGGCTTTCTGGGGCCTGGGTCCAAAATACTTTCAACTACCCCTTTGTAAATACCTGCCCTCTTGAGCTCTTCGCTCCTCTACTTCTAACTTCCTCAGGGTCAGTTGTTTTTCAAAGAAACAAGCTGAGGGTAGATCTCTGTCTTCTGCTGGGGCCTCCCTTTGGAACAGCCTCCCTGGCACCTTGAAACTTGAGGAGAACCATCTCTTGTTCCGGATGCACCTTAAGACCTTCCTCTTTGCTTCTGCCTTTTCCCCGCTTCTCCCCTGTTGATCTGTTTTCTCTCTCGGCACCGTGCACCTGGCCATGCTCTGTCTTTCGCACCCAGGTACCTGTTCACCTGCCACCCTCCTGCACAGCCTCCGGGCCTCCCATACAGCTCCCCATCCACTTTTCTCCTGCACCTATCAGATATACCCTATCTGCTTAACCTAGCACTTGCCACTTGCTGGCTGCACTACCACTGTTTATCGCCTTATTTATTTATTTATTTTGTTTACTTACTATTATTTATTCTGTCTCTCCTCTGCTCCCCACTCTCCACTTCTCCTCCTTTCATCCCCCATTTTTCAATTCCCATGCACTTGCTCATTCTCAATGTCACTGGGCCTAGTAAGATTGTTGTTTTTGTTCTCCCCTGTTCCCCTCCATTTGTCTGGTTGCGCTCTGAAATACTTGTGTATGTGCGCAATATAAATAAAATATAATTTAATTTCATCCAGTGTGCTGAGTGGTGCCAGCCTTTGAGGGCCCTTGTTGCTATTGTGGGGTTATGTGCTGCTCGTGTGTTGATCCACGACTTGTCAAGCTCATTTACTACACATGCCTACACAGGACCGTGTTTACAGAATTCACCCCCTCAGTACAGAGACTCCACAAGGACAGTTCATGATCCTGCATCTCAAACGAAGAGACCAAATACTAACCCCTCTCAAGTGCGTCTCCCTGGCTATCCATCGTACACAGGATAACATTGAAAAGTCTCTACATGACACAGATCAAGGCTACTGGCCAAATGGACTAAAATCCTTTATCATCTATTCCACATCAAAATCACAGTGTGCCTCAGTTCACAACTTGGTAACAAGCGTTAACTCCCATGCACCAAGAACACATGGTCAAACAAGATGATGCTTTCAGCCGCAGGTCCCGGGCTCTAAATAAGCCTCACCGAAACCATGAGACTACAAGAAGACTTTCCATTATTTAGAAAAGCACTAAAATCCCTACTCTTCACGGAAGCCTTTTCTTAGACAGGTGAGGTCACCTTGCACTAACCAATGTAAACTCTGTACTTCTATTCGGAACAGATTGGAATTTGCTGACATGTTTAAGCTGCCTCTTTGAATGGACAATCTCCCTTTATTAACAGTCCTACTTTTGTTGCTTGTACTGATTTTCAGCCCGAGGACTACCTCCCGTTGTTATGATTGGGTCAATGTCTGACTTCCATGCCTCACTTGCTTTGCTCTGTGTGGCTGCGTGGCTGCTCTCACTGGCAAGTTATTCACTAACTTACTCACTTACTGTGATGCTCCACTGCATTTGCAAATGGGCCACATAGTTCAGGATTCCACAACTGACATACAGCAAACATACAAATAATTTGCGATGTTAATGCAAAAACTACCTCCATTGGGTGCAGACATTCTTTTCACTTATTAAACAAAAATGTGCAGTCTAACTTATGTAGGGCAGACCAGCAACAATAAGACAAATAAAAACAATCCTCTAAGGAAAAAGGCTCAGTGCACCTCTTGCAAGGATAACAAGCTGCGTTGGTTGTTCCGCAAAGGCCTCAAAACTTGGCTGTTTGCCCAAGATGACTGAATGTAACCTTTATGCAACAAATGAATGTACCTGTATGCAATTTAACACTTATGTAAGACCTGTGGTATGAATGCAACATCTTTACCACAGCAAACCAACTTGTAATCATATCCTTAAGTTAACCGCTTAGATGCGTCAGGGCTGGGCTGCGCTATACTAATGTACAAATAAATAAATACATAAATAAACAAGATTTAACGTGTCAGTGGATTGAATCCCGACTGCCACCGACTGCCACAGATTGCATTGGTTAGTCCAAAGCAAAGCCACATATTTTAATGGGCAATGTCATCACCCATGACACAAACAGTATATGGTACCAATTCCACAACCTCATTGGCTAACCCCTATATACATACCACCCACTCCCAATAGGGCATCTGATAATTGGTTGCATGTGATCTATGCCAGCTCCCTTCCACGTGGTGCTCAGCTTTGCCACCTTGGGTTCTAAGAACAGAACATGATTGGAGGCCCATGTAAGAATGTTTCCATCCCCATGAACACCTCACGTGATGTGCACCTGGTAAATAGACATGAACTCATTGGATATTCTCAAGGTCAAATTGGCCCTGAGAGTCGCTTCTTCTTATCCCAAACCCACAGACGCCTCCAATATTGCCTCCCCGGAACAGACCTAGATTGTTGCCATCACCCTTTGCACCTTGTAGTACAAATCACAGGACATCTTACTCTGTGCCCGCCCCCCTGGCAGCCGACCCTCCCCGGGCCTTCACCTGTGCATTTGTAGGCCCACACTAATCAGTCAGTTTGTGAGGGATTTAGGTGCAATTCTGGTGGGCATCTGGTAATTTAGACACAATTACCATTATTTTTCCGTAACCCACTATTCCCTTATCTCACCCACTACACCTACATTGCCTATTGCTTATCACCTCTGCCTACAGTCTGGCTTCTTTTGTTTCTTTGTGTTCTTAGGACATTTTCCTCAACCTGAATTGTTTTGTGGGCAGGGGAGCTGGACATGCATCCCAACATTCCCCTCTTTATTTAATCCAACATTAATTAACTCTGCTGCTTCTCGTGCTCTCCATGTGCCTTCCTTAGGCACTCATACTTGGAACATGTCGACCCACTTCACCTGCTTGGCCATTTTGTTCAGGGGTACAAATAATGTAAATACACCACCCATCACCTGATAGGTCGAACCAATGTTCTGTATAATTATCTGGATCTGGTGGGGGTGTAGTACCATCCCTGGGGGGCCTATGGTTCTTTTAATTCTCACCATCCAAGGTTTCTTAGGGTCATCTGTTTGAGCTTGCCCATCTTTACTACCATGAAGTGCACCACTTGCTCTGATTTAAACCATCATCATTGCACTATTCGGGAGTGTCTTTACACACCATCGAAGGATTATTTGGCACATACAGAACATCACCAACAGGAATACTATGGTGGGAACCAATATCTTCACCACTGCTCTGAACCATGATGGTGCCCAAGAGAACATTGTATCGAACCAGTCACCAGCTTCAACTCCTGTGACAGTTTCCATGCCCGTCTTCAGCCTGTGCAGGGCCCTATGATATGTGACAGGGACTCTTTCTCTGCATCATTTTGGGAGAAGTATGTGCAACAGGACAGTCTGATTTATTTGTACCTTCCCATCCCCTATTCCATGGCTATCAACCTGATAGCATGCATTTCGCTCTTGATCAATTTCAATCCTTGCTCGGTATCATTCACCAACTGGATTATCTCCCACCTTACTATTTGAAGCTATTTCGAGTTAGCTGCGGCCAATAGCGCCAAAGGAAACCTGTGTCTTGGTGTAAAGCTGGAATTGGTTCAGTAGCTTGGAAGAATCTTCAGCTAGGTAGTCGAATCACCTCTTCTGTCTTTGCACTGAGTGCCTCTTCCCCTTTGCTCATGGGGGCTGAGGTGGAGGTTGTCTTGGCTGGGTTGTAATTATAGTTGGTGCTATGTTCACATGTGCTTCATGGACCACAAGGATAACAGAATGTAATGTTGCCAGTGAACATGTACCAAGAACGGCTTCTGGCCACACACCCAGTATGTGTCCATGAGTGCGGCAGTACCTTTGTTTATACCTGGAATGTACAAATTCTTGTTGCATTTATTGTTCATTCCCACTGGAATAATTCTGAGCCCTTGAAAGCACAAATGGTATTCTTCTGTTGCTTGCACTTTAGCAGATGTTTCCTTGGATTCCATCCATGTCTGTTTCGGAACATACGTGTCCCATATGGTGAGGCACTTGCCATTAATAACCCACATTGCTTCTTCATTGAACCCCACCTGCCCTGCCAGCGTGGTTTGCATTGTGGGTCTTTGCTGCTCTTGACACATTTTGCTTTGTCTTTGTCTATCAACACAAGTCGTACTCTGTGCCCTTGGTACAAGCTGCAAACCGACATAGCGCTAGATGAACTAAGCACTGGGCTTCTAAAGATAATGTTTCCTGGGACACTAACATTTTGAGTGCTCTTGATGCATGGGTGATCAAGGAGCAGACATAGCAGTTTCCATTTGCCTTTTGTTTCACCACTAAGCGCACAACCTTCAGCCCCTCCTGCTCCTAGCACTTGCCCTTGGGCATACACTGGTCAGTGTTTCCTCACATGACTGCACATTGTAGTGACAGATAAGCATACTTTACTATGTGACCCCTGCCTAGCACTTTACCGGTAACCGGCAGCACACCCCAAGGCCGTTTGCATCCCCTGTGGATTCTGCTCAGCACTTACACCCCCTCACGTACCCCCCTCTCTCTCTGCACTTGCATGATCTGAATGCTCACAAGGCCTAGTAGGACCATCTCTATCCTGTTCATTATTGTATTCTACTACCTTTGTCCCATGTTCCCTCACATTGCTGTGTGAACACTTTGAAACACAATGTCTTGCTTTATAAGCGCTTTACAAACACACAATAAATAAAAGAAATAAATAAATGTGGCTGTAGCACACACCGCTAAATTCTGGGTGGTGCACATCGGCCATTTCTTCTAACCCAATCACTCTGTATTCGTCGCATCTCCTTCCTTCATACACCCACCTTTTCTCTTTACATGACAATGCCAATGTGACTGTGTTAATTACCTGAGTTTTCTGTACATCAATAAGGTCATTTGTGAGAACCTTTGATTGAACAATACCCTCCTTAGAAATGTCCTCTTCCATATTTACACATCCACCCCTATGACACCTCCTCTTTATATGTCTGAACCATATAACCTGGCCAAGTGTGTAAATGCTGATCCCTAGAAAGAAAGCGGAACATATGAATATCACCATATTCATTACTTGGCAACATTGATGAGAAGACTGTGTTGCGCTGACCACTGAAAAAGAAATTCCACTATGAAAAGTGTTGTTTAACTTAACCAGTGCAGTGAAAATAACATGTATGCATTCAGTAAAAATTATGGCTGCTTGATCGTAAAGGAGCTGATGATATTGGTAGATCGTTGGGTGAGCTGAGGTATTCTTGCAACAATGAGGTATGCTCGTTGTGAAAATGCACAATAGGGCGCCACATGCCACCATTTGCATTTCATATGGTTTGTCCCTTATAAGCCCCTTGCTTTACGGAGTGTTTTAAGATATTGCAGCATGAAAGGACATGTTCAGCAGCACACATGTAACTTATGGCAAATATACACGGCCTCCTACATACCGTTCAGCACACCCAACTGACCGTTATGCAGTCCATGGATGCAAATATGTGCCCAGGATGAAAGCTGGCAGCCTCAATTTAAGATTGGGACTGCAGTGCACATGGAATGAGCATTTAAACACAGCGTGTACAATGGTCTCTGCATGCATTTGAAGTTGGTGACCTTTACACAATGGTTGTGGAGGACATTGGAGACTTGGTACAGCAGCAGAAGTAAGCGGGTATGTGTACATTAGCATACGGTGTACATCATTGCCCAATAGGGAGCCACATGCCACCATGTGCATTTTCTATGGTTTGGCCCTTATGATCCCCTTGCTTTTGGGAGTGCTGTAAGATATTGCAGCATGAAAGGCTGTGCTCATCAGCACACATGTAAACTATGGCTAACCTACACAGGCTTCTACATACCGTTCAGCACACCCAACACAATGTTATGAAGTCATGCGTGCAAATATGTGCCCAGGGTGAAAGCTATCAGGATGAATTGCAGATGTGAAGTGCAGTGCACATGACATGAGCATTTAACCATTGCCTGTGCTATGGTGTGTTTTCTGTGGGGAAGGCCTAGCGCCTTGCATGCATGGCTGGAGTGGAAAGTGAAAAAAGGAGTCCTCCTGCTTTACTGGGGTGCAGCCCTCCCGGTACTTGGGGAAGCATACGTGCCACATTCTGCATTTCTCACCATGCTGGCCAATGGAAATGAGACTATGGCCTTTGGCCAATCAGGTGCTGAGGGTGTGCGTCACAGGCAGGAGCAAAAAATAGAGAGATGGACTCCTCCTGCTTCACTGGGGTGCGGCCCTCGCAGTACTTGGGGAAAGGCACGTGCCACATTCTGCGCTTCTCACCATGGTGACCAATGGAAATGGGACTGTGGGGAATGTCCAATCAGGTGAAAGGGCGGCAATCATTTTTAACATTAGTTTGTGTGGTGCGGCTTGCAAAAATGGCAACACACACAGTTTTTGTCGTGGGTGATGCCTTTGTGGAAGATCTGTCCGTGTATGCCCTCCATGAAAGCTTTTGTGGCAATTTCGGTTTGGAGGGAGTGGACGCTTTGTGGTACAGTATCGAAGCGTGCTGTTTCAGCTGAGTGCTTGTAGAATGTTGACGCATGGCTTCTTCGGCAACTGTACATGTTATGGTTGTGCCCTTTGGAGCCTTCATTTTGGGTTCCATGCCTTGTTCCCATGTGTACCATCAAGTGAAGAAGATGATAAAAGTAGTGCAGCGCATTTTTCCCACTGCTAAGGTGCTTTTCTCATGTATACCCCCGAGAATAGTGTGGAAGTATTCCAATGATTCCTGTCGCCAGCCAGAGGTCAGAAGGGGTTTCATCAACATAAGCATGTGTGACTTCTTGAGTGCTGCTGGATGTTCTCCTGTGAGAATGAGAACATTGGTATTTGATATATAAACCTTTTCAAAGAAAATGGCATGTCTTTGTCGAACAGTGGCAATTACATTTTGTTTCACAATCTACAGGCTGCACTGAAGACCCTATTGTAATAATGTGAGCTGACGTTGAAAACACAAAATTACTTATAAAAACCACAAAAAAGGTGTTTCTATGGAAGCACATTTAAAAAAATAAAAAAGGCTCTTTTAAGAGCCGCCACAATCAACGACGTCCCCTACCCTGGTTGAAAGTTATTCCTGCAAACCTGAACATGCACAGCACGAAAAGTCTGCGAATATCACTAAAGTTGCAGGGTGGCACGTGTTAGACACACACCTTTTGAAGATGACGGCCATAGAAATGAGCCTGTAGAGGCTACGGGATTGGTCAATAAGGTTTCTGGGTGTGTTGTGTATGCACAGACTATGGTACACAGTGTATTTGTCGACAGATATGCAAAGGGTGCAGTTATGGCTGTGTGTTTCACAAGCCACAGCGTGCAGGTTTTAGGGGAGTTTGAAATACATTGGCTGAAAGTGAATGGAAAACACTGTGCAGTGGCTGCTCATTTTGGAATCTGTCATGTGGATGTGTAGTGCTATGGAGTACCTACAATGAAGTCACTGATTTTGGTTTGTCTTTGTGACACTTTGGTGACACGCAATCATGCCGATATTATTGTTGTTCATTCTTGATGGAAAATTGCACAGCATGTTTCACAAGTTTCAGTGCCGTTTACGATGAAGGAGGCACTTGCCCAGGTCATGCATTTGTTTCCGGTCTCTTGCATACATTTCTATCGCATTATGCGGAGACCAATGTGGCTGCGTCCTTTTTTATTTGGTCCTCAAATGAAGAAAGTGCGGTACCATGCGAAGATGTTTTTTGTGCCTTTGTACGACATGTGCCAATGGCGTACTTCTCACATGAGAATATGACGTTTCACAGCACAAAAAGGTTTTCCCTAGCTATAACTTTCATATTAGTATGTCTGCCATCCTGATTTCTGCACACCCCATCCAAATTGCCTGGGTGCCCTTCTTGAAAGTAGTGGAACATTTTTTGTAGTAAGTGTTGCGCACTGACACTCTTCAAAACTCTGTGCACGTAAAGAAACCTCTTTCTACAGTGACCACCTTTCTAACTGATTCAACTACAGTGTTTTGCACATTGCCACGCCTCCCGCCCTGCAGCCGTTTATTGGCAATTCCATTGTTCATCTCTAGAAGGAGCTTTCTTTATTTCCCTTTTTTCCTTTCCCAGTTCATTTCCATTTATTATGGTCTTCTGACACACGCCACAGAAGGAAAGGCAGGAAAGGCCCGGTACAGAAGGGGCAGCACCTGCATAGATAGCATAGGGGATGTGCCGAGAGACAGAATTATTGGGTGGGCCTCACCTACATAGGCGCCAGTCATTGTCATGCTCCCGGAAGGACCCGTCCCACGCAATTCCCAGTACCTTCCCTCTATAGAGTAGCACGTTGCAGTACATGCAAAATACAATGCCCTTTGCTGGATAAGGATCTGTAGCATGGCATATGGTTTGAAAGTATGTTTTAGAGCTCTGCTGCCCTACAGGAGTGCCCCTCTTGTTGCCCACAGCAGATGTGGCAAATGTACATTAAATTACCCTACGTAATTGTTGGAAGGGCGGTAGACTGCCCACTGGTCCATTATGCTTTCATTTCAGTTGTCGTCACATGCAGTACAAACACTTCATGCTACGCCATTAGTCTTGAGAGTAGCATTCACGGAGATGCATACATTTTGGAATACAAGAATGTTTACAACAATGCGAAACACAGCTTCATTAAGTGGAGCAAGAAGCCATTTATTCTATGCGACCCATGCAGCTACAGTACTTTTCTAACCACCACTAACATTGTTTGCGCTCTGCACATTCTGCTGTTTGTTTACTTGCCTTTACATGCACTAGTATGTGCGTGACCAAGCTGCACCAGCTTTGCCATTTTGCAGACTCACTACACACTGTCCCACCTGCAGTTACATGTTTTCTTCAACTCTACAACCCATAGGCGACCTCTTGACACTTTCTGTCACACTGCTCAGTGCAAACACGATTTATCTTTTTCACGGGTCATGGAAAGGTGAGCAGCACATCAATCAAATTGATGTGACATTGTACACGCTCACGTTACACTGCAGGTCCTTGTTTACCAGTGGGCGTCATACAGTCAGGCATGCTCTAGCCACAAATTGGTAGGTTTGCAGAGCCACCCACGTAGTCGGCAGGAGAACTTGAAATGCGGTAGCCTACCGTATGAATCCGTAGGGTTAGCGGCAGGGGCCATGTTACCAGCACAAGGTGGATGACTTATGCATGTGTATAGGTGTGGAACGGATACATGTGCGCTTCCACATCTCTTGACAAAGTGCATTAGAAGATGCGGACATGTGGCCACTAATGGGGTCCCTTGATACTTGCAGTGTGATTGCACATACGCCGACCAGGTGCAGTCTCCCTAGGAAACATCCATATTGCTCATCTGCAGTCATCTGGGCCAGTACAGTGTGGCACAGTTTCACCATGCAATGTTAACACAAAAAGAGAAACTACTCAAACACTCAGCAACATTTACCATGTACATCTGTAATTGCTAAAATACACCAATACTATTCGGAAAAGGAAGGGGTAGCGCAAATGGATACATACACCAGACAATTTGGACTTCCCACACATTCATCACGAGGGCAGCCAATGAATCAGTAACAAACCGTTGTCAACGGGACGTTATGGTTCCGTTGCAGTACCAAACAGTATCATCTTTAGAGAAAACACTATGCTAAAGCAACATTCTGGTTACAGTGCCCTACTAAAAACCTATGACATTCCCTAACAAAAACATTGTTAAAGGGACGTTATGGTTAAGTTGCACTAGTAAAAACCTATGCAATTCATTTGACAAACGTTTTTACAGGGACATTATGGTTACAGGTAAAATCGAAAACCCCCCGAAATTCCTCAGTTATGGTAAGCTAAGCAACCGTAACTTGCGCCACCAGTGTGCACTGCAAGGACTAACACCCATGACATCAAAGATGCCATACAAATCTCATTGATGACATCACTTATGACATCACATGTGTGGCTTCCCCTTTTTTGTTCACTGTCATAAGTAGGCCAGGTGCTTTTCTTCACTAACAGTCAGGAAGTAACAATTCAAAAGTTTCTATCTTTGTGTACGGCACCCTTTTCATATGTTCTTGCACTACTTTCCTCAGGGTTCAATCACATCATATGATACATATACATATAAGGCAAGAATAAAGCATAAAACACAGCAATCATTTCTGTGCATGAAGGTAATCAGTTATGTTATGAACACTTTCTGGTAATACTGCTCCTTGTTTGTTTACTGTAATTTCCCTGTATAGGCACATATTTGTATGCATTGTGGTGTCTTTATGTTTTCGGTGCAGTACCACAATTATGTAGTTATTAAGGCAATGGTAGCTACTACCTCTTACATGTTTCACAGTAACCAAAACTCTAAAATGAAAGCATTCATGATTTCACTATGTTACATGGTAAGATTTTCAAGATTACACTTCTATAGGGCATGGTGCAGACAATGGCTACGTGTCCACATGAGTTGATTCATGTACTGCAAGGAAATCTGTAATACAATGGTGTGTATAGCAATTCATTGTGCAATTAACTACTTATCTCAAGTTCTTCCAATGATCTTTGATAGTTTTCTGCCACCATTACAATAACATCACTTGTGGAGGCTTTCCATGAAAACTAAATGCACATGTAATGTCATCAGTGATGTCATCAATGAGATTTGTGATGGCATCTTTTATGTCATGTGTGTTAGTCCTTGCAGCGCACACTGGTGGCATGAATTATGGTTGCTTAGCTTACAATAACGTATGAATTTCTGGGGTTTTTCGGTTTTACGTGGAACCATAACATCCCTTTAACAAAGTTTTTGTCACTGAATTTCATAGGTTTTTAGTAGTGCAACTTAACCATAACGTCCCTTTAACAAAGTTTTTTTCACTGATTTTATATATTTATAAACGTTCTGTATTAGGTACAGTAAAAATAATATATATATTTCTTTTTACACAGAAATGTCTACTACTTTGGAATGGCTGGAAGAAAATGTTCCTCATGATGAAATAAGTGATTCAGGGGCGGTCTTTGCATCAGGCCATGCAGGCGGCTGCCTGATGTGCCAGCCTCCAGGCTGAAGGGATGTGACCTAGCAGTTTGGGCTGGACTGCCCCTTTTTGGGTGGGGCCAAGCCTGATTTGCATATGGTCTTTCCCTTCTGTAATGGCTTGGCAGGCGAAGAACGGTGGTCTGGAGGGTTGCCCAGAGCATTGCCAGTGGTTAAGATTAATTCTAAACCTTCCAGCCATCACCTCTTTGTTTTTGCTAAGCCTCCAGGGGGCGCCACCACCAGCAGGTGTAAATGGGAGTGTGAACGAGGTGTGAATGGGAAGCAAAATTAACACGCAGGATTAAAAGAAGTGCTTTTAATCCTGAAAGTTAATTTTAACATTTCAAAAATACATGGCCTAATGCAAAGACCGGCATTGCCCACACACACAAACACACACACACACACACACACACACACACACACACACACTCTCCCAGACAAACGTGCGCTTCACGCACTTCAAAAATCTGACACCTATGCTGAACCTCAGACAACCAGGGACACCTGTGGCATAGGATTAAAACGCTGTGGGGAGACTCGGGATGTAGCACCACACCACACGTGTTTCTGGGGAGCAGGACTGGGTCCCCGTCAGGTTGAAGCTGTCTAGTCAGTCGTCTCGTAGCACTTTACTTAGATCTCTGTGCCTTCTAGAATATGTACTATCATGCATGTATAACCGGAATTGAAAACCCTAAGAACCTGAATTTAAACTGATAGGATTTAAGAAAATAACCAGTTGCTGAACGTCTCACTACTGTGGGCACCATAAGGTGTTCTCAGAAATAAGGGACAGTCTTCCTAAAAATATAGGGCGCACACATGCTTTAATTCACCTAAAAACCCACATGTGGTAACACATCTGCTACAGGAGCATTTAAAAGCACACGACTGAGCATAGCATAGCAGAGTGTGAAGGGCAGTCGCAAAACCTTCCAGGAGCGTGAGTTTTGGATGAACAGTTGCATAGCTGTCAAGTGGTCCCATATCCTGCCCGATAACATGAGCCTGTTCTTGCTTTTGACTTTACATGCCCATACTTAGCAAGGGAAACATGAAACTACAAATCCAATCATGCAACAAGAAAAGCCACGAATGGCTCTTAGTGGCTCACATGGCAGCTATGCACTTGGACATCAGATAGTGGCAGGGAGTTTGGAAATGCAAGCATGGCTCAAAAGTGCACTGACTGGACATCAGGATAGGAAGACGACCATTAAATGTAGCGTGAAGCATATCAGACTGAAACCAATGTTTGGCAGACTAGTTACTGATACAGTGATTGGAAGCATGTGTGTATTTATGCATTGAAACAACTTCCTTTATAGCACAGAAATCCTCCTTCATTGTATTTGAAAATGCCAGCATAGTCAGTTGTATACAACCTCTTAGCAGAAGTCTGCTAAGTAGGCTCACAGTGTGCACCCCCTCAACCGACAACTGCGCATTGTAAAGGTATGTGGACCTTGGACCCATCAAACACCTGCGATGACGCTTGTATCAAAGTATTGTCAACAGTGGTCGAAGTGTACGAAAAGAAGTAGTGGAACTATGTTTCCAGCTTGCCTGCACCCACTCCCCACAAACCCCATCACCACACACCCTCCCATACACAATACACACACCCAGACACTTGAACCTGCTGTTTAAGGGAACGTTCAGTGCAGTGCACTGAAAGTGCAAGTTTCAACTTCTTCCTACACTTTTATTTTAAAATGAAACCATTCCTGAACGGTTTCTTTTTAAAATAAAAGTATAAGAGCTGTGAATGGTAATTTAGTAAAGTAGAGGAGCACCTCTCCCGCCGCTCCCGCTCACTTCGACCACTGATTGTCAAGCAATATGATTTACCCATACCTTTTACCTCTCTTCATCTTACTAACCTTGCATTTACTGGTGCAAGATCCACATTTGTATAGTGAACTGTAGAATTTAAGTCATACTAACATGCCTCTTTTTATAACCAGTTTTCAAGAGAATGGATATCATATTTATGTTGGTGAATAATGCATTGTATGGTGGGAACATTCTGCAGTGAAGATCATGCAGGTGTAATTAGTTTATTCATTCTAAACATAGCCCACCCTGAATCACGCCCCCAAAATACTATAGTAAGACGGTCTGTGCTCATCTGCACCCAAGGTATGTTGTTGTTATTTTTTGTTGCGGGGAGGGGCGCCAATGATGCTTCCTGCATGGGGTACAATCAGGTGTAAGACCGGCCCTCCTAATGGAAGACACTACACTTCTCTATATAAACAAATTATTACACATTACTTTATGTGTAATTTCCCTTTTTTTTTTTTTAAACACACCATACAGACATTAAAAATATTACAGAAACAGACCTTAGAAAATCATCTGCAACGAATGCAGCAAAAAATTGATCTATTAAAATAATACTGCACTCAGAAATATTATTTTCCCAAGTGTTAGGGCATGTACTTCTAAGCATACATTGATAGATCCTGCAAACAGTTCCTATGCACCTTACTGTAATTTTCCTCTTTTTTACACATGCGAAATCAGGCAGCAGGGCGCGGCAATCTTGTGATAATCTTATCCGTTCCCGCAGGTGGACTGCCCTGGCGGGACTAATTCATATGCCCCGCCCCTGAAGCTAACATCACCAAAGCTAGAGATATGCTCCATCTATCTCCAGAATATTACTATACAGCGTAGTAAAACGCACCTAATCATCACCTACGTGATAACGTTACTTGACGCATAACCCGGAATATCAACACACATCATCTCACAACACAGCGCGTCCCAGAATATGACACCATACTTTTTAAAAAATTGCAAAACTTTACAATTTGTAAAGTACATTTATTTCACAATAAACGCTCCCAGAACATACGGAGACTTACATATGTAAGCAAATATGTAAATGTTTTCTTCATTCTCGATCCACAAATGTTTATTGTGAGTCACGCGTTGTTCCTTTTGGATATAAGAATGCATTGGATGCACTGTGATTCGCAAAGCCTTTGCATAACCTTCGTGCTAGTCCATATGGGCCCGTGTCGATCATCCCAAAAAAACGTCACTGTGATCTACCCACTCACGTGGATCTGTAGCTGACGGTAAAAAAAAATGTCAGTTGGTATCTGGAATCGATGACAATCGCAGAAAGTCAAGATGTAGCTGTTTAAAAAAAGATAACAGAAATGTGTCTCAGTAACTGATCTTATTACAGTTTATCATTTTAATCATTAATTTGGGCCCCTGTTACAACTATTGATAAACACGGACGTCAAACAATGATAACTTAAACAAAACAACCTGCAAAGTACTCTTCAGTTTGCTGTACAAATTACAGCTATGGAGTATGGTCAGCTTGAAATGGGATGCTATGGCTGACGCTGCAATCAGAGAGCTAATTATAACTAAGAAAAACACATACACAGAATTTTAATTAAAGATTAGATTTCAATTATACGTTTGTGAAACTGGGGGAACCCACTACTGAAGTATACCCATCTCGATGTTGCACTGCCCATGTGCCCACGACAAAACAAGGTAAACACACACAAATTGTAATTGCGTGTCATTGCAATATACCACACACAACAAAAAATACAATGTACCCCACCAATAATGTCACTGAATGATAATTTGACTAGTTTGTATATAAAATCTTCCAAAGTAAAACGTACATAATATTCAGCATTTCTATTCTATCGGTGTCAAACAGACACTCCCTTCACTTCAACGAATTTTCAGAAAATGAAATTACATGTTCCTTTGTCCAATTTTTGAATGGTGAACATTATCATATTTGAAAGTCTTACATCCGTTCGCAATCCTCCCTTTGTTTCAACGTCAAAAAACAATTGAACCTTATACTGTGTACCATACGTGGGTTTGCTCAGGTAGGAAACAAAAATTCAACGGCACTGACTTTCACTCAGAATGGGAGCCGATAGCGCTTCACACAACAGTGGCATTACAAATATTTTTGAAAAACATATGAATTGTATGCTACCCTTCACCAAGGCGGACAACATTTGTACGGATTTATTTTGTTTCTCTAGAGAACTTCGCACCCTCCCAGTGACTCCCACAGTCAGGCCAAACCACCTGTCACCTCATTGCATCTCCTCTTCACAGGCCAACTCACGTAAACATTTTTTTAAAAAGGAGCAAGTCTCCAGCCCTGACAAACATTGGTCATATGAGAATGTCCGAACAAACCCTGCTACATCCCCCTCCAGCCACACCGGGGACCCTGACCCCAATGACCGCACTTATATATTAATGGCCTATAATTTGCACATGTGTGTTTGTACTATCCCACTTTCGGTCACCAGCGAAATGAACGGTGTGGGCATCTTACCACCTTCCAAATACAGACACATATTAAATGCATAATAGTCATGCCTTCATATTAGAATGCAAATGGTACCAAAAACTGCAAGCTAACTGGATTTACAAATAGTAAACTATTACTTGGTAAAAAAAAAAACTCACACCATTAGGTATATTGTACCATGCAGCAGCCACAAACAATACACATCACTACACTTCATATATAGAAAAGAATTGTGGATCGGTCAAATATAATGATACCAACATTACTGTACAACAGAGAATGAGAAGTTCTGCCACCTACCTCAATAAACCGCACCCTACATCTTCTTCTTTCCACCTGCTGAGCCCAAAAAAAAACTATTGTGCCATATTGCTCCAGGTACTAAACCAGAAAAAAAACCTTGACATTTGGAATTATTTTCATTACTGCCTGAACCAAATATTCAAAATCTGCCAACAAAGTAGGGACCCTGACATACCCCAAAGACAAAGCACCACAGTGCAAAACAACTACAAGTGCAATGTTTACCCTGCCCATATCTCCACAAACTTCACTAATTCCCTGCACATTAAAACCAGGCATAGTGCTCCACACCTCCTTCACTCTTTTAACATCAAAATTGTTTGGCACATTCCTACATTTAGCATACCACTCCAAACCATGCACAAACATATCTCCAACCATCAACACCCTGATTTTCTCCATCTCTACCATCTTCACTACACACAGCCTCTTTCAACACAAACCACAAACTCAACATCTGATTGGCTCACCCTTACAGTCCCCTTTACATGCTGCATTTGCTGAGACCCCAGATGTAGCACGCTCTTCCCGCGAACACCCACAATGTTCGAGGAGCGCGTAACACTGGGGCAGCCCTTCTAACCTTTCCACTTCACTCTCTGCACCATTTCCTCATTGGCTACTGTTGAACAGTCACACAATCATCCACCAATCACATCCAAGAACTCTATATCTAACTCTATCATCACACATCAGCACTTTAGATGTACTATTGATCACTCTCAGTACAATTCCGCTGTCACTGAAACAGACCTACAGCAACAACTTCTATACAACTGGCCAATATTTCTACTTGCAGATTCATGCACATCCACATGCATGAACACAGACTACAGGCATTCATATTTTCTACACAGTACATGTACAGCTCTTCTAAGAATATATAGAAACAGAGTAACTTCCACTTACCCTGTATAAACTGTAAAATGACCTTTGTATTTGTATTTGTATTTGTTTTATTTATAACGCGCAGACCATCAGGCCCGGAGGCATCAGGGCGCAATTTGTACAAAGTTACAGTAATGCTTATATACAGACATAAAAATTACATTAACAGAATGCTAACATTGGATATACCCATAGGGTGTACAGAAAATAGTAACGCAGGTCAGCGGGCCAGTGTATGTAAGACAAGGGCGCAGAGCATGTCTTAGTGCTGGTCAAAAAGCCAAGATTTGGTTCTGGCCTTGAATGTGTTAAATGAGTCTTCAGCTCTGATTGTAGCGGGGAGGGAGTTCCATAGCTTAGAGGCTATGACAGGGAAGCTAGTGCCCCCCACTTTTTGAAGTTTAAACCTAGGGATCGATAGACAGTGAGTCTGGGCAGTTCTTAGAGGTCGGGAGGTCGAGTGGTGAGACAGCCGACTGCAGAGGTAGATAGGGGCCTTGTTGGCCAAGCATTTGTGCGTAAGGGCAAGTGTTTTTAGTGAGATTCTCTGCTTGACAGGTAGCCACTTTAGGTTGGTTCTGGATTCTGAAATGTGGTGGTTGCGGGGGATGTTTAGGGCAGCTCGAATGGCATTGTTCTGGGTTGTTTGGAGTTTATTCAAGTTCTCTTGGCTAGTGCCTAGGTAAAGGGCACTACAATAATCAATGTTGGCCATAATGAGAGTTCTAGCTAGTGTGACACAGTTAGGGGTGGTAAGAAATGGTTTGCAAGCTGCAATAGGTTTGCACGTGTTTGCAGAGGCAGATCTGACTGCATTTATTTGTTGAGATAAGGATAGGGTGGCATCAAGGTAAAAACCTAACGCTTTGGTGTCTTTCGAGACTCGTATGGTATTACCGTCTATGGTGAATGACTGATAGGACGGCTCTAGTTTGCTCAGGTGTTGTGAGGTGCCCAGGATAAGGAGCTCAGTCTTGTCGTCATTTAGGCATAACTGGTGTTGGGCCATCCAGGCTTGGATGATCAGGTAGACGTCGTTAAGGGCCTTGGTGTCAGCTAGATAATCACCTGTGATGGGAATGAGTATCTGGGTGTCATCCACATAGTTAGTGTAGGAGACACCCAGATAGTCAAGCACATCAAAGAGTGGTTTCGTGAAAATGTTATAGAGTGTAGGTGACAAGATCCCTGAGGTACGCCGCAGTGAATTGGGGAAGGGTCCGTGGCTGCGGATGGGGCAAAGACCCTCAGGGATCTATTGCTCAAAAAGGATTTGATCCAGGCCACAGCAGAGGACGAGAAGTTGGCAGCAGAGTGGAGGTGCCTGCATAGGATCTGGTGGTTGACCAAATCAAATGCGGCATAGAGATCAAGGAGTAGTAGCATTGCTAGTTTGCCCTTATCCTTCAATACCTCAATTTGGGTTTTTAGGTCTATTAACGCAGTTTCCGTCCCGTGTCTGGGACGAAATCTGGATTGTCGTAGACCTAGCAGATTGTTAGATTCCAAGTAATCTTGGATCTGAAGGTATGCTGCGCGGTCTAAAATCTTAAGCAACAACGGTACCGCGGTGATAGGTCGGAAGTTAGTAGGTATGCTTGGGTCTAGGGATGGTTTTTTGAGCAGTGGGATCACCCAAGCGTCCTTAAGGTTGTCCGGGACAATACCTGTTTTAAAGGAGGAGTTGATGAAGGCCTAATGAATGGGGCCAAATCATGTGCAGAGTCCTTAATGATGGGAGCTGGGCAGGGGTCACCTTGGCAGTGGATGGTTTAATTCTCAGGATGATATTTTCTACCTCGGTAACTGTGAGCGGTGAGAAGGCAAATGGTTTGGTGTTAGCAGTGTCTAGAGTGAGGGCCCTAGCAGGGGAGAGTGACCTTAATTCATTTATCCCATTTGGTATGATGAAGTATCAATTGCAAACCTGTCTCCTCTCCAAATCTTTGTTTACTCACACAGATATCTAAAAATGTTTTATTTCATAATAAAAGATGTGAGAAATAACAATATAATTATGAAAAAGACTGTCCAGTGTGTTATAAAATTACACGCAGCCTGATTGAGTACACGCATGTTCACTCAAGCACACACACACAGACAATATAATTACAAAGGCTCCCAGCTCAAAGAACACCACTGCCTCTATATGACATCTTACTCCTTTATTTCCCACACTTTCACAAATGCATACATTGCGTGCTTCTCTGTACAATCTCTGCAATTTACCCTGTAAAAATAGCAAAAAATGCATATGATTATTTCTTCCACCTCTCACCATCCAATCACATAACATTAAAAAAACAAGTGTGCTCTATATGTTTACTATTATACTCATTTGTAAAACATATTCAACTAATAGATTCTTAATAAAATAGACAAGATGCACATAGACAAAAGAAAGTGCATATGCATACTATGCTCAGATGTAAGAAAACACTACTACTACAAAAACAAAAAAAAACAATGTCTTCATTAACAAAAGTGCTGTAAACACACATATTCACTAGCTTCTTTCTTTTACAATTGCAGTGAAGACCACTCTCCTGAAAAGCAGCAGTGTCTGAAGTACAAAGAAGAACTTAGAAGAAACCCACTCTTTCCATACAAAAAAGTAAGTACAATTCTAATATAATGTTCCAACTGTTACTCAAACACACTAGCATTTTACTGTTGTAGAACAAAGAAGTGTATTAACCCTTTCCCATTAGATATATTATTACCGCTTCCCCTTACCAGTTACATACTTTATATTGTCATCTCAAGCCCAGTATGCTAACACGCAAATACAAGAATAACCTTCCCAACTTATTATAGCTGCCCATTGCAAAATCACACACCTCCACCATCATCCTTACAATCATTTTCAGACACTCATGCACAAAGCACGCATACACTGCACAACAAGCCAACCCACACTTTCTTTTTTCTCCAACAAACCCCAAAGAATGCCTACCAAAAGCAACTCAGTAGAAAGCAACGCAGAAAGAGAGCAAATCAAAATAAAAGTGTCCAAAATAATCATCCATCTCTACCAGATTTTGTACAAAAAGTTCAAACAAAACAGCTAATTCAGTCATTACACGAAACAAAAGAAGCTTCCACTACAGAAACTTTCCCTCCTCCATCAAAATGTAAAACGAAACAGAAAGTGATTAACAAGACTTCAGCTACCACTACTGCTAACGCTGCACCTATAAATCTTGATATAGTAGCAACTAACCATACCAAAAAAACTATGTTCCAAAAAATGGTGCGCCACAGACAAACAACTCCATAAACATCTGTGGAGGTGAATGGAGTCACACCACGACCACAGAACACTATTTTCATGAAGAAGCATATAAACAAAAGCAAACAAACCCAATTGCCATACATAGCAGTGGACGAGGGTATGAAAAACATAATAACACCATTATGAAACAAGAAGCTCTGCTCACAAAAATATCCCCAAAAAACTCAGTATCACCTCTCTCTTCCAATAAACCAAAACGTCCAGTCTACAAATGGCCGTGCACATCAATGTGTAACATTGCCAAAAAATCTTTCAAATCTTTATGCCACTTCCTCAATCAGTATGTAAAAAGCAAAGACAAAATAAAAATGAAACTACTACAGAATATGGATGGCTGTCCAGTGCACAAATACACAGGACTATAAGCACATTCATTAGCCTGCCTTTCAGGACCTATTTGCAAAACCACCTTCCATCATATCAAAATTATATCAACACATCATGCAACTATAAAAATCTGGTCCATAAACTGTACTATGCTAAAAGTCCTGCTTTAGCACTAGTCAATTTAAATAACAATCTTCTACATGGTACAGTCAAACAAGTACTCGAACTGCATAGCCTAGCCAAAACTTCACATACAAACTCTACAAATGAAACAGTACACAAACTTTTGCATTCTGGATATTTGATGGATGTTTGATTCTATCGGTGTGTTATGCTATGGTGGTTGTGTCCAGAGCGTACAGTCTTGGGTGCATGGCCTACGGCCTACGGCCTCCGCCATGCACCTAACACTCTAGGCCCTGGCCCCAACCACCGCAGCATAACACACCTATAATACAAACATTTTGGCTGTGGTATATGGGCTGCTTATAGGGGATATTAATTACAATTAATCCTCTATGAACAATCCAAAACCAACATCATACTAAAGTAAAATAGCCAGTAGTGCATTGATTAATTCCGCGGGCAACCGCTACGACCGTGGACATGGCAAACACATCAGGGGCACCTGTCACCTAAATAAATACAGTATTTGACCCATCTCTTACTCCCCAACCCTCCCCAAGCACTCCTGCACACCAACACACTCCCAAAAATTGTATTTTGCCTCTGTTCTCCGCCACGCTGTCGGCGGATCCAAGATGGTGGGCACATCAAAACAATGTGATGCACCTCACGCCTCACCCCAGCCAATCGGCGAACACGCTGGATGTCCGCAGACATGACACAAGCTGACTAGACAATCGGTGTCCTGTCAGCGGAGCGAACAGGGAAGTGTGTCCAGGAGTGGACATAGATATCACTATTATTTTGCCTTAAATTTTGGCCATTTAAAAACATGACTACTGGACGGATTTACACCAAATTACCAAAACCATGCTTTTGGGATTAAGCCACCACTCCTGCCACACATTTGGTGGAAATCCGTCCAGTGGTTTGAGCTGTAGGCGTGCGCAAAGCTTTTTCCCATTATGTAATTTTGGCACCCCACCTATAACTTTGTCCCCCCTGAACCAAACCTCACTAAAATTTGCAAAATAAATTCAGAGTGGGCCATATACTCTTTTTGCAAAGTTTGGTGAGGATTCGTCCAGGGGAGCGAAGTTATAAGCCGCCCAAAAACTGCTCTTCCTATGGGATTAGCAATTTAACCATAACTACACAGCCACTAACGTGGCTGTGTAATATATAAAATATACATAAGCAAAAAACATAATGTCAAAGATCAATTGAATGTCCAGTCATCATGTGCTATGCTCTTCATACAGACATAAAAGAAGAAACAATCATAACACTGGGGAACATTGTGCTAGTGATTCAGACAGAGGAGTTGCTGTATGGGGAGCTCGCTGGACATCCAAGAGATGCACCCAAAACTGCAAGTCATTTACCTTGACTGCAAATGGAGTGGCATGCACGACGGTAAATGGACTGTTGTACCTCAGCTCATTCCACCTGTGGACAAAAATCTGCAAATAGATTGTGTCCCCTGTTGCCAGATGGATGGGTGGTGAGCTCGCAGATTCAGGTGCAGCGCTGTTGTCTTCTGATCGCTGCAGTGCTATCTGTCAAAAAAAAGTGTAGCTGATTTCATCAAGGCAGAGAGGTGCATTTTAAACTCATCCCCCAAGATGGATGCAGCCATGTGAGCATCAGAGGCACTCTCAACTGGTGACAACGGTGTATGCATGTGCCGTCCGATCACAATTTCATGAGGGGAAAGATGGTAATCCTTACAGGGCTGCATCCGCATGCTGAAAAGGGATAAGGGCAAACAGTGGACCCAATTCTTCTTGAGGGTGACACACAGTTTAGATAGCTTGACCTTTAAGAAGCTGTTTATTCATTCGACAATGCCATTGGTTTGAGGGTGGTAAACGGAACACAGCTTATGCTTAATACCTAACCGAGATGTGATCTCCTGAAACACCTTTTTAAAGAAGTGTGCCATCGAATGTTATTGTTACTATGGTAATGTGAGCTGGCCCGGTAAGGACCAGCAGTTGTATGTTATAAAAACCAATAAAATATGATATTAAAAAAAAAGAAGTGTGTGCCATTATCTGATCTTAATATCTTGCATACTCCCCACCATGGGAACACTTCAAAATGTGTCAACAGACTTGGCGTCTGGATGTGCACATGGACCATCATCAACCCAATGGGAAGAACTGGCACACCACCACAATTAAGTACCGCTTGGTGTTGCACCGTTCTCCCATGTCAGCGTAATTGATGTGGAGCTCACGGCACAGCCCGCTAGGGTGAGTCATTGTCCCTAGTGTTTACCCAGTACTGTATGTTTGGCATACTATGCAGTTTGATATGAACACATTTAACAATTCTTGAAGATTAGTCACATACTAGTCCTCCTGTATTTCCACAGCGATATGCTGCGTCGATACATGACACCTGCTCAAATGCGGCCACCACCAACTCACATGGTATCACCACCTCACCTCTATTGCCCTGCCTCCACATTAAATCTTTGGGGGACTGTTCACACCCTCTCTTTTGCCATAACAATGTTTCTTCTTGTGGCACCTGGCCTTGTAGTTCAACAATCTGAGTAATTGGTAAAGACGCATATGGATCTGGTAGTTGTACTTGCATTCTTGCAATCCATGGGTATTCCTAAATGTCCAGTACTGGGAGATAGACTGCTACTTTTGCTGCTGCGTCCACTGCAGCGCTGCCAAGGGATACTGCGCCTGTGTTATTCGTATGTCTGGCACATTTCACCATTGCTACTAGAGTGGGACGTGACAGGGCATACATTAATCTGTCCAACAGGACTGTGCTCTGTACTGGGTACCCATCAGCTATTGTAAACACCCTCCCTTTCCATTGAGACAACCCTGAGTGGACCATGGTCATGACGTAGGCTGAGTCAGAATATATTGTAACCCAGCAGCCCTGTGATGTCTCCAGAGCCTTATCTAAGGTGATAGGTTTAGCTGCTTGCACTGAGCAGAGCATGGGTAACCTTTTTTTGCACTAGCACTTTGTATTTTACGTCTACTAGATGGACCACTGCAGCCCCCATGTGCCTCCTTCCCATCTCCTGGTCAATAGTTGCTGACCAATTAACAAAGAACACTTCTCGCCATTTAGGGCATATACCCGTGCTTTTTAAATGTCATCATCGGGTCCCTCATAGGTGGCACAGTCATGTACATCATCAGTGTCAGTGTTTGCTTTAGTAAGGAAAGTGGCTGGATATACTGTTTTACACCGTACTATGTGAATGTTAGGACTTTACAGTATAACTTCATAGGCCGATGCCCTCTGTGTGGTCAGGGTTGATTTGGATCACTCCAAGATCTCAAACCCTGTGAGTTCCATGTACAATGTCACTGAACATCCATTGTAATAGTGACTGACTTCATTGTAGCAAAATCTGCTGCAGCAGGAGCTTGTTCACACAGGAATTGGCCCTGCATAACCAAATCTAACATTCCACTGTAGCATGCCAAGGGCTTATGACCCATCGTTCATTTCTGGGTCAGTACTGCCGTTATCATCTGCCCATCTGCATGAAGAAAAGACAGAAGTCTTGTGTGTAGTCAGGGGTTGCTAGGACAGGGGCAGTGGCATTAATATTTTTCAACTCTTGGCAACTAGTGATAATTTCCTCTGTCCATGTAACTGTGTTCTTTGTTTTCTGGGCGTCTTTGAGTGCGGCACTGGTCGTGTTTACATTGTGTAGTCAAAGATCCATACACTGCTATAATTACACAACCCTAGATATTTCTGCATGTCCTTAACTGTCACTGGTTGGGGAGTGCTGCAGACAGCTGCAACACATTCTGGTGTTATTTTCTTACCATGAACAGAAATAAGTTGACCAAGATATAGCACCTCCTGCTGGCGGTCCAGCAGCTTCATCTTTCCACCTTTTTCCCCTTGTCAGCAAGTAGTTGCAATAGGGTGTTGCACTGTTGTTCGATTGCGCTACACATTAACAAATCATCCACATATTGAATTATTGTTGCTTGGCACACCTATTTTCCCTCGATCTATGTGTAACGTTATTAAAGATACTGGGGGACTCACAGTATACCTGGGGCAGTATTGTGTGCTGGAATCCCCTCCCACTTCCCATCATACGTAAACACTGTGAGATATTGGGAGACAGGGTGTAATGGTACAGAGATAAATGCATTTTTCAAGTCAATGACAGTAAAGTGGGTTGCTGTGTTGGTATATTAATTACATATTATTGTCATGGGGTTGGGCACTACCAGAAACTCAGCTTGCAATATGTCATTCAAAGGGCATAAGTCCTGACTCATCCTTCAACTAGATCCTTTTGATTTCTTAATGATGTTAATAGCTGTGTTACAGGGAAAGTTAGAGGGTATAATAGTGCCTTGATGCATGAGTGCAGTGATGCTGTCCTTTATTCCCTCTTCTGCTTCTTTGGACATTTGGTACTGCTTCACTCGGGACAATATTGTTCCTGGTTTAAGGATAACTTGGACGGGATCAATGTTTGCAGGGATGCTAAGTCACAGGGCTTGGTTGCCAACAAAATGTCAAGTACCTGGGGTAAATCTTCTTGGGCAAAGAATGGGACACTTTCTGCCACTACATGGGAACCAAGACCTGGTGATACTGGATCATGGGCTATAGGCCATAAGATATCTTGTTTTCCATATGACCCTGTAACATTTATTGGTATACCTAGAAGGAATATCCCACACATATAAGGAATGATTTCCCAACTAGAACATCCTTTAGAAACTGGGTTGACTCTATAGCCCCTTTGTTTCCACTTTGATCTTTGGATTTACCACAAAGCATTTTTTTTGTGTTCACACAAGTGTATATATTAATTCTTTTTCACTCTATTGCATATGTTATAATTTTCACTCTGCATTTAAAGTCATTGCTAATTGTTACTCTTCTCATGTATGTTGCAATTCTTAAATATTGTTTTTTAATTTTTCTTCTGCACTATATGTATTCATGTAACTAGCAAATAAACTATTGCTTTCGTATTTGTGTATATTTCCAACACAGTGAGCGTCTAGTATTTACAGACTCCCTGTTTTGGATCCCCTACTTAGGAGACCATACCTTTGAAAAAGAGAAAAAAATCTGTGGACAGGCCCTAAAGTCTTGCATCTGTCCATGTAAACAAATTGCTTAGTGCATTTCTCACCAGTAAGGGTACATTCATTTGTTTACATGATACTGGATCATGAACTCATAAGGGACACATAAGGTTAACACGATCTCATCATTGTTCTGGTCCTCAAACAAATCAGCATCAGTGACTTCTTTCAATGGTTACCCTGGTTCTATGCACAGCACTCTGTGTCACTCCCCTCCATCTGTATCTGTCGATATTAGAACAACTCTGTTTTTCGACACCACCGCTCCTTCTATGTCCAAGGTGAGGATGGTCCCCACCACATGTCCTGGAGCTGGGCAGGCCTGAATAAGAAATCAGAGGGTATCTGCCAAAACCCTTTAACCAATTGAAAGATTGCATTTAACAACACTGTAACCCCATAGATAAAAAATATCCTGGTGGATTGGAATTTCCCCGCTGCTGTCTCACTCCCTAAGGCATCATTGACTACCATGGCTTGTATGAGGCAAATTCCTGAGGTTGAACACACCAAACTTGTCCACATGTCTTGTCCTACTAGGTTGAAAGGGGACATTGTTGAAAACAACAGCAGACCCATACTACCTTGCCCCCCATCTTGATGCCTAATTCTCCTGTGAATGGACCCGATTCCACAGCTCCAGAGAAGCCCTGCGTGTCCATAACCTTGCCTGACACACAATTTACTTGCCCCTGTGTGCACCATTAGTATGAAGGGTTTATCGCCTATTTCGACAAGCACCAAGGGTTTCTTGTCTCGGTTAGCAGTGGCTAACAGGACTGGGCATGCTAAGGTTCTCTGTGGGTTGTCCTAATCTGGATAGGTGTTTTTCCCTGGGAAGACAAAAGGGTTTTCTCCCATCATGCTTGCCTCTTGATAGTGCATGACAGTCCCATTGGGTACTGCATTATTGTTGGGTATTTGAGGTGCTTGCGGTGGGGTAGGATGTGCTGTATAAGGATCAGGGTCATTAGGAATTTGTGCTTGCAGCTGCGGAAACTGTGGAAGGGGTGGGGCTGATGTGGGCTGTACGGGGCCATATGGGGCCACTGTAGGTCCCAGGGCATAGTGCTGTATGTTTGGGGCTGGTGTTCCTGTGGCATATGGGGGCATATGGTTGTAGGCAGCAGCTGTCCTGCTCCTACATTCCCATGAGAAATGTTCCATTTGCCTGCATGTCCAACACTGTCCTGTGTATCACCCCCAGGTAGGTACCATCCCTCCAAATCCTCCTCTCTCCCCTTGCGACCCTGCATATGCCCCTCTTGCAACTGCAGCTGAAACCCAATGTTCCATTTGTATCCTCTTGCCCATGCAGGTGCCATCCTCATGTCTGGCGGTACATCCCTATGGTCTGTCTGCTTATCCTGTAAGGCTGCTACCACCACCCCTTCTACTGATATCTTCTCTAACTTCTTCTGCACCAGTTTTGCTTCCTCTGTTTGTACTCGCTGGGTTGTTTCCTTCTTTTATTCTCTCAACCATTTACAATGGTGTATGATTATGGACTATATCTCCGCCCACCCCTTTGCCTCCAGCCCTACTATCTTATTGTGAGCCTTTTGGATCTTCTTGAGTAGCCCATGTTTTACCACAAAATAAAAGAATAGGATTGATCGATCTAATGATTCACCCATTTCCACCATTCACATCTCCTGTGTCTGTTAAATAATACTGGGCGTTGCATGATGGACTGAAGATCTAGGGTGTTTGGGTAGGCAAGTCTTAAAGCAGCCCACACCTGTGCCCTGATATTGTTAAAATGGACCCCATCATGAATGTTGCCCCCTAACTGCACCCCGAGATACCCTGATGTCACACATATGTCATCTGCCTGGTCCCCTAGGATTGTGACAAATAAGCTTTTCAGATCACCTATGGCCAGAGGGATACCGGCAGTTTGTTTCTCAAATTCGTAAATCCATTTCCTTGCCCATGCCGTGAGAGATGGCAGTACTTTAATTAGATCATTTCTTTCCATGTGCAGCCATGGAACATACTGTGCCTTCCCTGGCCCTTTATGTAACAAGGAGAGCTGTGTCTATACCCCTTTGTTCACCTTTGTCTATACCCGTTTTTTTCCCTTTCCTCCATCTGTCTGCCTTTTGCCACTGCCATGCGCCCATAACAATTTCTCAACATGGGCCCCCACAAACTCTCCACTCATGGTGATATTGCGGGTGGAGCCTCTCTCTGTTCTACCTCATCCACTGTGCCCATTCCTCTTCCCCTGGTTCACCTCCCATTTCATCCTCTGACCACACTGTCCCCACTCCAAACATCCCACCTGCTGTCTCTCTCGCCCCCTGTCCTCTTTCTCAATGTGTACATCCCTAATAGCAGTGTTATCAGTCTTGAACAATATTTCCTCTGCCTTCCATTCATCCAACCCAGGAGGTGCTTTCTGCTCATCCCTCTGATCCATCTTCAATCATGCCAACTCCTCCTGTGTCCTCCTCAGTGCCTCACCTAATTATGTTTGTGGTTTCCGATCTTGGTCCCCCTGATCTTGCTCCTGTACAGCTTCCAAAGGTATGGGGTTGGGAAGGTTCTTTTATTGGGCTGGTGGTTGAGGGAGCTGTGCTATGGCAGGGAGTGGGATGTACTCAGGGTGTGTGTACCCTGAGGCTGTCTGGGTAGGATAACATCATAACGGGGGTTGTGGTGTACCTGATGGCAATTGCGCAGTTGACTCTGGTGTGGGTGGGACAGTGGGATGGGAGTCCTGTTGATGTATTTGCCTGGCTGGGAGACATCCTTTACATCTTCTACCATTTTGTAGGATTCCAACAATTATTTTCTATTTCTTAACACCCCCCCTTATATTCGGATGCCAGGAATGTGTACATGTGGCCTAAAACCTCCTCATTATTAGTTCCCTGCTCTGGCCAAGGTTTAAACAGCCCCCCACCCGTGTTTCGGCCACCCACTCTCTGTGATACTTCAAAACCTTTTCCTTGTACAGTGGTAAGGCTCCACACATATATTCTCCATTTTAGCCACACCAATCAAAACGTATTACAGCAAAAACTTTATGTTTATCTGAGGTCCGATCCAGCGGCACCTCTATCGTCCCTTTGCCTCACCCATACCTGTTGTGATACCCCCACTTGTTCCACATTGCTTTTCTCCATCACGCTTTCTTGTCTCACTCCAGTCTCACACCAAGACACCTCCATCTTCTTACAGACCAACCGCTCACACCCTCACTCCATACAACTCCACAAAATTCCAGACAATAAACCTGTACCCTTCCTCGTTCCATACTAATACACCAACATAATCAATATAAAACAATAAAAAATGTTACGTTTCATTCCCACTCCTCCTTTACATCGAGCAGGGAGCTCCTGGGCCCATTCAATATACAGAGCCTCTACCCTTCTTCCTCATTTTCCTTAAAGATACAGCACTGTCTTCTTCCCCCAATTGGAAAGGATCCCTTTACTCCATCATCCTCTTAGTCCATATAATAATTTAAAAAATATAAAAAACCAAAACGCCATGTGGTCTTCCTACTACACACCCACACCTCAATTACTGCATCACCACTTCCTTCCACACTGCTCAACAGTCACACATATCCTCTTTACCCCTCCCCATGTTGTTTTCTCCCATAAAAGGTTCGCTTACATCAACGTGCTCTCCTGAATTCCTCCATCACAGAGTCCCATCAACAGCCTGCACAATCTGGGAGCAGCACCCCGCACCAAAGAACAAATGGGAATTCTGGCAACACACCTCTTGTAAATTGCTCCAGGTTCTGCACGAGTGACTGGTCACTGCAGGAGGGTGCAGCCCCTCCAGATGTGCAGCCAGGAATCCTCTGTCTCTGTGGAGGGGTCTGGGATCACGTCAGGTCATAACATTCTGTAGGACAGACCACCAACAACCTGATGAGTAAAAACAAACAAAAATGCTTGGTGCACCACTTGCAAAGATGACAAGGTTTTTTTCTCACACAAAAGAAAGTGTTAGTGGGGGCATTCAATCCCAACTGCCACAGAGCGCACTAGTTAGTTCAAAGCGAAGCAACACATTATAACGGGCAATGTCATCATCAGTAAATGGTACTCATTCCCCAACCTCATAGGCTAACCCCTATAAATATACCACCTGCTACCTATGGGACATCGGATAATTGGTTGCAGTTAAACTGTATGCCAGCCTCCTTCCACGTGGTCTTCAGCATTTCCACCTTGGATTCTAAGAACATGATTGGCGGCCCATGTAAAAATGTTTTCCTCCCCATGAACACCTCACATGATGTGCACCTGGTAATTAGACATGAGCACAGTGGATACACTCGAGGTCAAATTAGCCCTCTAAGATGAGAGGTGCTTCTTCTTATCCCAGACCCGCAGGTGCCCCCACCATTCCTCCCTGACAAACACCTAGATTTGTTGGCATCACTCTGTGCACCTCGTAATACAAATCACAGGACATCCTGCTCTGTACTCCCCCCCACAAACATTCATGAGTGTAAATTATTGGAAAATACAACCAAATGTATCATGAACAATACAAATTCGGGGGGATCGATAAGATGTGTAAAAAGTGGAAAGTCATGTGCCTATGCAAAACATCAACCAAGTGTCCAAAAAAATAAGATACAGGAGCAAGCATCAATATTAAACAGTTTAAATACATGACCATGTCCGAATCAATTAAAACTGACTGAGAGATTGTCAGTAGAAGTATAAGTGGCATCGACATGCGTGTTTCAACCACTTGAAATATTACTTATGGGGTTTCGTCAGGCCGCAATATTTCGCCTGCATTCTAAACCATAGGTTTTTCATGGAAAGATTATTTGGGAATCTTGCTTCATATGACAAGTACAGACGCCTTACTTATTAATTGAAACTTTTTTTTCAAATTGCAAGCAGTACACAATTGAAACCCATTTCTTAGAACATTGCTTTAATCCTGTGAAGTTGGAATGCTTGAAAAGCAGTACTTTATATTCAATAACTTTTCTTTTGTCTTTCAAAAATGTGTTGATCATTGCAGCATTCATTCCATAGACAGTTGGCAGCTGGGCTAGAATGGCAGAACTTGTTTTCAAATAGCATGCAATGCAAAATGTAAACCCGTGTGTTAGAACAGTTCTTTTATCATATGAAGTTGGAATGTTTGAGTCAAAGTACTTTATATCTAATAACCTACAACACAAACACACAGATCTACTTCATAAATATAATTATTATATATGCATTTTTGGTGTTTAATATAAAATGTATTGTGGGCCTTATTTCACACATAGTCATAATATGCTAGATTACACTTATTTTCGTTTTGCACCTAAAAAATGTGTTGGTCATTGCATCAGTCATTCCATAGGCGGTCCTGTAAATGATATCAGATTTAGTAAGAATGAATAGCCTAATTCCTTGTTCCCTGTATTTCGTTTGGACTTGTTCATCAACTACCCAGTACTTACAGGCTTAAATGGGAGCATATTCTTGAATAAATCTTGTGCGTGTGATCTTCAATTCGAATGGGCATGCTCAAGGGTCTGTCTGCTCATTTTAAAACTGCTGTGTCCACTAAGAGTACTGATTTTAGTTCTGTGATGTGTAAATGTCATCACGTACTATGCATCATTCTGTGACATGTAACCAATCTGATTACATGGTGGAATGACAATGACCAGAAAGTTTCTCATGTATTAGTCACAGAGTTATTTGCATGCCATTTGTAGCTAAAGATATGGCCTTGCTTGAAAGTTATGCAAAGTTATTTTCAGATGGAAATTGCTTAAATCCTTTAGATGGTCTCATTCCTAAATATGTTTGAGAAAAACTGATTCAACTGCTAAGTTTTTATTAGTCATGAATCAGATGTTCATCTCAAACTTAATTATTTCAACATAGCCAAAGTAAACCACTGAATTTGCTTGTTGAGACCTGTTACATTGGTGTTTAACTGGTATAACCATATTTGTTCCTTCTTCAGTATGATGGCCTCTACATTGCCGCCTCGCATACTGATGTGAATTACTTCAATAAAGAACCATTCAAATGTGTTGTTACTATGACCCGCACTTATGTAGTGTTGTACCAGAGATTTGGTTGTATCATCTCTTTTTAGATTTGAGCAGTATTCAGCTATGAATTTTATGATTTTCCTTTCAGTCATTCCAACATATTTGTGTTCACAGGGGCATTTCATAGCATAAACCACTTGCTTACTTTGACAGTATCAGAAATTAGGCAAATTCCAAGTAAAGACAGTACATGTAAAAATGTTGTCAATTTGGTATATTTGCAATTTATTCAATGACTACACCAATCAATGGTTGCAGACCCCACATTGTAGTAATGGATTGTGAAGTCTTTAAAGTGTTGCATATGTTCTGACTAATTGTTGTTGAATACTATTTCCTTTTTTGAATGCAAACAGAGGTGTTGGTATCTGTTTGCCTTGTATTGTAATGTGATGCCAATAAGCTGTAATCATCTGTTTGAATATGTTGCTCACACTAGAGAACGTTGCTGCACAACTATCTTGCTCTGTGTGTTCTCTCGATTCTGTGGGTGTAGGGGTACATATCGCTTACTAAACCATGCACTGTTGCATGCCTGATTGATAGCATGTGTGTGGTACCCTCTTTCTTTTAATTTCAATTTGTATGCATATGCATGTTTCTCCAAATCATGACCCGAGGAACAGTTCTGATGACTTCAAAAGATCTGGCCCAATGGTAAATTTGTTTAAACCCATAGGATGACAGCTGTTGAAGTGAAGCAATGCATTTCTGTCCGAAGATTTAATGTATGGATCAATAGACAGTAGATGTCCCTGGTCTTGTATGATCAAATCAAGAAAATTGATTTGATTATAATACCATTGAACCATCCGTTTTATATTCTTATTCGGATTGTATAACCATATCTTGAAACTACTTAGTTCATTTGGACTATTGTGCCAAATTACAAATATATCGTCAATGTATCTGTGCCATTTAATAATGAAATATCTAAATAGATTGAACTCATGATATACCTGCTTGTTCTCATAATAAGCTATATGAAAATTGGCTTCAAGGGTCAAAGGTGGAGCCCAGCCAAATAGTGCCTTTAACTTGCCAATAAAATTGGTCTTTAAATAGAAATACATTTTTTTCTGAACACAATCTGGGAAAGATTTATTAGAAATTCTGATTTATTTTCAAAATAAAAGTCAATATTTATAAAGAATCAAACTGTGCAGTATATACTTATAGTGCTTCTATATCCATGGTAACTAACATATCTGTTCTGGCATTAAACATAGTGCTTTCTACGATTCCTAAGATTTTAATCATGTGCATGGTATATTGTTTCTTCAACCACATGTCTCAATAATCCATCGGAAAATGCTGGCAAGAGTACTAAGACTGAGTTCAAACTTGAAGTAATCATCCTGCGTGGTGGGTTGTTCATGTACTTATGTATTTTGTGGAGAAATTAGATAGCAACTGGTTATTCTTTTAAGAGAATGTGTTTTTTCTCCATCAATGACAATACCTAAGTTGTTGGCTTTGATCACAATTGGATAGAGATGTCGGATTAGTGTTAGCTTTACGGTAAAACTCCTCATTACTTACTTGTCACTTTATTTCTTTCTTATATTTTTTGTGTCCATGATAGCAATACTCCCTCCCTTGTCCACTGCCGGGGAGGTGGGCAGAGATGGAGGCCTGGCGGGGTTGCTGAGAATCCTAAAATAATTGGCAGCACCCAGGGAAGGGCCTTGCGTGGCTGGAAAACACATGCAGTACACTGTCAGTTCTAGTCCACTTTTCCAGCCACCTGATTGGCTGAGTGCCCTTCCCCAGGTATGCATGTTGAAGGATTCCTCCGGAATTTACACAGGGCAAATCCATGAGGTTCCATCAGTCTCAACCTGCATCAGAATTCCATGCGGTGGACTGCACTGAAAAAGTATTTTTCGCTCTTTTCCCCTTTTCTGTCCATGATGTAAATGTAAAATGAACTGAAAACGAGCCCCTTAATGTAAACGTATTCTGTATATTATCTGGTGTCCGCAACACCGTCGTGAGTGACCAATGAGCTGAATGCTTGGGGCGGTGTGTTCCAATTGGCCTTAGACCGCAGGTGATGGACTATGTCATTACCAGGCTCCTCAGATACCTAAAGCCAAGCGTGCAAAGCACTCTGATATAACAAAGCTATAAGAAGGCTAGTTAGTCGTCTTCTGGGATCAACGAAGCCCTCTCTTCCTAGAACGGAGTAGGAATTCCGGGGCCATAACATGGTGGTATTTGGAAAGCCAACAACTGGAGCAGGCATGTACACTCCTTAATGAATTTCTACCAAGTTCATTGTACTGACATATTCTAACAGCAGCGTGGACTCTGGCAGTGACACATTCGTTATTTATGATTTGAAATAGCTTACTTATTAGCTGTCTTGTTGGGGCTGACTCATCCGTGCCCCTCTGGTTAAGTTAATGTGTGCCATTGCCATCCCTGCAAACATCACACCCCACACCAGGGCGCTGGTCCCCTAAATCACAAGCCCTGCATAGGTGTGTCATTAGTATCATTCTGGTTTCCAGAGGTTTTCCAGCTCGCAACACCTGCATCAGGTACGTACTTGAAATCTCAGACGTCCGCATACTGCACAAAGTGTGCTCGAAAAGCATTTGGAAATATTGTTTTTGGTTCCACGCGTAGGTCATATAGCAACACAAGAGCATTACTCGGGCAAGGAGAGCGGCAGTGAAAGGCAACAGGATTAGATGTTCATGCCAGAGAGACTGGGAACTGGAAGAGCTCCGAGATTACTCGGCATTAAGGGGAGCAAATGAATGACCCTGCAAGTGTCCCGTGCAGTCAGGTGATTAGGCCGGAGGCCAGCGGCCACGGGATGTGGCACTTGCTCGCAATTAGCCTGAACACACTTGTCAAGTCACTTAAACTTTTTTCGTTTTAATGAGGTCACTTGTTCAAGTTATGCGAAGAAGTCCAAGTAAAGGTTAAAGTCGTTTTCCCCTATTAGCATCCACATAGTGATCAAAGAGGAAGGCCTTTAGAGGAAGTCACGAGCCAATCATGTTGCTTCAAAATGGCGACCTCGGAAGATGCATTAGAACCGGCGTGCTGCGGATTAAGCAGTAAGAGGTCCAGCGTGAGCTTTGATATGGCTGGGCTCCACCCTGCTGTTCAGGCAGGCATCGAATATGGGATTTATTAGTGGCAGAATCTCTGCATGCTGAGTGTCACAGTTACAATATTGAAAGGGCCAGTGCCAGAGAGTGCCTGTTCACAGTAGTTTCAGATGTTTGAACTCCCCCCTCCCCCTCACTGCTGCATTTTGGGCAAGTCTGTGAAAAACAGCATCTGCTTCAACAAGGAAGTGCATTCAAATGGGGCTCTACAATGGGGTTGCCTTACCATTGATCTTGATCTGCTGTATCATATCGCCAAGGACGCTTCTGTTGCATGTGTTACAGATGCATACACAGTTCCGAGCTGCCACACCCTATTTCCACAATGGCCTAGCAACTTCGGGAGCAGAAATGCAGATGAGTGGACAAGTGGGAGCTAATGGAAAAGGGGATCACATGTAGGAGGAGAATCAGGCATGGAGAAATTAAGAACACTGATTGAACACAATCAGAGCCCTTAAGGGCATTAATTGAGCAAGGGGCAGGAAGGGGGTGGTGTGGATTTGGAGTAGATGGCCTAAGAATCGGATCCATCACTTTAAAAGAAAACAAATCTCTATACCATGGCAACATCACTGCATATTTTTTTACTCTATCTTGAAAGTGAGAAATGTACAGTAGTGCAAAACAAGAGATTCTTAGACCTGCATCATTTTGTATTCTGGGCTTAGTAGTTGTCTAATAATGATGTGGAAATAAAGCCACAATTATATTATTTTGGCTTAAAATGCTTGTATAATGATTTACACATGGTCAAGTTGCTTTACAATGTGATTTGTGTATTTTGCAATAAACACTATGAGACAGTAATATTGCAGTCCTTGAAAGTCAAAACTTATATATATGTACCAGGTAAAGCTCAGCAATTATGTGATCAAGTGCCTAAGTTATGAGGTGGGCTAAAATCCCACTTTCACTGCTTAACCAAAGTGTGTGATCCTGGGCACATCATTTAATCTCACCGTGATTTAAATGCAAACATTTTTACTTATTAGCTCACACTATTCATAAAAAAAGACTCCCTTACAATAGGGAAGATTTAATGATTTCGGAAAGGAAATTGGGTACCCTTGTGCTCCTTTGTTAGGGGCCCCTGAGGCATGTAGAATTGCTTTATTGTTTAACTAGCTCTGCATACGTCCCATATCACTTGCCTTGACAGGCAGAAATATAGTCTCATGAGCCATTATATGCATCAGAGATTCTAGCAGAGTATAGTGACTGGGCCAGAGCCAACATTAATTCCCTTCCCTATTGCTACCAATCACTGGAGTTGCTGTGGATGTCCAAGGTATACTGCCCCACAGGGCAATCAGCGAAACTCTTCTGTATGCCCTCTAATGCTATATTATTGACTCTTGTACAGTGCATTTCATGGGTTCCTGGAGCTGTATGATCCGCAAGTGGTGGGAGAGGGGACTAACATGGAGCAGGGCAAGGTTGCTTTGTTGCAATGTTAATGTGCGCAGATCTGAAAAGATAAGACTGTCTTTAGTGTACACATTTTAGAATGTTGCAGGTTTTCTGAAGCATTGTTTAATGTGTGGTCTACATTGCTAACATACATTTCTTGTGTGGTAATTTGTGGTGTCTCTCAGATTCGTATTTAAGGAGTGTGCACTATTGTGTTGGTCTAGCTGTGGTGTGTTAGTGTGGTGCATAGACACATGTAGTGTAGATGTGTTTTCTGGTGCTTGTTTTTTTTCTAGCATCGTATGTCAAGATATTTTGTCGGTTAGAGTGTAAGGTAGAATGAGTTTGTTACCATGCCTTGCAGAACAATCCACCCAATTAATTGGGGTAACCTTTTTCACTTTGTATTTATTTGTTTATATCCACGCAGAACATTGTTTCTCCAGCTTTCTATGCCATATTACGTGATGCCTGAATAAGTGATGCTATATCAGATGACACTATGCCATTGCATAAATGCAAGGCCTAGAGTTTCTAGTGAGTTGCCCAAGACTTCCCTCCTGACAGCCCACTGACACCTCAAAGACAGTCCAACTGTAGCGGAACTCAGTCTTGCATAGGATTATGGTACAAAGGGACACGAACAATGAAGTAGCAATTCACAAAGCCAACACTGCACCACATTACATCCAGAGCATTGCCAATCTGGCAGGTACCATTGACATTTTGCATTCTATCATTGATCCTTTAATTGTACCATTTGTGACTAATCTAACACTATTTCCTAAAGACCTTGAGAATGGGAAGGGGCTCCATACAAGTATGTTTGTCCTGCGCAGACGGTAGCCCGTCCTTACCATTTGAAACATTAGTCACCACCTTCTCACTACTTTCTGTCTATTTGTTTGCCATGGTCACAAACATGGCAAGAAATGCAAGGATAGCCCTTTCCTCTCAAAAAGCTCAGTTCTTTTAAGTGCAATACTTGAATGTTTGATCTGAAAATGTTGTGTACATGATGCATACCTTGATCAAATGATCACTACAAGCAGATGGGTTTATCGCAAAGGCAATTCTAAGGGTACCTAAATCTTGAACTTATCAAGACATATAGAACAGTTAAAGGAGGTCTTTTGTGTGCCTTTGTCTTTTGTGATGTAATTACCAATTTGTGCCCATTAGATACACAAAAAAGAAAAAAGGGTCTGTTCACAAAAATTGTGCATGCACGTTTGTTAGTTTGAGTGTGTGTTTGCCTGTGTGTATGTGTGTTTGTGAGAGAGTGCAACCTCATTACTTTCTTTGGACACCAAAAACATTAAAGTGTCGGACCTGATTTGATTTGGACAGAACGTGCATGACAGCATTACAGTGCTGGCAAATATTGTTGTGCCAGGCCTCATGTTTTTTCTTCTGTGTACTGGTGGTGACTTGGCATTTATTGGAGTGAATGTTTCATGTGTTGCCATGCAGAATGGAACATATATTCTACGTGCCCACCCAATTTTTCAGAACGTTTTGTTGAGAAATGGCAGATTTCATTCCATTATTTTAAAACATTTCTAAGGAAAAGCTCTGTCCAAACCTTTCCTGGATCAGTTCAGGTGTGCTTGCCCAGGTCAATTCAGAGAAAACCTTCACACCATCCCATGTCGAGAGGCAGACATACACGTCATCTCCAGTTCCAGCACCCTCAGCCCGGTCATATTGGAAGAACAGCAAGAAAGCACTGTGCATGACAACAAGCATTATCCCAATACTGCATCAAAGATACGAGAGATATTATGCACTCAGACAACCATATAAAATGTACTGAACTCTTAGGGGACCCTTTAAATTAGTAACACCTCATACTCAGGGTGGGATGCAGAATAACTCTTACACCAAATAATAATGATAACGATGTATTATTTATATAGCGCCTTAATCCAAAGTGCTTTACAGAGCTCATATTTACATACAATATCACCCAACCGAAATTGGTACTCATTTATCGACCTCGGAAGGATGAAAGGCTGAGTTGGCCTTGCCGGGATCCGGACCTGCGACCTGCAGATCAAACTCAGATCGCAGCAGCGAGTGCTCAACCCACTGAGCTCTCTTACCGACTCAGGAAGTTGGCAAAAAGTCTCCCCTGACTGTTTTATTTTCAATTATCTAAAACAGGGAGTTACAATGGACATCAACGAACACTACACAGCATGATCTCAACGCATTTAATAAAAAACTGTTATTTTATAGCAAAAATATGTCACACGTGACATCATACTATGTCGCAAACTAAGAAAACCTATGGGGAGTTGTGATCGGACTAAGGGGAACATCTAAGTATACTTTCCTTAAGGGATCGGGTTGTGATTGTCAGTCAAGTGATCTTATGCCCACCCCTAGTGCAAGTCACCTTCATCGGTTACTAGATACACGGTACACCATTGGCCATCAACCTATAAGGCCCTTCATTATATGGACCCTCTACAATTGGTGGGCATGCTTGTACCCTTCTGGAACATTTGAATCACTAGTAACACGTAAGCTGGTACCCCATGTTCCAGTGGGTAGACTTGACCGTATCTCCTCACCCTATTAACCCAACATCTGTCATCGCTCATGCCGTCTGCCATCCAGATTGTCTTTGACCTTGTCCTTGCAAAGTATCACTGCCCCTGAGAATAAAAGGGAGTGTAGGCACACTTTTATCGCAGTTCAAGTTTGTACACCCAACTCCTATTTCCATCCTGGACTCCCATTACAGGAGATCAAAGAACCAAGAAACATAGTCACACAGGCAAATAATTGTAAACAAATGTTTGCAAATTAATTCAACTTCGATATGCGAGCAAAAGGGCATATGCTCGGTCAGTGAGAAATTACATATTCATATTTATCCATCAAATACACGCAATAGTATAAAAATAGCAACAACACATGATTGATAATAAAACTAATGAAGATAATTGATCTGTTTGACAGAAATTTGAGAGAAATATAGCCATTAACCTGGACTACAGCAGGGTCATATGTAATTAGGCTTAGTTAGCAATTCATGCTACTCTAGTTTTGTATTGTCTCTTCATACAGATCAATTATCTTAGCTTTAGGCAGTATCACATTTTTATGTCTTTTATAATGTATTTTCATTAATTTTATAATCAATCATGTGTTGTTGCTATTTTTTTATACTATTGCGTTTATTTGATGAATAAAATATGAATATGTAATTTCTCACTGACCAAGCCTATCCCCTTTTGTTCGCATATCGAATCAAATTCATTTCTTTATACAATTATTTGCCCGTATGAATATGTCTCTTCGTTCTTTGATTTCATATGCACCCCAGGTCCACGATGAAGGGGTCACCCATCCTTTAGTTTCAACTCCCATGACAGGAGACCATATTTCAGCCTGTTTTGCAGCATTTAATTGTTTGAAGTGATAAACCTGGCCCTCATGGTGTTCTTTCTTGCACCTTAACAAGGGCTGATTCAGATTCTCACGTTCTCTGTTCTTCAAGGATAGATAACCGGTTCTTGGCTGCTCCATCTTTGACACCAGGCCAGACAGCTATTGCAGGCCTTTCCTAGAGCTTCAGCTTTCTTACTGTGACACAGCTTTTCAATCATTCTTTCTTCAAGGGTCTGAGCTTACTCAATGTGTGACACCGATGTCGAGATTCTATATAATGGTGGCACCGCTTGAAGTCTATTCACTACGTATAGTCAGCCTATATGATTACTTAGTCTACTTGTGTTGCTACATCTGTACAGTTATAAAATGGCTTGCATTTTCTGCAGTGTTCTTCACATGTGCAATCATCATTCTGCATATGAAAGTTTTCTCAATTCTTTAATTTGTCATCAGATTCTATAAGGTCTATGCATCATTTCCTTTGACGATCATTTCTTGTGATGTCACCAGCCTCCTTTCCTCTTGTCTTCAACTCCTTCAGGGACTTCCTTCATGAGAATGTCATCTCTGCGGGGATACATCATATAGGATCCTCTCAATGGATACCTTTTCTCGAATACTCTCTGTGGAATTGGCACAATCACTGATGTTGTGCATGTCTCGATTTCCAGTTTCCAACATATAGGAAGAATAGGGGTGGGATTTTCCTGCAGAGGCATTCAGCTGCTCCTCTACAGTACCCTCACACTGATTTGGTGGAAAGATGTCTGCATACACCATTGAACATAAAGAGCTATAAGTGAAATCAGACCAGAGTAAAGTGACCTCATAAAGAAAAGACATGAGGACAAACTTAAACGATATGCGAATACATAAAGAATGAAGATTTACATTAAGTAACAAACTAAACATTTATGAGACTTCAAAGAAAATAATATATACTAAGAAGATAAGTGAGAAGAGAATCAATAGATGTACACAAGCAGAAACACGAGGTAGATAAGAAATATAGAAGGTTGCTGCAGTAGCAAATATAACGTGGGTAAAGCGGCCATGATGAAAAAGTGGATGCTAGTTTTGTATAATAGTGAGCTAAGAAACCTGAACGAGCGAGGTTGAGGATGTATGAGCTGACAGGCATTGGAAAACAGCTTTATGTGAAGGACAAAGAATATCTGTTTGGCTTGGGATCAAGGATGCCATCACAAAAGAGACCAGTGCAAGGCACAAGGGGAGTCAAAGAAGATAAGCTAAATATGCACAACATATTTCTCTTAGATTATGTAAAGGAGAGAACATTTGCAAGGGCGAAGTATTGAATAATCAAACATGCAGAAAGCATATGCCAGACAGAGCAACCAATTCTCCAGAGGCAAAGAGGGGCAATAGCATGCAGCATAATTGTATCAAATAGCATTAAATAAAAGGTAAAAATGGACAAAATCATGGTCTCCTAACACGTGATTCAGGACTGGAAAACAAGGCCTATTCATTAAGCTCCAACTGAAGATAGCGATGCACCTGCATTCCCTTAAAAGTCCCAAGGAAGAGAACCCTCGGCAAGGTGAACTACAACTATGAAGCCTTGGTTTAGGGCTTAACTGATGAGAGATGGTAAGCTAATTGGCCAAGCAGGCAGTGGTCTGATGTCATTCTCTGCACCTGGGTTTTGTTTTGCTTATGTACTGCTAACAAACTGAATGTCTAAGGTTGGGAGACAATGCCAACCAATCATGAGGGTCTATGTAGCCGTGAACCATACACTGTTGCAGAGGCCAATCCGCTGCTGTTATTCTGCTATTAATCTGTAGTGTACGTAGTTAGAGGTAGTTTAAGGAGTGCCTACCAGATGAAGTGCAGCCAATTATGTTACTAACACCTAAATTAATTATAGGTATTTATGTTCCCTTAACCAATCCTTTCTTGCGATAGGTTTTTACTGTTTGCCGCGTAATGTGACATCATAGCTGACATTCTCCGAGGTATAAAGCCTTTGTGTAACTGAAATGTAGATGAGAGTGAGTGAGCTGCAATCTGTTTGTTCATCAGGTTTCCCTACTTTATTTGAGCTGATAATAAAGTAGTATTTTGCCATATTCTTTGAGTCTGTCCGGTGATTTGGTTCTGAGATTGTTTATTGGTAATTCCATCTGGCACTTGGAATGCTTCAAGTGCTACTGCACATTTTGGTAGCGTTGTGGATGGTTCTGATCCAGTCTCCCGGGCCCAGACCCAGACTCTCTCATTTTTGACGTCTTCCACCATTAGCCAGAAGATTGCAGAGTTTCCTGTGTGAAAAAGAGACAGTTGGCAGGTGCCCCTTTGATGAAATTCCTGTCCGGTCCCTGCAGGCGCCCCAGGGACAGACAGCTAACTGGTTGATTGGAGAACAGTTGATACCGAGGGAATTGAGCTGCACAATGGATGTAAGTAGAGCATCCATAGTGGCAAATAAAGGTGAGGGATTGTATTATACGTGTAAATATATGTATAGTAACAGGAGTTGTGTTAAGAAAGAAATAGAGATACCTTCATTCCTGGTTCCAAGGGGATGGAAGGACAGGAATTAAACTCCAAGAGGGATATTTTTAGGCATTCCTGACTCCAGGCCAAGAAGAATGTGTGCCAAACTTCAAAATGGGGTAAACTTGAGATGAGATGAATTTACTAAAGAAAGTAAAGGAAGGCGACCACAGAAAATAAAAAGTGCACATTTGTTTGGAGTTATAAAAATGTCTGTATAAAAATGGTATTTTGTTTAAACTAGCAGACATAAAACAAAGGTAATAATCTAGCAGGTCATTGTTAAAACAAGATTTTCCTTTAGTGCACTTTCCCTTCCATTTATATGGACCCCAACCTTTTTATTTCATTTTTGTGTCTGACCTGTTCTTTTTGCAGTGCAGTGAAGCCTTAAGCTTCACTATACTGGCTTTTGCTAATCTATTATGGGGAAACTGACATGTCCTTCAGGCTGTCAGTAATGGGAAACATTGTTCCCCTTAGTCTTGCTACAGTGTTGCTACTTTTGATTACTTTGTATCACTTTTGGTCACTTTTATCACTGTACAAACCATCCTACAATGCAGTACAATGGGGTACACATTTTGTTTTGCCCTAGATTAACACTCAGAAGATTTTTGGTTACTCTAGGTGGGCTAAAAGGACAAACTGGTTGCAGTAGTGACTTTTTGCCACTTTTTGGGACTTTTTCGTGTTAGCCTAACTGTGTTTACCATGTTTGGCTACTAACTGTGGCTACTGGTCCAATATGGCCATGCCACAAGGTTTTTGATTGTCCTCTGGCCATCTTTCTTTTAGCCTTCTTCCTGGCCTAAGAGGCCAGGAACATCCTTATAAGGACTTCCAGTGCCCAGGAAATCAGAAGCTTGGTGCGGGCTACTGGAGGGCTATGTGTATTTGCTGCCAGGAAGTGGGATGTGACTGTCTGGTCCCAATCCAAATACTGGTGCCAATATGTCTGAGGGGTATGAATGAGTGTTCCCACCAGTGGTACTGAATGGACCACTGTTGGGGTGTGTGTGTGGGCTAGTTTTGCTATTGGCTAGTGGGGGCTGCGGCTCTTACCTGGCTTTTAGGATAGGAAGAGGGCCTCTGCACCCAGTTTTCAGAGATCCTGGAGAAACCTGAAGGACCCAAGACTCCTGTCCTTCTATGAGACCCGTGAAGATAATGGAGACCCATCTGAAGGAGGCTTGGTGACCAACTTCTGCTGGTGTCTTGGAGGAGCGCTGTCTCCCTGTCAATCTTTAGATGTCCTGCGAAGGAGCTGCGACCCTTGGAGTGGAGGGACCATCCATTCCTGATGTCTACTCTGGAACCAGTGAAGAAGAGCCGTCAGAAATGCCCTTGGACCAACCAGTGGCTGTCAGCTCCGGGTTTGGGCTATTGCGTTGCAAATGCTGCCATTCCACAGTGAGGCCTGGAACTTTGGAGATCCTCAGTTTGGCCTACAAGACCTACGTCAGTAACATTTCTGAGTCCTAGCTTCAAGGGGACCCAAGATAGGAGGGAAAGTCCAACCGCAGCTTGTGAGTCCCTTTGTGGTGCCATGCTGCAGTGACCACCATCCGAACAGCTCACCTGAGTCGAGTCCAGTCCGGAGAGGGGCTCTGCATTGTGTTTTGGTGAGTTCCTCCACTGAGAGTCCTTGCACCAGCCAAAGACACCAACCTGAGAGCTGCTATAACCTGCAAACCCTGTGATGGTGGGAAAAGCGATCTTGGACCCTCTTCCAATGACCTGAAAAGTCCTGCAAAGAATCAGAGTACAGGGCTTGGTGGCGAGTTACAGTGGTTCTTGCCTGTCACTAAACTCCCTTTAAAAGTTTTGCTAACTTTTAATAACTTTTAATAACACTTTGACTTTGCCATTACTTGATCCTGCAAGACTTCCGAAAGTTGGGGATACTTTAGTTAGCTAGTTTAACTTGTTCTCTTACCATTGGAATTGTTCCCTGGACCCCATAGACCCTACCATCATTTGTTCCAGTGCTACAAACTTTGTGGATTCTTTCGCGAACTTTTGGGCAAAAGGCCCCAGACAACTTAGAGCTGGACTTTTTAAGCTAGGTTTAATTCTTTGTGGACCTACAGGACATAATTTATCCTTTACTTTCCCTTACAGGAGTTTGATTTGTATTATGCCCTATAATAAGTGATGTGTATATATATACTATATTATATGTGTTGTGTGATACTTCTACCTGTTAGGAGTAATTTCCAAACTGTGTATTGGCCATAATTAAATAACTGTACTTTAAACATATTGCGCAAGTGTAATTTGTGACTTCCATTCTGTGTACTCATTGTGGACACTTTACAAGCTCATCACCTCTTGAGAGTTAGCCTAAACCCTCATCACTGCTACCTTGAACTGGTTTGGCTACAGCTCCCCAGAGCTGTCACTGTCACAATATAGCTTGGCCTTCTATACTTCTGTCCACCAGGCCAGAGTATAGAAAATATGTCCTAACAGTTATTAGACTCTAAAATCAAGCATTTGACGTCAATCAGAGGAGGATAAAAGTTGAGAAAAAATAGTAGATGAAATAAGATTTTTAGAGTGTCAATAATAAAACAGGAGGACAGCAAGAATCGATAAAACTATAAATGAAGGAATAAAGTGAACATCATTGTAAAGGCTTTAAAATTGATTAAAGAATTGTGTTTTTGTAAATAGGCGACGTTTGACAGTGCTTGCCTGAATTGATTATTATGGTATAATTGATGAAAGTAAGAAAGAAATAAGAACCAGTAAGTATTGACAGTTAAAAAATTACACTCACTTGCAACATTTATGCAAGTGATTACCGAGATACACACTCAAGATTAGGAAGTACCATGCTGAGTGAGGAAATGGCACAGCTGACAAAATGTCCATGCGGTGGTCTCAAGAAGGTTCATTATAAAGAACAGTATTGAAACACATGACAACATAGTTACATGCTCCATGTACAGGGAAGAAGTTACAGAAAAGATTAGCCATATTAGAGCTGTGGAAAATGTATTAGAGCGAGAAGGAAAACCTGCCCGAAAAGGAGCGGATGTTTAATCAGCATAATTGGGATGACGCAACACACTCGGCTCCTCTTTCTCCTTCTGACAATAGGAGCACAGACACTGAGAAACAGGAATTTGATCCTTTAAAGGAGTTAAAAGCAGCAGCGGGGTATGTTAATCCAGCATTAAAGACCCCTCCTTATGATACTGAGGACAACATGGAAGAAAGCAAGATTAAAGAACACAAATATATGTCAACGCGCAATGAATATAAAGAGCGTGAAAGAAGGGACTGACAGAAAAAAATAGAGGAAGAAGCTAAGAGACAAAAAGAAGGGAAGGACAAAGCTAACAAAGTGACAATGGTACAAAATGAATCGATGGGAGGACAGATATTACTCAAGTTAGATGGAAAGGGTATTGATGGGGTTAGATAGAGAGAAGAAAGAGATGAACGGGAAAGAAGGAAAATGAATGAGATAGAACATACAAAGAGGAGAAGGAAAAAGAGAGAAAGTGAAAGAGAGAACGAAAAAGTTTTGAGGAACAAAAGAAATAGAAAGAGAGACTAGAGGAGAAGAAACATGATGAAATAGAAACACAGAGAGTGAAATAACATAGGTTTGAAAGCACACGAGAGGGAGAGAGGACAGATATTACTCAAGTTAGATAGAAAGGGTATTGATGGTGTTAGATAGAGAGAAGAAAGAGAGGAACGGGAAAGAAGGAACATGAATGAGATAGAACATACAAATAGGAGAAGGAAAAACAGAGAAAGTGAAAGAGAGAACGAAAAAGTTTTGAGGAACAAAAGAAATAGAAAGAGAGACTAGAGGAGAAGAAACATGATGAAATAGAAACACAGAGAGTGAAATAACATAGGTTTGAAAGAACACGAGAGGGAGAATAGAAAAGGGACATAAGAAAAATGGAAGAAGTGATGAGAAGGAATAAAGGACAAAGGGATGGCAAAAAAGATCATCTCGTCAATAGATGCATAGTGGCAATTGAAGCACAAGTACGATGGGAACAAGATAGAAGATCACAACAGTCCTGCAGGGATCTGCAAGGGATACCGAGAATACAGACATGGGCTGATGAGCATGAGGCAGAAGGCATTGGGAAAATGATTGGGAATTTATATAGGCAAATGAGGGAGAAAGATGGTTATAAAACCAAAGGGAGCATTGAAAGTTCTCCATTGAAAGAAACAGGAGATAGTCTAGATGACATAACGACGGATGAGTATAGAACACTGTCCTTAGGTAGACCTTGATGATGAAGAAAGGGATGACATTCATACAAGCTGGAGTATAATGATGTCAAATGAAGAAACTGAGGGAAATGGATGAGCGCGAATAGAAGGTGCATGCATTTTTTCCATAGACCCCATCATAGAAAGAGGGGTAAAGTAGTTGGATTTAGAAGACCCAAAAGAAAAAAACTCCAGAACCAACACCATATTCGGAATTACCACCAACATGGTTGCGCAATGCAGGGTATATATCCCCACCATATGTAAGCAGAATAAGATTGCTGTCAGGATAGAGACAAATGGGTGAAACTAGCCCCAAATGGAAGACAAGAAGTGTAGGTGGGTATAATTGTGGACCAGGATTTACCCAATTCCCATTATTAGAGAAAGGGGGAGGACAATCACAATATGTACCATGGCCAGATATGGATAAAGACAATCTGAAATGTAAATGACCTAGCTTGACGGCATGTGCGGTAAAATGAATTTATGCGTTAGAAAGAATTGCAGCGGGAATGATGTTAACAGTGGGTGACATAAAAGACCTGTTAGCAGCTATCCTAGGGGGGGAAGTGATGACACTTAGAGACAAGCGCAGTATGCAAGTCAAACAGCACAAAACACGACACACGATGGAGCACCATTTAATAATTGCAGAACAGATGTATGGAGGGTTCTCAGAGTAAAGTATCCTGACACATCAGACAATGGTGCGATTATGACAAGGAGAATGGGTGCAGACAAAGATTCTGTTGCATTTATTCAAGAGATTCAACAACGTTGGTGTCTTGAGGCAAGGGAACCGTGGGATAAAACAGTGGCATTATTTTATCATATTTTATGTCAGGGACTGCTCGAGCCAGTAGAGTAGCAAATGAAGAAATAGCGAGGGATGGAAGCAAAGCCATGGGCAGAAATATATTTGACGATAGTACACCATTGTCCATTATTACAAGAGAATAATAAGAAGAAAGCTGAGAGTAGAAAGCAGGGGAAGGCAAGTTAGTTCAGAAAATAAATCAGAATTCGCTATAGAAGGAGAAGTAATAACAAATGGTGAAGGTGTAGCAACACACAAGTTACAGCCAGCAAAGCTAAGCAATGTAAAGGTACCCTATTGATCAAAGTGGAATTCATGTTTTGCCACAAGGTAGAGGGAATGGATCTAGAGGAGGACGAGGTGGATTTCAAAACCTTCAAGGGGGAGGAGGATTTAATGAAGGACAACCACAGCAATGTTGGAACTGTGGGAGTACAGGACATATGAACCAGACATATAAAGGTAGATGGGGCATGCAGCAGAACTGGAAAGCTCCAAGAGGGGGTGGGCTAGTTTGCACAGTATAATACAGAACTGCAAGAATATTATGCCCAAGATAACAGGCAGACTCAGACAGATGTGCCGCAAATACAGCAAGCACAGCAAGTACCATTGCAAGCACAGTGGCCTCAAGGGCAACCACAGCAAATCCTATGCAAACACAACAATGCAGATCCACTAAGCAGATACACAGCAATCAATGGTGCCACATTGAAATGTGAATACAGGAGTCCCACAAGCATCCACACCCAGGATAGAGAGTGTGACTGTGAAAGGAGGAAATTCTTTCACGGGTACAGGGATGAATTTATATCCACAATAGGAAAGCCCAAAAAGCGGCCTGATGTGTTCAGTACTATCAGTGACACTGGACCCCCCAAGAGGAACCAAGGGTCAGCGTAATGATAGGAGGCAAGACATTTATTTTCCTGTAGACACTGTCGTGACTCATTCCAGTGTTAGTACCCAAGTCTGGCATTGCCATGAATGCACAGGGATTCTCTGGGGCTATGGGTCTAATTCCTTTTACTGACAAGTTACCACTCTCCATAGGAGAACATGACTTGTCTATGCCATTATTGTATTCTCAGCACACACAAGTTAACATAATAAGACGTGACTTGATGACACAATTAAACATGATGATCTCTTTCACTGACAAAGAGAAAGTGCGTTCTACTCCAGGGGTACATTATATGAATGTAAGGGGATTCATATTGGCGTTTACAGGCCAAAAAGCATTACAAGGTGTTCCTTTGGACCCAGAAGGATTCTTTTATGGTTAAATATTTTGTTAACATGGCTTCCTAGACTGGTAGGTAAAATATTGAGAATACCTGATGAATTTCTGTTCAGGCTAGAAATAGCTGTGGATGACGAAGAAAGAAAGGTTATCCCTTTAGAGTCAAAAGCAGCACTGGCCAGATAGGAACGGGTGGTTGTCCATGGGACAGGTGATGAGGTAAGAGGATGGAGAGCAGTGATAGCTCTTGGTGAAGGATATAGATTAACAGACCTGACAGATGAAGAACTATTTAGTGATGATTATTCAGATGATGAATTAGTATTTTTCATAAGACTTATTTACTGGATTGATTTAAAGAATAGAGAATACCATAGAGAATGGCATTGGTAAAAATGAAACCATCATTTTTCCAGGAATGTTTAGAAAAGGTGCCAAACATCTTATGGACCAACAGTCCATCTGACGTGGGTCTGTTGAGTGGAGCAGGGGCAGTTAAAATTAAGCTTAAACCAGGAGGAATTTTGCCATGAGAAAAACACTATCCCATGTGCAGAGAGGCAGACAAAGTTATATTTGAAACTATTTCTGCTTTAGCACAGCAGAGAATACTATTGCCATCAGAATCCCCATGTAGCAGGGATGTGTACCCAGAGAAGAAAGCAACAGGGGGTGGTGGAGATTTATTGAGGATCTCCATCCCATAAGCAATATTTTTGAAGCAGAGTTTCCTCTAGTTCCAAATATTGCCATGATATTATGCAATAGTCCACGGCAGCCAAGTATTTTAAATGAATTGACTTAAAGAACGCCTCTTTTTCAATTGCCCTTCATGAGATCTCACAAGATTTGACCTCATTTTCATATAATAACCAGCTATGGAGACACACAAGATTGCCTCAGGAGTAACGTGAGTCCCCCTTGATCTTTAATAGGATCCTTCAGATGGACCTACGTAACATACAACTTGAGAGCACATACATTCAGTATGTAGATGATATACTAGTGTTCAGTGAGGCAGTAGAAAAGTGCAGAAAATATTCAGTCCAATCAATGATCATACTAGCAGAGAAAGGATATAAAGTAGACAAAGAGAAATTACAATATTGCCAGGAAGAGGTCCTGTACACAGGACAGGTACATTCTCAAGAAGGGAGAACATTGACACCTGAGAGAACAGAAGCAATCATGGAGACAGTGAGGGAAATGAAACCATTTTTAGGCCTATGTAATTATGGTAGGGCCTGGGTTTTTGATTAAAGCACATATATTCAACCACTTTTAAAAGTGCTCAAGGACGCACAGGTAGGCAAAAGTAAGATAACATGGATCGATGTGATGACTGAAGGATGTGAAGAATTAAAAACAGGTGATCTGTACAGCCCCTGTGTCTGGAATTACAGACTATAATGATGAGTTCTACTGATGAGAGCAGTCCTCACACAGAAGACAACATTAGGACAGGGCCATAAACCATTAGCCTGTTATATTGGGATTATAGACCCAGTAATGAAAGGACATTATCCTTGTGAACAAGTGCAAGCTGCAGTTGCTTTCACGATTGAAAAAGCTATAAGTATTACTATGGGGTGCTGAATGATGGTATTTGTCGAGCATTCCTTATTTTCCATTTTAAAGAAGCAAAAAAGTAAATTGCCTGTACATGACTGGACAACGTATAATGAATTCTATGATAATGTTCTCCATGTTAGAGAAAATGCTCTTGGAGGGGAGGAAATTCTATACATTGGCGGTTCTTCAAAAATTGACCAAACGACTGGAGAAAGGCATACAGGAATGGCAGTAGTGATGTTAAACAGGAGTGGTGAATTTGAAGTAGTCACAAGTGCAAGACTGCCTTCTCATTGTTCAACACAGGCTGCAGGATTGGTGGTGCTTATTGCCACACACCAGAGTTATGAGGATGAGAAACTGATATTGTACTCTGACATCAACCATACACACATGATTGCAATGCTGGAAAAGCAGGGGTTTCCTCCGTGCTGTCATGATCTCTGCTTCCAAAAGATCAGGACTTGCCCGACTCCCTTGGAAGCAGACCCATAACCCCGGTTCCTAGTGCCAGCCAGTCCCAATTGGGACCTTTTGGACCCTGTCCTGGCGCCAGTGGCACCAGGCTCATAAAGATGCCAAGTCCCAGCGCTGGAAGCGCCGGGCTCATAATGCTTGGGTGGACTTACCTGCAGCAGACCATGCTGCTTACTTACATGCCAGTTGAACCCCTGATCCTCTTCTGTTTGGGACTACTTTTCCTGTTGGGTGGGGCAGGAGCCACTCCCTAGGTTCAGAACACTGGAACTCTTCTGGAAAGCAGGAACTCTTTTCTTACCTAGGCGTGGCTGTGGAAGGAGACCTCTAAGCACTATAGGAGGCTATTTAAACCACACCCGATGGATGAATCTTGCTTTGCGTTATTCTGCATTCTCTGCAGCAGAACGCTCATTGTGTCTTCTGCTTCTGATCCTGGGCCTAAGGGAACAAAGGCTTACCATCCTGGAATCCAGTCTTCAGCATCACCTGTAAATACAAAGAAAGAACAGGTTAGCACTACGGTCTTCAGTGGCAGCGCATCTCTTACCTGGTCCATCGGCTGTCACCAACGCCTCGCGCTGCATTCCGGCATCTGAAAGACAAAGGCTTACCTACTCTTCGCATGCTCCGGAGGTCCTTGCACTGCATTCCGGCATCTGAAAGACAAAAGCTTACCAGCTCTTCGCACGCTCCGGAGGCCTTCGGCGCTGCATCCCGCATCTGAAAGACAAAAGAAGGTGCGTTTAAAGACATTGGGCAACTTTATTACTCACGCGCCATTACTCCTTCCCACGCCGAATCCAGTGGGTATTCCAGCACCCTTCAGCTTCTCTAAAGCTCCGAACTTGTACCTGCAAGATAAAAGGGACAGTTAGTGCGCATCGTGAAGCAGGCTACAAGCGCTTACTTACGTGCTTCCAGGCGCTTCTATTCCTCACGTGGGTTCGATCCTCAACTCTCATCAGCCCTCCATCCGCCATCGCCGGAACCCTGCAAAACAAGAGATATCATTACAAAAGACTTTTAAGACATTTGAAGTGCCCAGAACTTACCGTTCGTGCAGTTAACGACGGACAGCAGTCCTCTGAGGTGAAGAGGCCTGCACCCTTATCCAGTGAAGAAACTGGTTACGGCACCCTGCCCCGAGGCAGATGGAGAGCTCGGCGTTCACTTACCTAAGGTGAGGGTGTTAACCTTTGGGGTTCTACAGGAGAAGAGAAAGGGAAGAGGAGAGAGGCACCCAATAACCCCAGTTCATTAATCCCATATTTTCTATCTGCAGACATATTACTCTTCGAGTCAGACATACAGTGCACAGAGGTCCAGCCCAAAGAGCCAACCGTGTGTTACACATCACCTTTGAAGATACGGCATTCACCCAGTCAAGACCGGCGCCTCTGCGGGAATCAGGTGAGCGTTACAGAACGCAAAGCCTATCGCAAAACTCCCACCCAGGCGCTATGGAAACCTCGGATACCGACCAGCTAGCCCAGTTACTTGGGGAACTAAGAGCAGAAGTGCATGCAGCCCGTCATGAAACGAATGCTCTAAGAAGGGAACTGATTATTTCCAAGGAGCGAACAGACAATCTCGCTAGACAATTGCTACAGTCACAAGCCGGACAAACTCCGTTACCCGCATCAGGGGCAAATCTTCCTTCAAAATCCTCTACGAACCCAGTGCAGATCAACCTACCTGGGAATGTACCTCTGGCTCCGCCCGAACGATTTTGTGGTGACCCAAAGAGGTTTGCAGTATTTATTAATCAGTGCCGGTTGCACTTCTTATGCCGGCCAGCAGCCTTTCCAACTGATCAAGCTAAGGTAGCTTTCGTGCTTTCGTACCTTAGTGGCAATGCGGCAGACTGGTCGATCCCTCTAGTTAATCAAGATGATCCGGTTCTCCATGATTTTCAAGCTTTTCAGCTCAGTATGGAAAAACTGTTTGCAAGACATTCACAGGGGCAGGCCTTGGACAATGAGCTCCTTTCATTGCGACAGGGTAATCAAGACCTTTTGGCTTATATTGCGTCTTTCAACAGACTGATAGTGGAAACTCGATGGCCTGAGGACAAAAGGATTACGCTGTTTTATAGAGGTCTACGTGGAGAGCTCAAAGATGTGTTAGCCCAAGTAGTGAATCCCCCGCAAGACTGTTCGGACTATATTGACTTAGTCGTTCAAATTGACCACAGACTGCAGAACAGGAAGGCCGATCGTTCCAAGTTTGATGCTCGAGTATTTTCCAAACCACCAACTCCTACCAAAGGAGTAGACTCCGGGGAACCCATGCAAATAGGGGGCCTGAAAGGACCACTAACACAAAAGGAGCGGGAAAGGAGAAAACAGCTGCAATTATGCCTCTATTGCGGAAACTCGGGGCACTTTCTTCGAGACTGTCCGGTGAAACCAGCCAAGAAGGCAGTAGGAGCTGCAGTTACCAGGGTCACAAACTCTGAGCAGGGAAACGACCTCGCCCGACAAGAATAGAGGTCCTCTTGCCGAGCGTTAAAACCAGTTCCGTGACCTCGCATTTCGTGATACCTATGGTCCTCATTAGCCCTGAACATCCGGATCGATTACATGCGATTGAAGCTTACGTCGACAGCGGTGCCATCGGCAATTATGTGGATCATGAAATGGTTTTGAGGATGAATCTGACTCTTTGTCCAAAGGCTGTAAAGGACGTCATTACTACGGTGGATGGTACGGAGATAGTCTCCGGACCAGTAACGCATACCACCCAAGAAGTGACGCTAGTAAGTCAAGATGGACACCATGAGAAGATCGTGTTCGATGTGATCAAGGCCCCTCAGTTCCAGATTATTCTAGGAATTCCTTGGTTAGAGAAGCACAATCCTCAGATCGATTGGCGAGCAAGAACGGTTCAGTTTCCAGAATGTGTCTCTACTTGTCACCCTCGACCTGGTGTTGCACTGGCAGCAATTTCCTCGGAGGCTCCCCAGTTACCTCCTGAATACCTAGAATTCCAAGATGTTTTCTGGAAGGATCAGGCTAACTCTCTACCTCCTCATAGGTCTTATGACTGCCAGATAGACCTGATACCTGGATCTACTCCTCCTTGTAGTAGAATTTATGCCCTCACCGAGCCTGAGAATCTTCACCTCCGACAATACCTGGATCAATACCTAGCGAATGGGTTTATTCGTCCTTCCAAGTCCCCTGCTTCCTCAGCTTTGTTCTTCGTTCCAAAAAAGAAGGGGACCTTAGAACTTGTATAGATTATCGCGCCCTGAACCAGATCACCGTTAAGAATAGATATCCGTTACCTTTGATCCCTGAACTCCTGGACCAAGTCAGAAAAGCATGCATATATACAAAGCTGGATCTTAGAGGAGCCTACCACTTGGTACGAGTAAAAGAGGGCGATGAATGGAAGACGTGTGTGTTGTTGTTTACATTGACGACATCCTCGTTTATTCTTCATCGGAAACTGAACATCGGAAACACGTGAAAATGGTCCTCGAGAGATTGCGTCAACACAAACTTTTCGTTAAGTTGGACAAATGTGTTTTCAACGTGACTGAAGTTGAATTCTTGGGATTCATATTATCACCTAGCGGAGTGCGTATGGATTCAAAGAAGGTCGATGCAATTCTCAAATGGCCATCGCCATCCTCCGTAAAAGGTGTTCAAAGCATGTTAGGCTTCGCTAACCTTTACCGCAGGTTTATCCCCGAATTCTCTCGAATAGTCCAGCCCATCACCGCCTTGTTAAAGAAAAACAAACGTTTTGAATGGTCTACCGAGGCGGAACAAGCTTTCCAGAATTTGAAGACTAGATTTATCTCTGCACCGATCTTAAAACATCCTCGCCCAGAACTCCCCTACATCGTTGAAACTGATGCTTCGAGCCTTGCCATGGGGGCAGTTCTATCACAAAAGGACCCAGTAACCAATCAGTTGCATCCCGTGGCATTTTGGTCCCGCAAATTCTCGCCTCCTGAAATCAATTACACTATTACTGATAAGGAACTTCTAGCTATCAAGTCCGCCTTTAAGGCTTGGCGGCATTATCTTCTGGGGGCCCGACACACCGTTACTGTGATTACAGATCACCAAAACCTGCAATATTTGAAAACCGCAAAAGCTCAATCCTCTAGGCAACTCCGTTGGGCACTATTCTTTGCCGAGTTTGACTTCATAATTACCTATCGACCTGGTACAAAAAACGGTAAAGCTGATGCCCTTTCTCGGATGGGAGTGGAAGAACATTTGATCAATCCTAAACCTGTACCTATCATTCCCGAACAAAGAATTCTAGGTGTAATCGCCACACAATCCATAGAGGAAGTTAAGGATAAAGCCAGGCTACTGGTAACTCCAGCAGACATACAGAATTGGCATCTGCAGGGAAAGGACTTTACGGTGAAGGACAACCTATTATATTTCCAAGAACGGTTATACCTGCCCAGCACAGATTTACAGAAAAAGGTAATCTCTTGTTATCACGATTCTTTAATGGAAGGACATCCCGGTATGACCAAGACCTCGGAAAAGATCAAGCGCTACTTCTGGTGGCCGTCTTGGAAAAAAGATATCAGAGACTTTATAATGTCCTGTGGAGTATGAGCCCAAAACAAGAGTCAAAAGGAAAAACCAGCCGGCCTCTTACGCCCTATTGACATCCCGCCTCGCCCTTGGCATACGCTTTCTATGGACTTCATCACCGATCTACCTCCATGCTCCGGATACAATACGATCCTAGTAATCGTGGACCTATTCTCCAAGATGGCGCATTTCATTCCACTCAAAGGCTTACCAACAGCAGCAACTCTGGCCCGAGAATTTCTCGAAAACATCGTCCGACTGCACGGTTTTCCTTCAGTTCTAATTTCGGATCGAGGTAGTCAATTTCTTTCTCATTTTTGGCGAAGTTGCTGTCAGTCGGCTCAAATTGATGTGAGTCTTTCGACCAGCCACCACCCTCAAACCGACGGACAAACCGAGAGGACCAATCAAACTCTGGAACAGTATTTGCGCTGCATGCTACAACAAACTGAAAAAACTTGGAAAGATATCCTTTGGATAGCCGAATATGCCTACAATAACTCTGTCCACTCGGGAACTGGGAAGACCCCGTTTTTTCTTTTATACGGTAGTCACCCTCGAACCTCGGAGTTGGATCCACTCCAAGATCTTGGAACACCAGCAGTAGACCACCTGCATTCTACAATCACCCAAGCCTTTAAGGAAGCCGTTTCTCACCTTCAAAGGGCTAAAGAACAATACAAGAAAGGAGCAGACCAACATCGGAAGGAAGCCCCCCAATATCAAGAAGGAGATCAAGTCTGGTTATCCACCAAATATCTACCTCTAAAAGGACCACGCACATTCAACCCAAGATACCTTGGTCCCTATTCCATCACTACCATAGTAAATCCAGTAGCGGTCAAGTTGGACTTGCCCCCTCACATGAAGATACATCTGGTCTTCCACGTCTCTCTATTAAAACCCGTGCAACCTCAAACCCGACTAACTACATCTCCAAAACCTATTCTAGTTGACGGAGAACTCAAGTTTGAAGTCAAAAGCATCCTGGATTCCAAGATCTCCAAATCTAAACTATTTTACCTGATTGACTGGAAAGGCTACGGTCCCCAAGAAAGATCCTGGGAACCAGCAGAATATGTCCACGCGCCTCGTCTAATCAAAAGATTTCATCGGACATTTCCTAACAAGCCCAAACCCCCGGAGAAGCCCGGTTTGGGAGGGGCCTTGAGGGGGGGTGCTGTCATGATCTCTGCTTCCAAAAGATCAGGACTTGCCCGACTCCCTTGGAAGCAGACCCATAACCCCGGTTCCGAGTGCCAGCCAGTCCCTATTGGGACCTTTTGGACCCTGTCCTGGCGCCAGTGGCACCAGGCTCATAAAGATGCCCAGTCCCAGCGCTGGAAGCGCCGGGCTCATAATGCTTGGGTGGACTTACCTGCAGCAGACCATGCTGCTTACTTACCTGCCAGTTGAACCCCTGATCCTCTTCTGTTTGGGACTACTTTTCCTGTTGGGTGGGGCAGGAGCCACTCCCTAGGTTCAGAACACTGGAACTCTTCTGGAAAGCAGGAACTCTTTTCTTACCTAGGCGTGGCTCTGGAAGGAGACACCTAAGCACTATAGGAGGCTATTTAAACCACACCCGATGGATGAATCTTGCTTTGCGTTATTCTGCATTCTCTGCAGCAGAACGCTCATCGTGTCTTCTGCTTCTGATCCTGGGCCTAAGGGAACAAAGGCTTACCATCCTGGAATCCAGTCTTCAGCAGCACCTGTAAAGACAAAGAAAGAACAGGTTAGCACTACGGTCTTCAGTGGCAGCGCATCTCTTACCTGGTCCATCGGCTGTCACCAACGCCTCGCGCTGCATTCCGGCATCTGAAAGACAAAGGCTTACCTACTCTTCGCATGCTCCGGAGGTCCTTGCACTGCATTCCGGCATCTGAAAGACAAAAGCTTACCAGCTCTTCGCACGCTCCGGAGGCCTTTCGGCGCTGCATCCCGCATCTGAAAGACAAAAGAAGGTGCGTTTAAAGACTTTGGGCAACTTTATTACTCACGCGCCATTACTCCTTCCCACGCCGAATCCAGTGGGTATTCCAGCACCCTTCAGCTTCTCTAAAGCTCTGAACTTGTACCTGCAAGATAAAAGGGACAGTTAGTGCGCATCGTGAAGCAGGCTACAAGCGCTTACTTACGTGCTTCCATGCGCTTCTATTCCTCACGCGGGTTCGATCCTCAACTCTCATCAGCCCGCCATCCGCCATCGCCGGAACCCTGCAAAACAAGAGATATCATTACAAAAGACTTTTAAGACATTTGAAGTGCCCAGAACTTACCGTTCGTGCAGTTAACGACAGACAGCAGTCCTCTGAGGTCAAGAGGCCTGCACCCTTATCCAGTGAAGAAACTGGTTACGGCACCCTGCCCCGAGGCAGATGGAGAGCTCGGCGTTCACTTACCTAAGGTGAGGGTGTTAACCTTTGGGGTTCTACAGGAGAAGAGAAAGGGAAGAGGAGAGAGGTACCCAATAATGCCAGTTCATTAATCCCATATTTTCTATCTGCAGACATATTACTCTTCGAGTCAGACATACAGTGCACAGAGGTCCAGCCCAAAGAGCCAACCGTGTGTTACACATCACCTTTGAAGATACGGCATTCACCCAGTCAAGACCGGCGCCTCTGCGGGAATCAGGTGAGCGTTACAGTGCAGTGGGCACACCAGTGCAACATGTGTCTCTGTTGGATGAACTCATTATGGCACTAAAGCTCCCATTGGCTATTGCTTTGGTTAAATGTGCAGCCCATTCTAAGAAGGCAGACATAATTTCTCACGGTAATGAAGTTGCAGATGTTGAAGCCAAAAGGGAGGTATACTTTCCGAACATTTCTGATTTTGAAATAGAAAGAGTTCAGCAGATGTCAGAGCGATGGATGATGGTAAAGAATGGTTTTAATATGTTATCTATCGTACAGTTAATTGAGTTACAAGGTTGAGCCTCTTAAGAAGAACATGATTTATGAAAGAGACAGGGGTGTTCTTTATCCCACAGAGAGGCTTTATGGAGACAAGATGGAGACAATAATGCCTCTAGCATTATGAAGGTGGCTGTGGAGTAACTTCACTACCACACACACACAACAAGAGAGGGTTTTGCTGCATAAATTGCAGAGGACTGGTTCTCACCAAATTTATTAGAACACGTCACACAGTTTAATGTGAACTGCATTTTATGCAAGAAGTTCACAGCAGGGCACACTTTGAGAACAGTGAGCGGAACAATCCCCAGACCTAGTGGTCCTTTTCAGCATCTAAATTTATTATTATGTGGACATGTTGCAAACATGCAAAGGTTAAAGATTTACATTAGTGGTAGATTAATCCCTTTTGTAGGTGGATTGAGGCAAGTCCATGTACGCACCCGGATGCTACATTTTCTGCCAAGTTTCACATACATTAGATGTTTCCTAGATGGGATGTGTGTGAAGTCTTGTGGTCTGATAATGGGCCACATTTTGTAAATTATCCTTTTGAACAGATCACTTGTTTTTTGGGTATAAAGCACAAGTTCTCAGCTGCCTATCACCCATAAGCAAATTTTGTTTGTCAGAGATTAAATGGACTCCTTAAAGAAAGGATAGCTAAGATCAAGTTAACTCTGAAGAAGGTATGGCTACATTGCCTATCCCTTGCTCTGTTTGCTCTGAGAAATCATCCTGGCTCATATCACCACTCTACTCCTCATGAGTTGGTGACCTGACACTGAATGAGAGTACCTCTTGCTCCTCTCACTCAAATAGAAACGTATGCCCACAGTGTAGCAAAAACATTAGGTTATTAGATGCATGATCATAACAAATATGACCGCTAGTGTTTCCCAGCGACTTGCTTAAACAGCCTTGTTTGTACTCAGGGGACCAAGTGCGTGTAAATAGTTTTGTATGGACTTGGAATAAGCCCCATTTTGAAGGACCGCACCTAGTAGAAGGGGTCCCTCGCACTGCAGTGAAACTTGAAGGAAGAAGAGCCTAGCTGCATATGAGTGATGTAAAGCCACATAAAGGAGAGACCCTGACCCCTCCTGCACCTGTTGAGAGTGAAGCAAGAGAAGAAGGTCCACGAATTATGACAAGATTGGCTACCAAGAGGCAAAACAAGGACATATCAACATATAGACAATTTGAACATTTAAAATTCCCATGTCTAAGGGGAAAGAACAAATAACTTTTGCAGCAGTTCCAAAATATTCTAGATAGGCAGAAAGAGACAATGGGCCGCATTACGAGGTTGGTGGTAACACGCCGGCAATACTGGTGGGTTGCCCCCAACCCCGTAACACTGAATCCAGCACCTGACTTCCCGGTGCCACCGGGACATTACAAGTCCTGGTGGTGCAGGAAGTCAGGCGCAATATTCTGTAAGTCCCCATATTCCACGGGAATGGGTTCACAGAAGCGCTGGCACCGTCTCTGATGGTGCCAGTGCTTCCGTGATGACTCTGGCTACTGGGGCCGTTGCGCCCGGCAGGGTCAGACCTGCCGAACGCAGCAGGTCTGGCAGGCAGGCTCGTAGTGTGGCGGTGCAGAAACAAGACTGGCACACTCATAATGAGGCACAATTTGTTGTTTTTTAAATATATGAAGAACAACACACAACACTTTATGTTACGTATAACAATAACGTTGCACACATTCTTATATGCTGCTTTCACTTACATATTGTCGTCTTACCCCACTTCAGTAAGACAACACGATGATTTTGTTACATTCTTTGACAATCCTAAAAACAATCCTACTATTCGTTTCAGGATCATGATTGCGATCATTTTACAATTTTTGATATAAATGGTGTGGTTTATTAAGGTGACAAAAATGGCACGTTGAAGTAAAATGGGAATTGTCCAAGTTATAAGAGATACACTACCAGCAAGGAGATTGATATGTTTATTTGGAACACTTATTTTAACCTCACTCTGTACAATGATGTGTCTTTTCTCCCTTATTATTATGGCATTTCATCAAATAATGATCAATAATGCAGATGAAGTATTAAGCAGTGAGACATATATGTGTATCCCTAACAATAGCACAAGTAATATTTTCCCTGATATTTCTGTGGATCCAGAGCTTATATGCAGCTGCCTAAAAATTGGGGAGGAATATGCTCTATAGTGATCATACATGTTCCTGCATTGGTGATTCCTCACACTGATCTCCATATCAATGACTTTCTGAAAATGAATGCACACCAAAGAAAGAAGTCGCTTAACCTCCTTCAGTTGAAAAGAGAAAACTATTTCTCAGCAAAATCGATAGAAAACTATCATGACATTCCAGCTGAGCATAAGCTGTCCAGTACAATGGCAGTGATATTTACAGCTATAGTCATGCCAGAAAATCAGACTGCAGTAAATGCCAAGTGGTTACAAATAACCAGGTGTGAGCTATTACAAACAATAAACACAAAAATAAAAAGTTGTTATACAATGTGAGAAGAATTGAGGGCTATCAGAGTCATGACCCTCCAGAACAGGTGTGTGCTGGACTTGATTACAGCACTCGAAGGTGGCATTTGCGTCAAGATTGGGCCTTCCTGTTGCACATTCAAACCTGCCCATGATGAAGAAAATGGAACCCTGACAGAGGCAATAACTATGCTGTCAATCCTGCATACGAAGATGGAGGAAGAAGTAGATGATACCGAAGATGATCACTGATTCTCATCCCTGTCCTCGTGGTTTGCAGCCTGGCTGGTGAATGCCTATACATTGCTTGGAGCAATGCAAGTGTTAGTATTGCTAAGATTCTGTATTGTGAGACTACTCATAGGACAGTGCAAGAAGACTTCAAATAAAGCTATTGGGATGAAGATGATGATCGATGGGAATGCACAGACTGAAAGCACCACCCGTGAGCACCTGAAAGGAAGTCCACTGGCACCCACAGGAACAACATTTTATTACCCCAAGGATCATAAGAACAATGTAGGATGTTGGGTATTTTGTCAACCAACTGGGGATTGTTGCCATATGACCTGGAGTGTGGATGAGCACATACAAAATACAGGTGACCTAGGGGGTGACAAAGATATGGATCCCAAAGAAACCAAAGTATGAAGAAAAGGTAAAGAAGATTGAGGAGGTGGTCAAGGACTTGACCAGAGGGGGGGTATGTAGAGAGGCAGATATACGCATCATCTCTAGAGCCCACCCTCTCACCTACGTCATATTGGAAGAACAGCAAGAAGGCACAGTGCATGACACCAGGTATTATCCCCATACTGCATCAAAGATACGAGAGACATTATGCACTCAGGAAAACGTATTGAATGTACCCTCACACTGTTGTGGTGGAAGGAGGGCTGCATACACCATTAGATGTAGAAGAGCTATAAGTGATATCAGACCATAGTAAAGTGATGTCATAAAGAGAAGACACAAACACACACTGAAACAATATGCAAATACTTCAAGAATGAAGATGTAACTGAAGTGACAAAGTAAACATGTATGCAAATCCGAAGAAAATCATGTATACTAAGAAGAATCAAATCATTAGATGTTCATAAACACACATGCAAGGTAGTTAAGAAATATAGAAACTTGCTGCAGTAGAAAATATAACACAGGTAAAGCGGCCATGATGAAAAGATGGACGTTGGTTTTCTATATTAGTGAGCTAAGAAGCATGAATGAGAGACATCAAGGCTGCAGGAGCTGACAGGCGCTGGAAAACAGCTTCATGCAAAGAACACCGAATATCTATTTGGCTTGGGATCAAGGATGCCACTCAACTGCAAGGCACATAGGGAGTCAAAAGAGGATAAGCTACATACCCACAACATTGTTCTCTTTGATTAAGTAAAGGAGAGAACATTTGCAAGTGCCATGTATTGAATAGTCAAAGATTTAGAAAGCATATGCCAGATGGAGCAACTAAGCTTCCAAAGACCAAGAGGAGTAAAAGCACCCAGCATAATTGAGTCTTATGGCATTAAATAAAAGGTCAATATCATTGTCTGCTCACACACGATTCAGGACTGGAAAACAAGGCCTATTCATTAAGCTCCAACTGAAGCTAGCATTGTACCTACACTCCCTTAAAAGTCCCAAGGAAGAGAACAGTCAGCAAGGTCAACTACTAAGAAGATGTCTTGGCCTAGGGCTTAACTGATGAGAGATTGTAGGCTAATTGACCAGGTGGGCAGTGGTCTTACATTGTTCTCGCCATCTGGGTTTTGTTTTGCTTGCATGCTCCTAACGATCCGAATGTCTAATGTTGTGAGAGAATGGCAACCAATCATGAGGTAATATGTAGAGATGAACCATACATTGTTGCAAGTGCCAATCCGCTGCTGTTGTTCTGCTATTAATCTGTATTATATGTAGTTAGAAGTAGTTTTAGGCATGCCTACCAGATGAAGGGCAGTCAATTATGTTAGTAGAACCTAAATGAAGTATCGATATATAGGTTCCCTTAACCAATTCCTCCTTCCAATAGGTTTTTTCTGTTTGCCGCATAGGGTGACATCATAGCTGATGTACATCGAGGTATAAAGCCTTTGTGTAATTGAAATGTAGATGTGAGTGAGTGAGCTGCAATCTCTTTGTTCACCAGGATTCCCTACTTTATTTGAGCTGATAATAAAGTAGTATTTTGCCATATTCTTTGAGTGTTTCCAGCTATTTGGGTCTGAGTTTGTTTACTGCTAATTCCGTCTGACACTTGGAATACTCCAGGAGCTATTGCACACCACTTTACATATCCGCAAGCTGCAAATACTCTACACTGAAGAAGAATTATTGGAGTGGGGCATGAAATCACATAAAGATGAGCAGTTAGTTCTTGCTCCTTCATCTGACTACACATTGGAGAAACCCATATCGTCCCAAAACGTCAGGACTTTTGTATTGTTTTTTAGAGACAGAACTGGTACAAACAGCAGATGTCGAGCACTAACATTGTCAGCCAAATAAGATATCTACAACATTGTTCAGGATCATTAAAAGCTTCCCACGCTAACAGGTAGAGCATGAGCAAGGCCATTTCAAGCGTTCTTCATGCACATGGTATTGTATGGGGTAGTGGAAAGGTTTAATTGTGAAGAGATACATTGTACGATTGATGTCTGCAAGTGTCCCTATCAAACAATGACTGCATGGGGGGCAGACAGAGTTTAATCTCCCAACAAAAACAAGTAGAGACGCAGCAAGGACCAGGCTAGAGCAGTATTCTGTCATTAAAAAGGTTTATCAGTGACATGATCAATGCACGTTTTAATATCAACCAGTTGCAGCGAGGGCATGTGCACACTTTTCCTGAAAACAATACTGCATGGACAATGCCAGTGCAATCTTTTCTCACATATGGGAACATGCACAGTATATTTGGGGCAGGTACAGAGTAGTCAGGCCCAGTGCACTATTTCCAAATTGTAAGAATAGAAGTATATCATTGGTAAACAAAAGTCAATCTCCCCCCACAAACAAGCATGTGAACAGCATGGGCAGTAGCAGTAAAAGCCTCTCCCATATATGGGTATATGCAGAGCCTAGTTATAGCAGGTGAACTATAGACAGGTTTGGTGCATGCTTCACCACATCTATGGATATAAGAAGAGCATGTGCAAACCCAAGGCAAGCTTCCTCCATGAACAGATATGTGTAGAGCAGAGGCCGTGGCAATACAAAGTTCCTTAACAAATGGTTATAGTTATAGCATGAACTTGAACACTTCCAGCTTTCTTCACACAAAGTGTTGGGTAAAGCATGGAAAATGTCTGTGCATAGTAACCAGACAAGCATATCCATGTACAGCACAGGCAGGGTAAACAGGGAGAGAGTAAGCTTCCATCAGACACAGATGCAAGTAGAACATGGTCAAGGTCAGTGCTTATTTCTGAGCATGAGCATGGCAAGTGGAGGCTTCCCTAACAGCAACACAGTTGCAGACACAATTACAGAATGGGCAATGGATCTCATTGTAAACTTTCCTCAAAGTTGGATAAAAATACAGATCATATGGTCAAATCCACAGCTTCCTCCACACAAACAATTGGCACAACATGGACAGAGTCACTGCAAGTTTAATTCTCAAAAAACAAGTATAGCATGAATACAGGCTCCATTCCCACTTCCGCATGTGTTCTCCAGTCTTTTCTTTAATAGCTCTCTGATTAGCACTCACCAGTGATCATATGCTAGATTGGGAACGGGACAGTAACCAAGTGCACCCTTTCACAAACAGAACAGCTTCCTCCACCCCTGCACTTGGTCTTAGAAATCCCTTACCACGAGCCCTCCTTGTATACAGCTCAGTGTGTTTGGGTGGTAGTGTGAAATAGATGTCGATGGGGTGCAGAGCAAGACTGATGCTGGGGGAGCACGGGCACTTGGTCTTGCTAACTTGTCCACATGCTTAACAGGCCTTCATGTTTGGGTCTTTTCCCAGTGCGACAAGTCTTCACTCTCAAGTATGCTTGTTAGCTGAAAGCAGACTCTTTCTTGCTTAGGGGATTTCCCAGGGGGTTGCTCCACAGAATGCAAGGCAAAGAGGGTCATCAGGTGCTTAATCACTAGTTAGGACCTCACAAAAAACTTCATGCTATAGCATTGCCAGTGTCACCCATGTTCAGTGTCATCCTACACTATGCCTAGAGGTTCCTTGCTTCTGCTATTAAGTGATCTTAGAAGAATATCACCTGTTTTCCTAGGGCCCAAATTATACTTTACCACAAAACTCCTCCAAATCACCTTACAAATCTTCTCAGTAGTGATATTTTGCATTTCTCATACATTTAGAGATTATTTGAATACATATAACACAGCACATTAAAAAGGTGCATTTTAAATCAACTCCAATATTCAAATGATGTTCCTTAAATTTTAAATACAACATTCTTTTCCCAACAAAATTGCTTTATGTAAAGAGATTTTGATTGTGCAAACATGTGTATGGAAAATATACATAGTTATAAATGTTTTACATTCTGCAAGGAGATGATACGATACCATGTGTATATGTAAGTTATATAGATTAAGTTAAATTTGTTCATGAGGCCTACATGCATTAAACTGTCATTACCAATAAGAATTACACAGTGCATTTTTCCTTTTTACATGTAACATTAAAATGATCTGTTCAACTTAACTCTGGCTAAACCTGAGATCGGCTTCTCCAGGTTCCAGCTCTGCAGAGAAGGAATTCAGTGGTCAGAATTTGGTAAACAGACCTCTCCATTAATCAGTGAAAAACACATTAACATAGATAGTCACTGATATGTGTACAAAAGTCCTAATTTAAAATGTCAAGAAAAATAAATGTGAGCTATACATTAGATTTAACTCAATTCAGTGCTCTAATGATTCATCACTTGTTTGCTTGTCCTCTTCCATGCTTTGGACTGATTTCTCCAGTGTATCCTTTCTTTCTTCTAGTTTTGCTACATCGATATTCAGTTCTTGTACTGAATGCTTAATTTCGTCTTTCAGCGGTTCAAATTGTGAATGGAAGGAGGCCATGAATTGACTTTAGAACTCCTTGAAACAGCTTTGCATGTCTTCTTTTCACGCCATGGCTCCCTTTTCTCTGCCCATCGGTGTGAGTAGGTCTTGGCTGGTGTCACCTCTCCTGGGGTGCCTTGTGATCCCCGAAGTCTACAGTTGCTTAATGCTTGTTTTATGCTTTTTACATTGCAAATTACATTTGTGATGTCATCTTTGATGCACTGGGTGTTATTTTTAGTAGTGCACAGTGGTGGTGCAAGTTATATTTCCTTAGCTTACCATAACTGGTGAATTTCTCATGTTTTTCGGTTTTACATGTAACAATAACATCTCTTTAACAAAGGTTTTTATTGAGTAATATACTTATAAAATTGACAAGTACTTATAAAATTGGCCCTTTCACCACTATCCAAAGTCTTTGGTGAACGTTTACAGTCCACTTGAAGTGGTGTTTTATCTATGGAAATGCCATAGAAAAGCATCATTTCTTCACAGTATTTACCTTTTTAAAATGACTGGACCCTCAGCTGCCTTTATTTATGAATCCACTGTCAGCTGTTAAGCATCGCTCTCAGGTTGAGTTCCTGACTCTCTGACTACAGCTGTGAGAACCACATGATTAGATTTACTTAGTTAAGTTCACCAAATGCTGCACTGCAAGTGCTAGGAAATGCTCTCTGTTTTACACTGCATGCACAGCAGAGGGAAAAACAAAATGATATTTGTTCTTATTTAAATGTGATCTTGCTCAACTTTGAATCTATTGATAACAGCATACAATTCACACTAACAATCTACTATGTCCTATTCCCATTGTGTTGATCAACGTTTATCATCTGCTGTGCAATGTACACAAGATAATGCTATGTGTTCTACAATTAATCTGATTTCACTTACCTATAAATATAGCAATGTTGCATTTCACACTAACATGTTAACACATCGCATTTGGAATGAGCCCCTCGAGTGGAAATCCCTCTCAGTTCACCTGTTCATGGGGCTTAGTAGAGAAATTGTGGTAGAGGGCATGCATCAATTGCATTTGGGGAATTTTCATACTCATTTTTGAATAATTCTTCAAGGGTTTCCAGGCAATTCTCACTCATTTGGGTCCCTTCTGGCCTATTTTTCCATATAAGAAAGCAGGTCTGCCTCAGGTAAAATAAGCTTCAGTTTTCCACAAGAACAAAGCCCCATCACCTATATATATTATACAAGCTGAGCACTCATCCGTTGGGAAAAGGGAGTACCCTTTTAGCAGCCTTCGAAATTCTAGCTCTTCTCCAAATTCCCTGTGTGTTTCTGCTCCACTCAGCTATCTGCTTGACCTTCCTGGCAGCTAAGACTTCAGTAGAAAACCACTGCTTTAAGTTTGTTTCCTTTTTTAACCTAAGGCGTAGTGGTGCCAAAGTCTCGAAAGCTTTGCTGCTAATAGTACAAAATGGTTAGTGAGAGACTCGAGCAAAATATTTTCTTCAAGGGAACTTAATTGAGGAATAGTAATAGATTTGAAAGCCTCATATATGGCTTTCTGGGTATTTCTAGAGAGAGAAGATTTATCCCCTACTTGACTATTTTTCATTAGCGAATTTGGAAGTTGAATTTCAAATATCGGGGAAGAACGACCAGACCATATACATTTTTCGACAACGATTAATGAAATGGCCTGATTTTTTGTTGAAATCCAGTCAACAATATGTCCTCCACAATGTGTGGCTATTTTTACCTGTTTCAATCCCAGACTTTCTAGGAGATTCAACAGTGTGCTAACAACTTGATCTGATTGATGATGTGCCCACGAGTTAAAGTCTCCTAGGACTGTAAGTGGCGCGCAAGGTTTTATGATAGATCCCACAAAGGCCATTAAATGTTGTTCAAAAATAGGGGTCGCCATTGGTGGATAATAGAGTATAAAAATACTTTTTAATCCAATTTTCACCAGCATGGCTTCACAAGAATCCAACGCCGTTAAAGTGGTCTCTGAATATTATTGTCTCGCCCCCTCCTCTCTGGCAGACACAATATGTATGCAAGATCTTATATCTTATAGCGGGGTAGCAATTTTTTTAGCATGCAGACTTGCTTCTTGCAACCAGGTCTCAGTTATAATGGCTAGATTGATCTTTGACTTGCATGTGAAATCTGACAGTTCCATAGCATGCATACAAGTGAGTGGGTATTCAGTAAGACTTTTTTTTAATGTCAATGCAAAGTCACCTAATAGTAAGTAACTTCCAGACACAGACACTGGTTCTCTATTAATTAATAAATCAGTTGTATTTAATTGACTTCTTTGAATTTTTGGGCTAACGTCCGGACTAAAGCTAGCTTGATTAGTCTCTAGTATCAAGGGATATAGCTAAACTGAGCATTGTGAATCAATGTGTCTTCAAGAGCGTAGCAGCCACAGCTGCCTCTATTCTAGCATTTTGGTGCTTTGTGATTTTAGAAAGCAGATCCATGTGGGACATTCTACACAGCTACGTTGAGAATAATCTACTTATAAAAAACCTACGTTTCCCAGAGCTTTGTCTTTCTAGTATCAAGATAATCCTGTACCACGCATGAACCAGCACAAACCGGCTTGGACGCAACGGAGCTGATGCACCTGTGCTTGGATTAAAAATGTTGCAAGGACTACAAGATTCAAGGGAACTGTAGTTCTAATTACATTTCTAAGGCGTTCAGCTAGTGAGGCAGTTAATAGAAGCCCTTGCAGCATAGAACACGCTTTGAAATTAATAAGAGAGTAAAACCCAGAAACAGAGCAGTACAATTGATCTTCAGAAATCAAATTTAGGCAATTTCTAAAAGAGTTTTACAAAATATATTAAACACACTAGAAGGTTAAAATTAGCTGTTCAAAATACAAAGTTCAAATTATTCTCTATCTGCTCCTATTTTTTAGTTCACATTTTCTTGGCATGCTCTTTCTGGCATCCCCTTACTGCGCATAATATGGGGAAGCTACATTAAAATATGGATTGAGCAATGTGTAAAAGCGGCACTATCTAACCTTAGAGCAACAGATGGCAGATGAGAGCTCTGCAACACTTTACATGCAGATTTCCTAAATATTACATGCACAATTGGAAAACAGTACAAGTCAACCAGTGCATTATGTTTCCATACATACTTGGCAAGACAAAACCTGATCGTATAGTTACAGGAAAACCATATATTGAACCAGGAAAGGATGTGAAACTGTGCAGGTAAACTGATGTTTCATTGCATGCATAGTTGGTAGTAAGAAAGGGCACTAAAAATAGTATGAACCATTTAATAGAAATGAGGTACTGAAGAAGACAGATTAACTTAAGACAATAAATAACTGCACTTATACCTTGGCCCCTATCAAAAACACATGTCAAGAATGAAAAATGACAACAAGCCACCGTCGGAATAGAATAGAGTCTAAAATGATCTTATTTATTAAGGCCTGCTACCAGTGGCTTCTGCAGACAAAGTATCCTCTTAGGTAGATGTAATATTGAAACCAATTTAATTACTCGTACTTACATAATACGCAAGTTCAATGGCCAACTTGCTTTTTCTTAATAGAAGAGGAGTATCAATTCATGTTTTATAACTGAATAGAACTGTATGAGCTAGAATCTGATAAAGAATTCCCTATTGATATGGAAGTGAGAAAGCTCAGTGGGCGAAACACATGTCGCCCACTGGTCCTTCAGTGACTGTCTACTCGACACTCTGTAACAGAACATTGTTTAGACAACATTCCATAGATATTTTGCATTTTTAGGACATTGTTTGAATCGTCTTTTGACCTTTGAGACAAAGAAAGCTTAATTGCTGATTGTATTCAATACTCTGTGTCTACAATTGGTATTATTATTTTCTGTATTCCACATAATAAATATTTCAAAAGCATTCTTTCATCAAATACTGATTGTTCTTTATGAGACTGAAATGATACATGAAGTTGGGAGTTATCATGAAATAAGCAATAATTAGTTAGACAATGATGCTCTAATTTGACCAGGAATGTTCACCAATTGTTTTCTTTAGATGGCTCAGGGTTTGAGTGTGACTCCCTAATCTACATACGGAGCATATTCTTTGTTACACATTTTTTTAATTCATCTTTAAGGTTTTGGTGCCTGATTGATTTGTCCCAGTCCATCTTTTCCACACCTTTGAAATAATGTCTCACCTGAACCATTTAATCCCTTACAAGTTAGGCAAGGCATGTTTTAAAACTGAAGATAACACATATGTGAGTCACTTTCTAAGGATTCCATTGTATTCCCATTTCGGTTTTTCTTCTTTGTACAATATTTATTGGAAAGCCACTGGATTCCACTAAGGTGTTCTGTTTTATCTTCAGAAGCTCGGTTCTGTGGTATGTTCCTGAACCGTTTAGCAGGTGGGAAGTTGTATGGTTGAGCCACCCCTCACCAGTCCAATTCCTACTTCCATCTCTAAGTAAACAATGCACAATGGGCTTGGTGCTCATTTCTTTTTTCACAACACTCACCCTAAAATTAAAGTGTCTACATCCATGATCCATATGTACTAATTGAGACACACTTGGATGTGGATGTGAGGATAACATGGCTGAAACATCTGTTGTATGACTTGGCCCAAAGGTCTCTCAGAATGTTAGAAGAGGATAGGGGAGGGGCTGGACAGGAAAGCTTGCTCTCATGATAAGGTTAGCTGTGCACACGTCCAGGCCTCAATGGGCAAACATTCTTAGAGCTGTATGTATAGAAATGTAATGTTAACAGATACATTGTATTTACAACAAAGTTTTACATTCAATATATATGAATCTGTGTCAAGGTGCAGTTGGTAAAATAGAACAAGCTGTGCCAAAGAGAATATTTTTGATGATTGCAGTTTTTATAACAGGCAAGAATGCAGTCAGACGGAGACAGGGTTAAACTACAATAGGTGGCGGGGGTTGGGAGAGGTCATCTAGGTAGGTGGGGTGAGCTTAGATATGTGGATGTTGGAAAAGGTGGTTGGTGGTGGGCATGGGAATGTTGGGTGTCACAGGAAAGGCTGGGGTGAGCAAAGGTGGATGGGGAAGATGGGGAGCTATAGAGGGTAGTCTGGGATAGGCACGGCTTAACTGGGATGGGCTGGGTGTGCTGGGGCAGATGGGTAGGCAGGGGTGAGCTAGCGTGGGAAGGTAGGTTTATGGCCAGATTGGGGATGGGCAGGGGAGGGTTTGGATTTGGAGGAAAACAGGGATGAACTAGGGAGGGTCCGTCGGCAGTAGGCAGGTTTATCAATGTTTGCATCTGCAGGACTGAATGGCCGGGAGAAAATGCTCTGCTGGGGGCGTGGGTGAAATATTAGGATGTGTGCCCCCCTAAAGTCTGTAGATTAGGTTTGTAAAAGGTTAGTGAATGATGCCTGGATGTAAAACATGCACACACAAATACATCGTTACCCACATATACTCAGCATAGTGCATTCCCTCTTACAGCAAAAGGTTCAACAAAATGTTTAAAATAATCCACATTGGATTGGCTGCCAATTTAAAAGGGGATGGTGTGTGCTTTCTCATCCTTACTTTGAAAAAATCATTGGAACAAAGTTATTCTTAGTAAGGGACACTAAATGATGAGAATCGTGTTGTGAGTCATTGTAGGAGTATTCTCCACACACATTGATTACTAGGAAGATGCTTCTGCAGGAGGATTTAAAGAAAGGTACTGGCTACTTTGTCTCCAAACTAACTTTTAGACAAATCCAAATGCCTACTGTACTGAGCGATAGCCCACTTTTGACATGCATCAGCATGTAAAAAGGGGGTCTGAAAGGCAGCGCCACTAGGGTCAATCAGAAATCTAATTTAATTAGGCCCTATTAGAAGGCAATGGATTTTTCTTTTATTTTTTTAATACATGTGTCTCCTTTTTGATGATTGATAAAATAGTTATGACAAAATGACAGGTGCAATTACCCTGCCAGGAAGGCTGGTCAAAGTCGCTGAACAAGTTGTCCATTGACAATTAATTGGATAGTTAGATAGATTGGTTTTGCTCAAGTGACTTTTTCCTATCTAACGATTAGCACAAAACATCTTTCACAGCATACCTGGAATAAAAGTGTATATAGTCTGTAACATATCTCTCTTCTGCGCTGCCAGTGCTAATAGTAGTTATTTCCACTTAGACAACACTACTGAAAGATGACAGCTGGAATGTCAAGTACTGTTGGAGATATTTTGGGGTTATATCTATGACTTGGTGTTTTATATTACTGTGGTATTTGGTGGTATTTTATAATCCTTGGCAATATATTGTGGTAACCTGTTTGGGTATTTTTATAGTGATGAGATTGATTTCAGAATACTGCCTAATAATTATTTTTACCATGGGCACTAACAACAAACAAAATGCTGCACTTGATACACTCTGGAAGAGATGGTTCATGCCCTTCTGTGGTACCTTATGTACAATACAACACTATGCCCTTTTGGCAGAGTTTCAACAATTGTACAGCATGCACTTGAAATACTGCACATTCATTCAATGTCTCTAGATAAACAGCTCATGGTGGCTACTTTACTTTGAGAAATTCCTTACCACACCTCTGTCTCCTTATGCATGTCAAATAAAAGGGACTGAATGCGGAATAAATATAATGAGAATAAGTTACTTTTTTAATCTGTTTTTTTATCGTAAAATAGAAATATGCAAATTACACAGAGAAACACTCATGCCCACATTGTACTTCACAGTGCAAGTACATTTCTTGTAATAACTTTCAGTGCTTTATCTGTGCAAAGCCTTGCCAACTGCCCTGGCATCGTGGAACTTGGCAAGAGAAATACACTTAAAAAAAACACAGTAAGACTTTGAGAAATATAAACTCAGTAGTGCATGCACATTACAAATGGGATCCCTAATACAGCACCTAAAATGACATGAACTATTTAACCTAAGCTACCTGTTATAATTCACATCACCAGCCCCTCACTTACCCTCATATTAACCTAGATTTGTTGGGAGTATTTCCGACTCAATTTGGCATGGAAATCTTCCCCAGTCATTCTGCCTGCCTCGCACAGGGTCAACCCAGATAAGGACAGCTTAAGCATCAATCAGCTTGCCAGCACTGAATACTGTCTGCCCAGCCAGCACTCTGCTCCTTCGTCTCCCAGCGTCCCAAGAGGAACTGCCTCCTACTCTGTTTCAAAACCCTTTTTAACAAACCGCATTGTCAATCTAGAAAGACACCTCTCCTTGACCAGATCAACCCACTAAGAATCACATGATCTGCCTCTGTGTGTTTTCCTCATTAAACTAACTGCATTGCTGTAGAAAAATGAAACAATTTTCTCTTGCGCTTCCTGCTTCAAAAACAAATTATGTTGCAGCATAACAGAACTTCACATTGTTCAGCTTACCACACAGTGCAAATCCAGCCTGTACGTCTAAAGTCATTTTTTCTTCCATTTTCAGAGCATCATGCATTTCCATCACTTCATTCAGTTTATTTCATGAACTAATTTGCACTAAATGGTATTATGGGAATTTGTTACATGTTAACTGGGCTTGGGTTAATTAGTATGTTAATTTATGTTAGTATTATATTTAATGCATCTCAGTTCATTGAAACATCATCCTGAAGCAAAGTGCAATTTCAATCATTTGCTCTGTGCATTGGCATCTATTTAGTTCTGCCTGAGACTCACACTCCAGTAACGAGTTTCACACCGTAGGCCCCAGTTGAAGTTGAAACCCACGCTAACATGTGCATACTGAAATGATAACAAACTGTTAAAATTCTGAGCCCCTACTCCCACAGTACACACACATGAAGGGCTTTCACATCGTTGAATAATCTGGTGGTGGGTTGAAGGGGTGTTATCAGCTGATCCTGTTAATCATATGTAGCTCTCCATCCCATGCAGCACACACTACACATGGATAGATTGAACCATCCAGGGTGTGATGGCTCACCTGGAATGTCACCCAATCTTTTAAAAAAGACAGTCGATCCTAACTACCTTCAAGATGACTGATCAGTGGGTCCTATATAAAGCCACACACCTGCGACAGCTGTGCCTTATTGTGGCCCAAGATCCACTCGGAGTTCCACTCTGCAATGGTCCTCCCTTTGCAAGTGCCACAAAGATGTTTTGCCTGCCATATGAAAATAAGTATTGGGGGGACGGAGGTGCCTTCCCTGCCTGTGTGCTCAGCCAAAACTAACGTTGCGAACACCACAGCCGCAAAGCCAGTGTCCCACTGCTTCCAAAATCGTGTTCCCAGGAAGCAGCCCTCAGTTGAACCACAGTTTACATCTACAAAAAGCGGAGTGGCCCGGGCCTAAGCCAGGGATGCAGCCAGTGACTGGACTGTTAGGTTTGCAGTGTTTCATCTGGCGAATCATCTGTCTGAAAGTCTGGCTAGGCCAGGGGAGAAGAATGCAAATGAAACGATAATGCAGGAAAATGCAATGTAAGTTACAGGAGGCTAAAAAAATATATTATTTTAAACTCTTACTAAATCAGTATTGCATCAACAAGTTCACCTCAAGAGTCTTAAGAGCCCTCGTAAAGGCAAAACACCAAACCCACAAAAAAACATTCCAACGTAAAGTCAGTGCATGCTTGAAAACACAGCTCCTGAAACCCCTGGCACGGGCATTGAGAGGCAGCACTTGTGGTGAGATGGCAACCCTGTGGTTGGGAAATCTTAAACTTTTCCCGTGATCTCTTTGCATCATGCGTTTAGTTCCTAAAAAGCATAGGACCATCGCAACCAGCTGGGACCCTATTCCACAGCTCGCAGCTGACTTCAGAATGCATCTATGGTCAAAACCACCCGTCTGCTCTTTCTGACTTGCCCCACTCGATACATATTGTGAGGTAGATACACTTGGCGATGGAAAGGCTTTTGGTATGTTTTGGTTTTAATACTTTCACTAATGGAGTGTGGGGGTAGGGAGGATTGATACATGTAGTCTTTTAATGCGAAACATGTATGTGAACTGGCCATTGTGTGCACTTATGTGTGTTTGAAGAATATACCCGAATTGTGAAGGAAGTAAGTTTTATTATAATCTTTTTCAACCATTGTAAATCAATAAAAAACACAATTTAAATAATTTCAGACTTCTCAACGGGATGTGTTAGGGGGAGGTTTTTGTGTAATTTATGGATATTTTTATTCCGGGGTAGGTTATTTCCATAAGTACCCCAGACATCCCTTTTTGATTTTAGATTTTGCAAGAGTGCTATGGATCACACTTTCTGTGCAGTGCATGGCATTGACATGTGTGATGTAAACCAATGGCCACTGCCCCCGCTTATGTGACATTAGAGCCTCTCCCTCGGTGAGGGCCTCTGTCTGTGGAATTCTCTTTATCACCCATCTCCTATAGGTCAAAAGAGAAAGTAAAGGCAACTCCCACCTCTTTCCACTACGTGGTGCTAGACACAAAATACACTCCACAGCCACAAGATTTTGGCAGAGCAAATAGTGCTGATGATGGCAAGCTATGCATGTCCTTGTGTACGCTTGTATGGACTTGATGGTCTAGTCACATGTACTGTTGCTTACGGTGTTGAGCATTTGTCTCTGAAAAGGGAGCAGAAACCACATTCAAATATAGCCTTTGGTTCCCTTTTTACTTTCATGGGGTACAATTGAATCTATTTTTTATTAAGGGAATTGGATTAAAACAAAAGCATTGATGGTTTACTGTACTCTATGTTTTATTTTTATTTATAGAAGCAATCAGCCCCACGTCGTGGTTGCAAGGGGAATTTGTGTGCTTGGGTACTTCAGGTGCGTGCTCTGTCCCTCTTGCAGGTTGGTCCCCTTTCCGACCAATGCTATTTTGTTTCCTCTATGTAAACAGTATCACACTTTTTAATTCCTACAACAATACAAAACTTCTTAAATGTGCTGCTTTATTAAATTACATGCTACTTATTTGTAAAACTTGATTTATAAAACTATATGGGCCTCATTCTGATGTTGGCGGTAAGGGGTTAACGGCGCCGGTAATGGTGCCAGTGCCATTAACCGCTTACCGCCGCATTACGAGGTCCTGGTTTTTCCAGGCGCCCTTAGTGGGAGCCGCTAAAGGACCAGCATGCTAATAACGGGCCCGTTAATAACGGGCCGGTTATTAGCATGGTCCCCATTCCCATTGAGCCCTATGGGGGCTCAAATGGAAATGGGGAAGTACTGGGTCCGGATTCCTTGAATGAGGAATTACCGGCCCTTCAAGGTAGGAATAGCCCTTTAATTCCCCATTCAGGGAACCCGGACCCGGTATGCGGTAAGGGGGTAGCCATGGTGCTAATAGCACCATGGCTACCTCCAACCTCGGAATGAGGCCCTATGTCTCCTGTTCCAATGGGCGGAGATTTTTGGATTTCTGGAAGCAGTTGTCTGCATGGGCTGCCCTGTGCTTCACATTACAGGTGGACAGCCTCCTTGTTGGAATTCATGTTCTCAGCAAAAGGTTCTGCTGTGATTTGAATGATCGACTTGGCAAAGGAAGCAGCCTCCAGAACCCTTTCCAATGCTAATGTCGTACTTCCTGGGATGTCATGATGACGTGGAATTAGGTGGGAGCCTCCTGTGGAGTACCAAGCACTGCCTCTTGCAATGTTTTTGTGCCTTTTTAGATGGATGATTTCTCCCTACTCGGAATGCACATGCCATTAGGCCCTGATTAAGGCACCAAGCATTGATGGCTATGCTCAGCACAGCACTTCATGACACAATTACACTCCAGATCGTTGCTCAACTTGTGTGCCCCACCTCCTCAAATTTGTTGGTTGATCATTGCAACTCATGAGATGCTTTACCTGCTGTAATGTACTCTTTTCTAGTACTTCACAATGCATAAATTCATCAGCCCAGAGATAAGCATCAAACTAATGAATCTTTATATTGCTGGGAACACTATTCATGAAATTCAGCAGTGGCCCAACACTCGCGGGATTTCTTTAATGCCATCTCCCATCTATAATTACACTTTCAGGAATGTGGATCCACATAACAGGAGATTTAGGCATAACAATGAGTATGTGCTGTGCAGTGTTGTATACTACACTGCAACAGGTAGGGGGTGCTGTACTGTTCTGTTTGCTATAGATTTGTATGGGTATTCCAATGTCTTGTGTAGTTTTTGCATGGTTTTGAACACCACAGTAACATTCCCTTTCCATGTCTGAACTTTAGGCATGTGTGCGTGAACATTGACTTTCTGAATAGGAAGATAACCAACACACTGTGTTCCAGCTCAGATCTCACCTGTCCACTCTTCCTGGGATTCAAGTTATAAATAGAGTCAAGTGCCATGCTCGGGAAACTCATGGTTGGAAATGTATTTCCTGCATTAGAGTTAGACATTCAACAGCAGTTCTAGCCTGGATGAGTGCATCTTAACTTTTGCTTTGTGCTATGTTTATGGTGATTGTGTCTCTATTACAACTCATTCCTCTCAAGGCACTCTCATTTATGTGGTGTTACCGGCCCTGGACTCAGTTAACCACCATAACATTACCCCTACCCTCCATGAATTTTGGTAGTCCCACCACTACGAAATGCTTAAATATATGTAATACCAGACAAACAAATGTATTCATTTCCCATTAATCATAGGGTCCTGGTGGACTGGAGGCAGTGGTGTAGTGGGGCAATTGTTGGCTAGAGAGCAGGTGCACCCCTGCCTTCCCCAGAAAAAATTGAATTTCAAAATCAGAAAGACCCATTTGAAACTGCTCTTTTAATCCTCATTGAAATGCAGCTGGCACAAAGAATAGTTAGTTTTGCTACAAAAGTAGGTACAGAGGAGGCATTAACTTGCGCTATTAGTGTGTCTTTTTAAATAGAATAGACTAGGTGGCAAGTAAGAGTGTACCAAGGATGAGGGACTCACAACACTAGTAGGCAGTAGGGATGAAGTTGCAGCTTACCTATAGGTATAAATGTTATGTGCCAGGCATGCACTAGGCTCGCTAGGCAGCAAATAACTGCAGAACAAATGTGTCCTGCAGAAGAAACATAACGTGCCATTTTAAAATTGCACCACCAGAGAATTCAGCTTGCTGCTTTAAGAAAAGCTCAGTTAAGCACGCTTGAACAAATCAGGGAAAATGCTGTGGCCGGCTAGATGGTATCTATCTCAAGGAATGTCAAGGCCAGCTCTTTCCAGGGAGTGCACATGGAGGTACAAGATGTTATTGTGTGCAGTCAGCTGTCAGACAAGGACATGGCAAACCGTTTCAAGTTTATAACATTCCAGGAAATCAGAAGCAGTTGGCAAATTAATGTTTCTGCAACCCGGTTAGGCATGACAGGAAGAGCAAGAAGCGACGAAAAGAAAAAAAACAACTAATTACAGCGATGAAATCTTAGCAGGGTAAAACAAGGATGACTCACAAAATAATGATTACTAAATATGTCAAGAGCAGGATGGCGATCAGGGATCGCGAACAAGGCCTTGAGCCTTGGCGACTCATGGCATGGGAGATAACATGGGCTGTTTGATTTAATTAAAATAAGGCAACACGCTTGTCCCTCTCTCTCACTTACCTGTATACACATGTCATCATGCAGCCAATTCATGGATAGTGTGACCGCACTGTACCCGATGAGCACATGTCTTTTTTCGTTGCAGAAGTAATTTAGGGCCTACCAATTAATTTCTAGATGTGATGACGTAGCACATTTTAGGGGACTGTGCATGGGTGGGATTTTATGTAACGATTGTCCAATCCGTAGTTGTACACATATAGGATTCCATATGTAGCCTAGTAGAGGGAGCCAATTACCAGGAGCAATAGGTTTTCATAACTGTGACATCACAATGACTAATTTGTACTATATAAACTCCTCTTTTCTGTTCAAAATTTGGAGAATTCTGGAGTGAGAGCTTGGCTTTTAATCTTGATTTTTTTCCCCAGTCTATTGCAATAAACTGGTTACCTTGCATTTGGCATACCACAACCAATCTGTGTTGTCCCTTTTTTGACAAATAGCAGTTAGAGGGCAATTTGTCTTTTTGGGTCCCTCTTATCATTTGGCAGCAGAGGACGGCTGAAGCTTGTGGATTTGCGGTGCCCTACCACCCTCCTTTTCAGCACAGGTTTGGTCAGGGGAGCAGATTTTCTTTTGTGCACAACTCAACAGGAAGGACAGCATGGCCGACTTTGGAGTAGAACTCTGCCTGATCTCCCACTGCACACTGGAAGCAACAGAAGGAGCTGGCAAAGTGAGGGTACCCAGGAGCCTAGAACCCTCAAAGATCCACTGAAAAACGTGAGTGTGCTACGTGGACGGCAACACAGGGTGGGAAATGTATTGTATGATATTTAAGAAACTGAAGTTGATTAAGGATAGCTCAAGACATGGCCTTGGAAGACTTCGCAGTAGGGCCACTGAGGGCCCAACCTTCTGTTGAGGGTAAAGTAAATGAGACAGCTATACCGGGAGGATAGCTTAACGGCAACGTGCGCGCCTTGGAAGCAAGACAACACGAAGCAACGCAGGTTCGATCCCCAGGTCCGCGCTTAGAAAACTCTGGGTGTTTAAGCGTGTTATAAATACGCAACTAAGACAAAAAAACAATTACGCAAGTGAAAAAAACAAACAATTCCTGTAACAGCGCCTCAATGCCCGCGGGCTGTGTGAGCGCTTTAAAAATGCAAAAATAAAAAAGAGATATAAGGATATCCCAGAGGGAACCGGTAGACAGCTGTATTATATTGTGTTGTACCGTGGTTTTGTTGATTAAATCAGGTCCTTTATAGGTGATTTTTGTTTTATGTGTTGTGAGAGTAGCAGATAGTATTAGCTTGATAGAGGTTGATGGGGTAAGTATGAACATTTAGATTGTGAGTGGATTTTTTTGTTGTGATCCAGAGGTAGGATTTGGATATTGGGGCATGGCCCTAAGGGAACAGGGTGAGAAAATTATAAAAATCTATTTCTGCTTCTAAATCTTCGGTAAACTGACCACTATTTTGCATTGTTTATTCTGCGTAAGTACCAATCTGTGCGCTGCTTAAAAGTTGTCACCATGTAAGATACCCCAATAATCCACCTATGCAAAACATTCCCTACATATGATGCCAAAATTACTAAGTATCATGCTGAGTGGGTGAAAGGGATTGCTGGGAGGATGTACCTGTCGTGGCCACAAGAGGGCACTCACTGTAAAAATCTACTCAAACACATGTGCACATACTTGCATGCCACACACAAGGGCAGGAAGCTCAAGAACGAACAGGCTAATGGTATTAGAACTTTGGAAGGCCTTTGAGGAAGAAACAGAGGGGTCTAGGAAGGAATGCAAGCGTAATATGTGTCAGGGGGAGCGCGAGCAGACCACAGCGCCGCCGCCTCCTCCCTCTGAGCAAAGCACTTACACACAGCCAACAGCTCCACCAGCTGAGACAGGCAGCCACACACAATTCACAATACCACCTCCATATGAGGAGAGCACACAGGCTTGACCATCCCAAGAATATATCCGGTGCAGGCAGCAGCTGTAGGGTAAACTAATCCCAGGTATGAATACCCTGATGAGGAAAGTAATGAAAATAGGAAAAGGGTGAAAGTGGTAAAAGGAAAGGTGCATTAGTGCAAATGGAGAATGAAGCATGGCACAGCTCAGAGACACAGTTAAGGGAGGAGAAATAATATAGAGGGCTACATAGCTTCGAAAAGCAGCTAAAAGCAGCTAAGTAAGAGCTCCAGAGAGTAAGAGGCATGCAGATAGATGGTCACAGTGCAAAAAGCATACCTATAAGTAATGGGGATATTGAAGAGACCATGATGAAACTGGAGAAATGGGCAGGAGGAAAAATCTTGTTGAAACTTGATGGGAAAGTTACTGAAAATATTTATATGAAGGTAGTAGAGATTGAAGAAATGAAGGAAGCAGCCAGGGAGGAAATCAGGAGGAAGACACAGGACGAGATAGAGCAGAATGCACAAAGGGAGAAAGAGAGGGAACAGAGCGAAGTAGCAGAGAAGATGCAGAGAGAGGAACACAAAAGACAAAGAAGGAAGAGGGAGGTAGGAGAAAGGGATGAGTATGTAAAGAGGCCAAATGAGAGGAACAGGAGAATGACAAGAGAAAAGGATGCCATGGAAAAAATGAGGAAGGAGATGAGCCAAAGAATGAGCAGGGGTATGATGCCAAAGATGTGGGGAGAAGGGATTAGGACAATAACCCCAGAGACCAGGGGCAGAGATGTGTTGGGAGAGATAATGAGTGGAACATATGTAAGGGAGCCTGTTAAGGGAGTACGTTTTGGTTCTCATACTTGACGATGACGAGAGTGGAGAAAGTGACAGGAAGACAAATGGAGTACACATGGATGGTGAAGAGGGAGAGAAGAGGCAGCACAAGCCCCACAAATGGATACCACAGGAGCAGACGTGGGAGAGATACTGCGGCCAAACTTAAGCATGTATCCACCCCTTTCTTGAGTACTGCCCATAAATTAAGACCATAAATCACCATATTTTTAAGAAACTTGCAAAAACGCCAGCGACACTGTGTAGCTGAGACATTGAAAAGGAAAACTTTTGCAGCATCACTTTTGCGCAAGAAAGTGCTAACGCAATTCACACTGCTCCACAAGGGATTAGGGCAACCCTACTATACTCCATGGAATCAGACAGACAAAAATAACTTGATGGATAATCTGCCATCACTTATGGTAGGGGCGGGCCGTTGGATCTACAAGCTAAACTGGGAGACAGCTGGGATAGCATTAGCTGCAGTAACATAACACCACTAAATATGACGGGTCACCCTTTAATAATTACAGAGCTAATGTATAGAAGGCACTGAGGGAGCTATTTCTAGATCATTCTGACGTGAGTGCCATAATGACTAGAAAGATGGGGCCTACTGAGGACCCTGCTGCCTATATTCAAGACATTAAAGAACGTTGGTGTTTGAAAACTAAAGACAATTGGAATAAAAATATACTAGTGTTATATCATATTCTGTGTCAGGGCCTAGCTGAAGAAATACAGAGACAGTTGAAAAAGATTGTGGGGATTGAAATGAGACCATGGCCAGCAATACAATTAACTATTGTCCATCACTGAGGGTTAAAACAGGAGAAGGATCAAAAGAATGTAGGGGAAAGGCAAAAGGAAGAGGCAAAATTGGTACAGAAAACATTATCCAAATGGGCGGTAGAAGGAGCGGTATTGATAAATACAGAACACAGGAATAATGGACAGAGAGTTATCATGCCACAGCAGGGTATGGGTGGTGATTTTGCAGGAAGAGGGGAGAGTAGTTTTTACCCCACAGGAGGAAGAGGATTTGTTCACAAAGGGAGAGGTCTTGGGTTTGGTGGGAGGACAGCCCCACTTTGGAGGCCCTGGGGGAACTGGAGCAGTATGTTGGACATGTGGGAAAATAGGACACATTTCATGAGTGTGTAGAAGTAGAGGAGCAATGCAGCAAGGTGCAATGCAGTATGGGCCAAGAGGGGGGTGGCGTATCCAGCACATATGGTGAACCCCAGCAAAAGTATGAGTACTATGACTACCCACAATATTCACCAGATTAGACACAAGCACAGCAAGTGCAGCAACCCCGAGGGCCACAGATATTTACACAACAGCCACAGTAGACGTTGACACAGCAACCACAAAGTGCAGTACAATCACAGTAAGCAGTGACGCAGTGGGATACCAATATTCTGCCACAGACACAGACAGCACGGATAGGAGGAGTGACAGCGGTTGGCTGGGAACCCTTTTACAGGGCCAGGACTGAACATGTATCCCCAATGGGACAGCGCACAGAATAGCTTGATGTGCCCTATCCTATTAGCAACCACAGACACTGAACAGGAACAGAGGGTAGAGGTATATATAGGCGACCAGACGCTGTCTTTCTTAGTTGACACTGGGACAGCAACATCCTGTGACAGTAGGAGAGTAGACGGTAGCTATCCAAATCCTGTATTTGAGGAAGACACCTGTTTACATATTGGGAAGAGAGGTTATGGCTAAACTCAATATGTCAATATCATTAACAAAGGACATCATAATATGCTCTACACCAGGCATATATTTCCAGACAGCAAAAGAATACATACAATCCTTACATTGAAAATAGAGTATACAGAGGTGCCACAACAAATAATGCTAGCTAAAAGGGTACCATAATTTATGGAAAAAGATTTGGCAAGGGTATCCATCAAACTATGGATGATCAGTCCATAAGTTGTGGGGTTGTTAAAAGGAATTGAAGCAGTAAAAATAAAATTAAAGAAAGGTTCAATTTCACCTCAGTAAAGCAGTACCCAAATGTTCAAAGACGCAGATGAGGTTATTGTAACGCTCACCTGGTATCCACGGGGATGTCACTCAGCCTGGTCTGACCTCTTATGACCTTGAACCCTTCCCTGGAGTCTACTCGACTGGAGACTGGGCCTGTGTTGAGACTTGAGTGTCGAGTAGGCAGAAGAGGCCTCCGTCCCCAAATGCCGCACAGAGAGAACCCAAAGTCACTCTCTGTGCAACCATTGAGGCCACAGGCAGAGATGTTCAAATCCGGGACCGCGAACTTCTGGGACCCCAAGCTACTGCAAGAAAACACGGGTTAAGTACCAAGCAACTAACAGTAACCACAGTGCCAGACACAATGCAAAAGGTCTTACCAAGTGGGGTCAAGAAGGAGGTAATGAACCTAAGAGAGAGATCAGGGACCCACGTGGACCGTTGTACTCTAGAGGGAGTGGTAGTCCACTTTCCACCTGATGATGGTAGCGTGGTAGTCAGCTATGGAGCTATGAAACAGGAAGTCCAAAAGGAACCAGATGCAAGATGGAGAATCCGGGAGGCAATCCAAATAACAGTCCGCGATCAAAAGCCAAAAACACGTCCAAGGTAACAAAGCCAGAGGGTTGATCCAAGAGGAGTCCGTAGAACAGGCAGGGTCGATTCCAAGAGTAGCCAGAAGTCCAAAGAGATACGTGACGCCAAACAGGATGCAAAGCACAGCTGTGAAGCGGCGAGTACCCGGGCTTCCTGTATTTAAATACTCGCGCTTCTCGTCACGTGGTGCGCTACTGGATCACGTGAGTGGACAAGCGCGTCACGTGACCTTACAGTCCCGCGACGCAGAAGCCCGATGTTAGTCATTTGCGATCCCAGGTTCCAAGGTAGCTGCCAGTGCAGAAATGGCCGTAGTCTGGCAGGAGCTCTGTTACGGACAAGGGGCACCTGTGCACGCGAGCTGCCACTGAGTCCACGTGAGTCCCGGAGTGGGAAGGGAGAAAGGGATGGGGGGCGGGGGCGTGCCATAGGGACAGCAAGGTTCCGGGCCAGTACAGGTGTGCGTGTGACAGAGATCGTGACAGAGCCCCCCCCAAAGGCCCACGACCCCGTGGGCAGGAAGGGTGATCCCGGTGAAAACAAGCCACCAACCGAGGAGTGTGAACATCAAAAGCAGGGACCCAAGACTGCTCCTCTGGACCATAACCAACCCAATCCACCAGGTACTGCAAACGCCCCCTGCAGACCCGGGAGTCCAGAATGGCCGAGACCTCATAAACATCCGGGGACGCCAAGGACACCAGGGCAGCAGGGGCGCGCAAATGGGAAAGGGCCGGACACGGCTTGAGTAGGGAGACGTGGAACACGGGATGGATCCTCCAAGACCCTGGGAGAACAAGACGGTAAGTGACAGGATTGATCACCCGGGACACTACATAAGGACCAACAAAACGAGGTAAGAGCTTCCTGCAACCCACCAACTTCAAATGACGTGTAGAAAGCCAAACACGAGAACCCACTGAGAACCCCAGGGCCAACAAGCGCTTCTTGTCTGCTTGGGCTTTCATGGACGACTGGGCCTCACGGAGATGTACCAAGGTCTGGGCGTGGATAGAGGACAGGTCCCTAAGGCAGGCACTAGCGGCCGGATTGGCGGAGGCCGTGAGGTCAGGTATTGGCAATGTACGGGGGTGCTGGCCATAGAGGACATAGAAGGGGGAGAACCCAGTGGAAGCATGGACTGCATTGTTGTCGGCAAATTCAGCGTGCCGGAGGGCACGCAACCAGGTGTACTGTTGCTGCAGGATCAGATAGCGTAGGTACTGTTCCATGGTTTGGTTCGTCCTTTCGGTCTGACCATCCGTCTCCGGGTGGTAGGCTGAAGAGAACCGGATGTCAATTCATATCAACTTGGTCAGGGCACGCCAGAAGCGAGACGTAAATTGAGATCCCCTGTCGGAGATCAGGACAGAAGGCAACACAAACAAAAAAAAACGGAATCAAAGAACAAGGTGGCCAAGGCAGAAGCAGAGGGAATACCCTTACAGGGGATGAAACGTGCCATTTTTGAGAAGGAGTCTACAACAACCCAAATGGTGTCATAACCCTGCACCAGAGACAGTTCCGTAACAAAGTCCATGGTCAATGTATGCCAGGGTCTCGGGGGCACGGGCAAAAGGAGAAGCAGACCCAAAGGGCGTCCCCTACGGGTTTTACATTGTGTACATATAGTGCAGGTGTTGACGTAACAGTCCACATCTCTCTTCATGCCTGGCCACCAACACCAACGCTTCAAGAGAGATAACGTACGGCGTTGACCAGGGTGACCGTTCACAGGGGCATCGTGAGACCATTCAAGGGCCATGTTACGTGTGTCAGCAGTGGGTAGGAACAAGCGGTTCAACACAAATGGGAGTCCATCATGGAACACCGGATCCCACTTCGACAGCTGGTCGGGATGCATTGACACCCACTTGCGTACAGCGTCCAATATTGGTATCGAGGGAGTGCAGAGGCAGATTACCTTGGTGTTGTCTAACAATGTGTCAGCAAACTCCGGCAGAGAAACCCCCCGGGAGAGCGTGACAGTGCATCGGCCTTTCCGTGTGCAGACCCAGAACAATGCTGTATTTGAAAATCAAATGCCGCAAAGAAAAGATGCCACCTCACCTGCTTGCTGTTGAGGCATTTCAGTGATGTCAAATCCTGCAGATTCTGGTGATCCGAGAACACTGTGACCCGATGTTTGGTGCCCAAGAGGTGGTGTCGCCACACGCGGAACGCGTCCATGACTGCTAATAGTTCCTTCTCGGTCACAGTATAGTGGGACTCGGGGGTAGTGAACTTACGAGAATGAAATGCAACCGGGTGCAGGCGGCCCGTGGACTGACATGTTTGGGACAAGACGGCACCAAGAGCAAAGGAGGAGGCATCTGCCTCTACAATAAAAGGGAGGTCTGGGTCAGGATGCTGGAGAACAGGTGCTGTGGTGAATGCGGTTTTTAGTGCTTCGAAGGTCTTTTGATGTGCATCCGACCAAAGAAAGGGGACATGAGGACTGGTTAACGCGGTGAGGGGAGACACATGGAAGAGAAGCCAGAGATGAACCTCCTTTAGAAGTTTGCGAAACCCAAAAAGGACTGAAGGGCTTTCAGATTTACAGGAACAGGCCAGTCCAGAACCGCTCTCACCTTTGAGTGGTTCATGGACAACCCGTCGGGAGTGATACAGAACCCAAGGAAGTCGACGTTATTGACGTGGAACTGGCATTTCTCCGGTTTGGCGTACAGAGAGTGCTTTTGTAACCGTGACAGAACTTCACGGACATGGCACACGTGTTCCTCTAAAGTCTGAGAAAATATTAGGATGTCGTCGAGGTAAACCACGACATATACATCCAGAATATCACTCAGGACGTCGTTCATGAACTTCTGGAAAGTTGCCGGGGCATTACACAGCCCAAAGGGCATGACCGCGTATTCGTATAAGCCGTACCGGGTGCAAAAAGCGGTCTTCCATTCATCCCCAGAAAGGACGCGGACCAGATTGTAGGCCCCACAGAGGTCCAGTTTGGTGAAGATGGTTGCATGGGCAAGTAGGTCAAGCAAGGGCGTGATGAGGGGAATGGGGTACCGGTCCTTTCTCGTGACAGCATTCAGACACCTGTAGTCGACACAAGGGCGCAAGTCGCCTTCTTTTTTGGGCACAAAAAATATAGGACTAGCTGCAGGTGAGGTGGATGGACGTATGTGCCCCAGGCTCAAAGCCTTTTGGATGTACTCATTCAGAGCCAGTTCCTTCGATGGTGAGAGGGAATAGATTTGTCCTGAGGGTATCATGGCGTCGGGGAGTAGATTGATGGGGCAATCGTAGGAGCGATGTGGTGGAAGGGCCTCGGAGGAACCACGATCAAACACAGCCGCGAAATCCTGGTATACTAGGGAGACGTTCGCAGCCACTAACCCAACTATGTGTTCTGATAGTGATTCCTGTGAGTCATTCACTGTTAACTGGGCTATAGCCTGAGCGGGATTGTCGCTGGTGGTATCTGTGGGTAGACAGAAATGCTGGCAAATGTCCGACTCAAAGTGAACCAAACCCAACTTCCAGTCGATGAGGGGGTTGTTTTCCTGAAGCCAAGGGATTCCCAGTATGAGCCCAAACTGTGGCATGGTAATGAGATCAAAGCTTATGGTCTCCCTGTGTTTGGATTGAATCGTCAATAACAAAGGGGCTGTTTGTTGTTTCACCGGACCGGATATCAAGGAAGAGCCATCTACAGCGTGTACTGGTTCGGGCCTGGTCTTGGTCAAGAGAGGCAGATTCAGTGAACGGGCCAGGGATATGTCGATATAGTTGCCCGTCGCCCCTGAGTCAATTATAAGGGTAACTGGATGCGTGATTGATGCTGTGGGCTGCAGAGTGGCTTGTACATGGATGGGCCGGATGCGCCCAAAAGCGGGTATCAGGTTCGGGGTGTGACTGGTATAGCACGATCCCGTCCCCGGTACTATGATCGAGCTATCCGAAAACCCTGTGGTTTGAGTTTTGGGCGACGTGGACATTCCTTAACGAAGTGACCCACTATGCCACAATAGTAGCAGGCGTTATCCACCCTCCTACGTTCCTTTGCTAGGGGAGTTATTGGGCTCCTGATACCCCCAATTTGCATGGGTTCTTGGGAAGAGTCAGGAGAAGGATGTGCCGTGTGGGGTGTAGGAGACTGGGCGAAGCCTGCTTCCGCTCTCCTTCCTGACCTCCGTGCGTCCACCTGAAGGGACAGGTCGAACAGATCCTGAAATGCAGTGGGTAATGAGGGGACTACCGATAATGTGTCTTTCATGGGATTACTGAGACCCCTATAGAATACCACCGCCTTTTTGCTCTCAGGCCATGATGTTTCAGCGGAGAGCTGGTTAAACCGGGTTATGAACTCGATAAGGGAACCCCTACCCTGATTCAAGTCCAGGATTTCCAGGTCCCGAGACTGGACTTTATGTCTGGTATCATAGACCCGGGACATTTCAGTGACAAGAAGATCGAAATCGTATAGGGCCGGGTTATCATTCTCCAACAAGGGGTTGGCCCATGCGGCGGCTGTGCCAGCTAGATGGGAAAGGGTGAATGCAGCTTTAGTAGTGGAATCCGGGAAGGCCTGAGGTCGGCACCGGAAATGCAGCTTACATTGGTTTAGGAAGGTCCTGAATTTCTTGGGATCCCCATGGTATCTTTCGGGGGCTGCCAACAGGAAAGGGGTGGGTAGTACCACGGGAATAGGATTCTGAGGTGGAGGTGAAGGAGGTGAAACAGGTTGAGAAACAGGGGGTGTATCCCCAAATTCCGCGTCTGGGGGCAAAGGGTGTCTAACACTCTGTATGTTGTCAAGGCGTTGATGGATAGCAGTGTTGGCGGCAAACAGGATGCAAAGCACAGCTGTGAAGCGGCGAGTACCCGGGCTTCCTGTGTTTAAATACTCACGCTTCTGGTCACGTGGTGCGCTACTGGATCACGTGAGTGGACAAGCGCGTCACATGACCTTATAGTCCCGCGACGCGGAAGCCCGATTAGTCCTTCGCGATCCCAGGCGCCAAGGTAGCTGCCAGTGCTGAAATGGCCATAGTCTGGCAGGAGCTCTGTTGCGGACAAGGGGCGCCCGTGCACGCGAGCTGCCAGTGAGTCCACGTGAGTCCCGAAGTGGGAAGGGAGAAAGGGATGGGGGGCGGGGGCGTGCCATATGGAGAGCAAGTTTCCGGGCCAGTACAGGTGTGCGTGTGCGTGTGACAGGGATCGTGACAGCCTGAAACACAGGATTGGTAGAGTTTAACTCCCTATTGTCTCTGTGTGCTTGAACCCCTTCTTCCCCGGGGTCCAACCCTTCCCTTTGATTCACAGCTCACCTTGTTTTCTTAGAAAGTGTGCTCTCCATCCTGCTTTCAGCACAGGGGCGCGTTGATTGATGTAGGCTCGTTGCTGCCTAGTTACTTCACTGGCAAGAGTCCGCCAGGTAAGTATAATGAGTCTTTTGAACAGTTCTCTAACTTCGTTCCTTTCCTTCCTCAGATGATGGCCGGCATCCAGGGATGGCGACGTGCTGCTGAGATGAGTAGCGCTGAAGGTAAGTGAGAGCGCGATGCGACCCTTTCGTATTTGTATTGAGCTGAGTTCTTTATCTCTGTCTTTTAGATGCCGCGACGTTTTCAGTGTGGATGCCAGTTATGAAGAAGAAATGCAGTGAGTAAGCGTGGTATGCAGCGCCTCTAGATGTTTCCATGCTAACCTGGAGTGTCTTTTCCCTCTTGCAGATGGATGAGAAGTTCCAGATACAGAGTTCCCCCAGAGCGGCTGGGATTCAGGTAAGCATTTGAAGCTCGTACAGTCTTTAAAAATAAGCAAAGATTTTCTGAATGCTTACTAATGCCTTTTTGCTGTTCTTTTCCCTTTTCCTTAGGAAGCGGCGTGACGGGATGGGAATGACACCGCCGAAGACGCAGAACAGAAGGAGCGATGAATGATGGGCAGAAGGGCCGCAAGGTAAGGCTGTTCCTAACAGTGTTCATGTTCTTGCAGGAGCTGAGCGCAGAAGAAAGATGCAGGCCTACTGGAGACCGATCCGAACATGGTGAGTGTCACGCTGCAGGTGCAGAAAACACAAAGCATGTTTCTCAGCCTGGGCGTGGCTTAAATAGTCTCTGGGTATCTCAGGTGTCTCTGGGCTGAACCACACCCAAAAGACTAGACTGCACATGCAGTTCTGGGAACCGAAATATGTGGGGGTATCCATCTTGTCCCCATCAATGCACTACAAGTCCAATCCCCAATAGTATCCTATGGGAGTGAGTGAGTCTGGTGCCACAAGCGCCAAGTCAGACCCCAAGTTGGTCTTGGGAGGGATGGAGAGGCCCTTGAGGGCCATGTAGGTGATTGTGGCCTGGCTCCAGCCTGACATCTTGGAGGGCTGGGGACATGAGCGGCAGGAATCATGACAGTTATTTTATGCAACAATAAATGTGCTCATTAAACAGGGAGTGACAGTGCCATCAGAACCTCCTTGCAACACTTCTGTACATATATAGTGAAATAATCTCAGGGAGGGTCATGGAGATTTACTTATTTATTTATTTTACACTTATAAAAAGCACAACACTGTAGGGCATCACAGACTAGCAAGATTAGCATGATTGCACCTGAGTTCGTAAGAGTTGGTGATAGGCTGTAGGATGCATGTGCCCATTACCTCACCCATGCACGCACAGACAGATTCCCAAAACACTGCGACTGTTTGTAAATGTGTTACAGGACTTGTTGAAGTCCATGACGGACCTCCTCAAGGAAGCCCCTTTCCCGCCAGCCCCTGCGTCTAAGGGCCTCAAGGCAAAGGGCGGCTCCCACAGAGGTGGCTCCATATTGTGTCTGCAGGTGTCAGCAGGGGAAGCAAGTGGCCAGCCGTCAACCAGCAGTGACTAAGTAAGGTAAGAGTGGTCCGGCTTTGGGATAGAGCCTCGCTCTAACCCAGAAAACCTGGCCACATAGCAGACTCTCAGACTTAGGTGTGTTTTTCCTCCGTTATTTAAATTGCATTTTGAAAGTATTTAAAACTGAATTGTGAAACCTAGGCCTTTTCCCCACTTACAGGACTCTCAGACTTAGGTTTGTTTTTCCTCCATTATTTAAATTGCATTGGTAAGTAGCACCGTCCCAAAGTTTTTGCCTGCTAGCAAAGCATTCATCTAGCAAACCTTTCTACCATTATCTGAGCTCCTGTCGTCTTGTCCAATTGTCTACCATTGTCTCGTCTCTATCTGTCACTTCTGCTTGTGTCCTTACCTAGTGTGTCTCCCCTCCTCCCACCCCCTTCCCCTTCTCTCGTCTACCTACCTAATCTATGGTGCTCTCTGTCTCTCCTATCTTTTCTAACTACTTCTCTATTGACTATCCTACTCTCCTCACTGAATCTTGCAGGAAGAAGTTTAAAAAGGACATCCTGGTCTCAATCCCAGGCCACCCTATCGCTGCTACCTATACCAGTGCTTCCTCCAGGCAAACCCTCAGCAACATCCTCTTGGACATTCCCGCGCCAGACCTATGGACTCTTCATATGGTCTCTGTGCTTTCTCTTCTTCTCTCATTAATGGTGGCACCCGGTGGGAGGCCCTCCTATCCACCTTCCACTCCTTTAAGGTCATCATTAATGTCTACCTGAATGGTACTATCTTGGTCCAAGGCCCTGAGGTCCAAGGCCCTCAGGCCAAACTTCTCCTCTTTTAATAGACGCTTCCCACGCCTCATCAATTTCCTCTCCTCTCCTACTGTCCCCTCTCTTGCCCCCACGGCTTCCTTGCCTCCACCAGCTGTCTCCTCCTTGGCTACCTTGCCCTCTCCTCCCCCCTCGGATTTCTTCTACACCTCTGCAGAGCATACTTCTGATTTGTCCCCCTCGCCGGAAGTCTTTCAAGGATGGCAACCTTCTACATATTGCCTCTCAACTCTCGCTCTGCTGTCAAACACTCCTCTGACATCTGCCACCTCCTGGAAGAACTTGACCTTGATGTCCTTGGTCTCACTGAGACATGTTTCACAGCCAGTTCTGTCATGAGCTTTGACCCTCTACTCCCTGATGGCTACAAGATCTTCTCCGTGCCCAGATCGAACCATTCTGGAGGGGGTGTAGCCGTGATCTTCCCTGAGAGTATCCCTGCCTCTGTCATTCCTACGCAGACCTGCGCTTCTTTCGAATGCCTCTGCTGAAGGCTCTCTCTCTCTCCTGGCCATTCCCTTACCGAGGCTACCATCTATCGGACACCCGGTCAGATCTCCTCCTTCCTCTCTGAGTGGGCTGACCTCTCCTCTTCCCTCCTGGCCTCGACCACTCAACTCCTCCTTCTTGGAGACTTTAACATCCACCTGGATGCTTCCTTCCGTCCTCTGGACTCTTTTGTGACCTCTGTGACTCTCTCTCAATCTCTATTCTCCCCTCTGGCCCAACTCACTTTGCAGGGCACACTCTGGATGTTCTGATCTCTTCAGACCTTGCCCTTTCTATCCCTCTCACCACTCCTCTCTCCTGGAGTGATCACTTTTTCCTTTTCTCCCAGCTCACCCTCTCTGCCCCTCTGGCCAAGCCACCTCCAGCACTGCCACCCACCTTCTCGGTTATCCGACTCATGAAGCGTGTGTCATCTGAGGCTTTCGCCGGTACTTCCCCCCCTGCCGCTTTCGCTGACTAACACCCAGAGACAGCCCTTTCCATGCTCCACTATGCTATATCTGATACTCTTGATGTTCTTGCCCCTGTCATGAGGATCTGCCTGGAGCCCAAAGCCAAGTGCAACTCCTGGTATGACTCTGATCTCGTACCCCTCAAACGCAAGTGGAAGGGCGGCTGAGAGGAAATGGCGTGCTTCCGGTACATCCTCCGACAAACTGGCCTGCTGTCTGCTCCAAAGGCAATAGCAGCTCTCTGGCCGCTCCAAGAAGAGAGCTTACATCAAAGCCCGTGTCTCTGCGGCATCTAACAACTTCGCCAAACTCTTTAAAATCTGCAAGGAACTGGCCAATCCTGCTGCAGGCTCTACCTCACCTGTCCCTCCCAGGCCCTCTGCATGGCTCTGGCTTCTCATTTCATCTCTAAACTCAGGTCATCCTGTCCTCTGTCTCTTCCTCTCCCCCTACTCCCTGCTCTTCCTCTGGCCCTTCTTCAGCCACCTCTCCTGCCTCCTTCTCATTCTGATCTATGAAAGTCTCATCAAAACAGGTTCACCTCTGTTCCTACAAAACCATCAAGGACCACATTGACACTCTGGCTCCTGCTCTGGCTGAATTCTTCAACCACTCCTTCGCGAGTGGAGTCTTCCCTTCCACCCTGAAGCACTCCCTTGTGCACCCTCTTCTTAAAAAACCATCTGCCGACCCGTCCTGCCTGGCTAACTGTTGGTCAATCTCCATCACCCCTTTCATGGGCAAACTCCTGGAAAAGCTAGCCATCTCTCAGCTTAATCTCCACACTGAATCTGTTGGTTGTCTTCATGACCATCAGTCTGGCTTCAGAGCTGCCAGATGCACAGAAGCTGCTCTGCTGAACATCCGTGAAGACCTGCTCTCCAACCTTGATTCCAACACCCCTTGTGTCCTTATCTTACTTGATCTCTTCCGCCTTTGACATGGTCAACCATGCCATCCTGCTAAACCATCTCCGTGAGAACCTGGTATCACCGATCAGGCCCTGGCTTGGCTGAATTCTTTCCTCTCCGATCGACCTTGCCAGGTCCAACTTGGGTTCTTCCTCTCCTCTGTCTCTATCCCTACCTGTGGTGTTCCCCAGGGGTCTAACATCTCTCCCTGGCTTTTCAACCAATACCTGGCACTTCTTGCCCGCTGCATTGCCGCTCTCTGCCCCAACTTTCAGTTCTATGCGGATGACACTGATCTCATTTTCAGGCTCCCTTCGGCCACCTCTTCTCCCTCTCTCATCTCTGACTGTCTGTCTGCTATCCAGGAGTGGTGTGCCACCAATGATCCCTGCCTTAATGCCAGTAAGACAGAGATTCTCCACATCTGCACACCCGCTCCCTCCTTTCCTGTCACTCTCTGGGCCCTCTTCCTGCTCCCACCTGTGAGGCTAAAAACCTCGGGGTCATCTTCGACTCTACACTCTCCTTCTCTCCTCACATCTCTGATGTCTCAAAGAAGTCACACTACCAGTTGCACCTCCTCAGAGGTATTCTTCCTTTCCTCTCCTTCCCCCAGAAGCTCACTGTCTTCAGAGCTCTGGTTCTCGCTAGACTGGACTACTGCAATAGCCTCTTTCTAAATATGCCTGCCTCTACTCTCCTCTGTCTGCAACTCATCCAAAACAGGACTGCGAGACTTGTCTTTGGCCTCAAACCCAGGGATCATATCTCTCCAGGTCTGACAACTCTGCATTGGCTCCCAGTGGCGGCGCGGATTAAGTTCAAAACCCTCTGAATTGTCCACAAGGCTTTCTGGGGCCTGGGGCCTCAATACATTCAACTCTCTTCCTAAATATTCCCCTCGAGCTATTTGCTCACCCGCCTCCAAATCCCTCAGGGTCAGTCGCTTCTCCAAGCAACAAGTTGATGGTAGATCTCTTTCTTCAGCTGGGGCCTCCTTCTGGAACAGCCTTCCTGCCTCTCTGAAAACTGAGGAGAACCATCTCCGGTTCCGGAAGCACCTCAAGACCTTGCTCTTTGCTTCTGCTTATTCTCCTCCTCTCCCCTGCTGAACTCCTGGCTGAAACTGAAACTGCACTGGTCACCTGGCTACCCTCTGTTCTCGGGCCCAGGTCCCCTCCCAGCCAGCTGCACACCTGCACTGCTGTCCTGGCAACCCTTGCATTCTGAGGCTGTTTCTGCATCCCTTCAGCCCCTACCAGCACTCAACACCTGATGTCTACACTTAGCTTTGCACCTGCCACCAGCTGGCCGCACTTCTTATTTATTGTTCTTATTTATTGTTCTTATTTATTTACTGTTTATGCTATGTACTGCACTTCCGCTCAACCTTGCACTTTTCCCCTTACCCGTTGCCCTGCAATTGCACAATCCCAATGTCACCTGGCCTAGTAAGATTGCTGTCTCTGTCTTCCCTCTGTTACCCTCCCTTGCCTCATCGCGCATTGAAACACTTGTGTATAGGCGCGTTATAAATGTCATATCATATCATATCATACCTTTCTCTTTCGGTTCTTAACAGGAAAGGAACGGCTGGGAGGTATCGCAAAAGGCACAGAAAAAGATGAAATAGAAATAAATACTACTGCAGTTGTCAACATTTTTCTTTGTTTCTATGGGTAAACATAAGCAACATGAATACGATAAAAGAGTGCCGCCTCCCTGCCCAGCTACCAGGATCCCAAGGGAGAAGAGAACGAAACCAGACCCAGGACAAGAGCTCAAGTGCATGCTGAGAAAGAAGATTAAAGGAATAAGGAACTTGAGAGTAAAGAGCATATGCATCACATTGCACCACTTTAGGAACACTGACGCTGAACTTTGAAGCTGAACTTTCACTAGAACAATAAGAGAGGAGTTGGTGCTGTAAGTTGATTAAAGGTTCCTAATGCTTATATCCCAAAGGAACAAAGCGGCAAGCCACATCTAGGCGACAGTATGCTGAGGACATTTTGAATACATCACCCACATGGTATTTCTGCTGATGCTGAGGACTATTTTTCACAAGGACAATAATCTATAACACTATTTTCCCTACTTTCCTATCTCTACATTTTATTGGGACTATTTTTTATACTATTTTACACAAGAGCATAGATCTATAACAACATCTTTTCCTACTTTTTATCTTCACATTTTTTATTGGGACTATTTCTATTTTGCACATTTGTTATATTTTTATGTTTTTTATCAGCACTATTTTTATATTTTTATATTTTTCAATGAACCACATAAGAGTGAAAGTGGTTTGAAAATCCTCAAACAAATATTTTATTATTGTCATTGGATGCAAAATGTTTTGAAAATAGGTATGTACAGCTCACCTCACTCACTTTCAAATATACTAATTCACTATTGCCCCATACTAAGCAAACTGTGCAAATGTTTTCATATTCTTATACTCCTGGTATCTCCATAACACCCCCAGCAATACACTGCAGGACACCCTCTTCAAACAATTGACATCATGGCTATTGCAGTACTTCTGTTTTCCCTTCTCTTTTGATGTTTTATTTCTTATTTTATATCCTGTTACATTTAACTGATAAGATAAATGTGTCCCTATGGCATACTGTTAGTAAAGTAGTTAGAAAACAAGTAGATTTCCAGTTAGAGCAGGAAATGGTATTCCACCCAGTTGTGAAGAAAGTAAGGGCTAGGAGAAGTATTACAGATGATGAGTATTTCATGAGAAGTTATTTTGATAATTCTATAAATATGAACGAAACTCATGGTGTAGGTCAATGGAGAAGGTGGGGAAAGAGAGAGAAGATCAAGGAGAAGCTGTTTTGTTTGCTCACGTATCCCCTATGCCATGACAGCCTCTCAAGTATGCATACCTCAAGAAGTACCTGAGTACAGAGCACACTGCTTGGTACATCTCCCAGTATGTGGAAACAGAGAAATTGATATGAGGCCGGGAAGCCCAAAGGAAACACACCAACACAGGTTACAAAGAACATACAAAGCGCTTTATTCAAAAGATACAACAATTACCAAAAGTCAATTGACAAACGGATAGCTATTCGGCCCTCAGAGTAACAGAACGAACTATCAACGGTAGTTCGCCGTGTTAGTGTGAGAGACCTACATTGGGATACTCCGGTTTTTATACTTTTTATCCAGCCCTGGCCAACCCCCTCGCGGGTTAACCATTCTTAGAACCAGGCCTAGAGTTCGTTGCCAGGTCAATCCCATAATGTATGTATTTTTGATCAGTTCCGCTGATACAGTTGTTCATTTACACATAGGTCAGGGATAGGACAAGGTCTCAGTTCGCGACCCCAACAAGTGGCCTGCGGGCATATTATTTATTCATGTGTGCGGAGGTCACAACGGCCAGAATCCCACTCGAAATGTCATTCGGCCTCCATTTTGTTGTTCAGGGTGACTTCCACACTACAAGAGAACCTAAAATGGCGGCTAAATCCAAGATGGCGATTTACAAAATACATTAAGGTCAAGACCTTGCCGCGGAATCTATTTACACAATGTTTTTAGACAACTTGGCGTAGGCCAACATACATTCAAACAATGCGATAGGAGGTATAATATTATTTCGATTTCGACAGACCCTCCTTCCGCATTATTGTCTGTAATGTCTATAGCCATAAGGTCGTTCATAAGAACCTCTTGTAACATGAATTCTTTAGATGCTGTATCTGGGGTATATATTTTATGCCCTATTGCGCTCACTGCTTGAGCACAACACCCCCCTATCATTCCACATATACTTGGGAGGCATTGAAAACAGCAACAAAGGAATAACAGAATCCCTAAAATAACCAGAATAACGGAAAGCACCTTCCAACCCCAAGATCGCAAAGAATCCCAGAACCAAGTACTAAGGTTCCAGTCTCCTACAGGGATATGGACTTCAGAACTGAGAGTATGCAAGTTCTGAATTGCTTTAAAAATTGTTGGCGAGGAGTCTGGTACGAAAACACAACAAGCGGACCCCACTAATTTGCATACTCCACCTCGTTCTGCCAAGATGACATCTAATGCCATCCGATTTTGAAGTGCTACCAATCTTATCGCCTTTTGCTCTAAGGTCATATTGTAGAGTATGTCCGTGGTCCGGTTGATCGTTCTCTCCAGTACCCTTGCTAATCCCCTAATGTTCTCTGAGTTTGCTATTTGTCCCCAAAAGGGCACAACCGATTTAACTATGTCTCCCAATACTTGCCCAGGGGTATCTCCGTTGTTGTCTCGCCGTGGGCGAGCCTTAGAAACCTCCAATGTACTAGCTACAAATACCCCGGGTAACAATATTCCTAAATAACAAGTTCCCTGCCAATCCTTGGGCAGACAGGGAAATGCTAAACTACCACAAACAAAATAAACAGGCCCCCCTACATACAGAGGCCTGTTTTCCCCAGTCAAATTTACAATGTTTTTACAAGCTTCAAAATCTCCCATTGGCCTAGTGCCATTTCTCTGTACACAGAAGGGAACTGAGTCAGGACTATGATTTATAGAATAAGAAGGAGGTACAGCGTCCTTATTGCCTATCGGAGCCATTTTATAGGAAATCAGAGTTTGAAAAGGAAGAGATAGTTTGTCAGACGGCCTAATAGAAGCGACGTTAGGTTTACTTCAATTTGCGAAAAGCGAGCATCCCAGGGGAGTCAATTCACGTTTCTCGAAATCATTTAAATTAGTTCCATCAAAGTTCCCTGAGATGCTATCATTCCATCGGCCAAAGAATAGTGCTCTAAGAGAGGCATAGCAGGCAGTCGTTAAAGGTAGAGGATGTATATACAATCCCAGTCCCTTATTCCCATGTTGCGGTAAATGAGTACAAATCCAACAATTACTCTTATTAAAAATGGCATGAGTGGCATTCATTACTATCATCAGAGTGTTATTATGATACTTTTGTCTATGTTGGGAGTCTCTAGGGGACAGAGTGTGAAGGTGTACAGAGGGAGTACGATCTCGGTCGGTAATAAAGGTTTCAAAGGATAGATTTCTTCGAAATACCAAAGTCCTATAGCAGCAGTTGCAAAAATAACAATAATCATTATCAAAACACAACAGTACGTTTTTGGGGCCCAGGCACATTGTTCATTGTTCGATTTGGTCACCCCCTTATTTACAGGTTCAGTACCGGGAGCAGCAGTGAAGGTGGCAGGCATCGTAATTTCTCAATCGACGGCCCCAATGTTCGTTGCTGGCGACACTACGGTCGCGTGATTTCTTAGTCCTTCCCAACCCTAGCCAGCAGAATCCCTTTTTGTTCAACAAAACTTTCTCATAACAAGACAATTTTCCAATCACTTCCTTTTTCCAGATGCACGAAATTCGTGCCGTAGTTCTATTTCCTTGGTCGAAGGTTGTACCTGATGGTACCCAAAATTGTCTGGTCCGGAAGCAAAGTATCGTCACTTCCTGAGGGAAGCGACGTGTCGGTGGCGACGGAAGTCGCAGAGCTCGAAACAGTGTTTTCCGGAAGTGATTTTTCAAGAGAGTGCGGAGACGAAATGGACTGTTCCCCAAGCTCCTCAGGCTCAGAGAACTTCTCCGACGCACTCACAGCGCTGTTTGCTACTCCAAGATCAGAGACTGTAGCATCAGCGAGGGGTTCTGATTCTTCTGTAACGTGTGGCGTCGGGTGAGGAAGTTTCTTGACGTGCGTCGCGTGAATCCAGTTCTTCTTTCCAGCCACCCGCACTGCTGTCCTGGTGACCAATAACACCTGATGGGGTCCCCGCCAGCGAGGCGCGAGACAGGAAGACCTCTCGTAGGCCTTCACGAGGACCCAACTTCCAGGCTGTATATCGTGTCCTAGGCCCGTGAACCGTGCAGGTAAAGCAGAATACACCTGGTGATAAATGAAATACAGGTTTTTAGTTAACTGGTTACAGTAGTCTACAAGCAATACATTTTCCACCTCCCTCAGGGCTTTAGGTTTCGGGAGACCCCAAATGTTAGCAGGTCTCCCCATTACTACTTCAAATGGAGAAAGCCCAGTTCTAGTCTGAGGTGTGGTACGCATAGCTAATAACACAATAGGCAAAGCATCTGGCCATTTTAGTTTGGTATCAGCGCATGTTTTTGCAAGTTTATTCTTTAAAATACTGTTGTGTCTTTCTACCAGCCCAGCACTTTGAGGATGCCTAGCTGAATGAAATCGTTTCTCAATACATAGGGCTGCACATATTTGCAAAATTACTGCTGCGATAAAGTGAGGACCATTATCCGACCAGATTATCCTCGGGAGCCCAAATCGAGGAAAGAATTCTTTTACCATAATCTTTGCAGTGGTCATGGCGGTAGCATCTTTGACGGGGAAATCCTCGACCCATTTACTGAAGGCACAAATAATTACAAGAACATATTTTAGATTATTACATCGTTCCATCGCAATAAAATCAAAGTGGATGACCTCAAAGGGAACAGAAGGGGGCCCAAAGCTTCCCCTTGGAGTCACTGTCCCCTTACCCACATTGTGCTGTAGGCAGATCATACAGTTCTGGACGTGCCTCTTTGCAGTTTCCAGAATCTTGTCATTTACCCAAACCTGTTCTAACATTATCGTGATCTGCTGGGCACACACATGCGTAGGACCGTGTGCCATCGTAACCATTGCCAATACATAAGAATCAGGAAGCAACCATTTCCCTTCGGATGTATCCACCCAACACCCTTCGTCATCCAGTTTCCCCATTCCTTCAGCCCACTTTTTAGATTCTTCCATTGTGGCATCAGTTTGAATATCTCGCACAGACCCAATACCTTCATCCATTATGCAAGCATCTCTCATTTCCCTCGAGGCATGCATGTCCGTGCTAAGGTCTGTGGCCGTTTGTCTGGCTATCAAATCCGCAAAAGCGTCCCTTTTCCCACATCATCTATGACCTTGCGATGTGCTGCACATTTCATGATTGCTAACTGTTTAGGGAGTGAGAGTGCCGAAAGTAATTGCACTATCAAGGGGCCATGCTGAATCTTGGTCCCATGTGAGGTCAGGAACCCTCTTTCCGACCAAAGCTTTCCAAAGTTGTGAGCCACCCCAAATGCGTACTGGCTATCAGTATATATATTGACTCTATGCCCCTGGGAAAGTTCACAAGCTCGGGTCAACGCTATAATCTCTGCGGCCTGCATGGAGTTATGCGAAATTCTCTTAGTTTCGACAACTTTACTCAATGTAGTAACTGCATAAGCAGCTGTAGATGTACCATTCGAAAGTTTGAAGCAGGAGCCATCGCAAAACAGCTCCCCTTCTGCATTATCCAAAGGAGTATCTATGAGATCTATCCTGCCCTTCGTTTCTTGTTCAGTGGTATACAGGCAGTCATGTAATTCTTCGTCACCGCAAACAGCGTTTTGCGGGAAAGGTAAGAGTTCAGCCGGATTAAGAACACAACACCTCTTAATTTGAATATGAGGGGCAAACAGAATTAGTTCATACCTTGATAACCGTGCTGAGGTGAGGTGTTGCGTTTGAGTTTTGTTCAATAGAATATCAACATAGTGAGGTAAAATCAAAATTAAATCATGGCCTAGGACCATTCACTCACTCTGTTTTACAGACGCGGCAGCAGCAGCGACAGCGTGCAAACATCTTGGCAAAGCGCATGCAACAGGATCAAGGGCGGAGGAGTAGTAGCCGCACGGCCTATTCTTCCCTCCGTGTTCCTGTGTTAACACAGCCAAAGCACATCCATCACATTCATGCACAAACAACACAAAGGCCTTGTCATAATTTGGAGTACCCAGAACCGGTGCCGAACATAGCGCGGTTTTGGGAAGCTCAAATGATTGTTGATCGATTCCCATGGCAGTGGCAGAGAAATGCCCTTCTTCGTCAAAGCCAACATCGGTTTTATCACTAGTGCGGAATTCGGGATCCACAACCTACAGTAAGAAGCCATACCTATCAGGGCTCTGACTTCCTTCTGTGTATTTGGAACAGACATGCCAGAAATATGTTTTATTCTTTCAGGTGTCAATCTTCTCCCCTCCTTTGACAGGAGGTAGCCTAGATAGGCAACCTCCTGACAACAATATTGAAATTTCTTTAGCGAAGCTTTGTGACCATTTTTAGCTAGATGAACAAGCAACAGTACAGTGCCTTCTTTACAGGCACTCTCAGAGTCTGCAGCCAAAAGTAAATCGTCAACATATTGAAGCAGCGTGCAAGTAGGTGGCAATTCAAGGGTGTCGAGCTGCTCTTTCAAGGCTCTACTATAAATACTAGGACTTTCAGTATACCCTTGAGGTGCCCTTGTAAATGTAAATGAGCGTCCCCCCAAGGTGAACACAAACAGATATCTGCTTTCTTTATGTATAGGGATACTAAAGAAAGCGTTTTTTAGATCCACAACCCTGAAGTGCGTAGCCGTAGCAGGGATCATTGTTGATATCGTCGTCACATCAGGCACAATTGGAAATTGTGGGGCGACCACTCGGTTAATAGCACGAAGATCAATTATAAACCGGTATGGAATTGCATTGTCGCCTTTCTTATATACGGGTAAGATCGGACTGTTACACAAACTACCTGTAATCTCCTCGATCACCCCACGATGTACAAAATTGGAGACAATGCATTTCAAAGCACGTTCGCCTTCGACTGATATTTTATACTGCGGGATGCGTGGCAGTTTCACCCCATGTTTCAGAACTATTTTAACGGGCTCAATCTGTAACACTCCAACATCATTGTCGTCCACCGCCCACAAACATTCCGGGACAATGCTGAACTCGGGAGGTAAAGGTCGAATCAAGAACTGGGAATTAGGAAGTTGCTGTGGTGAAACCGTTAGCCGTACTCCATCCGAAGAACAATGAATTACTGCACAGTTCGAAGTGAGAAGAAAAGGACAATGGTCCGTGAAAGGACCCAAAGAAACGGATACCGGCGCAGAAACCGGACAGACAGTTGGTACCCCAGAGAACCCTACGGAATCATTTGTTTGCCCTGACAGTGGGATGTTTGGAACCAGAGAATGATCAATGGAGCACTTCTGTGCTCCAGTGTCAATCAAAAACTGGTGTTTCCTATTCCCTACTAATAATTCAACATAGGGGCCTTTCTGATTAACGGGAATAGGCGAAGGTTTCAAACCCTGTTTCGGGCAATCCTAATGAAATAGAGCCTCATCAGAAGGAATCTCTTCAGAAAGGTAGGCAGCAGAAGGGTGATCAAATATGTTCCTCGAGTCCATACTCGAGGTCTGATTTTCCTGTGAAAAAGGTTGCTGAGAATCTTGTAGGAGCTGACCTCTATCAGGCCCCCCTGCTCCAGGGCGGCCCCTAGGTCGTCTACCCATACCCCCAAACGCACTGCTTGACCTCTGGCGAAGGACAGGGCACTGTGCTCGCCAATGACCTTCCTGGCGGCAATAAGCACATTGATTAATATTCACAGGACTCAAAGGAGTATTTCCTTTTGGGACGTACTGACTTCTAGTCTGTGTCGTACCTCCTCTGGGGTTTCTAACAATTTGCTGTGATAATACTTTGGTTTTCAAATCTCCCTTTCTCTTTTCAATTTTTTCCTTCTCATTATTAACACGGTTCTCATAATACTGAGCCATCTGCAAAACCTCAGATTGAGATTTTGCCTGCCAAGCGCTCTCAGAGGACATAATTTGTGACTGGATGTCAGGTAACAATCCACGTACAAATTTGTCCACGAACAACCTCTTCCCCGACTCTGTACCTAAATCCTGTCCACTGAAGTCAGAAAATACCTGCTCGAATCTATTAAAAAATTCGGTGGGGCCTTCAGTTTTCCCTTGGACACAGGCCGTAAGCTTGTCCCAAATAATCCTTTTCTCTGGAATTATAGTTTTTAGTTTAGCGACAATCCTATCAGGTAAAGTAAGTATTACCTGTGGCGGTTTCTCACCAGCTGGTCTTTCTCCATCAATTCTAATCATATTTGCCCAAGTATCTCCCAACCCCGGCACATCATCTATTGTCCGAACCTGTTTCCATACATCTACGGGTAGGAGTACAGGGAATAACAAGTCAATGTCACTCAAGGTGAACACAGAGGACCGTAAAACGGACTCTATTTCTTTGTAAAACCCCGTCGGGTTTTTCCTGATATCGGGAACTGATTGTCTAATTGTGTTCACTTCCTGACATGAAAACGGGACGTGAACAAATTGCGATACATAATGTGCAGGGATATACACAGCGGGGGCACCAGTCCCAGCGTTGGCGGGGATCTCAACTTTTGGGACAAAGGTCGGAGGAACCTCTCTCATAGGCAACTGAGATATAGGTACCTCCGGCCGCTTACTAAGCAATAGAGCCAGGTCGAGCGCTAACGCAGCTGTAGAAGTGTCGGGCGAAAAAGCCCTTTTACAAATCCCCAATAATTCTATGGGGCAACTAACCCTCTTCCTTACACATTCCTCTTGCAGGTGCTGTACCATCACCTGAATTACCTTTCTTTGCATTTCTACTGTATACTGACTATACGTGTCATACACTTCGTCTGGTGGTATCGATGAATCCGAGATCCATCGAACCGCATCTTTAGTACAAATTCGTACTTCCTCAGGTGTCGCTCTACGGCACGGGAGGAACCGTGTCTGTACATATATTCTATCATCTTCATCATCCTCATCTCGTGATTTTTCAAAGTCTTTCCTAAACTCAAACAATCTTTCAACATGTCCATATACTTTCTGCTCTGTGTCCCTCGAAAGTGCCAAAGCATTCAGATCTCTCACCCCTTGTGGAAGATCCGAATTTCGTAATCTACCCCACATCACACACAAATGAGTCCCCAAACCTTCGATAAAAACATTTTTCTCGGGAAAACTATTCAAATTAGATAATGTGGAAAAAACATTAGCTTGATCACCTTTCTCCATGCAATGCTTAGCCCATGCAAACAATTCCTGTTTCTTATCTGCAGAAACAGTACTATGAGTCACAATCTTTGACCCTGCACCTGGATCGACTTCAATCAATACGGGGCCACTCGGGAGCAGAGGTATAGGTCAATTTAACAAAGGTGCAACTATCGGTGCAGGGGGAAGGGGCGGTGCGATAGGCGGAGGAACAACAACCAAAGGACTAGGAACAATAGGCTGTACAGGGGGAACAGGAGTAACAACAGGCGCAACAACAGGAATAGGAAGAGCGCCCAAAATAGGGGCATACAGAGGTGGCGCTGAGGCATCGGGCCTGCGTTCATTTAATAACTTCTCAATAAATTCCTCAGAAACGTGGAAATCTTTAGAGGGGTACATTTTCTGGATCCCGAGTGAAAAGGCTCTATCCATATTTTTAACTGATTCTGACCGCTTTTCTTTATCATATAATAATGCTTTTTCAGCGTTTGTTTTATGACGACGTGCATGTTTATCCCTACTTTTAAGCTGCTGTAATGCTTCTTTCTTCCAATTCTGTAACACATCAAAGGCTGCTGGTGTAGCCTTTTTCTTTAACAAGATCGATTCTAAGTATTCAATACGGGGGATCTCAAAACTACCGTTGATTGGCCACTGAAATTCGGAGGCATGTCTGGTCTGTCTGTGCCAAATATCATTAAATACTATACTTCCAATGCCATACTTACAGTACATAGTACACGCCGGCGACCCCTCCTGTGGTGCCGGGCGGCTAAATTCCAAGGATTGTCGATCGCTGCGGAACAGAGCCCTAAAACAGCTAGACAATTTCCCAGGCATTTCACAAAAAATTGGTGTTACCTGGTTCAATAATTGTGTGTGCAGATACAATACGCCAAATTCAAATTGTCAGGGTTAAATTAAGAGCCGGGTCACGACTGCACCTGACCAAACCTAAGGAGGACCGTACGGTTTACCAAAGAACTTACCTAACGAATTTTACCTTGTGTTTGGTGGTTTCGGAAAATCTGCCCGCCTCAGAATTGGACCCTCGTCAAGATGCCGTGTCAGACCACACGACTATCGTCCAAGGATCGGATCGTGCAGCGCTGCCGAGGTATCGCGTCTCGATCGGTCGGGCCAGCAGAATCACACCGTCCGATCCCGGTTCGATAGTCTGCGTCAACCTTCAATGATCCGGCATCAATCTTGAGGGACCCTATTCGGGCGCCAACTGTGGAAACAGAGAAAATGATATGAGGCCGGGAAGCCCAAAGGAAACACACCAACACAGGTTACAAAGAACATACAAAGAGCTTTATTCAAAAGACAATTGACAAACGGATAGCTATTCGGCCCTCAGAGTAACAGAACGAACTATCAACGGTAGTTCGCCGTGTTAGTGTGAGAGACCGTACATTGGGATACTCGGGTTTTTATACTTTTTATCCAGCTCTGGCCAACCCCCTCGCGGGTTAACCATTCTTAGAACCATGCCTAGAGTTTGTTGCCAGGTCAATCCTATAATGTATGTATTTTTTATCAGTTCCGCTGATACAGTTGTTCATTTACACATAGGTCAGGGATAGGACAAGGTCTCAGTTCGCGACCCTAACAAGTGGTCTGCGGGCATATTATTTATTCATGTGTGCGGAGGTCACAACGGCCAGAATCCCACTCGAAATGTCATTCGGCCTCCATTTTGTTGTTCAGGGTGACTTCCACACTACAAGAGAACCTAAAATGGCGGCTAAATCCAAGATGGCGATTTACACAATACATTAAGGTCAAGACCTTGCAGCGGAATCTATTTACACAATGTTTTTATACAACTTGGCGTAGGCCAACATACATTCAAACAATGCGATAGGAGGTATAATATTATTTCGATTTCGACAAGTATGTCAGACCAAATGACAATTTCAGGGACAATGGGCCATGATAAAGTATGTCCCAGGATCAGAATTCCCATACGTAGACAATTATGTAAAAGAAGCACACATGATGAAGAGCATAAGAATGAAAAGTAAGATACTCAAGAACATACTATAAGGTCCAAAAAGAGGAGATGTTGAAGTAGTGGATCACCAAATATTAAGGTGTACAGATGCCCAATTTTATTTAATACCTCATTGTGCCGACAGACCACAATTAGAAATAAAAGGGAAAGTATATTCCTCAGGCGGATGGGTTGATGGAATAATGGGACGCAAAGCAGAGGCAGTATGGATTGCACCAATAGAAGTGTTAGAAAACGCGGACAGAGTGTGCCGTGAGGAATGAAAAGAAACTGCAAAATTTTTAACATGGGTGGAAGATGAAGCAGGATCACTACCCATAGCCAAACTGCAAGCACCAACATTATGCTTCAGAAATAATGTTTCAGTAAAGCTTGGTGACAGTGAAGGGTGCAAACGCATTATGGATTTGCGAGGTATGAAAGTCGGTAAAGCTGTACTAATGGACCATTACTGGGCTTCTGGTATGAGAGCGTATATGCAGCTTCCACCCAACTGGGGTGGCATATGTACCCACACAGGAGGAGAATGGGACCTTAAAGGAGCTGTATGTTAAAATGGAGAAGGAAGTAAATGACACTGAGGACGATAGCTGGTTGAGTCATCTATTGTCCTGGATGCCTACATGGCTGACAGATGCATTCAAATTTCTGTTGCCAATTTGGTACTGCCCTAATGGCTTTTTGCATCTTGAGAATAGCAATAAGCCAATCTAAAAAGACTGGCAAGAAGGCACTCCAAATGACAGTGATGGTTAATGTGGCTGACACTGTGCATCAGTGCACTCAAACTGATGAGGTAGTTTACTTTGCTATGTACCCATTGGGGCCGCCAGCTAGACAACCTGGATCAGTGTTCTCGTGCCCAAAAGATGCCCATAACTACAATGAGTACTGGATGAAATGTGATGACAATGGCGAGTGCTGGCTTATGACATGCAGTCCAGTAGTATACATAGCACAAGGAGGTAACGTGAGGGGGGTCACCAGAGTGTGGCTGTCAAAGGATGTCTATAATATGATGAGAGAAAATGAAAGTATGGTCGATGACTCTAGCAGAGGGGTGAATATAGTGGGGCAATTGTTGGCTAGAGAGCAGGTGCCCCTGCCTTCCCCAGAAAAAACGGAATTACAAAATTCAAAAGGACCCATTTGAAACTGTACTTTAAATCCTCCTGGAAATGCATCTGGCACAAAGAATAGATAGTTTCGCTACACAAGTTGGGACAGAGGAGGCATTAGCTTGCACAATTAGTGTGTCTTTTTAAATAGAATAGACTAGATTGCGGGTAAGCTTGTACCAAGGATGAGGGACTCCCAACACTAGTAGGGCAGTATTTCCATGGGTAGGCATGAGGTTGCAGCTTACCTATAGGTAGAAATGTTATGTGCCAGGCATGCACCAGGCTCGCTAGGCAGCAAATAAATCCAGAACAAATATGTTCTGCAGAAGAAACATAACGTGCCATTTTAAAATAGCACCAGCAGAGAATTCAGCTTTCTCCTTTAAGAAAAGCCCAGTTAAGCATGCTTGTACAAATCAGGGAAAATGCTGTAGCCGGCTAGATGGTAGATATCTCAAGGAATGCCAAGGCCAAGGTTTTGCGGGGAATGTGCACATGGCAGTACAAGATATTATTGTGTGCTGTCAGTTGCAGACAAGGACATGGCAAACCGTTTCAAGTGTATAACATTCCAAGAAATCAGAAGCAGTTGGCAGATTAATGTTTCTGCAACCCGGCTAGTTGTGACAGGAGGAGCAAGAAGTGACTAAAAGAAAAAACAACTAATTGCAGCGATGACATCTTAGCAGGGTAAACCAAGCAGAATGACTCACAAAATTATTATTCATAAATATGTCAAGAGCAGGATGGCGATCATGGATTACGAACAAGACCTTGAGCCTCGAAGAATCATGGCATGGGAGATAACATGGGGTATTTGATTTAATTAAAATACAGTGACACACTTGTCTCTCTCTCTCTCTCACTTACCTGTATAAACATGTCATCATGCAGCCAGTTAATGGATAGTGTGCCCGCATTGTACCCAATGAGCACATGCCTTTTTTCACTGCAGAAGTAATTTAGGGCCTACCAATTAATTTCCAGATGTGATGAGGGAGCACTTTTTAGGGGATGGTACATGGGTGGGATTTTAAATAACGATTGTCCAATCCGTAGTTGTACACATATGGATTCCATATGTAGCCTAGTAGAAGAAGTCAATTGCCAGGAGTGATAGGTTTTCATAACTGTGACATCACAATGACTCACTTGTACTATATAAACTCCTGTTTTCTGTTAAAATGTTGCAGAATTCTGGAGTGAGAGCTTGGCTTTTAATCTTGTTGTTGTTCCCCAGCCTATGCAATAAACTGGTTACCTTGCATTTGGCATACCACAACCACTCTGTGCTGTCTCTTTTTTGACAAATACCAGTTAAAGGGCAATTTGGCTTTTGTGACCCTCTTATCAGTACCGTTGTACCCTAATGGGCTAAAAAACAACAACATTGTCCAGTGTTCATATGCAATGTTTGCGCACAGTATGGTAATAACTTATTTTTGTATTTTTTTTATAGGCCGTCACCCATGATCTATGACATGAACAATGAAAAGCTGGTGCTGCAAGCAAAACAGTGGATTGAGACATGCAAAGACTTTAAGACATGATGTTTGCGGACAAGACAACCATCACACAAGGTCAGTCCAACAAGATGGCTTTTCGGAATGGACGGAACCTGTTTACAAAACCAAAACTGAATCATCCAGTGAAAGTCCATGTCTGGGGAACATCTGCTTGACTGGTCAGGAGAAGATGGTCTTCTTCAAGGAGCAAATTGTCTGTGATGTGCTGATACTGCATTTGAAAAGGTTTTATGTCTAAAACACTGACAAATAATCCTTCACTGCAAACTTCATTACCAGCCAAGGGCGTGCAACTGTCAGGACTAACCCTGACTGAGTGCCCCAACATAAATCCAATATAAATGTTATGAGCTCATCACAAGGGATATTTGAAGTGAGTTTGCATACACCCATGAGTGTGTGGGTCCATGGGGGATACCAATGCTGGAGAACAGGATTTATAGGTAAGTAACATATTCCTTCAGTCCATTTTCACCAAGCCCTCATGCACTGCATCCCAGGGAACACAGCTGTCTCCCACCAGGAGTTCAGTCTGCTCAACCTCACTCTTATGCGACACGTGCTGTTTGACTACACCCAGCTTGTACATTCATCACCCTCCTCCCGACTGACACATCCAATAGAATATAGGCATTCACAAAGCTTGACTCTTGACTCTTATGACTTCTCTGATTCTTTGTGACAATTATCACTGCACTCGTCCCCTCACCTGATGCTATTGGGCTGATGTTGGGGACCTGGACACTACATAACTATCTTTGTTACAGCTATTAATGCACACTCAAGTTTCCCAACTCCTCTTATCACTTCTCAATCCTCTGACTACGGTCTTCCAATGGGCTTTCACCCTCACAGTGTTTCAAGGCCATACCAATGGGAGTAGGCGTGATGCAAATGCCACACATCATAAAATGAGTAAATCTGAGCTAAAGGTACTTTTGTGAGATGCTTGCAGGTGTTAAACAGGTGCTACCAGTTGTTGCTAAAAAGAAAAGGGCAGCAATGACTATATGATGTGTGTACTTTAAAACATGTTTAATGAAACTATTTTGGGTTTTCAGACCTGCAACATTGATGGAATAATACAAATATATTATCCTGTATCAGAATGCCAGTATATCTTTCACACTGTGGAGCTGTTTTGAGGGAAAGGAATGGAGTATGGGGTCAGAGTAGGGGTGCATGGTTTGTTTCCCCAAACATCATGCTGGAAAGGTGGGGGGTGCAAGTGGGGGTTGAACAGAGGACAGGTTGCTCTGACTGTATGGGGAAATAAAGAATAACAATACAATAATATTAACCAGGAGATCATAAACATGACAAACTACAAGGGTCTTCCACCACTGCCAGGCAGTTACACACACACACACACACACACACACAACACACCAGACACAAACACTCACACACACCACCCACCACACACAAACACTCACACACACACACCACACAAAAACACTCACACAAAACACACACAAACCCTCACACACACCACACACATGCACATGCACACACACTTTAACTTTTTCTTTTGGGTGTTATTGAAATATATATTGCTGCAAGATGAATGCCACCTTTTCTATTTGCGGTACGGTTTAAGTCATAGTTATGGTGTGACGGGGAAGCAGGTTGGCCCTGGGATTATGGCTAAAAGTGTGTAGGTTGGAGCAGTAGAAGGAGCACTGGCATTCCTCCTCAAGTTCTTTAACAAGCAACTAAATGAACCGTGCAGCCAGTGCCATATGCCATCGCTAGACCATCTCTGCTGAAATGGAACAACTTGATGTTTTCAATTGCAGCCGACGAAGAATTGATACATAAAGACTAGGCCAACATAATAAAGCTGCATATTCGCTAGACGTTTATGCTACACATAGTGAAACTGAATTTGCCTTTGCTGTGGTGGTTGCAGGAGGGGCAAAAAAGCTAACATGGAAGGGTATTTTTGTGAAGGCCACATTGTTTCTTAGGAGCCATATATTTCACTTATGGCCACACCGTCCATTGGAAATTACCCTGCACATAGGGTAAAGGTGCAACCCAGCAGGTGCTGGGCTGTTTTAATGGTATGAGCTGAGGTCTTGGGAGTAAAGTAAATGACAATACGGCATTATAATGTCATTGCTCCTCACAAATGGGAAGACGCAAGAACACAGCACGACAAATGCCAATAGGAAAGGAATGACCCCTTTATAAATGAAAAGAACACAATACACATCACTATAACCCCATATCAAACCTTTATGGGGCCTATATTATAGAACATATATAGAAGGTTAGCTGCTGCATACTAGTAGGCGTTGCTGTTGCTGGCTCGCCATATTGCATTACTTTGTGAATAGTGTTTTAATTAGCATAGACAGTTGACTCCACCTTAAGCAAGATAGTAGGAAGAACTTAGAACGTTGCTACATAAATTGTAAACCTCAACTGCATAGTCGGCTAACAATCTCAGTTTGCATTTAATTTACTTGACTTGATTTGTTTGCCATCTCAGACACGAAAGCACTGTGATTTGCAAGAAAATTTGTTTATAAAGGAACGGAACTGAATGTACTTTGATTCACCTTTAACTTTTGAATTTGCATCAGAAGTGTGCCAGTAACTTATACGCTGCGCACTTACTTGTAACTGTATTTACTTCGCACCGCATTGCTCAGAAAGGCTTTTCAGCTCGTTCAGGACTGAACGCTGCTGCCTTGGGAGAACTACATCTCCCATAACCCCTAAAGTCGCACAAAAAGAAACGTCAGGCGCTTCAGCGCCGGCGCTTCTGCGATAAAGCCGGTCTACACCGGTCCACGGCGTATGGCCTAAAACTCTGCTCAAATTCCTCTAGGAGAAGTTTTGACCCAAAAACGCAGGTATGGGCTACCCAGAGTTATGAGACTATTAGCCAAATCTATAACACTACAAAACCAAAAGCTAGTACAAACACATGTAAACACCAGACTAGACTCCATGAGAACCCCCGCCTCAGAAAGGGCCTGCAATAACCTTACTGAAGCTCTAAATACAAAATCCCATAAGGAGGAACTTTCCTCAAATGAAACCACAACACGTGCCATCAAAATAGCACTCCTTAATACTAGATCTCTTAATAAACACGCACAGGATATTCATGACTACATTTTGGAAGAGGACCTCGATGTCCTGTGTCTTACTGAGACCTGGCTTCAGGAACCAATGGGGCCCACGGTCGACATCGCTGTGCCTAGTAACTATACCATCTACACCAATAACAGAGTGACAGGAAAAGGCGGAGGTGTAGCCATAATCGCCAAACAAGACCTCACATTTTTCTCTGCTCCTACACAATGCACAGGATGCGAGATCCTGAATCTCAAATTGTCCCACACCCCAAATGACTGTATCAATCTGATAGTCATTTATAGGCCCCCATCACTTGTATCAGATTTCAATGATGAGTTAACCCATTTACTGAATAATCTGAAAACATCTAACACAGGGACAATACTATTAGGAGATAGAAATCGATGGAGGGGTAATATCAAAGACCCTGATGCCATAGGCCTAGAAGAAGATCTATCTAACTGCTCATACACCATAATAAATAAGGATCCCACAGCTGCCACGGGCAACCAGCTAGACTGGATAGTTACAAATAATACGGACATGACAGTACTAGGAACATATCCCTGCATATGGTCAGACCACTACAAAATTGAATCCAATTTAGTGCTTAAATCTAAAGCAGCTAAGCCAAACAATTCCCCGAAAATGGTCCTAGATAGAAATCTAAAAAAAATCACGACAACCATCCTTTCAGAAGGTATTATGCAAATCATGCGTGAAACTAAGGATGCGGATCCCTGTGAGGATATCATATCCACATACAACAAACACATGAATGATCTACTAAACCAACATGCTCCCCTAAAAAACAAGCAAGTTCGACCCAAAATAAACCACCAAAAATGGTTCAATTCAGAAGCTTTGAACCTTAAAAAGGAAAAACGGAAACTAGAAAGGAAATGGCTAAAAACCCCACAGAAGGTAACAAAAAGAACTGGCAAATTGCAGACACTATTTACAGGACTAAAATAACTGACTTAAAGAAAAATCATTATAACGAACAGATTGCTACTGCATCTAACTCGACTGGGAAACTTTTCCAGATACTCAAAAACATTGAAAAACCTATAGCACTATCCCATCCATTTCAGCCCACTGAAAAGGACTGTGAAGCAGTCCAACTGCATTTCACAATACAATTATTAAGGCAAAAGAGACAATCTCCAATTGTAAGGCAACTAACATTTCCATCCCAGACAATACAGGGAAAAACAAGACCGACTCACAAAGTCCAAAATTCCATTTTAAACCGATCTCACTGGAAGATATGAATAAAACCCTCTCAAGTATTAAATCTACCTCATCCACTGAAAATGTACTGCCGCCAAACTAATTCTTGACAACGCTGCAATCTTTGCGCCGTTTTTTACAAGAATGGTAAATGCTTCTTTCAGAGACGGCAATGTCCCTGCCGCTATCAAAACTGTTACGGTAACACCATTGCCAAAAAAACCTGAACTCAATCAACAAGACCCCGCAAACCTAAGGTCAATTACCAACTGCAACTTCCTATTAAAAATACTGGACAGGATTGCCACCGAACAACTCCAGGAGTTTGTGGATGACAACAATCTACTACATACACAACAATCGGGCTTTAGGACAGCCCACAGCACAGAATCCGCGCTATTGGATCTGCAAACAGAAATGCTCAGCATCCTCGACCAGGGTAAAACTGGTTTGCTGATCCTATTGGACCACTCGGCAGCCTTTGATCTGCTGGATCGTCAGAGGCTCAGAGAGGCCATAGATCAATCAGGAAATCGCTCTAAAGTGGTCATAGACTGGGTGTCATCCTTCTTACAGGACAGGCAATCCAAGATTGTCTGGGGGAAACATTCCTCAAAACCAAAACCAGTTGACTGTGGAGTCCCTCAGGGTGCAAGCTTCTCCCCCCTACTGTTCAATTTATACATGCGCTGCCTATGCTCACTGCTGACCCAACTCGGTATATTTTTCGCCAACTTCGCTGACGACACCCAGGTGTTCGAACTTAGTGGTAACTATGAACAGGACAGCGAAAATCTCTCAAGAATTTATAGCATCATCGAAAGTTGGATGAAGAACAATTGGATGTGCTTAAATGCCAACAAAACAGAGCTCATGATTTTCGGATCACCTTATGCTAGAAAAAAATTAAGTCTGCAATACACCACATTCAAGATCAAAGAGACACACATTTTTATAGCAGAAAAAGTGAAAACATTAGCCATTTACCTACAGGCATCCTTGGGAGCAGAAGCCCACACTGCCTACCTTAAAAGGAACTGCCAATATCACCAGAAACTACTGAAAACAATCAGACCTTTGCTGAGCCTACAAAACAGCACAACAATAGCAAGAGCCACAATTCACTCCCGGTTGGATTATGGAAACTCTTTATTACTGTCTAAAACAATGCCAAGTGGTCCAAAACAACGCTATTAGAACAATCACCGGTAAACCTAAGAGTGAACATGTCACAAAGGACAGAAGGGATTTACACTGGCTGGCTATCGAGGAACGCATTACATTTAAAGCCATTACCCTAGTACACCGATGTTTATATGGAAAAGCGCCAATCTACCTAAAAAACAATTCATATGGTATGAATCATACTGCAATCTGAGATCAAATAAGACTGGCCTTCTCCAAGTTATTCCAGCAAAAAAAGCAAACGGATTAGGTAGGGCTTTTACGACCAAAGCGGTCCTTAAATGGAACAAACTCCCTCCCGCACTAAGACTGGAAACCAACCATCTACTCTTCAGAAAACAACTAAAGACACTTCTCTTCAAATAGGAGCCTACCTTAGGTACTTCAGTGAACCCAACATATCTTCTTTATGTTTTGTTTTATGTGGCCCTCGCCATGTCCTGTCTCCTACATCCCAGCCTGTCTTAATGTAATGCGCTCTGATGCCTGCGGGCTGCAGCGCAATATAAACATATAAATAAAAATAAAATAAAACATGGAAGGGAAATGCACTAATGTATAGCTACCGTGGTAGGGGGGCAGTCATACCTTGCAATGCACAGTACCTTTGATGGATGACATGAATACTGTAACTCTCAGCAGTCAGTCTGGTGGGAGACTAGAGCTTAAAGGTGAGAAACTCTTTTAAAGAAGCTGTTGCTGCGGCCGTCAGGTACAAAATGAATTGAGTGCACCTTAAAAAAAAAAGTCAGTGGCATACTGTTTGGCATGACTTTCATTGGCGAGAGCAGTTGCTTCTTCGAAGGTGGAAATGCTGCATCTGGTTGCACAGTACTTCGCACTGCAAAAATACAATTTGCACAGTTCCATGAATTAGGATGTGTGTCAGTAGTGCAAAGTCACTTTTCACCAGTGCAAAGTCACTTTGAACCGTGTAAAGAATTCCATGAATCGGGCCATGTATCTCTCAGCAATATTTAGAAAGTGTGCTAAAGCATCTTAAGCCTTAGCCAGTCTCCCTCAACTAGTGAGGCCTTGCCCAATTCAGCTGCTCCGATTCCCGTATGCACATTGATAGGAATCGAGCTCGGTGTCCATATCTGGCTGAACAAACATTTAGAATTAAAGACAACTGTTTGCACTAACTTCATGCCGGACCCCCAAAAATGATACTAGTGTCAATGCTAGCAAGGGGAATCATGCTGAGATCCCGTGAGCTCAGTTATTTGAGGGGTTTCCAGGTGTGGATTCTGACCTCTGGCCTAGCAGCAAGACTGGAATGATGGGCACCTGGGCATCTGTGTTCCCGAGAGGATGTCAGTGTTATACCATATGCGAAGCCAGTCCTTCAACATCATACAGCAGGAAAAACACTTAGCAGCAGTTCAGATGTTGAATGCAGTGGACACCCACTGGATGGAAATCCCCTGATTATATCCTGTTCGGGATAAGCAGATGAGCTAGGTCTATGTTGAAGAACATTTCCTTAAAAAAAATACAGTGTCATTTTGTTGACTTGGCATTATACGGGGAGGACTGGTATATTATCGACATGACCTAACATAGTACATACATAACAAAGGAAAAATACGTGCAGAAGTGTTAACTGTTTACTTGCTGGAGCAGATCGAACCTCCAGCTCCCAGTTTATTGAAAGCTTCATACCATGGTTCATAGTCTTCTTGCCAATTGATTGCGGGTATTACCAGAAGAGTGGTTAAGATTTAGTCCACCAACATTATAGAGAATAACGTGTGCCTGATTGTCTATGTGCTTGAAACTCCTTTTATGTCACGCCCTCCTCACAGTGCATCTGTGCTGCTGGTGGACGCGGTTGCAGGTGCAAGAACTTTGATCCCCATTGAATGACAAGGAGATACCGATTACAGAAATGAATGACAGCCTCTTGGAAGGCTGCATCTAGCCTTTATTGGAGATACATTGGGGCGAAAACCGTTTCAAGATATGGGGTTGAGATGGCCGTTTTGCCTGTTAACATAATAATAGAAATATATTCTTTTTAGTTTCATACATTTATATTAGAATTATAACAGAAGTACCATTAGCAACAATGCAGAAGTCTGTGAGAACAATGTGATACAAAGGTGAAAAAAAAAAAGAGAAACAGACCAATCATCATAATAAGACACTGCAAAAGAAACTTATGAGTGAGAAACAGTAGTAAGGGTGCATTGGCATCAATAATTAATGGCTAAACATAAGAAGAGATGCATAATCCATAAAATCTGCAAAGTAAAAATCAATGAGGACATGCAAAGACAGACAGAGGAACACAGACAGGGTGCACACAGGAGAATAAAAGGACTGAGAGGGAGGGGAGTGGGAACATGTAGAACAATATACTTTTATAAGTACATTATTGATATGCTAAAGGGTAGCATTAAATGAAGCATACATATGAGATATTAGAGGATTATTTCATGTACCATGTGAGAAAGAATTGAAACAGTTCAAATAACGAATATAAAAAGACCATTTTGCTTTATATTTGGGAATAGAATCTTGATAGTTAGCCATGCATAATTCCAATCGCTGTATATGGCAGATGTTATTTAACCATCCTCTAATAGAAAGCGAGCGTGAGTCCTTCAAATTGGCAGTAATGAGTTTTAAAGCAATAATAATAAATAAATCATAAAGATTTGCAGAGGCATGCAAATTATATGAAGTCAAAGCCAAACTACCTATAACAATGTTCATAAAGGATAGCAGGACATCTACTAAAATATATATTCATGGTGTGTCCATACATCTTGCCAAAATGAGAAAACAAAAGGACATTTAAAGAACATATGTTCATATGAGGCCAGAGAATGACCAAATGTCCAACATTTTTTATAATTAACATTCTTTGTTTTTAAAAGTTTTACAGGAGTAATGAATGCTCTATGACTGAAGAAGAGGAAGTGCTGCTTTATATTGGTTGACAGAGACACGTCTTATTCTAGAGAATACTGAGGCCCAAGTGTGATCATCTAAAGCATGACCAAACTGGGTATCCCACTGCAGGCGCACAGGCTGATCAACCTGCTTTGAGGTTAGAGCTTCATAAAATTTAGAAGCCCTGAGGACGGAGAGCATGGTGAGCTGCAGTAGCCTAATGACGTCAGGTGAAAGTATATTATTTGAGAAAATGTCAAGAGCATCAAGACATGAGTTTACCAATTTACTGAAAAAAATAAAAATCCGAATTGGGTATGGAGAATAGATGCCTCAATTGTTAAAAGGAAATAATAGAAGGGCCGTTAATAATTTGTTGAATAAATCTGATGCTATTTTTTAACAAAGTTCTTCGATTCAGGGCCCTATTATTAATAACAATATTTTTATTGTGCCACAATAGTGGGGAAAGGTTTTTATTGGGAGATTTAGTGTACGGAAACAGAAAAATCCTCAGTGCAGAAATAGAGGCTTTAATGGGGTCCGATATAGCAACAGAGGTATAGTTGAATAAATAGATAAGGTCAGGTAATTCATATGGGTAAACCAGGCATTTTTCAACATTAAGCCAAGAAGGAAAATCTAAAGCATGGGAGGAGGTAAACCAACAGCGGGATTGTTTGAGAAGGAATGCGAAGTGATACAGTTTGTAGTCGGGAAACCTAACTCCTCCCATATCATATGGAGCCTTTCACTTGGCTGCCGCGATTCTCTTGCACCTTCTGTGAGCCCATAGGAAATTAAGAAGAACAGAATAAATGGATTTGAAAAGGGAGACCTGAAGTGGAACTGGAATGAATTGCAGGTAATATAGTACAATTGGGCTAATAATCATCTTGATCGTGTCCAGCCAACCCCACCAACAGAGATAAAGAGGTGACCACTTTGAAGTTAGGTCTTTAAGTTTGTCCATCAGTATTTGCGTGTTAAGTTTGATTGTGTCATGAAGAGTAGAGGCAAAATGAATACCAAGATATTTGATAGAATAACTACACCACTTGAAACCAAAGACATGTAGATTGTGTTTGAAACAGAAGGAATTGAGGGGAAGGATTTCGGATTTGTCTTTGCTAATTTTATATCCTGACACTAAGCTAAATAGGTGAAGAGTGTTGAGTAAGTGAGGACCATGGAGTTTGGAATTTTTGATGAAGATAAGGACATCATCAGCATAAGCTGCAATTTAGATATGCGATGAACCTCCAAGAATACCTGGTACATTTCGATCAGATCTGATGAGCTCTAACAGGGGTTCTAAAGGTACCTCTAAGTAAGGGAAAAAAGGATGAGGATTGACCATTAATTTTGACACAGGATTTGGGACACAAGTAGAGGAGTTTAACTAGGGAGATGAATTTTTTACCACAACCATGCCATTGGAGAGATTGAAACATAAAGTCCCAATTGACACGGTCGAAGGCATTTTCTGCATCCAATGAGATAGCCTCATAGCCCTGTCTGTGTTTTTTGTCTTTAGAAACTACATGAATAGCACTGAGTAACAGTCTTGCATTGGAGTAGATATTACAACCTTTAACATAGCCAACTTGGACAGTTTTGATCAAAGCAGGGAGAGAGGACTCTATTCTATTGGCAAGTGTTAGGGAACATTCTGAAGAATGTGCTAATTTCCCTTACCTTTTCAGACCCCCAACAACTTTGCTGGATTTCTAGGATTTGAGTTTTTACCTGGAAAGAGTGTGAGTCTTTTTTCCCACTCTTTCATGTATTTTGATGTGTGTTTTACTTTTGTGTTCTTTGGATAGGGAGTTTTTAGACAAACTCCATAGCCATCATCTTTTTCTTGTGTGTGACACAGCACCTTCAGTGCAGTGGCACAGGGGTGTCTTTCAGACTCCCCACAGTTTAAATACCCTATCTCGGACTGACTACCATCTCCCAGAGCATGTGAAGTTAAATTGACTTTACTAGTCCTTTTAAATTCATAGACCCAGCACACACTATCTTCTAATAGAGTACTGGAGGGGTTGCCTAGCATCCCCTGTATCTAAACACTAATGTAACAGTCAAATGTTACCCTTTACTCTTGAAATGGCTGGTGGCAGTGGTTTTAGGACAAACTGACATGATTTTTCCCGACCGCGAACACCGGTAACTAAAAATTGGGTCAGCCATGTTTTTCAATATGGCGCCCATGACCCCTCTGTAAAAACAGACTCATCTTTTTTTCCCTGTTTCTTTTAGGAAAGGTCCTTCTTGTGTTTAACTCTGTGCACCAAACCAGGTTTGGTCCCTTTGTTTGATGCCCTTTTGCGGGCTTCAGTGCTGAAGCCCACCTCTGGTGCCTGAGTGTCTGGGGTGGACAGAGTGTGAGGGAGGTGCCTGAAACTCCTTGTGCTTATTCTCCTAGGAGACCTGAATGCACTGGGTGAGTGACAACTAGGCTGGAATTAATGGGAGAAACTGTTTAAAAGCACGTCTCTGGGACTTGGAAGGCAGAGTCGACCACTGGAATGAAAGAACCGAAGACGAGCTGAAGGAAGACTACTGCTGCAACTCCTGGACTGTTGGTTTGCCCGGTGAAGCCCTGCTGCAGTTCCGAATTGCCTGAAACTCTATCGACAGAGAAGCTCCTTCAAGGACAACTTCTTCCCTTGAGCTGGTGGGAACAACCAGCTCGTAAGCCACCTGGACACCGTCTTCATACTGGTCAAATTTTAATCAGAGTGCTGTTGAAAACCAGATAGCCAGTGAGAAAGATACCAGTTTGTGGACTTTTAGGCACTCACACCTTAAAACCGACGCTTAGCCAAGCTTGTGACCTCTTTCCTGTTCAGTACAGGAACCTCCTGATGTCCTCCTTCTTGTCCCCACGACTGAAGCTCAGGAACAGCGAGATCTGCAGGAACTGCCAGGAACAACTGCCCCAGCTACAGCTTTTCTTCATCAATAAGGTACTGTGCAAACGCGGTGTGGAAATCCTTTCTGCCGCAGTGAAAGTTTGTGAAACTTTCCCAACTTTGGAGTCTCGTTCGCTCCTAATTAAACATTTAACTCTTTTTCTGTCAAACTACTTCCTCGAACATTGGCAAAGACTTAACCATTTACTACTAGAACTGTGCTATCCTGTCCAAGACTCTGAACCATTGACTTTGGCCCAGGCCTATTGAATTGAATTGCCAGTTGTAGTGAACTAAAACTATTTGCCCTGCCTATGAAAGTAATTGTGCTTTCATTCTTTTAACCTTTGTCTTTCTACCCCTTTTAAAAGTTACTGAAGTGTCATTTTGCTCCCTGTTCAGCAGAGCCTAACTTGTTCAGAAACGTATTTGCTGTGTACTGTAGTGTATTAGATTGTGATCTTGAGCTGCTTCTTACTAGTGGAATGTTTTCCAACTGACTGTGTAAACAAATGTATATTCTTTTCGTGAATAGTGTTTGTTTGAACTACTGTGATTGCAAGTCCTTTGTGTAACCTCTTGTACTACTCACATTAATCTTGAGATAAGTCTGGCTGCTCAGCCACTGCTACCACATAACTGTGCAGCACAGGCTTGTACCAAAGGTGAGATTGTGCTTACACTTGTAGTCTTAATTGTGTGTAGTGTTCCCAAAGGGTACTGCATGTAATTCTGCCTAACAGTGAGAATGTTGGCGTAGATCTTACTCTCCGTGTTTATAAAAGATAGGGGGCGATAGTTACCAGGTAATGTGGGGTCTTTGTTGGGTTTAGGAAATAATATGAGTAGAACTTTAGAAAAGGAGCCAGAAGAGGATTTTTTAGAGATGAAGTAGGAAAATAAAGATTTAAGTTTAGGAGTAAGGGAATGGACAATAGTATTATAAAATTCAGCAGAGAGCCCATCTGGGCCAGGAGCTTTAACCCTATCCAGACCCTTAATGGCATGTGCAATTTCAGAAAGAGCAATATTGTTGTCTAAGTGAGAGAGGTTGGTTTGAAGATTGGAGGATGTATTAATTCTGTTGAGAAATGACTCTATGTTCTCCAAAGGGACAGAGGATTCAGGGGTGTAGAGGTGTTCATAAAATTATTTGAAACAATTCAATATGTGTTTTGGATGCTTATGTAAGGTGCCAGAAGTATTTTTATCTGAGACATGAATGCATCCCAGTTGTTTGTCATGGAGGTATCACTATCCTGGTTTTCACTATGGTATTGTTGTAGGAATGATTGAACAGATTCAATAAATTGTTGGTCTTGTAATAAGTGATTATTGAGTTTCCAACGGGAGGAGGGTTTCCTAATGTCTTCAAAATCAAAAGAGGTTCTAATAGGGGCATGGTCGGAGATAATGTTCGAAATTGTGGAGTCGACAATGCTACCTGTGAGAGATTTGGAGGAAAATATGTAGTCCAAGTGAGAAAGTGTATTATGAGGAGATGCGTGGAATGTATAATCCAATTGAGTGGGATGGGAAAGCCTTCAGGAGTCAATTAAACCAGTCTCGGCCAGACAACCTAGAAAAGACTTGTGTGTTTTGGTGCTTTTAAATACACAAATGGATTTCCAATCCATAAATGCGTCAAGGATCTGATTGACATCCCCGCAAACAATAAGATTAGAGAAACCATTCATTCAATGATCATCTCTTTAATAGATCTCCAAAAGCCAGTGTCGGGTAGAGTGGGTCTGTAAACGTTCATAATAGAAACATGCTGGGATCAACCAGTAGCTTGACCCACACCCAACGCCCCTCTGTATCAACGTCTTGATCCACAATTTTAAATGGGAGTTTTTTGATGAGTAATATGGCAACTCCATTCTTCTTGGCTACTGCTGGGCTAGTGATAACATCTTTGACCCATAAGGATTTGAGTTTCATGGCCTCTTTACTAGATAAATGGGTCTCCTAGATGCATGCCACAGATGGTTTCAATTTATTCAGATGAATTAGGACCTTGCATCTTTTAATGGGGTTGTTACAACCTTTAATGTTCCATGTGACATATTTAAGTAACATAATCTAGATTAGTTAGTGTTAAAGACCCAATATAGGACCATAGTAAGCAGAGCACAAATAAATACCTGAAAGCAATTAGTATAATCAAAGGAACAGGTTTCAGCAGTGCCAAAATGTAAAAATAATCGCATGAGGGAAACACATGAGGAGAAAGGAAGAGAGAAGGGGGGTCTGATGAGGAGAAGTATAATTTGAGGTAGAGAACATAGGAAAAACCTCAAAATAAGAAAGGATAAGGACTTTAGTATTATAGAAAGGGAAAGTAGACCAGAAAAAGGGAAAGAAGAGGAAGAATGTGTTACAGGGGCAAGTAACGCCCGCTGGCCCATCAAAAAGACAAAGACGACACATGGAGAAAGAGGGGCACCATCACAGCACCCATCCCACCAGATTATGATAAGAGGATAATAATTGCATTAAGTGAGAAACTATAAAAAAGCAAAATGGAGAGGACACTACATGTTCCGGAGGATGACGAAGGATTCACAGGAGGAGAAGTATCCATGGTATCTGTCTTGATGGTACGTATGAAGACTCTTAGATCTGCTGGGTCATTGAACATGATAGAGTGAACATAATGTGTGACCTATAAGGAACATGGGTGATAAAGACCGTACTGTATGTTGAGCTGTTTGAGCGCTGGGCATAGGGATAAGAAATCCTTCCTACGTAAAGTAGTGCTTCTTGCAACATCTTGAGATAAGTAGAGTTTATTTCCATGCCAAGCAAGAGATTTTTTTTTTCCTTGGATGTAGATAGGATAAGTTCGAGCTGAGTATATCCGAGTAGATACAATATGAGTGTTCTAGGAGGAGTATGGGATGACGCAGAGGATTTTGGTTGCCCAATGTGGTGAGCCCGTTGCATGTTAAGTGCAGTTTCCATGGACAGGGGTAGCATGGTTGGCAATCATTTTTGCAAGAAAGCAATGGGGTCTGATCCCTCAAACCCCTCAGACAATCCAGAAATTCAAAGATTGTTACGTCTGTTCCTATTTTTTGTTTTTGAGGCTCCTTGATGGACTTTTCAAGCCGCGCCACTCAAGGGGATACGTCTTCCACTTGACCCACTCTTCTCTCCACTTCCTTCATTCTGTCTTTGAAGCCCCTCCATCTTTCATCCAATTGTTGTCATTTTTGATTTTTTGTCTCAATGAATGGTTTGAGAGCTCTAATTTCTGACAAAATGGCTTCAATGGCTGGATCAGAGATGCTGAGCGGAGGTGGTGAGTCGCTCTTGGTTCTTTAAAGGTTGATTGAAGAAGTATTAGAATCTTTTGTGACTGGAGTATTTTTTTGAATGTTTTTGCTGGTAGCCATACTTGCAGTAATTAGTTATAGGGTGGTAATCAGCGTAGATACACTTGCACAGAGGAACAAAGGCTTCAAACAGCCAAACAGAGCATATAAGGAAGGGCTTCAAAACCCGGAGTTAAGTATAGATGAATGTAGGTCTGTCATCCAGAGTCAAGATCATCAATTAGGATTGCATAGATTAGTGATTACCGAGTAGTCAGCAGCTGCAAAAATAATACTGTCTGATCTGTAATTATTTTGTCCAAATTACTTGTATTACCTGCTCCCAGTTACAGTGAGACGTAGAACTACAGAGCTCCAATGACTGGATTGAGAGCGGTTCAAAAAAATCCAAAATGTTTCCTGATTCAGTGGTTGCCAAACAGTAGTATAAGAAAGAGCAACACTTTGAGTGAATTCTACAACACAATCAATTGAATTGAATATACTGCTAAATTGGCATTTGTTTGAAGCATTGCGTGAAAAAACAGAGTTCTTCAGTTGAATAAGAATAAAGTTAAATTGGCCACAGTCAGTTCTGAGAGGATTCCTTAAACTTTAATAACTGCAGAAGTCTGTAGACATGTAAGAGAGTATTGCCGATGCAAGCAGTGCTGCCTCTTTGTTTGGAATAATGTGAGAAGAAATGTCACAGCGAGGATCCAATCAATTATAAATAGATGCTCAGAGCATCCGCAAATTATCCTAGAATGGTCGATAAAGTGATAAAAAAGGAAAATCTTAGGTTGCCTTGGCATGCAGTCTTCAAAAGACACCTGAGGTGGCGTTAATAAAGAGGAGGAGCCGCTGCTAGGGCCCAAGCCAGCGCGTCACGGTGGAAGTGACGCTGAGCATCTCCACACGGCCGGCGGTCGTGGCGAAGAGCAGCAGATGGTGAAGAGACACCGAACGGCCCACCAGGCTTTTCCCAGGACCAAACAGCATCGGGGCTTCAGCGATTGTTCGCAAAGCGAGTTTAGGATGGCACGGGAGGAAACGGGTCAGTAAAATTTATAAAAGGGCTCACTTAATGCATATAATGCGTGGCGGTGGGACGGAGCAGTTGAGTTAGGCAGCCATCTTTCTCGGCGCTCGGCCACGGCCCCCAATAGAAATATATTCGAATGTTGCTCTCAGTTCCAGTACATTGATCTGTGCTTCTGGTAAACACAGTGGGGAATCTTTCCACAAATGTGGACAGTTACAAGTGTTAATTTCACCATGTATGTGTGTCGTCATAACTGAAGTCTGAACATGGCATTATCCAAGAAATGCACTTCTAAAGCATGTATTTAACTTTACTTCAATGTGGTTGTCTTCACATGGACTAGCCATGGGCACCTGGAAATATGTGTTTTCATGCACGCAATTGATTAGTTGCATGAGGTGGAAGTGAAAAAACTTTATTTCATGATCTCTCACGTTCCCATTTTTTTTTTATTGCTGCAAATAATGTTCGGGCCATTGTCACTTCTCACACACATGCCAGTAATTTCACAGCATTTGGGGAACTTTCCTACAGTTACTGCATCATGTGCAACTCGTTCACTCTGATTTAATTTTGGTGTGCGATGACTGTCGGAATTGACCTTGTTAATACTTGTGACCAGAGACGTTTTTATGGGAGGACAAAAGGGGCACTTGCCCCAGGCCCCTACCTTGGAGGGAGCCCCACAAGGCTGCCTAATCTAAAGAAGTAAGATTCCATTGTCCACCAGACTTAAATAGCACACCTTAGGATATTTTATGGCATGCTGCTGAGGCTCTAATCCTATTGCCTGCCGTTTGTTGACAAGTACATTCTCCCTTGATCAATTCATCATGTAACGCTTTCTGTGTTCACTATAGTCTGTGTGTTTACTAATGCCCAACTCCTGTAGCATTTTTTTCTTCATGGGGGAATTATGTTGATTATGTACAATAGCCAAAGCTGAAATTCATATTGATAAATTGAATGCCACAATGGTTCAGAAATTAGCTCAGTGTGTTAAGCACCCATTGCAGAGATATGTGTTCATATACAAGGTTAGAACAGCATATTCCAGCAAGGCTGGCTGAGCCTTTCCTATGACTGAAGTGTATAAACCTGTCTGCATATGTACTTGGTTTTGCAGTACAACAGGTGTTATTGTCAGCAATGTACCTGCACCAGATAGAGGTTGCTATAAAAAACGAACATGTAATCCATATAGTGAAGGTCTAGAAATTGGTATGTTCAGATGGGGTGTTGTAAAACCTAGGCAAACACTTCCAACAATGAGCATAAGCTGTTAGTCCAAGAGTTGACTAAGTATCCAAATCCAAGACTGTGGAACCAAAGCGTCCATGCTTGTATCCTGGCTTTGCCAGTAGATGATACAATGATCCTGGTCAAATCATCTAATATCTCTTACATTACTGTGCTGTCTTCTGTGAGGTTTGCCTTCTCTCTTTCTGGTAACTTCTTTAGCCAATTTCTTGATCTCTTTTCTTATGTAGGCCATTTGAGTGGAAGGGGTGGTAGACAGAAGAGAGCAGAGCAGATTTTGAAGGCCTCGGGCAAGAGTATTTTAAGGTACAGAAAGAGCTTGGGGTAATTGTGTTCCTCTCTGCATCAGTCTAGGCAAATAGCAAGGCTTTGGTCTGTCGCTACTCAGGGTGCACTAATGGTTTATACAACAATTAAACTGTGTTATCAATGTGTGTGCTACTTAACTTATGTTGTGAGAACAGTTTACTTTGTGCCCAAGTTTGATAAAGAGCGATGTCAGATCAAAACACATGTGACTAAGGGTACCCACTTTTAATAAAGACACCATATGACATTTCTAGTATGATACTTCATTTTCAGTGATCTTGGCACAGCACCCAGGGCAACCAGTTACAAGCCTATTTTAAGGTATGCTCATTTGACACAAAAAAAGGTTTGTTTTTTCGTAAAAGTGAAAGGTTTTTATGCAATTTCACAAGCCATTGTTTTTGAAGCATTGAAAGCTTTAAAATAAAAATGACAAACCCAGATTAAATATGTTAAATCGCATCAGTTGGTATGATGGTGCTTATATACTTCCCTTGATGATGGAGAGAATAAAGCTAGAATAATTCCCATTTTGCGAAAAACATACTTCTATAATATTTTGTTTTTAAAAATGGTCATGTTTGGAAATTGGATTTGTGCACTTTCCAAGTCTGTTTTATAAAATTCGATTATTTTAGTTCATGGTAAGAACTGGAAAATAAACTGTTCAAATACAGAAATTGCAGAGTTGGCACAAACCCCAGCATCACCCCATAACCAATGTGAGATCCTGGGCATCTCATTTAATCTTGTATTGCCAACCTCTGAACATTGCCAGTCCCTAAACCTTTCAAAATTGTCAGCCCTCAGAGTGATTTCCTTCTCAGGGTATGATCTTCAAAAAAGCCTCACTCATTGGTTCACTGGCTAGAGTGTTGCTTCCACTATAATAGTGAGCACTGATATATTGCACACCACAGGCACATGTTCTTTTGATCTCTAATGGCAACACTATTCGTGGCGTCCTAATGGTTTTCTATGCTTGCATCTCGGGCATTCTAGGTGCATAGTATGGCAGATTGGACACATGCCAGAGTTATGCTTGTAAGAGGTAAGCAAGGGATTCCCAATGTGAGGGACGCTTGTGAGACTTAGTTTAGTTATTTTCTAGGTGTTGATGGGTATGTTTGCCTCATTTTAGATTAGACGCTTACCCATCCATTGAGTGGACAGAAAGCCAGGGATTGGGATTCCCTACTGGAGACTGCAGGTCCCAGATACTATCTATGCCCTACAGATGAGTTATATGAAGGTAAGGGTTTGGACTTTTGTCCGTGTGTAGGTAGATCTGACACACTTTTTGAATTACCCTCCCTAATTTAAAAACTCAAATAAACTTATGGAGTTTCTTTTGTTTCCACTAGATCCAATAAATGACTCGCATTGTACACGCATTGGGTTGCGTTTGTCTGGCTGCAAGATAGATTCTATAATCTTTCCCAAGAGAGAGAGTAACTGTGTATGGTACTGAGGTGAGGACCCAATTTATATGCTCAGGTTGTCCTCCCCCGGTTCATTTGTATTGATGAAAGAGGCTCATGGTAATACTGTGCACATCAAGGCACGGCAAATTTCTTTTTTTTAAATGACATTAGGGTATATGGTTAGGTTTTGGCTATTTCTCCACACCACTGTGAAAGTGAAGAACAAAAATTGCAATTGTTAAATAAACTTGAGAATATTTATTTCTACAAGTTTGAAGCACTAGTATATTACAAATTGTATACGTGTTGCATCCTAATGGTGATTAGGTTTGGCTAGGTTTAAACCAATCATGTCCATGTAGTAATGTGTTTATGTTTGTATGTACCCTCAGTAATAGGAACCGGGACCATAAATGAAAGAATAGAGAAGTCCACAGGAAGCCCCTGAAGAATGTCCAGTTAATAGTAACATCAAGGACAGAAACTTATATAAGTTGGGCTAATTTTTGTACGCAGTAGGAAGCAAGACGAATTGAGTTGCTACTGTGTAGTGTTTCAAGTGTTTGTAAAACTTGACTCTATGTGGTGGAATAACTACTTTTATCATTGTATTTTTTATGTGGTATAAATGCATTTTTTTTAAAAAAAATTGGATACTTGTGCGATTAAGTTAATGAATTAAAATATGACTTTTTAGTGAAATTTTTGGTATATGTTATTAATTAGACTACACACAGCCCACTTTTGTTGAGTGGCTGGAGGTGGGTTTCAGATTCCTGAGGGTAACATGTTGTGTCATTAAGTATGTATATGTCCCTTCTTTTGATGAAATAAACACTATTTGAACACCATTTCCCACTTCTAATCTCAGTCTGCCTGGATACAGATACCCTCCAGGTAGCTTCTAATCTGCATCCACATTCCATGCTATAGTATGGGTAGCTTTCTCTTTCCTTCCAAATGGTCTCCTCTATTCATGCTTGAGCACTTTTGCATTCTATGAGGCAACTAATGTGAGTTCTCTGTTTATTCTGGGTTACAGGTATATTTTAGATATGGTCCTGCATTAATACTAGAGGCTGCATACCTTACTGGATGCAATTGATAAAATGTATCATGTATCTATACTCGAACAGAAGTAACCTCTTCGTAGACTGCTAATGTTGGCTTTCAAATGCTACTTGTTTAACATTCTGATTAGAGCAAAAATGAAGAGGGTAAGGGACTTAAAGGGAGTAAACATGCTTAGTTTGAATGCTTTGAGGCAGCATATCAACCTATACGTTATAGGTTGTGATCGCAACAAGGTGGGAGCCGTGGGGGGGGTGTTGTGGCCAGTTATTCTTGATCACTTACTTCCTTTGGTTTTGTGGAGGGGGGCCCCAAAGATGTCCTTGCCCAGGTCCCCCAAAAGTGCTTAAGATGGCCCGGCTTGTGCAACCTGTGTAAGTTATGGCTTGGTATGTTTTTGTTTGCATCGCCCTTCGCTTTATCTACTCTAGCGTACATAGATACCTAACTTTATAGTCAGTTACAAATGCACTATTTACATACATTTGAAGAGTACGTGCTCTTGTTCGATAGACGTACCTTCTTGTCTAAAATATGTGTAATTTATGGATAGGTAGTTTAGACGCTTTTTATGCAGTATCATAATAAACATGATTATTTTTCCACTGAGAAAAAAACCATGACTATCCTGACATCCAGACATCCATAAATCGATAGTTATTAGATACAGAGGGCCTGATTCACAGAACGTTTTCCTATGGATTGCGCCATTATAAAGTGCTTCTGTTAATCAGGTCCAGTGTCTCCTTGCATGTACTAGCACAGGCTTTGGAATCTAGACACCCTGTCAGAGACACAGTCATTCTAGGCTACCACACAGCCAGAGCAATGTGAGCACAGACTCACAGCCAAGCTCAAAACATACACGTTAATAAAAATAAGGGGGAAAACATGGTATTCTCCCCATTTTCTAAAGACGTTTCAGTTCAAGTGCATTTAACAAACCATTAGCTGTTTTTTTCAGCACTTCTTCGTTTTGGGTTTAAAAGCTGCATGTGGTCGGCTAGTATTTTTTCAGCACATATTTTGCGGGAAATGAGTGACATGCGGCCATTTTAGCCATGGATGGCAGCTCCAAAACTATTAGGACACGGGAAACCCTGCTGTTAATAAAACACTGTCGAGGCCAGCGCGTCGAGTCTGAAACACTGATCGTTTCACTGATTGACTTGCTGCCCACATAGGTATTTCGGGTATATTTTGTTGCACAGCTTGGTAGGAGACTCTCAGGGCTTTGGGGGTTTGTTAGCCGGGTTATATAATATCATCTCATGTTTTTGCAGGTGGTGGCTTGTGTATTTGGAGGCCCTGAAAAAGCTAGAGGACGCATTCCAAAAGGCCTTGGTTGGCATGCAGGAATAGCCTCCAGATAACACAATGTTACATAGAGGTCATGTGATATATACTACCTTTATATATCCTGGAATACATATAGAACTGTATAGAACTGTATGACTTGGAGAGCTAGGGTCATACCAAACACCCCATGGAAGTAGGTAGTTATGTCGCAAGGTGAGAAAGTGTCATTTAACCCTACCAGTTACCTGATATCTTGTGGGGCCTGTGGGTGGCTCTCTATGACTTGGAGGCCATCTTTACATTTCAGTTATGTTTGTAAAAGGTGACACAAGGTCATACGGGAATCATATGAGGGCCTAAATTGCAAAAGTGCTAGGTCATAGAAGGATTTACCCGAACAATCCAGAGCAGCTTGATTTTTCAAGTCAAGATCCCGTTAGCTTATGGGAATGAAAGATGCTGACGACCAGTGTGACTCCATTTTGGAATGGATACTCATAGAAGGTAACTTAGTGGAAACATCGGTGGTTTATTGAGGCTGATGATTCTTTGCTGTATGTGCAGCACCCGGTTACCTCACTGCTTGTAAGACCTCATAAAAGTAAGAGCTGGACTATCTAGAGAGCAGTTTCTTTATCCAGTTAAGACCGAGTGGCATGTGAAAGGGTAGTGGTATTGGGATTTCTGTTTGTTCTGGTCAGTGCTTGGAAAGTGGGCTCAGGAAATATTCACAAGTGGAATTTTTGATGGCAGTGGTGCAGCCAAGATTTCTTGACAGGATCGGCCCACATCAAAAACACATGGGACTAAGTTAGAGGTTCTGCAAACTAAAAAAGCTCACTTTATTTGGAGTGATTTCTTTAACAAGTTCCCACGCACTAGACTGAAGTTTAAGTTTTATAGACTGGTACTTTTTTTTGTAACAAAAAAGTTACATAACACAATTCAACAAAATGCATCTTCTATTACACCAGAACTGCAACTGATGGGAGGCCTAAACAAATAATCTCCTCTGAGTTTTCACAGCATACAACAAAATAAAGTGTGTTGGAAGGGCACTTGCTTGTAGTCATTCTCTAACTAGATAGGCATGCAGCTTGTGTGGGATGTTGCAAATAATGCAAGGACTATAAAAAAAGCCCCGTTTTTTAATATGTTGTCCACGCAGACACTATTGTAAATAAATTGCAATATTTAAAAATAAATAATGTTAAAGGTAGTGCTCTAAGGACACAACCGAGGCACTATGAATCATATTAACGTTAACACATCATAAAGACATGTCACACACACACACACTTGTCATACAAATGATCCATTCTCCACTCATCGTTGTGTCGTCTCAAGAGCCAAAGGCCTCTTGTGTGTTGGTTGTTCCATAGGAGTATCTAGAATCACAGGAGTCTGGTAGCAAACTATGTCAATATGGGTCTGTTGCTGTATAAACAACCATCAACATGTGCTCCCAAGCTCTTTCCCCACAACAATCAAAACGGCAACTGGCGCAAGCAATACACTTCCCTGCATTAGACTGAGTACAAGCCATGTCCTAATATTTAAAATAATAGGTATCACAAAGGCCCAAATAAACTGTGCTGTAAGGACACTTGATTGAGGTAATTTCCTGACACGGGCCTGGAGCTTCTTGTGTGGGATGATGCAAAAAAAATGGTAGTGTATAAAAAAAAACGAACTGTTTTTTTAATGTTGCACAAGCCAAAATTATGAAACTAAACTACGATTTTTAAAAACAAAGGGGAGTGCACTGTGATTCTGTGTATTGTGTTGGGAGATTTGTGACAAATTGGATTGTGCCTCGCAGGAGCATAAGGATGAGTTGGGTTAAAATGGCCAGCTCAACCCTCAAATTTCTACAAACCAAAACACAACACCTTCTTAAAGGTAAAACAGGGACCTGGTAACGCGGGCTGATGGAAGGCTGTACTCCCAAGAGGGGTGTGAAGGTGAACCGCTAGTGACCCAAACAACACAGTATTACAGTCCAAAATGAAGGGAATATCGAATCAAGGTTCTATAAAAATGTAAATACTTTAATAAAACACATCATCTGCAAGTAGAATGATTATAGATTACTATACAATAGATTACGATACAAAAACCCACTTAAAGGAAAGACAGAGAAGATTGAACCCATAGGCCCTTTAAGGGAGGTAGCGCTATATGTGATGGATGGTATGCAGAATGTACTCATACACCAATAGTAACACTGTCTCAGGAAGTTGGCAAACTTTAGCTGTTTTATAAACAATTATTTTAAATAGGGAGTACAACAGACATCACAGACGTCTCACAGTATGTCTCTCAACGTGTTACATGAAAAAACACAGTTATATAGTAAAAATTTGTCATCATTGACATCATACTACGTGGCAAAATAAGAAAACCGACTTGGGATTGTGGTTGGTCCATGGGGAACATCTCGGTATACTTTCTATGGGGGATAGGATTGTGATTGGGTCTCTAAGGTCAGGTGGACAACTATGCTCACCCCTAGTGCAAGTCATCTTCTCTGTCATGAAATAGACAATGTTTCAATGGGTCTCAAACTATAGGGCTCTTTGCTATGTGGCCCTCTGTGATTGGTTGGCACACTTGTACCCTTCTGGAATATTCCACTCGCTAGCAGTACGCAAGGTGGTAGCTCAGGTGCTGGTGGGTTGGACTTGGTCAAGCCTTCCCACCCAATTTGCCCATAATCCATCATCACTCCTACTGTCTGCATTCAAATTGTCTTTGAACTCCACCTTGAAAAGTATCACTGCACCTAAGAATAGAAGAAAGTGAGAGTATGGTCTTACCTTTAAGTCTCTATGTAGCTTGCCAAAGCTATTTCCATCTAGACCATGTGACAGGAGACTGTGTTTGAGCTCCTTCTTACATTTTTAACACTATTAAATTAATAAAACCTGGCACTCCTAGTGTTTTTCCATTTCACCTCAACAGGAGCTTGCCTCACTTCTCATGTTTATTGTATCTTCTTGAATAGCTAACCAGTTTCTTGGCTGCCCCAACCCTTGACACCGGTCCAGAGAAGCTTTCTTGATTCTTCCCTCATTGTCGGCTGTTATCTTCTACTGTGCCACACTTTCATCTGTCTCGCTCATGAGGTCATAGTTTGCTAAAATGCGATGTGGAACATCCATATTCTATACATATATATATATATATATATATATATATATATATATATATATATATATATATATAAAAAAGCGAGGAAAGAACGAATCGCACTCCCGCAGGCACAAACATGAATGCCAGGTTCAAAAAGGTTCGGAAAAAACAAACAGACACAGTATAGGAATTACTGATGTCTTTAATGTTTTAATAAGTTAAAAAACAAAAGCATTGTGCAAAAAACAAATGCACGACACATAGCAGCACATAGAAGACAGAACAACAACAGGACGCCTAGGGGCAGCAGCCTGCAAACAACGCGTTTCGCGCTATACTGAGCGCTTGATCACGTAAGGGGAAGAGGGTTGGACAGTGTGAATACATCATCAATAATAGTCCCTCAACTATGTCGATGGCAACGGCTGTTACCAACTCCAAGGGAACAGGGGCGGCCATGTTGGAAGGGAGTGTGCATATATGCTAAAGCTTAAAAGATTAGAGCACAGTGCTTTGCAGATGCTTTTATCAATGATCAGTAGAGAAAATCTCAAGCTGACCCGGGTTTTAAATTGAAGTATACAACACCACAGTCTCTGAATTAAGCAGAAAGGGCCCTCAAACATGTGTAAATACATATAAGGGGACTTGACTACACATCAATACACAGTGTATGGAATAACAGTGTGATGATCGCATAGCATGAAAGATATAATGAGCCACGCTCAAAATAAATAAACCAACATTAAAAAAAAACCACCCCATATAAATGCATAGTCAGCCTAGTGAAAAAAGTCATTCCCAACACTAAAAATAGACAATGCAATACAATGACAATAAAACTAGTCAACCACGATTAGATGTAAAATCAGGTTAAAAACAGTAGAACTGGACCTAAATGTTAAAAATTGGCAGCAGGATGATACAGCCAGCAAAGTATTTTTTGGAGCAAACAGCAAAGATAGCAGCTAAAACATCAAATGTCGATTATATAGTGCAAATGAGCAAAATAAAGCAGCAAGGCAACAGTATGCCTATCCAACCTCCAAAGTGGAGGATGTAATAAAGTGCTAGTGCATTGATCTGATAAACTGTGCAAAATTGCAAAAATTAGCAGCTAAATCATCAAAGTGCAAGTGCAAACCATGATGTCAAAGTATCTAAAGCTGAAGGCACAAACGCAATATTACAGATCCAGAACATACAGTAGACTAGAACATAAATTTCAAAACATTGAAAGATAATAAAAAGCAATGTCAGGAAATGAAGGAAATGACACAAATAACTAAAACAAAGGGCTGCATATAAGTCCCCAAAATAAACAAAACATAGTTGAGAAAGCGCTCCCCCTATTGCAAAATAATCAGCTAAAACAGACAGGTAAGACAAAATGATAAGCATAAGTGCAAAAACCGAAAAAGATCAGTCAATACCTGCGAATAAACCATCGAAAATGGAGCAGGAATACAGAAATACAAAAGTGATAAACCAGAGAACAAGATAACCCCAACAATGGAAAACAAAGCATAAATGACAAGGAAAAAGCAATAATGAAAATGAAAAATACACATAGGAACAAAATTAGGTTCCCAAAAAGGTATACAATTCCTCGTCTACATTGTGACCTCTGGGAAATTTAGTGTCAAGATCCAAGATGAATCTGGTTTCGAGTTGTCTCAGCCTCAAAATACGATCACCGCCCCTCGGATGAGGGGGTACATGTGCCACAGCGAAAAATGTTAACAAGTTAGCATCATTGTTGTGTACAGATTTAAAATGCTTGGCCATATGATATGTCGGATCAGAATTCTTGATGGCTCTCAGATGCTGCAGAATTCTGAGTTTTAGTTTACAGGTAGTACTGCCCACATACCAACGCCCACAAGGGCACGAAAGCACATAAACAACAAAATTTGTGTCACAATTAATAGAATGACGTATCATCTGCTGGATTTGTGTGATAGGATGCAGGAAGAATTTCTTGACAATAGCATGGACACATGCTTTACATTTCATACACTTAGTGAATCCTGTATGAGAGGCTGGAAGCCATGTATTGAAACGCTGGATCTTGCCCATAGGAGGTAGAAAACTAGACACAAGTTTGTCCCTTAAAGAAGGAGCACGTTTGTAAGTCATAGTCGGACGCTTGCCCAAAATGGGCTTCAAGTCAACATCAAGGGTGAGAACATGCCAATGTCTTGCCACGATTTTACGAATGTCATTGGACGAAGTATCAAATGTAATGATGAGTCTAGGATCATCATTTAACACAGTTTTGGAACCAGTATCATAAATCAAGGCATCTCTAGACATGCCACGAGCTCGGAGATATGCCGTTTCAATTGTTCTTTTTTGGTAACCTTGCTTCAGAAAATCCCTAGCTGCTTGTGCACAATAATAATCAAAACATGCAATGTTGGAGCAATTGCGACGATATCGAATAAATTCCCCATAAGGGATCGATTTTTTGCAAGGTGTAGGATGACAGCTATTGGCATGGAGTGGCAAGCCAGTATTGGTAGATTTCTTATGTAATGCCGTACTAATACCTGAGTCATCCATCATAACGGTTACATCCAGATAGACAATTTTAGTACGGCTATGGCATTCAGTAAAGCTGAGATTGACCTGGTTATTATTGATACTTTTAACAAATGAAAGCCAATCAGTTTCGGTGCCCTTCCAAATGATAAAGACATCGTCGATAAACCGCCACCAAGAAATAATCTGTGTCGGAAAGAAAGATAGTAATAGGTCAGAAAGGAAAGTAGCCTCCCACCACCCCATTGTGAGATTAGCATAGGATGGTGCAAAGGTGCTACCCATCGCATTGTTGTGTAGACAGAATGAAAGCATATCCAAGATCATGGTGCTATGTCCAAGGTAGTTTAAAGAACGAGTGTCCAAGAAGTGTTTACATGCAGATATACCAACAGTGTGGCTGATAGATGTGTACAACGAAACTACATCTAAAGTGGCCAAAAGTATACCTTCCTCCCAAGGTGTATTAGTAACATGTTGTAGAAAATCCTTAGTATCCCTCAGATAGGAAGGTAATCCCGTGACAAATTTGATCAATGTTTCATCAATGAATTGGGCTAGATGTTCCAATAATGAGCCACAGAGAGTAACAATAGGCCTACCTGGGGGATTAATAAGGCATTTGTGCGTTTTAGGGAGGAAATAAATGGTAGGAATAGTATAGCATGTAGGAGTAAGAAATTTAACCAGATCATCCTCCAGTAGACCTTCATTCATCCACCTGGTACACAGAGCAATCAAATCTGTCCTGATTTCTTCTGATGGGTCTTTCAACATTTTAGTATAACATTGGCGGTCATGTAATTGTCGGTTGGCTTCAATAACATATTTAGTTCTGTCCTGGATGACGACATTTGAGCCCTTGTCGGCTGGCTTGATAACAATATTAGATAGCAACTGGAGTTCATTCAAGGCCTGGCGTTGGGCAATAGTGAGATTCTGTTTGCTGGTACCAGCCTTATGACGAAGTTTTCTGAAATCCTCGATGCATAAGTCATGGAAAGCCTCAATACAGCCGCCCACAGGAAATTGAGGGTTGAATCTCGATTTACTTTTTAGCTTGGTCCGTATATCCCAATTGGGATTGATGTCAAAATCAGAAAAATCAATATTAGATGGATCATATTGATCATCTTCAAGACATGCCAAATCCATGAGTGAAGGAATGTCTGAAATTAAAAGATCGGTGCCACCCATACGAGGTATTGAACGTTTCATGGGGGCATCAGTGTTGGCAAAGAATTTTTTTAGCTTGATTTTACGCATAAACTTGTCAAAGTCTATGCGTACTTGGGCGTAATCATAGTTCACAGTGGGACAGAAATTAAGACCCAATGATAATAACGAGGTCTGAGATTTTGTGAGGACATGAGACGACAGGTTGATAATTTGGTGAATCTTCATATTATCTATGGTTGGTTTCTGGCCCCAGAGCGTGTTGCTCTGCCCTGTTGCTGCGCCTTTTGACCGGTTCCCACGTCGGCCTCGGCGAATTACTTTTTTGCCTGCAATTTTTGTCCTCTTCCTCGTCCTTTAGGCTTACCACGGCCTCTACCTCTTTTTTGATTTTTCCCATCCTGACATAAAAGTCTCATTTCATCTAGAAAATTCATTTTGGGAATGGGTTCGTCAGTCTCAGATGCAGAGATATCTGATTCAGAGGTGGTCGCGGCCAGGTCACCCGATGGGACAGACATTGACTGTGTAGCATTGGTTTTGCGGAGAGAGTCAAAACGTTTAGCAAATGTAAAAACACGACCCATCTCATAGTCTGTTTTATCTCGTAAAAATTTCCTGTGTTTACGCTGTTTGATTTCATCTTCATATACAATTAAACCTTCATCAATTTTTTTGCGTAAAGATTTGCCTTCCTCTGTTGTGGGGACTTTAGTAAGATCAAGCTCTAGAATACCTAATTCTTTCAGTGCTTGTTCACGATCCAATTTGGCATACTTTACTAAGATTGTCAGAAACTTGCCAGAACAACCTTTGCTTGCTTCTCCCCATTCCTCAAGAATTATTGTTTTTTGGTCATCAAAGGACATTGTAGTCATAATGCGTAGGCCTCGTGGTATTCTCTCAGTGTCTAAATAATTTTGAAGAGAGTGCTCCTCCCACCATTTAGAAATTTCCCTTCGTCGGAGTCTCTCGTATTCCCTCAGCAGGAGCACTTCCTTGCTCACATTACTGCTGGCTTTTTTATTTATCCCTCTAGCGGGTGGTGTGGGGATAGATTCCTGCTCTTCACAGAATAAATCCTTGGCTTGGAGTAGCCGGGCTGCTACCCAGGCGTCCTGTATGCTCGTCATACATATATATATATATGTTAAAAAGAAGGGTAAAGGTGCTGGGGAGGAGAAAGCTCTCCCACAAACACCTACCAAAAAATGCCCAAGCACACAAGACTTCAAATTGTGTTCAAAATTTCATTTTATTTATCCAAAAAGAGTGAACATAGTATAAAAAGCATACATAACAATACCTAAGCAGACCAGGTGTCATGCAGCACTCACCCACAGCGGGTGGAAAACGCCACGCGTTCCGCTCGACTCGCGAGCTTCCTCAGGCTAGTATGATTCCAACCGTTTGTTTCCTTGTGTTTTTATACCCTTGCACTGAAGGTGATTGGGTCTGCACAGCTGTGCAGCTTACATAACGTAAAAAAAGTTGACAGTTACATAACATGAAAAAAAACCTTAACAGTTAATTGTTTAGAACTCTATGGTTCTGATTGCAACAAATCCGCCATTGTTCAGTGTGTAAATACATAGTTGCCCACATTTGTGAGTTGCCTAATTCCCCATTACTATACTGGGTATATGCCAGCTGACGATAAGCCATAACAGCCCTTCACCTTCACTTGCTTTACAATGTTAATAGAAGTGACCACAAGTAAAAGCGCTAGTGCGCCTATTTAATTTAATGCTGCACCGTGATAGAAAAAATGTCTTCACGGTGCTGCTCTCTTCCCGCTAGTGGCATAAAATGCCCTAAAACGAATGTGTGCTGCTACTGCCCTGAAACCACAATGCCCGCTTCCGTATAGTAAAATAAGCCTTCAAGTGAAGGCCCCCTATATATGCACACTATAAATGCAACATGGCAATACCAGTGTATGGCCATATAAAAACAACAATGGTGTTCACTACACGGGGCGAGCATCTGTGGTATAGACAGTCTGATTCTCAATGACAAATTAAAACAATATCACGATTGGTGAAAAGTCACCATATCGAACAAAGTGACTAATGCATTAAAATACAATATAAGACAAAAGCTGAGACCTGAGTTCCTATTCAGTGCAAAAGTATGGCTGTAAAACATCCAGATATCCATAAATTTAAATGAATATCGAAGTGTGTTGATTCATCTAATGCACACAGCCAATAAGAGGGAGGGTCTACCTAGATCGGTATCATAACTATAGATAATAGTTTGTAAACTTGTGATAATCATATATGCAGAATGAATGGACATATCAAGGTGTGTTGGTTAATATAGATTAGCACCTGGATATCAATGTTTAATTCCTCATTCATATAGGAACACATAAATCTCTGAGTCTATATTTAGACCATTGGGTTTCAGAGTATCATATTTGCATATGAGCTTGGCTTCTAGTTGACGTAACTTGAGTTCTCTATTGCCAAGTCTTTTATGTTGTGGTATATGGGCTAGTCCCTGGAAACCCATTTCTTTTAGCTTATTGCTGTGTTGTTCAGCAAAATGTGTTGCCAGTGGATAGGTTTGATCTCCATTTTTTATAGCCCTATAATGTTGCAAGATGCGCAGTTTGAGTGGGCCTATTGTGGATCCTATATAATTCAGGCCACAACTACAGGTAATGGCATACACAACGAACTTCGTTTGACATGTTATTCTATGTTTGTGTTTCCATTGTTTGCCATCAACACCAATAAATGGTCTCTTAGATACAAAATTACACATTTTACATTTACAACATTTTCTGAAACCCATTTTGTTCTCTCCTAAGAGCCAACTTGACGATTCATTCTTAGTCACTACCATACTTGGTGCCAAGATGTTATTTAGTGTGGGGGCTCTGCGGAAAGTAACACTCGGTCTTATCTCTAAGACTCTACACAGATCTCTATCAGTGGTCAGAATGTTCCAATGTTTTGCATTATGACTCTTATTTGTTGGGCTTGTTGGTTGAAGCCTGTTATGAACTTGATTTTCTCATCTTTAGGTTTAATTTTGGGTTTGAACAGAATACTTCTAGAAAGTGTGTCTGCTTTTTCAAAGCATTCTGTCACTGTATTTTTAGAGTATCCTCTGCTTACGAACCTTCTGCCGATATTTTTGGCTTCTTCCTGGAAATCTTTCTCCTGACTACAGACACGTTTGGCTCTCAAGAATTCTCCATATGGTATGGATTTTTTGAGTGATGTGGGATGATGACTGTTGGCATGGAGGGTAGAGTTGGAACTAGTATCCTTTCAATAGAGTGTAGATTTTATCATGTTTTCCTCTATTTTAAACAATACATCTAAGAAGACCAATTCTTTTCTGCTGACAGTACTAGTCAATTCCAGATTATATGGGTTGCAATTCAAAATAGAGATGTATTTTTCTAATTCATTTTCAGTACCGTCCCATATTAGAAACAAATCATCAATGAAACGATACCACATCACTATGTGTTTGGTGAATTCTTCCATCTCCTCACTCCATGCCACTGTCGTTTCCCACCATCCCATATACATATTTGCATAGGTTGGTGCCATGCATGACCCCATGGCCGTGCCTTGTATTTGTCTATAGATAGCATTATCATACAGGAAGTAATTGTGTTCCAAGCAGAATCTCAACATGTCTAATAGCATGAGATTGTGTTGGCGATAGCTCACAGATCTACTTGCTAAAAAGTGCTTACATGCATTTAACCCATACTGATGATGTATCGAAGTGTAAAGAGAGACTACATCTAGGGAAACCAAAAGAAAATTAGATTCCCAATTAACATCATTAAGCTTTGTTAGCAAGTCAGAAGTGTCTCGAATATATGAGTTCAAACTCAATACAAAAGGTTGGAGAAAATGGTCTAAAAATCTCAAGGTGTTCTCCAAAAGGGTGCCTATCGAGGATACAATAGGACGTCCAGGGGGATCTATAAGACTCTTGTGAATTTTGGGATTAAAATAAATGAGAGGAGTAGTGGGATGGACGTTCTTCAAATAGAAATACTCATCCTCATTTATTAAATCCTGCTCTTTCCAAATATGTAACAGAGTGTGGAATTCCTGATTAGTGGTATTAAGGATAGATCTGTCAACTTTTTCATAGCATGATGTATTGCTCAGTTGTCTGATGGCTTCCTTGTTATAGTTGATACTGTCCATGATAACTATGCTACCCCCTTTATCCGATGGTCGAATAACAATATTATGGTCTTTACGCAGTGTTTCCAAGGCGCTGACTTGTGATGTTTTCAGATTCTTAAATTTCATGGCATCAGAATTGAGAGTTGACAATTCTTTCAAATCCTTAATTACCAGTTTTTCAAAGATATCAATTGGACTACATTCAATGTTCGGACAAAAGACCGATTTGGGTCTAAAGTTGCTGAAACAGCTCACATTAGCGTTGATTCCAAACTGTTCGGCCAATGTATCATTGTCTGCAGTATCTGTATATCCAGTGCATATATCAGTATTCCCTTGTAGTTCATCTAAACATAGCAGGGTACCCAAATCTCTCTCTGACAAAATTGATGCAGTTTCTTTATCTTGATCCTTTTTATGTCTGATATCCCCAACTTGTGTGGCATAAAATTTGGTCAATTTCAGTTTGCGTGTAAATTTGAAAAGATCTATCCTGGCAGATGTATAGTCATAAGCATGGGTGGGGCTGTATGACAGACCTAGTAGCAGGACTGACTCTTCAATTTGAGTAAGGGTCCTTGTCGAAATGTTATACATTTTCAACTGTTCATTTTCTTGCCCCTTGGTCTCCCTCGTGGTCTGGTCCCAGATCTTGTTGCCCTTCCAGTTGGGTCGTCCCCATTTGGCACGACTACCTCGCCTGGTTGTACTTTTCCTGCTCTTCCTCTTCGTCCTCTTCCTCGACTGGCTTGTTGGCCCCGTCCTCTTTTGTCCATTCTGCTGTCCATGTGGAGTAGTTTGAGCTCGTCTAAAATATTCAATTTTTTTGAATATGCTCCTTCAGTGTCTGATAGCTCCACTTCAGAACTACTCGGATCTTCCGCTTGCATTTCAGTTTGTTCTATGTTGGGAAATTTTTGCTCCAATCTTGCTTTGATAGGGCCATCAAACCTTCTCGCAAAGGTGTATATTCTTCCCTGCTCATAGTCCAATCTGTCTCTTTTGAATTTTAGCTGTTTCCTCAGCCGTAATATATATATATTTTTTTTTTTAAATGTTTTTTGACGGCACCGCCTGCAGTCTATTCACTACGTATAGCCAGCCTTCATAATTACTTAGTCTACTTGTGTTTCAGCATCTGTACAATTATAAAACGGCTTGCATTTTCTTCAGTGTTCCCTGCATGTGCAGTCTTCATTCTGCACATAAAATGTTGCTCAATTCTTCACTTCACCATCGGATTCTATAAGGTCTATTCACCTTCTTCCTTGGCATCTCTTCTTGGTGCATCATCTCTGCTTCATTTGACATCACCAGTCTTCCCTTTCATTCATCAGCACACTTCTTTGGGGACCTCCCGTAAGAAACTGCCATCTCTCCGTGGATGCATTATGTATGGTTTTCTCAATGGATACCTTGTTTCAAGGATTCTTTGTGGAATAGGCATCATTACTGGCGTTGTGCATGTCGCATTTTCTGGCTGGCAACATATAGGCAAAATGGGGGTGAGACTTCCAATAGAGGCACTTGGGTCCTTCTATACACTCCCCCCTCCGGTTGATCAATCGACTACTCTCTCACCAGTTTCCATATCTAGACATCCTCTTCTGAAAAAGTGCTTCTTTGGAGTCCATGGGCCTCATTATAACTATTGAGGAATGGGTTTAACGGTGCCGCTAATGGTGCCGGCGCCGTTAAACCCATTCCGCAATATTAAGAGGTTCCCTCGCGCGACCCGCTCTGGACATCTGGTTTTACCGTGAGGGGACCAGCGAGCTAACAACGGGCCCATTACGAATGGGGGCTCGAATGGGAATGGGAATGGGAACCCAGACCCGGACACGGTTGTGGAGGAAGCCATGCCCTTAGTAAGGGCATGGCTGCCTCCAAAGTCGTAATGAGGCCCCATATCTTCATTACTCCTTTCAGAGATCCTGCTGATTTTACATGTTCATCAACACTCCAGATCATACGGTTATATTGTCCATTCGGGCTGCAGTAGATCCATCTTCCCACATACCTCGTATGGTTTCTTGGATACAGGAACTTCATTCCCTCAGGTGCTAGAATGCTTGCTTCTATATACTTATGATTTCTTCATCTGTCAGCTCTTTGATATGATATGATATTTTATTTGCATCACACTTGTAAACAAGTGATTCAGAGTGTGACAAGGCAAGGGAGAGGAACAGGGGAGAACACAACAACAATCTTACTAGGCCCAGTGACATTGAGAACGTGCAAGTGCATGGGAAAGGGGAAACGTGCATGGAAGGTGAGAGTCTAAAGTGTGGAGCAGTGGAGAACAGATACATAATAATAAATAAATACAAATAAATAGATAATAGAGGCAATAAACAGTCGTAGTGCAGCGAGCATGTGGCAAGTGATGTGTTTACGGCAGCAGACTGGGTAAGTCTGATAAGTGCAGAGAAGAAGAAACATAGGGTGTGGGGGACTGTATGGGTACAGATACAAGTCTCCAGTGCAAGGGGTGGCCAGGAGGCAGTGCAGGGGGGTAGCAGGGTGAGCAGGTACCTCGGCCCACGGGACAGAGGGTGGCCAGGTGCACAGTGCCAAGAGAGAGCAGATCAGCAGGGGAGAGGGGAAGAGAAGGCAGAAGCAAAGAGAAGAGTCGTGAGGTGCTTCCAGAACCAGAGATGGTTCTCATCAAGTTTTGGAGTGGCAGGGAGGCTGTTCCAGAGGGAGGCACCAGCTGAAGACAGAAATCTACCCACAGCTTGTTTCTTTGAAAAATGACTGACCCTGAGGGAGTTAGAGGTAGAGGAGCGAAGAGCTCCAGAGGGGAGGTATTTGCAGAGGGATAGCTGAAGGTATTTTGGACCCAGACCCCAGAAAGCATTGTGGACAATGCAGAGGGTTTTGAATTTAATCCTTGCATCCACTCGGAGCCAATGGATAGATTTCAGAGCTGGAGAGATACGATCCCAGGGCTTGAGGCCAAGGACACGTCTCGCAGTCCTGTTTTGGATTAGTTGCAGAGGGCGGAGAGTAGAGACAGGTAGATTTAGAAAGAGGCTGTTACAATAGTCCAGCCTAGAGAGAACCCGAGCTTGGGAGACATTGAGCTTCTGAGGTGGGAGAGGAAAGGCCGAGTACCTCTGAGGAGGTGCAATAGGAAGTTTGACTTTTGAGAGACCTTAGAGATGTGGGCGGAGAAGGAAAGTGTGGAGTCAAAGATGACTCAAGGTTCTTAGCCTCACAGATGGGGGTAGCAGGAGGGCCAAGGGAGGCCGGCCAGAGAGTGAGCAGAAAGGATGGTGGAGGTGTGCCGATGAGGAGGATCTACGTCTTGCTCAAGACATTGATCATGATCTTCATTCCTACTGCTTTCTTTGCCGTCTTCTTGCTCTGTGTGATTATTATTCTGATCACACAGAATCCAAACATGATCATTATCAACAATGCTGCAAGAAACTTAAAAATATTCGCCATCCATTGCAGAACCCATGAGAAGGTTGATGCAAAACAGCTATCACCTGCAATATCTTCTGTTTCATCTTCCATCTTGATATGCAAGTTTGTTAGCAGTGTTATGGCCTCTGTTAAGGTCCCATTCTCATCATCATTTGCCTTGATCATGTCCAGAACATATCTATTCTGCAGGGTCATCAGTCTTATGGCTCTCAACTCTTCTTTGATAGCATTGAATCCCTTTATGGTAGTGTTGATTGTCTGCAGGAGCTCCCAGCGAGTGATCTGTAACTACTTCGCATTCACCATCGTCTGTATCCCTAGCATGAAGATTGTCGCGAATACTGCCGAAGTCTGATTGAATAACCGGTGTTCATATGGAATAACATCAAAAGCTTCTATAGATTTAGCTGAAAAGTAGCTCTCCCTCCTTTATCCCTTAATTTCTGCGCTTTCTCCCCTTCTCTCTTCCTTTCTTGCCTATTTCATTCTTCGATTGCTCTCTGTTGTCATACTTTCATTGCTCCTCTGCCCTTTATTCCTTTCTTTGCCGTTCTTCCGATCCATCTGTTCTCGTTTTTGTCTATTCTTTATCTTGTGGTCATCTTTTTTCAGTCTTTTCTCTCGTACCCTGTCTTTTTTATCCTGTTTGTCTTGATCTTCCCTTTGCCTAACTTCCTCGGTACATTTCCCATTGAGCTTGAGTAATAGCTGTCCACCCATCCATTCGTTCTCTATGAGCCTTACCTCATCAGCTCTATCCATTTCTCCTTTCCATCTCTTAATCTCTCGTTCTATGTCGGTGGTCACATTCGATCATTTACTTTTCTCCTCCTTGTCCTGTAAGACCTTGAAGATCTCTTCCTTTCTTCTAGTCCCTTCTGGACTATCGTAACTGCTGTAACCAGGCGGTTTCTACATTGGATTACTATTATCCTGTCGCTGCTTTTAGTTCCTTTAACGGATAAAATCCTACATCTTCTGTACTGCCATCATTCACTTTGGGCGAGTTAAGGGGAGCAGAAGGCTCAACACCTTCCTCCCTACACTGAGTAAGCATCCACTCCTCAGGCGGCGGGTCCTCCTGCTTCTCAAGGTATATTTTCCAGAGATCTAAAATAGCTAACCTCTTCTCCAATTTCTTCCCTGTGTACGAAGCGTGCAAGTATGTGGTCATGTATTGCAATACCGCTTGTGATAGCGATCCCCCTTGTGGCCATGGAATGAACATTTTGTCTGCTGTGCCCTTTACCCATTCCACACTACACTGTTTGAGCTTAGGCATATGTTTTGGCAGTGTTTTGAACAGGTGCATCAGTGGAGTAATATCCCCCATTGTGTCAATTGACTGCCAATACTTACCGTTGATTACACAGATACGTTACAGAAAAACAACAAATATTAGCACGCTCCGACCTTCGCCACTCAAAGCCGCTACTTCTCAATTATCTCAATCTACTTTTTTCAGTCGGTGCCGACAATGACTCGAAAATAGATAACAACTTTTTATCTCTTCTTTAATCTCACAGCCTATTCTTGTCGCTAACACCTCTTTTCAATTATAAAATACAAACAGACAGACTAGTCAACTTTTCACATATAAACCATGGTACTCCTTTTCTCCTAGCCCCTAAAGTACTCTGATTGGAGTTTGAGTCATTCCCTATCATAAACCTGTTTGTGTGCCGCCTATTTTTATTCCCCACTTGGGGTTTTGCAATTACTCCTTCTAGACCTGTCTTCAGGTAGGAAATCGGGCTTACAAAATGCTCCTCATTTAAATGCTCCTCGTTATATACTAAATGCTCTTCATTTATATTAGACAACCCCCGTTACTTTTCTATGTTACCACAATCCCATCCCCTTATTTTGCCATTCCCCTTAGTCTACTCACCATTCGCTCTTCAGCTCAAGGCCTTCGGTATCATCTCGCCTCCTCCAATCAACCACCGCCACCTTCTGTCTGCTCGGTGCCTGTGGAAACCAGGAGGGATTTCGTCAAAGAGGGACCTGTCCCACCCAAATCAATCTTCGTGCAAGTTTTCTATGTCGGCCACTCTCTACAGGAAACCTTGTGATCTTCCGGCTAGATGGCAGAGGGTGTTCGATTGTCCAAAGCACTGGAAACCTACTATTCGATGGGTCTTTTAACAATCCTCCCTACCAGTGAACCCGCAGGCCCTTTAAGTGAGTTAGCGCTATATGGGATGGATGGGGATGCAGAATTTACTCTTACACCAATAATATGACTGACATCACAGACATCTCACAGTATGTCTCTCAATGTGTTACATGAAAAAACACAGTTATATAGTAAAAATGCAGGATGTTTCATTGGGTCTCAAATTATAGGGCTTTTTGCTATGTGTCCCTCTATGATTGGTTGGCACACTTGTACCCTTCTGGAATATTCCACTCGCTAGCAGCACGCAAGCTGGTACTCCAGGGCCTGGTGGGTTGGACTTGATCTTGCCTCCACACCCAATTAGCCCATCATCCATCATCACTCCTACTGGCTGCCATTCGAACTTTGAACTCGCCCTTGCAAAGTATCACCACTCCTGAGACTAGAAGGGAGTGTGAGCATGGTCTTATCTTTAAGTCTCGATGTAGCTTGCCCAAAGTCTATTTTCGACTAGGTCATGTGACAGGAGACCGTGTTTGAGCCCTTTCTTTCATATATAACACTATTAAATGAATAAAACCTGGCACTCCTAGTGTTTTTCCATTGCACCTCAACAGGAGCTCACCTCGCTTTTCACGTTTATTGTATCTTCTTGAATATATAACCAGTGTCTTGGCTGCCCCAACCCTTGACGCCGGGCCAGACAAGCTTTCTCATTTCTTCACTCATCGTCAGCTGTTTTCGTCTACTGTGCCACACTTTCAGCTCTCTCGCTGATTGGGTCTTAGTATGTTAAATTGTGATGTGGAACATCCAGATTCTATGTATATATATATATATATATATATATATATATATATATATATACACATATATATTGGCAGCACCGCCTGCAGTCTATTCACTACGTATAGCTAGTCTTAATGATTACTAAGTCTACTTGTGTTTTAGCATCTGAACAATTATAAAACGGCTTGCATTTTCTTCAGTGCTCTCCATACATGCAATCTCCATTCTGCACATGAAATGTTGCTCAATTCTTCACTTTGCCATCAGATTCTATAAGGTCTACTCACCTTCTTCCTTGTCATCTCTTCTTGGTGCGTCATTTCTGCTTCATGTGACGTCACCAGTCGTCTCTTTCACTCATCTTCACACTTCTTCAGGGACCTCCCCTAAGAGACTGCCATCTCTCTGTGGATACATTATGTAGGGTATTCTCATTCGATACCCTGTTTCAAGGATTCTTCACAGTATATAGTAATGATATTCAATCTATACATGGAGCTACCGAGAGCCCTTCAACCACACACAACTTCCACATCCACCAATACGCAGATGACACACAGCTATACCTCAAGATCGACTTCATTAAGGGCATCCTCCGGCTCAAAACCTGCCTCTCTCTGATCCAGTCTTTGATGTCCAGTGCATACTTGAAGCTTAAACCCTCCAAGACTGAATTCCTACTTCTCACCAACAACACCAAACACCCAGACATACAGACCTGGATATCAACCATGAACCCTGAGGGCTTCACGCCCAAGCTCACCTCCTGCCCCAAGTCCCTCGGGTTCCACATTGACAAAAACCTCTCCTTCAAGACATACATAGATAAGAACACTCAGATAGCTTGGTATCAGATCTCCCTTCTGTGAAAGGTCAACCCATTTCTCCCTTTGGACTGCTTTAGATCCACCATTCAAGCACTGGTTCTACCCCCCCCGGGTGGGGGTAATGCCCTCCTCAATGGCCTCCCGTCATCCTCCCTTGTGCCCCTGAGAAGTGTTGTACACTCGGCTACACACCTCATCTCGGGTCTATGCAGATACAGCCACATCACCCTGGCCCTTATTGACCTTCACTAGCTCCCACTGCCTGCACCATTGACCTTCAAGTCTTGCTGCATCCAATATAAGGCAGCCCCCCTCAAGTCACAGACAGCACACCACTAGATGCCAGGACACATGCAGAATTGAAATCCACCACTGCAAAAAGGAAAGGACCAGAAAACAAGCTTTCTCTGCCTACCCCCAAAAATGTGTGATGCCAGTAATGATGCCTATACTGTGAAGAATCCTTGAAACAGGGTATCGAATGAGAATACCCTACACAATGTATCCACAGAGAGATGAAAGTCTCTTAGGGGAGGTCCCTGAAGAAGTGTGAAGATGAATGAAAGAGAAGACTGGTGACATCACATGAAGCAGAAATGACGCACCAAGAAGAGATGACAAGGAAGAAGGTGAATAGACCTTATAGAATCTGATGGCAAAGTGAAGAATTGAGCAACATTTCATGTGCAGAATGGAGATTGCACCTACGGAGAGCACTGAAGAAAATGCAAGACGTTTTATAATTGTACAGATGATAAAACATAAGTAGACTGTGGAACATCCTCCCCGTAAGCACCAGACTCGACCCACACTCCTACAATTCAGAAAAGTACTGAAAACCCAACTGTTCAACACCTAGGCCATAACGTCGCACCCACGCCACCTGACTTGCTAGACGCCTTCCGCCCCTCTCCTCCCTGCCACTCTGTACAGCTGTATCCCTCATCTGTGCCCCTCTGTATCCTACCTCCGTGGTATATCTGTTTTGTCATTACCTCTAAAAAGCACTCTGTTATGCATCTGTACTGTTGTATACCTCTGTAAAGTGTGCCGTTCCAAGGTGTGCGCTCAATACATATAATAATAATAATAATAATAATAATAATAATAATAATAATAATAATAATAATAATAATAATAATAATAATAATAATAATAATAATAATAATAATAGCCTAACCAGTCACTGGGGTCTCAGGAGACCGTAGGGGCAGTTCAATTTCACAGTTCCAGGATTTAGTTTTTAGTGGGCTGATGCATCGACCCGCTTTTGAACGTTGATGCAATCTGATGAGGCTCAGATCAGGCACGTAGTTTTGTGGTGGCTCTGGCAAAGAGCGGGTATTGAGTAGAATCAAATGTGGGGGCTTTCTGCTGTTGAACGGTGGCCATTCAATCATACAGGCTGGGGCAATCCCAAGAATGCTTTCCAGTTGGCCAGGCCGAGTCGGGCTTTGGCCGCTGGGAGAGGTCGGTGAGTGACATTCCAGTGTTTCGAGTCGGTGGGCGACTGTTGTTGAAGTGATGATCAAGGGTGCATCAATGAGGCGGCAGTTCTCAGGCTAGCTGTGCTGTGGTTGTAACCCAAGGGTAGAGTTGACAAGTGACCCTCCAGAAATTTGGTTTGGGTTCCGGCGTTGAGGAGACTAAAGCTGCTAGCAGGTGTCATGCTTCGCTAGGATACAATATAGTCTTCAGCTGGTTTAGATGCAGTGCAATAGTTTGGCTGTTTGGAGGAGCACACATATCAGCACCTGCACCTTTGCTATAGTTCAAGAGGTGGAGAACACAGAGCGAGTAGTTCGGCTGGTCTGGCCCTACGGTTGCCATGAGGCCTTTGCAAAGGACTTGAGTACAGGATGCTCCAGGTCAAGGTCTGCTCTTCTGGCACAGAAGATAAGTTGCAGAGTGGTTTGGTCCTGGTCCACTGCAGTGGTCACTCCCAATGTTCCCTGGGAGAGGTTAGGGGATATATCTTCCTTCTGTCTTGGACGGCTCCTTCTTGACCTCTGGCAGAGGATTTTGGACAGTGCACCTGACTCTAAGAAAGTTCACATGAGAATGTACAAAATGTTACTTCAGCCTTAAATGCCTTAATGATCCTTTAGGAACTAAGGGAATTCTTCTTCTGGAGGGGTGCAAGACCCCTTCTTTTAAAGGCACACGTCCTCAGGTGTATTGGACATGCTTTAGGGGGCCAATTCTTGCTCCTGGCTTGAGTGGACGTTGTCCTGTTGATCTTGCACCAACAATGCTATACTCCAGAGGAAGTGGAGGAGACAAGGAAAGAAAAGAGAGATAGTGAGAAACAAGAAGGTGGAAGGCATCTTCCCGTATCCACAGCACCCCTGAATACCCTGTTTGCACCCTCTTCCCGTCCTACTCACAACAAATAAATTTAGATAAGCAGCTCCCTGGTGTAAGGCTACTCCTCCTGAATGGGTGTGCTCTTTTGGTACTTTGCCAGAGGTCAGCTGCCTGCTTTATGGCTGTCTTTGGGGTTTGGGTTACTGGCCTTCACAAAGAGGATCAAAGAGAGGCTGGGTCGTCAGCGTCTGTGTCCTGCTGTGTTGCAGTATCAGACAGTCTCACCCAAATACAGTTTCCCTTCCACAGAAGAGCTGACTCACAGGAGCTGAGACATATGCAATATCAATTGGGACATGGCTGGTATGACCACAAGTAATGCCATGAACTATGCCTAAACTCAGGCATAGCTTATTCTTAGTGTTTACTCTGCCACCAGCATGGGGTACGCATAATCAGCGTAGTTTGGGTGCAGGGGGCATATCATAAATGTCACCCCTGTGCTGCAATTATTTCATATACTAATAAAAATCAAAAAAGCCAGGGTGTTTCAACCTTGAAAATGTCACTATCCACTTTTCTCAATTAACATAATTACTTGATGCACACTCTTGTTTCTAAAACAATTGCTGAAAAAAGCTCTAAATTCATGTGTTATGCATTTTGAAGTTAGTAGCCTATGTGGTCGTGTGCGTACCTGTAAACATTATGAAAGGAGGACTTCATGTATTGGAACAGAATATAATGTGAGCCTAAGAACCAGGACAGGAACAACATGAAATCTCTGTCCAGGTATACTACTTTCGGTCTTGTACATTCAAGATGAGCTCGACATATAACAAGTATCTACTGTCTGTTCAAATGTTCAGTTATTACTGAACTATAATAGTGTTTGTTTTTAGCAGCAGGGTATTTCTCCAGATGCACCCAGTGGTATTGCTTGTAGTAGAATGTCCAATGTTTAAAAGAGCACTTATAGTGGACAGAAAGCTTGCATGCTCATGTGTACATTACAAAAGGAACAACCAAAATGATGTAGTCAATAGACCTGAAATATTGCCTAACACAATGTATGTGCTTAATCCTTTGCCCAAAATCTGTTTCCATCAATGGAAGAAGTGGAAATATATTTGATATTTGCACATGGAAATCCTTATTGACCTCCTCTCAGTCAATCAAAATGTTTACAGTGCAGTCAACAACTACTGGTATTGACAGAATTCTTAACATTCTCGCTTCATAAGCAGATAGGGAAAACAACAATGCAATTTCCAGATAACAGATGAAAGAGAAAGTTAAAACATTGGAATATCTTCCTCCAAAACGGAGAATTTGCAGACATCGTAACAAGTATCCAATTTCAATATGCATGCCATTTTGGGTGTTAACACTCTTACGGTGAGCGTACAGTAAACATGAGGGCGACTTTCCCGTTACCTTAGCGGATGTGTGGCACCCGACCGGTAACATTGGTCTGCTGCCACACTGTCTGCAATTTCTCACCTTTGGATGGAGATCTGTCTTACTGGTCTAGAGGTGACTAGAGAAATCCTGACCCATTGGGGAACTGAAAGGTGATATCATCTTTTCTAATATAGTTGCAGAGGTGGTTATATCTCCTTGAGGTGGAGTGAAAACCCTACAGTACCAAGTGGAATTTGACTCTGAAGAGCTAAGTGAGCTTTTTTTCTTTAATTCCTCAGAATGAATTGCATATTAAAAGATCAATTAGTAGATCTCAGATAGCGATTAGATTTAGCACTAGAATCTTTCTTGTTTTAGGTACACATTAAGGGTGACTCTTGTGAAACACAAGAGGTTAGTGATATATATTTTTATTTCATGGAATTGTGAAACAGAGAAGAATACATTAGAGTAATACAATACTATTTGTGTAGGTACACTGAAGAGAATTCTAGTTTAGAAACACACAGAGATGGACAATTTTAAATCCCTGAAAATGGACAATAACATTTATCAGAAACGTGTCGGCAAAAAGGGGACTCAAAATTACTAAGCTGTACTAAGTGTGAAGAGTTGTTTTGAGTGTGTTACAAATTTTTTAAGAGCTGAGAAATGTATGACAGACTAAGAGTTGGATGAACCCTATAGTCTTATCTTTGTATTCTAAAAACCTTTCGAAAATTGTGTGATCCAATTGGTTTGTGTTATATAGAATTTGGAATGTGTAATTAAATGTACTTTTGTCATTATATTTTCTTAATTTATTGTTCAGATAAACTATAATAATATTGTAGGGACAGAGTCCTGAAGAAGGGCATTTTGGTTACCTGTTGGCAAGAAAATCTCTATTAGCCTATCAACATGTGACATTGTACTGGCTCTTATAAAGATACTAAAAGCGTTGGTATTCCTTGCTGCCTTCATTTGTATGAAAGGGATATGAAATACTTGTCATCAGCATATTTAATATTGTTTGATGTGCAATGCACCCTTTGCCATGTTACAAGACACTTTGTCTTGGCGAGTGACCCATTTTGAATGTATTTCTTTTTTCCATTGCCAATAAGTCTAAAGAGACTCTATCAGCATCTCCCCACTCTTTCCACACTGTGGCATTAGATTGAAACTGCACTGCCCAGTTTATTTACGGCATTGGTCTTGCAAAGAAGTTAGGATGCTTCCCTCCAGGAAGAGAGCAGACATGTGAGTGTGTTTCAGATGCACTGTGTTCAATATCTTTTTCAATTGGCTGTGAATATTTTATTTTATTTTGTTTTGTTCCTTTCATTTACCCATTGACACATAGTACAAAAATATCCATAGACAATATGAGGTCAAAAAGGATGTTCATTGCGGGCATCAATAAGACTGATAAATTGGTAGTTTGATGAGTTTTGTAGAAGGCTGTGTCCTCAATTGGAAGCAAGAGGTTACCATTCCATGGGTCAGTGTGCCCAGGTTTTGGAATCCCCTCTACAACCAATGCCATGTTTGTTCATCTGACTCTAAAGTTCTTTTTAAGGGATCAGTCATCACTCCCACGTTGATATGGTTAGGCTGGCTTTCCCATAGGAAGAGCACTTTTTGGGGGCTGCTAACTTTTTGGGTATTTTTAACGAATCTGCACAAAACTGTCCACAAACATGTTTGAAATCCTGATTGACTTAAACAGGAAAAACATTTCTGTCGGATCTACAGCCGTGACTGTTGGATGGTTTTTCACCAAACTTGCACAGGTGTGGCAGCCTGGTCCTTAAAATGTTGCTTTTGCAACTTTGGTGTTAATCTATCCAGTGGATTATTGAAAAAATGCCAACATGTAGAATAAATAATGCATAATTAGTACATAATAATACAACTCATTCACAACAAATATATATATATATATAAAGAAACTACCATTTTACATTTACATTTATTTATTAGTTTGTCTGGTACACTCATAACAAAATAGAATCTTGTTTATATCTTAGTATTCTGTATAGGAAGTCGATTAAATAAGTGCTAAGTGCCTAGAGTACAATGATAAAAGTGGAGCCATATATGAAGAAATATAATACATAATCATCTAACCAAGTATCAAATGCCTCTAAGATCAAATTAAGTGGCTAGTGGGGGTTTGCCCAGAGTCCTGAATATTTATTGGAAAAAACATGTAAGTGCAAGAGTAAGTGAAAACTGTTTTTCCTACATACATCTAGGGCGCTGATTCATGGGAAAGTGCGCATTTCCCCCGCAATTGCCGCGTGCCGCGAACAACACTGCGCGGGCCTGCGGGCAGAATAAAAAACGCACGTCCGCATATTCATGGAATTTACAGCGCATAGTAACCATATTCGCAAGTTGAGCTGGGTACGCCCCAAACATGCCCCACACAAAGCATAAACATCCGGAACAGCTACCTTAGCATGCACCCCCAGGCGCAAATAAACGCACCCCGCAAACAGTGTGCAGGGTCCCCCGCAAGCAGGAATGCATCACAGAGACAATGCACAGAGTCACCCGTAACTGTTGCCAGCACCCCAACAACATGTATATGATACTTCATAACTTGGGTTAAACTCAAACAATCTGCGTGCAGACCTCCGTAAACCATTTCTGCACCTTGCTACACTGCGTATGCACACCCCTAAGTTAGACGGGAACCCCGGTGGGTGTACACACACCCCTAAATCCGACATGCAAACTCACCTCCATACTGCAATTCCTATGTGCAAGTGTCATTACGCCTGCCTTCGGGTGGCATACAGATCAAGGGATTTGCGTGGCCATTTCTATGCCGAGAGGCTGCGCGGGTGGTTCCATGAATACATGTAATTTGGCACAATTGTGGGCATGGGAGCGACTGCCTGCAGTCCGTCCCTTGTAATGCCCACTTTTTTGCATGTTCTTCCCCATTTTCTGTGTTCCGCCCCCTTCCCAACACTCTGCGCAAGCTACGCCCATGCTCTTCATGGTATCTCGCACAAGGCACTCGACGGCTCGCCAAGACGTGCCAAGTCTGTGCCAACTTCACGCAAGTCATGGAAATTTCCTGCGCATTCTATTCCATGAACTGGCAAATGCGATTTTGGACGCACACTCTTGTTTCTAAAACAATTGCTGAAAAAAGCTCTAAATTCATGTGTTATGCATTTTGGAGTTATTAGCCTATGTGGTTGTGTGCGTACCTGTAAACATTATGAAAGGAGGACTTCATGTATTGGAACAGAATATAATGTGAGCCTAAGAACTAGGACAGGAACAACATGAAATCTCTGTCCAGGTATACTACTTTCGGTCTTGTACATTCAAGATGAGCTCGACATATAACAAGTATCTACTGTCTGTTCAAATGTTCAGTTATTACTGAACTATAATAGTGTTTGTTTTTAGCAGCAGGGTATTTCTCCAGATGCACCCAGTGGTATTGATTGTAGTAGAATGTCCAATGTTTAAATGAGCACGTATAGTGGACAGAAAGCTTGCATGCTCATGTGTACATTACAAAAGGAACAACCAAAATGATGTAGTCAATAGACCTGAAATATTGCCTAACACAATGTATGTGCTTAATCCTTTGCCCAAAATCTGTTTCCATCAATGGAAGAAGTAGAAATATATTTGATATTTGCACATGGAAATCCTTATTGACCTCCTCTCAGTCAATCAAAATGTTTACAGTGCAGTCAATAACTACTGGTATTGACAGAATTCTTAACATTCTCGCTTCATAAGCAGATAGGGAAAACAACAATGCAATTTCCAGATAACAGATGAAAGAGAAAGTTAAAACATTGGAATATCTTCCTCCAAAGCGGAGAATTTGCAGACATCGTAACAAGTATCCAATTTCAATACGCATGCCATTTTGGGTGTTAACACTCTTACGGTGAGCGTACAGTAAACATGAGGGTGACTATCCCGCTACCTTAGTGGATGTGTGGCACCCGACCGGTAACATTGGTCTGCTGCCACGCTGTCTGCAATTTCTCACCTTTGGATGAAGATCTGTCTTACTGGTCTAGAGGTGACTAGAGAAATCCTGACCCATTGGGGAACTGAAAGGTGATATCATATTTTCTAATATAGTTGCAGAGGTGGTTATATCTCCTTGAGGTGGAGTGAAAACCCTACAGTACCAAGTGGAATTTGACTCTGAAGAGCTAAGTGAGCTTTTTTTCTTTAATTCCTCAGAATTAATTGCATATTAAAAGATCAATTAGTAGATCTCAGATAGCGATTAGATTTAGCACTAGAATCTTTCTTGTTTTAGGTACAAGTTAAGGGTGACTCTTGTGAAACACAAGAGGTTACTGATATATATTTTTATTTCATGGAATTGTGAAACAGAGAAGAATACATTAGAGTAATACAATACTATTTGTGTAGGTACACAGAAGAGAATTCTAGTTTAGAAACACACAGAGATGGACAATTTTAAATCCCTGAAAATGGACAATAACATTTATCAGAAACGTGTCGGCAAAAAGGGGACTCAAAATTACTAAGCTGTACTAAGTGTGAAGAGTTGTTTTGAGTGTGTTACAAATTTTTTAAGAGCTGAGAAATGTATGACAGACTAAGAGTTGGATGAACCCTATAGTCTTATCTTTGTATTCTAAAAACCTTTCGAAAATTGTGTGATCCAATTGGTTTGTGTTATATAGAATTTGGAATGTGTAATTAAATGTACTTTTGTCATTATATTTTCTTAATTTATTGTTCAGATAAACTATAATAAAATTGTAGGGACAGAGTCCTGAAGAAGGGCATTTTGGTTACCTGTTGGCAAGAAAATCTCTATTAGCCTATCAACATGTGCCATTGTACTGGCTCTTATAAAGATACTAAAAGCGTGGGTATTCCTTGCTGCCTTCATTTGTATGAAAGGGATATGAAATACTTGTCATCAGCATATGTAATATTGTTTGATGTGCAATGCACCCTTTGCCATGTTACAAGACACTTTGTCTTGGCGAGTGACCCATTTTGAATGTATTTCTTTTTTCCATTGCCAATAAGTCTTAAGAAACTCTATCACCATCTCCCCACTCTTTCCACACTGTGGCATTAGATTGAAACTGCACTGCCCAGTTTATTTACGGCATTGGTCTTGCAAAGAAGTTAGGATGCTTCCCTCCAGGAAGAGAGCAGACATGTGAGTGTGTTTCAGATGCACTGTGTTCAATATCTTTTTCAATTGGCTGTGAATATTTTATTTTATTTTGTTTTGTTCCTTTCATTTACCCATTGACACATAGTACAAAAATATCCATAGACAATATGAGGTCAAAAAGGATGTTCATTGCGGGCATCAATAAGACTGATAAATTGGTAGTTTGATGAGTTTTGTAGAAGGCTGTGTCCTCAATTGGAAGCAAGAGGTTAGCATTCCATGGGTCAGTGTGCCCAGGTTTTGGAATCCCCTCTACAACCAATGCCATGTTTGTTCATCTGACTCTAAAGTTCTTTTTAAGGGATCAGTCATCACTCCCACGTTGATATGGGTAGGCTGGCTTTCCCATAGGAAGAGCACTTTTTGGGGGCTGCTAACTTTTTGGGTATTTTTTAACGAATCTGCACAAAACTGTCCACAAACATGTTTGAAATCCTGATTGACTTAAACAGGAAAAACATTTCTGTCGGATCTACAGCCGTAACTGTTGGATGGTTTTTCACCAAACTTGCACAGGTGTGGCGGCCTGGTCCTTAAAATGTTGCTTTTGCAACTTTGGTGTTAATCTATCCAGTGGATTATTGAAAAAAATGTCAAAATGTAGAATAAATAATGCATAATTAGTACATAATAATACAACTCATTCACAACAAATATATATATATATATATATAAAGAAACTACCATTTTACATTTACATTTATTTATTAGTTTGTCTGGTACCCTCATAACAAAATAGAATCTTGTTTATATCTTAGTATTCTGTATAGGAAGTCGATTAAATAAGTGCTAAGTGCCTAGAGTACAATGATAAAAGTGGAGCCATATATGAAGAAATATAATACATAATCATCTAACCAAGTATCAAATGCCTCTAAGATCAAATTAAGTGGCTAGTGGGGGTTTGCCCAGAGTCCTGAATATTTATTGGAAAAAACATGTAAGTGCAAGAGTAAGTGAAAACTGTTTTTCCTACATACATCTAGGGCCCTGATTCATGGGAAAGTGCGCATTTCCCCCGCAATTGCCGCGTGCCGCGAACAACACTGCGCGGGCCTGCGGGCAGAATAAAAAACGCACGTCCGCATATTCATGGAATTTACAGCGCATAGTAACCATATTAGCAAGTTCAGCTGGGTACGCCCCAAACATGCCCCACACAAATCATAAACATCCGGAACAGCTACCTTAGCATGCACCCCCAGGCGCAAATATACGCACCCCGCAAACAGTGTGCAGGGTCCCCCGCAAGCAGGAATGCATCACAGAGACAATGCACAGAGTCACCCGTAACTGTTGCCAGCACCCCAACAACATGTATATGATACTTCATAACTTGGGTTAAACTCAAACAATCTGCGTGCAGACCTCCGTAAACCATTTCTGCACCTTGCTACACTGCGTATGCACACGCCTAAGTTAGACGGGAACCCCGGTGGGCCTACACACACCCCTAAATCCGATATGCAAACTCACCTCCATACTGCAATTCCTATGTGCAAGTGTCATTACGCCTGCCTTCGGGTGGCATACAGATCAAGGGATTTGCGTGGCCATTTCTATGCCGAGAGGCTGCGCCTGTGGTTCCATGAATACATGTAATTTGGCACAATTGTGGGCATGGGAGCGACTGCCTGCAGTCCGTCCCTTGTAATGCCCACTTTTTTGGATGTTCTTCCCCATTTTCTGTGTTCCGCCCCCTTCCCAGCATTCTGCGCAAGCTACGCCCATGCTCTTCATGGTATCTCGCGCAAGGCACTCGCCGGCTCGCCAAGACGTGCCAAGTCTGCGCCAACTTCACGCAAGTCATGGAAAATTCCTGCGCATTCTATTCCATGAACTGGCAAATGCGATTTTGGGCGCATTTGGCATGCAAACTCACTATTTCCTGCGCAATTAATTCCATGAATCGGGCCCCTAGCCCAGAATTGTATTTAGTATTACTAAAACAATAGAACCCGAGGAGTGGGGGCATTACAGGCGCCCCTGAGGCAATAGTTACAAGCCTGAGCATAGCAAGGGTTTTAACGTAGCCCCAGGGGCATTACCAGTCCTCTAAAAACCCCAGTCCAGGGTTCTCTTTGCTCACATACAGGGATACTCTGGAATGAACAAAACAAATAAAGAGCATAGGGAGGGCTTTAATGTAGCCCCGGGTGCATTAACAGACCAGTAATACCCCCTTTGAGGGTTCTAATACTATTAGTACCCCAGCATGTCATATCGGGGTACTAACACATTTTTTTTCTCAAGTTGAGAAACAGCAATGAAACCGTTTCTCAACTCGAGAAAAGAAAATTGACACAAAGGATCAGGGAGAAGGGACTACATGTAGTCACTTCTACCTTTCCATGGTGGCCGGTGGAGAAATAAAAAGAACGGAGTGCTTCAGGTAAGTCTTACCTGTCCAAGTAACCACCCAGTGAGGGCCAATCAGATAGTTTGTAGCAATCTGATTGTCCCTCGCCGGGTGCTAATTTTGCACACCCAGCACATCATCTGAGATTTTTCAATATTTTTTATAGTACCAGTAAATTCAAGCATGTTCAAGATGTTTAACCGGAATCTTCGATACCAGTTTCTATTAATATTACACAGAAATGTTCTCAGATATGCCATGGGTTGGTTCATGGGGCGGTATTTGTTAAATTATATCAGGTGAGCGTATGAACATAATGGCATTGTGTTCTCACTTGCATCCCATTGTTTCATTTATTTTTTTACCGTGATAACATTCTATAAAAAATTGTTTGGTTCTACATCATTCACTTTAAGATATCTCTCAAATGAAGTCATAAAAGATTTCATAAACAACATCTTGGTTTCTTTAGCCATTCTTCCAGATTCTACAAAGAAATTGTTACTATTAAGCTGAGGCTATTAACATTTTTAATACAAATTTAACTTATTGCATTGAACAATAGATACGAGCGATCTCAGTCTTAATTCTGCTCTAATAGCCGATATTGGTATTGAAGGTGGCAATCACAGGACTCTCTGCCAAATTCGACCTTCCAAAATCAGCAGTCATGACAGATTCTTTGTTTCAATAATTTCTAATCCATATAATACAGCCGGGATAACTTTTGCTTTGTAGCATTCTAACACAGGTTGAAGGGTAAATTGTGGGAGTTTGGGAGTATGCTGGAAGTGATTACCTGTTTGAGGAACATCTATAAGATATTGGACCACAGATCGACGTCCTCTTTTCGGGAGGAATTCGAGAGTCCATCTGTCCCACAGGCACTTGATTTGCTAAGAGACGTTGTAAGTCCTCTCTGTCAAAGTTTGGCTGCCAAGAAGGCAGTGAATAGTAAGACGCAGGCTTATCTGCAGTTTAAGTGCCAGCATACATGTTTTTAAAATGTCTTGTCCAAGTATTGCTATCGATGGAATTAGATTGTTTTAAATTTGAGCTTTTTGGATCATCATGCGAAAAGCACCAGAGACCTTTCAAGTAGTTATTCTGCACACACATGAATGGTTGTTGCCCATCTCCTATGATTAACTGGATATTATACCTTTTGTGCTAGTTCTTATAATTTTGACTGAGGCATTTCCTAATGGTTACACCTTTGACATTATCTAGCCCATATTCGAAGTTCTTAGATCTCATTTCTTGTTCTCAATAACAATATCGAAAGCATTCATTGTGCTTTTCGATGAAAGGTTGCACTCTACTTATGATTTTGGGCAACATGTTGCACTGCCACATAAACAGTTTAATTAAAATAGCGTGGGCTGCCATTTTTTGCGCTTTGTTTTCAGTGACTATGGACCTCATTACGAGTATGGAAGTAGCCATGCCGCTTGTAGCGGCATGGCTACCCCCATACCGGGTACCGGGTACCGGGTCCGGGTTCCTGTTATGGGGAATTACTGGGCTATTCTGACCTTGGAGGGCCCGGTAATTCCCTTTCCCGGGACCTGGACCCAGTACATCCCCATTCCCATTTCAGCCCCCCTAGGGCTCAATGGGAATTGGGAGGATGCTAGCGGGTCCCGCTATGGATGCCTGGTTTTAGCAGACGTCCTTAGCGGGACCCGCGAGCAGACCTCGTAATGAGGTGGTAGAGGGTTAACAGCACCAGCAGCTCTACCGACGCCATTAACCCTCTACTGCCTGGGTCGTAATGAGGCCCCATGTGTCCCAACACCTTTTAATAGTGGAGTTTCGTATAACAGCATTCCATGTTTAGATTTCAGTCAAGTGCCTTGAATGTTTGAGATCAAATTGAGCACCTGACTCTTAGATGCGTGGGTCAAATGAAATGATGAGTCTGTCATGGTGAGAACCAATTCAGCATGATCACTGAGTATTTTCTTTTTTAATCTGTACTCAAACACAAGCTTCATACAGTGTGGAAGAAACATAGATGTAATCAATCAAGAAATGTGATAAGCCCTGAAACCAAGTTGTCTGACTAGGGGTATTACCCTATAGATTACCATTCATGTTAATTATATTCCAATTTGAAAATAATTCCGCTCATATCCTTCAGAAGGCTTTTGCTGGCCATACTGTTTAAATTACTACTCATTCTTGAGGTGGAACTGGTGCAGCCATCTGATAGAATTTCGGGACAAGAACTATTATAGTCCCCTGCGCATAAGATTTTATGAGCACCCCTTGGTCCGCTACCAAGTTAGAGCATCCACCGAGCTGGCCTTCAATAAGTCCTCTTATTGTGTTTTGGGGTTACAATAAAGATGTATAAAAAAAGATCACCTTCTTTCATTCCATTTTTGTTAGACACCACAATAGCATAAATCAGGGGACATTCCATGTATGTTCTGTTTATGGTATTTTTGACAGCCGTCAGAATGTCTCCCATAGGGTTGCCCAACTTCCACTCTGTGGCATTCTTTAATAGAACATTGAGGCCATCTATTACTGGCGGATCACACAACCAGAAATCCTGAAATAGCACAATATCCATTTTAGCCTGTTGATCCATCATATTAGTGGACAAGAACCTATTATAGCCCCTAGTGATCTAGCTCATCATTTGTAAGTTCTCCGTTTTCAAAACCTGGATGTTTTCTAGCACTGGGCTGCAAGACAAAGTGGGGATAGTGTGGAGAGTGGGTGCAGGACCAAAAGTCATCTTTTTAGTCTGTATGTTGGAACCCATACTTTTCTTCACAAACAAGCCCTCCTACTCAGATTCTTTATGACAGTCATGTCAGGGGATAGGAGAGGTCCCTGGCCCTGGGGTATCTCTTTGCTTTGATAATCGGTATTGCATTTGTACAACTGGATCTCATTTAATTTCCCATTATGGCTGGGGCTATATTAACATATATTCCTCTATGAACATGAAACTCCCGTGCATCCCATACCAAAAGAGGGAACATCCTGGATTAAAAGTTTAAAAACACTTTATTGATTCTGGAGTCTGATGCAAATCCCACCTGCCTGATATCTACTGAAATGATCATCTTCAGAGTGGGAATCCCTGAAAAAAAGGGATAGAATGTGACTCTGATTAAGAGGGATATCTGCGTCCTCCTTCCGTGTGGACTCTATCATCAAACATATGTTCGAAATTATTCATTCTCTCAGGGTAGCTTCTCCTTGGTTATGCATAGATGCACGTAGGGAAGTACAAAATGCTATGGTGAGAGTATCCACTGATAAGTTTTCTATATCAGGGTACACGTTTGTCTACACACCTAATGGTATATGGAGGGTGGACTCCTCACAGTCCACTCCTCTCCTTAATTCTTGGCTATCTGCGAGTTCTACCATGCCCTCACTATTATTAACTAGATTGCTATGTGGTTGCTCTTTCTTTTGATCAAAAAAGAGTAAAATGTCCCTGATTGGGATTTTTTTTCTTGAATTTATGTTTTGAGGCTTCCTCTGGTGCTCCCCGCTTCACTGCTGAATTGCCTCTTATGGGGCCCTTAAGCGTTCATACTTTGCACCAAAGATCGTAAAACCTTACAAAATGCTTTCTTCTTGCCTTTTTGTATGTGCTTGATATTTCTTTTATTTCTTCATATTGATGAACGAGGCATTGAGGGTTCCATTTTTTCTGCCTCTCCTTATGTCTTTTATCTAGGCTTGCTATTGTGATTCCATGGGGATTCGAGGGGCCAACAATTCCTTTATCCAACTTTGTAATTAGTTCCGATGGTGAGCCATATGATAGCCTGGTTATAATATCTGAGGTTTTTTTCTGTAATTGTTGATGGGACACAACTTTGACAAAGGAAAGCATCACCGTAAATTGAATCGAGTGAGCTCTAACTTCATATCTTAGGTTTTGATAGAGCCTCACTATACATTCCATATTTAACGCCACAATCAAAGCACATCCAAAAGTATGATCTTCAGAGATTTTGGGGAAAGTGTTTTGATCCAGTCCGCTTAATACCCTGATTGTTGTATAATTACCATTCAAGGGTTTCCTGCCAGCCTTTAATGCAGCATTAATTTTACTTAGTTCCAATTCATTGAGAGGAGAACGGCGAGGCGACACACTCCCATTTTCAGTTCCCTGTTTAGCCTAGCAATCTCTTTTTCCATGCTTATGCACATCTCCATGAGTGGGGAGTTAGAAAAGTCCCCTTCGTTTTCTGTGAGGTTTGTATATGTCCAGTATATCAGCCAGAGTTTGGATATCAGGCAAATTTGAAGTTTAGTTTGGGTGGTGTTCCATCCTTCCTGTGATTTGCTTAATTGGTGTACCACGTGTCATGCTAAAAAGACTTCAAATTGTTTTTCTTACATGTGATGAACCTACAATCAACTCATCTACAAGGAGAATCATGCAAGCAACCCAAGCCTTATAAACAAAAAAGGATACACAACATTTCAAATAAAGACATCATAAAATGAGCATATGAAATTAAATAACCTTGAAAAAAAACACACCAGTCAAAAGACATGTTGGCTACATTATAAACAATTTGTGAAAATGACATTTTGTATCAAACTTGAGCCGAAGTAACTGTACATAAGAATACTTGTATTCTAACAACTGGTCATACATTCCAAACAGTCTAACCACAGACTTGATTTTTTCATTAAATGCTCACAAAGAATATATGAGTTTGTGAATTGAATACATGCTTTTCTAAGTATGTATTGATGTTTTCTAATTTGATTATTGATATGTATGTTGAATTAACCGAAAACTAGCTGTGCATGATCTTTGGGAAACACCATAGTTTGTGTTCTGAAAGAAAACATGTGATCTTTAGGTGGCCCAAGAAACTTCAGATGTTGTTCTGCCGATGATCTCTCACTCCACCATGAGAAGCATCTGGCACTATAGTAGTTGGGGGCGGGGGGAATTCATGTATGTTTGGTGCAGTGAAGGTGTCAGTCTGGACAGGACAATCAGGACAGCCAGTGTCTGCATTCCACAGGAAATCTGTATATGTGTCTCATAGTAGGGTGGGGCCTTTGTAGAGAATGTATTTGTTTTATTTATATGTATATATACATACTGAATATGTGGAAACTATTACCCACTCCAATGGTGGTAGTTAATAGGTATAGGTTATGCCTATAGAAGCAGAAAGCAGGGGAGCTGAAAGTGAAAATGAGCAGGTTGTGGCTAAAAAGTATACCTGGCCCATCATCTGTGGCTCTGTTCACGCTGTAGGCTTAGTTACATCATGTTCAGGAAAAGAGAGCTTGGGGTGCAGCTTCAGAGCAAGCCCTGTGTTCTCTTTTTTATGACCCTATTGTTGCTTTGGGTGTTGTGGTTTTGTCCTTAAAGGCTGGTCTCCCTGAAATTCTAAAGGAAAATGCCATCCTTGTTTGGGATATGGAAATACAAGTGTGACACTGTGGTTTAAACCACGACTGTCACACTTAAAGACAAATTAATGTGAGAGAAATTACACTGTCAAGATTTGAGCCTCACCCTGCATATCTCATTACCTGGGCCAAACAATGTTTAGGGAGTCTTCCCCTATGTGTCAATGAGATTAGTTTCTAAGCTCTCTTAGCTGTTGGGCTTATTTTCAACAAGCGATTACATTTCTTGGTATGATTTAAGCACTCCTTTTAAAGATTAAACTGGACAAAGGTTTAGCCACAGTGTCTTTTTAGATTTTCCATTCAAGGTTGTACCTGATAAACAGTCTGAAGCTTCATCCAATCTGCATTACATATGTGAGAACATTTTGAGAAAGGGTTATGAAATATAATCTCAGAGATTTGTTAGCTCAGGTTTTCTCACCATATCTTGTGCCTACAGTTGAATTGTCTGAAAATTGCTGAATGTCTATATTAGTATGCCATATGGATGCAATGATGGGACTGCAATCAATCATGTACTTGGAGGCGTCATCTCTTTTATAATGCTATATGTGCATTTTTCAGAGACTTGCTGTTGATGCTCTGTCTAACACCAGACATGAAACTATTTCCCTAACTTTTGGTGTTAAAAGGTGCATGGAACCCACAATGAAATTTAGTATTTTATTTGCCTTTGTTTCTATATTGCCATTGGCAATATGTGCTGCACGTATATCATTACAAATGCAAGATTGTGTTTGTAGGTCATTAGCACAGTGTCATCAGTGTCATGGCCAAATTTGGGTGTGTTTATTATTCACAAAAGGGTGTGAATATGTGGTGCTCCTCTAGACAGATATTCTTTTCTCCAAAAGTAGTGTTCTACCTCTCCAAGTGGAGGAAACATTTTGTTGCTGATGAAATGCGTCTTCGTAATTCAACAGTGGTGAAAGTAACGTGAAACATTTACTAAATATAGTGAACACTGTTCTCCTGTGCTTTTGTTTAAAGTCTATTCCCTTTTTTTAAAATTTGCAGTGCATAGGAAGCCATGTTAATCTTCCCATGTGTATTCTGCACAACTAAGGGTAAGAAACCATGTGGGGATCTAGGTTCCTAAGCATACAGTGAATGTGCGTGTGACCTTAGAAGCAGTATTCTGTTGTGCCATGCATACTTGCCAAGATATTTGTAATGCTTGACTCCAATATTTCATCTTTGTCTTTTGATGTTTTAAGAGGTTCATTAGACATATTGATAAAGTGGTTTCCAGCTTTTAGTGTATGAGCAACTCCATCCCATATACTTGCAGATTCAATTTTCAAATATAATATGGAAATGGAAAATGTGTTCAGTGTGTTGATGGTATCTTGAATCTTATGCGTTCATTCTGAGAGAATGATGCAGCATGTAAGGAAATGTAGTGGAAACAGCACGATTCTAAACATTTTGCTATACACTCATTTGGAAGCCTTTTGCTTGATGCATTTGGTAAGTTTCTGGTGTCTCTTGAATGTAGTAAGAGGATTGTGTACTGTTATTACTATGCAGTAACATTTTTGACACACCATGGTATGTTTCCTTGTAAGCAGCTTTATTGTACGTCTTCTTAAGTCACATTCTGTTCAGGCTACATAGCTCCAACTGACAATCCTGGAATTTCATGGGAAGAACAGCTGGGTTAATTATAAACTCAATGAAGACCCACAGGCTGGATTCTTCTTCAAATCTTATCTCCCTCCTTTCTGTCCTCTTATGCAAATAGTTTGGACTTTGAAGGTGGCACGCACCTAATCGCCAAAAGTAAATAGAATGTGAAAAGGAGGGAGAAAGTGCATTCAGAAAGGAAGATCTGTATGAAAAATCATTGAGCTTGAAAAAGGGGTAGAAAGTAGAGAACATAAAATAAATTAAAAAGCTAAAAACTGCAGAGACAACATGTGCTCAAGAAAATTAAAGGAGGGGAGAAAAAAGAGACAATTTGAAAGAGGAAGGAAAGAGGAGAAAATTGTAGCAAAATATAAGAGAAATTGTTAATGGATAGAGAAGAAATTGCTGAGATAGAAATAAAAGGGAAAGGAAATACAAAGTGGAACGACAGTATGGGCAAAAGTTTGAATAGAAAAAAATAAAAGAAAGAAAATGTAAAAAAGTGATGACACACTTGTCTCTTGTCTTTTGTCTGTACATCTTTGTGCACTCTGGGGCCTACAGGCGTGTGGTGCATTATAAAAATTAAAACAAATAAATAAATAAATTAGACCTGAATATCGATCGGATGGGGGCTGACATCCCTGTATGTATATCAAGGAACAAAGTACCCAAAACTGTACGTAAAACAAATTGTGTTAGTCACTCTAAGTTTCTGGCACTTTAAATGGGCACTGGGCCTGAGGCTTTGTGTCTATATGGTCTCAGAACTCTTCAGTGATTTGCAAAATTCTTGTAATGTACAATTGGTGCTACTGTATCCCATATATAACACAAAAAGGACAGACATACATCATTAGAATCCTCTTGGTGTAAGAGCAAAATTGGTAGACAAGATTATAATCATCTTTGGGAAGTGTGTGATAAAGAGGTGTTGCTAGGCAGGGGGATAGGCAGTCTATTTCCCCAGGTTTTTTGCTTGTAGCCCTGGATAGAAGTTCAGGGGCTACAACAACTGAAAGGCTAGCTCGCCCTGAGTCCCGACAGTTGCATAGCCCCAGGTCTTTTCTAGACCTAGTAACACCCCTGGTGTGATGTCTGTGGCCTAGAGGTGATAGAAGGCAATGTCCATGGGAGATGCTGCTGCTCATCTTGCCCCAGGATTCACTCCAAAGACATATACACGTGCATTCACTATAAGAGAGGGTCACTTGCTAACAAAAGACATTTTCCAAACTTTGAAGCACCTCTAATCTGCTTCAAAAGCAAAAAGCTCATTACTTTTCGGGTATTGTATAGAGTAAGGGGTGTACCCATCAGATACTTTTAAGGATAATATGAGTCATCATGGGTTATAAGCCTGCGCACCACTCGCGGCCGACAACGGTGGACAGCGTTCTTTATGTGTCACACAATTGCTTGATGCAATGTAGGGGGCACATAGTTGTGTATATTTGTGCTGACCATTAACAGATAATACATGTTCATGTTTGCCATAATGTGTGATGGATCCCTCGACAACCATACACATTCCCAATAGTAACTGCCTGCTCATCTTCATGCAACTTCCAGCGAACACATGTGGCCCTCACTAACTAGCACATTTCCCTCACTACCTCGCACCTCCCCGTGATCCTGCCCACACATGCATGCTGTCTACAGGCCCCAGCATGATGCGTGCACGCACGCACACAAGCAGACACTCGCACACTGACACACATGCACACACACACATTCACCGTGTAGTACACACACACCCACACATACCCTGCATTCCCCTGCGGGGGCCTCTCTTGCACAGCTAACCCTACTGCAGCCTGTGCTACTTCTGACCTCCCATGCACCCCCCTCACTCCTCCATTTGTGGATGTCCTCATTATTCGTTTGGACACTCCAAAGTAATCAGTAATTCCCCTCAGTGCACGCTCTGCACTAAGCCTGAGTTTGCAGTCACATCATGAGCACTTGTGGAATAGCTTAAAGGGTTATAAAGCATTTAAAAGCCGACATGAAAGAGCGCTGGTGGGGTGTGCTACATGGTACTGATGATTTACAATAGGATTTTGCTCCAAACTTGGCAGAGGACGAAAATGTGGAGGAGGGGGGCAGTATGCCAGCATGCAGCCCAGTTGGCGTTATCAGGGGAAGTGCCACTTTCCGTCCTCTGCACAGTCTCTGCGGCTCCACATCATTCAAAGGAGACTCTGAGCCACCTGGCATTAAAGGCGCGGCAGAGCGGAGATTTCGGGGAGTAATGGTGCCTTCCTGGACTGCTAGAAATGCAGTTCAGAAAACCTTCAGATAGCAATTCTATTAAATGTTTCTATTTCCAGTGGCAGTGATTTCGTGCAGGACTGACACCTGTATGTGTATGCATTCAAAAGATGTTAGCATGGTGGCATGCAGTGCCCTTCATTACACACCGCAAGCCTACACTACATGTACCCCGTGTGTGATGCACGAACCGTTGTGAACAGAACGGAATACAGAACAGTATTTTACTAATCCGAAATAAGATCAATGGAAATATTGTATTAGTATTGTAAACAAAACTGCTAGGAAAAGACATGATACAGAAGTTATCTAGTGGAATAATACACGTGGATCATTGTGATCAGCACTAGGGCAAATATTGCTGTAGTCCAAAACATATTATTTCAGGGCAAATTCTACCCTAGTGGAATCTGGCCCCATGTGTCGAAAAGACGTTTCTGAAATGTTCTGACCACCACTGCTTCTTTTTAGTGTTGGCACATTTTTTTGGCGTTGTATTTGTATGTATCTAAAGCAAGGTTCTTATGTGACATACATTTTGAATTCACACGGTTTCCACTAACTAAATTACATATATTTAGCGGTAGCAAATTCTCTATAGTTGCATTCAATTATTTTGCTTTGTATAATAGTTATTGACATGGAGTCCGTAAATAGGATTCTCCAGCCACTGTAGAACTGTCCTGAGCTATGGCCGTGTAGCGTGCCCTTTCTCTTACATTAGTCGCCGTATTACACGTTTGTCCTCAGCTGATGGAGTCCAATGTTAACATCTCTCGAAGTGATCCTGGGGTTCTTTGATTGGCATGTTTTATTTTGCATTTTTTTATTTGGGGGGTTTCTCCCAAGCTACACCTTCCCTACTGTCTTGTCCCTATTATCCACGCAGCCCTACCCAATATGTCCCCTTAAGCATTCGCCCATACTTTTCAAAAAGGCTTTTTTGCTAAAACAATTTGGCAAAAAACTCCACGAAGAAAAGTCTGGCGATGTAACAATGTTGTAGGATCCTGGAGGTGTGGAGTTGTATGGGAAATGAAGGGGTGTTCCTGGTACACGCACTGTCCCCTTTAGTGATTGTGAGTGGGACATCCTACCAAATGGCTCCAGCATTTTCCTGCTTCCCACAGGTGGGGGCGATGGGGAGTGAAAGTGGGGGAATGTCAGTACGTGTTGAAAACCACCGCTCACTCACCAGACTAGAAGTAAAGAGTCCTCTCCTAAGCACTGGATTTGGTGGATCGATTGGGTGGGATTCTTTATGGAACATAATTTATCTAAAATGTTATGGCTATGCCTGGAAGACCTTCTATAAATCTGCCCTGCAGAAGCAGATGAATCTTTTGGAAAAGATTTGGCGCTACTGGGAGAATGGGGTGAGTTTGTGGGTGTGGATGAATCCCCGATGAAGTAATAGCAGGCTTGCAGGTCTCACGTGATGATTCGTCATGCAATCTCAAGTGTGCAATCTTGTGACGAATAATGGGTTTATTCATTGAGTTCTTCTAGTCAATAAAGGCCATTTTTGGGTGATTCTCCAAGGCTGTTCAGCCAATTAGAGTTCCTCCAATTACATAAGTCCCTGCTCACTTCCTGTTCCTTTGTGGGTTTTGCCAAGATATAAGAGAAGGAATAACACAGAGTACACTCACACATTGATGATGTAAAAAGAGCGTTTGATAGTTTTGGGGAATCTGAAGAGGTGCTTTGTATTTATTGTGGGCCTTTTTTGTATTATCTTGTAATTTAGTGTGTTTTGAATATTTTTTTATGTTTCTCTTTCTCTAAGTATTTGTTCACTGTGTGTTAGCATCTTGTGTTGGCATCCCTTTACTCCAAAAAATTGATTATGTTTGTCTTTTTTGCTTATGCCGTTCTACGTTTGCAACCCTGTATAAAATATTAAAAAACATTTTCTCATCTGTTTGTTGACCCATAAACACAAAAACATACTAAAACACACTTTCCAATCTGTTTATTTGCCATTTATTGTTTTATTGTCTTGCATTCTAGTACTTTTAGGTTTTAGTTGTATGCTGTATGTTAGGCAAAATGCTCACCCAAGTGCAAAATTCACACTACCTTAGAGCCCTCCAGCTCTTTTGCTATATGTTTGGACTTTGAACTTTTCATTTTCAATGTGTTTTACTGTTGTGTTCTTTGGATATGGAGTTTTAAACAACTCCATAGGCATCATCTTTTTCTTGTGTGTCACACAGCACCTTCAGTGAAGTGCCACATGGGTGTCTTTCAGACTCTCCAAGGTTTAAATACCTTCTCTGGGACTGACTACCGTCTCCCAGAGCATGTAAAGTTAAATTGACTTCGCTAGTCTTTTTAAATTCATAGACCCAGCATACACTATCTTCCTATAGAGTGCTGGAGGGTTTGCCTGGCATCCCCTGTGTCTAAACACTCATGTAACAGTCAAATGTTACCCTTTCCTCTTGAAATGGCTGGTGGCAGTGGTTTTAGAATTAACTACCATGATATTTCCCGACCGCGAACACGGGTAGCTAAAAATCGGGTCAGCCATGTTTTTCACTATGGCGCCCCTGACTCCTCAGTAAAAACAGACTCCGGTCATCTTTTATTGCCGTTTCTTTTAGGAAAGGTCCTTCTTGAGTTTAACTCTGCGCGCCAAACCAGGTTTCGTCCCTTTCTTTGATTCCCTTTGGCGGGCTTCAGTGCTGAAGCCCTCATCTGGTGCCTGAGTGTCTGGGTTTGACAGGATGTGAGGGAGGTGCACACAACTCCCTGTGCGTAGACTCCTAGGAGACCTGAAACCACTCTGGTGTGATTGGCGGGCTGACTGTCCGACAAGGACAGCCAACCTGCTGGGTGAGTGATAGCTAGGCTGTAATGAATGGGAGAAAACTGTTTAAAAAGCGGGTATCCAGGACTGGAAGGCAGAGTCTACCACTGGAATGAAAGAATGGAAGACAAGCTGAAGGAAGACGACTGCTGCGCCTTGTGGACCATTGGTTTGCCCGGTGAAACCCTTCTGCAGGTCTGAATTGCCTGAAACTCCATCGACAGAGAAGCCCCTTCAAGGACGACTTCTTTCCTTGAGCTGGTGGGAACAACCAACTCGTAAGCCACCTGGACACCATCTCCATACTGGTCGAATTGTCATCAGAGTGCTGTCGAAAACTGGATAGCCAGTGAGAAGGATACCAGTTTACAGACTTTAAGGCACTCACCACTTAAAACCGACGTTTAGCCAAGCTTGTGGCCTCTTCCCTGGGCAGTGCAGGATGCTCCCGATGTCCTCCTTCTTGTCCCCAAGACTGAAGCTCAGGAACAGCGAGATCTGCAGGAACTGCCAGGAACAACTGCCTCAGCTACAGCTTTTCTTCGTACCTAAGGTACTGTGCAAATGCAGTGTGGAAATCTTTTCTGCTGTGGATAAAGATTGTGAAACTTTCCCAACTTTGGAGTCTTGTTCGCTCCTAATCTGACATATAACTCTTTTTCTGGCAAACTACTTCTTCGAACATTGGCAAAGATTTAACCGTTTACTACCAGAAATGTGCTATCCTACCCAAGACACTGAACCATTGACTTTGGCCCAAGTCTATTGACTCAAATTGCCTGTTGTAGTGAACTGAAACTATTTGCCTGGCTAGGAAAGTAATTGTGCTTTCATTCTTTTAACCTTTGTCTTTCTACCCCTTTTGAAAGTTACTGAAGTGAAATTTTGCTCCCACTTCAGGGGGTCCTAACTTGTTCAGAAACTGAACGGTTGTGTACTGTAGGGTATCATAGTTTGATATTGAGCTGCTTTCATACTAGTGGAATGTTTTCCAACTGACTGTGTAAATAAATGTATATTCTTTTACCAAGAAGCCTTGAAAAGTGTTTGTTTGAACTACTGTGATTGCAGGTCCTTTGTGTAACATCTTGTACTGCTCACATCCCACTTGCGAAAAGTCTGGTTGCTGAGCCACTACCACCACATAAATGTGTAGTACAGGCTTGCACCAAAGGTGAGATTGTACTTACAACTGTAGTCTAAATTGTGCGTAGTGTTCCCAAAGGATACTGCATGTAATTCTGCCTAACACTGTAGTTGTAGAATGCAGTTGTAGATTGTAATTGTAGATTGTAGGTTGTAGTTGTAGATTTGAGTTCTAGCTTGTAGCTGTAGGATTGTTTTATTTGTTCCCTCATTTGTTGCCTGGTGTGTCCACTTGTTTGTCCACTTGGTTGTAGAGTTCTTTCTCAGGGTGTTCATGGTTCCCAGGTTGACTTGTTCTTGTTTCAGATTTCTCTCCGTCTTTGTGGCTATTTCAGTGGCATGCCATATGCAACTTGTGAGGGGAACGGAAGAAGTCTGGGGGACAGAAGAGGGAGGAGGAAGATGAGAGGAGCTGCAGAGCTCCATGCAAGTGGAGGATCATTCTCCCATGATATATGAGGAGGGGAACAATCATGTTCTTTGTGGATACTGGTACACATCTCTGTACCAGTGGGGGGAGATTGAGGCTTAAGAGAGGCTTTAGGAATGGGAGAGAAGACCTTGGCAGAGACAAGCACAGAGGCAGGTCAGCGAGGGTCTTAAATGAATGCTCCCAGTGAGTCGGAGGAAGAGTAGGCAGCTTGTCCATCACGCAGGAGGAAGGGATGACAGCGGGCACCTTTGGAGAGGTATTTGGATTGCATCCTGATTCCGTATTAGGTATGGGGGAGGAAGTTGTCTCCAATCCAACATAATGAGTGTGTTGCTGCAGAGGAGAGGCAGGACTGTCTAGAGGGTACTCAGGGTAAAACCAGCCTGTGGAGGTACCACCGCAGTGGGAGAACCTACTGGAGAGGGGGGATGAGGAGAAGTGGCAGGCAGAGGAAAAGGTTTGCATGGATGAGCCTCTTTCTGAGGGCAAAGGCCAGGTGGGAGCTATGTCCTCAACCCTCCCCCCACCCCACACACAAAGGGTTTTGGGTTTGGGACTATTTATCCCTGCTAACTGGAAAGACCAACTGGGGAGAGGAACATGAGATCTTCTGCATGATGTTTGGCTGTGAAAAGTGGGTAAAGTGGGGGTCTAAAAGGAGACGGGTTGTAGGGAGCATGTCAATGACAAACCATGTGTCCCTGTGACACAGGAGGGAATACCAAGTGCAAATACCCTCAGAGGCTATGGACCATGCTGTCACTGCCACCACCCCCTCCAAAAGAGAGGAGGAGGAGAAGAATCCTAGAAAATCCCATGGCTAAGGTGCAGCATGAAAGCAACATTGCCATGCTTGGCCAAACACTGCACCCATCCAGCCTGTTCAATGGGCAGTGGCAGTGGAAACTGTGGTCAGCTGGCCCTTTTAGCATGTAACACCACCACAAATGGTTGGCAGTGGTGCACCACCACTGAAAGCATGCATCTTTGGACAGATTCCCCTAAATAGGCTCATGTCATATAGAAGCACCTCCTGCCATTATTACAGGCTGTCAATGAGTGCTATGGTGTTGTACTGTACAGTAATGATGAAAGAATTAGGCAATACTTGGAGCTCCACTACATTTCTGTGCTCTAGGGCATTGTGTTAGGGAGAAGGAATACAGGAGTCATAGGGAAGGGACAGGCTTCATAATAGACTTCCCCCACCTGTGAGAGTGGCAGCAGTCTGTGGAAAAGCTGGAGAACATGCTCAGTGAGAGAGCATGAGATCTTTAATAGGTGGCTGCGCCCTGTGACAATACCCAAGAACCTTAGTGGGTGGCTGTGTCCTGGGAGAAAAACTCGAGACCCCTAGAGGATGGCTGCACTCTTGGAAAATGTCAAAGAACATTGAGGTGTGGCTGCGCACTGTAGAACGTGAAAATGTTTGTCTAGTATGTGATCCGGATTTTGAAACATTACTTGCAGTGTAGTAAATGCAATGGAATGTGTAACGCAGCAACTGGTCATCCCACGTTACTCAGTCACACTAGTGCAGCTCTCTATTTCCATCCACACACCCCACAAAACAGCTGAACTCAAGTTTTCTGTGTCTGACATTTGCTACTGGCCAATAACAAATAATCGTCATCATCTTCTGAGGTGTCCTATAGCCTTCTGCTATCAAGTACTCATTCATTTTTATAATTGTCAACAGCTCTACATGCAGCACTATAATTCTTCTGCTATAGTTAGACACAATAGTCCCAGCTGCACCAAAAACTCTCCTGGGAAAAAGACCTGCTGGGGGGCAGTTTATCAACTCTACAGAACCTCTTGCAGCTCTTACAATTGCCACTGGTCGGACAGAATGCTTGCTGTTCAGTGCGGTGATGGGTCGTTATACCTTTCAGCAGGTATAGCCTTCCACAGATAGCCATGAATCATCTGTGTAACTGATGGTCCACTGTTAGATCCTGATGACCTGTTTGTAATCAAGATGCCTGAGATACTGAGGTGGGTGTTCACCCCAGTGTAGGCTGTTCCCACACTGCTCCCAAATCTATCAACAAGTGTTGGTTATGTGCTGCCCTTCGCTGCTGCCAACATATAGACTTCAATAGACTATGTAACTATTAACCATTCAATATCAATTCATATGTAGACATAAGTGTTTTTTACAAAAATATATGCCTTTATTCATGTTGTGACACAACACGTTTCGAGAAAATCTTCTCTTCGTCATGGGTCTTGATTAGATGTTTTATCTACATGTCATAAAGAACAAAATTATCTTCAATCAGTATTTGTGAAAACATGATCAAATACAACAACTTAAATTGCTCTAAGAAATATCTAGCAGATAGTAGACCTTAATTAAATGTGATTAGTATCTCTTACTATCAACGTGTAAATGTAAATACAGATTACACAACAAATATGACATAGTTATGATAGTATGCATATTACAGAAATTATGCATTTAGACTGTTGGGATGGAAATTAGTCTATCCCACCCCCCTATGTGCTTTAAGGTGAGGCAAATCCCATATGAAATCATGTAGTGTACAAGGGGGGAGAGGACCATCCTATGAAATTCAGCATGCATATAATATAGTGGGAATGATAGATGCATAACCATAGCGTATGCATAGAAAGAAATGCCATTTTGTAATTATGGAGGATGCATAGTCTGACAGGGTCGCGCGGCACAACTCTTAGCTCTATGGAAGGACTCGACTAGGCCTAGATCATTAAGACGGGATGAGCCTGCATAACCAATTTTCACAGAAGCGGCCTCTTGTCCCTCGATTGTTGCAATTACTCAGTATCACTGGGAGGAATGTGCCCTGCACGTCCGTGAGACAACACCAGGCTTCTCATATACCGCTCCTCTCGTACCCATTCATCACAGCCAAACTGCCAGCAGACCTCAACCCCCACCCAGCCTACCCAGAGCTATGGCCACACCACTGACCCGATCCCCACACCCCTGCATTCTAAGATAGTGAACAACCTCATGAAGTACAGGGAGGGATAAATTATACATCAAAACGAGGGAGGAAGCCTTGGGTGCGAGAGGAGCGGTATCAACAAAGCACAGAATGTGTGGGTCAGTATGAATGTATTTCTTCCTCTCTTCCCCCTGGCACCAGTCCTGAGCCTTGCAGGTGCATGCCACAGTGATGTAGTAGAAGGCTTAGTGTATCATAGCAATTTTGTGAAAATGTAACTTATGAAAAACCTGACCTTCACTCCACAGAGAGACGAGCCCAGCTGACCCAATTGCAGCCTGTAATCCCCTATGGAGCAGGCCCATGTATAGGGTCTTGCCAATCAGTGGCGCTAATTTCTTCTGTATGTTGATGATACGTTACTGACTTTTAAGTCCCTGCTTGTACTAGGTCAGACCAGAACGTTCTTGAGCAGCAGAGTCCTTTGCTGATATTTTGTATTCTATACAATTAAACCTTGTTATCCTTGTAAGCTATCTCTTGGCTTCTTTCCCTAGAGGGTTGTAGTCATTCTGGTGTGAGCATAAGCAGGGGCTTGCCTTCAAGCCTTATCTGGATATGTACCTTAAAAATGTCCATGTTCCCAATGGACTCAGTTTTCTAGAAGAATCTTACAGTGTACCAAACGACGTGTGTTATTAGCATACCATTCTGGCAACCTAAAAATGACGATGATAATATCCTGAAATGTCAGTTCACTCAAAGCAGCATGTAAATGCCCTACTAAGTAAGTTGGAAATATTAATTGTGCCTCATGGAAAGGAGACTGTAGATCCAAAGTGTATAATTGAATTAATTGATGGCCTCAAGGGAACTCAGAGTAGACCTTAGGACTATATATGAAATAAAAAGTGCAACATGTTTTTGTTTTTTTTCCTGGGTCTAACCATGTCATTCACGTACTGATTGGACATGGCAAGAACATTCATTGCTTAATGACTATTCTGTTGTTCCATGCTAGAAATACTAGAAATGCCCCTGAAGGACTCAGTTCATGTGTGTCCTGGAGAGTGAAAAATAGATATTCGGGCTTAATTGTGTTCCTAGGATCCTAAAACAGGAGCTGTGTGCAATACCCGTAAAATAAGATAGTTCAAGGAAGAACTAAAAGCTTCCCAAAAAAGAGTAGCCAGAAACGCTAGTCACTGTAGTAGAACGACTGCCGAGTGAATGCTCTGCCGTCTGTTTACCTCATGAAACAAAATGGCCGCTTAGTAACGCAGTGTATCTTTTGGCCGTGATGATGTCATGCCGTTGTGATGCAGTGATGTCATTCAAATAAACAACACGCGGGTCATTAGATGTGTGGACCGCAGATCTTAATAATAAGGTGTAATACCTGCTTATGCATGTCCAACATGAATCATTACAGAAAAAGAGAAATAAATGTGAAAAATCTGTACGATTCCATAGAAAGCCCAATTATGGGGGAAACCCCAATGTTCGACTTGAAAGAGCTTGATGTTATATTCAAGGGCTATTTATATGCAGATATTACCCTAACTAAGGATGAAAGTAAGGGAAATACATGTGAATGTATCTGGTAACAAACCACATGCTTTGATCCTATTGACTATTATATGTGCCTCACCATCTCAGAAAAAAACTAAAACTATGTTGTGAAATGCCACATTGAGCTAACACCCTGAATGTCAGGGAATATCATATGGCCCTTTGATCCATAAAATGATAATAAATTAGCCACTTAAAGAAGAGTAGAATTATAATGTTATAAATTGGTGTACTGAGGAAATGACCTCCCTAATTACATGAATCTAAAAACATCAATCCCTGTTTTAGAGATAACTAGAAAATACTTCTTACTCCGGAGAGTGTACAGTCTAGTTCTCTACATCAGTGACAATCCTTTAGATTACAAAATGGGTTCTATCACCATTTATTATGAAGGGTATTCATTCCGGCATCTCACTGTCTCATAATGCATCAGACAAACGAAATGGTACCATAAAAGGATACCAAACTACCTCAAAAGAGTGTACAATATAACATTCAATGCCATCCTCAATGTGTATAATAAGTAGTAACCAAGCATAAACTATAGTGTAACTATTGTCACTATAAAGTGCGCAACTCTATTCAAAAGACCTGGCTATGAGTTATGGCAATATTTGAAGACTAAAGACTAAAGGTATGGACCCAAATGGAATTGCCTCCAGATGATAAATCAAATGCAGTTCATGCTGTACAAGTTTATTTGCCATGTGTCCTCCTCTTGGAAGCGGGTTCAAGGACAACCCATCTCATCTGTACAATGGTATGATGGTTGTCTCGAAAATGTCTAAATATTGGTGATTTATCATTTGCCGTTCTCACATTGGGCTTGTGTTCCGTCCATCTGTCTTTTGCGTTCCGTATTGGCTGTCCCACCTAGTATTTTCTGCAAGGACATCATAGCACATAGATGACATTTTTGCTATTGCATGTTGCAAAGTCATGCAGTTTAATCTTTTTTCCGGTATTGGGGTGTCTGATATATTCCCCCTTAATAATGCTAGAACAATGCTGGCAATTTAGACAGGGATATGTGTCTACCTTCTATTTTCGAAGTACCCTTTGTGTTGAATGTTTGGGTCACTGTGCTCTAATGAGAGAGACTCTAAAATGTCTTCCCCTTTAATACCCCATCATTGGTGGAGCTGGAAATGGACAGGAGTGGGATCAAGTTTTATTAGATTCCAATTTTTCTTAATGACTCTACAGACCTGAAGGTTTTGCGTTGAGAAACATAAGGTGTATATAATCTGAGTTTTATCCTCTCTAAGTCCCGGTTTCAGGAGGTCTTCTCTTTTGTGTGTTTTTATACTTACAACTGCCCTCTCAAGTATGTTCCATCCACGGTCTTTGAACCTCGTTGCCATAGTATCATATTCTCTTTCTAAATTGTCTGTGTTGGAAACTATTCTTTTTAGTCTCAAAAACGGACTATATGCAAGACTTTCTTTCAAGTGTTTGGGGTGAAAACCATTGAAGTGTAATATGTTGTTCACATCTGTTGGCTTTCTATATATGTTGGTTGAAAAATCCACTCCTGCGTAGGTTACCAGAACATCTAAGAAGTGAAAACTAGCGCCCCCTACTTCCAATGTAAATTTAATGTGCACTTGGCAATTATTCAAGTATTGAAAAAAGTCCCCAAGTTCTGACCTTGTGCAGCAAACCCATAATCTATGTATCTTTTCCAAAATACTATTTTGGAACACCAGGGTTCTTGTCCTAAGATATGGTTCTTTTCAAAGTTGAACATGAATATGTTAGCATAGGTGGGTGCCACGGAGGAACCCATGGATGTCCCTGATATGTGTAAATAAAATGCTCCATCATACCTGAAATAGTTAATAGGTTCTATTGCAAAAATTGTGTGAATCTGTACATTCTCATGTTCAAGCAGAAACCATTCCAAGGCTTCGATGCCCTCATCATGAGGAACCCCCTTTTAGTTTTAGGGACAGAGAGGTATTTTTCCAACCCTTTTTTTGTTAATAAAAGTCTTCAACCAAAATCATGCCACCAATTGGTCTGACTCTGACTTCCACGCCTTTATATATGACACTCCTGAATTGCAGGTCTGAACCTGCTGGTGGAAGTCACGTGATGCTATGAGAATTGCTAAAACCCTACAATTTAGACAGATTTTGGAATGGAATCAGGTTTTAATCTGAGAAATTCAGAGAGTAGGACCACGTCCAGGCCATAGCCGGCATGGATATGGCTAAAAGATCAGAGGACAATCTAAAGAAAAGTGAACAGGTGAGCCACACAGCAGCATGTCTTCTTAACCATGTCTTTACATTCGCCTATTGTTAAGTGTGGAGCTTGAATTTCTGCATTCACAGTTTTGAACATCCTTTCTTAATTTTATTTTTTCATTTGTTCAAGATCTTGAATTTAGATTTAGAGTGACCAGGGTATTTTGTCAGGCTAGCATTTTGACTGTTCACTGCTGTCTGGATACACTGAGCCAAGGCGTGATACACATTTGGGAACAGCACATTTAAAAGTCTTTGCTCTTCCATTACTTCTTCTTTCCTGAAAAGAGGGCTCATAAATGCATCTGGTGGATATAATAGGGGGACACAAAAGGTAGAATACTATATTTACTAACTAGTAGATATTTTAGTGCCATGGTTTTAGATCACTTTTGGTATTGTAGTACTCACAACCATGAGTTTTTGATAGGTCCTAGCTATATCTTTTTGATAGGCATGTAACTGCTGTAATAGCATCTAATATATACTTGCTTGCTTTTGCAAACAACATTAATGTGACTGCCTTTTCAGTTTTATTGTGTCATATTTTAAATAGGTATGCATATAGATTGGTTGTGAGGCATTAGAAGATTGGATGTGAACAGGAGAGGAGTGCATTTGTGTATGACGTTTGCTTGTTTCGTGACTTTACTCTTTTTAATGTAGCTTTGAGCTGAAAGTAAATCTCCAGCTTTACGTCAATTTTCAATGCTTTTTACTGCCGACGCTATTACCGCCAGCGGTAATAGCGCTGAAAAGCCCCATTGATTCCTATGGATTCAAAATAAATGGGGAATTAGAGCACCACTTCACTCGGGATCCTGCGCAAATTGGCTGGACCAAGTTGTGGTAACACTAACAGCATTGGCGGTATACCGGTGGGATTACTGCCGGGATACCGCCAAGGTCCTGATGAGGCCCATTATCTTTTACTTGAGATTAACTGTATATAAATTCTGATTAGAAACGTGAGATCATTTTCTATCAGTTTCTATAATTTATGAGTGTTAGAAGCACTCATTAGCAACATTGGGCCTCATTCTGAGATTGGAGGTAGTCATGGCGCTATTTGCGCCATGGCTGCCTCTAATAACTGTACCGGCACCGGGAAATGGTTTTTTCAATGGGGACTTACCGGTGTAGTCCGACCTTTGCGGGACCGGTAAGTCCCCATTGAAAAAACCATTTCCCATTCCCATTTGATCACCCATATGGCTCAATGGGAATGGGGAAGTAGCTAATAACGGTACCGCAATTTGCGGTACCGTTATTGGCTCTGATTTCCCTTAACGGGTCCCGTCCATAACGCCTGGTCAGACCAGACGTTAAAGGAGGGACCCGCTAAGGGAACTCGTAGTAGGGTGGTAAGGGATTACCGGCACCGGTCTCCTTACCGGTGCCCGGTATCCCTTACCGCCCTACTCATTATGAGGCCCATTGTCTTGGACATACCACCAAAAAAAATCTTTAACACTAGCAATATTAGTGTTAATGCGTTTTGTTTAAGTGAGAACATTGCATCAGGGCATTTAATCGCATTACACATTGATCATTTACAAAAGGGTGACAATGGTAGGTTCTCATGGGGGTAGGGGGTAGGCCCAAGACAATTCTGCTAATAGCAAACCTGCCAGGTGCTTAGGGGCAGAGGGTTTACTTGCTACAAGATCAGAGATCCTATTTCTCTGCCACAAAACCTGCCGTAGCTCGAGGTGGGTCTTGGTGAAATGCACCTGGGTTGGAGATTAGGCTTTGCTGAGAGGGTCTGAGTTAAAACTCATGTCACACTGAGAATATTGTAACATAGTGCGGCTGTAACGCTTGGCACATGTGTACAAAAGAGCAACAGCGACAAGTTGTTTTGCTTCTGTGGGCCCCTCTGAGACATGTAGCCCTCTCGGTGCATGGTACGGACAGCAAAGATGGGGTGAATATGCCTGTTTTGTTACCTGTATGTTGTTTATTGGTCGGCAGAGCTGAGTGGGGAAGTGAATGTACCGGAGAGCTGCACATATCTGAGGAGCTGTCTAAAACTGAGGGTTCAGCCAAGGGCTTCCTTTTAATTGCCATGTAAAATAGCACAGAGAAAAAAAAAGGAGGGGACTACTATCGCCACTGTTTTTTTCCACTATCCGTACCATTTTAGAAAGGATTACCTTGCCAGAGTGGAAAATACTTACATGGATTTCCCCTCTGCGTGAGTTGAACACTATTAACACTTGTTTACGAACCGGAAGAGTAAAATGCATGGGAAACTTGGCATCACCCGGATTCCTGCGCCTTTCCCCACCCCAGAAGGGCACTGTCGGTATCTCCCAGAGTAGACTTGAGACTCACGATCACCTCCAGGGAATATATGGTTTATATCAAATTGGCAGGTTAGTAGGGATCAAAATATATGCAATCAAGCATAAACAATGTAAAAATAAGCTTAGATGGAACTATTTGTTTTATTGACCCGGGGCAAATAAAATGGTTGCAGCAGCAGTAAACATAGGTAGCAGCTGTTTAGAAACGTGGATTTTGCACTGCAAATGGTGTAATCAAAACCTTTTTTCACAGGTAGGATTTCTGCTTTATCAGTACATATGGATAACAGCTCGGCTTAGAGGTAACTTAGACAGACGGCAGTAATTATTTAGACACTTAAATGGGGGTTCATTGTGTCTGGGAGAAGACACATAGGGCCTCATCACGACCTCGGCGGTAACGCTGGTGGTATTAGCGCGACGGCTATTAGCGCGACCGCCATAGCCCCCGGCCCTAATAGCGCGGGATCACAAGTTGGGCGGACTTGGAAGTCCCCATTCCCCATTGAGCCCATTCGGGAATGCCCCATTCCCCATTGGGCTCAATGGGGAAATTTTGGGCTCATACCGCCGGCGGATTTTCCGCCGGCGGTATGAGCGTGAATTCTCAGCGGATTTCACATCAGCTCAGAGCTGGGTTGAAATCCGCCGAGGCCCTGATTCGGCGGACCCTTATATCCGGCGGTAATAGTGCCGGATTTAAGAGTTACCGCCGAGGTTGTGATGAGGCCCATTGTCTTGGATGGTGCATTTTTAGTTAGCCCCAGGTGTGTGGTTTATATTTGGAGATGCAGTGGTGCTAGGGGGAAGTGGCTGCCATCAGTCAGGATATAACCCACAGCATCCTTTTCTGAAAGTACTACCCAGCTCCGCTACTGGTTGCAAGGTCATTATGATTGGGAAATTGAGAATTGACCAAGGAAATGTTAGCATGGGTTAATGGGCAGCCTTCCATGGTGAAGACATCTACGAGGAGGCAGATAATGGTGAATGTATTGAAGGAATCAGTGTTAGATATGAAAGTGGCAGTATGCCAAAGGAATGACCAGTATTCTGACATGGACACTACATAAAAGCCTGATAATACGTTATTATTCATTAATGCAGTTTTTCGATATCATGCATTTTGTGAGATACATGGCAGCAAAGAGATTGATGGATGTATACGTCGGCGCGCGTGGGGGCGAAAAGCGACATACTTACAAGAGTTGACAATTGACCAGCATCGAGAGGGACACTCACTGTTTTCAAAACATCAAGTGATGGCAGTGTGGGACCTTAAAGGCTGGTGTTTGAACTGAAAGCATTATGGGAAACTTTGGCTCCTTATGAACTGTGAGGATTTCTGCTTTAATGAAAAGCACTATGCACAAGATGGCTACAAAATGAATAAATAGCAGTGACCCACCCAGGTTAGAGCGGTAGCTACATCAAATAACTTGGGAAAACAACAACGAGGAACTAATCATCACTGTGCTGCCAGCGACATCTAGGCCCAGGGACATTTGGGTTGACTTTAGAAATGTGTTATTAACAGCAGAACCAACGAAGTGTTTCATGAGGCCCTGAGGCATGCTGGGTAACTATGGAAGTATTGATCTCATTCCGAATAATATGTACTCAAGCCTGGCCGACGGTAACTGCTCAAGACACTAAGGGGCCAATTCATATAACATTTAGCATGGTGAAAAAAAAGTGACTTTGCACTACCAACAAACACGCTGATTCACGTAGCGGGACAAGGTGTATTTTTGCAGTGCAAAGTGACTTTGCACCACTTTGCACTGCAAAAATACACTTTGCACCGCTCTGGGAATCAGGGTGTTTGTTGGCAGTGCAAAGTCACTTTGCACCTGTGCTAAAAGTTCCATGAATCCGTGATGTAATGCAGTTAGAAAAGAACAAAATGTGGGAAGGTTAAAGCCCCAAATTCCACGCAAGTGGTAGAGTTATTTCGGAGTCAGTTGTCGCAATGATTCCAAGCAGATTGAGACGCTTCCTTACTTCATCCAAATAGTAATGTACAGGTAAGGTTGCTTGCCTTACTAAAAGTGCCTACCCTGGATACATTAGTTACCTCTATTAGCTTGATTAAAAGTATTTCCATAAGTCAATTCTGCATCTGCAGTTTTAAGTTTGTATTATTAGTGCATGAGTTCAGAAGACAAATGAGCCTATATGTGTTTCGAGCTGTGCCCTTATTCTAGGCCCTAGAACATCATGTACTTTGGTTTGGGATAATGCTCATCCGGTAGACTCAACTTAGATCATGTGTTGTTAGTGATGCAGTTATTCAGCCATGAGCTTCATGTGCGTTTGCATGGAAAATGCCAGGATCCCTGAATGTGATGTCATAGTCGTCCTCCATCCGGACTGCGGTGCTGGAGTGCTTTGGCCTGGGTTGTGGTATGTATATTGGTTGCAGAGGTGTAGTTTACTCATGATAGATGTCTTTTGGAAGGGGTCTTCAATTGCCATATGTGGGTGGTGTCAAAAACCCAGGGGTATTTTCCCATTAAGACCCCGGGAGCCCTCTATTCAGGTCGCCAGGGGAGGGCCATTGCTCTTGGATCGCAACCCTGGGGGTTGACGAGCGAGGAAGGATCACATGGGTAGGGCAATCCAGGGTTGCCATTGTGGGAATACCCCAGGCGACACACAGTATTTTGACATGGCAACAAAATAGGGGGAGGAAGTCCCAGACACCTTCATGGGATATATTGATTCCCATCACCCTAATCCAGGTTTCATTTTTCCTGATTTCAATCCGATCATCAATGACCCAAGAGGGAGGAAGGAAAGAGACAATTGCCCAAGATTGGGAAGGAAGAAAAAACAACTAAAATGAAGCCAGGGGTTTGATGTTAATATCCCTTTATCCTCTACCAATTGAAATCACAGGGAATACCATCAACACTCATGTTTGTATAATCAACCATCAGGAATATGAAAAGGGGCAACTATATCCTTGAGGGAAAACCAGGCTATAGGATGTCCTATGTCCATTGTCAATTCCCTGATAGAAGAGGGGAACATAGAACTGTCCTCCAAAACCCTTCCATAATCCCCTCCCCAGTTCCACCTAAAACTGAGATGTGGAAGAGGCAACTGGGAACAGTAAAGATTACCCATAAAAGCAACATGGAAAAAATAAGGGCAACCTACTGAAGAAAGATTTCAAGTTGTCCCACTAAACAAGTCAGGCAGTGTCAGGCATTTAATTATGATCACTCAAACCTGACTCCACTTGACTGTATTTGCACTATAAAAAGTCTGGTTTTTCACAAGGAAGAGAGCGAGCTGGGGATGCTGTCCGGACCAGAGAAGCTAAGGAGCAGAGAGCAGCAAGAGTAAAAACTTGGAAGAGACTGGTGTAGTGAGATGCTGGCCGGGTGTTTGTGAGGGGCTGCAGAGTGGCTAGTGAGCTGTGCCTCCAAGGAAACGGAGTAAGGCAGCCTGTATCCTGCTGGGGGTGTTTGGGAAAATGCTTGTTGCCTTTGAACGCTTGCTGGTCCCAAGAGTGTGTGAGGGGCAGGTGGTGAGAACCTGACCTCAACCCTGTGCATCCAGAGGAACGGCAACACTGCCCAGTAAGAAAGAAAAAGAGAGACACAGGAACCTGCGTTTGACTGACGCAGAGCCAGAGAAAGGCACACTTTTAAAGTGGCACGGAGCGGAAAGGTTCAAAAGTGCACCGAGGAAAGAACTAAACAGATGAAGAGAAATAGAATTAAGAAAAGGGGCGCTGGTGGCGCGGAAGAAATGAAAAAGCGAAAGAAAGGCATATCAAGCATTTTAAGAGGGTAAAGCAATTACGATGAAGAGAAGTGCAAAGCGTGCATGGTAAAGAGAGGACAGTGTGTTAAGCATGCAGGAAGCACAAGAAAGAAACTGATAAGTGCAAGAGCGGACAGTGAAACCGAACGGATGTGAGGTGCGCAGAAGGCAGGATAAGAAAGTAAAGGAAAGTACAAGAGTGCACTGTGGAACAAAAGGAACTGCAAAGGGAAGGTGCAAGTGTGCACCAGCAAGAAACTTAGGAAAACAAGAAGGAGTGCAGGAAGCATCTGAAGGCGAAAGGTTGAAAAAGAAGAGCAAAGGTTACAGATCAGAGTGGTCACGCCTAGGAGGTGGTTTCGAAAATCTCTGATTGTGCACCACAAGTGAAGTGTGTGTGAAAGAACTGTGTTTAAAAGGAAAGGTACATCCTGACAATTTGAACTTGTATGTAAAACCAGAAAAGGGCCTAAGGTTGGAGAAGGGAACCCTGGGTGGCCTAACGAAAGAAGTGCATCCTGGCAAAAACAGAAGTTGTGTTGGAAAATTAAAGTGGCCTGAACTTGGGCAAGGGAACCCTGAGAGACCTAACCAAGTTGGAAACATATTGTTTTGTAGTGTTGAAAGATTTGAAGGTTGGCGAAGAGAACTAGAGAAGTTTTGCAAAGAACTGTGTTATATTTCTTGTGGTATTTTTTTTATATAACTTATATTAGTTGAAAGTGGCCTGATCTTGGGGAAGGGAACACTGAGAGGCCTACCTTGTTTTTTTGATTAAAGCTTGGGGAAGGCAACCATGAGAAACTTAAAAAAGGAACTGTTATATTTCTTTTGTGGAGTTTGGAACTTGATTAAGTTGATGCTTGTGGAAGGGAACCCAAAGGAATCAAAAGACACTGAAGGTATTTGAGAATATTGCAAGGGCTCTGTGGAAAAGCCCTTACAAACAGCCCTTTTTGATTGAACTCGTTTTTCTGACATTGGCTAAATTGCACCTGGTAAGACCACCTGAAAACAACTTTGGTTTCCTATTTTCTGCTGAACCACTATTTTCCTTTTTAAAGACTTCTTATCAGATTTTTATAAAGAGGGAGGGCAAGCATAGGTTTAGACACAGACAGACTTTCATTTTGGACAATTAGACATTAACAGGCCTTTAGAAACATCCATTAAGGGTACCACCCCTTTAGAATTAGGGCCAGTCAGGCATTACACCAACACAGGAACCATAGTAAATAAAGGTTTTAAAACAAACTCTTTTGAGTCTGTGTCTCTCTTGATAGCATGCCTGTCTCACAGTGGTTAGTAGTTGGAATGTGATTTGTGTGTTAGAAAATAGAATTTGAGTTTATTAATACTGGGAGAAGTCAGAAACCTCAATGGTCTGATACAACTGAAACTACATATAGCAGATCATAACATGACAAATCAAGCTCTCAAAAAGGCATATTTCTCTAGTATTAGCTGCACCAAAAGTGTCATCTCATGGCAATAAAAGAAATGGGTTGTCTTTCGCTGCTAATGAACTGTATCTTGTATTCTACTTGTGTCATTTTTCCATGAGCTGCATTGTTGAGGAAGCTGCTTAAGGGTGAATTTCAGTGGAACAAACCCGAACGGTAGCCTGTGATATTGTCACCGCTTTTGGTGCAGTTTATAGTACAGAAATATGTCCTCAACTATTTTGCTTCGACACATAAAATTACATGTTATTGTATTATTACATCAATTCAAAAAAGAAAATATTGTTATGTTTTTTTTAAACCAATCCAGTCCGTCAAAAGCAAATTATTTATTATCATAAGAATATATGTGTCTAGAAATAAGATACTATATATGAATTAAGGAAGGGAATTTGTCAGATAACTAAATGAAAACATGGTGATAAAGTTGGGCGCATGACGACTGTTATGGAAAACTATAACATGTTGATTTGAAGAACTTTTTTTTAGAAAAATATATAATGTATTGTTGATATTGAATGGATATGATCAAATAAAAGACATTTTTATGTGTAAATATAAAGGGTTCAGAAAATCAATTTCTAGTATGAGGAGCAGTGAAAGCTTTATCTCAGGATAATATAAGGAAAGGTTTCTCTTTTTCTCCTAAGGAATCATAAGCATCCCAAGCCATAGCCCGCTTAACAAAACCACAAGTCCTGTCTATTTTTGAAGGGATTAAAGATGCAACCATTTTTTAGGGTCTACATTCACACAACATGATTACGTGTTTATGATTTATCCTAACATGCGGAATTCTAGAGTTATTGGAAGTGGCAGCTTAGGAATGTTTTCACTAGATTGACATAGGCATTTCCTATTAATGAGTGTGAGTTTAGCCACTGTTTTTCTAAAAGTCCACCTGTTTCTTAGGTAGATATTCATGCTCTCTTGCATTCCTAGCAGCTGGGGCATTGGTGGACTAGAGGTTATAAAGCTTAGAATGCAAATGAAATAACTAATGATTGTTTTATTCTCACCAATCATCTCCCATTTTTTAAAAGACAATATTATTATCAGACTTTTAACAGCAATATCAATTAGTTGGTGAGTATTTAACCATTGTTTTTTGTTGTTAAATGCCAGCCCCACCATTGCAACATAGCATTTTTTTGTGTTGTTGATCTATAGTATGAGAGCTGACAATAGCAACTGACTATGGGCCTCATTACGGGTCTGGCGGTAACCCTGCTGGTGCTACCTGTCCTTTGCCATAAATACTTTGTGGTGCCACTGGCTCATTACAAGTCCGGTGGCCCGGAAGTCAGGTGGCAGTAAATTTGTTAATCCCCATTCCCATAGAGTCCAACAGGACTCTATGGGAGTGGGGACACAGAAGCACCAGCAACATTGCTAGCAGTGCTGATGCTTCACTGACTGGCCTGCCTACCGTGGCCACTGTGCCCGGCAGAGTCAGACCTATCGGGCACAGTGGCTCCGGCAGGCAAACCTGCAATGTGCCGGTCCGGAAACAACAGTGCTGGTGAGCTTAACAGCACCCTTGTTTCCGGACTAGCATGTTCCTAATGAGGCCCTATAACTTGCGCTTGGTTTTGCATCACCTCATATCCCACTCAAGAGGGGACTCTAGGGACCAGCAGTGTGTGGCACTCCTCTAGATAATTTTAGCAAACTCCAAACACTAGAAGAAATAGTACATGAGATTGAAGATTTTAAAGAGTATATAACTCGCAAAAGGGTATGAAGAATGAAGAAAGATGTAGCTAATTTTACCCGATGTAGCTAATTTTACCCATGAGAAGGATGTTGCATGTATACACTAAAGGTGGTTATTATCATAAGGTGGGTGCTGAGGGAAGGAAAGCAAATGGTAACAACGAACGTGTAAGGTTTAGGGAAACTACTTTCATTTCTAGTGATGATGATAGTACATATGAGGGCGCAAAACCCCAAAATATAGAGTACACACAACGAAATAATTTCCGTATAGGAGGACCATAGAAATACAAGATCTAGTAATCATCTAGATCGAGGAAGAAGAGGAAATAACTCTTTTTTTAGACATAGGACAGGAAGTAGATTGGACAAATTAGTTGAGGATTACCAGGAGCAGGAGAGTCTTGTAGTGAACCTGTCAAAAGTATACACTGACATCTAACGAATACACAGTATTGGAAAAAAGACTCAGGATTTGTGATGAATAATGTGCACGACAGGTTCCAATTGAGATTAGAATATAATCAACTGACGTGTAAAATTAATCTTAAACAATATAAGGATAAGGCATATGAGGTAGTGCAGAATGATTCACGTTTACGTAACTTTCTACATTTTCCCCACCCACTCAGAGTCACACTCCTGGAGCACAGGTTTTTAAAAGAAGGGTTTTGATTGAAATAGAACATCTGGAGGATAAGAATAAAACATAATTTCAGAATATATCCAAAGGTTTTAGAGAAGCCATTCGATCGCTAGCTCTAAAATAGCAAATTCTTATTCGAAAGGCAGATAGGCGCCCCTATAATGTTGAATAGAGATTACATCACTGAATGTGAGTGCCAGCTCAGTGACATATGCTATGAAAAGCTAGACAAAGACCCTACGTATAGGTTAAAACAGCAATTTGAAGAGAAACTAGAGAAAGCTGCACACAGAGATTGGATTACTAAGCAAGAGGCACAGTTTTTGGTCAAAGACAAAGCTAGAATAGTGACATTTTACATCCTTCCTAAAATACACAAAACATTAATAAGAAGTATGTTCAATTGTGTCAGGGTTGGATTTGATTTTAGAACCGTTATCAAAATTTGCAGAAGTGTATCTCTTTTGTGAAAACAATGAAATTGTTTGTACAGGATACTAGAGACATAATTACATTGGTCGAAGTACTTGAATTTGACCCCTGAAAGGAACTGCTTATTGGTTTGGATATTACTACGTCTTTGTATGGAATGACACCACAAGCAGTGAATTTAAGTATGCTTGAGGCTCAAGGCAAACAAGTGGAGGTACGCCAGATTCATTTATTCTGTGGTGAGTGGAGATGGCCCTAACAGAGAACTGTTTTATGTTTCGGAGTGTTTCTAATCTGTATGTAGACCAGTTTGAAGAGATGAACATCTATGCGGAAAGTAACCTTATAAAAGCAACATTAAGCTATGTCGGAGGTCCATAGATGATGTTTTGGTTCTATGGAGATAAGAATGCAGCAAATGCATTTGTGATGTGGTTGAATAACCAATTCAAATATCTTCAATTAAATGCTAATTATAGCAATAAAGAAATACATTTTCTAGATGTCCCAATTTACTGTGATATGCTTTTGAAAGTATTAGTAGTGAAGCCGTTTCATAAACCGACTGATAAAAACTCACTGCTACTGTATAGCAGTTTCCATCCAAGACACATACGTGATAGCCTCCAATATGGACAGTTTCTAAGACTCAAGAGAAATAGCCAAGTAAGCAGACACAGTGAGTCAAAAATTAATACTGTGAGGGTACCCGGCTCCCTTAGTGACAAAATCATTAAAAAGATTATAACACAATGACACGGATGCACTGTTGGAACATAGCACTATAAGCATTTACAATGTTTAAAGTTTGGCTGTTGTGTAGTCATGTGAAAGGCACTTTCTAGGCACAGCAGTCTTGGTATTGGATGGTCATTGATGGTAGCAGGTGCAACATGGTACGATGCCTGGGCATTTGATAGTAGTGCTTGGCAAATGCCTACTACTTAAACACAAGCCAACATCTTTAGCTTTGCCAATGCTAGTTTTTAACAATCAGTGAAGGACACACATAGTGCTTAGAAATCGAGTGGCTGAAGACAGACCTGGTTAAGACATTGTTGTTACAACAGTAGCAGGGTTACCACTCCAATTAACTCACTAACTCTCAAAAAACTGTTTTGAAGAAAACACTGGTGGGCACTTCAAGTCCAAAGTTTGATGGTAAGGCTAGAATGAAGAGAGCTCAAAGAGTTCCCATGAGGAGGTGTATTGGGCGGCGAAGGGCAGGAAGTGGGTGGGAATAGCCATAGGAATTAGCCTGGCCATGGGCAGTGAATGGGTGGGCAAATAACCAAACATCACCTACTAGCTTTGTGTCCATCCTCACATGCCATTTCTCCCTATCTGTACTTTACTGCAATAGTTTTGGTTAAAGATGACGCAAGCAACACCTAATAGCCCAAACTATAATAAAAACAATCTAACAACCTGGTATTTGTCTGTACTTTCTCTAATATGTCAACAGGATAAGTAAAGTAATTGTTAAGAACTGGAAAGTATTGGAAGGTGGTACAAACTGCTTAAAAGAGCCCTCTTTGTGTATAAGGGCAGCAATAACCTGAACATTAAATTATGAGAAATTATATTGTTATGAAAAAAGAGATCCAGATGAAGGGGACCGAGAAGTGAGGCATTAGTAAGATGGTGGCCCATTCCCCATGTGGCCAATGTAAGTGATATGGACAGACAGAGAGGGGTGTAGAATTTAACTTGGGTCTGACAAGAACATGGCAACAAGTATTCCCTTACAAATTGCCTTTCGATCCTGGTGGTATACACGATCCGGTGCTTATGTGGTCGGCTATGTATAGAGAAAACAAAAACACAAGTGAGGATAACAATTACCTATTGTCTTCTAAGACAAGAGCTTTATTAGAAATAGAATACTTGCAGTGCCACTTGTGAAGCATTATGTGGGCAAACAACATCAACCAGAGGAAATGAAATTGATGCTACTGTAGAGCGTAAGAAGAGGAAAGGAGACTGCAAGTGACAAGGAACACATGTTAAGAAAGGAACAGGAGCTTATTTTCATAACCAGAAGTGACAGCAAAGGGTTGAATGAGTGCATTGAGTGGCACAAAATGAAATGAGGTTTAAATAGGTGTTTTGTCTTGAGAATGAATGCCCGGCAAGCAACACGGTTTACGTGATGGAGTGCATTCTACAGTGGTTCTCTATAGCAATAGGTACTAGCTGTTTGTTACAACATATCACTGCCTTTTGGACAATCATTTTGTTTCAATTAATTTGCAGCTTGTCACTGTACAGCATGGTACTCATTTGAGTAAGGGACCCTACAGGATAACGAGAACTGGATGACGTCTTTATACTTTGTCCGGCCCAAGAAAAGGAAAATTAAGTGGAAGCAGTTGGGTGGTCAGGGGAGCAGAAATGCGTACATGTTTATGGTCTTGTAGCACTTGAGCGACAGCGGGAAAAGTAGCAGGTCACATCAAAAAAACAGATAATAGCTGATGGTGGTGGCTAGACACGGTGCTAAAAGTAAGAGAGGCCGATATGGTATGACCTCTTTTGTGTTTATAAAAAGGTGATGTTTTAAGTAGCAGGGGCTGCAGAGGTACTAACAGTAAATGAATGTGGCATTTCGTTATAGGACATGGGATGAATAATTCCGTAAAATGTGGGGTAACAGGTTGCATCTGGAGAAAAAACAGATGAAAGCTGATGGTGGTGGCTACACGCAATACTGAAATTAACAGAGGCTGAAATGGCATGAGCTTTTTTGTGTTTAGATAAGGGTGATGTTCCAAGGGGCTGTGCCTGCAGAGGACCTAACAGCAAATTGATTTGCTGTGACGTGATAGCACATTTGATGAACAATTCCCTAATAAGTGGGGTGGGGTCTCCCAGAGTTCACAGGATATAAATGTCATGTGGGTGTATGCCTATACAATAATTTCGAAATCTCAGCAGTTGGACAGGTTTAACTGACATAAACATTAGTGTAACAATAATTTCTTGTGGTATGTTTACTCTACAGGTGGATAGCTGTTGTCAAGCTGACATTGGGAGCGAGTGAAGTCGCAATAATGGGCCCATAATCTATAGAACTCAGGACACTTGAAGGCTGGGACCAGGTATGGTCTAGATAAGATGACATGGGCATGAACAAATTGTGAAGAAAATCTTGAGAGTGCTGTTGCTGAGTAATAGACTTTATGGAATGTAATTACATTTGGTTTGTGTGAGGGACTGTTGGCGGTGGAGGTAAGGCATTAGGTGTGCATAATAATAACGTATTGTTGTTGATCCCAAAATAAGGCCCAATGAAATTACAGTACTAGGATGGGTGTAATGAATGAAACATTTTGGGCATATGGATATTCACACCTTATCAGTGTTTGCAGAAACAGGAGTCAGGATTGGAATAGATTTAACCCCACCATAAGGATAGGTGTACAGATTAAGATTAGGTCTTCTAGTTCATTGAATGGTTTTTGTATGAAATGAAAAGTGAACATGTGTCTAGAAATGTAAAGTGATGGTATATTTGTGTATATGAAAGCTGATATGTGTTTATGAATGTACATTGATGGGTTTCTTTGTTTATGAAGTTCAATTGATGATGAATGTATTCTATGAACACAGCACATAATGTATTGCCTTTTTAATTGAATTGGTGCAATAGAACAATGAATAAAGATGTATTAATTAAGCCTTCCTCCTGTTTAGAGTAGTGTTTGGGCACTGTGTTTGGAGTTTGCATGAGCACAGCCATTTGACAGGTTATATGTGCGTTGGCCCTGGGTGGTGCAGCATTTGCATTTCAAGTGCGTGTGGGGAAGAGAGGGTAACGTGGTAGTTTCTAATGTCAACCCAAGAAGCCCACGTTCAGCTCATATTTATGTCCCGAGCAGGAAGTACATGGACATTACTGCTACACACCCTCTTGAAAGGCGCTTCACAGCTTTGAGCAGAGTGATGGGAATTCAGCTTGTAGCACTTAGAATCTTGAGGGATTCCAACTTGGGGCTGTTCCTGCACACAATATTTTCCAAGCCCTAAACTGGTGATGGCATCAAGTACATACAAGTAGTCTAAAACTAAGTGGACCATACCACTCAAACAAGTGAAGTTCATGGGTAGACTGGTGTTGGAGTCCATTACTTTAAAAGGAATAATGCTGAGAGAGAGAATACTCCGCCAAAAGCCCAGAAAATGTCAGTGCATGCTCATTACAAGTTTCCCAGTAGCCCGGCAGAATTTCCAGAAGGAAACCAGGAAACTGCCCCTACCGTCTCTGCCACCTGATATCCCAGTAATAACGGGCAGCGGAGACGGAGGTACATTCCCATTCCATGGAATCCCATAGGACTCCATGGGACAGGTTTGCCAGAATGACCAGCACCGGTAGTACCAGTACCGATAATTCTGGCATTTCTACGCCCATAGGGGCCTGATCTACCAGCAGGACTGAGCCACCAATGGTAAACTCAGCTTTCCCTGGTCTGGAAACAAATGCTGGTGCCGGTATTAACGGCAAATTATTCTGGCATTTGTCCGGAACGGAGACCCCATAATGAGGCCCATTGTCTTCTTGATATTGCAAGATAAGTTACTCTACAGTATCATCATTATTTAATTGAACAAAAAAACACCAAAGCTCCTCAACAGACGTCAAGCTACGAAAATGTGTCCTGCAATTATTGAAAAAAACACTAAAATGGCAACCAAAAAAATAAAGATATTCCAAAACACTTTTGGTGTGCCTTTTCTATATTTATTACATGGACATCATAAAACTGTTCTGGTTTTTGAAATCCGAAGTCTAGTCACCCTAACTGTATATGTTTGTTTTCTTTAGCAACAATGCCTTAGCTGTACCTACCAGGGATGGAACTGGCCCTCAGAAATGTCTTGGAATAGACTCTGAAGAGTAAGATGCTGGACTGCACCACTGACCAGGAGGTTTGTAAGGGGCCTGAACAACATACCAACACACCTGAGAAATGAATGTGTATTGAAACTGGACACTTCAGAGAGCAAAGAGTTTGATGCTTGGAGAGCAGCCCCTTCCCCAAACGTATAGATGACGTGCCTATAAATAAACTGTGCAGCCATAAGTGATGTTTGTCCTTCTCAGGAGCACTCCTCGTGTCATAAAAGACACTGTGAAAAGGGGGAATGAGGACCTCAATGAAATGGTTAAGCAGCTCAGTTAAACACAAGGTTTTGCTGACTGGTGCCATTTCGAAAATTAATTTTACCATGGCACAAGAACCTGTGGCAGAACCACTCATGTCTTTAACCCTAGTACCATCAAAGAACAGTTCCGGAACACCCAAGACTGTGTTCGCTCCACCTTTGGGCATCATACCTACAGTGACAGCCTGATGCCCTCTTGGCACTCTCCCTGCCTGCCCCATCTGTTGCTAGACGCCAGCTGCTAACATTAATGCAGTGCCCCTATTGCAACATCCCCTCTACTGTTTAACTTATGTCTACTGGGCATTGGTAAGTCTGGAACTCCGGCACATCGGCAAACAGCACCTGTCCGGGTGGTTCCTGACTGGGTTTGAACACGTCCCTCACCAACAGCACACAGATCAGAGAAAGGCAAGCAAAGGTACTGCATTGTCCAATTTGAGAACCGTTACTGGATCTGAAAAACGTTTCCGGTTGAGTCTACATTTTGTTCAAGCATTTGGTTAGTTCTTTGTTGACAGCTCTTCTTCCCTTGAACATGTCAGGCCCTTCTCATTAAGAAATAGGGAGATCCTTTTTTTAACAAAGATGTTCTATGTATGTGCATTTTTTTATAATGTATAAGGAGTTTCACTGTCTCACAAATCATTTTTGTTGTTCATACTTTTTTTCTACTTTTTCCGCATGTTTACCTCCCAGGGAGATGCCCCTTGTTAAAGTGTAGGAGTCAGCTGGTTTCAGGGTACCTCTGGGATACATGGTAAATTGAGTATGTTCCATATGAAGGGGAGCACAAAAGATCCATGGGATTCAAATCTTCCTGGCATATGGAGTTAGGTCGAAAGAGGGAGGGACATCCGGTTCACATTCATGGCTATCCCATCCAGCCATGATTAATAACTCTGAGACACTACTGTACAACCTTCTCTCTGAGGCGTAACCCCTAACATGCAAACAGAGGAAATACCAAATACACTGGACAATGGTAACAAGGTTTTGTTTGCAGCTGTCGATTTACACAGTTATGATATCATTTCCGATACAGTTCTTGGGCATCTTTTTACTGTAGAGTATTATTTTCACTGACGTGTTTTTCATGAGTTTAACAACAACCTTAAACTCAAACTGATTGCTAGTTAAGATGAAGCAATTATTATCAGTAAACCCATCCCTGGCTTCCATTGATCTTTCAAGAGAGTTGCATGACTGTTGATTTGCTCGACAATTTTATTTATTTATTTATTTATTTTAGTATTTGTAGAGCGCACTACAGCCCGGAGGCAACGAGGGACTATAAGGAGATTTAAAGAAGGCTTGCTTGAGGGTTACAATAAGCGGCCCCATATGGTATACTTAGGTAGATTCAGTTACAGGGTTACAGACGATATACAGTCCTGTTACATAGTTGCAGCGGGTATACAGTGAAGGTTACAGTTGGTTACTCATATACTTTCCTAGGTAGCACGAGGCATAACAGAGCGTGTGCTAGGTGATATAGTGGAGGTGTAGACCTAGACTGAGGGGCTCTTTTATACAAAGAGCTGGGTTTTTAAGGCCTTGCGGAAGGCTGTGTGAGACTCAATTGATCTAATCTGAGCTGGGAGGTTGTTCCATAGGGTTGCCGCCATAGAGGGGAAGCTAGTGCCTCCTGCCCGCACTCTGCGCATGTGCGGGACAGTGATGCGATTAGCATAGGCTACTCTAGACGGTCTGTTGATTGTTTGTCTGGTAATCCTCTGTGTCAGATAAGGGGGGGCCTGATCGTGCAGACATTTATGTGTAAGGGCCAAGGTTTTGAAGACCACCCTTTTCTTGATGGGGAGCCAGTGTACCTGCCTCCTGATCCCTGAGATGTGTTCCTTGCGAGAGGTGCCAGTAGCAGCTCTTAAGGCATTATTTTGTGCAATCTGGAGTTTGGTGAGGTTTTTTTGGGACGTTCCAATGAACAGCGCATTGCAGTAGTCAAGTCTGGAGCCGATGATGGCTCTGGCAATTGAGATGCAGTTTTGCTGAGATAGGAAGGGCCTGATGGCATTGATGAGTTTGGAGTGATATGCTGCAGAAGAGGCGATGGCATTGGCCTGTCTGTCCATGGTGAGGCTGGGTTCTAAATATACACCCAGTGTTTTGATGGTTTGGGAGATTCTGATGGGAATATTATCCACGGTGAAGGATTGATATTTGGCGTCAAGTTTGCCCAGTGTAGATGGGGAGCCAACAAGCAGTAGTTCGGTCTTATCACTGTTTAGACAGAGCCAGTTCTCCGCCATTCATGATTGGATGGTGGCATAGATCCTATTGAGTGTGTCCAGGTCTGAGGTGTAGTCACCTGACAGGGGGATGAGGACCTGTGTGTCATCTGCATAGTTTGTATATGAGATGCCCGAGGAGTCCAGAATCTTGAAGAGAGGCCTTGTGAAGAGATTGTAGAGTGTGGGGGCTATGCAGGAGCCCTGTGTGACTCCGCATTTGATGGAGCTGGGCGTAGCGTTGGCGGAGTCAGAGAAGACCTTCATTACCCTCTCTTGAAGGAACGAGGAGATCCAGTTGCATGCTTTGGCCGAGAAGTGGGCTGAGTTTGTGAGATGGTGGCATAGCATTTTGTGTTCGACCAGATCGTAGGCCGCAGAGAGGTCAAGGAGCAGGAGGAGAGCTGGTTTGCCCGCATCTCTTAGGTCGTCTATTTGAATTTTTAGGTCAAGTAGTGCCGTCTCGGTACCATGTCGAGGGCGGAAGCCCGACTGGCGTAGGCCGAGGAGGTGGTTGTCTTCAATAAACTTTTGAACCTGCAGGTAGGCTGCTTTGTCCAAGATCTTTAACAGAAAAGGGACGGTTGTGATGGGACGGTAGTTCCCTGGGATGGAGGGGTCGAGAGAGGATTTTTTTAGGAGAGGTTTGACCCAAGCTTCTTTTAGAGAAGTCGGTACATGGGATGATTGGAAAGAGGCGGTGATGAAAGCAGTGATGATAGGAGCCAGGGCTGGAGCGCAGTCTTTGATAATGTGGGAGGGGCGGGTATCTCCCTTGCAGTTAGAGGGCTTAATAGATTTAATGAGTGCAATGACCTCAGATTCAGTCATGTTCGAGAATTCAAATTTAGGTATTTGACTGGGAACGTCTGGCGATTGGGCTGGAGGAGCTTTAGTGCGATCTTGTAGCGCGGATAGTGCTTTTTGGTGTGCTAGGATTTTGGAGTGTAGGGTGTCTAGCTTGTGTAGCATGGCTGCTTGAATTTGGTTGCACCAGGTTTCATCTTTGGTGATAGTAGAGGGTGGTACGGATGGGGATTCCAATTCCCTGAATATAGCGAAGATTTCCTTAGTATCAGAATTGGCGTTGCTAATCCTGGTGTTATAGGAGTCTGCCTTAGCCCGTGTAGTGGCTATTTTGTAGTCTCTGGAAGTAGACTTGAAGGCAGTTTTGTTTGTCTCAGAGGGGTGCTTTTTCCAGGTGGTCAGTAGCGCTCTCTTCTTTGTACGGAGATCCGCAAGTTCTTGTGTGAACCAAACGTTGGAATGTTTAGTTTTTTTAGCTTTTTTAGCGGTGAGAGGTGCAATGGCATCTACCGCTGTGGTTATCGCTTGGCTGAATGTGCTGGCTAGGATGGTGGGATCGTTTGGGAAGGGGGATTGAAGAGCTGGTGTGAGCAGATGTGGAAGGAGCGAATCCTTTGTTAGTTTTTTAGAGCTCCTTGAGAGCCCTGCCGGCAGAAGGATGGAGGGCCTTGCAGGTTCAGGTGAGGTGTCGACGTGAAAGTTGATGCAGTGGTGGTCGACCATGGGATGGGGGATATGTCTTTGAGGAGGATGGGGCAGTTATGTTGTGTCACCCAATCTAGTGTGCGTCCTTTGATGTGTGTGGGTTTAGTGAGGGCTTGGATGAATCCTAGCGAGGCGAGCGCCTTTTGTAAGGATTGGCCGTTGTGGTCCTTGGTGTCGTTGAGCCCTAGGTTCATGTCGCCCAGCAGCACGACTTTGGATGTTTTTTTGAGGTTGTCTGAGATAGAGTGGATAAGGGCTTCCGGGAAGTCATTGCAGGGTCCTGGGGGGCGATATACTAGGTGGAATGCAATAGTAGTGTTGTGGGAGATTGTGAGTTTGATGGGTAGGTAGTCTGCATTGAGGCCTATTTCTGCCTGTGTTCTTCTGATGTGTTTCTTCTGATGTCAAGGGAGTCATTTATCAGAGTGCTGCATGTGATTCCAGTGAATAATTTACAAATTCACCAAAGGCAGACAAGTATCCATATTACTGACGGGTAAGGAATATTTCTTGGACCGCCGTAGCCACTGTGACCATCAATGAAGAGGTTATGAAGATGCTCTCTGCATTAGTACGGTTGCTAGCTAAACCTATCCCCACATGCTTAGGTTTAAAGGAGATTTACAAATATTTCAATGGCTTTCTATCATGGGAGTCCTCAAGGAACATGGAGACTCAATAATAAGAGATAGTTTTATTCACTAAATGAGCAAATAGACATTGGGCCTTGTTACAACTGCGGGACTGGCACCCGCAAATGGGCAATTACCGGGTCATGCCGATCTTGGCGGACCCAGTAATTGTCTATTTGCGGGCTCCAGTGCCTGTCGTTCATATCGGTGCCAGTGCATCTGACGAGTTGTGCTTGCGGGTGACGCAGAGCCCGCCAGGTCAGACCTGGTGGGCTGTCAGGCACCTGCGAGCACAACCCGTACTATGGTGGTCCGGGAACTAAGGTCCCGGTAGCATTACCGTAGTTCCCGGACTGCCAGGGTCATAATGAGGCCCATTGATTTTGTGGGTTAACAACAATTTTCCTCATTCGGCCTGTACACTTCTCACCTCTGCTAAGGCTCCATAAGACTCAAGGTTTGTCCAGAAATCTGGACTAATAACAAAAGCAAAAACAGGGAGGGAGGTAGAGAGCACATCCAGAAAGCACTATTGTTTGAGCAAGCCTTGGCTTAGGTTGCCATTCACAAACCTTTTTGACTTCAGATAGAGTGCATTAAATGTAGTTCATCTGTGTCTGTCTCCTTAGTTTCTCTTTAACATGACCTCCTCGCCCCTTAGCTTAGTCTGGTGTGCGACATTAGCATAAGCATTGGCTGTTATGCAGTTAGGTTGAAGGGTACATGACCTGCAGATAGATTTATGTCAATGCTGAGTTCACAAAAAGTGGTCCATAGCCCCACTCTTTGTACAATCTCAACTACATACGAAGAATTATATGTTATTCAGCCTATGTTATGTTCGAATGAAACCTGACAGTATATAAATGTGTTTGACTCTAACCTTTGTTTGATTTGTCTTCATTTTTGTATTATATATATATTTTGTCTTCTGTTTTTGGTATAACAACATTTTGTATGCACTGATATATGTGGTATGTTTGATGTCGCACATCCATTGGAAAACAAAGGTTTTTATTAAATATGAACATCAACCTTTGAGAAAAAATTGCAACATTGTAGACTGACTTTTATTTCAGCTACTTTATTCTATGGACAACTTGTATACCTGTAGGAATGTTTTTTAAGACCTGATTAGAACACAGGTTCTTGGTTTCTCTTGTTTTTCACTCTCAGGTTGAGGATGTTGTTTACACCTTAGCCACAGTACTTGCTTTGTGTTGAAGCATTCCTCAGCATCAGGAACTTGCACATGTATGTTGGGATCCCACCCATGGTTTCCGTGAAGTGTACATGTAAAACAGGGAGAGAGTAAACCAACATAGTGGTATCTGCAGCAAAAGAGGACCAAACCTAGGGCCATGCAATAGCAGGGGACATGGGGAGGGATGGAGAAGTAAATAACTCAGTAATTGCCGGAGCCATGGACTAGGTTATTCATCTATATGTGAATGCATTGAGTGAACACAGGCCCTCCAACACCCAGCTCGGCTCATGCCACACTTCTCTGTACTTACCCTGTACTAACACAATTCTCCCGGGCATGAAGCAGGCTGTGCCTCCTGAGTTTCCCTCTGTCCAGGGCCATTTTCTGAGACTAAAGAACATGAAGACTTGTTTGGGCCATGTGTGGTCATGACTCTTCTCCATGCAGTAGCTTCATCCTGACTCTTATCTCTGTTCTGCAGCATGATCGTGCATGCTGTTGTGGCTTATGTCTGGCGTGTGATGTCATGTCTGAGGTCACTGTTGGAACCCAGGCAGCATCTTGTGAACCAAGGGTTCTAAAGAGTCAGTTGGAAGGTGACCGCATGGGTGGTGGGCAACTGTCCTCTACAAGTCAACTGTAAGCCCTCTCTTTATCCATGTAACTGCAACTGCACTGGGAAGAATAAAGAAGAAGCTATACCTGCCCGTGTGCTGCTGCTCTTATTGCGACTCCAGGGTTGGACTGGGCCCTAATATTGTCTCAGGCACCAATGAAAAAGTGGCCCACAGTTGCAAATGGCTATTCATTGCTTGTGTGGCAGACTGTTTGAATAGTAACCAAGGGGGAGTTTATTTTTTTTTTTAATAAAGTGTGATGCAAATTGTACATTTTAAAGAATATTTATTCAGCAACAGTGGTCAAAACTACTAGCCGCAGAGTGAATTAACTCGTCAAACTGCCCTAAATTGGCAAATAAAATTATACTTTGACCAAAAAAAAGAGCGCACACCAGCGTTTTGTGTTTTTGGTTCGGTCATGGGTCTATCGTCCAGTAAGGCAGCCGGAGCCGGCGCGACCTGCTAACTACCCATCTCACGACGCTATAACACATGCCCGCACAGATACGCAATTTCAAACTAACTTCAGCAAAATGTAAGCTATGGTAACAGGCTTAGCTGCTCCAATTTCCCCTTCACCTTCTTGCCCTGCATAAACAGGGGTCAATTATCGAGGAGGTCAAGCAGAAGCACCAAAAGTTGCTGCTTTAACAGCCCTGAAGAAGCCAAAACAATGTCAGAGATAGCTTAGGGAGGCAGTCATGCAAATACTGCTTGAAATGCAATTCATCTGTTTTTTCTTTTTTAAATATATTTCCCTACAGACTGGGCTCAAGAAGTGGAAAGCTGTGAAGTTAAAGCAAGTTATGTCTAAAACGATGTTACCCGAGAGGTCATGGAGCCTGGTAATGCCCTGAAATACCATAGCTCTTGTCAGAAAAGTGCAAAGTAAGAAGACCCAGGGACGTACTTGCCACGTATTTCTCTGATGTCGCATGCTTGACAAAGATATTGTCTTTGCATAAACTGCAGCTGTTTGTTCTCCTCTTACATTTGTGTTTATTTATACGAATTAAACGTTCAGAATTCTTTGAAAGAGTACCCAAAACCACTTCATTAAAATGCATTTGTATTTCTTTGATCTCTGCACGTCATCTTCAAATCCCTGGAAGCCCTATTTTTCTGGTGAGTCTATTTAGAGCATGAAGGATAGAATGCACTTTGCGTAACAGTCATGCACACTTTGCAATAGAGCTATTTTGTTTTCTCAGAGAACAAAATTAGCCCTTTTTTGGCTTATTTACTTTAGTCATTTGCTTTTGCACAGAGCGCTCTCTGTGAGAAGATGACGTCATGTTTTTAGGTTCTGGCAAAATAACCCTTTGTCCACATATTGTCACGTGATAAATGTGAATGAATATACATCCACTTTAGTGATGTGTGATGATGACACCTCTGAGTATCTTTCTGGCAGACGAATAGTCTGTTTTAGTTGCAATTGCTGTGCTATGCTGTCAGTATAATGCAATGGGTCCAGGTGACAAATTCGTTGCAGTAATGTTTGATTTGCTGTCCTTTTTTCATTTTGAAGTGTGTCCCTGTCTGTGCTAAATAGTTTAAGGAATGTTATCAGGTTTAAACATATGAACATGTGCTGCCCATCAGTCATGGCATGTATTGGTGGCTTTTTTTGTTTATCTGATTGTGGACTGAGAATGCATGTAAAGTGTGTAAGATCTGCTAATGGCATCAGTTAACTCAGTGAGAATTGCACTGAATGGTGTTGTTGGAAGGATTTTATCAATAAGCTTTTTTTAGTGACCAGAAAGCACTCTATCAGTACATTGTTTAAATATAAAGTTCCTCTTACATATGGTGACTACTTATGATGGTATTAATGGGGCATGTAAAGCTGCTTTTTGTATATCATGGTTGTACCTGGGAAGCCCTACATTACACGTGGTGTCCTAGAGGCATATACCCTTTATTAGGACTGCACTTGGATATGTGGCATTATACGGCACCATATGCAGTTTATCCTAGGCCTTTGATGACATTATTGTGTCATTTGAGGATGCACTTGACAAATGACAGCCACAACATAATGGCTTTGCCAGTGTTTGATTCAGAGTTCAGCAAGCCAATCAAGGTTTGAGTCTGGCTCGAGTCCAAGTTTTTGATTATGGCTCTGATTAATGTCATCTGTGTCAAGAGAACTAAAGCAGAGACAAGCTAAACATACAGGTCACTGACTCTCTTACCAGCCTTTATCCAGGCATGTTGGGGCCACCTGCTTTGTCAATATGGCGTTAAGCACCCGTTCCAAGGGATCGAATGGGAGGTAATGGCCCAGCGGCCTGATTTAAAGGCCTGAGCAGAGCGAGGGCGTTTAACAAGTGCCCCAGGTCGTTACTACCCATTCCAGCCCATGGAACGGGTATTTAAATCTATTAGCACCCATCTCATGGGTGAACGGGTCACCTCGTGGCGTCTCAGTCACGGAACAAAAAGACTGTTCAAAGATGGCTGCCTTGGAAAGAGAAGACAGTGTTCTGTACAGAGCCACTCATCCCTTTCTAGGTGGACTCATATGAAGAAGACAAAGAGGAAGCAGCGGTGGTGAGTGCTGCCACTGCAATGAGGTAAGTGGGGATTTGTTTAAATGGGGTCCTGGGGTAGGGGGAAGATGGCAGACGGGGAATCGGCCATCAGGTGGCTTGGAACATGGGCTAGCATGTCGAGATTCACGTTATAAAGCTCTTGAAGAAATTCTTGGGAAAGTTAGGTCAGACTTCAATGCCGTTCTCTGGTGTGATCACCCCATGTCATTTTATTTAAATGTGTACCATTTTTTGCCCAATGATTAAACCTTGAGACACTTGAATTTGCCTCGATAGAGTCCTTGGAAATAAGTGAGTTACTGAATAGAAACCAATGGGAAAAGACTGGCTTCAGCATTTACAGGCATCCTAATGCCCCCGAATAAAGGTAGGCAGCACCCAAATGTATGCAATGTATTCCAGTGTATGTTAGTGGGGTACAAGCAACTAATACCAGAAATGAGCTTTCAGTTGCATCACTTTTTAAAACGGACAAACTGCACCTCAGAATATACCGTTTATTGCAATGTGTGACAAAGGCATGCACTCAAAACCGTCTGTAACCAGTTTATTAAACTGCAAGTATGAGCTGAAGGAAGAAACAGAGCTGCTGCATGCAGATGTATTAACTGTTCAAGGAATTCCAAATTTAGATGAATGACCATGAATATCTGCACACTGCAAATCCTTCTGCTTCTGTCTTCAGGCAGCACTTCAACTTCGACTGTAGGCTCAAGCAGAAGCTGGGAATGTGCACATGGTCAATGGACACCTTAGGAATGATGCTCTTGCGCATCGCCATACATTCTTTGAAGGAAATGTAAGTATATAGGTGATTTGTATATCACAAAGCTCGCAATAAAGCAAGGAAGCGTCTTACAATAAAGGGAGATAAACAGAGTGGGGAAGGAGAGGGACCTTCTGGTTCTATTGTCCACAGAGGCGTTGCTGGGGGGGGGGGGTTGAGGGGGCTACAGCCCCAGGTCTTTTGGCTGTAGCCTCGATAGAAGCTCAGGGTTTACAACCAAAAGGCTATAGCTAGCCCCGAATCCCGCCACTCCCGACATTAGCTTAGCCCCTGATCTTTCCCAGACCTAGCACCACCCCCGATTGTCCTCATTTGGCGGGGAAGTGCTCCTTGAAAAGCACAGTATTCAGCTAATTCCTGAAACTCAGAAGGGACGGAGCGAGACTGATGTTAGCAGGAAGGTTGTTTCAGAGCGTGGGAGCATAGCAGGAACATACTTGTTGCCTGCTCTTCTCTTTCTCCCAGTGCTTGGATTCCAGTATGGCAATATCTTGGCTCCTACACATAGACACCAAGAGAACCACCGTCGGTACTGCATACTCAACCATGAGGTCTTAAGAACATTTAACAACATGTATACGCCAGTAGGTGCACAATATATTACATATCACACTTGTGTAAAGTGATAGTGCTAACTCTGTATGTGTTATCACTATCACTATCAAGATCTTTATGCTGCACGCTGCATGTAGTAACATTATGCGGCCTCTCTTTGCGATGGATGCATTAAACCTTCACAACAATAGGTGTTCTGCTGGTTCCTTTTGTTGGTTACACATTTCTAGCAGTGGAAAATCTTTCCATGTATAGGATTCATCCTTTTCACTTTGGTGTGTCTAAAAGGACACTTAGCAAGGGATCAGCAGATTCAGCCCTGATGATGGACGGAAGTCCAAAATGCAGTGGCTTTCATGTGAACGGTTCACCTTTCTTTTTACATTTGTGTTTGAATATCAAAAGTGATCTTTGAAACACACATACAGTGTTAGCACTTTCACTTTACACATGTGTGAATTGTTTATACATTTTGCACACATTGGCTTATAAATATTGTTGAATGTTGGGCGTGGTGCGTGTGCCTCTAAACCCAGCATAAGTGCAGGAGGCTGAGGTTGTGGCTGGGGGTTCGTGGCTGCTGTTCGCATCCACTGGTGCTCTGCTATCCTTATTATATTCTATCTAACCCCAAGTGAAGGGGCCTGTGTTCTGTTCCTGGTGAACCCTAAGAGAAGGGGACTCGTTTCTCTCTCAAGTGGGATCTACGAAGTACATGAGCAGTGAGCTGGACCTCACAGACATAACCTCCAAAAATAATTTTTTGTTTGAAGGACTTTAGGCTTCATGGGTGAGTACACAGTACCTAGGGTGATAATCTTGGTGTCTATGAGTATTTCTAAGGTGTCCTTGGACCAGGGACATATTCTCTGCAGTACTGCATTTTGTTTCTAAAGAAATTTTTGATATAATAAGGATATTGTTCAAACAAATTTTAATAGGAAAGTGGTTCCCACCTTAATGTACATATTTCAAATATCTTAGCTCCTGACATTGTATTGCCCTACTGAGGTTTTGACCTTTTCGGCTAACTATGATGGCATCTTGGGCATTATAGCTTTGTAGGCGATGCCGGCTGCTTTCAATGTGATGCACCCTTGGGGGGGTAGCCAGTGTAGTTCCTTGACAGAGGGGTAAATGTGTTTGAATTTTTTCAGACCTGAAATAGGGCATGCTGCTGCATGGTAGCCACCATCCAGGTTTGAAAGCACCAGGGAGTGGAGGACAGATCTGAAGTCGGAGGCAGGGATGAAGGGCTTGATATGGTACATGAGTGACAGCTGATACCATACTGTTTGAGACTTCTTGAATCTGTGTACTTTTAAGTAGAGGATTCAATCAATGGTGAAGCCAGGGGAATTTTCACTAAGTTTGAATTGGGTGTGGGAGAACCACCAAGAGCCATCTGTGTCAGCCACTTTTCAACTTTGGCACTTTTGGTGGTACCCCTGCGGAAGTTGAATTCTGTTTTGGTCATGCAGGTTTGAATGGTGGAGAGGCATTGTTTCAATCATATCAGGTATAGCTGTCTGTTATCACCATACTGGTGGGTTTTGATGTTGAATTTGCCCAGTAGCTCCATGTAGAGGTTGAAAATGACAGTGGAGAGGATGTAATATTCTGAGACTTTGCAGGTCACTGGGTGTTCTTGATATCTGCAGATGGGAGATTTATTAATCGATTATTCTTATCCCTATCAATACCCTTTTAATTTATCTTTGTTTAGTTGAATGATGAGAACTCTTATGGTCGTAGAAGCTATTCACAGTGTAGTAGCAGAAATAGAAATGGGATAAGCTGTTGTCTGTTGGTGTTATAGAAGTCAAACCATTGAAGGACTGTGGCATTTATCCCTATACAGGGGGGCAACGTAGTGAGAAGCACTTTATGGTGAACCATGTAAAATGCAGCAAAGGGGTTGTGCAGGACCATGATGCATGGGTCACCTTTGTCCATGATGAGGAGTGCCTCATCAATGACCTGCATGGTGGTGGTCTCAGTGCTGCATCTTGGTCAGAAACTGGACTGCTATTTGTGAAATGGGTTGTATTTGCTTATCTTTCAGAGTAGTTGAAGCATGGCGGTTTTCTATCTAATCATTCTAATGTATGGTAGATGGGTGATGGGGCATTTGTGTGGTAGGACATCCAGGGTGGGTGGAGACTTCTTTAGTAGGGGTAGCATCTGGGAAATGTTCAATGCTTCTGGGAAGATGTCTTTCATGAGTGAAGCATTGATAGTGTGAATTCGGGCACTTGGCCATTTTGGCCATCTGAGAAAAGCACAAACGAGCTGCTTTTGTGTGATGCTCACTCATTTGTCATCCCAGTCATTCATGCCCCCAGAAGAATGAAAGCAATACAAGAATATGTTAATGGAAATTGCAGTACCAGTTTAAATGTGATTAATATGAATATAGGCAGGTCTCAAAGATTCACAGCAGTCTAAGACACTGTTCATGCATTGTGTCGTCATTAGTGTGAAATAGTTGTATTACTTCTGAGGCAATGACTGCTGAAGTGGTCTTATATATCTTACAATATCAATGACACTGAGTAATTTGGGCAAGAAATACATGAAGGCAGGTCATCTACTGACTTGGTGGTTTGCTGCATGAGTTGTTGGATTGTTTCTGATTTCATGAATATTAAGCAGACGCTTTACTCTGTGTATAGCGATAATGCAGCTATAGAGGGGATCCAAAACATTCTGTGAAAGCAAGCAGATTAACTTGAGTTACCAGTCAGGTGTTCTATTCTAAAATGTACCATGCAGAACATGTTGGGTTAGGTGTGCAGTCAAAATATCGAATCAATAATGTCGAAAGTCATAATCTCGAAAACAATAATGTCAAAAAAAAAAAAAGTTCAGATTTTTTTATTTTTTTATTTATATATTATTTTTGGGGTCCGGGAATAAAAAAAAAAGGTAAAACAAAAAAATAAATAAAAAAGGGGGCTTGGGGGAACCCCCCCCATTTCGAATAAAAAAGGTAATAAAAAAAATTCGACTTTTTTGTTTTCGACATTTTTTTTTCGAGATTATGACTTTCGACATTTTTGTTTTCGATATTGTCACTATAAACCGTTGGGTTGCTTTTGTTAGTTATTATATCTGGGATAAAATGTCTCAAACCATCAAGTATGAAGAGATTCCAAGACACTGAGGGGATCCATAAATACACAGATGAGTGAAGCCACAGTCAGAATGCCCTACATGGGCGCAGAACAGAGAGGTGGTTTGCCATATTATTATAACGTACAAGTTGGGGGAGTTCTATTCCTCATCAAACAAAATCTCAGCATCACAACCTTTAGTAAGGTACTCAAGCTCCCATTATTGCAAGACCACTTCCAGTTTTGGATATTTGGGATACATATATTATATGTACCCTAGGTTTAAACATGCCAATAAACAAAGTTTAATCTGTTTCTCACAAGTATGTGAAAAGGTTGTGTACAAGTCAGTTTAAAAGTTGCATGTGATTTTTAAAATGCACTGGGCCTCATTACGAGAATGGCGGTAACCATGCCGCTTTTTGTGGCATTGGTACCAACATTCCGGGTACCGGGTCCGGGTTCCCTGAATGTGGGAATACCGGACCATTCTGACCTTGGAGGGCCCGGTATTTCCCCATTCAGGGAACCCGGACCCGGTACATACCCATTCCCATTCGAGGCCCTGTAGGGCTTAATGGGAATGGGGAGGATGCAAACAACAACAGCCCCGTTAATGACGGGCCCATTGTTTGCATCCTGGTCTGCTCGTGGGACCCGCTAAAGATGCCTGGTTTTACCAGGCGTCCTTAGCGTGTACCGCGAGGAGACCTCCTAATGGCCTTCCTCCTAATGAGGCCCACTGTATATGTAAACACATTACTATTGTATTGATCTACAGCATTCACAAAATAAGGGCATCATTCAATCGCCATGGGCCCCCAACAGCTACCTTGCCTCTCTGACCCACTTGATCACCACCACCATTGCACCCTATTCCCACTCCCAATGTTATGCTGATGACACACCGCTCAACTTTAATCTGCCATCCTCTATTTCCTCTCCATCGTCTCTAATACAGGAGTGCCTGACCGCTAATCATTCTACGTGCTCTGCTGACAATCCCTGCCTGAATGCCAGCGAGATAGAGAAGCCCCTCATTGTAACACCTGCGCCCTGTTACCCACCCACTCCCTGGCCACCCTCTATATGCCCCCTCCCCACGCCCCCCTGAGCCACTTTGGTGTTACCTTTGACTCATCCCACACCTCGCCTCCACACATCACCGATCATGGCAAGAGACCCAATTTACAGCACCATCACCTCTGAGGCATCCTCCCTGACCTCACCTACCCCCTGAAGCCCAATGTCCCCAGAGCTCGGTTCCCACTAGGCTTGACAACAGCAACAGCCTCTCCCTCAGTCCACCACTTAACCTCTTGGTTCCCTCAAACAAATCCAGAATAGTGCCACGTGAATCAACCTAGGCCTCAGTCCCTGGAACAACTTCCCTCCAGCCCTGGAATCACTCCACTGGCTCCCTGTGACTGCAAGAACCAATTGCAAGAAACTCTGCTCATACACAAGGCTGTCAGTGGCCTGATCTCCCAGGAGTCACACTGGTGCCAGCACATCCTCGTCCAGTCACCCTCAGCACTGGGCCACGGACACCATTCCCTGGACTAGCCTGAATCTGGACCACCCGATCCTTTGCACTCTGCTCCTCTCTGCCCTTTCGCCCCTTGCACGTGTGGCTCCCATCAATATATGCCCACCCCCTTGTGGCCCCTCCCCTGTACTCCAAACCCTCCCATCCCGGGCCCCTCACTCCTCTCTCCCCTGTATGACATTGTTCCCTGCACTTGCATGGTGACAATGACACATAGCCTCGTATGGCTAAATCTCGTAATTTGTCCACACATGTCCACCACCATTTTGCTGGTTGTGCCTGGAAATACTTGTGTTAATACGCCATACAAATTGGCAATGCATGAACTGTAAACAACATGCACAGGCATCATGTTACATGCTGTTTGATCTACATGTTGGAAGGCCATACAATGGCACAGAGGTGACTAAGGGCATGCCCATCTTATCCCCATGGGCACATCATCTGACAGTGACCAAGGTGGACCAAGCACCTCACGGGCACCCACACAGAGGAGGAGAACCTTGGCATGCAAAACCACTGCAAAGGCAACACCAGCACTGGCCACACAAATCAGAAGCCCATTGAGCATGCTGCATGCCCCTGCAGTACATCCTGCTGCCCCAACAGAGGCACAGCCAGTAGCCCCTGCAGCAACACCTGCTCCCGCAAGGGCAGCGCAGCCAGCAGCCCCAGTTGCACAGCAGGATGCACCAACAGGACCCACACATACCAGACTCCCATATACATGGGTGCATCTATAGGTGACAATGCTGGTACACAACTGAGGGGATACCAGAACACATCCTCTACCACCCTCACTCATTCAGCCCCTCCGACCTCCACAGCCCACCACTGCAACCCATCCTCAGCATCCGAGACATGGATGCAGGCTAACGGCACATTGAGGAATAGCATGAGCAGATGGCAGGCCTTGTGTGCCAGCACCTGGAGGTGACAAAGTTTATGTGGGAGGAGACTGGGCTGTTGCTGAAGAGCATGCAGGCCACTGGCCAGCACTATGCACAAGCCATGGGGCGCTCATCATGCGCAATGGCCCTGATCACACAGAGGCTTCGGGATGGGAACGAGGCGATCTTGGCACTTGCTGAGTCCCTCACCCTTCCCTGCAGGCGGCATTGGATTGCAGGGACATGGCTGGTTCTGACCCACCCTCAACCATCATCAAGCCTGCCAGCTCACAACAGAGCAGCCAAGGCACCGATCCCTGCACCTGTAAGGCTCACTACTGAAGGTCAGGTCTGGTTTTAAGAAGCCACGGAAGTGAGACAGTTCCAGACATCAAGTGACACTGATACCACCTAAGGAGTGTTTTTGGGATGGGGTGTTTGGGAGGCATAGTCAGGGAAGCTTAGTCAGGGAGGGTTAGTCGGGGTGGGTTATTTGGGGAAGGTCAGTTGGGGTGGGTTAGTGGGGGCGTTAATGGGGGTGGGTCAGTAGGGGGTAGTAGGTGGGGTTAGGTGGAGGGCAGAATGGGGGGCTAGTTGGGGAGGGGCTGGTGGGCCACTCATTTCTTGTTGTTTGTTCATACAATAATTCACATGGTTATGCATATGAATTCTCATCCAGACATTCAATTTGTGTACATGCAGTGTGTGCCATGGGTGGTGTGCAGGTGCTATGTGCTCAGAAGTAGTTCTGTATGAGTTCCTGCCAGGCTGCACACCCATCCCTGTCATGCCTGTGATGATGTATTCGCATGTCTGCAGCTGCATCTGCGCCACTGTCATCATCATCGTCCGCCGGAGGAATGTCCATGTCTGGGGGCAGGGGAATGCTCTGCCGGATGCACATATTATGCAACATGGCACAGGCCAGGACTATCATCCCCACTTTCAGAGCTGTGAGGGCAATGAAAACATGCCTTCAACTGCCCAAAGGTCTACTTTATTGGCACCCTTGTTCTGATGTGAGCATGATTGTATGCTGTTTCCTGGTGGCTCTGTGGATGTCTCACAGGGGTCATCAGCCATCGTAGTAAGGGCTAGCCTGAGTCACGTGATGGAGCTGGACACATTGAGGGCCATTTTATTGAGGTGACTGGGCACTGCATGCATGTTGGGATGTGGATGTGTGACACATGAATCTGGTGTGTGTGCTTGTGGGCCATCTGTCACCTTGCGGCACTCTGTGACAGGTAATGCGGGCAGGACATGTGTAGCATCTGACTCCAAAGGATAGGTTGGTGGTGGTGGGTGGGGCATAGTGAGGATATGCTGTGATTTGTGACATGAGAGTGATGCATCCTGGTATCTATGGTGCATTACATGTGTCAGTCCATCTGTGCTCAGATTGTGCTGGTGTGTCCTTCTATTAACTCATGTGGTACATGCCAGTCGTGGCCACCCACTCTTGCCTGCAGAATGTGCCTCTACATTTGCATGGTGCCTGTGGGCAATGCACTGGTGACACTGAATATCCCCCTTCTTGCCCTGGTGCACATACGATGTGGTGTGTGTGTGTTGATCCTTTGATTCACCAATAGCCAGGTCTGCTGTCCACCGTAATGTGACACATACCCAGGCAGTGTGCTATTGCGCAGGACCATGGAGTCATGTGTTGATGATCCCGGAAAGTGTGCGCAGCAGTGTGTGATGGTCAGGTCCACATCACAGATGTCCTGCACATTCATAGAGTGGTACAGCTTTCTGTTCCGATACACCTCCTCTGTGGTGTGAGCAGCCACTAGCTCTAGGGCATGGAAGCGGACGTTGGTGACGTTCACCTGTGCCTGTGTCATTGGTAGAGCAATTTGCTGGGACAAATGATGCAGGGGGGCATACAGGACCTGCACAAGCGCAATTGCAAATGCAGGCAGGGAGATGACATGCAGCTCCCAGACTGTGTTCTGGAATGTGCGCATGGCAAGAAAATAAATGCAGCACAGACACCACCTTCAACAGGGAGGGTATGGCTCTCTGAATGCCAATGACACTCTGGATGCCCTCCTGGATGAGGTCCACTAGTGTAAGGATGGTCTCCCTGTTCAGGCAGTAAAGTGTGTGGATCTGCCTGTCAGTCATGGTCCAGGGTGTTGCCCCTGTGCAGGGTATAGGCGCAAGTCTCCGTGGCTCAACGTGCTGCTCATTATTCCTCTACATTCTCCTTCTCATCCTCCTCCTCCCCTTTACTGTCTATCGGCCTGTTGCCACTGTTGCACCTCCTGCACATAGGGCTGCCCTCCTGCATGCAGCACTTCCATGTCCATGACTGCTGCTATGAGTTGCAGCATGGTTGTGTTGGAAGCTGTGTGTAGTGTGGGTTTGGTGCTTTTCAGCAGTCCCCATGATCATTGTGTAAAGCTGTGTCAATTGGGTGCACCTGTGGCAGTTCCTCCACACCTGGGCATGGTTACTGCCTGCTCCGTAGGTCTGGTATTTCCGGCACAAGTTTCTCAGTGGCACCAGCATTTTTATACCAGCGTTTCTCAGAAATCCACTGTTGTAATGCCGATCACAAGGGTCCCACAGTTTTTAGTTACCTGTGCTACCAGCAACGCTGTTGCTGGCACCATTGTTACCGGCATTCACTCTTGTAGTGCTGCGGTGCAGAATGAGTGCCAGTAATCAGAATTACTGCCATGTTGTTTCTGGACCGCCACACTTGTAATGAGGGTCACTGAGTGGTAATCTCTGGCATTCTCTGGCCTGCAGCCAACAAGTTCTTGGATTTTCACAAAATAACCAACATATCCTATTTTATTGCGTGATTTACTTCATATAAATTCCCGTGCAATTGTCTACCTCTGCCTTCACAATTTTAATGTAACCTTTCGTAAATACCTACACTAGCCATGCTGCCACTTTCGACTGCTTACAAGAATGATCACAAAGTCCAACCAAACAAGCGTCATACAATATGTGAAACCGAATCCAACCCAAACACGCTCAAAGTAAGTTCAGGAAGGTCCAGCATTACTGAATCTGCGTAAATGTGGCGGTTCAGAGATTATATTAAAATGTTGGCTAAGGGCTACTTTTCACAATGTGTGACGACTGCAGTGTAAGGCATTGTGTGTCATTTTCTTATCACAAGCGACTAGCAAATAGATTATAATTCAACCGATATTGCACACTTCCATATATATCATACTAACACATTGTGATTTACAAAATGTAACATTGCACGATTTAAAAAATAAAATGTGAAAATTATTTGCTGGTTTGACTCGTGCTTCGGATTTGGAACCATGCCAGACCTCTGCCTTAGATCTCCCAATCAATCGTGTGCCTTGCCAACCTTTCTTTTTTTTACTAGAACAAGAATATTCAGATTAGTTTGAATCTGAGGCCCTCATTGTAAGACTGCAATGGTTAACACAGACAGTATTTTTAAATATTGGCTATTTATGCGGTCTGCCTTCATATGAGCGTGCAGATACCGTAAGTGGTAATGGCCAAAAAGAATAGAATTAAAATAGTTGGACCGTCAAGTTGTGAATCACTACTGGTTACAATGTATTTCCATCCTCAAAATGAGGGTGGATTTGGATAAACAACAATTTAAAAACAAAATCGATGCATATTTCCAGAAATACTTCATGCAGTATTTCTGGAAACCTGCATCTGTTATCCCCAACCCAGTGGATTTCTTGAAATGAGACACATTTGAAGAGTTATCAAATGTGTTAATAGGAAAAACAACACGTGCCATGTCTATAAAAAATCATCCTAACTCATACTGATGACATGTGCGTGCTAATTGAGCTATGGAAGTAAAGTGGGATGGGTGCACAATTGAGTCAGTGCTCTCATTGAAGGCCCAGGCTTGTCAACAACAGATTGTCCTTTTGCCACTGGAAGCCAATCACATGGTGTGATTTTTATGAACCTGCTGAAATCAGCCTCTCCTGACAAGCAGAGCTCAGCTGGAGTATCTCACAGTTTTATAGCATGGCACACTCCAGCCAGGGACTGCTTCCCAGACACTGAATGTGGTATACAATAAAGTGATTTTTATTTTGATTAAACCGCAGGTTCTTTTATTTGAGTAGGCGTCCAACCCGTCTCGCACCCAATCTCCACAAACACCCCATGTACCAGGAATCAGGCCGGTGTGTATCAATAAGATATGTATTAATTTAATATTTAATGAAAAAGGAAAATCAAACAATTTTACAGCCACTACTGTTGTGGTACACTATTGCACTAATATCTACAAAACAATTCAGTGAGGATATAGTATTTACAATTCTCACAACCTTTAATGGCAACACAGAAAAAGAGCTCTTTAGAAAGAGATAACACCAATAGTTATGCACTCCCCCTGCAACACTCACCCCCAAACATTAGCTAACTTGATTCCTTTGAATGGAAGGCAGTAGCAAGGAGTAGGGCTAGAGAGAGAACATCAGATTTTGAGTAAAGCCCACCACCGCAGGATGGGAGGCCAGAAAAGAAAGTGAAAACCCATTTTTGGATCAAAACGGCAGAATCGGATTTTGATTATTACTCGCACGGCTACTCACAGCTGCTATGGGACAGGTAGAAAGGAAATTGGTGTTGCTACACTTGAGGAGAGAGGGAAGGTTAGAGACTTCTAATCAGCACACCAGGGCAACGTGGAAATAAAGTAGGAAAATCGGTTTTGGGGTGAAAGCAAATGCAAAAGGAAAAATACAAACGGCAAATGGAAATTCGTTTTACAGGAGATTTACAATCACAGGCAGCTCAGGGAAAGGGCATAGCTACGAATAGGAGAATCAGTTTTCAGTGGCACGCACAGAGACACATAACAGACAGGCTTGTGGGCAAAAGGGATTGCTCTCAATGGGACTACGGTTTGGGGTTTTCAATGGGACAGATGCAAATAGGAATTTGTGCAGGAATGCATACAATGGATGGGCAAATTCGGGTTTCATTTAAAAGGAAACTCATTCTTTTGAGGCAACACTTTAATCACTATAATTATTAAACAACGACACGGGGGACAAAGGGGTTAATTTCCAATTTTACCCAACTTGTACCGGGGAATTAATTGATTTACTTAAGAAATGCTAAAGATTTACACAGACACTGAGAGGTTTACCAAAGAGAATACAATAACATTCACAGGCTAAACAGAGAATCTTCTATGGAAGGTGACTAAATTACACTAGCAATGTGAGGTTCTCAGTTGGGTTTTCAATGGGTTGTCAATGGGTTTTTCAATGGGGGTTTCTATGGTTGCAATTCTACAAAAAGGAAGGGCTTATGCAATTTAGGGCTGGGGTTCTTTGCTACTTACAAAGTCAGCCTTAGTTCAGGATTCTGGAAAATAAGCTGGATCTCAGGACCCTCTGGACAGCTGGGCAAGGGGTCTGGTCATTGCACTCTCCTTGGTATGGTTCAGCTGCCTCCTCTGCATCCTCCTTCTCCTGTCTCTCTTGATTCTTGTGTGTGCTCTGACCTAGTACAGTCCACCTTATATAGCCCAAATGACATCACTCACTTTACAATATAGGGGGAGTACTCTATAATTACTCATTCCCCCCGGATAGGGCAGTTTATTATTCCTCTCTCCGCCCCCTGGCATGATTGGTTCAAGGGAAGAGATCACCATCTGTCTGCTTGCATTTATTACTCTTCTTTGTTCTTTTGGCCACTTTTTGACAAAAACAAGTTATGTCTCATAGCTTCATATTTGTACTAGCCAGCGCCATAAGAAACAGATAGGCAGTTTCAGTTAGTCATAGGGAATTAGGTACGCTGATCTCCAACTTCTGTATGAGGCAGTATGGCCCTTTGGCACATTTTTGTCCTTTTCATCAAATATACAACAGTTATGTATTTGCAAATGATCAAGCATGTTCCTAATTTCATTTCCCATCTTTCCATTAACTGTCATAATTTTCCCATTTTTAGATCAGCCAGAAACCAGTCTTAACTGGCCATTTCAGTCCCCAAAGTCCTAGCAAAATGAAATTAGTCTCTAAAAAACTGCCTTGAAATTACATGGAAAAATAGCATAACACCACATTATTTCTCATTCTAATTGATGCTAAAAAATGGCTAAAATGAAATCAGTCGTTTAATGTCAATTGAGAGGATCTTGTTCCACCTGTGGGAGGAGCGCTTCATCTGCCACAGTCATCTGTTCCCCTGGGTCAGCTTGTGACCAAAGACTTTTATGACCCCCTTTGAAGTTGTCAGTTTGTTCTTTGTAGTGGGTGCAGGAAGAAGAACTCACACCTCACAGTCAAGTTGTTAACCACACGTGCTTTCCTTGATGTCCCTGAGCCCCTGCCTTCAAGTCTGGCAGAGCAGGGAATTATAACGCCCTCTGTAAATCACATGTCCTTGCAGGCTGATTCACTAGTAGGTGCGACTTTCAGTGTAGAGTGGGGCTTTCCATTAAGATGTTTCCTGCCTGAGCCCAAAAAAACGTGTTTTTCCAGAATTGTGAGCCTCTTCCAAGGTGATTGAAATCGTGTGGGTGGGAACATAATGTATATTGCTTAGTTACCCCCTACCCACAGTATTTTTCACTGACATTTCTCTGCCAGCAAAGCTATCCTTTCACGGTGGCTTTTTAAGGTCATTTCTTTATTTTTTTACACGTGTGCACTTTTTGAGTGAGTTGTATTTGCTGTTGGTCCATTTGACAATGAGGGGTAGGCCCCCCTTTCACAGTGTTCTTTGATTGGACACTGAATAAAAGAAAAAGTGAAGCAGTTTTTCATTTGCAATGTTTTAAAGGGCAGATGTTAAAGTGAAATGGAAATCAAAAGCTGTGTCTGGTTGTAGGATTGCAACTCTTGCCCCTCATGTGAATGAAAAGTACAATAAGGCAGTTTTTGATGCAGTGCATAACTTTATGTCACTCCAGTGAAACAAAAGCAATCCAGAGCTGTTTTTTGTTTGGATTGCATGGTTCAACTGCTTGCCACTCATGTGACATGGAAAGCAAATCACAGCCATTTTTGGTGCAGAGTTTAAATGCGGTTTTTCATATGTAAGTGAAAGCAAAGCACAGCCGTTTTTGGTGCAGAGTTTCAAAGCGCTTTTTCAAATGAAAGAGATTTCTGTTTTGGGCTTTTAAATGCACCCCACAAGTAACATTGTGACATGACACATTCATGGAAACTGTCTTTTCCTCTGGGTCTTAGATACAAAAATCTTAATGCATATTGCAGTTCATTTCAAACATTCTTGCAAATTTAATTCAATGTTTTAACCCTTTTTGACTGTCACCTACTTTGTGGACTAGACTGCCACAGCCAACATATTTGTTTTGGCTATAAATGGCAGAGATTGGGGCACACATAAACGGCCCTGCATCCCCCACCTTAGTATGTATATCTACTTCCTAAGGGCACATTTTATTTCTATGGATGATAGATGCTAAAGGGCAGTCGAAGTGTCATAGTTATATTACTATGTGTACATTTAGTCTAAGAAAGATATCATTGCACTGCTCCATAGAATTCTTAGCCAACAATGGCATCTTTGGAAGGCGATTCTGCGTGCCAATGGCCTGCTGCTGTACATAGTAACACGAGTGAAGCTAGTGCATGTAATGAGGGTGGCGGATATTACCTCCCAGTATGGCCTGCAATGGACGGAACTATTATCATTGTTAGCTGAAATGGGCATCTTATGGCGAAACCTTTTTTGTTTACACAACACTGCACGCTCGCCAAAGTTTGAGCAATAAAGGAAAAAAAATATGGAAAATGGAAATGTAGCTCATGTCAGCTGATGGGTGTTAGCAGAGATGCAGAGGCAGACCATAACATCAACAGAGAAAACATATAACTGGTTGGATGAAAAGACCCATCTTATCTGGGGTAGGTGAGATGGAATGGCGCAGGGTGACAGCGCTGAACAGAAACAGTGTAGACTACAGCTGAAGAAGCAGAGCGGAGAACTCTGCTCCTGTGCTGTCACCAGTCATGGAGCATGTGATGCGGTTTTCTGTGATTGGCCTCTGCACATGAGCCGGTTGCTAGTAAAGCATAGATTTCAGCAGCAAATCTCTTAGAGGAAAGCTTTCACTTGTGTTGTGTCCAGGTCTGTGGTGGCCTTCTGGTGCACTCTCTTTATGGTCGCCATGAATCACTCCACCATGCCGTTGTCCTGCGGCCACAGTGGGGTGATTCTCTGATGTTGGAATCCCAGGTGTGCCGCAAACTTCTTGAATTTTTGTCCTTGAAATAGCAGACTGATGTCCGTTTTGACAATGTTGGGGACACCCCACTCGCTGAACAGTTCATCCACTACTGTCACTACTTGATGGAATGCTGAGGATGTGACATGTTTCACCAGGTTAAATCTGGAATATTCATCAAAGGCCACTAGGAGATGACCCCGTTCTTCCAGGGGCCTGTAAAAGTGCATGGCCACCCTTTGCCAGGGGCCTTCAGGTAGCAGGATCTTCTTGGTATTGGCTATACCTCTGTGCCCTTAATGTGCAATGATGGCAAGGGGTTTCCTGAGACTCTTGGGGGCCACTAGCCGGTTCCCTCTCAGGAGTATCCCTTGTTCTGTTGTGGCCAGCTCCCTGTGTAACCTTGCCATTCTCTCTAGGTCTCTCCTGTCCACCTCCCCCATTTCAAAGCATTCAGTGGACATGTGAGACCATCTGACCATCTGTTGGTGCTCGTGAGGTGGATAGCCACCTGAATGGTAGGGTCAGCCCTGCACTTCTCTGCAAAATGCTCCTTCATAATGGTGGGAGGGAGAGCATTCAGGGACAGATACGCGATGTATGATTCCGCCTGCAGCTGCATATCACTGGCTGGGGTGCCTTAATAAGTAGTCTGCCGGGATGGCTTCACTGCTCGGATTGTGGACAATGATGCAGTCATACTCCTAGAGGCGAATAACCCACCTCTCCATGTACGGTGCATCTTGATTTTCAGATTCCCAAAGAGTGGCACCAGTGCTTGATGGTCTGTTATGAGGACAAACATTCTCCCGATTATGAAGTGGTGATACTTTTTTGCATGCCCAGACTGCTGCCAGGCTCTCTCGTTCAGCCTGCTCAGTGGAAGTGAGCCCTCGGCTGGCATACGGCACTATGCGTGTCTCTGACTTCTGTTGCGGGTTGGTCTGGGCCAGGATGGTGCCCAGTCCGACTGGGCTGGTGTCGACTGTGATTTCAGTATTCCACTCCAGGTTGAAATAGGCGAGCTGGCAGTTGTTAACCAGTTCCCTTTTGATTGTGGCGAAGGCCTCTTGACACTGTTCATCCCACATGAAGGGGAGGTCTTTCTTGAGGCGCAGTCTGAGTGGGCTCCTCAGTGTCGCATAGTGGGGCAGGTACCGGGCGCACAAGCCTGCCATCCCTAGGAAGGAACGTAGTTCAGACACATCCTTCGGGGGTCCAGGTCATCAATGGCGCCGATCTTTTCTGGGTCACTCTGATGCCTTGATCCGAAAATATGTAAATATGTGCCCGAAAAAGCATAGGCTATGCTTGTTAATGGTGCACTTTGGGCCGTTGAGAGTGAGGCCTGCCCCATGGAGAATAGTGCATACTTGTCTTAGTGCCTCGTTGTGATGTTCTTGAGTGACTCCAAACTCAAGATATCGTCACTGTAGTTGAAGGCATTGGTGACTGGTGCTATCAACCTGTATATCGTTTCTTAGAATATCTCGGCTGCCGAGGATATTCCGAAATTAAGCCACATATAGCTGAATAGGCCATCATGAGTTGTGAAGATAGTTATCAGGCTTGATGCGGGATTGATGACCAGCTTTTGGTATCCTTGGTTCAGATCCAACTTCAATAACTGGGTGGCTTGGTTCAGTCTTACTAGCATGTCCTTGATGTTGGGTCCAGGATGTTCCTCCCTTTGGATTGCCGTGTTCGGGATCCGCATGTCAACACAGAGGCACAGGCGCCCATCAGGTTTGGGAACTACCACTAAGGGGGATACCCATGGGGTAGATCCTTCCACTATTTTGATTATGTCATGTTGTAGTAGCGGTTGCAGCTCGTGTGTCACGTTTGCTTGGAGATGGAACCCTATCCTTCGAGGGTGTTGTGGCACAGGCCTTACTGTGGGATCAATGTGAAGGCATATGACCATGCCTTTCAGCATGCCTAGGCCCTTAAATAGGTTGGGAAACATCACTTTCACTTCATCCATGTCTATTGCTTTTTGGTTTATGGTTTGTAAAGTTTGGGCCTGTGGCGGGAGGCCTTGTATCCTCTCGGACTGGTCATACTGGAGGTTGATGAGTTGTAACACAGCAGCCGTCTTGTAACGGAAGAGGCATCTTCCTGTGACTGGGCTCTTGATGACATGGATCATGACGGGGACTCGGTGCTCCCTGTGTGCTAGGTCACAAAGACATTGGGCCTCATTACACGGATGGCGGTAAGGGTTTACCGGTACCGGTATTTTACCGGTACTGGTAAATCCTTACCGCCTTACTACGAGGTCCCTTTGCGGGTTGGGGAATTTAAAGCCTGCTTTTTGCAGGTGTTAAAAACCAATCCGCAAAGGGACCAGGGAGCTAATTACGGTACCGCAATTTGCGGTACCGTAATTAGCGCCTTCCCCATTCCCATAGAGCCCTATGGGGCAAAAATGGGAATGGGGAAGGGCAATGGTGGAAGGGGGAATTACCGCCCCGCCAACCTTGGAATAGGGCGGTAATTCCCCTTTCCACCAAGGCGATGCCGGTATTTTAACGGCATGAACCATGGCGCTAATAGCGCCATGGTTCACCGACATCCGTGCAATGAGGCCCATTGTCCTTTGGATTGTAGTGGTAAGGGCGCTCCCCACTGGAAAATACAGGCTTGGGACGGAGGCACTGGTTATGTGCCTGCCATGGTCGCATATGTTTTCTCATTCATCACATTGACGGTGGCCCCTTAGTCAATGAGGAATGACATGTTGAGTCCTCCTAGGTGTACCGTCACCTTCGGGGCTGTGCTATCAGCAGAGGTGTCGTATATAAGACCGGACGTAATCCCTACTGTATGGGTCATACTCGTAATATGGTTCTGCACCTGGTGGTTCTTCTTCCGTCGAGGGTTCTCATAGGGGTCATCTGTAGGGAAGTCTTGTTGTTGGTCTTCCCCTTGGTAGGGTTAAGCATGAAAGGGGTGCTCCGAGGTGTTGAAGGCTCTGTCTGGGATGTCAACTTGTAAATTCTCGATGGCTCGTATTAATCTGGGGTGCGTTGTATATGCCACAGTGTTCCTGCCGAGGCTGGTTCTTGTGTTGTCTCTCTCTGGGCATGGCCGCAGGTTGGGCGCTTTCGTCGGGTCGTATCTTCAGGAGGGAGTCAGTTGCGGTGGCGGTCTGTATGCCGGTAGTAGTGGGGCCCTTTCCCGGCACATGATTTGAAAATGATTCTCCTGGCCGCACCTCATACACGTTTGGCCGATGACAGGGCATTGGCCCTTGTGTGGGAATTCAAACCTGCATCTATAGCATTGTCTTTTGGATTGGGACCGGGCGGGTTGCGCTCCAGGTGTCTTGGCGGGTTGGTGCGCCCATCTGGCGGGCCTGCCCTTGGGGGCTGTTTACTATGGCGGCAACAGTGTCTGTCTTTTTTGGGTTCTCTATCTGGGCTGCTTGTACATCGACCCATTCGTAGACTCTTGCCAGTTCAGCTATTTCCTGCAGTGGGAAGGGTTTCTTTAACAGATGTTTCCTGAATTGCAAGGATATACACCCCTCTATCACCTTCGGATGGCGTCATCATCATTAAAGTTTGCAAAGTCACAGTATGTAATTTTTCTCTGACGAGGTAGTATGAACTGTCCAATCATTTTGTGGGGGCCTGGGTGCTCTGATTGAAGGTGTACCTTTCGTAATCCCTATTGGGGAGTACAACTAGTCGACCATGGATTGCGGTGTTGAGGAGTTGGTAGGTAGACTTTTCTTGGGGAGGAATGGTTTTAATGATGCTTTTCATCTCTTTCCCAACCAGGTTGGTAAAGATATCCAGTTTGTAGCATGTGTCTTGATATCCCACCGCCCTCATGAATTCCTCAAATTCATCCATCCACTCCTGTCATCTTTGACCTTGATCCTCCTGTGATTCCAAGGTGAAGGTGTTTGGGCGGCGTAGGAAGGACACCAGATTGGTGGGAGCTACTCCTGCCACTGCTTGTGCAGCTTGGTCTGCTGGTGCTACCACTTCTTGGGAAATGTTGGCTTCTGTCCGTCAAGTGGTTGGTTGCGGCGTCTCCTTGTGTGCGTGTTGGCATTGTAAGGAACATGCAGGGCTTGCGGTGACACTGCTTGGGTCCTGCTCTTGTGGTGCTGTGCAGGTTATGCAGTCTTCGGGGCCAAGTGCTATGTGGTGTGGCTTAGGCGCTGCTTTTGGCTCCCTGTTGGTGAGGCCTCATGTGTCTGTGCAATCATTGATAATGTTCCCATTTATTACTCCTCGTGTTCTAGTGGTTTAATATGTGCCGTATGCCTGTGAGCCTGTGGCATTCTAGCACACCTGACCCTGACTTTGTAGCGTGTGGCGTCGCTCCCAGAGTGGCCGCCGCTTACCATTGTCTTCCTTGTGTGCAGTGGCTTCCGCAGTGGCTGGCTCACCTCGCTGTCAGCTGACGGATCCCCTCTCCCTCCGCGGCTGTTGCTGGCATGTCTCCTGCCTACTGGGCTCGCCTCCTCTTCTTGCTGTAGGGTCTCTGCTCCCTCCGTAGCACGGGCTCACCTCCTCCACAGAGTCTCCGCTCCCTTCACATCTCGGGCTCACCTCCTCGTCTTGCTGTGTGATCTCCGCTCCCTCGCAGCTGTGCCTGTCACGTCCCTGGTCCTTTCTATCGTGTCCACGTTCCTCGATGCTGGTCTCCTCCGCCTGTAGCACGGTGCTGGTGCTCACAGTTGGGCTGACGTGCACCTCTTCCAACATGCCTCCTTCTCCACGAGGCTGCGGTTGTGGGTTTCAGACTCATCACCAGTTGCTGTGTCCTCCTGCAGGAGATCGGGGTGTCCAATAAACACAGACAGTGAATGCATGTCTTACTCCATTTATTCCTTAACATTAACTCCCTTACCCACGTGCATTCCATCCCCTCCCCCTCCCTCTGTCCCCACCCCACTCTTTTGCTCCTTCCCCTTAAGGGGACTATGTCCCAGTAGTCTCCAACAACTTACGTTTTCTTTTTGGACGAGCACTGGAACAGATAGAGTTGCAACTTTCTTTCTGAAGGTAGTATGTGTGCCAATGTGGTGGCAAAAGCTGACCTTTGCTCTAATATCCACTTCCTGACAAAGATGCAGTTATTACAGAGTGGGATAAACTCACAGATCCTGATCATCTTTCAAGTTTTCCTTCACTATCAAGTGCCCAGGTAGATGTGGTTCTAAGTACAGTCAAAACATCTGCATCTCCAAATGGTCAATGCCTGCCTTTATTGAGAAAACAAATATTGAATCCGATGGAACCAGAAACTTTCATCCCTTCTTGCTTCTTATTTTGGGAAGATCTTGGAATCAGCTGCTGCATTTCAACACGTTCAAGATGTTTACCAATGATATTTTGGATAATCATCGAGCTGGATTAAGGCCTGAGATGGGGGCGGAAAATGGTATTACGGCCAGGATGCAAGCCATTAAGAGGATATGCACAGTGACAGAACTGTGATATGGTTAGATTTGTGAGCAGCATTTGACACCCGTAACCACCCCATCGTCTAGATTCACGTTTAGTGACCGAGTGTTGCACATCTGGCGATGAAGTGGCTAACTCCTTTATCACAGGCAGATTACAGTATGTGGTGGTAAAACAAGTCGAATCTGCCCCTATTGAAGTAACTTGTGCGGAGCCCGATCGGAACTTTCACCCCTTTTGTTTAACCGTTCTGCTACATTTCTTCATTAATACCCAAACAGATGGCCTATAAATATTGCTTGTTTAGATGCTGATTTAGTCGTTTGCATAGTGTTTGATAGCTGCTGATTGCTGAATGAATCACAACTGCCTCAAGTTGACTGTCATCAAGCCAGAAAACATGTGCCCTGAAAACCAGTGACTATACAGCCTTCTGATTTCAGGATGCTATTATTGGGCTCTTGACTTTAACCAGATGTCTAGGTTCGAAATCTGGGAATAAACTCAGACCAACAATTGACAATATTACCTCAAAAAACCAAAGTCACACAAACTTGCTTTAGTCTAATGCGCCCTCGGAAAAAGCTTTTGGCCTACTTTAACCTTTCACATCAGGTAACTTTATTGAACAATGTTATTAGCTCACAAGTGGACTATGGTAACTCGCTTTACCTGAAACTTCACAAATTTGCAGTGAGAAAATTACCCCGCGTACAAAATTCAGCAGAAAGGATATTTTTCAATGTTCCTAATACAAGTACATATTACACCAGCTCTTCATCAACTGCCCTGGCTTGCACCTGAGCAATGACTCATTCTAAGCTCTTTTCTCCACTAGAACAAGCATTCATAGTCATTGTTGTGTTCATTATATATAATGCTGTGGCTGCCTGGTCTGTCCTGGGACGCAAGAAACAGGCGGACATAAAACGTCCAGCCATGAAGGGCGACCATATTTACTAACTTCAAATAAGTTAAATTAAAAATAAACATAGGTTGTAAGCACTGGAAATGTTTCTAATTTGTACTCAAATTTTGTATGGGAGAGTCGATTTGAATTACTGTGCAAGTACGTATTACATCTCTGCCACATAATGTATCCCTTTAAAAGCTCATCTGTCCTTCATACTTTTCTTCAGTAATCAAAAGCATCACATGTGTAACTGAAGGGTAAGCTCATGAATAAGTGGAAGGACTTGAGAGCTAATAGTACATGAAACGAGTAGGGAGGCGTCCTGCCACTTGTTTTTGGGTCTCTTTACCTATACATTTTGGTAAAGGGTGATTATTTAGCATGCAAAAAATAGGATTTGGCAACAGCTTTGTTACTTAGCTAGCTGTCAAAGGATATTCTAAAAAGATGAGCAAAAGAAGCCCTTGGATTTCCACATTTTTTAATTTTCTTTTTAAGAAAAAAGGGAATTACTTAGTGCTAGTAGCTGCACAACATCATCAATGCAATTAATTTTACAATAAGATGTATAGGTGTTTTTTAAGGTACATCGTTCGTCAAAATACATTCATTTTCTCATTTTTAGAAGTGCATTTGAGAAAGGAACAGAAAACAAACATGTTTATGGCAAACAACTTGAAAAATACAAAAAAATTAATAAACAAATGAAAAAACCTAGAACCATCATTCACAAAGTTTTTTGTCTTAAGTAAATAATAAGTGCAAGACAACTGGTGTCTGTAAGTTCTTAGGAAAACAGGGACCTAGTCTTTGGTCTACGTCTGGAGATAGATCAACTTATGGACGGGATTGGAGGAAATAAAGCCTTCAAACTTATTTAGTCCCGTGACGTTTCGGCTTAGAGCCTTCTTCTTGGGCCTTGACTTGGTCACCCCTGGACAAGTGTCCTTGGTTTAGACTGGCTCCACGTGGTTGGAGGCACAGTGTACAATTGGGCTGTGAGACCGCCGTTCTCAGCGGGATTGATAGTAGAATATGGGCGGATCCACTGTCACAGCTTCTTTGGTTAAGAATGTGCTTGGCGCACGTCCAAGTGCATTCAAATGGGTGGTTCTGCGCTGGTAGTAGCAGGGGGGGAAACCCTTGTGCCTGCAACTTAGATAATGAAGTATAGGTAAGGAGGCGCGGTTGTGTTCACAGTCCTCGGGTCCTTGGATCTACGTCGGAACCGTCTACGGGGGACTGCTTAGTGCCCCCTCCATTGCGCTCCTCCACAACCCAGGCCGCCTAAACGCATCCCAAAGTTCGTATCATCCAACCTCCGGATCATTGTATACCACCATTGTATGCCATGGTGACTTCTGCCACCTCCAGTTCTGCCCTAAATTTGCCCAATGCCTATGTGTCAAATCTGCCCCTATTGAAGTAACTTGTGCGGAGCCCGATCGGAACTTTCACCCCTTTTGTTTAACCGTTCTGCTACATTTCTTCATTAATACCCAAACAGATGGCCTATAAATATTGCTTGTTTAGATGCTGATTTAGTCGTTTGCATAGTGTTTGATAGCTGCTGATTGCTGAATGAATCACAACTGCCTCAAGTTGACTGTCATCAAGCCAGAAAACATGTGCCCTGAAAACCAGTGACTATACAGCCTTCTGATTTCAGGATGCTATTATTGGGCTCTTGACTTTAACCAGATGTCTAGGTTCGAAATCTGGGAATAAACTCAGACCAACAATTGACAATATTACCTCAAAAAACCAAAGTCACACAAACTTGCTTTAGTCTAATGCGCCCTCGGAAAAAGCTTTTGGCCTACTTTAACCTTTCACATCAGGTAACTTTATTGAACAATGTTATTAGCTCACAAGTGGACTATGGTAACTCGCTTTACCTGAAACTTCACAAATTTGCAGTGAGAAAATTACCCCGCGTACAAAATTCAGCAGAAAGGATATTTTTCAATGTTCCTAATACAAGTACATATTACACCAGCTCTTCATCAACTGCCCTGGCTTGCACCTGAGCAATGACTCATTCTAAGCTCTTTTCTCCACTAGAACAAGCATTCATAGTCATTGTTGTGTTCATTATATATAATGCTGTGGCTGCCTGGTCTGTCCTGGGACGCAAGAAACAGGCGGACATAAAACGTCCAGCCATGAAGGGCGACCATATTTACTAACTTCAAATAAGTTAAATTAAAAATAAACATAGGTTGTAAGCACTGGAAATGTTTCTAATTTGTACTCAAATTTTGTATGGGAGAGTCGATTTGAATTACTGTGCAAGTACGTATTACATCTCTGCCACATAATGTATCCCTTTAAAAGCTCATCTGTCCTTCATACTTTTCTTCAGTAATCAAAAGCATCACAGACTGGTGCTTCTTTTTAAAACAGCATATTTTGGGACTGGGAGGTAATGCGTTGTGCACTTATATTTTGCAGTAGCATACTTTGAACGTGTATGAGTCATTCGACTCCTGGCTCATACAAGTTTAAATGATGCGAATGAGAGATGTAAATGCAGTTCTACAGCACATTACACCGCTCTGTCGATTGACTTTATTTCTTTGCAGGGGAATGACATCACATAAATCATTTAACTCACAGGATTCATGTGATTACATTAACTAATGTCTCTCTGTTATGGGCAAGGCCGATCTGGCTGGCCATTGATGTATTTAGTCATTGTTAGTCATCCGCATCAGCTTCTGGGGTTGGGGTCTTGTTTGTGCTCCTTAACTGTAAACGATCACCACTCCTACCGGTTTAATCTCAAGACAAGGGCTGCATCACTGCCAAATAAAATCCCATATTAGCCCAGCGCCATCCTACAACAATTAGTAGCTAGAAGGATGCCTGGTAACTCACTAGTCATCCACAGCAAGCAGCACATGCTCTATTGCAGGACGGATAGGTCACTGTAGCAGAGATCTGTGCTCATACTACATTTTTGAAGCATTTTTGAAGCAAAGTTCCCCTGATGAAGAGAGTTTATCTCGAAACACGTTGGCCCAAAAAAGTATTGTTTTTCTTTTCTCTTTAATTGAAATTTGATGATTAAAAATACTCTATATTTGCAAATCATTACTGTTCATTGGAAAATTCTTATTCTACCATTTAAAATCTGTTATTTCTAAAAAAAATAAAACGACTATGTACCCTTTTCCAAAGCATTTAAAGCAATTTCTATATATGTATATGCGAACATACAGATTCAGGAATTTGGCATTTAGCCCTAGACAGTGTGCAGGGGATGGGAGTACCCCATCCTTGGAAATTACTTTTCATATTTATTCACACTGCTCATGTGCCAGGGTAGTGTTTTCTCCCCTGCACCTTAAATAGTATTAATATCATACTCAGGAAATCTATTGAACTATATTTAAACCATCTTACTTAGGGTGTGCAGCGTGCATCATATTCAACAAAGAGCAAAGCCACTGTGAGTTGTTTTATGTGCCAATACTGGCCTACATTGGTGCAGCCAGTATGTTCATGTTTTCTTTCAAGCTCAGAAATGAAACTTCCTTCACCGTGTTTAAAAAAAAAGCATTGAAAACACACCTCTTCAACTAGACTGTACTTGATGGAGTTCCCCTGTAACCATGGAACATATCATCTGTAGTACTACTATGAACCATGTAACGTTTTTCCTATGTACTTTATCCAAGTAAATCTTCTGCAACAGTGCCACGATGCTGTTGCTGCTATGAACCATGTCATGTTTTTCCTATGTACTATATCCAAGTGAATCTTCTGTAACAGCGCCACGATGCTTCAGGGCTGCTGGGCGCTTCATAAATTCAAATAAATAAATAAATAAATTACAGTGGCATGGCATTTTTTATTACTAGCATTACGGCAAAGCCAACAGTAGTATTTTCTTTGTGGGCAACTGGCATATATTGGAAAAACAGCATGGACATGTTTTCTTATAGTATCATTATGAGAAAAGAAAACATAAGAATGTTCTTATGTTGGGACACTGGCATATATTAGTGCAGACAGCATAGATATGTATGTGCACAGCCAGCATAAAAATGTTTTTCTACACCTGCAGAATAACGGCAAAAAGTGGGTAAAGGTCTTATGAAAGTACTTTGGTAAATGCTGCTTTGCCCTCTTGATGAATTGGCATCTGATGGATGTGTTCCTTGTGTTACCATACAAAACTGATTGTAAACAGTATGGCAGTGTTCCCAATTTTTTGGTGTGTACCAAAATAGATTCTTTCAACCCATTATTTAAAAACGTTTCTCGAGTGAAGAACCCCCACTGACTACACAGGCTGGGTTTGCGCTCCGTTGCTGGGTAGCCAGAATGGGGGGCGGGGGGAAGATGGGTTGTTCCTGCTGTATACTAGCATCTAAACTATGGAATAACCTACTAGAGGAAAGAAAATAAATAAAAAAGTCAAATAATTTCTTTATCAACAAATATAATATATTCTTTTGAACAATTCCTTCCATGTTTTGATCATTAGTGTCACATTACACTGTCATGCAGTCTCCTCTCAAAAATCAGTAGGCACATACCCCTGTCAGGGATATGAGGGCGCTGTACAAATAAGTCATAACATAACAATAATTGTGATTGAAACACAGCCAATCTTTAATTAGCAAATATCACCCAGGAATTTTATTTTTTTCTGTGAATTATGTATTGTGACACACCAGTAAAAATCAACATTTATAATATGGTTGAATAAACAGTGCTCATTTATTTAATTATTTCACTTAAGTTGTATAATTTATCATTGACAAGTGAACATTCAACATAACAAAACAAAGAACATGTTTACATTAACACTCCCTGCATGTTCTTTTTCTACAATCAATCAGTGAATGCTCCTGTATTTGGTTGTACAGCGCCTTTTGATCATGTGAAATTGGTACATTAACTGATTATATGTCATTACACATATTGAAACTTGAGGAAAACCATCTTCGGTTCCGGAAGCGCCTCAAGACCTTCCTCCTTTCCTCGCCTTCACCCCCTTTCTCCCCTGTTGATCTGTTTCTTCTCTTGGAATTGTGCACCTGGCCACCCTCTGTCTTTCGGGCCCAGGCACCTGCTCACCCTGCCACCCTCCTGCACTGCCTCCAGGTCACCCCCTGCACTGGGGTTCTGTATCTGTACCCATACAGTCCCCATCCCACTTTTTTTCTGCACTTATCAGATGTACCCTATCTGAATAAACTTTCACCGTCCACTTGCTGGCTGCACTACCATTCTTATCGCCTTATTTATTTATTTTATTTTATATTTATTCTGTTCTCTCCTCTGCTCCGCACTCTCCACCCCCCACCCCCTTCCATGCACTTTTTCCTTTTTCCCTTTTTCATGCACTTGCACTTTCTTCAATTTCACTGGGCCTAGTAAGATCGCTGTTTTCTGCTTTTTGTCTCCCTTGTTCCCCTCCCTTTTTCCTGGTCGCGCTCTGAAACACTTGTGTATGAGCGCGATATAAATAAAATATAATTTCATTTCATTATTGTTTATGTTTTCTAATAATTCTTTATATTTTGACATATTTGGCCAGATTTAGAGAACAACCAGGGAGCAAACATTTTGTGGCTGCCATAAATTGTGCCTGGTTCACAAAACAGTGAAAAAGGACTTTTCAAACAGCTCTTAACGTGTTTTTTCGCGACTTACTGGGCCTCATTCCAGGTTTGGAGCTAACCATGGAGTAATTAGCTCCATGGTTGCCTCCGAAACCGTCCCAAATCCGGCATGGTGAATGGAGCAATTACCGGTCCATTCCAGGGTTGGAGGGACCGGTAATTCCCCATTCACCTTTTGCCCTTCCCCATTCCCATTTCTGCCCCATAGGGCTCAATGGGAATGGGGAAGGAGGTAATTACGGCGCCGTAAATTACGTACCGTAATTACCTCTGAAGTACCTTTGAGGGTCCCGTACTTAACTCCTGCTAAAAGCAGGAGGTAAGGAAGGACCCGCAAAGGGACCTCGGAATACGGAGGTAAGGGATTACCGGCATCGGCACCATTACCGGTGCCGGTAATTCCTTACCTCCAACCTCGGAATGACCCCAACTGTCTGGGAGGGAGGTGTACTTCTAGTAACAGCAAGTTTACATTTGCAAAATGGGTCTGTCTGGAGGAGTGTCAATGGTTACGTCATGTTAGGCAGTGGCACACGATCACAGCAACATATGTCCCATTAAAGAAATTCCTTAAAGGAATAAAAAAAGAAATGAGTTTTTGTTTGTTTACTGTTTATCTGTCTGTGTTAATTAAACCCCGATGAGATGTTTTTTTACTGAATTAGTTTAATTTGCATGGGCAAACAGATGGTAGTTGGCAGATGGCACAGCTTGCACACGTGCCACTACAATGGCTGTCAATTGTCATCTTCTTACATGGCTGCTCAGGACAGAAACCATCCAAAAGACTATTACAGACTATTCCTAGTCTAGTAATAGGTAGACCTTTGTTTTTCTGGACACTTGACAGCACTCTTTAGTTTCACCCACAATTGTGCAACATATTTATACACTTCCGGGCTCTCTGATACAATACATATCATTACTAAATATAGCTTACAGAGCAAACCCTGTTTAGGAAATTGTAATTGTTACCAATGGTTGGAATGTATCAGCGTATATTGTATGTCAATATGGTTTTATGTACACCTGTGCACTATTTGTCTTTGACTTTCCCTCATTTGTTTTTGTATGTTATCAATCCATTGCTTAGAGGTTTTCTTTATACTAACACCTGTCTAATTCCATTCAATGTCATTGACTAATGTGTTGAATCAGGTGGATATTTGCCTTCGTTCTTGTCCCTGTTTAAATATGGATGAGTCAATCACTACCCAGCGGTCTTGATGTTACTCCACCGCAGCACGTTTCAGAACCGCCTTCCCTTTTTAACCCCATTATTTCCTGTGCAACACATTATCTTCTCTACATAAAATATTTCCTGAGCTTCAACAAGGTAAGCATGTGTCGGAATAACCTCTGTGCACTCCTTCGGTCACAGGCAGGGGTGCTCTGGGAACCAAAAGAGGCCCTGGAAACAGTGTTCAGAGTGGCCCCATATTACATATTTAACTATGGGGAAATGTGGAAATAAAATAGTTTACCACACAAAAGTGCCCATGGTGCAGAGACCTACTGGGAACACTCCAGAGTTTCCTATAGGCCAGTCCAGCCCTGGTCATAGGTTAAAATCCCAGCAGGACTGACTCGGGCCTTTAGGCTTCCATGGTGGATATGTTAATTACTCTTACATTGGGAAATAATTAACCCTAAAATTATAGCACTTACAGTTGAGCGGCAGTAAGCACGAAGTATATGAGTAAATGTGACCATTCTTCTTCTTCTCCTTCTTCTTCTTCTTCTTCTTCTTCTTCTTCTTCTTCTTCTTCTTCTTCTTCTCCTTCTTCTCCTTCTCCTTCTCCTTCTCCTTCTCCTTCTCCTTCTCCTTCTTCTTCTTCTTCTTCTCCTTCTCCTTCTCCTTCGTCTTCTTCTTCTTCTTCTCCTCCTTCTCCTTCTCCTTCTTCTTCTTCTCCTTCTTCTTCTTCTTCTTCTTCTTCTTCTTCTTCTTCTTCTTCTTCTTCTCCTTCTTCTCCTTCTCCTTCTCCTTCTTCTTCTTCTTCTTCTTCTTCTTCTTCTTCTTCTTCTTCTTCTTCTTCTTCTCCTTCTTCTTCTTCTTCTTCTTCTTCATAATATTATTATACTAGAATAACTCCTGCAGGCGCTTCCAAGCAGACCTCGGGAGGTCTATTTTCAAGAGCTTTTGTACCTCAGACATACTCAGACATAAAATGATATTATTATCAAATGAAATGTGCAAAGCATATCTCACCCTAAACAATAATGCACTGCTTTGATTTTATGTCGATGCTCCTTTCTGAATAAGTACCCAACTTTACTCTTAAGATAATGTATCCGGTATCCAGTGATAATATTGCAGGGAATAATAACAACTGAATTAACAAAGATGAAAATGATATTGATACAATTAATAGGCCGGGTAAAAAATACAGACCAGCATAAAAAATATCGAAATAAAGGCAAGAAAGTGTAATGATAGGGATGAGTTTTAGGTGTAAATAAAACAGATTTATGTCAAGATTGGGATAAAGGTGAGGGAGACAGGGAGTTTAGGAGTAGGAGAGGTGAGGGGGGGTCGGGATGTCTCCACTTGAAAAAAGGTATTTTTACAAAGGGCAATGTAAAAGGCATTTCAATATTGTTTCTTGCAATATGTATTGTGCTTTGTAATTTACATCACTGTTATTTCAGCAATAACATCACAGTAAACCAGCAATTCTAGTACCTCATGCTCCACAGTACCCTGAATTATTGTTGCAGTTACGACCCCATCAACATTCCCACATATAAAGAATGTAGTATTATGTTTTTTGTAATGTCAAAGTTAATTCAGAAAGGAAGCGGTCAATACTAGGAGTAATTAGACGCTCAAGCGCTTACAGGAATGTGAAAAAATATAATAAACCAGGAAGCTATAATAGATGCAGTCTAGAGGCACTCATGGAAGTGGCTTCTCAGGTTTTCCCTTGTGGTGAATGGGCAAAGGAAGGGTAGCTGGAGCATGCGAGGGAAATGAGGAGGGTGATGTGAAAGACAACACACAGATCAATCCGCCAGACTGTTCTTCAGCAATGTGTAACATATTGTGCCAGTTTCCCGACTTCTAACAAGCTATGCAGGTCAAGAAATATGTCCCAGAGAGACTCATCATAAAAGTGTGTATTGTTGAAAATGCTCAAATTGTATCTTCTCTGTTCTAGACTATAGCAACATTGCCTGTAGCCACATCTCAGCCCTCGGTCTGGGATCACACTTCCAGTATTTTAGGACCTCCATATTAGTAATCATTCCAGCTCTCACAAACCAGACTCTGATTGCAGAGTGTGACATCCTACAGGGATCCTGCATCTCCACTCTCCTCTTTAACATCTATAGCATAGCCACTTCATGACCGCCTGACCGATCTGGCTGCTGCATTGCAGAATTCGGCTCAGGGCACCCAGATCAGATTCTGCCTAGGCAGTCGTCTTTAATCCAACCTCCTCTGCATATGTGCTGTTTTTGGGAATGTTGGGAAGTGGGGGTAAAATAACTGGCTTAGGAAGAATCCAGATGTGACAAAGCTGATGCTGGTCTCCACCACTCAATCTTGCAACGAGTTAGTAATGCCTACACAGGGGATGTGCCAGCAGGACGTCCCATTAGGGTTCAGGTTAAGGTCAAAGCACTAGGGATCATCCGAGATTCACCTTCTCGATGGATTCACAAATTAGCCACATGATTTACTCCACCACTTATCCTCTGATGTTACCAAAGCAACTGGAGTGGCGATAAGTACATTGTACGCTTTTTGACAGTACCATCATTTCGGTCGTGGCTGGTGACTTTTTTAATTCCAGGGTGCAAATGTTTCCCTCAAACATGCATGTGTGACTGAGCATAGCGAAGGAGCTTGGCCAACCAAAGGGGTTTTATCAGGGCTACATCAAACTCTTTTGTATTTTGTATTTGTATTTTATTTATTTATATAGCGTAGAACCAGGCCCAGAGGCTACCGGGCGCATATCTTCAACAGTGGTTATAACATTACATGGACATGGTGCAGATCATGGGAATCCCAAAACATAGTACAAAAAGTACAGGTAAAAAACATAGTACAGGGCATAAGAATCAAGAAACAGAGCGGATAAGTCAAGCATACATGTAAATTGGGGTATCAGCTATTCAGTAGGACATGCAGTCATCTGAGGCGGCTAGCCAATGTTTAGCGTTGAGTTTAAATAGGTTAAGTGATGATAGATTTCTAATATTGAGAGGCACAGAATTCCACAGTTTGGCTGCCAAGACTGGTAAACTAGTTCCTCCGGCTGTTTGGAGCTTGAATCTGGGTATGGATAGACTCTGGTTATGGGCAGACCTGAGTGTTCGAGGGGGGGGTATATTGCGTAAACCGCAAAGCTAGGTAGATAGGGGCTAGGTTATGAAGGCATTTGTAGGTGAGGGCAAGTGATTTTAGAGAGATCCTTTGGGCGACTGAGAGCCAGTGCAGGTTCTTCCTGGTAACCGAGATATGTGCTGATCCGGGGATGTTGAGGGCTGCTCTAATAGCATTATTTTGAGTGATTTGGAGTTTATTGAGGTTGCATTGGTTAGTGCCTTGATACAGCACATTACAATAGTCCAGTTTGGACATAACCAGAGTCCTAGCGAGAGTGATGCAATTCTGCGTAGAAAGGAATGGGCGACAGGCTGTGATCAACTTACATGTGTAGGCTGATGCAGCAGCAACTGCATTGGCTTGTCTGTGCAGAGAAAGTGAGGATTCTAGGTAAATTCCCAGGGTTTTTGTGTCTTTGGATACGTTACTAGGGTTGCCGTCAATATTGAATGAGCTGAAATGGGGGTTCAACTTGTTGAGTCTTTGTTGTGTGCCTAGAATGAGGAGCTCTGTCTTGTCATCATTAAGACAGAGCTCATGTTGTGCCATCCAGGCTTGGATGACAAGGTAGATGTCGTTTAGTGATTTAGAGTCAACAGAGTAGTCGCCCGTGATGGGAATGAGTATCTGGGTGTCATCCGCGTATTTAGTGTAGGTGACACCCAGATAGTCAAGCACATCAAACAGAGGTTTAGTAAACCCATTATAGAGGGTAGGTGAAACGCACAACCCTTGCAGAACCCCACAGGGGACTGGCGCTGGGTCAGCTGAGGAGGTGGGGGAGAATACTCTCATGGGTCTGTTGTCTAGGAATGATCTGATCCAGTTGGTGGCGTTGTCAGAAATATGTGCTGCAGATTTCAAATGTTGACAGAGGATTTGGTGGTTGACCAAATCGACCAAATCGAAGGCAGCAGATAAGTCCAGTAGGAGTAGTAGTGCCCGTTTGCCATTGTCTTTTAGATCCTCTATTTGGGTTTTGAGGTCCAAAAGGGCTGTTTCAGTCCCGTGTTTGGGTCTGAAGCTGGATTGTCTTGTACCCAGCAGACTGTTTGTTTCCAGATAATTCTGTATCTGTAAGTAGGCTGCCCTGTCTAGTATTTTTAGGAGAAATGGGACAGTAGTGATGGGCCTGTAGTTGGACGGAGTCTCTGGATCTAGGGTAGGTTTTTTTAGTATGGGGATGACCCAGGCATCCTTCAAATTGTAAGGGCCACTCCCGATTGAAATGAGGAATTGATGAAGGAGGTTATGAAAGGCGCAAGGTCATGGGCCGATTCCTTAATGATCAGTGCTGGGCAAGTGTCACCTTGACAATTTGAAGGTTTTAGGGTACTGATGATTTTTTCAACCTCACTGATGGTGAGTGGTGTAAAGCTGAATGGGATATCGGAAAATGGGGTAGTCATTTTCGGAGGGATAGACTTAGTTAGGGGAGGAGTGAGAAGGGTATTTTGTTTGGCCTTCATTTTGGATTGCAGGGTAGCAATTTTGTTAAGCAGTGCGTTTTGGATGTTATTACACCACGTACTTTGATGCAGGAGTCGGGGACGGGTGAAGGAGATTCTAGTTCTTTATGAATTTTAAATAGCTCCTTAGTGTTGGATTCGGCTTTTAATATACGTTGGTTGTACGTCTCTTTTTTGGCTTGAAGGATAGCTTCCTTATAGTTGAGTGAGGTGATGAGAAGGGAGTCTTCATTCGCCAAGCTAGGCTTACTTTTCCAGAGGGCTTCGGCCTTCCTCTTTTCCTTACGCAAAACTCTCAGCTGTGTGGTGAACCATGAGTTCAGATGAGATCGTTGTTTTGCTTTGCATATTTTCAGTGGGGCTATAGACTCAATGGCTTTAAGTAGGGTTCGATTGTAGATGTCTACAGGGACGGTAGGGTCCTTATGCTGTAAGGCGCATTTGTTGAGGATGGGGAGAATGAGCGGAATCAGTTTATCCCTGGTAATGTCCTTTTTTATTCCTAGTGGGTATGGCAGAAGCTGTCGTAGGTTTGGGCTGGAGGTTGGTGGCTGGTAGATGGAACGTAATGATGTGATGGTCAGACCAGGTGCAGGCAGAGTTGGATGTGATTGTAATGTTACAGTTAAGCTCAGAAATCCAGTCGAGTGTTCTGCCCTTATTATGTGTGGGTGCGAGAATACGTTGTTGGAAGTCTAAGTTACTAAGGGTGGTGGCAACCTCGGTGGGTATATAGTCCTTGAGGTCAGAGAGGCCAAGATTGAGGTCTCCTAGTAACAGCACCTGAGAGTTAGGCTTAGTATTGGCAGACAAGATGGATGTAATATCATCCGTGAATTAACCTAGTGGACCAGGGGGTCTATAGATCAGGTGTATAGTAGCTGTGTTAGTGGGTGAGAGGGATAATTATACGGATAAGGATTCGGCCGAGCTGAGTTGGGAATTGGTAGTGGTTCTCATAGTGATATTATCTCTATGTATAAATCCGACCCCTCCTCCTTTGGACAGGTTGGAGTGACGGTCGTTTCTAATGATGGAGTAGCCGTTGGGTAAGGCTAAGGCGAGGAGAGGGCCGGAGGCAGCATGTAGCCAAGTTTCAGTGATGGCTAAGAAATCGAGGTTTTCGACTATGATGAGGTCAGCGATGTCGAGAGCGTGGGCCGTGAGGGATCTGGCATTGATGAGTGCTCCCTTAAGCGCTGTGATTGGAGTGTGAGGGGGGGAGGTTGGGTAGCAAGGGTGTATCAGGTTGTGTATGGGCAGTAAGGTCGCGCTGGGCGCAAGGTGCCCGGGGCAGTCTAGATCTCAGTCTGGTGTTCCTAGATAGTAAAGTGCATGGTTGGTTAGGTGTGGGTTTTGTTGCAAAGTGCCTAATCCATAGAGCTGGGTCGTCAAGGTACGGATTAGTTTGGCGGTCTGTGCAAAGGTGCATTGTGAAGGAGGGTGTGGGGAGGTGGTTGTGTGTCTTGGCAGCGCTAGTGGCGAGAGTGACGATTGAGTACACTGCGCTGACCAGGTAGGTAAGGTGGAGGCAAGCAGAGTGCCACAGCCACATGGCGTGTCCTGATGGTTAGAATCTCAGGTAGGAAGAGGTGCCAGGTGCTTAATAGCTGGTGAGGTACTTGACCGGATGATAGTTCGCCAAGGGGTGTCCACCACAAGTGGCAATAAGTGGAGAGCAATGGTTAGCCCCTAGATTTGAGATCTCAGTATAAGGCAAAAATGCACATAGATGACCCAATGCAATAAGGAGAACCTAAATTCGAAATGTCAGTATAAGGCAAAAATGCACATAGATAACCCATTCCAATGAGGAACACCTAAATTCGAAATGTCAGTATAAGGCACAAATGCACATAGATAACCCAATGCAATAAGGAGCACCTAAATTCGATATGTCAGTATAAGGCAAACATGCACATAGATAACCCATTCCAATGAGGAACACCTAAATTCGAGATCTCAGTATAAGGCAAAAATGCACATAGATAACCCAATGCAATAAGGAGCACCTAAATTCGAAATGTCAGTATAAGGCAAAAATGCACATAGATAACCCATTCCAATGAGGAACACCTAAATTCGAAATGTCAGTATAAGGCAAAAATGCACATAGATTACCCAATGCAATAAGCAGCACCTAAATTCGAAATGTCAGTATAAGGCAGGAGGTAATGCAGTAGGCCCACAGTATGGCAGGTGAGCATAGGGGTAGCACAGTGGGATTAGCAGGCAGTGGGAAGCAGAGGGACGCACATAATCACATGAGTTTAAGGGAAACACAAATAAGCGAGATGCTGCAATGTGGCGCCTAAATGGAGTAGTGACCATTGATACGCATTAGTAAGGTTATGCTGTGGTACATTTCAATTCAGAGTAGATACAAAGCCTAAGATGCAATGGGGCAGCAAAGCGGTAGAGTATTGACATTTAAGTGAGAGGAGTGAATTGCAGCACATAAGGATCACACATGTTACAGGACAGGAGGCAGTGGCAACAGAGGCAAATACAAGGCTATAAGTACCGGTAGTCACTGAAGGCCTGAGGTTATCCTTGCGGGCATGCGCGCGGACCAGGGGTTCTGGCAAATGGCATACAGCGGCAAACAGGCGGGGAACAGACAGCAGCCTTGTTCGTCGTGGGCCTTGCAGGAGGTGGGCCGGCTCTGCCTGCCGGCAGCCAATGGCCTTCAAGAGTGTTGCTGGGCAAATCAGAAGTGGTAGGGTGCTACCGGCAAAGCGGTAAGCATCGGGCCAGGCAAAGAACGGCCATCTTTAAGTTTCCGGGCCTCGTGTGCCGGCATGGGGAACAGATGCAGAAATGCTCTTTTTGCAAAAATAGAAACATGGCTTGTAACATATAGCAGCGGTATTCACGCTTAGAGAGTGCTCGGGCCGCTGATCGTAAAAGGCATTTTATGATCCAGATTCCATATTTTACAAGATGGAATGTTCAAAAATAAAAACGTACACTACTTTATGACAGACTTCTGCAACACTTCAGGGCTGACTCAGCCTTCATCCTTCTGAAGTTAATAAATTGAGCAACATTAAATTGGGCATCAAAAAAACAATTGTTATGTAACCATGAAGTGAGTGGAAACCATCATGAACCACTACATCGTATGCAATTGTTGTTTAAAGAATGTTTTATTGTGTCACTCACCATCTCACCATCTCACAGCATGGAGGCTTGTCCAAAGTGGCGTATTGTGTCCCCACCTGGGGTCTCAGACTGTAGTCTCTAGAGGAAAGTGACAAACAGAAGGGTGTAGATGAAATGGAAAGGCGAGTACAGATTTAGGGAAACATCAGGAGTTAGGAGCGAGAGAAGACCGGGTAAGGAAGAGGCACGACGTTTGTGATAGTTTGGATTATTGTGGACCTAGCTCATACAGATCTGAGAAGGGATGTAGATTTTGAAAAGAAGTAAAGAAGTTCTATGGTGTATGTAATAATGGGCCATATTTAATTGTGGTAGTTTAAGTGTGCAGATTAGGCAGGGCTAACAATAGGGATCTACGTGGTCACTGCACAGAAAAAGGCGGTGTGCAGTGATCACATAGATCACACTGTCCCACATTCCCCCCCACCCACAACCCCTCTACCCAGACTTACATTTTGTCTGCAGCCCAGGCTCCTCTCGCCTGTCTCCCTGCAACAGAAATGTCCTATCCCTAAAGAGGGTAGGAACATCCGTTGCAGGGTCCTCTTTTATTTTTTTATTTTTTCACCAAAACTTTATTTTCATCTGCATTCCACTCTGCCTGCAGGAGACAGCCCCCACAGCCTCCAAAACCCATCATACTGTACAAGGGCACCGGGGGGACAACCCCACATCCCCTTCTCCCCTTGTTCGGTATAATGGGATTCAGCCTTTTCATCACTGTCGAATGCGCAGTAAAAGCGCATTCAGCATTTTTATTTCGAGGTAAACAGGTGATACCAATAATAGTGAGTGGCTGTGTGATGGACCCAAGAGGTGCTCAATTGGACCCTTAAAGTGTGGAAGCTAATCTGCCAGGTTTACGTTTTGCTGTCCCAGGACAAACCCCAAAATTGTTATATTGCCAATCCCAACTGCCAAGTACGGCAGAGTCAAGAGTTGACCCTGTAAATGGAGAGTGTCACAGAACATTTTAAGGCAAAGCAGTAAGTCATGGGCAGGGCATCTGTCCATCTGGCTGCCGCAACTGCTCCGCCCAATACAGAGTGTCAGATGCAACATAACCTTAATAATACTTATAGTAGGTGTGTGACTGTGTACTAGGCTGAAGGTATGCTCAAACCTTCTCCGCAATGAGGCTTGTTTCCAAAGGTTATGTAGAACCTTCCCAATGCAAACACATGGCTGTTTATACTGTGACTGCCAAGCCCAGCTGCCAGAGAGGAGAAAGTCAATGGTTGACTGTATAATAGGTGACTGCAGTAGACAGTAGGCACTATAAGTAGATATAAGCAGCGGGGGAAGAAGGGTCTTGTCAACCCATGTGTTATACCGGCTTCCATATATAGTTTTTGGGTACAAGGGACTGTGGTGAAATTGTGCAGTGGAAAGTACAGTAAAAGCTTCTCATAGGTGCATATCAGGACAAGTGTAACGGCAAAGGTACCTGTGCACTGTTAAAATCCTAGGAAAAACATATGCACGCAAATGCCAAGTCACCCGAATTTATGTCGATCGATATTTCCCGATCTGGGATTTCATGGAGAGGCTTTGTTCTGGCGAGTTTGGCCTTGCAGTGCACACTTGTTTGAATATTGTAATGAGCCTTTCAAGCAGAAGCAATAATTCACTGGCAGCTTTCCTAGGTCTTTCCATCTCCAAAAGCGGCTATAATCTGGGCTGAGAGCAACACAGAGCTCATTACATCAACCACCAGGGGCCCTGCCTGAGGCTGCCTGCAAAGGTCAGGGGACCTGCAAGATGCAATCAGGATCGATCTAGGCTGGGGTGCACTGGCCTATAGAGAACTCTGGAGATGGCCCAGTAGGCATCTGCACGCTGGGCCTCTTTTGTGTGGTAATCTATTTCATTTCCAAATTTTCTCATAGGAAAAGGGTTGGACTTTCGGAAAATGTGTAATATGCGGCCACTTTGAAAATTATTTCCAGGGCCCCTTTTGGTTCCCAGTCCCCAGTGCTCAGGTGACCTCTGACCCTAACACTTCCATCCTTGAAAGGTCGTTCTACCTCCAAGAGGGGCTTTAGCTGGTCTCAGGGAAACCCAGAGCTCATTACACCACCAGAGGCACTCATTCCATCTGGTTGAAGCTGCCTTCCGAGGGCAGGGGACCTAGAAGAAGAATCCAAGATCAATTTAGGGGCTGCTCACATAAACTCTGACCGCAAAACAGACATCTTTGAAAGGTCTTTCCACCTCCAGCAACAACGCTTCCTCCCAGCCAGCACTGCTCCCTATTTTCCACAGACCTGCCTCCATTCTAACCAACAATTGGGGGTGCTGGTCTCAGATCACATGACTAGGGTCCTGGAGCCGAAAGCGGCAGCCATCTTAATGTGACTTTGCCCTGATACATAGTCCATATGGGCATCCAGCCCATGGGCGTCTTCAGTTAAGGGTGTTGAAGTAAAAAGCAATCTCCCAGCCTTATTCTCTTAGCCTCTGGCCTATGAGCCGTTGCTTTGCTGCGTCATGCTACTTGTCTGTAAGTAACCATTATTGGTTCCTCTCAGCTTTGCCCTTACCATGTAATTCTCAGGCTATCTCTTCCTTTCCCTTCTACTTCTCCCGGCACTCTCCTCCACTCAGAACCATCTCAATTCTCTTCCCATCCCTATCATCTTTTCTCCCCAACGCCAGCCCTCTTTTTGCTCCATTCACAAAACCTACTCCAACCACAGCTTTCATTACAATTCCTCTCCTTGTATATACCCCAGCGCCTCACTATTACTCAGATTCACTGTCACTATGCTTCTACATCTCACTCTCTTTCTATTGCTCTTTGGAAAGGTCAGTCTGTAATATAACCTCCTTTACCACAGACATCTTCCTTACCCATACTCGTTCACTTGACCTCATTACTCTTACCAAAACCTGTATACCTCTCTCTGATTCTGAAGCTCTTGCTGCCCTTCATGACCCTGCCTACACCTTCACCCACTCTCCTTGCCTCACTGGCAGGGTTGGTGGTGTAGGACTGTTTTTATCTTCCAAACTTCATGTGTCTCCTACTCTCCTATCTCCCGTTAATTCTCTCTCTTTCAAATACACTATCTCCCCATTCGCTGACACCTACAGCATGCATGTTATCTCTCTCTATTGACCACCTTGTCCTGTAGGTAAATTCTTTGACCCCATCTCCCAACAAATGTACTCTCTCTCTCCTGATCACCACCTCATTAGTGACATTAACATCCCCTCTCTCTCTGCTGCTCTATCCACCCTCTTCTCCTTAACCACTCACTCTCATCTGTCCACTCTCTTCCCACCCAATCAAATGGAAACTCCCTTGACCTTATTCTCATCTGCTCTCAACTTTCTGCCTCTAATATCTACACTGCTCCTTCTCCCCCGATCATCCTATCATCTTTGCCTCAATCTCCATACCTAATTTGTTCTCACTCTCTCCATCTAATACTGTTACTAAGTGCAAATTTCTCTCCTCCAAACTCCATGACTACCTCTCTTACCTATGCCACTCTCTCTCCTGATAAGCAGAACCTTTCCATTGACTGGAAAAGCCTTCACTAAATTTTACACTGCTCTCTATGCTCCCTTCTCCTCTCGCTACCCTCTTTCAACATTTACTTCTCAAACTCCCATCCACGGCTCTGTATTGTATCTCTCATCCACACCCCAAAAACAGCATTGGGGAAAAGCTTTGCAATTGCCAAAGGTCAAGGTTCTCCTCTCAAACTCTACTTCACAGCCCTTCAAAGCTACTCCTTAGCTCTTGACTCTGCCAAATGTAGCTTCTATCTCTCTCTCTCATGCGTCTCAATCCTCTCAACTCAGGCATCTGCAAACATCCCTCAACTCAATTCTCTCACCTCCTAAACCTTCCTCAGTCTCCTCCATCTCTTTCTGCAAATGATCTTGATTTCTACTTTGCTTTTAAAATGTCTACCATTCTACCATTCTACCATTCTACCATTCGCCGTACAGTAGCTACTTACTTTCTATCTCCTCCTCATGCCTACTTTTCTCCACCACTCCTACCCTCCTCTCCCACTAATGTGACTTCCTTTGTGTCCACCAACTCTGATGAGATTCTAGCTTTAATTATCCTGTCTTACCATTCCTGTGCCCTTGAACATTGTGAAAGAAATAGCTCCCAGTGTTGGTGCACATCTTACTTCCCTCTTCAATTCCTCTATGGATAATGCTATTTTACCCTCAACAAGATGTCATCGCTCTCCTTAAGAAACCTGGTCTCGATCCTAACTGTCCTGCCATTTTTCATCCTGTCTCTCTTCTACCACACTATTCCAAAATCCTATACTGAGTAGTATTCACTGGGTTCCTTGATATTCACAACCTCTGGTACCCTCTTCAGTCTGGCTTCTGACCTCTGCATTCTACCAAGGCATCTCTCCCCAATGTCAATAACTTTATCTCTTCTGCACATCATGTTTATCTATTCTTACTCTTCTCGACTTGCCTGCTGCCTTGATGACCATTCTGACCTTCTCTCCGCATTATCTCTCCTTGGTATCAGAGGTAAGGCCCTTGCTTGATTTGCTTCATGCCTTGCCTATATACACTTTCATGTGTCCTGAAATAGCATGACCTCCCCACTCACTCCCCTTAATGTTGGAGTTCCCCATGGGTCTGCCCTTGGTCCGCTTCTCTTCACTCGCTATACTTCAGATCTTGGTGCCCTGATCTCCTCTTATAGGTTCTCCTATCAACTCATTGCTGATGACAATTGGATCTTATTTTCCTTTCCCACCTTTTCCAATGATCAAATATTGGATGGCTTCTAACTCACTCATGCTCAACTCCACTAAGACTGAAGATCTCTACTTCCCAGCCAAGTACACTATCTCTTCCTCTCCTCATCGTCTTCTCTTCTCTCCTGATTACCTTCCTTATTCTGCTTCTGCTCATAACCTAGGTGTCCTCTTCGACCCATCTCACAACTTCACGCTCTTTATCTCCAAATCTGCCACTACAGCCTGACTCAATCTCCTTAATATCAGAAAAATCTATCATCGTATTCCTTGCAATACTGCTAAACAGCTGATCTCCTCCTTAGTTCTTTCTCCTCTATGGCCTTCCCAACCATGCTTTTTCCCCTCTGGACAAAGTCCTCAACTTCGAGGGCTGCACACTTTTCAACCTTTCTCACTTAACCTTTATATCGACTGCCCGTCTCCAGATTGGCTATCGATGAACTAAGAGCTAAGTATGAGTGTCTTCACATCATCTTCAAAAATATCCATGAACTTGCCCCACCCATTTGCTCATCTAACTCCTTACTCACCTCCTTAGTTGTGATGATTAACCTCGGCTCCACTCCTTGCCACTACTTGAGCCTACTGAGCTGCCTTTCGTTTCCACTTTCTCCATCTCCTCACTCCCCTACTCTGGAATGCTCTTCACTTCCTCTCTGTACTACTCCAATGATACCATTATTTAAATTCAACTTCAGAGCCCATCGTCTTTCTGATGAACTGGTTTCCAAGCACTCTACATTACTCCATCACCCTACTTCCCTCTCTCCCTACTCTCACGAACAACTCTACAGCTTATTTCTGTCACCCCACTAGCCATAATTTAGCACTTTCTCCACATCCCGTTCCTATGTCACTCTGTCCTGTCCTCGTCCCTGGTTTGTGTTTCCACTTTGCCCTGCAACATCTGGTCATCAAGTCACACTCTCCTGAGATTCTTGGTGGAGGTGTTTCCAGACATATGCCATGTGTTGGTGAGACTAACAGAAAAGAGACCTGCGGCAGATTCTCAAAAATGAGTGCAAATGAAGAAAGCCCAGAGGAAGCACTTTTTAAAATGTGCATTCATTGTACAAATGCACAGATCACTTTTTCACAAAGGTGACCTGCACATCTCTTGAGGTCTGTGCAGCAGCACAAGTGATCTGCTAGCCAGTCCCAATTAGTGTTGGGATCATGCTTCAGACACTAATGCCCACTACTAGGTGCTTTGAACACGTTTCTCTCTTCATGGTCCAATCGCTGTGAAAAGCAGACAAAAAAAGAAAAGCATTTCTATGCCTGCTTGAGGGGTGGAAATGCAAGTGGTACAACAGAGGTTTGTAGCACTGCTGTTCCACTTAAAGAAAATGCATGACAAGATCAGGGACATCATTTGGGGGTCGCCAGGGGGCACACCTGCTACCCCTGTGGTCTCTCTTACTACCCTTAAAAAAGAATAAACATTTTTTTTTCAATGGAAGCTCCTGTGCTATGGCCAGCACCATGTGGCTCTTTGTTTCAGGAGTGGCTGGCTATCTTGTTCAGGCTGCTTTAAAAAAATCAGGGGGTTTCCACAAGTGTAACACTTTGGGCAGTGACCCTAAATAGGAATAACAAATAGTCTTTCTGGAATTTTATACAGTTACCAGTTGATTAGTATCCACTAAAGATTGTCATTTGCTTTCTGACTTTGAGAATATTCAGACATGTAATTGCTCATTTTACTATAGCTGGTAAGAGAGTTAGAGCTGGTAAGATAGCTCAAGTTGCAGGTTCGAATCCCGGCAATGTCAACTAATCCTGTCATCCTTCTGAGGTCTATAAATCAGTACCAACACAGGGTGGGTGATATTTTATATATATTTGTTCTATATAAAGAGCTATATTATAACTTATCATTGGACGTCTGCTTGCATTCACAGTAATTTGGTAATATGGGCCTATACACACTGATATTAATGATACATATGGTGATTCATTCTTGTATGAAATGTATATCAAATTACAATGATATTGAAACCATATTTTTCGAAGTGTACTTAGGAATAATGCCATGTGATGTCACTTCCTGTTTTGTCAAGAGGTGAAAAGTTGTGTTCCATTGCTTCCTGTGATGTCACTTTGGTGTGGAGTCAAATTACATAACTTCCTGTGATGTCATCAGAGGCCAAGGGTTGTTGATGTCACTTCTGCTACCGGTGACATTTTAGTGAAATGACGTCGCTGTGACCCTGTCATGAAAAGCACATCCCCCTGCGGCTGTATCAAACAGGTGCAGGAGATGTCTTTGTTTTCTGTGCACATCATGTTTCTGGATACGGATGTACTTTATAATGCATAGGCACACCCCTGATTTGCTCAAATGCACATAGGGGTTATATAATTGCATTTGAATATGTGCGTCTGTGATGTGCCATTCAAATCACCATTGAGGATAAGACACATCTTTTTTGTGGTTGCAAATCTCATCATTTGCACCCCAAATAGTTTTGAGAATCTGCCCCCATGTATCTATTTTCTCATAGTTTGCTGGGTTTGGGATCTGGTCATTACTTGCTCCAATAGGTATTTTGGATCTGACACCATGACGACTATGTATGTTGTAAAATGTCCAAAGTGGTTTGCCTTTTGGGATTGCATGTCCATTTGCTTGATTGTTGCCAGTGGGTATTGGGGTCTGGGTCTGGGAAGGTTGTAGGTCAAGATCTGCCCTGTTTACTTCAGTTTCATCTGTTCTTTATGGGTGCTGTGACAGTATGAAGATTGAGGTCTTGTGAATACCCATATATTTGGGCCTATTCTAAAGATAAGGTCACCATGCTTGGTGCGTAAATACCTTGGCATTGTCTTCGAAAGCTTTGCTGCCATAAATGAGATGGCACATCCTCTCTCATATTTCCGATAGAAATTATTGTGACTAGGGAGATTACATTCAATGATTGTAAATGAGTTGCAACATGTATGAGTGTCTTGTGGGGTGTAATCAAAGGCTCAAAACTGAAGGTCCATGTGAAAAAGGCATGCCTGTCATTACCAAAGGAAAAGCAGCATTGTTTATTCACAAATGAAGAAGAAATTCAAGGGTCCCTTTCACATGAAAAATAGGATTTTTAAACATTGACACAAAAAAGGCTTTGCATGTGTGTTTGCAAGTTAAAGCAGTTTAAAAATAAAAAAAATAAACGTACTGCTGCTAACATAAAAATGTCAGGGAAATGGTGTGTTTGGCAAAAAGTAAGGTATCTTATGTTTTTCATGCAAAATACCAGCAAACATTTAAAAAGAAAAGCCCACTTTGTTTCCATGAAAATGTTTCTGTAGGCCCAAGGCAAACCCTTTACTTGCTGTGGGAAAAATGTCACAAAGGACTCCCCCCACAGAAAGCCTGGTTTACATCCCCCAGCTATTTTACAACTGCAATAAAATGGGTCCCTCAAAACTGGACTGTCTCTGCAGGATAATTTCCTTTGGCTGATGCATGACCAAAATGTAAGCAGGAGGTGTGAAATTAGGAGCTACAATTAAGGGACACTGAAACTCCAACTTCAAAGAGCAAGCTTCAAACAAAAAGAGACTAATAAAAAAAAACTTTGGTTACAGGCTGGCCCAGTGAGAACAAATGGCATGAAGGCATTTACTTATGTGTCATTTTTTAGGTAATTTCCAGGCAGTTTTGGTGATATAAAATTCATCCACCTATGACTCAGGGAACTGTAATGGCCATCTAAAATGGGTTTCTGATTTAGCTGAAAATGTTCAGAATTTGAGAGCTGGTGAATGGCTGGAGGGTGAAGTGAGATTTATGGATAATACATTGCGTGTACCTAACTGTTATGATTTTTGTAAAAACTGCAGAAAATTGACAAACGGCTGTGCAACATGGTGCAGACCCCGCTGTTGTTTTATTTAACTCCCCATGATTAGCTGAATCAGTAAATATAGATATTATGACAGTTGCGAGGAAAGTTATCAAGTTTTGCCACAATACTAGAATTCTGCCCAAATTTTACATGAGTTAAAATGAGGATTGCAAATGAAGCTGCCATATGTCTGCTCCAGACTCTGAAACCAATCCATAGACAGGGGCAGGAGTTGGGCGGAGAGAGAAGGGTAACTGTCCAATCCTATTTAGGAGAACCCTTCCAGGGTACTCCCCAGGATGGTAAACTTAATGGTGTCATCGCTGCTATATAAGGTGGAATGCATTATGAGGAGGTCATACTGCTGCAACTTGCCATCTGACAGCAGCAAGGAAACACCAGAGGAGATTGTTGAGAGTACATCTGAGTGGAGCTTTCTATTTCTAGGAAGGTCTAAAAGCTGACTGGGTCCTATGGTGGAGAGCGGGAGGCCATCCTTGAGAGTGGAGTGACCAGACCCCTGTCCTAGCTTTCCAGAGGGTCCTGACATGCAGCTTGGTGTCCTGAACTTTAAACCGAGGTTTTCAATGTAAGTTGACTTGAGCCCTTTGAAACCAAAAGGTGGGGGAATCTGCATGCCGTAAATCCTTTACTTTTATGGCGGACAGGGGAGGGGTAAAACTGTGTAGATCCTTAGCCCATTTAACTAAAAAATATGAATGTAATTAATTCCCTTTAATAGAACACTACGGGTGATTTATGTTAAAATTTGAAATTAACAAAGCTCACTTCCCAGTGCATGCTGAAAAACAAAAGCCTATCATTTATTTGGCTAATCCTTTTTGTCTTGTTTTGCCCGACTTCTTTAAGGAAGAGGGGTGTCTTTGTTCTTAAATCAGTCCAATCTTTTTGTCCGACTTTCCCCAACACAGGCCTTTCAGTGGAGGGGGGTCTGAAATCCAAAATCTTTCAATTATTCTAATTTTTCCGTCAGACTTCCCCAAACCAGACCAAAGTAAGGGGGGGTCTAAAAACAAACTGCTAAATCACCTAGCTATGTATTCTAAACCAAAGGTGTGGGTGAAATCATAATTGTCATATCTATTTCTGAATCTGAAAAACCAAACTGCTAGCCTTTTAAGCATGCAGGAAAATAGAAATTGCACTGCACTACATTTGTAAATAGTTTTGACTGACAAGCACTAATTATTTCTTGAAGTGAAATGTGTAGAAAGTAAAGAATTGTGATTTGTGTTCTTTTCAACTCACTCGTGTGATTTATTTATGGTGAGAGAAGTTTATTGTATTGTGCCACAGATAAAGGGGTGTTTGACATGTAAGTGTGAGTTTCGTAACATGTAATTCAAATAAATAAAAATATATTTCCTGTACAACGGCCTGGCTCTTGGCTAGTGGTAGGTGAGGGGGAAGGATCCAAATGGTATTAGATGAATTGGCGATAGGGCTGAATAAAAAGAACCAACATTACCGTTTATTGTGTGACACTTAGCTTGGGAGGTAAGGAACATCTTGGGCCTCATTACACGGTAGGCGGTAATGGTTTACCAGTACCGGTAAGGGCACCGGTACCGGTAAGCCCTTACCGCCTTACTATGAGGTCCCTTTGCGGGACCCGACCTTAACGGCTGGTTTTACCAGCCGTTAAGGAATGGGCCCGCTAAGGGACCTTGGTGCTAATTACGGTAACGCAATTTGCGGTACCATAATTAGCTCCTTCCCCATTCCCATTGAGCCCTATGGGGGCAAAAATGGGAATGGGGAAGTGCCTTGGTGAATGGGGAATTACCGCCCCGCTCACCTTGAAGTAGGGCGGTAATTCCGCCATCCACCAAGGCGGACACGGTAAAATACCGGCGGCAACCATGGCGCTAATAGCGCCATGGTTACCGCCTACCGTGTAATAAGGACCCTTGTGTCGAGGGTGGCTTCTCAATAAACCTTTGCAGTCTGCACACATGAGAATCGCTGTGACCACCTGCATGACATACACACAAGTGACTTTTGTTGTGAGCACTGTGGATGAGAATGTCTCAGAGTTGGTTGGAGGCAGACAATTACAATCAGTGTCCACACACCCTCCACTCCCCACCCAACCTGGCACTGAGTGATCTGCTCCCCCCTGTTTCCTCCCCTGGTTGTTTGTAGATCCCTTGCTGGCCAATTGCTGGCCCTCCCTCTCCCCGTTGCTAGCTCCCCACTTCCTTGTACCTATGCTTCTCTCACTGTGACCTTCCCCTTTTGAATTGTAAAGTGCTCTGTTGCATCCCAAAAACTAGGTCTGTGCTCAATAAATACCAAAATAATAATAATAATAATAATAATAATAATAATAATAATAATAATAATAATAATAAGTAGCTGTAACTGAGTCTGCAACACGTACCATCTTGTGACTAGGGAGGAGAGAATCCTATGACCACCTTGCATGATGTACACTCATGTGACATTTGTAGTCAGTGACTATTAGCATGGAGTAAATCCTAAGGCCTCATTAGGAGATTGTAGTACTGGCGGGTTACCGGCAATCTCGCCTTACCGTTACCAGTGCCCGATATCCTGGTGTTCCTGGGATATCACGCATGCCGGCAACGGCGGTATGTTCCCATTCCATGGAGTCGCAGTGGACTCCATGGAATCGGATTCCCCCAGTCACTTACACCGGTAGTACTGGTGCTGGTGATTGAGACAATTCTTTGCCGGTAGTGGCATGAACTCCCTGCAGGTCAAGCCTGCCAGTAGTTCACTGCCCATACTGGCAAACTCGGAGTGTGCGGTCCAGTAAAAATGCCAGCTACTGTATTACCGAATGTTAACCAGCACTTTTACTGGACCGGCAGACTCATGCTGAGGCCCCTAGACTTGTTTGCAAGCAGGAGCTGACATTCAGTGGTGGTAACAGGGTGTACAGGACATGCACCATTTTGTTGTGATTAAGGAGGATCGAATCCAAGTGATCACGTTGCCTGACATGCATGCACCTAACATGTCACTGGTGACAACTTAGAAGGAGATTCTAGGGCTCTGATTGACCAGCCAAATCTTTCAGAGTGGTTCAGCCGTCCTGATTGGCCTGTAAAACTCATGCCCACTGCCCAATACTCGCGCTCGCGTATGGGCACAATTTGGAAATGCTGGGGAATCTTGCCAGAACTGGAAATTGGACAAATATTAAAGTTGGCGAGAGACAGAGGACCCGAATCATGGAATATTTGCCCGGTTCAAAGTGACTTTTCACTGCTGAAAAGTGCGTTTGCACTGCCAGCACAAACCCTGATTCATGGAACCGTGCAAAGTGTATTTTTGCAGGGAAAAGTCCGGACAAAGTCATTGTGTACTGCAAAAATGACTATGCGCTGACTTTGCCCGGACTTTGCCCTGCAAAAATACATTTGCACGGTTCCATGAATCGGGGTTTGTGTCGGCAGTGCAAAGTAACTTTTCAGCAGATCAAATTCAATTTGAACCGGGCAAATATTCCATGAACCTGTCCCACAGAGTTTGTCCTTGACTGGCGCTGATCTTGTCCATAGGCAAAGTCAACATTTTTTGGAATGATTGTGGAAAAAGGCAAAGGATTACATTTTTATAGCCATTTTTAACATCTTTGGAACCGTTTCATGATGACGGATTGCATTCTAGGTAGGTATACAAAGGAGTCTTGGATATACATATTAGCCTTACTCGTAAATGCTTACAGAGAAAAATGAAGACATTTTAACAATATTTTCTTTAGCTTTAATTGTTTCAGCAATAAGGCCGAAACATGCCCACTCTACAGGAATTCTCATCATAGGGTTTGCAAGTGCTCCGGAACGTATAAGGGACGCGTCCGGCGCTATATGTTTTCTGAAGAGATCGACTGAGCCAATTATTTCTGACATTTTAGTCGTTTGGCCAGAAGCTTTCACAGCGGACTGAAGGGGCCCGGTCGCCCTCGAGGTTAAAGCGTCTGCCCCGGCAAGAGGGTGCTTTTTCATCTGAAATTACGCGGGCATCAGTGCCCTCGTGCTAGAGCTTTGTTCATTGTGGTGATTGCAGTGGGTGTTTTCAGTGTCTTTTTTCCACAGTTTCCTCATTGATTATTTTCCCATAGGCTTAACAATTGGAACGCACTCACGCAGAAGCAATCCTTTGTGATGTTCCCATAGGTATTGTGACGCATAATGGAGCGCTCTGTGAAAAAGGGGCCCTTTGTCTGCGAGATGGACACATGTACAATATGTATGTATGGGATGGACACCCTACCAGGCCGCATCGGAGCTCGTTGGCAAAACTCATTACGCATGCGTACGCCTCAGCCAGTCACAACATGCAGACAGTGCCAACAGAAACATCTTTCGCAGAAGGTCTTCTCGGCTTCCTGGCCCCGCGCAGTGCACGAGCACAATCGACATTTTTCACAGTTCTCCTATTTTTGGCAGACTCTTGTTTTTCTCGCTGGATAAAACAGGATTCGGTCCTCTGGCCTGGTTCAGGCAGCAGGCAGTTTTGAAGTGCTATTAGCATGCCTCTCAGAGGGTAGGGCGGAAAGTACTTGAAAGTGTGAGGAGTTCTGTGGGTGTTTCTTGTCCTTATGAAGTAGCCGCTACTGTGACCTGCACAGGTGGCAATTCCCCCATAGGAGAGACAGGGGATGCGCTTTCCCAGGATGCCCTGCGCCTGGGTGCTAACATCTCAAATGTACACATCATATGTATTACTGCGGCCAAGCTCGAGGCAAGGGTGATACCGCACATTCTGCAAAACAAATCATTACAGAGCAAACACAGCTGGCTGGAATTATTAGCTTGTAATTAAAGTACTTAAAGACTATTTGTAAACACATGAAGTGTAAAATAGTGCAAAAAATAAAAAACTTTCATTTTGTATGCATATTCATTGAATCACAAACAGTCTCCTAGGTTTTTTGGCTGCAAGGTATTCATTGCTGATGCGTTATCTTTTTTTTCTCCATTCTGCTCTAACTTTAAAATATTAGTATTATTATTATTACTGTTCTTGGGGTATTTATTGAGCACATACCTAACTTTGCGAAGCAGAGAAACAAGGGAGTGGGGAGGTAACAACAGAGGAGGGGGAAGGCGGGCACTATGTCAGCAAGGGATCTAGAAGCAACCATTGCTTTAGGCAGCAGCCACATTTTAATGTAACTAAACTCTTGTCAACCATCAGCAACAGCACCTGTAACCAATATCACCAGGGCAACGATGCCAGCTTGTGATTACGCTGGTCATTGTTGTTATTGTTACGGTATTTATTGAGCGTAGACCTAGCTTCGAGAAGCAATTGAGCGCTTTACAGACATATGCAATAATACAAATACACAGCACAGCGCTTTACAGACGTATACAACAGTAGAGATGCATAATGGAGTGCTTTTCACAGGTAACAATGGAACAAATATACAGTAGGAGGATGGATACGGAAGGGGCACAGCTGTACAGTGTGGCAGACTACGTCTAGCGAGTCAGGTGGCACGACATGATGGCCTAGGTGTTGAGGAGGAGAGATTTCTTGAAGAGGTACGTCTTGAGTCCTTTTCTGAATTGTCGGAGCATGGGGGCAAGTCTGATGCTGACGGTTCCATGGTCTTGGGGTATAGGGAGAGAATGCTTGTTTTCTGCTGGTCCTTTTCTTTTGTGCATTGGTGGATTTCTAGTCTGCACATATCCTGGCTTCTAGTGGTGTGTTATCTGCCAGAGATGCTGAGTTTCTCCACATGGTTGCTCAGTGGCTTGAGGGCGACTGCCTCATAGATGATGCAGCAAGACTTGAAGGTCATTCATGCATGCAGTGGGAGACAGTGAAGGTCAATGAGGGCCGGGGTGATGTGGTTGTATCTGCGTAGACCCTTGATGAGGCGTGCAGCCATGTGTAGGACACTTCTCTGGGGCACAAGGGAGTCCTTTCCGAGGACAGCATTATCTCCATCCAGGGGGCATAGGACCAGTGCTTGAACAGTGGATATACAGCTGTCCAGAGGGAGGGATATTGTGGGCATATATGATGTTGGCCTGACTGGCCTGATGGCTGGAGTAAGAGAAAGGGAGCTGGGCCAGCCGGCCGGCCTCTCCCAATTGCCAGTAAAGAGTGGAGCAAATGCCATGCTTCTGACTGTCTCAAGGGGCCTGCAGAGAGTGGAGCAATTACCACACTCCTGGTCCAGCAGAGAGTGGAACATTATGGGTACGTTTAAAACTAAGCCCATTCTATCATGGCGGCCACAGCCAACCTCCACTACAATACCAAGACAGAGCCCAGATCGTAGCCTGAGCTATGACATGGAAATGCATTTTTATGGCTGAACTATCGGTACAAGATGCGTATGGTAAGCTGATGCATCACACCTCCTTTCCCTGTTTCCACATTACTTCCTTGCCATCCCAAGTTCCTTTCCTTCCTTCCTTAAATCCCTCTCCTATTTACCTTGCCCCAGTACTCCTTCTCTTCTTCCTCGTTGTAATTTGGATATTCCTTATTGCTTGCATAAGTACCCCTGTAGCTTGTTACCACCATCACTCCTCTGGATATTGAGGCAGATGTCAACAGCAGTTTTATTTTCTCTTTATTTGAGGTTTTCCCCTGATGTGGATTTGGCCCTTATGCAAAGCCAGTCTCTCTCTCTATGGGTCTGACTACATGAAATGCGGTAAGGGTTTACCGGTACCGGTAAGGGCACCGGTACCGGTAAACCCTTACGGCCTTACTACAAGGTCCCTTTGCGGGACCCGACCTCAATGGCTGGTTTTACCAGCCATTAAGGAACGTGCCCGCAAAGGGACCTTGGTGCTAATTGTGGTACCGCAATTTGCGGTGCCGTAATTAGCTCCTTCCCCATTAGCCCATTAGCTCCGTAATTAGCTCCCCATTCACATTCCAAGGCGGACACAGTAAAATAACGGCGGTAACCATGGTGCTAAAAGCGCCATGGTTACCGCATACCGTGTAATGAGGCCCTATATCTAATTCAGAGATAGATGTGGCTGCCTGAAAGGCCAGACCCTTTCTCTTCCCTGAACGGACCCACACGAAACCACAGGTAAGGCGTGGTACTGAGATGCCAATGCATTTGGAAATAACAAATATTACTTTACTTGGTGAATATGCCCCAATAAAGAAAATATTTTCACTGTGCACAAACCATACTTTTTGGCTTTGCTGAAGCTACACTATAGTCTAGCAAGCTTTTTCTTAGTAGCACAGACTATACAATTAATCATTTCTAGGGACTCCCATTTTTTTCAGAAGAGTCACAGCGAAATGAAATGATTGCCCAAGACCATACAGTTTGGCTAAGTGGTGTAGCTGGAATTTGCCTGTAGTCTGCAATTTGGGCACTTGACCAAATATCTAATAGTGTGTAGTTGGTACTGATATGTGTTACTCTTTAGCTTCTCAGGGCTAAAATAGTGTTTTGCTTTTTAGAGATGAGTTTAAATGTACACAAAAGCACATAAAGAACCAAGCTGACAAAATATATAGTGTCGTCGAAACATGTTGAGAAACAGCACTATGAGTGTAGTTATATGTTTTCCATCCATAATTGGGAGTAAGCGGGTAGGCCAGGCAGGATTATCTGCAGTTCCATTGGAAAGTGACAAAGTGGAGGGACATCCCAGGGTGGCGACGTAGATCCTTTCTCAAGATAGGATGCTTAATTATTAAACGCTGCATATTCGGGAAGTGGAAAGACGTTACCCCCTTCGTTGGCCGAGAAGTGTGAGGAGCTATTCATGTCATGTTACTGAGTACGTCCAATCCCAAAGACATATGGTGTGAGTACCGAGGGTGTATCTAGCCCAACCACAATCACCATGAGTCCCCTTCTGAATGCAATGACTGTAATGTAACGGTAGGCTTTAAAACACTATCCACTAGTATGTATGCTCTGTACCGAGGGTACTATTTGATAAATGGATTCAAGAATGATGTGTATTGATATTGACTGTGTGACTTAAGCAATAAGCCCCGAGCTGGGGGGTTAGGGTGGCATTACCGAGTCAGGTGATGCCCTGGGGCTCAAATTTACAGGCCTGAGGGAAAAAAGTAAAGAAAAAAATGGCCGCCATGGAACAGGAGTAGGAACTACAGGTAGTCCCTTCTCTCTTTCCATGGCGGTGTGTCGCAGTTCGGGAGTAGACTCGGCAAAGGCAGAAGTGTTACTGGTGAGTCTGCTCCTGAAAAGGACCAAACACAAGAAGGTAACGGGGCAGGAAGGGGGGGAGGGAAATATGAGGTAAAGGGAGGTGGGGGAGACTAGGAAGACGGAGGGGAGATCCTACTTACCGGACCCCTCAGTGGGGGAAATGGCAGCCTCCTGCCCCGAGTAGGCTCAGTGCAGCGGGATTACCGTTTGGTAACGCCCCCGTTCCACGCCTCCTCATTGGCTGCGAGGCCTCCACCCTCCCTCGTCGGGTATTAATTATGCATATGATGTTATTATAATTGTGTCCCTTTGTCTTCCAAGCGTAAATAAAGGTGGGTGCAGGGGTTGAAGAAGTGAAGAAAGTCGCCCCTCAGGTAGTAGGGGGATGGGGCACTGAACAGTGGATATGCACTGTGAGGAACTATAAAATGTTCACAGAAGCCATGAAGCAACTATTTGAATTGACGGTAATTACAAATAAGGAGTCAAGGAACATTGCTTCAAATGCCAGTAGAAAGATCTGAAAAGGAGAGGAAAGGGACCAAATACATTGGTGTGGGTTACCAACGACCCTACAGAGCACACGAGTGAACACCCACCTCCCTCTGCTGTTAATAACAATCTCAAATATGTATGTTATAATTCAGAAGGAGGACCCATTTGTAACAGCAGGGATAGACTGCATAAGAAACTCTTTGATCATGAATGAGTTTGTGTGCCAAACCATTTCAGAATGCATGGTTCCTGTAATGCCAGGTTTGTGTGCTCAAAAGGATTGCTTGTTGTAAACAATCGTGTTTCCCTTTCAGAATCAATAATCCATGCTGCTACTCCAAATATTGAAGTAATATAACCCTCTACTGCTTCAAAATCAACATCTAATGACGGACATCATGCATCTAATTAGTGCACCTCCGGGGTACCAAATGGTTATGGAGATTGGACAATATGCGATAGATACGAAGAGGCATAGCTCACAGATTGGGCCAAGCGTCATAGCAACACACACCGTGTAGCCAAGAGCAGAGCTATCAGAGCAGCGCGCCCGCGGTATATGGGAGCGCCATGTTGAGAACAGCCCCGCTGCTTGAACAGCTCGCCTCCTCGGCTTCCTCCTAGAAACCCTACTGGAAATCCCTGTCCACAACTTCCCACTCATCCTTAGCCTACGGGTCATTGAGCTGCCCCCAGCGACCGCAATCTTTACTGTGTCGCATCTGGCCGATGCAGACCGGTCTCTCCCTGTATCTGCCCCGGCCCACCACTCCATTACTTTGTCGGCATCTGCCCCCGGCAAGTCCCCCTTCTACTTAGCCCAGTACGTACGTGCTCATTAGGCTATTTCTGAAAACCCCAAAATAGTGAAGGGGTTAGAATGTGAAGACAGCAATGAGGTCCCAAAACATATTGAAATGCCTTCACTTGCTGGTTAAAATCCTGCAAATGTTCAATTAGACCCTGAATAAATTATTTTTGTTTACCACACTATACTTTTTGTTAATTATTTTCCTTGTGCACTTAAACAGCGAGGGGTGCACTTTTTGGTCTATCGACTATGCCATCGGTGCATACCAGGAGATATGGGCCTGTGTACCTTGTTAAACGCCATTGCTGCGTTCAGGCCTTTAACTTGGTTTTCAGGGCCCATAACTACCAGTGCAGCCCTTGGGCTAGGTCTATAAAGCCTCATTAACACATGGAAGTCATTATTACCCTCCTACCAGCTAACCAGAACATTTGGAACGAGTCTTTTACTACTGGTATTGACTACATTCTAGACATTCTGACTTTAGGAGCAGCCAGTGAAACAACAGAAAGCATTTCTTTACATTCAAGAAACAATGAACCATTTTCCAACAACAGTTCTATCAACAAGACACTCCAATCTAATTTAACACAACAAAGTGAAAGCTAAAACACGGACAGTGCTTTCACTTTTGTAAAAAAATAAACATTCACTTTTACATTACACTTAATGCAAGTGCATGCTGAAACAGTTTCAACCGGTTCCACCGAGTTTGCAATAAAAAGTTTACCTTATAAAGAAAACCTAGTTGTTTAAATATTTTTAAAAAAAAACAAATCACATTGAATTCAATGACAGATTTTGTGCATTGTATTCATTAAACTAAACATTTTGCTTGAAAATTCCAAAACTCCCAAACCTTTAATGCTACTACCCCTATGTTCTACCAGCCTTATAGACCTCCCTTCAGATAATGACCCGCTCCCGCTCTTGGTCCTCGGCTTCACCGTGGGCCATAACTTTGGAGCGGGTCATTATCACACCATAATGAACCCTCCTTCTGTCTATAAAGCTGCAGTATACAAGCTTCTTTGAGATATTAAAGTTGTTTTGGACACACGCCACTCAAACTAAACAGCAGATTGCACAACTATAGCACAAGACTTTAATGCCTGTCTACCAGAGGAATCGATTGATCACACTCGAACTTTTGGGAGTACCAGAAAAAAACTCGTACCAAACTCAAAGCAACATGCAGAATGTAATCCCGTCTGCACACATGGTGCTTATCTGGCTTCAGTGGACAAGCAGGCAAGAGTTACATTTCTTATCTTGCGCCGTCGCAATCCTATTGACGTTATGTTTATTTCCGTGCAAGATTTTTCACAGCTGCCTTCCAATATAGGTAGTGGTAGAAACGCAGAGTGATCATCACCCATTTGCCTGCTACACACGTTTGCTTCTTCTATTTCCAGTGAAGGAGGGTTCTGTGTGCTGCAAGTATTGCTTTTTATACTTCTAGGGAGAGTCTTGTCCAGGCTAGAAATAGTCTTTTTTTTCTATTTACAGAGAACGCAGACTTGCACTAAAATAAATGAAACATTTCTATGTCTGGCACGAGGCTTCCCTGCGCGTGCTAGAATGCATGCATTTTCTATTTTCAGTGCAGACAGACATTGTGCTGGAAAGATCTTGTTTTTCTAGAGCTAGGGCCGTCTGCACCAGCTGTGCCTCACACAGAAATACTCTTTTTGCAATTCCGAGTATGAACGGTGCCTATACCAGGGCATAGTGTTTCTCCAGACACATACTCGGTTACCCTGTGTGGTCCTCACTAGGCCCTTGCAGGAGTGAGGGGGATACGTGTGGGCCCCTTGGAGAGTCTACACCCATGCCTGCCTCCCTTCTTTTCCAGGGCTTGTCTGCTGAAACTGTTGCGGCTGATTCACTGCAAACAATGAGTGACTGGGCGAACTCTGACTCGCCTGAAATACGGGCGATTGGGAGTTTGGATGCATGTGCTCGAGCAGGACTAATTAAAAAAAAACATGGTAACCACTAATGGATGCTGTTGAATTAACATGTTAAATATATTCCATTTTAAAACATGGCATAGTGCTATACACTGCCAAGAATCTGCTTCAATAAAATGACTGCTGATCAAATCCAATATTAGCCATGGCCAGCTGTACACAGAGGGTGTGCATTAAATACAGAGGGTGGAAAGAATTGAAGTGCATAGTTACATATATTGGTAAAAGTGCAGTCACAATGATATGAAGTGCAGTGTCTAGGTTCACCAGGGGTAATGATTTGTTTATGTATAAAGCACTTACGCCTAAGTGCTTTACATACAATACATTTACATTCGTTATCCCAACCGAGGTGGGCACTCAGTTATCAACCGTCAGAAGGATGAAAGGCTAAGTAGACGTTGCTGGGATTCCAACCCGTGACCTGCAATCACACATAGATCACAGCAGCGTGCGCTCAACCCGCTGAGCTATCTTACCAGCTGTGCACGTTGGTCCAGTGCCTGGTGGAAGATATTTAGCTTCAGCTTCATTAGATCATTTTAAATAGCATAGGGTGTGGAGTTCCATGGTTCTGGGCATTTATATGAGAAGTGTGCATTTAGTGCAGACTGTTACTGTAACGCTCACCTGATTCCCGTAGAGGCGCCGGTCTTGACTGGGCGTATACCGTATCTGCAAAGGTGATGTGTAACACACGGCTGGCTCTTTGGGCTGGACCTCTGTGCACTGTATGTCTGACTTGAAGGGTAAGATGTCTGCAGATAGAAAATATGGGATTAAGGAACTGGGTTATTGAATGTCTCTCTCTTCTTCCCTTTCTCTTCTCCTGTAGAACCCCAAAGGTTAACGCTCTCACCTTAGGTAAGTGAACGCCGTGCTCTCCATCTGCCTCGGGGCAGGGTGCTGTAACCAGTTTCTTCACTGTATAAGGGGAGCAGGCCTCTTGACTTCAGAGGACTGCTGTCCGTCGTTTACTGCACGAACGGTAAGTTTCGAGTAATTCTAATGTCTTTAAAGTCTTTAGTAATGATGTTTCTTGTTTTGCAGGGTTCCGGCGATGGCGGATGACTGGCTGAAGTGAGTTGAAGATGGAGCCTGTGTGATGAATAGAAGCGCCTGGAAGCACGTAAGTAAGCGCTTGTTGCCTGCTTCACGATGCGCTCTAACTGTCTTTTTATTTTGCAGGTACAAGTTCGGAGCGGCTGCAGGGTGCCGGAATACCCACTGGGTTAGATGTGGAAAGGAGTAATGGCACGTGAGTATTAAAGTTCCCCAATGTCTTTAAACGCACCTTGTTTTGTCTTTCAGATGTGGGATGCAGCGCCGAAGGCCTCCGGAGCGTGCGAAGAGTTGGTAAGCTTTTGTCTTTCAGATGCCGGAATGCAGTGTGAAGACCTCCGGAGCGCACGAAGAGTAGGTAAGCCTTTGTCTTTCAGATGCCGGAATGCAGCGCGAGGCGTTGGTGACAGCCGATGGACCAGGTAAGTGAAGAGCTGTCACTGAAGATCGTAATGCTAACCTGTTCTTTCTTGTCTTTATAGGTGTTGCTGAAGACTGGATTCAGGATGGTAAGCCTTTTTCCTTAGGCCCAGGATCAGATGCAGAAGACACGATGAGCGTTCTGCTGCAGAGGATGCAGAATAACGCAAAGCAAGATTCATCCATCGGGTGTGGTTTAAATAGCCTCCTGTAGTGCTTAGGTGTCTCCTTCCACAGCCACGCCTAGGTAAGAAAAGAGTTCCTGCTTTCCAGAAGAGTTCCAGTGTTCTGAATCTAGGGATTGGCTCCTGCCCCACCCAACAGGAAAAGTAGTTCCAAACAGAAGAGGATCAGAGGCTCAACTGGCAGGCAAGTAAGCAGCATGGTCTGCTGCAGGTAAGTCCACCCAAGCATTATGAGCCCGGCGCTTCCAGCGCTGGGACTGGGCATATTTATGAGCCTGGTGCCACTGGCGCCAGGACTGGGTCCAAAAGGTCCCAATTGGGACTGGTTGGCACTCGGAACCTGGGTTATGGATCTGCTTCCAAGGGAGTTGGGAAAACCCTGACCTTTTGGAAGCAGAGATCATGACAGTACCCCCCCTCAAGGCCCCTCCCAAACCAGGCTTCTCCGGGGGTTTTGGCTTGTCAGGAAATGTTCGGTGAAATCTTTTGATTAGGCGAGGAGCGTGGACATATTCAGCAGGTTCCCAGGATCTCTCTTGGGGGCCGTAGCCTTTCCAGTCAATTAGGTAAAATAGTTTAGATTTGGAGATCTTGGAGTCCAGAATGCTTTTGACTTCAAACTTGAGTTCTCCATCAACTAGGATAGGTTTTGGAGATTTAGTTAGTCGGGTTTGAGGTTGCACGGGTTTTAATAGAGAGACGTGGAAGACCGGATGTATCTTCATGTGCGGGGGCAAGTCCAACTTGACCGCTACTGGGTTTACTATGGTAGTGATGGAATAGGGACCAAGGTATCTTGGGTTGAATGTGCGTGGCCCTTTTAGAGGTAGATATTTGGTGGATAAGCAGACTTGATCCCCTACTTGATATTGAGGGGCTTCCTTCCGATGTTGATCTGCTCCTTTCTTGTATTGTTCTTTAGCCCTTTGAAGGTGAGAAACAGCTTCCTTAAATGCTTGGGTGATTGTAGAATGCAGGTAGTCTACTGCTGGTGTTTCAAGATCTTGGAGGGGATCCAACTCTGAGGTTCGAGGGTGACTGCCGTACAAAAGAAAAAACGGGGTTTTCCCAGTTCCCGAATGGACAGAGTTATTGTAGGCATATTCGGCTATCCAAAGGATGTCTTTCCAAGTTTTTTCAGTTTGTTGCAGCATGCAGTGTAAATACTGTTCCAGAGTTTGATTGGTCCTCTCGGTTTGTCCGTCGGTCTGAGGGTGGTGACTGGTCGATAGTCTCACATCAATTTGAGCCGACCGACAGCAACTTTGCCAAAAATGAGAAATAAATTGACTACCTCGATCCGAAATTAGAACCAAAGGAAAACCGTGCAGTCGGACGATGTTTTCGAGAAATTCTCGGGCCAGAGTTGCTGCTGTTGGCAAGCCTTTGAGCGGAATGAAATGCGCCATCTTGGAGAATAAGTCCACGATTATTAGAATCGTATTGTATCCGGAGCATGGAGGTAGATCGGTGATGAAGTCCATAGAAAGCGTATGCCAAGGGCGAGGTGGGATGTCAATAGGGCGTAAGAGGCCTGCTGGTCTTTCCTTTTGACTCTTGTTTTGGGCGCATACTCCACAGGACATTATAAAGTCTCTGATATCTTTTTTCCAAGACGGCCACCAGAAGTAGCGCTTGATCTTTTCTGAGGTCTTGGCCATACCGGGATGTCCTTCCATTAAAGAATCGTGATAACAAGAGATTACTTTTTTCTGTAAATCTGTGCTGGGTAGGTATAATCGTTCTTGGAAATACAATAAGTTGTCCTTTACTGCAAAGTCCTTTCCCTGCAGATGCCAATTCTGTATGTCTGCTGGAGTTACAAGTTGCCTGGCCTTATCCTTAACTTCCTCTATGGATTCTGTGGCGATTACACCCAGAATTCTTTGTTTGGGAATCATTGGTACAGGTTTAGGGTTGATCAAGTGTTCTTCCACTCCCATCCGAGAAAGGGCATCAGCTTTACCGTTCTTTGTACCAGGTCGATAGGTAATTATGAAGTCAAACTCGGCAAAGAATAATGCCCAACGGAGTTGTCTAGAGGATTGGGCTTTTGCGGTTTTCAAATATTGCAGGTTTCGGTGATCCGTAATCACAGTAACGGTGTGTCGGGCCCCCAGCAGATAATGCCGCCAAGCCTTAAAGGCAGACTTGATAGCCAGAAGTTCCTTGTCAGTAATCGTGTAATTGATTTCAGGAGGCGAGAATTTGCGGGACCAAAATGCTACGGGATGCAACTGATTGGTTACCGGGTCCTTTTGTGATAGAACTGCCCCCATGGCAAGGCTTAAAGCATCAGTTTCCACGATGTAGGGGAGTTCGGGGCGAGGGTGTTTTAAGATTGGTGCAGAGATAAATTTAGTCTTCAAATCCTGGAAAGCTTGTTCCGCCTCGGTAGACCATTCAAAAAGTTTGTTTTTCTTTAACAAGGCAGTGATGGGCTGGACTATTCGAGAGAATTCGGGGATAAACCTGCGGTAAAAGTTAGCGAAGCCTAACATGCTTTGCACACCTTTTACGGAGGATGGTGATGGCCATTTGAGAACTGCATCGACCTTCTTTGAATCCATACGCACTCCGCCAGGTGATAATATGAATCCCAAGAATTCAACTTCAGTCACGTTGAAAACACATTTTTCCAACTTAGCGAAAAGTTTGTGTTGACGCAATCTTTCGAGGACCATTTTCACGTGTTTCCGATGTTCAGATTCCGATGAAGAATAAACGAGGATGTCGTCAATGTAAACAACAACACACACATCTATGAGCTCTCTGAGGACATCGTTCATAAAATATTGAAAGGCGGCCGGGGCATTGCAAAGTCCGAAGGGCATGACCTGATATTCAAATAGTCCATACTTGGTGCTGAAGGCCGTCTTCCATTCATCGCCCTCTTTTACTCGTACCAAGTGGTAAGCTCCTCTAAGATCCAGCTTTGTATATATGCATGCTTTTCTGACTTGGTCCAGGAGTTCAGGGATCAAAGGTAACGGATATCTATTCTTAACGGTGATCTGGTTCAGGGAGCGATAATCTATACAAGTTCTAAGGTCTCCTTCCTTTTTTGGAACGAAGAACAAAGCTGAAGAAGCAGGGGACTTGGAAGGACGAATAAACCCATTTGCCAGGTATTGATCCAGGTATTGTCGAAGGTGAAGTTTCTCAGGCTCGGTGAGGGCATAAATTCTACTACAAGGAGGAGTAGATCCAGGTATCAGGTCTATCTGGCAGTCATAAGACCTATGAGGAGGTAGAGAGTTAGCCTGATCCTTCCGGAAAACATCTTGGTATTCTAGGTATTCGGGAGGTAACTGGGGAGTCTCTGAAGAAATTGCTGCCAGTGCAACACCAGGTGGAGGGTGACAAGTAGAGACACATTCTGGAAACTGGACCGTTCTTGCTCGCCAATCGATCAGAGGATTGTGTTTCTCTAACCAAGGTATTCCTAGAATAATCTGAAACTGAGGGGCCTTCGTCACATCGAACACGATCTTCTCATGGTGTCCATCTTGACTTACTAGCGTCACCTCTTGAGTGGTATGCGTTACTGGCCCGGAGGCTATCTCTGTACCATCCACCGTAGTAATGACGTCCTTTACAGCCTTGGGACAAAGAGTTAGATTCATCCTCAAAACCATTTCATGATCCACATAATTGTCGATGGCACCGCTGTCGACGTAAGCTTCAATTGCATGTAATCGATCCGGATTATCAGGGCTAATGAGGACCATAGGTATCACGAAATGCGAGGTCACGGAACTGGTTTTCACGCTCGGCAAGAGGACCTCTATTCTTGTGGGGCGAGGTCGTTTCCCTGCTCAGAGTTTGTAACTTTGGTAACTGCAGCTCCTACTGCCTTCTTGGCAGGTTTCACCGGACAGTCTCGAAGAAAGTGCCCTGAGTTTCCGCAATAGAGGCATAATTGCAACTGTTTTCTCCTTTCCCGCTCCTTTTGTGTTAGAGGACCTTTCAGACCCCCTATTTGCATGGGTTCCCCGGAGTCTACTCCTTTGGAAGGAGTTGGCGGTTTGGAAAATACTCGAGCATCAAACTTGGAACGATCGGCCTTCCTGTTCTGCAGTCTGTGATCTATTTGAACGACTAAGTCTATATAGTCCGAACAATCTTGTGGGGGATTCACTACTTGGGCTAACACATCTTTGAGCTCTCCACGTAGACCTCTATAAAACAGCGTAATCCTTTTGTCCTCAGGCCATTGAGTTTCCACTATCAGTCTGTTGAAAGACGCAATATAAGCCAAAAGGTCTTGATTACCTTGTCGCAACGAAAGAAGCTCATTGTCCAAGGCCTGCCCCTGTGAATGTCTTGCGAACAGTTTTTCCATACTGAGCTGAAAAGCTTGAAAATCATGGAGGACCGGATCATCTTGATTTACTAGAGGGATCGACCAGTCTGCCGCATTGCCACTAAGGTACGAAAGCACGAAAGCTACTTTAGCTTGATCAGTTGGAAAGGCTGCTGGCCGGCATAAGAAATGCAACCGGCACTGATTGATAAATACTGCAAACCTCTTTGGGTCACCAGAAAATCGTTCGGGCGGAGCCAGAGGTACATTCCCAGGTAGGTTGATCTGCACTGGATTCATAGAGGATGTAGAAGGAAGATTTCCCCCAGATGTGGGTAACGGGGTCTGTCCGGCTTGTGACTGTAGCAATTGTCTAGCGAGATCATCTGTTCGCTCCTTGGAAATAATCAGTTCCCTTCTTAGAGCGTTCGTTTCCTGACGGGCTGCATGCACTTCTGCCCTTAGTTCCCCAAGTAACTGGGCTAGCTGGTCGGTATCCGAGGTTTCCATAGCGCCTGGACGGGAGTTTTGTGGTAGGCTTTGCGTTCTGTAACGCTCACCTGATTCCCGTAGAGGCGCCGGTCTTGACTGGGCGTATACCGTATCTGCAAAGGTGATGTGTAACACACGGCTGGCTCTTTGGGCTGGACCTCTGTGCACTGTATGTCTGACTTGAAGGGTAAGATGTCTGCAGATAGAAAATATGGGATTAAGGAACTGGGTTATTGAATGTCTCTCTCTTCTTCCCTTTCTCTTCTCCTGTAGAACCCCAAAGGTTAACGCTCTCACCTTAGGTAAGTGAACGCCGTGCTCTCCATCTGCCTCGGGGCAGGGTATTGTAACCAGTTTCTTCACTGGATAAGGGGAGCAGGCCTCTTGACTTCAGAGGACTGCTGTCCGTCGTTTACTGCACGAACGGTAAGTTTCGAGTAATTCTAATGTCTTTAAAGTCTTTAGTAATGATGTTTCTTGTTTTCAAGGGTTCCGGCGATGGCGGATGACTGGCTGAAGTGAGTTGAAGATGGAGCCCGTGTGATGAATAGAAGCGCCTGGAAGCACGTAAGTAAGCGCTTGTTGCCTGCTTCACGATGCGCTCTAACTGTCTTTTTATTTTGCAGGTACAAGTTCGGAGCGGCTGCAGGGTGCCGGAATACCCACTGGGTTAGATGTGGAAAGGAGTAATGGCACGTGAGTATTAAAGTTCCCCAATGTCTTTAAACGCACCTTGTTTTGTCTTTCAGATGCGGGATGCAGCGCCGAAGGCCTCCGGAGCGTGCGAAGAGTTGGTAAGCTTTTGTCTTTCAGATGCCGGAATGCAGTGTGAAGACCTCCGGAGCGCACGAAGAGTAGGTAAGCCTTTGTCTTTCAGATGCCGGAATGCAGCGCGAGGCGTTGGTGACAGCCGATGGACCAGGTAAGTGAAGAGCTGTCACTGAAGATCGTAATGCTAACCTGTTCTTTCTTGTCTTTATAGGTGTTGCTGAAGACTGGATTCAGGATGGTAAGCCTTTTTCCTTAGGCCCAGGATCAGATGCAGAAGACACGATGAGCGTTCTGCTGCAGAGGATGCAGAATAACGCAAAGCAAGATTCATCCATCGGGTGTGGTTTAAATAGCCTCCTGTAGTGCTTAGGTGTCTCCTTCCACAGCCACGCCTAGGTAAGAAAAGAGTTCCTGCTTTCCAGAAGAGTTCCAGTGTTCTGAATCTAGGGAGTGGCTCCTGCCCCACCCAACAGGAAAAGTAGTTCCAAACAGAAGAGGATCAGAGGCTCAACTGGCAGGCAAGTAAGCAGCATGGTCTGCTGCAGGTAAGTCCACCCAAGCATTATGAGCCCGGCGCTTCCAGCGCTGGGACTGGGCATATTTATGAGCCTGGTGCCACTGGCGCCAGGACTGGGTCCAAAAGGTCCCAATTGGGACTGGTTGGCACTCGGAACCTGGGTTATGGATCTGCTTCCAAGGGAGTTGGGAAAACCCTGACCTTTACTCAGCAACGTTGCCCCTTAAGAAAACAGGCGGCCACAGTAAGCGCTGCGAACTCACAACACTCTTCCCCAGTAGTCAGGATGTAACTGAAATTAAGCAAGCAGTCAGCACAAAGACAGAGGGATGTGCAGATACCGGCTGCAGGGAGTTGCTGATGGTTGTGGCTGTGTAAGGAGATGTTTGGAGATGATGAACTTGGATGTCGCAGTTGGAACGTACAAATGTGAAAATCAACATCCTTGAATTGGTTGCGCAAAATGTAGAAATCAAGGTTTCATATTAGAGCTGTGACAAAGTCAAGAAGAACTTTCTTCAAACTGTAAGATAATTGAAACTCTATGAGAGGCCCCATAAAGGGCAAGGATATTCGCATTGAGTTGGGTATTCCAATGAGCACGGCCTGATAAGCTCAGCACACCCTGTTATTATTATTATTTGTATTATTGTTATGTTACTTATTGAGCGTGAACCCAGCTTCGGGAAGCAATGGAACATGTTACAATCATACTGGGAAGAACACAGTGAGGGAAGCTTAGAAAAAGGGAGCGGGGAACCAACAACCGGGGAGGGCGGGCAAATGGCAGCAAGGGAATCTACCAGAAAACAGGGGACGAAATAGTGATGTGCAGACCACTGAGTCTCAGGCAGGCTGGGGAGTGAAGGCATGGATGGACCTAGGCATTAAGGAGGAGTCATCCCTTGAAGAGGAAGGTCTTGAGCTCTTAAATGAACAGTAGAAGTAATGGCGTATGTCTGATGTTGACAGGGAGGTGGTAGCAGAGTCTTGAGCCGGGAGGGTAGCTCAGCGGCAATGTGTTTGCCTTGAAAGGAAGACAACGCCTAGCAACCCAGGTTCGAATCCTGGGCTTGTGCTTAGAAACGTCTCCTGATATTAAGCACATTATAAAAGCACAATTATAATTATAATTGAGGGCATAGACAGATAAGGCCTGCCTTCTGTTTATTTCCTTCCTGCACTTGCAGAGTTCAAATCTGGACATGTCCTTACATCTTGCCAATCAAAGGCCACTGGAGATGCTAGGTTTTCCAGTTAGGTAGCTTGGGGACTTCAGAGTGACAGCCTTATAGATGATGCAACAGGATTGGAAGATGATGTGGACTCGCAGCAGGAGTCAATGCAGTTCTATGAGGTCCGAGATGATGCGGTTGAATTTGCACAGTCCTTTGATGAGTCACGCTGCTGCATGCAAGACACATCTAAGGGGTGCAAGGGTAGTCACCGGAAGTCCATCCAGAAGGGCAAAGCCACCATGCAGATGGGAGAGGACGAAGGCTTGGACATCAGATCTGAAGTTGTTTTCTGGGATGAAGGGCTTGATTTTCTGCAGGAGAGAAAGTTGGTGCAAATCCGTGTGTCTTCATTGCTATGTACTGATTGAAGGTGAGGTGCCTGTCAATGTCCAATCCAAGGAACTTGGCATAGGTGGTCAGCTGGTGTGTGAAGCCCTCAAAGTTCATAGCAGAGACCGAGGTCTGGATGTCTGACTGTTCTGTGTTTTTGGTCAGCAGTAGGAATTCAGTCTTGGAGGGGGTGAGCTTCAGGTAAGCACTGTGTAAGGCAAGCTCAAAACCCAGAGCAAGTCAAATCAATCCAAGGAGCAAAAAGGAACGCACAAATTGCAAGAAAAGCTAATTTTATTACATGTAATCTCGCCAGGAAAAAAGACAAGCTTCATTCAATGCATCGTCATTAAATGGTGGTAAATATAGTAGAGAGTCATGATAAAAGTCTTTACATTGTTTCAAGACATATAAAAAAATTTGCAATCTTATTAGTTGATGCTAATAATCCACTATAGAAAACCATACATGTGTTAGCCCTATTGGCTCAAGGGACTAAGCGCTCCGTTGCTTCTCAAATATAGGTCAGCGCTCAATAAATACCATAATAATAATAATAATCAAATGTTCCCTCGTGACAAGGCCAGTTCCATCCTTCTAACAGTGACCTAACGTCCAGGTCAACTGGATTGACCAGTGGCCTAGGTTCCCTTTGTTTCTTTTAGACCCCTCTCTCATTGGTCAACCCACCCTCAAGTGTCTCATGGTGTACTTCACCCCTCAGATTTAACTAATCCCCTTGTGAGGTGTAGACAGTGTGGCAACAAAATCAAATGCCTCATCCTATCGCCATGCAACTGGAGCACTTAGCACTCCCCAATGGCTCTAACCCTTGTAGCTGTACAACTGACAGCTTATATTGCGACTTCTGTTTGGAAAAAAGTTAAATTTCTAGAGCTCCTCTTACCAAGGGAACAAGCAACCTTATAAAAAACACCACTGAGACACCAAATAGATGAGAGTATCTTCCTGAATGTATGTGCTCTGTTTCTCTTAGTTTGTGCAGCACCAACAGAGTAGCCATTCGTTCAGTGCGGGTAGTAGAGTCACACCCTATAAAACTTCCCCTCATTGCACTTCAACATAACTGTGTTCTCATCAACCTGTGTCCTTCACCTTCTAAAATGCTGCCTATGGGGTTGAAACATTACTTGTTATATCAGTCATTGTTCGATGCCTGGGATCCTTCTCCGCCCTGCACCCTCATCCATGTACTGAGCAGCATTTCACACCACCTCCAATGATGCTGGCCCTTTCTGTGCACCACTTAAAACAAACAGGAACAAAGCCTAATTCTCTGCAGCAAGCTTTGAGTACTTTCTGTGGCCTAGTCATCTGCAATCTCCAACATGACCTATTCCATGTTGTATTGCATTGTATTGTGTTGTAGTCATCATTTATATAGTGCCTTTTCCAATTTGTATGGCCTCAATGCACTTTGTGGTGGGAACGCCTTCAGGGACCGAAGTCCTTGTATGGGAAACCTTCTAAGAGTAGACCTTAAGTTAAGGTGTGTGTGTGCATTTGGCTGAGATTAGGAGTTAGGAGGGCTGGATAAGCTCCTTTAGGCAGCCCAACAGCTCAGGTACATGGGCATGTGACAAGGGTGGCCATGACAGCGCACTAATGCAGGAAACTCGATGTGTACCCAGCTAGACCGAAGTTGACGTAGGTTGTCTTTTTTTTAAACTTTTATTTTTGTATTTGTTTGCCTGATTACTTCAACCTTTCAATTAATTTTTCCAACAATTCCAAAATTAATCGAGAATTACAATAAAACACATTCAATTTCCTAAAATACATTCGATCGATACTTACAATATAATTAATTCAGTTTCATATGGTACATTCAATTTCCTTAAAAAGTGCTAGCTTAGTTGTGGGAAGACCACAGACAAATATTGAACCAAGGCAATGTGTATTGATGTTATACCGCTGGTCAATAAGCGACTCCAAATTTCCTCTTCTGAATAATAACAGAAGAGTTGTAGCAAGTTCTTAAAGTATTTTTGCTGCAGAGTAGTTAGCGCAGGGCAGCCAACTACTACATGAGCTAAGGATTCTTTCTGCATATTGTTATTACAGTAGCGACACAAGCTTTTGTTTTTAGACACAAGCCCCCGTAAGCCAGAATTTCATTAGTTGGATACAAGTTGAAACGTATTCTCAGTAACTGAGTTCTAACAATGCTCAAAGGCAACTTTTGAAGGTACCTTTCCATATGCCCCAAGCTTTTATGGCCAAACAATAAGAGAGAATAATCTACATACTTTTTACATTGGTTTTGAGTATTAATCCAATCCCACCGGTATAGTGCTAGCTTCGCTTTTACTGGATTTAGGATCAAAAGTTCTAATGTTATATTCACTTCAACTAATGATGCCAAAACACACTTATACCTATTATTGGGAAATGTATCAAGTTAGAATATAGTGAGCTATAGAGTTCAGTACGTTTTTCGATCACGCCCCTACCAAACATTTTCTAAAAAAGTTACACATCTTCCAGATTCCTTGGTAATATATCGAGATAGTACCCAATTCATATTGCAGAAGTGGAATTGGAGTACATCCCGGAAGTTTAAAAACTGATTTCCAAAATCTTCCTTCGTATAAATCCCAATAGTTTCTTGATTTAGGCACTAGCGTCTCAGAACCATATGTGATTATTGGACTTACTTTTTGTAAGTAGAAAGTCATTATATGACTAGTGGTAAGCTTACCATACTTACGCATCGATATGGTAGCTTGAGGGGCTAGAGTTCTAATTTTGGTATCAAGAATCAGAGTAGTGGCTGAGTCACTAGAGCATCTTGCAAACGGTAATCCCAAATACTTATAATTGTCTACGACAAATAGCTTTTGCTTGCCCACAGACCATCTTATATTATCTGTCTTTTTGGCTTTTTTTTGGCATATCACAACCTTTTTTTTTCTGTGTTAATTATTAAGTTGTTTTTGGCGCTATAGTTATGCAAACAATCAAGCAAGTTTTGCAAGCCTTGGGGAGTTTGAGAGAGAAGCACCAGATCGTCAGCATATAATATCCAACTAATTTTTTGGCCACCCAGCTTGTGGCCATCAGTCAGGATGTCATCAAATGCAGCTCCCAAATCCAAAATAAATAAAATGAATAAAGTCAATGCCAAAATGCACCCCTGTTTAACGCCTCTCTCTGTTTTAATTCGAGAGGAAAGTAGACCTTCAAGAGATAACTTTATTTGGACAGTGGTATCTGAGTGTAATTTTTTGATTATTGTCAAGAGAGATGTTGGACAATTATATTGCTTCAATTTGGAAAAAAGTGGTTGACGATCTATCGAATCAAACGCACAGCAAAAGTCCACAAAAGCCATATATAGGTCTTGATTACGGTTAGTATATTTGGACTTTAGCATGTTAAGAGTTATCATGTTCGGTGCAGTCCCAAGACCGGCAACAGATCCTGTCTGAAAGGGATCTTTTAAGCTGTTGGTATTCATCCATTCATTTAACTCCTGTGACACAATACGGGAGTTAATTTTTTTCCGGAGCATCTAACAGAGCTATGGGTCTATAGCTCTCAGGTTTACAATTATCCCCTTTTTTAAAAAGGGGAACAATTATTGAGTGTTTCCAAGACGATGGAATGGTCTGTGAGTAATTAATTTGTTGAAATATAGAGTATAAAATATTAGTCCAAAGTTTTGGATGTTGCTTGAGAATTTTCTTTGACAAGCCATCTGGGCCTGGAGCTTTTGATTGACTTGCTGCATTGATGAAGTGCATTATGTCAGATTTCTCATTGTTGAGATGAAATAGCCCCGACCCACTGTCTTCTTGAGACTCGTATCCTCCAGAAGGGCGAGCATAAATTTTACCAAAATAGTTCACCCAAGCTGCTTCTGGTACATTCTGAACTTGTGTGGATACTTGGGAGGATGAGGTTAGGTTATTAATCATTGCCACATGCGAGCTGTGTTCTTGTCTCACAGCAATTCTAGCATCTTTTTCCCATCATTTTGGTGCAGCTGTGAATGATACGCTAAAATCTAGTTTTTATACACAGTCTTTAAGTGTGTTAAGATTTTATAGCACAAACTTATTGGAAGTTTTGCTGCTTCACGTTTTTCCTGATGGAAAATCGTTTTCCTATTTTTTTTTTAATTTGCTTTTATTGGTTTTATCATATACAACAAAGAAAAGAAACAAGAAAGAACAATAAAGAAAAATCAAGATACATACCAAATAATGCACCGGTTGTCACATTTAGATACAAAACAAAAAACCAAAAGCTTAATGTCAACTCACAGTGTCATACAGTTATCTCAGTTCTCAATTAAGGTGCATTTCCTGATACTCAAAAAGAAAAAGAAAAAACAACTCCCCTTCCCCCCTCCCCTAATTTACCACCAATCCGTTTTTCGCAATTAGAGTGCCGAAACGTTGATAGGGCAATGTTCCTGACTCCAGTGTCTGATCACACAGTGCTCGCTTGTATCAAGAGATTTTTCTTTTTTTTTTTTTTTTTTCTCCAATCACTGCTACCTGAGCATTGGATTTCCATTAGGTCTCCTCAGGTTCGCTGATAGGGACTCATTATCTGGCGTTAGGTGTCGACTTTTAACGTCCATCTATAGGGTTTCGCATTGGGCTGCCCTTTCGTGCAGCGCGGCCGTTATGTTTTCCATCAGATAGATGTTTGTGGCTAGGGCAATGCATTCACTCTTCCTAGGGACTGTGCCGGATTTCCATTTGATCGCAAGGAGAGCCCTGGCGGCTAGGAGTAGATAGGGGGTCAGGCCATTTGCTCTGTTCCATTTGTCCGCATCTCTCTCTAAGGCAAAGAGCACCAGATAGGGGTCAGCATCTCTCTGAATACCATCAATTTCCTTGATCCACCCCAGTACTTCGTTCCAGAATACTTTGATGAGCGGGCAACCCCACCACATATGTCAGTAGTTAGCCGTTTGACCACATTTCCTCCAGCATGTTGGGCTCATTGAATGAGACATTTTGGATAGTCTGAGGGGGTCGTATTGCCACCTGTGCAGGAGTTTGATGGCATGCAATTTGTACTGACACGATAGCGATGTTCTAGAGGCGGCCCTGCACATTAGGTTCCATTGCTCGGGGTCTATTTCTTCCCCAAAGTCCTTTTCCCACCTAGACCTCAAGGGCTCCGTGGAACCGTCTCCCGCTGCTATTAGTTCCTGGTACATTATTGATATGAGACCTTTCCTCTCCACTCTAGAGTCCAATATCTTCTCGAATGGAGTCAATTCTCTGTTCAGTTTGTCCTTCCATTCTGCCTTCGTCAGGACCCCTTTCAGTTGGGTGTACTGAAATGTGGATAGTGTGCCTATGCCCAATGCTTCCGTCAGTTCCGGAAGAGTGATATAGGAGTCCTTCCTCTGGAGCTGGCCCACTCTCTCCAAGCCAGCCTCATACCAGGATTGGTATCTGCCCACCTCTGGTATGCAATCGTTCATGCCAGGAGACCATAGATGGCTGAGCGGGGATGGCCAGGTGGTGATCCCGCGCATCTCCCGATTCGCATGTCATACACTCCAAATCGTGCTCAGTATAGGATGGCCCTTGATTTTCTGTAGTACCCTTTTGTGCGGGGTCCATAGCCATTCTGATACTGTGGCCAGGGCAAAGTAATGGTTGTCCATTTGAACCCATTGAAGGTCATGTTGTTCTCTGAGGTGGGGAATCATGACTCGTAATTGGGAGGCAATGTAATATGATCTCAAGTCCGGGAGCCCAACCCCTCCTCTGTCCTTGGGGAGTATCAACGTGGTGTATGCAATTCTAGGTTTCTTACCCTGCCATATAAATCTCATCAAGATCTTTTTAGCTTCACTGAAGAACCCTTTGGGTATTTCGATTGGCAGCATTTGGAATGGGTACAGGAAGCGGTGAAGGCATGTCATCTTAACCGCGTTGATGCGGCCAAGCCAAGAGATCGTAAGTTTACCCCATTTCTTAAGGTCCGCAGTAAACCGCTGGAGGAGTGGAGGGAAGTTAGCTTCGAATAAGTCATTCAGGTTTCTGGTAATCTGTATGCCCAGGTATTGTAGTGTGAGGTGTTCCAGCTTAAGGTCTAGTGGAAGAAACTTAAGATCATTTTCTTTCTTAGTTCCCTGAAGGGGGAATAGAATGGATTTTGCCTTGTTTACTCTAAAGCCGGAGAATTGGCCATACTTGTTCATTAGTCTAAGGAATTGGGGAATTGACTCTGTGGGATTGGTCATGTGTAAGAGAATGTCATCCGCATATAGCGCTATTTTATATTCCACTGGGCCTAATCGGATCCCTTCTATCGCAGGGTCTGCTCTTATCCTTTGTGCGAGGGGTTCTAATGAAAGGGCGAAGAGGATCGCGGAGAGGGGACATCCCTGTCTAGTCCCTCGTTGTAATTCAAACCAACGGGAATATTCAACATTTACGGATATCGATGCTGTAGGAGATGTATATATTGCCTGTATGCCCCTCCTAGTTTTGGGGCCGATTCCAACCTTCTGCAGGATGGCTCCCAGAAAATCCCACTCGACTCTATCAAAGGCCTTTTCGGCATCGATTGATAGCAGGACGGGGTCCCCAGGGAGGTCGCGGGCCACATGAATGAGGTGCAATGTTTTGCGCATGGAGTCAGCTCCCTGTCTCCCAAGTATGAACCCAACTTGATCTGAATGGACCAGGCAGGGCACTAGCGTTTCTAATCTAGCCGCCAATACCCTGGAGTAAATTTTGGCGTCAAGGTTGAGAAGGGAAATAGGGCGATGAGATCCGCAGCTTTTGGGGTCCCTACCCTCTTTGGGAATCACCGTTATCAAGGCTTTTTTAAAGGAGTCCGGGGCCTGTCCTGTGTCTAATATTTCATTAAATAGAACCGAGAGGAAGGAGGCTAGTTGTTTGGCAAACGTCTTATAGAAACCGGCGGTATAGCCGTCTTCTCCCGGGGATTTACCTAGTGTTAGCCTTTTGATCGCCTCGTGCAATTCGTGTTCATTAATCGGGGAATCCAGAAACTCGGTTTCTGCGTTCGTTATCGTGGACATAGGGATTGATGATAGGTAGGCTGATGGGTCAGGTTGGTCGGGAGTTATCTCAGAGGTATAGAGTTTCTCATAAAATTTGGCAAAGGATTCTGGGATATTGCAGGGGGGATGGGGGGAGGGACAGGATCTTCGATGATTTCGTTCACTCTACGGTCAGCTCTTTGTTCCCTAAGTCTGGCGCCAATAAGTTGTCGGCCTTATCTCCTTTCTCATAAAATTTCTGTTTTAAAAATTGCAATTTACGCACCACTTGATCGTGTTCCAAGAGCCGCAATTCTTCCCTTTTCAGCTGCGCAGTTTTCACTTTATCGGGGTCAACTCTATGTTATTTTTTCATCTCCGCTTCTAATTGACCTATATCGGCCTCAACCTTTGCTCTATAATTTTCCGTTCCCTTTTCTTTGCAGCCCCCTCCCGTATTAGGGTCCCTCACCATGTGGCCATCCCTGCCTCCCAGACCACTTGTTTGGAAACCTCCCCATCGTCATTAATTTTAAAGTACTCTTCGATTTTGGTCTCCATAGTCGTCTTGAAAACCGGGTCCATCCAGAGGGTTTTGTTGCACCGCCATTTCCCTCCCATGGTGGGTAGGTCCGCCCAAGAAATGTCAGCCCGAACCATGTCGTGGTCCGACCAGGTTATTGGAATAATGTCTGAGTGTTGTGTAGTTGGTATGAGGTCGTTCGACATGTATATATAGTCAATGCGCGTAAACGTGTGGTGGGTATTGAATAGAAGGTGTATCCAGCTACACCGGGATGCATTATTCTCCATATGTCACTCATGTTGTACAGCTCCATTATCTCGACAAGGTCGGTACGTCCCTCTTTAATCTGATTCCTTGTCTCTGGATTCCCCAGTTTCCAGTCAATACCTGGATCAGCCCATTGGTTGAAGTCACCCCCCAGGATTACGTGCCCCGTTGCCTCCATCATTATTTTTGGGATAACTCTCTGGAAGAATGCAGTCTGACCAATGTTTGGTGCATATACAGTGGCAATAATCACTTTCACTCTGGCTATTTTCCCCGTGATCAGGAGGGCCCGACCTGCCACATCAGACCATGTCTTTTCTACCTCAAATTGGATGCCCCTCTTGAGCAGGATACCAACCCCACCTTTTCTCAGCGGGCCTGAGCCCCAGAACTCCAGTCCCCCCCGCTTCCTGATGATGCTTCTTGTCAATGTTGTATCTGCGGAATTCCCTTGCTACTAATGACCTCTTAGTTGGAGAGTTCAGCCCTTTTACATTGATGGACGCCACTCTGAGTGAGTCTTTCTTTTTTGGGTTATCAAGAGATGCCATCTTCGAATGTTTCTGGAGTGTCTTTCAAGACTGTTGGCCAGACAATTGCTCGCTTCTCAAGGCCCATATCAACGTTGGTGTTGCAAACAAATTCAAATGGTGCTTTCATTATTCCCACACCCCTTTCCCTCAGAAGTTGCTGAGGCTCAAGGAAGCCCAGGAACTGAGGGTGCTGCATTAGCAGCTTTTGACGGCGTCCGAAACAGACTTGGTGACCAACAATGGGGACCATTACGTCACGGTCCCAGTCAAATTTTCCATCTCAACATAAGGGTGAGCCCCCGTCCCACTTCCCCCCCCTCACTTCATGTAATAGAACAGTGGTAACAACAATAAACCTACAAAAATATAACATTACGTGCATTCCCGGGGTCGTCTCACTCGGGTTCCTACCCCCTCTTACTTCAGAGGGGTGTTCTACTTCTGTCGTCCCCCGAGCACTTGACTTCCAAGCTCTTGGTCACCATATGACCAGAGTCCCGTGCTTCAATCATGGGTACCAGTGCTTCTGGTCATGGCATTCAGGAGGAACATCCTCATTTTCCATTATCGGGTGTGTTATTGGGGCGTCTGTATTTTCTGGATCCTTTTACTCTTTTGCGCCTAGGTCCCTGTTGTTCCCATTGCATTCCATCTCGTCCGTTATCCCCATTTTCATTGTCTTTCGGGACTGTACTCAGAAGGTCGGCAATGCATTCTTTTATGTCATCCTCTGATCTAAGGAAGATTTTCCTACTTCCAAGTTCAAAGGTGAGTGAGAACGGGTAACCCCATCTGTATTGTATGCCCTCTTCCTTGAGCCATTTTGTCAGGGGACTGCAAAGGCGTCTAAGCGCTAACGTAAGCGCAGTTAGGTCCTGAAAGATCGTAATTTGAGCTCCTCCCATCGTGAGTGGGCCTCCAGATCTGGCCTTCTCAAGAATCCTAGTCCTGTCCTGGTATCTATGGAATTTGTCCAGGACCGAGCGGGGACCACCGGGGATCCACCAGCTCGGTGTGTTCTTTCGGTTATGGGCTTATCGATTTCTTCATCGGCCGTTAGAATTTTTATAATATCGTGGATCGTATCCTTGAGGTCCTTTTCGGTTTCCCCTTCACGTTCCGGGAATCCAAAAAAGCAAAGGTTATTCCTTCTTTCCCTATTTTCTAAATCGTCCATTTTAAGGCGCATCTCCTCTTCCTTTTTCTCAATGTTCCGTATCCTCATGTCCATTTGTATCTCAAGTGTGTCGATCGACGTCTGGTTGTTTTCGACACCCTCCAATCTCTCTTCGAAGCTGTCCATTCTCTGGGTGATCTTATCGATTTTGCCACCAAGGTTGGAGCCCATGCTTTTAATCTCACTTAGTAGTGCCGCAATGTCCCCCCTAGTGGCCGCGGCTCCCGCCTCCGAGGCCTCCAGCGACATGGTGGAGATGTGTCGAGCAGTCGGAGAAGATGGGGTGTATGCGAATCTGGAAAGTCTATGTCGCACGTTCATAAAATGGGCCCAAAGTCAGAGGAGGCACATACCCTGGATCGGGGGCCTTACCCGCTGCGGGGTCGCGTGGGGTCCTAAGAACAGGACAAACTCGAGTGCTTCGCTGGTGATGTCGGGGAGGTCTTGAGTGGGGATTCCGAAGAGCTGAGGGGCAGAAAGTCGTGAGCGCTGAGGCTGTGCCGGCCTGCCCGGGGCTGGGTTCTGCGTATCACAAGGCCGCGGTCCCTCTTCCTCAGTTTGACTCAAGCGTAAGGGCGCTCTGAGCGCGTATTCAATGCGGGGTCTAGTAGTCTCTGAGTTCGGGGGACTAAGGTACAATGGCAGTGAAGTGCCGTAGATTTTCGGGCTTACCGATCGGGGAGTGGGTCCGGGGTGAGAGGAGGCACACGCCCCTAAGTCGGGGCCTTACCCCCTCCAGAGTAGCACAGGCGAATAGGTTCTGGGGGCGCTCATACACTGATACAAGGCTGTAATTCTAGGTGGCTAGGCAGGGCGCCAACAACTGTCTCGGATCCTCACAATGTAGCTGGGGCTTTCCGCTCAGGACTCTGGCGGCGCAGTGTTCCTGAAGAACGAGTGCGCAAAAGTGGCTGGACTCTCCTTAATTACTACGTTCCATACCCGAGGGGCACAGCCCATCCACATTCAGCGGGGGCAGAGAAATTCGCCTCCCAGGCGCCGAACACACGACTCGCATGTGCAGGTGCAGGAAGTCTTCTGCCGGATTGCCGCAACGCGAGGGTGCGGTTTCACTGTCGCTGCTGGGCTGCCTCTGGGCTTAGATGTTCACACGGTGATATCTCCACTTCTACTGGTCCGATTTTGACCGCGTTTGCTCCCAGGTGAGGGGGGGGCTTCATACAGCTCCTTAGCACTTCTCAACTGGTGGGGGCGGTCGTGTGACGGGGTGTTGGAATTGAAATGATATTATGCCTCCTATCACAGTATTTGAATGTGTATTGGCCTACGCCAAGTTGTCTAAAATATCATGTGAATAGACTCCGCGGCAAGGTCTTGACCTTAACAAAAAGTTATGTAAGTCGCCATCTTGTATTTAGCCGCCATTTTAGGTTTTCTTGTAAAGTGGAAGTCACCCTGAACATCAAAAATGGAGGCCGAATGACATTCTGAGTGAGATTCTGGCTGTTGTGACCTCCGCACACACGAATAATTAATATGCCTGCAGGCCACTTGTCGGGGTCGCGAACTAAGACCTTGTCCTATCACTGACCTATGTGTAAATGAACAACTGTATCAGCGGAACTGATCAGAATGCATACATTATAGGATTGATCTGGCAAGGAACCCTAGGCCCGGTCCCAAGAATGGTTAACCCGCGAGGGGGTTGGCCAAGGGCTGGATAAAGGATATAAAAGCCCACGTATTCCAATGTACGGTCTCTCTACTAATGCATCGAACCCTCGTTGAAGTTCGTTACGTTACTCTGAGAGCCGAATAGCTATCCGTTTGTCAATTGACTTTTGGTAACTGTTGTAGCTTTTAAATAAAGCACTTGTATGTCCTTTGAAACCTGTGTTGGTGTGTTTCCTTTAGGCTTCCCAGCCTCATATCAATTTTTATGTTTTCACAGTTGGCGCCCGAATAGGGACCCTCAAGATTGATGCCGGATCATTGAAGCTTGACGCAGACTATCGAACCGGGATCGGACGGTGTGATTCTGCGGGCCCGACCGAACGAGACGCGATACCTCGGCAGCGCTGCATGATCCGATCCTTGGACGATAGTCGTGTGGTCTGACATGGCATCTTGACGAGGGTCCATTTTTGAGGCGGGCAGATTTGTCGAAACCACCAAACACAAGGTAAAATTTGTTAGGTAAGTTCTTTGATAAACCGTACGGTCCTCCTTAGGTTTGGTCAGGTGCAGTCGTGACCCAGCTCTTAATTTAACCCTGACAATTTGAATTTGGCGTATTGTATCTGCAGACACAATTATTGACCAGGTAACACACATTTTTTGTGAAATGCCTGGGAAATTGTCTAGCTGCTTTAGGGCTCTGTTCCGCAGCGATCGACAATCTTTGGAATTTAGCTGCCCGGCACCACAGGAGGGGTTGCCGGCATGTACTATGTACTGTAAGTATGGCATTGGTAGTATAGTATTTAATGATATTTGGCACAGACAGACCAGACATGCCTCCGAATTTCAGTGGCCAATCAATGGCAGTTTTGAGATCTCCCGTATTGAATACCTAGATTCGGTCTTGCTAAAAAAGAAGGCTAGACCTGCAGCCTTTGATGTTTTACAGAATTGGAAAAAAGAAGCGTTACAGCAGCTTAAAAGTAGGGATAAACATGCACGCCGTCATAAAACAAATACCGAAAAAGCGTTGTTATATGATAAAGAAAAACATTCAGAATCAGTTAAAAATATGGATAGGGCTTTTCACTTGGAATCCAGAAAATTTACCCCTCTAAAGATTTTCATGTTTCCGAAGAATTTATTGAAAAATTGTTAAACGAACGCAGGCCTGGTGCCTCTGCGCCGCCTCCGTATGATCCTTTCTTGGGCGCTCTGCCCATTCCTGCTGTTGTTTCTGCTGTTATTCCTGTTCCCCCTGTACAACCTATTGTTCCTATTCCTCTAGTTGTTGTTCCTCCACCTATCGCACCGCCCCTTCCTTCTGCGCCGATAGTTTCACCTTTGTTAAATTTACCTGCACCTCCACTCCCGAGTGGTCCCGTATTGATTAAAGTTGATCAAAGTACAGGATCAAAGATTGTCACTCGTAATACTGTTTCTACAGATAAGAAACAGGAATTGTTTGCATGGGCTAAGCACTGTATGGAGAAAGGTGATCAAGTTAATGTTTTTTCCAAATTATCTAATTTGAACAGTTTTCCCGAGAAAAATGTTTTTATCGAAGGTTTGGGGACTCATTTATGTGTGATGTTGGGTAGATTACAAAATTAGGATCTTTCACAAGGGGTGAAAGATCTAAATGCTTTGGCACTTTCGAGGGACACAGAGCAGAAAGTACATGGTCATGTTGACAGATTGTTTGAGTATAGGAGGGACTTTGAGAAAGCACGAGATGAGGAGGATGAAGACGACAGTATGTATGTGCAGAAATGTTTCCTTCCATGTCGTAGATCGGCACCTGAGGAAGTACGAATTTGTACCAAAGATGCGATTCAATGGATCTCGGATTCATCAATTCCGCCAGATGAAGTATATGACACGTATAGTCAGTATATAGTAGAAATGCAAAGAAAGGTAATTCAGGTAATGGTACAGTACCTGCAAGAAGAATGTGTAAGAAAGAAGGTTAGTTGCCCCATAGAATTGGTGGGGACTTGTAAAAGGGCTTTTTCGCCCGACACTTCTTCGGCTGCCTTAGCGCTCGACCTGGCTCTGTTGCTTAGTAAGCGGCCGGAGGTACCTATATCTCAGTTGCCTATGAGAGAGGTTCCTCTGACCTTTGTCCCAAAAGTTGAGATTCCCGCCAACGCTGGGACTGGTGCACCCGCTGTGGAAATCCCTGCACATTATGTATCGCAATTCGTTCATGTGCCGTTTTCACGACAGGAAGTGAACACTATTAGACAATCAGTTCCCGATATCAGGAAAAACCCGACGGGGTTTTACAAAGAGATAGAGTCCGTCTTGCAGTCCTCTGTGTTCACCTTAAGTGATATTGACTTGCTATTCCCTGTACTCCTACCCGTAGATGTATGGAAGCAGGTTCGGACAATAGACGATGTGCCAGGGTTGGGAGATACGTGGGCCAATATGATTAGGATTGATGGGGAAAGACCAGCAGGTGAGAAACCACCACAGGTAATACTTACTTTGCCTGATAGAATTGTCGCAAAATTAAAAACTATAATTCCAGAGAAAAGAATTATTTGGGACAAGCTTACGGCCTGTGTTCAAGGGAAAACTGAAGGCGCCACCGAATTCTTTAACAGATTCGAGCAGGTATTTTCTGACTTCAGTGGGCAGGATTTGGGTACAGAGTCTGGGAAAAGGTTGTTTGTGGACAAATTTGTATGTGGATTGTTGCCCGACATCCAGTCACAGATTATGTCCTCTTAGAGCGCTTGGCAGGCAAAATCTCAATCTGAGGTTTTGCACATGGCTCAGTATTACGAGAACCGTGTTAATAATGAGAAGGAGAAAATAGAAAAGAGGAAAGGAGATTTGAAAACCAGAGTATTACTACAACAAATTGTTAGAAACCCCAGAGTAGGCACGACACAGACCAGAGGTCAGTATGTCCCAAAAGGAAATGCTCCTTTGGGTCCTGTGAATATTAATCAATGTGCTTATTGCCGCCAGGAATGTCACTGGCGAGCACAGTGCCCCGTCCTTCGACAAAGGTCAAACAGTGCATTTGGGAGTATGGGTAGACGACCTAGGGGCTGCCCTGGAGCAAGGGGCCCTGATAGAGATCAGTTTTTGCAAGATCCTCAGCAACCTTTTTCACGGGTAAATCAGACCTCGAGTGTGGGCTCGAGGAACATATTTGATCACCCTTCTGCTGCCTACCTTTCTGAAGAGCTTCCTTCTGACGATACTCTATTTCATTAGGACTGCCCGAAGCAGGGTTTGGAACCTTCACCTATTCCCGTAAATCAGAAAGGCCCCTACGTTGAATTATTAGTGGGGAATAGGAAACATCATTTTTTGATAGACACTGGAGCACAGAAGTGCTCCATTGATCATTCTCGGGTTCCAAACATTCCATTGTCAGGGCAAACAAATGTTTCCATAGGGTTTTCTGGTATACCAATTGTCTGTCCGGTTTCTTCACCGGTGTCTGTTTCTTTGGGTCCCTTTACGGACCATTGCCCTTTTCTTCTCACTTCGAACTGTGGAGAGAATTTGCTGGGGTTGAATTTGTTAAAGAAATTGAATGCAGTAATTCATTGTTCCTCTGATGGAGTACGGCTGACGGTTTCACCACAGCAACTTCCTAATTCTCAGTTTCTGATTCGACCTTTACCTCCCGAGTTTACCATTGTCCCGGAATGTTTATGGGCGGTTGACGACAATGATGTCGGGGTACTACAGATTGAGCCAGTTAAAATAGTTTTGAAACATGGAGTGAAACTACCACGCATTCTGCAGTATAAAATATCAGTTGAGGGTGAGCGTGCTTTGAAATGCATTGTCTCCGATTTTGTTCATCGTGGGGTGATTGAGGAGATTACAGGTAGTTTGTGTAACAGTCCGATCTTGCCTGTATATAAGAAAGGCGACAATGCAATCCCATACCGGTTCATAATTGATCTTCGTGCTATTAACAGAGTTGTCGCACCACAATTTCCAATCGTGCCTGATGTGACGACGATATTGACAATGATCCCTGCTACGGCTACGCACTTCAGTGTTGTGGATTTAAAAAACGCTTTCTTTAGCATCCCTATACATAAGGAAAGTAGATATTTGTTTGCGTTCACCTTGGGGGGACGCTCATTTAGATTTACTAGGGCACCTCAAGGGTATACTGAAAGTCCAAGCATTTACAGTAGAGCTTTGAAAGAGCAGCTCGACACCCTTGAATTGCCACCTCCTTGTACACTGCTTCAACATGTCGATGATTTGCTTTTGGCTGCAGACTCTGAAAGTGCTTGTAAAGAAGGCACTGTACTGTTGCTTGTTCATCTAGCTAAAAATGATCATAAAGCTTCGCTAAAAAATGTCAATATTGTTGTCAGGAGGTCGCCTATTTAGGCTTCCTCCTGTCAAAGGAGGGGAGAAGATTGACACCTGAAAGAATAAAACACATTTCTGGCATGTCTGTTCCAAATACACAGAAGGAAGTCAGAGCCTTAATAGGTATGGCTTCTTACTGTAGGTTGTGGATCTCGAACCTTTCGCTAGTGATAAAACCGATGGTGGCTTTGACGAAGAAGGGCATTTCTCTGCCACTGCCATGGAAATCGGAACATCAACGATCATTTGAGCTTCTCAAAACCGCGTTATGCTCTGCACCGGTTCTGGGTACTCCAAATTATAACAGGGCCTTTGTGTTGTTTGTGCATGAATGTGATGGATGTGCTTTGGCTGTGTTAACACAGGAACACGGAGGGAAGAATAGGCCGTGCGGCTACTACTCCTCCGCCCTTGATCCTGTCGCATGTGCTTTGCCAAGATGTTTGCGAGCTGTCGCTGCTGCTGCCGCGTCTGTAAAACAGAGTGAGGGAATGGTCCTAGGCCATGATTTGATTTTGATGTTACCTCACTCTGTAGATATCCTATTGAACAAAACCAAAACGCAACACCTCACCTCTGCACGGTTAACAAGGTATGAATTAATTCTGTTTGCCCTGCACATTCAAATTAAGAGGTGTTGTGCTCTTAATCCGGCTGAACTCTTACCTTTCCCGCAAAACACTGTTTGCGGTGGCGAAGAATTACACGACTGCCTGTATACCACTGAACAAGAAACGAAGGGCAGGATAGATCTTATAGATACTCCTTTGGACAATGCAGAAGGGGAGCTGTTTTGTGATGGCTCCTGCTTCAAACTTTCAGATGGTACATCTACAGCTGCTTACGCAGTTACTACATTGAGTAAAGTTGTTGAAACTAAGAGAATTTCGCATAACTCCGCGCAGGCCGCATAGATTATAGCATTGACCCGAGCTTGTGAACTCTCCGAAGGGCGTATAGTAAATATATACACTGATAGCCAGTACGCCTTTGGGGTGGCTCACAACTTTGGGAGGCTCTGGTCGGAAAGAGGGTTCCTGACCTCACATGGGACCAAGATTCAGCATGGCCCCTTGATAGTGCAATTGCTCTCGGCACTCTCACTCCCTAGGCAGTTAGCGATCATGAAATGTGCAGCACATCGTAAGGTCATAGATGATGTGGGAAAAGGGAACGCTTTTGCGGACCTGATAGCCAGGCAAACGGCCACAGACCTTAGCACGGACATGTATGCTTTGAGGGAAATGAAAGATGCTAATATAATGGATGAAGGTATTGGGTCTGTGCGAGATATTCAAACTGATGCCACAGTAGAAGAATCTAAAAGGTGGGGGTGAAGGAATGGGGAAACTAGATGATGATGGGTGTTGGGTGGATACATCTGAAGGAAAATGGTTGCTCCCTGATTCATATGTACTGGCAATGGTTATGATGGCACACGGTCTTACACATGTGTGTGCTCAGCAGATCACGAAAATGTTAGAACAAGTTTGGGTGAATAACAAGATTCCGGAGATTGCAAAATATCTTGTTCGGAATTGCATGTTCTGCTTACAGCACAATGTGGGTAACGGGACAATAACTCAAAGGGGAAGCTTTGGGCCCCCTTCTGTTCCCTTCGAGGTCATTTACTTTGATTTTATTGAGATGGAACGGTGTAACAATCTGAAATATGTTCTTGTAATTATTTGTGCCTTCAGTAAATGGGTTGAGGCTTTCCCCGTTAAAGATGCTACCGCCATGACCACTGCAAAGATTATGGTAAAAGAATTCTTTCCTCGATTTGGGCTCCCAAGGGTAATTTGGTCGGACAATGGTCCTCATTTTGTTGCAGCAGTAATTTTGCAGATATGCACAGCTTTACATATTGAGAAACAATTGCACTCAGCTAGACATCCTCAAAGTGCTGGGTTGGTGGAAAGACACAATGGTATCTTAAAGAATAAGCTTGTAAAAACATGTGCCGATACCAAACTGAAATGGCCAGATGCCTTACCAATTGTATTATTGGCTATGCGTACCACACCTCAAACTAAGACTGGGCTTTCTCCATTTGAGGTAGTGATGGGGAGACCTGCTAACATTTGGGGTCTCCCAAAACCTAAAGCCCTGAGAGAGGTGGAAAATGTATTGCTTGTAGACTACTGTAACCAGTTATCTAAAAACCTGTATTTCATTTATCACCAGGTGCATTCAGCTTTACCTGTACGGTTCACGGACCCAGGACACGATATACAGCCTGGAAGTTGGGTCCTAGTGAAGGCCTACGAAAGGTCTTCCTGTCTCGCTCCTCGTTGGAAGGGACCCTACCAGGTGCTGTTGGTCACCCGGACAGCAGTGCGGGTGGCGGGGAAGAAACACTGGATCCACGCGACGCACGTCAAGAAACTTCCTCACCCGACGTCACACGTTACAGAAGAAGCAGAACCCATCGCTGATGCTACAGTCTCTGATCTTGGAGTAGCAAACAGCGCTGTGAGTGCGTCGGAGAATTTCTCTGAGCCCGTGGAGCTTGGGGAACAGTCCATTTCGTCTCCGCACTCTCTTGAAAAATCACTTCCGGAAAACACTGTTTCGAGTTCTGCGGCTTCCGTCGCCTCCGATATGTCGCTTCCCTCCGGAAGTGCCGACGCCTTGTTTTCGGATCAAACAGTCTTGGGTACCACCAGGTACAATCTTCGACGAAGAAAATAGAACTACGGCACGGGTATTTCCGTGCATTTGGAAAAGAGAAGTGTTTGAAAGTTTTCTTTTGTATAAGAAAGTTTCTGTTGAACAAAAGGAAAAAAAAGGGATTCTGCTGGCTAGGGTTGGGAAGGACTAAGAAATCGCGCGACCGTAGCATCGCCAGCAACGAACATTGGGGTCGTCGATTGAGGAACTACAATGCCTGCCACCTCCACTGCTGCTCCCCGCACTGGACTTGTGAATAAGGGGGTGACCAACTTGGACAATGAACAATGTGCCTGGGCCCCGAAAACGTACTGCTGTGTTTTGATAATGATGATTGTTATTTTTGCAACTACTGCTGTAGGACTTAGGTACTTTGAAGAAATCTCTCCTCTAAAACCTCTACTACCGACCGAGATTGTACCAACTGCTTTGACTCCCTCCATACACCTTCACACTCTGCCCCCTAGAGACTCCCAACATAGACAAAAGTATTATAACAACACTCTAATGATAGTAATGAATGCAACGCATGCCATTTTTAATAAGAGTAATTGTTGGATTTGCACTCATTTACCGCAACATGGGGATAAGGGGCTAGGTTGGTATATTCACCCTTTACCTTTAACGACTGCTTGCTATGCCTCTCTTAGAGCACTATTCTTTGGCCGTTGGAATGATAGCATCTCGAGGAACTTTGATGGAACTAATTTGAATGATTTCGAGAAACGTGAATTAACTCCCCTGGAATGCTCGCTTTTTGCAAATAGAAGTAAACCTAATGTCGCTTCTATTATGCTGTCTGATAAACTGTCTCTTCCTTTTCAAACTTTAATTTCCTTTAAAATGGCTCCGATAGGCAATAAGGACGCCGTGCCTCTTTCCTACTCTATAAATCATAGCCCTGACTCGGTCCCCTTTTGTGTACAAAGAAACGGCACTCGGCCAATGGGAGATTTTGAAGGTTGTATGAACATTGTAAATTTGACTGGAGAAAACAGGCCTCTGTATGTAGGGGGCCTGTTTATTTTGTTTGTGGTAGTTTAGCATTTCCCTGGTTGCCCAAGGATTGACAGGGAACCTGTTATTTAGGAATCCTGTTACCCGGGGTATTTGTAGCTAGTACATTGGAGGTTTCTAAGGCTCGCCCACGGTGGGACAAGCACGGAGATACCCCTGGGCAAGTATTGGGAGATATAGCAAAATCAGTTGTGCCCTTTTGGGGACAAATAACAAACTCTGATAACATTAGGGGATTAGCAAGGGTACTAGAGAGTACGATCAACCGGACCACGGACATACTCTACAATATGACACTAGAACAAAAAGCAATAAGATTGGTAGCACTCCAAAATCGGATGGCATTAGATGTCATTTTGGCAGAACGAGGTGGAGTATGCAAATTGGTGGGGTCCGCTTGCTGTGTTTTTTCGTTCCGGATTCCTCGCCGACAATTTTTAAAGCAATACAGAACTTGCATATCCTTAGTTTTGAAGTACATATCCCTGTAGGAGATTGGAATCTTAGCACCTGGTTCAGGGATTCTTTACGATCTTGGGGTTGGAAGGTGCTTTCTGTTATTCTAGTTATTTTGGGGATCCTGCTATTCCTTTGTTGCTGTTTTCAATGTCTTCCGAGTATATGTGAAATGCTTGGGGGATGTTGTGCCCAAGCAGTGAGCACAATAGGGCATAGAATATATGCCCCAGATACAGCATCCAAAGAGTTTGTGTTACAAGAGGTTCTGATGAACGACCTAATGGCTATAGATATTACAGACAATGATTCGGGATGTATGGATGACAATACATGGAGTTATTTGCAAAAGTATTAGAAATGATATTAGCACTTGGCATAGGCCAAAAGGAGGGTCTGTTGGAATTGAAATGATATTATGCCTCCTATCACAGTATTTGAATGTGTATTGGCCTACGCCAAGTTGTCTAAAATATCATGTGAATAGACTCCGCTGCAAGGTCTTGACCTTAACGAAAAGTTATGTAAGTCGCCATCTTGTTTTTAGCCGCCATTTTAGGTTCTCTTGTAAAGTGGAAGTCACCCTGAACATCAAAAATGGAGGTCGAATGACATTCTGAGTGAGATTCTGGCCGTTGTGACCTCCGCACACACGAATAATTGATATGCCTGCAGGCCACGTGTCGGGGTCGCGAACTAAGACCTTGTCCTATCAGTGACCTATGTGTAAATGAACAACTGTATCAGCGGAACTGATCAGAATGCATACATTATAGGATTGATCTGGCAAGGAACCCTAGGCCTGGTCCCAAGAATGGTTAACCTGCGAGGGGGTTGGCCAAGGGCTGGATAAAGGATATAAAAGCCCAAGTATTCCAATGTACGGTCTCTCTACTAATGCATCGAACACTCGTTGAAGTTCATTACGTTACTCTGAGAACCGAATAGCTATCCGTTTGTCAATTGACTTTTGGTAACTGTTGTAGCTTTTAAATAAAGCACTTGTATGTCCTTTGTAACCTGTGTTGGTGTGTTTCCTTTGGGCTTCCCAGCCTCATATCAATTTTTATGTTTTCACAGGGGGCTCAGGTCGCCTCAGGGACGATGGGTGCTGGAGCTTACGCGGAGTCGGTGTTCATCCGTGCGCCCCCTGGTGGCCGATGTTTTCCTATTTTTAACTGTTATATCAAATGCATGGGTCTTATGAATGTTATCTTTCCCTCTTGTGTTGCAAGAGCCAATTTTTTGTATCGCATCATAATAAAAGGATGAACTCATAGCCCAATCAAATTTGGAATGGGTAAAAGCACCATTCAACAGACTGCCTAGTCGCAATATTGATTTTTCTGTCCACCTTACTCTATTTACACTATTATTAGCTAGTATTGTTCCTGACCATTTTTGTCTACTAGGCATCGAATGTCATAAAGAACTGGCTCACTGTACACATAACCTTTTATGGTCGCTGCAGGTTGTTCCCTCAACTTGAAACAATTTAACTTTAGAAAGTAATCCACTGTCCACATATATGTAATCAATTGTACCTTCTATACCTCTTTGTGACCATGTTGCTTGTGGTGGACCATCATAGATACCAGTACCATTCAGCATATGCAAACCTCGTGACTTCATCAAATTTTCCCAAGGGACCTGTCGTATTTGCTCGTGTGGCTTATTGTGGTCAAAACAATGCAAATTTAAATCTCCAGCTACTACCGTATGTGCTATCTCCGGTACACTGGCAACATGATCTAACATCATTGAAACATCATTGATGAACTTCTAATTTTCAATTCCGTTTGGATTCCAGTATAAGTTAACTAGAGCATATAAAGTAGTGCAGATGGATATGATAGTCAGTTGTGAATAGGAATAAGGTGAATATGTATGAACTATAGAAATGTTTCTACTGATCTTTGAACTTGTAATGAGGCCAGACATAGGTCGGCCTCTAGTACCTTTTATATCGTGGGTTAGATGTAATTCATGATCATGCCACAAAAGAGAATCCGTGATCCAAGTTTCTTGCAGCATAACTATACTGAATTTTGTCAAATCACAGTTTTGATTATTGATTAAATGTTGGAAACCGCAGGTGTTCCATGATACTAAGGAGATCACTGAGTTTACTTCTTCATGCTGTAGTTAACTTCTGATCTCCACACATTTACAACCACAAGCAGAATTTATCCGACCCGCCATGTCCTGGCTACTATTGTTTAGAGACCATGTCACACTTTTTTTGCCCACCTCTTTATGAGTAGCCTCATCCGGGATTTCCAAAGGACCAGATAGCAAGACAAAGCCCATGTCAAACAACTTCCCCTTGGATTGCCATATGAGATTTCTCACAACTCTTGAGCGAAACCATAATCTTACTGGGCTCAAGAGCTTTTTGGTTATGAACTCTACCTGTTCGATATCCGAGCTTAGAATATCTTCAAGCAATGGAACATCTGAAAATAATTCCAGGATGCTATGCCGATTTAGGTCATATTGCGGATAGGGATCAGGCGGCAACCAAGGATCAATGATGACATACTTTTATAGTTCAAATTTGCTTGATTTTGCACCTTTAACACAGGTGATGCTTTAACAATATTTGTGTGTGGCAATTTTTCACTCACTTTCCCAGGATGTTTTGGCAATGGAGCCTGTAGCATGCGGGCTATCTCTGCACCCAAGCTCTCTCTGAACCAGGTGCAGGTTCACTCATGCCACAACTATTAGTTTCAAAGATTCTATTTTGCACGATTGGGTTTGCGTAATTCTCACTGCTAAGAGGATTTTTTTCAGAGTTGCACTTTTCATCCACTACTGTCGTGATCAGTTGTTGTGTTTCAGGAGTAGATGTATGCCTATTATCTACTGTCATTTTATCAACATTTAAGGGTTCATAGAGTGGCAAAGGAGCCTTTAGTTCTCTAATAGTTGAACATTGTAAAATATATGCATCAACTTCTCTCCTAATTTCTTTTCGTCGTAACTCATTTTCCTTTTGTTCATCATATTGCAGATGAAGCTGTGGTAGTCCAGGGGGATGGAAAGCGACCGGGCCCATTGTCTTTAATTTAGACAAGCTAGTTTGTGTTACTCACCACTCCGAAATAGGCCGAAGATGCAGAGAAGTGACCTTGGAGATGTTGGTGGTATAAGAATCGATATTCAGCCTTCCATCCCAGCTCCCCTGAGTACAAGACTCAGGCTTCCTCAAAGAGGGGCTCATTTCCACAATGTACCTCTCTGCTGTTTCAGTTGGCACAGACAGAGGTGTCAATTGAATAAAAGAGCGGGGAGAACACACACCGCCAATACCAATGCTGCAAAGGAATACAAAGATATTAGACAGTGTTGAGATTTATGCAAGTGAGTAGAACAGTTGAAGTAATTTGGCAACTACCTAGATAGATATTGGAGCGGAGCTTCCCCGGGGTGATCTACAAGGAATAACACAAATGAGTGGAAATGGTCTAAATCAATATCGGTTCCAACTATAGATATAGAATTGATAACAACTGACCTGAGTAAGGATATATGGAGGAAAAGGAGTCCAGGATTCTGAAGGCAATGACAGGAGAAAATAACAAACAGGGTTGTTAGTATAGGGAAGTAGCCCCGAACGGCACGAGGGACACACTAGTGCCGGGTTGGTGCAGTTCAGGAAAGCGTTTATATGCACTTAGGAGCAATCTCACAGGAAAGTCACTCAATGTCCCAGAATCCAACAGAAGACAATTATCCAAACAAGTTGTGGAGGTAACCAGCAGCAGAGATGGGAATAGTAAATCAAGTATGTACCTGAGTACAAGAGTATAGCTGAGTAGCTGTAGAAATGATCCGGATAGTAGACTGCAATTTGGTTCTGAGTGCAGAGCTGCAACCAGGAATAAGTACCGCAAGAGACAGAAGAGAGATGGATCCAGTAGCGTTCCGAGTCCAACAATCAGACGAGCACGACAGGAACAAAGGAGGAGACGAGTCAATCCAAAAGTCAGGCAAAGGTCAAAACCAGGAGTTCAGATGAGGAATCGTGTAGGGAGACACGAAGAGGAAACGGAAGAAACCACGTGTAGCTTGTAACGCTAATTAGCAGCAACAAGCCCCTTTGAAGACGGTGGTTTTATAGTCGTAAGAGGGGCGTGGCTTGCTGTACGTCTTCCACGTACAAGACATGTCAGGTGACCCAGAGTGCGTCGACGTTTGTACAGACGCCATGGTAGCCTGTACCTGGTCCGTAGAGGAGCTTGCAAAGAAGTCGTATTCTGCAAGGAGGCCCGCGGTGAAGCCTGAAGTGTAATAGCTTGCTGTTGAACAGCTTTAACTAGATCATCTAAGAGCTCATAGGAAACAACCGATTGTTCCAAGTTTCCTACTCCGCCTGATTTAGATCTTTGAGCTTGAGCTAATAGCATATATTTTTTGGTAACTGCTGAGGATGCCATTAAGCAATTTGTAGCCAGAGCCTTCAGAGTTTTCATGAATTGCGTTGAGGCGGTTGTTGTCGATTGTTTGCTCCCTTTGATGTTTTTCTTTTTCTTTTCCATTTTACTCATGCCTTTGGCGGAGCTACTGTTTTTTTTCCATATTCTTAGTTTTGGAAAAAATTGTGTATGCATTTTTCATGTCTGTTGAGTTTGCTTTTATCTCAATGCAGCTTTTATCAAATAATACATCATTTGACAAGCTTGTAGAGACTCTGTTGATAATGTTATTTGGAAAGTGTGGTAAAGAGGAGCCTACTTGCAGCTCATTGCCACTTACATTTATTTTAGCACCTTCCAATGGTGTTATTGTCTAGGGCGAGGTAGCTTTGTCTACATATTTCGTATTAGCCACATTTTTGCAAGACCTCTGTAACGTTACACTTTTCTCAGTGCAAATTATGTTGTGCTTTGTTTGCCATGCTACAATAGAAGCAAGTTGCATACCTTGTATGTTCATTTTGTCATTCAAAGTATCAAATAGCTTAACTATAGTATTCATGGTAGTTTGCATCGCATCAAAAGTAACAGCTAATAGATTTGATACACCATCATTTACGTGTTGCGTTACATTGGTATTTTGCTGACGGGGGGTTGGCGCTGAATAAGAGGATATTACACTTTTGCTTCGATGTGTGATTTCAGATATGTTTGGAGAAAATGACACATTTGGAGAAAATGACATTTTTTCGATTAGAGATTGTTTTGAAGAAACTGAATCTGATATGTTTAAGTCTATGACTGCAACATCTTCATTACCCTCAGTTTGAGACCCAGAATTGTCTGCGGCATCAGGTGCCAAGGATTCCCCTCTTAAAACATTACTATCGGCCAGTGATATATTGCAAGCAGTTAATTCAATCACATTTTGTTCAAGTTGCGCAGCGGAAGAAGCAACCATCGGAACTTTACAACTGAAAAGTGTCATTTTGTCTGCCACTTTTTAGGGGGCACCTTTAGGCACTGTTGGCAAGCAAAAGGTTCTGATGTCTGTAGTGTTTGCAACACTCTCACAATTTCTGTCTCGTTTCTTACTATTTGGGTGAGGTCTCGGTGTTGAGCAGGCAGGAAGAAAGCCTGCTATTTTTTCAAGAGCAATGTCAGTGTCCTCCACATCAGGTGCAGGATGCCATTCAATCCTTGGAGGCGGCATATCTGTTCTCAAAGTATATAAATTGCACCTCATTGAGTAGTTCACAGTCCACACAATCCTCTTGCTCGTTGAAAACTATGATCTCAGTGATAGAAACTTGCTCAACTATTACTGAATTGTTGTGAAATAACGGTGCTTACTGCCTCAAAACAAAAACTAACTAACTAAACAAAGCACAAATGAAAAGCGCACTAAAATTGCACAAGCTAGTTACCACGGCACTGCGACGCAGCGGCGAAGTCACAAAGCGGTGCTTTCCAGGTGCTTTGTGCTAGGTGTGTGCCCACTGGTGTGCGCAAATGCCTCCTTTTGAAGATTGGTGAAAAAAGGGGTGGAGCCAAGGATCGTAAGATACAAATACTCTAAAAACAATAGAGAAGATAATATAAAATAAATAAATAATACTAAATATAGGTCCACTTAGTCCCAAAGGAGTGAGCAGTAGGTAAAATAGGTAATAAAACCAATTTCAATCCAAGCTGAAAACGAACGTCCAAGCAGCAGCAGCAGGGTCCGGTGCTAAGCGGTGCTTTCCAGGTGCTTTGTGCTAGGTGCGCGCACGCTGGTGTGCGCAAATGCCTCCTTTTGAAGATTGGTGAAAAAAGGGGCAGAGCCAAGGCTTGTAAGATACAAATACTCCAATTTCAATCCAACCTGAAAACGAACGTCCAAGCAGCAGCAGGGTGCGGTGCAAAGCAGTGCTTTCCAGGTGCTTTGTGCTAGGTGTGCGCAGTGACATAGGTTGTCACTGTTTTCTAATGACAGGGTGTTGAGGCAATTCTGGTGTTTCATTATGAAACGTTATGTGACCAGCTAGACCAATTTGTCATAGCCGTAGCTGCATTCTAGAGTGCGTGGATGGAAACCCATGCCTGCGGAAGAAATTCACAGAAGTGGTGCGTTTATACATACATTAAACTTGGAAGAGGTTTATCTTTGATGTCGCTGTGTCTGATTTTTCTGGCACTATGGACCAGCTATCCCTAAGTCTGCCAAGACGAAAGGCTGGTTGTCCTAGAGCATCTTCTAGTAGGGGTAGACATGCTACCATGGAAAAGGCCAGGCTAATTGGATTATTTGAGAGTGATAGGCAAATAAATTAAATAGACATAACTACTATGTGTCTTCCACTTTCTAAAGACGCCTACCAAGTAATCTAATAAGGTTGATGTCAAGGAACACTTGCATGTAACCACTGTGCATTTCAATGGCTACCCTTAGCAGTTATAAGTGCAAAGGGGGTTGCTAACAGGTATCTTGGAGCATCATGGGCTACCACGAACCTCTGCTTGCTGTTAACACACATATCTATAGGTTTCTTTTTATATACTTTAAGCAATGTACCCCAACTTGTCTTTCACACTACATAAAAGCCTATCAACTACTGGGGTGCATCTTGCACTTCCCACTACCTGCAAAATGTACATTAGTTCTAATCAGCTGCTACTTTGCCACAACACTGTCCCATATTCCCACCTGTCCTGCCCTCTAATATGGTGCATGCTGTCTGTCACTGCCCTACATTCCTTCATATAATTGTTCTAAAACATGCCTGTGCACCTGACACATCTAATACGTAGCAGAGTAGTCATGCACAAAGACAGAATTGGTTACCCTGTAAATGGCCTACTCTCCTTACTATAGGAAGTTCCTTAACCAATACTTTCTCTCACGTTTTGGGCATTGGACTTGCATCGCAGCATTCCCCCATTTTGTTACCCCTGTAACATGCCTTCTAGCTGGCTCTTTATCTTCCATTTCCCTTTCTCTCACCCATTCGTATTCATCTTTGGGTGCCCAAGTTTTGCTGACAATATGTACATTCTCTCCTGCTCTAACATATTCACACAGAGTACACTCTCCAAACTATAATCTCAATCTGCTGTAGGATCTAAATAGCACACCAGATAATTCTCTCAGTCTTGGGGAAGGGTTCAACAAGTACCTGGGGGACCAATTGCGTGTTCTATCATTACCATCTTAGGCTAATTCTTCTTATTCCCTTTATCTGTCAGTGTATGCACATGTTTGCAAAGATAAGTGACAATACCTATTCTTACCGGAGGTACTCTTACTCCTTCTCCACGAGGGACACAGCAGGCAGTTATTATTTCGTAGGTGTGGTGTCACGTGCCCTGACGTGAAAGGTCAAGTGACCCAGAAGGGGGGGGGAGATAATAAAGGAATCACCGGAACTGGCGGGTTTACGCCAGTCCGGGTTTATGCAACCCAACGAGTAGTCGTGTGTTTGATTGCCGCGCTGTGTTCTGCATGCTGTGCGACCGAGCAGGCCTCCGCCGAATGCCCGCATCACCTTCCTGCTGCCGCCTGCAACACCGGCGGCAGCATACTTCACACTGGCGACGAGGCGGTAGTGGATTGCGCACCTCCCGGCATCGGAGGGAGCCGCCACATCCACGGACCCACGCAACGTCGCGGACGCCGGTAAGCACCGACCCCGGCTCTGCCCACGATCCACGCACGATCCCGCTGGCCGCACTCAGAATAGCGCTCGTCTCGCGCTTAGAAAAAAAAAAAATATATACAGAAAGCATAACCTGTTACGCCGGTACCCCAGGAGGGCCGCAGAACGTATTATCACACGCGGCCCGCGCGTATCATACGCGGCCCGCTCAGAACTGCAGCATTCCACGTGGGGTCACGTGCCATCCCACAACAGTACCCCAGCAGCTACGACAAACTCACCAGTAACACCCAGCCCCCAAGGACACCCGGTGGTGCAGCATGTCGAGCCCAAGCACCAGCCCTGCAAGAATCAGCACCAAACCATCATCAAGGAGGAGCATCACTGATGAGCGCAGTGATCCCGCGCTAACAACATTCATGCCCCCATTCGACCCTTTCACCAGTGGAGCTGCCATCAGGTGGGAAATATGGCTGCAGCAATTTGAGATGCACCTTGAGGCCAGGGACATCGCCGTACCCAAAAAGATGCGCACCTTCCTCTTACTCAACGTGGGGTCAGCAGCTTTGCGCCTATTCAACGCCTTGCCAAACCGTGGGAGCGACATCGACTACGCAGCAGCGAGAGCCACGCTCACCAACATGTTCAAGCCTGACCTCAATCCGGACTATGAGCGGTTCCATTTCTGTATGGCGAGACAACGCGAGAGAGAGACGGTGGACAACTTTCACGCTCGCCTTCGCGAAATGGCCGTAGGCTGTGAATTCCCGGACAAAGAATTCGCCATTCGCCTCCAAATCATCAATGGAATTTCCTCTGAAAAACTAAGAAGGGCAATTCTATCAGAGAGGAACATGCGGTTATCGCGCATTCTCGAGACAGCGCGTCTCCGCGAACAGACAGAAGACCAAGTAGCGGTAATGGAAGCAGCCATCCAGAGACTGCCGTTAGACAGCCCCGGACCCGCAGAAGACGTAGCGGCCATCTCCAAGCAACAAAGCACGCGCCCAAAACAGAACCAGAGGCCTCACCCGTCACAGGGACGAGATCAAGCCTGCAAGTGGTGCGGAGGCCCATGGCATAAAAGCGAATCCTGCCCCGCCTGGGGATCCACTGCAGAAAATGCAATCGCCTTAACCACTATGCAGCCGTCTGCCTGAATCCGCCGAACAGGAATGACAAAGACTCAGGCCCACGCCCAGCACAGGAACAACGGAGAAAGTTCACCCCCAGAGAATCTTCCCACCAACAAGCGAGGAAAGGTAAAGCCAGAGCAGTCGATGAGTCCCAAAGATCCCCGAGCACGAGCGACAGCGACGACAGCGACAGCAGCTCATCCCCCGAAAGGCGGAACAAAGGGAGGAAGAAAAAAGGGAAAAGACAAGTGCACCGAGTACACTTAATATCAGCAGTCAAATCAGGCCGATCACGCCAGAAGAAGAGACCATCGTGCACAGTCCTCTCCAACGGAGACCCGCTCAAAGTAGTAATTGACACCGGCGCAACAGTAAACGTCATGCCAGTGACGGCATTCAACAGACTTCACCCAAAGCCAGAACTCCACAAAAAGAAAGTCAGGCTGTATGCCTATGGGTCCAAGAAACCCCTCCCAGTCCGGGGATCGTTCAAGTCAGACTTTGCGCACAACAACACCAATTGCCGTGCACGGATCTACGTCGTAGATGACGGCTGCAAGACTTTATTAAGCTGCAGAACAGCAGAGAAACTGAAGCTGATACACTTCGCATTCAGCGTTCAACACGACGAACTTAACAACCTCCTAGGTCGACACAAGAAGCTGTTTCAGGGCATCAGGTGCCTAAAGGGGAGAACCATCAAACTCCACATAGACCCTACCGTTGAACCCAAGGCAGTACGCCACAGACGGATCCCATTTCACCTGAGAGGTGCAGTGGAGAAAGAACTATCCAAGCTCGAAGAAGCAGGGATCATTGAGAGAAACTCAGGCGCGACCCCGTGGGTCTCGCCAATGGTGGTAGCCCAGAAACCGAAACAGCCTAATGCAGTAAGAATATGCATTGACATGAGGCTCCCCAACGTAGCCATCGGCCGAGAACGCCATGTAACTCCCACCATTGACGAGCTCATCGTGGATCTCACGGGAGCGAAAGTATTCAGCAAACTCGACCTCCGGTCTGGATATCACCAGCTAAGACTATCCAAAGAATCACGATACATCACCACATTTTCGTCCCACCTCGGCCTAATGAGGTACAAGCGATTAAATTTTGGGATATCGTCCGCCGTGGAGGTTTTCCAGCACGAGATCCGCAAAGTCATCACAGGGCTGGCAGGTACCACCAACATCAGTGATGATATCCTTGTGTACGCCTCAGACAAGGACGAACACCACCGACGTCTAGCAGCAGTCTTGAAAAGACTTGAAGAAGCGGGTTTGACACTCAATGCGGAAAAATGCGAGTTCAACAAAGATGAACTATGTTTCTTCGGCTACATCTTCAGCGCAGCAGGAGTATCCCCAGACCCATCCAAAGTACATGACATAAAGGACTTTAAGCCACCCCAGTCTGCCTCGGAAGTGAGAAGTTTCATGGGGATGGCGACCTATTGCGCACGCTTCATCCCCGATCTCGCCAGCATTGCGAGCCCTCTCAGAGAGCTAACCAAGAAGGACCAAAGATGGGAGTGGACCGAAGTACACCAACAGGCGTTTCAACAGATCAAAGACGCCCTGTCCGCCACCACGACCATGGCATTCTTCAACGTGGAGCGGCAGACTGAACTCCTCGTTGATGCCAGCCCAGTGGGCCTAGGAGCTGTGCCGACCCAAACCGACGGGGAAGGCAGAGTGTTCCCCATCGCATTTGCCAGCAGGGCCCTCACGAAACCCGAACAGAACTACGCCCACATAGAAAAGGAAGCCCTGGCCATACTGTGGGGGTGCCGCCATTTCAAGGTATACCTGTTAGGAAAACAGGCAAAAGTCTTCTCCGACCACAAGCCCCTGATCCCGATATTCCGGGGTTCCGCCCCCCACCCTCCTGCCCGCACAGAGAAGTGGATGCTGCAGCTGCAGCCGTACAACATTGAGGTGGAATATCGGCCAGGTTCGGACAACCCGGCCGACTATCTGTCCCACCATCCGCGACCCGCTACCGACAGCGAACAACACCACGCGAGAGAAACGGACGAGCATGTCTGTCACGTGGTGGCATGCGCCCGGCCGCGAGCCTTGACACTGCAGGAAGTAGTGCAAGAGACAAAAGAGGACATCATCCTGCAATACACTGCCTCCGCCATTCAATCAGGAAGCTGGAAAAACTATCTCATGTCAATGACCCACCGCACAGCGTAAGCTCAAACCAAACTCAGAGCCCTGTTTGGGATCAGGCACGAACTCTCGATAGCACCGGAAGGGGTGCTTCTGAAAGGTCACTGTATCATACTGCCAGAGTCCCTCGAAGAAAGGGCGCTCAAACTAGCCCACAATGGACATCAAGGGATTGTCAAGTCCCCGGCGTACCTTAAGTCCCGAATGTGGATGCCAAACATGCACCAAAGAATAACAGTGCAGCCTGCCAAGCGTCCAGGAGACCAGAGAACCCGGAACCGATCAGCAGTGTCCCACGAAGCTGCAAGCGGTGGGACGCAGTCAGCATGGACCACTGCACCATTGCGGGCGAAGGATACCTGCTCGTAGTGATAGACGAATTTAGCAGATACCCTGAAGTAGAGCATGTGGCATCCACCAACGCTGAAACCACCATCCTCACGCTGGAGAAGATGTTTGCCACACATGGCATCCCGAGGAAAGTGAAAAGTGACAATGGACCATCATTCACCAGCCAGGAGCTGCGGGAATTTTTCAAAGAAGTAAACGTAAAACATCAGCGCATTACCCCAAGATGGCCTCAGGCAAATGGTGACGCGGAACGCTTCATGGGGTCGCTAAACAAAGTCATCAGAATTGCCAAGGAGCAAGGGCACCCCTGGCTGAAGGCAGTGTATCGGTTTCTAAGAACGCACCGGCAAACCCCACACTCAGCCACTGGGATCAGCCCAGCAGCCCTCATGTTCGGAGTACCAATACAGGCGGAACTCCCTTTACATCCACACTGGATTGCACCAGAGCCAGACATCCCAGAAATGGATGCAAGGCGGAAAAAGCACAACGAGCAAGAAAGCATCGCCAGACGAGCGTGCCATCGAGAACTAAACCCAGGAGACACGGTCCTCGTCAGGAACCGAGCACCGCCGAAGAAGATGTCCCTCAACTTTGAGGTTCGCCCGTGGACAGTCCAGACCACCAACCACAGCATGGTCACCGCCACCCGAGGAGGGGAGACCGTGACCAGGAACATATCCCATTTCAGGAAGGTACCCCCGGAAATGTGGGAAGAACACACACCATCTCCGAGAGAAAGAACAGCCGACACGCCCCAAAGACGCGTACCACCGAGTAGCGAAAATGCGCCGGAAGAAACGGACAGACCGCACCCGCAAGAGGCGGAGACTGGAGCAGAGACCATCATAGAAGGCCCGCCCAGGGAAAGGAACACCCGTTACAGCCTGAGAGAGAAGCCCAAGCCGTCATCTCGCCTCCAGGGATATGTCGTGGACGGAGTATACCGTCAAAGAACTGGTGCAAAAGACGGCAGTCCCAGCTAAAATGTTTTCTATTGATATCTGTGAAATTGCCTCCAAATTGGGGAGGAATGTGGTGTCACGTGCCCTGACGTGAAAGGTCACGTGACCCAGAAGGGGGGGGGGAGATAATAAAGGAATCACCGGAACTGGCGGGTTTACGCCAGTCTGGGTTTATGCAACCCAACGAGTAGTCGTGTGTTTGATTGCCGCGCTGTGTTCTGCATGCTGTGCGACCGAGCAGGCCTCCGCCGAAGGCCCGCATCACCTTCCTGCTGCCGCCCGCAACACCGGCGGCAGCATACTTCACAGTAGGTACTAAAAAGTAATATTAGAAAAATATCTATGGGAAACATTATTCTGCACTCGATAGTCAACCAACTGGGAAACCATGCAAACATTTTTGTTAACCAGTCTTACTCATCAGCGACCCCTCCTTCTCATTCCATGTCAGTTTGTAAATTAAGGAGGGCTTTTATTTTGACACAGAGTGAGCCGTTGTTTGAGACGTTGGGTGGTGTGTAGGTGCAGTTTTGATTCACTTCGCATGTGTGGCTGTTTTAATTCCAGAGGCTAACAATGAGGCAAAGAAGCTCTCCATCTTGGTGAAGAGTCTATACTTTGGTGGGTATTTTGTTAAGAGCATCTGTAGATTCCTGAGACTAATAGTGACTTCTTTGTCTGTGAGTTATATTTTATGATCCGTATGTCTCTTTATTAGTGAGGGGCTGATATGGGGACTGGGCTTTTTGAGGGGCACTGAAAGGTGGCTTTCAGCCAGGGACAACCAGGAACGGTGAGTGTAACGTGACCATTGAGCATACACCATTCTATGGAGGTGGGAGGTGGAAGTAGGCCATGTCCGCACATAGCCAAAAGAATCCATAATTGCAGCACTGCCATCGTATAGTGCTGGCATGAATAATGTTTGCGTGCAGTTCATGTTCGACCCCACTGGCATGTTTCTTTTTCCTCTGAAACAGAAGGAAGATCTTGTGCGTCTCTTTGCCTTAACAGGTTGCTCATGAATTTGCAATCTTGTTTCTCTTTTAACATTGTTATTAAATATTATTTTGCAGTTACTATTTGTAGCCTCCACTCCATCTTCTGTATAGGCCACCAGTCCCTCAGAATTAAACACGGATCACCCCTTTATCCATGTATTATGTGCTCCTCCTATATGGATCAGTGGTTGCATTGTGCACTGTAGGTACTCTGGCCCCTTCCTTTCCTCACACTGAGTTCTGTTGACTTTTTCCATTACTGCCTTTGCTGTTTGCCCCTGAAACTGCCCTAGTATCTAGCATAGAACCAGGTGTGCCAAGCACCGTGCCACTGAGGGTGACACTTCCTTGGGTACGAACAACTGTTGGGCGCCAACTGCAGGCAGTATGAGGGCACAATTATAACATCAATAATATACTGAGCCCTACCCACCCCTTCATGCTGTTGTACCAAACATTGTTAGCTTCTGGGTGATGATCCTCTATAATGTCACTGAATATGCTTCCCTGATTTTCAACATCCCTTTTTTGTGTGGTCACAGCTCGTAATACATGTCTTACATTAGTTTCATGTTCCCCCCTTTGTCTACTGCTATGCTCATACGTTTCATCAAAGAGAAAGATAGAGAGAGAAAAATAAGCAAAAAATCCCTAATAACACTTCATCAATCCTTTTGCAGCTCTGATTTGCTGATTTTTCAAGAGGTGTCATGTTGTGGGCCATACTCAACTGAAGGGTCTGGGCTTTCCTCAGCATTCTCCTGCTGCTGGTGGGTGGGGTTGTTGCTAGTGTCTCTTTCTATGTTAGTGAGGTGCACCCAAGCACAGTGTCTGTGAACCTTGGCTGCAGTCTGGGGCTGCTGTACATCACTTTGTAAGGGCCAGAGAACTTGGGTTCACTCCAATTCTTCTTGAATGTCTTTATAAAAATGTACTCTCCAGGGTACAGCAGTGGATTTGGTAGTGATGCAGGGTCACTTGAGTTTGGTGTGACCTGTTGGGGCACTTGTATTGTGACCTGATGAGATATAATTCTACACATGTTGTTAAATTCCTCAGTAACCCCCCAAAATCCTCCCCAACACTTCTGCACTATTATGGGCCTCTGTGATAGTTTGAGCAGGGACAACGGGCGGGTGCATCCGCTGACCTGTAACCACCTTGTATGGTGTCTGGTGGTGGTCTTTGACTGGATGGTTGTGCCAAATGAAGAATGCCAGAGACAAACAGTGAAGGCAACTCTTCTTGAGAGTGTGGCAGATTTTGGCCAGTTTGGCTTTCAATAAACCATTTAGTCTCACCACTATTCCATTGGCTTAGGGATGGTATGATGAGCAGAGCTTATATTTTATACCAAGTAAGTTGATGATTTCCCTAAACCGCTCATTCACAAAATAAAACCCATTGTCAGACCATAGTACATCGCTGATGCCCAGCCTTGGGCATACTTCTTAACCAGAAATCTTGCCACAGATTTTGCATCCACATGGACGCATCAGCCAGCCCCAAGCCATTGAGAGACTGGTCAGACAACAACAATCACATGATAGAAAGGACTGCACCTGTTAACCATATCAATTAAATTGATATGGAGCTCTGTGTTGTGTCCCATGGGTTGAAGCACTGTTGCTGTCAAGGTCTTCAATGTGTGGCCTCTGTTGAACAAATGACATGTGGAGCGATAGGCCACACATTTACTTTACCTGTTCTGATAAGTTAGGGACATACAACTCCTTGCTGATATCAGCTGCAATATCAGCTATCCCAATCAAGTATTCAAGCAGCACCTTGCCGCTGATATCAGCCACAATGTGCTGCTTGAATGCATGATTGGGATAGTGCAGTTGGTCCAGGGCTATGAATTGTAATGTCAAAGGCATAACTACTTTACCTGTTATGCTTTGTCTACATATCAGGTCTGTGGGTGACTGTGCACATCCCCTTTTGTCCCATAAATCCTGTTCCTGATGTGGAGCTTATCCTTGTAATTGTATAATGTGTTCCCTCCTGTTACACTGCTTTGACAGAGGCTCTATCTTTCTCTTCGAAAGGCAGGTAAACTGCACATTTTGCATCTGCCTCTGCAGCCACATTGCTCATGCGTTTGGGCCTGTTCCTTTGGTGTGGGCAGTGCACCTCAAAATAGCCACTTTGGAGGGATACTTAATTCATCTATCAATCTGGATAATAGGGATGAATGTTGTACTGGGGCTCCATCTGACTTCCTGAACCCTCTCCTGCACCATCTGGACAACCCAGATTGTACTGTGGAGGTGGCATTTGCTGATTTAAAGTAGATGGTAACTTTATGGTACTCTAACATCTCAAGAGCTTCAATGAGTGCTATGAGTTATGCTGCCTGTTTGGAATAGCGTAAGGGTAATCTTTTCTGTATTGTTATTTGATATTCCTCTTCTTGTCCCTTTGCATATCTCACTACAGCTGACCCTTTGTGCTTCTGGCCATCCTCCGGATCGATTGTTGATGATCCATCAACTAATAAAACCTCTCATATGTCAAGATTATCTTTACATACTTTGCTAACTTTCTCTGGTGTGACCTCATAGACTGCACAATCATGTACTTTATCTTGTGGAGGCACAGGCCTTTTCACAAATGTCACTGGATTGACAACATGACACCTGACAATGTGGATACAAGGATTGGATAGTATCCCCTCATATCGTGAGGCTCTCTGTGTGGTGACGGTTGTACTTTTCGGTACTGCAAAAACAGCATTCTCCACATACAGAGTGACTGAAGATCCCATTGTTATTGTGAATGATTTTTGCACTGGAAATGCAGCGGCTGTCAGAGCCTATTCACATGGAAAATAGCATTGCATTGTTGGATCTAGGATCCCAGTGTGGTAAGCTAGGGGTTTATGGGCCATGGTTATGTGTTGAGTGAGGACTGCTGTCATTGCCTGGCCATCTGAGTTTGGGAACACATAGAATGGTTTGTTATTTTTTGGTGTTGCCAATACAGGGGCATTGGTAATTGCTAGTTTGAGGTCAATAAAGCAGTCTGTAATTTTTTCGGTCCACTCAAGGGGTCCTTTGCTTTTCTGCGCCCCTTTCAGTGCCTGGAGTAGTGGCTAGATGTAGGTTGTGTAATCGAAGATCCATGATCTTAAATAATTACACAACCCCAGAACTGCTGCTTCCCTTTCACTGTAGTTGGCTGCAGTGTTTTGCGGACTGCTGCTGCTGCTCTATCTGGGGCAACTCTCCTCCCTTCAGAAGATATTATTTGTCCCTGGTAAACTACTACTTCTAGCAGTGCTGTAGTTTTTCATTCTCAACCTTATCCTGCTTACATGTCAGTAATTGGTTTGGTTACTACTGGGAACTCAGTCTCAGCAATGTTATTTAAAGGACGGAGATCTTGTATCATCCTCCAAGCAGATCCTTTTGCTTTTTTCAGAGGGTAAATAGCTGTTTTACATTGGGAAGTGGGTGGCATTATAATGCCGTGTTCAAATAAGGCAGCAATTGTGTCATTTATTCCATCATTAGCCTCCCTGAACAGTGGGTATAGTTTCAATTGAGGCAGTACTGCACCAGGTTTGAGCCTGATCAGTACTGCTCCTATGCTTTTTAATTGTCCTAAATCATGGGGGTTGCTAGTCCACAGGCAGCTGGGTACTTTTACTATGTATTCATACAAAAGTCATGGTGGTGACTTGGCAACTAATACAGTGTGTAGCACTTATCAGTGTTGTATCAATATTTGACAAGGTATACACAATTCAAACACCATTTCTCCTTCCACTTCCACTTCTATGTCCTCAAACAACCTTTAATCAGACATTTCTCTAAGTGGGGTGGTGGGATTTATGCCAACAACAGTGTGCCACTCTACCCCCTCCTCATCCATTCCTGCTAAGATTGCTACATCCTTTCTGGTAATCAATGCCTATATGTGTAAGGGGAACATGGTGCCTGGTGCCTTTTCCTGCGGGATGGCTCATCTGAACAGGAATTCTGGAGGTAGACGGAATACCATGTTCTGGAGCCCGGGTAGCCATCCTATCAAGACAGTTACTCTATACAGAAACGGCTGCTCATGGATCGGCTCTTCTCACAAGGTGCTTGTGCTACAGTATGCTTGGAGAACTGCAGTTATTATTGTGCAAAGCATGCGTGGTGTTGAGCACACAATCCCATTGTCCGAGAATGAGATGGTCATGTTTTATTTGCTTAACAAATCTCTACTCAAAACATTGACTGGGCTTTCTTTGCAACAAAGCAATGATGAGAATATTTCATGTGCACCTACAGTGGTACGCAACTCTTCAGTGAATGGCACCGTGACAACCGCCCCAGTGAATCTTTGTGTGTCCATATTTTAGTTGGTCAATGGAAAACTCCCCTTTCCTGATAAAGGATTTGGTGGCCCCCTATTCCACCATAAAGGTGAACATTCTATCTCCTATCTTGAAACCCACCTGGGGTTTTTCGTCCAGGTCGGGGGTGACAAACAGGACTGGACACATCAGAGCTCATCCTGGCTGGTCCTATTGCAGATAAGTATTCATACCTGGCAGCATGGAAAGGGTTAGAACCCAGGACTCTTACTCCCATTTAGTGGTTTACCGTACCATGTGGTAGTACATTTTGTTTCCATGGGAGCATGTTACATTGAGCAGGTGCCTGCTGCATGGGTGTCTGAACTCCATTCAATGTTTGGTATTGCATGAGCTGCTGCTGTGTGGGCACTGGTGCCTGTGATTGCGCATAGCCAGGGGCATATGTAGGAGTGATTGCTTGTACTGGGCTTGGGGCATAGGGGGCTCCTGTAGATAACATTTTTATCCTGTACTGTAGCTGATATGTGTGATATTGATCAGGTGGGGCATCAGGGTAATATTGCATGGGAGGTCTACTCTGACAATTTTGTGAAAAATGCCCCATTCTTCCACATATCCAACAGGGTCAGCCAACCCCGGGATTTAACCCTGTGAAGCCTGCCCCCTTCCTCAATGGGAACCAATTTGCCCTCCTTGAGAGCCTCCTGCATTCCTTCTTCCATCGCCTTGTCCCTCTTCCCATCCCTGCAGTTGTTCCTGCTCCTGTTGCCCTTCTGCTGTATTAGTGAGTACTGCTCCTTCTATGCTTACTTTTGCAAATTCTTCTGTATCAGTTTTGCTTCTGCTTGCTGTGCTTGCACCTCTGTCTCTTTTTCCTCCTCACGTCTTCTTTTAGATAAATGCACTATGTGTTTCTGTATCTCAGCCCATCCCTTCACCTCAATGCCCACTACTTTATGCAAATATGTTTGTACCTGTGCGGGGATCCCCCTGTGCAAAATGTGGTAAAATACTGGTATGCTTTTATCCCATGAATCCTGTGTCTCCACACACCACATCTCCTGAATTGAATGAATGTAGAGCACTGGGTCCTAATCTGGTTTTATCGTACATGCTAGGATTGATCCTATATCTGTGTTGTCCTGGTAGGCATCTCTCAGTGCCCCCCACACATGGGCTTGGCAGTTATTGAATGGAGAACCATTGTGGTGTCACTTTCTATTTGTACCCCTGACTCATATCCCAAATTGTATTGGTTTCCTCTCCTAATATTAAAGCAAGCAAGCTCTTCATATCTCCCACTGCTAACGTTACTCCTGCCATTTTCTTCTCCAGTGCAGATGTCCATTTACCTGCTCCTGCTGTAAGTGAGGACAATGCCTTCATTAAGTTGTTCCTACCCATATGGTGCCAGGGCACATAATGTGCCCTTCTATTCCCTTCTGTAACAGGGGAAACTGCCTCCCTGTCTTCTTCCTTTGAGGTGGCCTCCCTCCATTCTTCCCTTATGTACTGGCATTCACCTGGGTCTTGTTCTAAGCCACGTGCCACATAGCATAATTTCTCTCTGTTCATCACATGTCTCCCACTCCTCCACCGCATCGTAGTCTATTCTCTGTCACCTTCTTTCCCTGCACAGCCTGCTCTCCTGATTTCCCCTCGCAACAGGGAATCCCTCACCTGTTTCAATCTTAACATCTGTAATGATGGCACTATCCATTTTGATGAGGATCTGTCCCAACTTCCATGTATCTGTGCCTAGCACCGGACACTCACCCTGTGTTTTTCCCACATTAGTCTTGCCAGCTCCTCCTCTGTCTTCTGTAATGTTGCTTCTAGGGTCCTGCATGCTCTGGCCTCTATCTCCATTATGAATGGCTCTTGTGTTTTATTTTTGTGATCCACTGATGCATTTGGCTTGGGCTCTCTTTTGGGCTCTGTGAGAAACCAGAAGGTGTCCCACCCACTAGTCCCCAGGGGCCTGTCATCCAGGTGGCCAATATATGGCCAACATGTTGGGATCCAGTTCTTGGAGGTGGACCAGTGTGGGAGGATCAAGTGGGTGAGGGGTCTTCAGGCAGTGGGAGTGGGACTCCGGATGGTGAGAGGCGGTATACACTTCTCTGTAACACCTTTACCCCATCCTACCCACTAGGATATTTAGAAACTTCAACCCCCTCTTAGAACACAAACATTTTCTCACAGACAGCCCGCTATGAGAGACAACAGACTAACACCCCAGCCATATACCTGACGTGTCCCAATACAATGGTCAGGCAATTACTGCCCATCACACACACCTGACTTCCATTACTCTTCCCCAAACAGATAAAAGGCAGAGCACGAGAGCACAATATGAGTGAAGCAAAGCACACGAGGAAACAGTAGTTCCAAGATGGCAGTTTAACAAAAGGAGAAATATGGCGAAACAGAAAGGAATTGCAAGGAGGGAAGTTCTCTTGACCTTTTTAACAAAGCACTGTTGCTTTCATATGCCCTCGAGATTGGAAAGCGTAAGACCAGGAAAACAGGCTGAAGAATCCTGCATTGTGTGTTGGAGATATCCAGGGCGTCAAGAATCAAGGCAGGGAGAATTATCCGCCATGGTACTGTCCTTGGCTGCATGAACAATGCAGCATCAGTGAAATCAACACAGCCGGTGAGTTGGGGAGACAGATCAGTGTTGAAGCAAAGGTTGCAAGCTGCAACATTGTGTGGTGAGGGCGGGAACGAACATCGTTTGAAATGCGCGTGATAAAAGACGCAAGTAAAGTTGAACTGCTAATGAGTGATTGAACTTTGAAACAAAGATCCGATACCTTTGAAAGAGTGGTCGGGCACCACGTGGGTGCTAATTCGAAGGTCTTTGTAAGGTATCCAGCTGAAAAGTGAAAGTAGAGAATTGTGATTTGAAGTGGTCCTGCGATGGGCCGAGCAAAACCCAGCACACAACCTAAAGTATTCGATGTTGATACAGTAAAGAACATTTGTGGTAACGTTGATAAAGGTGGTCCAAGCCCGGCAGAGGGAGATCAATTGAAAGCTTTGTGTAAAAGTGCATCTGAGCCTGACGGAGGGGGATCCGGGGTGAAGCAAAAATCACACGAGAATTTGCATGTGTGAAATCCTAAGAAAGTGGTCTGAACCTGACAGAGGGGGATCCAGGGTGAAGCAAAAATTACCCGAAAAGCTTTTGTGTTAAAGTCGGTCTGAGCCTGACGGAGCGGGATTCCGGGTAAAGCAAAAATCACCCGAGAATTTGTATGTGTGAAACCCTAAAAAGAAAGGAACTTTGTTGTTTAACGTATTACATCAGACCTTCTGGAAAAGAGACTTTGGCACAGAAGGCCATGATGTTGAAGTTTTGAACTACACTTTCATGCTAGAGAAGCCAGAGACTGTGCCAAACTCGAGTGTGCCACCTTGTCCCATGCTGGAAACATGGGGAAGGGAAGCCACTGGCTCGAATATCCTGGCATACGATTTCTTGAACACTTTTCTTTTGCATAACATGGGTTCCCACACTATTTGTTTTTAGAGGTAAAGATTGGCGATAGGTTTATTAGTATAGGGCCCTTTACTTTGACAAGACACCACTAGGACTATGTTATATTATTTGATGGTTGCAGCTTGCTCCCATCTTTATATTTAGGTTTAGATAGGCGTTCTTCAAAGCCAATTGAAGTTCAATAAACACCCTTGAACTGCGATCACTTGTGTCTGTCTTACTGTTTGATACCATGCCTTTCTTAAAGCTTATGCTGGGGATTTGTGTACCCTGCTAGAGGTTGTCCTGGGAATTTTCCAGTTATGGACAGGGCAGTCGATGGCACAGGCATCTGTTTCTTTGCCCGGTTGGGGCTCTCATCCGAGAGGGGTAGGGCCGTGGCCTGCACAGGTGTCTTGAACCCTTCCTTTCTATCACCATCATTTAGTGATCTCCTTAAGTATTTTTCAAACCTCTAGTATGATTCATCTATTGCTTAACTGCTTTCATTTGTAAGTTGACAACAAATGTTTGTACATGTGTTAAATTATTTGCTTATTATATGTGCCCTCCCCGGACCATGCAGTAAACATCTTGCCTTCTGTTACCTGTACCCATTCATTGTGATACTTCAGAATCATCTCCCTTTAGTGCGTGAGCGCCTTGCACATGTGTTCAATTGGCACGCTCATTTTTGCTGACACTATCATTAACACAATGACCAAAAAAAAATCATCACAATATAGATTACCACTAACAACAACCTCCAGGGGCTGCCCTTACGGTGCCCCTGCTCCAACGCTACAATAACCTCAGTGCTTTTCTGCACAATAAACCCAGACCACCCTGTCTCCCAAACTCCTTCCCCAACCCAAATTTTCACCTACTACAATTCCTTTCCCCACACTCAACACCCACACAGATGGGCAATCCTCACACCATTCCAAATATTTGTATTTAAAATGTATACAAAGCCAAAGGAACACTTATTTACACACTGGTTTATTTTTCCTCCTCTCGCCCCGTCTCCTCGCAGCTGAGGGATTTCAGTCCTCTCCACTACAGGGCTCTCACCTTTTCACTACGCAGCACTGACTTCACTCTTCTTAGAGGGTATTTCCACTTCACTTTGCCTCTATATTACTGCTATTGTGATATCACTACTCCCCTTTGCAGGAGCCCTCCTTTCTTTATTCTACTCGAAAAGAAAAAACACGTGGTTCGCTTTACCACACTCTTCTCACTCATCGCCCAGCAATCATACCCCCATTTCTTGTTCCAGCAAAGGTGCACTCACATTATGGGGGTTCTTCCATGGTGTTCTGATGCAGTGTCCCCCTAAAAGGCTAGCGCAGGTTAACCCAGGTGCCTGCTCGCCTCTTTGTTGTGTGCACGGGTACTGCTCTCTGCAGGTAGGTCCCGCAGCCAGGCTATGCGTGAGGGGAGGGGCCCGTTCCGCTGGGAGGCCTGCAATCATGTTTCAGGGTCACCACAATATAAGGTAGGCCCAAAAGCCATTACAAGTAAAATCAATCCAAGGAGCATAAATGAGTGCACAAATTGCAAGAAAAACACATTTTGTTACATGCAATTTAGGCCAGGAAAAAAGACAAGCTTCAGTCAATGCATCATCATTAAATGGCGGTATTTATAGAAGAGAGTCATGAGAAAAGAGTTGACATTGTTTCATGACATATGAAAAATCATTGTAACCATATTGTTTGATGCTAATAATCCCCTACAGTAAACCATACATGTATTATCCCTATTGGCCCAAACCTTCCCTCGTGACCAGACCAGTCCATCCTTCTACTGGTGATCTAAAGTCCGGGTCAACTGGAGAACTTCATCCCCATCGGCCAGTGGCCTTAGGTTCACTTTGTTGCTGTCAGAACCCTCTCCAATTGGTCAACTCAATCTCGAGTGTCTCATGGTGTACTTCATCCCTCAAATTTAGGCAATCCGCTTGTGAGGTGTAGACAGTGTGGCAACAAAATCAAATACCTCATCCTATTCCCATGCTACCAGAACACTTGGCACTCCCAGAAGGTTCTCACCCTTGTGACTGTACTGCTGACAGCTTATACTGCTGCGTCTGTTGGGAAACATGTTACATTATGAGATCTCTTCTTACCAAGGGAACAAGAGAACTTAAAAAAAAGAATAATGGGACACCACTAAGATGAGAATATTTTTCGGAATTGATGATCTCTGTTTCACTTTGTTACTGCAGTAACAATTGAGTGACAATTCCTTCAGTGAGGGGAGTAGAGTCACACCCTAGAAAGTTTCCCCTGGTTGCACTTCAACATTACCACATTCTCATCAACCTGTGTCCTTGGCCTTCTGAAATGCTGGCTATTTCTTTGAAACATTACTTGTTATATCAGCCATTGTTCAACCAATCACTGTGCAGCATTTCACACCACCACCAGGGATGCTAGCCCTGTCTGTTCACTAGTTAAAACAAACAAGAATGAAGCCTGATTCGCTACAGAAAGCTCTGAGCACTTTCTGTGGCCTAGTCATCTGTAATCTCCAACATGACCTATTCCATGTTAGCAAGAACCTCAGTTTGCTGTTAACACACATCTTTATGGGTTTCCTTATATATTCTTTAAGCAATCCACCCTTGTCTGTCACACTACATAACAGCCTTTCAACTATCGGAGGTGCCTTTTGCATTTCTCTCTACCTGCGAAATCTACATTAGCTCTAATCAGCTGCTACTTTGCTGCAAAGCTGTCCCATGAGTCCATCCGGCCTGCCCTCTACGTATGTTGCATACTGCAGGCCACTGCCCTACATTTTTTTTATAGAATTATTCTAAAAGATGCATGTGCAACTGACACAGCTAATACATAGCAGAGTAGCAACTCACAAAGACAGAGTATCGGCCCAATAGATGGCCCACTATCCTTATTATAGGAACTTCTTAACCAGTAGTTTTTCTCATGTTTGGTACACTGGACTTGCATTCCAGCAACTGGACATCCACAAATGGATCAATGTGAGGCAGGCCGTGAGTCTGTGGATGTCTTCAATGGAGGATATCTTGAGGTCGGTCTGCATGTCATCTGCGTATTGGTGGATGTGGACATTGTGTGGAGCAAGGAAGGTTCTGAGTAGTTCCATTTAATGATTCAAGATCACAGGGCACAGTACAGATCCTGGAAGGACGCCACAGATTCATGAAGTTGATGATCTGGAGGTATCCATTTGTACGAACTGTTGGTGATTAGCAAGGTAGGATATGAACAGGATGAGGACGATTTCGCTGATCCCCTTTCAACAATGTAGAATGACAGTGAGTGACTGGTGGTCTACTGTGTCAAATGCTGCTGAGAGGTCAAAGAGAACATGGAGGCAATGATGGCCATCATCAAGGATTTTGAGGGCGATGTCTGAAAGAGGTTATTGGCTTTGGTGTGTTGGAGGAGTTGCAAGGCTACTGTTTTCTCATGGATCTTACCTAGGAAAGGCAGTTGGGAGATGCAGTGGTATTTGCTGAGGCCATCAGGGTCCAATGTTGGTTCCTTGAGAAGTGAAAGGATTTGTCCAGTCTTGAGGGTTGAGGTGAAGGTGCCTTGAGTTAGGGAAATGTTGATGATTGTCAGGTAAGTGGGGAGTGCTTCAGTCGGAAGGGTCTGAAGTATGGAGGCAGATAGGAAGTTGCTTGCATGTGATGTGGCCTTGAACAATGATAGGGTGGAAGTGTGGTCTTCCATAGTGTTTGATGGTTTTTAACAGGGCTCTGCTGTCATTGATGGCCTTGGCTATGATGTTTTGGTAGTAGGTAGCCTTGGCAGTGGTGATCAGTTGTCTGCATGTAGCACTGGGTTCCTTGAGCAACACAAGGCCCGATGCACTGAATGATTTACGCCAATTATTTTCCTGTTTTCAGATGGTTCATTTTTTGAAGTTCAGTTGTGTACCATGGTGCAGAAGGTTTAGGCTTGAGGGGGCATTGTTTCACTGAGGCATGGAGGTTGATGTTGTTTGTGAGTGAGTGCAGTGTTAAGGTTTTGGAGAAGAAAGTCACAGTACTGGTTCGTCAGCGGTTAATCAGCCCATTTGAGGTGATGTTTGGTGAGTGTTCCATGAGAGCCTCAATTGGGAAGTTCTTGAATGATCTGAAGGCTAGCTTGCTGGGTTCTTGATGGGTTTGCATGAGAGGTGTGGTGTGACTAATCTCGAGATGGTCTGAGCAGTCAAGCTGAATAGGAGTGTTATGATGTAGGGGGCATGGTGATGATGGTGATATTACCTTTCCTATGGTTGGTGTTTTCCAGTTGCTGCTGTGTGAGGTTCTGTTTGTTGAATAAGCAGTGGTGATCTTCCTTCATTGACTTGGTGGCTGGGTTGCCAGGGATGTTGAAGTCTCTGGGGAAAATATTATTGTCATGCATGAGAGAGAAGATAGTGATGACCAAATCAGTGAAGTCTTTGATGAAGGAGGTGCTGGACTTGCACAGTCTATAGATGAGGTGAAAATTGACTGTGTCAGTTGGTGAGGATGGGAAGTCACAGGGTAGGTATTACGTGTGTGCATCACTTGAACACTTGTATGTTTTCTTCATGTGGGATTTTTATTTCATAAAGGTGCAGCAGCCCCATCCTATTCAGCCAGCCTTAACGATGTTCCTTCAAAACATAACCATCTTATCTAGAACAGAATGATGCAACATAACAGGTGTTCTAGTATGGAACACACATGCAGGCCTAATCTTATTAATGCATCTACCATTAATAATCTGTGAACATCAACTATAGACAACCCCCACACAACTATGTACATGTGCACATCCAATGAAGAACTACTTACATTAAATTAAGAACATGAACACATGCAACCCACCTCCTTCCCTTTACAGGGTGTAAGAACATTGAACAATCAGGCACTCAACTATTGTTGCTGAATCCATTACCTTTATGTGTGGCACCAATGCTGCTATTGACTTTACACTTAACAATAGCCACTCTCTCTTTACTCCATTTCTCACCATTACTCAATAGGACCATATGTCTTTCACCACCTTCAAAGGAGACAAACATTTTGCAAGACCTTTATTCACTCCCCTACCTCTCTTTACCTTAACCATTATACCCTCCTTCAAAACACAATCTTTCACACTATTCTTCACATCGTACCTCTCCTTCAACCTCCGTTGTGCATCCAGCATTCTGTGCTGCAAATGCCACACACACACCTCCTCATGAGCTCTAACACATGTTTTCATCCATTACGGATGCAACCTGGAATTCGGTACCTTTTTCATCAAAGCTGCAAATGGAGAAACTCCTGTTACCTGGTTCGGTACAATCCTATACTGCACAACATGCTCCATCACAGCACATTCCCAATCTCCACTTGACGCAATAACAATTCTAATTACTTCCATCAGGGTCCTGTTAAACCTTTCCACAGTGGCGTTCCCCTTAGGATTATACAAAGCTGTCATAGAGTGACCAATGCCATTCTCCTCCAAAAATGCTTCCATCTCACTCCCCACAAACTGGGAACCATTGTCTGACACTATCTTCCTAGGAACCCGTTCTCTCCAGAACACTGACTCCAAGAATCTAATGATTCTGCAGGACCTAATGTCCCTCATGATATACACCTCTGGTCACTTTGATAAATCCACCAGTACAATTAGATAAGCATTCTGAGTTCCTCTCACAGATATGGGATCCAAAATATCCATCACCACCACTTACCAGACTGAACTGGTAAAAACTGAGGCTTCACAATTCTCATGGGAGGCACTCTAGTGCTTAGCACCTTATCACTGTCCTTATCACTGTCCTTGCAGGCTTCACATTCCTCCAGAACAATCTCTGTACCATGATCCATACCCGGCCACCAAAAATCCTGCCACAGCAAACCCTTTGTTTTGCTCACACCAAAGTGTACCTCATGGGCAATCCAAAGCACAACTCTTCTCATGCCCTCTGGCACAACCATTTACTCACTCTGGTATAGAATTCCTCTCCCAAGAGTTAATTCCTGTTTTACTCTTCTATTCCCCTTCAGTTCCTCATCAAGCTCCTCCATAGAATCCTTCACACATTCCTCTTCCCAATTGCTTTCCTTGGCATCTTTGCAGTTAACAAAAACCTCAACTTCCTACTCAAATTTTACATCGCATTCCTCCTCTATTGGATTGCGTGACAATGCATTGGTATTAACATTTAATTCACCCTTCACATGCTTTACTTCCATGTCCAGACCCTGCATAGAAGAAATCCACCTGGTAATCCTCCTTGAAATTCCATCCAACCCTTTCCTGTTGAAAATGCCTACAAATGGCTTGTGATCTGTCGCAACAACAAGCTTCCTCCCCCAGACAAATTGGTGGAACTTCTCAATCCCCCACACACAGGCCAGGGATTCCTTCTCAACAAGTGAGTAGTGCCTCTCAGCTTCCTACAAACCATGTGATGCAAAATCCACTTTGTGTAGTGCATCTCCTCTCCTCTGCAACAATACACACCTAAATCAACCCCCAATTGCATCAGTGTACAGTTGCACCTCCCAATCATCTTTAAATCCTTTCAAGATGGGTGCATCCACCAACAATTCTTTATATCTTCAAACTCTTCTTCACACTTCTCACTCCAAACATATCTTATTCCTTCCTTCACCAACACTTTTCCATAATACTCAACCAATAAATATGAGGACAACTCCTTTATATACTTCGGGACTTTCATCTTTTTAATTGCTTCAATGGTTGCATATTTTGGTTTCACACACTCTGCAGACAATTCCTGTTCCAAATACTGAACGTTCTCCAGCTTGAATTTACACTTCTCATCAGATATAGTCAAACCTGCCTCTTCTTTTTTTTCAACACTTCCTTTAGCCACATATCATATTCCACCACACCAATATGTCATCCTGATAGCAACACAAGCCCACAAGCCCACTAAGTAGCTTGCTCATGACCCTATGAAATACGCTGGAAGCGGACACCAAACCAAATGGCATCCTTGAACATCCATACAAATCAAAAGATGTTATAAATGCTGTTAGGTCCATGGAGGCAGGATGCAACCTAACCTGACGATAAGAAACCTTCAGGTCAAGAGTTGAGAAACGTGTTGCTCCACCAACCTTCACCAACAAATCATCTACCTTGGGAAGTGGGAATCTGTCAGCCATTACACTTCTGTTAAGTCCTCTGTGATCTTTGCATAATCTCAAACTTCCATTCAGCTTGTTCACAGCTACAATAGGACCTATCCATCCAGCCGCATCTGCCTCTTCTATTATTCCCTCACTTATCATATGCTTCAGTTCATTTTCCACATCCACCCATAAGGCAAGCAGTATGGCACAGGCTTTCGATCTTACAGGCACTGCCCCAGGCTTTAATAACCTAATCAGTTGGACAAACACTCTTAGACATTCCATCTTTTCAGAAAAAACTTCCACACCACTTCTTGCCAGAGAGCCAGAGAGCCAGAGAGCTTCCCTAATCTTGTGATCAGCACATCTTATCATTAACTGATCCCTAATGTGCTCGTCCCTGCAATGGCTATAGTCGTACTTGATGGCTAATCCTCAAAGAACAGTAACAAATTCCTTGATTGATTCGCCAATTTTTTTGTCCCTGATCGTGAAGTAGTGTCTGGCCAAATACCTATTCTCCTTGACAATGAAATGCTTTTCCATTTTTAACACACTGCATGAAATTGGATAAACCCTGCGCCTCTTGGGATTGCAAATCAGGCAACCTCTTGAATATTGTTTGAACTTCTTGGCCAATGCAATGATAAAGAAGGGAGTCTTTCTGGTCAGCCGAAAAGTTACTGCCATACACTCCATGCAAGTATCTCATTAAACCCTCCTTCCAGTCTGCCCATTTGACATTAGGCTCTCCCAGATGGGAGAGGAACAATGCAAGGCCTGGGATATTCATTGCAGAATTGGTCTCCTTGAGTACCAAGAGTTCGCCCCAGGGCAATGGACTGTTATTCGAGGCCTTTGAAATCCTCAGATGCAAATGCAGCTGGATTTCACAGGCTTGCCCACTCTTCAGTGTTACTTGCAAGTGTCAGATCAAAATACATTTATACAGCAGGCCTGCATACTTTTCATTGTTAAGCAGCAAGATCCAATCAAACGTTTCATTTTGCAGTAAGTGCAAGGCACAGGGTGGTTTGCATGCAGAACAGCTGGTCATAGGAATCTCCTGATCCTAGGATGAAGGATCGCACATCCGCAATGAAACTCGCTTGACCTCAAAATGGTGGCTGTGAGGTCTTGCAAGACTACACTCACCAATGGGACTGCAGCGGATCTCGTTTCAGGCAGCCGGGTTATGTTGCCTTCCCTACATCCTGCATATCTTCCCCCAAGTCCACTGACCTGGACCGCTGCAGTGCCTCAATCCCTTGGTCCAAGAGTGTTGTACAGCGTGGTGTGACACCACAAATTGTTGGGCATGTGCACACAGAGACACACAGAAGTGTCTCACAATACCAGGATGGGGCTGCTGCGGGTCCTTGCCAGAACTTTGTCAACAGTATTACGTTTATGCATCACTCGAACACCAGTATGTTTTCTTCATGTGGGTTTTTTATTTCATACAGTTGCAGCAGCACCAACCTTTTCAGCCAGCCTTAACAGCAATTCCTTCAAAACATAACATTTTTTTTAATCTAGAACAGAATGAGGCAACATAACAGGTGTTCCAGTATGGAGCAGACATGCATGCACATGCCATTAATAAGCTGTGTACATCACCTATATACAACCCCACATAACTATGTTCATTTGCCAATCCAATGAAGAACTACTTACATTAAATTAAGAACATGAATACATGTAACAGTAGGTTTTTGAAAGAGCCAGTGGTGGCAACTTCCAATTGGGTGCAAGGCCATGATGCTTTGTGAATGATATCAAGGCCTCTGACGATCTTATTTGGACTGTCTCATTTCAGAATTCTGCAGCCGTTGGGGATAGGAACTTCTAGGATGTGGGTGGAAGTTGATGTCATACAGGTCTCAGTTATGAAGACGGCATCCAAGAGATGTGAGGTGATGAGGTAGGCAATGGCTACTGCATTTTCGATTGATGGGCAGACATAGGAAAGCATCCGTTTGTGTGTTGTGATGGATAATGGAGTGGACTGGGTTGAATGGTGATGCGTGTGAGGTTGCTGCAATGCAATCCACATGATGTTGGAAGTGAGTGGTTTGGTTGGTGGTAAATGGTGTTTGTAGGATGGGCTGCTGGGAGAAAGGAGAGAACACCATTTTAAAGGCAGCTTACCTGATGTTAGAGGAGTATGAGTTCTGGTCCTCTGTCTTTTGGGTCTGAACAGGACCAAACAGGATTTTCCCTTTTCTTCAGCTGCCCTTCATCAAAGGAAAATATTCTGAATGGCTGCTTATGTAGGGAAAATGGGCAGCGAATCAAGAAGGCACCAACAGATTAGCAGTGATTGACATGTTGGTGGAGCTTAAGTCACTTCACCTAGATCCATTTGCACCTGCTCACCAACTCCTCTTTTCACATTATGTGGCTTATTACTTGCAATGGTCCTATGGATTCTACCCAGCCAAAGGTTTTCTGCCAGCAGGATTCCCTCAATTTCATTGAGTCTGATCCCATAGCTGAGCTCTTGGATGACCACTGCAACATATCCCACTGTTGATCTGAAGAATTCAAAACAGTGGCTATCTTCAAACGAGTTTATAGAGATGTAGTTGTTTTGTCATTGCAGCGAGATGGTGGCCAAAGGGAGCATTAATCTTCATTACTGTGCCACTTAATCGCTATCACTGCCCTTTGTGTATTGGTCATTTGGATAGGTATTGATTCTGTCCTTCACAGCCCAATCTATTTAATCTAGTCATTTTAACTGTTACTATCTTGTTTGTAATATACATTCGGGGATCACCTTCAAGTGTGAGGTTCCAATTGACTGTTCCTGGTAGATGATGTGGGCAGTGCAAGGTGCTCGAGATTCAGGGTAGTGGATTGGCTTTAAATCAAAATCATGTTAAGAAAGATTGATTGATCAGGGCAAGGATATCCACAGGGCCAAGGATAGAACAAGGGGGGGATTGTAAACTCCTACTCCTTAAGGGTCAGTTAGGGCACATGCTTATTGTAATGAATGATGGCACAGCCTGGGATTCTTCTTGGCTGCAACTTGGTTAGCCTGGCCCCCCTTCAGATGTGCCTCAAGGGAGACCCTTCAAAGGAACATTTATGTATTGTTGTTAAAGTTATTAAAGTTGCTGTTATGGCAGTTGAATCGTCCTGAGTGAACCCTCACTTAGGACAGCCAAGCTGGCACTCTGCACATGGGTCACTTCAAATATATAGCTGATCCCACCCTGCGGTGCTCCTTGGCTACGGGGGACCACACGCTTCAATTTACCGCCACTGCCCGGGCTCTCTAGGAGGGGTGCTGCACTTCAAATCAGTTTTGCGGGCAAGGCAATACTTATCAGCACTTATTGTGAGGAAAGGGAGTGCCACCTCCTCACTTCAAGAGCCCAGACTTCTTTTTTGGGTGCGCCAGCAACAAGAGAAGCACCGCAGCTTCACTGCCTAAGGTGCCTCTGATAAGCTGCGCTCCACAGCAAGGATGAGGAGAGTCTTGTGACTCCTCTGGGGCCCACCATGCTGCTGCTGATAGTTCTGGACCTCTCCTGGCATACACAGCCAGCTAGGAAGGGCTTTGGGCACCCTACATGCTGGGCACCCCTACCAGTCTGCATTCAAAGTAAAATCTAACTGTACACATATATTTTAATGACTCTTTTAGCTTTATATATCCAGCTGTTAAGGACTCGGATTGCGGCAGCAAAACCACAGCCTTTTTGCCGCAATATTTTGTGTCCACGGCCATTTTTTCCGCAATTTTAACACATGAACCGTTTTTATAGTGTGCAGTATTCCTTTTATATAAAATATAGAACAGCTGGTATACTAGGATTAGGCCATAGCGCTCGCTTTGACATCCGTGCAGAGTCTGCTAACGCAGGTTTGAATCCCGGCAGGGCCAAACTCAGCCTTTCATCCTTCCGAGGGCGATAAATGAGCCCCACACACCGTGGGTAATAATAAGCAGCGCTCAGATACCCAAGGGTTCGTAGCACTATATAAGTGCGAAATTATTATTATTATTAAATTATTATATGCATATAACATTTGTTCACTAAAAGACTGTACACCAGCGTACCTTTGTCCGCCATTCCTTTTGTTGTGATGTATTGAAGTGAACCCATTGTTTTATTATAGGGATTTAGGGTATTCCTGTACCTTTACCTTTCCTGACTCAGTCCTTATCTGAGTACGGCACACTCAGAGTGATTTCAGAACTCAGGTAAGTGGAATGGCAGAGACAGGTAAGAGGCAACAGGTATTACCAAAATCTCCAGCCAAGTGCACATAGAAACATCCCCAAACTAAAATTGTCTGTTATTTGTAAGAGCTGCAGGTGCACTGTGCTTAATACATGTTCAGATGCGGAAATAGAACCTCAAAGATAATGTTCTCCTTAAAGAAGGCAGTCTCCAATATCAATTCAAAGAACAACAGTGTTTGGGTCATGCTCAGCAATTCTTCACAGACATGCACTTTCATTGATTGCATAGGCAATGGTTTATTGCCCTCTCTGACAAAATGCCATCCAGTTCAAGCACAGCTGATGTTTTATTCAAGAACAGAATGTGTACGAAAACTTCACCTGTATGATTCACTCTTAACTGTACAACAAAAACTTCTAATATGTTACATAACAGATTGTAGATGACGGCTTAGAATGTTACAAAAACACACTGTTGATCTACTGTAAATAAACACTTGAAAAAAGTAAGATTTCTTTTTAACCTACTCAAGTTGCAACCCCCATAAGAACACAAGAATCCTACAACCTCCCCAAGAAATACACCCTGTAGATAAATACTTAACATAAACATAGCACAGAGCCAAAGTACACCCCCTTCTATCAGCCAGTAGTGTTCAGAAGATTGAAAATGAACACACAGGTTGTTGGTTTTCCCGTTCATATGTACAATGCACTGTACAATGAACCTCCATCTCCTACATCGTACTGTAAAACACCCAATTTCAAGTACTTGTCCTGATGCTTAATTATCATCATCTGTTGATGCAATTTCCCCATGGTGCCATAGTAGATGGCAAATGGCGTGAGAGAAACTGTGACAGTTATCAGCCATTCCTGAAATTCCTGAATGGTATTCCCAATAGTGAAATGCTCCCTCATCTTGGTCTCTATATCTGGTCCATGTTTGTAAACATTTTGAAATATTATAAAAGTGGAGAGTACATCAGGGTGAAGTAGTTCACAAGTTGCAATGCACAAAGAACTAATGTAGAATAGTCTTTAACAAGAGGTCATTTAAAGTTCTAGGTGTAGGAGCAAAGGGGTCACAAGGCACTTACAAGTCTGCACCAGCGCTTGGTGCCTTAATAACCAAAGTCAATTGTCCCTTGCGTCTTGGATAGTTAGAATCAAACCATGCAAAGGTGCAAACATTGTGCAAAAGAGGTTAGAGGCAGCACTTTCTGGAGTGGTTTGCCTCATTTCTGACTGACGGGGGCCAATCAGTATCTTTAACTCCTTTTTTCTCTTCTTCATACTTGTTGTCTTGTGGTGTACCCCAGGGCTCCACCTTGTTGCTGATTTTTTTTTAACATCTATCTTCAGCCTTTGGTTGCCCTTATCCGCTCGCTTGAGGTGTCACTCATACGTGGACAACACTGAGATCCGGGTCCTATTAAATTTGGGCCAGGGTGAGGTGTTGTTATGTTTTCGTGACTGCCTGGTAGTAGTGGGAGATTGGATGAGGGCCAATTGGCTGAAACTTAACAGGGACAAGACAGAGGTCCTGGTTGCAGGTGCTTCTTCTGTATCTGACTCCAGGTCTTCTTTCTGACCAACTTCACTGGGTGTTGTCCCTATTCCAGTGATGGTGGTAACAAATCTTGGGGTCTATTTGTCTGCTTCTTCGTCCATTGGTTCGCAGGTTAGTGTGGTATGTCAAACCGGGCACTTCCTGTTGGGGGTTCTTCCGAAGGTCTAACCCTTCCTCCCCTGCTCGCTTCGGCCTTTAGTTGTTGCCTCTCTTATTTCCAGCAGGCTTGACTATTGCAATTACTTATATTTGGCCCAGAGTTTAGCTTGATTCATCAGCTCCAATTGTTGCAGAACCAGGCTGCTTGGAAAGCCACTGCTATGCCATGTGGCTCACATATTAGTCCAGTGCTGTGATCTTTGCACATAGAATAGCTTTTAAATTTCTTTGTCTGGTCCATCGGGCATACTATCAGGTAGGGCCAGACTTCCTTTGGGATTAGTTCCAACCCTACATTCCCCATTGGGCTTTTCGTTCTAGTAACGACCGGTTGAACCAGATTCCTAAATTCCATCTCCAGATAGTTGGTGGACAAGCTTTTTCCATGGCGGCCAGTAAATTATGGAACAGTCTTCCACTGAAACTGAGACAGATGGAAAAACACTTGCATTTTCGTCACCTTCTCAACACTTTGCTCTTCTGATTATCCTTTGGATTGCTGGAGCTTTATTGCGTATACACTTGCACCAAGATGCCTCTGGGTAAATGTGTGCATTATACATTCTCAGAACATAGCATAACTTTGCAGGGTATGATTACATTTGAAGGGGTTGCCCAATAAGAAAAAAAACATTTGGACCAACAGAAAAAGCTGGAAAAGAAGTGCAGAAGGGGGTGGAGGTGCAAGGCTCTGAACGCTGCTCCATTTGCTAAGTCAAGTTTTCAAACCTCTGTATTAGGAATGCTGTGATCATGGTGCCCATACAAGCATTCAGTACAGAAGATGAAACACAAAACTACATGTCACTATGCCAAGCAAAAACATTCAGTCTTTCATCCCTCCCAAATTCATTGTGGGACATGTAGTCCTAAATAAATCAAATCACACAAATGTAAACATTTATCTGAACGGGGTTATCACTTTGTACAACCAATCAGATTTAATGTAATACTTTGTTTTTACTGTAGACCATTCCATTTCATTTTAAGATATTAAATGGCATTTATGGTGAGAGACTGGCTCAGCTCCCAGATTTATTTATTTTCCAATTGAAGTGTTCAAACGTCTAAACTACTAATGCGCTGCTCACTGTGCCCCTGCAAGTGTCCATAATCTTAAACAAAGCATGGTAGATCATCATCTGTCACTATGCACTCATTACCATCTTGTGGATAGCATTTAGTACCAACTTGTAAATGATAGTCACTGTCTGTTCCACAGCAGAGTGGATTATGTGACATTTTTTATTCAGTCAAGCCCAGAATCTCCCATATTTTTGAGTGGTTTAGGGATCATCAGACACCCTGAACGTTTATCAAGTTGGGGCTGTGGGGCATTGTTTTTTCCCACACACTTTGAAAGCCTGACCAGCAAATATTTGAAGAAGATTTTCAGGAGATTTGCTCACCACTAAAGATGTAAATGGCCAATCCTAGGGTATAGACGGTCTAAATCTTGAACTGCAGCATGGAGACAGTTCAGAAGTGCAGCTGGTTTGTCTTTAAGCCCATTGCTGATGGTGAAAAAAAGAAATACATGTGTTTAAACTCCTTGCCATGACAAATGTTTTTTTTGTTATCACGGCAAAATAAGTATTGCATGTTGATATTACAAATGTAAATGGCATGTACTGTACATGTTTGCTGCCAATGTTCTTTAATTGATCATTTACCACAGGTGCCTACTCTGCTATCCCCAAATCTTGAACTTATCATGTTTGTCGTTCTGTGAACCTCAATTGATTCAACTAGTAAATGTTTATCTAAAGTAAACTGCTACTAGCACCTCATTTCTGGCGTTCTGTGACCCCTAATTAGTTGTTCTATTAGGTCAGCTCACCCGTGGCTCCCAAGTGAGTAAGTTAACATACCACACACATCTTTGACCCTTATTTGGATTAGATTACATGTGCATTCTTGTATTTTATTTTCGTGAGCATCAGTGGAGGTAATGTGTCTGGTTTTATGCTCATTTGAATGCATAGGTATGCTGGCGAATCCCTCACATCTGGGTACGAATGCCACAGCACAAGCAGTCACACAAACAGTGATGACTGAAACGAAATCAAAATCCTCTGGAAAAAACTAATCCGAACAGAAATGCATGGTGCCCACATGGTAGAATACTTAAGAGCACATGCTGCACCCAATGGACTGATAATCCATACAAAGCCAAGAATTTCCTGGACAATCTACAATTCTGAAAGGTCTGGTCTTTCATTGACAACAAATGTACCAGGGATTGGCTAATTCTGATTACCAATACAGCCAAAACTGTCTCTGAGAAACTAATGCAGGAGATACGGGACATGCTGGATGTTACAAAAGCCAACATCGGCCCGGACAACTATAATGCGAAACTAGCAGGTCTTGAGACCTCAATGAAAGAATTCCATGATCTAAATTTGACCAAGAAGATCAATAAGTTGAAAAAAGACCTGGCAGCCTTTACACATAGCAAGGTATACCCGTACACCACCGAGGAATATTACACAGAAGAAGCAAAACAAGCAAGGAAGGACGCCCATCAACAGAACCTTCAAGCAGGTGGAAGATCGTATCGAAACAACAGGTCGGGTTCATCAAACAATTCCAGCTTTACATCAGATGAAGATGCAAGAGCACGCCAACGCCAGCAAGTGCATTATAATACCCCTGCAACACACCCAGTAAATCAAGGAATAGGCAGAAATAATAACCGTTTTTTTAGGCCAACGAGGGAACCAAAGAGGCAGACGCAAATGGCAGACCTTTTCGCAACTGATTACCCGCAGCCGAGGCCATGGCTTCCAACAACCGATGTTTACCTAGTCATGAACCTGTCAACACAAGTCTTCACAACGGCACAGATGGAAATTCTTCAAAAGGGCCTTTCATTTGTACCTACGGCAAGGTACGATCCTTTCCAAACCTGAATTGAGATCACTCAATTATTAAGAAAAATCAGATTGAAACAATATTTTACGGACAAAATTGAGTAAACTCAGAATTGGGCTATGATACGTGGGTATGACAGCAAGGGAAGTGAAAAAGAGACTTATAGAACACAAGTCCTGTATTAGAACAAATAGACACACAGCTCCTCTTGTGGCTCACTTCCAAGTCTATGGACCAGTTCAAATTGACCATACTGGAGAAAATAAGACCACCACGAAGAGGAGGCAATTTTGCTGATCTATTGCTGAAATGTGAGCAACACTGGATATTTCAGATTAATAAAGTTGAAAAGGGCCTAAACAAAGAAATCCAGTGGCATGAACTAGCACTCATGAAATAGATGCCCTAAATATTACATCAGAAGCAGGATCATCCACACTGGAACAACATATACCCGATGACCCCAAGAATGGTACCAAGCAAGCGATGATGCAATAACATGGGGCACTACCCAGATACCGCGCCCCTAGAGCATTGCATTTAAATACCGGGGTGAAAAAAACAATAGAGCGGATTGACAGGCATATGACTATCCACTTAACACTTGGCTGTTCGTTAAAGCCTTAATACATATAATACACAGCAGCTTAATCTCTGGGCTGTGCTCCCCATACCAATATGTCACACAATGAGATCACAAAATACCGGGCTGAAGAAACAACAGAAGGAATGGACAGGTATGTGATGAACCCATTATCAGTTAGTTCATCACATCCTTTGCCCATGTAGTACACAGCAGCTCCACCTCTGGACCATGCTCTCCAACTCCATATGTTATGGAACACAATCGCCTAACACATATAACTACCCCTTTTTAGGATCTCATAAGAATCATCTTATATCAATCTTAACAATATATATTTCCGTGGCTACAAATTATGGCCACATTTGACCATCAATTGAGGCACTCTTAGGGCCCAACCAGCCCGATTTAATCTCCTTGCAGTCAACCATGCACACTAAAAAATGGAAGACGGCAAAGAAATTCAATGGCAACAAAAATAGAAGACACCCTATATAGGTTACTGGTGCATCTCCTAGCAACTGTTTTTGTTGTTGGAACTGGAGCGCGATCGAGACGGCTGCAGCCCGACATGCCGGCAGGAATCACCCACACCAAAGGTAAGGCAAAGGTACCTCACAAATGTAACTAGATTGCCACTAGAAATGGGGCGAACAGGAGCGAATCGTAGAATGCCACCCCTGTTTTGAGCGCGTAGATAAGTACAACAGCGCTCCCCATACAGGAAAAGGAAAACATTGCTTTCACTTTTCCAGCACCGAAGGATGTCCTTGCACACAATCGGCAGTGCAGATAGAACTGCTGTATTAACCTATTTATAACATTCAACTGCAGCGCTTTACTGCACGACCCGCGGCATACTTCCTGGGACTGTAAGGTGTCCCATGTTATAATCTGCAGCGTAGGACACGATCCCTCTCCAAAACAAGCGCACACAATGACTCCATGCAGCCAATCGTCACAATCATACACCAGAAGGGCACCCACGACATAGGACCTGATATACAAACTGAAGATGAAGCCCATCTGGGCTTAATTACAGGCAATAGCTAGAGCATTCCACTATTAGACAGCATGGCACATCACATGAATTAGAGAAGCCTTATCTATGAAACACATATAATGCAGTAATTATAAAAGAGCCAATGGCAAACTTTAACCCCTTTTTTTAGGACATCCGGCTATTGAGCATCACATCCAGAACATCTCTCACATCAACTGGAGATCTGGTTCTCGTTAAATACCACCCAGATATAAGCCAATGATATCTGGGCATAAGGTAACCTTCTATTTATAATTATGCACAATATCTGTTCTATTTTCCACTGTGGGTACCAATGAAGAGATACCAAGTAGCTTAAAAAGCTCATTAAGTCAAACAATTCAAGAAATGGAGGTGCGGGCACCCATGGGGCACTCGACAGAACATCATGAGATCAAATAGATCTCATTAATAAAAAAAATGTTTTTTTTATTTACAAAAATTGCTTACTAAGAGAAAATCTGTATGCAATTAGCATGTACAAGAAATATAAACCTACCGGACCCAGGCCAAAATATTCTCTCAAATATTCTCCCTAGGTTGGATGTGGTAACCACTGCCATATCTCATGGACAAGACGATTTTACCAGACGTATTAAATCACAGGTCATGATGAAGATGACAAACATCAGAACGTCATTGAAACCGGTCGACCACCTGAATGGACGATATCTCTGAAGAAACATGGGATACGGGACATAACCAGCATCACTGTAGTGGAGAACATACTTTCTCCTCCCCTTCATCATTTAATCTTAATATTAACTTTAATTAGTTTACCTTGTAACAGGGTGCCTAGGTGGCCCCATAGAACATCAACCCTTGGTAAACTAGTGCATATATATTTGTAATATTCTGATGGACACCTTTCAGCCCATGCAGAGTCGTTATATATATCTCTATTTGTATTGTCTGGGCTGATCCACACATTACCACTCGATCTACATACCGTGGACACACTTCTTGGAAGGTGAATAAAAGTAATAGAGGGCCCATGCGCCCTAAGGAAATACTTCCTCCACAAAATGTCAATGGAATAAAAGTAGATGTGGCTCAGTCCCCTTGCTAATTTGGTTCAGCCACCAAGAGAGAGGTCTGAATAGAGTACCTTGTAGATGCATGGACAGCTTTCTTCTCTCTTTCCCTATTAGAAAGATGGCCCATCACCTCTTACCTAGGGACAGCCACTCAGCACAGGGAAAGGGTGTTCTTCTGTCTAAGGACTCTGGAAGCCTACACATTAATTGATTACAAGAAATGGTTCTCCTTGAAAGTGTTTTTGTGTGACATAACAGATACCTTATTTAACACTTAAGGCTATTCGTTATTTTCAATCAGATTCCCTGATTGTTATTTTGTGCCTGCAAAGCTTCAGCCACCTTCTCATATCAGTCTCTCTACCCTCTCATGGGGCCATATTCTCTGTGCATCGCACCATTTCTACTACTCCCTTCCTCCTCATCATACTGCATCTGACCCCTTAACATCTCCCATTACTCATACTCAGTCTTTCATTTTGCCACTCTGCTATTCGGCTTTTTATAACCACCACCCTATGGAATTATACTCTGATGTAGACCGCTTTCCCCCTTTGACTTGCACAACCAATCTGGACCTTCCACTTGACTATCAATGCATTGATGCACTTATCAGCATGAAAGACTTCATCCACCCACACATTTCCAACATACATCACCCAGACGTTCACTCATACCTTCTGGCTTCCCTATGCAACCTCCTAATCCATGAAGTGGCAGCTCTCTCTCCCTTATTTTGATCTCATCCTCCCTCACCACATCTGTCCTTTCTTGCAAACTCTCTCTGTCTGACCACTCCCCCTTAAACCCCACAGTATCACCCCTCCTCCCATTTCAATCCTCCAACTACTCCACCAACAAAATGCAAATTAAATCCGGATTCACTTGCTCCCTATATAGCCGAGTCCATGTTATCTCCTTTTCCCACTCCCCACCCAATGCCTCCTCCATTTAACAGGACTGCCTTGACATACACTGTGCTCTCAACTCTCCTTTTAACATTGTGATCCTACTTCCAGTTTCACTCTCTCGTTCTCTCCATTCCTGGTCTACCACTACAGTCCAACTATCGACAACCATGTGACTATTATGACATCATGGCACAAGTCCCAAACTCTGTGGTTTTCTGTGGTTCTTACCAGATACAAGGATTTGCCTATGCACTAACAACTGTCCTAGATGCTGCAAAGTCATCTTAGTACAGGAACCTCATCTCCTGGCTTCACTCTCACCCAATCAAACTCGCCTGTAGCCTGCAGTCCCTGCTGCCTCAGCCGCCCCCTGACCTCCCTGCATCTTCTCCTCTCTCACTGCTAATGACATTATCCTATACTTTTCCTTAAGAATCTTCAAAATCAGAAAGACCCCCAACTACATTCCTGACCACCCTCCAAGCTGGGTTGTGCACCAGACAGTGCATGAAAACTGCACCAAGTCACACCCTCGCCTTTCTAACCACTGCTCACTACACGCCAAAGATTCTTATCATCTTAATCTATCATCTAATCCCTTATTAGCCTTTTATACTGTCAATCACCCCACTAACCCTCATCATCAAGGCCTTGACTGTCTTGTAGACCACGTTGTAATTGTCAGTTCATCCTTCCCCATCTCAAGAAACAAAACAACATTCCAGCTCCCTTACCAGTGGGAGTCCTCCTGGGTGTTTTCCTGGGCCTCTACTCTTTACCCCATAAAACATCGTGCTTGGACATCTAATCTACTCCTTTAGGTTGTCATACCAGATTTCCACTTATGTCAAGCAGATTATATTCTCTTTTCCCTCTTTTAATCCTTATCTCTCATCCCAGACATCCAACTCTCTCTGTAGAATCCACCATTGGATGGCATTTCATTGTCATATGTTCAACTCCAAGAGAAAAGTCATGTACCTACCTGCTACCAAGGCTCTGCCCTTCCTTTCTTTCTCCATGTCCTATACTCTGGACACCTCATACCACCCTTGTGGCGCACAACCTGAAGTTATCTTCAACAGTGAACCTAACCTGAAGCAATTAATCATAAAAACTGCAGAAGCCACTGAGTTAAATCTTACGAATACAAGAAAAATCTCCCCCCTCCTCACCTAGCACTGTATCAAAATCCTGAGATCCACTTTTGTGATAAGTCATCTTGACTATTGCTTTCTTTTCTCTCTCCTGTTCTTCCCATTTTGAAAAATGCACAACTCACACCCTTTCCAACCTCCCACGCTGCTTTCACACCTGCTCTCCCTGGCTCCCCACCCAATGGTTCTCTATGGACCAATACTCACTCTTCACACTTCTCCGATTGGTCTTTATCTATAAAGCTGAGAGAGAGAGAAAGAGAGAGAGAGAGAGAGAGAGAGAGAGAGAGAGTGAGTGTGTGTGTGTGTGTGTGTGTGTGTGTGTGTGTGTGTGTATGTGTGTGTGTGTGCCCGGCTATACAAATCCACACTGTTGAACCCACATCTACCATAGATTGCATGGATTCCTCTTTTGTCTGGGGCAAGATCGTAGTCTATGTTTGGATGCAAAAATCTTATTTGCAAAATAAAATGTGTATGTGTGTGTTTATGTTTGTACGGCTATAAAAATCCACAACGTTGAACCCACTGCTGCCAAATTTTGCATGGATTCCTCATTTGTCTGGGGCAAGATTGTAGTCTGTTTGGATGCAAAAAATGTACTCCGTAGATACCCTCATTTACTGATGCTCACCCCGATTCACTACAGTAGCTACTAGAAGGAGGCAACATTTGGAAAAGTGTCTGAAGCAACATGTTTGAAAAGTTGGTTATTCCTTTAAAATGTATTACTACTGTATACAGTTCGAAACTGTTTATTAAAGCATTTTTAAAGTGAATTTATCACACCGCAAGGTTACAGTTTACTTAAGTTCATTCATGAGAAGAGAGCACAATCAAACATTATTTCGTGGACATTCTCTCGTGCTGAAGCCATTAAGTGACTGAAACATGCCGCACAAACAACGAACATTACTTGGAAATGCTCCATCTGAGGCAAAGCGAAAATCAGTCTCAAGAGCTTCTGAAACACAACAACAAACCACAGCTCGATTTGGCGACCAGAGGACAAGAGCAACTTTCTCCAGGGCAAATGAGATGCCAGAGCAAACTGAAGCAAGACTTGCTTACATGTGAACAAGGGCAACATCCTCCAGGGCACATGAGACACCTCGCGATCAGGACACGGGCAATGCCGGGCCCCAGCTAGAATTCAAATATATCCCTGTGTAAGCGATATTCAATCAACACTACAGCTAAGTCAATGCCTAGTCTGGGATGCTGAGGAAAACCCTTATTGATGTATTTTTATGTCCAGTTCAGTACTCTGGATGACAACCCTTGTATAACACCCCCCTCTTAGAATCCCCCTGACCCCACTGAGCCAAGAAGTAGGTTTTTTTGCAAATTAAAAGGTTTATTTGAAAAATTAACAAGATATATATCACACTTTTATAATAAATTAATAATTGATATCACACTTATGGATATAAGGTTGATCAACAATGGGTAATCTGGCACTAGCACACTTCTTTACAATCAATGAGGAGTTAGTATAGGATGGATAAGGTAACAAAAATATTTTTATGGTTTCAAGGGAAAAGCAATGAGGAATAAAATGCAGTACAGAAATACTTGATATGATTTTAGCAAAAGATAAGATAATCACTTTTTCTCTGGCAATTCACCCCCCCCATGCAATGTAAGAAATGGAAGGAGATGGAAAGAGGAGCACACAGTTCTCAGGAATGCAATCAAATACAATACGAAATTCAGTTCCCCCCCAGCAAGCTTAGAGGAAACAGGTAGAAGTTTGAAACACAGGCCCAAAATGCTTTTAAATGTGATGGCAATGGATGGGAAAATGTGCTAACTGATTTTAATTCCCTCTAGAGATTCAGGGTGAGTGAGAGATGCTAGTTGGTATTAGTTCAGGCTCACTTTAGCAATGCTCTATGAGTTATTACCAGGTTGCAAACGGGTTTTAACAAAGGAAAGAATGGAGCGCTATTTTGACAAGTGGAGAAATTGAGCCAAATCGCAAATCGCAGTAAATTTCGCAAGTGCGTAAATCACGATTGCGGAAAAAGTATAGGCAGTAGTCAGTTCTAGGTGCGTTGGAAAGCCTAGAATCACAGCTTTAAAATGAAAGTTAAACCACGTTCCTAGGACAAACTGTTCTGGAGATACAGACGATTTTGTGGAGGTCGTTTTTCAGAATTGAATCACAGTTTCAGAATGACAGTTAACAGCTTTCAGCTTTAAAATGACAGGTGACAGTTGTGCAGCTTTAGAATGACAGATGACAGCTTTCTAGGAGGCAGTTCTAATTAAGTTAAAATAGTTTGAATTAGATTATTGTAAACTAATAGATTGGGTTTTTCACAGTTCTGGCGGTACTCACAATATATTTTGGACAGGAATGGGCCTCGCCACGGATCTGGTCAGGTTTTGGACTGGACTCCGGTTCTGGTCTCGGCACTTCACAGCGATCTGGGTCAGCTCTCTGGATACAGTGGCCTGTGGTTCTCTGGATCTCTGGTCTGGTCTCTGGTACTCGCCAAAGTTCTCTGGATCGGGTTCTGCTTTCTCTCGACACAGCACGGCTGTTGAATAGTTTGGTTAGGTTTGCTGGATTCTGAAGGCCTGCTGAGAATATTTTTGCTTGCAGTGGGCCTTCTAAGTTCAAAGTTCTGTAGTCTATGGGTCCCTGGTTCTGGTCTCTGTCTGGATGGGATGTCGGCCGTCAAAATGCTCTGCAGAAATGGAAAATGAATGTCTCTACCTGTCCCAGCAGCCTCTTTTTATGTGTTTTGGAAGTGGGTGTGTGCGTGGCATAACTGAGCCTGCCCCTCTCTACTTGTCATTGGCCCAATTCTCCCCTCTCCCAGGATTGGGGCAAGGAAATGGATTGTCATCATGATGAGGTCTGTTTATGGGTCAGAGGATCCTCCCCTGGTCAGTTTGCCCACAAATCTATATTTGATTCAAATACATATTTCCCAGATACACAATTTGTTGAAATTACATGTACACATTATATATTCCTTATGGTCCATGCTTGTCCGCCTCTGACCTTCCTGGGGGCTTGCATTCAAAAGTGACAACATTTTGCGCTTTTTGGTCGGTTTACCAATATCGGACATTTACCAAAAATTACACAAATGTGCGCAAGGAGTATGGACATTAATTGATGAAGTGTCAGATTTTTAACATGCAGACATTTGGAGTAAGACCCTATTTTCCGCTAGCAACCCCCCAGAATACACCACAGGGCCCTAACGCCTCTTAAAACGTGCACAGAAAAATCACAAGAATAATGATATTACTTATATAATTCTGACAAGTCCGTACTATGAATTATCCATCTTTTTTAAAATTATGCTCTGGCCCAGATGGGTGTGGTTTAGGTTCCAAAGCACATGGGGAAGCTTCTGTCTGTCCCGCCTCCAGCTCAGGTGGCTCCCAGAGGCACTTCTCCTCCCACTTCTCCCAAGAGGAAGCTATTTTACGACCCCCCCCAATATAACATTTGCCTGAGCCCAGGACAGGGCTTTGTTCACCCTCCTGCAGTCCCCAGGTGCCACTCCCCTTTCAATCAACAGGGCCATGTGATCTCCTTTTGGTGGGGCCAGCAGGATGCAGCCAGGCCTGGGAAGAGTTGCTGAGCAGGTTTCTCCTGTCGGGGGTAGTTGTCAGGCAGAATTCAGCTACATGTCACTTTAGTTCCCAGTTTAAATCAAACTTACAATTTTTACATATACATTAAATAATTACTTCCTTCAAGTCATTTCAGAATATAGTTTTACATTGTATCCACCTCTTAGCAAGTCTTTCCTTGGTCTGGTTTGGGTTCATTTGTTCAGTTTTACACAAAAGTCTGGTGGTTTTAAAACGCCGGCTTTCTGATAGTGGTGAGCACCGGTACTGCATCCATTTTTGACATTAAGAAAATGAATTCCCCACAGTTCTGGGTTGCTTTTGGCAATCAGCATTGCCATTTCCAATGGTTTCAGGCTACTGTGTGTGTAGCCCAATGGTGGTTTTAGGCAGTGCCCTCCTGTGCTCACAACATAGGCAAAAATGGGTGGCTGCCTATTCTTCATGTTTTCCCTGTGCACTCTCTGGGGAGTTCTGGCCATCATGATGTTTTCCATGCCAGTACTGCACAGTTTTATGGTAGGGCTTGGATGCATGGGTAAGAACATCCCACAAGCCCCCCCTCTTGTGATGGCCATTCTGATCTTTCACTGATGGAACTTGCAAGATCTGGGATGTTCGCCTCCTCTTCTTCCAATTCCGTAGATGGCACAGTTCAGCATCTTTTCCTCCCTCCAGTCGATCAATTAGTTCTCCTTGCCTGTCCTAATGGGAATATTGGGCGGTACCCCGGGCCCCTCGGATCTCTGCTCCAGGTCCCCGGATCGTTCTCCTTGGTCAGTCTCCATGGTTTCATCTCTCCTAGGATGATAAAGCAAAAGCGGAAATACCTATTCATAGACATTTTTCCACCACTATTAATGGTGTGGCGAACACATACATTTCATACATCCAGTTACATTTTTCAGTCTTGTTTTAAAAACCAAGATAGAACAGGAAGCATTTTTACAAGAATCATAATATTTCAGGGACTACATGGGATAATTTAGGTTGGAACTGGATTAATCTGGAGCGGTCCCCTCTGGGATTCCAGAGGATTCCTCCAGTTGTTGCAGAGTGTGCCTGGGATGGCAACACTTCAGCTCATTAATATGGACCCACTTATCTTCCCCTTCCGCCAAATTACCTTTGGGGATGCAGATTTTGTAGGCAACAGGGGAGATCTTGTCTATAATTTCAAAGGGTCCCTTCCATGTAGGCAAACATTTTCGCTGCTTGGCCTGGTTCCTTTGGAAATTGTATAGATAGACCCGGTCCCCCACAGTATATTCCTTCCTGGTGGTCTTCAGGTCGTAGTGGGTCTTCATGCTATCAGCTGATCTTTCTAGATTCCGCTGATTATAGGCAAAAGCATGTTGGAGGTGTTTCCTTAAATTCTCCACATACTCATGAGTTGTGGAGGCATTTATCAACATTTGCTCTTGGGTTCTGTAGAGCAAATGCTGGGGAAGCACCATCTTGCGTCCAGTCATCAACTCAAATGGTGACATTTTAGTTGAAGATGAAGGGGTAGATCTGATGGCCATTAGGACCAGAGGTAGTTGGATATCCCAACTTGGCCCAGAGTCTGCCACAAACTTTTTTAATATGCTCACAATGGTTCGGTTATATCTCTACTGCTCCAGAAGAAGCTGGCCTGTAAGCAATATGTAGCTTCCTTTTGACCCCCAGTATCTCCCACATCTTTGTCATTACTTCACTGGTGAAGTGGCTACCTCTGTCCGACTCAATCCTTTGAGGTAGACCAAAACGGGAAAAGATGTGGTTAATCATCAGGGCAGCTGCTGTTTCTGCCTTGCAGTTTGGGGCTGGGAGACATTCCACCCACTTGGTAAACAAGCATGTGACGGTCAACATGTACTTGTTTCCTCTAGACGAGCAAATTACAGGGCCTACGAAGTCGATTTGCAAATCTGACCATGGCAGTGTCATCCCCCTCTTTTGGAGAGGCGCACGGTGTGTGAGGGATGATGGCTGAAACTGTGCACACACAAGACACCCCTTCAAGTATTGGTTGAGGTCCTGCCCCATCTGTGGCCAGTATGCAACCTCTCTTAAGATTTCAAGTGTTGTATGAAACCCTCTATGACCGGCGGTGGCCGCATCATGGGCGTGACTCAACATCAGGCTTCGGAATGAGGTAGAAACCACCCACTGATCATGGCCAGCTTGGGATTTCCTTACCAACAAACCGTCTTGGATTCGGAACATTTTTGGACATTTCATAAACACTCGGTCCTCTTTCCCAATGTAATCGGTATCCGTCAGGGGAAAGTTCTCAGGGTCCTCAAGGTGTTGGTAAAACTTACCAATTATTGGATCCCCTTTCTGAGCTGTTATCAAATCAGCATCAGGGGTCTCCTTACTCCATTGTGCAGTTGAAAGATCATTGTGAGCATTTGTCTGGGACCTAGTGATAGCAGTGACCTGGGTTTCCCCTAACAGGGACTCTATTTCTATTAGATCCCCTTGGATGGCCCCGGTTTTGGCCAGCTGATCAGCTAAGTCATTTCCAGTTTTGTTTGGTCCCTCTACTTTGAAATGACCCTTGATCTTTATCCAGTAGATGGTCATCCCATTTGATGTGACCAGATCATCAATGTTTTGAATTAACTTCCCATGTTTCAAGGGTTTGTTATTAGCACATAACATGCCTCTGGTTTTCCAATCAACCAGGTGCTCCACAAAGTTGATGTTGGACAGCAGTGAGGATGGCTTGATGCACAGCCATCAATTCTGCCACCTGACTACTTCGGGGACCAATTTTGGATCCAGCGGAGGGTTCTGGGGACTCATTCACCCATGCGTTCCCTACGCCGGCCACAAGTTCTTTTTCCCCGTTGTTGTCAACATGGTAAGAGCATCCATCCACATAGACAGTGGGCATTCCCTCACACTTGTCTTCTTCAAAGACTTTGTGTGGGGAATTAAGATATGCCTCCATGTTGTCCTTGATTTTTAGACTTTCGTCCTCGAGACAGTTTTCTCTGGCACAATCATGCAAGTCAGCCAGACCTTGCGCGAGGGGACTCTTCTTGTTTTGGCCATATCTGACCTCCACAGGAAAGCCTTGCGTTGACAGAGTCCAGGAAGCAATTCGGGATTTACTCACATTTCCGGCCCGGATTCTGTCACTTTGGAGATATTGCAGAGGCTGGTGTGGAGTCTCCACTATGATGTGTTCCCCCTGGATAAACGGGCAGTAATTCTTCAATGCCCACACCGTTGCCAGGAGTGCCTTCTCACAATCGTTGAATTTTTCCTCCACAGAGGATAAAGTTTTGCTCGCATAGGAGATTACTTTATTGACCTTGTCATGCTTTTGGTATAATACTGCCATCAAGCACGTATTAGAGAACCCTGTCTCCAGGAAGAACTCCTTGTTTCTGACAGGGTAAGCTAGGCAAGGCGCTTGTGAGAGGCTTCTCTTGAGTTGTCTTACTGCGTCGGATTGTTCTGGACCCCATTCCCACTTGACCCCCCCCTTCAAGAGATGAATCAGGGGTCTTGTGATCTATGCGTAGACTTCAATGAACTTTCTGCTGTAATTAGTCAGTCCAAGGAGGCTCCTTAGTTCCCGAAGAGTTGTGGGATCCTTCAGTTTCTGAAGTGCTTCCACTTTCTTTTCTTGGGGACAGAGACCCTGAGAAGTAATCTCATGCCCCAAGAAATTAACGCGGGTTCTACACCACTGTGCTTTCTGAAAGGAAAGTTTTGCTCCGGCGGCCCTCAACTGTGTCAGAACATAACGGATCTCCTCTATGTGTTCCTCCACAGATGAACTTTTGATGAGGACATCATCTACATAAGCCAGGTTACCCCTCGCACCCAGGTCGGGCATCGCCTTATGTAGGAAAATGTTGAATTCATTGCCGGAGTTGAGGTATCCGAAGGGAGTCCGGGTCCATGTGTACTGCTGGCCCCCAAAGGTAAAACCAGTTTGTATTGGTCCTCCCTATTGACAGGCACGGTCCAGTATCCATTGGTCAGGTCTATTGCAGTGAATACCTGTGACCCCTGGATCTGGGCCAGCCCTTGGTCAATGTAGGGCAGAGGCCATCGGGAAGTATGGACCCGTTTGTTGAGCTCCCTAAGGTCGGCGCAGAGTCTCCACTGGCCGCTTGGCTTCAATATTCCCAGCACCGGATTATTGAAGGTGCTGTGTACTGGATGGATTATTCCCCGGGACTCAAGGTTCTTAATTATTTCAGTAAGGGACTCCATGGATGCGAGAGGCAAACGATATTGCTTCACAAACACTGGAGTCATTCCAGGGTCCGTGGGAATTGTTGTTGTGTGGATGTCGGTGCGACCACAGTCATATAAGTCTACCGCAAAGAGATCTTGGAAATCCAAGAAAACTTGTTTCAACTTTTGCTTCTGTTCCAGAGTCACACAGGCATCAGCTAGGTTGACTCTCTCTTCCACCATCTGCCTGAAGCCTGGAAAGACTTCTGGTTTGGCTATCTCAGCGGCCTCCTCTAGCTGGGTGGAGAAGTCCCTGGTCAGAGTGCTGATTTGGACTGGAGGCTTCAGGTGGGAAAGGCAGCCCTCATGGACCTGGAAAATCACCTCATCCCTCCTGAAGTCACAAGTCACATCTTCCTTACCATAAGGGCAAGAAGTGTACACCAGGAAGTTCCCCCCATGCCGGGTGAAAATCCTGTCTGGTGTTGTATTGTCCTCACTGTCACTGTCAAAACAGTCCTTGGGGATCGGTCCTAACAGTTCATTTCCTAAATCAATGGAGAAATGTCGGTCATCAACCGCCATTCCAATAATGGTGCCTGCGGCTAGAGTAATACTGTTTAAGTCGCTGTTATCCACCTCTATTGGAATGGTGTCAAGTTCTATGTTGACTAATGGTGTTGGGTTTACCCCAACCCTTGCTGTTGAAGAGAAGCATTTAGATGTATATAAGCATCAGGGTTTTTCAATTTTTGTCCTCTTTTAACTTTCACTTCCAGGGAGAATTGTCGGGTCCTTTCTGGGATGGTGACTTCCTCTTTGATCTGAATTTCAACTGCATAAGTAGCAATTGATCTGACCTAAATGCTTTTCCTGGATCATCAAAGCCCATGGGATTATCCGCTAATCGGGACCAAGCTTTGAAGTTTATTAGGTCCAAACTAATGGCAAAGCGATTGAGAATGTCACTGCCTTAATAAAAGGCGGCAGTGACGTCTCTCACGACCCAACAATTATGGACTATGCTCTTGTTGCCAATGGAGATTTTGAGCATACACCTGCTTGGCAGGAGATGTTTTGAATTGGGTGCTTCCAGGTCCATTTCCCATTTGTCTATCAGTTTGAATGTGGGAATGGCTGGATATTTTGGGAGTTGGCGAAACATGGCTTCGCTGATGAAGCTCTTACCGTTGTTCACACACACTCGGGCGAGAACAGAGTCCTTCCCCTCATTTAACTGAACAGGGATGAACAACTGATCTCCAATTTGCTGAATATCAGCCAGGCTCTGAGCTGATTTCACATCTTTCTGAACTATTGGGGTGGGAATGTCTGGTTGTGGATTGGTAAAGAATTTCAGAGTATTTCCTTCCAGTGTTGAATACCACCTTAAACTGGAAGGAAGGTTGATTTTCAGAAATAGAGAGGACCCCCCATCACCAGTCTGTTGTGCTACTGCTTTTACTGTCACATCTGGAATCTGGTTGTTCTGGAATTGAAATTCTACTTGGTCAGATTTTTGTTCAACCATGTGGCAGGTGCCAATTGAACTAACATGGTTGACACTCTGTTTTAATTTTCTTGGTCGGCTAGTCTGGGTCCAGAGGACCTTGTTTACACAATCTATTAGGGGTGACAACCTTCTCAGGAGGTCGTTCCCTAGTAAACAAGGGGTGCCCTCTGGAGTCACTACTATGACCGGGTGTTTCACCTTGTGTCGCTCAATTTTAATGTCCAAGTCTGCAGTCCCTTCAACGGGATTTCCTTCCCGTCAAAGTTCTGCAGTTGTCCAGGAAGAGAGGTGAGAGGAATACGGTAATTCTCCCCCTTCCTGCATTTAGTTCATCAAAGGCCCTTTTGGACAGAAGGGTAGCTTGGGATCCAGTGTCCACCAGTGCCGAAATTGTACCCTGCCCCTGTACTTGTACCGGGGCATAATATCTTCCCTCCTTCTCCTCAAGGGGGCACAGATAATGCAAATGTTTGGACAACTGGTGGGCTAACTTTCTGGTTTTGGACATTGCTTGCGAAGAAATTTGGGCAGAATTCTGTGGAGAGTCTTGGGAATCTGAAAGAAAAAGTTGACAACTGGAGATCAGAGCCATTGTGGGTTCCCCTGGTTCCAGTTCTGGGCCACCCCCCCCTTTTTGGAGGCAGTCATCAGGATGGGTTTGAACCAGGGGATTTTGGTATTGTCGGTTCTGGGATGAGATGATGGGCGGCGGTAGCTCAGTCTCCATATCTCCCCAGTCTGGACCCATTTTTCTTTGGGAGGAGTTCCCCCATCTCTAAAGGAGAAGATCCTTTTCCCAGGATCCTCTGAGGATTCCTCTCCCTCAAAATGGGAAGATCTGTACCTCCTCCACAAACTGGGCCTGTTTGGGTACTTTGTTTCTCCTACCCGCCCTCTGCTCCTTTGGAGGCAGACTTTCAGGGGCAGGAGATTTCATTTCCGGTTCCTGGGTTTTCAGGGGCTGTTTACAAGTGAGGAAGGTAGCTTCCTCCAAGGCTTTACACCCCCCTTCCCCTTGTGCCTCCTCCCTGGGAACCGGTGGGTTATCGGGGTGCTGCCCCCGTCATTGTTCTGGAGCACCAGGTCCAGAGTTTGGGGCATTCTGCGGTGGCATGCTCATCTGAGGGTTCTGTTGAGCCCTCAGTATGTGACCCAGATCCCGTGCCATATTTTGGACTTGGCGCTCTAACTGGGAAACCCGCTCAGGCTGATACGGGGCTCTATTTTCTCCCCTGGGCTGATCCCGGGAGGGGTAGCTATCCCTTCTCTGGTAATACCCTGGGTTTTGAAGATTCGGGTACCCCTCCACCCTTGGCCTCTCCCGGATTAGGTTGTCTGGGCTCAGGGAATTGGGGAAAGAAGGATGGATGATTTTGGGGCTGGAAATTGGGCGGATACCTGGGGAAAAAGTTCTGCCCAGGATTTGGAGAATTTCTGCCCTCCTGTGGGAAGTTGGGAGGGAAGTTCCCTGGGTTAGGTGCTTGGCTGAATCCCCCCCCTTGGGCTGGAGGAGTCCACACATAACCCAGGGTGGGTCGGTTTCCCTTGTAGCGGGGACTGACCTAATCAGGGGAGTGAGTGACCCCATTTGTGGGACTACCTCCTTGGCTCCCTGTCTGTGACTGGCCCGAGGGCCTTCTGGGCTTGGCATTATTAGGTGCAGGTAGGTTTATAGGCCCCCCCATCTCCAAATCTAAAACGAGGGTGACCTTTACCTCTGCCAGGGGTGCTGTTGGTTTTGGGGTTTTTCTGCGTATTATTTTTATTTTCGATGGGCTTCTGCACCTCATAGATCCGGGTAGCCTGTTCAATGACCCAGTCTAGTGACCTCTTCTCGTGAAAATCTCTCACTAGCTGGGTCATGATGTATTTGGGCAAGGCATGGAAAAAAGTATTGACAAATTCTCTGCTGTCCGTGCGCACCCTTCTGTTGGTCTGCGCAAAGGCACACTTCAATTCTTGTACGAATTCTTGTGGGGCCTGATCCTCCCCACATTGCAAATTGTAGGCTGCCTTGCGAGCTTCTTGAGGATTTCTATGAACAGAAAAAGGTTTCAAGATGGCCGCCCTATATGCGGACCATTTTGAATGGTTTTGGTCCTCCAGCCCTGCAAAGAAACTGGAGTATTCTGGGGAGAAGGTCCATTTGACGTACTGGATGCAGCTACTACTGTCCTTTAAGTGGAAAGTCTCCATCATTTGCTCATAGATCTCCAAGTGTTCCCAAACAGAATACTTGGCGTTCTTATGATAAGCTGTGATGACACTCCTTATTGCCTTTATTTGTTTCAATGGGTCCTTAAGCAAGGCCCTTTTTGCCTTATTGGCCTTTTTGGTTCGGGTAACCCTGGTCCATTCACCCTCTGACTCAAAAGCACTGCTCCCAGAGGTGCCCGTCTGATCTTCCAGGTTTTCCCAGATTCTGCGAGCCTGGGAATGGCTTCCAGAATGTGGGTACCTGGTCTCCTGTGTCCTGTAATGCTCAGAGGAGTCTTCAAATCCCTCCTTGCTGCCAGGATTTGATGGGTACCCCCCCACTGAACTAACTGGGCAGAGGTTTTCAGGATGCCCTTAATGGGCCTACTCTCCTGGGGTTCCCCACTAAATTGCACTGTGCTTGGGTGCCCATAACTGGATGCCCGCCCATCCATTCCTGGGAGATACTGGCCTATGAGCCCCATACTTCTAGCTGGACAGTAGTCTGCCATCCCCGTGGCCCTGGGCTCATGTGCGCGAGGGGACATGGGGGTGGCAGAGTCCAGGGACTGGGAGAGATGAAGGCCTCTGGTACTAGGGCTCCTGAGGTTATGCTCAGGAGTTTCTCTTTCCCAGCGAACCTCATCTGTATCCGCCCCTGCTCCCTGTTGCAATGCAAGAGCCTGTGCTTTCAGTTCCTCAGTTAAGGCCTTACTAGACTCTATCAGTCTCTCCTGCATCGCGACCTGTTGCTGGAGCCTATCATTGTGCTGGCAGAGAGCCTCATTCTCTCTCTGTGCCTCCTGATTGGTCCTGGAGTACTGGGCCAGTCACTGCTGCAGGAGGGTTACCTCCTGAGTCCCATCCCTACTGTCCTGCTCCTTTCTTGCCAGAGCCTCCTCCACCCTCCTGGTGTGCTCTAACAGGTTTGGGTGTTCTTTTTGGAGGTCACCCAGTCCCTGGAGGGCCAGGTGATTTTCTTCCATTTTCCTTTTTAAATGGCAGACTTACTGGCCGAAGGTATCCCTTTCCTGACTAAGAGCCTGCATCTGTGCCGCCAGGTCGTCCCTTTGCCTTTGGAAGGCACCAGCTTTCTGGCGCTCCTGATCAAACTCTGCCTGGGTATCCAGGTCTTTCAGAATCAATTTATTGCTTTCCCCTTTTTCTCTATCTAGGTGGCTTTGCAGGGTGACTACCTGCTCAGCACATGCCCTATTGAAATCTAATTGTTGCTCCAGCTTTTTCTGGCTCTGCAGTAGGGAGTCCAAACCTTCTTGGTACTCCCTCTGTAAGGCCAGAAATCTGGTATCCTGGTCAGCCTTTTCCTGTTGCAGCACACCCATATCCTCCTTTATTTTAGTGATGTACTGTCTTTTTCTGACTCCTGGCTCCTGAGCAGCCTCTGTTCAGAAGAGTCCAGATCAGATTGGGCCTTCTCTAATGCCAACAGTTGCCTATTTGCCAGATCTTGGCCTTCAGCACATTTGTGCTGCATGGCTCCCATATATAGATACACATATGCCGCTATCCTGGCAATCTTATTGTGTTCATCTTTGGCCTTAGGAGCCATGTATAATTCGCTCAGGGCCACATGTAAGGGGCCCTGATCTCTCCAGATATCTAACCCAGTTGCAGTGACCTGTTTTGTGATTGCCTGCAACCACGCATCCTGGCCATGCTCAGTCCATTCACCTCTCACAAATAGCTTATGTAAGAAGTGCTCTCTGGCTATTTTGATGTCTACCCGTGTCGTCATTCTGGAGAATTACCGAAGCTTGTATTTTATTATGCAAAACAGACCGTTTCCTTAGAGCGTTCCTTTGAGGGGTGCTTTCACAGTGTAAAACAGCGTGGTGATCTAACCGGATATGTGTATCCGGTCAGGTGGCACACTGTATTAAGCTGCACAAATAGTAAATCTAACCCAGAATATCCCAGCTCCGAGCCCCCACTTTGTAAGCGATATTCAATCAACACTATAGCTATGTCAATGCCTAATCTGAGATGCTGAGGAAAACCCTTATTGATGTATTTTTATGTCCAGTTCAGTACTCTGGATGACAACCCTTGTATAACACCCCCCTCTTAGAATCCCCCTGACCCCACTGAGCCAAGAAGTACGTTTGTTTTGCAAATTAAAAGGTTTATTTGAAAAATTAAACAATATATATATATATATCACACTTTTATTATAAATTAATATCTGATAGTATACATTAATAATTGATATCACACTTATGAATATAATGTTGATCAACAATGGGTAATCTGGCACTAGCACACTTCTTTACAATCAATGAGGAGTTAGTATAGGATGGATAAGGTAGCAAAAATACTTTTATGGTTTCAAGGGAAAAGCAATGAGGAATAAAATGCAGTACAGAAATACTTGATATGATTTTAGCAAAAGATAAGATAATCACTTTTTCTCTGGCAATTCACCCCCCCCCCCTATGCAATGTAAGAAATGGAAGGAGATGGAAAGAGGAGCACACAGTTCTCAGGAATGCAATCAAATACAATACGAAATTCAGTTCCCCCCCAGAAAGCTTAGAGGAAACAGGTAGAAGTTTGAAACACATGCCCAAAATGCTTTTAAATGTGATGGCAATGGATGGTAAAATGTGCTAACTGATTTTAATTCCCTCTAGAGATTCAGGGTGAGTGAGAGATGCTTGTTGGTATTATTTCAGGCTCACTTTAGCAATGCTCTATGAGTTATTACCAGGTTGCAAATGGATTTTAACAAAGGAAAGAATGGAGCTGCTATTTTGACAAGTGGATAAATTGAGCCAAATCGCAAATCGCGGTAAATTTCGAGAGTGCGTAAATCGCGATTGCGGAAAAAGTATAGGCACTAGGAAGTCGGTTCTAGGTTCATTGGAAAGCCTAGAATCACAGCTTTAAAATGAAAGTTCCAGAGATACAGACGATTTTGTGGAAGTAATTTTTCAGAATTGAATCACAGTTTCAAAATGACAGTTGACAGCTTTCAGCTTTAAAATGACAGGTGACAGTTGTGCAGCTTTAGAATGACAGATGACAGCTTTCTAGGAGGCAGTTCTAATTAAGTTAAAATAGTTTGAATTAGATTATTTTAAACTAATAGATTGAGTTTTGCACAGTTCTGGCGGTACTCACAATATATTTTGGACAGGAATGGGCCTCGCCACGGATCTGGTCAGGTTTTGGACTGGACTCCGGTTCTGGTCTCGGCACTTCACAGCGATCTGGGTCAGCTCTCTGGATACAGAGGCCTGTGGTTCTCTGGATCTCTGGTCTGGTCTCTGGTACTCGCCAAAGTTCTCTGGATCGGGTTCTGCTTTCTCTGGACACAGCACGGCTCCTGGATACTGCTACCGGTTCTGGCAAAAGTTCTTGGCAAAGAATTCAAACAGCTCGCCCGGCTGTTGTATAGTTTGGTTAGGTTTGCTGGATTTTGAAGGCCTGCTGAGAATACCTTTGCTTGCAGTGGGCCTTCTAGGTTCAAAGTTCTGTAGTCTATGGGTCCCTGGTTCTGGTCTCTGTCTGGATGGGATGTCGGCCGTCAAAATGCTCCGCAGAAATGGAAAATGAATGTCTCTACCTGTCCCAGGAGTCTCTTTTTATGTGTTTTGGAAGTGGGTGTGTGCGTGGCATAACTGAGCCTGCCCCTCTCTACTTGTCATTGGCCCAATTCTCCCCTCTCCCATGATTGGGGGAAGGAAATGGATTGTCATCATGATGAGGTCTTTTTATGGGTCAGAGGATCCTCCCCTGGTCAATTTGCCCACAAATCTATATTTGATTCAAATACATATTTCCCAGATACACAATTTGTTGAAATTACATGTACACATTATATATTCCTTATGGTCCATGCTTGTCCGCCTCTGATCTTCCTGGGGGCTTGCATTAAAATATGACAACATTTTGACTTTTTGGTCGGTTTACCAATTATCGGACATTTACCAAAAATTACACAAATGTGCGCAAGGAGTATGGACATTAATTGATGAAGTGTCAGATTTTTAACATGCAGACATTTGGAGTAAGACCCTATTTTCCGCTAGCAACCCCCCAGAATACACCACAGGGTCCTAACGCCTCTTAAAACGTGCACAGAAAAATCACAAGAATAATGATATTACTTAAATAATTCTGACAAGTCCGTACTATGAATTATCCATCTTTTTTAAAATTATGCTCTGGCCCAGATGAGTGTGGTTTAGGTTCCAAAGCACATGGGGGAAGCTTCTGTCTGCCCCCGCCTCCAGCTCAGGTGGCTCCCAGAGGCACTTCTCCTCCCACTTCTCCCAAGAGGAAGCTATTTTATGACCCCCCAATATAACATTTGCCTGAGCCCAGGACAGGGCTTTGTTCAACCTCCTGCAGTCCCCAGGTGCCACTCCCCTTTCAATCAACAGGGCCATGTGATCTCCTTTTGGTGGGGCCAGCAGGATGCAGCCAGGCCTGGGAAGAGTTGCTGAGCAGGTTTCTCCTGTCGGGGATAGTTGTCAGGCAGAATTCAGCTAAATGTCACTTTAGTTCCCAGTTTAAATCAAACTTACAATTTTTACATATACATTAAATAATTACTTCCTTCAAGTCATTTCAGAATATAGTTTTACATTGTATCCACCTCTAAGCAAGTATTTCCTTGGCCTGGTTTCGGTTCATTTGTTCAGTTTTACACAAAAGTCTGGTGGTTTTAAAACGCTGGCTTTCTGATAGTGGTGAGCACCGGTACTGCATCCATTTTTGACATTAAGAAAATGAATTCCCCACAGTTCTGGGTTGCTTTTGGCAATCAGCATTACCATTCCCAATGGTTTCAGGCTACTGTGTGTGTAGCCCAAAGGTGGTTTTAGGCAGTGCCCTCCTGTGCTCACAACATAGGCAAAAATGGGTGGCAGCCTATTCTTCATGTTTTCCCTGTGCACTCTCTGGGGAGTTCTGGCCATCATGATGTTTTCCATGCCAGTACTGCACAGTTTTATGGTAGGGCTTGGATGCATGGGTAAAAACATCCCACACCTGGACTTGCTTTCTAGATAAGCTGTTATGCGTCATCTCCATCTGCTACCATACAGTACTGAAGGTTGTTGTAACTCGCCCACCCTGTGATACCTCACCTTTGTGCTCCTTACTCTCCTCAGTGTAATTGCTTGCCCCTAATTCACCAAGAACATAACTACTACCCTTTCATTCAAAATAGCCCTAAAACATCATGTCATCTTTCTTGTAGAATCACCTGCTCCAGCGTGCAACATTGCACTGCCACTTGATCCACAGCCCCTCCAACTGATGCCTATGTTGAAGTAATCAAACTTGTTTAGTTCAATAGTACGTAGTGTTTCAGCAATGATGTGTTGTACATTAGCCATGCCGGTGTTATTTGTCCCATTTCAATTCCTCCATTCCGAACTTGATCAGCCTCAACTTGTGTATCAGGGGTACCAGGCTGTGTGGGTACATCAACAGGCTTATCTGCAATATCTTCTTCCCCACTCAAGCTCTGTGAGCGACGAAAGTGGGCTTTCTTCTTCTTGAGTAGATATGGCCGGCCTCGGAAGGAAGCCACCATGACTCTGGGTAGGAATCAACGGTGGCTATCCTCCGCGACAGACACGCGAAGCAAGGGAAAAAGCCTTGCGGCACAAAAACCCCTTTGGAGTGCAGAATCCCCGCTGGACCGGAATATATGAGGAGAAGTTTCAAGCCAGACTCGTATGAAATGACGATCCAGGGCAGGTCAGTGATGGCGAAGCACAAAAGAACGGGGAAGGAGAGAAATGCTGGAATACTGAACAGAGGGAGCCAATGGATGGGAACCCGGGAAATAACAGCGAGATAGGCAAGGATGAAGATGAAAGGAGGAAAGAAGGAGAAATAAATGGGAAACACCTCGCACCCGGGACCAGGGGAGGGGGCGAGGCGGAAAGAGGACCAGGAGAGAAGAGTGGAACAACGAAGAGGAGAAAATAAGTACAGATGCGGATCACCGCCAAGCGAAGTAAACAGTAGCGCAAGAAACAAAGGAGAAATCCGAGAGTTGCAACGCACCGAGCTGCCGAGCGTAGGCTAGTAAATACACTCGGCGGCGGCCATGTTTGAAAAGACCAGACCGATAACGACATCTGGGTATACAACGTGGCGGCACAGTCAGGTGGCAGCCATGTTTCCACCTCTTCCACAAGCACCAGGAACCCGCGGTTGTGACAGTATGCCCCCTTCCAAGGCTGTACCCTCCCGGCTTACTGGGATGTAGCCTATGAAACTGTCTCAACAAACGGGATGCATGTTCATGGGTCTGGGGTTCCCAAGTATCTTCGGATGAGGGATATCCTTTCCAGTGGATCAGATATTCAAGACGACCTCTGTGATAACGAGAATCTCGGATGTGGGAGACTTCGTATTCTTCAGAGACCGGAGCTGGTAAAGTGTGTAGTTTGGGGGTACCTTGCTTTCTATTGTCAGATACAAAAGGACGCAATTGAGAGGAATGAAATGTCGGATGTATGCGACTAAGGTTCTTTGATGACCAGAGACGATAGGCAACTGGGTTGATTTTTGACAGTACCTCAAAGCGACCTATGTACCGAGGAGATAATTTGGAAGGGCGGACCCAGCGGGGCAAGACCCTGGTAGACAGCATAACCTTGGTACCCTTTTCCCAAGCTGGTACTGGTCTCCGATGTTTATCAGCTTGTTGCTTGTTACGAATGCTGGCCCTTAGAAGACTCTGTTTGGCTGTATTATGAGCTTCTTTTAATTCCGCCAGGGAGGTTTTTATGGAAGGTATGAGGGTCTCAGTCCAAAAGGCGGGTACTATGGATTGAGGGTGGTAACCATAAGTACAATAGAAAGGGCTGATACCAAGTGCACCATGTACAGAATTGTTATATGTGAACTCAGCAGTGGGTAGAAGGGAAACCCAGTTGTCTTGTAGTTGGTTGATGAAACACCTTAAATACTGCTCGAGGGTACCATTTAATCTTTCAGTCTGTCCCTTTGTTTGCGGGTGAAACCCGGAAGATAGGGCCCTCTCAATCCCCAGCAGTTTGCACAAAGCAGCCCAGAATTTAGAGGTATATTGGCTGCCACGGTCCGACACAATCTTTTTGGGGAGACCATGCAACCTAAATATGTCCTTCAGGAAGATTTCTGCCATGACTGAGGCCGAGGGTATCCCAGGTAGCGGGGAAAAGTGTGCCAATTTGGAGAAAGAGTCCACCGTTACCATGATACAGGTACAGCCCTGGGAAACCAGTAGGTCAACAATGAAATCTGTGGAAATGTGTTTCCAAGGACCTGGAGGGATATGGTCTTGTTGTAGCAGGCCCAATGGTTTTTGAGTGGACTGTTTATTCTGCATACAGGCTAGACAGGTCCAGATGTATGTCTGAGTATCAGCTCTCAAGTTGGGCCAATAGAAAGACCTTTGGAGCAATTCAAGAGTACCCCGTAAGCCTTGATGGGCTGCAACCTTAGGGCTTGTAATCTGAGGTCGTGTGACGGAAGAATTAATCTCCCTCGAGTGAAGTACAGACCGTCTCTCATATCTACCGGGACTTTACCCAAGTGTAAAAGTGGCCCTTCCGGGGAACGAGACTCGTCCCTAACGTTTTCCAAGAATGATGATACAACAGATAATATCTTGGTATGGGGGAACATCAGCTCTTTCCGGTAGCTCGGAGAGTTTTCTTCTCTTCGGGATAAGGCATCAGCAACCTGATTTTGGGTACCGGGAATATATGTGATGAGAAAATGGAATTGGGCAAAGAAATGCGCCCATCGGGCTTTCCTGGTATTGTAACATTCTTGTTGTCGTAGGATCTGCAGATTCTTGTGATCTGTGCGTATCAAGAAGGGATGTAAACTTCCTTGGAGTAAATGCCACCATTCCAGACAAGCCAATTTCATAGCCAAGAGTTCTCTCTCGATGACAGAGTACTTTTTCTGGCTAGGGTTCAAAGTCTTTGAAAAATAGGCAATGGGATGTTCTCGGCCCTGATAGGATTGCAGGAGAACGGCACCTACCGCACCAGCGGAGGCGTCAGTCTCCAAAACAAAAGGTAGCAGTTGGTCAGGCTGTCTTAGAATGGGAGCGGTACAGAACCTGTTCTTCAGGCAGACAAAACTTTCCTCAGCTTCCTTTTCAGACATTGAAAGGGGATACATCCTGCAAAAAGGAACTAAGGCCTGGGGAATAAGGTCTAGTCTACAGTCCTCCGGTCGGTGCTGATGGAGTTCTATGGGTTGTTGTTCTTGGAAGACCGCAGAAAACTCCTTAAAACAGCCTGGGATACAATGGATTGAACTCCTTTCAGTGGCACATACCGTTTTGACACTTTCGAACAAGGGTCCTGGAAGGCACTTCTCCTGACAGTATGCAGAATGAAAACTCAGAAGATTCTTCGTCCAATCTATAGTTGGGTTGTGTCTTCGGAGCCAACCAATCCCCAGTATAACTGGGAAATGGGCTGCGCGGATGATATCGAAACTTAGTACCTCCGAATGCTGTTGAATGGAAACTCGTACCTCCTCTGTGGTATGGATGATGAGACCGGAGCATAGAGGGGTTCCATCAACTCCTCTACCTTCTGGTCTTCCTTCTTGGTAATCCTAAGGAGACCCACTTTGTCAGCCCATGAGATGTCCAGGAAATTTCCTGCCGCTCCACAATCCAGTAGGGCTTGTGTTTCTATTTCCTTTCCTCTGAACTGAAGTAGGACTGATACCACCATCAAGCGCTGATCATCAGAGGGCTTGGCTGAAGTTACAGAGAGAGTGGTGTAGGAACTGGGAAAAGCCCCTCGATAGTCTGTCCTACGAACTACCGAGGGCGTTCGTTTCCCGGTCGTCTGGGGGGTACGTCCGGGCAGTCCTTCAATAGGTGTGTGGCAGAGCCACAGTACAGGCAAAGGCTGCCCTCCCGTCTCCTCTTCTTTTCTTCAGCCTTCAAGGGGGCTCTAGTGGTTCCTATTTGCAAAGGTTCTTCCTGGGTAGGTGGACGAGTAGCAGGTGAGGAGGTCGAAGGGTGAGGCTGTGAGCTGCGAGTCTTTCTCTTTTCATTCTTCCATTCAGTCAATCGGAAATCAATCCTTACAACAGCCTTTATGAGGTCAGAGAAAGAGTCTGGGCGAGGAATCCTGGCAAGTTCGTCCTTTAGCTCTTCTCGCAAACCCCTCCTAAAGATGGTGTATTGGGCCTCTTCTTGCCAGCCGGCTTCTGCCGCTAACCTCTTGAAGGAGGATATGTAGGAGAGCAGGTCTGAACTCCCTTGACGCACATCCAGCAAGTCTTCACTAGCTAGGTGAGTGCTTTCAGTACGAAGGAAAGTCTGCTTAAGTAAATCCTTGAACGCAACAAAGTTCTGTAGCACTGGGTCGGACTGGGACACCAACGGAGTAGCCCACGCTAAGGCATTGCCCGTCATGTGTGTGATCATGAATCCCACTTTGGCATGGTCGGTGGAAAAGGCGTTCTGCCTGAAAGAGAAATGTATATTGCAAGCTTCCAGGAATTCTTTAACTTTCTTTTCTGAACCATCAAATTTGCCTGATACCAAAGGCAGAGGGGGAAGATCGGTTGTTTGCTGTTCTCTGGCGGTTACTCTCTGTTGGAGAGTGGTATTGGCTGTCTTAAGGGCTTGCACTTCCAAATTTAGGTTTTGAACTGCCGCGACGAGTTCCTGAAGTTGCTGGGGAGTTGCCATGTCCGTATTCAGGCGTTGCAAGCTATCAGGGGTACCAGGCTGTGTGGGTAGATCAACAGGCTTGTCTGCAATATCTTCTGCCCCACTCAAGCTCAGAGAGTCTCCAAGTTCTCCTTCCTCCTCACCTGACGTTGAAGAGAAGTCCAACTTCTTTCCGTGTGAGCGACGAACGTGGGCTTTCTTCTTCTTGAGTAGATATGGCCGGCCTCAGAAGGAAGCCACTGTGACTCTGGGTAGGAATCAACGGTGACTCCCCTCCGCGACAGACACGCAAAGCAAGGGGAAAAGCCTTGCGGCACAAAAACCCCTTTGGAGTGTAGAATCCCCACTGGACCGGAATATATGAGGTGAAGTTTCAAGCCAGACTCGTATGAAATGACGATCCAGGGCAGGTAAGTGATGGCGAAGCACAAAAGAACGGGGAAGGAGAGAAATGCTGGAATGCTGAACAGAGGGTAACAATGGATGGGAACCCGGGAAAGAACAGCGAGATAGGCAAGGATGAAGATGAAAGGAGGAAAGAAGGAGAAATAAACGGGAAACACCTCGCACCCGGGACCAGGGGAGGGGGCAAGGCGGAAAGAGGACCAGGAGAGAAGAGTGGAACAACGAAGAGGAGAAAATAAGTACAGTGGCGGATCACCGCCAAGCGAAGTAAACAGTAGCGCAAGCAACAAAGGAGAAATCCGAGAGTTGCAACGCACCGAGCCGCCGAGCGTAGGCTAGTAAATACACTCAGCGGCGGCCATGTTTGAAAAGACCAGGTCTGGGTATACAACATGGCGGCACAGTCAGGTGGCAGCCATGTTTCCACCTCTTCCACAAAGCCAGGAACCCGCGGTTGTGACATTGTGCTACTTAAATGCAAAGCGTTGATTCACGGGTTAGCTGTCTACTCTATATTGAACCTGTTTTAAGGCACTGCTGATTTAAACATCCTGCCACCTATCTAATAAATGGCATTACATACAAATAAAACATGCAGAAAGATGTGGCACAAAATAAAACAATGAGGACAGAATTTGTATTGCTTGGATTCAACAAGTAAGATCTACCAGAAGAGTCATGGTTCATTCAAGGTTACCCTCCCTTAACAAATGTGCACTATGGGAAAGGGACCACACCAATGTGCATGACACGTGGCAGATGGCATTTCAGAAGATATTGCAGTTTTTTATGTCAAAATCCACAAAATAAGCCTTTGTACAGAGAAGTGACGAGAGAAGAACATTTGGTATTGATTTAAAGACTGGGCAAAACCGTATGTCGAGAAGTGAATCTGATGGGGGTTTTTAAGCATGGTTAGTGTTACGTTATGCGGTGGCTATCCCACGAGAAGGCGTGATGAATGAATGAGGCTTCTGGAAGCAGCAGGATATCCGATCACAGTAGGGATACAAGGCAATCATCTGCAAGGGGGCCAAGGAAACTGCGGATATGCGTGCACTTTGAGAAAGCATGTGCATAATATGCTTGCTTTAGTACTGCAATGGAACTCACGTTATTTATCAGTCACACGTATACCACATTCCATGAATTCTGCACCTCTTACTTCTGTTCCGCTGTGGTTTCTTTAAGCCTTAGCTAGCGTATGTTCTTTAAGTACTTTCACCTGGTTGTTCTGCTGGTTCTCCAGGCAGTCTGTGCATTTTCCTCTAACTTGTAACAATGTTATTTTGTCTGGCCTGATCTCTAGAGTCTGACTAAAATACTTATTCCAGCATTGAAGCAGGTCACGGCCCCGAATGATCTGTGCCATTAAAGGTCTAGAATTTCGATCTCCTTTACTGAGGTGAGGTTTGCAGGCTCCACTGCAATTATCTGCCTCTGCTCAGCAGCATGATCACCATCTACTTACCACTCTGGGAATTTATCCTGCCTGCCAAGTGGTAAAGATGCTATTTTTTCCATTTCCCATGGCTCGTGACCTCGATGAGATTTATATGTTTTTGGTCGCGGTGCAGACAACTTTTCTTCTGAATCAAAGATTTGATTGAAATGTAATACATCAGTGACTCAAAATGAATTCATTTTCATTTAATACACAGTGTTCAAATGTCCACAATCACTTCAAGTGTTCGGGCGTGTGTAACTGCACATTACCACATAGCTATGTTTGTTGGCTGTATGACATTAAGGTCAATAATTCATAGCCGTGAATGATAAACATTTAGCAGCAGAGGCTCCATCAGTGCTGCCCATATACTGTATGAGTGAGATGGAATACCCTGGTCTCAACATGCAAATAACATGTTCTCAATGTCACCTGGCCTAGTAAGGTCGTTGTCTCTCGCTTCCCTCTTTTCCCCTCCCTTGCCTCGTCGTGCCTTGAAACACTTGTGTATAGGCGCGTTATAAATGCCATTTCATATCATATCATAACATGGTATCGGTCAGAATAGTGCAACCCCTTTCGCCTGTATTATGAAACGATTTTTTTTAAAAAAAAAACATTCATTTATGAATGTGCGGGCTGTCACATGCAACTATTGAGGTGTATGTTGTTGTGCATTACTTCCTTTGAATTGTTTCACTATTCTAGAAAGTAACTTGGAAAGTTATTAATTACTGATCTTAGAATTATTTACAATATTCTGTAAAGTAATTCTAAGCTCTGAATTGTGCTTACCGCCTATTTGGGACCAGTAACTAAAGTTATCTTGCTTGCTTTGAACGGCCCAAAGCCATTCATAAAAGTAATGACTCAGTTCTTACTAACTTTTAAATTGTTGATACCATTCTAAAAGGTAACCATAAGTTATGTAAATGTGCTTACCGGCTCATGCAGGGCTAGCTTCATTCGATTCCAGAAACAGAGTATCCTAAGTTATTCTAATCGCGGTGTGTTACTTATCCTTGAATTGTATTCATCCCATAGGTCTTTTTACACTGTGATGTGCTGATGTGAATTTGTGGTTGGTTTTCTATTGTTTGCGGTTGATTATAGTACTTACCATATCTGAAGATGTATCTTTACCTTGTTGGACTTCAGCATTTTCTGCCACTGCCCACGGGTCCCAATTGTAGGCGCTTCTCCATGTACTGTTGACTGTAAAATGTAGGTTTTCTCCCGGTGCTGTTGACTCGCAAACAAAGGCGTTTTCTCCCTCTGCTTAGGTATTCCAATTGTAGGCATTTCACCATGTACTGTTGACTCTAAAATGTAGGTGTTTCTCCAGGTACTGTTGACTCTCAGGTTTGGGCTTTTTCTCCCCCTGCTCGGTTGTCCCGACTGTGGGCATTTCTCCATGTACTGTTGACTCTAAAATGTAGGCATTTCAGCATATCACAACAGTACTAGAAGCAGTGTAGTGTGATAGAACCAAACCCACCACCAGAACAATCGTACATCAGACCCACCAAGACGAATTTTGAGGCACACCCCATGCCGTTGTGGGGATTCATTTTAGCATAGAGTGTTGCTGCTGCTAAACGTTTTTATCACCACCACAAGAACCAATAGAAAAAGCCACAATACCTGAGTGAGTGCCCTAACATCAAAGGGCCACCAATGGCGGAAAGGTTCGTATAATACACCACTCCACTGGCTGCAGGCATGGCCAACCACACACAGCAGTATAGAGGACAAGGACTACAACAAAAATTCGTTCATGCTGTTCACATAATTCTCTGCCTACTTACACCTGACTGTGCCTCAACACCTCTGACAGCAGAATGCAGCGCAGTCCTACGATAATTTTGGGCACACGGAACACGTAGAATTTCTCTAGCACTGACGCCACCCTACTCTTATCAGCACCCATCCACATGCCTGACCGCATGGGTTGCTTCTCTACCAGATCTTGGCCAGCCCTGCTAAGCCTTTGTCGTCCAAATGCACACACGTATCATAATCGTGCTCTAGGGACTTCGGTCTTTGAGGGTGCTCCCATTAACAGCGCAATGAAACTATAATAATGGTAATATTTGTATTTGTATTTGTATTTGTTTATTTATAACGCGCAAACCCACAGGCCCAGGGGCATCAGGGCGCAATATTGGCACTATACAAATGACAAGTACAATACAATACATCTATGGACCAATTAACCATTATAATAATACACACTGATTAAATTGGATGAGATACACACACCTCAAATACAAAAGTACACTCTTGATAACATTTGTGGCAGGATTAAATAAAAGCTAACATACAGCAAGTGTTGTTAGCTGGCTAAAAATACAATATAAGCAGCTGTTACTTCAGTACATATAATTTTCATCCTTTTCCTAAGCATCCATCACGTACCCCATAGGTATGCCATAATGGTATCATCCAGCACGATGGTAAAGCTTTACAATGGGGAAAAATTAACACAAATAGATTTCTGTCTTGCAATGGTCCATTGCACAAAAAAGCTGTCCCAGGGCCTAATTTGTCAATATGTAGGCTCCAAATATTTTCTATCCTACCTCTGGCGTCTTGGGGTGGCAGCTCACCGCGCACTACTGCCCCCAACCGTTACTGTTCCCCACAGTGTCACCATATTAAGTGTTGCAGCTGAAATTACCACTGGCTCATTGGAGGTGATGTGTGCACCACCAATGGCAGACGTACTATTTATGAATGTCAATCAAAATATTATAACGTAACTCAGTAGTTATTTCTTGAAATGAGACTCCAAATGGGTAACTGCTCCTTTAAACACATCGTCCTCATCATCATCCTCAACCTCCAGGTGCCTGCTAAGCACCACCACCTGCATGGGCAGTGTTAAGCCAGAGTCATGCTGACACCGGCACATGCACACGTGTTTGCATGCCAGCCCACTGAACAAGTGAGCTTTAAATGTGCAGACAGTTATCACAGCAGAGGAGTGGTACCCATGCCATGTACGGTGACAGAGCAGTGTGCTGTGACATGAGCACCCAGCGCTGAGATTGCAGCTCAAGTTTATTGATGACACTAGATAAACAGCACGCAGCACAGGCATGGCTTACACTGTGGTTTTTTGTTTTGTGATTAAGACTGCCTCAGAGTTAAAAGAAAATTAAGTTGGCAAAACACCACACCCTAAATTAACAGAGTCTGAAATTTGAAGTGCTGGTGCTCAGAAATAAGTTCTGGGGCACTACCCGGGCAAACACCCCAAAAAAAAAAGTACTGGACTGTCGGATTCTTTTATTTTCCTCAGAGAACCAAACTGGCGCTTAGAAGCTCAGTTTAAAATATAGCAGTCTAATTAGTACAAGGTGCATTTTATCTAAACATTGCTCAAAACCAAAACACAGTTTATAGAGAGACACTAAATGCCTGAACAGTTTTGCAGCAAAGTATCTTTTGCCAGTGGCTCGACTTCTTTCCAGTATATCATTTTCTAAAGTGATCCTCTACTCGTCTGCCTCCGTCATCCCCCTTAAATAACAGTAGTTTGAGTGCAATTTGGCTACTCAGACCTTTTAGCCCAGCCCATCATGTAATCATTGGGTTAACATACTTCCAGGGCACTTACCAGATGTTTCAAAACACCAAATCTCTGTACAATAGTCTGTAGCTGAAACTGCTTATGGCTGGGAAACCTGTACAGCTACAGAAATGGAGTGCAGGCCCAACTTCCTGTAAACACGTGCCATGGAGCAAGTGTTGTTTGCAGGCTCAGTCTGCTTAAGCCATGTTTCACTAGTTGAAACGCAGATACCCTGGTAGTAATAGAATGTCACTTCTTCCGCCTGTCTTTTCCAAGAAGGATTTTTTCCCTCTAATGCTTTTGTGACCCCAGATTGTATAATCTTTTTTGTCATACTATTAGTCAAATATTCCATGCTCAACGGAGCCAGTCAAATGCTCCCTGCTCAACGGAGCCAGGTCACTACGTACCAAAAAGGACGGCCTCATAGGTATATATACGGATAGGCAAAGATGCATTCGCTGTAAGGGGAACGTCAGCATTCGCATTCATCCCGCCCATGTCGTGTGTTTGGGACACTCAAGAAGCTGCATCCTTTTACATCACCTGTGATTGCAAAGGGTGGACGCATTGCTGCCAAGAAACGGTTCAATGCTGGTACTTTCAAGAAAAAACAGAATAGTTGTGACACAATGGGCCTGATGGGCCTGATTTACCCGTTTTTGAATGGGGTTGTGCCATTGTAAAACTCTTTTGTAATTCAGACCCGGTGGCTGCATGTTCGGTGGCTGGATCATCGTACATTTCAGAAATAGGAACTTGCACGCATGCAGTTGCAGTACTGCAAATGCAGTGAAAATGAGCCTGGACCCTAGAATTGCAGGGGCCGTTGCAGCAGCTTTACAATCATTTATAATCATGTGATCCCTGTAGCCACCATGACATAACCTGGCAGGGCTGATATGTAGATAGCATGTCACGATTCTGTTGGATTGTACCATTATGAGAATTTTGGCCAAGATGGGTAGAAGATTGAGAAGCCACATCTGCCTGCTAGAACTTTGTGGTGCGGCAGCTGTTGAGGAATGCACATGTGACCTTTGAACCTGCCCTGCTACCTCTGTAGGGCTGCACTGGGGTTGTCAGGAGACAGTCACATCAAATGTGCGGGGGGGGGGAGCCATGTTTCTGGCATGGAGCATTGTGAAGAGGGACTGATTAGCAGGTTTCCCTTTCAGAAACAGAATTACCTGCATAATTGTATTGCTAAAAATAGAACATGTTCACCAGATGGCATTCTGTCACAGATATAATCACAGCTGTTGTCATTATTCCATCATTTCATTGGAGCCGGCTGAGCCAGGTGAGGATTGAGCTTGACCAGGCTTTGAAACAAACTCGAACGTGACTCTATGGTCGAGTCAGAGCCTTCTGAAAACATGGCCGCAGTCCAGAGACCGCATTCTGGTGACAAAGAAAATAAACTAACCTGCGTGAAAGAAATGCGCTGTTAAAAAGTGTGCAACCCCCCCGCAAAAGAGTATTCCACCTCAAACGCTTTAGAACCCCATTGGGTGAAGACACCACGTTTTACATTCTAAATATACATCATTTCTCTTAAATTCCAGTTACTTTTGACAAACTTCATGGCATTTACGTGAAACAATATGTGCAGGCCACAGAAATAGTAAGTTAGCTCCAAATACGAAGCTGTTGCTTAGATTGTCAACGCCAGGGGGTCCTTTTAGTAAGTAATTACCACTGACTTTGAGCGAAATGTGTTTCAACGAAGTGCTTGGTTTTTCAGCATGCTTCTTGCAAAGTAAATTAAATAACAAAGAAGGTCTCTTTCTTTAAAAAAAAAAAAAAAAGAAAAGGTGGAATTCTGACTTGACCATGATTTCTGCTTGTTAAATACAGAGAGAATTGTGTTCACTTTGCTGTGACTCCATACATTTCTTTCGCATAGTGCATAGGAAACTATTGTAAGCCTGTGTCGAACAGTAATTAAAACAGGGTGACTTTATTGCATTGTCTTAAGTAAAACACCTGGCAGTTTACAGCATTCACAAGTTGTCCGAAATCAGGTGTCAAATAATCAATTATTTCGGGCATTGAGGCTCTCCTCATATTAAAGGTTGGTACCTGTGGTCCTGCATTTAAAAAGGGAACAAACTGCAAGTACTGTCCAAGAATGCAACGTGATTTGCTAGGTGAAGGTCAGGCTGCAGAGTAGGATTTGTAAGCATCCCGTGAGATGTTTCATCCCCATCTGCTTCTCTCTACTAATGTTAAGTGACAAAAGTGGGCCGTGGTGTGTTGGCATTGTTAGCTTTTGTGGGCTTTTGACCTTAATAACCAGCCCTTGAGTTAGGCTACTTCACATGCAGATTACTGTTGTGTGGCAAGACATGGGCAGAAGAAGGTGTCCCCGTCATAATGTTAAGCAAAGTTTGAATGCAGTACCCTCTGGGACCACTACACACAACCATGACTACAGGTGTAAGCAAAACCAACCTTTGGTATAAGTCTGTAGCACACAGTTTTTGGCAGCGAGCTGAGCAGCCAGGCTTATCTCAAGAGAGAATGTAAGCTTGTAATGAGGTTACACAGAGATCTACAATTACAAGTATTCAAATAGACACTTACACTCAAGGTTTTTTGGTAAAACACTTATTAATTTATTACACAGTCAGTTAGAAAACATTTACTAAATGGAGGTAATCAATATCACACTAAAATATACTACAATACTTCACACTAACCGGTTCTGAAACATTTAAACTACTTTGAAGGAAGAGCAAAACGGCATTCAGAGCAATTGAAGTAGGAGCAAAAAGGCATAAGTTAATAAAACGAATAGTAGAGGTACTTTTAAACAGTGCAGATAGTTTGAGTTCACAAGAGGAGTTGGTCCAATGCAATAGGTAGGCCAAAGTCAATGGGCTAGTGTCTTGTATAGGTAAAAACGGTTCTGGTAGATAAACGGAAAAGTCTTTGCCACGGTTCTAAGAAGTAGTTCTCAGAAGAAAGAGTCATATGTCGTGTCACAAGCTGACGAGACCTGCAAGTTGCCAAAGTTTCACACACTTTCACAGTGAAAGGTAAGTTCTCTCGGTCGGGTTTTCACAGTACCTTATTTTGAAGAAAAAGATGCAGCTGAAGATTTCTGTTCTTGGCAGTTCCTGCAGATCTCGCTGTTCCTGAGCCTCAGTCGTGGGGACAAGAGGGTGGACATCAGGGGAATCCTGCAATGCACAGGGACTGTTCACAAGGCTGGCAAATGGCAATTCTTCGATTCCGGTAGCTGTCTTCAAGCACACAAACTGGTGTCCTTCTCCCTGGCTTTTTGGTTTTCTGCAGCACTCTGAGGAAAATATAACCAGCTCCAAGACTAGTATCCAGGTTGCTTACGAGTTGATTGGTCCCACCAACTCAAAGGAAGAAGTCGTCCTTGAAGGGCTTCTCTGTCGAGAAGAACTTGGCGATTCGGACCTGCAGCAGGGCTTCACTGGGCAAACCAACGGTCCAGGAGTTCCAGCAGCCGTCCTCCTCCAGCTCATCTTCCGTTCTTTCATTCCAGCGGTCGACTCTGCCTTCCAAGCCAAGAGACTCCCCTTATAAAGAGTTTTCTCCCATTCATTCCAGCACAGCTGCCACTCACCCAGCAGGGTGGCTGTCCTTGCTGGACAGTCAGCCAGCCAATCACGCCAGAGTGCATTTGGGTCTCCTAGGAGACTAAACACAGGGAGTTTCGGTCACCTCCCTCACTTCCTGCCCACCCCAGACACTCAGGCGCCAGAGGCAGTCTTCAGTCTTGAAGCCCACAAAAGGCGTGGGAACAAAGGGACCAAACCTAGTTTGGCGTGCAGAGGCACAATCTAGAAGGACCTTTCCAAAAAGAAATGGCGAAAAAAAAAGACCGGGATCCGTTTAAACAAAGGAGGCTCAGATGCCATCTTGAAAAACATGGATCCTGCGATTTAACGCTACCGGTGTTTGCGGTCGGAAAAATCACTGCCACCAGCCATTTCGATATGAAAGGGTAGCATTTGAATGCTACATGAGTTTCTAGACACAGGGGATACTAGGTAATCCCTCCAGCACTTTATTGTAAAATAGTGTGTGCTGGGTCTAGGAATTTAAAAAGACTAGTAAAGTCAATTTAACTTTATATTCTCTGGGAAACAGTAGTTTATCCCAGATAAGGTATTTAAAGCTTGGGACAGCCTAAAAAGGCCTCCCTGTGTTACTGCACTGAGGGTGCTGTGTAACACACATGAAAAGATGATGCCTATGGAGTTGTCTAAAACACCATAATCAAAGAACACAAGAGTAAAACACATATCAAAATACATGACACATATATATGGCATGGGAATGTCGGACTTTAATACATGATAGCACTTAATGGAAATGTGTAGCTGATGTTTATTAACACTCCTAATGGACATTGTGTCCTAATTTTGTAAACCATTTTAAGTTATTCTGTAACTCCCCCAACAATGAGCATCTGGCTTAATCTCCTCTCATAACTTATGTGTTACATCTGTGATGTGCAAGCTATTCCATTCAAGACTTACATGGCCATTATTTTGCTGGCTCGGCTCGCGTTTGGCTCTTATTGTCAAGGCAGTCCACCTGGCTCTGCTCTGGCTCGGCCGTTCCCATGAATTCTCTGGCTCCGCCACCTGTACATCTAATAGGAGACATAGACATAACTAAGTGCTGGTGCAGCTGGATGTGAAATCTCAATAGTTTAAAACAAAGTAATGTGGACACTGTTGTGACATCATAGCAATGCACAATGGCTTCTTGCTTGGCATTTGAAGGCCTGAGTTGCTGCCATCTTGAAAGCACACTCCATCGGAAGGCCTGAGTCGCTGCCATCTTGAAAACACACTCCATCACCTACCAGAGGGAAGAAGAAAAATAGTGAATGAGGCAGACCATCCTTCCCATCCAAGTCTCTGGGGATTCAAAAGAAACAGAGCAATATGGACTCCTGTGACAGCACCTTCTGCACCTCTCATGAGCATGTACAGGCATAAGAAACTAGAAGAGTGAATGATGATTTGGTGCTGCCTTCACCAATGCATTTATATCTGTATTTGGCCCTCATTACGACCCTGGCGGAAAGTGACTGACCGGACCGCCACAGCGTAAATAGCGTTTCCGCCATTGCACGAAGGAGCAAAGTGCGGCCCATTCCGACCCATCGGGCACGAGCACCACGGCATGGCGGAAGTGCAAAGTCCGCGATGGCGGAAATGACCCCAAAATGGCCCACACCGCCGCCGTACGGCGCCCTAGGTGCAATACCGCCACCCATCTCAGCGGACACCGCAGTGAGCGCCAACCGGAAAGTACGGTGACCGTAAATATACGGAAACGGAAGTAAAAACATGGGCCCGGAACGGGAAACATCCCGCCGTACACCTATAAAACCACAAAATCCACACAACCACTAAAAACACTACCCTGAGACACACCCCAACCCGTCATCCACCCTAGCGAAACCAAGAAAAATGGGAAAAGTAGCGAAGAAAGCGTGCGACCGCAAGCGGCAGGTCCACTTCTCCCGTGAGGAACTCACCGTGCTAACAGAGACCCTCCAGGAGAATGCTGCCGTCGTCTTCTCCACGCAAATGACCAGGACGGCACTTGCGAACAAGAAGGCCATATGGGCCCTGGTGGCACAGCGTGTAAGTGCGGTGGGGACCGCACCCCGCAACCCACAGCAATGCAGAAAGCGATGGGACGACCTGCGGATACGCGTCCGTAGCATACTTTCTGCCAACCGCAACATTGCCACAGCCACCGGGGGAGGTCCTGAATCACCCATCAAGTTGACCCCCTGGGAAGAAATCTGTGCCTCCACCATTGGAATGGAGAGCATAGAGGGAGTCGGAGGGATGGAGAAAGGAGTGCAGACATCCGAAGAATCAGGTAGGTGGCCCAAATCAAACAATGCTAAATCCACAATTTCCAATCATGTGAAGTACCATGTGTCCCCATAGTGCAACAGAAACACATGTCCAGGAGAACGTCCACACACATTGGCCTGATAGCGCACTTTAAAACTCACAATAAATACATAAATAATTAAAAGCCCCTAAAACACCCACTACACGTGCAGCAGGCACACCCTAACTGCAGGCTGCCAAACAACTGCACCCTCACTCCACACACAAATGAAAGCACCTCCAAGGCCCCGACCCAAATCACCCTCAGGTACCACCCCAATGCATGTGATACAATGCCATTCCAATTCCCACAGACCCATTAATAACCCTCGCCCTCCTTTACTCCACCACAGGGTCCGATCCAAACGACGAGCTTCAGGACACCCCTACCAGCACACCTGCAAAGAGGGCCAAGACCAACGGCCAAAGACCCTCCACCTCAGCTGCACGGATCAAGACACGGCAGCAGCACAAATCAGGTGTCAGCACAGAGGAGGGAACATCAACAGGCACCCCAGCAGCCAGCATGCCCACAACACCACCACCACAGATCCCCCCAATGGATGCCACAGAAGGCACTGCCTCTGGTGGCAGCAGCACCATAGGTGACACCCCATTGATGGCAGCATGCTCCGACACAGAAAATGGGGATGTCGAAGTCAGATCCATCCATGACCTGTCCCAATCCCCCTGTCTGTCCCATCCCGTACACCATGAGGATACCACGCAGGGGCACCCACAAGACGACGACTGGCCATCCCCCACAAGCCCTGTGGCAAGGCAACATGAGGTCACCAGCCCCTCTGTGACACCACCGCAAATGGCCATGGCCCAGCAGAGGCAACAGTCCCTCGACCAGTTAATCGTGCAACAGCAGCAACTGGCCACGCTCCTCAAGGACCATGCCGATGAATGTGGGGGCACTAAGGCAGACATAGAAACATCAACTGAGACACTTAGGGCAGAAATGGAGAGAAGTACAGAGACACTAAGGGCACAAATGGAGAGTAGCACCGAGAGCCTGAGAGTACAAATGGAGAGTAGCACCGAGAGCCTGAGAGTACAAATGGAGAGTAGCACCGAGAGCCTGAGAGTCCAAATGGAGAGGAGCACCGAGAGCCTGAGGGGGGAACTGCATGCGACGTCCAAAGACGTATGTGCCGAACTTGCCGCAGTGCGCCGTGTGCTCACTGAGCTCTCACAAACCCTTAGGGACATGCATGGACGTGAGCAGGCAGAGACATCATCCGTTGCAAGTTCCGTCCAGGGCAGCCCCCAACGTAGATCTGGGAGGAACCTGCGCTCCACAGGCAGGGGTGCCCCTGATACCCGCAGAGGGGGCTTGCAATAGCGACTGCCCACTGACAATGAGCATCTTTGGACACTGGTGTTCGGGGGGGAGGTAGGAGGGTGGAGGGGGTGTGTTGGGCTCACTTGGGTGGCGGGTCGATAGGGTGTTCAACATGATATCACATATGCCATAAACAATGCACGATCAACCAATGAGATGTGTGGACAATGATCTTTGTGTACTAGGCCATCATAGGCGTACAGTCCATATTGTGCATGTACCAGACACACACAGTGCCACGAGTACCGTGTCCATGTATCAGCCACCAGGCGTGAGTGCTAGAAGCATGCATCAATGAGATGCTGACGAATGTCACGGCCCTCCGGTGCCTCGCAGACTCCTTGAGGTGCTGCCACATCCCCACCCTCATCATGACCATCTTCAGGTGCTTGCAGTTCTGCGTCAGGGGGCATGGGCACATTTCTACGTACGCACATGTTGTGGAGCATGACACATGCCATGACCATCTTTGCAACCTTCTCATGGCGGTACAGGAGTGCCCCGCCAGACCTGCTGAGGCAGCGGAAACGAGTCTTCAGTAGGCCGAATGCCTGTTCAATGACTACACGGGTACGTGAGTGGGCATGGTTGTAGTCCTCCTCATGCTGGTCCCGTGGGTTCCGGACTGGTGTGAGGAGCCATCTCTTCAGTGGAAATCCAGCATCACCTGTATGTGGACGATAAACGTATGATGTGGAATGCCATTGCTACGTACGCACACCCCCCCCTTCCTGCCAGGTCATTGCCGAATCACATACCCCACATCATCATGCATGAAATGAGACTCACCGAGTAGCCAGGATCTGTTCCCTGCGTGTCGCTCCATGTAGCGTGGTATTGTAGAGTTCCTCAAGACCATAGAATCATGGGTTGATCCAGGGAATCGGGCACAACAATGTGTAATGATCCTGTTGGAGTCACACACCATTTGTACATTCAGGGAATGGAATTGTTTTCGGTTGCGGTACTGGGCCTCCATGGCATGTGGGACGACCAATTCCACATGGGTGCAGTCGATGGCACCAATGCAACCCGGTATGCCGGCAAGTGCATGGAATCCCACTTTTGTGTTGGTAATTTCCTGCTCCGAGCGTGGTAGAGAGATGTAGTCGTCTGCGTGCTGCAGGAGGGCATCGAGCACTTGCAATAGTGTCCGTGAGAACAGTGGCTGAGAAATGCCATGCAACTGTCCGACTGTGTGCTGGTAGGTGCCTGTGGCCAGGAAGTGGAGTACAGACACCACCTTCAGTAGGGGTGGGATGGCGGTTGGGCTATCTATTATGCTGACAAGGTCAGCCTGTGTCATGTCCACAATGGCGGCTATGGTGTCCCGGTCCAAACGGTAGAGGGTGTGGATCTGCTCATCAGTGAGGTTGAATGGATGTGCTCGGAGGCGTGGGATTGCGGGCTGCCTGCGTGGTGGTAGTGGCTGTGCTGGCGGCCCTTGCTGGCCCTGCCTTGGTCTCCTCCGTGCGGCCGGTTGTAGTTGGTGTTCGTCTTCTTCTTGGAGTTGGAGTACTTGCAGTGCTATCAGGTCCCCCAGGGCCAACATCGCGAGTCCTGCCGGTAGCATTTCGGAGTGGGTGTGGTTGTGGGAGGAGACTGGGTGTGCAATTTATGTGTTTTCAGGCTGTATGGCCTCCACCTGTGGTGATTCATTCCACCTGTGCAAGCTGCTCTCCCCTTTGGCCGAGCACGTCCCGCACACAACGCTGCAATTCGAGGAATGGCATCTTGCTATTGCAATCATGTATTTGTACCCGATGGCCGTGTAACATTGGTTGATATGTACATTCGGCTATGGTCCCATTGTTTCACATACAATCTTTGCAGTCGCGAACAGACTTGTGAAGGGTCAGTGGAACGTAGTACTCGAGTAACGGTGGGCCCTCATGCATCACTGTACCGAGTTGCACCGACGGGCGGGGCGTCCCATTTGTGGGTGAAGGCAGTTGCCATTTTCACACACAGCCGCACTAGATGGATTAATTTGTGATTTCAAACGGCCACAGATGCCTTTTCGACGTGATGTTGCAAATGAGGAATTCGAAGGGCGGCGCTTTCGGTTTTCAGCTAGCGGCGAGGAGATGCCCACAGGTCTGACGGCAAATATAACGTTCTATTGTTCAATGTCCTTGAGACAGGGGCCATGGCGAGGATGCAATGATTGATATGAATAGTTTGGGATGCGCAATAGCGACGTGGGCGATGAGGCCGGACGTTCCCAAATACATGTTACTTCACAACACTGGAATTACGGGCTGGGGCACTGTGGATTTTGCAGGCTGCATAACGCACAGACTCAATGGATATTTCTAATGTTATGTGAGTAAATATTCAGGCGTTTTTATACCGGGATGAGGGAATGATGAATGGATGCATGGGCAGATGATTTGATACAGAGTTTGCCATGTACAGGGCTTCTTGGAATCTGTCCGCCTCCCCTGCGCTATGTGATGCAGGGCTGCCATAGTGGGACCATCGTCTATCTGGCCTTGTTGAGCCCTCCCTGTCTCGACGCGCCTTCAGACACTTGTGTCCATGCACGTTAACATTCCCATCTGATGGATTCTGTTTTCACAGACGCATGCACAGGTACACTCGTTTGTGATGGTGTTTGCACCTCGATATAGATGGTTATGAGTCGCAAGTGGTTTTGGGGTGGTGATGATCCTTTGGAGTGGGCTAGCATGCATATGGCTGTGGATTTAGTGTGATCATTGAAGTGAGTTGTTCGAATGTAGTTCTGATGGCCATTCTGTTCTTTTTCTTTTCTTTTGGTTGACAGGTATCTCCTCCCCTTTTGCCACTGCCATCTGTATGCCACTCCTGCAGATGGCTTTTACTCCCGACACCTGCTGCTTCGTGTTAATCAGTGGAGCAGCATTACGATCTTATGGGACGATCGCCAATGGGCCACATGCCCTTACGCAGTACTAGTGGCTCGGAGCAACATTTCGGCCTTTCAGCTGGACTAGTGCCTCCCCATTGGGACGGCCCTGCGGTTCTGTGCGCTTCCATGTTGCCTTTTCGTACGTGAATGTGGCTCTGTGTACCATGATGGAACAGGGCGTCACACAAGTAGTAGCTGGTCATTTCTTGCGGATGCAGCCCACAATGGTGAAATGTGTTTTGGAGTTCATGGCCTAATGGCTGTATGGGCTTGGTGATTTTGTTGTGCATTAAATTTCTATTCTGATATGGGCCGTGTAGCGTTCTTCTTTGCAAGTAATGTGGCATATTCCTATTTGGGGAGCGATGTATTGTGAGGAGATCTGCATTGGGTTCCAGCTTCGGAGTTTAGTTGCGTGGTACTGTGCTGGGCGCGTTTGCCTACGAAGCCCAGTGAGGTCAGGGATGGGGGCTGCCAATATGACTGTTTGAATGTTGTCATGCTCAGGGGCAGGGGATTGGGTTTTGTGTAACAGATGCCGGTCAGCCAGGTGGACTGGTGGAATGATGTGATTTTCGGAATATTGCTGGTCACAGGTGCCTGTGTTTGCGTGCGTTTCTTGGTGGGGAACTGTGGTCATGTCCATTGGGATGGCTTCTGTATTCGTGCCATCTGTGCCCTGCAGCTCCCATTGGCCCCTCTTGTGATTCTTTTGTTCGTTGGCATGCATGGGTGACTTGTACATTTCACTGGTTGCATTGTGACTTCATTGCACCTACGGGGAGTTGTACTTTGTGGGCAGGGAGCGGTGTACAGGCACTCAGTGGGGCCGTTTACGGTTGATTCGCGATGCCGTACTTCTCGCCATGGCGGAATGGTACTTTCCGTCGTGCTTGATGGCATTAGGTACATGTCCGCTAGGGTCGGAATTCGCGTACCGTTGCGCCATGGTGGTATTTACGGTTTGGCATGGCGCGCGCGCGCGTACTTGGTGCAGTTAGCGTTGGCGTTCACTACGGTGTCGCTAATGGCATCGTACTTTGCGGTGACGGGTCATAGTCGCACCGAGCGCTATTCGATGGCGGTATTGCATTTCCGCCATCGTTTTTCGATTTCCGCCAGGGTCGTAATGAGGCCCTTTGTGTTGATTTGAAGAACATGGATGTGAGCTTCGTTCTGAAATTGCTATCAATCAAATATTTACAAATGGCAAAGGCATTCCTCTAAGCGTGCCTGTACAAAAGCACAAAGATGAGAACAAGTGGTAAACCTTTTTATAAGGGTGTAAACAAGTGGGACATATACAAGGTACAAAACAAGCAAACAGAAAAACAAAAATATACGAAACAGGTGACTTTCAAAGGTAACATTAAACTAAGGAGGTAAGTACATCAAACCTAAGAGGAGTACTGTATAAATATGCACAGGTACTTTAATAAGTATCACTGGAGTGAGTGACAGGGGCAGGTTGGGGCACAGAGGAGGAGGGGAGCTCCTTCTTTAGCAAGTAAGTGATGTTAAAGCAAATCTTTGAAGAGATCCACAGTTGGGCTGGCTTTGATTGTGATGGGCAGATGGTTGCAGCGGATACGGGCAAGTAGGGAGGAAGAGTGGGTGTGAGGGGAAGCACATGGGGGCATTGACAGTAAAGTTGAGGTCAAAGTAGGTACTGACAGATACTGAGGAGCAAGACCATTGATAAATTTGTACGCTAGGAGAAGACATTTTAAACGGGAGAGGATGTGCATGAAGAGCCAATCAGACGTTTGTAGCTAGGTAGAAGTGGGGAGAATCTGTGTAAGTTGTATAGAATGTGGGTAGCCGATTTGAGGATTTTGGGTAGATGGACTAAGCAATAGACAGGAAGGTGAAGGAATAGGTTTGAGCAATAGTCAAGTTTGCTGAGCATGAGGATGTGATTAGAGTTTTCCCAGCATAGTTAGTAAGAAATTAACCTATTTTTAAAATTTTGAGGAGGTTAATATGAGCAGCAGAGGCTGTCATTGTGATGAATAGTTGCAGTTGGAAGTTGCTATTAAAGGGGACCCCAAGATTGCGAACTTTGGACGAGGGAGCAAGAATGTCATGCAGGAAGGAGATAGGAGAAGGGAAGGGAGGGATGGCTTTGTAAGCTGGGAGTTCAGCATGAGGCAAAGGAAAGACATTCAGTGATACATTTCAGTGAGACAATTGGTAATCCATTCTGCGATGGCTGGGGTGAAGAGGGAAAGGAGGAACATATTTCAGTGTTAACAGCAGAGCAGCGTTATTGAAAGCCAAAGGACAAGCTAATTTTGCCTAGGCCAGAGGTTTAGAGGGTGAAGAGCAGGGATCCAAGAACTGAAACTTGGGGAATGCTAACAAGGAGCAGAGTGGGGTTAGAGGTTTACGAGATCCCGTAAATTTTAAGTGAGCCGATTTGTGAAGCCCAAAGACCTGGAGAGTGAACAGGAGAGAGAAATGGCCAACAGTGTCAAAAGTGGCAGAGAGGTCCAAAAGGATGAGCATGAAAATAGTTTGGAGTGTCACCAGAGAGAAAGTTGTAGACATGTATGAGCGCTGTCTTAATGGAGAGTGTACTATGGAAGCCAGATTGAAGTGGATCTCAAAGGTCATTATCCACAGACTCTCAGAGAACATCATGTACTTTTGTTTATTAAAGTAAGAGTAAAAGGCCTAACATTTCCTTTGTCTATGGGCCTCATTACAAGTGTGCCGGTCCGGTAACAACGTTGCCGGTAAGCCTACCGGCACCGTTGTTACCGGACCAGCACACTACAGGTCTGCTTGCCCGAGTTGCTGTGCCCAGGAGGTCACACCCTACCGGGAACAGCGGCCACGGTTAGCAGACCTACACAGAAGTGCTGGCACCGTTATTAACCCAGGGTCATTGGCAGTCAGCTGTGTCTGTGGTCTTGACACCACCTCTATTTGAGTTTGGGCTCCCGCAGCATTGGTTTCTCACATTACGGGATTGCTGTGACTCTGCCATCACAGAAAGCAGCTGTATGCGAGTTTGAAACTTGTGGGCTTCCTGTTCTCCTCTCTCGTCTGGTGTAGTGTAGCTTGGGGACTCCCAGAGCCTGCACCTATGATCCTCTCTTTAATATCCTGTTTCTCTCTCCTCTCTCTTTGGAGTAAAGTCCTTTAAGCTAGTCATCCCATTAATAATAATTTCCCTTATCAGTTTCTTTGTCACAGTTTTTATGATTCATATTTTCTTATGTTTTGAAACATCCCAAACTAGGCCATGGTACGGGAGTCCTTGTCCCCTAATGGGGAGTCTCTCCCGGTAATGTATCACTTGCCTCTACCCCCAGGGAGGGTATTGTGGAGCGGGATCACCTCACTAGCCTCACAGGAAGGGTCTCTCTAATTGGGAAAAGGGACACATTCCCTTCATTCGTTACACCACCCGCTGAAGGACCTTTTCATAATGGGTGAAGTGGCACAATAGGCAATGTTTTGCCAGGACATTTATGTCAGTTGAGTGCTTCGTCAATAGGTTTAGGAAAAATGCAGGTTGGAAGAGGTCATGGAAGAGACCAGCAGAGAAGTCTTGGACCGTTTGGTGTTCAAATAGGTTGATAGGAGGTCAAGATGGGTTGGCACTGTAAAATATGGGTGCTAATTCGATAGGAGAGGAAAGGGATACAAGTTGAGTAGAAGAGGTAGGGTGAGAAGTGATGGACAGAAGTAGGGTTGGGGAGGGAGAGAGATGAGGACTGTGAGAGTGTTATGAAATGTAGAGATTTTAAAGAAAAAGTAGTGAGCAAAGTCCTTAGCATAAAGGTAGGTGTGAACAAAGGTTGGGGGGCAGATGAAAGTTTGTGAAGAAATTGCAGAGGGATGAGATTAGCTTTGTGAAGTCGGAGGATTTGGCACAGTCCAGTGAAAAAGTGAGGGCAGGAGGCATATTTATATAGGCTAGGAGTATGGTAGGGGTCTTTGATTTGCAGTGTTGTTAGTCAGGGCAAATGTTTGTGTTGAGGGACATAATCTCAGATGTAATGCAGGGCTGAGTGCTATGACAAGAAGGTGTGACTGTGTGAGTAGGCAATTGTTGGTCAAAGGGAGTCATAAGGGCATAGAGAAAGTCAGAAAAAGCACTATCAATGGAATAGACATGAATAGGAAAGAGAGAGAGTAGAGAGGTCCTCACATCTTCAAGGTAAGAGGCACGACAGCCCTGTCTGAATTTCCTCTTAGCCATTGAAGAGGGATGACGAGAAGTAGAGTGTGGATATACTGGGATGTTAACATGAATAGTGAAGTGATCAGAGGGAGAGGGATAACTCTTCTGGTTCGTTTTGAAACTCACGGATAAGACTCATAAATGGGCTCAAATGAAAAAAGCGCATCTGAGCTGATTGATGAAATGCGCAGGTCACCTTCTTCTGAAAGGTGGCCTGCACATTTCAAGATGGGCTGGAAAGGAGCACACAGGTGCACTGTCCAGACCCCTGGTCTACATTAGTGTCACAAGTCATGTCCCGCCACTAATGTGTGCCAGGCTCCCAGCAACCACAGTGTTTCCCAGAGACGGGCCCTAATGCTCGGAGAAAAAATGAACTACGGTTGTTACGTCGCAATTCAAGAAAAAATCATGACAGGGCCAGAAATGATCCTGCCATGATTTGCGATTCACAATGTGCTTGTTGCCTACAAGCATAGGGGGCTGGCCCTCCTTTATGAACATTTGAAAGCATATCCCGTTTATGATTCGCTATGCGCTTTTAAATAATACGCAGAAATGTCCCCTGATATGTGTAAATACGCACATGAGTGAAAAAAGGCATCTCAATGTGCTCATATAAGATGCCTTCCCCTTTTCCTGGTGCAAATGATAAGATGCGCTACCAAATCTCATCACTTGCCCCCAGAAATGTTTGTCCAGTGTCCAGTGTCTGTGTGTCCAGTGAGGCCTGGACTGGGCATACCATGAACTGAGCATGAACGGAGGATAGGAAACAAAATAAGTTCCCAATTTGGGAACTCACGTCCCCTCCACACTTTCTAATATCTGAAAAACCAGACCAACAGTTAGATTGTTATTTAGAAAATGTTTCTAATCGAATTAATGGGAACCTTTGTATTAAATCAATTTCAAAAGAGGCCAACTATTAAAGAAATAAACATTCAATCAAATTAGGTCACAAGAACCAATCTTCATTTTTATTCTTGATGTTGAAGCTGTGGATGGCCCAACGCGTTTCGAGTGGTACAAAACTCTTCATCAGGGGCAAATCAATATTTCTAGGAAAGATATGTACAATATTTACATTAGAGTGATGCTTCCATCCAAATCATTGTGGAATAGTCATTTCAACAGACTTCAATTGGTATATAGTCTACTTGTATGGGCATTATTTAAGCTGGATATCCATAGTTAAAGGTACAGAGTCAAAAGGTGAAAAACATCCTGTCAGCTGTTAAAGTAACATTATATTTCGATTGAAGTAAAGATCTAAGACAGTATCGTGGAATTCCTTTATAAATGGTGCTGAGCACAACATCAACTGTATTATCATGAGACAGATGTGGGAACTGTATACTACAAAAAGAACAATAACAGTAATAGCTTTAACCTTGTGCTTTTCTACATGCTAACACTACCCTTGGGCTGTACATCCAACGACAGTCGCCAGTGCAGCCTGCAAGGACGTTAAAAAGAAACCAGTGCATTCCCTCACGAGCGTAGAAAGCCCATTTACAGTAAAAACGACTGGAATTTTGCTATAAGCTGCTTCCCAGAAAAGCTAGCGCTTTATGTCATGATAAATTCCAGCTTTGCAAAGAACACTGGGACAGTTGAAGGAGAGGCAGTAATAGCGCAGAGTGGATGGGCTATATTGTAGGGATTCTGGGCCACTTTAAATGTTGACATGACACCTATAATGCATAAGTCACTGAAGACCTAAAGAAAGTGACCTTTACTGTAGTGCGTACAGCGTATGTGTTCGTTGATGTCATGTAAGGAGGCCGGGGGCGCTGGTGGTGGGTGTAGGGGGAATTTCCCGAGAACCATTAACACAATCCATGCTAGGGGAGGTTCCGCTGTGTGGCAGCCCAGAGTTGACCAACACCGGGCTCTGTGCAGACTGTTGGTACACTGCTCCGAGAGCGCAGAGAAGAGACAGCTACTGCACGTGACAGAGCTGGTACGGACAGCAGCGATATCAAGGAGGTATGCCGCTTAGCAACACGCGGTCTCCAGGCACTTGGGCAGATGTGAAAGGGAGGGGAAGATTAGTGGGACAGGAGGGGCATGACAAGGTAACTGCTTGGCTGTGTTGATGAATGCAGTTCTGAAGAACCACACTGTGGTCTGTGTCCACAGTCCAGGGTATAGTGCATTTGTGTCCAGATGGGAGCCGCCTGCAGTATTAGACCAGGTTCACAGTCAGAAGGTGGGTGGGACAGGTCAAAGGGGCAAGAACTGACTCTGAGTCATCACTGCAGCCTAGGCTTTAAAGTAACATACACACTGCAGTAATACTCGGGGAGTTGTAGTCCCGGATAACTTCCCTCGAGGAAACCAGACTTTAGCAACTGAAAAACATTTTTCGCTAAAGGAAAGTCTAGGTGTGGAACACCGTCACTTGGTGACCTGAAATCATCTCCCCTCAGTTCATCCCCCTTAATTATTAAGCGATCAGGTGAGTTCTCATAGCCTTCCTCACGATGGTCTGTGTCATGGTTGGTAAAATCAGAAGAGGAACACTTTTGTTGCGTTTTGACAAGGAATGCATATTTAACAGGACGTCAGTGAAGGGCACACATAGGGGCTGAAGCAGACCTGTCTAAGACATTTTTTATTACACCATTAGTAGGGTTTACATCTCCAATTAAGTCCTTAACTCTTGAAGGCTGCTCTGAGAAAACACTGCAAAGTTTGATGGTAAGGCTTGCTTAAAGCAACATCAAAGAATTCCCATGAAGAGGAGTTTTGGACGGGGAGGGGCAGGAACTGGTTGGATATGGCCATGGGATTAGCATTGCCATGGGCAGTCAATGGGTGGGCAAATAACCAAACAACACCTACTAGCTCTGTGCCCCTCCTCATTTACCATTCTCCCTATATGTACTCTAATGCAATAGTTTGGGCTTCAAGCGAAAGCGGCACCTGATAGCCAAAAAAAAAAAAACATAAACACAGTGAGAAATGTATTAAGCCATTGTCTGCTAAATGGGGGGTGGATGGTTTTGGGAAGGGCAGGCTATTGGGTGTTTAATACTGGCCTGAAGGCACAGGGGTATTAACACTTTGAAAGCTGAGCCATTCATGGCATTCAGCCTCTATGTCCGTTCAGTTCTTGAACCCCAAAGCATTGCTAACTGCTTACTCCGCCATGCCCTAACTAACACATTACCACTTACCAGAGCTTCATGCAGCCCCTACTGTGCATGTTTAGTAGCTATTTGCGGCCTCGCTAAATCTCCTGCATGTGTACGTGCACGTGAACAGCAGCCCACATGCAGCAGTGTTTGATTTGTGCACTAATTGTAGCACTCTCTCTCTTGAAGCATTTGAACACCTACTATGACACATCCTGGCAGTGGCACAACAAAATCGCAGAAGACAACAAGGGACACTCTGGGCGACAACTAACCTAAGCTAAGTGCTGCACTACCTCATGTGTGTTTATTATGCTGCTGTGCCTTTGTATACTGCAATAGTGATATTGTATGTGTGTGTAGAGTCAGAAGCAGGGACGTATGTTTGCATGAGAGCTTGTGGGCGGGACAAAGACTGATATGCAAATGGATATTTCCGATCTGTGAAGGTACAGTGAGCAAAAAGCAATGGCTGCGAACTCTCAATGTGGTTAATAACCACTGAACAGGTTATCATGCCTTGTTCTTTTGAGAGAGGGGCGCCTGCTACCTTTTTTTGCATGAGAGCTGAGTAACAGCTCGCTGGAAGCATGCACAGTGGTCAAAACCTTACCCTAACATCCCCAACCTATCCATAACCTCTCTCTAAACCTCATTCAGGTTTCCCTACTTCCCCCTTCCTATCCAACCATCTTCACCCTAAACCTCCTTCCCTGCTAGGGTTGTGGAGCCCTTTATAAGCATCAACTTGCAGGTCCCAAAACCGCAGTAGGGGTGGTTGGTTAATGCCACTCCTGCGCCTCAGAGCTGTGGACCCTGTCACAGAACTGTAAGCAAAGGCATTTTATTTTATGAGTGGTGTTGTAATGTAACAGACACATGAACCCTCCATAAGTGGTATTTTCTGTAAAATAGTTAATGGACGTGATTCACAGATGATGGTTTGAGGACCACTCTTTTTGAGGCGAGGGGTGGACCACTTTTATTTGTGTGTCCGGGCCTATTTCTTGTCCCGGTCTGACCCTGCTTGGAAGCAGGACGACGCAGAGCAACAGAGGTTATAAACTCGGATCTGCGCTTAGAAACCAAACTCATGTACGGTAATAGGCACGTTATAAAAAACAATTAAATAGATAAATTAGTATCAAGTGTGGGTTTGTGTAGCGGCCTAATTGGATCCATGCACGTACTTTATGTGCTTTGAGGTTGTGTTCACAGTAGTGTTACATAGATTGTTTAATTATTATGGGGGTGTAGATGGCTGTGGGGCAGCTTAGGGTGAGAGCCTGGAAAATGTGTTTGTGTGATTATTTATGCACAAACTAACAATAATTCCGTAAAATATGCATTACAATATACAATCCAATGTTCACATTATATGTGAGCACAATAATACAAAATTAAATACATTCTGTTATTTAAATTCCATCACCTGGTATATATAGGCTGTCTCCCTTATTTATAAATCACTGACTAGCTAAAATCTGTCACTAAAATAAAATGGTAGTGCATTTGTAGTAGCTTTATTCATGCCTCGTAGAAAAAAATTAAGTACAGGGCGAATTTCACGAATTGCAATGTTTACTTGATGTGGAAATAGAAAGTTCTGCTGGAGGTATTTTGGGATTGCCCAGAATCCATTAGAGAAGCAGATAAAGTCATTGCTCTGGATACTCACTTCCAGTATCTCTGTAGTGAGTATATCACAAGATGCTTAAATATGGCGCTGGGTTATGAATACCTCATGTGCAAAGATACACACATGCTAGAGGGGTATCTAACCTTGAAAGAGAATCATGTGAAATGTTCTTTGTATACCAAAATGCATCTTGGCAACTGACCTCTTGCAATTGTGGGGGCTAAGTGGGACAATGGATTCTCTCCACTGTGCCCCTTCTGTTTGGAAGAAACTTTACAACATTTTCGTTTGAGCTGTCCTTTGTATGACTTCATCAGGAAAAGACATTTTAAACCATGTATCAATAATTGGGACGTGAGATCGATGTTGATTGCTGAACACTTATGTAAAAATGAAAAATGTATAGATGTTTTATTTGCTGTTTTAATTTATCTGATGTGCACCTGGAAGAAAAGAGATTCCTTTTGAGAGCAGCGCAATAATCGAGTATGGTCTAATTAAATTAAATGTTTGTGATATATTTGTGGGTTTCTAAATCAATTTTATCTGCATTTTATTCTCTCTTCTATGACATGTATTGTGTATATTTTATAGAATTTCTTTTTCTCAAATAAAGATGAATTGAATTGTATTGATTACCTGTACCAGACAATCTATTGGAGTCCCACTGTTTCTATTTTTCATATGTACTTATGACCTATGCTCCATTAATAGATTTTCTAATGCCATGATTCTCTATATGGCAAGACCAGGGTTCTTATTCCAAATGGTCATTCTAAAATATTAAAATGTATTCATCCAGTTCAGTGAATCTCACCCAATGTTTATCACTGCTTTCATCTTGCTTAACTCTTTCCCAACACACATTATGTAATATGTAGAATGGTTTACCATCAAGTTACATTCCCCCATGAATTTACAACCTATAAATGCAGTTTGGGAGGGCTGCTAGAGTATCCCTAAATAATACTACAAATCCACATTCTTAAGTACTTGGATGTTCCGGTGTCTTTTGCAGAGTGTAACCTTTGTAACCTTATCTATTTCCTTGGATAAAGAGCTTACTTACACAGTAAAAAGCAGGGGGGCAACAAACACCTCGTCCGTGTGCCCAATTTGATGTCAATGGCCTCTGTCAATTCACCATTTTGACCATATCTAACCCGAAATTTCGAATTAATATGCATATTTGCAAGGATAGATATCTAGACAGCTGGCATACCTAAATCCTCATTGGACCATACGTCATTCAGTTTAAATGAGCAAAGGCCATATTCATGCCCATGAATCCAAGGCACAGTTGACCTTCCTGTGCATGTATATACATACCTCTAATTAAATGAAGATTTAAGATTTGCTCTTTTTGATCCATTCCCTTCCCTGCCCATATTATGAGGCAGAAATTATATCTATTCCATCTGGGCAAGATAACATTTTTGCAGAACTAATTAATAATTGTTGCCATCTTTCATTCTGCAGGGGTCATTTAGAACTCAACGATTGCCTAGAAAAAAATAAACAGTATTTGGCATAAAACAGTAGATTCTGCATAAAAAGTCAATGGGCAAGAAGTCCGGAATGGGTGCTTTAAAACTGGGTTTAAGACAATATGACTTTTTTCAGGTCTTTCAAGGAAAACTAAAACAATTCCGTCCAATATCGCTTAGAGATTTTGAGTACCATCAACTCAGGAATCAGCCCCTGGGACAGCCAGATCATTTTTTGATTTATAGTATTCTCCCCAAGTTTGGGGACCAATGCTCCATGCAGGGGACATAAAGACCTCCTAATCATAAAACTCTTTCTATAAAATCCCAAAATAGTTGGGGATTCTTCCCTTGAGCCGATTGAGTATATTCAGTTGCTAATTCCTGCTTCATCAATGTCCTCCAAGGTTTTGTAGACAGTGTGTATGCTTTCCTTGCAGCAATGATATCATGCTGGTTACATAGGATAGCTTTTAACACTTGCTTTAGGCCTTTTCCAGATATTTTTAGCAGGTATTGGGAGATAGATTTTACCTTGAGTAACTGGAGAGGCAATAATCTGGAAGTGCCTGATAAATAAGAATCAAGCACGCACTCAATCTCTTCCATCGATTTAACAACTAACTTAGGTTGCAGTTCACCTGGATCTAATGTTTTTCATTTAGCCCTCGCCTATTGCTTATTTATGTAAACCCGAACATTGGCGGCAAGGAATAACAGAAGCAGAATCTTATTTGTTACACTATAACTCACCAATACTCATATTTTCCATCTTTGAGTTAAAATGCCCCAACCAGTAATATTGCAATAATATATTTATTAAACATTTAATCATCTCTTAATTTTACACGTGTATCTAATAGCACATTATTAAGCAACCCCAATGCTTGGCCATGAGATGAATTACACAAGTTAATCTAATAGGCAGACTAATGTTGATAATCCCCAAGGTTACTATTCAGTATGACCTTAGCGTCAGTTTAAAAAATAGTAACTTTTACTTGTGGCGAGAAAGCACACAAATGCCCAGATCGACACATTAAGATTCCTCCTTGTTTTCCTGGCATGAACAAAATACCATAGATACCTCTCAATTTAAAGATGATCTGTTAACCAAGTCTCCTGAAACATCAGAATATCATAGGATCTTAAGAATTGTATATGCTCATCATCCTCCAGCTTAAGAGCTAACCCTTCCACATTTCACGACCAAATGCCACCCCCTTCTTTCCTCAATAAAAAGGAATTTCCCATGTATATATATATATACTAATGCCACTTCTACCTCTTTATGTAAAACAGAGGTGTGAATGGGTACAATATACACTTTGCCAAGAACAGAAAAATCAGCAAAAGAATCATTTAGCTGTGAAATATAATCCTCAGAAGAGAATTTGCTGGGGTCTCCTACAGGCCTCGACCCCCTCTCACACAGCATGAGTCCAAATGGAGCCCTAGTTAGTTGATAGTGAGTATTGGCTTTAGGTGGGGTGAGGTGATGACACAGGGTGCTGCATGGATGTTTCCCATCTATCTCATTCAATAACACATATTAAATTACATTGACTAAGACAATTGCAAAATGGTAAAAATGTGTCACAACTATCTGGGCATATGGGTGTTCACATAACATTGCATGTAGATGTGCATACCAAATCAGCAGAAGATAGAGGCCTCTCCCTAACCAGTACTTGCCATCATGGAGATGCCATGGATTTGATGTGTATGGTTGGGATGTGTTGTGGGGTTGGGGACATGAATTGCTAGCCCACTGTTACTTTCCTGCCACATTCTATGTGCAGCCCATGTACAGCTGTTCAGAGCTGAGGCTGGAGTATTCTGTTGTCAGTGGGAGGTCTCAAGAGAGTCCCCCAAGCTATGCTACATATTTTAAACCTGAGTTCATGCTCTGCCTCAGCGTAACCTAACATGTTGTGGCTTAGCCGAACATTCCGTAATATAGCCTAGCAAGGAGCTGCATGATACAACAAGGCTTATAAAGGCACACAAAGGCATACAAAGGCATGACAAGTGTGATGAATTGAGGGAATACGTTCCTTCTCCCCAAAGGGGAGCCCCCCCTCTTAGGCTAGGGAGATGAGCCCGCTTTGTAACACCCTCCCTAGGATTCGACACAAGTGGGGCCTCCTCAGCAGAGACTCCCCCTTTGTGGACAAGGACACCTGTTCTCATGAGGAACTCCCTGATGGCCTCCAAATGATGGTTTATACCAACCTGTTATCAAACTCATGAAGATAATGTGAAGTTATATTATGAATGCAAAAAATGAAGATGTCCCTTTAAATTCAAGTCTCCAATGGACTGCAATGATGGGGCTTAAAAGGGATACAAGACCAACGAGAGAGAGAGAGAGCGAGAGAGACAGAAGGCCCAGAGCCGAGAGAGAGAGAAGGGCAAGAGCAGAGACAGTGCCAAGAGCATAGAGAAGGCTGAGAGCAGAGAGAAGGTCGAGAGCAGAGAGGAGGTCAAGAGCCGAAAGACAGGAAGACCTGAGATAAACAGGTAAAGCTCCCGTGCATAACAGAGATGAAGAAGGTGGGGCTCTAGGAGAACATGGAGACGACATTTGACAGAGCCACTCCAACGTGAACCCAGAAACGCTGAGCAAACGCTCTGAAAGAGGGGAAGAAACCCAAGCAAGACGGGGGAGAAAGAGCATTGATGGTGTGACAATGGAATCAGAGTGGTGGGAAGTCTACCTGTAGACCAACGCCGAGACCATCCAGGGGAGTAAGCAGTTCCCAGAACAAGTCACTATTCCCTTGGTGTCCCAAAGATGAGATTGCCACATCCAGGAAGGAGACGCTGTGGAGAGCAAGTTGAGGATCTGCGACGAGAAGCAAAGAGAATCCAAGGGCCTGCAGGTACTGCCAACATTACCACGGAACGCAGAAGGTAAAACGGGGAATGGCAATACCGGCAAGCCAAGCGGAATTCTTTATAAATTGAGCAAAACACGCCCCTGTACTAATGGGAAAAATATTGGAAATAATCCAGCAAAACAGAACAGTTTGAGTAAGATAAGAAGGAATAAGAAAACCGGAGAGAGGCAAAAACATGTAATTGGAGGATTATCACTTTGGGAGAAAGGGAAGGCCCAGCCATATCTCGAAGATAAGAGAGAGAGCACACAAAAGAAAGACATTTGGTGAGAACAAACCTGTGAAGCCAGGAAGCCCAAACTCATATATGAAACTGTGCCCTGGGAATGGTGGAATTGTAGTTAGAACTTTAACTACTATAAAAAAGAGAAGAAGAGTGGAACAGAGATGCAGGCACCTGCAATGGGGAGAAACGGAATCTAAATAGAGCAAAGGAAGTGAGACCAGGAAGAATAAGGAGTAGAGAAATACTAATCCCTTAAAAGAACTGCTGAACCTGATATATTGTATGACAAGAGACTATGTACATGTGCACTACTGAAAGCAGAAGAAGTGAGCAGAAACGTGTGGCAAAACACAAGCACCAGGAGAAGTGAGTCATTCTCCCGAGCTTAGTTAGTTATGATAGTGGTAGGGTCAGATAACTGAGATTGGGAAAGAGGATGGATTTGTTTTTGGACATTCATTCTGATTGACGAGCACCTTAGTTAGAAAGATAAGCAGGGATCCCCATATAATTATAGGGAGAGATAGGCCTTATTTTACCTTAAATAAACTTTGCAGTAAGAACATAGCTTTACTGGGCCCTTCTTCTGACCCTCACACAAGGTATAACTTGGCCTCAACACGGACTCCTTGTCCTAATAAGATTAACTTTGCAGTTACTAAAATTTTGATTACATTCATTTAGTAAATCCCGTTGCACCATTGATCACATGCAACCACTGAGAACCTTTTCCAACTAGAGGTGGCAGGTGTCCTGCTAAATATTAATCTTGCATTTAAACATTATTACAGAACTAGATGCATCAAAACGTTCATGGTTGCACATGTCTGTACAGTGACAATTGCATAAAAATGTCCTTAAATAGAGCGTTTTCTAGTTCTCACGTGCATCTAACAATTTACTTTCATATTTGTACGAATCAGATTTTCATACTTGTACCTACACTGTTTTTTCTTGTCTACATGAAAAGAAAAACTATACTTTCTAACTGTCCTTTCTATTAAAATAAAACATTAAACCATCACACACTGATAACAATAACACTAAATAACAGATGCCCAGTACTTTCGCCACCTTGCCACTTCTCTACACTCATGTCGCATTTACAATGAGCCACTTTATGACAAAAGCGAAGACTGTTGGCTTTGCCACTGTTTGTTTTCTACGAGGTCCCCTCACAATGACAATATTGCAAAAGTTGTAGTGACCTATTTCAGTGATGTACAAGAAAGAGCTCATGACACTTTATGTAACATATTTAATATGAACAAATTCTGCTTGAAAATACTGTGCATTTTTCGTAGTTTGTGTGGTTTGAATTCATGCAATTTAAACTTTTTAAAATAATGTAAGTGTGTTGATTGGATTGGTGACAGACACATCAGGAGCACATTATTTTACACTAGTATGAGTATTTGTGAAAAAGGTTTGAATCTGCAGTTATTGAAAGCTCAGCAATGTTTCTAGGAAAGGTGAGGATCTGACAGGAATGCATAAGCTTTTGGGAAAGAAGTGAGATGCCACTGCAATTTTATCCAGAACGTCTGAATTTCAAGTCCCACAGCAATATGACTTTCATGATAATTTGTTGATGCCATACTTGCTGGAAATACCTGCACCAACTTTTTTCTGGGTGCCTTGTAATGATGGAAATAAAATACTGAAAACACAACTGTTTAAACAATGTCTTTATCTGTTTTCCTGGCTCAAGGGCTCGTGTATTCAGTAGGTGGGTAGCTGTGGACCACACTTATTTACAAAGATTCAGGAATTCTATTCTTCTGCCCCTTATGTTTCCCTTTCATGCCACCAGCTGCAAAAGCACAGCATAAGCTTCACACCTAGTCTTCATGTAGACACACAGCACCATTGTATAAGACATGGAAAGTGCATGTCAGGGAACCACCAATGTTAGCAACTCCATGCTGTGGTGCTCGCCGTATGCAATAATACAGGTTCCACGAGGTGGAGCGCACAAGGAAAGAGTAAAAGTGAGGTGTACTCACCTTTGCGCTTTTCGTTTTCCACTCCATCTTGTGGAAATGTAAGCGCTTCCTGCAAGTACACTTTCCAGGTTGCTTTTACTGATGGATACCTGTGGAATCTGCCCGGTCTTGACTAGGTGCAAAACCAAGGTGGTAATATTGTACGCAGGCATGCAAGGAGGCGCACTCACGAGACAGAGGAGGAGTGGTCTGCTCCATACCCCTTCTGTGACGCATCAGTGCTGCAAAATGGGGCATCATGGGAAAGCATTACGCCTTGTTTTTATGCTTTCCATTTCAACATTGAAACCAACTTGCAGTTACTACTGTAAGGTGAACTGCTACTGGCCTCCTCCTCCAACACATCTCTGCATAAAAGGCTCAGTACATACTTTGAATTAAGAGTATCTGTAGTTGGGAGAGGATATTCAAAATGGTCAATATTGTTCACAGGTTTGTAGGAACTCTCCCCCTTTATATTAGTTTTTTATCCAGCATTCCAACCGCATTCCCTTGTAAGCAACATTTTGTTATTGTGCTGCACATTTGTTTGTTAGGTTTCCTGACCTCATTTTTATTTAGTGATGGGTGGCCCGGTCTAGAGCTGTGGAAGTGGCCAAACGTCATGTGAGGTTATCGTGGTTCACTGTGCCTGGCGGTTGTGGTGTAGAGGAAAGGCTGTTTGAGCTTCATGATGGGTTACGTCATGGTGCGAGTTAAGAAAAAAAGGATTGCGATTCCTGCCGAAACCGGACATTGCGAGTGACACCCACACTAAGCAAATGTGTGTTCTGTCCCGCTGAGTAAGAGTGCGCTCGAGCCCTGCACTAGGCTTGTGCAGTTATCACACTGGCGATGATGTTGAAGCGGCTAATCGGTCGTGCATCCCATGGCCAAAATCAATGGTGGTGCCGCCACGTGCCCGGCCCGCCTCTACCACCGGGTGCCAGCAGATACGCAGCCGGGCCCGTGGCGGTGAAACTAATCAAAAGAACTCCTGCCACATGACTGAATGGATGCTCCAGAGAGCGCAGCATCGATCCTGACCGAGAGACGCCACCTGGCAAACTCACAGCAGATACATGTTTCTGCTGCCACCCCCGCAGCTTGCTGGAAAGCAAGGGAGCACACAGAAGTAGAGCCAGGCCCCGCCTTACAAGTGATACAACTAATGCCCAAATGAATGCACTGTAAGCAGGGCCAGCCCCTAAACGGACTGGAGAAGGGTGGGCACACCCCAGAGTAGGATAATCCATCTGTTACCTTTCCCCAGACTGGACAAACACACCCACAGCATTGTGTGTACCTTCCTTTGAAAAGGGCCTCCCAGCTAACAAGCTAACCTGGAGATCCCACACGAGCCACCGTCCATACCAGCTGTATTGAGCAGAGAGCAAGAGCGGTGGCGGAACACAGCAACATGTCAACCAGACAATAGTCCCCATCTGCAGGCCAGAGCACACACAGGTCCCTGTGGGAACCTTTCAACCCATTGTACATATTGCTGGAAAATACACATGGCAACGCTCGTTAATGAGGCCTTTTAACCCATACACGGAAGGAGCCACCTTATGGTGGGAGCTATGACTGCAGCAATTTGAGCTTTTCCTAAAAACAAAGAAGGTCACTGCAGATGCAGAGAAATGCACACTGCTCATGCTTAACCTGGGAGCTCTCTTATCAAGCAGCAAGAACCGCACTGAATGGGAAGTATCCGACCACAGTTAAACCCGGACTATGAGAGATCTGAGCTAAGCCTCCTGAGACAGCAGCCACCAGAACCCATTGATGACTTTCACACGAAGATCCACGAGTTAGCAATCAGATGCGAATTCCCAGACGAAGAATTTGCAGTGAGACAGCAAGTAATTCATGGAATTTCGTCTGAGAAACTCAGGAGGGACATCTTACCTGAAAGAAACGTACACTTGGATGTATCCTAGAGATGGGGTGCTAGAGAGAGGGAATGGGCTCTCAAGTTGCCGCCATGTAAGCAGCGATAAGCCACATGCCAATTGACTCTGAACAGCCGACCAACAGCATTGCAATCATGGAAAAAAAAGCCTCCCTCGCAAGAAATTCCCTTCCTTACCAATGCACCCACCACGGACACCATGACTGTGCAAAGGTGCGGTGGACCCTGGCACCGGGAAGAACCATGCCCAGTCATCGACGCAACATGCCAGGTTTTGGCCTGGGTTTTGGCCTGCCGGCGAAGCTGTAAACCATGTTCCCTGGGAAGGGAAACAAACAATGTATTAGAGGCAAAAGTACCTGAGAGGCGAAGGTGAAGGCAGGTAGCATTCCAGAGTTTCTGAATGTTTGCTGCATCAGGTGAAATTACTTTTTCAGAGGATTTTTGGGAGATGGTGCCTGCCGACCAAGTCGTGAACCTTGTTCACCGGGAAGGGAAACAAAAAATGTTTCTCAACAGGTCCCGACAAAAAGAACAACACACGAGGACCCTAACATTTCAAGGCCCTATGATGCACAATTTCTGAGATATTTGCACCGCAATGCTCCTAAATAAACTGCACCACGACAGGGTGAGATGGAACATGACCCTATAGGATCATTAATTTTCAACAATTGATGAGAGTATTATCATGTCTGTCTACATATCCCATTCGGAGAAAGGGTACTTTTGCTAGTTTCATTTAAAACATATCCATACAAGCATTAGCATCAACAACAATAACAATCAAGCAAAAATCAAGCAAAACAATACACCATAGAAAAATAATGAGCAATGTCATATAAAAGAGGAAAATAACAAATCATATAATTCATTGCTAGGGAAATACAAAAGAGATTGATTAATAGCTGTGTGATATCAATACATCATTAACACATGTATTTAGGAATTCATTAAGTATTTTTTCCTACTTGCTAAGGATGACCTCAAATAACAATTCCGTAGTGTCCAAGAAATCAGGGTAGTTTCAGCTAATAAAATACAAAAATATTGCTGGCCTACATTGGTAAACATTCAAATTGCGTAATAAAGGAACAAAAGGGGTTTTACGATCACGGCCATACATTGGGCAAAAAAATAGCATGTGTGAAAAATCTTGTGGCCCATTATTGCACAGATCACAAATTATATTCTCATGGTCACCAGAAGCCCATCTTGCCGTAATAGATTTGAGGGGAAGTACATTGAAATGGACTCATAAACAGACAGCATTTGTTTATGAAATTAGAAGATAGGTATTTTTGGAGAGTATTCAAAATCAACAAAATATGCTGATGATTGGCTACTTTCCATAGTTCTATTTCTTCCCTGTCAATAATCAATCTCCCTCAAAGTCTGTTATGATATATTTTCGTATCACTCGTTTTTAATAGAACAGGTTTCATAAGCAGTGAGCCACAATTAATAATATTTGCCATCATTATGAGGTGACAATCCAGGGTATACCAATGATGTTTATTTCAGACTGTAAAAGGCAATTAATAATTTGTTAGGATGTCCCCAACTGTGTAGGCATAAGCAGAATGGCGCTGATTTAAATTCATTGTCCAGGTAAGTAAGCCCTACTTCTTGGTGGGATGCAAAATTAGAAGAAGACATTGTCAGAACCAACAGTTGTTTCAAAAACCTATTTTCAAAAACTTGTAGTTTTGGCAAGTTTCCATACCCCCAAAAGTCCATAACATACTTGGCAGTAGCAATAACTTTCACATGATATATTATTACAGTATTTCGATTGGTGACAATGTATATGATTTTGCAAAGCGATGGACGCCACCAATGACCTGAGCAATGCAATTTGCTGATTTAGAACATTTGTACAGGATAGAGAGGAGGTAAAAGTCATTCCAAGATAATCATTTGAGCTAGCATGATTTAATATAACGCCATTAGCAAAAAAAGAAGGAAGGGATCCGTCCTGCCTACAAGGCTGATGCGGCTGGCAAATCATCACAGCCGATTTAGCAACATTAACCTCAAGTTCCAACATCTTCATTAACTCTGTGTAGATGCCTATAAAAATATGTACATCTCGAGATCTCCTAGCTAGCAAGGCAGTGTGGTCCACATAGGCGAGAATGGGCACAGATAGGTTACCAAAATGTGGGACATCAGCTTTGCAGGCTTTGCAGGCTTCAAGCCTCGGCATGAGTCTGTTGATATATATAGAGAGAACTGGATCAGAGCCATAACACAACCATGCCTTACACCCAGTCCACTTTTAACACAGACTCGAAGATTATAGTGGATGAGGATCAATATATTGAGAAGATCAACCGGTCAATTATGCTCCCTCAGACAATGCCAAAGCAAATCACTATTGACTCAATCGAAAGTGTTTGTTTAAGTCCATAAAAGTGAGGTAGATCCATTTCCTCTCCAGACAAATCATATTCACCACTAAGTCCAAATTCAAACATTGTTCATTACTACTGAGACCTTCCCTAAAGTCCAACTGGAATTTTGAAAATATATGTTAATTGTCTACCCATGCTTGCAATTTTGCCAAGATAACCCAGCCAAGTATCTTAAATTAAGAGTCTGGGGAATTACTATTCACCAAAAATGCATTAAATTAATTAGTAAGAACTGGTTGCCAGAATTCACTCATGTTTTTAAAATGATCCACTGGTACACCATCCGACCCAGGGCTACAGTTCACAGATTTAGAAATTAGGGCAACTCTTACATCTTCCAAAGAAACTTACAAAGTTATAAGACTTGCCTCCTTGAAGACAGATGCCTTGACTACGCTATAAAAATGTACCTTATAAAGATTGCTGAAATGGGACACCTTTGCCAAATCAGATACGTTTGTTGCAGTTAAATTAGAAATCTCAATATACCGCGGCCCAAAGTTAACCATATTACAAAACAATCTGGAATTGTTTGACCTAGCGGCTAGTGATAGTTCTTCCCAGGACTCCATTTCAAGGGAAGCATTTCTATCAGCAATAACTCTCTTGTATTCTCTGCGGGACTCCGCAATTAGTATACTGTTGCTGATAAGTGATTTCAGGGGAGAAAGCAAATATTTTTTGGCATTATGACAGTTAGAATCAAACCAAGGTCCTTTAGTATTAACTGTTCCCTCAAAGCCCCTTACCTCTCTAAGAAAAATACCAGAAACCTTATTCATGATAGAATGATACAGACTCAAGATTTGACCAGATTGCATAGAGCCGTCCAAGATACGCATAAAGAGTGCTCAATTAGAGCGAATCATATCTTCCTGTATAGAGCAGCTCTTGCTCAGATTTCATCTATTAGTTTTCTTAGAGAAAGTTATCACAAGGTCGTCAGCATGTGGTCACAACACAGCATCGACTTCAGGGCCGAAAATGGGGATAAATCTTGTAAGGAAATCGCAAAATGGTCACTGCATAGGCTTGTAATGCTATGAAGTCCAATAGATAATTCCACGTGGATATGGTCATACAAAAATAAGCTATGGTAGATTTACCACAATGACCATGAAACATATAGTTGCCAGTGCACTCATTAGGATGCCTACCATTAATAATCCTCAGGCCCCAGACAATAAGGTGGGAGAACATTTGTAGTCTCATCTAACACATTCAAGGGTCAATCATTTAATATGCAGTGATTTTAACAAATTAAGTTAGAGAATGCTGTAATAACGAACATTTTACAACAAAAAATATTGAATTTTTGTTTAAAATGTATATGGGGTGGGGTAAAGGGTTAACACGGGTGGGGAGGGGGTTTGGTGGGTTTAAAAGCATAGGAAAACAGTGGGCTTGTGGGGGTGGGCCCACAATACAAAATAAAATAAAAACATATTTTTTGTTATAAAAGTTTCTTTATTACAGCATTCTCTGTAATTTAATTCGTTAAAATCACATGTACCCAATCATTTGGGGTCAGCAGGTGTCAAGGGAAACATCCTCACTATCGTCAGGTCCATTACCGATTTTGATGTTAAAATCACCCAAAAAATTAGCAATCAGGTCAGACCACTGCCCGGTCATTAAGTAATTTTAAGTCCATGATGTCATGTAATGGGTTATTTATAACCTGCTCAAAACCCAGAGGTTTCGAAGCGCGGACCCGTTGATTGAACGTGTGTTGCTCAGCATCGTCGAAGGCGTGCGTGTTGCCCCCGAGCTATCCTCCCGGGACGTTGTTACAAAGATCGCATAATGTTTGGTTAGCAGCACTTTTAGAAGTCCAATTAATACATTACCTAGATAAAAACCAGTAGACTCAGAATTGCCTATAATTAAATGTAGAAAATAATTCAAAGTAAAAGGGCCAACATTTACATTGGAAGCATACACAGACTTAACCAAAATAGCCATCATTAAGTAATCCCATTTTCCTCACCATATCCCAGAGCTTTTCCCGGTGCATTTTCCAAATTACCTTTCAAGTGCATACCTGTTGCATAGCTTGAATAACACTGTGCTGACAGGAAAGAGTGGGAAAAGTAGCCCAGCGCAGAAAGGTTAAAAACAGCCACAGAGAAAGTGGATTTCAACATTCAGATGGCCACATAACACAGAGACTTTCTGCTTGAGAGGTAGACCCAGCGTTCGCAAAGTGTACCTAAGGACCTCCCACACACTGGGGGAAGTGACATAGAGCCCCGAAACAGACTGACTCCCTCAATATCAAAGTCCTGCTGTGCAGTTTAGGTTCTCCCCACGTTGTTGTGTGAGTCACTATCCTAAACCCCATGAAGAAACATAATGAAGGATAGTGAAATTTAATTCATCAATGATATTGTCAGCCAGGCGTGCTCAAGCTCCGACAGGCTCAGTTTTAATAATGTGGGGCCTAAACTGTAATTATAATGGTAAGAAGGAGTTCAAGAGCTCTGGTAAGGCCTTTAAAAAGATGGGAAAGCCTCAAAGAAGAAGAGGGGCAGCACAGATTAACGGTACTGGTGCTACCACCGTCCCCATTCCCATTCGGCCCTATAGGGCCGAATGGGGATGGGGAGTCCCTTATTACCGGCACCCGCAAATGGGCAATTACCAAGTCCGCCAAACTCGGCATGACCCGGTAATTGCCCATTCGCGGGTGCCGGATTTTTTCGCAAGTTTGGAGGTAGCCTGCTTGTATTACAGACATGGCTACCTCCAAACTTGTAATGAGGCTCATTGGATCCATGTCCGTTAATGAGATGATTAAACAATCCCACATAGAAACCCATCCTATTCCAGAATCAGTATTGGAGAGATTACTATGCGAATCTGTATGCCAAAAAATTAAATAAAAGGGAACCTATGATAAACTTGGTCGATCAACCCCAGAGGCTGGAATTCTCTGAAGCGTAAATCAATCACTGGATTCGTAACGCTAAAGCCTCTAGGGGCGCCTGACCTAACAGACTCTTGAATGCCCTTCAAATGCTCAATGCTTCTCTGTCAGCAAATGTCCTATATGAAAAATGGAAAATTTTGTCCAGAGAGCAACATCATTTATGACAATGTATCAAAATTTATTTAGAGTGATACAAAAATTGAAAAGTAGTAAATGAATTACAATTTATTAAACACTAGTAAATTTTACACAGCAGCAAAATGTGCCTAAAATAGGCTAAAACATCATTCACAATTGCCATTCATAGTGCAACATTCAATCACGACTCAACACACAGTGACAGACATCCAAAATATTAAAAGACAAAAGGAATGGTACTAAAAATGAGGAGAGAGCATCTTTTACTACTACCCACAGCGGCATTAATTATTATTATAACTGCCAAACACATAATAAAGCTTGTTAATACAACATCTATTATAAGGTTGGATCAAGACAGAGAAATACAAAGATCACATCCCTTAGAATATTGTTCCTCAAAATTGAGGAAAAATGTCCTAAGGGATGCAGCTGTGGGGAATGCCACTGTGGGGAGTAGTAACAGATTTTCTGCTGTGTTGCTATGTTAAATGTACTATTATTTAATAAATTGTAATTCATTTACTTCTTTTCAATTTTTGTATCACTCTAAATAAATGTTGATACATTGCCATAAATGATGTTGTTCTCTGGACAATTTTTTTTCTGTTTTTCATGTCTTATTAATACTCTGGTCCAGAGGTTAGAGTTTTCCTGCTCTTTTCAGCTTTTTGCAGCAAATGTCCTATATGCACTATTCCTGAGAATTGTTCTTAATAAGAAAATCCCTGACTCTCAAAGAAAAGAGCGACCATGCAGCTATCATCAGATAATTCTGCTAGACATTTGCAGCAACATTCTGTACTGATAGATGAAATAGGGTTAGTACATTTCAGGCAGGCCTCACAAAAGGGCTAGATACTACTCTAAATGGGTTCTTGCTGCATTTGTGTATTTATTTATTTATTTATCTATTTATTTATTTATTTATTTATTCCATTTGTATAAAGCAACACAAACCCTTGGGCATCCGGGCACTGGAGAAACCAGTTATATGTAGCCCTGAGGCAGAAATATGCACACTCACGTAGTTACAAGGAATATTCAATCAGTCATTTTCAGACAGTTATAAAGTCAGTTAGTAAGCTGGATAGATTTTTGTTTGGAACTTAATTGAAGAACAGGGTTTTGAGTGCTTTTGCGGAAAACCCAGTGCGATTCCTCTGCTTTTAGACCAGGAGGGAGGGAGTTCCATTGTTTGGCTGCAATGACAGGGAAACTAGATCCCCTCTATTCAACACGTTGGAATTTGGGTTCAACCAATCTGTGTGTGTACAAGGTTCTGGTGGGTTTGTCATGGTAAATCTCCGGGACAGCAGATTAGAGAAGAGCCTTACAATAATCCAGCCTGGAGCCCACCAATGCTCAGGCAATGGTGAGGCAGCTGTCTCTGGTGAGGAAGGATCTTGGGGCATTCAGGAGTTTGGTAAAGTAGGCTGCTGAGGAGGATATAGCATTCACTTTGCGAGTGATGGACAGGGTGGTGTTGAGGAAGACTCCAAGGGTTTTAACCTCTGTGGAGACAGGGATCAGAGTACCATCAATGTCAAAGGGGGAGTACTTAGCATTTACTTTTTTTAACATGCCACAGTGGCCAATGATGAGAAGTTTGGTTTTCTCATCATTGAGGCATAGGCTGTGGGTGGTGATCCAGGCTTGGATAGTGGAGTAGGTAGAGCTTAGAGTGGCTGCATCTACAGTGTATGAGCCAGTGAGGGGGAGGAACATGTGTGTGTGTCGTCTGCATAGTTTGTGAAGGTTATTCTGAGAGAGTCCAGAAGGTTGAAGAGAGGCTTATTAAATATGTTGTAGAGTGTTGGCGAGACGCAGGATCCTTGGGGTACTCCACAGGTGATAAGGGTGGGGGCCACCAATGCATTGCCAGAGAATAATTTAATTATTCTGCCTTCTAGAAATGCAGCAATCCAGGCAGCAACTTTCGGTGAGAATGAGGCTGTGTGGATGAGGTGGTTGCAGAGGATCTTGTGGTCAACTAGGTCAAATGCCACTGATAGGTCTAGGAGGAGTAGTAAGGCAGGTTTCCCTTTATCCCTAATCTCATCCATCTGGCTTTTTAAGTTGAGGAGGGTGGACTTTGTTCCATGCCCAGGGCGAAAGCCTGATTGTCCGATTCCCAACATGAGGTTAGCTTCAAGGTGGCATTGAATTTGGACATATGCTGCTCTGTCCAGTATTTGAAAAAAGGGGACCGTCGTGATGGGTAGTCATTAGATGAGGCTCGGTCGAGAGTCATTTTTTTTAGTAGGGGTAAGAGCCAGACTTCTTTAAGGCTGGTGGGTACAAATCCACTTTAGAGGGATGAGTTGATGAATGATATAATAAATGGCACCAGTGCTTCTGTGCACTCTTTAACTAATGGTGATGGACAGGCATCTCCTTTGCATCTAGAGGGTTTTAGGCTTTTCAGGATGTCAAAGGTTTCTAAGATGGTGACTTAATTGAATCTGAAAGGAGAGGTCCTAGGGGAGTTGGCAGCAAGGGTAGCCTTAGGACTTGTGTAAGAGAGCTTTAAGATAGTTTTTTGGGTGAGACTTTTTTTCTGGAGCATATATATTTTTTGCTGCTTGGCATTTTGTATGCTGTCACACCAGGCCAAGTCTTTGATTATGGTGGAGGTCAGTGGTACTGGGGCTTCCAAATCTATAAGGATGGCAAATCATTCTCTGGTGTTCGAGGTAGCATTGGTGATTTGGATATTGAAGGTGGTGGCTTTGTCTTGGATAACAGCTTTTCAGTAATGTTTGGAGAAAGTGGCAAATTTCTGTTTGAAGGGATCTGAAGGTTTACTTATCCATTGGTATTCCGCAAGTCTTTTACCTGCTCTGAGGATGGCGAGGTCCTGGGTGAACCAGGTGTTGGTGCGGGTTACTGGTTTTGCTTTTTTGGTTGCTATTGGGGCAATGGTGTCAATGGCGAAGGTTAGTGTTTTAGTGCAGAGATCTAATAGGTTTTCTGCGTTGGAGGAATCTGGTTGATCTGGATTAAAGGCATCGAGGAAAGAGATAAGGCTCTCTTTGGTTAGTTTGTGGGTGCAACAGGCCAGAGATGGAGGACGCCGTTTGGAGGATGGTTTGACTTGTTTACCTATGGGGATCGTGAAGGTGATTATGTGGTGGTCTGACCATGGGCATGAGGTGTTGTCTTGAATACTGATGTGGCGATTGATGTCCGCTAGCCAGTCTAAGCTGTGTCCTTTGTAATGAGTGGGGTTATGGATATGTTGAGTGAATCCTAAGGCTGATAAGGAGTTGGCTAGAGAGGTGGCCGTCAATGAGTAAGATCATTCAGGCCTAGGTTCAAATCGCCCATGAGAAGCATTTGTGAGGAGGGTTTGATATTGTCATGGAGCGTATGCAGTATATCTTCTTCAAATGTGAGTATAGGCTCAGGTGGCCCGTACATGAGGTGGGCCGTGATAGTGTTGGTAGGGGAGGTGGATAGTTTTATGGAGAGGATGTCACAGTTACCATTGAGAGTGTGTTGAGTTGTCTGATGTGTAGGTGGTGTTTGGCTAGGAGTGCAACTCCCCGCCTCTGGCGTTCAGTCTCTCTCTGCTGAAAATAGTGTAGCCTGGTTGAGTGGCAAGTGAAATCGTCAGACCAGATGCTGCATGTAGTCAGGTTTCTGTTATAGCCAGGATGTAGAGGCTGTTAGTTAACAGGAGGTCGTGGATGTCTAGTGCATGGGCAGGGAGTGAGCGAGCATTGACTAGTGCTAGGATGAGTGTGGGGCTGGGGGATTGGTCAGAGGAATTGGGTACTATCCCGTTGGTGGTGTGATTCTGAAGGGCGAGTGGAATGGATGCCTTGGAGACATGGGTGATCACATGGTTATCAGTCACATCAGAGGATTGGATGAGTGATGTTTTATCATTGGTACCCATGGAGGCAGCAGTTGCTGGATGGGTCAAAGAGGGCTCCTTAATATCAGGAAATAAGGCAGGGGCTGTAGGCCAGTTGGTTGTGATGACTGGGGTGTGGGCTATGTGCGAGCATGGGGACATGGTGTTGCATAAGTGGGCTTCAAAACTATGCAGACCGGTTTCAATTTCTGGCACATAGATAACATTCTTTGACTGACAGACATCACTTTTCGTTACACGATCAACAGTTTTTGGCAGGCAAATAGCATCGTTGTGCAGGTGGGTTGCAAACTTGAGCCTCTCATCTATGAAATTTGGAGTATAAGATGACATTTCTGTGCAAGAATACCACAATATTGGCACATAGGCAGCATGATTAGGCAGACAAGCAGCAGTATCAGGGGAATTAGTGCCTGGTAGGCAGTCAATGTTTTTCGAGGGGTAGGCTGCACATTTTAGGTAGCATTCCACTGCCATAGGTCTCCTGGCAGGAGATGTGTGGACAGGTTGTATAGGTGGTGCAGCCATTGAGTCAGTGTAGTCCTCTGTGTTTATCAAGGAGGGTAGATTCCGAAGACACAGCAGGGGTTTAGTGCTGCATGGGTGAGTACATCTCGAGCTGATATGCTTGTTGCGGACGCTAGAAGTCAGGGACCTTGTGGCATAGTGAGGGTCAGTTGTGTAGTGGCTGATAGGCGTAGATTTCTTGATTTCACATTGCAGGGTTCCTTTGCATGGGGGTAGGCATAGCTACAGAAGTAGTATATGGTTTGCCAGCATATTCCTTTGTGGGGCTTATTGATGCCAGGGGGAGATATGATGTTGAGGTGATGGCGGCATGCTCAGGTAGGGATCGAGGAATTGCCAGTTTTAGGATGTGTGCCTACACAAAGCTGTGCAAGTTTTTTACTAGATCAATGGGCATCCTGCTCCTTCCAGGTTCCTGATGGGGCCATACTGGTGGATCTGATGGCTGGTTGTATGGGTTGGTTAGGTCTATGGCTAATGTTGCTCTAAGTGAAGGTGTTAGGTGTTGTGGGGAGGCATTGAGTTAACGTAGTGAAGGGGCCCCAAAGGTTGCTTTAGGAAGTATTTAATGTCTGTTTTCATAAGGGTCCTGGCAGAACCATGGTGATGGACGAGAATCTAGACAATAAAGCAGCATTGGCGGTATGACCAGATGCATGCTTACCATTTGGTAATAGCAGGATTTTCTGTGTTGTGTTGCCTCAGTATCCCTCAGTTGTGACTTTGGTGGCCTGATGATGTGTGTAGGTGTGCAATGGGTGGTGGTGGTGGTGGAAGTCCTCCTTTGCTTTGGCATCGTGTTGATTTGGTGTGGTTGGTCGGGCCACGTGGCTAGGTGATACTCCTTGGATCGGACTAATAGCGTGGTGCTGGATTCTACCAATCTCCCTAACAGTGTGTTGCGGGGCTGCGGCGAGCAGCAGAGTGCTGCAGAGAGGCACATGGCCTTGACTCATGGCCTTTAAACACGACCAGCTGTGCCTCCTGGCTTCGGGGAGACGTGGAGCCGGGGAGAGGTGTGCCTTTGGTTGTTTTCACAGGCTTGAATGAGTAAAAGTCCTCTCTACATTTCTTTTGTAGACCCTTCATCTGCATTTGACTGTGTACACCACACAAGATTTTGGAGAAAACTCCCACAGTGAGCTTTCCTAAAACCTTGCTACACTTGTTAAAAGACCTACATACTAAAATCTCTTTGCAAATTAGGGTAGGTCGTAAAGGAAGTATGTATGAAAACGATTTACTAACAAGGTACTTTGCAGGCGTGCATTTTGATCCCATATGTTTTTATTTATATATATCTTAGACCTGGATGCGTTTCTTATTTTTAAGTAAAGGCTTTTCTTCCAAATTCAATGTTTTGCATATGCGAATGACCTGGTGATCTTTGCGCAAACTCAGATAGCCCTCCAATGGCTCTTAACTGCTAACATGACTAAAAGTAATTTAATAATTGATCTATTAACATTTTTAAAATTAAAATCATGATGGTACCCTCTACTAGGAACAAGCACTGATGTAGTTGGCATATCAGCCAATGTAAATTAGAGAAGGAGGATTATTTTAAGTACTTGGGTTTTAACCTTTTTAAGGATAGCAGACACAATTTGCAATTTCACAATATTAGAGTAAGAGCAATGCAACGTGTGACACAAATGAAGAGAATTTGCTCACAATATGAGGTGTTTTTCTATTTTACCAGTTTTAAAATTCTAATGCTAAAGTGATTCCTTGTTTGTTATATGGAGCAGAATTATTTCTATTAATCATTTCAAATGCTGGTTGTTGCTTGAGGGTCTCATTTGGAGCAAAACATTGTCACTTCCTCAGGCATTCCAATTTTTGTGTTAAGGAACTTGCTCACCAATCGATTGAAGCCAAAATCATCTTGAAATTGTATTTTTTTCAGAAGATTTTAGATCCTCCAACTCAGGCTTTTTTTTATTTTGAATCAATTCATGTGTGAGGGTAAACAAGAGGTTTTTAAGAACTGGGTGAAAGAATGCAAGGCAATTTTAAATAGAACACCACAGTTAAGAATCCAAATTTGGTTAACGATTATGATTGGTGTATAATGAGACAGTCTGTCTCCCACTATAAAGAAACATTTTTTTGCCAGAGAAAAATATAATGTATTAAGTGCTTATTTATTAAACTCTCCCAGCAGTTGAATTTGAAATATATTTTTAAGATTACGCTTATATATCCTGCCTACGTATGAAATCCATACTGCAAGAGGTAAAATCTTCTGAACAACAATAACTTGTTGTTGTTGCACATATGGGTCTTCCCTTGAGTTTTTGGATGCTTATTTTTGACAGGGGGTGCATTGCAGAATTTGATCGGACAATATTTTCTGCATTAGCTACATGATTCGTTAAGATACATGTATGTCCCCAGGACTTCTGGTATAGAATCTTAAGTGGACGCGAGTCCCCCTTAATAATTGCTGCCGTGTGAGTTATTACATTTGCTTTAGAATCAGTTTTAAATTGGATGGTTTAGGGTTTAGGAAAAGTAATAGCTGTGTGAACCTGTTGGTCTCTTAGATTAACTATATGAAATGGTTTGGCTCACATTAAGTAATTATTGTTTCATTAGACTCTGCTAATGTTTATCTTTTCCTGTACATTACAATGTTACTGTTCTTTGGTACGATTACTCTCTTTTTATTGTACATGTGTGAAACGTGTCTTGTAAGCTATATTGCACAATACACAAACATAATGATGGTCCATTCCCTTGTTATATGTTCAGCTGGGTTTTTATGATCATCTGTAACCTTGGGGTGGGTCACTTCAGGATGGATTGCCCTGCCTTCTGAAACAACGTTCAGCTTTCAAGACAGCAGAAGACCCAAATAATGGTACTTAAGACCCAAATAGCCACATACTATATTAACCATTAACAAGAGCATAAGCGTTTAGGTCATCTATTTCCTCCTGAGGATTGCTTTCCAGTGACCCTAATATGCCCTTTAAAGAAGCTACCTAGTCTATTCTGCAACATATTTCTTTCAAAACTGCCTGAAAATGACGTGCAATCCTTTAACTATATGGTGAAATCTTTTTACTATATAACTTTAGATTAATTCAAGGGATTTCACATTGATCTTCTTGTACCATTATTCGTTATATGCAATCAAAGCATTAGATGTCTAAAGGCAAAGTGAATTTAGACAGTGAATTTCAGTTGGTGAAAGTGCCCATGGAAAGTTAGCAAAGTATTGATAACCTCTATAACCTTTTCAAAGTATTATAACTTTTAATTATAATCTCCAATTTGCATGGGTCTTCTGGGCTGTGTTTTGTGGACTTTCTCTGTTTTTATGCACTTTTAGACTGAAACACGTTTTATTTCACTATCTAAACTTTCAATTGTGCCTAGAATTAACAAAGCCATCATTATGTATTTGGTGCATTTCCAACGCGTAAACCTGCATGCAGTTGTTATCGTTACTTGAGGTGGAAATCTGAGGGCATCCACATAATCGTGGCTTTAGCTCTGGACAGACTCAGTCATTTCTCCAAAAGGAACATTTAAAAAAACAGCATGCAGTAATGAGAAAAGACTGAGGAACAATTCCAAAATCCACATTGTGTTATGTGAAAAGACTAATTCCTCATGATGAATTAATGTTGCAGAAAATGTGCAAAACAGAAAGCAGTGCAGTGGCCATTTTGGATTTTAAAATCCATTAAAATTAACTTATTTTCCTGCAGTCATCAAGCCAAGATGACCAGCCAGTGTGAATCAGGAAGTGTTCTGCGAGGTACCAATGTGGGTTGCCACCAGCAAAATGTGAAACCTTCTGAGCAGGAGCTTGAGGAAGTCACTGTGCGTACATACTAGCTGTTTGGCCATCTCATAGCAGAAACAACCTTTAGGAAGTTCACCCTGGTCTGGGCAGCCATCTGGTAGAAGGTTGTGGCTGTTGCCACTCTCCCCATACATCTAGGAATGCAAGAAGCAGTGGAAAGACCTCAAGGGGTGCATTGATACACTATAATGGCTGAGTATCACCAGGGGTCCATTGCCACTGGAGGAGGCAACATTTTTTACTGATTTTCATCCCTAGGAGGTGGTTGCAACATCCATTCCTGAAAGGCCAGCTGGAAGAGAGTCATTTTCAATGTCATATATTTTGTACTAACACTACTGATTTTAATACAAACACGTGTGCATCTGACATGTGTTATATAGCAATCATACCAATCACCTCCCTAAATAGAAAGCACTTGTCTCACCCAGGTCCATAACATGTGTTGAGCAATTGTAATGCTGAAATTTTAGTCTAAAACTAGATCCGTGAATTGAAGTTGCTGTACGCATGCATCCATGCATTGCAAGATCAATATTTGCATTTATTTGAAGAATGGGGATTTCGATTTAGATCAGACACTTTTGCAATAACAAATTAGCAAAAAGATGAGGACAAGTGATGATCCCATTTTTGAGGGTGTGATCACAGTCTGACATAGACCAGGGACAATACAAAGCCTAAGCAAAATATAACAGGTCACCTATCAAGAAACATTGAACCTGTACAAATATACACAATGACATTATTTCTTGCCACCAAAGGTATTGGAGCGATTAGATAGGGGTTTGGGAAGGGCAAAGAGTTGGTGAGGGCTCCTTTTTTTGCCAGTAGGTCAAGCTTAAACTGGGCTTTCTTTGAATGTGATGGGTAACATGTTCCAATATAGCGGGGCATTAAGCAAGAAAGGGTGCAAGTGAGAGAAGGCATGGGAGCATAATACAGGAACGCTGAGCGCAGATCAGCAGCGGATGGAGTGATATGGTGAGTAGACAGAGAGATAGCCCAACAAGTACTGAAAAGCAAGACTATTGATACCTTTGAAGATTAGGATGCAGCATTTGAAAAGGGAGCAGTGGTGTCTGGAGAGCCAACCAACAGGCTGTTGGTAGGGAGAAGTGGAGCCAACCTGGCTAGATTGTAGAGGGTCTGGGTAATTAAGTTGAGGGCTTTGTCCAAAGGGTGGAGGATTATAAAGTAAGGCCAAATAGTAACCATGAGCATTAGTTGAGTTTGCTGAGCAAAATAGTGGAGTTTAGCGTTTTCATAGAGTGGTGAGTACACATTTTTTACATTTTCTGAATGTTGAGACAGTTAATAGGAGCAGCAGAGGCGGTGCTAGTGATGTAGCGCTCTTGATCAAAGACAACCCCACATTTTTTAGCTTTGGGAGAGAGAAGCAAGAAGGATCAACAGGAAAGAGATAGGAGAGGGGAGAGGGGTGACATTGGAAACTGGTAAGAAAGATGGCTTCCATTTTTAACTGCATGAGAAGCACAGAACCATCAAGTGACGGATTGCATCTAGACAATTGGTAATCTGTTGTGAGTTTGATAGGGTGTAGGAGTGAAAGGAGGAAATGATTTGAGTTTTGTCAACAAAGAAATGATAGAGAAATCCAAAGAATGAGCTAAGTCTACCTAGAGTAGAGCTATAAAAGGTGAAGAGGAGAGGCAAAAGGACCGAAACCTGCAGGACACCAATTGGGAGTGGGACGGGGTGAGAGGCAAGTTCCAGGAGATTGTAAAGGAGCACCCTTCCAGGTAGCAGGGAATCCAGCCTACAGCAAATTTGCGAATCCCAAGGTCTTGCAGAGTGAGGAGAGAGGAGTGGTTGACAGTGTCAAATGTGGTGTAAGGGTCTGAAAGGAAGATCAGTGAAACGAGTTTAGAGTAGTGAGTAGAGTAGGGTAGTGAGCATCAGTGAAAAAGTTGGAGACAATGTACTCTCGGAGTATTTCCAATGGAAGACAAATTGGAGCAGATCCCAAGGCCACTTTGCTCAGCGTACCTAGTGATAAGGTCTCTCAAGGAGTTGTGAATAATAGGGTAGAAGAGAAAATGGGCAATACTTTTCCAGGCCAGTTGGGTCGGCAGGAGGTATATTCAAAAGTGCTAGAACAGTTGCTGATTTGAAGGTGGCATGGATGCGTCCAGCTGAGAGAGAGAGAGAGAGAGAGAGAGGTTAAAGCACTCATAGACATGAGGGCAATTGTTTGAGGAGCGAAAGGGTAGATAGGAGCAGAAGGGGGGTTGGCACTGTGAATAATGGGTACTAATTCTATAGGAGAGGCAGGGGAGAAGAATTCAAGAGCAGAAGGAGTGGAGGAGGGATGGAGCACAGAAGGAGGTTATGGGAGGGAGAAAGAGGAGGGCTGTGAGAGTGTCACAACATTTAGAGATTTTACAGGAAAAGTAGTGAGTCATTGGCCTCATTACAAGTGTGCCGCTCTGGTAACAATGGTGCCGGTAAGCCTACAGCACTGTTGTTACCAGACCGGCACATTATGAGTCTGCAGCGGCGGGATGGCACCTGCCCCAAGAGTTTCACGGAAGCACCGCCACCTTTATTAACAGTGCCAGTGCTTCTGTGGTCCCCATTCCCATTGAGTCCTATTGGACTCAATGGGAATGGGGAATTACATTTTTTGGCACCTGACTTCACGGACCAACGGGGCTGTAATGCTCCAGTGTTTCTGGCAAGTCAGGTGCCGAAAAATTTCAGAAGTCCCGTGGCAACCTGCCAGTTTTACTGGCACGGTTATCGCCGGACTTGTAATGAAGCCCATTATCAGAGAGAGAGAGAGGGGGCAATGGATATTGGCTTGTGAGGAGTGCACAAAGCTTGGATATAAAGTTTGTAAGGATGATTGCAAAGGGAGGTGATAAGGTTTGTGAAATAGGACGATTTTGGTATTGTTCAGAGGAGAGACCAGCAAGACAATTTGTTTAGGCTAAGAATAGGGTGTGGGCATGGGATTTGGGCAAGTACTGAAGGCAATGGTGCATGTATATTTTAAGGGTCTGGATGTTAAACGTGATCCTGGGCTGAGGACAGGGCAGGAATGTGTCAATGTGAGTAAATGATAGTCTTGGTCAAAGGGAGTTGAACGCACATAGTCGAAGTCAGGAAAAGCATGGTTTATAGTAGAGGTATGAATAGGAGAGAGAGAGATGAGAGATTTCCTCACATCACATCATCAAGGTTTAGGGTGAAAGAGTCCTGGTTTAATTTCCCTTTGCTCATTGAAGAGGGCAGAGGTGGCGAATAGGGTGGAGGACAGAGATATTAATGGTGAACAATGGAGTGATGAGAGGAAGAGGGTCAATCGAGAGGTCAGATGAATAGAGTGAATTAAGGAGAACAATACAGTCAAGAGAGTTCATAAACCATTTGGGAGGCTGGTCATTGAGAGAGTGATCAGATAGGAAGGAGTTACGTTCAAGGATGGTGGCACAAATGGCTTGGGGGTGTTAACATCCCCTTGCATGACAATGGGGATGTAAGTAGGTGAAAAATGACTCAAGAAGATGGTACAGCTGAGGGAAGGAGTTCAGAGAGTTAAGAGGGTCGATAGAGAGACAGAATATTGGGAGGAGTAGGAGGGAGCAGTTGAATTGTGTAATATTCAAAAGAGGAGGAGATGATGTTCAAGGCGGGCAGGGGGCAGTGGTGAGGGCCTTATTGATAAGGAACCCCATTGATTGCTCTTTGCAACAGGTCAAGGAGAGTGAAGGTTTAGGGTAATACAAGTCAAAGTGGGCAGTTATGCAGAAAGTCTTGTTGCACAGGGATTTTGCATTTCAGAGGCCAAGTGAATAAATGATAGGAGATGGGCAGATTTTGTGCTGTAGGTGAGGGGGATGGAGCAAGTTGGAGATCCTGGGAGAACAGGAGCTTCGGGTTTGAGAGAAGTTAGGGGAGAGAGATGGGATGTGGGGAGAGTATGATAGAAATTAGACAGCTTTATAGCTAATGACTATGAGAGAAAGGGAGCAGACGAGTGAGCACAAAAACGAAAGGAGAAATGTCAAGGTGCATGATGAAGGGCAAAAAAGGCAGACAAGTGATGACAGTGGAGGGAGGGTGCTGCCAAGAGCGAGAGGGTAGGCGAGTGAGCAACAAGGAAAGGGGGATTGGGACAGGTATAGATGGAAGGGATTGGTATAAACTATGGGTTGGGCTAGAATACGGGAATTAGCAACCAAAAGACAGGTTGCAGGTCCAAAACAGGGATGCCCCTTAGATCTTTAAGTAACTAATAGCTCAATTGTGATTGGAGAGTACTGGATTAAGGAACTCCTGTATACAGATTCAGCAGTCAGGTGAGGGGCAATCTAGGCAAAGTCTTCACTTGAACTGGTGTTCTGGCCTTTGCCTCTTTCTAAGCCTAACATGCCCAAATAGGGAGTTGCCCGGTCTTGCTTTTGGCCCTTCGCTTGATTTGGACACCCAAGGGAGACTCAATAAAAAAGAAAGCAGCATGCCACATGGCATTCTGGGAGCCAATCCGAGTGTTCGAAATGGCTTCCAGACTTCCCAGCTGGATGGAGGCAGAGTGTTTGATGTTGTAGGCCAAGGGTTCCTTGTTTTTGAGTCAGTTGCACATGTTTCTTTAGAATGTCACAATGTGGAGAAAAAAAATAATTAAATGAAATTCCAGTCACATTACCAGTTTACATGACCCTCTGGGAGCCAGTCAGACTGCTTAAGGTGACATCTAGACTTCCTGGCTGAATGGAAGCAGAGTCTGTGGTTTTGCTAGCCCTGGGAGCTTCTTTTTTAAGGCAGAACTCTAGGATGTTGCACAGGGTACGACGTAATTTCATCGCCGGATGTTTTTTCGCAGGGTTTTTTGCCGCAGATATTTTAATTAAAAAAAAATCATTTAATTTATTGGGGGGATTACAAAATTATAAAAATTGTCTGTGGGCGTACAGGGATATAAAAATAATTAAAGGGGATGGGGGTTTGAAAACAAACAAAATTAGATGATTTATTTAAAAAAAAAAATCCGCTGCAAAAAACCCACGATTAAACTGCAGCCAATTAAATCACAAGCAACCGTTGCACAGGATACTTTAGATCCTTTGGATCACAGTTCATCAAAAGCTGACAAACCCTTTATAAGATGGGAGGCCCTAAAATGAAGCCAATGAACACAAAAAAAGATGGGGGAAGCAGAAATACAGGACAGTAAACTTCATCAGCCTTTGTGATCCTGTTGGTCCTCTGTTCCCAAATTATTCCTATTTGAGGCTTCTTCTTGCAGTGTCATAGCAAAATGGTACTTTATAAATTGGCATGTGCAAGGACAACAGAACCCTTGCTTTATGCACACACATTTTTATATTTCTCATTTACATTTTTATTTTGTTGATGTTTAATAACACACCAAAATCCTGTCTTTCTTAAAAGGTTCAAAAAAGACAAAGAAATGTCCGGCATGGTTTCTCGATGAAGAAAAAATCGAAGTAGTAGACAAGTTTAAGTATCTGAGCATCCAACTAGACAACACTCTGAATGACATTTCACTACAAGCCTCATTATGGCCAAAAATCAAGAACTTGACAGCCCAATCCCGAGCTGTTGACAGAAAATTCGGCAAGTTTTCCTGGAACCCGGTACTACAATTCTATAAAACAAAGGTAGTACCGGCCATAACATACGGCATGGCAGCCAACTTAACTTTACCTGTTGAATTCTGGCTGAGATTGGAAGGTTTTCTATGGAAATCGGTCTTGGGCCTTCCTACCTCAGCCCCCATTCCAGCCATTCGGCGCGACCTTGGCCTTCCCTCACTAGCCTCAGTTGTTATGCAAAGTGCGATTCTACTTTATACAAAAATACGGACCTCTGACTCTTTGCCGATTTTTCGGATATTAGAAAATGAATTGAAAAATGGGAAGTGCATACCATTCACTAACTGGGCGAAGAAAATTGAAAAAAAACTAGAAGAAGTCCACTGTACGGACGACCTCCTCATCTCAAATCTCGGGCGTGTAAAGCAAAAACTTCTAGAACAAGATTGGATACGTACTAATGAAAAAATCCTAACGTACAAATCCCTAAAAGATTTGCCACCCACTTACAATCGCCCAAAGGTTCCGTTGAAATATTGTGAAAAATTTCCCGAAAAAAACTTGAGGAAAATTCTCCTGTGGGCCCGCCTAAATCTTCTGCACACGAGAGAAATTTTGGCCAAAAGAGCGCTGGCTAATTCTTCTAATTGCCGGGTCTGCGGCCTAGTTGACCAAATAGAATCTGTTTGTCATCTACTCACTTCATGTGTTGGACTGGCGCAGGAAAGAAGGGCTTATTTGACACCACTCATCACGTGCCCTTTTACACTCGACGAAGAGACAATATGGTTCCGTCTAATTGCAGGCGACTCTACTAGATGGTCCAGAGCGGCAGCTAAATTTCTCGAAGTAGCTCTGGTAAAAGCTAGCGACATTGGCTCATCGCCTGCAACCTCAGTAAGAGACCTCCAAGGAAATTCGAGAGTGGTGTCGTGAGTCCTGCGTCAACTTACAACTTCCAAAAAGTAGCACAAACACAGTTCGCCACAACACAGTTTTGTAAAAAACCCTAACAGGTTAATAAACAAAAAAAATAAATAAATAACACACCAATTTTAAACAGGCCTGTTTCAGAGCATCTGATAGTAGGGCAAGTAGAAAAAACAATCAAAGTGTGTGGCAGTTAAGTACATTCCTCTTTGATCAATATTGACCATACACTAAAAATATTAATTCACACCTGCAATCTGGATTGTTGAAATTTCCAACGTGCGGGATTCCAGCATTAACGCTGTGGAAGACAATTTTGAGTGACCCTTCAGTAAATATTCTCATCTTGTAAAAGTAAGATTGGTTACTAAATACCATAGAGGGGGATTGAAAAAAATTAAGAAAATAGGTACAGTGCGGTACTATTAAGACTGTAGGGGGGGGTCTGTACTGTACTTCTGTTCTCTATTTGGTAGAGTAGAGGCACAGAGGACCCCTGACAAGATTCTCTATTATTGGTACGTGGTCGAGCAATCAAGGCCTAGCTTCTCAGGAGGTGATGCAGGCTGGTACAGTGTAGTCCCCAAGCACCCACAAAGGAATGTCCGCACACTGGATCGGTTAAAACACAGTCTTTATATAATTAATATTCGAGGTGATGTACACTATCACGATAAATCACTTTGTACTCAGAAATCTATAATGGTAAATATATATAGTTCTAAAGTGGTACCACTAACCTTATCAGATCTCATTAAAGTGCATACGGTCAGAATGACACACAGATCAAAATAAAGAGGAAACCAGCAGTAGAGAGAGGAAGGAAAGCAAGATGGTTGAACAATTGGCAGAATACTGGCCCCGATACCTAGATACAGTTCTGTGTGGAGATCCCCCCACCTGGGCAACCTGTAGAAGAAAGATACAAGCCCAGTCCTTATATTGTTCACACTAGACTTCCCAATAGTTCTGCAATGCCAAAGTACCTGGCGGCGTAGCGTTCCTCGTCGGGGAATCAGCGGCCCTTCTTGAGTGTCCTCCCTTTCAGACAAGAGTCATGGGTTGTTGAACGTCTGACGGGAAACAGGTCGAGCTATGACGGTGAAGTAGCCGCGTCGTTCCTAGCGGTGCTCGTTGACGGGGAAGCATAAACGTCCTGCAAGGAAGAGGCGTGCGAGGCACCTCAGTGTCGATAGTTCTGGACCGCAAAGAGTTTGAAGAACTGTGGCCCAGCAAGGGCGTCGAGTTGTCGGCGTCTCTGTGGTCTTTGGGTGGCGGGAAACCCACTGGTGGCTGCTCCTCAGTGCGTCGACGGTCAGGCCTTCTCCGGCAGGATACAGCGGCGACGATGCGGACGAGAGCGTCCTTGGATTCGAAAGTTCTTAGGCAAAACAGGAGCATGGCGCCGCCAGTCGGCGACGGCGGTCGTCGACAGTGGCAGACAACAGTCCGGGTGCTTCTCCTTGGAGTTCCGCAGCAGTCCCCGTATCGGGTAGGCAGCCTGTCGAAGGTCTGTCTACCAGGGAGCTTAGGCAAAGATCAGCTGTGCACGATGGTCCCTCGTAGCTCGGGAAGAGGGTGCCTTACCAGGTCCTCTCTGGGTCAGTTGTTGAGGGACAGGAGTTTACAGATTGTGAAGGAGAGCAACAGCAATTCTTCTCGTCCAGCAGGGTCTCAAGATCAAGCTTCAGTTACTCCAGTTACTCGTCATAGTGGACTGCAGCTTCTGAACACGATTCCTAGCAGTGAGAGGTCCCCAGATATACTGTTGATCTCCCATTCATTCCGCTGGGTCACACTCAAGCATTCAATCACGACTAAGGGCATTCATGCAGGCAGGCAGCCAATCAGGCACACAGTGCATTCAGGCCATTCACTTCTCTCCAGACACTCACAACAAGTTATGTGTATTGGGACAAGTACCCAGCCATTCAACACTCCACACTGGATTCAAACCGGTTTCGGGCAGGGCTGTCTCAGTCATTGTGTCAAACACCAGATACTAGACACCCACAACATAGACTGCGTATTTGTCACACACTCCATTCACCCAGGTCCCACCCACAGGCGTACCCACAACATACGGTTGTTGAGAAGGCTCCAGCCAGTCTGGTCGGCACTTCCCCACACTACCATATATGGAACTTCCACCCAACAGCCAGTCAGGGGGAAGGGACAGAGGCAGGGCTTCCCAGGACTTCGGAAAGATCAAGGTAACAGTCGATGGAAGGCAAGAGGCCACGGGGGCCATTTTGTCTCCATCAGGATTCTACTGATTCCAATGACAGGGCCTGGGCATCCCAAAATGGAGGATGCTCATGGCACCAGTCATTTCAGCACAGAGCTGCCACCAGCCAGTACCCTTCTCTGTGGGCCTCACAAAGGTGCCCAAAAACATACACTAGGGGCGTAGGGCTGTCCCCCTACCCATGGGTGCCGTAAGGGTATCCCATGGGTCTGTTCACCAAACCAAAAGAGAGAGCTGCACCGCCAGGAGTCCCACACAAACTCCTGCGCGGGAAACACGACAGAACACACGATAAAAAGCAGTTAAGGACAAGGATACGGAGGCCCTGTCCCTCCGATGCATTTCCAGCATCACAAGTACCATAGACAATGTTTGCAAGTCCTGATGAATGCAATCCACTCATAAAGTTGCTGAACCTGGTTGCCCACAATGTGGGGATATCCTATAATGATTGTAATTCCCGTGGCAAGTAAATATACTGAACAATTGGACTGTATTGCTTATGTGATTATCCTAGGTAGTCTATTTACTGGATTAGCCTAGAGGTTCATTCCTCTTTCTTGCTCTAGGGAAGGCGGTCCTTGCCTCCTTCTGGATCCAACACCGGCATTAATGTGCCATGTGGAATGCCCACACAGCGGACGGGTGCAGCAGGTGTGCCTTCAGCGTGCCAAGGCATGCTTAAGTGAAGCCCGTCTGTGCCCGTCTGTGCCTGTCTGTGCCCGTCCGTGCTGAGGACGGGTTGACACAGTGCAGGTATTACAGCAAGCTGCAGCTGGTGTCACTCGCCCCCACAAATATTACACTTCCATACAGATGGAACAACACTTCCCCCAGCATCAAACCTGTTGTATCTCGCAAAATGCTACTGGAGGTAGGTACTCCCTCTATGCTCCTATTGAATACGCGCTCACTACCGGCACACACAGATGATATATATAATCTTTTAACAGACCGCAATCCGGCGCTATTATGCCTGACGGAAACGTGGCTTCTACTTCGTTCGGCCCCAGCTTTGGTCCAGGCCATTCCGTCCGATTATGGTCTTGTTCACGTTGACTCCCCCCCCCCCCAGTATGGGGGTGAGATTGCAGTCATTTACCATCCAGAACTCAACGCCGCTCAGTTAAACTGCCAGCACGGTCTAAATATGGAACTGCTCCTTTATAAATGCTCTATTTCACCAGATTGCTTGTGCCACTTTCTCCTTATATATCACCCCTATCGCCCCCTTGGGAATTCTGGGGAACTCCTATTAGATTTGATAGCGGATTTGCAAATGCGCTACACTCATCTAGTGATATTAGGAGACCTCAACTTAAAATGTAATGCTCCTAGGCCTTATGTACTCACAAGGGGTGTGTGTGGCCCTCTTTTTTAGTCAGGGGGGCCTGTGTCATGAGGGTATATAACAGTATTTTGTAACACAAGGACATAGGCTACCCCACCGGTATGGCACTTGCCGGTACTGTGATATCGCAGTAAAGACTATGGTATCAGTCTTTGCATAAAACAGAGTACACCAATATGCATTCTTATATGTGACAATTTATTTTTCAATTAATGATATTTTAAAACCAGCCTATACGGGCTGCTGTATCTATGTCACCAATATTCAGCTCCTTTTTCAAGGAGAATTACATACAAAAGCCATCATATTGTATCTTCATATGACTAACAATTTGTAGTGCTGATAACTTGTGAGGGTTAGTATCCAAAGTGACTTATGATGTGGTTAAGCTACATAACACATCTATCTAGTCTAAATAAATTGTTACATATAAGAATGCATATTGGTGTACTCTGTTTTATGCAAAGACTGATGCTCCTAGGCCTCCTGCTCTAAATTCCTTCTTTAATAGCTTACTGGATCTCAAATTACTTCACCTGGGCTCTACACATAAATTGGACAACATACTTGATTTGATCTTTGCCAGTGAATCTTTACTCTCTCTCTTATCGATTGAACCAGTCCTATGGACAGACAACTTTCTAATCACCTCTCTTTTTAAGACCATAAGACCCCTTGTAAAGCCCCTACCACCGAACATCTGGCTTCGCTCTTGGCATAATGCTGATGTCCAAGGCTTAACTTCGTTAGTAACTGCTAAATGCATTGGCCCACTCACCTCTCTTTCACTATTATCTCATGCATTAGGCGCAGCTGCTGATCCACTGAGATTTGTACAACCTCGCCGACTTCCCTCAGAACCCTGGTTCTGTGACCAACTTAAAGCAGCCAGACTGAAAGCAAGACAGGCTGAACGGAAGTGGAGTAAATCATATGATCCCCTTCTCAGACAATGACACAAGGCATGCCTCGCCACCTATCATGCTGACACTAAAGCAGCTAAAATATTGTATCTTTCCAAGAAAATCAGTGCTGCTTTATGCCAATCTAAAGCCTTGTTTTCAGTTGTTAAATCACTCTCTTCGTCAGATACACTTACCACAAAGGTTGTACCCATGCAAGAACTATGTGATAACTTATCTCAATTTTTCATAACTAAAATTGGAGATATCTGATGTAACATCGAGAACTCCATAGTTACCTCCTTGAGTGATATAGACTGTCCGGCACTCCCTATATCTTCAGTTGGCCCCAAAGATTGGTCTTCTTTCCCTGTGTTTTCAGTGGAAACAGTCCTAACAGCAATCCAAAAAATTAAATCATGCTCCCCATCTGATGCTATCCCGGTGGACATCATGAAAGAAATTGCCCCAGATCTCTTGTCCATACTCACGGTTGCAGTGAGCAAGTCATGTCAATCTGGGCTAGTCCCACTTGAATTGAAAGTGGCTAGAGTGGTCTGTCTTTTAAAGAAGCCGTCACTTGACCCTTCTGTTTTGTCTAACTTTTGACATATCTCTCTTCTCCCCTTTTTAATGAAACTTCTTGAATCTCTGGTATCACCCCTTCTTTCAAACTTTCTAGAATCCTCTCACCTCCTTGACCCTGCACAGTCCGGCTTTAGATCTGGCCAAGACACAGAGAGCGTACTTGTTTCCTTTCAGGACGACATGGCCAGGCTGGTGGACTCAGGTGGGGTTGGTGCTCTGATTCTGTTAGACCTGTCAACAGCATTCGACACTGTCGACCACCCCATCCTGTTTTCTTGGCTGGTCCAGATAGATATATCTGGCCAGGTACTAGCCTGGTTCACGTTGTTCTAGGCGGATCGTACCCAGACTCTCTCCATGCCACCTTTTCTATCTGCTTCCTGCCATCTTAGCTGTGGAGTCCCGCAGGGTTCATCTTTGTCTCTGATTCTATTTAACATCTACATTTGGGCACTTGTGTGTCTCATCAGCTCCTACGACGTGAGGTGTTACTCCTATGCTGACGACAGTCAGATACTGATCCGTTTAGATCTTGATCAGGCTGAGATGTTGTCGGGCCTGCGAGGATGCCTGACTGCCGTGGGAGAATAGATGAACCTCAATTGGCTCAAACTGAACAGAGACAAGACGGAGGTCTTGGTGGTGGGGTGGCCCCCTGATTCCTCACTCTGGGTCTTTTCTTTCTGACCCACTTCCCTTGGCGTCCTTCTTTCTCCTGTAGGTAAGGTGAAAAACCTGGGTGTAGTTCTTTCGGCTTCTCTATCTATGGCCAACTAAGTCGCAGCTTTCTGTCAAGTGGGACACTTTCAGCTAAGAGTTCTGAAGAAGGTACTCCCCTTGATTCCTGCTCCCCTCTGCCCCCCAGTGGTAGCAGCCCTGATATTATCTCAGCTGGACTACTGCAATTCACTGTATCTTGCCGAACCAAAGTGTCTCATTCAGCGATTGCAACGCCTCCAGAATCTGGCGGCCCAAGTGGCGACCGGCACCCCCTATGGAGCACACTTATCTCCGGTTCTACGATCATTGCACTAGCTACCTGTTAACGAGCGCATCAGATTTAATACTTTATGTATAGTTCATTGTGCTATACATGCCCAGGGTGCTGAGTTCCTGCAAACCAAATGTTCACGTGGTGTCCGGTCAAACAAAAGGGTCGAATTTTTTTTTAAAATATATATATTTTTTGGGGTTTCCGTATGGGAAAAAAGTGTTTTTTACCACAAAAACAGGGGTTTGGGGGGACCCCCCCCCCCAAAAAGAAAGAAAAATCAACCCTTTTGATTTCGGTCCATTTTAATTCGACCCTATTTTATTTTTATCCTTTTGACTAGATCGTTTGACCTGCAACCAGTTCACGCTACTGTCCTAATTGTCAACTACGCTTGTCTTCTGCTGACCTGTTTATTGTGCCCTCTTACCGTTGTATGAGGACTGGTGGTAGGGCCTTTTCAGTAGCTGGTGCCAGACTATCGAACAAACTACCCCCTCCGATAAAGAAACTTTCAAATCATTTGGCTTTCAGGAAAGCAATCAAGACATTCCTTTTTTAAGTCAGCTCTGTGTCTTTTTAATGGCTCTATGCTGTGGATATGTGCCTGTCTCTCCAGTGCCAAGATACCCTCGGGTGATCGTGCACTTAAGAAATGACATTAACAGAACACAACATAACACTGTAAAATGTTAGCAGCACACCCACCCTATGTTTTAGAAAGTCACATTTGATAACAGTTACTAAGCTGCAACTGCCTAAGGGAAGGTCGTTGTTCACTTTATTTTACCCTGAATGAATATGTATAACGCCAGACAGTATATTTAATTGTTGTTTGAATTTCTACTGGGCATGGTGCGCTTAGTGTAATAACCAACGGAAAATCAAAGTGGTTTATGGCATGCACAATATTTATTGCAGTTCCAATGTGACCAATTCAAACATTTAAACTGAATATATTAGGCTCAGCACACCTTCTAAATATACCATTACAGTTCCAATGTGACAAACTCAAACATTTCAACTGAGCATACCAGGCTCAGTAATCCTTGTAAATATGCTGACACTAACCAATTGGTGTATGTTCATCAGTGTTTCACCCCAATGGTATTTTATCAAGTCTAATGGTATAGTTCCATGAAATTGGAAGTATAATCACAGTATTACATGTTCATCCCCAAACAACAAATGAAAATCAAAATGTGTGAAATACAATTCCCCCTGATGTATACATGTGGGTTTTATAGTTAGTTGCTAATAGATGAAAGAATACATTGCCAAAATTACACTGACAATGATATCATATAAGTCCCATGCTGGAGATGTAGGTGGGAAAACAGAAAAGAATGGAGAACAAGAAAGTTATACATGATCCTGAAAATGAATGTGTCATCAATCCCTTGGATGTTAATCATTTGTGTGCCTTACCACCTTTTAATGTTGCACCAATATCATTTTGCCTGTACTTAGTCTGAATTAAAGAAGTTGGATTGTCTCACAGATCCATCAATTACTTTCAGATCTGCAGATAAAAATAAACAAATATCTATCACATTTGAGTGAGTCTGTGTGAAAGAATCATGCCTTGCGATGTATATTGGTTGAATTTGCCCGAATACTCATTGTCAGTTCGATATTTAGGTTCCTCATTAAAAGGTAGTGCATATAGTATGGCTTTAGCTGCACATCCATTAGTAAATGTCTGAAAAGGGAATTTTCAAAAAAGAGAAATGTCTAAACAAATTTCCTGCAAGGTCAATTATTCCTGCTTCAATAAATGAGGTGTAGGCTTCATAAAATTAAACAGACCTTTTTTAGTGGTAGAACTAACGGCAGTCAATTGTTACCAATTCTTTCAGTAATGGATCCTTCCGCGTGTCGAGTAAGCCATCGCCATTTTGAGTCTCTACTTATAATGGTGACGTCACATTGGCCGTGATGACATCATATGTTCAAAGCATCATGATGTTTATTCACAAAATGGGATCATTTTACTTTCGAAAATAATTTAGACAGAAGCATTATTGAATTTAGTGCACGTTAAAAATGTTAACAGAAAAGCAATTGAGCAGATGATTCTCTTATATATGAGGTACATAGTGGGCTGGTGCCAAACCATGTGGTATTATATAGACGTATGTCATGTGAGAGAAAATAAATTTGATGCAATGTGCGAGTCAGTTTTCTTGGATTTGTCTCCAGATCATAATAGTTATTGATCCCCAAATACCATGTACTTGATTTGAGCAAAGAAAGTTTTTTGGGGGGGAAAAAGGAATTATTCTTATGATTATTGATGTAATTTCAATACACTGTGGCCATGTGAGAAATTGTTTTATGAATGGGGTTACTCCCAAGACTACTTAGTATTCATAATGGATTCTATAAATTAAATGGTTAATCCATACTAATCATCCTCTAGTCTAATCGATATGTGGTACCAACAATTATATACAAATAAGAACAAGTACAATAGAGATCAAATCCCATAAGTACTGAATTAATAAGAAACTGCATTCAGTGAGTTATTTTTCCATTTCACATGTATGGTTGTCTTGAAGACCATTTTCCATATATAACATTTTCTATAGGTTTTCAATAATTTATTGTTCATGCAATCTATGCCAATTTGTAGGTTGGTGTAGCCCGGTACAGGCAGAATTTTCTATAGAAAGACATGCATTTCATGGTCAGTGTTCAGTTCCTGATGGGTGGTTCAAAGTGCAGAGATGGTCCTAGCTTCATGCTAGTGTAGTACAGCTTCCTGATCACCCAGTCATGGATCTGACGGTAGGTGTTTGATGCTGAAGAATTTAATTTGATCCTTCTTCTCCATCTGGTGTTCTTTTGACCATTCTTTGGCCAATGATAACTTGCAGTACAATGTTGTTAGCATGTTGAGATGTTGCCCAATTCTCACTCTTGGCTCTCTGATGGTACTTCCAACATATAATTTGTTACATACTCACACAATAATGTAAATACCAAATTTGTGGACAATTCATGAACTTATTGATGTGAATGTCATGTTGGTCCTTGATTGTATACATATGAACACTGTTCAGAGCATGTTTCACATGTTACCCTGGGAACATTCAAAGACATAATTAATAGGTTGATCAGTAAAGACATGTTTTTGTAACTCTATTTTTCTATTGCACACACAATTAGGTCTTCATCTAGATTTTAGTGTAGGTGCTTCAGTATACACAAATGTTGGTTTCTCTGAAATATATTTTTTTAAATCATCATCCAACCTTAAACTGTGCTATTGTTTTTTTGAAAATCCTTTGAACTACCTGATTCTCTTTAGTATACTGAGTGATCATTCTAACTTGGTTTAAATCCTGGCTGATTGTATGAACATTTGGGGTAAGTAAATCAATTCTTGTCTTGTTGGTGATTGTATTTTGAGCACTCATAATGGAAGTGTCCGGGTATCCCCTTCACAGGAATATGTTGTCAATCACCATATACTTCTGTGTGAGCTATGCTTTTTCACTAGAGTTTATTTTGGCTCAAATGAATTCACCCATTGGGATATTGTGAATGGTGCTCCTACGGTGGCAACTTTTGGCCTGTATAAGTTGCATTAACTTCTGTCATTTTTTTGCATGTCCTAGTGTGTATGACATTATCTTTAATACAAATGAACAAATCCAAACCATTGATACTTTCTCTACTATGTTCTAAAGTGTAACTTAAACCATACTTGTTGCAATTTAGATATGTGTTGTAGAGGTCTAATTCATCTTCAGCTCCTTTCCAAATAATTCAAATTTCATCAATGTAACAGAGCCATGTTACTACTTTATTAGATAGAATGGGATGAGTCTTGGCATGTCTGGTTTCAAATTCCCCCACAGATTATCTAGTGATGGTGCAAAGTATACCCCATGGCTATGCCTCTAGGCTGCGGTCATAGTACATCATTGAAAGTAATGATATTGTGTTTCACTGTCAATTGTGAGAACTCTTTTACCATTTCCACATGTAAATAGTATGAAGCCACTTTATCCTGATAAAAGTAATCAATTTTGGGCAGTGCTAATTCATGTATTTATATATTACTTTAACAGTCATGGTGGCCAGAATTAAATTGTCTCTCCACTCTATTCTCTGTAAGTTCTCAAGTACATGCATGGTGTCCCTTAAATTTGAATTCACCTTGTATACTTCGGTTCTTAACATGACATTAATATATATGGACATATTTTCAGTAGTCCATCCAATGGTGCTGACTATGGGTCTAACCTCTTGTAAGTTTTGGAATTCTTTCAGAACCTTCAGCAACAAATATATGGTAGGTATTTTAGGATGTGATTTGATAAGATATGCTCTCTCGTCATCTGTCAGTAGTAATTTCTGGTACCATTTAGCTTCATTGTTTTAAAAAACAAAATCTGATTTAACCTTTTGCTAACACCCAGAAATTGTCAGAAGGTCAGCATATTTAGAAGGATTATGGAGCTTGCTATGCACAGTTGAAATGTTTGAGTTGGTCACTTTGGAACTGTCATGGTATATTTAGAAGGAATAATGAGCCGAATATATTCAGTTGAAATGTTTGAGTTGGTCACTTTGGAACTGTCATGGTATATTTAGAAGGAATAATGAGCCGAATATATTCAGTTGAAATGTTTGAGTTGGTCACATTGGAACTGCAATAAATATTGTGCAAGCCATAAACCATTTTGATTTTCCTTTGGTTATTAGACTAAGCGCACCATGCCTAGTAGAAATTCAAACAACAATTAAATATACTGTCTGGCGTTATACATATTAATTCACGGTAAAATAAAGTTGTAATCCCTGTCTTAATCTACAAGCAATATAGTTTACATTTTTAATTTTCACTTCAGCAATGGTTCTGGCTGAAGTTTGTCAATGCTGTTATGAATATTGGCTTCCACCAGAATTAGGCAGAAGACTGGAGGGATGCTTCAGGTTTTTCTAAATATATTTAATGAAGTGATTTTCACAAACCCCTGTTAATGTGCAGGCCACCTTTGTGAACAAGGTGACCTGAGCATTTCTCAAAGTAATCCAAATAAAGAAATGCATCCACTGTGCATTTGTATGCCCATTACCTTTAGTGAATTTTGCAAAGATTTTTTAAAAGATTACATGTTTTTTCAGCTGCAAACAGAGAATTAATGTTGGTGTCTATATTAAAGAAAAAGAAGTGAAAGCCTTTAGACATTTAGACACTTTGCTTTGTGATACCCTGCCAGGAAATGTTATGAACATCTGACCTATTCCATTAACTTTATACTTTGTTTGCTTTGAACCCAATGTTTACAGAAACATTTATTCAGCATGCATTTTCATAGGCTTAACCAGCACCTGTCATCCAAAGCCCTTAAAAGTTCGGCTGAACCCAAAATCACCTGCATACAGTGAACATTCAGGTGATTTTTGGTTCGGACAAATGTATTTGCCTAGGTCTATTCAGTACCAAACTTGTGTAGGCACAGACAGAGGAAGGATATTTCGGCACAATTGAGTAAATAGGCATTACTTGACAAAGAGATAGCAAATGTATAGGATTTAGTCGAGGAGTGGTAGCAGAATTAAAGTAGTATTTATTGTATTTAGTTGGGTAGAGGTTCATTTTGTGACTCTTTGTAAGTAGGGGAGGAGCAAATCTGAAAACCCTTCCTTCATGACATAAACACATGTGAGATTACTTGTAAGAGCGAGGAAAATGACATCCCAGAAATACTTAAAGTCAGTCAAGAGTTTGCCTCCAGTGGCTGTAACTAAGTGTTCCAGCATTTTGTGAGGGGATAAAGCAGTCTTGGAATTCTCTGGAGGCAGAAAGCGATTATAGCCGATGGTTGTAAATCAAAATAACATTTTTGTGAGGCGATAAGATAAAAGATACTTTAGTGGACCACTTTGGAAGTAGGACCATGCATTCCTTTTCTGTGACTGAGAGTACCATATTTTTGTGTTCAGAAAAATAACGAATTCTTTGCAAAGAAAAGCTTTTAGAATTCTTTGGATGCAGAAATAGATTATATTCGGCGGCTGACATATACTTGTTGCACAGGCACATCTTTTAGAATTATTTGGAGTATTGAGAGGTCAGTCATTGGAACCCAGTGTTTGGTCGTTTTGGGACAAGAGAAAATGTTAATATGTTTGTGAGGAAACTAAATAGTAGTTGGCTGTGTAGAAATAGACTTCGTTTTTTTAAAGCACAAGATGATTATAGTCAGTGGTTGCAACTCTTTTTGTCATGGCACAAAATATGTGTTGCTTGTGAAGCAAAAGTCTTAGAATTCTTTGGTGGCAGGGATAGGTTACATTCAGTGGCTGTAAAGGGGTGTGACATATATTTGTAATGAGGCAAATTATTTGTTGCTTGCATGAAAAAGTCTTAGTTGAGGGTCAGAGAGTATATCCAATATCTGTAACTAGGTGCAAAACCATATTGTGATAGGAGAACACATTAGCATTCTTTGGAGCCAGAAGATCATATATTTAGTGCCTGTAATTCAATGTGCCATCTTTGTTTGATGAAGAAAAATAATAGAATTTGCATGTGTAGAAAATTACTTGATTACTTTGGAGGCATGAGTGTACATGCAATGCCTGTAACTGAGGGTGTCATCTTCATGGGGCAATAGAACATATGTTTTGAATATGAAGAAAACTCTGATAAAACTTTGGAGGCAGAAGAGGACCTTCAGTATCTCAAACTGAATGCAACATGAATTTGTGGCTACAGAGAAAATCTCTTAAAAACCTTTGGATGCAGTGAGAAATTTGAATATTTTCATTGGCTTTAATTTGGTGCACCATAGAAAAGAAAGATGTCTTTGGCTTCAGGGGAGCATATTTAGTGTTGGTAAGTATTTGGATTCAGGAGAACATATTTAGTGTCCGTTGGTGAATGTGCCACTATTGTGTCATGATAAAAAAAATCTGTGCTGGTTGTTCAGAAAAACTCTTAGAATGATTTGGGGGCAGAGTAGAACAAGTTCTGTGACTTTAACGGAGTATGCAATTTGTCATGAGGATACAAAATACATGTTGCTTGCATAGATACAGTCCTAGAATGCTTCTGAGGCAAGACAGTGTATTCATTATCTGTGACTGAGTGTGCCATCTTCACGTGGCAAGACAAAATACAAGTTGCTTGTGAAAAGGTCGTAGAGCTAGATTAGCAAAAATATGTTGGGCACATGCAATGGGATGCTCTAGCACATTTCATCACTTGAGCTAAAAAATGATGCACCCTATCATTGATGCAGACATTCAAATGCCCTTATTTGGCCTCTTTGCACATTTGTGCGAATCAGCAGGAGCTTCTATTCATTTTATGGGACAACTCTTTTTCACAAACAGGATGCAAACAGGATGAACCTTAAAGGTCCTAGCAACAAGACTTTCCTCGGCACCTGTTTTGAATAAGTGCAGAGTGATTTGCAATGCATGACAGGGTGATTCCTAACCCTGTAATGCATTTACTTTGAGGTAGAACAACCGCAGTGTGAACCACTGCTGCCCCACTTGCATGTGTACCCTTAAGCACAGAAGTACATTTGTCTTCGGTAATTACACATTTCACAATGACATGCCTTTTAAAGGTCGGTTACTGTGAAATGCACTCCCAGCATTCACATGGTTGTTGGGAGCCTATTTTACATTAGTGTAATGTATGCAAGGGGAGTGCTCAGTACAACCTTTGCCCTGGCACTCAGCACCCTACCCAAAATGCACAGGTCACCTTTGAGAATATTATGGTCCGTACGTTTTCCCAAACTACTGCAAATAAAGTGCACCCTCTGCACATTATTTATTTGCGACAGCCTTTGACAATTTCCTTCTCAGAATTCTTTTGAGGCAGGTGTAGATTACATTCAGTGGCTGCAACTGAGTGTGCCACCTTAGTACTAGGGACAAGAGAATCCCTGTGCGCACCCTTTCTGACAATTTACACAAATGACTTTTCTTGCCAGTGGGAGGAGAATAACCATGTTGATTTCTAGCATGCAGGAAGCACATTAATGTGCTGGGGAGTTACATGGCTCTATGGCTTTTTGCATAAGGTACAGCAGCTGCTCTGTGCACTAGGGAGCCCAGGGTTGTGGTTTGTACATTTAAGGTATCAATGACAAATAGAGATAGTTGTGCATGTTTAGGTCTTGTGATCACATTTAAAACCATACCTAACCAGGTAACATGTTACACTGTGCCTCGTTTTTCTTGAATCCCCCCAAGCAACGCTGCTAGTAAGTCCTTGCTCTCAAGCCATTCTTCTAATCATGCCAAAATAGTCTTCTCCCACATTTGTATACCCTATTAAGCTGAGCCCTAATCCCATTTGTTTGTAAATAGGAACTATTTCTGCTAAATGCCTACTATTAGGAAGGATATGGTTATTGCTCCTAACATTAAAATAGGATGTTAAAAAGTACCCAAATCCTTGGTACATGCGGGTTCTTGTCTAATGGAATCCTCCATGTGCCAGGAGTTGTGCCTGGTCACTGACAGGGAATTGCTTGAAGTGCCTCCATTTCTGTAAAAAGGTAGGGCAGGAATATCTTGCTATTCTGCTCCACAAAGTGGGCCAATTCCTCATCACATCCATTTTGATCAGAATATAAATCATCGAGATGATTAAATGCAGTTTCTGCAGTAATCGTAGACAATTCTAAATGTTCACATCTGTCTGTACCTTTAGCTGTGACACTCCAGAACTTTCTTGAGCCCCTTGTTAATAGAGCTTCCATTGCCACATACAAAGCCTGCCGTCTACCTCTGTATAATCTTTATGCAGCTTGGCATTTACCTCAGGATCCCTATTGTCCATGTTCCCCACCTAACCTAACGCTGTGTGATCCGCTACCCCATATTTCCTCCCTGCTGGTAGATCCGTGCTGCAGAATTGTCCACCTTCCCGATTGTTAGTTTTAGATTCTCGTTTAGTGATACCTTATGATCTGCGTTCCTCGTTGTGTACTACCCCCATGAGTCGAGAAGAGCTATGTTGGTTCCTGAAGCTGGATCCGTGCTTAGTTAATAGCCTAACAATTCAAAATATTAATTCTCCCTACATTCAAATGACTCTTAGCTTCCTTACATTCTGCATCGAACCAGGAATTACGTTTTTGTATCAAGATTTTAAATCAGAATTAGAATAGATCACTGATGTGATTATACGATTGCCAATATCCTGATATTCTTTTTCCACATCTACATTTTCAGCAATGGAGTAATAATATTTTTCAAAAATCTGAAGTAATTTATTGAAAATAATTGGTAAATGGTTATTCACATCAATCTTGTGTTCCGAAAGAAACTTAAATCGATATTCCCCCTTCCATCAGTTCATTGGCTAAATCATGCTGCTGAAACTTTACTTAAATAATCTGATAATGATTGCGCTCCAATGGAGAGATTATTACCAAGTCCTTAATTAAATTAATGAATCTTTTATAACGTGCGCAATACCAGAGACCAGTCTCTAAGCATGGGACCGAGATGCAAACCTGTGTTGCTCTGCGTTGTCTTGCTTTCCAAGACAAACACGTTGTCTCTGAGCGATCATCCCCACCCATAAACTGTCCTCCCTCCCATAATTATGTGTAAACTTTAATAAGATATAATTAATACGCGATCTAGCAAATCCGCTCTTGTGGGTAAATCTTGCTGGTTGGTCACCGGTAGGCAACCATATCCAGCTCTAGTTAACCTTGGTAGTGTCTGGATATTAAGGACCTTTGCTTTTTAAAATGAATAAAACATTGTACAAATAAAATAAAATACACAGTTTATGTATCTGGGTACACATCTCGTATAACACTTACAAGACATATTTTCCTTGCACTTCCACCAGCTTGCCACACTTTTATTTATTGTCTTTATTTATTTTACTGTTATCCTACTGCCCCACCCCTTCACCCCGCACATTACCCCTTCCCCACTCCCCTGCACGTGCGCAATCTTAATATCACCTGGCCTAATAGGATCGTTGTGTCTGTCTTCCCTCTGTTTCCCCTCCCTCTTGCCTCATCGCGCCTTGAAACGCTTGTGCATAGGCGCGTTATAAATGTCATATCATATCATATCTTATTTGAACATAATTATCCGTTATTGTAAACAAAACAGAGCAAGTATTTTCCACTGCAGGAATTCCCATCCAAGTGGGCAAAAATGTCATCTATAAACTCCAAAACGTAACACATTACTTCATAAGGGTCATACACCTCTCCCTTATTTGGAATCACAGAACACAGAAATGAAAAAGAAGAAATACTAGCATTACAGTTTTTCAGGTTCGACTACTGCAGCCTACACGTACAGGCAGAGCAGGGAAACAGCAGCTGTCCACAGACATCACATGTGGCCATGTCCAGCTATCCAACAACCACCAGGAAAAAAAGTAACCGAGGTGGAGAGCAAGTGCACCAAGGGCATTAGTCAACCAATTCAGATACATGAATACGACAGGTCACAACCCTCATCCACACAGCTACCTGGCACAGATGGCCTTAGGAATAATAATGCTCCAGAAGATAATGAAAGATTTTTTATTTTAAAAGCCTGAAATTAGGCTGGCTGTTCTTCGTGTGCGATAGCTGTCCTCTATCGTCTCTCTTGGGCTTCCGAGCTCACACACAGTCAGTCTCTCTCTCTCTCTTCTCTCTTTCTCTCTCTCTCTTCTCTCTTTCTCTCTCTCTCTCTCTCTCTCTCTCTCTCTCTCTCTTTCTGTCTCTCTCTCCCTGAGCTCACACACAGTCTCTCTCTCTTTCTCGGATTCTTCTAGGTCAGACCTCTGTTAAGTCTCCAAGAATATCTGGGTCTATGGAATGTGGTGCCTTTATCATCTGCTCTGTTTCACTTAGTCTCCCTCTTTCACACCTGCACGTTTCTGTCACTGATGTTCTCTCCTCTTTTCCTCATGCATATTTCAGTCCATTCTCCTCCCACTCTCTACTTTCTCTTCCTCTCACTCCCTCCCCCCAGCCCCCGATGTTCACATTTTCTTGTATAGTGCCACTTGTCTGGTTTTGCCTCCTCCACCCCCTTCTATTGTTATGTTATGTTATGTTATGTTATTTGAACTTTTAAAGAGCGTGGTCACCGTAGGTATCTTGGCGCTGAGGAGGAGGTAAGGAGGAAAGCCGGAAGAAGCCACATAGAAATAAATAGCAGGGTCATCAGAGATTTTCTAAAGGCTAGATGGTTGGATATAGCCTTGAGCGTAGACAGAAGGTTGTTCGACATTTGAGCCGCCGCAACTGAAAAAGCCCAGCCTCCAATGCGTTCGTGGTGGTATGAGGGTCAACCAGCAGGTCCGCTGAGGAATAACGCAGCATGCGAACAGTGTGGTAGTGAACAAACTTACACTGGAGATATTCTGATTGCAGTACGTGGAGTGCTCGATGAACGATGCACAGTGACTTAAACTCAATTCTACGACCAACCGGAAGCCAGTGCAAAGCACGGAGCACCGGGGAAATATGGGCTCCATATGGAGATCCTGTAGCGATACAAGCAGCCAGATTCTGGAGGTGCTGCAGCTGCTGGATTAACCCCTTGGGTTGTGCGAGATACAGCGAGTTGCAGAAATCCAGATGGCTAAACACCATGGTTGCAACAACTGGAGGATAAAGAGTGGCAGGAAGAAGCAGTAGAAACTTTTTCAAAATCTTAACATGGAAGTGGCCTATCTTGCACACAGCAGAGACCTGGTCATGCATTGAGAGAGAGGCAGAGAGAATAACACCCAAATTCCTAACCATACCGGGCCCAGCAGAGAACCCAAAGAAGAGGGCCAGAAAGAGGACACCCAAAGTGAACTATCAGGGGGGGCACCAACCACCAACACCTCTGTCTTGTCACCATTCAGCTTCAGCCAGTTCTGGCTCATCCACTCGCCTCCAGCGGCCAGGCACTGGTGGAAGCACGACGGCACCTCAGTAGGAGCTAAATCAAGACGAATTAGAAACTGGGTGTCATCGGCATAAGAATAGCACCTGATACAGAGGGAGCAGATGAGACAGATAAGAGGCCAGATGTATATATTGAAGGGAATGGGTGACAAGGCCGAAATCTGTGGCACACCACAAGTGAGGTTAAAGGAGTGGTACAGAAAAGGAGGAAGAGAGAGCACCTGGGTGCGATCAGACAGGAAAGAAGAGAACCACGAGAGAACCTGGCCCGTAATCCCAATCTGTAACTGGCAGGTTAGCAGGATGGGATGATCGATCATATCAAAGGCTACTGAAAGATCCAGCAAAATCAGAGCCCTAACTCCACCAGCATCAACCAACCTGGCCATGTCATCCAGAACTGACACCAATACGCTTTCCATACCCGACCAGTCCTAAAGGCAGATTGGGCAGGATCAAGCAGTGTAGATGACTCAAAAAAGGAAGGGAGAAGAGGGGAAACCAAAGATTCCAGCAATTTCATAGAAAATGGGAGAAGAGAAATAGTGCGGAAATTGGAAAGGAGAGAAGGGTCGTGTGATGGTTTCTTTAACAAAGGGATAGCTGTAGCAATTTAAAGTTCAACTGGGATTGCTCCTGTCTAGCAAGAGACATTCACAGATGTAGTATGTAGTAAGTTCCGTATGGATGTCGTCAGCAATTTCTTTCATAACTGCTAACGGAATCACATCAGAGGGAGACCCAGATTTAATCCGCTGTATGGCCCCCATAACTGTTTCTTCGGAAAATAGAGGGAAGGTAGACCATTCTTTAACTATAGGAGAACTACCTGCTGAAATAGAACAACCATTAGAGGTTGAAGGCAGCAAGGATGTTTGAATGGCAGTACGAATGGTATCGATCTTGGATATGAAGAATTGAGCAAGAGAATCACAGCGTTCCTGAGTGGAACGGAGAACAGGTGTAATTTTCTCGGAAGAGGAAAGAGAGCGAACCACCGAGAAAAGAGATTTAGGTAGACAGAGGGCTGACACCACCGTCTGAGCGAAATACAATCTTTTTGCTTCACGAATATCCAAAAAGTAGGCAGCGGAACAGGCTTTATTTTGAGCTTTCGCATTAAGATCATAAGCAATGTGCCATTTGCATTCTGTCTGCTTAAGCTTAAGGCGAGCCGCTTTAAGTGTCTGAGTGAACCAACGCTGAGTGGGAAGCCTGCGTGGCTGAATTCGCCGGCGAGGGGCAATTATGTCCGCAGCTTCACTCAGAGAGGAAAGTAGAGTAGCAAAGGAGGGGTGGGTGTGTGTCTGGTGCTTACTTTTAATTAGTTTAGAAAGGTCCTCTAGATCAGCAGAGCACCAGCTACAATGCCAGACTTGCGGTATACAAGTTTTAAGCAGGGCATAGTTATTTTTAAGTGAACATATAACTAAAAAGTGGTCTGACCACAGTATCTGTTGTACAGAGGAGACGACAGCCAAACTAGCTTTAGTCAACACTAAATCAAGAGTGTTACCCAATTTATGTGCGGGTTCTGTCACCAACTGCGGAGTATTAAGGTAATTTAAACTAATGAAAAAATGGTCAGGCACTGGGGGTCTAGGGCTATTAATTTTAAGATTAAAGTCGCCCAAGACAATCAGATTCATATATTTTAGCTGAAGTTCAGCCACTAGGTGAACAAATGGATCAAGAAACTCAGTGTAAGACCCAGGTGGGCGATAAACAATAAGAAGATGGGAAGTTATATGCAGAGTGCCTATACATTTAGCCAGTAAGGCTTCCATGCTTAATTCATGGTTAAGGGTAAGCCTAGAGACAGTATATTCAGATTTAAAAATGACTGTCACCCCACCACCTACTTGTGGTGGTGGCCGATCGAGATTGATTAACATATAATCATTAGGTATTGCCTGTACTAGTACGGGGCCAGAACTATCCCAGAGCCATGTCTCTGTGATGCAGAGGAACTCTGGCAGAGGGTCTGTCAGGAGGTCGTAGACCTCATTTCCGTGGGCCAGTAGGGAACGTGTATTTAACAACATCAGCACTGCATCTTTGGTGCTGGTATTGGCAGATTGTATGGGGGGATAGTGGTCATCATGGTCACCTGGTTCCCAGGTACAGTCTCTACCTGACTTTTTTAAAGATGGCGGGTTACTCATGAGTTTATAAAATGTCTGTCATTCCCCGCCCCTGTTCTCAAAGCATTCCCACCAGTGGTTCGTGATGTCTGCTTGGCGTGATCATTGCGCTTTTCAGAGTTTGTATTCCGCAGCACTGGAGCATCTTTTCTGCAGGTGTGCAGTGCGTGGTATTCTGCCAGCTCTGTTTTCCTCGTTCTATCTCTTTCCTTCATGGTTCAGGTGCTTCATCCTTAGCTGAAAGGTTATTTGGCCTTTGTAGTTCTAGAAGGAAAAGAGAGAACACTGGCCAGCATGGTGTAAGGCAGGCGATTGGTGATTAACAATGGTATTCCTCAACTGTATGGAGGCCCCTAAAGCGGTGCACAGACTGGGGCCCTCCAAACTTCCTCCCTCTTCCTGTGGGGCAGTACTGGCTTTGGCAAACAAACAGGCAGGCCCCTGGCCCCAGGGTGAGAAGTTTCCCTAGCTACCCCTAGACAGGGTCAGATTTGTCTCGGGAGGATAGCTGAGGATAGCTGAGGAGCAACGTGCTTGTCTTTGAAGGGTCCGCGCTTAGAAACATCTGGGTATTCCTGACCTTGTCACACATCACACACTCCCCATGTACATGGTGGAAAAGGAAGAGAAAAGGTACGTGCCCCATTCATCTGACCATGTAAGGGCAAATGCAGCGGTTCAGTGACACAACTTTAAAAGCATGCCTAACATCATCAGACAATGTGCATGCCCACTATTACGCATCACCTACCCAGCTCTCACGCTGCAACCATCAAGGGCACTTCAGAAGCATACCCAACATCCATCTGGTTTGCAATGCGATGCCACAAAGGAGGGCCTCATAGCTAGGAAGTGGCCACTGTGGGTTGCCAGACATTTCGTCGAAAAAAATTGGTCGACCAGACAAATGGTCGAACCAATTTGGTCGAAAACCAAATGGTTGAAATTTTTTATTTTTTTATTTTAACCCTTTTTTTTTTTTTTTGGGGGGGTCCCCCCCCCAACCCCCTTTTTTCTCTAAAAACCACTTTTTTAACTAAACGAAAACCCGAAAAATAAATATATAAATAAAAAAAAAATTCGACCATTTGGTTTTCGACCGAATTGCGTCGACCAAATTGCAGTCGACCAGTTTTTTTTCGACGAGTTGACTGGACACCGCCACTGTGCAACATATATTCAGACAGTGAACATGCATGCATCACACATATACTTCCAACATCTGACAGCACTCAGACACCCAAACTATAAACCTGACCACAGCCAGGTCATGTGATAACCATGCATTCAGCGCCACATCTTCACACTTAATACCATAAAAGCAATACTATGTACATATAAAACATTCATAAAAACAAACAATACAAACATAAGGAATGATCAATAATCCAAAATCGATATCCAGATACATCTTAAAATACTGTGCAATATACGCAAATAACTGTGCAAAAACATTTCAAGAGCATTGTCCAAAATTCCACAATCAATATTCAGGTACAATTTAAAACACTGTGCAAGATATGAAAACAACTGTGCAAAGGCATTACTAAAGCATTGTCAGCTCGGTATCGTGAATAATCTCATAAAAATCATATCATACAAATAAAAAAACACCATGATCATGCTAAGGACCAAAAAGGGCACCTTTACTCTAGAATGATTCTCAATTACTTGACACTAAGGCTAGTATTAAAGGTGCCTCAGGACACCCAGGTACATTGAGGCAAACTCATGGACTGCCTTTTCCAAGCTCTAAGCAAAGTTGTTGTCATCCACCCCATTCCCATTGAGCCCTATTGGGGCTCAATGGGAATGGGGACTTACTGGATCCGGGTCCCGCGAAAGGGACTTACCGGGCCCTCCAAGGTCAGAATGGCCCGGTAAGTCCCCTTTTGCGGGACCCGGACCCGAGTTTCAGGGTAAGGGCATGGCTATCTCCAAACTCGTAATGAGGCCCATTGTCTTACTTCCAAGACAAACGCTTAGCCCCTAAGCTAGCATTCCTCCCCAATAGTGTGTTGAAATCAGGATAAAATGAGCAATACTTCCAATTTCATTGGGACAGAAAGGGCAGTGTGGCATAGCATTGCTATTCCAGTTATTCATTAGGACCGCCACTGGTAATATTCCTAATCGAAGCTTGATATAAAATGATCTCATCTGCTTAGGATACATACTATCCAGATAGATCTCGTAGCCAAAGGATTGTTTTAACGCCCTTTTCCCCATAAACTGACTTATTTGAGCAAGCTGAGACAAAACCTCTGCTTCCCTTTATTAGATTTTCAGCAATTCATAACAACGTCACATAGATCCAATAAAATATTGCAATAAGCATTCAATAACCAAAGTTTCTGAACATCTCACATCGTATACTTCATTAACTTAACCACTCTATGTGAAACATAAAATGATAAAGCATTACCAAAGGTACTCACTAACCCACACTAAACATCACAAAAGACAAGGCATAAGCATTTTTGATGGTGGTTTTAGAGCTGCTAGCAATGGAACCAGGACTAGTCAAAAGGTCACCCAGGCCAATATCCTAGAGTTCTTTCTTTAAGTGTAGGAACCAAGGTAGCTGCATGCCTCCCTCCCGGGCCATGATATCCATCAGGGCCTGTCTGTATTTTCCCAAATTGACATTCAACCACACTCTCGCCCAGTAATATACCGGCTTTGCTTTAGAGACCGCTTTGATACTCTGAAGATTATTCTCTATGTGAACTGGGAGATTTAGCGTATTATATTGTAAACCCAGGATGGATTTTTTTTGGAACTTATGTTCCACTATGTAGAGGTTTTTACGGCTAGTCCAACCCCACAGCTCCGCTCCATAAAGTGTTGCTTGCCTGGCATGACATTTGTATGCCTCAAGGGACTGCCCTACCGGTCCATTTCCATGCTCACTGTTAAACCTAGCCATTGCACCACTACATCTAGCTAATGTGATCCCTGCACTAGTTGTGTGCCCTTCCCAACTGCAATCCTCCCTTATTCTCACCCCCAAAGAATCATATGCATCCACCTGTTCTCTAGGGTCTACCTGTAATTGTAACCTTAGGCTAGGGTTCTTTTTCACCTTCCTACCTCTGAAGACCATTCACTCTGCTTTTTTGTGTCTTAATGGACAGCCCATGTAGATCACAGAAATCTGCGAAGACCTCCAATTGCTTCTGTCCACAGAGAGAGCACTATGTATTGCATCTTATAACTACTATTACCACATCACATCTGACCACAGTCAGAGCGCCATGCCAACTATAATTTCACTTTACTTCTGGCCAGCTACTATTACTATTCTCATCTGACTGCAATTCGCCACATTTGTCCGCATCCATACACTCAACCATCTCTACTATAACTGTTCATGTTCTTGCACAACCAGAGCGATACAAGTAGATGATCTTCTACATGCACTGCCTACAAGGCCTGGTTTATGGCTTCCTAAAGTTTTTATACTGTGTGGATCCTCCCTCAGAAACAAGCAAGTGAATTCATTGCAGTACTCTGTTCCTCGTGATAGGCACGAAATGCATGCTGGAACATTGCTTTTAATGTTCAAATTGTTCCCATCCATCAACTCTTTCACCCACTGGATCCACTCATACGTGCACCTATGATGAATATGAATAGTTACAAGTCCCTTATAGTGCCCATCAGTGATTAAAAGGTTATAAATGCTAAAGACCTTTAATGATAATAAATGACAACTTCTGGCACCAGGCTGTAGGAATGTTCTGGCTGGAGAAATGTTAAATTAAAAAGTTCATCTAGTTGGTTCATGGATGCCAGAGGTCAGCATGAATACACTTTTGCACATCTTGGGTCAGCATGGGGCTACATTAAGTGAGCCTGGTTTAACTCACATCTATCCCCAGAGCCAAGATCAGAATTGGCCATTTCTGATATATCTAGGTCAACACAGGCTGCATTTTGCCATACCTTGGTCACTACAAGACCATTTCCCCAGGTCCCAAGTTCACAAAATAAAGTTCTAAAGGTTTTGGATCAAAGCTCATTCATTTCTAAGGCCTAGATGGTGAGAATATTTTAACTGGGCCCCACAAGTGGTAATACATTCCAGATCCCAATTGTATGCGTTTTACAACACGTTTGAGCGCATCACCACAATCCAAAACCCTCTCTCTAATTTCTCCCCATGAAATCTAGTACATTGTTAAAATCTATTGTATAACAATGCTATTACATATGTTAATACACATGTTTCCAGTAGACCAGTCATCCTTTGTTGGAAAATATCATAGTTTCTGTAAGAGCTCACATTACCATGATATATATACCCCATTGCAGACTTCTTTTGTATTCTACTTTTTTATTTTCTGAAATAAGATAAGCATTTTATAAATGATGCAGGCCATTGCTTAAAAAAAGGAATGTAGATTTATTAAAATGTACTTACAGTTTCTTTCTTAAAACCAAATGCACAATAAAGTAAATGCACAAAAAAAGATGTATAACTATACATCTTCAAATCCTGTTGCATCATCTAGAAGGCTGTCAAACTGAAGTCCCCAAGCTATCTCACTGAGATTATCAATATCCCCAGAGGCCTGCAATCCACCAGAAGTAAGGATATGTGCAGACTTGAACATGGCCGCTGCAGGAAGAAAAGAACCAGAAGACAGGCCTTCTCTGTCTACGCCCCAAGACATTGGAACCTCCTCCCATCAACTTCTACAGTTCAGTAAAGAGCTCAAGACCTCCTCTTCAAGCTAGGGCTAACAGCTAGGTCCACACACCCTCTACTCTCCACCCTACCTCATACTTAGTGATCTGCTTCCCACTGTTTCCTCCCCTGGTTACGTGTAGATCCCTTGCTGCCATTTTCATTGTTAACTCCGCAGTCCCTTTTTCTCTCCTTCCCTTACTGTGTTCTTCCTGTATTACTGGAAAGCAGCACGTTGCTTCCTGAAGCTAGGACTGCACTCAATAATAATAATAATAATAATAATAATAATAATAATAATAATAATAATAACATAATTAACGAATATCAATTGTTATGAGGAATGTATTAGAGGATTGGGAAAGGAATGTCCAGAGTATCAAGTTTTCTACAATGTATATTCCCAGTAAATGGATCTTTTAAAAGGTTACCTCTATATGCACAGTCTCGAAATGATAAACTTCTTAGGGCTGGACTGCGAAAGTTAGGGAACGAGTCCAAAGAATTGTCTGACGCTCCTAGTGTCATATCTCACCCTTCTACCTACAGGTTGTGGCTACGTTTTACTCCTCTGTTGCATTAGAAAACGTATTGTTTATATATCACTTAGTATGGGAATTGTGTTGTAACTGTTTTTATATAACTGAAGTTTACTTGTGTCAATTGGCCCGTCTGACAATAAATGTATTCATATTTTATATATTTTTCATATACACTTGTCTAAGAGTAATTTGTGGTTTGTTACTGAGTGTGCTCATGGTGGGCTTCTGATCACTCTCTCCCCTCCTGAGACTTAGTCTTGACTGCCTGCCAAGTTACCTAGATTGGTCTGACTTGTCCAGAGGTTTCCCCTGTTTCACTAAAACTAGAGTGGCCTCCCAAACATCTGCCCACGGGGACAGAGTTTAGAAATCCATCTTAACAGTTGCTGTGGCAAAATGACTTCTGCTCTGCAAGAGTACAAGGGTGAGCAGTAGTAAAATCACTTACTCAGCCCGCACACTTGTACAAACCAACTGTGGTCCCAAACATAAAAGTAAAATAGGAATAATTAAGAGATATACCTCCTGTACCTTTTGTAGTAACGTGGGCAGAGGACAGGCTACACTGTAAAAAGTGGTGTGAATGTGACTCAGTAGCAACCCAGACAGCAAAGTACAACAGTCCAAACAAAGGGAATGTCCAATCAAGGTTTTATAAATATATGTATATATACTTATATACTTTAATTCAACACAGTATCCACAAGAAATCTAAATACAAAAACGCTACAAAACCCCACCACTGTGGGAAGAACAGAGTATAAGAGAGAGAGAGAGAGAGAGAGAGAATGCCACACTCTGGACCAGAGTAGTACATGGTGAAAGGCTATTCTACAACCACACTGTTCTTTGAAAAGGATATGTATTATGGTAACAAGGAGCACAAGTGACCTAACCAGTCTCTAGGGCCCACAATGAGCAGAGGAGAGGTTGTGGGTCCATAATACAGTGTAATGTGCATCAGAACAGTAGAATAATACTTCTTGGGTTTTGGAACAGTGCTGCATACCTAAAATGTAGCTTCTGTGCCGCAGGGACTTGGCTGTACTGTAGTTGTTAAGTGGAAATGGTCTGTGCCACTGGTAGAGCAGGTGCTGTAGGTCAGGCTATGGATCCAGCAGGGCACAAGTGGACACTATGCTTTTGGCATGGAGCCTATGAAAGGGGAATCTGATTAGCAGCTGTCCCTTTCTGAGATGGAATTACCCGCATCATTTTGATTAATTTAATAAAAATCAAAACAGTCAGGGCTTCTTCACCCTTGCCAGATGGCAATCCTTCACAGTTGCCATATGTCCAAATCAGCCTGTCCTGGTTTCAACAGGCATCAGCACTGCTTGAAAATCCCAAAGGGCAGTCTAACACTGCAGGACTTAGGTGAACAGAGAGAGAGAGCAGTCCATAGCCTTTCTCCACCATCCACTTGCACAGGCAAAGAGTAGGACTGCATGTGAATGTAGAACATATTCAAGAGATATGGGGCCTCTGGAGGTAGTCATGGTGCTATTAGCGCCATGGCTTTCCAAAATCGTGTCCAGATTCGGGGTCTGTGAATGAGGAATTACCGGGTCATTGCAACCTGGGGTGACCCGGTAATTCCTCATTCACGAAACCAAACCCCATTCCCATTCGAGCCCCCATAGAGCTCAATGGGAATGGAGATAACAGGCCCGTTATTAGCTCCTTGGTCCCCTCGCGGGACCCGGAAAGGACATCTGGTTTTACCAGACGTCTGTTCCGGTTCCCGCGAGGGAACCTCGTAATAGGGCGGAATGAGTTTACCGGCACCATTACCGGTGCTGGTAAACCCATTCAGCTAGCCTGGTAATGAGGCCCATACTCCTGAGTGATTTTAATTTTATTATTTCCACAATAGTAGGTACAAAAAGAAATTAATCTTTAAAAATGTTCTTTAATAAGACTAATCTGGAGACTACAGACCTGGAAACGCTGGGCAGCATTATCACTCAAATCCTGCGAGCTACTCACAGTCAAGCTGCAAACCTCCCCCACAAGCACGATCACCTTTCACCTCATATATAGACCCCCAAGCCTCCCTGGGGTCTTTGAAGAAGACATCACCTCTCTCATTGCTGAAAACTCCAAGCCATTAGCACAAATGATTATCCTCGGAGACTTCAACCTTGGTTACCACAACCCCAATGACACCCCTGCTGCATCCTTAGCCAATGCCCTAACAGAACATGGCTTTGCACAACTCAATGTCCTCCCCATCCACCAGAAAGGTAGAATTATTGACTGGGTAGCGACTTTCAATTGCAACAAAATCTGTAAGGACCCCCAACCTCTTGCATGGACGGATCACTATATCATCCTTCTTGAAGTTAACATTAATCATGCAGCAACCAAAAAGTGCCCCATGGCACCAGCCTGTCCTACCAGAAACAAATGCAACGTTACTGACAAGGCCCTACTACCCCTGGTCCTACCAACCCTTAACGCACTTCCAGCCAATGCTGATCTAAACCTACTGATTGACACCTTCAATGACTCCATGGCCAATCCGATTGTCATGATTCAAGCCCCCTGAAAGCTGTGGGAACGATGGAGGAGGAAATTAGTTGAGTACGCTTCTGGCAAAGTCGGTGTAACGTTCTAGTGTTTCACCCTGACTTCGCAATGACGTGTTTAAAGATGCGTCGAAGCTAGCACTCGGCGCGTTACAACCCTGCTTTCACTGTCGGGTTTACACGCTGCTCGAGTGTTCCGCTTTCTGCCTTCAGTTGTACTTTTCCCCTCTAGGCATTTCGCCTTTGTTTTTCTCCTTCTGCGTTACTCTTAACGCTCCTCTGGCATTTCTGCTGCCGTCTCGTCGGTGGTTCGGTGCCGGTCTCCTTGTTTCCTTTTTTTTCCCTCCTCTCCTCTTCCGCCCATTTACCTCTGAGTATTTCCTACCTTATCCACGGCTACTCTTGTTCCTACCTGAAGCTTCACCGGCAACTGGTCAATCTTTCTCCCGGGTCCGGTCGAGTCTGGGAATCGTAGTATCTACGCTCTCAAGATCTACGCTCTCAAGATCTACCAACAGGATAAGAAGAGTATTTATCATTTATCATTATCAACCATCAGAGGATCGACATCAGGGTTTTTCTGCAAAGGCTTTTCCCTGAAGTGGGGTGGATTCCCTGGGAGCCCCTACTGCCGGCTTATCGCTAATAGGCAGTGTGGCTTCCAGAGGAGCATACCCTAAAATCTGCAAAGAAAAGCCTAGCAACTCCTGGCAAGAAAGACGACAGATTTCCTCAGAAAGTTCCTCAGACGAGGAATCCACAGGTGAGGAGGCGGAGGAGGTGGGAGACTTGGAGGTTGAGGATATATTTACTATCAAACCTGAGAGCGATTGATACCATTGCCCCTCTGAAATTGCGCAAAGATAAACCAAGAGCTCATCTGAACTCGTGGTACACCCCCGAACTCAAGATACCCAGAAAAGAAAGCTAAGGCACAACTCCTATGGAAAACCAATCCCTCTGCGGAAAATAAATCAAATCTTACGAATATATCTTATTTATATAAAAGTGAGATAATTTGCACCAAAAAAGATGCATACAATGTCAGGATTGATCAGGCAGGGTCCTGCACCAAAGAATTATTTAAAATTCTAAAAGAACTAGAAAATCCCAATCCACCTATAGACACCTGCTTGAAAGACAAACCTTAGTGCACCAGCATCCAAAATGCCCTTGACAACAAAATCATAGGACTCCAAACTAAAAATGAGGACAAACGTCAACAACTCTCCAACAACAAGCTTACCAACCCTAGCTCACCAACGCCCATCGATACCAAATCGGTCGTCCCATTCAAGAAAGTAACTACGGTAGAAGTTCAAAAAATCATCACCTCCTTAAAACCCTTGAACTGCAAAGGGGACAGCTGTCCCGCCCAGATCATAAAAGACGCAGCTAGAGATCTATCCCCCTTCATCACTAAATTTATCAACCTAGCACTCACCAATAACTCAGTCCCCAGCAACCTAAAACATTCATGGGTCCTCCCACTCTTAAAAAAACAATCACTAGACCCAGCCATACCCACCAACTACAGACCCATCACCACAGTGCCATTCCTATTCAAAATCCTGGACAGAGTCGCCTACCTCCAAATTCAGATTAATGAAATCTTCTCCATCATTCAGGCGTGGATGGCCTCTCATGGCCTGTGTCTGAATGATGAGAAGACGGAGCCCCTCCTTGTCGGCTCTCCCAGTAACCTGTCTAAACTTAATCCTGACTACAACAACATCATTATCGATGGTCACACCATCCCTATTGCTAAAAGCGTGAAAACTATTGGCTTTTACCTTGATGCCAACTCTAACTTCACCAAACAAGCTGACATGATCGCCTCAGCCTCCGCCTACACCGGCAAGCTAATTAGGGGCAGTAGACCCTTCCTATCATATAACAGCTGCCTCACTCTTGCTAGAGCCCACATACAGTCCAAACTGGACTATTGCAATAGCCTGTACCTAGGTGCTAACCAATCTATAATTAATAAATTACAGGTACTTCAAAACAACGCACTACGTGCAGCACTTAACATCCCCAAGCGAGAGCACACCTCCACTGCTAGGAAATTGAGCAAATGGCTCTACATACGACAAAGAATTGACTTGAAAACCATTTGCCTCACATACAAGGCATTAAACCACCTAGCCCCACCATATCTCACTAATAAATTTACCATGAAGCCTGCCACCAGAACCACTAGATCCTCCAACACTTTATGCTCGACAGTGCCTAGATACTTCTTAAAAAGAGCTGGAGGTGCCAGTTTCACAGTACTTGCCTCCCAACTCTGGAACACCTTACCACTCAACATTAAAACTATTGAGTCCTTCCAGATCTTCAGGAAACATGTTATCGGTTGGCTCCTGAACAAAGAGTAGCACGTACCCTTTCCCCCAGATATGTGTGTACACCTCCTTCTGCTTAACTATAATTGTGAACTCTTTAAATTGTTGTATATTGAAATTGTACATATCAGACTATGTAACCGTCTTCTTTAAGCCCCCTTCTACCTCTGGGTTTGGAGCGCTATACAAATAAATAAAACAAACAAACAAACAAACATTTTTCTTCCAGGCTATAGATCCGGGCAATCTTTAACTTCTTTTGAAGTGCAATATGTCTAGATGTCTCTGTGTGTATGCTTCCTCGTGAAGCAAAAGTGACAATTTATGATTGCTCCTTTTCTGTGGCAAAACTCTGTCATCATCCCATTCACATAGATCCTGACTCTGACCTGATCCCCCCGGTTCCATGTCATTTCCATGAAATAAATGACTTTGTGGTAATTTACTTTGTGGAAAATACTTCAAAATGTTACTTTGATTTTTTTTTTTACTTTTTAAATTGGGAGTACCCCAAACCCATTTCTCCCCTTCACTACAAACCCAAACCAAACCCCAACCCCCTCTCCACTTCCCTTTTTCTCCATAACCCACAAATACATACATAATTTCGATGTAATTTCAAAGTCATTTCCACGAAGTAAATTACAACAAAGTAGTTTCTTTGTGTCTCAGCCTATCTGTTTAGATCTCATGTTGATGCATGCATAGATGTATGAATCCCTATTGGCTTCCAGCTGCTTTATATGCAAGGAAAAATCAGGCAGGATCTATACTATATATTGTATAAGGATTCATTAAAATGCTTGTTGCCATGCACATAAATGATGGTCAGCATTACTGCTTGTTTACTAGTGGGGATTCAAAAAGCATAGTGTTTAAAGATTTCTTTTAGTTTTTTTTTTTTTTGTTGCTTTTTAAAGTTTTTTTTAACGTATTTCTGTACTGTAGTTTGCTGACTTGTTTGTTGTTTCTGTATTCATGTACATATTATAAATAAAGGAATATATATTAAAAAAAAAAGCATACTGTTGGCCGGAACAATTCACTGTATAAAAAAGAAATTGATAAAGAGGTACACACTCAGCTTCCATGGCTGCTACCTTTTTCACACAAACCTTTTGACAATTGCTGTGTCCATGAAGTGCATTCAGCCATATATATATATATGGTTTAAACTTAGCACAGAAAATCACTTTGGGCTCAGTTCCATCATAACGATGGCATTGAATACCTAATCGGCAGGGTTTTAGATAATTCAACAAGTTGCGTAAGGCTATAACTATGCTTATGGGCAGTGCAGTTGACATATAGCACCACACTATGGAGACATTGGAGAGAGGTGCAGTTAGTTTCCCCTTAGGTCTATGATATGATATGTAATGATATTTTATTCATAGCGCGCCTATACACACATGTTTCAAGGCATGACGAGGCAAGGGAGGGGTCAAGGGGGGACAAGACAACAATCTTACTAGACCCAGTGAAATTGCGATCGCGCAAGTGCAGGGGAGATGGAAGGGGGAGAGTGCGGGGGGAAGGGGAGGAGTGGAAAGTGCTGAACAAGGGATCAAGACAACAGCCAGTAGTGAAACCAGCAGGTAGCAAGTGCAAGAGTTAAGCGTGTCAATAAGTGCAGGTAAGGGGACTGTAGGGTTGCAGATACAGACCCAAGTGCAAGGGTTGCCAGTCGGCAGTGTGGGTATGCAGCTGGGTGGGCAGGGACCTGGGCCCGATTTCCGAGGGTAACCAGGTGCCCAGATGCAATAGCAGACAGCAGGGGAGAGGAAGAGAGAAGGCAGAAATAAAGAGGAAGGTCTTGAGGTGCTTCCGAAACCGGAGATGATTCGACCTCAAGTTTCAGAGAGGCCGGAAGGCTGTTTCAGAGGGAGGCGCCAGCTGAAGAAAGAGATCTACCACCAACTCGTTGCTTGGAGAAGCGACTTATTCAGAGGGAGTTGGAGATGGAGGAGCAAAGAGCTCGAGTAGGAAGGTATTTCCAAAGGAAGAGTTGAAGGTATAGTGGGCCCAGGACCCAGAAGGCCTTGTGGAAAATGCAGAGGGTTTTGAACATAATCCTTGCAGCCAGAGATTGCAGTGCTAGAGAGCTACGATCCCTGGGCTTGAGGCCAATGACAAGTCTCGAAGTCCTGTTCTGGATGAGTTGCAGAGGGCGTAGAGTAGAGGCAGGACGATTTAGAAAGAGGCTGTTGCAGTAGTCCAGCCTAGCGAGGACCAGAGCTCTAGGGACAGTGAGGTTCAGGGGGAAGGAGAGGTAAGAAAGAACACCTCTGAGGAGGTGTAGTTGGTAGTTTGATTTCTTAGAGATGTCAGAAGTGTGATGGGGAAAAAATAAATAAATACCTTCAATGCTGCTCACTGAGATTCAGGGTCTCGTATTATGACAAAGTTGTATAGCATGTTGGCAAATATTACAAATATCAATGCCAAGTACGGTACTTCATTAAGGTTATGCCTGTACCTTCAGTCAATAATCGGTGTACCACATCTTCACACACCTTTCTCTGGATTCTAATGTGAGATTCATTTTCCCCAACTGCTATCACCTGAAGATGGACAACTGAACTGCATGCACGTGTCCAGGATCGGCTGTTGTTGTTATTCCATTGTTGACTGAATACCTGATGACATAGGGCCTCATCACGACTTGGGCGGTAACGGTAACGCTATTAGCACAGGCGGTATTAGCCCTACTGCCGAACTCCCCGGCGCTAATAGCACCGGATCACGAGTTTGGCGGTAATGTAAGTCCCCATTCCCCACTGAGCCCATTCGGGAATGCCCCATTCCCCATTGGGCTCATTGGGGAATCTTTGCGCTAATACCGCTGGCGGATTTCCCACCGGCGGTAATAGCGCGAATTTTCGGCAGATTTCCCTCCAGCTCAGAGCTGGGGCGAAATCCACCGAAGCCCTGATTCGGCGGACCCTTGAATCCGGCGGTAATAGCGCTACCGCCAGATTTAAGGGTTATCGCCGAAGTCGTGATGAGGCCCATAGTCTGATTGACTGACCTACTGAATGATTGATGCACTGATTGACTGACGGTTGTGTTAATTCTGCTGACTTGCAGAAACAGGAGAAGGTATGTGATGATGTAGTTACATTCCTCTCATTGGAGTTGTGAGGCTTGGCTTCTAATCCTAGCTATTCTTTCACTCAATTGAATTGCCTTTATTAGGGAAATGATCATTCCCATCAAAGAATTTACACCATAAAACACAATACATCATCAATAATGAGTACGTAAAAGAGATAAAATAACATGTCATGAAGAATACGGTTAAAATGATAAAGAGAACTTACACTAATTAATTTAGAATAAATGACTGCACAATTGAAGGACATTTTCAATATATGAATAAAAGCACTGTGCAGTAGGCAGATCAGGGACTATTAAAAGGAGCCTAAAGGCTGGCAGGACAAGTCTCACTCCCTGGTCCCTCAATATTGGGAAGAGAAATGTCATAAAGGCAGGGCAGAAGAGCATACAGAGTTGCAAGTCATCTGCATTATGCCAAGAGCAAACACACTTTTGTTCAATCATGCAGTCGGGCTCTTGGAATGGCACGGTATTATTTACAAATAGCAAATGTGTTCTAACATGAAGAATAATTGCCCTTTTACCTGAGTTTATGAACCACTGAGAATAGCCTGGTTTATTAACAACACCAGCGATATTCTTATGTCAGAATTGCACACTTTGGTTTTTAAATTCTTTGTTCCTCCTGAGATTTACTTTTTGAGAAAGGAGACTGTCCACCAGCGTCCTTCTTTCGATATTGCTAACGGATAGTTCTTTAGTAAAGAGGAACTCAAAAACAAGAATATGTAGGGAAAATGTAACATAGTTTTGCCAAGGAGATGAACTATAGGTATCTGAGAACACAGCACCCCTTAGCTGAACTCTGCTTAATGACAAATGGGGTTGTTCCCATGAATGCAACAACTAAGTCAAGGGTTGAAGTGATATAAAATCCTCAATATGAGTCAGATATCATTCTTCGTACCCGGAAAACCCTGGGACACACACCCGATTTTCCTTAGAAATTGGTTTTCAATGACTTGGGCTGCCTTTATCAGGTGATGTCACCAAACGGTTGCACCCTGAGTCAGTCAGCAATGATATTGATTTAAATTGATAAATTTGAAAAGTGTGGTCTAACGGAAACCCACCGAATTTAATACCATACCTCACAATTGGGCTATTAATTTGCGAGGCATTCACCATTTGCTGTCCTATGCGCGTGGACCGCTTCAGATCACAAGCTATGCTTCTTGATGAACATAGTGTGATCCTGGGCAAATGAATTTAGGTACCTGTGCATTGATGTCCCTAGCTAACAACATTGGAAAGATTTTGAGACCTCATTGGAAAGGCTTAGTCAGAGAATGAACATTCCCATTGGGTGTTTTATTAAATACCATATTTTTGTGTTCAGGCTTTGTTCACTGGTACAGTTTGGGGGGTTGTTTTTCACAAGTTCATTCATTACATAGGTAAAACCTATTATGATACCATCCTTTTTAATATGTACCATTTCAAGCCTACGCAGGTTTGTGTCATACTATTTTAATGTAACTGTTCTAGCTGTAAGCTGCAGATCTGTGTGCTTCATGTACACTTGTGATTTATGCGGCTGCACACTTGATTCTGCTTATGGGACTAGAAACGGTCTGGTGGAGTTGTGACATCTGGTTGTAATGAGTCATTAGGTCTCCTTTTTCATATCATGACATTCAAGTACTCAATATGCTAAGTCTTAATTTATGTTGTCTGAACTGCAGGCATATTTGCAGTCACAAAGGGCAACAATTTATCTTTATTACATTTTTTCAACTGCGTACAAATCGCCCAATCTAAGATATTTCAACTTTTTGGATAGTATACCGACAATCCCGGTTCAATACCACAGTGACAATGTCCCAGAGGCAAACTGAATGTATCATTTGTAGAGTTACAAGTTCACATTTTATGGTCAAATCTGTCACTTTTTGTACTAGAAGAGACGCAAGGAGTTTCTTGGACTTCACAATTAGCATTCAGTAATAAACCCGGAATGTGCATTCGTGTCAATGTCATATTACGATCTCCCCCATAAAATGAATTTATATTTACTTTGGAAGGGAAGGGAGCTATGGTTTATTGTAACATGTTGTTTTCCAGTTCAAAGTAAAGTGATACATCAGCTCTTCTTTGTTGACCTATTTTTTTAGCCTAGTTTCTTTGTATCGCCTTGTCCTGTATCTTCTGTGGATCATCTTGTTACTTAGTGGTAATTTCTTACGGGAACAGTTGTTATGCATTGTTATTTTCTTTCCTTCTTTCTTTCCTTTTTTCTTTCTTTCTTTCTTTCTTTCTTTCTTTCTTTCTTTCTTTCTTTCTTTCTTTCTTTCTTTCTTTCTTTCTCTCTCTCTGTTTCATTCATTCTTTATTCCCTTCTCTTTGTTTTTCTTTCTTCCTTCCCTTCTCTTTCTTTTTCTTTCTTTTCTAACGAATTACACCACAGAAGGAGACACCATTTTGTGTTTAAAAAGCCGCCATAGCAGTAATGCATGAAGACAAAATAAATGGCAACGCAGATGGAGAGAAGAGTTATCAGGAGACGAATGGGGAAGCATTTAGGTGACACCCAAATATTTGCAAAAAGCATATATTTTTTTCTTTTCTAAAAGACATTCGGCTGAGTACAATCATCTGTGGGTAAATCCCTTGAAACTGTACCTGCATCTCCTGAAGAGGATTGGTTAGAATTACTGGTTCCACTGTTAAGATTGGTTCGAATTCACTGAAATTGTTAGTATTACAAATAAAAACAACTAGCAAACATTAATTTTATTTAAGGGTGTCTTTAATGTTCCATCCTTTTCTGCGTTGATATACATTTGAAAGTGCATTGTACAAATTATTTCTGTCTTTAGAATATGTAGATTCTGGTTTCTGCAAAGGTTAAAACCATTGTTTGCTCCAGAAAAAACATTACTAAATTGCCCTACACTTTGCCTATAAGATGTGATTTTTCACCATCTTATTCAAGCAGTAGCAAAAAGTACCCGTACTCCGCATGGGATCTATAGACAGACATGGTAACACTCTCTTCAGTTGAAATTCAATGATCGTTTAGGTCGCTGTCCAAGTCGCTTATCGTTTTTGCTTTGCACTCTGCACTGAAAATTGGGCGCGTGTGGCTGTTTTACATACCCCGGATCAGACGTGGAGGGAAAGTGAGAGCTGGTGTGCTGCAGCATAATGGGACCTTCTGTGTTCTCCCCCCACCTGTCTCATCACCCTGGCGCGATGCAGTTTGTTGCGGTGCATTGCGATGCAGATATCTTGCAAATGGTAGGGCCGTGAAATTTTTTTTTCGAGGACCTTGAAGTTGTATTCCTCGTGCCCAGACTCTTGAAGTGAGCTCCGTCCGGTCCTTCTACGACCACCTTGATGTTTCACTGCTTTCTGGCAACCGTCTCATGTGTGCAGGGGCTGAAATCCAGGGAACGGGGTGGGGTGTCCACATGTAATGCAGTGAGCGACGTCCGGAGGGTCCTAACAGGTAACTATGAAAATGTGGTGAAGATTGGTGGAACACTGTGAAATTGTGTGAGGAACAAACAAACAATGGTGACATGTAAGGCTAACACTGACACAATTAGCACACACCAGTAACTGGCCATTACGCGCTTGCATCCTAATCGTGTCTATGCGTTCATTTTATAGTGTGCTATTTCACTAATGATTCCCACGGCTATACAGATGCATTAGAATGACCTCTCCTCGATCAGCCACTCCCCCTGCTACATTAAGCGGGATAGGCGGGGGAATCACTCCAGACCAAAGCCTCCTCCTCTCAGCTCTTCATTGCTACATACTGACTGTGCCCACCTCTTTATTCCAAAGTCAGTATTATTAGGGGCGCTTACACTGCCCAAAATCTGCCCGGTGTCAGACCTGCTCTACTTCGATTCGAACCTCCCTAAGGGATTTTCAAAGAATTTCCATCTCACCACACCTCTCAAGTTGGGGTTTTGACCCCAGCGTCTAATCCCAAGGCCCAAAACCTGCAAAGCAAGGTCAGCCAGCTAATCAAGGGCCCTGGAGCCATTGTAAAAACAAGTGCAAGGGCCTTTAAAAGGCCCAGGTTGCTTTCTGCTTCATTTGCAGCTTTGGCTCGGCCATCGCGTTACTAGTGAGCAGGTCACATATGTACAGGACAGTCTCACAGTGGATTGTGATGATTGTTGGAGAGATTTGGAGAAGTTAGTACTTAGTGGTGATTTTGGTATTTCCTGATCACTGTTTTAGCCCCATAAGTATGTTTGGGTGTGTTCTTTATGCTCACTTTCTAATCTTCATTTTTTACTCTTAATCCCGTTTTAAAACTATTTTAAAAGCTTTCCTCTGTTCTCACTGTGCCACTCCAAAAATGTTAAAAAAAACGATATCCTAAAAGCTATCCTTTCTTCAGTTTGTATAGAAACCTTTCATTGAAAACCCCAGTAGTTTTCCCAAGCCATAGTCACTTTACCTACTGTTTGTTTGTTTGTTTGTTTGTTTTATTATTTATATTGCACACCAGACCCGAGGGTATTAGGGCGCGAAGGCATAAAGAGGGTTGTTAAGCTTAAATTACAATAGTACATAGAATTAAAAAAATCAGCTATGGTTACAATGCTGTGTGCGTGAACAACAATCAGAACGAAATTTATACAAAGGTAGGTATGCAACGCTGACAGGCAAATATATACAGAGAAGCAATGAGGTACTGTAAGACGCATATATACAATAAGTACCGTAGGTAATAAGGTGATTGAATGTAATCTATGTTCAGATATTGTGTTCCTTAAACCAGTGGATAAGCTTGGATCGGAATTGTAGGTACGGTAGGTCATCTCTTAGAGCAGAGGGGAGGGAGTTCCAGAATTGTGCCGCTTTGACAGGGAAGCTGCTCCCGCCTGATTTGGTCTGTTTATATCTGGGCACTAATAGAAGGTTGGAGTTGACTTTTCTTAAAGGGCGCGTGGTTACTTGTCTGGTAAATCTGGCTGAGAGGTAGTGTGGGGAAGACTGGTGGAGGCATTTGTGAGTCAAGGATGAAGTTTTGAGGAGAATCTTGTCTTTCGTAGAGAGCCAGTTGACAAATCTCCTGAGGTCGGATATGTGAGCATTTTTTGGGAGGCTTAGGGCAGCTCTTAGGGTGTTATTCTGGAGGGTCTGGATCTTGGTTGTGATGTATCTGTTGCTGCCTGCATAGAGGGCGCTGCAATAGTCCAGTTTGGACAGGATATGGGCTCTTGCAAGAGTAATACAGTTATTGGATGAGAGGAAGGGCTTGGCTGCTCTGATTTACTTGCAGGTGTATGAGGTGGCCGAGGCCATGGCATTTACTTGTTTTCCGAAGGTTAGCGTGGAGTCTAAGTAGAAGCCAAGGGTTTTGACTGCCTTAACCAAAGTAATGATATTGTTGTCAATTTTGAAGGCGGAGTAGTCCTGGCCTAATTTATTAATGTTAGATGGGGTACCTAGAATGAGGAGTTCTTTTTTGTCATCATTCAGGCATAGACCATGAGAGGCCATCCATGCCTAGATGATGAGGTATACTCTGTTCACAAAGGCCAAATCCTTTTCATAATCCCCTGTCAGTGGGATGAGGATCTGTGTATCATCAGCGTAGTTCGTATAGGTGATACCCAGACCATCTAGATCATCGAAAAGGGGCTTTGTGAAGATGTTGTACAAGTTAGGGGATAAGCATCAGCCTTGAGGCACACCACAAGAGATGGGTGAAGGGTCAGCAGCTGCTAGAGGAGAGAAAACTCGCATAGTTCTGTTATTGAGGAAGGACTGGATCCAATGAACTGCCTCTTGGGAGAAGTGAGCTGCGGAATCCAAGTGGTTGCAGAGAAGCTTGTGTTAGACCGAATCAAAAGCAGCTGGAGACCAAGGAGAAGCAGCAGCGCCGTTTTACCCTCATCTCTTAGTGCATCAATTTGTGTCTTAAAGTCTCAGTACCGTGTTGAGGTCTGAAGCCGGACTGTCAGACTCCTAGAAGGTGGTATCACTGTGGTATCATCTGTGTTTCATCATATTGTTTTTCTCTTAATCCCTTTTGAAAAACATGTGCAAAGCTTTCCCCTGTTCTCGCTGTGTCACTCCAGAAACGTAAAAAACTGTTTCCTTAAACATATCCTTTACTCAGTTTCCATAGAAACCTTTGTTTGCAAACCTCAGAAGTCTTCCCAGGCCATAATTAGTCACCTTACCTATTGTTTGTGTTTGAAGAACCCTTTCAACAAATTGCAAAAATCCTTTGTTATGTCTTTGTCAAAGGTTTTCTGTTTTGCACATTAACACTTTGACACCATAGTCACATTAGAAACCCATGGCTCATTTTTGTTTTGCACATTAGGACGTTAGGCAACATGTCATTTGTTTACATGATGAGGAGCTGAACTAGGCCTTCTCCTTGTTAGAGTTTGATGGAGTGAAACAAAAATGGTATACATAGTATGATGACGGAAATACAGAGATTAAGCCAAGTGTGAGGTTGCCGAGTCTGTGGATGAGGAAGGGTTGGTGGTAGTTGAGTAGGGCGAGATGGAGAAGCAAGTTGAAGACTGGGCATGAGGAAGAGCATGAAGTGCCTACTAACCAGGAGGAGGTTGTGGTAGAGACAGCGTACATCGAGGAGTGCCAGCAGAAGGTGGACAAATACCTTGACCTTGGAGGTGGCAGGGAGGAAGGGTGGCAGGGAGAAGAAACGACAGAGGTGCAGGGGTCAAAGGGCAGAGGAGAGAGGAGGGGAGTTTGGGGTGGAAGAATCCTGAACAGCACCAGGTGCAGCACCAGGTGGAGGAGGCAGTGGTGGTCTTTCAGGAGACGGCTGAGGAGTCCCCTTGTCTGCCTGCCCTTTGGTGTGTGACTGTCAGGGGGAGGCATGCATTGTACATTCCAACCTCTGTCAGAAAAATAATCATAAGGGTAACCTATGTAAGAGTGCCATGGGCACTTCCTCAGTGTGCATGCATTTGAGGGTGGAGCACAATGATATGTTCAAAGGGTGCACATCTCGCCCCTCGATGCAGCTAGATCAGCACCCTCATTCAGCAGTGGCAGTGGTCGCAAGTGAATATCAGATGACACTCCCGCCCATCACTGACCATACTCGCGCAGGTGCCCTAAATCCTACAATGCTGGGCCAGCCGAATGTGTGGTGCCTTCTGTATGAAAGAACAATGAGCAACTCAATGCGTGACATGCCTGACCTATGTCAGTCAGTAGGAGCTGGACGTAGAGCTAGTACTGGATGGCAAAGAGAAGCACATGCTCCTACGCCACTCTACCCTCTTCTGGATGACTGGGCAATCGGGTAGTAAAACGCGGGGAGAGTGATCAAAAAAGACATTAGTGGTTCCACTGTTCGGAACAGCTAAATAGATGAAACAGAATCACCTCTGAATTCAATGTTTTTGTTAACTGGACTGGAGAATAAGTCAAAGAATTTACACTAGCTAGAGGATTTTCTGAGACTTCGATGGTTGAAGACACAGAGCCAAATAAATTGAGGATAAAGGAAACACACATGTTTTGATTTTGCAATGCACTTTACCACTACTGTCAGAGTCACCACGACCTTTTTCCATTCCACTCCATCCCTGTAACTGTAATTCATTCACACAAAACTCTTCATTATCTGAATAATGTGTTGTGTGGTCTTCCAATCGATGGGCCTGGTGTCATTGCATGGGATGGTGATTCCAATGTGCCAATTGCCTTCAATTAAGAAATCAAAAACTGTCCTGTTTTCCTTTGTCGAGCATGTTGATGATGCCATCTGATGTTGGCCAATAACAAAGTGCTGACCAAATTAGTTTGCAAAAATGTGGGAGGCCCTCTACTGAGAAACAACATGGCCTAATAACCTGTTGGATGGGATGCCTCCCAGTCAGCGGGGTCAAAGACCACATTTTATCTCACATTACCTTTCAAAGAGGGGGAATTTTCCAATTGCATATACGTCTCCTACCCACAAGGTCACCCCAGCGCCGAAATGCCAGCTCGTTCTCCACTGAATAAGAGTCCCATCAGCAAACCCAGGCGTGTCTCAGCCTTGTTGAGCATAATCAGTGAGGTGAAGATGCCAAACTTGATACCCTGATTCCCTTGCAAGACACCTTTATTGCACACACAACAGGTTTCAAAGTGAACACTCTAAACAAATGTCCACACTGCTGATATTTGGGATGGCTGGGATGGTCCCTTACTTCGCTTTCTTCGTGAGTCTTCTCTGTGCACGTTACAGAGGATGCAGTGTAGGTGCAGTTGACTGAGGAGGCAGTGTTGCTGACATAACAGACTGCAAAGTTGTACTACCATGTGTTTTTTCGATTTCTAGAACAGTTTCTACACAGGTGCACAGGGTGTTTCTTCCTGTGACTATTTCTTTCACTTGACAATTTCATGGATTCTCAAAGCCGGAACCTTCTTTATCTGCCTCCTCATCTGCCTTGCTAGCTGTGGTATTCTCAAAGTCGAGTCTTATGAGTATTGACCTTGTTTCAGGGGAAGGAGCATAATCTTTGCCACATTCTTCATTGTCATCTGTTCCCAAGGAAGTCGGAGCAGGAGAAGATCCTGGAATTGCTTCATCTTCCTCATCCATGGAATCAGTGGTCGAAGTGAGCGGGAGTGGTCAGGAGCGGTGCTCCCATACTTTTTTCAATTACCTTGTACAGCTCCTATACTTTTATTTTAAAAAGAAACCATTCCGGAATGGTTTTGTTTAAAAAAGAAAAAGTGTAGGAAGAAGTTGAAACTTGCACTTTCAGTGCACTGCACTGAACATTCCCTTAAACAGCAGGTGCACGTGTTTGGGGGGTGTATTGTGTGTGGGAGGGTTGTGGCAATGGGGTTTGTGGGAGCAGGGGCAGGCCAACAGGGAACATAGTTCCACTACTTCTTTTCGTACACTTCGACCACTGCATGGAATGCTTTGTTGCTGAGCTGATGTCATATTTTTTCCTTTTTTGCTCGGTTGCTGATGGCATAACTCCCTGCCTCTCCTCCTGAATGCCATCCTGTGGGTCATGATGCACGTGCAAAGGTGCTGCACACACAATAACATTTCTTCATGAGGCACCATATTCTTTTGAGACAGGTAAGCCTTTCTTTGTAGAGGAAGACATCTGCAGTTTCTAGTTGACAAGTGTGGATGATACAGAGACATGAACTATCTTGTTTTTTTGCTGAATATTTTCAGCTGAAAAAACGAATTGATGTATTTTTCTTTTTATTTGGGGAGGTTCCCCCAAAACCCCTCCTTCCCTGTAATCTAGTTCCTATTCCCCACGCCCCCTACCACTTATATCCTCTTACTCCGACCCCTATTTTTGATGAGGTTTTTCAGCCAAATATTTTTGACAAAAAACTCTGCAAAAATAAGCCTGCTGTTGAAACAACATCATACCCATTACAAGCACATCGGTTATCAGCGCTTTGGCCTTCTCCTTTGCCTACAAAATGCATGTGGGTCACTCAGCCCCTCATCCCACAAATCACACAATGCACCCACCCCGAACTCATGTGCTCCCAACCTCTACCCCCAAAGTAATATCCAAATCTAATTCTCTAACTCTACCATGGCCCCATTATTGATTTAGTTCTCCTCTAACCAACCCTATACTATCTGCGATCCTCTTCCCCAATAAGCATAGCTCTTGCCCCTTCAAATGCCAACCATCAACTGGCCAGACTTTCCACTCATCTGTCTTTATATAAGTATGAGGTCAAATCCAGTAAAACCTAATTACAGAGAAAAAAAAAAACATGGAAATTCTACAGCATCTATTTTTGCATGACTTACCCAACTATACCTAGTCACTGGCTCCTCGTTGAGCTGGACTGGTTGAACGCGCTCTAAGTTGCTGAAGGTACTTCAAAGTGGCTGCTAAGCAACAATAGCCCTATACATATAAAACCCTCAAGATAAATAAGTCAGGTCACAAAATGGCGATGGAAACGTGAGAAAAGGTAGGTTGAAATATCCGTTTGCTTTCAAATTCAACTAAATGCTCAAAGATATCTTTTAAAGGACAGGCACCAGATTATGTAATTTCTGCCCCCAGTGCAGATGGCACATTGTGCCATTCAGGGTTCAGGGGCCACCGTTGATATGAACTGATTTGATGCATGGTTATTATGGTTTGATGAACTCCCACAAAACCTCTGCCCCAAACATTTCTATAAAGATGAAATTTCTATAATCACCCAGACTTCTAGAGGATTTCAATGAAATGGTAACACATTTAAAGCATTCTCCACTTAGAGAAGCTAGCATTAACACAACTAAGATCTTAGTCATTGGTCATAATGAAGTTATCCATTAAAAGTGCTGTGGTCATGCACCTATTAAGACTGTGGAGTAATTTGCATGTATTGGCTTATTGCTCTCGAGGTTCAACAAATTTCACAACCATACAGAAAAGACCATCATTAAATCTTAAAAAGCAAGGTGCCCGTTAACTCGCCTTAGCAAAGAAATCTCGGGAGTTCTGCCTGTTTGATCTGTCCTGCACCTGTAAGAAGGCAAGATGGCTTCCTTGCTTTTGTACACTAGATTTGGGGAATCAGCATGTAGGTATATTTTAGAAAAAAATGAGTTTTTGCCATTGTCCCTCAGAATAATTCTAATAATCTATTGCCTGTGATATGGTTGCAATAGGGTCATATGGGTCAATATTGGGTGCAGCATCAGTAATCAATTGGCTATTTAACTACATTACTGAAAGAGGTATTTTAAGCCTGGCACTGCATGCTTTTAAGGCAGAGCGGCATGATCCAAAGGCAATTTAAATAAAATACACAGCAGATTGCAAGCCATGGTATGACCTAAGTGATACAAGTCATACAAGAAAGACATTATGAACATATTGGAAAATGTTGTCTTGGACATCTATAAAGTTATCAGTGAAGGTATCAAGAGGCGGGTAAATGCATTACTCTTCAGAGAGAGTGGGTACTCACATAAAATCACTGTTACTGCTTACAATACCTACCAGAAAGAGGTCCGGGGTGCCGTAAAGCGTGAAGTCTTGTACACTTTTGTCTAAGTCAGAAGTTTGCAAGATGGGTTGAGGGGGGAGTAGCCCCTTTGAGCACAGAGCACGCACATAAACACCAAGGCGAAGTCAAAGAGATATTGGGCATCATTCCAAGTCGGGCGGTCCAGCAAAAAATGTGATGGTATTCGTGGAAGCTATGCCACCTATTTGTTAATACATTTTGCTTTACATTTTTAAATGCTAACTAACTTAAAACTGAAGATTAAAGGATAGTAAGTATTCACTTACGAAAGTTACCCAATCTTAATTGACAAATGATTGCGCTTTAATAATATACTCTTTAGTTGAGATCTATGGTTAGAAAATACTGTTTGGAATATTCAACTTTTTATTTATTTGCCAAGAAATGTGTTTAACAGATTGAAGTTGAGCAGTAATTCATTTCCACTTTTTTAACTGTGCGAGTGATCAGTCCAGTTAGATTTGTCTTTTTACAGAATCATTTATTTTCATGAGCTTATATATTTGTTGTATATAGAAAAGGGTGAACTACCTCAGGTGTTTATTTATTTATTGGATATTTGCATGGCACCTATACACAGGTGGTTCCAGGAGCCACAAGATAGGGGTTGGGGTTTGGGGGCAAGGGAAATCATAAGAGTACAAACAACAAAGAAACTGTTATATTGGTCTTGTGAAAATCCTGCCATACAAGTGCACGAATGAGGTGATAAGTGCAAGGGGGAGGGGTTAGAGGGAGAAGTGCAGATGTGGGGTGCCCCCATGGGCAGGGCTGGCATGTTCTGATTGGGCCATGGTGGTAAGTGCCAGGGAATTGAGGGGGAAGGGGAGGAGGAGTACATTGGACAGGAGGACTAAGTTGGGATGGTCCGAGAAAGGGAGCCCAAGGGAAGGTGCTGGCAGAGTAATGCTGGGGGGAACTGGTGGGGGTGGTCTGGCACTTGTATGACTCTGAAGGGAACAGGCCCCAGTCCAGCGGCAGATGGCGAGTTTAGCACAGGAAGGGGAGAGGGAAGGAAGAGGAGAAAATGAAGGTCTTGAGAGGTTTCCGGAACATAAGAAGATCGGGCTCAAGTCTGAGGGTGGAGGGAGGCTGTTCCAGAGGGAGGTGCCAGCTGAGGAGATAGATCTAGCTCCCACTCTCTGCTTGGATAAACGTTTGACGTGCAGCGAGTTGGCACTAGAAGACCGAAGGACTCTGGCTGGGAGGTATTTTGGTAGACAAAGCTGGATGTGCAGAGGTCCCAGGCCCCAGCCAGCCATGTGAATGGTGCAGAGGGTCTTGAATTTGATCCTTGCAGTCACCAGGAGCCAGTGGAGAGATTTTAGGGCTGGAGAGATGTGGACCTTGGGCTTGAGGCTGACTGGATTAGTTGGTGGGGGTGAAGGGAGGAAAGGGGAAGATTGAAGAAGAGGCTATTGCAGTAACAAGCCTAGAGAGAACCAGGGCTCTGGAGACAGTGAGCTTCTGGGGGATGGTGAAGAAAGGAGGAATACCCCTGAGGAGAGGAAGCTGAAAAATTGACTTCTTGGCAAGGTCTGTGATGTGTGGAGAGAGAGGAGTCCAAGATGATCCCAAGGTGTTTTGCCTCACAAGTGGGTGAGAGGAAGAGACCCAAGGAGTCTGGCCAGAGAGTGAGGGGGAAATTAGGAGCAGGCGTCCCAATGAGAAGGATCTCTGTCTTGCTGGCATTGAGTCAGAGATCATTGGCAGAGCACCATGCCTGAATAGCAGTCAGGCAGTCAGGTATGAGGGAGGCAGAGGAGGAGAAGGAGGTAGGGAGGAGGAGGTAGGGGAAAGCAGCCAGAAAGTGAGCTCTGTGTCATCTGTGTAACACTGGAAATGAGGGGAGTAGGTGAAGATAAGGTGGGCCAGAGGGGCCAGGTAGATGTTGAAGAGCCATGGCAATAGGATAGAGCCCTGATGGATGCCAGAGGTAGAGCGTAAGGTGGAGGAGAGAAAAGGACCCATTTGCCCTTGTGAGGGTCTGTTAGAGAGTAAAGAGGCAAGCCATGCCAGTACCCTATCTGTTATGCCTATGGTATCTCAGAGGCGGTTTATGAGGATGGAGTGGCTGAGAGTTTCAAAAGCAGAGGAAAGATGGAGGAGAATAAGAACAGAAGGAGTGTTAGAGTCTAGGTTAGAGAGTAGGTCTTCACGAGTATTCAGGAGAGCAGTTTCAATGTCTCTTGCTGCCATGAAACCCAGACTGGTGGTCATGGACACATTCTAGCATAAGGGCTTAAGTGGAAAGCATGTACAATTGCCTAAATGTAGTAACTATAGCATACAGTGAACAGTACTATAGGTAGGTGTGTGTTCCCCAACATTCATCCACATTTCGACGTGTTCACGTTCACCCACACTGTTTGTGTCAAAGCAGATACCTTAGGATTTTCTTTGAAGTGCCTAGAGTAGCCCTTTGCCTACTTGCAAAGTTTTCTCTGTTCAGCCTCATACAGCTTGCTTTATGCATGTTGGCCAATTGAGGCAAAAGCCACTAATGGCTTCAGTAAGGAGAAAGGTGGGCCCTAATTGTGAACACTCCTGCGCTGAGCTCTTCCTTTTCTGGAGTGGTCCTAACCATGTATGCGAGGTCACAGGTTGGTGGAGGTGAAGCCCACACCCCTTGGTAAAGTTGTAGAGACAGGCCTGGATACCTCGCAATGGTTTGATTTGAAAAGAAAAATATATATATACATTTCCGCGCAGAGTGCGGTTGGTGCAGTGTGATTTTATTTCAGTGTAGACTCAATGGGCCTCATTACAAGTATGGCGGTAATTGCTACCGTACCACCATACTATGAGTTCTGCTCGCGGGTGCCTTTGCAGCCACCAGGTCTGACCTGGTGGCAGTACCGGCACCCGCAAGCAGAACAGGACTTTAGCACTGGTACCATTATTAATGGTACCGGTGGTACCACCTTCCCTATCGGGCTCAAATGGGAATGGGGAAGATTTTTTTCCAGTGCCCAGAAAAGGGCAATTATCAGGTCCGGCAAGGTCGTAATGACACAGTAATTGCCCTTTTCTGGGTGTCAGAAAAAAATGAATACTGGCGGCAGCCGTGCCTGTAGTACAGGCACGCTACCGCCAGCCTCGTAATGAGGCTGGTTACACAAAGACTATATCCCTACATGTTGCAACTGACAAGGGCACGTGACCATTTAAATGATCCCCGCTGAGTTGCAGTTAGTGAATGTCATCTGAACCCAAGGGCTCTTCCAACCTATATTGATTATTTTGAACCGCTTGGTTTTTGGGCAAGCAGCACACGATCCACATTGTGTGTGTCCCGTCAGTCCCCTATCAGTCCATAATTCTCTTTGTAGCGATGACAGAGGGTGCTTCAAGTCTGAAGTATGCACCAATCTGTCTCTGATGTTACATCTCTGCTTAATGGCGAATCTCGGTTTTGCCAATACTGATTTCCCTGTATTTAGAATTGGCCGTAGGCAAATGATTTCTTTCTTTAACCTACAAAACATTGGTGAATAGCTAAAGACAGCTGTTATTGTCTCATCACTTTGTTCTTTCGATCACGGTTCCAGAATCGTCTCCCTCTGTAAGTTTCGAGTCATCTTTGTTGCTCTTTTAGCCAGCTTCCAAGGCTACATTCTTTGTGCAAGACGGTCTGTCAATGCCTGGGCTTGTTGTTTATATTCATTAACCTCTGAGCAGGTGTGCCTATAGCACAAACAAAAGGCTTGGGCATGGTAACTCCTATATTGGAGTAGTGGATTGCACACTGTAGGTTTCCTGAAAACTGCAGTAGTCAATGCCAGATCATCAGCTCTAATCTTGATGTCTGAGAAATCAGTCTCAACCATTCTGTGATGGTTCGTTAACTTCAAAAAAGGATTCTGAGCATTCAAGCAGATGAAAAATTGCTGTAGGGATTCCAAGGAGCCCTCAAATATTAACAGTCATCAATGTAGCAACGCAACAACACAATCTGTCCCAAGAAAGAGTTCAAGGGCGGATAGATTACTGTCTCCTCAAATTCCTTCACGTAAATGTTGGTCAAATAGGGGCAGACATTGCCCCCATTGCTGTTCCAGAGAGTTGGTCATATATATATAGTCCTTATAGCCAAACTAATTCTTTGTTAAAGCAATCTCTGCTAGTTGTAAAATGAAGAGTTGTGGTACCTCCATTGGTTCTTTTTTCCAAATATCTCTGCATGGTTAAATGCCACGGAAAGGTCACCTCAGAATTCAGACCCCACCTGACAGAGGTCCCGGAAGCTATGCACCCTGAAGATCAAATTAAAGGCCTGAATGCATTGAGGGCATTTAAGAAGGTTTGCATGCCCATAACTCCTGAGACAGCCCGAGAGCAGAGTCTATACAGCTATTACATTCTGTACTGGGGATTTTTAAAGAAGAGGGTGGAAACGGGATGATGAATCTGCCTGGTGTGGTTGTAGAGAATTAGGTGGGCTGGATGGGAGCATGTATGCCCAAGTGAGGATGGGGCAAGGAAGAGGCAGTCTCCAAATACTGTGCTGGTTGCTGTCTGCCGGCTGTGGCCCAGCAAAACATTGATGTGGTGGTGGGGAGTGGAGTCAAGGTTGGGCTGTGTCTTCCAGGTGCTGCCCAGCAAATAAACGCTGTGGCAGTGGGGGCGTGGTCTTGGTCCTGGGTCAGGTCTGCCATGAGCTGGTTAAAGGCAAGGAGCAGCGAGGGGCGGGCTGTGGTGGTTTGACATCCTGCGCCTCTGTCATAGCAGCATGTGTGAAGAGATGAGTGCCGCACAGAGAGATCTCCCAGCAGTGATGACCATGGGACTGATGTGGCATTCTCCCATTGGCCTACCTGCTAGCTATACAAGATTTGGGAGGTATACCATCTCATGTAGCCCACAGATTGACCAATGGGGAATGCCACATCAGTCCCACAGTCTTCACTAGTCACTATTTTAAGCCAATTAATGGTACTCAATGTACCAACTTTGGAAAGATGAAGGGCTGAGTCAGCCCAGATGAAATTGTAACTTTGTTAAGTGAAGGGGGCCACCTATCAGAGGTGAGTATTTAACATGTGAGCTATCCCACCTGCAGATGTTGCTAGCGTGTGGACAGTCGATCTAAAAACCCTCTGCCTCACTTACAAAGCTCTCAACCATCTAGCCCCCCCTACCTTACTAACAAATTTACCATGAAATCTTCCATCAGAACCATGAGATCTTCCAATACCTTATGTCTCACAGTACCTAGATTCACCTCTAAAAGAGCAGGAGGCTCGAGCTTCACTGTCCTCGCCTCCCAACTTTGGAACGCCCTGCCACTGAATATTAAGTCATTCAAATCCTTCCAGTCCTTCAGGAAACTTGCCATTTGGTGGCTTCTGACAAAAAGCCAACCTTTAAGTTAGACTTAGCTATATACTGTACATATTGCACATGTCTAATTTTATCATTATTGGTTGCTTTCACCTCCACTGTCTGTATATTCTGTATATAAATGTTGTTCAACTATTACTGTTTATTACCATGTACTGTGCCTTGTAACTTGTACTTAGCGCCCATTTACTCCCGGGTCCGGAGCGCTATAGAAATAAAATAAACAAACAAACAAACAAACAAACAAACAGTCATGTCTGTGGCATTCAATATGAAATGTGAAGGATGTGGACATCCATGTCCTTCGTATTTATTCAGTCAATGAACATCAAACTAGAATACTGCAAACCCCCAAGGGTTAACAGCTCACCTTTAAAATTATATTCCAATCTATGAAGTAGCAACTTGTATCATCATTCCTCACCCTCCATTGAGAGAAAAATGGTTCTCTGGGGACAAAGAAGGGTAAACCAGGAGAGTGACAACCCACAACTTGGAACATAGAAAGTTCTAGTTTACTAAAGCCTGACACTAAACTATGTCTGCCCCGGGCTTCTTGACACATTTTCTGACAGAGAGCAGGTCTCAAATGACCAAACAGCAACCGTAAATATTAAGCAGGAAACATATTCCCGATCACAAGACCACAATGAATTAGTGCAGTGCACCCACATCTGTGAAAGCACAGTACTTCTTCTTGTAAATGTAATTGTTGGTGTTCCTCTTCACGAAGTCTACAGCCGGTCTGTCTTTCTGACAAGTGAAGCTTGGCTAAGATCTGGAAACAGCAAAATACATTTTAAAAAAAATAAGAAATTGGCACACAGATTCTCCTTCAACTTTCAATCTTCATGATACCGGCTCCGGACTGCCCCTCTGCCCCCACCGTTTTCTTTGACATTCTTAATAAGAAAGAATTCTAAAGGGAAATCGGATGAATCGAGCTAAACACCTTCCAAACCAAGTTCCCCAAGAAGCCTAATAGGTCCACTTCAACAACGTGTGGTAGAAACCCACAATGTTGATATTAGATTGTTCTAGTTTTCCAGAAGCCCAAAGGTGTTTACCACATATCATGAAATTTAGAAGCAACATCTCTGAGATATTAATCATCATCATCCTGTTTATTCAGATAAGTATTCATTAAATGTACACATATATAAAAATGCAACATTCAAATAACATATTAATAACAAAAGATTGCCCCATGAAAACATATGAAATACATTTGCAATCAATCAGAAACACATGTAGATCAGCCGTTCATTTCTCTGAGATTTCCATCCACCTTTGAAATGTTCTCAATTAATGTTGCCATGGCACTCTCAGTTGTTCTCATCCTAGCCATTGGATTATTGAGGCCAATCTACATAACAGATTATCTGGACTCCAATCCATTCGTTTCTTCAGGCAGTGCTTTCTTGGATCTCACGAGCAACCTCCCTTTCCGTGACAAATGCTCCACCTTTCTTTCCCCATAGGCTGGTTATTCCACTGCATCACATTCCTCAAAGGGTGTTCTAGGTTTAAATAAATCAATGCCTGGAATGTGTATCTATGCTTTACTGGGATGCATAGGTTCAGGACTGGTGCATTGCCACAGTCTGCTTCCACACTAGGTGTCCACAGACTTGCAGCTGTGATCATAGTAGGAGAGTGCCAATAACAACTTCAACACTGGCTGCCCCTTAGGCACCACTGCTTTCTATCACTTGCCTCCACCACTTCATCTTAATGTGCCACCCAACACAGCATCAAAGGGGCACCAAGTAGTTGTTTTAGATTTTTGCTCAACTCATCCTTTCCTATGATGCCTGCAGTTGCCACCTTGTCCTCTACCTACTGTGTATGGCAAAACAATGATTTCTAACAAGTAAATATCTACCGAGAACATACAACAGCGACAACTACATGAATTGAATTTCAGTGATGAATATCTGCATATTATGGGATCATCAGTAAAGTGTGTGTGTGTTGGGTTTCTGAACATTAAGCACGAGCTTTCTACAATCCTTAGTGGCTTGGTGTATATTAATTCCGAACAATTATTTTAGAAATAGCACCAATTATACACTTGGCTTTGCACCACCATACCTTCATTTTGTATACCCTTTTCCGGCTCCCACGTTGCTTCTATACCATCCTTAATACCTATGCCTTGCTCTCTGTCCTCAAACAGAACATCTACATGACAGAACGTAGTCTCAGGAGACTGCAAGGCAAATGGAATGAGACTTATTTAGCTCTCTCTATGTTTTGGTTTTATCCTACAAAAAGCTCTTTTCTGCCACTTTGACCCTCTACCCGCCTTTGCTTCCTCACGCCTCTCTCAGTGGTCAGAAAGGGCAAATGAAGAAAGCACATTTTGAATAACCGCGAAATAGTTGCTTGTTAACAAAAACAAGCATATTAAGAAATATTTATGGAATGCTAGGGGTGAATTACATTAGTCCTTTTATTGCATTTAGTTTCATACCATGACGTATTTACCTGAACATTTGTGTGATTGACCTAGTGCACACGCATGTCGCACTGTTTTCCAAGGGCAAAATCATACTACTCCATTGAATTCTTTCCCTTACATTAGAAGAGTGAAAATCGTGATGTAGCTTGTTTTCTACCCACGTGTTACATAGTGACATTTTCAGCGTACAGTGCTGTCCTTGTTCTTGAAATCTAATCATGTTTACACACACTTGACCTCGTAAAACCTTGTTAAAGTACATTTTGTTATGCTGCCCAATTGTATTTGCTGATTAAACATTTCCTCCGCGTGGACCCGCCGTCTTCGTTTGTACATTGTACATGAACATGATTATAACAGCACTCCTGGTGCCTCTCTGTAGTGCACTGTGTGTGACGCAGCAGACTTTGCCACCAGTGTCTAAGGCTGGTCAGCCTCTGCCCTTCATATGATTTGGGTAATAGAGGATTTTAAATATGGACACCCGGGCCAGACAATTCAGCAGAGCCCTGGCTCATCTTCCTTACCGTTTAAAAGGTCCAGGCTCTCAAATAGAAGGCACAGACTTAGGGTCCTGCTGGACCAAGTTTACACTAAAGCACTGTTGTAGGACGCTCACTCTATGATCTCTGCTGGAGCAATCCACGTTGAAGGCAGTCCAGCAGTACATCAGCACTGCTGTTCACTGCTTGAGCAAACTAAAACAGAGGGCAATCATGGTTGGAAGGTGCACTGAGAGCGGGAGATAACATAGTACACAATGTGGAAGCAAAATTGCATTAAGGGCACTGCAGGAGTGTGAGCAAATATAGGATATACTGTAGAAAGTTTGTGTGATGCTGGAAATGCTTTTGGAGGGTTAGGACCTCATCATCTTTGTCCTGCCACTTCTATGTTGGTGTTTTCTGTGTGTCATTCTGCACACGAGTCCAGTTTGGACCCCTGGCAGTGCAGCTCTTCATTTTTGCCTTTTGGTGAACAGTACCCCTGGGATACCCTTAGGGCACCCGTGGTCAGAGGTACACCCTTGTTCCCCATGTTTATATTTTTGAGCACATGTGGGTTGCCCACAGAGCATGGTATGGGTTGGTGGCAGCTAGATGCTGACTTGACAGTGGCTCTGGGTGTCCTCCATTTATGGGATACCCAAACCCTGATTCCTACACAAAGGCAAGATGGCTGGTGTAGCCTCTTGGTTTCTTTTGCCTTTACCCCTTGTTTTTCAAGGTCCTGCAAATCTCTGACATTGTTTCCTTCCCCTGAATGGCTGTTGGGTGGAAGGACCATATATGGTTTGGGGCTGCTTCCTGCCAGACTGGCTGGAGCCTTCCCAGGGACTGCTTGTTGTGGGTACACCCTTGGGGTGGGACCTGTATGAATGGAATATGGAGTCAAATCACACTCTGTGTTGTGGGTGCCTGCCTTTGGTTGTGCGACACAATGCCTCTGCCAACCCTAACTGAAAATGCAATGACTGCAGTGAGTGCATTGAAAGGCTGTGGAGTTGCCCCAATCCACATCATGTGTTGTGGGTGTCTGGTTTTGGGTGAATGGTCTGAAGGCCTGTGAATTTAATTGGGTGCTGCCTGCAGGAATGGTGTGTTATTGGCTGGCTGAGCATTTCTCAGCCTGTGTGAATGGGGAGTGTTTTGTACAACAAGGGACCCCACACTCACCTTTTTTTCAGAAGCTGAAGCAAGAAACCTGAAGCAAGAAGCTGAAGTCATCTTAAGCTTGTATCATGGGTTCAGCTGGAGGAAGACATCTGCTGCTGCAACTCCTCATCAAATCCGAAGGCTGACCCAGAGACGATCTTAATAGGCAACCTCTTCACGAAGCTATAAGGGAGCATCGTGCAACTTCTGCTCTTCACCCGAAGCGTCCTGTAAGCCATTCCAGTGTGTCTGTTATCTAGTGAACGGATCTTCGTGGGTCCAGAAGAGGAGTGCCTGTACATCTTGAAGCCAAGAAGTCCATCTGTGTCACCAAGGGTCTGTAGGAGTGTTTGTGACCGCTGGAAGCCAAGCTGCTGAGTATCATCTGGATGAAGGGGTACCCTGGTATAGTGCTGCTCAATGCCCAGAGTTGCCAAAGTTTCTAATAACTGAACAGTCCTTTAAATGACACTGCAGCCACGACATCTGTCCACCTTTCCGCACCAGAGTAGATTCAGGGTAACTGTCTGCAGTGAAGTGCCGGCCCATGGGCTTCCCACCACCAATCCATGAAGGAAGTGTGCCGGGGGTCCAGACTTGTGGAGGGTTTGCAGTCCAGTCCAGGGCTGGAGCCCAAGTCACCAGAACCCATCCTGTAATCCATGCTGCAGCCCAAAAGAACCAAAAGGCGGGCAACCATGAAATACTGATACTTGACACCTGCCCCTGCCACTGCACCCGTCACCACCGAAAGTCACCAACAACCATCAAAGGGCTTACATTCTTTATCCAAGCCATGTCGAGGGCCACAGCAAGTTTCATCTTTGTGGTATGTCCACAGCCAGCGTAGCAACCCGACAACGGAGACCACTGCGATAGACGTGCATTACTGCCTTTCCAACACTGCTTGGTTCCCTTCTTCTGCTTGACACCAATATCCCAGCAACTTCTTCTTCCACAGAGGGTCCATCCTCGAGGGGTCTCATTTGAGTAAAGCCAAGAAACTCCACCGCTTCTCCTGTCAAGGCACCAAAAGTACTTCGAAGAGGAAGAGCATCTTCCATCCTCAGGAGTCATCCAAGGGTCCCGGATTCACCTTGGATCCTGTTCTCTTGTGGCTTTCCAGGTACTTTGGGGGTAGTGGGATCTGTAGAAAGAGAAGCAGACTATTTGAACATACTTGGACTGGGCTGAAATATACAACATAAAGTAAGTACACCTTAACTATTCCTTACAGGTTGCTCAGTGGGTGGGGTGGGCTCTGGGGGGTCTACTCACACAGTAATGTCCTTTTGTTCTTAAAGATAGCATTCTGACAATGTTCGGAATATTGACTGACTTACTACATTAATGTCTATGAAGTTGCACAATGCTTAGCAATTCTTATTCTTTTTAATAACTGTTAGCAGCTGGTGCATTTCTACTGAATCTAAGTATACTGTGGTACCACATAGAGTTGTATATATTATTGCCATTATTAGAATATTGTTACCTGTGTACAAAGTGTGTTATTTATTGGTATATGATTACCTGAACCTTATTTTACTTAATAAAAGAACTGTGTTAGCACATACCATAGTGTGTGACATTCTTTTGTGGGGAGTTTGTGGGGAGCTTGGGGACTCACGGTACTTAAGAACAAGCCTACATCACCTCCCTATAGTCTCAGGCTCGGCTGCTTGTCCATAGATGCCATTGGTGGCACAAACTTGGCTGGGGTGCTCTGTGCCTCTACCCCAACTATATAGGGGGCAGAAGTACAGATATTCCCCTCCAATCTTTACACTCCAAACTGAGGGAATAGCTGGAGGAAATTCCCACTTAGGGCAATTTATTAGGGAGCGTGCCCCCAGCACTGCTGAAGTAGGTTAGCAGTGAAGGAGAAAGCCTACAGATGCACAGTGGGTGTCATTTTCAACATTACATTGGCATGCAATAACAAGGAGTATTGCTTATATTCCTCCATTTAACAACGTGCCCAATGTTCCTGCTTGTTCAAGGCATAGGAGGGCAGCCAAGAAGAGTGTGCATCTTTGTCTTGCTTCCTTCCTCTGTCTTGAAGGAGCACAACGTTTTACACATGTATGAGGTTTTCGTGCAGGCGTAAACCCTATGGATTCCAGTGGAATACACCTTGCAATACACATGCTCAATAGCAAGTGGATTCCTTTGGAATCCATTATAAACCTCCACCTGCAAAGCACACTTTACAGGCAGTGTTTTATTTCTCACAAAGCAGAGAGTAAAACTGAAGATTAACAGTGAATTTCACTTGTATTATTCATCAGTTTTCAAATCCCCTTTGAGAGTGATGAAAATGGTATGCAGGGGATCTAACCACACATAAGTTCGTGCGTTGGCTGTCCCCACATGAACATCACTCCTAAATTTTACTGGAGTGGACCATACCCATTTTAATGTACGGTCAAAAGTTCCCCTCTTTGCAATTTTGTTCTCTTCCAAAAATGGAGTGGAAATTCAAAGGGGTTCATTTTGAAGTGCGTGAAGTGAAATGCAAAAGTAAGGCATACAATTAACCTTTTGTGCCTACTTTGCTCAAGCACATGTTATTGTCATTTGGAGGTGGAGACGGAGCCGAGAAACATGAAAATGGATTCCGTGTTTTCCATCTCCAACATCAAAGAGCACATGTTAACAGCTGCATTAGATTTTCACGCAGGCTTTAAACCAAAGTCTTTCTCTGGAATCCACGTGATTTTAGCACCTGATGAAAGCAGGCGGATGCCATAGGAACTCATTGTGAATGCCATCTGCAAAGGGCAGTTTTAGGCAACATTTACATTATGTCCAAAACATAAAGGTGATTTTGCCCGGTTTTACTCTTCACCTTACACTCCATTTGTCAAATGTTTAAAATTGAATGTTGTTGACACATCAGCTAATCCTGGTGGTCCTGCAATATATTGTTTTGTAAAATGACACCCTAAGAATACAAAAAGGTGAACTCACCTTTGCATTTCCCATTTCAATCAGTTGTGTTTAAAGGGAAAGGCCTGCCGGCAACTTATGCTCTGTGTGCAGCATTTTCAATGGCTTCCCGTGGAATTCACTCAACTTTTACCAGGTGGTTAATGAGGGGATTCCACGTGATAAAATCGCGGCAAAAATTGCAGTGGTAACAAAATATTGTGGCAAAAATGCCATGGTTTTTGCACCGCAATCCATGTAAAACATGAGGGGGACACCCACGCAACCCCCGGACCCATTATACCATTTAAGGGGAGCGGGGGACACCCCCGCAACCCCCGCTCCCCTTAAATGGTATAATGGGGCACACTTTTACTGGGTCAAATCACAGCATTTTTGCTGCACTTTTTTTTACCGTGACATTTTTGCTGCGATTTTATTACCTGATACCAATGAGGGAGATTAAATTACAATCCATCGATGTTCCACATGCATGCATACACATGCAGGTGGAAAATCGTGGTGCTATTTGAAAGCGGAACAGGAATGCACATTGGAAATGTATATCACGTTCTGTGCCACCACTCCAACAGCAAATGGGTTTAACCCCTTAACTGCCAGGCTATTATGGAGGTCTATGCAAAAAGGACGAGCATACTCGTCCTTGGCACGTAAAGAATCCCCTGGAACATAAAAGCAAGTGTAAAAAGCCTATACCTGCTTTAGGATTTACTTACAGAAGCTTTCACAGAGACTATTGATGAAGTACTTTCACGAAGAATGTAGAAGCGCATAATAATGGTCCTACTGTAGAAACTCCACACTGAGTTCTCTGCAGTTGTCGGCTCCCATTGATGACATCCAAGTGAGAGGTTCACACCCAAAGCACATCAGGAGAAACCATGCAATACTGAAGACAGTTTACATTAAGTGCAATGCTAACAGTGATTACTCAAAATCGAAGGAATGGAACTGCAACTGGCAGCTCACACATAGGGCATGGATGGTCTAAGAGTAAGGACCCAGGAGTGATGCTGGAAGGCAGGAAGGGAGAGTTGCAGAGAAGTTTTGGTGTAGGAAGAGTGCAGGCAGTTAGTGACCAATATGGTGATACAGGGATACACCATTGTCTCGGGAGGACAGCTCAGGGGCAACAAGCTCCCCTTGGAAGCAAAACGACACTGAGCAACACAGATTCGATCCCCGGGTCCGCGCTTAGAAACCTCTGGGTATTAAGCACGTTATAAACAACACTTCACACTAACTCTTACACTACAGACCAAATTCTAATCTCTTCCGTCATGCTCAGCAAACTCGACTAGTGCTTGTATCTGCACCTGGGCCTTTCTTTCTCCTTCCTCGCTCTAGCCAAAGTCCTAAACTTAACTGTATCCAGATCGCCCACTACTTCTACTTACTGACACCATGTTAGTTGGCTTTCCATGGCTTTCCAACAGCTCCCTTTTCAAGCTCATTCTTCAACCCTGTAAAGATATCAATGATCTTGGTGCTCAGTACCTGTCTCACTGTATCTCTGTCTGAAACCACCTTGTTTCCTCCATGACCTTCTGCACTCATTCTCACTGCCCCATGCCCACCCTGTGCCTCCTCTCACTTCCCCTCTTTCTCCTTGCTCGCCCAATGCATTGGAACCTGCTGCCCATCACAATCAATGCCAGCCAAACCGTTAATCTCTTCAAAGGGCAGCTTAAACGTCACTTACTTGCCATAGAGGGAGCTCTCAATTGCCCTTCCCCCATCCTTCCTACCTGACCGCATCATTCTCTCCACTCCAGAGTAATAATGTGATTTGTATATTTGCACAGTGCTCCTCTTTAATTTGAAGCACGTGTCCCCTTTGGTTAATGTTACCTTTACAAGTGATCTGTTTCTTATATTCTTCTGTTGGTTTTCTTTTGTCAATTGTCTGTATCCCACCTTGTTCACACCCACATAAACTGGCTCACCACGTGTTCTCATCTTAGTTCTCTATTACAGGCACTGTTCTGCAGAATGCCTCCACAATCTGTGAACAAGTAAATGTAAGACATTTCTGATAGAAATTGGCACCCTTGTTCTGCAAATCAAAAAGAAATAAAACATAAATAACAGCACTACATATTCCATTTTGGACACTATCGGCCTGGTGACTAGAGACCCCACTAGCACAACTTTCCATGACCATTCCCTCTCACCAACAGGCATCTCCACATTTTCATTATCCTATCCAAAGCTCTTTCTTAACCCTTTATATTGCACCAAAGACGGGGAGATGGTGTCCGGTGCCTCCAAGTAAAGCTAAGGGAGTAAAGGCAAATGATCTTTCAAAGGCCTTGGATTAGTAAGTGCAAGGAAGCATGAGGAGGAAAAGTGCAGATTTGATTTATGTATTTATTCACTGGTTTAACCTCACAAAACAGTTATACAAGTGAATATTAAACAATATAACATTCCATGAATAAAAGTAATTCTAAACCGTCATAATTCCAAGAAAATACCGATGAAAATATAACGTACACCACATGAATTAATTCCTAATATTCCATGTAAGTACAAACATGAATTCCCTATTATATGCAATAATTTTAAATATCTTAAAACCATCAGTGTAAAAGATAATTGAGTCCCCAATCACACACAACACCATTTATCAACTGAAAATATAGACTCACCATAATATTTACTGAAGAAAAATGATCTTTGAACCACCAGGGCATCACAGTTAATGAGGTGATGCTTTAAAGATTCCAACTAATCTGTCAATTGGCTGAACTGTTGTATCTTGACGTGATGGATCGATACAACCGGGTCTGGATTGTGTGATGTCAGAGAGTGTTGTTAAAGAGAGAATGTTGATGGATGAGTGGGAGAGTGAGGTGACACTGGCGTTCCGTTCCTAGGCAGTTGGAGATATGTAGCCTGTGTGGTGGGAGCCAGCGGGCCCCTCTATGTAACTTAAGAGCAACTGGATTAAAGTACGTACGTGTAATTTACCTGAAGTGAGTGATGGTCTTTCATTACAACAAGAACCTACTGTTTTGAATTCTGTAAAATGTAACTTACCACACATCTCTGTCATTAAATGTGTAGGTAATATATAATATACAAAAAGACGTCTAACTCCCAAATTGGTGAATTTTGTGAAAAGAACTGGAACTGCTATAAGCCTCTTCTCTTCCCTTTCTAAAAGTTCAAACATGTTATAATTCATCATTGAATATATAGTTTCACTCATGATGGATTAAATATGAGGTCCTCTGTTGTGACCTTCAAAATAATTAATACATTATCTATCTAAACATGTATTTTTCTGTTTATTAATATTTATTGGGATAATAACAATATAACAACTTGATAACATTGCAGAAATCCATGCAGATAAATATAGTTCCGGCACTATAAGGCAAAACGTCAAAAGGTAATAACAGTGACAAAAATACATAGTCAACGATAAATGAAGATAGGACGAAACAAGTACCCAATCAGTGAAATCTGCCAAGGGAGCACAGATGATTTGCTATGACGAACAAGGGGAGACAGACAAAAAACAAACATGAGAACCGAGAGATAGAGGGGTTGAGGGGTGGGAATATGAAAAACAATATAGTGTTCTGAGCAGTTTTTTCTTAACAACTATAATATTAAATGTAATATACATGGGGAATATAGAAATATGGGCTCACGTACCATGTGAGGAGGCATTGAAACAGTCCAAATAACGAATGAAAAGTGCAATTTTTGCATTATACTTGGGAATAGAGTCTTGATGGTCAGCCATACATTGTTCCAATATTTGTATGTGCCAAATATTATTTCACCAACCTCTGACAGAAAAAGAACATGAGTTCTTCTAATTGGCAGTTATGAGTATTAAAGCAATAATAATAAATAAATCATAAAGTTTTATTGAGGCATGTAAATCACAAAATTCACTAGCTAGACTACCTAAAAAGATATTCAAAAAGGATAGCGGGATATCAACCATAAATATAAGTTTAAGGTATTTCCAAACATCTTGCCAAAATGCAAAGACAAAAGGACAATTAGAAAACATATGTTCATAAGAAGCAGGGGCTTAACCACAGGTCCAGCATGTGTCATCTGTACCATTCTTAGATTTGGATAGCTTTAAGGGAGTAATAAACGCTCCATGAATGAAGAAGAGGAAATGTTGCATTATGTTGGATGATACCAAGATATTTTTGATTTTGGAGAATATTAAAGACCATGTGCGATCATCAAGAGCAAGACCAAAGCCAGTTTCCTATGACATATGAACTGGCTGAACAACAGATTTTGAGGCACAAGCTTTATACAATTTAGAAGCATTGAGGTCGGAGGACGTGGTTAGCTGCACTACTCTAAAGACATCAGGTGAGCGGATGTTGTGATAAAGTGCATTGAGACATGAATTGACCAATTTGTTATAAAAATTAAAATCTGCATTAGGGATGGAGAATAAGTGTCTCAATTGTTGGAAGGGAAGAATAACGGAGCCATTAATGATTTGTTGAATGAATCTGATGCTTTTTTTTAACCAGGATCTTCGATTCAAGGTTCTATTGTTAATGACAATTGGCTTCATTACGAGTTTGCCAGTCCGGATACAATGGTATCGGTAAGCTTGCCGGTACCGTTGTATCCGGACCTGCAAACTCTGTTTGTGCTCGTGGGTGCCTTTCATTCCACCAGGTCTGACCTGGCGGAATGAAAGGCACCTGCGAGCACAGCATGTCGGATGCACAGGTACCGTTATAAACGGTGCCTGTGCATGCGACTTCCCCATTCCCATTGAGCCCTATGGGGTTCAAATGGGAATGGGGACACATTCTTTGCAGTGCCCAGGAAAGGGCAAATACTGGGTCCGGCAAGTCTGTAATGACACGGTAAATGCCAATTTCTGGGCGCTGGAAAAAAATTTATACCGGCGGCAGCCATGCCTGTATTACAGGCCCGGCTACCGCCAGCCTCGTAATAAGGCCCAATGTTTTTGTTGTGCGAAAGCAAGGGGGAGAGGTTTTTTTTGTTGGAGTTTTCGTGTGAGGAAAAGAAAGACGTTCAGGGCAGAAACAGAGGCTTTAATGGGATCTGATAGGGCCAAGGAGGTATAGTTTGATAGATAAATGAGATCAGCTTGGTCATACGGATAAACCATATGTTTCTCTAACTTAAACCAAGAAGGGGTGTCTGACATATGGGAAGAATTAAACCAACATCGGGGCTGTTTAAGAAGGAATGCCGAGTGATATAATTTAAAATCCGGACACCTGACCCCACCCATATCATACAGAGCTTTTAATTTGGCAACCGCAATCCTTTTACTTTTACTAAAACCCCAGAGGAAATCAAGTAAGATAGAGTAGATAGGTTTGAAAAAGGAAAGAGGTAGTGGAACTGGAAGGTGCTGGAGGTAATATAGGATAATAGGGCAGAGCATCATTTTGATTGTGTCCCACCATGAAAGATAAAGGGGGGACCACTTAAAGGTATGGTCTTTAAGTTTGTCCAACAGTATTTGTGTGTTAAGTTTAATAATGTCATGTATTGTGGGGGCAAAACTAATACCGAGATATTTTATAGAGTCATTACACCATTTTAAACCAAAAATATCTAAATCATGTTTGAGACAAAAGGAGTTAAGGGGTAAAATTTCGGATTTGTCTTTGTTGAGATTGTAACCAGAAACTAGGCTGAATTGGTGGAGCGTGTCGAGCAAATGGGGAAGGTGGAGTTTGGGATTTCTAATTAGAATGAAGACGTCATCAGCATAAGCTGCAGTCTTGAAGTGTGATATACCTCCTGGAATTCCTGCTATATTTCTATCAGATCCAATGAGCTCTAATAAAGGTTCCAAAGAGAGAATGTACAGGATAGGGGAGAGAGGGCAATCTTGTCACGTACCTCTTAGTAACGGAAAGAAGGAGGAGGATTGGCCATTGATACAGATAGAAGATTTGGGGCAAGAGTAGAGAAGTTTAACAAGGGAAATTAATTTTGCATCACAACCGTGCCAATGGAGGGATTGAAACATGAAGTCCCGATTGACATGGTCGAAAGCTTTTTGGGCGTCTAGTGCATTAGCCGCGTAACCTTATTTATTTATTTATTGCATTTGTTGTACGCCCAGACCCTGAGGTATCATGGCGAAGTTACAGACATCTTAGTAATACAATGATAGCATTCAATTCAAAGTACATATATATAAAACTTGCATGATATTACAAAATTACATAATTACAGGAAGATAAGTTTAAAAGATACACAGCTTAAATGAATTATTTACAAATGTCAATAGGTTAGAAATGGTTGAATAGCCACATTTTTTGTAGTTTTTTGAAGCACTGGAGGGTGTCTTCATTTTTGATGTTAAGAGGGAGGGAGTGCCAGTGTTTGGGGGCCATGTCTGAGAAGCTGCTTCCCCCTGCTCTAGAATTTTTAAAGCGAGGGACCTCAAGGGATACGTCTTTATTAGCTCTGAGAGTTCTATTGGATTATTTTTTTCTTATTGAATTGGTGATATAGATGGGTGCTTTCTTGGCAAGACAGTTATGGGTGACATACAATGTTTTAAATATAATTCTGGCCTTAATGGGTAGCCAGTGGGCATCCCTTCTGGTGTTAGAGATACAGTCTGATTTATTTTAGTCCTAGGGCGGCTCCTAAGACTTTGTTTTGCATAAGTTGTAATTTGGCCAGATTGGCGTTAGAGGTACCTAGAAGAAGTACATTGCAGTAGTCCAACTTAGATAGTATCAACGCCCTAGCTAACGTGATGCAGTTATTGGGCGTGAGGAACTGACGATTTAGTGCAATTAGTTTGGATTTGTAGGAGGTAGATGAGGATAGAGCATTTACATGTTTTGTCATGGTTAAGTTTGCATCTAGGTAAACACCTAACGTTTTTACCTGTTTCCCTACTGGGATCAGGGTACCATCGATATTAATTGATGAGTAGTCCAAATGGAGAGCATTCATTTTTGTTGGGGAGCCAACAATGAGAATCTCTGTTTTCTCATCATTGAGGCATAGACTATTCAGAGCCATCCAGTTTTGTATAATTGTGTAGATTTTGTTAATGACCATGATATCATAGTCTTAATTTCCTGTGATTGAGATGAGGATCTGGGTATCATCTGCGAAGTTGGTGTAGATGACACCCAGGGCTGCAAAAAGTAGCTTGGTATGGGCATTGTACAGGGTAGGCGATAGACATGACCCTTGGGGAGCCCCTATGGGTACTGGTATAGGGTCAGCAGCCTCTTTACCAATGGAAACTCTAGACATACGCTCAGCTAAGAAGGATTTAACCCAGAGGGTGGCCTCCTTAGAGAATCTAAAGTCATTAGCTAGTGTTTCACAAAGTTTGTCGTGATCCACTAGATCGAATGCTGCAGAGGGATCTAGCAACAATAGCATACACACTTGGCCAGCGTCCCTAATGGAGTCCATCTGAATTTTCAAGTGGAGAAGAGCTGTTTCGGTAATGTGGTTCGGCCGAAATCCTGACTGTCTAGCTCCCAAGAGTTGTTTTTGTTCAAGGTGAGCTTGAATTTGGGTGTGAGCTAGTTCATCTATGATCTTGAGCAAGAAATGACTGTGGTGATTGGACAGTAGTTCGTCGGGACTGTTAGGTCCAGGGTTGTTTTTTTCAGAAGTGGGGTAACCCATGCTTCTTTTATACTATCTGGGACAGTGTTTATGTTGAACGAGGCATTGATGAATTTAGTAATGATGGAGGTGAGAGTAGGGGCACAGAGTTTGATTAAGTTGGCTGGGAACTTATCGCCTTTGCAGTTGGATGCTTTAAGTTTGGATATAGTTTCTAACACTAAGTCTTGGGTCACAGAGGAGAAGTGGAAGAGCATACTGGTATTGTTGTGTGTATTGTTGAGGGTGGTGGTGTCAGGGATATTTTTCTCAGCTAGAATCTTTCTTTTTGTGGTGATTTTGTTTTGTAATAGATCGATTTTGAATGCTACTGCGTTTTGGATCATGGTGCACTACTCTTTACTAGAGTTAACAAGCGTGATGGGTTTGGGGGGCATTGGGGTTTTCCAGTTCTCTAAGGATGTTAAAGAGATTGTTGGAGTTTGAGGAGGTATTGCTAATGCGAATGCTATAAGCATTTGCTTTATGTGTTATGATTGCTGTTTTGTACGTTTTATTGGTCGCTGAAAAGGCCTTCGCGGAATCAGTGGTAGGGGATTTTTTGTGGATGTGTTCCATGGATCTTTTAATGTGCCTGAGCATGACTAGTTTGTCATTGAACCTGAAACTTCTTTGTTTATCTGAACGGCGTATTTTAGTTGTAACGGGTGCTAAAGCGTCAATAGTGATGGTAAAACATTTGTGGTAGATGTCTACGAGGAGGCCCCGGTTATCACTTGTGATACCTTGTCTATCTTTCTTCTCTTTAGAAACAATGTGAAGGGCATCAAGTAACAATCTCGCATTAGAGGAGATGTTGCGTCCTGTCACATATCCAACTTGATCAGATTTAACCAAAGCCGGGAGGGAAGATTCGATTTTGTTGGTGAGAATTTTAGCGAAGATTTTACTTTCCACGTTGATGAGGGATATGGGGCGATAGTTACTAGGGCATGTGGGGTCTTTGTCTGGCTTGGGAAATAATGACCCAGAAGAGGATTTTTGAGAAATAAAGTAGGAAAATAATGATTTGAGTTTAGGTGTGAGGGAATGAGCTAGAGTATTAAAAAATTCAGCAGAGAGACCATCCGGACCAGAAGTGTTGCCCCTACCCAAACCCTTTATTGCGTGTGTAGTGTCAGAGAGTTTAATGTCATTATCTAAATGGGAGAGGTCAACTTGAGGATAAGACGATCTATTAATATTGTTGAGGAAAGACTCAATATTCTCAGTAGGAACAGGAGTATCAGAAGTATATACATTTTCATAAAACTTTTTGAAACAGTTCAGAGTATCATTCGGATGATTGTGTAAAGCACCAGAAGCATCTTTAATGTGTGATATATAGAACCTTTCTTTATTAGTTTCAGACATGAGGCAAGGGATTTTAGTATGGTGCCAGCGGCCAAATTAGTGAGCTCATTGATGATTTGGAAGCGTAGGGACATAACCAGACTGAGATTCATAGTGTTGGGATGTTGATAACACTGTTTCTCAGCAGATGGCAATTGAGAGTATAGATCATCAAGGTGTATTTTACACAATTGTTTTTCCTTTCCAGGAATTATGTGACCTCTGAGTGCATCCTTAAATGCGTCCCAATTGTTCACGATAGAGGTATCCTCATTGTGATTTTCAGCATAAAACAGTTGTAGGAAAGATTGGATGGATAGAATAAACTGTTGGTCTTGTAATAAGTAATTATTGAATTTCCATCGGGAGGAAGGTCTACTAATGTCCTCAAAATTAAAGGAGGAACTGACTGGGATGTGATCAGAAAAAATAATGTTGGAAATGGTAGAGTCAACAATAGTGCCTGTGAGAGTTTTGGATGAGAAGATGTAGTCTAGGTGGGATAGTGTGTTGTGTGTAGGTGAGTGAAATGTGTAATTGAGTTGTGTGGGATGCGAGAGTCAATTAGACCAGTTTCAGAGAGACAACCCAGAAAAGACTTATAAAATTTGGTGTTTAAGAAAACACAGTTAGATTTCCTATCCAAAAACGGGTGAAGGAACTGATTGACATCCCCTCACATAATTAGGTTAGTAAAGTTATTTTTGAGAATCATTTTTTTTAACAGATATCCAGAACTTGGGATCAGGTCTGGTAGGCCCATAAATGTTCAGAATAGAAACTTGTATGGAGTCAATCAGGAGTTTGACCCAGACCCAACGTCCTTCAGTGTCGACACCCCTATCCAACATTTTAAATGATAATGTTTTATTAAGCAGTATAGCAACACCATTCTTCTTGGCAACCGCAGGGCTTGCAACAACCTCCTTGACAAAGATTTAAGTTTCATAGCTTCCTTAGTGGATACATGAGTTTCCTGTAAGCATGCCACAGATGGTTTGAGTTTATTCAGATGAGTAAGAATCTTACATATTTTAATGTGGCTGTTGCAGTCCTTGATGTTCCAAGTAAAACATTTAAATACCATTCATGTGAATAGGTAGTGTTAAAGATATAAAATGAGACCATAACGGGAGGACAAGAAAAATGTACTTAGAGGGAAGAAGCTTTGTATGATCAACCCACTTGATAAATATCAGGATACAATATGAATTCCAAAGACCAGGAGAAAGACACAAGAGGGGAAACATATGAGGAATCAGGGAAAGCGATAGGAGGTCTGATAAAAACCTGCTCATGGTGAGGTATACAAAAAGGGAGAAGCTTCAGGATTAGATAAAACAAGGACCTCAGCATTTGAGAATGTAGGATAAAAAGGGAGATCAGACCAGGATGTAGACGAAAAAAAAGGAAGAAAAATGTAACAGGGGCAGGTGACACCTGCGGGGCTGTCAAAAGTAAAAATATAGCACACAGCGGAAGAGGGGCACCACAACAGCGACCGTCCCACCAAAATTAAGGTAAAAAGATAATCACAGCATTAATTGAGGTTCAAAAAATTGACTATACGAAGAGAAAGAAAAAAAAAAGAAAACAAATCATATTCCAGAGGAGGTAGATGGATTTGTAGGAGAGGAGGTGTCCATATTTTCAATTTTGATGGAGCGTTTGAAAGCCTTTATGTCAGCTGGATCATCGAACATGGCAGACCGACCATTATGTGTGACTTTGAAGGAGCATGGGTGATACAAACCAAACTGAACATTGAGTTGCTTCAGAACCGGGTGAAAAGATAAGACTTCTTTCCTACCTAAAGCAGTACTTTTTTGACATCTTGTGAGATATATCATGTACTACAATGCCAAGTAAGAGAATGTTTTTCTTTGATTGATGACATAATAAGTTGGAGCTGAGTATATTCGAGTAAATAGACAATTAGTGTTCTAGGAGGAGGTTGAGGAGAAACAGAGACTCTTCGTTGACCAACGCAATGAGCTTGCTGTATGTTGAATGGAATGTCCAAGGGTAAGTGAAGAATGGCAGCTTTTGCAGGAAAACAATTGAATCAGATCCATCACAATCCTCAGGCAGGCCTGATATTCGAAGATGGTTGTGTCTGCTCCTGTTTTCTAAGTCCCCATTGTGTTTCTGGAGGTCTTTGATAAATTTTTCCAGTAAAACCACCCTGGGAGATATGTCTTCCACAAGACCGCCCCGTCTCTCCACCTCTTCCATTCGATCTTCAAAGCCCTTCCATCTGTCATCTAATTGTTGTAGCTTTTGATTTGTTGTCTCAATGAAGGGCTGTAATGCTCTGATTTCTGATAAGATTGCCTCTATAGCAGGATCAGATATGCTAAGCGGTGGTGGTGAGTCGCTTTTGGGTCTTTTCAAATTAGTGGAGAGAAATTAGAATCTTTTATTGCAGGTGTGGTATTTTGGTTGTTTTTGTTGACTGCCATTGTTGCCTCTAATATCAGGTAAGTACAGTAACCCAGACGCAAAGAAACCGTATATTTGGAGCCAGTCAGGAGGTTTTAAGAAGAGCTCAGCTAATTCCAGATATGTTAAATGATGGGGAAGATAGCACCTGGAGTCTTTTTTGATACTTGAAAGTGCAGAGGATTTTCAGTATTAAAGAGACATGCCCCGTGTCGCTGCTGTCATTTATTCCATCTTCCTTTTATTGAAGGACAATACCATTTATTTGTTCAGGTAGCTATTCGGCCAATGAAGAGCTTGCCAATACAAATGACTGAACTAAAGAACGTTCTGTGCTGTGGTGAAAGCCATTGAAATGGTTTAATAAAGTGCTGTCAGACGTGAGGAAAAGGGGTAGCCTTTGTTGCCCTTTATCATAATATTGCAAATTAGTGAAATAATATAAAGTTAGGTGCCAAGCAACAGTATTAAAAACCAAGGGAAAAGATTTTTACCAGTCACTGAGAGAGCAGTTAAATATCTTTGAAATTAGTAATACAAAGCATTGCAGCACTCTTTCCGTTACATATATTGTGATGGCGTGTGTAACTCTGCAATGCCTCGTGAAGTAATTAGAGTTTTCCTTCTAATGCTATGTAAATAATAAAGCAACGTGGAGGGAGATGTAAAACAAATCATTTTAACACACTTCAGGAAGAAGTTGAATGATAGCGTTGTCCTGAGGGAGGAGCTGGATGGGCCGGAGCTGGCACGTCACGGTGGGAGGGACGCCGAGCGTTACCTCATGCGAGGCGGTCACAATGAAGAGCTGCAGGCGTTCAGATGAGGTTGTTCCACACAGCAAGTTTCAGATGTAAGGAACAATGTCCGATTCTCTACCGCAGTCAACAGGGAATTCTCACGGAGCTCCAGCTAGAAAAAGGTCAGAGAAAAAAGATGGTATAATCATATAAGATGCCATATTTAGAAGTGAGTGAGACGGAGCGGTCGTGTTAGGCGGCCATCTTACTTGCCCCCAGACCACGCCCCTTATCTAAACATTTATTGACTATTTGTACCAATCTATTTTTACATGTTAAATGAACATCTGAATATAAAGATTTGTTTCGGGGATGGATCTCATGTTTTAATATAAAATGAGCAGTAATCTATCCCATCCAGGCTTTCAATGTTCAATGAAAACAAGCCAAATTTGTTCTGAAATATTACCATTGGTGCATCACAAGTCGGGAGTAGCAGGACTTTCCTCCATAAGACTCCTTTTTGTCTTGTCTGCTAATCCCACTCATGCAACAATACAAACTCTGGCCGGGTATAACTTTTTTTTTTTTACTCATGTGTAGGGACTGATGAAAAACAACAATATTTTGCATTAACAAGTCTCATGTTTGCTGAAAATAAACTAATCTTTAAACAAAGTTTACAAAAAATCCTCTCATTACTAAATGTCCCAATGAGATTGTATCCCAAGTAATTCAATTGGTTAGCAACTTGAATTTTAACCACATTGATCTCCTACGAATATTGATCCGACAATTTCCTATTCTGAAAACAGATCGTATCTCATGCAGGGCTCTTTGTAACATAAAGAGAATGCGTAAAAGCCTACCAAAAGGTCTCTACATATTTATATTTACGTCAGAGCCCATTTTCATTAATTTGTATGGCGTAGTGGAGGGGCGGAACGCAGGGGAGTTGCTAGGTCTGGAAAAGACCCTGGGCTAAGCTGTTGTCGGAACTGTTGGGACTGGGGGCTAGCTAGTCTTTTGGCTGTAGCTCCTGAAATTCTATCTGGGGCTACAACCAAAAGATCAGGGGCTATAGCGGAACATAACTTAAGTTTCTGCCACTACATTCATCTCTGCCATACAAATACTCCAGCATTTGTGCCGGCATGGATTTTCATTTTGGCGCAAATGCTGGCCAGCACTTTGGATCTGCCGGCTTTTTGCAGAAGCAAATAACCAGCGAACTGCCTTAGGAATCCATTGTAAACGTGCCTGCCATGCATACATGTATGCCGTCTTTTTACATTTCCCTTTTGAACTCCACCATTCAAATGAGGAATATTTGGTGGTGGGGCCTTGTCTATACTGAAGTCTAAATGCAACAGGTCCTCACTGTAAAATAACAGGTAACTCGAAAATGAGCCTCAAGATGTTTGATTTCTTAGTGTTTATACACAGTTTGTTTTCCTTTACAAAAGCCTGGAGTGAATGGATACCCCTTTGAAAACCTATTGGGGTATAGCCTAAAATGAATAAATCATCCACACAGGCCAAAGAGGACAACATGAAGTGGCCCACCATAGGTGAAAGAGATTTTACCCTATTTAGATATTCACTCAGGTCTGAGACGGACAGATAAAAAAAAACAGGGGCGCTCTTTCCGAGTTTGGTGTTAATTCTGTGGTAATTCCACCGAAGTACTGCCAACATCAGATTCCGTTACTGCCAATTGGTCCCATGGCCTTACCAAGAGAGTACAAGTGGTGGTAGCATGGTTTTAGTAACCGGTTATAGGACTATGGCCCCATCAATTGTGGCCCCGGTTATGGCCCCATCGATGTGCCAGACCACAAAGTTGTCACTACCGTGCAGAAGTCCTGTGGTGGCATGAAGTGCTTCATTCTGGAAGGACAGGCTGCTGTTGATGGCAAAGCCTAAGGATTTAGCTAAAATAGTGTTGTGCATCAAGTTCTTATGGATGCATATCATGGAGTGATTGTTGTACGCGTTTTGATTTTCATTTTTACATTTATATCGCGCACATGACGGACCAAACCGTTTAGCGGTGGAGTCGAAAAGAACATTCATGTAAAGCCTAGTTGGACCCAAAGAGAGAAGCAAACCAAAAAACATAAAAAGGAGGAGCCTATCTAAGCAGAAATGTCTTCATGGTCTTACGGAACTGAAATAGTGATTCGAGGGTCCTGATTTCTAAAGGCGAGTTCCACAATTTTGGACCAAAGACAGCAAATCTTCTATCAAAGATGCATGGAGTAAGGATAACATGGGTAGAACGAATGAAAGGAGCAGTGTGAAGATGACGCATGTGGATGGATGATGCATTGAGAAAGGATAACATGGGTAGAACGAATGAAAGGAGTAGTGCATAAAATGGCTGAAGTACATGGAACGGACGGGAGTGCATGGAATGGACGGGAGTGCATGGAATGGACGGGAGTGCATGGAACGGACGGGTGTGCATGGAACGGACGGGAGTGCATGGAACAGGTTGGAGGGCATGGAACGTCTGAAAGAGCATTGAAAGGAACAGTCTGAGTGCTTGAAACGGTTGTAATGCACAGAACAGTCGGAGTACATGGAACGGATGAAGTTCATGGAACTATTAGAGTGGGCACGATCTCAAGCATCTAAAGTACACCACCATATTCACATTTCCACGCTTACTCTCTTCTTTACACCACCACTCAAATAGAATGCAGCGATACTATGACACCATTCGGTATAGCTGTTCTCATACCATCATCTGCCTCATACTCCCCATCACTCTAACTAAACACTGCTGGTTACACTCCCCCCAGCCAGGTGTTCTCCTCAGGCCTAATGCAGCCACAATCGGTCTGGATAAATCTTGCCAGAACTAACACATACTCTTGAACTCTCAACCACCACACCTACCGCTACGAAGCAGCTATTACATGAATGCCACACCAGCTGCACACATATACGGTGCCCACACGCACCTTTGACTCTCTCTACTCTCTCTACTGACTTGAACTTCGGTTCCCAAGGGCGTTCAACCTACCAGCGCCTTCAGACCATACCAATGGTACATAAGGCGCTATTTAAATGCAAAGTAACATAACATAACATAACTCCAGAGGGGATTTTTGGAAGAATTACCACTGGCAGAATTACTGAGTGGTAATTCCGCCAATTTTTGGAGGAAAAGTGGAGGATTTACCTCCAGCATAGGTAAATTCCCCCCTTTTCCTCCAAAAATCGGTGGAATTCTCACTCAGTGATTCCGCATGGGGTTATTGGCAGTGTGGGAAAATGAGAGGTAATTCCTTTACCACCAAAAAAAAGTGGCGATAACAAAATTATTACCACTTTTTTACTACACGACAACCTCTGGTGGATATCAGGCCCCTAGTATTCAACCTAACAGAGATGTTAGTTTCCATATATAAGTGAATTATTATAGACAATAAACTCATTGGTAAACCCCATGATTCAAGTTTGCCTCAAGTATTGATCTGCTGTTAGATCACTGCATGCAACATATATTGGAGGAGACATTTTTCCCCACATCTGTCTTTGAAGACAAGCAATTATTGAACCATTTTATGACATCCCAACCTTATGGTGCCAGCCCAACTAATGCATGCGCAAACGACCCGACTCCAGGGCCCATAACTCTAGTTCTTTCAGTCCTAAAGCAGCAATGATTTTACTACTCACATCCATGAGCACTATTTTCCTATAATTAGATGGATTCCCCTTTCTTGTATACAGGTACAACAAAGGCAGGGGAACAATATGGCAGTGTAATACTGCCGCTTATGACTTGCGTAAATAGAGAACTCAACATTTCACGCCCATAGTTCCTGTGCTCCCATGTGGACCTGAACTGAAATTATTTTCTTTCATGGCTCCACTATTTCTCCACCTCTCCCTCCACCTTCTGTCACTTTTCCCCCTTCCATACTCCCTATCTTTGTCTCGGCCTGCAATCTCTGAGCCATTTCTGACCGACCCCTCTCCTTTTCATCCCATATTTCCCCTATCTGCCGGTCTTGCTGATTTCAACTTTTCTACATTTGTAAAGCCTGTGTTAGGAATCCACCTACCACTAAGCTCCGTTCACGCACACAGGGTTTAAGGGGCTCTGCTAAGCTACTAGATACCTCGCAATATAGCAGGAAACATACTCTTTTCGCACCAAGGTCTCACGTAAATGCCAAACGCCTCGTTCTGCATAAGAACCTGTGCCGTTTTACACATAGTGGTAACGTACACTACATTTCCCAGAAGGCTCAACATATGGGACGTTACGGGCGTTCCTGGCGCTTGGCCTGGAAACTGTGGCGCCCGTGATGTTTTCGTCATCTCGTTCAAATTCCTATCTTGTGACTTGGTCTTATTTAGTCCCTGTTTGCCTTGGATTCAGCGCTTCTGATTAACGCGGAAGTGCGAATTGTTTCCTGCTTTGTAAACTGTTTGGATTTCTGCTGCATTGACCCTGGATTTCGTTTTTTGGATTTGTCCCTGCCTTGTCCTTGTCTGCCTTGTTTGCCTGGATTATTTTGGATCTCTGGCTCCTCGACCTCGGAACGTTTTCCTGGACTGCCTGGCTACTTCCTTGTCGGCTTCGTGTGCTGCTCGTATTGTGCAGTGTTTTCTGTGCTTCCTACGGATCAAGTGTACCGGACCTGTTTGACCTTCTCTTCACTATGACCTTTCAAGCAAGGTGCCTGTATCCCAGCGTTACTTCAGCCCTTTACCGTTTCCCCCAGACATACACCTTGGACTAGAGACTTCTTTGGGTGTATTGCCTATGCATCCTCGTTTCGTCGGGTTCTCAATCTGGAACTAGTGACTCTACGAAGGCATCCTCATGTCGTCGGGCACAGTTGGGCTGTTGCTACCTGGGTACAGCATCTCTTGATTAACCTCTCTTGCTGACTTCCTGGGGTTCCAAGGTAAGGTACATCATACACTATACACATTGTTCACTCGAAGGTGTAGGATTTCCTCCTCTTATCATATTTGTCTTTGCTTACTTTGTCACAGAATTTTGGAGGATAGATTTCCTTGTACTTCTTCCCGGCTCCTGTGTTCCTACCTTATAAGGTTGGTTCTAATACTTAGTACTCTACGACTGTTGCCTTGCATTGTGCTGATAATTAATCAGGGTTTTTTTCTATAGGTTACCGGAGTTGGCTGACATCCCTTGCTGTTTAACCCTCGGGGCGTCCTCTGGTTTTCCTCCGGATTTTCGTGGATTTCCATCTTTCAAAGAATGTCTCAGTCTGTCTGATATTTGGCAGCCAGTCAGTGACATTGTTGGGAAGATATCTTCGGCTACACTATGTGGTCAAGCATTTGCCGAGGATTTCTGACATAATCAGAAGCCCCAAATGGAAATCCAAGACACCCTAGCACAACTCATGCAGTTGGTTGTGGATTTACGCAATGATATGGCTATGGCTCAAGCTAATACGGAACAGCGTATTAACACCTTGCAAACAGGGTTGCAACCCCCCGTCGCTATGCCTTCAGGTTCTGACCAACCCGCGGCTTCTGGGTTCCAGCCACAGAACCCGAGCCCAGTTATCATGACCACGCATTTCCCGCTGGCTCCTCCGGAAAGGTTTACAGGAGATCCGAAGTCATTCAGGTCTTTTCTAAATCAATGTCGATTGCATTTTCTGTGCCGACCCACGTCCTTTCCGGATCCCACAACTAAAGCTGCGTTTCTCCTCTTCCATCTTGGTGGAACGGCAGCATCTTGGGCCAATCCGCTTTTGGAGTCGGGAAGCCCACTCTTGTTTGATTGCAACGCCCTTATCCAGGCCATGAGCAGAGTGTTTGACACAAGGTACAAGACCCAGGCCACGGATCTAGAATTATTGGGGTTACAACAAGGAACCTTACCTCTTCTATCGTATCTAGCTAAGTTCAATCAGTTAGTTGCTGAGACTGGCTGGCCAGAGGAAAAGAAGGGGCTCTTTTTTATAAAGGGCTATCTGACTCCCTGAAGGACGTTCTTGCCACTGTGCCAGTTGTGCCGGTTGCCTTTCCAGAACTCGTGGATTTAGTTCTTCAGATCGGTGCCAGGAGAGTGGAACGGAAGGGGGAATGCAGAACTCCGTTACCCCCTTCTACGATTACTTCTGCTTCTCCTGTCACAGAAAGTGAGCCTATGCAAATTGGGGCCGTCAGGGGTCCATTATCACAAGAAGAAAGGGAGAACAGGAGAAAAAATAATCTCTGTTTTTATTGTGGCTCCCCCGATCACATTTTGAAAGCCTGTACTAAGAAGCCGAAGAAGTCGGGAAATGCCAAAGCTCGGCAGTAGAAGGGGTCTGACTCCCGAGCAATGGTCTTTTGGACCCAGGTATCACAGCTCTTTTCTTGGTATCCACAAGGTGCTCCATACCTTCCGGTGCGAAATGGGATATTACGGCTATTCTTGATTCAGGAGCTACTGGCAATTATATTGATGTTGAATATGCCAAGGCCTTGGGTATCCCTGTTGTCTCTAAGTCCCATCCTGAAAATGTCAATACTGTTGACGGTTCCACACTGGCCTCTGGACTAGTGACCGAACAAACAGTGGACTTACATATGATTACGAATCACGTATATTCTGAGACCATTCATTTTGATTTGATAACCGCACCTCAATATTTAATGATTTTAGGTCTACCTTGGTTGGTGCGGCATAACCCTATTGTGGACTGGGGGTTGGGCACCATTGAATTTGTCTCGGTTCATTGTGAGAAATCATTTTTGGGATTTTCTACCACAGTGAACAGTCTGTGTCGACCCTTGTTGCTTCATGCTTCAGCTATTGGAGCAGTCTTGCCTTCTTGTTTACCCCCTGAATATGAATCTTACAGGGACGTGATTGATGTGAAGGGTGCGGAGATGCTGCCTCCTCATAGGGCTTACGACTGCCCTATCGACCTAGTTCCAGGAGCCAAAATACCTACAGGAAGAATATACGCCTTGACCCAGAAGGAGGATGAAATCCTTAAGGAATATATTGACAAATCCCTCAAGTCCGGTTTCATACGACCTTCACGTTCACCGGCATCAGCTCCATTATTCTTTGTTCCAAAGAAAGAGGGGGAGCGCCGCCCATGCATTGATTACCGGGCATTAAACTCGGTTACTATAAGAAATCAATACCCCATTCCGCTAATCTCTGTCCTACTGGTCAGTTAGGTTCCACAGCAATATTCACCAAGTTGGACCTGAGAGGGGCCTACAGTTTGGTTCGGATCTGGCATGGGGATGAATGGAAAACGGCATTTAAGACCAAATACGGATTGTTCGAGTATTGTGTAATGCCATTTGGGTTGTGTAACGCTCCTGCTACGTTTCAACATTTCATTAATGACATTTTCAGTGACATGATGGATCGTTTTGTTGTTGTATATCTTGATGATATTCTGATATACTCAGCGTCAGTGGAGGCCCATGTTCTACATGTCACACAAGTGTTACAACGCCGGCGCGAGAACTCTTTATACGCCAAATTGGAGAAATGTATTTTCCATGTTACCAGTGTTGAATTCCTTGGGTATGAGATCTCTGACAAAGGCGTTCAAATGTGCCAGACCAAAGTCAAGGCGGTCCTAGATTGGCCAGTACCTAAAACCCTGAAAGCTTTGCAATCATTTCTTGGTTTTGCAAACTTTTATCGATGTTTCATAAAATCGTTCTCCAAAATTGCAGCTCCCCTCAGTCGTCTTACCAGCTGTAAGAACAAATTTGAATGGAATTCCGAAGCCGATCAGGCCTTTGAAGTGCTGAAACAGGCTTTTACCACGGCTCTAGTTTTGCAGCGCCCTGACCTCAAGAAACCCTTTGTGGTGGAGGCGGACGCTTCTGATTCTGCTTTAGGAGCAGTATTGTCTCAAGTATGTCCTGATACAGGTTTGTTGCATCCGGTTGCTTACCATTCTCGAAAACTGTCTTCATACGAATGCAATTATACTGTCAAGGAGAAAGAACTGCTGGCAGTCTGTGATGCCTTCTTGACTTGGAGACATCATCTGCTAGGCACCAGCACACCTGTCACTGTGTACACAGATCACAGAAATCTTCTTGCCCTTCAATCAGTCAAATGCTCTACGACCAGACATGCACGTTGGCATTAATTTTTTCCCAATTTTCTTTTGTTATCACGTATCGACCTGGTTCGTTGCACACTAAGGCGGACGCCTTGTCGCGTCTGGATGGTGATCTCACCAGATGTAGACCTACAGGATCTGTGCTGCTACCTAATCAAGTCGTTTGTGCTTGTACACTTCAGGATTCTATGAAGGTCGCCATTCAAGATTGGGTTAAGAAGAATCCGCAGCTATTAACTAACGATGAATTTCAGGTTGTTCCCTCCCTTCCTTATGTTCAGGGAAAACTTTATCTCCCAGAAACCCCTACAAGACAAAAGGCTCTGGCGTGGTGTCACGATTCCAAGCTGGCCGCACACCCGGGTATAAAGAAAACATTTGAGCTCCTCCATCGCTGGTGTTGGTGGCCAGGGATGCTCAAAGATGTTCAACTTCATGTTTCCTCTTGTGCCGTTTGTGCCCAAGCTAAGTGTTTACGCAGTAAACCAGTGGGTCTGTTGCATCCACTACCGATCCCTGAAAATCCTTGGTCCATGATCTCTATGGATTTTATAGTCGAATTACCGTCCGTACAAGGCCATGATACCATATGGGTGGTTATTGACTATTTCACGAAATACGCCTTGTTTGTTCCTTGTTGTGGTCTCCCGACAGCTCCTGTTTTAGCGGACTTGTTTCTGAAGCACATATTTTGTCCCTTTGGATTACCGTCCATTATAGTGACGGATCGTGGTTCGCAGTTTACTTCGCGATTTTGGCGAGCTCTGACAGGTTGTTTTGGAATTGCAGACCGGTACTCGAGCGCCTATCACCCCCAAACGGATGGGCAAACGGAGAGATTGAACGCTACTCTGGAACAGTATCTCCGTTGTTTGATGATTCATCATCAAGATTACTGGTTGTCGGCCCTACCATTGGCTGAGTTTTCCTACAATAACGCAGTTCATACGGCCACGGGTACCTCTCCTTTCTTCGCTACTTATGGTCGTCATCCTCGGGCCTTTCCAAGTCCTTTGATCATGACACCTTGCAACCCTGCCTCGGCTACTTGTGCCAACGGATTAAAAAGGACCCATGAGCTCATCAAGCAGCATCTTGTGGAAGCTCAGGCTCGTAGCAAGTCTTATGCTGATGCTCATCGTTCTGCCTCTCCCTCTTATTCAGTTGGGATGAAAGTTTGGTTGGCTACTAAACATCTTTGCCTACCTGGACGTGCGTCTTTGCAACCACGCTACGTTGGTCCTTATGAAATCACCGCCATAATCAATCCTGTGGTCGTTCGGCTTGCTTTGCCTAGTTCCTGGAAAATTCACCCTGTGTTTCATGTGTCCTTGCTCAAACCTGTACATGCAAATCTTCGGCTACTTCCTCGTTCTAGACCAGTGGCAGTTGGAAATTCTGATGAGTATGAGGTTAATGGCATTTTGGACACCAAGGTGAAGAGGGGTGTGAGGATGTATTTGGTGGATTGTAAGGGTTATGGGCCGGAGGATCGCACATGGGAACCAGCTGGGAATATACATGCACCTGCTCTCCTTTCTGATTTGTGGTCTATCCGTAGAGTGAGGCGCTCTTTGGGAGAGGGTACTGTTAGGAATCCACCTACCACTTAGCTCCGTTCACGCACACAGGATTTAAGGGGCTCTGCTAAGCTACTAGATACCTCGCAATATGGCAGGAAACATACTCATTTCGCACCAAGGTCTCACGTAAATGCCAAACGCCTCGTTCTGCATAAGAACCTGCACCGTTTTACACATAGTGCTAACGTACACTACATTTCCCAGAATGCTCAACATATGGGACGTTATGGGCATTCCTGGTGGTTGGCCTGGAAACTGTGGCGCCCGTGATGTTTTCGTCATCACGTTCGAATTCCTGTCACGTGACTTGGTCTTATTTAGTCCCTGTTTGCCTTGGATTCAGCGCTTCTGATTAACGCGAACTGCGCCTTGTTTCCTGCTTTGTAAACTGTTTGGATTTCTGCTGCCTTGACCCTGGATTTCGTTTTTTGGATTTGTCCCTGCCTTGTCCTTGTCTGCCTTGTTTGCCTGGATTTTTTTGGATCTCTGGCTCCTCGACCTCGGAACGTTTTCCTGGACTGCTTGGCTACTTCCTTGTCGGCTTTGTGTGCTGCTCGTATTGTGCAGTGTTTTTTGTGCTTCCTACGGATCAAGTGTATCGGACCTGTTTGACCTTCTCTTCACTATGACCTTTCAAGCAAGGTGCCTGTATCCCAGCGTTACTTCAGCCCTTTACCGTTTCCCCCAGACATACACCTTGGACTAGAGACTTCTTTGGGTGTATTGCCTATGCATCCTCGTTTCGTCGGGTTCTCAATCTGGAACTAGTGACTCTACGAAGGCATCCTCGTGTCGTTGGGCACAGTTGGGCTGTTGCTACCTGGGTACAGCATCTCTTGATTAACCTCTCTTGCTGACTTCCTGGGGTTCCATGGTAAGGTACATCATACACTATACACATTGTTCACTCGAAGGTGTAGGATTTCCTCCTCTTATCATATTTGTCTTTGCTTACTTTGTCACAGAATTTTGGAGGATAGATTTCCTTGTACTTCTTACTGGCTTCTGTATTCCTACCTTATAAGGTTGGTTCTAATACTTAGTACTCTACGACTGTTGCCTTGCATTGTGCTGATAATTAATCAGGTTTTTTTTCTATAGGTTACCGGAGTTGGCTGACATCCCTTGCTGTTTAACCCTGGGGGCGTCCTCTGGTTTTCCTCTGGATTTTCATGTATTTCCATCTTTCAAAAAATGTCTCAGTCTGCCCGATATTTGGCAGCCAGTCAGTGACATTGTTGGGAAGATATCTTCGGCTACACTACGTGGTCAAGCATTTGCCGAGGATTTCTGACAGCCTGCTGATTCTTAACTTTCACGCATCCACACTGCTTATCTCATCTTTAGCTTTTTACGCTTATTCTATTGCTCCTGCTTATTGCTTGGTCTCCCTGCCCTGCTTCGCTCTATTTACCATTCTTCGATACACGTTCCCTGCACCCTTTCACTTTATGACTTTATTTCCTATGCTCTGCATTCTCTTTGATGCCTGAATATTGAAGCCTGGCTTCTGTTTTATTTTCTCTTCTTGGTATTGAAATGCCTCTACAGTCTTGCTGCCCTCTATCTCTCCTCGTTAGTCTCTTCCTATTGTCCCTCTCACTCCCTTTGCTCCCAATCTCTCTTTCTTCTGGTTGCACCTCCTCGCATTTCCGCTCCTTTTCCCATCTTCCCTCTAAGCACTGGAATGCCCTCTCTCTATTCGGTCCTTGACTCCTCTCTCTCTTTTTAAAATTTGAGTAAAAATACACCTGCTCCCTAATTGATTTTGTATTTCATATTCTATTGCTGCGCCGTTCAGACATTTGTGAAGCGCTAGGAGATAAGCACTTTGTAAATACAAATACAAATCACACACTACGGCATACTCTACACCTGAGGGAGAAATCTATTCCAGAGTAACCACTCACATATCTTCCACAATAGAGTAATCAGAAGGTGGAGGGAGGGAACAAGCAGAAAGTATTTGGAGGAATACATCAGAAGGTGGTAGGAGGAAGACATGGAAAGATGGCAGGAGGAAGACATAGAAAGTAGCTGGGAATCAGAAGAAAGCAGAAAGGGCTAGTGAGGCTGGAGATACCAAAAGCAGAACAGAACACAGAGGGTGCACTTGTCCCAAGAAGTTGTGAGGCCTGATCAGAAGGCATTAAACCGACAGCGGGAGGAGGAACGGATGTGTGGCATGGCAATGAGGGGGACGAGAGAAAGTGTAGTGAGGTTGCTTAGAGGCACGAACTCAGGACCCACTGAAAGACAGGTGATAAGGCCTTCTTAAGAACCTCTGTTTAAACAGGGACAGGCACACCCGTTGGCTCCATTTTCAAGTGGAAGAGACACACCACCTGTATTTCTGGCTCATGGAAGAGACACAACTTCTTTGGAGGGGAGTTCATCAACTTGAAATACACTAAAGGGGTTATGGAAAGAAAGCCCTCGAGATTGTGAATGATGGGAATAATGCATGACATATTGTGGTCATCATAAGAAGACCCTTAAACTGGTGGAGCTGTTGATGAAATACTGCCCAGGCAATTTATGTCTGAGTTTGACACTGAACAGAAATTATTTTGTGCTAAATAAAGCCAGTTCTTACCTACGATTGTGTTTGAACTCTAGGTAAACCCTAGATAAACTATACTCAGCTATATGACATTGCCTATTGACTTAAACAGAATGTCCCTGTCCTTGGCACTCCAATACTCTGCATAGCCCTGAATGCAATCATGGCCTCTGGTCGACAATAAACAAGTATTTCATAATGATTTAATCACTGTTAAAATCAATAAATATTATACACTTTAAAATGCCATACACATTATGCAAGAAGTTTGAGAAACCATAATACCTTCCTGAAAATGTTTGCCACATCAATTTCATAAACTTCTTCTTGCACCCCAATCTTTCTACCTTTACATTAATGGGATGCTAAGCAAACTTGCCGGTACTGCAGGGGATGTACCACAGACGGGTACATGGATGATAATGACCTAGTTGTATGTACGTGACAGAGTCATCTTGGGATGAACAGGAATTGGGTTTAGAAAGCTTCTTACTGGTCTTGGATCATTCTGCACAGAGAGGGTAGTCAATCAGCAAAGAAAAATCTAGCGTTATCTTAATGGGGCCAAAATATAACATTAGAAACTGTCTTAGGTCATTCTTCCTTCGTGGTGTGTGGCTGTGGAGCAGGTAAGAACATGCAACTACCAAATACATAGGAATTAGTCTTACTTCCAATTGTTACTGTGGTGCCTGGGAAGTAAAAGAAGCACGTAGAGTTAATTAGTCAGATAGCAGAGACCTTTGGGTTAAGAAGTGTTTTCATACACCCACAGTAAAGTATGCGAGGATCTATCACAATCTGGCAGTTGCCAGATATGTTTATGTGCAGAGATCTGGTTTCCGTAGAAAGCAATGAACAATATTCAGATGAAACTGGGCTGGGTTTGTGGTAAGGCCTGCTTTCTATAAACTAAGAGCAACCATGTACAAAGGTTTTGGTTGTCCTGGTTAGGTGTGGCTATAAATAATGATGTTCTCAAGGTAAGCCCCTGAGGAGGTGAAGGTCAACATATATTACCCTTTGGAAGGTAGCACATGGTGGCCAAAGGGTAGCACCGTGAACTGATACATGCTCATTGGAGTAACAAAAGCTATTTTTCCTGATCTTCCAGGTTGAATGGCATCAGCTAATTTCCATTTGTGAGGTTGAACGTAGAGATATATTTTGGTGGCTGTAAGCATTCAATCATTTATTTTTATTCATTTATTTATTTATTTCATTGTACATTTGTATGGTGCCTACACAGCAGAAAATGTTTCCAGGTGACACAAGACAAGAGGGAGGGGCCTATGAGAAAACAACAATAACGGCCATACCAGGCCATGTGACTTTCGGATCGTGCAAGTGCAGTATCAAGAAGTGCAGGGGGTGTGTGCAGGTAAGGGAAGGGATAGGAGGGCGAGGGAGAAGAGGGAGGAGTGCTGGAGGGATGGGTCCCAAGGGGCTGGGCAAGAGCTAATGGGTGCCCAGGAGGGCTAGTGCCAGGGGAAGCCAGGGGTAAGGTAATAGTGTGAGAGGTGGATGCGAGGAGGACCAGTCTCAGACGGCTGATCAGGTAAGGGTGCCCAAAGGGCAAATGCTGATAGCAAGGGGTGAGAAGGGGTACTAGACGAGGGATAGCCTGGCCCCAGAGAGACTCATAAGGGACACAGGCATCAAGTCATAGTGGCAACAGGAGACTAGCAGGAGGGGGAGAGAAGGAAGAAGAGAAAAGGAAGGTCTTGAGGAGCTCCTGGAATTTAAGGACATCCGGCTCAAGCTGGAGAGGGGCAGGCAGGCAGTTTCAGTGGGAGGCTCCAGCCGAAGAGAGAGAATAGCAGTCAGACAGTCAGGAATGAGAGAGGGAGGATAGGAGGAAGAGGAGGGAAGCTTAAAGGAAAGCTGTGTATCTTCAGAATAACACTGGAAATGAGGAGAGAATGTGTGGAGATAAAGTTGAACTTGTCAGGGCCGATTCAAGAGGAAAGATGTTAACCAATCCAGTGCCCGGTCAGTGATGCCCATGGTATCACAGAGCCTATTTTTGAGGATGGAATGATTAACCATAATAAAGGCAGAGGACAGAGTGAGGAGAATAAGGATGGAAGGAGAGTTAGAATCGAGGTTTGCGAGCAAATGGAAATAATTCCATTTAACCATGAGATGGGGCAGACATCAAACTTCGATATCTCCTTAACTGTGTGGAAATCTATCAAGATGTGCCAGTTGTCATAGTGATTTGTGACTAGAACAATCAGTGATGACAAATAATTCTGTTATGGATTACTGACCAAGAGTTGAGGCATCTTCAGTTCTTCTTCTATACCCTTTAGCATGCAATAACAGTGCATGCAATAACGGTGAAAGCAGACTGACTTATATGAGATGGTCTCAATGCAATGTGTACCTACATGGCCCTCCCCGGCAAGACATAGATGAAATCTGAGAAGCTCTTCAAATAAATCCCAAGGTCTTCTTTCTAGTCAGGCAAGAGGGCATTTGGTTTCATACTCATTAGAGTTTTAACTTTGTTGAGGTTGAGTCGACTTGTAAGGGAGCCATTTGAGTTGGTTCCTCTGCATTCTGCCAGACATTCACCCATTTCAAGCGATCGGCATGACTGGTTTTCTGTCTGTCTTCTTGCTGTACCTGGCAGTTATGTTCGATGAGCACTTGAGTGATTTTGTATGGACATTGTTACTTAGCCTAAATGTATTCTCCAAACTCAGTCGCAGGGCAAGCACTAAGCGGATGACCTTGAACTGCCTCAGCTGAAGTCCGCAATAATAGAGATGCTTCTGCTTTTCATAGTGGAGATGGAGCTCCTGCTACTACAGACATAGAATGAGCTTCATTCATACCTCAGTTGTTAGCACAAACTCTATAGTCTGGTCTCCTGGGACAACACCACCCTCCCAGCCTTCTTTCAGGATACTAAGGACATCACAGGGTTCTGCTATCACTAACAGGTTGGCTGTCCATTAGTGAAGAATGCCTGAACAGTTGGGTTCAGAGGCGGGGCTGTCTGTGCAGCTCACACCCAGTACTGTAGCAACAGGAAAAGTATGGGGGCTAGGTCTAGCTAGCTGGGAATGGGTAAGAACAGCCTGCAGTACTCAGTGGCAGCTCAATATGAATGCAAATCTCATCTGGGTTTCTCATTGTCTGCTTTGCACATCCAGTCAGCCACTGGGCCTGTGATGAGAGGGTGTGCACCAGTTACCTCTGCCACCAGTTCTACCTGGGCATTGTGTGACCAGACCTGGATCACAGGGACACTGTAGCTAGATGCAAGGTGAGATAATTAAGTTACAAGAAGTTACCTTCCGCCTTTGAAGTAAACCATCTCAAGCAAAACAAATATATATATTTGGAAGGATAGCTCAGGGGCAACACACTTGCTTTGTGAACAAGAGGATGCAGTGCAAACTTTGGTTCAGTTCCTGTTCCAGTGCTTAGAACCTGGAGCAGGCTAGCATTAAGCAAGGTACAAAGGACCAAAGAAAATATTAAAATGCATATTTTTTAGGGGTGATGTCATGGAGCTGCTGCTGCGGTTTTCATTTTAAAATGTTTTTTAAAAAAATGGAATTACTGTGATCTGCAACACATCCTACCCCTCTAACTACCACGTAATAAAAACAAACTGTGGGTTACTTATCAGATAAGCAAAACAGAAAGGCAATGACTCGAAGGTTTCAATTTATTCATAAACAATGGCCCAGCTCTGGGCAACCCTCCAGACAATCAATGTTCTGGTTGGACTTGTGTTGGTCAGTTGCTGTTTCCAGTCTGTTGCCAGACACTTTGCAGGCACTTGATGTTTGCACATTGGGATTTAGGCCTCTTTGAGATGCTCTGTCTGTTTACAGTTTAGACCGAGTGATGTACAATAGTCCAGGTTGTTGTGTTGGATGTCTGATAACATTCACAGTAATTTGGTCATTTGGGCCTATGCACACTGATATTAATGCTACATATGGTGATCCATTCTTGTATGAAATGTATATCATATTACAGTGAAATTGGAACCATATTTTTCTTTGTGTACTGGGGAACAATGCTATGTGATTGCACTCCCTGTTTAGCCAAGAGTCGAAAGGTTGTGCACCATCACTTCCCGTGATGTCACTTGTGGGCAGGGTAGACTGACATCACTTCCTTTGATTTCATCAGAGGTCAAGGGTCATGTGATGCCTCACCTCAGGCCTTTGGTGAAATGACATCCCTGGTTTCTGACCATAAAGTAACTAAAATGGGGAATGTTCTGTCACTGTCTGTTGACTTTTCCTCAAACAGGGCCCAAGGAAATAGTTTTCCTATTTGCAAGCATCTTCAGACACCAGCTTCCAAAAGTTTTTTTTTTCTTTTTAAGTCTGGATAGAGCACTCAACTAAGCCATCAGTCTGCAGGTGATAAATGGAGGTGCGGAGGGTGTCCACCTGCAGGAGCCTTTTCAATTCCATCGTACGTTGGATCATGAAAGGGGCTATATGAATCTCCTTGGGGAACTCTAAATGGAAGAGGAAGGGTATTAGATGTTTGATCATGCTCTGCATGCTATTCCTTTTCATGGGGAAGGCTGCTGCATATTAACGTTGATAGGTTCCATCAATCCATGCCGATGCGGGGAAAGGTTTTTCAATAATTGGCAAGGGTTCCAGGGAGACCTTGCATAAATTATGACTGGAAGTCTGTTGGTCTTTTGGCATACAGGGCACTCAGAGCAAAATATCTGGATGTCTCATTGCATGCCAAAATAATTAAATAAAGATAATAACCATGCAGTTGTGTCTTACTGATTCTTTGATGACCAACAGAAAGATGAGAATGGGCCAAAAAATCCAGGACTGCTCTTGAGAACTGTATGTGACTAGTATATGGCAGAACATCTTTCCAAAGCCCTTGACATTGTTCATGTCTGTGGTGAGCAGTTCTAATCTTTCCACAAAATAAGCCCATGTTTGAATATACCCATATTCAGGTGAACTGGCATCATCTAATGCATACCTTTAACATGGGTCATGGCATTGAGGCAGTGTAAACTCCTCTCTAAAGCTGGCTCCTTCTGGCTCTCGGGACACTGTGGGTTCTGAGGCAGTGAGTGTGGAACCAATGAATTTTTCTGGCTGTGAATCTACTCCACCTTGGCATTATGAGGACCCAAATCCATCTTTCCCCTGAGGCTAATGGGTATCTATGCAGTGTTCTCAGGTTCAATGTTGATGTAATGTTCACAAATCAACTGGGCACCGTGATCCCCCTGTTTCACCTGAAAGTTCTGGGAACCAGGGTTTAAGAGAAGGTGTTACCAGTTCCATGATAGTCTTGGTGAATAACTCCAGCACCCATATCTAAGCCATATTTGACTGTGAGGCTGGACATAGGGACAAAGCGTCTATATAATTTCTTTGGTATGGTATTGTACAAATTAAGTAACAATCCCTGACTGGAATGTCCACTGTGTTTGTCCTATACAGATTCCATCCTGCTGAGCCCAGGGTGACTCTGGCAGGGACATAAGCCATTGGAACAGCATAGTGCAATTTTAGCTTCAAGATGGGGCAGACTTTCATCACAGGCTACGTATCATCCTATTAAAGACACAGCATGTCACTGCAGGTTAAGTCGGATATACAAATGATTGGGCATGCAGAATGTTTAGCATGTCCCATTATTTCTAAAAAATAACAATGTCAAGGCACCCAAAATGTGCAATTGCCATACAAAGTCTCACATGTACATCTCCGGGTGGCAGTCACTTCTTGTTGTCTAGCTGGATGTTGTCTTTTTACCATTTGCCTTTCCCATTTCTATCTATCATGGATGTTCTCCACAAGTTTGAGCCAACCTGCTCTCCGTGTTAGCCTCCTGGATAGGTCTTGTACCTCCTTCAGCCTCTGTCACCTGTATAGGGCCAACCTGGCCTCCACATTCCTTCCAATAAATCTCTTGATGCCACTACATCCTCATACTGCGTCCTCCTCTGACTCATTTTCACCCTCTCCAGGTACTATTACATCTTCTTACTGTCCACCACTCTCTCCAAATTTTACCAAAGCCCTCCCTTCTGAATTAGACTGTCTGGAATGCACTACTTCCTCCAGCTGTTAATCCCTCCTTCAATTATCTACCACATCTCCAAAAATTACCTCCCCCTCAAACTCCACACCACTTCATCCAGCTGTTGAAATCTCCTCCATCTCTACAGGACTTCCTCCAGATTTCTTCTCTAATTCTGTACTGCCTCTTAATCACTCCTTTTCCCCTCTCATCTCCAACAACCTCCTCTTCTCTACCAGTTTCATCGACACTTGAGACGCCTCCAAACTGTAGCCATATCGGTGATGAATCCAGTGGAGACGTCTCTGATTCCCCTTCAAGGACCTCCTCCCATGTGCATGGGGACAGCGTCCGCTACCTGATCCTGTCCCTGGAGGTGGCTATATGGGGGAGGGTAACATCTTCTGATTTTATGTATCTTTTTGTGAGAGTTTTGAAAAGCATCCAAGAAATCTAACACTGATGAACTTCAACCCCCATAAATCCTCAGGTACTTAGATGAAGAACAGGAGAAATGAGTCTATGCAGATCAAGAGAAGCCCGAATCCTAACGTGGAGGCTGGTTGTTCTACTAAACCTAAAGAACGTGGGACATTTAAACATGGCAGAGGCATTGCGAAAGATAACTGCGCAAGTGAAAGACGTGAGCAAGAGGATTCCAAATCCTTGTGGTGGCTCGCGTAAGGCGAAGCACAGATACCAGCATGGTGAGAAAGGAAGAGAGGCACCACAGGCACACCTGAAGGACCGTGGAAGCACTGGGAGCCGCAGCAGTACTCCTGGAGATACGGTCATGCAGAGAAGCAGCGTTCTCTGTTCCGGTCACAAAGGAAAGCCGGCGAGTGAGTGTGGAGCTGCAGGAAATGCTGGGGGAACGCCTGCTCCATATAAGAAGCTGACCCAGCGAGAAAGCACGAAGGCATGTCAAGGGTCCGACATGCCGTTAGCAACCAGTGAGTCTGTCCAAAGTCATTGGGGACCTCTTGGCATACCGGCGTGTGTGTAACTAAAGGACTGAATGGTGTGAGAAGTCAACACGGACAATACTCAAAAGTGGTTGAATGCAGATAAAACCCAATACTGTTTCAAATATCCAATAAGCAGAATATGTGAATGCTGAACAGACAAAGTGCACCAACCAACCACAAGCAATATACTCTACTGTGATGTAGTGAAAAGAACAATAAAACCCATGAAAGAAGTCCTGGCAAGCAAGAATACCAGGAACCTGAAGTTGTATAAAGTTTCTGACATTGTGGGAAGACACCTGGCAGGGGAGTATACCAGGGCATCTGCGAAGTCTAAACTAAAACTAAGGATCTGTCTAGGCCAGGTAGCCATTTTTCCAACCCATTTTTGTTTAATAAAATGTCTGATTTTGAGAATAACATAACCTTGTGTTCACTGGCCCTCATTACAAGTCAGGCGTTAAGGGTTTAACGACGGCGTTGGCGCCGTTAACCCTTAACGCCTGATTCACACTTTAACGCCTGCTTTTTGCAGGCGTTAAAGTCCAAGGCGCTAAGCGACCTTGGTGCTAATTACGGCACCGTAATTTACGGTGCCGTAATTAGCGCCTTCCCCATCCCCATTATGCCCTATGGGGCAAAAATGGGGAAGGGCAAATGGTGAATGGGGAATTACCGCCCCACTCACCTTGGAATGGGGCGGTAATTCTGCCATCCACCATGGCGGAATCCGGCATGAACCATGGTGCTAATAGCACCATGGTCCACCGCATCTCATTCCTGACTCATCACACATCCTACTCCAACAACCCACTACGTCTGAAGGAGAGTCCTGATTTATATATGGCAATTAACCCACCTCTTGGCCTTGGCTTCTCTTTAGTGTCTATGTATCTACAATTGACTTGGGCTGAGCCGGGATTGGGCCACTGGGCTATGGTCAGGGAGTGTACAGTGCAATGGCCTAAGTTATATCAAGGTGAGACACCATTTTAATTTGCAAAACTGGTCTGGACCTGAGACAGCTATTCATATTGGTTCAACTTGTCAGCGCCACCGCGCAACACGTGGGCTCTCCTGATTCCCTCACAGTTGACTTTGAAGGCAGGGAGGATTCTCGTGAGCCTGTGCAATAGTATGTCTCAGAGATTCCGCCTCCTGCACAATGAAAGCGTGTCTACATGACGGGCACCGGAAGACTGACTGTCTAGCAGGGAGTTATTGATATCAATGTGGGTGAGTTTACCTTTAAGACTCATGCACTGTGATTGTGATCCCATATTCATGGGGCCTCCTGCTTGCTAGGTGTGTGTGTTAAATCGTTTTTCTTCTAGACAGTGGTCATGAGTGTGGGGGATGGGTCAAAATTCTTCCTGGCGACATTTAAAAAAAACATCCGATTAGTCTTAAGAAAACGTTTGTAATCCTGCTGCAGAGGTCTTGGGTTGGGGTAGAGTGTGGTATGATTCTTCTGCAGAACTACAGATATACTCTTGAGAAGGATCCATGACCGTGGAATTGGTCTGACTTGAGGCAGTGTGACTTACCCCTGCCAAGTGCTAGGACTGCAGGAGAGTGACTCAGGGTTCCTCCCCATTTTGCTCCAAGGCCCATTATCCACAAGCTACAGGAGGTCGATGGCCTAAAGTGCCACTAGCCTTCTGGCCCTTACAGCCAGAGTGTGTACCTCCTCAGAGGCCTATAACAATAGTGCACCCCAATTAAAGCCGGGCAGAAGGAACCTTTTACGACCAAAATTCAGCCCTTGACAGCTGCCCCTAAATGTTGTTAGAGGCTACAGAGAATGGAATGGAAGGGAAGAATGCCATTGTGCATGTTAGCTGGCTGCTGTGAGAAAGGAATTCCTTGCATGCAATAAAAGACAATTCAATTATAGCTATAGAAAATGTAGTGAGATTGTGAAACAACATAAAATACCTCCAAGTCTGGGAGACCTGCTCTTGGGTAAGAAAATACAAATGTTCTCTAGAAGACTCGAGGCTTATTTACCCTACTAGGCAAGCCTGATTTACTTCTGAAGAGTGTAGCAAAGACCTAAATTAGGACTCTCAAAATAGCTAGAAACAAGTTAAAGAATTTGGGTAGGTCCACCATTTTAACTAGCTAGAGCCAAATTATTCAGCTTTCACATTGCCTCTCCACGTGTCAGCAAATCCGTAGATCCATATCCATACAGACATCAATCACCAGATACGTAATGCATGTATGCCTCCAAATGGAATCCAGCGCCCCTCCATCTTCCTTGGAAACTTCGTCAAGGGGATGACTTCAGATTTTCTGCAAGTTACTCTTAGCCTGCAATATGTGCTGACTTCATATGTATCATACATGTTCAGGGCTATGTTCTGTAAGGGTATTGAGGAATGAAATTAGATTATCATCATAGAGGCAAATTACCACTCAGCACGAGTAGAGCATTAATCTCTTTTCAATATGGACCTCTTGAATATGGGATGAAAGTGTTAGCCTGTTAGGGCAAATAGAAGAGGAGAAAAGGCAATTTATCTCTGACAAGTTTGAATATTTGGCAACGTTTACTCGTTAATTTCACTTCTGATGGATTAGCATTCACATGCCTTCTGGTTTCAGCGATTTAGAAGTCAATATATCAATGCAATATCAATATCGCTCTAAATAAAGGGGACTTCCGTTTAGGGCCTCTTTGAATAGGGTACATCCTTAAACCCGTTTTGTTTGTACAGATCCTAGCTTCTGTTGTGTGCAAAACAGTCTTGTGGGTTCTATAAAATACTGCCCCCTCTCCATCCCCTGCAAAACAGTGAATGTTGAGGGCCACTGGACAGAGTTGAATGACTGCTGTTCATCCACAATCCCAGACACAGAAGCCAGATCCAGATCAATGGGATGCAATTGGTCCAGGAGTCTTCTCAAATGGTGAGAGGTAGATCGGCCTGGTATACATTAACACATGACCCTGAAGATATGGGACTTTAGACAGACGCATGGCAGGTGACAAGATGGAGTGAGGATGTGCAAGCGGGAAACAGTACTCTGAGCATAAAAGTTACTCGTATAATGTCAATGGAACCACTATCTGGTTGAGGTCATGAACTTGTTTGTTATTGTGATGAAAAAGATATTGGAAGTGTCTGCTGTATTTGCTCTGGTCATAGTATGTCGGATACTTCCGTGCATAGCAATGAAAATAAACCTACTCTCTTGTAAAACCAAAATCACAGAGTGGAGTTTTTGCTTAGACAACTGTATTACAGCTGTCATTAAAGCATAAGCATCTTCACTCGTTCACTACTCTCAATAGTGCTTCTAATTTACACAAGTAAACAGAGGCGTGTCGTCGGCTGTGGTTCTGAAATGTGAGTGTTATTGACAACTTCCCACCAAGCAGCAAGCACATTTTCCCAGGTGACTTCCAAATTAAAGGATTTCTCTGTTTGTGAAACACAAACACTACTTATCAGATCAACCATAATCGCTCTGAAATCCGAATGGAGCCCGGTTGGAATAGCAAAAGAAAAAAAACGGCATTGTGGATTTCATTTGTATCGCACCCTAAAGCCCTATTTTACATTTTCCCAAACCTATTGGTTTCAAAACTCCTCAGTTGTTCTTGGCTGGGCCTTAGAGCCTTTGACTAAAACAAAAGTGATCCTGCCCTATCGTCCATGATCTTATTATACCTTGGAATTAACCTGAGGCCCAGCTTATACAGGGGGCTCACAAGGGGGTTTAACGTATTAATCTTAAAAAAAGCACGTGTTCCCGTGACAGAGGAACTCCCAGGTTCTCCTGCCTGTAGACGAGAGACTCACTATATCATCGCTAGAGAGAAAATGCCCGTGTTGTGTGGCACCAAAGCTCTGGATTCCCATTCCATTTAAATTACAACTTGCCTGCCAACACGTGTGTTGTCATGCGTGGTTTCTTGGTAGGAGGGCTTTGAACTGCACAGGGTTGCAAATTGGCTTCTGGGAAGTAGGGGTTGCAAATTGGTTTCTGGGAAGTAGACCCAGCATTTCATTTTGTTAAAAACAAAACATCATTGTTTCACTGCACGTTTCTCCAAGTATGATTTTCCAACTGATTGCATGATGAAAGTTTACAGTTATTCATAAGCCTAATGGCAGAAAGGTTAATGACTTTCTCTGCCTTGACCTATTGTACATACTGCCATTTTGAAGGTCGATCTTTTCACCTTAAAGGCTGCGTGTTCTGGATCTCCCACCCCTATGGACAGGACCCACTTGTATTCCTCTTTCTACCGACTTTGAAGAAACTTACAGGCCGATTCATGTAATTCCTCACAAAAGTGTCGCACGCGGCTGGCGCACAGCGTGCCCGTGCGACTGTCTGTGCCAGCCTCGTGCGATAAAAGCAATTTCCGCGCACAGCGTATTCATGGATTCTCGCCTCCAAAAGCAGACGTGGCGCAGAGTGGCGCAGAGACCCTGCAGCAGCGCCAGTTACGCCCCCAAGAACGCCCTCGCACAAGGAAAAGCCATCAAGATCTCAAAACCATCGAAAAGGGCTGCGCCAACCCTGTACCAGTTTACCGGACTGGCAAACAGCAAATGCAAAGCGGGGAACGTGTATTACGGGTTTTGGGAACACGCGTGCGCGAGAAGTTTCACACGCGATCTGGCCTGGGGGAGCGTGTGCGTGTATTTCAGGGGTGCGCGAGAAGTCTCACACGCGATCGGGCCTGGGGGAGCGTGTGCGTGTATTTCAGGGGTGTGCGAGAAGTTTTACACGCGAATGGCCTGGGTGCGTGTATTTCAGGGGTGCACGAGAAGTTCCACACGCGATTGGCCTGGGCGCGTGTATTTCAGGGGTGCGCGAGAAGTTCTACACGCGATCGTGCTGGGCGCGTGTATTTCGGGGGTGCGCGTGAAGTTCCACACGTGATCTGGCCTGGAGGAGCGTGTGCGTGTATTTCAGAGGTGCACGAGAAGTTCCACACGCGATTGGCCTGGGCGCGTGTATTTCAGGGGTGCGTGAGAAGTTCTACACGCGATCGTACTGGGCGCGTGTATTTCGGGGGTGCGCGTGAAGTACCACACACGATCTGGCCTGGGAGAGCATGTGCGTGTATTTCAGAGGTGCGCGAGAGGTTTCACACGCGAACGGGCTGGGTGCGTGTATTTCAGGGGTGCGCGAGAAGTTCCACACGCGATCGGGCTGGGCGCGTGTATTTCAGGGGTGCGCGTGAAGTTCCACACGCGATTTCAGCAGGGTACGTGTATTTCAGGGGTGCGCAAGAAGTTTCACACGCGATTTCAGCAGGGTACGTGTATTTCAGGGGTGCGCGAGAAGTCTCACACGCGATCGGGCCTGGGGCAGCGTGTGCGTGTATTTCAGGGGTGCGCGAGAAGTTTTACACGCGAATGGCCTGGGTGCGTGTATTTCAGGGGTGCGTGAGAAGTTCCACACGCGATTGGGCTGGGCGCGTGTATTTCAGGGGTGCGCGTGAAGTTCCACACGCAATTTCAGCAAGATATGTGTATTTCAGGGTGCGCGAGAAGTTTCACACGCGATTTCAGCAGGGTACGTGTATTTCAGGGGTGCGCGAGAAGTTTCACACGCGATTTCAGCAGGGTACGTGTATTTCAGGGGTGCGCGAGAAGTTTCACACGCGATTTGAGCAGGGTACGTGTATTTCAGGGGTGCGCGAGAAGTTTCACACGCGATTTCAGCAGGGCACGTGTATTTCAGGGGTGCCGGGGAGTCCTACATGTGATTTGGCAGTGTGGGTCCTCCCAGGTGTTCCCTGTACACCCTCCACGGTCCCTGCAGGCAGCCCTGGTCATGTCCCGCAAGCAGCCCACCCAACATGGGCAAGCCCCCCAGCAAAGGCACATGTCTCCTTGCACTACTGATCACCAACTCATGTCCCCTTGCACCCCCACCCCCAGCATTGTGGGGCACCTGCCAGCAGGCCCCCACTCATGTCCCACTCATGTCCCCCTGCACCCCCCAGCATTGCGGGGCACCTGCCAGCAGGCCCCCACTCATGTCCCACTCATGTCCCCCTGCACCCGCACCTCCCAGCATTGCGGGGCACCTGCCAGCAGGCCCCCACTCATGTCCCACTCATGTCCCCCTGCACCCCCACCCCCACCATTGCGGGGCACCTGCCAGAAGGCCCCCACACATGTCATCACAATCTAGATCCCTGGCCCTTATGGTCAGCCTCCAAATGCCAAACACCCTCCTGAGTATTGCATCCACCCACTTAGAAATGGCAATGACATGATAGAACCCCAATTGCAAGTTTGGAAATGAACACATGTCCCTCACATACACCCAATGGGTGTCAGTGAATCTCAAAACCCATATCATGATATGCATGATACCAATGAGATGATACTACACATTGAAGTTTGATGAAAAAAATGTATTAAAAACAGCATAAATGGAATTAAAAATAAACAAATGACAATGGGAATCAAAAACCAAAAGCAGCATGTCCGTAAAATAATGAAAAACCACAAATCGTAATCCAAAGGAAAGGTGTCCAAAGTCACAGTTCAAGAAAGTAAATCCAAGGTAAAAACAAAACCGAAAACCATTGCTCCATGGGTAAATCCAAAAAAAACTAAAATCCAACAGTCAAATAGATACAGATAAACAATCCAGGGTCCATGATCCCAACTGAAGAAATGAAACCTATATAAAAATACTACCTAATAAAAAAACTATATACAAAAAAGTGGTCCATTGTCCAAAAGGTCCAAAATAAATAAAAAAGCAAAGGAAACCTAACAATAACTACATAACTATTTACAAGGGCAGCGGGCTAGTCTGACGGCTCACTGGTTGTTGTCATGGGCCAGGGCATCATCAACTCCTGTTCAATGGTTTGGAGGCGGGCATGTTCCCTGGCCCCGAGGTCTCGCAGGGATAATGCAGTGTCCAGCTCCAACTCCCTGTGAAGACCCTCGAGGCACTCAGCCCGCCTCAGCGCCCTCCGCATGGAGTTCTCCGCCCTGACATTTGTGAGCCGTTCCTCCTCTGCCCGCTGCCGCTCCGCACCTATCTGCTGGCCCAACCGCTCCCACACGGATGCCACTCCCATTCCAGGGTTCTCCTGCCCTCCGGCCGATGCCTGCACCCCTGGTGTTGATGGCCCCGAGCCATGATGCCTCCCACGTCGAGCCTGCCGCTGCCTCCGACGCAACTGCCTGTGCCAGCACAACGGAATCCAGGCTGATGGAATCCACCGACACCGTCGTGCACGTGCCCTGCCCGATGATGCCGTCACATCCTCCATCTGCTGGGGTCCAGTTGCTGGTGTGTCCACCCCTGCTGGACCTCCGACTCCCGACTGTGGCAGGGATGGGATCCCCACCGAGGTGGCTGCATTGGTCGGGGCAGGTCCACAGGGGGCCCTGGTGGCATCTGGGCCGGAAGAAGGCATGGAGTACGACTGGCGCATAGCCTCCACAGAGGAGGAGAGGGTCGCCAGAGTGCCCGACACATGTACGAGACCCCCGACCATGACCGCTCCCAACTGGGCCACGTTGGCATGGTGCTCTTCGTGATGACGTGCGTGCTCCCCCCTGGAAGCACACACCTCATCACGAATGACAGCCGTGCGCAACGCGACACCAATCAGGACCTTCTCCATACGGCCAGGGTTCCCCTCGTCCGCAGGTGGAGGGGAGTTAGATGACATGGACATCCCCCCTACCTGCGGACGGGCCTGGGATGGGGCATCCCTGCTGGTGCATGGTGGTGCAGTCACAGTGTCAGGGACATTGACATGCACAGGCACCTCCACGGCGACCTGTGCTGCCTCCTGCCCCTGCCCCTGGACTGCACCACTTGCACCAGCAGGGATGCCCCCACCAGGCCCCATGTGTGGCTCAGTAGCGGCCTCCTCCTCCTCTGTGGAAACCACCAACCTGGATGGCTTCACACCGTCTTCCGCCGTTGCAAGCCCCTGTGGGGGCTCACCCACCCCTTCCGCTGCAGCCGTGGGGGCATCCCCGCCGCTTAGCCCCACAGCGCCGTCTCCGCCCTCTTCTTCACTTTGCGCTGTGTAGAGAGACACATAGAAAACAAGCATCAGGGTACTGTACAATGGTCCCCTAGACAGGAAGCAGATGAGTGGCACTGTCAAAGATCACTTCCATCATGTCCCTCCACAACACATGGGTCAGTGCAGGCAAAACACATGCAGTAACAGGCATGGCGCATGATATGGACATAAGCAAACATGTCCAAGGGACTCTTGAAGCATACAATGTTGTTTTTGGACTCACATGCATCATGGGCCATGCCTATCACATGCACACACTTCAACATACTTTCATCCATCTGGACTCGTACACCCCAGTCACAGTGGATGCAAGGATAACTAGGCTGCATCAGTGATTCTGAACATTGTCACAGACATGTGTCATGCATCCATGGCATTCACAAGTCACAGACACGCAGGTCAGAAACACAGACATGGACACCATACATGTACATGGCATCAGCACCCATTCCTCACCCCCACCCATGTCCAGGAACAGAGACTGGCATGCTCTCATGTGTCCGTTCCGCATAGGGCTCCCCATGTTGCATTTAAACACATACACCAACCGTGTGCTTCACACATTACTGGTCTCACATGCATGACCGTGATGTCCCTGCACACACACACGTGTACATAGCCTATGTCACACATACAGGCAAGTATCAGACAACCAGCACACTGCAACATGCCCTGTCTCACACAGCAATGCTTGGCCACTTACCGCTCGACTCCAGACGGGTCTGCCTCTCAAGGATCTGGGCATGGAGCGTTGGGCGTACGCGTTCCAGGACCCTCAGCTGGATGGTACTCATGCTGCCCCGGCCCCCCTCCACGAGGCGCCGGGCCTTCATGAGGGTCCTGGACCTCAAGTCCTCCCAGCGCTTCTTGACTTGCTTGATGTTGCGGGTTGCCACCCCCTCCGTGTTGATGGCAACCACAAAGTCGTCCCAGATCCTGTCCCGTCCTTCCTTGTCGGCGCGTGGTGATCCGAAGAGGGCATCATAATGCCCCAGGACAAGCTCCACCAGGACACCAACTTCCTTCTGACTGAAGCTGGTGGCCCTCTGCCCCTCTGGCTGGGGTTGCCAGTGGTCTCGGATGGTGTTTGCCCAGACATGGCGACCCCCAAGGCAGGCGTGGGTGGGCAACTGGGTCCTGGGGCTGGGCTGTGGAGCGATGGTATCCCAGTCGGGAGTGTTCTGTTCCAGCAGGGGTGGACACAGCAACTGGACCCCTGCAGATGGCTGATGGCAGGGCACGGTGGCAGCAGGCAGGCAGCAGCAGATGGCTCGTGCGAGGCTGCTCAGGGCTCTGGGGGGCAGTAATTCGGCCTTTTGGGCAGGAGCGTGGTCTTCCGTGTGCTTACGCGTGGCCAGCTTGATACGGAGTGATTTGGCACGTGTAAATTCTGCACGTCAGCGTGTAATTCGAGGAAAGGCCCTTAGCGCGTAAGCGCGTCAGCACGCATACGCGATTCCATTGGACCAAAGGCCCTTAGCACGTATGCGCGTCTGTGACGTATCGCGCACGGGCGTTGCTTTTCGTGGGGTGCGGTGCGTGTGTTTTGCAGGCTTTGGGGTTCACACGCTATTACTTCACAGCGGGTGGGTGTTGGCTGCGCGTTCTTCTACACGCAAGGCAGACGGTGAGTGGTACCCTGCTCCCCCAGGCCTGATAGCATGTAAAACCACCCGCGAGTCCCTGAAATACACGTACCCCGCTCCCCCAGGCCTGATCGCGTGTAAAACCACCCGCGAGCACCTGAAATACACATACCCAGCTCCCCCAGGCCCGATCGCGTGTAAAACCACCCGCGAGCCCCTGAAATACACGTACCCCGCTCCCCCAGGCCCGATCGCGTGTGGAACTTCTCGCGCACCCCTGAAATACACGCGCACAGGCCAATCGCGTGTAAAACTTCTCGCGCACCCCTGAAATACACGCACACGCTCCCCCAGGCCCGATCGCGTGTGGAACTTCTCGCGCACCCCTGAAATACACGCACACGCTCCCCCAGGCCCGATCACGTGTGGGACTTCTTGCGCACCCCTGAAATACACGCACCCGCTCCCCCAGGCCCGATCGCCTGTGAAACTTCTCGCGCACCTCTGAAATACACGCGCCCAGGCCAATCGCGTGTGAAACTTCTCGCGCACCTCTGAAATACACGCACACGCTCCCCAGGCCCGATCACGTGTGGAACTTCTCGCGCACCCCTGAAATACACGCTCCCAGGCCATTTGCGTGTAAAACTTCTCGCGCACCCCTGAAATACACGCACACGCTCCCCCAGGCCCGATCGCGTGTGGCACTTCTCGTGCACCTCTGAAATACACGCGCCCAGGCCAATCGCGTGTGGAACTTCTCGCGCACCCCTGAAATACACTCGCCCAGGCCGATCGCGTGTGGAACTTCTCGTGCACCTCTGAAATACACGCACACGCTCCCCCAGGCCCGATCGCGTGTGGGACTTCTCGCGCACCCCTGAAATACACGCACCCGCTCCCCCAGGCCCGATCACGTGTGAAACTTCTCGCGCACCTCTGAAATACACGCGCCCAGGCCAATCGCGTGTGAAACTTCTCGCGCACCTCTGAAATACACGCACACGCTCCCCCAGGCCTGATTGCGTGTGGAACTTCTCGCGCACCCCTGAAATACACGCGCACAGGCCAATCGCGTGTGAAACTTCTCGCGCACCTCAGAAATACACGCTCCCAGGCCTATCGCGTGTGGAACTTCTTGCGCACCCCTGAAATACACGCGCACAGGCCAATCGTGTGTAAAACGTTGTGCGCACCCCTGAAATACACGCACACGCTCCCCCAGGCCCGATCGCGTGTGACCTTCTTGCGCACCTCTGAAATACACGCACACGCTCCCCCAGGCCCGATCGCGTGTGGAACTTCTCGCGTGTGTAGAACTTTGGCGCACATTTTTTTCCTGCGCAGGGACGCTACCGCCTGCTTTCGTGTGGCGGACATGTATGGGCCTGTGCGCGTCTTTGGCCGTGCACTGTTTTTCCCTATTCCATTCCATGAATACGTGTTGTAGGCAAGCGTGTGGGCGTTCTGCGCACTTGCCTACTGTACTTCCCCCGTGACGCCCACATTTTCACGAGTTGTTCCCCATTCTGCGTGTAACGCCCCGTGTTACGCCTACTTTTGTTATGTGCGCCGCGCTATGTGCGAATTCGCTGTGGCCTTATCGCACGGCGTTCGATGACCTGTGCGCCAGCGTGTGCCAGCGTGCGCCGTGCACTTTTTCAGCGCACATCCCACATTTTGCGCGTGCACGGACTTCCATGAATAGATGTGCGCTGTTTTCTGTGCGATAATCGCACTTGCACTGCGATTTTCGCTATTTCACTGCGAATCGCACGTTTTCGCACGCGTGCACTGTTTTTTCAGCGCACATTCATTCCATGAATCGGCCTGTAAGTTAACAGCCATGCACACAAAACACATATTTCTAGAAACTAAGCAAAAAAAAAAAAAACAGCATTGAAGTAAGTCGTACTAACAACGTGGAAGTAACAACAACAGCAAAAGCCAAAAATAGGGCAGGTATTACTTACAAAAGAATGATTTTTTTCCAACATAAATTGCTGCATCACCCAGCAATGGGAGTTTAGGAGACACAAGTCATGAATATGGACTCAATTATTTGACCCTGGATACATCAGGGCTCCGAACATACTTGTGCATGCAGGCATGTACACACATACTCACCCACACTATTTATCATACGTTCACCAGAGTTTTGATCCGTAGTAACAAAAAGATGTGTGTTGTCATGTGGAGCAAAAGAGATTTTTAACCAACATATACCATATTTATTCATTCTTTCTATTGCTATTTTTGTTTGATCTGGAGCGCCTTTACACTGCCAGCTGGTTATGTGTGCCTAATATATTTTAACAGATAAAATCAATCAAGCAAGCCTGGACAATGTGAAGTGAAATGCGTTGGTCTGAGTGTCAGATTGTCATAGAGTAGTGGGTGAACCCTATGCCCCATCAGTGTGTGTGTGTGTGTGTGTGTGTGTGAACTGCCACCCCGAGACATTGATGGCACTTGAAGACCTTCTTAACGGCTGATGGTGACGTTTTCACATAGACCTGTATGGTTGGCAGAGCCCTATTTGCCATAACAGGCAGGGGAACCAGCATCCTTCCTTTGGAAGGGGGCCAGCCTGCCCCTTCCAGTGGGATTCAGTCAAAGCCGGCATCAATCCCAAGGTGCCCTAGGTTTTTATATATTGCAAAAGAGTAAGGCAAGAGATCATGGATCATTAATTGTCTTCAATAACCTCTTATTTTGGTCTTACTGGAACTGCACTTTGTATGATACTCCACAGAAATGGCTGTGGTTGCTTTTTGTGCCATGGATGAGGGAAATAAAATATTAATTCCCATGATTAGCTTGTATATCGATACTGTATAAATTATCTCTAAAGAAAAGGGCAGCGTATGGCACAGCCTCCAAGATATGAGACCAGCGTACATGGAAGGGCCTCATGGCTGCTAGTAGTGATCCCATGGTTGCTACAGAATGGTCTCATAGGGAACCCCCTCTTCCAGGAAGTATATACCCTTAAATGTGTAGCACACAAGATAAGTCAATTCCTGTTTAGCACACCCATTTATCAAATGAATTCCAGTGTCAAGAGTATGACTGGAGGGTGGAGTGGCACCTGAAGACTTGAAATGACTTTGCAAATCCATTATCTGTCCACTTCTCTTGCATGTCTCTCCATTCAAACTCCATGTTGTAAGGTTGAGTCAGGACAATGATTGAGGGGGTTGGTCTGGTCAATCTGTGAAAGGGATATAGAGTAAAAAGCTTTCGGTGGGAAATGTGGAGGAGAAAGGGAAATCAGGCTCTCCTCTTCCTAGAGGTTCAAAAAGGATGATCCTCACCTTCTCCCTCAGGATGTTTCTCTGACGCTTCAGAAAAGGGGGAAAAGGGGGAAATTCGTAGAGGAAAAGAGGACAGAGCATCCTCCCAACCTTGAATTGAGTCCCTGGCCCTTTATAAATGCATTGGGGGGAGGTTATCATGGCTGGATGCAAAAAGGTCTAACTTCAGGTTCACAAGACTAGCTGAAGAGGTTCTGGGCAGAAGATTATTCCAGGGAGGGGATACACACTGTGCTTAGATTGTCAGCACAGATGCTTTCCATCCCTGTGATATATGTGGCCCTGAGAGAAAGGTGGTGACGTACTGCCCAAGTGGACGCACACAAGGTTATCTCCACCAGACAAAAGGACCCCACCTGCCTGTTTGTTTATGTAGAACTTAAACACTAGGTTGACTGATCCCTCAAGGACAGCTGCTCCCTTCACAAAGGTGAAAAAGTGATATTATACTCTCACTACGGCCATCCATATCCTCTGATACAGTGACTTGACTCACTCCTCCCTGGATCCTGTGTAGTCAATGCCCCCATGTGGCACTACACCCAGAAACTCAAGCATTGGTTTCAACCACTTGTGGAGGGCAGTGGTACACACCCCTCCCACGGAGATTGGGGGAGCATATCAAACAGCATTGGGTCTAGTTGGTCTGGGCTCAATAGATGCATTAATACCAGATTATCATGGGAATCTGGGTCCCAGGTAAATTAAAGAGGGTTCAGGTGTGATTGTTCCCAGTGTACAATTAATACACAAGAGGCCATCTAAACCTTTACCTCTAAACAGTGTAGAATTGGTGCAGAAGAATGGGATATGGATTTCCTCAGCCTTGATTGAAGCTTTGCCACCTTCTGTTTCTGTAAGGAGCTCCTTGCCCCAGGAATTTGTCACACAGGCTTCTATGCATCGCATACTCTGACTAGGTACTAGTCAGGACCTCTGATGTTCAGAAACCACTTCAAGAGATGTTTGTATAGTCTCTAAGTACTTGCTTCTGCCTGGCCTAAAGATTGAGCCTGGATAAGCCAGTTTCCTCGCTAGCAATAGACAAGAACTCATTCAGCACTGGGGAGGCGATAAGGGAGCAAAGACTTTCGTAAAGCTCTGTGGTGGTGTTTTAAGGCCAACGGGGAGTGCTTGAACTGCAATTGTCTTTTTGTCATTGCACAGAAGTGTAACTACTGGTGAGTTGGTGTCATTGGTACATTGAAACCAGTGTCTTCCAGGTTTTGCGAGGAAAGCTACTCCCCTAGGAATAACAAGGAGAGGATGTTATCGTCGCATCTAGACAGAAATGTGACTGTTAGCATGTGCCACTCTAGTATGGAATTCTGAACTTTAGCTTACGCGGCATCTAGATAGAAATGTGACTGTTAGCATGTACCACACCTAGATGGAATCCCACAATTGCAAGGACAGCAATGCCAACTAACCAACCAACTAACAATTCCATCCCTCTGCATACACCTCTCAAACTATAACCAAACACAACCACAAGCACAAAACACAGCAATCTGCACAAACTTCACAACAATGCAACAACAAATCAAACCACACATAGACTTGCACAACAGCACACGATGACTACGGACCATAAAACACCCCAAGCCCAGCCAACAGACCCACCGGGCTGAGGCTGCCAACAGCACATCACTTCTCTCTTGCACTTTTCCAGCTTATTCCCACGAACCCATCCCCTCTCCTCCCCCTTTTTCAGAACCGCCAGAGCGGCAGGGGACCACTACGGTGGTGATAGTGCGTGGTACAAATGTACTTTAACATTAACATTACCATTAACATGTTTTGTAGGGAGGGCATTCAAATGATTGGGAAGATTATGGTGAAGACTCCCTGGTACCTTTGCTCTCTGTGAAGTGTAATCATTAAGCCTTTCTGAATCAGTGTCTGATATTTGACCTGTTAGGTAAAGGAGCACCCCAGAATCTAGGGGTATGCTAAGGAGTTCTATTTAATAGCCATCCACAATGTCCTAGCTTCCCCTAGAATCCTAAATCTGGTTTCAACTAATGTCAGGGTATAAAACGGGTCTTCCCTTCATTTGTTGATTGCTCAGTCAATCTTCAACCCATATGTCTGCACCATGGTCTGAATGACTTGGGATGAGTGGAACTGAGGTTCTGTTCCCCCTTGTGCCTGGAATTCTGAGGATGAGAAGGTCTTGCATACTCTGTATGTGGCTTTGCAGAGCTAGGAAGCGGGTTGTCTTCTGCTGCCGTTTTATTCAATTCTCCAAGCGGAACACTTTCTGATCCGGGAAGGGCGGTAGCTGGGGAAGAATGTCCCTATGGGATGCAGCTTCTTTACACAATTTGAGCCAGAATTGCCTTTGACGGCCAAAGATGGAACTACTTCTGAAGACTGCAGCCTGCAAGACCCGCTGGCAAGTGTTTCTCCATCATTACTAGAAACGGTGATAGGTCTGTGCCTTCTTGCACTCTAGTCAGCATACGCTGGTAATCACCAGAAGGGAATGTGCTTTATAGGCTTTGTAGTGACCAGTTCTGGAAGTTGGAAATGTTGTGATTTTTTTAAAGAGCCATTTCCACTCTTTTGACCACATTGACTGCTGGTGTTGTATTTTCTCATGCCACATCATCTTACTGGAGAGGGGTTGAGCCAAATTTTGAAGTGTCTGGAAACTCCCCCTCGAATCCCTGTACAGGGTGCAGGTTGACTCAGTTATTTGGGAGCAGTCCCTTTTCCAGCTTGTTCCATTTTTGCAGGAAGGTGTTTCTGATGCTTGACAGTAGCGTTAGACCATGGCAGCCCCTCAGCCAATGAGGAGGCTCGAAGCAGGGCCATCACCGCTCCGAGCCTCCCCACGGCTGAGAGGCTGCCTTCACCCCCGCCGGGGACTGGGATAAGCTTTTTCTTATTTTATTTTTTCCTACCCTCCCTCCTTCCCTCCTCCCTGCCCTTCCCGCCCCACTTACCTTTTTACTGCTACGTCCCTGCTGGGGAATGATAGCAGGCTTCCGTGGGGCACACGGCTGGAGGCTTCCATCATCCCCTAGCAGGGACGCAGTTAAGTTTTTTTATTTTTTCTTTCAACCTTCTGCTGCCTGTCGCCCTCCCAACCCCACTTACCTTCTGCTTCTTTTTTTTCGGGAGCGGACGCGCTGGGAACACTTGTGTTCCCAGCGCGTCCGCTCCAGATGGCCACCAGGAAAGGGAAAACGGACTGCCGTTTTCCCTTTCCCGGCAGCCATTTTCTTGTTTTTTTTTTTTTCTGTCCCGAAACGTCGTGGCATTTCGGGACAGAAAAAAATGCTTTAGTGCCCCAGCCATGCGCATAATGCGGGCCGGGGTACTAATAGCAATTAGCATTGGGGCATAGTGCCAAGTAGAGGCATGACATAAGGGGTCACAGAAACATAGGACTTAACTATGAGTTTAGCAGTAGGTATGCTGTTTCCTTCTGTTGGTTTTATATAGAGAGTTGTCTGAATGGTGTTGTGTTTCACATACAGTTCTAAATCCAATAAGCATATCCTTTCCGTGCTTTGGTTCCTCGTGAGCTTGATGTTGTAATCATTGGTATTTAGATACTTGGCATATTGGAGTAGAGATGGTGTGTCGCCATTCCATATCATTAAAGTCTCATCTATGAATCAACCCCAGAACATTATGTCATTGGAGTCTGTAAATGCTGAATGTTTGCAGGCATGTTCTTTCACGTAATTGCTGATAAATATATTTGCAGAGGGAGGTGCATATTTTTCCCCCATAGAAGTGTGTTGTTGTTGCTGGTATATTTGGTCATCAAAGCGAAAGATGTTGTTAGTCAATGTCAATTTGAGCATGGATAGTAACATCTGATTTTGTTCATAATAAGATATGGGTCTAGATTTGAGAAAGTATTTTGTGATTTGAATCCCCTTTTGGTGTTGTTTGCTTGTATATAATGATATTACGTCCAGTGTCATGAATCTGTAATTTGTCTGCCAGGAAATAGAACCCAACTGTTGAATGACATGTTTAGTGTCTTTGATGTATGATAGGGCCAATGATTGCAAGTGTATGTCATTGTATAATTGTATAAAAATATTCTTTCCATTAAAGATCCAATCCCATTACTGAATGGTCTGCAAGGTGGGAATTTGAGAAATGCTTTATGATTTTTAGGAACAAAATAAATCATCGCCATAATGGGAACTTAGCTATTCATGAAGTTATATTCATCTTCATTTAGTAAACCTAAATCACATCATTTGGTGCTGGTTGTTCTCCATTTTGTTACAAGCTCTGGAAGAGGGTTGGTTAGGAGTTGCTTGTAGCACTTTGTGTCATTTAGCTGTTTATCTGCTTCTCGCACCTTGTCCTCTCTATTCATGATGACTACTTTTCCCACCTTGTCTGCCGGTTCGACTATGATGTCTGGGGTGTTATTCAATCTTGTTATTGCTTGTCTTTCCTTGTTGGTCAAGTTTTGTTGAATTTTTGGTCTTTCATTCGTGAGATACACTTTCCTATGATTCTCTTATACAGTTGTGCTGAAGAGGTCTACAATGGTGTCTGTTGGTAAAGTGGGTACGGATTTGGATTATGGTCTCAAGTTGGTTTCTTCTGACAGATATATGAAAATGCCTTGTTCCCACTTGAATTGTTCAAGGGTGTTTTCTTCTTCTGTGCCTTCCAAATTAAGCAGAGTGGCTGTATTTTCAGTTAGTTCTACAGACAAATTGGACAGAGTTGGTTGTGGTTCTTTGAACCTCATTCTTCCTGGTACTGTCTCAAAATAGTTTTGGGGTTTTAAACATCTGCAAAACGTATAAATGTCTAAATTAGTTTGGAAATAATCAAAAATATTTGAGGGGCTAAAAGATAAGCTCTTATTTAGTGCTGATTTAAGATCTTTACTAATGGTCAAATTGGACAGGTTCTATGTGTTGTGTTCCTTGTTCATTTTGGATCTTGTCTGCATTTCTGAGATGCTTTCACATGGGTTTCTCGTGGCCTTCCATCTTCCCTCTTTGGTGTAATTTTGTGAAATCTAGGGACTTAGTTCTACTTTGTTTCTCCTCTCTGAATTGTGTGTGTCTGTTTCCTAGAAGTTCAATCTGGTGCTTTATTGTATCCTTTGAATTTGTCTAAAAAGAGCATTCTATTTCTTTTTTTTTTTTTCTAAACGTTATTAAAGCAAACAGGTAGACAGACTGGACATGAGATTCACACCGTTTTCATCATTCTTGACAATAATTACTGTAGTGGTTCATATTGCACATCAGCATTCTGCACATAGATTATTACTTTGTGTATTCCCAGGATAAACATCCCTTAGGTATTCGCGGACCGGACTCCATACGTTCTTAGGTCTACTCGCTGCAGTTGCAGTCATAATAAACCCCTCCTCCTCTTCTTTTATAGAAGTTCATTCTCTGAGCCATTCCACATATGATGGTGCCACTTTTGATTTCCATTTCAGTAGAATTCATTTCTTTGCAGCTATATAGCACATATTAAATAATATGCGTACTTTAGTGGAGACTTTCCCAATATCGCCCAGTAAAAAGTTAAGAGGAAGAACCCCTATGGGATCCCAATCATGACATGTATCACTGCAACAATCTCCTGCCAAAATTGTGATATCTTAGGGCAATTCCAAAACATATGAATTGTGTCTGCTACCTTATATCCACATTTCATGCATTTGTTCGCTACACCTGGAAAGAATCGAACGACCTTGGTGGATGTATAATGCAATTGGTTTTAGAACTTACATTGAATTAGACGTAGCTGTGCATTTAGTGTGACATCCTTTTTAGAAGGAAATATCTATGCCATTTAGTCTCATCTATGTGCACACTCAGGTCTCTTTCCCACTTAGATATAGCCACATTCCGACAGGCTCGAGAGGCCTGTACGATCTTATATAACATCGACACCAGTCCCCTCGGTACATCTGCTTATGGCCCTAAACATGGGAGCTTTGCCAACTTTTCCAGATTCATATTTTTGATACTTTGTCATTTTGAGGATGAAATAAGCCTTTTTTACCCATTTTTTGTAACATATATTTAGTTTCCATGGTTAAAAAAGCATAAGATACCATGCTCCCGATTGTATTTCTTTAGCCAGGATAAGCTGGCCCATAAAAACACATGGAGTTGAACGTGAGGAATCCAAACAGGTAGATGTAAAATGTTTTAACTGTATTTTTGTAACCCATGGTTTTAGATTATTTTTAGGTAAGTGCGCTTAGAAGCCATGTACCTTTGACAGGGTTTGTTAGCGATTTCAATTCACTTGGTTTACAGGGGTTGATATAACCTCACCTTTCTACTTGCTCGCCATTCCTGTCAATACTAGTTTGAGTTTGAGTTTGAGTATAATTATATAAGTTTTCAGTGGCACGTTTGTATGTGTCTACACACATTTTGGATTGGTTGTAGGTTGCTTTAAATTTCTAGAAGTGAATAGAAGAGTATTAGACTAGGACTCTATTCAACTACATTATTGCTAATCTTGGGAATCGCATATTGGTTGACTGTGATCTTTGTACTGCACATCTTATCTGTGAATGCTAATCAAAACCAGTGAGAACGTTCTTGGAGTGTATGTATTTATGAGTATTAAATGGCATTATTTTGCAAGTGTAGATAATTGTTTTTGTGATGAAGCTGTGTAGGACAGTTACTGATTACCTCTGATGTTAATAATTCACACAGGGGTAATAGGAATGGGTTTCTAGATGCTCTACAGATAGGACCATAACAATATTGTTGTCCAATAGTAAACCTGTCAGGCACTCTGGGGTTTCTCTTGCACTAATCACGGAGAGCCAACAATCTCCAGAGAGTTGTAGCATCTACAGCACTACTTTCTGCTGCAAAACCTACCACAGCCCAGATGGCCATTTTGACTGCCTTTTGGGTGGAGGTTAGGCTCTAGCAAGCAGGGTATTATGACATTCAAGGCATTGGCAATCATAGGTTGATCGCTGGAAATATCCTTTTTGTGAGCAGCAATAGATTTACTTCCCAAAGTTATTGGTATTGTTTCGTTAGTAGAAGAATAAACATTGAATCTGTAAGAGGCCAACCCAGTCTGCTTGAAGGTTGAGGATACTATTGTTCCCCGCCATGCCCACATCAGGAAGCTGACATATGGCTTTTGACTTTGTTAAATGCCTCTTAAAATGGCAAGGTTGGATAGATCTTTCTATTATACAGTGATGGAAAATAAATAGGAAAATAGCTATTTTCCATTTCTTCCCACAGCTACACCATACTTGGGATCTTGCTCACAGAATCTGCTTTATTCTGCTGAATATTATCTGGCATATAAACACTGTCGGGATACCCTGGCATTGATTGATTGAAAAACCTTTGGGAGTGGGTGCTCCCTGTATAGCATCCTCTTGAGGCGAATTATTTTTACTTGTTTCTCTGAATTGTTCTGAATTGATCTTTTATCCACAGGCTGTAGTGGCATGTGGTGAGCAGGGGTGTAACAGTATACTGGTATTAAAACCGCAAACTCCTTCATTTAATCATAAATATTGTGATCTTTTTTATACTGGTTTCCTGTGAAACGTCAGCATTTAAGCACAAAGTCTGTTTATAGGCTGCAGTGAGTGCAGTGGTTCTGATCCTGCAGCCTAAAAAGGCAGAAAAAACGTGTTCAGATTTCCTTATATGGCAGGTGAAAGCATATCGGCACTGGGCTCCACACACAGCGTCAAAGGTCTGAACACCAGTGGTCGAAGCATATAAAAGAAGTAGTGGAAAATATGTCCTGCTGACCTGCCACTGCTCGCCACAAACCCCATCAACATGTCCCCTCCCACGTGCAATCCAAACCCCCAAACAAACACACCTGCAATTTAAGCAAATGTTCAATGCAGTGCACTGAAGTGCCAGTTTCAACTTCTTCCTGCACTTTTATTTTAAAACGAATTAATTCCGGAAAGGTTTCTTTTTTAAAATAAAAGTATAGGAACAGTAAAGCTTAAAAAGAAAAAAGTAGAGGAGTACCGCTTCCAACCGCTACTGAACACTTTACTTTTTGTCAAAATGGCCTGTAGTTCCCTGACGCCCTCTAGTCCTGAGTTTTTTCTTTGAGATGAAAGTGCAAACAAAACAATCACTTTACTTGAAAGAAGCGTTATATTTTTGTTTCATGTTTTGTCCTCCAGTGAAGTCAAATGAAACATTATCTGACATCGGAGCCAGCAGACCCATTGCACAGCAACGACCATACCAGCTGCACCATGAAGATATCAATTTTGCCCAGCCCCACAGCTCTAAAGCACACATTTCATCACACTTTGCAAATTATTGACTGGTGGTGGGTTGTTTCCAGGGCAGAGCTGTTTGGTGGAAAAGCAATGGCCAGTGCAGGGACAGTTTTGTCAGTGATCAGTGTGGATATTGGACTCTAATAAAATGTAGGTTTGAAAGATGGGACTAATGTTTGTTGACAAACCTAAAAGTGGTTGGCTGCCTCTGTTTACTAGACCACTGTGTTTTGGTATAATGGAGTGGATCATTGTGCATGAAGGTATGCGGGGGGAGGGCTCTGATCAGGCTGTAAATAGGTAACACCTACCAGAAAAGTCCAATGCTATTAAGAAAGACCTATTGACCTGTGAACATGTTCTATTGTGTGTGGAATCCTCGTACATGGCATGTGTCTGCATTTTTCTTTTTGTATTCCCACATTTTTGCTGACTATACAATCGTGGCAGGCAGTCTGTATGCATAATGTGTGGGGGCCCATTTCAAAATATTGTTTGGGGCACCCATAGCATACCACTTGAAAACCCATTGAGAAGACATTTTCTGGACTATTATACAATGTATTGTGTTAACTAGAGCGCGTTGTCCCTACCCACTCTAATTTTGTTTACTCAATTTCACCAGCTCCTAGTGGATGAGCTGGAGGGTGTGGTGATAACGCTGCCAGTTAAAACAGAAGCTTGTCATACTGTTCACATAAATAAGGAGTGGTCAAAAGCGTACAGCTTAACTTTATCAAATCCACGTCTTTCTAATCCTCACTTTTGTAATCGATTTTAGCTGTGTTTCGCTGAAATCCATTATCACTTAATGGCTGATTATATGGGCAATCGCGATGAGGATAGGGCTGCCCTATTCTCACCAAGGGATAGCACATCAAATGCCTTTAAGAGTAGTTATACAACAGCAGAAACCTTGAAACAAAAATGTATTAAACTTGAAAGACTCTCAAAAAAAGAAATTAATAAATATTGGGAGCAAGCTTCTCTCACTAATTATTTGGAGAATAATATCATCCCTAGGAGTCTGCGTATTCTAACATTCCCTAATTTTGACAATGATGAAGATGCCGATCTGGCAGAGCAATGGGTGAATAACTTGAACCAAAGCTCTAAAAATATGCTTGAACTACTTATCTTACATGCTTTGAAGGAGGAGATTAGTAAAATGACCAACGCAGAGGAAACTAAGTAAAAAAATGTTGACAAAATGCATGAAATCCTAATTGAGTATCAAGATGACATCAAGCTCCGTAAATTCAGAAAATATTTTCGTGATCACAAGGATTATCGAATGGACAGGGTATATACGTGTCAGCCAAAATATGATAACATTACTCCTCGTAATAAACCTAGCTCTTCACATACTACACCAGCAAGCTCTGATCACAAGGAGATTCCGTAGATCCAGATGTAATTGACATGAGTGATAAAGAACAAACTCATAAGGGACAGGTGAACAAAGATGGGAAGGTTTTTTTAGATCAAATATGCAGGTTCAAGAAAGGGAATCAAAGATTTTTAAACACAAACAAGTCAGATTTCAAAATATACCTACTGTGTTTACTCCAACACTCAATACCACACCAGTGGTAGGAGGCGGGGGGAGCAGAAGCGAAAGCTCAGACGAGAACAGCACTCGTCCAGGGATTCTGACACGCTCCAGTACCAAAAAACGTATGGGGAAATGAAAGATGTAGATCTTGTAATCAATCTATCCAATAGGAATTTGTTGAAGGATGAGATTTCAGTATTGAATAAAGGTCTTTCTTTTGCTCCAAGTAGGTCATCAGATTTTGTTGATTTCCAGATTGATATGTTTAAATTTCTTAGGAAACTCAAGCGTAAAAAAATGTTTGCAACTCAGGTCAAATCATTCATATCAAAGCCTCAACTTGAACCAATAAGCTCTCTGTCTATTGCAGATGTGACGAATTTAGACACATTAGTGTCTCTTAATGAAGATGTAATTTCTTTTATGGATACCATTCAGAAAGAGTTAGGGATTAATGTGAGGCACCTTAATATTCAAGAACTGAAACCCAAATCCAAATTTACCCCACAACTTTTGATGGATAATATGCTAGAAACATTTCACAAAGCCCTCACCACTGATATTCACAATTATTTGGACAGTAACAACAACACTAGGTCTTGCATGAGACCGAATCTTACAAGATCAGAGTACAAGGCATTGGATAATCTGGCTAATGACAAGAGTATAACTATCAAGGAAGCCGATAAAGGTGGCAATATAGTTATTCTCAACACACAGGACTACATCACTATGGGGAAAGAACATCTGGCTACACCTAACTGTTATTGCAAACTCAAATCTAATCCTACAAATAGAATACAGGAATGGTATGCTAAAGGCTTTATAACTGATGATGAGAAATGATTTCTTTATATTTCTGAACCTACCATGCCGACATTGTACTTTCTGCCGAAAGTACATAAGCCCTTTGAGAAATTTCACCAAATAAGACCGATAATAAGTGGCATCAATTGGGCAACGGAGGGCTTATCCAAATACCTTGATGAAGCACTGAAACCATTTGTACTTACCACCTTGTCTTACTTTAGAGACAGTACTCATATTCTACAATCTCTGAAGAATGTCACATGGGAATCTGACTACTTACTAGCCACTATAGATGTGGTCTCACTGTACACGAGCATCGATCACGAGTTAGCAGTGAAAACAATTGATTATACTTTTCGGATTTCATCAGCTTCATACTTACAACATGTTGAACTATTGAAGAGTTTTTTGAGATTTGCTTTATGCAATCATGTTTTCATATTTGATAATGAATACTATGCACAACTAAAAGGGGTTACAATGGGTGTGAAATTCTCATCAGCATTTGCCAATCTTTTTATGGCACAATATGAAGATCCGTATATAAAAGGGAAACCCCCTTCTTTCATACTTTGTATATACAAGGGTGTATCGAAATCAAAATATAGAGACCAACAAAGTACAGTCCCCCCACAAAACACAAGCAGAAAAACCCACACTCCTTAGCGGAACTCCAAAAAATGTATCAAATTTTATTCAGTCTTATAAAATTTATCTAAAAAGTAAAAACATTTTTGTTAAAAAACAACAACACAAGGACAAAGTGCATGTGACAATAACTGATTTTACAATCTTCCTTTACAATTATTTAGCACCGATGTCAGGTTGACTTCGGAGCAAAACCACCTTCAAGTTTGATTTAACATATACAGGTGAGACAATAATCCCTCGCTGGGTTTCGAATAGATAGAAAAAACACACACATAAGACTAGTACAAATCATTACTAGTATTTTGCCTCAACATGTTTCAGTTTCATCGGATTTAATACAGAACTTTCTTCAGGAGGAACAAAGCTTAATTTGTCACTTCGACCTTGACATAATTTCTAAGAACACTAAAAAGATGTGATCTTGATATTGTTGTTCACGGGCGGGTATGCTCGAGGTTCTGTGGTTTAGTCCTCAAAAACTGGAATTTCGAAATATGTCAGTCCCACCAGGTCCCAGACTTAATTAGGGTGGGTAAACACAAACAAGTTTCTGCAGCCTCCTGGTTTCTTCCTAAAGTTGGATGAAAACAAAAGGGGCACAGGGCCGGCAAATATGAAGAGTCACATGTTCTCTGGAATGCTGTATATGGTTTGAATCTAATCCTGTGGCGACGATTTATTGATGATATTTTAATAATTTGGAAGGGAACACCTGATTCCTTTCAGGTTTTCCTTGACTATATCAACAATAACTCATTTGGAATCAAACTTACAGGGAAATGTAGTCCCTTAGAAATTGACTTTTTGGATTTGCATATTTTCATTGATAACAGTCATTCACACTAAGGGGTTAGTTCATAGAATTCAGCGCACAAGTGGTGCACGCGGCTGGCGCACAGTGTGTGCGTGCGAATCCCTGCGCCAGCCGCGTGTGCTAAAATACATTTCCGCGCACAGCGTATTCATGGATTCCAGCCACCAAAACCAGCCGTGGCGCACAGTGGCGCAGCGACCCTGCAGCAGCGCCAGTTACGCCCCCAAGAACGCCTCTCGCGCAGGGAAAAGCCATCAATATACCCAATCCAGCGCAAAGGGCTGCGCTAACCCTGTACCAGCACGGCAAGCGGGCTACGTGTATCACTGGGGTGCGCAGGAAGTACCTCACGCGACTGGCCCCGTGCGAGCAGGGTACGCGTATTTCAGGGGTGCGCGGGAAGTACCACACGCGATTTCCGCAGGGTACGCATATCTCAGGGGTGCGCGGGAAGTGCCACACGCGATTTCAGCAGGGTATGTGTATTTCAGGGGTGCGCGTGAATTTCCACACGCGATTGGGCCCGTGCGAGCAGGGCACGCGTATCTCAGGGGTGCGCGGGAAGTGCCACACGCGATTTCAGCAGGGTACGTGTATTTCAGGGGTGCGCAGGAATTTCCACACGCGATTGGGGGTACGCGTATCTCAGGGGTGCGCGGGAAGTGCCACACGCGATTTCAGCAGGGTACGTGTATTTCAAAGGTGCAGGGGAAGTTTCACACGCGACATCAGCAGGGCACGTGTATTTCAGGGGTGCGCATGAATTTCCACACGCGATTGGGGGTATGCGTATCTCAGGGGTGCGCGGGAAATTCCACACGCGATTTCATCATGGTACGTGTATTTTGGGGTGCGGGGCAAGTTTCACACGCGACATCAGCAGGGCACGTGTATTTCAGGGGTGCGCGGGAAGTTCCACACGCGATCTCATCAGGGTACCTGTATTTCGTGGTGCGGGGGAAGTTTCACACGTGACATCAGCAGGGTACGTGTATTCCAGGGGTGCGCGGGAAGTTCCACACACGATTGGGCCCGTGCAAGCAGGGTACGTGCATTTCAGGGGTGCGCGGGAAGTTCCACACATGATTCCATCAGGGTACGTGTATTACAGGGGTGCGCGGGGAGCACCACACGTGAATTGCACGTGTGGGTCCTCCCAGGTGTTACCTCTACACCCTCCACGGCCCCTGCAGGTGGCTCACACCACAGGGGCCTACCCTGCACATGTCCTGCAGGCACACCATCCACCATGGCCATGACCCCCAGCCAACCCACATGTCAACTTGCAGTACTGCCCACCAACGCATGTCCCCCTGCACCCCCAGTCACCAGGAGCACCCTCCACCAGGCCCCCGCCCATGTCCAACTCATGTTCCCCACCCCCCCAACCCCCAGCACTGTGGGGCACCTGCCAGCAGGGCCCAACCCATGTCCAACTCATGTTCCCCACCACACCCACCCCCCAGCACTGTGGGGCACCTGCCAGCAGGCCCACACCCATGTCCAACTCATGTTCCCCACCACCCCCACCCCCCAGCACTGTGGGGCACCTGCCAGCAGGCCCACAGCCATGTCCAGCTCATGTTCCCCACCACCCCCACCCCCCAGCACGGTGGGGCACCTGCCAGCAGGCCCCCACCCATGTCCAACTCATATTCCCCACCACCCCCACCCCCCAGCACTGTGGGGCACGTGCCAGCAGGCCCCCACCCATGTCCAACTCATGTTCCCCACCACCCCCACCCCCCAGCACTGTGGGGCACCTGCCAGCAGGCCCACACCCATGTCCAACTCATGTTCCCCACCACCCCCACGCCCCAGCACTGTGGGGCACCTGCCAGCAGGCCCCCACCCATGTCCAACTCATGTTCCCCACCACCCCCACCCCCCAGCACTGTGGGGCACCTGCCAGCAGGCCCCCACCCATGTCCAACTCATGTTCCCCACCACCCCCACCCCCCAGCACTGTGGGGCACCTGCCAGCAGGCCCCCACCCATGTCCAACTCATGTTCCCCAGCACCCCCACCCCCCAGCAGTGCAGGGGCACCCACCACCAGGCCCCCACCCATGTCTCCCACCACCCCCACCCCCCAGCCACCAGGGGCACCCACCACCAGGCCCCCACCCATGTCTCCCAGCACCCCCACCCCCCAGCCACCAGGGACAGCCTCCACCAGGCCCCCACCCATGTCTCCCAGCACCCCCACCCCCCAGTCACCAGGGGCAGCCTCCACCAGGCCCCCACCCATGTCTCCCACCACCCCCACCCCCCCAGTAGTGCAGGGGCAGCCTCCACCAGGCCCCCACCCATGTCTCCCACCACCCCCACCCCCCAGCACTGTGGGGCACCTGCCAGCAGGCCCCCACCCATGTCCAACTCATGTTCCCCAGCACCCCCACCCCCCAGCAGTGCAGGGGCACCCACCACCAGGCCCCCACCCATGTCTCCCACCACCCCCACCCCCCAGCCTCCAGGGGCACCCACCACCAGGCCCCCACCCATGTCTCCCAGCACCCCCACCCCCCAGTCACCAGGTGCAGCCTCCAGCAGGCCCCCACCCATGTTCCCCACCACCCCCACCCCCCAGCACTGTGGGGCACCTGCCAGCAGGCCCCCACCCATGTCCAACTCATGTCTCCCACCATCCCCACCCCCCAGCCACCAGGGGCACCCACCACCAGGCCCCCACCCATGTCTCCCAGCACCCCCACCCCCCCAGTCACCAGGGGCAGCCTCCACCAGGCCCCCACCCATGTTCCCCCACCCCCCAGCACTGTGGGGCACCTGCCAGCAGGCCCCCACCCATGTCCAACTCATGTTCCCCACCACCCCCACCCCCCAGCACTGTGGGGCACCTGCCAGCAGGCCCCCACCCATGTCCAACTCATGTCTCCCACCACCCCCACCCCCCAGCAGTGCAGGGGCACCCACCACCAGGCCCCCACCCATGTCTCCCACCACCCCACCCCCCAGCCACCAGGGGCACCCAACACCAGGCCCCCACCCATGTCTCCCAGCACCCCCACCCCCCCAGTCACCAGGGGCAGCCTCCACCAGGCCCCCACCCATGTTCCCCACCACCCCCACCCCCAGCACTGTGGGGCACCTGCCAGCAGGACCCCACCCATGTCCAACTCATGTTCCCCACCACCCCCACCCCCCAGCACTGTGGGGCACCTGCCAGCAGGCCCCCACCCATGTCCAACTCATGTTCCCCACCACCCCCACCCCCCAGCCACCAGGGGCAGCCTCCACCAGGCCCCCACCCTTGTCTCCCAGCACCCCCCCCAGCAGTGCAGGGGCAGCCTCCACCAGGCCCCCACCCATGTCTCCCACCACCCCCACCCCCCAGCACTGTGGGGCACCTGCCAGCAGGCCCCCACCCATGTCCAACTCATGTTCCCCAGCACCCCCACACCCCAGCAGTGCAGGGGCACCCACCACCAGGCCCCCACCCATGTCTCCCACCACCCCCACCCCCCAGCCACCAGGGGCACCCACCACCAGGCCCCCACCCATGTCCAACTCAAGTTCCCCACCCCCCAGCACTGTGGGGCACCTGCCAGCAGGCCCCCACCCATGTCCAACTCATGTTCCCCACCACCCCCATCCCCCAGCACTGTGGAGCACCTGCCAGCAGGCCCCCACCCATGTCCAACTCATGTTCCCCACCACCCCCACCCCCAGCACTGTGGGGCACCTGCCAGCAGGCCCCCACCCATGTCCAACTCATGTTCCCCAGCACCCCCACATCCCAGCAGTGCAGGGGCACCCACCACCAGGCCCCCACCCATGCCTCCCACCACCCCCACCGCCCAGCCACCAGGGGCACCCACCACCAGGCCCCCACCCATGTCTCCAGCACCCCCACCCCCCCAGTCACCAGGGGCAGCCTCCAGCAGGCCCCCACCCATGTTCCCCACCACCCCCACCCCCCAGCACTGTGGGGCACCTGCCAGCAGGCCCCCACCCATGTCCAACTCATGTTCCCCACCACCCCCACCCCCCAGCACTGTGGGGCACCTGCCAGCAGGCCCCACCCATGTCCAACTCATGTTCCCCACCACCCCCACCCCCCAGCACTGTGGGGCACCTGCCAGCAGGCCCCCATCCATGTCCAACTCATGTTCCCCAGCACCCCAACCCCCCAGCACTGTGGGGCACCTGCCAGCAGGCCCCCACCCATGTCCAACTCATGTTCCCCAGCCAACATGTCATCACAAGTCAATGTCCACAAAACAAAATCCAATGGGAAATAAAAAATAAAGCCATTGCTCCATGGTTAAAAAGTGAAAAAAAAAATACAATCCAACAGTGAACTTTGTACATGGGAACAAGCCAGGGTCCATTATCCCAACAAAAGAAAGGAAACCTATCTAACTACACTAACTAATAAAATAAACTATATACAAAAATGTGGCCAATGTCCGAAAGGTCCAAATAAAATCAAAACAAAAATGAAACCTAACACTACCTACATAACTATGTACAAGGGCAGCGGGCTAGTTTCACGGCTCACTTGTGGATGTCCCGGGCCAGGGCATCATCGAACTCCTCCTCAATGTCCCGGAGGCGGTCCTCCTCCATGTCCCCGAGGGTCCGCAGGGCCGTCGACGTCTCCACCTCCAAACCCCTGCGGATTGCCTCGAGGCACTCGGCCCGCCTCAGGGCCCTCCGCATGGAGTTCTCCGCCCTGATCATTGTGAGCCGTGCCACTTCCGCCCGCTGCCGCTCCGCATCTATGGCATGGCCCAACCGCTGCCACAAGGAAGACACTCTCTGTCCTGGGTCCTCCTGCCCTCCGGCCGATGCCTGCCCCTCCAATGTTGAAGGCCCCGAGCCTTCATGGCTCCCACCACGTTGCTGCTGCTGCTGTGCCTCTGCCCGTGCACTGCCTCCTGCTGCCTGCACATCCTCCGCCGGCTGGGGTGCAGTCGTAGATGTGGCCACCCCTGCTGGACGTCCGACTCCCGACTGTGGCAGGGATGCCTCCTCCACCAGCCTGGCTGCACCGTCAGAGGCAGCTCCACAGGGCACCCAGGTGACTGATGGGTGGGAAGATGGCACGGAGGACGACTGGCGCGTAGGGGGTCCAGTTGAGGAGGGGGTCGTAGCAAGCCCCATCAGACGGAGGAATCCGGCCTGGGTGACCTGTCCCAGCAGGCTGACGTGGTCAACGAGCCATTCGAGATGACGTGCAGTCTCTTCATGAAAAGACTGCAGGTCACCTCGCATGGCCCATTGACGCAACGCCACACCAGCCAGGACAGGCTCAACCCGGACCTGGATAGCCATGTCCGCAGGCAGAGGAAGGCCAGTTGACGTGAGCTCATCCCCTGCCTGAAAACGGGTCTGGACGTAGGCATCCCTGCTGGTGCAAGATGATGCAGGGACAGGATCAGGGACAGGATTGCACACAGGCACCTCCGCGGCGGCCTGTGCTGCCTCCTGTCCCTGGTCCTGCACTGCACCACTAGCACCAGTGGGATCCCCACCTCCAGACCCCGTCTCTGGTGCTTGCACGGCCTCCTCCGCCACCAAACCCCCCACCAACCTGGATGACTCCGTGCCATCTTCCCCTGTTGGGCCCTGTGGGGTCCCAGCTGCCCCTTCTGCTGCCGAGGAGTCCAACTCCAACCTCCGCCTCTTGGACCTCCCCCCGGCAGCTGCGGCCTGGGACACGGCACCGGACTCCTCACTCCCCGACGAGATCACAACATGGGAGGGGAGCCGGGCCTTGCGTCTCCGGCTGGCGGTGGGATCCCCGCCGCTGTGCTCCACAGCACCTTCTCCGCCCTCTTCATCAGTTGACGCTGCAGACAGGGAGAAACAAAACACAGGCATCCGGGCACTGTACAATGCACACATACACACATGACAGTTGTACATGAGTGGCATTGGCAAACCTCAGACATGTCATCACAATCCCCAACACACATGTCATTACAACTCGCACACATGAGCCATACCACAGCCATATCGCAACTGCCACCACCATCCATACACATACAACAGCATGAGCAGCCAAAGGTGAGCCAGACATCACATGCAACACAGGAAGTGCACCACACATGTACACACACCACCACACTTGCATGCATGTGTACACCTCTGCCAAGTGTCGCAGTGTTCAGACGGGCATCCATGTCACATCTGCCAATCAGGCTTCCACATACCGCTGTCACATGCATCCATGTTGCATCACTGTTGCACCCTTGTCAAAAACACACACATGCACATGTACACAGTGCCGATACATGCAGCCGAAACAACATACATGCGTGACATCACGGACATGTCTACTTACATACACATTCATCCAAACATGTGTGCCCACACAACTGCATTTGGCATGCAAGCCTACACACACAAGCACCATCCATGTCTCACACATTCCAGCCCTCGCATGTGTCAGCCCCAGGGCCCTGTACACCCCCACCCATACTCGACCCCATACAAACAGATGTGCAACCTGCACACTACTGAATAATCACCACACGCACTGCTCACAATCAGGATGCATGTACACTCACCGCTCGACTCCAGACGGGTCTGCCTCTCAAGGACATGGACGTGGAGCGCTGGGGATATGCGTTCCAGGACCCTCATCTGTTCTTCCGACAAGTGGCCCCGGCGCCCCTTGGCATCCGCTGCCTTCAAGAGGCGCCGGGCCTTGTTCAGGTTCCTGGACCTGAAGTCCTCCCAGCGCTTCTTGACATGTTGTAAGTCGCGGACTGCCACCCCCTCTGCATTGATGGCAGTCACGATGTCAGTCCAGATCCGAGTCCGTCCTTCCTTGTCGGCGCGGGAACTTCCGAAGAGGGCATCATACTGCCCCAGGACTTGCTCCACCAGGACACCAACTTGGGTGGCACTGAAGCTGGTGCCCCTCTGCCTCTCTGGCCGGGGGTTGTCAGTGGTCTCAGATGGTGTTTGCCCCGACATGACAACCCCAGAGGCAGGAGTGGGTGGGCAACTGGGTCCTGGGGCTGGGCTGTGGAGCGATGGAATCCCAGTCGGGAGTCTTCGGTTCCAGCAGGGGTGGTCACAGCAACAGCACCCCTGGCTGATGTCCAGGCAGCAAATGGCAGGGCAATTGGGCAGCAGGCAGTCAGGCAGCAGCAGATGGCAGGTGGGAGCGTGCTCGGGGCTCTGGGGGGCAGTAGTTCGGCCTTCTGGGCAGGAGCGTGGTCTTCCGTGTGCTTACGCGTGGCCAGCTTGATACGGAGTGATTTGGCACGTGAAAAATCTGCACGTCAGCGTGTAATTCGAGGAAAGGCCCTTAGCGCGTAAGCGCGTCTGCACATATACGCATTTTCATTGGACAAAAGGCCCCTCAAGCGCAAGCGCCCCTGTGACGTGAAGCGTACAGACATGCATGGGCATTTCACAGCGCGTGGAAAACTGCACATCCGCGTGCAATGCGAGGAAAGGGCCCATGCGCGTAAGCACGCGTGAAAAACTGCACGTCCGCGTGCAATATGAGGAAAGGGCCCATGCGCGTAAGCGCGCGTGAAAAACTGCACGTCCGCGTGCAATACGAGGAAAGAGCCCATGCGCGTAAGCGCGCGTGAAAAACTGCACGTCCGCGTGTAATACGAGGAAAGGTTCCATGCGCGTAAGTGACGTGACGCGCGCGTGCGTTTCCCTCAGCACGGGTTAAAGGTGAGCGGGCCCAGCAGTTCGCTGTACGTGCCTTTCGTGGAGACCGACGTGTGTTGCTGCTTCCTGTTCTTTCGCGCGCCCTCACAACTTCACAGCTATCAAGGACGTATCTCTTCTTTTGGCGTCGGTATTGGCTACGCGTGTTTTTCTGCATTGCGCTAGTCAGACGGTGAGTCGCATAAGCTCTTTTTCCCACTGCGGGTGCCCCTGTGTATCGCACCCATTTTCGATGTCATAGTAGCCTGCGTGTTCCACGCGTACACGTTATTCGTGTTACTGGGTGCCACCGCGTACTGCGGGAGGTTGAATCCACGCACGTAGGCTGCAGGGTTGCGTGCACGGTTTTACTGCAGTTTTGGGGTGCCTGAGCGTTGCGTGACCCGTCACCACATCACCGGGGTCACATACAGCCTTGCAGGTGCAGGGGGGCTGTTAACATCTTGCTTCCCACCCCCTTCACCCCAATTGCCCAGGTCAATTGTGGTGTACACCTCCCATTGGCACCACTCCATCTGTGCCAGCACTACTACATCTGTGCCATGGATGGGAGGCCACCAAAGGTGAGGGGCGCCTCAGCTGGGCGTACTCCTCGTGGCGGGCGTGGTCGGGGACGTGGCCGTGGTGACCAGGGAGTAGGGGGACTCCAGGGTGTCCAGGGCAGCCACAGAGGGGGAAGAGGCAGTGGTGCACCACTTGAGCACAATGTTGTGCCATGTGTCGGTGCAGCCATGCCACCACCCCCTGTGGTTCCGGGGGATGCAGCTCCTGCATCTGGCACTGGCACCCGTATGACCCGGCAGTCCGTTCCATCGACTGCCACGGGCCCAAGGGTAGTGGTAGCTGCAGGTGCAGCTGTGGACACGCCACCCAGGCTCAGGGTCTGCCAGCGCAGGCTGCGTTGGCACTTGAAGAGCCCTTGGTAGATCTCCAACAGGCCAGGGGGGAAACCATAGGGGCACGCCGGGCTGCTCAGACCAAGACACGTGTCCCTGGGGCAGTCATGTCATCTGCTGCCCCGAACAGCCGGGTGTTGGCAAGTGCAGGGGCAGATGCACCCAACAGCACCCCGGTTGTGAGTCTGCCAACCAGGACCGTTGCGGTCAATGACCCTGCCACAGCTGATGTTGCTGCGCAGGGTCCATTAGTGGGCACCCAGCTGCCACTGACACAAGTCAGGCCTTTGGTCATTCCTCCACCTGCCACTCCCTTGGCTCAATCCACCGAACCCACTGGCCATACTGGTCAGGGCGGCATTAGCCAGCCAGGGTCTGCGCCACAGTCCAAGAGGAGGAAGGTTGCACCTGCAGCACAGGCTGGGACCCCACACACAGCCACGACCTCCTGCACGTCAAGGAAGAAGCCTTTCTGTAAGCAGGAACTGGACTTCCTCGTGGACTACGTGCGGGGCCACAGCCGTGACATGCTAGTGGGTGCCAATAGTCAGACTATGGCTGTCCAACGTGACACCCACTGGAAGCATGTTGCGGAACATGTCAGTTCATTCGGCCATGAGGTGCGCACGGCGCAGGAGTGCAAAAAGCGTTGGAATGACATCAAGCGCAGCACTAAGCCAAGCGTGCCTCAAATTACAACTTGACTCTGGTGACTGGCGGTGGGCCTGCACCAGAGGAGGAAGAACTCACTTCGCATGAGGCTCTCGTTGCGGAGTTCATACCACCTGAATTGGTCGAAGGAGTGGGAGAGATGCTGGACTTTGATGCCCAGTCCAGTGAGTGTTGATGCGTGTTTGTTGAGGACGTGTGTGTTTCACTTGTGGGATGTGTTGTGCATGATTGCTGCTACATGTGACGTGTACATGGTTCTGATGTGTAAGTAATGCAATGCTACCGTCATGCATGTCTCCTCTGCCTGCATGTGGGACTCCATGTGGGCATGCTCCCTTGCCCCTCCTCCGCCACTCTGCACTCCAGTTCCACCTTTGCACTGGTCTGCTTCAATCTTGCCAATGTGTAGTTTCTTGTTCATGTGTCCTGTGTAGATGCTAACTTCCAGCGTAGAAACTGCCAGACATATGCCGTGTGGTACAGCCTTAGTACTCGATGCAGGGTATCTCACTTGTACTGTGCATGGGTCAGATGTCCCGCAGGGACATGAGTGCCCATTCATGCTCCATGTGCATTGCACGCATGCCCCTATGTGTCCTTGACTGGATGATCACTGTAATATGAGTCCTTGGTCACATACATTGCCTGCCATCTCATCGGCCTCCCCATGTCAATTGTGGCTCAGTCCTGCGTTGCACACATGTTTAGGCCCTGACAATCTGTGTGGCTCACAGGCTTCAGCCTGTTCAATGGCCAATGACTCTGTCCAACTCTTGTGTCTTCTTCACACGTGGGTGTCCTCCGGAGTTTTCATCATGTGTCCTGCCCACTGTCCCAGCATCATTTGCAGTGTTGTAATTTGTATCACATTAAGCTGTTGATGCCAGTCAACACTGCCTGTCAATACACAGGTGTATGGTCAGCCTTTTGATACCATGCTAGGCATCCCTGCTTTGGTACTGGGGTGGAGGGGTGCTTGGCTTCTAGACATGGTACACATTGAATGCACAATGCACGTGATGTCTGAATTTGACATTGCACTGCCTTCACATTTCCTGGCACACACCATGGAGTGCTTGTACATGTAGGTAGTGAGTGGCGTACACATTTTCTGCACTGCATAGACCCACTTCCATGGGAACTGCCACCTTTCAACAGGTCTGATCACAGAAGCTATTCAAAGTAGACCCAGCATGCATGCCAGGTCATATGTTGTGTGTCACATGTCTGCCGGATGCCTTTGCTGTAGGTGTGTGTGTGTGTCGTGTGCTTCTGACATGTGTAGTGACCTTTTTCTCTCTATTTTTCAGGTGATGACGCAATGGAGGCGGAGGATGGTGCTGTCATGCCAGACACAGGGTTGGTAACACCACATCAACCCGGCACTAGTGGGGGTCGTGGGGTGGTAGGCCACAAAAAACCCCAAGTGCTGCAGTCCATCTTGTCTCTGGCTGCCTATGAGTCCAGCCTTGATGACGACTCTGACGTCCATGTTGAGTTGGATAAGCATCAAGTCCATGTGTCAGGGGTGAGTGATTCTGATGTGGACACTCCTCTGTCTGCGACACCTGCACTGAGGGATCAGACAGTCTTGGTTCCTCCGCCCGTGGTGGATCGGGACGCAGGGTCACCCTCCACACCAGTCACTGATGTGCCTGGGACATCACGTCGATGGGGGTATGTAGTCGTGCAGCCGCAGGCGGTGCCAACACAGCGAGGACCCCCGGTCCTTGGGTCCCGCAGGGGTCAAGCCCGGCAACGCGGTCGCCGCGCGCAACCACTGTATACTGAGTGGGAGCAAGACATGACTGCCAATTCCGAACGGCAGGGGGCAGCAATGGAGAACATCGCTGAGAGCATGGAGCGTGTGGCCCGATCTGTGCTCCCCCCTGCTAGGCAGGTGCTTCTCCAGCAGCAGGCGGCACGGTCCACGGCCCGCTCGCTCAGGCTGGGCATGGCAGCCTCAGACAGGGCACGCCAGGCTGAAATGTCGTCTCTGCGTCAAGAAATTGCTGCTCACGCAGAGGCGCACATGGATGCCCTGAGGGAGGAGTATGCTTCCCTCAGATCCACTCTGGGTGTCCTTATGATGTCCCAGAGGCAGCAGGCAGAGGAGAGGTTTGCACAGCTTGAGCGTACCATCTCGGCTGAGCTACTGGCTTGCCGGGAGGTGCATCGGTTGTCCAGCCAGGTCTTGCAGGAGGAACTCCGTGTTACACGTGCTACCTTGCAAGAGGAAGCACATGTATCACGTGAGGTTCTGCATGCAGACCTATGTAACATCGCCACACAGAACCAGGCTCACCCGTCCGGCAGACTTGCTGCCGACGAGGGGCAAGCTGCGGCTAGGCGTGGGCAGGCTACTGTGCCACGTCCTCCTTTACAGGATGAGCCAGACTCGGACGACTATCTATCTCCCACATAGGTCGTGCTGTGCAGGCGTTGCGCCCATGGAGGATTTTTTTTTTGGCTCTGCATCATCGCATGTGGATGTTGAGCAGCACCCTGTACCTCCCCCCTCCTGGGTGCCTCCCCTCCCCCCCGGGTCGTATGTGGCCATTTTTGATTTTTCTTTTAGTTTAGTTAGTTAAGTTTCTGTTTGATAGTTAGTTTAAATAGGTAATGTAGTTTTTCCATAGTTAGTGTAATTAGTTAATAGTTGAGTTAGTTTAAAATTGCTAGTCTATTGTGCTTTCATGTGACGGTGCGGTGCTTTGTGGCTTTTGAAGGAATCCACTGTCTGTTCCAGCTGGGCCCTTCGTGGTTGTCTTGTGTATGTGTTTGCTGCTTGGGGTCCTTGACTCACATATGCCACTCCTGCCTCCCTTATCCATGGGCTCGCAAGGATGGTTCGGTGTTACAGAATATTACACAAGGGCTTTGGACTGTCATATCTGTGGCATGTCTGGTGCTGTGTGACTTGTGTTGACACCCCTAGTGGGGATGATTTAGGTGTCATTGTCCACTGTTCAGCTTTTGCTAGATGGGGTGTGTCATGATTAATGTGGACATTGATTGCTATGCATTGTGTAGTATGTTTCATATCTTTCCTGTACACATGCTTGTTGCAATTCATGCTGTAGATAGTGTTCCACACTTTGGAGGTGAAAGACGGACTGATGGTGTGATTTGTGATGTGAGTCTCTGACATGGTCAAGTAATGAGATGCCTGATGAGACACACACAGATGACTTTGAAGCATTAATCATGTGTTTCATGCCCTTTCTGCAGGGGGATGAGCCTCCAGAGCACCTTTGCCAGCAGACATTGCCCATTGGACGATGGATTTCCTGACCCGTTTGTTGGTGCCCACATGCACATGTGTGCACAAGCAGAGGCACAGTGATTGCAGACCCACATCCTAGAACTGCTGACATGTTCCAAGGAACTCCAGGCAAGCTGAGCATCACAGGGGGGCCACGACACAGCAAAGCTTGCACCAGGCGAGTTGCACATGCAGGCTTAGTCACAGCACTGAGGGTGAGCTTAGACGAATATTGGTGTTGAAGCACACAATGCAGCTCAGATGTGTTTGTGGACTGATGGCTGTTGATAGTAGGGTTGTCTGGGACACATGCAGGGGCAGTGGCACATACCCTCCGGTACACCAAGGTCCATTGAGGCACTTGTATCAACCATGTAGCCTTCCGAGACATGGAAAGGGGCAGCTCACAGGGACATACAGCAAGGGACATACTCGGGTGCAGTGCATGTCTTTTCCACGTACTTCATGATAAATGCACTGCCAACTTTGTTTCGGTCATGGTGGTACGCAACTTGCTCTGTAGTCATGGCTTGCTATATGGGTCTGTCGGCTTACCCAGGGAACATTGCATGTTGTGTGAATTGTGACACATTGGTGTTCCATTTGCCACGCACCCACCAGCGGCTGACTTACTGCATTGACTGTGTATGACCCGTCACAGGGGTGATGTTATATATGGGTACGAAGCATTGAGCACAGATTGTCTGTTTGTAGAGTAGTTTGTTGCTATGGGGCATGCTTGGTGTTGTGTTTTTGTGTAATTGGCACGTACAGGTTGTTGACTGTGGCTCTCTTTGCAGCATTGCAGTGCTCCTGTAACCGGACCTGAGAGTGCGCAGGCAGGAGGCCAGCACTCAAAACCAGAGCTAAGTGTCTTGTTGTTTTTCTTTCGAACTGCTCTGCATAGGCTTGCTGGGGAGTGTACTGATGCTTGGATGTATGTGTGGTTCAATTTGGTATGTTTTTCCTCCCTAATCACCCGTGATCCTATGCAATTTTGAAACCTGTACCCTCTACCCGGTGTTCCTGCTTCCCGTGCCTATCCAAGCAACGTTCCCTGACCCTCTTTCCCCACTGGGGTTGCGGATGCCTGTGTAAGACCCGAACTTGCAGGCGCCAAAACCCTAGAGGGGGTGGTTGGTTCGTACCACTCCTGAGCCTGGACTACAGAAGGCCATGACAATGATGTCCAAGTTTGTTTGGATTGTGTATGTGTTCATGCAGGTTGTACATTTTCGTGCATTCCCTAGTTTCATGTGTCATTCCTCCTCCCCTCTCCTGCCACTCATTCCAGTCATCCAGTGTGTCAACACCTGTCCCGACTCATTCCCCACCAGGGTCTCAGGGGCCTGTGTGAGTTTGACCTTGCAGGCACCCGGGACATGGTGGGGGTGGTTGTTTCGTGACACTCCCGCGCCTCTACAGGGGACCTGTGACAGTACACATCCATTCATGGTGCATCATCCTATGTCATGTACCACACATGTCTCACATCCTGTCGTGACATTGTTTTGCTGTGCTACCTTGGTTGTTGCATCATTGTGGTAGTACTTGGCCTTTGTGAGGTACTGCTACGACGTCAAGTCATCTACTGGAGGGTGTTCGGGTTCGTTTTTATGCCTTGAAATTTGTGATTTTGGAAATGAGTGTGGATTCTGAGGGTTCAGGCATCTTTTTACACACAAGGTGGGAGATGGTGACGAAGGGTAAAGGTGATCCTGTGGCCAGGTGAAATTGAGGTTTGGAGGCTTCATGACCCAGGTGCAGTTGTTCATTCACCATGGGTCATGGTCATTTGTGAGGGAGGGGGGGTTGTTGTTGATAGTTGCCTTGCCCTGCAGTGTGATGGGAACTCTGACATAGTAATGGTGGTATCCTATGTACATGTTGTGTTCTGCTGATCAATGCCTGTCCATGTGTTGTGTTTTCCTTTCAGGTGCGAGGGGATAGTTGTGGTTTGACATGCTGGGGTGTACACATGGTGGATGTTCACATGTGATGTGTAGGGAACACTGATGGTCACTTGAGTGCACATGCATATGTGGAGTGCATGTCCTTGCAGAACCACACACTTGCACTCGGATGCACTACATGTACTCCCACCCTTGCATATCCACGTGTACACTGTTTCCCTTCTGGTGCCCACTGTGTCCCGGCAGCACATGTTCTGTGACCGATTATGGATCCAGTACATGCCTAATTTGATGTTTGATGTGGTCTGTCACTTAGATGTGATGCTCAGGGTGTGCATCACACACAATGGCTGTTCACTGTGCTGTGCGCTGAGCAGTGTGATGCAGGAGTAGGACACTGCACACATGAGCTGCAGTGTTGATTTTGCAATGCATAATGTGCATATAGACAGGCATTCATTGTGATGTTACGTCTACGACTGTTGTAATGCATTTGGAAATGACTTATTTTGGGTGGGAGATTTTGTTGGTCTGTCATTTCATCTGATTCCGGGTCAGGCATCATTGTCCGATGCCACTGTACATTTAGGACATGGCAATGTGTACCTTATTGTTACTGCGTTGGTGTATGGGTATTGCTTGCCATGTCATGTTGATGTTTGGGAGGGTTTGAGTGACATGACAGTGATGGCCATGGCCTGTTTTGCAGGTGTGTGTGATGCACACCTTGCATGTCCGGGTCATCCGCTTCTCAGAGCAACTAGCTGGGGGTAGATTTCTCTCCGCAGCAGGGCCCTCCCCCTGGAACAGACTTCCTGCCTGACTTGAACTTGAGGGGAACCATCTCCAGTTCTGGAAGCACTTCAAGACCTTCCTCTTTGCTTCTGCTTACTCTCTGCCTCTCCCTTGCAGAATTCTTCACTGGAACTGCACAGGAGCTGCAACTGGGCCACTCTCACTGACCTCGGTCCCTGGCCCAGCCACTCTCCACTTGTACTGCCTCCCTGGCAACCCCTGCACTGCAGTACTGTCTCTCTAGCCCTACAGCCCTCCCTTCCCAGCACTTGTCTGCACTTACCTTTGCAGTTGCCACCAGGCGACCTATGTATTATTTTTTTGGGCTACTTCCCCTGTACTGGACTCCCCCCCACCCTTCCCCTTGCACTTTTCCCTTCCCCCTACCCCTGCACTTGCATGATCTCAATGACACCTGGCCTAGTAGTACCGTTCTCTGTGTTCCCTTGTTCCCCCCTCCCTGCCTCATTGCGCCTTGGAATACTTGTGTATGGCCCATATCATGTCATATGTCATATGTGTGCCTTTTGGTCACACAGGATAGCTTGTGTTTAAGTAGCTAGGAATGCAGACGATGTGGCACTTCCATGGCAACTATCTCAGGGTGGTAGGGTTGTGACAGTTGACTGTCTCTTTGTCATCATCGATTGTCACCTGGTATGTGCCAGGCCTGTGTGCACTCCGCAGGGGTGGGAGTTTAGGTGAAAAATGTGGCCACAAGCTGGGTGCGGGCTTCCTCGCCACGTGCCCTGTCCCCTCCCATGGGCAGCGCCTGTGCCTGTGGTTGGGGATGTGGGGGCACCACCATGTCCACCGGGACGCCCTGCCGTGTTGCAACATTGTGCAGGACACATGCTGCCACAATGATCCTGCACACTACTGGTGGTGCATAGAGTAGTTGCCCACCAGAGCGGTCAGGGGAGCGGAAACGTGACTTGAGCACTCCGAATGTGCGCTCCACTATGCCCCTGGTTGCAATATGGGCGGCGTTGTATCTTACCTGGGGTGGTGTGGTGGGGTTCCGGATTGGCGTCATCATGTGGTTGCTCAGAGGGTAGGCACTGTCCCCTGGGGAGGTGATAATAGTTGAGATTATTAGGGTTTGGATATTTGTCTGTGTGTGACTTGCATGCATGTGCAAGGGCATTTGTACTGACCTAGGAGCCATGCGTCGCCATGCTGCCCAGCTTCCAGGGCCCGGCTCAGGGCGGACATTCTGTATATGAAACTGTCATGGGTGGAGCCAGGGTAGTTTGCATAGACAGAGGTGATGATTCCCTTTGCATCACATACCACCTGTACATTGATGGAATGCCAGTGCTTGCGGTTTCAGTAGATGTGCTCAATGGCCCAAGGTGGACGTAGGCCCACATGGGTGCAATCTATGGCACCGAGCACTTTGGGGAAGTGTGCCACCCTGAAAAAAATCCAGGACAACGGCCTGCCTTTCTGCGGGTGTTCTGGGCATGTATATGTGCCTGCGGACTGAGGGGCGCGCTGTCATGATTGCCAGTACCTGGTGTAGGCAGCGTGACTGCGTGGCCTGTGAGACCCCCCCCCCACTATGGCAGTGGTCCGCTGAAATGAACCAGTGGCCAAAAAATGCAGGACATTGAGCAGCTTCTCCAAGGGGCTCAATGCTTGGGAGCAAAGGGTGGGGGATGTGAGGTCATCTTCCCACTCCCTGACCACGTCTAGGATGATATGGGGTGGAAACCTATACCTGCCGTAGACCTGGTCGTCAGGCATCCCAAAAAGGCTTGTCCGTGGTGCGAAAATGCGTGCCCTGGCTATTCTCCTCCTCCTGCGGTGTCCCACGATCAGTGCAGCGACAAATGGGGCATTCATCGTAGCTGTATATACGCGTTTGTTGTTTGCGCGCACTTTTATGCTATGCGCGGGGACGCCTCCGCCTGCCTTCGTGTGGGCGGACGCGTTGACGCCTGTGCACGTCTTTTGCCGTGCACGGGTTTCCCGTATTCGGATACATGGTAAGACTGTAGGTCCGAGTGTCATCGCGTGTGATCGGAGGGGAGTGAGCGTACACGCGATTGGCCTGGGTACGTGTGTTTCGGGGTGCGCGGGAAGTTCCACACGCAATTAGCCTGGGTATGTGTGTTCCGGGGTGCCGGGAACTTTCACACGCGATTGGTGGAAATCCACGTGTGTTCTGTCATCACGTGCAATGAGGGAAACACCCGCGCGCGTCACGTCACAGACGCGCTCATGCGCGAAGGGCCTTTGGTCCAATGAAATCGCATATGCGTGCTGCCGTGCATACGCGCTAAGGGCCTTTTCTCGTATTACACGCGGACGTGCAGTTTTCCACACGTGCTTACGCGCATGGGCCCTTTCCTCGTATTACAAGCGGACATGCATTTTTTCGCGTGCTGAAATGCCCATGCACGTCTGTACGCGTCACGTCACAGGGGCGCTTGCGCTTGAGGGGCCTTCTGTCCAATGAAAATGCGTATGCGTGCAGACGCGCTTACGCGCTAAGGGCCTTTCCTCGAATCACACACTGACGTGCAGATTTTTCACGTGCCAAATCACTCCGTATCAAGCTGGCCACGCGTAAGCACACGGAAGACCACACTCCTGCCCAGAAGGCCGAACTACTGCCCCCCAGAGCCCCGAGCACGCTCCCACCTGCCATCTGCTGCTGCCTGACTGCCTGCTGCCCATGTTCCCTGCCATTTGCTGCCTGCACATCAGCCAGGGGTGCTGTTGCTGTGACCACCCCTGCTGGAACCGAAGACTCCCGACTGGGATTCCATCGCTCCACAGCCCAGCCCCAGGACCCAGTTGCCCACCCACTCCTGCCTCTGGGGTTGTCATGTCGGGGCAAACACCATCTGAGACCACTGACAACCCGTGGCCAGAGAGGCAGAGGGGCACCAGCTTCAGTGCCACCGAAGTTGGTGTCCTGGTGGAGCAAGTCCTGGGGCAGTATGATGCCCTCTTCGGAAGTGCCCGCGCTGACAAGGAAGGACGAACTCGGATCTGGACTGACATCGTGACTGCCATCAACGCAGAGGGGGTGGCAGTCCGCGACTTACAACATGTCAAGAAGCGCTGGGAGGACTTCAGGTCCAGGACCCTGAACAAGGCCCGGCGCCTCTTGAAGGCAGTGGATGCCAAGGGGCGCCGGGGCCACTTGTCGGAAGAACAGATGAGGGTCCTGGAACGCATATCCCCAGCGCTCCACGTCCAGGTCCTTGAGAGGCAGACCCGTCTGGAGTCGAGCGGTGAGTGTACATGCATCCTTATTGTGAGCAGTGCGTGTGGTGATTATTCAGTAGTGTGCAGGTTGCACATCTGTTTGTATGGGGTCGAGTATGGGTGGGGGTGTACAGGGCCGTGGGGCTGACACATGCGAGGGCTGGAATGTGTGAGACATGGATGGTGCTTGTGTGTGTAGGCTTGCATGCCAAATGCAGTTGTGTGGGCACACATGTTTGGATGAATGTGTATGTAAGTAGACATGTCCGTGATGTCACGCATGTATGTTGTTTTCGGCTGCATGTATCGGCACTGTGTACATGTGCATGTGTGTGTATTTGACAAGGGTGCAACAGTGATGCAACATGGATGCATGTGACAGCGGTATGTGGAAGCCTGATTGGCAGATGTGACATGGATGCCCGTCTGAACACTGCGACACTTGGCAGAGGTGTACACATGCATGCAAGTGTGGTGGTGTGTGTACATGTGCGGTGCACTTCCTGTGTTGCATGTGATGTCTGGCTCACCTTTGGCTGCTCATGCTGTTGTATGTGTATGGATGGTGGTGGCAGTTGCGATATGGCTGTGGTATGGCTCATGTGTGCGAGTTGTAATGACATGTGTGTTGGGGATTGTGATGACATGTCTGAGGTTTGCCAATGCCACTCATGTACAACTGTCATGTGTGCATGTGTGTATGTGTCCATTGTACAGTGCCCTGATGCCTGTGTTTTGTTTCTCCCTGTCTGCAGCGTCAACTGATGAAGAGGGCGGAGAAGGTGCTGTGGAGCACAGCGGCGGGGATCAAAACACAGGCCCGGCTCCCCTCCCATGTTGTGATCTCGTCGGGGAGTGAGGAGTCCGGTGCCGTGTCCCAGGCCGCAGCTGCCGGGGGGAGGTCCAAGAGGCGGAGGTTGGAGGAGGTTGGAGTTGGACTCCTCGGCAGCAGAAGGGGCAGCTGGGACCCCACAGGGCCCAACAGGGGAAGATGGCACGGAGTCATCCAGGTTGGTGGGGGGTTTGGTGGAGGAGGTGGCCGTGCAAGCATCAGAGACGGGGTATGGAGGTGGGGATCCCACTGGTGCTAGTGGTGCAGTGCAGGACCAGGGACAGGAGGCAGCACAGGCCGCCGCGGAGGTGCCTGTGTGCAATCCTGTCCCTTATCCTGTCCCTGCATCATCTTGCACCAGCAGGGATGCCTACGTCCAGACCCGTTTTCAGGCAGGGGATGAGCTCACGTCAACTGGCCTTCCTCTGCCTGCGGACGTGGCTATCCTGGTCCGGGTTGAGCCTGTCCTGGCTGGTGTGGCGTTGCGTCAACGGGCTATGCGAGGTGACCTGCAGTCTTTTCATGAGGAGACTGCACCTCAACTCGAATGGCTCGTTGACCACGTCAGCCTGCTGGGACAGGTCACCCAGGCCGGATTCCTCCGTCTGATGGGGCTTGCTACGACCCCCTCCTCAACTGGACCCCCTGCGCGCCAGTCGTCCTCCGTGCCATCTTCCCACCCATCAGTCACCTGGGTGCCCTGTGGAGCTGCCTCTGACGGTGCAGCCAGGCTGGTGGAGGAGGCATCCCTGCCACAGTCGGGAGTCGGACGTCCAGCAGGGGTGGCCACATCTACGACTGCACCCCAGCCGGCGGAGGATGTGCAGGCAGCAGGAGGCAGTGCACGGGCAGAGGCACAGCAGCAGCAGCAACGTGGTGGGAGCCATGAAGGCTCGGGGCCTTCAACATCGGAGGGGCAGGCATCGGCCGGAGGGCAGGAGGACCCAGGACAGAGAGTGTCTTCCGTGTGGCAGCGGTTGGGCGACGCCATAGATGCGGAGCGGCAGCGGGCGGAAGAGGCACGGCTCACAATGGTCAGGGCGGAGAACTCCATGCGGAGGGCCCTGAGGCGGGCCGAGTGCCTCGAGGCAATCCGCAGGGGTTTGGAGGTGGATACGTCGATGGCCCTGCGGACCCTCGGGGACATGGAGGAGGACCGCCTCCGGGACATTGAGGAGGAGTTCGATGATGCCATGGCCCGGGACATCCACAAGTGAGCCGTGAAACTAGCCCGCTGCCCTTGTACATAGTTATGTAGGTAGTGTTAGGTTTCATTTTTGTTTTGATTTTATTTGGACCTTTCGGACATTGGCCACATTTTTGTATATAGTGTATTTTATTAGTTAGTGTAGTTAGATAGGTTTCCTTTCTTTTGTTGGGATAATGGACCCTGGCTTGTTCCCATGTACATAGTTCACTGCTGGATTGTATTTTTTTTTACATTTTAACCATGGAGCAATGGCTTTTTTTTTTATTTCCCATTGGATTTTGTTTTGTGGACATTGACTTTGGACAACATTACTTTGGATTTTTATTTTTGGTTTTGCTTTTTTTCACGGACATGCTTCTTTTCATTTTTGTACATTCACATTTCTGTTTCTTCATTTTTTATTCTATTTATGTTTCCTTTAATACATATTTTTTTTGGTGAACTTCAATGTGTGGTATCTCATTGGTTTCATGCATTTCATGATATGTGTTTTGAGATTCACTGACACCCATTGGGTGTATGTGAGGGAAATGTGTTTGTTTCGGAAATTGCAATTGGTGTTCTGTGAAGTAATTGCAAATTATGAGTGGGTGGATGCAATACTCGGGTGGGTGTTTTGCATTTGGAGGCTGACCATAGGGACCAGGGATCTAGATTGTGATGACATGTTGGCTGGGGAACATGAGTTGCACATGGGTGGGGGCCTGCTGGCAGGTGCCCCACAGTGCTGGGGGCTGGGGGTGGTGGTGAACATGAGTTGGACATGGGGGGGGGCCTGCTGGCAGGTGCCCCACAGTGCTGGGGGTGCCGGGGGAACATGAGTTGGACATGAGTGGGGGCCTGCTGGCAGGTGCCCCACAGTGCTGGTGGGTGGGGGTGATGGGGAACATGAGTTGGACATGGGTGGGGGCCTGCTGGCGGGTGCCCCACAGTGCTGGGGGGTGGGGGTGGTGGGAGACATGGGTGGGGGCCTGGTGGAGGCTGCCCCTGGTGGCTGGGGGGTGGGGGTGGTGGGGAACATGAGTTGGGCATGGGTGGGGGCCTGTTGGCAGGTGCCCCACAGTGCTGGTGGGTGGGGGTGCTGGGGAACATGAGTTGGACATGGGTGGGGGCCTGCTGGCGGGTGCCCCACAGTGCTGGGGGGTGGGGGTGGTGGGAGACATGGGTGGGGGCCTGGTGGAGGCTGCCCCTGGTGGCTGGGGGGTGGGGGTGGTGGGGAACATGAGTTGGACATGGGTGGGGGCCTGCTGGCAGGTGCCCCACAGTGCTGGTCGGTGGGGGTGCTGGGGAACATGAGTTGGACATGGGTGGGGGCCTGCTGGCGGGTGCCCCACAGTACTGGGGGGTGGGGGTGGTGGGAGACATGGGTGGGGGCCTGGTGGAGGCTGCCCCTGGTGGCTGGGGGGTGGGGGTGGTGGGGAACATGAGTTGGACATGGGTGGGGGCCTGCTGGCAGGTGCCCCACAGTGCTGGGGGGTGTGGGTGGTGGGAGACATGGGTGGGGGCCTGGTGGAGGCTGCCCCTGGTGGCTGGGGGGTGGGGGTGGTGGGGAACATGAGTTGGACATGGGTGGGGGCCTGCTGGCAGGTGCCCCACAGTTCTGGGGGGTGGGGGTGGTGGGGAACATGAGTTGGACATGGGTGGGGGCCTGCTGGCAGGTGCCCCACAGTGCTGGGGGCTGGGGGTGGTGGGAGACATGGGTGGGGGCCTGGTGGAGGCTGCCCCTGGTGGCTGGGGGGTGGGGGTGGTGGGGAACATGAGTTGGACATGGGTGGGGGCCTGCTGGCTGGTGGCCCACAGTGCTGGGGGGTGGGGGTGGTGAGAGACATGGGTGGGGGCCTGGTGGAGGCTGCCCCTGGTGGCTGGGGGGTGGGGTGGTGGGGAACATGAATTGGACATGGGTGGGGGCCTGCTGGCAGGTGCCCCACAGTGCTGGGGGGTGGGGGTGGTGGGAGACATGGGTGGGGGCCTGGTGGAGGCTGCCCCACAGTGCTGGGGGGTGGGGGTGGTGGGAGACATGGGTGGGGGCCTGGTGGAGGCTGCCCCTGGTGGCTGGGGGATGGGGGTGGTGGGGAACATGAGTTGGACATGGGTGGGGGCCTGCTGGCAGGTGCCCCACAGTGCTGGGGGGTGGGGGTGGTGGGGAACATGAGTTGGACATGGGTGGGGGCCTGCTGGCAGGTGCCCCACAGTGCTGGGGGGTGGGGGTGGTGGGGAACATGAGTTGGACATGGGTGGGGGCCTGCTGGCAGGTGCCCCACAGTGCTGGGGGGTGGGGGTGGTGGGAGACATGGGTGGGGACCTGGTGGAGGCTGCCCCTGGTGGCTGGGGGGGGTGGGGGTGGTGGGGAACATGAGTTGGACATGGTTGGGGGCCTGCTGGCAGGTGCCCCACAGTGCTGGGGGCTGGGGGTGGTGGTGAACATGAGTTGGACATGGGGGGGGGCCTGCTGGCAGGTGCCCCACAGTGCTGGGGGTGCCGGGGGAACATGAGTTGGACATGAGTGGGGGCCTGCTGGCAGGTGCCCCACAGTGCTGGTGGGTGGGGGTGATGGGGAACATGAGTTGGACATGGGTGGGGGCCTGCTGGCGGGTGCCCCACAGTGCTGGGGGGTGGGGGTGGTGGGAGACATGGGTGGGGGCCTGGTGGAGGCTGCCCCTGGTGGCTGGGGGGTGGGGGTGGTGGGGAACATGAGTTGGGCATGGGTGGGGGCCTGTTGGCAGGTGCCCCACAGTGCTGGTGGGTGGGGGTGCTGGGGAACATGAGTTGGACATGGGTGGGGGCCTGCTGGCGGGTGCCCCACAGTGCTGGGGGGTGGGGGTGGTGGGAGACATGGGTGGGGGCCTGGTGGAGGCTGCCCCTGGTGGCTGGGGGGTGGGGGTGGTGGGGAACATGAGTTGGACATGGGTGGGGGCCTGCTGGCAGGTGCCCCACAGTGCTGGTCGGTGGGGGTGCTGGGGAACATGAGTTGGACATGGGTGGGGGCCTGCTGGCGGGTGCCCCACAGTACTGGGGGGTGGGGGTGGTGGGAGACATGGGTGGGGGCCTGGTGGAGGCTGCCCCTGGTGGCTGGGGGGTGGGGGTGGTGGGGAACATGAGTTGGACATGGGTGGGGGCCTGCTGGCAGGTGCCCCACAGTGCTGGGGGGTGTGGGTGGTGGGAGACATGGGTGGGGGCCTGGTGGAGGCTGCCCCTGGTGGCTGGGGGGTGGGGGTGGTGGGGAACATGAGTTGGACATGGGTGGGGGCCTGCTGGCAGGTGCCCCACAGTTCTGGGGGGTGGGGGTGGTGGGGAACATGAGTTGGACATGGGTGGGGGCCTGCTGGCAGGTGCCCCACAGTGCTGGGGGCTGGGGGTGGTGGGAGACATGGGTGGGGGCCTGGTGGAGGCTGCCCCTGGTGGCTGGGGGGTGGGGGTGGTGGGGAACATGAGTTGGACATGGGTGGGGGCCTGCTGGCTGGTGGCCCACAGTGCTGGGGGGTGGGGGTGGTGAGAGACATGGGTGGGGGCCTGGTGGAGGCTGCCCCTGGTGGCTGGGGGGTGGGGGTGGTGGGGAACATGAATTGGACATGGGTGGGGGCCTGCTGGCAGGTGCCCCACAGTGCTGGGGGGTGGGGGTGGTGGGAGACATGGGTGGGGGCCTGGTGGAGGCTGCCCCACAGTGCTGGGGGGTGGGGGTGGTGGGAGACATGGGTGGGGGCCTGGTGGAGGCTGCCCCTGGTGGCTGGGGGATGGGGGTGGTGGGGAACATGAGTTGGACATGGGTGGGGGCCTGCTGGCAGGTGCCCCACAGTGCTGGGGGGTGGGGGTGGTGGGGAACATGAGTTGGACATGGGTGGGGGCCTGCTGGCAGGTGCCCCACAGTGCTGGGGGGTGGGGGTGGTGGGGAACATGAGTTGGACATGGGTGGGGGCCTGCTGGCAGGTGCCCCACAGTGCTGGGGGGTGGGGGTGGTGGGAGACATGGGTGGGGACCTGGTGGAGGCTGCCCCTGGTGGCTGGGGGGGGTGGGGGTGGTGGGGAACATGAGTTGGACATGGTTGGGGGCCTGCTGGCAGGTGCCCCACAGTGCTGGGGGGTGGGGTGGTGGGTACCATGAGTTGGAAATGGGTGGGGGCCTGCTGGCAGGTGCCCCACAGTGCTGGGGGGTGGGGGTGCTGGGAGACATGGGTGGGGGCCTGGTGGTGGGTGCCCCTGCACTGCTGGGGGGTGGGGGTGGTGGGAGACATGGGTGGGGGCCTGGTGGAGGGTGCCCCTGGTGGCTGGGGGTGCAGGGGGACATGCGTTGGTGGGCAGTAGTGCAAGTTGACATGTGGGTTGGCTAGTGGGCATGGCCATGGTGGATGGGGTGCCTGCAGGACATGTGCTGGGTAGGCCCCTGTGGTGTGAGCCACCTGCAGGGGCCATGGAGGGTGTAGAGGGAACACCTGGGAAGTCCCACACGTGCAATTCACGTGTGCTGCTCCCCGCACACCCCTGTAATACACGTACCCTGATGAGATCGCGTGTGGAACTTCCCGCGCACCCCTGTAATACACGTACCCTGATGGAATTGCGTGTGGAACTTCCCGCGCACCCCTGGAATACACGTACCCTGCTGATGTTGCATGGGATATTTCCCCCACACCCCAAAATACACGTACCCTGATGAGATCGCGTGTGTGACTTCCCGCGCACCCCCGAAATACACGTACCCCGCTCAATCGCGTGTGTAACTTCCCGCGCACCCCCGAAATACACGTACCTCTCTCAATCGCATGTGTGTAACTTCCCGCGCACCCCTGAAATACACATACCCCGCTCAATCGCGTATCTAACTTCCCGCGCACCCCCGAAATACACGTACCCCGCTCAATCGCGTATCTAACTTCCCGCGCATCCCCGAAATACACGTACCCCGCTCAATCGCGTATCTAACTTCCCGCGCACCCCCGAAATACACGTACCCCGCTCAATCACGTGTGTAACTTCCCGCGCACCCTCGAAATACACGTACCCCGCTCAATCGCGTGTGTAACTTCCGGCGCACCCCCGAAATACACGTACCCCACTCAATCGCGTGTGTAACTTCCCGCGCACCCCCGAAATACACGTACCTCGCTCAATCGCGTATGTAACTTCCCGCGCACGCCCGAAATACACGTTCCCCGCTCAATCGCGTATTTAACTTCCCGTGCACCCCCGAAATACACGTACCCCGCTCAATCGCGTGTGTAACTTCCCGCGCACCCCCGAAATACACGTACCCCGCTCAATCGCGTGTGTAACTTCCCGCGCGCCCCCAAAATACACATACCCCGCTCGATCGCGTGTGTTGCTTCCTGCGCACCCCCGCAATACACGTGCCCCGCTCGCACAGGCCCATTTGCTGTATGTTGCCACTTTTGTGATGCGCTGGGACTCTACCGTCTGCCTTCGTGTGGCGGACGTGTTTCAGCTTGTGCGTGTCTTTGGCTGTGCGTGGCTTTGCCCTATTCGATTCCATGAATACGTGTGGTTCGAGTGCGTGTGGGCGTTCCGTCTGCTTCCCTGCAGTACATCCCCAGTTACGCCCTTATTTTCGCGCGTTGTTCCCCATTCCGCGCGTTATGCCCCGTGTCCCGCCCACTTTCTGGTGTATGCGCCGAGGTTGTGCGCTTTCACTGTGTGCGTCGCGCACGCCTTTCGGGATGTTGCAGTGACTTGTGCGCCATGCACGGGTTTGGCGCACATCCCGAGGTGAACACGCGCAGGGACTGTTTTTTTCCTCTTGCGCCTGCCTGCGCCAGCTTGCGTGAAGATTTTCGGCGCACGTTTGTTCCATGAATCGGCCCCTAAACCTTTCGCAAACCCACTGAGGTTAATTCACTGCTGCTTGCTTCAAGCAGCCATCAAAGGGCCACAATAGACAACATAACTAGTGGGGAATTTCATAGAGCGAGAAGGAACTGCAGTAAAAATTCTGATTATGTCAATGAATGTGACATTATAACACATAGATTTGTGAACAGGGGGTACAAAATGTGCACCATTAACAAAGCTGTGTCTAAATTTGCAGACAGTAATCAGGCTGATTTATTGGTGGAACAGGAATCTTCTAAAGTAACACCATCTCACATTTCTATTATTACTAGGTATTCGAAGGACTCTGCTATACTTTACAAACTAGTCGAAAAACATTGGCACATCTTGCAATTAAACAAGTATTTATTGCCTTTCTTATCAGAAAAACCAAAATATATGTTTACTAGTGCCGTCACAATTAAACAAAAAGTTAGCCCATCCTTTTTGGACACTGCTGCTGTGGGTCCTGTGGGGGGCTGGCATAAAACAGCCAATGGCATTTTCAAATGTGGGAACTGCAACCAATGCTCATATGCCCATGATAATTGTCAATCCTTTACTGATATGTATGGAACTACAGTCAAAATCAACAGCTTCATCAATTGCAAATCATGCTATATTGTGTATGCAATTGTCTGTGTGTGTGTGGTAAACTGTATATTGGCAGCACCATTCGACAGTTGAGATTTAGGATCAGGGAACGCCTAGCAAGTCTCCGGGTTCCGGAGGCCAAATCACCTTTAGCTCTTCACTGGCAATTGGTGCACCAAATGAGCGATAAAGCTAACCTTAGATTTGTGGGTCTAATGCAAGTGAACAGGAGCAAAAGAGGGGGTAATATCCAACTCCGACTCAGACAGATGGAATCTAAACATATCTGTTTTCTGAGATGTACTGAGAGGGGACTCAACACTGACCATGAGTTGCATGTGTTCCTTTAATCTCACTATATTCCGTTAATACTTGATTTTAATGATGCATGGCATCAGCTTCACAATACTATGTTAAGAATTTTTCATGTGATATACAATCAGACTTTGTATGGTATTTATGAAGATATTTCAGTGGATACAATGGATTCTTAATATTATTATGATAGATATATTCTCATGACAATATTGGGATGTTTTGTATAATTGTATTTACTGCCAATTAATTTGGCACAGACTCATGATCAATTTACTTATTTGGAGTCAAACGTTCATGTAATCTAAAGAAATGAACAATCTGGGAGATTTGCTATAGTAAGTATAATGACTAACGGAACATTGTACTCATTGGGCGCCAGTGGGACAAGCACATAGTCACATGATCAGTGTTTGGGTCTTTGAGATATGTGATCAATTATTTGTTGTATAATAATGACCTATTTTCCAGAGTTCAGCATATTGCTTTTGAGACATTAGGAACTGTCACCTGGTCCATGCTTGTAATTGATAGATGATAGGCTAATGGACATGTGCATATAATTTTCGATTTTGCCATACTCATCATTTCATCTGATGGGATAGGTATCATTTGCCCTTGTCCTGTATCCGTGTCAATAATGAAAATTGCTAAGCACTCTGTATCCAAGAATGACTGATGCACTGGTGCTTACACATAATTTTGAGTCGCTCTTTCTTTGTTTACAATCACGACATCAGACTCGGGTTGCGCGTGATGTCATGACGTTACCTACATCTTGGCCGGTTACTTGTTAATAGGTAATGGCAGATTGAGCTTCTTTTACAATTGATGCCGGGCATCTGGCCCATTTACTTTGTGTCCTATACCGATTGACGGGTAAGTTGAATATCTGGCTATGGGAGTGATTTCTGTATGAACACTTGGTGTCATTTCATCAATGTACACACGGTGTCACGAATATGTGATTACAATTATTCAAAGCGTCTGTATATTGCGCAAGTTTGACTGCTAGAGACAAAGATAGGTTCTTTTTTTCTCTGAATCTAGGTTATTCATTGTGATTGAAGTACTGACGCTGTGAACCCACTGGAGGGATGCTAATAATTGCTGGCATTTGCATTGATTCTATACTTTTGCTTGAATGAGGGGACGGAACCATAATTTGAAGGTATGATGCAGTTTTCTTGCAATTTCAGGCTAATATGTACAACCTCTGATGTTTATACATTCATTTTAGAATAGTTCATGATGTGATGCACGTTCTATTCATTTGTAGTATGTGAACTGGAACTTGTCAGTTGCAGTAAGAGTGTTTTCTTTTATTTCTAGTAACTTGGCTGGATATGTGGTGGCTTCTGGACAGCACTGGGTTTTTTTCACGCACATTTATAGTGCATGATGGTATTTAATTTCATTCATTTTCTGGTCTATCAAGCAAAGCACTCCAGGTGGCAATTCCTACAGAGTTTATATTTATTTTCGTTTTGATTTTCTTTTTCTTTATGCACAGGGCCCATCCATCATATTATAGTAGAGTGATGCTTAGTACTAATTCCTATTCAGGAACAATCATTCACTTTGCCAAACACATTTGTGTTTTATACCCGTTCACTTTGGGCGGTTTAACCTGGTGAATTGTGAATCTCAATTTTACTTGGACATCAATTTATTTTATATATTTATTATAATTTTTCTTTGAAATACTCCATGGCTCTGACCTTCATTCATTGGAACCCGCCGCTGCTACAACTGGTATGTGGTACCCATGTTTGTTTTGTTATTGATAACTAATGTCTATGCCATGTAATAATTTGCTTTATTGTTTATTTGTTATTATACTTGGGAATCGGATAACTCTGTCATTTGTTTTTTCATGTTTAATTGTGTCTAATTATGTGTAAATATTTGGAATATGGGACTCATACAGTCTTGAGGATGACCCATAGGTCGAAACACGTGTCGGCTGTCCAAACCTTGAATAAATTCATTTTTCATAGCAAACATATGAGTTTTGAAGAAGTCTTTCAATCAAGACATTTTCTGCACTATTATACAACGTATTGTGTTAACTAGAGCGCGTGTACCCTACCCAATCTAATTTTGTTCACTTGAAAAACCCACCTGCATATGTTAACACATATGTAGTGCTAGTTTATGATTTTCAAATGCAAAATGGGAAGTGGAAAACATGTTAGTATGCTTGTTTTTGCTACAAGCAGTTTCAAGTGGCATAGTTGTATATCCCCGGAGCACACACTTCAAGGGTCTACAAATTGCAGCTCTCCAGATGTTTATATTATGACCCCCATGACCTCTCACCATTGGCAATTCTGACTAGGGCTGATGGGAGATGTAGTCCAAAACATCTGGAGCGGCAAAGGTTGTAAGTCCCTAACATACCTTATCACAGAATCAATACATTATAAGTAATATGAAGGACTAGTTACTTGCAACAAAGGTAAAGGACTCCTGTGCATCTGTGTGGTTTGAACATTACCATGGATTAGACTATAGATGGTAATTAATTATAACGGAGAAGAGGTTTCCTAAGGCAGATTCCAATTCACAAAACCCCTGGTTTATACACTGATTTTGCATAAGATGAGCCACACCTTGAATTTAACTAATCCCGAAAATTCTTTACTGCCACACCACACCACACCACACCAAATAGGTGAAAGCAGGGCAGAAATGTTCTGTGATTATGGAGCACTTTTGGGAGAGATCTATTTCTGGCCAACAAAAACACATTTGAAGTGACACAGCCTTTCGTTTATGAAGAACAATGCTTCCTTGGGAAATGCATGCCACCAGTCTTGATTCTGCAGTCTGTAAATAAACAAGAGACATGCTTGCTATCCTCTGCACTGCAGAAAGAAGGGTCTGGGGGACTGAAACCCAAAATGACCACTTAAACAACGCTAATTAGCTTTTGTTGTCAGAGTAACATGGTCGTCAAAGGCTTTAGGTGCCATTTCAATTGAAAGGGTTGAAGTTCCTTCCTATTTTATTTATTTATTTTATTTTATTACATTTGTATAGCGCTCCAACAGCCCTTGGGCATTGAGGCGCTGTTACTTGTAGGGAATTAGTTACATGGGCAGAGTACAAGTTAAGACATGTACATTTATACATTATACATTCATACAGTTGGATAAATGGGGAGTATAACTTCCAAACATAGGTCATAGGATTGCAGGATGTGGTGAGGGAAGTTCTCAGGTGAAGAGAATAGTTTTCACGGCTTTGCTGAATGGCATGTGTGATTCTTCAGCATGTATGGGGTGGTGGAAGGGCCTTCCATTCTAGGGCTGCTAGGTAAGGGAAGCTAGCGCCTCCTTCTCTCACTCTCTTAACCATGGGCATAGTGCGCATGTTTGTGTAGGGTGTCCTGGTCGGTCTTGTGGATGTATAAAGGTGTATCCTACACTTGCCCAGACTTACTTTTGTCCTGCATGGACACCGTGCAGCTTTCCCCTTGTGATGTATGCAGTCAATGTTCATTGTGCACTCAGTGCATCCACAGTGCACTGGGTAAAGAAAGAAGCAAGTGTGGTTTTCCCAATTAGCAGTTATGAGTGACAAGCTGGCACTAAAACACATTTATATAAACAAGCAACTTCTTGGTGCTGTTTGTTTGTGGTGTGTCTTCTCAACAATTTGACTTCTTTTCTTAAAATATTATGATGTAAGTTAATGAAAATAGGTGTGCTATAGAACAACAACCATGGTATATCGTCATTTGGCAAGAAGGTTATCATAAAATAAAAAATAAAACATACTGTGACACCCCAAGCGTTGAGTGTTCTGTTAGGGTAATTTCATCTGTATAATTATGATATTAATTAGAATGTACCATGTAGAGATGTTTAAACGTTCAAGCCTTTCTCTGAATTCATCTAGTCTTTTCCATGAGCATCAGTAGTAAGGATGATCCTTCATGGAGGCTAAACCATGATGGCGGTCAACTTTGCAAATGCAATAGGAGGCCAATGAAAAGAGCTCTCATGGTACTCAAACGTCCATTATAGTTCCTGAATCTGGATCTTAGAAACTTTGAGATTCATTGGCAGATAACATGCCAGCAATGTCATAAAGAGATGTGTCTGAAAATGACAGGTCAGGTCAAACTATTGAGCATCATGAGTTTGTCCTGGTTGATGAATAACTCCCCAAACAGATGGAACAATTTGACATGGCTATCAGTTGGTAATTGCTTGTGGTCCACGCATTTTGAATGGTGGATTTATTTTCCTTAAGTGACAACTCAGGGAACAAAGATGAATTTCTGTCCAAATCAGATACAGAAATGACTTTCAGATCTAGAATTAAAGCGACACCTTTGACAGTCCAATATATACATCACAGCATAAAGTTATCAATCATGTGATGCAACACACAGTTGAAGCGGGGTCATCCATGTTCATGATGACTAGGCAATTGATCATCCGGCTTATAGTGCTATTTTGAATATGCCACTAAGCATGTAAGCAATGAAAACACAATCATCAGTGATTTGAACCTTCAGACTGATGTGCTCAAAGTCCAGATTGGGGACATGGCACAAGGAATTCGGAAAGAAGGGCATTATAAATTGCTAGGTCTTGTCAAAGGGATACGCATGTACTTAGAAACATTACAGGATAAACCTAGATTTAGTTGGCTCTGAGGAATTAAGCTGAACCACCATTTAAATACCATGATACAGATTTCAATTGTGTGCATTTTTCTTTAAGAGGTCGATATGGAAAAATACAAGGCATGGATCCTGGAACGAATTGCTGCACATGAAAGGGAGAAGTCTCACTGACAACTTCTCAGTAAAGGAATTGGGGAAAGGCCCTCTTCTTCCACCTCCAAACAGAGAATTCTCACTGGTACCACCACCATCACACTCACCTCTGCTACCACACTCCATGGACAGTGGAAATCAGCGCGTAGTTATTTGAACTACAACATTTTAAAAGTGAACTGGTTATGGCAGATAGGTCGGGGTCGGAGGAATGGAGGAGCTAAAAAAGGGGGAGAGGTGGGCAGCACAGGGGAAAGGAGGGATATGGAGGAGACCCCCCCCCATTAGAAGAGAGGGGGGAATTATTGCATGGCCATGATCAAAAAGTCATCATTAAACAGTCCACTTTCAAATTGTTGTAGATGAATCAATGTAGAACCGCAGAATGTCTCCTCTGTCTATTACCAATGAGCGCAGTAGCACAAGCCTAAGTCAGTATTCTTCTACAGTAGCTTCCTGAGTTAAATTTACATCAAAGCAAAGAACCATAATTGGAAAAGCTTCACCAAATATGGTTTCAAGACACAACCAACAGGACAATTGTCCATATCAAGAAGGAGAGCAGAGGAATGCTTAAGTCATAACTAGCTAACATGAAATGAGCTTTTGACCATTCATGACACGCCTTTGCTTTATTGGAACAAAATAGAGCAGCAGCCAAAACTAAGCAGGCTGGAAAATAAATATCTAGTGTGCTCTGCAGCCAATGACATCTCCTAAGATGTTTTTAATGCTGCAGGGGCCATCACTGGCGACAGTAGGATACTATGGGATATATTGACCCACTCAAGGGCATTTCCCCACATCACTAAACCACAAAAGGGTTGTGCTAAATCCTGCGAGCACCATGGCTCAAAACTGCGTTTGGCAACAACAACAAAAATGGCTGCACCATCCTGCCAAGCACACATCGGCACATCGGGCAGGATGGAACCAGGGGGCACATTAAATGAGATTGCCAGTGTGTTCCAGCATCAACAAAGGGAAGAACGTGGAAAAAGCAGCGTTGCTGTGCTGCAAAAGCCAAAATCTCCATTGAAAAGAAACCCTTTTTTTACCTTTTAAAAATGCAGCTTTGATGCTAAATTCCCTCTTTTCCTTAAAGACATTGGGCCTCATTACATGGATGGCGGTAACGGATTACCGGCACCGGAAAGGGCACCGGTGCCGGTAATCCCTTACCGCCCTACTACGAGGTCCCTCAGTGGGTCCCGTCCTTAACGTGTGTTCAGACCACAGGTTAAGGACAGGACCCGCTGAGGGACTTCAGAGCAAATAACGGTACCGCTAATTGCGGTATCGTTATTTGCTCCTTCCCCATTCCCATTGAGCCCTATGGGGGCTCAAATGGGGAAGGGCCATGGTGAATGGGGAATCACCGCCCCTGGCAACATTGGAATGGGGCGTTAATTCTGCCATTCACCATGCCGGACTCCGGCGGCAACCATGGCGTTGCTAGCGCCATGGTTACTACCATCTGTGTAATGAGGCCCATTGTGATTAATAAACACTACCAAGCCCTGTGTGTCTCACTGTGCCTCAGCAAAACCAGGCATGATTCTGAATTGACAAAACCAGTCAAACCAACTCTAAAAATAAATAGACCAGGAACTTCACTTTTACTCACACGGGAAACATGTTCATTTTCTTTGCAAAAGTATCCAAAACTTAGCTGTTCAGAGAGAGACTCTAACTAGCTGAGCCATATCTGTGTCAATGTATCTGTGCTGCAGACCAACTCCAGCACTTCAAGAGAATATCTATAGCTGCAGACAGTGTGTGAATCTGCTGGAGATAAAAAGTTGAATTCAAGAAGGATAGGCCAGCTGCACCACGTGTAAAAAAATTGGCTTTTTGCTAATTAAAGAAAAACAAAGGCCTGTGTTTTGGAACAATACACTTGTGAATGATAGCCTGCCAGTCTTTAGCAATATGAAGGGGTTTGTTGATGGTGAGACTATATAACATGGGTTATTTTATGCAACCGGCTTGCTTTAATTCTGGATCTAAGATCAGAAATTAAAAGGTTAAAAATATGATGGCTGGAGCTGCAAGTTGAAAAACAGGTGTTCTGCTTGGAGGGGTGGCACCAAAAGGAGGGCTCTCTCTCAGCAGATACTGACAACCCCCTGATAATTACGGGGTTGAACAGACTTTGAAGCTCCCAGGGAAGGAAGCCTGAGGTGTGAAGAGGGCAACATAACTTCAATCAAGGGAGAAAACCCCACCATACTCTGAAGGAAATGATAGTTGGCAGCAGTTGAAGTTAAAGAAAAAAAATGGACCCAGGAACAAATAGACTCCCATTTGGTTCCCAAGACTATTTCAGGGATAAACATGAAAGACTTCTATCTTTGCAGCAAGACTTTGAAAAATTGTAAAAATGTCACAGTTTAAAAGTGATTTTTCGTGCTTTCTTTTGAGACATGGTAGAACTCACTGACTCCTCGGGGGTAGAAAGGGCAAAGTATTGAGGATAAATCGAAAAGTATCAATGTTGCAAACATAAATGTTTGTACATACATCCCTTGGGATAATTCGCATCTGTGTATAAAGTTACAGAATTTTAGGCCGAACCTTTAATGTTAAAAATGATCAAAATGTATCAGAAGGGCGAAACAAGGTCCCATAGACTTGAGTATTGGACTGATATGTGCTGCACATAATGTGTAACCTAGGTATATTTTATTAAGAGATTGCAACTGTATAAATGTCTGTCTTTAGCAAAGTCAGAGTTTAAGTAAAAATAAGTGGGAGTTTTTGGACATTGTAAAACTCATCTCATAAACCTGACATAATTCCCTTGGAAATCCAACCAGTTGAGAACAAGGCGGAGACTAGCACCCCTGACCAATCCAAGTAGTTTAAGGGCATGCTGGGTTAACCCTGCCCAGCCTATGCTTTGATGATGTCATTATGCACTATAAATAAGGGTCCCTGACAAGACTCTAGAGACACACACTTCCTGATTTCTACACTGCGTTCCTGTACCCGTCATCTTCCAGATCCAGATTCCAACCACAAGGCCAAGCATTCCTGATCCTACTCCAGGGCCCACTCCAGCACCCAAGCAGTGTGGATCCCATTCCCATATAAAAACCCACTAAATTTCCCATTAACAAGGGGAAAACCTTTGGCATCCTGATCCAGCTTGGCTTGCTGCCACTCACTGCATGCTGCTGCCATCCTGCTACCCTGATGACCTATGGTATCCAGTGACCAGAATTGCCAGTCCAGAAGTGCTACTCGGTAACCAGAACTGCCCAGCTGTTTGCCAGGTGCCCTGCCATGTAGTGACCAGAACCGTGATTGTCCAAAATCCAAAAACTAAAAAGTGAACTGGGAGTATCAATTGCCACCCCATCTTAACCCATAGCCTATCTTGTCTTTGTTCTCAAACCACTCTCTAAAGCACCCTATCCTTATCCTGATACCTTGTTCAAACTGTCACAATCATTATTGCAACCCTGCCCTTGATTTCTAGTGCTATCACCATCTCGTTAGTAATTTTCCTTGTGAAATGCTAAGCCAATAATCCTTTTTAGAGTGATCGGACTGATTCCGCCAGGGTGGGTGCAGGGGAGAGAGGGTTGAACTCGCGAATCAACCCTGGAGCTTACTGTGTTCCTTCTTGGTGGCCTAGCCTGAATACTCTAGTGTAGAGTAAAACTGTTCTTGTCACAACTGATTTTCCTTCTTGTTCGCGCCTTCATTTACTCAAAGTGCACCTTCTTAGATCTTGCATAACTCATTCAATTTACCAGATAGAGACTTACTTTCACTTCCATAGTATACCTGTGATATATATCTATCTCCCTACCTAAAAATCGTATCACATTTCACCCGTTTTTCAAAGAAAACGTTTTAGTAAATTTACATGGAAAACGGAAATATTAGCAAAGTTTCCAACGTGTCATTTTGATTGTAGACTGTTTTAAATCTCCATTCATTTTTCAAACTGTATGCTCTTGTTAATTCATTGCTAGTGATTGTTAGTACCTTTACATTGTTGCTTTAGTGAAGAACTGTATTTGTTTCAAGGTTTTTGCACACATTCATTATTCTTTTCATCCATCTCCGAGTAACCTTTTTAACATTGCAAGGGTTCCAAATCCGTTTTTCACTCTTACTTGGGGAGTGAAAGTCGGATTTGGATTCCGTTGTTAGCTTCTTATTCCTGATCACCTGCTGCTTCCTTATATCCATTCAGAATTATTTGTGGGTTGAGGGAACTTTGCAGTGGGAAATCCTAACTTGAGTGCTATCTGTCCTAAATTAAAAGTGTTCCTATTCTGCTGTGCTGTGTAAGTACGCAACTAAAAAGTTAAACCCAGTGCATTGCTCACATTCTCATGTATAACTATCACTCCATTGGTGATTGCTGCCCTACATTAAAAGTGTGTGATTTCTTTAGAATTTTAAATAAATAAATAAATAAATAAATATTGCATTTGACCAACCAGCCTGGTTCATGGTCCATTGTGACCTGGAGTATCTGAAAAGGGTGTGTGATATGAGTGGTGTATCATCCCAAAATTGAATCCACATAAATAAGGAGAAAAGCACTTCACTTACGCGCTACATACTAGGCCAAAACCAAGGTGTGCGTGCCACCTGATTGAAATCCTTAACAGACCACCTGTCAGTCAAAACTGTTTGAATGCACAGAATACAGAGCTTAACCCTAGCTACACACATCATATAACACAACCAAAGAAGACTAACCACCTGAGGTCATGTGGAGTTCTTTCTTCAACGGGAAGCTTGACTTCTGCAATGGCCTGCATGTATATCATACTTTCAACATCAATGCTCTATTGGATCAATTGTCTCAATGTTTTTAAATATAATTCATTTTTTGAATGCACATTGTGCAGACATGGACATGTGATGTATATGCTACCCACCTCACAACATCAATCTTTAGGGCTTTAGAAGAAGAAGAAGAAGAAGCCAAGCCACACCAATATAAAAGCACAGTAGTCCACATGAAATTAAATGAAATGATATTTTATTTATATCGTGCTCGTACACAAGTGTTTCAGAGCGCGACCAGGCAGAAAGGGAGGGGAACAAAGAAAAAACAGAAAACAGCAATCTTACTAGGCCCAGTGACATTTAAGAAAGCACAAGTGCAAGGGAAAGGAAAATGGGGGAGAAGTGCAGAGGGTGGTGGGAGTGGAAAGTGCGAAGCAGAGGAGAGGAAACATAAATAAATATTAAATAGAATAAATAATAAATAAGGTTTTAAACTTAGGCCCTACAGCACCCGTACACCCTGGCACCGCTCACCTTCACACTTCACACTGTGACACTGGTCTAGTAGCTTCAGTGAGCCAGTCGAAATAACATGCCATGTTCAAACACATTTTATTACAAAAAATAAATAAAAGTTGTTAATTCACAGCAGCACCTCAAAAGATAAAACAAAATAAAGAGTGTCCCCTTTTCCACTCACAAATAAATATTACTTTAAAAAGGGAAATGGAAATTCTACAATGAACGCCCTGTCAAGCCTCTCTTCAAATTGCGCAATCATGCACTCTACATGGTCCAGGTGGTTTTGGACTTTGCAGAACTATCTGTTTATTCTCATCCACAATCTTTAAAAGCTGAGTGGTGCACAGGTATCAGGTTTGTGTTGGTGCCACTTGGGTTGGGTTCAATCCAGGCTGTTGTGACTTCTTAAGGCGAATGTCCACAATCATGCACACTTTTTTGACACACTGGGCCTCATTACGAGGAAGGTGGCACCGTTCATTACGGGCCACCACATTACGGGTCTGCTTGCAGGTGGAGGTAAGGACGTTTGGACCAGACCAGACGTCATTACCGGCACCCGCGAGCAGACCAGGATGCTAACAATGAGCCTGTCATTAACAGCCCCATTTTTAGCATCCTCCCCATTCCCATAGATCCCCATGGGGGCTCAAATGGGAATGGGGATGTACTGGGTTCCCGGTCCAATGAATGGGAATTAACGGGGCCGCCAAAGTCGGCATGGCCCGGTAATTCCCTATTTTCGGGACCCGGACCCGGTACCCGGTTTGGGGGTAGCCATGCCGCTAAAATCGGCATGGCTACCTCAAAACTCGTAATGAGGCCTATTGACTTCCCAGCGTTACTGGAACTTCTCAACTGTGGCTCCTTACTTCCATTGGCGAAAAGGAAATAAGTATATACAGTATTTAGGATATAATATAATATACTTTTGAGTTTAAATTTAGTTTTGAGTTTACAGTTTCTTTAGAGTTTAAAATATTTAGAGCTAAGACAATTAGAGTTTAAAATTTACATTTTAGAGTTAGAATTTAGTTAAGATTTGGAGTATATATGACTGATGGCAAGTCAGTTACATGGATGACATATTTTCACGTTGCTACGTGACAACGCGGAGGTAGCACCGGTGGGAACAAGATTCATTGAGCGCACGGAGGATCACGAAATAACAGACGGATGTCCCGGAGCAGCTCGGGCTGACTAATGAAGTGAGGCAAACTACGCAGGATCGGCACAGGAGGCTGCGAACGCAGGGCTCTACACGGCGAAACAAATCTGCGCGTTGGAGAACGCACCGAAGAGTGAAGCCGGGTGAGTCAGCTGTGTTTTTCACCCCCCGTAACTGCTTTTGCCGAGTAACACTTCACGTAATTTACAATTATTGGCTCAGCCTTTTGAGAGATAAACCCACAAACAGCACGATTGACTGCGACTTAGTGCTATTTCTTCGGCCTTTCAGAGTACAGAAAAGACATGATTCTGACATCTAAATTGGAATTACAATGAACCAATGACACCAGTTTGATTGATAACACTTGGCAATAACGAATACAGCATGGCTACTTCCCAAGCCCACAAAGAGGCAACAAGAAAAGCACAAGCCTTAGATTTGTTTAATGAAACACTGAAAATCAGCCATAAACAACCCAAAACTGCACCGGTAAATGAAGAGAACAATGAGATCACTATTCTGAAAGAATTGGAAAAGTTACAGAGAAGAGAAGTCAGCAAATGGTGGGAAGAGCACTCCCTAAAGAATTATATCAAAGTGGGGAGAATACCACAAGGCTTGAGGATTTTGACCATCCCCTCCTTTGAAGAACAGGACCCGGAGATGCTCCATGAATGGAGCGAAGCGACAAACTGGTGTTCCAAAACTTTTCTTAAGATATTGGTCAAATATGCCGGTGCAGATAGGGCCAAACTGCTGGACAGAATCCAAGAAATGGAGGAGAAACTGAAACTGATACCTGAAGGTGAGGAGGCGACAAAACTAAAATGCAGCATGGTAAAAAATATGACCAAGTATGAAGAGGAAATAAAACAGAGGAAGCAAAGGAAATTCCTAAGAGATAAGGAAGATTACGAACAATGCAGAGTATATACGTTTGCCAGAAGGTTTGAACAACTAAGACAGAGATCTATCCCAGGGGAAATGACAACATCAGCGGAAAAGAATGGAGAAAGTGGATCCATTTCATCAGCAACTGAATCAGATGCAACTGGTAGTGAAAGTGAAGAGTCGAGCATACGGCTTAATTTTTTAGACTAAATGAGACTGCTTTGCCAAGATGGCAAAAATCAAAAAAAAGCAAGAGGTGGAGCACAAGCAAACAGCAGAGGCAGAGGAGGCCAAAAAAAACGAGGAGGGGGCAGAGGGGAAACAAGTGCCCCGAACAGTACTCTGGGCATATCGCTGCGCTCTGGAAAATAGAAAATACAAGTCAAAACATTGAGACAAATTTTAAAATCATAAACCTGTCGAACCACATCTTGACTGATGACCAAACAAAACTATTAAGTATGGGCTTGAATTTCTGTCCAACATCGGGTTTTGACTATGTACAAACCCGCATAGACTTTGACCATTTCGTCAGAAAATTACGTTTGAAGAAATTTTTCTCCACCACTGACTTCAAAGCACGGAAAACCGTAGTACTAGAAGGCAGAACGGAGATAACCATTGCAGAAATTGGGGTCCTTTCCGATCTGGTGGAGCTTCAGAAAGGTACAACAAACAATGTTGATCAAGAGATGGAACCAATTGATTTCCAAGAGTTGGAGATACGAACAGATTGGACGGTCAAAAGCAAACTTAAACAAAAATCCAAGTTCAATCCCATGATGAATACCGCTAACAACATCGAGGCGTTTCAAACACTGGTAATAGAAGATCTCAAAAAACTCAGGCGTAACAAAGGACATCAAGAAAAAAGCAATCTAACCATGAAGCATAGAGTGGCCCTCAAGAACTATGCAACCTGACCAACTGCGTAATTAAGCCCTCTGATAAGGGACGTAATATTGTACTCATGACTCGTGATAATTACATTAAAGAGGCATACATACAGTTGAATGATAAAAACTGCTACGAAAGATGTGATGGAAATCCCACAAAAGAGCTAGAAGAAAAAACAAAGAAGTTTGTAGCAGGTTGGGAGCAGAAAGGGATTCTTACCGAAGAGAACTGTACATTTTTACAAACGACAAACTCCACCACTCCCACTATATATTTTCTTCCGAAAATACACAAAAATTGTAAAAAACCACCAGGAAGAGCGATTGTTTCCTTAGTAGGGTCAGCTCTGGAGAACATGTCTAAATTTATAGATGAAACTTTGTCTGTGCTGCCTGTGCTGAGGCCCTTGATTGTGCAACAGAGACCCAGGAAATCGAGGGTACACGGAGAAACTTAACCCATCAGCTGTTTTTCGGCAGCGTGTCGCTTCGTTCCCAGGAGGGGGCGGAGCCTTGTTGCTGCTCACGTGAGGAGTCACGTGACCCAAAACACACTGAAAAAGCATCCGCTATCACCCTCGCGGCGTTGAGCCCGGTAGGGGTGGAGGGCGCTGGCTGTTGTGCGGCTGTTTGGCGCTGACAGCGCGACTAGAGACCAGGGAACGGGAGACTGCGGAGGTATTCCCTCTTTGATCCCGACCTAGAGCAAAAGGTAAGTCCAATTAACACTGCCCAAAGGTCCTAGATGAAAACTCGTGCAGCGCGGTGAAAAAAAAAAAAATTAAAAAAAAGAAAGAAAAATTAAGTACTGTAAGTCTTAGCTGGTGCTTGCTGGTCGTTTTAAGAATAAAACAGTCCGATAATGTCGGCAGCAATGAGGGGGATGACGAATAAAGCTAACACACGAGCTCAAGCTAAGCGAGGGCTGAACACCATGTCCATTACCATAGGAAATCCTACTGACATGGAGAGAGCTCTCAATCAGTCCTCTGCCTCTTCTAATGTCCATGTAGCTGCTACAATGGTTAGTAAGAGCGTCACTCCCCAAGTTAACGGCCCCAGGATGGCAGCCATCAACGTCAATACTAGACAGCAGCAGTACTCTAGCTCCAAAGCACCCAGGTCTACCGGTGCTCACGAACATATGGGTATGGTGTGGCTGAGAAGGGAAGAAACCACTAATGACTCGATGGATACTTTCGATCTAGGAAGTGACTCTGAAAGTAACAAAGACCTAAAACGAGACGAGGCTACCGAGAAGGAAACCAAAGATGAGCCTGAAACTGAAAAAGAAGTTCAATCAGAGAATCACAGGGAGAGGCAAGGGACAAAAGACACTGGTTCACCTGAATTGCAGGGGAAAAAACCCAGAGCAATCACGGAAATGGAAAAAGAGACGCAGGTGGTCGAGGCACAGAGAAGAAACAGCGAATCTGAGGGAATTCAATCAGGAACAAAGAATGTTGAAGTCTGCACTGCTATGATACACCATTTTCTGAGTGACCAACCATCTCCTAATACCCCTTACTTCGAGCATAAGCCTGAGGACCCAATACGAGACCCAGCCCATAACACTCAAGAAAAGAACATAAGCATAATGATGACACAAAGAGCGGCAGCCAGGGTAGAGCATGTAAAATCGAGTTCATCGCTAAAACTATTGGCTTGGACAAAGGTAGCTGAGATGCATAAACCAGAGTCAGACAAAATAGAAATAACAGCAACCACGAGCAAAGGAGATGAGCAATTGGTCAAATCACTACAAGATACAAGGGGTCTCCATGCCAAACTAAACACAAAAGAACACCTCACTGCGCTAGAGAAAATGGAGGGCACTAGGGAGTTGTGGTTACCATCAAATGAATGGATAGAAAGCTCTACACCACCAACGACTCTACCACAAAATAATCCAAATTCAGGAGAAAGAAGAAATTCAGTAGGGATTGTGGATCAAGTAATAAAAGATCTAGCAAAAATGAATGCAAAACTGCTGCAAACTAGAAGGTCATCTCAAATAAGCGCCAACGTGGAAAATCCACTATCTGCAGAGTTATACTATCCTAAGCATAGGAGTATACACGAAGTAATGACCCTAGAAACAAACTCGCCAGCATTCGAATCTAGAAATGAGGAGATTATAGTGTCTCAAAAGAGATGTCGAAGAAGAGAAAGTTCCGAAAATGATGACAGCAGTGTGAGGAAAAGACTCAAAGGTCAAAGAGAAGAGGAAAATATGGGAAGAAATACATCTGGTGAGACTCAATCACCTAAAAGGTCCAAACGACGTGCCACCTCAACCCCATCTATGGACTCGGAAGATGAAGACGGTACAACAACTTTGAGAAATGAAAACTGGCGGAGATCCACGGAGATACCCCAGACGGGAATAAGCAATACAGATGAAACATCGACCTGCGTTGAAAAAATAATATCAAAGCTAAGTCCAATTCTGATGTCTGCCGCAACAATAGCTGTTGCGCCTCTGATGAAGCTATACGAGAACTTAAATGAGAACTACAGAGACCAAACAACTTTGATTGCTCTACTAAACTCTAAAATGATCAAACTAGAGACAGACCTTAAGGAAATGACCTCTGAGATTGTGGTAGCCAAACGAGGGAATGATATTTCACTAATGGCTTTAAAAGAATCCCTAAGAAATAACTCTGAAGATAAGAAACTCCTAGCAGAAGTGACAAGGCAAGCCCTTACGCTACTACAAAATGAACGAGAAAGAAGGAGAGACTCAAATACAACACAGGTCCCAAAAACAGTACAAACGAGCCAGACCTCAGTGATCAATCTAGAAACATTAGAGTTACCCGAGAAATTCGGTGTAACTAAGCATTCGTCTGAAGAAAAAAAGAAAGAAGCAGAGATAAGGGTATCTCAACAGAATTGCTGTTATGATAAGGAACTCGTAATTAGGCATGATGACAGTGATTGTGGAAGGATGGAGTGTAATAGTGCGGAGATTGCACAGAAAACAAGGTCTTGCTCTTCGACTGTCTCCACGAAACCTATAGAAAAAGAGGTTGAGAAAAGTAAACTGCAAATCGAAAAAGAAGTAGATAAAGAGCAAGCTCTTCCACCATCCAATCCACCTGAAACGTCAAAATCCATTGAAACAAATACAAAGAATCTGGGAAGTAAGCCTATAACTGAACATGGAAAAAAGAACGAGAGGGAGTGGTATGATATATTCGAAAACCCGAAAATCAGTTCAGGAGTGAGTAACGAGAAGAGTTCAAAAATAGCTAAGTTAAACTCAAATGATTGTAATAAAAAATCTAAGAACCAACAAGTAAAAAAGAACAGGAAAGCTCGCAGTTCAGCCAACTTCTTCAGAAACATTAAAGCATTGAACATAACTGTAAATAACTCTGAACTATCGACATTGAAGGGAGAAAAAAAAAAAATAGATGATGAGATCCAAATCGTGGATGAAAAAGTACAGCCAGTAAACCTGACTGAAGACAATATGACCCTGACAGGAAGAACAATTGAGCTGGATATGGAAGACCTAGAAGGTGATGAGGAGGAATTGTTGAACATGTCAACTTACAGTGTGTCTGAGGCAGAAGAAAACAAGGATAACAATAAGGTAGTAAAAACAATCGAAAACCGAAGTAATATTGGACAAGATAATCGTGAGTCAGAGACAAGCCCGCAGAAATCGTCCATTGAAGGACACGAGAAAGAGAAAGATGATAGAACGTCAAGCAAAAGTGTGATTTCGTGGCCAGAAACACCTAAAAAACTTCAATTTACAGCAAAGAAAATTACAAAAAAGGTGGAAGATCCACAAATCTTTTTCACCTTAGAAGAGAAAAGACTGAAGAGTATGTTGAAGCAGGGAAACTCATCTAAGATTATGGAAGTTACAAAAAACCCCATATTAGATGAGCAGAAGAACAATATGAACGGTACTGAGCTTCCGAATGAGAATCTACAACAATCCACAAGAGAAGTCGAAGCACCTAGAGGGAATGTCGAAGAGTCCGCTAAGTCAAGAAACCCTAACTTAATTGTCGGAAACAAAACAACACGGAAAAACCACCAGTATAGATTACTGGTTGAGAAAATTGACAGGGGAAAAGGTGGTACCCCACTAAATCGGTACACCATTCTACAGATATTCCAAAAAATTCCTGTGTTAAGGGTAATAAAGAGTGCTCGGATTGATCGTGTGGAAATCATGGCTGAGATGAACCAGAAGTTTGTACTCTTACACATCAACGACAAAAAAGATGCAGAATTGATCATGATGAGTGAGAGACAACTCCTGGAAGTTGGATACCAAGTATACGAAGTAGACAACACCTTAAAGGGAAATGATGATGCAAAAACAAAAGAACCCAAAGTACAAAAAACAAACGAGAAAGATCTAGTGACAATCAAAACAACGGAAAAAAGCGTAATAAGGGAATACGTGTCTAATGTCAAGTTCAAAGACACTGAAATGGAGACTGAAGCAGCAGGTCTTCCCGATGACATAAAGATGAAGAAAATCAAAATAACAGTGGACAATCGCGAAAAGTTAGGTACAGTGAACTCTAAATCTCCGGAAGGTAACGCTGATGAAGATGAAGGAAAAAAGTGGTCTTGGTTGGCAAAATCACTGAACCCAACAACGAAGAGCTAATGCTATGGCAAGATAGGGACACTGATGATAGCCTCGTGGAACACCAGAGGATTTTCACATCTCCTAGGATCCCCACCGGAAACAATACAAAAGGCAGACTTGATATGTTTGCAAGAGACATGGGTCTCCAAACTACCATGTGTGGACGGCTACGAAGTAGCAATAAATCCAGCTATAAAACAAAAAAAAGGACGGCCTATGGCAGGACAACTGACTTTAATCAAAAGAACATGTGGACTAAGAATAAAATCCGCCCGTAACTCGTCACCTTTCCTTCAGGAGGTTTGTGTAGAACAATCAGAACCCACAGAGAAGCTGACGAACCGATTATATATACTAAATATATATTGGAACACAACGTCAAAGTTTAATCAAAAGCTGGAAGATGATATCATTGAAGCCATAGACACAATTAAAATAGAAGATTCAAAGGCAATAATTATCCTATGTGGAGATTTCAATAGGAAATGTATTGATCTAGACCAACGAAAAACAACGAAGATCGACGGGATGAGATTTAAAAATGACTGTTGGCTAGAAGAAATGACAAATAGAAATCTATCAATGCTTAATGGAGCAACAAGAGGGGACATTCCAGCAAACCTGACCTGGGACAGAGGAACTCAGCAATCAATTTTAGACTATGGGCCTCATTACGACCTTGGCGCTAAGTGAAAAACGATGGCGGTAAATGGTTACCGCCATCGTTTTCCGCCAGGGACGATTATGACCCGTGACCGTTAACTACGATGCCATTAGCGCCATCGTAGTTAACGCTGCCGCTAACTGCACCAAGGGAGCGCGCACGCGACCTCCCACACCGTACTTAGCGCCATGGTGGTAAGGTTCGCGAATGCCGACCCGAGCGGACATGCACCTAACGCCATCACACAGGCCGTTAAGTACCTTACCGCCATGGTGCTAATTACGCCATCGCGAACCAACCGTAAAGGGACATGTAAAGTGAATGCAGCTGCCACAGGTGCACAGAAACAGCACAGGTGAAGGCAATACAGACTCAGGAAGTACAAAAAGTGCACACCCCACCCGTTCCCACACCCAGTCACACTCCACAATGATACCAATACGACTAGCAATGTTGGGGCTGGAGGACCTGATAGCAATGCGAGTGCTACAACTGCAGCAACAACAACAACAACAACAACAACAACAACAACAACAGGCTGCACGGAGGAGACGCAGGGGGAGAAGGAGGGCAAGGCAGGGCCAGCTAGCCCCACCAGCACAGCCAGTGGCACCACGCAGGCAGCCCCTAATCCCACGCATCAGAGCCAGTCCATTCAACCTCACTGCAGAGCAGATCCATACCCTGTACCGTTTGGACCGGGACACCATTACCGCCATCGTAGACATGACACACAACGACATCGTCAGCATGATAGAAAGTCCAACCGCCATCCCACCCCTACTGAAGGTAGTGTCTGTACTCCACTTCCTGGCCACAGGCACCTATCAGCACACAGTGGGGCACTTGCATGGAATCTCACAACCATTATTCTCACGTACGCTCATCCAAGTGCTCGATGCCCTCCTCAAGCACACAGATGACCACATCTCATTACCACGGACTGCCCAGGAGATTGCAAACACCAAAGTGGGATTCCATGCACTAGCAGGCATACCTGGTTGCATTGGTGCCATCGACTGCACCCATGTGGAATTGGTTGTTCCACGTGCCATGGAGGTACCGTACCGCAACCGGAAACAGTACCACTCAATTAACGTGCAAATGGTCTGTGACTCCAACAAGATCATCACACATTGTTGTGCCCGATTCCCCGGATGAACCCATGACGCAATGGACCCGAGGAACTCCACAATACCACGCTACATGGAGCGACATGCAGGCCCAAGATCCTGGCTACTCGGTGAGTCCAATGTCATGACCATGGAAATGTGAAGTGGGTAGGTGAATGACGTACCGATGCATACTCCACCTGGCTGAAAGGGGGGGGGGAATGATGCATACTCCACCTGGCTGAAAGGGGGGGGGAATGATGCATACTCCACCTGGCTGTGAGTAGCAGAGAGAACGGAGATAGATGATACCCTAGAGCAACCCAGACTCCACCCAACGCCAGTAAAGCCAATACCCAATGTATGCAGCCCTCCCTTGTGAATGAGGTCGTGCCCCAACCATGACACAACCATCTGCATGTGCATTTTACCAAATCAGACCCCATTGCCAACAATGAAGAACACCTAAATGCACCAAACACCATCAACCGACAGGCCTGTCCCCCACAACTGACCACGAAGGAGGCACATGACGGACACAAACATCAACACACCATTACACAGACAGCAGGGCCCCCAAAATGGCCCTGTCCACATCACCATCGCTCACTGGGGCCATGATGAGGCGCACAGAAATGTTGCAATGATGTGCGCATTGCCATTACAGGACATGTGCCAGGCCAACTAACCAAACGGCATGAACGGACACAGTGGATGGGCACTCACAATGCACTCCACCCCACTGCATACATTGGGTGATGGCATGCAAGACAGGCCATGGGAGACATGAGCATATACTTGTTGCATTGTGTGAATTGATCAGTGCATGTAGGAGTGATCCAAAGTAACAGTTGGATACAAGCCATGGTGGCACATCATGTTTTTTGTCATACGTCATGACTGACACATACAATCTCGCCCAAATACAGGTGATGCAAGCTATCCCCTGAAGAGGTGGCTCCTTACACCAGTCCGGAACCCGCAGAACCAGCACGAGGAGGACTTCAACCGTGCACATACACATACCCGTGTGGTCATAGAGCAAACATTTGGCCTATTGAAGGCACGGTTCCGATGCCTCAGCAGGTCTGGTGGTGCACTCCTGTACCGCCATGAGAAGGTGGCAAAGATCGTCATGTCATGTGTCATGCTACACAATATGTGCGTCAGACGGAATGTGCCCCTGCCCCCTGACGCAGAACTGCAACCACCTGACGATGAGGATGAGGAGGGTGCAGATGGGGCGGCACCCTATGGAGGAGGCGATGCCCAGGAGGGGCGTGCAATGCGCCAAACTATCTTCGACCACTGCTTCTAACACACACGGCTGGTGTGTACCACATGGAGACTGCACTTGGGCCACTGTGTGTTCCTGGGACATGCACACTGTGGACTGTACACCAATAAAGCACACATATGCAATGAAAATGTCGACACAATTCATTTTGGAGAAGCAAAAAGTGTATTTCGGAGATAACATGTCGTGGCACACCCCCTCCCCCCTCCCCCTGAATACCCCAACACACCCACTCCCCCCTCCCCCCTCCCCCCTGAATACCCCAACACACCCACTCCCCCCTCCCCCCTCCCCCCTGAATACCCCAACACACCCACTCCCCCCTCCACCCTCCCCCCTGAATACCCCAACACCCCCTGTGATCAAGTGGCTGATGTATTATTGCACCGGGCAGGCACTATTGGCAGCCCCCTCTCCCAGACCCCGGGGCACCCCTGCCTGTGCTCCGCAGGGTCCTGCCTGATCGGCGGACGGGGCTGCTCGGGGTGGAACTGGCAGCGGAGGATGTGCTTGGCTGCTCAGTTGGATGCATGTCCCGAATTGAGCGTGCAAGCTCAGACAGCACGCGCCGCATGGCAGCAAGTTCGGCACAAATGTCCTTTGTGGAGGACTGCATGTCAGCCCTCAGGGTCTCGGAGGTTTGCACCATCGCTGCCCTCAGGGTCTCGGTGCTTTGCACCATCGCTGCCCTCAGGGTCTCGGTGCAGTGTTCCATTGATGCCCTTGCACCCCCACATTCCGTGACATGCTCATTAAGGAGCGAGGAGAGTTGCTGCTGGCAAGTTATGGTCTCCTCCAGGCTCTGTTGTTCCCTCTGTGCCATGCCTATTGCCTGTGGTGTGTCCATGGGGCTGCTCCCCTCCTGCAGACTTACAACAGGGCTTGGGGGGGATGGCCAATCGTCATCATCGATTTGCACCTGTGTGGCATCCTCATGTGGGCTGCTTTGGGACAGGGTGGGGGATTGGAGGTGGGCAGTGGGGGGTCCCACATCAGTATCCTCTGCATCCCCTGCATCACTGTCTGAGCAAGCTGGTATGGCAGCAGTTACCCCCATAGTGCTGCTTCCTGCTGAACCTGTCCCCTCTGTGGGAACCATTTGGGGGATGTTTACTGCTTCTGCTGCAGCTACCTTGCTACCTGCTGGGGTGCCGGTCAGTGGCCTGTCCTGTTGTCTGGCACCGGCTTTTGGCTGCTGTGGTGTTTTTTTAGCTGCAGCAGAGGTGGAGGGTTGTAGTGTTGGCCCTGTGGTCCTGGCCCTCTTGACAGGTGTGGTGTCAGGTGTGTCCTCATCATCGGGTTCTGAGTTTGAGCCTGTGGTGGAGCAAAGGAGGAAGAGTGTTATTGATGGGTCTGCGTACATTGCGCGTGCATCGTGATGGATGACATCATTTGGGTTACTAGATGCGGCACATTTGAGGCAGGGGCATACAGGTTGTCTCACTTTTGCGTGGAAGTAGCATGGAGGTATGTGGGTGCCTGCAGTTAGGGTGTGCATACTGCATGCGTACTGGGTGGAGGTCAGATGTGGCTCTGGGCAGTGCCCTGCTGATGTGTTGCATTTACACTATAGGGTAACATTGGGCTTCACATGAATGGACTTCAGTGACTCTAGCATGGCTTCATTTGAGGCACCTACCTGCATCGCCTGATGCCGGTGCTCCTCGCTCCATCCCTCCTACCCCTTCAATGGACTCCATCCCGATTGTTGAGGCGCATATTTCTTCCCAGGGCTGTAGTTTGATTGGGGACTCAGATCCTCCCCCGGTCGCCATGCCCATGTTGCGGTTCGCCGAGAGGATGCTCCTGACACGGAGCCGGAGATCGTCCCAGCGCTTCCGGCACTGCCTTGCGTTGCGGGGGACGGTCCCTACCGCACTAACCCGCTGTGCATCTAAGGCCCATATGGCCTTCTTCTTCACAATAGTGGGGCAGTGGGGGGTCCCACATCAGTGGGGCGTCATCTGTGTGGAAAAGACCACAGCGGAATTCTCCTGTAGGGTCTCAGCAAGTATGTTGAGCTCCTCCCTTGTGAACCGGTCTTGCCGCTGCCGGTCACAGGCTTTTCGGACAGATTTGGGCATTTTCGAGCAGGGAAATGGGTAGGTATTGGTTTTTGCAGGGTCTCAGGGTCAGATGTCGAGTGGTTGCGGAGGATGCCGATGGATTGTGTTTTTCAAGATGGCCGCCGTGCTCTTTCCCGTTCCGGCGCGATGGCGCTACTTCCGGTTCCGCTTATTTACGGTGACCGTAAAGTACGCTGACCGCTAATTACGGTGACCGCTAAGTACGGTGACCGCTAAGATGGATGGCGGAAGTGTACCTAGCGCGGCGGACGACGCCGGTGAGTGCCGTTTTGGGGTCATTTCCGCCATCGCGTACTTTACATTACCGCCATGGCGTAATGCTCGTGCCCGATGGGTCGGAATGAGCCGCACTTTACGCCATCGGGCAAAGCCGTAAACGCTATTTACGCCATGGCGGTAATGTCCGATACTTACCGCCAAGGTCGTAATGAGGCCCTATATCTTTGTCTCGGAGAATATACTACACGAAATAGTTTCCTTCACAGTCACTAAAAACATCCAAAGCAATCATAATATTACATCAATGGAATGAAAATGGAGAAAAGCAGAAAAAAAGGAACAATGGAGATGTGACATCTCAGTGGAACCTGGACGCAACAGACTAAGGATAAATAAATCGAATATTAAGGTGATATCGGAACAAATGCAAAAATCCCAGGAGCAAGGCCTGACTGAGGCAATTGAATACCAGCATTTACTAGAAATTTACAAATCTAAAAAAACAAAGGCTCTAAAGAACCAAAATTTCTACAAACATAAGTATGACCCGGAAGTGGCAAAAAAAAAGAGGGAATTGAGGAAAGCATTAAGATCGATTAATGCCACTAAAGGAGTAGTAAATCACAACCAGTCCAAAAAAGTGAGAAACCAATATAACAACTGGCACAAGTTACACAGAGCTAAGATGGAGAAAAACGACGCAGAGATAATATTGAAAGTGCTGAACCAAAGGAATTCCAGGGGTTTTTGGCCCTTAATAAATGAATCATCTAACTCAGAAAAAGCGATTATAACAAATATGGTAACGGAAACAGACTGGGAGTGTCACTACAAAAATTTGTTTAAAAGAAGGGAAGGTCCAAGTACAGTGGAGATCCACGCAAAAGTTCCATGGGACTTACAAATGGACAGAGAGGACATTCGAACCTCAATTGCAAATAGCAGTACATCTAGAGCCGCTGGACCTGACGGCCTCTCGAATGCTGATTTAAAAGAAAACATTGATGAATGGTCGGAATTTTGTGAGATCCTGTTCAAAGCGATAATAAAAGAAGGAAGGATCCCTGTGACCTGGAAATTAGGAATCATTGTTCCGATATTCAAGAAAGGCTTACGGTCTGAGCCAGCAAATTACCGCCCCATTGCCCTCCTCGACGTTATAGGTAAAGTGTTTGCAACTCAGCTCCTCAAACAACTCACACTGTGGATTAATCACGAAAAAATCTATGATGACCGACAATCTGGGTTTGTAAAGGGAGTGGGTTGCAGCACAAACCTTTTAATATTAAACCTACTAAAAATAGATGCCATTCGATCGGGCCAGAAAATCTATCTGGCATTTATTGATATGGCAAACGCGTTTGATGGAGTAAACAGGGAAATCCTGTGGTGTAATTTAAAGAAGAGAGGCTGCGACGAGAGTTTGATTGCAGCCATCAAAGAACTTTACTCCGACACCTACATTCAAATAAGGTTAGACAAAGAAGGAAATCTGTCAAAGCCAATTCCTACAGAAAGAGGAGTGAAACAGGGCTGCCCATTAGGGGCCACCCTGGTTAACTTCTACATCTCGGAAGTAGGGAAAGCACTGTCAAACGTGATTTCATTTCCGCCAACCATCAATGGATTCCAACTACATCACATTTTATACGCAGATGATATGGTAATCTTGGACCGAACACCAATCGGCCTACAGAGGAAATTGTCTGCATTGAAGATCTATTCAGAAGAACTCGGGCTAGAGATAAACGCAGCCAAGTCAGAAATCCTAGTCCTAGAGAATAAAAGAGAAAGGAAATCTGACAAGTATAGATCAACAAGCCGATTCATGGAATAAATGTGCGCCGAAAATCCCGGCGCAGAGGGGCCAATGCGTGCGCTGCGCCGAAAATCAGCGCAAAGCGCAGGGAAACCAGCGCACGTCGATTCATGGAAGTCCCTGCGCAAGAAAAGCAGAGGACGTGCGCGGAAAAAACGCGTGGCGCAGGCCGGCGCACAGGTCAACCAACGTCGTGCGCCACGGCCACTGCGCCATCACTCCGAGCGCAGCGCACAGCTCTAAAGTAGGCGGAACACAGGGCGGGACACTCGGAATGGGGAATAAAATGGGGCACAACACTCGGAATGGGGAAGAATGTGGGCGGCACGGGAAAGTTCAGGAGGCAAGTGCGCGGAACGCCCACACGCTCGCATACAACACGTATTCATGGAATAGAATAGGACAAAAAAGCGCACGCTCAAAGCAGCGCACAGGCACAAACAGGCACAAACACGACCGCCACAAGAAAGCAGGCGGTAGCGTGTCTGCGCCTGCAAGAAATGTGCGCTAAAAGGCGCGCCAACAAATAGCACCTATATACAGACATGACCAATGTACAATACTGTTGCCCTCCTGGACAAATGACGTACAAAGGGGTACCCACAAACACAGACACGCGCAGAGAGAAAAAATAAACGTGTGCGTGCATACCGGGGTGCGCGGTAAGTTCCACACGCGATATGGCATGGAACGTGGATTCGAGGGGTGCGCGGGAAGTTGCACACGCGAAATGGCCGGGTACGTGGATTTCAGGGGCGCGCGGGAAGTCCCACACGCGATATGGCAGGGAACGTGGATTCGAGGGGTGCGCGGGAAGTTGCACACGCGAAATGGCCGGGTACGTGGATTTCAGGGGCGCGCGGGAAGTCCCACACGCGATATGGCAGGGAACGTGGATTCGAGGGGCGCGCGGGAAGTCCCACACGCGATATGGCCGGGTACGTGGATTTCAGGGGCGCGCGGGAAGTCCCACACGCGATATGGCAGGGAACGTGGATTCGAGGGGTGCGCGGGAAGTTGCACACGCGAAATGGCCGGGTACGTGGATTTCAGGGGCGCGCGGGAAGTCCCACACGCGATATGGCAGGGAACGTGGATTCGAGGGGTGCGCGGGAAGTTGCACACGCAAAATGGCCGGGTACGTGGATTTCAGGGGCGCGCGGGAAGTCCCACACGCGATATGGCAGGGAACGTGGATTCGAGGGGTGCGCGGGAAGTTGCACACGCGAAATGGCCGGGTACGTGGATTTCAGGGGCGCGCGGGAAGTCCCACACGCGATATGGCAGGGAACGTGGATTCGAGGGGTGCGCGGGAAGTTGCACACGGGAAATGGCCGGGTACGTGGATTTCAGGGGCGCGCGGGAAGTCCCACACGCGATATGGCAGGGAACGTGGATTCGAGGGGTGCGCGGGAAGTTGCACACGCGAAATGGCCGGGTACGTGGATTTCAGGGGCGCGCGGGAAGTCCCACACGCGATATGGCAGGGAACGTGGATTCGAGGGGTGCGCGGGAAGTTGCACACGCGAAATGGCCGGGTACGTGGATTTCAGGGGCGCGCGGGAAGTCCCACACGCGATATGGCAGGGAACGTGGATTCGAGGGGTGCGCGGGAAGTTGCACACGCGAAATGGCCGGGTACGTGGATTTCAGGGGCGCGCGGGAAGTCCCACACGCGATATGGCAGGGAACGTGGATTCGAGGGGTGCGCGGGAAGTTGCACACGCGAAATGGCCGGGTACGTGGATTGCAGGAGTGCGCGGGAAGTTGCACACGCGAAATGGCCGGGTACGTGGTTTGCAGGAGTGCGCGGGAAGTTGCACACGCGAAATGGCCGGGTACGTGGATTGCAGGAGTGCGCGGGAAGTTGCACACGCGAAATGGCCGGGTACGTGGATTGCAGGAGTGCGCGGGAAGTTGCACACGCGAAATGGCCGGGTACGTGGTTTGCAGGAGTGCGCGGGAAGTTCCACACGCGATATGGCCGGGTACGTGGATTTCTGGGGCGCGCGGGAAGTTCCACACGCGATATGGCAGGGAACGTGGATTCGAGGGGTGCGCGGGAAGTTGCACACGCGAAATCGCCGGGTACGTGGATTTCTGGGGCGCGCGGGAAGTCCCACACGCGATATGGCAGGGAACGTGGATTCGAGGGGTGCGCGGGAAGTTGCACACGCGAAATGGCCGGGTACGTGGATTGCAGGAGTGCGCGGGAAGTTCCACACGCGATATGGCCGGGTACGTGGATTTCTGGGGCGCGCGGGAAGTTCCACACGCGATATGGCAGGGAACGTGGATTCGAGGGGTGCGCGGGAAGTTGCACACGCGATATGGCCGGGTACGTGGATTTCTGGGGCGCGCGGGAAGTCCCACACGCGATATGGCAGGGAACGTGGATTCGAGGGGTGCGCGGGAAGTTGCACACGCGAAATGGCCGGGTACGTGGATTGCAGGAGTGCGCGGGAAGTTGCACACGCGATATGGCCGGGTACGTGGATTTCTGGGGCGCGCGGGAAGTCCCACACGCGATATGGCAGGGAACGTGGATTCGAGGGGTGCGCTGGAAGTTGCACACGCGAAATGGCCGGGTACGTGGTTTTCAGGGGCGCGCGGGAAGTTGCACACGCGATTTGGCTGTGTGCTCCCAGGCATTACCTGTACACCCTCCACGGCCCCTGCAGGCAGCACACACCACAGGGAACTACCCTGCACACCTGCTCATGTCTCCCACCACCCCCACCCCCAGCACTGTGGGCAACCAGCCAGCAGGCCCCCACCCATGGCCAACCCATGTCTCCCACCACCCCCACCCCCAGCACTGTGGGGAACCTGCCAGCAGGCCCCCACCCATGGCCAACCCATGTCTCCCACCACCCCCACCCCCAGCACTGTGGGGAACCTGCCAGCAGGCCCCCACCCATGGCCAACCCATGTCTCCCACCACCCCCACCCCCAGCACTGTGGGGAACCTGCCAGCAGGCCCCCACCCATGGCCAACCCATGTCTCCCACCACCCCCACCCCCAGCACTGTGGGGAACCTGCCAGCAGGCCCCCACCCATGGCCAACCCATGTCTCCCACCACCCCCACCCCCAGCACTGTGGGGAACCTGCCAGCAGGCCCCCACCCATGGCCAACCCATGTCTCCCACCACCCCCACCCCCAGCACTGTGGGCAACCAGCCAGCAGGCCCCCACCCATGGCCAACCCATGTCTCCCACCACCCCCACCCCCAGCACTGTGGGGAACCTGCCAGCAGGCCCCCACCCATGGCCAACCCATGTCTCCCACCACCCCCACCCCCAGCACTGTGGGGAACCTGCCAGCAGGCCCCCACCCATGGCCAACCCATGTCTCCCACCACCCCCACCCCCAGCACTGTGGGGAACCTGCCAGCAGGCCCCCACCCATGGCCAACCCATGTCTCCCACCACCCCCACCCCCAGCACTGTGGGGAACCTGCCAGCAGGCCCCCACCCATGGCCAACCCATGTCTCCCACCACCCCCACCCCCAGCACTGTGGGCAACCAGCCAGCAGGCCCCCACCCATGGCCAACCCATGTCTCCCACCACCCCCACCCCCAGCACTGTGGGGAACCAGCCAGCAGGCCCCCACCCATGGCCAACCCATGTCTCCCACAACCCCCACCCCCAGCACTGTGGGGAACCTGCCAGCAGGCCCCCACCCATGGCCAACCCATGTCTCCCCCCACCCCCACCCCCAGCACTGTGGGGAACCTGCCAGCAGGCCCCCACCCATGGCCAACCCATGTCTCCCACCACCCCCACCCCCAGCACTGTGGGCAACCAGCCAGCAGGCCCCCACCCATGGCCAACCCATGTCTCCCACCACCCCCACCCCCAGCACTGTGGGTAACCTGCCAGCAGGCCCCCACCCATGGCCAACCCATGTCTCCCACCACCCCCAACCCCCCATCCACCTGGGGCACCCTCCACCAGGCCCCCACCCATGTCCCCCTGGCCCCTGGTCCTGACGATACACAATAATGGCAGTAATGACCAGCATACCCAGCACAAACACCCAGGCAAGGATTGCATGCACCCACATAGTGAATGCAATCACATGACACAACCCCAAAGGCAAGTAAGCAAAAGAACACATGTCCGCCACACACACATACACAATGGGTGCAAGTCAATGTCAAAACCCATATCATGGCATGTAAGAAACCAAAGAAAAAATGACACAAGTGTAAGATAATATTAAAATGTATTAAAAAATAAAAATAAAGTAAACTCTGACAACTATCTGGTAAAGCAAATAAAAGGTCCATGTCCGGGAACAAAAATGAGAAACCAAAAAACAAAGGATAGAAAAATGAATAGATTATGTCCAAAGTAAACACATGTAGAATGAAATGAAAGATAAACCATTACGACATGGTGTGACCAATATGAAAGTAAAAAAAATTTTCTCACAAAAAATAACTATATTTACAGGATTGTTCAAGGGTCCATGAGCCCAACACCACAAATTAAACCTAATACTAACTATTTAAAAAAATATGTACAAAGAAGTGGCCATTGTCCAAGCGGTCCAAAAAAAAAAAATTAAATAAAGGAAACCTAGCACTAACTAACTAAAAAACTATATACAAAGGCAGCGGGCTAGTCCTGCGGCTCACTTGGTGATGCTGGCCAGGGCATCCTCGAACTCCATGTCAATGTCCTGGAGGCGGGACTCAGTCCTGGCCCCGAGGTCTCGCAGGGACAACCCCATGTGCTCTCCAAATTCCCTGCGAGCCTCCTCGAGGCACTCAGCCCGCCTCAATGCCTGATGCATGGAGATCTCCGCCCTGGCCATGGCGAGCCGCTCCTCTTCCGCCCGCTGCCGCTCCGCACCTATCCGTTGGCCAAACTCCTCCCACACGGAACACACCGCCATGCCAGGGTTGCCCTGCCCTCCGGCCGATGCCTGCCCCTCCGATCTTGATGGCCCTGAGCCATGATGCCTCCCACGTCGAGCCCGCTGCTGCCTGCGACGCCACTGCCTCTGCCAGCACGACGGCATCCAGGCTGATGGTAACCACCGACGCCGTCGTGCACGTGCCCTGCCCGATGATGCCGGCACATCTTCCATCTGCTGGGGTCCACTTGCTGTGTCGTCCACCCCTGCTGGACCTCCGACTCCCAACTGCGGCAGGGATGGGATCCCCACCGAGCTGGCTGCATTGGTCGGGGCAGGTCCACAGGGGGCCATGGTGGCATCTGGGCCGGAAGACGGCAAGGAGAACGACTGGTGGATAGCCTGCACAGAGGAGGAGAGGGCCGTCAGATTGGCCAACACATGCAGGAACCCCCCGAACATGGCCGATCCCAATTGGGCCACGTCGGCACGGTGCACTTCGTGATGACGTGCGTGCTCCTCCCGGGAAGCACGCACGGCATCACGAATCACAGCCGTGCGCATCGCGACCCCAATCAGGACCTGCTCCACGCGGCCAGGGGTTCCCACGGCCGCAGGTGGAGGGGAGTCAGTTGACATGGACATCCCCTCTACCTGCGGACGGGCCTGGGACGGGGCATCCCTGCTGGTGCATGGTGGTGCACTCACAGGGTCAGGGACAGCGACATGCACAGGCCCCTCCACGGTGACCTGTGCTGCCTCCTGCCCCTAGCCCTGGACTGCACCACTTGCACCAGCAGGGATGCTCCCACCAGGGCCCATGTGTGCACCAGTGTCGGCCTCCTCCTCCTCTGTGCAAACCACCAACCTGGATGGCTCCTCACCGTCTCCCGCCGTAGCAGGCCCCTGTGGGGGCTCACCCACCCCTTCCGCTGCAGCCGTGGGGGCATCCCCGCCGCCTTGCTCCACAGCGCCGTCTCCGCCCTCTTCTTCACTAGCCGCTGCGTAGAGGGAGACAAAGAACACAAGCATCAGGCTACTGTACAATGGTCCCCTAGACAGGAAGCAATAGCAGATGAGCACCCCTGTCAAAGTACACTTCCATCATGTCCCTCCACAACACATGGGTCAGTCCAGGCAAAACACACACAGTAACAGGCATGGTGCATGCCATGCACATTTCCATGCATGTCCAATTGACTCTTGAAACATTCAATGAAATGTAACTCACATGCATCATGGCTCATGCATATCACATGCACACACTACACCTCAGTCACATCCATCTGGCCACAATCACACCAAACACAGGCAAAACAAGGGTAAGGTGGGTGCGTCACTGAATCTGTGCATTGTCACACACATGAGTCATGCATCCATGGCATGCACAAGTCACAGACATGCAGGTCAGGCACACAGACATGGCTACCATATATGTACCTGGCATCAGCACCCATCCTCACCCCCATCCATGTCCAGGTACAGAGACTGGCATGCTCTCATGTCCCAAATCTGCATAGTGCTCCCCATGCCGCATTTCTACACATGCAACAACCATGTGGGTCACACATCACTGGTCGCACATGCATTACCATGATGTCCCAGCACACATACATGCATACATGGCACATGGCACACATACAGGCAAGTATCATAGAACCAGCACACCGCAACATGCCCTGTCTCACACAGTGATGCTTGGACACTTACCGCTCAACTCCAGACGGGTCTCCCTCTCAAGGATCTGGGCGTGGAGCGCTGGGCGTACGCGTTCCAGGACCCTCTTCTGGATGGAACTCATGTGGCCCCGGCCCCCCTCCACGAGGCGCCGGGCCTTCACAAGGGTCCTGGACCTCAAGTCCTCCCAGCGCTTCTTGATCTTCAAGACGTTGCGGGTTGCCACCCCCTCCGCGTTGATGGCAACCACACAGTCGGCCCAGATCCTCTCCCGTCCTTCCTTGCTGGCGCGGGACGATCCAAAGAGGGCATCATACTGCCCCAGGACATGCTCCACCAGGACACCAACTTCGGTGGCAGTGAAGCTGGTGCCCCTCTGCCCCTCTGGCCTGGGGTTGCCACTGGTGCCAGATGTAGAAGTGCCCGACATGGCAACCCCAGAGGCAGGTGTGGGTGGGCAACTGGGTCCTGGGGCTGGGCTGTGGAGCGATGTAATCCCAGTTGGGAGTCTTCAGTTCCAGCAGGGGTGGACACAGCAACTGGACCCCTGCAGATGGCTGATGTGCAGGCACCAAATGGCAGGGCACGGTGGCAGCAGGCAGGCAGGCAGGCAGGCAGCAGCAGATAGCACGTGGGAGGCTGCTCAGGGCACTTGGGGGGCAGTAACTCGGCCTTCGGGGCAGGAGCGTGGTGTTCCGTGTGTTTTCGGGTGGCCAGCTTGATACGGAGTGATTTGGCACGTGAAATTCCTGCACGTCAGCGTGAAATCCGAGGAAAGGCCCTTAGCGCGTAAGTGCGTCAGCACGCATACGCGATTCTATTGGACCAGAGTCCCTCATCGCGTAAGCGCGTCTGACGTGATCCGCACGGGCGTTCCCCACTCAGCACGTGAAGACGGAGCACACGTGGAAATCCTGCACGTCAGAGTGTCATCGCGTGTAATTGGCCAAAAGTGCGCGTACACGCCATTGGCCTATGTACGTGTATTTCATCGCGTGTAATTGGCCAAAAGTGCGCGTACACGCCATTGGCCTATGTACGTGTATTTCATCGCGTGTAATTGGCCAAAAGTGCGCGTACACGCCATTGGCCTATGTACGTGTATTTCATCGCGTGTAATTGGCCAAAAGTGCGCTTACACGCCATTGGCCTATGTACGTGTATTTCAGGGGCGCGCGGCCACTTACACAGGCAAGTACGTCAGCGCACCTGTATGCCTGCAGCGTGGGAATTTCCACACGCGATTGGAGTGGGAACCCGATTCCAGGGGTGCGAGGCTCACACGCTGCCTACTACACGCGCAAGGCATTAATTTGCGCACTTTTCAATAAACAAGCCAGATGCCAGGATGAACATACCGTTCCTAGCAGCAGTGGCAGTGGGCTACCAAAGGAGGATGAGGAGGAGAGTCAGGGCCAGAATATTCACACCCAGAACCAGCCTATTCGGGATGCCTGATGACCAGGTGTATGGGAGGTACAGGTTTCCAGCACACATCATACTGGACCTGGTCAGTGAGTGGGAGGATGACCTCACATCACCCACCCTGTGCTCCCAAGCACTCAGCCCCCTGCAGAAGGTCCTGAATGTACTGCACTTCTTGGCCACTGGATCCTTTCAGCGGACAAGTGCCATAGTGGGTGGTGTGTCACAGGCCACGCAGTCACGCTGCCTACACCAGGTCTTGAACATCATCACTGCACGGCCTTCAGTCCGCAGGCACATATATCTCCCCAGGACTCATGCAGAAAGGCGGACGTGCATCCAGGAATTCCATGGTGTGGCTCTATTCCCCAAAGTGCTTGGTGCAATTGACTGCACACATGTGGCTCTACGTCCACCCAGGGCAACAGAGCACATCTATAGAAACCGCAAGCACTGGCATTCCATCAACGTCCAAGTTGTATGCAATGCCAAGGGAATCATCACATCAGTATATGCCAACTATCCAGGGTCCACCCACGACAGCTTCATCTACAGAATGTCTACCCTATGCCGGGACCTAGAGGCTGGCCAGCATGGAGATACATGGCTGCTTGGTGAGCATGAATGCCACTCCACATGCATGCATGTCAGATACTGGGTCATGACACAACACCACTAATGATACCCATCACCACCTCCGCAGGGGACAGTGCCTACCCTATCAGCCCCCACATGATGACCCCAATCCGGAACCCCACCACGCCACCCCAGGTAAGGTACAACACAGCCCACATTGCTACACGGGGCATCGTGGAGCGCACATTCGGAGTGCTCAAGTCACGCTTTCGCTCCCTTGACCGTTCTGGCGGGCAGCTGTTATATGCTCCCCGAATAGTGTGCAGGATCATAGTGGCAGCATGTGTCCTGCACAACGTTGCAACACGCCGGGGCCTGCCCGTGGACATGGTGGTGCCCCCACATCCACAACCACATGCACGCCCGCTGCGCATGGGAGGGGAAAGGGCACGGGGGAGGCAGCCCGTACGCAACTGGTGGCCAACTTCTTCACCTAGGAATCACAGTGCTGGCTAGTGCACACTGCTCTGGCACATACCATCTGACAATCAATGATGACTCTACCTGACAATGTCTGAAAATTACTTGACAATGAACTGTCAGATACACATCAGCCTGAGATTGTTAACATGGAAGTGTCAATATGTGTGCACCCCTAGCTACACATACACCAGCTATGCATCACAACGCAAAGACACAACTCCATCAATCTAAAATGCATTGCCACAGGCGATTCACTACATGACAACATTGCCATGTCACCCACTCCCTTCACAGTCCCGCCACTGAGGACACCATGTCATGGTATGTGACAGCAAACAAACTGGCCATCACAACATGACACCAGTGTCACAAATAGCAGTGCCCCAAATGGAACATAGCCGCACTTGAGCAGCTAACCGCCCTGGAGCCACTACTACACACCTGTGTAAGAGTAATTTCTATCAAATTACACACCAACCCACCCTGAAGCCCACCCAAACAAGACACATTGCATGTAATCAATGGTAGTCTCATTACCTGATTCAGCTGGTATGTCCTCACCGTCCAGATGTACAGTGATGGCGCCATGCAAAAGTGTCAGTGCACATCTACCGACATGTAGTGTGACTCCAGAGAGTATGCCCTTGTGAAGATCTGTGTGAAATACCTGCAAAACATGAGCAACATATGTAAGTAGAGGCACATATCATACCATCATGCATAGTTAGGTGCAACAACAATGAACACTATGAATGTCTACACAGTATTGACTATGGACTGGCCAACAGCTCATGGGAGTCCAATGTCACCGTGTATTTTGCTGTCACTTGGGCACACCCTTTGCAAGCCCATGGAAACGGAAGCAGGAGGGGTGTGGATGTCTGCTACCCAAGCATCGAAACCAAACTCAGGACAAGCCTGCATGTGCCCAGCCACAATACAGTGTATGCCCAGGTACCCACACAAGGCAACACTCTTGCAAAATAAAAATGAAAAAGAGAAAAAATGGCCATGAAAGGGCCGGCGGGGGGGGGGGGGCCACCTATGAGGTCCGAGGACAGGATGCACGCCACAATCCACCTGTGTGGATCATGGGAAAGGAAAACACCCCATAGGCTCGTGGCCCACACGGCTACTCTGTTGTGGGAGATGAGTCGCTATGGCTCTGCCCAGACCCTGCAGCTGACTCTGGAGGTGGGGGAGCTGCCTCAGAAGATGGTGTGACAATGGGAGGCAGCCCACGCAAAGCACGAGTTTGCTCCTCCATGGCTGCAAGCAGGCGGGTCTGGTAGTTCTGGTTCTGGGTTATAATCATGCGGAGGTCCCCATGCAGTAACTCCCGGGATGACCTGACCTCCGCACGAGTTGCCTGCATCTCGGCCGAGAGCGTCCGTGTCAGACGCTCCAGCTGCTCCTCTGTCCTTCTATGGGATGAAGCCTCAAGCTCTAACAGGGTCGACCTGAGGTGACGGAGTTCTTCCCTCAGGGCTTCCCTGTGGCGCTGGGACTCCATGGAAAGTGATTCCCGCAGAGTCGCCAGTGCCGCCCGCCTGTCCATGTTGGACGCCAACATATCCTCCCTGTGTGCCTGGCAGATGGACTCTGTAGCCTGCTCCAGTCGCTCCATCAGCCTTTCTGGGGGGACAATGGAAGTGGCCACCCTATCCATGGCCTGTGCAATCATCTCGGATGATGCTGCCTGTTGGGTGGCCATACCGTAGATGGATTGCTCCCATACGGTATTGCCAGGTGGCATACGGCCACCACGTTGACGGGCACCACACCTGCCTGGGGCAAGGCGGACTGCGCCTTGCTGTGCCGGCAAGGCCTCAGGCTGCAGGACTGCATTCCCTCTCTGATCTGCAGCCCCAGGAACAGGATCAGAGATTGGGTGGTGTGGCCCTGCATCCGTAACCACCGGAGGCTGATCTGCCGACACTGACATCCCCATTGAGGCCAATGGCCTGGCTGCAGGTGGGTCGGACAGAGGAGATTCTCTCCCAAGAACACTCACCTGCGACTGCACATAGGTGTCATCCTCCGAGTCTACACCTGAATACTGCTCGGGGGAGGAACCCCCAGAGACACCCCTCGACAGCACGGCCTGCAGCACTTGTGGGTTTTCACCCACAAACACACCACGTCCCTCACTTGTGGTAGGTCGGCCCGGGTTGCCCTCCTGGGACGGCTCCACCACCACATCCCCAGCATCAACAAGTGCTTCGTCCCCTGCAAAGACATGAAAGAGAAAAATGGAAACAGGCATTAGCACCATGGCATGCAACAAGGGCTGATGAACAACATAGGCAGTAGTCCTACGACACATGTCCTACATGACTGGGAGTCCTCCTATGCATTCACCATCACTGGGTCTGTAGGGGAGGCTCAGGGCATACTATGTACTGATTGGAGAGCAACGCCTGCTCACCTTGATGCCTAGCACTGCCATCACACATTGGGCGGTGATTGCCATGTCAAAGGCACATGCCATCACACACATGGCATGTGACATAGCCACCAAGTGAAGAGGGAGAGGAGGGCTACTTTTTTGGATTTCAACCACTCTGGTCCTGACATTGCATCGTCACATCAATTAGTATACATGTTGTACATGGATCTGCTAGTCCAAATTGGCAACGATGCACAGTGCCTTGTCTACATCAACATAATGCAGTAAACATTGTGATTCCACCTCCCCAACACCTGTAACGGAATAATTTTGCATTCGTGAAGCACCGGTCAAGTAATGTTTGTAGGTGCAGCGGAGCACTGAGGGGTGGTGGGGCAGAAGGGGATGCCAGTCAACAATACTACTGGTGCTGGTGTCATTCATGTCACGCAAGTGCAGGGGTGGGTGGCACAATGAAGTGCAAGGGGGAGTGGCGGCTGGAAGTGCTGTACAAGGTAAGTAGGACTTGACGTCAAGGGCAGATGGTGTTAGGCGCAGACAAGTGCTGGGGGGGTGGCCTATAGGGGTACAGAGACAATCATGCTGTGCTGTGGGCTCGGAGGGGACAGGGGAGGTACACACTGCTTCTGGCTCGGCAAGGTCCTTTCAGATTTCTATGTGTCCTGCAGAGTTGTCACATGCCGCAGATATGTGCCCTTGGATTGGGGATCTCATCTTGGTGAGAAGGGTGAGGCGCTATTGCCTTTGGAGCATGTGGCAGGCCAGTTTGCCAGAGGATGGCCATGATGCAGGACATTCCCTCTCTGCCACCCGGCACCTGTGGTTTGGGTTCCCAAGATCCGAGTCATGCCAGGACTCTGCATTGGCATGGGGCTTCAGACAGGTGGTCATGACCGTGGCAAAGACATCCAGTGTACCTGACATGGAGTGGAGCATGGAGTGGGCCCTGTCAGGATGGGAGTGAGCCTAAGGGGGAGCTGGATGGGGGGGAGATTTTGGCAGCATGAGCCTCGACTGACACACACTTCATGGGTCGGAATACCAAGAAGGTGTGTGACAGTGGTGAGGGTGGCTTTGCCTGTGGGGTGTTGAGGGTGAGCTGGGAGGAGAGGAGAATGTGATCACTCCAGGAGAGAGGAGTGCAGAGATGGACGGAGAGGGGAAAGTCAGATGAGATCAGAGCATCAAGAGTGTGCCCTGCAGAATGAGTAGGGACAGACGGGAGTCTAGAGGGTGAGAGGGAGTTGCTGAGGTCACAGAAAGGTCACGTGGGGGCGTCAACAGGCATGCAGGTGGATGCGTACCGCACCAAGGATGAGGAATTCTGTGTCTGGGGACATGAGTGAGGAGGAGAGGTGAGGACACTCAGAAAGGAAGTAGTACATTTGACCAGTTTTCCCAGACACAGTACGCACTGTTTGAGAATGTCAAGGTGTGGTGGACAGAAACCTCACACAAGCCATTCCAGAGTGGAGTAGGTCTAAGTAGGTGTGACAGTGGCAGGAATACCCTCAGGGAAGCCAAGGGCACACCCCCCCTGCACAGTAGTGGCGGGCCAAGGAGAGGGTCAAGGATGCAGACAGAGCTGGCCGTCAGACATGTTTCCATGAGACCAAGGATGTCAAGGTGCATAACCTCATGTAAGTGACAGTTATCGGAGGAATGCCTGATGCAGCCGCAGTGAAAGGAGTGTAATTGTGGAGGAGGTTGACAGCCTTGTAGGACTTACGGGGAGTGCTAGAGTTCAGAGGTGCCGCATGTGTAGGAGTTGGAGTGGGAGGCGGAGAAGGTTCATGGGAGGGTGCAGGGAGGCAGTGCAGGATTGATGAGGAGAGAGGAGGGGGGACAGCAGGAGAGGTAAGGAAGTTGATGAGATGTGGGTAGCATTTCTCAAGGAGATTGAGGTTGGCCTAAGGGCCTTGGACTGAGACGCTCCCATTACCATGCACATCAATAGTGGTATCTGAGGATTGGAAGGAGGCCAGGAGTACACCCCAACGGGTCCCACCTATGATGGTGGAAGAGGAGCAAGGAGAGAGGACAGGGACCATGTGAAGGGTCTATGGGACAGGCAAAGGCATGTATGAGCAGATGTCAGTGAGAGTTAGCTTAGAGTAGGCTCAGATGCACTGGTCAGCAATAGGGTGGGTCGCATTGGAGGGCAGGCTGCCCTCATTTGACTTTTGGCAAGCAGGTGTCGTGCGTAGGGCACGATGGTCTGAACTGTAGAAGTCATGGAAGATAGACCATGAAGAGCAGCATGGAGTGTGAGGGAATGGGGCTCGAAACCAGACGGTACCAAAGGACCCAGGAAGGAGGTGGATGTCAAGGCTACATCCACAGTATGACTGCATGTTGGTAGGCATTTATATACAGAGGACGCATTAGCATGTGGTATCATTGCATGTCAGGCATGTGAAGATGAAACTTGAATGGCTGGGGGAAAGGAGAGGAATGGTATGTAAGACATCAGATGAATAGACAGGGGAGTATGAGCAACAATGTAGTGACAAAATTACTAATCAAGGGCAACTTCCATGGTGTTGGCCCATATGTGCACTGTTGCCAGTAGGGATAGTGCTGTGGCCAGATGGTGTTGCACTGAACATACTGGATGAGGCACATGGGTGCCACTATCAACTCTGCCACACACCCCCTTGACAGGCACCCAACATGAATGCTTCACACACACACCATGCACATGGATAATACACACATGCATGTGCACTCACCGGATGATGCCTCGTAATCAGGGAGGTCTCCCACACCTTGGAGTTGTCCCTCGGTGACGTAGGATCCAGCTACGGACTCGTGTGGTGTGAGTTCTATTTCCTGTGCTGGGGACCCACCTCCAGTCACCAAGGTTGCGGCATGACTTGAGGCCAGCTTATCCTTTGCCCTGCGCTTAAGGTCATTCCAGCGCTTCTGGCAATCACTAGCTGTGCGCCTCACTACTCCAAGGGCACTTATTCTGTCAGCAATGGTCTGCCAGTGTGCCTGGCGTCTGGCATGTGTGGTCTTGGACCCTGCAACGATGACCATTTCCCTATCATGATCTGACACATACTGAACAAGTGCATTAAGTTCGGCGTCTGTGAAGCTTGGCTTCCTTGATGGGCCGGACTGTGCAGCCGTGTCTGGGGCATCAGCCTGTGCCGGACGTGCACTCTTCCTCTTGCGCTTGGAAGGGGGTGGGGATCCAGAGTGTCCTACGCCGCTGTGGACACTAGGGGCAGGAGCCGTGGTGGACTCTGTACTGGGTGTGTGTGATTGCCCACTCAGCATGGGAGTAGGTGCAGGCATTGGGGGTAGTGGGATGGGGTCAGGCCTGATCTGAGGTGCATGAACTAGGACCGACACAGTCTTGGCAGGGTGTATGAGAGGTGGGGTGGATTGAGCCACACCCTGGCTACGGGGGCCAGCAGATGACCTATCTGGCATAGATGCGCGTGCCCTGATGACACCAATGTGCACCGGTGCACGTGCAGTGGACCTGCTGACCTGGATGTCAGCGATGGAATCACCCACGGACAGGTCTGGTGCCACAATGGCCTGGTCCGACATGGGCTGATCAGGGTTGGTATCAGCCACATGACTCTCAACTGGGGGGGGGGGGGGGCATGGGTGTCCCTGACTGTTCCTCCAGACTGGGGGGAACAGGGGCGCCCTGCAAGTCACAACCACGTCCCCTGTTGGATCCTCCACGGCCACCACGTGTGGCTCGGCCACCTTTGCCACCCTTACGGCTTGCACGCCTCCCAACCATGGCACTGATGGTATTGTGCGTATGGGAGTGGGTGTGCACAATTGTCCTGGGCAATTGGGTGTCAAAGGGGTTGGGTACCAGATGGTATTCGTACCCTAGTGCAGTGGCAAGGCTATATGACACCCCTGGGGAAAGATGACGGGTCACGCAACGCACAGGCACCCCAAAAAAGTTAAGGAACGTGCACAATACCCCTCCTAGACCACGTGTGCTGATGGAAAACCCTGCACTACGCTGTGGCATCCAGTAACACAATGAACGTATGCGTGTCACACGCGGCCTAGATTGACCTCTGAAGGGGTAGGCTACACACGGGGCAAGCACAGATGTTAGATACGTGCGTGACTCACCGTCTGCCAGGTAAAAGAGCGTGAAAAAATAGCACTTTTGGTTGGCAACACCCCCGCCAAAAGAAGAGGTGTACGCTGTCTGAGGAGACAGGACAACTGTAGAAGGGGACACTGTTTGAGGGAACAGGCCCAGGAAAACCAGTACAAGAGGAAAAAGAGAAAAGAGCTGTCAGAGGTAACAGGGAGTACGAACTGGAAACGCCGTGAAGTAAATCGCGTGTGAAACGACAAGAAGTACCGAATTCACCCACTCGCTCTCCACGAAAAGCACGTACAAGGAAATTGTGTTCAACACTACCTTTTATACAGGCCCACACGTACATCGTCACTTACGGCGTGTACGTGCTTGGCCCATTTTCACCAATCACACGCTTTGGCACTCCTGCGTGTAGCTCTCTTTTCACCAATCACACGCTTTGTCACTCCTGCATGTGGATCCTTTTTCACCAATCACGCGCTTCGACACTCCTGCGTGTAGCTCACTTTTCACCAATCACACGCTTTGTCACTCCTGCATGTGGATCCTTTTTCACCAATCACGCGCTTCGACACTCCTGCGTGTCGCTCACTTTTCACCAATCACACGCTTTGTCACTCCTGCATGTGGATCCTTTTTCACCAATCACGCGCTTCGACACTCCTGCATGTCGCTCACTTTTCACCAATCACACGCTTTGACACTGCACGTGCAGGTAACTATTGACGCACATATGCTGGTGACGGGTTTTCGCGCGATGAGTGTGGGGTTTTCAGGTGCAAAATCACTCCCTATCAGGCTGTCCACGCGTTCTAACACGAAAGACCACGCTCCTGGCCAGGAGGCCAAATTTAAGTCCCCAAGAACCCTGAGCACGCTCCCACCTGCCATCGGCTGCTGCCTGACTGCCTGCTGGCCACGTGCCCCACAGTGCTGGTGGGTGGGGGTGGTGGGAGACATGGGTGGGGGCCTGGTGGAGGGTGCCCCTGGTGGATGGGGGTTGGGGGTGGTGGGAGACATGGATGGGGGCCTGATGGCAGGTGCCCCTGCACTGCTGGGGGGTGGGGGTGGTGGGAGACATGGGTGGGGGCCTGGTGGAGGGTGCCCCTGGTGGATGGGGGTGCAGGGGGACATGATCAGGTGTGCAGGGTAGTCCACTGTTTTGTGGGCTGCCTGCAGGGGCCGGGGAGGGTGTACAGGGTACACCTGTGGGGGCCCACCCAGCCTATTCGCATGTGATAATTCCCACGCACCCCTGTGATACACGTACCCTGGCCAATCGCGTGTTGAACTTCCCGCTACCCCTGTAATACACGCACCCTGGCTGTTCGCGTGTTCTACTTCACGCGTCCCCCTGTAATACACGTTCCCTGGCCCATCGCGTGTTGAACTTCCCGCTACCCCTGTAATACACGCACCCTGGCTGTTCGCGTGTGATCATTCCCGCGTACCCCTGTGATGCACGTTCCCTGGCCTATCGCGTGTTCTACTTCACGCGTCCCCCTGTAATACACGTTCCCTGGCCCATCGCGTGTTGAACTTCCCGCTACCCCTGTAATACACGCACCCTGGCTGTTCGCGTGTGATAATTCCCGCGTACCCCTGTAATACACGTTCCCTGGCCCATCGCGTGTTGAACTTCCCGCTACCCCTGTAATACACGCACCCTGGCTGTTCGCGTGTGATGATTCCCGCGTACCCCTGTGATTCACGTTCCCTGCCTAGTCGCGTGTAGTACTTCCCGCGTACTCCTGATTTGGAGATTGCCCGCTTTGCTTTCCTTGTTTGCCTGCCCTGTGAAGTGGTCCGGGGTTAGCGCAGCCCTTAGCGATGATTTAGCGCTTTTGATGGCTTTTCCGTGCGCGAGGGCGTTCTTGGGGGCGTTACTGGCGCTGCTGCAGGCTCGCTGCGATTCTCTGCGCCACGGCTGTTTTGGGAGCTTGAAATCCATGAATACGCTGTGCGCGGAAATCTGTTTTAGCGCACGTGCCTGGCGCAGACTATCGCAGGCGCACGCTGTGCGCCAGCCGCGTGCGCTACTTGTGCGCTGGATTCTATGAATTACCCTGATAGTTGGTTCGTGGGATCAAAGAAGCTAGAGAAAGTGCACTTTACAAAATATTTGGGCACAATAATCAACTCAAGCATAAATGACGAACCAATGGTAAAAAAAAATTTAAATAGCTGCAAACAATTAACCTCACAAGGGATCGTAATGCAGAAGAAATTCGGGAAATTCACGTGTGAGCCAGTGAGAAAATTCTACCAAAATAAAATTACACCGATCTTGATCTATGGGGCAGAGAACATGTTTGGCTGTAACCACAAGATATGGTCTAGGTGTGAAGGTTTCTTCTGGAAAAAAGTTCTTCAAATTCAACAAAGCACACCGACTGCGTGTGTTTTATACGAAGTAGGAATATCCACTCTGAACGCAAGGATTACATGGAATAAGCTATTGCTCTTTAGGAAAATGCATGACGAAGCAAACCTACCACCGTTCAAAATCCTACTGGGAAACGAAATAGGCGAAAAAAAGTCGGCCCTAAGAGACTGGAAACAGCAATGTAGAGAAATCCTCAAACAGCTAGGGACGGATGAGTCAACGTTATGGAATAATCCAGATTTTGTAAAAAGAAAATTGCTGGATCTCGATTGGATTACAATTGGGGAAAGAAGAGATCGTCAAAAGGCCATGATAAATCAACCAAAAGAAGCAAAGAAACGAAATACTCTTCAGAAATATCTGGCACTAGCTCCATGCAAACACCTTAGAAAGCATTATTTGATGTTTCGTCTAAACATTCTAGAAACAAAAGAAATCCTGGGAATTAGGCGTGTGATATCAAGGGAAAATACTCTATGCCGATTCTGTGGGGAGAAAGATGAAAATTTAAAACACCTCATTATAAGCTGTACTGAACTAAACGACCAACATGACAGTTGCATGGGAAAGATGATGACAAAGTACCAGACGCTATCTGAAGAAGAATGGTGGAGACAACTACATTTGACTGAAAGCAAGCCACTGTTGATCGCAGTAATGCGATTTTTGGAGCTCCTGCAGAAGCGCCTAAAAATGAATCCAGTGGTCGCCTAAAACCGCAGCCAGCACAGTTTTGGGTAAAGAGACCAACCTCTCTGAAAAGACTGGAAAAGACAGAATATCTGTTGGTGCAAAGGCAGAGGAATTAGGGATAGAAAAAGTCAAGAGAAGAAGACCAATAAGGTGTTTTAGTGAAAAATAGTTTAAGACTATTGATGGAATGTTGATCTTATGCTAAAGATAAAGTTTTTCAAAAGTTTGTATAAACTAAATGAAAAAAAAAAAAGATGAAACTTTGTTTCCTTTTGTCTCTACGTTACCTTCTTATCTAAAAGACACCAAAGACTTTCTGTCACGTATTAACAACATTCCTTGGGAATCAAATTTTATGATGGCAACAATGGATGTCGTGTCCCTATATACATCAATTGAGCATGACTATGGGAAAAAAGCTTGTGAGAAATATCTTAACACAAGGTCTCTCAATTATCTTGAACACACGCAGATGATCTTAGAGATGATTGACCTCTGCCTAACCCACAACATTTTCGTCTTCAATGAAGAATACTTCAGGCAAACACAGGGCACAGCAATGGGCACTACATTTGCCCCGTCGTATGCAAATCTAACTATGGGTTTCTGGGAAGCCTCTGAGGTGTGGACGGAACAATATCAAGAATCAACCGAAAATGTGGTCATCTGGCTCAGGTACATAGATGATCTGTTCATAATCTGGAAGGGGACCGAACATGGATGGGTCGATTTTGTGAAGCAGTTGAATCAAAATGAGCACAACCTTAGGTTTACTGAAACCCACAGCTTCTCGTGTATCACCTTCTTAGATGTGAACTTACGAATAGTGGAACAATCACTTACGTGTGAACTACACAGAAAACCAACAGGGTCAAACATGCCACTTCATGCCAAAAGTGGACATCCGAAGAGTTTAATTTGGAGTGTACCATAAGGAGAATTCGTTAGGATAAGAAGAAACAGCTCTACTCTGGACACATATGATGCAGAGAGTAAAACCACGGCGAGAGGATTCTCACAGCAATGTTATCCAAAGAAGGTCATCGAAAGAGCGTACCTAAGAGCTAGAAGTCATGACAGACAAATTCTCCTGGTGGACAAAGAAAAGACAACCAAGAAAGAAAATGAAGAGACACGTCTCATCCTAACATATGATAGTAGAACAACTGAAGTAAAACGAGTGTTGCAGAGACATTGGAAAGTGCTCACTATTGACAAGGACATTGGTAAGTCACTAAAGAAACATCCAGACATCAGTTTTAGAAGGAACACTTTGATTAAAGACAGTTTAGTTCACAGCTTTATGGATAGAGAAATACTCGATGATGCGAGCTCCTGGCTAAAGAATCGAAAGAAAGGTTTCTACAAATGCACAAGGTGTAATATGTGCAAGTTTGCAAAAAACTGTGCCACTTTGGAACACCCAGTAACAGGGGTAACTGTGCACATCAATGAAAAAATCACGTGCGACACCGAATACGTGGTATACATTTTGTTATGTAAGTGCAACAAGTGGTACGTGGGAAGCACCAAGTGCAAATTGAAAACAAGAGTGCAACAACATGTCAGGGCTATACACAACAAAGATGCAAACTATCCAATGGCCAAACACTTTACTGAATACCACGAGAACAACATGGAAAGTTGTGCATTCTTCGGAATCCATGCCATTGAAAATGGCCCTAGAGGAGGAGACCGAGAAAAAAAGCTACGACAACAAGAAACCCGTTGCATTCTAGATTTCGAAACAAAACAGCCAAGGGGCCACAACATGGACGAAGAACTTTATACTTTTCTAGGACATTGATTTTTATGATCAATGGTCCTTATGTCTGATATATAACTGATTTGAAGTGATTTCATTAACTTGGTTCCAAATAAGTGTGAACCCAGATTTGTTGCAGATTTTAACTAAATGTTGATCACATGTGTTGTGGTGATGGGTATTTGTGTGCTTTTTGTGGAGAGCCACGATTGTGGCGTGGTGTATATTTTTAACGTTTGGACCAGTATGAACTGACACATAATGTAGGCTAGAGACATGCAGGTAACATCAATTAGGATATTTCCAAAAAAATAATCTGCTCTGAGGCTGCTAAGAACTAAGCACCAAACACTTTATGGACAATTAAGTCTTTATGCATGTAAGCACCTGGAACTTTGACAAACTGCACTAGGCACTTTATTTGACAAATGTCGAATGCACTATGCACTTTACATTAAGGCATAAGACACTTTAAATAAAGAAAACAAGGTACTAGATGCAAGCTATATAGTACCACATTACTCGGATCAAGTGGAACATTATTCGTATAAGTTGCAGGCACTATGCTCTCTATTGCATAAATGGTTAATGCACCATGCACTCTACATGAAGGCATACAACATTCCATACTTAGAGAATTAGGCATCTCATGGTAATTAGAGATTACCACACTACTTTGATCACGTGGAAACCATTCAACACACCCGACATCTGCACGACTAGTACAAAGTGTGCCGTAGGAGAGACCATACCATTAAGAAGTTATTAATAGTTCACTAATGATAGTACTGGGTATCACGATAGTCTGTAATGATTATTCAATCACTGACTTCACATGAACAAACTCTAATGGGATAAAACACATCATAGGAACCAAGCCTATCTTAAGATGGCCGCCGGCACACAACTAACTAGTTACCAACATGCAAGACCCTTCTTTGTTTCCACTAAATGCTGATCTGCATGTCCTGTTTCTATGCCTACAGTTATGTTGTTTTGTATTTAAACACTATGGTGATAGGATACTGGTGTTGTGAGCAAGCGGCGAGTAACGCCGCAAAACGCGTCAACTTTTTGTTGGGAAAGCCGTAATGCAAGGCATATTATATACGTGGATGCCAACTTTTAACCAATAAAGAGGTTATAAAAGACATGCTGAGAGTGATGTAAATCTCTGAAGTAACATCCGAAGGAGAGTGCTCCTCGAATGACTGATGGCAAGTCAGTTACATGGATGACATATATATATATATATATATATATATATATATATATATATATATATATATATATATATTTATTTGAATGTGTTAAAAGTTACTTACACTTATGCTGACTCCTTCTCTAGAGGAAGGCCTGGATTTCTCAGCCTCCCATACATACATGCCCAAGCTTATAAGTATGTCTGGCTCCTGGTGTAAAACATCATACCAAGGATGAAGTGACCGTTTTTGGGGGTGTTTGAAGCCAATACTTGGAGACCGCTTTCTCCTATAATGTCTTCCTACTGGGAGGGGGTATACCTTCCCAGCTCGTTCCATCATACATGGTATGTAATGTGTCAGACAGCGTTTTAGGCAGGCCATCTTCATCTCCTTGTGCCCCTAGTGGCCATCTCTGAAACCACAAACAACCAGTGACAGTAACCAAGAGAAGGCAGTAGCCAGGCTGATCCCAAAGCTTTGGTGTTTTACGCGTACATCGACTTCCACCTGTTTATTAGTTAAGCGCGTGTATGATGTTTCACTGAATGCCCTTTATGAACAAAGAAACTTTGCAAATATGCTGATGCTTCTCGATTCTTCAGCACAACTGTATTGGTGAAACTGCTCATGCACTTGTGCAATGAGTTTTAGCCACAAACAGAATTTGTAAGACGTTTCCGGGTAATTTATGGAATCATTGTGCGCCGAAATCTATAGCGCAAGCATGAGAAACGCAGCGCACTGCTGCGAAACGCACGCGTGCGCCCGTTTACCGATTCAAGGAAGGCACTGAGAGTGGCTTATCTGGGACCTGGGCTGAATCCGCATGTGGCCCACACGTCACAGCTACATCCTGAAAGCTGTGCGTGAGTCGTCCAGTGAAGGCGCACAACTTCCAGCGCACACACCGAAAAAGGGGGCGGAACACGCAGAATGGGGAACAACACGTGAAAATGTGGGCGTAATGGGGGAAGTACAGCAGTGAAACCCTCACAATGCCCACAAGTGTGCTAACAACACTTATTCATGGAATTGAACAGGGCAAACCCGCGCACGCCAAAAGACGCGCAAAGTCGGAAACATGTCCGCCATGAAAAAGCAGATGGAAGCGGCCTGGTGCAGCATAAAAGCGTGCACAAACAACAAGTAACCCTATACAGCTACGATGAATGTCCCATTCCTCACACCAGTGATCGTGGGACACCGCAGGAGGAGGAGGATAGCCAGGCCCCACATTTTCTTACCCAGGACCAGCCTTTTTGGGATGTCTGATGACCAGGACTATGGCAGGTATAGGTTTCCACCTCATATCATCCTAGACCTTGTCACTGAGTGGGAGGATGACCTCACATCACCCACCTTGTGCTACCAAGCACTGAACCCCTTGGAAAAGGTACTCAATGTCCTGCATTTTTTGACCACTGGGTCATTTCAGTGGACAACTGCCATAGTTGGTGGCGTCTCACAGGCCACTCAGTCACGCTGCCTACACCAGGTGTTGGCAATCATGACTACACGCCCCTCAGTCTGCAGGCACATGTACATGCCCAGAACACCTGCAGAAAGGCAGGCCCTGGTCCAAGACTTTTAGGGGGTGGCACAATTCACCAGAGTGCTTGGTGCCATAGATTGCACCCATGTGGCCCTACGTCCACCTAAGGCCACTTAGCATACCTATCGCAATCACAAGCACTGGCATTCCATCAACGTGCAGGTTGTATGCGATGCCAAGGGAATCATCACCTCTGTCTATGCAAACTATCCACCCATGACAGTTTCATATTCAGAATGTCAGCCCTATACCGGTTCATGGAAGCTGGGAGGCATGGCAACACCTGGCTCATTGGTGTGTACAAATGCCTGTGCACATGCATGCTTGTGACACACAGACAAATAAACAAACCCAACTAATGAGAACCATTTTCACCTCCCCAGGGGACAGTGCCTACCCTCTGAGCAACCGCATGATGACGTCAATACGGAACCCCACCACACCACCCCAGGTAAGTTACAACGCAGCCCATATTGCAACCCGGCGCATAGTGGAGCGAACAATCAGAGTGCTGAAGTAACGCTTCCGCTCCCTTGACTGCTCTGGTGGGCAGCTACTATATGCGCCCCCAGTAAAGTGCAGGATCATTGTGGCAGCATGTGTCCTGCACAACGTTGTAACCCGGCGTGACATACCGGTGAACGTGTTGGTGCCCCCACATCCCCAACCACATGCACGACGCTGAGCATTGGAGGGGAAAGGGCATGTGGCGAGGCAGCCCGTACCCAGCTTGTGGCCACATTTTTCACCTAAACTCCCCCCCCCTGCGGAGTGCACACAGGCCTGGCACATTCCAGGTGACAATCGATGATGACAAAGGGACAGTCAACTGTCACAACCTTAACACCCTGAAAATGTGTCCTTGGAAATGCAGCATTGTGTTCATCCCTAGCCACTTAAACAAACACAATCCTGTGTGATCAAAAGGCACACATGCAAGACACAGATTCTAAACCCCCCATGCAAAATAGCACATCCAAATGCTGGTATATCACCTAAACCTCCCTCAACCCCAGGTCCCCCAACCCACACACCATGTCATGGCATGCAACGTGAAAACCTCAATAAAAATATTAACACACATGACACAGCTGTCACAAAGCGCACTGTTCCAAATGGAAACATGCCACAGACAATCCCCTCAGACACACACTCTGAAAGAAAAGAGTGAGCAAAAACATCCAACCTATACTAAAAGTAAATACATGCATGTCACTAAAGGCCTGAACACCAAAACCTCGAACCTTTGGTGGCATGCATTTCAGGGAATACCAAAAATGAAAAGAAAATGCGGGTGCTGCGGGGTTGTCCCCCACAACACCCCGCTCACTACCACACACAGTACAGTGAGTGGTGTCAGTGGCCTGGAAACCCCTGAAGTTGCATAAAAAAACAAAGGAAAAAAATGAGCCAGCGGCGCCAGTTCACAATCACGAAAGTCAATGTGAAAATGTGCAGCAGGGACACAGCATGTCTCAGAAGGCAAGTAGTGTGTGGGTGGGCGGATGTTGGGGTGGGAGTGGGGGTGTGTTGTGTGTGTTGTGGGGGGGTGTTTGCAGGGCGATTCAACACATGTTAGCATGGGAAATGCATGAACACACAGTGTAGCATACATTTTCCATGTTAACCACTCAGTAGTGGACACCTCTGCAACCGAAAAATATTGCTGATCCTGTGACACATCATAAGCAAAGTCAACACAGGACTATCAATTTACCAGCATAACACATCATGAACACAGGACCCAACAATGACAATGTCTGACATTGAGTAAACACCATAGCACAAGTGCCTCAAAGTTACATTGCCAACACACGTCCCCCTACCATCATGAGAGAGGCCTTGACAGCTAAAGTGGGCATGGGACCGCATACAGCATGAAGTGCATCAACAATGTATACAGTCAAGGCAATAAATGAATTAGCAGAATTAAATCCTGCACAGTCAACAATATACTGACCAAAATGCAGTCCAACCATGAACTGGAGAAACCATCATGAATCCTCAGTAGGGGTGTATACACAAGTTGGACTTCAGACTGGCCACAGATAAGATGGAAGTCCAATGCCTCTGTGTAAGTTACTGTCACACGGTGCCATCCTTGCGAGCCCATGGAAAGGGGAAGCAGGAGTGGCATATGTGTCCGGACCCCAAGCCACGAAAACAAACACACAAACAGGAGACAATTCTGTATGGGTCCAGCCTGAACACACAGTGGATGCCATCGGATGCCACATAGCACCACACTGCAATATAAATGCACAATAGACAAAAACCAAAAATGGCCACAGTGGACCTGAGGGGGTGGGGGCCACCCAGGAAGGGGGAGGTGCAGAGTTTGTGTCGATGTTGAGGCTAAAAAAGAAAATCCTCCAGGGGCTCATGGTCTTCATGGCATGACCAGATTGAGAGATAGGTCTTTGTCACCTCTGGTTGTACATCAGGAGGTGCGCGTGGCACAGGTGCCTGACCACGCATAGCCCCAGCAAGCCCCTCCACGGCAGCAAGCATGCAGGCCTGGTGAGCCTGGTTCTGAATGAATATGGCACGGAGGTCCCGATGCACCACCTCACGTGTAACACAGAGTTCTGCCAGGGAGGCCTCACGTGACAGATGGATCTCCTCCCGGCTTGCATGGAGTTCAGCCAAGAGGGTGCGTTCCAGCTGCACCATCTTCTGGTCTGCCCGTGTATCCTGGGCCATGATGAGAGCAGCCAGAGTACTTCTGAGGGAGGAGTACTCTTCCCTCAGGGCTTCCCTGTTGGTCTGTGCATCAGCAGCAATAGCTGAGTGCACAGCCACCAGTTCAGCCCGGCAGGCCCTGTTGGATGCCACCATTCCCAGCCTGAGTGAGCGGCACGTGGACTGCGTTGCCTGCTGCTAGAGTTCCACCTGCCTATCAGGGGGAGAATGGAATTGGCCACACGTTCCATGCCTTGAGCCAACATCTCAATTGCTCCCCCCTGTTGATGTGCAATGGCATACATGGATTGCTCCCACCTATTGTTCCCCGGTGGCACACGGCCACCGTGTTGCTGGGCACCACGCCAGCGGGCCCAAGGAGACGTGGCCCTTGCTGTGCCGGCAGAGCCTGCGGCTGCAGGACAGCATTCCTCTGTCAATCTGCTGCGCCCGGAACAGGAGCAACTGGTGTGGAGTGTGACTCTGCACCCGTAACCACCACAGGCCGACATACCAATACTGACTGGCCCCTTGAGGGGTCTACCCCCAGTGCAGATGTGGCGGACATAACAGAATCCATTGCAGAATTACTCACCGTCAACGGCATGGATTCATGAGCATCCAATCATCATCACAGTCAGAGAGATCCTCAGAGCCGTACCCACAGGCAGGCTTGGACAGGATGGCCTGGAGCATTGAGGGATGTTTGTGGCCTACCACCCAACGACCACCACTGGTGCATGGTTGGTGACCTGAACCCTCCACCCTGTCTGCCATCTCCTCCTCCACTGATTCTGGTGCATCATCACCTGTAAAAAAATAAAAATAAACATGAGTACACATGTCAGCAGCACACACCACACACATATACAACACAATATTGAGGGCCAACACATGAGGCAGCCATGTCACACACAACGCAAACTCTGGCATGCATTCTGTGGCAATGAAATGGAAGGGGACCCTGAAAGCAGACATGGATGTGTGTCAAATGTGAAACCCACACATGTACTGCATGTTGCATATCAACTGCATCACACACACCTTCTGGCAGGCCTATATCTTTGCCACAAATTACAGATGTCAACAAAGAGATGGCACGTAGCATAGCCAGGGCACAATTCCCAAATAGCCACAGCAGTAAGTCAATTAGAAGTGTCCATGACACATGCAAAATGCATGTCAATATGCACTACAATAACATTAACATCAATAAAAGCACACGTGTCACAGGATGCAACAACGCAAGTGCCTTGAAATACAGTGAAGGGAGGCAAATGGATACATACATGGCAGGTCACTTTGACAACACACAAGTGAATAGGCATGTTGAAGGGTGAAACATGGCTCAGAAGTGTGTGGGTGCAGTGCAGCACATGTGTACGTCCTCAACTATCAACAGAACCAGAAATGTAGTGATGTCCATCTTGTGACATGACAGCACTGTAAGGGCAAGTGCAGTCATCATGTGCAAAGTGTTGCCACTGGGTTGTGGGGATGCACTGCACCCCCAATGCCTCCTGGGGAATGGCAGGGAGCCAGTGCATGGCTCTGAATGGCTGACCACAGTACAGTGAAGTCGCAGACAGTTTTTGCAGGTGTCAATTGCATAATCTGACACAAATGAGACTACAGCAGATGAGAGAGGGACAGAAAGCAGGACACATGAGAAACCATCACAAGTACAACTATGCAGGCAGACGCCACAACACCAATCGCCTGGAGGCAGGGTGGCTGTAACAGAGGGAGGCCTGTGCTCTACACAGAAAAAGACACCATAAACATGTGCATAATGATGAAGTGACCCTGAGTGAGCATGATATGGATGAGCAAATACCACAATACGGACAAAATACTGGAGATGTGGTACAATGAGTAGCCTGCCACGGACCCATAGGGGCTTGCAGGGAATGCAATGGTCCATGAATGAACACTTATGTGCACTCTGAGCCTGTGCCATCTGCACGGTCCAAGTCAGACACCCTGCATCAAGGACACGTATGGCAGGGTTGGACAGGGAAGTGTGCATGTACACAGGAAAGGGGAACAGGCCATTGCAGTAGTCGAACACGGAAACCTCCAGTACCATGGAGACAGTGAGCTGCAGAGTGGTTGAGAGGCAAGGAAGCATGCCCATGAGGAGGAGCAGCTTGCAGGGTGAACTTAAATAGCTGTCAGTCATGTGACGGCAAAGGCTGAGTGTTGGGTGGAACAACACCACAGGCTATATGCAAACATGTCAGTGAGCCTGTACATGGACAGGAGAGGCTGGCGAGTGACTTGCATGTAAGTAGGGTGCATGTGTGGTGATGAGGACTGCCCCTGTGTGCAGCACATGTCCTGCATGCAGACTGCATGACGACAGGCACGCATCAGTAAAGCATTGCATGTGTCACACATGTCACTCATTAATACATAGCCTGAATTGGCAGTCAATCACAACACATCACACAAGCAAAACACACATGGGCTGGACACACATGCATCAAGACTCACTGGACGTTGCGTCATAATCCGGCATCCCTCCCACTCCCTGGATAAGTCCCTGATCGATGAACTCTGCAGCGATTTCCTTGTGCGGATTGAGTTCATCCTCCTCTGGTGGTGGCCCACTGCCAGTCACCAGAGTCAGGGAGTAATTAGAGGCCCGCTTTTGCGCAGTGTCAGAGGTCAGTCCAACACTTGTAGCAATCCTGAGCTGTGCGCCTCTCATATCCCAATGCATTCACACCATCCGCAATGAACTGCCAGTGGACTGGACGCTGGGCAGGCGTAGTATGACACCCTGGGCCCAGCCGCATCTCGCGGTTGTGTGCCGACATGTAGTCCACAAGGAAGTCCAGCTCCTCTTTATTGAAAGGCTTGCCATGCCGGAGGCCGATGCCGTGTCTGGGGTCCCAGCCTCATGCGCAGAAGCACACTTCCTCCTCTTAGCCGATTGTGCGGACCCTGAGAGGCAAATGCCACTCTAGTCAGTTGGGACAGTTGCGATGGTGGACTGGCCAATGGGAGTAGGAATTGGCATGAGGACGGAAGGCCTGGATTGTGTGATTGGCTGCTGGGTGCTGTTGCCAGGACCCAGCAGCACAACTGCCTCAGTGCCAAGGCTGTGACCAACACAGTACTGGCTGGCAGACTCACTGCCCGGGTCGTGTCGGCTGCATCTGCCCATGCAGCTCCCACCACCAGGCTCCTTGGGGCAGCAGATGTCAAAACTGCCCCAGGAACATGTGCCTTGGTCACAGCTACCTTGGACACACGTGGCTTGGACTTCCTGCCCTGAAAATCTGCCTGGGAGTACTGTGGCAAGGCAGCCTGCGCTGGCTGACCCCGAGCCTGGGTAGTGGTTGCCACAGCTGCACCTGCAGCTTCTGCCACCTGGTGGCCTGTGCCAGCAGATGACATTGCCTGTGAGGTCAGATGTGTGCTGGAGATGACTGCAGCAGCATCTCCCTGAGGCGCTGGGGGTGGTGGCATGGCTGTCCAAGCAAGTTGCTGGACATCCTGCCCCTGTGGTACACCCTGGCCACGTCCCCCTCCACATCCACCTTGGCCTCCCTGGAATCCCTGGACTCCCTGACTACCCCAGCCATGTGCCCCACCACACCCAGCCTTGGGAGGTCACCCAGCTTTGCCGCCCTTCCCTTTTGGTGTCCACCCAACCATAGCACAGATGGTATGTTGCCAATGGGAGGTGCACACAACAATTGTCCTGGGCAATTGAGGTCAAGGGGGCATGGTACGTGATGTTGGATGCACCCCTGTGCTCCTGCAAGGCTGTCTGTGACCCCTTGTGATAAAAGACGGGTCACGCAATGCTCAGGCACCCCAAAAAATGATAATAAACGTACATACAACCCCTGGTAGCCCACGTGTGTGGAATAAACCTCTTGCAGTATGCTGTGGCACCTAGGGACACAAAAAATACGGACATGTGGAACACGTGGGCACTCTGACCTCAAAAATGGGTGCACGACACACAGGGGCAACCACAGTCGAAAAATAAGCATGCACAACTCATCGTCTGCCTTGCGTGGAAAAGAAAAACACACGTGTGTGTGTGCGCGTAGGCAACTCCCCTGCCAAAACAAGAAGTGCAAACAAGAAGACCACGCTCCTGCCCAGAAGGTCATTTACCTGCCCCCCAGATCCCCAAGCAGCCTCCTATGAGTCATCTGCTGCTGCCAGCCTGCCTGCTGCCAACGTGCCCTGCAATTTGGTGCCTCCACAGAAGCCATAGCCAGGGATCCTGTACTTGAGAACACCCTTGCTGACCCAGAAGACTCCCGACTGGTGTACCATCGCTCCACAGCCCAGCCCCAGGACCAAGTTGCCCACCAACACCTGCCTCAGGGGTTGCCATGTCCAACTCAACACCATCTGGGGCCAGTGGCAACGCCCAGTCAGAGAGGCAGAGGGCTGCGAGCTTCACTGAAAATTAATTTGGCATCCTGGTGGACAAGGATGGACGGAGCAGGATCTGGGAGGACATTGTGGATGTCATCAACGAGGAGGGGATGGCATCCCGTGAATACAACCGTGTCCTGAAGTGCTGTGAGGACTTCAGGTCCAGGTCCCTCAGGAAGGGTCGGCGCCTCGTTGAAGCTCTTGGAAAAGTGGGGAGCCGGGACCAGCTGACCAACATCCAGATGATGGTCCTGGAGTGCACTAACGCAGCGCTTCACCACCAGGTCCTCGAGATGCAGAGACGTCTGGAGTCGAGTGGTAAGTGTTGAGGGTTCATCTCCAGCGTAGTGCATGTTGAGGTGTGTCAGGTGTGTGCACCTTGGACGTATGTCTGGCATGCCCCATGTATTGATGTCTGTGTGCAGGGAAAGGACAGTGAAGCATGTGAGTCCGGTCAAGCGTGTGCAACGACAATGGTGTGTGTGTTGCTATGCATGATGTGCACCTGCATGTGACGACGCACACATGATTACATGCCTGTGTCTGTACCTGGCCATGTCTGTGTTGTGAATCATGGATGCTGATGTTACCCTCATGGACATGCATGGTGTACATGTGCGTGTTACTGAGTGGTGAGTGTGTCGCTGGGAAATGCCATGGATGCATGGCACATACACATCTCGATGCGTGCATTAACTGTTGTGGCCTAGCTGTCCATAATTGCATTGTGATGGTAGGTGAACATGGACGTATGCATGACTGTGCGGTGGTGTATGTGCATGTGTGTTGCTTGCAAGGACCCGTTTGTTGTGGAAGGTGATTATGGCTATGACGTACGACAGTGCCACTCATGTGGATTTGCTTTGTGTCTAGCAGACTTACATTCAGTACCCTGATGTTTGTGTTCAAAGTCTCCCTTTCCACAGCAGCGAGTGAAGAAGAGGGCAGAGACAGTGCTGTGGAGCTAAGCGGCGGGGATGCCTCCATCGGCCAGAGATGCAAGCCCCAGTCACCCTCCCAGGTTATGCCATCTTCCAGGAGTGAGGGGACTGGTGCCCCGTCCGCCACTACAGCCGCAGCTGCCGAGGGGAGGCCCAAGAGGCCAAGGTTGGAAGTGGGCTCCTCAGGGCTGTATTCCGGGGTACGCGAGTGTGCTTTTCATGTAATTTGGCTGGCGCGAGCAGGGTATGTGTATTCCGGGGTACACGAGTGTGCTTTTCACGCAATTTGGCTAGCGTGAGCGTGTATTCTGGGGTATGCGAGTGCACTGTTCATGCAATTTGGCTGTGGGGTAGCCCCTCCCCATTCCCTGAAGGCAGCCCATCACCCCTGGCCATGACCCGCAGGCAGCCCACGCCACAGGGGACCACCCAACACCCCTGAACATGGCTTGCAGGCAGCCCACACCACAGGGGACCACCCAACACACCTGGCTGTGCCTCTCAGGCAGCCCATCACCCCTGACTATGCCCCGCAGGCAGCCCAAACCACAGGGGACCACCCTACACCCCTGGCCATGCCCCGCAGGCAGCCCATCACCCCTGACCAGGGGTGTTGCTGGGTCTGGAAAAGATCTGGGGCTATGCTAATGTCGGAACTGTCGGGACTGGGGGCTAGCTATCCTTTTGGTTGTTGCTCGTGAGATTATATCCGGGGCTACAACCAAAAGACCAGGGGGTATAGCCCCCTTAGCCCCCCCTAGCAACACCTCTGCCCCTGACCATGCCCTGCAGGCATCCCAAAAAACAGGGGATCACCCAACACCCCTGGCCATGCCCTGCAGGCAGCCCATAACCCCTGACCATGCCCCACAGGCAGCCCACACCACAGGTGACCACCCAACACCCCTGACCATGACCCATGCAGGCAGCCCACACCACAGGGGACCACCCAACACCCCTGGCCATGCCCCGCAAGCAGCCCACACCACAGAGGACCACCAACAACCCCTGACCATGACCCGCAGGCAGCCCACACCAAAGGGGACCACCCAACACCCCTGGCCATGCCCCACAGACAACCCATCACCTCTGACCATGCCCCGCAAGCAGCCCATCACCCCTGACCATGACCCACAGGCAGCCCAAACCACAGGGGACCACCCAACACCCCTGGCCATGCCCCACAGACAACCCATCACCTCTGACCATGCCCTGCAAGCAGCCCACACCACAAGGGACCACCCAGCACCCATGGCCACGCCCCACAGGCAGCCCACCCCACAGGGGACCACCCAACACTCCTGGCCATGCCCGGCAGGCAGCCCATCACCCCTGACCATGCCCTGCAGGCAGCCCGTCACCCCTGGCCATGACCCGCAGGCATCCCACACCACAGGGGACCACCCACCACCCCTGGCCATGCCCCGCAGGCTGCCTACACCACAAGGGACCACCCAACACCCCTGACCATGACCCGCAGGCAGCCCACAGCACAGGGGACCACCCAACACACCTGACCATGACCCGCAGGCAGCCCACACCACAGGGGACCACCCTACACCCCTGGCCATACCCCGCAGGCAGCCCACACCACAGGGGGACACCCCAACAACTGTCACCACATGCACATCCCTTTCCACGTGTTTTGGCTGCCATGTGCGGGGTTCACGTATTCATAGGGTGCGTGGGGATATTTTCACGTGTAAGAGGGGTATGCATATGCAAGGGGGTGCTCAGGGATATTTTCAAGCGTTTTCGCTGCCACGAGCAGGGTATGCGTATTCAAGGGGGTGCGCAAGTAGATTTTCACGCGTTTTGGCTGCCGCAAGCGGGGTATGCATATTCAAGGGGGAGCGCGAGTAGATTTTAATGCATTTTGGCTGGCGCGAGCGGGGTACCCGTATTCAAGGGGGTGCGCAAGTACATTTTCATGCGTTTTGGCTGCCGCGAGCGGGGTACGCATAGTTTTTCACGTGATTATGGTGTAGGGTGGGCTGTAAGTCCAGGGTTAGCACAGCCCTTTGCGCCGTATTTGGGATTTCTATGGCTTTTTCTGGCACGAGGGGCGTTCTTGGGGGCTTAACTGACGCTGCTGGATTTTCACTGTGCCACGGCTGCAAATGGCTTATGAAATCCATGAATACAAGGTGCACCTAAATGCTGTTTGGTGCACGCGGCTGGCGCATGCTGTCGTACGCTCCCTCTCTGTGCCAGCTGTGTGCGCTACATCACGCCAGATTCTATGAATTGGCCCCTCATCCACTAAATTTTTTTAAAAAAACAGGCAAAAAACCTGTATCAAGGTAGCTGGAAAATAAATGCAAACTTTGCAACTTCCCATAGTGGCCAAGTCGGGAACTTTTCACAATACCACCTGCAGAAAATATGCCTACACACTCCCGCAATGGCAGCACTTATGACCATCCTCGGACACCAGTGTCCCTCCCACCTTCACGGATGGTCCGTCTAATGTGGCTTGGGATCTCTGGAAGGCATCCTCTGACATCATTGTTGACCTTAACATTTTAGTGCTTCTAAACACATTTACAGTACAACTGAGACAAATGTCACAACCGCTATCATTAACACCAGCCCCATACTTTAACATCACCTTGCCATGTGAAGGCCTAAAACAATCCCAGCTGAATCACGGATGGTTTACGTTTGTTGTTGATCCAACACACACGAATAAATAGGCTAGCATAGGAGTTACACTGTTGCAATATTATGAAACCTCTTACTTTTCTTTTCCGGCATCGACCAGTGTGAATGACATGGAGCTCTGTTCTTGAGAAACAACTGATAGCACGCTCCAGGACCTCAATCTAATATTAGTAGCCAGTCTCCCAAGAGGATTTACGCTCTTTAAATCTTGCCAGCATTCTTAATTGGGAAGTTTTTTATTTTGTTACATTTCATAGCTCTACTGACATGGGTATTACACTCCGTGGGTGTCAAAACGACAGCTTTGCTTATCATAAAACCTAGTGTATAAAGAGTACAGGGCAGCAGTTAGTCATAACTCGGTTGAGCAATAGGAACTCCATTACATAAACAACCCTCTGGAGGAAGCGTCTTGCGAAAAAGGCGGACTGTAAAGAACACCCATCACGAAGAATTGTGTCTGAGTAGCACCATTCCTCCTCTGAGCAGATTTTAAATAGCGCTGGTTGTGTTCCAATGTGAGCTCTGTTCTTGTGAATGGGCTTGTCAGAAACACCGACAGTGGTGTTTTACATAGGAATAGCTACTTGCTTATTTTTTTCAACATTAAAACAATTGCTAAAAAGGGCATGTTACTTAATACGATGTAAGGTCGTCTTACATAACATCCTTCTGACACTTTGCTGGCGTCTCTCTGCGTTGCTCTTTAAGAAAGGAAAGGGGGGGGTGTTGTTATGGGCATAGCAGGAGTGGAAAAGTTAATAGGTGCAAGCCGGAAGAACTCAAAGCCAAAGTACCAGCCTCGTTCAGGAGCTAGCTGCTGATGTGGAGTGGGGTGGCAGAGCTAAAGAGGTGACATTCTGCATATGTCATTCTGCAACCACTAGATAAAAACATCTTGTGTTACAGTTCAAAACTAAGGGCACAGCTCACTATTGCTATGTTTTCCGGGGAAAACTTAGCAATTATGAGCTATAAATTACATTAAGGACACAATTTAGCATTGCTTACACGTTTCTCATTACAGCATTTGGTCTAGCTTATATGGTAGGGTGCAAATCACATTTAAGCAACATAAGGAATTGTCCTTGTCATAGAATATATATACATATATATATTTATAAAATTCCAGATTATTCTGAAAATAAGTATTTTTTTTATTTTTTATTTATTTAAGTGCATGCAATTGAATAAACAACTGTTTACACAGGTTTTCCAACACAATACAATTCAGAAATAATATATAAGGATAAAAACATGAATGACATTGTTTAAAATGAGTAATCAGCAAATTCATAAACATATTACTAAAAGGACAATGAATACAATCCATATCAAACCCTAAAACTCCAATACGAGGGCAAATCAAATGTGCAATCACAAGAACCATCACAAAGGTTCATGAGAAATTTCCACACCCAATGATGACATTAGTGATCAAGTACCTTTGGCTTCCGGGAGAAGATCTATCGCTCTAAGCCAGACATGGTGATCCGCAGAGGCCAACACCTATGACTCTGCCGCAAAAAGCATGCTCCAGAGTTGATCACTTTCATGCATCTTAAACTGTACATATGCCTTATCATAATAAACACGTAGAAAGGGGCAATATGTCAATATATGCCAGGCAGTTTCAATTTGTTTGCCAAAGAGTCAGCAAAGACTTTCCTCTGGCAGGATACCCCGCCAAGCTCCCCTGATGGCATAAATCATGGCTCATGTACATAATAAAGCGAATCAGAGAGGGGAGACTTGTAGAAACACAGGCTTGAAAAAGGCCCAGTTTTCCAGTAACAGGATTCACTGAAAATGGAAATGCAACGGAAAGAGAGCCGGAACTGTCAAACTCAGGCAGCTACTGCTACGTGCGGTGCTCGTAGCTGTAAGTGCTTAGACATAGACGAGGGGTGACTTGCAGTAGCACTGTGTGGAAGAAAAGCAAGATGTATGAACAAGTGGAGACCTGGCTGAGATTGGAAAGAAGGAGTGTATCTAGAACCTGTGTTAGGCAACAGAACTAAATTACAAATGAAAACGAAGGGACAATTGTAAATGTCAAAATGAAGAAACCACCTAGACGGTGGAAACATGGATACAAACATTTGTAAAAATAGTTTTTGGGGGAAAATACATCTAAAGATACAACTTAAGTCTGGAGGAGAATGGACCAATTAATGGTTTCAATCAAGCCAGAGTTGTGTGTGTCTAGTCTGTGAATCCAAGGCTGTTCCAGTTTATGTAGCCTGCGCATGACTGAAATGTTGTTAGTATCAGCGCAAATGGCTTCCAATACGAACCACCCATGGTCGTTTGCAGAGTGTCCTTTCTGAAGAAAATGTTTGACCAGCAGAGCTTGAGTTTGACCCATTCTGATGTTAGATCTGTGTTCATTGATTTGGGTATTGGTATTGCATGTTGTCTTACCGATGTACCACAAATCACAAGGGCAGATAATCACATATATATATACTATATTTATTATGGCATGTAGTGAATTGTTGTAAGGTCCATGAGAAATCTTTATAGGTAACTGTGTGTTTTTTTATTTGTGAAGGGGCACGCTGTACAGTGGCTACATGGATGGTGCCCAGTGGGCAACGTGATGGGATTACCAAGGAATCTTGCAATGTTGGGTGGCCTTGCAGTAGTTTCAAAGGCTGCACGCACTAGCTTGTCTCTCAGGTTGTAACCCCTTCTGAGATAAAACAACAATTGGGAACCAGTCAAGTTGGTAATGTCTAATGACGTCCAGTACTTACAGACAAGTTGTTTCAAACGTGGAGCGAATCTACAAAAGTTAGTGTCATGACCTACAGAACATGCCCCTTTTGGACTTCCTGGTCCTTGTCTCAACAGGGCTTACACTCCCTGGTACTCCCAACATGGCCATCCACTGTGAAACGCCTTCCTCACTCTACACGTTGGACGTAGCGTGTTCTATTTATAGACCACGCCTCCCGCGGCTCTGCGCGTCTCAATGCTATTCCCAGCCAACCCCATTCCTAGTCCCTTTCCTTCCTTTCTTTCTTGATTCCGGGAATCGTGTGCTGAGAAGCGCACTCTATAAATTTCCCAGATTCCTGGATCTTTGCATCCCGGAACTTTGAACCCACGCTGGAGTCGGAAGAGACTCGTGCAGCCTTATTCAAGACCCGATCTGTCCGCAAGAAGGCATCGACCAAGAAATCCAGCAAGGATCGAACTCAGGTGAGAAGGGCGGAACTCCTTGACAGTTTGAGACGCCACCCGACCAAACTGATATGGACATGGAAGCGGCCGTCCAGGACCTGATGCGTGGCATGCAAGAGCTATCAACCGAGGTGCAGAATCTAAAAGCGGAAAACGCCACTCTCAAACAATCAGTTCTATCCCGTGATTCTGCCACAAAAAAAGTGTGTTGCTTGGCGGCATAGTGGACAAATACGATGGGTCGGCAAAAACCCTTCGCGGATTCTTGGATTCATGTTTGGTCCACTTTACTTTTAAACCCTACTACTTTTTGACTCCCAGGGCTAAGGTGGGGTTCATAATTTCCCACCTTTCAGGAAATGCCGTAACCTGGGCTACGCCCCTCGTTAATTCCACCGATGCTCTCCTAGATGACTATGATGGGTTCATACAAGCCCTTAAGACCATGTTTGACCGTCCAGAGCAGGTCTATAGTGCCCAGGAACGCCTGTTAGACTTTCAGCAAGGATCCCAGGATATGCTCACCTATGTAACCCGATTCAAGCAATTAGTCAAGGAAGCTGATTGGTCCCCTGAGGCGAGTTTTACCCTTTTCAGGAGAGGACTGAATGAGGAGATTAAGGATGAGTTGGCCAGAGTGGCTCGCCCAAACTCATTCCAGGCACTAATGGACCTTGCCATGCAAATAGATTTCCGTATCCAGGAAAGGAAGGCAGAGAAGAAGAAATCCAGAGGTAATCCTCTGAAAGTGTCCTTTGAGAGTACCACCAAGACGGACACAAACCCAGACTCAGTCTCTGAACCAGAACCCATGCAGATAGGAGCCTTCCGTGGACCTATATCCCCGCAAGAAAGGATGAGAACGATTCACACTGGGTTGTGCATGTATTGTGCCTCAGACAAACACTTGGTTAGGGAGTGTCCTCTAGCCCCTCCTCGGCGTTCGGGAAACGCCAGCTCCCGATCCTAGGTGGAGCAGAGCTTCGGGAGAGAGTTGTTTGCTCCACATCAATTCCATCCTTGAACTCTCCTGGACAAAACAATTTGGTGATACTAGAGGCCTTCCTATCGCCCTCCAAGAATAAGACCTATCCCATTCTGGCCTTGGTAGACTGCAGAGCTATGGGAATTTTCATTGATCGAGATTGGGTTGTTAGTCATCATATTCCATACGATACACGAAGCACCATGCAGCCGGTGGAAGCAATCGACGGAAGACCCCTCACTGCAGGACCCATAAGCCGGCAGACAAAAGAGATCCAGCTTTGTATAAACCATCACCAAGAGCGGATTACATTCGACATCATTAAGTCAGCTCATTACCCCATGGTATTGGGTATGCCCTGGTTACAGAAGCACAATCCGTATATTAATTGGACAGCAGGATCACGATTCCTAGGCTCAGAGTTTTGTATGTCCCACTGTCTATTCCTGGATCCCTCCTCGACACCCCCTAAAGAATCACCAAGAGACCAGCAAACACCACTCATGGTTTCCAATATCATACAAGTCCCAGAGGCCCATCAGGGATATGCTGATGTATTTTCAACTGCCATAGTCCAGGCCTTACCCCCTCACAGACCTGAAGACTGCGCCATAGATACAGATCCCTCAGCAGTGATTCCCTTCGGCAGAATGTTCATCCTTTCCGAACCTGAGAAAAAGGCCCTCCGAGAATACCTGTATACCAACCTTGAAAACGCCACCATAAGACCCTCAAAATCTCCAGTGGGCGCTTCGTTGTTCTTTGTTTCCAAGAAAGACGCCAAGGAACTCAGACCTTGCCTCGACTATCGTGGCTTAAATCAATGCACCCTCAAAGATCGGTAGCCACTGCCCCTGATCTCGGATATCCTGGAAGCTGTGAGAGGCGCCGTAATATTCACAAAGTTGGATCTCCAGGGTGCCTATCATTTGATCCGTGTCCAGGAAGGAGACGAATGGAAAACAGCCTTTAGAACACCCTTTGGTCACTATGAATATCTAATCATGCCCTTTGGACTAGCTAATGCCCCCGCAGTTTTTCAACGTTTTATGGATAGGGTGTTTTCTGACATGTTATTCCTCTTCGTCATTGTTTATCTGGCCGACATATTGATCTTTTCCAAGGATCCTCTAAAGCATGAAGAACATGTAAAGGCTGTATTACAACGACTCTGTGAACACAAACTTTTAGCCAAACCTGAAAAATGCTTGTTTCACGTTACTTCTATTCACTACCTAGGATTCATCCTTAGCCCAGAAGGAATTGGTATGGACCCTTCAAAGGTAAAGGCCATACTGGCATGGCCCACTCCCATATCTGTGAAACAAGTTCAATCCTTCCTGGGGCTTGCCAACTTTTGGAACACCCCATTGCTTACCTTTCACGAACCCTGACTCCCAGCAAGACACATTACTCAGTCCTGGAAAAGGAACTGTTAGCCATCCACCAAGCCTTCACTGAATGGCGACATCTACTTCTGGGTGCTAGATATCCAGTTCAGGTCCGCACGGACCATCGGAATCTTCAAATTCTACAGTCATTGGAGTGTAGGAACAGTCATCAGGCGCGTTGGGCCTACTTCTCTGCCCAGTACCAGTTCCACATCACTCATGTTCCCGGATCACAGAACCTGATTGCTGACGCCTTATCTCGACGTCCTGACTATGAAGCTACTGAAGATAGGGCCTATCCTAAGATGTTTCCCCACACGATCTTTGTAGCTCAAGCAGTCAATCTTCTGGAAGAAATTCAAGTGCAAACCCAATCCTCTGATCTCTGGAAGGATATTTCAAGGAAAAATCAATGGAACCTAAGAGTTAAGGAAGGATATTTATTCAAGGACAATGCACTGGTCATTCCTACACAGAAATTACAACAAAGAATAATAAACCTCTGTCATGATACCCTTCACTTCGGACATCGTGGCATAACCGACACCCTCCACAAAGACAGTTTTGGTAGCCTGGAATGAAGACCAACGTACAGCAGTACATCAAAGCTTCTACTATCTGTAGTCAAAATAAACATGATAACAAGAGACCAGCAGGTCTTCTACTGCAACCTACACTTCCAACAAGGCCATGGGAATTCATTGCTACAGACTTCATTGTGGAATTACCACCTTCCCGAGGATACACGACCATCATGGTTACCATAGACTTGTTCACTCATATGGCTCATTTTACACCCCTGTGTAAGCTACCATCCTCGTCTGAGCTTGCTGGAATCTTCCTGGAACACATATTCGGTTTGCATGGACTTCCTGCCAAGATCATATCTGATCGAGGACCTCAATACGTCTCTCAATTCTGGAAACATCTCTGTCGCTTTTTGGGAATCCAACGCGCCCTCTCATCTGGTTATCATCCCCAAACCAACGGGAACACAGAACGTGCTAATCAGACCCTGGAGCGGTATCTTCGATGTTTCACCACCAAGGTTCAGGATGACTGGTCGCTCCTGATACACGTGGCTGAATTCGCCTACAACAATTCCGATCATTCAGCACTTAAGACCAGTCCCTTTTATTGTAACCAAGTTTTCCATCCATAGGTTCTACCCTCTGTTCTCCCTCATCCTACACCAGTACCTACTGTCGACTCCTGGATAGAAACCCTCATCAACGTACACCAGGAGGCCAAAAAAAACTTAGAGAAGGCCAGAACACAAACTAAGAGGTATGCAGATTCCAAAAGAAGACCAGGCCCTTCTTATGCAATTGGTGATCAAGTCTGGTTGTCCTCGAAATTACTACCCCGACATCTACGGCCAAACAAGTTGGCCCCTCGGTACTAAGGTCCATTTCCCATCAAGGAAAATATCAATACAGTTTCATACCGGATCAGACTACCAGACTCCTGGAAGAAAATTCACCCAGTATTTCACACATCCTTATTAAAGCCCTACACCCAATCCTCCCGGAAATCCTGCCGACCTCCTCCTCTGCTGGTCGACAACCAATTGGAATATGAAGTATCCCGAATATGTGACTCCAGGTATAAATGGGGTCAGCTTCAATACCTGGTTGAATGGAAAGGATATCCTCCTAGTGAAAGAACCTGGGAACCACTTTCTTATCTCAAGGCCCCTTGACTGCTCAGAAGATTTCACCTTATACACCCGGGCAAACCCGGAGGAACGGGTCTTCGGAGGAGGCATGATGTCATGACCTACAGAACACGCCCCTTTTGGACTTCCTGGTTCTTGTCTCAATGGGGCTTGCACTCCCTGGTACTCCCAACATGCCCGTCCACTGTGAAACACCTTCCTCGCTCTACACGTTGGACGTAGCGTGTTCTATTTATAGACCACGCCTCCCGCGGCTCTCTGCGTCTCAATGCTATTGGGAAGTTGCGACCAGACGTGTGCTCTGTAGCTCGGGGTATTGCTTTCCTTGGTTCTTTCCCAGCCAACCCCATTCCTAGTCCCTTTCCTTCCTTTCTTGATTCCTGTACTCGTGTGCTGAGTAGCGCACTCTTTAAATTTCCCAGATTCCTGGATCTTTGCATCCCGGAACTTTGAACGCACGCTGGAGTCGGAAGAGACTCGTGCAGCCTTATTCAAGACCCGATCCGTCCGCAAGAAGGCATCGACCAAGAAATCCAGCAAGGATCGAACTCAGGTGAGAAGGGGGGAACTCCTTGACAGTTAGTTACACAAGAACATATCTTGTTAGTGTTGTCCTTCAGTTTTTCAGAGTTAAGTAGTGATTCTCGGTTGACAAACCAAACTCTCTTGGCCATTTTTTTTGAGTAAATGTAGTGGCTAACCCCTTTCCAGGAATGTATCAATCATGTGATTGGCTTGGAGGTTGTAATTTGATTTCGTAGTGCAATTGCATCATAAGCACAAGAACTGGCTAAAGGGAATATTGTCTTGAATGTGTTGAGGATGTTGACGAGAGTCCTGGAGTAAGGTGTTTCTGTCAGTAGGTTTAGTAGAAAGAGTAGTGTATAGTTTACAGTTGGAATGTCGAATCATCAAATCAAGGAAAGCAATCTCATCTTTACTCCAATGAGCAGTAAAGTGCAGATTGGGACTAATAATATTCAACCACCTTGTAAACTGATGCAATTCATCAATGTTGCTATGCCAGATGCATAAAATGTCATCAATAAAGCGGTGCCATAGGCAGATATTGTGGGTGTATTCATGTGGAGTAAAAATGAATTTTTCTTCAAATGCAGCCACGAAAAGGTTGGTGATGCAGCGGCAAAAGCTGCCCCCATCACCGTGCCCTTAATCTGTAGACATAATTTATTGCTGAACATAAAGACGTTCTGGCTCAGGGCGATCTTCAACAGCAATATCAAGAATTCTGTCGGTATGGTGTGTCGAGTTTTACAGGTGTTGAGCTGTTTCTGCCACTGCCAGTACCTCATCCAGTGGAATATTGGTGTATAAGGCTGTGATGTCGAGGGTCACCAAGTAATCTTTATTTTTATCAAATTTACAATTCTCAATTAGTTTAATGACATACCTTGTGTTTTTCAGATACGTACGTGTGGGAAAAGTCAATGGTTTTTGAAAATGGTCCACAAACTGGTCCACAACTTTGGTCAATGCATACAATCGGGGAGCCCTAACATCATGCAGGGTTAGAAACCTAACTTCTTGTTCGGGCGAGAAACCCTGTTTCAATGGATGCCTCACAAAATCCTGAAAATAAGACATCGGGACTCATTACGATTCAGGCTGTAGCCGTGCCGGTAAAACCAGCAGGCTACCGCCAGACTCATGGGGATTTACCGGCTCTGGACTTGCCGGAATTACCAGGGGATTACAGCCCCGGTGGTCTGGTAATTCCAGCGCCGACATTCCGTTACTCCCCATTCCCATGGAGTCCCATAGGACCAATGACATAGGACTCCACGGGAATGGGGGCCGTGGAAACACCGGCACCATGTGGCAATGGTGCTGGTGTTTCTGCGTCCATCTGCGGCCGGTGGGGTTATGCCCACAAGGTCAGACCTGGCGGCTGTAACGCCACACGGCCACAGAATTCGTAGTTAACCAGTCCGGAAAACAGTGCCGGTACGGTTTTATCTGCACAGTTAAATCCGGACCGGCTAACTTGTAATGAGGCCCGATGTCATTGGTCGGGTACTCATGTAATACTTTGTAGTGTGTCCCACTAGATAAAAGTTCATTGGCCATTATTTCATACTGGGATCGATTCTGTATTTCCAGGCCTCCACCCTTATCTGCAGGTTTAGTCACTAAGTTATGATTCATTCTGAGCGATTCTGACCTTGAATTAGTTTGTAACGGTCCCTGAATATACAATTCTCAAACACCAAAATGTCAGGAGAAATGTCTGAGTCTTGGGGTGTAAAACTGGACTTATATCGAAAATGTGTGAAAGCCTTATCAGATTAATTTTCCATATCTAAAAAGTAATTCTTCAACCAAACTCAGAAGTTTGTTGAAGAGTCATTGATTGTGTGGGCACAAAGGACAATCCTCTGTGTTGTAATGAAGCACAATGGGTATCCAGGTGGAATTCAGAGTGATTGAAGATGGAGGATTTCAACATGGATATGCCGTCCTCCAAGTGTCCTATGTTCTGAATGGCCCTTGTATTTGAGGTTGTCTGGGCCCAGGGGGTCATCAGTGCTCAGGTCAGTAGTGATATGGAAATTATCCTGATTTATACAAAGGGGGAATGAATTAACCATCAAATTATCACTCAATATCTTTGTTGGATGCTGTGGGGAAAATGTATCCCAAGGTTTTGCCAGGTCCTTAGATTTAGGAAAAGAATGTCATAAGCCATCTTCAGGTGGGGTTTCAATGTGGTATTAGCACAAATGATCAGTACTTTAGACTATTTCTTCTTTTGCAAAAATGTAAGGAAAGTCTATCTATATGTGCTATTTTAAGAGTGGGCCAGGATCCAGCTGACTCTGCCAGGTTTTTGAGATCATGCCTTGCATTAATTGGCAGCTGGATAAGCGCAAATTGGCTCAATCTTAACAGTGAGGAGTTTGAGGTTATGATCATCAGTGCCCTGGCTCAGAGTCAGGCATGGACTTCAGACTTCTGGCCTTCAAGCCTAGGCAATATGCCAATGCCTGTAGATTCTCTAAGAAATCTTGGTGTGAAAATGTGTTCCACCTTATCCCCTGAGCTGCAGATCAGCGCCATCTGTAGATCTGGCTTTTCTAAGCTCAGAATGCTTAGACAGGTAACCCCCTTTCTACCCCTGCACCTTTGGGGCCTCACGATTGCTACAGCAATGTCATGAGTCCTTGACTATTATAATGCCATCTTTCTTGCTCAGCCCAAATACCACATCCGCAGGCTCCAGATCTTGCAGAATTCGGCTGTTTGGTTATGGACCTGTATAAATGTTCTCATGCCTTGCCAATCTTGGCCCAGCTACATTGGTTGCCTGTTGAGTGCCAAATTAAGTTTATTGATCTCTGCCTGACACAATGTGCGCTCCACAGGCAAAGCACAGTTTTCCTTCAGGAAAAGAATATCTGCCTACTCCCCAACCAGGGCTCTTCGCTCAGTGAAACTGGGTCTCTTGGTAGTTTCCAGATTCAAGAAGGCCACCTTGGGTGGCTGCCCCCCCAATCTTTGGAACTCCTTTCCCTTTCTCTTGGGTTAACCAAGAATTTCCATCAATTTAGGAAACTGCTTACAACTTTAATATTTCCTTACTGATCAGTTTCAGGTTATCAATCCTCTCAATTTAAGGTTTTCCTCTTTAAGCTCCAGGAGACCCCTGGGTGCGCTATAGAAAAACCTCTAACATAACATAACATAACATGACATATAGATTTTAAAAACCCATTTGAAGAAGTACCACATTTGAAGCTTTGAGAAAAGTTCAAAAGTCTGGATATCCCTCTGTTAAATGTAAAAGCACTTTCTACCCTTAACAATACAAATTATACTACTGTTCTTTAGAGCCTTTCAGGTGATCTAACCACTAATTTCCCCAGGTACAAAAGCGAGTAAGGCAAGGCTGCACACTTGCTTCCACACTCTTTTGTTTGTTCATCAATTCCTTAAGTGAGTGTATCAATCGTTTACCAACTAATGCTCCAACATTGGGTAAGCATACAATCCTTTTTCTCATTTTGTGCACAATGCTATTCTCATGTCAATGGCCTTGGTTGGATTGAGCATGCAATTTAGTTTATTCCACCACTTTTTTGCAAATAATGGATTAGAGATAACTTTGATAAACAAAAATAAAGAATTGGTGATCTTCCGTGCACCTCCCAAAAAATTGAATCTATTGAAAGTAGGAACTTTGAGCAAGTAACTACGTAATATTTACTAGGTATTAGTTTCACAAGTAATTATACTTTGTAGAATCAGTTGTTGAAATCACAATTTGCTTTAGAAAGATCAAATAATGCAATAGAAATATTTTCTAAGCTCCATGCAAATGGTGCAATTTCCCAGTCTCTCAAGATTGACAAATGCAATTTAGAAGATCAGCGTAATAGAGTTCTGAATTGTGGGTTTATTCCAAAGCAAAAAAACTGATCGCGAAGGCCAATACTTGAAAAAAATTGAGCCAGTTAGTCAAAACATGTTTTGATGCAAGATGAAGCCCCATTCACAAAGGGCATCTGAATGAGTGTAATGCTAAAATATTAACCGATCAAGAAGGGAGGTATAAACTCCTGAAGGCCAAGAAAGAAGAGAGGTCCCACACCATTTCCTAAACATACATGCCCTGAATATCAGCCACAATACCCTTTTGTGGCTCTGGGAGTGAATCCTCTTCTAGTATGTACAGAGACTGTGATTCTGGGGATGGATGTCAGTATAGCTGACAAGCTGGAGTTGATCAAATCATTAGATTTGGTTCCCTCGGATAGAAGGTATAACAAGGAAATTATAAAACTTGTTGTTAGGTTAGATTGGGTAGATTCCTGTAATTCTGTCCATGAAAAGAACAGGTATTCAACCTTTTTGAAGGGATCATTCAAGTTACCGGTATATTGATTATCTCTGGGGGTTAAGGACCTTACTAAGTGAGGTGCAGCAGGCAGAAATTAGGGACCTCTGTGTGACAGATCATACATTAATCTCAGTAGAGTTGCCCCTTACTGGGGTGGATGACACAACACATAGGTACTGGTTGTTGTATTGTACACAATCATGCAGTAGATAGCTTGAGCATAGATATCTGAGAATTCTGGGACCTAAATGCTGGTTTGGTGAGCTTGCCATACTTTGAAAGCTGTCCTGAGGGGGAGACTGAGAAGTACAGGCACAGCTGTTAAAAGATATGGGATTAGAGAGGAGAAGGAACTGATGAGAGACTAACGTTTGAGAGAAAAGAAGTTCATGGGTACCGGTATGCAAGACGATTTATTGGAACTGGACAATTTGAGTCATGCATTGAGAGAATAATTGGCAAAACAGGCAGAACATTTACTATGCAAGAGCAAACAACACTTTTGGGAATATTGTGAAAAAGGCTAGCGAACAACTTGAATACATATTGAAGAAGATAGATGCATCTAGGTTAGTGTTGGCTTGGGAGCATGAAACTGGGGGTCTGTTAGGAACAACACAGACATCTAAGAGAGGTCCAAGAACTATTGAAGCTTGCCATGTGCAGAGCATAGGGTGATATCCTTCAAGGCGGTAAAGTAATAACTCAATAACAATTTGATGGCAGAGGATTCAGAGAGGCAGGATTGACTGATTTCTGAAGAAGGGCTTTGGGGGTTAAGGGGAGTGAATACTGGGAAATCACCTGAACAGGAAGGGTTCCTGAATGAGCTATTTTTATTTTATTCTGTGCAATAGCTAAAAAAAATGTTTTCAACTATTTCAATACAACACTTACACAATTTAAACAATGAATCAATGTATACAAAATATAAAAAACAATGTATACAAAACAATTACAACAGATGTATGCATACTTATACTATTCCATTGTTGAAATAACAGAATCAAATAAAATAACAATAAAACCTCTTTTTCGGGTACTGTCTCATAGGCATCAACTTCCTCCCACAAATATGTTTTTGAGAGATTATAGAATTTACATCGCTTAGTAGGTCATTCTCTATTCACCCTGTTTCTTGATGTTTTCATTTTTTTGTTTTGCCAGCAACCAAATAGGATATGCCACCGAAGTTACTACAATTGGATCTGCAGAATAAATTAGTGATCAAAATTGGTCAAATTGTATACTATTAATATTATTATAAAAACCAATGTATCCTTTCATGTAGTGTGGTGCTAGTTCTCGACATTCTGTGAGTAGGTGCCTAAATCTTTCAACACTTGTCTTGCATAGTTAGCATATACAATCTTTCTGCTCGACAACTAACCATGCGCCTGTGTATTCATACACCGGCAGATATTAAATCTAAAGTAGCTGATTAAGCGTTTTAGTTGGATACTTCATATCTTTGTTAAGTAACTCCTTAGGGCATCCACTACATGTCCTTGCATACTATATTGGTTGTACCTTGTCTTCGCAAAGAGTGCTGTTATGGAGTCAGTTCTAACTCATACTCAATATTACCAACTCATCCTTTTCTGGAAGGCCTATTTAAATTTTTCCCAAGTGACCCTTTACCATTATTACGAATTTCCTGTATGCTTGGCACTCTTGCTTAATACATACATGCTGAGCCATTAGGGACATCAGTGTATTCCTATCCTCTTCTCTGTATATCAATCTTGTATACAATTTTCAACATCCAATCTTCCAAAGCACATTTAATGAAGGAATCCCCAGTTCTAGTCATAATGACTGTACAGGTACAGTATTGGGGAGTCCCAAAATGGACTGCAGCAATTTTACTTCGATCTCTCTTAACCACCCAACATGTTCTTCTGACAGTGTTTCAAGGGTATACATGATGCAGGGTATTACACTCTTTCTGTATACTTCCAATATTGACTCTACTGATCCACCACACTTTCTCTCAACAAAGGGTTTCATTACTGGCCAACGTCCCATTACTTTGTTATATATTCTATCCCTTGTCTCAGGGGGATAGCTCAGGGGCTACGTGCTCGCCTTGGAAACAAGACGACGCAGAGCAACACAAGTTTGATCCTTCGGTCTGCACTTAGAAACCTCCAGAATTAAGTGTGTTATAAATAACCAATTATAATTATTATAATTATAAAAGGGCATTTGGGTCGTCCCAAGTACAAGTAGGAGTTGACTACCTCCAGTATTTCTCCTACCATGTACCATTTATAAGGGAGGCACCTAAGTTTGCTCTTTCCCAGTGTCATTACCTTGGTCTTGCCATCCTAAGTACATTTTCGCTTGCATAGCCGGACAGTGCATGGATTAGTTTCTGCAACCCTAGAGGAGTTTATTGTATGAGGACTGTGTCATCTGCGTAAAACAGCCATTCCACAGACCTTCCTGCTAGTTTTGGCAGAAAGTTATGACATGTATCCAGATGTAAATTTAAGTCGGACACATACAAATTATAGAGCAGTGGAGCCAAAACACATCTGTTTCAGTCCCAGATAGGTGTTAACATTTTTTATAAGTGCCCCATCCTGGGAGACACTTACTGCTACACGTGTACTGGTGTACAGTAGTTTGCTGTTGTATAACAGGTTAGGGTCAATTCCCCATTCTTTTAGCTTTCTCCAAAGACAAGATCTTATAGCACAATCAGATGCAAAGGAGTAGTCAACAAAACACAGATAGACGCAGTTGTTAGAACTCCTAGTTGCCTCTGCCACAAGCAACTGGAGGACCCATATGCTGTATGATGTGCTACATACTTTCCCAAATCCTGTTTGCAGATGACTAAATAGCTGGCTAGACTCCACCCAACTATTTAGATGGTTTATCAAGATGGTGGCAAATATCTTACTGCTGGAATCCAGCATTGCCAAGAGTCTAAAGTTACTGGGATCTGTCATGGGCCCTCTTTTGTGTATCGGTATTTGTATTGACCGTCGCCAACTATCTGGTATCAACTTCTTGTGATTATTTGCTTATATAGAGTAATGAGTGTTTCCCCCCCATAGCCAAGGTTTGGCTTTGATGACAATGTTAGCTAAACCATCGGGCCCCGGTCCCTGGGTGCCTTAAATTTACAAATTAGTCAAACTTAAGAGGGTACGTTCACGGAATCTACATGTAAAAAAGTCACAAACGCCAATAATAAAGGACACAAATACATATGACTTTGTAATGGAGCAGAGAATCTTCATTATAACTAACATTCGGAAAACCGAAGGAAAAGAGACTAAAGAAGCCCTGTGCAACAAGCTTCTTGTCTGGTTGCGATTGAGAACAGGTCCAGGTGTGGTCAGACTTACTGACCTAATGATCATTCGTAGGATGGACCAGGGTGATTGGTGCTCGCAACCCAATAGTGACTGTGTTTTAGTGGGTTGTGGGGGTAGCACTTTACCTGTCTTTCTCAGACATTGTAAATATCTGCCCAGAGGTGCTTCAAACTGCAATCTGATTCCAGGGAGTCTTTCTTTTGCTCTCTCTTATTATTTTTAACCCGGTGATCTTGAATGTGTGACACCCACTCTTGGCGAGATTTGTTGTTACGATCTGCAGGTGATTGTTTGTTCAACCCATGCACCTGAATGTATTTATGTTGTTTGTTTTGTCTGCACCCTCACACCTTCAGGTTCTTAGGTGTACAATATAAATATAATAAAGTAAAGTAAAGTATGTCCTCTGTATCAAAACCAATAATGCCAACTGGTAGGATCTGTGACCCCTTGCCAGGCTCATCTTCATTCGTGGTATCATCCCTTTTCAATTTACCAATATAGTTACACCAACTTTCCTCCAAGATTGCATTTATTTCCCTCTGTGATTGCCCTCAGATTTGTGCTCTGTAAATTTACCAACATGTTTTGGAATCATGTGCCTTAATTAACCTATATATCACTTTCCAGTTGGCCAATTTGTTAGTATTTGTTATAGTGGATATCACGAGATCGGTGGGTACCTGTTTGTCTTGCTGAAGGTCTTTGGTTGGCAGCCAGACTGTCTGTTCTTCTCCGAAGCTAGTGTAACGCGGGTAGCCAGTCCAAACCTAAACCCAAACTTAGCAACTGGGCGGAGGATGAACCGACTCCCAACGTCACGGTGTGCTTTACCCCTGATTATCGTGACGTCAGGACAGTGCGAGCACTGGCAGGGGGAGCAGAGAATGGTTTGTCCTTCCGTAGCAGTAGAAGAAATATCCGGTAGCAGGCGGGTCTTGTCCACGGTGGTTAGGTACCAGGCAGGCAAGGGGGAGTTCGCAGACAAGCACCAAGGAAGAGGCAGGCAAGGCAGGAGCGCAGAAGGACTGGGGGAGGACAAGCAGATTATGGTCAAAAGGACAGGTAGGGAACTGATAGGGTCTGGCAGGTAAGGATAATGGCCAGGGGAACCGAAGGGAACCAGGAGGGAGCAACCTGATAGAGGACACTGACCAGGGAAACAGATTTGAACCAGGAGAGCAACCCGGTGGAAGGGAATGGGCCCAGGACACAGATTAGAACCAGGAGATCAGCAGGAAAAAGGTAATGGCCTGGAACAGGTGTTAACCAACGGGACAGGGGAGCGGAGCGAAAACACGGTCTGGGCAAAACCGCGTTGAGACGCGATAGAACATGGCCTGGACTCATTTTATAGGGCTGCCAGCACCTGAGAGGCTTGTACCGCAATCCGCCTCGTTCCCAGGTGCTGGCGAGCCCAGAACGAGGCTTGAGAAGCAAGCCCTCGTTGCTCCGAGTGCCCAATACACTGCGCATGCGCGGGCGCGAGGACACGAGCGACCGCGCATGCGCAGCGAAACATAACGCCGGACTCCCGGAATACCCCGGGGAGCCGAACCCCAAGAGCGGAAGCGAGGATAGAGCCGCCAGGAGGGAGCCGATCGGGCAGGAGCGGAAAGACCAGACCGCCGGGTGAGTGGCATGACACTATGACCCCCCCCAGAAAGACCCGGGGCCCCAGGTTTCCAAGGAAACCACTGATAGAACTCGCGGATAAGACGGGGAGCGTGCACATGAACATGTGGTTCCCAGGTGCGATCGCAAGCCGGGTATCCCTTCCAGTCCACCAAATAGTGAAGCACACCCCGACGCAAACGCGAGTCACAAATCTCCTGAACCTCAAATTCGGGAAACCCCCGTACCTGGACAGAGGCAGGACGAGGACTTGCACGTCCATACTCGTCAACCACATAGGGCTTCAGGAGGGAAACATGGAAAACGGGATGAATCCGCCAGGAAGGGGGTAGCTGAAGACGAAAGGCCACAGAGGACAAGCGCTGAATGACCCTGAATGGACCAAAATACCGAGGTGCTAGCTTGATAGGGAGGTTACGAAGAGGTAGATTCTTTGAAGATAACCAAACCCGATCCCCCACCTGGAAATCGGGTTCCAGGGTTCGACCCCTGTCTGCTTGTCTCTTCATGCGCTCCCGTGCCTCCGTCAGGGTCCCACGTGCCAACTCGTGATGCCTCTGTATGGTGGATACCAAATGATCAGCAGAAGGAACGGTACTGGGCAACACTGGACGAAAAGGCAGCAGTTTGGGGTGTTGACCCGTAGAACAGTAGAATGGACTCACCCCGATAGAGGCATGTATGGAGTTGTTATAGGAGACCTCCGCCAGATCCAGAAGCGATCTCCAGTTGGATTGCGTGGCGTTAGCATAACACCGAAGATAGTCCTCCAGGGTTTGGTTAGTCCTCTCTGTCTGACCGTTGGTCTGAGGGTGGTAACCGGAACTCAATGCTCTGCGAATGCCAAGATGATCACACAGTTTGGACCAAAAGGAGGAAAGGAACTGAGGCCCCCTATCCGAGATAATCTTCTCAGGTAAGCCATGTAGGCGATATATTTCATGCAAAAAGGCAGATGCCATTTGAGCGGCTGTGGGTATCGCATGGAAAGAAATGAAATGGGCGAGCTTGGTGAAGCAGTCCACTACCACCATAATACAGGTACATCCGTCTGAGGGTGGTAACTCGACAATAAAGTCAGTTGCAATGGTGTGCCAAGGATATGGCGGTATTTCAGAGGGTCGTAACAACCCCAATGGACGCCTCCTGGGAGCCTTGATCTGGGCGCAGACCGGACAACTCTTCACGTATTCATTGACTTCTCGAGCCCAGCCGGGCCACCAAAACTGTCTGGATAGGAAATCTTGGGTGGCTCGGACACCACGATGTCCTCCGATGCACGAGTCATGAAAGCCATGTAGTATAGACTTGCGAACCGTACCCCTTGGGATGTACAGTCTCCCTCGATAGAAGAGTAGACCATCACGTTCCGTGACCAACGTCCTCCTACGGAGAGTCGTTCTTTCAGGATCCATCAAAGTCTCCCGTTGAATGGTCTGAAGATAGGGAGAGAAAGTCAACAGAAAATGACTAGGCGAGATTAAGGGCATTTCGAGACCGGAATCCTCCCCTCCCTTATCCAAAGAACGAGACAAGGCGTCAGCCTTCAGATTGGAAGTGCAAGGTATGTACGTTATGTTGAAGACATAGGGAGAAAAGAAAAAGGCCCATCGGGCCTGACGTGGCGTGCGACACTGCAAGGAACGAAGATACTGTAGGTTTCGGTGATCGGTGCGCACCTCCACCGGAAAGCGGCCCCCAAGCAGATGATGTCTCCATTCTTCGAAGGCAGTCTTGATGGCCAACAGCTCCCTTTCTATGACCGCATAATTTCTTTCACTGGGAGTTAATTTACGAGAGTAGTAGGCCACAGGGTGTTCGAAGGAAGTAAGTCCATCCTGTTGGAGAAGAACGGCTCCCACAGCAAAATCTGAAGCATCAGCCTCCACAATATAAGGCAGCTCGTCTTGAGGATGGCGCAAAACTGGAGCGGAGCAGAAAGCCGTCTTCAAAGAATCGAATGCCAGCGCGGCGTGAGAATCCCATTGAAATAGAACCTTGTTACTGGTCAGTCTAGTAAGGGGAGCCGTAATCCGAGAAAAGGACGGGATAAAACGCCGATAAAAATTGGCGAATCCCAAAAACCGCTGAAGTGACTTAACATCATGAGGCGGTCTCCATTCTTTAATCGCTTGGACCTTTCCGGGATCCATCTGGATACCTGCACTGCTAATCACATAGCCCAAGAATTCCATCTTGTCCTGGTGGAAGGAACACTTCTCTGCCTTGACGAACAGATGATTCAGTGACAAACGATGGAGGACCTCTCGGACGTGTCCAACGTGTTCCCCCGAGGTACAGGAAAATATCAATATGTCATCCAGATAGATCCAAACAGATATGCCTGTCAAGTCACCAAAGATGTTGTCCATTAGGCGCTGGAAGATGGCTGGGGCATTACACAGGCCGAAAGGCATTACCCTATACTCATAATGCCCGTAAGGTGTCTTAAAAGCCGTCTTCCACTCGTCCCCGTCCTTGATCCGGACTAGGTGATAAGCACCCCGTAGATCCAGTTTGGTAAAAATCCGGGCCGAATGTAGGGTTTCTAGAATGTTTCGGATTAAAGGTAATGGGTAGCGATCCTTTACGGTGATGTCGTTCAACTGCCGATAATCTATGCACGGACGTAATGTTCCTTCTTTCTTTTTGACAAAAAACAGAGGAAACCCTGCAGGTGATTTAGAAGGAACTATGTATCCTTTCTTCATACAGTCGGCCAAATAGTCCTGCAATACCTGTCTCTCAGTTTGAGTTAAAGCATACACCTTGCCATGAGGTATCTTGGAGTCAGGAAGTAGGTCAATGGCACAGTCAAACGGCCGATGTGGCGGCAAGGGAATGTCAATAGGCTCAGAGAACACATGTTCGAAGTCGATGTATACCTGTGGTATCTGAGAAACCGAATTCACACCAGACCCAGTACCACTAGATTCCAGTGTGGTAGTGAGATCCGAGTCTTGGGATAAGGCTGATGGGGTACAATGCTGAAGACAAAAGGCGGAGGCAAAAGTCAGGGTACGGGTCTCCCAGTTAATCACCGGATTGTGATGTTGAAGCCAAGATAGCCCCAAGACCACCTTGTATGTGGGAGACTTGATCACGTCCAATGCTATTTGTTCCTTGTGTTCTGAGACAAAAAGAGATAGTTCCACGGTATGTAAGCGGATGGGTCCCGAGGACAAGGGTGTTCCATCAATGACTTCGACTGGTAAGACCGTTCCTCTAGGCAAAAGCGGTATCCGGTTTGTGGTAGCGAATACCTCGTCAATATAGTTTCCCGAGGCTCCGCAATCCAACAATCCCTGGACTTCCAAAGACCGGTCCATCCATTGTATGTTGATCTTCATGGTCATCAAGACGGCAGGTTGCATGGGCTGGAGCACCGAACAGGAGTGGGAAAGGACAGATAAAGAAGTTGGACCCGTCGTAGCCTTTCCGTTACATGACAGGTCCACTAGTTTCCCGCCTTCTTTTGTGGTCGAAGAGGGCAGGTACCCAAAAAGTGGCCAGCAGCCCCACAGTAGAGGCATAGACGTAGATTCCCCCTGCGTCTCTTCTCTTCCTCAGGTAAAGGACCTCTAATGGCCCCCAACTGCATAGGTTCGGGTCCGGATTCCGAAGGACCAAAGGTACCAGTAGGAATACTAGGCATTCTGGCATTGGCCCTCTCGTACCGACGTCTCTCAACCTTCCGTTCTGTCAATCTTTGGTCTATCCGAAGTACCTGTTCGATGAGGCGTTGGAAGGTCTCTGGCTCTGGAATGTGTATTAACTCATCCTTGTATTCTTCTCTCAAACCCCGACGAAACAAGGTTTTCTGCGTTATTTCCGGCCATTGTGAATCCGTTGCCAGTTGTCGGAAACGACTTATGTATGATATTACATCTGCGTTTCCCTGCTTGATGTCCATCAGTTGGTTCTGAGCAACTGAAGCCAAATTGGGAGTCTGGAAGACCTCCAAAAAGGCCTTTTCAAAGCCCACAAAATCATTTAAGACAGGACTGTTAGTGGCAACCAGGGGTGTCGCCCAAGCCAAAGCATTTCCAGCCAAGTTTCCCAAGATGTACCCAATTTTGGCTTTGTCATTGTTGAAGTGGTTTGCTCTGAAAAGGAAATGGATCCGGCAATGATTACAGAATTCGGCGACACGTCGTGGATCCCCATCAAATTTGATTGGTGCAGTGTGGGCTAAGGTGTTTTCTGCCGAAGTGCTTCCTACGGCTCCCTGCATCACCAATTGTCGCAATGTTTGGTTCTCTTGTCGTAATGCCGTCATTTCTGCTCTGAGAGCCCGTACCTCGTTGCGAAGATCCTGATCCTCCTCCATCTCGGAACACGAAGGCAGGCGTCTCAATCTGTTATAGTGGATATCACGAGATCGGTGGGTACCTGTTTGTCTTGCTGAAGGTCTTTGGTTGGCAGCCAGACTGTCTGTTCTTCTCCGAAGCTAGTGTAACGCGGGTAGCCAGTCCAAACCTAAACCCAAACTTAGCAACTGGGCGGAGGATGAACCGACTCCCAACGTCACGGTGTGCTTTACCCCTGATTATCGTGACGTCAGGACAGTGCGAGCACTGGCAGGGGGAGCAGAGAATGGTTTGTCCTTCCGTAGCAGTAGAAGAAATATCCGGTAGCAGGCGGGTCTTGTCCACGGCGGTTAGGTACCAGGCAGGCAAGGGGGAGTTCGCAGACAAGCACCAAGGAAGAGGCAGGCAAGGCAGGAGCGCAGAAGGACTGGGGGAGGACAAGCAGATTATGGTCAAAAGGACAGGTAGGGAACTGATAGGGTCTGGCAGGTAAGGATAATGGCCAGGGGAACCGAAGGGAACCAGGAGGGAGCAACCTGATAGAGGACACTGACCAGGGAAACAGATTTGAACCAGGAGAGCAACCCGGTGGAAGGGAATGGGCCCAGGACACAGATTAGAACCAGGAGATCAGCAGGAAAAAGGTAATGGCCTGGAACAGGTGTTAACCAACGGGACAGGGGAGCGGAGCGAAAACACGGTCTGGGCAAAACCGCGTTGAGACGCGATAGAACATGGCCTGGACTCATTTTATAGGGCTGCCAGCACCTGAGAGGCTTGTACCGCAATCCGCCTCGTTCCCAGGTGCTGGCGAGCCCAGAACGAGGCTTGAGAAGCAAGCCCTCGTTGCTCCGAGTGCCCAATACACTGCACATGCGCGGGCGCGAGGACACGAGCGACCGCGCATGCGCAGCGAAACATAACGCCGGACTCCCGGAATACCCCGGGGAGCCGAACCCCAAGAGCGGAAGCGAGGATAGAGCCGCCAGGAGGGAGCCGATCGGGCAGGAGCGGAAAGACCAGACCGCCGGGTGAGTGGCATGACAGTATTCGTATGTTGCACCATCCACTGCCTATGTCCTTTTCTTAATTTGCACAGTTTGATCTTTTTCCCCCTGAGGTTAAGATATGAGTGCGTAATGTTACAGATGTGTTTGTAATAGTTATTTTTCCCCTGTGTATTAGTATGTCAAAAGCAGGCACATTTTTGGCTTTTTGTCTGTTTCCAGAAAACCTATGAAGTAGTAATAGTTGAAATAGTGTTCTGGTCAATGAGCCAAAGTCCCAACCATACCCTTGTTCAGTCTCTTGACTTTGCAGGAAATAATTGTTTAACAAAATAGTTGCCTTTTCTACATTTGCTGTGGACCATCTTACACGATTCCCCTGTATGTTACATGTTGCGTGGGACGTCAACCCACAACATCAACCCACCAACAGAAATCTCATTATGTGGTGGTCTTGTGACTTTCAAGGTCAGGTGATTGCTTATACTGGTGACGTCCACAGTGTATTCAGTCAATCATGTACGTATTCGCTCAGTGGCAAAATAAGTCCAACCAAGAGCTTTGCCCATTTCTCCACGTCTTGAGAGTTAGCGGGACGTGCAGCCCACCGGTACGAGGGCTAATAAATAATAAGTCAGAAGGATTTCTTTCCATATCTTCCCTTCACTAATAACTTTTTCTGTGTGCTAGAAAATTTAGCGTTTCCTTTATTGATCAGTTGAGAATGATACTCATCTTGTGTTTGGTCATCCATAGTTACACAATGTCAGTTGAAATCTCCGACCACACTAATTGCCACACCTGGTGCTCATTCCTGCCAATCCTTTATGGTAATACCCACAACTTTCATGAGTATTGTTGTGCTTAGACCATCTGGTGGATCGTATAAGATTATCGCCAATGTCCTAGCACCATTTACAGGAAAATCACTTATCTCAACAGAGATATTATTATTATACCGCCCAAACTCATATCTGTTCTTTCAGAAAAATGGCTTTTCCTCCCAATACACAGACCTCCTTTCGGACACCCATCTGTTCCTTTTTGAGCATTTTGTGTGTGCGTATGATATCCGTCAATTGCCAGTCCCTCTGTCAGCCAAGTTTCCCTCTGCACCAACATTTATTGCTTTCAACTCTGGATGTTTTTTTAAAGGAATGGTGTCCTCGAGTGTTCTAAGATGTGATCTGTAGAGATCTTCTTTTGGTGCTGGGTCAATACTGTCCGTCCATGACACCGTTGGTCATCCATTGGGTCCCAACAGACTGGGATTGCATAGCATGCCGTCTTGTCTTCATCCTTGTGTATTAAGGCTCCATGATTATCCTTGAATCCAACGCTGGTCGCCATATTGGGCGTGTGCCCTTCCCCATTCATAGGATTAAAGGGGTTCAAACACTGGCCTTTGTTTCTGCAGTGGCAAGGGGCACTGTATCTCAAAACCCAGTTCGGAGATAGTTGAGGAATAATTACATATTCTTTCAACTATAAGCAGGGATATAAATGTAATGATCACCCAATTGGTATTGCTGCCCAATTCCGGTAATTCTGTACTCTCAATGATAATGATAATGATAATGATGTGTTATTTATGTAGCTCCTCAATCCAAATATCTTTTGCTGTAATAATACTGAGTTCTGGTATTTGTTGTAACATGTGCAATATTTGCAATAGATTTACAAAAGGGGGGCATTGAATGATGGCTCTAATATTAAAAAGAGAAAAAGCATTTGACGGGCACATTAGAAACTCTTGAGAGTGCTTGAAACAGATAATGTGTCCCTCTGTCATTTGTGCAATTTATTCAAACGAAATACAAGAATACAAGTATGCAAGTAATGGTAAATTGCTGAGTCTGCCCAGAATTTCAGCGCTAGAGAGATACTAGAAAAGAATGCCCCCTTTCTCCTTTGCTTTACACCCTTACCTGGAGCCTTTCCTCGGGTCTCTTCAACAAAACGTTAATGTTACAGGGATTCTGTACAGTGACAAATGTAATAAATTGCTAGCCTGTCTGAATAACATGTTAGTGTTATTATAAGATCTGGGAGTCATAACACTGATACTTCTCGAAAACTTCCAGAGTTACTCCAGATACCTGGGAATTGATATGTGATGAGAGGTAAATGAGAAGTTGCAACATAAAATGCTGACAATCCTGGATATGTTGAAGGCAGATATGGTGAGGTGGTTTGTAATTAATATTAATCTGTGGGAGAAGGGGAACATCAAAAAGATAAACGTCCTTCAAAGGGTGATTTACATTTTCAGTTGTGTCCCCTACAATGTTATCATCAACTTATTGAAGCTCTAGAACTGGACTACTTTCTGTGGGGTTAGAGGAAAAAGGCCAAATTCTCAATGGCAAAGTTAACAAAGTTGATGAAATATGGGGTTTTGAAAATCCTTATGTACGACTTTACAATGAGGCCTCTATCCTGAGCCAAAACATGCAGGAATAATTTGCAGTGATGAATGTGACAAGGCCTTGTCCATCTCATTTAACCCTTTTCGCGTGCCGGTGTGAAGGTGGCCCCTCCTGTCTCTACTTACCTGATGTGGCTCTGGGGTCATGGAATAGAGCAGGAAAGCCAGAACAAGGGCAGCTGCCAGCAGATGCAGCCCCTCCACAACCAAGAAGAGTCTGCCGCAAGGATGGCCGGATCATGTAGGAATTCCCGGCCGAACAATGCTAACCTGTGGCATGCAGTGGGGTGTAGCCGCCAGCACCACACCGGCCGCTGATGACGCAAGAGCCCGGGATGCAGTGCCTGTTATGACACCAGCCATTGCAGAGGAAATAGCTAGTGGCAAAAGAAGAGACAGAGAGCGATTATAGCATAACAATAGCAAGAGGCAAGGAAGTAGATTGGCACTAAGGAGGGAAGACAAGATAATGGAGGTAGAGGGGTAGTTGGAGGTACAATCAATAGTAAGAACAAGAGAAAGAAAAGAAGTAAGATCAAAGTAGTAAGTGGAAAGGCAGAGTGACGTGGTGGGTTGAAAATATCTTAGGATCCCAGTGTAGAAAAGAGTCAGGAGAGAACTGGTGTGTGAGAGTGACACCGAGTAAAATAAGGCACCATCCCTAACCCCTGAAGCCTACTAAGGCGGGATAGTTCATGGAAAACCTAGAAGACCCCTAGGGAGGTAGCTTGCCACAGACTTAGGGAAACTACATCAGCTTTAGTCAGAACATCAGAAGAACATCAGACAGATAGATGTTACCTTTGGCAGGTTACTAACATCCCAATAAGGATGCCCGGACTAGGGAGGTGGGAAAATGCCAGGGAAGTCAAGACAGACAGGGATGGCCTGAGCACCAATTCCCCAAGAACACACTTAGTCTTCAGAACTACATGATAATCCCTGGCCCAAAGTGATTATAAACTCCCAATACACAACCTTGGACTTACCATTCGAGCCAGCATGGCTCTTTCTGGCGGGCCGCAACGTCATACGTGGTGTCAGATTGGTATCGAACCGACTCCAATACCGAAGTCAACCACAGTCTTCGGGAGATGAAAACAAGAGTAGCCGGGCCATCTTTAAACAGCTGACCAAGCAGGCATAAATTCCAATGAAGTAGAATTCTTGGAACACCTCCTATGATTTATGAAGGCCCTATTCCTATTGGATACCAGGAAAAGCGAAGGTGGTGGTGGACTGGAGACAGACTGTTCGAGCAGAACTACCCCGGTTGTGTGTTAGCTATTTTCATCTGATGTACGAACTCCAGTAAGATCTATATTATGTGGTGGTTACAACCCTAAACCTTAGCAATGTGCAGGCACTGCTAGTTAACCAGTCGTCCAAACCCATTCAGCTTAAAGAAGGAGAGGTCTTCGGTCACCGTTTTTTATAGATGTTTGGAATACCAAGCTTGATCTAGGAGAATGGAATGGATCAGGAGATCAAGAGCCATCAAAGGGCAAGTCCAGTCCTAAACTAGATGATATTCACCATCTCTTATCTAGGGAGAAAACAGAGTCCCAGGAAAACACAATTATGAACCCAGACCCCACAAGAGGGTAGCTCAACTTGAAGGGCGCGAGCCAAACCTCTAGATCAATTACAAGGGAGACATAACTCCTTTACTGGACTACCTGCAGACCAGTGAATGGTAGGGGTGAAATAGAAACTATCACCACCCAAACACCAGCGCTTGGAGTCAATCATGAGACCAGAACCATCCCCAAATAGAATCAGTCCCAGTGAGCTGAGTTATTGTCCATCGAGGAGGGCTATACAAGTCACAAGAGATCTGGGTCACCTCAGAATGAGCATCCTGACCGGGAAGTGACAAGAACACTCAAGATGGCATCTTGCTTGTGTAAACTTTTTCAGATGAAGAAGAAGAAGGTCCCTTGCAAGAAGACATATATTGATGGTGAAGAATGTATCTACAGAAATGGCCAGATGATAATGGGGGTCATTACAAGGTTGGAGGTAAACATGTCGCTATTAGCAGCATGGCTACCCCCTTGCTGGTTACGGGGTTCCTTAAATGAGGAATTACCAGGCCATTCCAACCTTGGAGGACCCGGTAATTACTCATTTAAGGAACCCAGACCCGGTACCTCCCCATTCCCATTCTATCCCCCATAAGGCTCAATGGGAATGGGGTGCTAACAACGGGCCCGCTAAAACCAGGCACCCTTATGGGGTCCCACAAGCAGACCTCATAATGCGGCGGTAGGGCTTTAACGGGCCGGCAGCTCTACCGCCCCCGTTAAACCCCTACTGCCAACCTAGTAATGACCCCCCATGACTTTTCCTGCAAGAAAATCTTTCTACCCAAACTGAGGGGATTCTTCCCTGTGGAAGACCCTGATCCTAAAGACAAGCATTCTGATCTGATGCAGAAACCCAGGTCATTGAAGAGAAGCAAGAGACAATCTAAAGACAGTTTCTCCAGTCAACAGATGTATGTAAAAAGTGACTCTTTGGAAGAGGATTTCCGGGTGCCAGTGTCGATGAATGAAGGTATGGTTTGGCCTTGATAAATTCTGGTAGCATGTACGACAGCATCAGACTGGATCTCTTACCGCCAGATAGCCAACCCTATGGGAATCTGAGAGCCACAGAGATTGGGCATCCTATTTTTCAACCAGAATATCTCTTTAGATAGGTTGGACCATATGGTGAACCAAAGGACCGGTGAGTCTCAATCTCCCTGAAGAGCTAATATTAGGCAGAAAGTTCCCAAACATTAACTGGTGGGTGGAAGCTTTATGCCACTGGAAGCCCCAAGCCAAAGATCAAATATTATGCCTGTGAAGTTCACAGGCTTATATTAAATGAGTGCCCGGGAAAATCAAGGGTACCTGTAACATCCATTCTACCTGGGGTCGTAACCATTTCAAGCACAGCACCAGCTGCCAACAAAAGCCCTAGATGAAGCAGCCATCATGACACCGGCCACTGCAGAGGAAAAGTGCGGCTTCAGCTGGCTGTATTAGCTGGAGCCCACGCAAATGTGAATAAGCCATTAGCCCAACAAAAAGGCCTGCAAGAAGGCCTGAATAACAGAGGCAGATGGTCCCCTGCAAACTATGGTTGCCTCTATGTTAGACAAAAATATCAGTAGAAGGAAAGAAGGGGGCAGGGATTCCAAGCCCTTATGAGCCCTGCTAAGCCCTTCACATGACACACCCCTTAGAAGACAAGTAAGGTATTGGTCAGGGTAAGTAACCAATCCTGGAAGGGGGTGGGATATTTAAGTAAGGGTGTGTGAGTGGTAGAGTATGGTTTAGTTGGGCGAAGACAGGAGGTGGAGGAGGACATCTGAGAGACCAGAGTAGGTGAGAGCAAAAGGGGTGCAGAGGATATTGGAAGGAAGGGATCTGTGGAGTGTTTGTGTGTGACAGGGGAGAGCGTAAGGAGTAGAAGGAGAGTAGGAGTAGCAGAGGTGTAGTGGTAGTAGTGGCAGAGGTAGTAGGAGCTGGATGTGGAGATAGTGGTATTGGCAGTAGCGCAGTAGCGAGTGAGGGAATGGTAGTAAGCAGTAGCGGCAGTGGGCATGAAGGATATGTTTGGAAATGGAATAGGCCGTAGAGTGGTAGTTGGTAGAAGAGAGTGATTGTGAATGTTAATAACGGGGTAAGACTAGCAGTAGAGGGAGAGTAGTAAGAACAACAGGGAGTGGAAGAAAAGTAGTAGCTAGTGGCAAGAGAAGAGAGAGAGTGATTATAACAGAAGAATAGCAAGAAGCAAGAGGTTAAAGTGTGAGGAAGGAGTGAAGAAAAGTCAATGGAGGTAGAAGGGTAGTTGGAGATGGGATTGATAGTAAGAACAAAAGTAAGAAAATAAGTACATCAAATGGTGGAGGTGGAAAGGCGGAGTGAGAGATCAGAGGGATAGTAATGTGGTGGGAGAATAACATCTTAGGAACCCAGTGTAGAAAAGGTTCAGGAGAGAACATGTGTGCGAGAGTGACACCGGGTGAAAGAAAGCACCATCCCTAACTCCCAAAGCCTACTTAGCGGGATTGGTCAGGGAAAGCCAAGAAAGGAGGTAGCTAGCCATCGACTTTATAAAATTCCTATCAGCTTTAGTCAGAACATCAGACAGATAGGTTTCACCTTTGGCAATTTACTAACATCTGGGTAAGGACACCTGGGCTAGGAAGGTGGGAAAAGGACAGGGGGAGGTCAAGATAGGCAGGAACGGTCCAAGCGCCAATTCCCCAGATCTACGGTTAGCCTTGGGAACTATCCAAGAATCCCAGGCCCAAAGTGATTGAAATTCTCAATTCCTTAGATGCAACCTCTTTGTTTCATGTTTTGTTATTTCCCCTAATGCTATTCCCTATTAAACGGTACTCTTCCCTAACCACAAATATAACACTGTGGTAGATGATAAGGGAGTCCTCAATCCACTTTGTGCAGATGTTTTTGGATCAATTATATTACGGCCTGTCAAAGCTGGAGCAGGAGCTGGTGAGGCTACAGACAGCACTTTCTCACAACACAGTGTCCCCAGAGGCTTAGCATCGCACGACAACCAGGATCTGGACATCTCCCCTTTTCAAGATTGATATTTCAGGAATCAGCAAAATACAGGATCTACATATTTTGGATGTTGGTAGTTTGGGGCTGTGACTGGTCTAGGTGAGATATGACATCTTGCAGAAACAATTGTTTTCTAAAATAAAAAGTATAATTGATATGCTGGATTATGATGCATTTTTGTTAAATTAAATAATACAAAAATAGAACTGTAGATCTGCTGTCAAAGCTGCCCCCGCACCATCAGGTTTGGGCACAGAGGGGAAGTGTTTGAGGAGATGTCGGCAAAGATATTTGTTGAGAGTAGGAGGAGTATACCTTTATGAGAAGTAAGGTAGACACTTTTTGTGTTGCCAGACCTCAGCAGTATGCACCAAAATGAAATTCAGTAATGAATAGCTGAGAGATTATTGCTGATGGGTGGAGAGGTCAGGGGTAAAAGTGGGCATGGAGACTTCATTTTGGAATGGTTAACAAGAAAGCGATATGATAATTTGACAGAGAATATTAGCTTACCAAGAGTGAAGGTATAGAGGGTAAAGCACAGGGGTCGAATACAGGAGCCCTTGGGAACTCCAACTGGAATATGGGTGAGGTCAGTGTGTGATGAAGTGCCATGTTTGGGGTAAGTTGATGGGACTGGGAAAACCATGGGAACAATGTGTGATCGCCTTTTCCCTGATGTAGGTCATGGTGCAGGTACATTGATGATCACGTGGCTCCCCAGTCCATCTCTTTTCTAAGGTGTTCATCCAGTCTTCTCAATCCCACCTATTACTAGACCCTACCAAACACCCCTGTTTGAGCTGAGTTGTTGAACCCCCTCTCCACTGAAACCGGTAACTGTTAACTGACTTTTATGAAGCAATAGTGCCCAATTTAGCTTTCATAACAGGGTGCCAGTGATTAAATGCTCCTTATTTGTCAACTATGAGGAAGATCTAGCAAGGACAGTGGGACACACACGGATCAATGAGAATATGGGGTGGTAGAGCTGGAGACAGCCAAGAATACAGCAATGGTTTGAGTCATAGAGAGCAGAAAGGATAACTGTGGGCTCCCCCAGGCAATTATGTAAGCTGGATGGCAGGACGAACGTGGGTTTCAGACAATCAGAGAGATTGTTTCCCTCATTGCAGGGAATCAGCAGTCCCAAAATGCTAAGATGTGACAATGAAAATGGCAGATGGGCTTATTTAATGTTCACTCCTCACTCCTGCGCCCAGATGTGCAACAGTGAGGATGGGAGATGAAAAGAGGCAAGTTCAGGAAATAGAGGAGGTGCCCAGAGCACTAAGATGGCAGGCCACCCGTCAATTCTGTGCTGATGGAAGAAGTGATATAGTCAACTAGAAGCACCTCAGAACCAGTCCCGCACCAAAGCAGGGCCTGCTATGGTCTGGCACTGCTTGGCTCTGTCACGGAATGAGAAGCAGTGACCCGAGGCTCGTAGAGCCCTGAGAGGTGAAAGGGACCACATGGGTGACCAACATCCTGACCAAACAATGACATTGTGACCACTTCCCCTAGACAAGAAAGATGTGCACTGTCACGGAGTGTGAGTGACATTCACTTGATCTCCAGAAGATGGAACCCAACGGTAGAATGATGAAATAATTTCCTTAATCGCGCTGGAATTGCTCAACTTTGGTTTATTTGATTGTTCCCAACTTTTACCACCATTACAGCTTAAATACCTGGACTATTTTAGCCTAATACACTTTTTGAACATCAATATCAGAGTTTCGATCGCTTGCTCGCCCGTGGCACGAAGTATCCACGCTGCAGTAGATGGAGTAAGATCATTTATGGTGATAGAAAGTGATCGAAGCAAGCCCAGTGTCCTGCTGTCACACTGTTATGAGAGTGGAAAACAGTGCTGAATGCTGCTGACGGTTCAAGTAGGATGAGGGTCATCAAGAGTCTAAAGTAGCGGGTAAGGGTGAGAAAGTTAAAAGCATGAGCTAGTGTTGGTTTAGTAGAGTGTCAGCATCGGAACATGGATTGGAGGGTGAATATAGGTTGTTGTAGATAAAGTTGCTGGTGATCCGGTTGAGGACCACCTGTTCAAGAAATTGAGAGTAGTGGGGCAGAAGAGAACTAGGGCTGTAGTTGGCCAGGTAACTTAGGTCAGCAGAGTGCTTTGTCAAGATGGGAAGAACAGTGTCAGTTTTAAAGTACAAAAACAAAGTTTCCATTGCAAAGGGCAGGTTAAAGAGTGTGGTGAGGTTAGAACAGGTGACAGGTGCTAAATGCCTGATTGTTCGGATCAATGTGCGCAACGGATTGATTAGCCTTCTTTTGGATAGGTTCCTGTATGTCCCTTGACATGGAGTAATAGAGCCTAAGAGATTACTGGGTGGAGAAAGGCAGTGGAGTAGAGAAAAAGATAGGAGGAGGGAGGGAGAATAGTTTAGTCAATGGGCCTCATTACGAGTTGGGCGGAATCACAGAGGCAAATCTGATGGAATACCGCCTAACAGAACTACCATTAGCACCATTTGGTCCTGCGGATTTAAGGCGAATTACAAGTGGTGGGGTCAGTGTTAGTCCCCATTAATTTGGAGTTCTCAGGACTCCATGGGGCATTTTGCTGATTTTTCAGCAGAAATAAGGAGGATTTACCTCCAGCACGATGCTGGAGGTAAATCACCCACTCCAGGGCCAAATTTGTAGTATGGCAGAGCGGGGAAAGTGGTGGTAATTCCGTTACCACCACTTTTGTCTCACAACGCCATACCTGTAATGATCATAATGGGCCTCATTACGACCCAGGCAGTAAGTTACCGCCTGGGTCGTACCTTTACCACCATGGCGTAAACTATGTTTACGCCATGGTGGTTGGCGGACTTACCGCCCCATTCCGAGGTGAGTGGGGCGGTAAGTCCCCATTAACCCATTTACCCTTCCCCATTCCCATTTTTGCCCCATAGGGCATAATGGGAGTGGGGAAGGCGTTAATTACGCCACCGTAAATTACGGTGGCGTAATTAACAACAAGGTCCCTTAGCGCCATGGATTTTAACACCTGCTAAAAGCAGGTGTTAAAACCTCCATGGCGCTAAGGGACCTCGGAATCAGGCGGTAAGGGTCGGCGCTGTTTACGCCGCCGTAAACCCCTTACCGCCTGGGTCCTAATGAGGCCCAATGTATCTTGAAGTTTCAATATCTCTATTTTTTTATTGGATTGTCAATGCCGTATACAAGATAAGACAAATACGAAGAAAAAAAGCATAGATACAATGTAAAGTTGCAGTAATATCTTGGGAATTTACACACCTACATATATATGGACTACAACCTGCATATCACCTATTTTCATCAGATATTATAATGCAAGACAACTTTTCAGCTTTACCCACACAATATTTTTACACTTTTCTTACTATATAACCCCACAATTAATGTTGACATTGTTTAATCCTATAGAAGAGAGGCAAGCCATCCCGAACAGCTTGGGGGTAAGGTGACTTTTATTGCCTAGGAAGGAATTACTGAGCAACTCAAATTGAAATAAAAATCAAATGATTTTCAGTGACATTTCAGCCGCAATTTGAGTATTTTGAGTAACAACATAGTGCAAGGTCATTAGGAGAGAAATCGAGTGTGGATAGGTTCTCTCATGGCTCAGGGGAAGGGGGAAGTGTGGGGAGATTAGACTGGCGATGAACTTGATTTATACTATGATAGTGGATGCAGCCACTGGGGCAGCATTGTCGGTGAAAAGGAGAGTGAGCATCAGTCTGCACACGTGTGTGAGAGATGGAGTGGAGGTACTTTTTAGTCATGAGTTAATTTTCAGGGAGATGTCTAGCTAAACAGCAAAAGGTGATAACTAGTTGGCGTAACGTCGTGATGCTGAAAAGGAGAGGAGAAAGCTGAATTGAACATGGGGACCCATTGTTCAGTCAAGGACATCAGGGGTGAACAGAGAGTTAGTGGCAAGTTAAGGAGAGGTCACGTCACAGAGGGGACATATCGAATAGGCAAATACCCAGTGTTGACTTTGGGGGCTGACATGGAGGTCTTGAATGATGGACTGTTGGAATGATATGAATGATGCAGAGTGTGAGTACACTGTGTGACCGCCTCTTCAAAAGTGTCTGGGTCCTCTCTGGCACTAGCCTCCTGTACATAGGGCTGAAAGATGCTGGTGGGGCCCTCAGTAGGAGCTTAATCATCAAGCCAAACTGCCCAATACGGCCTGCTCTAGAGTAAGTCATGGGGCGAGTGCGCAAACTGGGATGGTGGCGGCTTTGAGGGGTTGGGGGGAATTTGATGAAGCAGTCCTTGGGTTGATGGAGAGGGGAGCTGATTGCAGCAGTGTCAATGCTAATTTGCCCTTCTTGGGCTGGAAGGTGCTGGTGAAGAGAGGGGGTGCAGCCTCGTTGTGAGCTTGGGAAACCCTTTTAAATCCACTTTAAAATTCACATGTATTGCACAATTGTGCACGGTAGGAAAGGTATCAGAATGTACTGTTATAGTGGAGTGGGCACCGCCTCCGTGTTTATCAGAATTACTTGTAAGTTCATAAGATCAAGGAGAATCACAGTTAACCCCACTTGGCACATCGTCGGTGTGAAAACCCATCTACAAGTCTGTGGAGAGAAATTCCCAGGTGCTGTGTGCTCACAAACTGGTATTAAGCCATCCACATAGTCATGAACGATATTAACATGTATGTATAACTACACAAACTCTTGATTCAGACTGATTAGGTTACTCCATGTTGTCCTACATTTCTGTGCAATTAATCAAAAGGACAGCAAATGTTTGAGAAAAAAAGAACAAAGTCATGTGTTCTGATATGGGTCATGGCCACTGGCCAACACACATGTGGTCAGGTCCAGGTATTAAGGGAACATACTTGGATCAAAGAAGACTTGCCTCTTGGGGAAAAAAAGAAAAATTAAAGGAATCAGAAACGTCCATCTATATCTTCAGGTTGGAAACCAGAATGTGTCCTCATAGATCTAATTTACATAAGGATTCAAGCAGACACATAGGGCCTCATTACACGGACGGCGGTAAGGGTTAACGGTCACCGTTAATGGCAACGGTGACCGTTAACCCTTACCGCCGTACTACGAGGTCCCTTTGCGGGTTGGAGGAATTAACGCCTGCTTCTTGCAGGCGTTAAGTACCAACCCGCTAAGGGACCTCGGAGCTAATTACGGCACCGCAAAATTGCGGTGCCGTAATTAGCGCCTTCCCCATTCCCATAGAGCCCTATGGGGCAGAAATGGGAATGGGGAAGGGCAATGGCGGAAGGGGGATTTACCGCCCCTCCAACCTTGGAATGGGGCGGTAAATCCCCTTTCCGCCAAGGCGGTGCCGGTAATTTACCGGCATGGTCCAGGGTGCTAATAGCACCCTGGATTACCGCCTTCCGTGTAATGAGGCCCATAGAGTGCTGCATAAGGAACATCCCACCGTGACAGCTGTAAGGGGAGTGTAGGAAGGGTAAATGAGCCTTAAAAAATAAGCTTGCGAATGCGGGAAATCTAGAAAAATGCACGTTGACGTCACGCGTCATGTCTACACGTCATAGACGGGATAAGTAGTGCAAATTGGGATCCTGAAGGTGACTCTATATGTGAGTGTGTAAGGGGAACTGAACCTGAAAAGGGGGCTACCCCATCGGGAAACAGCCAAAGGACTGTGTAGCAGTAAGATACCTCCAAATATGATTATAAGGCTAGCGTGCATAGCACTCAACGGACAGAATAATGTTATATATCGGAAAAAAGAAACACATGAAAATTAAAGATGGATAATACGATACACAACATGTAAATTGCAGTGCAGATGTGCAATGGTCTTATCAGAGAATACAGATGCTAAGTAAGTTGAGGCAACATTCATAGAAATGACAAACATTACATTACACATTCACTGCATTCCCCAATAGTGGGCCTGATTCACAGAACGTGTTCCAATGGGGCTCTGCCATTATAAAAGGTTTCTGTGAATTAGGCCCAGTGTGTTTTGCCCAATCGTGGTTAGGTTTAAAATGCATGAGACTTTGCGTTGTGAATAATTGGCAATTAAAGTGCAGTGCATCCATTGTAATTTGAACAGTTGCAGGCGTAATAGTGAGTCAATTGTTTAAGCAGGTTACATGTCGATTGAATAGTAAACAGTCATGTAAGACAAGGTAATTGGAGAAAGAGGAGGGAGGCGAAAGGGTGAGAGAAACGCAGAACGTGTTAGATATGTTGAATGGGACCCCCTGGGATGGGAGAAAACGGATGGATGTTGATCATGGAGGAATGGGCTTACCGTTTAGAGGTTGGTTCTAACTAGTTAGACTTTTGCTGTGTCGGGGGGAGGAGAGGCGGAGGGGGTCGTCCCAAGGTATAGTCACATGGATAATCCACAGATACTGCTATGCTGAGGAGGCCTATGAAAAGGGAAGAGGAGGTAAGTATATTTATCCCAGGTAGGGTGGAGAGTTGCAAGGTTCAGGTAGCGTGTCTCGAGTGTGCAACTATGGATCTAGGCTGTGCGGCCTGAGGTGCCGGTAGCACAGTAAGTGAGAGCAAGGTTACTAATTGCTGAGACTCGTCGGTCTGCCACTGTTGTGAGATGACCAGTAAAAAGGTGCTTGTGGGATCTGCGAGTGAGTGTATAAGGTGTCCCCGGCTTCAAGGCCTGGCATATTATCAGAAGGTGTACAGTTATTGATATTTGAGGGCTGAATTGGTCCCTTGCTAGTTAAACTAACGTGTGTTCCTGTTAGGTGGCCTGGCCATAGGGCAGAAGTGGATAGGTGCCCATAGTAATTGAGGAAGGAGACCCAATATCAGTGAGGCTAATTCAATCTCATGGGGCTGTGTGCAGCGTGGTGCATAGTCAAAGAGTAAGGCCATGGGTGCGACGTGTGTGGCACGGTTTTCATTGAAAGTGGTGGCTGTGGAGGAGGGTCAGTTATGCATGGTCTGTTTGATCCCTCTCGCAGACACAGGGCATTGCCCACCAGAGAGCAGCAATAGATAATTCACCAGTGCTAGTGTAGGTGCAGGTTGCAGTACTGTGCGGTTTTGAGGGAAGGCCAGGACACGTGTGTGAAGAAGATCAGTGAGCTAATAAATAGGCATTGCGTGGCTAGGTCTACAGACTCATTACAGTGGTCTGCGCGGCAACAGATTGCAAAGCCAATCCTTGTGAGGAGTTTTATGGAGACACACCGTGTGTGCAGCAAGTAGTCAGTGACTACTGTTCTAAACCGGCTGAAAGTGCGGCATAGCAAAATCTGTGCCCGACTCTACCCCGTGTGAGCGGTATGCTGGGGTGAGGGGTATTATAGCAATTAATTGAAATTACATTTGTACATCAGGGAAAGGCAGTCAGCGACTCCTTTCCACAGGCTGTGATCTTGTGCCTGGGCGTGCTTCGCTGGTACGGACATTTCATCACAGCGAGATGCACGGTAGTGATATTGAATGCCGAGCCCCGTGAGGAGGTCCTATGGAATACACATCGTGTGCAGGCAGATGTAAGCAGACAGCAATAAGTGATTTAAGCTGCAACAAGTGTGGTGCAATGATTTCTATACCCGGCTCTCCCCGTGTGTAAACGGAGTGACCAGGTAAAAGGTGATATCAAAAATGAATCATGATTAAGCATATGGGCATATGGAGCAGGCAGTCTAAGACTCCTTACCTGGTCGAGCTCTGTACGAGTCACCGGGCGCCATGTTTGAGGCCAATAAATAGGAAACTTCTCAAGGGACAAAAAGACCACAGGGATGACCATTTGTTTACGTTCCAGCCCAAATATGATGACATGAATAAGAACAACTCCTGAGAGAGCACCCTCAACAGTTATCCAGCCAGCTCAGAAATTGACGGCGAGCCTGAAAACAACACCATTACCAGCGAAACAACCAGGCTGAACTCACCAGCAAGATACATCGCCCAACCAGGGTCTTCTTTTTTAGAAAAAATCCGGGGATACACAAAAGGTAACCGGAAGTACCAAACAAATACTCAAAAACATGTACACTTCCAGGATCCCATATAAATAAATATGTCAATTCAGAGAGGGAGAACAGAGGAAAGAGGGGTGGTACACACAAACCCCGGCTCAGGAACAGATGGCAACCCAAGAATAACCAGATCCAGGTTTCAGAAACAACAACAGGACCAAAGACAGCAAGTCTAGTTCTGAACCTTTCCAACTATGTACACACTGAGAGAGAGGAAAAGATGCTCAATAAAGGGCTATTGTTTGCACCAGCCAACATTACGACCTACACAGATGCCCACATAGACCTTTTCAAGTATACACGAAAACTGAAACAACATTTCTTTTTTGCTTAACAAATACCTTAGAAACGACCTACAAACACCAAACCACGACTGTGTGAAACCACCATTGAAGAACTGAATCACACCCACCATCTTGTAAGAGGATTCAATTCAGCACTACAGCCAAGTTAACGCCTAGTCTAGAATACTGAATGAAAACCCTTATTGATATATCTTTAGGTCCAGTTCATGCGTTCTGGATGACTACCCTTGTATAACACCCCTCTCTTGGAATCCCCCTGACCCCACTGAGCCAAGAAGTAATTCTGTTTTGCAAGTTTAAAAGGTTTATTTGATAAATTAAAATATATATCACACTTTTTAATAAATTAATAATTGAATATCACACTTAATCTGATATGGTAAATATTAACAACGGAGAATCTGGCACTAGCACACTTCTTTAATCACTAATGAGTTGACATGAAATGGATAAGGTAGCACACTGGTAAATAGGAACAAAAGTATAATGTGGTAGAGGATGCTTTATGTAGGCTCAGGTGGATGCAATATTCAATGAATGCAGTACAGAAAATACGCAATATGATTTCAACCAAACAATGTAATCACTTTTCTCTGGCTACTCCCTCCCCCCCCCTTGATGCAAGGCAAGGAAATGGAAGGAAACACACAGTTCTCAGAAATGCAATCAAATGTGATTCAGTTCAATCCCAGCAAGCTTAGACTACAGAAGTTTGAAAACACAGGCCCAAATGCTTTGATATGTGCTAGCAATGGATGAAAAATATGCTGGAAATGCTTTTTAATTCCCTTTTAGAGGTTCAGGGTGAGTGGTATCTAGTTAATATTAGTCCAGACTCACCCTAGCAATGATGCAGGGATAGTTAGCAGGTTAAACGAATTTCTGGCAAATGAAATCAGGCAGCAGCAGTTTTTTTACATGTGAAGAAATTGCAAATCGCGGCAAAATTCGCGGATGCGCCGAGCGCTATTACAAAGGAACCGCAAGGACTATCTCTACCGTTTTGGGGTCCTAGGAAAGCCTGGGTTCTCAGCTTCCAAATGAAAGTTATTGCAAGTCTCTAGCCCAAACGGTTGCGGAGATATGAGTAATTTAGTAAAGGTCGTTTTTGGTTTTGTAAATTTTAAACGCACACTTTTTCAAAATGACAAATTTTACTAGAAATGACAGGTGACAGATAGGAGGCAGTTCTACTTAGGTTAAATAGATTGAATTAGATGAATTTAAACTAAGAGATGTGTTCTGAGTTTTGCTAAGTACTCACAAGAGATTTTGAACAGGAAAGCGACTTGGTCACGATCTTCAGTCTGGTCAGGTCTTTCCGGATTCTGCTCACAGCGCCTGGTCTGGTCTCGGCTAGGCACAGCACTGCTTTCTCTCTGGTCTGGTCTCTGCTAGGCACAGCACTGCTTTCTCTCTGGTCTGGTCTCTGCTAGGCACAGCACTGCTTTCTCTCTGGTCTGGTCTCTGCTCTGGATAGATTGAAGTCTCTAGTTTGGCTTTCTGGAGTTTGATGGAGGTAAGTATGGATTTTTCCGGCAGGGCTTCCAGCGGCAGATGAAATTGAATGTCTCTATGTGTCCTGACTCTCTGCTTTTATCTGTTTCTTGAGAATGGGTGTGTGTGTTGCATCACTAGACTTGCCCCTCTCATTCGTCATTGGTCAGGCTTCCATTCCTCCGCTTGATTGGCAAACTGAACTGTGAGTCAGATTGATGTCATTTTATGATCTCTTGAAACAACCTCCCTTATCATCTGTGCACCCAAATATATATATGATCAAAATCCATACTTCAGAGTTACACAGTTGTTTGAAATTACATATACATGGTGTGGCTGAATTTAGCCATGTCTATGTCCAAATCTGCTCATTCTCGGAGCTTGCATTCAAAGAGTGTACATAATTGACTTTTTAACTGCTTTTTCAATTTCCGACATGGACCCAACTTTACATACATGTGTGCAGGGGGTAGGGACATTAACTGATGAAGTTTCAGATTTTTAACATGCACACATTTAGAGTAATATCCACTTTTCCGCTAAAACCCCCCTGAACATACCACCGGTTCCTACCACGTCTTAAACTGTGGGCAGAAAAATCACAAGAATTATGGTATCATTTATAAAATTTTCACATGTCCGCACTATGAATTATCCCCCTTTTTATAAAACCATATCCTTGCTGCAGGGGTGTGTCTTTTCAGGTCACATGGTACAGAAACCAGTCTTTCCAGTTTCTGCCAAGCCAGCTTGCTTCTCACAGGCAGTGCCCCTCCCAGCTTCTCCAGGAGGAAGCCACTTTTTACGACGTCTGTAATAAAAACCTTTGCCTGAGTGGAGAGGGCTTTGTTCACTCTCTGGCAGAGCACAGGAAATTCAATTATCAGATAGATGGCATATCCTTAGTGTGGGCAGCAAAAGGAACATTGGCCTGGGAACATAGTTGTGACTCAAGTTTCACTCCTGATGGGATCCGTTGCTAGGCAAAATCAAGTTCCTTAAGCCAGACCTTCAGCTAACTTTTTGTTGCTTTTAAAATAACTTGTAATTTTACACATGCAGCTAGAATGCTGATTCTAAGTGCAAAACTATGACATTTCAACAGTTACAAAGGCATGTGACACCAAACATAGGTCACTCATTTAATTTAACATTTTCGATTTTGGTGGTTTTAAATCCAGTTGCAGTTAGGCTTAAGCTGCTGACTCCATAGCATTTTTGTTATAAGCATTGTTTTTGGGCTCTTCATTTCCCAGATTTTGTAGGCACACAAAACTCCATTCTGCCAAATGTCTGCTGGTGTTCAGTGAATATTTTGCACATGTTGCAAGGTTTGAAATAGGCATTTTGCTTGCCTTCAGAAAAACACACAGTGGGTTTTAAAACGCCGGCTTTTGGATAGTGGTGAGTACTGGTACTGCACCCATTTTTGGGATTTTCTTGGATTAATGCATTCTAAACAGGAATGGTTCTTACATGGTAGTAAATCCTTGCTTAACATTGTTTTGATGGGGCTCCTTACAGTAAGATGGTTATGTGGAACCCCACAAAAAGGGTTGAATCTTTAAAGTGGTCCAATGAGTCACGATTTCAGCAACTTTTTGACATCAGTAAAAGTGGATTTTGTTAACAAAGACCTTTCTTTACCCTGGTGGGTGGCAAGTTAGGTAACCATTTTGGTGTGCGCACAACTGCGCAGCTTTCCTGGATTTCGGCGCACATGTGGGTTTTCCGCCATCTTGAATTTCCTAAGCCCACAGCACCAAATGTTGTAGCAGGGTAGCTTAAACGTGGGTCAGGACACCCTACAAGCCCCCCCACGTGACTGCACTTTGAGTTTGGGTCGATGGGGAGTCACGTGCCCAAGGGTTTTGACCCACGCACCGGTCTGTCCGCATAATCTTCTTCCTCTTCTGTAGATGGCACAGTTCAGCATCTTCTTCTCCATCCGGTCAGATCGATCAGTTCTCCTCGCCGGTCCTGATGGGAAGATTGGGCGGTACCCCGGGCCCGTTGTGTCTTTGCTCCCGGTCTCCGGATCGTCCTTCTTGGTCATCCTTCATGGTTTCATCTCTCCTAGGATGATAAAGGAAGAGCGGCAATATCTACTTATAGACGATTTTTTTTTCCACCACTGTTGAGATAGTGGGGCAGCATATGCATTTCATCGTAATGAAATATTACATTCTTATTTTGAAAAAAAAAAACAGCATAACTAGAGACAGTTTCATGTAAATCACAATATTTTAGAGACTAGATGTGGTAGGTTTTATGATTGGAACTGAATTAGTCTGATACAGTACCCGCTAGGATTCCAGAGGATTCCTCCAGTTGTTGCAGAGTGTGCCTGGGATGGCAACATTTCAACTGGTTTATGTGGACCCACTTGTCTTCCCCCTCTGCCGAACCACCTTTGGGGATGCGGATCTTGTAGGCCACAGGGGAGATCTTATCGACGATCTCAAAGGGTCCCTTCCATGTAGGCAAAAATTTGCGCTGCTTGGCCTGGTTCCTTTGGAAGTTGTATAGATAGACCCGGTCTCCCACCTGATATTCCTTCCTGGAAGTTTTCAGGTCATAATGGGTCTTCATGCTATCAGTCGATCTTTCTAGATTCCGCTGAGCATAAGCAAAAGCATGTTGGAGGTGTTTCCTTAAATTCTCTACATACTCATGAGTAGTGGAGGCATTTATCAGTGTCTGCTCTTGGGTCCTGTAGAGCAAATGCTGCGGAAGCACCATCTTGCGCCCAGTCATCAACTCAAATGGTGACATTTTGGTTGCAGATGAAGGGGTAGATCTGATGGCCATTAGGACCAGAGGTAATCGGATATCCCAACTTGGCCCAGAATCTGCCACAAACTTCTTTAATATGCTCACAATTGTCCGGTTATATCTCTCTTCTGCCCCAGAAGAAGCTGGTCTATAAGCAATATGCAGCTTTCTCTTGACCCCCAGTATCTCCCACATCTTTGTCATTACTTCACTGGTGAAGTGGCTACCTCTGTCTGACTCAATCCTTTGAGGTAGACCAAAACGGGAAAAGATGTGGTTAATCATCAAGGCCGCTGCAGTTTCTGCCTTGCAATTTGGGGCTGGGAGACATTCCACCCACTTGGTAAACAAGCATGTGACGGTCAACATGTACTTATTCCCCCTAGCCGAGCGAATCACGGGGCCTACGAAGTCGATTTGTAAATCTGACCATGGCAGTGTCATTCCCCTCTTTTGTAAAGGCGCCCGGTGTGTGAGGGATGATGGCTGAAATTGTGCACACACAAGGCAACCCTTCAGGTACTGGTCGAGGTCCTGCCCCATGTGTGGCCAGTATGCAACCTCTCTTAAGATTTCCAATGTTGTGTGAAACCCCCTATGACCGGCAGTGGCCGCATCATGGGCGTGACTTAACATCAGGCTTCGGAATGAGGTAGGAACCACCCACTGATCGTGGCCAGCTTTGGATTTCCTTACCAACAAACCATCTTGGATCCGGAACATTTTGGGACATTTCATCAACACTCTTAGGTCCTCTTTCCCAATGTAATCGGTATCCGTCAGGGGAAAGTTCTCAGGGTCCTCAAGGTGCTGGTAAAATTTACCAATTATTGGATCCCCCTTCTGAGCAGTAATCAAATCAGCATCAGGGGTCTCCTTACTCCATTGTGCAATTGAGAGGTCGTTGTGAGCATTTGTCTGGGACCTAGTGATGGCAGTGACCTGGATTTCCCCCAACAGGGACTCAATCTCAATTAGATCCCCTTGGATGGCCCCGGTTTTGGCCAGCTGATCAGCTAAGTCATTTCCAGTTTTGTCTGGTCCCTCTACTTTGGAATGACCCTTGATCTTCTTCCAATAGATGGTCATCCCATTCGAGGTGACCAGATCATCAATGTTTTGGATCAACTTCCCATGTTTCAAGGGTTTGTTGTTAGCACATAACATGCCTCTGGTTTTCCAATTAACCAGGTGCTCCACGAACCCGTTCCGTACATAATCCGAATCTGTGATTATGACCAGTTCGTGGAGTTGATGCTGGACAGCAGTGAGGATGGCATGATGCACAGCCATCAATTCTGCCACCTGACTACTTCGGGGACCAATTTTGTATCCAGCGGAGGGTTCTGGGGACTCATTCACCCATGCATTCCCTACGCCGGCCACCAGTTCTTTCTCCCCGTTGTTGTCAACATGGTAAGAGCATCCATCCACATAGACAGTGGGCATTCCCTCACACTTGTCCTCTTCAAAGACTTTGTGTGGGGAATTAAGGTATGCCTCCATGTTGTCCTTGATTTTTAGACTTTCGTCCTCGAGACAGTTTTCTCTGGCACAATCATGCAAGTCAGCCAGACCTTGCACGAGGGGACTCTTCTTGTTTTGGCCATATCCGACCTCCACAGGAAAGCCTTGCATTGACAGAATCCAGGAAGTAATTCGGGAATTACTCACATTTCCGGCCCGGATTCTGTCACTTTGGAGATATTGCAGAGGCTGGTGTGGAGTCTCCACTATGATGTGTTCCCCCTGGATAAACGGGTGGTAATTCTTCAATGCCCACACCGTTGCCAGGAGTGCCTTCTCACAATCGTTGAATTTTTCCTCCACAGAGGATAAAGTTTTGCTCGCATAGGAGATTACTTTATTGACCTTGTCATGCTTTTGATATAATACTGCCGTCAAGCACGTATTAGAGAACCCCGTCTCCAGGAAGAACTCCTTGTTTCTGACAGGGTAAGCTAGGCAAGGCGCTTGTGAGAGGCTTCTTTTGAGTTGTTTTACTGCCTCGGCTTGTTCTGGACCCCATTCCCACTTGACCCCCCCCTTCAGGAGATGAATCAGGGGTCTGGTGATCTCTGCGTAGCCCTCAATGAACTTTCTGCTGTAATTAGTCAGTCCAAGGAGGCTCCTTAGTTCCCGCAGAGTTGTGGGGTCTTTCAGTTTCTGAAGTGCTTCCACTTTCTTTTCCTGGGGACAGAGACCCTGAGGAGTAATCTCATGCCCCAAGAAATTAACACGGGTTCTACACCACTGTGCTTTCTGAAAGGAAAGTTTTGCTCCGGCGGCCCTCAACTGTGTCAGAACATAACGGATCTCCGCTATATGTTCCTCCACAGATGAACTTTTGATGAGGACATCATCTACATAAGCCAGGTTACCCCTTGCACCCAGGTCAGGCATGGCCTTATGTAGGAAAATATTGAACTCATTACCGGAGTTAAGGTATCCGAAGGGAGTCCGGGTCCATGTGTACTGCTGGCCCCCAAAGGTAAAAGCCAGTTTGTATTGGTCCTCCCTACTGACAGGCACGGTCCAGTACCCATTGGTCAGGTCTATTGCAGTGAATACCTGTGACCCCTGGATCTGGGCCAGCCCTTGGTCAATGTAGGGAAGAGGCCATCGGGAAGTGTGGACCCGTTTGTTGAGCTCCCTGAGGTCAGCGCAGAGTCTCCACTGGCCGTTTGGCTTCAATATTCCCAGCACCGGATTATTGAAGGTGCTGTGGACTGGACGGATTATTCCCCGGGACTCAAGGTTCTTAATTATTTCAGTAAGGGACTCCATTGATGCGAGAGGCAAGCGATATTGCTTCACAAACACTGGAGTCATGCCAGGGTCCGTGGGGATTGTTGTGGTGTGGATGTCGGTGCGACCACAGTCATATGAGTCTACCGCAAAGAGATCTTGGAAATCCAAGAAAACTTGTTTCAACTTTTGCTTTTGTTCCAGAGTCACACAGGCGTCAGCTAGGTTGACTCTCTCTTCCACCATCTGCCTGAAGCCTGGAAAGACTTCTGGTTTGGCTATCTCCGCGGCCTCCTCCAGCTGGGTGGAGAAGTCCCTGGTCAGAGTGCTGATTTGGACCGGAGGCTTCAGGTGGGAAAGGCAGCCCTCATGGACCTGGAAAATCACCTCATCCCTCCTGAAGTCACAGGTCACATCTTCCTTACCATAGGGGCAGGAAGTGTACACCAGGAAGTTCCCCCCATGCCGGGTAAAAATCCTGTCTGGTGTTGCGTTGTCATCACTGTCACTGTCAAAACAGTCCTTGGGGATGGGTCCTAACAGTTCATTTACAAGATCAATGGAGAAATGTCGGTCATCAACCGCCATTCCAATAATGGTGCCTGCGGCTAGAGTAATACTCTTTAAGTCGCTGTTATCCACCTCTATTAGAATGGGGTCATGTTCTATGTTGACTAATGGAGTCTGGTTTACCCCCAACCCTTGCTGTTGGAGAGAAGCATTTAGATGTATGTAAGCATCAGGGTTTTTCAACTCTTGTCCCCTTTTAACTTTCACTTCCAGGGAGAATTGTCGGGTCCTTTCTGGGATGGTGACTTCCTCTTTAACCTGAATTTCAACTGCATAAGGTAGCAATTGAGCTGACCTAAATGCTTTTTCTGGATCATCAAAGCCCATGGGATTATCCGCTAATCGGGACCAAGCTTTGAAGTTTATTAGGTCCAAACTAATGGCAAAGCGATTGAGAATGTCACTGCCTAAGTAAAAGGCGGCAGTGACGTCTCGCACGACCCAACAATTATGGACTATGCTCTTGTTGCCAATGGAGATTTTGAGCATACACCTGCTTGGCAGGAGATGTTTGGAGTCAGGTGCTTCCAGGTCCATTTCCCATTTGTCTATCAGTTTGAAGGTGGGAATGGCTGGATCTTTTGGGAGTTGGCGGAACATGGCTTCGCTGATGAAGCTCTTACCGTTGTTCACACACACTCGAGCGAGAACAGAGTCCTTCCCATCATTTAACTGAACAGGGATGAACAACTGCTCTCCAATTTGCTGAATATCAGCCAGGCTTTGAGCTGATTTCACATCTTTCTGGACTATAGGAGTGGGGGTTTCTGATTGTGGATTAGTATAGAATTTCAGAGTGTTTCCTTCCAGCGTGGAATACCACTTTAGACTGGAAGGAAGGTTGATTTTCAGAAATAGAGAGGACCCCCCATCACCAGTCTGTTGTCCTACTGCTATTACCGTCACGTCTGGAATTTGGTTGTTCTGGAAGTGAAATTCTACTTGGTCAGATTTTTGTTCAACCATGTGGCATGTGCCGTTTAAACTAACATGGTTGACACTCTGTTTTAATTTTATGGGTCGGCTAGTCTGAGTCCAGAGGACCTTGTTTACGCAATCTATTAGGGGTGACAACCTTCTCAGGAGGTCATTCCCTAGTAAACAAGGGGTGCCCTCTGGGGTCACAACTATGACCGGGTGTTTCAACTTATGTCGCCCGATCTTAATGTCCAAGTCTGCCGTCCCCTCGACGGGAATTTCCTTCCCGTCAAAGTTCTGCAGTTGTCCAGGAAGAGAGGTGAGAGGAATTTGGTAATTCTCTCCCCTTCCTGCATTCAGTTCGTCAAAGGCCCTTCTGGACAGAAGGGTAGCTTGAGATCCAGTGTCCACCAGTGCTGAGATTGTACCCTGCCCCTGTACTTGTACCGGGGCATAATATCTTCCCTCCTTCTCCTCAAGGGGGCACAGATAATGTACATTTTTGGACAACTGGTGGGCTAATTTTCTGGTTTTGGACATCGCTAGCGAGGAGATTTGGGCAGAATTCTGTGGAGAGTCTTGGGAATCTGAAAGAAAAAATTTGCAACTGGAGATCAGAGCCATTGTGGGTTCCCCTGGCTCCGTTTCTGGGCCGCCCCCCCTTTTTGGAGGCAGTCGCCAGGATGGGTTTGAACCAGGGGATTTTCTTGCTGTTGGTTCTGGGATGAGATGGTGGGCGGCGGTAGCTCAGTCTCCACATCTCCCCAGTCTGGATTTGCATCCCTAGGGACCCATTTTTCTTTGGGAGGAGTTCCCCCCTCTCTGAAGGAGAAGATCCTTTTCCCAGGATCCTCTGAGGATCCCTCTCCCTCAAATTGGAAGATCTGTACCTCCTCCTCAAACTGAGTCTGTTTGGGTCTTTTGTTTCTCCTACCCCCCTTCTGCTCCTTAGGAGGCAGACTTTCAGGGGCAAGAGATTTTGTTTCCGGTTCCTGGGTTTCCAGGGGCTGTTTACAAGTGAGGAAGGAAGCTTCCTCCAAGGCTTTACACCCCCCTTCCCTTTGTGCCTCCTCCCTGGGAACCGGTGATTTATCGGGGTGCTGCCCCCGTCATTGTTCTGGAGCACCAGGTCCAGAGTTGGGTGCGTTCTGCGCCGGCATGCTGATCTGAGGGTTCTGCTGTGCCCTCAGTATATGACCCATATCCCGCGCCATGTTTTGAACCTGGCGCTCTAACTGGGAAACCCGCTCAGGCTGATACGGGGCCCTGTTTTCTCCCCTGGGCTGATCCCGGGAAGGGTAGCTGTCCCTCCTCTGGTAGTACCCCTGGTTGGGAAGATTTTGGTTCCCCTCCACCCTTGGCCTCCCCTCTCCCGGATTCAGTGGTCTGGGCTCAGGGAATTGAGGAAAGAAGGATGGATGATTTTGGGGTTGGAAGTCGGGTGGATATCTGGGGAAAAAGTTCTGCCCAGGGTTTGGTAAATTTCTGCCCTCCTGTGGGAAGTTTGGAGGGAAGTTCCCTGGGTTAGGTGCTTGGCTGGATCCCCCCCCTTGGGCTGGAGGAGTCCACACATAACCCAGGATGGGTCTGTTACCTTTGTAGCGAGGACTTACATAGTCAGGAGAGCGAGGGACCCCATTTGTGGGGCTGCCTCCCTGGCTCCCTGTCTGCGACTGGCCCGAGGACCTTCTGGGCCTAGCATTATTAGGTGCAGGTAGGTTTTTAGGCCCCCCCATCTCCAAATCCAAAACGGGGGTGACCTTTACCTCTGCCACCTTGGCAGCAGCAGGGGTGCTGTTGGCTTTGGGGTTTTTCTGGGCATTGCTTTTATTTTCTATGGGCTTCTGCACCTCATAGATGCGGGTAGCCTGTTCAATGACCCAGTCTAAAGATCTTTTCTCGTGAAAATCCCTCACGAGCTGGGTCATGATATATTTGGGCAAGGCATGGAAAAACGTGTTTATAAATTCACGGCTATCCGTGCGCACCCTTCTTGTGGTCTGTGCAAAAGCCCGCTTTAACTCCTGCACAAATTCTTGTGGGGCCTGATCCTCCCCACATTGCAAATTGTAGGCTGCCTTGCGAGCCTCTTGAGGATTTCTGTGAACAGAAAAATGTTTCAGGATGGCCGCCTTATAGGTGGACCATCTTAAATGATTTTGGTCCTCCAGCCCCGCAAAGAAACTGGAGTATTCCGGGGAGAAGGTCCACTTTACATATTGAATGCAGCTTTGGCTGTCCTTCAAATGAAAAGTCTCCATCATTTGTTCAAACAACTCTAAGTGCTCCCAAACAGAATACTTAGCGTTCTTATGGTAAGGCGTAATGACGCTCCTGATCGCCTTAATCTGCTTTAAGGGGTCCTTAAGCAAAGCCCTTTTTGCCTTATTGGCCTTTTTGGTTCGGGTAACCCTTGTCCATTCTTCCTCGGACTCAGAGGCACTGCTCCCCGAGGTTCCCATCTGTTCTTCCAGGTTTTCCCGGATTCTGCGAGCCTGGGAATGGCTGGCAGAATGTGGGGACCTGGTCTCCTGTGTCCTGCGCAGTTCAGAGGAGTCTTCAGATTCCTCCTTGCTGCCAGGATTTGATGGGTACCCCCTCCACTGACCTAACTGGGCAGAGGTTTTCAGGATGCCCTTAATGGGCCTACTCTCCTGGGGTTCCCCATTGAACTGTACTGTACTTGGGTGTCCATACCCGGATGCCCACCCCTCCATTCCTGAGTGGTACTGGCCTATGAGCCCCATACTCTTGGCTGGATAGTAATCTGCCATCCCTGTGGCCCTGTGCTCATGTGCGCCAGGGGACATGGGGGTGGCAGAGTCCAGGGACTGAGAGGTATGAGGGCCTCTGGTACTAGGGCTCCTGAGGTTATGCTCCGGAGTTTCCATTTCCCAGCGAACCTCATCTCTATCCGCCCCTGCTCCCTGTTGCAATGCAAGAGCCTGCATTTGTGCCTTCAGTTCCTCAGTTAAGGCCTTACTCGACTCTATCAGTCTCTCCTGCATCGCTACCTGCTGTTGGAGCCTATCATTGTGTTGACAGAGGGCCTCATTTTCCCTCTGTGCTTCCTGGTTGGTCCTGGAGAACTGGGCCAGTCTTTGCTGCAGGAGGGTTACCTCCTGAGCTGTGTCCCTATTGTCCTGCTCCTTTCTTGCTAGAGCATCCTCCACCCTCCTGGTGTGCTCTAGCAAGTTCTGGTTTTCTTTTTGGAGGTCACCCAGTCCCTGGTGGGCCAGGTGATTTTCTTCCATTTTCCTTTTTAAATGGCAGACTTCCTGGCCTAAGGCGTCTCTTTCCTGACTAAGAGCCTGCATTTGTGCCGCCAGGTCGTCCCTTTGCCTTTGGAAGGCACCAGCTTTCTGGCGCTCCTGATCAAACTCTGCCTGGGTATCCAGGTCTTTCAGGATCAGTTTATTGCTCTCCTCTTTCTCTCTGTCTAGTTGGATTTGCAGGGTGGCTACCTGCTCTGTGCATGCCCTGTTGAAATTGATCTGTTGCTCCAGCTTTTTCTGGCTCTGCAGTAAGGAGTCCAAACTGTCTTGGTGCTCCTTCTGCAGGGCCAGAAATCTAGTATCCTGTTCTGACTTTTCCTTTTGCAGCACATCCATATCCTCCTTTATTTTAGTAATGTACAGTCTGCTGTCATTTTCTGACTCCTGGCTCCTCTGCAGCCTCTGCTCAGAAGAGTCCAGATCAGATTGGACCTTCTGTAATGCCATCTGTTGCCTATTTGCCAGATTTTGGCTTTCAGCACATCTATCCTGCATGTCTCCCATATATAGGTACAGGTATGCTGCTATCCTGGAGATCTTATTGTGTTCCTCTTTGGCTTTAGGAGCCATATATAGTTCACTCAGGGCCACATGTAAGGGACCCTGATCTCTATATATATCTGACCCTGTTTCAGTGACCTGTTGTGTGATGGCCTGCAACCACACATCCTGGCCCTGTTCGGTCCATTCACCTCTCACAAATAGCTTATGCAAGAGGTGCTCTCTGGCTATTTTCATGTCTACTAAGGTCGTCATTCTAGAGATTGGTCTCTGTCCTGACTTACAGAAGTTAGTATTTTATTTTTGCAGAACAGAACTTTTCTTGGAGTGTCCCTTTTGAGGAATGCTTCACAGCGTAATGCAGCGTGGTGATCCGACCGGGTGTATGTATCCCGTCAGTTAGCACACTGTATTAAGCTGCACAACTGGTAAATCTAACCCAACGTCTCGGCTCGAGCCCCCACTTTGTAAGAGGATTCAATTCAGCACTACAGCCAAGTTAACGCCTAGTCTAGAATACTGAATGAAAACCCTTATTAATATATCTTTAGGTCCAGTTCATGCGTTCTGGATGACTACCCTTGTATAACACCCCTCTCTTGGAATCCCCCTGACCCCACTGAGCCAAGAAGTAATTCTGTTTTGCAAGTTTAAAAGGTTTATTTGATAAATTAAAATATATATCACACTTTTTAATAAATTAATAATTGAATATCACACTTAATCTGATATGGTAAATATTAACAACGGAGAATCTGGCACTAGCACACTTCTTTAATCACTAATGAGTTGACATGAAATGGATAAGGTAGCACACTGGTAAATAGGAACAAAAGTATAATGTGGTAGAGGATGCTTTATGTAGGCTCAGGTGGATGCAATATTCAATGAATGCAGTACAGAAAATACGCAATATGATTTCAACCAAACAATGTAATCACTTTTCTCTGGCTACTCCCTCCCCCCCCCCTTGATGCAAGGCAAGGAAATGGAAGGAAACACACAGTTCTCAGAAATGCAATCAAATGTGATTCAGTTCAATCCCAGCAAGCTTAGACTACAGAAGTTTGAAAACACAGGCCCAAATGCTTTGATATGTGCTAGCAATGGATGAGAAATATGCTGGAAATGCTTTTTAATTCCCTTTTAGAGGTTCAGGGTGAGTGGTATCTAGTTAATATTAGTCCAGACTCACCCTAGCAATGATGCAGGGATAGTTAGCAGGTTAAACGAATTTCTGGCAAATGAAATCAGGCAGCAGCAGTTTTTTTACATGTGAAGAAATTGCAAATCGCGGCAAAATTCGCGGATGCGCCGAGCGCTATTACAAAGGAACCGCAAGGACTATCTCTACCGTTTTGGGGTCGTAGGAAAGCCTTGGATCTCAGCTTCCAAATGAAAGTTATTGCAAGTCTCTAGCCCAAACGGTTGCGGAGATATGAGTAATTTAGTAAAGGTCGTTTTTGGTTTTGTAAATTTTAAACGCACACTTTTTCAAAATGACAAATTTTACTAGAAATGACAGGTGACAGATAGGAGGCAGTTCTACTTAGGTTAAATAGATTGAATTAGATGAATTTAAACTAAGAGATGTGTTCTGAGTTTTGCTAAGTACTCACAAGAGATTTTGAACAGGAAAGCGACTTGGTCACGATCTTCAGTCTGGTCAGGTCTTTCCGGATTCTGCTCACAGCGCCTGGTCTGGTCTCGGCTAGGCACAGCACTGCTTTCTCTCTGGTCTGGTCTCTGCTAGGCACAGCACTGCTTTCTCTCTGGTCTGGTCTCTGCTAGGCACAGCACTGCTTTCTCTCTGGTCTGGTCTCTGCTCTGGATAGATTGAAGTCTCTAGTTTGGCTTTCTGGAGTTTGATGGAGGTAAGTATGGATTTTTCCGGCAGGGCTTCCAGCGGCAGATGAAATTGAATGTCTCTATGTGTCCTGACTCTCTGCTTTTATCTGTTTCTTGAGAATGGGTGTGTGTGTTGCATCACTAGACTTGCCCCTCTCATTCGTCATTGGTCAGGCTTCCATTCCTCCGCTTGATTGGCAAACTGAACTGTGAGTCAGATTGATGTCATTTTATGATCTCTTGAAACAACCTCCCTTATCATCTGTGCACCCAAATATATATATGATCAAAATCCATACTTCAGAGTTACACAGTTGTTTGAAATTACATATACATGGTGTGGCTGAATTTAGCCATGTCTATGTCCAAATCTGCTCATTCTCGGAGCTTGCATTCAAAGAGTGTACATAATTGACTTTTTAACTGCTTTTTCAATTTCCGACATGGACCCAACTTTACATACATGTGTGCAGGGGGTAGGGACATTAACTGATGAAGTTTCAGATTTTTAACATGCACACATTTAGAGTAATATCCACTTTTCCGCTAAAACCCCCCTGAACATACCACCGGTTCCTACCACGTCTTAAACTGTGGGCAGAAAAATCACAAGAATTATGGTATCATTTATAAAATTTTCACATGTCCGCACTATGAATTATCCCCCTTTTTATAAAACCATATCCTTGCTGCAGGGGTGTGTCTTTTCAGGTCACATGGTACAGAAACCAGTCTTTCCAGTTTCTGCCAAGCCAGCTTGCTTCTCACAGGCAGTGCCCCTCCCAGCTTCTCCAGGAGGAAGCCACTTTTTACGACGTCTGTAATAAAAACCTTTGCCTGAGTGGAGAGGGCTTTGTTCACTCTCTGGCAGAGCACAGGAAATTCAATTATCAGATAGATGGCATATCCTTAGTGTGGGCAGCAAAAGGAACATTGGCCTGGGAACATAGTTGTGACTCAAGTTTCACTCCTGATGGGATCCGTTGCTAGGCAAAATCAAGTTCCTTAAGCCAGACCTTCAGCTAACTTTTTGTTGCTTTTAAAATAACTTGTAATTTTACACATGCAGCTAGAATGCTGATTCTAAGTGCAAAACTATGACATTTCAACAGTTACAAAGGCATGTGACACCAAACATAGGTCACTCATTTAATTTAACATTTTCGATTTTGGTGGTTTTAAATCCAGTTGCAGTTAGGCTTAAGCTGCTGACTCCATAGCATTTTTGTTATAAGCATTGTTTTTGGGCTCTTCATTTCCCAGATTTTGTAGGCACACAAAACTCCATTCTGCCAAATGTCTGCTGGTGTTCAGTGAATATTTTGCACATGTTGCAAGGTTTGAAATAGGCATTTTGCTTGCCTTCAGAAAAACACACAGTGGGTTTTAAAACGCCGGCTTTTGGATAGTGGTGAGTACTGGTACTGCACCCATTTTTGGGATTTTCTTGGATTAATGCATTCTAAACAGGAATGGTTCTTACATGGTAGTAAATCCTTGCTTAACATTGTTTTGATGGGGCTCCTTACAGTAAGATGGTTATGTGGAACCCCACAAAAAGGGTTGAATCTTTAAAGTGGTCCAATGAGTCACGATTTCAGCAACTTTTTGACATCAGTAAAAGTGGATTTTGTTAACAAAGACCTTTCTTTACCCTGGTGGGTGGCAAGTTAGGTAACCATTTTGGTGTGCGCACAACTGCGCAGCTTTCCTGGATTTCGGCGCACATGTGGGTTTTCCGCCATCTTGAATTTCCTAAGCCCACAGCACCAAATGTTGTAGCAGGGTAGCTTAAACGTGGGTCAGGACACCCTACAAGCCCCCCCACGTGACTGCACTTTGAGTTTGGGTCGATGGGGAGTCACGTGCCCAAGGGTTTTGACCCACGCACCGGTCTGTCCGCATAATCTTCTTCCTCTTCTGTAGATGGCACAGTTCAGCATCTTCTTCTCCATCCGGTCAGATCGATCAGTTCTCCTCGCCGGTCCTGATGGGAAGATTGGGCGGTACCCCGGGCCCGTTGTGTCTTTGCTCCCGGTCTCCGGATCGTCCTTCTTGGTCATCCTTCATGGTTTCATCTCTCCTAGGATGATAAAGGAAGAGCGGCAATATCTACTTATAGACGATTTTTTTTTCCACCACTGTTGAGATAGTGGGGCAGCATATGCATTTCATCGTAATGAAATATTACATTCTTATTTTGAAAAAAAAAAACAGCATAACTAGAGACAGTTTCATGTAAATCACAATATTTTAGAGACTAGATGTGGTAGGTTTTATGATTGGAACTGAATTAGTCTGATACAGTACCCGCTAGGATTCCAGAGGATTCCTCCAGTTGTTGCAGAGTGTGCCTGGGATGGCAACATTTCAACTGGTTTATGTGGACCCACTTGTCTTCCCCCTCTGCCGAACCACCTTTGGGGATGCGGATCTTGTAGGCCACAGGGGAGATCTTATCGACGATCTCAAAGGGTCCCTTCCATGTAGGCAAAAATTTGCGCTGCTTGGCCTGGTTCCTTTGGAAGTTGTATAGATAGACCCGGTCTCCCACCTGATATTCCTTCCTGGAAGTTTTCAGGTCATAATGGGTCTTCATGCTATCAGTCGATCTTTCTAGATTCCGCTGAGCATAAGCAAAAGCATGTTGGAGGTGTTTCCTTAAATTCTCTACATACTCATGAGTAGTGGAGGCATTTATCAGTGTCTGCTCTTGGGTCCTGTAGAGCAAATGCTGCGGAAGCACCATCTTGCGCCCAGTCATCAACTCAAATGGTGACATTTTGGTTGCAGATGAAGGGGTAGATCTGATGGCCATTAGGACCAGAGGTAATCGGATATCCCAACTTGGCCCAGAATCTGCCACAAACTTCTTTAATATGCTCACAATTGTCCGGTTATATCTCTCTTCTGCCCCAGAAGAAGCTGGTCTATAAGCAATATGCAGCTTTCTCTTGACCCCCAGTATCTCCCACATCTTTGTCATTACTTCACTGGTGAAGTGGCTACCTCTGTCTGACTCAATCCTTTGAGGTAGACCAAAACGGGAAAAGATGTGGTTAATCATCAAGGCCGCTGCAGTTTCTGCCTTGCAATTTGGGGCTGGGAGACATTCCACCCACTTGGTAAACAAGCATGTGACGGTCAACATGTACTTATTCCCCCTAGCCGAGCGAATCACGGGGCCTACGAAGTCGATTTGTAAATCTGACCATGGCAGTGTCATTCCCCTCTTTTGTAAAGGCGCCCGGTGTGTGAGGGATGATGGCTGAAATTGTGCACACACAAGGCAACCCTTCAGGTACTGGTCGAGGTCCTGCCCCATGTGTGGCCAGTATGCAACCTCTCTTAAGATTTCCAATGTTGTGTGAAACCCCCTATGACCGGCAGTGGCCGCATCATGGGCGTGACTTAACATCAGGCTTCGGAATGAGGTAGGAACCACCCACTGATCGTGGCCAGCTTTGGATTTCCTTACCAACAAACCATCTTGGATCCGGAACATTTTGGGACATTTCATCAACACTCTTAGGTCCTCTTTCCCAATGTAATCGGTATCCGTCAGGGGAAAGTTCTCAGGGTCCTCAAGGTGCTGGTAAAATTTACCAATTATTGGATCCCCCTTCTGAGCAGTAATCAAATCAGCATCAGGGGTCTCCTTACTCCATTGTGCAATTGAGAGGTCGTTGTGAGCATTTGTCTGGGACCTAGTGATGGCAGTGACCTGGATTTCCCCCAACAGGGACTCAATCTCAATTAGATCCCCTTGGATGGCCCCGGTTTTGGCCAGCTGATCAGCTAAGTCATTTCCAGTTTTGTCTGGTCCCTCTACTTTGGAATGACCCTTGATCTTCTTCCAATAGATGGTCATCCCATTCGAGGTGACCAGATCATCAATGTTTTGGATCAACTTCCCATGTTTCAAGGGTTTGTTGTTAGCACATAACATGCCTCTGGTTTTCCAATTAACCAGGTGCTCCACGAACCCGTTCCGTACATAATCCGAATCTGTGATTATGACCAGTTCGTGGAGTTGATGCTGGACAGCAGTGAGGATGGCATGATGCACAGCCATCAATTCTGCCACCTGACTACTTCGGGGACCAATTTTGTATCCAGCGGAGGGTTCTGGGGACTCATTCACCCATGCATTCCCTACGCCGGCCACCAGTTCTTTCTCCCCGTTGTTGTCAACATGGTAAGAGCATCCATCCACATAGACAGTGGGCATTCCCTCACACTTGTCCTCTTCAAAGACTTTGTGTGGGGAATTAAGGTATGCCTCCATGTTGTCCTTGATTTTTAGACTTTCGTCCTCGAGACAGTTTTCTCTGGCACAATCATGCAAGTCAGCCAGACCTTGCACGAGGGGACTCTTCTTGTTTTGGCCATATCCGACCTCCACAGGAAAGCCTTGCATTGACAGAATCCAGGAAGTAATTCGGGAATTACTCACATTTCCGGCCCGGATTCTGTCACTTTGGAGATATTGCAGAGGCTGGTGTGGAGTCTCCACTATGATGTGTTCCCCCTGGATAAACGGGTGGTAATTCTTCAATGCCCACACCGTTGCCAGGAGTGCCTTCTCACAATCGTTGAATTTTTCCTCCACAGAGGATAAAGTTTTGCTCGCATAGGAGATTACTTTATTGACCTTGTCATGCTTTTGATATAATACTGCCGTCAAGCACGTATTAGAGAACCCCGTCTCCAGGAAGAACTCCTTGTTTCTGACAGGGTAAGCTAGGCAAGGCGCTTGTGAGAGGCTTCTTTTGAGTTGTTTTACTGCCTCGGCTTGTTCTGGACCCCATTCCCACTTGACCCCCCCCTTCAGGAGATGAATCAGGGGTCTGGTGATCTCTGCGTAGCCCTCAATGAACTTTCTGCTGTAATTAGTCAGTCCAAGGAGGCTCCTTAGTTCCCGCAGAGTTGTGGGGTCTTTCAGTTTCTGAAGTGCTTCCACTTTCTTTTCCTGGGGACAGAGACCCTGAGGAGTAATCTCATGCCCCAAGAAATTAACACGGGTTCTACACCACTGTGCTTTCTGAAAGGAAAGTTTTGCTCCGGCGGCCCTCAACTGTGTCAGAACATAACGGATCTCCGCTATATGTTCCTCCACAGATGAACTTTTGATGAGGACATCATCTACATAAGCCAGGTTACCCCTTGCACCCAGGTCAGGCATGGCCTTATGTAGGAAAATATTGAACTCATTACCGGAGTTAAGGTATCCGAAGGGAGTCCGGGTCCATGTGTACTGCTGGCCCCCAAAGGTAAAAGCCAGTTTGTATTGGTCCTCCCTACTGACAGGCACGGTCCAGTACCCATTGGTCAGGTCTATTGCAGTGAATACCTGTGACCCCTGGATCTGGGCCAGCCCTTGGTCAATGTAGGGAAGAGGCCATCGGGAAGTGTGGACCCGTTTGTTGAGCTCCCTGAGGTCAGCGCAGAGTCTCCACTGGCCGTTTGGCTTCAATATTCCCAGCACCGGATTATTGAAGGTGCTGTGGACTGGACGGATTATTCCCCGGGACTCAAGGTTCTTAATTATTTCAGTAAGGGACTCCATTGATGCGAGAGGCAAGCGATATTGCTTCACAAACACTGGAGTCATGCCAGGGTCCGTGGGGATTGTTGTGGTGTGGATGTCGGTGCGACCACAGTCATATGAGTCTACCGCAAAGAGATCTTGGAAATCCAAGAAAACTTGTTTCAACTTTTGCTTTTGTTCCAGAGTCACACAGGCGTCAGCTAGGTTGACTCTCTCTTCCACCATCTGCCTGAAGCCTGGAAAGACTTCTGGTTTGGCTATCTCCGCGGCCTCCTCCAGCTGGGTGGAGAAGTCCCTGGTCAGAGTGCTGATTTGGACCGGAGGCTTCAGGTGGGAAAGGCAGCCCTCATGGACCTGGAAAATCACCTCATCCCTCCTGAAGTCACAGGTCACATCTTCCTTACCATAGGGGCAGGAAGTGTACACCAGGAAGTTCCCCCCATGCCGGGTAAAAATCCTGTCTGGTGTTGCGTTGTCATCACTGTCACTGTCAAAACAGTCCTTGGGGATGGGTCCTAACAGTTCATTTACAAGATCAATGGAGAAATGTCGGTCATCAACCGCCATTCCAATAATGGTGCCTGCGGCTAGAGTAATACTCTTTAAGTCGCTGTTATCCACCTCTATTAGAATGGGGTCATGTTCTATGTTGACTAATGGAGTCTGGTTTACCCCCAACCCTTGCTGTTGGAGAGAAGCATTTAGATGTATGTAAGCATCAGGGTTTTTCAACTCTTGTCCCCTTTTAACTTTCACTTCCAGGGAGAATTGTCGGGTCCTTTCTGGGATGGTGACTTCCTCTTTAACCTGAATTTCAACTGCATAAGGTAGCAATTGAGCTGACCTAAATGCTTTTTCTGGATCATCAAAGCCCATGGGATTATCCGCTAATCGGGACCAAGCTTTGAAGTTTATTAGGTCCAAACTAATGGCAAAGCGATTGAGAATGTCACTGCCTAAGTAAAAGGCGGCAGTGACGTCTCGCACGACCCAACAATTATGGACTATGCTCTTGTTGCCAATGGAGATTTTGAGCATACACCTGCTTGGCAGGAGATGTTTGGAGTCAGGTGCTTCCAGGTCCATTTCCCATTTGTCTATCAGTTTGAAGGTGGGAATGGCTGGATCTTTTGGGAGTTGGCGGAACATGGCTTCGCTGATGAAGCTCTTACCGTTGTTCACACACACTCGAGCGAGAACAGAGTCCTTCCCATCATTTAACTGAACAGGGATGAACAACTGCTCTCCAATTTGCTGAATATCAGCCAGGCTTTGAGCTGATTTCACATCTTTCTGGACTATAGGAGTGGGGGTTTCTGATTGTGGATTAGTATAGAATTTCAGAGTGTTTCCTTCCAGCGTGGAATACCACTTTAGACTGGAAGGAAGGTTGATTTTCAGAAATAGAGAGGACCCCCCATCACCAGTCTGTTGTCCTACTGCTATTACCGTCACGTCTGGAATTTGGTTGTTCTGGAAGTGAAATTCTACTTGGTCAGATTTTTGTTCAACCATGTGGCATGTGCCGTTTAAACTAACATGGTTGACACTCTGTTTTAATTTTATGGGTCGGCTAGTCTGAGTCCAGAGGACCTTGTTTACGCAATCTATTAGGGGTGACAACCTTCTCAGGAGGTCATTCCCTAGTAAACAAGGGGTGCCCTCTGGGGTCACAACTATGACCGGGTGTTTCAACTTATGTCGCCCGATCTTAATGTCCAAGTCTGCCGTCCCCTCGACGGGAATTTCCTTCCCGTCAAAGTTCTGCAGTTGTCCAGGAAGAGAGGTGAGAGGAATTTGGTAATTCTCTCCCCTTCCTGCATTCAGTTCGTCAAAGGCCCTTCTGGACAGAAGGGTAGCTTGAGATCCAGTGTCCACCAGTGCTGAGATTGTACCCTGCCCCTGTACTTGTACCGGGGCATAATATCTTCCCTCCTTCTCCTCAAGGGGGCACAGATAATGTACATTTTTGGACAACTGGTGGGCTAATTTTCTGGTTTTGGACATCGCTAGCGAGGAGATTTGGGCAGAATTCTGTGGAGAGTCTTGGGAATCTGAAAGAAAAAATTTGCAACTGGAGATCAGAGCCATTGTGGGTTCCCCTGGCTCCGTTTCTGGGCCGCCCCCCCTTTTTGGAGGCAGTCGCCAGGATGGGTTTGAACCAGGGGATTTTCTTGCTGTTGGTTCTGGGATGAGATGGTGGGCGGCGGTAGCTCAGTCTCCACATCTCCCCAGTCTGGATTTGCATCCCTAGGGACCCATTTTTCTTTGGGAGGAGTTCCCCCCTCTCTGAAGGAGAAGATCCTTTTCCCAGGATCCTCTGAGGATCCCTCTCCCTCAAATTGGAAGATCTGTACCTCCTCCTCAAACTGAGTCTGTTTGGGTCTTTTGTTTCTCCTACCCCCCTTCTGCTCCTTAGGAGGCAGACTTTCAGGGGCAAGAGATTTTGTTTCCGGTTCCTGGGTTTCCAGGGGCTGTTTACAAGTGAGGAAGGAAGCTTCCTCCAAGGCTTTACACCCCCCTTCCCTTTGTGCCTCCTCCCTGGGAACCGGTGATTTATCGGGGTGCTGCCCCCGTCATTGTTCTGGAGCACCAGGTCCAGAGTTGGGTGCGTTCTGCGCCGGCATGCTGATCTGAGGGTTCTGCTGTGCCCTCAGTATATGACCCATATCCCGCGCCATGTTTTGAACCTGGCGCTCTAACTGGGAAACCCGCTCAGGCTGATACGGGGCCCTGTTTTCTCCCCTGGGCTGATCCCGGGAAGGGTAGCTGTCCCTCCTCTGGTAGTACCCCTGGTTGGGAAGATTTTGGTTCCCCTCCACCCTTGGCCTCCCCTCTCCCGGATTCAGTGGTCTGGGCTCAGGGAATTGAGGAAAGAAGGATGGATGATTTTGGGGTTGGAAGTCGGGTGGATATCTGGGGAAAAAGTTCTGCCCAGGGTTTGGTAAATTTCTGCCCTCCTGTGGGAAGTTTGGAGGGAAGTTCCCTGGGTTAGGTGCTTGGCTGGATCCCCCCCCTTGGGCTGGAGGAGTCCACACATAACCCAGGATGGGTCTGTTACCTTTGTAGCGAGGACTTACATAGTCAGGAGAGCGAGGGACCCCATTTGTGGGGCTGCCTCCCTGGCTCCCTGTCTGCGACTGGCCCGAGGACCTTCTGGGCCTAGCATTATTAGGTGCAGGTAGGTTTTTAGGCCCCCCCATCTCCAAATCCAAAACGGGGGTGACCTTTACCTCTGCCACCTTGGCAGCAGCAGGGGTGCTGTTGGCTTTGGGGTTTTTCTGGGCATTGCTTTTATTTTCTATGGGCTTCTGCACCTCATAGATGCGGGTAGCCTGTTCAATGACCCAGTCTAAAGATCTTTTCTCGTGAAAATCCCTCACGAGCTGGGTCATGATATATTTGGGCAAGGCATGGAAAAACGTGTTTATAAATTCACGGCTATCCGTGCGCACCCTTCTTGTGGTCTGTGCAAAAGCCCGCTTTAACTCCTGCACAAATTCTTGTGGGGCCTGATCCTCCCCACATTGCAAATTGTAGGCTGCCTTGCGAGCCTCTTGAGGATTTCTGTGAACAGAAAAATGTTTCAGGATGGCCGCCTTATAGGTGGACCATCTTAAATGATTTTGGTCCTCCAGCCCCGCAAAGAAACTGGAGTATTCCGGGGAGAAGGTCCACTTTACATATTGAATGCAGCTTTGGCTGTCCTTCAAATGAAAAGTCTCCATCATTTGTTCAAACAACTCTAAGTGCTCCCAAACAGAATACTTAGCGTTCTTATGGTAAGGCGTAATGACGCTCCTGATCGCCTTAATCTGCTTTAAGGGGTCCTTAAGCAAAGCCCTTTTTGCCTTATTGGCCTTTTTGGTTCGGGTAACCCTTGTCCATTCTTCCTCGGACTCAGAGGCACTGCTCCCCGAGGTTCCCATCTGTTCTTCCAGGTTTTCCCGGATTCTGCGAGCCTGGGAATGGCTGGCAGAATGTGGGGACCTGGTCTCCTGTGTCCTGCGCAGTTCAGAGGAGTCTTCAGATTCCTCCTTGCTGCCAGGATTTGATGGGTACCCCCTCCACTGACCTAACTGGGCAGAGGTTTTCAGGATGCCCTTAATGGGCCTACTCTCCTGGGGTTCCCCATTGAACTGTACTGTACTTGGGTGTCCATACCCGGATGCCCACCCCTCCATTCCTGAGTGGTACTGGCCTATGAGCCCCATACTCTTGGCTGGATAGTAATCTGCCATCCCTGTGGCCCTGTGCTCATGTGCGCCAGGGGACATGGGGGTGGCAGAGTCCAGGGACTGAGAGGTATGAGGGCCTCTGGTACTAGGGCTCCTGAGGTTATGCTCCGGAGTTTCCATTTCCCAGCGAACCTCATCTCTATCCGCCCCTGCTCCCTGTTGCAATGCAAGAGCCTGCATTTGTGCCTTCAGTTCCTCAGTTAAGGCCTTACTCGACTCTATCAGTCTCTCCTGCATCGCTACCTGCTGTTGGAGCCTATCATTGTGTTGACAGAGGGCCTCATTTTCCCTCTGTGCTTCCTGGTTGGTCCTGGAGAACTGGGCCAGTCTTTGCTGCAGGAGGGTTACCTCCTGAGCTGTGTCCCTATTGTCCTGCTCCTTTCTTGCTAGAGCATCCTCCACCCTCCTGGTGTGCTCTAGCAAGTTCTGGTTTTCTTTTTGGAGGTCACCCAGTCCCTGGTGGGCCAGGTGATTTTCTTCCATTTTCCTTTTTAAATGGCAGACTTCCTGGCCTAAGGCGTCTCTTTCCTGACTAAGAGCCTGCATTTGTGCCGCCAGGTCGTCCCTTTGCCTTTGGAAGGCACCAGCTTTCTGGCGCTCCTGATCAAACTCTGCCTGGGTATCCAGGTCTTTCAGGATCAGTTTATTGCTCTCCTCTTTCTCTCTGTCTAGTTGGATTTGCAGGGTGGCTACCTGCTCTGTGCATGCCCTGTTGAAATTGATCTGTTGCTCCAGCTTTTTCTGGCTCTGCAGTAAGGAGTCCAAACTGTCTTGGTGCTCCTTCTGCAGGGCCAGAAATCTAGTATCCTGTTCTGACTTTTCCTTTTGCAGCACATCCATATCCTCCTTTATTTTAGTAATGTACAGTCTGCTGTCATTTTCTGACTCCTGGCTCCTCTGCAGCCTCTGCTCAGAAGAGTCCAGATCAGATTGGACCTTCTGTAATGCCATCTGTTGCCTATTTGCCAGATTTTGGCTTTCAGCACATCTATCCTGCATGTCTCCCATATATAGGTACAGGTATGCTGCTATCCTGGAGATCTTATTGTGTTCCTCTTTGGCTTTAGGAGCCATATATAGTTCACTCAGGGCCACATGTAAGGGACCCTGATCTCTATATATATCTGACCCTGTTTCAGTGACCTGTTGTGTGATGGCCTGCAACCACACATCCTGGCCCTGTTCGGTCCATTCACCTCTCACAAATAGCTTATGCAAGAGGTGCTCTCTGGCTATTTTCATGTCTACTAAGGTCGTCATTCTAGAGATTGGTCTCTGTCCTGACTTACAGAAGTTAGTATTTTATTTTTGCAGAACAGAACTTTTCTTGGAGTGTCCCTTTTGAGGAATGCTTCACAGCGTAATGCAGCGTGGTGATCCGACCGGGTGTATGTATCCCGTCAGTTAGCACACTGTATTAAGCTGCACAACTGGTAAATCTAACCCAACGTCTCGGCTCGAGCCCCCACTTTGTAAGAGGATTCAATTCAGCACTACAGCCAAGTTAACGCCTAGTCTAGAATACTGAATGAAAACCCTTATTAATATATCTTTAGGTCCAGTTCATGCGTTCTGGATGACTACCCTTGTATAACACCCCTCTCTTGGAATCCCCCTGACCCCACTGAGCCAAGAAGTAATTCTGTTTTGCAAGTTTAAAAGGTTTATTTGATAAATTAAAATATATATCACACTTTTTAATAAATTAATAATTGAATATCACACTTAATCTGATATGGTAAATATTAACAACGGAGAATCTGGCACTAGCACACTTCTTTAATCACTAATGAGTTGACATGAAATGGATAAGGTAGCACACTGGTAAATAGGAACAAAAGTATAATGTGGTAGAGGATGCTTTATGTAGGCTCAGGTGGATGCAATATTCAATGAATGCAGTACAGAAAATACGCAATATGATTTCAACCAAACAATGTAATCACTTTTCTCTGGCTACTCCCTCCCCCCCCCCTTGATGCAAGGCAAGGAAATGGAAGGAAACACACAGTTCTCAGAAATGCAATCAAATGTGATTCAGTTCAATCCCAGCAAGCTTAGACTACAGAGGTTTGAAAACACAGGCCCAAATGCTTTGATATGTGCTAGCAATGGATGAGAAATATGCTGGAAATGCTTTTTAATTCCCTTTTAGAGGTTCAGGGTGAGTGGTATCTAGTTAATATTAGTCCAGACTCACCCTAGCAATGATGCAGGGATAGTTAGCAGGTTAAACGAATTTCTGGCAAATGAAATCAGGCAGCAGCAGTTTTTTTACATGTGAAGAAATTGCAAATCGCGGCAAAATTCGCGGATGCGCCGAGCGCTATTACAAAGGAACCGCAAGGACTATCTCTACCGTTTTGGGGTCGTAGGAAAGCCTTGGATCTCAGCTTCCAAATGAAAGTTATTGCAAGTCTCTAGCCCAAACGGTTGCGGAGATATGAGTAATTTAGTAAAGGTCGTTTTTGGTTTTGTAAATTTTAAACGCACACTTTTTCAAAATGACAAATTTTACTAGAAATGACAGGTGACAGATAGGAGGCAGTTCTACTTAGGTTAAATAGATTGAATTAGATGAATTTAAACTAAGAGATGTGTTCTGAGTTTTGCTAAGTACTCACAAGAGATTTTGAACAGGAAAGCGACTTGGTCACGATCTTCAGTCTGGTCAGGTCTTTCCGGATTCTGCTCACAGCGCCTGGTCTGGTCTCGGCTAGGCACAGCACTGCTTTCTCTCTGGTCTGGTCTCTGCTAGGCACAGCACTGCTTTCTCTCTGGTCTGGTCTCTGCTAGGCACAGCACTGCTTTCTCTCTGGTCTGGTCTCTGCTCTGGATAGATTGAAGTCTCTAGTTTGGCTTTCTGGAGTTTGATGGAGGTAAGTATGGATTTTTCCGGCAGGGCTTCCAGCGGCAGATGAAATTGAATGTCTCTATGTGTCCTGACTCTCTGCTTTTATCTGTTTCTTGAGAATGGGTGTGTGTGTTGCATCACTAGACTTGCCCCTCTCATTCGTCATTGGTCAGGCTTCCATTCCTCCGCTTGATTGGCAAACTGAACTGTGAGTCAGATTGATGTCATTTTATGATCTCTTGAAACAACCTCCCTTATCATCTGTGCACCCAAATATATATATGATCAAAATCCATACTTCAGAGTTACACAGTTGTTTGAAATTACATATACATGGTGTGGCTGAATTTAGCCATGTCTATGTCCAAATCTGCTCATTCTCGGAGCTTGCATTCAAAGAGTGTACATAATTGACTTTTTAACTGCTTTTTCAATTTCCGACATGGACCCAACTTTACATACATGTGTGCAGGGGGTAGGGACATTAACTGATGAAGTTTCAGATTTTTAACATGCACACATTTAGAGTAATATCCACTTTTCCGCTAAAACCCCCCTGAACATACCACCGGTTCCTACCACGTCTTAAACTGTGGGCAGAAAAATCACAAGAATTATGGTATCATTTATAAAATTTTCACATGTCCGCACTATGAATTATCCCCCTTTTTATAAAACCATATCCTTGCTGCAGGGGTGTGTCTTTTCAGGTCACATGGTACAGAAACCAGTCTTTCCAGTTTCTGCCAAGCCAGCTTGCTTCTCACAGGCAGTGCCCCTCCCAGCTTCTCCAGGAGGAAGCCACTTTTTACGACGTCTGTAATAAAAACCTTTGCCTGAGTGGAGAGGGCTTTGTTCACTCTCTGGCAGAGCACAGGAAATTCAATTATCAGATAGATGGCATATCCTTAGTGTGGGCAGCAAAAGGAACATTGGCCTGGGAACATAGTTGTGACTCAAGTTTCACTCCTGATGGGATCCGTTGCTAGGCAAAATCAAGTTCCTTAAGCCAGACCTTCAGCTAACTTTTTGTTGCTTTTAAAATAACTTGTAATTTTACACATGCAGCTAGAATGCTGATTCTAAGTGCAAAACTATGACATTTCAACAGTTACAAAGGCATGTGACACCAAACATAGGTCACTCATTTAATTTAACATTTTCGATTTTGGTGGTTTTAAATCCAGTTGCAGTTAGGCTTAAGCTGCTGACTCCATAGCATTTTTGTTATAAGCATTGTTTTTGGGCTCTTCATTTCCCAGATTTTGTAGGCACACAAAACTCCATTCTGCCAAATGTCTGCTGGTGTTCAGTGAATATTTTGCACATGTTGCAAGGTTTGAAATAGGCATTTTGCTTGCCTTCAGAAAAACACACAGTGGGTTTTAAAACGCCGGCTTTTGGATAGTGGTGAGTACTGGTACTGCACCCATTTTTGGGATTTTCTTGGATTAATGCATTCTAAACAGGAATGGTTCTTACATGGTAGTAAATCCTTGCTTAACATTGTTTTGATGGGGCTCCTTACAGTAAGATGGTTATGTGGAACCCCACAAAAAGGGTTGAATCTTTAAAGTGGTCCAATGAGTCACGATTTCAGCAACTTTTTGACATCAGTAAAAGTGGATTTTGTTAACAAAGACCTTTCTTTACCCTGGTGGGTGGCAAGTTAGGTAACCATTTTGGTGTGCGCACAACTGCGCAGCTTTCCTGGATTTCGGCGCACATGTGGGTTTTCCGCCATCTTGAATTTCCTAAGCCCACAGCACCAAATGTTGTAGCAGGGTAGCTTAAACGTGGGTCAGGACACCCTACAATCTCCTAACCCTAGGTGACAATGACTAAACCAGCTACATCTCCAAACAGAAAATGATACACCATCTAGACATAGAAGAACAATCCACGGAGACTAAAGAACTAAGGAAGAAGTCCCGATTCACCCCTAACTTGCAGAGATACAATGCAATTGAAATCTTCTATAAAGCTGTGATGATGGAACTCCACAAAATGGAAGACGTTATTAAGGGGAAAAGCAGAAGGAAAGTACCACACAATATTGGCCCAATGGAAACAAAACCTCTAGACAAACTAAAAGATGATAAGCACATCATAACAAAAGGAGCAGATAAGGGTAGAAACATCATCATTATGGACAAAGCAGATTATATCCAGATGGTCCACACTCATTTAGGAACACCATAGTGCTATGCACCCTTGAAGCAGAATCCCACCAAAAGCACCAGCACAGAAGCCAAAAGAATCATTGACAAATGGCACAGAATAGGACTACTCACAGAGGAAGAGGCACTATTTTTGGTGGTGGAACAACCCGGAATGCCCACCATATTTTTCCTACCTAAAGTGCACAAGGATTTCACCGATATCCCTGATATCCCAGAAGGGTGACTAATCATGAGTGCCATGGGTTACAGAGCTGATAGCTCAATACATCAACAATATCATTCAAAGAAATGTCCTCAAAATCCCATCCTACGTATGTTACACCATGCACATCCTACAAATCTTGCAAGATTTGGAACGGTGATCCAACTACATGCTGGTTACACTTGATGTGCAAGCCTTACTCAAACCCATAGATCATGCCCTAGCTTTAGAAGCTATGGATTATACATATGCTAATGAGTCCACATCCTCCTTCTCATATTTGGAGATGTTTGGAGATGTTGGAAGAACAAATACTCTTTTCACTCTCAAACCACTTGTGTCTCTTCAATAGAACATTCTACAGACAAGAAAAGGGGGTCGCTATGGGAGAAACCTACACCCAGCAAAAGCCAACCTCTTGATGAATAACTTCGAGAAGGGTCATGCCCTATCTGACAACAGGTACAACAGGAACATTGTGCAATGGTACTGCTACATCAATAATGTGATTATGATTTGGTCTGGTTTAAAAGAGGAACTAGCCGAGTTCAACACTTACCTCAACAACAACAATTTTGGTATCCTTCTGACGTCCAAATACCATCGAATTTCTAGACATTTGCTTTTCTGTGATCGAGGAACAACTCGACTCAATGATCTTCCATAAAGCAACAGAAGTCAACTCTGTGCTACATGCTATCAGTTGCCATAGGAAGAGGCTGGAGGTCCTCTTGGCCTCCTTCCACTCCTCCAAGACCATCATAAATCTCTATCTGAATGGTAGCATCTTGGTCCAGGCCCTCAGCCCAATCTTTTCCTTTTTGATAGGCATTTCTTGAGTCTTAACAACTTTCTCCCTTCTCCTGCGCCTCTTTCTGCCACCTCTCTGGCACCCTCCTCTTCCTCCTCTGCCCACCCTTTGGGCCCCTTTAACACCTCCACAAGACATACCTAATGCTTGTACCCCTCCACAGAAATCTTTCAAATGTGGCAACCTGATCCACGTTGCTACTCTAAACTCTTGCTCTGCTATCAAACACTCCTCTGACATCTGTCACCTCCTTCAAAAACTTGACCCGGATGTCCTCAATCTCACCGAGACATGTTTCACATCCAGTCCTGTCACAAGTTCTGACACTCTCCTCCCTGAGGGCTACAAGATCATCTTTGAACTCAGAACTAATCATCTAGGAGGCAGAGTAGCTCTGATCTTTCTGGAGTGGACCCCTGCTTCTTTCATTCCTATGCAGGCCTACTCCTCCTTTGAATGCCTGGTCTGCAGGCTCTCCATCTCTCCTGGCCTTTCTCCTACTGTGGCCACCAATTACAGGCCACTTGGCCAGGTCACCCTCTTCCTCTCTAAGTGGGCTGACCTCTACTCTCCTGTCCTTGACTCTACCTCTCAACTTCTCCTCCTCAGAGACGTTAACATCCACCTGGCTTCTAACCCCTCCCTCGGGACTCTTTTGCAATCTCTGTGACTCTCTCTTTCTATTTTACCCTCTGTCCTGTCTGTACATCCCCCTCTCTAGCACTCTCACCACTCCTCTATCTTGGACAGACAATGTTCTGCTCTCCTCCCAGCCAACACTTTCTGTCCCCTGGGTGAAGCCGACCCCAGCACTGCCACCCACCTTCTCGGTCATCCGGCCCGTGAAGCATGTGTTAGTGGAGGCTTTCACAGCGACTTTCCTGCTTCTATGCCTTCAGCTGACTCACACTCTGACACAGCCCTCTCAAACCCGCATCTCTCTATCTCTAACACTCTTGACGTCCTTGCCCCTGTCATGAAGATCTGTTTGAAGCCCACCTCCAAGTACAACTCTTGGTATGATTCCGGCCTTGCCACCCTTAAACGCAAGTGTAGGATGGCTGAGAGGAAGTGGAGGGCATCAGGTGCAGCCTCTGATAAACTGGCCTGCTGCCTGCCCCAAAGACAGCACAGACTCTCTGTCCTGTCCAAGAAGAGAGCTTACATCCAAGACCACATCTCTGTGGGCTCTAACAACACAGCAGAACTCTTCAAAATCTGCGAGGAGCTGGTCAATCCTGCTGCAGTCCCCACCTCTCCTGTTGCCTCCCAGGCCCTCTGAATGGCACTGGCTTCCCACTTAACCACTAAAACTCAAGACATCCTGTCCTCTCTGTCCTCATCATCTCCCTCTACCTCCTTCGGCCCCTCTCCGGCCACCTCTCCCTCTCCTCCTCCTTTCACCTCTATCCCAGTGTTCACTGCTGACAGTGTTTATAGACAAGTCTGATCTATGAAAGTGTAGTCCAAGCAGGTACTCCCCAGCTCACTCTTTTGCCACTGGAACTTTCCCGTACTCTCTAAAGCACTACCTCCTTAAAAAACTGTCTGCCAATCCTTCCTCTGCAGCAAACTACTACCCCATCTCTATCACTCCTTTCCTGGGCAAACTCCTGGAAAGGCTGGCCATCTCCCAGCTTACTCTCCATACTGAATCTGTTGGTTTTCATCATGGCCATCAGTCTGGCTTCAGAGCAGCCAGAAGCACGGAAACTGCTCTCCTGAACACCTCTGAAGACCTGCTGTCTAATCTCACCTCCATCCATCCTCCTGTCCTCATTATCCTTGATCTTACATCTGCTTTTGACATGGTCAACCATGCCATCCTGATTAATTGTCTCTGTAACAACCTGGGCATCATGGATCAGGCCCTAGCCTGGTTGACCTCCTTCCTCCTAGATCGGCCATCCCAGGTCCAACTTGGGTCCTTTGTGTCGTCCACCTCTCTCTCCACATGTGGTGTTCCCTAGGGCTCTAACCTCTTACCCCAGCTTTTTAACCTTTGCTTGGCACCTCTGACCCACCTCATCTCTGTCTTCTCTTCTAACTTTCAATGTTATATAGCTGACAGTCAGCTCTCCTTCAGGCTCCCCTCATCCTCCTCTCCTGTCTCGCTCATTCCAGACTGTCTATCCGCGATTCAGGAATGGTGCACTTCCAAAGATCTATGCCTTAATGCAAGTAAGACTGAGATCCTTCTCCTTGGGACCCCTGCTCCTGCTTTCCCTCTTTCACTCTATCTGCCCTCCTTGGGTCCTCTCCCGTTGCCTTCCTGTGAGGCCAAAAACCTTGGTGTTATCTTCGACTCCACTCTCTCCTTCTCTCCTCATATCACAGATCACTCTGAGAAGCCCCACTAACAGCTGCACCTCCTCAGAGGTAAGCTTCCTTTTCTTCTCACTTTCCCCCAGAGGCTCACAGTCTCCAGAGCCCTGGTTCTCTCTAGGCTGCACTACTGCAACAGCCTCTTTCTCAATGTACCTGACTCTACTCTTTGCCTTCTGCAACATATCCAGAACAGGACTGCGAGACTTTTCCTTGTCCTCAAGCCCAGGGATCATATCTCTCCAGCCCTGAAATCTCTCTACTGTCTCGCGGTGGCTACAATGATCAAGTTCAAGACCCTCTGCATAGTTCACGAGGCTTCTGGGGCCATGTACTACACTATATCCAACTCTCTCTTCCTATAACCTGTCATCTAAGCACTTTCCTTCTCGAGCCCTTTGCTCATTCTCCTCCAACTCTCTGAAGGTCAGACTATTCCCTAGGCAGAGAGTGGGGTTGATTTCTCTCCTTGCCTGGTGCCTCCATCGGGAACAGCCTACCTGCCTCTCTCAAACTTGAGCAGGACCATCTAAGATTCCAGAAGCAACTCAAGAACGTCCTTTTTGCTTCTGCTTTCTTTTTCTTTCTTGCTTGCTAATGTACTTGCCTGCTGCACCAACTGGTTACCTGGCCACCTTCTGAACCTTAATTGGGCACCAGGGTCCCTCATGACCAGTAGCCCATGCACTTCCTCCAGGCCTACCATGCACTTAGGGGCTGTATCTGCAACCCTACAGACCCCTGCCTCCTTACACTTACTCCCAGCCGGCCACCACGGCAGCACTCACTTGAGCTCTGCCCTACTGCACTTTGCACCTCTCCCCCCTGGCACTTCTCCCCCCCTGCACTTGCACGATCTGAATGACACAAGGCCTATTAAGATCATTTGTTCTGTCCTCCCTTTGCCTCCCATTCTTTGTCTTGTCCCACCTAGAAACACCTACGTTATAAATGACTTATATCATATCATGATTCATAACATCCCTAAAGAGGGCAAAGAAATTGTAAAAAAGTAACCAGCTTTTTTAAAAGAATACCAACTACTAAGGGAAGGATTTATGTCCAGGAGCTATCCCACAGAAACCAGACGAGAGCCAAACCAGATTTGTAACTAGATATAGCCAAGGCAGTCACAAAGTCCAGCAGGCTATTGAAAAACAGTGGCACCTTCTCTAGATTGACCCAGACATTAAACCCTGGGTATCAGACGTCCCACTATTTACCTTCATGAAGTCACCCACATTGACGAATATGCTCAGCCCTTCATTCATGACACCTACCACCACAACCCAAACAAACTGGCTACTAATGGCCCAAGCCAGAGGTTTTTTCAAACACAGGACATGCACCATGTGCCCAGATGCCTAGACCACCAGCGCAATCAGGTTCAGTGACACAGACTTGCACAACATCAAACAATTTATGAATTGTTGGATGAATTGGTGTATGTTATTATTTGTGTCTGTGGCCGAAAATATATAGGCAGCACTATTAGAAAGCTGTGCATGAGGATTAGGGAGCATCTGAACCTACTAAGCTCAAAGGACATCAAGTACCCCCTTACAACCCCTGGCAGACCCAGCACCAATTGGACACTACTAGGGACATTCACTTTGCAGAACTAGACCTGACACCACCAAACAGCAGAAGAGGTGACAGGGAACTGCACCTTCAAGAACAGGAAGCAAGATTGATCTGCAAACACAGACTAGTGGCCACTGGATTGAACAAGGACCATGAATTGAATGTATTCTTGTAAATCCCTGTCTGTAATGTCATATAATTCATATGATTCACTTTATAAACACCATGGGGTCACCCCAAGGACTCCAGTGCACCCCCTACATGCCCAAACACTGTTCATACCAAACCAACTGGACCGCGCATGACCAACTGTCTGATCGCTTATTTGACCCTTATTCCAACTAGAGGTTGTATGCCACATCTGGCACATATAACACCCCACCAGGGCTGACCCCAGTTGAGCCATCACCCATGACCTCCATATGAGCTCTAATAGACACAGATCATGGCCTTTAGGATGACACACATCCATGTCCACTAGGGCCCAGCCCAGTGGTTTATCAGGATTCAGCACAGACCTCTGGACCCCTTCATTGCCGGGTCCATCTTACTTGATGGAAAAGAAACTCCCCCCACCACCCTAGGTGACCTACCCAGATGGGTCAGCATTACCTATTCCACTTAAATACACAGGGGCTATTCCCCCTCTTTCAGACCTTTTATATGCCCATAATATTCCTAAGTATTGACCACAGCATGGAGGAATTTAATTTTCCCACATTACACTAGCAACAATAATTAGTAATTGCAGCACACTTTGGGCGGCACAACGACTCTAAATGTCATCACGTTGGGGTGGGTTCATTTATTGGCCTCAAACATGGTGGCGGTCACTGAACACAGTATGGCTGCCGGGGGACTCCTACAGAGCCCAAGCAGGTAAGGAGTCTTAGACTGCCTGCTCCATATACTCAAATGCTTGATCATGATTGATTCCTGATATCACCTTTCACCCGGTCACTCCATTTACACACAGGGAGAGCCGGTTACAGAAATCGTTGCATCACACTTGCAGCAGCTTAAATGACTTTTTACCATCTGCTTGCTTCTGCCTGCCTATTCAATTTCACTGCCACGCAGGATCGTCGTGATGACGTTTTTGTACCAGCAAAGCATGACAAGTCACAAGTTCACGGACCCTGGGAAAGAAGTCACTGACTGCCTTTCCCTCATGTGCAAATGTCATTTCAATTAATTGCTATCATACCTCTTACCCAGGCACAATTCTCACAGGGGGAGAGCCCTGCATGGATTTCGCCATTCAGCACTTTCAGCCGATTTAGAATAGTAGTCACTGACTACTTGCTACACACACTGTGTGTCTCCATTAAACTCCTGGCTTTGCAATCTGTTGTTACGCAGACCACTGTAATGAGTCTGTAGACCTAGCCACGGACGCCTATTAATTAGCTCACTGATCAAGTTCACACACGTGTCCTGGCCTTCGCTCAAAACCCCACAGCACTGCAACCCGCACCTACTCTAGCATCGGTGAATTATCTATCGCTGCTCTACGGTGGACATTGCCCTGTGTTTACGTGGGGGATCAAACAGACCACGCATGTCTGACCCTCCTCCATAGCCACCACTATGAATGAAAACAATGCCGCACATGCCGCACCCATGGTCTTACTCTTTGACTACGCACCATGCTGCACACAGCCACATGAGACTGATTTAGCTTCGGCACGTTACCAATACTTCCTCAATTACTATGGGCACCTACTCACTTCTGCCCTATGGCCACCCAGCAGGAACACAAGTATGTTTAAGTGGCATGGGACCAATTCAGCCGCCATATATCGATAAAGGTACAGCTTCTGGTAATATGCCAGGCTTGCAACCAGGGCCAATTTATGCACACCCTTCCCCGGATCCCACAGGCACCTTTTCACTGGCCATTTTACAACACTGGCAGACCCACAGGGGTCTCAACAATTAGTAAACTTGCTCTCACTTACTGTGCTATCAGCACCTCAGGCCGCACAGCCTAGATCCATAGTTGCATACTCGGGACACGCCACCTGCACCTTGCTACACTCAATCCTACCTGGGTTAAATATTATTACCTCTTCTTTTTTTTATTTTTATTTATTGTATTTGGTTTATTTAAACCTTTACAAAACAGAACATCAATAAAATCTTAAAACAAACAGAATAAAATAAAACATCACATTAGCATTTCTAATTCTGACCTTGCACAATTCCAGTAAAACAATACTTAGCATAAAATTCGAAGCAAAAACTGCACTTACATAGTCAGATTAGGCCTAATTTAGTGTATCTTACAGACAATCATTAAAAAATCAACCACTTTACACTTCAGGGCAATGTTGGCACCATGCATCATTTCGAACCATAAGCGCTCCCTGGAAACATTTGCAGTATCAAATATGAATTCCGAGAAGTAAGCACACCTTTCGCTCACTAGCATAGGACAAACCAATAACAGATGTACCAGTGTTTCCACCACTTCATGCTGTTCACAGAACCTGCATAAATTCTTATTCACGATGTTTAATTTTCTTATATAGCTAATCTCATTAGTGTTAAGCACATTGGACCTGAATCGCATTATGTTGTTACGAAGTTTCCTCGACAGATATTTTGTCAGGTAAGGTTCAAGTATAGGAAACCATTTCCACACAGAAACGACTTGATTGTATAGTTTCGAATTCATGATCGCAGCATTGTTTGTGACCCAGTCAAAAGCCTTTAACAATACTTTAATTTTAGCTGGTTTCTCAAATAGACAGCGCTTTGAAACTTACCTCCTCTTCCCTTTTCATGGGCCTCCTCAGCATAGCAGTATCTGTGGATTATCCACGTGACTATACCTTGGGGTTCCCCCACCCCCCGACACAACAAAAGACTGACTAGTCTGAGCCAACCTCACAGCGGTAAGCCCCTTCCTCCATGATCAACATAGACCAACAGTGGGCTCCCATCCCAGGGGGGTCCCATTCAACATATCTAACGTTCTGTCCTTCTCTCTACCTTTTCTCTACCTCCTCTCTCTCCAATTGCCTTGTCTTACATGACTGTTTACTATTCAATCGACATTGTCGTGATTGCCATGTAACCTGCTAAAACAATTGACTCACTATTACTCCTACAACTGTTCAAATTACAATGGATATACTACACTTTAATTGCCAGTTATTCACAATGCAATGTCACATCCATTTTAAACCTAACCACGATTGGGCAAAACACAATTCCTGGTTAATGCACTGAATGCTTAATGTATTTTTGTCAATGCTTAGCCTTAAAAATGACCCCTGAGGGTCAAACACGTGTCAGCTACACAAATAAACCCTTTTTGGACTCCTCAAGTTGAGTGCTCACTCATTATTAGAGAGAATATACTCTCATCCTCATCTCATTACCTAGCACGATTGTTAAGGGTCTCAACTACCAATTGCATATTTACAGTTCAGGACGGTGGGGCTGTGTCCTAAGTAGAGCACGCAACAGGATACACTGTATCAACCAAATCAAGCATGGAAGTCCAACTTTTCTAGTGCTCCCACCAACTCTAACATTCACAGAAAGCATTCATAGAAAGCATGACAGGTTGCATTCCTCGTTCATCCACCCAGGGGCTACCGAGTCTAACTTGTCACTGCACAATGCCTCTCTGCGGTGGAGAATTCTATTAATGTCTTCATGTGGTTTCGTAATGACAACCTCAAGTATTTGACGCTGTTGCGTGTGAGCTGACGTCGCTGCTCCTGGAAGTGTCTGGTCACTGCAGGCTCCAGTCCGGATATTCGATCTGTGCTCATTCCAACGTTGTTCGATCTGTGCTCATTCCAACGTACCTTGGCTGGTCTCTTGCATTGTCCCACATAGTTCTTGTTGCAAGGGCAGTTAACAGCATAGATAATCTGGGCTGAATCACAGGGTATCAGAATGTCCACATCTAACACGTGCATAGTCGGATTCCCTTTGGGCATTGTGTGCAATGTATTTTGATGTGCTAGAGCATTTACAAATGTGGATCTCAAAATGTCTGATGAATGAGCCTTATTGTCCATCAGGATACAAGGGCAATCTACTGCTGAAATAAAAAAATAAAACATTTAACTGAAAACAATAGACATTGACAAATGGCCAAGTCCAAGAAGCAAATACAATTATCTGGATTTGCTGCACTTCAGCATTTCAATAACAGTTGAAAAAAGCACATGCCAACAAGTGGATACAGTAGAAAACATTGGTGACTGAGAAATTGGAATTTCCACAAGGGTCCCTGAGATGCCCAGAAAAACTGGTGAATAGGTTGTCCCTACCACTTGCTGCAAATCAACATTTACACACCATAGCATTATCTTGTATGCATGTTATCTATTTTGTTTTAATGAGTGCCTATTAATGTTTAATGAGTTTGGGGGAAAAACATGCCAAGAGAAATTCTGCAGTTTTACTTTTTAAATCTGTTACTCAGTTGCAAAATTATGAACGATTACTTGAAGGTAATCTGCGTGGATCATTTTGTTATGTACTTGGCACGAAAGGATTCTTCGAGGACATCTATCTGGCCGGCCTCCTAATGTATTGTACCAGCAACCTGCTTCACAGTTCACTGCATTGGTAGAAGGTGACTTTCACACGGGTAAATTGTAGGACTGCTCTCTTCAGCTGGCTTCCAAACTTAAAATAGTATTTGGATTCAGCAGTTTTCATTCCGCTCTGTGTCTCGCTCTTGCTTTGCTTGTGTGTCTGCCTTCGTCAAGGCTGTTTTGCCAGCAAGTAAAACAAGCGCATTATCAGCGATAGTAAAAAGCGAGCGTCCATTCAGACAGCATTGGAGTTCACAAACACAGTCAATGAGTTATTGTGCATTCTTTTCTGGAACACCTCCCTGTGGCGAAAAGTGATTCAGGAGTAAAGTTGCAAGTCTCTCTCTTTTCATGTGTTCGTTTTCTTGTGCAAGGAGCAAACGACCCCCGTGTGGGGCTTGGGGGGCGGGAGGGAGTTATCCTACGTTTTAAAACAATTAATTCTTTTTCTCAAAAATATCAGGTATGAAGATGATAAAATACCATTATTTAAATTGCAAAATTGAAAGAAATTGTATTGCTTTTTTTATTCTGAAGCAAAGATACAACACATTTTGGGGAACTGGTGCAGCACCAACAATTAACCTTCCTATGCAATTGTTTACAATGTGCTCCCCTTCAGTAAATTACAATTAGAAGGGATTTTAAAAAAACACACATGTTTTTATTTCGATTTTTGGAGGAAGCGCAAACCCATTCAAGATGTCCTAATTAACACCAAGTTGCTCCTCCCTGTCACAGGAATTGCTTGCCTGTTAAATCATTTTAATACCCTCTCCTTTAAACTGAATTAGTTTTTAAGTTTAAAAACAATGTAATGAATGGATAGGAATTATTGCGTGTTTTTGAAAAGTTGTGTTTGATTTTTTTTTGTCAGAATGTAATTTTATAACATATGTACTTGGATTAGTTTGTATTATTGCGTTCTCAATTTTTTATGTTTATCTCTTATATTGTAAAGGTTGATTTAACCAAACACAATAAAACATAACTCCTCCCCTTTTAACTAGGTATATTATACCGAGTCCTTTACTTCGAAGCCATGTATGGCTGCCTTCAGAAAGCCATGACCTGCACTGGTGCTATATGAAGCCCCTCTGCTCTTGTGCCAATTGTCACAGGCAGATAGAACAACAAACAACACGTTTTTATCATAACAGAAAAATAAGGAATAAGGGTTCACTAAGCGCAAGGGGAGTACAATAAGTGAACTCAAACGTGCTTCTTATGCCATGGTCTGCCGCTCTTAAGAACCTTAGGTTCGGCTGTGCTGACGGTGAAAAAAGATGCACCCAGAGTCTGTGGGGTTTTAAATGCCCCAAACCTCTTTCATAGCTGGGATCTGTTTCTTGCTGGGATGTTGGTTGTTTCCTTCTCGTTCTAGGTTCAATTTGGCAGCACCACCGAAGGGCCTTGTATCACAGACACAGCAATAGTCTGACTCTTTATGATCCTGGACCCAAGAAAATTGAAATATACACAATGGACCTAGGTAATGAGGTTGGGTGTGCACTACTAACACACTATTGTCATAAAAAAACTAAATGTATTCCAAAATACATTTGTCAACACTGTTTGCTCATAAAACACATGCATTTATATACATTTGACATCTTCAAAGTTTATTACACGAAACATACACATGCCTTCTCTCACACATCCAATGTTAACTTCAAAATACAAAAGTTTACCCTTGGTGTGGAACCCTTTTTACAAATCACACAAATGTATCATTTCTTCACACCCATATAAACTGCCAGTGTGTATTGATGTTCAATAGAACCTCAAGTTATTGACATAATCATCTCCACGTGTTTCGGTCGTTACATAAGGGCTTTCCAAGTTTAGCCTTGCATTTTTCAACCTCCTTCAGAATATGGGCATGGCGTCAATGTCGCCTCGCCCTAGTAACGTGATCCAGTGGAAAATGTCTTCCAACACAAAATCTAGAGACAAACAATAAACAACTAATTACTAACCAACCTCTTAACATTTTAATAGCACAGTTCAGTTGTGTATATAAATCGTTCATAATTATATCTGTTCAGACTCACCTCCAAATTCAAATTATGGGGGTAGTGTGAACTATGGAACTAATCCTCAATGCTCCAGAGATACCAGTTCAAAGAAGCCTGAAAAGGTGAACAGACAGAGGCACAAAGTGAATATGTGGCTTCCCTTCAGTGGATAAATTAACTGTTAACACCCCGGAATCTATTACAGTTTCTAGACTCACAGCATTTACTTCAGAATGAGTTTCTGGCCTGTCTCACGATCGTCAGTATCCGCATATACCCAAGGGCTGATTTCACAATGGGCCAAGATAAGTGTCCCGGGAATACACGATTCTCCGGTGGCCTGCAGCTAAATCCCAATGAGGGGCTTTTTAGAATACATTCCATCTGGTAAATTATTTTGCCTAGCATTTTACCAGTCACTCCGGCCACCTCAAGTGTATCTTATTAAGATGGTGGTGTGGTATAATTACAAAGTTGTAATCTCTCTTCGGGATGCCCGTCAGTCTTGTTCTCCCGATTAAATAATGACATCTGATGTTTTTAAAGTCCTTGTACCCAGCATAAATCTGCACTGTGCACTTAGCTCTGCTGTAAAAGAAGCAGAAAAAATGAGTACTCAGTCATAAATTGTGGGGGTCATTTGTCAAACAAATCATCTTGCAATCCTAACTCTGGCTTGGCTTGGAATTTTTATTTTATCTTGCACCCGAATCACGTTTGTGCATGTACGCTATAAACTACCCAGGTTCATTCATTGTATCCCGGTGGCATAGTTTTAGCCTTCTGTTTTCACCACGATAGCTCACTTTAAATGAGACTACATATCATGTAGTCCCCGACTGCGTTTTTTCACGTATTTCTAGTTGTAAACTATGTGCTATGTGTGCACAGGATTTTTATTTTCCCTTCCATTTAGATATTGGGAACTCACAGCGTACAAACATCTCCCTACATATTTCAGGTGACAAAAGTCCACGCCAGCGTGCATGGTTCTAACCAGCGGTTTTGCTCGCTGCTGTGCTCGACGTGAAGCTCCAAAATTGCATGGGGCGGCTCGTCCATCGTCCAAGTGTTTTAGACGTAAAATGTTGTGCAAATTACTCCAGGTAGAAAGAGGACTATTTTTCTACCACTCCATCATGTTTGATATACACTTGCCCAATAAATTCACGTGTATCTATGTGGAGGATGTGCACAATGTGAAGCTCAAATTTACTTTATTATTAAAGGCAACCATGTGGGTACCCACTCATTAATGGGGCTTAATTTGTGAAGCTGGGGGAGCACTACTCACTCAGGTTCCTTTTAACAATGGCTTAGTCTTAAGCAATGGTATGGGATTTAACTCCAACGTATGGTTAGTATATTTTCTCCTTATTCAATGTCCCATAAAAAAGTATGGGAATGCAGTATCCAGTGTCTCTCTGAGGGTTTTTGTCTAACTAGATACGTCTCCAGTGGGACAGCGGGGTGAAGACTTCTCCCTCATCTCATGTTTCCATGTCACATAGATGAATACTGGGTATGGGGTGTCAGATGTATTTCTGTTTCTGCATCAATTTGGTCCACTTCATGGATACATTCAGGCTACATCGGACTGAGTCTAAAGAATATATCCATCTTTGTTCCACTGTATGCAACATAGCGGAGATATCTCCACCTCGCGTTGGGACCCATATGGTTTGGAGTTCAAACCATTTTACATATCGATCAGTATGGCCAGCCATACTGAAGTGCTCAACCAAGGGTTTGTCTTGTACCTTATTTCTTATACAAGATCTATGTTCTGAGATCCTTTGCCGGATGTGTTGTGTAATTTTTCCCACATAGATCATATTGCATGGCATAGGATGATAAAAAATGGCATTTTTGGTTAAACATTTGGTATGCCCCTTCATTTGCCATTTGATTTTGCCATGTTCAAAGGAATGTCTTGTGTCAGTAAAGGGGCATGCAGCACAGTTACCCCATTTGTAGTTACCTGTAATCAAGGGTAGCCCCCACTGATTTCTCACTGTTTGGTCAGTCTCCTTTTCCATATATGTGTGCACCAGTTTTTGCCTTAAATTGTTATTTTGCTTAAAAGCGAACATAGGTTTATTCACCAGGCTTCCTGCTTGCTTGACAAGGTGCCAGTTTTTATTAATGCTTTTTTTTATTGCATTACTTATAGGAGAGTATGTGGAGACACAGATGAGTCGATATTAGCAGATTTTATTCTCGGGGTCAAGCACACCTCTCAGTGTGTATTAAATGCCCTCTTGTAGTTTTCTCTCTCTAGTTTCTTAGGATACCCTCTATCGGCAAGTCTTCCCTTCAGTTTGATAGCGTAATCAATAAATTCCTCTTTTCTAGTGCAATTTCTCAGAATTCTGAGAAATTGTCTGTATGGTAGGTTGAGTTTTAAACCATCTGGGTGAAAACTTGAGTAGTGTAGAAGGGAGTTTTTGTCCGTAGATTTTCTATAGAGTTTTCTTTTTAACATCCATTCAGATTTTCGGATAAATACATCCAGAAAACTCACTTGTGTCATATCCCATTCTATGGTGAATTTAATGTGGTAAACCTCCAAGAGGGAAGTACTGGACCCTTTCCAGATCAGGAACACGTTGTCAATAAAACGTTTTCATACAATCACCTTATATCCAAAGGGTTGTTATTTCAATGTATTTTCTTGACCCAATAAACATATTTTCAAGATTTGCCATATACAAATTGCCCACATCAGGTGCAAATGTGCCACCCATGCTTAATCCTCTCATTTGTTTGAATAGCTGTTTTTTAAACAAAAATAAGTTTTCGGACATCGCTAAGCGTGCGCATTCCAAGATGAAGCCTGTTGGAGGAATCTGAGGTATTGTCCATTGGTTAAGGCATGTACCTAGTACATCAAGGCATTCCATTTGGGACATCGATGTATACACTGATTCCACATCCATTGTTACAAGAATATCACTCTCATTTATTCTGATTTCACTAATGATGTTGATCATGTCGGTGGTGTCCTTCACGTACACCGGCATTTGCTGCACAAAGGGCTTTAAGAAAAATTCAGTATACCTCGATAGAGGCTCTAAGTGGTAGTCTATGGCCAATACAATCGGTCTAGCCGCAGGAATCTCCTTATTTTTATGTACTTTTGGTAGTCCATAGAATGCCCCTATCTTAGGATGTTTTTTGCATAAGAAAGCACATTCCTCTTTGCTCAGCCACTCTTCATTTGTTGCATGTCTCTGTCACGACCGCTGGGCGCTGGCGGCTGTGGGAGAGGTGGAAGCGGGGCCGCCATTGATTTGTGCCGCCACGTTTTCTCCCTGACAGTATTAACGGTCTAGTCTTTTTCAACATGGCCGCTGCCTACGCGTATTTACTTCCACACGCTAGGCAGCTCGGCGCGTTGCAACTTCGGATTTCCCTCTGTTGCTCTCACTCCCCTATTGTTTTCTCCTTGGAGGTGCTCCGCCCGTGCTGTTTTGGGGCTCCCTGGCCCTTGCGCTCTTTCCCTTGCGCTCTTTCTCCTTCCAGCCTTCCCAGTGTTTCTCTTCCCGGTTGGTATCACCGATTTCGTTCCTTTCCCTGGCTGTCTCTTTCTCGGCTCCTTTCTCATATTCAGCTCGTCCCTCTTGTACACTCTCACTCTCCTTGCATATTCGTCGGATTGTGCTTTCCCGAGTATTCCTGTTAGCTGGTTCCTGTCTGCTCAAGTACTCCGGAGGGGTTTTTATTCCATTCTGGCTTTTCCCCTCACTCTGTTGTTAGTCCGTCGCGGAGGGGGGTCGCCGTGCCTCTTGTTTTCGGAGCCGCGGTGGCTTCCTTTCGAGGCCGACCTTACCTTCTACAGAAGAAGAGACTTCCCGCTCTCCACACCAGAAGAAAGAAGTTAAATTCAAGCTCAGGTGAGGAGGAAAGGGAACGGGAGTACGATTTGTGTCCTACTGATGAGGAAGACTTTACCGAACAATCTGATAAATTGGTTAGTCCGCCAGCCCATTGTGATAGTTTGCAACGCTAAAGTATTGAGATCGCAACCCTACAACAACTCCAGGAACTCGTCGCAGCAGTACAAGGTTTGAGTCAGGAGGTTCAGACTTTAAAAGCAGACAATGCCGCCCTTCAACAAAGGGTTGCTGCTCGAGAACAGCTTACTGCCGATCTTCCCCCCCTACCCTTGGTATCAGGCAAATTTGATGGCACCGAGAGGAAAGTAAAGGAATTCCTTGATGCTTGTGATATTCACTTTGCTTTCCGAAGAGGCACCTTTTCCACAGACCATACCAAGGTAGGGTTCATGATAACCCATATGACGGGTAATGCCTTAGCATGGGCCACTCCTTTGGTATCTCGATCTGACCCAGTGTTACAAGATTATTCAGCTTTCAAAGACCTTCTCAAACAGACTTTCCTCCATACGGAAACAGCTTTTGTAGCCAGCGAAGACCTCCTTGACGTGCGTCAAGGAAATTCAGACCTGCTTTCCTATCTGTCCGCTTTCAAAAGAATAGCAGCGGAGGCTGGTTGGCAAGAAGAAGCACAGTATACCATATTCCGGAGGGGTTTGCGGGAGGACTTAAAGGACGAACTAGCCAGAATTCCCCGCCCAGACTCTTTCCCCGATCTCATCAAGGCGATAATTAGGATCGATTATCGCATGACCGAAAGAAAGAACGAGAAGAAGAAGACTCGTCCTCCCGGATCTTCCCTTGAAGCCCACACGTCGACCTCCTCACCTGTTACTCGTCCACCTTCCAGAGACGAACCAATGCAGATTGGTACCACCCGAGCTCCTTTGACAGCGGAAGAAAAGAAGAGAAGGCGAGAAGGCAATCTGTGTCTCTATTGTGGTTCGGCAAGACACCTTTTGAGGGACTGTCCTGACGTACCCCCGAGGAGGCCGGGAAACGAGCGCCCTCGGTAGTCGGTGGAACAGACTATCAAGGGGTGTCAGTTGGTTCCTATGCTACACTTTCTGTGACCTCTGCCAAAACCTCCGAAGACCATCGATTGATGGTAGTTGCCGTCCAGCTCCAGTTCAGAGGACAACAGATAGAGACACAAGCCTTGCTTGACTGTGGAGCTGCCGGAAATTTTCTAGACACCGTGTGGGCTGACAAGGTGGGCCTTCTCCGAGTACCAAAGAAGGAAGACCAGAAGGTAGAAGGGGTGGATGGTACTCCTTTATGCTCTGGGCCCATAACCCACACCACCGAGGAAGTTCAGGTATCTATCCAACAACATTCCGAGTCCCTGAAGTTCGATATCATTAGGGCCGCCCATTTCCCTTTGATATTGGGAATTGGTTGGCTCCGCAAACACAACCCAACAATAAATTGGACAGACAACCTGCTGAGCTTTCACTCTTCTTTTTGTAAAGAAAGGTGTCTGCCGGAACCGATGTTTGAGAAGGTAAAGACTATATGTGCTACTGAGAGTAACTCCATCCACAATATACCCAGGATATTCGAGGAATTTGCTGATATTTTTAAGGAACAACAACCTTCGGTACTCCCCCCTCATCGGCCGGAATATTGTATTATAGACCTTATACCTCAGGCCTTGGTTCCTTTTGGAAGAATGTACCCCCTATCCTTGGCTGAAAAGGCAGTTCTCTGGCGCTACCTGGATGACAATCTTGCTAACGGATTGATCCGACCATCAAGATCCCCAGCAGGTGCTTCTTTATTTTTTATACCTAAGAGAGACACAAAGGAGTTGAGACCTTGTATTGATTACAGGGGTCTAAATCAAGTCACGATCAAGGACAGATATCCGATGCCTATAATCTCGGAGATACTTGAAGCCGCAGGGATCGGTATTGTTTACTAAGCTCGATCTTCGGAACGCATACCACTTGCTTCGGGTAAAATCCGGTGATGAATGGAAGACTGCTTTCCGCACTCCCTACGGGCTTTTCGAGTACCGAGTGATGCCATTTGGACTGGTAAATGCTCCCTCTATTTTCCAGAGGTTTATGGATCGCATATTTTCCGATCTATTGGGGATCAACACAGTAGTATACCTTGATGACATCTTGATATTTTCCCGGAAGAAGGAAGAGCATTCTTCCCAGGTATTGGAGGTGTTACACCGACTCCGAATACATCATCTATTGGTCAAACCAGAGAAATGTGCTTTCGCTAAATCATCCATACCCTATTTGGGGTTTATTCTCTCTGAAGAAGGGATAACCATGGATCCCGAGAAAGTTGAAGCCATTCTCTCATCGCCATCTCCTTCCTCTGTAAAGGACATCCAGAGGTTTTTAGGTCTGGCAAACTTTTATCGGAAATTTATCCCAGGGTTTTCAAGACTTACCTTGCCCATCACTTCTCTACTTAAGAAATTCTCTAAACCTTTTCTTTGGAATAAAGTAGCTGAAGACAGCTTTACCAGTCTCAAAGGAAGATTCTGCACGGCTCCTATTCTTCGGCAACCAGACCAATTGAAACCTTTCATTATGGAGACCGACGCTTCTGCTGCTGCAGTAGGTGCCGTTCTTCTCCAAATCAACCACGGCATGGAACATCCTATAGCCTATTTTTCCAAGACCTTGACAACCAGTCAACAAAACTACTCTGTCATCGAGAAAGAGCTACTGGCTATGAAATTGGCTTGTCTGGAATGGAGACACTTACTTCAAGGAAGTATGCACCCATTTCAGATACGTACTGATCACAAATATTTGCAGATTTTAAGGCAACAGGAATGCTACAACACCCGACAAGCCAGATGGGCACACTTCTTTGCTCAGTTTCATTTCACCATCACGTATATTCCAGGCTCTCAAAACCAAGTCGCTGACGCGTTGTCTCGAAGAAACGAAGTACACAAGTCATATCAGAAAGAACTCATGTTTCCTCGTACTAAGATCGTCCTGGTTGTATCGTCTTTTCTGGAAGAGGTTAGGGGGGCTTATACTCCTTTAGAAGGTCCCGCTCCACTCTAAGAAATTTACCTGTCGAGGAAAAGGATGGACTGTATTTCAACCAAGGAAGACTAATCCTACCCACACATGACCTTCAAGTACGAGCTCTTAAGTGGTGTCACGACTCAAAGGTTGCGGGTCATCGTGGCCTGCGCGGTACTCTTGAACTGCTCCAAAGAACCTTCTTTTGGCCCAAGATGCGGGCAGACACTCAGGCTTATATTCAAACATGTTTGACTTGTTTATGTAACAAGTATTCCACCCAGAAATCGTTGGGGTTACTTCAATCCAGCCCGATCCCTCCAGGTCCTTGGATTAACATTTCTACGGACTTCATCGTCGACTTACCTAAATCCCAAGGGTGTACGTGCATCATGGTAACAGTCGATTCCTATTCCAAATTGGCGCATTTCTCCCCACTGTCTGGCATACCTTCTGCTTCACTCACTGCTGAAGTCTTTCTTGAAGACATATTCAGATTGCATGGACTCCCGCAAAAGATTGTATCTGATCGTGGCAGCCAGTACACCTCTAAGTTTTGGTCAGCTTTATGCAAACTGTTGGGTATTGAGAGGGCTCTTTCTTCTGGATTCCATCCTCAGACTAATGGCCAAACTGAGAGGCTAAACGGAACCCTTGAACAATATCTGAGGTGTTTCGTAAACCAGTCTCAAGACAATTGGGTTTCTCTTCTCCCAACTGCCGAGTTCTCGTACAACAATGCGATTCATGCTTCTTTAGGTATGAGTCCTTTTTATTGTACATATGGATACCATCCCAGATCTATTATACCCACTTTCTGGAAGGAAACTCCTATCCCGTCGATTGAATCCGGTTTGGCACAGCTGAGAGAAGCTCACTTATCTGCCAAACAGAGTCTTAAAGAGGCAAGCATTCAATACAAAGACCAAGCAGATCGCCACCGGAGACAGGTACCGATGTGGGAGAGAGGTACAAAGGTTATGCTGTCTACCAAGTTTCTACCCCGATGGGTCAGACCTTCCAAGTTGTCCCCCCGGTATATTGGACCTTTTGACATCCTGACCAAGATCAACCCAGTGGCTTACCGCCTCAAGTTACCGTGTTCATCCGACTTTTCATTCTTCACAGCTCCGCTCTTATGTGGCTGATGAGAGAAGGCAGAGAGTTCCCAGACTTCACGTTCCGCCCGACCCTAACTCTGAAGTATACGAAGTCTCCCACATCAGGGATTCCCGTTACCATAAGGGACGCCTGGAATATCTTATACATTGGAAGGGCTTCCCTTCCTCCGAGGATTCCTGGGAACCCCGATCTTATGTTAACGCACCCCGTTTGCTATACCGGTTCCACAACCTACATCCCGGCAAGCCCGGGGGGTATCGCCCTAGAGGGGGGCATACTGTCACGACCGCTGGGCGCTGGCGGTTGTGGGAGAGGTGGAAGCGGGGCCGCCATTGATTTGTGCCGCCACGTTTTCTCCCTGACAGTATTAACGGTCTAGTCTTTTTCAACATGGCCGCTGCCTACGCGTATTTACTTACACACGCTAGGCAGCTCGGCGCGTTGCAACTTCGGATTTCCCTCTGTTGCTCTCGCTCCCCTATTGTTTTCTCCTTGGCGGTGCTCCGCCCGTGCTGTTTTGGGGCTCCCTGGCCCTTGCGCTATTTCCCTTGCGCTCTTTCTCCTTCCAGCCTTCCCAGTGTTTCTCTTCCCGGTTGGTATCACCGATTTCGTTCCTTTCCCTGGCTGTCTCTTTCTCGGCTCCTTTCTCATATTCAGCTCGTCCCTCTTGTACACTCTCACTCACTTTGCATATTCGTCGGATTGTGCTTTCCCGAGTATTCCTGTTATCTGGTTCCTGCCTGCTCAAGTACTCCGGAGGGGTTTTTATGCCATTCTGGCTTTTCCCCTCACTCCGTTGTTAGTCCGTCGCGGAGGGGGGTCACCGTGCCTCCTGTGTTCGGAGCCGCGGTGGCTTCCTTTCGAGGCCGACCTTACCTTCTACAGAAGAAGAGACTTCCCGCTCTCCACGCCAGAAGAAAGAAGTTAAATTCAAGCTCAGGTGAGGAGGAAAGGGAACGGGAGTACGATTTGTGTCCTACTGATGAGGAAGACTTTACCGAACAATCTGATAAATTGGTTAGTCCGCCAGCCCATTGTGATAGTCTCATCAGACTGGTCATTTCTTCCTGCAATCTACTTGTCGGTACATCTCATAAAAGTCTCAAGCATTCTTCGACATATTAGTTGGCGTCCATTATAACAATTCCTCTGCCTTTGTCGGCAGGTTTGATGGTTATATTCCGATTTTCACATACATTTTTCAGACTCACTCTTTCTTCTTTATTCAAATTATCTGAGTGATAATTCCTTTTTTTATATAGCATCTTGCATCTTTTTTTTTTTACAATGTTTTCAAATGCCACACTCTCAGGTGGACATGTATGAGGTGGAGGAGTAAATGGTGTGTTCATTTTCACGCCCTTGATGTTTTTTACTTCTTCAGAATTTTCGTTTGTCCCACCTCTTTCGCTGTTCTGTTTAGGTAGATAGACTTCGAAAAAAATGTTTTAATGGAATATTTTGGAAAGATCAGTTTAGTTCCATCTCACATGTGAATGCATCTACTTTTGCTACAGGGACAAAAGATAGTCCTTAAGCTAATTGATCTAACTCAGCAGTGGCAAGGATATATGAGGATAAATTAAAGATCGGTATATTATCACTTCCTACTGAATCTGATACCATTGGCAGGTGTGCATACTTTGTCCAAATTGTTGGTGTCTCCGTCTGGGGTGTCCCTGGTGACCCCTCTTTGAAAAAAACCTTGTTTTTGTTGTTGTCCTCTTATATTGCCAGAGCTTGGCATTGGTCGATTACCACTTGGTTGGGATAAATCACTGGAAGAACTTGATGTATTCGAAAAGGTAACGCAACTATTCGGTCTCCGTTTACATGGTCCACTTGTTACTTCTGTATAGAATCCCACATGTATGTAGAGATAGATCTTCTCCTCCTTGTAATTATTCAAATCGTTTTGTAATTTATTGATTTTGTGGTCAATATTTAGTTGTTTGAATTTATTTAATTCATCTTCAAGTTACTCTAATTGTTCTTTAGCACCCTGTATGATTTTACTATCAAAGAATTCTTTCTCCAACAATGCTATTTCTTCACTTTGTGTCTTTGCCTCTTTTTCGGACCTTTGGTATTACAGGTACCCCTTATATTGTGTACCCCAAGCATGTTGAGCCATCGGGCTACTGTGTGTAACCCCTTATCAGGCCACCAAAGACCGTCCTTGTTCAGTCCTCACCATCAAGTCAGGATTCTCCTCACACATCATGCTTCAGGCTAGTTCTCTCTCCTCTCAGCTTTATTCCTATTACTTCTGCTTTCTTAAGGCAGAAAAGAGGAGAGACAGTCAAGCAGAGGAAAACAGAAGGTCTCTCTTTCCCTCCTCCTGACTGTCTCTTCTCTTTTGCTTCTTAACTTCCATCATACATTAATTTGACTCTTTCACTTCCCTCCTAACTGCTGTTCCTTTGATACCTCCTTCTCCCCTCTTTTCTTCTAGAATCCACTTCCTCCCTGATAGTTTTCTATTTTCAGGTTGTTGCCTCCTTCATTGTTGCTTCGTCTCTAACACTCCCTTCTACACCCCTCCTCTACTCTGTTGCTTATACGTCACCGCCTCCTTTATTTCTCTTTCTAATGTTCTCACATCTACCTCCCCTACCTTCTGTTCCTCTGACATCATCTCACCTCTTCAACTTTCCAAGGTTTTCACCAGCTCTTCTCCTCACATTTGCTCCTCTGACACCACATACTCTCCTTCACTCTTCAATGTCTTCATGATTTCTTATGCTCCTCTAATGCTTCCCCTCTCCTCTGTTGTCCAATTTCTTCACCACCTCATCTCATCTCCTCTGATACATTCTCCACTCCTTTGCTATTCCAATCCTCTCACAACTCTTCTCCCCCTTCTACTCCTACGATACATCACCCTTCATTCCACCCTGTAAAGGAATGACTATCCCTCCTCAAACTCAATGTAGTGGAGATAGACCCCTCCCCTTCAAACCGAACGTAGATAACTTGGCAGGGTGATGAATGCCTTCAAATGTTGCAGAAACTAGAATTCTAGTGCTTCTACAGCAAAGTGCTGTAAGGGATGATCCATATTTAATGGAGTCAGAAAGTTATGTGCAGTAGAGAATATGTCAGGTAGTAAATGTTATGATATATTATCAAAGATTCTAAATCCAAATTAGTGTAGGTCTCAAGTTTTAGGCAAATTTGGGTAGGTCAGGCATTTTGTAATGAGGACAGCCATTTTAGGTTTTGTGACAAGGTCAGCCACTTCAACATGGATACTTACTTAAGTAGACACAATGGTTGCTTTATGCTAACTCACTCTGACCTCACTGGAGAAAGAGTTCATGTAGGGGACAAAGGAGGGGGCAAGGAGTGGGTAAAACTGGTTTAGACTAGGTTGAGTGGCAGATAGGCCAGCGAATCACAAGTAGAAAGATGAACAACACATTGATCATGCCATGTAAAATCAACGAATCACAAATAGAAAGGGGTTGTCTTAATGACCAAACCATTACTTCATCTCCCTAGAACTGTATATAAGGGTGGGTAAACCGAGTGATTTAGAGCATAGTTCCAGAGAAGTCCAGCCTGTATGATGTGTCTTGCCTGTTATAAGAAATAAAGCCTGATGTCTTCTTGATGTCTTCTTGAAACAAGCCTGAGTGTCCTGCTTGCTCCAGAGTCTCTTTTTGACCCCGAGAGATGCCAAGACCAAAACATTGGGGTGGTCGGACCCTCATGAACATTTGGCAATCCAGCCAGGATGCTTAAGATGACATCTTCAAGCCAAAAGAATCTGGACATCTTCATAAGAGGTAAGCCATGCTATGACGCCTGAAAGAGGGGAGTAATGAGGCAGGAGGAAAGATGGGGAGGGCAGACTATAGTTGCCAAGCCCACCGGTAGAAGAGAAGGAACTTGCAGGCCTGATAGCATGGCAGACATTTTTTTAAAATTAATTATTCAAAAATCCATTTTCGGGAGAGGCATTTTAAGAAAAACATGTTTTCAAATTTTTCAGGAAAAAACTAAAGTCACTTGGGGAAAAACTCTTAGAAGAAAAAAGTTTCTGAGTTAATGTTTGCACAGCTTTCAGAAACAGGGTTATCACCTACAGGGGACGCCCCTGAGGATCCATTTGGGGGGAAATAATTAATGGGCTTTTTAGGGTGTAATGGGAGAGTGGGATAAACATAGCTTAAGAAATGAGTAGTGTATATATATTGAGCAATTGATTTAGAGAGGCCAAGCAATTGGATTAGTGAAATATTGACTCATGTGTTGCTAAGTAAGTAAAGAGAAATTGTGAGTGTGGCCACGATAAGAGGATACGCCCTGTGACTAAATTTTAAAGAGTGTTAGAAGTAGTTTGAACCCAGAGTCCCATACTGAAACATTGGAAAACGGTCCCGATTAAAGGCGGTTCCAGAGGGGTAACTTACACTGCAGTCGGAGTATTTTTAGAGGGCAAGATGTGTCTTTTTAAGGGAGACCATAAGATATTTATGTAACTGTTTTATGTGATTATGTTTTGTATTTATGTGTTGAAGTCTATGTCACATGTGTGCACTGTATATGTTGTTTATGATTTAAGATGTTTTACTTGATTTAAAAAAATTGGCATTAAGCCAGGAATTAAAAGTGATCAATTATGAAAATAAGTGGGATAAAAATATATTGTGGATCAAAGTAAACAGGTTTGCATTGTTTTAATGTTGATAAAAATGACATTTGGTGAAATAAATGGAAAAATACAGAACGTGCTTCCCTTTAAACCAAAGTCCAGTAGCTATGGAGTTAATTCCTGTGTTTACTACAACTAGACAAATCATTCTATTTAATGAATCCCATATGGAGAAAAACCACGTCCATTTACATAAGAAACAAGCAGAAAGTAAAACTGACACAAGGTGAAATATGACTGAAGTTTTCTCTCCTTTGAACTGCGTCACTGCAGGGTAGGGAGCTGTAATTATGCTATTATGCTAATGCAACTCCAGCACCACCTACCATGACTCTGCTACCTCACTCTGCATGGATTAGTTACCTCCCCCTGACTGCCCTATACCCTCATTTCTACCTGCACTCTCAGCTTCTCCCTGCTATATACTAATCAAGTCATTTCTGCACCCACCTTTACCCTCTTACTATCACCTCACCTAATTTTACTAAACAGCAAGGCCATGCATTTAACTTGTGAATCCAATCTGGCTGTATTTTGAATTTAACTTGTGAATCCAATCTGGCTGTATTTTGAATTTAACTTGTGAATCCAATCTGGCTGTATTTTGAATTTAACTTGTGAATCCAATCTGGCTGTATTTTTAATTTAACTTGTGAATCCAATCTGGCTGTATTTTGCATTTAACTTTGCCCATTAATTGTAACTTGCTAGCCCAGTGACTGTACCATGCCGCTGAGCTTGCACACTCCTCCCTCTGCCTCCTCTCTCCAACCGATGGCGCTTTCTTTTTCTCCCATCTTTTCCAATTGCTTCTCTATCAACTATCCTTCCCTTCTCACTAAGTCTGGAAAGAAGAAGTTTAAAAAGGATATCTTGGCCTCTAACCCAGGTCTCCCTATTGCCGATACCTATTCCAGCGCCTCTTCCAGACAGACCCTCACTGACATCCTCTTTGTTGTTCCTTCATGGGATGTATGGCTTCCACATATGATCTCTGTGCTCTGTCCTGTCTTCTCCTCTCCCATTAATGGTGGTACTCGCTGGGACATCCTCATGGCCTCCTATGACTCCTCCAGAGTTATCCGAATGTCTACCTTAATGGCACTGTCATGGCCCAAGGCCCTCAGGCCAATCTCCTCCTCTTTGAAAGGCGCTTCTCTCACCTCATCAACTTCCTTTCATCTCCGGCTATCCCTTCCTCTCATTCATTGGCTACCTTGCCCATTCCTCCCTTCTCCTCTGCCTCACTTCAGACTACCTCCACTCCTCCGCAGGGCGTACCTCTGATTTGTACCCCTCCCTGGAAGATCTTTGAGGCTGGCAACCTTCTGCATCTTGCCACTCTCAACTCTCGCTCTGCTGTCGAACACCTCTCTGACATCTGTCCCCCCCTTGAAGAACTGGACCTTGATGGCCTCGGTCTTACTGAGACATGGTTCATGGCCAGCTCTGTCACGAGCTTTGACACTCTCCTCCCTGATGGCTACAAGATCCTCTCCATGCCCAGATCCTCCCAGCCCGGGGGTGGGTTAGGCCTGATCTTTCCTGAGTGGATTCCTGCCCCTCTCATTTCCACTCAGGTCTATTCCTCTTTCGAATGCCTTGTCTGCAGGCTCACATTCTCGCCTAATCACTCTCTTACTGTGGCTACTCTCTATCAGCCCCCTGGTCAAATCACCTCTTTTCTCTCTGAGTGGGTGGACCTCTCCTCCTCCCTCCAAGCCTCAACCACTCGACTCCTCTTCCTTGGTGACTTTAACATCCATCTTGATTCTGCCTGGTCGTCTTTGCTCTTTCGTGACCTATGCGATTCCCTCTCTCTCTCTATTCTACCCTCTGGCCCGACTCGTTCTGCAGGGCACACACTTGATGTCCTGATCTCCTCCGGCCTCCCCCTCTCAATCCCTTTGACCACTCCTCTCTCCTTGAGTGATCACTGCCTCCTCTCCTCTCATCTCTCTCTTCCCCACAAGCCAAGGCTACCCCTACACTGCCACCTACCTTCTCGGACATTCGGTCGATGAAGCGCGTGTCAGTTGAGGCCTTCGCTTCCACCTTCTCTCCCCCCCTCCTCCCTGTGCTGACTCTCACCCGGACACAGCCCTATCCTTCCTCTACCCTTCTATTACTGATACTCTTGATGCTCTTACCTCTGTCATGAGGATCCGCTTGAAGTCCAAAGCCAAGTGCAACTCCTGGTTTGACTCCGACCTAGCTACACTCAAACTTAATTGTAGGGCGGCTGAGAGGAAATGGAGGACTTCTTGCTCATCCTCTAACAAACTGGCCTGTCGCCTTCTCCAAAGGCAACACTGACTCTCTTTCCACACCAAGAAGAGAGTCCACATTCAAGCCCGTGTCTCAGCTGCATCAAACAACTTGGCCAACCTCTTTAAAATCTGTAAGGAGCTGGCCAACCCTGCTGCAGTCTCTACCCCTCCTGTTGCCTCCCAGGCTCTTTGCAATGCCCTTGCCTCTCACTTTATCTCAAAAACCCAGGACATCCTGTCCACCCTCTCCTCCCATTCCCCTCCTCTCTCCTCTCCCTCTGTGCTTGTTGACCCTATCTCAGCCATCCCCCCACCCTCCTTTTCATCCTTTCCTCTTTTCTCCACCAAGGAGGTCGATAGACAAGTCCGATCTATGAATGCCTCGTCTAAACAGGTTCATCCCTGTTCCTCCAATATCATCAAGGACCACATTGACACTCTCGCTCCGGCCCTTGCCAATTTCTGCAACCACTCCTTTTGCCTCAGGTTCCTTCCCCTCCCCTCTGAAGCACTCCCTTGTGCATCCTCTTCTCAAGAAACCCACAGCGGATCCTTCTTATCCTGCCAACTATCACCCAATTTCCATTACACCCTTGAACAACTGGCTATCTCCCAGCTTAACCTTCACTCTGATTCTGTTGGCTCTCTCCATGAACACCAATCCAGCTTCAGAGCTGCCAGAAGCACAGAAACTGCTCTCCTGAACATCCGTGAAGACCTGCTCTCCAACATTAACTGTAGCATTCCCTCTGTCCTCATCCTATTCGATCTCTCTTCTGCCTTTGACACGGTTAACCATACCATCCTGCTCAACCGTCTCCCTGATAACCTGGGTATCACCGATCAGGCTCTGGCCTGGCTGACCTCTTTCCTCTCTGATCGACCCTCCCAGGTCATACTGGGGTCCTTCCTATCATCTATCTCCCTCTCTACCAGTGCTGTTCCCCAGAGGTCTAACCACTTGCCCTGGCTTTTCAACCAATACCTGGCAACTCTCGTCTGCTGATTGCCATTTTCTGCTCAAATTTCCAGTGTTACGCTGATGACACTCAACTCATTTTCAGGCTGCCCTCGGCCACCTCCTCTCCTTCTTTCTAATCTCTGACTACCTTACTACCATTCAAGATTTTTTCTGTTTATTTATTTTATTTGGATTTGTAGAGCACACAACAGCCCAAGAGCATCGTGGCGCTTGTTACAGACAGTTCTTAGTTACAAGATTGGTGTTCCATCAATGATCTTTGTCTGAACGCCAGCAAGACTGAGATCCTCGTCATCGGCACACTTTCTCCACCCTTTCCCCTCACTCTCTGGCCAGCTTCCCTTCGCCCTCCTCCTACACCCACCTGCAAGGCTAAGAATCTCGGTGTCATCTTCGATTCCACACTTTCCTTCTCCGTCCACATCTCTGATGTCTCTAAAAAATCAAACTTCCTACTGCACCTCCTCAGAGGTACTCTACCCTTCCTCTGCTTCCCCCAGAAGCTCACTGTCTGCCAAGCTCTGGTTCTCTCTAGGTTGGAGTATTGTAACAGCCTCTTTCTAAACCTACCTGCCTCTACCCTCTGCCCACTGCAACTAATCCAGAACAGAACTGCAAGACTTGGCCTTGGCCTAAAGCCCTGGGATCGTATCTGTCAATTCTGACACTTTCTTTGATGCTTGCTTCGCTATCTTCTGACCCACTCCCTCCCTCCGACTCCTCACCTGCAGAACTGGAGTCCGAATGATAGTGCACAGGGCTCTCTCTATAAGGCTGCAGTTGTGATGATGGATACATACCTCGATTAGAAGCCACAGTAGCCACCGTTTGACGGTAGCACTGCAGCCCCCTCACCGAGGCAGGTGAATTTCTGGGGAAAAAGCCTTCGGCAGAAAAAACCCTGTGGTCGATGAGTCGTCCTGATGGTGATGTAGATGGTAAGGAGTGGTAGAAGGGAAGTTATCCCAAGAAGGTAAGTGAAGTCTAACCGGCTGTGACCGGAAAACAAACGTCCATCCACTTTGGAAGGAATAAAGGAGGAAAATGGCTCTTGCGACTCCTGATTTCAGAAAGAGCCAAAGTAGAGGAAGTACGGAAAGGAGAGGAAATACATGAAGAAAGTGCATACGTAAAAAGAGGGAAGCCGGGGTATGGCAGAAGATAAGAGAGAGAAACAATGCTATAAGGAGATGAAGAGAGGGAGAGAGAACGGAGGAGGGAAGAGGCGGGAGCCAGGGAAACAGGAACCCGTCGAGGGTAAGCACAACACCGAGCGCTGAAACCAGAACCGGAGAGAAAGCAGAGGCAAAAAACTCTGACGTTGCAACATGCGGCTCGTCGGGAGGCAGGCTGTTAAGTACTTCCCAGTCAGCCACGCGCTAGCAACCTGGGAGGAAAAGACTAGACCGCCACCATAAAATAGAGACAACGTGACAGAACATTCAATGGCCGCCCCAACGGAAGCGATTCCACTGCTTCCAGGAACCCGTGCATATCACAGTATCTCTCCAGCTCTGAAATCTCTCCATTGGCTCCCAGCAGATGCAAAGATTAAACTCAAAACCCTCTGCATTGTCCACAAGGCCTTCTGGGGACTGGGTCCAAAATATCTTCAGCTATCCCTCCTCACATACCTGCCCTTCCGAGCTCTTCGCTCCTCTACCTCCAACTCCCTCAGGGTCAGTCGTTTTTCAAAGAAACGGGCTGGGGGTAGATATCTGTCTTCGGCTAGTGCCTCCCTCTGGAACAGCCTCCCTGCACTCTAAAACTTGAGGAGAACCATCTCCAGTTCTGCAAACACCTCAAGACCTTCCTCTTTGCCTATGCCCACCCTCTCCCCTGCTGATCTGTTCTCTCTGGCACTGTGCACCTGGCACGCGGGATCCAGGAACCTGCTCACCCTGCCACCCTCCCGCACTGCCTCCGGCCCACACCTTGCACTGGGGTATGTATCTCTACCCATACAGTCCCCCCGTTTTTCATCCTGCACTTATCAGACCTACCCTATCTGCTGCCTTAAACCTAGCACTTGCTGGTTGCGCTACCACTGTTTGTTGCCTTTATTATTTATTTATCTATTATTATTTATCTGTTTCTCCTTCGCTCCGCACTTTTCCATTTCTCCCCCTCCCGCTCCCCCATGCACTTGCGAGTTCCCAATATCACTTGGCCTAGTAAGATCGTTGTTCTGTTCTCCCCTGTTCCCCTCCCTTGCCTTGTCGTGCTCTGAAACACTTTGTGTACGAGCACAATAGAAATAAAATATCATATCATATCCTGTGTATAGCAAAAGGAGATTCCCTGTTGAAAAATGCGCAGTCACTTAAAAAGCCCTGCATAGAAAATTGCAAGCAGACATTATATTAAATCCTTTATATTAATGACGTCAAAACCTTTAGGAAGCTGATAGGCTTTGTATGATACAGAAGCGCATTGAATTTGCAAGGATTCTTGAACAGAGAAAGCAGATTTATGTTAGAAGTGCGCAGTTGGCAGAGTTCCAAGAAAGCCGCCCACTGCTAAAGAATCAATAAGTGTTGTTGTAACGACCTACGCAGTTAAAATAAGGTGATTCATGATTGCAGTGGATATTCTGTGAGATGGAATACGGTTCAGAATTGTGCGTGGCACTGATGTAGAAATAAATGTCAGCAAGTGTTTTGTTTTAAGACGGAGCAAGCTAACTTTTTAAAGGGACTGAGATGTTGAAAAGATTTATGTTTTAAGAATTAGAAAGCTGAAGCGTTTTGTTCACTTTGTATTGATTGAGCACTGGTTTAAAAAGTATGTGGGCTGTGTCCCAAGCATGATAAAAGTGTTTTTGATAATGCTAAAAGCGAACTGACAATGGATGCCTTTTTTAAATAATTGCATTATGAGATAGGCTATGTGGTGTTATGCACTGAAAGTGATTAGGGAAAAAGGCATGTTAGGGTTTTTATATGTGCCGTGATTGAGAATAAGTGCACTGAAAAAGCATGAAGTGTGAAAAAGCCTGCAAGGAAAACAGTGTATTGAATATGTTTGCAAAAATTCCAATGGGGAAGGCATAGCAAATATCTATTGAAAAGAAAGCATATACATGAGAAGGTATGCAACAGATGCATATAAATGAAAGATATTCATGTAGATGCATGAAAATGGGAAAGCATCTATGAAAGTGCACTAATATAAGGAAGGACACACACACACGTGCAGACACACATATGAAGATGCACTGACATGATAAAGGACTCACAAATCCCACATACGCACACACACAGATACATATCCAAAGGTGCACATGATATATGAGAGTTTAATTAATCTGTGCACCATGGGCAATGCATTTAAGAATGCACATGCACATTTGCAAGCACACTAGTGAGTACACAAAATTATTTTCATTTTTCAGTTAAATTGATAGTTGACAAAGACAATAGTTAGTCCATTTTGAAAACGTAGGCAGATTAGAAAAGTGAAAGGTTTGTTCTGCCTTAAGCATGCAGGCCAGGACAGAGCAACCTGACAGTGTGGCCTTGAAGGGTGTTTTTCAGTGTATAAAAAAAGGAGATGGTCAGGTTTAGATGCATTTGCATCATGGGCACTAGAATCACTGGCAGAGTTAGAATAATTTAAAAGGCAACCTCATGGTGCGTGCGAGGAAGTTGCCATCTCATGGGAGCAAAATTGAGATCGTTGCCAGGTAAAAGGCGGTGCAGAGCCATTGCACTCGCTATGGACAGACAGACAATGAGATATGAGAACGAGTTTGGGGTTTCACAGTTTCTCTTGCTAGAGAAACTGGCGAGCCAGATCACAGCATGTACCTTGACCCCAGATGGGTAAGGGTAAATTAAGGTGCAAACCTCCTGAGTTTTGACTTCTAGCACTGAGAAGTGGATAAATGTACTAGAAAAAAGTGTCAGAAATAGGCACATTAGCTACAGAAGACAGCAAAGGTCTTCTAGCTGTTATCTTTGTGGACTAAAGCTGATGAGAGTTGGTTAAAGATAAGATATTTAAGCATTACCGCTCATAATGGAGCGCTGTTTAAACAATTGTAGGGTGGTGATCTGGCTGTATCCAGACATGCGAGATGGGAGAGCCATCAAAATGCCACAGGCTGTCAGAGCTAGTGCTGATGCAGTTTAAGGAATTAGTGGGCCTGGAAGCAAGGCCATGATCAGAGATGCAGCTGAGCATTGTGTCGGCTCGTCGGTAAAAACCGCTCCAGGTTGCCACCGACGAGCCGGCTCGTCGGTGGCACTTAAGGGGTTGATGAGGGGGGAAATGTTGGCGGGTTTGGGCGGTGAATACCGTGATTTAAAAAAAAAGCCATTGGCACTGGGGGGGAACCTCAATGGCACTTAAGAGGTTAATGCAGACTACTGCAAGAAAGGAATCGCAAGAAAAATGATGTCAGGAAAATGAAAAGGCAAAATCAGTGCAGCTCAGTAAACTCCAGTGCAAGGATACTCAAACTGTACTGAGGAAATGTCCTTTTTGCCATATGCAAATGGAACTGATATAATAAATATGCACTTGCAGAGCCTCATATTAGGGTGCGCACTACAGGGGGATATTTGGACCCAGTAATAAGGGGTCACTCCCCAGCGACTAAAGATGACAGCCATTGAGTATGCCATTATGAGGGCTGACAGTACGATGATTAGATGATTTTGTGCCATAATATATTGAACATGTAGGTTTTTTTTCTGTTTTGGAACATTTAAGGGTATGTTGGTGTCTCCAAGGGCTATTGCCTATGAGGGGATTGTGTTAAAACTGGTGATCAAATAGTCAGACAAAGTCATAGTTGTTTGTATTTTGAGAAATTTTATAATGAAACCTCCAGTGTAAAGGAAGAGATAGTGGCAGTGGGGGAGATTATCTTTTTGACGGTTCTTCAATAATCAATCAGGGTAATAGATTTAGAATTACAGGTGTCGCTGGGGTAAAGCACACGGCTAATGGAGAGGTTTGAGGTATTGCCAACATATATGCCTACCATTTGCTTTTTGTCATAGGCTGCTTAATTAGTGGCGCTGATTGTCATGCAGAGAAATCTTGTAGTCCCGGAATAATGGTGTACAGTGACCCCGCCTATGTGACATCGACAGTACACGCAGAACTAGCATGTTGGAAAAATGAGGGGTGACCTCAGAGTGGGCGGCACTTCAGTGGGGCATGCAGTGTTATTGAATAGACCCATGGGAGCGAGCACTACGACTCCCAATAGTCATTATAGTAAGGTGATAGAGTAGCAACACTGTTTTTAGTACATAAAAAAAAAGAACCATGCCGCAATGAGTGCGAGGACTGGTTCAGTTTGAATAGAGTAGAACACATTGCATTTTGTATAAAGTGCAGCATATGCAAAATGGACTTACTGCAGAGGACAAGTAAGCAAGCCCACATGCAGACTCAGCAATGTGTAAACACAGCATACATAGAGACACAGGAATATAAGGTGTTAGTCTAAAAAGAAGGAATGCCTTCACAAAAACAAGGGTATGCATGCATTGACAGCAGGACAGCCTCACAGGGTGACCTGATGCATTCAGGATTGTTAATGGCGCTAGGTTTTACAGGTGCCAAGAATTAATATGGCAAAGAGAGAACAATTTTTGGTCTAGTGGTAGACATTGGGACTGTATGTCCATACAGCAAAGACAGAAAGGTGGTGAATGAATATTAGAAGATTGAAGGTTTTTTAAAAAAACTATAAATGTAGTCTTTGTCTAGTAGAAAATTAGCAATCTCTGAAGGAGAGTGTGTCATGACGAACTTTTGGTGTGGTTGAAATAGGCACCTGCCAGCGGTTGAGGAAAGGATTGGATGACAAAGCCTAAGCACGATGATGCTGTTTAGGTAATCAAAGAAAAGCGTGTTTTGTTTTGTTCTGAGAAATAAACCATTTGTATATGGATATATTTATAGGGGCATGAACAAGGCAGAAGGCCGATGAGATTGTTTTGGTAGAGAGTAAAGGTTTTTATTGTTGTGGCAAAAGCGCAGCATTATAGATAATTTTGTGACCTAGTGGAAAGGTGGTGAGAGTATATGATGAATTCAGTCTCAGACCATGGACATTTATGAGTAAAGAGGGGGGACAGGTGACCTCCATGAAATTAGAGACAGTCATGGAGTAAGGAGACAGGGCAAATGATTAAGAAGTGAATAATCCAAATAGGATCATGAAGGATAGTAATGGTCAGATAAAAAGATTTAGGTTAAGTAGCATCACAAATGACGGTATACCTAGATAGGGCTTAATGGAGTATGATGTGGTGCTTTCTATAGGGCATCACACACTAAAAGGAAAGGAAACATGTGTTTTAGTATGCATGACAATAATGTAACATCACCCAGCATAAATAAAAGAAGATTGGAAAAAGTGTCAAAAACATTAGGTAGGCTTTGGGCCTTTTTGGCATAGGTCCAGAAAAATGAATTAGGAGAAGATAAAAATAAATAATCTATTCTAACCAGTATAGAAGTAAGAAGTTTGGTCTAAAAAATTGAAGGCATTTGGATGAAAAAAGAAAATGATGTAAATAAATATATATATATATATATAAATAAAATGAATGAAAGAGAAAAGTGAATGAAGACATGATTGGATGAATGAATGAATGAATGAATGAATGAATGAATTAATGAATGGATAGGGAATTAAACAAGGAGCATAAAATGGGTAAAGAAAAATTGAAAACAAATATTATCAATAAGTGTTCCAAGCTAACTTTGAAACATTGTGCAGAGCAATAAAATGCATCAGGAAACAACAGAGAACCAGAAAAGGGGCATGGTTGACCAAAATCGGGTTAACCAGACAATGGCAATTTGAACAGAGCCAATTTAAAAGGAAAATACAAGGGTAAGTAAATTACATTTTTTTTGAGTGCCTGTAACGATGTTTGATTTATGTTACAAATGAAAATCGTGGATCTTGCGTGAACGTAGGAGGAATGTCTGCATGGCCTTAAATAGGGACAAAACAAAAAAGAGGTAAGTACTGGTTCACACTACAAGGGTGTGGACGCACTATTGATTGTTATAAAGAGTAAATGGATCCATGTGAGTAACATAAAAAGAGGTAGATAGAGAAACAGTGTCTTCAAGTGTGTAGACATTTTTCCCAAGATAGGTGCAATCAGGTGTGAAGAGACTAGAAAATAGATGAAAGCATGGCCACTTCAGACAAATGCAGAAGACAAAAGTCAAATTGAAGGTGGGTAATTAATTTTGGATTTATGATGCCAAAGGGGCTTGATTTGGCGAGGGTATAAAAATGTTTATAATAGGCAAACAATGTAGTTTTATGATAAAAATGAAGGCACGTAGTAAGAATTGGTGCCAGAGTCTAGAAAAACAGTGGTAGACTAGATTGAGAGTAGTGGGGTAAAGAGGGGATAATGTGCAACAAAACGTTTAGTTTGTCGCAGCAGGATGAAAGCAAAGACTAGAAGTAAAAGACCATGGTCTAACACAATCAGGAGAAAGATGGAGAAGCAAAAGCAGGAAGCATTTACAGCTGACCAGGAATTATTTACAGCATAGCTGAATGAAGCATTTACAGCTGTTCGACAAGCACATGCAGCAAAGCAAAGAATCAAGTGTAAACCATGAGTATCATATAGGGCTGTTGAGAAGTAGTTATTTATGTGCACCAACGAGTTAGGGAGGGCATGTGAGTAAAATGGGCTGAAAAAGAAAAAAGTGAATCTAGAAAGTATTTTCGTTAAGCAGCAAGGAAATAGAAATCAGGTTAAGAAGTAACTTGACCTCCTTGCTTTTACCCAAATGAATTATTGTCTCTGTTTCGATTATTAAAAGAGAACAGTGACCCTTGACAAAAGATGTCCCCGTCTGCTATGGATGCGCCTAGAAGACAGGAAAAGAAGAAGACGCCCTTCTTTTAATGTCTCTTTCAATGTGTTTATTTATTTGTTATTTTTGTCTCCCTGGTCTGAACGTGTCGACCTTAGGAGAAAATGTGTGTCACGCCACTTTTGGGGAGACCGAAGTCCGTTGCGATCGCTCTCCCTTCTCCCTCCTGGCGGATCTACCCGCGCTTTCGTGCCTGGGGAGCCGCTAGGAGGAGAGCTTCTGGAACCGCTGCTGGAGGGTTGCGGCGCATGCGCGGGAAACCGCTGTCTCGGTTCCGCGCATGCGCCGTACATTGGGCCTGCGCTTTGGGAAGGGCTTGCCTTCCAAGCCTCGTTTCGGGTCCGCTGGCACCCGGAGACGAAACGGCTTGCGTTTTAGGCCTCGCGGGTGCCGGCGGCCCATAAAAGGGAACCGCTAGCAGAAGCTAACCGCGTCTCAACGCGGAAGCTTCATTCCTGTTGCTCGCTCCTGGTTTCCAGTGGTTCCTGCTCCCAACTTGCCTTGCCCCCAGCCTGCCTGGGTGCCCTGCTCAACCCTGGGTCCTCTTGGGCCCTTTTGCCTTGCCTTGCCTCCAGCCTGCCTGGGTGCCCTGCTCAACCCTGGGTCCTTTTTGTCCTGCTTGCCTTCTGCCTGCCTGGGTGCCCAGTTTTGCCCAAGGGTCTCTTTGGTCCCACTTGCCCTACTTGACCTCCAGTCGCCTGGGTTCCTTGTTCTCGCCCTGGGTTCCCTTGGCTCCAGTTTCCCCTCTGACTCTCCTGGGACCAATTGGGCCTTTGTCTTTTTCCCTATTCCTTGGGCTCTCCCTTGTTGGTTTCCCTTCCCTATCTGGTTCCCCTTTTCCTGTCTGGTCCAGCCTGGTGCCTCGTCCTTTTTGGATCTACAGACCATCGGGCTAGTCAGCCATCTCCAAACCAGCTACCTGAAGTTCGCCTGAAAGTGTCTACCTGCGGATTGGTGCCCCGACTTAGTCTTTGTTTGGTGTGATCCCGCGTTCACCTTGGACTTCACCTTGTTCCGAATCTTCAACCTGACTGCTGCCTCTCCTGTCTGTGCTTGCACAGTCCCACCGTCACGTTAATCAGGAGAGTGCCTTCCGTGACGCTGGGAGTCTGTCCATCCTCCACCCTGTACCATTTGGGTGGTGGAGAGGTGGGTTCCCCGAGTCACACACTCGTCATTCAGCTGGCTACAGCCTGGCGGCCCCAACAAGATCCACATCAAAGAAAACAGGTACGCAGTCTTCACATACATCCCAGCTTGACAGATTGAGACGCCTGCCTTCAGACCTTGAGATGGAGGATTCGCAAGAAGTGCGGAATGAGTTACAAGCACTCAGGACGGAGATGATCGCCTTACGCCAAGAAAATCAAACTCTACGCCAAATGATAACCCAAGGGGTTCCGAGTACCTCACAGGCGGAAGGATCCTTGGCACACACAACACCCATCAAGTTTGATGGAGATCCGCGACGAGTAGCGGAATTCTGTAATCATTGTCGAATCCATTTTCTTTTCAGGTCGACTCATTTCAACAATGATAAGGCCAACATTGGTTATATCTTGGGGAATTTGACTGGCAATGCTCTGGCCTGGGCAACTCTGTTTGTGGTTACCAATAGCCCAATTTTGAATGACTTTGCAGCTTTTGAAAAAGCATTCCTTAAGGTTTTCCAGACGCCCAACCTGGCTTCCGCTGCGCAGAACCAGTTGATGGATTTGAAACAGCGGAACGCCGACATAATAACATACATTAGTCGCTTCCGTCTACTGGCATCCGATTCCCAATGGCCAGAAATTACACAAAAAACTCTGTTTCGTCGTGGCCTAAGAGAGGAGTTCAAGGATGAGTTACTCCATATACCCGAACCAGAGACTCTTCAACACCTAATCGAGCAGGTGCTCCGAATTGATCAGAGACTGGCAGAACAGAAGGCAGAGAGACGTCGGTTTGAGAGGGGCAGTTCCAGAACGACCAGTTTACCTGCCGGATCATTTGGGCCTACTGAATCCGAACCAGAGCCTATGCAACTAGGAGCTATGAGGGGTCCTTTATCAGAGGAAGAGAGAAGACGAAGAAGAACGTTACGCCTATGTCTCTATTGTGGAGCTGCCGGGCATTTTCTGGGTACGTGCCCTTTACGATCCCAGAAGAAGAAGGCAGCGACAGGTTCCCCTCTTTCTTCAGACCTTTCCACGTTCTGTTCAGTTCTACATCCCATGCAACCCACGGTGCTACAGACTCTGAAGATCCAAATTAAGTTGCCTGGCAGAAGTTTGGAGGTGTTTGCTCTGTTGGATAGCGGGGCTTCCGGCAATTATATTGAGGAAACATTTGCCTCTGTGAATCGGATTCCACTCTTGTCCAGATCCACTGCTCTGCCCGTGGAAGTCATCGACGGAACACCTTTGTCCTCTGGGCCTGTCCGACAATTCACAGTGGGTCTACCTCTTCAGATTGCCGACCATCTTGAAGATCTCGCTTTGGACATCATTAAGTCCCCCACCTACAAGGTGGTTCTGGGCTTACCATGGCTGCAACACCATAATCCGGTAATTGATTGGAGAACGCACACCCTGACCTTTTCCTCTGCAGTTTGTGCTCAGAAGTGCTGTTTGTCCGCTCCGACCCGGGCTCCTTCGACCCCCTTGAACTCTAATGGTAGTGGGGTCCGTGTGTGTTCCATCTCTCATGTTCCCCAGGAGTACGCCGATTTTGAGCACGTGTTTTCTGAACCGGGCGATATACCTCTACCACCACATCGCTCATTTGATTGTTCAATCGAGTTGTTACCAGACTGCGTGATTCCCCATGGGAAACTATACGCTTTAACACGGGAGGAGAAACAAGTGCTTCAGGATTACTTGTCGGATTGTTTACAGAAAGGATACATAGTGCCATCTAAGTCTCCCGCAGGGTTTCCCTTGTTCTTTGTGAAGAAAAAGGAGGGCACCTTGAGACCTTGTGTTGACTATCGAGAACTAAATGACATACCAGCTAAAGACCGATATCCACTTCCATTGATTCGCAATATCCTGGACACCCTACATACTGCCCGGATCTTCACCAAACTGGATTTACGTGGAGCGTAATACCTGGTACGCATCAAGAACGGGGATGAATGGAAAACGGCTTTCAAGACATCATTTGGGCATTTTGAGTATAGAGTCATGCCATTCGGTCTGTGCAACGCCCCAGCCATCTTTCAACGGTTTATGGACAACATCTTTAGTGATCTCATTGGTTTGTCAGTCTGGATATATTTGGACGATATCTTGGTTTTTTCCAGATCCATCGAAGAACATGTGAGACATGTACGTGAGGTCCTTCGACGTTTGTCTTTCAACCACCTATTCGCAAAGGCTGAGAAATGCAGTTTTCACCTATCCAGTATTGAATTCTTGGGATTTGTGATCAATCAGGATGGGATAGAGATGGACCCCCAGAAGGTACAAGCCATTCAGGAGTGGAAACAACCCCATGATGTAAAATCTTTACAACGCTTTTTGGGATTTGCAAACTTTTACAGGCGCTTTATCCCACTGTTCTCTCAAATCTCAGTGCCCCTTACCAGGCTGACCAGCAGTAAGATCACTTTCAGGTGGGATTCTCTCGCTTCTCAGGCGTTTGACACCTTGAAGTCGGCCTTCATGGCCGCCCCGATTCTGCGCCACCCTCAGGATGATCTACCTTATATCGTAGAAGTAGACGCATCGAACTTTGCTGTTGGTGCAGTTCTTCTGCAGAAAGATCCAGAAACTTCCGTTTAACATCCGTTGGCCTACTTCTCACGCAAGCTGAGTCCCAGTGAAAGAAATTATGCGGTTATCGAGCGGGAACTGTTGGCTATAAAAACCGCGTTTGAGGAATGGAGGCATCATCTACTTGGAGCCCGTTTTTCGGTGGAGGTTCGTACTGATCATCGCAACCTGCAGTATCTACGCTCCTTGCAATGCCGAACGCCCCGACAGGCTAGGTGGGCCTTCTTTTTCTCCCCATTTGAGTTTCACGTTACATACATTCCAGGAACTGCTAACTTGAAAGTGGACGCTCTCTCTCGATCCCTGGAAAAAGAGGAAGAAACGCCCAGCTTGGATCAGCCACTGATTTCCCCTCAACATTTCTTATTGACTTTGTCATCTCATCTACAGTCTATCGCTGACGCCACCTGGACGGATCCTGAAAGATCGGCCCTTCTTCGGCGTGAGTCCGTATCGGAACATGATGGACTCCTGTTTTTCCGGAAGAGGCTTTACATTCCCGAGGGTACGATTCGAGAGGGCATATTGCATGGGTTTCATGATTCACCCATTGGAGGGCATCAAGGGATGAGAGCTACACGTGAACTGATATCCCGACAATTTTGGTGGCCTAGGTGGGCTACCGACGTTCAGAGATACATCGAGAGTTGTCCCGTCTGTGCCCAATGTAAGGTCCCAAGGAGACGCCTCTGGGATTGCTGGTACCAACTGAATTAGCACCATACCCATGGCATACTATCGCCACTGATTTTGTGGTTGATCTACCTCCCTCTGACGGGTATACTTGCATCATGGTTGTGGTCGACAGCTTCACCAAAAATGCTCATTTCATCCCATTCCACAAAATCCCTATGGCTGCTCAGATGGCTTCAGTCTTTCTCCACGAAATCTATCGATTACATGGTCTCCCAGAAAAGATAATCTCGGATCGTGGTTCTCAATATCTTTCAGCTTTTTGGAACAAGGTGTGTAGTCATCTGGGTATACGTAGAGCATTGAGTTCTGGTTATCACCCGCAGACCAACGGGCTTACTGAAAGGACTAATCAGACCCTGGAGGAGTACCTCCGTTGTTTTGCCAACGCCACTCAGTCCAACTGGAAGGCATGTTTAGATCTCGCAGAAGTATCCTACAACAACACTGTTCATGCTTCCATTGGAATCAGCCCATTCTTCTGCTCTACTGGTCAACATCCCAAATTGGTGCCGTTTCATCCTGTGCCCACCAGTACTGTTCCGTCTGCTGATGTCCTGGTCTCAACCATTCAACGACAACAAGAATTGGCACGTGAGATCCTGAAGAGAGCCAAGGAACGGATGAAGGCCCAGGCTGACAGGAAAAGGAGTTTGGAACCAGATTTTCAAGTGGGGAATAAGGTGTGGCTGTCCTCCAAGAACCTGCCACTTATCAATTTACCGGTTAAACTAGCTACCCGGTATTTTGGTCCGTTCCCGATAACCGAACGGTTATCCTCCGTAGCCCTCCGTCTCCAGTTGCCTCCCTCTTGGCATGTACACCCTGTTTTCCATGTCTCCCTTTTGAAGCCCTATGTGGCCGATCCCTATGGTCGGTCCTGCCCTCGCCCTGCCTCTGTCCTCGTCCAAGGGGTCCCAGAATTCGAGGTTCAGGAGATTTGTGATGCCCGCTATCTCAGGGGGGTGCTTAATTTCTTGGTGGATTGGAAAGGGTACCCGGCTTGTGATCGTACTTGGGAACCTCATCAACATGTGCACGCTCCCCGCCTGGTGCGAGAGTTCTATGATCGGTTTCCTTGGAAACCCGGGGCCCCGGGTCTTCTTGGGAGGGGGCATAGTGTCACGCCACTTTTGGGGAGACCGAGGTCCGTTGCAATCGCTCTCTCTTCTCCCTCCTGGCGGATCTACCCACGCTTTTCGCTGGAACCGCTGCTGGAGGGTTGCGGCGCATGCGCGGGAAACCGCTGTCTCGGTTCCGCGCATGCGACGTAGATTGGGCCTGCGCTTTGGGAAGGGCTTGCCTTCCAAGCCTCGTTTCGGGTCCGCCGGCACCCGGAGACGAAACGGCTTGCGTTTCAGGCCTCGCGGGTGCCGGTGGCCCATAAAAGGGAACCGCTAGCAGAAGCTAACCACGTCTCAACGCGGAAGCTTCGTTCGTGTTGCTCGCTCCTGGTTTCCAGTGGTTCCTGCTCCCACCTTGCCTTTCCCCCAGCCTGCCTGGGTTCCCTGCTCAACCCTGGGTCCTCTTGGGCCCTTTTGCCTTGCCTTGCCTCCAGCCTGCCTGGGTGCCCTGCTCAATCCTGGGTCCTTTTTGTCCTGCTTGCCTTCTGCCTGCCTGGGTGCCCAGTTTTGCCCAAGGGTCTCTTTGGTCCCACTTGCCCTACTTGACCTCCAGTCGCCTGGGTTCCTTGTTCTCGCCCTGGGTTCCCTTGGCTCCAGTTTCCCCTCTGACTCTCCTGGGACCAATTGGGCCTTTGTCTTTTTCCCTATTCCTTGGGCTCTCCCTTGTTGGTTTCCCTTCCCTAACTGGTTCCCCTTTTCCTGTCTGGTCCAGCCTGGTGCCTCGTCCTTTTTGGATCTACAGACCATCGGGCTAGTCAGCCATCTCCAAACCAGCTACCTGAAGTTCGCCTGAAAGTGTCTACCTGCGGATTGGTGCCCCGACTTAGGCTTTGTTTGGTGTGATCCCGCATTCACCTTGGACTTCACCTTGTTCCGAATCTTCAACCTGACTGCTGCCTCTCCTGTCTGTGCTTGCACAGTCCCACCGTCCCGTTAATCAGGAGAGTGCCTTCCGTGACGCTGGGAGTCTGTCCATCCTCCACCCTGTACCATTTGGGTGGTGGAGAGGCGGGTTCCCCGAGTCACACAATCGTCATTCAGCTGGCTACAGCCTGGCGGCCCCAACAAGATCCACATCAAAGAAAACAGGTACGCAGCCTTCACGTACATCCCAGCTTGACAATGTGTGCCCAAAGGACAATGGAAAATAAGTATGTTTTTTTAAAACAAATCAGGTTCCCGCAGGTGGACCACACAGTAGAATATGTATATAAAATGGACAGAATTATTAGCTTTAATACATTGAAAACAAAAATGTATAAATATAGTTTGTCTAGGAGGCAGGGACATTAAAGAAATAAGATAAATGAAGTTTGTTTAGAAGGCAGGTGAAATTTGCCTGAATACGCAAACAAGGGTTTTAAGGGGATGGGTTGAGAGGAAATGTATGAATAGTAGAGATATGCTTATTTTACAAAGGAAACTCATTCAGTTTTATATTACAGATGGACAACTAGGGATCTATGTGACTCAGAAAATTGGCTAACTACATAAGCAGAGAGAAGTCACCGAGGAACCCCATGAAAAGCCCTGTTCCAAAAGCCATATGTGTTGAAATATTTCTGCAAAAGACTCCCCCATCCTTGTGTTCCCTTGCTAAAGTGCACCCCCCTTGTTGACATTTAATGGACTTACAGCTAATGATCTGTGGGAAAAGGAGACACTCAAACATGAAAGGACTGGCCTTTGGACTAAAAAGGCCTAAAGACTTGCTGCAAGGCAGCTCAAAAGAGAGGACAAAAGTCAACAGGAGACAGACGGTCTGCAGATGCCAAACCGAGATGGGTCGGGTGGAAGATTTAACAGTGAAAAGAAAAAGAAAATGAACTTTGTGCATTTGAAAATATGAATGGGCAAGACAATGGGAGCAAGAAAAGAAATTGTTGTTCATGGGGTGGGAGTAGCAGAAAGGATGTGGACTATGAGCCACGATATGGCCAAAATGAATGAAGACAAATGGGCTGATGGGTTACCTCAAGCAGTGACTGTCTCTCAAAAAAGGCATAGTGGCTGTAAAAATTATCTGAGGCATATAGTTAGTGTAAAGTAAATTGGGGATGGAGGTAGGGCTCAAATAAAAGTAAATAAAAATAGTTTTAGGGACACATAGATGTTAAGACTAGGAGAGTATGATGTGTTAGTACTGATGTTGTAGAAATGTGTTAGGATACCTCTTAGATCGAAGAAAATTACCTGTAGAAAAGGGTGAGTAGGTCAGAAATGTGTAGGTACATTGAGAATTGAAGAGGGTGGACATGGGTGTGGTTGAAAGTATTGAGTAAATAACTAAATACTATATAAATGAAGGGTGAATGACTATTACCCCTCAAACTGAATGTAGTGGAGATAGACCCCCTCCCAATCAAACCAAACGTAGATAACTTGATGGGGTGATCAATGCCTTCAACTGTTGCAGAAACTAGAATTCTAGTGCTTCACAGGAAAGCGCTGTAAGGGACTATCCATGTTTATGGAGTCAGAAAGTTATGTGCAGTAGAGAATGTGTCAATCTAAATTATTGCAGGTCCGAAGTTTTAGGCAAATTTGGGTAGGTCGGGCATTTTGTAAAGATGACAGCCATTTTAGGTTTTGTGACAAGGTCAGGCACTTCAACATGGATACTTACTTAAGCAGACAAAATGGTTGCTTTATGCTAACTCACTCTGACCTCACTGGGCAGTTTTTTTTAGAAAGAGTTCATGTAGGGGACAAAGGAGGGGGCAAGGAGTGGGTAAAACCTGTTTAGACTAGGTTGAGTGGCAGATAGGCCAGCAAATCACAAGTAGAAAGAGGAACAGCACATTGATCATGCCATGTAAAATCAACGAATCACAGATAGAAAGGGGTTGTGTTTATGACCAAACCATTACCTCATCTCCCTAGAACTCTATATAAAGGTGGGTGAACCCAGTGTTTTAGAGCAGAGTTCCAGAGATGTCCAGCCTGGATGATGTGCCTTGCCTGTTGGAAGAAATAAAGCCTGATGCCTTCTTGAAACAAGCCTGAATGTCCTGCTTGCTCCAGAGTCTTTTTTTGACCCCAAAAGATGCCAAGGCCCAAACAGTGGGGGTGGTCGGACCCTCATGAACAACCCTTTCGGATTCTCTCAGCATCTCATCCATGCTTCTATATACCTCATGGTGCAGCTATGCACTAACCCACTATCTTCAACTTTCAAAATTCCCCTGACTCCTTGTCCTTTTTTATACTCAACTGTTCTAGCTCATTGTTTTGGTAATGTCTTGATTAACTTCAGCTGGAGATTTGTTTGGTGGAAGCTCTGGGGTTATTCAGCCTGTTGAGGAACCACTCCCCCCGGACCCTCACTGCACGTTTTAGATAAACACATTAGCGCTGGTCCACAACCCAAAGCTTCAACATGGACAGTCGCCATCTTTGACTCAACCTGCTGTGGTTCACAATAGTGGCTGCATCACAGTGGTTTGTCCTTCAGCACTCAGACAATGAGAAACTTTGCTTTACCTTTGTGCCCTGCGATCAGAGTGGAGTGGGTCAGTTCTAATACATTCTGCTTAGATGGGGCAGACACCAAGAGATAAAAGCGGGTCGTTCCATTTCCCTTTACATTGGTTTCCCAGCTGCATAAAAGTCCTCTACTTTCTATAAACAAGGGGCCATGTTTCATGGCCAACTCGTCTACATGGAGGATCTTCTCAAAGGTATGCCATAGAGAAATATCATTAGGCTGGGCCTCTGATGCCTGTAGACTTTTAGTTCCCTGAGCTCTACGTGCTGGTCCGTTTGTAGGTCTTTTGTGTCAAGAATATAGAGGCATTTGTGTCTGGATGGGAGCCTCGTGCTCCCTTGGTGCTAGGATAAATTGGCCTGGGGCTGTGGATTGTAAGTAGGCTGTGGAGGTACAGTGTTCTGTTTTTTTTATTTTTTTATTTATTTGATTTAATTGCACTTGGCAATTTTTACAAAAGAATAAGAAAAACACATTACAATTTCCTAAAGTTCTTACGATTATTTCACACATTCCTATACACATAAATTCATTCATCAATTAGTCATTGGAAGAAACGTAGATCAAGATTAATAGATCCCCAACTAAGCGGTCAAGGTTGCTCATTAGGATTGTTAGACTTTGTCATGGTGTTCTGTTGTTTACGGTATATTTGGAGGGGTGAAATAATGACTGCAGTGTGCGAGCTGGTGATAAGTAGAGTGCAGTCCCCCTGGATCTCACATTCGCAGTGATGTTCCCTGCCTGCAGAGAATGGCTGATATTGCTGGGGTCAGCTGGTTATATTTCATAAGCAGTAAATTCCATTGCAGTACATTCCCTTTAGTGTGCATTTTATGGACAGTTTCAAAGTACGCGAAAGGACAGTGTGCACCGTGTTCTGATAAGAAAAGGCAGAGAAGAAGCAACAGATAACATCCAGCGGGAGAGGTCAGCTCTTTTCAAATGAGTCTATGACAACAGAACGGCAGGAGACACAAAGGGCCTGATTCACAGAAGCGTTTTATAATGGCGCTATCCCTTTGGAAACCGCTCTGTGAATCAGGCCCAAAGAGAGAAACGCATGTAACTGTGAGTAAAGATGCAGCAAAGCCAGAACATGAAAGGCACTCCACACAGTCAAAGGGCAAATACATTTTTTTCACCAGGTGATGAATTGGTAGGTTGAGCTGCACTTGCAGTTACATTTTAAGAATTGCACAGGACATCTTGCATACCCATTAAAGGGCACTGGGCCTCATTACGACCCAGGCGGTAAGTTACCGCCTGGGTCGTACCTTTACCACCATGGTGGTTGGCGGATTTTACCACTATGTTTACGCCATGGTGGTTGGCGGACTTACCGCCCCATTCCGAGGTTGGCGGGGCGGTAAGTCCCCAATCCCCATTTACCCTTCCCCATTCCCATTTTTGCCCCATAGGGCATAATGGGAGTGGGGAAGGCGTTAATTACGCCACCGTAAATTACGGTGGCGTAATTAACAACAAGGTCCCTTAGCGCCATGGATTTTAACACCTGCTAAAAGCAGGTGTTAAATCCTCCATGGCGCTAAGGGCGCTAAGGGACCTCGGAATCAGGCGGTAAGGGTCTGCGCTGTTTACGCTGCCGTAAACCCCTTACCGCCTGGGTCGTAATGAGGCCCACTGTGTGGGTTAGTTAAGCCTAGGCTGCCGAACTGCATATCATGCCCATGAACTGTGGCCAATGCAATCTTTAATGAGTAAGTGATTGATTGGGTAACCCAGGTTATTTGTATAGCGTGCACTACAACTGCAAAATCTCTTGACACCTGAGAAGTATGCCCCACTATGTACATGTGTAGACCTAGAATGAACTTCAATAGAAAAAAGCTTTGCAACCTCATTCTGCTGATGACAGAAGCCTGGGAAAAAGACACACAACAAAACCTTGTCTTTTCATGCATCCTTCCCATATCTGTAGATTCTCTTGTGTGTGGGGGTCTGCTAGTTGTTTTTCCACATGTGATCAATCATGACAATACTGGATATAGTGGAAACATCTTGTTTGTGTTGTTAATACAAATATATTCTAACCCTACACAATTGCTATTGCTTATTTATAACGTGTTCAATACCCAGAGGTTTCTAAGCGCGGACAGGGGGATTGATCCTGTGTTACTCCATGCCTTCTTACTTTCAAGGCAAAACGTTGCCCCTGAGCTATCCTCCTGAGACAAAAAATACAATTGTAATTGCTTGAACACAAACTCTAGTTCTATTCCTAGACTATTTTGAAGAGATTCTATTGATTACAAGCAGCCCTGACACTAGTCATTCTTTGCTGAAGGCCTTCCAGAGACGGATTTGGAACCTCGGAAGTTTGTTTTCTGGAACTGCCTGTTGGCGAGAATCGCAGCCGGAAGCTGCACTCCCTTCCCACAAGAGATCATGACTCCTTTGCCAGGTAATTGCCATTATGCCTGGCACCAGCAAGCACTTTGCCAGTCCAAAACATGCCATGCAGAAAGCACCAAAGACAAAAGGGCAACCCAAAGACAGACCGAGCAGAAGAGTGAAGGTAGCGAAGGCATTTTGAAATGGGACCCCAACTCACATAGGGCATGGAAGGGGTAAAGGCAACCATGGCAGGGATTTAGAAGACACAATTGGCCCTCAACACAAAAGTGTAAAAGCTTGAGCAATGGCAGATCCGATCGGAGGAGAAACAGTCAGTGCAAGGGGCTAAAGTTGATTCCCTCGTCCAGGACACAGCTCAAACTACCTTCAGATTCTCCACGCAAGACCATTACCTCAGGAGAAAGACCCTCAGTAAACTAGGTTGTCTAGAGACAAGTGTAAAGGGTAAACTAACCGAGGTTCTAAAAATTGTGCTCCCCTTGATGATAAACTTGCCTCAAGGCACTCGCCCAAAACTGTAATGAGCTCAGCAATCCCTGGCTCCAAAGCCCTTGAACATAGCTATCACGTTTCCAGATTCCATGCGTGACACCTCGAGCCATTGCTGTTCTTTTCGCACTGCATGCTGGGACTTGTAGTTCCATCCTTTCAACGAAAAAAACTAAACGACATGTTCCAGCAAGCAATTGAAAACAATCAGGGCTGACTGGAGGTGTCAGACATGGGGATGGGAAACTTGTCAGAATGTTTTACTGCAGATGCTACGACATATTATCATGCAACGTCTACATTACTAAGTGGAGGAGTTGATATTTAAAGCTGCTACAGACATGAAAGAGGTTTTATGGAAAGGTTCTGGTAAGATTTTGTTTTTCAATGACCTAAACAAGGACTTTCTTGGTAAAGTGAGGCTCGTTTGCGAAAGGGGACAACCTCACTTAATACATAGCCTAACCTGCGACATTCAAGATAACCCTGTAGTTCTCTAAAAACAGCTTTACGGAGCATGCCAAGTCTTTTGAAGTCACCCAAACCTTTTGAGTGATGAGTAGCCCAGCCTAACTGGAGGAGTTTAATGCAGTATTTATCATATCATATATATCTCTAAGGTCCTAGGAAGAACGTTAGCGGTGGGCTATAGTGTTTTCATAGTAAATATGATATAATATGGAGTTTTTAAACTTTTCCCACAAAAGCTTTGTTTTTGTTTGTGATGACAGCTCGTCTGTGCAGAATGGTAGTGGGCCACAAGATTATGATGCAGCCTGCCTGGAGCTCTTTGTCTTGCCTGTAGGCCTATGGAGCTTCATTTCATTTCTAATTTTCACTGTGCACACCAGTGTGAGTTAGCATCCATGATTGCATGCTATCAGGGTTAGACCATATGGCAATCCCCTTTGACATTAGTCACACCAGCCAAGCACACCCATCGGAAACCCTGCAAACAAGCCTTCAGATCATTCAGAAACTTCCCAGTGGATGCTCTCCTGCAAGTCCTCACCATCCACCACCTCACAGGGTCAATCTACTTCATATTAACCAGAACTACGGCTCACTTCTCTCAAACTTGAAGACCACCCTCACAACCAACTGTGACAGCCATGCCTCAGTGAAACAACGCACATTCAAGCCTAAATCTTCCACACCATGGTAGAACTCAGCAACTCTGCGTCAACAAAAGAACCATCAATCTAGCCCTGCTCAGGGAACTCTTTGCTGCATGCAGACAGCTAACACCACTACCAAGGCCAACTACTACTAAAACACAATAGCCAAGGCCAAACATTAAAGCAGAACCCTCTACAAAGTCATCCAGCATTGCATCAACACTCTGCCTGCCCCATTGCTTCTACATCCACTGAAAAATCCAAAGCCTTCAACTCTTTCTTTATCAACAAGATCAGCATGCTCTATAATAGCATATACAATAAATAGGGTGTGCTTCTCTCTCATTTTTGTTGATCAGCAAGATCATCATCAGCTGGTCCAAATCCTACCTTGCTAACCACCACCAATTCATCCAAATGGATTACTCCAAATCACAAACACTGCCCAACACCTGTGGAGTTCAACAAGGATCCATTCTCTCCCCCAGGATCTTCAACCCTTCCATGGAACCTCTCAGAACCCCCCTGGAGCCACAGAGCCTCCACATCCACCAATATGCAGCTCTACCTCAAGATATCCTCCATCAAATACATACATAGGTTTAGGGACTGCCTCACCTTGATCCAATCCTGGATGTCTGGAGTTAATCAAAAAATCAACTCTTAAAGTTGATCTGGGATGATGCAAGGGCCAAGCCCACAAACTGGCACTTACACATATCACACGTTTCCCATGCTCCTAATGTATTAAGGGGGAATACTCCTCCTTTTGTGAAGAGAAACACTGTTCCTCCTCGTCCTCCTCATCTGCATCCTTTTTGCCCTTCCTCTCCCAGCTTTGCATGCATATCATGAGAACCACAAATGGCAAAGCTGATTTGTGAGCACCTTCTGATAACCCAAAAGTATAAAACCAACCAGCCCTGAGAGCCAAATCACAATATTAAAACAAGTGAGGAAATCCTACTACCAAAATAACTACTATACTATGCTAATGCAAAACAAGACTACACAACAAAGCAACTGAATGGCAAGTCGGAAGAAGAGATGTCAGCAACAAAAGTAAAGGGCACATTTTGAAAGAGCAATACATTTTGGGGCTTTTTTACATTTTTAAAAGGGGACACAAAAGAGGACGGCACAAAATGAGAAAGTGTTTAATAGTGGAAACTAACAACACGCTGTCAACACACCGATCAAACACTAAAACAAAGTGGCAAAAAATGTGCTTCAAAGGCACACTAAAGCACAGGAAAATGGACAGTGATCAAAAAACTAAAATTCCTCAAAACCCCAGAAAGCCCTGTCACAAAGCTCCAATAAATGCACAAACACCCTCTAATTGTGAACCTACCCTATGTAATCCTTCCCACACAGCCTAGAAAAACACACAAAAGATCAGGAAGTGAAATGGGCTTTAAATAGAGGATCCAACTTCCTTTAGAAGATTCTATGGCTGAGAAAACTATTTGGCTGGTTGTACTCGACGAACAAACCTGTTATTTCAACTGAGGTCCTAAACTCCTTATTGAATGATGACTTATTGATGAATTATTGTGCAAGACCAAATGTATGCAGTGATTGCAACCAGGGATTCATTTGTGGCAAAAACCTGTTGCATTCCTCAAGTAGCGATGAATCGTTCTTAAAGGGTCTGAGAGCATGCTGGGTTATTTTTCCTTACAGGCTTAGACTTTTTTGACAAAAAGAACAAGTGAGTGTGTCGATGCTAGGTGTGAATAAGCCGTGGGAGTGTGTAATGTTTGTTTTGTGTTTGTTTGTTGGTTTATTTATTTGATAAAGCGCCCCAAACCCTCAGGTAGCTGGGCGCAACGTTACAAGTATTCTTGATGCTTAGTTACACAGTAAATAGGGTACGTTCATACAGGAAATACACAGAATTACTGCCACATAGTTTACACAGAGACTAGTGGTCACATGTAGGTATTACATGATTCCAGTCGACTGGTGCAATAGTAGCAGATACATTGAGAGCGGTAAAGCCTGACAGGCATTAGGTAGCAAGTGCAGTCATGGTATGATTACAGGAAGAGGTGAGTTTAGGAGACGATAGCAACAGGTATAGGAGTCGTTCGTTCTATTAAAACATGTGTGCTCCATTCCTTGAATATGAATGTGTGCTACTAGATGGATACGCACATTTACCCTACTATCAGAAGACAAAAAAGAATGTTCCTTTTACACACACAGTAAATTAGTGTGGCACATGCAAGCTGATTAGGGGCAATGTGAAAACAGCTATAAGCTGTCATATTTATATGCTCACACGTGTTTTACATAGTTTTGGAAACACACACTTGCCAGTACAGAAAAGCAGAACATCTCCTTTAGAAACCTTTTCAATGATCACCACAAGTAAATGTTCTTAAGGAACAATTTACAAAAGAAAATCCTTGTTTGCTGCATGAGCAAATATGCATCAATTAATTTGATTTGACAAATTTTAGTAAAGGAGAACAGAAAAACAAAGATTCAGTCATGGCTCTAAACAGCTTTTATTAAAGTGCATATGGGGGGCTCATTACAAGTCTGGCAGTGAGTATGGCTTTAATTCCACCGGTTGTAATTACTATTACCGCTGTGTGGACTGGCAAAATTAACACCACATCAGAGGTTGGTGGCAATACACACAGACCATTGGCGGTAACAATAATTCTGTGTGGCAGAATTACCTCTGAAAAGCAACTGCAGACGGTAATTCCGCAATGTTCCAGTGGAATTACAGTTACCGCAGACCAAATCAACAGAACATCCGCCAGTGGAATTACCTGTGGGCAGAAAAAGCGTCCAAGGGGAAATGGGAAGTTTGGCGGTGGCCATCTTCAAAAACTCAGTCTGTCCTGAATCCCCCATTTCCTGTAGGGATTCGAACACAGAAGTGGAAGCAAACATGTCCCAGGACAAAGGAAAATCAAAGTACTGGAAATGAGGAAGCACAAGCAAATATTCATAAAGGCAGAGCTGCAGGCCCTCCGTGATGAGGTAGTCAGCCGGCAATGATGAGGAGTTGTTTTAGGGTAGGTATAGGAATATATCTGCCCAGAGGAAGACTGTCATGTCGGGATATACACAGGACTAGGTGGCGGCAATGGGGATAGTCCCATGTGATAGCGAGGACTGCCATAAGAGGTGGAACAGCCCACCATTGGTGTCGCGAATTGCATGTACTGGGCTGTATCTGCCAGTTGCATCCTGGCATCCTACATCCTGGCACAGAGCGTAGCCCCAAACTGAGGTCTGGCCTGAGTCCAATATAACCAGCAGTGGGCCATTGTGGATGGGCTGGCAAAGATGAAAACCCCGCCCGCATCAGGGGTGTGGCCCGGGTGAAGAAATAAAATAGTATGGACCGCATTAGTGGAGCAACCCCACACAAGTGGCGCCACCTGGGATGAGTACGGGCCATGCGACAGTCAGACCAGATGGACCAGGAGAAAATGGAGCCACGTGCATATGGCAGCCCAGGTGAAGTAGGCATAGCCTGAGAATGTCCACCTGCTCAGGGATCAGACTGGGCTGGCGATGAGGATGTTGTCTTCCTCAGTGCCACCGGTGGCATGAGACGGACCTCCAGCACTGCTGAGGAGCCTACGGGTTCTCCCCTCTCCGGGTCCCAATAGGGAGGGCAGTGTGGCAAGAGAGACTTGGCAGGAGACCTGCCAGTGTGCCCAAAGTGGCAGGAGCTCAGCGACAGAGTGTGGCAGGAGCTCAGCAACAGAGTGCAGCAGTTCGTTGCATCCCCCCAAGTGGGCAGGATGTGGGCGGAGTCCAACAGAAGCATTACCCGCTCCAGCTCACTATGGTATAAGGTTTTGAAATGAACGTTGCCACAGAGGAAAAGTTATAAATGGCACTGCCATGGAGGAATCATGATCAATGGCACCACCTGGGAGAAAACATTAACCATTGCACCAGAATTTTCGGCTGCTGGAGCCCTGAACATAAAAGTAAAAGCACCCCCACAGAGGCAAAATTAAGGACAAATATGTCACCCATACAGTGCCCGCCCATGAAGGACATGAACGCAAACTCCTGTCAGCCACCTGTGGCAGAGCAGGGTGAGAAGCCATTTGAAGTTGCATTCTCATTGTTCAAGACGTAAAAGGTACTCACATGTACATTGTCAGGTATAGACACGCTGACTGGCGTATTGGGACTTATACAATCAATTAAGGGCAGACTGCAGCTGCTAATGTTGAGAAAAGAAAAAAAGGTGATTAGGGTTGGGGGAAGTATTGCACTGAATGGGGAAGTTCAAGGGAAGAGGTGATAAGAGAACCTGCTCAAGGTTCATATGGTGATATGTTTTAGCTGGATACCCATAACCCATATAATTATTGAACAAGCCGCAAGTGGGAAAGCGAAGGGGTCAAACATTAATATGAAGAATGTTTATGTATTTTAATGTATTATATCAAATAAGGGCCCAAAAGGGCAAGACTACCTCCCTGGTGTACTGTGGCTTATTTGTTATTTGGTACTCAGGTTCTGGTTCATCTCCTGACATAATCCGTATGTCCCTTTCTCACCAGCTGCTGTGGCAAGGTGGGGTGGTTCCAGTGTGGCCCATTTCTCATCCAGGGTAAATTGAATGTGTGTGCTCACACTGGCCAGGGCCAGAAAACCAGGGCTGCATAATGCTTTTTATGGACAATTAGTGGGTACTTTAAATGAGAGAGTAATTCCAGAAACACTTTTTCCCAGGAATGTTGCCCTATTTCTATGGGGAAAAGCCATTGAATTTTTCACTTATCATTCAAGGTGTTTGATACCAACCGGACCAGTAGAAAAATTACTAAATTACTCTTTGCTATTATTCAGCCTCAGAAACCAAATATATTATTTACTTCAGGAAAGATGCTCCCTAAAAGTTAATTCCATCTAGTTTAATTGCGTATCTCTGATTGTGATGAATCCCTTCAGGATACTGTCAGCAGGATTGTATCATCTTGGCTTGGGCTGTGTTGCACTGTTTTAGCTGGATCGACCCAAGTGGTTGGCCATTGACAGCATAGCACAATCTGAGCAGTAATAGTCCAACACCAGGCATGTTTTCTGAACGCTTGCAATATCGTCGGGATACATCATGTTCTTTCTTAGTTCAGTGGGTTAAATTGACTTTATTATTTCATGTTCCTCTTCTGCGTGGTTGTCACTCAACACAGAGGAGAGTCTCACCTGTCAAATCAATGAAAATGAGACTGAGGGAGGACCAATGGAACAATAATGCAATTCTAGGTGAAGGCATTGGGGGCCACTAACAGAAGAACCAAGCCTGAGAAAACATTGCTTATATCTGCCCCATTTATAGGGCGCCCTGCTTCCCCAGTGCTAATTTATTCACTTATAAGGACTCAAATGTGTGCAGTCAAGTCAGGATAAGATTACATATTTTGGCCAGGAGCACACACTGTGGCTAAACAGTGAAGCTGGGATTGTAAACCGTTTTGCAATTTAAGCACTTGACCAGACACCTTTCAAGCTTTACTTAGTACACATATTTAGGTTTTGTATTTCAAGGCCTACAATAATACTATATGATCCAGTTTCCATGCAAAATACACTAACTGCAGCCACCTGACCATATGTAAATCCTTGAGGAAAGATGTTAAGCTAAAGGATTACTATTGTAGCTGTATGTTTTTATCTTCAAAAAGGAAAACCATTGGTCCCAGACTGCAAATAATGTAAGTCTGAAACATTGCCTATTCAACACCACTGTACTTGCACCGCTTTCGGACACACACTCAAAGAAGTTCTGTGATAAACTAAGTTAGTTATGGAGATTCGTTGTCCCAAACTTCCGGCTCGTTGTTAAGTTATGCTGTTAAACATAGTTGGCTGTAGACATAAAACAAACCATGGGCATGAACACATTTTTAAAAGGGGGGTTTAATATGTTACTCACTTGAACTGATTTTGAAGTGGGCACAGATGTGCAATGTAATTACTGCTGTTCCCTAGTCACTCTGTTGGAACTGTCCTATCACACATAAGAAAGGCTTTGCTGCTAATAACAAAAGAAATACACCCAAGACTATTTTTGTGAACCTTTCAAGTAAAGATGAACACGTTGAACTTACTATTTTACACTTCTACCTCGGGATACATAAGAACAAAAGAGTTTATTTCTAAATACGCTGCCGTGCTGAGTAGCCCAAAATGGTAGAAAAACACAACCAACACACTCCCATAATTTTCAGCACAACTCGTTTTGGGTTGCCCAGTTGATCAGGAAATAGCACAATGTGACAATCGTGGATGTGAGATAGTTGACACACAAATATACAAGGGGTGAGAAGGCAAAGGAAGGATCACTGCGCCCACACACAAGAAAAGCATGTGTGTAGTATACTTAATATTTGATTGCGGGTGTGCTTACACAGTCCTGTGCACCAGTTTATATCAGATTTCTGTTAGTCGCTTGGTATTTCTTCACAATAAAAACATCCAATTAGGTTTTGTATCATGGTCTTTTATTTATTGTGCTGTTAGCCCTTGATGGATGACACATGTTTCGGCAACCGAGCTTTGCCTTTTTCAAATCTGGGCTATTAGTAAGTGCCAACATGTGGAAAGAACAACAGAAATAGTACTGCTTAGTTGATTTACAGGTTAACATTGGTCATTGAAACATGTATTAAGAAAAATGTATGTAAGTTGTATGTAGTGTAACTAACCATACTCTTTACATAATATGCCAGATTGTCTTTTGGGTTTCTCATTTTGACAGGTCCTGCAAGACTAACGTCCAATTTTGAATCAATAAGGACGTGACCACATACCTATACATAAGACACACCAACTAGATCTTATATATGACCTGGACACAACTTAGGCTAATTCTATTAACTACTTTAACCAGAATATACTTGAGATGCAAATAAGGTGTCTGATGTGTGAGCAAATGCCAAAGTCCCGACATCATCTAAGGAGTGAACCTCAACAACGATAAGGAATAATGTTGCCAGGCAACGTGAGATGCTTCGTCCACATAACAGATATGAACGATTGACTGGGGATAGTGAGTAACCCAAAATCAAAGACAAAGAAGCAACAATGGAAACAATTAACTATGGCACAGCAGTTGAGCCATAAATGAAGGCAAAGAACCAGATAAGAAGTGAAAAGAGAAACAGCAAAACGAAAAAGAAATGCATTAAGGTAGAAGAGTTGATATGAATGATAGAAGAGAAATACACATAGGGGAGATTAACAAAAAAACCTGGAGGCTAGGGAATACAAACCCAGGAAAACCCACAGTAATCCAAAATATTATGCCTCCAATGACATTCCTACCAAACCATGGTGAGCCACCAATTCCAAAAGGTGGAAGAAATCATTTGAGCATTATGACAGTGTAGTTTGTAGTGTGAACTATTGTACAGAATGAAACACATCACTTCTAATGCATTGCTTGGTGACCCCAGGACAAGAACTGTTTGATGACCTGCCAGAACTGACTCAGGTTAAAGCTGATGACTTTAATTAGAATAACTAATATATTGCAAAATTAGACAAGGATTATGACATCAAATTAAGCATCATTCTCGAAAGGTACCCATTTGGAAAGAGGTCACAAGAAGAAGGATAAATGATAGAACATTTCCGGTTTAGCAAGAACTTGCAATTTCGGAATTCAAACAGATTGAAGGATATGCGATCAGTTTTAATAGAATGTAGAGATAGCAAGGTAAATGAATACCTATGGTCGAAAGGAGATGCCACTTTGGAGGAAGTATTGCATTAGCAAAAGAAGTAGAACATACCAATTTATGTGTTAAGACGGTGGAGAAGAAATACTCAGAAATTACAATGACGAAGAAATTTGATCCAAGCACGCCAGATACAAATATAATAAGAGTACAGACGATGACTAAGACCAGAAATTCAGCAGTGGGACAAAACATTCACACAAAATCCAGGAGAGGACAATTGGTGCGAGAAATCAGGAAGCGTTGACTCGAAGGTGTTGTAGGTGTGATACACCAGGACATATAGCCACCAACCCTTCAGTGTCCAGGAATAAATATGATATGCAGCAAATGCAAATGCAAAGGTCAGATTGCAAGGAGTTGCATATCAAACATGGGTATTAACACAGTTGAGGAAATGATAAAAAGTGCTATTGCTGTAGGCGAGGAACAAGAGGATCTAGAACGCCCAAGGGATACCAAATACACATAAATAAACAATATAGCTATAACAATGGTGGTAGAATCTTGGGTGCAATACACTCTCCTACCAATAAAGCTGTTCGAAAAGAGTTAAAAAAAATAACACTTACAAGAGCTGGACAATAGACCATTGGCATTCAGATGGAAGATAATAGAAATTGTAGAGTGGTTTCTGGCAAACGAATTGAAAAGGAGATACTCAGCAGTTGCTGGTTTCATCAAAAGAAATCGGACATCCAACTAGATCACACTATAGAAGAGAAATTACTATGTTGCACAGAGAGTACCGAGGACTATATTTAAGAATGAAGTGGGAAATCGGATTGCTTAATGCTCGGTCAGTGGTAAAAACCGCTTTTCTCTTCACGAGCTGATCAAAGATGTGAAGCTTGATCTGCTCTGCATCACAGAAACATGATTGAGCGATCACTCCCTGGTGGCCTTGAATGACTTAGTCTCCTGGGGATATTCCACAATTATTGAACATCGCCCATCTCGGTTGGTCGGAGGAGTAGCTATCATTGTTAGAGATGCTCTTAAAGTGTTGGAAAACATGTTATTGGTATTAGGGGATTAGAGCTATTACATGTCAAATGTCCGCCAGAGACAGGTAACCCGTTTTTTTATGCTGCTGACTGATAGGGTGGGGCAACTGATCCCATTCTGCTCATGATTGATTGTTCTGGGTGATTTTAATTATTGGGTGGAGGATGTTGAAAATCCTGGGGCCCAGATCATTTTGGAACGTTAGGGTTGAACCAACTGGTGGTTGGCCCAATGCACATAGCAGGACACACTTTAGTGTTTTTTTGATACCTCGAATACTGCATTGGTGCACCCCAGGACTGGTTTTATGGTGCGATCATGCATCTATATTTTTCACAGTGCAAATGGATTACCTCCCAGTGTCCAAACAAAAGAGGAGAGGGGGTGTATGAGTTCCATAACTGATACAATATTGACATTAAAAAAATCTTAAGCCTTTCTTTGAGGATTTAAATTCTGTAATCACCTCGTTGGATCCCAGTACCTTGTTGTAGAGGTTTTTTGATATACTCACTAAGGTAGCAGAGTCTTTGGCACTGGGTTTCTGGAAGAATAAGAGGGACAATGGAAAGAAGATGAACTGGTTCACCAGCTCTCTGAGCAATGAAAGATGGAAAGTCAGATTAGCAGAAAGGGCTTGGCAGAAATATCGGGATGAGAAGGCAAAAGGAGAATATAAACATAACCAATTGGAGTAGAGGGAAGCTGTTAGGCAGGGAGAGGAGTGCTATAAAAAGGCAACCGTGATAGGTGTTTGAATTAGGTTAGAGAATGGAAAGGAAGACCTAATAAGCAGAGAGTAATGACAGCGGGTGGAGGTGGGCTTGAAGGAGACTTTGGAATGTTTGCCGACAGTGAGCGAGAGGTTTATGTACTGGGAATGAGAAAGGGGTAGCACTTGGGAGTCACTGAAAGAGTGTTTGAAGGTTACTTTGGAAGGAAAGTAGAAGGCCAGTTGAAAGAAGGACAGTGATGGGTAGAGGAAAGTGAGTCACAGGAGGGTGCAGTAAAGCAGAATCAGGGTTACCTGGGGGTGGAGTGGCATCTGAAGTGAAGTGAATACGGTCAGGGGGAGTTAGAGAGTGGTGACAGGAAAAGGGAGAGAGGGTGACAAGGCCACGAGACAAAGTGTAAAGAAGAAAAGGATCAGGAGTGAAATAGAGAAAAGAGAAAGAGGAGGAGAGATAGAGAGGGAGAGAGACACAGAGATACAAAATCAGGAGACAGAGCACAGAGAGGAGAGACATCAGGAGGGATCTGGAGAGTAGAGACATGTGGAGGGAAGGAGGTATAAGACAAGAAGATGGAGTCTGAAGAGGAGAGAGAGAAGACCAGGAGACAGAGTGTAGAGAGAGAGAAGGATGACATAGATAGAGAGAGGAGAGTAAAAGGTCAGGAGACTGTCATCTAGAGGACAAGAGCAATTAGAACACCCTGCTACGTCATCTAGGAAGAGTATGAGGGAGTCAGTGAGACAAGGCTACCCTCTTCAGGCCCTCCTTAGTCTAGAGTGAATTGGCACTTCACTACTACATGTTGGAGTAGAGTGACTAGGGATGCTAGGGAGGTGGTAGCCCCCCTCAAAGGTTGAGCGATATGTGTTCAGGTATCCCACCTACACTGCAAGCCATAATTGCCTGTTTTGTAACACACATTTTGAGTAAACGGAAAACATGTTGGATTTGCCTTGTGAATCATTGAGAACCTTGTCACGACAGATAATGCACTTTTTCAGTGGGAGCCAGTGTAGAGGAAGCAAGCCAGAGGGGTATGTTCCAAAATCATAGCTTTAACCGCAATCCTATTGCCAGGTGTTGTGCTCTTTGCAGACATAGTAGCAGCTTGACTAGGAGTTATAGATGGATGCTGTTACCAAAGAACAACTACGAAAAGACAAAGATTATCTTTACCAGAACACAAAGAAAAGACAGCGGCAGGAGAAGGGGTTTCAGTTTCTTAAATGAAGGAAACCCGGCTTCAACACAAATGCAACCTGTTTTTTTTTATTTAAGGTCAGGTCAGCATTTAAGACAATCCCCAGATTTGTGACTGCCTCCTTTGATTTAAGACGGGGGCCACGTGATGCAAGCAAGTGAGTAGCAGTGTGTTAACAGCCAATAGCTCTCTCTGGTCAGCATGACTGTTTACATCCATCTATTATTAGATGTACATTACACAACACGTAAATCTTTCCAATGTGAGATCTCTACTAACAGGTAGCTCCATCAGAATCTATGTAGCATCCTCATAGTTAACAAAGCAAAAGGCCAAACTGTCTGATTATATCTATCAGAGGTACATATTAAAAAGTAATGGCGACAACGCAGACCCCTTTGGTACTCTACAGTTGGAGTCAGATACAAAAAAACGCTCAGCCATATCAGTTACATGAATTTGGTTAAAAAAAAAGATTAAACCCATTTCAGGGCAGCACCTTGGATTCCTGACTCCTCAGTGTAAAGCAAAGAATATGATGGGCAACTGTGATGAACGCTGCTGAGAGGTCCAATGACATCAAGACCCCAATGCTGCCCCTGTTAGCTTCTTCTCCCGGCTGATCAAAGTATTCTGTGATACTGAGTTTGGTACTATATTCAAGTCTAAAGCCATAGTGAGCAAAGTCGAGTAGGGCAGAGTCCCCCAGAGAATGTTCAGGTGGGTGCACCACCACTTGTTCCGCTTGTTTAGCCAGGAATGGCAGCTGGGAGAAAGGATCAAAAGGACCTAAGTCTTTTTGAACAAAAGATTATTTTTGACAAGTGCTTGTGTCCAGTCTAAGAGAAAAGTTCCCAGTTTCAAAGAGCAGCTGATCAGAAGCTGGAAGTGCGTAGATAGTATAGGAATGAAACCCTGTGCCACCATGGGCATTAATGAATCAGAGTATTTAGCCAAATATTGAAGGCCCAATGTCTCTTCTTCCCTCAGTGGCCAGAAAGAATCAAGCATCCACTTTGGCTCAGTGGTAGATATTCCCCCCGTAAATATAGTCAGACTACTTCTAGTTATCAGCGAGGATAGATCTGATCTAACCTTTTCCATCTTCTGTACAAAAAGGGTGAGGGGGCTATCAACCAAGGTTTGTGAGGTGGTGATATAGTTTTCAACCTCATGAGGGCTGCAGTGTTCATTTACAACTGCACACAGTTATTTTGCTAAGTTAGAGGCTTTCTCAATATTATTGCTCAAGTGTTGTTTTTTGGCTTTTAGTATTCCTAGTTTGTACTAATGTTATTGTTGCTTCAATAACATTTTCAATTCTAGTTTATAAGAGCATCTCCACTGTCTTACAAGCTTTCTAGCCTTACAGCCCTGTATAATTGTATCCTCTATTAGCCATTTCATACCCACACCTTATGGGTATTTTCGGATCCTCATACAAGGAACAATGTTATATAGAAGGACTAGCATTCATTTCTCCAAATAATCACATATTGTATTCAGGGCAGCTGTCCTGATGGCCCTGATATGAATTAAAGATAGTTTCTCGAGAGAGAGGCTGCTTTAGAAATTAATTTGCATGGGTAAAAGAAAAACACATGTTTCATCTTTGGGTTTGTAGGAGTGTTTAGCGTGTTTTGGGAGCACAGAGTACAGCACCATTGCACAGGATCAATGTATAGCATGTTTTTTTTTTTGAAGTGCAGCGCCACTGCATGGGTTTGGTGCATTGATATAATGTGGTACAGCAAGACCTGTGTTATTGAGCATTTTTATGCGGCGCCACTGCATGGGTTTGGTGCATTGCTATGATGCAGTTGGTTCAAGCTATGTGTTGCCAGTGTAACATGGACATATATGTAAGGGCAGGTTATTCAGTCAAAAACGATTTTTACATATAAAATGCAAATACATTTTTCACAGTTAAAAGCACACATCTGTACCTTCAAAATGCACACCATTTCTCACCTGAAATGCCTATGTTGCAAGAGACACATTTGGTAATTAACAAACTAATCTCACTAACAAGACTAATAATTATAACTCATTAATAAAAGAATGTGTCTTCACTGCAAAAAGAGGCAGACTCTGAAAATCAGTTTTAAACACACATTCAAGTTTTTTTTTTCCTTTGCCTTTCTGTGCTCTGTCCACAGCAACTGCAGGAAGCAAAGACTTCGAATAAGCAGGAAATCAGCTTGTTACAGTTGCAACTGTACAAGAAGAACCATTGCTAAAAGTCGGAGGATAGATCATGATTGATTCTGATTGGAGCACGTCACATCAAGCATCATGTTAGAGGCTGTGACTAGTGCTTTGCTGCAGAATCTGGGGGACGAAGGGCAGAGACATCTTGACACAGCTCGAGGAAGGGCGGGGTTGACAGCTGGAGATGCCTGATTCCTAAAGCAGATTCAACTTGGTTGCAGAGACTGGCTTTTCCAGTCAACAAGTCTCAGTTCGAGTGACAGCAGATGCTTGTCCTTGCTGGGTGAACCACTCCAGAAGGCGAACAGCCAAAGAAGTTACATGCTGAATAAGCTTGGTAATTATCTCGCTGAGGTGTGGGGGCTGAGTGTGTACGAGAATATTCAGTCAGTGTAGGAAAGGAGATTCCTGTGCTTTACTCACGTGTTTAATGTTGCAAATTGAGTTCTTGTCTCCGCCACTCTCTTTTCAGTGTACCACAGATAATGCTGTTACTGTGCTATTTCATTTATTTCTGTAAAGAGTGAGATCATGTTTAAATGCAACTTTTATAATACACAAAAATATCTGAAAGCAGACGGGTGGTGTGTTTTATATTTACCAATACAGTGCTGATGATGTGGGGAGATGTTTAGACAATGCAATTGTCATTTTCAAGGTAGTTTAACATACGATTTGGCTGCAGATGTGTGCACAATGTAATTCAGTATGAGCAATTATAACTAACTGTGTGTGTTGTAGTCTGCCGGAGGTCTATGAGTCGGCAGAAAGGGAGGCCCGGGACATAGTTCACCACCGTATATAAGATAGTGAAAAATACCACATGATAGCTCGCTGCCGTAGATAAGACAGAGAGAAATTTCCCATGGTGGCACACTAAAAATGAAAATGTGGTGTTCCTGAAATGCAAGCCTGAGGTCTCTCTGGTGATTACACGAAAAATCTAAACAAAAATAAGGGGTTCTGGATATTGGGGCCACAAATAAAACAAAGGAATTATGCTCACCAAAATACCACCAATCACACATACCAACCACGCATACCAACCACGCATGTCTGTGTGCTGAAATAATGCATGTCCACTGTATTATTGTTGTACATGGCCCAATCTGAATACAAGGAGTAATTGTTGCTAAATTATTTTTCGGCGGTAAGAAATTACCGTCAGGCCCCAAATCTCCACAAAATACCCAACAGGTTAGATTCATGGGTATAAGAAATTGGGAGACGAAATAAATAGCATGATGTTTGGACGAAGCCACTAGCAGCAAATCAGTAGTAAGTGTGTAGATGTAAGGACTATATGATTCAAAGTGTGGCCAGCCTCATGTATTGGGAAGTGAGCCTGCACTGTGAGCCCTAAGTCCACTAAGGAACCCATCATTTCTACCGTATCTAGATCATTGGCCTGGACACACAAGTAACTAAAATAACAGAAGGAGGAGGTTGTCCATTGAGAGTTCTGACATAGCCTCCACTAAGTTGAGAGCAAGCTTTTTTTGTAAAGAGAAGGTCCTTATAATTCACGTTTATTCATAGATTGGTCTGTATCTAGCACCAGCCTAAATGCCTCAGATTGATGTCGAAATTAAGGGATGAAAGAGCTGTCAGTATCAAATCATAAATATAAATTACAACTATTCCACCATTGATTTTGTTCAATAATTGGAGATTATGTTATGGTTAGGGGACTAGATCAGCAAACAATACATTGATTGTGTCCATGATCCAAGTCTCCGTCAGAAAATATGATATCCAAATACAACTAGGGGTCAAGTCCTAAAGAAAAAAGTGGGGGGGGCTCATTAACATAGCAATTGAATGTAGCATAACCCGAAATTAGCATATGAAGGTGCCCTCTGAAAAAAAGTGGGGGGTGACCTGAAAAAAGTGTAGCGTTCACCCACGTGTACCCTCGACTTGAGGCCTGAATATAACTATAGAATGAGATCATGCATAAACAGGCTGACCTATCTTTAAGTAAAATACAATGAAGATGTTAATCTGTGCTCAGAGAAGAAGCCTTACAAGAGGTGCCCATAAGTGTAACTGCTTTGGGGTGTTTAAGGCATTAGGTCCGGCGTACAGGAATAGAATGATACAGATAATATTGTTTGAGTTTCGCTACAATAGTTGATCTAACATCTAACACTCGCTTCCCTTTCCTCCTTCCACACGCCTCCCAGCCTGTACCCGGTCCCTGATTGGTCAGCCAAGCTGAGCCTAGCTAGGCTCGTATGGAGCCCCACTCCCTGCAGCCGCTATTCCAATAGGGGCTGCAGGTGAGTTGGGGCAACAGAAGACCCTCCTGGGCTTCTGTGTGCACCATATTTGTGTGTGGTTGGGGCCCCCTGCCCTGGCCTGCACCCCTGCTTCCTTGCTTCCCTTTCCTCCATCCACCCACCTCCCAGCCCACCCCCGGTCCCTGATTGGTCAGCCAAACTGAGCCTTGCTAGGCTCGTATCGAACCCCACTCCCTGCAGCCGCCATTTCATCAGGCATTGCAGGTGAGTTGGGGCAGATATTTTTTTTAAAAAGCACCCCCAGGCCCTCTAGGCAACCCCCTTTGTCTGCTCTCCCCAGCCCGCACCCTCTTCCTGCTTCCCCGATCCCTCACGCCTCCCGACCCACCCCCCCTGCTCTGATTGGTCTAATGAACCGTGTTGCCCAAGCCAAAACTAGCCTTCCCAGGGAAGCCCTCTGCCCGTGCAACCCCTGCAGCTAAGGGCGCCAAGGAAAAGGGCGGCTCCAACAGTGGCGGCTCCTTACCGTGTCTGCTGGTGTCAGCTGGGGAAGCCAAGGAAGCCAGTGGCCAGCCCTCATCCCGCAGCAACCACTAAAGTAAGTGTGGCATGAGTGGGGAGTAGAGCAATTACTCTACTCCAGCAAGCCCTGCCACTCTACATTATTACCTCGGAACTGTCATTACCAGCATGCACCATACTTAGATGGAATTGTGAACATTAGCTTGCATCACACTTAGATAGAAATGTGAATGATAGCATGTGCCACACTTAGATTGAATCGTGAACACTAGTATGCGTCACACTAAGATAGAAATGTGAATGATATGATGTGCCACACTTAGATGGAATTGTGAACATTAGCCTGCATCACATCTAGTTAAGATTGTGAATGATAGCATGTGCGACACTTAGATGGAATTGTGAACATTAGCCTGCATCACACTTAGATAGAAATGTGATTGTTAGCATGTGCCACACTTGGATGGGTTTGTGAACATTAGCCTGCGTCGCTTCTAGTTAGGATTGTGAATGATAGCATGTGCCACACTTAGATGGAATTGTAAATGATAGCATGCGCCATGCTTAGACTGAATGGATGGAATGGATGGGATGGATAAAACGGATGGAATGGGTGTATAGAATGAATGGATAGAATGGATTGGATGGATTTGGATGGAATTGGATGGAATGGGGTGGAACGGATGTAGTGATGGGAGGGATGTATGTTGAAGTAAATGGAATGGATGGAAGTGATGGAATGGATAGAATCGATGGAATGGAGGAATGGAGTTGATGGAATGGATGGATGGAAGGGATGAATGGAATGGCTGGTTTGAAAAGATGTAATGGATGGAATTGTTAAATATATAGAATAGATTGACTGGATGGATTGATTGATTGAATGGATGGATGAAATTGGATGGAATGGATGGGATGATGGATGGTTGGATGGATGGATGGATGGATGGATGGATGGATGGATGGATGGATGGATGGAATGGATGTGATGGATGAATAGAATGGATGGAACGGATAGATTGAATGGATGGAACAGATATATGGAATAGATGGAATGAATAGATGGATGGGATGGATAGATGGAATAGAAGGATGGAATGGATGGATTTAGATAGATGAAATGGATGGATGGAATTGGATGAAATGGATGGTATGAAAGGATGAGATGGATGGTATGAATAGATGAAATGGATGGAATAGATAGATAGATTAGATGGACTGGATAGATCGATGGATGGATTGTTGGAATGATGTATGGAACAGGATGAAATGGATGGAATCGGATGGATGGAATGGATGGAATGGATGAACAGAATGGATGGAGCGGATAGATGGAATTGATGGATGGAATGGACCAAATGTAGGGATGGGAGGGATGGGAGGGATGCCATGGATGGATGGATGGATGGATGGAATTAATGAGTGGATGGAATCGATGGATGCAGGGAGTGGATGGAGCGGAGGGAATGAATGGAATGGATGGAACTGGATGGAAGGAATGGCTGTACGCAATGGATAGAGTGGATGGATGGAATGGATAGAATTACCCTACCCTCAAGTGCCTGTGCGTGCCCACCGCACACGTGTGTCTCTGTGTGAACAACAAAGAGTGTCTATGTGTACCCCGCTTTCTTGTTTCCCATGCTGATTATTGCATATCTCTATGTCCACCTCCTATCGCTGTAAGCCCAGTCCCCTTGCACTATGTGTCGCTGTGTTCCCTGTCACCCTGGTCCCATGATATCAGTATGTATCCCAATGTATTACCCAACCCTCTCATCAGCGTGTGTGCCCACCGTGCCCGTATGTCACTGTGTACCCTGCCTTATTGTTCCCCATGCTGTTGCTATATATCCGTATGCCCCCCTCCTGTTGCTGTAAGCTCAGCCCCCTTTCGCTGTGTATATGTGGGTCTCTGTGTTCCATTCCTTCCTATTCATGTGCCTAGTCTTGAATGCTTTAAAGATGAACCATCATGTATCGCATCACTATGCTTACTCTCTACTATACGCCATCACACAACTAGAACACAGCTATACCCCTGATAAATGTGGCATAGCTGTTCACATACAAACACTACCCCATGAACACCTTGTCACCCTAATAAAACGCAGCTATCCCATGACATTCCAGATTAGCTGCTCACATAAGTGTCCTTCAGGCCTAACACAGCCAGAACCCAGTCTGGGTGTCCGCCCACCAGACTGCACACATCCAACTGATATCTTCAACACCACACCTAACGCTAGGATGCAGCTACCATTCAGCAATTACATCAGCTGCACACATAACTGGTGCACCCACGCACCCTACGACACTATCTCTCTCTACTGACCCAAACTCCGGTTTCCGAGGGCGTTCAACCTACCAGTGCTTTGAGATCATCCAATGATATATAGAGCGCTATATAAATGCCAAGTAACATAACATAACATAATGTAACATAACATAACAAAGGATGAGGAGAAACCTGGCAGAATATCATTTATAGTAGCAAGTCTGTATGAACCAGGTGGGTGAGAGGTTCTAGCCCAATGCCAGGGCGTGTGAAAATGGATTTGGCTTTGGCATGCCTTCAGCAAGCCAGCGGTGCACCCATTGTTGTTGACCATTGCTCAGCTACACCATCTTGGATATGAGCATCCTCCCTCTCAAACTAGAAATCATCAAGGGACTGGGGTGCCAAACACCAAGGACAGAGCAAAATGTATTGCACAGCTTGCCTTCGCTCCAAAATGGAACGCCCTATCCCTGATTTGGTCAATAGAAAAACAAATCAGATTATGCAAATAACACTTTTAGAAACAGAACTAAAACAGCTTAAAAATAGCTTTTACTTAAAAATATCAGTGCAAAAATGTAGGACTGACCACATCCATATTTTCCAAATGTACAACTACAACATGAGATATGATATTTATCACTTAGTAGTGAATTAAGAAGTACATTTCAATGTCAATCATACATTATTTCCATATTTATTTACAGAGCTGGTGCTGCTCTGCTGGCCCTGTAAGGGTCATTTATGGTGAAATAATATTTTCCTGTGACTTTGGAAATTACCACTGTAATAGTGCAAAGTTCATGTACGATGGATCTGTGTCTAATTTCATTATCAGAATTGCAGTCATTAGAGAAATGTCCTGTGGGTAAAAAGAAAAACTGATAACATTATTTTGTTAGGGGTAAAGCAGCTGCTTTAGATTGTAAAATAATATCAAAAGAAAAAATACCAAACACATAAGGGGGACATTTTTTGAACGAACTAGAGTGTAATTGTAAAGCCTGTGAGCAAGGAAGGCAGCATTTACAATGGATCCCTATGGCATATTAAGTCAGGGGGACTGTATAGAGATCTTTAGCATTTGCGCCGGCATGGAAATGCATGGTGGTGGAAATACTGGGGCATTTGTATGGTGGTGAGGAAGTGAGATGGCAGAAATGCATGTTTCGTTTCACCTCTCCTCTCCGTTTTATAAAATAATTAAAATGGGATGTTACGCTAATGGAAGGTGTAAAAATCTTGTGCAAGGCCTTTACACCTTCCATTAAGGTTGCACCCCATCAAAAATAATCCCCTTGATCTACAGCATGTGGATTCCATTGCAATCCAAAATAAAGCACCACCTGCAAAGTGTGTTGCAGGCTATGTTTTGTATCTCTCACAGAGCAGAGTAAAACTGAAGAGTAAAGGCGATTTCGCCTTCATTTACTCTTCATTTTTAGTTTGGGCTATTGGTTGGCATGGAAAATGCTACCTTAGAAGCCAAAACTGTTGTCATTAACATACAAGCTTCAAATATGGGCTTTGAATGAGGGTCTGTAATGCTTTTCCAATGGAGATAACATTTTAGGAGGGATACACAGTTGTAATCCCTACCATTCCCTGCCCTTAGCCAATGTAATCCCTATGGCTAATCTCATCCATTCCTGCCCATCTCAGAACTCTTTGATTTTGCGTGAGTTCTTCCATGGAGGCAGCCATCTTGGATGGCTGTCTCTAAGGAAGCTCTCTGGAAACAAGCCAGCCATCTTTCATTGGTAAATATACCATACATATTCCAAATAAACTGATGAATTGTTCAAAATAGCTCAAGCAATTTGCATTTTGAGATCTTGTTTTGAATTGTTTTGCTTTGCAATTAAATTAGGGCTAGCTTTTATTTTGAGGTCAAATAGCCTGTAGAGTTCGAATTGTTTCTATTATTTAAATAATGTGTTTTTCGTGATTAATATTTGCCCGGTACACACTCTAAACAGATTGTTCACAGCATCCTATACATTTTCCAATGCCAATTGTATATAACTTATGTTAAGTGTCCAAAAGTTCCTACGTGCCACTTCCCGGGATGGCTTTTGCAGCCCCTGCTTTCCAGGACCAGCTCGTAGGCTCAGTTGTGTTGCTTGAGATGCAGAACTTTGAAAAATGCAGAGGTTTACTTTCGAGCGCCGATAGACTGATGATATACAGCACAGTGCACCGATTCCTGATTGGTAAAAACAAATACATTCTAACAAGAGGTAGACCACATCTTGAACACGGTAGCAATCTTACTGTGCCACCCATGCCTCCACTGCCTTGGAACCTGATCATGCAAGGTCCATCCCAGAAGGATTCAAGGAGCACACCGAGCCCCCATCCCTGCTCGCCAAGCTGTATTCCTAGCAGACCACTGGAGAAGCGTGCACCAACCTGCACAGCGTTTGGCAGATATGTGTCAGTGAGGTGGCTCCAGCAAAGGAGCCTAGGCCTCAGTAAGCAGAGAAGCTACCAGTACTCACCTCAAAAACAAGTCCTGACCCCTTGTTGTTTTCAAATGCAGCTAGGGAAGTCATGCCTGCAAGCCGGCTTTCCACAGTGGGTTTGTGCATCAGTTTCCAATTGCTCAGCAGTCCCCTGGAAAATCCATAGAAAAATCACAGAAATAGAGATGATTTTTTTTCCTGATTTTCCGGTTTCCTGCATTCTTACATTTTGGAAAACATGTAAATAGAACTTAAAAGTGTTTGTGCAGACATAAGAATATGATGTAATTGACTTACAGCAGTCACTTCTTTTTCGCAGTGTGACTAGATTTCTATCGAATTGTGTTACTTTCTAGGACCCCAATTCGTCATATTGCTTCTAATATTTACTTCGTCTCTATGATTTGGCTTTTCCTCAAATGTCCTAAAAATTAATTGCCCAGTCGTCTTGAACTCCTGTTAGAGTGAGCTTGTGAATACTGGGTGTGTTTGTAAGTAGTGGATAGCTCTGTAGAGATGGGCGTGATTTTATACGAAGAGACTTCTATAAACCAGTGTCCAGGGTGAGAAATAGATCACACAGGACATTAAAGATCATGTGCGGAGAAGGCAGAGAGCCTGTACAAAACTGCACCATTGCACATGCATATGTATTTATTTATTTATTTTTACATTCATTTCAGCGTACAAAACCCTCAGGTATATAGTCGCTAGTTACAGGAAGTGCATGGTACATATAGATAGCACATATAAGCACATGACAGAGAGTAATCTAAAACACGTCCGCAGTCAGACATATGCATTGGACTCTTTGCTTGCTGAATGTAATGGTGTTGTTCGCAGGCAAAAGAAAAACAGCCTAAAAAAAAAATGTGTTTTATTTACCGGCAACGTGTAGCATGCGATGAACATTTCATTTCATTTTCACAGCAAAGTGTACATGCGGTGTGTTTTTCTAGTTCTGCTTGGGTAACAGCATAATAGTTTCCTCTGATGCATGTTTGTAGCAAGATGCAATGCTGCACTTTCTGCCAAAAACATGTGGGAAGTAGGAAACATGGGGTCAATTTTCCTTATAGGAACTCAAAATGTACAGTGCCCAACATTTCAGCGTTCTCCTGTCCCCCTTCCCCCGTCCACTATTAGCGTCAAAACACAAAGGGGCATCTCTCAACAACTGCTGTCCAGTCCTCTCGAGTAGCTCTTAGTTAAGTAGGTTCGTAAAATGCAGCTCCGCTCTTAGGGCCCGATTCACTAGCGTAACAGGGGCCCCACGACCACATGTTCTGGGAGGGGGCCCCACTGTGAGAAAAAAAAAATCCGATTTTTTTTTTGTTGACATTTTCTTTTTGAATTCACTCTGCATTTATAAAGAAATGATTTCTGTGACAGAAATAATTTCTTTATGAAGGCACAATGAATACAAAAAGAAACTTTCTTTTTGAAGTCCAGGGGATACCCCCAGCACATGACATGAAGACTCTAGGCTGGAGGCCTCCATGTCATGCAGTGGGGGAAGCCCTAGGACTTCAAAAATAATGTGTTTATTTTTGAAGTCACTCTGCTTTCAAAAAGAAATTATTTCTGTTATGGTTCAGTCCTTAACAGAAATAATTTCTTTATGATGTCGGAGTGACTTCAAAAAGAAACAATTTATTTTTGAAGTATTATGGCTCCCCTCAACTCCATGACATGTGCGTGTGTGACTGTATGATGAAAGGGTGCACACAAATGTATGGGTGGATGGGTATGCGTGTGTGCGCGTACAGTGAAAGGATGCACACTTAAATGCATGGGTGGCTGCCTGGGTGTGCCTGTATGGTGAAAGTGTCCACACTTAAATGTATAGCTGACTGTCTGTGTGAGTGTATGGTGAAAGGGTGCACTCTTAAACATATAGGTGGCTGCCTGTGTGAGTGTATGGTGAAAGGGTGCACTTAAATGTATGGCTGGCTGGGTGTGCGTGTATGGTGAAAGGATGCACACAAATTTATGGGTGGCTGCCTGGGTGTGTCTGTATGGTGAAAGGGTGCACACTTAAATGTATGGGTAGGTGCCTGGGTGTGTGTGCCTGTATGGTGAAAGGTTGGACACTTAAATGTACGGGTGGCTGCCTGGGTGTGCCTGCAAGGTGAAAGGGTGCACACTTAAAAGTATGGGTGGCTGCCTGGGTGTGCCTGTATGGTGAAAGAGTGCACACTTAAATTTATGGATGGCTGGGTGTGCGTGTATATATATGGTGAATGGTGTGTGTGCTTGTGATCAGGGGTGCAACAAAACCTACATTTCAGGGGGGCTAAACCTTCAAATGTTGGGAGAGGCGCTAACTTAACGTGTGGTGGGGAAGAGCAAACTTATTTGTGTGGGGGCATCCGCATTTTAATGAGACTATTCTAGTGCAGCTTCAATGTTACAAGCAGTTAAATCTCTCCTTTAAGTCTGAAAGCACCCACTTATGGACTGCTGTAAGAATGACTGGTCTCCTGTTCCCGCTCGACCCTTCCAATCACTCCCCTGGCATGCAAATACTAAAACCACATCACAATTTCAATTGGTTAAAAAATGTGGCATTTGAATGCAGGTACTAACAGTGAAATGCTGTGCATTAGTAATTGCTGGTCCGGGCCCTTGTTAACAGCGAAACCCAGGTGCTGTTTAACATCTGTGTCCTTTTCTGTCCTGCAACTGCTCAGTAGGTCAGCCAGGTCAAGTCAACATAGCCCACAAATTCAGGGGGGGGAGTGCTGAAGCCCAGTCAGCTCAATGGTGTTGCACCACTACTTGTGTTTAATACCTTGATTACTTATGGTAATCTTCATTACTCCTAGCCCTATTCTTCCTCATCCCAGTACTTGTGTATGAGGCAGTACTTGTGTATGAGGCATTATGCCTCATACACAAGTACTGGGATGAGGTAGAGGTACATGAAGGTAATGTCTGACCTAGCTACCTGTAATCTTCATTACTCCTAGTCCCACTCTTCCCCCTCCCAGTACTTCCCAATGAGGCAAGGAACCTCATACATAAGCACTGGGAGAAGGAAGAGGGGACGTGGAGGAGATTCTGGGCCAATGAGCTTATTTTGGAGATTCGGGAGGGGATGGGAGGGAGAGAGGATGTGTGGGGAGGGGATAGGATTGTGCATATATCATAATGGTTGTCCATGTCCATGCTAAGCAGGCAGAGAGGCATTTTGATGCAGCCAGACTAGTCATTCCTTAATTTGGTATGGCTTTTTTTAACTGAGTATTTCTGATAAAGCAGTCCTGCTAATTGTAATTACCTGGCTAGACTGGCATTTGGGTTCTGCCAGTCTAGCCATTTCTTACTGCGGCACCGTATATTTTCATGGGCATCTGTGATAAAATTATATGATATGATAAGTCATATATAACGCACATGTACACAAGTGTTTTTAGGCATGACAAGACAAGGGAAGGAAAACAGAGGGAGGACAATACAAATTAACTTACTAAGCCTTGTGTCATTCAGATCATGCAAGTGCGAGAACGAGAAGTGCAAGGGGAAAGGGAGGGGGGAAGTGCAAGGGAGATGGGAGGGGAAATTGGGGCAGTAATGCTCTGAGTAAGTGAAGCCAGGGCAGCGCGCCTCTGGGTAGTGCAAGGAGAACAAGGGACTGTAGGGTTGCAGTTACAGCCCCTAACTGCGTGGTAGGCCCGGAGGCAGTGCAAGGGTGACTGATCAAGAAAGAGCCTGGACTCAGTGAGAGTGAGGGTAGCCAAGCAACCAGTTGGTACAGCAGACAGGTAGGTCAGGTAGGTCAGCAGGGGATGGAGAGAAAGAGAAAGCAGAGGAGAAGAGGAACATTTTGAGCTTCTTCCGGAACTTCAGGTGGTTCAGCTCAAGTTTGGGAGGGGCAGGGAGGCCATTCCAGAGGGAGTCACCTGCAGGGGAGAGGGATTTACCCCCTCTCTCTTACTGGAGATGCATCTAACCCTTAGGGCTCGAGAAGGAGGGTATTCTGGTAGAGAGCGTTGGATGTAGTGTGGATCGCAGCCCCAGAAAGCCTTGTGGACAATGCAAAGGGTCTTCAACTTGATCCTTGTAGCCACCAGGAGCCAGTGGAGAGATTTCATGGCTGGAAAGATATGGTCCCTGGGCTTGAGGCCAAGGATAAGTCTCACAGTCCTTTTCTGGAGTAGTTGCAGAGGGCGGAGAGTAGAGGAAGGCAGATAGAAGAAGTGGCTGTTGCAGTAGTCCAGCCTAGAGAGAGCCAGAGCTCGGGAGATATTGAGCATCTGGGGGAAAGTGAGAAAGGGAAGAGTCCCTTTGAGGAGGTGCAGCTGGTAGTGAGACCCCTTGGCGACGTTCGAGATGTGAGGAGAGAAAGAGCGAGTGGAGTTGAAGATGACACCAGGAATGAGCAAGAGAGGAGAGTAGGCTGAGGGGAGCCTGGAGGAAAGCTCAGTGTCATCTGCATAACACTGTAAGTTAGAGGAGAAGGTAGAGATCATGTGGGCCAAAGGGGCCAAGTAGAGGTTGAAAAACCAGGGTGAGAGGATAGAGCCATGGAGAACGCCACAGGTAGAGAGAGGTGGCAAAGTGAAAGGGAGCAAGTTGGAGCTGGGAGGGGCGGTCCAAGAGGAAGGAGGTGAGCCTGTTGAGGGAACAGAAGAAGGAGAGACGCAACAGGATTGGCCAGCTCCTTTCAGATTTTAAAGAGTTTGGCCATGTTGTTGGAGGTTACAGAGACACAGGCTTGAAAATGTGCTCTCTTCTTGATGAGTCTTATTGCTTCGACTGCCATTTTGGTGCAACCAGTCTAGGTATGTCTTAATGTGGCCTTGCATGCTTTACTGTAATGTTATTATGTGTCTACAGTGGTCTACATTGTGCAGCCAGTTGGACATGTTTTCATTGTGGCATGGCATTTTCAATAGCAAAACATTCATGTTCATCTGCACTGTTGGTGACTTGCATGTATTGGATTGGTGTTACCCTACATGGCAAACACTTTGGCTTTTTAGCCAATCTTTCTCAGAAAGTGTGCTGTATATTGCATTAAAACACATATTTATATCTTTCTCCTAGTGCAGTGTGTGGCATACCCCTTCAGCAACCCGTTTGTGCGTATTGCGCAAGCGTGGAAATCTAGGCCGGACCAGAGCGCGAAGAGACTCATGATTTGTTGCCGAGTTGGGGGGGCCCCTCAGCATGCCTCGCAGGGAGACCCCCAGATCTTGTGTTACGCCACTGGACCGATTCATGGAATTCTTTGCACGATTCAATGTGACTTTGCCCTCCTGAAAAGTGACGTTGCACTGCTGACACAAACCCTGATTCATGGAACTGTGCAAACTATATTTTTGCAGTGCATAGTCTGGCCAAAGTCATTTTGTACTGCAGAAATAACTATGCACTGACTTTGCATTGCAAAAATACACTTTGCACAGTGCCATGAATCAGGGTTTGTGTCGGCAGTGCAAAGTCACTTTTCAAGAGTGCAAACTCACTTTGAATCGCGCAAACTTTCCATGAATCGGGCCCTCATTCGGGCTGTCGAGCGGTGCTTCTTTTGCCTCAAAATCTGCAGCAGAACCTTGATTGGTAGCCTAAATGTAATTTCTAGCCTTTTCAAGTCCAAGAAATGAACAGCATTTAAATTTGTTTTAATTCTATAACCTGAAACAAATGCATTGGAGTACAGCTAGGCAGAGATGGCACATGAGGAGGGACACAATGGCTGTGGGTGTTGTTTAATTATTTACCCACCTATTCACTGCCCACTGCCATACTAATCCCACTGGCCCTTCTCACCCTCTTCCCGCTCAAAACACATCCTCCACGGATCTCTTTGAGTTACCATTATCAAGCCTTCAAATCAAATTTTGGACTGAAAGTGCCTGCCAGCTGTTTTTTTTTCTTTTTATCAACACAGTCTTCTGAGAACTAATCATTTAAGCTGTGCTGTAAACGTGCAACTAGTGTAATAAACATACTGCTGATGAAGCCACTTGCTTCATCAGCAGTATGCATGTCCTTCACTGAAGTTTTGTTAAAACAAGCATTAGCAAGGCCAACAGTTTCGCCTTGTGTATAGTTATTAATCAGGAGTTTGCCAGGCGGTGCTATCATATGCTTGGGTGCATGAACCATTTTGCAGCCGCCATCATTAATGACCAGAGAGTACTATTACGGCAATGCCTGGCAAATACCTTCCCCATGTCCATACAAAAGACAAATCTGTTGGCATTGCTAATGCTTGTTAGTCTGGGCTATTAGGTGCTGCCTGTGACACTTATTAACCAAAACTATTGCATTAGAGTACAGATGGGGAGGAATGGCACATGAGGAGGGACACACAGCCTGTAGGTGTTGTTTGGCTATGTGACCACCCGTTGACTGCCCAAGGCCATGCTAATCCCCATGGTCAGTCCCACCGAGTTCATGCCCCTCCTCGCCAAAACGCCTCCTCATGGGAACTCTTTGAGCTCCCTTTCATCAAACTTTACCATCAAACTTTGCACTCAAGGGTCTGCCAATGCTTTTTCAACGCATTCTGAGAGTTAATTAATTAATTGGAGTTGGAAACCCACTACTGGTGTAATAAAAATGTGTTTACACCTCTGCTTTCAGCCACTGGATTATAAAGCACTCTGTGTGCCCTTAACTGAAGTCCTGTTAAAAACAAGCATTGGCAAATCCAACAGTTTTGTAAAAGGCCCAAACTGTTCGCATTTCCAGTGCTTGTTACTCTATGCTTTGAGATTGTCGAGAATTGCATGCAGGGGACTCCACAGCACGCAAGTCCACACCTAGTCAGTCCCCTGCATGTAATTTACGATTGTTTTTTAAATACCACTATAATGTTGCTTAAATTATGCACAGGCCGCTGGCAGAAAGTATCTGTAGAAAATGTTGAGAGAAAAGAATGTATGGTATAATTGTTCGAATTTCGGCTGTAATAACATTTCATACAGCCGAACATCTCGAACAACAATACCATAATATCCCATTATAGCAAACAGGTGGAGCGGGGGTTGGGAGGACCACCCTCGCTCCCTTTTTCGCTATAATGGGATCAGGGATTGCGGGGGGAATCAAATAAAGTTATCCACAAAAAAGGGCCCTGTGGCGCGGGTTCCAACCACGTAAGTGAAGGAAACTGGTGTCACAGGGAGACAGGGGAGTCAGCCGTAAACAGTTTGCTGCCAAAAGGTAAGTATAGGGGTAGGGTAAGGGGATGTGGGGAAATAATTAGTGATTATACCACGGCTCACAATTCGAATTCGAAATTTTGGAATTCGTAATTTCGCACGGCAATATAATCACGTACATCCCTGGCAGAACAGTGCTTCCTGTTTTCATGCAGGCTAGTAGAGTGAGTGACTGGTCCAATGAGAATCCGCTTGAAAGAAAACGGGCCTGAGTCAACGTTTTGCTGCTTGATATTCAAATGTATACGTAGATAAAATATTTTTACACAGACATTTCGAGCCCATCTTTGTGAACTGTTTTATCATTAGAGTCGGAATTCAGCGGAAAAAAATCATACAGCGACAAAAGATTCTGACTGTGCAGGAAAGCCTTGTGTCACACACAATTTGAATAACCAACTTTGATGGGAAAGGAATAGAACACTGATTGATGTTTTGTTATGGGAAAATTAGCTGTTAGACTGAAGGACAGTAATAAAGAAATTTCACAACAGTGCAAGTGTAAGTATCACAAAAGCAAACATTGCCCTGGTGCAAACACATATTCTTTCAATGTATTTCTTAACTCCAGCATATTTGCCCTAGTTGTGTTCCCTTGTTGCTAAAATGCACAAAAAGGATATGCTTTTTGCAACTAGGGTGCTCGCTGCACTTGGACGGACGTGTCTGTAATGTGGCGCAGTTAAATAAGAATCAAGGCCACGGCTATTAAAGGTGTCCCCTATGTCATGAACATTTGTTCATCGCTAAGTAACCTTCATTGTCTACTGACAGCCCTCTCGTCCATGCTTTTACTTTTCACACATCTGTAGTCCTTTTTGTTGGAGCTGAGAAAGGAAGGCGCGCCGTTGGTTTCCTTCCTTTCCCACAGAAGGTAAATGACGCCACTACAGGGCTCCTAGTGCTCTGTCACGGCTTCTAACAAGGCTACTCTATATTCACAGAACTGGCACGTGTTCTTGTGTCCTCGTTATGCATCATTCTTCTTATATCATTTGTGTTGTGAGCTTAGCTAGCAAGAAAAACAACTGGTTAACCGGACGGGGGAATTACCACACAACATGTTTCTTCCAACAGTAGTTCAATGTGTCCACCTAAATCTTCATGCGCACATAGGTTCCCAGTTAGGAACACAAACAATGGAGTGACAGTGTTTGCAACTTGTCCAGGGAAGGTCCTCTGACTCCTTAGAGAACAATGATGGGAAGGGCTTTCAGAAGAGACCGTGCCTCATGAGTGTGCAATGGAAAGGGGCGTCCCCAGTTAGATGCACGTGGCAGCAGAGTTCAGGGAGGAGGCAAGGAACACACAAACACATGTCTATGTAAAAACGGTCTGGTTGAGACAACATCGTTCGCTTTGCTTTTTATTTTCCATGTTTTGATCAGTAGATGTCCCCTATACTATCATGTTTATCTTGCATTCATGTATAGAATAGACTGGCATGTCATACAACAAGCAATGTGTTGCGATTCAAAGTGGGTTATTTATTGTATTTTATAAAGTGCTACTTGTATGCCTGGGCTCACCAGCAATGTGCAATTGTTAATGTTTTCAACAGTAAAGATAAACAAGCAAGAGTGCCTTTACTCTTTGGTTTAGCTCAGCTTTGCACATAATGTGAATGCCACCAGAAAATGACCTGGATTCATGTGGAAACCCCCTGCTTTTAGGAGGTGCTAAAACAGGCAAATTAGATAGTGCAGCCAGACTTTTATATTTGAATTTTGAAGGATGTCAGTATAAATACTGTAAGAACTATTTAATTAAAGAGCAATGCTGTTAGGTAGGTTGATAGTAACACTATAGTAGTACGATATGCGGTTCCATGTGATCTGTGTCCTCTACAAAATCCGCAACCAACAGGACACACGTTGAAATTCTAGTAGACCCACTTATTGGGCCTTTGTCTTGAAAGTGCATGCAGGGGACAAACAATATTACCACTTCTGTGCGAGTGGGTCCTCTGCAGACAATGTGCAACCTTCAGAAAATGTAGTGCAAAAGTAAAAACTGGCAAAACATCATACCCTTTCCTTTTTTTCTCCTTTCTATGAAAAAATGTGAATGCTGCCTACAAATCGTACTTCACAGACATAATTTAAAATGGGTTCCCTTGGAATGTGCTTGCTTTTAGCATGTTCGAAATACAGGGGAATTCCACATGCCAGCATCAGCATCTCATGCTGGGATAAAATGGAGCGGTTTTGCAGCCAGAATTGGACATTTAAAGAGGAAAGATATTTCACCTCCCATCCCCCACTCCACCTGCAAAACATATGTAAATCGTCACACATGGCACAGAAAATCATATGGCACTTTATGCTTTGGTTTTACGCCGTGATTTATCACTCCCCCCATTAGAAAAGGACCCCATTAGAATATAACCCTTCACAGGCATTATTGAATTAGATAGCAATAGCATTTATTACTAAAACGTCATAAGACAATTCAGGCAGCAGTGCATGCTCTATACCTGTTTGAAATTAGCTCTATCTGTGACCAATTGACAACCCTGGTGTTGCAGTGACTAGTGTAAACATGGCAATAGATTGCAAACTACCGGAGCTGTGAGGTTTGGGGCTGAACCAATTTTTAATGTTATTTTATTTTATTCATATTGCATTTTTATTCAAAGCACCCAACAGGAGCAACACACACTGTTCAATAAACATGGGAAACAAGGCAAAATAATATGCAGCAACAATCGGAATAACAAATAGAAATCAGTCAGTCGAAGGAAAGGTGGCTTTCAGTATGTTTTCTTTTAGACAACTTTCTACTTGGTCTATATCAGTGCTGTCCAACACCAGGCCTCAAGGGCCAGAATACTGACCGGTTTTTGGATATCCTTCATAAATATTCATGATTTCACCTCTAAAACCCAGGACATCCTGTCTGCTCTCTCTTCCTCTCCTCCTTCTACTACCTGCTCTTCCTCTGGCCCTTCTTTGGCCACTCTCCTCCCTGCTTCTCTGCCTTTCCCCTGTTCTCCTCAGATGAGGTTTCTAGACAAGTCCAATCTATGAAAGTCTCGTCGAAACAGGTTCACCCCTGTTCCTCCAAACAGGAGGAACAGGGTTGAACCTGCAGGACCACATTGACACCCTGGCTCCTGCCTTAGCTGCTTTCTGCAACCACTCCTTCGCCACTGGAGTCTTCCCCTCCCCCTGAAGCACTCCCCTGTGCAGCCTCTTCTTAAAAAACCCTCTGCCGACCCCTCATGCCCTGCTAACTACTGCCCAATCTCTATCACTTCTTTCCTGGGCATACGGCGGTGAAGTTGGCCATCTTCACTCTGAATCTGTTGGCTGTCTCCATGACCATCAGTCTGGCTGCAGAGCTGCCAGAAGCATGGAAACTGCTTTGCTGAACATGTGTGAAGACCTGCTCCCCAACCTCGATTCCAACACATCCTGCGTCCTCATCTTACTTGATCTCTCTTCTGCCTTTGACATGGTCAACCATGCCATCCTGCTCAAACGTCTCTGTGATAACCTGGGTATCACCTATCAGGCCCTGGCTTGGCTGACCTCCTTCATCTCCGACCGACCCTCCCAGGTCCAACTTCGGTCCTTCCTCTCCTCTATTTCTATCTATAACTATGGTGTTCCCCAGGGGTCTAACCTCTCTCCCTGGCTGTTCAACCAATACCTGGCACTTCTTTCCCATCGCATTGACGCTCTCTGCCCCAACTTTCAGTGCTATGCGGATGACACTCAGCTCATTTGCAGGTCCCTTCAGCTACCTCCTCTCCTACTCTCATCTCTGACTGTCTGTCCGCCATCCAGCAGTGGTGTGCCACCAATGATCTCTGCCTTAATGCCAGTAAGACAGAGACTCGCCTCATCAGCACACCTGCTCCCTCCTTCCCTGTCACTCTCTGGCCGGCCTCTCTTGGTCCTCTTCCTGCTCCCACCTGTGAGGTTAAAAACCTCAGTGTCATCTTCGACTCCACAATTTCCTTCTCTCCTCACATCTCTGATGTCTCTAAGAAGTCACACTACCAGCGGCACCTCCTCAGAGGTATTCTTCCTTTCCTCTCCTTCCCCCAGAAGCTCACTTTTTCCAGAGCTCTGGTTCTCTCTAGGCTGGACAATGGCAACAACCTCTTTCTAAATCTGCCTACCTCTACTCTCTGCCCTCTGCAACTCATCCAGAACAGGAATGCCAGGCTTGTCCTTGGCCTCAAGTCAGGGATCGTATCTCTCCAGGACTGAAATCTCTGCATTAGCTCCCAGTGGCTGTGAGCATTAAGTTCAAAACCCTCTGCATTGTCCACATGGCCTTCTGTGGCCTAGGGACTCAATACCTTAAAATCTCTCTTCCTAAATATCTCCCTTCTCGAGCTCTTCGCTCATCCACCTCCAACTCCCTCAGGGTTAGTCGCTTTTTCAAGCAGCGACTTGGTGGTACATCTCTTTCTTCTGCTGGGACCTCCCTCTGGAACAGTCTCCCTGCCTCTCTGAAACTTGAGGAGAACCATCTCCGGTTCCAGAAGCACCTCAAGACCTTCCTCTTTGCTTCTGCTTTCTCTCCTACTCTCCCCTGCTGAACTCCTGGCTGAATCTGATACTGCACTGGTTACCTGGCTACCCTCTGATCTCGGGACCAGGCCCCCCCCACCAGTTGCTCATCTGCACTGCCCCCCTGGCAACCCTTGCGCTCGGGAACTGTTGCTGTATCCCTACAGCCCCTACTAGCACTTGACACCTAATGTCTGCACTTACCCACGCACTTGCCACCAGCTGGCTGCACTTTTATTTATTGGCTTTATTTATTTTACTGTTATCCTATGTACTGCACTGTCCCCTCCCCTTTCCCCCTGCACTTTTCCCCTTCCCCCTCTCCTGCACTTGCATGATCTCAATGTCACCTGGTCTAGTAGGATCGTTGTCTCTGTCTTCCCTCTGTTTCCTCTCCCTTGCCTCATCGCACCTTGAAACAATGGTGTGCAGGCGTGTTATAAATGTCATATCATATCATATAATGATTTAAAAATGGCATACATTTAGAATCCTTGTGTGCAAATGTATCTTATGCATAGTAATAAAGGGTATCCAGAAAATCCGACATGTTTCTGGCCTTCGGGGCCTGGAGCTGGACAACCCTGACCTATGTAAATGGCTTTGGGTGTCCAAAATGTGGAACTACAGCTCACTTTAGCCCTAACCAGGATTCTCAATGGTGAGGGATCATGGGAGTGGTAGAAGATAACTTCATGAATGTCACGGGTTGCATTCCCTGGATGTAAACAGATGGGACCAGACAGATAGGTAGATGCTACATTGTGAACACATTAAATACAATCCAAAGAACATGAAACGCAAATCCTACACTATCCAGAAGCCATTTTAGTAGAGCAAGATATGACGATGCATGAGAAGAAAAACCTTAAAGAGAATAAGGACAGTAGAATGAAGAATTAACTGGAGTTGAAGTAAAGCATATTTGAGTAAAGCTATGTAGACTGAACAACAATCATCATAAGCAAAAAACAACTAAACTTTAAATTGACACATTCATACAGCAGAAAGTTAATAAGTTTTACATTTTCCAGATGCTCAAAAAATGAAGATGGCAGAAACTACAAAATTGCAAGTGTTGGTGTTGGCATGTGAATGCAGAGCCGAAAATAAAGCCTAGATTACGAGCAGAAGAGGCAAGGGATATCTGAAGAGAAGCAAGCAACATTGATAAAGTTCTTGCAGTTAGAGGTGTAATGGGAAAAAACTGAATTTCTGTCATTTTGGTCTTTAAAGGTAAAAATTGTTTAGGCATCCAGGATTTAACAGAGGATAAACACTGAGCTAGTTGCAGATGAAGCGAGTCAACAAAAGAAGGAAAGGAAAAAAATGAGTGTCATGTGCATACAAATGTGCTTGAAAACCAAAGGAAAGAATCAAAGAAGCGAATTCGCATACTATTTAGAGTGAACAGAAGAGGTCCCTGAACAGAGCCTTTGGGTACTCCATACAACAAAGAAAAAGTATACTAGATCTATGTTAGCTAGCCCCTATTATAGAAGATATAGAGCAGGGTGCCCTGATATGCTATCTGCTTCAGCCTCCCTTGTGCTTTTGCAGTTCCTCCACAAACCACACTGTGACAGTGAACACACCTCCCAGATTAAGACTAGTATAGGGCTGATAGAAATGTGTTCATTGTTTCCCTGGCTGCATCAACTTGATAATTGCAAATTAAACTACAGAAAATGAAGGGAGAGGCCTTTTATTTTCATGAAGACAGGAAATAAGTCTTCACTGTGATGATCTCTGATATCATATGGAGCAGCCAAGACCCGGAACTGAAATTGAAATGACTTTTGTTTAGAGGTATTCTTCAAGTTGGGACAACTTGATACAGATAATGGATGCAAACCAACATAACCACTAGGTTTACCTTCTGGGTCGGCCACTTTTGGGGTAAGACTTTAGGAGTCAGGCTCTGAGTTCTCTCACTCCCCTCCTGTAAGGGGCTGAAGTCTCTCAAACATTTCAGTCTTTTCATGGATCCCTGTACCCTGTCCGAAAAGTGTGCACCAACTGGAAAATTACCAAATCCCCAGCTGAAAATCTTAGTCCTAGGCATTAGGGGTGCCTATATAGCCTTTTACCACACCTAGCCAGATCTGGTCCCGGCCTGGACTGACTGACTTTGAGAAGCAAACTCCTGCACTAGCATGGAATCCAACTCTAGCTCCACTCTGAAAGCTGCAACGAGGAGATGATCTTCTAGCATTTGGTCAAGCCACAGAACAGGGCCCCATCATCTGTCAGGCCGTGTACTGGGGTCTTAATGTTCTCCCTGCCCCATCCTCTATCTGAGCCTATTGTAATCTCACTGTCCTGCTCATTCCTTCTTTCATCTTTATCACCTACATTTGGCCAGTGGAGCTTGCCAGAACCTTCCTGCTCTATCAGGCTAACTTCCTCGCTCTGGTGTTCCTTCTTGCCAGTTTCCTCTATTTGCTCAAACTCCTTTCTTTGATATATCTCTGTCCACGCTCTCTCAGTCCGTGGACTCAACTGTGATCCCTCTCTGTCAGATTCCTCTCTCACTCCAGCTTTTCCCCCGGTATCTCTCTGTGTCATGCTCCTTTCTATGTCCCATTTCTACACAGCACATTACACCTTCTCTGCGGTATCTTTCTCCACACACCACCACCATACATTACATCCCCTCCTTCTGATCGTCTTCTGTCATTATGGCCTTCCCAACCTCCTCCTCCTAATTTAATCCACCACCCACCATCTCAAGATTCCCAGCCTCCTCCTCTACACCTTTTCTCTCCAACTCTAATCCTTCCACTAGGATACCACAACCTTTTCTCTCCAAACAGCATCGGTCTTCCCTGGAGTGGACAGCGAACTAAACGAGGATCTGGATATATATTAAAAAGCAGTCCCTTATTACGCAACATGCAAGCAAAAATAGCATCTTAATTGTGTGTGCTGCGTGCAGCAATATGAAAAATGCTGAGCAGTCTCAGAAAAGAGACCCATTGTACAGTAGCCTGCCTGGAAATCTCGAGACTTCCCTGTAGGCCAGTCCACCACTGAGTCTACTCTCTATACTCCACCACAGTCTGACTGTGAGCCTGAGTAGCTATATGCTGATGGCCACTCGCCCTGGGCGGAACTATGGGAAAAGATCCGAACCTGTAGACCAGTCCACCACTAGGCCCACTCTCTAGATGGCACCACAGATTCACCGTGAGCCTGAGTATATATGGGCTAGTGACTACTCCCCCTGAGCTGAACTATGGGAACATATCTGAACATGTATGTTTAGAATTGGGCTGCCCTGGCATTGGCTGGGCTCTCTAGGAGGGGGCTGGTCTCGGCGTTTAAGTGGCCTGGTGGCCATCTTGGATTTCATCTTGACTGTGGTTGCAGAACTGAGGGCTGTGTAAGGGAGGTGCAGATCTCTGGCTTCTCCAGCATGTGTGCTTTTCATTGGGACCAACGTGAGAGCCCAGGAAGTACTTTCCTGCCTTGGAAAGCATTTAGGAGGTGATGGGGTGTGGAGCTCAGTGCTGGCAAAGGATCAGTCTATCCAAATGCAGTCACAAGCCTTGAGAGGCTCAGGCACTGAGCAGAGCTCACTGGCCTCTTATGTGGCGAACCTTCTGAATCTGCCGGCAAACCTAGGGGGGATTAGGGGGAGTATTTATGGTACCAAGTTGGTTGTAGGCCCTCTGGATGATTTTATGTCTACCAAAGGAAACCTTGCACTCTGTCCCTTCTGGAGGTTTCTGTAGGACTTTGGCGTGCGACTATCCTCTTTCCTGTCGGATATAACAAAGTAGGGTGCCCATGGAATTCACTACCTTTGAAATGGCGTGGTCCATCTCCCATGATACTGACAGCATCAGACAGATGACATATTTACAGTGGCATAGCCAGTTTGTTTAACATTGGGGTTTAAAGAGAAAACACCAGATTCTTCCAATTCGATGAAGTAATCTGAAAGCTTGATTGACAAGATGGTAGGATGCTAAGTTTCCACCATTTACTTTCATATATTGTGCCAATGGTAGTCCCATGCGATACCTAACAACTCAATAGTTGAAACAAAACTGAAATATTAAATTCCACCAGGGGGTTGGTGGTGCAATGCATCAGCACTTATAATCACAGTGCAAACAACAACTGCAGTCGATCGCTGTGATACCCGCTGTCACCCAAGCCAGAATATATGCATATGGCCACTTGGCAGTAATCCCCAAGTCGTCAGCAACATTTGTGCCAAATTGTGAATTTGGAGCAATTTACCAAAAATGGTGGCCACATCATGTTATGCCCGCTGCACAGTAGGAAACTACTTTTGATGGCCATTGCGGTGCTGCAATATACAAGGATCTCTGCGCCGTCATCTCTTTCGTGTGGGTTTAGAAACATTTCAGCCACACACAGCTGCTTTCTGAAATTAGCACTTACAATCATGAAAATACAAATATGGCCTGCTCAGATTACAGTCTTCAAACTCTCTTAACTTTCCGTGTCAGTAGTTTACATGAACTGGACTAACTAAATATTAATAGTAAGCCTCACAACTGCACAGGTACATACATACATCAAGTTATAGAATGTTTATTTTTTTCAGAGGACTCCAGGAACTTGCCTTTGGTTGTAAACCTATTGCAATGGATATTGAGACACAGCCTATTTGGGGTTGGCTTCAAGTCACATGACCATCATGAATACGACTTAACAGGAAATGCTTGAGATAAGAGGATAAGCTCTGAAATCTGTTATTTTCTCTAAGGCAAGTCCTCTCTGTTCTATGCCAAATACTAAGGGTCTTGCTGGGAGAAGAGGGCACAGGGTTTTTGAAGCACTGTCTGATGTGCTCATGTCTCAGTTCATAGACACTGAGATGAAAGTGTTACCAATATTAAGAGGTATCATTTTATCATGCAGTATGAAAAAGTGGCTAAGGTATGCAAAACGAAAACAATTGCATTGCAATGTTAGAAGCTGTCAGATGTTGATCCATCGGTGATATTGATGAGAATGTAAAAAATGTGATGGAATTTTGAGTTACTTTATGTCAATGGCAAACATCGAGCAGATAACATTATCAAGGGGGTTATATATGGCCATGGTCCGACTGGAAGACAGCACTCATCAGGAACAGTTTACCATACAAACACCCACGTTGTGCAAGATAAAAACTACTAAACACATTGTGAAGGAGATGTGAGGCAAGGTCTCAGGAACTCGTTACATCTTCAGTGAGGATAAGTAACGAATCACCCACAATTTACGGTGTATATATATTCAGTAAAAAAACTTTATTAAAGGGATGTTATGGTTAAGTTGCGCTAGTAAAACCCTATGAAATTCAGTATTGTTCCAAGTAAAACCGAAAAACCCCTGAAATTCGCTAGTTATGGTAATCTAAGCAACCATAACTCGCGCCACCACCGTGGATTGCTAAGACTAACACCCAGGGCATTAAAGATGACATCACAAATGTCATTGATGACATCACTGATGACATCACATGTCTGGCTCCCTCTTTTTCCCTTTAGTGATATATCTAAGCCAGTAATACTTAGGAACAAAGAAATCAAAAAGTACTATATTTGTAGACTTATACTTCAAATATGTTCTTACAGTAATTCATTTGGGGTTCACTCACAGCATATGAAACATATACATAAGGAGAATACACACTTGAAAGATACCAATGTTTTCTGTGTATGAGGACAATCAGTAAAGTTATCAACACTTTCTTATTGTTTTGCTGTTTTTTTATTACTGTACTTTCTCTGGATATGCTCATATTTGTATTCCCATTACTTTCTTTAGGGTGCAGTCACATCATGTAATAGTTATTTATAGGGAAGTAGTAGGTTTCAAGCAGAACAATAATTTCTGTGCATAAAGATATCAGGTAGGTTATGAACAATTTCTGGTTCTACTGCTGATTTTTTGCATACTTCACTTTCCCTGTATATACTCATATTTGTATGTGTTGTTGTGTCTTTGTATTTTGTATGTAATAATGAAATTATATAGGAAGTGGGTTTCATTAGCTACTTATTACATGTTGCACAGTACACAAAACTCTAATAAGAAAGCATTTATCATTTCACTATTCAGCATGGGAAGATTATGAATATTGCATCTCCATCATGTATCCTGCACACAATGCTTATGTTTATACATAGCTCATGACATCTATTCCAATTATCCTTGACACTTTTTTGTCAACATTATAATAAGAATCCCTTGTACAGACTTTTCATGAAAAGTACACGCACATGTGATGTCATCAGTAATGTCATCAATGACATTTGTGATGTCATCTTTGATGTCCTGGGTGTTAGTCTTAGCAATGCACGGTGGTGGCGTGAGTTATGGTTGCTTAGCTTACCATAACTAGTGAATTTCAAGGGTTTTTCGGTTTTACTTGGAACCATAATGTCCCTTTAAATACGTTTTTTTACTGAATTTCATAGGTTTTTAGTAGTGCGACTTAACCATAACGTCCCTTTAATAACGTTTTTTTTACTGAATTTCATAGGTTTTTAATAGCTCAACTTAACCATAATCTCCCTTTATCAAAGTTTGTTTTACTGAATATACATATTCATGGTGTGAATTTCATAGATGTTTACAAGGATTCCTTTACTTTATATATATGTAACATAGAATATACTGAACCCCCTGCCTGTGATTTGATGTCTGCGGACTGTGTGTATGTCCGCGGACAGACGCAAAATGGTGCTGAGTTGTGGGAGGCCTGGTTCGTACAGCTTTGGTATGACATCAATGAAGCGACATCTACGGTCATTCCACGGTGGGGTTATTCGCAAGGTTGTACCTTGTGATAAACGTAGTAGGTTGAGTTCCTCTACAACATCCTCCGTTTCTGCTCCTTTCACTACAAGAGAACTCCTGTGGAAAAGCACATCCTTCCAGCTGCTTCACAGGCCATTCATGATGCTGTTGACCATTACCTTTCGAGGGTCACAATATTGTGTATGTACTGTGACGCAGTACTCTGCAGGAGGAAGAAACTTCGAGTGCTTTCGAGACTGCGGTCACAAGCATTTGAAGGTCTGCTATCTACCTAAATAAGGCCCACCCTACATCTTCCTCTCTCCACCTGCCCTTTCTTATCCCCGTGGTTGGCATCCCTTCCTTACCCTTCTTTCCTTGTGTGTTGTTTTTAGAAAAAAATATATATATATAAAACAACAAAACTACCCCCAAAAAAAGGCTCTTTTCAGAGCCACCTTTCACAGTTTAAAAATATAAGTGACAAATAAATAGTGCAGGGCCCTGTGCACTTTTTAGAAGTCCGCAGACAGTTCTCGGACATATAAAATTTGGGGTGCTGTCCTATCATAACCATTGCAATTTTCTATGGGAGGAAGTGGTGGCTCTGAAAAGAGCCTAAAACAACTAATGGTCAACACCTACTGCAAAATGGATGGCTGTAATTCCAAAAAAGGTTGCAATGCATTTGTACATTTCTCAGAAAAATCTGATTGCCAGCATAAGTAAGATGGACTCCATCTCTGCGAAAAATGTGTGTGCTACGAAACATAATATTTTCATTGTGAAAAGAGGACATGCCAACATCTCTTAAAAAGGCACAGTCTTATTGACATTGCACCTCACTTTCTCCATTTGTGGACCAAATGACGAAGAACGCAGCCACATTCGTCTCTGCGCAATACGAGAAAAAATTACTTGGGAATTTGGAAACATGTCCATGAACTTCCCAAGTCCTTCTTTCATTGAAAATTGCAAAGAAATTCCAGACACATGTCCTAAACTGTTCCCTCCACAATGAATTATAATTATGTATAGATAATGCGGTGTCTCCAAAGTAGCACAGAGAGGTACCAAGTCCAACCACATCATTCCACACACTCCATGCCAGTGCACTTCCACATGAGGGCATCCAAGATCTGCAGCACTCCACAGCGTTCTGCAAGCACCTCCAACCAATGTATCCATGAGTCTCCCAAAATCCAGATAATTTGTTTTCTAAAACACACAGCCATAGCTATCTGTTCTTCTCTCAGGAAAAATACTTTCGGACAAACTCTCTCCTTACACAACACACCCAGTAAACTTTATTGACCAATCCCTTGCTCTACTCTTTCTCATTTGCATGCCTCTCCAACCCAAAATCCCTGGATGTTATACGTGGTGTCCACGGACTACCGCCATGTGCGCGGACATATTGAAAATCTGAGCGTGGTGAATTTAAATATAAATAGTGTGCCCCATTTCCCCTTTGAGGTTGGCTCTGAAAAGAGCTGTTTTTTTTGGGGGGGGGTTTGCAGATGCTTGACAGACACCTGTTATTTAGTATTTTGTTTCTTACTTTACTCCTAAAATCTTCACATAACCTTCTCCAAAGCAACCCTTACATTTGCTGAGGACAAAAAACAGAACTATTGTCCCATATTGCCCTAGCTACTAATCTAGAAAAAATAACTTTGACATTTGGAAGGATGTTCATTACTGCTTGAACCAAATGTTCCAAATCTGCCAACAAAGTAGGGGCACTGACAATATCCAAATGCAAAGCACCACAGTGCAAAACTACCACATGGGGACTGTTCATCCTGCCCATATCTTCACAAACTTGTACAATTCCCTGTGCATTGCAATCAGGCACAGTGCTCCACACCACCTCCACTCCTTTAACATCAAATTTGTTTGCCACATGCCTGCATTGAGCATACTGCTGTAAACCATACACAAACATATCTCCAACAATCAACACCCTGATTTTCTCCACCTTTGCCATCTTCACTACACACAGCCCCTTTCAACACAAATCCACAACCTCAACACCTGATTGGCTAATCCCTACAGTCCCCTTTCCATGCTGGATTTGCTGGAAAACCCCGGATGTGGCACGCCCTGTCCACGGACAGCTGTGATGTCCACGGAGCGTGTAATTCTTGGACAGCCCTTCTACCTTTTTCCACTTCACTCTCTGTGCCATTCCCTCATTGGATACTGCTAAGCAGTCACACAACCATCCACCAATCACATCCAAGACCTCTTCATCTAACTCCATCATCAGAGTTCAGCACTTCAAATGTACTGTTGATCATTCTGAGTACACGTCTCATAACATTGGAAATCACCTACTACAAAAACTACTGTACAAGTCTCCAAGATTTCTACTTGCAGCTGCATGCATATCCACATGCATGAATACAAACTACAATTATGCATATTTTATGCAGAGTACATGTACAATTCTTATACATGGATATAAACAGAGTAACTACCACTTAACTTAACCTGTATAACCTATACAATTAAATTACTATTATTTTTACCATCTGCTATAATCAACTGTCACTTCCAAACCTGTCTGCTATCTACATTATTTTTTTACACACACAACTATCTAAAACATTATAATATTAAAAGATGGCAGAAATAACAGTGTAATGGTAGAAAAACACTTAGTAGTGGTGTTACAAAATTATACACAGCCAGGATAAGTTCATGCATCTTTATACACTCACACAGATAGACACTATCATTGAAAAGCTCCCAGCTGAAATAACACCACTGCCTGTACATCACATCCTTCTGCTTTATTACCCACACCTTCACAAATGCATTCATTCTATGCCTTTCTATACAGTTTCTGCCATTTACCTTATACAAATTGCAAAATAAGTATATAATTATTTCCTCTATCTCCTAACATGCAATAACACAGCCTTAGGAAGCCAAGTGAGTTTCATACACTTAGTATTCTACTCATTTGCACAGCATGTTGAACTAACATATTCTAAGTAAAATATAAAGGCTGCACATAGTGAAAGGAACCTGCATGCACACACTATGTTCAGTTATCAAACAACAATACTACTATAAAAACATAAAAATCAACATCTGAATTAACATCAGTGCTATACACACACAAAATGACTAACTTCTTTCTTTTACAATTGCAGTGAAGACCACTCCCCTGAAAAGCAGCACCATCTGAACTACAAACAACAACTCAGAAGAAACCTGCTCATTCCAAACAAAAAAAGTAAGTACAATACTACCATATTATTCTTACTGTTACTCAAACACAATGTGGGGTTGATTCATGGAATTTGTGCACCGAAAAACAGGGATGTGTGCACCATTCGGCTCACAAATCCCCATTTGTTAAACAGGGATTTGCAGGCAGAATGGCACACAAATCCCCATTTTGTGGCGCAAAAATTCCATAAATCAGCCCCTAGAATGTTACTATTGCAGAACAAAGAGCTGTTTTAATTCTATAACATTAGATTTAGTATTAGTGCTTCTCCTCACCGCTAGCTTAATTTCTACTGTCATCTGAACCCCAGTATAGTAGCACATAAATACAAGAATAGTCTTCCCAACTAGTTGTAGCTGCCCAGTGCACAATCACACACCACCACATACATCCTTACCATCATACTCAGACACTAATGCACACAGCACACATACATTGCAGAACAGCCCAACCCATACCTTCTTTTTTTTTTCAACAGACCCCAAAGAAAGCCTACCAAAAAGCAAGTACGTAGGAAATAACTCAGAAGTAGAGCAAATGAAAATAAAAGTGTCCAAAATAAGCATTCATCTCTAGCAGAATTTCTACAAAAAGTTCAAACAAAAGATCTAATAGAGTCGTTAACCGAAACAAAACAAGCTTCCAGTACAAAAATGTTGCCTCCTCTTTCAAAATGCAAAATGAAACAGAAAGTGATTAACAAGAATTCAGCTACCACTACTGCTAACACTGCGCCTATAAATCTTGATGTAGTGGCAAGTAACCATACCAAAAAAAGTATTTTACAAAAAATGTTCCGCCATAGAGTCCTTCAGAATCTTATAAAAACAGGAGAGAAATCATGCACAACCCTTACAACCTACAGTAGAAAATTAATCTTACAAGCTCTCATAGACAGTGCAATCCTTCTCAAAAGGAAGCTATTTATTTTAGTGTTAAACAGAATGAAACCACTAACAAAACAAACTACTAAATTACAAAAAGACAAGTCAACAAATATAACTTCTTAAATATCTGTGGAGGTGAATGGAGTCACACCATGAACACAGGACTATATTTCAATGAATAAGCATACAAACAAAAGCATACAAACACAATTGCCATTCATAGCAGTGGACGAGGGTATGAAAAATAACACCATTATGGAACAAGAACGCTGTTTACAAAAATATCCCCAGAAAACTCAGTATCACCTCTCCATCAGACTGAAACAAAACGTTCAGTGTAAAAATGGCTGTGCACGTCAATGTGTAACATTGACAAAAAATCTTTCAAATCTTCAAGCCAGTTCCTCAATCAATATGTAAAAGGCAAAGACAAATTCAGAATGAAACGTCTACAAAATATGGATACCTGTCCAGTGCGCAAACGCGCAGGACTACAAGGACATTCATTAGCCTGCATTTCAGGACCTAATTGCAAAAGCACCTTCCATCATATCAAAATGATATCAACACATCATTCAACTATGAGAAATCTAGTCCATAAACTGCACTATGCTAAAAGTCCAGCTTTAGCATTAGACAATTTAAATAACAATCTTCTACATGGTACAGCCAAAGACCTACTCGAAGAAATAGAGCATATACAGAGAAAATATTTTGGAAGTGAAAGCCACTTATAAAATGCAACATCTTTACAACAGACTAGGAAAAATTCTACAAATGGCAACCTTCTACTACGCACATAAAAAAAAGAAATACTAACATTTAAAAGTACATCCGCTGAAGTATCAAAACATGTGTGTGTGTGTTGCCGCAGAACTTTTTTTATAAAAGTAGCACAAAAACTGTAGACATAACATACAAAATAGAGACAATGAAGATTCCAAATGGTTTAAATTAGCTATCTACCTTGTAGCAGAAAACAAATAATAATAATAATAATAATAATTTGGCATTTATATAGCGCTGCAAACCCTTAGGTATCTGAGTGCTGCTTATTATTACCCACAGTGTGTGGTGCTCATTTATCGACCTCGAAAGGATGAAAGGCTGAGTTTGGCCCCACCGGGATTCGAACCTGCGTTAGCAGGCTCTGCACGGATGTCAAAGTGAGCGCTCTACTCGCTGTGCCACTTGACCAACTATGAAATAAATGACCCCTTAATACTTTGCATTTACTGTACTGCAAAACTTGACAACAACCAAACTCCTTCACGTGCTAACACAAATAACTTAGAATTATTCCCACTACCAAAACCCGTGCAACAACTCAATTTACATGAGACCATCATAATTCAAACAGTGCATCCATTTCAAGTGATAAGACGCCTTCAACCAAAAACAGCAAAACTACCTCCCTCAGAATTAGTGAAATGCATTTGTGGCGAAGTAGTTTATTTACCATTAGATCTGAAAGAAAATGTACACACTCAAGGAGTGCAACATCCAATAAAGCAATCTTTAATTGTCTTAGTAAATGGTGTACCTACAAAAGACAAACAAAAATTGGCAACAACGTGTAGACTTACATAAAGTTAGACAAGCTTTGCAATTTCTAAAGGACAATAATAAATACTACTAAGAAATAAGTGTTGAAGAAAACCTGAGGGAAATGACTGAAATAATTCAAGAATCACCAGAAACTGGTCAATTTGAACTTCTAGATCCTGCTACAGTATCCAATAATTTAGACCATTATACAATTCATCCATTACACCCTAAAGACACCATCGATGATGCACTAGAAACATACCAAATGCGACAAACCAAAGGATCACCAATCAGCATATGGGAAAAAAGTATAGAAGCATGTGCTTTTCCTCTACTCTTTCCTACTGGGAAAGGAGGAAGGTATGATGATAGACCGACTTAGATAACAGCATCAGAATATTGCTCATTACAAATGTATTCTGAAGATCCCAGATTTAGACAAAATGTAGAATACATATTCCACCTACTCTTTGAAAGTGAACTAGCAACTCTATGGTGCAGAGCTGCACACACATTGAAATCAGGTACCCATTTTCAAAATATGTCAGCTACGCAATTACTACAAAACGTGCAAGAAAAAGATGAGGTTTTACAATCAAGCATTACAAATCTGTTAGCAAACATGTGTGGTACTAAAGAGTACTAGTTCCGATGTCACAGAGATGTACGTTGTATTATAAGAAACCTTGGCCCACCCACTTGGTTTGTTACATTAAGCTGTGCGGAATATGCATAGGAAGATTTACATTATTTCCTATGCATATCAAACAAAAACAAAACAAACATAGATATACTAACAGCTGGAGAACTTTTCTCTCTATATCCTGTTAATGTTTCAAGATATTTCCATCATCGCTTTATTGGTATGCTGCACAGGTGAGTAGGGGGATTTTGCAACAAAGACATTTGAGAATTTTTAAAATGCCTTTGTTGTACAACCCTCCTTCCCCCCTCTACCTCCACTTGCCAAAATCAGCTCAACGGACCAAAACAAACTACTACCACACACATTCACAGAGCAATCACTCTATCATTCACACAAGCATCCATCACCATACACATATTTAAATAAAAAATAAATGAACATAAATGTACCTTCCGCAGGGGCCATGTGCTGAAATGCCCCACTCAAGGCTGCTCTGTCGGTATGTGGGAGTAGCCGCAGGAGCTCCCCCTCGCACATACAGACATGCAGTGCCCCAGCCAGCATTTCCAATAATCTATGCAAGGCTGATGAAGCAAAATGCCCCAAGCCTTGCATGGCTCCGTGAGAAACTGTGTTTCCCTTTGACAGTTCAGCCAGCCCAGGAGCAGTCCCTCAGCTAGAAAAAGCAGCGGATGTAGTGCTCATTGTTTCACTGGGCTGGCTCCTTGGCTCCTCTATAAAGGGTGAGGGGGCCACTGGATGGGTGCCCCCTGGCCATTATGGATGAGCCTCCAGGCTCGGGCTGGCCTATAGGGCAATGCCAGTACCAAAAATGCAAAATGCTATTGTGGACCAGTCAAAATGGGCCACCGTTTTAGGCAATGCGTGCCAGTTTGATGAGTTTCTTCACTATGCAGCTAGTAATTTTGCCTTTTTTTCCTTTACTGACATATCTAAGCCACATAGCTTTCTTCAGTAACAGTCAGGAAGTAATAATTGAAAAGGTACTATATTTGTAGACTTAGGGTCAAGTCATATCATATGAAACATATATATAGAGGGAGACACAGGCTTGAAAGAGAGCAATCCTTTCTGTGCATGAAGATAATCATTAGAGTTATCAGCACTTTCTCATAGTTTTATTTTTATTACTGTACCTTCCCTGTATATGCTCATATTTGTTTAGATTGTACTCACACTCCTTTCCTTAGGGTTCACTGACATCATTTGATACACATACGTACAGTAAGTAGCAGATTTGAAACAGAGCAATCATTTCTCTGCATAAAGATAATCAGTTAGGTTATGAACTCTTTCTGCTACTACTTCTGCTTTTTTGCTTACTTCTCTGTCCCTGTATATACTCATATTTGTATGTGTTGTTGTCTCTTTGTGTTTTGTCTGTTATAATGTAATTATGTATTAAGTGGGTTTTATTAGCTACTTATTACATGTTTCACAGTACGCAAAACTCTAATAAGAAAGCAGTTATCATTTCATTATTCTACATGGCAAGATTATGAATATTGCACCTTCATCATGTATACTGCACACACTGCCTAAGTTTCTGCATGAGATGCTTAGTATACTGGATAGAACTTCATAATAGAATGCTATTTATATCAATGCATTGCTTAATGCACTAATTAGCTCATGATATTTATTCAAATGATCCTTGACACTTTTTGGTCAACATTATAAGAATCCCTCCTACAGAGTTTTCATGAAAAGTAAATGCACATGTGATGTCATCAGTGATGTCATCAATGACATTTGTGATGTCATCTTTGATGTCCTGGGTGTTAGTGTTAGCAGTGCACAGTGGTGTGAGTTATGGTTGGTTAGCTTACCATAACTGGCGAATTTCAGGGGTTTTCGGTTTTACTTTGAACCATAACGTCCCTTTAACAAAGTTTTTTTACTGAATTTGATAGGTTCTTAGTAGCGCAACTTAACCACAACGTCCCTTTTAACAAAGTTTTTTCATTGAATTTCATAGGTTTTTATTAGCGCAACTTAACCATAACGTCCCTTTAACAAAGTTTTTTTACTGAATTTCATATGTTTTTAGTAGCACAACTTAACCATAATATCTCTGACTTTATATACATGTAACATAGAACATACTGAACCACTAGCTAGTGATTTCAATGTCTGTGGACTACCGCCATGTCCGCGGACATATCGAAAATCTGAGCGTGGTGAATGTAAATTTAAATAGTGTGCCCCATTTCCCCTTTGAGGTTGGCTCTGAAAAGAGACGTTTTTTTTTTGGTTTTTTTGCAGATGCTTGACAGACACCTGTTATTTTCTATTTTTTATTTTTATTTTTCTTACTTTACTCCTAAAATCTTCACATAACACTTCTCCAAAGCAACCCTTACATTCCAAAACAGAATGGCATTTCCCATAAAAGATAAGGAAATGCCATCTTCTTTAAAATAAACAGCATTACTGGAATCAATATTCTCATTATTACAGAAGAACATACCAGCTCTAAGCATGAAGGCACACATTCCTCGGTTGATTACACACCTAGCATTGTTTTGCTGAGGAAAAAAAACGGAACTATTGTCCCATATTGTCCTAGGTACTAATCCAGAAAAAATTACTTTAGCATTTGGAAGTATGTTCATTACTGCTTGAACCAAGTGTTCCAAATCTGCCAACAAAGTAAGGGCACTGCCATAGCCCAAATGGAAAGCACCATAGTGCAAAGCTACCACATGGGGACTGTTCATCCTGCCCTTATCTTCACAAACGTGTACAATTCCCTGTACATTGCAATCAGGCACAGTGCTCCACACCACCTTCACTCCTTCAACATCAAAATTCTTTGCAACATGCCTGCATTGAGCATACTGTTGTAAACCATGCACAAACATATCTCCAAGCACCAACAGCCTGACTTTCTCCACTTCTGCCATCTTCACTACAAACAGTCTCTTTGAACACAAATCCACAACCTCAACATCTGATTGGCTGATCCCTACAGTCATCTTTCCATGCTGGATTTGCTGGAAAACCCCGGATGTAGCATGCCCTGTCCGCGGACCGCGTAACTTTTAGACAGCCCTTCTACCATTTCCACTTCACTCTCTGTGCCATTCCCTTATTGGATACAGCTAAGCAGGCACACAATACGGAGAACATCCTCAGAACACCCCCATTTTGTTTATTTTCGAACATTTCAGGACACCGCGAGTGTTCTTAGAACACATTCAACTTGCCAGCGAACAATACGGACAACATCCTCAGAACACCCCCATTTTCTTTATGTATGAACATTTCAGGACACCGCAAGTGTTCTTAGAACACTTTCAGCTTGACAACAAACAATACAGACAACGTCTTCAGGACACCCCCTGCGAACATTCCAGGACCCCACGAGTCTTCTTAGAACACTTTCAACTTGACACCGAATCCATTCTGTTTATTTATGAACATTTCAGAACAGCCGTGTTGTCCGCAGAAAAATCGAACACAACAAAAGCGTCTAGCACATAAAAAAACAGAACATTGAACCTATCTCATACTCCCCCACCCTCCCCAATCACTCTTACACACCAACACACTCCACTAAATAACATTTTTAATCCAAGTTTCATCGCGCTGTCCGCGGTCGTCGGCGAATGCAAGATGGCGGGCGCCACAAAAAATCTGACGCGCTCCACACCCCACGCCGACCAATCAGTGAACATGTCGCATATCCACGGACATCACGCAAGTCGCCCGGCCAATCAGGGCACTGTCCGCGGAGCGAACCGGGAAGTCCGTCCGCGAAGCGAACGGAGATATCACTAATTTTTCTGCCTTACATTTTGGTCATTTTAAAATATTACTGGAGGGATTTACACCAAATTTGCAAAAGCACGCTTTCGGGAGCAAACCCCCCACTCCTGCCACAAATTTGGTGTAAATCCGTCCAGCGGTTTGGGCCCACTGTTGGAATACCTCTGTCCTAGTGTGTGTTTTTGGGCACATGTGTGAGGCCCAGAGAGCAGGGTATGGGCTTGTGGCAGCTCCATGCTGAATTTGACAGGTGCTCTGAGTATCCTCCAGTTTGGGATACCCAGGCCCTGCCATAGGAATTAGTGGATTCCTGATAGAAGACAAGATGGCCCCTGTGGCCTCTTGGTTTCTATTACTTGTTACCTTGTTTTCCCAAAGTCCTGGGAAGCCCTGACTCTGACTCTGTCCCTTCCCATGACTGGCTATTGGGTGGAAGAACCATATATGGTATTGTGGGGAAGTCCAGGCCAGCCTGGCTGGATTGTTCACAGTGATTGGATGTTGTGGGTACACCCTCGGGTGGGACCTGTGTGAATAGAGTGTGTGACCAATATGCATTCTGTGTCATGGATGTCTGGTATCTGTGTGTGTGACACAAAGAATGAGACAGCCCTGCCTGAAACTGACATGAATGCAGTGTGGTGTGCTGAAAGGCTTGGTACTTGCTCCAATCCACATTCCTCGTTATGGGTGTCTGGGTGGAAGAGAATGGCCTGAATGCACTTTGAGCCAGATTAACTGGCTACCTGCATTAATGCCCTTCTGGCTGACTGAGCTTGGATCAGCAATGTGAATGAGGGACAGATGTGTATATATGGGGACCTCTCATTTCCCAATTTGTTCAGAAGCTGAAGTTGAAACTTGAAGCTGCTTATCCTTGAAGCCAGCTGGATCAAGAAGGTTTGCTGCTGCTTTCCGTCGATGAAATCTAAAAGCTGTTCAGTCTGTCAAGGACTGATCCAAAAGAGGCCCTGGCTAGGAGACCTCTGCCCGAGCTATGAGGGAACATCGTGCAGAAGCTTATCTTCATCGAGGCACCCTGGCAGCCAGTCCTGAAAGGCTATCGACCGGAGATGGGGTGCGCTGAGAAATCTTGAAGTAAAGAACGAGGACATTGAAGCTCTCGAAGTCCATCATCGTCGACAGCAGTTCGGAGGATTTTGGTAACCGCTGGAAGCCAGTCGAGTCGTGTGGCCCAGAAGCGGGGACAACTTGATGCTGTGCTGCTCGATGACCGGAGCCACAATGCTCCACCTTTGCCTAACACCATTTAAATGAAAGGCTCCATTGCCATCACCGTTGGCCGCTTTGCCCAACCGGAGAAAGTCGAGGTCGTGACGACTGCAGGAAAGTGAAATCCAGCTGTGGTTGAGTCCTGATTGTTGACGCCTGCTGCCTGGCCTACGTTCTACAGCAAGTCTCCTTTGCGGCACCAAACTCTTTTCGACAAGGTGCACTGCATGTCTCGTCTTCGCAGGACATCCGCGATAGATCGTCGACGAACACCGCAAAGGTTGAAGCTGCTGTCTCAACGACAGTGTTCACATTTCTACGAAGGAATCCTGACACCCATGGCTCCTGCTGTAAAGGGAGTCCACTCACGAGGGATCCATCAATGAACCATCGAAGAAGCTCTTCTAACTCAGGTACATTGGGGTAGTTGAACATTTTGACCAGGAAACAAGACTATTTTAACATTAATGGACTGGGCTTGTTAATACCTTAATTATATAAAGAACTGTGTTGGCACATAACACAGTGTGTGGACATTCTTTTGTGGGGGGCTCGGGACTACACTGTACTTAAGAACCAGCTCGCATCACCTCCTAAGAGTTTAAGCCTTGGTTGCTCATCCATTCTACAATATAGATAATCTTGCCTGGGGTGCTCTGTCCTTCTACTCTGCCATATAGAGGGCAGGAGTACAGATACCACTCTCAAGGCTTTACAGAGACAAGAACCAAAGTAGGAATAGGAGACAAGGGAAGATTTCAGCAAGTAGACATCTGCAAGCAAGCAAATGAAAGTGCACAGTATATAAAACAAATAGTATGGAACCAAGAAAGAAGGGACAAAGGAAACATTGTTATAACTAAACGCACAAACTCATGCAAGAAAAGAAAGGGGATAGAAGTAAGAGGAGAAAGAAAATATAAAGCACAAAAGAAAATGAACAACTTTCTGGCAGTGCAAGCTCAACAAATAGGGGGTTCACTGCTAGCCAGTACTAGGACAGAAAGCAAGGATACTCTGACAGAAAGTGCTGGTTAAGCAACAAAGACATGCTCTTGTAGAGGAGCAGCCAAGTGCCCTTGCAGGAAGTCCCGCCCCATCCCACATATATGCTGGACTATATGCTGGAAGCCAGAAATGGTGTCATGTTTGACACTACCGGTTGTGACTATTCTGCAGTGAATCTTCGAGAAAAGGTATCAACTAAAAAAAACCCTATCAGATGTATTCCTGAAGAGATGACGATCTCATGGAGGAAGTCCTTGAAGGAATATGAAAAAGACAAGAAAAGGAGCTAGTGACCTCACAAGAAACAAGTGTGATGCACAAAGAAGACTGGCTGAAGAAGAGAGTGTATGAACCTTATAGAAATTGATGACGAAGTAAAGAATCGAGTAAACTTTCATATGTGAGACAAAGATTGCTTGTGTGAAGAGCACTGCAGAAATTGTAAACTTTTCAATAACTGTACAGATGCAGTAACACAATTAGACTAAGTGATCATAGAAGCTAGCTATATGTAGTGAATAGACTGTGGGCGGAGCTGCCATTATGTAGAAGCTGGACATCGGTGTCACAACTTTAGTACTTTCAAATCCATGAAGAGAAAGGCTGAAGCTGTGTCACAGCAAAGAAGCAGCCAGACTGTCGAACTGTCTGGCTTGGTGTCAGGGCTGAAGCAGCCAAGGCTGGTTATCTATCCTTGAAGACAGTGAATGTGAGATGCTGAATCATTCCTTGTTAAGGTGAAAAGAAAGGACACCAGGAGTGCCAAGTTTTATTCATTTAAACCAATTAAATACTGCAAAATGGTCTGAATTGCGGTCTCCTGTCACGTGAGTCAAGGATGGAAATAGAGTTGGGCATGCAGTTCCAGAACTATGATAGCACATGCTCACACTACCGTTTATTCTCAGAAGCTAGGATACTTGCAAGGCCAAGTTCAAAGACAATCTTCATGGCAGAAGGCATGGGTGATGAGATGATGGGCTAATTGGGTGGGGAGGTGACGTCATGTCCACCTACTGGCACCTGGAGTAGAGCTTACATGCTGCTAATGAGCTGAATTTTCCAGAATGGCACGAGCCTGCCAACCAAATGTAGAGGGCATTTAACAAAGGTCCTTATAGTTTGAGAGCCAATGATGTACTGCGTATCTAATAACTGTTGAAGATGACGTGCACTAGGGGTGGGCATGAGTTGTCCAACTGACTGTAGAGACCTAATCACAACCCAAACCCTTACGGAAAGTATACTTAGATTTTCTCTTTCAGCGTATCACAACCCCCCATAGGTTTTGCTTATTTGGCACGTAGTATGACATCACGTATGACACATTTTTACTATGAAAGTATGATTTTTTATGAAATGCTTTGAGAATGCTTGTGCAATTTCCATTAATGTCCATTGTAGCTCCTTGTTTTAGACAATTGATATTAAAACAGACAAAACTTGCTATCTTCCTGAGTTGGTTCTGTTATTTGGTGTAAAGATTACTCTGATCCCCATCCACTGCATGATACCCTACCAAAAAGGGCCCTACGGTCACGGGGTAGCAGTGTCGGATGGATCCAAAAGATCCAAACTATTTCATCCCAAGCCTTTCAGACGATCGGTCTCCTCGACTCGCTAGCCGGAAGATTGCAGGGTTTCCTGTGGAAAGCAGACAAATTGAAATCTTTCAGGAAGAGCTGAGACGGTGGACAGGCCCCCCTTTGACGAAATCCCTGCAGAGGGCCTTGAGCTGATTAACAAATGAATGGTGAGTAGACAGAGGGGAATGGCAAATTAAGGGGACAGGGTTGTGGTAATGTTAAGTAATGGGAAATACTGTGTGAAGAGATAGTAGCGCCTAGAGGCCTGGCTCAAGGGTGCTTCAGAAGAAGTCGTCTCACACACTAGTGAGAGTCAATAGCCTAGGTGTGAACAGGTTCCCATAAGGAAATGATTTAAATCCTGTGACAGGGTATTTGAACAGAGGCGAGGAGAAAAATGGTGATCACAGGGTATTTTTATTAAATCTGTAAAGTTGACTAGTCTGTGCATTATGTGTTGAGTAAGGGCGTTGAAAAGTGATAAAAAGTTGTGAAGGAGTTGAGATGAAGTTAAGGAGCTATAAGGGACTATCTAGGGAAGTGGTTGGTACCAATCCAGAGATAGACAGAGATAATTGAACACGATAGAGGCTACAGCAGGATTGTACAAGTGTGCTCATATTTACGGGGTAATTCATAGAATTTCGCAGAAAAGTGTCGCAAGCGGCTGGCGCAGAGTGTCCGCGTGCGATTGTCTGCACCAGGCGCGTGCGCTAAAACCGATTTCCGCGCACAGCGTATTCATGGATTTTAGGCTCCCAAACCAGCCGTGGCGCAGAGTATCGCAGCGACCCTGCAGCAGCGCCAGTAACGCCCCCAAGAACGCCCTCGCGCAAGGAAAAGCCATCAAAATCGCTAAATCATCGCAAAGGGCTGCGCTAACCCTGGACAAGTTTACAGGGCTGGCAAACAAGGAACGCAAAGCGGGTAACGTTTATATCAGGGGTACGCGGGAAGTTACACGCGATTAGCCAGGGTACGTGTATTACAGGGGTACGCGGGAAGTTTTACACGGGATTGGCCAGGGTACGTGTATTACAGGGGTACGCGTGAAGTTTTACACACGATTAGCCAGGGTACGTGTATTACAGGGGTACGCGGGAATTATCACACGCGATTTGGCTGGGTACGTGTATTACAGGGGTACGCGTGAAGTTTTACACGCAATTTGGCTGGGTACATGTATTACAGGGGTGCACGGGAATTATCACACGCGATTTAGCTGGGTACGTGTATTATAGGGGTGCGCGGGAATTATCACATGCGATTTGGCTGGGTATGTGTATTACAGGGGTGCGCGGGAAGTTACACACGCGATTAGGCTGGGTGGGTCCTCACAGGTGTTCCCTGTACACCCTCCACGGCCCCTGCAGGCAGCCCACAAAACAGGGGACTACCCTGCACACCTGCTCATGTCCACCAGCACCCCCACCCCCCAGCACTGTGGGCCACCCTCCACCAGGCCCCCACTCATGTCCCCTTGCACCCCCACCCCCCAGCAGTCATGGGGCACCCTCCACCAGGCTCCCACTCATGTCCCCTATCACCCCCACCCCCCAGCCACCAGGAGCAGCCTCCACCAGGCACCCACCCATGTCCCCTATCACCCCCACTCCCCAGCAGTGCAGGGGCAGCCTCCACCAGGCCCCCACTCATGTCTCCCACCACCCCCACCCACCAGCCACCATGGGCAGCCTCCACCAGGCTCCCACCCATGTCTACCACCACCCCCACCCCCCAGCAGTGCAGGGGCAGCCTTCACCAGGCCCCCACTCATGTCCCCTATCACCCCCACCCCCCAGCCACCATGGGCAGCCTCCACCAGGCCCCCACACATGTCTAACACCCACCCCACCCCCCAGCAGTGCAGGGGCAGCCTCCACCAGGCCCCCACTCATGTCTCCCACCCCTCACCCCCCCAGCACTGAGGGGCACCCTCCACCAGGCCCCCACTCATGTCTCCCATCCCCCACCCCCCCAGCACTGAGGGGCGCCCTCCACCAGGCCCCCACTCATGTCTCCCACCCCTCACCCCCCCAGCACTGAGGGGCGCCCTCCACCAGGCCCCCACTCATGTCTCCCACCCCCCACCCCCCCAGCACTGAGGGGCGCCCTCCACCAGGCCCCCACTCATGTCCCCTTGCACCCCCACCCCAGAGCAGTCATGGGGCAGCCTCCACCAGGCCCCCACTCATGTCCCCTTGCATCCCCATTCCCCAGCAGTCATGGGGCAGCCTCCACCAGGCCCCCACTCATGTCTCCCACCCCCCACCACCCCCAGCACTGAGGGGCACAGTCCACCAGGCCCCCACTCATGTCTCCCACCCCCGACCCCCCCAGCACTGAGGGGCGCCCTCCACCAGGCCCCCACTCATGTCTCCCAACCCCCACCCCCCCAGCACTGAGGGGCGCCCTCCACCAGGCCCCCACTCATGTCCCCTTGCACCCCCACCCCCCAAGAGTCATGGGGCAGCCTCCACCAGGCCCCCACCCATGTCTCCCACCACCCCCACCCCCAGCAGTGCAGGGGCAGCCTCCACCAGGCCCCCACTCATGTCTACCACCACCCCACCCCCCGGCAGTGCAGGGGCAGCCTCCACCAGGCCCCCACTCATCTCTACCAACACCCCCACCCCCCAGCAGTGCAGGGGCAGCCTCCACCAGGCCCCCACTCATGTCCCCTATCACCCCCAACCCCCAGCCACCATGGGCAGCCTTCACCAGGCCCCCACTCATGTCTCCCACCACCCCCACCCCCCAGCCACCATGGGCAGCCTCCACCAGGCCCCCACCCATGTCTACCACCACCACCACCACACCCCAGCAGTGCAGGGGCAGCCTCCACCAGGCCCCCACTTATGTCCCCTATCACCCCCACCCCCCAGCCACCATGGGCAGCCTCACCAGGCTCCTACCCATGTCTACCACCACCCCCACCCCCCAGCTACCATGGGCAGCCTCCACCAGGCCCCCACTCATGTCTCCCACCCCCCACACCCTTCAGCACTGAGGGGCACCCTCCACCAGGCCCCCACTCATGTCTCCTACCCCCCACCCCGCCCAGCACTGAGGGGCAACCTCCACCAGGCCACCACTCATGTCTCCCACCCACCCCACCCCCCAGCAGTGCAGGGGCAGCCTCCACCAGGCCCCCACTCATGTCTCCCACCCCCCACCCCCCCAGCACTGAGGGGCACCCTCCACCAGGCCCCCACCCATGTCTCCCACCCCCCACGCCCCCAGCACTGAGGGGCGCCCTCCACCAGGCCCCCACTCATGTCCCCTTGCACCCCCACCCCCCAGCAGTCATGGGGCAGCCTCCACCAGGCCCCCACTTATGTCCCCTTGCACCCCCACCCCCAGCAGTCATGGGGCATCCTCCACCAGGCCCCCACACATGTCCCCTATCACCCCCACCCCCCAGCCACCAGGGGCAGCCTCCACCAGGCACCCACTCATGTCCCCTATCACCCCCACCCCCCAGCAGTGCAGGGGCAGCCTCCACCAGGCCCCCACTCATGTCTCCCACCACCCCCACCCCCCAGCCACCATGGGCAGCCTCCACCAGGCTCCCACCCATGTCTACCACCACCCCCACCCCCCAGCAGTGCAGGGGCAGCCTCCACCAGGCCCCCACTCATGTCCCCTATCACCCCACCCCCCAGCCATCATGGTCAGCCTCCACCAGGCCCCCACTCATGTCTCCCACCCACCCCACCCCCCAGCAGTGCAGGGGCAGCATCCACCAGGCCCCCACTCATGTCTCCCACCCCCCACCCCCCCAGCACTGAGGGGCAGCCTCCACCAGGCCCCCACTCATGTCTCCCACCCCCACCCCCCCAGCACTGAGGGGCACCCTCCACCAGGCCCCCACTCATGTCTACCACCGCCCACACCCCCAGCACTGAGGGGCGCCCTCCACCAGGCCCCCACTCATGTCTCCCACCCCCCACCCCCCCAGCACTGAGGGGCGCCCTCCACCAGGCCCCCACTCATGTCCCCTTGCACCCCCACCCCCCAGCAGTCATGGGGCAGCCTCCACCAGGCCCCCACCCATGTCCCCTATCACCCCCCAGAGTGCAGGGGCAGCCTCCACCAGGCCCCCACTCATGTCTCCCACGACCCCCACCCCCCAGCCACCATGGGCAGCCTCCACCAGGCTCCCACCCATGTCTACCACCACCCCCACCCCCCAGCAGTGCAGGGGCAGCCTCCACCAGGCCCCCACTCATGTCTCCCACCCCCCACCCCCCCAGCACTGAGGGGCACACTCCACCAGGCCCCCACTCATGTCTCCCACCACCCCCACCACCCAGCACTGAGGGGCACCCTCCACCAGGCCCCCACTCATGTCTCCCACCCCCCACCCCCCCAGCACTGAGGGGCACCCTCCACCAGGCCCCCACTCATGTCTACCACCCACCACACCCCCCAGCAGTGCAGGGGCAGCCTCCACCAGGCCCCTACTCATGTCCCCTTGCACCCCCACCCCCCAGCAGTCATGGGGCAGCCTCCACCAGGCCCCCACTCATGTCCCCTTGCACCCCCACCCCCAGCAGTCATGGGGCACCCTCCACCAGGCCCCCTCACATGTCCCCTATCACCCCCACCCGCCGCCACCAGGGGCAGCCTCCACCAGGCACCCACTCATGTCCCCTATCACCCCCACCCCCCAGCAGTGCAGGGGCAGTATCCACCAGGCCCCCACTCATGTCTCCCACCACCCCCACCCCCCAGCCACCATGGGCAGCCTCCACCAGGCTCCCACCCATGTCTACCACCACCCCCACCCCCCAGCCACCATGGGCAGCCTCCACCAGGCCCCCACTCATGTCCCCTATCACCCCACTCCCCAGCCATCATGGTCAGCCTCCACCAGGCCCCCACTCATGTCTCCCACCCACCCCACCCCCCAGCAGTGCAGGGGCAGCATCCACCAGGCCCCCACTCATGTCTCCCACCCCCCACCCCCCCCAGCACTGAGGGGCAGCCTCCACCAGGCCCCCACTCATGTCTCCCACCCCCACCCCCCCAGCTCTGAGGGGCACCCTCCACCAGGCCCCCACTCATGTCTACCACCCCCACCCCCCCAGCACTGAGGGGCGCCCTCCACCAGGCCCCCACTCATGTCTCCCACCCCCCACCCCCCCAGCACTGAGGGGAGCCCTCCACCAGGCCCCCACTCATGTCCCCTTGCACCCCCACCCCCCAGCAGTCATGGGGCAGCCTCCACCAGGCCCCCACTCATGTCCCCTATCACCCCCACCCCCCAGAGTGCAGGGGCAGCCTCCACCAGGCCCCCACTCATGTCTCCCACGACCCCCACCCCCCAGCCACCATGGGCAGCCTCCACCAGGCTCCCACCCATGTCTACCACCACCCCCACCCCCCAGCAGTGCAGGGGCAGCCTCCACCAGGCCCCCACTCATGTCTCCCACCCCCCACCCCCCCCAGCACTGAGGGGCACACTCCACCAGGCCCCCACTCATGTCTCCCAATACCCCCACCACCCAGCACTGAGGGGCACCCTCCACCAGGCCCCCACTCATGTCTCCCACCCCCCACCCCCCCAGCACTGAGGGGCACCCTCCACCAGGCCCCCACTCATGTCTACCACCCACCCCACCCCCCAGCAGTGCAGGGGCAGCCTCCACCAGGCCCCCACTCATGTCTCCCACCACCCCCACCCACCAGCCACCATGGGCAGCCTCCACCAGGCTCCCACCCATGTCTACCACCACCCCCACCCCCCAGCAGTGCAGGGGCAGCCTCCACCAGGCCCCCACTCATGTCTCCCACCCCTCACCCCCCCAGCACTGAGGGGCACCCTCCACCAGGCCCCCACTCATGTCTCCCATCCCCCACCCCCCCAGCACTGAGGGGCGCCCTCCACCAGGCCCCCACTCATGTCTCCCACCCCCCACCCCCCCAGCACTGAGGGGCGCCCTCCACCAGGCCCCCACTCATGTCCCCTTGCACCCCCACCCCCCAGCAGTCATGGGGCAGCCTCCACCAGGCCCCCACTCATGTCCCCTTGCACCCCCACCCCCGAGCAGTCATGGGGCAGCCTCCACCAGGCCCCCACTCATGTCTCCCACCCCCCACCACCCCCAGCACTGAGGGGCACACTCCACCAGGCCCCCACTCATGTCTCCCACCCCCCACCCCCCCAGCACTGAGGGGCGCCCTCCACCAGGCCCCCACTCATGTCTCCCACCCCCCACCCCCCCAGCACTGAGGGGCGCCCTCCACCAGGCCCCCACTCATGTCCCCTTGCACCCCCACCCCCCAGCAGTCATGGGGCAGCCTCCACCAGGCCCTCACTCATGTCTACCACCACCCCCACCCCCCGGCAGTGCAGGGGCAGCCTCCACCAGGCCCCCACTCATGTCTACCACCACCCCCACCCCACAGCAGTGCAGGGGCAGCCTCCACCAGGCCCCCACTCATGTCCCCTATCACCCCAACCCCCAGCCACCATGGGCAGCCTTCACCAGGCCCCCACTCATGTCTCCCACCACCCCCACCCCCCAGCCACCATGGGCAGCCTCCACCAGGCCCCCACCTATGTCTACCACCACCACCACACCCCAGCAGTGCAGGGGCAGCCTCCACCAGGCCCCCACTCATGTCTCCCACCACCCCCACCCACCAGCCACCATGGGCAGCCTCCACCAGGCTCCCACCCATGTCTACCACCACCCCCACCCCCCAGCAGTGCAGGGGCAGCCTTCACCAGGCCCCCACTCATGTCTCCTATCACCCCCACCCCCCAGCCACCATGGGCAGCCTCCACCAGGCCTCCACTCATGTCTAACTCCCACCCCACCCCCCAGCAGTGCAGGGGCAGCCTCCACCAGGCCCCCACTCATGTCTCCCACCCCTCACCCCCCCAGCACTGAGGTGCACCCTCCAGCAGGCCCCCACTCATGTCTCCCACCACCCACCCCCCAGCACTGAGGGGCGCCCTCCACCAGGCCCCCACTCATGTTTCCCACCCCCCACCCCCCCCAGCACTGAGGGGCGCCCTCCACCAGGCCCCCACTCATGTCCCCTTGCACCCCCACCCCCCAGCAGTCATGGGGCAGCCTCCACCAGGCCCCCACTCATGTCCCCTTGCACCCCCACCCCCCAGCAGTCATGGGGCAGCCTCCACCAGGCCCCCACTCATGTCTCCCACCCCCCACCACCCCCAGTACTGAGGGGCACACTCCACCAGGCCCCCATTCATGTCTCACACCCCCCACCCCCCCCCCAGCACTGAGGGGCGCCCTCCACCAGGCCCCCACTCATGTTTTCCACCCCCCACCCCCCCAGCACTGAGGGGCGCCCTCCACCAGGCCCCCACTCATGTCCCCTTGCACCCCCACCCCCCAGCAGTCATGGGGCAGCCTCCACCAGGCCCCCACTCATGTCTACCACCACCCCCACCCACCGGCAGTGCAGGGGCAGCCTCCACCAGGCCCCCACTCATGTCTACCACCAGCCCCACCCCCCAGCAGTGCAGGGGCAGCCTCCACCAGGCCCCCACTCATGTCCCCTATCACCCCCAACCCCCAGCCACCATGGGCAGCCTTCACCAGGCCCCCACTCATGTCTCCCACCACCCCCACCCCCCAGCCACCATGGGCAGCCTCCACCAGGCCCCCACCCATGTCTACCACCACCACCACACCCCAGCAGTGCAGGGGTAGCCTCCACCAGGCCCCCACTCATGTCCCCTATCACCCCCACCCCCCAGCCACCATGGGCAGCCTCACCAGGCTCCTACCCATGTCTACCACCACACCCACCCCCCAGCTACCATGGGCAGCCTCCACCAGGCCCCCACTCATGTCTCCCACCCCCCACCCCCACCAGCACTGAGGGGCACCCTCCACCAGGCCCCCACTCATGTCTCCTACCCCCCACCCCCCCCAGCACTGAGGGGCAACCTCCACCAGGCCACCACTCATGTCTCCCACCCGCCCCACCCCCCAGCAGTGCAGGGGCAGCCTCCACCAGGCCCCCACTCATGTCTCCCACCCCTCACCCGCCCAGCACTGAGGGGCACCCTCCACCAGGCCCCCACTCATGTCTCCCACCCCCCACCCCCCCAGCACTGAGGGGTCGCCCTCCACCAGGCCCCCACTCATGTCCCCTTGCACCCCCACCCCCCAGCAGTCATGGGGCAGCCTCCACCAGGCCCCCACTCATGTCCCCTTGCACCCCCACCCCCCAGCAGTCATGGGGCACCCTCCACCAGGCCCCCACACATGTCCCCTATCACCCCCACCCCCCAGCCACCAGGGGCAGCCTCCACCAGGCACCCACTCATGTCCCCTATCACCCCCACCCCCCAGCAGTGCAGCGCAGCCTCCACCAGGCCCCCACTCATGTCTCCCACCACCCCCACCCCCCAGCCACCATGGGCAGCCTCCACCAGGCTCCCACCCATGTCTACCACCACCCCCACCCCCCAGCAGTGCAGGGGCAGCCTCCACCAGGCCCCCACTCATGTCCCCTATCACCCCCACCCCCCAGCCATCATGGTCAGCCTCCACCAGGCCCCCACTCATGTCTCCCACCCACCCCACCCCCCAGCAGTGCAGGGGCAGCATCCACCTGGCCCCCACTCATGTCTCCCACCCCCCACACCCCCCAGCACTGAGGGGCAGCCTCCACCAGGCCCCCACTCATGTCTCCCACCCCCCCAGCACTGAGGGGCACCCTCCACCAGGCCCCCACTCATGTCTACCACCCCCTACCCCCCCAGCACTGAGGGGCGCCCTCCACCAGGCCCCCACTCATGTCTCCCGCCCCCCACCCCCCCAGCACTGAGGGGCGCCCTCCACCAGGCCCCCACTCATGTCCCCTTGCACCCCGACCCCCCAGCAGTCATGGGGCAGCCTCCACCAGACACCCCCTCATGTCCCCTATCACCCCCACCCCCCAGAGTGCAGGGGCAGCCTCCACCAGGCCCCCACTCATGTCTCCCACGACCCCCACCCCCCAGCAGTGCAGGGGCAGCCTCCACCAGGCCCCCACTCATGTCTCCCACCCACCCCACCGCCCAGCAGTGCAGGGGCAGCCACCACCAGGCCCCCACTCATGTCACTATCACCCCCACCCCCCAGCACTGAGGGGCACCCTCCACCAGGCCCCCACTCATGTCCCCTATCACCCCCACCCCCAGCAGTGCAGGGGCAGCCTCCACCAGGCCCCCACTCATGTCTCCCACCACCCCCACCCCCCAGCCACCATGGGCAGCCTCCACCAGGCCCCTACCCATGTCTACCACCACCTCCACCCCCCAGCAGTGCAGGGGCAGCCTCCACCAGGCCCCCACTCATGTCCCCTATCACCCCTACCCCCCAGCCACCATGGTCAGCCTCCACCAGGCCCCCACTCATGTCTCCCACCCACCCCACCCCCCAGCAGTGCAGGGGCAGCATCCACCTGGCCCCCACTCATGTCTCCCACCCCCCACACCCCCCAGCACTGAGGGGCAGCCTCCACCAGGCCCCCACTCATGTCTCCCACCCCCCACCCCCCCAGCACTGAGGGGCACCCTCCACCAGGCCCCCACTCATGTCTACCACCCCCTACCCCCCCAGCACTGAGGGGCGCCCTCCACCAGGCCCCCACTCATGTCTCCCGCCCCCCACCCCCCCAGCACTGAGGGGCGCCCTCCACCAGGCCCCCACTCATGTCCCCTTGCACCCAGACCCCCCAGCAGTCATGGGGCAGCCTCCACCAGACACCCCCTCATGTCCCCTATCACCCCCACCCCCCAGAGTGCAGGGGCAGCCTCCACCAGGCCCCCACTCATGTCTCCCACGACCCCCACCCCCCAGCAGTGCAGGGGCAGCCTCCACCAGGCCCCCACTCATGTCTCCCACCCACCCCACCGCCCAGCAGTGCAGGGGCAGCCACCACCAGGCCCCCACTCATGTCACTATCACCCCCACCCCCCAGCACTGAGGGGCACCCTCCACCAGGCCCCCACTCATGTCCCCTATCACCCCCACCCCCAGCAGTGCAGGGGCAGCCTCCACCAGGCCCCCACTCATGTCTCCCACCACCCCCACCCCCCAGCCACCATGGGCAGCCTCCACCAGGCCCCCACCCATGTCTACCACCACCTCCACCCCCCAGCAGTGCAGGGGCAGCCTCCACCAGGCCCCCACTCATGTCCCCTATCACCCCTACCCCCCAGCCACCATGGGCAGCCTCCACCACTCCATCAGTCCCCCACTCATGTCTCCCACCCACCCTACCCCCCAGCAGTGCACGGGCAGCCTTCACCAGGCCCCCACTCATGTCTCCCACCCCCCACCCGCCCAGCACTGAGGGGCGCCCTCCACCAGGCCCCCACTCATGTCTCCCACCCCCCATCCCCCCAGCACTGAGGGGCACCCTCCACCAGGCCCCCACTCATGTCCCCTTGCACCCCCACCCCCCAGCAGTCATGGGGCAGCCTCCACCAGGCCCCCACTCATGTCCCCTATCACCCCCACCCCCCAGCAGTGCAGGGGCAGCCTCCACCAGGCCCCCACTCATGTCTCCCACGACCCCCACCCCCCAGCAGTGCAGGGGCAGCCTCCACCAGGCCCCCACTCATGTCTCCCACCACCCCCACCCCCCAGCAGTGCTGGGGCAGCCTCCACCAGGCCCCCACTCATGTCTCCCACGACCCCCACCCCCCAGCAGTCATGGGGCAGCCTCCACCAGACACCCCCTCATGTCCCCTATCACCCCCACCCCCCAGAGTGCAGGGGTAGCCTCCACCAGGCCCCCTCTCATGTCTCCCACGACCCCCACCCCCCAGCAGTGCAGGGGCAGCCTCCACCAGGCCCCCACTCATGTCTCCCACCACCCCCTCCCCCCAGCAGTGCTGGGGCAGCCTCCACCAGGCCCCCACTCATGTATACCACCACCCCCACCCCCCAGCAGTGCAGGGGCAGCCTCCACCAGGCCCCCACTCATGTCCCCTATCACCCCCACTCCCCAGCCACCATGGGCAGCCTCCACCAGGCCCCCACTCATGTCTCCCACCACCCCCACCCCCCAGCCACCATGGGCAGCCTCCACCAGGCTCCCACCCATGTCTACCACCACCCCCACCCCCTAGCAGTGCAGGGGCAGCCTCCACCAGGCCCCCACTCATGTCTCCCACCCCCACCCCCCCAGCACTGAGGGGCACACTCCACCAGGCCACCACTCATGTCTCCCACCACCCCCACCGCCCAGCACTGAGGGGCACCTTCCACCAGGCCCCCACTCATGTCTCCCACCCCCCACCCCCCCCAGCACTGAGGGGCACCCTCCACCAGGCCCCCACTCATGTCTCCCACCCACCCCACCCCCCAGCAGTGCAGGGGCAGCCTCCACCAGGCCCCCACTCATGTCTCCCACCCCCCACCCCCCCAGCACTGAGGGGCACCCTCCACCAGGCCCCCACTCATGTCTCCCACCCCCCACCCCCCAGCACTGATGGGCACCCTCCACCAGGCCCCACTCATGTCCCCTTGCACCCCCACCCCCCAGCAGTCATCGGGCAGCTTCCACCAGGCCCCCACTCATGTCCCCTATCACCCCCACCCCCCAGCCACCATGGGCAGCCTCCACCAGGCCCCCACTCATGTCTCCCACCCACCCCACCCCCCAGCAGTGCAGGGGCAGCCTCCACCAGGCCCCCACTCATGTCTCCCACCACCCCCACCCCCCAGCCACCATGGGCAGCCTCCACCAGCCCCCCACCCATGTCTACCACCACCTCCACCCCCCAGCAGTGCAGGGGCAGCCTCCACCAGGCCCCCACTCATGTCCCCTATCACCCCTACCCCCCAGCCACCATCGGCAGCCTCCACCACTCCACCAGTCCCCGACTCATGTCTCCCACCCACCCCACCCCCCAGCAGTGCAGGGGCAGCCTTCACCAGGCCCCCACTCATGTCTCCCACCCCCCACCCGCCCAGCACTGAGGGGCGCCCTCCACCAGGCCCCCACTCATGTCTCCCACCCCCCATCCCCCCAGCACTGAGGGGCACCCTCCACCAGGCCCCCACTCATGTCCCCTTGCACCCCCACCCCGCAGCAGTCATGGGGCAGCCTCCACCAGGCCCCCACTCATGTCCCCTATCACCCCCTCCCCCCAGCAGTGCAGGGGCAGCCTCCACCAGGCCCCCACTCATGTCTCCCACCACCCCCACCCCCCAGCCACCATGGGCAGCCTCCACCAGGCTCCCACCCATGTCTACCACCACCCCCACCCCCTAGCAGTGCAGGGGCAGCCTCCACCAGGCCCCCACTCATGTCTCCCACCCCCACCCCCCCAGCACTGAGGGGCACACTCCACCAGGCCACCACTCATGTCTCCCACCACCCCCACCGCCCAGCACTGAGGGGCACCTTCCACCAGGCCCCCACTCATGTCTCCCACCCCCCACCCCACCAGCACTGAGGGGCACCCTCCACCAGGCCCCCACTCATGTCTCCCACCCACCCCACCCCCCAGCAGTGCAGGGGCAGCCTCCACCAGGCCCCCACTCATGTCTCCCACCCCCCACCCCCCCAGCACTGAGGGGCACCCTCCACCAGGCCCCCACTCATGTCTCCCACCCCCCACCCCCCCAGCACTGATGGGCACCCTCCACCAGGCCCCACTCATGTCCCCTTGCACCCCCACCCCCCAGCAGTCATCGGGCAGCTTCCACCAGGCCCCCACTCATGTCCCCTATCACCCCCACCCCCCAGCCACCATGGGCAGCCTCCACCAGGCCCCCACTCATGTCTCCCACCCACCCCACCCCCCAGCAGTGCAGGGGCAGCCTCCACCAGGCCCCCACTCATGTCTCCCACCCCACACCCCCCCAGCACTGAGGGGCGCCCTCCACCAGGCCCCCACTCATGTCCCCTTGCACCCCCACCCCCCAGCAGTCATGGGGCAGCCTCCACCAGGCCCCCACTCATGTCCCCTTGCACCCCCACCCCCCAGCAGTGCAGGGGCAGCCTCAACCAGGCCACCACTCATGTCTCCCACCCCCACCCCCCGCAGCACTGAGGGGCACACTCCACCAGGCCCCCACTCATGTCTCCCACCACCCCCACCGCCCAGCACTGAGGGGCACCCTCCACCAAGCCCCCACTCATGTCTCCCACCCCCCACCTCCCCCAGCAGTGCAGGGGCAGCATCCACCAGGCCCCCACTCATGTCTCCCACCCCCCACCCCCCCAGCACTGAGGGGCAGCCTCCACCAGGCCCCCACTCATGTCTCCCACCCCCCACCCCCCCCAGCACTGAGGGGCACCCTCCACCAGGCCCCCACTCATGTCTACCACCCCCCACCCCCCCCAGCACTGAGGGGCAGCCTCCACCAGGCCCCCACTCATGTCTCCCACCCCCCACCCCCCCAGCACTGAGGGGCGCCCTCCACCAGGCCCCCACTCATGTCTACCACCCCCACCCCCCCAGCACTGAGGGGCACACTCCACCAGGCCCCCACTCATGTCTCCCACCACCCCCACCGCCCAGCAGTGCAGGGGCAGCCACCACCAGGCCCCCACTCATGTCCCCTATCACCCCCACCCTCCAGCACTGAGGGGCACCCTCCACCAGGCCCCCACTCATGTCCCCTATCACCCCGACCCCCCAGCAGTGCAGGGGCAGCCTCCACCAGGCCCCCACTCATGTCTCCCACCACCCCCACCCCCCAGCCACCATGGGCAGCCTCCACCAGGCCCCCACCCATGTCTACCACCACCTCCACCCCCCAGCAGTGCAGGGGCAGCCTCCACCAGGCCCCCACTCATGTCCCCTATCACCCCCACCCCCCAGCCACCATGGGCAGCCTCCACCAGTCCCCCACTCATGTCTCCCACCCACCCCACCCCCCAGCAGTGCAGGGGCAGCCTCCACCAGGCCCCCACTCATGTCTCCCACCCCCCACCCCCCCAGCACTGAAGGGCAGCCTCCACCAGGCCCCCACTCATGTCTCCCACCCCCCTAGCACTGAGGGGCACCCTCCAGCAGGCCCCCACTCATGTCTCCCCCCCACCCCCCAGCACTGAGGGGCGCCCTCCACCAGGCCCCCACTCATGTCTCCCACCCCCCACCCCCCAGCACTGAGGGACACCCTCCACCAGGCCCCCACTCATGTCCCCTTGCACCCCCACCCCCCAGCAGTCGTGGGGCAGCCTCCACCAGGCCCTCACTCATGTCCCCTATCACCCCCACCCCCCAGCAGTGCAGGGGCAGCCTCCACCAGGCCCCCACTCATGTCTCCCACCACCCCCACCCCCCAGCCACCATGGGCAGCCTCCACCAGGCTCCCACCCATGTCTACCACCACCCCCAACCCCCAGCAGTGCAGGGGCAGCCTCCACCAGGCCCCCACTCATGTCTTCACCCCCACCCCCCCAGCACTGAGGGGCACACTCCGCCAGGCCCCCACTCATGTCTCCCACCACCCCCACCGTCCAGCACTGAGGGGCACCCTCCACCAGGCCCCCACTCATGTTTCCCACCCCCCACCCCCCACAGCACTGAGGGGCACCCTCCACCAGGCCCCCACTCATGTCTCCCACCCACCCCACCCCCCAGCAGTGCAGGGGCAGCCTCCACCAGGCCCCCACTCATGTCTCCCACCCCCCACCCCCCAGCACTGAGGGGCACCCTCCACCAGGCCCCCACTCATGTCTCCCACCCCCCACCCCCCCAGCACTGAGGGGCACCCTCCACCAGGCCCCCACTCATGTCCCCTTGCACCCCCACCCCCCAGCAGTCATGGGGCAGCCTCCACCAGGCCCCCACTCATGTCCCCTATCACCCCCACCCCCCAGCCACCATGGGCAGCCTCCACCAGGCCCCCAACCATGTCTCCCACCCACCCCACCCCCCAGCAGTGCAGGGGCAGCCTCCACCAGGCCCCCACTCATGTCTCCCACCACCCCCACCCCCAGCCACCATGGGCAGCCTCCACCAGGCTCCCACCCATGTCTACCATCACCCCCACCCCACAGCAGTGCAGGGGCAGCCTCCACCAGGCCCCCACTCATGTCTCCCACCACCCCCACCCCCCAGCCACCATGGGCAGCCTCCACCAGGCTCCCACCCATGTCTACCATCACCCCCACCCCCCAGCAGTGCAGGGGCAGCCTCCACCAGGCCCCCACTCATGTCCCCTATCACCCCCACCCCCCAGCCACCATGGGCAGCCTCCACCAGGCCCCCACTCATGTCTCCCACCCCCTCCCCCCCAGCACTGAGGGGCGCCCTCCACCAGGCCCCCACTCATGTCCCCTTGCACCCCCACCCCCCAGCAGTCATGGGGCAGCCTCCACCAGGCCCCCACTCATGTCCCCTATCACCCCCCCCCCCAGCAGTGCAGGGGCAGCCTCCACCAGGCCCCCACTCATGTCTCCCACCACCCCCACCCCCCAGCCACCATGGGCAGCCTCCACCAGGCTCCCACCCATGTCTACCACCACCCCCACCCCCTAGCAGTGCAGGGGCAGCCTCCACCAGGCCCCCACTCATGTCTCCCACCCCCACCCCCCCAGCACTGAGGGGCACACTCCACCAGGCCCCCACTCATGTCCCCTATCACCCCCACCCCCCAGCCACCATGGGCAGCCTCCACCAGGCCCCCACTCATGTCTCCCACCCCACACCCCCCCAGCACTCCACCAGGCCCCCACTCATGTCCCCCTTGCACCCCCACCCCCCAGCAGTCATGGGGCAGCCTCCACCAGGCCCCCACTCATGTCCCCTTGCACCCCCACCCCCCAGCAGTGCAGGGGCAGCCTCAACCAGGCCACCACTCATGTCTCCCACCCCCCACCCCCCGCAGCACTGAGGGGCACACTCCACCAGGCCCCCACTCATGTCTCCCACCACCCCCACCGCCCAGCACTGAGGGGCACCCTCCACCAAGCCCCCACTCATGTCTCCCACCCCCCACCTCCCCCAGCAGTGCAGGGGCAGCATCCACCAGGCCCCCACTCATGTCTCCCACCCCCCACCCCCCCAGCACTGAGGGGCAGCCTCCACCAGGCCCCCACTCATGTCTCCCACCCCCCACACCCCCCAGCACTGAGGGGCACCCTCCACCAGGCCCCCACTCATGTCTACCACCCCCCACCCCCCCCAGCACTGAGGGGCAGCCTCCACCAGGCCCCCACTCATGTCTCCCACCCCCCACCCCCCCAGCACTGAGGGGCGCCCTCCACCAGGCCCCCACTCATGTCTACCACCCCCACCCCCCCAGCACTGAGGGGCACACTCCACCAGGCCCCCACTCATGTCTCCCACCACCCCCACCGCCCAGCAGTGCAGGGGCAGCCACCACCAGGCCCCCACTCATGTCCCCTATCACCCCCACCCTCCAGCACTGAGGGGCACCCTCCACCAGGCCCCCACTCATGTCCCCTATCACCCCGACCCCCCAGCAGTGCAGGGGCAGCCTCCACCAGGCCCCCACTCATGTCTCCCACCACCCCCACCCCCCAGCCACCATGGGCAGCCTCCACCAGGCCCCCACCCATGTCTACCACCACCTCCACCCCCCAGCAGTGCAGGGGCAGCCTCCACCAGGCCCCCACTCATGTCCCCTATCACCCCCACCCCCCAGCCACCATGGGCAGCCTCCACCAGTCCCCCACTCATGTCTCCCACCCACCCCACCCCCCAGCAGTGCAGGGGCAGCCTCCACCAGGCCCCCACTCATGTCTCCCACCCCCCACCCCCCCAGCACTGAGGGGCAGCCTCCACCAGGCCCCCACTCATGTCTCCCACCCCCCACCCCCCCAGCACTGAAGGGCAGCCTCCACCAGGCCCCCACTCATGTCTCCCACCCCCCTAGCACTGAGGGGCACCCTCCAGCAGGCCCCCACTCATGTCTCCCCCCCACCCCCCAGCACTGAGGGGCGCCCTCCACCAGGCCCCCACTCATGTCTCCCACCCCCCACCCCCCAGCACTGAGGGACACCCTCCACCAGGCCCCCACTCATGTCCCCTTGCACCCCCACCCCCCAGCAGTCGTGGGGCAGCCTCCACCAGGCCCCCACTCATGTCCCCTATCACCCCCACCCCCCAGCAGTGCAGGGGCAGCCTCCACCAGGCCCCCACTCATGTCTCCCACCACCCCCACCCCCCAGCCACCATGGGCAGCCTCCACCAGGCTCCCACCCATGTCTACCACCACCCCCAACCCCCAGCAGTGCAGGGGCAGCCTCCACCAGGCCCCCACTCATGTCTTCACCCCCACCCCCCCCAGCACTGAGGGGCACACTCCGCCAGGCCCCCACTCATGTCTCCCACCACCCCCACCGTCCAGCACTGAGGGGCACCCTCCACCAGGCCCCCACTCATGTTTCCCACACCCCACCCCCCACAGCACTGAGGGGCACCCTCCACCAGGCCCCCACTCATGTCTCCCACCCACCCCACCCCCCAGCAGTGCAGGGGCAGCCTCCACCAGGCCCCCACTCATGTCTCCCACCCCCCACCCCCCAGCACTGAGGGGCACCCTCCACCAGGCCCCCACTCATGTCTCCCACCCCCCACCCCCCCAGCACTGAGGGGCACCCTCCACCAGGCCCCCACTCATGTCCCCTTGCACCCCCACCCCCCAGCAGTCATGGGGCAGCCTCCACCAGGCCCCCACTCATGTCCCCTATCACCCCCACCCCCAGCCACCATGGGCAGCCTCCACCAGGCCCCCAACCATGTCTCCCACCCACCCCACCCCCCAGCAGTGCAGGGGCAGCCTCCACCAGGCCCCCACTCATGTCTCCCACCACCCCCACCCCCCAGCCACCATGGGCAGCCTCCACCAGGCTCCCACCCATGTCTACCATCACCCCCACCCCCCAGCAGTGCAGGGGCAGCCTCCACCAGGCCCCCACTCATGTCCCCTATCACCCCCACCCCCCAGCCACCATGGGCAGCCTCCACCAGGCCCCCACTCATGTCTCCCACCCCCTCCCCCCCAGCACTGAGGGGCACCCTCCACCAGGCCCCCACTCATGTCTCCCATCCCCCACCCCCCCAGCACTGAGGGGCACCCTCCACCAGGCCCCCACTCATGTCTCCCACCACCCCCACCCCCCAGCAGTGCAGGGGCAGCCTCCACCAGGCCCCCACTCATGTCCCCTATCACCCCCACCCCCAGCCACCATGGGCAGCCCCCAACAGGCCCCCACTCATGTCTCCCACCCCCCACCCCCCCCAGCACTGAGGGGCACCCTCCACCAGGCCCCCACTCATGTCTCCCACCCCCCACCCCCCCAGCACTGAGGGGCACACTCCGCCAGGCCCCCACCCATGTCTCCCACCACCCCCACCCCCCAGCAGTGCAGGGGCAGCCTCCACCAGGCCCCCACCCATATCTCCCACCACCCCCACCCCCCAGCAGTGCAGGGGCAGCCTCCACCAGGCCCCCACTCATGTCCCCTATCACCCCCAACCCCCAGCCACCATGGGCAGCCTCCACCAGGCCCCCACCCATGTCTACCACCACCTCCACCCCCCAGCAGTGCAGGGGCAGCCTCCACCAGGCCCCCACTCATGTCCCCTATCACCCCCACCCCCCAGCCACCATGGGCAGCCTCCACCAGTCCCCCACTCATGTCTCCCACCCACCCCACCCCCCAGCAGTGCAGGGGCAGCCTCCACCAGGCCCCCACTCATGTCTCCCACCCCCCACCCCCCCAGCACTGAGGGGCAGCCTCCACCAGGCCCCCACTCATGTCTCCCAAAACCCCCACCCCCCCAGCACTGAAGGGCTGCCTCCACCAGGCCCCCACTCATGTCTCCCACCCCCCTAGCACTGAGGGGCACCCTCCAGCAGGCCCCCACTCATGTCTCCCCCCCACCCCCCAGCACTGAGGGGCGCCCTCCACCAGGCCCCCACTCATGTCTCCCACCCCCCACCCCCCAGCACTGAGGGACACCCTCCACCAGGCCCCCACTCATGTCCCCTTGCACCCCCACCCCCCAGCAGTCGTGGGGCAGCCTTCACCAGGCCCCCACTCATGTCCCCTATCACCCCCACCCCCCAGCAGTGCAGGGGCAGCCTCCACCAGGCCCCCACTCATGTCTCCCACCACCCCCACCCCCCAGCCACCATGGGCAGCCTCCACCAGGCTCCCACCCATGTCTACCACCACCCCCAACCCCCAGCAGTGCAGGGGCAGCCTCCACCAGGCCCCCACTCATGTCTTCACCCCCCACCCCCCCCCAGCACTGAGGGGCACACTCCGCCAGGCCCCCACTCATGTCTCCCACCACCCCCACCGTCCAGCACTGAGGGGCAACCTCCACCAGGCCCCCACTCATGTTTCCCACCCCCCACCCCCCACAGCACTGAGGGGCACCCTCCACCAGGCCCCCACTCATGTCTCCCACCCACCCCACCCCCCAGCAGTGCAGGGGCAGCCTCCACCAGGCCCCCACTCATGTCTCCCACCCCCCACCCCCCAGCACTGAGGGGCACCCTCCACCAGGCCCCCACTCATGTCTCCCACCCCCCACCCCCCCAGCACTGAGGGGCACCCTCCACCAGGCCCCCACTCATGTCCCCTTGCACCCCCACCCCCCAGCAGTCATGGGGCAGCCTCCACCAGGCCCCCACTCATGTCCCCTATCACCCCCACCCCCCAGCCACCATGGGCAGCCTCCACCAGGCCCCCAACCATGTCTCCCACCCACCCCACCCCCCAGCAGTGCAGGGGCAGCCTCCACCAGGCCCCCACTCATGTCTCCCACCACCCCCACCCCCCAGCCACCATGGGCAGCCTCCACCAGGCTCCCACCCATGTCTACCATCACCCCCACCCCCCAGCAGTGCAGGGGCAGCCTCCACCAGGCCCCCACTCATGTCCCCTATCACCCCCACCCCCCAGCCACCATGGGCAGCCTCCACCAGGCCCCCACTCATGTCTCCCACCCCCTCCCCCCCAGCACTGAGGGGCACCCTCCACCAGGCCCCCACTCATGTCTCCCATCCCCCACCCCCCCAGCACTGAGGGGCACCCTCCACCAGGCCCCCACTCATGTCTCCCACCACCCCCACCCCCCAGCAGTCCAGGGGCAGCCTCCACCAGGCCCCCACTCATGTCCCCTATCACCCCCACCCCCAGCCACCATGGGCAGCCCCCAACAGGCCCCCACTCATGTCTCCCACCCCCCACCCCCCCCAGCACTGAGGGGCACCCTCCACCAGGCCCCCACTCATGTCTCCCACCCCCCACCCCCCCAGCACTGAGGGGCACACTCCGCCAGGCCCCCACCCATGTCTCCCACCACCCCCACCCCCCAGCAGTGCAGGGGCAGCCTCCACCAGGCCCCCACCCATGTCTCCCACCACCCCCACCCCCCAGCAGTGCAGGGGCAGCCTCCACCAGGCCCCCACTCATGTCTACCACCACCCCCACCCCCCAGCAGTGCAGGAGCAGCCTCCACCAGGTCCCCACTCATGTCCCCTATCACCCCCACCCCCCAGCCACCATGGGCAGCCTCCACCAGGCCCCCACTCATGTCTCCCACCCCCATCCTCCCCAGCACTGAGGGGCACCCTCCACCAGGCCCCCACTCATGTCTAACACCCCCCACCCCCCCAGCACTGAGGGGCGCCCTCCACCAGGCCCCCACTCATGTCCCCTTGCACCCCCACCCCCCAGCAGTCATGGGGCAGCCTCCACCAGGCCCCCACTCATGTCCCCTTGCACCCCCACCCCCCAGCAGTGCAGCGGCAGCCTCCACCAGGCCCCCACTCATGTCTCCCACCCCCCACCCCCCCAGCACTGATGGGCACCCTCCACCAGGCCCCACTCATGTCCCCTTGCACCCCCACCCCCCAGCAGTCATCGGGCAGCTTCCGCCAGGCCCCCACTCATGTCCCCTATCACCCCCACCCCCCAGCCACCATGGGCAGCCTCCACCAGGCCCCCACTCATGTCTCCCACCCACCCCACCCCCCAGCAGTGCAGGGGCAGCCTCCACCAGGCCCCCACTCATGTCTCCCACCCCACACCCCCCCAGCACTGAGGGGCGCCCTCCACCAGGCCCCCACTCATGTCCCCTTGCACCCCCACCCCCCAGCAGTCATGGGGCAGCCTCCACCAGGCCCCCACTCATGTCCCCTTGCACCCCCACCCCCCAGCAGTGCAGGGGCAGCCTCAACCAGGCCACCACTCATGTCTCCCACCCCCCACCCCCCGCAGCACTGAGGGGCACACTCCACCAGGCCCCCACTCATGTCTCCCACCACCCCCACCGCCCAGCACTGAGGGGCACCCTCCACCAAGCCCCCACTCATGTCTCCCACCCCCCACCTCCCCCAGCAGTGCAGGGGCAGCATCCACCAGGCCCCCACTCATGTCTCCCACCCCCCACCCCCCCAGCACTGAGGGGCAGCCTCCACCAGGCCCCCACTCAAGACTCCCACCCCCCACCCCCCCAGCACTGAGGGGCACCCTCCACCAGGCCCCCACTCATGTCTACCACCCCCCACCCCCCCCAGCACTGAGGGGCAGCCTCCACCAGGCCCCCACTCATGTCTCCCACCCCCCACCCCCCCAGCACTGAGGGGCGCCCTCCACCAGGCCCCCACTCATGTCTACCACCCCCACCCCCCCAGCACTGAGGGGCACACTCCACCAGGCCCCCACTCATGTCTCCCACCACCCCCACCGCCCAGCAGTGCAGGGGCAGCCACCACCAGGCCCCCACTCATGTCCCCTATCACCCCCACCCTCCAGCACTGAGGGGCACCCTCCACCAGGCCCCCACTCATGTCCCCTATCACCCCGACCCCCCAGCAGTGCAGGGGCAGCCTCCACCAGGCCCCCACTCATGTCTCCCACCACCCCCACCCCCCAGCCACCATGGGCAGCCTCCACCAGGCCCCCACCCATGTCTACCACCACCTCCACCCCCCAGCAGTGCAGGGGCAGCCTCCACCAGGCCCCCACTCATGTCCCCTATCACCCCCACCCCCCAGCCACCATGGGCAGCCTCCACCAGTCCCCCACTCATGTCTCCCACCCACCCCACCCCCCAGCAGTGCAGGGGCAGCCTCCACCAGGCCCCCACTCATGTCTCCCACCCCCCACCCCCCCAGCACTGAGGGGCAGCCTCCACCAGGCCCCCACTCATGTCTCCCACCCCCCACCCCCCCAGCACTGAAGGGCAGCCTCCACCAGGCCCCCACTCATGTCTCCCACCCCCCTAGCACTGAGGGGCACCCTCCAGCAGGCCCCCACTCATGTCTCCCCCCCACCCCCCAGCACTGAGGGGCGCCCTCCACCAGGCCCCCACTCATGTCTCCCACCCCCCACCCCCCAGCACTGAGGGACACCCTCCACCAGGCCCCCACTCATGTCCCCTTGCACCCCCACCCCCCAGCAGTCGTGGGGCAGCCTCCACCAGGCCCCCACTCATGTCCCCTATCACCCCCACCCCCCAGCAGTGCAGGGGCAGCCTCCACCAGGCCCCCACTCATGTCTCCCACCACCCCCACCCCCCAGCCACCATGGGCAGCCTCCACCAGGCTCCCACCCATGTCTACCACCACCCCCAACCCCCAGCAGTGCAGGGGCAGCCTCCACCAGGCCCCCACTCATGTCTTCACCCCCACCCCCCCCCAGCACTGAGGGGCACACTCCGCCAGGCCCCCACTCATGTCTCCCACCACCCCCACCGTCCAGCACTGAGGGGCACCCTCCACCAGGCCCCCACTCATGTTTCCCACCCCCCACCCCCCACAGCACTGAGGGGCACCCTCCACCAGGCCCCCACTCATGTCTCCCACCCACCCCACCCCCCAGCAGTGCAGGGGCAGCCTCCACCAGGCCCCCACTCATGTCTCCCACCCCCCACCCCCCAGCACTGAGGGGCACCCTCCACCAGGCCCCCACTCATGTCTCCCACCCCCCACCCCCCCAGCACTGAGGGGCACCCTCCACCAGGCCCCCACTCATGTCCCCTTGCACCCCCACCCCCCAGCAGTCATGGGGCAGCCTCCACCAGGCCCCCACTCATGTCCCCTATCACCCCCACCCCCCAGCCACCATGGGCAGCCTCCACCAGGCCCCCAACCATGTCTCCCACCCACCCCACCCCCCAGCAGTGCAGGGGCAGCCTCCACCAGGCCCCCACTCATGTCTCCCAACACCCCCACCCCCCAGCCACCATGGGCAGCCTCCACCAGGCTCCCACCCATGTCTACCATCACCCCCACCCCCCAGCAGTGCAGGGGCAGCCTCCACCAGGCCCCCACTCATGTCCCCTATCACCCCACCCCCCAGCCACCATGGGCAGCCTCCACCAGGCCCCCACTCATGTCTCCCACCCCCTCCCCCCCAGCACTGAGGGGCACCCTCCACCAGGCCCCCACTCATGTCTCCCATCCCCCACCCCCCCAGCACTGAGGGGCACCCTCCACCAGGCCCCCACTCATGTCTCCCACCACCCCCACCCCCCAGCAGTGCAGGGGCAGCCTCCACCAGGCCCCCACTCATGTCCCCTATCACCCCCACCCCCAGCCACCATGGGCAGCCCCCAACAGGCCCCCACTCATGTCTCCCACCCCCCACCCCCCCCCAGCACTGAGGGGCACCCTCCACCAGGCCCCCACTCATGTCTCCCACCCCCCACCCCCCCAGCACTGAGGGGCACACTCCGCCAGGCCCCCACCCATGTCTCCCACCACCCCCACCCCCCAGCAGTGCAGGGGCAGCCTCCACCAGGCCCCCACCCATGTCTCCCACCACCCCCACCCCCCAGCAGTGCAGGGGCAGCCTCCACCAGGCCCCCACTCATGTCCCCTATCACCCCCAACCCCCAGCCACCATGGGCAGCCTCCACCAGGCCCCCACCCATGTCTACCACCACCTCCACCCCCCAGCAGTGCAGGGGCAGCCTCCACCAGGCCCCCACTCATGTCCCCTATCACCCCCACCCCCCAGCCACCATGGGCAGCCTCCACCAGTCCCCCACTCATGTCTCCCACCCACCCCACCCCCCAGCAGTGCAGGGGCAGCCTCCACCAGGCCCCCACTCATGTCTCCCACCCCCCACCCCCCCAGCACTGAGGGGCAGCCTCCACCAGGCCCCCACTCATGTCTCCCACCCCCCACCCCCCCAGCACTGAAGGGCAGCCTCCACCAGGCCCCCACTCATGTCTCCCACCCCCCTAGCACTGAGGGGCACCCTCCAGCAGGCCCCCACTCATGTCTCCCCCCCACCCCCCAGCACTGAGGGGCGCCCTCCACCAGGCCCCCACTCATGTCTCCCACCCCCCACCCCCCAGCACTGAGGGACACCCTCCACCAGGCCCCCACTCATGTCCCCTTGCACCCCCACCCCCCAGCAGTCGTGGGGCAGCCTTCACCAGGCCCCCACTCATGTCCCCTATCACCCCCACCCCCCAGCAGTGCAGGGGCAGCCTCCACCAGGCCCCCACTCATGTCTCCCACCACCCCCACCCCCCAGCCACCATGGGCAGCCTCCACCAGGCTCCCACCCATGTCTACCACCACCCCCAACCCCCAGCAGTGCAGGGGCAGCCTCCACCAGGCCCCCACTCATGTCTTCACCCCCACCCCCCCCCAGCACTGAGGGGCACACTCCGCCAGGCCCCCACTCATGTCTCCCACCACCCCCACCGTCCAGAACTGAGGGGCAACCTCCACCAGGCCCCCACTCATGTTTCCCACCCCCCACCCCCCACAGCACTGAGGGGCACCCTCCACCAGGCCCCCACTCATGTCTCCCACCCACCCCACCCCCCAGCAGTGCAGGGGCAGCCTCCACCAGGCCCCCACTCATGTCTCCCACCCCCCACCCCCCAGCACTGAGGGGCACCCTCCACCAGGCCCCCACTCATGTCTCCCACCCCCCACCCCCCCAGCACTGAGGGGCACCCTCCACCAGGCCCCCACTCATGTCCCCTTGCACCCCCAGCCCCCAGCAGTCATGGGGCAGCCTCCACCAGGCCCCCACTCATGTCCCCTATCACCCCCACCCCCCAGCCACCATGGGCAGCCTCCACCAGGCCCCCAACCATGTCTCCCACCCACCCCACCCCCCAGCAGTGCAGGGGCAGCCTCCACCAGGCCCCCACTCATGTCTCCCACCACCCCCACCCCCCAGCCACCATGGGCAGCCTCCACCAGGCTCCCACCCATGTCTACCATCACCCCCACCCCCCAGCAGTGCAGGGGCAGCCTCCACCAGGCCCCCACTCATGTCCCCTATCACCCCCACCCCCCAGCCACCATGGGCAGCCTCCACCAGGCCCCCACTCATGTCTCCCACCCACCCCAGCCCCCAGCAGTGCAGGGGCAGCCTCCACCAGGCCCCCACTCATGTCTCCCACCCCCTCCCCCCCAGCACTGAGGGGCACCCTCCACCAGGCCCCCACTCATGTCTCCCATCCCCCACCCCCCCAGCACTGAGGGGCACCCTCCACCAGGCCCCCACTCATGTCTCCCACCACCCCCACCCCCCAGCAGTCCAGGGGCAGCCTCCACCAGGCCCCCACTCATGTCCCCTATCACCCCCACCCCCAGCCACCATGGGCAGCCCCCAACAGGCCCCCACTCATGTCTCCCACCCCCCACCCCCCCAGCACTGAGGGGCACCCTCCACCAGGCCCCCACTCATGTCTCCCACCCCCCACCCCCCCAGCACTGAGGGGCACACTCCGCCAGGCCCCCACCCATGTCTCCCACCACCCCCACCCCCCAGCAGTGCAGGGGCAGCCTCCACCAGGCCCCCACCCATGTCTCCCACCACCCCCACCCCCCAGCAGTGCAGGGGCAGCCTCCACCAGGCCCCCACTCATGTCTACCACCACCCCCACCCCCCAGCAGTCCAGGGGCAGCCTCCACCAGGCCCCCACTCATGTCCCCTATCACCCCCACCCCCAGCCACCATGGGCAGCCCCCAACAGGCCCCCACTCATGTCTCCCACCCCCCACCCCCCCAGCACTGAGGGGCACCCTCCACCAGGCCCCCACTCATGTCTCCCACCCCCCACCCCCCCAGCACTGAGGGGCACACTCCGCCAGGCCCCCACCCATGTCTCCCACCACCCCCACCCCCCAGCAGTGCAGGGGCAGCCTCCACCAGGCCCCCACCCATGTCTCCCACCACCCCCACCCCCCAGCAGTGCAGGGGCAGCCTCCACCAGGCCCCCACTCATGTCTACCACCACCCCCACCCCCCAGCAGTGCAGGAGCAGCCTCCACCAGGTCCCCACTCATGTCCCCTATCACCCCCACCCCCCAGCCACCATGGGCAGCCTCCACCAGGCCCCCACTCATGTCTCCCACCCCCATCCTCCCCAGCACTGAGGGGCACCCTCCACCAGGCCCCCACTCATGTCTCCCACCCCCCACCCCCCCAGCACTGAGGGGCGCCCTCCACCAGGCCCCCATTCATGTCTAACACCCCCCACCCCCCCAGCACTGAGGGGCGCCCTCCACCAGGCCCCCACTCATGTCCCCTTGCACCCCCACCCCCCAGCAGTCATGGGGCAGCCTCCACCAGGCCCCCACTCATGTCCCCTTGCACCCCCACCCCCCAGCAGTGCAGCGGCAGCCTCCACCAGGCCCCCACTCATTTCTCCCACCCCCCACCCCCCCAGCACTGAGGGGCACCCTCCACCAGGCCCCCACTCATGTCTCCCACCCACCCCACCCCCCAGCAGTGCAGGGCAGCCTCCACCAGGCCCCCACTCATGTCCCCTTACACCCCCACCCCCCAGCCACCATGAGCAGCCTCCACCAGGCCCCCACTCATGTCTCCCACCATCCCCACCCCCCAGCAGTGCAGGGGCAGCCTCCACCAGGCCCCCACTCATGTCCCCTATCACCCCCACCCCCCAGCAGTGCAGGGGCACCCTCCACCAGGCTCCCACCCATGTCCCCCTGCCCACAGGCCCTGACAATCCTCAAGCATGGGCCTCATGGCCAGCCACCACAGCCCAAAGACACAACCAAGTATTACATGCACCCATGATACTACTCCAATGGAAACAATGTAAATCAACACATGTGTCTCACACACACATAATGGTTGCAAGTGAACCTGAAAACCCATATCATGACATGCATGAAAACAATGAGATGAAACCACACATTGAAGAATGAAAAAATCCAAATAATGTATTAATAACAACAGTAATGGCAATCAAAATGAAACAAAATACACAAGTAAAAAAAAAACAAAACCAAGCTGCCTGTCCCTTTTCAAATTAAAATCAATAAATGATAATCCTAAAAAATTTCTTCCAAAGTTCTAGTCCATAAAAAGGAAATGAAGGGAAAAAAGAAAATGAAAACCATTGCTCCATGGAAAAAAATATCCATAGTAAAAAAAATATCCAAATCCAAAGTCCAACTATGTACAAAGTATTCAGGGTCCATCATCCCAATAGAAGAAATGAAACCTACCAAAAAACCTATCTAAAATGGAAATATATACAAAAGGTGGAGCAGTGTCCGTCGACTCTAAATAAAAATAAACTATAAAGGAAACCTATCACTAAATAACTATATACAATGGCGGCGGGCCAGTCCAGCGGCTCACTTAGTGGTGTTCCGGGCCAGGGCATCATCGAACTCCTCGTCTATGTCCCGGAGGCGGTCCTGTTCCATGGCCCCGAGGGTCCGCAGCGAGGCCGACATGTTCACCCCCAACTCCCTGCGGATTGCCTCGAGGCACTCGGCCCGCCTCAGGGCCCTCCGCATGGAGTTCTCCGCCCTGACCATCGTGAGCCGCGCCTCTTCCGCCCGCCGCTGCTCCGCACCTATCTGCTGGCTCAACCGCTGCCACACGGAAGACACTTCCCGTCCAGGGTCCTCCTGCCCTCCGGCTGAATCCTGCCCCTCTGATGTTGAAGGCCCCGAGCTATCGTGGCTCCCACCTACAGCCTCCTGCTGCTGCAGCTGCTGCTGTCCATGTGCCCTGTCCGATGGTGCCTGCACATACTCCTCCAGTTGGGGTGCAGTCGTTGATGTGGCCACCCCTGCTGGACGTCCGACTCCCGACTGTGGCAGGGATCTGTTGTCCACCAGCCTGGCCGCACGGTCGGAGGCAGCTCCACAGGGCACCCAGGTGACACATGGGTGGGAAAATGGCATGGAGGACGACTGGGGCATAGGGGGTTCCGTGGAGGAGGGGGTCGGAACAAGGTCCAGGAAACGGAGGAATCCAGCCCTGGTGAGCTGTCCCAGTGGGTCAACGCAGTCAACGAGCCATGCAAGAAGACGTGCAGACTCATCATGAAAAGACTGCAGGTCAGCTCGCATGGCCCGTTGAAGCAACGCCACCCCACCCTGCACAGGCTCAACCTGGTGCAGGATAGCCACATCCGCAGGGAGAGGAAGGCCAGGTGTTGTAAGCCAATCCCCTCCCTGAGAACGGGTCTGGAGGTAGGCATCCCCGCTGGTGCAAGATGATGCAGTGACAGGAGCAGGGACAGGATTGCACACAGGCACCTCCGCGGTGGCCTGTGCTGCCTCCTGTCCCAGATCCTGCAATGCACCACTAGCACCAGTGGAATCCCCACCTCCAGACCCCGCCTCTGTCGCTTGCACGGCCTCCTCCTCCTCCAAACCCCCCACCAACCTGGATGACTCCGTGCCATCTTCCTCCGTTGGGCCCTGTGGGGTCCCAGCTGCCCCTTCTGCTGCCAAGGAGTCCAACTCCAACCTCCACCTCTTGGACCTCCCCTTGGCAGCTGCAGCCTGGGACACGGCACCGGATTCCTCACTCCCCGTCGAGATCAGAACCTGGGAGGGGATCCGGGCCTTGCGTCTCCGGCTGGTGGTGCGACCCCTGCCGCTGTGCTCCACAGCACCTTCTCCGCCCTCTTCATCAGTTGACGCTGCAGACAGGGAGAAAGAAAACACAGGCATCAGGGCACTGTCCAATGGACTCATACACACATGACAGTCATACATGAGTGGCATTGGTAAACCTCAGACAAGGCATCACAATACCGAACACACATGTCATTTCAACTTGCACACATGAGCCATACCACAGGCATATTGCAACAGCCAGCACCATCCATTCACATACAACAGCATGAGCAGCCAAAGGTCATCCACACATCACATGCAACATAGGGAGTACACTACACATGCACACACACCACCAAACTTGCATGCATGTGTACACCTCCGCCAACTGTCGCAGTGTTCCGATCGACATCCATGTCACACCTGACAATCATTCCTCCACATCCTGTGCCATGCAAGCCCACACACACATGCACCATCCATGTGTCACACATGAGACCCCTCGCATGTGTCACCCTCACGGCCCTGTACACCCCCCCCTACTTGCCCACATAAAAATACATGTTCAACCTGCATACTCCTGGCACACCACACGCACAGTTTACAATCAGTATGCATGTACACTTACCGCTCGACTCCAGACGGGTCTGCCTCTCAAGGACCTGGACGTGGAGCGCTGGGGATATGCGTTCCAGGACCCTCATCTGATCTTCCGACAAGTGGCCCCGGCGCCCCTTAGCATCCGCTGCCCTCAGGAGGCGCCGGGCCTTGTTGAGGGTCCTGGACCTGAAGTCCTCCCAGCGCTTCCTGACATGTTCGTAGTCACGGACTGCCACCTCCTCCGCGTTGATGGCAGTCACGTTGTCCATCTAGATCCGAGTCCGTCCTTCCTTGTCGGCGCGCAAGCTTCCGAAGAGGACTTCATACTGCCCCAGGACATGCTCCACCAGGACACCAACTTCGGTGGCAGTGAAGCTGGTGCCCCTCTGCCTCCTTGGCCTGGGGATGCCACTGGTGCCAGATGTTGCAGTGCCCGACATGGCAACCCCAGAGGCAGGAGTGGGTGGGCAACTGGGTCCTGGGGCTGGGCTGTGGGGCGATGGAAAAGCAGTCGGGAGTCTTTGGTTCCAGCAGGGGTGGTCACAGCAACAGCACCCCTGGCTGATGTGCAGGCAGCAAATGGCAGGGCACGTGGGCAGCAGACAGTCAGGCAGCAGCAGATGGCAGGTGGGAGCGTGCTCAGGGCTCTGGGGGGCATTAATTCGGCCTTCTGGGTAGGAGCGTGGTCTTCCGTGTGTGAACGCGTGGCCAGCTTGATACGGAGTGATTTTGCACGTGAAAATCCTGCACGTCTGCGTGTAATTCGAGGAAAGGCCCTTAGCGTGTAAGCGCGTCAGCACATGTCTGTACATTCATTGGCCCAAAGGCCACCGGTGTATGCTGGTCTATGAAGTCACGTGCACGTTGAATATGGCACACGTCTGAAATGTTGCATGTTAAAAAAATGAAAGACACGTCCCAGTGTCAAAGCGTGTAGTTGGTGGAAATAGCGCGTACACGTGGAAGTGACAAAGCGTGTAAATGGTGGAAAAAGCGCGTACACGCGGAAGTGACAAAGCGTGTAAATGGTGGAAAAAGCGCGTACACGCGGAAGTGACAAAGCGTGTAATTGGTGGAAATAGCGCGTACCCGCGGAAGTGACAAAGCGTGTAATTGGTGGATACAGCGGGTACACGCAGAAGTGACAAAGCTGTAATTGGTGGAAATGGCCCTAGCGCGTACACGCGGAAGTGACGCTGGACGTGTGGGCCTACATAAAAGGTATGTGTAGAACACCATTTCCTTGTACGTGCTTTTCGTGGAGAGCGAGTGGGTGAATTCTGTACTTCTTGTCGTTTCACACGCGATTTACTTCACGGTGTTTCAAGTTCGTACTCCCTGTTACCTCTGACAGCTTTTTCTCTTTTTTCTCTTTTTCTGGTTTTCCTGGGCCTGTTCCCTCAAACAGTGTTCCCTTCTACTGTTGTCCTGTCTCCTCAGACAGCATACAAATCTTCTTTTGGCGGGGGTGTTGCCAACCAAACGCGCTTCTTTTTCACGCTCTTTTTCCTGGCAGAGGGTGAGTCACGCACGTATCTAACATCTGTGCTTGCCCCGTCTGTAGCCTACCCCTTCAGAGGTCATGCTAGGCTGTGTTTGACACGCATACGTTCATTCTTGTGTTACTGGGTGCCACAGCGTAGTGCAGGTTTTTTTTTCCGCACACGTGGTCTAGGAGGGGTTGCGTGCACGTCATCTCCTTTTTTTGGGCTTCCTGTGCGTTGCGTGACCCGTCATCTTTCCCCAGGGGTCACATTCAGCCTTGCTAGAGCACTAGGGTACAATTACCATCTGGTACCCAACCCCTTTGACCCCCAATTGCCCAGGACAATAGTTTACAGCCACTCCCATATGCACATTAACATCAGTGCCATGGTTGCGAGGCGAGGATTCCGGAAGGGTGGCAAAGGTGGACGAGCCACAAGTGGTGGCCGTGGTGGATCCGATAGGGGACGTGGTCGTTACTTGCAGGGTGAGCCTGTCCCCCCATGTGTGGAGGACCAGTCAAGGGCACCCATAACCCCCCCCCCGGTTGAGGCTGATGTGGCTGACACCATCCATGCTCAGCCCTTGTTGGACCAGCCCATTGTGGCACCAGACCTGGCTGACTCCATGGCTGACTTCCAGATCAGCAGGCCTATGACACGTGCGCTGGTGCACGTTGATGTCATCAGGCCACGTGGATCAGGGGCAGCAAGGTCATCTGCTGCCCCAAGTAGGCAGGGTGGAGAGGCTGCAGGGGCAGCTGCGGCTCCATCCACCCCAGCTCTCACACACCCAGCCAGGACAGTGTTGGTCCTAGTCCATCCTGCTGACATTCCCCCTGACACCATTACACTTGAGCCAATGCCTGCACCAACTCCCATGCTGAGTGTGCAATCCCACACTCCTGATACAGAGTTCACCAGGGCTCCTGCCCCTAGTGTCCAGAGCGGCGCAGGACACTCAGGATCACCACCACCTTCCAAGCGGAAGAGGAAGAGTGCTCGTCCGGCACAGGCTGATGCCCCAGACATGGCTACACAGTCCGGCCCGTCGAGGAAGCCCAGCTTCACGGATGCCGAACTGAATGCACTTGTCGAGTATGTGTCCGCACATGATAGATAACGAGATGGTCATTGTTGCAGGATCCAAGACCACACCTGCACAACGCCAGGCACACTGGCAGACCGTTGCGGACATCGTAAGTGCCCTTGGAATCGTGAGGCGCACAGCCAATGATTGCTATAAGCGCTGGAATGACCTAAAGCGCAGGGCACAGAATAAGCTGGCCTCAAGTCATGCCGCAACTCTAGTGACTGGAGGTGGGTCTCCAGTAGAAGACATTGAACTTACTCCACATGAGTCAGTCGCTGGGACCTACGTCACGGAGGAAGAGATCCAAGGCGTGGGAGATCTGCCTGATTATGAGGCATTGTCCGGTGAGTGCACATGCATGTGTGTGTCATCCATGTGCATGGTGTGTGTGTGAGGGCTTCTGTTTGTGTGCCAGGTGAGGGTGTGTGCGCCTGAGTCGTTTGGGTCAACCATGTGCTTCATGCAATACATTCTGCGCAGCAGCATTTGGCCATAGCAGTATCCCTTCTGCCAACAGTAGACATCTAGCCCAACAGCACGCCAGTTGCCCTTGAAGTGTCACCTTGCCACAACATTGTTGCTTATTTTTCTCTGTTCATTCAGGCAGATTGTTTGCATTCCACAACTTTTACTAGGCATTTCTCAGTCCTCTAGTCACATGTCTGACATGGCTATGGTAAAGTGGAGTGACTTTGTTACCTGGATATCATTTGTTCACACATGTCCCTGTGCAATCGGACCATTTTGGACTGGCAGCTCCAGGTGAAAAATCAGACCTGTTTGAATTAGAAAAGCTATTACATGCGGGAACTGGACTGAATGAATAAGTGCTGCCCTCCTCTCCATCTTCACTCAATAGCAATGGTACATGCCATCTGTGTGATGGCATGTGTATTTCACCTGGCAATCACAGGCCAATGTGTGATGCCACTGCCAGGCAGCATGCAGAAAATGTGTTCATCTTCCATCTTGGTGTCATCAGTGTGTGCCATTTGCCTGCCCTTCATACGCAGTGAGGGTGCATGCATGGGAGGGTTTTAGTCATGTGGGACATGTGTCAATCAAGTACTGGTTCTCTTGCTTCTCAGCCCTCATTGTGTGCCATGGTGCTAATGCCTGTTTCCATTTGTTTTCTTTTATGTCTTTGCAGGGGAAGACGCACCTGATACTGCTGGGGTTGTGGAGATGGTGCAGACCCAGGAGGGGTCCGAGGGCCGACCGACCACCAGTGAGGGACGTGGTGTGGTGGTGGGTGAGAACCCACAACTGCTGCAGGTCGTGCTCTCAAGGGGTGTCTCTGGCTGCACCTCCCCCGAGCTGTACTCAGGTGTTGATTCGGATGATGAGACCTACGTGCCGTCGCAGGTGAGTGTTCCTGGGAGGGATTCTGTTCTGTCCCACCCACCTGCACCAGGGTCAGAACCCTCAATGGGGATGTCAGTGTTGGCAGCTACGCCTTTGGTGGTTACGGATGCAGGGTCACACTCCGCGACATCTGATCCTGTTCCTGGGCCAGCAGATCAGAGGGGGAATGCAGTCCTGCAGCCTCAGGCAGTGCCGGCACAGCAAGGCGCAGTTCGCCTTGCCCCAGACAGGTGTGGTGCCCGCCGACGTGGTGGCCGTACGCCACCTGGCAATACTGCATGGGAGCAATCCATTTACGGTATGGCAACCCAACAGGCAGCATCATCAGAGATGATGGCTCAGGCCATGGATAGGGTGGCCACTTCCATTGTCCCCCCCTGAAAGGCTGATGGAGCGACTACAGCAGGCAACCGACTCCATCTGCCAGTCACACAGGGAGGACATGTTGGCGTCCAACAGGGACAGGCGGGCACACTGGCGACTCTGCAGGAAGCCATCTCCATAGAGTCCCAGGGCCACAGGGAAGCCCTGAGGCAGGAGCTCCTTCACCTCGGGACGACTCTTGTTGAGCTTGAGGCTTCAACAAACCGAAGGACAGAACGGCAGCTGGAGCGTCTCACCCGTACGCTCTCAGCTGAGATGCAGGCAACTCGGGCGGAGGTCCGGGCATTTCGTGAGTTGTTGCATGGGGACCTCCGCACACTCATCCTCCAGAACGAGACCTACCACACCCGCATGCTTGCAGCCACGGAGGAACAGACTAGGGCCTTGCGTGGGCTGCCTCCCATAGTGCAACCACCTCCGGATGCAGCTGCACAGGGTGATAATAGCGACAGCAGTGATACTCCCACAATAGGGTAGCCGTGTGGGCCATGAGCCCATGGAGGTGTTTTTTTTTTCCCGAGATCCACACAGGTGGGTTTTGGTGTGCACCCTGTCCTCGGACCTCCTGGGTGGCCTCCCCAACCCCCCGGGCCCATCAATGGCTATTTTTTATTTTTTATTTTTTTTTATTTTTATTTTTATTTTTTTATTTTTTTTGGGACAATATGCTGCCTTCTGTGGCTCCTGTGGGCATACGCTGCATTGTGGCTGGGCACATGCAGGCTTGTCATGTATTTGGTTCAGATGCTTGGGTTTTTGTCACACACACCCCTCCTGCTTCCCGTTTCCATGGGCTTGCAAAGGGTGTGCCCAAGTGACATTGACGTACATGGTGACATTGGACTCCCACTACATGTGTGGGTAGTCTAGTCAATACTGTGTATACATTCCTAGTGCATATTGCTGTTGTGTTGTACACTGCATGTTGTATTGATGTGTAACTCATCATCCGTGTCTACCTCCTAATTTGCAGGTCCTTTCCTCATGTCTACACAAGGCCCTCTACTTTGGAGATGGGGTCCATGTTGGCAGCAGTGCACCTACAACTCTACATGGCGGCAACACTGTACAGTTGGAAGTGGTGGGAGTGCAGGCATTTCCAGGTGGTGAGACTACTAATTCCTTACATTCGTAATGTTATGTTAATGGTGGTTTTGAGGGTCAGTGGCTGATAATTGTTATTGCTAAATACCTGCTCAAGTGTGTTGTTGGTCCTGCATTACTGTGAGCATTTCAGGTGTTGCGAGTATCAATTAGGGACACTGTACATTGTGACACTTGTGTCATGTTGTGGGGATTACTTTGTTTACCTGCACATAGCATGACATGGCACGGTGTGTCGTGTGGCGGTGCTGGGGATGGGTTGGGTGACATGGCACTGTCCTCATGTTGCATTTTGCAAGTGGGTATTCATTTTAGCTGCATGAATGTGTTTTTTCACGAAACTGCATTGGTGGTGTCTGTGTAGGTAGGGATGCACACATTGTAACACTTCTAGGTGAACAATCTCAGGCTGATATGGTTTTGAGGGTTGATTCTCCAGACATTCAGGATCAGTGTCAGGTTGAGTCATCATTGATTGTCAGATGGTATGTGCCAGGGCAGTGTGCACTCCACAGGGGTGTGATTTCTATGTGAAGTAATTAGCCACTAGCTGTGTACAGGCTGCCTCCCCCCGTGCCCTTTCCCCTCCCATGCGCAGCGTCCGTGCATGTGGTTGGGGATGTGGGGCCACCACCATGTCCATGGCCAGGCCCCGGCGTGTTGCAACGTTGTGCAGGACACATGCTGCCACTATGATCCTGCACACTACTGGGGGAGTGTATAACAGCTGCCCGCCAGAACGGTCAAGGGAGCGAAAGCGTGACTTAAGCACTCCGAATGTGCGCTCCACTATGCCCCGGGTTGCAATGTGGGCTGTGTTATATCTTACCTCGGGTGGCGTGGTGGGGTTCCGAATTGGCGTCATCATGTGGGGGATGAGAGGGTAGGCACTGTCCCCTGTGGAGGTGGTGATTGGTATCATTGGTGGGGTTGTGACCTTGCTCAATATCTGACATGCATGCATGCGCAGTGGCATTCATACTCACCAAGCAGCCATGTATCGCCATGCCGCCCAGCTTCTAGGTCCCGGCTTAGGGTGGACATTCGGTAAATGAAGATGTCGTGGGTGGACCCGGAATAGTTGGCATATACTGAGGTGATGATTCCCTTGGCATTACGTACTACCTGCACGTTGATGGAATGCCAGTGCTTGAGGTTCCTATAGATGTGCACAGATGCCCTGGGGGGACGTAGAGCCACATGGGTGCAGTCGATGGCACCTAGCACTTTGGGGAATCGTGCCACACCGTAAAAATCCAGGGCGGCAGCATGCCTTTCTGCAGGTGTTCTGGGCAGGTATATGTGCCTGCGGACTGATGGGCGTGCAGTGATGATGTTCAAGACCTGGTGTAGGCAGCGTGACTGCGTGGCCTGTGACACCCCACCCACTATGGCACTTGTCCGCTGAAATGATCCAGTGGCTAAGAAGTGCAGTACATTGAGTACCTTCTCCAGGGGGCTGAGTGCTTGGGAGCACAGGGTGGGTGATGTGAGGTCATCCTCCCACTCACTCACCAGGTCCAGTATTATGTGTGGTGGAAACCTGTACCTCCCATACACCTGGTCATCAGGCATCCCGAAAAGGCTGGTTCTGGGTGTGAATATTCTGGCCCTGACTATCCTCCTCCTCCTCCTTTGGTAGCCCACGGCCACTGCTGCTAGGAACGGTATATTCATCCTGGCGTCTGAGCTTGTTATTTTGTTTGCGCGCAAATTTATGCGTCGCGGGTCGACGTATGCCTGCTTCCTACTGGCGTACGTGTTTCTTTGCGCGTGTTGTAGGCGAGCGTGTGAAACTTCCCGCACACCCCTGAAATCCAGTACCCAGGCCAATAGCGTGTGGAAATTCCCGCGCACCCCGGTATACACGTGCGCTGATGTACTCGTGTGTGAAACTTCCTGCGCACCCCTGAAATCCAGTACCCAGGCCAATAGCGTGTGGAAATTCCCGCGCACCCCGGTATACACGTGCGCTGATGTACTCGTGTGTGAAACTTCCTGCGCACCCCTGAAATCCAGTACCCAGGCCAATAGCGTGTGGAAATTCCCGCGCACCCCGGTATACACGTGCGTGGATGTACTCGTGTGTGTAAGTGCCTGCGCACCCCTGAAATAAAGGTACATAGGCCAATCGCGTGTACGCGCACTTTTGTCCAATTACACGCGATGACACTCTGACGTGCAGTCTTTCCACGTGTGCTCCGTCATCACGTGCTATGAGGGGAAACACCCGTGCGGGTCACGTCACAGACGCGCTTACGCGCTGAGGGCCTTTGGTCCAATAGAATCGCGTATGCGTGCTGACGCGCTTACGCGCTAAGGGCCTTTCCTCGAATTTCACGCTGACGTGCAGGATTTTCACGTGCCAAATCACTCTGTATCAAGCTGGCCAAGCGAAAACACACGGAAGACCACGCTCCTGCCCAGAAGGCCGAATTACTGCCCCCCAGTGCCCCGAGCAGCCTCCCACGTGCCATCTGCTGCTGCTGCCTGCCTGCCTGCTGCCACCGTGCCCTGCCATTTGGTGCCTGCACATCAGCCATCTGCAGGGGTCCAGTTGCTGTGTCCACCCCTGCTGGAACAGAAGACTCCCGACTGGGATAACATCACTCCACAGCCCAGCCCCAGGACCCAGTTGCCCACCCACTCCTGCCTCTGGGGTTGCCATGTCGGGCACTTCCACATCTGGCACCAGTGGCAACCCCAGGCCAGAGGGGCAGAGGGGCACCAGCTTCACTGCCACCGAAGTTGGTGTCCTGGTGGAGCATGTCCTGGCGCAGTATGATGCCCTCTTTGGATCGTCCCGCACCAGCAAGGAAGGACGGGAGAGGATCTGGGCCGACTGTGTGGTTGCCATCAACGCGGAGGGGGTGGCAACCCGCAACGTCCAGAAGATCAAGAAGCGCTGGGAGGACTTGAGGTCCAGGACCCTCGTGAAGGCCCGGCGCCTCGTGGAGGGGGGCCGGGGCCGCATGAGTTCCATCCAGATGAGGGTCCTGGAACGCGTACGCCCAGCGCTCCACGCCCAGATCCTTGAGACAGAGACCCGTCTGGAGTTGATCGGTAAGTGTCCAAGCATTGCTGTGTGAGACAGGGCATGTTGCGGTGTGCTGGTTGTCTGACACTTGCCTGTATGTGTGACATAGGCCATGTATGCATGTATGTGTGCAGGGACATCATGGTAATGCATGTGCGACCAGTGATGTGTGAACCACATGGTTGTTGCATGTGTTTAAATGCCACATTGGGAGCCCTATGTAGATTTTACACATGAGAGCATGCCAGTCTCTGTTCCTGGAATCGGTGGGGGTGAGGGATGGGTGCTGATGCCAGGTACATATATGGTAGCCATGTCTGTGTGCCTGACCTGCGTGTCTGTGACTTGTGAATGCCATGGATGCATGACACATGTGAGTGACAATGCACAGATTCACTGATGCAGCCTAGTTACCCTTGTATCCGCTGTGTTTGGGGTGTATGAGGCCAGATGGATGTGACTGAGGTGAAGTGTGTGCATGTGATAGGCATGACCCATGATGCATGTGAGTTCCATATCATTGTATGTTTCAAGAGTCCATGCCTGTTACTGTGTGTGTTTTGCCTGGACTGACCCATGCGTCGTGGAGGGACATGATGGGAGTGTACTTTGACAGTGGTACTCATCTGCTATTGCTTCCTGTCTAGGGGACCATTGAACAGTACCCTGATGCTTGTGTTCTATGTCTCCCTCTACGCAGCGGCTAGTGAAGAAGAGGGCAGAGACGGCGCTGTGGAGCAAGGCGGCGGGGATGCCCCCACGGCTGTAGCGGAAGGGGTGTGTGAGCCCCCACAGGGGCCTGCTACGGCAGAAGATGGTGAGGAGCCATCCAGGTTGGTGGTTTCCACAGAGGAGGAGGAGGCCGCCGCTGAGGCACACATGGGGTCTGGTGGGGGCATCCCTGCTGGTGCAAGTGGTGCAGTCCAGGGGCAGGGGCAGGAGGCAGCACAGGTCACCGTGGAGGGGCCTGTGCATGTCGCTGTCCCTGACCCTGTGAGTGCACCACCATGCACCAGCAGGGATGCCCCGTCCCAGGCCCGTCCGCAGGTAGAGGGAATGTCCATGTCACCTGACTCCCCTCCACCTGCGGATGAGGGGACCCGTGTCCGTATGGAGAAGGTCCTGATTGGGGTCGAGATGCGCGCGGGTGCAATTCGTGATGACGTGCGTGCTTGACGGGAGGATCACGCACATCATCACGAAGAGCACCGTGCCGACGTGGCCCAATTGGGATCTTCCATGTTCGGGGGTTTCCTGCATGTGTCGGCCAATCTAGCGGCCCTCTCCTTCCGGCCCAGATGCCACCAGGGCCCCCTGTGGACCTGCCCTGACCAATGCAGCCAGCTCGGTGGGGATCCCATCTCTGCCACAGTCGGGAGTCGGAGGTCCAGCAGGGGTGGACACCACAGCAACTGTACCCCAGCAGATGGAGGATGTGCCGGCATCATCAGGCAGGGCACGTGCACGACGGCGCCGGTGGATTCCATCAGCCTGGATGCCGTCGTGCTGGCAGAGGCAGTTGCGTCGGAGGCAGCAGCAGAGTCAACGTGGGAGGCATCATGGCTCGGGGCCATCAACATCAGAGCGGCCGGAGGGCAGGAGGACCCAGGACAGGAAGTGTCTTCCGTGTGGCTGCGGTTGGGCCAGCAGATAGGTGCGGAGCGGCGGCGGGCGGATGAGGCGCGGCTTACGATGGTCAGGGTGGAGAACTCCATGCGGAGGGCCCTGAGGCGGGCCGAGTGCCTCGAGGCAATCCGCAGGGGGTTGGAGGAGCAGATGGCGTCGTCCCTGCGGACCCTCGGGGCCATGGAACAGGACCGCCTCCGGGACATAGACGAGGAGTTTGATGATGCCCTGGCCCGGAACAGCACGGAGTGAGCCGCTGGACTTGCCCGCCGCCTTTGTATATAGTTCTTTAGTTTTAGGTTTCCTTTGTTTCTTCTTATGATTTGGAGTCGACGGACACTGCTCCACTTTTTGTATATAGTTGCATTTTAGTTAGGGTTTTTTGTAGGTTTCCTTTGTTCAGTTGTGCTCATGGACCCTTGGATGTTTTGTACATAGTTCTTCATTGGATTGTTTTATTTTTTTATTTTTGATTTATTCTCCATGGAGCAATGGTCTTTGCATTTATTTTTCTCTCTCGGATTGATTTTATTTATAATGTGACTTTGAACAACATTTTTTTGGATTTGGATTTGTAGTTTTGATTTTTTTGGACGGACATGCAGCTTATCTTTTTTTCATTGCCATTGTAGTTTGTTTCATTTCATTTGCATTCAATTTTTTTTAATAAAATTTTGTTTTCATACTTCACTGTGTGGTATCATCTCATTGGTTTCATGCATGTCATGTTAGGTGTTTTCCCATTCATTTGCAACCATTGTGTGTGACGGACATGGGTTCATTTGCTTTATGAACATTGGGGGTGTAACATGTAATTTCCATTTCCATGTGGGTGAATGGGTTACTTGATAGGGCCTTTTGGCTGTGGAGGCTGACCATAACGCACATGATTGGGGATTGTGAGGTCCTGGGTGCAGGGGGACATGAGTGGGGGCCTGGTGGAGGGTGCCCCTGGATGCTGGGGGGTGGGGGTGGTGGGAGACATGAGTGGGGGCCTGGTGGGGGCTGGCCATGGTGGCTGGGGGGTGGGGGTGAGTGGGAGACATGAGTGGGGGCCTGGTGGGGGATGCCCATGGTGGCTGGGGGGTGCGGGTGATAGGGGCCATAAGTGGGGGCCTGGTGGTGCTGCCCCTGCACTGCTGGGGGGTGGGAGACATGAGTGGGGGCCTGGTGGGGGATGCCCATGGTGGCTGGGGAGTGGGGGTGGTGGGAGACATGAGTGGGGGCCTGGTGGAGGGTGCCCCATGACTGCTGGGGGGTGGGGGTGCAAGGGGACATGAGTGGGGGCCTGGTGGAGGCTGCCCCATGACTGCTGGGGGGTGGGGGTGCAAGGGGACATGAGTGGGGGCCTGGTGGAGGCTGCCCCATGACTGCTGGGGGTTGGGGGTGCAAGGGGACATGAGTGGGGGCCTGGTGGAGGCTGCCCATGGTGGCTTGGGGGAGAGGGTGGTGGGAGACATGAGTGGGGGCCTAGTGGGGGCTGCCCAAGGTGGCTGGGGGGTGGTGGCCTGGTGGAGGGTGCCCCACACTGCTGGGGGGTGGGGGTGGGTGGGAGACATGAGTGGGGGCCTGGTGGGGGATGCCCATGATGGCTGGGGGGTGGGGGTGGTGGGAGACATGAGTGGGGGCCTGGTGGGGGATGCCCATGGTGGCTGGGGGGTGGGGGTGGTGGGAGACATGAGTGGGGGGCCTGGTGGAGGGTGCCCCTGGATGCTGGGGGTGTGGGCGGTGGTAGACATGAGTGGGGGCCTGGTGGAGGGTGCCCCTCAGTGCTTGGGAGACATGAGTGGGGGCCTGGTGGAGGCTGCCCCTCAGTGCTGGGGGGTGTGGGGGGTGGGAGACATGAGTGGGGGCCAGGTGGATGCTGCCCCTGCACTGCTGGGGGGTGGGGGTGGTGGGAGACATGAGTGGGGGCCTGGTGGAGGCTGCCCATGGTGGCTGGGGGGTGGGGGTGATAGGGGACATGAGTGGGGGCCTGGTGGAGGCTGCCCCTGCACTGCTGGGGGGTGGGGGTGGTGGGAGACATGAGTGGGGGCCTGGTTGAGGCTGCCCCTGCACTGCAGGGGGGTGGGGGTGATAGGGGACATGAGTGGGGGCCTGGTGGAGGGTGCCCCTCAGTGCTGGGGGGTGGGGGTGATAGGGGACATGAGTGGGGGCCTGGTGGTGGCTGCCCCTGCACTGCTGGGCGGTGGGGGTGGTGGGAGACATGAGTGGGGGCCTGGTGGAGTGTGCCCCTCAGTGCTGGGGGGGGTGGGAGACATGAGTGGGGGCCTGGTGGAGGCTGCCCCTGCACTGCTGGGGGGTGGGGGTGGTGGTAGACATGGGTGGGAGCCTGGTGGAGGCTGCCCATGGTGGCTGGGGGGTGGGGGTGGTGGGAGACATGAGTGGGGGCCTGGTGGAGGCTGCACCTGCACTGCTGGGGGGTGGGGTGATAGGGGACATGAGTGGTTGCCTGGTGGAGGCTGCCCCTGGTGGCTGGCTGGTGGGGGTGATAGGGGACATGAGTGGGGGCCTGGTGGAGGGTGCTCCATGACTGCTGGGGGGTGGGGGTGCAAGGGGACATGTGTGGGGGCCTGGTGGAGGCTGCCCCATGACTGCTGGGGGTGGGGATGAGAGGAGACATGAGTGGGGGCCTGGTGGAGGGTGCCCCTGGTGGCTTGGGGGGTGGGGGTGATAGGGGACATGAGTGGGGGCCTGGTGGAGGGTGCCCCATGACTGCTGGTTGGTGGGGGTGCAAGGGGACATGAGTGGGGGCCTGGTGGAGGCTGCCCCATGACTGCTGGGGGGTGGGGGTGCAAGGGGACATGAGTGGGGGCCTGGTGGAGGGTGCCCCTCAGTGCTGGAGGGGTGGGGGGTGGGAGACATGAGTGGGGGCCTGGTGGAGGTTGCCCCTGCACTGCTGGGGGTGGGGTGGTTGGGAGACATGAGTGGGGGCCTGGTGGAGGGTGCCCCTCAGTGCTGGGGGGGTGGGGGTGGGAGACATGAGTGGGGGCCTGGTGGAGGGTGCCCCTCAGTGCTGGGGGGGTGGGGGCGGGAGACATGAGTGGGGGCCTGGTGGAGGCTGCCCATGGTGGCTGGGGGGTGGGGGTGGTGGTAGACATGGGTGGGAGCCTGGTGGAGGCTGCCCATGGTGGCTGGGGGGTGGGGGTGATAGAGGACATGAGTGGTGGCCTGGTGGAGGCTGCCCCTGCACTGCTGGGGGGTGGTGGTGGTGGTAGACATGGGTGGGGTCCTGGTGGAGGCTGCCCATGGTGGCTGGGGGGTGGGGGTGATAGGGGACATGAGTGGGGGCCTGGTGGAGGGTGCCCCTCAGTGCTGGGGGGTGGGGGTGGTGGGAGACATGAGTGGGGGCCTGGTGGAGGCTGCCCCTGACCTGCTGGGGGTGGGGGTGGTGGGTGACATGAGTGGGGGCCTGGTGGAGTGTGCCCCTCAGTGCCAGGGGGGGTGGGGGTGGGAGACATGAGTGGGGGCCTGGTGGAGGCTGCCCCTGCACTGCTGGGGGGTGGGGGTGGTGGTAGACATGGGTGGGAGCCTGGTGGAGGCTGCCCATGGTGGCTGGGGGTGGGGGTGGTGGGAGACATGAGTGGGGGCCTGGTGGAGGCTGCCCCTGCACTGCTGGGGGGTGAGGGTGGTGGGAGACATGAGTGGGGGCCTGGTGGAGGCTGCCCCTGCACTGCTGGGGGGTGGGGGTGGTGGGAGACATGAGTGGGGGCCTGGTGGAGGCTGCCCCTGCACTGCTGGGGGGTGGGGGTGATAGGGGACATGAGTGGGGGCCTGGTGGAGGGTGCCCCTCAGTGCTGGGGGGTGGGGGTGATAGGGGACATGAGTGGGGGCCTGGTGGAGTGTGCCCCTCAGTGCCAGGGGGGGTGGGGGTGGGAGACATGAGTGGGGGCCTGGTGGAGGCTGCCCCTGCACTGCTGGGGGGTGGGGGTGGTGGTAGACATGGGTGGGAGCCTGGTGGAGGCTGCCCATGGTGGCTGGGGGGTGGGGGTGGTGGGAGACATGAGTGGGGGCCTGGTGGAGGCTGCCCCTGCACTGCTGGGGGGTGAGGGTGGTGGGAGACATGAGTGGGGGCCTGGTGGAGGCTGTCCCTGCACTGCTGGGGGGTGGGGGTGGTGGGAGACATGAGTGGGGGCCTGGTGGAGGCTGCCCCTGCACTGCTGGGGGGTGGGGGTGGTGGGAGACATGAGTGGGGGCCTGGTGGAGGCTGCCCCTGCACTGCTGGGGGGTGGGGGTGATAGGGGACATGAGTGGGGGCCTGGTGGAGTGTGCCCCTCAGTGCCAGGGGGGGTGGGGGTGGGAGACATGAGTGGGGGCCTGGTGGAGGCTGCCCCTGTACTGCTGGGGGGTGGGGGTGGTGGTAGACATGGGTGGGAGCCTGGTGGAGGCTGCCCATGGTGGCTGGGGGGTGGGGGTGGTGGGAGACATGAGTGGGGGCCTGGTGGAGGCTGCCCCTGCACTGCTGGGGGGTGAGGGTGGTGGGAGACATGAGTGGGGGCCTGGTGGAGGCTGCCCCTGCACTGCTGGGGGGTGGGAGTGGTGGGAGACATGAGTGGGGGCCTGGTGGAGGCTGCCCCTGCACTGCTGGGGGGTGGGGGTGATAGGGGACATGAGTGGGGGCCTGGTGGAGGGTGCCCCTCAGTGCTGGGGGGTGGGGGTGATAGGGGACATGAGTGGGGGCCTGGTGGTGGCTGCCCCTGCACTGCTGGGCGGTGGGGGTGGTGGGAGACATGAGTGGGGGCCTGGTGGAGGCTGCCCATGGTGGCTGGGGAGTGGGGGTGATAGGGGACATGAGTGGGGGCCTGGTGGAGGTTGCCCCTGCACTGCTGGGGGGTGGGGGTGGTGGTATACATGAGTGGGGGCCTGGTGGAGGCTGCCCCAGCACTGCTGGGGGGTGGGGGTGGTGGGAGACATGAGTGGGGGCCTGGTGGAGGCTGCCCCTGCACTGCTGGGGGGTGGGGGTGGTGGAGACATGAGTGGGGGCCTGCTAGAGGCTGCCTCTGCACTGCTGGGGGATGGGGGTGATAGGGGACATGAGTGGGGGCCTGGTGGAGGGTGCCCCTCAGTGCTGTGGGTGGGGGTGATAGGGGACATGAGTGGGGGCCTGGTGGTGGCTGCCCCTGGTGGCTGGCTGGTGGGGTGATAGGGGACATGAGTGGGGGCCTGGTGGAGGGTGCTCCATGACTGCTGGGGGGTGGGGGTGCAAGGGGACATGTGTGGGGGCCTGGTGGAGGCTGCCCCATGACTGCTGGGGGGTGGGGGTGAGAGGAGACATGAGTGGGGGCCTGGTGGAGGGTGCCCCTGGTGGCTGGGGGGGTGGGGGTGATAGGGGACATGAGTGGGGGCCTGGTGGAGGGTGCCCCATGACTGCTGGTTGGTGGGAGTGCAAGGGGACATGAGTGGGGGCCTGGTGGAGGCTGCCCCATGACTGCTGGGGGGTGGGGGTGCAAGGGGACATGAGTGAGGGCCTGGTGGAGGGTGCCCCTCAGTGCTGGAGGGGGTGGGGAGTGGGAGACATGAGTGGGGGACTGGTGGAGGGTGCCGCTCAGTGCTGGGGGGGTGGGGGGTGGGAGACATGAGTGGGGGCCTGGTGGAGGTTGCCCCTGCACTGCTGGGGGTGGGGTGGGTGGGAGACATGAGTGGGGGCCTGGTGGAGGGTGCCCCTCAGTGCTGGGGGGGTGGGGGTGGGAGACATGAGTGGGGGCCTGGTGGAGGGTGCCCCTCAGTGCTGGGGGGGGGTGGGGGTGGGAGACATGAGTGGGGGCCTGGTGGAGGCTGCCCATGGTGGCTGGGGGGTGGGGGTGGTGGTAGACATGGGTGGGAGCCTGGTGGAGGCTGCCCATGGTGGCTGGGGGGTGGGGGTGATAGGGGACATGAGTGGTGGCCTGGAGGAGGCTGCCCCTGCACTGCTGGGGGGTGGTGGTGGTGGTAGACATGGGTGGGGTCCTGGTGGAGGCTGCCCATGGTGGCTGGGGGGTGGGGGTGATAGGGGACATGAGTGGGGGCCTGGTGGAGGGTGCCCCTCAGTGCTGGGGGGTGGGGGTGGTGGGAGACATGAGTGGGGGCCTGGTGGAGGCTGCCCCTGACCTGCTGGGGGTGGGGGTGGTGGGTGACATGAGTGGGGGCCTGGTGGAGTGTGCCCCTCAGTGCTAGGGGGGGTGGGAGACATGAGTGGGGGCCTGGTGGAGGCTGCCCCTGCACTGCTGGGGGGTGGGGGTGGTGGTAGACATGGGTGTGAGCCTGGTGGAGGCTGCCCATGGTGGCTGGGGGGTGGGGGTGGTGGGAGACATGAGTGGGGGCCTGGTGGAGGCTGCCCCTGCACTGCTGGGGGGTGAGGGTGGTGGGAGACATGAGTGGGGGCCTGGTGGAGGCTGCCCCTGCACTGCTGGGGGGTGGGGGTGGTGGGAGACATGAGTGGGGGCCTGGTGGAGGCTGCCCCTGCACTGCTGGGGGGTGGGGGTGATAGGGGACATGAGTGGGGGCCTGGTGGAGGGTGCCCCTCAGTGCTGGGGGGTGGGGGTGATAGGGGACATGAGTGGGGGCCTGGTGGTGGCTGCCCCTGCACTGCTGGGCGGTGGGGGTGGTGGGAGACATGAGTGGGGGCCTGGTGGAGTGTGCCCCTCAGTGCTGGGGTGGGGTGGGGGGTGGGAGACATAAGTGGGGACCTGGTGGAGGCTGACCCTGCACTGCTGTGGGGTGTGGGTGGTGGTAGACATGGGTGGGAGCCTGGTGGAGGCTGCCCATGGTGGCTGGGGGGTGGGGTGGTGGGAGACATGAGTGGGGGCCTGGTGGAGGCTGCCCCTGCACTGCTGGGGGATGGGGTGATAGGGGACATGAGTGGGTGCCTGGTGGAGGCTGCCCCTGGTGGCTGGGTGGTGGGGGTGATAGGGGACATGAGTGGGGGCCTGGTGGAGGGTGCCCCATGACTGCTGGGGGGTGGGGGTGCAAGGGGACATGAGTAGGGGACTGGTGGAGGCTGCCCCATGACTGCTGGGGGTGCAAGGGGACATGAGTGGGGGCCTGGTGGAGGGTGCCCCTCAGTGCTGGGGGGTTGGGGGGTGGGAGACATGAGTGGGGGCCTGTTGGAGGGTGCCCCTCAGTGCTGGGGGGGGGTGGGGGGTGGGAGACATGAGTGGGGGCCTGGTGGAGGCTGCCCCATGACTGCTGGGGGGTGGGGTGGGTGGGAGACATGAGTGGGGGCCTGGTGGAGGGTGCCCCATGACTGCTGGGGGGTGGGGGTGCAAGGGGACATGAGTGGGGGCCGGGGCCTGGTGGAGGCTTCCCCATGACTGCTGGGGGGTGGGGGTGCAAGGGGACATGAGTGGGGGCCTGGTGGAGGGTGCCCCTCAGTGCTGGGGGGGTGGGGGGTGGGAGACATGAGTGGGGGCCTGGTGGAGGGTGCCCCTCAGTGCTGGGGGGGGGTGAGGGGTGGGAGACATGAGTGGGGGCCTGGTGGAGGCTGCCCCTGCACTGCTGGGGGGTGGGGTGGGTGGGAGACATGAGTGGGGGCCTGGTGGAGGGTGCCCCTCAGTGCTGGTGGGGTGGGGGGTGGGAGACATGAGTGGGGGCCTGGTGGAGGGTGCCCCTCAGAGCTGGGGGGGTGGGGGTGGGAGACATGAGTGGGGGCCTGGTGGAGGCTGCCCATGGTGGCTGGGTGTGGTGGTAGACATGGGTGGGAGCCTGGTGGAGGCTGCCCATGGTGGCTGGGGGGTGGGGGTGATAGGGGACATGGATGGGGGCCTGGCAGAGGCTGCCCCTGCACTGCTGGGAGGTGGTGGTGGTGGTAGACATGGGTGGGGGCCTGGTGGAGGCTGCCCATGGTGGCTGGGGGGTGGGGGTGGTGGGAGACATGAGTGGGGGCCTGGTGGAGGCTGCCCCTGCACTGCTGGGGGATGGGGTGATAGGGGACATGAGTGGGTGCCTGGTGGAGGCTGCCCCTGGTGGCTGGGTGGTGGGGGTGATAGGGGACATGAGTGGGGGCCTGGTGGAGGGTGCCCCATGACTGCTGGGGGGTGGGGGTGCAAGGGGACATGAGTAGGGGACTGGTGGAGGCTGCCCCATGACTGCTGGTGGGTGGGGGTGCAAGGGGACATGAGTGGGGGCCTGGTGGAGGGTGCCCATCAGTGCTGGGGGGTTGGGGGGTGGGAGACATGAGTGGGGGCCTGGTGGAGGGTGCCCCTCAGTGCTGGGGGGGTGGGGGGTGGGAGAAATGAGTGGGGGCCTGGTGGAGGCTGCCCCATGACTGCTGGGGGGTGGGGTGGGTGGGAGACATGAGTGGGGGCCTGGTGGAGGGTGCCCTCAGTGCTAGGGGGGTGGGGGGTGGGAGACATGAGGTGGGGCCTGGTGGAGGGTGCCCCTCAGTGCTGGGGGGGGTGGGGGGTGGGAGACATGAGTGGGGGTCTGGTGGAGGCTGCCCATGGTGGCTGGGGGGTGGGGGTGATAGGGGACATAAGTGGGGGCCTGGTGGAGGCTGCCCCTGCACTGCTGGGGGGTGGTGGTGGTGGTAGACATGGGTGGGGGCCTGGTGGAGGCTGCTCATGGTGGCTGGGGGGTGGGGTGGTGGGAGACATGAGTGGGGGCCTGTTGGAGGCTGCCCATGGTGGCTGGGGGGTGGGGGTGATAGGGGGCATGAGTGGGTGCCTGGTGGAGGCTGCCCCTGGTGGCTGGGGGGTGGGGGCGATAGGGGACATGAGTGGGGGCCTGGTGGAGGGTGCCCCTCAGTGCTGGGGGGGTGGGGGGTGGGAGACATGAGTGGGGGCCTGGTGGAGGCTGCCCATGGTGGCTGGGGGGTGGGGGTGGTGGTAGACATGGGTGGGAGCCTGGTGGAGGCTGCCCATGGTGGCTGGGGGGTGGGGGTGGTGGGAGACATGAATGGGGGCCTGGTGGAGGCTGCCCCTGCACTGCTGGGGGGTGGGGGTGATAGGGGGCATGAGTGGGTGCCTGGTGGAGGCTGCCCCTGGTGGCTGGGGGGTGGGGGCGATAGGGGACATGAGTGGGGGCCTGGTGGAGGGTGCCCCTCAGTGCTGGGGGGGTGGGGGGTGGGAGACATGAGTGGGGGCCTGGTGGAGGCTGCCCATGGTGGCTGGGGGGTGGGGGTGGTGGTAGACATGGGTGGGAGCCTGGTGGAGGCTGCCCATGGTGGCTGGGGGGTGGGGGCGATAGGGGACATAAGTGGGGGACTGGTGGAGGCTGCCCCTGCACTGCTGGGGGGTGGTGGTGGTGGTAGACATGGGTGGGGGCCTGGTGGAGGCTGCTCATGGTGGCTGGGGGGTGGGGTGGTGGGAGACATGAGTGGGGGCCTGGTGGAGGCTGCCCATGGTGGCTGGGGGGTAGGGGTGATAGGGGACATGAGTGGGGGCCTGGTGGAGGCTGCCCCTGCAGTGCTGGGGGGTGGGGGTGGTGGGAGACATGAGTGGGGGCCTGGTGGAGGCTGCCCCTGCACTGCTGGGGGGTGGGGGTGGTGGGAGACATGAGTGTGGGCCTGGTGGAGTGTGCCCCTCAGTGCTGGGGGGGTGGGGGGTGGGAGAAATGAGTGGGGGCCTGGTGGAGGCTGCCCCTGCACTGCTGGGGGGTGGGGGTGGTGGTAGACATGGGTGGGAGCCTGGTGGAGGCTGCCCATGGTGGCTGGGGGGTGGGGGTGGTGGGAGACATGAATGGGGGCCTGGTGGAGGCTGCCCCTGCACTGCTGGGGGGTGAGGGTGATAGGGGGCATGAGTGGGTGCCTGGTGGAGGCTGCCCCTGGTGGCCGGGGGGTGGGGGCGATAGGGGACATGAGTGGGGGCCTGGTGGAGGGTGCCCCGTGACTGCTGGGGGGTGGGGGTGAAAGGGGACATGAGTGGGGGCCGGGGCCTGGTGGAGGCTTCCCCATGACTGCAGGGGGGTGGGGGTGCAAGGGGACATGAGTGGGGGCCTGGTGGAGGGTGCCCCTCAGTGCTGGGGGGGTGGGGGGTGGGAGACATGAGTGGGGGCCTGGTGGAGGGTGCCCCTCAGTGCTGGGGGGTGGGGGGTGGGAGACATGAGTGGGGGCCTGGTGGAGGCTGCCCCTGCACTACTGGGGGGTGGGGTGGGAGGGAGACATGAGTGGGGGCCTGGTGGAGGGTGCCCCTCAGTGCTGGGGGGGTGGGGGGTGGGAGACATGAGTGGGGGCCTGGTGGAGGGTGCCCCTCAGAGCTGGGGGGGGTGGGGGTGGGAGACATGAGTGGGGGCCTGGTGGAGGCTGCCCATGGTGGCTGGAGGGTGGGGGTGGTGGTAGACATGGGTGGGAGCCTGGTGGAGGCTGCCCATGGTGGCTGGGGGGTGGGGGTGATAGGGGACATGGATGGGGGCCTGGCGGAGGCTGCCCCTGCACTGCTGGGAGGTGGTGGTGGTGGTAGACATGGGTGGGGGCCTGGTGGAGGCTGCCCATGGTGGCTGGGGGGTGGGGGTGGTGGGAGACATGAGTGGGGGCCTGGTGGAGGCTGCCCATGGTGGCTGGGGAGTGGGGGTGATAGGGGACATGAGTGGGGGCCTGGTGGAGGCTGCCCCTGCACTGCTGGGGGGTGGGGGTGGTGGTATACATGAGTGGGGGCCTGGTGGAGGCTGCCCCAGCACTGCTGGGGGGTGGGGGTGGTGGGAGACATGAGTGGGGGCCTGGTGGAGGCTGCCCCTGCACTGCTGGGGGGTGGGGGTGGTGGAGACATGAGTGGGGGCCTGCTGGAGGCTGCCCCTGCACTGCTGGGGGGTGGGGGTGATAGGGGACATGAGTGGGGGCCTGGTGGAGGGTGCCCCTCAGTGCTGGGGGTGGGGGTGATAGGGGACATGAGTGGGGGCCTGGTGGTGGCTGCCCCTGCACTGCTGGGCGGTGGGGGTGGTGGGAGACATGAGTGGGGGCCTGGTGGAGTGTGCCCCTCAGTGCTGGGTGGGGGTGGGGGGTGGGAGACATGAGTGGGGGCCTGGTGGAGGGTGCCCCATGACTGCTGGGGGGTGGGGGTGCAAGGGGACATGAGTGGGGGCCGGGGCCTGGTGGAGGCTTCCCCACGACTGCAGGGGGGTGGGGGTGCAAGGGGACATGAGTGGGGGCCTGGTGGAGGGTGCCCCTCAGTGCTGGGGGGGTGGGGGGTGGGAGACATGAGTGGGGGCCTGGTGGAGGGTGCCCCTCAGTGCTGGGGGGTGGGGGGTGGGAGACATGAGTGGGGGCCTGGTGGAGGCTGCCCCTGCACTACTGGGGGGTGGGGTGGGAGGGAGACATGAGTGGGGGCCTGGTGGAGGGTGCCCCTCAGTGCTGGGGGGGTGGGGGGTGGGAGACATGAGTGGGGGCCTGGTGGAGGGTGCCCCTCAGAGCTGGGGGGGGGTGGGGGTGGGAGACATGAGTGGGGGCCTGGTGGAGGCTGCCCATGGTGGCTGGAGGGTGGGGGTGGTGGTAGACATGGGTGGGAGCCTGGTGGAGGCTGCCCATGGTGGCTGGGGGGTGGGGGTGATAGGGGACATGGATGGGGGCCTGGCGGAGGCTGCCCCTGCACTGCTGGGAGGTGGTGGTGGTGGTAGACATGGGTGGGGGCCTGGTGGAGGCTGCCCATGGTGGCTGGGGGGTGGGGGTGGTGGGAGACATGAGTGGGGGCCTGGTGGAGGCTGCCCATGGTGGCTGGGGAGTGGGGGTGATAGGGGACATGAGTGGGGGCCTGGTGGAGGCTGCCCCTGCACTGCTGGGGGGTGGGGGTGGTGGTATACATGAGTGGGGGCCTGGTGGAGGCTGCCCCAGCACTGCTGGGGGGTGGGGGTGGTGGGAGACATGAGTGGGGGCCTGGTGGAGGCTGCCCCTGCACTGCTGGGGGGTGGGGGTGGTGGAGACATGAGTGGGGGCCTGCTGGAGGCTGCCCCTGCACTGCTGGGGGGTGGGGGTGATAGGGGACATGAGTGGGGGCCTGGTGGAGGGTGCCCCTCAGTGCTGGGGGTGGGGGTGATAGGGGACATGAGTGGGGGCCTGGTGGTGGCTGCCCCTGCACTGCTGGGCGGTGGGGGTGGTGGGAGACATGAGTGGGGGCCTGGTGGAGTGTGCCCCTCAGTGCTGGGTGGGGGTGGGGGGTGGGAGACATGAGTGGGGGCCTGGTGGAGGGTGCCCCATGACTGCTGGGGGGTGGGGGTGCAAGGGGACATGAGTGGGGGCCGGGGCCTGGTGGAGGCTTCCCCACGACTGCTGGGGGGTGGGGGTGCAAGGGGACATGAGTGGGGGCCTGGTGGAGGGTGCCCCTCAGTGCTGGGGGGGTGGGGGGTGGGAGACATGAGTGGGGGCCTGGTGGAGGGTGCCCCTCAGTGCTGGGGGGGGTGGGGGGTGGGAGACATGAGTGGGGGCCTGGTCGAGGCTGCCCCTGCACTGCTGGGGGGTGGGGGTGATAGGGGACATGAGTGGGGGCCTGGTGGAGGGTGCCCCTCAGTGCTGGGGGTGGGGGTGATAGGGGACATGAGTGGGGGCCTGGTGGTGGCTGCCCCTGCACTGCTGGGCGGTGGGGGTGGTGGGAGACATGAGTGGGGGCCTGGTGGAGTGTGCCCCTCAGTGCTGGGTGGGGGTGGGGGGTGGGAGACATGAGTGGGGGCCTGGTGGAGGGTGCCCCATGACTGCTGGGGGTGGGGGTGCAAGGGGACATGAGAGGGGGCCGGGGCCTGGTGGAGGCTTCCCCATGACTGCTGGGGGGTGGGGGTGCAAGGGGACATGAGTGGGGGCCTGGTGGAGGGTGCCCCTCGGTGCTGGGGGGGTGGGGGGTGGGAGACATGAGTGGGGGCCTGGTGGAGGGTGCCCCTCAGTGCTGGGGGGGTGGGGGGTGGGAGACATGAGTGGGGGCCTGGTGGAGGCTGCCCCTGCACTGCTGGGGGGTGGGGTGGGTGGGAGGCATGAGTGGGGGCCTGGTGGAGGGTGCCCCTCAGTGCTGGGGGGGTGGGGGGTGGGAGACATGAGTGGGGGCCTGGTGGAGGGTGCCCCTCAGAGCTGGGGGGGTGGGGGTGGGAGACATGAGTGGGGGCCTGGTGGAGGCTGCCCATGGTGGCTGGGGGGTGGGGGTGGTGGTAGACATGGGTGGGAGCCTGGTGGAGGCTGCCCATGGTGGCTGGGGGGTGGGGGTGGTGGGAGACATGAGTGGGGGCCTGGTGGAGGCTGCCCATGGTGGCTGGGGAGTGGGGGTGATAGGGGACATGAGTGGGGGCCTGGTGGAGGCTGCCCCTGCACTTCTGGGGGGTGGGGGTGGTGGTATACATGAGTGGGGGCCTGGTGGAGGCTGCCCCAGCACTGCTGGGGGGTGGGGGTGGTGGGAGACATGAGTGGGGGCCTGGTGGAGGCTGCCCCTGCACTGCTGGGGGGTGGGGGTGGTGGAGACATGAGTGGGGGCCTGCTGGAGGCTGCCCCTGCACTGCTGGGGAGTGGGGGTGATAGGGGACATGAGTGGGGCCCTGGTGGAGGGTGCCCCTCAGTGCTGGGGGGTGGGGGTGGTGGAGACATGAGTGGGGGCCTGCTGGAGGCTGCCCCTGCACTGCTGGGGGGTGGGGGTGATAGGGGACATGAGTGGGGGCCTGGTGGAGGGTGCCCCTCAGTGCTGGGGGTGGGGGTGATAGTGGACATGAGTGGGGGCCTGGTGGTGGCTGCCCCTGCAATGCTGGGCGGTGGGGGTGGTGGGAGACATGAGTGGGGGCCTGGTGGAGTGTGCCCCTCAGTGCTGGGTGGGGGTGGGGGGTGGGAGACATGAGTGGGGGCCTGGTGGAGGCTGCCCCTGCACTGCTGGGGGGTGGGGGTGGTGGTAGACATGGGTGGGGGCCTGGTGGAGGCTGCCCCTGGATGCTGGGGGGTGGGGGTGCTGGGTGACATGAGCAGGTGTGCAGGGTAGTCCCCTGTGGTGTCGGCTGCCTGCAGGGGCCGTGGAGGGTGTACAGGGAATACCTGGGAGCACACAGCCAAATCGCATGTAGAATTTCCCGCGTACCCCTGAAGTACACATACCCAGCCAAATCGCGTGTGTAAATTCCTGCGCACGTACCCGGCCAAATCGCGTGTGGAACTTCCTGCGCACCCCTGAAATCCATGTACCCTGCCAAATCGCGTGTGGGACTTCCCGCGCACTCCTGAGATCCACGTACCCAGCCAAGTCGCGTGTGTAAATTCCCGCGCACGTACCCGGCCAAATCGCGTGTGGAACTTCCCGCGCACCCCTGAATTCCACGTTCCCTGCCAAATCGCGTGTGAGACTTCCCGCACACCCCTGAGATCCACGTACCCAGCCAAATCGCGTGTGTAAATTCCCTGGCACGTACCCAGCCAAATCGCATGTGGAACTTCCCGCGCACCCCTGAAATCCACGTACCCTGCCAAATCGCGTGTGAGACTTCCCACGCACCCCTGAGATCCCGCGCACGTACCCGGCCAAATCTTGTGTGGAACTCCCCGCGCAACCCTGAAATACACGTACCCTGCCAAATCGCGTGTGGGACTTCCCGCGCACCCCTGAGATCCACGTACCCAGCCAAATCTCGTGTGGGACTTCCCGCGCACCCCTGAGATCCACGTACCCAGCCAAATTGCGTGTGAAAGTTCCCGCGCACCCCGGAATACACGCACACGTTGTTTTTCAGTCAGCAGGTTTCTGTGTTTGTGGGTACCCCTTTGCACGTCATTTGTCCTGGAGGGCCACAGTATAGGACATTCATCATGGCTGTATATAGGTGCTATTTGTTGGCGCACCTTTTGGCGCACATTTATTACAGGCGCTGAGACGCTACCGCCTGCTTTCTTGTGGCGGTCGTGTTTGTGCCTGTGCGCTGGTTTGACCGTGCGCTTTTTTGCCCTATTCGATTCCATGAATACGTGTTGTAGGCGAGCGTGTGGGCGTTCCGCGCACTTGCACCCTGTACTTCCCCAGTGACGCCCACATTTTGGCAAGTTGTTCCCCATTCCGAGTGTTACGCCCCGTGTTCCGCCTACTTTTGTTGTGTGCGCCGCGCTATGTGCGATTTTCGCTGTGGCCTGTGCGATTTTCGCTGTGACCTTGCGCATGCCGTTAGATGGCCTGTGCGCCAACGTGCGCCGCGCACTTTTTTAGCGCACATCGATGGTTTTCTCGCGCATGGCCTTCCATGAATCGATGTACGCTGCTTTTCGTGCGATTTTCGCACTTGCACTGCGATTTTCGCTATTCCACTGCGAATCGCACGTTTTTGGCCACTTGCGCCGCGCTAATTATTCCATGAATCGGCCTGTTATTGTTTTAAAGGTATTAAAAAAGTGATGAAAGTATTTTTATAAAATCTGGTAAGTATTGACAGTCAATTGAGACTTGTCACAATGGGGACACTCCTCTGATGCATTTATGTAAGACATTGCCAAAGCACATGCTCAAGCTCAAACAGTATAGTGTGGAATGGGTCAAAGGCACGGCAGATAGGATGTTCATGCTATGGCCACACGGAGGATCGCTGTCAAAAGCGGTATTGCTTACCTCGCCTAAAGTGAAAGGTGCTAGTGCGGAAGAAATAAGGTTGTATCCTTTAAAGGAACTGGAAGCGGTGACAGGGTAGAGTAATCCGATATACGAACCGCCCACTTATAGCAGTGATGATAGTCCAGAGGAGGGTAAAAGAACAGAGGAGATCTTTAAGATCATACAAAATAAGAAAGAGAAGAGTGAGGGATCGAATGTATCAACAGAAATAGAAAGGGAAATTAAGAGATGGAAAGGGGAGAAGGATAAAGCTGACTAGGTAACGCTTGTGCAGAACGAATGGATGGGAGGACAGATATTACTCAAGCTAGAGGAGAAAAGCATCAAGGAAGTTAGGCAAAGACAAGATAAGGACAAACAAGATGGAAAAGACAGGGAGGTAGAAAAGTGGTTGAAAGAAGACACACATAGAAGAAAAAGCAGGGAGCAATGGGAAAATATGTATCAGGAGGAGTAAGAGAAAAAAGAAGAGTGGGTAGAAGAGCAAAGAAAATATGACAATAGGCAGAGCGCAATAGAAGATAGGGATAGAAAAGAAAGGAAAAGAGAACAGGAGAAAGTGAAGAAATTAAAGGACAAAATAATACAGAGACGAAAAGAGGAGGAAGAAAGGAGAGAGGAGAGAAGAACGAAGGCATCGCTTCCAGAATTCTTTAAGCATTAATGCTCCTTCGAAGGTACAGAAGCCACCTGAATCCATGCCCAATCTGCATCTTTTGAAAGGGACAGGATCTTTGAATTTCCATATTCAACTGATCTTCCAATCAGAGGCCTCCAGGAGAAAGTAACTCTTAGCCAATCAATGGGACACAATCAATAGCATCCAGCTTGATCTTATGCTCATCGCTCACTTTCACTGGACATGGACATGGTCTGATCCTTCAGCCCATGTCCATTCCCCCTCCGGTACCCCCTGAAATTAGTTTCAGGCTTACATATTAGTTCTAAGGAGAAGTTTTGTGGGTTTTCTCTTGAGCCAGATCAAATCCTAAGGACCAAAAGGCAGAATCAGAGCTCCACAGGATTTTCTTGATCCGCTCCGATCTAACATGTCGACGCACCCAATTGGGTCTGTCCTCTCGAACAAATTCCACAACCAATAGGTCCTTGGAGGTCAGGGAGCCCAGGGAAGGTATATGATGGAAAAGGATCATCACATTAGATCGTTTTAGTATAAGGCCATTGCGTGCTTGATTTTGGTGCTCCAAAGATATTGTTATTGGTTTGCTTCTTTTAGTTTCCACAATAGACACCCCAGACTTCCTTTTCTCTTTGAAAGTATTAACTTTAATAAAGAGGGGTGATTCAGGCCTTTCCGGATTTTTCCCCACCATTGCACGTCGCTCCGGCAAGGTCAGAAAATTCTCTTCAGAGGAAACATTGTGCCGATCCACTTTTCTAATTAGGGGATCATGGGAGCTTACAATCCCAGGAGATCTCCACCGGGATCCAGCCTTCAGTGCTGTTTGATTTCTTTGCAGGGTATCCTCTGACGATTCAACCAAATATGTGGAAAGATCTAATATAGAGACAGAATCATTAGCATCACTCTCTGGACATTCCCTCCTTCATCGTTCAGCTGAAGGACGCTGTCTGTCTTCAGTGTCAGAAGTTCAGCGGGTCAGATTTCTGCTACGGTTCTCCCGTTTGCAGGGTTGTGTGCGCAATCTTGCAAGGATCTCAAATTCTGAATAAATGGTCTTGAAGAATTAGATTTTATTTTATTTCTCAAGGCCATATTTTTCTTTTTTTTCTTTTGTAGTAATGGCCCCAATGTTTGAGTTTCTGTTTCTTATTAAAGATGAAATTGGTCAGCTCTGTGTTCTGTGAGGTTTTTACTATTGTTTTCATTTCTTTTAAAGCATTTGCACCAAGCTGGATCTGATCACTCCCCCTGGGAGCATTATCACCCCTTACTGCCACCAATTCTTTTTCCAAAGATTCCATGTTATATGCTGTAGATTCTGGGACCAATTCCTGCACCCCTTTCAATGTGGGCTCATTGGCCAAGAGTTTTGCTGACCCAGAATGTATAACCATGGCTTGCCCTTATCGCTTGGCTCAGAGGCAGACTTCAGACGAGCATTATTTCCTTTGTTCACACTCTCCTTGGATCGGTGGGTCAACAATATTCTTTCTTCTCCTCCCTGTTCCCACTTTTCTCTTTGCACAACTGACTTTCAGATCCATTTATGAGATTCTAGGATTGCATCCATTAATGACCTTCTATCGATCTGCTCACCACAGGCCATGTCACATAGCCTATTTTGCAAGTTGCTTGAGGATTCGACTTTGTGGTCCAACCTGGCATGTAGCTTGCTTGAAGAAGCTTCCAAATAGATCAATTTAGAATGGACCATTACCATCAAAGTAGCTTGGTCCTTAAAATCCTCATTAATTGCTTCATAGAACTTGATGAAAGGGGTGAAGGAGATTGAAAGTGTTGACATAATTTCTGATTGGATTTGCTGCAATGTGTGGCCACTAGATTGAGGGATTTGGCTATTAATATTAGGAGATAATACTTCAGGCACAATTGCTGATAATAAAGGTGAGAGTCAATCACTAGTCTCTGGTAAGACACAGCCCTCTGCCAAAAGTAAATCCGCCACCTGGCTCTCCTCCCTAAATCCAGGGATCAGCCTGTTCATAGAGAGATGGATATTTCCATGAGTAGAATAAGATTTTGAGATCTGCAAGCAATAGTTCAGTGAGTTTGGTTTCTTCGAAGCAATAGGAGAAGCCAAGTCCTTTAAAATGTCCTTCACCATTGCCAGGTGGTTATTCCTTTCCCAGGTAGCTCTAATTATTTAGGGAAGCCTAAATGAGAGCTATGTCTTAGAACAAACGAAGCGCTAACAGGCAGGACAACAAAGCAATAGGGGGATGTTCACCGGTAATATCCACAGTTGTTCCCTCCAATGGACTCTTATAAGTTATGGCCCCTTTACCCATTAATATGGGGGAGCACCTGCTGACATCGCTGGCCCTCCCAGTTTGTCCCCCTTGGTCGCTGCAGTGCTCAAAATGTCTGTTGTTCCCCATTGTGAGCGAGGTATAGCATTAGCCTGATTACTTTCTATCACTGTGTTTGGGTTCACTGTAATAGCTTATAAGTAAAGATTTACATTTCCTGCACCACTCCCAAGATCTTGATTAAGCACAACATTTTCCCTGCTCCTTCCACCCTCCAGTCCCAGCATCTCATCATCAGTGATATTCAGCCTCCGGGCTGAAACCGGTGTCCTGCTTCGGACTATCTCCAAAGAGGGCTTTCCAGGTTTCCCCAAGCCTGAAGAGGCCGACCGGTAAGTCAACCAAGTATGACATTTTTCCCCAAGATGCAGAACAGCTGGGGAAGAAGTAGAATCCTCACCTCGAAGGGAAGAGAGCGGGACAAGCTCACTGATTAGTTCAATGATACGGACAACGTGAGTAGGAAATAGTATATTTATTAGCACATGCGGAGCGAGCAACAGGCACCCAGCCCGGCTCAGCTCAAACTGACATGGTTCCAGAACTCGTCCGAGCTCTGCAACAGCATTGGAACCCATAATGTAAAAAAACAGGAAACAGAAATCATAAACACAACACATCTCCCTCCTTATAATGAAGCACACCTAAAAAAGTTAATCACAATAAAGATCCTTAAATTAGATGGGCATTTTTCTGATCCTCCTCTTGGCTTGTCCACCTACTTCAACTTTGCCATCACTCACACACTTCTCTTCCCCAACACTCTTCGCCCCCACTTGACTCCTGTCATCGCCCAATAAAACACCCTCTCCTTGCTCCCGCCCATCACTCATCCCTGCACTGCTCATGACCAACCTTCCCTTAGACCAAACCTCACCACCTTCAACAATAACCACACCACCTAGCACTGCCGTAATTCTCTTAGGACCCAAAAACTTACTCTCTAGGCATTTGTGTCCAAATCTTTTTTTTTTATCAGAGCCATATCTCCTACTGCCCACTCCTGCACTTTCAACTTAGCTACATCATCAAAAGCACCCTTGTATTGACATTGTGCCTTCTCTATCAAATCCATAATCTCCTTGCAATTCCCGTGAGGAGAGGACACTTTCTTGCTGCTGCTGCTGCATTTTGTCAACGTGCGCTGGGAGTTCTAAGAACTCGCGCATTTAGCATTTTCAACTCGCCTGCTCGCTCGCTTCCAGGAGGAGGCGGAGCGCTGTGCCGTCACGTGACTGCTCACCTGACCTATCCAGGCACACAAAACAGAGCTCAGCACACCGTTGCGGCGTTAAGCCCGAAGGAGTAAAGGCCGCTGGCTGTTGTGCGGCTGTTTGGCGCTGGAGGTGCCTATACTGAGGATATAGCTTCCCTCTCTCAGTGACCAGCTTGAGAGGAGCTGCACAACGATGGGCTGCTTCAAAAGTGAGAACTCAGATTCAGGGGCGGAAGAGCGAGTGAAAACCAGGCAACAGGTAAGGCAGCGTGTTGCTTCTGATCCGGCTTCGGCCGGTGGATTGTCACTGATTGTGGGCGGCCCTAACAAAGGTCTGTTGCCTTGGAGACAAAGCCGCCTTGTCTTTTTAGCAAAAAAAGCCCAGGTGAAGGACCAGCACCAAGCACCGGCCATAGAAGAAATGACTTCCATTGACTTGGTACATGATGAAGGGGATTCTGGCAATACACTGACGGAGGCCTTACTGAACTCAGACCTAGAACAGATCCTACCTGTGGCGGATAGGTCCCAGGAGGAACAGAGCCAGCACACCCTGCCGAGTGACCCAGGGGAAAAAATATACCCGCAAAACCCTTTAGAGGCAGGGTCGTCCCCGCACAGGTCTCATTGCCTGGAAATGCCCGGTGGGGCAGAATCCTCGGAAGGGGGGCTAGACACACACAAGGAGAACCTGGTTGTGGAACAGTCCTATGCTGTGGCCCCAACAGGTATGGCTATGGGAGCAAAGGTACAAGGGTCAGATTTTTATGATGCAGTCCCATCCATGAACAAGGAAGACCTGAATGATCAACAAGGGTCTGTACTCCCCAGCATACAATCAGAGAAAACTAGGGAAAATCTGGATATTATACCAACTCAGAAGGAGGTGATCACAGAATTTCCAACTACAGAGAATGATCTGCCTCAGATGTATCCTGCCACTCTGGAGAAATCTCCCAGCCCATGACAAATCCATATAAGATCTGGAAGCAGTTTCACCGATATAGATCTAAGTGTCGGTGACTGCGGGGAGCACAGTCCTGGATATTCGCAGGAATCTTACCCTCAAAGTGCTGGCATGGACAGGGCCTATGAAACCCTTAGTAATTTAAGCCTCGCTTCCAAATTAATCCAGGATATCTCAAATCTCACGGGCAAAATAGTGAGAGAAAAAAGGAGAAGTTTATCGTTCATCAAGGATAAACTAACTGCGATTGACGATGAAGTGGATCCAGCAGATCAGTTTCCTTCGAACTTCCCCCCAAGGGAAGGCGAAAACGGCCCACAAGCTGGGCACAGATGACATCACCCTTGAAAAAATAAGTGATCTGTGCTTGAAGGGGAGGCAGGATGACCTAGCTCATATTCAAAATGTGGTGATGGCATCACTAAACATTACGCTTGCTCCTTTCTTGAAACTTTACGAGACTCCTTGCAGTTATTATACCTGTCAACAGTAAAAATTGAGGAAGGGATGGGTGAAATAGTTCGTTTCACGAAGCAATTGGATATGAGATTACAAAAAGAGTCGGACCTCTCACATCAATGGCAAAATCGCCTATGTGATTTGGCGCGTCAGGAGTCCAATGATAAGCAACTACTGATGGAAGCCATACTGGATGATCATAAATGGATAAGAAAATTAAATCAGCAATCCGCCTTAAGATCAGACCCAAAGCGAAGCCCTATAAGGGACCGGGACCCGGTAGATCCTAGGAGGAAAGACCTGGAAGCCCGTAGAAGGACAGACCCGGAAATGGCCAAGACAAAGGAAAAAGTTGGTGGTCCCTTAGTATTAGGGAAGGGCATAAAGATGTCTAAACCTACTAATCCGGACTGCATCTTGATAGTAGAGGATGAGGAGGTAAAATCAAGCTTTGTGATCTTCAAAGAACCCCCACAGCAATCGGGAAAAAAGAACACTAGCGCAAAAGACCCTCCCCACAAAGACCAGAAAGAAACAGGTCACAAGAAAGCAAAAAAACAGACATGCAAGCGCAAGGCTAATGGATCAAGAGCCTTCTTAAGAAACATCAACTTGCCTATTGAGGAGCCGGAAGAGCCGTTACCTAAGAAGCCCAGGAGAGAAATTAACTTGTTAAGTGTATCGAAGGAAAAAGTTGTGCAGAAGATACCTCAAGATGGGGATTCGGTCCTGCAAAAGAAAAACGACCGGGACACAAGTGGCTGTCTGAGTGATCTCATTGAAATAATTAAGGAAACCAAAGAGGAGGAGACGTGGGATGACATCAGTTTATCAGAATGGCAAGAAATTGATAAGCAGTTAGATGATGTCCCGACAAGAAAAGAACTAAGAACAGAGGAAGGTCAGCGAGTGAATAATCTCACTGGGAAAATAAGGAAAAATGAAGTCGGTAAACAAAGACAGGACCATTCTCATTATCCCAAAGACGAACATCGGAATGCTATAAGGAATACACGGGACAGGCATCAAGCAAGTAGATCCCATCGATGGTCAGAACACCGAGACCGCGTCCCAAAAGATGAGAAGGAAAATGTTAAAATGAGGCCACGAGACAAGTACCGAGAAAATCGATCCCATCGCTGGCCTAAATCGCCCTGTGAATCCCGTGACAAAAGGGCAAAAGATCTCAAAGGAAAAAAGATTGACACTAAAACTCAAGAACTACGATCAATCCCATGGGACAAGAAAAGGAGCCAGAATAATGCAACAAATAGAAGGGACTTATTAAAACAACTAGAAGCCAGAGGAATGGCTAGATGTCAAACAAGCACAGGGAATCTGCTGAGAAAAACCCCAAGATACACGAGTCCTGAAAAGCCAACGACAAAAGATCAGCAAGGGGTGAGATGGGATACCCCGGGTGAGTATGGACATTTCCACACACTAAAACTGGAACCGACCTGGAGAGACAGACGAAGGATAGTGCTGAATAGGAACAGGGTGATGTCAATACTTAAAGATCTACCACCAAGTCGGAAAATCCACACTGATGATGTGGCAATTGTGGAATTCATTGATGAAGAAAAGCCGGACGTGCTCCTACTACACTTGACAACAAGAAAATTGAAAGATAGCTTACTGGATGTAAAGAATAACCTGGAGTCTTGGGGATATAGACTTACAGACCCAGACAATAAAAGTACCCGGAGAGAGGCAAATGCCCCCAGACCTGTCGATGATAGGGTGGAAAAAATAATAAAAACCCTAGAAAGGAAACCCATTAACACGCGGCAAGAAGAGAGGTCGAACCAAAAGTCAAGTACCAGGCAAGATCACCTGGATACAAGGGACCGTAGCTCAGAACCAGTGAGCAAAATAAACAGCTCCCAGAGGCCAACAGATAACCAACTAACAAATCTGAGATTTACGGTTGATAACTCAAGTAAGAAGACAAAACGGGCAGGAGTCAGTAATCAGACACTGACAATAGTGGAGAGACGAGGACATACACCCAGTATCAACCCAGAAAAAAAGCGACAATAGACCGCCCATATCGGTGTAGGAACCAAATCCCTCTTGGCTTCATGGAACACACGGGGATTCGGCCATCTATATTCGGGAGAAAGTAACTTCCTTGAGAAATATGAACTAATTTGCATACAAGAGAGCTGGATTAGAACAACTCCCGTGTGTGAAGGTTATATGGTCTATATAAATCTGGCACAGAAAGGACCTTTGGGAAGCCCCCGGGCGGGGCTTATAACTTTAGTGAAGGATGACTGTCAACTCCAAGTCTTAGAACATCTGACGCCAAATCCGTTTCTCCAAATACTTAAAATAGTGAAAAACAGAGGACGGTATGAAAAGAGACACCTGTTAATAAATACTTACTGGAATATTTCAGAACTAGCTACAGAAAAATATCTATCGGAGTTGAAGGTGGCTCTTGACGCCTCAAAGCTAGAAGACAAGGACCAACTGATTATCATATGCGGGGATCTGAATATCAAATTGCTGGATAAAAATGGCTTGTTGCAAAGAAGACACAATCTCCCGAACAATGAAAAACTCTGGCTGGCAGAAATGGACATTCGAGAGTTGTCAATGTTGAATGGTCAAACAGCTGGTGATATTCCGGGAGCGGACACCTGGTTTGCGAACTCAACGAAAGCCTGCTTGGATTATTGCTTTGTCACAAGAAATACATTGCCTTGGATAAACTCCTTTAAAGTTGTCCCACAGACTCGTAGCGACCATGCGCTCCTTGAAATTGAATTACTCTGGAAAACGGAAGAGCCGGAACATCAAAACTTCCCCAAAATGGAACTATCATGGGGACGTAACAGGCTGAAAATAAAAGCAAGGACAATCCCTCAACTAGCAGTGCTGCTTACTCATAACTTTGAAGTTAACCATGAAACAGTGGAATATGGCTGCCTACTAAAGGAGTTTGAGATTAAAAAGGGATTAAACCAAAAAAAATATTTTATTAGGAATCAAGCATACAGCAAAATCCTGGTGGAAAAAATAAGGGAACATCGTGCAGATTTGAAACATCTCCAGAAAAGCAGCCACACTAACAAAGAGGAACGTATAAGACACTGTAAACAGTCTTATAAAAATTGGCTAAAATCCACTAGGATTTGGCGAGCACAAGCAGATGCAGAGAAAATGATGGCAGCAATAACTACATCTAACTCTAGGTCCCCGTGGGAGATAATCAATAAAGGGGATGATTTTCAGTCAGCCCTGACATCCAGTAACATCTCAAAAAAGGACTGGGTAAAGTTTTACAGTGATCTCTTTCAGGAGAAAGGCCCAATAAAGACCGATAAAAGTTCGGGGAACGAATGGCGTATTGATATCGACAGGGATGACATCCTAACAAGAATTCAAAAATTGAGCTCATCGCAAGCTGCCGGTCCAGACGGCATCTCAAATTCGATGCTGAAGGAAAACAAGGAAGAGTGGGCGGATTTTATCCTGGTACTATTCCAGCAGATATTAAAAACAAGATCAATCCCACACTCTTGGAAAGAGGCCCTAATTGTACCCATATATAAATAAAGGAGACCGTAACAATCCAAGGAATTATAGGCCCATCGCCCTCCTAGATTCCATAGGAAAACTGTTTTGTTCCATCCTGCTAAGAGATCTTAAAAAGTGGGCAATTAGGGAAGGGATCCTAGACAAAAGACAAACAGCTTTCATGTGTGGCGTCGGAACATCATTGAATTTATTCATCTTGAATATGCTAAAGATGCGGGCACTAAAACAAAAAAGGAATATTTACCCTGGCTTCGTTGATCTCGAACAGGCCTTTGATGGGATCTGTAGAGAACTGCTTTGGTCCAAACTCAGGAAATGGAATTGCCCGCAAGATCTGCTAGAGGCGATTCAGGAACTGTACACCAACACCTCAGTTCAGATAGTGGTCTCAAAAGGAGGAGATCTGACAGAGAAAATCTTAACCACCAAGGGCATAAAGCAAGGGTGCGCCCTGGCACCTTTCCTGTTTGTTTTGTACCTAGCAGACATGAAAGAATCACAGGAACACATCCGTGCATTCCCCCCAGTATTTCAGGAGGAAGCCCTCTCATGGATCGTTTATGCGGATGACGTGTTATTTATGGACCAAACTCCCATAGGTCTGCAAAGACGCATGGTGGAATTCAAGTCTTATTTAAGCAAAAACCATCTGTCGGTCAACGTAAAAAAAATCTATGGTCCTAATAATGCAGTCGGCACGAGGTCCTAAAATCGGGAAAAATAAAAGGGTTTTACATGGTCATTGGACAATCAACCTCTGGAAATAGTTAACTCAACAGTTTACCTGGGGGTCAGAATAAACAAAAACATCAATGAGCAGGGCCAACTAAATTTTATCAAAGAAAAGCTGATGAAACTCTCTAATCAAGCTTGAGCCTTGCACCGATGCTACGGAACCTTTTCAATGATGCCACTAATTTTATTCTACAAGCAAAAAGTAGTGGCAAGCATAACATACAGAGCTGAATCATTGTTAAATCTTCACTGGAAAACGTGGGCGGTTCTAGAGGCTTTTTTCTGGAGAAGGGTACTTAGGCTTCCGAACTGTCTCCCTGTATCGATAATAAGACATGAGTTGAGATTACAATCAAAGGAGTCAATAGTGCTGTGGAAGACCCTCTCGCTATTTCGAAAATGTATCCTTGATAAACCTCCCATTTCATTCGAATTACTGGCGAATAAAGAGGTAATCAATGCAGATCCGCATTTTAATGCTTGGAAACAGAACTGCTTTGAAATTCTGGAACATCATCATATCAAATTGGACACGCTAAAAGATAATCCCGAGAAAGCAAAGAAAAAATACGAGAAAATGACTGGATAGCCACTGACAATCTAAAGAGGGAGAACACAAAGTGTTATTATATCATCTGGGAGCACAAGGCACTGAATGATCCTCCACCTTATCTCCGAAGATTTCCCTCTTCAAAATATAGGGATCTCTTGATGAGAGTCAGATTTAACATCCTGCCAACAAGAGAAGTGCAATATTTAAGGAAACAAATTCTATTCAGATTCAGGGGCGGAAGAGCGAGTGAAAACCAGGCAACAGGTAAGGCAGCGTGTTGCTTCTGATCCGGCTTCGGCCGGTGGATTGTCACCGATTGTGGGCGGCCCTAACAAAGGTCTGTTGCCTTGGAGACAAAGCCGCCTTGTCTTTTTAGCAAAAAAAGCCCAGGTGAAGGACCAGCACCAAGCACCGGCCATAGAAGAAATGACTTCCATTGACTTGGTACACGATGAAGGGGATTCTGGCAATACACTGACGGAGGCCTTACTGAACTCAGACCTAGAACAGATCCTACCTGTGGCGGATAGGTCCCAGGAGGAACAGAGCCAGCACACCCTGCCGAGTGACCCAGGGGAAAAAATATACCCGCAAAACCCTTTAGAGGCAGGGTCGTCCCCGCACAGGTCTCATTGCCTGGAAATGCCCGGTGGGGCAGAATCCTCGGAAGGGGGGCTAGACACACACAAGGAGAACCTGGTTGTGGAACAGGCCTGTGCTGTGGCCCCAACAGGTATGGCTATGGGAGCAAAGGTACAAGGGTCCGATTTTTATGATGCAGTCCCACCCATGAACAAGGAAGACCTGAATGATCAACAAGGGTCTGTACTCCCCAGCATACAATCAGAGAAAACTAGGGAAAATCTGGATATTATACCAACTCAGAAGGAGGTGATCACAGAATTTCCAACTACAGAGAATGATCTGCCTCAGATGTATCCTGCCACTCTGGAGAAATCTCCCAGCCCATGACAAATCCATATAAGCTCTGGAAGCAGTTTCACCGATATAGATCTATGTGTCGGTGACTGCGGGGAGCACAGTCCTGGATATTCGCAGGAAACTTACCCTCAAAGTGCTGGCATGGACAGGGCCTATGAAACCCTTAGTAATTCAAGCCTCGCTTCCAAATTAATCCAGGATATCTCAAATCTCACAGGCAAAATAGTGAGAGAAAAAAGGAGAAGTTTATCGTTCATCAAGGATAAACTAACTGCGATTGACGATGAAGTGGATCCAGCAGATCAGTTTCCTTCGAACTTCCCCCCAAGGGAAGGCGAAAACGGCCCACAAGCTGGGCACAGATGACATCGCCCTTGAAAAAATAAGTGATCTGTGCTTGAAGGGGAGGCAGGATGACCTAGCTCATATTCAAAATGTGGTGATGGCATCACTAAACATTACGCTTGCTCCTTTCTTGAAACTTTACGAGACTCCTTGCAGTTATTATACCTGTCAACAGTAAAAATTGAGGAAGGGATGGGTGAAATAGTTCCTTTCACGAAGCAATTGGATATGAGATTACAAAAAGAGTCGGACCTCTCACATTAATGGCAAAATCGCCTATGTGATTTGGCGCGTCAGGAGTCCAATGATAAGCAACTACTGATGGAAGCCATACTGGATGATCATAAATGGATAAGAAAATTAAATCAGCAATCCGCCTTAAGATCAGACCCAAAGCGAAGCCCTATAAGGGACCGGGACCCGATAGATCCTAGGAGGAAAGACCTGGAAGACCGTAGAAGGACAGACCCGGAAATGGCCAAGACAAAGGAAAAAGTTGGTGGTCCCTTAGTATTAGGGAAGGGCATAAAGATGTCTAAACCTACTAATCTGGACTGCATCTTGATAGTAGAGGATGAGGAGGTAAAATCAAGCTTTGCGATCTTCAAAGAACCCCCACAGCAATCGGGAAAAAAGAACACTAGCGCAAAAGACCCTCCCCACAAAGACCAGAAAGAAACAGGTCACAAGAAAGCAAAAAAACAGACATGCAAGCGCAAGGCTAATGGATCAAGAGCCTTCTTAAGAAACATCAACTTGCCTATTGAGGAGCCGGAAGAGCCGTTACCTAAGAAGCCCAGGAGAGAAATTAACTTGTTAAGTGTATCGAAGGAAAAGGTTGTGCAGAAGATACCTCAAGATGGGGATTCGGTCCTGCAAAAGAAAAATGACTGGGACACAAGTGGCTGTCTGAGTGATCTCATTGAAATAATTAAGGAAACCAAAGAGGAGGAGACGTGGGACGACATCAGTTTATCAGAATGGCAAGAAATTGATAAGCAGTTAGATGATGTCCCGACAAGAAAAGAACTAAGAACAGAGGAAGGTCAGCGAGTGAATAATGTCACTGGGAAAATAAGGAAAAATGAAGTCGGTAAACAAAGACAGGACCATTCTCATTATCCCAAAGACGAACATCGGAATGCTATAAGGAATACACGGGACAGACATCAAGCAAGTAGATCCCATTGATGGTCAGAACACCGAGACCGCGTCCCAAAAGATGAGAAGGAAAACGTTAAAATGAGGCCACGAGACAAGTACCGAGAAAATCGATCCCATCGCTGGTCTAAATCGCCCTGTGAAACCCGTGATAAAAGGGCAAAAGATCTCAAAGGAAAAAAGATTGACACTAAAACTCAAGAACTACGATCAATCTCATGGGACAAGAAAAGGAGCCTGAATAATGCAACAAATAGAAGGGACTTATTAAAACAACTAGAAGCCAGAGGAATGGCTAGATGTCAAAGAAGCACAGGGAATCTGCTGAGAAAAACCCCAAGATACAGGAGTCCTGAAAAGCCAACGACAAAAGATCAGCAAGGGGTGAGATGGGATACCCCGGGTGAGTATGGACATTTCCACACACTAAAACTGGAACCGACCTGGAGAGACAGACGAAGGATAGTGCTGAATAGGAACAGGGTGATGTCAATACTTAAAGATCTACCACCAAGTCGGAAAATCCACACTGATGATGTGGCAATTGTGGAATTCATTGATGAAGAAAAGCCGGACGTGGTCCTACTACACTTGACAACAAGAAAATTGAAAGATAGCTTACTGGATGTAAAGAATAACCTGGAGTCTTGGGGATATAGACTTACAGACCCAGACAATAAAAGTACCCGGAGAGAGGCAAATGCCCCCAGACCTGTCGATGATAGGGTGGAAAAAATAATAAAAACCCTAGAAAGGAAACCCATTAACACGCGGCAAGAAGAGAGGTCGAACCAAAAGTCAAGTACCAGGCAAGATCACCTGGATACAAGGGACCGTAGCTCAGAACCAGTGAGCAAAATAAACAGCTCCCAGAGGCCAACAGATAACCAACTAACAAATCTGAGATTTACGGTTGATAACTCAAGTAAGAAGACAAAACGGGCAGGAGTCAGTAATCAGACACTGACAATAGTGGAGAGACGAGGACATACGCCCAGTATCAACCCAGAAAAAAAGCGACAATAGACCGCCCATATCGGTGTAGGAACCAAATCCCTCTTGGCTTCATGGAACACACGGGGATTCGGCCATCTATATTCGGGAGAAAGTAACTTCCTTGAGAAATATGAACTAATTTGCATACAAGAGAGCTGGATTAGAACAACTCCCGTGTGTGAAGGTTATTTGGTCTATATAAATCTGGCACAGAAAGGACCTTTGGGAAGACCCCGGGCGGGGCTTATAACTTTAGTGAAGGATGACTGTCAACTCCAAGTCTTAGAACATCTGACGCCAAATCCGTTTCTCCAAATACTTAAAATAGTGAAAAACAGAGGACGGTATGAAAAGAGACACCTGTTAATAAATACATACTGGAATATTTCAGAACTAGCTACAGAAAAATATCTATCGGAGTTGAAGGTGGCTCTTGACGCCTCAAAGCTAGAAGACAAGGACCAACTGATTATCATATGCGGGGATCTGAATATCAAATTGCTGGATAAAAATGGCTTGTTGCAAAGAAGACACAATCTCCCGAACAATGAAAAATGCTGGCTGGCAGAAATGGACATTCGAGAGTTGTCAATGTTGAATGGTCAAACAGCTGGTGATATTCCGGGAGCGGACACCTGGTTTGCGAACTCAACAAAAGCCTGCTTGGATTATTGCTTTGTCGCAAGAAATACATTGCCTTGGATAAACTCCTTTAAAGTTGTCCCACAGACTCGTAGCGACCATGCTCTCCTTGAAATTGAATTAATCTGGAAAACGGAAGAGCCGGAACATCAAAACTTCCCCGAAATGGAACTATCATGGGGACGTAACAGGCTGAAAATAAAAGCAAGGACAATCCCTCAACTAGCAGTGCTGCTTACTCATAACTTTGAAGTTAACCATGAAACAGCGGAATATGGCTGCCTACTAAAGGAGTTTGAGATTAAAAAGGGATTAAACCAAAAAAAATATTTTAAGAGGAATCAAGCATACAGCAAAATCCTGGTGGAAAAAAGAAGGGAACATCGTGCAGATTTGAAACATCTCCAGAAAAGCAGCCACACTAACAAAGAGGAACGTATAAGACACTGTAAACAGTCTTATAAAAATTGGCTAAAATCCACTAGGATTTGGCGAGCACAAGCAGATGCAGAGAAAATGATGGCAGCAATAACTACATCTAACTCTAGGTCCCCGTGGGAGATAATCAATAAAGGGGATGATTTTCAGTCAGCCCTGACATCCAGTAACATCTCAAAAAAGGACTGGGTAAAGTTTTACAGTGATCTCTTTCAGGAGAAAGGCCCAATAAAGACCGATAAAAGTTCGGGGAACGAATGGCGTATTGATATCGACAGGGATGACATCCTAACAAGAATTCAAAAATTGAGCTCATCGCGAGCTGCCGGTCCAGACGGCATCTCGAATTCGATGCTGAAGGAAAACAAGGAAGAGTGGGCAGATTTTATCCTGGTACTATTCCAGCAGATATTAAAAACAAGATCAATCCCACACTCTTGGAAAGAGGCCCTAATTGTACCCATATATAAATAAAGGAGACCGTAACAATCCAAGGAATTATAGGCCCATCGCCCTCCTAGATTCCATAGGAAAACTGTTTTGTTCCATCCTGCTAAGAGATCTTAAAAAGTGGGCAATTAGGGAAGGGATCCTAGACAAAAGACAAACAGCTTTCATGAGTGGCGTCGGAACATCATTGAATTTATTCATCTTGAATATGCTAAAGATGCGGGCACTAAAACAAAAAAGGAATATTTACCTGGGCTTCGTTGATCTCGAACAGGCCTTTGATGGGATCTGTAGAGAACTGCTTTGGTCCAAACTCAGGAAATGGAATTGCCCGCAAGATCTGCTAGAGGCCATTCAGGAACTGTACACCAACACCTCAGTTCAGATAGTGGTCTCAAAAGGAGGAGATCTGACAGAGAAAATCTTAACCACCAAGGGCATAAAGCAAGGGTGCGCCCTGGCACCTTTCCTGTTTGTTTTGTACCTAGCAGACATGAAAGAATCACAGGAACACATCCGTGCATTCCCCCCAGTATTTCAGGAGGAAGCCCTCTCATGGATCGTTTATGCGGATGACGTGTTATTTATGGACCAAACTCCCATAGGTCTGCAAAGACGCATGGTGGAATTCAAGTCTTATTTAAGCAAAAACCATCTGTCGGTCAACGTAAAAAAAATCTATGGTCCTAATAATGCAGTCGGCACGAGGTCCTAAAATCGGGAAAAATAAAAGGGTTTTACATGGTCATTGGACAATCAACCTCTGGAAATAGTTAACTCAACAGTTTACCTGGGGGTCAGAATAAACAAAAACATCAATGAGCAGGGCCAACTAAATTTTATCAAAGAAAAGCTGATGAAACTCTCTAATCAAGCTCGAGCCTTGCACCGATGCTACGGAACCTTTTCAATGATGCCACTAATTTTATTCTACAAGCAAAAAGTAGTGGCAAGCATAACATACGGAGCTGAATCATTGTTAAATCTTCACTGGAAAACGTGGGCAGTTCTAGAGGCTTTTTTCTGGAGAAGGGTACTTAGGCTTCCGAACTGTCTCCCTGTATCGATAATAAGACATGAGTTGAGATTACAATCAAAGGAGTCAATAGTGCTGTGGAAGACCCTCTCGCTATTTCGAAAATGTATCCTTGATAAACCTCCCATTTCATTCGAATTACTGGCGAATAAAGAGGTAATCAATGCAGATCCGCATTTTAATGCTTGGAAACAGAACTGCTTTGAAATTCTGGAACATCATCATATCAAATTGGACACGCTAAAAGATAATCCCGAGAAAGCAAAGAAAAAAATATGAGAAAATGACTGGATAGCCACTGACAATCTAAAGAGGGAGAACACAAAGTGTTATTATATCATCTGGGAGCGCAAGGCACTGAATGATCCTCCACCTTATCTCCGAAGATTTCCCTCTTCAAAATATAGGGATCTCTTGATGAGAGTCAGATTTAACATCCTGCCAACAAGAGAAGTGCAATATTTAAGGAAACAAATTCTAATGGAAGATGCTAGTTGCCGTTTCTGCAATGCTCCGGACATATTGGAATCAGTAAAACATTGGACGCTTTCCTGTCCGGCCTTAATCGCCCGAAGGAACTTATACCTAGGAGATTGGGTGGATAACATAAATACATTGACAGATGAGGATTATTGGGAACGAGTTCTGACGGTCCAAAAACTTGGTCTGACCCTGGAAGCACTACGATTCATAGAATCGATCTTAAAAGGTCTCGAGGGTAATGATGAAGTTGAAGAGGAGGTTGAACCTTCGTAAGGATGGTGGGGCCTGGAAAAGGACATTGACTATTTCTTGTGTCTTTGTTAAAAGTTGAAAATTTATTTAACCAATAAAACATTAAAAAAAAAATTAATAATAATTATCTCCATGCGGTCCACATCCATACACCCAGACAACCGCAACCAACCTGGACACAACCTGCTGGCTGACTGACACCCTTTAAGTGAGACAAACAGTGACACCCTGGTGACCAAATTAGGTGTGGTACAATAGCTCCACACCATCTCCTTTAACACCTACTTCCATGATAGTCCAGTCCTCATGGCTAACTGAATGCACCCCTTCAAGAATCTATTGGCTTGCTCCACCAACCCATCGGCCCTGGGATCATACAGAGCCGTACGCGTGTGACTTATTCCAAAACACAATAAGAACGCCTTCATAATTTCAAAACAGAATTGGACACCGTTATTCGTAACTATCTCTGAAGGAAAACCTTCTCTGAAAAACACATCCTCAAAGAAAGCCAACAATTCCACAGTAGGAGCCTCTCTCAAAGCTCTCCATTCTAGCCATTTTGAATGAAAGTCAATTAAGACCACACGGAATTTGAATCCATCGCCCAACCCTTGGATGGGGCCCATGAAACCCACTGCTACTTTTTGCCAAGGCAAGCTTGGTATGCGTACCGGTAAAAGAGACATCTCCCTCACAACCTTACTCTTAACACACGCTGCACACTCTCTGCACGCCCTCACCTTCCTGTCCACCTCACTGTCCATGGCTGGCCACCAGAACGTTTGCCTTAACAATCTATTTGTCCCACTCATTCCTGAATGGCCCTGATGTGCAGTGTTTATAAACTTGCTTCTGAGCCTTTCTGAAGTAACCACCTTGGCACCTCTTCTAAGCTTACTCCCATCCTCTGACAAACACAATTCATCCTTAACCTCTTAAAAACAATAAAGATTTCTTTCAATATCCTCTTTCCTGGGTCACCCCCTTACCATCCATTCCTTCACCCTCTTAAGTACCACATCTTCCTTCTCTGCTGACACCCATTCCTCTCTTTCCACTGTTCCAAGTTCAATACTTGCGATGATCATTTCATCCATCTGCATTGCCCCTATCAGCTCCCCATCTCTTCAAAAGGTAGCCATGAGAAGCAGTCTGCAACTACATTCTCCCTTCCCGGAACATAACACATCCGAACATTGTATCCTTGCAACCCCAACATCCACATCGATATCCTGAGAGAACCTTTTGCCCAACCTTCACTAGCCATCATCTGCACCAACGGTCTATGATCTGTCCTAATCAGGAACGCCTGACCCCACAAAAAACATTTGAATTGCAACACCGCCCAATATATGGCCAGAGCCTCTCTCTCTATGACTGAGTAGTTCTTCTCAGCACCCCTCAATGGTCTCGAAGCAAAGGCAATAACATGCTCTTCCTTCCATGCGTCCAATTGCGAAAGTGAAACTCCTAAGCCTAACAAGCTGGCATCCACAGACAGCATGGTTTTCCTGCCATTCACAAAAACCCCAATGAAGGCGAACCACCAATACCTTACATAATTTTTTCGAAAGCATCCTGACACTCTTCTGACCACACAAACCCAGAGCCTTTTATGAGTAACTCTCTCAATGGAAATGAAATAGTGGCAAAGTTATTCACAAACTTGTGATACAATTCAGCTATCCACATAAGGGACCTTAGCTGATCCTTATCCTGTGGATCAGGAGCTTTACAAATACTCTCCACAAGACTCCGTTTTGGAGCGATACCTTGCGCCGATATCTTGTGGCCCATATACTCCACTTCACTTACCCCTATTCTACATTTGTTCCTCTGCACTCTCAAACCAGCTTGTTTCAATCTTCCCAACACACACCTCAAGATTTCCTCTTGCTGTACCTCACTCAGAGCAAACACAAGTATATCATCTTGGAACACTATGACATTCACAATCCCTTCCAACACTTTCTCCATCACACGTTGAAATACAGTAGCAGCTGATGCCAATCCAAAAGGCATTCAGAGATATATAAAGGTTCCTTCTGGTGTGATAAAAGCTGTAACATCTTGACTCTCCTTGGATAAGTGTACTTGATGATATGCTTCCGAAAGTTCAATAACAGTGAACCAACTGGATTCTCCCAATACGGCTAAGACCTCCGATATGATTGGCAAGGGGTGTATTTCCACCAGAATGTTTTTGTTGAGGTCTCAGAGATCAACACATAGTCTCAACTTGCCATTGCTTTTCACCACCAAAACCACCAGGGACAACCATTCTGTTCCTTGGATCCTCTCTATCACTCCATTTTGTAGAAGATTACCTAACTTTTCATGTAGCTGCTGCCTCATTTTATATGGGACTGGTCTTACTCTGTGGCCTACCGGACAAGCATTAGATTTCAGCTTGATGGCATTTTCTCAACATCCCAAGACTTCCTGAAAATACCTCTGGAAATTCAACGGACCACTTATCATTCACCTCAGCTATTGAAATGGGTATCAGTGCACTAGCTTGAATTCTCACGGCCAGGCTCTTTTGCTCCTCTCATCCTAGTAAAGAAGTGCCTTTCCTTGCCACCAGAATTTTGGCCAGACATTCTCCGTCCTTATAGCTCACACGTCCTTGGAAACTCCCCACCAGGTCTATCACGCTCTCTCCATAACCACAGGGTTGTACCTGGTCCGGAGAAAGGTCCATGACATTCTTAGGCAATGCAAGTTTAAGAGTGTCCTCTGACACAATTGTCCACAGCGACACAGAATCCACCTTCCTCAACAATTTGCACCCCTCTATCATGAAGTCGTCTACTGGACCTGGACCACTTGTACCCTCAGACAGTGCAGATATAGGACGGATCATAGACCGTTGGTGCATATTTGCTCTCTTGATTGGAGAAAATTGAAGAATGTGCTTGGTCACCAATGCTCTCCTTCTGCTCCACTATGTTGATAGTAGCTTCCTTGCACATTTATGCTAAATGGCCTTTCCGCCTGCACTTAAGTCACTCTGCATTTCTTGCAAGACAGAATGTAATGCTCGCTGCATGCCTGGGGTTACCACACCTGATACACTTATGTCCCCACCATTCTTTCTTTGGCCCAGGTGGTCTTTTCTTTTGATATATTGCACATACTTCTTGTCCTCCATGTTTCTCCAACCTCATCTCCTTCTTGTACTTGGTGGTTTGCTCAATACCTCTCGCAAGCTCCACTGCCTGCTCCAAGGACATGTCTTTTGTTAGCAGCTTCTCCTGGACCCTAGGATTGTTGGTACACCTGACTAATTGATCCCTGATTAAAGAGTTAGTTAGATCCCCAAATTCACAGGTATGGCTCAGTGTCCTCAGCGCAGCCACATAAGTCTCCACAGACTCTGCAGACTCTTGACTCCTCTGGAAAGACTTATGCCTCTCAAAAGTTACATTTTTCTTGGGTTCAAAATGTTCTTCAATCCTTTTAATGGCTACAGAAAATTAATCTAGGTCTCTTGCCCCCTCTTCCAACAGGTTTGTTATATACACAGCGCCCCTCTGAACCCAAGTTGTGGAGAAATAAAGCTTTTTTTCTTGATGGGATAAACCTATCTCCACCCATGGCCACCAGGTAGGTCTCAAATATTTTCCTCCACCTCTCCTACCTGATGGCTGGAGTACAAGGTTCTGCCATGAACGGGGAGGGAGGTGGAATGGCTGCTGCCATGGCTAGCCCTGTCCTGCCTTCTTTATTTGACTAAATTCAGCGAAGGATAAGGTAGCAAGGAAGAAAGGATATCTGAAAACAAAAGTGTTACTACATCAGGTAGCCAAAGGTAATAGAGGTGGCGGAAATGCACCATCTAGAGTCCAATTTACATTATTGTCCAACATACATGGGGGTCCGATAGGTATAAATGAATGTGCCTATTACAGACAGGAAGGCCATTGGCGAGCACAGTGCCCACAATTACAGAGGTTAAATGGGACTATTTCGAGAAGACCATTTAGAGGTCGTCCAGGAATAGGAGGCCAAAACAGAAGTCAGTTTCAGTCACAATTTCAGGATAATCAAGTTAATCAGAATCAGCAATAGAACACCATGAATGGTGCAAATGTTTTGAATAATCCTTCCACTGCATATTACTCTGGAGACTTTACATCTGATGATGTACTGTTCTCCTCAGACAGCCCGAAGCAGGGTTTGGAAGCAGTGCCTATTCCCGTTAATCAGAAAGAGCCCTATGTAGAAATGAAGGTTGGGAATAGGGAGCATATTTTTCTCGTGGACACAAGTGCACAGAAATGTTCGATCGACCATCAGTGGGTTCCAAATATACCACTGTCAGGGCATAGTAATGTTTCAGTTCGGTTCTCAGGTACACCAGTAATTAGTCCACTTTCACAGCAAGTGCCAATCACATTAGGTCCATTCACTGGATCTTGTCCATTTCTTTTGATGAAAAATTGCGGCGAGAATTTGTTGGGGTTGAACCTATTGAAGAAATTGAATGCAGTAATTTATTGTTCTCCTGATAGAGTGTACTTGACTTCACCACAACAAACTCCCGTATCGCAATTCATGTCTTTATCATAACCGACTGAATTAAGTAAAGTACAGACTAGTATATGGGCAGTAAATGATAACCATGTAGGAATTTTAAAAGTGGAACCAGTAAAAATTGTTTTGAAAGAAGGAATTACACTACTGCGCATTCCCCAATACAAAATTTCAATTGAGGGTGAGCAAACTCTGAAATGCATTGTGTCCGATTTAATACCCAGAAATGTAATTTCAGAGATTTCTGGAAGTGTATGTAATAGTCCAATTCTTCCAGTTTACAAGAAAGAAGGTTATGAAATCCCTTACCCTTTTATAATTGACTTACATGCAGTGAACAAAATGGTTGCTCCGCAATTCCCTCTTGTCCCCGATGTCACCACAATTTTGACTATGATTCCAGCCTCTCCATCACATTTTAGCGTAACTGACTTGAAGAATGTATTTTTTAGTATTCCCGTTCATTCAGACAGTAGATATCTGTTTGCGTTTACAATAGGAGGACGCTCATTCACATTCACACCTATTCCTCAAATTTACAATGAAAGTCCAATTATTTACAGTAGGGCATTGAAGGAACAGCTAGAAATGCTTGAGTTACCAGCAAGCTGTATATTATTGCAATACATTGACGATCTGCTTATAGCACCGAATTCAGAGGATATTTGTGAAGAAGGTGCTGTCTTATTATTGAAACATTTAGCGGCACACGGACAAAAGGCTTCATTGAAGAAATTCCAGTATTGTGGAACATGGAGTGTCAAAATGCATTTGACCTGCTCAGAGCTACGCTATGTTCAGCTCTGGTTTTGGGCACACCAAATTATGAGAAGTGTTTTATGTTGTTTGTGCATAAGAGCAATGGATGTGCTTTGGCTGTTTTGACTCAGGAACACAGGGGCAAAAATAGAACATGCGGTTATTTTTCTTCCACGTTGGATCCTGTTGATTGTGCTTTACCACGTTGCTTGCGAGCTGTTGCTGCTGCTGCCGTGTCAGTGAAACAAACCGAGGGGATGGTTTTAGGTCACTCTTTAACCGTGATGGTACCACATTCAGTAGACATTCTTTTAAATAGCGCACAGATGCAACATTTCACATCCACCCGACTAACAAGGTATGAACTGATCCTATTTGCACCATATATCCAAATTAAGAGATGTTGCTCTTTGAATCCGGCCGAGTTATTGCCCCCTCCAAGTAAAGGAGGGAGTCAGGAGAAATTATCACATGATTGCTTAATTATAACTGAGCAAGAGATGAAAGGAAGAATTGATTTAACCGATATACCACTGAAAGGGCCAGATGGAGAACTGTTTTGTGATGGCTCTTGTTTTAAATTAACGAATGGCATATCAACTGCTGCTTATGCCATTACTTCCCTGAAAACTATTGTAGAGAGCAAACGAATCCCATATAACTCAGCACAAGCTGCGGAAATAATAGCTTTAACTAGAGCTTGTGAAATTTCTGAACCCTTAGTGGGAACATATACACTGACAGTCAATACGCCTTCGGGGTGGTCCACAACTTTGGCCGATTATGGGCTGAAAGGGGTTTTCTGACTTCACATGGAACCAAGATTCAACATGGCTGTTTAATAGTGAAACTTTTGTCAGTACTTGTGCTTCCTAAGTGATTAGCAATAATTAAATGTAACGCACATAAAAAGGTAACGTGTAACGTAGGAAAAGGAAACGCATTTGCAGACAGAATCGCGAAACAAACTGCCACTGATTTGCACACCAAAATGTATGTCGAAACAACAGAAAGGGTGTCCTGCATGATAGAGGATGGAATTGGGAATGTAAAAGAAATACAAGCAGAAGCTACTCCTGAGAAAATAAAACAATGGTCCAAGGGTCCAGCAGAATTATATCCCAAGGGTTGTTGGATAGACAAAGAGAACCGTAGATGGATGTTGCCGAATGCATATGTTATGGCAATGGTTACTATGGCCCATGGTCCAACACATATTTGTGCGAAAAAAATTTGTCAGCAGCTTGATTCTGTATGGTACAATGACAATATTACAAAAACTGCAGAGAGGGTGGTTCAAAACTGCATGACTTGTTTACAACACAACATTGGAAAGGGAACAGTAACACCAATAGGAAGTTTTGGTCCTCCCTCAATGCCCTTTGAAGTGATCCATTTCGACTTTATAGAAATGGGGAGATGCCACAACTTCAAGTACGTCCTTGAAACACTTGTGTATAGGCGCGTTACAAATGCCATATCATATCATATCATATCATATCATTGTAGCAGACAGTGCAGTTAGAAAATGGTTAGAGGCCTATCCCCTGAAAGATTGTTCAGCCATGTCAACAGCGAAATCCATGTTAAAGGAATACTTTTTTAGTTTTGGGCTGCCATGTGTCATATTGTCAGATAACCGCCCACATTTTATAGCTGCTGTGATACTACAGATCTGTGCATGCCTCCAAATTGATAAACAATTCCATTCAGCCAGACACCCGATGAGTGCCGGTCTTGTGGAACGGCAAAATAGTATTTTGAAAAATAAACTGGCAAAAATATGCGCCGAAAGTATCTATGCGTACGTCTGTGCAATCAAAGACTGGTCTCTCCCCCTATGAGATTATAGTGGGGAGACCAGCCAGTGTATGGAATGTGCCACGTCCGCGAAGGTTAAAGGATAGAGTATCCACTACTTACTAAATACTGTAAACAGTTGACTCAAAACTTGCATTTAATCCATCAGCAGGTGCAGGAGGCTCTTCCTGTCAGATACACAGACCCAGGCCATTGTCTGCAACCAGGGGATCAAGAATTTTGAGAGAAAGTCTTTCATTGCACCACATTGGAAGGGACCATACCAGGTACTCCTGGCCACATAGACTGCAGTTCGAGTAAGCAATCGGAAGCATTGCATGCATGCAACGCACACAAAAAGAATCCTGTTTCCTTTGCCACATGAGAAAGAAACCAATGATTCTGAATTCCAGAGTGAACCAGCTTTAATTGATCACAAGGACATTGCTGAAATTCAGCCAAAACCACTTCCTGAGCCCAAGAAGGGGCCTGGGGAGATTGCAACAAAATCTGAAACATCAGTGTTACCTCAACCTTGTTTGCCTGCTGCCTCATCATCACCAATTGCATCACCAATTGGCACTGTTTCTGCATCTGCTGCAAACAATGATAGTGCATTGTTCATCAACCACACCGTACCTGGAGCTTTAAGGTACAATCTGAGTCCACGAATTCGGAAGTAATTGCAACAGCCTTTGTTCTTGGACCACGAATTGGCTTGGAAATGGAGGCCTTGGGAAATGGAGCATATGAGCTGTATCGGATGAAAGCTCTGACACGCGATTTCCCAGTGCTATTATTGAAAGTGAAGGGCTTTTCAACCTAGTGCGGACAAGAGGGGGCAAAGGTACCAACACTATGGAAAACTGATGTTGATACTTGCTCTTATATTTTGGAGCCTCTGAGGTAAATATCAGCTTGCTGCCATCTTAAGAAGGCCGAATTGAACTTGCTTACACTCTACTGACTTGTTCCCATGTGAGACTTCTCTCGACGGACGTTGAGAAACTTTTGAAATAATCCTTTATAGATCATGCCTGTATTCGCTCCTGCTGCCTCTTGCGCGGATGAATACATAAATAGAACTATAGACTGAATCTGCTCTGAGAAAGACCTGGTCTATTAAGACTAAACTGGTTCTGGCCATCATACTTATCTGCATTATATTTACACAAATTCCAATATCCTGGTAATTAGAAGATATAAATCCAATGAATACCCAATTGCCCACTGTCAATGCTCCCAACATGACCCCGGCTCATGTGCTTTCTTACACTCTTCCTCCACGAGATGTTAAACACAGAAAAGGTTACGATAACACTACTCTGTTATTTATTATGAATATGAAACATGCAATCTTGAACTGATCCAATTGCTGGGTGTGCTTGCATTTACCCCAGCATGGGGAAAGAGGAATGGGTTGGTATGTACATCCTCTACCCCTGAGTACTGCCTGTTATACATCACTAAGAGCTCTGTTTTTTGGGAGATGGAATGATAGTGTCACTGGGAACTTTGATGGAACTAACATAAATGAATTTGGAAGATTGGTATTGACACCCTTGGGTTGCTCCGTGTTTACCAATAAAAGCAGAATGAACACTGCATCAACCAGCCCCATTGATAGACTCTCTAGACCTTACCAGTCACTGATTACTTTTAAAATGTCACCTGCAGGTAACAAAGATGCCATGCCTCCTTCCTACACTATTAACCATAGTCCACATTCTGTTCCATTCTGTTTGCGGAAAAAAAGTTCTCACCCAATGGGTACATTTACCAGATGTATGAATACTGCTGTACTTGAGCACAAAGAGAAACAGTTAAATATAGGAGGCCCAGTCTATTTTGTATGTGGGGATCAAGCCTATCCATGGTTACCTAGAAAATGGGAAGGCCTGTTATTTAGGGATACTTTTACCTGGTGTATTTCTCGCCACAACCTCTGAAATAGCAAAAGTATCCAGATCTTGGCCCTGGCGAGATGATGCTGCTTGGCAAATTTTTGTTGACATAGCTAAATCCTTTATACCTTTTAGGGGACAAGCAATACATTCATGGAATAATACAAGACTGTCCAGGGTGTTAGAAAAAACAATTAATGAAACCACTGACATACCATACAACATGCCACTGGAACAAAAAGCAAACAGACTAGTTGCACTTCAAAATAGAATGGGTCTTGACATTATTTTGGCTGACCGTGGAGGTGTATGCAAATTAGTGGGATCAGCGTTCTGTGTTTTTGTAAGCGACTCCTCCCCTACAATATTTTAAGCAATTAAAAATGTACACGTTCTAAGTTCTGAAATCCACGTTCCCACAGGTGGCTAGAATCTAAATTTGAGTACATGGTTCTGGGAACTGTTACGATCCTGGGGATGGAAATTGATCGCAATTTTGATCATGATATTCAGTATCCTCATACTCTGCTGTTGTAACATACAATGTTTGCCAATGTTTGTTACACTCAGAAAGGTGAACCTATATGTATTGTACATCGATCTCCATATGGCATTAAATGACGCACCACACACTAAACCCTGGGAAACATTGTGGCAAAGGAATTCCCCCTGCTCCAATTTCAGCCCTGGTGCTGCTCTATAAGGAAAACAAACCTTTGGTAAGGTGGGTCGTTGGTGGAGAAACCACAGCTCCATTCAAAGTACCCCAACATTGTTTTTCAGAAAAATATCAGTTGCTACTATCTGTAGACAATGCAGTCCTTGCATCAGTAACACCTACTGGATTTAACAAACAGTTTCAATTATGTATAGGGTTTGCACTGAAAATGGTATGGAAATTAATTAAGGTAAAAAGGAAATCTATGCTATTTGTGAATAGAGCGATCACACAGTCTGTTTTCCCTCCAGGTGTAGATAGTGGTGAAAGCAGGCAGGTGTTTGGAAGGAGACGATCCTTGCCCCCCCTTTGCATCACTCCAGGAACATAACATATGTAATAACCAAGGGGGGAGGCTCAGCCACCCCCCCCGGCGCTCTGTTGCATCATATCCCACAGAGAATAACATATACACTATAGCCCCCAATCCTGCACTAAGAAGCCATTTTGAACTAAGCCCAATGGCATCTTTTTTACTAGGCCTGAAAATCAATTTCTCGGTTGAAATGCAGCTCTACCATCCCCAGCGTCTCATACCACCAGCCCACACCATCGCCTCCCACATGCCAGCTCCGTGCGAGCCCTGATCTCATGGAAGCCCAGAGATGCCTTGTTGCAATCTTGTAGTATAATTTCTGAAAGAATGTGCTCTGCGGAGAGAGTGAGACAGTGACAAGTCATAAGCCCTAGTGCCCATTCATCTCCACTAATCTGCCCATGCCCTCTCAACCCCCACCCCGCCAGGCCAGAGCCCACCAGCCCCGACCCCCCAGTTCCTTTCATCCTGATACCCATCTGACCACAGCCCTAATCTCGTGTAGCAGTATATTTTCCCAAAAGCAACATACGCCCACCTATATCACTAGGACCCCATGAGGACAGATGGCATTTCAAAACCTTTGGGGTGGGCACCTGGGTGCGAGATCTGTGGTATCAAAGAGAATCCAAAGTGTAGGGGATGGCAATATATTAGCTCATCTGACCTAAGTACCCCCATTCATGCAAGATTTTATGTGTGCCATTATTTCTGCATTATCAGTTCCTGTTGTTTAGTTAGTAAGAGATGTTATTCCCTTGCCCTGACCTTCACACCGTGGGTATGAGCCCAGCTGACCCACGTGTGCCAAGAGTGATTGCAACACGGTGACCACTTAGCATATTGTATCCCTTATAGGATCAACTGTTCTATATGCCACCCACCAATCTGATGCAAGAATATGTACCATATGCATGTCCTCATCAGTGATGTTGTGTGTCCTTTTAATGTGCTGCCCGTGTAATGTTTCGGCAGAGCGCTCTGGGACAGCAGAGTTCTTTTCTGGCAATTTTTTGGATTATATAAACTTTGTTATCTTTGCAACTCATCTCCTGGTCTCATTCCCCTGACGGGGAGTTTCTCCTATTTTTTATATATTTATATATATTATTTAAACACGTGCTAGGAGTGTGCCCACCATTTGGTGACCCCTTTAGACGTGATATCCTTGAGTCACCTGTACTTGGGCGAGATCCAGGGCTTCTCTGGCAAGGCCGCCCCCACCTACAGCTGACCAGTCCCCCAAAATGCCTACGCGAAAAGAATACCCCGCTGCTCGCCTGAGCTGGGTGCTTGCCCCAAGGAGAGGCCCAGAAGTTGTGGATAGACTGTGAATGGAGGCTCATGGAAGAACATGGGTATGTGAGTATAAATTGCAAATAACAACAAATCAGGGGTTATTGTGGGGAACATAGAGCAATGTGATTGAGGGGAACACGCAGTGTATGAATGGATGAATGAATTTTATGACTGGTTAAAGTAAAGCGCTTCAGGTAATTTATGGCCATTAGTATTTTTTAGTAGAGATACATGAAGGAAAGATAAAAGAGGAAGTACGGGAGCCTGACCTAGAGAGAGGTTGGAGGGTGGTGCCACAGGACACTGTTTTGTCCAGTGCCAGAAATAAATAAGGAGACCAAAAAAAGAAGGAGCCCCATATAATTAGAGAGCTCGGGAACAAGTAGAAGTTGTTGTTTTAGCTTATTATCTCATTTTATTATTTTCAGTGTTTTTTCATATATATTTATGGAGGAAGGCCCAGGAGGGGTGACTGTGATGTGAATGACAAGGGAGTGAGTGGGAATGCAAGGGTGGCTCTGAAATAAGGGTGGGGGGTTTGTTGGTGTATAATATGTGGTTCATTTTATGTATTATGTCCTGGTGATCTGAAAACTGTTTTATGTTGATATGTCCATAAATATAGGTATTTATGTATTGTAATTGTGCAGTAAATTGACACACATAAGATTTGAATGGTAGAAGGGGAATACCCACCTAGAAGAAGAAACTTGTGGAAGGAAAGGTGAGTGGAGGGAAGGGTGCCTTTGTCCCTGCACAAGCCTTGAAGAAAGAGAACAAACTAAAAGGAACAGGGACAACTAACAATCGGGGCAGAAACACCATTGTCATATATTTGTAAGCAGCTCCCCCTGTACAATGAGCACATAAAAAAATACCATGGGCAGTGGGTAACAAAAAAATGAAAGGGGAGGGACTCTCACATGCCTGGCCGTTCCAAACAGCTAAATACAAGGGGAAACATTTGCAGAATATAAGGGAAATATTAGATTTGTGACGAATGTTCAAAGAACCTCCAACTACAAATAGGAAGGAAAGAGGGTCAGAAACTCCAACAGTGGAGAAAGGTGAAGGGAAAGACAAAGAAACAGGGGAAATAGAGTCTAAGCGACTTTATCCTTTACTCGCAAAACCAGCAGAAGTGTATTCAAATCATATGTATGTTCCTGGGGGGAATACGTCAGTCACTCCGAGCACAGCTCCACCCCCTCCTTACGTCCCATCGACCACCTCACCCGCTCCTGCAGAAGTAGGTGTTCAAGACCTTGAGGTGGTGCTTGCATCCACCCGCACAAAACTAGCTCGATTATGGCCAGCATGTGACCCAACATGGGAATTAGAAGGGGACCCCTGATCTCCACTGGGTACCCCACCAATACAGGATGATAAATGGAAATCGGGAGAAATACTCTTTAAGATTGACAGGGCACCCATACGCGCCGTGTGAGTAGAGCGCGAGTGGGAGACTGATAGTGTGGGGTATGATAATGTGGACTCAGTGAGGGACGAAGAGTCATGGAGTGATTTTGACAAATCAGAAGATGGGCCAGTGAGAGAGGTAGAGCCGGTCCAGTGGATCATACCTACCGTGGAAGATACTTGGGAAGGGAGGTTGAAGAGCAGACTTGGGTGGATGGCACTAGCTAAAAGGAAAGGTTCTGGAATGAGGGTGAAACGTAAAATCAAAACTGCAAATGCCCCTCATCCACAAGGGAGCGGGGTGACCCCATTATGTTATCTGGGCTCAAATGGATAAAAACAATCCCCTCAAGTCCCTCCCCCACTCATCGCAGGTGCGGGAAAATGGATCTATGCCTTTGAGAAAACTACCTCTGGCGTTCCCCTTGCCATAGGGGACATTAAAAGCCTCTTGGTGTCTGCAGTAGGAGATCAAGCAGACGCGGTATGGGTGAAAGCAGGGTTCCCGGGAGTAACGTTGAGTAATGACACTCACGATGGGGCATCATTTAATAACATTCGGGCACAAGTGTGGAATGCACTGTGAAGAACCTTCCCCAACATCACCGACTTACACTCTATAATGCAATGTACAATGGGGGAGGATGAAGATGCTGCGCAATTCATTCTTCAGGTGCAGGAGATGTGGGGCGTGGAAACAGGCACCACGTGGGACCAATCAACCTCATTATTCTACTTTATCATAAAAAGTGTATTACCCAAGGAAGTATAGAAGGCCCTAGATAAAATACCAGGAATAGAAGTGAAGGGGTAGCCAGAAATTCAGAGCATCATAGTGCACCATTGTAGGAGGATCAAAGAAAAAGAAAAAGAGATTGTTCAAAGGAGATTAGCTGAAGAAGCAAAACTCATGCAGACAAAGTTAGTGAAGGCCACGGCAGTCACAGCGGCATTGCCCACAGATCAGTCGGGAGGAGAGGTGTGTGTCCCTATAGCCACAAAGTCAACAATGGCTGCAGTATGGACGGACAACTGACAAGGGCTGTGGGAAGGAGAGCATCCATATATGGGAACCAAATGGCAAGGAAGGCCTGCAAGACGAAATGGTGGGTTCAGGGGACCCCGAGGAGGAGGATATGGGTGGCAGGGGGGATATGGAGGGCCAGGCCCCAGAGGAGGAAACCAAGGGAAGTTCTGGACATGCCAGAGTTGGGGTCACTTTTCACGAGAGTGCCGCAGCAGGCAGGGTGGAAATTACCAATACAATCAACCTTACTACACACCACCTCAGTATGCCCCTCCCCAATGCAGACAACCACATCCAGGAAGTCACTACAGACTGGCCCAGGGATCATACAAAGGACCCCCACATCAGCAACAGCAATCACAGACACTGCCACCTAGTTGTAATGCATTACGTCACACCACCCACACGATGCCGGCGCAACACGGTTGCCCCACTCAGCAGATCCAATGAAACCAAAATTCCTTCGCCACTACTGTGAACGGTGCACCTGCACCTTATCAGGGAACATGTGTACTTAATGAAAACATCTTTTCCAGCTCGGGGACAGACACCCATCCTGACTAGGACATCCCACAGAGAGCACTTGAGTGTCCAGTCCTATCAACTAACTTGCATCCAGAGTGGGAACCACTGGTGGGGGCAGAGATAGGGAACAAATAATTAATCTTCAGGGTGGCCCCAGGGGTGGAAAAATCATGTATAAGCAAAGGTGATGTTCCGTTATCTGGCAAAAATCTTGAAACGCAAGGATTCTCTGGGGTTGTAGTAGCGGTTCCTTTAACAGAAGATTTGGATGTCAAAATAGGAGGTAAAACAGTGCGGGCCCCCCTACTTTATTACGAAAGTTCCACTGTCAATTTCATAGGTTGTGATTTACTGAGCAAAATGAATATGACAATATCATTCACTGAAAGAGGGATTGTTTGTTCCACCCCTGGCATGTGCTCCCTCAGAGCCATGCTATTGATAAATACAATGACAAACGAGTTGAGAGTGAGAGGAATTCCAGTGGACCCTGACATGTTTATCTATGAGATCAGGGTATTGGCTAGAGCAGTACCTGAGCTCAAGAGAAAGGAATGGAGAGTACTTTCTGATATTGTATTCCACCTTGTAGCTGCCCCCAAAATGACTGTTGCCACTATTTTATCCCTAGATCTTGAGGGGGTGCAAGTGTCTGCTAAGAGGATTGTACCAATAGGAATGGACACTCATGGATGTGAATGGCACACAGTGTTGTGCATTGACCACATATACCATTACGTGAGCTAAGGGATGAGGAACTGTTCACAGATGACAGCAATGATGGGGAAATTATCTTGGAAGTAAGTATACCTTGTGAAGTGATGGTACAGTACAGAAAAGTACCCAGCCCCCTCATGGCTGTAGGGGGCCACTGTCCTTTTATGACAAAGATATACAACAAGTGCCTCCTCATGTATGGACTACAAACCCCCACGATGTAGGACTACTAAGAGAAGTGACCACTGTGAAAATTACATTAAAACTAGGAGCGATATTGCCTAGAGTAAAGCAGTACCCCCTATCCAGAGAGGCCGAGGAAGGGATACAGGAAACACTGTGTGCCCTCTTAGGACAAGGGATAATCATCCCCTCCACCTCCCCATGCAATACCATATATCTGATCAGGAAAGCAACGGAAGGGGTGTCGTATGAGACAAGATCTCCATCTTCTCAATGACATTGTACAAAAGGAGTTCCATCTTGTTCCAATTTCTGCTTCAATTGTGTGCAGCATCCAAAAACAGGCAACCCACTTTACTGTAGTGGATTTGAAAAATGAGTTCTTCTATGTGCCCCTTGATCCCAGCTCCCAGTACCTCACAGCATTCACACTAGAGGGGAGGAGATACAAACACTGTCACCTGCCCCAAGGGTAGTGTGAAAGCTCCAGTATATTCAACAGAATCCTATACGAAGATCTTGGCAATATGCAGGTTCCCAGCACCTTAAATCAGTTTGTGGATGACCTCCTAGTTTGTAGTGACAGTGAAGAAAGTTGTAGGAAAGATTCCTTCGCCCTCCTCCAACTACTAGCACACAAAGGGTACACAGTAGATAAGAAGAAACTATAATACTGTCTGACCGAGGTCCTCTACTTGGGCCAGTTGATTTCAAAAGATGGTAAAAGAATCATACCTGAAAGGGCAGCAACAGTGCCAGACCACACACAGTTAAGGACATGCAGAAATTCCTCGGAATATGCAACTACTGCAGGGCCTGGATATTAGATTATGCTGCATATACGAGGCCCTTGTTGGCAGGTCTTAAGGAAGCAGAGAAAGAGAAAACACAGAACTGATTTTTACGGCCTCAGTTCTAGCAACACCTAATTATGAGCACAAATTCTACCTTTTTCCATACTCTAATGGCACTATGATGACAGCAGCTTGGACACAGAAAACCTCCATGGGTCACACACCACTGGCATATTACAGTGACACACTCGATTCGATACTGCAGGGTCACTTCGCTTGCGAACAGGCTCTCGCAGCTGCCACCTTTGCCATCGAAAAGAGTTCTACAATTGTAATGTGGTGCTCTGTCACCCTTTATGTAATCCACTCTCACAACACAGAGAGCATCAGCGTATGAAATTATATTGTCAAACCCCAATATCCATGTTGTCAGATGCAAGACGGTAAACCCTGTCACATTCCTTACTGAGCCCTGCACTGTCAAAGATATGCAGGAGCATGATTGTGCTACTAATGAGGGTGAGGGGGACTACATTTCCAAAGCAAGTGAAAATGCACTAGAGGAAGGAGAAGTGTTCCTTGTTGATGGTTCAGCATTCATTTGTCAGGAAACACATAGGAGCAGCAGTAGTAAGATTGGAGGAAGGAGAATATGAAACACTGATTAAGAAAGCTTGCTCACACATTTTTCTGCACAAGCTGCAGAGCAAGTGGCATTAATTGAAGCTCTCCAGGCAGCAAAAAGATGTTCCGTAACAATATATTCTGATTCGGCATACGTAACTACCACAGTACATGCCGGTCTATCCAGATGAGGAGGAGGGGATTTAGAAGAGCAGACAGGTCCCCAGTACAACATGCAGCTTTGCTAAACAAATTGATTGAAGCATTAGCACAACCCTCAGTAGTAGCAATCGTGAAGTGCCAAACGCATATGGATAATATGGACGAGATATCTTTGGGAAACACGTCCGCACACACAGCAGCAAGAGAGGCAGCATACCTCCCCATTCCCATGTGTGCAGAATACATACTAATAAATAAAGCAGATGAACGAAATCCTGATGGTTATAATACATTGCCCATTGCCCAAATAGTTGAGTTACAAAAGAGAGCCCCATAAACGGAGCAAGATCTGTGGACGAAGAGGGGATGCACACAGTCCCCAACAGACTTACTATGGAGACAGGGCACAACAGGAAAAGTAGTCATGCCTGTAGAATTGTTACAAATTGCCTTCGAAAAATTGCACTGTCCCTCCCATAGCATGAAACAACACATTGATGCAGATCTTCAGGAGGATTGTTTCATCCCGAACCTTCAGGAACATCTCAATAAAATGGTGGTCGAATGCACCACTTGTCAAGTGTTCATTTCTGGAATGACTTTCTGAACACTACCAGGCATGTTGCCCCGCCTTGTGGGCCCAATCCGAGAGCTGCACATTGATTACGCAGACATGGGAGAAAGGTGCAACGGAGTGAGATATTGAATTGTAGTGGTGTGTCAATATTCCTGATGGGTGGAAGCAGGGCCAGAGGATACCAGAGGAACACGTGAAGGGGGGAGTGGTGCAGACAGGACTACAATCTGCACCTCGAACAACAAAGAATCACCCCTGATCTACTGCATACTGTCTGAGGGAGAAGGAGACAGCCTGACTCGAAGAAAGCATGCTTCAAACTACATATCCTAAGATTCCTCAGACCTCCTGGCACAGATCCCTGATGTGTACAAGCTCTTTGACTTGGCAGAAACATTCTTTGCATCTTTAATACCCAGCATCATAACACGAGCAAATGCAAAGTGGCTCCAAATAATACGTTGGGAGCTGATCCAGCTAGCAAATGACACTGAAGAAGAGTTCAATGTCATCAAGGTGGAACTAAGAGTGCAGTGATTCATGACGATGCAGAACCGCTACGCCTTGGACCTTCTTACAGCAATGGAGGGAGGTGTTTGCAAAAAGATCAGAAGTTCATTTTGCACGTTCATACCTTCTTCAGATGCAGAAAATGGGACATTGTCACACGTGATTGCAGCAGTACACAATCTTAGTGTGAAAATGAGGAAAGAAGGGGGAGTGCAATAAAATGACTGGCTCAGCATGGCATTCAGCTAGGTGCCTTTGTGGCTTGGGACTGTGATGAAGATGCTGGTCCCCATCATCGTGTTCCTCTTGCTGATCTTCTGTATGTGCCAGCTAGGGCTCGATGTTGTGCAAATGCTGTTCCCAGCAGTACGCTGATGATGGTAACAATTGGTGATAGAAATAATATTAACAGAGTGCCCCTTGAGACACAGGGAGCACAAGTGCAAACTGGAGAAAATGCTGAGCCTAAATAACGCATGGTATCAATATACAATACCGGGGATGAGGTAGATAACTATTACCACACCACAATTAAACAACCCAACGATCTGGAAAATTACAAAGAGGTGTGGATGGATTTGGCGGGTGATGGGGGATGTATATATATATGATTTGTACCCCTGATGAATATGCAAGGCAAGGAGAAAGCTTGAGAAGTGTGTCTAGAGCATGGATGCCCATCAAAGGTAGCCCTGCAAGGGATGAGGCAGTAAGAAGGGCTGAAGAACGCCAACGTACTGTGGGAGGGTATTTGTTACTTTATGTGTAATGAAAGGGGGAATGTTGGGCAAGGAGATGATCCTTGCCCCCCCTTGCGTCACTCTAAAAACATAACATATGTAATAACCAAGGAGGGAGGCGCAGCCACCTCTGCAGTGCTCTGTTGCATCACATCCCATAGAGAATAACACATATACTGTTGCCCCAAGCCCGGCAATAAGAAGCCATTTTGAACTAGGCCCAACGCCATCTTTTTTACTAGGCCTGAAAATCAATTTCTCAGTAGAAATGCAGCTCTCCCATCCCCTGCGCCTCGCACCACCAGCCCACACCACCGCCTCCCCCTTGCCAGCTCTGAGTGAGCCCTGTTCTCACGAAGCCCAGCCATGCCTTGTTGCAATCTTGTAGTATTTCTGAAAGGATGTGCTCTGCAGAGAGCATGAGACAGTGACAAGTCATAAGCCCTAGTGCCCATTCTTCTCCACTAAACTGCCCGTGCCCTCTCAACCCCCACCCTGCCAGGCTTGAGCCCACCAGCCTCGACCCCCAGTTCCTTTCATGCTGATAACCATTTGACCCGCCCACACCTCAATCACTCCACGGCCCCCGCCACAGCCCTAATCTCGTGTAGCAGTATATTTTCACAAAATCAATACAGGCCCACCTATATCACTAGGACCACAGGGGGGCAGATGGCAGACCAAAACCTTTGGGTTAGGCACCTGGGTGAGAGATCTGCGGTATCAAAGAGAATCCAGAGTGTAGGGGTCGGAATGCCAAATATTAGCTCATCTGACCTAAGTACCCCCATTAATGACACATTTTATGTGTGCCATTATTTCTGCATTATCAGTTCCTGTTGTTTAGTTTAGTTAGTTAGAGATGTTGCTCCCTTGCCTGACCTTCACACCGTGGAGATGAGCCCATCTGACCCAAGTGTGCCAAGAGTGACTGCAAGACAGTGACCAATTAGCATCTTGTGTCCCATATAGTATCAACTGTTCTATATGCCACCCACCAATCTGATGCAAGAATATGTACCATATGCATGTCGTCATCAGCGATGTTGTGTGTCCTTTTAATGTACTGCCCATGTAATGTTTCAGCAGAGCGCTCTCGGGCAGCAGAGTTCTTTGCTGGCAATTTTTATGATTATATAAACTTTGTTATCTTTGCAACTCATCTCCTGTTCTCATTCCCCTGACAGGGAGTTTCTCTTATTTTTTATATGTATATATTATTGGGACATGTGCTAGGAGGGTGCCTTCACAGGTCAAGACATCTGACTACCTAGGCGTTATATTCTCAAGCTCAGTGGACCGACAGAAAAAGAATGTGTCTCACTGTCTAGGCACAGGGGGTCAAACAGGCCCTTAAAGCCTTCGTGGAAGCCTACACATGTCAGGCTACACGAGTGACCCTTTACGGGGTCGGAGAACTTAGGCCATACTAAATGCACAAAACTCTATCTTATTCAGAACAGCTCTTTTATTGTATTTTTCTTTTTAAGCATTGGGACTATCCAGCTGCACGTCAACAATATTATTGCACAAAAAACTGGATCTTCCCTACCTTGAGCATTTGTGACACTCGGACCCCTTGTGTACAGGATCAGACTGTGGGTGTGACAGAACTGAGTAAATATAGGGATGCGTTAACAGATGAACTTGGGCAGGAGGGTGTCTTTGTCATGGTGTTCACATGACAATAATACCTTGTGTGCAATAGATGGGGGAATAACACTGCAGCAGATCACAAGGTTCACCTGCATACAATGAAGCCAAGATTAATGTGCTCCTCCCTGAACATTACAATAAGGTCTGGCGTTTTGCCAGTTGCTTATCGATTGAGCAAATTACATTGGGCGTCATTACGACCCAGGCGGTAAACTACGTTTACACCATGGTGGATGGCGGATTTACCGCCCCATTCCAAGGTGAGTGGGGCGGTAAATCCCCATTTCCCATTTTACCCTTGCCCATTCCCATTTTTGCCCCATAGGGCATAATGGGAGTGGGGAAGGCGCTAATTAAAGCCGTAAATTATGGTGGCGTAATTAGCACCATGGTCCCTTAGCGCCATGGATTTTAACGCCTGCAAAAAGCAGGCGTTAAGATCACCATGGCGCTAAGGGACCTTGTAATCAGGCGTTAAGGGTTAACCCCTTAACGCCTGACTCGTAATGAGGCCCATTATAAGTTATCGAACAAATGCCCACAATGCAAGAACGGAATCGAAACTGATGAGAATGTTCTTTCTGTGAGCCTGTCCACCGCGTTTCCATTTCAGAAGACTGTATTTGAGGCCTCTGTTCTTTTACTGTGGAATTCGATCTATTGATGTAGCCATGCAGCTTTGTAAAATGTTCCCGTGGTGACGCGACAGTATCTGCAATCACCTGATGTGCATATAGAGAAGATTTAGGAGAACAGCAGTATTGAAATCTGCGAGCTGATAAGTACAAATAACGTTGATTATAATTCACCTTATTATAATTCACCTTACAATGGTACAAATAGGATGCACAAAATATGTTTTTAGTACTTTGTAGGTACTTGATTTTTGAGTGACGTTTTTATGTGTATGTTTTAACTATATGGAGTTGATATGAATTAGTTTGTCTCATACTTCGTAGTGTAATTGTATGCCCAATGATGTTCATGTCTATCAAAGGTAAATACTTGAAATGATTTGATCATTTGGTGTTAGCTGAATGCCTCCATATATATGGAGGACTTGTGGAAGGTGGAACTGCAGGAAGAACAACTAGCATGTGGAATCCCCTAAAATGTAATTGAAGTACGAAGATCAATGAAGACAGGTCACAGACTGATGGACATGACAGGATCACATGCGCTGGGTACTGCCCCCTGATTCCCTGGCAGTTCCAACCCATACGGGTTCCATGATTGTGCATCCTTGATAGAGCACATATATAGGTGATTGTCCATGCACAGCAGATCCTGAAGGCAATAGTAGTCTGGAGAGTAGTCATGGTCCTGTTGTTTTGTTGGGTACTACCTCCTTGATGATAGAAGAGTCTTGGGATAGTGCTTCTCCTGGCAGAATTGCAATAGCTCGTGGTTTGGTCCTGTTGTCTTATCTGCAAACTACCCTGCGGTATCTCTGGCCAGGTTATGAAAAAGAACCTTGTACCCTGTGACAATGTCATGTTTGCACTCGCATTACATTAAAAGAAAGACAGGGCATACATACATCATTCTTAAAGAATGCGTGCACATGTTCTTGCAGGCTGGACCCAGCATTTGGAGGCCTGGGGCCTGATTCATGGAATAGGGCGCAGAAATGGCACAAGGTCCGCAAGGCGAGAACGACACTGAGCGAGCCGTGGCGCAGAAAAAATATTGCACGCCATTCATATTCATGGATTTTAAGACACATTACTAGCCGCCGCACAAGCAACAACAAGCTGCGTGAGAAACGCCCACAACACGCCCCCAAACAAACCAAAAGGACTAACACAGCACAAGCCTCCATGCCACCCCTGGACCAGCATCCAGTATCCCTGTAAGAAGGTGTGCCACAAGCCCAGGCAGCACCCCAACGAAATCACGTGTCTCACCTCACAAGCCCAGGCTGCACCCCAGTGAAATCCAGCGCCTCACCTTGCAAGCCCAGACCGCACCCCAGAGAAAATGCGTGCCCTCCGTTGCAATCCCCGGCCGCAACCCAGCGAAAGCATGCACCTCACCTCACAAGCCCAGGCCGCACCCCAGCAAAATCACGCACTTCACCTTGCAAGCCTAGGCCGCACCCCAGAGAAAATGCGTGACCTCCCTCGCAAGTCCAGACTGCACCCCAGCAATAAGACTGTCCCCTCTAATAAGTGGAGGCTACACCTCTTTACAAACTCGTGAGTCCACCTTACACCCTGTGACACACCCACAGACAGCCCCCTCTAGACTGGACAACACACGACAGCCCCCCTCTGGACTGGACACAACCCCCCAGCTACCCTCACCTGTGACAGCCCCCACAGGAAGCCCCCTCCATACTGGACACCAATCTTCAGTCCCCCTCTCTGTGACATCCCCCACTGGCAGCTTCCTCCAGACTAGACAACACAGAACAGCCCCCCTCCAAACTGGACACCACCCCTCCAGCCCCCTCACCTGTGACACTCCCACAGGCAACCCCCTCCAGACTGGACACCACCCTCCAGACACCCTCACCCGTGACACCCCCCACAAGTAGCCCCCTCCAGACTGGACATCAAACAACTGCCCCCTCCAGACTGAACACCACCCCCAGTCCTCCTCACATGTGACACCCCCCACAGGCAGCCCCCTCCAACTGAACACCACCCCCTGCCCCCCTCATCTGTGACACACCCCACAGTCAGCCCCCTCCAGACTGGACAGCACACGACAGCCCCCCTCTGGACTGGACACAACCCCCCAGCCACCCTCACCTGTGACAGCCCCCACAGGCAGGCCCCTTCAGACTCATCACCACCACCTAGCCCCCCTCACCTCTGACACCCCCACAGGAAGCCCCCTCCATACTGGACACCAATCTCCAGTTCCCCTCTCTGTGACATCCCCCACAGGCAGCTTCCTCCAGACTAGACAACACAGAACAGCCCCCCTCCAAACTGGACACCACCCCTCCAGCCCCCTCACCTGTGACACCCCCACAGGCAACCCCCTCCAGACTGGACACCACCCTCCAGACACCCTCACCCGTGACACCCCCCACAAGTAGCCCCCTCCAGACTGGACATGAAACAACTGCCCCCTCCAGACTGAACACCACCCCCAGCCCTCCTCACATGTGATACCCCCCACAGGCAGCCCCCTCCAAAATGAACACCACCCCCTGCCCCCTCATCTGTGACACACCCCACAGTCAGCCCCCTCCAGACTGGACACCACCACACCCCCCTCACCTGTGACACCCCCCACAGGCAGCCCCCTCCAGACTGGACACCATCTCCCAGCCCCCCTCACCAGTTACACCCCCTTAGGCAGCCCCCTCCAGACTGGACAACACACAACAGCCCCCTCCAAACTGGACACCGACCCCCAGACCCCTCACCTCTGACACCCCCCACAGGCAGCCCCCTCTAGACTGGACAACACCCCTAGCCCCACTCCCCTGTGACACCCAAACAGGCAGCCACCACCATACTGGACACCAGCCACCCTCACCTGTGACCCCCTTACAGGCAGTCTCCTCAAGACTGAACACCACCCCTCATGCCCTCTCACCTGTGACACCACCCACAGGAAAACCCCTCCTGACTGGACACCACACAACAGCCCCGCCCCCCCCAGCCTGGACACCACCCCAAGCTCCCCTCACATGTGAAACCCCCCCTGCAGCCCCGCAGACTAGACAACACCACTAGCTCCACTCACCTGTGACATCCCCACAGAAAGCCCGCAAACCTCCCACACCTATGGCACCCCCCACAGGAAGCCCTCTCCATACTGGACACCACTCCCAGCTCCCCTCACCTGTGACACCCCCCACAGGCAATCTCCTCTATACGGGACACCATCTCCCAGCCCCCCTCACCAGTTGCACCCCCTCAAGCAGCTCCCTCCAGACTGGACAACACATAACAGTCCCCTCCAGACCGGACAACACCGCTAGCTCCACTCACCTGTGACACCCCCCACAGGCAGCCCCCTCCAGACTGAACACCACCCCCAGTCCCCGTCACCTGTGACACCCACCTGAGTCCAGTGCCATCTCCAGACCTCTCATGCAGGCCTCTGTTCTTGCCTGGCAGGCTTGCAGGGTCTCCAGCATTTGTGTCTCTATCACTTCGCCCCCCCTGCAAGTGGCCTCCAGAATGGCAGCCCACCTCCTCACCCAACACAGTACAATCTCAATCCTGTCCATCACAACCCTCGCTTCCCGAGCCCGATGCCTCTCTGCCCCAATCTGCTCTCCATATCCTCTGAACACAGAAGACATCCTGTCCCTCAGGTCCACGTGTGCCTTCACCTCACACCTTGCACCTGCTTCCTTTGGATGGTCTAACCTGAAAAAGATAGCCTCGCCCTTGTTGCCACCTGCTGCCACAGTGCCCGATGCCTAATATGTGTGTACGCCCTCCGAGCTGATGACACTGCCCGGGGGCGTACGACACATGCACTGCTTCTGGGTGCCTGCTGTCCCTTCATTTTCAGTGACCCTATCAGTGTTTGGGTAGGCATGGTGACCACCTCAGCTGATGTGCCTTGGACTTCCAATTCGGGCAGGGATATTGGCTCCACCAGAATGGGCAATGTGGGTGGGACTGGTGCACAGGGGGACCTGCTGGTATCAGGGATTAAAGACATCCTGAAGGACAACTGGCACACAGATGAGGAAGACGAGGAGGGTTGCAGCAGTGAACATCCCTTGGAGGACAACACGGAACATGCATGCTGCAAGACAGCCGATGATGCCGTACAGCTCAGTGTGATGATGGGCAAGCATACTACGAGTTGCCTGCACATCATCACGAATCACACCTGTACGCCTCTTCATTCTGGCCAGCAGGGGTAGCACATAATCCCAGATGTACACATCACATGGTAAGGTGGTGTTGGTCTTTGTTGACAAATTGGTCGACACCGGGCGGTGTGTCTGGGTGCAGGCATCCCAGCAGGTGCCTACTGCTGCATCTGATGGCTCAGCAACAGGATTTCACACAGGCACCTCCAGGGTGGCCTGCACAGCCTCATGCCCCTGGGACAGGGCTGCAGAAGGAAAGCCCACCTCAACACCCCCACCTGACCCCATAGGCTGGGCTGCAACAGCCTCATCCTCCAAGTACCCCTCCATCAACCTGGATGACTCTGGGTGTCTTCCACCATGGATGGCCCCTGTGTGGCATCACCTGTCCCCACCGCTGCTGAGGAGTCAACTCACACCTTTGCCTTCTTGGACTTACCCGCAGCAGCCATGCCCAATGTCACTCTTGCTGCCACAGCCACATTGCTCCTTGAAGATGAGCTTTCAGAGGGACGTGGCTGGGCCCTGCACCTCTTCCTGGTGGAGGCATCTCTGCTGCCATGCTCCACAGCAATGGTTCCCACCTCTTCATCAGATGCAACTGTGGAAAAGGAGACACAGAACTGAAACATCAGTGTAATGCACCAAATTGTGCGTGGCAACACCAACATTCACATGCACATCACTAGTCAAGGAAACAACCATCAACCTCCACACCCACACAAATGGAGATGCAATCCACATCCATGCAGACACCTTCCTGGCCATCACTCCACACATTCACATCAGGCTACCTGCCACTGTCACAACCAATCAATTGCATATGCTACACACACATGTATCATTTGCACATGCACATGTCAGCATGCCACAGCAACAAGCACATGCACATGTCATGCACACACCTCAACTGAGAGGCCCCAAGCAGTGTGATGAACAATTACATCAGGGACATGTGAACTGTACTGCCTCTACATGACTAAGCCATACATCCAAATGCATGTGTTGCATCCAGGCGTGAGTGATGCTCAGTCACACATTCCCATCTTTGGCACATACACATGAACATCATGCATGCACATGATGCAGGCAACACTACCTCAAATGTCTCCCTTGCACCCTGGAACATCTCAGACACAAGTAATATTGCAAGTGCACAGTCTGAAAGGCAGCACTACAACACACAATGCAAGTGATAGCATATTCTAAATACATATTGGTCTGAATGCACACATGCAGAGCAATGTCTGAGGCATACACGCACACATCTGTCTCAGAAGCAAACTTGCTGGAAGCCCAAGGGGGCTCACTGCCAACATGCTGCTACATGCACAGAGCACATCCACCATAGAGTATTCACCCACATAGCTTCTCACCAGTCGATTCCAGATGTTCACGTAACTCGCAGACCTGGGTGTGCAGCGCCAAGTAGAACTTCTCCAGGACCTGCTTGCTGTTAGCTGACATCCAGCACCTCTGCGGTGGCATCAGCCTGGACGTAGTGCAGGGCTTTGCTGTGGGTCCTGGACTTCAGATCCTCCCAGCACTTGTGAATGTTCTTGAAGGTGTGGGATGCCACCCCCTGTGCGTTGATTGCATCTATTATACCTTCCCCGATCTGCTGACATCCTTCCTTGCAGCGTTGCATAACAGGGTTGAAGAGGGCATCATAATGCTCCAGGACCTTCTCCACCAGGATGTCAACTTCCCTGGCAGTGAAGTTGCCAGCCCTTTGTCTCACTGCCGTGGTGTTGCCTCTCTGGTCTGATGATGATGGTGCAGACATGGCAACCCCTGAGGCAGGTGTGGGGGCAAGGTAGTCCTGAAGCTGGGCTGCAGAGCGGTGGTGGTGGAATAGCACGGTGGGAGTCCGATGAAGCATCGGAGGTGGTCACTGTGCCAAGGACCGCAGCACAGGCAATGGCTGGACAGCAGGCACTCCAAATGCAGTGCAGATGGGCAGCAGGCACTCACACTGGACAGGCAGCAGCAGATGGCTAAGTAGGAGGCAGCACTGGGCAGTGGAAGGCAGGTAAAAAGGCACAGAGGCAGGAGCGTGGCTCTTCTCTGTATACCTATGAAGGCAGCCGGAAACAGAGTGACGGGACTTTGAGTGTAAAAAATGAGCATGGACCTGTGAAACCAGATGAAAGGACCTCAGTGTGTAACTTATTTGACACGCACTGCATGTAGGCATTGAGCACGCCATGATCGACAATACATTAGTACGTGTAGAAGCAACTCGAAACATGTGTGCAAAGGGGAGGAGATGGACAAATGGAGTATTGCGTATTTTGGAGTGCCACGCAATCTGTTCACTTCATGGACCGTAGAAACGTCTTATTTTGGTCGGGGATTTGCCTCCGCGCATACGCGCATGAAGTTTTGATTTTAGTGAGGCTAACGATGAGTCGCGTATGCATTTTTCCAACTCTGGGTGCCCTTCTGTAGTGCATACCTCTATTCTCACAACATTCAGGTAACATTCCGGGGTTTGTGTATGCATTTTTTGTGTTGCTGGGTGGCACTTTATATCGTGTACCGCTTTTTTCTTTTTCTGGAAGCTATCCTGCATAGGCATCAATTTATGGGGGGGGTACCTGTGTGTTACGCATACACCTGGGGTACTTTTGAGCCTTGCTGGACCACAGAAATACGTCTTCCATCACATAGACTGCCCCCTCACTGTCCCCCTCACTGTAATTGCCCAGGACAATTGCTTGGTGTGCATTCCATTTTTCCATTACACCTGGAAGATGAGTGGAAAGGCCCCAAGAGGGAAAGGGGCCGGGGTCAGGGAGATCCTGTGGAAGCAGCTGTCCCAGCCCATAAGGTTAAGGTACATGCAGCAGAAGCAGCTGTCCCAGCCCAGAAGGGTAAGGAACATGAAACAGAAGCAGGCACCCCTGCCCAGAAGAGTAAGGGATGTGCAAATGAAGCAGCTGCCCCAGCCCAAAAGGGTAAAGGATGTGCAGTGGAAGCAGCTGCCCCAGCCCCAGAAGGTAATGCCATGCCCCAGGTCACTAGTGGCCTGGCATCTGGACCCCAGAGTGATCCCAGCCACACAGGGGCAATATCAACACTTTGTGGCAAGAAGGCAAAGCCTGCACAGCAGAAACAGTCTCAACCCCTTGGCAGGGCACAGGACACTAGCACATTGAGGAAGAGGAACTTACATAATGAAGAACTCCAGATCCTCATGGACTACGTGACCATGCGCCACCATGATTTGTGTCAGCAACCGGGGAGCACACATACACCTGCTCATCGTATGGTGTATTGGCAGCATGTCACAGGTTAAATCAATGCGTTAGGGTTTGAGAAGTGCACCGATGCACAGGTAGTGAAGTGCTGGAATGACCTCACCCACCGCACCAAGTCCAAGCTGGGTGCCAACCTTGCCGCTGCTCTGGCAACTGGAGGGGGGTCACCAGAGGAGGAGGAGCTGACAGAGCATGAAGGGGCTATGAGCCAATTCATTCTACTGGAGCAGGTGCAAGGCATGGGAGGCCATCTAAAATTACAAGACACGTCCAGTGAGTGACCAAGATTGTGCATCCTGAGTACATGTAGTGAAGCATCACCAAGATGTGTGATTTTAGTGCACATCTGGCTGCATTTGAATGACTGCGCCAGGTGAACCATGTCGTGGTGCACTGACTCCTGTCCAGTGTACACAAGAGTGGATACAACCCATGTGTTGTACATCAGTTGAACATGGCCGTGTGACAGTACTCTTCCCCACTGGCCTACCCCCCAACATCTGCAACATGATACCACAACGTGCCCTCTTGTTAGCTGCATCCTTGATGTCATTGACTCTGTTCTGCTAGACATGTGCTTGTGTCTGAAATACGAGTTACACCTCATGCCCTGCAGGGTATAGATTCTGTTTTCACACATGTATGTAGGTGCTTCAATACTACATAGAACATCCAGGATAACAACCAACATGCCTTACAGCATGTCCTGAGTGAGTCTGCATATGTCTAGACTGTGCACATTCCCGCTGCCCAAATGGAAATGGCTAAAAAAATAAACAAACATTTTTTTCCGTACACCCATGTGGAAGTTGACATGCACCCTGGCCCCCCCCCCTGCTGGGTTTGCCCCCATCCACCACGGTCCATGATGGACATTTTTGATTTTTCTGTTACATTTTTGATACTTTATTTGACCCCAGGCCCGGATGTTGGCAGTTTATTTTTGAGTTGCCCTTTCCACGTTTTATTTTTATGATTTTACTTATTTTTTTCCTTGAGTTGTGCTGTTAACCTCTCAAGGACATTACATTTGCAGTGGTGGACATGCAAGCATGCATGGTGAGATCAACTTGCATGTTAGCATGGTGGTTCACAGGATGGCATGTGCAGGTAACTATGGGTTCAGTTTTTCCTCGCACATGTGTGCTGTGTGAATGGTGCTCCACTATGCCAGTTGTAATGTCATCCGCCATGCTGTTTCAGTAATCCGTGATGTGGCTGTGACTGTTGTCCCGGGGGAGACGCCCTGCACCCTTTGACATCCATGCTCCCCATTCCCTCCACCAGGCACTGTCCCTGCTGTCCCTAATTTGGAGACACAGTTCCGGGTGAAGGTGATGCAGGATTCACACCATGCCAGCGCAGTCAGCGGGTAAGCATGAGCACGGTCTTGCATGTTGAGCATGCATTATTGGTCACCATGTTTGCTGCAAGAGTAACCTAACTTATATGTGCTTTGCATTCTACCATGCCGGGATGGTTATTTAAGTGGTACTCATGTCACTGTGTTACCTCCCTCAGTCAATTCATCTATGGCCGTACCTACGATGGTATAGTGCATGCCATTGGCCATCTCCAATGTTGGCAGTGTACTCCTTGATGTGGCTTTTACTTTGCATTCCGTCTCAGTGTCATTCTCTCTCCCTCTCTGTTGTTGTTTGCACTCATGGGTAAAACACAATCTATGTCCTGTCATTCTCTTGCACCCTGTGGTGCTTTTGCAGTGGCTACTTTCTGTTGTTAGTATGCATGCCATTGCAGTTAGGGGATGCATCTCCCAATGGGATGCATCATATGCAAGGCAGGTGGGTACCCTGTGCAGGTAAATGAAGGGCATTTGCAGACACTTGTGTGGTGTTTGGCTGTGAGTCTTGCACTGTGTATGATCACTTGGGATTGACCTGTCTTGTGGGGTACCACTCATTCTTCATGGGTGCATGTTTCACAGGGTGTGGTTCTGGTGATAGGACTGGGCATGGTGTTGTTTGTATGGATTGGTGGGGCCACTGGTTTCATATTCAACATTGTGGGAGTAAAAACTGTGTGGTCCTTTCTTGGTTGTTTGGGAGTGGGTTGCAGGGCCAGCTGTTTGTGGCCTGTGACAAGTGTTGTTGGTTGTGCTGTTGTCTGTCTCATTGTACTTTGACTATGTGTACTGAGTGACACTTTACATCCCTTGCAATGATTGTAGGGTTGTGGGTTGATGGCACATTTGGCGTCTCTTGCTTAGGGTTCCCCAATTATGGTTTGCAGCACCAGTTACAAGCCACAATCATGTGAACTGATGCACATTTTTGGGATGCTATGTTGTGTACCAGCATGTTACGTTTAGTGGTGTTGGTGTGTTCACATGCATTTCTGATGCATGCTACACTATGGCGTTTGCAGCTTCAAGTTGACTGCTGCTGGGTGTAAGGGATTTCAATCAGGCACTCACCCAGGTCTCGTCAAGCATGTAGCGCGCGATGAAACCGAAATGAAACCCTTATTTATTTTTGTCTATAAATTTAATATTCTGAATGATATACGACTCATATCACACCCATCTCAAAATACCCCCCTGGTCACACTGAACCAGGGATCAGGCTAGTTTGTAAAGGTAACGATTTATTTAATATTCAAATCACACATAAGTTTTATATATTACATGGCCACGGTAGTGGCCATGTAGTTATGGTTAAGTTGCTGTTTCCATAGGAAGAGCACTTTTTGGGCGGCTTATAACTTCGCTCTCCCTGGACGGATCCTCACCAAACTTTGCAAAAAAAGTAGTTGGGTCACTCTGAATTTTTTTGCAGAGTTTGGTGAAGATTCGTCCAGGGGGGGAAAGTTACAGGGGGGGTCCCAAAACTTTTTTTTTCCCATAGACTGAATGGGAAAAAACTTTCCGCACGGCTACAGCCCGAACCGCTGGACGGATTTACACCAAATTTGCGGCAGGAGTGGCAGCCTGGTCCCAAAAGCGTGCTTTTGTAAATTTGGTGTAAATCCGTCCAGTAGTTTTTTTAAAAATGACCAAAATGTAAGGCAAAAAAATTAGTGATATCTGCGTTCGCTTCGCCGACGGACTTCCCTGTTCGCTCCGCGGACAGCACCCCGATTGGCCCATGGCCTTGCGTCATGTCCGCAGACATGCGACGTGTTCGCTGATTGGATGGCGAGGGGCGTGGAGCGCGTTAGATTTTCTGTGGCGCCCGCCATCTTGTATTCGCAGTCGACCGCGTACAGCGCAGTGAAACGTGGATAAAAAATTGTATTTAGTGCCGTGTGTTGGTGTGTAAGAGTGTTTGGGGAGGGTGGGGGAGTATGAGATAGGTTCAATGTTTTGTTTTTTTATGTGCTAGACCTTTTTGTTGCGTTCGATTTGTCCGCGGAGAACACGGCTGTTCTGACATTTTGTAAATAAACTAAATGGTGGGGTGTTTAGAGGACGGAGTATGTGTCATTTTTGTTTGCAAGGAAGGTAAAAATGAGCTATGAACACTCGCGGTGTAATTGTTCGTAAATACACAAACTGGGGGTGTCCTCAGGACGCTGTCCGTATTGTAATCTGTCTAGTTGAATGTGTTCTAAGAACACTCGCAGTGTCCCGAAATGGTTGCAATTACACAAAATGGGGGTGTTCTGAGAACGTTGTTTGTATTGTTCGTTGTCAGGGTGAAAGTGTTTTAAGAGCACTCCTTTTCTCTGCTAATAGTACAATTTCCTAGGGGTGTCAACCGACTTTTTGTCCACTAAATAAATGATAAATCCGGCTGGTGCGCGCCGACATTATGTGATAATCCTATGACTGGCGCTATTGACCTGGCTGACTTGCTTTTGGGACACTAAATCATATCTCCCGCCCCTAAGCCTGATATTATCAAAGCATTCATATTCCCCGCCTCTCTCCGTGACGTTACGGGGTGCGTAATGAAACGCGCCCAGTCGTCTCCAGTACTATGCGACTTTACACAGAACCCGGAAGACAACGCACATTATGTCACAACGCAGCGTGCCACAATTCGGAATATGAAACTGTGATTTAAAAGCAAAGAGCAAGATTGTAAATGTTGTAAAGTACATTTATTTGGCATCAAATGTTTAGAGAATATTCAGCAATTTGCATTTGTCTTTGTTATCGATCCGCAAAAGTTCATGTTGAGACACGCGATGTTCATTTGTGGTACAGAGAGTGTTAGATCAGCTTACAACTCAGTGCGCCACAATTCGGAATATGAAACTGTGGTTTAAAAGTAAACAGCAGGATTGTACATTTGGTAAAGTACATTTATTTCACATGAAATGTTTAGTGAATATTCAGCGATTTGCTATTGTCTCTGCTGTCGATCAGCAAAAGTTTATTTGGAGCCACGTGTTGTTCCTTTGCGGTAGATAGGCTGTTGGTTTATGATAAAAACAGTAAATGGTCGCTCTGATAATCGGAAGGTTGCTCCAACAACGAGCCATTAGACCACCCTATTGGTTGGTATGTTGTTTGTAGCCGCTAGTACTGCGTAAGGGCATATTGGTCCTTGGCGACTGTCCCATAAACTGGTGAGGGTCATGAAGTTGCATATTTGGACCTGCACCTGGCAGTTGAAGACCCCATCCGCTGGAGTCTGTAAATCGTGACATAGGCAAAATGGGGCCATGTACCTGTTTTAAAAAACATGAATTAGTCTCACCAGCCGATCTTCATTAAAAATCATCATTTTATTTATTAGGGCGTGAAAATATTTGCTATCGAAGATAGTGCAACAGAGTATGTTAATAATAAAATAATAATATTTTCCCATTCATATAGCGCTAAGAACCGTGAGGTATGTAAGCGGTGCTTATTATTAACCACGGTGTGTGGTGCTCATTTATCGACCACGGAAGGATGAAAGGCTGAGTTTGGCCTTCCCGGGATTCAAACTTGTGTTAGCAAGCTGTGCACGGATGTCAAAGCGAGCGCTGTACTCGCTGTGCCACTTGACAGGCTACAGTGAAGTGGCACAGCGAGTAGAGCGCTTGACCGCCTATAGACCGGTTAAATTATTTCTATTAACCCACCCTGTGTCGTCTGCCTTTTTCAGAGCCCTCTAAACGACAGGGGATCAATTCGGCGGTGATAGTGCCCGGTAGAAAACATTATGCCACTTTCAACGAACAAGTTCAACTTGAGCGGTCTTTAATGCTACGCTATTGTAATTATATTTGGTATAAAGTAATCTAAAGGGTTACTTACAGTACAATTGCAATTTCCATTGTCTACGAGTGGTGCAGTCCCAAAATACGACTCTGCGTGTGCCAACGATCTTTCGCATAGTGATATAATATATAAAAGTGGTTTCGTTTCAGAAATGTCATCTTTATCTTCTCTTACGTTTTAGAAACACTCCTTCAAGAGAAGTCTTTCATCACAATCTCTGTCTGTCAAGGTCAAAACACAATACAACCTTATAGTCCACTTCGTGAGCCTCTCCGGGGCCCGAGAAAAAAATGGAAGCAGCTGACCTTCACTGTGAACGAGCATAAATTCTTACTTTGCAACATTCTGTGTAAAGCCATCTGTAGAAGTTGTGGAAGCAGCTGACCTTCACTGTGAACGAGCATAAATTCTTACTTTGCAACATTCTGTGTAAAGCCATCTGTAGAAGTTGGTTTTTGCACGCCATGTTTGTATATTGTTTGCATGATATTAAAAAAAGTTTGTTTAAAGGACGTTATGGTTCTAAGTACAGCCGAAAGACCCCTGAAAATCGCAAGTTATGGTAAGCTTTGAAAAATAACTCGCGCCACCACCATGCACTGCTAAGACTAACACCCAGGACATCAAAGATGACATCACAAATGTCATTGATAAAATCACTGATGACATCACGTGTGCATGTACTTTTCATAGAATTTGTGTACTAGGGATTTTTATTATAATGTTTCGAAAAAAGTGTCAAGGATATTGCAATAAATATCATACCGTTATTAGTGCTTTGAACGATGCATTGATATAAATAGCATTGTATTATGGGATTCTATCTAGTATACTGAGCTACTAATGGAGAAACATAGCATTGTGTGCAGAGTACAAGATGAAAGTATAATATGTGTAATGTTAATATGTTGAATAATGAAATAATAATTGTCCTGAAATGTTCAAAAAATCACAAAATGGGGTTGTTCTGAGGACGTTATTCGTATTGTGTGATTGCTTAGCTGTATGCAATGAGGGAATGGCACAGAGAGTAAAGTGGACGCCGTCCGCGGACACCGCGGCTGTTCGTGGACAGGGCGTGCTACATCCGGGTTTTTCCAGGAAATCCAACATGGAAAGAAGACTGTACGGATCAGCCAATCAGATGTCGAGGTTGTGGATTTGTGTTGAAAGAGCCTGTGTGTGGTGAAGATGGCAGAAGTGGAGAAAGTCAGGATGTTGGTGCTCGGAGATATGTTTGTGCATGGTTTACAGCAGTACGCTGAATGCAGGCATGTTGTAAAGAACTTTGATGTGAAAGGAGTGGAGGTGGTGTGGAGCAGTGTGCCTGATTGCAATGTACAGGGAATTGTACAGGTTTGTGAGGATATGGCCACGATGAACAGTCCGCATGTGGTAGTTTTGCACTATGGTGCTTTCCATTTGGGCAACGTCAGTGCCCCTACTTTGTTGGCTGATTTGGAACGCTTGGTTCAAGCAGTAATGAAGATCCTTCCAAATGCAAAAGTAATTTTTTCTGGATTACTACCTAGGGCAATATGGGACAATAGTTCAGTTTTTTGTCCTCAGCAAAATATTGCTAGGTGTGTCATGAACCGAGGCATGTGTGCCTTCATGCTTAGAGCTGGTATGTTCTTCTGTAACAATGAGAATATTGATGCCAGTAATGCTGTTAATTTTAAAGAAGATGGCATTTCTTTATCTTTTACGGGAAATGCCTTTCTATTTTGGAATGTAAGGGTTGCTTTGGAGAAGGTTATGTGAAGATTTTAGGAGTAAAGTAAGAAAAAAAAACAAGAAAAAAAATACAAAATACAAAATAACAGGTGTCTGTCAAGCATCTGTAAAAAAAAAAAAAACACGGCTCTTTTCAGAGCCAACTTCAAAGGGGAAATGGGGCACACTATTTAAATTTACATTCACCACGCTCAGATTTTCGATGTGTCCGCGGACATGGCGGTAGTCTGCGGACATGAAAATCACTACGAGGGGGTTAGTATGTTCTATGTTACATGTATATGAAGTCAGGGATATTATGGTTAAGTTGCGCTACTAAAAACCTATGAAATTCAGTGAAAACACTTTGTTAAAGGGACGTTATGGTTAAGTTGCGCTACTAAAAACCTATGAAATTCAGTGAAAAAAACTTTGTTGAAGGGACGCTATGGTTAAGTTGCGCTACTAAAAACCTATGAAATTCAGTGAAAAAACTTTGTTAAAGGGACGTTATGGTTCCAAATAAAACCGAAAAACCCTTGAAATTCGCCAGTTATGGTAAGCTAAGCAACCATAACTCGCGCCACCACCGTGCACTGCTAAGACTAACACCCAGGACATCAAAGATGACATCACAAATGTCATTGATGCTCAATCACACACCATTACATACATCTTTAGCATCTCACTCAAACACTCATGCACACAACACACATGCATTGCAGAACACCCCAACCCATACCTTCTGTATTTTTGTACGCCTACCAAAAAGCAACTCTGTAGAAAGGAACACAGAAGTAGAGCAAATGAAAAGAAAAGTGTCCAACATAAACATCCATCTACAGCAGAATTTGTAAAAAAAAGTTGAAACACAACAGCTAATACAGTCATGTAGTGAAACAGAAGAAGTTTCTAGTACAAAAACTTTGCCTCCTCTATCAAAAAGTAAAACAACCCAAAAAACAATTAACAGAAAATCAACTATTAATACAAATAAAACTTCTTCTATAAATCTTGATATATTACAAAGTAAGCCTACCGAGAAAAGTATTTTAGCCAAAATGTTCCGTCACAAAGTCCTTCAAAATCTTATAAAAACAGGAGAGAAACCAGGTGCAACACTTCAAAACTATTGTAGGAAAGTAATCTTAGAAGCGTTGATAGACAGTGCACTTCTTCTAAAAAAAAAGTTATTTATTTTAGTGTTAAACAGAATGAAACCACTAACAAAACTAATAATTAAATTACAAAAAAGACTTCTCAATAAACGAAATGTCAACAGAAATAACTTCTTAAATATCTGTGGAGGTGAATGGAGTCACACTACAAGCACAGAACCATACTTTAATGAAGAAGCCTACAAACAAAAGCAAACAAATACAATTGCATCGCATAGCAGTGGTCGAGGTTATGAAAAAGTTAATAATACCATAATGGAACAAGAAGTACTCCTTACAAAAATATGCCCTGAAAACGTAGATTTACCCCTCCATTCAACTGAATCAGAACATCTAGTGTACAAATGGCCATGCACGTCAATGTGTAACATTCCCAAAAAAAGTCAAGTCTTTACGCCAATTCCTCAATCAATATGTGAAAAGCAAAGACAAAATCAAAATTAAACTACTGCAAATATGGATGCTTGTCCAGTACGCAAGTACACAGAACTACAAGGACATTCATTGGCCTGCATTACAGGACCTACTTGCAAAACACCCTTCCATGATATCAAAAGGATATCAACACATCATGCAAGTATAAGAAATCTAGTGTATAAACTGTACTATGCTAAAAGTCCTGCTTTAGCACTAGCCAATTTAAATAACATTCTTCTACATGGTACAGCAAAAGACCTACTAGAAGAAATCGACTATATCCAGACAAAATATTTTGGAAGTGAAACCCACTTACAAGATGAATTAGCTGTAAACCAACTTCGAAACAAATCTGCACATGGCAACCTTTCACTACACACATACAGAAAAGAAATACTAAAATTTGAAAGTACTTCAGCTGAAGTACCAAACCACGTGTGTGTATGTTGCCGTGGAACTTTTTATAAAAGTAACACAAAAACTGTAGAGCTATCATACAAAATAGAAGTCAATGATGATTTTAAATGGTTTGAATTAGCTCTCTACCTCATAGCAGAAAACAAATACGAAATAACTGACCCCATAATACTTTGCAGTTACTGCACTACAAAACTTGACAACAACCAAACTCCTTCACGTGCTATCACAAATAACTTGGAATTATATTCCCTACCAAAACGCCTTCAACAACTTAATTTATATGAGAGCATCATAATTCAAACAGTGCACCCATTTCAAGCAATAATACGCCTTCAACCAAAAACTGCAAAATTACCTCCCTCTGAATTAGTAAAAGGTATTCATGGAAAAGTAATATATTTACCATTAGATCTAAAAGAAAATGTGCACACTCTAGGAGTGCAACGTCCAATGCAGCAATCTTTAATTGTCTTGGTAAATGGAGTACCTACAAAAGACAAAAAAAATTGGCAACAACTGGTAGATTTACAAAAAGTTAGAGAAGCCCTGCAATATCTTAAAGAGAATAATGAATATTACAAAGAAATTAATATTGAAGAAAACTTGAAAGATACAACTTAAATAATTCAAAAGACACAAGAAGCTGGTCAATTTGAGCTCCTAGATCCTGCAACAATATAAAACACTTTAGACCATTATACAATTCATCCATTGCACTCTAATGACACCACAGAAGATGCACTGGAAATGCACCAAATGCGTCAAACAAAAGGATCACCAATTAGCATATGGGAAAAAAATATAGAAGCACATGCTTTTCCTCTACTCTTCCCTACTGGCAAAGGAGGAAGATACGATTATAGACCTATAATCAGAATATCGCTCATTACGAATGTATTCTGAAGATCCCAGATTTCCACAAAATGTGGAATACATATTCCACCTACTCTTTGAAAGTGAACTAGCAACTTTATGTTACGGAGTTGCACACATATTAAAATCAGGATCACACTTTCAAAATATGACAGCTACACAATTATTACAAAAAGTTCGACAAAAAGATGAGGTTTTACAAGCAAATCTTACAAATCTATTAGCAAATATGCATGGTACTAAAGAGTACTGGTTTCAACATCATGGAGATGTACATTGTATGATCAGAAACCTTGGCCCACCCACTTGGTTTGTTACATTAAATTGTGCAGAATATGCATGGGAAGATTTACATGCTTTCCTACGCATATCAAACGAAAACAAAACAAACATAGTATACTAACACCTGGAGAACTTTGTTCACAGGATCTTGTTAATGTTTCAAGATATTTTCACCATCGCTTCATTGCTATGCTACATTTTATTTGTAACAAAACTGTTCCTCCCATTGGAGAAGTGCAACACTTCTTTTGGAGAAAAGAATACCAAGCCAGAGGAGCACCACATGTCCACATGCTTTTATGGATTAAAGATGCTCCTAAATTTGGTCAAGACAGTGATGCCACTGTTTTACAGTTTATTGAAAAATATGTCACTTGTGAAATTCCATCAGAATCCGCAAATAGTGATCTTCATGCAAATATGTTACAATTCCAAAGACACAAATGTGGCAAATATTGTCGTCGCAAATACGAAAACAAAGGGAAATACTACACCAAATGCCGATTTGGTTTCCCTAGACCAGTTACAAATACAGGTCAAGCGAACAACCTCATGTCTTCAGTTAGACATAGTGTTAAAGGTAAGTCACCTAAAAATACATATTGCATAAAAAGAAAAGAAGAAGAAAAATATATCAATGATTACAATGCAATCATTGCCCACTTATGGAATGCAAACATAGACGTGCAGTACATTGCAGACAATTCTACTGCAGTTGCACGATATGTCACAGCATACTTAACCAAATCAGAAAAGACAGAGCTCCAAGACCTCTGGAATGACCTGTCATCAGATAAAACAGTGTCTCAGAAATTATACAGCTTGGGCATAAAAATGCTGTCCCACAGAGAATGTGGATCCTATGAAGCAGCTGATCGATTAACTGGTACTGCATTGTATGGTAAATCTGCAAATAAAGTATGGCTATGTCTTGGTCCAGCTAAATCTAGAAAAAGAGTTCTAAAATCGTACGAAGATATAGAAACAATAGCCAAACAAGATCCCAATAGCCAAGACATTTTAAAAAACAATTTATTAGACACATACTACCCAAACAGGAGTACCACTTTGGAAACCATGAGCCTATAACACTTAGCCCAAAACTACACATACAAAAATAATATAAAACCTGATGAACAAAACCGTAAATACAAAGTGACAAACTGTGAAGGCAGCTTAGTAAAACTCACCAAACCAAATTTAATTAATCATATCAAATTGTCATTAAAGACTCCTCAACATAAAGAAGTATATTACATGTCCCTGTTATAACTCTTTAAACCATGGAGAAAAGAAGAAGAAATACTAGATAACTATGACTCATATGAAGAGGCTTTCAAAGCAAATGAAATCAGTATAACTGATGTAAACTTTGCACAGTACAAAACAATGTTGCACAATGAACAGCAACACGAACAAGAACTCCAGGCCCAACTAGATAAGGACACTCCTGACAGTAGTCAACCTTCTATCACAGGAAGACAAGAACCACTGGGAGACCCACTAATAACAAATGATGCAGAAATTGCTATGATAGAAGTAGAAAACACCATGTGTCAGTATGAAGAAAAAGAAGACTTAACTATACTACAATCAAAGCTAAACAATGAGCAAAGTAGCATTTTTCAAGAAGTAACAAAAGAAATTGCACATGGTGTACAACATGAAAACAAAGAATGCACCTGTCAAAATTACAAACCTATACTATTGCATGTCAGTGGTGAAGCTGGTTCTGGCAAAACATACATAATCAAAATCATCAGTAAGTTCCTTCAACAATTGACAAACAACAAACTGTCAGCTGTTGTCACTGCCCCCACAGGTTTAGCTGCCTACAACATAGGTGGTGTCACTTTACACCGATTACTACTCCTGCCAGTAGAACACCAAAACAAATTAGATTATTAAAAACTTTCTGCAGAAGCTGCAATGGAACTACGCAGAGTATTGAAACAAATGAAAATGCTACTAATAGATGAAGTGAGCATGGTGTCCAACCTAATGTTGGCTTTTATTCACCTCAGATTACAAGAAGTACTCAAAACAAACTATGAAGAGCTCTTTGTAGGAAAACTCATTATTGTTTTCGGAGATCTTCTTCAATTGACACCAGTAAAAGGTGAGCCTATTTTTAAAACATTAGGACACAAACCCTGCCGTAAAACTGTTGGCAGCATTGGAAATGTCAACCTTTGGCAACATTTCCAATACAGAGAATTAACAGAAAACATGCGCCAATCTGCAGATCTCACTTATGCCAACATCTTAAAAAGTATCAGAGTTGGTATACTTTCTAAAGAAGCAGAAGCAATATTGAAAACCCGGCACATTCATGCACTTTATGGTGATAATGCATGTGCTACAGATGTTATGGAACAATTAGCCCACATAAATATCAATTGTATGGCCTTAATGCCAACTCTTGCAAGCTGTTTCAAATTCAATGATATAATGTTAAGTAACGAAATGCAACCAATAATGGAAATTAGCGCCACAGACAAACTAGATGTACATGGAATGACACTACCCATGTGTGACCAATCCACAACAAGACTAAATAGTTTCGAAAATCAATCTTAAACACAGCAGGCTTGGAAAGATATTAAAATTATCCTTAAATTGCAGAGTAATGCTGAAACGTAACCTTGACGTGGACCAAGGGCTAGTTAATGGAGCACTGGGTACAGTTGTTGGCTTTCAAACATACCCACGTGACAACAAAATTCAGTTTGTCAATATTCTCTTTGACGAACTTTCAGAAGTAAAAAGAATAGGACGCTCAACAGCTCGATTCCTTCTCTTCAAAGACATGTATGTACGCAGAGAACAATTTTCTCTAACTCTTGCATACGCAGTCACCATTCATGAATCACAAGGCCTTACCCTAGGCAAAGCAATGATAGACATTGGTAACACAGTCTTTAAAGAAGGCATGAGCTACATAGCACTATTACGCTTATGTACACTTGAGGGTCTATTTCTAATCAACTTTGATGCAAGTAAAATAAACGCTGATATTCCTTGCATTTTAGAATACAATAGACTTGGTTCACTATACACTCCCCATCTAAACACATATTCTGTTCCACAAAAAGTAAAACATTATAAAAGAAAAATAAATCAAACAGAAAAGCAACAGGATGTCACTGCAAATCCTCCAAAGAGAGTAAAAGGAAGTAATACTTCATCAAGTGCCACAAGCAAAAAAGAATCAATTAAGGAAAGTAAACCAGGTACTTCTTCAAAGAAGGAAGACACACTCCAAAAAAAAGCCGTCAGATACAGAACTACCTGGTCCATATAAACTCTCAAATATAGTTGGTGTAAGTTGCTACGCAAATGTAGCAATGAATATTCTATTTCAATTACCACCAATTGTTGGGAACATTTACTTACACAGTACAGACCCATTGTGTTTGCAAATGTTAGTACTTCACAGAAATGCAGCAAACAATCCTGACAACACGTATAGTGTTTATGGAATAAGACAACAATTGGACTACTGTGCTGGAATGGTGAAATTCTCTATAAACTCACAGGAAGATCTACAAGAATTTCTAATGTACTTACTATTAGTACTGGAAAACAAAAACATACCTATAAATGAAATCTTCCAGATTTCATACATGTGGAAATATACATGCACTCTCTGCAACAATGTGACACAAGAACAAATCCCCAATGAGCGCTTTGTGTATATATCAATACCTAATTGTGAATCCGTTCCATTTCAGCAACTTGTACAAAATGCAAACCACGGTAGATTATGTTCGAGCTGCAATTCAGATAATCGCTCCATGTTAGTAACACAAACACATAGTAAATATGTAATACTAATGCTTCTACGTTACAATGTAGATGGTACCAAAAAGAACTGCAAGCTGACTGGATTCACACATGGTCAAATATCACTTGGTAGGAAAACCTTCACAGCAATAGGTATAATCTACCACACAGGAGCCACAACCAACTCAGGGCACTACACTGCATATATAAAAAAGAAATGTGGATGGTTTTAATGTAATGATAGTACCGTTACTCTAAAGTAGAGATTACCAGCAAATCTTACAAATGCTTATTTAATGTTCTTAAAACCAAAATTTGATAACTAAACTGTACTTAAACTTAAAGTACACTTGTAGTAAAAAAATATAAACTGTCACAATATTCCAAAAGCTATCTAACTGCCCAAAGATGCTACAACAACTAATCAGATAAATTAATACCACTCAAATAGAGCAGAAAATAGACAGTTAGAATACACCAATTGGTATCTAACTGTCCCAAACTTTAGAAATATCCAAATAAGAGAAAAAAAATAGACAGTTAGAATACACCAATTGGTATCTAACTGTCCCAAAATTTAGAAATATCCAAATAGATAAAGCAATACCACAAAATTATATCAAAAGATAAACAGTTAGAATACGCCTACTGGTTTCTAACTGCTCCAAAACTTTACAATATCCAAACAAATACCTACTATCTTACTGCTCCCAAAAACTGGAACAATCCAATGTATAAAGCATTAGTCAGAAACAACAAGTAAATATTGAAAACAAACAAACAAATAAACTGTAGCATAACAGAAAAAGTTTTTTTTTAATCCAACATGGATTTTTTTTCTCCCCCAGACCCAATGATTTTAGCAACAAACACAGAAACTGAGCAAATTGCACAGCACTCTGGTTTGTCATCTACTAAATATGACAGTCAAAAAAAAGAAAAAATTGTGATTGTACAATGTAATAAGTCTTTATAAAATACTAATACTAACATGCTATTTTCTTTTATCACAGAAATGAACAAGAAAAACATGGACTCCTGTTACTAAGCCAAATAGTAAGTATAACATGATAAATACAACCATCGCAGCATATCACACCCATACTGGCTTATAACATTGTTCCTTATAAATTTGTTTTTGACCCAAAGTTATAAGCCACTATGAGTTTGATATGCTGCGGTGCTTGTGGCCAGGGCATAGACTCTTGGGTGCATGGCATATGAGTGTGATATGCTGCGGTGGTTGTGGCCAGGGCATAGAGTCTTGGGTGCATGGCCGAATGGCCATGCACCCAACATTCTATACCCTGGCCACAACCACTGCAGCATATCACACCCATAGATTCAAGCATTTGAACCATTTTAATGTCCGCGCACACAAGGAAGTTCCTAGAACACATTCAACTTGCCAGAGGACGATACGGACAGCGTGATCATGACACCCCCATTTTCTTTATGTACGAACATTTCAGGACACCGCGAGTGTTCTTAGAACACTTTCAGCTTGACAACGAACAATACAGACAATGTCTTCAGAACACCCCCTGCGAACATTCCAGGAACCCACGCGTCTTCTTAGAACACTTTCAACTTGATACTGATTCCATTCTGTTTATTTACGAACATTTCAGAACAGCCGTGTTGTTCGCAGACAAATCGAACACAACAAAAGTGTCTAGCATATAAAAAAAACAGAACATTGAACCTATCTCATACTCCTCCACCCTCCCCAAACACTCTTACACACCAACACACTCCACTAAATACCATTTTTAATCCAAGTTTCACTGCGCAGTCCGCGGTCGTCCGCGAATGCAAGATGGCGGGCGCCACAGAAAATCGGACGCGCTTCACGCACTACGCCGTCCAATCAGCGAACACGTCGGGTGTCCGCGGACATCGCGCAAGCCGCTCGGCCAATCAGGGCACTGTCCGCAGAGCGAACAGGGAAGTCCATCCGCGAAGCGAACGGAGATATCACTAATTTTTTTGCCTTACATTTTGGTCATTTTAAAAAAACTACTGGAAATACTCTGATTACTTACCGGTAATCTTCATTACTCCTAGTCCTACTCTTCCTCATCACAGTACTGACGACCCTCCTCACCCTCCCTGCGGGGAAGGTCCCATGCTCCAGCTTGGTAATATGAAACTGAGTGATGTGGATGTGGGGGAGGAGTTATAGGAATTTAAAGAAATAGAAGAAGGTCCTGTGTCAGAGGCAGGGGCCTCATGAAGTAAGTACTGGGACGAGGAAGAGTCGACGTAGAGGTAATGTTTGCAATTAGGCAAAATTGGGGTGTTCTGAGAACGCTGTTCGTATTATTCGTTGTCAGGTTGAAAGTGTTCTAAGAACCCTCCTTATGTCCGTTGACATTACAATTTCCTATGGCCCTTACCCGACTTTTTGTCCACTAAACAAACGATAAATCAGGCTGCTGTGCGTCGACATTATGTGATAATCGTATCACTTGCCCCATCGACCTGGCTGACCTGCTTTTGCGACACAAAATCATATCTCCCGCCCCTTAGCCTGACATTATCAAAGCATTCATATTCCCCGTCTCTCTCCGTGACGGTACAGGGTGCGTAGCCAAACGCGCCCAGTCGTCTCCAGTCCTACGCAACTTTACACAGAACTCGGAAAACAACACAGATCATCTCACAACACAGCGCGCAACAATTCGGAATATGAAACTGTGATTTAAAAGCAAACAGCAAGATTGTACATTTCGTAAGTACTTTTATTTGACATTAAATGTTTGGAGAATATTCAGCGATTTGCATTTGTCTTTGCTGTCGATCCGCAAAAGTTCATCTTGAGTCACGCGCTGTTCCTTTGCGGTACACAGGGTGTTGGTTTATGATAAAAGAAGCACTATGGTGGCACTGATAATCAGAAGGCTGTTCCAACAACGAGGCATTAGACCACCATAATGGTTGGTATGTTGCTTCTAGCCACTAGTACCACGTAAGGGCATATTGGTCCTTGGCGATTGTCCCATAAAATGGTGAGGGTCATGAAGTTGTTTAGAAGTAGCTTCACCTGGCAGTTAAAAAATCTGTCGGCCGGGGTTTAAAAATCGTGGCATTCACAGTACGGGAGGACATACCTGTTTTAAAAAACATAAATTAGTCTCACCAGCCGATCTTCATTAAAAATATTCATTTTATTTATTAGGGCGTGAAACTATTTGCTAGCGTGGATAGTGCAACAGAGTATGTTAACTTATTCCCATTAACCCACCCTCTGTCCTCTGCCTTTTTCAGAGCCCTCTAAGCGACAGGGGACCAATTCGGCGGTGATAGTGCGCGGTAGAAAACACTATGCCACATTGAAGGAACAAGTACAACTTAACCAGGCTTTAACGCCACGCTATTGTTATTATATTCTGGTATAAAATAATCTAAAGGGTTACTTACATTTTATTGGCATTTTCCATTGTCTAAGCGTAGTGCAGTCCCAAAATACGACTCCGTCTGTGCCAACGATCTTTCTCATAGTGATATAATATATAAAAGTGGTTTTGTTTCAGAAATTTCATCCTTATCGTGTCTTACGTTTTTGCAACACTCCTTTAAAAGAAGTCTTTTAGCACAATCCCTGTCTGTCAAGGTCAAAAAACAATAGAACCTTATAGTGCGAGTCGTGGGCCTCTCCGGCACGAAAGCAAAAAATGGAAGCAGCTGACCTTCCCTGTAAACGACCATAAATTCTTAGTTTGCAACATTCTGTGTAGAGCCATCTCTGAGAAATTGCTTTTTACACTCCATCTTTGTATATTGTTTGCGTGCTAATAAAAAAACTTTGTTAAAGGGACGTTATGGTTCCAAGTAAAACCGAAAAACCCCTGAAATTCGCCAGTTATGGTAAGCTAAGCAACCATAACTCGCGCCACCACTGTGCACTGCTAAGACTAACACCCAGGACATCACAAATGTCATTGATGACATCACTGATGACATCACATGTGTATGTACTTTTCATGAAATATGTGTACAAGGGATTCTTATTATAATGTTGCGAAAAAAGTGTAAAGGATCATTGCAATAAATATCATACCCTAATTAGTGCTTTGAACGATGCATTGATATAAATAGCATTCTATTATGGGGTATACTAAGCTACTAACGCAGAAACATAGCATTGTGTGCAGCGTACAAGAGGAAGGTATAATATTCGTAATGTTAATATGTTGAATAATGAAATGATAATTGTTTTCTTAATAGATTTTTGTGTACTGTGAAATATGTAATAAGTAGCTAATAAAACCCATGTATTACATAATTGCATTACTATAGAGAACACAGAAAGAGACAAGAACACATACCAATATACATATACATAGGGTAAATAGCAGCTTTGAAACAGATAAATCATTATGTATTTGCTTGAAAATAATGCTGTCTTTAAAGCTTGTGTCTTCCCATATGTATATGTTTCATATGATGTGACTGGACTCTAAGGGAATTACTATAAGAACCTAATTGTAGGATACGTCTACAACAAAAATACAATTTTTAGTTTCTGACTGTTACTGAAGAAAACCACGTGGGCTAGATATGTCAGCAAAAGAAAAAAGAGTGAGCCAGAACAACACTCGCGGAGTCCTGAAATGTTCGTACATAAAGAAAAGGGGGGTGTTCTGAGGACGTTGTCCGTATTGTTCGCTGGCAAGTTGCATGTGTTACAAGAACACTCGCGGTGTCTTGAAATGTTCGAAAATAAACAAAATGGGGGTGTTCTGAGGACGTTCTCCGTATTGTGTGACTGCTTAGCTGTATGCAATGAGGGAATGGCACAGAGAGTGAAGTGGAAATGGTAGAAGGGCTGTTCAAGAGTTACGCGGTCCGCGGACACCGCAGCTGTCCGTGGACAGGGCGTGCTACATCCGGGGTTTTCCAGCAAATCCAGCATGGAAAGAAGACTGTAAGGATAAGCCAATCAGATGTTGCGGTTGTGGATTTGTGTTGAAAGATACTGTGTGTAGTGAAGATGACAGAAGTGGAGAAAGTCAGGGTGTTGGTGCTCGGAGATATGTTTGTGCATGGTTTACAATAGTATGCTCAATGCAGACATGTTGCAAAGAATTTTGATGTTAAAGGAGTGGAGGTTGTGTGGAGCACTGTGCCTGATTGCAATGTACAGGGAATTGTACACGTTTGTGAAGATATGGGCAGGATCAACAGTCCTCATGTGGTAGTTTTGCACTATGGTGCTTTCCGTTTGGGATATGTCAGTGCCCCTACTTTGTTGGCAGATTTGGAACACTTGGTTCAAGCAGTAATGAACATCCTTCCAAATGCCAAAGTAATTTTTTCTGGATTACTACCTAGGGCAATATGGGACAATAGTTCAGTTTTTTGTCCTCAGCAAAACAATGCTAGGTGTGTAATCAACCGAAGCATGTGTGCCTTCATGCTTAGAGCTGGTATGTTCTTCTGTAATAATGAGAATATTGATTCCAGTAATGCTGTTTATTTTAAAGAAGATGGCATTTCCTTATCTTTTATGGGAAATGCCATGCTGTTTTGGAATGTAAGGGTTGCTTTGGAGAAGGTTATGTGAAGATTTTAGGAGTAAAGTAAGAAAAAAAGAAGAAAAAAAATACAAAATAACAGGTGTCTGTCAAGCAGCTGCAAAAAGCCCCCAAAAAACGGCTCTTTTCAGACCCAACCTCAAAGGGGAAATGGGGCACACTATTTAAATTTACATTCACCACGCTCAGATTTTCTATATGTCTGCGGACATGGCGGTAGTCGCGGACATCGAAATCACTAGCTAGGGGTTCAGTATGTTCTATGTTAAATGTATTTAAAGTCATGGATATTATGGTTACGTTGTGTTACTAAAAACCTATGAGATTCAGTAAAAAAACTTTGTTAAAGGGACGTTATGGTTAAGTTGCGCTACTAAAAACCTATGAAATTCAGTGAAAAAACATTGTTAAAGGGACATTATGGTTAAGTTGCGCTACTAAAAACCTATGAAATTCAGTGAAAAAACTTTGTTAAAGGGACGTTATGGTTCAAAGTAAAACCGAAAAACCCCTGAAATTCGGCAGTTATGGTAAGATAAGCAACCATAACTCGCGCCACTGTGCACTGCTAACACTAACACCCAGGACATCACTGATGACATCACATGTGCATTCACTTTTCATAAAAACTCTGTACGAGGGATTCTCATAAAGCTGACCAAAAACTGTCAAGGATCATTGGGATAAATATCATGAGCTAATTAGTGCATTAAGCAATGCATTGATATAAATAGCATTCTATTATGAAGTTCTATCCAGTATACTAAGCTAACCATGCAGAAACATAGGCAGTGTGTGCAGCATACATGATGAAGGTCCCATATTCATAATCTTGCCATGTTGAATAGTGAAATGATAACTGCTTTCTTATTAGAGTTTTGTGTACTGTGAAACATGTAATAAGTAGATAATAAAGCCCACTTAATACATAATTATTACAGACAAAACACAAAGAGACAACAACACATACAAATATGACTATATACAGGGACAGTGAAGTAAACAAAAAAGCAGAAGTAGTAGCAGAAAGAGTTCTTAACCTAACTGATTGTCTTTATGCAGAAAAACTATTGCTCTGTTTCAAAGCTGCTACTTACCATATGTATGTGCATCACATGATGTGACTGCACCCAAAGGAAAGGAGAGTGAGTATAATGTATACAAATATGAGCATATACAGGGAAGGTAGAGTAATAAAAATAAAACTATGAGAAAGTGCTGATAACCCTAATGATTATCTTCATGCACAGAAAGGATTGCTCTCTTTCAAACCTGTGTCTTCCGCTATGTATATGTTTCATATGATGTGACTTGACCCTAAGTCTACAAATAAAGTACCTTTTCAATTTTTACTTCCTGACTGTTACTGAAGAAAAATATGTGGCCTAGATATGTCAGTAAAGGGAAAAAAGGGAGAGCCAGACATGTGATGTCATCAGTGATGTCATCAATAACATTTGTGATGTCATCAGTGATGTCATCAATGACATTTGTGATGTCATCTTTGATGTCCTGGGTGTTAGTATTAGCAGTGCACGGTGGCGCGAGTTATGGTTGCTTATCTTACCATAACTGCCGAATTTCAGGGGTTTTTCGGTTTTACTTTGAACCATGACGTCCCTTTAACAAAGTTTTTTCCCGGAATTTCATAGGTTTTTAGTAGCGCAACTTAACCATAACGTCCCTTTAACAAAGTTTTTTTACTGAATATATATATATGGGACAGCAATCACCTAACAGTGACAATGCAATTCAGAATGTAAGTCAAGGAATTGAATTGACGTATAATGATGCAGCATAGAAAACACAGGAAAAAGAACAGTTTTGTTTTGTGCACAGATAGCATTTAGGGTAAATGGGTACCCCTGCAAAGTACTAAAGTACAAATGAGCAATCCTACACCAATGTGAGTAATCAGCAGGTATTCAGGAATGAAAGACAATGTCTAGAGTTTATAGGCAATATTCCCTCCCCAAACAAGAGAGAAACACGTTTTTGGAAAAGGACTCTTTTAAAAATGACAGTTGAAAAATGGCTTTGTGAAATACTGAAAAATGGTCAAAAATGCTTAAATGGAGACAAATTCTAAATGAAGGAACTCTAAACAAGTCCTAACATACATGAGCTATAATACAAACAACAATACACACTTCGGATCAGGATGGGATGGAAGAAGCACTTTGGTTTATAGTTGTGGATATAGCAAAGGGTTTTAGGTATCAGTGAGAGTTGTAATGTTGTTTCTATCTTTCAAATTGAAGAAGTTATAGAGGTTTTAGCGATATGCGTTTTTGCAAAATAGGCATAAAAAATGAAAACAGGAATTAGATTTTTAGAAAAGGACAGATAGGTTTTCATTACACTATATTAAGGACTATGAAAAAGAGGATGCCACACTTGAAACTTCACAGCTACGTGGCCAGCACAACTAGTCTGTGGTGGATACTCGATTTCTGGGATTTACTTTAGTTATACAAAATCACTAAGGAGTTATGGTTTTATAACACAGGTGAGAAAAACAGCACAAGAAGGATTCTAACAATACTAGATTTCTGAATAAAAAGATGGGATGGGTTGAGATTGGGACAATACAATGCAGGTATACTATGGGCCACTGTTCTTCCTATTATACTTACAGTTCTTTGTAATTAAATTGGGCCGTCAGCTCTGGTCAGAGAATAGGGTCAGGTCTACCGGCAGCAGGGCACCTCTGGAGGGATCGGATCAGCGGTACGGTAATGGTCAATTTTGGACTGCACCTCAGACTGGATTTTGATGGGCCCCTTCTGGTTACTGGATATGGTAGATAGCAGGGTGCAAGTTTAAGCGGGCAAGTCTTAATAGTAGCAAGGCAAGCTGAATCAGAATTATTCTTTTAAGTTCTGTATGTTTGCAAATGGGTCAAGCTAGCAATAGTTCAGCAATGCTAAGTCTGGATTCTGCAAAGAAATCTGGATCTTCAAAAAATTCTGGAGTGAGCTACAAGATAAAGAGTTCTGGAATAGGTGCTGCATGGACATCTGGATGGGTTCTGGAAGCAGTGTGTGTTATGTGTGGTGAAACTCCTATATTTATACTGTCAAATGCCCTCCCCCAGTTTATGGTGTGGGCAGAATTTCCATAAACACACCCCCATGTATGTAGTGGCTACAGGCATGTGCTTTGTCCTGGTTGGTGGTCTGAACAGAGCTGTCATCTTTATTACTTATTACAGGATTTAGGAACTCCCACATTGATTTTTACCAAAACATAACCTTTGCACACATGTACATTTCTAACATTATGTACCCTAATAAAATTAGACACATATATTTTATATTCGATTGTCTACATTCACATTCACTCCCCATCTTTGTGCGAGCTGTCTTGGTTATTCTATGGATTTTTATCAATTTTAACTATAACGGTTTGGATTAACCATTTCTAATTCGGTACTTCTCTGGGCGCTGATCAGTGGATCATGTACTACAATTTTAGGTTTGCAACATTGATCGTTCCACTACAATGCACATTTTTTCATAACTTTGGCTCCTTAAATGGTACAAGTTTCTTCAATGTCTTGAAATCACAAGCCTGAAATTTGTTTAATGTCTACCAATTTTTTAAAAAAATGTTCCTCTTTTGGTTGCTCAGTTACAGAGTTCTAAACTTTAATCAAACATAAGGATTTAACATCAAAGTTTTCCTTTGTAACCTCCCCTTCCCCGCTAGCAGCTGTCCAGTCTTTTGATAGGGGGGGGGGTGTTTTCTCTTCCTGGAGGGGGAAGCTCCTGTCCCTCCCAGCAGAGGTCAATGCTCAGCCTGTCCTTTGTTGTTTGTTTCAGCCCCAGACGAATGTCTAATGCGGACTCATTGTTGTCATTATGCAGGAGCCATTAGGCTTCCTGATTTCGAGGAAGTGTCAAGGTGAGATGTCAACTTTCCCAGGCCAGGATTCAGATCAGAATTAAATAGTGGATTAGCTCCAAACTGAGTTCCTTTCAATTAAAGTCTTTTCATTTCACAGATAAAATATAAGCATAGTTTATAAGGGATTTGGACATTTTAAATGAATTAGCCCTTCACAAACATGCTTTAAATAGTGGATTTTGCAATCTTAATCAGAAAACAGAAACACTTTTAAACTGGGGTTGAAAGCTAATTTCCTTAAGCAACCATCAGGCTGGGAGGCCGGGATTCCTCTGACTGCCTGGAGAATCCATGATTTCAGCACACTTTCCTTTCCATAATTCTATGGGAAAATGACTGAATTTTTAAGGGCAGTTGGATTTTGCCCTTCTGTGGCCTTGTTTCAGGTGACAGATGACAGATGACAGGTGACAGATGACAGATGACAAGTGACAGCAGTGATACCTGTTTTTACACCAACTTTGCCTGTGTGTGTGGCAGGGTGTGCAGATCTTTTGTGATTTGTGAACCATGCGCAATTTTGCAGCTTTAGTGTTCACGGGGGTTATCGCCTCCATTTTTGGCAGTTTTCTTTCCCCATTGGCAGAGGGATGCAGTGTGGCGCATTGGCGTGGATAAAAATATTGCACATATCCCCCCCTCCATCGACTCCATCGTGACGTCCAGTCGTGGGGGAGTTGGGCATGTGGTATTATTTTTCCTTCAGACCATGTGAAAAAATCTGGGTGTTTCTCCCATCAGCGATGGATGTGACACGCTCTCCTTGCTGGTTCTGGTTGGAAGTGCGGAGCGACACTCCGGGCTCTTGGTTCTTGTTTTCCGGTCCCCGATGAATCCTCCTTGGTGATTAGGTGGTTCTTGGTTCCAGTGCTAGAAAAAAGAACATAGCAGAGTTATGGAAATTTCCCCAATACTGTTCCCCGAGAGGTGTAGTGGGGCAGATGTATGCATTGAATACAAATTACAATATTCCATGCCTATATTTAATAATGGTCTTAACCCTCCTTCCTTATATGTACTCAATGAACATTTAATAATTATTTTTACGTCTCCGGATTTTCCCCTTCTGGGTTTCCGGTAGGCTCTTCTATTTGCCACAAAGTATGCCTGGGATGGCAACTCTTTAGCTGGTTTATGTGGACCCACTTGTCTTCCCCCTCTGTCAAATTGCCTTTGGGGATCCGGATTCTGTAGGTGAGACCTGGGGTGGTGACCTCTCCTCCATTTCTTAAATTGAATTTCCTACCATAGCACTAGTGCTGACCAGAAGGCTTTCTTTAGGTCTGCCAGGACCCTGAGATTTACTCTCCAGTTGGGACTGGGCTTGGCAATAACTGGGGTCCAAATTAATCTCCAGTTGGTTGAGGAGGTGACTGCTCATATAAAAGGTGAAAGGAATACCTCGCCCAACCCAACAAGTATGTAGTATGCTTTTGTCATCCCTAGAAATTTTGATCATGCAAGTGCTAAGCAGAGGATGTTTAGAGCGGGGCATTTCCAGGCCCCATACCCATGGCTGCACTGACTCTATGGCGGGTAGGGTCTGGTCTTTTGGGAGTTTTTTTAATAATACTTCGCTGATGAAGCTTTCTTCGCGATTCAAGTCAACTCGGGCGAGGACAGACTCCTTCCCATCATTTAACTGAATCGGAAGGAAGAGCTGTTCACCCCTCTTCAGAATGCCAGCTAAGTGTTGTGCTGGTTTGATATCAATTGTGGCTATGGACTTGGGATTTTCTGATTGTACATTAGTATAATATGTAAATGTATCCTTCCAGGATGGAATGCCACTGGAGACTGGAAGGGAGTTTGATTTTCAGAAATGGAGAGGAGCTCCCATCATCAGTTTTTTTGTCCCACAGCTATGATGGTGACATCAAGTATGTCATTGTTTTGAAGGTAGAACTTAATTTGGTCCGGTTTTTGTTCAACCATGTGGCATGTGCCACTTAGACTAACATGGTTGACACTTTGTTTTAATTTAATTGGCCTGTGAGTCTTGTTCCAGAGTACCTTATTCACACAATCTATTAGGGGTGACAGCCTACGGAGGATAAGTGGTCTGTAGTGAACGTGCACCACCAGATTTTTATATAGTTCTTTCAATTGGTCTAATTTCAATGAAGTTCAAGGAGGGGTGCAAACCCTCTGGAGAGGTGCCTCTGTGAAATGGCACACAATGTGGAACAGAGGAGAAGACCAAGGCCGTAAAGCCAGCGGTGCGGGCTGCACTCCCAATCACCACGGAATGGTGCAGTTGATTAGTGTTGGTTAATCAAGAGTAATAAAACTTCTAGCACTCAATTAATGCTTATTGAAAACATATCGCTATTTATTCATATTTAAATGTTAGGCAGCTATACATCTTTATCAGAGCAGATGCATTGGGTGAGTTCGTAATGGCCTATGCATTTCGGAATCAAAAGTCCTTCGTGAGGGCCAGCTCTTTGAGTATGCTCATGGGATCCGAAAAAAATACAAAATTTGGTAATCGGATCTATGACCCACAAATTACAACATATTGAATGTATATTAACCACATCAATTATATGCAAGAGGGTGCGAATACATTATTCATCAAATTAATACAAAAAATAGTGAAAAGCAGTGAAGTACAGCCATCAACACAGAGTGTTACCATAATTCAAAATTTCCATATTAAATATAAGGAATACTTGTCCGCCATGGACATTTTGGACATTCAATAAAGTCAAACCATTTGGATGAAATGTAGATTACGTTCAGGTGTGAATGCCAAGAATCGATAAGACAATTGATAATTAAATACATGTAGATGCGTAGAGGTACACATGAAAAAAATCACATTTATCGTTATTATAATCCCAACGTATGTCAAAATAAAATAAAAAATGGATACATACGTTCCAGACCATAAAAGATATGCAGGTAAGTCAGTGTATCCATAAATCGACGAAATAGCAAAGCGAAACAAAAGAAAAGGAAAAAGAAAAACAGCTTAGCTGTTTCAGATGCTATGTTTAGTGTACTCATCAGTAGTGAAAATGATGCATTGACCTTAAAGTGGGAGTTGCATTAGTTAAAGCTGCGATGTAGCCGCCGGGAGTGTGTTGTCAAAAAAGGTTACTAGCCGTGTTACAAATCTATAAAAAACATAAGTATCCCGTTGTGATTAAGTAGTCAAAGTATGTGCCGGGATGTTACAGAATATAGTACTGGAAGTGGATAAAATATAATCTTAGGGAGAAAGGCACCTTACCTAGCAACCACAAGCTAAGGATCCACGAAGGACGCCGTAAGAGCGTGCACTTCGTGTAACTATACTTGAAGGTGTTTACATGGCGTTGTCATGGGGATGACCTGGGCCATGTAGAAAGCGGCGGGCATTTTGTAATGTCTGCCTCTATGTATTAGAAGATGTGTAACTTCAAACCTTATGTGTAAATACTGTTCCTATGAAATATATAAACATGAAGACTCTTGTAAATATATGCCGAATTGTGTAATAGAGAAAAATATCAACTGTGAGACGGAATGATAAGATGTTAGAAGGATGCTAATTAAGTGCTAAAAATGTCCGTGATGCTCACGCTTAATTGCGTGGGTAATCTCTTCTTTATCTGATCACTGCTACGTGTGCCATGATCTGGTGCTTTTCTGTTATGAAAACATAATCGGATGGCACAGATGAGCAGCCATATCCGAAACTAGGTTCGTATAGTGAGCGTGGCCAAAGATATAACGGATTCAATTAGAACATAAATGTGTGTGAAGAACTATCTTTCTGAAACGGGGTTAAATCTAAGGGGTGAAAATTAGCATGAAGGCGTACGCTTAATAGGGAGAACCCGGGTGTTAAACAGCTGAAGAAGCTATTATGTTCTAATCTACCTTACAGAGTGCAAAATAAGAAAAAGAAAAGAAAAGTAGGAAGGGAATATACGGAAAGTAACGAAAACTCTTGTTGGGTAATCTGCGTATTGTTCGCTGTATACTGTGTTGACTGCACTACTGATCACTAAAGTGGATATGAAGCGTCCACTTATGATAAGAGCATTTATCACATGCTGTATTTCATAAACAAAATACATTATTCTTTCAAATTAGAAGAAGGGTATGCATACAATGTAACTACTGCATGTTTAACTACTCATGAATCAAAGGAAACAACTGAGGTCAAGTTCTTCCTTCATCCCGTTGGGTGATAATGAGTCCAATCTGTCCATCCAGAATGCTTCTTTCTGTGCTCGCCATTTTTTTATGTCGCGCGCCTGGCTTTTTGGGGGCATCACTTCAAGTATTAAAAACTTTAATTGGCTTATTGAGTGTCAATTATCATTAAAGTGCCTAGCAACAGCTGACGTTCGGTTCCTGTTTCTGATGTTTGATTTATGTTAATTCATCCTGATACGTATCTTGCGTGAGGTTTCTCCAACATAAGATTTTCCCGCAGGGACATCTGATTGCGTAGATAACGTTCTCCGAAAGACATGTAGCGTGTTGTTTCAATGTAAAAATGTTTCTTGTTCGTGGATGTGTAAATGTGTTGCCTTTAATGATGTTATTGCAGTTACTGCAGCTCATGCAAGGATGGGTTCCAGGGAATTTATCTGATCTTGTTGGTGGTGTTGTGTCTCTGGTGTTCACAAGCATATTCCGTAGATTACTGCTCTTCTGGTATGCAAATACCAGTGATGTAGGGAACAAACTTGCAGTTCTTTCATCACTAGTAAGTACGTTCCATCTGTTATGTATGATTGCCTTGATCTGCTTGCTTTGGATAGAATGTTTAGTTACAAACACCAGTTCAGGATTGTCTTTTGTAGGTTTTTTCACTAGTAGTTGCTGACGTTCTTGTGCATCAGTTTTGTTACGAGCAGTTCTTAAATCTGTTTCCGGATAGCCTCTTAGTTGCAATTTTTCTTGGAGTTTCTGTAGTTGTATGTGACATTCTTTGGGGTCACTGACTATCCTTTTGATCCGTAACATTTGCCCGTATGGCAAATTTTGAAGAGTCTTGGAAGGATGAAAACTCATCCGGTGCAGCAAATTATTGCGATCTGTAGGTTTATAAGGGATTTGGACATTTTAAAAGAATTAGCCCTTCACAAACATGCATTAAATAGTGGATTTTGCAATTTTAATCAGGAAACAGAAACACTTTTAAACTGGGTTTGACAGCTAATTTCCTTAAGCAACTGTCAGGCAGGGAGGCCTGGATTCCTCTGACTGCCTGGAGAATCCATGACTTCAGCACACTTTCCTTTCCATAATTCTCTGGGAAAATGACTGAATTTTTAAGGTCATTTTTGGATTTTGCCCTTCTGTGGCCTTGTTTCAGGTGACAGATGACAGGTAACTGAAGACAGATGATAGGTGACAGCAGTGATTCCTGTTTTTACACCAACTTTGCCTGTGTGTGTGGCAGAGTGTGCAGCTCTTTTGTGGTTTGTGAACCATGCACAGTTTTGCAGATTTAGTGTGCACGGGGGTTATCACCTCCATTTTTGGCAGTTTTCTTTCCCCATTGGAAAAGGGGTGCAGGGTGGCGCATTGGCGTGGATAAAAATATTCCACATGGGGCATGGTACTGCTGCATTCAAATGAATGCAGTATTTGACCAATTGTATGCTGTCACAATGAAGTCTGCCTTTGACCATGCATTTTTTTTTTGCATCCTACATTTAGCATGCATTTATCCTTGCTTGCTATATCACATTGCTTTTTGTTGTCTGCTTATGTCTTCCATGACAGTTGCCTCGGTGGCCAGCCTTCCATTCTGACATTGGCCTCTATGAATTTCTGTGTCAAGCATGATCCTGCCAGGAGTGCAAGAGGTGAGCATTTGTATACTTTGCATCACGGCTGAACTCTACAAAATGTGCAGGGAACTTGCTAACACGTCCGCATTATCTTCTGCCTGTACTCCTTCACAGTCCCTTTGTAATGCACTCACCTCTCACTTCTTTTCCAAAACCCTGGACATACTGAACATCCTTGTCACACACTCTTCCAACACAACCCTCCCACCTTTGCCCCCCGTACTACTCACTCTCCTCCTTCCTCCTTCTCCTCATTTGCTCATGACTCTCCTCAAGAAGTCACCAGAGTCACCCCTGCTCTTGCTGATCTCTACAACCAATCCTTTGATACTGGTTCTTTTCCATCCTCCCTCAATACTCCCTTGTGCGCACCATCCTAACAATAACATCTGCAGACCCTTCCTGCCCAGCCAACTACCACCCCATGTACATCACCCCCTTCCTTGGAAAACTGCTCGAGAATTTGGCCCTCCCCCAACTCAACGCCCATATCGAACTTGTTTGCGGTCTACTTGACCACCAGTGTGGATTACAACACCTGTGAACTGCTTGCATCTCTCAATTCAAAGTTCCCTGCTGTCCTCATCCTCCTTGATTTCTCGTCTGCATTTGATACAGTGAACCATTCAATTTAAAGAAAGACTCCATGATACATTTGGTATCTTGGAGCAGGCACTGGACTGGCTTAGCTCATTCCTAACCGACCATTCCTCCAAAACCCTTCTGTGCCCTTTCTCCTCCTCTACTTCCTCCTCAATCTGTGGTGTCCCCCAGGGCTCCATTCATTTGCCCTGACTCTTTAACATATATATTTCCCTGCTGGAATGCCTCATTGCTTCATTCTCCCCCAAATACCAGTGCTATGCTGATGGCACACAACTCTTCTTCAAACTTCCTACTGACACACTTGCACCTTCCTTCATCCCTACCTGCCTCTCTGCCATCCAGGCCAGGTGCACTGCAAAATACCTCTGCTTCTACACCAGCAAAATGGAGAGTCTCCCTTTTGTATCCCCTGCACCCTACTTCTTCCCTTCACTCTGACCTTCCTCCATGGGCTCCCCTTTGCCCCCTCCTCTGATGACAGGAATATTGGAGTCATCTTTGATTCCACCATTTCCTTCATGCCTCATATTCAGGACATTTTCAAAGATGTCCCACTTTCAGATCTTCCTTCTCAAAGTAACTGTACCCTTCCACACCTTAATCCAGAGACTCAATGTTACCCATGCTCTGGTTCTCTCCAGGCTAGACTAGTGCAACAGCCTCCTCCTTAATCTTCTTTAGGCCACCCTGCGACCATTCCAGCTTACCCAGCATAGGTCAGCAAGACTGATCCTTTGCCTCAGGCCCAGGGAACGCATCTCTACTGCCCTAGAAAGCCTTCACTGGCTCACGGTCTCAGCACAGATTCAATTTAAATCCCTCTGTATCATCCACAAGGCTATCTATGGTCAGGGACCACTCTATCTTCAATGCTTCCTGACCAAATACTCCCCTTCTAGACTCCTGCATTTCTCTAGCACCAACTCCTTGTGCATGAATCGGTTTGCTAAACATAGAGCGGGGGTCAATCAGTGTCCTCAGTGGGCTGCCTTCTGTGTAATAGCCTCCCTCTCACTCTGCGTCTTGAATAGAACCTCCTTAAGTTCAGAAAAAGCCTCAAGACCTTTCTCTTCTCCTCTTCCTTTTTCTCTCTTCCCTGCTAATCATACAGTAGCATGACTGCTGTGCAGGACCCTTATGCATCCACAGGACCCTGACCCCCCCACATCTCTCTTCCAAGCCGCTGTCTATATACTGCACTTGCTCGGGCTTGGCTTCACCACGGGAGGACGCACTTACATTTTTCATTTCTTTTCTTAGCATTTCACCCCATGCACTTCTCCATGTGCACCTCAGCACCTTTTCCCTTACCCCCTCCCCTCTAGACTTGCATGTTCTTAACACTCACAAGGCATAGTAGGTTTGTCTCCCCTCCCAGTTATTCTCATGATTTGTTTGTACTATTAATTCTACTTTTGATCTCTGTTGTAATTCAGTGTCTACCTTACCCTGTCCCCACCCTGTTGGCCTGCGGGCACTTTAAAACCGTTTTGATAATTGCATACGCGACTATCAAGTGACCAAGACATGAATAAATAAATGAATGTGCTCCCATGACTGTGTTCAGTGCACTGTCCCAATACTATGCAGGCTATGGCATGCCTTTGTAGAGGAGGTCCCAAATACAGCCCGCACTCCAACCGTCCATTTTGAAGTACAAGGAACGTTCATGCCGAAATATGTAACATATGAGGAGCAAATAAACCAGCAGAGAGCCGGAGTTCGGCTCTGTCCAGTAACTATCAGGAGAACAGCACCTATTGAAATACCGACACATAAGAAAACCTGGACAATAAGGTACCCATTGAGAAAACCATATCAACAAATGAAACAGAATGAAGATTGTAAGAACACAGTCCCACAGAAGCTAAAAATATACTGAAGGAAGATGAATGGTGACGTCACAAAAACCCAGACTGACTCACATATAGAAGATATGATGACCTGTGAATGATGAAAAGAGACGAAACATCATGAATAAGTGACATCCTGAACCTAAGGTGAAATAATCGATGTCAACTGTCAGAAATAATGCCACATGCTCGATGAAGATATTCAGTTAGTTTATATGTGTACATATGCTAGGAACCGTAAAAAGCACAGAAATTGTGAGGCTTGCTTATGCTTGATAGAGAAATAGATTGCGGCAAGTGCCACCTATACATATCTAACTCAATAGAAGCACTTTATATAAGTATACTTCCACTATGCACAAGAGCAGAATCAACTAAAGGTTACTAAAGGTCTCAAGAGGAGAGCTCCATAGCTGACAAATCAAGAATAAAAAGCAGAAGAGAAACTCAGACAGAGGCAAATCGTGCCAGGAACCAAGGTCGTATCAGCTGAAATAGACCAACAGTGTTCACAATGTGTGAAAGAAGAACAGGGTATCCTGTTCAGAAAGGTCAAGATAAGCCACAGGAGCCAGGTGGCTGACAAAATTAAATCAAATACTCAAATTGTATGAGAAACAAGATGATTTCACAGTGTCTGAATCACATTACCAACCAAGCAAGAAGGGATGAAACGTTCACTCCCATGTATGGCCTGTGCCATGCGCAGATATCATAATTTGTTCAGACCAAGGAGCTGTCTCGAGGCCAACCACAAATAAATAATTGACACATGGCTACCGAGGTGATGATTGATTGTAGCAATAATTGGAGGGAAACTGGGGGTGCGGGCAAACTCCCTGCACCTGGCCAGCTGATCTGCATGCTGTTAGGCAAAGTGGAAAAGTATGAGTGGGGGTGATGCCAACCCAATCGTAGTGGACCAAGTAATCTAGGGTCCTAAAGTTAGTAAAACCAATGAGACGTCGTACTTTTAGTGACGTTTACAGTAGCCAAATGAAGGTAGGGCTTAGATGCCCCACCTGATGGTGTTCATCCAATACTTTCACTGTGTTACCATATACAGATATAGCACCTATATTAAAGTTACCTTCCTAGAACCAATAGGAGTGCATGCAACATTTTAAGCATTACACGTCAGTGATGATGAATTTTTTGAAAAAATGATGTTTTTTATGAAGTTCGTTGGAGTTGTCGAAGCGAGAAGGAAGATCGAGCAATTGCTGATATTCATAAACTCCCCGTTTTTTGTACTTGTCATTAAATGGACTCCTTTTGCCAAACTATTGAGTTGTCATTATTGATTTGATGCGAGAGTATTAATATGCATCCCAATCCATCTCAAAGGTGCTGCTACTCATCTTAAAGTGCTATTGGGAAACCCCCAGCTCTATGGGCCGGTTGGGTACCTAGTGCACACCTTGTCATGTCATTGGTAGCCTTCCAGGGGTGTCCCTGCTTTTTTGTGGGCTAAATTATCTGCATATGTGATGTCTTCTCATTTTTATGCAGCATGTAGACAGATGCATGTGTTATGTATGTGCAGTCGTCTAGTGAATGGGGATATGCGACATGGACATTTAATGCATGTCATTGAGTGACAACCAATGTGGGGGATGTTGTTGTTTGTCAGTGTGTGTGGTTTGTGTATTTGATTTGCATGCAGTGTGCTGGTGTTGTTGCATGTGTGCTGGGACACATGTTGGTGGTTGTCTTGTGAGCTGTCCTTTGCACGTGTTGTATGTCACTGAGGGGTGCCCGTGGATCTTGAATTTTTGGGTGCATGGATCTGTTAGCTGCACTCAGTTTCATTATGTTCATTGTCTGCAGGCAGATCCTTCCGTCAGGGAATGAGGGATATTTCATGGGATGAAATTTGACTGTCAACTGCATGCCAAGGGGACAGGTAAGATGTGAATTTATCTTGATCATTATGGAATGGCTACTTAGTTGCTGCATGTCTGGATGTGGTAATTCTGGTGGGTCGCACTCTTTTCCACAATTGTCTATTATCTCTTGTTAATCGTATTTTGGTGGATGGGGTTTATTGTGGTCATGTTGCCATGTTGAGTTACTCGTGGTTCAATACTGCACTGCTTTTCTACACCCCACCGTAGGGACATGTTTGTGCGCATCATGCACAGTGTAGGACATGTGTGCAGCTATTTTTAATTGTGCTGTTGTATTTTGTGCCCATTTAATTATTGAGGCCATGCATGGGTTGCAGCTCAGACATGATGTTTCAGGGATTTATCGATGGTTACACATTTGACAGGTATGTTAGTTAGTCAGATCCACCAGAGCACCAGGGTACCACTATGGTGGGGATAGTACACGGTATAAATATCTTTTGACATTACATATGGGATGGTTTTGGTGCCAAAGAGGTGATTTAATTAGATGGTTGGCATGGTGGTAGTGGTGTCCTCCCTCTTCAATGTGTTTCTTTTGGAAACACAAAAAGACATGTCTTTTTAGTTATAAGGGATGCAGATACATTTGCACTTCCAAGGGCCCTTTCTCAGAGTGGTTTTGGGGGCACAGTGGATTTGCCCTTTGTCATCATTCAATGGCCCCTGGGATTTGGCAGGATCGTGTGCACTCCACTGCGGAAGGATTTTATGTGAAATAAGATTGCACAAGCTGGGTACGTGCAGCCTCCCCAAATGCCCTTTCCCCAGCCATACACAAGCGGTGTGCCTATGGGTGTGGATGGGGTGCCACCACCATATCCACCGGGCCCCCATGCTGTATTGCAACATTGTGCAGGACACATGATGCCACAATGATCCTGCAGACTACTCGTGGTGCATATAGCAACACACCAACAAAGTGGTCAAGGGAGAGGAGACATGACTTGAGCACTCCGAATGTTCACTCCACTATACCCCGAGTTGAAATATGGGCAGTGTTGTACCTTACCTCGGCAGGTGTGTTAGGGTTGCGTATGGGCATCATCATGTATGTGCTCATAGGGCAGGCACTGTCCCCTGTAGAGGTGAGAATGGTTGTCATTGTCATTTGTTGGCAGTGTCTATTGGTCTGTGAGCAACATGCATTAATGTGCATGGCCATTCATATTCACCAATGAGCCATGTGTTGCCATGCTTCCCAGCTTCCAGGGCCTGGTGTAGTAAGGACATCCTGAAGATGTAACTATCCTGTGTGCTACCAGGATAGTTGACATACACTGCAGTAATGATGCTCTTGGCACCACACACAACCTGAACATTGATGGAGTGCCAATGTTTCCGGCTGCGGTAGATGTGCTCTGTTGCTCGAGGTGGACATAGAGCAATATGTGTGCAATCAATGGCACCTAGCACTTTTGGAAGTGCGCCACCCCATAAAAATCCTAGACCACTGCTTGCCTTTCTGCCGAGTCCTGGGAATATAGATATGCCTGCGGACAGAAGGACATGCAGTTATGATAGCCAACACCTGGTGTAATATCATGACTGCGTGGCCTGGGAGATGCCACCTACTATGGCGGTGGTACGCTGGAATGAGCCAGTGCCCAAAAAATGCAGCACAGTGAGGACCTGTTGCAAGGGGCTCAGTGCTTGGGAGCACATGGTGGGTGATGTGAGGTCATCTTCCCACTCCATGAGCAGGTTGAGGATGATATGGGGGGAACCTATACCTTCCATAGACCTGGTCATCAGGCATCCCAAAAAGGCTAGTCCATGCGGTGTCCCATGATGACTGCTGCAACAAATGGTGCATTCATCATGGCTGTATCATGCGTTTGTAGATTGTGCATGCTTTTTATGCATTTGTTAGTGTGTTCGTTGACATTTACGCCTGCTATCGCGTGGCGTAGGTTTTTCTGCATTTACGCATGCTTTATTGCAGACCGAGGTTCCCTGATCAATTCCGTGAATATGTTTGTTTTGCACTTGTATGGGCGTGCGATTGTTTGACGGTGGAACATCCCTCGTACCGCCCAAATTTTTGCTTGTTCCTCTTCATTCCACGTGTTCTGCACCTTTTAAGTTGATAGCGCAGGGCTGGCCGGCCCTTCCCTTGCAGTCCCGCTCAAAGTGTTCATCGGCTCACCGTGACGTAGTGGACTGGCAGGGAGTCCTCGCAAGTCCCGGGTAAACCCTGCACATTGTATGGGAGGACAGGTCTGTAGGACCCCCCATCCCCCACATTGCCCACCTACGTGATGCTCATGATTCGTCAGCAGCCCCCCATGCACCTGGGCCCGGGAGGCAGGGCGGCTGTGGATCGACATGTGAGGCTGCACGACCAGTAGCCTGGTATAACATAGACACCATTTTGTAATAAGTCAGACTCCATTTTAAGTGTGCTAAACCATGGCCTGTGCAGAATAGCCTGCGTACAGAGCTGCAGCTCGACCCTCACTTGACCGCAAGCGGAAAGGCCTACGCTTCCCCCTCGCCTCCACCCCATGGTAGACCCGTTGAAGGCCCGTTCTCACGGGCAACTAGACACAAACAAGTAACAGAACAAACACTGCATCATTTACCTTCCACAGTACATCACTGACCTAGAAGTGACCGGACTTGTAGTTGAAGTCTGGAAAATATCAAAAACCACCCCAATCAAGTATGCCCCAACCCGGCAGCTAACCCCCAGGATTTAAGATATATGGTGTCCATGACCCCCTGTCCAGATCCCCGAGATTAAACATTAACCATACATACTAAATCCATGCGTTTAGCAGTCTTCTTCATGATATGTTATAATGTTATTAAAACAAGATGACCCCCGCCCACTTCAAGAAAACCTACCTTGTGCCAACTAATTTTTGCTGCTAATGTAAAAAGGATAATTGAAAAGCAACATATAGAATGCTTGTGTATAATGTGATATAACACGATTGTATAGCATGTAGGCCATCTAGGGTATTAAGCCAGTGTTTACTATAAACGAAAATGTTAGATTAACATGTTGCTTTCACGACCCAACCTGATACTACCTCATGTGTGTTATCCGTTTGTCTGTCTCATGAATTACAAGTATTTGATCGACTAGCGTTATGTATTGCACATGCCACTGGAAACCTCCATTGTTGTGAATGTAGAAATATACGCATGTGTGAGCGACAGAAATGTGTAATTATCCTAATGCTCCCAGCCTTAGCATCCGTCCTCTCTAATGGTAAATTGAACAACCCAGTGAAAGAGAATCGCACAGAGTTACAAGGCCATCTCCCCCTCCTCCCGCCAAGGCCTGCCGGGGCTCGCCGGTGTTCGAGCAGCACAGCCTCACCTCCCCACATTCCTGCTGGACCCGCTTCAACTGTTTACCTCCCCCATGTCAGAGGCCACCATGATCTGGCCAAGTGAATTATGAGCTACCTGGTCCCAAGTCCCACCGCCTTTGAGGGGCCAGTTACGTGCCCTTATTGACCCAATGGTATTCCAAGTCAATCCAAGTTCAACGGGCCATGGGGATAGTCATTCACCCCTGTACTAACATAATGTAAAACCATCCCTCACTACATCTAACAGAATGGAATGACAAAGCAGCTTACCCAGTGCCCCCTGACAGGACACCTGGACTCTCGAGACTAAGTGCCTCATTACGACCCAGGCGGTAAGTTACCGCCTGGGCCGTGACTTTACAACCATGGCGTAAACTACGTTTACGCCATGGTGGTTGGCGGACTTACCGCCCCATTCCGACCTTGGCGGGGCGGTAAGTCCCCAATCCCCATTTACCCTTCCCCATTCCCATTTTTGCCCCATAGGGCATAATGGGAGTGGGGAAGGCGTTAATTACGCCACCGTAAATTACGGTGGCGTAATTAACTCCATGGTCCCTTAGCGCCATGGATTTTAACACCTGCTAAAAGCAGGTGTTAAATCCGCCATGGCGCTAAGGGACCTCGTACTCAGGCGGTAAGGGTCGGCGCTGTTTACGGCGCCGTAAACCCCTTACCGCCTGAGTTGTAATGAGGCCCTAAGCCCTTCCAGTAGGGGAACCTTTATAATGATATATTGGTAAGCCTTCAAGTTGCATACTGTCTTCTCTGTCTCCCTCTTGAACTTAAAATAATGAATTCTAGGATTTACAGGACAACTGAAACTGTATAGTATAATGAATGGATGTGTGTGTGTGGCCACAAGGGCAAAGTGTTAGTGCAGCCACCAATCATCGACACAGACGCGTCCGGCCTGGCAGCCCCACCCCGAAGAGCCCAGCCGATCCGTCCACCTCACGTTGGCACCACACAGACGTCCACCAATACTGGAGCAGCGCCTGTATACAAAGTGTATAGTTTAGCCACCCAATCCCTAAGACTATGTGCCCCCTATAGCTTACCTCATGCATGACGTATTTTTGTAATAAATATGACTGTCTTTTCTATGGGCAGACAGAGAGCTCTCTGAGCTTGCCTCTCATTAAGGGGGGCTTTTGCCTTATTGGGGGACGCTTTCTTTCAACATTGTGTTCCATAAATCAACAAACAGGGATTTGCGCGCGATTTGTCTTTTCAGCGCAAATTATTTCATGAATCAGGCCCCTGTTATTTTGTAAAAGGAAGCAACAGGTTCACCAGTAACGTTATTCAGTCGCCCACAGGAGTATGTGGTAACATCAACAGTCATTTGGAGGTACTCTCTTCTTAAGGTAGCATTGCCTATTAGCCGATAAGTGCGCAGACTGCAATATATTTGAAAATCATATTTTCATAGGTCGCAAAGGGGCCACCGCTTTGTAAAAGCCACTTTACTGTTCTACTCGGCATTAAATGTTTGCCTCCCAGCTTTATGCGTTTCCCTTTGTGCTGTGAGGACACTTCATAAGCATTTCAAGCAGCTTTTTGTTTAGCCAGGACTATTTGGCAAGGTGGTGAACGCCAGTCCCCCTTGGATGTGACATTCTTGAAATGGCTTGGCTGTACCTTGAACAGCAGGCAGAACACCCATTCTGCAACTCAAGAGTGTTTTATGACAATGCTGGCAGAGCTAAAACTAGTAAAAAATTGCAAAGTAAGATTTAATTTCTTTTCTTTAGGAAAAACGTGAAACGCTATTTTTGAATACGGAGGATTCCTAATTAGGAAGTCTTTCATACAAGTTAGATAAAGCTTTGGAGGGGAAATTATTGGGCAGAGGTGCCACGCACACTGTAAATATGGCACGGTCCCAGATGGCTCAGTATGCAGTCAGCACCGTACTTCACTTTTAATTAGTGCATGCACCTGTTGAATCTCCAGATGCCAGATGCAGCTCGAGAGGGCTGCGTATGTTTAGATTATAAAATGGACGACGTGGTTACCTCGAGCACGAAAGAAACAGTATTTCACTTGAATGGCCAACACAGTGAAAATATTCCCGTCTCCTAAAAAAATCAGTTTTGAATCTGGTGATAGATTTAATAATCACTCACCCTTCGGAGCTGTGAGTGAATTCCGTTCACCTTACTCCTCAAGAAGAAAGCAAAATGCAGCAGATTTAAAAGAGTACAATTTGCTTTTTTTCAGGTAGGAACTCTGCTAGTTGCTTTTAAAATTGAAATAGCATTACCTTTAATACAATTCTGAACTGCTCTCACACCGTCAGAGTTCAGTGGACTTTGTTCTTCTCTTGCTCGTTTACCAGAGAGCCCCTCTGCAATGTTTATGCTACCTTGCCAGTCGTGACTGGTCATGTGTCAGGCACTAACGGCCTGCCCGAGCTATTAGAGTGTGGGTGGAACTTTGGGTGTGTGACGAAATGGCTTCTGCTCTGCAGGAGTAAAAGAGTGAGTAGTGACCTAACCACCTATTCAGCTTTCACACTTCTACAAACCATTACTGATTCCAATCATAAAGGCAAAACAGGCACAGTTAAGAGATGTAGCTTCTTTGCCTTTTGAGGTCACATGGGCTGAGGAAAGACTTCTGATACATATTTTAATTAAACACACTATCTTCAAGAAAACTAAACAGAAAAAAAAACTGTACAAAACCCACCCCCGTGAAAAGAACAGAGAATCCACAAGAATAGAAGATAAAGCTCTATGGGCAATGTACCAGCGGGAGAAAAGGCAATCATTAAAGTATTGTAAAACGGATATGTACTGGAGCGAAAACAGATGAATGGTTACCAAGCCAATCTTTAGGGACCAAACATTTACTAAGGGGGCATTTACCAGTCAAAAGTAACTTTTGGAGGTCTTGGTGGTTCGACATCGGCAAACCAGGCTTTTGACCGTGGGGTTCAAAGTGGATCGATTGCAGCAGGTTCATGTTTCTGGACAGGGAGCGGTGTGAAGCAGGGATTGAACTGGAGCTCATTGCGATTCAAAGTGATGCTTGAAGAAGAGTGGATAGTGAGGGCCGCCAGTTTGACGTTGTCGGGTCGACTGTGAAGATGCTGGTTACTGGATGTGCTGTTCTATGTGATCGATTGAATGAGGCTCGAAGAAATACAGATCATGCGGGCCACCAGGGTTGTTTCAGTGGTTTCTTCTATGGCAAATATGTTGGTGAATGGATGCACAGTTCAAGTCACTTGTTTCGATATGGCATCCGATGGTTCAATGGGTAAACAGGGTTGGTGAAGATCGGCACGAAGATTCTGGTCGGTCGAACTGCAATTCAATGGTGGAAGATGCATTGTGGAGTTTCGAGTTTGAGTGGAGGCAACATTGCACTAAGCTAGCGCGGTACAGCAGGAACAGCTTAGAACATGCAGTTCAGAGGTTCGAAGATCAGGTGAGTGCCAAAGGCAGCTATGAAGGGTCTTGATGGTTTGATGAAATCGAGCAGGCACGAACCATGGCTCGCATCAGTTTGACGGCGGCAAATGTAGGATTCCTGCTTATCTTGGCCCTCAGCTGCTATGAGTCCCTCTCAGAGGTTTATCATATCTTTCAAAGCATTGCAGTTTTTTACCTTTGCAGAGCACTGGTCTGGTAGGTGCTTTCTTCTGGGACAAGTATACTCCCTGTTCTCGGGCTCCCAATGCAAGGGAGACTGTGCTCCCTTCCAGGGGTCCTTCACCATGGTGAAGCCCTTGGCAGAATTGTCACTGGCACAGATGTAGGTCTTATTCCAGCAGCAGGTCACCACAATGTACCCTGAGGCCAGGTAGGGACAGAGCTTACCTCTGCCTTGCCCAATCATCTTCACCTCACTGGTGGAGGCGTTTGGAAAGTCAACTTTGCCAACAGAGGTCAAACACAATTCTTCCATAGGTGTTTGTTCCAAAGTGAACGTAAGAAGGAGTGGGAAAACCCCAAGGTAAAAGTCTACAGGTGATTGGACAAAATCAAGCCTGCTCTAAGGTTCCACATCTGTTTTGGTGCTTTCTGACATCACAGCCAAAGTACATTGTGTTAAAGTAAATGGAGGGGACAGGAAGGAAGAGAGGTAACAAGAGAAAACAAGACAGTGCAAACTTCCTGCATCTGGTCTGAGCTCCCTCTGACTACACTAAACCCATCCCCTTCCCTTGTGAATAGCATGAAGGGCCCTTTGGTAAGCAGCACCCTGGTGTGATGCTGGTCCTTTTGTGAAGGGTGCTTCTTTTGGTTCTTGTGAAGTAGGTGTCTCACTGAAGAGGGTGTTATGCTCCCTCACAAAGGATAAAATAGAGCCAAACCCAGGGCTACATTCTTGCTGGCAGCAGCAGAAACAGCACGTCTGATGCATGTGTGATATCAAACTGATGTGTCTTGGATAATTATGAGAGATGCTAGCCACCATGCCCCCAACTCAGGTGTGGCTTATATTGAACGTTTAACATGACACCAGGATAGCAACTCTCATAGTGTAGGGTGCTTTTAAAGGAATCATAGTATACAAGAGGAAACCCGCTAAACTACTGTCCAACTACAAGTTGGCAGGGTCTATTCTGTCTAGATCCGGGTGGATCGATATCAATATACTAATAGGAGACAGAACTGGATGTATAGGTACTGGTCACACAAGAATATAACCTACAGACAGGACCTGACACTTATCAAAAATTACCAAACCGATTTTAATAGTAATCAAACTGTAAGTTAAAACCTAATTAAATTCGGAGGTGCACAAACATAACAATACTTGACAAAAGAAACATAGGAATGCGTGTTAGGCAGACAAATGCTAGCTAAGACAATTTTAAAAAGAAAACACTATATACATCAGACAACTTATTGTGTATCAGAATCCATTTGGATTATAATGCCATTTTATCACTTCTCTATTTTTAGTCCAGAGGGATGTCTCAACATGTTTCTGTTTCTGTTTCCGTTCCAATGGTACATTAGGCGCTATATAAATGCAAAGTAACATAACAAACATAAATCACGAACATTCATCAGGATAAAACGAATTTGACGAAAAACCTAGTTCTTATAGAATCACAGACTTGATCTGAGTCAGTTTCATAGCACCTGTAGGTTTAAAAATACATAAAGACAATGTATAAGCTAATGAATAGCTAGTTTGAATTGTAGAGTTCAACTTTGAACTAGAGAACCAAAAAAACAGGTAAATTACCTTTTGGTATGCTCGTGGGGGCTCACAACTTTAATAAAGATCAGTTGGATGTAGGAGGGAGAATCAGTCCTACAGAATATTAAATATAGTAAAAGCCACTCAGTCAGCTTTTACTAAAAAGCAATATCATTGCTCACAGCACAAAAACTGAATGTAAAGGAAATGTGGTAAAAGATTAACACTCAAGTATGTCAATGTAGAAGACAGACCTGCCAGTGCAATTAGGAGACAGGTCGTGTGGGACTAAGATCAGTGACAGATATCCAGAGTCTTCCTACGATGAGGCGCTGTACAAGTGAGCAGTCCGCCTTGCAGCAAATAGATTGAATTCCTGAAAACAAACGGTGAGAAAGGGTCAGTGGCAAGACACCACAAAAGAAACCACACCTACTGAGTGAACAGATGGAAAAAGAATGAATAAGGGCCTGGAGAAGGAGAGCCATAATACATGAGTAGGGAACCAAAGTGCGGTGGCTGACCCCAAGGTGTCAGTTGGTATCCAGACTCTTCAAAAAGTGGAGAGCACTGTAGAATCATGCAGGTCGGAAAAGTAAGATGATCCTGCACATGAGCGGCGAAACACAACCTCCAAACCGTTGCCGTGTGCAGTAGAACACCGGTGTTCACCAAGTATAATCAATAACAATAGCTAAGATAGACCAGTATGAATCGATAACTACAGTGTAATATGGAAAAGGGTGAGTCCGTAATCTCCAAACCGTAAGTGCCTGAGCGGCTGGAAAACTAAATACAATCCCACAAACATGCTAACCTGGGTGAGGACGAACCGGTCTGGGAAAGTGCAGAGTCATGTGAAGAAAAGCGGCGTCTGCGGGAGGAGAACCGCAATAGAAGGAACAGTGGACGCGTTGGCATGGACACGGCTAAGTCCGTTTACCATGTCGAGTCGTAAACCAGCTCATCGCCCATAAAGCTGGATATAAGGCGACACAGCGGTGGCCATATTAGAAAAGCAAGGCACACTCGAGTAGACAGGAAGGCACCCAGTTAGTGAGGGCGAGGAAACAGTGAAAGAACCCTAAGCCTACAAGTGTGCTGGCAAGAGAAATCTGCCAAAATAGAAGAAAACAACTGTACCTAATACTAAAACAGTCCAAAGCACGGATAATTAGGTGGGAACTGAGCTAACAAAACACACTGAACGCAAGTACAGCACAAATGGGCATGCACTAGTAACGTGCCGTTCTACTCAAGGTATCAAATACATACCTATATAAAAAAAATGAAAATAAACAGGCAAATCTACACCAAAGTTAGGCTCCTCGGGAACCAAAAATACCACAGAAATAGCCCGGCCCAGATAAACAAGATAGGGCCATGGACGAGTCTCCAAAATAACAACATCCGCCAGAAGGGAAGGTAGCAGGCATGTCAACATCCATATACAATACGGACAGAAGGTGGGAAAAAGTACAAAGGTGGAACCAAGTGCAGAAGGAGGAAGAGGGTGGCAGGACCCACAAACCTAGGAACAGCCTAAGTGGAGTGTCGGGCACCAACACTCTTGGAGGGGAATATACCAAGCCCATATGGTTTAATGCTGAATTTTATGCCATTCAACAGACTCATTCAAGCCTGTGACATCACTACCCAGCATATAAATCAGTCTTTGTTCCCATTTAAACAGCTTTTTTTTCAAGTGAAGAAGAATGTCCCCCTTTCACAGCCACTAGGACAGTCCACGTAAAATTCTTGTGACTATGTTTAACAGAACAAAAGTGTTTCACCAATGGTGCATTCTCAGTTTTGTTTTTTAAGCAACTACGGTGTTCCATTATGCAGGTTCTAACTTTCCGGATGGTCTTACCCACATATAGTAAACCACATTTGCATGTAATCAAATATACCACAAACTCAGTGTTACAATTAGTAAGACTTTTCTGGATCCAAGGTTGGAGTCACCTATATCTATTTCTTTACTCCTAGTGGTAAGTTTGCAAACTCCGCAAGAGCCACATGGGTAGTGCCCCGTAGCTTTAGGCAGTCCCCACAAGGTAGTCAGTTTGAGGTCAGGGGTGGTAATACATTTGAATTTGCTGTTGCTCACTCTATTCCCTACTGTTGTGCTTTTTTTATTAGCAAAAATAGGTAGAGGGAGAGGAGAAGAAGATGTGTTAAAGATTTTCCAATGCTTTTTTAATAATGTTCGTAATCTTAAGGCTCTGGTCCATGAATGTACTTACACAGACTATACGTTCTTCTTTTTCTTTGGCCAGTTTGGGTTCCAGAAGTGTACTCTGTTATTGTTAAAAGCCTGTTTGGCGGCTTTCTTAACTAACTGTTTAGGATAGCCTCTTTGTCTTAATTTTTTGGTTACATCACCAGCCTCTTTTTCATATGTGTCTTTATCAGAGCTGTTCCATTTTAAGCGTAAAAATTGTCCACAGGGCAAGTTGTCACGCAAATGCTTCACATGATGGCTGGAATAGTCTAGTAATGAGTTCTTATCAGTAGGTTTATGGTAGGGTTTAACTTTTAATAAACCATTCTGGGAGTAGACAGTTAAATCCCAAAAATGAGTCGATACTTTGCTGGCTGTCATAGTAAATTGAAGATGGGGGTTTACAGTATTCAGCCATGTGAAAAAATTGTCGGCCGAGGTCCGGTTACCCTCCCAGACCACTAGAATGTCATCAATATAGCGACTCCACTTTTTGATGTTCATAGTAAAGGGGTTGGTAATGCTATATATGTGTGTTTTTTCAAAAGTTTCCACGTATAGATTGGCCATCCTGGGGGCCATAGTTGCGCCCATGACAGTCCATTTGATCTGTTGGAAAAAGTTCCCATTGAATTCAAAATAGTTCCGTTTAAGGGCCAACTCTATACACCAAATAATGAAGGAAGTCGGGACGGGATCTTGATCTTCATGTGTAAGTAGTATCTCTTCAATCGCATCTAACGAGGCCTGTTGCGGTATATTAGTATAGAGAGAGATGATGTCGAATCCTAATAGTAGCGAGTTGGCAGGGTCAAATTCCAGGTTCTCAAAGATGTTGATAATGTCCCTGGAATCTTTGAGGTACGATTGCATTTTCTGTACATAAATTTGCAGGTAGTGATCAGCAAACATCGATAATGGTTCAAGTACGGAGTTAATGCCAACTACTATCGGTCATCCGGATGGATTAATAAGGGTCTTGTGTACTTTGGGCAAAGTGTAGAAAGTTGGAATGCTGGGGTTTCTATTGTTCAGAAAATCCACTTCTTGTTTCAAAATCCACTCTCTATCTTTGGCTTTGGAGATTTTCTCTGAAATTAGCCGTTGTAGTTCTGTAGTCGGGTCGTCCTGGATTGGGCGATAGTAATGGGTATTACTAAGTTGTTTCTCACACTCATTGATGTAGTCGGTCCGGTTCACATTCAAAATCCCTCCACCTTTATCAGCTTTCTTAATAAAGTTGGTAGGGTTAGTAGAAAGTGAGTTCAATGCTTGTTGTTCTTCTCTGGTAAGATTTTGAAAAGGTTGATGTTGATTGGCTTCAATAGCCGCAATGCCTGCACAGACCTTTTTCTCAAAAATAAGATATTCAGGGGAAAAACTGTGTCAGGCGGGTAAAAGGTGGAGGGATTCCGTAGGCCGGTACAATTGGTGGATCCATAGCCAGATGACTCTGTCTCAAGTGCAAAGAATTCCCTCAAGTGAATCTTACGCATGAGTTTGTTAAACTCAATACGAAATTCAAACTTATTAAGAACTTATTCTTAATAAACTTATTAAGAACTTTTTGTTCTGGGTCTGTCAGAGTATAGTTGGATAGGGTAATCAGAAGCGATTCCCGCTCCGGGTTTGTTTTGCCCCTTCATCCCAGTTGTTTCGATTCTGGGCCTGGTATAAAAAATGGCCTTGATTACCTCTCCTCCCTCCATTGCCTTGGCGTCTCATAGGTTGTCCTCTGCCTCTCTTATTGCCCGGTTTAGTACCAGCTGATGTTCCTTCGCCTGGATCGTCAGGGTCACTGCTGTCATTGCTAGTGCTTTATGATGTATTGCGGAACCTCACTCTTCTGTTGTTCCTCGTTGGTCCATTGAATTGAAAGGTTTTGTTGACATAATTGTCTTTGACATATGGAAAGGCTTTCTCATGGGAAAAGTGGGCTAGATCTTTTTTCAAACGTTGGATACGTTCGTTGGTATTGTTGGTTTTAAATTCTTTCATCTCTTTTTCTATTTCTTCTATTCTTTTTTTATAATTATCAAGTGAAACCAATTTTTTTTATGTTCTCTTCAATTTTCAATAGTTCAATTTCAATCTTAGTTCTTGTTTCTTTGGCAGTATCTATAATCAATATGAGCCAATCTCGACCACAGCGGTTAGCAATGTAACTCCACTGTACTCTGAATTTTTCATTATCTAGGAACAGTCTGGGATCGTTAAGAACAGTAAGACCCTGAGGGAATGCCTTGTTCTTCAGGTATTCTAGCATAATTGCCCCATGTAGTTCTGTTCATATAAGTCTTTTTTTAAGTTGTACCAGTTCGTTCCAATCATCCGTATCGGGGAGGTGGAGACCCCTATATCGTCTTTACTAAGAATGGAGATTGCTTTCATAAGGGCTGCCGTGTAGTCATCACTATAGGCCAGTGTTCTTTCTTCAGACATGGTTGAATGATAAATTAGACGTTCAGTTGTGCGTGAGCAAAAGATACCCCACTATAGAATAGTTTCCTGTAACGCTTAGCCCCCGTGAACCATAGCATACAACAGGAAACCCGGTAGACTACTGTCCAACTACAAGTTGGCAGGGTCTATTCTGTCTAGATCCGGGTGGATCGATATCAATATATGAATAGGAGACAGAACTGGATGTACAGGTACTGGTCACACAAGAATATGACCTACAGACAGGACCTGACACATATAAAAAATTACCAAACAGATTTTAATAGTAATCAAACAGTAAGTTAAAACATAATTAAATTCGGAGGTCCACAAACATAACAATACTTGACAAAAGAAACATAGGAATGCGTGTTAGGAAGACAAATGCTAGCTAAAACAATTTCAAAAAGAAAACACTATACACATCAGACAACTTATTGTATATCAGAATCCATTTGGATTATAATGCCATTTTATCACTTCTCTGTTTTTAGTCCAGAGGGATGTCTCGACATGTTTCTGTTCACAAACATAAATCACAAACATTCATCAGGAGAAAACGAAAAACCTACTTCTTATAGAATCACAGACTTGGTCTGAGTCAGTTTCATAGCACCTGTAGGTTTAAAAATATATAAAAACAATGTATAAGCTAATGGATAGCTAGTTTGAATTGTAGAGTTCAAAGTTGAACTAGAGAACCAAAAAAACAATATCATTGCTCACAGCACAAAAACTGAATGTAAAAGAAATGCAGTAAAAGATGAACACTCAAGTATGTCAATGTAGAAGACAGACCTTCCAGTACAATTAGGAGACAGGTTGTGTGGGATTAGGATCAGTGACAGATATCCAGAGTCTTCCCACGATCCAGCGCTGTACAAGTGAGCAGTCCGCCTTGCAGCAAATAGAATGAATTCCTGAAAACAAACGGTGAGAAAGGATCAGTGGCAAGACACCACAAAATAAACCACACTTACTGAGTGAACTGATGGAAAAAGAGTGAAGAGGGGCCTGCAGAAGGAGAGCCATAATACACTGCGTAGGGAACCAAAGTGCGGTAGCTGACCCCAAGGTGTCAGTGGGTATCCAGACACTTCAAAAAGTGGGGAGCACTGTAGAATCATGCAGCTAGGAAAAGTAAGACGATCCTGCATGTGAACGGCGAAACGCAACCTTCAAACCGTTGCCGTGTGCAGTAGAACACCAGTGTTCACCAAGTATAATCAATTACAATAGCTAAAATGGACCAATATGAGGCAGGCAGAATAGATCCATCGTGCAGAAAAAATATATAAATATAAATACACCGAGAACATACCTCTAATAGAAAAATCCACAGCACAGAAATGGCTACACAGCCCCATGGACTACGGTGAATTCTCCAAAATGCGGCATCCTCTTCGTGTTCCCATTAGGCAAAAAATGCAAAGACTGGAATCGATAACTACAGTGAAATATGGAAAAGGGTGAGTCCGTAATCGCCATACCGTAAGTGCCTGAGCAGCTGGAAAACTAAATACAACCCCACAAACATGCTAACCTGGGTCGGACGAACCAGTCTGGGAAAGTGCAGAGTCATGCGAAGAAAAGCAGTGTCTGCGGGAGGAGAGCATCAATAGAACGAACAGTGACGCGTTGGCATGGAAACGGCTAAGTGTGTTTACCATGACGAGTCGTAAACCGGCTCATCGCCCATAAAGCTGGATATAAGGCAACACGGCGGCGGCCATATTAGAAAAGCAAGGCACGCTTGAGTAGACAGAAAGGCACCCAGTTAGTGAGGGCGAGGAAACAGTGAAAGAGCCCTAACCCTACAAGTGTGCCGGCAAGAGAAATCTGCCGAAATAGAAGAAAACAACTGTACCTAATACTAAAACAGTCCAAAGCACGGATAATTAGGGGGGAACTGAGCTAACAAAACACACTGCGCGCAAGTACGGCATGAATGGGCATGCACTAGTAACACGCCGTTCCACTCAAGGATCAAATACATATCTATATATTAAAAAAAAAACAGGCAAATTTACACCAAGGTTAGGCTCCTCAGGAACCAAAAATACCACAGAAATAGCCAGGCCCAGGTAAACAAGATGGGGTCATGGACGAGTCTCCAAAATAACAACATCCGCCAGAAGGGAAGGTAGCAGGCATGTCAACATCCATATACAATACGGGCAGAAGGTGGGAAAAAGTACAAAGGTGGAACCAAGTGCAGAAGGAGGAAGAGGGTGGTAGGACCCACAAACCTAGGAACAGCCTAGGTGGGGTGTCGGGCACCAACACTCTTGGAGGGGAAAATACCAACCCCATATTGTTTAATGCTGAATTTTATGCCATTCAACGGACTCATTCAAGCCTGTGACATCACTACCCAGCATATAAATCAGTCTTTGTTCCCATTTAAACAGCTTTTTTTTCAAGTGAAGAAGAATGTCCCCCTTTCACAGCCACTAGGACAGTCCACGTAAAATCCTTGTGACTATGTTTAACAGAACAAAAGTGTTTCACCAATGGTGCATTCTCAGTTTTGTTTTTTAAGCAACTACGGTGTTCCATTATGCGGGTTTTAACTTTCCGGATGGTCTTACCCACATACAGTAACCCACATTTGCATGTAATCAAATATACCACAAACTCAGTGTTACAATTAGTAAGACTTTTCTGGATCCAAGGTTTGGAGCCACCTATATCTATTTCTTTACTCCTAGTGGTAAGTTTGCAGACTCCGCAAGAGCCACATGGGTAGTGTCCCGTAGCTTTAGGCAGTCCCCATAAGGTGGTGAGTTTGGGGTCAGGGGTGGTAATACATTTCAATTTGCTGTTGCTCACTCTATTCCCTACTGTTGTTCTTTTTTTATAAGCAAAAATATGTAGAGGGAGAAGAGAAGAAGATGTGTTAAAGATTTTCCAATGCTTTTTAATAATGTTCATAATCTTAAGGCTTTGGTCCGTGAATGTACTTACACAGACTATACGTTCTTCTTTCTCTTTGGCCAGTTTGGGTTCCAGAAGTGCATCTCTGTTATTGTTAAAAGCCTGTTTGGTGGCTTTCTTAACTAACTGTTTAGGATAGCATCTTTGTATTAATTTTTTGGTTAGATCAGCAGCCTCTTTTTCATATCTATCTTTATCAGAGCTGTTCCGTTTTAAGTGTAAAAATTGGCCAAAGGGCAAGTTGTCACGCAAAGGCTTCACATGATGGCTGGAATGGTCTAGTAATGAGTTCTTATCAGTAGGTTTATGGAAGGGTTTAACTTTTAATAAACCATTTTGGGAGTAGATAGTTAAATCCAAACAAATATTCCATACTTTGCTGGCTGTCATAGTAAATTTGAAGATGGGGGTTTAGAGTATTCAGCCATGTGAAAAAAATTGTCGGCCCCAAACAGAAGGCCCTAAACAGAAGTCCCTTTCAAATGAACAGCAGCCATTTAAACACTGCAACCAAAAATGGTGTGGCTTTTGCTTTCCCTGTCACATGAATGGCAGGAATGTAAACCCTGCAACAAAAATGGCCTGGCTTTTACTTTTGTTTCCTGTAAAGTGAAGAGCCCTGTGGAAATGGGCCTACCTGTCATTATCCATGGAAAAGCAGCAGTTTAATTCACAAAAGAAGGAGGAATCAAAGATTCCTGTGACATGGAAAGCAGGACTTTTAAGCATTGGCAGCAAAATCGGCCTGTACATGTGCTTGCAAATAAAACCGGCTTTAAAAAGCCACAATGGAAAAAGATATCACTGCTCACAGAAAAATTTCAGGAAAGTAGAACAGGATGTGTGGGCTGACCAAAGCAATTTATATTATGGTTCACCCCAAAACTCCAGTGACAGTTGCAGACACTTACTTCAGGAAAAACCTGTTCTGGCTAGGTGCAGAAACTTCACAATGAAAAGCCCCACTCCAGCTGGATGTCACACCTCTCATCTAATAACCTTGCAATAAAATGGGATGCTGCTGAGGGCATCAGAATTCCCTACTCTGCAGACTGGCTGGCAGGAAAGTAGGGACGTCAAAAGAAGGCAATACTGGGCTAAAGCATGACTAAAAGGTGTGAATACTTGTTGCACCCACTTCAAAGAGACTCATACAAATCTCTGGTCACAGGCTGACCCAGGGGAAAAGATGGCAATGGGGGATGAAGCGGCCAACACATTTGCTGACAGAAACACTCATTTAATTTAAAAGACTATTTCCTTTTTAGGCATTTTGCACAGCAATCACACTGTGGATTCATTTAGTTTTCATGCCATTTTTCAGGTAATTTCCAGGTAGTTTTAAGGGTATAAACTGCATTTACCTGTGACTCTGGGAACTGTAGTGGCCAGTTAGACTAGGTTTATGGCTGATCTGAACATGTGACAAATCTGAGAGTTGCTGGAAAGGTGGAAATGAAATTAGGAATATGCTTGATAACTTACATAATCTTAACTGTTGTACATTTTATGAAAATGACAAAAATGTGACACATGGTCATGCTACCGTATGGATTTGGCTGTCGGCTTATCTAATTCCCCATGATCAGCTAAAACAGAATATATGTTTTGTATGGCAGTTGCTAGTACAATTATGAAGTTATGATACAATACTATTTTTTGCCAAAAAGTTGAAAGGAGAACAAAGGATGGTGATAAATGGGAAAAGACAGATGTTTCTCCAAAACCCCTAAACCAATCCTGACTGGGGGTGGAGAGAGAGAGAGGGTAACTGTCCAATCCTAGCGGCAGGGATTATGGCAAGGTACTTCCCCTAGATTGCAAAATTAGTGATGTCATTTATGCTATATAAGGGGGACTGTACTAGGACAGAGGGATACACAACCACCGGGGAGACAGTAAAAGGAGGACAGAGAGAAGGCTTCTGAAACGTATCACCTTTGAGAGTGGAGTGACCAGACCCCATGCCCTTTCTTTCCAGAGTGTCCTGAGTTGCAGCTGGCTTTCCTGAAACTTAAACAAAGGCTTGCTATGTAAGTAGCAAAAACACTAGCCGTAAATTGCATAAGCCCTTCATTTTTCTAGTAGCGCATCCAATATTTACCCATTGAAAACACCAATTGCCAGTGTTGTTCAGTCATCTCCCTATAGAAGAATCTCGTTTGCGTGTGTATGTTAGCATATCTCCATTGAAAAACCCCTAATTTGACTGTGTAAATCCTTAGTATTGTTGTAAGTAAATCAAGTATTTACCCCATTGAATTTCACAGGATGGAATTGGTAGCATCGAAACCACCAATCCTTTCCCCAGTGTTGTTGTTCATTCTTATACTCATAGTGTTGTCCCAAAAGAATAAATCCCCTTGTGAGCTGAAAAGTGATTTGTCCCTGTGTTTAACTTATGTCCTGCTAAACAAATTTTCATTTGCCAGTGTCATTCCTCTTTGCGTCTGTCAGCCTGAACCAAAACCGATTTTATTTTTCTCAGCCAAACCCCTTTCCCAGAGACTACCTGTCATTATAAGCTTCAGTGTAAACGAATTTCCAATTGCCACTGTATTTTCCCTTTGCATTTGCTTTCTCCCAAAAACCGATTTTCCTACTTTATTTCTATTTTTCTTGGTGTGCTGATTAGTATTCTCTAAAACATTGCCTGTCTCCTAAATTTAAGCAGTACGAATTTTCCTCTATTCTGTCCGCTTGCAGTTGTGAGAAATAATAAAAAACCCTATTCTTCCATTTTGCTCCAAAAACGTGTTTTCCTTTTCTTTGCTGGATTCCCATATTGTGGTGGTGGGCTTCCCTCCAAAACCGATTTGCCCCTTATATTCCTACTCCTTGCCACTGCCTTCCATTCAAAGGAATCAAGTCCAATCGATGTTTGGGGGTGAGTGTTGCAGGGGGAGTGCTTAACTGTAGGTGCCATCCCATTGTAGGGGGAGTGCTTAACTGTAGGTGCCATCACTGTGTGTGGAATTGTTATTTTCCTGTTTTGTCATTAAAACACAAGCAAGTATAGCAGTCTATTTAAACCTGATTGTTATTTTCCTGTCTTGTCATTAAAACAAAAGTGAGTGTAACAGTCTATTTCAACCTGGTCGCTTTAGATAGGATATTGCATTTGTATTGCCACAATTTTGGTGGTTGTTGTATTTTGATTATCCTAATTTACACTGAAGAATAAATTAATAAAATATGTTATTAAGACACACCGGCCTGGTTCCTAGTCCATTGTGACACAGGGTGTGGGAGGAGGTTGAGTGCGAGACGGGTTTGAGGCCTACTCAAAAAGAATTCATAGTACATTACAAATCAAAAGCATTTTATTGTGCGCCACATTCATTGCAGGGGAAGGAGTACGCTGGCTGGTGTGTGCCGTGTAATAAACCGTCACAAAGGTCATGTGGTCTATGGAACAGGGGTGAATATCCTAAATACAGCCCATGCATTGAAGGAACTTGGAGGTCACAGTGGTTATGAAATGGACACGTGTGTCTCGTGTACCTGGTTTGTACCACTAGAGAGCAGAAGCTGCTAATCAGGATACTGATCGATTGGGGCACAGGTGTGCACTGTGCTTTTGGCATGGTCCCTATGAAAGGTATACATGATTAGCAGATTTCCCTTCCCGTGAAAGAATTACCTGTATTTTTGTATTCATTTAGTATAAATCAAAAAAGCCAGGGATCCTACACCCTCGCCAGATGGCAATCTGTCACAGGGTGAGCACGGTACAGTGACCCATAGCCGGCGTTATTGTCTTTACACCCGCATTCTAAGGCATTTTAGGGGTGGGGGGAATCAGGGTGGCAATATATTTGCACTAACCTGTTTCCCAAACAGAAAAATAAAATAATAAAAAATATGGTCACTGCTTAAAGCAAAAAGAGAGCTTGTTTAGAAATAAACGAGGCAATAATATTAAACGTTCCATTGTGCAAATCAGGAAAAAAAAGGAATGATATGTAAGAGTTGCAGACATTTTGACGTTAGGATAGAGTGGACTGAGAAGACAAATGTGGTGTGGGAAATGGAGGCTAGTACAGGCGTGTGAGCATGGTGCATGGAAACGGTGAGTCTTTGCAGGCCAAGCTGAAGCATAGCCTGCAATTCTTGCTTGCCCATTAGAGGCACCCATAGGCCTGGAAGTAGCGGCCCCGCTTTTGCATTGCACCACCTGAAATTGGCCCTGCATAGACCACATTTACATGGGGCACATCTTATTCCCCCAAAAGGAAGCCGCTATTGTGGCGCTCATCATGATAGTATTGGAGGACTAGGATCATGTGAACCACGCTCACTAACCGCACTACTGTGATGGGTCATATTGAATCACTGTCACTCTTGCCAGTTTTTCCATAGCATTGTTTACTCAGTAGGCTCATTGTTCTCTTGAAAGTACTCCAACAGTAATGATGTTCTTTCTTTCATTTTACTTTGCTATTTCTGCCTGTCACATATTCGCTGCTTGTTTTAGACAAATGGGTACATCTAAATAACAATCAGGAAACCTGTGTGCAGAGGATAAATATAAATAATTGCCTAAACATATGAATGAACTCAATTATACAAAGTTATTTGGCTCTCCCTATTTGACAGAATCCATTCCTTTTAGGTTAGGCTCTCTCATGAAACTATTGCTTCTCTACCTTTACAGGCACTTGGTTTTTCAGTCAAGTCTATAGCATAAAGTGGCATCAAACAAATTTAGGGGGCCCCTTGCAAATGCAGTGAGGTGCTCCTAATATTCCTGGCACCCAGAGAGATGGGCCGTCACTGGTCTAATCTCGGTCCCCATCTAGTTGCCCCCCCCCTACACCACAGTGACTTCAGGGGTGTCCATGACTCCAATGACTGCATCTTAACTTTGCTCTCTGATTGGTGGCAACATTACATAGAGCCTTTCTTATTGGCAGTGGTGGATGTAGCACAATGTGGGCATCTACGAGTGGAATAGGTGCCTTTGTTGACCGAAGCTACTGAAGAAGACTGAGAACATAAGGAGGAGCTTTCATGTATTTATTATGATATTGATGCTCAAGCTCAGGAATGCCTATATTTAAACCCAAATGGGATGAGGGACAGAACCTGACCGCAGAGTGCACATGCCACACGCTGCCTTCCTCTCCCTCTTTCTGAATACTATGCTCACACAAAATGAAAGTTTGATGACTTTTACTGGACTAACAGGACATATTATTCACAGATTGTGCAATTAATAATTACTGTGCTGTTAATTTAGTTTCGTGTGAATGGGTCCTATAAAGTGAGCTGTCACTAGTACTGCAGTCTGCTGTAACTTCCTTGCACCAGCCAACAGGCCAGGACAGTAAATGAGAATAAATGAAATTAAAGCAGGAACGAGAGCCCACTCTTTCAGATAAGTCATTTTGTGATGTTTTTAAAAAGCCAGAACAATTTCAAAAATGAGATTGATTGATTGTGTATGTATTATGCGCTTATACACAAGTGTTTCAAAGCGCAACCATGCATGGGAGGGGAAGACATAGGGAAGACAAGACAAACGATCTTACTAGGCATGGTGAACAGAACAGGAAGTGCGTGGGGCGGGAGGCAGTAGGGACCAAGTGCACCCGGTCCCATCAGAACATGGTCTAAGCGCAGAGAGAGTCCACTCTCATAGGTTGTAACTGAAGTGCAGGAGTGCTGCAGCAAGTGCAAGGCTCGGGGGCAGGAGCCAAGGAGCCAGGATTTAAACGATTACCACAGATTGAACTATGTAGAAAACGAGATGTGGAGCTTGAGGGGTTTCCTTAAACATGCTGATGCTAGTGTTACTTTTCTGTACACTGGAGTACTCCTCTCTACCCCTACTGACCAGATTTTGACTTTTACAAAGCAAATTGCTACCTCTGTTTTGTTCTCAGACTTGAAAAAGAGAAGCCATGAGAGTTCTTCTCTTCTTACCTAACTGATCACTTTAATTTCTTCTGCCACAGGGGTTCTTTACTTAACATTTTAGACTTGAAATACTTTGAATTCCAAACAAATTGAATGCCTTTGACATTGTTAGGCATGAAACGTTGAATTCCAAACCCAAAAATGAAGATCATTTATCAAACGTAATTGGAGAGTGAACATATTGCAATAATGGCCTGCTTTGAACCGTAAAACAGAGGCTAGGTTGTGGAATGAATGGAGGTTGTAGCTGCCAGCTATGTCAGAGTGAACAGGCCAGGCAGGACTGTAAAGCTGTAACTTATCTTAAGTATCTAAAAGACAGCGGATATGGTTGAAAGATTTGTAATACAAAGTGCTTTAAAGTCTTTAAAGTGTATTTTTGTGTTAAGATGAAGGTGAAATATGACTCTAGAAAACATCCTGGCTGCAGATTTCTGATTGCCCAGTTTGGTTAATCTATTGGAATAGCCTTTACCAGATTGACCCAACACACCATAGCTGAGCACTGGAGGAAACAGCCAAAATATGGAGGAAGATTACTGTGGACTGTGAACGACTCCTTCCATTCTGTTGAACCCTGACACGCATCCACACAGAGCTTCCTTTTTATCTACATATCATCTTCACAAATCCCTTCAGTCCAAGATAACCTGGCAGATGGGGTCGCTAACCTTTCAGGGAACCACTAACACCCCACCTTTCTCGGCGATTTCAGTATTAGCAAGAAAAGATAGACATTACCACAGGATCACTTTCAGAAAGCGCGGGTGCACAGCACCTCAAGCCACTAATAACTGTACCCATACATGAAGGCGTGATCACACTGGATGGATTCTTGTTTAATGAACATATCACCACTGGGACATTGCCACTGCTTATACATTTTCAGGACCACTGCGACAACCTATTCCCCCAAGCTGTTCTACTAACATTCATCAAATCTTCTCCAACTTTTATCAGGCCTTGGAAGAAGATCAAGCTGGATGTGCTCCTCGAGAAAATAGAAACCACAAGACCCTAGGCCCCATCCTGAAAGCAGCTGGGAACACCATTGGATGAACTCATCAGCCTTTACACAGGGACATTACAAATTCTCCACATACAGTCCTGAAAGAAACCTTTCAACCCACAAAAGAAGAAAGCTGCTAAATGGTTTATTCAATCAAAATAGTTTATTTCAGGCGTCAGCTCAAACAATATACCAATCAAAAAAACAATGATAATAAAACAGTTGCTAATTGCAGGAATGCAATAATCCAGTTAAAATAACAATTCGTTTTCAGTCCATAACAACAACTGATTTAATTAAAAAATTATCTTTTGGACAGGGATTTCGTGGTAAAATTTAGAAGTGCATAAACAGGGTAAAATCATAAGCAAAGTAGAGCATTCCAACATGATCTAAAATTGAAGAGCCATAAAATTGGTCTTAAAGATATTCTACGTTCAATGTTATATTACAAACAAAGAAACAAAAAATGGATCATGATTTCATGAAAAACAATCCAGAAAGGAAATGCTTAATCAGAGCCAGCATTTTGTGCATTAAGATACAGTGGAATAACCTGTATCCTTGTGACATAAAAACAATCTTTCAAAAACGGTAACCAGATAAATGTGGTTGCAGCTAAGGGTTAAGATTCAATCACAGTGACATACATTTGACACATGTATGGATTCCCTACTCTTTCTCAGCTCAAGGTTCCTTTGCAATTGTAAAGCCCTATAGCTTTCCATTAAACGATTGCATAAACAACCAGTTAGAAATACTTCCATTTCAACATTCATTGGGACAAGAACGTTTTTAACGTGCACGCACCAAGGGATAAAACTAATCCTATCACTCTTCCATCGTTTTTCAAAATACATTTGAGTAAGAGCAGCCTTAGGGTTATTAACAATATTTAAAAGGAAATAAGCTTTTTTAAAGGAATTTTATAAAATTCTATAAAAGGTAGGCCAATTTCAAAGAGGGGAGCAAAACCTGGAGCTAAATGGGGAAGGCTTAATCATCTTTTGCAGACCGAGTTTTAATGAGACCACAATAACAATCCATTTCTGTTAAAGCACTGTATGCCAAAACGGTACAATGCTACTGATTTGACATTAACATCAAATTATTTCAACATTCATTTTACAGTCTGAGTTTTAAGCAATTTGTAAACTTAAAAACCCCACCAATCGCTTCCATCATACTACAAGAAGTTTTCAAAACTTGTTTTGAGTTAGATAGTGACTACTAACATTCCATACCAAGATAATCTAATGAATTTATGTAATTAATGTGTCTATTGGCTGTCCTGAAGTTACACGTTTTTGTTCCTCTTTTAAACTGTTTTATTTATTAATGGAAATATCTCTGTCATTCATTTTTAAGTCCTATCGACATCCTTGCTAGTAAAACTCAATCATCAGTATAGACCAACATGGATACTTGAATATGTACAAAATGCAGACAATTCACATTGGCCCCACAGAAAAAATCTATGTAAAGTGTTGGTATACAAATTGAATGATATAGGAGCAAACACAAACTTTTGGCACACTCTCCTGGTTATAGGAAAGGCTTTGACACTAAACCAATAGAGCAATAGCATACCACCATAGAGCTTTCGTTGTGGTCACACAAAGAACATTTTATAGTTCATCAGGAAAACCCATAGGACATAAAGTAGTCCATAAACATGGGCCATCAACAGAATATAATGCTGTTGATAGATCCATAAATGTGACATACATTGGCTCCTGTTTTAAATATAATGTACCGGTGATCAACAGGTACAGATTTAAGTTCTGCTGATCCCTTACTAGTGCTTCTCGAAAGCGTACTTGAATGGGTGTGAGAAGATCAATATTCATGACCCAATTCAATTATTTTCCTAACAAACATAAAACACTCTCTGCATATTGTATACTGTGGGTATGCCAGCTGTATTGCATCCACTGGAAAAGCATCATCACCACTTAGGTCATGGCTACTAGGCGTATCACTTCACCAGTGAATGGGGATGTATCCACATGGTTATATATAGCTGAGGAAATGTCAACCCAAGTGGCTTCTGAAATATACGATTCTAAATTATTTACAGAATAATACTTTTGGGCCCTAAGAGATCAACTTCTAGAAATGCTAAGTGTCCTGAGAGCCAGCTGCTATTTTTTCCAAGCTTCCTTCTCCAATACAGCTCTTTTTTCGGCCAAGCATTTCTTTTTTACTGTGCTGTTTTCTCAGAAATTAAAACACGGAAGGGATAAAATAGATATTAAACATCCAAAGTTTTTTTTTAGCTTTCTTGCAGTGAAGATCTAGTCAGGATTCAGGACAATATGGAGCACCAGTTTTGGTTCCAGTATACAAGATGATTTTCTTTGTACATTATTACAATTAACCAATATTTAATTGCCGGCAATCCATTTCTGATTTCTGAAAAACAAATTGCATTAAAGTACAATTTAAAATTCTTTCCCTTTTCAATCTACAATATGCTAGGCTACCTTACACCGTTAGCAAAGCTATTCCTGAATTAGCAAAGACAGTGGGAATAGGAAATGTAAGTTCTAAAAGGGCATAGTCATTCATTTGATTTATTTTGATTGATTATTTGACATTTGTAGAGAGTGCCAAACCCAAAGGCATTTGGGTGCTGGTTACAATACAGACAGGAGATAGTAATTACCGTAATTGAAGCAAAGGCATACCTAGTAAAGTACAATGCAGACGTGAAGCAGTAAATACAGTAGTGGCAAGGGTGGCAAGGTGAACCAAAGTGCAGTACGAGTTGATCTGTAGGTCTTGCGTGAGGAGCCGGGTTGTGAGTGTTTTGAGAAATGACCAGTAAGAGGTGTCTGTTGTAAGGGACAGAGGGAGTGCATTCCGCTGCTTGGCAGCCACAACTGGTAAGCCGGGGCCCCCTGCCTTTGTCATTTGAATTTTGGTATGGCGAGGAGGTGTGAGTGGGTGGACTGGGTGGGTCTGTTGGGTTGATTTTTGGTAAATTTGTTGGAGAGATATTTGGGGCCAGTGTTAGCTGAGCACTTTTGAGTGATGGAGAGGGTTTTGAACATAAAGCGCTCTTGAACTGCAGCCAGTGGGCCTTTCATCTAGCCGAGAAGATGTGCTCTTTTCGTGGGATCTGCAATGCCACTCTAAGGATGTTATTTTGACGTTGCCAGCAAATAGGACGTTGCAATAGAGTAGTTTAGACAGGATGAAAGCTCTGGCTAGCGTAACACAGCTTTCATGGGTTAAGAATATTCTGCAGGCATTAATGAGGTTAGCGGTGTAGGCTGCCGCCGAAGATGTTACATTTACTTTTCTGGTTAGAGAGAGGGAGGAGTACAGATAGACCCCTAAGGTTTTTACTTCCTCCAGGACAGGGATGGAGTTCCCGTCTTTGATGAAGGATTTGCAATCGCCATTTAGTTTGTTTAAGCGAGTTTGAGACTACTGCTACAAGAAGCAGATCCGTTTTGTCATCATTCAGACAGAGTTCATGTTGCACCATCCAGATTTGGATTGGATATAATTGGTCACAATTTTCATATCATTAATTAAACTCCAGTGATTGGATAAGATTACAAAAAAAATCAGTCGTTGATTTTCCACATGAACCATACAAATTCTAATCTGCTGGTGAATCAGAAGGCGCTCTACCATTAACAAGAGAAAGACCCCAATTATAAGTATAATTTAGCAGGGTTTGCCCTAAATTATCATTGTTGAAATCAGAGTCGAAACTGAAAATTGCAGTTTGCTTATGATCAAATAAATTAAGTGAAAAAGCTGCACACAATCTAACATTAAATTCACCACATAGAATAACAACTGGATTTGAGAGTGAGGGAAAATTATGAATCTCTAATATTTCACAATTTAACCTATCCAAAAAGGTTTTATTTCACTTTCGATATAGGATTAAATAACACGAAACAAGTATAAACATTTTATCAAGTTTAGTAGTTAACTTAATCGTTAGAAACTTGTACAGAAGGGCGGAGCGTCCTCTGACGGGCTCATAGGTCAGCGCTCACCCTCGAGTACCTGTAAAACAAGATAGCTGCACATAGCGAGGAATGGGGGTGCAGGATTCACTTTCCCCAACACAATTCAATAAGGACAACTCACTGGTTTGGCAAAGGGAAGTCTGTTTAATGACAAGCACAACAAACGGGGAAACAAATGGGAATCAGCAGTGTTGCGATCTCCTGTCTCACTTCGACTTCCACGAACTTCATAAAAATCATGACATTTATACTGAAAACTCGTCATCATTGACGTGTACCACTCAAAAATTAACATGCAATTCTATTGGTTAAGAAAGGGTAACTTTATTATAGGTACTATATCTGTATATGGTAACAGTGCATGAGGATTCGATAACTCTTATCGGGTGGGCATCTACGCCCTTCTCTCTTCATCACTCGTGATAGACGTCACTACAAGTACGACATCCTATTTGTTCTACTAGCTATAGGACCCTAGATTACTTGGTCCATTGTGATTGGGTAGGTTACACCCCTAAACATAAATCTACACTTTTAATTAGCAGCATGCAGAGTGGACACCCAGGTGCCTTGTGTCCCAAGATTCACCCGGCCTCCTTTCCATCAATCAGTGTTTTAGGGCTATGCGTCAATTAGTTGGCTGAGGATGGCCTCAAAACTGCAGCTTCTTATAAGGAAAAGTTATGGCATCCTCGGGTTCTGGGTGACATCAGGCATTGGTACCTCTTCGCGCCTGGCTGGTCACGTGTTTGTTCACCATGAATCTGCTTCATTCTCCCTCTAGTTCATGTATTTGATTCTTCCTTAGCCTCGCCACCTGCCTGGGGCCTCCTTTTCTCAACCTTCACGGGCTGGCTGCTATGCTCTGAAGTTTTGATTCCCTGAAGTTGCCGCTCTCCTCCCTTCCTTAGATTGACCTCGAATTTCCAGGCATTAGCTATTTCTTATTGAGTTTTGATTGCGCTCCTTCCTCCTGGCTTTAGTTGATCTATGAATCTCGGCCTGGTAGGCCCCTTGCAGCCTGGGCATACTTCTGCTTTTACAAAATGGAGTCACACTTGTATAGTGTGGCTTAATAAGGTATATATATATATATATATATATGTTTATAACGGGCACTTGCTGCTCTGTTCTTCTACTAAGCATTGCAAGCACTACCGTTTCTTTAGCTTCTTGCGTTCCAAGCTTATTTACAGGCGTTAACTGGTTCTATGTTTTCATCTCGCTCTGTGGTTATGTTCCTTTATACCTTCATATCGTCTCTTCTTCTATGTCTATGATACCTTTGTCCATAGGGTTTTTGTCTTGGAGTGTTATCCTTTTGGTTGTTATTCGTTCATCTGTGGGTCTGTCCGGGCCCTCGTGATGTCAACATTCGCCTTCCATTAAGGCCCTTTGGGTCTCTTCAGGGACAGTCTGTAGGTAATCTTCATTTCGTGTCAACTGATGGTACAGTTGTCTCAATGGGTACCGTACTGTCCATGGTTGTCTGCTTATATGCACTTCAACAGGTATTGCTCTTCTGATGGGCACTGGACCGAGTCCTAGTGTAGCTCTGTGTTGGTTCATTTGTTCTTCATACGCCACGTACCTTGGTATGTACGTTCTCTGTACTTCAACATGGCGGCTGGAGTGCAGGCCATATCTGGGACCTCCTCTACACTCCCCCCTCTGGTCGGTTCATCGACCACTTCTACTTCCTCTTTTATATTCACCTTGCTTGGTTCTTCTGTATTCATTTCCTCTTCATCTTCTGGGTTTGGACCTGATGTTGCGAAGGAGTGTTTTTTTGGGGTCCATATTTTTATCACTCCTTTTAAACTTCCTGCTCTTTCTACATGTTCGTCTTTGTTCCAGGTCATTAACTGGCATTGTCCATTTGGGCTGCAATAGATCCATTTCCTTTCATACTTTCTTCGTTTTCTGGGATACACAAACTTTTTTTCCTTCTGGCGCAAATTCGCTGGCCTTTACAAAGTCTCATTTCCTCATCAGTCAGGTCTCTGGGCTTCCATCCTGATTCGACATCAACCATGATTTTCATCCCAATGACTTTCTTCGCAGTTTTCTGGAATTGTGTGATAATTATCTTGATGACACAGAATCCTAGAAGTATCATCACTAGCAAGGCTCCCAGGAATTTGAATATGTCTGCCATCCATTGCGGGACCCAGGACAATAGTGCTCCAAACCAGCTGTCATTATCCACCTCGTCGGTTTCGTTGATCATATGGTTCTTTAGGTTTGTCAGCATCCTTATGGCTTCTGTTAGGGTTCCATTTTCTTCGTCATGCGAAGGAATAAATGTGCAACATGATTCTCCGATTTTGGCGCAAACACCTCCATCCATCGCTGTGATCATGTCAAGTACATGTCTGTTCTGGAGGGTCATCAATCGGATTGCTCTCAGCTCTTCTTTGATCGCGTTAAATACTTTTATGGTGGTGTTGATGGTTTGCAATAACTCCCACTTGGTTATCTGCAACCATTTAGTATTGTATTTGCTCCAACTTGGATGTGTGGCAAGAGTATTGTTGTGAACACTGATGAGGTGAGGCTAAACAGCCTGTGTTCATATGGGATTGCATAAAAAGCTTCTTCTGATTTGGCAGAAAAGTAATTCTCTCTCTTTGTTCGGGATACCAGTTCCACAGATCTCCTCTTCTTTAGGTGAGCATCTGCTTTCGGGAAACTGTCAATAATCAGGTCTCTTTTTGGGATCACTAGTGCAGGAATGTGGATGTTCAATACTGTGCATATGCCTCCCCAGTTTTGCGGTAGTCTTATATATGCCTTGGATCCACATGCCCAGTAATGGTCCATAATTACTGCGGTTCCTTGAGTCATTCCTGGAGCTTCAAAGATTCGTCCGCAGTTTTGATTCTCTCCCATCTTCCTCGTGCCATTGTTTCTGAAGCACAGTTTCGGGCTTTCCAGTGGCACTATTTGCATGGGTCCTCCTCTGTCTTCAACCCATGTCAGCAACTTTACCAATTTTGGCCATAGAGTTTTGCATAGCCTCTGTGAGTTCTCTATTGCTTCCTTTCAGGCTCCAAGTACCATCCACGCTCCGCAGATCACTACTCCTTCTTCCCATCCGTTTGGAGAAAGTACTGTTCCCCAAATCTGCATTTTGCCTCTGTTCTTCCAAATTTGAGCCTCTTCTGGGGTCTTTCCTTGGAAATTTAGCCTTGGGTTTATTTCCCATCTTATTCCTGATCCTTTAACTTCAGGCTTCTCATACCTGATCACGTGATTCCTAGTATGTGCTCTGTTTCTTGTCTTGATGTCCTGGACGTAACCGTCTTCATCCGGGTACTCCATTTCAGTTTTGCATATCAATGAGGCATCTCTCATGCCCTCTGGTGTTGCACATTGCTATGTGTGACATACAGTGTGCTGTAGGGACATCTATTTCTACTGCCACGAAGATTTTGGATTTTCCCATGCTGTATGGTAGAAGTGCACAGACAAAGCATTTTCCTTCAGCTTTCTTCTTCCGACTTCCTTCATGGGGTGGTACCAAATGTTGTTTCCCAGATGTGTTGTGCTATCCAGGTAATCGTTTAGTTCATTGTTGTCTTCATGTGGGCTTCTTAGTGTCCTTCTGTAGTTTGCTATAACTATACCTTTGAATACATCTGTGCTACCTTTCCATGCTGGGGGTTTCTTTAAGCATGCTGTTCAGTGGGGCTGGCTTCATCTTCATCACCTGTATCGCTGTGGTAGGAGAGGGTTTTGTGATTCTCTTCTTCTCTTGTATTCTCTTGTAGAGCTCCTTTAACCACCATTTGTTCATCATCCGTCCAACAAGTGGCTGTGTTGTGTGCCTGGTGCTTGTAGGAACTTGTGTGCTTGTTAATATAGTCCCAGCGGTTTTATTTTTCAGTTCCTTATGCAGTTTCTTCGCTCTAGCTACAAACGGGAACAACTGGTCTATCAACATCTGTGTTCGTACAGTGAATTCTCTTGTAGCTGCCTCTGTCTTCTTGAGGGCTTTTACTATACCTTCCTTAGCTCATCTTTCTCTTGATTTTTCTTGGGCTCTTCCACTGCCTTCTGTGACTGGTTGTTCGGTAGGTAGTCTCATACTTTCTGTTGTCTCAGTTCGAGGTACTGTAGCCATTGACACCCTTTTTGTGTGCATTCAGTGTGTGGGTGCGTGTAGTGGTCATTGCTACATTTTGCTTCATTCCGTGCTGACCCTGTCTCCAGCTCTTCTCTTCATTTGTTACCTCAAGTGTATATGAATCACTGCTAATTATATTCAATTTCAGTTCATTTACTTTACCATCAGATTTCCTATGGACAGGAATAACTATATAGGGTCTAGGTGCTTTTGTGGATTCATGCATACATTATCCGGTGGGTGCACTGAAATTGGGACGCTTCGTGCACTAATAAAGAATGCAGTTCTGATTGTTAATGACAGAAAAACAATGATAATCACTATGCATATACACATTATCGAGCAGTATGAAAGCTGGCAGCACTTCCTAACAGGAAAGCGGGGGCACCCCTCTGTTGGTGGGAGGACCAAGTTACTGTTCTGGGCCCCCATTTCAAACATGAGTCTATTGTCAGTGTTCATTTCCTTTCACTTACTCTGTTTCTCAAAAGGTTGTATCATCAAGTGTCAAGTGCCTTAAGGAGTCCCCCCTCTTGAGGGTGATGATTGTCTCTGGTTAGGTGAAGCAGTTTTCTTACTAGACTATGGAAAAGGTCTCTGCTCCCTCGATCTGTTTTTGAGCGGAAAGATGAAGAACTGTGTTTTTGTCTCCCCGATCTGTCCTACGGCGGAAAGATGAAGAACTGTGTCTTGTCTCCTAGATCTGTCCCACGGCGGAAAGTCTCACTGGAATCTCCTCAGGTACTCTCTCTAGAAGTTGGACAGCTCCACCTGGAGCATAATTCCATGGAGGAGTGTGTCCATATGTGCAACATTGGCTGGGTCTCTGATGATGGTGATGACGTCAACGTCAGCAGGTCTCCCACCATTTCTGGGAAGTCAGTGACTAAGCAAAATAGCACATTGTGCACCAGCCGGCTGTCCTCGGGTGACATGGACATTGTCCTTCCTTTGCTGGGCTCTGTATCACATGCCTTTCTTTTGATGTGAACAGTCTCTGCACTTTCCTACTGCGTGGCTTGCGACCACGTAGTTTAACTTAGCCCACAGCTGGTTCAAAAGTTCAGTGTTTCTTGGATCTCTAATGTAGGTAAGGGTGTCCGTGGTTCTCCTGACGAGTGCTGGGCATTCTTCGATTATGCGAAAGAAAAGCGTATACATGAGTTCATCTATTATCATCTGTGGTGGAAGCATCTGTGTCCTATTCACTCTATTCTGGCATCTCGGCGAAGGCCTCCGCGTCAGTAGTTGCCGTATTACCTTCTTGTTAGCAGGATCTTGAATATAGTCTGGGATACTGGTTCTCTCCCTACAAGTGACGGGTATGTCTCTAATACGAATCAAAAGCAGGACAACACATCCCTTGTGATATTTCTGCTGGGGGATACCATAAATTCTGTAACCCAATGTGTTATGTCTTGACTGTTGTGTAGAACGAGGATACCTCCGTCCACAAGTGCCGCACAGGGAGACTACAAATGTCACTCTCTGTGCAGCCTTTGAGGCCACAGGTGGGAGATGATGTTCCGCAGCCACAAACTTCTGGGAACCCCTGGCCGACTGCAAATAAACACCAGTTAAGTAACTAGCCACAACAATAATCACAAACCAAACAACAAGAAATGAACAGTCTTACCAATGGCTGATGGATGTGGTTCAGTTAAACCTAGTGAGGGATTCCAGGACCCACCAGTGTCTTGCCTTCGATGCAGATTGTTCCTCCAAAGAGGTAGGTGAAGTCCTTGAAGGCACCGGGCCCACCTGTTGATGGAGTCCACCAAGAAGTCCAGAAAAAACAAAACCAAGGCGAGTATCAGAATGGAAGACCAAAGGCAGTCCGTGATTCGTAACCAGAGTTCCAATATCCAAGAGCCAGAACACAGGGCAATCCAAGAAACAGTCCGTGAAACAATCCAAAGGTTGAATTCCAAATGAGCCAAAAATAAACATAGCGCCAACCAGTAGTCTCGAGAACAGCTGTGAAGCACTGAACACTCGTATCCGAGCGTTTAAATAGTGGTGCTACGTTTGTCCTCTGGTCATGTGGTCCGCTCGCGTGATCGTGTTGTTGTTACACGTGAGTGGGAGGTGTCGGCCACGTGACGCGGAAGCAGGAAACGAGGCCGATCCCGCAACCGCCACGGAATACGCCAATGGAGCGGGCGTCCACGGTGGTGGGCTGGCCGTTGGCCCTGCCGCCCTGGAACACGGGAAGAAGGCAGCGGTGGGTCCCGGATCCTAGCCTGCGGATGGGGCATAGTGGAAGTATGGGATCTGGGGCTTTGAGGAGTGACATCAGGGTAACGGGAACTCCTAGGGACGTGACAAATGTCTTGGTATTTGCTGCTTCAGGATACTGTATTACGCTCTCAAAGGAAAAGTCTTGTCTGTAGTCTCTCAGAGTCTTGTTTTTTTTTTGACAATGCCTCTCTCTTCTTCACCCTGCAACTGTGATGCACAGAGTGTCCATATTATTGTCCTTTATCAACTTTTTATGCTTAGATGAGATGTCTAGATAAAAGCCACACTTTTCGGAACAGAGTTCTTTTGTCTTGGCTTTGCTGCTCATGCGTCCTTCTTCCTCGTTATGGATCTTGTCTGCACGTGCTGAGGTTCTTCCCCATTGTCTGTGGTTTCTTCGCGGTGCGGTGCAGCTGGAGGGCTCTCTCTGATATATTGTTATGCTCACCTAGTTCCCAAAGGGGCGTCGATCGGACCCGGACAGCTGCGGTCTCCACCAACGTGATGCGTAGTGAAGAGATGACAGTCTGGACTGGCCCGCCTAATCTTGTCTGCTGGACTCGTAGAAGTATTCTCCTGCAAATGGAGAAAGGGATTTAGCCACCCGTAGACTTTAGTGATGCCCCCCCCCAACTGTTCTCGTTCTCCCCACTAATCACCTCCGATATCCCCTCTTGGTAACCTCACCTTATGTTTTTAAATGATGAGCTCTCCATCCTGCATGGCATGCAGGGGCGCGTTGATACCAGTTACTTCACTGGTTTGAAGGTACTGGAGGAGTTCCGGAGGAATATTGACTCCAGTGTCTATAAAGTTCAAAGAGTTCAATATGTCCGATGTTCACTCTTGTTCCATTCCCTTGTTAGGTTGCAGCTGGGTCCAAAAGAATATTGCCTGGAGGCAGCTGATGGCGTTCAGATAAGAGTCTGTATTACCAAACACTGTCCGGTAAAAGTTGCATGAGTTTAACTTGCTGTTTTCTCTCCCTTTATAGGTGCGGCATAGAAAGATGCAGCGAATTAAAGGATAATACCTCTGGTGGTAAAGCAGGTAAGCCTATGGTGGCAAAGAGATTGTCTTTGTCGGTTTTCTCGGCTCACCTTGTTATTCCTTTTGTTTTCCCCCCAGGTGCTGGGTTTCGACGAAGAAAATGATGGAGGCAGCGCCGAGTTGAAAGATGCAGTGGACTGATGAGTATAATGCGGCACTGCTGCTGGCGAAGCGACGCGCGCTGAAATAATGTCCTTTCCAGGCTCGGAGATGTGCTGGGTCCGGAATCAGGTAAGGAATCAAATAATGTCCGTGATCTAACCTCTTCTCCTTTCTTTTCCTTTTGTCTAGGAGCTCCGGATTCGAGGCGGGCGTGGCAGAAAACTGGATGCTGACTTGCAGACACGGTGAACGTTACGCTGCTGGATGCAGAATAACACGAAGCATGAGCTGCTGTTCAGGCATGGTTTAAATAGCCTGCAAAGTAGTCCCAGGTAAGAAGTTCCCCAGAACCACACCCGAGTAAAAAATAGTCCCTGTAATAAAATAGTCCCATCCAGGCCTCACGTTGGCTTGTACTCATTTGCAGCATGGTCTGCATAAGGTAAGTAAAGTCTATGAGCCTGGCGCCTATGGCGCCAGGACTGATTTGTATGATGAGCCTGGCGCCTAAGGCTCAGTGACTGAATCCAAACAGCCCCCAGCCGGGGCTGTTGGGGTTTTAATGAGTATCTGGATGCCTGCTCCCGGGGATGATGGACTTGATCCGGATGCCCGGGGGTAGGCATCATGACAGCACTCCCCCCCAAGGCCCCTCCTAAAGTTGTCCTTCCCCTTGGCCCTGGCTTGTCTGGGAAGTCCCGAAGGAATTTTTTCACCAATCGAGGAGCATGAACGTGGTCACTAGGTTCCCATGACCTTTCTTGTGGTCCGTAACCTTTCCAGTTGATTAAATAAAAAAGTCTTGATTTAACCATTTTAGAGTCCAGGATGTTTTTTACCTCAAATTCAGGTTCTCCATCTATTAGGATGGGGTCAGGTGGTTTGGTTAATCTTGTCCCGGGTTGAACTGGTTTTAGAAGTGAAACATGAAAGACAGGATGAATCCGCATATTAGAGGGTAATTCTAATTTGACGGCCACCGGGTTGATAATGGCCTTAATGGTGTAAGGTCCCAAATATCTAGGATTAAAAGTCTGAGTTCCTTTCAGAGGTATATGTCTTGTAGCCAGCCAAACTTGGTCTCTGATTCAATATGGTGGGGTCTCACTTCTATGTTGATCAGCATTTTTCTTGTATTTCTCTTTTGCTTGTTTCAAATGTTGTGTTGCCTCTTTAAAAGCTTGTGTAATAGTAGAATGCAGATGCGTTACTGCTGGCATTTCTAAATGCTGGGGCGAATCGAGTTCTGAGGTTCGAGGATGATATCCATATATGGTATGAAAGGGGCTTTGTCCGGTTCCTGAATGTACAGAGTTATTGTATGCGTATTCAGAAATCCATAAAATGTCCTTCCAATTACTTTCGGTTTGGTGGAGCATACAACGTAGGTATTGTTCAAGAGTCTGGTTGGTTCTCTCCGTCTGACCATCGGTTTGGGGATGGTTGATAACCTTAAGTCGATTTGTGCCAATTGACAACACTTCTGCCAAAATTGCGAAATGAACTGACTACCTCGGTCAGAGATCAATACGGAAGGAAATCCATGTATTCGAACAATATTTTCGAGAAATTCCTTGGCCAAGATTGAAGCAGAAGGTAATCCTTTTAAAGGAATAAAGTGGGCCATCTTGGAAAAAAGATCCACAATAACTAGAATGGTGTTGAATCCATTACATGGCGGTAGATCTGTAATAAAGTCTAAAGACAAAGTGTGCCATGGTGTGGGTGGAATATCTAAAGGTTGTAAAAGACCAGCTGGTTTCTTCTTTTGACTTTTGTTCTGGGCGCATATGCCTTAAAACAGTACAAATGACTTTACATCTTTTCGCCAGTAGGGCCACCAGAATTGTCTTTTAATTTTAGCTTCAGTTTTTGCAATACCTGGGTGCCCTTCCATCAGAGCTTCATGGTAATTGGAGATGACTTGTTCTTGTAGTTCCTTGTGTGGTAGAAATAGACGCCCTTGATAGTAAAGTAGGTAATTGACAACTGAATAATCTCGGCCCTTTTTAACCCAGTCCTGCAGGGCTACTGAATCGAAAAGTTGTTGGATCTTTAAATGAATATCTTCTAAGGTCTGTAGAGTAGTTATCCCAAGAATTCTTTGTTCAGGAATTATAGGCACCGGTTCAGGGTTCGAATATGCTTCTCCCATCCCAATTCAGGATAAATCGTCTGCCTTACCATTATTACAACCTGGTCGATAAGTGATCACGAAATCGAATTCAGCAAGGAATAAGGCCCATCGAAGTTGATGCGATGATTGGGCCTTGGCTGTTTTTAAATACTGCAAGTTCCTGTGAACGGTGATTACAGTAATGGTATGCCTCGCACCAAGAAGATAATGCCGCCAAGCCTTGAAGGCAGATTTGATGGCTAACAACTCTTTATCGGTAACCGCATAGTTTAATTCGGGGGGCGAGAACTTTCTGGACCAAAATGCTGATGGATGAAGTTGACCGGTTTCCGGATCCTTCTGGGACAGGACAGCCCCCATGGCTAAACTGGATGCATCGGTTTCAACTATGAATGGGAGCTCGGGGGAGGATGCTTTAAGACAGGTGCCGACGTGAATTTCAATTTCAGTTCTTGGAAGGCTTTTTCAGCCTCTTCGGTCCACAAGAAGCGTTTGTTTTTTCGCAAAAGTGCTGTGATGGGGTGTACAACATATGAGAAGTCAGGAATAAATCTGCGGTAGAAATTAGCAAATCCAAGCATGCTTTGCACCCCTTTAACTGAACTGGGTGATGGCCACTTGAGAATTGCATCCACCTTTCGAGAGTCCATTCGGACTCCTTTTGGAGTCAGGATAAATCCAAGGATTTCAACTTCTGTGGCATGAAAAACACATTTTTCCAATTTTGCATATAACTTGTGCTGGCGTAGTTTCTCAAGGACTGCACGAACGCGCTTAACATGATCTGATTCTGAGGAGGAGTACACTAGAATATCGTCCATGTATACGACAACACAGACGTCAATGAGTTCACGAAGGACATCGTTCATAAAATACTGGAAGGCTGCTGGTGCATTGCACAACCCGAAGGGCATCACCTGATATTCGAATAATCCGTACTTGGTGCGAAAAGCGGTCTTCCATTTGTCGCCCTTCTTTACATGTACCAGATGATATGCCCCTCAGAGATCTAATTTAGTATAGATGCAAGCATCCTTTACTTGGTCTAGTTGTTCGGGGATCAGAGGCAATGGATATCGGTTCTTCACCGTGATCTGGTTTAATGCACGGTAGTCTATGCATGTTCTGAGGTCACCTTCCTTTTTGGGAACGAAGAATAAAGCTGAAGTTGCGGGGGACTTAGATGGATGAATGAAGCCATTAGCAAGGTATTGGTCCAAGTATTGTCATAGGTGACGGTTTTTCGGGTTCTGTAAGGGCGTAGATCCTACTGCATGGCGGTTGTGCACCAGGTATGAGGTCGATTTGACAATCATATGATCTATGAGGTGGTAAGGTGTTTGCCTGTTCTTTTTGGAAAACATCCTAGAATTCTTGATATTCCTGAGGTAACTGCATGACTGGATTAGCGACTGTGGCCAGGCTTTTGTTCAAGGTTTTTTCCGGGTAATAGGTGTGTGCACACTCCGGGAAGGTTACTCTCTTCTCTCACCAATCAATACAAGGATTATGTGTTTCCAACCAAGGTATCCCCAGTATTATTTGGAACTGCAGGGCTTTGATTAAGTCAAACACAATAGTCTCTCGATGCCCATCTTGACCCAACAGTGTCATTTCTGTGGTGGAATGAGTTACAGGCCCAGAGGCAATTTCAGTTCCATCGACTGTGGTGATAACATCCGAAGTGGTCTTTTTGCAGAGAGGTAGATTCATCCTAGAAGCCAATTCGTGGTCCACATAGTTTCCTACGGCCCAGCTATCAATGTATGCCCTAACTGTGTGCATACGTGATGGCTGCCTTGGATCAATAAGGACCATTGGTATGATTAGGTGCGTGGTCTGAGTGTCCTTCTTTAAGCTCGGCAAGCGGACCTCTACGCTTGTCGGGCATGATCGTTTCCCGAATGAGGCTCTGTTTGATTTCTATCAGCAACTCCGACTACTTTCTTGGATGGTTATATAGGGCAATCCCGTAGAAAATGTCCTGAGGCCCCACAGTACAGACACAACTGCATCTGTCATCTCCTTTCTCTTTCTTTTTGAGTTAAGGGTCCCTTAACCCCCCCGATCTGCATTGGTTCTGATGCATCTGTTTCTTTGGGAGTAACATCGGGTTTAACCAATACCCGATTCTCGAATTTAGCTCGATCAGCTTTTCTATTCTGAAGTTGGTGGTCTAGCTGGACCACTAAGTCTATATATTCTGCGCAATCCTGAGGTGGATTCACAACTTGGGCCAAAACATCTTTGAGTTCACCCCGAAGTCCACAATGAAATAATGTAATTCGCTTTACCTCTGGCCATCCGGTTTCCACCACCAACCTATTGAAGGTTGCGATATAAATTAGTAGGTCCTGTTTTCCTTGTCGTAGGGATAGAAGTTTGTTATACAGGGCCTGTCCCTGTGAATGTCTGGCGAAAAGTCTTTCCATGCTCAATTGAAAACCCTGAAAATCCCAAAGAAGAGGGTCATCCTGGTTGACTAATGGAATTGACCAATCCGCTGCGCTGCCACTAAGGTAAGACAGTACAAAAGCTAGTTTGGCTTGGTCATTTGGAAAAGCTCCTGGTCTGCATAAAAAGTGCAAGCGGCATTGGTTCATGAACATGGCAAACATTTTCGGGTCCCCAACTAAGCATTCGGGTGGAGCTAAAGGAATGCTACCTGGTAGAACCACTTGCACAGGGCTGCTCGATGAAACGGGGGTTGAATTCCCCCCAAGTCCAGGTAGTGGTGTTTGCCCGGCTTTGTTTTCCAGCAGTTGTCTGCCAAGATCATCAGTGTGCTCCTTTGACACAGTCAGTTCTCTCCTGAGGGCATTAGTTTCTTGGTGCGCGGAGTGCACTTCTGCCCTAAGTTCTCCTAATAATTGGGCTAGTTGGTCGGTTTCTGAGGTCTCCATTACGCCCGGGTGGGGATTTGTAGATAGGCTTTGTGTTCTGTTACGCTCACCTGGTTCCCACAGGGGCGTCGATCGGACCCGGACAGCTGCGGTCTCCACCAAAATGATGCGTAGTGAAGAGATGACAGTCTGGACTGGTCCGCCTAATCTTGTCTGCTGGACCCGTAGAAGTATTCCCCTGCAAGTGGAGAAAGGGATTTAGCCACCCGTGGACTTTAGTGATGGCCCCCCCCCCAACTGTTCTCGTTCTCCCCACTAATCACCTCCCATATTCCCTCTTGGTAACCTCATTTTATGGTTTTAAATGATGAGCTCTCCATCCTGCATGGCATGCAGGGGTGCGTAGATACCAGTTACTTCACTGGTTTGAAGGTACTGGAGGAGTTCCGGAGGAATATTGACTCCAGTGTCTATAAAGTTCAAAGAGTTCAATATGTCCGATGTTCACTCTTGTTCCATTCCCTCATTAGGTTGCAGCTGGGTCCAAAAGAATATTGCCTGGAGGCAGCTGATGGCGTTCAGGTAAGAGTCTGTATTACCAAACACTGTCCGGTAAAAGTTGCATGAGTTTAACTTGCTGTTTTCTTTCCCTTTATAGGTGCGGCAAAGGTTTTCTCGGCTCACCTTGTTATTCCTTTTGTTTTCCCCCCAGGTGCTGGGTTTCGACGAAGAAAATGATGGAGGCAGCGCCGAGTTGAAAGATGCGGTGGACTGGTGAGTATAATGCAGCGCTGCTGCTGGCGAAGCGAAACGTGCTGAAATAATGTCCTTTCCAGGCTCGGAGATGTGCTAGGTCCGGAATCAGGTAAGATATCAAATAATGTCCGTGATTTAACCTCTTCTCCTTTCTTTTCCTTTTGTCTAGGTGCTCTGGATTCGAGGTGGGCGTGGCAGAAGACTGGATGCTGACTTGCAGACACGGTGAGCGTTACGCTGCTGGATGCAGAATAACACAAAGCATGAGCTGCTGTTCGGGCGTGGTTTAAATAGCCTGCTGAGTAGTCCCAGGTAAGAAGTTCCCCAGAACCACACCCGAGTAAAAAATAATAAAATAGTAATAAAATAGTCGCATCCAGGCCTCACGTTGGCTTGGACTCATTTGCAGCATGGTCTGCATAAGGTAAGTAAAGTCTATGAGCCTGGCACCCATGGTGCCAGGACTGATTTCTATGATGAGCCTGGCACCTAAGGCGCCAGGACTGAATCCAAACAGCCCCCAGCCGGGGCTGTTGGGGTTTTAATGAGTATCTGGATGCCTGCTCCCGAGGATGATGGACACGGTCCGGATGCCTGGGGGTTGGCATCATGACATATATGGTTTAATGTCATTTAGGAAGATCCATGCCCTCCTGCCCTGCAGCTTGACGGCTGAAGGAGTGCAGTCCTCCACAATGAAAGGTTCATTGAATCTTGGCTCGTCCCACCTTTTTCTTGTGTGATTTCTTACCAACACTGCATCACCAGGGATAGACCTTGAGCTGTGTCTGTCTCAGCACCTCCTATTTTGTTTTGTGCTGCGCTGCACCCTTTTCGCCGTTGCTGCAGTTGGTCTGAAACGATAGAGAGGCTTGATGTCATGCAGTTCAAATACTCCTGCATTTCAGTTCCCAAGACCTCTCTAGTTGGCTGGGCATCATATCTAGCTCTATCTCGGGGTGTTAAGGGAGTCCTCATTCTCCTTCCCGTGACTATCTCGTGCTGTGTATGATGATGGTCGGAGCCTGGTTGGTTCCGAAGTGCATACAATGCCAGTAGTTGACAGTGCAGCCATCCCCTCTTTAGAGTAAGCTTCAACTTGGCTATCCTTTCCTTTAACAAGCCGTTGAGCCTCTCACAGATACCATTACCTTCCGGATGATACGCCAATGAGAACTTGTGTTTTATAGCAAGCAACTAGCTAATCTGCTCAAAGACTGCGTTGACAAAGTGAGCCCTGTTATCTGATCTCATCACCTCGCACACCCCCCTGTCTAGAGAACACTTCCCTCACCAGGAATTTAGCAGCACAGGTAGAGTCTGGGTGTGTACAGGGACCTCCTTCTATCCATCTAGAGAATGGAGACACCACTACAATTAAGTACCTGTACCCGTTACACACTTGAATCATATCGACATAATCGATGTGCAAGTGCTGAAAAGGCCAATTAGGCCAGGGGATGACTCTTCTCACTACTTTTAATCTGTGCCCAGCGGTGAATTTCTGGCAGATTATGCAGTTCACCATAAAGAATGCAACATGCTCAGCTAAATTCGGTATAAACCAGTCTTCTGCGAGCGTTGCTGCTAGAGTTTCTTTTGACATATGGAATGGGTAATGTAACTGTTCCAATGCTATCTTTAGTAGGGGTACAGGCATTACTGATTTACCAGCGCTGTCTTGCCGTCACAATCCGTCAAAGGGGTTTAAAGAACACCCTCAACGCTTCCATAGATTCTTCTCATCCTGAGGTGCCTCCCCTTGGAGCTCCATCAGTTGAGTCTGTCCCATATTGCTATAGGCTTCTGGCGTGGCTCGTGCTACCATCATACGCTCATGGGTGCATACTACTTCTACATCCATGATCGTTTCACTCTTGGATGCCATGCGCTTGGCCTCCATGTCAGCTGCATGATTTCCTTGTGACACGAAATCTGTCCCTTTAGTGTGGGCGACGCATTTCATGACCGCTATGCCCACTGGGAGTTGTAGTGCCTTTATCAGCCTGTCCAATAAGACTGCATGCTGCACTGGCGTGCCGTCTGCTTGGAGGTAGCCCCTCCTTTTCCAGCATGCTAAACCTGTGTGCACTGTTGATGTCACATAGTTGAAGTCACTGTACACCGTTACTTCCTGGTCTGTGCTGAATAATGAGATGGTATTCGTGCACTGATGAGTACTCGAAATTCTCCATTTGCTACGTGTTTCACCACGGTCACGCCTGTGTATCTTTGTCCATCCTCTTGGTCGATTCTTGATGAACCGTCAATGAACACGATCTCTCCACCCTCCAGGGCATTTTCCTTTACCCTGGGGATTTCATCATAGACTTCCTCATAGTTTGCACAGTCGTGTATAGGTTCTCCCTCAGTGGCTGGCTCAGCTATGAACGTTGCTGGGTTTACTGTTTTACATTGAACTACTTTTATTGATGGGTTAGAGATAATCACTTCATAGGTAGACGCTCTCTGAGATGTCAGTGTGCCTTTTGGTTTCTCTAGAATGGCGAATAATGAGTGCTCGACGTATAACGTCATGGAGCATCCCATTACAATGGATGTCGCCTTCTCTATGGCGAATGCTGCGGCAGCTAAACTTTGTTTGCATGGGAAATGGCCTCTCATTACTGGGTCCAGGCTCCCACTGTAGTATGCCAGGGGCTCATACCCCAACGAGGTTTTCTGAGTGAGCACTGCCATCATAACGCTGCCATCAGTGCGTGAGAACAGGTAGAATTCCTTTGCGTAATTAGGAATCCCGAGAACTGGGGCCTTACAAATCACCCGCTTGAGTTCTGCAAACCCCTTCTCCATTGCCTCAGTCCATTCTATCTTTTCCTTTGTCGCCTGGGCCTTCTTTAAGGCTTGAAGTAAGGGCTTGGTATACGAGCTGTAGCCGAAGACCCATGCTCTAACATAATTGCACAGGCCTAGGAAGCTATGCATTTGCTTTATCGTGAGCAGCTTAGCCGTGTTCATGATAGCTTCAGCCCTTTCAGGGGTTACCTTTTTCCGTTCATGTGAGATGAGCTGGCCTATATACAGCACCTCTTGTTGACAATATTGTAACTTTTCTTTGTCAACTTTATATCTTTTCTCAGCCAATATAGTCAGAAGCTGGACAGAGTCGTGCCTACATTGCTCTTCAGTGGTGCTGCAGATCAGAATGTCATCCACATACTGCAAAACAACACTGTCTACTGCAATATGGCTTAGGTCCATTTGCGGGACTCTGTTGAAAATGGACGGGGACTCACAATACCCCTGTGGCAATCTCATGCTCTTCAGACGCATTTGTCTGAAAGTAAATGATGTCAGATCCTGCGAGTCACGGTGTAACAGGATTGAGAAGAAAGCATTTTTCAAGTCAATCGCCGTGAAGTATTTCGCCTTGATGGGTATGTTACACAAGATCGTAGATGGATTAGGGACTAGAGGGAACTCGGCTTCAACAATATCATTTAATGCTCTTAAATCTTGGATTAAACGCCAAGACCCTTCCTTCGTTTCTTGACGGGGTAAATCACCGTATTACAGGGTGATTCTGACGTCACCAGGATGCCCTGCTCCATCATGGCGGAAATTGTCTTCGCAATCCCTTCCTCTGCTTCTCTGGATATGGGATATTGCCGTGCTCTTAGTAGAATTGCCCCTGGTTCAGTTTAATTTTCACTTCCCTTACCCCCTTCAGGAGGCTTACGTCGTACGGTCCTGTAGTCCATACTGAGGCAGACACTTGGGTCATGTCATCATCAAAGTATGCGGGACGGCTCAGCGCCAACATCATTCTCTGTGGCACTTCTCGTTTGATCATTTTGACCCAGAATATGAGACTTACTTCAACCCTCGTCTCATCTAGGTCAGGGTGTTCTTCGAATAGATCATCATCGGTGATGTCAGTCACTCGATACCCTTCTTCAATGGCGATAATCGCACACCATTGTCTGCCTTCATCATCGTACCCATCGACCAATGCCACTTTCCATCGCACTGCTGAAGTTTGTATTGTCAAGGGAAATACTTGCCCCTCCTCTTCATGCATTGGTATTCTCGGTCTGAATAGGAATTTGTCAGGGGTTCTCATAGTTCTATCTGTGAGGCCTGGCAATCCCGCCATAAGCACACGCACGCCAAATGCGAAAACTTCTGGTTTTAATGGTATAGCTATCATGGCTATGAGTCCTGAGTATGCTCTGATCATTTTGCATACCGTTGAATAATGCATTCCAGAAGTGGAGCATACTATGCCCTCCTCTGTGAACAATATTGTCATATTCAATTTTGTCATTAAGTCTCGACCCAAAATGTTTATTGGGGTCTGACACGAATATAGTAAAGCTACATTCATTTTGCACTCTCCTATGGAGACTGGGAGTGCGTTTGTAAAGGGAACTCGACTGTGAGCTCCCGTGAAACTCTGAGTATCTATGGCCTTGCCGGACAAGGAAAACTTGCCCTCTCTTATGCACGAGCGTGTTGCACCCGTGTCAACTAGGAAGGAATATTCTTTACCCCCTATGACGACATTCACCCTAGGTTCCCTGTTAGGGTCTGGTGTCACTGATAGGATAGAGCACATCAGAGTTCCCTGTGAGCTGTCCTATTTCATATATAAGTTCGGTCCGCGGTACACTTGTGGATTTCCTCCATTTCCAGGGTTGACTCCTGCTCCGGAGTTTGTTCCCTGAGGCATTTTCGGTGGTGCCTGTTGGGTTTGCCCTTGTGGCGTGTTCCCCAAGTTTGGGGGTTGAACTCCTGCAGTGCGCCTTGCTGCGCGCCTGGTGCTTGCTGCTGCACCGTATAATTCTGTGCACCACCCTGTGGGGGAAGGCAGGCTGATTCACCACGCCTGCTCCCATTCCTTGTCAGTTTTGCCATGCGCCTTGGCTTCTGCACGCGCGCGCTATATGTCCTATCATACCACACAGCCAACATATTGGCGGCGGTTGGTCTATCTGTCCATCTGACATATTTGGGCCACCCGTTTGCATGTTTTGGAAAGCTCCTTGATTACTCTGGAACCCTCCCTGATTACTCTGCCATCCTCTTTCTCTAAATCCCCTTCCCCTCGGGTAAAATCCCACGTTACCCTGATTGATCTCCTGTGGTTTAGTCATCTGTTGAGCACTTGGTTCTGCCGGGCTTGTCAACATGGCTCCTCCGGGAGCATACTTTGAAAGTTTCTTTTGCACCAGCTTTGCTTGCTCACCCTTACGGGTTGCCTCCTTTTTTGATTCTTTTCTTGCAACAATCTACAGTAATGTGCAACAGTTAACTGTATTTCAGCCCAAGGTTTAGCTTCTACCCCTACCAATTTCTTGAGCTGTTTCTGCACTGGTTCTGGCAACCATTGGCACAATATATGGTTGAACACAGGGATAGATTTTGTCCAAGATTCATGCGTTTCGAGCACCCACGCGTCTTGAAAATTCTGGATATAAATGAATGAATCCTCTGACTCTTTTTTTTTTCTTTCGAGTCATTATAGCTCCCATATCGGATGTGTCTGGGTACAGTACTCAAAGCGCTTTCCACACCGCTGCTCTACAATTATTAAATGGCGCTCCGTCATGGGTGGTGTTAATTATAGTTACACCAGGGTACCTATCTCGTTTCCATACATCGTCTGCTCTCTCACCAAGTATGGCGATCAGGAGGCCCTTAATTTCCCCTATAGCTAGTGTGACACCCCCTGTCATTTTTTTCAACTTGTGTATCCACTTCCCGGCTCCCGATGTCAACACTGGAAGCTTGTTTTTCAGGTTCTCTCTGTCCATGTGTGGCCATGGAATATATTGTGGTCTTACTCCCCCTTTTTCTAGCAGCGGGAATTGAAACGCGCAGTCTTCCTTCTCTTTCTCCATAGCTCTCCTATCAACTGCCTGGGTAACATTCCCACATCACCGTCTACCTGGCAATGTCCTAGACTTGTCTACATGTGGGTTGTTCCTGGGGGAAAGTGAGGAAGGGAAGAATACCTCTGAGGAGGTGCAGCTGATAGTTTGACTTTTTAGAGACTTCAGAGAGTGAGGAGAGAATGAGTCGAGGATGGCACCAAGGTTCTTAACCTCAAAGGAAGGAGCAGGAAGAGGGCCCAGAGTGGGCAGCCAGTGAGAGAGAGGAAAGGAAGGAGCAGGTGGGCCAATGAGGAGGATCTCAGTCTTACTGGTATTAAGGCAGAGATCATTGGCAGCACACCATTCCTGAATTGCAGCCAGCCAGTCTGGTATGAGGGAAGAAGCTGAGGTGGCTGAGGGAAGCCTGAAAGAGATCTGAGTGTCATCCGCATAACATTGAAAATTGGAGCAGAAAATAGCGATGCCAATGCCAAGAGGTGCCAGGTAGTGGTTGATGAGCCAGGGAGAGAGGTTGCCTCCCTGGTGAACACCACAAGTAGAGAGAGAGAGAGAGAAGAGAGGAAAGACCCCAGTTGGACCTGAGAGGGTTGGTCGGTGAGAAAGGAGGTCAACAATTGATTACAAATTAACTTAAACTGAACTAATCCAAAATAAAAATGATGATTTGTAGCAACACAAGCTCCAACCCCAAACTCAATCCCTTTGCCAGAAAAAATGGGTGCCTGGACACAGTCAAGTTCAACAACCAAAAACCAGAGACTCTTCAAGGACGGCTCCCTTACACTCGAACCCCAGATAAAAGACTTCATACGAAGTTGCTTCTTCCAACTCCAAAGCATGCTGAAGGCAGTGCCTGACTCCTAACATGTCTGCCAGCAGTTGAAGGAATTGGCTAGCTTGCAGCTCATCTCATAAAAGCTACAAGCATTGACTGGCTGTGATCATGTCTTTTTGCAAAGAAAGGCACTGGCTGTCTTGTATTACATATGCTTACAGCAGCCAGCTTTGACTGGATGAAGTCAATCATTATTGATAGTGGATTACACACTTCAATCAGTGTTGGTGTGCTGCTTTATAAGTACCTTTGTGGGTTTGGAGGTAGTGTTGTGCATGTATGAGGAAGTGCTGTTTATGCACCTTTTTGACACCTGACGTGTGTTGTCCAGATGTGCGATGGCTCCATCTATGGTGTATGTGTGTGGGTAGTTTGTGAAATATAATTGGGTGCATGCTGTTTCTGCAACTTTATGGTTGGCATGTCTAGTTTGAAGTTGGTGTGGTTGCATTTATACTGTCTAAGTGGGCCCCAACTGTTGTTCCCCCACATTTCGGTCTCAAGACAGTGTTTCTCTTTCACAGTGATATGATATCATATGATTTGATAGGTTATTTATAACACACTTAATACCCAGAGGTTTCTAAGCACGGACCCGGGGATTGAACCTGTGTTGCTCTGTCTCGTCTTGCTTCTTCCAAGGTGAGCATGTGGCCACTGAGCTATCCTCCCGAGACATGAGTGTTAAGGTATTATATGGTATTACATCACACACATGTTGGTGAACTGATTCTTCACCTTTTAGGGTCGGTAAAAGTCATGACCTGTGGCTGTTTCAACAACTTTTTTGACCCATATGGGTTGGCATCTGCATGGTATATGAGTGAAGTCGTGGTGTTTCTCTACCTCGATGTGGGTGATCTTGAGTAGTGTAAATAAGTGGTTCATGCTATTTCCACATCTGGGGTGAGTGTTGTTAGTTTGTTGTTGCAATATGGTGAAGTGCGTGCGGATTGCTCTGGAGAGAGTTGGTTGTGTGAGTTTCTGTATTTTGAGTATGCAGAAAGTTGACATTTTTAAGGTATGGCTATAATAGTTTTCAAGTATTTGTCGATTTCTTACCACTTTGCATTTCTGCACCCAACCTCCGCTGCCATCCTGTGTGTCTGGTATTCCAACTTGACTGTAGTGTTTTCATGGTCCAGATGTAGTGACATGTGTATGATATCTGGTTGATGCCATGCTTCCACTGCAGTTTAGTCTGGTTATTCTATTTAAGCACCATTTAAGGGTCTGTATGAGTCTGTATTTGGTCTCTGCAGTTTGTCTGCAGATTTTGTGGTCCAGAGAGGGTGATGTATGGCATATGAGAAGTGTTGCACTGGTATTGCACTTCAGTGTGTCGGGCGTGTGAGTGGGGGCCTGCTGTTTCTTCACCTGGGTAGGGCAATATTCGGATGGGGTGGCATGTGAATGGTGCATGAACAGGCATACCTTTTCAGCACTTTGTTGTTTGTATGCTGCTACTGCACAATGTGGGTCCAATTGAGTGCTGTGGTTTGGAGTAAAGCGCTCTATAAATTCAATAAACACAAATACAAATACAACTTTCAAAGTCATCATGGAGTAGCATGCTTCTGGTGTATGAGTAGGGCCATGTTTGCATCACACTGTGGTGTGGGCTTGCATCCTACAAATCTTCTGGAGTCTGTATGAGTTAGTCGCTGCTGTTGTTTCCAGAGCTTTTGTAGAGAAGCAGCTGTGTACATCTGCAAGAGATCCCTCCCCCCTACCTCCCGTGTATTGTGGACATGCAATTGTGCCTTGCCTAAAACCAGCTATTGTACCAATACTGCGGTAAGTATTTGAAAGAAGATACCCATTGAGACTACCCTATCGAATGTACCCTCAAGTGATGACAACCTGCAGGAGGAACTCCCTAAAGGAATATGAGATAGAACTAAGCAAATGACCGTTGACGTCGTAAGAAAGTGTGCACAAAGTCCCGAGATATTAACTGACGATAATGTATGAATCCTGAAGAAACTAATGATAAAGTAAAGAACCGAGTGAACTCTCAAGTGTAAAAGAAAATTAAACATGCACAAAATGTTGCAGAAAACAAAAGTTTGCACAACGTTTGCACATAAGAAAGTGTGCACAAATTCTTGAGATATTAACTGAAGATAATTTATGGATCCTGAAGAAACTAATGATAAAGTAAAGAACCAAGTGAACTCTCAAGTGTAAAAAAAGATTATATGTGCACAAAATGTTGCAGAAAACAAAAGAGCAAAGAATGTACAGATGCTGAAATGCTGAGATTGAGATTCCTACTCACCTTGGATAGCTGACACATAAACTTTGACATAGACATCTCCCTCAGTAAGATTGATTTTACATTCCAAGAACCCAATGATGTCAATTTATTGTTAGCTCTCACCAATGGCATGTATGGTTGCTTGCATTAATGGGCAGGACTTAAACTGTTTCTCACAACATTTCTTATTTACTATTAAATAATCATGCCCAGAGTCCACTTCATCACTATTGGTGAGATCATTGGAGTAAGGTTTAAATGTCTTTGCCTTCCTTTGGACTTGGCTCCAGCTAGGAGAATGCCATGCTGCAAATCTATACGAGCACCTGACAACTCTTTTGCTATGTTTTTCTAAAGATCCTGCCACTTCTAGAAAAAAGACCGTTGCTCCCACATTCTGCGCAGAGGGCATTACACCCTTGGGAAAACCTGGAGTTGACTAGGTGATTTTGACAGTTGCAGCGATAGCATCATTGTTGTGTTCTTTGGCCACACTGGCTGTTGCCCTTCTGAGGAAAGTATTTCCTTTCATCTCATCTGAGGCCAATCTAAAAGGGCATATTTATGTCAGTTTTGCTCTTGTATGTGGATTTGATATCTACAGTTTTCACTCTATTTACTTAACTGCAGCTGGTCCCCTTTACCTAATACTTCTCTATTGTATCAAGACACTTAATGGAATGCTCTACCATCTTGGTTAGAGGTATTAGTTTGCTTATGCAATCACATTTGCATGTTATTAGTAAGTGATTGGCTATGCCTTTCTAGTTATAAGCCTGCATGTCACAAATGGCTGCAAGACCCCTGCATGTGGTGACAAACCTCTGAACACGTTTCTCCTTCTTTATTCTCTCAGACCCTAAGCCAATATATTGGCTAACAGAACATTGATTTTGGGGTTATAATGTATATCACATGTTTTGATGAACTTTCCATATGCATTTACTTCTTCTGCATTAGTTTTGTCAGTGTCATAGGGCCTCATTACAAGTCGGGCGGTCCGGAATTAACAGTGGCGGTAAACCCGCCGCCACTGTCAATTCCGGACCGCCCGATCCCGAGTCCTGCAGGCTGGAGGTGATCGTCCCGTCAGGTCTGACCTGGCGGGTTGAATACCTCTGGCCTGCAGGCGGACGTGGAAACACCAGCAACATCACGAGATGGTGCCGGTGTTTCCACTTCCCCATTCCCACTGAGTCCTATAGGACTCAATGCGAATGGGGATTTACACCATTCCGTCTCGGGATTGCCAGAACACCAGGGTCGTAATGCCCTGGTATTTCCGGGAGTCACGGAGGCGGAACGGTAACATGAGTCCGGCGGTAACCAGTCAGTTTTACCGCCGCGGTTACCGCCGGACTAGTAATGAGGCCCATAGTCTCTGAGTTCAAGAAATATCATTACCACTGTTCTCCTTTCATTCTTTAAAACAAAGTAAGATGAGTGCCATTTTCCTATCCACACTATCAGTGCATATTCCTGATAACAAAACTTCTGAACATGTTTCTATTATTAGCAGTTCTTCAGAAGGTAGAAAAAATGTGGAGGCATGGATTATGGTAAGACTACATTGTGATAGGGATAACACAGCACTCTTTAGTGTTTTTCTTAGGCTCTCTTTGTATTTTAAGTGCCACTGTGAAAATATACTTGGGATGCTTAATGTGCCCCAATGAAATATCTGTTACGCTCACCTGGCTCCCACAGGGGCGTCGATCTGAACTGGACAGCTGCGGTCTCCACCAATGTGACGCAAAGTGCCGAGATGATGGACTGGACTGGCCCACCTAGCTTCGTTTGCTTGGCCCGTAGAAATATTCTTCTGCAAATGGAGAAAGGGAATTAACCACCCGTGGAGTTGAGCGTTAACCCTCCCCACTCCCGCTGTTCTCCTCACTGATCACCTTTGATGTCCCCTCTTATAGTCTCACCTGATGGTTTGGAAAGATGAGCTCTCCACCCTGCATTGAGCGCAGGGGCGCGTAGATAACCAGTTGCTTCACTGGCTCGAAGGAATTGGTGAGTTCCAGAACAATATTGACTCTGAGATTCCCGGCAAGACGCCGTATGTATGTAGTTCGTAGAAGTTCAAATGTCTGACTTTCACTCTGTCCGATTCCTTGCAGGATGCAGCTTGACCCTGGCTAAGAGTTCCTCATGGCAACCGGTAATATTCAGGTAAGGATTTGTATTATCCAATACAGTTCGATAAAATAATGTCAATATGTAACCTGTTGCTTTCTCCCTTATTCAGGCGCTGAGAGAAAGTACGAAGTCTCGGGGAATAATGCCTCCGGCGGTAAAATCAGCTAAGTCTATTGTGGTGATGAGGTTTCCCCTTGTTTCTCCCTTTGTTTCACCTTGCTGTCCTTTTGTTTCCCCTTAGGGGCCGGGGTCCGGCGAGGATGCAGTGGAAGCTGCGCCAACCCGTGAAGAGGAATAGTACCCCGGTGGTAAAATCAGGTAAGTCTATGGGGGGTAACTAATATTGCCTCTGTGTACTCCCTTGGCTCACCTTGCTGTTCTTGTCTTCCCTTTAGGTGCTGGAGTGCGGCGGGAACATGCAGAAGGATGCTTGGAATGTGAAGATGCTGCGAAGGCCGATGATTTCAGAGCGGCGCTGCAGCAGGCGAGGCGGCGCGCAGAAAATAACTTCTTTCTTCCAGCTCGAAGGGGCGATGGATCGGGAATTCAGGTAAGGATCAAAGGTATTGCTCTTGTTCTAATCTTTTCTCCTTCTTTCTCCCTTTTTCTAGGAGCTCCAGACTCGAGGCGGGCGTGGCAGAAGACTGGATGCAGACTTGCAGGCACGGTGAGCGTTACGCTGCTGGATGCAGAATAACGCAAATCGCGTGCTGCTCTTCGGGCGTGGTTTAAATAGCTTCCAAAGTAGTCCCAGGTAAGTATTCCTCCCCAGCCCCACCCGAGTAAAAAATAGTCCCTAGGTAAAGTAGTCCCTTCCAAGCCTCTTTTGGCTTGGAGCTCTTGCAGCATGGTCTGCATTAGGTAAGTTTGCAGCATGGTCTGCATCAGGTACGTTTTAATTTATGAGCCTGGCGCCTATGACGCCAGGACTGACTCTCCATTTGAGCCTGGCACCATAGGCGCCAGGACTGCACCCAAATAGCCCCTAGCAGGGGTTGTTGGGCTTGCTTGGAATAACTTGATGCCTGCTTCCGGGGTTGCTGGACTTGGTCTGGGTCCCTGGGGGTAGGCATCATGACAATATCAACTTGTTGATACAATTCAAATCATATTGATCTAGTGTACGCCTCCCAGTGCAGGGAAGAGAAGCACCAGTAGGTGGAGGTCCATGGCAGTGTTTTAGTGTAACCTGTCTGGGAAGTCGATGTGCTGCACCTAAGCACTCATATCCGCACGTCCTTTAGACATTGCGCGTCTTGCTGCTGCAGCGAGCCACACACAGTATATGCAGGGATGGTGAAGAGCTTTCTTTTAGTGGCTTGCAACCTGCGAGATGCTCCCACCAGATAACCCTGGAACAGAGAGGGAGGCAGATTTCACTTGATCCCAATAAGCAATAAGTGAGAGTCAACAATCAAAGAAAGAAGTCAGTGTAGAAGGTGACTGAAGCATTGGCAAAATATGCTCCTTAAGGTGCAAAGGAAGTTACGCTTAGTGGTAACAATCAAGAGGAAGTAGTCAGGCAAAAGCGGTGACAGAAGCAGGTAAAAGAAGTCTCAGTTTCTGATCCCCATTACATAGGGAAGACATTATGCTGCAGATTAAAAAAAAGAGTACACATTTGATGATGTAGACGCAGATGTTGACTGTTTCAAGACAGCCTACGCGCATCCTCCTCACTGAATGATATTCAACACTGTGGACACAGGCTGAAGAACAAGTCAGGAAACAACAGGATCACTGTAAGAAGTTTATCAAAGTATCTGCACCTACAAAATGTGACCCACCGGCCGCAGACCACATGGCCAACTCGGCCTAGGTCAAAACCAACTGATACCATTTCCAACAATGCATTCCAGTTGATGCATAAAGGGTCTATGACAGCTGTATGACATAGGAGATGGTCACCAGACTACCCACAGTGGTTTCTACGAGAAACATTGTGCACATGCATACAATCAAGCACGGGGGCTGTCGTCAATGATTGATTTTGATTGAAAACACAACTACTTCTTGTACAAAAATGTGTATAACCACTAAGCTGGGTTTACTGCTATGGGGGTTACATTGGCACCAGCATATTTGAAATGTATGTGACACTCGCAAAAAGTGCCCCTAGGTTGCACAGGTTCCATAGACAGACATGATAACACCCTCATCAATTGGTGACAATCACAGAGCAGGGTAGATCTCTGTCTTCGGCCGGGACATCCCCCTGGACAGCCTCTCTGCCACTATAAAACTTGAGGAGAACCATCTCTGGTTTCAGAAGCACCTTAAGACCTTCCTCTTTTCTTCTGCCTTTGCTCCCCCTCTCCCCTCCTGATCTGTTTTCTCGCAGCACAGTGCACCTGGCCACCGCCTGTCCTCTGGGCTCAGGTACCTGCTCACCCTGCCACTCTCCCGCACTGCCTCTGGGCCACCCCTTGCACTGGGGACTGTATCTGTACCCATACAGCCTCCCCTTTTTCTTTCTGCACTTATCAGACCTACCCTGTCTGCTGCCTTAAACCTAGCACTTGCAAATTGCTGGCTGAACTACCACTGTTTGTTGCCTTTATTATTTATTTATTTATTATTATTTATCTGTGTCTCCAACCTTCCATGCACTTTTCCCCTCCCCCTCTCTCATGCACTTGCGCGTTCTCAATGTCACTGGGCCTATTAAGAACCCTGTTTTGTTCTCCCCTGTTCCCCTCCCTTGCCTTGTCGCGCTCTGAAATACTTGTGTACGAGCACGATAGAAATAAAATATCAATATCAATATCAAACACGTGGAGGGGAGGGCAGAATTGTCGGGATGCAGCATAATGGGACCTGTCTGCTTATCACGTGCAGAATACAAAGACTATTCAATATTTGTCATTTTTAGGTTTTGCATCATATCTATTCCATCAGCAACAGCTCTGTAGCCAAAATCAATTGTAGAAAATGGGATGATTGAATATGCAAATGTTAACAACTATGGGCCTCTTTGCAGGTTTGGCGGTCCGGAAATAAGGGTGCCGGTAGCAACGAACCGGCATCCATTCCAGACCGCCAAACTAAGAGTCTGCCGGTAGGGGCACGGAACTCCGGCAGGCCTAAACCTGCAGGGAATTCAGGCCCCTACCGGCAGTGTTTTCACTGAAGCACCAGTGCCATGCTTCAGTGACCCCATTTCCATGGAGTCCTTTCAGAATCCAGGGCACGGGGATTTACCCTTCTACCGCCGGCAAAAATATCCTGGTGGCACTGGGATGTCAGGCGGCAGAAACAGTGTTACAGGGTTGCCGGTAACCCACTGCCTACCGGCAGGTTTTCCCAGCAATCCCGTAATGAAGTCCTATGACTATCCAATACGCACTAGCTGAGTGTGTGTATCATCAAACTACCCATCACATGATACTGATTTACAACACCTATTCTGCCTGCTAAGGCAGACATCTCAAGGTAACAGGTTAATTACACCTATTACTTAAACCATTGCCTTAGCTTAATCCATGTCACAATGTGATTATTCAGAACAAAACAGTGTTTTAAAAGATAACATAACCAATACAAATGTCTTGACTAAGCGTGCCATTCAGGGACTAGACTTCCGAGCAGCACAGCCTTACAGCAGACAGACCTAATTGAAATATTTAGCTGGTTGTTGTGTTTTACCTATCCTGACTATGTGGCTATTCCCTGTATGTATGTGTGCCTGAGTCTGCAATGTTTGGTAGGGAGTGTACTGGTTGGAATGTTTGGATGTGAGTGCCTGTGTTCCTTTATTGCCAGTTGGAAACTTGAGCTTGGCACAGGGGGACCGGTGGGTGCTTCTATCCCATGAACTTATCCTGTATTATTCCTAATGTACTTACCTGTGTTCCTGTGGACTTACTAAAGATACCTAAATCTAACAAGGCTCCTGAGTGGTTATTTATTACCCCAAACCCATAACTTAACATTGGCGACGAGGATGGTTGGAAACTGAAGGGAGCAGCAACAGAAAAGGAACAAGGAACGAAGCAGTACACACAAGGACTGTTACCAGGACACAAAAGGGGCAAGGAAGTTGCCCATCAGCAAGGAGCAGTAACCACAGAGGCATCCACCACCCCCTCCCCGGCCCCCAACGTAAGCGTGCTGTGCCTGCATGGATGAGTGAGAGGAAGGCTCAGCTCAGTGACACTGCAGGACAGCGCTGCACGGCTGTCAGCGTGTATAAAATTGGCCTTTGAAGTGAGCAACGGCCGATTTAGACAGCGCGTAAGGGGCCGGGGAGATATTGAGGATTAATGTGGCCAGCATTATAACATTGCATCAATGAGCAGAGACTGTAACGTATACTAGCGGTAGTGATGCTGATGACTTTACCTTTGGAGCAGCTTTAAAGTGGCATGTGAGGGTTCGACTCTGTCAGCATCCTTGAGGGATGCCTGCTTTGGCTGCACCGACGACGGTTGGTGCGAGGTGCTCTGTACGGGTCGGCGTTCCCGACATTAATGATGATGTCATCAGAATACTGGTGGTATCGGCGAAGGTCCGCTGTATTAGAACGTTGGAGCGAACGTTCCTGGAGTGAGCAGCAGCCCGCTTCGTGTCATGACGAAGTGTGCTGCATTGGAAAAAAGGACCTTCCCAACGTGTCCGAACGTGCTTCCAGCAACCTATTGTGCAAGTGACTGTATGTGACGGTGTATTCAGAGGAAAAAGAAGAACGTTGTTTACGGCACTCTTATATTGTCGGTGAAGTGGCTAATCTCAACGATGTCACCTTGCTTTTTCATCGTATGTTCATGGTTGGGTGAAGAGATACGGAGCGTGACGCATTTGCTTTTATTTCACGTAGCGCGCTACGTGTACTGTCATGTTTTCAATTGGACAGTTTAGTCAAGAGGATGTTGCCGTGTCATAGGATCTTTCAAGGTGGACTTGGTCATAAGTATTATATTATTGCCATATTATTCAAGAGGAACTGTTACCTGATACCAAGTACAGGACGTTTTTTTGTGTGCATGTGACTTAACGGTGATTTAAATGCAATGTAACAACGTTTTCTGTAATGTTTCTGAGAAATGTGATAATATTTACATTCCATAGTGCATAATATGCATTCTTGACATCTTGTGCAAGGTAGTCTTGGCAGTTCACATATTTTGGCAGTCAACACTGATATCTATTACAATTAAAGTTTGGAGGTTCACATATTTATTTTTGGCTGCCATATGGTGGTGATGCTCAGTTCTGCTTTAATGTATGTGTGTGGACGCTGTCACAGTGATGGTGCTGTGAGTGTAAAAACAAGTAGTGAGGCAAAAGTGTGTGCTTTAGGGGCAGTTTATCGCAATGCTGGATATTGGTGGGTCAATGACAAATGATTTCAACATTACAGATCTTGCAGTGAGAAGATGTGTTGACTTCAAATGTATATTGTGGCAGTTGTGGTGTTGGTTATTATGCTATATGGCATTCTAAGGGCATATTGTGTTTGGGGATGTAGTTCCCGGTGTTGAGGCGCCTAAAGAGGTCGCGAATGGGTGCGTCTTTGGGAAGTTCTGATGTCTTGGCTATGTACTGAAATTCAAAAGCTATGTACTGAAATTCAAAACCTAATGTGAGTTGTGTTTATGTTTTGCACTGTATTAACCCATTATTCCTCCACAGGAAAACAACCATAAGGACTTTGTAAGCTTTATTATTGGACTCAAGTGTGGTGCTTAACCCTTGTTTATCATATTAAATGCTCAATTTTCCTGACTGGTGTGTTTGAGGGAATGTCTCTGGGCAGTGATGTAAGGACAGTTGTGAGAATTTGTTGCTCAATGGTGAGCATTTATTAGCTCAGGCATGGTGCCTGGAGTGGTGGAGTGGAGGTTATTGGTTGCTCTATGTTGAGCATGGGATGCTAAATGGCAAGCATTTATTAGCTCAGGCATGCGCCTGGAGTGGTGGAGCAGTGCGAGTTTTGGTTGCTCTATTGTGAGCATGGGATGCTCAATGGTGAGCATTCATTAGCTCAGGCATGGTGCCTGGAGTGGTGGAGTGGAGGAAATGGTATTGTGCTCATTTGCGAACATTTGGTTTCTTTAGAGGGTGTTTGAGGACACCCACAGTGGAGTGGAGATGAGTACGCTTTAGGCAGATAGTGGGGCTTAACCCTGTAGATTGTGTTAGCACAATTTGTTGTCGGTGAATGATGATGCAGGGTTATTGTTGTGTTGTAGGTGGTAATGGTTGTGTATGAGATTGTGGGCTGGTTCCCTTGTAGTGAGTTCCATAAAAGGCCTGTTATGGTTCTAGTGATTGTTTTGGAAGTGTGTTAGCTAATTGGCAGGTACTCTAAGGACTTGGTAGGGGATAGCTTTATGCTAGGAGCAGTTTGCTGGATGGATGTTTAGAAGGATCCTTTTTATATACTTACATGTTAGTAACACTGTTCCTTCTGTTTCTTCCTTTGATTGCATGGTTATGTATGGGGGGAGATGTGTTGTGTTTTACCTATCCTGACTATGTGGCTATTCCCTGTATGTATGTGTGCCTGAGTCTGGAATGTTTGGTATGGAGTGTTCTGGTTGGAATGTTTGGATGTGAGTGCCTGTGTTCCTTTATTGCCAGTTGGAAACTTGAGCTTGGCACAGGGGGACCGGTGGGTGCTTCTATCCTATGAACTTATCCTGTATTATTCCTAATGTCCTTACCTGTGTTCCTGTGGACTTACTAAAGATACCTAAATCTAACAAGGCTCCTGAGTGGTTATTTATAACCCCAAACCCATAACTTAACACTAGTGCTCATTTGAAGTGAAGATATTTGCACACAGAGTTTGCCATTTTTATCTGTGTCACGTGTTTTGTTCCCATCTCTGTTAGGTTGGGGATACGTTACAAAATAGGCATGAGCGTCTTTTTCCCGGTACAGCAGTACAGACGCGTTATCCCAAAATGCCTGTGTCTTGACCATATGTTGCAGTGAAATACTTTTTTCTCAAAAACATAATCTAAAGTGTTCTGAAGCAAACCAAATGCATTCAAAGTAATCCAAAGCATCCGAAGTGGGCTCATAAGTTGCTGTTGGGCTGTGGTGAATGTATGGACTGTTCCATCCTGCTTTGCTGCCTTGCTGAGACTCGCTGAGTATTATACTTCGCCGTCCGTGAGAGGAATCCCCTGCGTTGCCGCAAGATGAACACAAGATCACTTTGTAATTAAGTAATGGTAGGTACTCTTCCGTTTTTTGGCTTGGCAAAGTGTTATTAGTGTTTTTCGAGCCGTGGTTTCACCGCGGCTCACTGTGCTTCCGAAGAACTGCCTGTTAAGCACTTACTAGAGCCTACCCTCTCTTCTTTTCCCCTAGCTCCTCCTGCCTCTGCCTCCAGCCTGGCCCCCTGCCTGTCCTCCACTGCCTCACTTCCTATATCTCTTGTGTGTGCGCGCATCCACGTGCGCGCATCCAAAGTGGGCTCATAAGTGGCTACTGGGCTGTTCAGCTGAGCGGGTGTGCGGAGGTGCAGGAGCCCAATACTGAAGCTTTATAAGGTCGGATAGACGCATTCGTTGATACACTGTGATAAAATGTTATGTTAACCTATTGAAATGGTAATAGGGTATGGAATAATCATAGACGTATGATACCTTTGATTGTGACTTCCTGTGACCTGTCTATTGAGACTGTTTTCAGGTGCATGACTAAGGGACACTCCGATAAGTAAGAAGAGTGTTAAAATATACAGTTGAGAGAAAAGTCATCTTTGTTGGTGCTACTTGAAGTAAAATACAAACATGGTGAAAAATCTGCGCAGCGGGAAACGGTGTTTGAATAGTTCACCTAGTAATGCAATCGAGGGTAATGCCTCAGAGGAAGATTGCTATGACGAGCCAGTGAACCAGGCAAAAATAAAAGGCACGTAATGGGGGTAGTACTACAGTAGGTCCTGAATTACCTGAACAAATGATTATCAATGCAGGTAATGTCTTAGTAAACCCTGAGTTATTCAGTGGCACAATGAAGATCGACTCTACCAGTGTTACACCCGCCAGCTTTAAGGACAAATGCCTTGACCCTACTGATGGTTTCATGTATCCCAAAAATCCCATTTGTAATGTCCCCATTAATGACAACTCGCTGCTAGATGCGGTTGGTGATGTATCAGTTTTGCCTGCATCTGACACGTCTTTAGTGGCTCCAGTAGTTCTGGCCGAGTTACACAGTCACGTGAGATTGTCTAATGGGCCATCGACACCTGCAGCGAGCTCTCATGGATTTAGGGATCAGGACCATTTTCATGCTGCAATTGCAGCAAATTTAAGCAGCTCAAAGAAAATGGGAAAATTATGTGAGTCTAATTAAAAACAAGACTATCCATAAGGCTAGCTCTCCGTCACACCAGTTTGCAGGCAATCATGATGAATTGAGCTATCCCCAATCACCTGTACTAGGCACAAACTTAAACCAACAAAAAGGACGAAATGAATACACACGTCTTCCGAATTCGTCCTTACCTCTTTATCCATTTGAGGATACACTGATAGATCTAAATCACCAAGAGCTTCAAAACCTCCCGGTATTTACCAGAATTTTGAACCTTCTTGATAAAGGGCATGAGTATACCCATGGAGCAATCCATGCTCTGAGTACATCTAATGCTGAAATCATGAACACACTAAGTAGAATCGAAGGGTTTATGATGTCCCAAGAAAAATGCAATACCTTTTGGGCGTCCCAATTGATGATTGGTAAGCAGCCGGGGCAAAATGTATCTAGGCCAGCTGTAGATATCTATCGTGACCAGTTCTCTCAAAATGAAATAATTCCTGATATAAGTGATGGCTCATCAAATACACAAAAGCAAATGTCTGCTGTTATAACACAAGGTCCACTACCTGTGCCTGATTATCTTGAGATCGCCAAACTCCAACATGATCGTATTTTGGTGCAAGAAAACATCATAGTGGCAGCGAATCTAGTACCACCTGAATTAATGAAAGAAGATGGTGGAAGCAGGCCAACAAGGGTGGATGGTGACAATGATATGCCGGACAGTCCGCCGGCATTAACTAACCTAATTGACCTTAATGTTGTTAAACGAGTAACTACACAAGTACCCACAGACATCAATGTGGAACAAAGTGACCTGCAACAATCCACGTATTTTATGTCTTGAAAGGCAAATAAATTATTTGCCAGAGCTCAGAAAAGACGTGGTTTGGCCACTATTCCTACAGTACCTATAGTCAATCTTGAGAAACTAAAAAGAAATCTAAAAAATCAAAAAATATAAAAATATGTAGCCCTAGTTCGTTTAGTAAATCTTTTGGTCCAGGGCAACTGGATGACATGGGCATCGACTTAAATCAATTGAATAAAGAGAGTCAGTCACACCTAGAGATGAATAAGACCCAGGCCATTGTCAAGTCACCTCAACCCACTCAGCCACATAAAAAGAACTCAAGACACTATTGATGGGCCAAAAGGAATTGACAAGGGACGGTCCCCTGATAGTTCCCCACTGTTAATCCAAACTCAATTGCAAAGGTTCTTCGAGAAAATGGACAAGAAAATTACATCTATGTCTGTCCAGGCTACGAATGAGTCCAATGGCATAGTAGGGACTGTTATGGACAATGTAGCTCCTAATGAGAGGTGTGCTCAAAATGACAAAGTCGACAGTGGATCCTTGCCGGCTTTGGTGATAAGCTTAGCGCTCATGGGAGGGGCTACAGAACCACTAAATCCATTATCAGCACCAAATGATAAATTAACTGAGGTGGTAGGAATTTTGGGAAATGTTGTGCCCGATAAGGAAATTTCCCCAGAAATGAAATTAGTGATGGGATGGTGGGCAGATCCAATGAAGATTGACAAACCTAGCCTAAATCGAGCTGCAGTGATGAACATTTTTCATCAAATTCCAGCTTTACGCAATCGGGTATCAGATGACATTGCCTGGATTAAATTACCTTTTTCACGTAACCACCGTATGATCTGTAAGCTACATTCGCCTATAATTGCTTCCCTAATATTGAATCATCATAAAGATCTTGAGTCAAGCAGTAGAAGTCCAGCAGAAATCAAATAATGACTCAAGGGACATGCACATGGCAATGTTGAATGAAAAAGTAACTCTACAAGCAGAATCTGTTGCACAAAATATAAATAGTATTGCATGGTGAGAACCTTTGATGAAATCCATCCTTAAAGAAAACCCAGTGGATAAAAAACTATAAAAGAATGCCTTTGTAGTAAAATCATGGAATTGCTGTGGGTATAAGAACCTAAAGGTATGGTTTAGGAATCTAACATGCCACAAACGGCCGGCAATCATTATTTTGCAAGAAACCATGGCTACCTCAGACATCCCTTTAGAGGGGTACTCTGCTTTTTTTAATCATGCCCAAAAGGGTCAACTTGGGCGACCACGAGGTGGTCTTGCTAGTTTTGTATCCTTGGCATACGCCTTGGAAATAAGGCAGATATACTCAACTAACGAGATGTTGGCCATTATTATATTGTCATATTGTCACGTAATGCACAGAGTGTTCCTTTGTTGGTAATATCATTATATTGGAATTCTAATACACTTTTCATTGATAGCATACTTGAGAGATTGAATGCATTGTTAATGGAGGTGGTGGATGAAATGTCTAATGTTGAAATGATTTTGAGTGGTGACTTTAATTCTACCCTTGCGCAAACACATCTGCAAAATGAAGTTCACAATGACCGGTATGCAATCTCCTCATATGTGAGGGGACAATTGTGGGTAAACTTTTTTGAAGAATGTGATATGCAAATTATTCCTTTTACAAGAAATGGGCCTAAAGTGACGTGGACACGAGGGATGAATACTTCTACTATTGATTATATTGTCACTTCAAGCACGTTAGCCAGTAGAGCTTCTCCTTGTATAATAGAAGAGACAACCCTCAGTGACCATTTCTGTTTGGAGTGTACATTGGACTGTAAATTTTGTGAATATGCTTTGTGTAAACCACTGACTTTACCTGAAACTGACAGGCATATGCTTTCCATAAGGTGGAACTAAAAAATATGTCGGCAACTGAACGGTCTAGTTAGCCGTGATATGATGAAATTTAATCCAAATCTGCTGTCTATGGCAGATTATAGGTTATTGGACTTTAGGAATGAAGACATGATTCGTAAACATCTGAATTATATATCAAATGTGAAGAAGCATGCACCGTCTTATGACTCAGCTTGCGAATTCAACTTTGATATAGCAAGAAGAAAAAGAGAGAAAAATATTGAAATTAGGGCGTTGATAAGGAACTTGAACATTACCCAAGCCCAAGTAACTGATAGAAAAAAAGCCATTCTGGTTAAGTACAAAAATGACATTAAAATTTTAAAATTTAATGTCTATTTAAAAAGAATCAAAAAATGATTAATCTATTGCTTGGTAGAAAAACACGTGAAATCTGGGGGATTCTAAGAGATCATATGGAAAGAGTTCTGGCTGAAATATTCTCTACAGTGAGCGGGGAGACATGGGTCGAGTTTTATCGCAATAAGTATGCCTTGCCCAAAAAGTTTATGTTACTTAAATCTGATTCCCTTTTGGTAGATTTGCCTAACACCTGTCCATGGCGGGTGGAAGAAATTGAGGCAGTGATCAGGAATCGCAAGTCTTCTAAAGCAGCCAGCCCAGATGGAATTCCACCTTGTCTGTTGAAGGATGATCCGAAGTTTTGGGCTATGCATCTAAAACGCTGCTATGATATCATCTTTCAAATAAAAAGTTTGCCAACCTCCTGGTCATCTGTCCTAGTTATCGCTCTGCATAAGAAGGGAGCAACAGACGATCCGGCAAACTTTAGACCAATTGCCTTGAAAGATGTGTCAGCAAAGGTCTTCGCTGCTCTAATTCTTAGAGAGTTGAATACCTTTATATCATCTACTCATATTCTTTAACGCTTCCAGACTGGATTTAGGAAGGGAACGGGCACGCAACTTAATGCAACAATTCTTGCGCACTTATTGAAAAGCTTGCGAAAAGAGTTAAATGGTCCAATCTACATGGCATTCTTAGATCTTTCATCAGCGTTTGATAGTGTTATCAGGGAAATTCTGTGGGCCAAAATGCACGAGTTTCAGATTCCTGCTCATATAATAGCAATGATTGCCCTGCTGCATAACAACACCAACTATAGAGTAAGAATTGATCATAGTGGCCGTCTTACAGACCCAATATGTACTTTCGTTAGGGTAAAACAAGGATGTAACCTAGCGGCTATTTTGTTCAATTTATATTTAGCCGATATCGACAATCTGTGAAATGTAAAATTAGGGGCTCTATGTATAAATTGGTTGGCATTCGTCGATGACGTGATCCTGTTGGATCGAACTCCTTTCAGTCTACAAAACAAATTGCATCTGTTCTCTACTTTTTGTGAAAAACATAGCCTTTCAGTAAACCCATGTAAATCAAAGGTAATGATTGTTACCAATATAAAAAAAAACACTCTTATTTAAATGGCAAATTAATGGAAATTTGATCCCTCGTTCTCTGGGTATGATTTATCTGGGATATAATCTCACTAATACCGACTCAGTGACTAAATGGCAAACTGCCATTACAATCAAAGCATTGCCATTGGTTGCTCAGGTGAAGATCATACACCGGAAGCTCTGTAGATTCTCGCTTATCCCTCTTATTGAATTCTACCTCCTCAAGGTAGAAGCAATTATTTTATATGGTCTTGACTTATGCACTCTTTCGATTGGCCATATCCTAAATTCCCTTCAGGGTATGATATGGAAAAAAGTATTACATCTGCCAAATGCAATGCCGAATCCTATAATTATTCACGAACTAGGATTGTCATCCCTAGCATCTAAATTATTATGGCGTAGACTACCACATTTTGCAAAAATTCTTCAGCCAATGCAAAATTCACTATATGAAGATCTGGCAGTAATGGTAATGAGTGGCAAACCAATATCTATGCATAATGTATATAAAGAGACTCAACAGAGTTTGGATTTGATTGCACAGAGTACAAGTGATCTGGTCACCTGGCCACAAATTGTAAAAAAAAAAAAGTTATACATATATGATTGGGCAAATACAGCAGATCTAATTGGGCAATATAAAACTTAAAAAGAATATTCAAAATTTCGTCACAAGCAGAAACCTTATCTCTTATATATTAGGCAGGTGCCCAGTAATCTGGTGAGATCAATCTACATGTGATTTAAATTTAACCTGTTAGCAACCAAAGACCATATAAAATTTTGGTAAACTACCAGCAGCGAACAGCTTGGGGTGAATTGTAGATTCTGCATGGCCGGGGTGACTGAAACTCTAAAACATCTGGTATTGTATTGTGCATTTTTTGAAAAAGATAGACAGAAATACCTGGGAAAGTACGTGACCAGCGTTAGTGGCAGTGCCCTAGAAACTCTCTGGGTCCAACGTATGTGGGGCTTCAGGATATCATTGGTACTTGCACTGGTTCAGTTTCTCTTAATTATTGACAGTAAACTTGATTTAGTCAGAGTATAGGTTTACAGGATTAAGGTGATGTTTTTTATTTGTCAACTTCTACAACCGAACTTTATTGAGTTGTTCTACAAGGCATTGAATCCTTAAAATCAACGGAAAGAGTGAATGAAGCTAATGCTCCTTGACAGATTGGACATGAAATGTTTACAATATAGTGTGACTATACAGAGTTGTGTATTGTAATTTGATGCACAAACGTGGAAGAGCTTGAGCTTCTGATTTTTTATATTTTGTAAATGGTGACAATGTTTTTTGTAGGTTAATTTCTTGTTATGGTAAAAAAGAAAAAGTGCATTTTTGTATTTTGTATCTAAATGTTTTTTACTTGTATCTTGTAAAGATGTATCATCAAAAACAACATAATAATAAAAATTAAAACAATCCAAAGTGATCTGGAGTAATGCACAAATAAAGTGAAGTGATCTGGCATTTGCATACATTGCTGCATTGTGAAATATACAATTATTTGTCAACAGGATCCCCTAAAAAGCATGTTCAATATGCTTCTACTGGATCCAGTTGCTGACATAGTGGTGTCTGTACATCTCCTGAACCAATATGAAGAACGTTTTAAGGGTTATGTACCTCCATGTGCACTGCACCACCCTTTGCTTCACAAATCTCTGATTAAGATTAGGGTCCAGGTGCACAGCGTATGTGTTAAACGATTACCAATATCCCGGGAGGATAGCTCAACGGCAACGTGTGCGCCTTGGAAGCAAAACGACACGAAGCAAGACAGGTTCGATTCCTGGGTCTGCACTTAGAAACTCCTGGATGTTTAAGCATGTTATACTAAGACAAAAAAGCAAATAGGCAACTAAAGAACAAACAATTCCTCTAACAGGCCTCGATGCCTGCGGGCTGTGTGAACCCTTTAAAAACGTAAAATGAATAAAAAAAGAAACAAAAATAAAATAGAGAAGCCATTAAATTCGGTCATAAAAGTAGCTACCAGTACACCACTTGGAACTGGAAGGAATTTGGCCTAATGTATATAGATAAAAAACTTGATATGAAAACATTCGTAAAAAATAACGTTTTTTAAACGTGAGCTTCCACTTTCGTAATAGTCAATATATTGTTAAGCAAACGTACCAAAACACGTCCAGAGAAAAGGCACATCTGTGACTCCCAACCTGGTCTGTGACTCCATACATGACTGTTCAAGCTTTAAATGATGTATTCGGGCCATTTGAAGGTGCCCTTGGCATAGGATTGCAGTAGTAGCACACGTGGTGCTATATCCTACCCCGCACGGCATATATGAAGTCCTTATATGAGCATGTGGGGGAGCATTTCATATGAAGGACACTGGCTGTTGGCTTCGCTTTTCTTGGTTGTGCATAACGACAGATTATTTATAAGTATACAGTTCTCTGAACGTATTTAGCAAAACGCTCTGAAATGCAGAAGTGATGCAAAGAAAGGCTGGGTGGATTTTCAATGCACGGTACCTGCACACCTAGGTATGAATGATGCACACCCCGGGTTCCTTCCCAGGCTGCACTGCGCAGCTTTCGAGCTTCATTTTTAACATGGGCTTTTCGAGAGTTTGCAAAAGCATTTGTCGCAATTGAATTAATAAAGAAATCACGTTCTTAAATAAATAATATCGTCCAACCAGACAGAATTTTACATAACGCGGTGGCGGCATCCTTCCTCCTAACGTATGCTGCACAAATGGTAATTACTTGGCATTGTAACGCGCTTCAAGTCACAGAAAAAACCTTGCCAATGATAGAAAATTGTGTTTTGGTTCTCGCTTTCCGATGTTTCGAGGTTTCAAGGTCCCTGGCTGATACGTTAACTGTTGTCCTAGTTCCTAGTGTTAAAACACGATAGCGCGTGCTGCAAGGCCATTTGTGTCGTACCTCTCTGCAAAGAAGTGCCTGCAAGGCTGCGAAGCATTCCCCGAGTGACCCTGAACACTGGAGAGAAATGAAAAAGAAACGAGGAAGAATGGGTCCTCGTGCTCCTTTGCCCTTCTAACGAGCTGTTTTCCCTGGAATTCCAGGTGCATGCGCAATTAGGAATGGGGCTACAATCGGACAGTGCACTGCACGCCAGAAAGCTTGTTAACCTGAATCAATATAAACCGGTATTCTGATACTCCTCATCTAACACCGCACTGGAGCGCATTCTTTGGGAGTTAACAGCAAACACCGTGTAGAGCCCAGAAATATCAGCATGTTCAATCAAACAGGAAAGAAATGAGGAACAAAATATTCATGGTTCATGAAATCACATCACCACACACCATTCCAACCGCACACTCTAACAGAATAGTAATCCGGGGTAAAGCTAGTCAGCCGTAATCTGAAATGCCTGAATATTAGCCTTTTTGGAGTCTTGCTGTGATGAACATTATCAGTGGTTCAAACACAATGGGCCTCATTAAAAGGTTGGCGGTCCGGTAATAACGAAACCGGTAAGGTAATACCGGCATCGTTTACCGGACTGGTGCATTATGACCCGTGATGGCGATGCTACCGGCCTCAGCAAGGACCGGTTGGGACCGGGTAGGGATGGAATGGGCTCGGGCATGCGGCAGCCGTGGCATTAACAACGGCATGCCCTAAGCAAGTGTGCATCACGAGGTACACAGACATGCACTTACCGGTATCCAGATGCCGGTAAGAACGGGTACCATGACGCCATTAACACTGGCATCGTGGGGCAGCCGTTAATAGCAATCGGCTGTGTTGAAACCTGCCACAGGTGCACACAATCAGCACAGGTGGAGGCAATGGAGTCTGGCACTGCACAAAAGGAGCACACCCACACACCATACCCCTTCCAAACGCAAAATGCTACCATTCTCAGTTGCAATACTGGGGCTGGAGGATATACCCGCACTGCTGCTACTCCAGCAGGCATTGAACCAGGGAATGCAGCAGAGGCGCAGGAGGAGAAGGAGGGTGAGACAGGGCCACCATATACCACCAGGACAGGCAGTTGTACCCTGCAGGTAGCCACCTAGACGTTACCTAAGGGCCAGTGCATTTGACCTAACCCCTGCACAGATCCACACCGTGTACCTCCTGGACAGGGACACCATATGCACAATAGTGGACCTCATCCATGACGACCTGGTAAGCCTCATCAACATCCAGACAGGCATCGCCCCTTTGCTGAAGGTAGTGTCTGTGCTGCACATCCTTGCCACAGGCATCTACCAACACACTGTGGGGCAGCTGCATGGCATCTCACAACCAGGTGCTAGATGTCCTCCTGAAACATGAAAGAGAACACATATATCTACCACAGACTGTGGATGAGGTGCATGATAGCAAAATAGTATTTTATGCACTGGCAGGCATACCTAACGTAATTGGTGCCATCGACTGCACCCATGTGGAGCTGGTAGTCTGGCATGCCGAGGAGGTAGGGTACTGCACCAGGAAACTCTACCATTCCCTGAATGTCCATATGGTGTGTGATGCAAGGCAATTAATCACGCATTGCTGTGCAAGATTCCTGGGATCCACACATGATGCCATGGTGCAGCGCAACTCCACGTTCCCTGCTACATGGCACAATGCGCTGCACAATGTACCTGGCTGCTGGACGAGTCCAACAACAGGGCAATGAGGGGCATTGCCGGGGGCAGTGGGGGACACAATCATGGGCAACCTGTCTGCTGGCTGGGGCATGAGGGGTGAGGGGGGACACAGCAACCTGGGTGGCAAAACTGTTACCCCAATCATCTCAACAGAATGAACGACACAGCCAATGGATGCAGATGTGGCATGCCTACATAGCAGTGCGTAAATGGAAGCAACAAACACAGCGCCCACCCAGCACATGCACCTTGAACAACATCGGACATGATGAACCACGGCTACCACAATGCACCACCCTGCAGACCCAATGCCTGGAATACATGAGCGGAGCAAAGTCCACAACGGGACATGCAGCCATGCCTGGGGCAAATCCAACTACCACACATGGAAATCTCTGTCACTGCACTCACCCGACAGGTACACTGCTGACCAGTATACCCGCCCAGGCATCTCTAAAGGAACACTTACAATCGCAATGGTGCAAGCAAGGTGACTTATGTAATCACCGATCAGTTACAACCACTAACATATGAGTGTGTGGCGCAGGACCCATCCACAGTACCTCCGCTCCACCATGGCAGTACATACCGAGCCCCCTCACAGTAATGTTTGCGGTCACTGGCTGACCATGCCACCATTGTCATTGGGCATTGGTCAAATGGGGGAAGGCAGTGATGGACAAGTACATGGTGACATCAAGTAGTCTTGAACGTAATTACCAAACCACAGTGTATCATGAGGCACATCAGGCAAACATGTCATGATGCATTCCTTATGTATAGTACGAATTTCAAATGTATCACACCCATCAGATGTCGGCAGATGATGGTCAATATCAACTCATTAGTGTGCCTAACCTGATGGGAAGGTCCCTTAGACGTGAATGGCACACATACCCCCCCAAGCATCGGTCATTCCTAAGTGCACTTACCTGGGTCTCACTATGACGGAATGACGTGCAGTAATGATGAATCTGTGGCATGTGACCATGAAAACTGTACATGCATTGCACACAAGGAATGACAACAATGTTCACAAATACACTTTCCATTGCTCCTGTACGGGTGATGGCACGTATCCCCTGAAGCCATGGCTCCTTACCCCCATCATGTAACCAGTCATCAGGCACAAAGAGGACTACAACCGTGCACATGCATGTACTCGCGTCACGATTGAGCAGACTTTTGGCCTGTTGAAGGCCCTTTTCCGCTGCCTCAGCAGGTAGGGTGGGGCACTCATATACAGGCCTGAGAAGGTGGGCAAGATAGAGTTGGCATGTGCCATGCTGCACAACATGTGCATCCGGCGCAACATACCCCTGCCCCCTGACACGGACCAGATTCCACCAGATGAAGAGAAGGATGATGGTTGAGAAGATGCATATCGACCACGGCACAATGTGAATGAAGGACGTGTAGTACGGCAAACTTTGATTGCACATTACTTTTGATGGTCTGTACTACACAAGGCACTTGGAATGCAGGACACTGAGCACTGGGCACTGTTAAGAAATAAATTGACACATACTCAATAAGCAATGTCAAGTCATGTGTTTTTCTCATGCACACCAGGTGTATTAAATGATTCAGAATTATGTACAGTGAACAGGGACCCATCAATATGCAACAAACTACTCCCCTTCAGGCTGCCCCCAATATCCCCTCTCACCCACCACCCCCAACATCCACACACACCCATGCCCCCCACGGCCCTCCCCCCAACATCCCCACACACCCAGTCCCCTGCTCCCCTCCCCCCAGCATCCCCACTCACCCATGCCCCCCACCTCCTTGCCCCCCAACATCCACACACCCACGCCCCTCACCACCCTCCCCCCAACATCACCACACACCCACACCCCTCACCCCAGCACCCATTTCAAGTTCAACTGTGTCATACTACTGATGCCCCCTTTTGGGTGGAGGGGCTTGTACATCTGGCCAGCACAGACAGCGCATTGACCTGCGCACCGGGCTCGTCTGAGTGGAGCTTGCCGGTGTTGAGCTGGTCGGAGGGGTTGCAGTGCGATGTTGCACCATGGTGGCCACCGACTGTGTGACCACCCCTGTCAATGCTGCCATGCCTTCACGCACGCTCCAGCCCGCACGGTATAGGGCATGGGTTATTGTCTTGGTGTTGTCTTACATGGCCTTGCGTGTGGCTTCACCCTCCGCAATGTATTGTCTAACCATATCTTCCATGACCTGCTGGCGCTCCTCCATGCCGGTTAACCGCCCCTCCAAGTCCCGGATGGATTCCGCTGCTGGTGGTTGCACGGGAGGTGGTGGTGGTGTCTGCCAGGTTCTGATTGATTAATTGATTGATATTTTATTTCTATTGCGCTCGTACACAAGTTTTTCAGAGCGCGACAAGGCAAGGGAGGGGAACAGGGGAGAACAAAACAGCGATCTTACTAGGCCCAGTGACATTGAGAACGCGGAAGTGCATGGGAGAGGGGGGGGGAAGTGCATGGAAGGAGGGGAGAGGTGGAAAGTGCGAAGCAGAGGAGAAACAGATAAATAACAATAAATAAATAATAAAGGCAACAAACAGTGGTAATGCAGCCAGCAATTTGCAAGTTCTAGGTTTAAGGCAGCAGACAGGGTAGGTCTGATAAGTGCAGGAAGAAAAAGGGGGGGCTGTATGGGTACAGATACGGACCCCAGTGCATGGGGTGGCCCGGAGGCAGTGCGGGAGGGTGGCAGGATGAGCAGGTACCTGGGCCCAAAAGAAAGAGGGTGGCCAGGTGCACGGTGCCAAGAGAGAACAGATCAGCAGGGGGGAGGGGGAGCGAAGGCAGAAGAAAATAGGCAGGTCTTGAGGTGCTTCCGGAACCAGAGATGCTTCTCCTCAAGTTTTAGAGTGGCAGGGCGGCTGTTCCAGAGGGAGGTCCCAGCCGAAGACAGAGATCTACCCCCCTCGTTTCTTAGAAAACCAACTGACCCTGTGTGAGTTGGAGGTAGAGGAGCGAAGAGCTCGAGAGGGGAGATATTTGCGGAGGGATAGCTGAAGGTATTTTGGACCCAGGCCCCAGAAAGCCTTGTGGACAATGCAGAGGGTTTTGAATTTAATCCTTGCATCCACTGGGAGCCAGTGGAGAGATTTCAGAGCTGGAGAGATACGATCCCAGGGCTTGAGGCCAAGGAAAAGTCTCGCAGTCCTGTTCTGGAGTAGTTGCAGAGGGCGGAGAGTAGAGGCAGGTAGATTTAGAAAGAGGCTGTTACAATAGTCCAAGCTAGAGAGAACCAGAGCTTGAGATACCATGAGCTTCTGGGGGAAGGAGAGGAAAGGCAGAGTACCTCTGAGGAGGTGCAGTCGGAAATTTGACTTTTTAGAGACCTCAGAGATGTGGGCAGAGAAGGAAAGGGTGGAGTCAAAGATGACACCGAGGTTCTTAGACTCGCAGGTGGGGGTAGGAGGAGGGCCAAAGGAGGCCGGCCAGAGAGTGAGGGGAAAGGATGGTGAAGGTGTGCCGATGAGGAGGATCTCCGTCTTGCTGGCATTCAGACAAAGATCATTGGCGGCACACCAATCTTGAATGGCAGTTAGGCAATCAGAGATGAGAGAGGGAGAGGAGTGGCAGAGGGCAGCTTGAAAATGAGTTGAGTGTTGTCAGCGTAGCACTGGAAGTTTGAGCAGAAAATGGCAATGCAGTGGGTGAGAGTTGCCAGGTATTGGTTGAAAAGCCAGGACGAGAGGTTAGACCCCTGGGGAACACCACAGGTAGAGAGGAAGATGGATGAAAGGAAGGACCCAAGTTGGACCTGGGAGGGTCGATCCGAGAGGAAAGAGGTCAGCCAGGCCAGAGCCTGATCAGTGATACGCAGGTTTTCACAGAGACGGTTGAGCAGGATGGTATGGTTGACCGTGTCGAAGGCAGAAGAGAGATCGAGGAGGATGAGGACAGATGGAATGTTAGAGTCAAGGCTGGTGAGAAGATCTTCACAAATGTTTAGGAGAGCAGTTTCCGTGATTCTGGCAGCTCTGAAGCCAGACTGGTGGTCATGGAGACAGCCAACAGAATTGGAATGAAGGTTAAGCTGAGAGATGGCCAACTTTTCCAGGAGTTTGCCAAGAAAGGGAGTAATGGAAATTGGGGATAGTTAGCTGGACAAGAAGGATCAGCTGTGGGTTTCTTGAGAAGAGGATGCACAAAGGAGTGCTTCAGAGGGGAGGGGAAGGATCCAGAGGCGAAGGAGTGGTTGCAAAAATCAGCAAGGGCCAGAGCGAGGGTGTCAATGTGGTCCTTGATGGTTTTAGAGGACAGGGATGAACCTGTTTTGAAGAGGCTTTCATAGATCGAACTTGTCTAGCAACCTTGTCAGGGGTGAAAAGAGGAAAGGACGAGAAGGGTGGTGGGAGGGTGGCTAAAGGAGGGTCAGCAAGCACAGATGGAGAGGGAAGAGGAGGAGTGTGGGTGGAGAGGGTGGAAAGGATGTCCTGGGTTTTTTAAATGAAGTGAGAGGCAATGTCATGATGCCTACCTCCAAGGAGCCAGGTCCGACCCAGCAACCCCAGAGGCAGGCATCATTTCCCCCAGGGGAGTGCCAGCGGGCCCAAGCTGGGGCCCTTTGGACGCAGTCCTGGCGCCTTAGGCGCCAGGCTCATGTTCGACCTCTGTCCTGGCGCCTTAGGCGCCAGGCTCATAAAGCTAGTCATGTGTTCAAGTGTTTTAATGTGCACTTACCTGATGCAGACCATGCTCCCACATCCAGGCCCTCTTGAGGCCTGAATGGAACTACTTTACCTGTGGGATTACTTTCCACCCGGGTGTGGTCGGGGAAGGATACATACCTGATCGGAGGAAGGATACACACTTGGAACTTCTTCCAAAGCTATTTAAACCACACCCGATCAGCAACTCACGCTTCGCGTTGTTCTGCTCCTCGCAGCTGGACGCTCACCGTGTCAGCTCCTGCATCTGGACCTCAGCCACGCCTGTCAGTATCCTGGGTCACCTGCAAAGGGAGACAAAAGACCTTACCTGCTAAATCAGCACCACAGAGACATCACACCGACGATCCTGAAAAGGAAGACATCATTTTAAAAGCATTTCGCTACGATCGCTGCAGCGCTGCATTTCACTCACCTTTCCTGGACGCCACCATCTTCAGCAGCGATCATCCGGATCCACAGCCACTTCCCAGAGCCTAGAGAGAAAGACAAGAACAAGGTGAGAGAAGGAAGGGAATAGGAAAAGCTCAGTTTCCTTCTAAGTCTTACCTGTTGGGTCATTCCCATTTCATTTCGGGTCTTGCCGCTTCCAGGCATCCGGACCCCGGCCCCCATGGGGAAAAAAGACAAAGACATTGAATGAGCAAATGCAAAGACATTACCCGAGCGCTCATCCAGAACTTACCTGTCATTTACTGGAACTGCACGTTTCACCTCGGGTCGGCGCCATATCTCCGGCATTCCGAACCCCGGCCCCTAAGGGGAAAAAGACAATGAACATTATTATTAAGCTTGGACTTTTGAACTTGAAACAGAACTTTTACAGAGCCTTACCTGAATAGTCAAGCTTACCTGAACTCCCATCAATCCTCAATCCAGTGAAGTAACTGGGTTTCAACGCGCCCCTGCATCAGAAGCAGGATGGAGCGCTCATCCTTCCTGACCCTAAGGTGAGACTTCACGGGGAATCGTGGAAGGGTATCGTGGAGGGTTGGAAGAGAGTGGGAGGCTTGAGCATAACTCAGTCAGTAGGTAATACTCCCTTTTCACGCACAGGGGAATATTCTTGCGAGCCGGAGAAGCCAGAGTAGCGGGGCCCTTCCTGTCCATCTTCAGAGTCCTGTGCTTCACCGTTGAAGAAGCATCAGCACTCGAAGCCAGACCTGCGCCTCCGTGGGAATCAGGTGAGCGTTACAGGCAAGGGCATTGCAAAGAGCCTGGGAGGCAACAGGAGGGGTAGAGACTGCAGCAGGGTTGGCCAGTTCCTTGCAGATTTGAAAGAGTTTGGCTGAGTTGTTAGATGCCGCAGAGACACAAGCTTGAATGTGGACTCTCTTCTTGGTGAGGACAGAGAGTCGGTATTGCCTTTGTAGCAGGCGACAGGCCAGTTTGTCAGAGGATGAACAGGAAGTCCTCCATTTCCTCTCAGCTACCCTACACTTACATTTAAGTGTAGCTAGGTCAGAGTCATGCCAGGAATTGCACTTGGCTTTGGACTTCAAACGGATCCTCATGACAGGGGCAAGAGCATCAAGTGTATCAGAAATTGAAGTGTAGAGCAGAAACAGGGCTGTATCAGGATGAGAGACAGCCAAAGGTGGAGGGGGGAGAGAAAGTGGCGGCAAAAGCCTCAACTGACACACACTTCATGGGCCGGATGTCCGAGAAGGTAGGTGGCAGTGTTGGGGTAGGCTTGGCTTGGGGGGACGAGAGGGAGAGATGAGATGAGAGGAGGGAGTGATTGCTCCAGGAGAGAGGAGTGGTCAGAGGGATGGAGAGGGGGAGGTCAGAGTAGATCAAGACATCGAGTGTGTGCCCTGCAGAGTGTGTCGGGCCAGAGGGGAGGATGGACAAGGAGAGGGAGTCGCAGAGGTCAAGGAAGAGTACCGAGGATGAGCAAGGAGAGTCTAAATGTATATTTAGGTCACTGAGGAGGAGGAGTTGAGTGATAGAGGCCAGGAGGGAGGAGGAGAGGTCTTCCCACTCAGAGTGAAATGAGGTGATTTGACCAGGAGGCCGGTAGATGGTAACCACGGTAAGAGAATGGGTAGGCGAGAGAGAAAGCCTACAGACAAGGCATTCAAAAGAGAAGTAGGTCTGAGTGGGAATGATAGAGGCAGGAATCCACTCAAGAAAGATCAGGGCTACCCCCCCAACCGGACCGGGAGGATCTGGGTGCTCAGAGGATCATGTAGCCATCAGGGAGGAGAGTGTCAAAGCTTGTGACTGAGCTGGCCGTGAACCATGTCTCAGTAAGACCAAGGACATCAAGGTCTAGTTCTTCAAGGAGGTGGCAGATGTCAGAGGAGTGTTTGACAGCAGAGTGAGAGTTGAGAGTGACAATATGAAGAAGGTTGCCAGCCTTAAAGACCTTCCGGGGAGGGGTACAGATCAGAGGTACGACCTGCGGAGGAGAAAGAGCCCTTGGAGGGGCAGAGGAGGAGCAGGAGGAGAGCGAGGGCAAGGTAGCCAAGGGGGGAGAGGAGGGGACAGCAGGAGATGAAATGAAATTGATGAGGCGAGGGAAGCGCCTATCAAAGAGGAGGAGATTGGCCTGAGGGCCTTGGACCATGACAATGCCATTTAGGCAGTGGTCGAAGTGAGCGGGAGCCGTCGGGAGCGGTGCTCTTCTACTTTTAAAAAATATGTTTTACAGCTCTTATACTTTTATTTTCAACAGAAACTGTTTTTCCGGAATGGTTTCATTTTAAAATAAAAGTGTAGGAAGATGTTGCAGCTTGCATTTTCAGTGCACTGCACTGAACGTTCCCTTAAACAGCAGGTGAAAGTGTTTGGAGGTTTGTATTCTGTGTGGGAGGGAGCATGGTGATGAGGTTTGTGGTGAGTGGGTGCAGGCCAGCAGGGCACATAGGTCCACTACTTCTTTTCGTACCCTTCGGCCACTGCATTTAGGTAGACATTAATGATGACTTTAGAGGAGTCGAAGGAAGCCATGAGAACTGCCCAGCGAGTGCCACCATTAATGGGAGAGGAGGAGATAGGGCAGAGCACAGAGACCATATGAGGAGTCCATAGATCTGGCGAAGGAACGACAAAGAGGATGTCCGTAAGGGTCTGTCTGGCGGAAGCATTGGAGTAGGTGTCGGCGATAGGTAGACCAGGATTAGAGGCCAAAATATCCTTTTTGAACTTCTTCCTACCAGACTTAGTGAGAAGGGAAGGATAGTCAATGGAGAAGCAGTTGGAGAAGATGGGAGAAACAGAAAGCGCCATTGGGGTGGAAGTAAGGAGAGGATGGAGATACTGGGGGGGCTAAGGCAGGTAGGTGTGAGACAAAACAGAGTGGTGAGGTCACTGGGCTGGCAAGTTACAGAGAAGAAACAGTATACAAGCAAAATATAGAGAATTTCGCAATGGGCAGCAAGATTTGACTTTTTAGCACAATGCCAAAACAGCAAGATTTGACTTTTTAGTACAAAGCAAAAACAGCAAGATTTGACTTTTTCAATCTTGGAATCGGATGTTAGCAAAGGGTTTTAGGAAGCACTGCGCATCAGGGTGACAACATGGGAGCAACAAGCAGCAAGAACAGTGATAGTCAAAGGCAATAGAAGTGAGTCCATAAGGAGGGAACTAACCCATAGTTCTGGAGGTGGCAAAGTCAAGGCAGTCCGGATTTCTTAAAGGAGTGAGGTGGCAGCATCATTGTTGTTAAGGTGCAGGGAGGACCCCAATTAGAATGCCGGAAGCGGACAGGGAGCAGCCTCACTTGGAAGTGGGCCTTTGATGAGAGGGCCGGCTGAAGCCTGCCGGTCCCTGATTGGATGGAAGAAAACACTCAGCAACCAATGGGAGTGCAGCACAGGGAGAGGTGATTCAGCACAGCCTGCCTACACAACAAAGAAAACCACGGTGGCCATCTTGGAAGGGACAAAAACAGTCAAATAAACAGCAATAGTATGAAAAAACAAGTGCTTTTAAAATAGCAACGCAGCACCATGTATTAAAAAGCTCAAAAAATGGCTGCACGATGAAAATGCCAAATAAAACAGTCTGGGGATGCATGCCACCACAGGTATGTCCTCCATAGTGCTGCGTCCATCCGAGCCAGGTTCGGAGGAGAACACTGGTGTAGACCGCATAGTAGGGGTGCGTGGCATTACCTCGGACATGCGAAGGCCTGCGGTGTCCGCCTCATCCTGTCCTTCGTCCTCCTCTGCGCTATGTGGGGCAGATTGTGCCGCCTCACACATGTCACTCATGGCTGTTGATTGCGGCCCCTCAACATCATTGGCTGCTGGTGATGCATCCTCCTCCACATGAGGTGTCTGCTGGGGGGCTAGAGTTTTTCCAGCTGTGACATTTGGGGCGGTGTGCATTTTGGCATGCATGCCTTGATGGCACCAATGTATCCGGCCTGGGGCTCCTGACTATGTGTCGGAGCTAGCTGCTCCTCTTGGTCTCCCGCCTGTGCGCCCTGTTGGCTGGTGGTCTGTGGTTTGGGAGCAGTGGTTTTCCTTAGGCAAGCCCTTGACGTCGACGGCCTGGTGGCATCATTGTCCTGTCTGCTCAGGCTTGCAGATGTTTTTTTGGTAGTTGCAGTGTGTTCCGCATCGCTGTCTGATTCCGTGCCTGTGGGGGACAGAGTGGCAGGGTATCAGTCGTGGGTGAACGTATATCCTACATACATCGATGTTAGTACATTTCAAGTCATGTGAATTGTCGTGTGCATGTTGGAGGGGCGGCCATGGTGCTTACAGGATTTGAGGGTGGGGTGTATTGTATGGGCATCCTTCTGGTGCAGCCATGATGTCCATGGTGTCTGTTTGGTGGCCTAAAGGTGTGTTGTGGCTTGCGTGCTGTAGCCATGCCTCAGGGGCTGTGTGCCATGTGCTGTTTGGTTGGCCCTCAAGTGTGCAATCAGTAGAGGAGATGTGTGCACCATGCATTGAGATGGCACAGTGGTGAGGCCTGCATCTCGACGGTGATTTATATGTGTGTGTGCATACATATGTTGCTTGTGTTTGCAATTGTGGACTCATGTGGTTTGTGTTAGTGGGGTTTGTAGTATGTTTTCTTGGCAGGGATGTAGGGTTCGAGTTAGGGCTGACTTTAGGTGGGAGGTGATGGCCCATGTATTTACTCTCATCTACTTGCCAATTGGACTCCAACATTATACTTCGGGTATTAGGTGTGTGTGGTGACTTTTGTATTACGCTAAGGGTCACTAACCATCATTGTCCGATGATGGGACTCCCATATCCGAATGCCCGACTCCCTCTATGGCCTCCATGTCCATTACTGAGCTGCAGGTTTATGGGTGATGTAGATCCACCGCCAGTTGCCTGGGCCTGGCTGCGATTTGCTGACAAGATGTTTCGTGCATGCAGCCGGAGGTCGTCTCACCGTTTTCTGCAGTCTTTCACACTGCATGGGGTTATGCCCACTGCGGACACCTTCTGGGCCACCTCCTCCCAGATGTTTTTTTTCATTATTTTTGTGGCATGGCACAGGTCTGGACAGAACACCACATCCGCATGCTGGACCATTGTGTCGGAAAGCATGTTTAGCTCACCATCGCTAAAACGAGGCTTATGCAGCCGAGGTGGGCCTTTACGGGTAGTCTTTGACATCTTCTTGCTGGCAGGGTACACAGTTAGCAAATCCAGGTCCTGTAGGCAGGGAATTGCAATGGATTGTGTTTTTAAAGATGGCCGCTGGAGCATTTCCCATTCTGGCGCAATTACGTTGCTTCCGGTATTGGCACTTCCAGTGCCGGTATGTATGGTACTGGTATCAACGGTACCGTTCTGTACGGCATCTAGGATGCTGGTGCCCATGTCTGCGGCGTGGATGATGCCGCTATCAGGGGTTTCGAGGGCCTTACTAGCATGCCGGTGCAGCCGTTAACGGCATGCCGGTTTGTGCATACACGCTGAATCAGAATCAACTGTTGATTCCAGCCACAATGCAACACGGACACGGTTGCATCGACATACTGGTAATTTACAATTTGTACCGGCCAACTCGTAATGAGGCCCAACATTCTATGTGTCCAGTTTAAAATAGTGTAAATGGGGAAGGACCGGTTCAGTTACAGGATCAGACTAGTCAGGCAGAGAGTCAGGAGATTGTTAGAACAGTTGAGGAGATAGGCTTTAGTTGCAGGAGACATAGAAAACTGAACTAGACTTTGAGGGAGAGGTAGTCAAAGTAAAACTGGATTTCGTTGAGTGAGAAGTAGGAAACTGAAATTGAATAGACAATCTTTTTTGTGATGCCTGCTCTTACATCACAGTGACAACCTTCCAAGACTTAAACACTCATGCCAATTCTAGTCAGAGTGAGAAGAAGAACATTCCAATGGTATACACTTGATTGTGGTCCAACAAAAGGATTATTTCTTGTGTACAAATGGTTTTCTGACTGCTTTTAGGTAGGGGGAGATTATATTCAGGTGCTGTAAATAAGTGTGCCATCTTTTTGTGGCACGAAAAATACTTTTTACTTGCAAGGAAAACATCTTATAATAGTTTGGAGGTAGGTAAGTGCCTTCAGTGTTTGTAACTGAGCGCTTTATCTTTTTGTGGCCAGACAAAACACTTGTTGATAGTACAGTAACAGTCCTATAAATCTGTTGATTTTGGAGGACATAACATAACAGGGCTGTAACTCAGTATACCATCTATTTGTGGCCATGAATAATTCTAGAGGCTTACAAAGAAAAAGTCTTATAATTATTCCGAGGTAGGAGAATACATTCAGTATATGTAACCAAGTGTGTCATCTTGCTGTTGCTTGATAAACACTTCTTGCTTCAGTAGGAAAAGTCTATAAAGTTTTTTGGAGATTGGAGATTATTTTGTTAACTTTTTTTTAATTAAAAGTGTTCAGTTGGAGGCCACCAGGGGGCGCACAGGCAATGGCAGCCTGAACACGCCGCTCCCGCCGTAACTGGGCTACGCAGAGGGATTGAGCCCCCCAGCTACCCTCCCACGGGACATTCACGGTCCGCGGAACCCGTGAACCTCGGGTGCCCCCCGGGGCGAAAGAGCGGCATCTGGGGACCCCCGGGTGCCCGAGAACGAGCTCTGCGGCCCGAAGGGAGGAGCCCCGGAGAGCCCCAGGCAACGTCCCGACCATCGAGGGAGGAGGTGGCGCGCGCTGACGGCCTGGATTCGTGGGAGCGCACGACCCCCTCTCCGCCCCGAACACGGAGCGCGCCGGCACCCCGGCAGAAGACCCGCCGGCAACACCCCTGCAGCACCCGAACAAGGAGCCGTCGCGGAGGGGAAGTCCCCCTTTGAGGAGCCGGATGAGACGCGGACCGCGACCCGCTTAAGGAAAGGCGGCCTGCCCGCGCTCCCGAATTCGGAGCCGAGGTAGGTGGGGGGAGCCTGCCCCAGCCCCCACGCAACCCTAAAGGACTCCGGGGGACCAGTCGCGGGGCGCATCGGACGGCGCGGAGGGGCGAGTCGGCCCCGCCCCCCCTGTCGAGCCCCCCCCAAAAAATAATAAATAAATAAATAAATAAATAAAAGCAAGGAAGACGAGGGGAAAACGTCCCCAGTCCTGGAAGTGACACAGACCATCCGGAGGAGAGTACCCTCGAACACATCACTTCCCTGGGTGGTGGCCCCTGGGTTCCTTCCCAGGGCGAGTGCCCGCCTGGGAGCTCTTGCTGGAGGAATCGCACCAGAGAGCCCTCCAACAGACCGCTATTGGACATCATTAACCGCTCCCCCCCACCCTAAGAACTGCTGACCAAAAACAGAGGACACAAGGGGGGGAGGGGGTGTGAGGCCCCCACCGGAGGTCTGGTGGGGCGAGTGCCCGCCCACGAGAGGCCCCCCACAGAGGACCACACCAGAAGGAAAGAGAGCGCGCTCCCCGACCGGGCTCTGCCCCTTGCCCCCAGGGGCGCATCAGCAGAGGGGAGAAGTAGGAGGACCGAATGAGTTGGCGCCATACCCTCCAGGAGTACCGCTACCAAGACACCAACAGGGAGAACAGCGACCTGGACCGACGGACCGACATGTCCCATTCCGAGACCCCACCCCTGCCCGCCCTTGCCATGGAAAAGGGCTTTGCCTCGGTCTTGCAGGAGATTAGGGACATGCGGGCAGACATTGCCCAAAAAATGGAAAACATGGACCGCAGAGTGGACAAAGTCGAGGATAGACTGTCACAACTAGAGTCCAACCAGTCCTCAACAGCGACCCAGGAGCTGGACACGGCTCTGAGACTAACGGCCCTGGAAAAGAGAGATGAGGAGAGGGCAAGACAAATGGACGACTTTGAAAACAGAGAGCGGAGGAACAACCTCAGATTTTTTGGGGTGCCGGAGTCGGAGGGGGAGACGGAAAGAGACTTGACCCGGGTGGTGAGGGACATCATCGCCCTCCTCGTCGCGGATGAGATGACAACCGAACCGACGTTTGATCGGATCCATAGAGCGGGGGGAAGAGCCGGGGGCCCCGGTCTATTCTGGTCCGCTTCCACTACTATACTGAAAAGGCAAAGGTCCTAGAGGAGGCCAGGAAATCCCAAGAGATAACTTACAACAACGCACAGGTGGCCATTTTCCAGGACCTCTCATCATACACGCTGGCCAAACGTAGGATGTGCCGCCCGCTGACCCAGATGCTGAAAACGAAGGGGGTGCGCTACAGGTGGGGGTACCCCTTTTCCCTCACGTTTGAATACGAAGGCCAACGAGTGAACCTGATTACAGAGGAAGATATAAGGGGAGCCATACAGGAATATGCAACGGACCCGACCCCGCGGAGGGAACCCTCCGGGTTCGCCGCGGATGAAGCCAGTGCGCGCCAATCACGAGGAGAGAGGAGAAAAAAGACAGGCCCACGGAAATTTAAAAAATTGAACCCACCGTCCCCATCGACGGACAGGAATGACACGGAACCCGGCCAGGGTGGAGCGAGACTGTCGGACCCGGGGGAGGAAGGGTGCTGAGGCATCTCACGGCAGGCGACATCAGCCTCGGGGGATCTGTGTAAAGATCTCACCACGGGGACTCACCATCTGATCCGGCCCGAAGACAGGCCGAACTCCAGGACCAGGGGGTCCGAACTTATGTGGATCCTCCCGGAACAGCAAGTATGAGAGTTACATTGAGGGGGGGGAGGGGGGGTAGGGGGGGCTCACGGAGGCTCGAATTTGGATATTCACCCAGCAGGAGGCGGTAGGCTGGTGGTCCGGCCGGTTACCAACAATGGTAGAACTGTCCGGCTGGACGCCGGGGTGGGGGGAGGGGGGGTAGGGGGTTTGTTGATGTGGTTACGTTCACAGGGGGGACCAGGGGTCAGTTGGGGAAAGGTTTCAGGACCACCTGGGGGGGAGGGGGGGGAGGGAAACGGGAGATCAGAGGATAACACGAAAGGAGCCGGACAAGGAAAGTGCCACGAGTCAGCTATCCAGTAGCGGGTTTTAGACAATGGCTGATGATCTACCTACCCTGGGCGTGGGCTCCCTAAACGTGAGGGGGCTGAACACCCCCACCAAAAGATCCCTGGTCTGCAGGGAATTCAGGAGGGCTAAACTAGACGTGCTTTTCCTTCAGGATACGCACTGGGCGAGGGGGAAAGAACCGAGGCTACGGGGGGTGGGGGGATTGGGGAAGTCCTCAGCGCCTCCCACAAGACCAAGAAAAGGGGGGTGGCCATAGTGCTAGCGAGGGACATTGGATTTGAAGTAGAAGCCTCATTGAAAGACCCAGAGGGGCGGTTCCTGCTGACGAGGGGCTCCCTGCGGGGCTCCCCCTTAACACTTGCAATTGTGTACGGCCCCAATGAAGGCCAGGCGCAATTTTGGGAGGGAGTGACGAACAGATTGAAATTATTCGTACGCGGGTTGATGGTGGTGGGGGGGGACTTTAACATGGTCCTGGACCCGAAAGTCGATAGGAAACGCTTGGAACCCCAACCCACCAGGGCTGCAGATGAAATTATGGCCCGCTCCTTCCAACGGATCAACACAGAGCTGGGCCTAGTGGACACCATCCCGACCCCTAGGGCAGAACACCCCTCCTCCTTCACATACTATTCTGCAATCCACACATCATACTCCCGAATAGACTACATCCTGGTAGACGAACCCCTGCGCCATATGTCTCCGGCTATGAAGTTGACCCGGTCCCCTGGTCTGACCATGACCTGGTCCGTACCACCATTATAGGGGAATGGCGAGGTGGCAGAAAAGGGCAATGGAAGTGCAATGACTCCCTGCTGAAGGACGATGTCCTGGCGCAGGAAGTGCAGGACGCCATTACGGAATACTTCAAGCTGAACGACAATGGCGAGGTGGGTGCGCATGTGCTGTGGGACGCCTTCAAGGCGACCTTACGTGGGGTTCTCATAAGAATGGGGGCTCAGAAAAAAAGGGAGAGGGAGGCCAAAGAAAAATCCCTTAGGGAAAAGATCGCACAGCTCCAGCCGGGAGGCCCCCCGGAGGCACCCTTGGCTGTGGATCAGATCACAGCCCTAGAAAATTACAAACTTCAATTGAAAGATCTCTTGTTGCACAAAACTGAGCGCAACCTCCAGCTAGTGAAACAAAAATATTATGAGAAGGGGGACAGAGCCGATAAAATCCTGGCCTGGAAACTTAGAGAGGTCCAGAGGAGCAGAATGGTGAGGGCAATCAGGAACGAACGGGGCTCACTAGACCATAGCACCCCAGTCATAGGAGCGGCTTTTCGACGCTACTATGAACAACTATATTCGTCAGAATATGCCGGGGAAGACACTCAGATTGAGGAGTTCCTGGACTCCATCCAGATCCCATCCCTGACAGGCGAGATGGCAGAGGGTCTAGAGGGAGGGGTCACAGAGGAGGAGGTGGAGAATGCAATCGGTGGGATGAAGGCGGGAACGTCCCCGGGGGAAGATGGGTTCTCAGTATACTTCTACAAGAGGTTCCGGTCCATTTTGGCCACGCACCTGGCGAGGGTATTCAATGCAGTACTGGAGGGGGGCACCCTGCCGGAAACGATGATGAGAGCCATCATAGTGGTATTGCCCAAGGAAGGAAAAGAACCCACTGACTGCTCCTCCCACCGCCCGATCTCCCTCCTAAATACAGATGTTAAGATCCTAGCTAAGGTGATGGGTAAACGGTTGGAGGGGATAATGCCCAAGTTAGTACACAGGGATCAAGTGGGGTTCGTGAAGGGCAGGCAGGGCTCGGATAATATCAGGAAGACCATAGACCTAATCCACTATGCCCAGGAATCAGACCTGGAGGCGAGTTTGCTTTCCTTGGACTCCGAGAAGGCATTCGACAGGGTCGAGTGGAGGTACATGCAACTCCTCCTCCGTCGAATGGGCTTTGGGCCTCACGTTAGGACCTGGGTCTCCGCCCTCTATAGAGCCCCAACAACGAGAGTGCAGGTGAACGGAGAACTCTCCGACTCATTCCCCCTCACGAGGGGAACACGACAGGGGTGCCCACTCTCTCCGTTAATCTACGTCCTGACGATGGAACCTCTGGCCATAGCAGTCCGGGCCCACCCCGACATCAAAGGGATCAAAAGGGGAGAAGTAGAGTTCAAGCTCTCCCTGTTCGCTGACGACATCCTGGCGTACTTGGTGGAGCCCAGCTCCTCGCTCCCCCCCCCTCCTGCGTCTGATGACAGACTTCGGGCAGTTCTCGGGACTAAAAATAAATGCAGCTAAGTCAAAGCTCCTACCCATGAGGGCCCAGGACCCGTGGTTGGACCCCCGGGACAGGTGTGCGGGGATTGCGGTGGGGAGGGATTCCATCAGGTACCTGGGGGTAACCCTGACTAGAGATCTCTCGAGATTGGCCCCGGAGAACTATGGGCCTATCCTGGCGGGGGTTACGTCTGACCTGAGGAGATGGGATGGTATGATTCTGTCCTGGTATGGGCGCATGACAGCGATAAAGATGAACGTACTGCCGAGATTACTATATTTATTCACTGTGCTCCCAACGGAGATCCCCGCCCAGTTGCTCCGTGATCTACAAAAAGCAATCCGCGAGTTTGTATGGCAAGGGAGGGCCCCGAGAATAGGAAAGGCCACCCTAACACTACCCAGAGAGGAGGGCGGGTTCGGACTGCCGGACTTTCTCCTTTACTACCGGGCCGCCCAGCTGCGGGTCTTGCTGGAGCACATGAAGGAGGGGATGGGCACCTACTGGTCATACCTGGAGGACATGGACGCCCACCCTCTGAAAGTGCGCGACCTCCTGTGGCTGCCGCGTAGACTCATCCCTAGCAAAATGAAAGCCCACCCAACCCTGGGAATACTTTGGACAATCTGGAAAGAGGGACCCACAACCTCAAACCTCACGACATGACCCTCTCCAATGTCTTCGCTTTGGGGCCACCCGCTCAAATTAGGTAGCAGGGGATTCAGGAATGCCCAGTCATGGTCGGACGGGGGTCTGGAATGGGCGGGACAACTGTTCAAAGAGGGCGAGTTCCTCGAATACGAGGCCCTGCGAGATGCACTGGGGCGGGAGTCCCTTTCAATCTTTGAATATCTGCGCCTGAAGGGCATCCTTTGTGACCAAACATGGGGCCAGAACCTACGGAGACAGCTGACCCCCTTCGAAAAGTTCCTGGACACGGCCACATCAAGGAAGGGGGCGGTCTCCAAAATGTACCAAATACTGAACACTGTTAACTTGGAGGGGAGAAGAGGGTTTCGGGGGTTTTGGGACGACCTGGCAGGAGAACCACTCACGGAGGAGGCGTGGTCCAAAGTCTTTAAGATAGCATTTCATGGGAACCTATTTACATCGGACATGGAGCACAACTTTAAGATTCTACAGGGCTGGCATAGGGACCCGTTGAAACTGTCCAAGATGTTTTCGGGAGTGTCCCCCAGATGCCCAAGGGGTTGTGGCCAAGTGGGATCGAGGGGGCATATGTGGTGATCCTGCCCCAAGGTGCAGGAGTTCTGGGAGAAGGTACGGGGGTGGATGGCCGAGGTCACCGAGGAACTAATCCCACTCAACCCCCTAACGATGTTGCTGGGCCTCCCCCCGGAGGACACTGAACTGTATAGGTACCCAAGAATGTGGGAGACGATGTTGCGAGCGGGCAGAGTGGCCCTGGCACAAAGGTGGAAGAGCCCAGAGACCCCATCCAAGGAAGATTGGCTTAAGAAACTCAAAAACATGTTCTTAATGGACAAATTGACGGCCATGGTAAATAACGAATTGGGCTCCTTTCAGGCTAACTGGTATGGAGTCTATGGGGCATGGGGCTGGGACCCCCACAGACAATATGAGTACACTCTGGCAGAATGGCGGGGGTGGGTTTGGAATGCTTTACTCAGGGATGTAGGAGTAGCCCAGGACCCGGGAGACGCCGGATCACACTCAGCCAATTTGGACACGAGAGTATAGCATACATCTGTGGCAACGTACAACGAGCGACGATGACAGCTCCAGCTGTTCGACTTTTGAAGTGACTCTGATCTGGGGGGAGGGGAGGAGTTGGGGTGGGGGGGGAGGGGGGAGAGGGAACCTGGGGGTTTTATGACAATGTTAAAAAATGATGATTACGACGCTCCCAGCGTTGCCGTTTGTATTTTTCTTCGAAAAACCACCAATAAAACCAAAGTTTAAAAAAAAAAAGTGTTCAGTTTATTACAAACTTTTACATACTTGTGTTCAATTATAATTAGAATTACAGGTTGACTACTATAAAAATGACCGGGATAACCTAAAGCCTTGGCAACTTAAAAGTTTTTCCAAATTTGCATCAATGAACAACTAATCAACAGCTAGTTCTGGCACCTTTGTGTGACTCAATCAGTAAAACTTCTTGTAAAAAAAAGTTGGTTAAGGCGAAAATTACTTTGAAATCATGTCCTTCAGGACGACGAGCCCACCATTCATCAACCAACATATGTTTGTTCCTGAGTATTAAGTTGCCTAGGTGTTTAGTTCTTTCTACCGATAAGCTACGACAAAGGAGTATCAGATGGTATAAGGATTCTTTCACATCGTTGAAGAACCTGCATTGGTCGCTTTGCATGTTCACATCGTGTCTTTCAAATAGAAGTTCCTTTGACAGGATGATGTTTAGTTTAATACTTAGGAACATATTTCTATGGAGGGCACTCAGGATTTGGATAAGATATTTTGCTACCACATTTAGGAACCTGAGAGGTGTTTTCAGTTCAAGTTCGAGATTGTGTTTGTTTGCCCTTCTTTCTGTTTGGTCCCAATCGTGACATCATAACTTCCTTTTGACTGCATCTGGGTCGTTGTCTAAGGTCCATTCATTTGCATTGATAATAATTAATGCCTCTTTACATCATGTTGACCATTGTTTTAAGTGCCAGTCTCTCGTTTCTGTTGTTTCCTTTTTTCAATATGTCAAATTGTATGGGACTGTCGTTCATAATTGTTTTCCGAAAGAACATCAATGAGTTCTAAACTACTCGTATAAATCATGATGTTAATCCCAATTCAAGTCTTATCACAGCTATAGGCAGGCAGATTGGTAGGTTCAATGTTTTCCTCCAATACATACCTTCCAGCACGTCCCATATTTACCACGAGGCCGATAATGTGGACTCAGCAACGTATGTCAGGGTGGGAATTACTTTCTGCCTGTTAAAGGTGATGAGCAGAATTAGGAAATATTCCCGTATTTTCTGTGTACAATTAGACCATGTCTTATAAGGTTGTTTCTTTTCCACTTAAGGTCTGTTATTCACGGGTCATCATTTATGCTTGGGTTAAAACAGATGCCCAGATATTTACTTGCACTCACTATTTGAATCGGTTTGTTGGCCACAATCGATTTGTAAATCTGTTTTATTGGTATCCGGCCACGCAAAGGGCGTAGAATTAGAATTTTTGATTTCTCAACACTGATTTTGAAATCGTTTTGGTCTACATAGGTTTGTAAACAGTTGAGACTTCGCTGTAGTCCTTTTGGCATCTCATCCAATATCACGAGATTGTCAGCACAAATCATCCAACCTAAAGGGGTGCCATTTATTTTTGGTGGATTTGCTGTTGATGGAATTAATGCATGCTTCAGGTCAGAAATAAAAATGCTGAATAAGGCTGATGCCAATGGACATCCCTGCTTAAATCCTCTCAAGGTTTTAATCTCTTAGATCAGTAATGCATACTGCGTTCAAATGCACACATATGGTGTTTTTTTCATGTAGGGATATTATTCTAGATCGTGCAGACATTGCCATTTTTCCATATTCTTCCATAGCCGAGTTCGATCAACGCCATCAAAAGCGTGTTGAAAGTCAATGAATCCCACAAACAGAGGTTTATTGTTTTGTATGAATCAAGATTTCAAGAAGTTCAGAAGAAATAGGTTCAAGTTGCATCTGACGAGCTTCATAAAACCACTTGAAGGGCAACTAGTGACCCAAATTCTGTGAACAATGTTCTTAGTCGTTTGAATATTAACAATGCCAAAACCTTGCCCACCACATCGAGTAGGGCGATTGGGGTGATAGTTGTTTGGGTTCATCCGGTCACCTTTTTTAAATATTGGAACCAGGATTGCTTGTTTCCATGATGGCGAGATTTGGCCTTTCTTCATTATTTGTGAGAATAAGATCTAACAGAAATCTGTCCAGTTTCCAGTAGCTGTTTTAAGTATGTAATTTGATAATCCATCTGGCCCAGGGGCTCTCAATCTACTTACGTTGTTGATTAGGATCAGTATTTCGCTTTTCGCCATGGGATAGCCCATGGTGCAGTTAGATCTCTGGGTTTATTTGTTTGTGTTTGGATTGGACTGGTGTATAAGTCCCTACAATGTCAATCTGTATATCCTCTGGGAGTGGATTCAATAGTAAAGCATCTTGAGTAGTACCTGCATGATATATGATATCCCAAAAACTTTTTTAGTTTTTGTTCACAATGGTTTTGAGCATTGCTTCAATATCATTTTGACGTGGAATGCATTTATGGGTTCTCGTCCAGTTCCAGTATTGTTGTTTCCGGCACTTACATGCTTTAGTTCTTATAAGCTTGGGAAGCTGTTGTAGCCATTTTCTTTTGCTCGACAATGCATTGGGCGAATACATGAATGCGTTTGAAGTTTGTCTTTTTCTCATTATGATTGTTCTTTTCCTGAAAGACACCCAGAATTGGTCTGTAATCAGGTATCAATTCAGTAGAAGTGAGTGATTGTGGCAAATTGTTGGTTATACTGGGGACATCTGTTTGTTTGATTTGTATTCTATTTTGGCTTGGTACCACTTTGATTTGTTTAGGCCAATATGTCCGGTTGTTGGTGAACCTTCTCGATCATGTTAGTTTTAGCATGTCATGGTCACTAACTTGTTTGATAATCCCTTCTAAAGACTTGTATGTAGCATATTGAAGGACACAAAGAAGTAGTCTAGAGTTTTCTTTAATTCTCCTCGGTGCCAAGTGAGGGTGGCAGGAATGTCGCCCGGGGTGTTGCCATTTACCATATGCATGTTTCTTGCTTGCATTGCCAATAGCCAAGCGAATGACCTATCCATTTTTGTTTTTCCTTTGTTTTGCCATACTGTTTGCTTTATATCATTAAGTATCAAGCAATCAGTGTTTAGATCACCACAAACAATGATAATTGAGTTGTTGTGTTTCATTGACCATTTGTCTAATTCACTTGTCACTTGTTCTACAAATTAAAAAGTCTTTATTTCAGTGGCAGCCCCATACAAATTCAATAAGGCCAACCAACGATCTTCAATGTCTGCGTCATTTTTCACTTTTATCAGGAAGGCTTAGATATAACTGTTGGGATTACATGAGTCTTCTATTGTGAAACCCACTCCCTTTTTTAAGATTGAAAGGAGGCCTGACATTGGCCTTCCTTTCAAACCCTTGCTGGCCGGGTTTAGATATGCAGAATGTCCATCAACAGTTGGGGCAGTTCTTAATCAAGTTTCTTGCATACACAGTATTTCGAATGAAGTTGGAATATAAATTAGGTTAGCAAACAGATGGTAGAATCCTCTGGTGTTCCATGAGAGGACATTGGTTTGAGCACTGGTTTGTTGTTAATTTTCCCGATGAGAAGAAAGGGCCTTTGCAAGTCAGTCCCATGAGTCATCATTGTTTGCTGTGACTCTTTTACTTGGAAATTCTCGTATGGATCTTCTAGCTCTGCTCGTATTGTTGAAAGATACTCTGAGAGGTGTCACAGCCTTAAATTGGAGACTATATCCAGTGTCTGTAAAGCATTCTGACATCTTTATATGACCAAAGAAAAAAATAGGTGCTTGCATGGTAAAAGTCTTATTATTCTTTGGAGATGGGAGATGATTAGATTCAGTGGTTGTAAATCAGTGTGCCATCTTTTTGTGGCCAGAGAAAATATGCTTTGATTTCTGTTGGAAAAGACACACAATTCTTTATCAGTTGGAGGACATTGCATCAGTCACCATGAATCATAATGCCATCATTTGGAGACAAGAGAAAATAAGTTTTACTTGTGTAGAAAATGTCGGACCATATGGAGGCAGCAGATGATTATATTCAGCACCTGTGAGTGTGAGAATGTAGTTCCTGAGAAGAGAGAATTATTTTAACTGCCGTGCATAATATAAATGCATGTTTCATTGCTTGTCAGATTGAGTAGAAGAATATCACAGGCTTGTTTCGAGGCAGTGTCAGGCAAGAGATTACATTTAGTAAATGCCAGTGAGTGCCCCAACTTTTTTGGACATAGAAAACATGTTGCTGCTGAAGGCACACTCTCAATGCAACTCATAATATCCTATGTACCAAATAATGAGGATGCTCCCCATCAGGGGAATGAAGCTCTGAGATAAATTGCAAGTATAACAAACTTTATATAAGATTGTACGCAAGCAAAGAACTCTGCTGCCCGAGAGCGCTCTGACAAACAATACCCAGGCAGCACATTTTAAGGATAAAATACGTAATTTGTGACGAGGGGCTATAGCTACACAAATCTGGATAGTAATTGGAGAAACAGAATGATACAGTTGATTCCATATGGGATGTCCAAATTGGATTGGCTGCTGCTCTTGTGTCACTCCCTTGGCACATGGGTCAGCTGGGCTCATCATCGTGGTGAAAGTCAGGTCATAACAAGACACAAATCTATATAACTAAACTAAACAACAGGAAATGATAAAGTGAGAATAATGGTACACATAAAATCTTGTATGAATGGGGGTACTTAGGTCAAATGAGCTAATTTAGTGACATTCCAACCCTTACTCTCTGCCATACTTTTGATGTTTACATGCCCCGCACCCAGGTACCCATCCCAAGGTATGATTTACCATCTGTCATACTGGTATGTTTGGGCAAGTATTTGATTCTAGACAATATATTGCAGTGCAGGATTAGTGCGTTGATGGAGGTTCTGGTGGGCTCAGAGTGAGGCCAGGTCAGATAGGTATCTGCATGAAACGAGTTGAGGGGTTTGAGCTAGTGGGCTGTGGTCTGACTGGGTGGGGGTCGAGGGGGCACAGGCAGTTTAGTGGAGATGTATGGGCTTGGGCACAGAGGTGACTCTGATCTCACGCTCTGCGGAATGGACACTGTGAGGATGTGATGTTAGACTGTTTGCAACAAATGAATCGCCAGGCTTCGTGGGAACAAGGCTTGTGTGGAGCTGGCAGGGTAGGAGAGGATGGCTGTGCTCTGGGCTGCCTCTGCAGGCGCTGGGGATGGGAGAGCTGCTTTAAGCAGGGGGGATGATTTCTGAGCCTATTAAAATATAGCAGCTATCGTGGTACAAAATTGAGTCTTGAAACAAGTCTAAGGGTTGTTTTATACGCATATATGTCTATGTTATATTGCATTGCAGGACACCCCTTCAAGGTATCTTAATTCGGGAACGGTGAGGGGGTGGAATTCGACCACTTCCTCCCCAACACTGCATAGAAAACGTGTTATTATTCTTTGGAGGCTGGAGGAAATTATATTCAGTATAAGCACCTAAGTGCCCCATCTTTTTTGTGGCCAGAGGAAATATGTGTTGCTTGTGAATAAACAATCATACAGTTATTTTCAGACAAGTGAGGGCAGTCAGTGTTTGTGAATGAGTGTGCCATTTAATAATGGCCCATGAAACAATATGTTGCTTGCAGGGCAAAGTTTGTAAAATGCTTTGAGGTAGGAGAGTGCATTCAGTGTCTATAACTCTATGCATTATCCTTCTGTGGCCCTACAAAACACTTGTATTTTGCAAAGGAAAGGTCTTATAATTCATAGTCAGTAGGAGGATATTATATTATAGAGTTATAGACACGGAATGCTGTAAATCAATATGCAACACATGTGACATCACCTTGGGGTTTCTACTAGTACTAGATCACTGTTGCCAGATGTCCCAAAAGCATGTGCCATTTCTTTTTTGTAAGAAGAACATCACATAATTGTTTGGAGACAGGCAGGAGACTACATTGTTTTATTCATTACTCTTCTTCCTTCTCCAGCCAAGGTTTTGGAGGCCACAGTCACCTTCCAGCTTCCTCTATACATTGAGTTGGCAGGTCTGTGCCACAATCTTCAGGCCTGGTGTCAGCCTGGATGTTTCACTAAGTCTGTTCTTTTGGCCGTGGTCGATGATATCCGGCTGGTGACTGAAGTTAGCGATGTTGTTTGCTTGTCATGTTTCACCTTTTAACTGCTATCACAACCATTGATCATGGCATTCTCCTTAAGCTGCTTGCACAATGTGAAATGTTTTGGATTCATGAACCTCTACAGTTTCACTGAAATGGTTCAACACAGATTGGGATTCCGTTTTTTCTGAAATGTCATCTTAATTATCTGTAAATGTTGTGTAGTACATTAAATGATTCTAAACATGTATACTAACACCATACGTAAAATGTCTGATATTTTCTTGTAAACATTGTTTGTTAAATGTCCAGTACATTAATAGGACAAAATTATATTGTCGTTTTTTTGTAACCAACACTAGATTCCCATCAAATTATCTTGGCTCTTGGCTAAATAGTATTGGCCCATGGAGACGTCATCACAACAAAGAACTTTGCTCTCTCGCTCTCTCTCTCGCTCTCTCTCGCTCTCTCTCGCTCTCTCTCGCTCTCTCTCTCTCTCTCTCTCTCTCTCTCTCTCCCCCTCCCTCTCTCTCTTTATATATGTATATTATAGGGCGGCGGTCGCCGCCCTATAGTGTTAAGGTGAGTCGGACTCCCGTAGGATCCCATCAAAATTCTATCATTAATAACTTTTGATTTGAGTAACAGACCGACATTTCAAAAGTGATTAAGGATTTGTGGGTGCCCCCAAACTGCAAAGTTTTTTGTTTAAAAAAAAAAGTTATTAAGAAGACAAATCTTTTTTCCAAAAGTGCGGTCTACTTCACATTCATTTTCCAAAAGACAAACACATTTTTTTCAAAGCGCAGAGCACAAACCGCTGGACGATTTTGGAACAGGTCTGAAAACAACCTGGGCACAAAGCAGTGACTCGCAATCCATGCCTGGTTTGGGGTTATTCCGTGCAGTAGTTATTTAAATATTTGACCCAAAAATAGATAGCTATATCTCTGGATTTACCAATAACCGGGTGTTTTTAGAGATGAAACGACCACCATCTTGTTTTTCTCTCTATGCGAGAGATAACAGTGTCTATAGCCTAGGATAGCGGGAAAGGAAAAGTATTGAAATTTGGGAGTTGTAAGAGGTCCATGGACTGAGTTTGCAACACAAAGCTTTCTGTAGCCACGACTATAGCCTCAAATAGCCGACATCCAAAGCAAACTGCATCACAGAAACAGCGTGTGTTGTGGGGGAAAGGCAGGGGAGGTGAGAAGGTCATCTGGGGAGTCGGGGAGTTGGCACAGATGAGGAGGGCAATTGGGGAAGGCCTGGGGGGGGCAGGAAAGCATTTGTTTCAGCCGTTTTTCCAATATCCATTGCTATATTCGAGGCTATACAGGACTACAGATAGCTGCGGTTATGAGTAGTTCTGTACCCGCGGCTATAGATTTTGGGCTGTGTGTTAGTGATGTTGAGGGTGAAAAATCACTGGCCATTACCAAAGGCCATGGTAATTTTCACACTAGATATTTGGGAGTCTTATCTATTTTGGCTGTGTGTTTTCAGGCTTTCTTACTATGCAGAAAGAAATAAGACAATTGTTTTAAAAGATCAATAGAACAAGGAGTCACCCTACTTCAGTTTTAGATGCCCCAATCCACTATATTTTAGCCTATGTATTCTCAGCCATGCTATTATATGTTGTGTAATTTTGTAAATATGTAATTTTGTATAAAGCCCAATGTGAGCCTCCCCATTAACTAACTATTTGTAACTGCATCTATAAAAAAAGTAAATGAACTCTAGCCGCGGTATACTGAAAAAAAATGTAGGGTATTATTTTACTGTAATCGTGCATTTATATTTGTTAAGTAGTGCTTAAAGGGGCTGTTTTAGGGTACACTGAGTGGAGTGTTCTAGCACATTTGGAGTACTGTTTTGATGTTATGAAGGAACACTGCATTTCCTTCATCGGTTAGGTGTACTCCATGTCTATAGAAATTGTCCATGTAGAACAGTATGCTGTTGTTTGAAATCAATAAATGATTGTGGTCTCTCATGAATGCTGAAACTATTTTATTAACATTTCTCTGTGATTTTTCAATGTTACCATTCAATCTGGTAGTCCAGCTCAATTTTTGCCTCTGAGTCAGATTGGAAAAGATAAAGATAGTGTGAGAAAAAAGTTCTCTTGTGTCATCATTAAAGTAACTACACAGCCCCCCCTCTAACAAAGAATGTGTAACCAAGTCAATGGACTTGTTGTTGTTTGAAATCCATAATTGGTTGTGGTCTCTCATGAACCCTGAAACTAATTTATCATCATCCTCTTTAAACAACTCCATGAGCAGTCATTTATTCTAATGATACCTTTTAAGTACCATTGCATCACTACTGTCTCTTTTATCATTTATATTCCATACTCAGATGTTTTTAAAAAAAAAGATTAATCATAGCTGCGTATTGAGATTCGCGCCTAGCAATGGCAATGACTGGGGTGTTTACCCGTGGCTTTTTAGCATGCACCTTGTGCGTGGCATTGCTACCCGGGGGCAAAAGTGGCACCCTATGCAGCTGCAGCTATACTTCAGCAAATGGCAAATTGTATGTTAGTGGACGTGCAGCAGCCGGGCTATGAGAGATGCTCGCCAGAGATAGAAAGGGTTTTAGTGAGTTTGATTGTTTGTGATTGGTTGTTGTTATTTGTGTTGTGTAGTTGTGTAGAAATCTGTCATCCATTTTAGTAGTTTTATTAGTATTTAGTTTGTGGTATTCATTTTTGAAAGTATAAAAGCCACAATTTTCTGAAATTGCATCGTTTTGATTTCAGAACTCACAGTATGCACATTGCAAGAGTGTGGCTGATGTGAAAGTAAATGTTAATAAATATTTACATATTTTAAGGTTTATTTGCAATGTTGTGTGTGCCAGGCATATTAACCACTGCTATCAGACGGTGTTCATTATCATTTTTTTCATCCGCTCTGATTGTCTGGCAAGTATTTTTTAATGTATTTGTAACTTTCAGTAACATGGACCTACAAAATTAGATTTGTCAATCAATGGCATTTATATGCAGGCATTTAGTTTTGGTATTCATGTCAGTGTGGTTGAATGTTTATTTTATTGTATTTGTTGTAAATTCTAATGCAGTTTCAGCTATGCAGTACTCTTAATTGTTTTGACTGTTCTGTGAGGTAGTGCAATTGATGGTGTTTTGCAAGTTCATTTTAGTCATTTTTTTTTATTTTCTTGTAGCTGCTTATTTTAGTATTTATTGAAAGAAAGTTGGATTCTTTGCATTTGTTTTTTGTTTGGGTTTTCATTGTTTTTATGGTGGGCAGGTGCTGATTGGATTCAAGTACTTGAGGTCCTCTGGCAACTGAAGAAGTTATTCAGTTAACTCCATTGAAAGGTCAACCTATATTCAAAGTGTTCTCCAAGTTTACGTAACCTACTCCATCCTTTCTTTTTTTGCATGTTTACTTAACCTACCCTATTCTCTCTTGTTGTCCACGTTTACTTAACGCTCCGCATTTACTCTATTGTAATTCCTTTGCATAATATTCCTTGTTTGATTTCACCCAAGTTTATATATGTATGTTCATTGATCATAGTAACAGTTGTTATACTTTTATTGTACCTGTATTGTGTTAATGAATTAGTGATTGCAATGTGCATTATGTTTGAAGAGAGTGATTTCTGAATGAGCTAGTGAGGCATCTCCCGGGAGAAGCCAATTGTGTAGGCAACACATCACGCTCATAACTGAAACATTTGGAGCAGTAAAATTGAAAGAGATGGCATTGACAATGTTGTAGAAGTTGAGGGTTCATTCACTGTTGGTGGTATTCCACTGAAACTGGATTTTTCCAAGCTTTGAAATGGAAATTTGAAGGTCAACGTTTTAGTATCTTTTTGCAAAAGGTGCATAGAATTTTCTCCTTTTTTTTAAAACAGTGTTATTATTTCTTCAAATATTTAAAGCTATCTGCAGTGGTCTTCTTGGAGGTTGGTTTTTGTGGGGTGAACAAGATAGTACGAGTGTTTCTACTTGTGTGATTGTTTTCTATCTCTTGTTCTCCAAGTTTACTTATCCCACGCACTCTTGTTCTCCAAGTTTACTTAACCTTCCCCATCATTTGTTCTGCAACCACCCAGTACAGTGTCCTTTGTTATTATCCCTGTTTGTTTATTGTAGTGTTAGTTTTCATTTTTTAGTATGTGCAAAGAGATCAGCAGTGTTGTATGCACACATATTGTATCTTATATAGCATCTTATATAGTGCATGTGATGCACTGCATACAAGATATGAGGGTGTAACAAGTGTGTATAAAATTGTTTCTTAAAATGTGTGTGTTCATTAACTAATTATGTTTACATTTTTACAGATAGAAGGATATTATTTTTTTGAAACATTGATGAATAACCTCCGCTATGGTACCGCCCAATAGGGTGTTGAATTTCGGAGGTACGGTTACCCACAGCAACAACTGGGAAGAGTTGTAGCCGTGGATTAGTGGGACTATACCCTCTTCTATAGGCCTCAATGTGCAAAAAAGTATGGCGTTTGCACCCGAAAGAGTGATTTCTAAGAAATATCCATGATGTATATATGTATGAAAATGTATGTGACCTACCTCCCCAAAGTTTCATATTGTAACCGCGGCTAGGAAAAGGTCAATGAACTCTACCTGCGGCTATGACTGATGAACCATTTTAGGAAACATTTTTAGATGTAATTTCATTGTATTATATGTGATGGATGTTATTTCATTGTATTTGTACATTCATATGTAATAAGTAGTCTTCAAAAGGACTGTTTTGGAGTACACTGAGTGTAGTATTTTAGCACATTTGATGTGCTCTCTTTATTATCATATTTCTTACATAACTAATTTTAACTACCATTGTACCACTACTGTCTCCTTTGCCATTTATATTCCATGCTCATATATATATATATATATATATACATATATATTTGATCTAATAACCGTGGTTACCAAGCATCCACCCGTTGAGCAGCATTGCTACCGAAGGTTAAAAGTGGCACCCTGTGCAACCGCGGCTATAAACCAGCAAATGGCACGTCGAGTGTTTGTGGATGTTTCATAGCCACAGGCAATAATAGCCAAACCGGCGAGGCTTCACTATAACCACGGCTAACAAGCACGTGAGTGGGTGCGAAAAAGCTTTTTCGCTTCTTTGTTGGTTGTTCTGATAGATGCGGCTGTTGTTATAGCCATGTCTATTGGACCATACATTTTCTGTGCAATAATCATATTTATAATGCGGATGATATAGGTCAAAATTGTATCTGCCTGTGTTATTTTGTGTGCATATGTTTTCCCTGGACTTAAGTTTTGAAGGTTGGCTTTGTTTGGATTGCAATTTGTAGAAAATGTAAGTGTAGACACTGCTACAAGAAAGATTTGTAGCCACGTTGAATAGCATCGGCTACTAGAGATGCTGGGCAGGCTTTTGAATGTGTTTCAGTGTTTCTAATTGGCTGGTGTTAATGTTGTAAATATGTATTTCTTTGTGATAGGTCAAAGTGAATATGGGTCGGACATTTTAGTTTTCTTACAATATAGTGCCCTTTTTCTGCTTTTGATTTTGGAAAGAATAACACCAACCATTTTGTCTACTTTTCTCATTTTGACTGCAGACCTCACACTGTGCTCATGGTGCAGTTCTTGTTACCTGTGATGAAATATTATTGGTGTTTATCAGTTGTTTGTCACTGTTTTGTTGAAGGTTTTATTTGATAATATGTTCATGATGGGGCTTTGTGATTTTTTGTATGTTACTGTATTTGCTAACAATGAAGTGGTACTGCTGTATATGTAGAAAATGGGTGGGAACAATTGTTGGAAGTTCTTTATTAAGAAAGAAAATGTATTTCAGTGAGGTGTATGATATAGAATCACTAAGTATACTTCCTGCACTCAAAATAAAGAATGATCACAGAGTAGTAGAAATGTGATTTTATTTAAAATGCTTTTATAATCATGTATGGTTTTTATTAAAGTGCTTTTGTATGCTTTAAAAAGATTTATTTTGCCAGAGTGTGTTACTGAGCTGGTATCTATAAGAGGAAATACATTGGCCCTCATTACGACCCTGGCGGAAAGCCACTGACCTGACCGCCATAGCGTAAATAGCGTTTCCGCCATGGCACGACAGAGTAAAGTGCGGCTAATTCTGACCCATCGGGCACGAGCACTACGCCTTGGCGGAAGTGCAAAGTCCGCGATGGCGGAAATGTCCCCAAAACGCCCCTCACCGCCGTCGTACGGCGACCTAGGTGCAATTCCGCCACCGGACATAGCGGTCACCGTAGAGAGCGGCAATCGGAAAATACGGTGACCGTAAATATACGGAAACGGAAGCAAAAACATGGTCCCGGAACGGGAAACAGCACGCCGTACACCTATAAAATCAGAACATTCACACAACCATCAAAAACACTACCCTGAGAGACATCCCAACCCGTCATCCACCCTAGTGAAACCAAAACAATGGGAAAAGTAGCGAAAAAAGCGTGCGACCGCAAGCGGCAGGTCCACTTCTCACGTGAGGAACTCACGGTGCTCACAGAGACCCTCCAGGAGAATGCTGGCGTCGTCTTCTCGACGCAAATGACCAGGACGGCACTTGCGAACAAGAAGGCCATATGGGCCCTGGTGGCACAGCGGGTAAGTGCGGTGGGGACCGCACCCCGCAACCCACAGCAATGCAGAAAGCGATGGGACGACCTGCGGATACGCGTCCGTAGCATACTTTCTGCCAACCGAAACATTGCCACAGCTACGGGGGGAGGATCGGAATCACCCATCAAGCTGACCCCCTGGGAAGAAATCTGTGCCTCCACCATTGGAATGGAGACCATAGAGGGAGTCGGAGGGATGGAGAAAGGAGTGCAGACAACCGAAGAATCAGGTAGGTGGCCCAAATAAAACTATGCTAAAACCACAATGTTCAATCATGTGAAGTACCATGTGTCCACATAGTGCAACAGAAACACATGTCCAGGAGAACGTCCACTCACATTGGCCTGATAGCGGACATTAAAAGTCAAATTAAATAAATAAATAATTAAAATTCCTAAAAACACCCTCTACACGTGCAGCAGGCACCCCCTAACTGCAGGCTGCAATACAACTGCACCCTCATTCCACACAAAAATGAAACCACCTCCAAGGCCCTGACCCAAATCACCCTCAGGTACCACCCCAATGTATGTGATACATTGCCATTCCAATTTCCACAGACCCATTAATAACGCTCGCCCTCCTTTACTCCACCACAGGGTCTGATACAAACGACGAGCTCCAGGACACCCCTACCAGCACACCTGCAAAGAGGGCCAAGACCAACGGCCAAAGACCCTCCACCTCAGCTGCACGCATCAAGACACGGCAGCAGCACAAATCAAGTGGCAGCACACAGGAGGGGACTACAACAGGCACCCCAGCAGCCAGCATGGCCACAACACCACCACCACCACAGGCCCCCCCAATGGATGCCACAGAAGGCACTGATTCTGGTGGCAGCAGCACCATAGGTGACACTGCATTAATGGCAGCATGCTCCGACACAGAAAACGGTGATGTCGATGTACGATCCATCCATGACCTGTCTCAATCCCCCTGTTTGTTTCATCCCGTACAACATGAGGATACCACGCAGGGGCACTCACAAGACGACGACTGGCCATCCCCCAAAAGCCCTGTGTCAAGGCAACATGAGGTGATCAGCCCCTCTGTGACACCACCGCAAATGGCCATGGCCCAGCAGAGGCAACAGTCCCTCGACCAGGTGATCGAGCAACAGCAGCAACTGGCCACGCTCCTCAAGGAGCATGCTGATGAATGTGGGGGTACCAAGGCAGCCATAGAAACATGTACAGAGACACTAAGGGCAGAAATGGAGAGAAGCACCGAGAGCCTGAGAGAACAAATGGAGAGAAGCACCGAGAGCCTGAGAGTACAAATGGAGAGAAGCACCGAGAGCCTGAGGGGGGAACTGCATGCGACGTCCAAAGACGTATGTGCTGAACTTGCCGCTGTGCGCCGTGTGCTCACTGAGCTCTCACAAACCCTTAGGGACATGCATGGACGTGAGCAGGCAGAGACATCATCCGTTGCAAGTTCCGTCCAGGGCAGCCCCCAACGTAGATCTGGGAGGAACCTGCGCTCCACAGGCAGGGGTGCCCCTGATACCCGGAGGGGGGGCTTGCAATAGCGTCTGCCCACTGACAATGAGCATCCTTGGACACTGGTGTTCGGGGGGGAGGTAGGAGGGTGGAGGGGGTGTGTTGGGCTTACTTGGGTGGCGGGTCGATGGGGTGTGTAACACAATTTCACATTTGCTATAAACATTTCACAATCATCCAATGAGATGTGTGGACATTGATCTTTGTTTACGAGGCCATCATAGGCGTACAGTTCATATTGTGCATGTTCCAGACACACACAGTGCCACAACTCCCGTGTCCATGTATCAACCACCAGGCGTGAGTGCTAGAAGCATGATTCTATGATAATCTGACGAATTTCACGGCCCTCCTGTGCCTAGCGGACTCCTTCAGGTTCTGCCACATCCCCACCCACATCATGACCATATTCTGGTGCTTGCAGTTCTGCGTCAGGGGGCATGGGCACATTCCTACGTATGCACATGTTGTGTAGCATGACACATGCCATGACCATCTTAGCAACCTTCTCATGGCGGTACAGGAGTGCCCCGCCAGACCTGCTGAGGCAGCGGAAACGACCCTTCAGTAGGCCGAATGCCTGTTCTATGACTACACGGGTACGTGAGTGGGCATGGTTGTAGTCCTCCTCATGCTGGTCCTGTGGGTTCCGGAGTGGTGTAAGGAGCCATCTCTTCAGTGGATACCCGGCATCACCTGTATGTGGACAATAAAGGATGTTTGAGGAATGACATTGCTACGTAAGCACCCCCCCCCCTTCCTGGCAGGTCATTGCCGCATCACATACCCCACATTATCATGCATGAAATGAGACTCACCGAGTAGCCAGGATCTGTTCCCTGCATGTCGCTCCATGAAGCGTGGTATTGTAGAGTTCCGTAAGACCATGGAATCATGGGTTGATCCAGGAAATCGGGCACAACAATGTGTAATGATCCTGTTTGAGTCACACACCATCTGTACATTAAGAGAATGATATTGTTTTCGGTTGCGGTACTGGGCCTCCATGGCATGTGGGACAACCAATTCCACATGGGTGCAGTCGATGGCACCAATGCAACCCGGTATGCCGGCAAGTGCATGGAATCCCACTTTTGTGTTCGTAATTTCCTGGTCCGAGCGTGGTAGAGAGATGTAGTCGTCTGCGTGCTTCAGGAGGGCATCGAGCACTTGCAATAGTGTCCGTGACAACAGTGGCTGTGAAATGCCATGCAACTGTCCGACTGTGTGCTGGTAGGTGCCTGTGGCCAGGAAGTGGAGTACAGACACCACCTTCAGTAGGGGTGGGATGGCGGTTGGGCTATCTATCATGCTGACAAGGTCAGCGTGTGTCATGTCCACAATGGCGGTTATGGTATCCCAGTCCAAACGGTAGAGGGTGTGGATCTGCTCATCAGTGAGGTTGAACGGATGTGCTCGGAGGCGTGGGATTGCGGGCTGCCTGCGTGGTGGTAGTGGCTGTGCTGGTGGGCCTTGCTGGCCCTGCCTTGCCCTCCTCCTCCTCCTGCGTCTCCTCTGTGCGGCCGGTTGTTGTAGTAGTTGGTGTTCGTCTTCTTCTTGAAGTTGGAGTACTTGCAGTGCTATCAGGTCCCCCAGGGCCAACATCGCAAGTCCTGCCGGTAGCATTTTGGAGTGGGTGTGGTTGTGGGAGGGGGTTGGGTGTGCAATTTATGTGTTTCCAAGCTGTATAGCCTCCACCTGTGGTGATTCATTCCACCTGTGCAAGCTGCAATCCCCTTTGGGCGAGCACGTCCCGCACACAACGCTGCAAATCGACGCATGGCATCTTGCTATTACAATCATGTATTTCATCCCGATGGCAGTGAGATCTTGCTTCATATGTTAAATCTGCTATGCTCCCATTGTTTCACATACTATCTTTGAAGTCGGGAACATACTTGTGAAGGGTCCGTGGAATGTAGTACTCGATTAACGGTGGACCCTCATGCAGCGCTGTACCGCGGTTCACCGACGGGCGGGGTGTCCCATTTGTGAGTGTAGCCAGTTGCCATTTTCACACACTGCCGCACTAAATGGATGGATTTGTGATTTCAAGCGGTCACAGATGCCTTTTCGACGTGATGTTGCAAATGAGGAATTCGAAGGACAGCGCTTTCGGTTTCCAGCTAGCGGCGAGGAGACGCCCACAGGTCTGACTGCAGATAGAAAGTTCTATTGTTTGATGTCCTTGGGACAGGGGCCATGCCGAGAATGCAATGATTGATATGAATAGTATGGGATGCGCAATAGCGTAGTGGAGGATAAGGCAGGAAGTTCCCTAATACATGTTACTTCACAACACTAGAATTCCGGCCTGGAGCACAGTGGATTTTGCAGACTGCATTTAGCACAGATTCAATGGAAATTTCTAATGTTATGTGAGTAACTAATCAGGCGTTTTTATACCAGGATGAGGGAATGATGTATGGATGCATGGACAGATGATTTGATAGAGAGTCTGCCATGTACATGGCTTTTTGGAATCTATCAACTTCCTCTGCGCTATGTGATGCAGGGCTGCCATAGTGGGACCATCGTCTATCTGCCCTTGTTGAACCCTCCCTGTCTCGACGCGCCTTCAAACACTTGTGTCTATGCACGTTACTAATCCCATCTAATGGATTCTGTTTTAACAGACGCATGCACACAAACACTCGTTTGTAATAGTGTTTTCACCTCGATTTATATGGTTATGATTCGCAAGTGATTATTGGGTGCGATTAATCCTTTTGAGTGGGCTAGCATGCATATGGCTGTGGATTTAGTGTGATCTTTGAAGTGAGTAATTCAAATGGAGTTCAGATGCCCATACTATTCTTTTTCGTTTCATTTGGGTGACAGGTATCTCCTCCCCTTTTGCCGCTGCCATCTGTATGCCACTCCTGCAGATGGCTTTTACTCCCGACACCTGCTGCTTCGTGTTAATCAGTGGAGCACCATTACGATCTTATGGGACGATCGCCAATGGCCCACATGCCCTTACGCAGTACTAGTGGCTAGGAGCAACATTTCGAGCTTTCAGCTGGACTAGTGCCTACCTAATGGGACGGCCCTGCGGTTCTAGGCGCTTCCATGTTGCCTTTTTGAACGTGGATGTAGCCCCTGTGTACCATGGAGGAACAGGGCGTCACACAAGAAGAAGCTGGTCAATTATTGCGGATGCAGCCCACAATTATGAGATATGATTTGGAGTTCATGACCTAATAGCTGTATGGCCAGGGTGATTTTGTTGTGCATTAAAATTTGATTATGATATTGACCTTTTAGCGTTATTCTTTGCAAGTTATGTAGCATATTCCTATTTGTGGAGCGATGTATTGTGAGGAGATCTGCTTTGGGTTCGGCCTTCTGAGCATATTTGCGTGGTACTGTACTGGGCGCGTTTGCCTACGAAGGCCAGTAAGGTCAGGGATAGGGGCTGCCATTATGACTGTGTTAATGATGTCATGCTCATGGGAGGGGGATTGGCTTTTGTGTAACAGATGCCGGTCAGCCAGGTGGATTGGTGGAATGATGTGATTTTCAGAATATGGCTGGTCACAGGTGCCTGTGTTTGCGTGCGTTTCTTTGAGGGAGACTGAGGTCATGTCCATTGGAATGGCTTCTGTATTCGTGCCATCTGTGCCCTGCTGCTCCCATTGGCCCCTCTTGAGATGTGCCTGGCTGCTCAGTCACTCTGCCAACTTGTGTGGTACATGCTTATGCTGCTGGTTGGTTTGTTTACTGGCAGGGGTACAGGGCTGGTGCAGTCTCACTCAGGATACTGCTTTGTATGTTGCCTTGCACTGGTGTCAAGCGATGGGGGGCCTGTTTTAGTTTGTCTCAGTTTTCAGTTCATGTTGCTGTACTTGGAGCTTGACATGCCTGTGCTGCATCAGTACGGCAATGGTGCCATGGCTAATATGGATGGCCACTCACAAGGCACTTGGAGCCCCTAGATTCATTTGTTCGTTGGCATGCATGGGTGACTTGTACATTTCACTGGTTGCATTGTTTGACTTCATTGCACCTACGAGGAGTTGTGCAATGTGGCCAGGGAGTGGTGTACAGGCACTCAGTATGGCCTTTTACAGTTGGTTCGCGATGCCGTACTTCTCACCATGGCGGAATGGTACTTTCCGCCATGCTTGATGGCGTTAGGTGCATTTCCGCTGGGGTCAGAATTCCCGTACCGTTGCGCCATGGTGGTAATTACGGTTTCGCAGTGCGCGGGTGCGCGTACTTGGTGCAGTTAGCGTTGGCGTTCACTACGGTGTCGCTAATGGCATCGTACTTTACGGTGACGGGTCATAATCGCAACGGGCAGTATTCGATGGCGGTATTGCATTTCCGCCATCGTTTTTCGATTTCCGCCAGGGTCGTAATGAGGGCCATTGTCTTCATTTGTTGTTTGTTGTTTGTGAAACCTAGTGTTTAATTTCATGAAAAATATGGTTGATTGGTTTTATTTTTAAATATACACTCATAAAGAATATAGGAATGTTATTAGGTGTGCAAACTCCTATTATGTAAAAAATAAATATGTTTTTTTCTGGTGCAATTTGCCCAAATAAATACAGGTGCACTATGGGCTTCAGCAATTCAATTTCAGTCCACACATAGTATTTGAAGTATAGGTTTGTTGTGCCTACTCTTTTCATGAGTTCATTTCTGTTATTATTTTTGTAAAATAAGGGGATACAAAAAATAGCCACTGATGTTTTTAAGCTATATTTGTAGTGGCAGCAATTGCTTTGGTGTTGTAAAATAGGTGTTACTACGTAGGTTGTGATTTCACACCATGTTGCAGTTGTCATATTTCAAACACATTACTTTGCAGTCCTGCAGATTGGTTACAGGTAGGATGGGAGGAGGTTGGATGGAAGAGAGTGGTTCAGATGTGCTTTTCTACAGCAGATACATGTGTGCAATTTATAGTCCATGGATTTGTACATTTTGATGGAAATCAGCCTTCCTATAGGGTTCCTCCACATTGTTGAAATGGAATCGGATGAGGTGCTGAATCAAATTAGAGGTTGCAAAGGTTTGGTATGGTTTATTGGAAGCTTCCATCTGCAACAGCTTACAACAGAAACACACTGAACTTCTTTGATGTCCTTTTTACTCTACTGCTACTTGACACAGAAATACTGTCCGTGACAGTTTTCTGGGTACATTGGTTCTTCCATGGAGTTGAGGCAAATATTTAGCATACCCATGCACATCTTCATAACTTTGTTTTATTGCGTTTTATTGTCTCTCCTGAGCAGGTTTCCTGTAAGGTCTCAGCAAGTAATTTGCAAATTCCCCAAGAATTTGACAAAGTCCAATGCAAGCTCTTTTAGAATAAATGGTTTTAGTTGTGCAAACTATTATTATAAAAAAAAGAAATAGAATGTTTTTCCTGTGCAAAATGCCCCAATAATTACAAGCACACTCTGGACTTCAGCAATGCAGTTTCTGTCTACAATTAATATGTGAACTATGGGTTTGTTGTGTCTATTCTTTTTATGAGTTTTTTTCTGTTTTGAAACGGCTGGACGGATTTGCACCAAATTTGCGGCATGAGTCAAAAAGGACTTCGGTCAGAAAGTGTGCTTTTGTGTGTTTGGTCGAAATCGGACAAGTACCTTTGTTGCAAAGGACTGAAATGTACATCCCAAAAAATGTGTGATATCTGGGTTTGCTAGGTGGACCCATTTTCCTATTCTTTCCGCAGACTGAAGTGTCATTGGCTAGCGGTACGGCGTGCTGTCGGAGAACTTGGGATGCGGCCGGCGGTTGGCGGGAGCGAAGCCCGCTCTGCATCAAAATTTTTTTTCTTTCCATGGTGTATCTGAGGACAGTGCAGTGGCGGAAGGGTCTGCAAAATATACCATACGCCATGTGTTGGTTGCAAGAATGGAGGAAAAAGGTGGGGGAGTGAGAAGTGGTTCATGTGACATATGTAAATATGTGGAAGAAAATTGAGGAGTGGCTGCAGTATTTGTGTGTATTGCGCCAATTCGCGGGTTCCTAGACAAGCGACTACTTTGTGTGGTGATTGGAGGCAGCGGTCGTAACGGCCCGATAGCTCCTGCCACAACTTGCTTGCGGCAAACTTTTTCAGTGGTCAGTGGTGGCAGGTGGTTTTCAGAAGGGGGACGAGTTGCACATGACATAGGTTGGGTGGGAGCGTGGGTGGCTGTGCTCTGCGGATGGATAGCGGTAGTTGGGCACATGGTGGCATGCATGGGTGCATGAAGTTGCGGTGGGTCGGTTGAAAGTTTAGACTACTGGGTGCATGGCAGAAGGCCATAGACCATAGGGCATGCACTCAAGAGCCTAGGGCTTGAGCACACCAACCGCAGCAATGCATGTCTAACTCTGCATCTGGTAGAGGGTGGTGCTTGCATAGTGTGGTGTATGCACATTGGTTGGAGTAGGGCCAATGTTGCAAACAGTATGTGGGTAGGTTGGCAGTGACACAATACTTTGTGAATGGAAGTGGGCACGGCCGCAGTATGTGAATGAAAGTGCACAGGGGTGCAGGAGACAGTGTTTTATTTGAACATTATGGTAACTGTTGCATTTTATTCCTGCAAAGCTCCTTGGCGGTGTGCAGGTTGGGTAGGAGTGCTAGTGGCAGTGCTGTGTATGTGGATTGTCGTAGTTGGTGACATGGTGACATGCCTGGTGGCATTACGTTGCAGTGGGTGTTTGCAAGGCCTGGACTATTGGGTGCATGACCGAAGGCTGTAGGCCATATGCCATGCACTCAAGAGCCTACGGCTTGAGCACACCCACAGCAGTAATGTATTTTGGACTCTGCATCAGTTAGAAGGTGGTGACTTGTACAAAATGGTTGTGGAGCATATTTCCGATGCAATAGAGTGAGCTGCCATGCGTGTTTGTTTGGTTTCGCAGGTCAGGTGACTGTTAGTATATGGTGATGTTTTCCATGTGTGGTTGGAGATGGAGCAGTGAAAAGTCACGCAGTGTGGGCACTGGGTGCAGTATTTGCATAGTGTTAGTATGGTAGCGGGTATGTTTGCAGGGCAGCCTATATGTGCTTGGATAGTGTGCTGTGAGCAGATTGCTTGGAGTATGGGCAATGTTGTGAACATTTTGTGGTTAGTTTGGCAGTGGCACAATACTTTTTGAGTGGAAGTGGGTAAGACAATAGTATGTGAATGAAAGGGCGTAGGGGTGACGGAGACAGTGTAATGTTTGTACATTATGGTAATTGTTGCATTTAACGCTGTGCATATCCATTGCGGTGTGGAGGTTGGGTAGGAGTGGTGGTGCCAGTGGTGCGTGTGTGCATAGTGGTAGTTGGTGATATGCTGACATGCATGGTTGCATTACAGTGCGGGGAATGTGTGCAAGGAACACACACACTGCAGCAATGCAGGTTTGATATGATAGTGTGCAATGCAGAGGTTTTGTATGTGATTGCTGCATGAGTGTTTGAAAATTTGACAGCACCCAATGGGGGAGTGCTGCAAAAATGCCTGTGCAAAGGGAAAAAGTATTGTGTGTGCTATACTGGGCCGTGCCCCTCAGTGTAGATGGGAAAGCGCACGTGCCACATTCTGCCATTATGAGCATGGTGGACATGGAAATGGAATTGTGGAAAATAGGCAATTAGGTGTTTAGGGTGTGGTTGACCGGAAGGGGCGGTCCCATTTCATCCCAATACTGTGTTGTGAGGTTGGTGGAGATGGGGAGATGCACAGTGCTTATCGTCTGTGATACCTTTGTGCGCCATCTGCACAGGTGTTGTGTGCAAAGAGGCGTTGCTGGTAATTTCGGGTTGAAAGGAGTGAACGCTTTCTGGGGCTGTCAGAGTGACTGCAGTTTCGGCGGGATGGTTTTCTTTTGCAGATATGTGGCGTCAGTCACAAATGTTGACTTTGTTGTGGTGCACTATGGAAGTTTACATTTGGGTTACATGTCGTGTGGACGTTTAATCCGTCAGCTGAAGAGGTTGCTGAATGCAGTGATGCAGATTTTCCTACTACCAAGGTTGTTTTCTCATGCACAACACCAAGAGGAGTATGGGTCCATGACGGTGTAATTTGTCCTGAGCCAGAGGTCTGTCATGATCTCTGCTTCCAAAAGGTCAGGGTTTTCCCAACTCCCTTGGAAGCAGATCCATAACCCAGGTTCCGAGTGCCAACCAGTCCCAATTGGGACCTTTTGGACCCAGTCCTGGGTCCAGTGGCACCAGGCTCATAAATATGCCCAGTCCCAGCGCTGGAAGCGCCGGGCTCATAATGCTTGGGTGGACTTACCTGCAGCAGACTATGCTGCTTACTTGCCTGCCAGTTGAGCCTCTGATCCTCTTCTGTTTGGAACTACTTTTCCTGTTGGGTGGGGCAGGAGCCACTCCCTAGGTTCAGAACATTGGAACTCTTCTGGAAAGCAGGAACTCTTTTCTTTTTTTTTTAAACTTTTATTTTTATTGGCAGAGGTTCACAGGGTACAAACATCGGGACAACAAGCATATGAATCGAGTGGCTCGTGGAGCTGCAAGCGGGCCACTTTATCATCTTTACAACAGTGATTACAGTATTTTACAAACAAAGGAGGAGACAAGAGAAGATCACAATGCATGGGTGGATGCCGGGGATGGACAAGACCCCGATGCGGCTTCGGACTGATTGTTGAGGTATGTGGTGAATTCACTCCAAATGTTCTTGGGACGAGAACGGGCTGGTAGCGTAGCCAAATAGTCCTCCTCGCAGTTCCGTGACCATGTGAGCAGGCCCAACCATCTCTGAGGGGTCGGAGGAGAGGAACACCTCCAGTTCTGGAGTATACACTTCTTGGCAATCATGCAACTTATATCTAAAAACTTTTTCAGGCGTTTAGTTTCCTCGGTGCTCCAAACCCCAAACAAAACTGCCAGAGGATCGGGATCAATAGTGGTCTCAGTTACTGCACTAAGTGTGTTCATGACCCCTTCCCAGAAATCGGACAGCTTATGACAGGACCAGAACATATGTAGGTGATCAGCATCTGTGGCCCTGCAGCGCGGGCAGAGGCGCACCTCGGAGCGAGCAAACCCAGAAGTCCTGTGAGGTGTGTAGTATAGCCTGTTGAGGAGTTAATACTGCATGGCCCGAAAGCGGAAGTTGAAGGAGACTCTTTTGGTGTGGAGACACATGCTTTCCCACAACCCATCAGGCATCTCTAGACCCAACTCGTCAGCCCATTTGTTGCGCGCCCCAAGAACCGGAGCAGGGGAGGCATCCTGCAGGATGTGATACAGGGATGAGACAACGCCCCGTGCCCCGCCCGAGTTGGCAATGTACGCTATAGCCGGGTCGTCTGGGGGTTCGTCTGGGAAGGAGGGCCACATAGTGCGGAACGCAGCGCGAAGCCTGTAGTATTGAAGGGTCTATAAGGGAGATCTAGTGTGACCCGGCCTCCAAGTCTGGGGATCTATAAATTTGCCCTCTGGATAGAAGTCAGACAATGCCCTATAACCCAAAGCCTCCCAGTGGCGGGTCAAGGCCGCGTCGAGCGTGGGCTCCAGCCCCGGGAAGGCCCACACGGGCAGCCACTTGTAATACAGGGAAGTTCCCAGCTGATGGGCTTAGTATGTGTGACCAAGCGAACAAGGTCGCGGCTATGGGGTCAATGGGGGAGTCCGGTGCATAGTGTTTGTGCAGCACTAGGGTCATCAGATTAATACCCGAGGATGCCAGCCGTTCCAGCTTGACGTGAGGGCGCACTGGGGCGCCAGGGTACCAGTGGGTGGCGTACTGGGCTTGGGCCGCGATCCAATATGTAGCAAGGTCAGGAGCAGCCATACCCCCCCCGTCTGTACGAGAGTGCCATGTCAGTCCACTTCTTGCGCACCGCACCAGAGTGCCAGAGGAACTGTCCGCAGAGCGTGTGAAGCTTAGTGAAGTATGCCTTCCCAGGCCATAGGGGTACGTTACTAAAGGTGTACAGGAGCTTGGGGAGGAGAATCATTTTGATCAGGGACAGTCGTCCCGCAACGGACAACGGGACTGTGCGCCATCGTGAGATTTTAGTATCAACTGTCTGCGCTACCGCGGAGTAATTATCGGTGAGTAGGGTGGGTTTAGTGAGGGATACATGTACTCCCAGGTATTTAATGCCGTTAGGGGCCCAGCGCAGAGGATATTCAGAAGTGGGGTGTGTGGTAGTTTTAGTGAGCGGGAAGATCTCCGACTTGGAGTAATTGATCGTAAAGCCGGAATGTGTACCAATGCGAGTGATGTCTCTCAATATGGGATTGAGGTGAGTTGTGGGATCTCTGATGTAAAGTAGGACATCGTCTGCATATAGGGATATGATTTCAGGCTCCTCTGTCAATCTTATTCCCTTGCGAGAATGTCTTGAACGTACATAGTCCGCCATCGGTTCAATCGCCAGTGCGAAGAGAATCGGAGAGAAGGGGCAGCCCTGCCGGGTGCCTCTGAATAGCGTGAAGATCTCAGATGTAAGAGAGTTAACTCGAACACGCGCCACAGGGGATGTGTACAAAAGTCTAATGAACCCTATCATGTTAGGGCCAACACCTATTGTCTCAAGGACCAGCCACATGTATTTCCAAGAGACCATGTCAAAGGCTTTCTGGGCGTCCAACGTAACCGCTACAGCCTGGGCGTCTTGATCTATGCGGGACATGACATTAAACAGTCTCCTGATATTGTGGGAGGTGGACCTGCCCGGGACGAAGCCCGCCTGGTCCTCATGCACAAGGTGCGTCATGATTGGCAAGAAACGGTTGGCAATGATTTTAGCAAAGATCTTTGTGTCAAGGTTCATGAGAGAAAGGGGTCTGTATGACCCACACTCGTCTTCAGGCTTACCCGGTTTGAGCAACACCGTGATTACCGCTTCACGCATGGAGGGGGGAAGGATGGAGGCTTGTCCATACCTCGAACAGACGAGGGGCCAGGACAGCTATGTGCTCCTGATAAAAGTCGGCGGTAAGGCCGTCAGGGCCAGGCGCCTTGCCTTTGGGCAAGTCAGAGATGGACGACACTATCTCGTCTAACGTGATCGGGGAGTCTAACTGGTCCCTAGTCTGTTGGGAAATTTCTGTAGTGGGGATTTGCCCGAGGAGCTCGCGCATATGCTGCTCGGTGTGCTCTGCGGGCTGGGAATAGAGGGAGCTATAAAACTCAGTGAATGTCTCTAGTATTTTCGGGTCCGCCCACTGAGCGGCACCATTTCGGTCTTTGATGGAGGAGATCTGTGTACGGCCCATTTCCCCCCTAACCAGGGTCGCGAGCGTTTTCCCAGGTCTGTCGCCCTCCCCATATCTCCTGGCGGCCTGGGGGCGGCTGAAATAACGGACTTCGGAGGTGGCCAGTGTATTATATACTTGGAGTTCGTCAGAGATCTGGGCAAGAATGGAGGGGTCAGAGCTGGTAGTGGCGCGTTGCTCAAGTTGTTTCAATTTGGTCTCAGATTGCCCCAGGGCAGTTCTAATGGCCTTCAGCACCCGGCCTCCCGGGAGATGGACATGCCCCTTATATATACCTTGAAGGCCTCCCACCTAACCGCGGCGGTCGTATCATGGAGTGAGTTAAGTTCAAAGAACGACTCGATATCCGCTAGTATTTCGGCCTTAAACACGATGTCTTTTAGGGCCTCAGACTTAAAGCGCCAAGTGCTGACCGTTGGAACAGGAGTGCCCAGTCTCAGGGACAGTGTGATTGGAGCGTGGTCCGAGAGCGTGCGGGCCAGAATGCCCGCGCCCTCCACCCCGCCCATCACCCCACCGGAAACCAAAAACAGATCTATCCTGGACGAGCTGTCATGCACAGATGAGTAGTAGGTGTATTCGCGTTTCTGCGGATGGAGAGTCCTCCAGGCGTCACAAATGTTGAGGGATTGCATATGGCCCCGTAACCTGCGCGCCGCGCGAGAGACTGCCCTAGGAATCGTGGATGTTCTGTCTAAAACAGTGTCCAATATAAGGTTCAGGTCTCCTCCCCATATAATGTGCACTCCCACAAAACCCAGGAGTATGGTGGCTATTGCGTCAAAGAATTCCGGTGAATCCACATTGGGGCAGTAGGTGTTGACAAGCAGGTATTCCCTATTGACTAGTGTGCAGTGTAGTATAACGTAGCGACCCTCGGGGTCGATGTAGCTTTTGTGAAGTCCAAACTTAATTGATTTATGGATAAGCGTGAGAACCCCCCTAGATTGCGTGGAGTAGGAAGTGAAAAATCTGGCGGGACCCCATGATGGGGCAAGTGCCCTTGGTATCAGACCATTGGAGTGTGTCTCCTGCAGTAGCAGGATCCTAGAGTTATGCCTGTTGACATACGCCATGATCTTGCGGGCTTTGGTATGGTTGCTCAATCCTCGAACATTCCAGGACATTATGACAGTAGGCATTTCAGTTGTAGCCATATTCAACTGCAATATTCATCCTCAGTGAACATCCCGACCCAAGTGGCCGTGTGGGCTCCCGTAGTTAAGACAGCATGCGCGCTTGTGCCACCTCAGTATGCGCCTCGCAAAACCTCGTATGCCTTTTTGAAAAACAACCCCCTTCCCACCCCCCACCCGCACCACTAACCGTAGATCAGCAGTGTACCCATCACCCTCCCTTAGCCGCCCGAAGATAGGCCAACCCCAACCTGGCCAGAACTTCCCAAGGGCCCAACGGGGGCCAACCCATTCCAGCAGAACAGAAAAGAACAGTGCAATCGCAATGGGGTGCGCCGTTGCCACGCACTAGCACGCTTAGAGCCAACGGCTCTGTTACCAAACAAACAGTAGCAGTGGACTTCTAGCGCAAGTCCCCGCCCGCAAAGCGGGAACGCGGGGACAGCGCGCAAGCCCCTGCGGTTCCACAACTACCAGACCAGTGTCAACAGTCGTATAGTATCCACCCCATGTGTCCCCTGAGTGGGGAACTGGAGCGGTCTTAACGAGGCGGGGGTCTCGTAGTTGTGCCGTTGAAGGAGGAAAACATAACAGTTGGGCAGCAAAACATTACAATGTTGGCCTTATGTAAAGCGTCATTTCAGTCCCAAGGAAGATTAGGGCCTGGGCATTACAACCCAGGCAGTCAACGGGTGCATAGACCATCACAGTGAGATATTGTAATTACAGAGACAGCAAATGCAGCGAGTAAACCCACTCCCCAACACCCCGTCAATTTTCATCAGCAATGACATCACCAGGGCCCTGGAGCGGTATCTCCATTTCAATAAATTTTGCCGCCTCTTCAGGGATGGTAAAGAAATAGAGTTTGCCCCTGTGGGTGATTTTGAGTCTGGCAGGGAATAAAATGGCATATGGGACTTTGCGCTCCCGAAGCATCTTCTTGACGCCAAGGAACTGACGCCTTTCCTGCTGCACAGCCATTGAGAAATCCGGGAAGATTCGGATAGTATTAGACTCCAAGCGCAGCTCACCCTTCTCGCGTGCCAGGCGGAGGATGAGGTCCCTGTCCCGGTAATTGAGGATCTTGGCTATAATGGGCCTGGGGATATCGCCAGGCTTGGGGCGCGGGGACAAGGCCCGGTGAGCTCGCTCAACAGTAAAGTAAGGGGAAAGATCCGGGTCACCAAGCAAGTCCTTAAGTAGACGCTCGACCGCCTCCTCCATTCGACCCTTGAGGGCGGTTTCAGGGACCCCAATGATGCGTAGGTTGTTTCTACGGGAGCGGGATTCCAAGTCGTCGCATTTGGCCTTTACGTTCTTCATGTCGCGCGACAAGGCAGCCACAGTGTCCTGTAGTGTGTGTATCACATCTTCATTGGTCGAGATCCGATTCTCGGCCTCCGTAATTCTGGAGCCAGCCTGATCGACACGTGTTTTGAGCGAGGCCACATTAGCATTGATGTCGTCAAGCTTCTCATGAAAGGAGGCAAAGTTTTTGGCCATCGATTCCATCATGACAGTGAGATCAGGGGATGGAGCCCCGGAACTCAGCTCGGTATCAGGTTCCTCCGGCGTAGTCGATGCGTGGCCCCCCTCGGATCGAGGGACCGCCTTCGTAAATTTTTCCATGGCCCCATCTCTAGCGCCGCTCTTAGAGCGATTCGACATGGTCGGTAGAAGAGAATGAGAGGGGAGATGCCAAGATGAGAGTAGCCAGATACAGCGGCACAAGGCTGCTACGGGTACGTAGGAGGTGGCCAAGTAGGCCTCGGTCGGTTAAGCCCCTGAGCCGGGAGGTGAGAAGACCATATGCGTGGGAATTGAAAGTATTTACCAGATGTAGGGCTCACCAGAGGGACCAGCAGCCCTCCCAGCGCAGCCCCCGTGGTGGTCTCCAACAGAACGAGCAGCGTGCAGTCCAGAAGAGGTTGGGGCGCTGAGGAGGTGAGGTGCGCGGTAGAGGTGTTGCGGAGCCGGAGAGAACGGCCCGGTGCGGTATAGTCCACCGCTAGTGGCGGGACTGCCCGATGTGGTGAGGGGTGAGCAGGACCAGGTATAGGCAAGCGAGAGTCCGTTGGGTGTGGTGCGGGTAACCAACCCGAAAGGAGGTATAGTACAACTTAGACTCAAGAGCGGGGTGAGGCCCCAATGCAGACCCCCACGGGGAGGGCCGCGCCCAATGCGTCCGGGCCTCAGCAGGCCATCGCGCTGGGAAGACGGAAAGACACAGCCGCCCCTAGTCCTCACCTCAAAGTTCGCCGCGTCGCAGGCCCGATCCAGGCAGGGCCGCCGCAGCGAAATGGTCCCCCAGCAGCCCCTCGATCGCAGAGGGAGAGGTCGCAGATCCGTGGGTCGCCTCCAGGGTCCGCAGTCGGGCGGGCGACGGGCTCCGCCGCGGTAACACTCCCGCAGGCCCGCTCAGCCCCCGCCCCCGGCCGCGGCTAGGCGGCCGGCGCGGTAATGATCCTCCCGCGGGAGGGGCGGGCAGGCGGAGACAGCAGGGGCTCCGGTCCAGCGGCGAAGAGGAGCCGCGCCCGAGGCACAGGCACGAACCAGCAGCGTTGGGGGCGGCGGCGAGCGCCCACTCGAGGCACGGGCCCCACGGGAGACATCCGATGGCCCAGGGCCGCGCCGCCGCCCGCGTAGCACGTAGGCAGATTACGGGCACCTGGTGTCCAATTTCCTCCGGGATTCGCCGTGCAGAGAGCCCCCAGCAGCAGCTGTCGTTTGTCCGAGGCAGGGTTACAGGATCAGGCAGGGAACCGCAGATGTAGCCGGATAGAAGGCGTCTAGGGAATCATGTGAGCGTTACAGAACACAAAGCCTACCACAAAACTCCCGTCCAGGCGCTATGGAAACCTCGGATACCGACCAACTAGCCCAGTTACTTGGGGAACTAAGGGCAGAAGTGCATGCAGCCCATCAGGAAACGAACGCTCTGAGAAGGGAACTGATTATTTCCAAGGAGCGAACAGATGATCTCGCTAGACAATTGCTACAGTCACAAGCCGGACAGACCCCGTTACCCGCATCTGGGGGAAATCTTCCTTCTACATCCTCTATGAATCCAGTGCAGATCAACCTACCTGGGAATGTACCTCTGGCTCCGCCCGAACGATTTTCTGGTGACCCAAAGAGGTTTGCAGTATTTATCAATCAGTGCCGGTTGCATTTCTTATGCCGGCCAGCAGCCTTTCCAACTGATCAAGCTAAAGTAGCTTTCGTGCTTTCGTACCTTAGTGGCAATGCGGCAGACTGGTCGATCCCTCTAGTAAATCAAGATGATCCGGTCCTCCATGATTTTCAAGCTTTTCAGCTCAGTATGGAAAAACTGTTCGCAAGACATTCACAGGGGCAGGCCTTGGACAATGAGCTTCTTTCGTTGCGACAAGGTAATCAAGACATTTTGGCTTATATTGCGTCTTTCAACAGACTGATAGTGGAAACTCAATGGCCTGAGGACAAAAGGATTATGCTGTTTTATAGAGGTCTACGTGGAGAGCTCAAAGATGTGTTAGCCCAAGTAGTGAATCCCCCACAAGATTGTTCGCACTATATAGACTTAGTCATTCAAATAGATCACAGACTGCAGAACAGGAAGGCCGATCGTTCCAAGTTTGATGCTCGAGTATTTTCCAAACCGCCAACTCCTTCCAAAGGAGTAGACTCCAGGGAACCCATGCAAATAGGGGGTCTGAAAGGTCCTCTAACACAAAAGGAGCGGGAAAGGAGAAAACAGTTGCAATTATGCCTCTATTGTGGAAACTCAGGGCACTTTCTTCGAGACTGTCCGGTGAAACCTACCAAGAAGGCAGTAGGAGCTGCAGTTACCAAAGTTACAAACTCTGAGCAGGGAAACGACCTCGCCCGACAAGAATAGAGGTCCTCTTGCCGAGCGTGAAAACCAGTTCCGTGACCTCGCATTTCGTGATACCTATGGTCCTCATTAGCCCTGATAATCCGGATCGATTACATGCAATTGAAGCTTACGTCGACAGCGGTGCCATCGGCAATTATGTGGATCATGAAATGGTTTTGAGGATGAATCTAACTCTTTGTCCCAAGGCTGTAAAGGACGTCATTACTATGGTGGATGGTACGGAGATAGCCTCCGGGCCAGTAACGCATACCACTCAAGAAGTGACGCTAGTAAGTCAAGATGGACACCATGAGAAGATTGTGTTCGATGTGATCAAGGCCCCTCAGTTTCAGATTATTCTAGGAATACCTTGGTTAGAGAAACACAATCCTCTGATCGATTGGCGAGCAAGAACGGTCCAGTTTCCAGAATGTGTCTCTACTTGTCACCCTCCACCTGGTGTTGCACTGGCAGCAATTTCTTCAGAGACTCCCCAGTTACCTCCCGAATACCTAGAATACCAAGATGTTTTCCGGAAGGATCAGGCTAACTCTCTACCTCCTCATAGGTCTTATGACTGCCAGATAGACCTGATACCTGGATCTACTCCTCCTTGTAGTAGAATGTATGCCCTCACCGAGCCTGAGAACCTTCACCTTCGACAATACCTGGATCAATACCTGGCAAATGGGTTTATTCGTCCTTCCAAGTCCCCTGCTTCTTCAGCTTTGTTCTTCGTTCCAAAAAAGGAAGGAGACCTTAGAACTTGTATAGATTATCGCTCCCTGAACCAGATCACCGTTAAGAATAGATATCCGTTACCTTTGATCCCTGAACTCCTGGACCAAGTCAGAAAAGCATGCATATATACAAAGCTGGATCTTAGAGGAGCTTACCACTTGGTACGAGTAAAAGAGGGCGATGAATGGAAGACGGCCTTCCGCACCAAGTATGGGCTATTTGAATATCAGGTCATGCCCTTCGGACTTTGCAATGCCCCGGCCGCCTTTCAATATTTTATGAACGATGTCCTCAGAGAGCTCATAGATGTGTGTGTTGTTGTTTACATTGACGACATCCTCGTTTATTCTTCATCGGAATCTGAACATCGGAAACACGTGAAAATGGTCCTCGAAAGATTGCGTCAACACAAACCTTTCTCTAAGTTGGAAAAATGTGTTTTCAACGTGACTGAAGTTGAATTCTTGGGATTCATATTATCACCTGGCGGAGTGCGTATGGATTCAAAGAAGGTCGATGCAGTTCTCAAATGGCCATCACCATCCTCCGTAAAAGGTGTGCAAAGCATGTTAGGCTTCGCTAACTTTTAAGGCAAGTTTATCCCCGAATTCTCTCGAATAGTCCAGCCCATCACTGCCTTGTTAAAGAAAAACAAACGTTTTGAATGGTCTACCGAGGCGGAACAAGCTTTCCAGGATTTGAAGACTAAATTTATCCCTGCACCAATCTTAAAACACCCTCGCCCCGAACTCCCCTACATCGTGGAAACTGACGCTTCAAGCCTTGCCATGGGGGCAGTTCTATCACAAAAGGACCCGGTAACCAATCAGTTGCATCCCGTGGCATTTTGGTCCCGCAAATTCTCACCTCCTGAAATCAATTACACGATTACTGACAATGAACTTCTGGCTATCAAGTCTGCCTTTAAGGCTTGGCGGCATTATCTGCTGGGGGCCCGACACACCGTTACTGTGATTACGGATCACCGAAACCTGCAATATTTGAAAACCGCAAAAGCCCAATCCTCTAGACAACTCCGTTGGGCATTATTCTTTGCCGAGTTTGACTTCATAATTACCTATCGACCTGGTACAAAAAACGGTAAAGCTGATGCCCTTTCTCGGATGGGAGTGGAAGAACACTTGATCAACCCTAAACCTGTACCAATCATTCCCGAACAAAGAATTCTGGGTGTAATCGCCACACAATCCATAGAGGAAGTTAAGGATAAAGCCAGGCAACTTGTAACTCCAGCAGACATACAGAATTGGCATCTGCAGGGAAAGGACTTTGCAGTAAAAGACAACTTATTGTATTTCCAAGAACGATTATACCTACCCAGCACAGATTTACAGAAAAAAGTAATCTCTTGTTATCACGATTCATTAATAGAAGGACATCCCGGTATAGCCAAGACCTCAGAAAAGATCAAGCGCTTCTTCTGGTGGCCGTCTTGGAAAAAAGATATCAGAGACTTTATAATGTCCTGTGGAGTATGCGCCCAAAACAAGAGTCAAAAGGAAAGACCAGCAGGCCTCTTACGCCCTATTGACATCCCACCTCGCCCTTGGCATACTCTTTCTATGGACTTCATCACCGATCTACCTCCATGCTCCGGATACAATACGATTCTAGTAATCGTGGACTTATTCTCCTAGATGGCGCATTTCATTCCGCTCAACGGCTTGCCAACAGCAGCAACTGTGGCCCAAGAATTTCTCGAAAACATCGTCCGACTGCACGGTTTTCCTTCGGTTCTAATTTCGATCGAGGTAGTCAATTTATTTCTCATTTTTGGCGAAGTTGCTGTCGGTCGGCTCAAATTGATGTGAGACTATCGACCAGTCACCACCCTCAGACCGACGGACAAACCGAGAGGACCAATCAAACTCTGGAACAGTATTTACGCTGCATGCTGCAACAAACTGAAAAAACTTGGAAAGACATCCTTTGGATAGCCGAATATGCCTACAATAACTCTGTCCATTCGGGAACTGGGAAAACCCCGTTTTTTCTTTTGTACGGCAGTCACCCTCGAACCTCGGTGTTGGATCCCCTCCAAGATCTTGAAACACCAGCAGTAGACTACCTGCATTCTACAATCACCCAAGCCTTTAAGGAAGCTGTTTCTCACCTTCAAAGGGCTAAAGAACAATACAAGAAAGGAGCAGATCAACATCGGAAGGAAGCCCCTCAATATCAAGTAGGGGATCAAGTCTGGTTATCCACCAAATATCTACCTCTAAAAGGGCCACGCACATTCAACCCAAGATACCTTGGTCCCTATTCCATCACTACCATAGTAAACCCAGTAGCGGTCAAGTTGGACTTGTCCCCGCACATGAAGATACATCCGGTCTTCCACGTCTCTCTATTAAAACCCGTGCAACCTCAAACCCGACTAACTAAATCTCCAAAATCTATCCTAGTTGATGGAGAACTCGAGTTTGAAGTCAAAAGCATTCTGGACTCCAAGACCTCCAAATCTAAACTATTTTACCTAATTGACTGGAAAGGCTACGGCCCCCAAGAGAGATCCTGGGAACCTGCTGAATATGTCCACGCTCCTCGCCTAATCAAAAGATTTCACCGAACATTTCCTGACAAGCCAAAACCCCCGGAGAAGCCCGGTTTGGGAGGGGCCTTGAGGGGGGGGTACTGTCATGATCTCTGCTTCCAAAAGGTCAGGGTTTTCCCAACTCCCTTGGAAGCAGATCCATAACCCAGGTCTGAGTGCCAACCAGTCCCAATTGGGACCTTTTGGACCCAGTCCTGGCGCCAGTGGCACCAGGCTCATAAATATGCCCAGTCCCAGCGCTGGAGGCGCCGGGCTCATAATGCTTGGGTGGACTTACCTGCAGCAGACCATGCTGCTTACTTGCCTGCCAGTTGAGCCTCTGATCCTCTTCTGTTTGGAACTACTTTTCCTGTTGGGTGGGGCAGGAGCCACTCCCTAGGTTCAGAACACTGGAACTCTTCTGGAAAGCAGGAACGCTTTTCTTACCTAGGCGTGGCTGTGGAAGGAGACACCTAAGCACTACAGGAGGCTATTTAAACCACACCCGATGGATGAATCTTGCTTTGTGTTATTCTGCATCCTCTGCAGCAGAACGCTCATCGTGTCTTCTGCATCTGATCCTGGGCCTAAGGAAAAAGGCTTACCATCCTGAATCCAGTCTTCAGCAACACCTATAAAGACAAGAAAGAACAGGTTAGCATTACGGTCTTCAGTGACAGCTCTTCACTTACCTGGTCCATCGGCTGTCACCAACGCCTCGCGCTGCATTCCGACATCTGAAAGACAAAGGCTTACCTACTCTTCGTGCGCTCCGGAGGTCTTCACACTGCATTCCGGCATCTGAAAGACAAAAGCTTACCAACTCTTCGCACGCTCCGGAGGCCTTCGGCGCTGCATCCCGCATCTGAAAGACAAAACAAGGTGCGTTTAAAGACATTGGGGAACTTTAATACTCACGTGCCATTACTCCTTTCCACATCTAACCCAGTGGGTATTCCGGCACCCTGCAGCCGCTCCGAACTTGTACCTGCAAAATAAAAAGACAGTTAGAGCGCATCGTGAAGCAGGCAACAAGCGCTTACTTACGTGCTTCCAGGCGCTTCTATTCATCACACGGGCTCCATCTTCAACTCACTTCAGCCCGTCATCCACCATCGCCGGAACCCTGCAAAACAAGAGACATCATTACTAAAGACTTTAAAGACATTACTCGAAACTTACCGTTCGTGCAGTAAACGACGGACAGCAGTCCTCTGAAGTCAAGAGGCCTGCTCCCCTTATCCAGTGAAGAAACTGGTTACAGCACCCTGCCCCGAGGCAGATGGAGAGCACGGCGTTCACTTACCTAAGGTGAGAGCGTTAACCTTCGGGGTTCTACAGGAGAAGAGAAAGGGAAGAAGAGAGAGACATTCAATAACCCAGTTCATTAATCCCATATTTTCTATCTGCAGACATCTTACCCTTCGAGTCAGACATACAGTGCCCAGAGGTCCAGCCCAAATAGCCAGCCGTGTGTTACACATCACCTTTGAAGATACGGTATACGCCCAGTCAAGACCGGCGCCTCTACGGGAATCAGGTGAGCGTTACAAGGTCGGAAGGTGTGTTATAAACATAATTATGCATGAATTTATGCAGACTGCTGGCATTTTCTCCACCCACTATGAGATCATGAGGTTGCAAAACATGCAGTGGTTCCGTAGAAATGGCATTTATTTGAGCGCCATTGGCAATGGCGTTTTCTTTTACACTGTGCAAGAAGCATTGACCATAATGTGGTAAAAAATGTGAAGAGAGGCAAACAGAAATGCATTTACAGTAAAAAACAAAAAATGTTTCTTGCACGTAAAAAAAATAAAAATAAAAGCCTTTATACATCCACGATGGAAGAACCAATCCTTTACCCAGCTTGATATTTCTTACCCCACCACCTCCAGGTCCCCCTCCCCACAACTCCCACTCACTATCATGAAAAGGTAGCGGATTCCGTGGTTCTTTCGGGATTATACATGCAACATCCTGGGTGGGCATGCAGATGTCTGCGGATGAAGAAATCGTGCATACCTTTACTGAACTTTGTAGTAGACGTGTTTTGGAATGGCACGACACTTACCGTAAATGTGTAACAGAAAATTTGAAGTGTTGTACAGGAGTGACAGTGTTGGATGATGGCGGCTTCGATGCGATTGGTGGATGCGTGTGTGCCTATTTACGCATAACCGAATGAGAAAGTGCTGCAGAGAAGATAGTGCAAAGGGAAGAAGAACTGCTTCAGCATCACAGTGGTGCAGTCCTCGCGGTACTTTGGGAGACGCAAGTACCAGAATCTGCACTTCACACCATGTTGCCCAATTGACATGGCACTGTGGGTGTGGTTAACAGGAAAGGGCGCTGAAACTGCTGTACATTATACTCTGCATGCCGAGGGTGGCTGACATAGTGAAACGCATTGTATTGACTGTAGGTGATCCATTTGTCATAGATCTGCCCAACTATGCCCTGGAAAGACAGTTTGACAGTAATTTTGGTTTGGAAGGAGTGGACGCATTGTGGAACACTGTGTATGAGTGCAATTTAGCCGAGATGCATGTACTTTGGGAAGACCTAGCCACTTTTGAAGCAGTAGATGTTATCGTCATCCACTACGGCGGCATGCATATGGGCTACCTGGCTTGCTTACACTTGATCCATAGGCTTTTTCCCACTGCATAGGTGCTTTTCTCATCCATAACACCACAAAGACTATGGGCCAATGCTCAAGGAAGTTGTTCCGAACCAGACGCAGGAACGTGTCTCATCAACAGAAGCATGTATACTTTTTTGTCCGCTCGTGCAATGTTCTTCTGCAACAATGACCTCACTTGTTGTGGAAATGCAGAGTTTTTCCAAGAAATGACATTTTGTTGTCACACATTGGCAATGCAGTTTAGTTTACCTGTCTACATAATGCAGTGAAGAGTTTACTGTACTAATGCGAGCACAAGAAAACACAAAAGCACAGAAAAAACAAAAGAAAAGGTGTTAAATAGATGCATCTAAAAACAAAACAAAAAAGGCTCTTCTAAGGCCCTTAACACAATCTCCCCCTACCCAGGTTGCAAGTTATTCCCCCACGGATGCACGCAGTATGAAAGCTACATCTGGGGATTTTGCAGGTTGCGGTCATGGAAATGGGACTGTGGTGATCGTCCAATCAGATGCTTAGGGTGTGCGTCAATAGGAAAAAAGCCTCCTGCTTCACTCGGGACCGGGCCTCGTCGTACTTGGGGAACTGCACATGCTAATTTGGCACGCTTCTCACCCTGCTGGCCTATGGAAATCGGACTGTAGGGATTGTCCTATCGTGTGCTCAGGGTGTGCGTCACAGAAAAGCGCACCAGTATGACGAAGGACTCCTCTAGCTTTACTGGGGTCCAGCCCTCGTGGTACTTGGGGAAAGGCATGTGCCACATTCTACGCTTCTCACCATGCTGGCCAATGGAAATGGGACTATGGCCTTTGGCCAATCAGGTGCTCAGGGTGTACATCACAGGAAAGGGCAGCAATAATTTCTTCCTTTACTTTGTGTAGTGCAGCTGGCAAACATGGCAGGATGAACAGTTTTCGTCGTAGGTGATTCCTTTGTGGAAGATCTGGTCATGTTTGCCCTACAAGAAGGCTTTTTTGGCAATTTCGGTTCCGAGGGAGTAGTGCAGTGTAGAAGCGTGCTGTTTTGGCGGAGTGCTTGTACAATGTCAACGCATGGCCACTTCTGGACCTGTACATGTTGTGGTCATACACTTTGAAGCCTTCTTTTTGGGTTCCATACCTTGTTACCGTGTGTACCGTCAACTGATGAAGATGTTGAAAGCAGTGAATCGCATTTTTCCACTGCCAAGGTGCTTTTCTCATATATACCCTCGAGAATAGTGTGGAACTATTCCAATGATTCCTGTCGCCAGCCCGAGGTCAGAAGGGGTTTTATAAACAGAAGCATGTGTGAATTCTTGAGTGCTGCTGGGATATTCTCCTGTGAGAATGACAACATTTGTTATCGCTATATACACCTTTTCAAAGGAAATGGCATGTCTTTGTCGACCAGTGGCAATTACATTTTCTTTCACAATCTACAGGCTGCGGTGAAGACCCTATTGTAAGAATGTGAGCTGATGTTGAAAACACAGAAATACTTATAAAAATTGCAAAAAAAGGTGTTTCTATGGAAGCACCTTCAGAAAAAGAAAACAAAAACAAATAAAGACTCTTTTAAGAGCTGCCACAACTAACGACGTCTCCTACCCTGTTTGAAAGTTATTCCCCCACTCCCATGCATGCACAGCACAAAAAGTCTGCAAATATCGCGATAGTTGCAGGGTGGCAAGTGTTAGATATGCCCCTTTTGCAGATGACGCCCATACAAATAGGCCTGTACAGGCTACAGGATTGGTCAATAAGGTTTGTGGGTGTGGTGTGTACGCTCGGACTGTGGTACACAGTGTATTTGTGGACAGAAATTCAGAGGGTGCAGTTATGGCTGTGTGTTTCATGAGCCACAGCGGACAGGTTTTAGGGGAGTTCGAAATACATTGTCCGAAAGTGACTGGAAAACAATGTGCAGTGGATGCTCGTTTGGAATCTATCATGTGGATGTGTAGTGCTATGCAGTCCCTACAATGAAGTGACTGATTTTGGATTGTCTGTGTGACACATTGGTGACACGCAATCATGCCGATATTATTGTTGTTCATTGTGCAGGAAAATCTGCACAGCATGTTACACGAGTTTCAGTGCCGTTTGTGATGAAGGAAGCACTTCTCTTGCATAATTTTCTATCTCATTATGCAGACACCAATGTGGCTACGTCATATTCTATTTGAGCGCTAAATGGAGAAAGCGCGGTACATTGCGAAGAAGTGTATTTGTGCCTTTGTACGGCATGTGCCAATGTTGTACTTCACACATGGGAATATGGCGTTTCACAGCACAAACAGTTTCCCCCAGCTATACCATTCATATTACTATGCCTGCCATCCCGATTTCTAAACTCCCCATCCAAATTGCATTTGTGTCCTTCTTGAAACTAGTGGAACATGTTTGCAGTAAGTGTTGCGTACTGACACTCTTGAAAATGCTCTGCAACACGTAAAGAAACCTCTTTCTAACCTCTTTCTACAGTGACCCCCTTTCTAACAGATTGAACTACAGTGTTTTACACAGTGCCACGCCTCCCGCCCTGCATCCGTTCATTGGCAATTTGATTGTTCATCTATAAAAGGTGCTTTCCTGATTTCCCTTTTTTCCTTTCCCAGTTCATGTCCAATTACTATGGTCTTCTGACACATGCCACAGAAGGAAAGACAGGAAAGTCCCGGTACAGAAGGGGCAGCACTTGCATGGATATTATAGGGGACGTGCCGAGAGACGGAATTAATGGGTGGCCCTCACCTACATAGGCACAAGTCATTGTCATGCTCCAGGAAGGACCTTTCCCACACACTTCCAAGTACCTTCTTCTGTAGAGTAGCATGATGCAGTACATGCACAGCACAATGCCCTTTGCTGAGTAAGGGTCTGTAGCACAGCATATGGTCTGCAAGGAAGTTCTAGAGCTCCCCTGCCCTACAGGAGTGCCCCTCTTGTTGCCTGTAGATGATGTGGCAAATGCTGTACATGAAATTACCCTATGCAATTGTTGGAAGGGAGGTAGACTGCCCACTGGTCTCTTGTGCTTTCATTTCAGTTGTCGTCAAATGCAGTACAAACACTTTATTCTACGCCATTAGTCTTAGGGGTAGCATTCCTGGAGATGCATACATTGTGGAATACAAGAATGTTAACAACAACGCGAAACACCGCTTCATTGCGTGGAGCAGGAAGCCATTTATTGTGTGCGGCCCATGCAACTACAGTACATTTCTAACCACCACTAAGATTGTTTGCGCTCTGCATATTGCACTGTTTGCTTACTTGCCTTTACATGCACTGGTATGTGCATGACCAAGTCGCAGCAGGTTTGTTATTTTGCAGACTCACTACAAACTGTCCCACCTGCAGTTACATGCTTTCTTCAACTGTATGACCCGCAGGCGACCTCTTGAGACTTTCCATCACACTACTCATCAGTGATGTCATCATTGCAATTTGTGATGCAATCTTTGATGTCATGGGTGTTAGTCCTTGCAGTGCACACTGGTGGCGCGAGTTATGGTTGCTTAGCTCACCATAAGTGATGAATTTCGGGGGGGGGGTTTCGGTTCCCAAAATAATGTAAAGGCTTATAAATGTGGTGCTATTTGACAAATCTACACAAAGGTTTGCAAAAAGATTTTAGATCGAGATATAAATGTGTTTCTAAAGTTTGGTGGGATTTTTTCAAGAGGGGGCAAAATTAGAGGGGGGGTCTCAACATTTTTAGATGGCTTATAACTTAGTTGCCGTTTGACGAATGTGGACAAAGGTTTTGAGGAATATGATAGACCAAACCTTCAATGTTTGCATAAAGACTGAATGGATTTTGTCAAGTGGGGGCTAAGTTATATGACTGTTGTATGTGCATACATTTTGACACTTTTGAAAAAATAAAACATGGCCGGATTTCAAGCAAACTCGTGTAAGGGGCATTGGCAAGGACATTAAAGCATGGTTTTGGAAATGTGCCCGTGTTTTATTTTTTGACAAGTGTCATAATGTAGGTTCAAAAAATTGTGATATAGCTTTGGTGACTGAGGTATAGCCTGTGGCCATGGGCAGTGGCCAGATTGTCCAGGTCATGATATAAGGTAATGACGCGGACAATCTGGATACTGACCATGACCGCAATGGACGAAAAATGATGTTAAAGTGGCCATGTTCATCTGGGACCGGCTATGTGGTGAAGTTATTCAAAAGTAGGATAGCTTTGAAAGGGAAAAACATGTGCTTGTTGTAATATGGTCATAGGGTTCTGCAGGCTGCCAGGGAAAGGGAAGAGGGGCTCTGTATGGAGTCCCGCCTTCTCTTTCCATGTTGGCCATCTTGAAAAGGAGTTTCCTTCCTGCAGCGGAACGTTGCAGGCATCCCGCTGTAGGAAGGAAAATCCTTCCTTCCTACAGCGGGATGCCCCAGGTGTCCCGCAGTAGGAAGAAACATCTATTTTTTAGCACCCCAGGTTCCCGCTTTGGTAACCAGGAGTGCTAATGGCCTTTATCCCCCATTGCAGGGGCTGAAATGGAGGATAATGCTCCAGAGCCTTGTTATTTATTTGTGTATTTATTTATAAAGCGCTGAAGCCCGCAGACATCAGGGCACACACAAACACACTTCACTTGGGCCAATAACTTGGGCTGCTGGGCTGTTATCCCCTGTTCCGGTCCCTGGAATGGGGGATGAACGTCACGTTATTCCCATTAGCATAACACAAAATGCTAATGGAAATGGTGGAAAAACGTGTACTTTACTGAGAAATGTAAAGAAGATGGAGTCTATACGATTTTTTTTTGTTCTATTTTTTAACTGTGAAAAGTGGTTCCTAAAGGAACCTTTCTTTTGTTGTTTTTTAAAATAAAAATGTTTGCAGGAGAGTTTAGAATGTAAGGTGAGAAGGGAAATGAGGGAAGAGGCACCAAGCACTATTATGGAGGGGCAGGTGGACAGGGGAAGATGTTGCGCATGTGTTAATTCTAAGGTAGTGGGCAGTGTTTCTCATGCTCCTTGATTGCTGCAGAGTGATGTGTTGCAGTATATACAGAGGACTGTTGTCTTCCAAAGATATGGATCAACAGCCTCTTTTATTGCTTGCAAGGTATCTGGTGGGACTTTGTGTCCCACAGAAGTAGGCTGTGTGGTTACAGTATTGGTTGAGGAAGATGAGGTGGAGGAAGACAGCCTAACACTTGCTGAGAAAGGAACAACCTTCTGAGAGCATTGTGGTGGTTGGATTTGGTGTGGCGGTGCATGGAGGTGGTCCCGTAGGAGTACTGTTCAGGTAGTCCACAAGTACAAAGTTGCACTCTGTGCATTTCACTTTGGTATCTTTAGCCTTTGATACACACCCAACAGTGGTAAAGAACTGCCACACCCATCTATGCTAGAGGCAGGCACTTCCTCTACCTCATCTTCTTGGTCCTCTTCATTGGGCCTCATTCCGAGTAGGGCAGTAAGGGTTAACGGTCACCGGTAATGAGACAGGTGCCGTTAAACCCTTACTGCCCTACTACGAGTTCCCTTTGTGGGTCCTTCCTTAACGCCTGCTTTTAGCAGGCGTTAAGGACGGGACCGGCAAAGTGACTCCAGGGTCAATTAAGGTACTGTAATTTACGGTACCGTTATTGCCGCCTTCCCCCTTCCCATTGAGCCCTATGGGGGCTCAAATGGGAATGGGGAATGGCCCTAGTGAATAGGGAATTACCGGTCCCTCCGACCTCGGAATGGACCGGTAATTACTCCATTCACCAGGCCGGAGTTTGGATGAGTTCGGAGGCAGCCATGCCGCAAATAGCGGCATGGTTACCTCCAAACTCAGTATGAGGCCATTTGTCTTTGGAAGTACTGCACTTTTTTTGTTGTGTAGGTCCTCCAGCTGGTGGTGGTGTTGGTGGCTCTTAGGGAGGAGGGATTGCAATAGCTGATGCCATTTTTAAGAGAAATAGCAGTTGCATGGACCTGATCACAAAGTGCGGACGCCTTCGCTACACGTCATCATGCTGCATGCAATCGCATTGTCACGTGGCACTGTCCGGAAGGTTTGTGATGACATCAGACATTCGTGGACGTCGACAGATGCAAAAACAGTTGCAAAAAGTGTATAGAAGTGTTAAAAATGATGCTAGAAGGTGGGAAATGGCAGAGCGTTAAGGTGAAACATTGTAAATTGGACAGAAGTGTTGCTATATTGGGGTAAGTATGATATTAGTAAGTTGTAGGAAAATAGCATGCACTGGTAAAAACCCATGAAATTCAGTGTAAAAACGTTGTTAAAGGGACGTTATGGTTAAGTTGCACTAATATAAACCTATGAAATTCAATGAAAAAACATTGATAAAGGGACGATATGGTTAAGTTGCACTAATAAATACCTATGAAATTCAATGAAAAAAACGTTGTTAAAGGGACGTTATGATTAAGTTGCGCTAATGAAAACCTATCAAATTCAGTGAAAACACGTTGTTAAAGGGACATTATAGTTCCTTTTCACTAATGACAACCCATCCATATTATGGTTACAAGTAAAACCAAAAAAAACCAGAAATTCACCAGTTGTGGTAAGCTAAGCAACCATTACTCACGCCACCAACAAGCACTGCTAACACAAACACCATGACATCAAAGATGACATCACAAATTGTTGCAAAAGTTTGTGATGGTCTATTGGAAGCATCCATCTGCAATACCTTACAATAGGAAACGCACTGAACTTTTTTAATGTCCTTCTTACTCTGATGCCACTTGACATAGAAATAGTGCGAGCTGTCAGTGACTGTTTTCTGGGTACACTGATTCTTCCATGGAGCTAAGGTTTAAGCAAGTGATTTGCAAATTCCCCATGAAAGTGACAGTGTCCAATGTAACCTAGACATATGCCTGGTGTTTATTTTATGTTTTGTATATGTTGAAATATGTCAGCAGGATATGTAGTCTAGTGATTTATATAAAAACCTAACAAAACAAAACAAGTAACAAATGATTCGTTTTCATCAAACTGGTGTTTCTTAAATAGGAGAAGGACAAAGTCTGGAAGAACGACTAACAATGAAAATGTTTTTGTTAGGGTTTTCTCTAATGAATATTTTGCCAAATTATTTGCCCTTGGCTACTGCTGCCTTCGATGTTGCTACCTTACTCAAAATAGGATTGATGTATGCCTTGTATGAGTTGATACAATGATGGCCCTTTTCCTTTCTGCTGTGGTTGTGCTGTTGGTATTATGCAGTAGGCATATTGCTTTCAGAGCACATTTTGTCAAAACTGTAGGGTCTGTGCTCCCACTTTTCTCTTTAACTTCATCAGCCAGGTGGAGTATCTTTGAAATTGGTCCCAACACATCCAGTAATTTATCTTGGTATGATTTCCAAGATGTATTAAGCCATTTCTTGATGTGTTTCATATACTTGCCCATGCAGGTGAGAATTGTTTGTCTTTTTTAGGTCTTTCAGCAATTCCTTTTGGCAGATGTTGTCTGGGACACTCATTTCATAGTTTGTTTCTGGATTTTTTGGCCAGTGGTGTTCTCAGCCTTCTCATCAGGTACGCCGCTATTTTTGTTGGAGGCTCCCATTCTGATGACCAGGGATGAATGAGAGTGTTTGGGTCAAAGTAGTCTCCATTCTCCTTCTGATTTTACCCGGTCTTTCTTTTCTTGAGAGCTTTTTTGTCTTTATCTTCACTCAAAGATGACAGCATTTCCACCTCCTCTTCATTGGACTGCTCCTGCCAGCTGTCGTTTTCCTTGACCGATTTGCGTCAGGATATCTTCTACCACATGCTTTATTTTACCCTGATCTCATTGCTTTTCTTTTACCACTTTCACCTTCTCTGGTGTACTCAGAGGTGTGTGACCATCATGTGCCCTCTTTCTTCACCCTTTTCCTCTTCCATGCTCGCCTGTACTTCAGATCTCGTCTATGCCTTGTGGGAACTTTAATCAATTCTACATGAGGGATAGATGCCAGGAACGATGTCTCAAACTAGCACCTAACGCCTTCTGGATGGTCTGCACCATACTCGGTTGCAGCCTTTTTTGGCTTACATGTGCTCTTACCTGTTCACTGGAGCTGTGAGCAGAAGTTGTGTAGAATCAGCCTTCACCGATTAAATGTGCTGCCAGCAACAGGCATAGTCTTTAAACACCTGTAGCACTGGAGCACTCAATTCGAAGCGTCATTAGAAATGCTAGAGATGTTCAGAAAGAAGGCTTAATTCTTTGTGGAATTGTCTTTTTAGAGTTGTCATTGTTATTATTTTACATTTTCCTCACCAGTTGGACATTTCAACTTGTTTAACCATGAGAACAGCAGAAGCAGTGATGACGATGCCATCTGGGTCCAAAATCCATCACTCCCCAGGAAGTTAACCACAGGAATAAAAACCCCTGTAGACAGTTGGACATGCTTCAAGGTCAAAGAAAAGTGCTCTAAAAGGCAGACAGGATTTTCAGTGCACATTTTGCATGAAGACTCTAAGACAAGGACCATCAAATGTGCTGTTGTAAAGCCTTGGAATCTCTTTGATGATCAATCATCCGGTGAGAGTGCATTGGTATGATGTGGCCCACACATATCTTAAATTGCTCAAACACCACTAAACTAAAATGCATGGGGTCATGCATTATGTGCAAGGAAATTGGCACCATGTCCAGCACCAGATTCCAATGTATGACGCCACTGACACTGAATGAACCCTCAACTTCGGCAGCAGTGTCAACTCTACATAACAAAATAAAAATAACATAACATAACATGTTCCAATTTTACCAGCTCCCAATGAGACTCATGTATGATGTATGCCACCAATGGGTAGCTGTGGAAGGTGCCGCAACTAAGGATTAGAGCAAGTTAATAGCTGAATACCAGATTGTCTTTCTTAGTTTTTTTAAGTGCCAATTGTTTCCCATCTACTTTCGAAAAACAAAACGATGATGTGTACATAGATGAAACACTTATGGCATTATGAAAATGGGGAATTGGGTTTGGAACCTCGTTTGTAATGGCACTGGATATGGCAGTTGCCAAGAGGTATTGTAGTACCCTGGTATAACTTTCCAATAACTATTGGACACAGATTTTTAAAGTCGGTCGGATATTAATGGTGCATTGGTCTGGTCAAGTAAGCATGGTGTTTTAATTCATGCTAGCTTTTATTTACTTGTGAATGCAAAAGGTTTTGAAGACTGGACAACGTTATGGTTGGAGGTACACATGTACTTGTTTTTGGAGACTTTTTACAATTAACTACTATGAAAGATCAACTAGTTTTCAAAATGCTGCAATCTAAGGATAGTCAAAAAATGACAAGACAAAGGAAAAGACAATGGGCCTCATTACGAGGTTGGTGGTAGCCTTTCCGTACCTCCAAACTCGCATCCGGATCCGGCACCCGCGAATGGGCAATTACTGGGCTATTCCGGCCCAGCCGGACCCGGTAATTGCCCTTTCGCGGGTGCCGGGCCCGGTACATCCCCATTCCCATTTTAGCCCCGTGGGCTCAATGGGAATGGGAAGGGTTGTAGCACCGGTACCAGTGCTACCATCATGTTCTACTCGCGGGTGCCAGTACGGCCACCAGGTCAGACCTGGTGGCTGCAAGGGCACCCGCGTGCAGAGCTTCTAGTATGGCGGTATGGAAGCAATGGTGCCAGTAGCAATACTGGTGCCGTTGTTGCCTTAATGCCATACTTGTAATTAGTGTAAAAGTGGGTAAAAAGGAGGACAAATTAAAGGGTTAAAGCACCAAATATTCTTGTAGTTACTTTGTAAACATTTCCCTAACAAGCACTAGTAGCAATGATGAATGTAAACTATTATTTGTGGGTGGGGTGATTTTGCGTGGCTACACACTGTTGCTCACTCTGATTGGTCACTATCGCACACATGGTGTGATTGGACCATTTGTTGACGTGGATAGTAATCATGTATAGATGAGCAGCCACAGTGTGTGACATTTTTGAATGGTGTATCTGGCACAAAGCTGCATAGCCGTGTTGAAGAAGCTTGACATTCTGGCATTTCACACACAGGTATTTTATTACACGTTATGAGCGTAGCGTCGCTGCATCAATACATCCCAACATGTGATTGGTCCATTTTTTAACGCCGCCAGATGGCATGTGTATATGCGCAGCCGCAGCGTGTGATAAGATTGTCTGGCGCTACAGGCCCGAAGAAAGGTAGCCGCATCAATAAAGCTTGATGACCCATTGGGTGATTTTGAATGCACGGATTTCGTCATACCGCATGAGCGTGGCCACATCAATCTACCTTAGTGTACGATTGAGCCATTTGTTGATGTGGCTAAACAGGGGAGCGCATTCGTGATGCAATTTGCTGTGGAAAACAGGCACGGTGACACTTATCTGCATGAACACAGCGTTCAAAGTAATTGGGACTTCCCTCACTGTGATTTAGGCGATTGGTCAATAATTTAGGTGCAAACACATGATTCTGCTTGGGAATGCCCACGCATACACAAAACAAATTCTGGTTCGCTATATCATGTAACCGCGGTGATAGTCCTCTCCCAAGCACCTCTTTCCTGTTTTTGTCATTGCTTTTTGTCTCTTGGTGGGTGAACCTCTTTGTAAACCTTCTGGAACTTTTAAAAGCAGTACCTTGATTTCTTCATTCCTTTTTTACCTTTCTTCTTCCTATACCTTTGTCCTTTGTCTTGTGCTTTGTAGTTTGTCATTTGTTATTATTTTAGCTTGTTATTTAAAAATGTTTTTGATACGAAATGGCTGAGTCCATTTTGTGTTGTGCATTTTTACAGTTTTTATTATTCCTCCACAGTGCTGCATTTCAAAATGTCTCCGACCAGCAGTGATGATGAGGTGGTGTGGGTGGCCTGCGATTTACCGCCACGGAAGAAGCAATGTGAAGAAAAAAACATTGCTTATAGTTGGCAATATTTGCATGTAAAGGGCCAGCACAGCAAAAAGGAGATTGAGGAGGTCATATGCAATTTCTGTGGTAAAGTTTTGCAGAGGGGACCTTCACACAAGCCGTTGCAAAGCTTGGGGACATCCACGTTAATTCAACATTTTGTCAGTGTTCATTAGGATGAAGTGAATGAACCATATAGGAAGGCTCATGTGAAACATATAGTCAAAGCACATGTAGAAAGATCAGCACAGCAGTATTTACCATCTCTGTGACAGACTTCAATTACCAGATATTTTCCACCAATTAACACCCAACCTCAGTCCATCCTGCCTGCACCCGATCTTTATATTTCTATTTTTATCATGATGTGTAAAACATGTCACAACTTGATCAAGGTGGGAGGTGGCACCCTAGATGCTTGGGGCAATGCTCCTTCAGGTCATATGGCCAATTACCAATGCTACGTATATTTGTAAGTGTAAAACGAAAATGAATTTACAAAATATAAAGTGCAACAAAATAAATCTTTGTTTACCTTTCATTATATGTATAATCCTAGTGTTTTTCCCCTCCCAGTTTCTACCTCTTTTTTCATTACCCCCAAAAACGGTCCTTGTCAGGACCAACTTTTCATTTATAAAAATAGACAATAAAAACACATACTGTATGTATGAATCAAACACCCTTAATTAATCCTTTCAATACAGGGTGTGTTAAAAAAACTAAATATCCTTATGTATTTCATTATAGCCATGGTTATCCCGTGTTAAACCCGTGGGTAAAACTCCCTAGTCGTTGCTGCATTTTGTTGCGCGTGCATCTTTGGTAGCCGCGGTTAGAAAACTGTTTTAAAAACAAAAAAGATATGTGCATATATATGTGGGCAGTAGTCTTGTAAAGATTTATTTTAGGATACATTGAGTGTAGTGGTTCTGCACAGTTACTGTAACACTTTAATAACTTTCTACTCAACAACAGTGTGTATAAATGTAAACACGTTTAAAAGTTAAGTAAAGACGTTTTTTAGGAGCAGGTTTATTTGGGGGAATGGGGTTGCACAATTTATTTTTATTTTACTTTGTGCACATGATACATCATTTTCATTACACCAATTGTCTGTATTATTAATGTCAATTATGTATGGAATAACAAAACCCATGAAATTCAAGGAAAAAAGTTTAGTTGCAGGGACATTAAGGTGAGCAATACGTTGTAAAAAAAAACTTGAAATTCAAGGAAAATACTGTATTTGCAGGGACGTTAAGGTGAGCAATAAATGATAACGAAACCTTTGAAATTCAAGGAAAATACTGTAGTTGCAGGGACGTTAAGGTGAGAACTTAACACAACAAAACCCCTGAAACTCAGCTAAAGCCACCTTAACATTCTGCCCCCGGTTGTGCAGCATGTGACCACAATGAAGACATCACAGATCACATCACTGATGACATCACTAATTATATGTTACATAAGAACACTGATGACATTACAAATCACATTACTGATGCCAGCACTGGTGACAACACTAATTACATTGTACATAACTGATTACATTAATAATGGAATTAGACATAACAACATGTATAAGTTAGTGCATGACAACTTTGATTACCTTACTAACAATTTAGGCCGTGGACTTGGCCATGACAAAGGCTGGGGTCACTGGCTAGCAATGAAGGCCAAAGCTAGTGGTTGGTTAGCGTTGAACAATACCAATGTGCATGGTTAAAAGCCATGCCTGGTAGCCCATCACTGTTTTAAATTATACAGTGGGCAAGGTTGAAAGCTGTAGTCAGTGGCCACAGCTAAAGGACATAGCTAGTGCCCATTCATATGTTAGAATATACAGTCGGCACAGCCAAAGGCTGTGGCCACTGGATCGTATTGTAATGAAGCCCATGGCTAGTTGCTGGTTAGTGTATATAATATACAGTGGGCACGGCTGAAGGCCATAGCGAGTGGCTGGTTAGTGTTGTACAATACACATTGGGCATGGCCAAAGGCCATAGCTTATTGCATTTTATTATTTTAAAATATACAGTGGACTTAGCCAAAAGATGAACACACTGCTCATGGTCAAAGCCCATGGCTAGTGAGGCCCATTTATATGTTACAATATATAGTGGGTACAGGCAATGATTGTGGTCACTGGCCAGTATTGTGCTAGAATCCATGGCTAGTACCTGATCAGTGTATATAGTATACAGTGGACACAACTGAAAGCTGCAGTGAAGGCCAGAGGGATAATGAACATCAAGGATCCCACAGAGTTTAAGAAAGGAAGAAGAGAATGACACAGAGGACAGCATAAAGGTGTTGAGAGTGAGAATAAGAACTGATATAAACATAAGGACCACATAAATATGCTGTCATGCACTTCGAGGGAGTTGAAAGAAATAATTGTTTTTGTTTGTCTATGCTAGGCATCTCAGATAATGGACGTTCGTGAATTTACTGAACATCTGTGATAACTGTTTTTTGACCAACACATGATATTTCTGGTATACTAAAAAGGAGGGTACCACATACCAATCTGTGATTGATGGAAATAGATGATGCACTTTACAAAGTAAAGTTGTTTGTGATATATGTTTTTAGATCAAAATACCCTCCACACAGGAGGTCTCCATGTAATGAAATAAAAAGTTAATGTTTTGTATATAAATCACCAAGGGTCTGGGATCATTCAAATTGTGTGAACATTATTGTCAGCATGTCCAAGCGATGATCGGTCTAGAGTTGTAAGGCACAGGAGAAGGGGGTAGTCTGTGGTTCTTGTATATTATATTGAAAGTGTCCCTACTACATCACAGACCCCCAATAACAAAAAATGGAGGGTTCGACCTGTTGTTTATATGGGTTATACGTAAGCATCCATACATAAGAACAAACTCCTGCTGGCATTGCCTGTAAGAAATGCCATGCCACAGTATGAAAACATGCCCAATGTGGGCCAGAATGGCCTCGTAAAACCACTCATCATGACGACTTTACCGTTCAGAACCAGCAAATAAGTCATACCACAGGGGAAAATATGTCCACAATACATATTATGCTCAACAATTAATTGCTGATCACTCTACTCCACTCAACCCTGTTCCTCCCCTCTAGAGTTTCCCCCTTCCTTGCTCCTATCCCAACTCCTCTGCTAACCTTGGCCTTCACTCTACTTGTAACCGTTGGGGCTGGGTGTGGCCCGTTTGGAAGTGCTCCATTGCTTCCCAACTATGTTTTAGCTTGACAAATCACATACATACATATTGACTTCGGAGAAAACAGTATCCACTTTGCCCACCTAACCTATTTGCTCATGGAACACATATCAATGGGTGGGTAATACATTATTTTACAGGGGAAACATTTTGGAAAACATTTACTCTGCCCACATCACGAGGAAAAATCTTACTGTTGCTGTTTTCGCCAAAAACCGTGAGATTTTCCTTCTGATGTATGTAGGAAGATTAGTTAATTTCTCTTTCTCATCAGGACGATGTGCGAGACACAAATGGAAGAGACTCAAACGCTGTTCGACGCGCACATTACCAGTTTCATTTGTCCTGCTTTTACGCCCTCATTGTGGATATTTGCAGTGTAAAAACGACCATTGGGTCTTTTCAAATCAAGCCTTTCCTTTGCGAAATCAAATTGAGAAACAGAACTCAAGCAATTTATTTTCATTCTGAGTTGCTTCAAGATTTCAACTGATAGGACATCCCACCTCCGCTCATTAATGCTTTATTCGTGTGTGTGCATGCGAGTGCCATGCACACATGACCAGAATTAATGAAGGCAGTGATGCGAGTCCTTACCCATTTTATTGGCAGGAACAATTGTTATAGTCGGTGTTCGCTGAAATGTAATATGTGGCCACTTTGAAACTCATTTCCATGGCCTCTTTTGGTTCCCTGTCCACCCCTGCTCATTGACACTGTCCCAAAATCTCCTATGCCGCAGTTCAAATTCTTCTATATTTCAGCAGTTCAGGATTTGTAGATAGTTATCAACACAAGAACGAAACTGCCAAAGTAAAGCAGAATGTTGCCTGCGAGTGCACACATTAACAAAGATCGAAGACCAGATTTTAAAAAACTCGAAAGGTTTTCTTTTACAACACAAGTAACCCTAATAAGGGGCGCAAGTCAAAGAGAGCAGGATAAGTGCATGGAACTGAAAGGAAAGTGTGAGGGCCTGCCAAGCGAGATCTCAGGAACTTGAGATCTCGCGAGATCATACGTGAGAAACACATTGCAAGACAGAAGCACGGCAGACGAGTAGCGAGGGACAAGGAGGATGGTTGTGTCCCAGCGCTCCTGCTTATAAGCAGAGAGCCAGCTCCTGAAGGGCAGCCTGTAAAGTCAAGGAGGTTCCTTCACTTGCAGAGCGTAATGCCATGGCTGAGAGTAAGCCTTGTGGGGACTCTGGCATGTGAGGAATCGTTGGGACCAGTTACTGGGCTACCAGTGCAGTGAAATGAACTGCACTGATCCACTGAGACTGAATTGTGAATACTGGACCAATGCCCTGTTTGTGTAGGGTGTCTCAATAAATGCCTCAACCCCAATCCAGTGTCTTGTGCTCCTTGAGGCCACCACAGAAAGCTAACTTTACTTTCTGTGCACTTACATGCCACACGTTAATGAAAGTTGACTTCATTATTTGCCAACATGCGGTATGTAAGTGCACGATTGAAAGTAAAGTAACTTTACTTTCAAATCTGTGCACAGTTGCCACAAGCTGGAAATAAATGAGGGCACCTTTCATTAAGAAATCGTTGCAGAGTGGATAGGAGGCATATGGGGCCAGGCAAGCACAGCCGAAGGCAAGATTAGTAATTGAGGGCCAGACAATATACCTCGAGGCTGCTGGATGGTCTGCAACACGCAACGGGAATGGTCCAGCTACCGATTGACTCCTTCCTAACTCTGAGTCACTAGGCCCGCCCACCTACAATATACCAATTTCATTGGCTATCAGCCTGCCAATGAAAATTAACAAGTTGGGCTCACTCGAACATCCCCTAACAAACTGCGCTGTATGCACATTGCATCATACTGGCAGGGCCAAACCTTTGGCATCCCACCAGAATTCTAATCTCTCCACACTTAACCCTATCTTTGTGGAACTCAAAGGCTCTGTGCATCTAACACAAAATAGTTGCATGACAAATGAACACGCACCTGCATGCCATGCTCACATCAAACACTGCCAGCACAGATTAAAGAATTACTGATTATTTTTAGGAATTTTATAAAGAGAAGGGACTCACTCAATATTCAGCAAATATTGATGGGTTTGCCTAATATACACTGTTTTAGGCTATCTTTCTGACGGGGTGGGCAGTGCCCCCCCACCCTACGTCAGCAACCACCACTTTATCCAAAAGACAGGCACTCAATAAGAAATATCAGTACCACAGTAGCAATACATTACGGAGAGAAAAAAACATACTGCCTCCCAAATGCAGTTTACAATAATGGAATGTTCCTGGTTGCCAAATCGTGGAGGAAATTTAACAAAGCGTCTTGTACAACGGGACATGTTTTGGATTCATAAACTTTCTACATGGCACCCAAAACAGTTGAGCACAGATTGCGATTTAGGTAGTTTTCTGTAATTTGATTTTAATAATCTGTACTAACTCGAAATTTTGCGGTGTTGCTGGTACTTGCCGCAAGCTTCGCTGCCAGCAGCCGAAGTGTAGAAGCGGTAGCGGCGGGAGCCGGGCGAGAGAGATAGTTGAACAGAACATCAAAACGGAGTCCGGTGCAGAGTCCAGTCTGCCTCCAGTCCTTGCTGTGTTGTGCTACATTGAGGAGCTGCACTACGTGTTCAGTCCTCTTTCTTTCTTCACTGGGCTAACTGTTTAAAAACCCCTCCAGCGCGCGGAGCGCGGCGCGGAGTCCGGTGCAGAGTCCAGTCTGCCTCCAGTCCTTGCTTTGTTGTGCTACATTGAGGAGCTGCACTACGTGTTCAGTCCTCTTTCTTTCTTCACTGGGCTAACTGTTTAAAAACCCCTCCAGCGCGCGGAGCGCAGCGCGGAGTCCGGCGCAGAGTCCAGTCTGCCTCCAGTCCGCCTACATCGCTGAGGACGCGCCGAGTTGCAACTCGAGTCTGACAACCACCGGTAAGAGATACCATGGTAACTGACATTCGTCCCCAGACGCGCCAATCAACATTAAATGCTCGGAATCGTGCTGCGTTTTCTTACTCAACCAAACCTGTGCTGCCAGCTGTGGGTGCCGGTTCTTCTACAAACGCGTCCGCACCTCTCCCTTTCCCTCCCTCTTCCCTACCCACCCCGTCTTCCTCTTCCCTCCCCCCCATTACAGCTTGTGCTCCTCTTCCACCCCCTTCGCCCCCCCTTACCTAGATCAAGCTGGGGTTGAAAGCCTTCCACACAGTTCCACACAACTTCACGCTGCCAGCACTAGCGACCTTGAAGTAAACTTTGAAACAAAAACATCCCTCATTTCTATCAACCAAGCTGTGTCTGTGGTCGACGTGATAGCTGTACATACTCACATAGCGCAAGCTCAACCTACCTTCACGTCCAACGACGAGACCTTAATTCTTGAAAGTGCCGCGGTAAACACAGCGAGTCCGCGGTCTGAAAATACTGCGCCACTTGTTGTTGTTTCCGACATGGAATCTCACCTGCCGCCTGAAGCAGACGGTGATGAAACTAATAAAATCAATCAAGTCGTGTTGGCCGACAACTCGACACAAGTCCTTCACTCTAATGAGCTAGACAACGTGTGCCAAAACATCATGAAATCGCACACAGTTTTGGCCGAACCAAACTCACTCACAATGACAAACATGGTAAATGAGCATCATCCTCCAAAGTCAAACGTGATGATCGAAATCGATACTGCTTCCTTTCCTTCCCCGTTTGACGTAACGGACACAGAACTACTGGCCCTGAAGATACTAAATGGACCCGAAATTCAAACAAATTTTTCTTTCATTCCGCCTATAAATAATGATATCTCATGTGACTCTATAATCAGTAGAACTGCCACTGCTCCGACGGCTCCTGCATTCGAATCGGATTTACAAAGACGTGAAATCTCACGTCCATCAGAAACCACAGTATCTCGACCCCTTTTACCTCCCCTGCTTATGCCTACTCATAAAAAAAGTCAAGGAGTGGACTTAGCGGGACGAGAAGCGTGGCTGACGGAGCGGCTGACAGCAGACTATCAGGCCGTAAAAAACAAACTAATTCATAGCTTCTCGATGGCTCCGCAAATCACACCAACAACTAAAGTAAAGTCGCCAATTCACAGTGAGAAAGACGCAAAGATCACTCAAAAGTCAAATAGCATGTTTAAATCCTGCACAAGCACACCTCAGCAAAAAGACGTACCAAGTATTCGTAACATAGGCACCCCTACGACAAGAAAATCACAACCGTGTTCCTCAAAGGACCCGATGGAAAACCTGCGTTTTCACCATAGTTCTAAAGCAGCCTCTGATTCTCCAAGAAATGAAAGGAGCTCTAGCAAAAATGATGAACCTTCAATTTCCGAATCTGAGTCTATTCCTTGCAACAAAGAAAATCTATCCGTTGCAGCCGGGATCCAGATACACAATAATGTTTTGGCGGCCTCATCTTTAGCCTTGATTCCATTCATCAAACTTTTTGAAACATTAAACGAGTCTGTAAAAGATCAAAATGCTTTATTGCATAATCTATTAAACAAAGTTTCATCATTGGAAGAAAATAACACTCATCTAATGACTAGAGTGGAACGTGAAGCGGAGATCTCCTTTCAATGGCAAAACCGACTAGGAGACCTCGCAATGAAGGACCACACAGATAAAAATGATCAAATGGATGCGATCCTAGAGATAATGAAGTGGTGTCGGCACTCTCGCCCCCTGAACAATATCGAATTTGAAGGTCCATTGAAAGAGAGACCTCCTCACCGCGCAGAGAGATCAAACACCATCTCAAGAAGAAAAGAAGAGCAAAGCGGTCCAAATAACATTCCTAATTCCAGTACCGTCTTGGACAAGAGTCCTGGTACATCGCAACTCGACAACGTGAACACCGAAATTGTCGTGTCGTTGGAACCACAAGTAGCACCACCTTTGGGTGACCAGCTTGACCGGATTCATTCGAATAAAGTACAATCGAAACCAGACGCATTACCACAAAATTCCAACTTGTCTGCGGTTGTTGTGGATGAAGTTCAAACTACACAAAACCCTCCTGTACCACTCTCAAAAGGACCTGTAAACACCTTCGACATTTTCAGTGGAGCTGCAAAACTCTTTGTTCCTTCGTTTCCATCCAAACCCTGTGCAAAATCCACAAAAACCCCTGCCAACAAACTGATAGTAAATAAGCGGCAAACTAAGATGAGCAATGCTCGAATAAAAACGAAACAGTTTGTGAGAAATCTTTCGACACCACAAAAGCTGGGACTTTTCTCTCGCAATCCATTAAATGTTCATCAGGGTGAGCGAGATGATGTTCTCTCAAGAAATCTTGTGTCGAAAGAAACCTCTAAAATAAAAGCAGCCGAACCATCAAATCCAAATAAAAGACGAAGATGCGAATCTGATTCTGGTTCAAAGAATTCCGATCTAAGTGTCACTGATTTATGCGATCTTTCGATATACTCAGACAAATCGGTCGAATTGATGCAATCAGAACAGGCAGTTGAAACCCCTCGCCCTGTTCTAATACCTTCCCAAGGTCCGGGAAAAATTCATCAGGTGTTCAGATCTAAAAATGTTGAAACAAAGAAGACCCCCACGTGTGCAAATGCCAGCACCTCTGGTGCAGCCTCACAATCCCAAAATCGAGAACGCGAAAAGGCTGCTGCACAACATCAAAAAAAACTATTCACTACAAAGCTAAATCCCAGGATGACAGCTGCACAATGGGAAAAGCAAAAGCAACGTCGTCCAATAGCAACTGCACCTGTGAAATCTGTACAGGAACAAAATCTCTGGAGATTAAGACTCGAGAATATTTTCTCAGACTCAAACGAGGTCAACCTAAACCATAATAATGTGATGCGATTACTACATAATTTTCCATCCCTAAGAACGATAACGTCCAACGATATAACCATTGTGGAATACATCAATGAAGACTCTCTGGATATGGTCTATCTGCATATCACCTCTCAGGCAGTTGAAAATGCCTTGCTTGCAGCAAAAGACGAGCTACTGTTGTATGGCTTCGATTTGACATTAGAAACCAACCCACAAAGAGAAAGAAGAGGCAATGATGTGCCTCACGATCGAGAGCAAACTCACGAACAACGCCGTGAAGTTTTACGACAACAATTTAATATCAGACAGAGATCAGTCGGACATCAAAATGCCGTCTTCAATCGTACCTCACAGATTCATTCGAACAGGACTTAGCTATCGCAAAACATTAAGGACGACGTGAATGTCCTTTTATCATGGAACACCAGAGGATTTCGGCATCTGTTCGAAAATTTTGAACCATCTTTAGAAAATTGTTTTGCACTATGCCTCCAGGAAACATGGTTGAGGGAGTCGCCGCACAGAGACGGGTATTCCATCGTTCTAAATCCAGCTGGGAAAAACCAGTTTGGTCGACCATTCTCTGGGCTCCTGACCATGATAAATAACGCCTCCGGATGGGAGATTTTGCATTCTTTTTCTCCAAATTTGTTTGTCCAGGGAACAATTCTTCAAAACAGTTGTAGACCGAGCTCAACATTCAAGCATCTTCTGCTCATTAACATCTATTGGAACACAGCAATGATTTCCTCATGTCATTTTATCCAATCGATAACAAAACTGATTGATGATTCCATGGAATTGCTGTCCGACCTACAAGTACTTGTATGCAGTGACTTGAACTTTTCGTGGTTTGATGATACCCTGAAAACGATTAAATTTAAGCAGAAACCACAAACCTCGTGTAGAGGTTATCAATTTCAGTCAGCAATGAATGCTAGGAACTGTTATATGCTCAATGGTCATACAAAAGGAGATTGTCCCCCAAACTTTACATGGCAGCGTGGTGGAAATGGAACTATTATTGACTATGTTTGGGCATCAAAAACTATGTCTCATGACATCGTCCAGTTGACGGTTCTGAAGTCAAAATTGAGCGATCACTATCCGCTCGAATTAACTCTAAGGGCATTTTCGCCACAAAATGAAGAGCTTTTCAACCAGCCGATCGAAGTAAATCAAGGAGGAAATCGACTAAAAATAAACACTAAGCAATTGAGAAATCTAAACGAAATGATGTCCTCTGAAGAAATAGCTCCACATGACAAATTAAATTATACTGCCTTGCTGGTAGACTTTCATATAAAATCTAATCATTCAAACAGATGTTCATATTTAAAAAAATATGAATTTAGTCCATTGGTATCTCTAAAAAAAAAACAACTGCAACGTGAATTAAGGAAATTAAAGAAAAACTTAGACCCCAATGCTATGGTGCAAATGAAACATCTGAAGGTGAAGTACCGAAATTGGTTGAAATGTTTCAAAACAATGAGAGATCAAGAACGAGGAGAACGTATTCTGAAGATCATCATTTGTCATCAGACAAAGGACCTATGGAATATCATAAACCACAAAGCAATTTTCCATCAAGCAAAGATGCATCATGGTATTTCCAAGGCCAGTTGGGAATCATACTTTGCCAAGGTCTTTGGAACTGCGGTAAATCGGCCAACAGACCAAAGGTGTGAAGTTGTCCAGTCTTGGGATGTAATTGAAACAAGAGAGGACATATCATCTGCAATTAAAAGGTTAAAAAACTCTCGAGCAGCTGGCCCTGACGGCCTCTCCAATGTCACTCTAAAAGCCAACATTGAGCATTGGACAACTTTTATCTACCATCTATTCCAAGCGATAGCTATCACAAAGCTAATTCCTGAAACCTAGAACTCGGCTATCATAGTTCCTATTTTTAAAAAGGGTTGCCGAGACGATCCGGCGAATTATCGCCCAATTGCTCTGTTAGACATCTTGGGTAAGATATTTGCGTCCTTCTTACAACAGAAGCTGGCAAAGTGGGCTATTAGCTCAGGACACTCTGATATAAGACAGTCAGGTTTTACAAAGGGCGTGGGAACTGAGGTAAATCTAACCATTCTGAACCTATTGAAATTAAAAGCATTTCATCAAGGCAAAAACCTGTATATCGCATTCATTGACATGAAACAAGCGTTCGATTCTCTGGACCGCACAAAATTGTGGAAAAAACTGATTACCTGGTCGTGTCCGCTTGAATTATTGTGCCCCATTATGGCCCTCCACAATAAAACATCAATCCGAGTGCGAATTAATGAGGCTGGTGAACTCACTGAGAGAATAAGTACGAACAAGGGAGTAAAACAGGGATGCACCCTTGCCGCCTTATTATTTAAACTATTCATAGCTGATATATCTGAAGCATTCTCTCAGACTCGATGCTTCCCCCCAAACATCAACAGTAACAGTATCAGTTGGACAATTTATGCAGACGATATTGTCCTAATGGACGCAACCCCAATTGGTCTTCAGAGACTCTTATTAGCCCTTGAAAATTACTTGAGTGACAACTCGCTACAAATTAATGTGGAGAAAACCAAGATCATGGCGATTGGAAATTCCTCCAAAAGACAAATTAAAAACTTCAGATCGAAACTCGACGCATTACAGCTACAACTTGTACCATCTGTTCGGTATCTAGGCATCATTTTTAATACCTCAATCAGAGAACATGATTGGATGTCTGATCTCAAACAACGTATGTTGACCTTCGCGCTACAAGGGGCTAAGCTTCATGCTGAATACGGGAAATTTACCCTAAAACCAGTACTAACCTTCTATATTCAAAAGGTGATCCCTTCAATCACCTTTGGAGCCGAGGCCGGCTGGAATCTTGACTATCATCTGTGGCCGACCCTCGAAGGCTTATTTTGGAGACGCATCCTTAAGCTTCCAAAGGGCACCTCAATGATTTCTATAAGACATGAACTTGGAATCGAATCAATGTACAACATAGTTGTCTGGAAATCGCTGGCCTTGTTACGGAAAATGTCAATGACAGACAAGGCTCCGGCTTATCAAATCTTTGCAAATGCAACCAAACAGCAATCTTGCGGTATCATGTTATCGTGGTGCAGCGGTTTAAAAAAGATTCTAGACACTGCAGATATAAAGTGGGAAACATTAATAGCAACCCCCCAACTTGCGAAACAGAAACTAAGGAAGTGGAACTGGATCCAAAACTTAGAACATAGAAATCTTCTGTCTTCATCGATCGACTTAGGGCCATTAACAAATCGTCTAGATCAATTACCTAGATATCTCCAAAAATTTCCATCAAGAAAACATCGTAATCAATTTATGAGACTTCGGTTGAACGTTATTACAACTAAGGAGATCCAATGGCGACGAAGAAATAATACTACTAAGATCGAGAATAACCTCTGTAGGTTCTGTGGAAACTCAATTGAATCAGTAAAACACCTGATCATTGAGTGCTCCAACATATCACAGCAACGAACTCGCTACCTTGGGCCTTTTGCCCCAGCTGATGAAGATATGGACAGATGGTGGTTTTGGATCCTATCTGGTTCAAATGTTTCGCTCACATGTGCAGTATGTGAGTTTGTGGAAAACATTTTGACTGAGGATATGCTCTAACCGGAAATATGTTGGCAATATGTGGGCAATATGTTGGCAATATTCATTTATTCATTTATTCTTTTACTCTTTTACTCTTCTTACTGTGAATTCATAGAATGTGTTGTTTCGCTTTGGTTGTATTGTTGTTTTTCTTCTTGCTTTGTTGTATATGTGAAAATTGGATTCTTCTTATTGTAATTGAAGTTTATTTATAAACTAATTGTTACAATTAAAATAAATAAATTAAAAAAAAAATAATAATCTGTACCAGGTTGTGTAGTGCATTGGATTTTCTATGTTAACATTGCTTGCTAAATGTCCGTACATTAATTGCATTGGTGCATGCTGACATCATCACAAAACACTACTTTGCTCTATATATGTTTATTAATGCTAAATATTTTTGATGTATATAAATATAGTATTACCCATTAACAATATTTTTGAAGTTGGGTATAGTTATCTTTCATCAAATTTTCTGGCTTTCACAAACATGAGCATTGCCCAGTTTTTCATTAAGGTGGGGGGATCACCTTGACTGTTGACTATTAGAGGGCAATATACTGGTTGTTGTAAGAGGTTGAATACTCTGTGAACGTTTTTCACAAACAGCAGTTGTCCCCTAAAGATGGTGAATCGACAATTAGATGGTAACATACTACTGTTTTTGCTGCAGTTTGGATGCACATCCAGTTATACCACAATATTGTGTTTGCCGTCACAGCTATCCACTAGTGATTTAAATAAATGAGGTATCATATATGTAATAACAAACAGAAGCAAATATGAACACTATGGGCCTCATTACACGGAAGGCGGTAAGGGTTAACGGTCACCGGTAATGGTACCGGTGACCGTTAACCCTTACCGCCTTTCTACGAGGTCCCTTTGCGGGTTGGTACTTTAAACGCCTGCTTTTTGCAGGTGTTCAAAACCAACCCGCAAAGGGACCTTGGTGCTAATTACGGCACCGCAAATTTGCGGTACCGTAATTAGCACCTTCCCCATTCCCATTATGCCCTATGGGGCAAAAATGGGAAGGGCAATGGTGGAAGGGTGAATTACCGCCCCGCCAACCTTGGAATAGGGCGGTAATTCCCCTTTCCTCCAAGGCGGTGCCGGTATTTTACCAGCATGGACCAAGGTGCTAATAGCACCTTGGTTTACTGCCTTCCGTGTAATGAGGCCCTATGGCGATAATGATTTTTGTTTCCATTGGTTTCCATTGAATTTGGAGGAATTTCATGATTCTGATCTGTTAGACTATAACATATGGCACATGATAGCCGTGAGTCTCTGATTAATAAGGTACACTATTAAACTAGCACTTCATTACGTTCAATTGTGCTGATATTCAGAAGAGATAGTTTCTAACGTGTTGATATAATTTATTGAGGTTCTATTTAGGATTAGAGAATCTTCTGGCCAATAAGGCTTTGATTCGTCAGACTATAATACTTTTGGAAAATCTTGGGATGCTTTCTCCTTTTTTGGAGATTACGGGCTTTACATTCTATTTATCACTCAATCTGAATGTTACATACTTATTTAATAACGGACCTTTACTTATGTGTAAGATTATTATAGGTAATGTGAGGAAGCTAGAAGCCATTGCTCCTGAGTAAAGGTAGAACAATAGATGCAAAACACGTTGAGTTGAAACATGTCTCTGAATATTACTAACATAGAAGAGGAATATTATACATAAACATTATGTAATTCTATGTACTGTTTGTTATAACTGTGATATGTCCTTGGTTTATCTAACAGAATTTGAAAACATTCTCTTCTATATTCCAGTTACACAATTTGTCTACTATGCATATTGTTTGGAAATAGACCATTTGATTTTTTATTAATGTGTTAGGAACGTTTGATAAAATAAGAAGAGTATAAAAAACATTTTTCTCCCCAAAAATGTTTTTCTAAAGTGTTCCTGTGATCGAGAAGTCATCAAGAAGAATTTCAATGTAGGATGTTGTAAATTACATATCTGAATTAAATTACCAATATATATGTTTTTTTCCAATTATGAGTGCAGCATTGCTTACACACATGGATTTAGTGCACCACTTAGGGCATTCTCCTGAAACACCTCAGCAGTCTTGACATATCGGCCACTGCTTTCTCTTGGCTCTATTTTCTTTCTAACCACTGCCAGCCTGCCTTTCTTTCTAGCTATACTTCAAATCCTTGTCCCCTCACCAGTCTCCTGTAGCAGTTGTCACTCCTTCCCTTTCATTCAATATTTATATTCAATCTCATCTTCCCTTATCAACTCCCTTAATTTCTACTTTTCACATATGCCAACAGCATCCAACTCCTCATTTGCTTGGAAGGGGACCAGAAGTATAATGTTGCAGGTTTTCCATTCTGCATGCTGGGTCGGACTGGGCCATACAATTGGCTCATGCAGCAGTGAAGAAGTGGCAAACATTTACAAATGGCTATTCTCTCCTTTTGTGACACTATTTGAATAGCAACCAAGGGGGAGTTATGTTGATACAGTCTAATGCAAATTGTACATTTTAAAGAAAATGTATTCAGCAACACTGCTCAAAACTACTAGCCGTAGAGTGTATCAACTCATCAAATTGGCCCAAATTGGCAATCAAAGTGGCCCACTTTGACCAAAAAAAACGGGCCCACACCAGCATTTTGTGTTTTTGGGCCTAATGCCCTATTGGCCAGTCCGAGCCTGTATGCATGTCTACCATGTTCAACTGGATGAACACCCACCAATTCTCTGCTTGAAATCAGATAAAACTGAGGTCACAGGTTTTTGGGGATCCTATTCTCTTTGATGTTCTAGCTTCTGGCCTTCTGCTTTAGGCCTCTGACCCTCTACTGTTTCGATTCTTAAGACAATCTCGCTCCTATGAATGGCTCTTCCTGACTTCATTATCTTTATCTTCTTCAAAAGATATTTCCTTTTTTCTCTCTATCAGCTTAAATGTGTACAGCTTTAGCATGTATTTAATCTTGTTTCGGCTGCTCTAACTCCTTATATCTGGAACTCTGTCCACTATGTTCAACATCTTCAGAAATAAGCTGCCACCTTAACTTTGGCTTGTACTGCTTTCTTAATGTCTTTCCTTTTTTATCTTCCTTCATTGGCTTCCTGTGCATCAGTATGTGCTTTTTAAAAATCATGATATTGTTTACCACTGCCTTTTCAATTCCTTTCTTAGTTTTCTATCAGACCTAAGTGCTATATACTCCCTCAATGCTGCTGCTCTGCTCAGCGTGGTCTACTCACCGCTCCTATGATTTGTTTCACTAATACAAGTGATCATGCCTTCTCCATCCTTTCCCCATCTCGATGGAAGTCTCTTCCTCCTGCTCTTAGATCTATCTGTGCTCCTGCTCTCTTCCAATAGAAATTCATGATCTTGCTTCAAGACTTTCAATAACTGTGTCTGGTAAAGGTGCACATTATAAATGTATTTAACATAATGCAGCATAATGTCATTTTTGGCATGAGAAAATATGTGTTGCTTGCAAAAAAAACTCATACTTTTTCGAGGAAATGGCTGCAGCTAATTGTGTCTTTTATGAGAGCATCGAAAATGCATATTTCTTGTACAGGAAACTTTGAAGAATTTGTTTGGACATAGGCGAGTGCATGCAGTGTTTGTTGCCAGACAGCTGTTATTAAAAGTCTTATCAATGATTGGAGGTAGGCGTACATTATATTAATTTGGCCTCATTACAAGTCTGGCAGCTACCCTACCGGTGCTACCGATGGGTTGCCGCCGGACTTATAAGATTTACTGGCACCTGGCTCGCCGGTAACACCAGGGGATTACAACCGCGATGTTCCGGAAAGTCAGGCGCTGGTCAATTCGAATTCCCCATTCCCATTGAGTTCTATAGGACTTCATGGAAATGGGGAACACGGAAGCACCGGCACCATTGATAACAATGCCAGTGCTTCCGTTACGGCTTGCTTACCATGGCTGCTGTGTCCGGCAGAGTCTGCCCTGTTGGGCATAGCAGCTCCGGCAGGCAAACCCGTAGTGTGCCGGTCCAGAAATTACTTTACCGGTAGGCTTACCGGCACTGTTGTTTCCAGACAGGTACACATGTAATGAGGCCTATTGACTATAAATCAGTGTTGCATCTCTTTGTTGCCCGACTATGCAATTGCAGACCAAACAAGACACAGGGAGGACCTGAGCCTAATAGTCCCGAACCCCAAAGGGAGATGCCATCCACTCCACTGGCACTGGAAGCTCCTCTGTAACAGGGTCCCCCTCGAATCCACACTCAAACACAACAATATGCTAACTCGTTCCTCTGCACCAACACAAAATAAAATGCAGCTATACCCCTCAATTAATTCTGCCTAGCTGCACACATATGTATACACCTCCATAAGCACCTCAACAGTCTTTAGAACTCAGCTATACCCACGAAAATAGACCTAGCTGCACATATACTCCCATCCACAAACCCCACAGCCACCAGAATGCAGCTTCCCAAGTCCAATTGGCCTTGCTGCACGCATTCTACTGATAGCATATAATGCAGACTCACAACATTTAACCCCCTTTGGCTGCACACATAACGAGTGCATCCAAGCACTTTTCACTACACTAATCTCTCCACTGACCTGGGCTACGGTCCCGAGGGCGTTCAACCCACAGCACTTCGAAAACATACCAATAGTAAAAGGAGCTATGAAAATGCCCAATAACATACCATAACATGTCCTTGTTGTATGAAATGTTGTGAATTACAAATCGTATTATTCTTTTAGGAAAGAGGATGCATGCAGTGTCAGTAACTTGCTGCAATATGTCATTGATCTGTCTGTTCCTCAGTCTGAAAAATGGCATCTTCTTGGCTAAACATGCTAATGATTCAGTGAGTAATTCAACTGAGATTTAGCCCACGTCTCTGGGCAAAATAGGGATATTAGTCACAGATTGTATCTTCTGAAAAGCCAGAAGAAACAATCTAAAGGTGCAGGGTATGCAATGTTCTTGATGATCTTCTCTACCATCCATTGATGATGAGTCTGTCAATAATGATGATAATGGTGATGGCGACATACAAGATAAATGTGGCGATCCATTTGCGTGCAGGTTGCAACACATGCTTTTGGAAACCAGTGCTTAAGAGGAGTAGGAGAGGATAGCGTCACAAATGCAGAGCCTGGAATGAAGAAAAAATCTCCTCCTTCACTTTCTACAGTGTGTTTCAAAGACAACTTGTTAGACATGACAGTACACAATGTCAGCAAGTCACAGCCACAGCACCAAATCCACCACCACCACGAACGCTGTCTAAACCACAAGACAGTAGTATAATATGGCTTCTTGCTTCATTAAGAACATCTACATTATGGAAGCTCTTCATACTACAGGACAAGTATCAACAACATCTGTCCACCTGCACTGTGTGCTGGGAAAAGCCTTTGACCAAGTTGGTTAGCACGTCTTTGGAGTGCCAAATGGTGCCACATAATGGAGACAACTGATAAGAATCCAAAAGGATTCTACTGCAGCAAGCTCAGCAGTAGCAAGTCACCATAGTACGCCTATTTCACACTGCCACCCCAGAATGTGTTGCTTCTTTTTTTCCTTAGTTCTAGTGACTGACTGCAGTGTTGCTGCTGAATGAATAGCTATAGAAGCCTTGCCTGTTGATGCTACACATTGTCGGGAGTCCTGCTCCTCGTTTTTTTCAAACAACAGTAATACTCAGTGTCACCTTCCAACAAGTTGATACCCCTGGCAATTTGGTCAGTTCTCCATGTGAGCATTTCCCTAATACTCCAGTCCCTGCTACATATGAGCATGGCCCCTAATTTAAATTCGAGTAGTTTGCAGTGATGCATTTACAGGTACAACAACATTAACTGCGTTCCTGTGCATATCCAACATTAGAAACATATACACAATGCCTTAGAACACACGTTATTAATCCATGTCATCAATGATAAGATGGCAAATGCACAGACCTAACCAATTATGCTGTTCAAGTAGTCTTACTAGCCTATCCATTGGAAAGTATCACCTCACCTTCCTCTGCAAATTCTTAAATTTTTGGCTTCAACTTTATTACACCCAGGTAATTTTTACATTGAATTCAGTGGTGGCTTGATGCATCTTCCATACATCATCATCATGTTAAAGACAAACTATTCTTACTTCCCTCCATTACAGACAGTTGAATATTGCAAGCAAATATTCCCAGCAGGCAGAGTTTTGCATGTTGTGGGTGAAAACTGCAAATAGGCACAGTGAGAATAGGTGGAATATAATGAATTGATATTTGCCACCAGAGAATTTTGTGCAGTAGCACCTGGAGTATTCCAAGTGCCAGATGGAATTACCAATAAACGATCTCAGACCCAAATAACCAGACAGATTTAAAGAATATGGCAAAATAATACTTTATTATCAGCTCAAATAAAGTAAGGAAACCTGATGAACAAACAGAACGCATCTCACTCACTCTCACCAACATTTTGATTACACAAATGCTTTATACCTCAATGTATGTCAGCTATGACATTGTCCTACATGGAAAACAGTAAAGACCAATTCAAAGGAGGGATTGGTTAAGGAAACATATACCCATACTTCATTTCGGTGTTAGTAACATAATTGGCTGCCCCTTTATCTGGTAGACACGCCTTGAAATACCTCTACCTACGCAAAATACAGATCAATAGCAGAATAACAGCAACGGATTGGCTTTTGCAACAATGTATAGTACACTATTGCATAAACCCTCATGATTGGTTGGGTTTTCACCAAACCATGCACATTCGGCTCATTAGCAGCATGTTAGGAAAACAAAACCCAGGTGCGGGGAATAACGTCAGACCACTGCCCACTTAGCCAATTAGCCTACCATCTTTCATCAGTTAGACCCTGCCAAGGCTTCTTCTCTGTAGTTGACCTTGTTGACAGTTCTCTTCACTGGGATTTTTCAGGGAGTGTAGGTACATCGCTATCTTCCGTTGGAGCTTAATGAATATGCCTTGTTTTCCAGTCCTGAATTACGTGTGGGGAGACCACGATTTTGTCCATTGTGACCTTTTATTTAGTGCTATTTTACACAATTATTCTGGGTGCTATTACTCCTCTTGGCCTCTAAAGACTTGGTTGCTACATCTGGCATATGCTTTCTGCAACTTTGATGATTGTTTAATACTTGGCACTTACAAATGTTCTCTTCTTGACTTAATCAAAGGAAAATATGCCGTGCACATGTAGTTTACCTCTTTGACTCCCCTTTTGCCTTGCAGTTACCTCTTTATGTGACATCCTTCATCCCAGGCCAAACAGATATTCCGTGTTATTCGCACAAAGCTGTTTTCCAGTGCCTGTTAGCTCTGCAGCCATGGTTTCTCTCCTCAAGGTTACTTGTTTATTATTTATACAGAGTCGACGTCCATCTTTTCATCATGGCCACTTTACCCACGTTATGCTTTCTACTGCAGCAACCTTCTACATTTCTTATCCACCCTGCATTTCTGCATTTATAAATCTACTAATTCTCTTCTCACTTATCTTCTTGGTGTACATGATTTTCTTCATATCCGCATCTTCCTTCTGTAAGTATTTGCATACCGTTTCAGTGCATCCTCGTGTCTTCTCTTTATGACATCACTTTACTAGGGGCTTATTTCACTTCCAGCTCTTCTATGTTCAAAGGTGTATGCTGACATCCTTCCACCATGCTAGTGTGAGGGTACATTCGATACGGTTGTCTGAGTGCATATCTTCAATGGGGTATTTGGACGATACCTGTTGTCATGCAGTGTCTTCCTGTTATTCTTCCAGTATGACATAGGTGAGGGGGCGGGCACTAGAGATGATGTATGCATCTGCCTCTCTACATTCCCCGCTCTGGTCAAGTACTCGACCACCTCCACAATCTTCTTCACCTTTGTTCTTCAGAATCCATATCCTTGTCACCCCCCTCAGGTCGCCTGCATTCTTTATGTGCTCATCCACACTCCAGGTCATGTGGAAACACTCCCCAGTTGGTTGACAGAATACCCAACGTCCTACATAGTTCTTATGATCCTTACGGTAATAAAACTTTTTTCATGGGAGTGCCAGGGGACTCATAGGTGGTATTTTCAGTCTGTGTGCCAGTCTCAGCATTCACATCAATCATCATCTTCATTCAAATAGCTTTCTTTGCTGTCTACTACACCGGCCTATGATTATTCTTACAAGACACTTTCCTAGCATTACTAACACTAGTATTTCTCCAAGCAAATTGAAGGAATTGCCAGCCAGGTTGGAATCCACGAGAATAGGGATGAGAACCAGTCATCTACTTCTTCCTCCAACTTCGTATGCAGGCTTGACAGCATAGTTATCTCCTCTGTCAGGGTTCTATTTTTCTCATAATGGGCAGGTCTGTATTTGCAACTGGAAGGCCTGATCTAGGCGCACATGGCACCTTCCAGTGCTGCAATCAGGTTCAGCACCTACCTTTTCTGGAGGGTAATGAGTCTGATAGCACTCAATTCTTCTCAGATTGCATTAAATCCTTAGATTGTCGTGTTTATTGTTTGCAACAGCTCCCACCTGGTTATTTGTAACCACTTGGTGTTCACTGTTGTCTGAATTCCTGGCATGAATAGAGCTGTAAATATCATATTATCTGCTTACATTCCTTGTTTTCTCCAATTTTAGTCAAACCCATGTTCCGGAAGCACAATGTGGCATTCTTCATTGGCAGTATGTATACAGGTCCTACTTCATTTATGACCCAAGTTAATAGTTTCAAATACTTGGCCCATGCTGTCAGACATTCATCATTCACTATTTGCACTGTTAGCACTGGTGCCGTCATAAATAATTGTGCACTACAGGCTAGCATTCCATCTTCCCATCCTGTACCAGTTGCTACTAGTCCATATAATAATAGCACAGGTCTCGCCCAGCATCCTGTTAAGAATGGCAATTCCCATGTGTCTGCACAACCCAGCCTCTTTTGTTCAACAATCCTTATCTGGACTCCAGTCAAACCACTGGGCAATACATGAGCATTCTACTTATCCAGGCTGGGTCTTTTTCCATTTGCTGCGTCTTTATTCATCTTCATAGGGAAATGTCATCCTTGACCTCCATCATAGGGTTGGCCATTTTCCTGCTAATTATCCTCTTGTTGTGCACGCTGCTAGATGGCTGAGACACCTTGGATAATCAACAGGTATTTCTCTTGCTGTGAATGTTCTGACTGTGCTCATGGCATGAGGGATGAGAGAACCCACATAGCAGCTGTCATCTAATTTTCTCCTCCCCACCTCTTTCATTGAGCTCTTGCAGGGTCCTCCAAAAATGGGTCTGCGCTAGTTTCAACCAAAAGCACTGTTTGCAAAATAGTGGGGTCAGGTTTACCCCACTATTTTGCAAAGGCTGTTTTTGGCAGGAGCTCAATTTTGGAAGACCAACAAAGATAAGTGTCTTGTAGTAGACTGCAGCAATTTTGATAATTTCACTAAGAAAAATAAAATTAGGGTTGAATATCAAAAGCTTGCTAAATTAAATTGAGGTGAGAGTTTGCAATTGACTATTTGAAAAAAATTGATTCATTCAGCTTTTTCTTTTTCTTTTTCTTTTTGTCTTTTGTTTGATTGTGATTGATTATATTGGGCCTCATTAGGACCCTGGGGGTATGGGTTTAACGGCGCCGGCAGAGCTGCCGGCGCCGTTAAACCCATACCGCCGCATTATGAGGTCCCCTCGCGGGACCCGCTCTGGACGCCTGGTTTCACCAGATGTCCTTAGCGGGTCCCGTGAGCGGGCCAGCATGGTAACAATGGGCCCGTCATTAACGGGCCCGTTGTTAGCATGCTCCCCATTCCCATTGAGCCCTATGTGGGCTCGAATGGGAATGCGATGTACCAGGTCCGCGTTCCCTGCATGGGGAAATACTGGGCCTTCCAAGGTCGGAATGGCCCAGTATTTCCCCATTCAGGGAACCCGGACCAGAGTTTGGAGGCAGCCATGCCCTTGTTAAGGGCATGGCTGCCTCCAAACTCGTAATGAGGCCCAATATCTTTTACTGACAAAGAGATGGTGTGTTCCACTCTAGGGATATATTATATAAATGTAAGAGAGTTTATATTAGCATTTGCAGACCAAAAAGCATTACAAGTAATTCCTTTAGACCCGGAAGTATTTTTGTATGGAGTAAATATGTTCTTGACATGGCTCCCTACTCTGGTAGGTAAAGTGTTGAGAATACTTGACAAAGTTTTGTTCAGGCCAGAAATAACTATGGATGATGAAGAAGGACAGTTTATCCCCTTAGAGTTAAAAGCAGCAGTGGTTAGAGAAGAAAGGGTGGTTGTCCATGGAACATATGATGAGGGAAGAAGATGTAGACAATGAATAGCTCGTGGTGAAGGATATAGACTAACAGGCCTCACAGACGAAGAACTGTTTATAGATGATTTTCAGAGGATGAATTAGTATTTTTCATAAGTCTTACTTATTGGATTAGAGTAGGGAATAGAAAATACCACAGGGTATGGCATTGGTAAAAAAGGAACCGTCATTGTTCCAGGAAGATTTAGAAAAGGTACCAAGCATTTTATGGACCAGCAGTCCATATAAAATGGGCCTACTGAGTGGAGCAGGAACCGTTAAAATTAAGCTCAAGCCAGGAGCAATTCTGCCACGAGCAAAGCATTACCTCATGTCCAGAGAAGCAGATGAAGGTGTATTTGAAAGTGAGCTGGGTGTTCTCTCAGACAGCCCTTTAAGATAAGTAGTGATACCCTGGAGATGGATGGGGATGTAGATGTTATTCATACATCAATAATCAAGACGACACAAATAATTTGGCAAAGTTTGTCTGTTTTAATATCAAGTATCTAAAACAGGGAGTACAACGAACATCAGAAATCACGCGATCCTCTGTCTCTACTTACTTCATAAAAAAACTGGGCTTTTATACCCACAATTGGTCATCATTGAAGTTTGACCTACGTCATTACCAACGTCATCCTATGTGGCAAACTACAAAAACCTAACGGAGGGTGTGATTGGGTCTAAGTGTATTTCTAAGTATAGGCTCTATATCTGTATAGAGCAGTGGAGGAAGGTGATAGGATACTTAACATCAGGTGGGGCAACTAAGCCCTCCCCTCAAAATGGCCACCATGAACGTCACTCAATGTACGACGTCGCATTGGCTACACAAACTATAGGACCCTTAATTACACGGTCCCCTACAATTGGTTAGCTCCTAACCCCCGTCAGTACTTTTCCACCTATGCCTAGCAGCACGCAAACTGAACAGCCAGGTGCGGGTGAGCTCGTCTTAGCACCAGCTTCTCACCAATTAGCATATTATCCATCATCACCTCAATTGTCCAGTGTCAATTAGTGTTTGAAGTTTGGCCTTGAGTCTGTACTTTGGTCTGAGAATTTTTAGGGAGTGTTGGAACCAGCTGGCCTTCGTGCGTAGGTGTGACCATCTTGCCCGTCCAACTTCCCTCTACCATGTGACTGGACACTGTGAAATTTAGCTTTTCGTGTATTTGTGTTTATTCTCCAATAGTCCTCTGACGTCTTTTGTTTTTGCTTGACCTCTCTGAACAGGAGCCTCTGTTCTTTCACGTTAATTGTATCCAATATCAGCCAATTCCAGTTTGATAAGACCATGGCTTGCTTGGCTCAGTCAACTCCTTAGCCAAGCTTTTATTCTGTTTAATTCAATTGTTTTTCTTAACTGCAACACTAAAATGAGGCCTTCTTACTTTGTTCAGTACTACTTATATGCGTAGTGGAAACATCCATCCTTTACTTGTCCATATGTATCTATACATATATATATGTTGGTGCTTGGCGCTTTCTAACTATTCAAAAGCATGTGGGTTGTTTCATTATTGCTTTGCTGCTTGTGTTTCATTGCATCTGTACACGTTTAAACTAACTAAGTATCTTCATCAGGTCTGTGACATGTTTCTTCACCTTGATCCCAAGATGTCACTTATCCTTGATACTTTCTTGATGGTTTATAAATCGCCTTCATCTTCTAGTCTGTATATCTCTTCTATGGGTGTCAATTCGATTTTGTATGACGTCACCATTCATCTTTGCCTTTTAGTTTTTCAGCTTCTTCAGGAATCTCGTTCAATTGGCCATCATATTGTCTTCTATGCAGGTTTGGTTTCCTTAATGGGCTTTACCTCCCATATTCTCTTAGGTATAGGCACTCTTATGGGTACTGCTCAGAGTTCACGCTCTTCTCTTTTTTGGTTTAACTGTTCTGTGTATGTCACATACTTTAGTTCATATTTTTCAGGTACTGTAGGCAGGGCAGTTGGAGTGGGGGTACTTGGCTCCTCCTCTACAAAACTATTTCCACTTTAGTGCAGTCGGGATATTGTAGTGCCATCAGAATCCCCATGTAACACGGCTGTGTACCCAGTGAAGAAATCAACAGTGGGGTCGTTGAGATTTATTCAGTATCTCTGCCTCCTAAAAAATATAGTCGTAGCAGAGTTTCCTCTGGTTCCAAATCCAGCTATGATATTTTGCAATATCCCAGCCACATCTAAGTATTTTACAGTAATAGACTTAAAGAACGCCCTTTTCTCAATTCCCCTTCATGAGGACTCACAGGATTTTACCTAATTTTCATATAAAAATCAGCGCTGGAAACACACAAGACTGCCTCAAGGGTACTGTGAGTCCCCCTTGATCTTTTATAGGGTCCTTCAGATGGACATGGTTAACGTGCACCTTGAGAGCACAATAATTCAGTATGTAACTATTATATTAGTGTGCAGTGAGACAGAAGAAAAATGCTGAAGAGACTCAGTTCAACTAATGACCATACTAGCAGAGAAGGTATATAAAGTAGACAAAGAGAAATTGCAATATGTGATCCTGTATATAGGACAGCTAATCTCTCAAGAAGGGAGAAAAGTGACACTTGAGAGAGCAGAATCAATCATGAATACTCCAACACAGCAAGGGAAATGCAACAATTTCTAGGCCTATCTAATTATTGCAGAGCCTGGGTTTTAGATTACAGTACATATATCCAACCATGTTTGAAAGGACTTAAAGAAGCAAAGGTAGGCGAAAGTAAGATAACCTGGACATAGGAGATGACTGAAGTATTTGAAGAATTAAAAAGGGTGATTTTAACAGCACTTGTGTTAGGAATTCCAGACTATAGCGAAGAGTTTTATATATTTACACGCTCAAATGGAGAAGTAATGACACCAGTCCTAACGCAGAAGACAACATTAGGGCACAGACGTAAACCATTAGCCTACTATAGTGGGATTTTACACCCAGTAATGAAACCTCATTAACCTTGTGAACAAGCGTTAGTGGCTGCTACTTTCATGATTGGAAAGTTTGCAAGTATACCATGGGGTGCTCAATTATGTTATTTGTTGAACCAGGGGACCAAGGGCTTGTAGGATGTGTAAGGAACTCATGGTGGAAACAGTAAAGACAGACACATGCAGGGTGGAAAGGCGCCTAATCGAAACCGAAATCTAAGATGGGGTCATTACAAGGTTACCTCCAACCTTGTAATGTCCCCCAATGCGTTGGTAATCAAATATAAAGAAGAGCACACAACACTTTGGGCCTCATTACAAGGCAGGCGGCCGCGGAATGAACGGTGCCGGTAAGGGACCGACACTGTTCATTCCGGGCCGCCCTATTACGAGGTTCCCTTGCGGGACCCACTCTGAATGTCTGGTCAGTCCAGACGTCCTTTGCGGGTCCCGCAAGGGGACCAGGGAGCTAATAACGGGCCTGTTATTAATGGGCCCGTTATTAGCTCCCTCCGCATTCCCATTGAGCCCTATGGGGGCTCAAATGGGAATGGGGATGGGTTTTTGGAATGAGGAATTACCGGGTCCTCCAAGGTTGGAATGGCCCGGTAATTCCTCATTCAAGGAACCCAGACGTGGAACCCAGTATGGAGGCAGCCATGCCCTTGTTAAGGGCATGGCTGCCTCCATACTCATAATGAGACCCATTGTCATGTTATGTTTTGTCATCAAATCACATCCTAATATGTTAACTTGTGTCTGCTGAGAATACAATACTGGCATAGGTACGTCATGTTCTGCTACAGTAATTGGTAGTTCATCAGTAAAATCAACTAAATGCATAGCTCAAAGAATCCCTGCACATTTATGGCAATGCCAGACATTGGGCACTTTCCCTCATGGACACAGGAACAAGTTGCTCCAGTGTCTTTAAGAAAAGAACATGTCTTGCCTCCTATCATTACCCTGACCCTTGGCTCCTCTTGGGGGTCTGATGTCACTGTTAGTACTGAACAAATCAGGTCACTCTGTAGGCTTTACTATTGTGGACATAAATTCATCCCTGTACCCGTGAAAGGATTTCCTTCTACCATTGTCACACTCCCTACCCTAGCTGTGCATACTTGTGGGACTCCTGTATTCACATTCCATTGTGCCAATATTGCTTGTTGGGTCTGTACCTGTCGGGTCTGTACTTGTTGTGTCTGCAAAGGTGCATGCTGTGGTTGCCCTTGTATTGACTCTGGTTGCAATAGAATTTGCTGCACTTGCTGTATTTGCGGCACACATGTCCGATTCTGCATGTGATCTTGTGCATAATATTCTTGTGGTTCTGTAGTATACTGTGGAAAATAGCCCATCCCCCCTCTTGGAGCTTGCCGGTTCTGCTGCATGCCCCCTCTACTTCTACAAGATCGGCCATATGTCCTGCCCTGCCACAATTCCAGCATTGCTGCGGCTATCTTACATTAAATCCTCCTCCTCAAGTTTTGAAATCTACCTCATCCTTCTCTAGGTCCATTCACTGTACCTCATGGCCAAAAATTGTACCCACTTTGATCTATAGAGTACCCTACATTGCTTGACTGTGCTGGCTGTAACTCTTGTGTTACTACACCTTTACCACTTGTCAGTACTGCTCCTTCTATAGTGAATTTGACAATTTATTTTGAACCAACTTTGCTTCCTCCTGATTTCTACTCTCAGCTTTCTTCTTATTCTTCTATTGTAACAATCAACAATAATGTACAATAGTCAACTGTATTTCTGTCCATGGCTTTGTTTCCATCCCTACCTGTTTCTTCATTTGCTGCTGCACTGGCTCGGGCAGTCCCCAAGATAAAATATGATAGAATAATGCTAATGTTTTATCCTACGGTTCTCTCATCTCAAGATGGCAAACCTTCTTGAATCTCTTGAATAAAGGTAGCATGATCTTGGTCAACACCCATTTTCCTTGTCATAATTGTACCCATGTCTGATGTGTAAGGATATTGTACTCTAAGCACTCTCCATACGTCTGCTCTACAATTATTAAATGATGCTCCATCATGTGTCGTGTTTTGTGCTGTACACTTGCATACCCTGCTCGTCTCCAAATGTTGTCAGTTCTCTCCTCTAGGATAGCTGCTAGCAGGCCATTTATGTCACCCGCTGCTGATGTCAATCCCGCTGTCATTCTTTCTAACTCATAAATCCAGTCAAACTTGGTAATTTACATTTCAAATGATCTTTGTCCATTTGTGGCCACATTATCAGGGTCATTCATAGATTTCAGCGCAGAGGCAGGGCACATGAGCAGCGCAGAGAGGAATCGTGCGCCAGCATGCGCCAGCCGTGTGCACTAAAGAGCATTCTGGTACACCCCGTACTCGTGGAATTCCCAAGCCATAATGAGCACTGGGTACCTGTATTTGGGGGGTGCGCGTGGAGAATCACACCCGATAGGCCTTGCCCAAGAGGGATACGTATATTTCTGGGGTGCGCAGGAAGTTTCACACGCGATAGGCCCTGTGCGAGTGGGGTATGTGTATTTGGGGGGGTGTGTGGAGAATCACACGCGATAGGCCTTGGGCGAGTGGGGTATGTGTATTTCTGGGGTGCGCAGGAAGTTTCACACGCAATAGGACTTGTGCGAACGGCGTATGTGTATTTGGGGGGTGCGTGTGGAGAATCACACACGATAGGCCTTGGGCGAGCGGGGTACGTGTATTTGGGGGGTGCGCGTGAAGAATCACACGCGATAGGCCTTGGCCGAGTGGAGTACGTGTATTTGGGGGGTGCGGGTGGAGAATCACACGTGATAGGCCTTGTGCGAGTGGGGTACGTGTATTTGGGGGTGCGTGTGGAGAATCACACGCGATAGGTCTTGTGCGAGTGTGGTACGTGTATTTGGGGGGTGCGTGTGGAGAATCACACGCGATAGGCCTTGTGCGAGGGGGCTATGTGTATTTAGGGGGTGCGTGTGGAGAATCACATGTGATAGGCCTTGTGCGAGCTGAGTATGTGTATTTGGGGGGTGCGGGTGGAAAATCACACGCGATAGGCCTTGGGCGAACAGGGTACGTGTATTTGGGGAGTGCGCATGGAGAATCACACGCGATAGGCCTTGTGCGAGCGGGGTACGTGAATTTGCGGGGTGCGCATGGAGAATCACACAGGATAGGCCTTGGGCGAGCGGGGTATGTGTATTTGAGGGGTGCGCATGGAGAATCACACGGGATAGGCCTTGGGCGAGTGGGGTACCTGTATTTCTGGGGTGTGCAGGAAGTTTCACACGCGATAGGCCTTGTGCGAGCGGGGTACGTGTACTTGGGGGGTGCGCGTGGAGAATCACACGCGATAGGCCTTGGGCGAGCAGGGTACGTGTATTTGGGGGTGCGCATGGAGAATCACATGTGATAGGCCTTGGGCGAGCGGGGTATGTGTATTTCTGGGATGCGCGGGAAGTTTCACATGCGATAGGCCCTGTATGAGTGGGGTACGTGCATTGGGGGGTGCGTGTGGAGAATCACACGCGATAGGCCTTGTGCGAGTGAGGTACGTGTATTTCAGGGGTGCGCGCAGAGAATCACATGCGATAAGCCTTGGGCAAGTGGGGTACGTATATTTCTGCGGTGCGTGGGAAGTTTCACACGTGATAGGCCCTGTGCGAGTGGGGTACATGCATTTGGGGGTTGCGCGTGGAGAATCACACGCGATAGGCCTTGTGCAAGTGGTATTTTGGGGGTGCGCGTGGAGAATCACACGCGATAGGGATTGGGGAGTGGGGTACGTGTATTTCGGGGGTGCGAGTGGAGAATCACACACGATATGGATTGGGATCGGGGTACGTGTATTCTGAGTGGTGCGCAGGGAGATTCATACGTGAATTGGCAGTGTGGGTCCTCCCAGGTGTGCCCTCTACTCCCTCCCCAGCCCCTGCAGGCAGCCCAGACCACAGTGGAGTACCCTGCACCCCTGGTCATGTCCCGTAGGCAGCCCATCCACCCTGGGCATGCCCCCTAGCCAGCCCACAGGTCACCATGCACTAGTGAGCACTGACTCATGTCCCCCTGGTACCCCCACCCATCCAGCATTGATGAGCACCTGCCAGCAGGCCCGGACTCATGTCCCCCAGCACCCCCACCCATCCAGCATTGACAGTCACCTGCCAGCAGACCCCGACTCATGTCCCCCAGCACTCCCACCCATCCAGCATTGACGGGCACCTGCCAGCAGGCCCTGACTCATATCCCCCTGCACTCCCACCCATCCAGCATTGACGGGCAGCAGCCAGCAGGCTCCGACTCATGTCCACCTGCACCCCCACCCATCCAGCATTGACGGGCACCTGCCAGCAGGCCCCGACTCATGTCCCCCTGCACCCTCACCCATCCAGCATTGACGGGCACCTGCCAGCAGGCCCCGACTCATGTCCCCCCCAACATGTCATAAAGATGCACGTTCATGGGCCTCATGTCCACCAAAATACCACTGCACGCCACCCCAGTCTTGAGACCTAATCAAGTTTCCCATCCACCCCACACTGTAAGGCCTATTTCATGACACAAACAAAAAGTCAACTATGTACATCAACACATGTCCGTCACACACACACACACCGGGTGCCAGTGATCGTGAAAACCCACGTTGTGACATGCAGTAAACCAATTAGCAAATACCACACATGGAAGTAATAAATCAAAATGTATTTAGCACAAAATGAAGGAAATGGAATGGAAATATGAAAAATATTTTAAACAAGAAAAGAAATGCATGTCCAAAAATGAAAAAAGAAATGAAGTCTCAATCCAAAGTAATCGGAAAGAAAGTTAGTCCAAACTCTCCGTCCACCAAAGCAAATCCAAATGAAACATACATTTTAAAACCCATTGATCCATGGTGATTCTAAATACATTTTTTGTCATAAATCCACATTTCAACTATGTACAACGATTGATTCCAGGGTCCATGAGCCCAACGAATGAAATGAAACCTATCAAAAAACACTACCTAATGAAGAACTATATACAAAAACGTGGGGCATTGTCCAAGCGTCCCAAAACAAACAAAAAGAGAAAGGAAACCTAACACTAACTAACTATATACAATGGCGGTGGGCAAGTCTTACGGCTCACTCTGAGATGTTCCGGGCCAGGGTATCATCGAACTCCATGTCGATGTCCCGGAGGCGGGCATCTGCCCTGGCCCCGAGGTCTCGCAGGGATGCAGTCATGGCCTGTTCCAACTCCCTGCGAGTTGCGTCGAGGCACTCAGCCCGCCTCAATGCCCGGTGCATAGTGAACTCTGCCCTGACCATGGTGAGCCCCGCCTCTTCCGCCCGCCGCCGCTCCGCATCTATCCGCTGGCCCAACCGCAGCCACATGGAAGACACTCCCATTCCAGGGTCCTCCTGCCCTCTGGCCGATGCCTGCCCCTCTGATGTTGATGGCCCGAGCCATCATCGCTCCCACCTTGAGCCTGCTGCTGCTGCTGTCCATGTGCACTGTCCGATGATGCCTGCACATCCTCCATCTGCTGGTCTCCAGTTGGTGGGGTGTCCACCCCTGCTGGACCTCCAACTCCCGACTGTGGCAGGGATGGGATCTCCACCATGCTGGCTGTGTTGGTCAGGCTACGTCCACAGGGGGCCCTGGTGGAATCTGGGCCAGAAGACGGCAGGGAGAACGACTGGCGCATAGTCTCCACAAAGGAGGAGAGTCCGCCAGAGTGCGCGACACATGTAGGAACCCTCCGACCATGGCCCCTCCCACATTGCCACGCAGCTCTTCGTGATGGCGTGCATGGTCTCCCCAGGAAGCATGCACGTCATCACGAATGACTGACATGCGTGCGCAACACGCCACCAATCAGGCCGGAGCCCATACGGTCGTGGGACTCCTCGTCCGCAGGTAGTGGAGAGCCAGATGACGTGGGCCTCCCCCCTACCTGCGGACGGGCCTGGGACATGGGCATCCCTGCTGGTGCATGGCGGTGCAGTCACAGGGTCAGGGACAGCAACATGCACAGGCCACCCGTGGTGACCTGTGCTGCATTCTGCCCCTCGCCCCCTGGTCTGCACCACTTACACCAGTGGTACTACCCCCACCAGGCCCCATGTGCGGCTCAGTAGCGGGCTCCTCCACCTCAGTGGAGACCACCAACCTGGATGTCTCTGCACCGTCTTCCGCCATTGCAAGCCCCTGTGGGGGCTCACCCGGCCCTTCCGCTACAGCCCTAGTGGCAGATGCAGCACCAGTCCCCTCGCTCCCGGATGATGGCAATTCCTGGGAGGGTGGCTGGGCCTTGCGTCGCTACCTGGTGGAGGCATCCCCGCCGCTTTGCTCCACAGCGCCATCTCCGCCCTCTTCTTCACACGACGCTGCGTAGAGGGAGACATAGAACACAAGCATAAGGGTACTGTACAATAGTCCCCTAGACAGGAAGCAATAACACATGAGTGGCACTGTCAAACGTCACTTCCATCCTGTCCCTCCACAACACATGGGTCAATGCAGGCAACACATATGCAGAAATAGGCACGGCGCATGCAATCAACATCTGCATCCATGTACAAGGGCCTCTATTGACATAAAGGTTTGGCTTCAAACTCACATGCATCATGGCTCATACTGATCCCTTGCACACACATCACCGGAGGGTCATGCATTAGGGCTCATACACCACAGACACAGTGGATACAAGCGTGACTAGACTGCATAAGTGAATCAACACATTGTCACGGACATGTGTCATGCATCCATAGCGTTTCAAAGTTACACACATGCTTCTCAGACACACAGACATGTACACCATACATGTAAATGAGAGCAGCACCCATCTCCCACCCCCCATTCATGTCCAAGAACAGAGATAGGCATGCATTCATGTGTGCATTCTGCATGCAATTCCCCATGTTGCATCGGAACACATGCACCATCCATGTGGTTCCTGCATGACTGGTCTCACATGCAGCAACATGATGTCCCTGCACACACACATCCATACATGGCCCATGTCACACATACAGGCAAGCAGCTGACTACCAGCAGACTGCAACATGCCCTGTTTCACACAGCAATGCATGGCCACTTACCGCTCAACTCCAGACGGGTCTGCCTGTCAAGGACCTGGGTGTGGAGCGCTGGGCTAATGCGTTCCAGGACCCTCATCTGGATGTTGCTCAGGCTGACCCGGCACCCCTCTGCATCCTCTGCCTTCATGAGGCGCCGGGCCTTGCTGAGGGTCCTGGACCTGAAGTCCTCCCAGCGCTTCCGGACGTGTTTGATGTCTCGGGTTGCCACCCCCTCCGCGTTGATGGCAACCACTACGTCCTCCCAGATCCTCTCCCGTCCTTCCTTTTTGGCGAGCGATGGTGTGAGGAGGGCATCATAATGCCCCAGAACTTGCTCCACCAGGACAACAACTTCCTTGTTGCTGAAGCTGGTAACCCTCTGCCTCTCTGGCTGGGGATCGCCAGTAGTCTCAGATGGTTTTTGCCCCGACATGGTGACCCCCGAGGCAGGTGTGGGTGGGCAACTGGGTCCTGGGGCTGGGCTGTGGAGCGATGGTATCCCAGTCGGGAGCCTTCTGCAGGGGTGGACACAGCAACTGGACCCCTGCAGATGGCTGACGTACAGGCACCAAATAGCAGGGCACGTGGGCAGCAGGCAGGCAGGCAGCAGCAGATGGCAGGTGGGAGCGTGCTCGGGGCTCTGGGGGCAGGAAAATGGCCTTTTGGGCAGGAGCGTGGTCTTCCATGTGTTGTCCCGTGGCCAGCTTGATATGGAGTGATTTGGCACATGAAAAAAGTGCACATCAGTGTGTAATTCGAGGAAAGGCCCTTAGCATGTAAGCGCGTCTGTGACGTAATGCGCACAGGCATTTCCCACAACACGGGTGCATGTTCATTGTACACGTGAAAAAACTGCACGTCTGAGTGGCACTGCGTGTAATTGGAGGAAAGGCCCTTACTGCGCACGCACGTAAGTGACGTGGCACGTGTGGGCTGGCTTAAAAGGTCGCGTAGGGCGCCATTTTCTTGTACGTGCTTTTTGTGGAGAGCGAGCGGGTGATTCTTGTACTTCTTGTCGGTTCACACACGATTACTTCACAACGGTTCCAGTTCGTACTCCCTGTTTACTCAGACAGCGTTCATTTCTTCTTTTGGCGGGGGTGTTGCCAACACGCACACGCACATCTTTTTCATGTTCTTTTTCCAGGCAGATGGTGAGTCGCGCACGTATTTTCCAACTGTGGTTGCCCCCGTGTGTCGCGTACACCTTCAGAGGTCATTTTAGGCTGCGTGTATCACGCGTATGCTTATTTTTGTGTTTCTGGGTGCCACAGCGTAGTGCGATTTCATTTTTCCACGCACATGGTGACCCGTCATCTTCCCACAGGGGTCACAAACAGCCTTGCTAGAGCACTAGGGTACGAATTCCATCTAGTACCCTGCCCCTTTCACGCCAATTGCCCAGGACAATTGTTTACTGCAACTCCCATACGGACAACATCAGTGCCATGGTTGGGATGCAACCAAGCAGTGGGGGAGGCAAAGGTGGCCGACCTCCAAAAGGTGGGCGCGGTAGGGGATGTGGCCAGGATGTGCAGGGTGGCCCAAGAGGCCAGTGTGTGAAGGACCAATCATGCCCACCTATGCCCCCCAATGGTTGTGAGAAATGTAGCTGACACCATCCCAGCTCAGCCCTTGTTAAACCAGCCGATATTGTCAACTGAACCAGCACAGGATGACTCCCAGGCAGACTTCCGTGTCACCAAGTCTAAGCCACGTGTGGCGGTGAAAGTTGCTGTCACCAGGCCACATGGATCTGGGGCAGCAATGTCATCTGCTGCCCCAAGTAGCCAGGGTGAGGAGGTTGCAGGGGCAGCTGCAGCTCAATCCACCCCAGCTCCGAGTCTCTCAGCCGGGTCAGTGCCGGTCCAAGTCGTTCACACCGAGGTTGGTCCTCCCAACATCACCCTGCAGCCAATGCCTGCATTGAGACCTTTGGTAATTGTGCCTTTGCAAACTTCAAGTACCCAGTCCACCTGCGCTTCTGCCCCTACCAACCAGAGCGGCGTAAGCCACTCAGGATCCGCACCACCTTCCAAGAAGAAGAAGGGTGCTCTTGCACTACAGTCTGGGACCCCAGACACGGCTACACACTCTGGCACGTCAAGGAAGCCTAGCTTCAATGACGCGAACTAGATGCACTTGTGGCCCATGTGTTGGTACATAGCCGCGAAATGGTGGTGACTGCAGGGTGTAAGACTACGCCTGCTCAACGTAGGGCCCACTGGCAGACCATCGTGGACCACAATAGTGCCCTTGGATTTGTGAGGCGCACAGCTGATGATTGCTATAAGCGGTGGAATTACCTGAAACGCAGAGCAAAGAACAAGCTGGCTTCCAATCATGCCTCTACTCTGGTGACTGGCGGTGAGTCTCCACCAGAGGACGACCAACTCACTGAACATGAGTCTGTCGCTGGAGCCTTCGTCACAGAGGAACAGATTTGAGGCGTGGGAGACCTACCAGATTTTGAAGCATTGTCCAGTGAGTGCCCATGCATGTGTGTGCAATCCATGTGTATGTTGCTTGGGTGATGTGTTCTGATTGAGTGCCAGGTGAGGCTGTGTAGTCATGACTGGTATGGGCCACCCATGTGGTCCCTCAAAACCATTCCCCGGCCTTGGGTTTGGGTATGACAGTATCCCTTCTGACCACAGGTGCTAATTTGCACCAGATTACTGCAGTTGCCCTTCAACTGTCATCTTGCAACTACATTGTTCAAAATGTTTTCCTGTTAATTCAGCCTGATTGTTTCAATCCTTGCCATTTTTAGATCACATTTTTTTGACGTACTGCCACATATGTGACATACTTCTGTCATACATTACACCCCACAATGGCCCACATTTATTACCTTGTCATGGGAATGATTTAACCATTCAGGCTGATTGAGTAATGGCCTGCACACAATCATTTTTGGCCCATGTTTGAATGTTGAACATGACTGTTGTCTTCTTTCATGTTGAAATGACCAACCATTGATGTATTCATCTGCCTGCCAACACTTTATCAGTGAACACTGGATCTGTTGCAGCGTGTGGCACATGTGTGTTTTGTCACACTATTTTGCATGTTTCATCTCATCATGTCCATCTCTCATGAATGTGTGACAGTACTGATTTTCTACCATATGGATGTACTTGTCAAATGTACCATGGCTATGCTGCGTGACATCTGTGTGATGCCACTCACAGGCTAATGTGTGCTGCCAGTGCTCTCCAGCATGCTGCACATGTGTTGCTTTTCCATCTTGGAGTCCTCAGTGTGTGCTTTTTGCCTCCCCTTCCAACTCATTGACAGTGCATGCATGCCAGGGTTATAGTCATGTGGGACATGTGCAATTTATGTACTGGATCTCTGCCTCGTCAGGTCTATGTGTGTGCTATGGTGCTCATGCCTGTTTCCATTTGTTGTCTTTCATGTTTTTGCCGCTGATGAGGCACTTGATGCTGTTGAGGAGGAGGAGATGGTGCAGACCCAGGAGGAATCTCAGCCACAACCGGGCACCAGTGGAGGACGTGGGGTGGTGGTGGGTGAAAACCCAATCCTCCTGCAGCCCATACTGTCCATGGGTGTCTCTGGGTACACCTCCGCAGACCTCTAGGAATCGGGTGCTGAATTGGACAGTGAGACATATGTGCCATCGCAGGTGAGTGTTTCTGGCAGGGATGCTGTTCTGTCCAACCCACCTGCACCGGGGGTAGACCCCTCTATAGGGATTTCAGTGTTGGAAAGTCCGCCTGCGGCGGTTACAGATGCAGGGTCACACTCCACAATATTTGCTCCTGTTCCTGGGCCAGCATAACAAATGAGGAATGCAGTCCTGCAGCCTCAGGCAGTGCCAGCACAGCAAGGTGCAGATCACCTTGCCCCAAACAGGTGTGCTTCCCGCCAACACGATGGCCATGCGCCACCAGGCAATACTGTGTGGGAGAACTCCATGTACAGTATAGCAGCACAACAGGGGGCATCGTGTGAAATGATGGCTCAGGCAATGGATAGGGTGGCCACTTTCATTCTCCCCCCGAAAGGCAGATGGAGCTCCAGCAGCAGGCAAAAGACTCCATTTGCCACTCACACAGGGAGGACATGTTGGCATCCAACAGGGACCGACGGGCTGCACTGGAGACTCTGCGTGCAGCCATATCTGTAGAGTCACAGGCCCACAGGGAGCCCTGAGGTTAGAACACGGGTCCCTCAGAGATACTCTGGGTGAACTTGAGGTTTCCCAGAATTTTAGGTCAGAACAGCAGCTGGAGCAGCTCACACGTTCACTGTCAGCTGAGCTCCAGGCAACCCGTCAGGAGATCCGGGCATCACGCGAGGCCATGCATGCAGAAATGCGTGCTACCCTTGAGGTGCTGCATGGGGATCTCCGTACCTTCATCCTGCAGAACCAAACCTTCCAGACATGCATGCTTGCTGCCATGGAGGACCATACCAGGGCTTTGCATGGGCTGCCTCCCATATCACGGCCACCTCCTGATGTAGCAGCAGAGGGTGATGACAGCGACGGCAGTTCACCCACGGTAGCGTAGCCATGCAGGCCATGAGCCCATGGAGGATTTTCTTTTTTTCAACATCCACGCATGTGGGTGTTGGGATGCACCCTGTACCTCGTGCCTCCTGGGTGGCCTCCCCCGCCCACCCTGGTGCACACATGGCCATTTTTGATTTTTTTTAAATTGTTTGTTTTTTTACAGTGTGTTGCTTTGTGTGGCTCCCGTGGGCATCCACTGTGTATTCCAGCTGGGCACATGCAGGCTTGTCCTTTCTTTGGGTTAGATGCTTGGGTTCCTCACACACACACCCCTCCTGCTTCCCCTTTCCATTGACTTGCAAAGGGTGTGACCAAGTGACAGTAACTTACACAGTGACATTGGGCTCCCATGAGTTGTGTGGTCAGTCTGTAGTCAAAACTGTGTGTACATCCCTAGTGAGGATGGTTATTGGATTCTACACTGCATGGTGTATTGATATGTGCTTGTTTATCCATGTCTTTCTCCTTATATACATGTAGGTTCTTCATGTCTTCACAAGGCCGTCTCCTTTGCAGATGCAGTTCATGTTGTATGCAGTACACTGAGACATTTGCCTGACAGCAACACTCTGCAGTTGGAAGGGGTCGATGTGCTGCCCTAGTCAGGTTGTGAGACTTGCACTTCTTTAATTTTTTGCTGTCATATATTGCCACGCTTTCATCCTGTACTGATGTTTTGTGTTGCTGTTAAGTATTTGTTCATGTGTGGTGTTTCTTATTGATTACTGGGAGCATATTGTCTGTGGACTGTTTACATTAGGGACATTGCACTTTGTGACACTTGTGTCATGTGTTGTGCATTCATTTAGTTGCTTTCACATTGCATGCCAACCAGAGCGGTCAAGGGAGCGAAAGCATGACTTCAGCACTCCGAATGTGCGCTCCACTATGCCTCGGGTGGTGTGGTGGGGTTCCGAATTGGCGTCATCATGTAGGTGCTCAGAGGGTAGGCACTGTCCCCTGGGGAGGTGATGATGGCTATCATTAGTGAGGTTGTCACATTACTCAATATCTGACATGCATGCATGTGCAGAGGCATTTATACTCACCAATCAGCCATGTGTTGCCATGTCGCCCAGCTTCCAGGTCCCGGCTTATGAGTGACATGCTGAAAATGAAACTATCATGGCTTGACCCTGGATAGTTGGCATATATTGAAGTGAGTATTCCCTTGGCATCACATACTACCTGCACATTGATTGAATGCCAGTGCTTGCGGTGTCGATATATGTGCTCAGTGGCCCTGGGAGGCGTAGAGCCACATGGGTGCAATCACTGGCACCTAGCACTTTGGGGAAGTGTGCCACCCCGTAAAAGTCCTGCACCACGGCCTGCCTTTCTGCAGGTGTTCTGGGCATGTATATGTGCCTGCGGACTGAGGGGCGTGCAGTCATGATGGCCAACACCTGGTGTGGCAGCATGACTGCGTGGCCTATGACACACACCCCACTATGGCACTTGTCTGCTGAAATGACCCAGTAGCCAAGAAGTGCAGTACATTGAGCACCTTTTCCAAGGGGCTCAGTGCTTGGGAGCACAGGGTGGGTGATGTGAGGTCATCCTCCCACTGCCTGACCAGTTCTAGGATTATGTGTGGTGGAAACCTATACCTCCCATACACCTGGTCATCAGGCATCCCAAAAAGGCTGGTCCTGGGTAAGAAAATGTGGGGCCTGGCTATCCTCCTCCTTCTGCGGTGTCCCACGACCACTGCTCCGAGGAACGGTATATTCATCATAGCGTCTAAGCTTGTTTGTTGTTTGCGCACACTTTTATGCTGCGCGGGGACGCTTACGCCTGCTTCCTGCTGGCATACGTATTTACGGATTAGCGTGTCTTTTTTGGCGCACACCTTTCCCCTGTTTGATTCCATGAATATGTGTTGTTGGAACACTTGTGGGCATTGTGAGCATTTACCTCCTGTACTTCCCCGTAACGCCCAAATTTTCGCACGTTGTTCCCCATTCTGCGTGGTACGCCCCCTGTTACGCTCACTTTTGTTGTGTGCGCTGCACTATGTGCGCTTTCCCTGTGCACATAGCACACGCCGTTTGACGACGTGTGCGCCCACGTGCGCCACCCATGATTTTAGCGCACATCCCACGATTTACATGCGCACTGAATTCCATGAATCGATGTGCGCGGCTTTGGTACGCGTGCGCTGCAATTTTCACATTTGCGCTGCGATTTTCCCACTTGCGCTTCACATTTCAGCATACATTTATTCCTTGAATCGGCCCGTATATATTGTGCTCCCCCTTTCTCTAATAATGGGAATTGTGTAAATCCTGATCCACAATTATACCCACCTACTTTTCTTGTCTTCCACGTGGGGCTAGTTTCGTCCATTTGTCTCCGTCCTGGCAGCAACCTCAATCCACTTACATAGAGTGGAGATATATCCCCTGCACTACGTGATCGTGCTTGTAGTCGCTCAAAATGTGGTGTAGGTTCTAGTGTTTTTTCTTTTGGGTCTTCTAAATCTGACCATTTCACCCCTCTTTCTATACTCGGGTCCATTGAAAAACAGCATGCCCCTTCTTTTTACGCTTTTTCATTTTCCTCCCTTTCTTCATCTGACATCATTATACCCCAGATTGTATGGCTGTCGTCCCTCTCCTCATCATCAAGATCTAGTTTACATAAGTAGAGCATTCTATGCTCATCCATCATTATGTCATTCAGTCTACCTCCTTTTTCTTTCAGTGGAGATCCTTCGATACTCACTTTGGTTTTGTTACCATTTTTATCCCTCATTTGCCTATATAAATCCCCGATCCATTTCCCTATGACTTCTGCCTCATGCTCATCAGCCCATGCCTGTATTATTGGTATCCCTTGCAGCTCCCTGCTGGGTTGTTGTAACCCTCTTCTTCCCATCATTCTCGTCCTTCATTTGGTACTATGCATCTATTGATAAGATGATCTATTTCACCATCTCTTTGTCCCTTATGCCTTCACATTTCTTCTTCCCTTATTCTCATCTCCCTTTTCTCTTCTTCCTCTCGTCTTCTTTGCAACCTACATTCTTTCAATCTCTGTGTTTCTATTTCATCACATTTCTTATCCTCTAGTATCTCTTTCTCTTTCTTTTTTCCTCATATCTTCTTCATTCTTCCTTTCACTTCTTCTTCTTCCTTCTCCTCTGTGTATGCTCTCTCTCATTCCTTTTCCTTATTTTCCCATTCCTCTCTTTCTTCTATTTCTCTAACATCATCAATGCCCTTCAATGCCCTTTCTGTATAATTTGATTAATATCTGTCCTGCAATACATTTGCTCTATTGTCACTTCCTTAGCTCTGGCCCTCCCTTCTTTTTCTCGCTTAGCTTCTTCCTCTACCTCTGTCTGTCTGTCCCTTCTTTCATCACGCTCTTTATATTCATCGCGTGTTGACATATATTTACTTTCTTTAATCTTGCTTTCTTCCATGTTGTCCTCACTGTTATAAGCGGGGGGCTTGTATGTCGCATTAACATACCCCACTGCTGCTTTTAACTCCTTTAAAGGATAGAATCCCTGTTTCTCAGTGTCTGCACTCTTATTTTCAGAAGGAGAAAGAGGAGCTGAGGATGTTGTGTTCTCCCCTTTATGCTGATTAAGCATGCACTCCTTTTCCAGCGGGTCTTCCTTCTCGCTATGATACATTTTCCATAGCTCTAAAATAGCTAACCATTTCTGTAACTTCTTACCTCTATATGCAGCATGTAAGTATGTTGTCATGTGTTGCAACATTGTTCTTGATAACTATCCTTCTTGAGACCATGGCATGAACATTTTGTCAGTCTTGCCTTTTACCCACTCAGCATGGTACTTCCTAATCTTGGGTGTGTATCTAGGTAATGCTTTGTTACTTCAGTTATAGCGTCATGTTTAAGTATTTGCGTCGTTTCAGTGCGTCCTTGTGTCTTCTCTTTATGATGTCACTTTACTCTGGTCTGATTTCACTTACAACTCTTCTATGTCCAATAGTGTATACAGACATCCTTCCACCACGTTAGTGTGAGGGTACATTCGATATAGTTGTCTGAGTGCATAGCATCTATCGTATCTTCGCTGCGGCTTTGGGACGATACCTGGTGTCATGCACAGTGTCTTCCTTTTATTCTTCCAGTAAGACAGAGGTGAGGGGGCTGGCACTAGGTATGACAAATACTTCTGCCTCTCTACAATTTTATAACAGTGTCACAAGTTCCCACACCACAACCATGTGATGTCTTTTCGTCCATTAATTTGATTCCAGTCTGGATTAGCCCCTTGTACTAAAATGTATTTGACTCCTTTCAGAAACCTTTTCATTTCCTTTTCAACTCTACACAGAGCCAAATGACTTCTTCAGCTCCTTGTGGTCCCAAACACAACTGTAGGGAGATTCACGCAATATTTGGGGAGGACGCCTCTACTCTGAATCTGAAAGCAGTCACTCCATTGCCCTGTTAGTCTCATAGAAGAGATTATATTGGTTCTTGAAGAAGTGGCCATATCAAAGGTCAGACTGGGGCATGAAATTGTTTTGGGCACCAATGAAAAAGTGTCCACAGTTGCAAATGGCAATTCATTCCTTTTGTGACAGACTGTTTCAATAGTACCCACGGGGGAGTTTGTTTTGTGATCAAATGTGATGCATATTGTGCATTTTAAAGAATGTTTATTCTGCAACACTGGTCAAAACTACTAGTCGCATAGTGAAGTAACAAATCAAACTGGCCCACAATGGACAAGAAAGTGGCTCACTTTGACCAAACAAAGGTGCCAACACCAGCACTTTGCGTTTTTTGGTTCGGGAATTGGTTGATTACCCCACAGGCCAGTCCGAGCCTGGCCATATCCCTCCTGACACTTGTGAAGGGATTCATTTGCCTCTTTTGCCACCTTTGCAAGAGCATGGTGTTTGATGCATGATGTGCTCAAGAGTGTGCTTAGGCAACCCTGGTGCTAGTGTGTCTAAACATAAGTATAGATATGTGACATGTCTCTTCAAATAAAAAGTATTGGTGAGTCAAAAACAGTTTAACTTCATACTATCTCTTAAACACCTTTTTCCACTGACAGAATCTTGTGTATATGAATTCATCATTACTATGTGACCTGCAGGAATAAAATACAGTCACAACAACATAGAAGTCTATTCAGGAGATACCCTAGAACATCATTACAATAATAGGTTTATTGTGATTTAGTTCAAAATTAGAACATTGCACAAACTTAATCTAAATGCAAATAAATACAAGAAGGAAAATAATACAAATATATACAAGTCAATTAAAAATAAAAGAGTGAATAGATGAGTACATACAACAATTCACACAGACATCAATGTCAAGATAAAGTAAAATCATGAATTTCCAAAGTTTCCAAGATTTCAAGATTTCATAACTGTATAGATTCATCAATTCATCGATTCAACAATGTTTATAGTGAAGCAACCCATCATACCCCCTAGATCTCCGGGAAAGAACCCCTCATTCAGACAGCAAAGATTTAACATGCGACCACACTCGGAATAAAGCAATTTGCATGGCAATAGTGTCTGTGTTTAGACAATAATACTAGAAGGATTCTGCTGTGATTTCCTCATATCTATGTACAAGGCTACTCAAATTGCACATATACAGTGGCCCCAAATTGGCACACTGTGTAAGTACGTGTCTGGACGATTCCAATGTACCTGTTACGCTGCATATGTGGCAATACCTGTCTTAAATGGCTAGTTTTAAGAGGGGTCCTGTGACTGACTAGACCGGTAGTTGGTTTGTACGAAATTTCAACAGAAAATGTCTTATGTCTGGGGGAGGACATCAAAGCAGGTATGGTTGGATTTTTCTTTATCGATGGACTACATGCGTTACAGCTTCATATCCCTTTAATTTTGAGAGATGGATATAGTTCTCGCACCAATACCATTTTAGTTTCTTCTCAAAAGATTTTTTTAAATGGACATAGGACCTATTTCTGCTGTACTCAAATCTCCAGTCGATCTCTGCAAAGAGCGTTTTGTTCAGGGACTTGTAATTCATACCCCTGGATGCCCTCTCTTTGTCGAAGTTCCACCCTACAAACTGCCAGTAGCTTACAGACTGGGTCAGAGCGAGACTTTATATAAAAACACCCCCTTGCCCGGAGTGCCATGCCCCTGAGCAATGTTAACCCCAGCTCTAGCCAGAGGTATTCCATTGAACAAGAAGGACCCAGGGCCAGAACTGAACGCCAAAAATGCCCTTCTAGCCTGTTTAACCAGGTTACGTCGTGAATGGCTAGTGCCTCAAGGCCATACAGGATGACTGGGACAAAACATTGCTTATATAACATATCCCCAGCATGCTATATCCTGCGTGTCCTATGGCAAACTTACAAGCTTGCAGTGTAAGATACTTTGCTTACCTCATTTTATGGTATATTATCAGACCATAATCAGCCTGGGCATCAAACTCTAGCCTAGAAGGCCTAGATAGGAATAGGACGGGGTAGAATATTGTACCGATTATGGTGTCATCCTGGTCCTGTTGACCTTATTTCTGGAATCCAACATTACACTTGTTTTCTCCAGATCAATGGTTAGGCCCAGTTGGTAGGCATATTTGGCCAACTCATTAAGCATGTTCTTTATCCCTGTGATGGCCTGATCAAACAGGACTAAGTCATCCGCATATAACATGCCCACCATGGGTAGATTTCCTATCCTAGGGGGCAGTAAGATTAAGCGGACAATCGAGGAAGGTCAGCAATGTATAAGTTATACAATATAGCGGTCACCATGCACCCTTGTGTTACACCCATATTTATGTGTATGGGATCAGAGACCTCCCCCTCGTTGTCCAATCTTACTCTGGCATAGTAATTACTATGCAAGAGAACTAGAATATGTATTAACCAAGTTGGACACTTCAGGTGTCTAAGCTTTGCACATAGTGTTTCCCTATTGACCTTGTCAAAGGCACTTCTAAAATCGACAAAGGCAATGTATAATGAAACATCCCTTCTACTACGCTTGGTCTGGATAAGTTGCTGCAGGCCTCTGATGTTATGAGAAGTGCATGAGCCAGGTCGGAAACCAGTTTGTGTAAGGTTAAGGATCTTGTTAGTGGTTCCCCAGGATTGTAGTTCCCTTAATACTAATGGCGCAAAGATCTTTCCGGTTACGTCTAACATGGATATTAGGCAGTAATTATTGACATTAGCCCGGTTGCCTTTTTTGTGCACCGGAATGAGCACTGAACGCTGCCATGAAGACGGGATGGTGCATTGTCTACAGTCTCGTGAAAAGAGGATCAGCAAAACCTGGGACCAGTTGGTCAGGTCTTTCTTTAACACTACGTTTGCCAGGTCATTCGGGTCAGGTGCATTAGGTGACTTAAGTTTCAGTATGGTGTCAATCAGAATCCTGCGGCTCAAAGGTAAAGGCCATGACTCATGGAAGCAGTCTACCATGGGAGAGGACGTATCCATGTGAAATTTTACAGATACGTGCGCAGCCCATTGGGTACCAGATATGGGGTTCAAAATTCTAGTTAGCTTTTCACCCCTGGCTTTCGCATCATTAAAAATGTGAAAGAATGAGATTATTGGGTTCATTGAGGAAACAAGAAAAAAAATTGAATATGTTGCACATCTGAAAAAGAGGGGCATATCGCATTTGCTTGGGTCATAATCAATAGACCTTTTAAGCATAAAACATGCATTGGCCCATTATCTTTTTTCAATTTCTCTTTTTATTGAATCCTCAATGCACGTAATACATTTCAATGCCATATTATTGTCCGCATAGTAAATATACATCAAAGTTCCATTTCACCATTTTATAATTAAACCCCCAACAAAAATACTTTAAAAAATAACCAAAATAAAAAATAATAATAAAAGGTTTCAATCACACAGATAGTCAAGGTCAGCTCTGTGTGCTCCCAATTAAAGGTACAGGTCTTCTAATTCTCCTTCGACGTATGCACAGTTGTCCCGTCTGCTTTAAAACAAATATTTCAAGATTTGTGGGCGACAAAACATGTTCTCTCTCCTGAACACAATCCAGAAACGGTGCCCAAGTGTGGGAAAATAATCTCACCATGTGATCCGATAGGTATGTGAGAAGTGTTTCCATAGTTATAATCTTCCACACTTTACCCACCAGTATGAAATGCAGAGGCCCTCTGTAGACTTCCAAAAGCGTGCACGGTTTATCTGTGCTGCCATCAATAATTGTGAAATCAGATCTGCTTGGGCCCCCATCATTGGATATGTGGCATCTTCAGGGAAATCCCCAAACAACCTGGTCAGTGGGCACATAGGGAGTAAACTTCATGTAATATCCTTTATTTTAGACTGAATCTCTAGCCAATAAGTCTGTATAACCGGGCAGTACCACCACATATGAGCATTATCTCCCAATTGACCACACGCGTGCCAACAACGGTCTGAGTAATCATGGCGAAACGCATGCAGTCTTTGAGAAGCCATATACCAGCGGTAACACAGTTTAATAGCCCCTTCTCTAACAAGAGTACACCTGGAGCTCTTATGAGTTAGACCGTGATCTTACTGAGGGACTGGAATATTTTGGTTGCTAACAAAATTGTTCAGCATATTGAGTGTCACTATGAAAAGAGAAATAAATCCTGGAAGCCGGGAAGTAACTAATAAATTAATGTACACAATAATTATTTCAATGGAAAATACTAGTGGGACAAACTATTGACCGACCAATAAACTTCTTTCTAAGAAGCGTGTCACTTATACCTATTTATTTTCAATCAGCGATGTATAATCAAATGTAATCAATCACAGTAGTGGCATAACACAGCTGTGAGATGAGTATGGGTACCCTGGACAAAGGCCTCACTTTTAGACCTTGGCAGTGGGCAATTAGATGTATTATGGCTTATACCCCTGATGGAAGAAACAAGGATTTCCCCCAAAAAAACATACATAAAAAGGCAGTATTAATTTTACCACGTTTCCACCGTCCACTCTAATTACGAGCAGGCACTGCATGTGGTAAATATTGCACAGAGATAAATGACTGCATAAGCTACACTTGCCAAAGACTACATAATCTTGATTTGGAAAGCTTTCTTAAAATCCATTGCTAATTCTCACAGTTTTACCTACATCCAAAAGGTGGAGGTAATATGTTTGCTTTTTATTTGTGTCTTTTTGAAAACACTATTTAAGCATTGCAAGAATACGTTTTCAACTAATGAAAATGCAATCGTCTTTTCCTTTACCTGCAAAACCGAGAATATTCAATAATGTACACTTATACAGTGCATCTGCGGGCTATGCCAGATGTTAAGGGCCTGTAAGCATGGGTTAATGGCCCGGGCAAAGTGAGGGAAGTTAATGGTGGTGCAGGGATTCTAACAAGCCGGTACAGCATACAGCTGCAGGCTGTAGGCCAGTTAAAACCTATCAGGGGTGTTTTGTGTTTTGTGTGAGAAATAAGTTTGTGTTGCGATCACAAAGCACACTGAGCACAAACACAGAAATGCGATGTATCCCAAACATCTTTATTGGCAACATCATCACAGTTTAGTAACTGTTACCTTTCACAGCCAAGCCTGGCATACTTAGCAACAAAGTTCCCGTGAAGAAGGCAAGAGGCTCAAAACAAATCAAATCCTGCTGGTCTGGTGTTCCAGTGGGACTCACTGGAAGCCAATAGCGGCATCCGAACATGGGTTGGGGCAGGCGGGGCCCTGTTCGGCGGGACAATCGGAGTCACTGAAACTCTCAGTGAGATTCTTTGTGCTCTTGGAGTCTTCCCCTAGTAAAAACAAAATCGATTTTTGGATTGTTTTTGGGTTGCATCTGGCTTGTTTTCAAGCTGCAGATTTTGTTTGCATTTATTTTGGATTTTGGGGGGATTTTTCCAAGCAAGGATTTATTTGTCTTGGGTTGGAGGATTTATTTTGGATTGTTACTGACTTGTTTTTCAGTAAAAACAATCCACTAATACTAATTGGCAGGCACACATTTTTACAGGATTTATTTGTGGATTTGTTGACATGCAAGGATTGTTTGGTCTTAAAGTGGAGGATTTATTTAGGATTATTTTCAACTTATTTATCAATAAAACCAATCCAGCAAACTACACATTTTTACTGCATTTATTTTGGATTCTTTTACAAGCAAGGATACATTGAAAGATTTATTTTGGATTTTTTCCAACTTGTATCTCTGTAAAAACAATCCAGCAACATAGGCACACATTTCTACTGCATTTAAATGTTTGAAAAATAATATCAAACTAGTTTCATTGTTGGTTGCAGTTATTTAGCATTTTAATCTGGTTAAACATTTCGCAGGGTTTAGGTTTTATTTATTTTTCATTTTATTGGTGCAAATTACAAGTCCAACTGCACTTAACTAATTTCTCCAGTAAATAATGCCTAGTCGCTAACATTCAGGGTATACCAATTTGCAGCAATGGGTAGAAGAAATGGCTAACACCTCGGTCATCCCATCTCCCATCACGCCACCTGACTCGCTGGATGGTGGCTGCCTGTCTCCTGCCTGCCACCCGATACATCTGTACCTCTCCTCTGTGCCCCTCTGTATACCACCCCCGGCTGTATATCTGTTATGTTGTTGCCTCTGAAAAGTGCTCTGTTATGCATCTGTATCATTGTATACCTCTTTAAAGCGCTCTGCTGTTTCCCGAAGCTCGGTCAGCACTTAATAAATTCAATAATAATCAAATAGGATGTAGTCAGACTGCAGTCTGTTCAAACAAAATTGATATGTATTAAATTTGAAAGGATGTTTTGATTTAAAAAATAAGACTACAAATCTCATATAACACAGTTACAGTTCTTTTTATTTAATATTTGTCATTTTCTTTTCATAAAACATATTTGGCAGAAGTCAGGGGCGTCGCTAGGGGGGGGCTAAGGGGGCTATAGCCCCTGATCTTTTGGTTGTAGCCCCGGATAGAATCTCAGGAGCTACAGCCAAAAGACTAGCTAGCCCCCAGTCCCAACAGTTCCGACATCAGCTTAGCCCCGGGTCTTTTCCAGACCTAGCAACTCCCCTGGCAGAAGTTAACATTTCTTTAACTTAACATCCAGGGTACTTAGACACATTAATAGCACAGTTCTTCTTAAAGCAGTTTTTTGACTCCCCACCTTCATTTAACAAGCTGTCAGTAGTATAATGCACAATGAAGTAATGGTGACAACACTTTGGGCCTCATTACACGGTAGGCGGTAAGGGTTTACCGGTACCGGTATTTTACCGGTACCGTTAAACCCTTACCGCCTTACTACGAGGTCCCTTTGCGGGTTGGGGAATTTAACGCCTGCTTTTTGCAGGCGGCAAAAACCAACCCGCAAAAGGACCAGGGAGCTAATTACGGTACCGCAATTTGCGGTACCGTAATTAGCGCCTTCCCCATTCCCATAGAGCCCTATGGGGCAAAAATGGGAATGGGGAAGGGCAATGGTGGAAGGGGTTATTACCGCCCCGCCAACCTTGGAATAGGGCGGTAATTCCCCTTTCCACCAAGGCGGTGCCGGTATTTTACCGGCATGAACCATGGCGCTAATATTACATATATAACATATTATGTCTGTGGTAATAGCGCCATGGTTCACCGCCATCCGTGTAATGAGGCCCTTTGTCTTTGCAAGCTGTCTGGGTTTCCTTAGCCAATTAAAAGAATACACTGCTTCTTAATCTAGGTATTGTTTTTCAGTATCAGGAGAGCTACTGGTAAAGCCCAAGAGGAGAGTAGTGTGCAATGGGGGTAGAGTTATTGTGGACTGCAGAGAGCATTGTACATAGGTCTGCAGTGATTAGAGTGGAGTTGGGGGTACAAGAAGGAATCAAGCTGCAGTGTGCAAGGGCGTTTATGTATGTAGTTTTCGGTGATGAGAGAATGACAAAGAGTAGGTTGGTGGACAGGGAGGCAATTTGGGAACCCCGAGGAGTCCAGTGTCTGTGCTTGGTATGATCGACCAACTCATTAGTATTTTGCTCAGTGCTCAACCAAAACTCTTGAGGTCTTGTACTCTTGCCATTAGTTTGGCGAGCAGGGTTCTTGTTTTTCCTAGTTGACTTAGGATGGATTTTGGGTGGCAGTAATTCACAATGGCTTGAGGGGTTTTGTGCACATGCTTGATCGACCTACTCATTAAGGTTTCAGTCAGCAGAAACAAAGACAGTTATATTGTGATTAATTGGCTTCCCTTTCTAGATCCAATATGAAGGGCATGCAACAGAGCTCAAGTGGCACCCAGCAGTAGCTGTTAAAGTTGTTGTAATCTTAAATACAGGGGCTGATATTACATATATAACATATTATGTCTGTGTTCTCTCTTTGTAATTTTATGCTATTAGGAACAAAAGCCAATTTATTTTATTTTATTTTATTTATTTGCATGTATAAAGCGCACAAACAGCCCTAGGCCACTTGGTTACAGAAGTGCTTATAAAACAGACATACATGAGGTGACACACAATAATGCAGGGCGTCAATTAAAAAGGCACATTTGAGGAGTCCACCCCATGTTACAGGGTGGCTGACACACAATAATGCAGACGCGGAGTTGGCTCGCCAGAGTTGCGAGCAGTCTACGGCAGTCTTGACAGTCTTTCCACAGTTGCTGTTTTCTTGTTGTGGGAGGAGCAGTTAAAACCCTCGACCCAGCGCGAAGTGGCACGCGGAGTTGGCTCGCCCGCTTGGCCGTGTTCTACGCAGCCAATATTCTCGCTTGGAGCGAATCGACCGACGAAATAAAAAAGGTAAAGAAAACCTCAGTTTCCACCCAAACGCAAGGAAGAGTAAGGGGGGGGCTAAACTTATTTCAACTTCCTCCTCCTCCTCCTCCTCAAGATCAAGTGCATCAGACACCCCCGCTCTTTTGGGCGCAAGGTCTCGGGCTGACGTTGGGGAGGGAAACGTCGAGCCTATTGAACCGGACTCAGTGAGGGACAAAGTTTTTGATCAGTCCCTTGACACTACCCAAGCACCTTCGTACGACAATTCGGGGGCGCACTTACCTGTTGGCTCCATAGAAAATGGCACAACGCTGATGACGAACAGCCTGGGAAACACCCCGCGTTCTCCACCACGTAACTATCGCACGACTTCCGATGACAAGCTTGCCGCCGCCGCGGCGAGTGGGACCACATCTGACACCCCCGAAGGGTGCAGCCGGAATGATCCTAGCGGCTTGGTCTTACCGGAGCCACAAAATCCTCCTGACTGGCCCGCTTCCGCCATGATCCCGGTCGCGGCGAGTGGGATCACGCCTGACAACGCCGGAGGGCGCCGCCGGCAAGACCCCTGCGGCCCAGTCTGGGATGAACAACAGATCTCGAAATGTTCAGTCGAGTCAAGCGCCCGACAACTTTTTGATAAGCGAAACACTGACACGCCCCTACCTCAAGATGGAAACCTGCAAGAAATCCAAGGGGTGTGTGTTAATTCTGGAACTCCCATTCAAGTTGAATTGCATGCAAATCTTGGCTATATGACAACCCTTGGCGAAAGAGACTGCACCGAATCGTCTACCACTCTATCATCATATCCATCGGCAATGTTACCAACCATAGAGAGAGTGGAAAGTCTCCCAACTTCTTCTCCAATGGTGGCCCCTTTTAATACATCGAAGGAAGTAGATTCAATAGTAGATTCTGTGAATCTGCCGGGGACAGAACCCTATGCCCTACAAAGACAAACAGCTATAGCTTTATTAAAAAGAAAAGCACTCCACCAACAGAAACCACGGGAGTCCGTCATTTTAGTCAATACAAACTACTACCAAAGGAAACAGAGAGCATCAGCCAAAAAAATTGAGATTGGGAAAACGTTACTCTCTAAACCGCTTACATGCCATGCGCTAAAAGACTTTTTTGCCAAGCAGACTAAGAGACAACTGGAGAGAGAAGTCGAACTTTCGGACGCCGAATTATTGGACGCAACTGCTGAAACTCCCCCGGATCCTAAACAAAGGAAAACGGGAGTGATTGATTTACCAACTCTACCCTTAATCGATCTACGGCTTTCTCCAGTGAGGGTACTAGAGTCCCAGCGTAACCTGGACCTCTCACATCTTAATTCATTAAATGGAAGTACACAATCACTTTTGAGATCCCCCGTCGAATCATCTGAAGTCCGACCGCTGGGAACCATCGGTTCGGACCTGGACAAATCCAAGCTATCAAAAATTACTAGGAACGACAACGTACCTCAAAGAACCACTACAAACCAACTCACTCCAAATAAGCAGCATCCAGACTTTCAGAGAAGCCCCTCCACGCCGGGGAAAGACAAAACTGTTGACTTATCCCCTCCGAAACTAGTCCATGGATCAAAAAACCAGTCTACAGACATGTTTGCAGTGATGTCAGCTATCACGGTGGGCCTGTCCCCATTCGTAAACCTTTATGAATCACTCAATGATTCGATGAAAGATTTAGTTGCAACAGCAGCTACTACAAACTCAAAAGTGATCTTTTTGGAAGGCTTCATTATGGCTTCCGAACAAAAAAACAGGGAGCATGAACATCAGTGGGAGCAAAGAATGGCACATCCAGAAGCCAAATTCAGGAAGGAGGCGGTAGCACCACCACAGATACCCTGTCCATTTATAAACATAAATGGACTCGTAACCACACAGGAAAAAGTGGACAAAGCGAAGAAGGGTCAATCCATCAGGGAAACACAAACTATCCCCGTAACCGAAACACCAAAAGCAGACGTACATCAGAAAGTCAGAGAGTCAAATGGAGGTGTAGCTGAATCTACTAGAAAATCGATGCCATCCACAGAGACGAGCAAAAAGGAAACAAAAAAAACGGAAACTAAAGTTTCAGAAATCTTTAGCTGGAGCAAGCAATGAGTGGAGCCGCAACCTAAAAGAAGCCTGCCACAAGCTGAGGCATGAAATTTCCATAAAGACACAGTGTCTCTAGTAATTGAACCAATAATTGATGTGGATGACTCTGATTCATCCTCCCCAGACTCTTCTCTGATGAACCTGACACAACACTTGGAACCGAAAGATGTTTCAAATACACACCTTACACCGCGGAAGCCTCCACCTACAGAGACAACAAATCTCGCCACTTCCTCTCGTACATTGGGCCAAATAAAAGTGTCCGTCGGCACATCGTTTGCACCAAAGATGGTCAAAAAACCCTCTGTTGAAGTACGATCAGGAAACTGGCACCATACAGTCATGGCCAAAACGACCGGTGATGACAACAATTCACAGAAAAGTGACAAAGAGGGCACCGAAATAGTCCCCCAGTCAAACCAAGAATCAAACAAAACATTAAAGGCCCCTGTTACAGACGTGCAAACTACGAGACAAACTCGCCTTTTTAAAATGGAACAACTAGTGTCAGGAAAGAATTTCCTAGTTTTGAACAGAAAAACAATCCTTACAATACTGGCAAAAGTCCCTAGTTTGAGTCACCTGTCTTCTACCAACTTCATCTTAATCGAGCCTTATCATAGACAGAAAAAAGCCAAAGCATATTTACACGTAAAAACCATCCCCAGACATGAGCCAACAAAAGAAACGCTTGAAACTTTAAATCTACTGGGCTTCGGTTTATCAGAATTGCAACTTCCTCAACCTTCGACCCAAACTGGACCAACACAACACAATACGAATTCTCCAACCAGAAATTACAAACGATCCTCACAAACGCAACAGAACATTAAGTACCTAAGCCACCACGTAGAATCACAAGACCATCCACGTGATAGACCTAAATATACCCCACGGACCTGGACGAGCAGAGCCCACCACCTCAGACCAGAAGGAGGCCAACATTGGAAAAAAACCCGTCTTAGGTCAGACAGAAACTCAGCGGATGATTGCCCGGCAGATCATAAAGACCTGCTGAACCACTCACAACCACGAGCTCCCTTAGGCCCCTGGTCGTGGTTAAGAAAAGTGTTAAAGCCTAACACGCAAAATTAGCAATTATCCAACAACGACTCACGACAGTCAGATAAGTCGTCTTATGCAACCACCGAACCCATCACCCAAACCATTTCCATGTGCTCGTGGAACACGAGAGGCCACGACCATCTGCTAAACTTGGAAGCACAAGACTTAGTAAAATTTGATATAATCTGCCTCCAAGAGACTTGGCTGAGGGAAAAACCAATTCTAGATGGCTATACCACCGAAATATCTCCAACGACAAAGGGCATTTTAGGCAGACCATCAGCAGGCCTTTTGACCTCTATCAGGATTGGATCAGGAATCGATGTTAAGGGAAAGATAGCAGAATCCTATGGCATCCTCGCCCTGCAGACGGAGTGGCGCCATCCAACAACCGGTCCTAAGGGAAACCAAAACTCAAAGTTGGCCATCATCAATACTTATTGGAATCCGCAAAGAACCACAAACAAGGACTTCTGTGAAGAAATGACCACGCTACTAGACAAGTTAACGGCTGAATTGTCCATTGATTACATCATTATTTGTGGCGATCTGAACGCCAAGTGCGATCATTTTAGCCACTCGGTACTGGCGACAGCAGCAAAAGGAAGAGGAGATCTGTGGTTAGACCTGATGGGAGCCAGACATTTTCATAACGTGGCTATGGTGAAGGGCCAACTTTCCGCTTTCCCGACGTGGGAGCGTGACTCCTCAACAGCCACTCTTGACTACATCTTCATATCTCTCGCTTTACTATCTCACGTCACTACGTTTGAGATTTACAAAATGAAAGAAAGCGACCACAACCTTCTAGCCATGACGGTGGAATCCATAAACACGCCGAGACTGAGCTACACACCAGGGGTGGAACTGGCAGTGAAACAAAGGCGGCTTCAGCTTACAGCACTCAACGTTAAAGAAATAACGCAAAGCTATGTTGATTATCAAAAAAATTCCATTATCAGCATGGAAAGGCCAAACTACTTGCCTCTTCTATTACTCCACACGAAAAAGCAAAAGAGTCTCAAGCCCATAACAACAACTGGTCAGCATGAATACGAGGATTCATTAGTGCAAAAACGAAGAGAACTGAGAAAATTACAACGCGAATATAAAAGAAATACCAACGAAAACATCAAACAACTGCTGACTGCGGTGACTAGATCTTATAGAACCTGGGTAAGACATCGGAGAGCGGTACTCTATCAGAAAGATGCAGAACAGATGTTAAAAACGCTATCTTCAAAAAGCGTAGGAGACTTCTGGGCGTTAATAAAGAACAAAGGCATCCGAAATGATGACAAACTCCTCAATTCGATACCGGAATCATCCTGGACATCTTTCTATTCAGCACATTTTGCCCCAATCTCTGCAACCGTAACTGATGCAATAACCCAAAATGAAGTACCATGGACAAACCTAGCACTTCAAGACCAAATAAAGTCAGCAATCTCAAAATTGAAAATGTCTAGAGCACCGGGGCCTGATGGTCTGACTAATATAGATTTAAAGCAAAACCAAACTGAATGGTCCATCTTGATAACACTGCATAGCATCAAGACAAATCCCGAAAACATGGACTGAGGCGGTCATTGTACCCATCTTTAAAAAGGGAAGTAGAGATAATCGACCGATAGCCCTCCTGGACATAATGGTAAAAATATTCACGACTCTACTCCTCTCAAAATTTCAAAACTGGGTAAGAACTTCGCCTGCAACCGACCACTTCCAAACGGGATTCTTGAAAACAGCCTCGACAAGTATAAACATCATGATCTTGAACATCATCAAAGACAATGTAAAAAACGGGGCTCCAAAAGTTTTCCTTGCCTTCATTGACCTATCTCAGGCATTTGATAAAGTAAGCCAGCAAAGACTATGGTCTAAATTGACCAACTAGAACTTTCCTGAGGAAATCCTGAACCCAAAAATCGCATTACATACAGATACAACTATGCGAGTCCGTCTAAGCCGGCAAGGAACGCTATCGGAAGCAGTCAAGGTTGAAAGAGGAGTCAAACAAGGCTGTCCTTTAGCCCCTTCATTGTTCATTGCATTTCTAGGTGATTTTCAATATACGCAAACCCTTGTGAGAGCATTCCAGCCGAAAGTTGGAAACATTGCAGTCTCTAGGTTACTCTATGCCGACGACATTATCCTGATGGACCAAACCCAAGTCAGTCTCCAGCGCCAGTTGGCAAACCTGGCTAGATTCATCTCTGAAAATGACCTAGAAATAAACACAGAGAAATCGAAAGTCTTGGTTTTGGGGAAAAAGCTCTCAAAATCCAAACCGGTTGGCTCCTGGTTCTTAAACAACTTAAAGATTGAAATAGTTACAAACATCAGATACCTAGGTGTAATGATTGATGAACATAAAACTGAGAACTCGACCATCGTGGCTTTGTGGTCCAAAGTCAAAACACTCACCACTCAAACAAGGCTAATTGACAATAAATATGGAAAATTCTCTTTAATACCGGCGATCCAGTTCTACAGGCAAAAGGTGGTACCGTCATTAATCTATGGAATGGACGTGGCACTCAACATTCAGGAGTCAATTTGGCCGAAACTTGAGGGATATCTCTGGAAAGCTGTTCTGGGTTTACCAAAATCTGTTTCAATCGCAGCCTTACGACGCGAGCTTGGTTTACTATCCCTGGCAGCATCCATTGAACAAAGCCAAATGAGAGCTTTGAGGAAAATCATCGACCCAGACTCACTGCCTATCTACAAAACGATTCTAGAAGAACTAAAGCTGGGGCGTTGCAAAGCACTGACCGCCTGGGAAAAAAAACTAACAGCAAAACTACAAGACCTTGCATGCACCCAAGAGGACTTGATCCACAACCCGGAAAAAATCAAAATTAAAGTAGCACAAGAAGACTGGATTACTACATGCAAATTAGCAACCGCAAACAAACTTCTTGGTCATCTTCCTCCTACTACTAACAAACTGAACCTCCCCCTGAACTATTGCATCAAATTCACAAATAAGAATCTCCGGAAATTGTTCATGAGAACAAGATTGTCAGGCCGATTCATGGAATAATTAGCGCGGCGCAAGTGGGCAAAAACGTGCGAATCGCAGTGGAATAGCGAAAATCGCAGTGCAATTGCGAAAATCGCACGAAAAGCAGCGCACGTCGATTCATGGAAGGCCGTGCGCGAGAAAACCAGCGGATGTGCGATAAAAAAGTGCGCGGCGCACGTTGGCGCACAGGCCATCTAACAGCGTGCGCCAGGTCACAGCGAAAATCGCACAGGCCACAGCGAAATTCGCACATAGCGCGGCGCACGCAACAAAAGTAGGCGGAACACGGGCGTAACACTCGGAATGGGGAACAACTTGCCAAAACGTGGGCGTCACGGGGGAAGTACAGGGCACAAGTGCGCGGAACGCCCACACGCTCGCCTACAACACGTATTCATGGAATAGAATAGGGCAAAAAAGCGCACGCTCAAACCAGCGCACAGGCACAAACACGACCGCCACAAGAAAGCAGGCAGTAGCGTCTCTGCGGCTGTAAGAAATGTGCGCCAAAAGGTGCGCAAACAAATAGCACCTATATACTGCCATGATGAATGTCCCATACTGTGGCCCTCCAGGAAAAATGACGTGCAAAGGGGTACCCACAAACACGGACACCCGCTGACAAAAAATACGTGTGCGTGTATACCGGGGTGCGCGGGAAGTCTAACACGCGATTTCAGCAGGGTACGTGCATCACAGGGGTTCGCGTGAAGTAATTCACGCGATCGGGCCTGGGGGAGCGGGCTACGTGTATTTCAGGGGTTCGCGTGAAGTTTCACACGCGATCGGGTCTGGGGGAGCGGGCTACGTGTATTACAGGGGTTCGCGTGAAGTTCCTCACGCGATCGGGCCTGGGGGAGCGTGCTACGTGTATATCAGGGGTTCGCGTGAAGTTTCACACGCGATCGGGCCTGGGGGAGCGGGCTACGTGTATTACAGGGGTTCGCGTGAAGTTCCTCACGCGATCGGGCCTGGGGTAGCGGGCTACGTGTATTACAGGGGTTCGCGTGAAGTTCCTCACGCGATCGGGCCTGGGGGAGCGGGCTACGTGTATTACAGGGGTTCGCGTGAAGTTCCTCACGTGATCGGGCCTGGGGGAGCGGGCTACGTGTATTCCAGGGGTGCGCGGGAAGTTCCACACGCGAATAGCCTGGGGGCGCGTGTATTCCAGGGGTGCGCGGGAAGTTCCACACGCGAATAGCCTGGGCGCGTGTATTTCAGGGGTGCGCGGGAAGTTCCACACGATAATAGCCTGGGGGCGCGTGTATTCCAGGGGTGCGCGTGAAGTTCCACACGCGAATAGCCTGGGCGTGTGTATTTCAGGGGTGCGCGGGAAGTTCCACACGCGAATAGCCTGGGCGCGTGTATTTCAGGGGTGCGCGGGAAGTTCCACACGCGAATAGCCTGGGCGCGTGTATTTCAGGGGTGCGCGGGAAGTTCCACACGCGAATAGCCTGGGCGCGTGTATTTCAGGGGTGCGCGGGAAGTTCCACACGCGAATAGCCTGGGGGCGCGTGTATTTCAGGGGTGCGCGGGAAGTTCCACACGCGAATAGCCTGGGCGCGTGTATTTCAGGGGTGCGTGGTAAGTTCCACATGCGAATAGCCTGGGTGCGTGTATTTCAGGGGTGCGCGGGAAGTTCCACACGCGAATAGCCTGGGCGCGTGTATTTCAGGGGTGCGCGGGAAGTTCCACACGCGAATAGCCTGGGGGCGCGTGTATTTCAGGGGTGCGCGGGAAGTTCCACACGCGAATAGCCTGGGCGTGTGTATATCAGGGGTGCGCGGTAAGTTCCACATGTGATTTGACAGTGTGGGTCCTCCCAGGTGTACCCTGTACACCCTCCACGGCCCCTGCAGGCAGCCCACACCACAGGGGACTACCCTGCATCCCTGGTCATGTCCCGCAGGCAGCCCACCCACTATGGGCATGCCCCCCAGCAAAGGCACATGTCTCCTTGAACTAATGAACACCAACTCATGTCCCCCACCACCCCCACCCCCCAGCACTGTGGGGCACCTGCCAGCAGGCCCCCACCCATGTCCAACTCATATCTCCCACCACCCCCACCCCCCAGCCACCAGGGTCACCCTCCACCAGGCCCCCACTCATGTCTCCCACCACCCCCACCCCCCAGCCACCAGGGGCACCCTCCACCAGGCCCCCACTCATGTCTCCCATCACCCCCACCCCCCAGCAGTGCAGGGTCACCCTCCACCAGGCCCCCACTCATGTCACCCACCACCCCCACCCCCCAGCCACCAGGGGCAGCCTCCACCAGGCCCCCACTCATGTCACCCACCACCCCCACCCCCCAGCCACCAGGGGCACCCTCCACCAGGCCCCCACTCATGTCTCCCACCACCCCCAAACCCCAGCAGTGCAGGGTCACCCTCCACCAGGCCCCCACTCATGTCTCCCACCACCCCCACCCCCCAGCCACCAGGGTCACCCTCCACCAGGCCCCCACTCATGTCTCCCACCACCCCCACCCCCCAGCCACCAGGGTCACCCTCCACCAGGCCCCCACTCATGTCTCCCACCACCCCCACCCCCCAGCCACCAGGGTCACCCTCCACCAGGCCCCCACTCATGTCTCCCACCACCCCCAAACCCCAGCAGTGCAGGGTCACCCTCCACCAGGCCCCCACTCATGTCTCCCACCACCCCCACCCCCCAGCCACCAGGGTCACCCTCCACCAGGCCCCCACTCATGTCTCCCACCACCCCCACACCCCAGCCACCAGGGTCACCCTCCACCAGGCCCCCACTCATGTCTCCCACCACTCCCACCCCCCAGCCACCAGGGTCACCCTCCACCAGGCCCCCACTCATGTCTCCCACCACCCCCACACCCCAGCAGTGCAGGGTCACCCTCCACCAGGCCCCCACTCATGTCACCCACCCCCCCCACACCCCAGCAGTGCAGGGTCACCCTCCACCAGGCCCCCACTCATGTCACCCACCACCCCCACCCCCCAGCCACCAGGGGCACCCTCCACCAGGCCCCCACTCATGTTTCCCACCACCCCCAAACCCCAGCAGTGCAGGGTCACCCTCCACCAGGCCCCCACTCATGTCACCCACCACCCCCACACCCCAGCAGTGCAGGGTCACCCTCCACCAGGCCCCCACTCATGTCACCCACCACCCCCACCCCCCAGCCACCAGGGGCACCCTCCACCAGGCCCCCACTCATGTCTCCCACCACCCCCAAACCCCAGCAGTGCAGGGTCACCCTCCACCAGGCCCCCACTCATGTCTCCCACCACCCCCACCCCCCAGCCACCAGGGGCACCCTCCACCAGGCCCCCACTCATGTCTCCCACCACCCCCAAACCCCAGCAGTGCAGGGTCACCCTCCACCAGGCCCCCACTCATGTCACCCACCACCCCCACCCCCCAGCCACCAGGGGCACCCTCCACCAGGCCCCCACTCATGTCTCCCACCACCCCCACACCCCAGCCACCAGGGGCAGCCTCCACCAGGCCCCCACCCATGTCTCCCACCACCCCCACCCCCCCAGCACTGTGGGGCACCTGCCAGCAGGCCCCCACCCATGTCCAATCCATGCCCCCCTGCACCTGGGTCCCAACATTCCCCAATCATGTCCGTAATACCCATCCTCCCCTGCCAAAAGGCCCAACCAACTATCACACCCACCCACATATCAAAGGCAATTACATGTTACACCCCCAATTCAAATAATGCAATTGAACACATGTCTGTCACACACAATGGCTGCAAGTGAATGACAAAACACCCAACATGACATGCCTGAAAGCAATGAGATGATACGACACATTGAAGATTAAAAAATAAATATGTATTGAACAGCAAGTAGAATGGAAATGAAATAAGAAAAAACACAAAGCAAATCAAACAAAACAAGATGAATGTCCAAGAAAATAATCTGAAAAATTAAAATAAGCCAATGAAGAACCATGAAGAAGATCATCCTGGGTCCATGAGCCCAACCAAATTAAACCTAACTATGACTACTAACTTAAAACTGAACTATATACAAAAAAGTGGTGCATTGTCCAATCACAACCAAAAAAAAATCAAAAAAACAAAGGAAACCTAACCCTAACTATACAACTATATACAAAGGCAGTGGGCTATTCGGACGGCTCACTGGTTGTTGTCATGGGCCAGGGCATCATCGAACTCCTGGTCAATGGCTTGGAGGCGGGCATGTTCCCTGGCCCCGAGGTCCCGCAGGGATAACGCAGTGTCAAGCTCAAACTCCCTGCGAAGACCCTCGAGGCACTCAGCCCGCCTCAGCGCCCTCCGCATGGAGTCCTCCGCCCTGACCATCGTGAGCCGTTCCTCCTCTGCCCGCTGCCGCTCCGCACCTATCCGCTGGCACAACCGCTCCCACACGGAAGCCACTCCCATTCCAGGGTTCTCCTGCCCTCCGGCCGATGCCTGCATCCCTGATTTTGATGGCCCCGAGCCATGATGCCTCCCACGTTGAGCATGCTGCTGCCTCCGAAGCAACTGCCTGTGCCAGCACGACGGCATCCAGGCTGATGGAAACCACTGACGCCGTCGTGCACGTGCCCTGCCCGATGATGCCGTCACATCCTCCATCTGCTGGGGTCCAGTTGCTGTGGTGTCCACCCCTGCTGGATCTCTGACTCCCGACTGTGGCAGGGATGGGATCCCCACCGAGCTGGCTGCATTGGTCGGGGCAGGTCCACAGGGGGCCCTGGTGGCATCTGGGCTGGAAGACGGCAAGGAGAACGACTGGTGGATAGCCTGCACAGAGGAGGAGAGGGCCGCCACATTTGCCAACACATGCAGGAAACCCCCGAACATGGCCGATCCCAATTGGGCCACGTCGGCACGGTGCACTTCGTGATGACGTGCGTGCTCCTCCCGGGAAGCACGCACGGCATCACGAATCACAGCCGTGCGCATCGCGACCCCAATCAGGACCTTCTCCGCACGGCCAGGGGTTCCCACGTCCGCAGGTGGAGGGGAGTCAGGTGACATGGACATCCCCTCTACCTGCGGACAGGCCTGGGACGGGGCATCCCTGCTGGTGCATGGTGGTGCACTCACAGGGTCAGGGACAGCGACATGCACAGGCCCCTCCACGGTGACCTGTGCTGCCTCCTGCCCCTGGCCCTGGACTGCACCACTTGCACCAGCAGGGATGCCCCCACCAGGCCCCATGTGTGCCCCAGTGGCGGCCTCCTCCTCCTCTGTGCAAACCACCAACCTGGATGGCTCCTCACCGTCTCCCACCGTAGCAGGCCCCTGTGGGGGCTCACCCACCCCTTCCGCTGCAGCCGTGGGGGCATCCCCGCCGCCTTGCTCCACAGCGCCGTCTCCGCCCTCTTCTTCACTAGCCGCTGCGTAGAGGGAGACAAAGAACACAAGCATCAGGGCACTGTACAATGGTCCCCTAGACAGGAAGCAATAGCAGATGAGCACCACTGTCAAAGTACACTTCCATCATGTCCCTCCACAACACATGGGTCAGTCCAGGCAAAACACACACAGTAACAGGCATGGTGCATGCCATGGACATTTCCATGCATGTCCAATGGACTCTTGAAACATTCAATGATATGTAACTCACATGCATCATGGCTCATGCCTATCACATGCACACACTTCACCTCAGTCACATCCATCTGGCCCCAAACACACCAAACACAGCGGATACAAGGGTAATTTGGCTGCTTTACTGAATCTGTGCATTGTCACACACATGTGTCATGCATCCATGGCATGCACAAGTCACAGACACGCAGGTCAGGCACACAGGCATGGCTACCATATATGTACCTGGCATCAGCAGCCATCCCTCACCCCCACCCATGTCCAGGTACAGAGACTGGCATGCTCTCATGTTCAAAATCTGCATAGGGCTCCCCATGCGGCATTTCAACACATGCAACAACCATGTGCATCACACATCACTGGTCGCACATGCATTACCATGATGTCCCTGCACACATACATGCATACATGGCCGATGGCACACATACAGGCAAGTATCATAGAACCAGCACACCGCAACATGCCCTGTCTCACACAGTAATGCATGGACACTTACCGCTCAACTCCAGACGGGCCTCCCTCTCAAGGATCTGGGCGTGGAGCGCTGGGCGTACGCGTTCCAGGACCCTCATCTGGATGGAACTCATGCGGCCCCGGCCCCCCTCCACGAGGCGCCGGGCCTTCACAAGGGTCCTGGACCTCAAGTCCTCCCAGCGCTTCTTGATCTTCAGGACGTCGCGTGTTGCCACCCCCTCCGCGTTGATGGCAACCACACAGTCGGCCCAGATCCTCTGCCGTCCTTCCTTGCTGGCGCGGGACGATCCAAAGAGGGCATCATACTGCCCCAGGACATGCTCCACCAGGACACCAACTTCGGTGACAGTGAAGCTGGTGCCCCTCTGCCCCTCTGGCCTGGGGTTGCCACTGGTGCCAGATGTGGAAGTGCCCGACATGGCAACCCCAGAGGGAGGTGTGGGTGGGCAACTGGGTCCTGGGGCTGGGCTGTGGAGCGATGTAATCCCAGTCGGGAGTCTTCAGTTCCAGCAGGGGTGGACACAGCAACTGGACCCCTGCAGATTGCTGATGTGCAGGCACCAAATGGCAGGGCAAGGTGGCAGCAGGCAGGCAGGCAGGCAGGCAGCAGCAGATGGCACGTGGGAGGCTGCTCGGGGCACTGGGGGGCAGTAACTCGGCCTTCTGGGCAGGAGCGTGGTCTTCCGTGTGTTTTCGCGTGGCCAGCTTGATACGGAGTGATTTGGCACGTGAAAATCCTGCACGTCAGCGTGAAATCCGAGGAAAGGCCCTTAGCGCGTAAGCGCGTCAGCACGCATACGCGATTCTATTGGACCAGAGTCCCTCAGCGCGTAAGCGCGTCTGTGACGTGACCCGCGCGGGTGTTCCCCACTCAGCACGTGATGACGGGGCACACGTGGAGATACTGCACGTCAGAGTGTCATCGTGTGTAATTGGACAAAAGTGCGCGTACACGCGATTGGCCTATGTACGTGTATTTAATGGGTGCGCGGCCACTTACACACGCAAGTACGTCAGCGAACCTGTATCCCGTGGTGCGTGTGAATTTCCACACGCTATTGGACTGGGAACTGGATTCCAGGGGTGCGCGGGTCACACGCTGTATCCCGTGGTGCGTGTGAATTTCCACACGCTATTGGACTGGGAACTGGATTCCAGGGGTGCGCGGGTCACACGCTCGCCTAGAACACGCGCAAAGCATAAATTTGCGGACTTTAACAATAACAAGCTCAGACGCCAGGATGAACATACCGTTCCTAGCAGCAGTGGCAGTGGGCTACCAAAGGAGGAGGAGGAGGATAGTCAGGGCCAGAATATTCACACCCAGAACCAGCCTTTTCGGGATGCCTGATGACCAGGTGTATGGGAGGTACAGGTTTCCACCACACATCATACTGGACCTGGTGAGTGAGTGGGAGGATGACCACACATCACCCACCCTGTGCTCCCAAGCACTCAGCCCCCTGGAGAAGGTCCTCAATGTACTGCACTTCTTAGCCACTGGATCATTTCAGCGGACAAGTGCCATAGTGGGTGGGGTGTCACAGGCCACCCAGTCACGCTGCCTACACCAGGTCTTGAACATCATCACTGCACGCCCATCAGTCCGCAGGCACATATACCTGCCCAGAACACCTGCAGAAAGGCATGCTGCCGCCCTGGATTTTTACGCTGTGGCACGATTCCCCAAAGTGCTAGGTGCCATCGACTGCACCCATGTGGCTCTACGTCCCCCCAGGGCATCTGAGCACATCTATAGGAACCGCAAGCACTGGCATTCCATCAACGTGCAGGTAGCATGTAATGCCAAGGGAATCATCACCTCAGTATATGCCAACTATCCCGGCTCCACCCACGACAGCTTCATTTACCGAATGTCCACCCTAAGCCGGGACCTAGAAGCTGGGCGGCATGGCAATACATGGCTGCTTGGTGAGTATGTATGCCACTGCACATGCATGCATGTTGGATACTGAGCAAGGTCACAACCCCACCAATGATACCAATCACCACCTCCACAGGGGACAGTGCCTACCCTCTCAGCCCCCACATGATGACGCCAATTCGGAACCCCACCACGCCACCCCAGGTAAGATATAACACAGCCCACATTACAACCAGGGGCATAGTGGAGCGCACATTTGGAGTGCTAAAGTCACGCTTTCGCGCCCTTGACCGTTCTGGCGGGCAGCTGTTATACGCTCCCCCAGTAGTGTGCAGGATCATAGTGGCAGCATGTGTCCTGCACAACGTTGCAACACGCCGGGGCCTGGCCGTGGACATGGTGGTGGCCCCACATCCCCAACCACATGCACAGCCGCTGCGCATGGGAGGGGAAAGGGCACGGGGGGAGGCAGCCCGTACACAGCTAGTGGCTAATTACTTCACATAGAAATCACACCCCTGTGGAGTGCACACTGCCCTGGCACATTCCATCTGACAATCAATGATGACTCAACCTGACACTGATCCTGAATGTCTGGAGAATGAACCGGGAATACCATGTCAGCCTGAGATTGTTCACCTGGAAGTGTCACAATGTGTGCATCCCTACCCACACAGACACCACCAATGCAGTTTTGTGAAGTTACACATTGAAGCAGCTAAAATGAATACCCACTTGCAAAATGCAACAAGAGGACAGTGCCATGTCAGCCAACCCAACCCCAGCACCACCACACGACACACCGTGCCATGTCATGCTAATTGCAGGTAAACAAAGTAATCCCCACAACATGACATCAGTCTCACTATGTACAGTGGCACTATTAGAAACCTGAAACACCTGAAATGCTCACAGCAATGCCGGACCAACAACATACTTGAGCACGTAGTACCATTAACATGACATCACAAATGTTACATATTAGTAGTCTCACCACCTGGAAATGCCTGCACTCCCACCACTACCAACTGTGCAGTGTTGTCGCCATGTAGAGTTGTAGGTGCACTGCTGCCAACATGGACCCCATCTCCAGACTAGAGGTCCTTGTGTGGACATGAGGAAGGGACCTGCAAATTGGGAGGTAGACACAGAAGAAGAGTTACACATCAATGCAACATGCAGTGTACAACACAACAGCAATATGCACTAGGAATGTATACACAGTATTGACTACAGACTGCCCACACAGCTCATGGGAGTCCAACGTCACTGTGTAATTCACTGTCACTTGGGCACACCCTTTGCAAGCCCATGGAAACGGGAAGCAGGAGGGGTGTGTGTGACTCAAACCCAAGCATCTGAACCAAATACATTACAAGCCTGCATGTGCCCAGCCACAATGCAGCGTATGCCCACAGGAACCACGGAAGCCAACAGATCGTCCCAAAAAAATTGGGAATAAAAGAAATAAAAATAAAAATAAAAATAAGAAACAATCAAAAATGGCCATTGATGGGCCCGGGGGGGTTGGGGAGGCCACCCAGGAGGTCCGAGGACAGGATGCACACCAGAACCCACCTGCGTGGATCCTGGGAAGATAAAACACCTCCATGGGCTCATGGCCCACACGGCTACCCTATTGTGGGAGTATCACTGCTGTCGCTATTATCACCCTGTGCAGCTGCATCCGGAGGTGGTTGCACTATGGGAGGCAGCCCACGCAAGGCCCTAGTCTGCTCCTCCATGGCTGCAAGCATGCGGGTGTGGTAGGTCTGGTTCTGGAGGATGAGTGTGCGGAGGTCCCCATGCAACAACTCACGGGATGCCCGGACCTCCGCCCTCGTTGCCTGCATCTCAGCTGAGAGCGTACGGGTGAGACGCTCCAGCTGCTGTTCTGTCCTTTGGTGTGTTGAAGCCTCAAGCTCAACAAGAGTCGTCCTGAGGTGAAGGAGCTCCTGCCTCAGGGCTTCCCTGTGGCCCTGGGACTCAATGGAGATGGCCTCCTGCAGAGTCGCCAGTGCCGCCCGCCTGTCCCTGTTGGACCCCAACATGTCCTCCCTGTGTGACTGGCAGATGGAGTCGGTTGCCTGCTCTAGTCGCTCCATCAGCCTTTCTGGGGGGACAATGGAAGTGGCCACCCTATCCATGGCCTGAGCCATCATCTCGGATGATTCAGCCTGTTGGGTAGCCATACCGTAAATGGATTGCTCCCATGCGGTATTGCCGGGTGGCGTACGGCCACCACGTCGGCGGGCACCACACCTGTCTGGGGCAAGGCGAACTGCGCCTTGCTGTGCCGGCACTGCCTGAGGCTGCAGGACTGCATTCCCCCTCTGATCTGCTGGCCCAGGAACAGGATCAGATGTCGCGGAGTGTGACCCTGCATCCGTAACCACCGAAGGCGTAGCTGCCAACACTGACATCCCCATGGGGGGTTCTGACCCTGGTGCAGGTGGGTGAGACAGAACAGAATCCCTCCCTGGAACACTCACCTGCGACGGCACGTAGGTCTCATCCGAATCAACACCTGAGTACAGCTCGGGGGAGGTGCAGCCAGAGACACCCCTTGAGAGCACGACCTGCAGCACTTGTGGGTTCTCCCCCACCACCACACCACGTCCCTCACTGGTGGTTGGTCGGCCCTCGGACCCCTCCTGGGTCTGCACCATCTCCACAACCCCAGCAGTATCAGGTGCGTCTTCCCCTGCAAAGACATGAAAACAAAGAAATGGAAACAGGCATTAGCACCATGGCACACATTGAGGGCTGAGAAGCAAGAGAACCAGTACTTGATTGACACATGTCCCACATGACTAAAACCCTCCCATGCATGCACCCTCACTGCGTATGAAGTGCAGGCAAATGGCACACACTGATGACACCAAGATGGAAGATGAACACATTTTCTGCATGCTGCCTGGCAGTGGCATCACACATTGGCCTGTGATTGGCAGGTGAAACACACATGCCATCACACAGATGGCATGTACCATTGCTATTGAGTGAAGATGGAGAGGAGGGCAGCACCTATTCATTCAGTCCAGTTCCCGCATGTAATTGCTTTTCTAATTCTAACAGGTCAGATTTTTCACCTGGAGCTGCCAGTCTGAAATGGTCAAATTGCACAGGGACATGTGTGTACAAATGATATCCAGGTAACAAAGTCACTCCACTTTACCATACCCATGTCAGACATGTGACTAGTGGACAGCGACATGCCTAGTGAAAGTGGTGGAATGCAAACAAACTGACTGAATGAACAGTGAAAAAGAAGCAAATATGTTGTGGCAAGGTGACACTTCAAGGGCAACTGGCGTGCAGTTGGACTAGATGTCTACTGTTGGCAGAAGGGATACTGCTATGGCCAAATGCAGCTGCGCAGGAAGGATTGCATGAAGCACATGGCTGACCCATACGACTCAGGCGCACACACTCTCACCTGGCACCCGAACAGAAGCCCTCACACACACACCATGCACATGGATGACACACACATGCATGTGCACTCACCGGACAATGCCTCGTAATCAGCCAGATCTCCCACGCCTTGGATCTGTTCCTCCGTGACGTAGGTCCCAGCGACTGACTCATGTGGAGTGAGTTCCATGTCTACTACTGGAGACCCACCTCCAGTCACTAGAGTTGCGGCATGACTTGAGGCCAGCTTACTCTTTGCCCTGCGCTTTAGGTCATTCCAGCGCTTATAGCAATCATTGGCTGTGCGCCTCACGATTCCAAGGGCACTTACGATGTCCGCAACGGTCTGCCAGTGTGCCTGGCGTTGTGCAGGTGTGGTCTTGGATCCTGCAACAATGACCATCTCGTTGTCATGTCCGGACACATACTCGACAAGTGCATTCAGTTCGTCATCCGTGAAGCTGGGCTTCCTGGACGGGCCGGACTGTGTAGCCGTGTCTGGGGCATCAGCCTGTGCCGGACGAGCACTCTTCCTCTTCCGCTTGGAAGGTGGTGGTGATCCTGAGTGTCCTGCGCCGCTCTGGACACTAGGGGCAGGAGCCCTGGTGGACTCTGTATCTGGAGTGTGGGATTGCACACTCAGCATGGGAGTTGGTGCAGGCATTGGCTCTAGTGTGATGGTGTCAGGGGGAATGTCAGCAGCATGGACTAGGACCGACACTGTCCTGGCTGGGTGTGTGAGGGCTGGGGTGGATGGAGCCGCAGCTGCCCCTGCAGCCTCTCCGCCCTGCCTCCTTGGTGCAGCAGATGACCTTGCTGCCCCAGATCCACGTGGCATGATGGCATCAACGTGCACCAGCGCACGTGTCGTAGCCCTGCTGACCTGGAAGTCAGCCATGGAGTCAGCCAGGTCTGGTGCCACAATGGGCTGGTCCAACAAGGGCTGAGCATGGATGGTGTCAGCCACATCAGCCTCAATGGGAGGGGGGGAGGGAGGGATTATGGGTGCCCGTGACTGGTCCTCCACACATGGGGGGACAGGCTCACCCTGCAAGTTACGACCACGTCCCCTACCGGATCCACCACGGCCACCACTTGTGGCTCTTCCACCTTTGCCACCCTTACGGAATCCTCGCCTCCCAGCCATGGCACTGATGTTAATGTGCGTATGGGAGTGGATGTAGACTATTGTCCTGGGCAATTGGGGGTCAAAGGGGTTGGGTACCAGATGGTAATTGTACCCTAGTGCTCTAGCAAGGCTGAATGTAACCCCTGGGGAAAGATGACGGGTCACGCAACGCACAGGAGGCCCAAAAAAGGGAGATGACGTGCACGCAACGCCTCCTAGACCACGTGTGCAGAAAGAAAAACCTGCACTACGCTGTGGCACCCAGAAACACAAGAATGAACGTATGCGTGTCACACGCAGCCTAGAATGACCTCTGAAGGGGTAGGCTACACACGGGGCAAGCACAGATGTTAGATACATGCGTGACTCACCGTCTGCCTGGTAAACGAGCGTGTAAAAGGAGCACGTTTGGTTGGCAACACCCCCGCCAAAAGAAGATTTGTCCGCTGTCTGAGGAGACAGGACAACAGTAGAAGGGAACACTGTTTGAGGGAACAGGCCTAGGTAAACCAGTAAAAGAGAAAAAAGAGAAAAAGCTGTCAGAGGTAACAGGGAATACGAACTTGAAACGCCATGAAGTAAATCGCGTGTGAAACGACAAGAAGTACAGAATTCACCCACTCGCTCTCCACGAAAAGCACGTACAAGGAAAACGTGTTCTACACGTACCTTTTATACAGGCCCACACGTGTACGCGCTAGGGCCATTTCCACCTATTACATGCTTTGTCACTTCTGGGTGTAGGGCCATTTCCACCAATTACACGCTTTGTCACTTCTGCGTGTAGGGCCATTTCCACCAATCACACGCTTTGTCACTTCTGCGTGTAGGGCCATTTCCACCAATCACACGCTTTGTCACTTCTGCGTGTAGGGCCATTTCCACCAATCACACGTGATTACACTCTGATGTGCAGTCTTTCCACGTGTGCTCTGTCATCACGTGCTGTGTGGGAAACACCTGTGCGGGTCACGTCACAGACGCGCTTACGCGCTGAGGGCCTTTCCTCAGTTTTCACGCTGACGTGCAGGATTTTCACGTGCAAAATCACTCCGTACCAAGCTGGCCACGTGTACGCACACGGAATACCACGCTCCTGCCCGGAAGGCCGAACTACTGCCCCCCAGAGCCCGAGCACGCTCCCACCTGCTGCTGCCTGACTGCCTGCTGCCCCTGCACTGCTGGGGGGTGGGGGTGATAGGGGACATGAGTGGGGGCCTGGTGGGGGCTGCCCCTGGTAACTGGGGGTGTGGGGGTGATAGGGGACATGAGTGGGGGCCTGGTGGAGGCTGCCCCTGGTGGCTGGGGGGTGGGGGTGGTGGTAGACATGGGTGGGGGCCTGGTGGAGGCTTCCCCTGGTGGCTGGGGGGTGGGGGTGCAGGGGGACATGAGTGGGCGCCTGGTGGAGGCTTCCCCTGGTGGCTGGGGGGTGGGGGTGATAGGGGACATGAGTGGGGGCCTGGTGGAGGGTGCCCCTGCACTGCTGGGGGGTGGGGTGATAGGGGACATGAGTGGGGGCCTGGTGGAGGGTGCCCCTGCACTGCTGGGGGGTGGGGGTGGTGGGAGACATGAGTGGGGGCCTGGTGGAGGCTGCCCCTGGTGGCTGGGGGATGGGGGTGCAGGGAGACATGAGTGGCGGCCTGGTGGAGGCTGCCCCTGGTGGCTGGGGGGTGGGGGTGCAGGGGGACATGAGTGGGGGCCTGGTGGGGGCTGCCCCTGGTGACTGGGGGGTGGGGGTGATAGGGGACATGAGTGGGGGCCTGGTGGGGGCTGCCCCTGGTGGCTGGGGGATGGGGGTGCAGGGAGACATGAGTGGGGGCCTGGTGGAGGCTGCCCCTGGTGGCTGGGGGGTGGGGGTGCAGGGGGACATGAGTGGGGGCCTGGTGGAGGGTGCCCCTGCACTGCTGGGGGTGGGGTGATAGGGGACATGAGTGGGGGCCTGGTGGAGGGTGCCCCTGCACTGCTGGGGTGTGGGGGTGGTGGGAGATATGAGTGGGGGCCTGGTGGAGGCTGCCCCTGGTGGCTGGGGGATGGGGGTGCAGGGAGACATGAGTGGGGGCCTGGTGGAGGCTGCCCCTGGTGGCTGGGGGGTGGGGGTGCAGGGGGACATGAGTGGGGGCCTGGTGGAGGCTGCCCCTGGGGGATGGGGGATGGGGGTGCAGGGAGACATGAGTGGGGGCCTGGTGGAGGCTGCCCCTGGTGGCTGGGGGGTGGGGGTGCAGGGAGACATGAGTGGGGGCCTGGTGGAGGCTGCCCCTGGTGGCTGGGGGGTGGGGGTGCAGGGGGACATGAGCAGGTGTGCAGGGTAGTCCCCTGTTTTGTGGGCTGCCTGCAGGGGCCGTGGAGGGTGTACAGGGAACACCTGTGAGGACCCACCCAGCCTAATCGCGTGTGTAACTTCCCACGCACCCCTGTAATACACGTACCCAGCCAAATCGCGTGTGATAATTCCTGCGCACCCCTGTAATACACGTACCCAGCCAAATCGCGTGTGATAATTCCCGCGCACCCCTGTAATACACGTACCTGGCCAAATCGCATGTGATAATTCCAGCGCACCCCTGTAATACACGTACCCAGCCAAATCGCGTGTAAAACTTCCTGTGTACCCCTGTAATACACCTACCCAGCCAAATCGCGTGTGATCATTCCCGCGTACCCCTGTAATACACGTGCCCTGGCTAATCGCGTGTAAAACTTCACGCGTACCCCTCTAATACACGTACCCTGGCCAATCGCGTGTTAAACTTCCCGCGTACCCCTGTAATACACGTACCCTGGCTAATCGCGTGTAAAACTTCCCGCGTACCCCTGATATGGCCGTTACCCGCTTTGCGTTCCTTGTTTGGCAGCCCTGTAAACTGGTCCAGGGTTAGCGCAGCCCTTTGCGATGATTTAGCGATTGTGATGGCTTTTCCTTGCGCGAGGGCGTTCTTGGGGGCGTTACTGGCGCTGCTGCAGGGTCGCTGCGATACTCTGCGCCACGGCTGGTTTGGGAGCCTAAAATCCATGAATACGCGGTGCGCGGAAATCGGTTTTAGCGCACGTGCCTGGCGCAGACAATCGCACGCGGACACTCTGCGCCAGCCGCTTGCGACACTTTTCTGCGAAATTCTATGAATTACCAAATCTGATGCCAACCTAAGAGATCCGGGCTATTCGCACTAAATCTGAAAACAAAATCTGCAGACTATGTGCAAATCCAGACTCTATAGAAACAGCAAGGCATCTGATTCTGACTTGTCCGAAAACCTATTACCTACGGACAGCATTCTTACTTCCACTACTTTATGACACCCCTCTCAGAGAAGAGCACACTTGGTGGTGTAGACTGATTGCGGGGGAAAAAACAAAATGGGTTACAGTAGCAGTTAAGATCTTCGACGCTGCCTTAAAAAACATTATCGTCGCCGACCCCGACACCAAAAGCACCTGAGACGGAAACCTGCGAAAACAACCGAACAGACTTCACAAGCGGTGTAGGCAACGAAAGAAGCACCTATGCTACGCCTTTTTTTATACCTTGTAAAAATCATTTCTTTTGGTTAAAATCAAGTAAATAAAAAAATAAATAAATAAATAATGCAGGGCGTCAATTGGAAAGGCACATTTGAGGGGCCCACCCCATGTTACAGGGCAGCTAAACACACAATAATGCAGGGTGTCAATTAGAAAGGCACATTTGAGGGCCCACCGCTTGTTACAGCGCGGCTAACACACAATAATGCAGGGTGTCAATTAAAATGACACATTTGAGCAGCCCACCCCTTGTTACAGGGCTGCTAACAAACAATAAGGCAGGGCGTCTATTGGAAAGACACATTTGAGGGTCCCACCCCATGTTACAGGGCAGCTAACACACAATAATGCTGTGCAGCAATTAAAATGGCACATTTGAGGCGCCCAACCCATGTTGCAGTTTGGCTAACTCACAATAATGCAGGGCATCAATTAAAATGGCACATTTGAGGAGCCAACCCATGTTGCAGGGTGGCTAGCACACATTAATGCAGGGTGTCAAATTAGAAAGGCACATTTGAGGGGCCCACCCCATGTTACAGGCTGGATAACATACACTAATGCACAGCGTCAATTAAAATGGCACATTTGAGGAACCCCTCCCATGTTACAGGGTGGCTAACACAATAATGCAGGGTGTCAATTGGAAAGGCACATTTGAGCCCCCCCCACCCCTGTTACAGGGTGGCTAACACACAATGATGCAGTGTGTCAATTAAAATGACACATTTAAGGAGCCCACCCCATGTTACAGGGCGACTAACACACAATAATGCAGGACGTCAATTAAAATGGAACGTTTGAGGAGCCTACCCAATGTTACAGGGTGGCTAACACGTCAATTGGAAAGGCACATTTGAGGGGCCCAACCCATGTTACAGGGCGGCTAAACACACAACAGCAGTGTATCAACGAGAAAGGCACATTTGAGGGGCCCACCCCATTTACAGGGCAGCTAACACACAATAATGCAGGGCGCCAATTAAAAGGCAAGGGCATAAAACACAAGACATGTATCCCAACAGTGAGCTACTAGATACATACAAGTAGTACTCACTGAGAATTAAGCCATGATGCGCGGCTTGGATGAAATAGTTGCACATTGTTAGGCAATGTGGCACAACACAAAGCAAGACGCCAATGGGCCGCAAAAGCGCCAGCTATTTTGGTGAATGGTGAAATGATGTGAACATACCAATTGTCTGAAAAATAAAATGCATTTTTAATGAATCATTTTTATTGTAACATAGTATGTGTGTGTTTTCTGTATGTTTATGATATTGTGCTATGTTTCTTACTTTTGAGACCCACCCACAGCGTTTCTGGTGCTTTCCTTTTCTGCGTATTTGAATAGGAGTTAGTTTGTTTTGGGCTTCTTTCAGAAGGACATGCAGCTTGTTTTTTTCATTGCGAGTTCCGACCTGCCTACAAGCTGCACTGGCGAATGATCAAGATTCGAGCGTGGGCCGGCTGAAAAACAAAAGCCAGAATAAGGTCATTAATGATTGAGGTGGTGCACACATTTTTAGGTTTATTTATTTCATAGTGCACATGTTGGTGATCTTGTGTCTCTCAGGACACGAGGGTATCTTGATTGGCAACGTGGGATTGCTGAGCTTTCATGCTAACGGCATTCCTCTGTGGTAGTTTACAGGCTGTTTTTGGACTCATGGATTTTTCAAAGCATTCTGAACATGCATGTGTGTTTTGGAGCTAATTTTTCGTCTCTTGACCTATTGATGGCTGTGGATTTTGATTGATGACTTTTGAATGCATTGTGAGCATTTTGGCGGTTTTTTGACCGGTTGTTTCCTTCCGTTTCAATACATTTTGATACTGCCTTGTGGGGCTGAAGTGTTGTTAGAAACACATCAGGATTGGAATTTCCAAAGGCACAGAACCGCAAAGCATAATGTGACTGAAGAGTTGTTAGAAACCTTCCAGAATTAGAATGTTAACAAAACTAAGAGGGCGACTCTGCAAGATAGGAGACAACAAGGAGGTCAAGAGGCCGAAAGCCAAGCCTGAGAAGGAGCCCCAGTCGACGTTCACAGGAGGCAGAGTTACCAAGTGCTCTGAAGAGAGAAGGGGAGAGCAGGCTTACTTCAGTGAGAGGACGAAGGTAGAGGGAAGAGGAGAGAAGGCAGGTGACAGGAAGGGGAAGGTAGCGTCTGACCAAAGAGCAGAGAAGCATGTGGTTGCAACGAGAGGCGGTTCAGTGAGCAGGGACAGAAAGGAAGAATACCTCTGAGGAGGAGCAGCTGTGGTAGTTAAACTTCTTAGGAGAGGAGAAAGTACTCACTCCGGGAGAGATCCTCTTGTCTCTCCCAGTTGCTTCCTCCTCGGCTCACATTTCAAGAGATGGCAGGAGGAGGAAGCAGGCAGGGACATGTGGGGAAGCCCGTGCCAAATTGATTTCCCCTCTCTCCTAACCCCATCTTTCACCTCCCCTTTCCCACCTCTGTCCCCGTATTCCCCACTGCTTCTCCCTCATCTTCATTCAAAAAGGCACATTACATCTTGCTCTGCACCCGTTAAATGCATTTCTCCTCCTCCTCCTGACATCGACCCACCATATTATTTTTACCCAAAAGCAAAAGACCCGGAGCTGTTGCCCCCATACACCCACCTTGATTGGTGTAACTTGGAGAAGAAAAAGGCTGTGAAGGGTGGGGGGGCGGAAAGAAAGGGATAGAGGGAATCAGAGAGCCTGGAGCAGGGTGAAGGAGGCCTAGGAGGGGAAGGCAGTGCCACAAAGGTCCCAGCACAGCAGACATATGACTTCCAACATGTACAGGGTCGGAGGTAATTAAGAGACACAGCAAACACATGCACAAATTCCTGCTTTGTTGTTTTCTGCCTTCGACAAATGCATATTATGAGTTTATACGTTGAGATCTATGAGTTATAGACAGGGGTCAAGTCGTAAAAATTAAAGTGGGGGGACCCCTCAACAAACGCAATTCAATGCGATGTCACCAGAAATTTGCATATCAAGGTGAAATATACACATTTCATTAAATTGGCTTTGCATAACCACCCAAATTGCACAGGACGAATGGAATTTGTCTTTCATAAAATCAACATACACACAAAAGCAAGAGAGGATATTTTCCTCTAATAGTGTTTTTAAAAACATTAAAAGGTACACATGTTTTAAACTCCAAGAACCAATACAAATATTTTCCTTTGGACTTGCAGTACTGAAATGTGACATTTCACCTTTAGTTGGCTTTTATTTTTCAGTAGGTTATATAGCGCCCACTGCCAGTTCCAGTTTCCCTAGGCACACACACACACACGCTCTGCAGGTCATTAAGGTGCTCATGTTGCAAATGCATATCTTTTATCAGTGGCAGTGCCTTTCATGTGCACGATGGGACATTTCCAACTCAAATTGCTCGCAAAGTACCAGTTACCTTGCAAATCTGTGCTGGTTAAAGTGGGCAACACAAAGCTCCCATGTAAATATGTGTTTATATCCATGATGTCTACTGTCTTGACATGCAAAAAATAAAGTTGATTTAAGTCACTAATCAAATGTTTTCAACATCACGAATAACAAGATGGAAGTTTGTGAGACAGAAGCTGCATATCTAACTTAGTTTATTACACAACTTCTTGCATGTCTTAAATCGCTGAAAATAGAGTGGGGTTAACGAGATTTTTCAGATTGACATTATCTTGCATTGTGATACTTATAGTTTATCATTCAGGATGTGAAAATTAAAGCCACAATGATAGTCTTTTGGCTTAACTTGTTGCTCTAAGGATGTACATGTCATGTGGCTTTGCTATACAATTTAAGTACACTCGTATTATTTCTATAGACCTTGAAATCTAACAATTTGAGCCAAGGTTTGTGATCTTGCATGGTCACCCACCACTAGACACCCATTCTCGCCACCATCTGTCAGACCACAGCATCAACTGAATGCTGCTTTTGAGGGCTTTCTGAGCGTGTCGGGCTGAGTGGGCATGACTGAGTGACTAGACATGACCGGACTGACTGTGTGCCTGAGTGAGCATGACTGTGTTTTTAATAAGTGACTTAGTGTAACTAATTGTGACGATTACAGAGTAAGCATGACTAAGTCCAGCCAAGCGCTTGTTACTGAATGACTGGGATTGTGTGGGTGTGACTGGCTGTGTGACTAATATTAATTTAATATTAAGTTAATGACTGAATGTGATTAAGTGATGGTGTGACTGCATGAGTGGCAGAGTGATTGCGTGACTCTCAGACTGAGTTTGAAGTGAGTGGCTGACTGACTGGCTGAGTGAGGTAGTGAATGGTTGGTTGACAGACTGAGTGGGTTAGTGAGTGACTGGCTGGTTGGCTGAAGGACTGGTTGGCTGAAAATGTTTCAAAAGCCTGCAACTGGCCCAAGCAAGGGCTATTTCTGACATATTATCTTTTTCCCCCCAGCAGATGCAAACAATGCTCTTGATGAAAGCTGCCAGCATGGATTTATCTTCTTGGTGTTTACGAACTCTCGAGGCCAGGATGGATAAAGAAAACAAGAGTGAACTGTTGGGAGGAAATAGTCTGCTACTCCAATGCAAACATGCTACCTTATCTCAAATTAGTATTCCTTTTAAAAATGTGTTTTTATTTATGTGTGCCTTGTTGGGAGATATTGTGTGTATGGGGGTGTAAGAAGGAGAAGAGGTGTGGGGCAGTTGGGGTACAAGGGAATTTGGTCACTGGTCACAGCACTCGGTATTCACCTAACATCCTGTCTCAATGCAAACTAGCTGAAGCTTTCCGCACCAGTTCTAAATCGAGTGGCTGAAGGCAGACTTGGTAAACACATTTCTATTACACCAGTAGTGGGTTTAAAACTCTAATTAAGTCAACTCTCAGAAGACTGCTTTGAAAAAACACTGGCAGGCCCGTGCGTGGAGCGGCGTGTGCCTGGTGGGCATATTGTCCCTGGGGGGTTGGCCCCATGTCAGAGGTGAATACTACCTTTTTGTAAGCATAATGTTCAACACATTTGAATATCCAAATAAAATGAAACCATTTGTGTCAAACTAGAAGCCATCATATCAATCCTCCATTAATCTTTTCGCTGAGACTCCACGCATCTTTTGCGGGAATTTTCCAGTTTACTACAGATGCCGTATATCTTGTTACCCACACCAAATCTATGAATTTATTATCGTGCCTTCATGATCAGATCGTACTATGCCAATGCGGCAGTTAATTGCTATCCTTGACAAGCAGGCAACTTATCCCGACCACTCCTACTGCATTGCCGGATCGGTGATCTCATATCAGCCATAAGGCAATTTACTGCTCTCTCAAATTACGTTTTGACTTGAAAAGGACCCTTTATTCCGGGTCAAAACACGTGTCGGCAGTTTCTGTTCCTTTGCACATTATAAACCATTTGGCCATTGCATTTGCAAGATGACTCATTTGTCATAAATTCATTCTTTGTTATTTTAAACTGCATTGAGGCAGCTAATTGGTGATTTCTTCAACTATATGTCAGAGTTGCGCAACGAAGTTTGGGTGACATTCACCTTTTTCTTTGTGTTTCAATCCAGTGGCTTTGAGGTAACCACTAGTTCAACGAACGTGCAGCAACCCTGTTGTTTTTCTGTTTTATTGTTTGATCTACTATTCAAATATTACACCCTAGAGTTGTTTTCCCAGCGCCTCTACCACGGCATACCTCAAATCAATTCCTTAGAAGCCATCATAGGTAGTGAATTTTTTGGCTGACTTTCATTACCGAGTAAGAAGTTCCATTTGTTGCTATTAGAATGTGCAATGTTAATGTTTGTGCTAGTATTTCTGTTTACTGGCATAGAATGGATTTGCATCAGAAGCTGGCCATCAGACACTGCCTGGAACTGGCTCTTCAGTTGAAAAAGAGGGGGAGCGGAACCACGGAGTGCTTTAATCTGATCCCAGTCCTGGTCTGGCAACAGCATCAGAAATAAGCACCCTTGAGTAAAAAGGAAAGTTGGTTGAGGCCCCTATTAACAGAAATGCTGTATTTTCTCAGTCAATATGCAAGTGAAATCTTAGTATTCCTCCTGACTCATCTCTCCCCTCTTCCCCTGGCATTCCTGTGAAGACATCTTGTGGTCGATACCCTTATAAAATATGCAATAACTATATGGCTAAGCCTTCAGTGCTATCATTTTATGTATTGTGCTTACAAAACTGTTTCACCAAGGCACGATACAACGTGAGTAAATAACCAGTCAGGCAGAAAACTAGAAAAGCAGTAAGATATTGAAATTGAACAATTTCCATATCTTGATATAGATTTTCAATTTTGGGAAATCTAATCATTTTTCATTTCTTATATGCACAGAGGAAAATTCTTCTTGTTACAGACTTCATGGTGAGCCCTGAGAAACCATGGGATAATGTGATGACCGCAAAAAAAGAGAAACAAGCAACTTGGCACGCTACCTGCTGAAGAAACTGCTGGACTTTCAATGTAGCAAAATGACAGAAAAGGGAAGATTGACATTGAATTGTCATCAACAAGAAGCTATAAAAGGTACATAATGCCATTCAGAACACGCATGTTTAATATATTTATATGGAGATTGTACAGTGAAAATTGTCTACTGTGCTTCCTTTCATCCATGCATCCCTGTGCCAGGCACATCTTTAGCAAAGTTATAATGCTTGTTGAGTACCTCCTTTCAAGATCTACATGTTGGTTAGATGTTTCTACAGAATTCTTCCTTTTTGCATTTCAGATTTGATCCGTTAAAGCAGCGGAAATTGTCTATGCAGAACTCTCTGCGGTTAAGTACTCAAAAGCATTGCCACACAAAATTGGGATCTACCGACTGAAGCGAAGGTACCCAACTTGTCTTTTCCTACACAAGCCTAGTCTCAATTTAAGGAATGCAAAAATGTGTCTTATTTTTTCAAAACATTTAGTTATTGCATTATTAAATGCTACCTGGGCTGGTTCAAGGGATCTCCCTTGCTGCCTGGGCTTATTCTGGCCCCACCCGGCAGGCCCTCTTGCTCCCTGTGCTGGGGCTGGATACCCTCCTCCCCTTACTCCCTCACATGTTTTTGTATTCTCCCCTCTACAACTCTCTTGATGCACGGGCTAGTATCCCTCCCCTTTGCGCCTTGGGCTGGGTCTGTGTTTTCCCTCTCCTCCGCTCCCTAGGCTAATCCTGTGTCCTCCATCGTTTGCTCCCTGTGATGAGTCTACGTCACCCTCGCCTTTACTGTCTGGGCTGGGTCTGTGTCCCCAACTCCCCCTTATTCCCTGGGATGGGTCATGCCCGCCGACACCCAGCTCCTTGGGCTCAGTCTATTTCCCCCCCTTGCTGCATGGGCTGGTTTTGGGTCCCCATCTGACTTCCTTGCTCCCTGGGCTGGTTCTAGGTCTCCACTTGACTCTCCTGGGCTGGGTACCCATCTGGCTGCCTGGGCTGGTTCTGTGTACCTTCACAATTGCTCCCTGGATAGGGTTCTCACCCTGACTCCCTTGCTCCCTGGGCTTGCCCTGGGTCTCCATTTGACTCATTGGCTGGTTCTAGGTCCCCATCGCACTTCCTTGCTCTCTGGGCTTAGCCTGGCTATGCATTTGATTCTCAGGCTGTTTTTTAAAAATAATTTTATGTGATTTAGTTTAAACAATAAACTTTACACATAATTACATAAAATCCAAACATAAAGTCCACAAAATACAATTTTTGCTGAAGAAAAAGAAAATAAATAAAAATTATTTGTAATCAGAAATAATTATAAATATATAACTTAGAATATTAAATTGATAATTCTTTCATGGAACACTCCATTTCTTTCTTACACTACAGTCGAAAATACATTGTATAAACCCTTTTAGGATCTCGTCATCTCTCAACGAGATCCATACCAATAACCATATGCGAGACAATGAATAAGACTCTAAATTGGAGAAAGAGAAAAAGGAACAGGGTCCCAAGTGTTCCTATGTTATTAGTATAAAATGTGTCTCCTGACTTCACCACTTGATGCAACATTTTCCCCATAGTGCACTCAATGCCACTACATTAGAAAATGAATTTAAATCAAGAAACTACCATTCATTATATAGAAATACCCAATAGGGTTTTAATCCTCAACCAGACGTTGTAAAATGCAGTAAGCAATCGAATGCTCCTGGTGTTGATACAGCAAAGCCAAAAGAACGTCTCACCAATTGTTTCCAGACTGTGAACATAAGTGCCCAAAAAGTACTCATACATTTTAAACATTTTAGGGCATTCAGTCAGAAGATGTTTAGCAGATTTTGGCGTTTCTTGATCATTACAGGGTCGACAAAAAAGGTCTTTGTTAGGGATCCTACTGATAATGCCTGTAACTGTCAAGGTGGGAGGTTGTGCTAATCTCATTAGTAATATGAAACGCCTGAGTCTCTTAGAGGGACAGAGGTTAAGGTAGCACTGAGGCTTCTTGAATGTATATAGCATATATGTCACGAAATGGCATTTTTTTAGACAACTAAGATACGCGTAATTCTCCAGCCAATCCCAAAGTTCGATTTGCTTGGCTAGAGAGTTCTGCATTTTCGCTAAATCATTCCCCCATCTAGGTGACCAGCATATCTTAGTGTAGAGTTTGTCCATGGCGCCTTTCGATGTACAAGTGGAATGCAATTTTAATGTTTCCTGGTGAATAGCTGTCAACAAAGCATTATTTGTGTTGCAGAACATCTTCAGGTAAAGATCTGCTCTCTTTTTCAGGATGATTGCTTTTAAGGAAGTCAAGCCCAATTCCAACCTTATAATAGCCATCGGGACACAGGCCAGTAGGCCAAGGATATTCCGCCAGAACTTACCCTCAATGACCTGAAGCCATTTAAGATATATATGCAGTAGAGCTTCTAACCCATAGGTTATCATGGCAACAAAGACAGTTGTCGGGTACCTCACCAAGTGAAACCTCCTTGTTTGTTAGTAAAATTATGGATCAGTGCAGTAACCTGTGCAGCTCTGGTGTTTCGTGATTGTTTACATGTAATGTAATCACCATTAGGATCAAATTCAATTCCAGGGTATTTATAATGGGAGGCATACAGAATTTCTGAATTGCATATAGTGAGTCTTAGGCGAGCAATTTTCTTGATAGTGAATATCATAATCTGGGATTTTTCACGATTGATTGTAAGACCGTTATTATCTGCGTATTCCCATAAAGCTAAGGCTGATCTACGTAGGCCACTAAATGTATGATCAGATATTACCAGTTTGTCTGGATAGGCTGAAACAGAGCAGGAACCTGGCCTATTCTGGGCGGGAAATTATGGGCTAATGCAATCGACGGAACATCATAAACATAAAGATTGTAAAGTAGGTGGCCGGTAACACATCCTGTTTTACCCCTCTGCTCTGCATTACCTTATTCGTCATGTTGCCCTCCTGATCAAATTTGAGTGACACAGAGGAGTTTTGATGTAATAATCTAAGGTAATAGAGCAGTCCCTCAGGGCAGCCCATAGCCTTTAGCTTAAGCCTTAGTTTTTCTCTTGGTATTGAATCGAATGCAGCTTTAAAGTCTACATAGAGTGCATATAGTGTAGGGTTCCCGGTCTTCTTAGCTCTAGAGCGCAGTAAATCCATGATGGCGAGGTTATATGTGGTGGAGTAACCTTGTCTGAATCCACTTTGAAATTTACATAGAATGCATGACTTAGCAACCCAAGATTGTAATTCGTTGAGTAGAAGGGTAGCACAAAGTTTGCCGGTAGATTCAAGCATACACAATAACCTGTAGTTATTGGGGTCCAGCCTATTACCTTTTTTAAACACTGGAATTAATATGGCAGTCTGCCAAGATGATGGTATTTTACCTTCCAATAACACCTTTTCAAACATAATTGTTAACAATCTGGCCCAAATTTCTGGGTTGCTCTTAATTGCTATGTTAGCCATCCCATTTGGACCAGGAACATGAGAAGATTTTAGCTTCTTGATTTTTTCAAGCAATAAGTCATAAGATACATCAAATGGAGTAACAGAAGGAACTATGGTCAATGAGACTAGATGCTGTTCATTCTCACTTGCATTATGACACTCGAGAAAGCTAACCCACTCCAGTGGTCCTATTGGATTAATCAATTGGCTGTTTCCTGTCCCCCTGGCTTTGCCTAAAAGGGACCAGATACTCTTTGTATTTTTTGAGCAGATAGTTTGTACCAATTTCTGCCACTGTCGGTTTCTCTCAAAACTTCTCCTATGTTTAATAGCCGCTCCGTATCTCTTTTTAATAGTCCTAACAGTGGCATAATAGGACTCAATAGATACACTTGTTTTCTTGGCCGCTCGGAGTTCGGACCTTAATTGTCTTTTGGTGTTCCTAATTTGTCTATCATAGGACAATTTCTTGTTAGCTTCCCTAGAAATCATACCCACTACAATGGAGGCGTGTGCACCTGAAAACGAACAGATACAATTCTCAATTGTATTTGCCGACATTGCATAAAACTGTGAAAAGTCAATAAATCTATCTTCCGATAGTACAACAACAGCTTTACGGATGTTCCTCTCTGACCAGCAAATTCGCATCGCAGCCCGATTTGCATGCAGGTTCCCCATGGACTTACAATCAAAATGATTTTTAGAAACATTTAAAGTACAGAGCAAAGCCTTGTGGTCACTCCATGCATTAGGCATTACTCTCATGTTGTTAACCTGCAATGCCATTCTCGGCCTTTCAAATATATAGTCCAATGTGCTACAACGCAAATCACTCTTCCAGGTATAGTTACCAAGACTATCATTAGTAGTTCTACCATTGACCATCTCAGTCTCCTAATAATCGAATAACTTAAACCAACATAGACCCTCAGTATCATTCTTATTATGGGGCATAGAACATTTAGCTGTCAGTTTGGCGTTTGATGATGTCCCCCCGGCAACTATTATGTGGCAATTGAAGTCTCCTAATACCACCACGGCTCCATTACCAGGGACTAATGTCCAGAATGACAGTAGGTAATTCAAGGCTTCTTGTATGTTCTCCCTCAATGCAACTCCAGGAGGATTATACAGGCTAATAAATAATAACCTTTCCGGGTTCCCATAGGGATAATATTCCACTTCAACGGCAATAAGATTGTCGTCATAACTGGTAGGTACATGTCTAGAATGTACCGTGTGGGCAACCCCAATAAGTAAACCACCATAAGGTCTACCTCGCTCGCCCTTCTTAGCGAGTGATTGAAAGGTTGCATAGCCATCTAAGATCATAGGTATTGTTGACCATGTTTCTTGTAAACATCTACACGTATGATTAATTATAAATGGAAGTGAGCTTGCGGGAGATAGCAAATGAGAGAAGCCTCTGCAATTCCATGAAAAGATTGAAAACTCTCAGTGCTTTAGAATGACTTCTGGAAGTGAGTCTGCCAACCATTTCAGGACATTCTGGATATCCACCAACTCTACTTCTTTGCCTGTTGGCAGTGTAGGCACTATGTCCCATTTCATAGTCTCTTCTTTGTCAATTCTAGGCCAATTTGGATCTTCTTTATGTGGGTCAACATCAATTTCCACATCAACTGCCATCAAGTACTCCCTGTAGGTCCTAAGCATTTGAGCTGTAGCTAAGAATTTACAATGTATAGCTCACACATTTGGATTTATACACTTTGATGGCTCAACAAATTGGAAGTCATCCAATTTCAGCACTCTCAATTGGGGTACTGAAAGGAGTCTGACTGAAAATTCTGATGTGAAAGCCACTTGTGGCCCTTATCTTGATATAAATTCATTATTAGACAAATATGGTTGCCAGATTATTCCACCGTGTTATTACAGTTATTGTAGATGGATCGTTCAGTATGGGGGCTGGTCTACGAGTCTTATTAGGGGTAGATGAGTTATTATCCTCATCATTCTGAAGGTCCGGTAGAGGGGCTTCAGGGGTGTCCACCTCTTGTGATTTATTCCCTTTTTCTGATATGAGCCAACTAGTTAGGCATCCCTCTCCATTGGCATTTCGTTTTCTGGACCTGGCAGCTCTTTTCTTAGCTTTCCTAGAGCGTTTTTCCGGTAGGCCGGTGTCCGCCAGCAGGGAGGCAACCACACAAGGCCTTTTACTCATTGGTGCCCTTTTTGCCATGCGGCTTTGTTTGCGTAAGTATAGTGCACCTGTGTTTTGTCTGCTGAATTGTAATTGGGATCTAAATCCGAATTTACTCCTATGTCTTAAGCGATATGTATCGCCTCTGATAAATTACAATCTGCTACGTCTCTGACTTTGTCAATTGAAATGTTAGCAGCGGGAATGTTATTTGTGTTTGCCAGTATACACCCACATATTTTCAAGAGAATCTTTAGGGCAACTGCAGGGCCTCCAAAGGTGACTGAATCTCTGCTATATCAGTTGAGCCTGGGAATAGACCTCCAGTTGCCTCAGCTTCACTTTCAGGAGTAGTTTCAGTCGTGTTAATGACTAAATTAGGTGACGCCGATAATCTGGAGGTGTGCAAAGGAAGATTAAAAGGTTTAAGGAGATCTTTGGCCTGAGAGTCTATGTCCGAATTGTTGCCTGTTGGTATAGATATTGCCGCAGTCATTCCCCTCTGAATGGTCAGGCAAAGTTCAAGCAAAGAGTTGTTGTCCATATCGCCGAGATTAGTCAAAACCTGGGCATTACTTCCATTGCTTTTGGGCAATTCTAACCACTCCAGTGCAGTAGAGTTGGTTTCCCGCTGGGGATTTACTGGGAAGAAGCCAGTGATTACTCCTTGATTAGGTGGTAATAACTTTCTTGCTTACATATTTATTTTGGGATTGTCAGCCACACTCTCTTCAGGATTTGCTTGCTGAGATTTAGATTAGCCCTTTTATCTGAGAAGATTGTTCTTTGAACGCAATCCCTTATTGGTAGATGGCATTATGGGGGCCGGAGATGCCAGTCCCCAGAAGTTAGAGCACATAAATTCCACGTCAGAGACCTATCAAACGGATGAGTTGTCAAATATATACTCAAGTAATTTAAAAGGTCTCTCTAATGCTGCCCAAAAGGTTTAAAGTCTTACTGGATTTAGTGCTGAGGCCAGGATCAAAGGCAAGAACACACACAGTCTCCCAGCCTAGCTCAGTTTCTTGGAGTGTTTGAGACGATGCTTGTATCCAGTAAGGTCCAGATAATGGATTTCTTTACCTTATGTGGGAGGGCTTGGGTGGTAAGGTAAAGTGAGAAACACAGGCTAACTGCTTATCATCTACGAGAATTTCTTTTAATTCCCGAGGCCGAGCTCAATGCTCATCCACTTCCGCTATTCTTCCTCTGCGGAAATGCTAATTTGAGAACACAGGCCTCTCAGCTGCAGATCTCCGGGTGAGCCACTCCTCCTTGCTCATAACATCAACTGATAAAAACAGCACCCCCCACCAGCAGCAAACAAACCGTCAAACCGGCGACAAGAGCGTATGCTTCAATTGTTTTTTTTAATCCATGCATGTCCACAAATTGTAAAGCACCCAGTTCTGGGATTGCTACAGTCATGCTTGTGTGCTATGTATACAGTTTCCAGGTTGAACCTCATTGTGCCTCTTTTAATAAATACAATGGAATAAAAAGCATGTGTTTTTAAAAAAAAATGTTTAAAATTGTTTTGGGATTTTTAATGGATTGCTTGGGGATTCTAACAGGAAGGATTTCTAATTAACATAGTTTGGGTGCATTAAGCCAAAAGGAAGCCACATGCAATGCATTTCTTTTGGATTTATTTGGGGATTGCATTACTTTTGAATTTTTTGTGGATTGCTTGGGGATTGGCTTGCTTTGGGATTTTCACTGGATTGTTTGGTGATTGCATTGTTTTTGGATTTCTACTGGATTGTTTGGGGATTGGATTGCTTTTGGACTTTTACTGGATTGTTTGGGGATTGGATTGCTTGGATTGTTTAGGGATTGCATTTCACTGAGGATTGCTAATTAGCATATTTTGGGTGTATTAAGCCAAAAGGATGCCAAATGCAATCCACTGAGTACAATTGGATTTTCTGCATTTAAAGAGGATTTAAAGAGGATTTAAATGTTTGGGAAAATCCAGTAGCAATGCACTTTCAATCAAGATTTTTTTGGTAGGGTTAGGCATCATCACGAGGTCTGCAGTTGCCATAACATGTATACCCCCACTGTTAACCATACCTACCCAGCAGCTTCCAGTAATGAAGACGTGGTATGTTGTAGCACATACTAGAATTCTCATTGTTCGCCATGTCGTTGCCATTGTTGCACCCACAGGCAGACTTAAGTCCAAGACTCCCTAATCCCCAACCATGCACAGAAATTCCAAGTATCCGCAGTATGAACCATTGAGAGTGCTGTATTTCTGCCCTAGAACCTAGAACCCCTTGGAGGAGGCTGTTCCTGTGCTTTCATTTGGAATACATTTGTAGGACTGGCTCACACGGCGTGAAGTCACACATAGCATTTACTGCCTTGGTCCAGTCAGCCAGAGGAGTCTGAAGCACACTGCCATAGAAGATGCTGGGGAGATGCTCGACACCCAGCGCCACCTGTGTGGGTGGGTGGGCAAGGGGGATTAGGCAGAGGCACAAACAGCCTTACATTAAGGGAAAGAACCATCCCCTGAGAGGGATTCACGTAATATTTCCATTCTGTAATACAGAAATGCAATCATTTAAATTTTAAGACGGAAAGGAATACAAATACAAAGCTCATAATTGAAAGAACGTTTCTAAAAATGGATGACCAACCAATGTATCAATATAGATAAGGTGAATTATTGAGGTACTGCTTATCGTTTCCGTAGTATACAAAGAATTAAAGAAAGGGGTCCACTCTTTTGTAGAGATCGAAACATTGATAGTGTGACTGCTTTGCGGCGTAGTCTAAAATCCGAGGGACTAGCTCTGTGGTGTGAGAAAGCTGAAACTATGGAAAGAGCGGCGTTGTGCTGTAAGAAGTGCAAACATTGAGGAAGTGGCTACATGTAGATAGCAGCTCATCGTTTTCAGAGAGGAAGGACAATTGACAAAGTTGCCTGGCTTTGTGGAGCAGGAGAAATTGAGGGTGCACGGTCGTGTTCTGCAGTCATGGTAGACAGTTCAATGTTTAGCAGGCATGCCAGCGACATTACTTGAATGAGTGATACAATATATAGGCTGACATGTTGTTAGACTTCACAAAAGGCATGCAGCAAAGAGCAATCATTCCTCGGCTACTGCCACTGGTTGTGTGGGGAACGCTGATTCCAGTGTTTTACTGCAGCTGTGGACGTAGTAACTCAGTGTATTGCCTTGATCACATGGGGGCTTCTACATATGCATTCCATTTGGTTGGTATAGCAAGCTGTGACCTGCCTACAATTGTCCATGTATGACCAACTGAAATGTAAGCAGGTCTTCTGGGCCACACCATGTCATATAGAAGCTGGGATTTGCTGTTGAAATGCTTTGTCACAAGGTGGAGGACATGGGGAAAGCACAAGACATTCCTGGCTGGGGCAATTGTTAGGGCGGCAAGGAAACAGAATTGATTTGCAGCAGTCACAAATGTTGAACTGTGCTGGATACAGTGATGTTGCTACAGCATCCCACACCGTCTCCCTGAGGTCACCACTCCAATAGGCTTCACCTTTAAAACTTTTAATGCACAGTTTAGACAGTTGATGAACAGCCAACCCATGGATCTGCCTTAGGAACGTATGTTAATGGGTAGAGGAAGGGAAGGTGATGCAATAGTACTCAGGTATTCACTGCTTCGTCCACTGGCATAGTTATCCTCGGTGAAGTGAATCCTTTGCCCCTCATACTGATTTAGTGCTAAAACAACCTGGTTGTGCAACTGTGGTTTAGTTGTTATAGAAGAGCAATGGTGAAAGGGAGTTTCCTAGCAGGCATCTGCTATTCTTCACAATAAAACCAGTTCTCACAAACATGTACTGCAGGAGTTCCCCATCCAACCTTGTAGCCAGGTTGGAATTGAGGGGGGGAGTAAGAGAGAGAGCGAGAGACAGTGAGAGAGAGAGAGAGAGAGAGAGAGAGAGAGAGAGAGACGGAGACAGAGACGGACGATAGGTAATGCCTTCAATTCAGCTATAAAGCAGCTCTTTGTGCAATACAAATGTCTTAAAGTGTGCCTTCATCCACTTTATCTTTATTTATAAGCACTGTGCGTGTAGCTGTTCCTTGCACTGAATTCCTTTTAAAAACAAGCCTTGGCAAATTGAACAGTTTTGGCTGTTATATATGCATTAGATATGACTCTTCAGGCAGTATCATAATATCCCGAGGTACTAACACCATTTGCCAGTCAGCTTTTTCCATTTTATGGCCAGGTAGTACCATTATGGCAGTGCCCTGAAAATGGCATTTTCCTGGGTACACAAAGCTGGTGACTTTGCCAATGCTTGTTTAGGACTATTGCCCTAATGGAATGTTAATTTGAGGTGGCTTAATTGTATGATATGCACTGCAAGATGTCATTAATGATTGGTGAAGTCCGCGCAAGGAAAGGGCGCGTTTACTAACACTGTTTGGCTGTGCTGTGCGTTACTCAACAGATACCTGTGCCCTATGCTGACACTCACGTGACTCTCGTGGAGGACTTTCCTTTTCTTTTTTGGATACGAGCATGGCTGGAGGCTGACCTACTTCTGTGGACCTGCTACTGTGTAAACACAGTTCTTCAAGGTTCCTTAAATTGCCAAAGCATCAAAAGAAAACAAAGGTTTTGTTTCTTTAAGACCCGCGGACCATCGCGGTGTGAGGCTCCACCCATCCAGGAAGTGCTGGCTGTATATTGCCAGCAAAGCCGCCCTTGCGGCGTAAAGCCCGCGAGAGCAAAGGGCACGTTTACTAACACTGTTTGGCTCTGCTGTGCGTTACTCATCAGATACCTGTGCCCTATGCTGACACTCACGTGACTCTCGTGGAGGACTTTCCTTTTCTTTTTGGGATACGAGTGTGGCTGGAGGCTGACCTACTTCTGTGGACCTGCTACTGTGTAAACACAGTTCTTCAAGGTTCCTTAAATTGCCAAAGCATCAAAAGAAAACAAAGGTTTTGTTTCTTTAAAACCTGCGGACCATCGCGGTGTGAGGCTCCACCCATCCAGGAAGTGCTGGCTATATATTGCCAGCAAAGCCGCCCTTGCAGCGTGAAGCCCGCGAGAGCAAAGGACACGTTTACTAACACTGTTTGGCTCTGCTGTGCGTTACTCATCAGGTACCTGTGCCCTATGCTGACACTCACGTGGCTCTCGTGGAGGACTTTCCTTTTCTTTTTTGGATACGAGCATGGCTGGAGGCTGACCTACTTCTGTGGACCTGCTACTGTGTAAACACAGTTCTTCAAGGTTCCTTAAATTGCCAAAGCATCAAAAGAAAACAAAGGTTTTGTTTCTTTAAGACCCGCGGACCATCGCGGTGTGAGGCTACACCCATCCAGGAAGTGCTGGCTATATATTGCCAGCAAAGCCGCCTTGCGGCGTGAAGCCCACGCGAGGAAAGGGCGCGTTTACTAACACTGTTTGGCTGTTTGCTGTGCTCTGGACGTGGGCGGCGGATTATAGTTGCCCATTTTACGGCGGCATATTAGCGGACCAAGCAGTAGCATCTATTGTGCTCTGGGCCACCGGTGGCTTGGCCCATAACTGACAATCCTCCAAGGAGGGGGTACGTTTTGTATTGCCATCAGATGGGTCTCTTCTAATCTGGCCCTAAAATTGTGTGTGGGATTTCTCCCTAGAACTTGATAGCCCTTTACAGCGAGCAGGTTCTGAAGCTGCTTCTACGCTTTACTGTGTCTGAGTACAGTGATTGTAGTGATCCATTACCTGGGTCTGGATCTTGAACATCGTCTGCGAATTTGCATCTAACTGAACAGATTCTTCTGCTAGTGCTGCTTGTGGCGTTAGCCGGAGATAGTAGTGACTGCGGGACATAGTCCTTTGAGCCACGCTTCCGATACTAAAACTGACGCTGAGCTTTTGACTGGAGTAGGGTATCCATTTTTTTTTAGACTCTGTTGGTACCCAGTGAGCAACTATTCTTGCTATCAGTTTTAGGTTCCAAAAATTTTCTTGAGATTCTAACTGACTTCCTGTATAGGGGATTGCACAGCAAGGGGGTGCAATGTACGACGTACGCAGCTCGGTGCAAGGACCACTAAGTAGACGAGACAATCAGACTAAGTCATCTGAAGCGCCAAAGAAGTCGCAGTGCCCGAAAAGGGGGGGAGAAGTTTAAGTTCTTTCAAGCCCTACAAGACAGGTGGAGGCATTTTTGTCCCTCCCCCTAGTATTTATCCAGCCTACAATCAGTCGCCTATGGGGTCAGGCTTCCAAAAAGACTCAGCAGAAGTGAGATATAAAGGAAGTGAATCCACCCCGATAAATCATCCTATCCGGGCTCTCTTCCAAGGAAATTTGGACTATACCTTGAGGGCAACTACGATGAAAAAGGTGATCTCAAATCAACTTGGAATACCCACAGAGCTACCTATGAACTGCACTATTACTGCTCAACCCATCCAAGAAGAGTCCCCAATCGAGTCTGGGAACCCTCACCAGCAGTCAATTATCAACCTCAGTGAACCAAGAGACGAAAATCTCCTGGAAATAGAAGTGGCAGGGCCATTGAAGGGGCATATTGAATCAGATGTCACAGAGGTTGGAAAAGAGCGGTCTATTGACATTGATTCTGGTGCTTATAAATCTTTGGATCCTCCAGTGATTGCATAAATAACTTCGCCCATGTTTCCAGTTAATACATCTCATGAACTGACACTGCCCACAATAATGGCCTTAAACTTTGTTCTGACGTCACTGGTCAATGTCTTCGAAGATTTAAAGATGGAAGTCCAACAACATACGGGCATAGTACTGGAGGCTACGAAAGAACTGGAGATAAACAAATCTACTATGACTGCTCTGAAATCTGCCATCAATGGGTCATTGAGGGAAGTTAGGCCCGAGATCCAAGAGAAAGGTCTCCCTCAGAAAACTAGCACAGACTCTTTTACACAGGATACGCCGTTTTCAGCCTCGGTAATGGAAGAGCTTTTGAGGATGGCTTTAGTGGTGGACAATGATCTCTTGCAAGCTGATCAGGAGCGGCTGATCAATATATCCTCAGGAGACTCTGATCGGGCTCTCCCACAAAGAAAGAAAGCGAATGGAAAAACGAAAAAGAAAAGAAAAATGAGGGCAAGAGTATAATCTGAAGCCCCAGTGCAGCCAATTATTCAGGGCAGGCATAAAAAGAAGCGCCAGTCATCAGAGACCAACCAATTCCTGAAAAGGCTAAAAGAGGGCATGAAAAAGGATGAAAAAAAACAAAAAGAATCTCCACCAAAAGGGGTTCAAGGTAATAAGTTCAAGAAAGCAATTCAATTAAATAGTCAATAAAATCATGACTCGAAGGAAAAAGGAAAAGCAGTAGAAAAACTAACAGTGGGAAGCCAGACGGACAAAATTCAACCACCGAAGAAAATTGCTCCTATATTCCTGCTGGCAAAACGGAAAATTAAATCTGCCAATTTAGCAGTGAAAATTGCACCAATTTTCTTGAAAAACGCAAAAACTGATCCCACCGTAATCACCGGGAGGCGCAAGGCCCCAAAAAACAAAGGGGGTGCAGCTACTATAGCTCAGCTTTAAATTTAGAGGTTAGAGGGCACCCGACCAAAAATGTTGAAACAAATTCTCAGGAGATTCAGGTTCTGGAAAACTCATCCAGGGGTAACGGACGCAGTCCTTTGGAAGGCTCGTCTGAGAACACTAAGGATCTAAGAGGATCGCAGAGTCTTTCCAATTCTTGCAATCAAATAATGGATTGCATAGTGTTTCTCACGAGAAAACTTCCTTTGACCCAAAACACTATGCCATTAAATCGATCAACAATCCTGAGGGAAATTAAGATGATCCCTGCTTTAAAATTTTTAACAACAGCTAACATTGATGTAGTGAGTTTTCCTTTCAGGCCCGACAAAAACACTGCCGAAATTACTCTGAAATCAAGATTGGGTGTGGACCTAATCTTGGGTGAGACAGTGGCATGGGACCAGAGAGGTCTGGCGATAACCTGGATATGCCCAGCACCAATAACTCCCAATCGAGCCTATACAGAGAGCCAAAATCAGAGACAGTAATCAATAAAAAAGAAGGAAATCCCTCCAACCCAATGAATATGTGTGAGATGGCACCGGAGTTAATTCCACAGGTCTTCCTTAAAATGGGCATGCCCCAGCAGAGACTCTAGGGAAGAAACATTTAAATGTACTTTCTTGGAATACCAGAGGTTATACATCCTTCTCCCAAGAACCAAGGAAAACACACATTTTTAAGTCCTCAGATTTAATATTATTCCAAGAGACTTGGTTAACATGCTCAGTTGGGTTTGATGGTTTCTCCATTTTCCAGCAAATGGCTCGATGTTCAGTAGGGGGTAGGCCAACGGGGGGTTTGTTAGTGGCATGCAGTAATGAGATTTTTGAGTCTTTGAAAAGTGTACTAAATGTAAGTGAAATTTTAGAGAGAGCGAACTGTGATGCTGATAGGCTCCTCCAGAACCCAGATAAGCTAAAAGAGAAGATGAAACAGTGTGACTGAATTGATACCATAGATAGTATGAGGAGGGCGAAGAGATCTGCCTCCTTTACAGTAGTTAATAAACGGCTATCTATGGTTCCCTCCTATCTAAAAAAATCACCTGATTTGCGTCTTGGTTTATCATTCCTTAGATTTCGTTTAAACCTACTCCCTACTCTAGAGAGAGTGAAGGGAAAATAGCACCATACTGTGACAAGTGCCCTAACAACGATTAGCAAACATCTAAACATTTATTATCTAAATGCCCGGCACCTGGAGTAAGAGGGCTAGAAGATTTGGTAAGTTTGTCCATCACATATCCTGGCTAAACTCCAGCGAATTCTGGGGGAGACTATCTTCAGGTCCGGAGTCTGGTCTCTCAATGGAACTCGTTAGAGCCCTAAAAGAACTCAATTTGATTAGTGATTGAGTTGAGAAATGGGGAGAAGGAAGTGACTAGTAATCGTAGTTGTGCAGGTGCAAGCCACTGCATTCCCTTTTCTGTCTGTCTTGGCCAATGGAGTCTTTCTGCATAAAGTTGACTTCCTGGAGATTTATTTGCTTGCCTATTTTGGAATATGTTTGTCGGATGCTTTCTTTCCTTCTTGTTAATATCATTCAGTTTGCTCATGTATTGTTTTAGGACTGGGGATATAGCTTTTCTTTTTATTGGAGATTTTAGTGAAGGAAATTTGTAAATTCTATGAAATGTTTTAGTTCTAGTTTTATCTTTTTGTTCTGTATGTTTCACTGTCAGAGTGTTAAGAGTCAAATGTTGACTATTGCACAATAAACAAATAAAAAAATTAAAAAAGATTGACTTACTATAGACTTTGAAGACGCAGTGTTGATAAGTGATCTAAGGCCCCAATGTGAGTGGATCAGCATTTAAGTGAGAGACACATTGGGGTTCATTTTCCATTGAGCCGTTGCGTGATTGCAAGAAGTTAAATCTTGGCGTCCAAAACAACGGCTCATAATCAATAATTTGCATGTGAGAGAAGAGGGGCGAACGCAACTTGCATTTCTGCCCCTCTCTTCCTTTGCACCATACAAATGTTCCAGCATCTTTGCCGGCATGGACTTTCATGCCGGCATAAATGTTGGAGTTTCCTATAGTAGGCAGTCTGCGTGGGCATCCATTGTACACGCCGCATTGCAGGGAGTGTGTACAATGACAATTAAACCGTCCCCAACATGCTTGCATATCAGGGACGGTTTAATTTCAGTTGGGAACACTGCAATGGTAAGCAGTGTTCCCAGTTGAAATGAAACCCTCCCCAACGTGCAATCATGTTGGGGTGGGTTTCATTTCATTTGGCAAGCAGCGCTCACAAACAAAAGTAAAAGCGTTTACTCACTTTGCACTGCGGAATGCAAATGTGAAGGGAAAAAGGCAGCATACACGGTGGCACGCCACATTTGCCGGTGACATTTGCCGCCTGCAGTGCAAATGCTGAAAATGTGGCTGCGGGAAGTTGCTTACGTTAAGTGTCGTAACGGCCTGCCATCAAATTATTCCTTTAACAAACCTGAGCCCCATTGTGGTCTGTCATTGATTGTGATCAATATAGCCCTGCTTCCCAATGCTACCTGTCTGCAGACGTTTGCATCTTGTAATGTCTCAAGCAGGGATGCATAGACTGGCCATTAGCCTGGCTCAGAAAATGCCTTGCTAGCCATCTACTGACTGACACGCCCCCACGGTTAGCCCCTTAATGATTGATGGGTGCATCGTGCTTGTAGCAAGCTCGTTCCGACCCGCTCAGTCAATGGGCTTCTGTCTGGAAGGATTAAAACCGCTGCTGCTTTAAAAATCCCAACATGGAGGCCATGTTTCCAGTCTAGCTGTTCGTTATGGGGAGGAAATGGCCTTAATTTAACATCATTCGGGAGAAATTATACAATTGCAAAATCTCCGAAATCTTGCTTTTTGCAAGATGTTTCATTATAATTTGAAAGACACAACATCACATATTCGTTTTGCCTGAAAATGTACTTCCACCACAAACTATCACTATTTATTTTGCACTTTTGTTTAGGTTGGCCTAAAGCAACTGCTTTATCCCTTCCACGCCGGGAAGTCTTTTTCTGCTGTCAGACTTCATCAAGTTTCTTTCAGCCTTGCCCTCAGATGTTAAGCCTACTCTGGGAACCATAGAGCGCAGCATGCCCGGGTAAGCAGCAGCTCCGCAGACACGACTACCGCTGCTATAAGCTGGACGTCAAACACATTCTTTTCAGTGTGTTAGCTCACCCTGTGAGGTTTACAGAAAAAAAAAAACAGGTAAGAGTCCGTCCGCCTAAACTGCCCCACGTGTTTTGCTGACGGTACGCAGGGCTTCGCCCCCGCACGTGAGGGAGGTCGCTGAATCTGACGGTTGGTGTTACTACAGGACAAGGACGCAAGATTAGCTCTTTTTGAAACAATTGAAACGGCACATCGCGTACTGTTCCATGCGCAAGGATAAACCACAATTACGTATTTTTTGAATCTAGGTGAACACGTAGAAAGCCATAATAAAGTGAAACTAGAGTGAAGTCGTCGATAACGAGGGGCTGATAACCAGGTCGTGTAAAGCATTCATAATTAGCCCATGACGAGGAGCGCCAGAAAGAAGAGCACTGCGATGTGACAAGTACTAAAATCACTTTACATTACCGTATCCCTGCGTATTTTATCCGTTAGAAATCAGTTAAAAGAAATGGCTGTTGTTGAAGTTTCAAACAGCTGAGCTGTAAATACCTGTCCAAAAGAGAAGAGAGAGAACAAAGCGAGTGAATCCGACCACGTCGCCCCCATCCCTACACTCCAAGGTGCTTTGGTCACTGTGCCCACAACTGTAGGGGCAGACTAGGGAACTGTGAGGGTCTGGGGGAGCCACCCCTCAGAGATGCAACCTCTGGAGAGTGTAAATGGGGGATCATAAAGCTCCCCCAGCGTTCCTGCCCTGCTAAGAAACAGCAAGAACACATCTGTCTCCTAATTATGTTTGGTGGGGACCCCATAGCACACGCGCGCAAGCACGCACGCACGCACACACGCGCGCGCAGTTCACATGTGGCTAGCGATAGAAAGAAACACGCGATACACGATATTGACTGGGTTCACAGGTCCATGCGCAAAGTCCCAGCTCTACCACATCAGAAGGACAAAGCTTAGCATGGATCATGAACAGAGCAAAAGGTCTGGCAGCCATCTTTAATTAACCCACACAGGATCAGGAGGAGGAGAGCCAATTCACCTTGAACGGGGCAGATAACAGCAGGAGATGCCGCCATGATTCCAAAGCCAGCCAATTGCATGTAAGAACAGGGCCATGGTATGGTCACAGGGCCAAGGTCAATAAGGATTAGGGAGACCTAAGAAGGAGCAGGCCAGCAAATCAAAACAACACACATTGGGGGGTCCCCCAAATGAACCATTCAGCAACTAATTTAATGGGCCAGTCTTAGCTCATACTGGGTCCCATTATATAGGCTATTCGAATCACCACACAGAATGTTACACACAGTGCAAGGTATTTGTCATTTTATATTAAAATGGTTACAATTTATTGCATAGGCCATTGGTCCTATGTTTACAGAATAAAACAAACCACATAAATACATATGTCAATATGAAAGATGTATGCATACATCCAATGGCATTTTGTGATTGAATCATAAAACCTGAAGTGACACGGAAAAAATTCTATAGTGTGGAGGAAAGCGGGCACAAACACAGCAAATCAAAACACACACTGCCCTAATCACCCTATTACCCACAATATGAAATGAGTCAGAACCTCTGTATCCATATGGTGGGGATAATGGCATTCCATCATAGTGAGTTTGAGCGAAGATGCAGATGTAGGAACAGGAAGCAGAGGGAAGGGTCTGTGGTGGTTGAGCCAGGATTGTCACCTAGGAGTAAAGCCAGTTGACAGAAGGTCACTAATTCCAGGGAACTACAGTGATAAGAATACATGTTGAGACTCCAATCAAGAGCGGGAGGTATGTCGAGGTTATTGCCCCAAAATGTCGTATTAAAATGTACATTTGGCATAGTTGATATGGTTGAATCCCAAAATCCAGAACTAGGTGAGCAGGGGCTGGGGGGTGTACCTCGCTCCTCTAGTTTGGTATTATGGGCTGCAGGGGATGGGGGTGTCCCCTACACACACCAAAGGTACAGTAGGGAACAAAAAACAAACATCTGAAAAGCTTGAATTACAAAATGCGAGCCAGTGGGCTTTGCAATGTTGTAATTCAAGCTTTTCGGTTTCGGTCAATTAACGTACATCCATGTGAAAGACCTGTACATAGAATCTGTCAAAGGCCAGAGAGTGGTGAAGGGAATCATTCAGCGCTATATTCCGCAAGGTTGCTGAAGCAAGTCAGGGGTGTTATATCCCCTAACGTTGTCAGCATGGGGGGGCACTATCCCTAGGACCCAAAAGTGAGACCAGAGGGACAGGATATGGCTCCGAATAGGGTGGCAGTAAATAGGCCATTTGTTTGACCACAAGGACCCTATAGTAAGCACCCAGTTTTGGTGTGGGGGATCCTATCCAGATGTCTTTAAGTAGAGATTAGAATGCCTAATCGAGTTGTCCAGAGTGGGGTCAACCAAGCACTACAGAACCACGAGCGCAGAGGGATCTTTTCACCTTAACCATTGCTGTGAAATCCAGACCCCGGAGGACAAGAGGCCATCCATCACTCAAGGCCATCTCCCCAACCAAGAATGCTACATGGGCAAGGCATGAATACCAAGCAGTGACCAGGACCCCGAAAGACCAGTCCTCACAAAAATCAAAGAAATGAGCTGGGACACTTTGATTCCCTGAGAGCGTGAGGAACTTTGCTGGACATTGGGGGTCATTACGAGGTAGGAGGTAGCCATGGTGGATGTCTAGTCAAATGGTCGACAGACAAATGGTCGACAGACAAATGGTCGAAACAATTTGGTCAACAGGACAAATGATCGAATTTTTTTTTTAGTTATATATATTTTTTTAGGTTTTCGTTTAGGGAAAAAAGGGGTTTTTAGCCAAAAAAAAGGGTTTGGGGACCCCCCAAAAAAAAATTAAAAAAGTGAAAAAACAAACAAAAAAAAATCGATCATTTGACCTGTCGACCTTTTGGTGTTGACCATTTGTACTGTCGACCATTTAGATTCAACCATTTGACCTAAAACCGCCATGGTGCTATTAGCACCATGGCAATCCCCTTATCGCATTCCGGGTCCGGGTTCGCGAAATAGGGACTTACCGGGTCATTCCAACCTTGGAGGACCTGGTAAGTCCCCATTCTGGGAACCATTCCCTATTCCCTTTCGAGCCCCCATAGGGCTCAACGGGAATGGGGATGGAGCTAATAACGGTACCGCGATTTGCGGTACCATTATTAGCTCTGAAGTCCCTTAACGGGTCCCTTCAATAACGCCTGGTAAAACCAGGTGTTAAGGGAGAGACCCACTAAGGGACCTCGGAATAGGGTGGTAAGGGATTACCGGCACCGGTGTCCTTACCGGTGCCGGTAATCCCTTACCACCTACCTCGTAATGACCCCCATTGTCCTGGGTATGACCAGAAACCTTCCAGTCTAAAGTACACACTGGATCTTTGGACTTGGGGCAATAGGTCTTCAAAAGATGGTGATACAATATATTGTTTCACTGATCCAACACCATGATCCTAGAACAGCCCTATTTTACCTCTTCTTTCCCTGATAGCCATTCCACCGCCTTCCTTGTCCTTAATAAATCTGTGAATTACACTTAGGTTGTTTGTGTTTTCTGTGGTCTCCTTCATGACAGAATTCCTCCTCTGCCCCTCCACAGAACATTTTCAAATGCATGGGGTTGAAGTGGTGCATTCTAAACCACAATTTAAGTAACAAATTGGATTAAAAGTTCTAAGATTTTCCGGCAGTTCTGAAGGGGACAATATGAGATATTCCAATACTTTGAAGGCCAGCCTTGCAACTGTAGTGTACTCAGCAGCATTGTGCTGCAGTGTGAAGCGCTACACTACGTGTCCTGCTAGTTTAGAAGCTCTCTATTCACGGTTGGATTCTTACGGCCGCTTTTACAAACTTTTACAGATTATCAGTGTGGAGCTGGGTAGGGCAATGGTCATTGTGAATATTCCCACTGAAAAAATACAACTGCAAAACAGGTTGCTGCTGTGTGCATATGTGATAATGTATGGCTGGCATGAAATACTCAGTACACCCCCAACAACGGTCTGAACAACATCATGCAGACATAAATTCACAATGTCTTCAAAACAATGCGGTAGCTCGCATGACACATGGGACCTTGCAATGTATACGGTTTCATGATTAGCACACTACTAATTGACCCGTGTCTCAGCCCTTACAAAACCCCACGATACTCAGACTGTGGTTGATTTCATAAGGTTGGGGATACTCCAGAGGGCACGGAGGAATATATCTTGGAGAAGGAAGGTTGGAGTATGCCAGGGTTGAATCGCATATTCCTGAAACAGGATGAGACAGGATTATTCTTGCATAGAACAAGAAAGTGCAGCTGGAACCCCTGCAGTTCACACTTTCTTTTAGATTTAGCCGTACCCCTCATTGATTAGAATATCTTAATTCACATTAAACTCAATAGGATAGTTATTAACTTTGGACCTCGGCGTCCGAGAAATATCAAATTGGTTCCTAAACAGACTAGATGGTAGCCAATTAATATAAGACCAATAGAAAGACAATGGAGATAATACCCTTCGACAAGGACAAATGTACGCTTGGAAAAAGCTGCATTCGCAATATAAACAAGCAAGTTCTAAATCAAAGCATTTATTTTGTGAAAGTCAGATTGAAGCAGCAGAGTCAGCTCCAAAAAAACGTTTTCAAATCTTACAACAACTCAGCTTCCGAAATGAGGCGAAACCTCTTTGCCGGCATCACCTGAATGGTATAATTCCCTTTCTAAAGCATTCAAAGCGGAAACTGATAACATCGGAATTATGATAGCAGGAACATTAGCCGACAACTTTTCATACCTCAATGACACCACCACAGATTGTCTTATACAAAACACCTACACAGCTGAATTCAACTCTCCAACAACAGTTGAATTAATTAACATAGTGAATTCCATTAACCCTACCAGCTTCCATGGAGACCTGTGCCCATCAATTCCCATTAAACATTGTATCCATTGCTCTGGCGTGCAGTTACTCAGAGTGTTAATCAATCATTTACTGAAGGATATATTCCTGCTTGACCTAAATGGACAAGGATACCTCCTCTACTTAAGAAAGTTGTATTGAAACCTAAAGATCCAGGTAATTATCATCCTATTTCCAATAGTCTGCTTCCTCTAATTCAGGAGCACCTAGAACAACATCAGTTGGGTGACTATCAATTAGGTTTTCATCCAGGCAGGAGCACTGAGACATCACTAATTTAAGTCAAAGATCAGCTACCTAGCATCATTGATCATGTGCCAGAATGGGTCTCCTTGTGCATTTAGACATATTGGCAGCTTTTGAAACCATGGACCATACCATACTTTTAGCAAGTTTGGAACAAGTATCTAAGATATCAGAACATGCCTCTAAATGGATTTGCTCTTTCTAAAAGACAGAATATGATTGGGTGAAACTTGAGGAATTTGAATCAGAATGAGTCTGTATGGATTGCAGGGTGTCACTGGGGGTATGTTTGTCCCCATTACTTTATAAAGTGTACCTAAAATGTCTACCTGGGAGATGGATTGGTTAATCCCTCAATATATACATACTAGTGGCCGTGTAGTTATGGTTAAGTTGCTGTTTCCATGGGAAGAGCACTTTTTGGGCAGCTTATAACTCCGCTCTCCCTGGACGAATCCCCACCAAACTTTGCAAAAAAAAGTATGTGGTGCACTCTGAATTCTTTTGCAAAGTTTTTTGAGGTTTGGTCTGGGGGGGGGGGGCAAAGTTATAGGGCGGGTCCCAAAATGTCTTTTTTTCCCATAGACTGAATGGGGAAAAAAAATTGCTCACGCCTACAGCTCAAACCTCTTGACGGATTTTCACCAAATTTGCGACAGGAGCAGCGGCTTGGTCCCGAAAGCGTGCTTTTGTAAATTTGTCGAAAATCCCTCCACTAATTTTTTAAAAAATTACCAAAAAGTAGGTAAAAAAAATTATTGATATCTATGTTCGGTCCGCGGACACACTTCCCTGTTCGCTCAGCGGACAGTGTCCCGATTGGCTCATCGGCTTACGTCATGTCCGCGGACATGCAGCGTGTTTGCCGATTGGATGCTGGAGAGCGTGGCGTGCGTCAGATTTTTGGAAATGCCCGCCATCTTATATAACCGCGTACGTATGCAGACAGCGCAGTGACAAATGGGGGGGAAATACAACTTTGGCAAGTGTGTTGGTCTGTAAGACTGTTTGGGGATGGTGGGGGGTAAGAGATGGTTCAAATATTGTATCTATTTAGGTGGTAGGCACAGCTGTTGGGTTCTTTGTGTCTGCAGACAGCCGCACTGTCCTCGATGTCCGTAATCAACCCATATGGGGATGTCCTAAGGACACTATACCTGTCCTTACTGTTCGCAGGCAAGGTGATACTGTTCTACGAACACGCACGGTGTCCGAGATGTCCGTAATTAAATGAAAATGGATATGTCCTAAGGACACTATACCTGTCCGTACTGTTTGCAGGCAAGTTGAAACTGTTATAAGAACACACATGGTGTCCGGGTTGTCCGTAAAAAAAAAAAAAATATGGAGGTGTCCTAAGGACACTGTACCTGTCCGTACTGTTTGTAGGCAAGTTTAAACTGTTCTAAGAACACACATGGTGTCCGGGTTGTCTGTGAAAAAAAAAAAATATGTAGGTGTCCTAAGGACACTGTGCCTGTCTGTACTGTTCGTAGGCAAGTTGAAACTGTTCTTAGAACACTTTGGGTGTCCACGGACATAAAAAAATGCCCATACTTCATGGTTATAAAGTTTGATTCTTTGGGTGTGATATATGGGTGTGATATGCTGAGGTGATTTTGGCAAGGGCCTAGAGTCTTGGGTGCATGGCCGAGCACCCAAGACTCTAGGCCCTGGTCACAACCACTGCAGCATATCACACCCATACAATCAAATGTGAGTGAAATATTTGCAAATCTACAGTTTATGCACTGTTTGATTTGTATAGTTTGTATGTGAAGCTTTGGCTACATCATGCCATTAAGATTGTAGAGATTGGTAACAAGCACTGCTGTATAACATATCCATGGAAGTAAACATTTTGCATTGTGGTGTACCGTTACATGTTTGCTTCAATGGTTGTGTTACGGAGCAGTATTTATGAGTTGTACTTACTATAATACTTACTATAATATACTTACTGTTGGTTGGATAACTGGAGTACATATATTCTTTGTCAATTTCTGTGATAAAATAAAAGATCATGTTAGTATTGGTAGTTTGTAAGGACTTATAGCATTGAATAATAGACATTGTTTATTCATTTTGACCCTCATATTTAGTAGTTTACAAACCACTGTACTGTGCTATTTGCTCAGTTTCTGTGTTTGTTTTTCTAATCATTGGGTCTGTGGGAAAAAAAAATCCATGTCAGATTAAAAAAAATCCTTTTTTGTTATGCTACAGTCTATTTGTTTGTTTGTTATTACTGTTCACTTGTTGCGTTTGACTAATGTTCTATCTGTTGGCTTGGTGCACATTTGTGGAGGAGTTAGATACCTGTTGGCGTATTCTAACTGTCTATTTATTGTTATAATTTAGTGGTATTGATTTATTTGTTTGGTTGTTGCAAAATATTGGGGCAGTTAGATACCTGTTGGTGTATTGAAACAGTTTATAGTTATTTAATTGAAGTTTTGTCAATGTTTAACTAAAGATTAGTTATTAAATTTTGGTTTTAAGAATATTAAATAAGCGTTTTTAAGATTTGCTGGTAATCTTTGCTTTAGAGTAATGGTACTGTCATAACATTTGAACCAACCACATTTCTTTTTAATATATGCAGTGTAGTGACCTGCATTGGTTGTGGCTCCTGCGTGATAGATTATACCTATTGTTGTGAAGGTTTTCTTACCAAGTGATACTTGACCATGTGTGAATCCAGTCAGTTTTCAGTTGTTTTTGGTACCATCTGCATTGTAACATAGAAGCATTAGTATTATGTATTTACTATGGGTTTGTATTAGTATGGTGAGTGATTATCTGAATTGCAGGTAGTACATAAACTACCATGGTTTGCATTTTGTACAAGTTGCTGAAATGGAACAGATTCACAATTAGGTATGGATACATACACGAAGCATTCATTAGGGATTTGTTCATGTGTCACATTGTTGCAGAGAGTGTATGTTTGTTTCCACATGTATGAAATCTTTAAGATTTCATTTATAGGTAAGTTTTTGTTTTCCAGTACTGTAGTAAGTACATTGTACATTATTGTGGATCTTCTTGTGGGTTTATAGTGAATTTCACCATTCCAGCACAGTAGTCTAATTCTTGTCTAATTCCATGGACACTATACGTGTTGTCAGGATTGTTTGTTGCATTTCTATGAAGTACTAAATTTTGCAAACACAATTGGTCTGTACTGTCTAAGTAAATGTTCTCAACAATTGGTGGTAATTGAAATAGAATATTCATTGCTACGTTTGCATAGCAACTTACACCAGTTATATTTGAAAATTTGAATGGACCAGATAGGTCTGTGTCCAAGTAATTTTTGCGGAGTGTTTGTTGCTTCTTTGAAGAAGTACCTGAGTTACTTTGAGTAATGGGTTCTTCTTTGGTTGTGATAATTGATGAAGTATTCGTTTCTTTTTGTCTCTTTGGAGGATTTGCAGTGAGATCTTGTTGCATTTCTGTTCGAATTATTTTTTTTTTACAACGTTTTCTTTTTTGTGGAAGAGGATATGTTTTTAGATGGGGGGTGTATAGCGAACATAGTCTATTGTATTCTAAAATGCAAGGAATGTCAGTATTTACTTTATTTGCTACGTAGATCATGCCTTCTTTAAAGACTGTGTTACCAATATCTATCAATGCGTTGTCTAGGGTAAGACCTTGTGATTTATGAATGGTGACTGCGTATGCTAGAGTTAGAGAAAATTGTTCTCTGCGTACATACATGTCTTTGAAGAGAAGGAATTGAGCTGTTGAGCAGCCTATCCTTTTTATTTCTGAAAGTTTGTCAAAGAGAATATTGACAAACTGAATGTTATTATCACGTGGGTATGTTTGAAAGCCAACAACTGTACCCAGTGCTCCATTAACTAGTCTTTGCTCCACATCAAGGTTACGTTTAAGCATTACTCTACAGTTTAAGGATAATTTTAATATTTTTTCCAAACCAGCTTTGTTGGAGATAGAATTTTCTAAAGTATTTAGTCTTGTTGTGGCTTGTCCACACATGGGTATTGTCATACCATGTACGTCCAGTTTGTCTGTTGCAGACATTTCAATTATTGGTTGCATTTCTGTTTTCAACATTGTTTCATTGAATTTGGAACAGCTTACAAGAGTTGGCATTAAGGCCATACAATTGATATTATTGTGTGCTAATTGTTCCATAACATCAGTAGCACATGATTTATGCCCATAAAGTGCATGGATGTGCCGGGTTTTTAATATTGCTTGTGCTTCTTGACATAGTACACCAACTCTAATACTTTTTAAAATGTTGGCGTAGGTGAGGTCTGTAGACTGTTGCATGTTTTCTGTTAATTCTCTGTATTGGAAATGTTGCCAAAGGTTGACATTTCCTATGCTACCAATAGTTTTCCGGCAGAGTTTGTGTCATAAGGTTTTAAAAATTGGTTCACCCTTCACTGGTGTCAATTGAAGAAGATCTCCGAAAACAATAATGTGTTTTCCTCCAAAGAGCTCTTCATAGTTTGTTTTAAGTACTTCTTGTAATCTGAGGTGAATCAAAGCCAACATTAGTTTGGAGGCTATGCTCACTTCATCTATTAGTGGCATTTTCATTTGTTTTAACACTCTGCGTAGTTCCATTGCAGCTTATGTAGAAAGTTTGTAATATTCTAATTTGTTTTGGTGTTTTACTGGTAGGAGTAGTAATCGATGTAAAGTTACACCCCATATGTTGTAGGCAGCTAAACCTGTGGGGGCAGTTACAACAGCTGACAGTTTGTTGTTTGTCAATTGTTGAAGGAACTTGCTGATGATTTTGATTAAGAATGTTTTGCCTGAACCAGCTTCACCACTGACGTATAATAGTATAGGTTTGTAATTTTGGCAGGTACATTCTTTATTTTCATGTTGTACACCATGTGCAATTTCTTTTGATACTTCTTGAAAAATGCTACGCTGCTCATTGTTTAGTTTTGATTGTAGTGTACTTAAGTGTTCTGTATTTTCATACAGACACATGGCCTTTTCTACTTCTATCATAGTTAATTCTGCCTCATTTGCTATTAGTGGCTATCCCAGAGGGTCTTGGCTTCCTGTTACAGAAGGTTGACTACTGCCAGGAGTGTCCTTATCTAGTTGAGCCTGGAGTTCTTCTTTGTGTTGCTGTTCATTGTGCAACATTGTTTTGTACTGTGTAAAGTTTACATCGGTGATAGTGCTTTCATTTGCTTTGCAAGTATCTTCATAGGATGTCATAGTTATCTAGTAACTCTTCTACTTTTCTCCATGGTTTAAAGAGTTGTAGCAGGGACATGTAATATCGTTCTTTATGTTGAGGAGTTTTTAATGACAATTTGATATGATTAATTAAACTTGGTTTGGTAAATTTTACTAAGCTGCCTTCACAATTTGTCACTCTGCATCTATCTTTTTTTTCATCTGGTTTTATTTTTTTGTATGTGAAGTTTTGGGCTATGTGGTATAGACACATGGTTTCCAAAGTGGTACATCTGTTTGGGTTGTATGTGTCTACTAAATTGTTTTTTTAAATGTTTTGGCTGTTCGGATCATTTTTGGCTATTGTTTCTATGTCGTCGTATGATTTGAGAACTCTTTTTCTAGATTTAGCAGGACCAAGACCTAGCCATACTATATTTTCAGATTTTCCATACAAAGCAGTACCGGCTAAATGATCTGCAGCCTCATAGCAGCCACGAAACTATAAAGTTCCACACACATCCATTACTGCGCCACCAAAAAAATATTGTTCAAAAGCAGTTATGTTTGTTCATTTTCAGCCTTATTTATTTTTAGTTGCAGCCCATATTGATGACACGTGTTTCGGCACTCTCACTTTGCCTTTCTCAAATCTGGGCAATTATTCTTATACAAATTACTATCCAAACTGATCAGTAAAGAATCAGTAAAGAACCAACAAAAAATCAATTTTCACAGTTATTTTAAAAAAAGGAAAATAAATTCAGAAAGCATTATTTTAAAACATATCATAATGCAGAGCAAAACATATTTGTCATCATAGATATCCATCATGAGAAAATCAAAGAAAAAAAAATAAATAAAAAGAGCACATACCAAAATATTGTCCAGTTGCAAGGTAGGTCCATGCGTGATGATTTAGTCAACTGATGGAGATGGAGAAAGAGAGGGGTGGGGTAAATTAAATTAAAAGAAAAAGAGAGAGTAGAAGTATGTAGAAACAGCATACATACTCCCCATTCAGTAGGAGGCGAACGCCTAGTAAACACACGACGCTTCATGCCGGAATTGTGACTTTTCAGGTAAGCTCTAACTAAGCATGAGACCACCCATTGCTACCTTCCTATCAGTCTCAGATCCGCAAAAAAAGACGAGACGGCCCATGGAGCCGCACTAACTCTAGAATGAAAAGTCAAACATATAATGAACTGCTGTTAAGAAATGAAAGTGTGTGTGTGCCATAGCCGGCCTCCATGCTATATAAAAAACGCATTGTGAATGGCAGAACACATAGAAAAAGGATTACTTATGAACGTTGCAATTTTTATCAATTTATAATTTTCGTATTGTAACTAAAACCCCTAAAAAAAGCAAATGCACCTGTCGCCTAGATTCGAATTCCTAAACCAGTAAATGGTGAATTGCGAGCGGGATAATGAGGGAACCAACCCATTCCCAATATTTCATTTTTTTACCTTACCAGGACGTACCTCGTCCACGAGTCTGACGGGACTCTCTCCATTTGCATCACCCACGTCATTTAGAGAAACCATGAACAACAAAAGATCGGTAAGCTCTATTTTAGATAATACTTGCACTTAATAAACAAATGATACTTGGAAGGACAAACGGCATTAACCATATTGCTATACTATTTTTGCCCCCTACCCCTCTCATTCAATTTAAAATTTCATTAAAATTTCGTTTAATCCCTTTTATTTCTACTCTCTCTTTTTCTTTTAATTTAATTTACCCTACCCCTCTCTTTCTCCATCTCCATCGGAACACTAAATCATCACGCATGGACCTACCTTGCAACTGGACAATATTTTGGTATGTGCTCTTTTTATTTATTTTTTTTTCTTTGATTTTCTCATAATGGATATCTATGATGACAAATATGTTTTGCTCTGCATTATGATATGTTTTAAAATAATGCTTTCTGAATTTATTTTCCTTTTTTTAAAATAACTGTGAAAATTGATTTTTTGTTGGTTCTTTACTGATTCTTTACTGATCAGTTTGGATAGTAATTTGTATAAGAATAATTGCCCAGATTTGAAAAAGGCAAAGTGAGAGTCCCGAAACACGTGTCATCAATATGGGCTGCAACTAAAAATAAATAAGGCTGAAAATGAACAAACATAACTGCTTTTGAACAATATTTTTTTGGTGTCGCAGTAATGGATGTGTGTGGAACTTTATAGTTTCATTTTTGACAAGCGAAGTGGGGGAACTCTGTGTCTTCGCTCTCTACACACATCATTGCGACACGATTGAGTTATTACTTTTGTATTAAGTCGCGGAGGTTTAAGAGTGCAGCTAGAAAAGCTCCCCAAGTTTGCAAACCTCATAGCAGCCACATTCTCTATGGGAGAGCCTTTTTTATGCCCAAGCTGTACAATTTCTGAAACAGTGTTTTGTCTGATGACAGGTCATTCCAGAGGTCTTGAAGCTCTGTTTTTTCTGCTTTTGTTAAGTAGGCTATAACATATCGTACAACTGCAGTGGAATTGTCTGCCATGTACTGCACATCTATGTTTGCATTCCACAAAAGGGCAATGATTGCATTGTAATCATTGATATATTTTCCTTCTTCTGTTCTTTTTATGTAATGTGTATTTTTAGGTGATTTACCTTTAACACTATGTCTAACTGAAGACATGAAGTTGTTCACTTCACCTGTTTCTGTAACCGATCTAGGGAAACCAAAACGGCATTTGCTGTAGTATTATTTGCGACGACAATATTTGCCACATTTGTGTCTTTGAAATTGTACAATTTGTGCATGAAGATCACTATTTGTTGCTTTTGATGGAATTTCACAAGTGACATCTTTTTTGATAAACTGTAACACATTGACCAAATTTAGGAGCATCTTTAATCCATAAAAGCATGTGGATATGTGGTGCTCCTCTGGTTTGGTATTCTTTTCTCCAAAAGAAGTGTTGCACTTCTCTGAGGGGGGGAACAGTTTTATTACAAATACAGTGTAGCATAGCAATGAAGTGGTAATGAAATATCTTGAAACATTAACAGGATCTAGAGAGCAAGGTTCTCCAGGTGTTAGTATATCTTTGTTTGTTTTGTTTTTGTTTGATATGCATAGGAAATCATGTAGATCGTCCCATGCATATTCTGCACAACTTAATGTAACAAACCAAGAGCGTGGGCCAAGGTTTCTTATCATGCAAAGTACATCTCCATGATGTCAGAACTAGTACTCTTTCGTATCACGCATGTTTGCTAACAGATTTGTAATGCTTGGTTGTAAAACTTCATCTTTTTCTTGCACATTTTGTAGTAATTGCATAGCTGACATATTTTGAAAGTGGGTTCCTGATTTTAATGTGTGTGCAACTCCGTAACATAGAGTTGCTAGTTCACTTTCAAAGAGTAGGTGGAATATGTATTCCACATTTTGTCTAAATCTGGGATCTTCAGAATACATTCGTAATGAGCGGTATTCTGATGCTCTTATCTGAGTGAGTCTTTCATCATACCTTCCTCCTTTGCCAGTAGGAAAGAGTAAAGGAAAAGCACATGCTTCTATACTTTTTTCCCATATGCTGATTGGTGATCCTTTTGTTTTTCACATTTTGTATGTTTCTAGTGCATCATCTATGGTGTCTTTAGAATGTAATGGATGAATTGTATAATGGTCTAAAATATCGGATATTGTAGCAAGATCTAGAAGTTCAAATTTACCAATTTCTGTTGACTCTTGTATTATTTCAGTTGTTTATCTTAAGTTTTCTTCAATATTTATTTATTTGTAGTATTCATTATTGTCTTTTAGATATTGCAAGGCTTGTCTAACTTTATGTAAATCTACCAGTTGTTGCCAATTTGTTTTGTCTTTTGCAGGTACACCATTTACTAAGACAATTAAAGATTGTTCTATTGGACGTTGCACTCCCAGAGTGTGCACATTTTCTTTTAGATCTAATGGTAAATAAATTACTTTGCCACAAATGCCTTTCACCAATTCAGAGGGAGGTCATTTTGCAGTTTTTGGTTGAAGGCGTATTATTGCTTGGAATGGGTATACTGTTTGAATTATAATGCTCTCATATACATTGAGCTCTTGCAGGGGTTTTGGTAGAGGGAATAATTACAAATTATTTGTGATAGCATGTGAAGGAGTTTGATTGTTGTCAAGTTTTGTAGTGCAATAACTGCAAACTGTTAAGGGGTCAGTTATTTCATATTTGTTTTCTGCAATAAGGTAGAGAGCTAATTCAAACCATTTGGAATCTTCATTATCTTCTATTTTGTATGTTATGTCTACAGTTTTTGTTATTTTTATAAAAAGTTCTGCGGCAACACACACACACATGGTTTCAGCGGATGTACTTTTGAATTTTAGTATTTCTTTTTTGTATGTGTGTAGTAGAAGGTTGCCATGTGCAGAATTGTTGCTAGTCTGTTGTAAAGCTATTGCATTTTGTAAGTGGTTTTCACTTCCAAAATATTTACTCTGGATATGGTTGATTTCTTCGAGTAGGTCTTTGGCTGTACCATGTAGAAGATTATTATTAAATTGTCTAGTGCTAAAGCAGGACTTTTAGCAAAGTACAGTTTATAGACTAGATTTCTTATAGTTGAATGATGTGTTGATATCATTTTGATATGATGGAAGCTGCTTTTGCAATTAATGTCCTTGCAGTCCTGTGTATTTGCGCACTGGACAAGTATCCATATTTTGCAGCAGTTTTATTTTGATTTTGTCTTTGCCTTTCACATATTTTTGGCAATTTTACACATTGACGTGTATGGCCATTTGTATACTGGACGTTCTGGTTCAGTCAAATGGAGTTCTTTGGAGATATTTTTGTAAGCAGTATTTCTTGTTCCATAATGGTATTGTTAAGTTTTTCATAACCTCGTCCAATGCTATGGATGGCAATTGTGTTTGTTTGATTTTGTTTATATGCTTCTTCATTGAAATATGGTTCTGTGCTTGTGGTGTGACTCCATTCACCTCCACAGATATTTAAGAAGTTATTTTTGTTGACATTCCGTTTATTGAGAAGATTTATTTTGTAATTTAGTAGTTAGTTTTGTTAGTGGTTTCATTCTGTTTAACACTAAAATTAATAACTTTCTTTTGAGAAGGATTGCACTGTCTATCAAAGCTTCTAAGATTAATTTTCTACAGTAGTTTTTAAGGGTTGTGCATGATTTGTCTCCTGATTTTATATGATTCTGAAGGACTCTGTGGCGGAACATTTTTGTTAATATACTTTTGTTGGTATGGTTACTTTCTGCTATATCAAGATTTATAGGAGCAGTTTTAGCAGTAGTGGTACCTGTATTTCTGTTAATCATTTTCTGTTTTCTTTTACCTTTTGATAGAGGAGGCAACGTTGCTGTACTGGAAGATTGTTTAGTTTTGCTAAATGACTGTATTAGCTGTTTTGTTTGAACTTTTTGTACAAACTCTGCTAGAGATGGATGCTTATTTTGGACATTTTTATTTTCATTTGCTCTATTTCTGTGTTGCTTTCTATGGACTTGCTTTCTGGCAGGCATTCTGTGGGGTCTGTTGAAACAATTGTGCAATGTATGTGTGCTGTATGCATGAGTGTTTGAGGATGATTGTAAAAATGTATCTGGTGGTGTGTGATTGTGCATTGGGTGGCTACAATTAGTTGGGAAGACTACTCTTCTATTTGTGTGTTACTATACTGCGGTTCAGATGATAGTAAAAAGTGAGCTAGTGGTGGGGATAAGCACTAATAGTAAATCAAATGGTATAAAATAAAAACTATTCTTTGTTTTGTAATACTAATATTCTAGGGGCTGAGTTATGTTATTTGTGCTCTGAAAAACTGAGATTTGCGTGCCATGCTGCGTGCTAATCCCTGTTTAATAAATGGTGATTTGTGGGTAGAATGGTACACAAATGTTCATTTTTTTGGTGCACAAATTACATGAATCACTCGCACAGTGTGTTTGAGTAATATATTTTAATAACAAGATGATAAATATAACAAGTTAATTTATATCAGTAACAGTGGAAACAATTTAAAATTGAAAATCAGACCAAGAAAACAGTAAGTAGACGAATTAAAGTGAAGGGAAGAAGGTGAGTAGTGCAGTAGAAGTGAGAGGGAAGGGTGGGGAAGAGGAGGAGGAGGGAAACAGATGGGGTTAAAGGTGAGAATGGGGGAAGAGGGAAGGGGAGGGAGATGATTAAGGAGATAAGGCAAGGGGGAGGGTGAAGAAGGTGGGAGGGGTTTCATGTTGGGGAATGGAGAAGGAGAGATTTGAGTAAAGTTTAGAATGAGGAAAAGGTTGAAATAGAGCAGAGTGAGAGAGGTAAGGAGTTCCAGTGCAGGTGGGCTAGGAGATGAAAGGAGTGGAAATGGGGCGTGGTATAAGGGGAAGGAGGAACAATGAGAAAAAAGTGGCCTGCAGAGTGAAGAGGGTGGGAGCGAGTGTAGAAAGAGAGGTGAAAGGAGAGATAAGGGAGAGCAAGATTGTGATAAAGGCTAGGCAGAGAAAGTATGGTAGTATTGTACCTATTCTTTTTTTTGTGGAATGAGCAGGTTTCTTTGTAGTTGGTGTTTGTAGTTCAGATGTTGTTGTTTTCCAGGAGAGTGATCTTCACTGCAATTGTAAAAGAAAAGAAGTTAGTAATTTTGTGTGTTTATAGCAGTGATGTTAATTGAGAGATTCATATTTATGTTTTTGTAGTAGTATTCTTGTTTGATATCTGAACATAGTGTATGCATGCAGTTTCATTTGACTATGTTCAGCCTTCACATTTCATTTACAATATGTTAGTTCAACATGCTTTGCAAATGAGTAGAATATTAAGTGTATGAAACTCACTTGGTTTTTTAAAGCTGTGTTATAGGATGTTAGGAGAAAGAAGAAATAATGATATATTTATTTTGCAATTTTAATAAGGTAAATGGCAGAAACTGTATAGAAATGCATGGAATGTATGCATTTGTGAAGTTGTGGGTAATAAAGCAGAAGGATGTGATTTACATGTAATGGAGTTATTGCAACTGGGAGCTTTTCAATTATAGTATGTATGTGTGTGAGTGTATGAAGATGCATGACCTTTTACTGGCTGCGTATAATTTTATAATACACTACTAAGTGTTTTTCCACTATTATATTGTTATTTCTCCCATCTTCTAATATTATAATTTTTTATATAGGTGTGTGTGTAAAATAAATTAGATAGCAGACATGTTTGGAAGTGACAGTTGATTATATCAGATGGGAAACATGACAGTAAGTTCATTTTATAGGTTATACAGTTTAAGTGGCAGTTACTCTGTTTATATGCATTTATAAGAGTTGTACATGTACTGTGCAGAAAATATGCATACCTGTAGTTTGTATTCATGCATGTGGATATGCATGCAGCTGCAAGTAGAAATCTTGGAGACTTGTAGAGCAGTTTTTGTAGTAGTGGCTTTCCAATGATATGAGACTTGTACTCAGAGTGAACAACAGTACATTTGAAGTGCTGAACTTTGATGATGGATTTAGATGTAGAGTTCGTGGATGTGATTGGTGGATGGTTGTGTGACTGGTTAGCTGTATCCAATGAGGGAATACACAGAGAGTGAAGTGGAAATGGTAGAAGGACTGTCCAAGTTACGATATGTCCGCGGACATGGCGGTAGTCCATGGACATCGCGTATTACATACAGGGATTTTGGGGTGTAGAGGCATGCAAATGAGAGTGAGCACAGTAAATGATTCGTTAGTAAAGTTTAGTGGGTGTGTTCTTTAACGAGAGAGTTTGTCAGAAAGTCTTTTTCCTGAGAGAAGAACAGTTAGCTATGGCTGTGTTTTTCAGACAACAGATTGTGTGGATTTTGGGAGACTCATGGATACATTGGTTGGAGGTGCATGCACAACACTGTGGAGTAGCTGCAGATCTTGGATTCCCTCAAGTGGAAGTGCACTGGCATGGAGTGCGCAGAATGAAGTGGCTAGACTTGCTACCACTCTGTGCTAGTTTGCAGACAGAGCATCATCCAGATATAATTATAATTCATTGTGGAGGGAACAGTTTGGGACATGTGTCAGGAATTTCTTTGTAATTTGCGATGAAAGAAGGACTTGGGAAGGTCATGGACATGTTTCCAAATTCCCAAGTAATATTTTCTTGTATTGCGCAGAGACAAATGTGGCTGCGTTCTTCTTCATTTGGTCCACAAATGGAGAAAGCGAGGCACAATGTCAATAAGGCTGTGCCTTTCTAAGAGATGTTGGCATGTCCTCTTTTCACAATGAAAATATTATGTTTTGTAGCACATACATTTTTCGTAGAGATGAAGTCCATCTTACTTATGCTGGTAATCAGATTTTTCTGAGAAATGTACAAAATGCATTGCGTCCTTTTGTGGAATTACAGCCATCTTTTTTGCAGTAGGTGTTGATTATTTCAAGTTTTTCAAATACAAAAATAAAACACCACCAAAAGGCTCTTTTCAGAGCCACCACTTCCTCCCAGAGAAAAGTGCAATAAGTTTGATAGGGCAGCAACCCAAAATTCTTGATGTTCGCAAACCGTCTGCGGACTTCTAAAAAAATCCACAGGAGCCTGCTCAATTTATTTGCCACTTCTATTTTTTGACTGTGAAAGGCAGCTCTGAAAAGAGCCTTTTTTTTTGTTGATTTTTGTTGTTTTATATTTTTTTAGTTTTTTCTTATACACGACACACTAGGAGAAGAGGGGAAAGGAGGGAAAGGGGGGACACCAACCACAGGGATAAGAAAGGGCGGGTGGAGAGAGGAAGATGTAGGGTGGGCCTTACTTACATAGTGGGCAGGTCTTCTCGTGCTCCGAGACTGTAGTCTCGAAAGCACTTCGAAGTCTCTCCCCCCTACAGAGTACTGTGTCGCAGTACATACACAAAACTGTGACCCTCGAAAGGTAAGGGTCATCAGCATTGTGAATGGCCTGTGAGGCATCTGGAGGGATGCGCTCTCCCACAGGAGTGTCTCTTGTGGTGAGAGGAGCGGAAACAGGAGATGAAGTAGAGGAACTCAACCTACTACACTCCTCGCAAGGTACAATCTTGCGAATGGCCCCACCGTGGAACGACCTTAGGTGTCGCTTCATAGTAGTCGTACCAAAGCTGTACGAACCAAGCCTCCCATGACTCAGCACCATTTTGCACTGGTTGCAGGTGACTTTGTTCACACGCGCCTTGGAAACGTTACCATGAATGGTAAATAACCACCACACCCAAGACTCACAGTGAGTGCTGGTAGTAGGGACTTCCACTACCTCATCCTCATCATCCTCTTCATCCTCCTCTGCATCCTCATGTCTGTTCCCCTCTTCAGGCCCTTGGGGAGGTGGTGGTATTGGAGGGGGTGGGGGTGGTGCTGAGGCAGATGTAGCACCAGGTGGCAGTAGAGGAGCCATGGATGATATCAGGTTTCAGAAAAATCTGAAGATTGGCAGCAAAATACCAGCCAAAGTAGACAATGCTTTGTCAAATAGGCAAAAGCACAATGAGGATGAGCTCTGGGGTGTGGCCTTTTATAGGGGTGCATGTGCGTGCTCCGCGGACACCCGCGCCATCGGAGGACAGATCAAACATCCCAAAAAGGCTCAAAAAGTTCCAAAAAGTATGTAGAGAATCAGGGTGATTGTCTGGGACATGTGCTATGGTGAATGTTTTCCATAAAATACTGTGGATAACCTGAAAATGCACTTTAAATATGTTCGGGGACCCGGTCAGTGTCCGCAATTCAGAACACACGATCAGCGTGGGTGCGGTCACATGATGGCGTCGCGAACATGTCCGCGAAGGGAATTGGTGTCCGCAGGACATCAAATGCACGGGAATGGTTGTGCGCATGTGCGCGGGTGTTCTACGGACAGTGTTCCGGTCCCGATATTAATTAAAAGTGCGACACAAGTGACGCGAACAGTTACAGACAGGCGCGATGTTCGGAAAAGTTACGGGTGTGGTGCACATGTGTGTAGATGTTCTTTAGGCAGTACGGACAGGTAAAGTGTCCTTAGAACTCCCCTATTTTACATATATGCGGACAACCCGGACACCGATTGTGTTCTTAGTACAGTTCCCATTTGCCTACGAACAATACGGACAGGTATAGTGTCCTTAGGACACCTCCATTTTGGTTAATTGCGAACATCCCTGACACCGAGTGTGTTCTAAGAACGGTTCTATGTTACTTGCGAACAATACTGACAGGTAAAGTGTCCTTAGGAAACCTCCATTTTGGTTAATTACGGACATCTCGGACACAGAATGTGTTCTTAGAACAGTTTCAACTTGCCTGCAAACAGTACGGACAGGTATATTATCCTTAGGACACCTCCATTTTGGGTTTTACAGACATCCCGGACACCGAGTGTGTTCTTAGAACAGTTTCAACTTGCCTGTGAACAGTACAGACAGGTATAGTGTCCTTAGGACACCTCCATTTTGGGTTTTACGGAGATCCCGGACCCCGAGTGTGTTCTTAGAACAGTTTCAACTTGCCTGCGAACAGTACAGACAGGTATAGTGTCCTTAGGACACCTCCATTTTGGGTTTTACAGCCATCCCGGACACCGAGTGTGCTCTTAGAACAGTTTCAACTTGCCTGCGAACAGTAGGGACAGGTGTAGTGTCCTTAGGATACCTCCATTTTGGTTACTTGCGGCCATTCCGGACACCCGTACTGTCAGTGGACATCCTAACTGCCTTTGTTTTAACGCAAAAAAGAACTGAATTAAGACACATCATATTTTTGTTTTATTATATATAGATGTACAATTTATGAAAGAGAAGGTGAAGCAAAAACTGGTACAAACACAGGGGAATTGGGGGTTTCAAGAGGATGGATAGGAGGAGATGACGGGATGGAAGTCTCATCAAAACGTTTTTGTTCGTGGAGAGGGTTCGGGGATAATTGACTGGGATATGGAGAGGGGGGACAGGTACATGTGGGACAATGATATTTAATTTTTCCTTTTATGTGGTCATCTACAAAGTTCTTCAAATGGTTGAAATTTGCCATGAGCATGTCCATTTTTTCTTCCAGGCGCTGGAGATTCTTATCCAATGTATCTTTTGGTGTACTATTTTCAATGTTTGTATGGTCTGTTAAAAATATATATATATATGTTAAGTGTACATGTAATGCTTATCAATTTGGTTACATAGAGAAGTGCCTGCCATTAGTGTGACTATCTTCAGACATTTCCTCACGTGGGAAATTCTCCTCAAGCCACTCCAAAGTACTGGACATTTCTGTGAAAAAAAAATATATATATTACTTTTATTGTATCTAATACAGAAATTTTAGAAATATATAATAAAAATAAAGTACACTTACTAGCTTCTGGTAAGTTGTGTTCTTACTTGTCTGTAGATCTGCTGTTGCTCCTAGTTGTGCAGTTTCTGTGAGTCCAGGGACATCAAAATCATTAGCTGGGGGTTCAATATGTTCTATGTTACATGTATATAAAGTCAGGGATTTTATGGTTAAGTTGTGCTACTAAAAACCCATGAAATTCAGTAAAACAACGTGTTAAAGGGACGTTATGGTTAAGTTGCGCTATTAAAAACCTATGATATTCAGTAAAAAAACGTTGTTAAAGGGACGTTATGGTTCCAAGTAAAACCGAAAAACCCCTGAAATTCGTGAGTTATGGTAAGCTAACCAACCATAACTCGCGCCACCACCGTGCACTGCTAAAACTAACACCCAGGACATCAAAGATGACATCACAAATGTCATTGATGACATCACTGATGACATCACATGTCTGGCTCCCTCTTTTTTCCTTTACTGATATATCTAAGGCAGTAACAGTCAGTAACTAAAAATTCACTATACTATAGTACAAAGTACTATATTTGTAGACTTATACTTCAAATATGTTCTTACAGTAATTCACTTAGGGTCCACTCAAAGTCTTCTGTAACTTCTTGATACTGATACATGGTGTTTTCTACTTCTGCCATAGCTATTTCTGCCTCATTTGCTATTGGTGGTTGTCCTAGTGGTTCCTGTTACAGAAGGTTGACTACTGTCGGAAGAGTCCTTATCTAGTTGGGCCTGAAGTTCTTCTTACTTTTGCTGCTCATTGTGTAACTTTGTTTTGTACTGAGTAAAGTTCACATTGGTGATAGCGCTTTCATTTGCTTTGAAAGCATCTTCATAGCAGTCATAGTTATCTAGTATGTCTTCCTCTTTTCTTCATGGTTTAAAAAGTTGTAACAGAGACATGTAATATAGTTCTTTCTGTTGAGGAGTTTTTAATGACAATTTTACATGATTAATTAAGCTTCGTTTGGTAAGTTTCACTAAGCTATTAGGAGGTAATTTTTCAGTTTTTGGATGAAGGCGCATAATTGCTTGAAATGGGTGAACTGTTTGAATTATGATGCTCTCATACAAATTGAGTTGTTGCAGGATTTTTGGTAGTGGGAACAATTAAAAATTATTTGTAATAGCACGTGCAGGAGTATGGTTGTTGTCTAATTTTGTAGTGCAATAACTGCAACATATTAGGCGTTCAGTTAGTTCATATTTGATTTCTGCTAAAACTTAGAGAGCTAATTCAAACTATTTAGAATCTTCATTGTCTTCTATTTTGTATGCTATGTTTATATTTGTTGTGTTCCTTTTGTAAAACCTTCTGCGGCAACACACACACACATGGTTTGGTACTTCAGACGATGCCCTTTTAAATTTTAGTATTTCTTTTCTGTATGTGTGTAATAGAAGGTTGCTATGTGCAGAATTGTTGCTACTATGTTCTAAAACTATTGCATTTTGTAAGTGGCTTTCACTTCCAAAATACATTCTCTGAATACGGTCAATTTCTTCTTGTAAGTATTTGGTTGTACCATGCAAAAGAGTGTTATTTAAATTGCCTAATTCTGAAGCTGGACTTTTTGCATAGTATATTTTATACACTACATTTCTTACATTTGAATGATGTATTGATATCCTTTTGATATCATGGAAGGTGCTTTTGCAAATAGGCCCAGAAATGCAGGCTAATGAATGTGCTTGTAGTCCTGTGTATATGCACACTGGACAAATATCCACATATATATATACACACTATTTTCACCTTTGAAAGATAAGGGTCAATAGCATTTCGAATGGCTTGTGAGGCAGCTGGAGGGTGGCGCTCTCCCACAGGAGTGTCTCTTGTGGTGAGAGGATTGGACACGGAGGATGCTGTGGAGGAACTTAATCTACTACGTTCTTCACATGGCACCACCTTGCGAACGTCTGCACTGTGGAACGAAGTTAGGTGGCGCTTCATGGTTGTAGTACCAAAGCTGTACACACCAGGTCTCCTGTGACTCAGCACCAACTGGCACTGGTTACACTTGACCCGGTTCGCAGGTGCTTTTGGTACGTTCCCACAAACGGAAAACAACCGCCACACCCACGACTCCCGGCGAGTGCTTGTAGTCCGCAGTTCCTCCACCTCATTCTCTTCTTCCTCCTCTTCCTCGATCTCTACATCCTCACCTGTATATCCCTCTGCAGGCCCTTGGGGAGGTGGTGGTGGTGGAGGGTTTGGGGGTGTTGCTGAGGCTAATGAAGCGACAGTAGCCATGGATGCCAAAACAATTTGTTTCCTATTGCTCACTACAGCAGTAAAGGCAGCAAACCTCAATCTGCTATAGCCAGAAGCACAATGAAGATGCGCTCGGGGTGTGGCCATTTATAGGGGTGGAGGGGTGCACCTCATGACCATCTTCATCACTTAAACGTGTTCCAAAAATGTTACACACCCTGTCCACATGTAAGCTATTGTCTGGGATATGTGAAATGACATTTTTATAATGTACAATAATTTGCCTTGTGTGTTCTTTTGTTCTGTTGCGGAAGAACACAAACTGCGAAAATTAGTCCACACGCTCAGTGTGGGTGTGGTCACATGATGACGTCCTGAACACATGCGCCACAGAAATGGGTGTCCGCTGGACAGCAAATGCAGACTAACAAACGTGCGCATGCGTGCAAGTGTCCTACAGACAGTGTTCGGGTTCTCAAACTAATTCAAAGTGAGACACAAGTGAGAGGGACAGTTAGGGACAGGCGCAATGTTCACTGTACTTATGGTTGTACTGTTCATGTGCGTACATGTTATGCTCACTGTAAGGACAGGTCCAGTGTCCTTAGGACGACTCCATTTTGTTTGACTACGAACATGCCGACCACCGCGCCTGTTCTACAGACGGTACCATCTTGGCTGCGGACGATACAGACATTTGTGATGTCATCTTTGATGTCCTGGGTGTTAGTCTTAGCAATGCACGTGGGTGGTGCGAGTTATGGTTGCTTAGCTTACCATAAATGGGTAATGTGGAGTGTTTTTTGGTTTCACTGTGAAGTGTAACATCCCTTTAACAAAGTTTTTTTATGGAAGGTACATATATATATGTGGCAGGGAATGAAAACAAAGGGGCTAAACATGTGATGTCGTCAGTGATGTCATCAATGGCATTTGTGATGCCATCTTTCGTGTTCTGGGTTTTAGTGTTAGCAGTGCACAGTGGTGATGACAGGTATGGTGGCTTAGTTTACCATAACTGGCGAATTTCAGGGGGTTTTCGGTTTTACTTTGAACCATAATGGGGAGGATGACATTTTTTTTTAGTGAAGTGCACATGTTTCTGGTAGGGTAACTTAACCATAACGTCCTCTTAACAAAGTTTTTTTTGTAGTGATATATATATATATATATATTTGGAATACTATGCTGATGACATGCAACTGATTTTCCCCCTCCACTAAAACAGACTACAAAATAACAAATAACTTAGAATAAATAGCAAGCACTATTCAAAATATTGAAAATCAGATGGAAACTAGTTGACTTGTCTGAATGCATCCAAAATAGAACGAGTAGTCATTTAGCTATGACCCTCTGTGTCACTTACATCTGACCCCTTTGATTGACTCCCCCTTGTAAAAGTTAGTATTAAAAAGCAGGCATCAGTACCTAATTTAGGTGTTTACTTAGACTCTTCTTTCTCAATGATTCAACATGTCAACAGGGTAGTTAGTTCCTCTAATTACCACCTGATGATAATAAGACACACTTGGGCATTTATCTCAGAGCATCATGCAGCATTATTGCTCGAGCAGTCATTAGTTCCAGGATCGGTTACTGTAACGCTTTGATGCCAAGGGGCAACTCAATACGTGCTACACTGTGCACAGACAGTTCAAAACAAGGCAGCCAGAATTGTAACTATACAAATTTGCACATTTCCCCTGCTCTGCGCAAGCTGCACTGGTTGCTTATCCCCAGCAGGAATTAAGCTTCACGTGCTAACCATTGTTTTGAAAGCCCTGCAGGGCATAAGACCTAAATACTTGCTACACAGGTACGATCACTATTGCCCATCGAGCACTGTTAGATCTGCCTGCAACTCTTTGCTCTCTGCTATCAGATTTAATCTTTCAAGGGAGCTGGGCTGCTCCTCCCAAGTCCAAGCAATTTGGCTGCGTAATACTCCTCCTAAAACTCTGCAAACCTCTGATCAGCTCCTCTGATTTCAACGCAAATGTAAAACCATCATGCAACCAATCCCTTGATTAGCTCTTAGACCCCTTTGGACCAAAGGCTCTTTACGAAATACAAAGAAATAGCTTCTTGAAGCTAGAGTCATGGCATTGGGTAATTGGCCCAATTGTGTCAGAACTAAGGACTTGAAAGTCTTGTGTAGAATTACGATTGACAATTGGTGCTCCATTGACAACACCGAGTGTATAATCATAGGCTGTGGGTTTGGCAATTTCCCTACGTACCTGAACAGGGTTGTAAAATGACAAGCCTCTTACTCACCTACTTACCTAAGAATTGTTATGAACTAATCTGTCTTTGTCTCTTAAGTTGTTGGCTATAGCAGTGACTTTGATTAAGGCCTATCCCTTTGAATCTGCTCTATTTGTCTGTATTTTGCTTTCTATATGCTTTGTGTCAATGTTATTTTGTATTGGTCTGTATGTCGGCACCCTTAAGCCTCAATGTCAGTGGAGCGCAGTACAAATACATTTCAATTCAATTCAATTCCAATGATGCAGAAATAAATTCTGATGTCGATACATTTACGGTGGATCCTCTCAAAATCTGCCGTAACATGAGAATTCTAAAACAGAATGGTGGCTATTGTGAGGCAATATGCCGAGGTGGTGGGCCCACCCTGTAAGAACAGCTCTCCGGACCCGAGCACAGCGAGGATCCCTTAACAAGGGTGGGCCCGCCACAGAGGGGCATATCGTCATTGGCGCCCGTGTAGATCTCTACGCGGGTGCTAATGTTTTGTGTGCTTTTTTTGCAAAAGAAAGAAAACTTACCTTTCGCCACCCGACGCCACACAGTGCTGACAGCCAGGAAGTCAATTTTCAGTGATGATGATTGATGTCATCAACATTGAAGAGGGACTGCCTGGCGGATAGCACTGTGTGGCGTCTGGTGGCGAGACAAATGTATGCTTTCTTTTTTTTGTTTTGAAAAAAAAAGGAAACACCATTAGCACCCATGTAGGGGGCTACACTGTTGCTAAGGTGAAAGGGGAGTGGTGAAGGGAAGCGCCCGACACCAATGACACTGCTCGGAACGCAGGCATTCCTTAGTGGATGCAGCCAGCATTCCGAGCATTCTCATTGGGGAAAGGCGCCGTCCAGAGTGCTAGTGAACAGTTGCCATGTGTAAAAATGCCAGGGGGCTGTCTTGAATTGAACTAGTGCTAAATGCGCTTCAAGCTCATCATTTATCATAAAGCTAAACGAGTCCTTCGATCCACTAGCAGGAGAGACTTGCTCACGGGATGCAGTATGAATTTGGATTCCCACACAGTCAATAAAAGAGGCTGCTCCAATTCCTCTAGCGAGGCAGCCAAATGTTGAGAATGTTTCAACAGGCATTCAACAATATATCAAAAGAATAAATGCAACCATTTGGGCTAACAATTTGTCCCTATTGCATGAAAATGATGGTGAAGATTAAGCAAATCAACATAGTCCTTAGAGTTAGTATTTGATTCATGCAATGACAGCAGAGAAGATATTTGTAGAATTCTGATATGAGGAAGCTTAGAGAAGAAGTCAATCTCTGGGACCCAATCAGATCCTGACAGAGCTTAGAAAATAGAATATAAATGTGGAATGTTCCATATTTCTGGCCTTATCAAATAACATAATGAAATAATTGGTAAAGACCGCTTTCTGGAAGTTGACAGAGATAATTCCATTCTTTAAGAGGGGTCAAAAAGTGATTGACATGCTTTTGACCTATCTCTCTTCTCGATATTAATGCCAAACTCTTTGGTAAAGTTTTACATAAGAGATGTCAACATTGCGAAACAGAAAAATATCCATCAGTATCTTAAGTGAAGATTAAAAATTAAAAAAAAACACAGTCAATCAGTGTTTAACCCTGCAACTTCTGACATCAAAAAACTAGCAATTAAAGCAGGAAAAGCTTTTCTTGTCTCTCTTGGATCTCTATATAGCTTTTATACTTGATATTGAGAAACAAATTATGTGACATGCATGATGAATTCGGAGGCCAATATAGCCTCCTTTAAGGGTGTTATGACCCTTGTTATTGAAAATAGTTTGTATATATGATTTGGTATTAATGAAAAATACACCAAGTACTTCCCTGTGGCCTAAAGAGTATTCCAAGTATTTGTCTTCGATCCACTTATATTTATCTTATATATCAACAACCGTAATTTAGAAAGAGGTCAGGGCGTCCCTCTGCAAGAAAGAACATGGCATGGTAACCTGTTCTCTGGGAAGTGTGACCAACCCCAAGTTCCTTTTATAGTCAAAAAGAAGTCAGGGCATCCCTCTGCAAGAAAGAACACAGCATGATGACCTGTTCTGTGGGAATGTACCCACTCAGAGTTCGCAGCCACATGTTTTAGCTCACTGTACCTTTCAAAAAGGAGGAATATCCATTTGCATATCAGTCTTTGTCGCGCCAACTTGAGCAGTCCAGCACCAAAATGCTAGGCAATCCTCCTTGAACAAGAGTACTAACAGCAACCCCAGACACGTGTTTCGGCCTAATCAGGTCTTATCAGTGAGGTGGATCTGTTCCTCTCTGAGCACAGTGAGCAAGGGGTCCACGTCTGGATAACCCTAGGTAACTTAGGGTGACCAATCCCAAATTCCTTTTACATTCAAAAAGAGGTCAGGGCGCCCGTCTGCAAGACAGAACACGGCATGATAACCTGTTCTGTGGGAATGTAAGAGTCCACAGCCACATGTTTTAGCTCACTGTACCTTTCAAAAAGGAGGAATATCCATTTGAATATCAGTCTTTGTCCCGCCACTTGAGCAGTCCAGCACCAAAATGCTAGGCAATCCTCCTTTGAACAAGAGTGCCAATAAAAACCTCAGACATGTGTTTCGACCTAGTCGGAGCTCATCAGTGAGGTGGAGCTGTGCCTCTCTGAGCACAGTAAGCAAGGGGTCCACGCCTGAATAACCTTAGGTAATTTAGGGTAACCAACCCCAACTTCCTTTTACATTCAAAAAGGGGTCAGGGCACCCCTTTGCAAGAAAGACAACTGCATGATAACACATACAAAAAGAGGTCAGGGCGCCCCTCTGCAAGAAAGAACACAGCATTCTTAATTTTGTATTAAGAAGATTAGCTACAGATGTACCAATCATTTGGGCACATAGAACTTCCATGTTTTTAAATATTTATATTGGAGGCTCAACCTAGGTCATCGCCAAAAAAAAGAATTCCCTGGTAAGATTGTTGGGACATTTCAATCACTTTGCAAACACTATGCCCACCTAGATAACAATGAGAAATCCAAGGTTATATTAACCGGGCAAAGGAGGTTCTAACTTACTCAATGCTCATCCATAGGCACTAGACCAGGCAACTGCATATAATTACCTACGCAGTGCATAGCAACTGTTAACTACAATGGCTGAGCCAAATCAAAAGGTCACAACTCCATATGAAATAGGCAAATGCAGTGATCCTAGAATGCCTCCAGAAAATTTTAAGGCAGCTTTGACATTGTACCATGCAAATGCAGTCATGCGCTCTGAAACGCTTGTGTATGTGCGTGATACAAATAAAATATCATATCATATCATATCATATCATATCATATCATATCATATCATAGCACACAAATGTTATACAAGGACGAATTATGGGGCAGCCAGTACAGGCTGGGCTTCGATCATATTGAAAATACATTCCTGAAAAAGCTCCAAAAAGTGAATAGCTCATTGTGAAATGCCATTATTCACAAGGAACTGGAAGTCACATATGTTATTTTGGAATGCTCCAATACTTTGGGTATTGCTCTGCAGCTTGGCGAACTTCACAATGCCAGGACGTGTTGCTGGCTGATACTCAGAGACCCCAGAGCTTGTAAAGTGATATCATCTTATGCCATATAAAATGTCTTTAGTTCCTTACATCTTGAGTAGTCGTTTGTGCATCCTGAGAGCATATCTCATGATGCCAACATAGCTTTATGCTACCGATGCCACAGATATTTGTAATGTATATTATTGTTCATTTATAATCCACTTAATGCCAGTGAGTGGTTTCTAAGTCCAGGATTTGGATACGAACCTGTGTTGGTGTGTTGACTCCCTTCCCAGGCAAACGCGATGTCCCTGAGTTATCAAGTGATGAGACTTGGGATGCTGCTCTGTCCAAGCCATTAGTCTTTAGATATCCACATATCACATCACAGTCAGGCCTGATTACATATGTATAGCTTATTGTGACTAATTTGCATGGAGCGCTAATTATAAAGTTGGGATTTGATTGATGTCCATGTTTACAGGCTAAGGCCAGATTGGACAAATAATCACACAGATCAATGATGTATCCTATCCATGTGAAAAGGATCATGTGAAACTAGAGGTCGCCTCTTGTTAGTTTATATTTAGTTTGTACAACTAAGAAGTTGATGGTTATTTCCATCCATTAGTGACTTTTGTTTACTAACCCTAGATGGACAAAACAGATTGTGGTGATTGGCAGTGTATACACATTATGCACTTTTGGTAGGGAACAATGAGTTGCCTCGGGTGTATGAGCGACCTGCTTAGTAATATTATGTCAAAATAGGCTGCATACGTATGTATTTTGTTACCCAAAGAATATGTTACACTGCTATTTTCTGTGGTTGTTTTTATTGCATGTATGGTGATATGATAGGTTATTCATAACGCACTTAATACCCAGAGGTTTCTAAGCACAAACCCGGGGATAGAACCTGTGGTGCTCCATGTCGTCTTGTTTGCAAGGCGAGCACATTGCCCCTGAGCTATCCACCCGAGAAGGTGAACTTCAAAAAATCTATTCAGCTGCTATTATGCATTTCCATTGGGGTAGACAAGTTATGCCATAAGGGGCAATGTCCATCCTCATTACACGAGGGCTCAATGAGCCATTCTGACAACAGTTCTGCTTTGTTCAGGGCAGCCATTGCAGTATGAGGGTGCATATTTGCTTATTTGGTGTGTACAAAAGTGGCCCGTTTTGAGTGAAATTGCAACCATTATGCATATTCGGAATTAAAAAAGTGGATGGCCTAGGCAAGAAACTACTTAACCACATGGCTGTAGATGTGCTTACATTTAAATGTCGAGCAAGATCTTAAATTGTCCCATGCCAGGTGTAAAACAATCAACTGTCTTGGTGTTCAAGTTCACCTGATATTGAATTCTGATTCTTGAAGATCTTTATTTACAATATGTACAAACATTCAAAATGATGTATAATAACCGTTTCCAACTTAAAGAACATGGTACACGAGCTATCTTTCAGCAAATGTTTACAAACATGAGAGTAGTGTGTGCATGAAGTATTTGGGTGAGAAAAGTGGATTTGCCTACATTATTACCTTTAGAATTGTTTCACTCTGCAGCTATTTTGCAACAGATCATTGTTGTGCGGCAGAAGAGGAAAATGTACCTATGTATGTGTGAGTGTGATTTGTAGGTCTTGGACCTAGTTACCAAACAATGAAACACTCTACAGAAAAGGGGACAAATACATAGAGAGAAGACTGGGGAGATCTGAGGCAAGGGGAAATCAAGTAATATGGTTAAAAAAATGGAGCCGGCCTCACATATATGTAGATCTCCAGAGAGCTTTATAGAATCTGAATGCATGTGTTTGAATTGAGTGAGGGTTTTTCTGCTGTGTGCAAAAGGAAACACTCCAATGAAAACATGCAAACTGCCCCTCTGGTCCAAATTCTTTCCTCTCACTCTCCCACGGATCTCTAAAACAATTGCCTCGCAAACACTTACTTCCTACTCAGATGATATCATCCCGGCCTCAGTCATTAAACAATTGAAGGGGCTGGTGCTCATAGTGGTTCTCAGCATCATTAAGGACTCTCTCAAAAAAAGGTCATTCCCAGACACCCTCATGGCTGGTGTCATACAATCTCTTTTGAAAAAGCACCACTAGACCCAGACGATCTGGTCAACTACCAGCCCATTATGAACCTCTCATTTATTGGCAACATCTTGGAAGAAGTAGTCGATACAAAACTACTCGCCACAATCAAACAAGGTCACCTCCTAAATTACTATCTGTTGGGGTTCTGCCCCAAGTGCAGCACCGAGACAGCACCGAGACAGCCACGATCCGGGTGGTAGATGATGCCCACCAAATTATGGATACGGGTGACTCATGCGTCCTCATTCTCCTTGACCTCACAGCTGCATTCGACACATTCGGCAACTGCATCCTTTCTCTCCCTCCTTGCAGAGAGGATGGGATTCTCTGACACTGTCCTAAATTCATTTACCTCCTACCTCTCGAACAGACATCAGCCCGTCCAGATGAACTCCTTGTGTTCTAACCGACTCCATGTCTCATGAGGAGTCCCCACCATCCTCTCACTAATCCTGTTGAACCTAACATAGAACCTCTGGGTACTCTCCTCAAAGATCCCAATATAGCCATACACAAATACACGGATGATACTCAGTTGTACATGAGAGTAAAAAGCCCACAGGACATCAATTATCTCTGCGATTACCATGCCACCATGCATTCCTGGATGTCGACTGTCTACCTCAAGCTTAAGCAATTTAAGACTGGATTCATCCTCATCGGTCCTCCTGGTAAACAACAACTTGGCAAATAATGGCTGAATGACATGAGCCTGGAAAGATTTGATCTGCAAGTCTCAGATTCAGCAAAATCGGTAGGATTCACCATTGACAGCAGCCTGTCCTTCCAGAAACACATAGCCAAGAACGTCCAGAAGGCCTGACTCCAAATTGCCTCCCTTTGCAAAATCAAACCCTTCGACCTACCGCAGAACTTCTGGACCATAGTGCAGGCCCTTGTGGTCCCACATAATTATGGGGGAAATGCCCTCCTCATGGAGCTCCCAGCTGCTCAATTGGCTCCCCTAAAAGCAGTCCACCATTATAAAACACATCTTATCATGGGTACATGGAAATTTGACCGAATCACCACTGTTCTACGCAAAGTGCATTGACTTCTTCTTGAGGCCAGCATACTCTTGAAACTACATGTATCATCTACAAAGCAGTCACGGTTAGTACACAAGCGTATCTGGCAGCTAAACTCCACATATCTGGTAGCACATGCTCCTTGCACAGCAAACTGACCAATCGGCTTGAATCACAACTCGTCCACAAAGAGAGTATTCGTGAACAAACATTCTTTTGTCACACATCCAACCTCTGGAACTCGATCCCAGTATTGGCTCGCAATGCCTCCACAATTCTCCAATATTTCAATCTCTCAAAACATGGGTTTTTCAACAACACCTGACCAAAGACTTATCTGAAAGGAGGCACATACTGACATACAGAGCTCAACTCACAGTACTGTGCTACTAATAAAAGGTGCCAGCCCAAACTCGGACTACCCTTACTCGGTACAGTGTGCTCGAGCTGGGTCTGTGCTTTAAACAATAAAATAACAAAATAAAATTAAAATCAATAAATATATCTTAATTTACGGGGACCGCTGTCAGAGGACCATGTATATGGAGCGTAGGCCCACCCTGTAGTAAAATTCTGCCCACACCAGTATGACTTGTTGTTTAGCACTATTCCCTTTAAAGAAGCTGTCCTGCTAGTATTTTTCACTTTGCACTTTAAAATATATATTTGCTAGTGAATTGTAGTAGATTGTAGGTTAGAGGTATAATTGCATTGTTTTGATGTTGTAACTGTTTCATGGATATAAAATCCAAAATATCCATATTATGATCGATGGATTCTTTAAGGCTGTGGAGCCGAGAGCTTGAAAATAATGCACATTAGGAGTGTGAAGGGTGAGTGGGTTGAGTGGAGCTATTACCATGTTTCTGGTTTGCTGGCTCTTACTCACGAACATCTGTCTTTTGGGACAGTTTAATTATCATGGAATGGCTCTGGGTGTGTGAAAATCAAATCTAAAGCTGATACAACAACTAACAACAACTCAAGATGCCACAGGACGCCTTGCAAGCCCTTACAATCCCACTGCATTCCCTCCCACACACGCCAGACCCATAATAAATGATAAAGCAGCACCTGCACAATCTTAAAGCATGTAGGATCAGCGACTAGCGTGTGCACACAAACAGCAAATCACAAAGGGGAAGATTCACCAAAGGGATTACTCTGACCTACAATTGATGTAAACCTGGAGAGTGATATTTGATTCCAGTGGTCGGACTATACCAAAAAAGTCGATATTCCGAATGAATATTTGTTAATTGTAAATGCTCCAGAGTTGTTGGGTTAATATGATGTAATACATTTTTTGTAATTGAGATTACATTGACTAGATTGAGGTCACAACAAAAAGCAGTGCTCTGGCCACCAATATTAGAAAGTAGCATCTGCATCTATTTGTAAGGATGCATGCATTTAGAATGTAAGTGCTATTAACTCTTGCAATATCCAAATTCTTTCCCTTCTTTTCTGTGAGTGATAAATGACTTACGAGTGCTGCTGCTGTCTACTATGAGTGATCAAAGAGAAAGTTAAGCTTACATTGTGCACTATATAAATGGATACCATTATAAGTTTATATTGATCAACCATGTAAGAGTGGGAGTGATTTATAGCACACACTGAACCAATTCAATGCCTGGTGATTGCAGTTTTGTTAGTTATGGAAAATAAGCAGAGTCAGGTGGTTCACTCAGGCTCACACAATGTGCCTAGCACGAAGTTGGGATTTGAGTACTGGTTTCCTAATTATGCAGGGAACACTACACCTTCAAATATCCCATCTTCGATTTTAGAAGCAACATCTAAAGCATTCTGTGCTGATGACTTTCAGGCTAAACTATTACTCTCATTAATACATTTGACTAATGAAGTATATTTCATGTCTTCAGGGGAAAAGGGGGCTGTGTAAGACCCTAAGGATTCAAACAGATGCAGTGGCATGCAGGTTACAAGCATGTAACAGCTATCTGCGGGTACTGAGGTCAACCTGCGTACCATCAGTCTATTTCCATCCAGAAGATAGCCACTGGGAATTTGCCAAAGAAAGGATGGCTAGAGGCTGTTCGGTGGCTATAGGCAAATAGTATTTTCCACTGTTCCCTCACTCAGGTTCAGTTTTCAACCCCCTTGATCCGTGCAAATTGGCAGCTCATCACCACTTTTAGGGGAGTTGGGATGCTTGGCAGACTTGACACGTCTTCACCCTTTTCCGCAAAGCTTGTCAAATCTGCCAAATTTACTACTAGAGTGAGGTTTTCATGCTTGTGGCAAACGAATGCATTCCAATGGAATCTTTCTGTTTTTGCCTCCTGATAATTGCAGGCAAACTTTATTGCAATCCACTGTAAATGTCTGTCACAAGCATTAATGGTGACAGGCATGTACACTCATTTGTATTTACAAGCGGAAAAAAAAGACAGGCATCAAGGTGATTTCACCTGTTTCTTCACCTTTTGCACTTCCAAATAGAAATGTTGAAAATGTCACGAAGGGGACATTTTTGCAATCAGGCAGTCCCCTCCGTCCAATATAATTTTTTTGTAAAAAGATCACCTGTGACAACTCTCTGCTAGCAACACCCCATAAACTGGGGCGTGTGTATAGATCCAAGGGGCTGAGTCAATTGTAATGAATCAGGAGTAAGGTTCCCTGACTCAACAAAATGAAAGGATGTCAATGTCACAATGTCCAAAAGCAAAAGAGTTCCCCATCATGTGTCCGAAATCCTATCCTGACCCTTACATTCAAACCTAAAATATTGTGAACAGGGGTATAGTCTTTCAACTGGTTAAAGGTGGTTCTTTCCCCAGTTCCAACACAAACATCCCAAAGGGTGCAAAAAAAAGAAACAAATAATCAAAGATACACAATCATTGCCCTGAATTTATCAGCTTCTGTATAGTTCACAAACACAGTTCCGTTCTTCAGTATTTTACAATTCTCCAATCCAGGGGGTATGACTCCCTTGCCATGGATTTCACAGACTCAAGGGATTTTCTGTTGCTCCTTGATTACACAATGTATTCAAGTGTGTTCAAGTTTCTTGTCTAGGAGGTGTGGTTCCATTCCCCTAGAGTTTCCACAATCTTTAGAGATCACTCTTCATCTTCCAGCTCTTGACATTGCCTGGTGTACACTCCTGTCATGGTTTCACAACTTTCACGTGGTACTTTCACCTTTCTTTCATGCCTGATATACTCTCCTGTCAGGGCTTCCTTTTACAGCTGCAACAAAGGGGTATGAATCTTCCCTAGTGTGTTTACACTTCTCCCGTGCCTGGCATACTCTTCTGCCATGGAATCCACAGTCTTTACTTTGGATTTGAATGCACACCCCAGACTTGCAATCTTATTGCCTGATGTACTCTTCCTTTCACAACATACACTTTTGGGTGTGGTTCCCAGACACGCCGGATGTTGCCTTGTATACACACCTGCCAGAACCTCTTTAACATATGTCCATTTTGCTCATTTAACAACAGGCTCTTCAACCCTTCTTCACTGTTATCCGTTTGTAATACTTTCAGTGTTCCCATTCCCTTTTATATTACTCCTGCATTCTGTGTGGTCTATTATATGCAGTACCACCAGTGCTCCACTTCCCTTGCCTAGGCTCACCGGTCTCCTGTGGCTGCTTTGTCATTCTATGTACTCTTCTCTTTCCTCACCAGGGAGCTTTGTCTTGCTGCTGGTGTCCTGTCTACTTTTCGGTACCCGTTTTGCCATGGCCTCCTTCTCACAGCCTCTCCTGCTGCAGGCTTGCGGGTGGCGTACCTTCTCCCAACCTTCTCGTGACAGCACCGACAGCCACCGGCCTGCTCCCTTCTCTAGCTGTCACCTGCTTTGCATCCTGACCTGTATCGGGAAAAGTGGATCTGCTTTTCTTTGATCTCCATCTTCTTGGCAGTGCTGGGCTTTTGAATGTCCCAGTACCTATCAGAGTCTCCCAACCACTAGCGCGTATCTCTAGTTCAGTGCTGCGCATTGCACCCATGCTCTTCCTCATCTCAGTCTTTCCATAAGGAGAATGAAAAAAGCCTTATAGTCAGTACTAAGTCGGTGGGCGGGTTCTGTGTTGCAATATGCAATACAGGATGGGGGTACAGAGTAAGTGTCATAGCCTGAGTGGAAAGGGGGATACCAGGTTCCTGCCAATACGTCTCCTTACTTCCCATAGTGGTTGTCTCCCCCCCATGTGATCCCCCCTCCGGCAGCCACCCACAGGGTCAGGATCAGGTAGTGGCTGCACTTCCCTGGCAACATGGGAAGAGAGTTTCCCTGGAGAGGGGGGAGGAGGTCACTGTAGTCACCACCCACTGCAGTTTGATCCCAAAGTTGTGTGTGATTGAGAGCAAAAGGAGCATCATGGAAATTGGTTGGTAGCTGAAAGCTCTATTGAAATGGGGAGCAACATGCAAATTCCTGACCCTGAGATGCACACCTACTAATATGTTTGGAGCCATATATATTGTTGTCTTTCGCTCTCACCCGAATCCTAGCATCCTAAGCCTTGGACAGGTCTCATTCTTTCAAGTCATTTCCAAGTAGCATGGAGGGCAGAGCAGCCAGATCTATGAACGCAAGACCCACAGACTGCAGTGACAAGCATGCGCCAAACTCCTCAGAAACCTGTGATGAATCATGGATCACAGGAAGCAGCACTACGAAGAACTGGAACTACAGGTACTATAATGCCTCTGGGCACAATGGACAATACCCAGTAAGGAAAAGGAAGCATGGACTGGTTATGCCAATGGCAATGACTAGACTTTGCATTTGGCAGCCAAATGAGAATCCCAACACACACATGCAGGGCCACCCAAGAACACTTTCTTACTGTAGCAAGCACTTTTTTGCTGTCATCAAAGGTAAAGCAAAAATATTAGTGTTCTTAGCTGGCCATAGTGCCCTACATTGGTCCAGCCAGCCTGAACATATTTTCTTACTCTACCATGGCATTTTGTCCTGGCATCAAGGGTAAAGGCATTATAATGAGTGTTTTCTTACTATGGCATGGCCTCTTCTACTGGCCATCAAAGGTGTAGCCAATATGAGTGGTGTTCATGCCATCATAGCCTACATTGGTGAAGCTATCTGGACATGTTTCTAAACATGTCAAGTTTGGCCTGGTTGTTCTAATGTGGCCATGCTGATCTACATTTGAGCAGCCAGTCAGGACATATTGCCTTATTGTGGCATGGAATTCTTTACTGGCATCAAGGTGAACACCTACATAATGAGTGTGGAAATACATGGTGATACTGGCATGCTTTAGAACAGTCAGTCTGGACATGTTTTCTTAATGTGGAATGGCATTTTTTACAGGCATCAAGGGTAAAGCCATCATGATGAGTATTCTTACGTAGCCATATCAGGCTATGTAGGTGTAGCCAGTCTGGACATATTTTCTTGCTGTGGCATGGCATTCTTTACTAGCATCAAGAGTAAAGCTAACGTAATGAGTGTTCTCATGAAGTTAGCCTAGACATATTTTTCTTACTGTGGCATGGCATTTTCTTTGTTTACTAGCAAAGCCAAAAGAAGTATATCATTATAAGGTAATACTGGCATACATTGGTGCAGCCAATAAAGACAGATATGGGCACAGCATGGCCATGATGTTTATATCACCACCCTTTTATTTGTGCCGCCCTCCTGCACTGCCTCCGGGCCACCTCTTGCACTGGGGTCTGTATCTGTACCCATACAGCCCCCCCTTTTTCTTCAAGCACTTATCAGACCTACCCTGTCTGCTGCATTAAACCTAGCACTTGCAAATTGCTGGCTGCACTACCACTGTTTGTTGCCTTTATTATTTATTTATTGTTATTTATCTGTTTCTCTTCTACCTTGCACTTTCCACTTCTCCCCCCTTCCATGCACTTTTCCCCTCCACCTCTCCCATGCAGTTGCACGTTCTCAATGTCACTGTGCCTAGTAAGATCGCTGTTTTGTTCTCCCCTGTTCCCCCTCCCTTGCCTTGTTGCGCTCTGAAATACTTGTGAACGAGCGCGATAGAAATAAAATATCAATATCAATATTGGCATATACTGTGGCCAAAAATGCATTGGAAACTGTTCTTGTAGATTGTTGGTGACTTTCATCTATTAGAATTTTTTCATGGGTTAACCTGTAGCTTTTTACTTCATTTTTCACAGAAAGTCTGCTTCAAAGTGCACAATTGTAACAATTTGTTTTTAAAGAATTTCCTGAACTCACCTTGCTTGGTTAAGGATCCTTTGTTACACTTGCGCATATTTGTTGCACATATTTATACCTCTCAAATTAAAAAAGAACCAACTTCCTCCACTGGCTATGATTCGTGCAACAACCTGTTGCAATCTTCTGGAATAGTAAACAAATAAACCCAACAAAATCCCTTACACAAGTTATTAATCAATATCTAAGCAGCCAACTAATTTCACGACTATAAGGAAGCACCAAACTGAAGTAATGTACACCTGTATTCGAGGCATCATGGAACAGCTTATGGGACTTTACGATAATGTTCAATATGTACAAGAGTTATTCTCTCCCTTTGTCCCACACAAACATTCCAAATTGTCAGATCAGCCAGCATGGCCATCAAAAGATCATAGTCAAATTAGAGATGCTGAGGAAGAGAAATCCTTTTATGTTCATTTCTAATGTCCACAGTGGTTTCCCCAAAAATATGATAAGCAAACTTCTTAACGTGAGCACTTGGGTTCGTAAATTATTTCAGTGGTATGCACACAATGTGAAAAAGAATAGCGACAAGGCAAGTGACAAGATTCCTGATTACTTGAAAGAAATAGGTGGGTCGAGTCATAGAAACAATGCGTTCTACATGAGTTAATTCTTGTGACCAAAGATAAAGGGAAGATAAGCAAAGTGAAGGTGTCACAGACGCTGATTAAAGGCTGGGTAGACTGACGTTTATATACATGCATGCATGTATTGGCTTTTATAAAGTACAAAAGGAACTGCACGTGGAAAGTATAGCTTTGTACAGGATGGTGTGTTGGAAAAGTGGACTCCATGTGTGATAATGGCTGGCATTCAAGTGGTTTCTGAGCTGGCTGATGAATTGCCTGAACAATAGAGTCTTCATTTCTTTCAACAACTGGAAGAGCATTGGAACCCTGCTGAAGTCGGTGCAGTGTTGTTCCACAGTGGCAGTGTATAACAGGAGCACGCCTGATTCCTAGCCTTAACAGCTGAGAGTCCCTCCCCAGTTACTAGAGAGCGGGCATCCCATTACTCCCTCAGAGAGTGTCCCAAACCATCAACAAAGATCAGAGGATTTGTCCTACATGGAGTATATCACTGAACAGTGAGTTAAGGCGACACTGACTGCATTTGATGGATTTTGATTTAATTTAGGGAGGGATGTGGTGTTGTTAAGGAGAAAACAAGCGTCATGATGCTAGGTCCTGACGTGATGTGTGGAGTAGTAGCGAGGGACAATAAAGGCACGAGCGCCTGAAACAGAAAGGCAGTGCAGGTAACCCACTACGTTGTGTGACCGTGTCTGATTTATTGTGGCCCGCAGCATCACATAGCACAGACGTACTACAGCATTTTGTTATGTGGCACCCAGCATGGCACCTCAAGGAGGTTTGAGGAAATCTGGCAAGGAAAGTGCAATAGGTGTGTGTGTGTGCATAAATATAGGCGTGTTGGTACATGTGTGTGGGTTTATGTGTGAATGCCTGCCTGTGTTCATGTGCGTTTGTCTATGTTTTTGTATATGTGTGTAAAGGGGTGTGTGTGTATATAAATAGATGTATGCATGTACATCATTTCGAGTTTAGGCATGTATGTGTATTTGTATGTACACGGGGTGCATGTGAGTATAAATGTGTGCATGTGAGTTTGCATGCCTGCATGTTCATGTGTCTCTATCTATTTGTGTATGTGTGATAGGGGCTTATGAGTAAGTGTGAGTGTATGTGTGAGAGAGAGAGATAGAGGGGTGTACGTACTGTCAAAGGATACAAGAAAGATCTTAGCTGAGATGCCATGATACCACTGTTTGGTTATCTACTTGGCAGACGATTTCAGAAATTACATGTAAGTGTATTTGACATGTGCTCACTTCAGCTATCGGCAGATCACACAGTGACACCACTGTGTCAATCTCTGAAACATTCAGGTCATGTCTTAAAGTTCTTCTACTTATGGGGAACTTAGACCATCCGGGTTCATCTCAGTTAAAACAGCATTTCCTGTATTTGCTTCAATATATTCCCATGGCTGTTGAAAGTAGACCTGGGGTGGCAAGATATTTAATGGGAAGGGCAGAGTCAGGGCCAAGCTTGGGCGTCTGGCCTGGCTCTTAGGGCCCAACCAAAGCAGAGTCTGGGAAATGGCTGTGCAAAATGAGGCGGTCCTGTGCCAGGGTGGGGGGATGCTGTGGAGAAGGAAAGGGATTGGGGCAGAAAAAGAGACTAAGGATGTTTGGGGGCAACAAAAGGGACTGGGGTGGGAAAAGGGGCTAAAGGAAGCAAGAAAAGGGATACACAATACTGGGGCAACACAATTGGCTAAAGGGGGCTGGGGCAACAAGGGACAAGAACAGGGGCAGATACAACAAGAACAGGTGCTAGGGGCAACAAAAAAGGGCTAAACTGGACTGGTGGGCAACAATTGGCTAAAGGGTTTGGGGTCTACAAAGGGGGCATGAACAGAGGCTAAAGGGTGACGGGGCAACAAAGGGGTCTGGGAACATCAACATGGGGTTATGTGGGGTGAAATAGAACCTCTGAGTGCCAGAAATAAAGAGGCCAGAGTGATTTGGGAAGTCCCATTGAAGTATAAGGCCAGCACAGCAATGGTGATGTCAGACATGAAGCCTATTGAACCAAAAACAGGCCTAAATCTCAAAGGACAGAAAGTGGGCTTGAATCTCAAAAGTGAGAAGATGTGTGCAATACATTTCAGCAAGAAAAAGAAAGACATGTGGCTGACAATGCTGTTTTATTAAATCCATGGGGAGCTGCACTTTTACTTAAAGAGACAGATAGCAGTATGTACATTATCTTCAATGTAATACCAGATTGTGCTCCAGTCATCTCAAGTGAAACAGAGCTCATTGCAATTTTGAGAAATAAAATAACTTCCTTTTTCCTGAAAGTATGCTAACAGAAGTGCTCATTAGACTTTCAGAGTTTGAACATGGTTTTCTCACATGAATTCCCTATACATATAGACAATCCAGAAGTGTTATTAATGTACTTTGCAACTGTTAGATTAAACATGTATGTTACACATGGATATAAGGCCCAGGCCGCCTTATACAATGTTATGTAAAATGTATTATGTGTGAGTTTAAAAGCCATTGCTTGCAGAATTTTACATGCAGCCGGTCATTTCTCCCAAAGATTAAACTTAACATCCAAGACCTTTCCTCTGCTGATCCTGGAGAGGCAGGTCTGGTTGTCAACCATTAATCAGGGCCATTGCTTTAAAATATAGAAAGCAATACACTGCCTAGATTTAAACCACGATGGAAACAGATAAGACCATGCCTGTTCTTTCAGCAGAAGTGACCTTGAGGTCACAATTCCCATAAAATGTCCATAAAATGTCCATTAGAGTTGCAGCCAGGGCCATTACAGGCCCTGAAGGGAGAGGCAAATAAACATGAGCTAGCCTCTGATTGATCACATGCTCAAGGCAAAATGAAACTGAAAGCGGATGTCGTAAATCTCCCCCCGTCTCACCTGTGATCAGGATCTCCCTTGTTCGGCCGCAGGACTCTTCCTGTGGATGGTTCGGGTCTTGAATAGGCTCGCCCGAGCCTCGTCAGGGTGCAGGACGCGTTCAGAGTTCCGGGAAGTTTGTGGTTCCAGGGTATCCAGGATAGCGATGAACGAGTAAGTAGGGGGGAAATCCAGGAACAGGATAAAAGGCAAGGAAGGAAGTAAGAGGATCAAAGGAAACCAATGTAGAGAGTAAACACACGTCGGGTCACTACCGAAGATAGCGTCGAGACGCGCGGACCCGCAGGGGCGTGACCAATTTATAGTACGTGACACGACGTGAAGGCTAGTGCGTAGCACGGAGCTTGATACGGCCATGTTGGGAGGAACAAGGAGTACAAGCCCTTTGTGACATTGACCACGAGGTCCAGAAGGGGCAATTTCGCCGGGTCATGACAGCGGATAAAGAAAAAAAACTGGAGTTTAGTTAATAAAAAAATACATATTATTGCATAAAAGGGGCAGCATATATGCCACAACGGTCATTTCAGACTTTTAACAAAGGTGACAGTAACCCCTTTGAACCATGCTAAAGAGATTTTTGTGTGATAAACATAACTAAAAATATTAACGAAAAATTTTATTTGGGCCTTCTCTTGATTCCAAGAGATTTGAAAGTTGGTGTGAGGGTGAAGGACAAAACTAACATGGGAATGATGAAGCAGCATATTTTTCACTGGTACGGATACTGAGTAAATGAAGAAAAAAGTATCTCTGCATAGGAAGGGTGGGCCGACTTCAGATTAGCATCATCTGATTTGCCTTCAAATGTAGTTCTTAAAGATATATCCATACATGGAAAGATTTGAAAAATTAGGGTACTTGCCATGTTGATAGATTTTCAGAGTTTTGAACATGCCAAGCCCACTTTTCAGTTTGGGATGACAAAACGTTCTCCTCCCACAGCTTTACTAACTCACACCCCTCATCTCCTTCTCCTATTAGCACACAGGAGGGTAGAGAACACCAACCAATCCCTTTTGCATGAATCATGACAAGTTTGTGATGTCATTTGCCCTGTAACTAAACCAGTTTGCATCAGAACTGGGCTTTTTTCACTTATTACGGGAGGTAACCTGCTGCTGAACTCATGCGAGAAACATCCAAGCAGAGAGGCCCCAAATCTTGCATTGGAGACAGGGACCAGGAGACATAGAAGTTGACTGGGACCCCTTGGAGGAGCCAGAGGGGACTATCCTGGACTGACACCCTTGCTGTCCCAGAGGTGCCCTGCTGTTCCCTGATGCTCATGACAAGGCCTACCTGTAAGTAAAACTATCACAAAGCCATAGATTGTGCAGGCCATGCCTTTTTCAAGTATTGTTCTAGTTATTTCCCCATAGCAAAATATCCTGTTTGTCTGTGTAGATCCTTAGCATATTTAATTATAGTAAATCAATTAACTCCGCTATAGAAATCACAGGATGTGTTTTGTTGGCATTCGAAACTAACAAGCTCTTCCCAGTGTGTTTTGAGCAGGAATAGACATAAAGATTTGCCAAAAGAGTTAATCCCAAAACCCTGTTTCCACGTGAGTGTGCAGGGTGTAAAACAAAATTGCCCCTTCGTTCACATTGTGCTCTGACCAAAACCAAAAAGCCCTGCCTGTTCTTTTTAGATGTGGCAAAACAAATTTTCCCCATTGCTTTTCTTTCCCTCATATTTTATCTGTGGTAATAAGTAAAAGAAAAACGATTTTGCTGCTTGAATCCCTTTTTCCAAAAAGTGCATTTTATCAGAATCCCAAAACGATTTTCCCATTAAGTTCCCACTCTCTGCCACTGGCCTCCAATTCAGAGGGGTCAAGTCTAATTGATATTTGGAGGGTGGGGGTTGCTGAAAGAAAAGTATTATAACCAAATCAGCAATCACTATGTGTTTTGATTGTTCTTTTTCTGTATTGGTGGGTGATTTGAAAAGAAATCTGTGGGAAATTGTGACTGTATATCTCAGTATTATCTCTGTGTTGGTGACATTACGGAAGTCATTTCTTTCTTGTGTTGCCACAGCATTGGTGGCTGATGTTAGTCTGGCAAATCTGGTTTAAATAAATTAATAAATCTATATTCTTATTACACACCGGCCTGGTTCCTAGTCCATTGTGGCACCGGGTATTTATTGGGGTTGGGTGGGAGACGGGTTGGAGGCCTTACCAAAGTGAACCTTAACAAACTAATAGTGCTTTATTGTGCGCCACATTGGGGGAAAAGAACTCCCTGAGTTGAGTGTTACCTTAAGGGGGCAAGAACAGGAATTAAATGTGACAAGAACAGGGGATACGGGCAACAAAAGAGACTAAATGGCTCTGGGGCTCAAGAAAAGTGGCAAAACAGGCCTGGGCGCATCTAAAAGGTTTAAGGGACAACAGAGCGGCTACATGGGACTGAGGGATCAAGAAAAGGAGCAAAATAGGTCTGGGTCAGCTAAAGAGGTTGAGGCAACAAAAGTGGACAAAGAGTAATGGGAGGAAAAACAAAGGGGCTCACTTACCTTTTTGAATGTGCTGCTGTCTCACAGCACCACCAAGCAGTGTTCCAGTTGTACCGTGGCTGGGGAGGGCCAAAAACAAAAGACGTGCTCCTGGGGCACCGGCAGCACTTACAGGCGCATGTGCCTGACTTCCTGTTTTGCCGCCTGACTTCCTGTCCTCCCCCAGCCAATCACTGAGTGGCTGGGGTGGGACCGGCAATCAGGCAGCCGGGACTGGAATGCAGGCAAACGTGCGCCTCTATGTGCTGTTGGCACATTTACAGGAGCTGGTCTTTTTTTTTCTACATCAAAGGTATGGCCGAGAATCCAGTGGGGCTTATGGCCATATACATACTACTCAGCTAAAGTGCATCTCTGTGAACTGAATCACCTCACGGCCCTGCTGCCTGGAATCAAGTATGGCAAGACACGATATGTCAAGGAAAGAGTTAAGTGGCAGTCGGCAGAATTTCACAGTCAAGCAGGTAGTGGGAGAGTCAGCTAAACATAACAGGGTGACACCTATGTGCACTTTTATTTGTTTGCATAATATCAAAGTGAACAATATTATTACAATTCAATGTTTGCTGTTCTGTTTTGTTTATTGCATAGAGTTTGTAGCACGGTAAAGTTATCAAATCAGCTACATCAGATGGATATCCTGCTACTCATTGTGAGATCATACTCGAGAGGGGAAAGCAGAGTGGCAATTCCTTGTGTGCCATGCGATAATTCTTCAGTATAAACCCTGCAGCATTTACAAATACATGGCTGGCTGCAACTTGACAATTAAAGGTGCTGCTTTTCCATGAGAGGTGCATAGTTTCTAACATGTCCATCACATCTTCCCAGCTGCACCTTCCCTGCACACCCCCATGCCCGACCCCCCTTCCTTGCAGCAGCACTCTGTTACACAGTCTTAACATGCCCCTGTATTTCACACGTGGGGTCTGGGCCATGGTGCCCGGCCTGGTCAGGTATACAGGCAGGTCATCCTCCACCGGTGTGTCGGGGGGGAAATTCTGCCGGGGTCGGCCGGGCCGTCCGCAGACCTCCGGGCAGGGAGGCCCCAACTCCTCCCGTATATCCCAGATGAGATAGAGTATGAGACGCACACAAGGAGCAAGGCGACTCTGCTGTTTATTTATACAAAACGGCAGGGATGGGTCAAGGAGCGTACGCGTCCGTCCTGACACACACATAATGGTGGGGCTCGCAGGCCCTTTTTACTGCATTATGACGCGCTACTTGCGTCACTTCAGAAAGTTAACAAAAAACCTATCGCCACTCTTAATTGGTTGCTCGAGTGGTAGGGTTAGTATAGTACACATATAGAGAATGATATTAGTGGACAAGGTGTAGTCAGGTGGTATATCTGGGTTGTCCCTATAATTGGATACATAAGAATTGTTACATGAAGGCTCCTGAGGATTGGCTAATGTTACTGACGTCTGAGATAAGAGCCCCATGTTCTGATTGGTGCATCCGTGAGCTCCCCAGCCTGGGACCACCGTTGTTCCCAGCTCTCGGTGTACCTGTGTTTGCAACAATGTTTCAATATGGGTACGTGCAGACAATGTGAGGATTTATTCATAGGTGGAAGGCTGACCGCTCCCACTGTAGCAGGTGTCCATTGAGCCTTTCAAGTGTCTCGGCCTGTGTCTCGTAGTGAGGGACCCAGACGCCTTTTCTCTCCTGGGTTTTGGCATCTCGTCAGATTCGGCTTGGTCACGTGAGGCGGGACCGTGTTTGAGGCAGAATTCTGCACAATTAATATTGCTTTTCCACTGTGTGTCTGGTTTAATTTGTAGATATGACTTTAACGTTGGTACGCGGAGTGCGAGGTTGCAACATCGTGCCTTTGATGATTTGTTCTTGGATGTGGGCTTGCAACATTGCGACCTTGGCTGGTTGCTCCATCGGGTTCTTTCTGCAGGATCAGCAACCTGACTCTTGCTTTGTTAATGTCCACGGGAGCTCTTGTTTGAGGCCTACTCGGGCCTGGTGCTTAAATAGTCTGTTTGGTGCATAGGTGCTTTAGATTATAGTAGCATACATTTCCATGACCAGTATCGTGTTTCCATTATACCTCTCATGGTGGTAACAGGTTTCAAGGGAAGCGTGAGCAAGCATTATAGATGAGTTCATGATGCATCTTGCGTTTCTGCATTCTGAAAGCCTATGTAAAAATAATAAAGATGCACGTCCGTGAATATGCCTGTCGCCTACGTCAGAGCACTGAGTATGTTCTTCGTGTAGATTGGTGTGGAAATGTTAAGTGTGTATACTTGTACAGATGTGCTTCCCGTTGTCTAGGTCGTCATGGCATCTCTAACGACGTGTGGTTTTTAGTCTAGCTGATCCGAGCCGCAGGTGTCGGCATGGCCAGTGCGGGCTGCTGGGCAGGCAGGTGGACACATCCGTATGTTCCTGTACCAGGGTACCTGGTCGTCTGGTAAATGGACAAACTCTTCTCGCGGCGGGTGTCTGGGCCGTGACCCTCTAGGCCAAGCGCGAGAGGTGAAGGACGGGAGCCTGGTCTTCCATTCTCCCACTTCAGTCCCCCCTCTGGTCGACTTGTCGACCACAAACATATCCTTCTCGTTATCTCCTCTTACCCTCCATATCTTAGTTATCCCTCCGAGATGTCCATAATGGTTTACATGATCTTCAAATGACCAATACATGTATTCACATGTTCCTCCAGGAGTACAGTATACCCATCTTCCTATGTAGCTCCTGGGGTTCCTTGGGTTCTCAATCTTCACTGATGGTGGGTCTAGATGATTGGTGATGATTTGGGTGCGCAACTTCTCCCTTTCTTGTATTATCACACCTGTATGCTGGCCGTCATCTGCTGGCATTAAGGGGTGCATTCCCACCATTTCCAGCAACTCGTCAGTCGTGCGTGCTTTCCGGGCCTTCCAAAATCTAATTATGATCAGGGTAGCTCCAGCCAAAATAGCACATCCCACTATTATTTTCAGTCCATCTGACAGCCAAGATGGCATCCATGACCATAATAGTGAAAACCAGCTCTTATCCTTGTTTACACCGTTACTTTCGTCCATCATTTTGGAGTGCATCTGGGCCAATTGTGAAACTGCTTCTGTCAGTGTACCATTGTCAGCATCGTTGGCAGGTATGAACGTGCAGCAAGATTGTCCTATTTTTGCACAAACTCCTCCTTCCATTGCTGTGAGAAGGTCCAATACATATCTGTTCTGGAGTGCTACCATCCTTACAGCTCGCAGCTCCTCTTTAATTGCGTTGAACCCATTTACTGTTGAATTGACGGTCATCATTAGTTCCCACCTTGTTATTTGGAGCCATTTTGCGTTTGCGTATGCCTGCAGTCCCGGATGTATTATTGAGGAGAAGAACATTGCTGCTCTGCTGAATAGTCTGTGTTCTGGCGGTATTGATGTTAGTTCCGTTTCCGACCTTCCCCACAGGTAATTTCCTGTCAATGGCTCTCCTTGTCTTTTTCTCCTGTTTAGGACACTATCATTGCTGTTGGTCCTGTTTCCTTGCTCCTTCTGAAGTGGTGCGGATCTCTTTCTTCTCTTATCCCCTTCATCCATTTTAGGAAATTTCGCCACATCGACATGCTTCTTAGGTACCACTAGTGATGGTACATTGACGTGTACCATTGTGCACACACCATTCCACAGGGGAGGCAGTGTATGATATGCCTTTTCCCCACAGGCCCAATAATGGTCCATTATTACTGCTGTTCCCGCTCCCCCCTCAGGCAACTCCATCACGCTTGCACAATTGGTGTTATATCCTACGTCCACCTCTCCTTTATGCTGGTAGCATACTTTAGGCGCAGTCAATGGTAGTATAGTTATCGGGTCTTCATCTTCTTCTACCCACGTGAGCATTGGTACATACTTGATCCACGTCGTCCAACATCGATGATTGTGTGTTTCGATAGTTGAGATAGTTTCTTTTGTTACCATGTTGCTGCCAATCACTCCTATCTCCCAGCTGTTGCCCAGGAACACCTTTCCTGTTATCGTCAGTAGCGGCCTCTCCCAGCATCCTTGTTTACCCGGAACTTCAGTTGCGTACCAATCACATGGTAGATACTGCAGTGTTACCTTCTTTGTTTCTCCTTTTGCAGGGCCACTTGTTATGTACCTGAATGCTTCAGCATGTAAACTGGTCTTGTGATAACTCAGATAGGTCTTGAGGAAGTTGTTTTCATATGGGTATGAATCTCGTGTTTTCCATGTCATGTGCACTACTGTTCCTTGAAATCTTCCTTTCGTTTGGAACAGGGCCAAATATATGATGCACTGTGCTGTTTTTTCATCTATTTCTGTGGCAACAAATGTTCGTGAAGCGCTCATGGCGTATGGTATTAATGAGCAAACGTAACAGCTATCCTCAGTTGTCTGCTTACCAATGCGGGTCATGTGTTGGTACCATATGTTGTTTGTGACGTGTGCTGAATCTTGTACATAATTATCAATACCTTTATTGTCTGAGTACGTGCTGCGTTTAACTCTATTTTGCTTGGGTGCAAAATTACGATTACCACCTGACGTAACACCTGTTGCAGCAGGGGACGGGGGTATATTAAGTTTGGGTGCAGCAATAAAATCAATAGCATAGCTGTACTGCCAGACAGAGGCAGCCAAGAACCCGGTGATCATAAAAATCCCTATTATTTTTATTACATATGCTAATTTCACCGGCATTTTGCTCTTACCTTGCTGCGGTCCTGGCAGCTTATTCTTGCGACGTTACAGTTGCCCGCCTAAAAATTCTCAAAAGTGCTCGTTATTAAATGTTAGTTTTGTTTCCTTTAAGCTCTCCCTATCAAGTAGTCATTCAGTGCCCAGGCGAAGAGCTGCTCCCACGCTACTCTAAGTGATGGGTCTCTTAGGACCGGCAAGTATGGGCGGAGGTGGGGCATGTAATATTCTATGGCCAGGAGGAAGGCTGTGTAGTATACACGTACCCTTCTCCTTTTTAAGTATGTTGGCCTCTTTATTTCGTATACAAATTGGTGTGACAATTCTTCTGGGTAGTTATCGTCTGGCAGCACCATCTACACCTGCACACTGAACTTGTTAATTAGCTTTTCTTAACAATACAATATTACGCAGTTCCTGTATGTGCGAGAGAAAAAGAGAACATTCACGTGTTTACATGTGTATTGGTGCAAGCAATGTCCTTCAATTTTAGTTACAACTGTACTTAGCAGTCAATGGGGGGGGGTTTGCGCTCAGATGGCGGAAGTATTTTTACTCTTTGAGCGAGTGATCATGGGGTGGGCAGTATGGGGGTCACCCCCTTCTTCGTCAGTTATTGTCTCCGAGGGAACAATTGGGTCGTTGTCTGTGGTGGAACTTTCTTCCGCTGTCAGCGATGTTGTTGCTGTTCTTCCAATGGACCTGTCGTTGGCGCTGGGGCGGGTCTGCAGTTTGTAGATCTTTACGTCATGTAGGTGGTTCCAGGCACGCTTATCCTTTAGTTTTACTGCTCTTGTTGATACGTCCTCTACCAGATGGGGGCCAGTGAACCTCTTCTCGTGCCACCTTCTATTGAAATTGCGAAGTAGTACGTGGTCACCTTTGGCAAGTTTGCACGAGTTCTCCTTTCCCAATTCCGTACTTTCGTCTTTTTCTTGATTGCTGGTAGACCCGCCCCGTGTGCGCTCGAGCTGTTGAGACACAAACACGACACTAGTAATCAAAGAAGACACATATTGATACATTTCATCTCCTAACACATTCGCTGAACTTTCGTTATCGGTGAATGCCCTTGACGTTGGTGTTAGGGGAAGGCGCATTTGACGTCCAGTAACCACTTCGTGAGGGGTGAGGTGGTGGTCGGACCCTGGCCTGTTTCTAAGTTCAAACAATGCTAACGGAAGGCAATACAACCAACTTTTCTTTGTTGTTTGTTGTATTTTAGCAATTGCCTCCTTCAACAGGCCATTCAGGCGTTCACATACACCATTAGCCTGTGGGTGGTATGCACATGCAAATTTGTGTTTAATGTTCAGCAGGGATGTAATATGCTGGAACATTTCATTTGCGAAATGGGGGCCGTTGTCTGATCTTAACACCTCGCACACTCCCCACCTGGGGAAGACCTCCCTTACTATTAATTTGGCTGCTCTAAACGCATCAGGGTGTGAACAGGGCCCTGCTTCAATCCACCTAGAAAATGGACATACTACTACAATCATATACCTATTGCATTGACAGATGTTGATCATATCAACATAGTCAATGTGAAGGTGCCGAAAAGGTCCTTCTGGCCGGGGTATTGTACCTCTTATCACTTTTAGAGTATGACCGGCCGTAAACTGTTGACATGTGAGGCAATTGCTGATAAAATTTGACACATGGGAGGTTAACTCGGGACAAAACCAATCTTCTCTAATTCGTGCTGCAATTATTTCCTTGCCTGTATGGGCAGGGTGATGTAATTGGCTCAAGGCGGTATTTAACAGTGCCAACGGTATTACAACTTTCCCAGTGCCACCCTGGCGCCATAGTGCGTCGGTTGGTGACATTGTGCATCCTCTTTTCACCCATACTTCTTTTTCGGCCATTGGTGCAGCCGCTTGTAGCTCCATAATCTGTGTGGCTGGGAGATGGGTGTACCCTTCTCTCATTAACATCTCCCTCGCTATTCCCCTCCCTCTCCCTCTCTGTGAGTCTGTGGGGTTCCATATCTCACCAAAATATGCAGCATATTTCGCATGTGCGTCTGCTGCTGCATTTCCTTTTGAAACGTAGTCTTCTCCATTGGTGTGTGTGGTGCATTTTACTAGGGCTAGTTCTTGGGGGTCGTTTATTACTTCAATTAGTTCAGCCAACAAGAGGGCATGTTGTACTGGAGTGCCATCAGCTCTCCTAAACCCTCTCCTTCTCCATTTTGATAGCCCTGAGTGGACAGTGGATGTAACATATGCACTGTCGGAATATATAGTTACTCTTTTATTAAAACTTTCCTTTAATGCCAATATTAGTGCAACGAGTTCCGCCGCTTGAGCAGAGTAGTGCTGTGGTAATTGTACACACTTCATAGCCACGCACACCGGCGCCTCCATCATTTTTACTACTGCTGCCCCAGTCCTTCGTATCCCATCTCCTTGATCAATAGTTGATGACCCATCAATAAACAAAAGCTCACCTCCCTCTAGTGCGTTTTCTTCAACTTTCCTAGTACATGAGTATATTTCAGTTACTTGGGTGCAGTCGTGGGCGTAATCTCCCTCTTCAATTACTTCTGCTAGGAACCTTGCAGGGTTAACCGTGCTACATCTAACAATTGCCAGTTCAGCTTTAGACAAAATAATCTCATAACCTGTTGCCCTCTGTGTCGTTAATGTGGACTTAGGTTTATTCAATATCGCAAATAGTGCATGTTCCACAAATAGTGTAGTTGGACACCCCATAGTTATTGCTGATGCTTTTTCTACTGCAAAAGCAGCTGCAGCAAGACCTTGTTCACAAGAGAAGTGGCCTAACATTATAGGGTCTAAGTGACCGCTGTAAAATGCTACTGGTTTATAGCCCATGCTAGTTTTTTGGGCCAATACTGCTTTCATCACTGCTGAGTCGCAATGTGAAAATATAAAGAAGCGCCGCTCATAGTCTGGGGATGCAAGTACTGGAGCAGTTGATATCGCGTCTTTTAATTCGTCAAATGCCTCCCTCATTTCCATAGTCCATCCCAACTTTTTCTCCCCTTTATTTGCTTCCTTCAAACCCTCAAGCAGGGGTCCTATGTATGAGCTGTAATCAAATACCCATGCTCTACAGTAGTTGCACAGCCCCAGAAATTGCTGCAGTTCTCTCACAGTCCGTGGCACGGGAGTGCTTGAGATGGCCTGTGCTCTTTGTGGTGCAATCCTTCTTCCATGGTGGGATATCAGTTGACCAATGTAAAGTACCTGTTCCTGACAGTATTGTATCTTTTCCATGTCTACCTTGTACCCCTTTTCTGCCAGTATCGTCAACATTTTTAAGGAGTCCTCTCTACATTTACTTTCGTTTGTACTGCAAATTATTATGTCATCCACATACTGTAACACTGTGCTTTCCACCTCAACGTTACCCAAATCCATCTGTATTACTCTATTGAAAATTGAGGGTGATTCACAATACCCCTGTGGTAATCTGGTATGTTTCCACTTTGTATTTCGGTAAGTGAAGCTTGTCAAATCTTGTGAGTCTGGGTGTAATGGTATTGAGAAAAAAGCATTTTTAAGGTCAATCACTGTAAATCGTGATGCTTCTGCTGGAATGCCACACAATATTGTGGCCGGGTTTGCTGTTACTGGATACTCTGCTTCTACTATGTTGTTCAAGGGTCTGAGGTCCTGTATGAAGCGCCAAGACCCCCCTTTAGCCTTGCGCACCGGGTACACAGCTGTGTTACATGGTGATTCTGAGGGGACCAATATGCCATTGTTTATAAGGGCCGTTATGGTTTCATATATGCCCTCATCTGCCTCTTTTGACAATGGGTACTGTTTAACTCTTGGTAGTATGGCACCTTTTTTCAATTTTATCCTTACACCCCCTATGCTTTTTATGCATCCCACGTCATAAGGGCTTATAGTCCATAATGATTTGGGCACCTTTGACATATCCTCCTTAAAAAATGGGACTGGGGTGCCTGCGGGTGCCTCAAGTGCCATTGCAATTTTCTGTGCTACTTGTTTGTGAGCCACTCTTAGCCATATTTCTACACTCATCATGAACACCATTTCATTTTCTTCCTTTTCTTCTGAGAACAGCTCTTCATCTGACACCTGGGTCAGCCTACATCCCTCTGCTAGTGCTATCACCGCCCTCCATGCTCTCCCTTCTTTATCTTGGGCGTGCACAGCAACATAATCAGCTGTTGCAATAATGCTCTCAATGTCCACTACAAACACCTTCCCTTCTAGTTCATCAACTGGTGTTTCTGGTCGGAATAGATAGGCTGCTGGTCTCCTCCATATTTTCCCTTCTATCCCTGGCATCCATGCAAATGCCATGTCAGTGCCATATTGGAATATCTCGCCATCTACTGGCTCCGCCCTAATCGCTGTCTGTCCACAGTATGCTTGCAAAATCTGTCGTGCTGCGAGCATGTTAATCCCTGGAGTAGAGCAAATTATGCCATCCTCTGTAAAGGAGATCGTCATGTTCAACCTGTTCATTATGTCCCTCCCCAGTATATTTACTGGTGAGGCACTATAATACAAGAGTGGAACTGACAGATCATAATCTCCAATAGATAAGGGAACATTATCAGTAAATGGAACCAACCCTTTAGCCCCAGAAAATCCTTGGGTGTTCATGGCTTCGCCTGACATCTTAAATTTACCTTCCCTTATGCAAGACCGGGTTGCCCCGGTGTCAACAAGAAATGATAATTTTTTGTCACCTATCGTTACCTCTATGCGTGGTTCCTCCGCACTATTAGGTGTTACTGACAGGATGGGACACACCAAGGCCGTCTGTGGGCTGGCCTATTGGGGGTACAATGATTGGCCATTCCCTGTGTAAGGGTTGTGTCCCAACACCGTCACCCCACCCAATTGTGTTCGTTCATTTTGGGGTGGTGGTTGTATTAACGCTACTTGTTGTTGTGGCGGTGGCAGGTACTGTGTTATTTGTTGTTGTGGCAGTGAATAGGTTTGTGGCTGTTGTGTTGTTTGTTGTTGTGGGTCACTCCCCTTTTGTGACGTCTGCTGTTGTTGTATGCCCTGCTGTTCTTGTAATGTCCTGGGTTGTGCTTGTTCATTCCATGCTGGTGTTCCTGGCCTGACCCTACATGTACGTGACATGTGTCCCAATAGTCCGCAGCTCCAACACACAGGTGGTTCCCTGTTTTGCCATGGGAAGCTCCCTGTGTTGTCCTGGTATACGGGTTGCCCTGTGGGGTAGTTATTTCTTAGTCCCCCAGCCTGTTGTTGGGTATTATATCCATATCCTCTCCCCCTCATAAACCCTCCTCTCCCTCTGTTATAACTATAATACCCAGTTCCTTGCATTGGGTACCCTCCTCCCATGTTTGGTGCGTGTAATTGCAGAGGCGGCACTTGCTGTATTACACCTTGTGGAGGCGTTATTTGTGCGGGATCTTGTGCAGCCACTACTTGCGTTGGGCTTTGGGCCATTGGTGTGGGCGTAGTTATTAGTGCCCCTTCCATTGTGTATTTAGTAAGTTTTTTCTGTACTAATTTGGCCTCTTCTGTTTTCCTATCCTCTTCCTTTTGTTTCATTTTTCCTTGCCATGTTCTGCAGTGATGTACTATAGTCAGTTGTATTTCTGGCCATGGTTTTGCTTCCATCCCCACTACTTTCTTTAGTTGTTTTTGAACTCCTTCTGGGAGCCCTTGTACTAGTATATGATAAAATATGGCTGGTGTTTTGTCCCATTGTTCTCTAGTTTCCATGCGCCACTTCTCTTGAACATCCTGGATATAATCAACAGGATCCTCATTTTCACCCATCTTACGGGAAGTAATGGCTCCTATGTCTGATGTGTCTGGGTACTGCACTCTCAGTGCCTGCCATAGCGCATGTCTGCAGTTTGCAAATGGTGCCCCATCATGCGATGTGTTCGTTATTGTTACCCCATGGAATCCCGCTCTTTTCCAAATGTCATCCGCTCTATCCCCTAATATTGATATTAACAGGCCCTTCACATCTCCTACTGCTAGTTTCTGTCCTGCGGTGTGTTTTTCCATTTCATATATCCACTTACCCGCACCTCCACTTAGTGATGGGAGCCTACATTTTATATTTTCCTTATCCGTATGTTTCCAAGGTACATACTGTGGTCTAACCCCTCCTCTCTCCAGCAGTGGCATTAAATTCTGTCTTGTGTCACCCTTTACGCTCCATAATGTTGAGTCTTCACACCCCTCCTCTTCCCCCATTTCTTGTACTACTTCAAATTCTTCCTTACTACCTCTGCTCCTACCTCCCTCTTCTTCCTTTCCCCTTTTTTCATCATTTCCTGTGTTCAATATGGGTATGTTTATTTGTCTGTCTTGCCTGCGACTAGGGAGGTCCCTAAGCCGACATGCATAAGGTGTAAGTTCATTCATGAAGGGCGCGAGCTTTATTCTGTGCAGAGAGCGCGCGGTAGTTGAACATGTAGGGCGTGACGTGGGAGGGTGCGATGGTGATGTGGGTGGCGTGGTTTCATTGGTTTGTGTTTCCCCTATTCTTTTCACTTCCTCCTTACTTCTCTCCAGCTCCTCCCATCTTCTACTCATCCAGGGCGAATCTATGTTTGTTCTAGTAAGGTATAGTTTATCTAAGCTTTCCCTTTCACTCTTCCTTCCATCCTTCTCCACTCCTCCTTCCTCCTCACTGCAAAAATCATTCATAAATGGCACCCCCCACTCTGCCTTTTTTCCTTTTATTGTTACTGTTTTTAAGTCTATTAGGTCTCTTTCTCCCTTTCCGTTGTTACCAACTGTCCCCCTTTGTGCTGATGTTGTTGCTACCTCTCTACTTTTATATACATCTCCCCATCTTTCACTCTCCCAACCCCTCTCTTCTCTTCCTCCTTCACTCCTCTCCTCCATTTCCCTACTATTTTCCTCCCTTTTCCTTTTCAACTCCTCCATTACTTCGTTGCTCATCTGTTCCAATATCCTTTCATCCTCTTTCTTCCGTTCCCATTTCACCCTTTCTCTTTCTACTATACTCTCTATTACCTTCCCCTCTTCATATTTCTTAGTTGCCTCTGATATTATCCTCCTCCTCCATATTTCCATTTCTTTTTCCTTTTCTTCTTCTTCCTTCTTCTTCTCTCTCAGCACTACTCTTGATACCCTATCTGCTGCTCCTTTTACCCTTTCAGCTTCTCTCTTTTGTTCCTCACTTCGTTCCCTTAATTTTTCCAATTCGTCCTTACCTTCTTTCCTTTTCCTCACTCTCTCTCTTTCCTCCCGCTCAAGTTGTTTGATCAGTTCATTCTGCTCATCCCTTAGTTCTGCTAATCTTTCCTCCAAAATCTCTTCCTTCTGCCGTAGTAGCTCCTCTCCCCTCATTTCACTCTCTCTGGCACTATCCTCGTTTGTTCTCCTTACCGCCTCCCTTTCTTCTCCAGTTAGTGAGCCTCGTAATTTCAACAATATCTGTGCAGCTATCCACTCATCGTTTCCTATCTCTACAGTCTGCTCTTCTCTAATCCTCCTGTCCCCCATTGGTATCTTCCCATGAGCCACATATGGTGGAGGGCTGTATGCCGGGTTTGAGTATCCTTCAACCGCCCTTAACTGTCCTGCTATTTCTCCTAATTCTCTTAAAGGGTACAACCCTCCTCCCTCTGTTTTCACTCCCGGTGTTATGGGTATCCCATTGCTCGGTTCCTTTTTTATGTCGTCTGATTTATCAATCTTTTCTCCTCCCTGTCTTTCGTTCCCCGTATTCTTTGTGCTTTCGCACTCCTTTTCCCCACCCGTTCCTTCTTTCTTAATCTCCTTTTCTTCCGGTGTTTCCCCCATAGTGAACATTCCATTTGGTCCTGGTCGAGACCCCTGGAACATCCTCCATAAGTTAAACACCTCCACATGGTTTGCCAACTTCTTCCCCTTGTATGTATTGTGCAGATGGTTCAGTAGTGAATGTTGGGCATATGGATCGAAACTACCATTAGGCGGCCATGGTGTTAACATTTTGTTATCTGTCCCCTGGGTCCACTCTATGCTGTACTTAATTAACTTCTCCCTATGTGGTGGCAGTGTGGTGCATATGTGCTGTAGTGCGGTAGTGAGGGTGTTCCCCCACCCTCCCGACCCTCTCCCGTATGACATAAATTCACTCCCCTTGTTACCCTTCCCCTTACTAGCAGTTTACGATATACAACCTTGTATTGCTTACCTCGCCCCGCAAGTGTGGGGACTTTCGACAATCCTTTTGACAAATTATGCAATGATAATAAATATGATGTTATATTATATTCCTTCCCCTACGGCCCCCTGCGGCCGAAGCGCACGCAGCCCCCTGCGGCTGCGTACCCCTTACGATGATCTTATACAGTCGTCCTGTTTCTCCGTTCTCCTCCCCCGTTTACACTTGCCGTGGCCGGCGTTCTCCGTGCGCAGCCACGCCCCTTTCCCCTTTTTTCGATCCACTGGTTTATAGTTTATCTCCGTACCAGCTCCTTTATCATGCTTCTCTTCCCCACCACTCTCAAACCCAAAATTCCTTGTGCTCGCGATATCCTATTAAATCCCTACTGGTGACGTCACCGATTTCTTCGAGCTACTGGTATATTCTTGTTATGTTTTTTAAGTTCAAAATACACTTGCAATCTACCCCGCTAACCCTACAGCTGTCTTCCTGTCTCTCCTGGAACAAGGTAATCTCATCAATAATATAACCGGACTGCGCACGCTGCGTCGCCTCGCGTGTGATACGCCCCTTAACAGGAGGGCTTAACCAGCCAATTATCTTCCGTTTTGGGCAACTATGTAACTAGCTACCGCCCACAGGGAAACGTCATCTACCTATCGAGTTTCTTGCTCGAACAATAGGGAACCTCATCTACTCATTGATCAATAAATGTCAAGTCGTAGGAAACCACACACACCCACCCTCACACTTAGTCGCAATTTAGACCATCAGGGTCTTACGAGCGGCTGCACGTGATGTTTTCGTGCCCCGCCCCCCTCTTTCGCGTAACGTTAGCTTACTGTTACGAGCGGCTGCACGTGATGTTTTCGTGCCCCGCCCCCCTCTTTCGCGTAACGTTAGCCGACTGTTCTCGCACTCGTTTTCCTATCATTCATTCCATTAGCAACACTCAGTTAAACCTTCGCCGCACATCTCTACAATACCTCCCCCCTCCCTTATTTACTTCCTCCCCCTCCCTCACAATTTCGCATTGCTTGTTGTGCGTGTCATGCTCACCAAGTTCTCTCGATGCAGGGCCGCTCGACTGCGTGCACCCTCCAAGCGGCTCGCCACCTCCCCTCGTCTGGACCACGTCTGGACACTCGCCGACCGCGGGCGGGATACTTCTCAACCGGCTCCCGAGGGCCAATATCCGGATTGCGCTGTCCGGTCTTCTCGCGGCTCCGCGATGGTCCTGTAGTCCTCAGAAGGGGGCAACGGCAGAGGGGGCCGCGCCGCCGGGCCTCCTCGCAACGGGAGTGCCTGGAAAAACTAAAAATAAAAGTTGATCTTAAACAGATCTCAGCAGTGCCTCCAACTTGTCGGGGGGGAAATTCTGCCGGGGTCGGCCGGGCCGTCCGCAGACCTCCGGGCAGGGAGGCCCCAACTCCTCCCGTATATCCCAGATGAGATAGAGTATGAGACGCACACAAGGAGCAAGGCGACTCTGCTGTTTATTTATACAAAACGGCAGGGATGGGTCAAGGAGTGTACGCGTCCGTCCTGACACACACATAATCGTGGGGCTCGCAGGCCCTTTTTACTGCATTATGACGCGCTACTTGCGTCACTTCAGAAAGTTAACAAAAAACCTATCGCCACTCTTAATTGGTTGCTCGAGTGGTAGGGTTAGTATAGTACACATATAGAGAATGATATTAGTGGACAAGGTGTAATCAGGTGGTATATCTGGGTTGTCCCTATAATTGGATACATAAGAATTGTTACATGAAGGCTCCTGAGGATTGGCTAATGTTACTGACGTCTGAGATAAGAGCCCCATGTTCTGATTGGTGCATCCGTGAGCTCCCCAGCCTGGGACCACCGTTGTTCCCAGCTCTCGGTGTACCTGTGTTTGCAACAATGTTTCAATATGGGTACGTGCAGACAATGTGAGGATTTATTCATAGGTGGAAGGCTGACCGCTCCCACTGTAGCAGGTGTCCATTGAGCCTTTCAAGTGTCTCGGCCTGTGTCTCGTAGTGAGGGACCCAGACGCCTTTTCTCTCCTGGGTTTTGGCATCTCGTCAGATTCGGCTTGGTCACGTGAGGCGGGACCGTGTTTGAGGCAGAATTCTGCACAATTAATATTGCTTTTCCACTGTGTGTCTGGTTTAATTTGTAGATATGACTTTAACGTTGGTACGCGGAGTGCGAGGTTGCAACATCGTGCCTTTGATGATTTGTTCTTGGATGTGGGCTTGCAACATTGCGACCTTGGCTGGTTGCTCCATCGGGTTCTTTCTGCAGGATCAGCAACCTGACTCTTGCTTTGTTAATGTCCACGGGAGCTCTTGTTTGAGGCCTACTCGGGCCTGGTGCTTAAATAGTCTGTTTGGTGCATAGGTGCTTTAGATTATAGTAGCATACATTTCCATGACCAGTATCGTGTTTCCATTATACCTCTCATGGTGGTAACAGGTTTCAAGGGAAGCGTGAGCAAGCGTTATAGATGAGTTCATGATGCATCTTGCGTTTCTGCATTCTGAAAGCCTATGTAAAAATAATAAAGATGCACGTCCGTGAATATGCCTGTCGCCTACGTCAGAGCACTGAGTATGTTCTTCGTGTAGATTGGTGTGGAAATGTTAAGTGTGTATACTTGTACAGATGTGCTTCCCGTTGTCTAGGTCGTCATGGCATCTCTAACGACGTGTGGTTTTTAGTCTAGCTGATCCGAGCCGCAGGTGTCGGCATGGCCAGTGCGGGCTGCTGGGCAGGCAGGTGGACACATCCGTATGTTCCTGTACCAGGGTACCTGGTCGTCTGGTAAATGGACAAACTCTTCTCGCGGCGGGTGTCTGGGCCGTGACCCTCTAGGCCAAGCGCGAGAGGTGAAGGACGGGAGCCTGGTCTTCCATTCTCCCACTTCAGGTGCATGAATCCTGCACTCAGCACACGCATGGAAGCTCAGAGGGAGGTGCAGCCCTTATGTTTAATGGAAGAGGAAATTAACCGGTCGTGAGAAAAGAAACCCTCACTAGACACTATCAAATGTGCACTTTCATAGGCTGAGTCATCAGCTGTATGTAACAAGGGCCATCACACAAGTAAGGAAGCCATACAGTACCCCCGTCCCACTTTCCATAGCTGCAGTTCGGAAACCGCTGAGATCATTGGCTTCTTACTGAAACCGTCAGAGAAAACGTCCCCTTCAGTTATTCCTTGCTTCTGGTTTCCTTAGTTAACCAAACACTCCACGCAGCCTGCACCTTACGTCAGCATGCTGAACATATGGCCCTTAGGAACATGCATATGGAATGCATGGGATTACACCAGAATAAGGGAACCAACTCAGGAAGATGGCAAAGTACTGTTTTATTAACAATGATCTAAAACAGGGAGGTTACAACGAACATCAACAGACGTACACTCAGTCTCTCAATGATCTCCACACAAAATATAGTTTTTATACACAAAATGCATCAGAGTGACGTCATACTACGTGGCAACAGTGAAAAACCTATCAAGGGTCGGGATTGGTTGCGGGAGACATCTAAGTATACATTTGTATAGGAGCTAGGATTGTTATCATGTGGACATATTATGACTGCCTTTAAAAACATGTAATTTCAGAAATGTTAGATACACAGGTTCTCATTGGTCTTCAACCTATAAGGTCCTTCATTATATGGACTGATATAATTGGTTGGCATGCTTATGCCATGTCTTTGGTTCATTTACCAGCATTTTAGCCCAGACCCAGGTGCAAGGATATAGGACATGAAACTACCTCACCACCCAATTAGCCCAGCATCTCTCATCGCCCATGCCTTCTGCCACGGAATTGTCTTTGTACTTTGCCTTGCGTAGTATCCTTGTCTTTGAGAATGCATGGGAGTGAGGACACTCGCTATCGTGTCTGCAACTCCAAGTTCAAGCTCTATTTCCATCCTTGGCTCACGTGACAGGAGACCACGATTTGGTCAATTTTGCAGTTTTTAAACGCTCTAAATGAATTAAAGCTTGGCATCCTTTGCGTTCTTCATTGCACCTTAACGTGAGAAGGCTCATCCTCTGCAGACTTTTTCTTCTTCAGATAACTGACCTTGCTTCTTGAGTCTTGACTCCAGGCGAGGTAGCCTCGCCACACAGCTCCATGAGCTTATTATACTTACTGCAACACAGTTTTCCATTCCCGCTTCACGGGTTATGGCTTACCATGATACCAATATCCAGTTTTTATACAATGGCGGCTTCACACTGCATTCTAATCACTGCTTTTAGCTGGCTTCTATGATGAATTAATCTACCTTGCGTTTCAGCATCTGTACATGTACTGAACGGTTGTTCTCTGCAGCACTTTGTGTACGTGTACTCTTCTTCTTTATACTTGAGAGTTCACGTGGTCCTTACTTTATCATTATCCCTTTAGGATCCATACATTATTTTCAGCCAGTGTCTCGAGATGTCGTGCACATCTTCTTTTGATGTCGCTATCTCTTCTTCTTTGCTCCTTTTCATATTCCTTCAGTGAGTTCCTCCCTCAGGTTATCGTCACTTCGGGGGTACATTCGATAAAGTTTGCTTAATGGATATCTTCTTCCAAACACTCGCTGCGGTATTGCACACTGGCTGGTGTCAAACACGGCACAGTCTTGTGTCTCCAATATAGGGGAGGTAGGGGGTGGGGATCTCCTGCAGGGGTGTACAGCTGCTCCTCTACACCGCTGCACGTACACCATGGCTGCCACCACAGGAGCACAAAGATGTTGGATGTGGAGGACTTTTGGGAGGGGAAAGGCAGGAACGGGTGGGATTAGCCATAGAGATTAGCAAAGCTAGGGGCAGGGAATCTCATGACCAAGCAACACCTAATACATAATCTGTCCCTCCTCATATGTCATTCATCTGTGCCGCTCGTCAGGTGCCCTCTATGTATACACGGCTCAGCATTTGAATGCAGTAGTTTGGGCTTTATCTAACAGCCCAAACTAAAAATGGACTTCACCATCGTTTTATACTCTGCACTTTGGGTGGGGGCAAAGCAACAAGTAAAAAAAGAGAGAAAAATATATTTTTTTGAAAAGAGCTTGATAAATAAGGGTCTGTCCGGGGACTGGCACCCCACATGGGTACCTTGGTACAGACAGAGAGGAAGAAGAAGGGACGGGCAGAGAAACCTGGAACTTTCTATTTTCTCTGGCAAAGCTTTAGCCACAGAGAAAAGACACTCATCATGTTTTTCAGAAAAGGGTTAGCTGTCGGCACAAACGAGTCTTTTCCTTTGTACTACACAATGGCCACTCATTTTGGAGTCACACAGAAATGATGTTGAATCATGCATTTCCTTTCAAATCAGTACTAGAGAAAGCCTGGTGCTTCATCTTCCAGCGCACTTCCTTCCAGGAAGTTCCAGCTCGGGTCAGTACCAGGGCGGGGAGCCCTGCTGTCGTTACAGCTCCTTCCAACGCCACTAGTGAAGCGTGCCGCCAGTCAGACAGTGTGTGTGAGAATGTGTCAGTGTATGAGTGCGTGCTGCCCTTTCGCAATATCCTCTTTGCTGTGTAGAGAACTGAAGACGTTGAATCGTGGACTAATGCCATAAAACTGTGCAGTCTTAATTAGGAGCGCTGCTTCTTCACACGTATCTTCCCAGCAGCGCTGTTTACTGATAAATCATGTTGGGAGTTCAGTTTTAATGTGTAGTCGATCTGTGCTCATCCTGTTTAAAAAGCAAAAATAAACATAACAAGAGGAACTAAGATCAATGCTATTTACAACCGCCACGTGTAACATTGGGACTTCAAATATAGCACCAATGAAGCAAAATAGCACATTAGTGAACTTCATACGGCAATTTTAATTTGCATTGCCGTGCGAGGTCTATGTACTTCTGAAAATAGCTCTTGCCAGGATGCAAGACGAGCGCACCACAAGGCGCCCTGTTTTGCCTTCTTTCCTATGGCAGAATTTCGCTATAGGTGTGTCCTGGACCAGCTGTCTTGCGCCAGATGTTCATACTGGCAGATAACTGTGTGTGCAACAATAGCGCAGGCAGAGCATGGGAAACCGAGTTACTGTTGGCTGGCTGCCTTTGTTTCAAGCCAGGATGTCGGTCCTGGGACTGTCAACAGAGCCGCCCGCTAGACACACCGGCCTGGTAAACTACTATAAACGGCCTTATACAATCACTTCCCGCCCGTCCCCCTACTGATGTTTCATGGCAAGGATGTTAGCAAAATACCGAGGCATATTTTTGTCACGACAGGAAGACTCAGCAGCTTCCCAGACAAAAGATCATGGCCAATTTGTGTCCGTGAATGGAGCAAATGTTGCCATGGCCTTTTCAGCCTCAGGCCTTAATCAGCAAAGGCACAACGGCCCGGGAGAAGCCCGTCTGCATTCCTGGGAAGAGGGCGAGCTAGGGTTCATCTTCAAGATTATCATAGAACACTGACGTTTCAATACGTTTGTATATTTGAGTGCTAAATCCAAATTTTCTTTAACTCCATAATGTTGTGGTGAACTTCGCTGATTTGTGTTTTCAAAAAGAGAGCAAAGATTGCAAGATGTGTTATGTTATGTTATGTTAAAGGTTCTAATACTGCACACTGTTGCCACCTGCACGGTTTCTTTGTGCTCTGGAAGACCTGTAAAGCAAGGGGTAGGGGAGTAAGTTAGTAGGACTGAGAGGGAGAAAAGAGCAGGGGAGCAATTGACACCGTTCCTGGAGCATAGGTGTGCTTTTCGGTTGGTAGCCGCCATATGATGTTGGGCGAGGCTAGGTGTGGTTGGTTTCGTTGTTGTGTTGGGCTGATTAACCACACTGCCAAAAGGCACAACGCAACTTCACCTTAAACATACCTCTGAACCTTTTGAGTTCTCAGGGTGGGTGAAAGCAGACTATGTTGCTTTTGCCCATTTAAATGTATGGAGAGGAAAGTGGGTTGGTGGGTGAATGGACTAATTCTATGGAAGGTTACACCCGCCAAGAACATGTGAGTTGAGAGGTATAATGACATTATCTTTACAGTGTTGCATTTCGGTTTTCATTGAATTGTCAAACAACTCTGTTTTCCAGCCAGACAGCAAAAACCCTTATCAGAACAATGAGTGTTTTCTCCAAGGTCAGAGAGGACAACACATTCTCCTCATTGTTCCCAGTAGCATTTGGCCCTGGAAGCAGGAGCCCTGATGATGGGTACGCTAACCACCAGGTGTTCCTCCAACATCACATGGGGTCACACTAACGTGGACCAGCTACTGTCAGTTTTGCTCAAGGGCTGGATAGTTTTGCATTGGTGTAGGGACGTTTTACAACAACGCTTACACAAATGCACCAGCCAGAAATGTCATTTGCATTAACTGACCAGGGAAAAGATGACCATTTTCAACAGCTGGTCATTCAGCTGTCAGTACCAAATTGCAGGACTCTTGTGAAAAATTGCCCGATTTATGCCTGCAACCTGGTCTAGGTGTCTTCGTTCCCCACCTCCTGGATTATCATTTTCTTTCCTGCCTGTGCTTCAATCCAGCTCCAGTGATGTTATTTGTAATGCATGCTAGGAACTACAGCATTATCAAAGATAGTAGCAGTTGAGTATTTCATGAGAATTCCCCCCCCCCTCAATGCCTACGTTTTAGTAACAAAGGGTACAATTCACAAAGAAGTTACATGAATTGAATCTGACTTGCACCTAACTTACTTCAAGTACAAGTGTAAAGTTACTCATTGTAAATTTGTTTGTGAATATAATTGACCTGTCCAGGTAAAGTGGAATTCAAGTGTAAGTCAGAGTTACTTTGCATAACATCTTTGTGAATTTGGCAGAATGTTTTTTTTGTCTTACCTCATGGTTACTGATTATGTGGCCCTGCAGATGTTTTGTACTACAACTACACTGATCCTTCACCATTGATTGTGCTGGCTAGGGATGTCCAAAACATCTGGCGGGCCACATAGTGAGGAATTATGTCTTAGAGGATGTGAAGTGACATTCAAATGGTATTGTGAAGGAACGTGCGTTTTCTTTATTTTTAAATATTATTTGAGGGATGTAGCACACAAGGGGCGGCATGTCCACCGGGACACAGACCCACCCATTCTGAATGAGCCAGCCCAGTGATAAAAGCTAGTGCACCCTTAGCTGCAGCAAGCAGCTGAGGGAGCACTTCTGGGCAGGCTTCAACTGCCAAATGGAAATGTAGTTTCCCTTTGACGGTTTGTGTACCCCAGTGTGCATGCCCAATGGGCCATGCAAGGCTAGGTGTATTTTTAATACTCAGCCTTGCATGGGATATATGTGCAGCTCTGAATGTGCATAGGGGGCACTCTTGCATCTCCTCATACATATGGAGCCCATGGAACGTCATGCAGGTAGCGATCCAACTCCTCCTCGCAACTTCAGGCACCAGAAAGCTCTCCCTGCTTCCTGGATCTTGTTCCTGTTGAGTATGAGCTGGAGAACTCCTGTGGGAGCCTGCTCTGAGGTGGGGCAGATTCTGGACCAGGGCTGCAGGTAAGAAAAAGAGTATGTGTATGTGGCTACGTATAAATGAATGAGTGTATTTTGTTTTGGTGCGCTCATGATGTGATTTAAAGAGTGCATGTTGTGTGTGCGCAGGTGATAGTGGTAAGAATGCTGTAAATGTTCATGGGTGTGCAAATGAATGTTTATGGGTAAGCGAGTGAATGTGCATAAATGCTGAATGAATGGGTGTTGTTGGTTAGGGTTTGGTGGGGCTATTCATGGTTTGCCCTGGCACTTGGGTTGTTGTTATTTGGCTAGACTTGCATACATTGCTGCACTCACTATGGTTATTTTCTTTACTCTTGCATTTTATTTCTTACTGGAAATCAAGGTTAAAGCAAACATGATGAGTGTTATTAAGTGACTACACTGGCCTGCATTGCTGCAGCCAGTCTGGTAACGTTTTCTTCCTCTGGCATGGCATTTATTCCTGGACAACAAAGATCAAAGCAAGCATAATGAGCATTATTACGTGGCTAGACTGGCCTACATTGTTGAAGGAAGTCTAAATATATTTTCAAACTGCAGCATTGGAATTTTATATTGGTGAAGCGAACAGGAGTATGTTCTTATATGGTAATGCTGGCATGTATTGGTGCATCCTGCATGTAAATGTATGGGCAGAACCAACATGAACGTGTCTTTTAGGCTGACAGATATTATGGGCAAAGTCATGCAAATCAGTTGGCAACTGCCCCAGTGCACTGTTGGAAAATTGCATTTATTGGATTTTTTCATGTGTTACCCTACAAAACCAATTGCAAACTGTGTGGCTTTTGACGCAATCTTTCACAGAAAGTATGCTTTAAAATGTGCCATTTTATTAAAACTTTTCTAGCGGGGCAGGACTCACACATAACCACTTTGCTGGTTTGGGCTCACCTGCTACTCTTGGTCGATTATGTCCCTCCAATTAAGAAATTCACCAACCGCCACTGTAACACACTGCTGGGTGAAATTTGCTGGCAGTCGTTTCAGCTGTTAAAACTTTGTATTCTAAGACCTGACCTTTCTTTGTTCCTATTGTAAGTATAGACCTACACGTCCCAGCATGCAAACTGTGGCTTGATGAAATACCAGGGCCTGCTCCAGCTGTTACAGTTAACTTGGGCCACTTGCAGCTATGAAAGTGAAAGAAAAAAATAATTATCTCAGGTCAATACAAAAATGAACACACAATTAAATAGATATGACGATCTCATCACTGTAGGAGAACGTTTTAATGACCATAGCCTTCAGTATTACTATTGCTGCAAAGTTCACTCATACAGCAGGACACACACAACAAGCCATCAACGCAATTTCCCATGCACAATGATGTGTGTTAACACATACTAGTGTGTGCTTTGAACCGCGAAAACTAAAGTGAAAGTACAGGCCTCCATCCTTGAGCGGGTCTGCAGTTCAGACATTGGCCAACAGGTTATTTTCTAGTGCAGTGACTCGCCTGTGGTTCTGAAGCCACAGACAATTTGCTACTTAGGAAGGTGTGTGTCTGGCTCTTTTTTCTTGTCTCCTTTTCACCTTATCATGGTCCTCTTGCCTATTATGTGTGCCATGCTGGGTTGTGACACTGTCGCTCTTGCTGCTGGGCAGAATTGACCCTCTTGAGACATGCTTGCACTGGTTCAAACATCAAAGTGTTGTGAGTGTAAGGCCACATTATGGCTCTGCTTTCCTTTGCAAATAGGAGCAGGCTAGATTTACTGCACCAGTACCAGGCAAATTTGCACTAGTGCAGTCAGGAGTTGGGTGGACCTTTGCACAGGGGGTGCCAATGTGAACGTCAAATTGTCCGGCACTGTTGTACCATGTACCTCTATATAGAGCAATTCTTATGTAACTATTATAACAAGTACTGGAGATCATTCACCAGAGCTTTGCAAGGAACATCTTGTGTATGCACAGTTTTCTGTGTAAGAGTACAGCATGTAAAAAGACATAGGTCGCCATATTGCTTTTTGGGTCAGGGTTGAAACGATGTAGAATGAGAAGAGAAAAATCCCTCGCCTCGGCAGACGGTTTCTGTCAATCATGGAGTGGGCCGTGGGGTGATTGGGGACAAACATATAGGCAATTAGCATTGAAGGGTTTAATTTAGGGGCATTGTTGAGGCTTCTATGCAGGGAACTCCTAACATTCTTGCAACTTCAACATGGCTGCACTCTTTACGGGCAACTGCCTGACCTTACCCTCAGTGCCATGGAGAACTCTTCTTTAAAGCAACTGGTGAAGAAAAAACCCAGAACCAGTGTCGGACTGGGACAAATAGGCCCGGGCAGCAAATGAAAAGTGGCCCAGTACCCAAGAAATGTGCCCACAATCGCAAATTCCAGCAATTTGTGACTATTCTCAACACCATATGGAAAGATGATGGATCGGTAGCGCAGCGCCAATTTGTGCTTATTGAAAGCAATGCATTGGGTAATTATTGGGAAAAGTCAGGATTCCAATTCAATGGCAACAACACTTCAAGAGTGGCTGATATTGGCAGTGATATATACTGCAGCATGTGTTGCCATTATGTATTGCTACGGGTTAACAGCACTGCCAGAGAAGGGAACGGGGGTGTCACTTTCAGCTAACCATCTATGCAGATTCTATGGACACTGCGAGACCCTTCATACACATATTCTGTGCTGTGGTGGAGGTTCAGGTTTGACCAACGGCAGGAAGGACAAGCATCCCAAGAATGAGGATTGCAAGCTATTTTCTCCAGGGGTTAAGGCGCCTTCAGAAATACCACGGCAATAACAATCCTGACTTGCCTCTCACATTAAGCGCCATTGATTAGCTGCACTTAGTTCAGTAAACCCTTCCCTTGATGAATTATGCAGGATCTAATTTATTAACTCCTTGGGGTGACTTAACCGATTGCAGTTGTAGTGTATTACTGATGTTTTTCCAATGTGTTCAAAGACAGCCAAGATAGAAATACCCCTTGCCTCTCCAAAGTCTCTTCTAATGCGTACTTATCATCAGTCCTTCAAATAACATTTGCTGTTAGCAAGCACTTAGGAACCCATGGCATTCTCCCTGTCACACTTGAACATGGCTTACACTGTAACTGCGGTGACAAACCACTTACAGATGCCAGCAGAACTGTCAAAGATGAGAATGTGACTCTGAAGGACACACGCTTACGTGAATAGTACATGTATTCTTTGAGAGAAACATTAGGTTTCACTTGCGAATCATCTACTTTGGATTAAACTTTGAATGTAGTGGTCTCTGCACAGTCATTGCATTGCTGCATTTAACTGTTGTGTTGCCACTTTAGAGGCAACCATTGCCACTGGTTGAGTTGAATAACAGCAAAGCAGTTTCGACTCCCTATCATGAAAGCAGAGGAACATGTATTGGAATGGGAGTAAACGACATCACTGAATGAATGAGAATACTCAGGTATTTTAGTGGACATATCTCGAGAATAACGTTTTTCAATTTTGTAGTTTTTATGAAATACATCTATGGGGCATAAATAAATCCTTAAAAAATGGCACATAGAGTATACGAGTCATCTGGTTACTGTAATTCTACTGTATCTAGCCCTGCCTCCATCACGTGGAAAGTCAAAAGTGAGTCTGATTACCCCTCTTTCCATTACCCAGTGATTCGAATGAAGGAGAATTACAAACTAAACAAATACAGTTTGATATTTTGTCTATAGAACATCAAGAACCCAAACACAGAAAAACTAATCAGAAAACAAAATTTATTACATGTTGTATATGGCTCAAAAAAGGCACACAATTCCACAAACACAAAACAATTTAATTGTTGTAAGAAAGCCTTATTAAAAACCTTTTTTTTCTAAAGGCAAGGGCGTTGTGCATAGTGCACACATAGTGAAAGGGGTGTAAGCAACACAAGATATCCACGTTTATAACCACTTTGTTTGCATGAAAATCCCATCAACACGTTACATGGTTATCTCAGATAAATGTTGACATGTTTCAGCCATTTTATATTTGGGACACTATCTCTAGTGTCTTTTGTTCTTTCTATTGGGCCATCTTCAGGACAAGATTTCTTCCAGAAAGTTCAAAGAATGACTCTATAACCCATAGGTTGTTCAGCGTGGTTATTTCTACAGAAACATATATAAACATATACAACGTGTAAGTCCAATCATGATTGTTATAATGGGTTCAGAGAAACAAACAGCACATACGAGGTTAGGTGTGTATTTCAAACATATACAATACCAGGAGTGAGATAAATCAATCGTGAAAACACACATCACTTCGAAAAACAATGCAACCCTGGGCAATGTAAGAAAAACTGTTATTACTACAGATTGATATGTTAATACAGGCTGATTGATAGCAGTGGATTATTATTTTGGAGGATTCTAGACTTGTTTCATCTTTAGATAGGCATATTAGCATTCAATGTTTTTGCTCTTTTCTTTTTCCTCTCAAATAAACATGTATTGCTTTAAACACATGTTTCTTCTCTACAGACAATTTTGCATATGAAACCAGTAGAGAGCTAGATACAATTTCACTGAGTCTAATGAAATGATGCACCAGTTGTGTGAATTTCTTTGTTACCCAAAACGCTAGGTGAATACAAATATATGTAATTCAGGTCACTTACTGCTTAATAACGCATACAGGTAGTGCGTTGTTCTAGAAACTGCTTAATTGTTAGCAAGACCGTCTATACCAAGGCTCAATTTCAATCTGAAATCAAAACTACTGTTGGATGCTGGTGCCTGGGCGGCTACAAGGGAAAAAATTAAATCACTTGTACCTGTGCATTCAAGCACGACACATCGAAAGGAATGCAACAAATGGGAAATTGAAAACGATGCACAAAAATGCACCCAGGCCCAGTTGATAGATACAACTTACAATTAGGCTAGATGTCATGGGTCACAACCATGTTCCAAAGGACAAGAAAGTTCCAAAGGATAGAGGGAGGAGCCGGATGTACCTGGCAGCTCTTCACAGCAGAAGAAAACGCATGTGCGCTTAATCCCCTTTGCTGCTAGCTACCCATGTGATTGGGACAATGGGGAATATCGCAGCTGCAGTTGTCTGTGGCACAGCAAGGTCCGTTCATAATTGTGTCCATTACTGTGCATACTCAGCCGGACTAACATTGTTGCTATTAGCTCCAGAGGCACTGTAGCAAATCAGATTTGGTGCAGCATTACTCACAGGGCAAACCTATGTGGCCTGCTACGTTGTTCAGCAAAGCTGCAAACTGATTGCTCAGCACCTCTGGGGTGTGCCCTTTTGTAAGGTTGCTGTGGAAAACTTTCCCCCGGAAAGCAGGCCTACATTGTTCCAAACCATACATACATGTGCAACGGCACATTGTGGTGTGTCTGTAAGCGTGTCCTTTCTGAAAAACACTCTGTAGTTTGCTCAACCGTGCACTTTCCTGCTGTTTGAGGGTCTGGCTCCTGTCCCCGAAATAAGGGCTCACACCCAGAGTAGGTGCGGTCGCATGGTGACGTCGCCACTGTTCTCCTATGGGATGGCTGTCCGCTGCATGCGTTTTGGGCGCAATATGTTGTGCGCACATGCACGGTTCTCCTATCCAGACCGTTGCCTTTTCTCTAATGACTAAAACTGCACCACACATGCACCAACAATTTAGGGAGACGCTGGGTATTTATAAGGTACAGCAGGTGGGATGTTTATCTGCATAGCTACCTGTAGGACATGGGTGGACACCCCGACCTAATTAACATTCCTTTACCATATGCTGCACAGTGGTGATGTCCGCTGGACACAGAGGAACAGACACACATGCGTGTACTTGCACTACTCATAAACGTCCAGGCGTACACAAATTGATTGGTGGTAGACAACATGCGGGTGTGCAGAGCATGCTGGCGGCGTACGGATACCTCCATTGTCATTGCGGATAGGCCGGACAGTTGCAGTGTACGTAGGACACGTACCTTTTTCTTACTTCATTGCAATGAGGACTGTGTACCGCTGAGTCAGCACCCCATTTCAGGTACAAAAGAAGTTACAGCTCAAACAGTCAGCAACATTCTCATTATTATCGTTTCCTTGTACACATGCATGCACCCCATTTGGAAAGGAAGGGGTAACAGAAGTACTTATTGTGGGGAAATGGGGATTTGTACAATTTGGTTGTGAGGGGAGGAAAAGATTGATGTATTACCGTAACGTCTCCCATGAAACAGATTTTGAGGGCATGGGGGCTCCAACATGGGGATGGAGTACACATGCAGGTGTGCCAGTGTTGTGTTATTTTGTCCAAATGATATCCTTGTACGCAACCTTTAAAGCGGCACAATTGTTCACCAATTTCTCCACTTTGACTTCCACGCTGTCCATTTCCCTATGCACAGAGTTTCTTTCCTTTCCTATGCCTGTATGCTGGTGTGCAAGGGTTGCCGCTTTTACTGCCTTGCTTTCCTTTCCAATATGTTGTCTTACCAAAAAGAAACTGTGTTTGATGTACATGAAGCAATATATATTACATTTTTTACAGTTCACAGAACTGTGTGTACCAATGGGGTTACTATAGAAAGTACTTGTGTCATGAGGGACATTTTCTTCCTGTCACTGTAAGGTGCTTGCCATTGCTGCATTACACCAAGACACATTATGCTTCTGTACTATTGCATACTGCAGCACCAGTGCAATTATTTTACAAAGTTTAGGGTCCTTAGTACATTGTACTGACGTTCTGGCCTTTGCATTTTCCAGTAGTTACTCTGGCAGTTTGTTCTTTCTTCCCCTTTAAAGTAGCAGTGCAGTAAGATTGGTGAAGGCAGACATCCCTTCTATTGTTGATGCATTCCGTTATTGTGTATTCCTTATGCCTTTGTCCTGTTTGCTTCATAAGTGCACAATTTGCAAATCTATTCTATTTTCCATGCCAATTGTTGCTGATGGTGCTGTTTGTCTATGTTATTTGTGGTTGGTGATTGGTACCACTATGTAGGAGAGCACCTGCCTTACTCAGCCGGATGATTCAGTTGCACTAGTAAAAACCTATAAAAATTCAATGGAAAACGTTGTTACAGGGACGCTATGGTTACAGGTAAAACCAAAAAACCTCTGAAATTCGCCAGTTATGGGTAAGCTTAGCAACCATAACTTGCACCACCACTGTGCACTGCTAAAACTAACACCCATAACATCAAAGATGACACCAAAAATGTCATTGATCAATTGCCTAATTACAAATATTTGGGGAATTGAACCTCTGTGAATACAACAGATTTAGCAGTCATTTTCCCAACCCGGGCATGGTAAATTAGGTGTACAAACCATGCATAAACCATGCATAAAATAGTTAAACTTTTACAGCTCATTTAGTTGTGTTTGATCGGCAGAGCAGGAGATGGCATGATGTCTACGTTCCCACCACCCACATCCACTTCGCCTACTAATGACGAACGTAATTCCAACATCTGATTTTTTGCTGGCTGAAATGCATTGGATTTCTATGGAATCAGCCAGCTCTCACCAGATGCTAAAAGTTGGCGAGTTCCATAAGAATCCATGTAAATGCTCCAGCCCCGCACGTACATGGTGGGAGGCATGTATGAATGTTTAAACTATAAGTTGCAAGTAATGACTGGAAACACTGGTCCACCCAAATTCCAATGCAGTGTTTGCACTTCATAGTGCAAATATTGATTTACATAGAGAGCACTGTTAACATGCATGTATTTATATGAGTGATCCTCTTCATGCATTTAGCACATGGGAGAAAATGACATCCTTCATTTTAGTTTGAGGGAGAAATGGTGCCCTCTCATACTCCTTTGCTTGTTGCCCCTGTGTGGGAGCGAGGGGCCAAGGGGCCCCTCGCATCCTTTACCTCTCAGTACAAACTCGGACCAAGTGCCCCCAGTGGTGGGTTCACCCCTTGCCCTTATGCAATGTCGACTTTGGTTAACATTCGCGTAGATGGGACCAGTGAGCAGGACGCAGGGCATCCATTTTTGTACCCCCTTTCGACTTCATCTTGGTGACTAGGCCTCACTGCGATAATACAAAACGCTTCTCTTTCCTTTCTCGCAACGGCCAGGCGCGCAGGGCACATGGCCCCCACCATCTTTCCCACTCTGACTGGAAAACTCTGCAGCTCCATTCTCACGCTGAAGCCCGAGGTAATTGCAACAAAGAACAAATGTAACACACCACTCTTCCTCTGAGATCACTGTCCTGCGTGTGAACCAGCATGAGCTGAGCACATAGCTCATCCATCTCCACAAACGTGTCCTTGCCCCTGTACCCAGTGGAAACTTACTGCCATTGTAACCCAGTGCCCCTGCAAGGTATCCCTTTTATGTGCCAGACCGCTGACCACGCCATGATGCCCACCCAACAGACCCCAACTAACATTAGACCCCTGCTGCAGTATATTGTTGTCTACTACTAATAAATGTCAACATATCAGAGATTCTTGTGAACACAGACCCTCACTTCAACCAGTGTTATTATAGCGACCAAGACCCTTAACCTAATGCCTTTATAATCCGATGTTTTTGATAGTATAGACATGTGTGTGAAGTTTATGAAGACATGATGATTTGCTCAAAGACTTCAAATGATTATTATTTTGTGCATGCATTCTAAAAATGTATTATGTTGGTTTAGCTAGTGGCCACCCTGCTTCACAGTGACCTGACCTTCACCCATTCGGAGCACAGACGCCTGACGTCCATCCTCCCGCCAACCAAGCAGCCAACCCGGAGGAAGAGATGCCGCCCACACCATAGGCACTATATGGACTGTCCAATCCGGGACCAACGTAGTACCCTATGTTAGTTGCGTCATCAATGACACATTTGTCCTATAAAATGTATTGTCATTTTCATTCTTGTCAGAGCGCTCTCATAGGCAGCAGATTTCTTTGGATGCCATTTACTTACATAAACCTTACCTTGAACTCTCGCAGCCTGTTCTCCTTGCCTCATTCCCCATCGGGGGTGTGTCTATTTTATTCTATTTTTATTCCTTTTGCACGTGAAAGACGGGGAGGGCACCAACATTTGGTGACCCCCTGTGACGTGATTTGGGAAGGTGCCTTGAGGCCCGCACAGTGCGGCGATATCCGGGACGCCCCCCAGCAAAACCATCGCCTCCACGGTTGACCAGCAGGTGCGCACAGCGAGAAAGGGCCAAGGGTTCCCGGTTGACGAATACCCAACAGTAAAAGCTGCTCGCTGAGGTGGGCCACGGCTTGATTGGGGTGCAAACCAGATTGTGGATAGACTGTGAACAGTGACTCTCAAACTACCCGACTGAACACGTGAGTACCGGTTGCGAAAGTTCCCAAGGAAAGGTAAGGGGAAGGATAAGGGAACAAGGGAACAGGTGGCAGTGGGTCAGAACTAAGAATAGGGTCTGTATGAGTGGTGTTGAGGCTTTTCTGATCTATCCTTTATATGGCCACAAGGTTTTGTGAGAATAAAAGAAGAAGAGAAGAGGTATCCTAGCCCGAACAGGGTAGAAGGCAGCGCCGATTAGCATTGTCTCGTCCAGTGCAGATAAATAAGTGAGGATAACGAGAAAATAGTAGGGGTCTCATATATGTAGTAGCCTGTTGGGTGGCCTGACCCACGTTTGAGCTATCATGCTGCAACATTTGGTGCTGTGGGCTTAGAAAATCCAAGATGGCCAAAAAGCTGATAGCATGAAGACCCACTATGACCTGAAAACTTCCAGGAAGGAATATCAGGTGGGGGATCGGGTCTATCTATACAATTTCCAAAGGAACCAGGCCAAACAGCGAAAATTTTTGCCCACATGGAAGGGACCCTTTGAGATTATAGACAAGATCTCCCCTGTGGCCTACAAGATCCGCCTCCCCAAAGGCGGTTTGGCAGAGGGGGAAGACAAGTGGGTACATATAAATCAGCTAAAATGTTGCCATCTCAGGCACACTCTGCAGCAACTGGAGGAGTCCTCTGCAATACCAGAGGGGGCCGCTCCAGAGTAATTCAGTTCCAAACTTAAAATATCCTACGTATACCCTATCAAATTCTGTGTTTCTCAAGTTTATGTGTTCCTGTCTCTTAATTTAAAAAAAATGTGCATGTTCATATCTGTTGAGTTCTAAAATATATATGCCACCCCAATATATCAATGGTGGGGGAGAAATGTCCATGAATAGGTATTGCCGCTTTTTCTTTGTCGTCCTAGGAGAAAGAAAACCTGGAGACTGGCCTAGGAGGACGATCCGGAGACCGGGAGTCTCTACCCAAGGGGCCCGGGGTACCGCCCAATATTCCCATCAGGACCGGCGAGGAGAACCGATCGATCAATACCGGATGGAGGAAAAGATGCTGAACTGTGCCATTTGCAGAATTGGAAGAAGATTATGCTCACATACCAGTGCGTGGGTCAAAACCCTTGTGCACCCGACTCCCCATCGACTCAAATTCAAAGTGCAGTCGCGTGGGGGGGCTTTGTTGGGTGTCCTGACCCACGTTTGAGCTATCATGCTGCAACATTTGGTGCTGTGGGCTTAGAAAATCCAAGATGGCCAAAAAGCCCACATGTGCGCCAGAATCCAGGAGAACCACGCAGCTTGTGCGCACACCAAAATGGTTGCCTAACTTGCCACCCACCAGTGCGAGCAGGATGGGCCGGGGTGCCATGAGGGAAATGTGTGCCAAAGGATAAACCGCACTTTAAAATCACCTTTTGTTTCTCTGAATGCCAGCTCAAAAAGCCTATTTTCAAACATTGCAACATATCCAAAAATCTCACTGAACACCAGCGGACATCTGGCAGAATGAAGTATGTGTGCATACTAAATCTGGGAAGATGAAGAGCCCAAAACAATGTTCATAACAAAACTGGCTGAGCTATGCATGTCAGCCGCCTAACTGAAACTGGATTAAAACCACCAAAATCGAGATGTTTGAATTAACTGAGTGACCTACTTTTGAGTGTCACATAGTTTGTAACTGTTAAAATGTCATAGTTTTGAACTTACAATCAGCATTCTAGCTGCATATGTAAAAATTGTCTTGACTTAAACTGGGGAACAAAAAGTGACATTTTACCTGAAACCTGGCTTAAGGAAACTTGAATTCTGCCAGACAGCTACCCCCGACAGGAGTGGGGGCTTGCCCAACAAATGCATTCCCAGGCCTGGCTGCATTCTGTTGCTCCTGCCAAAAGGAGGTCACACACTCTCTGATTGAATTACCAGGGGATTGCAAGAAACTAAAGAAAGGGCCCAGGCAGATGGTTTATTTGGGTGGTCGTAAATGGCTTCCTTTTGAACAAAGCCCTTCCTTGACTCAGGCAAATGTTATATTGGGGGCCGTAAAATGGCTTCCTCTTGGCAGAAGCTGGGAGGGGCAGGGTCTCTGAGCTTGGCAGAAACTGGATAAACTGGTTTCTATACCATGTGACCTGAAAAGACAAACCCCTTTTGGCCAGAATATGATTCTAAGAAAGATGTATAACTCACAGTGCGGACTTGTCAAAATTATTTAAATGATACCATAATTCTTGTGATTTTTCGGTGCACGTTTTAAGACGCGTTGGGAATTTGTGTGATGTTCTGGGGCAAAACCCCGCTATTTATTGACACCACAGACTCTGTGTTTAAGCTAGAGACATGGGAATTTACTGGAGTATGTATGGACAGGCCGTGTATATGTGTATACTTTTTAATGAAAAACCAATGTTGCAAAACCAGTTAAAAAACGCAAAATGTTGCCAGTTCTGAATGCGAGCTCTTAGAAACATCAGAGTTTGAACAGAGTATACCTCATGTGATCCGTGATGGGTGCATGTAATTTCAAACCACTGTGTATCTATGAAATATGTCTTTAGGTCAAATATAGATTTGTGTGTAATTTGACAGGGGAGTGTCCTTTCTGCAAGCCATTAAATGACATCATTCTGACACACAATCCTGTTCTCCAGTGAGAACGCAAAGAATTCTCCAACCTATCAGAACTCTGAAGGGGTTGGGCCTAGAAAGCTAGCCTCTACACCCACTTTGAAAACACATAAAAAGAGACTGCTGGGACAGGTAGAGACATTCAATTCCATTTGCTGCGGAGCATGCTGACCGACGACTTCACATCCAGAGGTCCTACACTTAGACTTACAAGCTAAACAGAGACTACAGAACTTTGAACCAAGAAGGCCCACTGCAAGCAAAAGTATTTGTCAGCAGGCCCAAAAATAATTTGCAGACTATCAACAGCCGGGCGAGCTGTTTGAATTCCCTGCCTAGAACATTGCTGTGTCCGGAGAAAGCGGGACTAGGAGCCGTGCAGACCGGTGCTAGACCAGACCAGCAGAACCCAAGATCCAGGAGCAGTGCCGGTGACCCAGAAAGCAGAGCTGTACTCGGAACCGGAGACCCGATCGCTGTGAAGTGCTGTGCGCAGTGACCGGATCCGTGACAAAGTCGCCTTCCTGTCCAAAATCTCTTGTGAGTACTCAGCAAAACTCAGAACATATCTCTTAGTTTAATATAATATAATTCAATCTATTTAACCTAAGTAGAACTGTCACCTGTCATTTTCTAGCTGCAAGCTGTAACCTGTCGCTTTGAACTTTTAAAATTTCAAATCTGAAAAACTACCTTTATTTAATCGTCCGTATCTCTGGAACCGTTTGGGCTAGGAACTTGGTTTAACTTTCCTCTGAAAGCTTAGAATCTCAGCTTTTCAACAAGCTTAGAACCTGCTACTCCTTATACTTTTGCCGTAATCGTGATTCACGCATTCGCGAATTTTGCCGCGATTTGCGATTTGGTTAAAAATCCAGCCACGTGTGAAAACTGCAGCTTCCTTGCTTTCCTTTGTCAAAAATTCGTTTAACCTGCTAGTTATTCCTAGATCCTTGCTAAAGTGAGCCTGAACTCATCCCAAGTATATTTCACTCACCCTGAACCTCCTAAAGGGAATTAAAACCATTTTCAGCATATTCCTCACTTCATTGCCAGCACATATAAAAGCATTTTGGGCCTGTGTTTCAAACTTCTGTAGTCATTTTCATTCAACATTGCATCCATCTGAAACTAGATAAAGCATTCTCTACCACCTTATTCTTCTGTTCCTATTCCCAAGCGTGCTACCTCATTCTTTATACTACTCCTGGGTAATCAAATCAGTTTATTAGTAGAACATTACCCATTGTTGTTAACTGCTCATGTTCTGAAGTGTGATATTAATTATTAATTTATTATAAAGTGTGATATATATATATATTGTTTACATTCTCAAATAAACCGTTTAAACTTGCAAAACAGAACTACTTCTTGGCTCAGTGGGGTCAGGGGGGTTCCAAGAGAGGGGTGTTATATAGGGGTAGTCATCCAGAACTCATGAACTGGACATAAAGATATATCAATAAGGGTTTCCATTCAGTATCCCAGACTAGGCATTGACTTAGCTGTAGTGCTGGATTGTATCCTCTTACAAGCCTCGGAGTAGTAATTTAGAATATTCTTTTTCTGTGTGAGTAAGATTCTTGGGAAAGAGTAAGAGGGTGCAAGAGCAGTGGAGTGAATGAGAAGAGCAGAATAGGGGGTAAGGAGCCTACAGTAACAGGAACAAGAGGGATAAAAGCGCACAGGTAGTACATGTTTTGTGTTATATGTCTTTTTGTTCATTGTTGTCACGTATGTTAAAACGTTATATGTGCTCTGTCAGTAATTGATTATACATGCAAAGGTGAAATGTTGGAATTGAAAATGCAATGATTACAAAGGTGATTTGAGTATTTAGGAACAATAACTGTCAATGATTGAGAACATTTATAATATTTATGATTTACAATAAGGGGAGAGGTGTTTTGAAGGGTGTAAATACCAAAGAAGGGAACAGATATTGCACATGAGATAGGGGGGAAGTTCAGGTGCAGTTGAGTGCACAAGTACAGGGAGAAGCATCGTCATGGGGGAATAACACCATTAGCTCACATTTGTCAACATCTCCCATTGTATAGTGAAAAGATACAAAAATATCATGATCAGTGGGTGACGGAAATAAAAGGGGACAGTGTAACACCAATCTGGCCAGAGGGAGGGTTGTTTGACAAAAGGGTATAAGATTTAGTAGCGACACACCTATTAGCAAGATATAAGGGAAAACAGTTGCAAAACAGAAGGGAAGTGTTAGACCTGTGGCGAATTTTTGAGGAGGTTACCCCCACAGCAGAGGTAAATACAGATAAAACAATTGAGAAGCAGAAAACACAGGAAGAGGTGAGCGGAACACCAAAGGGTGAATGCTCAACGACCACAGTTGAGAATGATACAACTAAAATATACCCCTTAATGACAAGACCAGCAGTAGGATACAGCAAACCTCTCTATGTACCTGCGTGCCCCACCCCCACTCCATCGGGCGGGGTGGTAGCCACTGCGCCACCACCATATGACAAAGGAGGGCTTTATGGCCCGACAAGTGCACCCCCTGTAAACCTAGCACGATTATCCAGAGATCTAGACCGCCAGTTAGCGCATGCACAAATGGAAATAACACGGCTAAGAGAACTGTGTGACTGGGGCCAAATGCTGCCTGGGGGAGGGGAGGTACCGCCATTGTCAGTAGCAGACCTCACACCCCCGCTAAGTGTAACAGGAGAATCAGCATCAGCGACGCCAGGGCCAGCGCAGTCTACACAATCACAAGGAACACCCACATCACAAGGGCGAGAAAAAGAGTGGCGATCAGGAGAGTTCCTGTTCCATCTGAATGATAAACCAGTAAGAATAATATGGCCAACCACCCCAGAAAGCCAGCGAGGGGAAGGACAGGAAGAGAATAATGAGCAAGAAGAGGAAGCAGAAGAGGTGTGGAGTGATCTAGATGAATATGAAGAGGGAGCAGCAGCTGTGGGAGCACCACTGCAGTCTAATTTTGATGACTTTAATGAACGATCACCCTCACAATGGCAGGGTAGATTAAGACAACGAGCAGGGAATATGCTGGTAAGTAAGACGAAGAAAGGGATGGTAGGTAAAACAGGAAAGAGGCATAAGCTGCAGATGCCGTTGATACACAAGGAAGCAGGTAGGCCACACTATATTCCATGGGCCCAGATGGACAAGAACAACCTGTTGAAACTCCCCCCCCCCACTTGCGGGAGGGGCAGGGAAGTGGATACATGCGTTCGAGAAGAACACAGCAAGAGTACCATTAGCGATAGGTGATGTCAAGAGTTTGTTAGTGTCCGCCGTTGGTGATCAAGCAGACGCAGTGTGGGAGAGGCAGGACTCCCAGGGGTGACTATGAGCTGTGACCGCCACGATGTATCACCCTTCAATAATGTTCGAGAACAAGTATGGGACACATTGCAGCACACATTTCCAGATATTCCAGATTTACACTTAGTGATGCAGTGCACAATGGAGGAGAATGAGGACCCTACGCAATTCATACTTCGAGTGCAAGACTTATGGAGAAGTGAAACTGGTACGGCGTGGAACCAATCCACCGCCTTGTTTTATTTCATAATAAAGAAAGGTCTCCCGAAAGAGGTACAGAAGGCCTTGGACAAAATAGCTGGGATAGAAGCCAAGGGCTGGCCTGAAATTCAGAGCATAATTGTGCACCACTGCAGGAGGTTCAAAGAGAGAGAAAAGGAGATAGCACAAAAAAGGTTGGCAGACGAAGCAAAGCTGGTGCAGAACAAATTAGTGAAGGTCGCCGCCATTAATGCAAGCGTAACAACAGATAGGGAGAATGAGGGGGATGAACGTGCAGGAGGCAGGCCAGTCAGAATCGTTGCAGTGTGGGCAGCAGGAGGGCCAGGACAGTGGGATGGAGAAGAGCAAAACAGAGGACCTCAGTGGCAAGAAAGACCGGCAAGAGGACGAGGTGGGTACCGTGGTCAGAGAGGGGGGTTCGGAGGTATGGGCGAGGCAAGGGATGAGAGGAGGACAGCAAGGGTCGTGTTGGAACTGTGGGAGGTGGGGGCACTATTCAAAGACTGCAGGATGCGGCCGTCAGGGTATTTCCAAGGGCAACCGCTTGTAGAAAATGAACAGGTATGGGGATGTCCACATCCAGGTAGCCCCTATGGATTACCAATGGGGGGGGAGACCACATGACCAGTGTTATAATGAACCCCAAATGCACCAAAGACAACCACCCTCACAACCACACAACAGCGCCTCACAACCCATGGCAAGACAAAACACTGTAGGAAACGTCAGCAACAACATTTTCGCGACATCCGCAACTGGTGCACCTGCACCACTCTGCGGCACAACTGTGGTGGGAAATAATGTTTTCTCAGTGCCAGGACAGGAAAGATACACAGATTAGGACAGCCCACAGGGAGCACTTGCGTGTCCAGTCCTATCCACCACCCTACGTGCAGAAGAGGAACCACTAGTGGGGGCAGAGATAGGAAATAAGCAGTTTATCTTTATGGTAGACCTCAGGAGGTAGACTTATGGAAGGGCGGTTTCCGCTGTCAGGCAGGAATTTGGAAATGCAGGGGTTCTCTGGGGCTATTTTAAAAGTTCCTTACACCAAAGATCTTGATATAACTGTAGGGAGAAAAACAGTGCGCACACCCTTACTGTATCATGAAGACGCGCCAATCAATTTGTTGGGAAGAGACCTGTTGAGTAAGTTGAACATGACCATCTCATTTGCCGAACAGAGAATAGTGTGTTCCACCCCAGGAGTATGCCCAGTACGAGCGACGTTAATGATTAGCACAATGACAAACGAGGTTATGGTACAAGGGATACCCATTGACATAGATATGTTCATTTATGGCATCAAGGTGTTGGCCCAAGTAGTGCCTGAAATTATGAGAAAAGAGTGGAGAACACCCTCAGATTTTATATTCCGCCCCATTGCAAATACAGATGTTGTCCCAGGAACTATACTATCCATAGACATCAAGGCAGTTCAGGTATCGAGTAAAGGTATTGCGGTCATAGGGCTGGACATGCATGGATGCGAGTGGAGAACTGTGCTATGCATAGACCCAAACATAACACTAAGAGACATAACTGATGAAGAACTATTTACTGACAATGAAGGTGATGGAGAGATGATAATGGAAATAAGTATACCTTGTGACATCATGATCCAGTACAGAGACGTACACAACCCACTTATGGCCAGTGTCAATGCCCCACCAACAATATTTGAGGAAGACATGGCGAAAGTAGCACCAGAGATTTGGACCACAGGCCCCCATGATGTAGGGTTATTACACAAAGTAACGCCAATAAAGATAAAACTCAAACCAGGTGCCATACCTCCAAGAGTGAAACAATACCCAATATCAAAAGAGGCAGAGGAAGGGATTAGAGAAACAATCAATGCACTCCTCAGACAAGGTATTGTGAAAACATAAAAATTGATATGAGGCTGGGAAGCCCAAAGGAAACACACCAACACAGGTTACAAAGGACATACAAGTGCTTTATTTAAAAGCTACAACAGTTACCAAAAGTCAATTGACAAACAGATAGCTACTCGGCTCTCAGAATAACGTAACAAACTTCAACGAAGGTTTGATGCATTAGTAGAGAGACCGTACATTGGAATACTTGGGCTTTTATATCCTTTATCCAGCCCTTGGCCAACCCCCTTGCGGGTTAACCATTCTTGGGACCAGGCCTAGGGTTCCTTGCCAGGTCAATCCCATAATGTATGCATTTTGATCAGTTCCGCTGATACAGTTGTTCATTTACACATAGGTCAGGGATAGGACAAGGTCTCAGTTCGCGACCCCGACAAGTGGCCTGCAGGCATATTAATTATTCATGTGTGCGGAGGTCACAACGGCCAGAATCTCACTCAGAATGTTATTCGGCCTCCATTTTGATGTTCAGGGTGACTTCCACTTTACAAGAGAACCTAAAATGGTGGCTAAATCCAAGATGGCGACTTACACAATTTTTCGTTAAGGTCAAGACCTTGCCGCGGAGTCTATTTACATGATATTTTAGACAACTTGGCGTAGGCCAATACACATTCAAATATTGCGATAGGAGGCATAATATCATTTCAATTCCAACAGACCCTCCTTTTGGCCTATGCCAAGTGCTAATATCATTTCTAATACTTTTGCAAATAACTCCATGTGCTGTCATCCATACATCCCGAATCATTGTCTGTAATATCTATAGCCATTAGGTCGTTCATCAGAACTTCTTGTAACACAAACTCTTTGGATGCTGTATCTGGGGCATATATTCTATGCCCTATTGTGCTCACTGTTTGGGCACAACATCCCCCTAGCATTCCACATATACTCGGAAGACATTGAAAACAGCAACAAAGGAATAGCAGGATCCCCAAAATAACTAAAATAACAGAAAGCACCTTCCAACCCCAAGATCGTAAAGAATCCCAGAACCAGGTGCTAAGATTCCAATCTCCTACAGGGATATGTACTTCAGAACTAAGAATATGCAAGTTCTGTATTGCTTTAAAAATTGTCAGCGAGGAATCTGGTACGAAAACACAGCAAGCGGACCCCACCAATTTGCATACTCCACCTCGTTCCGCCAAAATGACATCTAATGCCATCCGATTTTGGAGTGCTACCAATCTTATTGCTTTTTGTTCTAATGTCATATTGTAGAGTATGTCAGTGGTCCGGTTGATCGTTCTCTCCAGTACCCTTGCTAATCCCCTAATGTTCTCAGAGTTTGTTATTTGTCCCCAAAAGGGCACAACTGATTTTCCTATATCTCCCAATACTTGCCCAGGGGTATCTCCGTTCTTGTCCCGCCGTGGGCGAGCCTTAGAAACTTCCAATGTACTAGCCACAAATACCCCGGGTAACAGTATTCCTAAATAACAGGTTCCCTGCCAATCCTTGGGCAACTAGGGAAATGCTAAACTACCACAAACAAAATATACAGGCCCCCCTACATACAGAGGCCTGTTTTCTCCAGTCAAATTTACAATGTTCATACAACCTTCAAAATCTCCCATTGGCCGAGTGCCATTTCTTTGTACACAAAAGGGGACCGAGTCAGGGCTATGATTTATAGAGTAGGAAGGAGGCACGGTGTCCTTATTGCCTATTGGAGCCATTTTAAAGGAAATTAAAAGTTTGAAAAGGAAGAGACAGTTTATCAGACGGCCTAATAGAAGTGACATTAGGTTTACTTCTATTTGCAAAAAGCGAGCATCCCAGGGGAGTTAATTCACGTTTCTCGAAATCATTCAAATTAGTTCCATCAAAATTCCCTGAGATGCTATCATTCCAACGGCCAAAGAATAGTGCTCTAAGAGAGGCATAGCAAGCAGTCGTTAAAGGTAAAGGGTGAATATACCATCCTAGTCCCTTGTTCCCATGTTGCGGTAAATGAGTGCAAATCCAACAATTACTCTTATTAAAAATGGCATGCGTTGCATTCATTACTATCATTAGAGTGTTATTATGATACTTTTGTCTATGTTGGGAGTCTCTAGGGGACAGAGTGTGAAGGTGTACAGAGGGAGTCAAAGCAGTTGGTACAATCTCGGTCGGTAGTAGAGGTTTTAGAGGATAGATTTCTTCAAAGTACCAAAGTCCTACAGCAGTAATTACAAAAATAACAATTATCATTATCAAAACACAGCAGTACGTTTTCGGGGCCCAGGCACATTGTTCATTGTCCAAGTTGGTCACCCCTTTATTCACAAGTCCAATGCGGGGAGCAGCAGTGGAGGTGGCAGGCATTGTAGTTCCTCAATCGACGACCCCAATGTTCGTTGCTGGCGACGCTACGGTCGCGCGATTTCTTAGTCCTTCCCAACCCTAGCCGGCAGAATCCCTTTTGTTCACCAGAAACTTTCTTATACAAAAGAAAACTTCCAATCACTTCCTTTTTCCAAATGCACGGAAAACCCGTGCCGTAGTTCTATTTTCTTCGTCGAAGGTTGTACCTGTACCCAAGATTGTTTGGTCCGAAAATAAGGTGTCGTCACTTCCTGAGGGAAGCGACGTGTCGGAGGCGACGGAAGTCGCAGACCTTGAAACAGTGTTTTCCGGAAGTGATTTTTCAAGAGAGTGTGGAGACGAAATGGACTGTTCCCCAAGCTCCACGGGCTCAGAGAGATTCTCCGACGCACTCACAGCGCTGTTTGCTACTCCAAGATCAGAGACTGTAGCATCAGCGAGGGGTTCTGCTTCTTCTGTAACGTGTGGCGTCGGGTGAGGAAGTTTCTTGACATGCGTCGCGTGGATCCAGTGTTTCTTCCCCGCCACCCGCACTGCTGTCCCGGTGACCAACAGCACCTGGTAGGGTCCCTTCCAACGAGGAGCGAGACAGGAAGACCTTTCGTAGGCCTTCACTAGGACCCAACTTCCAGGCTGTATATCGTGTCCTGGGCCCGTGAACCGTACAGGTAAAGCTGAGTGCACCTGGTGATAAATGAAATGCAGGGTTTTAGTTAACTGGTTACAGTAGTCTACAAGCAATACATTTTCCACCTCCCTCAGGGCTTTAGGTTTTGGGAGACCCCAAATGTTAGCAGGTCTCCCCATCACTACCTCAAATGGAGAAAGCCCAGTCTTAGTTTGAGGTGTGGTACGCATAGCCAATAATACAATAGGTAAGGCATCTGCCATTTCAGTTTGGTATCGGCACATGTTTTTGCAAGCTTATTCTTTAAGATACCATTATGTCTTTCCACCAACCCAGCACTTTGAGGATGTCTAACTGAGTGAAATCGTTTCTCAATACGTAAAGCTGTGTATATCTGCAAAATTACTGCTGCAACAAAATGAGGACCATTATCCGACCAAATTACCCTTGGGAGCCCAAATCGAGGAAAGAATTCTTTTACCATAATCTTTGCAGTGGTCATGGCGGTAGCATCTTTAATGGGGAAAGCCTGGACCTATTTACTGAAGGCACAAATAATTACAAGAACATATTCCAGATTGTTACATCGTTCCATCTCAATAAAATCAAAGTGAATGACCTCAAAGGGAACAGAAGGGGCCCAAAGCTTCCCCTTGGAGTTACTGTCCCCTTACCCACATTGTGCTGTAAGCAGATCATGCAATTTCGAACATGTCTTTTTTCAGTCTCCAGAATCTTTTTATTCACCCAAACCTGTTCTAACATTTTCGTGATCTGCTGGGCACACACATGTGTAGGACCGTGTGCCATCGTAACCGTTGCCAATACATATGAATCAGGGAGCAACCATTTTCCTTCAGATGTATCTACCCAACACCCATCATCATCTAGTTTCCCCATTCCTTCGGCCCACCTTTTAGATTCTTCTGCTGTGGCATCAGTTTGAATATCTCGCACAGACCCAATACCTTCATCCATTATATAAGCATCTTTTACTTCCCTCAAAGCATACATGTCTGTGCTAAGGTCTGTGGCCGTTTGCCTGGCTATCAGGTCCGCAAAAGCGTTCCCTTTTCCCACATCATCTATGACCTTACGATGGGTTGCACACTTCATGATCGCTAACTGCCTAGGGAGTGAGAGTGCCGAGAGCAATTGCACTATCAAGGGGCCATGCTGAATCTTGGTCCCATGTGAGGTCAGGAACCCTCTTTCCGACCAGAGCCTCCCAAAGTTGTGAGCCTCCCCAAAGGCGTACTGGCTATCGGTGTATATATTTACTATGCGCCCTTCGGAGAGTTCACAAGCTCGGGTCAATGCTATAATCTCTGCGGCCTGCGCGGAGTTATGCGAAATTCTCTTAGTTTCAACAACTTTACTCAATGTAGTAACTGCGTAAGCAGCTGTAGATGTACCATCTGAGAGTTTGAAGCAGGAGCCATCACAAAACAGCTCCCCTTCTGCATTGTCCAAAGGAGTATCTATAAGATCTATCCTGCCCTTCGTTTCTTGCTCAGTGGTATACAGGCAGTCGTGTCATTCTTCGCCACCGCAAACAGTGTTTTGCGGGAAAGGTAAGAGTTCAGCCGGATTAAGAACACAACACCTCTTAATTTGAATGTGCGGAGCAAACAGAATTAGTTCATACCTTGTTAACCGTGCAGAGGTGAGGTGTTGCGTTTGGGTTTTGTTCAATAGGATATCTACAGAGTGAGGTACCATCAAAATCAAATCATGGCCTAGGACCATTCCCTCACTCTGTTTTACAGATGCGGCAGCAGCAGCGACAGCTCGCAAACATCTTGGCAAAGCGCATGCGACAGGATCAAGGGCGGAGGAGTAGTAGCCCATGGCCTATTCTTCCCTCCGTGTTCCTGTGTTAACACAGCCAAAGCACATCCATCACATTCATGCACAAACAACACAAAGGCCTTGTCATAATTTGGAGTACCCAGAACCGGTGCAGAGCATAACGTGGTTTTGAGAAGCTCAAATGATCGTTGATGTTCCGATTTCCATGGCAGTGGCAAAGAAATGCCCTTCTTCGTCAAAGCCAACATCGGTTTTATCACTAGCGAAAAGTTTGGGATCCACAACCTACAGTAAGAAGCCATACCTATTAAGGCTCTGACTTCCTTCTGTGTATTTGGAACAGACATGCCAGAAATGTGTTTTATTCTTTCAGGTGTCAATCTTCTCCCCTCCTTTGACAGGAGGTACCCTAGATAGGCGACCTCCTGACAACAATATTGAAATTTTTTGAGCGAAGCTTTATGACCATTTTTTGCTAGATGAACAAGCAACAGTATAGTGCCTTCTTTACAAGCACTTTCAGAATCTGCAGCCAAAAGCAAATCATCGACATATTGAAGCAGTGTACAAGTAGGTGGCAATTCAAGGGTGTCGAGCTGCTCTTTCAAAGCTCTACTATAAATGCTTGGACTTTCAGTATACCCTTTAGGTGCCCTAGTAAATGTAAATGAGCGTCCCTCCAAAGTGAACGCAAACAAATATCTACTTTGCTTATGTATAGGGATGCTAAAGAAAGCGTTTTTTAAATCCACAACGCTGAAGTGCGTAGCCGTAGCAGGGATCATTGTCAATATCGTTGTCACATCAGGCACATTTGGAAATTGTGGGGCGACAACTCTGTTAATAGCACGAAGATCAATTATGAACCGGTATGGGATTGCATTGTCGCCTTTCTTATATACAGGCAAGATCGGACTGTTACACAAACTACCTGTAATCTCCTCGATCACCGCACGATGCACAAAATCAGAGACAATGCATTTTAAAGCACGCTCGCCCTCAACTGATATTTTATACTGCGGAATGCGTGGTAGTTTAACTCCATGTTTCAAAACTATCATAACGGGCTCAATCTGTAGTACCCCGACATCATTGTCGTCAACCGCCCATAAACATTCCGGGACAATGTTAAACTCAGGAGGTAAAGGTCGAATCAGAAACTGAGGATTAGGAAGTTGCTGTGGTGAAACCGTCAGCCGTACTCCATCAGAGGAACAATGAATTACTGCATTCAATTTCTTTAACAAATTCAACCCCAGCAAATTCTCTCCACAGTTCGAAGTCAGAAGAAAAGGGCAATGGTCCGTGAAGGGACCCAAAGAAACAGACAACGGTGAAGAAACCGGACAAACAATTGGTATACCAGAAAACCCTACGGAAACATTGGTTTGCCCTGACAGTGGAATGTTTGGAACCCGAGAATGATCAATGGAGCACTTCTGTGCTCCAGTGTCTATCAAAAACTGGTGTTTCCTATTCCCTACTAATAATTCAATGTAGGGGCCTTTCTGATTAACGGGAGTAGGTGAAGGTTCCAAACCCTGTTTCGGGCAGTCCTAATGAAATAGAGTATCGTCAGAAGGAAGCTATTCAGAAAGGTAGGCAGCAGAAGGGTGATCAAATATGTTCCTCGAGTCCACACTCGAGGTCTGATTTTCCCGTGAAAAAGGTTGCTGAGGATCTTGCAAAAACTGACCTCTATCAGGGCCCCCTGCTCCAGGGCGGCCCCTGGGTCGTCTACCCATACTCCCAAACGCACTGTTTGACCTTTGTCGAAGGACGGGGCACTGTGCTCGCCAATGACCTTCCTGGCGGCAATAAGCACATTGATTAATATTCACAGAACCCAAAGAAGCATTTCCTTTTGGGACATACTGACCTCTGGTCTGTGTCGTGCCTCCCCTGGGGTTTCTAACAATTTGTTGTAATAATACTTTGGTTTTCAAATCTCCTTTCCTCTTTTCTATTTTCTCCTTCTCATTATTAACACGGTTCTCATAATACTGAGCCATGTGCAAAACCTCAGATTGAGATTTTGCCTGCCAAGCGCTCTGAGGACATAATCTGTGACTGGATGTCGGGCAACAATCCACGTACAAATTTGTCCACAAACAACCTTTTCCCAGACTCTGTACCCAAATCCTGCCCACTGAAGTTGGAAAATACCTGCTCGAATCTATTAAAGAATTCGGTGGCGCCTTCAGTTTTCCCTTGAACACAGGCCGTAAGCTTGTCCCAAATAATTCTTTTCTCTGGAATTATAGTTTTTAATTTTGCGACAATTCTATCAGGCAAAGTAAGTATTACCTGTGGTGGTTTCTCACCTGCTGGTCTCTCCCCATCAATCCTAATCATATTAGCCCACGTATCTCCCAACCCTGGCACATCGTCTATTGTCCGAACCTGCTTCCATACATCTACGGGTAGGAGTACAGGGAATAGCAAGTCAATATCACTTAAGGTGATCACAGAGGACTGTAAGACGGACTCTATCTCTTTGTAAAACCCCGTCGGGTTTTTCCTGATATCGGGAACTGATTGTCTAATAGTGTTCACTTCCTGTCGTGAAAACGGGACGTGAACGAATTGCGATGCATAATGTGCAGGGATATCTACAGCGGGTGCACCAGTCCCAGCGTTGGTGGGAATCTCATCCTTTGGGACAAAGGTCGGAGGAACCTCTCTCATAGGCAACTGAGATATAGGTACCTCCGGCCGCTTACTAAGCAACAGAGCCAGGTCGAGCGCTAAGGCAGCCGAAGAAGTGTCGGGCGAAAAAGCCCTTTTACAAATCCCCAACAATTCTATGGGGCAACTAACCTTCTTTCTTACACATTCTTCTTGCAGGTACTGTACCATTACCTGAATTACCTTTCTTTGCATTTCTACTGTATACTGACCATACGTGTCATATACTTCATCTGGCGGAATCTATGAATCCGAGATCCATCGAATCGCATCTTTGGTACAAATTCGTACTTCCTCAGGTGCTGATCTACGGCACGGAAGGAACCGTTTCTGTACATACATACTGTCGTATTCGTCATCCTCATCTCGTGCTTTCTCAAAGTCCCTCCTATACTCAAACAATCTTTCAACATGACCATGTACTTTCTGCTCTGTGTCCCTCGAAAGTGCCAAAGCATTTAGATCTCTCACCCCTTGTGGAAGATCCGAATTCTGTAATCTACCCCACATCACACATAAATGAGTCCCCAAGCCTTCGATAAAAACATTTTTCTTGGGAAAACTGTTCAAATTAGATAATGTGGAAAAAACATTAATTTGATCACCTTTCTCCATACAGTGCTTAGCCCATGCAAACAATTCCTGTTTCTTATCTGCAGAAACAGTATTACGAGTGACTATCTTTGATCCTGCACCTTGATCAACTTCAGTCAATACGGGACCACTCGGGAGCGGAGGTGCAGGTAAATTTAATAAAGGTGCAAATATCGGCACAGAAGGAAGGGGCGGTGTGATAGGTGGAGGAACAACAACTAGAGGACTAGAAACAATAGGTTGTACAGGGGGAACAGGAATAACAGCAGGAACAATAGCAGGAATGGGCAGAGCGCCCAAGAAAGGATCATACGGAGGCGGCGCAGAGGCACCAGACCTGCGTTCGTTTAATAATTTTTCAATAAATTCTTCGGAAACATGAAAATCTTTAGAGGGGTACATTTTCTGGATTCCAAGTGAAAAAGCCCTATCCATATTTTTAACTGATTCTGAATGTTTTTCTTTATCATATAACAACGCTTTCTCAGCATTTGTTTTATGACGGCGTGCATGTTCATCCCTACTTTTAAGCTGCTGTAACGCTTCTTTTTTCCAATTCTGTAAAACATCAAAGGTTGCAGGTCTAGCCTTCTTTTTTAGCAAGACCGAATCTTGGTATTCAATACGGGAGATCTCAAAACTGCCATTGATTGGCCACTGAAATTCGGAGGTTATGTCTGGTCTGTCTGTGCCAAATATCATTAAATACTATACTACCAACGCCATACTTACAGTACATAGTACATGCCGGCGACCCCTCCTGTGGTGCCGGGCGGCTAAATTCCAAAGATTGTCGATCGCTGCGGAACAGAGCCCTAAAGCAGCTAGACAATTTCCCAGGCATGTCACAAAAAATTGGTGTTACCTGGTCAATAATTGTGTCTGCAGATACAATACGCCAAATTCAAATTGTCAGGGTTAAATTAAGAGCCGGGTCACGACTGCACCTGACCAAACCTAAGGAGGACCGTACGGTTTATCAAAGAACTTACCTAACGAATTTTACCTTGTGTCTGGTGGTTTCGACAAATCTGCCCACCTCAAAAATGGACCCTCATCAAGATGCCGTGTCAGACCACACGACTATCGTCCAAGGATCGGATCGTGCAGCGCTGCTGAGGTATCGCGTCTGGTTCGGTCGGGCCCGCAGAATCACACCGTCCGATCCCGGTTCGATAGTCTGCATCAACCTTCAATGATCCGGCATCAATCTTGAGGGTCCCTGTTCGGGCGCCAACTGTGAAAACATAAAAATTGATATGAGGCTGGGAAGCCCAAAAGAAACACACCAACACAGGTTACAAAGGACATACAAGTGCTTTATTTAAAAGCTACAACAGTTACCAAAAGTCAATTGACAAACGGATAGCTATTCGGCTCTCAGAGTAACGTAACGAACTTCAACGAAGGTTCGATGCATTAGTAGAGAGACCGTACATTGGAATACTTGGGCTTTTATATCCTTTATCCAGCCCTTGGCCAACCCCCTCGCGGATTAACCATTCTTGGGACCAGGCCTAGGGTTCCTTGCCAGGTCAATCCCATAATGTATGCATTTTGATCAGTTCCGCTGATACAGTTGTTCATTTACACATAGGTCAGGGATAGGACAAGGTCTCAGTTCGCGACCCCGACAAGTGGCCTGCAGGCATATTAATTATTCGTGTGTGCGGAGGTCACAACGGCCAGAATCTCACTCAGAATGTTATTCGGCCTCCATTTTGATGTTCAGGGTGACTTCCACTTTACAAGAGAACCTAAAATGGCGGCTAAATCCAAGATGGCGACTTACACAATTTTTCATTAAGGTCAAGACCTTGCCGTGGAGTCTATTTACATGATATTTTAGACAACTTGGCGTAGGCCAATACACATTCAAATACTGCGATAGGAGGCATAATATAATTTCAATTCCAACAGTATAATAGTGCCATCGAATTCCCCATGCAACACGGCAATCTTCCCGATCAAAAAAGAGTTCCCACTAGTGCCTAACCCAGCATCAATACTGTGCAGTATACCCAAAGAATCTACATGTTTCACTGTAGTCGACTTGAAAAACGCCTTCTTTTCCATACCACTCGACCCAGGATCACAGTACCTCACAGAGTTCATACTGGAAAATAACAGAAATGAGCATCGCAGACTCCCCCAGGGATATTGTGAAAGCCCAAGCATTTTTAACAGAGTACTACGTGAAGACATTGGAAATATTGATGTAGAGAGCATCATAATACAATACGTAGATGATTTGCTTATCTGCAGCAAAACAGAAGAAAAATGTAGAGAAGATTCCATAACATTGCTAAATGTGTTAGCCACCAAAGGGTACAAAGTTGATAAAGGGAAATTACAATACTGCCTTGCTGAGGTCTTGTACCTCGGACAGCTGATATCCAAAGATGGCAAAAGAATACTCCCTGACAGAGCAGCTGCCATACGCAACATAATAATACCAAAGACAGTGAAGGATATGCAAAAATGTCTTGGCACATGCAACTATTGCCGAGCACGGATACTGGATTCTGCAGCATACACACGCCCATTATTGCAAGCATTAAAGGAAGCGCAAAAGAACAGCACCCCAATAAAATGGACACATGATATGATGGCCCAGTACTTCAGACTGAAAGACCTCATAGCAGAAGCCCCAGTTCTCGCGACCCCAGACCATGACAGGGAATTTTTCTTATTCTCACACTGCAATGGAACACTGATGACTACTGTGTTAATGCAAAAAACATCACTAGGCCACAAACCATTGGCCTACTACAGCACTGGAAGCAGTAATGCAAGGTCACTTCGCGTGCGAACAAACCCTCGCAGCTGCGGCCTTCGCCATTGAAAAGAGCGCCACAATTTTAATGGGATGTTCAGTAACACTGTTTGCAGAGCATTCACTATTTTCGATTCTTGAGCGGTCAAAGTCAACACTAACAACACAAAGGGGGACTGCATATTAGATAATTATTTCAAGCCCCAACGTGCATGTAGTCAGGTGCAAAACAGTAAACACAGCAACGTTCATTACAGAACTGTGTACTGTGGAAGACATGCAGGAGCACGATTGTGCAACATATGAGGGGGAGGGTGACGATATTCCCAAAGCGAGCAAAAACGCTCTGCAGGAAGGGGAAATATACTTCATAGACGGTTCAGCATCAATAAATCCAGAAACAGCAGAGAAACATGTAGGAATGGCAGTAGCATGGATGGAGGAAGATAGCTATGAAACAATCGTCCAAAAGCGCCTCCCATCCTATTACTCTGCACAAGCGGCTGAACTAATGGCATTAATTGAAGCTTTACATACAGCCAAAGGATGCACAGTGAATATATATTCAGATTCAGCGTATGCAACTACCACCATACATTCAGGACTATCGCGCTGGAGTAGAAGAGGGTTCAGAAGGGCAGATGGCTCACCAGTACAGCACGCCACATTATTGAATGAACTAATAGAGGCCTTAGCAGATCCATCAGTAGTAGCAGTGGTGAAATGCCAAGCCCTTAAGAACAACACATATGCAATCTCATTGGGAAACGCGGCAGCCGACGCAGGGGCGAAGGAGGCCTCGTATTTCAATGTATCCCCCGCGACTGAGTGCATTGTTAAAACAACCACCACAGAACCACTAGAAGAAGCTTATAGCAACACACCCGTAACACAATTAATAGAGCTACAGAGAAGAGCACCAATACAGGAGCAAGAATTATGGAGTAAACGGGGATGTAAACAATCCCCTACAGACCTCATTTGGAGACAAGAAGCAACATTGGTTCATCCCCAACCTACAGGAACATCTGTCCAAATTTATCATGCCAAACATACAATTCGGGGATGACTTTGAGGACATTACGAGGGACTTTGCCACGGCATTTTAGGGCCCTTTTGAGAGCTCCACATAGATTATGCAGATATGGGAGAAAGATGCAATGGGGCAAGATATCTAATTGTGGTAGTATGCCCCTTCTCAAGGTGGGTGGAAGCGGGACCATGCCCCCACCCAGACGCGAAGTGTGCAGCCAAGTTTTTGGTGAGAGAAGTGTTTTCCCGGTGGGGAATATGTGATGTGATACGATCAGACAATGGCACGCACTTTGTGAATGACCTCTTTAAAGAACTAACGTCACTCCGAGGGGTGAAGCACAAACTGTGTTTCATTTATCATCCGATGGCTAATGGAGTGGTGGAAAAGAACAATGGCCTTCTCAAGAGTAAACTATCGAAATTGTGTAACGCACTGAAGAAAAACTGGGTGTATTGCTTGCCCCTAGCACTGTTCCAACTCAGAACGCAACCAAGAAAAGATCACCATTTGAGCCCCCATGAAATTGTGACTGGGAGGAGAATACACACACCACTTTCCCCGATTAGAAGAGCACCGGATGCGCACATGGCTGCCACAGTGCTGGGGGAAGAATTTAAGGAATATTTGACCCAGCTGACGCACGCAGCACGCAGCATAGCGCGACAGATAGCACCGCCTTCTACTGAAAATGCAGCAACAGACACCACAATGCCAGCCACAGATAGCCCCAGTGGCCCGCTAATGCCAGGAGCACAGGTATATTTGAGGAGCTTTGTTAGAAGGTGGAATTCACCAAGGTTCCATGGGCCATATGAGGTGGTTTACAGTACACCCACTGCAGTGAAGGTTAAGGAACTAAAGTATTGGGTGCACCTCCTAGATGTGAGTAGGTCGTGCGATACAACACTCCCTCAATGCGAGCAGACATGTGAAACAGATGCTGCGAATGAGGTCGAAAAATAATAACAAACTGAGTAAACAAAAAGGCACTTGTAATGAAAAAGGAAGATGGGTTGTCTCTCTCTCTCTCTCTCTCTTACTATAGCTCGCGATACTACTCTCTTCCTCCAACTTCTCTTGCACTCCCCTAATGTGAGCAAGCAGGTGCAAGTAACACTACAAATAAGGGTAAAAACTAACCACAATGTGGTCAATAGAGAATAGTTTGTAATGGGGTAAAAACAATGATTTGCCTTCCCCCACTTTTCTATCTCTTCCACTCTCTTCTTCTCGCTGATTATTCCTATGCATAGTGAAAAGAGGATGTAAGTTAAAGTAAATGAAAATAGCGAATAAATGCAATGTTTAAATATGTATATATGATAAGCATATTCTGGTCACTTAACAAATTTATATCGCCCCTCCAGGTGACACAATGGCCGAAAGGAATGCACACACAGATACTGATTTAATGTTAGCTAGCAAAAGGGATGTCAGTAGAGCCAATAAGTACAGACATGTCGAATGTGTTTTAAAATGTGCTGCTGTTTTGCTTTCTGTGATGCTGTTCTTCATAGCTTGGTATTACACTCTCTTATCTCTGGTTAATGATATGCACAAAGGGGGAAGCGGGGCCCAACTGATATGAGAAGGGTCAAGCCCAATATGGACTGGAGTAAAGACAATATGGGGAGAAACATATGTCACTGATGATATTGATATGAATGCAACACTTGCTTTAGAGCGCTTCACTGCTGACCCAACAATTATCTCCCTGTTACACCCTGGCATAAGCATGAGTAATGATAATGAAACAAATGAATATGATGGCGACTATTATTGGCCGAGTGACTTGACCCACACAAGTATGCATGCGCAGACAACCATAGAACCTACCTCATATTACACTGCTGCTACTAATGACTATAAACACGTTATATCTAACAGTAATGGTACTGCCTGGGCTGGGGTGTTCCCAATTCATTATCAAAAAGTAACAAGTTATAAGAAAAAGGGAAAGAGGAGAGAAAAAAGGGGGCGGGAGGGAAAAGATACAACATTTATCATGATCTAGGTTTAGACGAAATAGAAGACCCCGCCACCCTGATCAATCTAACAAATGGTATTCGGATATGAGTGCCACGGCAAAGCAGGCAACGAACGAAAGCTGCTATGTCTGTTCACTCATACCACATGCCCCAGGGACGCCCAAAATGTTAGTACCACAAGAAGTGCCCTTGTCGGAGGCTCAATGTTTGATTCATCTTGTTATGTGTAGGATAAAAAGCACCTTCCAGGCACACACTGTCACAATAGAAAGGCTGGAAAATGAAAGAACATGCACCAGCAGGCGTCAAGGAGTAATTTGCATCAAGGAGCCATTTTTTGTCATAAAGGGGACGAGGTATGCAGAGAACAAATGGCACGATGAAACTATTGAGTGCAAAGCAGAAGCGCTCAGAAGATTACCTGAGGAAAACTTCCAGTGGGTGAAGGAAGTTTGAGCCCCTATCTGGTTGCAACACGTTACTAAGTTAACATGGATTACCGCACTAGAGAAGCCAATAAAAATACAAAAGGAAATACAGCTTGAACTCTGCTTCCACGGGGAAGAAAAAGTGAACATGGGAGTGACCAGGAGATGCAACAAGACAATAATAATTCCTGATATGAAGAAAGGTACCGCAGCACTCATGGACATGTACTGGATTTGCGGTAAACAAGCCTACCTGCATCTACCTGCTTCCTGGAAGGGCACTTGCGCCCTAGCCACCCTCCATATGGCCTTGATGGTAGTACCCGATAGCCACATCCAAGGAGCAGCAGGAGAATTGGCTGGCAAATCGGCAGCAGGGAAATCGGCTGAACCATCAACAGCACCCCAACAAGCAAAAACAGAACCACCAGCTTACGAACTATTGTCAGAGCAAGAACTGAAAACAAAATTATTGCAAAGTAAAAGATCATCCAACTATATTTCATCTGAATCATCAAAACACCTTGCTGAGATCCCACAAAAATACAAGCTCTTCACATCCGCAGAGACATTCTTTGCATCGCTTCTAGCACCAGGACTCCAAGCGCGAGCCAATGCCAAATGGTTACAAATAGTGCGCTGGGAGCTAATCCAACTGGCCACCGACACTGAAGAAGGGTTCAACGTTATAAAGATAGAGCTCCGTCCCTTGCGCCTAATGACAATGCTAAACAGATATGTCATAGACCTCCTCACGGTAATGGACGGCGGTGATTGCCAAAAAATCGGGGGGGGGCGTGTTGCACATTCGCGCCATCTGAAGATGCAAATAACGGGACACTCTCCCATGTCATATCAGCAGTGTTCACAGTTTAGGAGAACGGATGAGAACGGAGGGCGGAGTAGAGCCAAGCACATGGTTTGACAACATGTTCAGCTGGATACCATCATGGGTCAATGTAATGATGAAAATACTTGTTCCTGTCATCGTCTTTGTGCTGCTGTTTTTCTGCGTGCAATTAGGTCTCCGGTGTTGTGCAAAAAGTATGCCTACCTCAGCAATGATGATGGTAACAATGGGCCGACCGACAACGGTAGCAACTATGATAGATGCATATATACAAACAGGGGAACATAACCCCCCAAAATACAGGATAACTGCAATATACAGACAGTATGGGGACAGAGTTGAGAATTTATACCACACCACAATCAAAGAACCAAGGGAGTTACAATGGTATAAAGAGGTATGGGTAGATCTGGATGGGGATGGTGGGATGTACCAAATGTCACTCCAGATGAATATGCAAGAAGGGGACACAGCTTGAGGAGTGTATGCAGAGCATGGATGCCTATAAAAGATACCCCAGCATGGGAAGAAGCTGTTGCTGAAGCTGAGTATTACCGAAGGGAGAATAACAGAGCACAAGGCTCGTAATTCGTTACTTTAGATGTAACGAAAGGGGGGAATGTGTCGGGGCGAGGGGCCAACGGGCCCCTCCCATCCTTTACTTCTCAGTACAAACTCAGACCAAGTGTCCCCAGTGGTGGGTTCGCCCCTTGCCCTTATGCGATGTCGACTTTGGTTAACATTCGTGTAGATGGGACCAGTGAGCAGGACACAGGGAATCCATTTTTGTACCCCTTTTCGGCTCCATCTTGCTGACTAGGCCTCACTGCGATAATACAAAACGCTTCTCTTTTCTTTCTCGCAATGGCCAGGCGCACAGGGCACATGGCCCCCACCATCTTTCCCACTCTGACTGGAAAACTCTGCAGCTCCATTCTCACACTGAAGCCCGAGGTAATTGCAACAAAGAACAAATGTAACACATCACTCTTCCTCTGAGATCACTGTCCTGCGTGTGAACCAGCATGAGCTGAGCACATAGCTCATCCATCTCCACAAACGTGTCCTTGCCCCCCTACCCTTGCCAGTGGAAACCTACTGCCATTGTAACCCCGTGCCCCTGCAAGGTATCCCTTTTATGTGCCAGACCGCTGACCATGCCATGATGCCCACCCAACAGACCCCCAAATAACATTAGACCCCTGCTGCAGTATATTGTTTTCTACTACTAATAAATGTCAACATACCAGAGATTCTTGTGAACACAGACCCTCACTTCAACCAGTGTTATTATAGCAGTCAAGACCCTTAACCTAATGCCTTTATAATCTGATGTTATTGATAGTATAGACACATGTGTGAAGTTTATAAAGACATGATGATTTGCTCAAAGACTTCAAATGATTATTATTTAGTGCTTGCAAATTAAAAATGTATTATGTTAGTTTAGCTAGTGGCCACCCTGCTTCCCAGTGACCTGACCTTCACCCATTTGGAGCACAGGCACCTGACGTCCATCCTCCCTCCAACCAAGCAGCTAACCCGGAGGAAGAGATGCTGCCCACACCATAGGCACTATATAGACGGTACAATCCGGGACCAACGTAGTACCCTATGGTAGTTGCATCATCAATGACACATTTGTCCTATAAAATGTATTGTAACTTTAATTCTTGTCAGAGCACTCTCATAGGCAACAGAGCTCTTTGGATGCCATTTACTTACATAAACCTTACCTTGAACTCTCGCGGCCTGTTCTCCTTGCCTCATTCCCCGTCCGGGGTGTGTCTATTTTATTCTATTTTTATTCCATTTACACGTGAAAGACGGGAAGGGCACAAACACCCCCAAGGGTGTCGCACAGAATTACGTTATTTTAGAACCGGCTTTACCTAAGTCCCATATCACTTGATTTGACAGGATAATGTACATTCTCACCAGCCATCAGGGTACCAAAGGTTTTTGTATAGCAGACTGACTACAGCAGAGGCCACATTAATTAATTTGCTGATGCTACTGGTCACTGGAATTGTTTGTGTAGGGCAGAGCTTTGCCCCAAAGGTGAATGAGTGAAATTATCCTGTCATGTTCAGTCAACTGCTAGTTGACTTCCACTAAAATATGTTTTTGTTCCGTGGGTTAGGACCATTGGTTCTATTTTTTTTTCAGATAGATTTCTCAGTTTCAAACCTGCACATTGTTGTACTGGGCAACAACTGGTGCAGGTGCATAATTGCACGGTATTACCACTAGGGGAAAATTTCCCCTATTTGTAAAAACACTATGGCATATTAGAAAACCATTGCACCATGACAAGTGCAGTTTGGCATGGAGTAAGTACCAGGGCAAAAATGTTTGTAGTGCTAAAAAGAGACATTTTCGATGCATTGTTGCATCAGGGAAAACTTTGCCCTGGTGCAAAAATGCAATGAAAATGTCTCTTTTGTGCACCAGCGAAATGTTTGCCCAGGTGAATATACCATGCAAAACAGCACTTTTCATAGTGCAATGTTTTTTTGTTTAATATGTCCTATTGTTTTTAGAAATAGGGCAATCTTTGCCCAAGTGCTAATACCATGCAACTTTGCATTTAGTTTCTCTAATCTGGTCGCAAGTGTTCTAATTTCCCACCAAGGTGTAGGTCTGGTCGTTGCCATCTGTAAAATCTGCAGAACAACTTGTTTGGAGGAGCAGGTTTGAAGAAATGTTATACACCTATATGCTTGTTGTTTGATAGGTGCAGCTACCCTGTAACCTGTGGCAGGTTTCAATCAGGGACTGTGAGAGTTTGGGGATGGCATTTCTTTTTGAGCACCCTCATTCACCCATGCATTATTGTGGCATTCATCCCCCATTCCAGGGGCTGGAACGGAGGATAACTGCCCGGCAGCCCAAGTTATCGGCCCTAACGAAGCCTACATGTCCTATCCTGACATTGGACACAATTTATAGCATTTCAAAATAAAATAGCACGGCATAACAGAAAAGAGCTATGCGATTCCTAATAATCAGGTGATCATTATACATGTTTTGCTTTCAAACACTTATCCCTTGTATTTATGAGGGATGTCACCACATACTTTTCCATTCTCTGAGGTTGCTATTAACCACCCATTCCCTTTAGCTCCTAAGTGTGGATCATATATGTTTTGTTTTATCTTGGCAATTTCAAAATGGATTATGAAATGCAATTTCTTGATCAGGGATATTTTGCTCAATTTAATAATTTTATATTTGGCAGAAAACATACAAATCCAAACAGAAGAAATTTACAGTTTTAGAGATCAACATACAACTCAGAGCCAATGCCTCAATGTTCGAGTGTCTTTATTCAAAAACAGAAACTGAAGCAATGTTGAGAGAAAATCAATATCACCAATAGTAGCCACCTCTGATTGACTTCAAAAACACTCGCTCATTTTTGGGGTTGAAGCACTTCTTGTATGGCTCTTTTGGTTGGAGGATTGCTTTCAGGATGCTTTTCTTTTCATGAACTGGAACCAGCACCACCTCCTTTGGTGATCAGCTTTATCTGCATGAAGGTCAGACATTGGATTCCGTTGGCCTCATTATGACTGTGCCGGTCCGTTAACAACGGTGCTGGTAAGCCTACTGGCACTGTTGTTACCGTACCGGCACAGTACAACTCTTAACTTTACTTTACTTTAATTATTTATGTTGTGCAGACCTTGAACCCATAGGCTGACAAACAAAAAACGCTCTGAAGACAGAAATTAAGATCAGACAGAATGCGGCGGTGGAGAACTAAGAAGAAGGAGAGAAATTATACAAACAGCCATGTTTTTAATTTTCATTTAAATGGTTCAAGCTTGTCCTGAGATCTAAGGTCAAGTGGAAGATCATTCCACGCCTTAGGAGCAACGATAGAGAAAGCTTTTTTTTTCTGTCTTCCTAGTTCTACATCTCGGGATCGTTAATCATTTTTGATTATTAGATCTGAGAGATCTCTTCGCAAACATATCCTCAATGAAAACTTGCAAGTAACTAGGCATGATGCCAAGAGTGCTTTTAAATGTAAGCACTAGGAGGCAATAACATATTTGAGCTTCCACCGGGAGCCAATGCAAAGCTCTTCTAGGCTCCGAGATGTGGTCACGTCTAGTGAGGTCCATGACCACACTCACAGCACCATTTTGAATTACTTGTAATCTGTTTGTATCTGCTTTACTGGGACAAGCTAGAAGGCCACAGCAATAGTCCAATTTGGCACCAACTATCGCTCTTGCTATAGTCTCTGTATTGGCCTGTGTTATCAGAGGTCTGAGGTAAGCAAGAGGTTTCATGTAATACGCGGCCCGTGAGACTAAGCTCCCTATGTGAGCCTTCATAGTAAAACACTGGTCAAGAGTAGCACCCAATGTTTTAACTTTGTTGAGAGGTGTTATCGCATCGTTCCCCAGTCGGAAGACATCATAGAAGGAACCCAGTTTGGACAGCATAGGATGCAAGCCAACAATCAATATTTCTTTTTTAGACCTATTCAAGGCCAGGTAATTCCATAACATCCAGTTTTCAATAAGACCATAGATCCTGTTCAATTCCTCTTCGTCCGAGTCATGGGATCCCACTAGAGGGAATACACACTGTGTATTGTCAGCGTAGTTGTTAAATAAGATCCCTTCCTGTTCCAACAATGTGAAGAATGGAGCCCTAAAAATGTTGTACAGGCACAGTGATATGCAGGCCCCCTGCAGGAGACCATATTCCACTGGAGACTCGGCCACCTCAGAACATACTCAGCTTTCTCTATTGATAAAAAAAGATGAGACCCAGCGTGTGGCAGCTGGGGAGAAATTGGCCACTTCTTCTAACCTGGAGACCAATATTGCATGGTCTACCAGGTCGAATGTGGCTGATAAGTCCAAAAGCATGAGCATGGATAAAAATCCTTTGTCCATTCTATCTACCAGCCTAGATTTCAATTCCACTAAGACTCACTGCCGTATCCTGCTCTAAATCCTGATTGTCAACTGTTCAATACAGGGTATGTATTTAAGTGTTGGGCAATTTGCCCATACGCCACTCAATCAAGAATTTTAAGACGGAAAGGCGTATTCGTGATAGGCCTATAGTTTAATGGTTCATGCATATGTAAACCCATTTTTGGAGAATTGGAGTAACCCAGGATAGTTTATCAGCCGGAACGTGACCCTCAATCAACGAGGCATTCACAAATTTACAAATTGCTGCAAGTAAGGTCGGAGGGCAGGTTTTTATGATCACGGCTGAACAAGGGTCACTTTTACATCTGGTAGTTTTAAGGTGCATCACCACCTCTGACAATTCATCCACAGTAATAGGGGAGAAGATGACTTGTGGGATGGAGGAGCATCTTTGATAGCGCTCGGTGCAATGCTTACTCTGATCTAACAAGGAGGCTTCTTCTTTTTGAGAGATATCAGCCTTGAAGCCCTTCAATTTATTTACCAAAGCATCTTGTATACTCTGGCACCAAGCCCCATCCTTCACAACAGATCCGGCATCAGGAGGGGTGGTGGATTCCTGCTCTTTCAGTATTTTAAAAATGTCTTTTACCTTGGATTTGGCATTTACAATCCTTGCATAAAAAATATATATTTTGCGGCCAAAATAGCCACTTTATAGTCCACCGCAGTCCCAGGCACAGGGCTGGTTTTTTATTCATGAAAGAGTTTCCTCATTTTAGATATTAACTTTTGCAAGTTGGGCGAAAACCAAGGCTTACTTTTTACCTCCATCCGAATGTATTTGTGTTTCACCAGAGCTAATTTATTAGTGATGTCCTCTAGATTGGAGGTCAGGGCTTTAGACATCACTACTACCGGATCCTTGGGGAAAAAGTTTATATTGGGACTCAACAGTGGTTCAATTCTGGTCCATGTAATTAGCCTAGAGTTTCTGCCAATAATATCTGGTATCCCCTTATTTCTAAGTTTTTTGGGAAAGTCAGACTGGATAACAAAGTGTGCAAACGAATGGTCAGACCAGGGACAGGGAGAAACCTGGAAATAGGATAAACTTTGGATAAAGGACTGTGTCAGAGTCCAGATTTTGCACTATATTCTTCACACTGGTGAAGTACCTGTGCATCAAAAAGGTAATGATCCAAATACCTGGGGGTTTGATGCCAATATCTGCCAATTGAATGAGTACTTGCGCTTTGGATACCACGTCATGGGCCTAGTAGGAGTGCTTTTGATTTTGCCAAACATATGATAGCAATAACTGTAACATAATGTGGGCAGAAAAGTATATTGAGGCAGTACCTGACAAATGTTGGTCCTCCCTGGTTGGGCTGGGTGAAATAGCTGAAATTCACTCTGCATGAAAAGTGGGCAAAATTCACCTCCCTAGCCAATTTCACACATGGAGCAAAATTACTAATTTCAGTCATTTTCCATGTTGAAATGGCACGTTTTGCCCACAATGTTGGCTTTTTGCCCAAAATGTCTCCTAATTGGCTAAAGTTTTGGGCAAAAAGATGAAATCTTTACTCCAACTAAAATGCCCAAAAGTGGCAGATCAGGAAAGAAATACCTTACAAAGGTGAAGCAAAATTGGAGACAAATGTCACCAATTTTGTTTCACCAGAGGTAATTTCACCCACTTTTACTCCCTGTGCAAGCCATACTTTGCCTGACAAATGGGGAGATTGTGGTACCCAGGTATGTTACTAATTCATGACAAATGATTATGCACTGCTGAGAGATTAACCAAAACTGTTGGCTGTTCCTGTGTTTGTTTGCTTTAGTGACCTGAACATCGAGATAAAATGAGCCAATGTTGGTGGCCCAAAAGTAACCTGTTTCCAAATCAAGCCTGGATAATGGCAAAGCTGGAAGAAATATTTAGGCCACTTCAGGAAAAGTCTAATTTTGGTACCCCTCATTTGTAATGCATATGCAGGGCCTCGAAACAACGATGCTGGTAAGCTTACCGGCACCGTTGTCTCCGGTTCGGAAAACTACAGTGCCCGGTGCTTCCATGTACCCACTCCCATAGGGAGTAATGAAATTGCTGGCGTCTGATTTCCCAGCCGCCAGACTTGGAATAGCCCGGTGGCAGCGGGAAGTCAGGTGCCGGTAATTCTTAAGGGGTCTAGAGGCAACCGCCGGTAGCACCGGCCCGTTTACTGCCTGACCCGTAATGAGGCCCACTGTCTTTTGGACCAATCGGCCCTTAGCTCCCACCCCTGTTGCTCTCTGCTGGTGTCTTCCAGGCGGATGCCTAGTAAGGCTTTGCTGGAGAAGGCTACTTAAGGTCACTAGTTCTTTTTCTGTTTCAGAGGTTGGACTGAGATGGAGATCAATTTGCTGACATGAATTTCATATATTCTTTTCCACAGTTCTTCTATAATTTGGGCAAGTGTTAATTTAAGAGGTGTTAACAGAATGCACTGCAATCATGCCAGACAAAGTAAAATTAGAAACGGTTTGAATTTTGGCATCAAAGTTGGTGTTGAAATTCGGATATTTGTGTTTAAGTGCCTGGGGATATTTTTTCTCTTTTGGCTCAGCAGGGGAGAGTAGTCAGGATTTAAAAGATCTTTGCAAAGAAGAAAGTGTTTATGAGACTTGATTGTTTTTCCAAAGTTGTATTTTATTTCACTTGAATACCATTTTTAAAGCCGAGCCAGCACTGAGTAGCATGGACTGGAGATTTGAAAAAAAGGAAAGTGTCTGGAAATATTAATTGTATAATTGGAGTCTGACGAATCTGATCTCGGCAATCCCTGTTCACTTCTTTAAGCTTCAGTGCTCTTGCACAATATTTTGTGGAAACAGCCTTCAGGTCCGGAGACCTGAATGTTCACCCACAGAAATGCATGGCCATTGGCAGTGCTTTAAATATGACATCGTAGGCCATTGCTGGCATTGGGCCGTATTTTCCAGAGTCCGGGATTCGGCAGAGAATGTCTCCTGGAACCGGAAACATCCATTTGCACTCTTCAATTGTTTTACTGGGTTCGTGGAAGCCGTTAGGTCAAGCAGTGAGACACTTATCTACCAGGCCACTTGAACAGTCTGCTCTGGCAAATCGCTTTTTAGGCTTGGACTTAGCAGTAAATATTAAACTACATATTTTTAGGTTTAAAAGGTGCACACTTTTTATACTTTGCTAGCAACATTGTAAGAAAGCCTCCTCCCTTGGGTTATTATCCAGGGGTTGATTAATCTTCTGAGAGGCAAATATTTATGGCAACAGGGAGGCAGGAGCAATGGGCAGGAACAATCCCCCAATATGTTGCTGGTGGGATCTCACAGTTAATCCTTTACATTTCCTGCTTTGTAAGTGGCCTGTTGGGTGGCAGGTGTGTGAGAGATGTGGTTCCAAGGGTGTTGAGTTAAAAAGAAAACAGATGTGACAGATCAGTATAGCCTCCCTCTGGGGAGACCCGGATTAAACATGTGGCATGGTGAGGAAAGAGAGCAGAGATCTTTGAAGAATACAATTGGAAAAACAAATCCTGCACGTAAGATCAAAGGTTATCTTTCATTTATAGAATTGTTGACATGCAGTATCTGTGCGCAATATGATCATCAGTCACGAGAAAGGCCTCCAAATGCCAAGAGGGTGGATTGCGCTGACTTAAAGAGGCTGTTGGTCACACATAGTTCATAGTGTTAATTGCTGTGGCCACGGGTGGGGGGAACTCTGGAGATTTTCTGGTAGGCCTCTGCACTCTATGCTTCTTTTGTGTGGTAACTTATTTTATTTCCAAATGTTCTCATAGGGAAAGGGTTGGGCTTGCTGAAAATGTGTACTATAGGGTCATTTTGACAATTATTTCAAGGGCCTCTTTTGGTTCACTGTCCACCTATGGCTGTGGTTGGCATACACAGTGAGCAATAGCCATATAGGCTGAGATGGACAAGGGTTCAGGACCATTACCAGTTGTGTACTCCCATTCACTGCAATTAACGTTTTAGCACGGTTCTGTGTTTGAAGAAGCTCATTGGCTGCCTCCCCAGCACTGGGTGCTGATAAATGTTTTATCTAATGATTAATGTCACAAACTCGCTCAATAGCCAATCAGACATCATCAAAGAAGGAGGCCTTCTGGAATCCTTATTGTGGATGATGATTGATGATACAGGTATATGTAAAGCGAAAGTGAACATTTTCCATTTGTTAGGCCCTTTGACATACATGACAAACATCACTACTTTCTTATCCATTACAGCACAAGACTAGCTCTTTATGGTCAGAGTTTCATCCAACCTCTCTCTATCACTCAATTCAAATTAATTCTGTGCCATAGCCTTCCCAATTCCAATGTGTTAAATGCATTGCGAGTCGTTTCTATTTAACAATGGGACTATATTTGTGACTGGGAAATATGACTATTTGCTTTGAAGAGGACAATACGACGTTATCATGTAAATCATCAAACTTAATAGCCTCCCATGTTGATGACTGGAATGAAGCCATTAAACCCAGGGGGAAGGGAGGAGAAAAAAATCCATATTTAAGCCTTTGATTCTTAAGGAAATGCAATCTGAACACTGGACTCTTTCCCCCTTCCTTTGTCGGTGTTAGCCACCACCTCCCCGCCCCACAACCCCCAAAATGTTTGTTGTGTCAACAGTCATGGGGTTTCTGGGGGGAAAGCAACCTGTGTTAGGATGTGGTGTACAACAAATAGTCCTTAACATGTATCACCTTTTCTGTACAGCAACCCTTACGTGTGACCTGCATCCCGAGCACTTGGACCCACCTCCAGTACTGCGTTGTCCAGCCCAGGTGCAAGAGATCGCTTCCTTGTATCCGGTTTAGATCTCTCAACACTTGGGCAGCAATTATTCTAAGAACTGCACTTAATGAATGAAAATCTTTAAATGTTTAAACTGTTTACAGAACTCGGTCCCCAAGTTGAGAGAAATGGATAGCTATTGACCATTTAAAAAGCATTAAAGACTTGGCTCTTTGTGCACGATTTTCGTTAAATGATGATATGATGCATCCCCCAGTTTGCTTCCAGGGGGAGTCATTATTTTGTGAACTTGTAGCAGCAAACACCATAAAACACAAATACAACACAACATCAACAAACATTACTATAGGATTTGCTCTCTTCATTCTTCATGCTTTATTCTTCCAAACAACCCTGTTAGCTTTTTTCAGCCGTTTTTATCACTGTTCATAAATATACTCACCCTGTAATTGAACTGATTTTCTGAGTTCTGTGTCTGCTGCCATAAATACAATTAGTACCCGGCGAGAGCCAAGCAGAATGTAACACGCATTCTGATTGGCTCTCGCCGGGTCGTTACCCGGCCGGGAATCCCTCAGCCGGGATTCCACAGCCATTGTTCCCGGCGGCGGTGTGGCAGCCCCTTAGCCAATGAGGAGGCTCGAAGCGGGGCCATCCCTGCTCCGAGCCTCCCCGTGGCTGAGAGGCTCCCTTCGCCCCCCGCAGGGGACTCGGGTAAGTAATTTTTTTTTTATTCCCTTTGCTCCCACTGCCCCCCCCAACTTACCTTCTTGTTCCTGCGTCCCCGGCGGGGGACGAGGGAAGCCTCCAGGCATGTGGAGACTCAGAGCGGGGCCACCCCTGCTCCGCGCCTTCACACGGCCGGGGACGCAGGTACTTTTTTTTTTTCTGTCCTCTCCCCCCCATCCCACTCCCGCCCTCCCAACCCCACTGACCTTCTTTTTTATCCTTTTTCAGGAGCGGACGCGCTGGGAACACTTGCTTCGGTCGGGGCCTTACCTATGGACCCCGGGGCATTACCTGAGTCGGTAATGCCCCCAACGCTCGGGTTATATTGCTTAATTAAAACTTGCAAAACTCTCATTTGAAGTCAATAGTAACTAACTAGACACCTAGAAAGAGCCTGGCAAAAGGACCTGTTCCCCGGTACAAGAATACAACTCAAACACTGCTGCAACAAATACAAAACAACCCTATGCAATGCCAAAGCCATCTGTTACCTCCACAATTTCCAATACGGCACTAATCGTACACAGAAAATATTCAACATTTTCAAATTTCTCTCCAAACCACCACCCACAACTTCCACACCCCTATCTGCTGCACTATGCAACTACCTCATTGACTACTTCAACTCCAAAATACACATCAGGCAAGCCCTCCCCTCTGCTCTGCCTCTCCCATCCCCACTCCCAAACTTTCCAGTTCATGTAACACCTTCCTCCCCATCGGCACAGACACCTTCATCATGCTTACTACCAAAACAAAACCTGTACGCTACCTGAATGATGGCTACCCGCTCAAGTTATATTCAATTGCATCACCACCCTCCCTCCCCACTGGCTCAACATCAACTCCAGTCTCGAACATGGTACTATGCACTTTTCAATCAAAACTGGGCCAGTCACACCCCTTCTCAACCCCATACTCCCGGAAAATTACTGCCCCAGAACTATCCTGCAATATCTCATCAGAATCATGGAAATCTTAGTCACTACCCAACTGCAACAACATATCACCACAAACCACCTTCTCAACCCCTTCCAACCTGGCTCTGTTTTTTCAGCCGTTTTTATCACTATTCATAAATATACTGATGCTATAATTCAGCTCATTTTCTGAGCTTCATGTTTGCTGTCATGAATACAATTAATTGATATTTGATTGTGAAAAAAATGTGCAAAACTCACATTTGAAGTAATTAGTAACTAACTATACACCTAGAAAAAGTGTGGCAAAAGAATCTATACCTCACCACCAGAATACAACTCAAATACTGCTGCAAAAAATAAAAAACAGCCCTATGGAAAGCCAAAGTCAACCATTACCTCCACGATTTCCAATCCTCAAACAATCAAACACAGATAATAATCAACATTGTCAAATCTCTCTCCAAACCACCATCCACAACTTCCACACCCCTATACACTGCAGTATGCAACTACCTCATGGACTACTTCAACTCCAAAATACACAGGTAAGCCATCCCCTCTGCTCTCCCACTCCCAACCCCGCTCCCAAACATTCCAAAACAATACATGTGATAAATTGCACCCCATTGACACAGACACCGTTGTCATATCGTCCCTCTCCCCCTCTCTGCTAATTTCCCTGTCTGCCTCCTGACTGGCTGCCTGGTTCCATCATATTCTAACAGGGCACCAGAGCCCCTAATCCAGTCTACCCCTGCACTCGGACTCCCCTGACCCTCTCTACCCCCCTCATCAGGCACTTGCCATTCCAGGCCCCTCTCCCCACACTAGCCTGGCTGGGCCTGCACCTTTGTAGTCCTTCCAGCCCCTTACCTTGTACTATGCTCGTGGACCTTCCTTCCCCACCTTCCTTCCCCTGTACTCTTTGCTTTCCCCTGGCTCTGCCCTACTGGCCTCCCCAGGGACTCTTTCTCACAGACCCTTCCGCACTGACTGGTACTCCCCTCCCTCTCCTCACCCCAGCACTTGTAGTTACTGCACTTGCAGGATACAATGTCACAAGGCCTAGAAGGAACATTTTCATTTTAGTTTTTGTACTCCCTGTCACCCTTCCTCTTGTTTTGTTGTGGCTCGATACACTTTGTGTATAGGCATATATTTAAATGCCCAATAAAACAAATAAAATATGCCTACCAAAACAGAACCTTTACACATCCTGGAAGATGCCTACCCAGCTCAAGTCATATTCATTTGCATCACCACCCTCGCTCCCCACTGGCTCAACATCATCAACCTCAGTCTCTAACATGGTACTATGCACTCTGAAATCAAAAGTGGACCAGTCTCACCCCTCCTCCAAAACCCATCTCCCTGAAAATTACTGCCCCATCACTATCTTGCAATATTTCACCAGAATCATGGAAATCTTCGTCACTACCCACTGCAATAACGTATCACCACAAACCACTTACTTTACTCCTTCCAACCTAGCTTTCGACCTGAACAAAACACTGAGATCACTACACTTCGCATCCTCAATGACCTTCACAACATAATATATTATATGATATGGCATTTATAACGTGCCTGTACACAAGTGTTTCTAGGTGTGAAACATCAAAGTTATTTTGAAACTCTCATGCACAGTCGTCAACTGTTTCACCTCCTTCCTTACTGACAGGATACACTTTGTCTCCATGCCCCCTTTCCGATCCGGCACCACTCTGCTTAAGTACGCATTCCTGCAAGGCTCATCCCTGTCTTCACTTCTCATCAACTTATATGCTGAATCCATTGGACAGACTCTTAGCAAACACAACATCCATTTCTACCAACACACAGATATACTGATATACTGATAGATATAGACGCACTGCTTTCAGAGAGGGGAAGGGTTATGAACGGTGGTTTAATGGCAGGGGTCAAAAAGGGGTTGGGGGAGAGAGTGGCAAGGGAGGATGAGCGAGAAGTTGGTGATTTCTCCGATGCGCTAATGGGGAGGGACTGGGCGGCAAGGGGGATCGGAAGGTAGGGAGGGGTGTTCCTTCGAGGGTGCAAGGAAAGAGTGGATGAAGAGGTGTATTCGCACTCTTTGGAGCACCCGAGGGCTCCCTGGTCTTGGGAGTACGATAAGGGGCATGGTGTATGTGGGGTCATCAGGGTGTTCCCAATAGATGTCAGAGGGAGGGTGGAAGTCGATGTGTTAGGGTAGGAAGGGGGATGGGGAATAGGCGTTTGAGGAGCCAGGTATTTGGCGCGCCAGAGTGCACCTCTGATTTTAGAGTTGGATGCAGGGTGATGGTAGGAGAGTGGGCGGGCAGCGTCAGGGTGTATTGAAGTACAAGGGGAGGGCTCATGGGTTGTGATCAGGGGGGATAAAGGGGCGTTATGAAGGTGGATGCTAGAGCATTTTCCATGTGCCGTGAGGGGTGAGTAATGTGGTGGGGGTTGGTGGGGGGAGGCTGGGGTTTCAGGACGGGCCGGAGAGGGGAGTTCTTGTGAGCTGGGGTCCCCATCTGGGGGTTGGGGTGGTAGGTACAAATGGAAGAACTAGTAGTAGTAGATGTGGGGGCCCTAGATATACATCTTGAGTCTAGGATCTGTACCCCAGGGCAGTGGAAGAGGGCAAAAGAGAGTAGCGGGAGGGTGGAGGTCTAGAAGAAGAAGCGTCTAGAACATAGGCAAGCAAATTACAGTACTACTATCTCAGGCTGCACTTTCTAGTTGTAAGGCGAACGAATGAGAGCTATTTAATTCTGCAGCGTGGGCAAGTAAATCACAGTGCCATCTCAGGGGGTACTTTCAAGATGAGAATCATGAGCTTTGCAAGTGTGATTCAATCTAACAAGAGGAAGAACAAGTCCTAAGAGTGTGGGACAGGCAAAAGGAATCACAGCATCATCAGAGTGAGAGCAAGCAAATCACATTGCCATCTCATGGGGCACTTTGGAGCTGAGAAACAAAGCAGCTTTCTACTAGTTTTCTAGATGTGATTCAATCTAACAAGTACCATTTCTAGGAGCGTGACACAGGTAGCAGATCACAGTACCATCATGGTGGGCATCTTCTATGTGCAAAACAGTGCAACAAGATCAATTTTCAAGTGTGTGGTACCAATAGATCATCCTCTTATATCAGCATGCAATTTCTATGTGTGTGGGACAGGCAAAATAAAATTCACAGTAAAATCACGGTGGGCACAATCAAAGTGTGTGGTACCAATAAATCAAGTGTGATCTCAGCGTGCAATTTCTAAGTGTGTGGGACAGGCAAATAGAGTTCACAGTACTCTCTCAGCGGCCCCCTCCAGATGCGAGACAGTGCAACAAGTACTGTCTCAGAGGCACCCTCTAGATGCGAGACAGTACAGCCAGAACAATTTTCTAAATTTGTGGTACCAATAAATCACAGTCTTATATCAGCGTGCAATTTCTAAGCTTGTGGGACAGTTCAAATCTCAGTGGGCACCCTCTAGATGCGAAACGGTGCAACAAGGACAATTTTCTAAGTGTGTGGTACTAATAAATGACAGTCTTATATTTTCTAAGTGGGAGGTACCAATAAATCACAGTCTTACATCAGCGTGCAATTCCCAAGTGTGTGGGACAGGCAAAGTAAAATTCACAATAGAAATCTCAGTGGGGACCCTCTAGATGCGAAACAGTGCAACAAGGACAATTTTCTAAGTGTGTGGTACTAATAAATCACAGTCTTATATTTTCTAAGTGGGAGGTAACAATAAATCACAGTCCTACATCAGAGTGCAATTTCCAAGTGTGTGGGACAGGTAAAGTAAAATTCACAGTAGAAATCTCAGTGGGGACCCTCTACATGCGAAACAGTGCAACAAGGACAATTTTCTAAGTGTGTGGTACTAATAAATCACAGTCTTATATTTTCTAAGTGTGAGGTACCAATAAATCACAGTCTTACATCAGCGTGCAATTTTCAAGTGTGTGGGACAGGCAAAGTAAAATTCACAGTAGAAATCTCAGTGGGGACCCTCGAGATGTGAGACAGTGCAGCAAGATCAATTTCTAAGAGTGTGAGACAGGCAGAATAAATTACAATACTGTCTCGGAGGGCACTTTCTAGATGTGAGTTAATGAACCAGGGATACATTCTACAGGAGTGGCAAGGACAAGTTAGTCACAGTACTATCTTAGTTGGCAGTTTTAGATGTGATTCAAGACAAACTGAACAGTTCATTAAGGTGCGGCGCAGACAAATATTCACAGTGCTAGGATAGTTTGTATAGTGGCAGGGCATTCATCAAAAAAGTTAACACTTGCCAAGTGTTAACTTTCCTTTGATGAATTCACACAGTAGCTGAGGCCGTTCTGGGCAGTGTGTGTCCACAGCCATTTGCCGGTGTGGTTCCAGGAGGCAGTCACACTTTGATAAAACAACAAATTACAACAAATTGTCCTGGGTGTTGGGAGGGAATAAACAGAGCTTGCCTCCTGTTGTGGGCGGTTCCTGTCCTGTGTTGTGTGCATGTTTGTTTTGGGGGAGAGCGGTGGCGGGTCGGCCTGCCTAGAGTAGAGTCCTCCTCGCTCTGAGTCTCTGTGCAGTGGCCAGGCAACTGCCAGGGGCCTTCCGTTGCTATGTGGCTAGGGCTGGCTTGGCAGCCAATCACGTGAGCGGGCCACATGCGCATGGTATGCTGTGCTGCTGGGCCTGGCTGCGGTTGGTCACTCACCATGACACCCCCACCCTGCACATTTGGGAAGCAAGAAAGGAACTGTTGACATGGAGCAGCAGCCTGCAGGCCTCTGGCTGTGGCAAAGCAAAGCATGTGCAACTTGCAAGTGTAACAATGACGACAAGGCCTCTATTAGGAGCTGCAGCATACCGACAGCAGCCTGCACCTGGCCCAACCCAACCCAGCAGCTCAGCCAAGGTGGACAGCAGAAGACATTATTTTCCCATGCACGTGGGCCGGCATGATCGCAAAAAGTAAGTAAAGATAAAAACATACAATTAAGGGGCCGGTGCCCGCCAAGTCATCTACCCTTTATGGGATTTCTATCTCTGGAGGACTGGACTGCGCTTGTAATTTGTCTCAAGTCCAGTCCTCGAGGCACATCCACTCCATGGACATAATCAATCAGTGTATCAATCTTTATCTAATCATCACCAAATATACCACCATCTTGAGGGCTCCTGTCTATGTGGCCTTTGTGGTCTTGAGTTCCACTTTTCACGTTTTGGACTGGAGTCTTCTCTGGAGATTCCTGGAGAAAATGGGGGTCCCTCAACCACTGTTGAGAGTCCTGGAGACTCTACATGCAGATAAAAGAGTTTTTATTCTTTATGGTAATTGGGTGAGATTAGCGACGGTATGAATGTGAGCAAGGGTGTTCACTAGGGATGTGTCCTGGCCCCACTGCTTTTTAATGTTAATGGCCTCCCATAGTGCCTGAAAGGATTGGGTGCAGATGTCCCTCACTGCGAGTGGAGAAAGTCGATGGTTTAGAGTTATGCGAATGACACCGCTCTTTTAGCCGGAACACCAAAGTCCCTGTAGGCCTTAGTGGAAGGATATGTGAATTTTATGACACAACTAGGACTTAAGGTCAGCAAAGAGAAATGCTTTGTTATGTACTTTTCATCCAGCAGCGAGCATGACCCAAGGACTTTTCTATGGGAGTTTAAGCTAAACTTCTGCCGACAATTTGAATATCTGGGGATTATTTTGAATAGGTGGTTTACATGGAAGGACCACACAGATGCTAGGAGACTGAAGATGAAACAGGCCTCAGGATGTCAATTTACATTTGCTAAAATCCTACATGATTCCTCGGTCCCACACAAGCTAACCAAATGCAAAAGGAAGGGGGTGGGAGTTGGTGCTTATGGTGTTGAACTAAGGGCCAGAGGCAAATTAGAGGGGTTACAATCTGAGGAGAATACATTTCTCTCTTGCCTATTGAGGGGGCCTGCGATGACAGCAGCTTTTACTACACATCTTGGGTCAGGCTTTTATATCCTATACTCTGCACCTCAAACCTATTCTCTTCTGCCATTCCCTGTGGTGATCAGATTATGACTGTTTTACCAAACCTCTGTGGAAGCATATGAATTAATCTTTTAATTAACTCACCTTTTATTATGCACTTAATACCAAAGACCAGTCTCTAAGCACAGGACTGGGATTCAAACCTGTGCTGCTCTGCATTGTCTTCCTTCCAAGACAAAGATGTTGCCCCTGAGCAATATTTTCCCTGGGTGACTGCCAGAAGATTAAATGGCTGGCATACATCAAAAAGAGGCTTGACTCTGTAGGCTTGGGCTCCTGTTTTACTAATCCATCGTGTTTCGCAACTGTGTCTATCACAGTGCTTAAGACAAAACGTGCCACTTTGGACTAGTAATAGAAAGGATCTTTGTCTTTGAGGATCAATGGTACAACAATACCTTCCACTCTCACCTTCAGACTGGATGGCACTATACTTTGCCTGTGTGACGCACTCCTATCACGGGTCATTATTGACCTATGCTAGATTGAATGCAATAAGTGTTAAGGTAGTCATAAACAGAAGGGAAACTGGGCCCTCCACTAGCTTAATTTGTTTCTGTGGCAATGTCGAAACCCTGGCTCACCTGGTGATCTTTTGTCCTCTACATAAAGATTTATGGAAATTGTGTCTTTACAATTTACTGAAGAGTTCTGGTCTGTGGTAGTGAAGACCTGCTCTAGTGCGTTTAAATATGCTTGTTTTTTAAGCCGCGGGTGCAAAAGAAGAGCATTGCGTGTTGATTAATTCTGTGATTGTGTTATTTGACAATCCCAAAGTGCTCTTGGACATTCATAATGTGCTATTAAAGACACACATGTATAGTTTAGATTAGTTTTATTATTTACTTGTCATGCCCTTATACAGCAAATTAATTCCGTTTCAAAGTGCCCACAGGACAAGAGGGAGGGAACATGGGATTGCAGTACAATTAAAATATAGAAAAGTACAGTGGGGAGGGGACGGCCAAACCTACTATGCCTTGTGAGTGTTCAGAATGTGCAAGTGCAAAAGGAAGAGGGCACTGGGGTAAGTGCTGAGGTATCAGACTCCAAGGTGAAGGTATGGTATGGTAAGTGCTGTGCAGCCAGGAGCCGCGTTGGGTGGAAAGTGCAAGAGGGTGTGCCAAGGCAAAAGCTGAAGGTAGATAGAAGGTGAGTAGATTGGGTATGAGTGGTCAGAAGCCTGAGGATGCATAAGGGTCCAAGACACCAATCACAGCAACTGTGAGATTAGCAGAGGACTGAAGAAGGGAAGGAGGAGGAAAAGAGGAAACTCTTGAGGTGCTTTCGGAACTTCAGAAAGTCCTGCTCAAGATGCAGAGGGAGACGGAGGCTGTTCCATAGGAGTGATCCAGCTCAGGAAAGTGAACAACCTCCTGACCTCTGTTTAGTGAAATGCTTAACACACAAGGAGTTGGTGCCAGAGGAATGTAGTGGTCTGTAGGGAGAGTAATCTATTCCAGTGCCCATTCCGAGATACCAAAGGTATTGTGGAGCATTTGTATGAGGATGGAATGGTTGACAGTGTCAAAGGCAGAGGAGAGATCGAGTAGGATGGGGACAGCTGGGGAGCTGGAGTCGAGGGATGTGATCAGTACTTCATGAGTGTTTAGAAGAGCAGTTTACGTGCCTCTGGATGCTCGCAATCCTGATTGATGATCATGGAGACTACCAACAAGTTCAGTGTGCAGGTTCAGTGTTTTCCAATTGGACTGATGAAATAGAGGGCATCCTATCACTGGGGGGCAGCTTCAGGATAGTGGGCTACTCGGCCAAACGAAGAAAGCATCAGACATTTTTACATGCTGCTTTTTCACTATGAATGCATGTCACACAAATGTGCCTGTAGTTGGTTTGCACGCTTTCAGGGACTCCTGCCCCTCATCTGTGCAATACGGCCCCAGGAATAGCTTCCTCAGCACTCTGCGGTGCTTCAGAGCGCTCCGCTCAATTTTTGGTAAAAGTTCATATTAAAAACGTCTTCGTTTCGGCAGCCTCTACAAAGCCCAGAGGGCTAACCTTATTGTATTGGAAGGTCAGACACTGATGATAATTGTGTATTTCCTTTTAATGTTCTTTGTATGTGTGTTTTATGATTTATTATATATATCCAAAATACACAATGTATTAGTCATGCCTTATTTGCTAAGATTCAATTGTAATTTGTGGTTATCAAAGTAGTGTTGTTTTTTAATTGTAATACCTTTAATTGTATTCTTTTCTTGTGATGTTTTGTAGGTGTGCTTTGGTTTTGATTTCAAAATGTCATGTAATGAAACAATGATTTGGGCAGTTGAGAAGTGCTGTATGAGTCAATTATGAGGTGACCAGGATCAAGATGGATGGTTAGACCACAGATGTAGCAAAGTCTTATATTTATTTGGTTAACTGAAATGGGATGTGACAAAATTACATTAAAAAACACCTCTAAATAACAGGTATTTCCCACCTGCCCCTAGCCCCTTCTTGGATTTGGGAAGATCACCCAGTCTCTCACGCCTCTCACCTGAGGTGGTTTTAGCCAATATTGTTTGCAGGATTCCAGCGTTACCAAACCTTTCTTTTTCTCACTGTCCATTGCAGGTTTCAGGGAGTCCCAACCCCTTTTTCTTATCCCAATTTTGGGATTGCCAGTGTCTTGCACCTTTTGTCACAGTGTACCTGTGTGTTCATGGCTTTTTATTTTTTCCCAATATCTGTAACTTGCAGAGGAGGTTAGCATCCAGAGTCACTGGTGAGGGACTCCCCATAACCCAAGAGACTGGTTTGTCTGGATCTGGCTATCCCTTACCCTCTGGACCTTGCTCTCTGGCCTTTCTTCACCTCTCCGATACTCCAGGCCGCTCCCTGCCATATGTGTGTTCCTCCTCCTGCCTCTAGTACCTGCCTGAGGTCAATTTATTTGCAAAGATTTCATTCAAAAATTAGTCTTTGTTATCTTGGCGAATCTCAAATATAAGGGCTTAAAGTTGTCAGCACAATGGGCACCTATATTGTGACCTTTGCAATATACTTGTACATTGAATTAGTTCTATTGGTGCCCATTCCTGTGCGCCAGCTATTCGTTAGTTTATGGGGTGATTGGTTTTTTACCCAAAAAAACACTCTCATCCATTTATCAAAATGTTTCCAATATTGTTTTATTGTATTTTAGGTTTTAAACTCTCCTCGCACACTTTTCTCTCACACGTTTTGTTTGCTCTCTACACGTGTTTCACCATGGTTTATTTCCATTGCTCTCCAGGACAGAATCCTGTATGTGCTCTCGCACTTGGTAGATTGTTTCTCAATTTTTCTATCAGCTTTTAATGGTTTTCTTTATGTTATTCATTTAGATGAAAGCTCTATTCCGGATGCGATTGTCCTTCACAGCGCCAATCCGCCGACCTTCCTTAGGTCAACCTGGCCCACCAGAACCTTCCTAAATTGACTATTCAATGGAGTTACATGTTGCCACCCCTCCTGATTTCCTGTGACTTCCTTCACCTTCTTCTTCACCACCACCTGATGTCCTTGTCAAATTCTACACCTTCTCCAACCACCTCCTTTCTGGCTGCCAACCTCCTCTCCAAACCCTTGTAACCAACCTCCAAATGCTTTGCGTCCCCTGCCCACCACCATCCTCTGCTTACTAACCTTGCTGAATTTCTCTGGTGGGTGTAAGGCCCTTTGATACAATGGCTCACTTCCATACAGAGGCGTTGCTGGGTTGGGGGGTGGTCAAGGGGGCTATAGCCCCAGGTCTTTTAGTTGTAGCCCCGGATAGGAGCTCAGGGGTTACAACCAAAAAGGCTAGCTAGCCACCAGTCCTGACAGTCCCAACATTAGCATAACCCCTGATCTTTTCCAGACCTAGCAACACCCCTGCCTCCATAAACGATTGTGAGAATGTCTTTAGTGGGAGACCAGTAACTATTTGTGAGAGTGTATTATCTCTGTAGGAGTGCTAGGCACATTTGTCAGAGTGAATGTTCTCTTTCGGAGCAATGTGAAATGTGTGGGAGTTACTCTATTATGGTGGTGCTTAGGGTTCTGATAGTTAGGTTTAATAAGTTATATCCAATGTCATCAAAATGAGCTTCAGTCAGCTTCACCTATCAGTGATAAGGTTGGGTGTCTAATGCATAGCAACGGCGGTTGCAGGAGTGGGTGGAGGACCAGTGGCTATGATGCATCAGGTGTGGAAAGAGGTCTTTAAACAATTACCCCACCATGAAAAAACTCCACAGCACCTGTATCCTCAAATGCATGTTCACTTCTCCTTCTCACAATTTACGGTCAGGCCTGAACAGCAGCAGTTCCTCCGCACACTTGACCTACCCCTTCCCCAGCCGAAGAGGGATCGGGTGTCTTCCTCTGCACCCCTTACTGGTCTGCATCGTGTCTGACTTTCCTCCAACTTTAAAAATCCCGAAATCAAAAGCATGAGATAAGGGGTACGCTAAGGAAAGAGAGGTGTGAAAGACACCAAGAAATAAGGAGCTAGTGAGACAAAATAAACACACACACACACACACACACATATCAATGCATTATCACAAAAAGCAATTAATGACCACTGGAACCCTTACTTTCTCTAGTAAATTCTCATTTGCTCTCCAAATGTGGGTTCCCTTTGTTCCTCCCTCCAACAGCCTAGCAAAGCCAGGTCAGGAACAGGAAGTGAGCCTTTCTCAGCGGTCCCAGATCACTCGTTGGTTGCTTCAATCCTCTTTGTAAGGTTTGAGGCCTTTTGATTGTCCACCTTTGAATGACACTGCGCGTCAGAGTCTGACTCCAGATTCAAGCAGGCATATAAACCACTTCTATAGCTTGTGGGAGACATTCCAAGCTGAAGTTCGTCCAGATCTAAATCTTTCACAAAACAGTTTTAAATGTAAAGGTCATCTACCACGACCTACAGCTATTATTAAAAACGTCAGGTTGGTAAAATCATTGAATATCCTTTCATCACTTTAACGGTGTTGTGTGAAATACTACGTCAATCTCAAATACTTCAAAATGTTGACCAGTCCTAACTGTGGAATCAAGGTGTTTTGGCTATATCAAGAATCTCATTGTCTGTGAAAATCTAGCTGGCTAGATGCACGTTCCATTGCTGCCCTTATAAAAGTGTAGGCATGCCACGCCTAAGCGTTCCAAGAAGGAAAGTCATTGCATCACCAAAAAGTGGCTTAGGATTGTGATGAATCACAGCTGCGCGGGCATGAACATCTGAGGCCCATGCAGAAACAATTACGTGTCGCCAACATGGAGTACGTGGTATTTAGCTGTGCCGCCATACCCTACCGTGGTGGATCCTCAATAGAGCTGAAATTAAAGAACAATTTAGCTGTTATTAAAAGTAAATTAACAGCACATTGACATCAGAAAAGAGAAACGAAATGGCCTCCAACTTCTAGGAAATGTCCTCGGAAAGAATGTTTTATTTGAAAGTAATGCAAACCAGGCTGCACAACTTAAAGGCCGCTGTGAGTACATTCACCTAAGTTTAAAAAAATGTCAAACTCCGCCATTATTATTCCCGCCCTCCATTCTAAGGTGGCAGTAGGAAGTGTCAAGGAAAAGCCATGATTTCCCTGGCATTAAAGTGGAGCCAAAGGCTCAGAGCGTAAAGCGGGAGCAGCAGTGCGCAAGTGCCACTTTCATGTAAACTGCAGAATGAATTCATGATCTTGGGGAAAGAAGAAAGGCATGCAGCTCATAGGAAATTGTCACCAAAATTAGTTACGTGGAGCATAACATCTTAAACGTATTCAAATGTTACACTTTCATATCTGAGAATCGTAGCCTGGCTGGAAACAGGTGGCACCCCCTATTTGAAAATGAAAGCGCTGGAATGAGTGGCCAAGGAAGGGCTATGCACAACACCTGACTGAGTGCTAATTGCAATGGACGCACATGCTGACGCACCGTCCTCACAGTACTGCACTGCTGGTAAGAGATGGCAGCCCAAATGCTGGCTACCAACACTATGTATCTCTGCTGATCTCGAGCTAGGTTTGCACTTTAAACAATAACAACTAAAACAATGTACAGAAAAATATGCATATAAACGTAACAAAGTGAAGCTTAGAAGATGTTTCATGGCCTATGAGACAGGGCAAAATGCTTTGACACAGTTTCAACCTGTCATATATCAGGATATGAAAAGGAGAAATTCGTGACCACATATATTTTATTTTGGTTTTAGTATACTATCTGTCTGTAGATGAGCAACTCTCTCATTTCAGTTGTGTGTTTTCCACAGTTGAGCGATAAGCACAGCTTTTTCCACATGGCCCTTGCTGACAAACAACATTCCTGCTCGTGACTTGTGCCTAGCACAGTGTTACCCTGCATTGGATAAATGAAAGGCTCAGATAACTTATCATACCCTGCACTAGACATTCTCAAACTAATTGTTGATGATATTAGGAGTCCAACAGAATTATATAAATTGAGAGAAATATTGGTGTGGCAAATTGGAGTGTTGAATGAAGGATATTGTCACCAGTTGCAGGTTAATCTGAAATAATGTTCTCTTTCTGTTTATGAGACCATCTAGGCGTCCTCTAACTTTGCTCTGCCCCTTGAAATTCTTTTTGTACCTCCCACAACCCAAATGCCTGCTCTGTCTCCTGCTGATCGTTAATCACTTCAAACACTTCTATAGTCTCTGTTCTGATTTCTTTTGAAGAGTGTAGCTCTTCTTTACCCCCAATTCGAGGTCTTCAGTCCTGCCTTGGAAACCGCCAGAAATGAAACTGACCTCTCTAGTGATTGCATCCCAGCCTTTGTTCCATTCTATGAAATAATAGCTAGTCCAGCCTTGGGCACTGCCAGCCTGAATCTGACCTCTCTGGTGACTGTATCACAACCTTTTCTCCAGTCAGTCCAGCCACCCAGATTGCTATAGACTGTGTTCCACTGCAGGACGACCCCATTTGCCCTACTATGTTGCACAGTCCCCGCCGAAAGATATTTGCTACATCATACGTAATCAGTCAAAGCCTGGTAAATTATGTCCCATGAGACATTCCCTCATGTTCTAAGGCAAAATGGAGCGTTACCTTCTTTTATGGTGCGTCACTTATCTATGCCTTTGGGCTTAGCGCAGCTCTAAATAGGGGGTTGCATCACAGCTGTGCAGCCTTCTTGGCGTATACAATATGTGAAAAACAATTGTGGCGTATTGCGGCTCTTCCACATCACATCATTAATCATGACTCTGGTGGTGCCCTGTTTGTGATGAGTTGTGTGCTCAGTGCTCATAGGAAAACATAAAATATTCTGTCTGTATTGTGATGAATCAAGAGTATTTGTTGCTTCTCTGCAGGGGGAGCCATTCCCTGTGAGGCTAGGGAGCTGAGCCCGCTCAGCAACACCCTCCCTAGAGGTCTGGACATGTGGGACCTGACTTGGATTGACTCTGCTGCGGGGTACAAGGACTCTCATTCCCACAGGGAACTCCCTACGCAAACAACACTATCTGCATATATGGGATTACCGGCAGCAACAAGTAATGTTCCTTCCTCTCCATTGACTAAAGGTAATGCTGGAGAGAATACGATATCAGAAGGAAAACAGAACACCCCTTTGAACAGAGACTTGTATGTACAGGGACGAACTGATCGAGAAGAGCGAGAGAGAGCCATACGCAGGGTAATCCCTCTGACCTAGTAACGTCTTGGAGAAGTGGAGCAGAGTGGAGACACAAAGCCTGCAGCAAGTCACAGGGAGCGAATGCCAGAGAAGGACACCGGAGGTCTGGCGCAGGTGACAGTGGTGTAATAGCCAACATGTGTCCAACTCCTTCTTTTGGTCAGCCACAGTATCCACACCACCTCATCCTTTTTTCAGTACTTCTCATTACAGATTGCAAGTGCAGCTTTTAGCATGACTGAGATTCTGTAGACATATCCAGCAATGATCCCATCCCTCAATCTGGTATGGAAATCTATGCAGCAGCTAATTTTCCAAATCACACTCACCTGCCAGTAATTGTGTGCCTCTATGACCACGCTGTTATGTAATCTGCATTTCTCCAAATCCGATATACAGACAACAATGTGCAGTACAACAAGTTAATTTTTGTCATTACTTATTTATTTAGAAAAGTTGCATTTATTGAATTTTAAATTTCATATGTCCTTCAAATTCAGTCTATGATGACGTTCTTCTTTAATCATATCTGTCTCTATGTTCAATATTTTCTGCAAATAATATCCTTTTGATCTTGTGTCTATGGAAGGGTGGTCTATGAATTAGTTGACACTTTCTTCTTATTAATACATTCTTTTTATATCGTACTCTTTTCTATCATTATTATGACTATTCATCTATATATTTCGAGCATGCATGTTTTCACTTACACGTTTCTGATCATAATTGAAATGATTGACTTTTTGTGTTTGCCAGTCGTATTTTATCAGTTTCCATCTGTTTGTTTGTGCACATTTTATACTTTAATTCCATTTGTTAAACCATTTGTGCACTGATCTGGAGCGGTGATTCCCCTGAAGATTAGTCACAACACATGGCTAGCTCCTTTCAAAGATATCTCATGACCTTCCCAATATCTTTTATGTGTTCTGTTTTGATACATGGAAATGTCTACAAGTTTTTGTTATATTATTGTGTGGTCAGATAGACAAACAGCTTAATTTCAAACACAAATATCCAGATATGCAAACAATTATGTAAAGTCAAAATATATATATATATATATATATATATATATATATATATATATATATATATTATTTTTTTTTAAAATGTTTTGGTTTATATATTAAATCTTTCATCTTTGTTTATACCATCTTTCATGTCTGAAAACTGAAAACAATTAACTATGCTTAAATGGATTCTTTCTTATTGACTTTTGTCTTCTAGAAATCAATACATAATTTACCGGAAAGAATCAAGTAAGGAAAAAATAAATGCAGCATGTAATGTTTAAAAGCATTCACAACAAGAAAAAAAAACCTCCTGATTTAATACATTTCTTTAGCGAATACATACAATTGTTCACCTGCCTCTAAAAGAAAACAACATCTATTGTATAAATACATTTAAAAAGTGCTAGTTATCGTAGGCTCACTGGTGTCCATCAAACTCTTTCAATATGGGTCTTTTAAGTACGCAATTTCAAATTAAATTATTTAAGGTTTCTCTGTGGTTTGATAAAATGCAAAAAAGAAAGAAAATGGGACTAACTTTATCTTTTCAGTCAAATAAGATAAACCAAGCTGAGTACAGCTAAAGATGCAGCCAAAACTGGGAGGCGCAACACTTTCTTAGAGAATTTGTTTTACACTCTGCAAACTGTCTACAGTGGATCACAGCTGTTTAATTTTCATGCACCACCACTATAATCCTAGTAGATCAGGGATACCCCCAAGTCCCTCAAAGAAAGCAGGTGTTTTTGGTGGTTAAGAGAGTCAAAGGCCACTGGTAGATCAGTGAACATTACATGTAGATGTTCTTTCAGATGGTGCAGGTGGTATTACCCAAATTCACCTTTTACAATTGACCTTTTGCACAATTGACCTAATTATAGTGGTCCTAATTGACCTTCTGCACAGTTGAGCTTTATATTATTTTAGTTATTTTATATATGTATTGGGTTCCCCCCCCCCGCATATATGTCCTAATTGACCTTCTAAATTAGGTCAATTCTCCCGAGATCAATTCTACCGAGGTCACTTGTGAAAAGGTCAATTAGTATACAACCGGTGCAGGTCTCTGGCAGCAAATAAATGTAGGTTCACCACCTGGTGTGGGGTTCCCAAACCAGCACTGAAAGGCAATTCATAGGAGCCAAGATGTTATTATTAATGGCCCAAGATTGTAACCATTCCAAACTACCTTACCAAATATCTCAAAAGAATTCTCAATGAATCATATTGGACTACAACTGGTGGGATCCATGCTATTATTTATTTGAAGAACAGGGATGTCAAATTAGAACAAAAATGCCCTACAGTAAAAAATATTTACAGTTGGTGGAGGCATTTCCACAAAGGTTGCCTACTGTCATGGCCACGGGCCCCAGAACACAAAACCCACACCATCTAGTGATGGGGGCAATGGGTCACTTGACTCACTTATGTCCCTTGGGACTCATAAACACAGGGGCCCTGGCTGGACTCAGTCCTGGTGCCTTTGGCACTTGGATCATATAGAGATGTGAGCAGGAACACTTTATTTCAGTGCAGGAGTGCTTTTATTTTACTTCAGTGCTGGAGTGCTTTTATTTTACAAGAACTTTCCAGGTGCTGGAAGCCTTTATTCCAGAGAACATCTCCATGTGCTCACTCATCGGGCGTGGCTCCCTAGGCCTGGTCTTCAGGTGTTGACTCATTGGGTGTGGCAGGGCATGGCAGCAGGCAGGCCAGAGCTACTGGGCATGGCCAGGAACAAGACTATATAAACCCACCGATCCCTCAAGCAAACGCTTCACGTTACTTTGCACCTCCGTGCACTGTGACACTCACCGCCGCCTGAACCAGCTACTTACCTTGTGATCCTGCAACAACAGCATCCTTACCTGGACCCTGGCTCGCATCTCACGGCAACGCTCCATCTTCTTGGCAGATCCCGAATCGACACCGCAGCACCTGCGCTCTCTGTCCCACGAAGCTGAGTCCTGAAATGAGACAAGAAGACAAGACAAGGTTAGAACTCCCGAAAACACCCAACCCAGGGTTGCGTCATATTTAAAACCTAACGCGTACCCAAAGGCACCATTTAAAGGCTAGTTACCAGCTGCCGGACCATCTCAGCCCTGCTCCTCTGTACCGCCGGCTCTGCTTCTTCTACCGCAGCTACCGCCGGCACCGCAACACCACCTGCAAGGGGAGAGAGCAGAGAAAAGAGACATTACATACAAAGGACAGAGAACGGACTTTACAAATACAATTACAACATCATTTAGCAGGTGAGCCTCAAGGGTAGTGCAACCCCATGGAAGACACATCCAGGGAGAATAGGACTGGAGAAGGGGTCAGGGACTACAGGCTGCATACTCATACAAACCGCCTTATATTCATGCAGGAACCGCACTGCTCATCACCACAATTCCCCACAAAGACGCAGAGGGAGGAACAGACAAAAGGAGTTTCATCCCTGGGAGGGCTGCGGCCGTGCCCCAACGCCTCCACAGAGACCAGGTGAGCGTAACAGAATCCAAAGCCTCCTACGAATCTCTGCCTGGGTGTTATGGAAACTTCAGAAATGGACCAGTTGGCCCAGTTACTGGCAGAGTTACGGGCTGAAGTTCATGCCTCAAGACAGGAAATCAATGCCTTAAGGAGGAACCTCATTGTGAATCGAGAACGCACGGATGATTTAGCAAGGCAGATGCTCCAAGCAGAGGCTGGCCAAGCCCCATTACCGGGGCTGCCCCACCCTATTCCGCCACCACAGTCAACTCCAACGCCCGCACAGGTGGTTCTTCTAGGGGCGGTTCCCTTAGCTCCACACTAACGCTTCACTGGTGATCCAAATAAGTATGCTGTATTCATGAATCAATGCCGCCTTCATTTCCTGTGCAGACCTGGGGCCTTCCCCAATGATCAATCTAGAGTGGCATTTGTACTTTCATATTTGTGAAGAAGTGCGGCAAACTGGTCTATACCCTTGGTAAATCAAGATGACCCCTTGCTTCGGGACTTTGGGGGTTTTCAGCGTGAAATGGAGAAACTATTTGCACGGCATGCCCAAGGTCAGGCTCTGGACAACGAATTATTGTCACTCCGGCAGGGTAAGCAAGATTTGTTAACCTACATCACCTCCTTCAACCGTCTTATAGTCCAAACAAATTGGCCAGAGGGAAAAAGAACTACGCTCTTTCACTGTGGATTACGAGGGGAGCTTAAGGACGTTCTAGCCCAAGTAGTAAATCCCCAGGTGGAGTGTGCTGAATATATTGACCTAACAGTTCAAATCGATCATAGATGGCAGAATCGGAAAATGGATAGAGCCAGAGCTGAAGGGCAGTAGGTCTATGTGCGACCCCATGAGAATCAGGTCAAGCCGCATGAACGGTCAGAACCAATGCAGATCGGGGGCTTGCGTAGCCCTCTCACCAAGGCGGAAAGAGAAAAAAGAAGACAGCAACAGCTTTTATCGTGGCTAAGCAGGACACTTTCTCCGAGAATGTCCAGTGAAACCACCCAGGAGAACAGTCAGAGCAACTGACAAGAGTGAAGAAGAACTTAACTCGGGAAACTTCAACGCCCGACAAGTGTAGGGGTCCACTTGTCGAGCGGTGAAAAGTAGCCAATACAGACCTCACACCTAGTCATCCTGGTGCTCTTGGTAGACCACAAACACCCATCGAAAATGCATGCTTTAGAAGCATATATTGAAAGTGGAGCTGTGGGGAATTACATTGACCAAGATTTGGCTAGATAGGTCTTCCTCTCCGACAGAAGCAGAGATCGGAAGATGTTACAGCGGTTGATGGATCTCAGTTATCATCTGGCCCAGTGACGCATTATACTGAAAAAGTTACGCTTCTGTGTCAGGGAGGTCACCATGAGGGCATCACTTTCGATCTCATTGGCGCTCCTCAGTTCCAAATGATATTAGGGATGCCTTGGCTGGAAACCCATAATCCAAAAATTGACTGGCGTAAAAGAGTTCTGACTTTTCCCCCAGACTGTCCTAACATCTGTTTAAACAAAGAATGCTTAGTGAAAGATGACACTAAACTAAGTTCAAAGAAAGGAATCATATTAGATCTCACCAGTTCTTTACCCTCTGAATATCTGGATTACCAAGATGCATTTCAAAAGGAGCAAGCGAATACCTTACCCCCGCACAGCACGTATGACTGCCAAATTGATCTTGTACCCAGAGCCCAGATTCCTTGCAGTCAGATTTACGCCCTAATGGAGCAAGAAAACCAACATTTAAAAACATACTTGGATCAGTATTTAGCCAACGGCTTCATTCGCCCGTCAAAATCCCCTGCTTCCTCAGCCTTATTTTTCATGCCTAAGAAGGAGGGAGACCTGAGAACTTGCATTGACTACAAGGCACTCAATCAGATCACGGTACAAAAATGGTACCCATTGCCACCCATTCCAGAACTTCTGGATCAAGTAAAAGACGTGCACATTTATACCAAATTGGATTTGCGAGGGTCCTACCATCTGGTAAGACTCAAAAAGGGGGATGAGTGGAAGACAGCCTTTCACACAAAATATGGCCTTTACGAATATAAGGTTATGCCCTTCGGGCTATGTAATGCCCCTGCAGCATTCCAATATTTGATGAACGATGTGCTCCATAAACTATTGGACGTGTGCGCACTCGTCTATATCAACGACATCCTCATTTACTCAACCACCAAGGAGGATCATGTCAGACATGTCCAGGCTGTTTTAGAAAGACTTTGACAACATCGGCTGTACGCCAAGTTGGAGAAATGCTTCTTGCACGAGACGGAGGTTAAATTCCTCAGGTTTATATGCACACCGCGAGGGGTACACATTGACACGCACAAAGTAGATACCATCCACCAATGTCCCTCACCAACTTCCACGAAAGGTGTACAAAGTGTGCTCAGGTTCGCCAATTTTTATCATCGGTTCATCCCAGGATTCTCCCAGAATTTTCACCCCATCACATCCATGCTAAGAAAGAACAAACGATTTCAGTGGACCACAGAAGCAGAAGAAGCCTTCCAGACCCTAAAACGAGCCTTCACATCAGCACCCATTTTACGGCATCCCGACCCAAATTGCCATACGTCGTCGAAACCGATGCTTCCAACGTAGCAATGGAAGTAGTTTTGTCTCAGCGAGATCCCGAAACAGGACAATTACATCCCGTGGCTTTCTGGTCTTGTAAGTTCTCCGCTCCCGAATTGAACTATACGATCACAGATAAAGAACTGTTAGCAATAAAAGTGTCATTCAATGCATGGAGGCATTACCTTCTTGGAGCCAGGCACACAGTCACCGTCATTACGGACCATCGTAACTTACAATATCTGAAAACCGCAAAAGCACAATCATCACGTCAACTCCGCTGGGCTCTCTTTTTTGTGGAATATGACTTTGTCATTACCTACAGACCCGGAGTACGCAATGGACAAGTGGTCGCCCTATCACGAATGAGCGAAGATGAAAAGGCGTTCACCAGACCCTGTGGCAATCATCCCTGAAGAACAAATCCTGAACAAGATTGCAGCAACTGCCACTTTGGACGACCTAAATATTGACATGCAACACTTGATGAACCAATCAGAACAGCAGGAATGGCTGTCAAGAGGAGGTGAATACACTATCGTGAACAATCTACCGCACTTTCAAGGGAGACTGTACGTTCCGGATAAAGACCTGCAAAACCAAATTATAGAAAACTACCATGACTCTTTAATAAAAGGACATCCAGGAATGGTTAAAACTCAAGCTAAGATAAAGAGAAATTACTGGTGGCCCACTTGGCGAAAAGATATTTCTCAGTTCATCGCGACCTGTGGTGTTTGCGCTCAGCACAAGTCTCAAAAACAAAGTCCTTTGATGGTGCCCCTGGCGCCTTGGCATACGCTGCCTATGGATTTTATTACTGATCTTTCCCCGTGCAATGGATACAACACCATCCTGGTCATCGTGGATCTGTTATCTAAGATGGCCCATTTCATTCCTCTAAAAGGGGTCCCGACAGCCTCTACTCTGGCCACCATCTTTTTGGAACAAATTGTCCGACTAGACGGATTCCCATCAATATTGATATCAGACCGTGGAACTCAGTTTGTCTCAGCTCTCTGTAGAAGATGTTGCAGAATCGCCAAAATCGACCTTCGATTGTCCACAAGTCATCAAACCCAAACCGATGGCCAGACCGAACGGACCAATCAAACTCTAGAGCAGTAGTTAAGGTGCATGTTACATCAAACCGAAGATACCTGGAAAGACATACTCTGGTTGGACGAATATGCATACAACAATTCCATCCACACCAGTACAGGACAAACGCCATTTTACACAGTATATGGTCGACATCCGCGAACATCTGTCTTTGATTTGCTTGAAGCACTGGAGATGCCAGAGGTAACGACCTTACATGAAACCATCACTCGAGTCCTTAAGCAGGCAGCAGAACTTTTGACCAGAGCCAAAGAAAAGCAGAAACAGTTTGCAGACCGACACTGAAAGGATGTCGGGGAAAAGGTTTGGTTAGCTTCCAAAAACATTTCTCTGAAGGGGCAATTAATCTTCTGTCCCCGATACCTAGCACCTTATTCCATCAAAGTCATGATCAACCCTGCAGCCATGAAATTAGAATTACCGGCCCACATGCGGATCCACCCGGTGTTTCATGTCTCCCTCCTAAAACCATTGAGACCAGGTACACAAATCGATACTCCACCGGATCCCGAAATAGTTGAAGGAGAACCAGAATACGAAGTTAAAAGAATCCTATACTCTAAGATGGTCCAGTCCAAGCTATACTACCTTATAGACTGGAAAGTTTATGGACCCCAAGATCGGACCTGGGAGCCCAGTGAACATGTCCACGATTAATCAGGCAGTTCCACCGCAATAACCCCACTAAACCAGGGCCAGGGGTGAACCCCCCTTGAGAGGGGCATTGAGGGAGAGTGCTGTCATGGCCATGGGCCCCAGAACACAAAAACCACACCATCTAGTGATGGGGGCAATGGGTCACTTCACTCACTTATGTCCCTTTGGTACTCATAAACACAGGGGCCCTGGCAGGACTCAGTCCTGGCGCCTGGCGCCAGGCTCATATAGAGATGTGAGCAGGAACACTTTATTTCAGTGCAGGAGTGCTTTTATTTTACTTCAGTGCACACTTTATTTCAGTGCAGGAGTGCTTTTATTTTACTTCAGTGCTGGAGTGCTTTTATTTTACAAGAACTTTCCTGGTGCTGGAAGCCTTTAAACCAGAGAACATCCCCATGTGCTGACTCATCGAGTGTGGCTCCCTAGGCCTGGTCTTCAGATGCTGACTCATTGGTTGTGGCAGGGCGTGGCAGCAGACAGGTCAGAGCTATTGGCCGTGGCCAGGAACAAGACTATATAAACCCACCAATCCCTCAAGTAAAGTCTTCGCGTTACTTTGCACCTCCGTGCAACGTGACGCTAACCGTTGCCTGGACCAGCTACTTACCTTGTGATCCTGCAGCATATCCTGAATTGACGCAGCAGCACCTGCGCTCTCTGTCCCACAAAGCCGAAGTCCTGAAACAAGAAAAGAAGACAAGACAAGGTTAGAACTCCCGAAAACATCCAACCCAGGGTCGCACCGTATTTAAAACCCAACCTGCACCCTAAGGAACCATTAAAGGCTACTTACCAGCTGTTCTACCGCAGCTACCGCCAGCACCGCTACACCACCTGCAAGGGGAGAGAGCAGAGAAAAGTGACATTACATACAAAGGACAGAGAACAAAATTTACAAATACAATTACAACAGTCAGAAGACAAGCGGGCAAGTGGAAACAAGGGAAACACTTACCCACAGAGAAGTGGACTAGTCGCAGCTGGCCTGGACTTCCACGACAAGGGACCAGTGAAGGAACTCGGTTCCCTTCAACAAGTGCCCCTGCCAGAAGCAGCAGGACGGAGAGCTCATCATCATCATCATCATTTAGCATGTGAGCCTCAAGAGTAGTGCAACCCCAGGGAAGCCACATCCAGGGAGAAGAGGTCTGGAGAAGGGGTCAGGGACCACAGGCTGCATACCCATACAAACCCCCTTATATTCACGCAGGAACCACACTGCTCATCACCACAGTTCCCCACACAGATGCAGAGGTAGGAACAGACAAGAGGAGTTTCATCCCTGGGAGGGCTGTGACCATGCCCCAACGCCTCCGCAGAGACCAGGTGAGCGTAACACCTACACAGTAGCATGATGTTGAGAACTAGCGGTATGCCAGTTTATGAGGGTGTAAAAAAGGGCGACACATACCATGGACAAAAAACAGACACAATGAAAATCAAATATAAATAAAGAAAGAGGTGACTTGCAAATGTAACATTAACCCAATTGGGGCAAGTGCTTCAGACTAAAGAGGTGTACCATTTAAATATACACAATTACTTTATTGAGAGTCACTAGAGGTGGTTGTGGTGGTGGTGGGGTCAGGTGGGGAGGGTGGTGGAGGGGGCAGGAGGAGCTCCATCTTTAGCAAGTAAGTGAAGTTTAAGTTGAGTTTTGAAGATCCATACTTGGGCTGGATTTGATTACTATGGGCAGTGGGTTCCAGTGAACATAATCAAGGCAAGGGGCAAGAAAGCCCTGTCAGACTTTCCTCTTAGTTAATGAAGAGGTGAGATGAGAGGTAGAAGGTGGACGGACCAAGATGTGAACAATCAAGTGACTGGAGAGAGAGGGGTCAGTGGAGAGGTCAGAGGAGAAGGTTAAGACAGTTTCCACCCGAGTGTGGAGGCTGGTTGTGTATTGCGCAGAGGGAGTGGTCAGATAGGAGTGGGTTACGTTCCGAAGAGTCCTGCCAATGGAACTCTACCAGAAACCAGGGAGAAAGAATTTGCCACAGGTCACACCTATGATGTTCTAACTGCCCCTGATGTCTGGCATATTTTAGCCGATAGGACAGAAACTTGGACAAGTTGGGCTATTAGTACAAGTGTATTACTGAAGTTTCGGATGACATTTAAAGGAACAACATACGCTGATTGCGACACTAATTTGAGGTGGCATTAGGATTCCATGTTTCTTTTATGTTTACTTACACATGCAAACATATTTGTTTGGTGTTGTAAGGCTTTATGTATGTATTTTAACATTTGTGTATGATCATCTGGGTGTAGTTACTCTTTATATTGATTTGTATTAAATTGGTTTATGTACAGATAGCGAATTCAGGGTCTGTTATTGATTTAAGACTCTCTAGATTCCCTGTATTCTTGGATGAGCTGACATTGGACACACACTAATACACCTTCCTTTGGTTGTATTTTCCATAGTGTTGCCCACTCAGTAGGAAGGCATTTGACTCACAGTGGGAGTAGCGTTGTGAGCCATATGATACTTTCATAAGCTAAAAACCTGCACTAGTGTTGTAATGAGGGAAACGGAGGATAGCACAGGGGGCAAATTGCTGTTCTTGAAAGCAAGACCACGCAGAGGAACAGAGGAAGAAACCAAACTCTGGAACGGTAATAGGCGGGTTTTAAAAAAAACAAATAAAAAAAGACAAATAAGCGTTCTTTGGACAGACTGGATATAGAACCACTTCCAAGTCTGTGAACTGATTTAAAAGGTAATTGCTTCCTATACTCACAGTGTCCTTATACAGAGACCAAAAGTGGTTCGATCTTACACCAAGTTCGGGCTATGGTACATTTCCCATACACACATACTGTATTGGGCCAGCCAGGAATAACAACTTCTAGTTCCCTCAAAGTAGAAGCTGTTGAGCTACAGTATAAAGACTGTTTTACAGACTGACACCTTTTTAGTGAATGTGTGCTGCTGCTGCTTTTCAATTTGTAAAAGTTGAAAACAGTTTGCTCACAAGCAAGTATAATATCAAGGACCATATGAAATTATACCTAGTACACTTCCACCGGACAATCACTGTAAGCCCCTTATGATCTACGATGATTGATTTTTTAATTTTAATTATTCAGACTCACACTCGGGGTGCATGATCAGGGTTCATGATCTAATTTGAGCGTCTACAACTGCCACACGTGTGACTGTTTAATTGTTTCACTGTGTTATTTTTTAAATTATATTCAATCAAAAACGATTTATTTTTAGGTAAAATACCCACAAAACCGTACAACAACATAATCAACGGACACAGTTAACCATGTAAAATGCATTTCTCTTGTGTTTAAAGAAGACAGCCCATCAGAAACAATCAGCAATAACAAAACGTCATATATACTGAATATTAGTTCCTGAATGTGGCCAAGCTGTTGCAATAGCACATATATAATACAACAGAAAACCTGCTTAGGCGAATATAGCAGGGGCAAGATCTATCGCTAGGGCAGAATGATGGCTTAGGCCCACCTTATATGCATGCCTGTCCTCTCAAGTGCAGGCTCTACATTGAAAGTTGAATACAGCAAAAACACTTTGCTTTTGAGTGTTTGATTTACAAAACAGGAGTGCCCCAGCAATTATTCTTATTCCTCTAGTTTTAAAAGAGGGCTCGAACCATTATTTCCTTAAAAGCAGACAAAGGGAACAAAATAAGAGGAACATTAATGTCAGATTGCTTGTGTGTCCTGCAATGGGGGAAGCAATCTGATAAATCTTTGCCCAAACCCTACCCCACTTAGCTCGGAGGCATCTGCATGATTTCCATTGCCAGGTCACTTATATGTGGAGTGAACAATAGTGCAGCTAAAACATAGTGCGTGAGCCCTCCAACTTCAATTGGGAATGGGCTTGTAGTTACACCGCCTGACTTGGCACAGCCTTACCGTCGCATAGTCATGCGTAAAAGCTCATAACATCCATTAGCACCCTAGTGAGGGGAGCCAGCCAATCAGGTAGCTAGGAACACAGGCTGGAACAGGTGGTTCCCTCCGTCCCCTTATTATTATTATTTTGTTTTATTTACTCACCCTCACTCAACTTATTTTGACTGCAGCAGCACCTTCCACTCTGCTCACGAGAGCATAATGACTTGCAACAAGGTTGATTGAGAGAAGAGGAAATCTGATTTGTCAAGAAGAATGACTCGGCCACATGAATAGGGTATTTGTATATTCAACGAAGGTAACAGAGTTGATTGAATAATGAAGGATTTGAAATATGTACTAAAATCTCTCAAGACAGTGAATTTTCGACTTTTCCTCTCTTATCCGAGGGCCAAACCAGGACAAGGAGGGACAGACCTCATATGAGCGATGAACGCAGATGGAAGATGGTCAGCAATTTGGGAAGAATATACAAGATAGTTAGATGTTAGGTTATTAACATCAACCATGGAATTTAAAGAGGAATTACATATTTTAGTTGAAAAAGCCTCAGAAAACGATTAAACAGAAAATGTTTAAAACAATTGCCATTATTGCATAGGTTTAGGAGGAACAGCAGAAATTAAAATGCAAATGAAATAGCAAAGAATTTCGAACAATCTGTTGGAAAAGAGGAGTAAGAAAGTAGAGGTTTCAAAGCAAAAATCAGATATAAAATATTGGCTAACATGTGATTTGGGTTTTGAAAGAAATGGTGGAGATCTAAATGTGGTAGAATATTACCTAACTGAATCAAACAGGTATCATTGCCTTCAGGGAAGATTAAAGCCCACCATTTTTTTTAGTGAGATTATGAAATGGATCTGGAAGTGATAGACAGATAAGATCCATTGTAGCATTAGAAGTCGGGGAGAGTTTTTAAGAAATAGCAGCTAAATTCCCACAGTGCAGTAGGGGGTGTCAGCACAAAGAAGCAGACAATTTTCATTAATTAAAAGGTATAAAAAGTACTAAATAAAATATCAATTTTCGGATACATAGTTAAGACATGAATGAGAATTGGGTAAGATATGGCAGAACGAACATTGATTAACATGCACCAAAGAGGTTTTTTTTTTTATAGAATAGGTGATAGGCAGGCTAAAAGAGATTGGAATAATGTTAACAGATGGAGAGGGCCTGACCTGCAAGAAGCAGTGAACTGAAATGTGTTATGAAGCAAGAACTGAATTGAAAGCATAGGATAGCATATGATCAAATATTAGGCTTGCAGACAGTGTTTCAAAGTATGCCACTTAACTGTCACTTAACAAGCCCATAACAGGCTGCAAATGATTAGTGACCTTTACTATGCCGCCCTTTATGAGGATACCCTCATAAAGTTATCAAACACGGGGACCCAGAAACACTGCCCTCTTACACTGGAATTAATCACATGTAAAATAAATTGCACCCACGCGGTGCACTGCATTATCATCTCATCTTTGTTCTGTTTTCTTGCGGTGTGGTAAACTGCTCTTGTAATTACAATTTTCCTCAAAGATTCAATTCTTGTGTCCAGTCATCATCACTTTTATTGTGTTCACAAGCACATCAAAAACATAAAAAAACGTTCTTTATAGACATCACCTCTCAAACCTCACAAATGTTTTGTAATTTTTGAGCATATCTCTTAACTCACTATAAAAATTAAGGGGTTAGTAAGCGCAAAGTCTAATACACATCATGTCAAACTTTTTACATCAACTGGCTTACTACGGATACAGAGTTCTATCACCTCGACCAGTTAGGTCTGTTCAATCTGAATTTCACTTCACAACATTCTCACAATCACATCATCTTCTCTCTCCAGTCTGGGTACAGTAAAAACTCTGTCCCGTCATTGCCACTGATTGGTCTTCATCAGCACAATCAAATTCCTTAATCCAATGAACCTCCTTTTGGCTTTTGGGTTGCATTATGCTTACAAATCTGTAGAGATAGTCATATGGCACAAGATGCTGGTGTTTCAGGAATTCCTTTGAAAAGGTTTTCTTATTTCTTATCAGGGCACGCCCAGGTGATGTCTCTCCCTCTTTTTGTTTCTTCTTGCAATGTGGTTGACTGTGGCGTTCCCCAGGGATCGGCACTATCCCCTAGGCTTTTTAATTTATACATGGCTGCCCTGGCTCGACTTATTAACAGTTTTGGTGTTCCTTTTTACAGGTATGCAGATGCCGCACAAATCTTCTTTCATCTAAATGTCCCGACTGATAGTCCCCCGACCCTTCTGAAAGACTGTCTCTCTGCTGTCTGCCAATGGATGTCTGACAACTGGTTAAAACTAAACAGTGACAAATCAGAAATACTTATTATCGGAAAGTCATCCACTGATTGGACTCCTGACTACTAGCCCACTTGCCTGGGATTGTGTCCTCAACCTGCCAGCGTAGTGAAAAGCCTGGACATTAAGATTATGCCGTCCGGCTCCAGAGAGGCACAGATCTCTGTGTTATGCTGCGGCGGCTTTGCTAAACTCAGGATCTTGAGGAAGGTGCTTCCTTTCCTTCCTAGTAATGCTAGGAGTAAAATTGTCACCACCGCCATTATGGGTGCCATTGACTACTGCAATGGCATCTATTTGGGTCAACCAGTGGCTTTACTTCAGCGACTCCAAATTCTCCAAAATGCGGCAGCCAGGTTGGCCTTGAGTGCCCCTAGACTTGCTCACTCTCGAGGCCTTCTGCGGCACCTTCACTGGCTCCCGGTTAAGTCTCGGATAGAATTTAAAAGTCTATGGGGGTCATTACGAGGTTGGAGGTAAGGGATTAGCGGCACTGGTAAGGGTGCCGATGCCGGTAATCCCTTACCTCCGTATTCCAAGTTCCCTTTGCGGGTCCTTCCTTACCTCCTGCTTTTAGCAGGAGTTAAGTACAGGACCCGCAAAGGTACCTCGGAGGTAATTACGGTACCGTAATTTACAGTGCCGTAATTACCTTCTTCCCCATTCCCATTGAGCCCTATGGGGCAGAAATGGGAATGGGGAAGGGCAAAAGGTGAATGGGGAATTACCGGTCCCTCCAACCCTGGAATGGACTGGTAATTACTCCATTCACCATGCCGGATTTGGGACGGTTTCGGAGGCAACCATGAAGCTAATTACTCCATGGTTAGCTCCAAACCTGGAATGAAGCCCTATGTATTGTTCACTGGGCCATCTATGGTACAGGGCCCTCATTCCTTCATTCAAGGCTGTCTCTCTCTCAACCTAAGAAAAACCTTTGCTCACCAATCTGTTTTTGCTGACTGTCCCCCACTTTCGGTGCACCCGGATGGTTGGCAGATCCTTTTCAGTGCTGGCACCCACATTGTGGAATGCTCTCCTGCTGCATGTTAGGAGTACACAGGCATTATCTGCCCTTCACAGGCAGCTGAAAACACGTCTGTTCTGAGTCGGTTCTCCATTGCCTCCCTCTCCAGCAGTCTACTACTTCAGAGCCTCGGTGCCTCCGGGTCTTTGCAGCGCTTTATAAATTAGCATACAATACAATACAAGAGATTATTATTTATATTATGCCCTGAGATTTCTGTTAACTGCTTCAATCAAATAAAACATTAACCCACTTCACAATTCCTTGCTGTTCACTTTTCATCTGTGAACAAATAGGAGAAATCCCTCTGATCAATTATTATTTGTTTCAGTTCCTACATGGGTTAGAACAAAACATGACTTCATAAGAAACCATCCATGTCTACATAGGGTTCAAAACAATAAAAACATGCAGACCCCGTTTGTAACCAGGCACCACAAATAAGTACCTTCTCAGAAATAGGTGGCTTGGATATATCCATGAATCCTTGCACTTGGACTGCAGTAAGCTTGGGCTAATAGAAAATTATTCTTTATTCAACCGAGAAATGGGGGCATTCCGAGTTGGACGGTAAGGGGTTACCAGCGCCGGTAAGGATGCTGGTGCCGGTAACTCCTTACCGCCCTATTTCGAGGTTCCCTAGCGGGACCCACAAAAAACGTCTGGTCAGACCAGACTTCCTTAGCAGGTCCCGCTAGGGGACCAGGGCGATAATAACGGGCCCGCTATTTGCGGGCCCGTTTTAGCTCCTTCCCCATTCCCATTGAACCCTGTGGGGGCGCAAATGGGAATGGGGATTGGTTTTCGGAGTGGGGATTTACCAGGTCCTCCAAGGTTGGAATGACCTGGAAAGTCCCCATTACGACAACCCGGACCCGGGATGAGCCCAATGTCTTTCTTAGATCAACACATAGTTGCCATCAATTACCTTAAGAAAAAACTTGGAGGCACCTCCTTCTACCACTTAGCCGCAAAAACCTGGAACAACATCCCAAAAGAAATAAGAAACACTGAAGATCACCCAAAATTCAGGAAATCACTAAATACCTGGCTCTTCAACACCACAGACTAAGGGCCTCATTACACGGAAGGCGGTAAGGGTTAACGGTCACCGGTAATGGTACCGTGACCGTTAACCCTTACCGCCTTACTACGAGGTCCCTTTGCGGGTTGGTACTTTAACGCCTGCTTTTTGCAGGTGTTAAAAACCAACCCGCAAAGGGACCTTGGTGCTAATTACGCACCGCAAATTTGCGGTGCCGTAATTAGCACCTTCCCCATTCCCGCAGAGCCCTATTGGGCAAAAATGGGAATGGGGAAGGGCAATGGTGGAAGGGGGAATTACCACCCCGCCAACCTTGGAATAGGGCGGTAATTCCCCTTTCCTCCAAGGCGGTGCCGGTAATTTACCGGCATGGACCAAGGTGCTAATAGCACCTTGGTTTACCACCTTCCGTGTAATGAGGCCCTAAATCTGGAAACTGAAACTGGAAAACAGATGACTAAACCGGAAAGGACACGGACATCCCCGACCCGAGAAGGTAGCTCCCACGGCACCTGGACAGGTGACACTGGATATACTGGAACACAGGCGGCACGCACGAAGACTGAGCCAACTCCCCCAGACAATCCCAGCAACACTTTCACCCGTCCCTTAGTTACCGCCAGGTACCACAGTGGTGTGGAATTGTCGAGATATTGGAAATCACCACTCTACCTGAGAGGTTGACATTGGCAGGTGCACTGGCCACAGGAGTATGAAGGGAGGATAAGGGGAGTTATGAGAGAGCGTGTTAGAGGTGGGGGCCAGAGGAGTAAGGAACCTTGTATGCCAGTCGGACCCAGATCAGGACAGAGCCGCACCAGGGGAGACTGCGCAAGCCGAGCGCCTGAATTCAGCATAGAGACACAAACTAACCAACCCTACTAACAATTTCCCTTTCTGCATACACCTCTCAAACTCCAAACCAAACACAACCAAAATCTATAGCACAACAAACCGCATAAACTTCACTACATTGCAACAACAAAGCAAAAACACGCATAGTCTTGCACAACATTACACGACGACTACCGGCCGCAAACACCCCAGGCCCAGCCAACGGACCCACCGGGCTGAGGCCGCCAACAGCACATCACTGCTCTCTTGCACCTTGCCTGCCTCCTCCCACTAACTCAACCTCCCTTCCTCTTTCAGAGCCGCCAGAGTGCCAGGGGACCACTCTGGTGGTGATAGTGCGCGGTACAAATGTCCTTTAACATTAACATTAACATCAATTGTAAACAGTTTTATTTTCTGACTCCCTCAAAAACTGAAAAAATGATCTGAATTTAGCTCAAACAGACCCAAAGATGCAATTTAATGCAAATGTTTAAAATATATCATTCATGCATGATTCTCATGTTTTAATACCTCCATTGTGCATAAAGTGGCAGAAACACACATGATATCTCCAGTTTCAGAACATTCTTACAATATTATTTTCACCAAGATTACATGTCCATGTAAAATATTCATTAAATGAATACTTGCATTTAATATTGGCTTTACTCTGAAGGAGAGGTCTAGTTTGTAGCAGACACATCCCCTTATTACACATGAACATAAAATGAGCCAATAGAACAAGGAGGAAGACCCTGGTTTGTGTGCAAAAGTGAAGGGAACATACCAAAGGGTCTGTCCAATATAAAGTGTTGTGTCAAATGTTTGTTGTACAGGTGGACTTTACTGGGTATTTAAGCTCAAAAGCATAGCAGGAAGGGGAGTGTTTGTGTAAGGAGAGAAGCAAGCGAGCCCGTCTGACAGGAGAGCAACAGATTTGGATTCCACCTGGATGTAGCTGAAGGGGCATTCAACAGACCGGACTGAATGCAGAGCCTTCTGCCACAACAGGAAAAGATTAGCTGAAAGCATTCTTGGGATCTGATTCAAGTTGTATTTGATTTGTGATTTATGATTAAAATTGGAACCTTAGACTGCTTCATCATAAAAAGGTTTTTCTCCTGTAATTTGGGATCTCTGGAAGTTAGACATCTCGGATGGAATTGTAGAATGACAAGTCCTTTGATTTGTGTCAGCCATAGTCAATAAACTCATTGAAATCTATTCCTGAAAGAACACATGAAGCTGCACTGTTGTGTGGTTAAGCCTGAGGTTGGTGGAGTTACGCTCTGCTGTCCCAGCATTGCAAAAACAATCGAAATCCTATGCATTCCAATCCTTTACAATGTTTTACTACACGTACACCATCATAACATATTAAATCAAGTAGTGTCTATCCCCAAGCTCAGAACCAATCATGTCTTACAGACAGATGTACCATTTTAGATTTGAATCAGACCAAGAATTGAAGACCTATATCTCAAAGCATGCATATTTCTCTAATGCCAATACTTACTAGTGGTGCCAGAGAATAATATGTTCATTGTTTTATTTTAAACGTTTTTCAAAATAATGCTTTGCCTTTTGATTTAAGAGATTGGTGAGTTCAAGGTAGACATCATTTTATAATATAGATTGTTTGGTTTAATTTTGTGACAGCATTAATGTCAAGTTGTGTCTCTACCTATTTAGTAAGTTATCTGACCGTATTGTGTAGAATAGTAATCCCTATTTGTTTTTCTATGTATGGATTTTGTGTGAAGATGCAAAGGAAACTGGTTTATATGTTAGTAAAACAAAAGTAGGTAGGCTGAACTGTATTCATATTCATTTTCGTCCAAAATTATCTATAGTGTTTTGAGGTAACTTCCCCATCAAGGGAACCACCTGTATTTCCTTGATTTATTCAGCCTGTTTCTTGTCTCAGATTATGGGCAGGATTGTTACAGTGTGGGGTTTGATCGGGGATATTCTATGTATATAAGGACACTATTATTAAGAGTAAATATGTATTCCTTTGATAAGTTCCATTCAAGCTGGTCTGCGTTCTTCGCCCTTCCCTTCCCTTTTGAATGTGACAGTCCAACATCACTCCTCAGATGATATGACTTGGGCACAGATTCCTTATCCCACTGTGGGCCCTCAGACATGGCAGGCTTTCCCTCCTCCCTTGATATGATTTCCCTTTCTATGCCAGAATCACCTGGTTGGCTCATTGTGCTTTGCAACTCCATGTTACCTGATTGACCAAGAGGTGCACAATCCTCTTCAACTATTGACAAGGGTGCATATGGGTTTGCTCATATCACCCACAGTCACTGTTGGTACTGGTTCATCTGTGTATTGAATATTTGAACCTAGATCTAGAACATTCATTGGACAATTCTCCCAACACTTTTACAGATTTTGTCATTACAATATGGGGCCATCTTCCCCCTCTAGAATCTGCTGTGCCTCTAGTCATAGCTGTTTAATTGTTTAATTCACAGTTGTATTTCATGATGAAATCTGTGTTCATGCAGGGCAGAAGGTGAATGAGTAGAGACAGACTTGAAGGATAATTTCAATTAAACCAGCCCCATGTCCCGGTGGTATTTGAGAAAATTGCATTTTGTATAAATTCTCCCACTTTCCTGCATCCCCTCCCCTTCTAAGAGCCTGTAAACCAGATTCTCAATCTCTCTGATGATGGAGTTTTCCTCAATAATTGGTGCCATCATTAAGGACAGAGTACAACCTTTCTTCTGGGTAACTGGTGTAGTGTAAGGGTCTTGAGTGTTTTGCGGTTAGACATGTCACTGGTTTGGCCAGCCAGAGTAGGGGGGTATGCACCAGGCATTTGTCCAACCCCTTACCAAACCCCAGGATCATTTTTACAATGATTAATTGAGTAACCGCATGTTTTCCTTGCATTTTCCAAGAAGACTTGGTTGATGACTTGCTTTCCTAGAGACCACCTGGACTGCTGTGACCACTGGCCCCTTGGCCCCAGGTTGATGAATGCTGACTTTTTCAACAGTTCTCTTCTCTGCAGGGCCCTAGATCACAGTTTTTTACTGCAGTTCTTTCCAGCCTCTCCTGCCTAGAGTGCCACACCCATCATTGTAGACCGGTGTCCCACTTGATCGGCCTGCTTGAACAGGTACAATGGTAATATTTTGACTCTGGGATGACAGCAGAATGACATTATCTTGCAACAGGTGAGGAGTGATCTCCTTTGAAGGACAGTGCACAATTACGGGCTTAGAATGCCATCTAGAAGAACAGTTTCCATTTTGGTAAGACATGTCAAAACGTTGAAAGGGGTCCGTCCCTTAGAGCACTAAATGTGGCCTGCATGAAACTGCAAATTCATGAATGCTAACCTAAGCCTCTTTCCAAGCATGTTGCATCTTTTATAAAGATGATTTCGGATTATTTAAATTATGTATTTTGATTTCTTGAGCATCCACTATACTTTAATTTACAAAGTATATGGGGAGGGCTCTCATTCCTTTTCTCTAAGAACTGGGCACATTTGCCCAAAGTAGTTACATCATAATGAAAATATGATAATCTTACTATAACAGACTATGCACACTCTCAGAATACTTTTGAGGACACTTTATAGAACAACTATTTGTGGATTAGCCTAAACCTATGGGGGGTACATCTTCCAGCTAGCTCCATCCAAATAAAAATCTTTCCCTTCGAAACACCCATTTGTGTTTCTGAACTGTGCAGTTCATGTAGGGGGGACCTGGTTTTAATCTTAGGATGTCAGTCTGATTTATGCTCGCTCTACTCTGAAAGGTAGTTTGTTGGAACACAGGGCTCCAGTCTCTCATTTCCCTCATTGAATATTGGTGCTGGACCACCATCACCACTTTGTCACAGAAACCCAAACTGTGCTAATAGACATTTCACTCTATGCCCGAGATTGCAAATCAAGCTACCAGAGACGTATTTCATTCTTACTGGGTGGCATTGTTAATGAAGTTATCCCTACATCCGGAACCTTAACTCCTACATAAATTGAGCATAACAAGTACAATTAAATGTGATAGAAATGCACAGGTTTTGAAGAGTGCTTTCTGTTGCATTTGACATCTCAGGTTGCATGTGTTGTGCCCTTTGACACAATATGGTACCCTGCATCCTAGTGTGCTACGTGTTACAAATGCAGATCTTTTTTACCTATCTCGCATATGCCTAAAAGAAAACCTAACACACTCGTTCCACAGTATGACACAATATGCATACTACACTGACCAGGCACAAGTATGCCATCTTCAAAATGGCACCCAACACATACTGGTGTATTGTGGTTAATTTCCAATTTAGCTTACCGTTGTATGTACCTCATAATCAAAACTTTGGCATCGAAAACGTTTGAATACTCGGCTTTGAAAAATAGCACCTATTTTGGAACTGAGTCCAGACCTCTCTGCCAGTGCTCTAATGTATTTAATCTATTTTTTCTTTTTTCTTCATAGGGCAGATATGTGATGCTCAAATATATGAAACATACAACAAATCTAACATGCAAAATAATGCACTTACAAATAAAGTGAATATTGTGCAAGGAGTAACAGTGACCATATAGGCAACAGGCGTTGGTGTGGTCTGCCATATAAAATGATACATCAAGATTCTCCAACCAATCTGATACATTGATAGGTTTACCAATCTTAATTAAAGCAATCGTTTGATGCTCATTACATGTTATTTATATAAACAAATTAATCAATGTTTTTCTTCATCAATCCCTTTAGTTGTTTCTAAAGTGTTAGTGAACTGTCGCCCATGATCCACTTATACAATTCTTATTAACAGTACATTGTTACTCACATTTCTTGTATTCTCTATAACACAATGGTTTATTATAGTCTGTCCTTGTCAAGATATGTTTTGTATGTGTCTTGTGGTTGTTTTATGTAATTAAAAGTAGACAGTTTTCAGGGTATACATTATTTAACATGTGTTCTTGAGTTCTCACACATAGTTCTAAGCTGGATCTGGTATCTCTTGTCTTTAATCTTAGATTATTATTATTTGTGAGCCACCTGTGGATCATATACCATATATCAATGTATAATATGTTTTAATGGTAGTGCTTCTGTGAATTGTGCCCTTCTTCCCGATTCTCATTTGTTGTGAGAAGTGGGAATCTGTTTATTTAAATTAGAAAATGTGTGGCTTGAATATGTTGCAAAGAACAGAATATGTGTATTCTTTAAAACAGGTCATCCATATGTAAGGTGGTCCTTTGGGACTATTCATCCTTCTTATCTTTAAGAGCACCAATCTTTACCTGAGATGTAAGGTTCTTAATGGCTGCCTAGTTCAACTCTCTTGTTTTTCTTGAACTCTCTGAGGAATAACTATGTCTCTCATGTTCTTGGGTAGTTGCAAACACTTTTCATTCATGAATGCTCTTCTATGAATCTTGGGTGAATGAAGGAGACATGGCCCAACTCTTAGCAAATGCATATCTTCATATTCCTACTACCACATGTTTATATCTTTTTACATTTAAAATACAAATCTTGCTTCTCACAATGCTCTTTTTAGAAGTAAATGTTAGGGACCGAACAGTAAAATAACCATAATTTCCTTACTATGGCAGAATTTTAAAAAACATGTTTTAATTCGGGAGCCTTTTTATTTTATCTCTACTTAACTTTAAATCTTGATGCAGGATATGCACCCTCTTCTGCATGCTTTGCTATTCGGACACATTCTATTCTGAAAGGTGTCTTCAATTGTGCATGGAACTCTATCTTTAGATCTCTTTTGTCTCTGTTTACTGGAAGTGTTTAGTTATTCTTCATTGTATTCTTTCCTTTCACTAACCATCTACAGAGTCTAGATTTGTAGTGTTACTTTTCCATTATTTTATCGTTGTGTGAATTTTGTGTGATTTTCAACTCAATACTTTGGCCATCAAAGTGATAATTTCTCGAGGCCCAAATAGAGGACATCTTGCCAATATAAAATAAGGGTCAAGAGTTAGAAAAAAGCAGTTTGGAATGCCCATTGCATGAACACTTGTGAAAAAGGCTGACTCTGTGGTATTCTGCTGAGGTTCTGAAGCAGCACACAGCTTCTCCTCAAGAACAATTGTACCATAGGAATAAAGAACCATAGGGTGGCAGACCCTGATGAAGATAAGGACATTAATGGTGTGCCCTTGTAGTGGAAACATGTGCCGTGGTTTTGAAAATTAAAATGTGTTCTTTATCCAAAATACATTTACAGTCAAAAGTATTGAAGAATCGATTGACTATACATTAAAAGTAAAGACTGGAACTTACCTTATCTTTCCTTATCTGGAATCTTTTTTATTTAAATGTTATTTTGAATGTTCAATACGTTTTAGGTTTTATTACACGTTTTATTAGATGTTGTAGGTAAGTGTATTTAAGCGTATTGTGAGTTTTGTTTTTGATGTTACTTTGCTATTAATTTGTCCCTGCAATTCTATTTTTAAATTAATCTGTATGTTCTATTCTGTGCCTAAAGAAAATCAGACTAGAATAATAATATATTGTTTATGAGAGTGGCTGTAGATATGATGATGGAATATTTAAAATGTAAAGGGGATTGTCTTCTGGATGTGTGAGTTAGGTAGAGAGATTATAAATCAGATCCCTACAGGGTCTAGTTTTTTGTGGCCTCATACTGATTTGGACAATTGATGCAGGATATGATGCAGGATTATTATTATTATTATTATTATTATTATTATTATTATTATTATTATTATTATTATTATTATTATTATTGTTATTATTATTACTATTAAGTGAAAAAAACAAGTAGCAATGGAATTATGAGTTAAGATCTCAGTAGGAGGAAATACCTAATACTTCCATGCAGATATTTCCTCCAGGTAAACAGTGGGATTGCCAGTGGCAGAACTACGACCAGTGATAATTCCTGCAATCAGATCCTATGGGAATTCAAAATGAGGCACACCAAAAATATACAATTGCGTGGATTAAACACTGTTACCTTCGGCAGTAAAGGTAAATCCATTTGGCTGTATTTGAGGTGCTGCTGATACCACCACATGTGTAATATGGGGCTTTGTCAGGCGCAGGGTGGAGGTTCTCTACTGCTTTCTAAAACCCATATTTCAACTGTCAGTCATTTCATTAGAGGTCTTCTGGAGATTTGCTCACATATTGCTAGGAGCAAATGTATACCTCTCCCTAGTCATAATGGGTGTTGTAATTTCGGATTCATCTTCTCTTGTGATGTGTTTTATTATTTATGAGTGTATTCCTACTATTGTGGTGTAACAAGATACTTTCTCCTTTAATATCTGACTGAACAATAAAGAAAATAAAGCTGTTTTTTGGATTCATCATGGTGACCTCAAGGTCTATTAGCTTTGCTGAGTTTTAAGTTCAATCTTTTTGTATATTGTGCTTGTCTTTTCTGCATTTATATTTTGTGTTTGCTTTCATGTTTTTCGTTGTTACTTCCACCTTGGAACATCTTTCTGCTATTCTACATTTTCATTTAACCCTACAATATGGCCTTTTTTTATGAATGACTAGCTGTTACTCTCTTCCAAATCACTTTTTTCTTTTTGTTCTCCTTATATGGTCCTTGCAGCTTTTGTGTCACTGTCCAGGTTAAACGTTCACTGACCTGTCCCGCTATTCTGAAATATTGCACTTTTGGAGCCAGCTTTGTTGGAATGATTATCTGTGTTTCATAATCTTAGTCTTGGTTTTCCAGAAATATCTTTCAATCATGTGTATAAACATCATGCTATTGCAATTAGGGCCCCTGACTGTGTTTCAGCTTTCTCTTCAGTCCAATGTCCACTTCTTTTGTTCCAGAGGTTAGGTGGTGCACAGTGTATTGTCTATTAGTGTTGGAAGACCCAACTTTTCTGTTAATTTCTCCTCTCTGTGAACATGGTGAAAAAGAAGCAATTTCAGTTCTCACTAGATGAACAGGTAAAGGTTTATTCATAGCGGTTTCTTGCAAGAAGAAATACAACATCCCATCCTAAGCCTGAAACCCAACCAACCTGATCTGCCTTCCAGCTCTGCTCCCCTTAGACCTCTTAAGAAGCTTTACCCTGTATCTTTTGAAATGACCTTTTAGGCCTTCCCAAATGCAGTTCCTGCCTCCAATATAACAAAGAAGCTAATTGCACTATGTGAGAGTCTGTCTTCTCTTTGCATGGTTCCCAAGTATCACGCAATAGATGTCTCCCAAGTCAAATTGTCAAATTTGACAGCTTCCAGTCTCATCCTTCTATGGTGAGGGGTGCAGGTCCACCACCCGCTGACGCATAGCTGGTCCCCCATGAGGGGCTCATTGTCTAATCCAGCTAGAACTGGTGTAGTCCACAAAATGGCGAGCAGATGGCCTTGGCACACTGACTCTGAGTACGTAGAAAAGTCCTAAACTGAGCAGTTCCTAGGGCACCCATGCCCCGTCTTTCACATTGCTTTCAGCCAATACCTTCAACCAATAACCCAGTGGAATCCTTAACAAAGTCTGCTACAATTTAAAGTAAAATTATAAATGCTAGTATGTGACATATGGACATGGCGAGGGTATCAAAAAGGGGAGGAAAGTTTCATACATAAAAAAAGTATTGTAATTAACATTGGTTTTATGGCTCTCTTCCAAGCATAATGAGAAGCAAGGCACATATACTCATTTTTTATTTTGTACTTTTTCCAGCCTCTCCTTACCTCTGGCGATAGCAGTAAGATTAATATGCCATTCATATGCTATGATGCAGATTAAAAGAGGGGGCCTCTCTTTGTGAAAGGCCACTCTTTTATTTATGATGGTCGACAGTTTTTCCTTTTACTTTTTTTTCAATGAGGGGAAACATTTTGGTTTTCTGCGTTTGGAGAGTGACCTGCTTTCCCTCATTTACAATAAAAGCATCCAGAGCAATTCACCTGGATGATACTAACCTTAACATTATTTGCTGAAGCCCTAATCTTTAGCCTTCTACAGTGACCTTCACAGCTATATGTATGCATGTATTTATTTATATACATGAGGCAACAACTCTCTTTTTGATCATAAAAGAACATACAATAGATCATAAATCAGATTTGATGTGAAGCAGTGAGCTTCTTAAATGGGGTGAGTTTGAGAGGCATTCTGAACAGTTTGTGTAGGGGAGTACATGGAACAATCACTGGGTACAATATATAGGTGGACATACATAAATTAAGGACAACCAACATCAGACATGTTTAAGTGCAGATATTTGGTACGGCCATCTGTGTAGCGATGAGACCATGATGGATGAAGTATTAGAGTGGAGGGAGAGAAAGTGAGGGTCAGAGGGAGGTAGGAGGCGAAGGAAAAATGTCACATAGAAGGCAGGTGAGAGGTAGGTTAAGAGCGAACTCTGAGGTGAGGAGGTAGGCTTTCAGTTTGGTTTTGAACAAAGTGGTGGTGTGGACTGTTTCTCTGATGTCTGGGGGAACAGATTTCAATGCAAGTGGAGCAAGAACAGAGAAAGAGCCGGAGTTAGAGGAAGCACAGGAAGGGCCCTGTACCATAAGAGTAGTCATGGAGGCAGAGCAGAGATTACGAGAAGGCTTTGCAATGAATCTGGGCTATTTGTCCATTCTCCCAGGGAGTAGATGCCCCCTTTGGGACAAGGGTGGTGAGCCTGCTAAGCAAGACCCTCCCTAGTGGTCTGGGAAAGTGGAAACTCACTGGGAGTGACTCCACACTAGGAGACAAGGAGTTCAATTCTGATAAGGAACTCTCTATAAAGAAAACACTGTCTGCATTTATGGTAATAGAAAAGACTGATGTTATTTCTGTTTTGAATCCAAAAAATAGTGACATTGCTTCAACCTCTTTGGCTTCTTATAATGCAGGATTCCCCATGAACTTAACAGTCAAAGAGAATCCTACGCAGAGGCGAGCCTCTGACATGAAACCATCCTGGAGGGGTGGAGCCGAGCTGCACTGAGAAGCCTGCAGTAGCATAAAGAAAGAGAGGAGAGCAAGGAAGGACACCAGAAGGCCAGCACAGAGAGTGGCATGCCAGCCACGACCAAGACCACGACAGAAGGACCGCCATTCCTGGTGCCGAGACCACACTCCAGCCGTGGTGGGTTGTGGGCCTGCAGAATGACACCAAAACCAGGATCACATGGAGGAACAAATCCTCCACTTCGAATACGAGGAAAGAGACTGCCGAGACGCGCAGAGCCTAGAAAGCATGTACTGTCATACTGGAGAAGTCAGACAGGAGAACTAATGAAAATCACTACGCTGAGGTGCTATCCCCCTGGAGTAGCCCCGATGGTAACTGCAGTACCAGGGTTGCCCAGGGCAGAGGGAGGAGAGCGGAAGGAAGAGAGCAGGATGCCAGAACAGGTTACAGGAGTCCTAGAAACCTGAGACCTGAACAGAAGTCACGGCCAAAGAGATCACCCTTGCTAGAGAATCAGAGGGAACAGGAGCACCCTATTGAAACAAGTGACATAGTACATTATCTGAGATGAGGCAAAAATGTAGGGTTCAAACAAGCAAAACAAAACCTAAGAGGGGAACACACTGGTGGAAAAGGGATAAAGGAAACATCCCTCCGTTAAATGGATATAAGACTTTGGATTTATAGGATTTATATCAAGACTTGCAACTTTTCCTAAGGAAGTTAAAGGGGACGTTGAAGAGTCTTCTTTGGTGAACTGACATTGAACATCTATCTTTATATATATTTTTGAAAGTGTGTCTGTATGTTCATGGTTGACTCCAGACCATAACAGTTGGTGGACTGAAATTATTGCCCATGGTCGGCATACCAGTCTGGGGTGTACTGGCGATAGTGACATTTGACCAACCTCACCCATTCGCGCTGCCCTGGGAGGGGTCCAGCCCTATGCTATCATTATAGGCGTTTTTGGGTGATTGACGATTTTCCGATTGTTGGCTCTAGCCCCACAACAGTTGGTGGGCTGGAATTTCAGCCCGAGGTCGGCATACCAGTCTGGGGTGTAATGGCTATCAGGCTCAGTAGTAATGTGAGGTTTGTCAGTGATCTCAGCACCCACCTCCCCTTCCTCCTCACCTGAATCCTGAGAAGAGGTGACTTGCTGGGTAGACTTCTTCTTTGACTTTTTTCTTGAGAAGAGATACGGTCGTCCGTGGTGAGAAGCCACCCTGATTCCCTGCCAAGCAGGGAAGCAGTAGGCTTCCTTCCCGCAGGGACCGGTGGGAAGAGGGAAAAAGCAGCGGCTCAAAAAAACCTCTTTGCGTCGGTAGACTGATGCGATGACTTGGCTGGTCCGGGAGGTTGTTTCGGTGGATTCTTGATAGCCCAGAGCTGGTACGAACAACAGTCTGAAGCTGAACAGCTGGAAGGGTGTTCCGTGAGGCAAGGAGCAACAGATCCGGCTCCAGCAGGTAAGAGAGTTTGCGTTGGGTGAGAAAAATCCAGCAACTGGCGAGGAAGCAAATGCAGGAAAACAAAACTGCAGCGGGAGTCAGCGAGAGAAGGCAAGCACGGCGGCAAAGGATCGCTGCGGAGGGAAAAAGGAGGGAAAATGGAAACAGGGGAGTAGAAACGAGGTAAGGGGGGCGAAAACAGGAAAGAAGCAAAGCGAGAGCAAAGGAGCAAGCAACAAGGCATAAACTGACAAAGTTGCAACGCGCCAAACCTGGAAGGGGGCGGGGCTTGCATAGGAAACAACAGAGCAACAGAACAAAAGACTAGAGCGGAAAACCAGGAAGTGGGAAGAGAAACCTGGGACAACCTAATGGCGCCACCAGCGCCAAGCGTTCCATAGCCTCCACCGGCAGCCTGGAACCGGCGGCATGACAGTATGCCCCCTCCCTATGGAGACCGCCCCCCCGGCTTGCCCGCTAAGAAACAGTGAAACCTCCGAACCAAGGTCGGGGCATGCACATGAGAGACCGGCTCCCAGGAGTCCTCAGAGTGGGGGTACCCTTTCCAATGAATGAGATATTCCAGGCGACCTCCCCGAAAGCGGGAGTTCAAAACAGAGGCCACCTCGTACTCATCTGGAGGAACCTTAACCGGGACCGGATCAGGAGGTAAGGGGCGATGAAAGGCATCAACCTTGTACTCCCTCAAAATAGAAGAATGAAAGACAGGGTGAAGGCGGTGCATGTGATTGGGCAACGAAAGACGAAAAGCAACAGGATTGATCCTGCGAAGAATGGGGAAAGGCCCCAAGAACCGGGGTGACAATTTAGAGGGATGCAGCCAGCGCGGAAGATACTTCGTGGATAACCATACTTTAGTACCTTTTTGCCAGGTGGGAGAGGGTAGGCGTTTGGGATTACTCTGAGAACAATAGTGCTGGCTGCTAGCTCGTAGACTATCCATGGCAGTCCTATGGGCTTCTGACAAATTTGCGAGAAGAGAATCCACAGATGGAACAGTAGAAGGGGAAACAGATAGAGAAGGAGTAAAGCTGGGATGATACCCATAGGAACAGTAGAAAGGGCTAAGACCAGTGGCACTGTGTACAGAGTTATTGTAGGCAAACTCCGCCGTGGGGAGAAGTCCCACCCAATTGTCCTGTTGACTATTAGTGAAACAACGTAGATACTGCTCAAGCGTGGCATTGGTCCTCTCTGTTTGCCCATTGGTTTGGGGATGGAAACCGGATGACAAGGCACGGTCTATGCCCAACCTTTCACAGAGTTCCTTCCAAAAGTGTGAGGTATATTGAGGACCCCTGTCCGAGATGATCTTATCCGGGGTACTGTGCAATCGAAATATCTCTCGGGCTAACATTGCTGCCATCTCGGCTGCGGTGGGTAGTCCAGCCAAAGGCGTGAAATGGGCCATTTTGGAAAAACAGTCAACCGTTACCATAATGCAGGAGCATCCATCTGAAGGTGGCAGATCTACAATAAAATCTGTCGAGATCAGACTCCAGGGTCTTCTAGGTACCTCTCCTTGTTGCAGAAAAGCAATGGATTTTTGAGTGGAATTCTCAGACCGGCAGCACACCGGATAGGAATGGACGTAAGAGTTGACTTCTTTGGACATGTTGGGCCACCAGAATCGTCGCCGTAAGAGTTCCAGAGTGTTCTTAACCCCTCTGTGACCTGCCACTGGGTCATCATGACACCATTTAAGCGCAGTACGCCGAGTCTGTGAGTCGGGCAAGAAGAGGAATTGTTTCTTGAAACCCAAACCATCCTGGATGAGAATGTTTTCAGAGTGTAGAGTAGTGAGAGGAACACCAGCAGACCGCGTGGCTTTGCGTACCTTTTCCAAAAATGTGTCAACGGAACAGATGATCTTGACCTCAGGAAACAGTAAACTAGGGAGTTCCTCTGAAGTCTTTCTGGGATAAGGTCTCCTGGAAAGGGCATCAGCTAAAACATACTTGGAACCTGGCAGGTAGGTCAGAAAAAAGTCGAATTGCGTAAAGAAGTGGGTTTATCGGGCCTGACGCGAGTTGACACATTCCATGTTTTTTAGGACTTTAAGGTTCTTATGATCGGTTCTGATCTTGAAAGGATGATTAGCCCCCTGTAAGAGGTAACACCATTCTTCGCAGGCGGTCTTCATTGCCAGTAATTCCTTTTCGATGACCGAGTAATGAGTCTGATTGTCGTTTAAGGTCTTGGAAAGATAAGCCACAGGGTATTCTAGACCAGCATGTTCCTGCAGGAGGACTGCCCCCAAAGCAGCTGAAGAGGCATCAGTTTCCACTATGAACCTTAATCCTTGGTCGGGTTGACAGAGGACGGGAGCAGAGCAGAATTTCTCTTTCAATAGCTGAAAGGCGCGATTAGCCTCTGGAGTCCAAGTAAAAGGGTTCGAAGATTTTTTCAGTAATCTGGTTATGGGAAGTACAACATCTGAGAACCCTTGAATAAATTTGCGATAGAAATTTCCAGTCCGAGGAACTTCTGGACCTCCTTGACCAAACCAGGAGGAGGCCAAAGCAGAATGGCTTCTATCTTGGCGGGATCCATACGTATACCCTTTGAGGAGAGTATGAAACCAAGGTCCGATACCTGGGGTACCCCAAAAACACACTTTTCTGCATTAGCTTTGAGGTGATTGTCTTGTAACCTTCTAAGCACCTGGTGAAGATGAGTGTTATGGGTCTGATTGTCCTTAGAAAATACCAGGAGGTCATCGAGGTAGATGATAACACAGTGAAATAGGAGATCAGAGAAGGTACGGTCCATGAAGCGCTGAAAGATTGATGGCGCATTGACCAGGCCGAACGGCATGACACAGTACTCGTAATGTCTGAATGGAGTACGGAATGCCCTCTTCCACTCATCTCCGGAGTGGATGCGCAGAAGATGATAGGCTCTGCGGAGGTTGATCTTAGAAAAGATCTGGGCACCCTGGACAGCCTCCAAAACAAGAAACACAGATGCCCCAGCAGGAAAGTGGGAATGCTGAATAAGTCCATGGTGTAAGTTGGAGTCGAGGTACTCCTTGAGGACTTCTTTTTCCTTGAGAGAAAGGGAGAACATGCGTCCAAAAGGAAACACAGAATTGGGAGAAAGAGTGATGCGGCAGTCCTCTGGGCGATGAGGTGGTAGTTGTTGAGGACCACCATCTTGGAAGACTTCTTGATACTGTAGGTACTCCTTGGGTATGCAATTCACCATCAAAGCCTCCGGTATGGGGTGAGGATCCGGAAGAGTATTTACTGTAGCAGACAGTGTTTGCACAGAGCAGGACTGCTTACAAAACCTGGACGAAAAAGACAGTTGGTTCTTGGTCCAATCTATAGTCGGATTATGTTTCCGCAGCCAGGAAACCCCCAGAATTACGGGGAAGTGTGCCGCTCTGATAAGGTCAAATTGAATGGTCTCAGTATGATGAAGCACCTTCATTACCATGGGAGAGGTGGTGTGAATGATGAGTCCGGAACTCAAAGGCGTGTCATCCACACCCTCCACCTTTTGGTCTTCCTCCTTCTCCAAACGACTGATTCCGGTTTTGTCAGCCCAGACAACATCTATAAAACATCCTGCCGCCCCACAATCCAGCAGCGCTAAGACTTCAAATGTTTGTTGAGAGAGAGACAACTGAACTGCGATAACCATGAGACGGTATTCTTCAGTGGGGTTGACTGCTGGTGTAATGGACAGAGAAACATAGGGACCAGAAAATTCCCCTCAGTAACTTGTCCCTACTAGTTCTGAGGTATGGCATTTCCCGACCTTCGGGGTGGCACGTCTGGGCAGTCCCTCAATATGTGCGCGTTAGATCCACAGTACATGCACAGGTTTTGGTCCCTGCGTCTTTTTCGTTCTTCAGCAGTGAGTGGTCCTCGGGTGGTCCCGATCTGCATGGGTTCATCCTTAGTACACGTAGGAGCGGGTAAAGGCGGGCTTGGTTCTGCCAGTCCTGTGAACCCACGCTGTCTCCGACGTTCCGACCTTCTTTCTGAAAGACGGAAGTCCAGCTGAATGACCGTGGCCCAGAGTTCAGTTAGTGTGGTAGGACGGTTAACCCTGGCTAATTCATCTTTGAGGTCTTCTCTTAGACCTCTGCGAAAAATGGTATACTGGGCATTCTCCTGACAACCAGCATCGGCAGCCATCCGCTTAAAGCGGGAAATATATGACAAGAGGTCCATATTACCCTGGCGAATATCCAGCAGTTGTTCACTGGCTACCAGAGTGGTATCTTGTAATTCGAACGCCAGTTTGAACTGAGCTGTGAGCCCAGCATAGTCTTGTAGCAAGGGACTGGCACTGGTCACCAGAGGAGCAGCCCATGACAGAGCATTCCCGGTTAAATTCGATATTAGAAACCCTATGCGGCTTGGTCTGCGGCGTAAGTCTGGGGTCTGAACGTGAAATATATCACACAAGCTTCCATGAACTCTTTCAATTTGTTGGGTGAGCCATTGTATTTTCCACATGATAAAGGCATAGGAGGAAGGTCACTTCAGGACTGTTCGAAACTGTCTATCCTCTGTCTGAGGGCAGTGTTTTCTGTCTTGAGAGCCTGTAACTCCTGCGTTAGATTCTGCACGGCTGCGAGAAGCTCTTGCACCTGATCAGGAGTAGCCATAGCTCTTGACTGCTGACGTTGCAAACTATCATGCTCAGTCGTAATGTGAGGTTTGTCAGTGATCTCAACATCCACCTCCCCTTCCTCCTCACCTGAATCCTCAGAAGAGGTGACTTGCTGGGTAGACTTCTTCTTTGACTTTTTTCTTGAGAAGAGATACGGTCGTCCGCGGTGAGGAGCCACCCTGATTCCCTGCCAAGCAGGGAAGCAGTAGGCTTCCTTCCCGCAGGGACCGGTGGGAAGAGGGAAAAAGCAGCGGCTCAAAAAACACTCTTTGCGTCGGTAGACTGATGCGATGACTTGGATGGTCCGAGAGGTTGTATCGGTGGATTCTTGATAGCCCAGAGCTGGTACCGAACAGTCCGAAGCTGAACAGCTGGAAGGGTGTTCCGTGAGGCAAGGAGCAACAGATCCGGCTCCAGCAGGTGAGAGAGTTCACGTTGGGTGAGAAAAATCCAGCAACTGGCGAGGAAGCAAACGCAGGAAAACAAAACTGCAGTGGGAATCAGCGAGAGAAGGTAAGCACGGCGGCGAAGGATCGCCGCAGAGGGAAAAAGGAGGGAAAATAGAAACAGGGAGAAGAAACGAGGTAAGGGGGAGTGAAAACAGGAGAGAAGCAAAGCGAGAGCAAAGGAGCAAGCAACAAGGCATAAACTGACAAAGTTGCAACACGCCGAACTCGGAAGGGGGCGGGGCTTACATAGGAAACGACAGAGCGACAGAACAAAAGACTAGAGCGGAAAACCAGGAAGTAGGAAGAGAAACCTGGGACAACCTAATGGCGCCACCAGCGCCAAGCGTTCCATAGCCTCCAGCGGCAGCCTGGAACCGGTGGCATGACAATGGCGATTGTGAAATCTGACCAGCCCCACCCATTCGCCCTGTACAGGGGTGGAGCGGGTTCTATCCCTGTGCTATCAGTATAGGTGATTTCGGGAGATTGCCGATTCTGTGACTTTTCGAAAAATAGGAAGTTAGGACACAAGGTCAGCATATCAGTCTGGGGTGTACTTGCGATTGTGATCTTCAACCAACCCCACCCATTCACTCTGTACATGGGTGGAGCGGGTTCTGTCCCAGTGCTATAATTATAGGTGATTTAGGGAGATTGACGATTTTGCCATTTTTCAAAAATCGAAAGTTATGAGACAATAAAACATACACAAGGCTATAGCAGACCCCCACATGCATGTCAGCTACAGACACGGGCAACACTGGGTGGTACCGCTAGTTTTATATGGAACTGAGAATAATATCCCAAGAGATATCACAGAATCCTGTGATGGACAAAGCCTGAGCCAGAAGCATAGTGCTTTGGTTTAATTTATGTTGCTTTTCCACAGATAGTAATTAGGTTTTTGGACCGAGGACCATGTTTTATTTTTGACAACAGACGGGCACCTTTAACACATTTTTGTTGGCAGGGGAATCCCTTTTATCAGTAGGGATAGATAGTCATTTTCCTTTTTAGTTTAGCAACCACACTTTAAATGTCTTCCTTGAGTGCCACTCCTTTTTCTTCTGGTACGTCACAGCTTGTAGTGTTGGATAGAGGAGGATAGATATGGTAATGCCTTAATGGGGAGAGACTTGTGAACCAGGAGAAGACATTCAAATGTTTGCCTGTTTTGCATCGTAAGCCATCCATCCTGGTGATGGTTCAAGGAAGTAGGTGTAAAGGGAGGAAGTTCAAAGAGAATCCTGGTAGCAAAGCTAATGATCTTCTCATAAGGACAGAAAGCATATTTGGGGAAACCGAAGAGGATGCTGGCACATTATTCTAGCTTAGAGAAAGGAAGAGTGGTTAAGAGGTGCTTGGTAGTGTTGAAACGAAGGAGGTGCCTGTTATTCCTAAAATTTAGGAGGTTGAGGCAAGTCGCTGTTGCACTTTTGGAGATGAAAGTAGAGATGATGGGGGAAGGGTCATAGATGATGCTGAGGTTTCTAGCTGAAGAAGAGTAGGGGAGAGTGTCAGGTAGGAACTGGATATTCATTGGAAGAGTTGAGAGAGAGTATTTGGCAGGGAAGAAAAGCACCTCCATTTTTGGTGGTGTTTAACATCCAAAGCCATCCAATATTTAATGACAGAGCGGCAGTTGGAACCTTTGATAGAGAGCTTAGGGGGAGGCCAGGAAAAGAGAAGAATATTTGGGTGTCACCCACGAGGAGTTGGTACGCGAGCCCAAAAGAGGAGTTTAGTGCCCCAAGAGTAGAGGTGTAGAGTATAAAGAGGAGAGGACCCAAGACAGAGCCTTGTGGAACACCAACAGTTAGAGGAGTGAGTTAAGAGTGTTGTTGCTCCATGAGACAGATAATTGGCAAAGTGCCGGGTAGGATTCAATCCAGGCAGGGTTTGATCGTGAATCCCAAGAAGAGAGAGAATATTAAGTAGATCAGAGTTATCAACAGTGTCAAGGGCAGGGGACAGGTCAAGGAGAATTAGGATGGATGATAGATTGGAGTACTCAGTAGAGGTGATGAAGTTGGAGACATTCATGAGAATAGTTTTGGTGGAGTGATGAGGAAAGCTAATACAACCCTTTCGAGCACTTTAGAGTAATACGGGTGGATGGGGCAGAATTTAGATGATAGGTTTGGGTAAATCCCCCTGCTTTTTAGGAGACAGATGACTGTTACCCTTTTAGGAAAATCAAGCAGATTCGAAGAATAATTTGAAGAATCCTACGAGGTGAGAACCCTCTAAAGGGGCAATAGGCTTGACTAGCTGAGGAGCACAATGGTCTGATTGGGAACACAAGGTGGTAGCATTCATCAGAAGAGATAGGAAACCTTCAACATTAGTGTACTTAAAATGTGAGATAGAGGCAGAGGATGATGGTAGAATAGGCAGGGTGTAGAATAGAGGAGGAGGGAGTGTGAGGATGGTCAGGAGAGAGTCTCCAATTCTCGAAATAGTTTCTGTTATTCAGCTAGGTCATTAACAGTGAGAGTAGAGTTAGTAGTCATAGGTTTAGCACTAATGAGGAGCGAGTTTACTGCCATTTTGCATTACTGATTGTGATTTTAGCATTTATATTTTATTGGGATCGATTTTTTGGCTGTTTAGTATTCAGTTTGTAATTGTATTAGCCCATTTTAGTGAATGCTGTGCCAACATTGTTTTAAGTTTATTAAAAATGACCAATTAATTAGTTCTATACCTACCTAAGGCTATTTGCTCGCATCTGCTTCTGTGGATCTGCTTTGTAGACTCACCTAGATTCGACTTTCTCTCACTTGGGCTTTTGACGCATGGGAACTACATGTCCCACGTTTTTGTAGTCTTTGCACCTATGGTCAGCCGTGTCAGTGCCGACGCGTCGGGTGCTAGCTGGTCTGTGCTGGCACGTGACACCCATGCGCCCGGCACTCGTGTCCTGTCCAGAGGGTCAGTTCTGCACTTTGATTGTGTTCTCCATTATGCATCGGTTGGAGGCAATCTGCTCAGCTATGGCAAAATTAGATATGCATCCCACTAATCATAGCGAGAAATCACTTCCCACCTTAAGTCACAGTGGAGTGACACTAGCATGCTATAAGGCTGAAGTTTCTCACGCTATGTATCCGATCAACGTGGGATTTCCTGCTCCACCCATGGCGGGTGCGAATAGCAGGAGGGTTAGTTCACCATTAAAGCGAGTTCTTACAAGTACTCTAGGAAGCCCAAAAGTGAAAAGTAATATATCTGCTGACATTACACAGATGTGGGCGTTGAATATTGGGCATCAGAAATATATTGACGGCCCGATGGAGGCACGTTGTGATACCACTACTCCTACCGTCTGTGCTATAAAACAGGAGGATATTCATGCACCGCTTCCAAAGGTATAGCCAATATGGCACAGGGAAGAACTCCCGAGAAGGGAAATAGTCCTTCTGAACACGAGATTGCTTATAAAACATGCTACTGATGTAGCATCATATATAGTAGATCAAAACCTAGATGTGAGAGCTTTAATAGAAATGTGGCTGCATAGGGAAGTGCCTATGGGATATAGTTTGCTACGCAGGGATAGAGGGGAGGAGTCACTTTTATATATAAAGCTGACTTAGAAGTCTGGGAGGCAATTTTATCTGGTCCATAGGGCTGTGAAACGCTTCAGGTCAAAATTAGGACCCATTCTGTAACAACAGTCAACTTGATTCTGGTTTACAGGCCACCATCGTCCATGTCTGATTTTGCATCACAATTATGCAACATACTGTTAGCATTGCTAAAACCCACCACAAAGGCAATGTTACTTGGTGATTTTAATTTTGTAGTTTGGAAGTGAAACTGATCATTTAGCCAAAGGTCTTGAAGTTTCACTTAGCAATCAAGGTTTCTTGCATCTGATCAACAATGCCAACCATCTCGGAGGGAACACCCTTGATTGGGTGGCCACTCATAATATCACAATGAATGATCTTGCTATTCACCCGTGCCCATGGACTGATCACTTTTCTATCCAGTTGATCATGGGGTTTGGGAAAAGGATAAAGATCAGGTTGATAAAAAATAATCTTTGATAAAATCTAGAAATACTAGGAAGCTCTCCCCAACAGCCATGAATGTTTGGATTACCCCTCCTAGTGGATACAGTGGTTAGGATAGAATAATTGGAGAAGATGACTAAAGCTTATCAGGCGACCTTTCTTAGAGAAACCAGTGCCATTGCACCTCTTAAAATAAGATTAGAACCAGACGAAATAGTGAATGTGTGGTTCTCACCAGAGCTCCAAACGCTTAAAGGAAGAAAAAACAAGTATGTCTATGCCTGGAAACTCTCTAAGGGGATCAAAGAAAAGGACACATACAACATTGCATCAAGAGAATATAAATTGGCCGTAATCTCAGAAATAAAAAAACAATGTATGACAGTAGGCTTTCTAATGCTCAGTGCGAGTCTAAAGGACCATTTAAAGTGTTAAAAGAGATAGAAAATCCTTGCCCGAACCAACAGTACAGCCACAAAAAAGACATAGCATGATACACATCTATACAAGATGGCATGCTGGGTAAACCTGACCTGATTAAACAGAATTATGAGGTTAGTAGGAAGATGGGGGAACAAGAAGAGGTCTGCCCTACTAAACAAACCCATGAAGTTGTAGAGAACATCAGGTCGGAGCATCGAGGATCCTAGAAGCTGTCCCTCCTGCTACTCTCCTCCTGGTGCAGCAATCTTCAACCCTGCTACAATTGCTGCCATCCATTTCCTCACGGAGTGCGGTATGAAAATAATCCTACATTTTTATAACCAAAAAGGAAATAATAACTTTTTTTTTTAAAGAAAAGAAAGGAAACAATTTATTTTCTGCCTATCTTTAAGGCCTTATCTGAGGAAATTCACACTGCAGCCCTCTGGGGGCAGGCTGTTAAGGGGGCACTGTAGCCTGAAGCCTGTTTGCCATTGTGCACTTGGCACCACGAGGCATTTCCACGATGGCCTCTGCATTTTCCTGTACTCAGTAACCTCCTCTGAGTAAGCTTTTGTGTCCACCTCCCTGCACACTATTGGTCCTGCAATGTTTAGATTTGGCCAATGGGGAACCGGCAGGCTTTAGCCTGCCTCCTCTGCAAAGGCCCACTTCTAAGGCCCTGTCTGCTCCTGTCAGTGCCTGGCTGTTCTCCGGGCCCCACTTTCCCGGAACCTACAGTGAAAATGCTCAATAATTATATATTTACATTCAACACACCTCTTGACTGTGTTCTCCCTACCCGCACATCACGTGAGTACTGATACTTATTGGCTGCCTTGGCTCCACTGAACTAATTTCATCTGCCTCTCAAGTCATCCACCTTGCAGATGCCCCTTGCTCTCCGGTGACTCTGCTTTCTGCCTTTCACTCACAGTGACTCACTCTCAGTGACGTCAAGTACTGTATTGCTGTGCTGCACTTCTTGTCCCTTTCCTCCAAAGACTGTATTTCTATGAAAATCGTTATTAGCTGTGCCACCTTCCTGCATTAAAACTGCTTGGTTATTTGGAAATTGTTTTTAGCTGTGCCTCCTTCCTGCATTGAACCTGCTTGTATATTGGAAAATCATTTTTAGCTGTGCCTCCTTCCTGCATTGAAACTGCTTGTGTGTTTGAAATCGTTTTTAGCTGTGCCTCCTTCCTGCATTGAAACTGCTGGTGTGTTTGAAAATCGTTTTTAGCTGTGCCTCCTTCCTGCATTGTAACTGCTTGTTTGAGTGAACATCATTATTAGCTGTGCCTCCTTCCTGCATTACAATGGCTTGTGTATTTGAAAATCGTTTTTTAGCTGTGACTTCTTCCTGCATTGAAACTGCTTGTCTGAGTGAACATCGTGTTTAGCTGTGCCTCCTTCCTGCATTGGATCTACTTGTTTGAGTGAACAGCTTTTTAGCTGTGCCCTAGCTGTGCCTCATTCCTGCATTGTAACTTCTTGTTTGAGTGAAATTTGATTTTAGCTCTGCTTCCTTCATACATTGATACTGCTTGTGTGGTTAAAAATGGCTTTCAGCTGTGCCTCCATCCTACTTGTTTGATCTGACACCTAATATCCATTTGGTCTACTGTGCCAAGTGGATCAGGTTCAGAACTGTGCATACTCACCCCCACCTCATCTCTCACTTTTTCTCTGCCTCTCTCTTCCTCCTCGTTCCAAGATGGCACTTTCCATCTCCCCTATCTTCTGTAACTGCTACACCATCACCTATCCCCCCTCTCTCAACAAATCTGGACATAAAAAGCATAAAAAAGACATCCTTGCTGCTAACCCAGGTCTCCCAATTGTTGACACCTATGTCAGTGCATCCTCAAGAGAAATCTCCACTGACATCCTCTTTTACGTCCCATTTCCCGACCTATGGACTCTCAACTCTCCCACCTTATTCTTCAAATTCCATTAATGGCGGCACCAAGTGGGAAGTCCTCCTTGCAGGCTTCTTCTCTTCTTGCTGCTGTATCAATGTTTACATCACAGGCACAGTCCTAGTTCAAGGCCATCAGGTCAACCTCCTCCTATTTGCCCGGCTCCTGCCTTCTCTCATAAACGTTCTTCCTTGCCCAGCCCCTCGCCCTTCTTCCTCCTCTATTCCACCTCTTCAGATGGATGCCCTATGTCCCGACACTCCACCTCAAAAAACCTTCAAAGGCAGTGATCGTCTCCATCTATTAACCCTCAACTCACGCTCAGCCATCAAACATTCTGCTGACATTTGCCTTCTCCTTGAAGATACTGACCTGGACATACTTGTACTCAATGAAACTTGGTTCAACACCACCTCAGTTATTTCCTTCTACTCACTCCTCCCAAATGGCTATAAGATCACCTCTAAACCTTGACCCCACCGTGCTGGTGGTGGAGTTGCCTTAATCTTCCCAGAGTGGATTCCTCATACCATCCTACCCACTCAGCACTATTTGTCCTTTGCGAGCCTAGTGTGCAAATTGGTCATCTCTCCTTCCTCCACCTTGACCATTGCTACCATCTATCGGCCCCCTGGCACTTCTTCACTTTTTCTATCTGAGTGGGCGAACTTCTGTTCCTCCCTACTTTCATCCACTTCCAACCTGCTACTACTTGGTGACTTCAACATCCACCTAGACTCCCCTTGCACAGCAACCTCCCTCTTCACTGACCACTGCTCATCGCTATCCCTCTCCATTCTTCCCTCTGGCCCTACCAATTCTGCTGGGCACACGCTAGATGCCATCATCCATTCCAACCTCACTCTCTCTTCTCCCCTGGTCAGCCTTCTTTCCTGGTCTGACCACACTCTCTTCACCTGCCGCCTTGGCCCCTATGACCCTGTGACAACTCATAAAGCTCTGCCAACCTCATTCACGAACATCCGTCTGATGAAACGATTGTCAGTTGCCGCTTTCTCTTCCACCTTCATTCCCCCTTGCCCACCCAACACAAACGTTTCCGCTGATTCTCCCCTCAGCCATCTCTATCTGTCCATCACCAACACCCTTGACATCCTTGCCCCAGTCACGAGGATCCGCCTGAAACCTGCCTCCAGACATAACACCTGGTACGACTCCGATCTTGCAGACCAAAAACGTAAACACCAGTCTGGATTCCGAGCATCTTTTGAACAGCTGTGAATAACTGCTTGCATTTCTTGACTCCAATTCCCCTGCTGTCCTCATCCTTCTTGATCTCTATTCTGCATTCCACATAGTGAATCATTCCATCCTCATAAAAAGGTTGCATGACATCATTGGCATCTCAGAGCGGGCAGTGGAGTGGCTTACCTCCTTCCTAACTGACCATTATCCAAAACCACTCTGGGCCCTTCTCCTCCCCTTCTTCCTCTGCTACCTGTGGCATCCCAGAGGGCTCCATTCTTTCGCCCTGGCTCTTTAACATGTACCTTTCTCTGCTGGCATGACTCATTCCTCCTTCTCCCCCAACTTCCAATTCTACACTGACGATACACAACTTTTCTTCAAACTTCCCACTGATGTCCTTGCACCCTCCGTCATCCCGTACTGCATCTCTGCCATCCAGCCCTGGTGCACTGCCATTGACCTTTGGCTCAATGCCAGCAAAACAGAGATTCTCCCTTTTGGGTCCCCTGCACCATACTTCTTCCCTTCACTCTGGCTTTCTTCCATGGGCACCTCTCCCCAGCCCCCTCCACTTCAGCTGGGAATCTTGGAGTCATCTTCAACTCCTCCCTTTCCTTCATCACATTTCCTTCATCCCTCACATTCAGGACATTGTCAGGAAGCCCACTTTCAGCTCTTCCTTGTCAAAGGGACTCTACCCTTCCTCACCTTCCCCCAGAGACTCAATGTTACCCATGCTGTGGTTCTATTCAGGCTAGACTACTGCAATAGCCTCCTCCTTAATCTTCCTTCCTCCACCCCCTCCAGCTTATCCAGAATAGGGCAGAAAGACTTACTCTTGGCCTCAAGCCCTGGGACCTCATCTCTCCTGCCCTACAAAGCCTTTAATGGCTCCCAGTCTCAGAACAAATTAAATTCAAATCCGTCTGTATCATACACAAGGCTATCTGGGGCTGGGGACCACTCTATCTTCAATGCTTCCTGACCAAATACTCTCTTTCTAGACTCGTCCTTTCCTCTGGCACCAACTCCCTGCGGGTTAAGCACTTTGCTAAATAGAGAGCTGGTAAGCGATCACTTTCCTCAGCTGACTCCCTCCTGTGGAACAGCCTCCCTCTGCGTCCTGAGCAAGACCTCCTTAAGTTCCAAAAAAGCCTCAAGACCATTCTCTTTACCTCTTCCTCACCTCCTCTATTCCCTGCTAATGTTACAGCAGCGTGACTGATGTGCAGGGCCCTTATGTGTCCTCGGGGCCTTGATGCCCCACATCTCTCATCCCAGCTGCTGTCTTCTGCTGCACTTACTTGGGCTCACCCTAACCATGGGTGGTTGCACTTATGTTCTAGTCCTCTTAGCACTTACCCTCTTAGCTCTAAACACTTCTCCATGGGCATCAAAGCACCTTATCCCTCTACCCTCCCCACTCTGCACTTGCACGTTCTGAACACTCCCAATGCATAGTAGGTTCATCTTCCCTTCATTCTCATTATTTGTACTATTAATGCAATTATTTATCCTTGCTGTACTTCATTGTCTACCTTCCCCTGTCTCCACCCTGTTTGCCCTGTGGGCGCTTTGAAATAGTTTTGCTAATTGTATAAGTGCCTAATAAGTGACCAATAAATAAAATAAATAAATCAGTTTAATTTCAGACCTTTGTCTGAAATGGAAATGTCGGACTTTATTAGTAAACCTAAGCTGACAAAGTGTAGAGGGGACACTTGTCGGCTATTACTATCAAAGCCTGCGCTCCCGTACTGGTAGGGATTTTATCTAAATTCGTTAATGCATCCTTTAAGAAGAGCCATGTATTTGACGAGTTAAAGAACACTTGGATTACGCCACTCTTCAAAATTAGGTCTAAGACTCCTGGTGCCAGTAAACTACAGGCTTAGCATCAATAAACCTTTTTTTTTTTATTAAAAATGTTAGATTGTGTTGCATATATTCAGATTTTAGAGCACCTGAATAATCATAATATTTTTTATAAATGACAGTCCGGCTTTAGGCAGGGCATGCACAGAAACAGCTATGCTGGATTTAAAATCCAGATTACTCCAGGTGTTGGATAAGGGACATGCAGCACTACATATGCTGCTTGACCTGTCCACGGAGGTTCAACCTGTTGGAACACCCATTTCTACTGACCAGGTTGAAAAGTGGCCACTTTCTGTGGTAAGGCAACATTGTGGATTAAGTCCTTCCTTAGCAACAGATTGATCAGGGTTTGTAGTGAGGATGCAGAGGCGTGTCTGCCCCGTAACATTTCGGGGTGCCGCAGGGTGTGTGCCTCTGTCCATTGCTGCATAATATGTTGCCTGGCATTCATGAGGAGGATTTAAGAGTGTGAATAAGGTATACTAAGTGATACAGGGCTGTATGGTTGAAAGTGACTTGGCTTTGAATAATGAAAAACATGAGTTGATGGCTGTAGGCACTGAGAACAACATTTTAAAACTTGGAGCAAACTATTTGCAATTCCAGGTTGCTGACTTCATGATTGCGAGAAAAGAAAAGAAAGTCAGAACCCTAGCCTGGCTATAGGATATATTTAGATCAACACCTTAACATGCATGCTCAAGTGAACAGCTTGGCTTCTACTTTACCTTACTACATTAAGCTGCTAGCACAGTTACAACCATATATCTCAACCGAAAACTGCGAGACGTTGGCCAGGGCAATTATTGATACAAAAATTGACTATTGTAGTAGTTTGTTAATTTGGATTTGCAAAAACGATTGTGCAAGGCTGCAAGTTATACAAAACAGTGCAGTGAGGATTGTTGCTGGTTTAAAAAAGAGAGATCATGTTTCCGATGCAAGGAGAGGATTACATTGGATCCCTATTGAGGCATTGATTGAATACCAGCATCTTATAATCACTCACAAATGTTTGGTGATGTCAAGTCCGGTATACCTAATTGAAGCTCTAGAGAGAAACCACTTGTATAAGCTCTCAGATCTAACAATCTCAACCTATTGAAGGTGCAGATATGCAAACTTACACAGGTGGATAAGGGTGCTTTTTTCACAGCAGCAGCTAAAGCTTGGAATATGATACCCCCTGATTTGAGAGCAATTGAATCCACAGACATTTTCAGGAATAAGTTCAAAACCTTGCTTTTCAGATAATCTTCTCTCTTGATCCACCTGAATCTACTGGCCTAGCGGCCTTTGTTAAGTCAGAAGGAAAGAGATGAATGGTAGAAGGTTCACATTTCCTTTTAGCAATAGGCAAGGAAAGTGGTGAGGAGAAGTCAGAGGGTGGAAAGGAGATAGTGGTGAAAACAATGGAGTGATCAGATAGGGGTGGAATTACAGTAGTATTAGTGTCTGAGAGAGCGGTGGAGATGAATAGGATATCGAAGAGGTACCCCTAGTATGGGTTGGTAGGTTATGGATGGAGCGGAAAGCATGGTCACTAAGAAAAGACTGATATTCAGATTTCTGAGAAGTGGTTGTAGAGAGAAGGTTAAAGTCATCTAAGAGAATGAGGTGATGTTTAGTGGAATGAAAATCAAGGAGTTTCCCAAGTTCATCAAAGAATGGTCCAATGGGATCAGGAGGGCGATAGATGGGGATGATGTGAACTGAGTGATGTGGGGCAATATAGGTGATGGTGAATTCAAAAGAGGTTACAGAGGACGTGGCATTGGAGATTTATGAGGTATTGAAGCAGGAAGAGTATGGATGTCTCCTGCCTCTCCCTCATCCAGATAGACAAGGAGAGTGAATGAAAGATAGTTCAGAGTCATGTATGACTACCAGAGTGGCTGTGTCCGAACGAGAAAAGAATGATTCGTGATAGCAAGGATGTCTAGGGGAGGAAAGCTGGCATGAAAGTAGTCAGTGACAAAGGACGTTTGTTTGCATACAGAATGAGCATTCCAGGGTGCAATGTTCAGTTGATGAGGTAAGGAAGAGTAGAGAAGTTGAGTCTCAGAGGAAGAGAGGCGAGGTATATAGGTGTTAGAGGAGGTAAGGTTAGCTTGTCGGCTTTGTTTTTTTTGAAGTAGGAGGTGGAAGGGAGATGGAGTAGTGTAAGTTTTGATGTGTGAGTTTCATGATAGGAATATGAAAAGAGGGGGTTTCAGCATGATTGGAGAAAGAGTACATAGAGGTGAGTAGAAGCAGTAGCAGGAGTAAATGCATTATAGGTGAGAACAGCAGTGTGAGGAGACAGAACAGTAAATATCAAGCTATGTGTACTCACAAGTGCAGCAGGTATGAAGGCAAAAGCTCATAGGCTAAGAGGCAAAGAGTTTGGTCAAAAGCTGATCTTCACCCTTCAGTGTACCGCCCTTAACTGGGACACTCCTGCTTATATGTCTCTAGGAAGTTCAGAAGTGATGACACAAGCTCTCGTCACCTGATTGCCTAGTCCATCAGTGGTTGGTCTCTCTGATTTTGTCCCTGATGTTGCTGGGATGAGGCTAATTCTTCCTGATTGATGTTCCAGAGGAGTCTCTTGTGACCTTCAGCTGGAGAGTAGGGCAACTCAAGATGGTCGCAGGAACGGATGTCACTGATTCAAGATGGTCACAGAAAGTGATGTCCCTGATCCAAAATGGCCACATAAAGTGATGTCACCGATCCAAGATCACCACAGAAAGTGATGTTGCAAACAGAAAGTGAAGCCACTAACCAGAATTGATGACAAACTCTCTCATCACCTACTCCATAAGTGGTTGGTCTCTCTGATTTTGTGTCTGATGTTGCTGTGATGAGTGATTTATTCCTGATTGGTGCTCTCAGAAGAGGGTGTACGCTAAAAAAACGTAAACGAATTACAAAATTACATACACCACTAGTCCATTTTGTAATTTGAATTTTTGGGGGGGGTTTGTGCTCCCCGCAACACATTTATTGTATGTGGGGGACACCCCCCGCAACCCCTCTGGACCATAATACCAGACTAGGGGAGCAGGGGACACCCCCGCAACCTGTGCTCCCATAGTTCGGTATTTTGGTAGTAGGTATTTTATACTAGACCAAAAGCACACTATTTGTACATTCAGTCTTTTATATACAATCTTTTCATTCATTACCTTCAGAGGAGTCTCTTGTGGCCTTCAGCTTGGGATAGGGACAACTAAAGATGATTAGCAGAGTGATTTGAAGCAAGACGAAACTGGCATAAATCACTTAATAAAAATGGGTTATCTATTATTATGTAACCTCGAGACAACAGACACGGCTAGTGTTCTCCATGTACCACTTCTTCATCCTTGTCTCCTCATCCCTACGCTTAACCCCTGGTCCCACCCACACTGTTCAGCAATACATCTTTGCGGCCGTAAATGGTAACACTTTGGACCCAATCTTAACCTTTTTGGGTACAATTGGAAAATTAACTGGTTACTTATCTCACACATACACTCCATCTGTCTCCCATTTCTATGACTGCTTCTCGTGCAACCAACATGCATACCATGAATCTATGTTTTCCAAAAACACTGTCAACACCTCAGGGGTCAGCTTCGGGGTGCTAATAGCAATAACACCCACAGTGAAAAGCTGGATTGGCCAGAACAACACTGTGGCCCGGTGTTAAGGGCATCACATCTCTCAGGCCTGTAACATGGGCGCTGGGCTGTAAAGAACCTCTCCAGCCGATCACCATGGATGATATTGTTAAAGCATAGCCCATAACATTCTTTGTGTAGCTCGGAGGTTGAACATTCCAATGCTACATGTGGCCATTTTACTGCACCAGCCCAGGAGAATGTATTTAGTAAATGCACATGGATGACTGCAGGGTATTGGCTGGGGATATTTTGTATATGCTTTGTACTATCAAGAGCGACGTGGGTTATTATAGCTGTATACACTATAATGTAGGCTGTATGAGGTGTTACGGTACCAGCCCTTCGACTGGATCTATAAAGCTTTATTATAACATTGGAATGTTGGCAGGCCAACAACAGCAGAGAAGGCATTACCAGCAGTATCAAAGCTTGATGCTTCTGTCCCAACATTCAACCTCAGTACTCAGTGTGCCCCATAGCCAACATTTGAAATGACCAGTGCTTACTGGAAGGTTCAAGGCACCTTCTCCAAATATGTTCTTAAGTTCCTGACCTGTTTTGAACCTGTTTTGTGATGGTTCCCTTATATAATGGCATTGGAGCCCCGGTGAAGAGCGCTATAACAACTATTAGTACCCCGGCGAGAGACAATCAGAATGCAACAAACATTCTGATTGGCTCTCGCCAGGTCCCTACCCGGCCGGGAATCCCTCCGTCGGGATTCCACGGCCTTTGTCCCCGGTGGGGGGGATGCAGCCCCTTAGCCAATGAGGAGGCTCAAGCGGGGCCATCCCCGCTCCGAGCCTCCCCGCGGCTGAGAGGCTGCATTCGCCCCCCGCCGGGGACTCGGGTAAGTCTTTTTTTTTGTTTTTGTTCCCCTTCCCTCCTCTACCTCCCACCCCCCCCCCAATTTACCTTCTTGATCCTGCGTCCCCGACGGCGGATGAGGGAAGCCTCCAGCCGTGTGGAGACTCAGAGCGGGGCCATCCCTGCTCTGCACCTCCACACGGCTGGGGGCTTCCCTCGTACCCCGCCGGGGACGCAGGTACTTTCTTTTTTTTTTTTTGTTTTCGTCCCACTTCCGCCCTACCAACCCCACTTACCTTTTTTTATCCTTTTTCGGGAGCGGACGCGCTGGGAACACTTGTGTTCCCAGCGCGTCCGCTCCTGATGTGAGCTATGGAAAGCGGAAAACCGACTCCGTTTTCCCTTTCCATGGCGGCGGCCATTTTCTTGGTCTTTTTTTTTTTCTTTCCCAAAACGTTGCAGCGTTGAAACGCTGCAGCGTTTCCGGACAGAAAAAAATAGCTTTTAGTACCCCGGCACGCAAATTTTTGCGGGCCGGGATACTAATAGCAATAGAACCCTTGTGGCGGGGGCATTACTGACTCTGGTAATGCGCTGGGGCCTTTGGTAAGGCCCCCGCTTCGCTCGGGTCCTTACCTATGGGCCCCGGGGCATTACCTGAGTCGGTAATGCCCCCGCTGCTCGGGTTCTATTGCTTAATTACCGACCCTTACCCTTGCTATGCTTCACTAAGGAGTAGGCCAATAACACTTACTACATTCCTCGCCACAGGCCTTATAAACCCTCATTCTTACACAAATCAACTGATGTGCTGCTCTATGTGGTCCAATATCAGTTTTGCTATGTAAAAGTTAAATGGAGTTTTACTGTAAATGATCTGATTAAAAGCACATAAACAGGGAACATTGAAATGATATGACCTTGTGGAAAGATTTGCCCTATATTGCCTTCCAAGCCAATGATAAATGAACAAATTGCCGCGACTGCATTCTACGAAACTGGCCTTTCCCTTATTGAAGTGCCATATGATTGTATTTCTTAAGGGATGAAACTTACAGAGGAAAGTTTTAAATGTGAACTTAACTTTTTGAAAAAAGTTAACCATAGAAACACAATTGTGCACTGCCATCTCATGAAGCAGCTGCAATCCTAGTCACAAATTATTGCAATTCTTCGGCTTCTTGGAACATAGTTGTGGTTCTGTGTCTCTGCTGTCAAGCTTGAGCGGAGTATGTCTGCAATTAGCTCATTACCATGCCTCACTGCGATTAGCCTTTTGCCTTTAGGCTGGAGGAAATAATGTTTGAATTGCTCCCTTTCGTATCTTTCGTGCTAATGTATTTTCCTCTTTGCACCAGACTAATTTCTTTGTTCGGAGTCCGAGGTGGCCATTTTGATTGGCCTCCTAATCCTCTTTGAAGCAGCGGCCAAGTTTGCTTTATGTTTTTATTTGTTGTTAAGGATACTGGAGAAACTGAGAAATTGTTAAATAGGGTTTCCTTGGTCTTGATTTAATCTTTGTATTCACCAAACGACAGCTGTGCAACCTCTGCTTTTGGTTTTGATCAGTTATGAACCAAATAGACAACACTACGTCAATGAAACTATTTAGTTAGAGCTTTTACAGTCCTACATCACTTTCCCTTTTAGAACCTGCCTGTCAGTCGTTTAATCTTGGAACGTCATCCGTTGGGTTAAGGGGTTTCATGACAAGAAGGCACGTATTGTAAAAGTGCTGCCATGCAAGGAACGTATGAAAAAGTGCATCCTTCACTTGCATGAAAAAATATCCAAAGGAAGGATTCACAAATAATAATACTATCTATTTCTTATATAGCACTACATACACATGGGTCTCAGAGCACTGAGATAACACATGCCATTATTATCCCACAGAGTGGTACTCAATTTATCGTCCTCAGAAGGATGAAAGCCTGAGTAGGCCTTGCCTGAACCCGAACCTGCCACAGCACGGCTGAGCGCAGATATCAGGGGCAAGCGATCTACTCGCGGTGCTATCCGACCTGCGAAGTTATCCATGTTGCAGGTGTGCTAATGCAAACCAACTGGGCAAAACAAGGAGGCCAAAAGAGGCAGCAGGCACGTGCTCACCATTCAACGTAGTATTATGAGGGATGCAGGTAGGGAATGGCCGTACAAATACATCCTACATTCTGGAAATACCCATCTGACTTTGTAAGGAAGAAACACTCACAGATGCCAAATTCTTTCTATCAGGGTTGACTTCTAACATGCCTGATCCAGTGGGCGTCATGCTAGCTACTGTGTCATTACATGATGAGGAGAAGTGCAAGTAACATCAGGACGAGAGTGTTGTTCCTTGAGGTGTCAGGCAATGAGGTCTACATGAGGTCCCGCACCCCACCCGATATAATGCAGACACACTGACCTGACTTCATCGCCCACCTGTTCACATTTTGTTTACATATGTATTTGTATGTTATAGTCATTTAATTAAGCACACACCTGCCACATAAAACATCAAAATACAATAATAAAAACAGAAAAAATCCTTAAATATTCTTAAACAGTGGTGTCTACAACAATCACATTAAACAGAGTATGCATAGAACAGTCAAACTAATATGTCCCTCGCAGAATCTTTTTAGCCAAAATATGTGTTTTCGAGTACCGCTTGGTAAACCACGAGGGTTGGCAAACTACAAATAATCTAGCAAAGTATTCTACAATCTTGGATTGGCAGAGGAAAAGGCCTCATTTCGATCCAAAGCCAAAGCCTGTTTGACACTGACCCACAATGATACGTGATATCCTGAAGGCCAGTTCAAAACATAATTTGATTAGAAGGTGAGCCAACGTAAAAAAAAGAAGACATCAGAGAATGATGGTGAAATATTCTTACTATGACTGGGATTTGTGTAGGCAATGCAGAATTCTTAATTTAAATGTCTTAGTATGCATGTACTGACAATCATCAAAATGGCGTCAGCGCCATCACGCTGTGATAACAACCTGTGCATGAACTGCTGACATGAAAAGACTTATGAGTACTTAGGGTTTATCTGCTAAGCAGAGAGTGTGTTTTTTTGTTGTTGACACAATTGTCCGCATTGGTGGTTAGAAGTCTAGACACACTCCCAATGAGGGAGTGGATATAACTAAGGTTAGAGAAATACGAACTATGGCCAAAATGGTCGTCCAAAATTGGACAAAAGCCTTAGGGCCTCATTACACGGTAGGCGAGGGACCAAGGTGCTACTAGCACCTTGGTCCAGGCCGGTAAAATGCAGACACCGCCTTGGTGGAAAGGGGAGTTACCGCCCTATTCCAAGGTTGGCGGGGCGGTAATTCCCCCTTCCCCCATTGCCCTTCCCCATTCCCATTTTTGCCCCATAGGGCTCTATGGGAATGGGGAAGGCGCTAATTACAGTGCCGCAAATTGCGGTACCGTAATTAGCACCTCGGTCCCTTTGCGGGTTGGTTTTTAACGCCTGCTAAACCCGCAAAGGGACCTCGTAGTAAGGCGGTAAGGGTTTACCGGTACTGGTGCCCTTACCGGTACCGGTAAACCCTTACCGCTGTCCGTGTAATGAGGCCCTTAGACTTAAACAGAGAAAGAAGGATAAATGCTGTTTTGGCAGAATTGCATTTTAAAGGGTTCCAGTGAATCAGGCAACCGTTCAGGCAGTGCAAATCCACCTCAAGTGACACTTTGAGAAACATATATGTGTCATTTGACATACTAGTGAATCCCACCTGTGCAATGAGAAAGCAGATCCCATAGCACCTACATATAAAGATCCATTGACATTGGTGACAATATCAGTTTCCGAGGCACACCACAGATAATTATAGGCAAGGGAAAGAACTTGAAGGAGCTATTCTGGGCATAATGAAAGCTGCCAGTGAGATGCAATATGAACCAATTCAATGTACAACTTCCCAATCCCTTCTTAAGGATGGAATAAAGAGGAAAGCCTCATGTCTGCTAGGGAGTGGCCATTTAAGGCTATGTGGAACACGAAAACCAGATTGAGATAAACAGGCAAGCTGACATTGTTCCATAAGACTATGCAGTTCCAAGGAAACTGCCATCTCCAAAATCATTTAATGATCTAGAAATTAATCGACGGGATCCTGGAGGCCATATAAAGAGGTGTAATAATATCCTTTTTCACAAGACTCTTGCATGAATTTTGTTGACAATGAGCCATTTCAAGAAAACCTGTGGAATTACAGTGGAGATAACCAGGGCCACACCAGGTAGTCAGTGTTACCCGGTCATCAGATAAACAATAGATCTCCATGCCCCACGAGACCCCTGTTGATGGAATCTAGTGCACTGGTTTTGCATTCATTCTTACACTTAAATCTTAGTTAAACATGTCAAAGATTGGTCATGTACTTGAATGTGTGATATGTCATGCAGGTATTAACACCCTTTTTACTCCAAATCTGAGCGGAATCTTACAATACAATCCCCGTTTTGTAAAACGCTGCATGCTTGATTAATCCACTCTCCTGTCGCCCCCAGCACCCTCTCTTCCACCTCCGCCGCTGATGACCTCTCCCCCTTCACCCATACAACACCCCCGACCACGTAACCAGCCGCCTCTTTACCTTTCTGTGTCTCTCCTTAACCGTCGGCATTCCACTTCCATCATTTGCCATGGACATGGAAGAGGGGCTGTGAGTGTGCCTTGCCTACCATCGCCATAGCAACCAGTCACTTCCTCTTCTCTTCACAGGCTGCATGCTCACTGGGGTCATTGTTTTTTCTTTCTTTAATTGATATTAGCACCCCACTTATTTGCCTTTGGGATGCTATCAGCAATGGACGGGCTGAGGGCTTAGACACTGTACAATAATAATCTTAGATAACTTGGCATCTCTACTGTGGCTTCTCCTGACTCCTGCATGGGGATCACTATTAGTAAAAAAGCGATCTTGGGATCGGTGCATCATGTCTGGATCAACTACACCACAAGGATCTTGCTACCAAGACCTCAGAGACATACAAGTAAAACCGTTCTGCCTAGGGACTCTAAAAAAAAACACAGCAGGCGCATTTCTACTCTGTGGTGCAAACGCAAATAAACTGACGCCTTTCGGCCAAGTAGCATCAATGGAACTGTAGAAGACCTATCTTCTTGATGGAGCCAATGGAAGAACACCACTCATGTCCAGTGATAGAAGTGTACCAAAGAAGTAGTGAAACTTGATACTGGCGGCGAACAGAGTAGGAAGGAAGGGAGCAACGGGCAACACATTTTCCAACTGACATCCAGTGGTAAAATGGAGAAGTGTGCTTTAACTTCACAAAGAACAGTTCTGCAGGGGTGAAAATGGCTGCAAAAAGCAGTGGAGCTGTTAACAGTCAAAATCAAAAGTAGTGGAATACCATTCCCGACCGTTCCTCCTCACTTCGACCACTGCAAATGCCTAATGGGGAAAAAACGGATGCCTTTCTGCCTCTGGTATTGTGACTGGAAATGACTGGCACCTTTCTGCTCAGCGGCATGCTGCCACGTGTCCTGGCACTGGCATACATGGGAAGGTTCACACCAGCACTGCACTATATTCTCTTGTTGAACCTAAAGATCCATAACATTAAATATTAACTAACCTTATGTGTACTTCCAATGCAAACACAAGCACCCACGCAAATATTACCCATGCTTTTCCCAATGTGTTGTTCCAAATGTGATCAAATAAAGTGCTATTTGCCCAACACCCATATTATTTTTGTAACATTATGATTGTAACACATCTCTCAATGTACCTGTACTTTGCACTGTGACACTGTGGAGCAGCTGCTATCGTTAACACAATCATCTAGGCACACATTTGTTAAAAAAAAACGTTAGCAACGACAAATTGTTCCAAAGAAATCAATAATAGTTCGATACTACTATGTTCCTTAAATGAAAAAAGTTATAGAACTCTTCATTAACATGTGCCTCCATGAATATGAGACTGACAATTGTGGCACTTAGCAATTACACAACAAATACTGCACGATGCTCCCCCCACATGCATTAAGGGCAGTGAGTTTTGCCAGATCCATAACTATGGTAATCTATTGAAATGTACTTATTCATAAGAGCTGCCTTCATATAACCACGCTCTGGGTCTCCTTACAAGTCTGGCGGTAGCCAGGCCCGTGAAACGGGCAGGCTGCTGCCGGACCTGCACATTTTTCCAGCACCTGGCTTGCTGGTAACAGCAGGGATTCTAACCCCACCGGTCCGGAAAGTCAGGCGCCGGGCCGGAAAGTCAGGTGCCGGAAAAATTGTATTCCCCATTCCCATAGAGTCCCATAGGGAACACAGAAGCACTGGCACCATTAATAAACGGTTCTGGCGCTTCCGTATAGGCCTGCTTACCGTGGCTGCTGTGCCCGGCAGGGTCCGTCCTGCCAGGCACAGCAACTCCAGCAAGCAGACCGGTAGTGCGTCGGTACGGTAACAATGGTGCTGGTAGGCTTACCGGCACCGTTGTTACCGGACTGGCACACTTGTAATGGGGCCCTCTGTCTTCATTGCCTTGGATATCGTTTATTTGTGACTCTGGCTCTATTTGCAAGAGATAAATCACCAGCTGACCGACTTCACAATTCCCCTGTGTTACACTCAAAGCTGCCCCCATATCCTTCACTGAGGAGGCTCGCAGTTTAATCCTTCTGAGAACTAGCAGCGTAGCCAGGATTGTCTAACAAGTGGAACCTGAAGCTAATGTAGTTGGGCCCACCGCAGTGCCATTAACATCTGGAAATGCACGCAGAGCACTGCTGAGTGGGCATTTGCAGATTTCCGCTCAGGCCCTACCCTGATGTGATAAACCTGGGTTGTGCTCTCTGCTGGAAGGGTGTGCACCTCTCTGTGACACAGCGTGGGCTTGCTCGAAATGATAGTAGGTCCCCTCCTTGGATGAAATATAAGTAATATTTGTCTTTGCTGTCTACAGTTCTTGTATTGCCAAGGGGGTTCTAACCTCTGCACTAGGGCCGGATGCAGTACCATGCTGATTGGCACACTTGATAGATGCTGCACAGCAAATGCTTCACCAGAGGTACAGTCTTCCCAGGCCCAGCAGGGCTACTTGAAAGATGCTGTTACTGGGCTAATAAGCTAAGTTAATCCATTGGAATTGCAGTGCGCCACAGAGTGACATGGGGCAGTGGGAGGCTCTGGAGGCATTTCGGGGTCAGAACGTCTAGAGCGCTCTCACCAGTCAGTGGGTAGGTACTCTGTTGCCCACTGCTCATCCCCAAATGTATTGTGGGCAGGTCTGGGGCTATGTCCTTGAAGCAGCCCCGTTGTAGTGACTTTGCTCGCTGTAGTGGAACTTTTGATTGTAGCGTTATGGCACAGCAACTGTTCGCCATGAAGTCTACCCGGCCAGCTGACGGGGTGACCATTTTTGCTACTGTGCTGGGTACAGGGGGTCCCCACACCTCTCTAGGATGCCTGACTCTGGTAACCCAGTCAAGCACCTATTGCAGCAACGGAGACCGCTGGAGAGGTAGATTTCTTGGAAGAAGTCTCTGGCTCCACAGTGAGTTGGCATCTCTGTTATTGTGTCTCTCCATGTAAGTATTAGAACCAGGAACGTTCAAGGAGCGTGAGCCATGAAGCATGTCCTCTTCTAGCCAGGTCTTGCACCAACTGACTTCCCTGGCAATGCCGATTCATTAGCATTCTATTGCTGACGCGCCTTCATTCCATGCACTTGCGCACAGTGATGTCACTGCTCCCGTTATTAGCAAATGCAGGCACAAGCCACAGGCCACAGGAGCACAACTATTCAATGATTGACAGGGAAGAACGCACATGAGCTCAGTGTAAAATGCTTCCATCCTTTAGTCTAGAGTGCAACATATCAGAGTTAAATTCTCGGAATTCACCTGCATTGAGATTCTGAGGTATGTTTTATTTTAGTTTTTGTGTAAAAGAGATAAATCTCGCAAGACTAATTGTTATTTCTTCAATTACTTGCTTTAATCAATAGCTAGCTTTGCCAAAGGACCATGTGTTAGTCTTGAACCCTCTACCAGTGTGGATCTAATAATTTGTGTTCAGCGGGACTATTACCACTTTATTTTCCCAGAGGGCCATTTACTTGTATTAAACCATTTCACACAGTGAATAAGCTTTTAGCATTAATTGGACTCTTAGAACCAGGAGCTAATGTGCACACCATGATACTTCATATCCCCCACTGTTTAACTTTATATAATCACCATTACAGATTTGAAAACAAACTACAAAATCATTATATAAATGAAGGCAAACCTGATCCACCAGATTGCCCTGGACTAATAACGTGGTATGCTCAGCAATCACCATAGAAGGTAAGCGCTATTGGACATTATTTTCTAGCATATACTTAGGCAATATGACCCGAGGAGGGTAAGGCCCCTGGGGCCATAGTTAGAAGCTTAGTGAAGCAAGTGCTTTAACAGAGCCCTGGGGGCATTACCCAAGCAGTAATGCCCCCCTCTGAGGGCCATATTGCCATAAGTACCCCGACACGTAGTACCGGGGTACTAATTGCAATTTTTCTCGAGTTGAGAAACAGCGCTGCAACCGTGTCTTGATGTGAGAAAAAAAAAGCAAAACAAAATGCCCACCAGGGATCGGGGAGAAGGCACTAGTGTAGTTCATTCTCCCTTTCCATGGCAGCCATTAAAACCAATGCGGAAAACAAAGTAAACAAAAAAAATGTCCGCCATTGGAGAGGGCAAAGGGTGTCTGTTCTCCCTTTCCATGGCGGCCAGTCACAGAAAGCACTCCAGACACTGGAGGCTCTGAGCCTTCTCAGGCAGGTAAGGCCCGAGGGGGGCGAGGGCCAATGAGCTTGCGTTTTACAAGCTCATTGACCCTCACCGGATACGAATGTCAAGTATCTACTGGAATGCACATGAATCTGATCATTTTCCCTCTGCTGCCTATCAGCATGTATCGCGAATTGGGATACCAAGTATACTAGGTGAGCTACACATTTTTACCTTGTAGGGTTATTGCAAGTCTTCAATTATTCATGTAGTACTGCAGAATCATTACACTAACTGAACCTTCAATTTCTACACCTAGCTATATTAACTATCCCTCTGTAGAAGCAACCTCTGAATAAGAGACAGCGGATCTATTTGTAATAAGAGTGACATTACAGCTCTAAAGGAACCTTTCATCTCAAATCACGGTTGCGTCCACTTTCTCTTTGATGGTCTATGCAATGATATTTGCAAGACCACACATTTAACTTCTAACTCCAAAACGTGTTGGTCCTTATGAAGGCACTGGAATCCAAAATGCACATACGTTTCACAAGTCGCCCATTGAGATGTAGTCGGTCAATTATGTAACTCTATTACATGGATTTGTTTCCTATTTATTAGTGTTAAATTATTCTGATTTATTGTTTTGTTACAATTTATGACTACCTTTGATGTATCATTTTGTCATGATTGTCCTGTATTTTTATATTTTTTTGTCTAATGTATTAATTGATTTGCTCTGTTTTTGTCAGACATATATGATATATTTCTGTCTTGGAAATCATTTTGTTCTATTGTGTTTCTTTCTTTATAGTCTCCATACATTCTTTATATTTTTTCCACAAATTAGGATTACTGTATATTTATGTAAACTCTGTCTTAATTGTAATTAGTTGACGGCTCACTAATCTTTGAAGATATTATTGGCCTCATTAGGAGTTTGCTGGTGCACAATTAATGTGCCAGTAATTCCATCTACTGGCACGTTTCTGCATCTGCAAACTCTAGGTTTGCCAGTGGAGTGGTGGAAATTACCTACAGTTAACAGCAACAGCTGGAGATCATTCTGCCACCCCACCACCAAAAATAGCTAGTATTACCGGCACTGGTAGTATTACTGATGCCAGTAATGCCGTTAAATGCCCCAATGGATTCCTATAGGACTCTATGAAATGGGTATTTACTGCCCTTGTCAGTGCTTGTAATCTAACAGTAATTCCGCCGGACCAAGTGCCGGTAATGGTAATTCTGTTTGCTGGTATCATGTCGGTATTACCCTGGCAGCAAACCTTTAATGAGGCCCATTGTCTATATTCTTTTTTGAATATTTACCTTTGTCTTAGTATTGTGTTATGTGACAAGTTCCCCATTAATGCACTTATAGTATTTATGAACAGGCACTCAATGGCATCTCCAAGGTGGTGCAGAGTGCACAGTGATGTAGCCTGCAGCGCTTCTTATATATATTGTTGTACACACTTCACGAACCTGGCATGGTTGGAACACTGAAATTGGAAAAGTGAGCAGCCTTGTGAACTAGGTGCACTCCTCCCCTTCAATTCCTTTTTTAATGTGATCTTTTATGGACTAAAATAGTCTAAAATGGCCTACAGTTTAAAAAGAAAATACACAATGTGTTCAGTTGCGCACAGTAGCATGTTCCATCTTAAACAAAGGAATGCTAATGTTAGGGAGAGGTGGTCGTTTTCCACCCCCCTTGACATTCCCGCATAAAATGGTATCTGTTAAAGGTGGAAGACGTCCCAACAAGTTAGTCTACTGATGAATTTGAACCCAATACTAAAACAATAGTCAAAAGCAAGAGACAACGCCTTTGCATCGAGACTCCATTTTGTGCTGTTCTAAAAACGCCATATTTTGCTATGCCCTGAAATGATCTCTAAAAGCCTATCTCTCCCTCTCGCCAGCACTGCGCACAGCCAGCCCTGGCTCCCCCCTTCACCTCCTGTCAACTCTGCACGAACTCTGTTCTCATGGAAGTCTGGCCCTGTATTGTTGCAAATGTGTAGGATCTATCCCAGTGTCCACTGAGATCATTGCCCTGTGTCTGACCGGAGCCGGACATGGCCTGCATGCCCATCTCTCTCCACAAACCTGCCGATGCTCCCCATCACCAAGCTGAAGCACACCCAACCAATGCCCCCATGCTCTTTGATGTAGATACACATCTGACCCCCTCACAGTGACCACGTCAGAACACCCACCCCAGCCTTAATCCCATGCCTGCATTCCCCAATTTAACATCCATATGTGTATACCTAAATCATGGGACATCCCATAGATCAAACACCCCCTCCCGTGGACATTCAAACCCAGGGGTCTAGGGGTGTGATGGTTTATAGACCCTTGGGTGTAAAGTGTATCATACAGATATAACTGTCAATGAACTGTAAAGCACCCCTCATTCCAGTCTATTGTTTGTTAGTGTAAGGTTGTTATGTATTCATCTGTTGTGATTAGAGGTAGTTAGAATTACAGCACTGTCATCTGCAAGCCTGACTTTCACCCCGCAGAGATGAGCCCAGCTGACCCATGTGCACTCGGATCGACACTTCTGCAACATCCAATCCGAAGTGATCATCTGTAAAGCTTGTTTAACGTAACCATAGGTCTCGCCAATTATATCTTAGAATGATGCACCTATAGTAACACGTCACTAGTGACGTTTTTCAGTCTTATAATGTGCTGCCAGTGTATTGTTGGGCACAGCACTCTCGGGCAGCAGAGTTCTCTGCATGCATACTTTACCTGATATAAACTTTGTTCAACTTGAAATCTATCTCCTGGTCTCATTCCCTACTGGGGTGTGTCCTTATATGCTGAATTTGTTGATGCTGTGCTAGAGGACGGGTTACTACATTTGATGACCTGTCAGACATGATTGCTCCAAGACCCCCCCTGTACTGCGGCGAGATCCGGGGCACCCCCATCAAGACCATCGCCACATACGGCTCACCAGAATTCGAAAAATGCGTACACCCTGAGCAGGTTTTGTGGGTCCCGGCTTTGAGAATACCCAACTGCTTGCCGGAGCCAGGCACGACTTGATTGGGGGAGGCCCCCAATTGTGGATAGACCACGAACGGAGGCTCTCGGAACACCACAGGCACCTGAGTATTGATTGCAAGAAGAATTAAAGTGGGGTTGACATAGAACAGATATAATAGAGGGGAAATGGAAGGGATGGATTGGCTATGAATGATTGAAATGAATGTTTAAAAAAAGCGCTTTTTTTCCATGGGCATTGTGTTTTTATATTGATGAACAAAGGTGATGAAATAAGAGGAAATACCGGAACCTAGCTCCGAAAGGGGATGGAAGGCGGCGCAGCATAGCACTGTCCCAACCAGTGCAAGAAATAAGAGGAGAGGAGAAAGTAGGAGCCTCGTATACTTAGTAGGCACGGGAAAATAGTAGTGTTCATTGCTCTTTAGTTCTCTATGGGCCTCATTACGATTCCAGCGATAGCCATCCCGGTGGGCCGGTAATTCTGGAGGCAGAATAATGTTAGTCCCCATTCCCATGGAATCCCACAGGACTTCATGGGGATGGGGACCATGGAAACACCAGCATCCTAATTAACGGTGCCGGTGTTTCCATTTCCGTCTGCAGGTGGGTGGCATTACTCCCGCCAAGCCTGACCTGGCAGGAGTAAGGCCACTCGCCTGCAGAACTCTTAATCTGCCGGTCCGTAAACAACAGTGGAGGTGGGTTTACCGCCACTATTGTTTCCAGACCGGCAGGGTCATAATGAGGCCATATATCTTTTTGAAGAAAGGCCCAGAGGGGGCATTGGTGATGTGAGTGTAAAATGTTTTATTTGGGGGAATAAAAAGGGTTGGAGGGGAAAAAGCTCTAGGGACTAAATAGAGTTGTTATAAGGTTTCTGTTATTCGTTGAATGTTGTGAGTCTATTTGTCGATATGCTCTGTTAGATTGTTCTTGTGATCAATGTTTTGTAAATGACAAATGTATAAGTAATATTGCAAAGTAACAAAATTGAAAAAAAAAATCGTATTGAATACAGTAAAGGGTATTATTTAGAAGGCGGTAACAAATTTCATGGGGCACGAAAGAGCCCAGTAGTGAAATGGGGGCGGATACACATTTTGCAAGTCCCTCTGTCTGTACAGCAACAAGATAAAAAAAATCATGGACAATGGGTGACAGAAATGAAGGGAGAGGGGGTGCCCCATGTTTGGCCAAAAGATGGGTCCTTTGAAAAGGAAGTGTTACTCATCTAGTAACGAAATACAAAGGCAAACAGTTACAGAATAGGGGGGAGGTACTGGATTTGTGGAGAATGTTTGAGGAGGTGCCCTGTAAAAATCACAGACAGAGAGATTCGGAGCACACTATGACTGCAAGTAATGAGGAAGGGGGAAGGGGCAAGGAGGGCGATGAGCCTAAGAAATTGTATCCGTTATTAACCAGACCTGCTGAGGGACATTGCGCTCTGATCTATCTACCTGAGGTAAGTACCCCAGCCACACCAATAACAGCCCCACCCCCGCCGTATGTCCCATCCAATACAATTGCCACCCTGTGAGTATTGCTGTCTTGTCAAATACAACTTCCACTCGCACTGGGCCAACAACTCAGGATTTAGGAACTTTATTGACAACTACTCAAGTAGAGTTATCTCAGCTACGCAAGTTTTGGGAAACAACGGTGCCACTAGCAGGGGGGGACAACCTCAGTTGCCGCCCACACAGAGATGCCCCACTGTGCTACCAGAGGATCAATGGAAAACTGGAGATTTCCTCTTTAGAATAGATAGAGCCCCAATAAAAAATATCCGTGTGGAACGAGAAGGGGAGGTATTAAGTGTGGGATATGACTCTGTAGCCTCAGACAGGGACGAGGAGTGCTGGATTGACGTTAATGAGTCAGACGATCGAGCAGTGGCAGGGACACCTCAGGTCCAATGGGCGATCCCACCAATAATAGGAGAAGAAGAATGATGGGAGGAGAGGCTCTGAAACAGATTGGGGAGAATGACCCTGGCAAAGAAAAAGGGCACGAAGGTAAGTAAGGGGAAGGTGAGGTCCAAATTGCAAATGCCCCTCATCCATAAGGGAGTGGGAGAACCCCATTACGTACCATGGGCACTGATGGATAAAAATTATTTATTAGAGACCCTCCTACCCCTTTCTAGAGGCGCGGGTAAATGGATATATGCATTCAAAAAGAATACAGCTTTGGGAACCTCTGGCCATAGGAAATGTTAAAAGCCTTTTAATTTCAATGGTGGGTGATCAGGCGGACTCAGTATGGATGAAAGCAGGGTTTGCGGGACAGACCATGGTCAGTGACAGGCATGATGAAGCGTCCTTTAATAATGTAAGGACACAGTAATGGGATGAGCTGCACAGATCCTTCCCCGACACCCCTGATTTGCACTTGGTAATGCAATGCACCATGGAGGATGAGAAAGAGGCTGCACAGTTCATTCTTTGGGTGCAGGAGATGTGGCGGGTAGAGACGGGCACGGCTTGGGACCAATCCACCTCCCTATTGTACTTTATCATTAAAAGAGGCCTCCCCAAGGAGGTACAGAAGGCCCTAGATAAAATTGCTGGGATAGAAGCCAAAGGATGCCCAGAAATACAAAGCATCATAGTACATCATTGCAGGAGGATCAAAGAATGAGAAAAAGAAATAGCACAAAGGAGATTAATAGATGAAGCAAAGCTGGTATAGAGTAAGTTGGTGAAGGTCGCGGCAGTAACAGCAGTTCTGCCCACAGAACGGCAAGAAGAAGAGGGGGATTGATTGGTAGCTCTACAGGCTCGGATGGCAGCTGCATGGGTAGACAACGGGGAGGGATTTTGGAATGGAGAAGACCATGATATGGTTACCCGGTGGCAAGTAAGACCAGCAAGAGGTGGGTACCAAGGGTAACCGTGAGGAGGGGGAGGAGGATTCGGAGGAGTAGGACCAAGGGGAGGATGACCAGGTCCATGTTGGTCATGCGGAAGAATGGCCTGGGAATGTCGTACCCAACGGCTTTTTATCCAGGTAACCCGAAATATCCTAGCAATTAGCAATATGGCCACCCGCACCCAGGAAGCCCATATGGCTTACTCATGGGCGGTTATGAGCGGAATGCACCACCTGAAGAGAGGTACGCGCCAGGACACAATATACCTAACACACCCAGCAATACTCAGCCATGTCCTACTCATCAGAACCAAGTGGCACACACACACATAAATCCCTTTGCCACCACTGCAAATGGCGCACCCACACCTTACCACAGAGCCTGTGTGCTCGGGGACATCACTTTCTTGTGCCCCGGGACAGGTACACATCCAGATTAGGATAGCCCACAGGGAGCCTTTGCGTGTCCAGTCCTATCGACTATCTTGTGCCCAGATGAGGAACCACTGGTGGAGGCAGAGATAGGAAACCAACAGTTCATCTTTATGGTGGACTCAGGGGTAGAGAAATCATGTCTATGTGAAGGCAATTTTCCGATGTCTGGCGAAAGTCTTGAGACGCAGGGATTCTCTGGGGCTGTGGTCATGGTTCCTTATATTAAGATTTGGATGTAAAAGTACGGGGAAAAACAGTGTGATCACCCCTATTGTAGTATGACGACTCGCCCGTGAATTTGCTAGGCCGAGATTTGCTGAGTATGCTTAATATGACCATAGCCTTTACAGACCGAGGTATTGTATATTCTACCCCAGGGTTGTGTATACTAAGAGGAATGTTGTTGATACATACTATAATGAACAAAGTAATGGTGCGAGGTGTCCCCACCAATGCTGATATGTTTATCTATGGAATACAGGTGCTGACAAGGGTGGTGCCATAGATAACACGAAAAGATTGGAGAGGGACGTATGACGTTGTTTTCTGACCAGTAGCCACCCCTGAACAAGTGCCTGGGAAATCCTCTCATTAGATTTGCAGGAGGTGCAGGTGTCAGCAAAACACGTTGTGGCCATTGGATGCAACATGCATGGTTGTGAGTGGAGAACCGTATTGTGTATTGACCCAAACCTAGCTTTGCGTGATCGAACAGATGAGGAATGGTTCACTGACAATAACAATGATGCGGAAATCATAATGGAAATATGTATGTCATGCAATATCATGATACAAAATAGAAGTGTGGCGAGCCCCCTCATGGCCATTGTTGGCGCACAGCCTTTATTCTGCTACAACGATTTACAACGGGTACCATCCAACCTATGGACCACAAATGCACACGATGTTGGTTTATTAAGAGAAGTGACCCCAGTGAAGATTAAACTCAAACCTGGAGCAATTTTGCCCCGGGTCAGACAGCACCCTCTGTCCAGAGAAGCAGAAAAGGGGATAAAAGACACAATACATGCAGTACTGTAGCAAGGCATCATAGTACACTCCAATTCTCCCTTCAACACTGCAATCTATCTGATTAAAAAGGCAAAAGGTGGGTCATGGAGGATGGTGCAGGACCTCTGCCCCATTAATGATATTGTCCGAATGGAGTTCCCTCTTGTCCCTAATCCGGCATTCATCTGATGCAGCATTCCCAAACAAGCCACCCATTTCACTGTACTGGATTTGAAAAATGTGTTCTTCTCGGTGCCCCTTGATGCGGACTCCCAATACCTTACCGCATTCACCCTTGAGGGGAGAAGGTATGAGCATTGCTGATTGCCCCAGGGATACTGTGGAAGCCCAAGAATATTGAACAGGGTACTGCATCAAGACCTTGGTAATATTGATGTTCAAAGCACGATAATACAGTATGCTAATGACCTTATGGTGTGTAGCGAGCGAGAAGAGGCATGCAGAGAAGATTCTGTGACATTGCTCAAATTGCTGGGCCAGAAGGGGTATAAGATAGACAAGCACAAATCTTGTCTCACAGAGGTGTTGTATCTGGGTCAACTGATATCCAAGGATGGCAAAATAATTAAACCCTATAGAGCAGCTGCAGTGAGGGCCGCAGCAAATCCTCACACAGTTAAAGACATGCAAAAGTTCCTTGGTATATGTAATTACTGCAGCGCATGGATACTAGATTATGCAGCTCACACAAGGCCCTTGTTACAGGCACTAAAAGAGGCTCAAAAAGAGAATACTATGCTCACATGGACATCATACATGCACACTGCATTCACAGCACTGAACAAACTTATATTGACAACACCCGTCCTAGCCACACCTGACTGAACGGGAATTCTTCTTGTTCTCACACACTGATGGTACATTAATGACAGCAGTACTGACTGAAAAAACATCTTTGGGTCACAAGACATTAGTTTATTACAGAAGTACTCTGGATTCAGTGATGCAAGGCCAATTTCTTGCGAACAGGTTCTTGCAGCTGCTGCCATCACAATCGAAAAAAGTGCTACCATTGTGATGGGGTGCTCCATCACATTGTTTGCAGAACATTTCATGTTTGCCATTCTAAAGCGATCAAAATCAACATTGACCACACAAAGGGCAACAGCCTATGAGATCATTATATCGAGCCCAATCATTCTCATAGTTCGCTGCAAAATAGTAAACCTTGCAACATTTCTAACAGAACCATGCACAATTGAAGACATGCAAAACCATGACTGTGTCACATATGAAGGGGAGGCATACGACATTCCCAAAGCAAGTGAAGATGCTTTGAGTAAAGGGGAAGTGTACTTTGTAGATGGATAAGCATCTATTTGCCCAGAAACAGGAGACAAACATGTGGGGGCAGCAGTGATAAGAATGGAAGATGGGGAGTATGAGATCATAGTACAAAAACGACTTCCAATGCATTATTCAGCACAAGCCACACAACTAATAGCACTTATTGAGGCACTACATACAGCAAAGGGGTACGCAGTGACAATTTATTCCGATTCAGCATACGTCACTACTGCAGTGCACGCTTGGTTGTCTCGGTGGAGGAGAAGGGGAGTTAGGAGAGTGGATGGGTTCCCGGTCCAGCATGAAGATTTGTTGAATGAGCTAATTACAGCGCTTGCAGAACCCTCAGCTGTAGCATTAGTGAAATGCCAAGCCCCTACAAACAATAGTGACGAAATAGCTTTGGGAAAAGCAGCAGCATACGCCGCTGCGAAGCAAGCAGCATATTTTCAAAAGGACCAACACATAGAATGTGTGCTTAAGGGTAAATCAGAAGAGGCAAAGGAGAATAGGTATGATGCGTTACCAGTGACACAGATAATAGAGCTCCAGAAAATAGGTTCACCAATAGAGCAGGAATTATGGGTAAGAAGGGGATGCACTCAGTCACCTACAGACCTCTTGTGGAGACAGGACATGACAGGAAAGGTAGTGATCCCCTAGAACTATTGCAAATAGTATTCCAACAATTTAATTTCCCAGTTTACACAGCGAAACAGCACATCACTGCAGATATTCAGGAAGATTGGTTTGTTCTAAACCTCCAGGAACATCTTGCTAAATTGTCCATTGAATATGTCACATACCAAACATTCAACTCTGCAATGACTCTTAGAACATTGAGATGGACGTTGCCCCGCCCCATCGGACCTTTCCGTGAGCTACATATTGATTATGCAGACATGGCGAAAGGATCAATAGAGCAAGATATTTAATAGTTGTGGTGTGTCCTTTTTTGCGGTGGGTGGAAGCAGGGCCTTGTGCCCTCCCAGACGCAAAATGTACTGCCAAATTTTTGGTCAGAGAAGTATTTCTGCAGTGGGGAATATGTGACGTCATAAGGTCCGACAACCGCACTCATTTTGTTAATGACCTCTTCAAGGAGGTAACATTCTTGCTTGGGATAAAACATAAAATATGCTCCATTTACCACCGACAAGTAAACAGGGTGGTTGAGAAGATCAGCAGTCTCCTCAAAAGTAAATTGGCCAAGCTATGTGACAGTCTCAAGAAAAATTGGGTATATTGTTTACCTCTGGCCCTGTTCCAGTTGCACATGCAGCCCAGCAAGGACCACCACTTGTCACCCCCATGAGATAGTGACAGGAAGAAGAATGCAAACACCACTATCCCCAGTAAGAAGGATGTCTGATGCACACAGAACAGCAATAGTGCTGGGGGAAGAGTTCAAGGGGCCTCATTATGAGGCAGGCACTCCCGTAATGAAGGGTGCCGGTACGGGACCGGCACCCTTCATTACAGGATGCCCTATTACGAGGTTCCCTTTGCAGGATCCGGTAAGGACGCCTGGTAAAACCAGGCGTCCTTAGCGGGTCCCACGAGAGGACCAGGGAACTAATAACGGGCCCATTATTAGCTCACGCCCCATTCACATTGAGCCCTATGGGGGCTCAAATGGGAATGGGGATGGATTTTCCAATGAGGACTTACCGGATCCTCCAAGGTTGGAATAGCCTGGTAAATCCTCATTGGAGGAACCCGGTAGTGGAACCCGGTATGGAGGCAGCCATGCCCTTATTGAGAGCATGGCTACCTCCATACTCGTAATGAGGCCCAAGGAATACTTAACCCAAATGACACGAGCAGTACAAAGCATTACAAAAACAAGTTGCCCCACCTTTTACACGAGAGAGCAAATCAGATACCTCCTCAGCTGCGGCAGATAGCCCAGCAAAGCCCCTTATGCCAGGAGAACTAGTGTATATTCGCAGCTTCGTGAGGAGATGGAACTCACCACGTTTCCATGGCCCATACGAAGTAGTGTATTGTACACCGCAAGCAGTTAAGGTAAAGGGCCTGAAGTACTGGGTGCATCATACAGATGTCAGAAAAGCCCATGACATTGTAACTCCAAATGACGCGCGAGAAAATGCACAAGAAGCAGCAGTACTGTAAAAAATAGAACAAAGTGCAATGCAACATGTGTAAATAAGGGACATATACTGAAACAGAAAAATGAATAAGGTTGTGATGAAATTGAGAAATGCAAATAAATGCATATATGTATATACATGTTTTTTAAAGGATTTTTTTATTTAGATGCATTGAATTATTGTCTGTGTACTTTTCCTCCATGCTCTATTCTATCCTTTTTTTTTTTTATTATTTATTGAATATAGTTGAAATTACATCAACTTTTTCAATTTATACAGATTAGAAAAATTCATAAGCATAAAATCTAGTTAAGAAAACCATATAAATTCATAACATACTGTGCAATCATCATCATTCTAGGTTCAAGGCCTGTAAAAAATTAATCGTTGCAATTCTTATACTCATACATTCAGTGGCTGCCAAGACGACCCATCTATTTTTTGGATCAAGTTGTGCAAAGTATGCAAAATGATTAACAAAGTGCAATTTTCTTAAAGTAATAAGTGCCGGACATTCCAATATTAAGTGTTGAAGAGATTCTTTTATCATAACATTTTTACAGAACCGGCACTAGTTAAGGTTAGAGGAGATTTGTTTCCTTCTTGTTTTAACCTCACGGGTGGGCCAGATGTTAAACCTCAAACGAAGAATGGCAGTTCTTAAAGCAGCAGATGGTGCTAAGCATAAATAAGACGCAATGTTTTTAAAACGTTTTGGGCCAAAGATTGTAGAATTAAAGTCTTTATAGGTTAGACACTGAGTTCTGGTGTCAATCCAGTCCTATTCTATCTTTTTGCTTTCTTTGCATCTTTTTCTACTCTGCAGTGTCTGTAACCCCTTATATCGCCCTTTCCTTTGGATGCAACAATGGTTGAGCTACTGCCACTCACAATGTTCAATAATCAGATAGATAGGAGCAGGAATGTAATGAGTTTGACCCGCTCATATAGGTACGAGTGCGGCCTGAATTTTGCGGCAGTCATTTTTACTTCTGTCCTCTTAGTACTTGGAGTGTACTGGGGAGCTGATTTTATCTGGGGAACCCATATAAACGAGGGGGGATGGTCAAATGTATAAGAAACAATATTGTGTCATGTAATCTCCTGTCATTACATAAAAACCTGACATGACCAAGCCCGGTATTTACACCTTCTACACCTTCTACCTCAGAGAAAGTATCTAGGTCTCTTGCTATAACTGTGAATGTTCCAATTGGTGTGACGTCAGAAAGAGACTTTGTGTCCCAGTGAACAACAGTGAATACCCCTACTGTATTGGATGAAATCCAGTTAGGCCATGTATCATTACCACGCCCCGCTGGCTCAATGATAAGTGTCCATTTGACTGTACAGCCAAATGCAAACCCTACCTCACAACTATCTACTTCTACAGTTTTACCTTAGCTAACAAATGTTTCCACTTACTATAATGTCACCCCCTTACATGATGTACAGCATTCCAGTGAAAATGATAGCAATGTTATATACAACACTACAAATGCAAGTATTTGCACAAGTATGTTCATTACTATATTACCAGATAACCTGTATATCAAAATTGTGAGACAGAGAAAGGTGGTGCAAATTAAGAGCAGAAATGAAAACGCCAGCTCAAAGGAGCAAACAGGGGAGGAGGGATGTGCACCTGCATAAAGATGAAGCCTAAAATGGGTTGTGGCTGGACAAGGTAGAAGGCATTAACCATCCAATCAAACAGTTTGTATTCTGACATGAGAACCACAGGTCAAGAAGCCACTAAAGGGAGCTGTTATGTTTGCTCCGTAATCCCCCATGCGTCTGGGACATCCAAGGTGTTGATTCCTGAAGAAGTGCCTCTAACTGAAACACAGTGCCTGGTTCACCTTACTCTGTGCAGGACGGAGTACTTTTCAAGCACACTCAGTAAAACTAACACTTTTGCCACCTGATGAAAAAGTTTGCAAAAAGGGAATGACCAGACATAAATGTTTCAAGGAAACCTTATTTGGCAATAGAAGGGACAGGCTTCGCAGACGGAAAATGGCAAAACGCAACTTTCATGTGCAAAGCTGAAGGGTTGTGGGGCCTGTCTGATGAAAAACTGAACTTTGCAGAAAAACACTGTGCCCTGACATGGAACGAGCATGTTAGCAAACTAACGTGGATCTCGGCTCTTGAAAAAACCCATCAATGTGCAAGAGCAAACATATTGGCCCTCATTACAAGTCAGGCGGTGGACCATGGTGCTATTAGCACCATGGTCCATGCCGGATTCCGCCATGGTGGATGGCGGAATTACCGCCCCATTCCAAGGTGAGTGGGGCGGTAATTCCCCATTCACCATTTGCCCTTCCCCATTCCCATTTTTACCCCATAGGGCATAATGGGGATGGGGAAGGCGCTAATTACGGCACCGTAAATTACGGTGCCGTAATTAGCACCAAGGTCGCTTAGCGCCTTGGACTTTAACGCCTGCAAAAAGCAGGCGTTAAAGTGTGAATCAGGCGTTAAGGGTTAACGGCACGACGGCGCTGTTAAACCCTTAACGCCTGACTTGTAATGAGGGCCATAGACTGTGCTTTTACAGTGAGGGATGAACAGCGGTGGGATCAAATACATGCTGCAATCAAACAATCATTCTTCCAGATCTCAGAAAAGGAACAACTGCTCTTATGGACGACTACTGGGTATGTGGCAAACAGGCGTATGTGCACCTCCCATCGCCATGGAGAGGCTGCCATGCGCTTGTGACCCTGCATTATGCATTGCTGGTGATACCGGAAGAACACTTGAAAGGGGGGCCCCTGCTGCCTGATGATCCACTCTCAACTCACCAAACACAGTTGGCAAGGCGTGCCGTGCCCTTCACTGAAGAACCCCCTTTTCTTTCATATCCTTCCTGAGAAAGAGCGACATGACCGTCTGTTCTGGAAAAGGCACTCTAACTACATTTCCCAAGATTCCACTGACCTTCTCGCACAGATACCTCCCCAATACAAACTGTTTAACTCAGCAGAGAAATTTTTCGCATCACTGTTTCCCAGTATCCAAGCAAGAGAAAATGCCAAGTGGCTCCAGATAGTCCGGTGGGAGCTGATCCAGTTGGCCAAAGACACTGAAGAAGGGTTCAAGGTTTTCAAGGTGGAACTCAAGAGCACTGCGGTTGATGACGATGCAAAACCACTACATCCAAGACCTCCACACTGCAATGGAGGGTGGGGTTCGCTGAAAAATCGGGAGCGCATGTTGCACTTGCGTACCTTCTTCGGATGCTGATAATGGGAGACTCTCACATGTGATCTCAGCAGTACATGACTTGGGTGGGTGAATGAAGAAGGAAGGATGGGTCCAACCATCAGACTGGTTCACAATGGCTTTCAAATGGGTGCCGTCATGACTTGCAACAGCAATGAAGATGTTGGTTCCAATTATCGTGTTAATTTTGCTGATCTTTTGTGTGTGCCAATTAGGGCTACGATGCTGCACAGACGCAGTACCCCAATCCACGAGAATGATGGTAACTGTTACCACTAAGAATGAGATTGATAGACAAGTTAAAGATGCCCAAGTACAAACAGGGGAGAGTGATGAACCCAAATACTGTATGGTACACTGTACCATACAGGGGATGTAGTAGACACTCTGTATCAGACAACTATCAAACGGCACCAGGATATGGAAAATTATGAAGAGGTGTTGGTCGATCTAGCGGGGGATGGAGGGTGCATTTATATGACCTGCACTCCTGATGAATATGCATGGCAGGGAGAAAGTCTAAGGAGTGTGTGTCATGCATGGATGCCAATAAAAGGTAAACCTGCATGGGATGAAGCATTGAGAAAGGAAGAAGAACGTAGGAATGTTGGCAGCGGATGTATGTTACTTTAGAAGTAATGAAAGGGGGGAATTTTAGGGAGAGGTGGTCGTTTTCCACCCCCCTCGACATTCCCACGTAAACTGGTATCTGTTAAAGGTGAGAGACGTCCCAACAAGTTTGTCTACTTGCTGAATTTGAACCCATACTAAAACAACGGTCAAAAGCGAGAGACAAAGCCTTTGCATCCAGACTCCATTTCATGCTGTTCTAAAAACGCCATAGTTTGCTAGGCCCTGAAATGATCTCTAAAAGCCAATCTCTCCCTCTCCCCAGCACCGAAGAACATCCAGCCCTGGCTCCCCCTCCACCTCCTGTCAACTCCGCACAAACTCTGTTCTCATGGAAGTCTGGCCCTGTATTGTTGCAAATGTGTAGGATCTATCCCATTGTCCACTGAGATCATTGCCCTGTGTGTGACCGGAGCCGGACATGGCCTGCATGCCCATCTGTCTCCACAAACCTGCCGATGCTCCCCCTCACCAAGCTGAAGCACACCCAGCCAATGCCCCCTTGTCTTTGATGTAGATACACATCTGACCCCCTCACAGTGACCACGTCAGAACACCCACCGCAGCCTTAATCCCATGCCTGCATTCCCCAATTTAACATCCATATGTGTATACCTAAATCATGGGACATCCCATAGATCAAACATTCCCTCCCGTGGACATTCAAACCCAGGGGTCTAGGGGTGTGATGGTTTATAGACCCTTGGGTGTAAAGTGTATCATACAGATATAACTGTCAATGAACTGTAAAGCCCCCCTCATTCCAGTCTATTGTTTGTTAGTGTAAGGTTGTTATGTATTCATCTGTTGTGATTAGAGGTAGTTAGAATTACAGCACTGTCATCTGCAAGCCTGACTTTCACCCCGCAGAGATGAGCCCAGCTGACCCATGTGCACACGGATCGACACTTCTGCAACATCCAATCCGAAGTGATCATCTGTAAAGCTTGTTTAACGTATCCATAGGTCTCGCCAATCATATCTTAGAATGATGCACCTATAGTAACACGTCACTAGTGACGTTTTTCAGTCTTATAATGTGCTGCCAGTGTATTGTTGGGCACAGCACTCTCGGGCAACAGAGTTCTCTGCATGCATACTTTACCTGATATAAACTTTGTTCAACTTGAAATCTATCTCCTGGTCTCATTCCCTACTGGGGTGGGTCCTTATATGCTGAATTTGTTGATGCTGTGCTAGAGGACGGGTTACTACATTTGGTGACCTGTCAGACATGATTTCTCCAAGACCCCCCCTGTACTGCGGCAAGATCCGGGGCACCCCCATCAAGACCATCGCCACTTACGGCTGACCAGAATTCGAAAAATGTTTACACCCTGAGCAGGTTTTGTGGGTCCTGGCTTTGAGAATACCCAATTGCTTGCCGGAGCCAGGCACGACTTGATTGGGGAGGCCCCCAATTGTGGATAGACCGCGAACGGAGGCTCTCGGAACACCACAGGCACCTGAGTATTGATTGCAAGAAGAATTAAAGTGGGGTTGACATGGAACAGATATAATAGAGGGGAAATGGAAGGGATGGATTGGCTATGAATGATTGAAATGAATGTTTAAAACAAAGCGCTTTTTTTCCATGGGCATTGTGTTTTTATATTGATGAACAAAGGTGATGAAATAATAGGAAATACGGGAACCTAGCTCCGAAAGGGGATGGAAGGCAGCGCCGCATAGCACTGTCCCAACCAGTGCAAGAAATAAGAGGAGAGGAGAAAGTAGGAGCCTCGTATACTTAGTAGGCACGGGAAAATAGTAGTGTTCATTTCTCTTTAGTACTCTATGGGCCTCATTACGATTCCAGCGATAGCCATCCCGGTGGGCCGCTAATTCCGGAGGCAGAATAACGTTACTCCCCATCCCCATAGAGACCCACAGGACTTCATGGGAATGGGGACCATGGAAACACCAGCATCCTAATTAACGGTGCCAGTGTTTCCATTTCCGTCTGCAGGTGGGTGGCATTACTCCCGCCAAGCCTGATCTGGCAGGAGTAAGGCCACTCGCCTGCAGAACTCTTAATCTGCCGGTCCGGAAACAACAGTGGAGGCGGGTTTACCGCCACTATTGTTTCCAGACCGGCAGGGTCATAATGAGGCCATATATCTTTTTGAAGAAAGGCCCAGAGGGGGCATTGGTGATGTGAGTGTAAAATGTTTTATTTGGGGGAATAAAAAGGGTTGGAGGGGAAAAAGCTCTAGGGACTAAATAGAGTTGTTATAAGGTTTCTGTTATTCGTTGAATGTTGTGAGTCTATTTGACGATATGCCCTGTTAGATTGTTCTTGTGATCAATGTTTTGTAAATGACAAATGTATAAGTAATTTTGCAAAGTAACAAAATTGAAAAACAAAATCGTATTGAATACAGTAAGTAAAGGGTATTATTTAGAAGGCGGTAACAAATTTTAGGGGGCACGAAAGAGCCCAGTAGTAAAATGGGGGCGGATACAAATTTTGCAAGTCCCTCCGTCTGTACAGCAACAAGATAAAAAAAAATCATGAACAATGGGTGACAGAAATTAAGGGAGAGGGGGTGCCCCATGTTTGGCCAAAAGATGGGTCATTTGAAAAGGAAGTGTTACTCATCTAGTAGCTAAATACAAAGGCAAACAGTTACAGAATAGGGGGGAGGTACTGGATTTGTGGAGAATGTTTGAGGAGGTGCCCTCTAAAAATCACAGACAGAGAGATTCGGAGCACACTATGACTGCAAGTAATGAGGAAGGGGGAAGGGGCAAGGAGGGCGATGAGCCTAAGAAATTGTATCCGTTATTAACCAGACCTGCTGAGGGACATTGCGCTCTGATCTATCTACCTGAGGTAAGTACCCCAGCCACACCAATAACAGCACCACCCCCGCCGTATGTCCCATCCAATACGATTGCCACCCTGTGAGTATTGCTGTCCCGTCAAATACAACTTCCACTCGCACTGGGCCAACAACTCAGGATTTAGGAACTTTATTGACAACTACTCAAGTAGAGTTATCTCAGCTACGCAAGTTTTGGGAAACAACAGTGCCACTAACAGGGGGCGAAAATCTCAGTTGCGGCCCTCACAGAGATGCCCCACTGTGCTACCAGAGGATCAATGGAAAACTGGAGATTTCCTCTTTAGAATAGATAGAGCCCCAATAAAAAATATCCGTGTGGAACGAGAAGGGGAGGTATTAAGTGTGGGATATGACTCTGTAGCCTCAGACAGGGACAAGGAGTGCTGGATTGACGTTAATGAGTCAGACGATCGAGCAGTGGCAGGGACACCTCAGGTCCAATGGGCGATCCCACCAATAATAGGAGAAGAAGAATGATGGGAGGAGAGGCTCTGAAACAGATTGGGGAAATGGCCCTGGCAAAGAAAAAGGGCACGAAGGTAAGTAAGGGGAAGGTGAGGTCCAAATTGCAAATGCCCCTCATCCATAAGGGAGTGGGAGAACCCCATTACGTACCATGGGCACTGATGGATAAAAATTATTTATTAGAAACCCTCCTACCCCTTTCTAGAGGCGCGGGTAAATGGATATATGCATTCAAAAAGAATACAGCTTTGGGAACCTCTGGCCATAGGAAATGTTAAAAGCCTTTTAATTTCAATGGTGGGTGATCAGGCGGACTCAGTATGGATGAAAGCAGGGTTCGCGGGACAGATCATGGGCAGTGACAGGCATGATGAAGCGTCCTTTAATAATGTAAGAACACAGTAATGGGATGAGCTGCACAGATCCTTCCCCGACACCCCTGATTTGCACTTGGTAATGCAATGCACCATGGAGTACGAGGAAGGGGCTGCACAGTTCATTCTTTGGGTGCAGGAGATGTGGCGGGCAGAGACGGGCATGGCTTAGAACCAATCCACCTCCCTATTTTACTTTATCATTAAAAGAGGCCTCCCCAAGGAGGTACAGAAGGCCCTAGATAAAATTGCTGGGATAGAAGCCAAAGGATGCCCAGAAATACAAAGCATCATAGTACATCATTGCAGGAGAATCAAAGAATGAGAAAAAGAAATAGCACAAAGGAGATTAATAGATGAAGCAAAGCTGGTATAGAGTAAGTTGGTGAAGGTCGCGGCAGTAACAGCAGTTCTGCCCACAGAACGGCAAGAAGAAGAGGGGGATGGATTGGTAGTCCTACAGGCTCGGATGGCAGCTGCATGGGTAGACAACGGGGAGGGATTTTGGAATGGAGAAGACCATGATATGGTTACCCGGTGGCAAGTAAGACCAGCAAGAGGTGAGTACCAAGGGTAACCGTGAGGAGGGGGAGGAGGATTCGGAGGAGTAGGACCAAGGGGAGGATGACCAGGTCCATGTTGGTCAGGCGGGAGAATGGGCCACATTGCCTGGGAATGTCGTACCCAACGGCTTTTTATCCAGGTAACCCGAAATATCCTAGCAATTAGCAATATGGCCACCCGCACCCAGGAAGCCCATATGGCTTACTCATGGGCGGTTATGAGTGGAATGCACCACCTGAAGACAGGTACGCGCCAGGACACAATATACCTAACACACCCAGCAATACTCAGCCACGTCCTACTCATCAGAACCAAGTGGCACACACACACATAAACCCCTTTGCCACCACTGCAAACGGCGCACCCACACCTTACCACAGAGCCTGTGTGCTCGGGGACATCGCTTTCTTGTGCCCCGGGACAGGTACACATCCAGATTAGGATAGCCCACAGGGAGCCTTTGCGTGTCCAGTCCTATCGACTATCTTATGCCCAGATGAGGAACCACTGGTGGAGGCAGAGATAGGAAACCAACAGTTCATCTTTATGGTGGACTCAGGGGTAGAGAAATCATGTCTATGTGAAGGCAATTTTCCTATGTCTGGCGAAAATCTTGAGACGCAGGGATTCTCTGGGGCTGTGGTCATGGTTCCTTATACTAACGATTTTGATGTAAAAGTACGGGGAAAGACAGTGTGATCACCCCTATTGTAGTATGAAGACTCGCCCGTGAATTTGCTAGGCTGAGATTTGCTGAGTATGCTTAATATGACCATAGCCTTTACAGACCGAGGTATTGTATATTCTACCCCAGGGTTGTGTACACTAAGAGGAATGTTGTTGATACATACTATAATGAACAAAGTAATGGTGCGAGGTGTCCCCACCAATGCTGATATGTTTATCTATGGAATACAGGTGCTGACAAGGGTGGTTCCATAGATAACACGAAAAGATTGGAGAGGGACGTATGACGTTGTTTTCTGACCAGTAGCCACCCCTGAACTAGTGCCTGGGAAATCCTCTCATTAGATTTGCAGGAGGTGCAGGTGTCAGCAAAACACGTTGTGGCCATTGGATGCGACATACATGGTTATGAGTGGAGAACCGTATTATGTATAGACTTAAACCTAGCTTTGCGTGATCTAACAGATGAGGAATGGTTCACTGACAATAACAATGATGCGGAAATCATAATGGAAATATGTATGTCATGCAATATCATGATACAAAATAGAAGTGTGGCGAGCCCCCTCATGGCCATTGTTGGCGCACAGCCTTTATTCTGCTACGACGATTTACAACTGGTACCATCCAACCTATGGACCACAAAAGCACACGATGTTGGTTTATTAAGAGAAGTGACCCCAGTGAAGATTAAACTCAAACCTGGAGCAATTTTGCCCCGGGTCAGACAGCACCCTCTGTCCAGAGAAGCAGAAGAGGGGATAAAAGACACAATACATGCAGTACTGTAGCAAGGCATCATAGTACACTCCAATTCTCCCTTCAACACTGCAATCTATCTGATTAAAAAGGCAAAAGGTGGGTCATGGAGGATGGTGCAGGACCTCTGCCCCATTAATGATATTGTCCGAATGGAGTTCCCTCTTGTCCCTAATCCGGCATTCATTTGGTGCAGCATTCCCAAACAAGCCACCCATTTCACTGTACTGGATTTGAAAAATGTGTTCTTCTCGGTGCCCCTTGATGCAGACTCCCAATACCTTACCGCATTCAGCCTGGGGGGGAGAAGGTATGAGCATTGCTGATTGCCCCAGGGATACTGTGGAAGCCCAAGCATATTGAACAGGGTACTGCATCAAGACCTTGGTAATATCGATGTTAAAAGCACGATAATACAGTATGCTAATGACCTTATGGTGTGTAGCGAGCGAGAAGAGGCATGCAGAGAAGATTCTGTGACATTGCTCAAATTGCTGGCCCACAAGGGGTATAAGAAAGACAAGCACAAATCTTGTCTCACAGAGGTGTTGTATCTGGGTCAACTGATATCCAAGGATGGCAAAATAATTAAACCCTATAGAGCAGCTGCAGTGAGGGCCGCAGCAAATCCTCACACAGTTAAAGACATGCAAAAGTTCCTTGGTATATGTAATTACTGCAGAGCATGGATACTAGATTATGCAGCTCACACAAGGCCCTTGTTACAGGCACTAAAAGAGGCCCAAAAAGAGAATACTATGCTCACATGGACATCAGAAATGCACACTGCATTCACAGCACTGAAAGAACTTATATTGACAGCACCCGTCCTAGCCACACCTGACTATGAACGGGAACTCTTCTTGTTCTCACACACTGATGGTACATTAATGACAGCATTACTGACTGAAAAAACATCTTTGGGTCACAAGCCATTAGTTTATTACAGAAGTACTCTGGATTCAGTGATGCAAGGCCAATTTCTTGCGAACAGGTTCTTGCAGCCGTTGCCATCACAATCGAAAAAAGTGCTAGCATTGTGATGGGGTGCTCCATCACATTGTTTGCAGAACATTTCATGTTTGCAATTCTAAAGCGATCAAAATCAACATTGACCACACAAAGGGCAACAGCCTATGAGATCATTATATCGAGCCCAATCATTCTCATAGTTCGCTGCAAAATAGTAAACCTTGCGACATTTCTAACAGAACCATGCACAATTGAAGACATGCAAAACCATGACTGTGTCACATATGAAGGGGAGGCAGACGACATTCCCAAAGCAAGTGAAGATGCCTTGAGTGAAGGAGAAGTGTACCTTGTAGATGGATCAGCATCTATTTGCCCAGAAACAGGAGACAAACATGTGGGGGCAGCAGTGATAAGAATGGAAGATGGGGAGTATGAGATCATAGTACAAAAATGACTTCCAATGCATTATTCAGCACAAGCCACACAACTAATAGCACTTATTGAGGCACTACATACAGCAAAGGGGTACGCAGTGACAATTTATTCCGATTCAGCATAAGTCACTACTGCAGTGCACGCTGGGTTGTCTCGGTGGAGGAGAAGGGGAGTTAGGAGAGTGGATGGGTTCCCGGACCAGCATGCAGATTTGTTGAATGAGCTAATTACAGCCCTTGCAGAACCCTCAGCTGTAGCATTAGTGAAATGCCAAGCCCATACAAATAATAGTGTTGAAATATCTTTGGGAAAAGCAGCAGCATACGCCGCTGCGAAGCAAGCAGCATATTTTCAAAAGGACCAACACATAGAATGTGTGCTTAAGGGTAATCAGGCAAAGGAGAATAGGTATGATGCGTTACCAGTGACACAGATAATAGAGCTCCAGAAAATAGGTTCACCAATAGAGCAGGAATTATGGGTAAGAAGGGGATGCACTCAGTCACCTACAGACCTCTTGTGGAGACAGGACATGACAGGAAAGGTAGTGATCCCCTAGAACTATTGCAAATAGTATTCCAACAATTTAATTTCCCAGTTTACACAGCAAAACAGCACATCACTGCAGATATTCAGGAAGATTGGTTAGCGGGTCCCACGAGAGGACCAGGGAACTAATAACGGGCCCATTATTAGCTCCCGCCCCATTCACATTGAGTCCTATGGGGGCTCAAATGGGAATGGGGATGGATTTTCCAATGAGGACTTACCGGGTCCTCCAAGGTTGGAATAGCCTGGTAAATCCTCATTGGAGGAACCCGGTAGTGGAACCCGGTATGGAGGCAGCCATGCCCTTATTGAGAGCATGGCTACCTCCATACTCGTAATGGGGCCCTAGGAATACTTAACCCAAATGACACAAGCAGTACAAAGCATTACAAAAACAAGTTGCCCCACCTTTTACACGAGAGAGCAAATCAGATACCTCCTCAGCTTCCATGGCCCATACGAAGTAGTGTATTGTACACCGCAAGCAGTTAAGGTAAAGGTCCTGAAGTACTGGGTGCATCATACAGATGTCAGAAAAGCCCATGACATTGTAACTCCAAATGACGCGCGAGAAAATGCACAAGAAGCAGCAGTACTGTAAAAAATAGAACAAAGTGCAATGCAACATGTGTAAATAAGGGACATATACTGAAACAGAAAAATGAATAAGGTTGTGATGAAATTGAGAAATGCAAATAAATGCATATATGTATATACATGTTTTTTAAAGGATTTTTAATTTAGATGCATATTTAGATGCATTGAATTATTGTCTGTGTACTTTTCCTCCATGCTCTATTCTATCCTTTTGCTTTCTTTGCATCTTTTTCTACTCTGCATTGTCTGTAACCCCTTATATCGCCCTTTCCTTTGGATGCAACAATGGTTGAGCTACTGCCACTCACAATGTTCAATAATCAGATAGATAGGAGCAGGAATGTAATGAGTTCGACCCGCTCGTATAGGTACGAGTGCGGCCTGAATTTTGCGGCAGTAATTTTTACTTCTGTCCTCTTAGTACTTGGAGTGTACTGGGGAGCTGATTTTATCTGGGGAACCCATATAAACGAGGGGGGATGGTCAAATGGATAAGAAACAATATTGTGTCATGTAATCTCCTGTCATTACATAAAAACCTGACATGACCAAGCCCGGTATTTACACCTTCTACACCTTCTACCTCAGAGAAAGTATCTAGGTCTCTTGCTATAACTGTGAATGCTCCAATTGGTGTGACGTCAGAAAGAGACTTTGTGTCCCAGTGAACAACAGTGAATACCCCTACTGTATTGGATGAAATCCCAGCCCATGTATCATTACCACGCCCCGCTGGCTCAATGATAAGTGTCCAAGTGACTGTGCAGCCAAATGCAAACCCTACCTCACAACTATCTACTTCTACAGTTTTACCTTAGCTAACAAATGTTTCCACTTACTATAATGTCACCCCCTTACATGATGTACAGCATTCCAGTGAAAATGATAGCAATGTTATATACAACACTACAAATGCAAGTATTTGCACAAGTATGTTCATTACTATATTACCAGATAACCTGTATATCAAAATTGTGAGACAGAGAAAGGTGGTGCAAATTAAGAGCAGAAATGAAAACGCCAGCTCAAAGGAGCAAACAGGGGAGGAGGGATGTGCACCTGCATAAATATGAAGCCTAAAATGGGTTGTGGCTGGACAAGGTAGAAGGCATTAACCATCCAATCAAACAGTTTGTATTCTGACATGAGAACCACAGGTCAAGAAGCCACTAAAGGGAGCTGTTATGTTTGCTCCGTAATCCCACATGCGTCTGGGACATCCAAGGTGTTGATTCCTGAAGAAGTGCCTCTAACTGAAACACAGTGCCTGGTTCACCTTACTCTGTGCAGGACGGAGTACTTTTCAAGCACACTCAGTAAAACTAACACTTTTGCCACCTGATGAAAAAGTTTGCAAAAAGGGAATGACCAGACATAAATGTTTCAAGGAAACCTTATTTGGCAATAGAAGGGACAGGCTTCGCAGACGGAAAATGGCAAAACTCAACTTTCATGTGCAAAGCTGAAGGGTTGCGGGGCCTGTCTGATGAAAAACTGAACTTTGCAGAAAAACACTGTGCCCTGACATGGAACGAGCATGTTAGCAAACTAACGTGGATCTCGGCTCTTGAAAAACCCATCAATGTGCAAGAGCAAACATATTGGCCCTCATTACAAGTCAGGCGGTGGACCATGGTGCTACTAGCACCATGGTCCATGCCGGATTCTGCCATGGTGGATGGCGGAATTACCGCCCCATTCCAAGGTGAGTGGGGCGGTAATTCCCCATTCACCATTTGCCCTTCCCCATTCCCATTTTTGCCCCATAGGGGCATAATGGGGATGGGGAAGGCGCTAATTACGGCACTGTAAATTACGGTGCCGTAATTAGCACCAAGGTCGCTTAGCGCCTTGGACTTTAACGCCTGCAAAAAGCAGGCGTTAAAGTGTGAATCAGGCGTTAAGGGTTAACGGCGCCGACGCCGCCGTTAAACCCTTAACGCCTGACTTGTAATGAGGGCCATAGACTGTGCTTTTACAGTGAGCGATGAATAGCGGTAGGATCAAATACATGCTGCAATCAAACAATTATTCTTCCAGATCTCAGAAAAGGAACAGCTGCTCTTATGGACGACTACTGGGTATGTGGCAAACAGGCGTATGTGCACCTCCATCGCCATGGAGAGGCTGCCATGCGCTTGTGACCCTGCGTTACGCATTGCTGGTGATACCGGAAGAACACTTGAAAGGGGGGCCCCTGCTGCCTGATGATCCACTCTCAACTCACCAAACACAGTTGGCAAGGCGTGCCGTGCCCTTCACTGAAGAACCCCCTTTTCTTTCATATCCTTCCTGAGAAAGAGCGACATGACCGTCTGTTCTGGAAAAGGCACTCTAACTACATTTCCCAAGATTCCACTGACCTTCTCGCACAGATACCTCCCCAGTACAAACTGTTTAACTCAGCAGAGACATTTTTCGCATCACTGGTTCCCAGTATCCAAGCAAGAGCAAATGCCAAGTGGCTCCGGATAGTCCGGTGGGAGCTGATCCAGTTGGCCAAAGACACTGAAGAAGGGTTCAAGGTTTTCAAGGTGGAACTCAAGAGCACTGCGGTTGATGACGATGCAAAACCACTACATCCAAGACCTCCACACTGCAATGGAGGGTGGGGTTCGCAGAAAAATCGGGAGCGCATGTTGCACTTGCGTACCTTCTTCCGATGCTGATAATGGGAGACTCTCACATGTGATCTCAGCAGTACATGACTTGGGTGAGTGAATGAAGAAGGAAGGATGGGTCCAACCATCAGACTGGTTCACAATGGCTTTCAAATGGGTGCCGTCATGACTTGCAACAGCAATGAAGATGTTGGTTCCAATTATCGTGTTAATTTTGCTGATCTTTTGTGCGTGCCAATTAGGGCTACGATGCTGCACAGACGCAGTACCCCAATCCACGAGAATGATGGTAACTGTTACCACTAAGAATGAGATTGATAGACAAGTTAAAGATGCCCAAGTACAAACAGGGGAGAGTGATGAACCCAAATACTGTATGGTACGCTGTACCATACAGGGGATGTAGTAGACACTCTGTATCAGACAACTATCAAACGGCACCAGGATATGGAAAATTATGAAGAGGTGTTGGTCGATCTAGCGGGGGATGGAGGGTGCATTTATATGACCTGCACTCCTGATGAATATGCATGGCAGGGAGAAAGTCTAAGGAGTGTGTGTCATGCATGGATGCCAATAAAAGGTACACCTGCATGGGATGAAGCAGTGAGAAAGGAAGAAGAACGTAGGAATGTTGGCAGCGGATGTATGTTACTTTAGAAGTAATGAAAGGGGGGAATTTTAGGGAGAGGTGGTCGTTTTCCACCCCCCTCAACATTCCCACGTAAACTGGTATCTGTTAAAGGTGAGAGACGTCCCAACAAGTTTGTCTACTTGCTGAATTTGAACCCATACTAAAACAACGGTCAAAAGCGAGAGACAAATCCTTTGCATCCAGACTCCATTTCATGCTGTTCTTAAAATGCCATAGTTTGCTAGGCCCTGAAATGATCTCTAAAAGCCAATCTCTCCCTCTCCCCAGCACCGAAGAACATCCAGCCCTGGCTCCCCCTCCACCTCCTGTCAACTCCGCACAAACTCTGTTCTCATGGAAGTCTGGCCCTGTATTGTTGCAAATGTGTAGTATCCATCGCAGTGTCCGCTGAGATCATTGCCCTGTGTGTGAACGGAGCCGGTCATGGCCTTCATGCCCATCTGTCTCCACAAACCTGCCAATGCGCCTCCTCACCCCCACAACCGGCCAAGCTGAAGCACACCCAGCCAATGCCTCCATGATCTTTGATGTAGATACATATCTGACCCCCTCACAGTAACCAAGTCAGAACACCCACCAATGCCTGCATTCCCCAATTTAACAGCCATGTGTGTCTACCTAAATCATGTGACATCCGGTAGATCAAACACCCCCTACAGCGGACATTCAAACCCAGGGCTCTAGGGGTGTGATGGTTTATAGACCCTTGGTTGTAAAGTGTATCATACCGATATAACTGTCAATGAACTGTAAAGCGCCCCTCATTCCAGTCTATTGTTTGTTAGTGTAAGGTTGTTATGTATTCATCTGTTGTAATTAGAGGTAGTTAGATAGAATTACCGCACTGTCATCTGCAAGCCTGACCTTCACCCCTCAGAGATGAGCCCAGCCGACCCCCGTGCAGTCGGATCGACACTTCTGCAACATCCAATCCAAAGATATCATCTGTGAAGCTTGTTTAATGTATCCATAGGTCTCGCCAATCATATTGTAGAAAGATGCACCTTTAGTAACACGTCATTAGTGACGATTTTCAGTCTTACAATGTGCTGCCAGTGTATTGTTGGGCAGAGCGCTCTCGGGCAGCAGAGTTCTCTGCGTGCATACTTAACCTGATTTAAACTTTGTTCAACTTGCAGTCTATCTCCTCGTCTAATTCCCTACTGTGGTGCATCCTTATATTCTGAGTTTCTGGATGCTGTGCTAGGGGTTGGTTTCCTACAATGCTCAAATGTTAACTTTTTAATTACAATTTACAGTGGCCTGCAACTAAGACATACTTCTTTATTGAAATGTCTGCTACTGTTTGTAGAGCTAAACAAGAGAGCATGTAATTTCTTTATGGCTGCAAGTTGAGTAATACATTTGGAAGAGAAATAAAAGGTTGACCAAATGTGGCTGAGTTGAGGAAAATCTATTAATTTTTCATAAATGATACTGCAGTTCTACAATATGAGTCACATATGTGACGATTCATGGGATCACGTCACTTCTCACCAATGAGGGTCCTTCCCTGTGGGTCTAGAGAGGTGAGGCTGCTACCCATTAGACCCCTGGGGATGGTAAAATGTGGGAGGACCCCAGAGGGAGAGACTCCCCCTATTGGGACAAAGACTTGTGTTCCACGATGGAACTACCTTATGAAACCCTTAAGCTCTGCCGAGGTTCAGGCTGACAATACTACTGTGTACTATTGTGACCTCAGGAGTGCCTTGGTGTTGTACATTTTAAAAAGATATCCCCCTGCAACCCGACCCTTGCCTCTCGCAGCCCCTCTTCCCCCAACCTCCTCTTTGTTTCCTTCTCCCTCCTTCCGGCCCACCCACCGCCCCTGATTGGTCAATTGTTCCTTCATTGGTCATCCAGTGCACCGGCACTGCTGGCGTGTGCCCTGTTTTCACCCAGGCACCGAGGTGAGTGCATGAACTCCCAGGAGCGCCTTGGCGCTGTAAATGAAAAAAAATATCCCCCTGCAACCCGACTCACACCGCTTGCAGCCCCTCTTCCCCCGACCTCCTCTTTGTTTCCTTCTCCCTCCTTCGGGCCCACCCACCGCCCCTGATTGGTCAATTGTTCCTTCATTGGTCACCCAGTGCACCGGCACTGCTGGCGTGTGCCCTGTTTTCACCCAGGCACCCAGGTGAATGCATGAGCCCCCAGGAGCTCCTTGGTGCTGTAAATAAAAAAGAATATCCTCCTGTGACCCGAGCTGCGCCGCTCGCAGCCCCTCTTCCCCCGACCTCCTCTCTGTTTGCTTCTTCCTCCTCGCTGCCCTCCCAGTGCCCCTGATTGGTTAATTATTCCTTCCTTGGTCAACCAGTGAACCGGCACTGCTGGCGTCGGCCCCGTTTTCACCCAGGCACCCAGGTGAGTGCATGAACCGCCAGGAGCGCCTTGGCGCTGTAAATTAAAAATAATTACCCCCCTGCAACCCGACCCACGCTGCTTGCAGCACCTCTTTCCTTCTCCCTCCTCCAGGCCTTCCCACTGCCCCTTATTGGTCAATTGTTCCTTCCTTGGTCACCCAATGCACCAGCAATGCTGGTCTGGGCCCTGTTTTCACCCAGGCACCCAGGTGAGTGCAAGAGCCACCAGGAGCGCCATGCCGCTGTAAATTTAAAAACATATCCCCCTGCAATCCGACCCGCGCTGCTCGCAGCCCCTCTTCCCCCTGACCTCCTCTCTGTTTCCCTCTCCCTCCTCCCATCCCTCCCAATGCCCCTGATTGGTAAATGATAAGGTCAAAACTGACCTTCCTGGGCAGCCCTCTGCCAGGCAGGCCCTTCGGCCAATGGCCCACGGCAAAGGGCGGCTCCAACAGAGGCGGCTCCAGAAAGTGTCAGCAGATGTCTGCAGGGGAAGCCAGCGACCAGCCGTCAACCAGCAGCATCCCAAAAGTAAGTGTAGCATGGGCGGGGAGTAGAGCTATTACTCTACTCCCTAAAACCCTGCCACTCAACATTACCTTACCTCAGAACTATGAATGTCAGCAATGCCATGAGATTTGTTATCACTTAGGTGGAATTGTGAACAATGGCCTGCGTCCCATCTAGATTGCATTGTGATTGTTAGCAATGACACACTTAGCCAGATTTTAAACAGTAGCCTTTGTCACCTATAGATAGGATTTGAATGTTAGCAATGCCGCTCTTGGTTAGAATTGTGAACATTAGCCTGCATCGCATCCGGATAAGATTGTGAAAGTTAGCAATGCCACACCTAAGTTAGAATTGTGAACATTAGCCTGCCCAGACCCTAACTAGATTGGAAATGTTTTCAATGCCGCACTTGGTTAGAATTGTGAACATTAGCCTGCACCGGACCGATACAGGATTGTGAATGTTAGCAATGCCACACTTAGATTTCTAAACAGTAGCCTGTGTCACCTATAGTTAGGATTTGAATGTTAGCAATGCCACACTTAGTTTGAATTGTGAACATTTGCCTGCCCAGATCCATATTAGATTGGGAGTGCTAGCAATGCCGCTCTTGGTTAGAATTGTGAACATTAGCCTGCACCAGACCCAGACAGGATTGTGAATGTTAGCAATGCCACACTTAGTTAGATGTCTAAACAGTAGCCTGTGCCACCCATAGATAGGATTTGAATGTTAACAATGCCGCTCTTGGTTAGAATTGTGAACATTAGCCTGCGTCGCATCTAGATAAGATTGTGAATGTTAGCAATACCACACTTAATTAGACTTTTAAACAGCAGACTGCGTCACCTATAGATAGGATTTTAATGTTAGCAATGCCACACTTAACTTGAATTGTGAACATTAGCCTGCCCACACCCATATTAGATTGGGTGTGTTAGCAATGCCACACCTAAGTTAGAATTGTGAACATTAACATGTGTCGAATCTAGATAATATTTTGAATGTTAGCAATGCCACACCTAAGTTAGAATTATGGTACATTAGCCTGTGTTGCATCTAGATAAGATTGTGAATATTACCAATGCCGCACTTGGTTAGAATTGTGAACATTAGCCTGTGCCGGAACCAGACAGGACTGTGAATGTTAGCAATGCCACACTTAATTAGATTTTCAAACAGTAGCCTGTGTCACCAATAGATAGGATTTGAATGTTAGCAATGCCACACTTAGTTTGAATTGTGAACATTAGCCTGCCCAGACCCATACTAGATTGGGAGTGTTAGCAATGCCGCTCTTGGTTAGAATTGTGAACATTATCCTGTGCCACACTTAATTAGATTTTCAAACAGTAGCCTGTGTCACCAATAGATAGGATTGTGAATGTTAGCAATGCCACACCTAAGTTAGAATTGTGAACATTAGCCTGCATCGCATCTAGAGAAGATTGTGAATAATAGCAATGCCGCACTTGGTTAGAATTGTGAACATTGGCCTGCGCCGGACCCAGACAGGACTGTGAATGTTAGAAATGTCATACTTAGTTAGTGTTGCGAACATCAGCCTGCCCAGACCCAAACTAGATTGGGAGTGTTAGCAACGCTGCACTTAGTTAGATTTCTAAGCAGTTGCTTGTGTAACCTATATGTAGGATTTGAATGTTAGCCATGCCAAACTTAGCTTAAATTGTGAACATTAGCCTGCCCAGACCCATACTAGATTGTGAGTGTTAGCAATGCCGCTCTTCGTTAGAATTGTGAACATTAGCCTGCCCAGACCCATACTAGATTGTGAATGTTAGCAATGCCACTCTTGGTTAGAATTGTGAACATTAGCCTGCCTAGACCCATACTAGATTGGGAATGTTAGCAATGCTGCACTTGGTTAGAATTGTGAACATTGGCCTGCGTCGGACCAGACAGGATTGTGTATGTTAGCAATGCCACACCTAGTTAGAGTTGCGAACATTAGCCTGCCCAGACCCACACTAGACTGTGTATGTTAGCAATGCCGCACTTAGATAGATTCTAGACATTATCCTGCATCTCCTCTAGATAGGATTGTGAATGTTAGCAACGCCACACCTAGTTAGACTTGTAAACAGTTGCCTGCATCACTTCATATTAGGATTCTGAATGCTAGCAATGCTGCACTATTAGATCTGTGAACATTAGCCTGCGCCGGACCCAGACCGGGTTGTGAATAATTGGCAATGCCACACTCAGTTATAATTGTGAACATTGGCCTGCACAAAACCTGACAGGATTGTGAACATTAGTCTGAGTCGCTTCTAGACAGAAATGCAAATGTTGGGATGTCCCACACTTGGGTGGATCTGTGAACAGTAGCCGAATCGTAGCTCGATAGAACTGCTAATGTAAATGTTAACATGCCCCACACTGTGTACCCTGCTTTCCTGTTCCCCATGCTGTTTCTGTATATCCATATCCCCCTCCTGTCGCTGTAAACCCTGCCCCTGTCTCTGTGTCCGTGTGTCGCTCTAGTCCCTTCCCTGCCATCCTGTTCACGTGCCTGGTCTTGGGCGCTTTCAGATAACCATCATATCACATCACTACGCTTACTCTCTACTATACACCATCATTCAACTAGAACACAGCTATAACCCTGATTAATTCGGCCTAGCTGTTCACATATGAATATGACCCCATGAACACCTCATCACCCTAATAAAACACAGCTAACCAAGCACATTCTGGCCTAGTTGCTCACATACACGTCTTTCAGGCCTAACGCAGCCAGAGCCCAGTTTGGGTGTCCACCCAACAGACTGCACACATTGAACTGATATCTTCATCTCCACACCTAACGATAGGATGCAGCTACCATCCGCATTACATCAGCTGCACACATATCTGGTGCACCCACTCACCCTACGACACTATCCCTCCCTAATGACCAGAACTTCGGTTCCCGAGGGTGTTCAACCTACCAGCGCTTTGATGTCTTACCAATGATATATAGAGCGCTATATAAATGCCAAATAACATAACATAACATAACATAACATACTCCTTCTCGTCTTCCTGCAATATTAGACACCATTAATATGAACACTCATTCTAAACAGAATTTGTATTATGAAGGTACTGAGAAGAAGAACAGTCACAGAGTCATGCAGACCATTCCTCTGAAAGATACTGGGACGTGGTGGCTCCAAGGAGGCAAGATGAGTACACAACTAAGCCTGACGATGGACTATGGCACTCAGCTGGGTAGGTCCAAATCCAACAAGATAAAAAGCAAAGAAGGACTCAGTAAAGAGAGCAACAGCTGCGAAGCCTGGTCAGCCTGTGAAATTTGAACCGGGAGAGAAGATGGGAGGTTGCAGCAGCAATGCAGACGTTGGGAGAAATACTGATAGACCAATGTAGCACTTTTATGTCTAAAAAGATGGTGGAGGTAAAGGAGATATTGCAAATTAAGACCTTGTGTACCTCTGTTTACCATCTGCAAACAGACAGCTTGGTGGAAAGTTTCAACCAAACTTTGAAGAACATCCTTAATTAGCTGGTTGAAGCAGATGGAAGAAATTGGGATATAATGATTCCTTGGGCATTGTTTGCAGTGTGGAAAACACTGCAGGCCTCTTTAGGTTTTTTCCCCATTTCAGATTATATATTGATAAGAGCCAAGGGACACATTAGATATGCTCCAGGAGACCTGGGAGGACGGAGGAGGGAGAAGAGGCTGTACTTACCATTTCCCAAACCAACCAATGCCTAAAACAGCATATGGCGACTGTCAATGAGATAGTTACAAACCTCCTTGAACAAGCCCAAGACACCCAACAGGCCAGAAGATATTAGTCCTCTTACCGACATCAGATCAGAAAATGATTTCCAAATCATTTAGGCCATATGAGATTCTGGAACAAAAGGGGCCTTATAATTAACTAGTGTCACAACATGATTTAAGGTTCAAAACCCAAATGTACCATGTTAACATTTTGAAGGAGTTGAGAGTAGATCCAATAGATTCCGCTTTTGTAACTATGGCTGCTCTGTTGATGGAAGACATCTAGAATCTCATTTAATCTCTTCTGAGTTAACACCCCAGCAGCAGAAGGATATTGAAGATCTATCGTCCCAATTTTCGGAAGTCTTTAGCGAAAAGCATGGGAGGGTTAAGAACTTCATGCACCACATCCACACTCCACCCATAAAAGTGGTTAAAGTAAAAACCTCTCATATCCCTGTTGCCAGGAAGGAAACAATCCTCAATGAGGTAGAAAGCATGTTGGAGGCAGATATTATCAAGCCCTTGGAGAGCCTGTGGTTCTCTCCAATAACCCTGGTTACTGAACCTCATCGATAGTTGAGGTTCTGTATTGATTTCCGCAAACTCAAATCAGCCGGTCAAGTGGCACAGCGAGTAGAGCGCTCGCTTTGACACCCGTGCAGAGCCTGCTAACGCAGGTTCGAATCCCGGCAGGGCCAAACTCAGCCTTTCATCCTTCCGAGGTTGATAAATGAGCACCACACACCGTGGGTAATAATAAGCAGCGCTCAGATACCTGAGGGTTCGTAGCGCTATATAAATGCCAAATTATTATTAATCTGCCAGTTTGACAATTATCCTATGCCTAGGATTGATGATTTAATTGACAAACTGGGACTGTCAAATACATCTTCATGATTATCTAACTCAGGGCTATCTTCAGGTTCCCTTGGGCCCTTCAGACATGGAACAAAATGATTTTTCTACCCCTCGAAGGTTGTTTCAATTTGAAGTCCTTCCTTTTGGATTGCATTGTATTCCCCATACCTTCCAGCAGTGGATGGATAAGGTATTGTGGTGCATACCTGCATGATATTTTATTCGACAGCCAACCCTGGCAGGAACACCCGTTTCATTTTTATGAAATTATGAGGGCCCTAAGGAAGGCTGGCCTGACTGCTAACCCTGAGAAATCAGTCAGCCATTAAGTACCTTGGGTTATTAGTTGGAAATAGGCTGGTACAACCTCAGCTGGAAAAGATCTGAGCTGTTCAAGAAACATCTCCTCCTAAAACCAAACAAGCGCTTAGGGTGTTTCTGGGACTCACAAGGTTCTATTGGGAAATTATCCCTAGATACCTGTCATGATCTCTGCTTCCAAAAGGTCAGGGTTTTCCCAACTCCCTTGGAAGCAGATCCATAACCCAGGTTCCGAGTGCCAACCAGTCCCAATTGGGACCTTTTGGACCCAGTCCTGGCGCCAGTGGCACCAGGCTCATAAATATGCCCAGTCCCAGCGCTGGAAGCGCCGGGCTCATAATGCTTGGGTGGACTTACCTGCAGCAGACCATGCTGCTTACTTGCCTGCCAGTTGAGCCTCTGATCCTCTTCTGTTTGGAACTACTTTTCCTGTTGGGTGGGGCAGGAGCCACTCCCTAGATTCAGAACACTGGAACTCTTCTGGAAAGCAGGAACTCTTTTCTTACCTAGGCGTGGCTGTGGAAGGAGACACCTAAGCACTACAGGAGGCTATTTAAACCACACCCGATGGATGAATCTTGCTTTGCGTTATTCTGCATCCTCTGCAGCAGAACGCTCATCGTGTCTTCTGCATCTGATCCTGGGCCTAAGGAAAAAGGCTTACCATCCTGAATCCAGTCTTCAGCAACACCTATAAAGACAAGAAAGAACAGGTTAGCATTACGGTCTTCAGTGACAGCTCTTCACTTACCTGGTCCATCGGCTGTCACCAACGCCTCGCGCTGCATTCCGGCATCTGAAAGACAAAAGCTTACCAACTCTTCGCACGCTCCGGAGGCCTTCGGCGCTGCATCCCGCATCTGAAAGACAAAACAAGGTGCGTTTAAAGACATTGGGGAAATTTAATACTCAAGTGCCATTACTCCTTTCCACATCTAACCCAGTGGGTATTGCGGCACCCTGCAGCCGCTCCGAACTTGTACCTGCAAAATAAAAAGACAGTTAGAGCGCATCGTGAAGCAGGCAACAAGCGCTTACTTACGTGCTTCCAGGCGCTTCTTTTCATCACACGGGCTCCATCTTCAACTCACTTCAGCCCGGCATCCGCCATCGCCGGAACCCTGCAAAACAAGAAACATCATTACTAAAGACTTTAAAGACATTAGAATTACTCGAAACTTACCGTTCGTGCAGTAAACGACGGACAGCAGTCCTCTGAAGTCAAGAGGCCTGCTCCCCTTATCCAGTGAAGAAACTGGTTACAGCACCCTGCCCCGAGGCAGATGGAGAGCACGGCGTTCACTTACCTAAGGTGAGAGCGTTAACCTTTGGGGTTCTACAGGAGAAGAGAAAGGGAAGAAGAGAGAGACATTCAATAACCCAGTTCCTTAATCCCATATTTTCTATCTGCAGACATCTTACCCTTCAAGTCAGACATACAGTGCACAGAGGTCCAGCCCAAAGAGCCAGCCGTGTGTTATACATCACCTTTGCAGATACGGTATACGCCCAGTCAAGACCGGCGCCTCTACGGGAATCAGGTGAGCGTTACAGAACGCAAAGCCTACCACAAAACTTCCGTCCAGGCGCTATGGAAACCTCGGATACCGACCAGCTAGCCCAGTTACTTGGGGAACTAAGGGCAGAAGTGCATGCAGCCCGTCAGGAAACGAACGCTCTAAGAAGGGAACTGATTATTTCCAAGGAGCGAACAGATGATCTCGCTAGACAATTGCTACAGTCACAAGCCGGACAGACCCCGTTACCCGCATCTGGGGGAAATCTTCCTTCTACATCCTCTATGAATCCAGTGCAGATCAACCTACCTGGGAATGTACCTCTGGCTCCGCCAGAACGATTTTCTGGTGACCCAAAGAGGTTTGCAGTATTTATCAATCAGTGCCGGTTGCATTTTTTATGCCGGCCAGCAGCCTTTCCAACTGATCAAGCTAAAGTAGCTTTCGTGCTTTCGTACCTTAGTGGCAATGCGGCAGACTGGTCGATCCCTCTAGTAAATCAAGATGATCCGGTCCTCCATGATTTTCAAGCTTTTCAGCTCAGTATGGAAAAACTGTTCGCAAGACATTCACAGGGGCAGGCCTTGGACAATGAGCTTCTTTCGTTGCAACAAGGTAATCAAGACCTTTTGGCTTATATTGCGTCTTTCAACAGATTGATAGTGGAAACTCAATGGCCTGAGGACAAAAGGATTACGCTGTTTTATAGAGGTCTACGTGGAGAGCTCAAAGATGTGTTAGCCCAAGTAGTGAATCCCCCACAAGATTGTTCGGACTATATAGACTTAGTCGTTCAAATAGATCACAGACAGCAGAACAGGAAGGCCGATCGTTCCAAGTTTGATGCTCGAGTATTTTCCAAACCGCCAACTCCTTCCAAAGGAGTAGACTCCGGGGAACCCATGCAAATAGGGGGCCTGAAAGGTCCTCTAACACAAAAGGAGCGGGAAAGGAGAAAACAGTTGCAATTATGCCTCTATTGCGGAAACTCAGGGCACTTTCTTCGAGACTGTCCGGCGAAACCTGCCAAGAAGGCAGTAGGAGCTGCAGTTACCAAAGTTACAAACTCTGAGCAGGGAAACGACCTCGCCCGACAAGAATAGAGGTCCTCTTGCCGAGCGTGAAAACCAGTTCCGTGACCTCGCATTTCGTGATACCTATGGTCCTCATTAGCCCTGATAATCCGGATCGATTACATGCAATTGAAGCTTACGTCGACAGCGGTGCCATCGGCAATTATGCGGATCATGAAATGGTTTTGAGGATGAATCTAACTCTTTGTCCCAAGGCTGTAAAGGACGTCATTACTACGGTGGATGGTACGGAGATAGCCTCCGGGCCAGTAACGCATACCACTCAAGAGGTGACGCTAGTAAGTCAAGATGGACACCATGAGAAGATCGTGTTCGATGTGATCAAGGCCCCTCAGTTTCAGATTATTCTAGGAATACCTTGGTTAGAGAAACACAATCCTCTGATCGATTGGCGAGCAAGAACGGTCCAGTTTCCAGAATGTGTCTCTACTTGTCACCCTCCACCTGGTGTTGCACTGGCAGCAATTTCTTCAGAGACTCCCCAGTTACCTCCCGAATACCTAGAATACCAAGAGGTTTTCCGGAAGGATCAGGCTAACTCTCTACCTCCTCATAGGTCTTATGACTGCCAGATAGACCTGATACCTGGATCTACTCCTCCTTGTAGTAGAATTTATGCCCTCACCGAGCCTGAGAACCTTCACCTTCGACAATACCTGGATCAATACCTGGCAAATGGGTTTATTCGTCCTTCCAAGTCCCCTGCTTCTTCAGCTTTGTTCTTCGTTCCAAAAAAGGAAGGAGACCTTAGAACTTGTATAGATTATCGCTCCCTGAACCAGATCACCGTTAAGAATAGATATCTGTTACCTTTGATCCCTGAACTCCTGGACCAAGTCAGAAAAGCATGCATATATACAAAGCTGGATCTTAGAGGAGCTTACCACTTGGTACAAGTAAAAGAGGGCGATGAATGGAAGACGGCCTTCCGCACCAAGTATGGGCTATTTGAATATCAGGTCATGCCCTTCGGACTTTGCAATGCCCCGGCCGCCTTTCAATATTTTATGAACGATGTCCTCAGAGAGCTCATAGATGTGTGTGTTGTTGTTTACATTGACGACATCCTCGTTTATTCTTCATCGGAATCTGAACATCGGAAACACGTGAAAATGGTCCTCGAAAGATTGCGTCAACACAAACTTTTCGCTAAGTTGGAAAAATGTGTTTTCAACGTGACTGAAGTTGAATTCTTGGGATTCATATTATCACCTGGCGGAGTGCGTATGGATTCAAAGAAGGTCGATGCAGTTCTCAAATGGCCATCACCATCCTCCGTAAAAGGTGTGCAAAGCATGTTAGGCTTCGCTAACTTTTACCGCAGGTTCATCCCCGAATTCTCTCGAATAGTCCAGCCCATCACTGCCTTGTTAAAGAAAAACAAACGTTTTGAATGGTCTACCGAGGCGGAACAAGCTTTCCAGGATTTGAAGACTAAATTTATCTCTGCACCAATCTTAAAACACCCTCGCCCCGAACTACCCTACATCGTGGAAACTGATGCTTCAAGCCTTGCCATGGGGCCAGTTCTATCACAAAAGGACCCGGTAACCAATCAGTTGCATCCCGTGGCATTTTGGTCCCGCAAATTCTCGCCTCCTGAAATCAATTACACGATTACTGACAAGGAACTTCTGGCTATCAAGTCTGCCTTTAAGGCTTGGCGGCATTATCTGCTGGGGGCCCGACACACCGTTACTGTGATTACGGATCACCGAAACCTGCAATATTTGAAAACCGTAAAAGCCCAATCCTCTAGACAACTCCGTTGGGCATTATTCTTTGCCGAGTTTGACTTCATAATTACCTACCGACCTGGTACAAAGAACGGTAAAGCTGATGCCCTTTCTCGGATGGGAGTGGAAGAACACTTGATCAACCCTAAACCTGTACCAATCATTCCCGAACAAAGAATTCTGGGTGTAATCGCCACAGAATCCATAGAGGAAGTTAAGGATAAGGCCAGGCAACTTGTAACTCCAGCAGACATACAGAATTGGCATCTGCAGGGAAAGGACTTTGCAGTAAAGGACAACTTATTGTATTTCCAAGAACGATTATACCTACCCAGCACAGATTTACAGAAAAAAGTAATCTCTTGTTATCACGATTCTTTAATGGAAGGACATCCCGGTATGGCCAAGACCTCAGAAAAGATCAAGCGCTACTTCTGGTGGCTGTCTTGGAAAAAAGATATCAGAGACTTTATAATGTCCTGTGGAGTATGCGCCCAAAACAAGAGTCAAAAGGAAAGACCAGCAGGCCTCTTACGCCCTATTGACATCCCACCTCGCCCTTGGCATACGCTTTCTATGGACTTCATCACCGATCTACCTCCATGCTCCGGATACAATACGATTCTAGTAATCGTGGACTTATTCTCCAAGATGGAGCATTTCATTCCGCTCAAAGGCTTGCCAACAGCAGCAACTCTGGCCCGAGAATTTCTCGAAAACATCGTCCGACTGCACGGTTTTCCTTCGGTTCTAATTTCGGATCGAGGTAGTCAATTTATTTCTCATTTTTGGCGAAGTTGCTGTCGGTCGGCTCAAATTGATGTGAGACTATCGACCAGTCACCACCCTCAGACCGACGGACAAACCGAGAGGACCAATCAAACTCTGGAACAGTATTTACGCTGCATGCTGCAACAAACTGAAAAAACTTGGAAAGACATCCTTTGGATAGCCGAATATGCCTACAATAACTCTGTCCATTTGGGAACTGGGAAAACCCCGTTTTTTCTTTTGTACGGCAGTCACCCTCGAACCTCGGAGTTGGATCCCCTCCAAGATCTTGAAACACCAGCAGTAGACTACCTGCATTCTACAATCACCCAAGCCTTTAAGGAAGCTGTTTCTCACCTTCAAAGGGCTAAAGAACAATACAAGAAAGGAGCAGATCAACATCGGAAGGAAGCCCCTCAATATCAAGTAGGGGATCAAGTCTGGTTATCCACCAAATATCTACCTCTAAAAGGGCCACGCACATTCAACCCAAGATACCTTGGTCCCTATTCCATCACTACCATAGTAAACCCAGTAGCGGTCAAGTTGGACTTGCCCCCGCACATGAAGATACATCCGGTCTTCCACGTCTCTCTATTAAAACCCGTGCAACCTCAAACCCGACTAACTAAATCTCCAAAACCTATCCTAGTTGATGGAGAACTCGAGTTTGAAGTCAAAAGCATTCTGGACTCCAAGATCTCCAAATCTGAACTATTTTACCTAATTGACTGGAAAGGCTACGGCCCCCAAGAGAGATCCTGGGAACCTGCTGAATATGTCCACGCTCCTCGCCTAATCAAAAGATTTCACCAAACATTTCCTGACAAGCCAAAACCCCCAGAGAAGCCCGGTTTGGGAGGGGCCTTGAGGGGGGGTACTGTCATGATCTCTGCTACCAAAAGGTCAGGGTTTTCCCAACTCCCTTGGAAGCAGATCCATAACCCAGGTTCCGAGTGCCAACCAGTCCCAATTGGGACCTTTTGGACCCAGTCCTGGCGCCAGTGGCACCAGGCTCATAAATATGCCCAGTCCCAGCGCTGGAAGCGCCGGGCTCATAATGCTTGGGTGGATTTACCTGCAGCAGACCATGCTGCTTACTTGCCTGCCAGTGGAGCCTCTGATCCTCTTCTGTTTGGAACTACTTTTCCTGTTGGGTGGGGCAGGAGCCACTCCCTAGATTCAGAACACTGGAACTCTTCTGGAAAGCAGGAACTCTTTTCTTACCTAGGCGTGGCTGTGGAAGGAGACACCTAAGCACTACAGGAGGCTATTTAAACCACACCCGATGGATGAATCTTGCTTTGCGTTATTCTGCATCCTCTGCAGCAGAACGCTCATCGTGTCTTCTGCATCTGATCCTGGGCCTAAGGAAAAAGGCTTACCATCCTGACTCCAGTCTTCAGCAACACCTATAAAGACAAGAAAGAACAGGTTAGCATTACGGTCTTCAGTGACAGCTCTTCACTTACCTGGTCCATCGGCTGTCACCAACGCCTCGCGCTGCATTCCGGCATCTGAAAGACAAAAGCTTACCAACTCTTCGCACGCTCCGGAGGCCTTCGGCGCTGCATCCCGCATCTGAAAGACAAAACAAGGTGCGTTTAAAGACATTGGGGAACTTTAATACTCAAGTGCCATTACTCCTTTCCACATCTAACCCAGTGGGTATTGCGGCACCCTGCAGCCGCTCCGAACTTGTACCTGCAAAATAAAAAGACAGTTAGAGCGCATCGTGAAGCAGGCAACAAGCGCTTACTTACGTGCTTCCAGGCGCTTCTTTTCATCACACGGGCTCCATCTTCAACTCACTTCAGCCCGGCATCCGCCATCGCCGGAACCCTGCAAAACAAGAAACATCATTACTAAAGACTTTAAAGACATTAGAATTACTCGAAACTTACCGTTCGTGCAGTAAACGACGGACAGCAGTCCTCTGAAGTCAAGAGGCCTGCTCCCCTTATCCAGTGAAGAAACTGGTTACAGCACCCTGCCCCGAGGCAGATGGAGAGCACGGCGTTCACTTACCTAAGGTGAGAGCGTTAACCTTTGGGGTTCTACAGGAGAAGAGAAAGGGAAGAAGAGAGAGACATTCAATAACCCAGTTCCTTAATCCCATATTTTCTATCTGCAGACATCTTACCCTTCAAGTCAGACATACAGTGCACAGAGGTCCAGCCCAAAGAGCCAGCCGTGTGTTATACATCACCTTTGCAGATACGGTATACGCCCAGTCAAGACCGGCGCCTCTATGGGAATCAGGTGAGCGTTACAATACCATCACTGCCTGCCTAACTGACAAGCTTAAGAATCCAGAAGCCCAGAACCGTAAGTTGGAGAATCTGAACCAGGATAGATTTGACTTATTGAAGCATATACTGTGAAGTGAACCTGTTGTGAAGGTCCCTGATTTTATCATGCAGACAGATGCTTCAAAGGTCGTCATGGGTGCAGTTCCTTCCCAAGAGTATGAGTGAGTAGAACATCATCATATACATTATTAGGACACTCTTCCCACGCAAAAGAACTATACAACCATAGAATTAAAGGCACTAGACATAAAATGGGCCATGACAAACTTAAAATATTACCTCACCGGTTGTAAATTTAGGCTGATAACTGATCATTCCCCATTAACCAGGTTAGGATAACAGAAAGATACTAATCCTTGCATTATGTGTTGGTTTTTAGATCTCTAGCCATATTGCTTTACTATTGAACAGCGGAATGGGAGAGAACAGGGGAAAATAGATTTTCTATCCAGAATTCCTCTAGGAGAAGAGGTGGGGGGGCAATCTTACTAAGGCAAGGGTATGTGCCAGTTCATGGGATCACGTCATTTCTCCCCTGTGAAGCTAGGGTTGTGAGGCTGCTACCCGATAGTCACTCTAGGGGTACTAAAAAGCAGGAAGACCTCACAGGGAGAGACTCCCCCTATGGGGACAAGGACTCCTGTTCCCTAATTGAACTCTTTAATCCTTCTTCCCTAAAAACTTTGATACCCTTAAGATCTGTTGAGGTTCAGTCTGACAGTACTGATTTGAACTATTATGGTACTCTTTTCTTCTTCCTGTAAGAATAGACACCATATATGAACACTCAATCTAAACAGGATGAGTACTATAAAGGTACTGAGAAAAAGAAGAACATTATTTGAGTCATGCAGAACACTCATGTGAAAGACACTGGGACAAGGTGGCTCCAAGTGGGCAATAGGAGTACACAACTAAGCCAGACAATGGCACACTGCTGGGGAAGTCCCAGAACAACAAGATAAAAAGCAACGAAGGACTCAATAAAGGGTGCAACAGGTGCAAAGCCTGGTCAGTCTGGGAAATCCAAAATGGGAGGGAAGATGGGATTTTGCAGGAGCAACCCAGACTCTGGGAGGACACCAGCCGCAGACCAGAAGAGTCCTTCTATGGCTGAGCAAGAGCAAGCGGAAATGGAAGCTGGAATCTAGGAGAAGGTGGGGTGACTTGGAGGTGGTGGACTGAGTTGTCCCAAAACTATGCTCATACAGCATGGCCAAAATGCCTGCAGAGACACAGCGGGACTGCAGAGTGAGAAGACCGAAGCCGAGCAAGTGTTCACTGGGAACGTAGATGCCTTACACCTGAGTGGAAGGAGGGTGTAATTTGAACCCCCCCTCCCATTCTGACACTTACTGGGTGGGCCCAGTCATGGCTGCTTTGGGTCCAGGGCCCCGGCCTGGAGCACTTGTGTGGGAACCCCATAGGAACTGCAACCCCCTCCATGCAAGCACCTCCTATAACAGTATAGAACTAGAAGAGAAAAGCTCTCCATTTTGTAAACCCCCGACTCCGTTTTGTAATGTTAACATAACCATGAAGTGTGACGCAGGCCTGCAGCTCTCCCATCCAGGCGTGCACAGCGAGCGAGATCCATCCCCCACCACCTCCTCCCCTGTGCCGCCTCTGCAGCTGCTCGGTTCCCATGAGAAGACTGGCTGCGAGAATGCAACAAAATCCACACTGTATCTTCTGCCTTCCGTCTCACTCCACTGATTCAAATGCAGCCCAGATCAGGGGCCAGAGCAAAAGCTATCTGTCTCTATAAACCTGCCCCACACCCTAGAACCCCTGGCCATAAAAACATAATCCCCATGCCCCTTAGGACAAAGTCAACAGTTAAGAAGACCCATGAGCCTGTGTGTCTATTTACGCTGTAAGCATGGACAGAGTCAACGCGCATTTTATGCCATATCGTATAAATTCAATGGTTGGGTAATGAATCCATGAATGTATCATTTAATTCCATATACGTGTGTAATGAGAAGTCCCCATGTTAATCTGCCACGATGAAAGCATAATGCATGTTAACCTCTGTACAAAGATGTTCATAGCAGGAGTCTGTAACAGCATAACATGTAACTAAATGTAAAACTGTACACACCCGCACCATGCTACCTCACTTCTTATGAGCCTAAATGTAATACATGTATAATGTTGTATAAACATAACATGAAAGGTAATCACTCCCAGTTAAAGGTGTACCCATAAGCTCCGAATTATAAGTTACTTCTTACAGGTATGTGAATCTCGAGATAAGGATATGTTTTATTTCCTAATGAACTTGTTCCTTTCTTTTCCACTATGATGAGGACACACAGTTAAATGGACAATATAGTATGTTCTAAAGTAGTATGATTTAAGTGCAACATAGCCAGCCATGTGTAAAATGCCTGCATGTAACGAATTGTGTTCTAAAGACCCTAATCTATCATGTTACGAAGAACTAAATCACAAAGGCGTCTTGAGTCTCCCGAGCCTATCTGAGAGAGTTAGTACTGTTTGGACATTTAATCACTGAACCCCATAATGAAACTTATGCCTACAATGATCTGTACCATTTGTGACCTAGCCATTTCAGCCATCTATTCTAAATCCCCTTTGTTGTTATCAAATGGACACATCTGACCATGCAACAACCCCTTGAACTCTACCCCCTAGTCAGTATATTTAGTGTTATTTAAATAAGGTGAGCACTGTGTTTGATGGGAGATGTCTAATTCATGACCAGTAATACATAACCTGTCTTTGAACCATGTTTTCACAACTGTTTTAGATACAGGCCTCAGAGTTTCCACCGGACAAACAGATCAGGATACTGAATGAATGGGAGTGCGTGGCCACAAGGGCAAATGTTACACGTGTAGGGTGTCAAGATATCACAAGTATCCTTTCAGCATGCCAACCCGGTGAGCCCAGATGACCGATTGACCCCGGGACACCACGTCATCTCATCACGTGTCCTCAAACCAACCCGGAGCCTCCAACCCTATGGCATCTATAGGTGTCCACCCTTAGTACCCAATCCCAATTGTTCTTGTGCCCTCTAGGCCTTCCCACTACTGATGACGTTTTTTGTACATAAAAGTAACTTGTAACATGTTTTCTGCAGAGAGCTCTCGGCGTGAGCAGAGTAGTTTCTGCTTGGCCTAATTTTAGATAAAAGCTTTGATATCACTCACACTTGGTCTTGGTCTCATTCACTCCTGGGATGTACTTTTACTGACTCTGTTGGGTGAATTACCAGCATTTACTGGGGGTCTCTCACTTTCACACCCCTGAAAGAAGCAGTGACATGCTCCAACCAAAGTAAAGGTAATGGGAGCTATGTGAGACCTGGTAAGGTGTGGGGGTGTGTGAAGCAAGCCTCGGGAGTGATCTTCCTTGTCTCAGTATTTTCATTGACAATAGGAATTATGAACAAAGCCTCGGGAGTGATCTCTCTCATCTCAGTAAACACATTGAGAATAAGGGTTGTGAAGAATGCCTCTGGACTGATCTCACTCCTTACAGTAGTTGCACTAAGGATAAGAACAGATGAGAAGAACGCCCTGGAAGGAATCTCCTTCATTTCAATAACTGTTCTAATATTAATCAAAGTGAATAGATCCTCCTGAGTAGTATCCCTTGGCTCAGTAATTGGGACAAGACTGTTAAAATCACAGATAAAGAGTGTGATACATTCAAGAGAGCCCTCAGAAAAACCTGGAGGGAACTAGAAGGGATTATACCATATATGAACTCACAACTCAATTGTGTTGTATAAACTTCATTTGCACCTGATGAAGGGAGTGTCTTCCCAAAACACGTTGTGCAGTTTACAATTGAATATAATAGAAGATCTGAAATCTCATCATTAAAATTGTTTCAAGAAATCACGCTATGCATTATATTATATATGTGACAATATTAATGTATATGTATTTCAATTATTCTGGCTGGCTATTTCAGCAAAAAGGTGTGCAGGGGACGAGAGTGCTCGATAATTCGGACACCATCTCTTCTCACTCCGCTATCATTGCCAAACGTCCACTATTTAATTTCTTACAGAAATTATGCATCGGGAAGGGGAGACGAAACTCATCACAGACAATGGAGTCTGCTCGACATCTGACTATGCAAAAAAATGTTTGAACCAGTTAAATCCGGGGTTTGCAACCTGAGGCTTCAAGATGCAGAATTGTTTGGACACTTACTCCAATAACCCTTCCCCATTGGCTTTGCTTGTAAGAGCTAATAGGAGTTTGAGTGCAAAACATGTGTAAAAGTTGAGGGTTTACTTACAACTATGAGATTGTCCTCCAAACTCCCAATCTCCTCACTAAGAATTACTGTAAAGTCATATTTCTGGCCAGCGATAGATTTTTCAAGGAGCACTTTTTTTACAAAGGCAGTGCTCAGAGGCTTGATGCATGCCTTGATTGTACTGGTGCCTCCTTTTATTGCTGTGCCAGATCCGCTGGTGCCACGTTGAGAAAACAAAACGATTCCAAACTGGGATGTTTCAATATTTTCTGTAGCTGCACCCTCATAGAAGCAATCTGTGTTTATTTGCACCTGACCATTCCCCCTGCTCACATCTGAGGGTGGTCTACAAGTGTAGAACCCAGAACTGGGGATTCTCAGGTGAGCATAGAATCCCACATGAGGGAACCAAAGGCATATGATAGATTAGGAGAAGAATCAGATATGAGTGCATAATAGAATTGCCTCCAAAAATGAGTATGGTAAAGATGCTCCCTCTGTTGTATTTGGTTGTGTGCACTGGTGATTTTCACAAGTTTGGGTTCTTGAGTGGTTGGCAATGGATTGCCAAAGCCCTGTTCACTCATAATCTTGAATGCAGTTCCAGGAAATGGACTAGTGTCACTCAAATAGTTGGGGAATCTATAACCTGGATGGAAACTCTACTGACTCCTACTTTGATCCGCTGCTCTTAATTCTTGTTGTTGCCTAGCTTGCCAATACCTTTAACCGATTCCATGGGCTGTCTTGAGCACAGAGTAGTATGGCAGCTGGACACCTCCCACAGGCATCTGGTCTCCTACCGTAACCAGAAGACCTTGGGAAGAGGTGAAGAACGGTCAAAGTGGTCATACAGGGGTCTCGTAAAATCCTCTGTACCATCGAATGTCTTTGACTGACAGAGAACTGTCTAAGCTAAGGGAAGTGAATTGTGCTATTTGGAAATAGCACATGAACTGTGTTTCATGGAAATTAGCAAGAGTGAACCTGGACGAGAGAGGCTAATGAAAGGGCTGAGTTTAAAAGTTGCATGAGGAATTGTTTGTAAAGGCTAGCAAGAGTGAGCCCGGCAGCGGGAAGCCGACAATCCAAAATAATGGGCCTCATTACAAGTATGGAGGTAGCCAGGCCCCTAATAAGGGCATGGTTGCCTCCATCCCGGGTCCCAGGAACGGGTTCCTTCATATAGGAATAACCGGATCATTCTGACTTTGGAGGACCCAGTAATTCCTCCTTAAAGGAACCCATCCCCATTCCCATTTGAGCCCCCATAGGGCTCAATGGGAAAGGGGAAGGAGCTAATAACGGGAGCGTTATTAACGGCCCGTTATTAGCTCCCTGTTCCCCTCTCGGGACCCGGGAAGGACGCCTGGTTTTACCAGGCGTCTTTATCGGGTCCCGCAAAGGGAACCTCATAATAGGCGCTCCCGTAATGAAGGGTGTCGGTACGGGACCGGCATCCTTCATTACGGTAGCGCCTATGTTATAATGAGGCCCAATGTGTAGTACAAAGTGAACCCAACAAAGGGGAGTACATGAACACTGTGTTACAAAAGTCAATGAGAGTGAACCTGGCAGAGGGAAGCCAACAACCGAAAGTCGTCGAGAGTGAACCTGGCGGAGGGAAGTTGACAACCGGGGCAAAGGCCAAAAACTTGTTTAAAAGGCATTTAGATTTGTGAAAATATGAGCATTGCAAGACAAGGGGAAAGGACATGTCCTCCTTGTGTTCAGGGGTCCTAGCCCGGCCAAGGGAGATCCAGGGCTGGACATTTACTACCACCCAAGTTCTCTGAAAAAGGAACTGTCTTGTTAATTTGTTGAATAAGTCTGAGGGGTCAGCGCCGAAAAGAGGGGGACCCAGGGGTGAAGCCATCACCCAAAGTGTTCTAAGGGGTCAGTGCCCAGAAGAGGGGTACCCACAGGTGAAGCCATCACCGAAAGTTTTCTGAGGGGTGAGCGCCCAGAAGAGGGATACCCAGGGGTGAAGCCATCACCCAAAGAGCTCGTAGAATAGAACTTTGTGTTTGTTTGTTGAGAGTATCAGGCCTCAAAGGCAAGAGACCTTTCATTACAAAGAGATTTAACCATTGAAGAACCTGATAGCTGATACGGAACTGTTAGCTCGTGCCGGGAAGGCTCGAGTGTGTGCTGTGATCCAAAGTCCCACCTTGTCCTGTGCTAAAAACATGGGTAAGGGAGAACTTACATCCTGACTTATTATTTGTGAACACTTTCTTATTTATTTGAATACCCTATACCACACTCTTTCTGTAATTCGTTGTAAGGAACTGGCAATAGATTTTTCTTAGTATAGACCTTTTTACTTTGACAAGAAGCCACAAGCACTGCCTTATTTATCATTTGATGGTTGACGCTTGCTCCCGTCTTAGATGTAGGTTTAGGTTAGGTGTTTTTCCACCCTGCACTTACAGTTTAATAAACACACATGAACTGTGATCACTTGTGTCTGTCTTTAGTGTTGTCAACATGGATTCCTTACAGTAGGGCTAGAGAGAGTGTGGGTAAGCAGTATGAATCAGGGAAAATATGGAAAAGGTACAATGGTGATAGAAAAGGAGGCAGTAGGATCAGTGGGTAGGGATAGTCAGGGTTAAGTAACATGGGTGAGGATAAACAAGAGGGAGTATGGTGGGCGGTTGAGGTAGAGAAGGTGGGGATGGGTTTCATGGATGTAGAGAAGGTAGGAAAGGTTTTATAATGTCCTCCCCTGTAAGACTTTTAATATCATGTCTGACGGAAATGGTTTGATGACGATGTAGTTTCAGTTCCAAATCCATCCATCCCCACCGTAGAAGAGGACTACAGGAATGGAAACGTGTCCTGATAGGGATAGACTAGATAGGGGTATGCAGGGTGTGGATATAATATAACGATAAGGGAACAGACGGTAGGGGTATAATAAAGGTTAAAAAAGTGTCAGTATATTGAATGGATGTGTATACTCAGGGTTAGATAAACTGGGTGAGGATAAACAGGGGTGGGTATGGTGGGTGGTTGCAGTAGAGAGGATGGGGTAGATTGAGTAAACGTAGAGAAGGTGGGATACGAACCACTACCCATGGTCACATTAATAAGTCCACAGTGATTATTTTATAATGTGCACGGCAACAAAGTGGCCCTTCAACTGTTCCATCACAGAGCTTGGACAAACCTGTCCTTATCAATCATCTACTACAAGTCCACTAGAATAATGTTGAACATGCATATAGGAAGGTCCATGAGAATCACAAGCCGAGGATGCATGGGCCTCGTTCATTATATTGGTGAGTATCTGCACCACTCCATCACCACATCTAACCACCATTGCAAAACCTCCATCTAGCATCAAAACCACAACTTCTCCTAGTCATACCTCAAAACCACCTGCTGACATTCCACTGGAACTCAATGTTTCAGTAATGAAAATCCTATGCAGTATATGCCAAGATTGGACTGTCCCACCATGGCCACTGCCATAGTAATACCTGCATAGTGAGTTTGTCACAATTTGCACTTCTTTATATGTAAAAGAAAATATATATAATTAGTTAGCCAACACATTTTCTGATTGCAAAACATTTCTACAATACTGGTAAGTAGACCTTGATGAGAGCAGGTTTACTATATATTGTCACTACATGAAATCTAATAGCAGTCCTTATAAAAGAGTATAGCTTTATATATAGAGAAACATGCCACATAGAGATAGTTGTTTTTATAAGAGCATCAGAATACAACACTGCCAATGCATAGCTATATGAACAAGAATAGCTCTATTTAATTGCAACACAGTAAAACACTGGCAATGCATTGGTGTACGAGCAGCACTAACATTTTGAATGCTATGAAGTTAAAAATGAATGTACTTTCTAAACACGTTCATGGTACAATAAACTGCCACATAATCAGAGCAGGTGGAATATAGCGGAATATAGATATATGCCATCTGATAGCAGTTGTTAATATAGCTGACACACACAACACAGCAAATAAACCTTTAAATATGTAAATATTTACTGACACTTTCACATCAGCCACACACTCTGATGCACTGTGCATTATGACTTATGCAATCAAAAGTAGAAAAGTGGACAAAATGGTGGCTTTTATACTTTCCGAAATCAATAAGACAAAACGACCGATTACAAACACAAAAACACATAGAATTCTCTTCCCCCACCATCTTTGATAGCTGCTGCTATTCAAACGTGGCTGTAAACATTTTCTTGTAGCAGCAGATACACATACATTGGGGGTCATTCCGAGTTTGGAGGTAAGTAATGTCCCTTACTGGCATGGTGTAAATAGCGTGTCCGTGCTGGCACCAGTCCGCTAATAGAGGACTATTATGACTTTGCAGGCACAAGCTTTATGCCATGCCGGTAAGGTATCTGCCGCCATTCCGCAAAAGGCTCCCAAAAAGCCCTTACCGGCATCATGCGTAGCACAGATAACACTATAGTGCAATGCGGCATTAGCGGTGACTGTAAATAACGGTGACTGTAATTAGCGGTCACCGCTATTTACAGTCACCGCTAAAAAGCGGAACCGGAAAGAGCGTCATCGCACAGGAACAGGAAGGAGCACGGCGGCCACCGTTAAAGACACAATCCATTGCCATCCTCAGCACACAGGACCCCTGGGACACTGCTGATCGTCAGAAAACGTACTCCTACAAGACCAGAATGCCTAAGGCCCTGGAGAAGGGAGCTGCCCACCTGAGAAAGGAACGTTTTAATGAGAACGAGCTCCAGATGCTCGTGGACACATTGCACAAGCATGCAGGCACAGTCTTCTCCAGCAACATGAGGAGAGAGGCAGTGCTATGCAAAAAAGAGATCTGGGCACTTGTTGCCCAGAAGGTTAGTGTTGTGGGCAACACACCACGCACAGTGAAAGACTGCCGTAAGCGATGGGACGACCTGCGCCTAAGGGTGCGCAACATACTATCCGTCAATCGCAGCCAGGCCATGGGAACAGGAGGAGGTCCTAGTCCCCCCATAAAGCTCACCCTGTGGGAGGACATATGCGCAGGCATGATTGGGACGGAATCCATCGAAGGTGTAGGCGAGATGGAGTGTGGCGCAACAACATTGTGCGATGGAGGTGAGTGTCCAAAGTAAACACTGATATGCCAAATCTGATGAAAGTCAACCCCAATGTCAATCCGAAGAGTCACCCCATGGTCGCCCACACACTCACACTCCCCGGAAAGTAGGCCGAAGCATCACAGACACATGCTGATACCTGGTGCAAGGCAATATCGTACATGAAACATAGCACACAAATTAGGAAATTCCACGAGGCACACAGCGTGCATGACCAAAATAGTATGCATGTCAGACAGCACTCTTCCTGGTCAACACGAGTGAAGGTGACATATGCCTGCATTTACCACCCATGTATCAAATGACATGCTCTTCCAAACACAAATGCCTATTACCCCCAATTGTGTGGATGAGCAATTGTCCCAATGTATGTATGTTGCCTATCAAAACATCACTCATGCCGTCCCTCTCCTCAACCCCCACAGGCAGTGACCATGACAGCGATGGGCAGGACGCTACCCCTGCACAGGTCAGGCCCCGGAAGAGGTCCCAGGAGGACAGCAACCGGCCGTCAACCTCCAGGGGACAAGCCAGGGGCCGCCGTGTCCCAGCATCAAAGCCACCGCAGGTACACATTGCACCTGTGCCACCAAGGCCCATGGGGGGCACAGCACCACAACCACCTCCACCCACTGGTCTGCCTGGAGACACCTGTGAGACACCCCATTCGGAGGAGTCTAGTGTAGCTGGGGAGGTAGCAGCCACGGCACCCCTGACAGTGGATGACAGCCAGGAGGACATCTGGGGCACCATGGAGGACGATATAATGGATGTGGTCCATACCCCAACCCAAATTGAATCCCCCCCAAGTATCATCGATCGATACCGGGAATGTCAACACCCCAGAGCAGTCCGGCCATGACCACACCCAGGGAAATCTCAGTCCAGTTTTCAGTGTTGGGGAGGATGAGCAGACTGGGCATGACAGCCAGGTTCCCAGCACATCCAGAGATGCACTCGCAGGGCCGCAGCGGACTGACCTGGTCTGTGCACTCGTTCGTGAGTTTGTACAGGACAACCGTCAGGCCAGAGAGGAGTGGTGTACAGCACTAGGCCGGTCCATTACGGACAGCACTGCCTCCATGGTGAGTTCCTTCTCAGACAACACCAGCCGCCTCTGCGAGGAGGTCTCGGCCCTCCGGCAGGTGCTAGGGCCCATCACGGATGCCATGGAGGCAGGGCATCTCGCCACACAACCTCAGCTGGCGGCCACATCATCAACCTGCTGCTCCACACAAACGAGCCCACTCCACAGGTCGGCCCGTGCACAGCACCGACAAGACATGCCGCCCCCTGGGTCAGGGAGTGCTGAGTGACAGTTTTGGCAGCCTCATGTAGGCTACGGGGACTCAATGGGACTTGTGTGGGGGAGTTGTGGGGGGAAGGGGTGAGGGTGTGTGGGGGAGTTTGGGGGGAGTGGGAGGGGCGTGAGGGTGTGTGGGGGAGCTGTGGGGGGAGGGAGTGAGGGTGTGTGGGGGAGATGTGGGGGGAGAGGGAGTGGGGTGAGGGTGGTGGAGGGTTTTGTCACTTAGGTTAATATTGTTACATTCAATACACCGGTTGTGTGAAAAAGAAGACCTGAGTGGACGTTCATCATTGCGCATGCGTCATTTAATCATTTACAGTGCATAGGGTACATGTACCCCCACACCCAGCGCCCTATGTCCAACCATTATGTCACCCTCTGCTGACATGTGTGTCCGAAATATTGTGTGATCACTGACTGGTGCACAGCACGTCCCTCCTATGCATCGGCACCGTGATGATGTCCTGCCACATCTTCATCCTCCCCTTCATCATCATCAGGTGGTAGCAGTTCCATGTCAGGGGGTAGGGGCACATTCCGGCGGATGCACATATTGTGCAGCATTACACATGCCATGATGATCTTGACCACCTTCTCATGCCTGTAGAGGAGTGCCCCACCCGACCGGCTGAGGCAGCAAAATCGTGTCTTCAACAGGCCAAAGGTCTGCTCGATGACCACACGGGTACGGATGTGGGAACGATTGTAGTCCTCTTCGTGCCTGTTCTGTGGGTTTCGGACAGGGGTGAGGAGCCACGGCTTCAAGTGATAGCCACTATCACCTGCATGAGAAGGAAATGAAGGTAAATGTTAGGCGAATCATGATGGACAGCTGTATTAGTCACACATGCCTGCAGGTTATCGTTGCCCACATGCACATGTCCCTGGATGCATTGACACCATTTTAAGTCCCTCAATGTGTCCCATGCCATGGACAAATGGTGTGGGTTGCATCTTCAAGATGATACATGGTGTGCACTGACATCTTGTTGCACATGCATCGTGTATGCATACAGCAGTGTTGGTGTCAAATTAGTGAGGCGTTGTGTCCTGTGAGATTTACTTAGAGGGAGCGTTGGCAGTAGTCTGTGCAATATTGGGAAATCAGCATCGATCATTCCCATGTTGACATTCAGCACTCCTGTGAGTGTACCGGCCCTGTGCCAGACAGTGGATTCCCTAGTAGGTTCAGTTTGATGCACTCCCAGGGATGCTTGTCCTGTGTGGTGATATGCTGGAGACAGGAACATGGTGCATATGCACTGCATGGTGCAGGATGGCGTTCTGGAGGTTGAGGGTCGCTGATGAGTGGTGCACATGTTGTGGGATGTGGAGTGGTTTCCTGTCAGTCATGTAGTGATAGGTGTCAACCTTACTTCATTCATGCGGCATTTGGGTGTCATGTACGGTTTGTGATAGTTTGGGGCACAGTGTTCAGTGATGTGCACATTGTGCAGTCACATCAACATTGGCAGCATGGTGGTGTGTGCATCTCCCCCCCCATTTCAATGCCATGTGCCAGTCCTACTACTTACCAGGCATCCAGCCACGTGGTCCCGCATGTCGCTCCATGAAGCATGGTAGTGTGGAGTTCCGCAGGACCAAAGAGTCATGAGTTGATCCAGGATATCGGCCACAACAATGTGTGGTGATATTGCTGGTGTTGCATACCATCTGCACATTGATGGAGTGGTATTGCTTGCAGTTGCGGTACACCACCTCCATGGCATGCGGGACCACCAACTCCATGTGGGTGCAGTCGAGGGCACTTACACAATTTGGCATGCCTGCCAGTGCATGGAAGGCAACTTTTGTATCAAATATCTCCTGGGGAGTCTGTGGGAGGGATATGTAGTCCCTTGTGTGCTTGAGGAGGGCATCCAGCACTTGGTTCAGAATCCGGGAAAATAAGGGTTGTGATATGCCATGCATGTGCCCCACTGTGTGCTGGTAGATCCCTGTGGCAAGGAAGTGGAGTACAGACAGTACCTTCAGTAGAGGGGGGATGGCGGTGCGTATTTCAATGAGGCTCACTATGTCATCGTGTATCAGGTCCACTGTGGTGGTGATGGTGTCCCGGTCCAGACGGTACAGGGTGTGGATCTGCTCAAGGGTTAGGTTGAAAGGACAGGCTCTGATGCGAGGGATTGGGGGCTGCCAGCGTGGTAACGATGGCTGCACTGGTGGAGCATGATGGGCCTGTCTCACCCTCCTTCTCATCCGGCGTCTCCTCTGTGGTGGCGGCTGTTGTTGTTGTTGATGTTGTGGCAATGAAAGCAAGTCCTCCAGCTCCAGTAATGCTACTACTATTGGAATCATCTTGGTGTGGGAGGGGGTGTGGTGTGTGGGTGTGCTCCTTTTGTACTGGGCCTGACTCCATTGCCTCCACCTGTGCTGATTGTGTGCACCTGTGGCAGTTGGGAACACTGCTCAGGGCTTTTTACGGCAGGTCGGCGATGCCGGTATTTACGGCTTGCCGGTAAGCACTTTTTCCACCTTCATGAGGCCGTTATTTGCATGTCCGCCTCAATTGTGATCTACTCAAGTTTACGGCATGCGGCTAATGCGGCATGGTGTGTCGCGTACATGTGCCCAGACCGCTATTAACGGCATCGTACTTTACGATGCCGTTAATAGCGGTCTGGTTTGTCAGAATATCCCTTAGCACCAACCTCGGAATGACCCCCATTGTTTACTAACTCAAAAATAAACCTTGCCCACCATTAAAAATGCAAATAAGACAAGGGTATACTTGAGGACATAAAATCAGGAGCACAAGTAAAATTGTGTGCTCAGACATCCCCAAAATAGTATGATTTTGCTCAGAAAATGTATAGCTTAATACACGCGGCTATTCATTTAGAAGTGTGTGGAACAGCAGTCAATTATCAGAGAAGATGCGTTAACGTGCCTACCTATGACTGCCCACCCGTTGTATGCCCACGGGTAAAGAAACATCCCATGAGGCTGTTTTATTTTAGCTGCAGTTATTTTGAAAAATTGTGAAAAAAACAAATAATGTCCTGCACTGACATGCCCTTACCAAGTGCCCCAAACATCTCTGCCATCTCCCCCACTCCCCTAATGTCCTCCTCACCTCCCCAATCCTCCCACATTCCCCCTATAACACTCATTGTTTCTGTGATGCAATTTCAATAAAAATGTCGGGTTGCCGCGGCTATGGGGCCATGTCACGACATGGCATTGGCATATATATAGCTGCGGTAACACAACCCCCATCCTCATTTAGCTGCTATTACGTGTGTTGTGTGATGACTAGCATTGTAGCCGCGGCTACGCACCCCAGTCATTGCTACAATTACCCACACCTCACACCTCGCACATCACCATAACATTGGCTGGTGTTGTAACCGCAGTTATGGATTTAGGTTTTACAAAAAAATATATGTACGTATGTATATATGTGATTACTTTCTACTTCTTGTATATTGCCTTTTCAGATATATACTGCACAAGAGAAAATGGCAGAACAGTACAGAAACATGAATACATTCTGTAGCGGAAGAGTAGGTGCATAGTGGTCAAAAGGGTGAAGGTAGGCTACATAAGGGTTCAGATAGTGTGACAAGAGTGTATAGATAGACAAAGACATGGTGGGGGTACAGCAGTAATACTAAAGCTGTAAATAGAGTGAGTACATGGGAAGAATCTGGTTTAGGTAACAATAGAGAGAATAAAGAGACAGCGAGTATAGTGCGTGGTTCAGGGAACAAGGACGAGGGGACATTAGGTGAATGTACAAAAAGTATATGCACAGGGATACAGAAACTAGCCATGTCCACAGCAATATGTGCACCCCAATTATGTTATAATATGCATTTTTCTGTCTATAAAACAAGAAAATATAATTACCTAGAGAACATACTTTATTATTCTTACAGTTATACACTCATGTTTCGGAAGAACGATTGGACAAACAAATGCCTCTTTTCCACCCGCCCGCAAGCCCTCACTAAGTGTCCCCCCAATCAGTGCCGGATATCCACACAACATTGATGGCCTCCTCACCTCCCCTTCCCTCTCCCATTCTCCCCATAACACACTTGGTTTCCCTGATGGAGTTTGATTTCAAGTGTCGGCTATTCACGGCTAGAGCTGAGGTTGCAGAACGCTTGGTATTGACGTTTAGCCACCCCACTCTAGCCTAATAGCATGTGCATGTATTTTGACCCGCAAATTACTTTTTACCTACTTTTCCTTTTCCAATATCCTCAGCTATATCCATGGCTATCTCTTGCATTGAAAAAAAAAGATGGTGGCCGTTTCATTTCTAAAAAGCTCCGGTTTTGGCAATTTACCCAAGATATAGCTACCTATTTTGGTGCAGGGGGCACCCCTTTCTCCATTAAATATTACAAAAACTACTGCACGGAATAACCCCAAACCATAAAAAGGCCTCCAGTAAATGCTTCATGCCCAAGTTATTTTGGACCTGGTACAAATCCATCCAGCAGTTTGGGCTGTGCGGTCCGGCAAAAATGTACCTTTTTGTCTATGAGAAAATGTATGGAAAGTCGGCTGCAACTTTGATTTTATATTTATTTTTCTTAATAACTTTTTTATTTGTTAACAAACCACGTTTACCTAATTGACTTCAAAATTTCAGTGAGGCTGCATTTGGCATATAATCACTGAGCATGGGCATGTGGATTCTGCGCTATATAAGTGTTAAATAAATAAAGAAAGAAATGTGCTGGGTATGGAAACTATGCATGGAGTAAGCGGCTTAACCTGGCAAATATGGAACTTCTTGTGTTGCGCTCAGCATATTTTAGCATTGGTCAAATTCTTTGACAGATATGAAATATCAGTAACTGGCCAAATAGGGGGTGCATTGAAATAAGAAAGAAGTGCACCATATTTTACAGTCTGAAATAATTTTAGCCTGGCCTTAGTTGCAATGTAACTTAAATTATTGGTGTCCTTCCATACGCCCTCAAACACCATGTTTCTCTCGCATTGTCTTCCATGAGAGTCAAATAATCCACACTCTATTGCGTTTGTGTTTTGTTTGTGTCTGCTGCTTTGTGACCCTGTTCTCTGTGGGCCTGATTCATATAATTGTTTGCGTGCTGAAAAGTGACTTTGCACAGTTTTCAGCACGCAAAACTCCATTCAGCGATTCATGGATCGGACTGTGTGTATTTCCCGCACTCCACACGGGTTCATCATGTCTTTGCGTGCAGTCAAGCTCTTTGCACGGCACTCGACGCAAAGTGTGGGAAATAGGGGGCGGAACATGTATTTTCCCCATTCTGCTTGCAAAATGAGGAATAATGTGGGTGTGTTGAGGGATGGGCCACGCAGTGAAATTGCACTCCCACTCCAGTGCAAACCTAACCAAAGTCATAGAACACAACCCGAAACCTCACGTAGGGGAAAGTTACACGCAAACCTCGTGAACTCACTGCAACATGATTGGAGCTGCAGAGCTCTGTGCGCATAGGATCCAACACGCAAAGGCAAGGTTTAAATAGCAATTTATGAATGACAGCACGTAGTTGAGGTGCTGCTTGGCGTTAGGGGTGTTTGTATGCGGATTAGCAGGGTGAAAGCTTGAATTACAGGGGTCTGCATGCAGGTTTACCGGCCACTGCCTTGAGTTACGCGAAATGGTACGCAGATTATCGGGATGCAGTTTTAGGTTACGGTGTTTCGTAGAAAGTGTTGCTGAGGTGCTGCCTTGGTTTCGGGGGGACGGTCGACAGTATTGCCGAGTTGCTTGATGGTGGGGATCAGGTAGGCACATAGGTTTGTATATGTCGCTGCTTTTGGTTTGCATGGTGGTGTGTCGTGGACGTTCCGGCCGCTACTTGTGCCTCGGGTTGCTTTGCAGTTATTTTTCCATGAATGTCCAGAGTGCACAAAGAAACGTTTGTACGGAAGCAGGTGCAAAGTTGTTTTACGTGCACAATACTTAGCAGGGTCTTTGCGCTTTTTCTATGAATCGGGTCCTCTGTATTTTGCCCCTTTACTTTCAATGCACCAATGAAATCCATTACATCCCTGGTGTTCTCAAATTCTGCATTCCCTCTGACTTCTGGTGTCTTGTCCTTTTTATTAGAAATCACTTTTATGTATAAAACACTGGAATATGGTATCCTTTGCATATTTCACATCATGATTGCATTCTTTCACCTCTGCCAGGCTCTTGGCAGGCAGAGCCTGGCTGTCCTCCAGATCCCTTCGATTTGATCCAGCCCTTTGGTGCCCTGCCAAATCATCCTATTAGCTTCTGCCTCTCTTCCACTCTGGTTTTATAGGGCAATAACTTAGATGTTATTAACAATCCCTCCCCACCCCCTTTCTCCCCGGCATATTTCCCAGCATGTATACACTTGCCATTCCCATCTGTTTAACATTCAGAAAGCCATGCCATGCCTGGCAATACAGAGTGCCAACAATGCTTATGCCTCTACTATTTCCAAGACTGGATTATTAAATACTGATATTTTCCTGCGTCTTCACACGTATTTCATACCATCCTTTGAAGCCATGTAAATACTTGCAACTGGGCCTAGTTTCCACTACCTTTGATCTGCCATTGCTTAACCTAAGCAGTATCACTGGGATCTCATTAAGCTTTACCTCCATTTATATTTCCAGTGTTCTATCTCCAGGTTCCACCATTGTCTTCTTCGTCTACTTGCTAGCACTCTTTCATTGCCGCTGTACTCCTATAAAAATGCCATGTGTTTCCTTATACATTTCTTTAAAACAGGTGCCGTTCCTGGTGCCTTACTGCCACATGTACAGTCCAAGGTGATGTTCCCATTGCAGACATCTGCAAGACAGCTCCATGGAAGCCCAGGGAAGACAATTCAGCTAGTGCTACCTGCACAACGATACACACGTTCTTAAAAAAACGTTTTCCAAATGTGTTCTTGGATGCAACGTATGTATGTATTCATTGCATTGTATGTGTGTAGAGTGCTGCATGTCATTGTCAGCGGCACCTTTGTGGCCACAACTATAATTTATTCAGAAAATGCATCCACAGCTCCCAGAGGGCTGGGTCGTCAAAGTGTTTCTACTCAGTAGCAAAGAGAGGTCCATCAAAAGATGATCTGCTGTCTGAATGGAGTGTTAAATGTAACCATTCAAGTTGTAGCAAAGCAGGTCGACTTTCCCTATGAAAACGTCATTTGGAGGGATAATCACTAAGTGACCCTGCGCATTGCTGCCTAGACTTGCGACTTGATCGCCTTGTGATTTTGACCTGGATCTATCTGATTCACCTGCGTGTAGTGGTCTGGACATGGAAACAAACTGCGAGTAGTTTGCATGGGACTGAGTCACAGGAAATAAAAGCTGTCCCAGGCCATCCACTGAAACAAGACACATCCATGGTTTGCTTCAGTTGCCAGAAAGACCAGAAAGCCCCAGAGCGGATTCCCCGTATTGGGACAGCAAAGGTTAGGATGTTGTGCTTGCTCCACAGTGAGAGATGCAATGCTCTTGGGACATGCCCTGGCTGTTCCAACCGGTGGAGCCAGAAAGCAGTGGCTGGGGGTATTTTCCAGAACAGGGTGTGGGTGCCCATCGCGTGGGACAAGTAACTAGGTGAAGGCTGAAGCAGTATTGGGCCCGAGTCCTTATGACTATCTTTGTGGTCTGTGCTGCCTTGGTGTGTGTGTGTCACTGGTGTAAATTCTGGGTTGAAGTTCCCATGGGAGTACTGGTGTGGCTTGAATAAACCACCACATCTGTGTGTGGGGTTTCCCCTAGGGACATGGTAAATAGCCAGGGTGTTTAATAGTGATAAACACAGACCTATGGGCCAAATAGACATTGCAACCCTGACTATGAGCTCACACAGGCTGCACGTGTAGACATCGGAAGATACCCATGGAGCCACTGAGGCAAAGCAGTGAAGAAAGTGTTCAACTGCATGTATAATATTGATGGAAGGATGCTTTGATCAGTGATAATTAGCAGTGGTAAGACTTTGTAATGGTTGCCTGTAGGATGTAAAACCAACATAGCGATTAATCGGTACTTCCAGACATGGCTATCAACTTTTGTACAGTGCACACTGAGAAAATTGCTTGAGACACGGAGGGCAACCAGAAGTGCAGCTCTGCTCAGATGAGTTAGTAGCAGGGAGAAAGAGCTTAAGCTTCTAAGCTGAATGTACAAACAATTGAATGCGCGTTTAGTGAATAGTTTCCTGGTTAAAAATGACTGCCTTCTCTGACAACTGCATATGACACAGACACATCCACAGACGTTAAAACACTGTGAGATATAGCAGCCACAATTTATATTACAACTGATTTCACCCTCCAAAATGAACAATACACGATTGGCCAAACATTGCACATGAGAAGTATTGGGCAAAGAATGACAGCTGAGGCAAGGATAATGACTTCTGAAGCCCAAGCAGCAGGTGTGGCTGGAATGTGTGCTGCCACAGGGAAATAAAGTGTAATAATGTGGCAAACATTTAGACACAAACTATGAAATACTGAAGGGCCCTCAGAAAATCAGTGCAGCCTACAAACTAAAATGAAGGCATAAGGAATACTTGGAAGCCAAACTCGACACCTCTGGATTCTCTCGCACATCAAGCGGCAAAACGATTAAAAGATTGGAGTCAAAGCTAGACCGCAAAGAGAAAATGTGCAAGCGATCCTTCTCCTGCCATGCTCTGAACTCAATCCAGTAGAGAGTCGAAAGGCCCCTAAAATCCTCCAATAAAAGTCTGTCTCTCCATCCACCGACAGTTCTGCATTTCTGTATAAAATGCCAAGACCAATTCCGGCCCAATCTAGTTGTAAAGCCCTCCGCTGCTCTTCAGCTAGGTTCGTACTATCTATATAAATAAAAATGTAAATGTTTGTTTGTTCAAAACCTAAAATCTCAGAAAGTTGTTCACCAATTGCTTTGAAATTTTGACACAACGTTGCATTCGAATAGGCGCGTGTTTGTATATGCCTACTATACATAGATGTCACACCTGTAACAGGTAAAAACATGCTTTTCTGAAAAACAGCACCCTCTGTTGGATGTAAAAGCAACACACGCTGGCTCAAATCCATGCCTAGGAAGCAGCAGAGCGACGTGCAGCCAGACTTTAGGATGCAAGGTTGCAAGCATGGCGATCGCGTTCTGCAGCTTCAGATCTGCTTCTAACATGACAGGCTGAGAGTGACCGAGCAGATCACCGTCAAACAGGACTCCGTGCTCAGCAATCAGGCGATTATGATCGCCTTGCATACCGGTAAAACCCAGCTGATGATTATAGTTTGAGCCGGCATGTTCTCATCGGCGCCATGACTGAAGTGCGTACTTATTGGAAGGCTCTGAAATTTGATGGAGAAACAAAAGAATTAAACTGCCTCAAATTGGAGAACCTCCAGAGCCATTAAAAACTACCCACAACCATTGTGAAGTTAAACATATTACAAACATGCACTTTCTCTTTTCTTTCTTTTCCATTTAGCAACGCGTGGCCGGGGACAGCTAGCAAGCATAAAAATGAAACAAAAAATAAAGAAGATTGATGCCGCCATAATAAGATATGTATCAGAGGTTAGGGGAAGATCAGGATTGAATGAGGGCTCAAGGTGACATACATACAGCAGCCACTCATGAAAGTGTTTTCTGAGCTAGGAGGTGTGGCAACAGTCTATGTGGCTATTGCAAGGCTTGTGTTTGATCTGTGTGCTGAGGTTCAGATATATGCTAAAAGTACTTTCCGCCAGGAGATAGACCAGTAAGCATTAGCAAGTAAACATTCAACTCCAGACTCCATGTCTGAGATGCATAAGGCCTTTGAAGAATTCAACAGTCAAGAGAATCATGCCGGAAAAAGGGCATCCAGAGATCATTGATTGACAAAGCATTTGTTGTGAGGTATATTAACCTGGCAGGGTGGTTTTCAATGAACCTCAACAAATGAGACATCTTAGGCAGGAGATGCACGTTTGATACTTAACGGGGTCCTGTAATGCGGTAATCATGAAATGACAATGGGACATGTGCTGGTTCTGAAAGATGGCTTTGCTTTTCCCTTCAGGAAATTGAAATTTGGAGGGTCTAGGACCAGAAGAATGCCCCAAGGACCTTTCCCTGCTGTTCTGTCTCTGCAACTCTGTTGGTTTTACAGCAGTTCCATACTGCTGTCAGGAGTCTAATCAGGTTATCCCTAAGATCGCAGCCTCTAGGGGACTCTGTGATCTCTGAAGCACTTCAGGGGTTGACTCTGTATTCGTTTTTCTGCACATGCCCTGCTGTCAGTAGTGATGAAGGCTACATGTGTATGCTCTCATCTACAAACTCTGGCTCTCCTCCCATGCTATTCAGTATGCAAAATACTTTGCTAACAGTATCTCATTGGCCTGTCATGATCTGAATGAAAGACTTTGCCTGTCTGGGCCTCGTCTTGCTGAACCCATTCCTTCTGCCGTCTCCATTTAAGTTGATCTTGCTATGAAGACGTTCCTGCCTATTATCTCCAGTGCTTTCCTCTTCCACTATGATTAGCTTCTAGCTTTACAACTGTGGAAAGCCCAGGGTCTGCGAGGATCCTGAGCATCTACGAAGACAAGGGGCCTCATTACGATTTTGTTGGCATGGTTGCAGCCAAAATCGGGTCTGGGTTCCCAGAATGGGGAATTACCGGGCCATTCCGAGTTCGGAGGGCCCAGTAATTCCTCCCTCCAGGAACCCGGGCCTGGACCTTCCCCTTTCCCGTTTCAGCCCCCATAGGGCTGAATGGGAATGGGCGAGGGAGCAAACAATGGGCCGATTATGAGCGCCCCGTTGTTTGCTCCCTCTTCCCCTCGTGGGACCCAGTAAGCATGCCTGGTTTGACCAGGCGTTACTTACCGGGTCCCGCGAGGGGAGCTTGTAATGAGGTGGAACAGGTTTAACGGGTCCGCCTCCTTTAGCGGGTCCTGTTAACCCGTTCCGCCTCACTTGTAATGAAGCCCAAAGACTTTTGGCAAGCCAGTTATTTTTGATCCCTTCCAAGCCTCAGAACACAGCTGCCCCAGCTCTTCCCCCCCTCACTGATGAGTGCCCGACGAAAGATGCCTTTTCCTGCCATGTCCTCATGGCCAGGGCCCATCTGATATTCCCATGCACCTTGTTGACTCCTGGGAGTGTTCGAAAATTGGAACGGTCAGTGCTGACTAACATAAGCTTCTGAGTAGGCCTGGTGAGTTAAAGCCTGATGATGTCTGATGTGTTTGGCCTGGATGTCAGTAGGCTGTTGCCATGACCATGTGTCAGGTTGTTTGCAGGTGACTGTGTTGGGTGCATCCAGAGTGTTGGGGTGAGGATGCTGCATGTGAGACGCATTGGGGTTAGAATAGGTCCATCACTTTCTGGGTTCCCCAGAGTGTGGGACCATGGGCGTGAGTGAGTTTTTTGACATGTTATGTTATGTTATGTTACTTTGCATTTATATAGCGCCTTATATACCATTGGTATGGTCTGAAGGCGCTGGTAGGTTGAACGCCTTTGAGAACCGAAGTTCAGGTCAGTAGAGAGAGTACAGAGAGTCAAAGGTGCATGTGAGCACCGGATATGTGTGCAGCTGGTGCGGTATTCGTGTAATAGCTGCTTCTTAGTGGTAGGTGTGGTGCTTGAGAGGTCAAGAGTATGTGTTCGTACTGGCAGGATTAATCCAGACCGATTGTGGCTGCGTTAGGCCTGAGGAGAACGCCTGGCTGGGGGTTGAGTAACCAGGAGTGTTTAGTTAGACTGATGGGGAGTATGAGGCAGATGTTGGTATGAGAACAGTTATACCGAATGGTGTCATAGTATCTCTGTGTTCTAGTTGAATGGTGGTGTAAAGAAGAGAGTAAGCGTGGTGATGTGATATGGTGGGTTACATGCTCATCAAACATTGCATGCATTTCAAACCATTCAATGTAAGTCACGCAATTCTATACACTCCAGTCTGCTCCACGCACTCCAGTCCGCTCCATGCACTCAAGTTGTTTTATGCACTCGATCCATGTATTTCACCTGTACCATCCACATACTTCACGGTACCTTTCACTGTGCGCATAATCATGCGAAAGCAGATAATTTTTACACTTCTAATTTAATGTACACTACTATAAAAACAGTGTGTAAAATTATGACAATGCACAGTCTAGATTACATACATTCAACATTGCAGTCAATGGGCTACTTTACTATAAACAGTCTGTGCCAGGCTTTGCTCAAGGGTGAGTGATTGTCATTACATCAATCACAGGTGTTCTAGCTTCTCAAATCTTCAAAACTACAATTAAAACATCACAAAAATGACTCTACATGAAGTTAAAGCACTTTTCAAAAATAAACAAAATAAAGTTACATTTGTAATTGAAAAAAAACTCAGCCAAATCTGTCCCTGTGATAATCCAGATAGGTATTTAACTTTATGTAGCGCTTCATACATGAATTGTCCAACATCTAGGCACTGTGATTATTATACCTCAGTAGATAACTCAGTTAACCGACCTCTAAAGGATGTGAGCCAATAAGATAGCTCAGACAGTTGAGCACTCATTGCTGCGAACTGTGTGTGATATGTAGGTTGCAGGTTTGAATCTCGGCAACGCCAACTCAGCCCTTCATCCTTTGGAGGCCAATAAAGGAGTACCGACTTCGGTTTGGTGATAATTGTGATAAATATGTTCTATGTACAGCACTTTGCCAAAAACGCTATATAAATAACCATTTGACCATGAGATTAGATATAGAATTAGCATGGAGTCCTTGCCTACATGCGCTCTTGTATCATAACATTGGCATGCCATTAGCTAGTAATAGCTCCAGGAAATGAGGAATTTCATTAAACAGCAAAAGAAAATTCTGCTATCAAACCTCAAAACACAATACAATTAATGATTGCGTTACTATGCAATTGGCTAAGTTTTTGTGTTTTCACATTTAAATATATACAGGAGAGATCAAATGGCCAGACCTTAGAGAAATAATGAAAGGTGTATTCTGTCACAATGCAGAAAGCTGCCGCATAGTAATGATTTCCATAGTTATTGCACCCTTCGGTGGGATGTCACATACATTTCACACTTGCAAAAGAGAAAAGTCATTTTTACTCTTAAAATCCCATTTACTCTCAAAGTTTAAAAATAGGGAGTAAAATACTCCCACCTCAAAATCTTAACTGGAGCACTACATACGACTGCGGGTGAATGTAATGCGCACCCAACCACACTAACCCCGATAGAAAGGGCTATGAGCTTGTGGGATGTATTTACCCATGCATCCGAGCCCTACCTCAAAACTGTGCAGTACTGACATGGAAAACATCATGATGGCCAGAGTTTCCCAGAAAATGTACAGGGAAATGCATGAAGAATAGGCTGCCACTCATTTTTGCCGATGTTATGGGCACAGAAGGACACTGCCTAAAACCACCATTGGACTACCCACACAGTAGTCTGGAACCATTGGGAATGGCAATGCTGATTGCCAAAAGCAAACCCATAACTGTTGGGAATTCATTTTCTTAAATCCCAAAAAGGGGTGCAGTACCAGTACTCACCACTATCCAAAAGCCGGCGTTTTAAAACAACACCAGATTTTACTTTTTGTATAAAACAGAATAAATTAACCCAAAGCAGGCCAAAGAAAGACTTACTGAGAGGTGGATCCAATGTAAAGTTATATTCTGAAGTGACTTGAAGGTTTATAACAAGACTGGCTGAGCTGTGGATTTCAGCAGTTTAAGTAAATGTGGACTGAAAGACACTAAAAATCTAAATGTTTAAAAGAAATGAGTGACCTATTTCTGAGTGTCACATAGGTTGCAATTGTTTAAATGTCATAGTTTTGAACTTAGAATCAGCATTCTAGCTGCATATGTAAAAAATTGTATTGACTTAAACTGGGTAACAAAAAGTGACATTTTATCTGAAACCTGGCTTAAGGAACTGAATTCTGCCCACCAGCCACCCCCATCAGGAGTGAAACTTGAGTCACAGCTGTATTCCCAGGCCTATCTGCCTTTTGCTGGCCACACTAAGGATATGCCATCTCTCTGATAATTGAATTAAGGGGAGCCCCACAGAATACAGGAGCTCTGAACAAAGCCCTGTCCTGACTCAGGCAAAGGTTTTATTACGGGGGCTGTAAAAGTAGCTTCCTCCTGAAGCAAAGGGGAGGAGCACTGCCTGTGAGAGCAAGCTGGCTTGGCAGAACTGGAAAAACCAGAAATTCAACCTTGTGCTGGGGGAAAACCACACCCCTTTGGGGCCAGAACCTAACTCTAAAAAGATGAATAACTCATAGTACGGACATGTGAAAATTTTATAAATGATACCATAATTCTTGTGATTTTTCTGCCCACATTTTAAGAGGTTTTTAGAACCGGTGGCGTGTTCAGGGGGGTTTTAGCGGAAAAGAGGATATTACTCAAAATGTGTGCATGTGAAAAATCTGACACTTCATCAACTAATGTCCATACTCCTTGCGCACATGTGTGTAAATTTGGGTTAATGTCCGGTATTGCAAACCAGTTAAAAAGTGCAAAATATTGCCATTTCTGAATGCAAGCCCCCAGGAAGAGCAGAGTTTGAACAGGGGATACCTCCTGTGATATGTGAGAGGTGCGTGTAATTTTAAAACAATATGTACCTCTGCAAATATGTATTTGGTTCAAATCTAGATTTGTGTGCAAGTTGACAGGAGGAGTGGACTTTCTGCAGGCTGTAAAATGACATCACTCTGACACAACTTAGCTCCCCCAATCAGGGGAGAAATGAAAGCTTGGCCAATGATAAGTAGAGAGGGGTAGGGTCTAGTGATGCTGCACACACACCCATAAAAAAAACACATAAAAGCAGACAGACAGGACAGATAGGGACCTTCAAATCCATTTGCAGCTGGAAGCTCTGCCGGGAAAATCCATACTTTACCTCCATCAATCTCCAGAGAAAGCTGTGCAGAAAGACCCAGAGAAAGCAGAGCAGTATCCAAAACCAGAGAGAGCTGAACCGGAGTGCAGTCCAAAACCTGACCAGATCCGTGGCAAGGCATATTTCTAAATATATTGTGAGTACATAGCAGAACTGTGCAGAACCAATCTCCTAGTTAAAATAATATAATTCAATCTATTTTAATCTAAGTAGAACTGTCTCCTAACTGTCACCTGTCATCTGTAAAGCTGTCACTTGTCATTTTCTAGTTGCAAGCTGCACTTGTTTTTTTTTAACTTTAAAATTTCAAATCTGAAAAACGACCTTTATTTAATCGCTCATATCTCCGTGACCGTTTGTGCTAGAGACTTGCATAACTTTCCTCTGAAAGCTGGGAATTGTGGCTTTTCTAGGAACCTAGAACCGCATTCCTACCCCCTATAGTTTTGCCGCAATTGCGGAAAACGCACTCGCAAATTTACCACGATTTGCAAATTTCTTCACGTGTAAAAATCTGCTGCTGCTTGCCTTTCAGTTGCCAAAAATTCGTTTAACCTGCTAGTTACACCCTAGATCCTTGCTAAAGTGAGCCTGGACTAATATTAACTAGATACCACTCACCCTGAACCTCTAGAGGGAATTAAAAGCATTTTAGCATATTTTTCACTCCATTGCCAGCACATATAAAAGCATTTTGGGCCTGTGTTTCCAACTTCTGTAGTCTAAGCTTGCTGGGGTTAACTGAATCACATTTAATTGCATTTCTGAGAACCGTGTGCCTTCCTTCCATTTCCTTGCATTGCATAAAAGGGGGGGGTGAATTGTCCAAGAAAGTGATTACATTGTCTTTGCTGAAATCCTATCAAGTTATTTTCTTTACTGCATTTCATTCCACATTGCATCCATTTGAAACCATAAAAGTATTGTTGCTATCTTATCCATTTCATGTCAACTCCTTAGTGATTATCAAGAAGTGTGCTAGTGCCAGATTCTCCGTTGTTAATCTTTATCATATCAGATTAAGTGTGATATTCAATTATTAATTTATTATAAAGCGTGATATATATATATATATATATTGTTTAAATTATCAATTAAACCTTTTAACTTGCAAAACAGAACTACTTCTTGGCTCAGTGGGGTCAGGAGGATTCCAAGAGAGGGGTGTTATATAGGGGTAGTCATCCAGAGCGCATGAACTGGACATAAAGATATATCAATAAGGGTTTTCATTCAGTATTCTAGACTAGGCGTTGACTTGGCTGTAGTGCTGAATTGAATCCTCTTACAAATACTAATGCTAGGCTAAAATAGCTGCAAAAAGTATGTGAATTAAAGAAAACGAGAAGGGGACACGGATCCCAAAACAATTAGAGTGGAAAAGATAGAGACAGAGTATTCATTGGAGTGGGCAACATGTACCAGGATGAGAGAGTATGGTGTGTGAAGGTTTGAACTGGGGTTTGTTGGGTGCCTGAAAAAGATCTTGTGGGTGCACAGTAGTTAACCGTGTGCTGGGTGGTTGTGGTGGGGGCCTGCTCATTAGGGACTTTGGATGGTGATGGGTCACCACAGGTCACCTGTGGAATGGTAAGGCCCTAGGCAAGGAGATTTCTGCTGTGGTGTTGATTCCAATGCACAAAGGGGGCGTTCAAAACAAGGGGGGTTCTGGGAGTCCCTCTACCGGCACAAACACGCCCCATTGACCACGTAAAATATACTACAACCAACCAATTCACTTTGGTACACTCTAACTCAAGGTAAGTAGCCTGTGTTTTAACGGACCGGTGTTGTGAAACAAAAGACGTTACCGGAATACACTTGCGATCACTTTTTGACAGTAATGACAGTTCGGTCTTACTAAAGAAACTTGTATCCACGGCAAGAATTGTTACCGGGGCAAAAACACACTTAGCACCTGGGTTAACCAGAGAGAGTTGGGGGCAAAAATCATAGGCAATACTTTTGTCAAGGCAGACAGAATCAGAGAACACTATTTGACGGAAATTCAAGAGTCAATAGGCCGGAGCCAGTGTCAAGTAGAACCGGGTTCCTGTTGTCGAGGATCACACAGTCGGACAGTTCGAGATTCAACATTGCCAGGAGTACTTAGATATTTTCAACAGAGGAAGCAAAAGTTATAAGACGGAGGGAAGACAAGGGCGAGCCTTGGAGATGAAGAAAAGGGATTCACACTAATTCCTCAAGCAGAACACAGTACCTTATTCAATGGAGAAGCTGGTGCCCTGGCAGTTGTTCCTGTTGGTTTCCTGCAGATCCACGGGTCCTGGAGCTTCAGTGCGAAGGGGGACATCTGGAGGGGTCTGCACCATGCAGGGATGAAGCCGGCGGCAGCGACGATGAATAAAAGGTGCGCTCCTTAAAAACAGGAGAGGCTCTTCAGATGGCTATCCAGATCACTACAGCAGTGTGCAGCGATTTCGACCAAGAAGAGGATCCTCTGGCTGTGGAAGATGAGCTGGTTTTCCCCACCAAGTTCAAGGGAAGAAGACTCCGGATTGGATCTTCTCTGGTCGTCGAAGGGTTGATAGCTCAGGACTGCAGCAGGGCTTCATCGGGATGGGGTATTTGCAGCAGCCGTCTTCTTCTCCGCTTCTCTTCGGTTCCATGTAGTTCCAGTGGCGACTCTGACTTCTAGCCCAAGAGACCTGCCTTTTATGCAAAAATCCCCCATTCACACAGCCTGGCTGTCAATCACGCAGCAGGGGGGTTGTCCGGCCGGACAACCACCTCAGCCAATCATGGCAAAGAGCAACTTGGGTTTCCTAGGATACCCTGTGCAGGGGCTGACTACACCCCTCCCTCACATTCAGCCCACCTAGACACCCAGGCACCTGGAGGAAGGCTTCTGAGCAGAAGCGCGCCAAAAGACGGTGAACAAAGAAGGCAAACCTGGTTTGCCACACAAAGTAAAACACAAGAAGGACTTTAATAAAAAGAAATGGTGAATAAACCCGACCGGAGCCAAAAGAAAAAGTATTTGGTCAAGCGGGTTTAAGTTCGAGGCTAATATAATAGCCTAAAACAATAACACGTTTATCTAATACAATCGCGGTAGAAAAGTTAGGGTAGATACCACTGCCACCAGCCAAGTCTATCTGTTAAAAGAGCGAAACAATGCTCTAGGAGGTAAAGATAAAAAGGAATACGGAGTACCCTTTCCAGTACTCCATGTAAAATGGGAAGTCTAAAAGACAAACCTGTGTCACTGCACTGAAGGTGCTGTGTAACACACAAAAGGACTGGACTACTGAAGTGGTGTACTCCAGAGTTCACAAAAAACTGGTAAAAGACACATGGCAAAACATGGGTAAGAGTGGGGGAAAAGCTCACACTCTTACCAAGTGAAAGAAAATAAACTCCAGAAGTCCAGCAAAGCTGCTAGGTTACTCACTAGCTGAGGGAAAATAGCCATAAATGAGAATTCTCCCTAACAGTAACTTAGGGTGAAACTCAAAGTTACTTAATATGCAAAACAAGGGGGGTACTGGGAGTCCCTCTACCGGCACAAACAAGACCCATTGACCTATTCTTGGGTGGATGGCCCCCGGGTGAGTCACAACCAAATCTTTAGCTCGCTGTTGATTTCACAGAGGAGAAATATCCCTGCATATCAGTCTTTGTCCAGCACCGAAATGCTAGGCAATTCTCCTCTGAACAAGAGTACCAACAGCATCCCCAGACACGTGTTTCAGCCTAGTCGGGCCTCATCAGTGAGATGGAGATGTGCCTCTCTAAGAACAGTGACAAAGGGGTTCACGTCTGGATTCTCCTGGTAACTTAGGGTGAAACCCAAAGTTACTTAATATGCAAAACAAGGGGGGTTCTGGGAGTCCCTCTACTGGAGTTGTCTCGAGTGGTCAGCGTAGTGGGTGCGCCCCGAAGTGAGACTACAGCATGGGTAGAGAAGAACCTAGTTGTTGGAGTTAAGAGAGGTACTGGGAAGAAAGACATCCTTTGTAGGTCTGTGTGGTTTCAGAAAAAATGGAAAGGGGGGCTCTGAGTAGGAGAGGAATAAAACTCAGGTGGAGGGTATTCTACGGAAAGATGGTGGTGTGGGTCATCTATCTGCTTCTAGCATAAGGACAAGAGGGAGATAAAGTGAGCCTCTCTCGGGCCTTTTCTAGGAAAAACCAGAAAGTGGTCCATGTAGGGAATACATCTCTCTCTGCAGTTGAGTCTACAGCAAAAGGGAAATTCAGGGTTTTAATCCAGCATTTTCCTCCCTGTTTTCAATTGAACTAGGTCTGACATCATTGTGTCAACATGATATAGACACTGGGGATATTGTGCCTGACAAAGTCAGAGACCACATCAAGGCTGAGGTTGCCAAGATTTTGGACTCAGGTGTGTAAGAGCACTCAAGCAGACCTTGGCTCAGTTCTGTGTTAAAGCTACCTACATTCATAACTACAGAATTATGTTTCTGTGTTGACTACAGGGCCATGAATGCAGTCACCAAGATTGGTGCACGGACTTTATCCAGAACTGATGAACTAGTAGGCTAATTAGGTGCATTTGAATTCATTAGCACCTTTGACCTCACTTCAGGCTACTGGCAAAGCACCTTAAACAACTATGCCTGATGAGGAACAAAACAGAATTCTCCTCCTTATAAGGCCTGTACCAGTTTAGAGTCATGAGTTTTGGTCTACAAAAAAAGCACCTGTCACTTTCCAGAGGTTGGTGAATTGTGCCCTCAGTAAAATTGAGACTTTTTGTGTTGCATACCTGGATGATAAAGCTGTCTTCAGAAACACTTGGGAAGAGCAAATGTGCTAACTTAGCAAGGTATTTCAGGCCTTAGAAGAGGCACAACTCACCATCAAGGTTTCAAACTCCCATACAGGCCAGAGGTCTACGTTCTACATTTGTCAGGAGGTAGTTGGGGGCAACATTAATCTACTTCACACTAACGTCCAAGCTGTCTGGGATTTGGAAACCCCAACTAACCAAACTAACCAAACTCAAGTGAGATCATTTTTCGGCTCACAGGAAGACACAGGAATTTTATGTTATGTTATGTTAATTAGACTTGTAGAGCGCACGGTCGCCGAGGCATCATGGCACTGATGAGAGAGAGCTAATCCCACAGAAGGTGGCCCGGGGAAGAAAAGTTAGAACAGGATTGTCTTCCGAGCCTTTCTGAAACCCAAGTGATTAGTGGTGTTTCTCAATGTAGGGGGGAGGTTATTCCAAAGTCTGGCAGCGATAGAAAAAGCTCTCAGCCCAATCCTTTCACGGTTAAAGTTGGAAATAGCTAAGATGTTGGTGTTCGAGGAATGTAGAGCCCGTGTAGGAACATAGCGAGTGAATTTCGTTTGCAAGAACTCAGCTCCTTGGCCAAGGACTGCCTTGTGCACAATACACAAGGACTTGAATAGAATCCGCTGACCCACAGGAAGCCAATGCAATTGAAGGAGTACTGGGGAAATGTGAGCACCAAAGGGGGTGCCAGTAGCTAGCATAGCCGCCAGATTTTGCATGCGCTGTAACCGCTGTATGAGACCAATTGGCTGTGCCAAATACAGGGAGATACAGTAGTCTAAACGTGAGAGCACTAGCACAGCCACTACGGGTGGGCAGAAGGCTTCTGGTATCATAGGTAGAGCCCTGATCTTGTGGTGGGTGGCTTGTCACACAGCCGTCACTTGATTGGACATGGAAAGGGTAGCGGAAAGTATGACGCCCACATTTCTCACTTTATCAACTGGGCTCGGAAGTGGGCCCAGAGAAGAGGGCCAGAAGGCTGAGTTCCACAGTGAGAGGTCCGGGGGGCAACTCACCACCATTACCTCAGTCTTGGCGCCATTGAGTTTGAGCCATTTCTGGTCCATCCAATCCCCCACGACTCTCAGGCAGTCATGAAGACACGATGAAACCCTGCCCTGATCTTGATCTAGACGGATCAGGATTTGGGTATCTCCTGCGTAGGAATAGCAATTGAGGCCGTAGGAGCGGATGAGGCAGACCAGTGCCCAGATATATATGTTAAACAGAATAGGCGAGAGTGAAGATCCCAGCGGGACACCACAGGTCAGGGAGCAAGGAGAAGAGAGGAAAGGAGGCATGGCCAGAGTTTGCGTGCGATCTGAAAGAAAAGAAGTAAACCAAGCAAGAACTTGGCCAGATATCCCCATCTGAGCCAGACGAGAAAGCAGAATTGGATGGTCAACCATATCAAAAGCGGCAGATAAATCCAGCAGAATCAGAGCGTCTACTCCACCTGCATCAACTAATCTGGACATATCATCTTGTACCGACACTAATACACTTTCCGTACCTCTCCCTGGTCTAAAGTCAGCTTGAGCGGAGTGAAGAATCCTGGAAGATTCCAAAAAGGAAGACACGAGAGGAGTGATCAGAGACTCCAAAAGCTTAGACAGGAAAGGGAGTAAAGAGATTGGACAAAAAATCGAGTGTGGACTTTTTAAGAAGAGGAATAACCCTAGTTGATTTAAGCTCCAAGAGGACCAAGCCCGATTGGCATGAATCATTAATGGCCATGGTGATGTCTGTTAATAGATCAGGGCCATCTTCTTTATAATGATGACCGGAATAGCATCCTCAGGAGACGAAGATTTAATTTTCAAAATGGCAGCTAGGACTTCTTCCTCACTAAAAAGGGGAAAAGTAGACCAGCTAGCTGATTGGTCAATAAGGGGGACAGATGCAGGTGCGGAAGCATCTGGTGTCCTTATCGCAGAAGATTTAGCGATATCTGAGCGAATCACTTCGATTTTGGTAATGAAAAAGGAGGCAAGATTATCACAGAGCTTTTGAGAGGGCTTAACCCTGGAGGTAAGGGGCTCGGAGGAGGCTAATGAATGTACGATTGAGAACAGGGCTTTAGGCTGGCGTAGAGCATCTTCAATTTTCTGGGAAAAAAAGAAGGATTTGGTCAGAGAGTCCAAGTTTGTAGAAGTCTCTAAGCACTGGGTTGTAGCTGTTGCGCCACTTCCGCTCCAGTTGTCTGAGTTTCAGACGAGCAGATTTAAGCTGGTCAGTGAACCAGGGTTGAGGGGGTAATCTCCGGCCTTGGATTAATTTGAGAGGGTCATGCAGATCTGCGGCATCCAGAAATGATTGGGAAAGACATTTTAAAGATAGTTGCCTCTGAGAGGCACAGTCAGTAACTATTTGAGTGCTTAAAACCTTAGTATCGACCGAACGCCAAGAGCTATGGTCCATAGCAGCTCCTCTGAAAACTCAAGTGAGATCCTTCTTGGGCTCACAGTAATATGCATGAACTTTATGGCTGCAGTGAGCCTTCCAAGGATTGAAGGATGTGTAATGCAGGTACCTGTACTCACAGTGTCTTACTATAGTCAATCGTTTTTTAGAACTGACAGTTCTGATCTGAATCAGGAATAGGGGTAGTTATTTCCCAATTGAGTGCTAAGAACAGGGATCATTTCATTAGTTTCACTAGCAGGACGCTAAAAGGTGTAGAGCTGGGTTGGGCCACAGTTGAGAAAGTGTACTTTGCAATTGTGTGGGCCCTGTGAAGGCTCAGGGCCTATCAGACTGGGTCAACCCTCAGAAGTCAAGCAGATCACAAACCACTCAAGTAGTCGATGCTGTACAGGAATGTGTATTATTTATTTTCTCCATTATTGATCATGTGCATTTCTTCTGAAATTAATGCTGAGAATAGAGTCTTTAACTTTTCCTTTCTTTCCAGCTCATAAAATTGGACTTTAACATAATGATGTATGATCATTAGAGTTCTGTGTGTTTCTATGTTAAATTTATTTCCATGACCAACTACATAATTGTATTGGAACACAGAAACTGCAGAGGAAGAGGTTCTGTGTGATGCATCTTATGCTACTGAAAATATAAATGGAAAGTATGAGCAGTTATGAATGAAAGGTTACAGCCACATCTGAGGTGGAACTTCATAATCCTAATTGCTGTTGGATCAAGAGTGTTCCAGAATGATCTAGGCCAGTTGCTCAGTGCAGTAGATGCATCATGTTAATGATGTCATTTTCTTATCATCCTAGAATAAACTGAATGGAGGAGGGAGGACTCTCACCAGACATCCCAAAAATTCAAGGTTGTACATAATGTGGCAGGGTGAATTTACACTCCCTGTTTGATATTTGCCATAACTGGTGACAGCTGCTAATTTTTGAACCATTATGTCTAGTTTGGGTCCATTTTCGACCCACTCCTCCAAGTACCTAATATGGAGGTTTATTTGTCCTCCTTAAAGACCTATGGTGTCACATGACTATACTGCCTTTCTGAGGAGTGTCCGGATACGATCTTTGCCTGAATGCTTGGGAATGCTTAAAGTGGTTGGCTAATGTGTGAACGTAACTTGGCATGTGATAGGCTACTGAGGTCACCGCAGCCACACATTTGAAAATAAAAGAAGGCCCCTAACCGACTCCCCTTGTTTTGCTTCTGGAAAGTAAACCTGAACTGCACACTTAATGAGGCCTGCTGCTTAAGAAAAGGAACTGAAGCTCTTCACAAGCATCGTAAGTGCTCCAGTGACCAAGAAGGAACCAGCTGCAGTGCTCCATCACTCTGATCTGACGGGGACAGCTGGATCATACAAAGCCCTATCTCCCTGAAGCCACTGGTTTTGCTTTCATTACCTGTCCCAGAAGTGGGGACCCCTCTGCTGAAGATGACTCATAGATCCTCTGTGAGTGCTGGACCAAATTTTCATCATCTGGGTACAGCTGGCAAGATCTATAACTGGAGTGGTATTTCCCCTTTGTCTAATCTATATAAATATTATATCTTTCTAAGAATATATTGTCTGAACCTTCTACTATTGTGTAATTTTTAAAGTGTTTGCTGTACCTTCTGACCATCCACCCCACCTCCTGAGAGGTAAGCTTGGTTGATCTGACAACCTACACCTTGAGAGACCCTGATATACTTTAAAGGGATCCCTGTGGACAAAGTCAGGTGAATGCACGTGGGCCTTGGAAACAATGCCTGCGCTCCTAACTGGGGGGATTAAAAGGTGCAAAATGTATCTTTGAAGAACTTCAAAGGGATGTCTATGCGTATGATGGTTGATCTAGTTGACCGATTTCGATTTTCTCGGATGTGATATGGAACTCAGTTTTCTCATTGTATTTGCAAGAGAGGTATTGTGCTAAGCTGTGGTCATGGGGGACCACAAGTGGGTACATTTCAATGTTGAGTATGTGACAGGAGGTGGTTAACAAGCAGTCGGCAAGGGATGAGAAGTTTTTGAGGTTACTGAGAGTGTTTGTGTTTGACTGGTCAGATAACAATATACAATTTAAAAAATATCACATTCATACTGGCAAAGGACCTATTACGTGGCCCAAGGAGCAAAGGAGAACCATAGTGTGTGATGGTGCTTCCTGTTAGTGAAGGGGTCCTTGCTAGAGTGAAAAGCTGTAGGAATACCTGGCTGCATTTTTAGGAGATGGGGTCAGAAGGTGGTTGGGGCTGAGTATAGCCTAGGAATGTAGAAGAGAGAATGGACTATATTTCATGCTATGCCTTTTGTTTCAGAAGACGATATCCAAGAAACTGGATTTGATTGTGTTCAATGGTAAATCGTATTAGGATAGGGCATGGAAAATGTGGAAATTTGAGTGAGTGAAAAAGGAGAAGAGGAAGCTGAGTAGAAGCACATTAATTGTAGGGGATCTCAGGGACTTTTGGCAAAGTTAGATTTGTTATGTAGGTCTGCATGGGAAGAGGGGTTTGCAGGTTATATTTGTCATGGCTGTCTTTTAGGGCCTTCAGGATGATATATTTGCTGGCAATGAAGGCAGGGGTCTAGTTGAAAGAAGTGGTTGTGAGGATGGTTTTGAAGGAAGATGTCACATTACTAAAGAAGAGAAGGACTGTTCAGAAAGGCCTAGGGAATTGAATACATTTATCAATGCCAAATGATGGATTGTGTCAAGTCAGGGAGACAGCATCAAGGAGAACAGAAGTGGGATTATGTGAGGCAGGATATATATTCATTATCACTGCGAGACATTTCAGAGGGGATCAATTAGGCTAGGAATAAAAAAAGAATTGAGTTCAGAACATACTCGTTCTTGTGTGGGGTGGCAATGTGGAGTACAAAGGCCAGCCTTGGTAAAGGGGATTTGGAAAATGTGGGGGGAGAAGATTGATCACTTATAAAGTCTAACTACACCCAGGTGGGGGGTATTTCAGGTAACACTTCGTTACATTGTTCCTGACATATATTTGATTTTGCTAATCCTAGCAACATCAATGAAGGACACATGCCATAAGTGTAGCTCTGCAAACCTTGTATTTTCAAATGGGGCTGAATGCACCCAGAAACAAGGGCGTTTTCAGCATGTATCATTGAGCTACAAGGAAGTAATCGTGAGGTGAATATGACGTTGACATTCTTCGAGAAATGTGGGGCAGGTCCTTGCCAATGCTCTGTGCACCACACATAAAGTACACAACCCCCAATGTTCTGGTCTTATACTTGGGGGTGGGCGTTTTATTTTAGGGTCCTGCATGTCCTGGATTTAGGACAAAAAAGGGGTTTAATTCTGATCCGGGAACAATGGGCATGTATGAAGGTGCTGTAGGTGTCTTTGCCATCATGTATTTTAAGGAGGGAGTATACAACAGGAAAACCATGGAAAGGATAAGACAGAAGACAAATAAAGAGGGTACGTTTTGAGCATTAGTAAATTGAGGTTTTGGAGCAGGAGGGATTTAAAGTGGAACCATTTCTTATGGTTAGACAGGATGGGTGCAAATGCCACATATGGAAAATGAGTTATGTACATTAGTGCTTAGGCAGATTGTGCTAAGGCTGGCTTAGCAGAGGTAAGGGGAGAATGTGGTGGCCTTAGTGGGGGTTTGGTGTTAGTGTGGATTTGGAGAAAATAATAACTTAATTAGTGCCTATGGATAGTGCTTTCCCATCCAAAGCTTTGTTTGAACATGGATGTGTGTCACCCAACTATAAAATGTCAATTTGTTGTTAATATTCCTTTTTTTGTAATTAACAGTAATAATAATAATATAATAAAAATAGTAATCCTTTAATTAATGTCAGAAGAAATGAAGGCAGAGCCAGGCCACTTGGAAACAAGCCTTATAGTTGCAGGTTGCCTGCTTTTCTATGCACCTTTGCTGGTTCAAATGAGGGTAGGAATTATTGAATTTCATGAGAGTTTTCTCTGTAATCCCAAGACAATTGGGATGGTGTAAAGTATTAACTGTACTGTGATGGCTAGCATGATTATGGCTGTTGGTGTGGGAAAAGGGTTTTTAGGATTTTGTCAGGGATACAGTTGTGGCCCACTGACTTGCACCTTCACCCAAAACTTGATTTGTCCCATAGGACATTTTTTGGTGGTGCAACCGAAACTCCAAGATACGTCCAAGGTGGTTGTGTAGGATGAAGTATGTAAATTAGAATGATGAGGATAAAGTTGCAGCTTAGAGTTTAAAAAAGGGAGCACCGATGCACATGCAAGTTCTGGAACACATAATGGCAATTCATGTGTGAATGAATTTGGAACAGGCACACTGTCCCTGACCTGTTTACTATGATTTCTCCAATTTGAAGTTCTTCAGTGTGCAAACCTTACCCCAGAATGTGTCCAGAGTAGATGAGCAGGGTGAAGTATGTACACTAGAATGATGAGGGTTTGAGGAGTAAGGTTACCTGTAAGATGTTGGAGTTGAAGTAATGGTATGACCATTTGCATGCATATCAGTAGGAAGAGGTGAAGATATGATATGATATGGCATTTATAATGTGCCTATACACAAGTGTTTCAAGGCGCGACGAGGCAAGGGAGGAGAACAAAGGGAGGACGGACAACGATCCTACTAGGCCAGGTATCATTCAGATTGCACAAGTGTGAGGGAAGGGGGAAGAGACAGAGCAGTACATGGCAAAAGATGATAACACTAAGTAGTAGCGGCCAGCAAGGGGCAAGTGAATGGGTAAGTGCAGACATCAGGTGTCAAGTGCTGGGAGGGGGACTGTAGGGATACAGAAACAGTCCCCAAGTGCAGGGGTTGCCAGGTGGGCAGTGCAGGTGTGAGACGCTGGCGGGGGAGGGTCCTGGTCCCGAGATCAGAGGGTGTCCAGGTAGCCAGCGCCAGTGCAATTTCAGTTACAGCTAGGAGGTCAGCAGAGGAGAGAAGGAGAAAAAGTAGAAGCAAAGAGAAAGGTTTGGAGGTGCTTCCGGAACCGGAGATGGTTCTCCTCAAGTTTAAGGGAGGCAGGGAGGCTGTTTCAGAGGGATGCACCAGCCGAGGAAAGAGATCTACCACCAACACGTTGCTTGGAGAAGCGACTGACCCTAAGGGAGTTGGAGGCAAATGAGCAAAGAGCTTGAGAAGGAAGATATTTAGGAAGAGAGAGTTGAAGGTATTGAGGCCCCAGGCCCCAGAAGGCGTTGTGGATGATGCAGAGGGTTTTGAACTTAATCCTCGCAGCCACTGGGAACAAGTGCAGAGATTTCAGGCCTGGGGAGATGAGATCCCTGGGCTTGAGGCCAAGGACAAGTCTTGCAGTCCTGTTCTGGATAAGTTGCAGAGGGCGGAGAGTAGAAGCAGGCAGATTTAGAAAGAGGCAGTTGCAATAGCCCTGCCTAGAGAGAACCAGAGCTCTGGAGACAGTGAGCTTCTGGGAGAAGGAGAGGAAAGGAAGAATACCTCTGAGTAGCTGCAGCTGGTAGTGTGACTCCTTAGAGACGTCAGACATTTGAGGAGAGAAGGAGAGTGTGGAGTCGAAGATGACCCCAAGGTTTTACGCCTTGCAGGTGGCAGCAGGAAGAGGGCCAAGAGAGGCTGGCCAGAGAGCTGCAGGGAAGGAGGGAGCTGGTGTGCCGATGAGGAGAATCACAGTTTTACTGGCATTAAGGCAGAGTTCATTGGCGGCACACCACTCCTAGATAGCAGACAGACAGTCAGAGATGAGGGAAGGAGAGGAGGAGGCCGAGGGTAGCCTGAAAATGAGCTGGGTGTCATCCACATAGCACTGAAAGTTGGGGCAGAGAGCGGCGATGCGGTGGGCAAGGAGTTCCAGGTATTGGTGGAACAGCCAGGGAGAGAGGTTAGACCCCTGGGGGACACCACAGGTAGAGAAAAAGATAGCAGAGAGGAAGGACCCAAGTTGGACCTGGGAGGGTCGGTCAGAGAGGAAAGAAGTCAGCCAAGCCAGAGCCTGACCAGTGATACCCAGGTTATCACGGAGATGGTTGAGCAGGATGGCATGTTTGACAGTGTCAAAGGCAGAAGAGAGATCAAGCAAGATGAAGACACAGGGGGTGTTAGAGTTAAGGTTGGAGAGCAGGTCTTCACGGATGTTCAGGAGAGCATTTTCCGTGCTTCTGGCAGCTCTGAAGCCAGACTGATGGTCATGAAGACAACCAACAGATTCAGTGTGGAGATTAAGCTGGGAGATGGCCAGTTTCTCCAGGAGCTTGCCCAGGAAGGGAGTGATGGAGATTGGCCGATAGTTAGCCGGGCAGGAGGGGTCAGCAGAGGGTTTCTTAAGAAGAGGGTGCACAAGGAGTGCTTCAGGGGGGATGGGAAGACTCCAGTGGAGAAGGAGTGGTCAGCCAGGGCAGGAGCCAGGGAGTCAATGTGGTCCTTGATGGAGGAACAGGGTGAACCTGTTTTGACGGGACTTTCATAGATCATACTTGTCTAGGAACCTTGTCAATAGGAAACAGGGTCCAAATAAAATTCCAATTGTTGGGATGAAGGGTCCAAGCAAGAATGGCAAATGCCTCAGCAGTGATTAAAGGGTTTATTAGCAAACAGAATACAAGAGGACACACTGAGAGAAGCTGCTATCAGAAGAACACCAACAGTAACTCTCACCAGAAACCTCAACCTGCCACTTATTTTCTGGTTCTATACTGTAAGCTTCCATCAGCACTTCTTTTGGGTGAAACAGCAGTGGGGTGCCCACACTAGGTTATGGAAGAATAAGGGAGATAAAGATCACGTTTCTATAAAAACAACATTTTGAGAATAGACAACAACGTAAATGCAAAACCAATCTGTAAACTTGGTACACTAAAACATAATTTAGTCTAGGTGACATCTTCCTGTCTAATGTGCTCTGGCGAACCTCAGAGCCCGATGTAGACCTAAGACACTTTTCAATCCAGGATCTTTAACTGTGCATTCACCAATGCCTCCTCTCCCAGCCAATCATCCTGCAACAAAAATGTATCACTTGGGTAGGGTGGATGATTAGATGACTTCCAGGGAAGTGGGCTAATATCCTTTGAAGTAGAAACGATGCACAGGTGGTGTTGAGAATGCTTGAAGAAACACAGTCTTCATTACATCTCCTACCTTTTTCCATCACCATCTTTCCCAGCCCCACACTCTTCAATCTTAACGGTCTTAAAACACTAACTGTCCCTTAGGAGCCTTCAAGGACTTGTGTATCTTGACTGCGTCACCGACCTTTACCTCTACAATCCTGATACAGGCACTGTACTAGGTCTTGTCGTGTCCTGGTGGCCGTTCTACTCTTTCGTGTATGGCCTCAGATTGTGGTGGGTTATATGGCAGCAACTGTGGATGCAAATCACCAGCCTCTCAAATGGTGGCACTCCAGACGCTGCATCTCTGTAGGCCCTGATATGGTTTTGGAGCACCACCTTCCATTCCAGCCTGCCGGACTGGACTAGGTGCATGTTTTCCTTAATAGTTGTATGAACTATCACCACCAGCTCACTGGCACTGGAATTGCAGAAAGCTGTTCTACAATTCCTAATTCCCTGGTCAAGCCAGTACCTTTCCTTCCCTGCACCATGCACCCTGCTAAGCCTATGTACCTGATTGTCAGACACAATGTACTTAGGTGACACTTCTGTCATTAACACGTTCTCATGGGAACGGATGACTTTAGGTGTGGTAATGTCATCCTTGATCGACACTTAGAACCACTTTGTCGTATGATCCACAAGAGCCATCACAAATATAATGCTCCAGAGGTCCAATGAAATCAATGTCTTTACTCTCCCACATGTCCTGTGGAACCGCTACAGCATGGAACACTGGGGCCTTCATTCTCTATCTTTTTTGACTCTGAGTGCAACAGGTACATTCCTTAATATATTCATCTACCATTCCATCCATGCCTGGTCCGTAAGCTTATTCTAGCCAGATTGCACCCTCATTGGGTGCAACGGGCCAGATTCACCAAGTTCTTTAGTAACGCTAGGGTAGTTACTGTCCCACTACCATGTCAGGCCAAACTTGCATACAGTCAGCTCATCTCTTACTTTGATAAACCCAGAGATCCTCTCACACTTCCTAAGCCATCCCTGCTCAACCCAATGCAAAATGTTAGCAAGTTCATCATCCTTACGCAGCTGAACACCCCATTCTGGTTTCTCAACAATTGCCCAAACTGTTTCTTCAATCCTGTCTAGCCACTCCTTGTTCTCTCTCATGTACGGAATTCCTTTGCAGGTGATCAGGACAAGTAGTCAGCCACTGGGTTCTCCCTACCTGGTACATCTGCCACTGATAAGGTTAGGTCCTGCATTGAGCCAAGGCACTATTGTCGTTGTGGACAAGACCCACCCTTGTGTGGCGAATACGTTGTGAAATGGCTTGAGGTCACTCCTCAGTATATATTGAATTACCCTTAGATATGTGTTAACACATTAAAACGACCAGCAGCACATCCGTGCTTAATTTGTGGATGATGGAGTAACTCAGTGGAGCAAAACATATGGTGCACAGGCCAAATGTTGCTCTTAAAGACATTATTATGGCTCCCCACGTTACATGAGTTTTATGATGACGTGTTGCCTGGCCTAGAATCAATCAATCTCTCTCTCTCTCTCTCTCGCTCTCTCTCTCTCTCTCTCTCTCTCTTTCTCTCTCTCTCTCGTTCTCTCATTCTCACCGTCTCTGTCTCTGCCTCCCTCTATCTCTCTCTATCTCACATACATACACACACCTTTTCTATCTCATGTTCTCTGTCTCTTTCTCACAATCTCTCTCTCTCTCTCACTCTCTCTCTCTCTCTTCGTCTCCCTCGCTCTCTTTCTCTTTCATGTAAGGTGTGTAAAGCCTCTCTGGTCTAGTTTTTTGTCTTCTCAATCTGATGACACCAGTTTTACCAATATCTAAAAACATGCCTTCAATCCCATATTACTAAAATGTCAAAGTAGTAATACCATTAAATGGCAGTGTATCATACGGGTTGCAGTTAAAAAACAGAACAAAAACTAAAAAGTACACCTCAAAACCCATGTGTCTTTCCTTCTGAAATTCGTGAATTTTTGCCCCATCACCCGCTTATCCCCAGTGTATCAGACTTGTATGGTACGTTCAGCTCTCTAGCAAAATCAATTGTGCACCCCTGGGGTAGATGATGGAGTAGTGTTTTCTCTCACCCCTATGAGACCTTCTTCCTTCCTGCTCCTCTCTGAGAACGGCCCCAGCGCACACTAGCATGCACTACCATGAGGAATCTCAGGGTGGGCATTGTCAAATGTGTGCACTGTGAGTACATTGCCCATTTCTGACTTCAGGAACCTAGGTATTCCCTCATTGTTGGCACTGAAATGGGTACCTAGTTTGTGTTCTTCCCTCAAAACAGCAGTCTTACCTGAAAAGTTTAGGATACATTTAGAGTAATACTCCATCAGGCCCAGAAACAATCTCATCTGTCCCACATTTATTGCCACCTTTGCCTTCAGCATAGCAGTCACCAGTTCTGGATGCAAATAGATGTATTCCTGAGTGATCCAGTCGCCTAGGTATGTCAATTGGTCAACCTTTAACTGGCATTCCTCCCACGTTCCAGTCACCCAACGTTCTCTCATTATCTCAACACTGGATACACCAATTTGACATGCTTTATTCTGATTATTCTGAATATACCATGATATCCTGAAAATATCAGTTGTCCAGGGGGCAGATGGGATAAGCCTCCCTCTCACTTGCTGGTGGCAATGTCCAGGCCCTCCTTGAGTGTACAACCTCATGATTTTCAGTTCATCACCAGAATGATTGGGATTAGGATGAAGGGCCCAAGCAAGATTGACAGCCGGCACAAGAGCAGCAGGCATAGGCTGCATTAGCAAAGCAGAATATGAGAGGACTCTCTGGAAGCACATCAAGATCCTACCAATGGTATCTCCAATCAGACTACACAACTGTCACAGGCCGAACCCAACCCTTACATTCCAGTTCTACATTGCACCTTCTGGTTTCATCAGCATGTGGCTAGGTTGATGTAGGCCAACATACTGTACCGGGGTAAGTAAAAAAAAAGTAGAACATTGGTTCTGGCTGTCTCAATGTCTGGCAAGGGTCTGAGTGGATGATGGCCACATCCTCTGGAGTCGAGTACTTTGCAAAATGAAAGTGTGTGTAAGTGTGTGTGTGCATGTGTATATGTGTGTGTTGTTATTGAAAAAAAGGGAAGCGTGTTAAGTCATACTTTCAGTAAACCATGTATGTGTAATTTTCAATGTGCTGTTTAAACAAGTGGTTATTTCCATACTCTTCTCTGGAACTTCAGAACATCAAGGGAGACCTAGTAATGTTTGAAGTGGGATGCACCAGGGTTTGCGTTTGAAGAGATGGGCCAAAGATAGCCATATGTATGCTGCTGCTGGTGCTATGAATATTTTACTTGATTAATGGCTCTTTTGCAATAAATCGGCACCTATATTTTTTGGTCAGTATGCCTCACTCATTTGGTGTAAAAGCAACACCATCACAGATATATTATCAATATACTCCAGGGCCTACAGTAGTGGCCCTGTAGTTATGGTTAAGTTGCTCAGCTCATAGAAAGAGCAGTTTTTGAGTGATTTATAATTCTGCCCCGACATGGACGAATACTCACCAAACTTTGTAAAAGAACTATATGGCCCCCTAAGAATGATTTTGTGAAGTTTGGTGTGGTTTTGTCCAGGGGTGGCAAAGTTATAGGGCAGGTTGCAAAATGTGTGGAAATCCTCATAGACTAAATGGCACCTACAGTCCAAACCGCTAGAGCATTTTTACCAAATCTCTGCTAGGAGCAGTGGCTTGCTTCCGAAAGCATGCTTTTGCAGATTTGGTGTAAATCCGTCCAGTCGTTTTTTTTAAAATGGGCAAACAGTAGGTACACACCATTAGTGATATCTGTGTCCATCCATGGACTCATTTTCTGATTCGGAGTCCGCGGACGCCTCTGGGCCAATCAGGGTTTGACGTGATGTCTGTGGACATCGTACACGCCTGCTGATTGGATGGTGGAAAATGTGAGCTGCGTCATATATTTGGGAACAGTCGCCATGTTGGATCTGCGGACAGATGCCGGTGTCCACGGATAGCGCAGTGAGGAAAAAGTGTGGAAAACGCATTTGGGATTTTTTGGTGGCTAAAAGAGGGTTGGCAAAGAGTGGGCGAGTGGAATAAAGTTGACATGTAGCTGTTTTTATAGGTGAAAAAATGGGTTTGCAGGTGCTGCCAAATCCATGGACATTGCCGCTAACTGCGGACAGAGCGGTGACAAAAACATTTTGGAAACCACATTTTGGGTTATTTGGTGGCAGAAAGAGGCTCTGGAATGGATGGGCGAGTGAAATAAAGTTGACATGGAGCTGTTTTTATAGGTTAAACAAGGTGTGCAGTTGCTGCAGAGTCCGCGGTCACTGTTAGCGTCCACATTTGTCTGGTTGCATTCCGATGGATGTGCAGTTGATTTTGGACTAGACCGTTTTGAGGTTGTATTATTTGATGGACAGCAGTTGTTCTTTGTTTCCTTAGTGGTATTGATGGGAGATCTATTTTAGATTCTGTTTGTATTAGTTTGGTATAATCTAGATGGGGTTGCACAGTGCATGTAGCCTGTTGTATTCTAGGATGCAAGGAATGTCAGTGTTGACTTTTTTTGCATCTCAGGTAACTAGGAATAGACTAACTCATACGTCTGTAAAGTCTGTGCTGCCAATGACAATCAATGCGTGATCTTGGGTTAGACCTTGTGATTTCTGAATAGTGACCGCATTTGCAAGAGATAGAGAGAATTGTTCTCTGCATACGTGCATGTATTTGAAAAGTTGTAAATGTGCTATTGTGCGGCCTATTTTTTAACTTCTGCAAGTTTGTCAAAGTGGAGGTTGACATATTGAATGTTGTTGTCATGTGGATATGTTTGGAAGCCAACAGCTGTACCAATTGCTCTATTGATTAAACCTTGTTTTACATCAAGGTTACGTATTAGAATAACTCTGCAGTTTAGACACAGAGTTAATAATTTTTGAAATCCAGCTGTATTGGAGATCCATTTTTATAAACTATTTAGTCGTGCTGTTGCTTGTTGGCACATATGGAGTGTCATGCCATGCACTTTTAGTTTGAATGTGCAGCTGATATGCAGTATTGGTTGCATTTATTTGTTCAACATTGTATCATTGAATTGACTACAGCTTGCAAGGGTTGGCATCAAGGACATTAATTTGATATTTTATTGATTTAATTGTTCCATGACATCAGAAGCAGATGTAATATGCCCATATAGCTCATGAATTAGTGTAGAATTTAAGATGGATTTTGCATCTTTAGTAAGCAGACGCGTTCTAATGCTTTTAAAATGTTAGCATAGGTGAGATCCGCAATGCTGCCAAGTGTGTTACACAGCATTGTTTCTGTCCTAATGTTTTGAAAATACGTTGACCTTTTACTGGTGTTAGCTGTAAGAGGTCTCCGAAACCAATAACATGTTTTCCTCCAAACTTTTCTTCCAAGTTGGTTTTTAGGACTTTTTGCATTCTGAGATAAATGAAAGCCAACATGAAGTTGCAAACCATGCTTACTTCATCTATCAGGAGCACTTTCATTTGTTTCAGAATTCTGCGTACTTCAGTAGCAGCTTCTGCTGATAATTTGTAGTGTTCTAATTTGTATTAGTGTGCTACTGGGAGGAGCAGTAGTCAGTGTAAAGTTACACCTCCTATGTTGTAGGCAGCTAAACATCTGGGGCTGTTCCAACAGTTGGAAGGTTGTTGTTTGTTAAGTTTTGTAGAAATTTGCTGATTCATTTAATTAGGAACATTTTAACAAAACCAGCTTCACCACTTACATACATGAGTGGAGGTTTATAATATTTACAGCTACAAGTTTTAGTTTCATGTTTAAAACCATGTTCAATTTCTTCAGTGACTTTTAGATAAATGGTGAGTTGTTCATCTTTTAGCTGTGATTTGAGCACTGACAAGTCTTCAGATTGTTTAGATTGATCCATGGTATTTTCTACCTCAGTCATGGTTATTCCTGCTTAATTTAAAATGAGTGGTTCTTGGCTTCCTCTAAGGGAAGGTTGAATGCCACCAGGAGTTTCTTTATCTAGTACAGCTTGAATTTCTTCTTCTTCCTGGTGCTCATTGTCCAACATGTCTTTATATTGTTTGACATTGACATTTGTTATACTGCTTTCATTTGCTTTGAATGCAGCTTCAAATGATTGGCCACATCACAAGTTTGCCGGTCCAGTAACAATGGTACCGGTAAACTTGCCAGTACCGTTGTTACTGGACCAGCAAACTACGAGTTCTGCTCGCAGGTGTCTTTTAGGCCACCAGGTCGGTCCTGGTGGCCATACCGGCACCCACGAGAGACACTGCCGGGAGCAGAGGTACCGTTATGAACAGTGCCTGTGCTACCGGCCTCCCCATTCGGTCTCAATGGGAATGGGGAGTAGAAACACTGGCGTCTGGCAATGGGGAAATACAGGGTCCCCCAAGGCTGTAATAGCTCTGTATTTCCCCATTATCAGGCACCAGTAAAATTTGCGAGTTTGGCGCCAGCCTGTCTGTATTACAGGCAAGGCTACCGCTAAACTTGTAATGAGGCCAGTCACCAAATAATTCTTCTTCTTTTTTCCAAGGTTTAAAAAATGTCAGTATGGTCATGTAATAAAGTGTTCTATGTTGCAGATTTAAATGATAACTTTATATGATTAATTAGATTGGGTTTGGTAAGTTTCACTAGGCTTCCTTCACAAGTTGAGACTGAATATTTGCCTGTTGTATCATCTGGTATGACATTGTTTTTGTAGGAGTAGTTTTGGGCTATGTGGTACAGGCACATGTTTTTCAAAGCAGTACAGTCGTGGATGTCTGCGTACATCAGGGAATCAACCAATCAGGATTTGTAGGTGTGGTTTACATGAATACAGGGTAGCAGGAGTTTTATTTGGTGAGTGCACTGAAGATGGCTATATCTTTGAGGAAGCAGAGGGTATGGATTCAGCGAGACTCTTGGATCCATTGGCTGAAGGTATATTATGAGCACTGTGGATTGTCTGAGAATCTTGAATTAGATGAATGTCAAGATTCATGTTATGGATTTTGAGGAATGAAGTGGGCAGAAATCCTCCTGGTTTGTGAGAATATGCTTAACTTGAAGCATCCGGACCTCATTGTAGTTCATGGGTGTTTGTTAAACTGTAAATGTAGGGTGGAAAAACGCCTAACCTAAACCTAAATCTAAAATGGGAGCAAGCTTTGCCCATCAAATGAAAAATAAGGCAGTCCTTGTGACATCTCATCAAAGTAAAAAGGCCTATACCAAAAAATCTATTCCCAAATCCTTACAACTAATTACGGAAAGAGTGTGGGATAGGGTTTTCAATTTAAAAAGAAGTTTTCACAAATAATAAGTCAGGATGTGATTTCCAGGGGTCTCCCCTCCCCATGTTTTGACGATCGGACAAAGTGAATCTCCTGAGCACAGTACATGCTCAAGCTTTCCCAGCACGAGCCGACAGTTCCCTTCCCATTATCAGGTTATTTGATGGTTAAGTATATTTTCAATAAAAGTCTCTTGCCTTAGAGGTCCTGATGCATTCAACAAAACAAACAAACAAAAAGTCTCGTTCCAAATGAACATTGGGCTGATGACTTTCCACCCAGATCTCCCCCAGTCCGGCTCGGATCTCAATGCCAAGGGGAGAAATCCACTTCCCCTGGTTTTACAATACTCCTTGCATCTACGAGTCTTAATGTCTTTTTAAACAATTCACTGTGGACCTCCCTCGATCGGGCTCACTCCTGTTGACACACTGTTCATGGGACTTCAGGCTTAGTCCTGTCTTTTTAGCATCCCTCCGCTGGATTCACTCTTGCTAACCTTTGCAACACACTGTCCATGCACTAATTTCACCAAGCGGGATTCATTTCCCTTATATCCATAATCCTCTGTCAGTAAAAGACTTTTGAGTGTAGAGAGGATTTTACAGGACCCCTATTTGACCACTTTGACCTCTGTTTGCCTTTTCCCATGGCCTTCTGGTTACGGTAGTATCTACCATCAAGTAATCACCCAGAGCTTCCTATGTGAGCACCCACGTGGTGCCGGACTCCTCTGCTGCTGTATTTTCCACTTTTCTATCAATAGCTCTTTAAGCGTTTCACAGTTAAATTAACTGTTTGCTACTATTTGTTCAACACAGCTCAGTTTTTTATCGACTATCCTCTCTACTCATCGGCTATGAGGAACTGCTTGGCTGTCTCTCTTCCTGGAGTCAAGATTGGTACCACAGAGACAAGTGTCTCTCCTCGGCTTGGTAATCAGCAGAGGCGGTTCTTGTGTACCGTTGACATCTGTTGCAACACACGCTGGCTATTGTTTGCTTCCTTCTGCAGAGGTTTCATGGGCCTTGGTCGTAAAGGGCAAGGTCGCTTCTCTCCTTGTCACCCTCTCGGTATGCGCTGTCTTTCTCCTCCTCTTGAACTGCTGTGCTGAGTTAGCCTTCAAGTTGTGCGGTCTGCCTTGCTCTACCTGTGCTCTCGTGCTCCACCTTTTATCCCTGTGTGGAAGGTAAAGGGCCGGCAGGTGTGTGTGATTTTGGTCAATTGCCTGACTTTGCCTGACCCTTGTATTTGGACATGTCGGGTAAACGTCTCTGGTGTTAGTCTGTTGTCTTTCGTGTTGTGCGAAAGTGTTTGTGTCGAAAAAAGGGGGGGCAGTGTTTTAGAATATCCCACGTGGTAGGATGGGGAAATGGTGGTTAGATAAGGGGGATACCGTGTCTCACCTGTTGTTGTCCCACTCCCACTCCCCAAGGACCCCCCATCCAGGTGATCCTCCCTCCCTGGTCCACCCCCAGGAACTGGATCCAATAGTGATGGCCACCTGGATGACAGATCTCTGGGGACTAGCTAGGGAGACACATTCAGGTTTCTCACACCGTGGACTAATTAAAAGTGTGTCATGCAAGAACGGAAATTTCCGGACACAGCGTGATGTCCGTGGACAATCGATTGCATGAACGAACACCCCGGACAGTCGTATAGTCCGCAAACTATGAATTGGGGTTTTAAAAAATAAAACACATTATGACAGAATAATATACAAGATTTTTATAGTATATAAAATACATTTATTTTTTAAAGGGATAGGGTATCAGAATGGGAAACATAAATGGGAGAATTTGAAATTTCTATACAATGATTATTATGGGAGGGAAAGAAGTTTTATCAAACCGTCTTCATTTATATTTTGTGAATTTGATGGGCTGATTACTGGGGGCAAGAGGGCCAGGTACAAGACGGATAGTGATAATCCACATTTCTAAGAACATGTTTTTTAACATAATTTAAAAGTTCCTTAAAGTCATTACTAAGTTCAGCCAATTTTTCAGACAAAATCATCATTATACAGTTGGGGATAGGGATTGTCTTTGTTATTCTTCGGATTTTCCATAATTAAATTGTGGTCTTGTTTATTCATGTAAACTATGTACTATAAAAAAAAGAAGAAATTATTATTTTAATGAGCTCTGTATAAATTACATTATTTGTTGATATTGAAAGAAGTATTGTTTACCATTTGAGATGTCATCATCACTCATTTATTGTTTTGGGTCACTTTCTTTTTGTGTTTGTCATTTCTGTGAAAATACAAAAAATAGTGCTTTTTGCTCATAAGAAATGCTTATATAATGAATGGTAATAATACAGAAATAGATACACTATACTTACTCTTTTGTAAGAGGTTGTTTTGGAATGAGTGACTTGTTTTTGTGAGTCTGTATGAAGAGCTGTACTGAAGTGATAATATAAGGTGTACAGTTATGGATTGTGCTTTGTGCATTCCATTATATTGTGTGCTAAATGAAAAAATAATGTCTACTACACCCAAATAATGTATATTTGGGTGTAGTAAATATGTCATGTTTTATGTATATGTGGTTTTATATGTGGTTGTGTGTCAAGTTTTGAACATTTTTTGATCTCCCCTGTGCTTCTGGGCTTTGTGATTTCTACCTGATTTCCATAGACTTTCATACTGTCCGCGGAGTTTGGAGCTGCTACATTGCATGTGAGTATAATATAAGGAACTGGTAGCAAATTAAGGGTGCACTTGTTCAAACCTATGAAATTCAGAAAACAACTTTGTTAAAGTGGCGTTCTGGTTAAGTTGCAGTAATTAAACCAATGCAATTCAGTTAAAAATCTTTGTTAAAGGGACGTTATGGTTAAGTTGCACTAATAAAACCCTATGAAATTCTGTACTCCTAGGATGATTCCAAAATACAGCTACCTAAGTACATATAAGCAGGACTAGTAAGGATTCAAGCTATTTAAATATAAAAGAAACACACTATTAAAGGTCGATATATCCGCCTGATGAGCTACTGAAGTAGAGAAACATTGGTCATGGATTGCTGATTTAATTTATAATTGAGACATTGATAATTTGTTCACAAAGAATATAGGATTCATGAGCTAGAGGATTTATGAAATATCATTGATAAGAATTGATGGCACAGAGGACTAATCATTTCCCTGTCATAAGGGTCTGACTGAAAACTGCCAAAAAGTCCAACACTTGGTACGACTCTGATCTGGCTGCCCTTAAACGCATGTGAAGAGCAGCAGAACGGAAATGGGGATATTCAGGTACACCTTCTGACAAACTGGCCTGCCTACTTCTTCAAAAGCAATATAGACTCTGCATCCGCTCCAAGAAAAGAGTCTACTTTCAAGCCTGCATCTCTGTGGTATCTAACAACACGGCGGAACTCCTCAAAGTCTGCAAGGAACTGGCCAACCCTACCGCATCTGCACCCTCTGCTACACCTACACAGGCCCTTTGCTCGGCCCTGGCTGCACACTTTACCACCAAAACACAGGACATCCTGTCCTCTCTCTCTTCTCCCCCCGCCCTGCAGCAACATCCCTCGGGCCCCCCTCAGCTGAACACCCTTCTCTCCCCCTCTCCCCTGTCCCACCTGAGGAGTTCTCTAGACAAGTCCGGTCTATGAAAGCTTCCTCCAAACAGGTGGACCCCCGCCCCCCCAAAACCATCAAGGACAATATTGACACTCTCGCTCCAGCCTTGGCTGATCTCTGCAACTTCTCCTTCACCACTGGAGTTTTCTCCTCTCCTCGCAAGCACTCTCTTGTATAGCTTCTGCTCAAAAAACCCTCTGCCAACCCGTCCATTCTGGCAAACTATCACCCGATCTCCATCACCCCTTTCCTGGAAAAAACTCCCGGAAAAGCTTGCTATCACTCAACTTAGCCTCCATACTGAATCTATTGGTTGTCCATGACCATAAATCTGGCTTTAGAGCATCCAGAGGCATGAAAACTGCTCTTCTGAACAGCTGTGAAGACCTGCTCTCAAATCTTGATACCAACTGTCCCTCTGTTCTCATTCTTCTGGACCTCTCTTCTGCTTTTGATACAGTAAACCACAACATCCTGATCCCCTGTCTCCGTGATACCCTGTGCATCACAGATCAGGCCCTGGTGTGGCTCATGTCTTTTCTGTCTGACGGGCCCTCACAGGTGGAACTTGACCCTTTCTCTCCTCTACCACTCTCTCTACTTGTGGTGTCCCCCAGGTATCTAATCTTTCCTCCTGGTTCTTCCATATCTACATGGCCCCCTTGGCACACGCAATCTCTACCTTTACCTCTAACTGTCAGTGTTATGCGGATGACATGCAGTTCTCTTTTATGCTACCCTCGGCCTCCTCCTCGCTCATTCTTGACTGTCTGTCCACAATTCAGGGTTGGTGTGCTGCTAACAATGTATGCCGGAATGCCGTAAGACAGAGAATGTCCTCACTGGAGCCCCTGCTCCCACTTTCCCACTTTCTCACTGGCGTGCCTCCTTTGGCCCTGTGCCCTCACCTAACAATGAGGCAAAAAATCTTGGGTCATTCTCTTTTCACATCTCAGACATCCCATATAAGTCTCATATCAGTCCAACTACCAACTACACCTCCTCACCTTTTCTCACTTTCCCCAGAGGCTCATCACCTCGAGAGCCCCGGTGCTCTCTAGACTGGACTATTGCAACAGCCTCTTTCTCAATCTTCCTACTTCTACTCTCCGTCCTCTGCAACTCATCAAGAAGAGAACTGCAAGACTTATCCTTGGCCTCAAGCCCTGGGACCGCATCTCTCCAGTGCTGAAATCCCTCCACTTGCTGCTCCCCGTAGCTGCAAGGATCAAGTTCAAGAAACCCTCTGCATAATCCACAAAGCCTTCTGGGGCCGGAGCCCGCACTATCTACAATGCTCTCTTCCTAAATACTCTCCCTCTAGAGTCCTCTGCTCGTCCTCCAACTCTTCCAGCTCTCTGCAGGTGAGCTGATTTCACAAACCAAGATTTGGGGGTACATCCTTATCCTCTGCAGGTGCTTCCCTCTGGAATAGCCTCCCTGTCTCTCTCTCTGTCTTGAGCAGGGTCACCTTAAGTTTAGGAAACTCCTCAAGGCCTTCCTTTTCTCTCCCTCCTTCTCAGTCTACCCTGCTAACCTTCCTTCTTTTCTCTCCACCCTCCTTCTCCTCCCTAACTTGGTTCAGTTTTTGCTGACTGGTTGCCTGGTGCACCTCCAGAGCCACAGGTCCCAGCCTCCCCCGCCAGTCTCTTGCACTTGCCTCTGGACCGCTGCACTTTGTTCAACATTACTGCACTTTCAGCGTACGCTCCTTTAGCAGGCTAACCTCTTTGCACTTAACCCAGGGCCCTGCTGGACTAGACTCTTTGTTTCCCCCCACCTCTGTCTGTATGCATTACCTAAATGTACTAGTACCAGTTAGTTTGTCTGTTCTGTCCCTCCCCCACCGTCTTCGTCTCCCCCTCCTGAGCTTGATCTCTACTCTAGCACTTCATGCACTTGCACTAGTAGAATTGTCGTCAGGTCTAGTATGCTAGTTTATCGGTTTAGATCATTCGGAATCTTCAAGGCCTAAGAATGATCACTGTATTCCCTTGCCACTTTCCCACCTTGAAGCTCTTTGAAGTACTTCACCAGTGTATGAACGCTATATAAATAAACAATAAACACATTAAATAAATAATCACAGTTGTTGATACAGAGGATTCTTGAGGATTCAAATTGTAACATAACATAACATCAACTAAATGTATGTCTTTGTAGTCGTTTATTTGAGGCAATATTGTGCAGAAGCATCGACAAATATATATGTAATCATACTTTCTGGAAATTGCGGCAGTTAATTTCCAGTGACATGCATGCAGCATTGAGCATACAATTTAATCAGTTATGCTTCATAGTAGCACAGTAGAGATATTATATCTCTGCTATACATGTTATTATCTTTTCAAAAGGAGTGTGGGAGCCCCCTCTACTGAGAAAGAAAATGGGTCAAATGCCCTGTTCTATGGAATTTCTTCCACTCAAAGGTGTCTATAACCACGTGTTGGCTCACTGCACACTTCACAGAGGAGAAATAACCATTTGCATATCAGTCTTTGTCCCACCGACAAGGGCATTACAGCCCTGCTTAATGCTAGGCAATTCTCCTCTGAACAGGAGTACCATCAGCAACCCCAGGCACATGTTTCAGCCTTGTTGGGCCTCCTCGGTGCGGTGAAGCTGAGTCTTTCTAAGGCACAGTGAGCAAGGGGTCCACGTCTGGATTATCCTTGGTTACTTAGGTTGAAACCGCATGCGTTAAAAAATTGAAAAGGAGTGTGGGAGCCCCTCTACTGAGAAGGAACATGGGTCAAATAACCTGTTCTATGGAATCTCTTCCACCCAGGAGGAAGAAACTCCATTTTTTAAAAGTTCAGCATGAGGCACCAGAGAGCCACCCAGTGGCATATTGTATTGGGACAATTGGTATGTCCCACTTTACATTCATTGCCTGCCCTTGCCATCTGGTCAGCATAAGATAATGGTTTCTGAGATAAGGTTCAACAACCTTTAATTTATCATCTGTGTTAAATGTTTCCCCTTTCAACTGTGTTTGTGGCAAAGTTGATTATCATGATTTAACAAGCACTGACAAGTTAAGTAGGCCTGGCCAGTTTATAATACTTTTATGCGTTGCACATGAAAATGCGCTTTGTATATCCTTTTGGAAGATAGCCTATGAAAAGAGAGTCAATGTGGTTAAAAGTGTGATATTTATTTGAGCTGGAGGTACAAAGTATAGATACTATGAGTCAATGGGACTCATTATGACCCTGGCGGCCACGGTATGAATGGTGCCGGTAAGGTACCGGCACCGTTCATACCGGGCCACCACATTACAAGTTTGCTCGCGGGTGGCGGTATGCACGTCATTAACGGGTCCGTTGTTAGCATTCCCTATGGGGCCCTATGGGGGCTCAAATAGCAATGGGGACGTACCGGGTCTGGGTGCGAAATGGGAATTACCGGGCCCGCAAAAGTCGAAACAGCCCGGTAATTCCCTTTTTTCGGGACCCGGACACGAGTTTGGAGGTAGTCATGCCGGTAATGACGGCATGGCTACCTCCAAACTCGTAATGAGGCCCAATGTGTTTGCGGGTCTGTCCAGTGGGAGTTGCTGTTGGTGTTTTCAAACAAAATATCATTGGTTGTACTTTTTGTGAAGGATTTAGCCTGTTTCTAAGATTTATAGATGTGGCAGATACTATATAGGAAACTATATAGGAATAGTTAAAGATACACCCTTTTCAATAATCACATGAACTGATTGTGTGGGGAAGATGAGTGATAGTGATTTGAGATCACTCATTTTGGAGCTATGGATTCAAACCTAGTTCTCCTGGTTTAACTGCCTACAGTATACTAACTAGACAATATTTATAGGCTGGGCAAGCATTTCTAGGCTGAGTTTGCCATTTTAACTTCTCTTTGATCTATTGCATGCTTGCACCTTCTGGGCGGCCACAACCTCTGAAATATGGAGCCAGGGAAGGAAATGAGTGCTTGCTTCTGAACACCATTTTAGTGCCACCTGTGGGAACTCTGTGCTTGACTTAAGCATAGGCATGTGTTTAATACTGCAAAATGATGCATCATTTTTAACATTCACTTTACTGAAGGGAAACCCCTAATTTTGCATGCATTTGAATATTAAAGTAATTGCTTAACACAGTGTATGTGTATATTGGTTAGAAAGAACTCCAAAGATAATGTGAACGGGCACCAATAAAACCAATGAAGTTTTGGCTATTTTGTATATTAAAGAGCATTTTCGTAAGATAAGGATTACCAAAGAGCTTTATATCTGTCATATATGTCTGTGAGAGTTGTATGACTGAATCACTAATTACCTAGAGCACGCTGGGTTTGGTATGCATTTCCTTTTTTTTTTTTTTTTTTTAATTAAAGTCACCCTAACAATAAAGCTTTTGCAAATATCAAGCATATATACAAGTTTGGTCATAATTGACTGTAGTTTGCTGAGTGGAATATCTGCTAACAGCTCAAAATTACTGGCAGTGTAAAGGATCAACCAAACTTGGAGACACAAAATTAGCTTTATATTTAAACAAGCATTGGCAAGACCAACAGTTTTCGCTTTTGTGTCGGTATGGAATAGGCATTTTCCAGCCGCTGTTGGAATGGGACTAACTGACTATTAATAGTAGCAGCTGCTAAATACTGTGAGTACCTAGGCTTAAGAACAGTGCCTATCAAACCCCTTTCTAATACCTAAACACAAGTCAAAACTATATAAACCAAGCGGTTGAATACACAGTTCGTTAATACATCAGCATTACATTTACAGATCAAATTAAGCTATTAACTCTCAGAAGACTGCTTTGAAAGAACACCGGCAGACACTTTAAGCACAGAGTTTGATCTTACTGCTTGAAAATGTTAGGTCAAAGAGATCCCAGGAGGATGAGTTTTGAGTGGGCAGGGGCAGGAAGTGGGTATTATCATGGCAGTGGCCAGTCAATGGGAGGGAAAATAACCAAACAACACCTACAAGCATTGTGTACCTCGTCATAACCAATCTCTGCCTAGCTGTACTCCATTGCAATAGATCTGGGTTATAGGTGGCATTTTATGTGCATCTAATAGTCCAAAGACAAAATGTGACTACCGATTGGTGGGGCAGGGATACACATTTACCTCCATCAATTCCGCTGCACCAAATCCAACCAGAACAATACTTGCCTATGTCCCTTTCCTACCCCATTCCCAAATCCTAACACCAGCCCTAATATGAGAGAATTCATAGAGCAACCTCTCGTCAAAGTATGAGTAAACACACTGTTATTATTGTGGTATTTATTGAGAATGGACCTAGCTTCGGGAAACAATGGAGAGATGTACAAGTCATAGAGGGATCCACAGGGCAAAACTAACACTACTACCTACAGCCGAAGAATCCAGGCAAATAGAAATAGATTATAGCAAGATAAATCCACCTAATTCCCACAAGGATCACCTGCAAACACCATGTATTTTGCATCCCACACAAAGGTATGCCAGCAATAAAAAAGAAACATAGAATGCTCCTCTTTATTACCCATCACGACCATAACTATCACAGAAAGCTGACAGACACACAAACTAAAGAAAAGTAGTACCAAGTGCAAAGAGTAAGAGACCTTGGGGGAAGTCAAAACCACACAACTCCTGCACCAAACTGTCCCCTCCACCACCTATAGGGCATGACGACTGCACCAGCTCTACTCAAATTGTCGTGTTACAACTTGATGAGCGAAACAACCTCTTTTCTTTCCCAAAGTACATTTTCTATTGCCTGTGCAAGAGTCTCTATGAAGCCAGATGCTAGTGGTTTGGATGCATCTTTTCTCCAAGTCAGTGGAGAAGAATCAGTTCCCTGGCAAGTGATTCTCACATGTCAGCATCCCTTCTGGAAGGTGGTCGAGGCTCGGGAAAGGTCTGTTTACATTTAAATACATGATCAGTTTTCCTCTGAAAGGCTAGTATGGCTGAGCAGACTCAGACTTAGACCAATAACTCTGAGAAATCTGATTGGGCTGGTGCATTATCTGTTGGTGGCAGGGTAATCTGAAATATCCCAACAGGGTTGGTGCAGAGTCACTCACATAATAGACTCTCTCTTTCAATGATATCACACCTTTCTTATCTTTTGTTTTAATTGGAGGCTAATTTATTGATTAAGGTTTGCCTCTAAATGTAGTTTTCTGCTTCGGTTCAAGATCCATATATATTTTTAAAAAAACAAAATCTCTGAAAGCATAGTCTCGTTAAACCTGTCTGGGTCGTATGCCAGACGCCCTAAAACATTACTGATTCTTCCTCAAATGTATTACATTATGTGAAGTATTACAAAGTTTAAAATACATTTGAGAAAATAAAATAATAATTTTACAAATTGTTGAAGAATAGATTTTACTCCTGGTTTAAAAAATAATCCAGTAGAAAGATCAGTCAAGTAACCGAAAAGACAACAGCAGGAGAAGGGCCCTGTTTGAGATTCCATGTGTTATGCCTGTACCTCATTGAGTGCATGAGAGACGATATGCACTCAGACAACCGTACCAAATGTACGCTCTCCCTGAAAGTGTGGAAGGATGCCAAATGGAAAGATGTCAGCATGCACCATTGGACATCATGGAGTGCTGAGTGAAATCTGACGTGGGCAGAATGATGTCATAAAGAAGCTATAAGAAGCCATACTGAAATGATAGGAAAAAACTTACGAGTGACGATGTAACTAAAGTAACAAGAGAAACCTGAATGAGACGATAAAGTAGTCATGAATACAGTAGAAGATAAAGCAACTTGCTGACCAATAAGTGTAAATACACAGTAAAGCAAGGTAGAAAAGATACATAGAAGTTTGCTATAGAGGAATATATAACGTGGCAAGGATGGCCATTATTGTAAAATGGACGCCGGCTCGTGTAAATATTCAATTCAACTACCTCAGAAGCCGATATGGGTTGGGGAGTCAGGAGACACTGGAAGAACAGCTTTGTGTGCAAAACAAAGAGGAGTTGATGTTGGCTTGGGATCAAGGATGCTATTTGTAAGGAATAGCGGCAGAGCACAAAGGGAGGCAGATAGATGAGTCATGGACATGAGACATATTTCTCTTAGATTATAGAAGAAGAAAAAAAAATCAAGAGGCAAGTATTGGACAATTAAAAGTGTATGAAGTCTACGCAAGGTAGATTGAGCAAGTCTCCAGAGGCCAAAAAGAGCAATGACACCCAGTATAATTAAATCAAATAGCAGTAAATAGTAGGCTGAAATTGACACATTTGTGGTCTCCTCACACGTGAATCAGAAGTCGAAAACAAGGGCTATTCATTTAGCTTTGAATGAAGAAGTGATGTGCTTTCACTTCTTTGAATGTCCTAGAAGATAGAACAGCCTAGAAGGTCAACTGCAGATGGGAAACTTTGGCTCATGGCCGGACTGATGAGAGATGGTGAACTAATTGGGAAAGTTAATAACATTAACACATGGCGGCCGCAATTTTCGAAGTAAAACTGACTGACACATTCAACACACAACACAAATGCATCGAAAGAGTGCAAAAAGGGGTATGGTTTCAGGAAGGATTGGTGGGAATGGAGGAAAATCACATAGATTGGACTTAGAGATTGGTGTTAAATGGGCGGGACACATAGCCAAACAACACAAACCCATCCTCATATGTCATCTGGCATTGAAAAGCAATAGAGACCCTCATTCAAAGCCCCTATTTCAAACTCCTATATTAAAGTTCGTATTTTAATAACAATAGTTTTGGCTTAAAGGTAGCGCTTTCAGTGCCACCTAATAGCCAAAACTAAAATTGACAACCAATTGAAAATAAACTGCGATAAAATGCTGCTTCCCTGGCAATCTCCAGCCCTAGGCCTGGGCCTAGTGGGCCTAGTTGGCTGTGTTGTAAATACGTCTATGTCTATATCCACACATCTCAAAATGTTTCTGTGTATTGTACAGTCCAACCAACTCTATGGAGTTAATAAACATTTTACATGACCTTAAACGCAAGCTGGCAAGACCCATAGCCTAAACCACACACACAAAGGTAATATTGTGCTGAAATGGCCGATGCATTGCTCAGTTTTTCTCTTGGAGTGTTGGGTATTTTGAACAATTGCACAAATAGTAATGATGTAAACATTATGTACTGCTTAATTTGTTGTAAAAGATGCATGCATTGTGCAGCTACAAGGAATGTTGTTTCCCACACATGAACGTTCAGGGTCACCCTTATCCATAACTTCACTGTGAGAATGAACAGCCAAATATTCCAAGAACCTTCTCCAACTATCTTTACTCTACTTGCCCAGGCAGAGTTTACAAATTTCACTTGTGACAGTGCCACATTTTAATGGCCTTCCAGCCCATGGGACTGGAGGTACATCGACTGCTGGAGGTAACTTGCCTTCTTTCCATTTTCCCCATGCTAAAATCAGAGCTGTAATGATGAGTTATTTTTATTCAACATTTTTATAAGATGTGCCTGTACCACTTCCATATATTTCATATGTAAACTTTACCATTTGACAAAACCAGATGTACCAATTTAGTTATGTTGCATTAAGATTACAGACCAGTCTAGTTACTTCTCATAGAGGGACAGCAGGCAATTTGTGAGAGAAACCAGATATTAGCATTGCAACCAAAATTCTTCATTCCCACCTTTTCTCGCTTGTGTCCAGTTGGCAGACAGCTTATGTTCTAATCACTTCCTCTAAAAGATTGTTTTTGGACGTAACCAAAAGTAGACAATTAGTCGTAACACTTACCTCTAGTGCACTCAACTGTAGAACACATTGCCTTCTCCAAATCTTGGGCAGCAGAGATATGAAAACACTTTTTCATCTAACATAACATAGAAGATGACAGGCTTGAATTAATACAGAGGAAGCAATAACTTTCTAATCCCTGCAACCTTTAAAACAACTTTATAATGTTATGGATGGGAGACAAATTGGGGTGAAGGGGCATAGTTTGGACAACGTGGAAAGAGTTTGTTGAAGGGGTTTAATCTGGTGAAGGTGCTGAGTTTGGCAGAGGTGGAGTAGAGTTAGGAGGGTGCATGTACTTATTTGGGCATAGGGCAGCAGAAAGCCTAAATACACCACTCCATGTAAGTGCAAGTTTTGGTTATCATCTTCATGCAATTTTCGTTTATTTTAAATTGACCCCCAAAAGGTTGCTGAACTATCTTGCTGAGATTAAGACTTGTGACTTGCAATTTATAGCTGTGTCTCTGCATTCAGCACAGGAAGCAACTTGACTATGCTGCGATTTCACCGCTTCCTGAAATGAACAAAATATATCATGGATCTATCCAGCTGGGTATGATTCTGTTACATGGAGGTCATGCAGAATTTGCGGCCAGAGGAGCATTATTAGCCTGTTAAACTATCTCACTGGTGTTGGCATCTGTGGCCTGAAGACTCCATACCATTCTCTTCAGCAAGTTTACCAAAGGTAGACCTGATGAGCTGATTCAGTGGGACTGGGCTCTTTCAAATGTGCTGATTACAATCAGAATGCAGCAGCACGAGTGTAAGGATGGAACAGTGGGCAGAGGGACCCTTAAGTTATTTGTTATTATATTTAGTAACTAGAAGGATAAAGGAGATAAGGACATGAACGTGGAAAATGTCTTTATATTTTGACTGCGTGAGGGATGGCTTTGAGAAAGATTTTCAGGGTCAGTGAATGAACGCTTACACCACCGCAGGCCAACCACATCTGGGGAGCAGGAGCCCAGCCTTTAGGGTGGGAAAACCATACGTACAACTTTTCTTAGGGTGGGAAGAACCATGAACACAACCTTTCTTCATCTTGAGTGATGTAATGCCATCGTGCTGGTTGTGAACTTCGACACACTGTTGATTGAAGTTGTGTTTCAGGGCAGATAGGTAAAAAGTCAACTGAAGGCCACTTTTGTGAACATCCAGGAGTGCCACTCACTGACTTCCTTCAGGAGTGACTCCTCTCCTTTCCGTTCACTCTCACTGTATTGAGCCCTCCTCGGTCAATCCTGACTTTCTCAAGCGTACATGTATGCCACTGTTTGATTTCCACAAGTGACTCTCCAACATCTACATCGACAGATATAGCACTACATACACATTAGTGGAACCCACAAGGATTTGTCACTTCCACTCCCCCTTGAAGAGACGCACCTCCTCTTAGGCTTAGCAGCAGCTCCTCACTCCTCTTGTGTCATTCCCTACCCGTTGCACTTCTGCCCCTGCATGTAATATGTAACTCCACAATCCTACAGGTAGGTACCAACCTGGCCTAGATTCTTTCTATTTTGACCAATACTAACCTACATACCCCTTGCACAGTAGCATACATCCTGCGGTTTAGTGCTGACCCTCTGTAAATTAATGACTCAGATGCATTGTGGTGCTTGGAGCTTGACACTGCCCTGCATATAGCATGAGGGCAAGGGGTGTGCTCATCAAATAGATGGAAACCCAAAAATATAAACCTGTACCTTTGAGGGCAGCTGGAACTACAGCTGCACAAGGGCCAGATTAATCCATGATTTAAATGGGCATGGTCCCGTGTGTGGCCTCACAGTGATGTCTCAATAAACAGGACAGCACCCGGTACAAGGGTGTATATGACTCTCAAAAGTAAGCTGCCCATGGGCAAATTTTGCAGGCATGTGAACAAAGTATCAAAGAAACAAACAGGGCTATCTAATAAAACAATCCCTGCCTGCAAGTGAGGGAGGCAGGCAAGACCCAATTCTTTAAGCTTGCACTCATGAAGACCATGCTAACCTTTCTTCCCAAATAATTCAACCCATGGTGGTCGGTACTACAAGGATTTGTCCCTCACTAGGTATGGAAGGATGACAGGACACGTTTGCTTCTTTCACCATTTGTTCAATTACTAGAATCACTTCCCTTAGCAGGCTCCTCCTCTTCCTCCTCCTGCCTCACATTTACTTAACCCCTTGCACTCCTCCTTCTCCCTCATAACATCCCCCCTCATATATCTCCTCACGTCCATGCTACACTTTGATGAGTCTGCATGGTCTCTTGATGAGTCACGGGTGGCAGCCCTCGGCTGGGTCTCCTTCTACTACTCCCGCTGGGGTCGGGGAAAGTCCCTCTGCCTCTCTGATCTCTCCTCCGGGTATGTTTGTTCCTTTCCCAGTGTCATCTTCATGCTTGAAATGTCTAAAGAATGATGCATTCCTTGTGATGCCCTTCTGTGTGTTGGCGGCCATTATCATGGTCCCTTTTATTCCAGTCACCCGGAGAGGTTTGCTGTCGTATCATGTGTCCATTTTTCTCTGCATGTGTTGTTTCACTAGTACTTCTTCTCCTTCTCCAAAGGTTTTATCCTTCGCTCACCGGGTCTGGTCTGTGCTTTCTTTGGCTGCTTCCTTTGCTGCAGCATCCCGCTCTCTGACCTCGTCTTCCAGTGCTGCTCGTTCTTCCAGGCTCATCCGGGTCTTGATGGTTCCCTGGGGTAGGCGTGCCTTAGCCTGGTATGTCCTCATCAGGTGCCCGGGTGACACTTCGGTGTGTTGCGGTAGTGGCGGAGAATGCGGCATAGGGCCTGTTGGATTGGCATCCCCTCGATGGCTGCCTTTTGGATGGTTCCTTTGATAGATTGCATGAACCGCTCAGCCATCCCATTGGCCTGAGGCCATTGCGTTGTTATCCGCTGATGGTTAAAGCCTAGGTGTCTTGCAAATCTCTGGAATTCCTGGCTGTTAAATGGCGGTCCATTTTCTGTCTTTACTGTAGTGGGGATGCCCCATTCGCTGAATACTTCTTCCAGGATACCAACCACTTGGGTGAAGGCTGTGGATTGGGTGTGTTTAATGATGGGGGTCCTGTAGAATTCATCTATGATCACCAGGTGGTGGCCCCCTCTTCGAGTGGCCCATAGAAGTCCATCGCAACCCCTTTCCATACTTCCTCAGGGATTCCTGTCCACTGTAGGGGGAGTGGCGGATCACTCTTGGCGGTGCATTGACATGGAAGGCAGCTTCTCACCATCTCTTCTACCATGTCGTTCATCCGTGGGAAACATGTTGATTGTCTTAGTAGGTTCTTGGTTGCCTCTATCCCCCGGTGTCCTTCATGTGCCAACTCTACCAGTCCTCTGCGGAGCGATGACGGGATGACTATCCAGCATCCCCTCAGCAGTATCCCTTACTCTGCTTGTTCCATGCTGACGTTTGACATGCAGTCTAAATCTTGTCTGTTAACTCCTTCGCATTGGCGCAACAGCCTTTTGTAATCCCTCCATTTGTTTTCAATTGTGAGCTCCATGGCCCACCTGGTTAACGGATCTGCATGTGTTGCTGTCGCTATGTCTTTGATGGTGAGTGCGGGTGGTAAAGCTTGCTCCGCGACATAACACAGGTATTCTGCATTGCCCCCTTATGGTCACCTGCAGGATTTTGTGGGGTGTCTCCAGATGTAGTCGCTGGGTTGTTGTCTCCTACCGTTCAGTGAATGATGCAGTAGTCATATTTTTGGAGGCGGATACCCCACCTCTCGATTATGGGGGGCATTTTTGTCCTTGAATTACCCAATAATGATAGGAGGGCCTGGTGGTCTGTCACAAGGGTGAACTTTTTTCCTACTACAAATTGGTGGAACTACTTGCATGCCCACACGGCTGCTAGGCTTTCCTTCTCTGCCTGTGAGTGTGCACTTTCTGTGGGCGATAAAGATCTGCTTGCCTAGGCTACAACTTGGTCTCTGGAGCTACTGGCTTCTCCCGTTGCACTAAGATGGCTCCTAGGCATACCCGGCTGGCATCCATGACGAACTCGGTGTGCCAGCTCAGATTAAAATATGCCAGGTGTGTCGTGCTGGCCAGCTCCATTTTGATTGTATCAAATGCTCTCTGGCATTTTCCTGACCACCTGAAGAGTTCGTCCTTTCTTAGAAGTCGTTGCAGCAGCTCGGTTGTAATGGTGTACTTTTTCAGGCACAGTATCCTGCAATTCCCAAGAAGGATCGAACTTCCCCAACGTTGGTAGGTTCATTGATCTTGTTGATCACCCATACTTTGTTGGGGTCGGGCTGCATCCCCTCTCTGGAAAAGATGGGTCCACAGAACCTTAGTTTGTCTCTGCTGATGATATGGTTCTCATAATTCAACGTGATTCGTGCTGTCCACAGAAATTGACACACTTCTAGGAGAGCTTCATCATGCTTCTCTTGTGTGGTGCCATAAACTAGGATGTTGTCCGAGTAGTTGAATGCTCTCTGGACTGAGAGGAGTAGGTGCCTGATAGTCTCTTGAAAGATCTCAGCAGCGGGGGAGATTCCAAAATGTAGACATTTGTACTGGAAGAGACCGTTGTGCACTGCAAATGTTGTGATCCCACTGGAGTCCGGGGTGCAGGTCAAGATGGTGGTGCCCCTGATTGAGGTCAAGTTTCGCGAATTTTGTGGTGCAGTTCAGGCTGACAATCATGTCTTCAATTCTGTGCCCTCCGTGCCTCTCCCTCTCTATGGCGGTGTTGGCTACTCTCATGTCGACACAGAGGTGTTGTTTGTTGCCCTCCATTGGCACCTCTGACAGTGGTGAGATCCATGGGATGGGCCCTGTCGCTCGTTGAATGAGGTCACTGTCCAGGAGCTGCTGCAGTTCCTGTGACACTGCGTCTTGTAGATGGAAACCCACTCTTCATGGGTGTTGTGACACGGACTTGATTTGGGGTTGATGTGGAGGCTGATTACCATTCCTTTTAGTTTGCCCAGCCCTTGAAACAGTTCGGGAAACATTCCTTTGACGGATTCTTTGGTGAGCGGGGACACCGCTAGCTTGCAGATTGATCCACAGATTGGCTGGCTGCCAGTGCACATTACCAGGTCTTTTACATTGAAGTGGATGTCAATCAGGCCAAGCGCTTCTGCGGTACGGTAGCTGAGGAGACATTTTCCTTGGAAGGGCTGCGCAGAACGTGGATGATGGCGTTGATCTTTTTCCCTTTAAACGAGAATGATTTCTCAAATTGTCCAATTGACTGTAGTGGTATGCTGGCTCCCGTGTTTCATGTACATCTAAATTGTTGTTCCCCAATGATGGTAACGGTCGCTCCGGTATCGATGAGGTATGTGTTCATGACTGTGTCCCTCATTACCCTCACTTTCAGAGCCTCACTGCTTTCATGTGTTCCCTGGATGAGGTTCACAAACTCGTTCGGGAATTTCGGGTCTAGTCCGTACAAGAACTCGTCCCAGTTAGTGTATTGGTCCTCGGGGTAGCCATGTGTGTCTTCGTAGTACTCTGGTTGAAATTGTGTTTCGTTCATGAAGGCTTCACTGTATTCTCTGCCTTGTTCCATTGACCGTATCATTCTCCTCGGTGGTTGCAGGTAGGATTGGCTCTGTCTCCACTGTGGGAACAGTTGAGCTGGTCTGTATTGTATCCTCCAGCAGGGCTGTGTTGACTGCGGCTGGCGCGCCGGCAGGAACAGTCTCCCTTCCCGGCACACTGTCTGGAAGTGACTTACTCTGCCACATCTGGAGCACCTCTGAGACATTGCCGGGCATGGCCCTGCGCATGGTAACGGTTGGCCACAATGATAGCACGACTGCTGGAGCTGGGGTCCTGGTCTTGGTTCGGCGTATCCCTCTCTCTGCGGCATTCTCAGCGGGGTCTGGTAGCCTGTGGTGTCTCTCTCTCCTTCTCTGTCTCTGGTGAATGCTGCAACCATCTCTTCTCAGTCCATTTTCTTTTTTGGCGTCTCAATGGCGAAGGCCTGTATTTCCACTCTTTCGTGCACCCTTGCCATCTCTGTCACCTCATCAATCGATAGGGGTTTCTTCAGGAGTTGTTTACGTAGTACAGATGACAGACATCCTTCTATGACACGGAGCCAGATCATCTCTTCGTCCGACAAAGCAGAGAATTGGCAGTGGACGAGTTTCTGGCAGAGTCACACGATAAACTCCTCCACCGTTTCGTGGGAGGCCTAGCAGCATTGGTTGAATGCATATCATTCTTAGTCCCGGTTTGGTTGTATTACGAGCTTCCTGCCCAATGTGGCGACAAGTGTCTTGTAAGTGTTTCTGTCTTTGGGCGGAATGGTCTTGATGATGCTGTTTATCACTGTCCCAGCCAGATTTGTGAAAATGTATTTAAGTACTGGAGACTTATCTTGCCCTGCTGCCTTGACGAAACCGGCAAAGTCCTCGACCCATATCGTCCATCTGGTCCCTCTGTCTGCTTGTGGTAGGAGACTAAATGGTGCAGGTTTCCGTAGGAATAATACACTGCTTCCGGTGCGCAGGAGCGCATCTTGTCCATCTGCGTGGTCCACCATGTTTCTTGAGTTTCAAGCCCTTATGATGGGCGCCTACTGGCTGTGTTCCCCTGGGGATTTGGTTGTGCCCAGGGTGCCCGGACAGAGTAATGTAGGACACCAACGCAGGACCTTGCATGGTTGTCGTGGCAGGGGTGGGTTCTCTCACAACGTGGCTTGTGAGCCGTTTAACAGTGTATGACTAGCTTTCATATACTTCATTTTTTCCTTACTGGTGCCTGGTGTTGATGGGGCCTTATCCCTCATTCACTGGTGCTAGGTCTGACAGCCCTGCCAATTCGTCTTCTTTTGATATTAATGGCTTCTCTGGGAGCAGCGTGCTTCTAGCGGTGGTAAACCCCGTTTCGGCCCTGCCGGTTCGGCGCGTGCCGATTCGGTGCGGCCAGTTCGGTGCGGCCAGTTCGCCGACGGGATGTTTTGGCACGGGGATGTTTTGGCGCGCCAGTACGTGCCTATGCTTGGCGTGTTATTTTGCCTGTAAAAATGCAGGGCGACAGTTTCACAGCTTCCGATGGATGCCTCAGGCTCCAGACTTCCCTCAGCATTGGACATGCAATAGAGATGCAGCATTCTCAGCCCAGAGCTTGCTTTGCCAACCGGTTCAAAAGTACTGACCACCAGGTCTCATGCAGCACTTCACATTCTAGGTTGCCTTGACACATTAGCAGCTATGCAGGACTTAAAAATGGGTGTTGCCAGTACAGAAGAGGAGACCCAGGCAGTTTTGAATGTGTATTCAAAGGAGGACTACAGTGTTGTTAATAGATTTGAAAGTCATGGCGGTGGCTGGGGATACTCTGCACATTCTGTTGAAGCCATCCGTTTCTGCACGGACACTGACATTTTACTTGGTGGTCTGGGTCATTTTGGTGGTAGAGGTGAATACACAGCTAAAATCAAGTTATTTGAGTTGGGTCCAGATGAAGGTGATCATGAGACTGATGGTGACCTTCTGGCTGAAACTGATGTCTTGGCTTACGACTGTGCTGCTAGGAGAGAAATATGCAATGATGTTTGACGAGCCAGTACTCTTACAAGCCTTCCTTAGCATAGCACAAGCACGGCCGCTCTCCCCGAGGTCTCCATTCCGGAGCAGGACATTTCTGTGCGGCTCACCATTCCGGAGCAGGACATTTCTCTACGGCCAGTTCGGCACGGGCCGAACCGGCTTCTGCGCCGAACCGGCCGCGCCAAATCGGCCCGCACCGAACTGGTCGCGCCAAAATGTCCTGCTCCGTCTAGCGGTGCCGATGACCCTGTTGCATCAGTTTCCCAGTCACGCTCGTGCCTGGGGGTGGGGCTTAACATTGATGCTTGGGCCTGTGGGGGCAGGGCTTGACACTGTATTGCCTACAGTGCCGGCTAACCACAGTTATGCTGCATGGTCCCATGCTCGTTTGTACTTTGCTCACTGTGGGTACTGCGGGTGGTCCTGCTTCTCTTCTCGGTTCCCTCTTCTCCTTGGTGGGTGCTGGCTGGTTGGCTGGGAGGCCACAAGGATGACCCTGCGGGCCAAAGGACACCGGGTGTCGATATGACACATGCAGCTCGGACGGAAAGGACAGCATAGTGCCGCTTCAAAGGAGAACAAGGTTTCGACTTGTTTTATCCTTGTTGCCAGTTGTTGCAAGGATTTGTCCCTCACTAGCGACGGAAGGACAATAGGAGAAGTCTGCTTCTTTCACCATGTATTCAATTAACTGGAATCACTTCCATTGGTGAGCTCCTCCTCTTCCTCCTCCCGCCTCACATATACTTAACACTTTGCGCTTCTCCTTCTCCCTCATAACAGTCGGTGGCCCTCGTCAACTTCTGCATTAGCAATGCACTCTGCGCTGTGTTGATGACTTTCCACATTCAAAAACTGCAGACCGTCCAAATCACAAATGCACAACTTTTTTTTTATTTTATATTTTTATTTGTTTGGTTTATTTATAAACCTTTACACAATCACACAGTTTTTAATACTTTACAAATTAATTTCTTCTAATTAAAAATCAGTCAATTTAGGAAACTCAATAGCGAATACTAGGATATCAAGACAAGAATTTTACAATTTAGTCACAAACCAACTCCAAAATAAAACACACATCTTAAAATCATATATAATCATATATAAAAAAATCAAATTCATTAAAGCCATAATAAACATAGTCATTACAAAAGGATTTCCTAAAACAAAAGCACAAAACAAATGCCATTTCAACTGTCCACAAACTTCGGTACATCTTGACATAGATTACACACATTACGCAAGAAAGTGGTCACCCGTATTTTTAACCTAATAGTGTTGTCATGTAGCATTCTTTGACATATAAAATCTCTATCAACATCATAAATGGAGTTAAAAAAACTGGGCAAAGTACCTAATTCTTTGGGTCTTAAGTCCAGAACAAACCAACAAGATTTGTTGCAAAGTTTCAATTTCTCCTTCTTTCATACAAAATCTACACCAGGACCAATTATCTGAGTTCCATTGCCTAATATTTTGGATTTGATTTGTTGGCAATACATTGAATCGAAAGCGCATATAATCATTGCGCATACGTTTGCTTGGGTATTGGGTCAGGTATCCTTCTATAACTGTAAACCACTTCCAGGTGGAACAAGCATACTTATACAATTTGGATTCCAAGATTGTGTGCTTGGTCTTCTGCCAATCAAAGCCCACAAGGCTAGTTTTAATCCTTACTGGATTCTTACATAAAGCAGTGACTGACATACCCCTGGAAGCAAGACAACACATCATCTCCATATGCAGTTTATGTATGAAGGGGTTTGACCTTTCTTGATAAGCCCCTGCATATAGGGTATCCTCTGCAGCTGCTTTACATTTTTTCCAGAGACTCATACGTTTCCATGTAGCATATATATAAAGCGACTATTTAAACAATAACATTTTAATTTAGAAATCTCTATTGTTACTCCATCCAACACACACGGACCCTCCCACCTCCATGGTATTTTGTGATCGGTTCTTCAACAAATTCCCACATAACATCAGCGAGGCGATATCCCTCTCAGACATACCGCGAAAAGAGGCAAAAATCACAGGATTTGCATTGCCACACCCCTCTGCCTCTTACAGCTGAAGGCCCCACAGAGTTAAGCTCCCTTCTTGCCCCAAGCTCCTCACTATTCACAGATGAGGTGTCAGCAATATAAAGGCAGCTGCATCGATAATGCAAATGCTACTTTCTCAAGAAGATATATGTCACTGGGACGTCTTTTACATTCTTGGCGTACACAAGTGGCTGCAAGCATCGAGGCGTAATTAGGCTTCAAGTGAGAGCTTTAGAAATGAATTAGCAAACATAGACATGTATATACTCGCATAGATTGGGTTTTTGTACTTAATTAATTTTTAATAACATGATGCTATGTCATTGTTTCATTGTCTGATGCAACAAGGTTTTGAGGCCGATTCACTAAAGAACTGAGGCACAGATTTCAAGTGGCACTTTTCTCGCAGCATCTTTGACCCCGCACTTCGCAACTCACAAGTTGCTTATTCACATGGCTCCTCTATGGATGTGAAAGGTGCAGGATGGGGCCCCAGCATTCGCAAGAGACTGCAGACCGTCCATTCACGCATATCTAAGTGGTGGGCACGTTCCTGACACCTGATGTAGATATGTATTAACTTAATTACACACCCAATTCAGTGGGAGCTGGAATCAATCCCCTTCCCATGTAATGTCGGTCACTGTGGGCATTCTTGGTTCCGGATCTTGGGAGCCGTCTTACTGCACTTTACATATTTACATTTACTCTACTGTTTTGGCAAACAAAACAAAAACATATATAAACATTAATGCGCTGGCAGAGATCTGAAAAGACTGCGCCCGTATTACGTATTGCCATGTGCCGGGTTTGCGGCAAGGGAGACAGGTGACAGGTGAGTGGGACTAGGGCCTACTGAAGGTGAAAGCGCATTTCATCTGTGGCCGTCCTTCTAGCAACTTGACATCTTATCAGGATTAGTCAAGCGAGTACAAAGGCAGCGAATATGGCAAGGGAAATGTGCACCCAGGAACAACGACTCAGGTATGCTAGAACCCAGGAGTGCAAATAGAGTGTGACATCAAAACCAATATATGAAAAGGGATGTGGGGTAAGCACCTGACCGCGAGGAAAGTCGGCAAGCGCCTTACCCCCAATTGCTGTTACAGGTACTGACAGCGCTAAACCCACGTGGAGGGCAAGCAATGACAGGATCTGTGTGCTAACACTCTTGATGGTATTAAATAAGGGAACTAAAGAACTGTACTCACGAGGACGAGATAAACCTCTTGAATGTCAGCTAGCCCACGAATCCTGTTGATGAAACTGGGACTCAGAAAGGCTAGAACAGCAATGGGAGGAAAACTAAATACCTAAGTTGGAATAGTGATTACAAATTAGTGAGGAAAACATAAGCATTCACACAGGAGCTAGCTACAACCGCACACCACACCTAATAATCAAATGGGAAATAAATGCAGAAGTGCAATGGAAAACATGGAATGGATCCCAATAGAAAGTAAGGATCAGGAGCAGGGAAAAGACGAAATAACCAATGCAAACTTCTCCCTACGCCTCCAAGGAAAAGACAGGAAGCTAATCTAAGAGGAAGGCTAAGGCATACGGGTTTACAGCAGCAAAGGACAGAGTCAAAGAAATATAGAACACAGACAAACTGGGCTGCATCTAAAAAGGGAAAGCACTGAGAAATGCTGCCTGCAAACAGAGGAAGACAAAAAGGGAATCAAGGGAGCAGAAATCAATTAGCGCATGAATCTGGGAAGGAGTAGGCAGAGTAGGTGGGTAGCAGAATTATAGACTGAAGAGGAGCAAGAGCGCAATCAGGCAACCTAACAAGAACATAAGAGCAGTAATCAAGGTGAAACAACATCATAGTCAAAATAAGAGTCTCAGCACCTGAGAAATTGACATATTTCCTTAGATAATAAAATTGATAGCAACAGATCTGGGCAAGGGTGGAATATATATATATATATTCAATGAAAAAACCTATTTAAAGGGACATTATGGTTAAGATGCGCTATGAAAAACCTATAAAATTCAATGAAAAAACATTGTTATGGTTACAAGTAACACTGAAACCCCCAGAAATTTGTCAGTTATGCTCTCTGTTTTCAAAAAGCGTTTGACAAGCAGAGTATTGGAGTTACAGCAGCGGAGGGATCTAAAAGGGCAGTATTTAGGGAAACAAAGTAGGGCTGCAGCGATAGGATCCCTGGGCTTGAGGCCAAGGACAAATCCTGAAGCCCTATTCTAGATTAGCCAAAGGGGGCATACACAACAAAGGGGGAGGTTAAGGAAGAGGCTGTTGCAGTAGTCCAGCCTACAAAGTGCCAGGGCTCTACAGACATTGAGCTTCTGGGGGAAAGTGAGGAACGGTACAATGCTTGTAAAAGGTCAAGCTGAAAGCATGGGTGTTCTTTACAAGTTCCAAAATGTAAGGCGTAAAGGAGAGAGAGGACTTAAAGATAACCCCAAGGTTTCTGGCCTCACAGTGTGGTGAGAATGGAGGGTCCAAAGACAGCGGCCAGAGGGAAGGAGAAAAACAGGGCACAGGTGTCACAGTAAGTTCTCCGTTTTACTGGCATTGAGACACAGATTGTCAGCCGCACACAATGCCTTGAAGGCGGTCAGGCAATAAGAGATAACAAACAAGGACAACAAATTAGGTCAGGGAAGTTTAAAGAAACCACATAACACTGGAAATAAGAAAAGAAGAAGGACATCAGGTGAGCCTGAGGGACAAAATAGATATGGAAGAGCCACAATTATAGGATCAAACCCTGGGGTACTCTGCAGGTACACAGTGAGGTGGTGGAGTACAAACATCCCAGTTGCAGCAGTTGCAGCTGGAAAGGGCAGTTAGTGAGGAAAACAAATCAGCCAGTCCAGTGCCCGGTCCATGATGATAATTGTATCAACTATCGCTTTAATGAGGATACAATTGTTGACAGTGTTAAAGGTGGAGGAGACATCAAGAAGCACAGTCCTCAATTGTACCACAATCCTAAATACCATATACACTTTAATTATATCATACCACCATATTACAAATACTGTATAATCCCACTGCAGTACCTATAATTACTATTGACATATTACTATAGTGTGTGTTGCCAGTGGCCAGATTGTTGGGGGCACAACTAGCATAACAGAATTAAACCATATAACAAGTAAGTACAATACACCTACAAATAACAAAACTCGTCCTGAACTCCCTGCAATTGAAACGTCTGCTGACATTATTATTATATTTTCTACTATACATAAAAGAACCCTCTTTTCCTCAACCATTACCCCACCCCCCACTCCTTCGGCAGAATAGACAGCATCCATTTAGCATTGTGATTATGTAGACTTCACACTTCACAACAAACTCGACAAATGTGGTCTCTGAGCACACATGGAGTCACAAAAGTCATTATTCAGAAAAGTGAGCACAAGACCCCAGTCCGACCTAAATTGTGTTTGATCCCCTTGTATTGAATAGGTAACCCACTACAAGGCCACAAAATTCCAGACCTTTATGATCCAGTCTTGCTTGGTTGGGGGGTCTTTCTGTTTCCATCTTTGCACTATATGCTTTTCTCTGTGGTCTCTCATTGCCTTCTTAACCGTTGTCCAGAAAGGCTTAAATACGTCACAATCGCACCATATATGTACCCAGTTCCTGCCCTCTCTGCACGCCCTCCAACATTTCCTTGGGACTGCTCGGTAATAGGTATGTAATTTCTCGTATGTATAGTGCCTTTGGACCAACATTTTGAACCACATTTGGCGAATTTAGATCACTCTTGTAAGTTTGGGTATTTTACCCCATACTTGTGCCCACTGATTTTCAGTTATCGAATGACTCAAAAAATGCTTCCCATTGTTTCCTATACACTTACCCTGAGTTCATTGTGACATATTTTGCAAATGGGGTCAATTCTCTGGATGCTGATTTCCTATTTTTCGGGTCTGCCAGCCAGTGCTTCAATTGCGAGTATCTAAGTCGTCGTCCCTCCCCTATCCCAAAGTGACCTTTACATTGCTCAAATGTTTTAATGTTGTTACCCTCCATCATATGTGTCATCTTGTTACATCCAGCCACCTCCCACTTTTCAAATTCCCCCTCTCGTCCCCTGGGTGAAATTGTGGTTTACAAAATAGTGGTATCATCGGAGACGGAAAAGATAGCCCCCCTATTTTTTTCTGGAATCCCAAACTTAATCAACTAGCGCTTTAATAGAGCTTGAGTGCATATTCTTTGGTCAATCCGTTTTTCTACACCATAATGTTTCCTCTAGCGGCCTCCCAACCACTGCTCTGTCCATCCGTAGCCAAATTATATATGGAATCCTCGCAAACCATTATTTCACCACCCGTATTTGGGCTGTTAGGTAGTACAATGTAAAATGAGCGTCTTCGTGGCTGTTCCAAAATAAATGTGAACACCTATTTTTGGGTTTTGAAAAATATCTGCGGGTCCGACATTGGGAGGGCCTCCAAGTAAGATAGCAGTTTGGAGAGAATTAGCATTTTAATTGTGCCTATCCTTCCTTGCCACGAAACTGACAAGGGTTCCCAACAGTCCAAGGGCTCTTGCACCTTCTCCAGTAGAGCGGGATAGTTAGCTTTATATAAAGAGACTACCATATTTATAATGTTTACCCCTAGGTACCGGATCTGACAATCAGCATGATCATAGGGACTAGCCTTTCTGAGGTCATTAAATTGCGCTGCCGCCAATGATAGATTTAAGATTTTGATCCGAATCCCATAACTTTCATAGTATGAAACAGAAATTACCACACTACACAATCAAACACCTTTTCAGCATCGACAACCAGGATCACAGATGGTGTTTTTTTTCTGAGGTCATTAAATTGCGCTTCCGCCAATGATAGATTTAAGATTTTGACCCGAATCCCATAACTTTCATAGTATGAAACAGAAATTACCACACTACACGATCAAACACCTTTTCAGCATCGACAACCAGGATCACAGATGGTGTTTTTTTTATTTGCTTTTTCTATCGCTTGGATTATCAAATGTTTGCCTATTTTTAATAAAACCTGACTCGTCAGTGTCGATCAATTTGGGTAATATATTTTTGATACTTTTTGCTAAAGTGTTAGCATATGATTGTGCATCTATATTAATTAGAGCAAAATGGGGCCATAGGATCCACATTGTGTGACCTCCTTATTGGGTTTTGGAAACAACACCATCTTTGCCTCCTCCCTGGTTGGGGAAATTCTGCCCTTTGAGTCAAAAGAATTAAAATAGGGATATCATTTTTGGCGTTAGTATCTCCCTGAAAGTTTTACAAAAGAGCATGGTGAATCCGTCGGGCCCAGCAGCTTTGTTAGCTGCCTGAACTTCCTCAGGTGTTATATGGATTTCTAACTCCTCCCTCTCTACTGGTGTTATCTTCTGTAGGGAGTATTTTAGTAAGTAAGGGCCCTGCGTGTGTGGATAGGGTGATCCCGTGGTATATAGTGTGGTGCAATAGTCTGTCAACGTGCTAAATATCTCACATGTGGCTGCACTTTCTGTTCCCTGACCTGTTATGATTTTCATTATCTTCTGGGTCGCCTCTTTTTTCCTCAATTGTTTTTTGGCCTTTGGGGTATGGTTTGATGTCTAGTTGGCCTTTTACTTGCCTATATCCTCTCCTCAAGGTATTACTCGCGTCATTCTCCATTTTAGCTATTATGTTTTTGAGTTAGTCTTGTAGGTCTAATTCCATTTGCTTTAGATGTTTGTCCCTGTTAGCTTTCTTAGCTGTTAGTTCCCCTCTAAGAGTCGCATTAAAGGCGTCCCATACTGTTTGTTCCGAATATCCGGAGTAGTATTTAGGTCAAAGAATTCTCAAATATTATCTCGAATCTTACCCTGTATCACGTTATCTTTGATTAAGTGCTCTGGAAAAGTCCATCTCAAGAGCCCTTCCCCTTCCCTCTCCTGGCGCATAGTGAGCATGAGGGGTGCATGATCCGAGATGGTAATCGTCCCGATATCTATTATTTCTACTATACCTATCAATAAGGTGGATAGCCATATAGAATCGATTTGTGAGCACGTTCTATGGACTTGTGAATAAAAGGTATAACCTTTCCTTTCGCGTCTCCATGCATTGTTCTCCAGCTATCTTTCAGTGCCAGGTGGGACATTTTGTCTTTCAATTTTTTGACTACGATACTTGACCCTGGTAGATCTGATCCTCGCACTACTGCCAATTTGTGGGTCCAATGCCATGTTGAGGGCCCCATCATGATGATGCCCCCTTTGGCAAACAGCTCCAATTTGGCGAGTTGTCTACTTAAAAAAACCTCCTGCCCATAATTAGGTGCATATATGGATGCCGGGGTGTACCATCCTGCCCCTCTCTGAAAATTGAGGAATACATATCTTCCTCTACATCTTGCACCATATCAATTATGTATATCCCTGAAATTTCAAGGAGAGCTAAAAGAGACCCTCCCATCTTGCCTTTCACATTAACTTGATATAAGTGTGGTGATCCCTTGAGTCTCAGCTTATGTCTGTCCCTTTTCTGTATATGTGTCTCCTGGAGTGCTATGATATCCTTTTTCTCCCTAGCTAGAAAGTGCTCCACTGTTTTCCGTTTACTCAGGGAATTCAATCCTCTTATATCATGTGTTAGTAATTTGAATGTTGTACTGTATGTTTTGATCGGTCATGCTCTATTCGGCCTGCTCCCTCATGTTGTACCTACCTATCTATCTATATTGTTTTTTATGTTGCGCAAAATCACCCAAAGGCCTCAGAGCGCTCACAAAGATGAACGTTACATAGAACAGATAGCCGAAAAGAGGGCGTGGACCAGAAGCAGGCAACATTAGTTACTCAGTGCCACCATCAAACAACTATGTGTTAAGTTGTTTTTTGAATATACTGATGGATGCAGAGTTTTTTAATGACAACGGAAGTGAGTTCCAAATCATAGAAGCCCAGAAAGTGAACCTGGTACTACCAGTTCTTTTGAGAGTTTGGCGAGGTTGTAACAACTCAAATTTACTGTTAGAGCGCAAATGTCTCCTGATAGGTGCTTCCTGTATTTTATCCGAGAAGTATTTCGGAGCCATCCCAGACAACCATTTTTGTACATTTGATTTGTTGTCCAACTGGCAACCAGTGCAGATTTCCCCTGGCTGCTGATACCTTGGAATATTTACTTAATCCATTGACTGCTCTAACAGCACCATTTTGGATGGTCTGAAACTTGCTTATATTGGACTGAGAGGTACCCATCATCAGGCTGTTGCAATAGTCGAGTTTAGAGCTAACGATTGCACCAGCTATTATAGCCACGTTGGGCTTGGAGAAGTATGGGCGAATTTGCCAAAGGAGGTTGGAGAAGAACGCACAGGTGGATTTGAGGTAAGACCCTAGGGTCTTTACATGATCAGAAACGTTGATAATACTGTTGTTAATTTTAAAACTAAGATACTTGTCCTCAAGGAGTTTAAGTCTCTGGGGGGTATCAACAATCCTTAACTCCTTTCTGGCTTCAATAAGAGCCAGTGAGTTAGATACAATCCAGGTTTATATCTCTGAGAAAACATCTCTTACTCTACACGCATCTTGCTAATAATTTCCAGACAGCGTGAAAACCAGCTGGGTGTCATCAGTGTAATTAGTAAAACTGACACCCATGGAGCGCAGCATGTCACAATAGAGTTTGGAGAAGATATTAAATAGAAGAGGCGACAGGCAGGAGCCTCGCGGGAACCCACAAAGGAGTGGAATGATTATGGAGGAGAAATTCCCCTTGATGACAGCAGCTGATCTAGGGCCTACAAAGGACTTGAACCAGTCTGCTGCAGCCTGGGAGCATCTACCTACTGAGATAAGTCTTTCGGCCAGAAGATCATGGCTGATCAGATCGAAAGCCAAAGAAAGATCCAGCAAAAGAAGAAGAGCCTGATTTGCATTCTCTAAAATTGACGCAATGTTGTTCTGAAGGTCCAAGAGGGCTGTCTCGGTGCCATGATGGGCCAGGAACCCAGACTGTTCCTCCGCCAGGATATTATTGCCTTCTACAAAGTTCTGATATTGTTCATAGGCGATCTTGTCAATGATCTTGATTAAGAACGGTACGTTAGTAATGGGTCTGAAATTACCCGGGATCGCTGGATCAAGGTTATCTTTCTTTAGTAAAGGAGTAATCCAGGCCTCTTTGATGTTATTAGGAATGTACGATTCGTCAAAAGACTGATTGACAAAGTGTGTGACCCAGGGGGCTAAGGTGACAGCAAAGTCTTTAAAGAGGTTAGCGGGGAAAGCATCGCCTTTACAGGAAGATGGCTTCAGTTTATGAATGATCTCCAGGACTTCCAGATCTGATTCTTTTGTGAACAAGAACGTTTCCAATGGGAGATTAATACCATGGGTCAGTTTCTCCGATATTATAGGAGGATTGGCAAGAGTGTTAAGTTGCTCTTTGATAGCCTGTTGGTGTTTTCTGGTTTTGATATTAAAACCATCATGGATGGCTTGACACCAAGCATTGCTTTCATGAGGTTGATTGGTGACCAAGGGATTCTTTAGCTCTTCCAAGAAGGAGAAGATTTCCTTACTAGGGGATTTGGCCTGATGAATTCTATTGTTAAAGTGGTTAGCTTTGGCATCAAAGATAGTTTGTTTATAGCTTTTTACAGCTTGTTTGTAACACTTTAGCGTTTCCATGGACGGAGCTTTTCTCCAAAATCTTTCAGTGGCATGTTTGATGCGTCTTGCTGTCAGAATGTTTTTGATTAGTGCATTTATTTGATTTCGCAGGTTTAAGGGGGGCAAGCATATCAAAGGCTGTGTTATTAGCTAGCCTTAACAGTTTGGTGAAATCATCAAGAGGAAGATGTTCTTGAAGAGAAGGAAGAAGAGGAATAACCAATTCTTTAAAAGCAGCGTGCGTCACGTTTTTTTGGTTACGCCCAGTCTTCAAAGGAATGTTTTTATTGTTAATGCAGGTTACCGGATCTTGAATCACACATTAAAAAATAATAAAATAGTTATCAGACCAGATACATTCTGTGATAGTAGAGACTATACTAGACTAGTACCGCATGTCTATTCCCGCCCCCCTAACCTTACCCAACTTCCCCAATGTCCAATCCACTCCCTTCCCAACCCCAACCGGTCTCCAGAGTGGCTCAAAGTTCCTAATGATTCCCCGAGCATCGTGCTTCAGGATTTGAGCCACCATAAAATTCCAGAGGCTAACTGTGTGGGTACAATAAGACCTATATGTTCAATCCCATTATCTGGGGGTGCCTAATCCAGTGCCCTCCTGGCACCCATTCACTTGCTTGCTCCATTCCCGGTCATCGTCTATAAAGGTTGATATTAGCGCTTATGAGTCCTTCTCTTTCATGGGGGGGGGGGGGCTGTACAGAGTCCATGCGGTACCCAGTCAATTTACCAAAAACATTACAGAGTGGTAAATTTCACTGAGGACCATAATACAGAAAAACACTGAAAACATTAAATATATAAAGGGTAGAGGGGTAAAGGGGTGAAAATCGGTAGGGATGGGTTTGGGATGGTGTTATAAGGGTAAATAAACAGGGCCCTTGGGGGAGGGACCCCACAAAATAAAAAAACAAATAGAAATCAGTGTTTTGTCAGTGATGAAATGTACTACTCTGCAATGTCCTTCGGTAAAATCACATATAACCAGTCCATGCCTGCCCTTGGTCGATCGCCCTCTGCCTCGATCGGGTTCCCCGGACCCTCGAAGATCTTTTCTTTTCTCTCTTCATCTTGATTGTGTACCATTCCCACACATCCCTCATTTTGGGCTCTGTTGTCGGTCACTGTTTCTCTTGTGTGGCCTCCTCTTCGGCCAAGTGCAATATTTGTGCTGCTTCTTCGCAGGTAGTGATGCAATGTTGCTTTAATTCCCAGGAAAACTATAGTCCAAAGGAAAGGTCCAATCATATTTAACTTGTACCTAGGCCAAAGCTCTAACTACTGGGCCCATCAACGTTTTCTTCACTAATGTTGACTGAGCCAAGCCCTGGAAAAGGTGACTTTCTTATCTGTTAATCCTTACATGGTCTGATTTTCTGGCCGCTAGCCCAATCTTTTCTTTTTGCCCATATGTCGCTATTGCCACTACAACATCTCATTCTCTGGATCTCGGCTCCAATCTCTTAGGACCTATTCGATGAATACGGACCATCAAAATCTCTGACCTTTTCTCCATTCCCAGTAGGACCGTGAATAAATGTTGCACTGTTTCTCGTAGATCTTTCTCTCCAACTCCTTCTGATAAATATTTCATATGTATATTTGATCTACTTGAACGGTTTTCCTGATCTTCGCTTTGAATCTGTAAATTCTGCATGACCCTAGCCAGATGTTCCAAAAGCACATCCGTCTTTCTTGTATCTTCTGTTAATTCTTATAGCACATTTTCAGTCTGCCTGTTCTTTTAGGCTCGCTATATCACTCTTCATTTCCTGTAACGATTGTGTCAATTCCACACTAATGTTTTTCAGTTGTATTTGGAGTGTCTCTGTGAGATTTCCACTGAATTCCTGAAAATATTGTCCAATACCTTCTTTGGTCACTGCCGTCCGCCTGGTCGGCAGGAGTGGTACAACCTTGTTGCGCCATTGTGGGGACCTTTGTTCCATGGACGTGCCCGATTCCCCCTCCTTCCTCCATAGTTTCTGAATATTTGCCTCTTGAATCTTTCTTTGTGACTTAGCCGGAATCTTTTTACCCTTATTCCGTGGCATCCCTGATATATCAGGCTGCACTTGAGCAGCCACATTCTCTGTCCCGGTTGGTTGGTGTGTGTCAGCTTTAGCCTCCCCTCTTCTTCACCACTGAGCCCCTGCTATTGGTTCCTTTCTGAGGCACAAGCACTAAATCTGCCTCTGGATTCCGATGCTCACAGTTACCACTGCTTCCGAGGCATTCAAAGTACCCCCTGCATATGAGTTATATAACTCGATCTGACAAAGCAAGTAGAATTAGTGCCCTTCAGGGTTTCGCGAGTGCTCTGTGAGCCCTGCACTGGACCCTGTGTTTCGTTGCAGTTTCTGTCTGTTTCTTGTTGGCCCGTTTCTGTAGTTGAAACTCCTTGCAGCCTCTGACATGAACACTGAATTCCTTTGTTGCAGAGCGTGAGGTTTCCTGGTCATGCAGGCCTAGCCACCCCAGTTCTGTGAGCCTGTCGGAGGGAGGCAACCCCATGAGATGTCATACTGTAGTGTCCTCGACTCCCAAATGCAAAATCTTGCATTTTTCTTCCCCGGACTACCTTCCACTCTGTTCATCTCCCAGTTACGGTTTTACTATCCGGGTGTGTTGTCTTCTCCGCAGATTGACCCTCATGCGGCTTCCACCACTGCAGAGGTGCTCCTGGCACGCCATCTTGGAATGCCCAGGGTGGAATATTTAAAGTGACATTTCTCCCATCTTACTTTTCTTCAGATTGCATTTTGCATTGCTTAAAGAAAATAATGGCTTTTTTGAGACAATTGCCTTAGAGCACATTTCAGACACCTCGAAGGGTTTCTCGGCAATCTATTGTGTCACACAGAAAAGGGAGGCTTTTCATCCTGTGGTACATTTAAGAGAGCTCAATGGATTTGTGATATATCAACATACATGTCAAGATGGACACTGTATCTCTTTTATTGCAACCTGGGGATTGGTTAATGCACTTGGATCTCAAAGATGCTTATCTTACCATTCCAGTCTTTGACTTGTGCACTCAATATCTTACTTTTCCAATCGTCAGGCTGTATAAGTGTATGTTTTAATTGTGCTGGTTTTGGCCGTGGCTAAATCCTGTTGCGCCACCAGGCTTCTAGATCCTGTGACAGTTTTTCTTCGAGCAATACGTGTCTTGTTGTTGATGTACCTGAACAATACTTTGCTCACAGCATCGGATCCAGAGGAACTCCTTCTCAAACTTGAAATGGCCATTCATATGCTCCAGTTTCTGGGATTGCTTTGAAATGGAAGAAAACAGATCTGACACCTTAGAGAATCTGGAATTACTCGGGTTTCTGATCAGTGCCAAAGATTTAGCGATTTATCCCCAAGCCTGAAAATCTGTTCGAATTTGTATAAATGCCAACTTCACCTAGTCCTTGTCACCCCCCGTGATTTCCCTTCCGAGTTTGTCCTGGAACATCTGCCATCAATCAATTATTCAGGGTGCTCAGTTTTACTCATGTTTGCAGAGACTGATGATCAAGGGTCTTTGAAATGGCCTGTCCTATGTATATTGAGTCGCTTGTGGCTTTTTCTTATGGTGTCATGCAATGGCTGGGTTATTTTCATGTTTTCCCATAACTACTCTTCGAATCTAAAAGGGTCATCTGAGGTGTGGTGATCATTACGGTTCAATTTTAACTGGTGGTCACTGTAAAAGTCTGCAAAGCACAAAAACGTTTAAAAGATATTTGCTGGTTCTTATTTTGTTCAATGTTTTGCCAAAAATCGGATTCGGCATTTGTTTTGCCTCCAGATGGAAAATGTGACAGCGCTTTTGTAAATCAATCATGTGGCAACTAAAGTATTGTCAAGGACATTTGTAATGTTTTGTCTTCTCCATGAAATCAGTGATCTGGCAGTTTTTCCTGTGCACACCAAATCCAGTAGCACATTGGTGCTCTGACCATTGGCCGATTCCTGCGACTCACACCTCTGTCGCAGATCGCTTCTTTGCCTGTAGGATCTTTTGGTTCCCATAACAAGGGATCTGGATGCCAGCCACGGAGGCCAAAGAGGTATTCGATTAACATTAAAAACAGAGAATTTGTTTCTGTTTTCCTATTTTCTTTTTAATTGCCATTCTGCAGATCTAGAACCAATGAGATGCTCCTAGTTGATACTGGTCACTCCCTTTTAGACACCCATTCGAAGCACGGCTGTGCATGATCTTGAGACTTTTGAAAGTAATTCCAGTGCTTCTTTCCTGGATCCCAGGTCTGCTGCCTGACCAAGCAGGCAATGGCCATGCTTTATTCATGTCCAGGAGCGTGCACTCAATGGCTGGGTTGATTTTATTCCCCAGGATTTTCTTAATTGGCTGCAGAGATCTTACAAAATTCCTTGGCCCCAGGTACTCACATGGCTTGTGACTTTTCCTGAAACTCCTGAACACCCTAGTGTCTCCTATAATACTTTGATCTTGTTAAGGCTGATATAGTTCATGTGGCTATTTTTCTGGCTGAGTTGGCAGTGCACATATTTTTACCACATGATTAATTCTTTTAGGTAAGCTATTTCTGAACTTTCTTTTTTGGAGGATGGTCTTTCTGCTAAGGAACATACCTCCGTTCATCGTCTTTATCATAATGTTCAGTGATGAGCTCTTCCCAGTCCCAAATACATTATTATGTGGGATTTTAATGTGGTGGTCTCCTTATTTCAGAGTAAGCCTGACAAACAAGATTTTAAATCTTCAAGCTGTATAAGATGTTAATTGTTCTTCTTCGACTGGTCTGCGCTCCGCATGTTTAGGTTGTCAGAGCTGTAGATCTTACAATACAAACTTTTGCTTTCAACTTTCTCAATGCATGCTTGTATAGTAATTGTAGTGATACCCTTCACAGATTTTCCTACATTTCTGGAGTGTGATGTTTCTGATATTATGAACGTTGTACTAAAGACTTAAGGCTGGTTTCCTCGCCCCTGTTTGTTTTCTGAGGAGTTACGTTTGCCCTGTTTTCTTCTTTATGTGGGTTGTCTGTATTATGTATCTTTAAGGCGTGGATAGTTATGTTTTGGCGTCCATTCTGCCAGAAAAATGATGTCCTAGAATTCATCACAGATCAACAAATTGAAATGGAATAATCTTTTATAAGCTTCAATGTGAACCTTCTGTGCATGTGTACTTCTTTTGTTTCTTCCCAGAGGGAAGTCACTAGTTGTCTGAAGGGTTGCAGTCCCAAACAGAGCATATGAATTCTGAGCACTGGGTAGTTCATGAGGACTGTTGGATGGAGCATTGGAGGATGTGACTAGGCCGATCTGGCCACATGTTCAGAGGTGTTCCTGGGATCAGCTGTTTGTTTTACTTCCTGCTTGTAATGAATACGCATTGGAAAAGCCAACACTTGGGGCATTTGTGTAAGAATGGAGGGGTTATTTTCCTAGGCACTGCCATAGAAATTTTACCAGGCAATAAGATGGCAACGGCTGGAAAATTGTTTGAGTACTTGGGCATGTGATGTCAGTGATGAGCAAATACTTTTTAACACAAAAAATGTGCAAGTGTTTGCTTTTACAACAACTTTAAAGCAATTAACTGATGCAATGACACAGATATTGCTCATAAATTAAGTGGCTGAAGGCACAATTGGTTAAGGCATTTTTAATTACACCAGGATCTCATTTAAATTGGCAATAATGCAATTAAATATCGGTAGTTTGCTTACAAGTAACACTGGCAGGTTCTACACAAAACGATGTTTGATGTTACTACTTGATAGAGTTTCTTTACAGAGATGTCAGGTGGATGTGATTTGTGCATGGGGTTGAGGGAAGTCGACGGGAATGATCATAGTCATTAGCATAGTCAGTTGGTAGGTAAATAACCAAACAACACTTTTAGGCTATGTGTCCCTCTTCACATCCCATCACGTTCCTATTGGTGGCGCTACAGCACCACGGAATAGCTAAAACTAAAATGGGAAACTGAAATTCAGAAGATCCCAGTTCCATTAATAAAATCGGACTTTCTATCAGAAATTATTAGAGCCTATTGGAATTCCAAAGCATAAACAAATGCCATCTTATTTGCCATGTCCTGCTCCTTTGGTCGGAAATTCAGCCATTGCAATGTTATCCTCGAGCAACATTGTGTTCAACAAGACGTAAGCATGTTGCCTCCTTGCATTTGTCCATGAGGTCACTCAAAAGCAATTTCTGGTAAATTAGAGGTTGGTTAAAAATAGCACTTTTGAAAGTGCCACATAATACATGCATAATACATCAGTGGTTTGCCCCAGTGTATATTTGTTGCTTTGTTACAGGCTAATGTTTCATATTGGAGTTGGTACATACTATGAAAAACGTACACAACATTACGCTGTGCAAAGCAACGTCACATCATAACACTTGTAAAAACACGAATCGACGTAGCAAATTTTGATATTTTGATATCTTGGGTTGAGTTGAAGTGTTTGGCCTTTAAGGCCATGCCTGAATGGGTATTTTGACGGTCATCGTTGGATTCATAACACTGCATTAATACCAAAGTAGTCGGCAACGCCATTCATGACGAAAATAAAACATTTATTTTCATGATAGGGCCTTAACCAAGCCTTACACAGTAATTATATCGCATGCCCTCCGTCAAAGTCCAGGCACACTTTCCATGTGTTTGTTCATCATGGTTTTTATTTTTTCACATTATTGTGCCAGCATTATGCCCCGGCCACATCATCAGACGATGTGACATTTTAGAGCAATGTGTATAATGCTTCGCCTTGCCCTAATCATTTTGTAGACATAACTTGCAAAGCACATCAGGAGTCACAGGATGGTTGCTGCTTCCTGAGCCCTTCATGGATTTCCTTGAAAAGTTTCCTTCGTCTAACCAGTCTAATGTGGGCAAGATAGCGGACTGACAGCATCCTGCACAAGAGTAAAGTGCAGGAAGTGCCTGGGCAGACAATCCATGGTATGTACCTCCTTTGTAGGGTAGGGAAAGAGACCTCCAATCGTATGTATGTGGATGTGGAATACTTATGTGTCAATTCACAAAGAAGTTATGATGAGTAACGCTGACTTAACCCTAACTAACTTCCGGAGAGGGCGGTTCGATTCACAAAGAAGTTATGATGAGTAACGCTGACTTACCCCTAACTAACTTCCGGAGAGGGCGGTTCGATTCATAAAGAAGTTATGATGAGTAACGCTGACTTACCCCTAACTAACTTCCGGAGAGGGCGGTTCGATTCACAAAGAAGTTATGATGAGTAACGCTGACTTACCCCTAACTAAATTCCGGAGAGGGCGGTTCGATTCACAAAGAAGTTATGATGAGTAACGCTGACTTACCCCTAACTAACTTCCGGAGAGGGCGGTTCGATTCACAAAGAAGTTATGATGAGTAACGCTGACTTACCCCTAACTAACTTCCGGAGAGGGCTGTTCGATTCACAAAGAAATTATGATGAGTAACGCTGACTTACCCCTAACTAACTTCCGGAGAGGGCGGTTCGATTCACAAAGAAGTTATGATGAGTAACGCTGACTTACCCCTAACTAACTTCCGGAGAGGGCGGTTCGATTCATAAAGAAGTTAGTAAGAGTTACTCTGAAGTTACTATGGGTCCGATTATTAGAAAACACGCAAAAATCCTGCCAAATCCGCTTGTCAAAATCCACTTTCCGCGTCCCAGTGTGCAAAGTTTTCTTTGCGCACTCTGTGTGTTCATGGACTGCAAGAGGCAAAATAACCCAATGTGGAAAAAAAAACGATTTGCAAGTGGGACGTCCACAAGACGTCCCCACGCAAAGCAAATCCAGCCACATATTCCTACCTGTGTGGAGTCTTCAATGCACAACATTATGCACCCTGGTAATTCTGGGGCCCATCCTCCACAACCAAGGCAGCACCCCAGTGACACTACGTACGGCCCTTCGCAACTCCTTACTGCACCCCAACAATATGCATTCAATTTCCGGTAAATCCGCGTGCAAACCCCCATAAATCGAGGCAGCACCCAGCTAACCTGCATACAAACACCACTAACTGCAATGGGCACCCCAACTTCGTGCATGCACCCCTAAATTCCCGATCCCACCTTAGCTTTGCGTGTTGGTTCCAATGCGATTGGTACTTTTCAGGTCCTTTCATGTGATGGTAAGATTGCAAGCTTTGCGTGCTTCTACACCTGACGTGACGTTGTGCGTTCACATCCATGAATACGCTTCTATTTCAGTATTGCTGGGCATGCGATTTCTTCATGTAACCCATCCCAACCCCCGACACGTCCATGTAATTCCATGTTCGTCCTCATTGTGCGTAGGGAATGGGGAATATGCATCTTCCGGCCACTTTATTTTCTTGCGTAGGCCTGTCCCACACTTTGCATGGAGTGTCGCGCTGAGAGCTCGACTGCACGCAAACACGTGCAAGGTCCTGGGAAAGCACTCAAAGGCAGATCCATGCTTCCATGTAGTATCTTTGAGTGCTGAAAAGTGTGCAAAATTCATTCACTTTTCAGCTAGTGATACATTCTATGAATCATGCCCTATGAGTAACGCAGATGTATCAGGAGGGAGTCAGAATTATTCATAGCAACTCCTTTTGAATCAGCTCCTTACTCCATCAAGTGGCCCTTCCACCTACTTCTACTATCTTTCAAGATTTTTGAAGTACACATATTTAGTTAAGGCATGTTGTCTCCTGAAAAGTCTTGAATCTTGCTATTTGCATATCACTCACTATGCCCATAGCCCATTGCTACTCACTCCCAGTCCTGAGAGATAATGGAGAAATGGTAACTCTGTATGCAAATATATTGCATATATGTAATGATATATAGTGTCATTCCTAGACCATGGCATACATTTACACTATACTTAGGCAAGTCTCATTGGCTCTAATGTTCCTTTAAAAGTCCCAACACATGACCCTTGCACTACCCGGTTTGCCTCCACCAGCGTAACCCTTGAAACTTTGTAAAAGCACCCTGAAAAGGAACTGCCTTCATGGACAGCACTTCTGATAAAAGTGCCTGACCACTCAACCAAATAAATACATAAAATAAAAATAATAGTTCAAACTGAGACACTGGAGGAGTTATGTGCTTACCTATATATAATATTCATGTATCTTTTTTGGTTCTATGTTATTAAAACAAAGTCTTTTTTCAGTAGAATTTTCTTACTGAAAAAACTAATTGAAAATGATTTCTTTTTATTTCAGGGGATCCCCCTTTGCTCCTCTCCCCTATTAATTATTCCACACTCCATACCCCATACATACCCTTACCCACTACCTCATATATTTTTGATGAGTTTTAAAAAAAAAAGATTTTGGTAAAAACCCATCGCAAAAAGACTGCCGATGTAACAACGTTTTACCATTTTGTTTATCCAAAGTGTTTCGCATAATTATAACACATCATTTAAGAAAGCACAGAATATTAAGTAAAGCCATTATACTTTGAGATGGATTTCAAGTTGAGATCAAACTGAGGATCCAACAGGAGAGTAGGAGAGAAATCTAGTCTTTAGAATCAAACTGGTGTATTTCAGTGCTTTCTTGAAGCCAATGAGACCTGGCAATGTCACTGATGGAGGAGGGAAGAGCATTCCATAGTGTGGGTGCAAAGACTTGAAAGCAGGAACCACCTAGGTTTTTTAGCTTGTGCCTGGGTATGGTCAATTGTGCTAGTCTGTTGGCTAGGTACTGTGGTGCCCTGTCCGCAATGCACTTGTGAGTAAGGGTCAGTATTTTGTGCTGGATTCGATGATGCCCTGGAAGCTAGTGTAAAGACCTTCTGAACTGGATGACATGATCCCGTGGGCCCACATCACAAATGGCTCTGACGGCTCCCTTCTTGCACTGGTTTTAGGTTGCTATTGGATGTGCCGGCCAATAAGCTGTTACAATAGTCAAGCCATGAATTCACTAACGCGATGGCCAGGGAGGAGAGTTGCTTCGAGGATAGATAGGGCTTACTCTGTCTGAGGAGTTTATTCACATGGGCTCAAGAAGCTTTAACTTGTCCTACGTGTTGCTTCATTGATAGCCCAGAGTCCAATACAACTCCTAGTGTTTTAACAGTGGAGCTCACCAAAATGATATAACTGGAGATAGTGAAGCATCCATATTTAGGATTAAGCTTTTTTAGTCTTTGAATAGAACCAACAAGCATCAACTCAGTTTTTTCCCTGTTCAACGCGAGGGAGTTGTCGATCATTCAACCCTTTATCAGGTTATCAGTTCTGTCGATATGGGTCGAGTCAGAGTAGTAGTCACCAGACAGTTCAAAGACGAGCTGGGTATCATCGGCATAGTTGGTGTATCGCACGCCAATGGTATCCAACAAGTCAAACAAAGGGCATGTATGTACATTAAACAGAGAGGGCAGAGGCAAGTGCCTTGTGGGACTCCACATGAGAGAGATTCTGGGAGAGCTTGGAAGTGACCCATGACAACTTTGGCCCTTCTAGGGCCAAGAAAAAAAGCAAATCCGGCAAGAGTGGATTCAGAGCAGTTTTGTAGTTTATCCAACCTTTCTAGGAGTGTGGTCAACCAACTAGAAGGTGACAGAAAGATGTAATAGCATGAGAAGTGCAATCCTGCTGCCATCAACATTTTCTGCCAGGGTTTACAAGCATATGTCTTTCATCGACAGTTTAGAATGATGTAGGAACCTTGCCTTGCTCAATCAAGGAATTAAGGAAGAGCGTAGATGCAAACTTCAGCGTTATGATTTCACTGCAGACTGCTGACAGGCAGGGAACTAAATGGTGGTATGCCTTCCTTCTGGTTTTCACCATAGGGTACGTGGGAGCAGGCTGTTAGGAGCAGCTGGGCTCTTTAACAAGTATAAGATTGAAGGAATGATGGTGATGTTATTGAGTTAGTCAAACCAAAAGGGACATGTCAGGCATTAATAGAATTTGATGTACAAAGGCACTGGGTTATTCTTCAATTCTGCAATATAATAAACAATATTTTGAATCACATTATATAACGCAGTGGTGCTATGGATCTTTTTTTACATCAGCCTCGGAAGATAAAGGACTGGCAGTTGCGTATAAAATGGGTGCTGCTTAAATGAAACATGTAAACGTGTACAATGTAAATGCACAGAGCGTGTGAAGCATGCAGTAACTTTGTTTTAAAAAAAATACAAAATTGCAATTGAACAGCGAGTTTAAAAACATGAGTGCATGGGCATATGGTGCTGTGAGTGCTAAGCAATGAGTCCCTCTATAGACATGCGACCACAGCGTAGGCGTTGTATCATTAGTACATGCAGTCCTGGAGACACACTGTTATACCCTCTTTCCATGTACGCTTGAGTGAATGAGGTCACTGAGAGAATATTGAGGTTGTGGTTAGAATGTGTAGTTGTGAAGCTGGTTCCACTCCAGACAGTTGGTGAATGTACGCCTGGGTGGTGGGTGCCAGTGTGTCCCCTCTGGGACTCTGCCCCTTACCGAGCTTCTACCTTGTTACATCTTAATAAAAGGAACTTATACCAACCTACCAGATGTCTGGTAGTATCCTCATTGCAACACACTCCTATGGTGGGGTTGAAAGCTCGTTCTGATGTTGGTCTTCCCTTTTTCATGTGTGTATTCTATTCCTTTATGGGAACATAATGGGGGGCAGGCAGGTGTTCACTACCCATCCACCCATTATCTCAGCCCTATTGTTTAGCATGTATGTTTGTACATTGATGGGTTCACTAGGTTCGTTTGATATTCATCCTGCAGTGCAACATCAATGCTAACACCTGGCCTGGGAAGGTTCTGGTTTGCAGTTCATGCTGAGATTGGCAGGGAAGGGCCTGGGCTTCGGGTTATGACTGGCCAGCAGGGTCTTTAGGGTCATGAGAGGGCTTTCTGAAGATACTAATTCTATTGGGCCTTTGCTTTGAAAGAGTCATTAAAGGGTGAGTGTTAAAGAGCTTATATGTGATGGGCAGTGGTATGATTAACTTACATACTTGCAAAGGGGCGGGTTCGAGGGGAGGGTAACCTGCTATTGGATATTACCAACTATAGTAATTGTAATTGTGAGAGTGGGACACATAATCTAAATCTGTTTAGGTTTGTGAATGGTATGTGTTGGAAGGCTGTTGGGCAAGGGGCTGCTGGGATGTGCAATGCGTGTGGGTTTTGTAGGTTTGCTGTTCATGGAGTTTTTTTTTTTGGAGAAATAAACAGGAGGTGGGAAAGGGCTGCAATGATATTGTGGCCTTGGAATGTTAAAACGAATAGCTAATTCCATGGGAAATGTTGTCGATGCAATTAATTAAGAACACAGTGATTTCTTGTCTTTGAGTACTACCTGTCTGCATAGTCTTAGGTGGCAAAAGGTCATTTTCTCTCTCTGCTGTGTGGCTACTTCTCTTAACTTCTACTATGTTGGCAGTGTACAAATGGGCCACCATGTTTGTATAAAAGGGTCTACATTTGTTTACGAGAGCCAGAGCATTGAAAGCCTTACTTTGGCTTTATACAGCACCTTCTCCAAGGCGCTTTGCAACGACAACTAAATGAACAAATGAAAACAAACAAGCCGCAAAGAAGAAAATGAGAGGAGAAGATGGGTCTTACGACGAGACCAAAAAGTGTAGAGAGAAGGTGAAGTACAGATATTGGAGAGTGGGCCATCCACAATTTAGGGTCCAGGAGAGAAAAAAGAATGAAAACTTGAGGCGGTGCATGGGTGTTTAGGGGAAGAAAGAAGATGGAGATGTTGAGAATGGAATTTAAGGAGAGAAGAGCGAAGAAATATAAGGAGGAGCTAGACCGTGGTAACATTTAAAAAGAATACAGAGAAAATGGAACTGAGAATGAAGGTCAAAAGGGAGACGAGAGATAGAAAGAACAGAGTAAGGGATGAACGAGGGGACAGCTGGAAAAGAAGATGCTCAACAGAATTGGAAATAGAGCGACGAGGAGTAAGATACAATGCTGCAAGGCCGACCATCAGTGCAAAACTGTAGTCAAGTTGTGAGAAGATAGACGAGAAGATGAAAAGTTTTGCGGCAAGACAAGAAAGAAGGGGCCAGATCTTTCACAAGTTGAAAAGATGAAAACGACAGGCCTTAGTAGTAGAAGAGGGCACCCAGGGGGCATGCACACGTGTTTTCTCCTGGGGTGGTTTTGGGCGCTGCTGGCCTGGACCAAGTGCCCACGTTTCCTGGGTTTATAAAGGGTAGGGAAGGTTGAGGAGCAAGCAATGGTTGGGGGCGTTTAACACGTTCCCCAGCATCCCAACATGCAATTTGTTCTTTCAAAGGGAAGTCCTGGGAGGTTTTTAAGTTCCCCCCTTTTTGGGTTGGGGATTAATGTTGGGGGATATGGGTGGCCTATTATATGGGGGAGGGTGGCATCAGTGTGATTGGCTGCGGCTGTTAGAGTTGGGCAAAGTTTTTGTTAACTGTTTTCACGTTGTTGCTGATGTGGCAGGTCAGCCTGGCCGCGGGCCATAGAATAGGTTGGAGGGAGGTTGGTGTCAAAGGGAGCTGGTGGGGGAGGATGAGTGTGTTCAAGGGATTGCTGGGGACATGGCCTTTTGGAGATTGGTTGGGGGAAAAAAGGGTAGTAGTGTGGAAAAGCAGAGGGGTGGCCTTGTTTGCACGAACAGGCTAGTCTACGATGTTCAAAGAGGGGGAAGAGGTATTGAAGAAGGAGGGGTGTGCCCTCAGGGAGAAGATGGGGGAAGAAAGCAGGAATTACGGTTGAGAGGAATTGAGGGGGAAGAGAGAGAGCATGGGGCAGGAAGTGATGAATTGTTGAAAAGTTTAATTAATTAATTAATTGTTTTGGTGATTGTTATTCCATCTGTAATCAATCTGTAAGGCCAGGGAGTCAGGTTGGTGGGTACTTCTAAGCTGTGGCCTCTCACATTAAAACGACCTTTTCCACTTCAAGCGAGTCTGGGATTTTGTGCAGTTGAGCCCAAAGATGTGTGACTGGAGAAAGTAAGTCCAGAATCGAATATCACATCCAGGTTATGGGCAGTGGGGGAAAAGGGATAAGGGAGGAAGGGAAGGAGATGGAGGAACAGGATTAGTGGAGTAGGGAATGGGTACATAATTTCAGTTTTGGACGGGTTAAAGGGAAAGGAAAATGAGAGGACATCCATGATTGGATGGCAGAAAGGCAGGAAGAAACCCGGCAGTGAAGATAGTCTGAGAAGGAAGAGAAGGAGAGAAGGATATGTGAATCGTCAGCATAGAAGGGACAGAATTGAAAAGAATCAATGAGGGAGGCCACAGGGATAGTGTAGATAGAGAATAGGGGAGTGCCAAGAACAGAGCCATGAGGAATGCCATAGGTTAATGGAAGAGGAGAGGAAGTGCTACCAGACCGGAGACAGTTGCAGGAGGTTATATAGGAATAGAACCACTCAAGGATAGTACCAGAAAAACCAAGGGAGTAGAGGGCAAAAAGAAGAGTGTGGTCTGCCACCATGTCAAAAGATCAAGGAGAATCAGAAATGAGGAAAGTTTGTTGTGATGGCAGATAAGAGAGAGTTGGACACCTGGAGAAGAGCAGACTCTGTAGAGTGTGTAGGTAGTATGCCAGATGAGTGGGAGAAGTAGAGAGCATTGGAGAAGGGGAGAGGTTCTAGACAACCCATTCTAAGAGTTTTGAAAGGAAGGGCAAAAGGGAAATAGGATGAAAGTTCAATAGAATAGAAGGGTGTAGGTGGGTTTTTAAAGAATTGGGATAATGGTAAATGAGGAAAGATAAATATATGTAATCAGAGAGAAGTTATTAAGCGCAGTGAGATGGGATACCAGTAGAGGGTAGATCTGAGAGAGGAGAGAAGCAGGAACATGTTCAAGAGGAGACGCAGTCGGGTGAGCCTTAGAAGAAGAGCAGATGTTTCAGAGTCAGTCAAGGCAGAAAAAGAAGAGAGGATGGGATTGAGGTAGACTGACAATCAAAAGGCACAGAAGTGGGAGACAAGGGAGCAGATTGAGAAAATGGGGAATAGGGTGAAGAGATTTGAGATGTAAAGTTGTCATCAGAATCAGATTTGGAGTATGGATGTGAGATAGAAGGGTCAGGTAGAGGGGGAGAAAGTAGTTTGTAATTCGTTGGAAAAGGCACCACAAATGATGAGAGAGGGAGGTGATGAGAGTAGAAAAGTAGAGAAGAATGAGACAGAGAATGAGTGGTATAAAGATGGTGAAGGTCGTCATCGAAATACGATTTCTTCCAGCATCGCTCAGACTTTAGCGAGAGAAAGACAAGGTTGGGAGGGCTTTCCAGATTGAACAAAAGGGGAGTGGGGTAAAGATGATTCAGATTAGAAGACATATTACTACATAGTGTAGAAGATGCAAGGTTGGGAGAGAAAGAAAAAGAAAGGTTGATAGAGGGAGGGAAGAGAAAATAGTCAAGGAGAAATAAAGTGGAGAAAATTGTCAGATCACAATGGGTGAATGACGCCTGAGTAGGAGGAGGGAGTGGATGGGAGTTAAGGTAGGAAGGGAAGGAAATAATAAAAATGGTCAGATGGATAGAGTGGGGATGGAATGGCCTCAGAATTAAAAGAAAAACGAGAAATGGAGGAGAACAAAAGGTCAAGTGAGGAGCCCGAAGAGTAGGATGGTGGACAGGGTAGAGGAAAAAAACTATGTGATTGTATTAATTGGAGGAGAGGGGAGATCAGACGAAGATTAAAGTCACCTAGAAGGTAAAACGTCAGGAAATCAGGGAGAATAAAATAAAGCAGTGAGTCAAAATCATCATAAAAGACAGAGAGAGGACCAGGGGGACGATAGCTAGTGAGAAAAACCAAAGAGTGTGACAGAGAGCTAGAGTGGGGGTGAGCCATGAGATAAGACTTCAGGGCCTCAGTAGGCCCCCCCCAGCTGGAGTTCAAGAGCAGCAGTAGTCCAGACACCTTTAGGTAAGGAAGGCAGCGATACATGTAAGGAACTCATGGCGGCAACAGTAAAAACAGACACAAGTGATCACAGTTCAAGGGTGTTTATAAAACTGTAAAATGCATGGTGGAAAAATGCCAACCTGAACCTAAATCTAAGATGGGAGTAAGCGTTGACCATCAAATTAATATAAGGTAGTACTCGGGGCATCATGTGAAAATATAAAGGCCTATACTAAAGAAACCTGTTGCCAAATACTTACAACTAATTAGAGAAAGAGTGTGGGATAGGGTTTCAATAAAGAAAGAAGTGCTCACAAATAAGTCAGGATGTGATTGCCAGGGTTCCCCTTCCCCACGTTTTCAGCATGGGACAAGGTGGGTTTCCTGGGCACAGCACACCCGCAAGCTTTCCCAGCACAAGCAGACAGTTCTGCATCCGCTATCAGGTTCTTCAATGGTCAAGCCTCATTTAACAAAAGTCTCTTGCCTTCGAGGTCTGATGCTGTTACAAACAAATACAAAGTTCTGTTCTATGAGCACTTTGGTTGATGGCTTTACCCCTGGGTCCCCCTCTTCTGGGTGCTGACACTTCACAAGTCTTGTTCAACAACTTATTAAACAGTTATTTTCTTATCGAAATTTGTGCAGTGACTTTCCACCCCGGGATCTCCATCGGCCGGGCTCGGACCCCAAATAAACAAGTTCTGTTCTACGAACACTTTGGGTGATGGCTTCACCCTGTGGGTCCTCCTCTTCTGGGTGCAGACCCCTCAGAAGTCGTATTCAAAAAATTAACAGGGCATTTCCTTTCTCAATGAACTTTGGGTGATAACTTTCCACCCCTGGATCTCCCTCGGCCGGGCTCAGACCCAAAAGGACAAGGGGGACACTTCCTTCCCCTTGTCTTACAATACTCTTTGGGTGGCGACTTTCCAACCTGGGATCTCCCTCGCCCGTGCTCGGACCCCAAATAACAAGGAGGACAATCCACCTCTCCTTGCCTCTATTGCTTCTCTTTTTCATTAATCTTCACCAACAATTCCTCATGGGCTTTTTAGACTTCAGCCCTTTCCATTAGCATCCCTCGGCCGGGTTCACTCTTGCTAATCTTCATGAAACACAGTTCATGTGCTATATTTTCATCATGTGGGATTCACCTCCCTTAACTTTCACAATTCTCTGTCGGTTAAAGACTTTTGATGGTAGAGAGGATTTTGCGAGACCCCTGTATGACCACTTTGACCCTTCTTCGTCACCTCTTCCCAAGGCCTTCTGGTTACGGTAGTCTCTACCAATCGCCCAGAGTTTCTTGCGTGAGCACCAATGTGGTGCCAGACTCCTCTGTATCTGGTTTTCCCCCACCTTCGTTAATAGTATCGCCTTCTTTTCAAAGTTCAACATAGCCTTCTTTTCATTCAATACAGTTCCGCCTCTCATCGACACTCCCCTCAACTCACCGGCTGTGATGAACTGCTTGGCTTTCTTTTGTCTCAGAGTCAAGGTTGGTACCACAGAGACAAGCTCCTCTCATCAGCAGAGGAGGGTCTTGTGTACCCTTGACATCTGGTGCAATACATGCTGGCTATTGTTTGCAGACTTATCGTTCCCTCTGTAGACGTTTCACGGGCCTTGGTCAGAAAGGGCAAGGTAGACTCTCTCCTTGTTACGCTCTTGGTCTGTGCTGTCTTTCTCATCCTCTTGAAATGCTGTGCTGAGTTAGCTCTTACTTCGTGCTGTCTGCCTTGCTTGTACTGTGCTCTCTTGCTCCACCTTTTATCCCTGTGGGGAAGGGAAAAGACTTCTCAGGTGTGTGTGATTCTGATCAATTGCCTGACTGTGCCTTACCCGACTCTAGTATTGGGAAATGTCAGGTAAACAGCTTTGTTATTAGTCCATTGTCTTTAATGTTTTGGGAAAGTGTTCATGTGGGAAAGGGGGGAGCAGTGATTTTGAATTACCTACAGAAACAGATGGGGAAAAGTTGTTGAAGGAAGGGGGACACTGCATCTCCCCCTCAGTGTCCCACACCACCCCGAGGACCGCCCATCCAGGTGGTCCTCCATCACTAGTCCACCCCCAGGAACTGGATTGTAAACAGGTCCAGTCAAACAAGCAATAATGAGCGAATGTTGCCAGCACTAACCTGTACCAGATGCAACCACTTGTAGAACGCGAGAGGTTTCCTAGGATCCTTGCACCCTCACTGGTCTTGTAAATATACAGACCCTGGATGGACAAGCACCCCAGGGAAAACCCTCTAGGGGAAGAAAAACCCTGAATCAGGAACTCTTCGGTCCGACTCCAGTCCATGTGAGCTGCTGCTGTATGTGCAGTGAAGTCTGTCAAAGCTCAGGATGCAGAGACTTCTAATATTGCCGTTTGGGAGGAAAGTAGCCCTGTGGCTGGCGGTCAGACTTGCTGCCGGACAGAGGGGTAGAGAGCAAAAGGTAAGTATGTGCGGAAAGAGAGAAGTAAAGAATTGTCGAGGAGTGTGAGAATGCGTACCGGGAACTTCAGAATGGTGTGTCTGGGTTTGGAGCTGCTGTGCTGAAGAGTGAATGGAAGAACCTGGGAAAATGAAACTACGTATGAGACTGCGAAAGTGGCGGAATGGGCAAGGTTGAATAATGCTATAAAGCCTACCTACCACTATGGTGTGAATGAAAAGTTCTGAATGGATGTCTTGTTCGTAGCAAGGAAAGGATGTAGCGTGACTGAATGGGGAGAAAGCAGAAGGTCAGAAGACACGTACTTGCAAAGCAGTTGTGGGATGAAAACAAGGTGAAGCCTACCGATGTGTACTGAGTCCCGGGAAGCCGGTAAGAGAAAAGAAGCAAGGGGGATCAAATGCTAGGGTGTAGTTTGTTTATGTGAAGGATCGAAAGAGGAAAGGTTATTAAGCTTGCTAAAACGGTAGACGTGGAGTGACTTCTACTAGGAAGCAGACTCATGGGGCGTATGCTACAGAAGTAGTGACGCTCCGGGTCCATTCACCAGATTGCTCATAGTCTTTGACAGCATCAAAGCGAGGTGGAGAAAGGAAAGACACAGAAATAGGACCAAGGACTAGAGCGTCGCATGGAACACCTGCGCCATCTTGGAAGTAGTCCGCAATACTGGACCAACTTGCCTCCATCTCCTCCAATGCTCTGAGCGTGGCGTGAACGTATGCCCCCTTCCAAGGGACATGCAAACCGGTTATCCAGGGTGCAACTGATGAAACCTCCGCACAAAGCGAGGGGCTTGCACTGATGAGGCTGGCTCCCATGTCCGATCAGCCAGGGAGTAGCCTTTCCAATATCCAAATACTGGAAGTTCCGGAAATAACGGGAGTCGCAAATGCCTCTCACCTCAAACTCCAGTCCAGATGATGTAAGAACAGGCGGAGAATGACAGTCAGAACCACAGAGAAAGCGGTCAGGGACATTCAGCTTCAGCTGGGATACATGCTAAACAGGTCGAATCCCAGACCAGGAGACGGGAAGTTTGAGAAGAAAGACTGCTGTACCTCTTGCTTTCAATATTTCTAAAGGTCCAAAGTATCTGGGAGACAATTTGGAAGGCACAAGGTGACAGGGTAAAAAACGAGAGGACAGCCAAACCATATCCCCTGGAGACAAAGGCGGAGCGGGTAAGGGAAGACAGTCTGCAAACCGTTTGACCCGTTCCTGAGCTTCCAATAATGCTGCATGTGCAGATGTGTGGCCTTGTTGGATATTGGATACCAAAGCGTCGATATCAGGGAACTGTGTGGAAGTTGATGTAAGGGTCGGGAAACAGGTGGGATTATAACCATATGTGCAAAAGAAAAGTCTTGTCTTGAGAGCAGAATGGGTTGAGTTGTTATATGTGAATTCTGCAAGTGTTAGAAGCTCAACCCAATTGTCCTAAGCCACAGAAATGAAACATCTCAAATAACCCTCCAGGGTTTGATTGAGGCGTCCGTCTGTCTGTTGGTTTGCAGATGGATCCCGGAGCTAAGGGCCCTCTTGGTGTCAAGGCTAGCACAGACCTGTCGCCAGTAATGAGATGTATACTGCAACCCTCAATTGGAGAGGATGGTATCGGGGAGGCAATGTCGCGAAAAAATGGATATGAAGATTCTAGCCATTTTGGCAGCAGTAGGGACACCAGGAAGAGGGATGAAGTGTGCCAATTTCAAGAAGTATTCAGTAGACGTGGGGGTCCCCTGGGAAGGTGGAAATCCACAATGAAATCCATGGATATAATCTGCCAAGGTTTATCGGGAATGGACATCCTTGCCAAATCACTCAGGGGGAGTGATTTGGGAGTTTTTGGTCTGAAGACAAGTGATGCAGGAGGAGCTTAATCCCGGACATCCAGCGACAAGGTAGGCCACCTGAAGTGTCGCTGAATTAGTTCTGCAGTGTTGCCCACTCCCCAATGGCCTGCCATCTGGGAGTCATGGGACATGTGCAAAACTTCCTTCTGAAGAGATTGTGTGGGAAGGAAAACCTGCTGGCCCTGGAAGTAACATCCTTGTTCTTTTAAAAGGGGGTATTTGATGTTTGTTTGTTGACAAAGAACCTCATATTCACTAGCATCGACTCAGATTCTGTGCAGGAAGGCTGTGATCACATGAACGAATAATGCCTTAGGGAAGAGTTTCTCAGAATGAAATCGACTGCTGAGGCAGATGTCTTTCCTGGAAAGCGCATTGGCACTCAGTTTAGTCTTACCCAGTATGAAGGTGAAGGTGATATCGTAGGGTGAGAAGAAGTATGTCCAACGTGCTTGTCTGCTGTTCCGATTCTGAGCATATTCGAGTGACTTCAGGTTTTGATGATCGTTTCTGACAACCACAGGGAACTTCACACCTAATAGCAGGTGTCTTCATTCTTCGAATGCCTTCTTTATTGACAACAATTCTTTCTCTAGTTACAGAATAGTTTAGCTCTGAAGGTATTAAGGTTTTGGATAAATATACCACTGGCCATTCCTCTCCCGATGGATCTTCCTGTAAGAGCACTGCCTTAATGGAATGATGTGAACTGTCGGTCTCCAGGATAAATGGCTTGTTCAGGTCTGGAGTGATCACAATGATAGTCAATGAAAACAGTGCCTTCAGTGTCTCAAAAGAATGTTGGTTTTTCTTAGACCAATGAAACAGCACCCTTTACTTCAGTAAGGACGTAATAGGGCGAATGATCTGGGAGAAATAGGAATAAACTTCCTATAAAAGTTCACGAAACCTAAGAATCATTGTATTTCTTTATCAGAGGATGGAGATGGACAATCCACTAAAGCAGAGACTTTTGCTGGATCCATGGAGATTCCCTGGGCGGATAGAACATACCCTAAATAGGTTACTTGATCCGGATTGAATTCTCACTTCTCGAGCTTACTATACAAATGGTTTTCCTGTAATCTGGCTAGGACGGTCTGGCCTTGACGGACGTGTTCCATCGGGGTGGGAGAGAAGACCAGGATATCGACTAGGTACACAATCACAAGGTGCAGCAATAGGTCTGTGAACACATGGTCCATGAACCATTGGAAGACGGCTGGGGCGTTGGACAAACCAAAGGGCATTACCCGGTATTCAAAGTGTCTGAATGGTGTACAAAATGCTGTCTTCCATTCATCACTGGCTTTAATCCGAATTAGGTAGTAAGCCCCACGTAAATCCAATTTGGTATAGATTTTGGCACCCTTTAAAGGCTCTAAGATGTCTGGTATCAGCGGCATGGGATATCGATCAGGGATTGTTATCCTGTTCAACCCCCTGAAGTCGATGCATGGGCGTAGTTCATCTGATTTTTCTTTGGAATGAAAAAGAGTGAGGCTCCGGCTGGGGCGGTAGATTCAGCTATCAACCAATTCTGTAGATTGGTTTGTAGGTATTCCTTTAGGACCCCCTTCAATTTTTCTGACAGGATATACATCCTTCCAAAGGGAATGGGGTGATCCGGAAGTAAAGAAATAGCACAATCATCCCTATGATGAGGGGGCAATATGGAATAATGGGGAGAATCAAAGACTTCCTGATACTGCACATATGATTCAGGTACCCCCCGGACGTGACCTAGAATGGTGGTGTTATGTACTTGCTTGGCAGAGGAGGTGTGAAAACCTAGTGTTCCCTGGGTGAGGCAATGTGACACACAATGTTCAGAACCTAGGAATAATGACCGCACAGTCCAGTTCATGAAGGGGTTATGTAGGAAAAGCCAAGGAAGACCCAAAATGATGGGGTAGTGAGTTGCCCTGATGATGTTGAATGTGATCTGTTCGTGGTGGGAAGAGACACTCATCTGGAGTGGAAGGGTGTGTTTGCTTATGGCTCCTGAGGTGAGGGGTCTCCCATCTACTCTTTCTTCCAGAATGGAAACTTCCTTAGAGCTGAGGAGGATGCCTTGGATCCTTGCCCAGTGATCATCGATGAAATTCTTTGCCACCCCAGAGTCTACCAGAGCTTAGACGTTCTGTGGCATCCAATTATTTGCATTGAGGTCCACCTTCAAAACCACCATGGGTGTGCCCACGGGAAGGATGCCAGAAGGAGACAGGGGTTGCTCTGAGGAGCCCATTGGATTTTCCCGAATCGCGCTCCCCCTTCGAATGGGTATTGGTGTTTCCCTGCCTGCGAGGTGGCACCACAGGGCACTCCCGAACCAAATGGTCCTTGGATTTGCAGTACACACATAGGCCTAATGTATGTCTTCATTGGCATTGCTCAGACGACAGAGGGCCTCTGGCTACACTGAGTTGCATAGGTTCCTCCGGTGAGACTACTTTCGAATGAGTAGGATTAGGATCTAAAGGGGGCTTTCCCATCCATCCTTTCTTTTTCTCCAGATGCCTTTCCTGGAGCCTATAGGCGAGTTGCATAATCAGAGTGATCATTTCTGGCAAATGGCTCGAAAGGGGAACTCGGGAGATTTCATCCTTGAGTTCTTCGATAAGCCCCCTGCGGAAAAGAGTGATGAGTGCGTTGTCAGGCCAGGCAGTGTCAACTGCCATCTGCTTGAATATGGTAATGTAAGTGAGCAGATCCTGAGTGCCTTGTTTGAAGTCTATTAAGCATTCTTGTGAAGAGACAGTGATTTCATGTATATTAAACATTAACTTAAGGCTATTAACAAAGGCTGGATATGAAACTAGAATTTGATTGTTCGTGGTCACCAGAGGGGTAGCCCATGTCAACGAAGCCCCTATCAAATGAAATAACATATGTCCAATCTTGTCCCTGTCAGTTGGAAAATAGGCTGCTTTAAAAGCAAATTGAACGGTGCAGGCCTCAAGGAATTCTTTCAACTTATGAGGATTCCCGTCGAATCTACTCCCAGGCAATGGCCCAGGGGGAACTTCTGAACTTTGAGCATTATGGGCAATCTGCTGAAGTAAAAAGGCATTCTATTGTTTGAGTCCTTGTACCTCTTGGGTCAAATACTTCACAGCAGTTTTATTAAGTAGAGGTACAGTGGTTTTATCGCTCTCTTGACAATATCCTATGAACTGGGTTTCAAGGGTTTTGTTGGTTCAGAGTTTTCCCAATTCCATACGGGTGAGTTTTGGGAGTCAAAGGTCTCTTGCCATGATCTCTGTGGTAGAAAATCTCCGAAGAGAGGTGGAGACTCTTGTAAGAGAATAGAGAAGAAGGGGAAGTCTCATCCCAGAATAACTTCCTTGGGGAGTCCTGGAATGATGGCAGATGGTATTTTACAGGATTCATCCCGGATTTCAATGTTTACTGGAATTTTAGGATATACCGCATTGTCTCCATGTACACAAGTTACTCGGACTAGAGCCGCGTGGTCTAAATCTTTTGTTGTTACTATATTGCCCCGTGTAGCGGTCTGCTTACTACCCGAGTCGATTAGGGCCCTTACTGTTTCCCATTTACCCAAGCATTTTCATATATGAACTCAGTAGGGATCTGACATTAAAAGATGCTAAAGGTCTCTAACCCTCCCTCTGCGTCCTCCCACTCTTCACCCTTCAAACAGCCTATTTCCATAGGTTCTTCGTTTATATTCTTTGGACAGTGTCTAGCTAGATGTCCAATTTCTCTACAGGAAAAACAAACCAGAGGAGGTGGTTTGCTTCCTTTTACTTCCTCCCTTCATCTTTCCTTCCTTCTACTTTCACCTTTAGGGCTTGTATCAGTTTTCCTGATCTACAATCTCATCCCTTCCTTAACCTTATATGACCTTCCTTGTTTATCTATTCCTTGGGGTTGAGGTCGATGGACGGGTTTATGATCTCTTTGAGCTTCCCATCGGTGGGCTAGGTGGAAAAATGTAGCCGCATCCGAATGGTTTTGCACCATTCCAATGGCCACGGCTAGAGTAGGTGGACTCAAATGAAGGACAGATTTTTGCAAAAAGGGGAAAAGGAGCTGATACATTTTTCTAAGGTAATCATCTCTGTCGGTTCATTTAGAGTTTTATTACTAGTCCATAGGGCCACCATGTTTTTAACACGTTCACCCATTTCTAAAGGAGTTTCTCCCAGGTTCAACCTAATGACTCGTAATTTCTGCCGATAAAAATTGCGGGTTTGCCCATCTCTTTTCAATAAGCCTTCGTTGATGGACAGGAAGGAGGCTCCTTGTGCAAGATTGAGTAGCTGATGGGAGGTTTGGAGTTCCCCTTTTAGCAAAAGTCCCAAATAGCATCTTTTAAGGTTCTCCTCCCACCCTAGTTGTTCAGTCAGGCGTTCGAAGTTATAATCTTTGCCTTCGAGATATGGTTGAAGTACGCCTTGGGGTAGGGAAGGCCTTGCTTGCAATTCAATGAGTTTAGTTAAATTCTCTTGGAGTCTGTTTTCGGCCTGTATTTGATTGGCCGCTCATTAGGCAATGATATTAGTTAGGTCAGCCATTTCTTCTGGGCATGTAACGGTTCCCTCTGTAGTGTCTGAATCAGAGAAGAAACAACTGTCGACTCCTCGGATAAGGATTTAAAATCTTGGGAGTCCTCTGATTCTGAGTCTGTAGAAGGAGTAGATTGGGATAGATTGATTTGTAACCCTGATTGTCCCGCTGTCGATGAAGACTGAACACCTTGGGGAAAAAAGGCTCAGAGGGAGGAGGATTCAGTGCACTAGGGCTAATGAAACAAAAGACCAGCCGAACTTCTAGAATTTTTCGGTCTTAGGGTTTTATGTTATAGTGCAGCAGAGGAAGTGTATCTAGTAGGACTTGACTCTTGAAGTATATGTCCTGTTGACTAGATGGAATACGTTGTTGAGAGGATAATACCTCTTTCAACGTGGATACACGGTCAGAGTCTAGGAGATCAGCTATTCTATTTTCCCCTTCAGGTGGTACTGCAATTATTAGCCTAGGTTTTCAATTTTTATCAGTTGAATCATATCCCACTCATGACACCAAATATAAGGAACTCATGGTGGCAACAGTAAAGACAGACGCAAGTGATCACAGTTCAAGGCTGTTTATTAAACTGTAAACTGCAGGGTGGCAAAATGCCTAACCTAAACCTCAATCTAAGATGGGGAAAAGCATCGACCATCAAATGAAAACAAGCAGTCCTTGTGGCGTTGCATCAAAATAAAAAGGCGTATACTTAAGAAACCTATTGCCTAATCCTTACAACTAATTACAGAAACAGTGTGGGATAGGGTTTCAATAAAAAAAGAAGTGTTCACAAATAATAAGTCAGCATTTAATTGCCAGGCTTTTCCCTTCCCCACATGTTCAGCACGGGACAAGGTGGGTTTCCTGAGCACAGCACACACTCGAGCTTTCCCAGCATGTCTTGACACTTCTGCTTCCGCTATCAGGTTCTTCGATGGTCAAGTCGCCTTTAAAAAACATCTCTTGCCTTCGAGGCCTGATGCTCTCACAAACAAACACAAAGTTATGTCCTATGAAAATTTTGGGTGATGGCATCACCCCTGAGTCCCCCTCTTCTGGGCGCTGAGCCCTTGCAAGTCTTGTTCAACAACTTATCAAACAGTTATTTTCTTAATGAACTTTGGGAAGTGACTTTCCACCCGAGGATCTCCTTCGGCTGAGCTCAGATCCCAAATAAACAAACACAAAGTTCTCTTCTATGAACACTTTGGGGGATGGCTTCACCCCTGCGTCTCCCTCTTCTGGGCGCAGACCCCTCAGAAGTCATATTCAACAATGAACAAGACAGCTCCTTTCTCAATGAACTTTGCGTGATAACTTTCCACCCCTGGATCTCCCTCGGCCAGACTCGGACCTAAAATGACAAGGGGGACACTTCCTTCCCCTTGTCTTGCAATACTCTTTGGGCAGCAACTTACCACCCCGGGATCTCCCTTGCCCGGGCTCAGATCACAAATAACAAGGAGGACAATCCTCTCCTTGTCTTCTATTGCTTTTCGTTTTCACAAATCTTCACCAACAATTCCGATTGGGCTTTTTAGACTTGGCCCCTTTCCATTAGTATCCCTCGGCTGGGTTCACTCTGGCTAATCTTCATGAAACACAGTTAATGTGCTAATTATTCACCATGCGCGATTCCCCTCTCTTAATTTTCACAATTCTCTGTCGGTCAAAGACTTTTCAATGGTACAGAGGATTTTGCAAGACCCCTGTATGACCACTTTGACTATTCTTCGCTTCTTCCCAAGGCTTTCTGGTTATGGTAGTCTTTAACCTTGGGTAATCGCACAGTTTCTTGCGTGAGCACCCACATGATGTCGGACTCCTCTGTATCTGGTTTTGCCCCTCCTTCGTTAATAGTATAAGCTTCTTTTCAAAGTTCAACTTAGCCTTCGGCTACTTTTCATTCAACACAGTTTGGCCTCTCATCGACACTCCCCTCAACTCACAAGCTGTGATAAACTGCTGGGCTTTCTTTCATCTCAGAGTCAAGGTTGGTACCACATAGACAAGCGCCTCTCCCCGGCTTGGCAATCAGCGTAGGAGGGTCTTGTGTACCATTGACATCTGGTGCAATACACGCTGACTATTGTTTGCAGACTTATCACTGCCTCTGCAGAGGTTTCACAGGCCTTTGTTGGAAAGGGCAACGTTGACTCTCTCCTTGTCACGCTCTCGTCTGCGCCATCTTTCTCCTCCTCTTGAAATGTTGTGTTGAGTTAGCTCTTACGTCGTGCTGTCTGCCTTGTTCGTACTGTGCTCTCTTGCTCCACCTTTTATCTCCCGTGGGAATGGAAAAGGCTGTCAGTTGTGTGATTCTGATCAATTGCCTGACTTTGCCTGACCCTAGTATTGGGACATGTCAGGTAAACGGCTCTGGTGTTGGTCCGTTGTCTTTCATGGTGTGAGAAAGTGTTCATGTAGGAAAGGGGGGAGAACAGTGGTATTGAATGTCATACAGAAAAGGAAGGGGAAAAGGTGTTGAAGGGAGGGGGATACTGCATCTCACCCGTAAGTGTCCCACTCCTACTCCCCGAGGACCCCCCATCCAGGTGATCCTCCCTCACTAGTCCACCCCCAGGAACTGGATCCAATAGTGATAGCCGTGCCCTGGCCACCTGGATGACAGATCCCCAGGGTTTAGCCAGGGAGACACCTTCAGGTTTCTCAAACAGCCCTGCAGATGAAGACCCGGTCAGGTGTTCCGTTACATGACTGGTGCAGCCGGGATTATGTCAGGTACAGCCTCTGGAGACAAGGGGGCAGGGGAGACCTGTGCACCAATGACCATGATCTTCAGGGCCTTGGGAGGTCCCCCAGCTGGAGTCTAGCAGTAGCAGCTGTCCCGTCACCCTCAGGTAAGACAAGCACAGAGAGCCGTCCAGATGAAGACCCATGGTCATGATCCGTCATGTGACTGGTGCAGCGAATTAGGACAGGCAAAGCCTCTGGAGGGGCAGAGGGACCCATGCAGCTGAAACCGCTATCTTCACGGCCCCAGGTAACCCCCTCAGCTGGAGTCCAGGTGCAGCAGCGGTCCAAACACCATCAGGTAAGAACTGCAGGGTGAGCCCTGAGACAATTCTACATTGTTCCAGGACCTTTACCAAGTGAGCCTAAACTTGAGAGATCAAACTTTGTGCACTTAAGTAGAAAATCATGGATCTTCATCAAAATGCCTTTGCATTGTCAAGTGAGTGTCATATCTGTGTGCCCTGCTGAGTAAGTGTGACCCTTGAATGGCTGTGTAGTAAGGTTTGTGGTCAGAAAGCATGTCAAGAGCTTGTTTATGAGGTTAAACCAGATGTTTTTCTCTCTGTATTCTCATGTGTGGCTAGAAAAGGGGGAGAGTTGGGTTGTGGCTTTATGTTTGGTAGACCAGAAAGAAATCATGAGTCCATTGGAGCAGAATAGACTTGCAGTCTCATGTGGAGTGGTTTGGAATTCATTAGGTGATTACTGATTCCTCCTGAGGAAATATAATACTGCCTCCTCTCTGCCTGCGCCAGTGTTTTACTATGGTGCTGTATTGGAGGAAATGCATCATATACGAGCGTAATGCAGTTATCTGTTAACAGGTTTTCAGCTATGAACAGTAGTGTAATGTTTGGAGGTTCTAAATCCTGTGCAGTGTTAGGGGTATATATGCAGGTTATGGATTGGTGGAATAAAGGCTGCCATTGTGTTTGCCAGTGAAAAGAGTGATCAGGGGGGGGGCTGGCTTCCCAGGGAAGTGCAGAGGATGCTTTCTCTGTCTACTCTGTGGTTCCATGGTCTGTTAGAGCCCCATCCACTGTCAGAGAGGTGATTAAAGACATGCCCCCTCTAGTGGGGGTCCCATGTAATCCCCTATGTAATCCCCTTTGTCCCTCAAGTAAATCTCCTTTGAGCCCAGGATGAGATGTTGCGGAGGTCCAAAACAGCATGGAGTGCGACCCAAGATGGTGGCGGCTGCTCTAATCCATGAAACTGACTCTGTGGAACATTTCTGCGACTCTGTTCAGGCGAAGTGCGACTGAATCTGGCATGGAAATTCATTGGCACAAGGCAATTCTACCTGCATCCCGCCCCCATGGTGAATGTGAGTCCACTAGAACGGAGTAAACAATGTCAGTCTCTATAATGGAAAGCAAGAGGAGCACAAGGTGTCAGTCAGAATTGGAATGTTCCGGGTGGGGCCCATCACCTGTGTGTGCAGTGAGTGTCTCCCCTTTGATATGGGAGCTCTGGGGGTATGAGCACTCCATAGGTGGCCCGGCTGAGCTCAGTGGAGCTGTCAGAAGGAGCGAAGTGCCTCCATGGTTGAGGCTGTGGACAGGTTATGCTGATCCTAGAGCCGAGAGTGGAGTAGTGTGGCTATACCTCAGTGCCACTTGGTGACAGTCCGTTCAGCCGACTACGAGCCGGAGTAGTCTCAAATGTCTTCATGATGGCAGTCAGAGTTCTATGTCTCCCATACTGGCCTGAGGCGTAGCGAGGGGGAGAGCCTGGGCCAACGCGGTGCTCTGGCTGCAGGGGACGGGACTCCCCACAGCCAGGTGCATGGTACAGCCATTCACATACAGCCCACCCTTCCACTCAATGACCTCCAGATCACATTGATATGCAATTCATCTAGCGCTTAGTGACCTTTTTAGGTGAGAGTGCCTTATGGTTCCATCTTGAGAGGACCCTTGCAATCCAAGGACAAGTGTGCGTGTAGGGTTCTGTGCACTACTAGGAGACAGGAACTGCGCTATAGGGGAGTGTCCAGCAGTAACTGATTGTCATAACTGGGACCCTGTATTACGCAACTCTTTTGGATACTAAGTTCTTTCTACATTGACTCTGGGTAATGAGCAGTCTGACAGTGGCACGGCATGGGTAAAATTACCACCAAACAGAAAGGGGTCAAATTGGGGGAAATCAAGACTCTCATGCAGGATAAGGAGTCCTCTAAAAAGAATCAACAGCTGACAGTGGCATAGTTTTAACTGCCCGTAGATGAGGTCCCAAGAAAGATCTCTGACAAAGAGCTGGAGGCTTATGCGATCGCCCCATTCTGACAAATATTGGAGGACACTGAAATCTTTGAAAGTGTCCTGTATCGGATGCAGTAGGTCTTCTCTCAACTACAGCAAAAAAAATTACCTTATCCCTGATGTCATGACCCGTGTTCACTATTTTCAAATGAAGGACAGGATCATGAGAAAGGCCAGAATTATGGAAACCATCCAATTCAGGGGAGACCCTATCTTGCCATTTCAGGATCTGGCGCAAGCAACGTTGGAGAAAAATGATGTCCTTGAGACTGGTACAGGCTGGTGAGGGGCTGGCTCGAGAGAAACAAGTGAGATACAGATGGATACATACTTGCAGATTGCTCTTTTAGTTGGAGGGAAATGCATATAAGATTGCCAAGATAAAGAGGTTGCAGATTTGCTGGATCAGATGGATGGTGTCCCAATAAACGAAGAGCACTCAAGGGATGACCAAGACATGAGCAGGAGACAGGGTCCAGGAAGAGGCTGGGGTAGAAGAGAGCACATGGGCACAGGGAAGAGGGGGATCAGGACATAATGTTGAAGAGTGTTGACTCTCCACTGCTCTTGACTGATGGTTGCATCAATGACTGCTGGGTGTACGAAATGAAGGTTCAGATGATATGGAGGGGAAAACTTGGGGATGTGCTTGGCTCCCTTAAGCTCGGATGAAGGTTGAAATAATAGGATTGGCGGGAGCGGTTGGCAATATACAATCCTGCATAATAGAGGTTGTTTGTCTTTTGGGTGGATGAGGCTTGGATGGGCCCGGAGTTCTGGATTGTCCTATGCACATGGTGTGGGTATATTTTAGGTTGAAGGATTTTGTTACGGGATTGCATTTGCTGGTCTTTATTCTCTAAACTCTTTGGCTCTCACTCCTATTATCTGATCATTGCAGGTTTAGGACACTATGTTGGATGATGTTGCTTTATGACACCACTTATCTGCACTCTCTTATGTTCACTAAACTAACCTTGATCTAAAGATTGTTTTATTGTTTTTTCTTTTCCCCCTCTCTCTTCGGATTGCTACAACTTCATTAGTACAGATGATTTGATGCACCGCCTTGGTAAAGCCCTGATTTGCAAAATTGATGGCCATACCGTTGGCACTGTCTTGTAACTCCTATACATTAATCTGTCAATGAGGGCAGTTACTTGATTCTCATCTATGGTCTATGAGGTTATTTCTCTTACTTACAACACTTTCATTGAGTAAGAATGAGCTCTACCTGTGTGAATTGGTACAATCTTTACAGACTTATCTATCATGGCAATAAACTTGTGAAAACATGTAAATGAAGTCAATCTTTATGAATGTAGGAGCCCATGTCTGAGGTGAATCATTGTTTACCTATTAGATATTTACAGCACCTGGATGTGTGCTACTCGTCATTCAGCTGCCGCTCCATTATAACACTGAATAGACTAATTTTAACAGGCACAGCAATACGGTCTGACAACCATCCTTCTTTTATTTGAACATTTGGATGAGATGTGCAAAAAACAATGAATTCTGAGGGCTTACCTACCTAAAATAACAGCAGTAGAAGCGCAGGAAAGGCTGGAGGCCCCTATAACACAGGATGAATTAAGCAGAGCCATAGACGCTGTTTCCAGGAATATAGCTCTGGGGTTGGACAGTTTCTCCAACACTTATTACAAGGTGTACAAAGGACTTTTGTTCCAGCCGATGGCTAAATTGTTTACTTCGGTTTCACAACAGCGGTCAGCATCAAGGGATATGAGGCACTCTACAACGATCCTAGCGCTTAAACCAGGAAAAGATCATCAGCCTATCTCTATCCTCAATGGTGTTGCGACGATTTATGCAAAGATCTTGCCAGCCCGCATGATGGATGTGCTCCTTGACATACTAGATCCAGATAAGACTGGTTTTATATCTGGTAGTTCTACACACAACAACATCAGGTGGGCTGTCAATCGTATAGAATGGGCCGGGAGGACGCGACAAAATATGACGATAATGGCATTGGATGTTCACAAAGTGTTTGATAGAATTGATTGTTTTTCTTTTACATTGACTCTTGAGGTGTTTGGTATTGGCCCTGGGTTTATGAAAATGGTTCTGGACAACTTTCAGATTCCCTCCACAAGGATCAATGCCAATGGGGAATTTACCGTCCTTATGCACATCATTAGAGGCACTTGTCAGGGATGCCCATTGTCACCCGTGACATTTGCTTTGGCCATGGAGCTTCTGGCTTGTTTGATTTGAGGTACAGAGAACATTCTGCAGGTAGAGTATTGGCTGCACCATTATAAGATAGCTTTATACATGGATGATTTGCTGTTTTTCCTGGTGGACTCATTGAGGACTCTGACTCTGGCAAAGTGAATTTTGAGGGATTTTGGAGAGGTTTCAGGATTTTGGATAAATTATTCAACGTCCAAAGGTCTTAAGGTGAACGAGATTCCTGACGTAGTGGAATAGCTCTCTAGACTATACTCCTATAGGTTGGAAATGGAGAGTCTTGATTACCTGGGGGTTCACTTGGCTGTACCATATGAGTGGCTTTACAGGACTAATATTCCAGATTTTTGAAGACAACTATAGAGGACCTTACTTAATGGGATTTACGAGAAAGGGGCTGGCTGGCAAGAATAGCTCCGGTACAGATTACATTGCTACGAAGAATCCAACACATGTTAAGGGCACTCCCAATACGGATTCCAGTGTTAATGGTCAAGCGTTTGTAGGAGGAAATACTTGAGTTAATATGGAATAGGAAAAGACCTCGAATACCGAGGGAAATCTTTACAAGGGCTCCTCTTGATTGGGTGTTCTGGATAATAAGAAATATTTGCCCACCCCACAATAAGCCCCCGTTCTGAAATAGTCATTGGACAAGAGTGTTAAGGATTAGACGGATGTGGAACAGAGTGTGACAACCATCTTTACTTTACTTTACTTTATTACATTTGTATGGCGCAACCATAAACCCGTAGGTGTGAGGGCGCAGACAAGACAAGACAAGACACAAAAAGAGAAGGCAGGAGAGTCCATAGGGAGGAAGCTGCAAACTAAGGATGACTATTTGAAGAGGAAGGTTTTAAGGCCCTTCTTAAAGATATTCAGAGCTGCTGAGTTTCTCAATTGATCCTGCAGTGTGTTCCAGAGAGCCGGTGCCGCAAAAGCAAAGGCACCGCATTGTGCTTTCTTGCTTTTCACTTTGGGCTGGTGGAGCAGGTTCTGATTATTAGAGCGAAGATTTCTAACCGAGGATTTAATTCCTATATACCTTTGAAGATAGGGGGGCATCTTGCCCTTGAGACATTTAATTGTAATAACCATAAATCTGAAGGCGATTCTTGAGTCCACAGGCAGCCAGTGCAGCGCTCGCCGTGCCTCAGAAACATGCGCCCTGTGAGCAAGACCGGATACCACTCTAACTGCTCCGTTTTGAACCACCTGGAGACGGTTGATGTTTTTTTTGCTAGAGCCTGCCAATAAGCTACAACAGTAATCCATTTTTTGAGCCTATAATGGCAGGGGCGATGGTCTCTGCATTGGATTGAGAAATAATGGGTCGAAGATGGGATAACAGTTTAATATAGTAAGTGGCAGAGGATACAGTACTGGCCACATAAGATTTCATGTTTAATGATTGATCCAAAACCACACCCAGGATCTTTATCTTGGGGAGAGTGGAGGGGATTAAGGCATCGCCCAGCTGGAAGTGTTTATAATCTGGGTCTAATTTGGCTACAATGCTGTCAGATCCCACAACCTTGAGTTCTGTCTTGCCACGATTAAGTGCAAGATTATTCAGCATCATCCATTGTTCTATCATGGCAAAGATGCGATTAAGTTCTTTTTCGTGCTCGTCATGCTGACCCGAGAGGGGGATGACACATTGAGTGTCATCCGCATAGTTGGAAAAGAGTATGCCCTCCTGGGCAAGGTGGGCAAAAAAGGGGGTCATGAAGATGTTATAAATGCATGGCGACAGACTAGCGCGCCTTGTGGCACTCCAAACAGTATCTGGATGGCTGGTGCTTTGGCATTATTGGCACATACCCTGCTAGATCTATTAGATAAATACGGATAATAGCCAGTTGGTAGTGGCTTCCGAGCAGTTGGCTATGGACATAAGCCTATCTGCTAGTATGGCGTGATCGACCAGGTCGAATGCTGCCGACTGGTCCAGGGAAATGAGAAGGGAGAGCTTTTGGGAGTCCATTCTTTGGAGTAGTTGTGATTTGAGATCCCTTTGCATAAGAACAGACCAAACATATTCATCTAAACTCTGAATCACTTGTGTTTTATGTGATTCAAGACTATATACTCAAGACTACACTGTGGGACCAAGGTAAGACCTGCATGGCAGTGAATCATGTTTAATATCTGTCCATGCAAGAAATATTAGTTTTCTATTTCTAGTGTGGCGAGCTTCATGTTAGAAACTTTGCATAAACTTCCTTTTGTGGAGGGAGTAAGGAAAAATGCTGGAGGTCAACTCCTAACTTCTACAGCATGCTCATTAACATATTGTCACAGGGCCTTATGTACGAGTGGCGTAACCCCGGGTGTGGGTCCTTTCTCGCCTACATCCCAAAACCCTGATTTTCTGCTGGGTTGAGGGAAACATATTCTACTAGCTAGGGGCGAAAAGGGGTTTCCCGGCTTGCTGATCTATACATTGCAGGTCTTCCAATAACAATGGAAGAATGCAAACAAAAGTTTAGCCTAGAAGAAAAGGTTATGTTACACCCAACTCCAACATCAAATCCCAAACAGAGGGTTAAGTCAACTTGGTAACAGAGTCCCAAAGGAGTTGGGAATTTTTCTGGCGGAGGGCATAGATCAGGGATGGATATCTAAGTTATATAAGCTTCTAGATATTAATACCCTGGGGATCGACTTCCTATACATGTGGAAAGCACAGCTGGGGACGGAGATTTCACAAGAGGATTCGGAACACATTTAGGAGAGAGTGCATAGGGCTTCTAAAAGTAGCATGATGAAAGAAAATATGTACAAGACATGTTTCTGCTGTTACCTCACCCCCGAGAATACTAGCAAAATGGCATCTCAGTACTCCATTCTTTGTTGGCGTGAATGTGGTGAAGTGGGAACCATGCGGCACATGTGGTGGACATAGTAGTAAATCCCAGATTAATGGAAGAAAATCCTGGAACACATTAAGAATATAACAGGAATATTACTACCAATGGACCCGACTGTGGTTCTGGGAAAATTGGTGAAGGGGACATATGGTATGAGGGATGATACAGCATCCTTAATCACAAATATGTTTAATGCGGCCACAATAACACTAGCACAATTTTGGAAAAATGCAGATGGCCCAATTATTGAGCGATGGTGGGTTTAGTTATGGGGGGGTCAGCAATGGAGAAAATAACAGCAATGGCCGCTGGAGGATTCCCGACCTTCTCAGAGTATGCTCTCCATTCCAGGACTTTGTGCGTGAGAGGGAATAACACTATAATAGCCCGGGTCTCCTGAGGAACTTCTCAATATGTTGAATGTCGTCTATGTTAATAGGTGGGGGGGCACAAAAATTCAGCAGAGCTGGGGAATGATACGCCTGATCCCATCTGTTATTACTGACGATTGGTTATGCTACTGTTAATAATGTTTATTCTGTATTGAACGATTATCTGGCAATGTATGTACTTTGTTGTAGGGGACCAGGGCCTGGTCCCTGGCTACAGATGCGGAGCATAAAGAGACTTGTATGTACTGTTATGAATTATTGAAAAATCAATAAAGAAGTTGGTAAAAAAAAGAAAAGAGTGATCAAGGATGTGTTGGACATATTGTGAGGAAGGAAAGGTGCTGTTTTAAGGTGGTGTTTCATCAGATTTTGGTTATTAAGTGGTCCATGGATGCAGGAGTGATTTCCTAGGGGATTATTGGGGGGACTGTCATCATTCCTTTATAGAACTGAGCCTGTCTCTCTCTCCATCAGTGGGTTCTATGGGAGTTGGGAAGGTGTCTGGAGACAGGTGAGCTGGTCTGGATTAAGCTTTGCAACAGGTTAGCAGGTAAAAAGCAGATGATTTTCTTGAGGATGCTGGTTAGAACAGACCAAACATATTCATCTAAACTCTGAATCACTTGTGTTTTGGGTGATTCAAGACTATATACTCAAGACTACACTGTGAGACCAAGGTAGGACCTGCATGGCAGTGAATCATGTTTAATAGCTGTCCATACAAGAAATATTAGTTTTCTATTTCTAGTGTGGCGAGCTTCATGATAGAAAATAAAACACAATATTTCTATAATAAGACCCATGAGGTTGAGTGGCCTTAGGACTTCTCCTGCACTAGAAATATTTGTTTTTAATTACCAGCATGGGTGGGCATGTCTGTGCTGCAAATGAAAACAATGTTTCGATGTAGCCCGTCCAGCGTGGAAATATGTTTTTTCCAGTGGAGAACGAGTGTGGCTGTTGAAAGGACAGTATTGAGATAGAAAAGGTGGAGACGTCGAATTATGGCATGTTGTGTTCAGGGTGCAGGATAGGGAACTTCTTCTGTATGGGTTGATATGGCGACATTGGGAGACACATGCCCTGTCAAGCCCATAGTTCTCAAGACAACAACAGCCATAACGGTGGCACCCTTGTTCACTGTTGGATGGAAATACATATGTTTGGATTACAACACTTTTGATGAACTACCATGCTTTGCCTGGAATAGAACACTAAATTATCATTTGCAGCTAAATAGAATTATAAGAACTGACTTGTGAGAAAATATTGATTAATCATGGTGCTTCTCCTTCTTAAATGCATGAGCAGGCTATTTTTACATATCTACAATTAGTTACAACTATGCAGAGAGGGCTTTGTTACGCAGTAGGTGTGAAGCACAACACTACTAATTGAAACTCGCGTAGTGTAAAGGCCTCACCTTCTGATCCATATCTACTCTAGTTGAAAGCGCTAATTTGGAGGACTGGATTTGAACAAAAAAGAAAGCCAGAGGTCGGGTTGAGGATGTTTGAAGGTGTAGTTTCCTGGCCATGGAGTTACACCACCAATGGTATGCATGCCTTCTCATCAGCATGCTTCCAAGTGACCATTTGCTGGAGAGATGCTGCAGTTTGCCTGTATCTCCAAACGCTCTTTTGTGGTACATGAATGTGCATGTGCATGGGGGAGATTCTTCTGCAGGAGGGATCAGGTGCAAGGTTACGCATGAGACATACTGAGATTGTGAAGGCCCTTGGAGGGTGCCTGTCCTTGCTCCTTGACACCACTCGACGGATAGAAGAAAGGGTGCAGGGCAAAATGGAGGTGACAACCTAGAAGGAAGAGAACTATTATTAGAAGGCGGCTTGGTCATGTCAACCAGAGACCGTGCAGGCCAGATGGAGTTGTACAGCAGTGTATTGTCATGGAGGCTGGGCTGCATTGGCATGATCTAGCATGAGAGCAGCACACATAGGAGTGAAGCAATCCCAAGTAGCATGTTGGTACTCTTCCTGGCAGTTATGCCACCACAGCCTAACCCACACCAGAATTCCTCTACCAGTGTCTAAGTAACTCATACATCTCCTTAGCTGTTTGCAACCAGTGGGGCCTTGGAAGACTTCCTTCACACCAACTTTTCTGCCTGTGTTTTTTGGTGTGTGGAGGATCCCCTTAATTAAGGAGTATTTTGAAGGGCCACTGGTCACAAAAGAGTTCAAGCTTTTCCCGAACCCTCGTGGGTTTTTGGAAAAGTCTGCCAATAAGATTTCCACCCTGTGGCAAAAAGCAGGGAGCAAGTGAAACTCTTTCAGTGTGGAATTCCTGATGGGTGTGCGTGTTCATATTAATTGGAGACTCCTAGTATCTTGGATAGGGCTTTGATGGATGGCCATGGATTTGTAAGAAACAATGCCTTGCCAGAACAAAGTGGTTAAGTAACGCTATTATTTGTAAACTTTAAACTCCTACCATGATCTGCCCATCGAACAAAATAGAACCTAGATAAGTTGGTAAGCTTCTATTGGGTCACAAATACCCCAGTCCAGAAAAGCAAACCAATTTTTGAACTAATGAAGACTGAACCTGATGTGGTAGGCCCAGGTAAAGCGACACCAGGCGCTTAAGGAATGGACAATGCTAGATAATTGTTTGAAAGGCCCTGGGAGTCCCCTTAAGTAGCAACCATCTTAGAAGAAGGTGTAAGCAGGTTTCCTACCCCCTATTTATTTGACCCTCTAACGTTTATAGTAATCCACTGGTTGCAGTTTATTTTAAACCCAAGCCACGTTGTGGTGTCTTTCTTTGCCTCCGCATTTTAGGCATATGGTATGTGTGGATGAGAATAGAGGGTAAAGAGAGAGCCTTGCCCTTAGTCTTTCCCGACTCCCCCCTGTGATGTGCAATGGAAATCCTTATCAAGGACTAAAAGACACCTCACATTCTTCACGCAACTAAATACATTCCACAGTCACACTTCTGTCTATGTTTCCATGTGCCGATAATTTTGGTTGCAACATATGCAATACAAATGTCCCAAGACAAATCTCGGTCCTTTATCCTTAGGTAGCATTGTGAAGTGTAGTCATGCATCACACTTACATTGAAATGTGAAGTTTAGCCATGCGTCACACTTACATTGAAATGTGAAGTTTAGCCATGCGACACACTTCAATAGAATTGAGCTGATTAACCATGTGGCACACTTCGATAAAATTATGGAGATTAGTCATTTGTCACAACATGCCTGCCAACTAGGCGGATATACTACAATACCAAACACACAGGATAGTCATAGATGTTGAGCCCAGCAACGTAAAGACAAAGAGGTAAGGAAAACCTGCTAACCCATCTCTAAAACCTCAACTTTCTGCATACACTTCTCATACAGAAACTCACGCAACCACCTCTCTGCACAGCAATCTGCACACACTTCACCACATTGCAACAACAGACTAACAACACATAACCTGGCACAACAGAACATGGGAATTTGCACCAACCAGAAAACCGCGTTTAAGCTCTGCGAACGGTGCAAACCGAACTGAAGCTGGCAACAGGACATCACAACTCTCACTTTCCTATTCCCACTACACCCTACTTATCCCCCGCCCAATCCCTCTTTTTTGACACTCCCTTTTCAGATCCGCAAGAGCGCCTGTGGACCACTCCGCTGGTGACGGTGCACGGTACAAATACCTTTAACGTTAACATTTCTACATCTGTTTTTTTTTTCTATTAACAAAATGGGTTTGTGTCATGTTGCCAATTCAAAAACTTGCAAATTAAATAGACCCATCGTACAGACAGTTTGACAGTCAATTACATCTAAACTAATGGGTCCTTCGCACCTCAATGCAATCAAAAACTTTGACACAGAAAGAAACAACGCACTTATAAATTCTTTGAGTCAAATTAAAACCAACAGAAAACAGAGAACTGTTGGCAAAATGCTTGGTGCTTTGTTCTTGCAATTACAGTAAAATGGTTTCCTCTCAGTTCCGAAGCAACACCCTAGGGTGAGCGAGCAGTGTTGTGTGCTGCTGCAGGACTTCCTGTTTACAGCCAGCATTCCCAGAAGCACCCCGCTTCCCACATGGCGGCAGAGATGGGTCCTTCAGCTTCCTGTGTGGAAGCTGTCACATCCGATATCACACAACACTTTGTTCTGAGAACGCCAGGGCAGGTTTTCTCACAGGATTGTTAAACGTTAGGCATCGTCATCACCTTTCTGATGTACCAGAAAAGGAGCTGCATTTTGTCTTAAGACTGGAAAAACAAAGCAGTAGCGGATACCGCTTCCTGCTTTCCCATCTCAGTGTTCGAATACTAGTAGACCGAGCCTTGGATTGACAAGCCAACAGAAGCACAACAGACCAAAAAATTCCCAAGCATGCTGGTTTTATTTGTAGGGCAGGAAAAAATTAAAAGGTGTGAGGTTATCACAGCAGTCATTGTTCTATATTGTCTGAGCACACACAAGCCCTATAATTTGAAAGGTGCTGTTACTGATGAAATGAGACCGTTATGAGAAATTATTAACATTACAGTATCATGGTCATTTTTGGGGAAATATTGAATAATAACACGTTGGCAATACAGTGTGCCCTTTATCCAATTAGTATTACAGCATGCTGGGACTAGAAGCACTTTTCAAAGTGCCGTTATTCAGCCGGCTCTGCATTGTACTGTCTTGAGGTTTTGGAGTGTTAAGACGGGGCACTTTAATATTGGTATTTATATAAGCATGTGCATGAACATATGGCAAGAGCTTACACAGAACAGAATTTCTGATCTGTCCAAGTTGTACAGTTGCCTCCAGAGAATGCAGTAGGTTGCCCTTTCAGAGATGCCCTCAAGGGATTCCTTTCACTGGATTGAGTAGGGTAAGATGGATAAGCACGGCATGCACACCTATACTGCAGTCTGTCCGTATCATTGGACATAGTACACATAATTAGTCTGGTGTTCCATATAGTGCTGCCATCAATGGTAATCCTGTTTCAGAGCACTGGGTAACTGATATTAGTTATTACCAGAGCCTGTGGCTCCGCATTAGGCCCCTGCCACGCCAGCTCGGGGGAGTCTTTAAAGGGCTCCCACAAGCTGGCGTGGTGAAGGCACCTTATTAAAATGAAAAGTGCCCCTCTCCCGTGCTGGCACTGGGCGCTCCAGCACAAAAGCGGGCGCACTTTCCATTTCAATGGAGCACCACTGCTACACCAACAGGGGGCAGCTGATGTAGCAGTGGCCCTCTAATGAAGTGATTAGTACCCCTCTCCAGCATGGTAGTGGGGCGCTTCCATTTTAATAGAGAGCCGCAGCTACACCAGCAGAGGGCAGACTTGCTGCCCCCTGCTGGTGTGGTATCAGCACCAGCAGAGCCACAAATCTGCCCCCGCCACCCAGCTGCCTTGGTGGGGGAGTTGTTGGTGGGCACCAAATTTAGTTTCGCCCCAGGTGCTGCCAGGGCTAATGCCGCCCTGCTTCTTACAGTCATTATTCACCATGTGGACTCAATTTATTCACTGGGTTAGATGGAGGAAAATAGACTGAACAAACCCGAACAGTGAATCGAATCCATGATGCACGCATCCTTCTTTTCCAATGTTGCACTTGGAGTAGGGAGAAAGAGAGTGTGTGTGTGTCTTTCTTTCTGATATTATTGTGAGCAAACTGGTTTTGGGATGGTACCTCTTGAATCCCCCAAGCATGTGTATTTTCAACCTTTGCCATTATAATTCAATTCAAATGGGTTGAGCAAATACATTATTTGACCCACAAGGAAGTACCCCTTGTATTAGATGAGTGGCACAGTACTCCCCTTTGGGAATTGTAATGAATGTTAACTAGGGCATGGCCAGGAGCAGACACTTAAAGACTGCCAGCTTTGTGGAACGTCTCGTATGTCTTAGAATGTATTAATGGACTTAGAACTACCTACATCAACGGATGATACTGGATGCCACACACCATGTCTTCTTTTTGTTAAAATGCTTGTTTCAAATTCTTCATAGGAAAGAGACCCTAGATATATGAGAACCATGAACAATATATCGACAGACCCCTATTCATTTCTTTCATGTAGAAGTATCTTTTATAAATATCTAGGAAGGGTACCTGTGCTTTGCACAGTAATTACTAGGGACGAAACGGGTAAGCTTGAAGTGTCGTACCCGTATATGCATGGCTAAAGCATGTAAGCCTCATACTGTAGAAATGGCAAACGTTCATCAGCTTCCATGGGAAATTAAGTTTATGTAATTATCATGAGAGATTTGCCACGATGTGACAGACAACGTCATTGCGGACACTATTGAAGAGACAAGCACTGTTTTGTCTTTACTACAAAAGCACTGTATTGTTTCACCCGCATGACTTCAAAAGTGTGTGCCGCTAATGTCAGCTTGAATGCTGATAGTGTGGAAAGTTTAGGAACATGCAGAAGTTTTCATGAACTGCTGAACTTTAGGAACAATGAATGTAGAACTATAGCAGGAACTACGGCACTGAGAGCCATATGGCAAGGTTAAGCATTGCAGACCCAGGGACATCATTTCACCAAAATGCCAGGGGTAGCGGAAGTGACATCACGCAACCCTTGACCCCTGATGACATCACAGGAAGTAATGTCATTTGACCCCGCCCTGAAGTGATATCACGGGTAGCGATGGAACACGACATTTCACCCATTGACAAAACAGGAAGTGGCATCACATAGCATTGTACACTACGAAAAATATAGTTACGATATCACTGTGTGATGATAAGAATGGATCGCAATGTGTATCCTTAAGATCAGTGTGTGTAGGCCCATATTACCAAATTACTGTGTATGCAATCAGACGTCCATGACCAAATGATAATGATGTGTTATTATATAGCACTTGCGCTTAAGCGTTTTATATAGATAAAATATACACCCAATATCACCCAACCTGTGTTGGTACTCATTTATCGACCTCAGAAGGATGAAAGGCTGAGTGAGGCGTTTAAGAACAGATTAAATCAGTGACTCACCCCCTGAAGTGTGCCTGAAATAAACATTTAATGAGCCTAGCAATTATTGTATAGAATTCCAGAAAGAAACATTATTTGGTATTCCTATTGTTTCTTATTTAGGGTCAGTGCTGAAAGTGTTACACTTGTGGCACTCCTGTTCTTATTTTTGTTCTTTTTTTTAAGGGGCCTGAACAAGAAAGCCAGCCACCCCAGAAGTAAAGAGCCACAGGCCAGGAGCATGCATTACAAAAAACAAAACAAAAAAGAATGTTTTTGTTTTTTTTAGAGGTCGCAAGGGAGACCACAGAGGTCGCAAGGGAAACCTCAGAGGTCGCAGTTGCGACCTCTGGCAACCCCTAAATGACGTCCCTGTGCAAACCGCTTAAAAAATAAATCAGAAAAAGGTATATTTTATACTTGTTACATTGTCTACACCATGGAACCTACCCACATGCTAAAATGTCAGATTTGTAGCCTGTTGGGAAGTATGCTGAACATTTCAAACAGACACACTCCCATACCCACAGATGTCCCTTTCATTTATACAGAGATAGACGTCACACACAGCCACCTTGAACACAATGTGAAGTTTTCCATTCAATCACCGTCTCAGAGTGAAAAAAGCAGATCAACAAGCCTACATGCTTGCAAACTGGAGGGGCGTGCAAATAAAAGTCCCAAGCAGTGACTCTGAGCAGAGTTGTGGGGTCTTTCAGTTTCTGGAGTGCTTCCACTTTTTTTTCTTGGGGACAGAGACCCTGAGGAGTAATCTCATGCCCCAAGAAATTAACACGGGTTCTACACCACTGTGCTTTCTGAAAGGAAGGTTTTGCTACGGCGGCCCTCAACTGTGTCAGAACATAACTGATCTCCGCTATGTGTTCCTCCACAGATGAACTTTTGATGAGGACATCATCTACATAAGCCAGGTTACCCCTCGCACCCAGGTCGGGCATGGCCTTATGTAGGAAAATGTTGAATTCATTGCCGGAGTTGAGGTATCCGAAGGGGGTCCGGGTCCATGTGTACTGCTGGCCCCCAAAGGTAAAAGCCAGTTTGTATTGGTCCTCCCTACTGACAGGCACGGTCCAGTATCCATTGGTCAGGTCTATTGCTGTGAATACCTGTGACCCCTGAATCTGGGCCAGCCCTTGGTCAATGTAGGGCAGAGGCCATCAGGAAGTATGGACCCGTTTGTTGAGCTCCCTAAGGTCGGCGCAGAGTCTCCACTGGCCGTTTGGCTTCAATATTCCCAGCACCGGATTATTGAAGGTGCTGTGTACTGGACGGATTATTCCCCGGGACTCAAGGTTCTTAATTATTTCAGTAAGGGACTCCATGGATGCAAGAAGTAAATGATATTGCTTCACAAACACTGGAGTCATTCCAGGTTCCGTGGGAATTGTTGTGGTGTGGATGTCGGTGCGACCACAGTCATATGAGTCTACCGCAAAGAGATCTTGGAAATCCAAGAAAACTTGTTTCAACTTTTGCTTCTGTTCCAGAGTCACGCAGGCATCAGCTAGGTTGATTCTCTCTTCCACCATCTGCCTGAAGCCTGGAAAGACTTCTGGTTTGGCTATCTCAGCGGCCTCCTCCAGCTGGGTGGAGAAGTCCCTGGTCAGAGTGCTGATTTGGACTGGAGGCTTCAGGTGGGAAAGGCAGCCCTCATGGACCTGGAAAATCACCTCGTCCCCTCTGAAGTCACAAGTCACATCTTCCTTACCATAAGGGCAAGAAGTGTACACCAGGAAGTTCCCCCCATGCCGGGTGAAAATCCTGTCTGGTGTTGCATTGTCATCACTGTCACTGTCAAAACAGTCCTTGGGGATTGGTCCTAACAGATCATTTCCTAGATCAATGGAAAAATGTCAGTCATCAACCGCCATTCCAATAATGGTGCCTGCGGCTAGAGTAATACTCTTTAAGTCGCTGTTATCCACCTCTATTGGAATGGTGTCATGTTCTATGTTGACTAATGGAGTTGGTTTTAGCCCCAACCCTTGCTGTTCGAGAGAAGCATTTAGATGTATGTAAGCATCAGGGTTTTTCAATTTTTGTCCTCTTTTAACTTTCACTTCCAGGGAGAATTGTCGGGTCCTTTCTGGGATGGTGACTTCCTCTTTGAGCTGAATTTCAACTGCATAAGGTAGCAATTGAGCTGACCTGAATGCTTTTTCCGGATCATCAAAGCCCATGGGATTATCCGCTAATCGGGACCAATCTTTGAAGTTTATTAGGTCCAAACTAATGGCAAAGCGATTGAGAATGTCACTGCCTAAGTAAAAGGCGGCAGTGACGTCTCGCACAACCCAAAAATTATGGACTATGCTCTTGTTGACAATGGAGATTTTGAGGAGATGTTTGGAATTGGGTGTTTCCAGATCCATTTCCCATTTGTCTATCAGTTTGAATGTGGGAATGGCTGGATCTTTTGGGAGTTGACGGAACATGGCTTCGCTGATGAAGCTCTTACCGTTGTTCACACACACTCGAGCGAGAACAGAGTCCTTCCCATCATTTAACTGAACAGGGATGAACAACTGATCTCCAATTTGCTGAATATCAGCCAGGCTCTGAGCTGATTTCACATCTTTCTGGATTATAGGAGTGGGAGTGTCTGATTGTGGATTGGTAAAGAATTTCAAAGTGTTTCCTTCCAGTGTGGAATACCACCTTAAACTGGAAGGAAGGTTGATTTTCAGAAATAGAGAGGACCCCCCACCACCAGTTTGTTGTCCTACTGCTATTACTGTCACGTCTGGAATTTGGTTGTTCTGGAAGTGAAATTCTACTTGGTCAGATTTTTGTTCAACCATGTGGCAGGTGCCATTTAAACTAACATGGTTGACACTCTGTTTTAATTTTATTGGTCGGCTAGTCTGGGTCCAGAGGACCTTGTTTACACAATCTATTAGGGGTGACAACCTTCTCAGGAGGTCATTCCCTAGTAAACAAGGGGTGCCCTCTGGAGTCACTACTATGACCGGGTGTTTCAACCTGTGACGCCCAATTTTAATGTCCAAATCTGCAGTCCCCTCGACAGGAATTTCCTTCCCGTCAAAGTTCTGCAGTTGTCCAGGAAGAGAGGTGAGAGGAATATGGTAATTCTCCCCCCTTCCTGCATTTAGTTCATCAAAGGACCTTTTGGACAGAAGGGTAGCTTGAGATCCAGTGCCCACCAATGCCAAAATTGTACCCTGCCCCTGTACTTGTACCGGGGCATAATATCTTCCCTCCTTCTCCTCAAGGGGGCACAGATAATGCACATTTTTGGACAACTGCTGGGCCAATATTCTGGTTTTGGACATTGCAAGAGAAGAGATTTGGGCAGAATTCTGTGGAGAGCCTTGGGAATCTAAAAGAAAAAGTTGGCAACTGGAGATCAGAGCCATTGTTGGTTCCCCTGGTTCTGGCCCGCCCCCCCCTTTTTCGAGGCAGTCACCAGGATGGGTTTGACCGATGGGATTTTGGTATTGTCGGTTCTGGGATGAGATGATGGGCAGCGGTAGCTCAGTCTCCACATCTCCCCAGTCTGAATTGGCATCCCTTGGGACCCATTTTTCCTTGGGAGGAGTTCCCCCATCTCTGAAGGAGAAGATCCTTTTCCCAGGATCCTCTTGGAATCCCCCTCCCTCAAATTGGAAGATCTGTACCTCCTCCTCAAAGTGGGTCAGTTTGGGTACTTTGTTTCTCCTACCCCCCCTCTGCTCCTTAAGAGGCAGACTTTCAGGTGTGGGAGATTTTGTTTCCGGTTCCTGGGCTTCCAGGGGCTGTTTACAAGTGGGGAAGGAAGCTCCCTCCAAGGCTTTACACCCCCCTTCCCCTTGTGCCTCCTCCCTGGGAACCGGTGGGTTATCGGGGTGCTGCCCCCGTCATTGTTCTGGAGCACCATGCCCAGAGTTTGGGGCATTCTGCGGTGGCATGCTCATCTGAGGGTTCTGTTGAGACCTCAGTATGTGACCCAGATCCCGTGCCATATTTTGGACCTGGCGCTCAAGTTGTGAAACCCGCTCAGGCTGATACAGGGCTCTATTTTCTCCCCGGGGCTGATCCCGGGAAAGGTAGCTATCCCTTCTCTGGTAGTACCCCTGGTTGGGAAGATTTGGGTACCCCGCCGCCCTTGGCCTCCCCTCTCCGGATTAGGTTGTCTGGGCTCAGGGAATTGGGGAAAGAAGGATGGATGGTTTTGGGGTTGAAAATTGGGTGGATACCTGGGGAAAAAGTTCTGCCCAGGATTTGGAGAATTTCTGCCCTCCTGTGGCAAGTGGGGAGGGAAGTTCCCTGGGTTAGGTGCTTGGCTGGATCCCCTGCTTGGGCTGCGGGAGTCCACACATAACCCAGGATTGGTCTGTTTCCCTTGTAGCGGGGACTTACATAATCAGGGGAGCGAGGGACCCCATTTGTGGGACTACCCCCTCGACCTCCTGTCTGTGACTGGCCCGAGGGCCTTCTGGGCTGTGAATTATTTGGTGCAGGCATGTTTTTAGGCCCCCCCATCTCCAAATCTAAAATGGGGGCAACCTTTAACTCTGCCACCTTAGCAGCAGCAGGGGTGCTGTTGGTTTTGGGGTTTTTCTGCGTATTACTTTTATTTTCTATGGGCTTCTGCACCTCATAGATCCGGGTAGCCTGTTCAATGACCCAGTCTAAAGATCTTTTCTCATGAAAATCTCTCACGAGCTGGGTCATTATGTATTTGGGTAAGGCATGGAAAAACGTATTGATAAATTCTGTGCTATCCGTGCGCTCCCTTCTGGTGGTCTGCGCAAAAGCACGCTTTAATTCTTGCACAAACTCTTGTACGGGCCTGATCCTAGCCACATTGCAAATTGTAGGCTGCCTTGCGAGCCTCTTGAGGATTGCTGTGCACAGAAAAATGTTTCAAGATGGCCGCCCTGTATGTGGACCACCTTGAATGGTTTTGATCCTCCAGCCCTGCAAAGAAACTGGAGTATTCTGGTGAGAAGGTCCATTTGACATACTGGATGCAGCTACTGCTGTCCTTCAAATGGAAGGTCTCCATCATTTGCTCATAGAGCTCCAAGTTTTCCCAAACAGAATACTTGGCGTTCTTATGATAAGGCATGATGACACTCCTTATTGCCTTTATTTGTTTCAACGGGTCCTTCAGCAAGGCCTTTTTTGCCTTATTGGCCTTTTTGGTTCGGGTAACCCTGGTCCATTCATCCTCTGACTCAGAAGCACTGCTCCCAGAGGTGCCCGTCTGATCTTCCAGGTTTTCCCGGATTCTGCGAGCCTGGGAATGGCTGGCAGAATGTGGGGACCTGGTCTCCTGTGTCCTGTAATGCTCAGATGAGTCTTCAGATCCCTCCTTGCTGCCAGGATTTGATGGGTACCCCCCAAACTGACCTAACTGGGCAGAGGTTTTCAGGATGCCCTAAATGGGCCTACTCTCCTGGGGTTCCCCACTAAATTGCACTGTGCTTGGGTGCCCATACCCGGATGCCCGCCCATCCATTCCTGGGAGATACTGGCCTATGAGCCCCATACTTCTAGCTGGATAGTAATCTGCCATCCCCGTGGCCCTGGGCTCATGTGCGCGAGGGGACATGGGGGTGGCAGAGTCCAGGGACTGGGAGAGATGAAGGCCTCTGGTACTAGGGCTACTGAGGTTATGCTCAGGAGTTTCTCTTTCCCAGCGAACCTCATCTCTATCCGCCCCTGCTCCCTGATGCAATGCAAGAGCCTGCGCTTTCAGTTCCTCAGTTAAGGCCTTACTAGACTCTATCAGTCTCTCCTGCATCGCTACCTGTTGCTGGAGCCTATCATTGTGCTGGCAGAGAGCCTCATTTTCTCTCTGTGCCTCCTGATTGGTCCTGGAGTATTGGGCCAGTCTCTGCTGCAGGAGGGTTACCTCCTGAGTCCCATCCCTACTGGCCTGCTCCTTTCTTGCCAGAGCCTCCTCCACCCTCCTGGTGTGCTTTAGCAAGTCGTGATGCTCTTTTTGGAGGTCACCCAGCCCCTCGAGGGCCAGGTGATTTTGTTCAATTTTTTCTTTTAATTGGCAGACTTCCTGGCCTAAGGTGTCCCTTTCCTGACTAAGAGTCTGCATCTGTGCCGCCAGGTTGTCCCTTTGCCTTTGGAAGGCACCAGCTTTCTGGCGCTCCTGATCAAACTCTGCCTGGGTATTCAGGTCTTTCAGAATCAATTTATTGCTTTCCTCTTTTTCCCTATCTAGGTGGCTTTGCAGGGTGACTACATGCTCAGCACATGCCCTATTGAAATCTATTTGTTGCTCCAGGTTTTTCTGGCTCTGCAGTAGGGAGTCCAAACCTTCTTGGTACTCCCTCTGTAAGGCCAGAAATCTGGTATCCTGGTCAGCCTTTTCCTGTTGCAGCACATCCATATCCTCCTTTATTTTAGTGATGTACTGTCTGCTGTCATTTTCTGACTCCTGGCTCCTGAGCAGCCTCTGCTCAGAAGAGTCCAGATCAGATTGGGCCTTCTCCAATGCCATCTGTTGCCTATTTGCCAGATCTTGGCCTTCAGCACATTTATTCTGTATGGCTCCCATATATAGGTACAAATATGCCACTATCCTGGCAATCTTATTATGTTCATCTTTGGCTGTAGGGGCCATATATAGTTCACTCAGGGCCACATGTAGGGGACCCTGATCTCTCCATGTATCTGACCCTGTTTCAGTGACCTGTTGCGCGATTGCCTGCAACCAGACCGTTTGGTCCTGATGAGTCCACTCACCTCTCACAAATAGCTTATGTAAGAAGTGCTCTCTGGCTATTTTGATGTCTACCAGTGTCGTCATTCTGGAATTAGAGTTCCTTCCTGACTTACAGAAGTTTGTATTTTATTTTGCAAAACAGACCTTCTCCTTAGAGCGTTCCTTTAAGGAGTGCTTTACATCCTACCACCGCGTGGTGATCTGACCGGATGTATGTATCCCGTCAGTTAGCACACTGTATTAAGCTGCACAAGTGCTAAATCTAACCCAGAAGGTCCCGGCTCAGAGCCCCCACTCTGTAAGTGACTCCAATCAAGCAATCCCACTAAGTCAGTGCCTTGTCTGGGATGCCCAAGGGAAGCCCTTATTTATATATTTTTATGGCAAGTTATAATCTGGATAATGAACCCTTGTATAACACCCCTCTCTTAGAATCCCCCCTACCCCACTGAGCCAAGAAGTAGATTTGTTTTGCAAATTTAAAAGGTTTATTTGAAAAATTAAACAATATATATATATCGCACTTTTATAATAAATTAATAATTGATATTACACTTGTGAATATGAGCAGTAATCAGCAAGAGGTAACTTATGAATAGGAACAGAAGACAAAAAGGTGGGAAAGAATGCTTTATATGGTTCAAGGAAACGCAATGATGAATGAAATGCAGTACAGAAAATAACTTGATATGGCTTCAACAAAAGACAATGTAATCACTTTTCCTTGACAATTCACTCCCCCCCCCTATGCAATGTAAGAAATGGAAGGAGAGCACACAGTCTTCAAGAATCCCAACAAAATGCAATACGAAATGCAGTTCCCCCCCAGCAAGCTTAGAGGAAAACAGGTAGAGGTTTGAAACACAGGCCCAAAATGCTTTGAATGTGATGACAATGAAGTGAGAAATGTGCTAAAAATGCTTTTAATTCCCTCTAGAGGTTCAGGGTGGGTGATATCTAGTTTATATTAGTTCAGGCTCACTTTAGCAATGCTCTATGTGTAACCAGCAGGTTAAAACGAATTTTAGCAAAGGAAAGCAAGAAGCTGCTGATTTTTACACGTGGCTGAAATTGTGGAAAATGTCAAATCGCGGCAAATTTACTCGCGCGCGTCGAGCGTAATTATGGAGGCATTATAAGTTGATTCTAGGCTTGTCAGAAAGCTTAGAATCTTAGCTTTAAGATGACAGTTAAAACTCGATCCTAGCACAAACGTTTCCGGAGATACGGCCGATTTCGTGAAGGTAGTTTTTCGGATTTGAAATTTAAACGTTCAAAATGACAGGTGACAGTTTTCAGCTTTAAAAAGGACAGAATGACACACACGATTCCTATGAGGTAGTTCTAAATATGTTAAAATAGCTTGAATTAGATTATTTTAACTAAGAGATTGGTTCTGCACCGTTCTGCTAGGTACTCACAATATAAATTTGAAATAGGCCTCGTCACAGATCTGGTCAACACGTCCAGTGGCGGTTCTCTCTGCTCGGCGGGTCAATCAGGCACCGGTTCTGCTCACAGCGATCCGGATCTCTGGTTCTGCTCACAGCAGTCTGGGTCTGGTCTGCGGTTCCAGCAAAAGTTCTTGGCAAAGAATTCAAACAGCTCGCCCGGCTGTTGAATAGTTTGGTTAGGTTTGCTGGATTCTGAATGCCTGCTGAGAATACTTTTGCTTGCAGTGGGCCTTCTAGGTTCAAAGTTCTGTAGTCTATAGGTCTCTGGTTCTGGTCTCTGTCTGGATGGGATGTCGGCCGTCAAAATGCTCCGCAGAAATGGAAAATGAATGTCCCTACCTGTCCCAGCAGTCTCTTTTTATGTGTTTTGGAAGTGGGTGTGTGCGTGGCATAACTGAGCCTTCCCCTCTCTACTTGTCATTGGCCCAATTCTCCCTTCTCCCATGATTGGGGGAAGGAAATGGATTGTCATCATGATGAGGTCTGTTTATGGGTCAGAGGATCCTCCCCTGGTCAATTTGCCCACAAATCTATATTTCATTCAAATACATATTTCCCAGATACACAATTTGTTGAAATTACATGTACACATTATATATTCCTTATGGTCCATGCTTGTCCACCTCTGATCTTCCTGGGGGCTTGCATTAAAAAATGACAACATTTTGCGCTTTTTGACTGGTTTTGCAATATTGGATTTTCATCAAAAATAACACAAATGTGCGCAAGGAGTATGGACATTAATTGATGAAGTGTCAGATTTTTAACATGCAGACATTTGGAGTAAGACCCTATTTTCCGCTAGCAACCCCCCAGAATACACCACAGGGTCCTAACACCTCTTAAAACGTGCAGAGAAAAATCACAAGAATAATGATATTATTTATATAATTTTGACCAGTCCGCACTATGAGTTATCTATCTTTTTAAAATTATGCCCTGGTCAAAAAGGGGTGTGGCTTCCCACATCACATGGTGGAATAACTGGTTTATCCACTTCCCCCAAGCTCAGCTGGCTCTCACAGGCACTGCCCCTCCCAGTTTCCCCCAAGAGGAAGCCACTTTACGACCCCCCCCAATATAACATTTGCCTGAGCCCAGGACAGGGCTTTGTTCAACCTCCTGCAGGTGCCTCTCCCCTAATCTAATCAGAGAGGTGTCATCTCCTTTTGGTGGGGAAGCAGGATGCAGCTAGGCCTGGGAAGATTGGCTGAGCAGGTTTCTCCTGTCGGGGGTAGTTGTCAGGCAGAATTCAGCTAAATGTCACTTTAGTTCCCAGTTTTCTACATTCAAATCCAACTTACATGCAGCTATTTTTTATATATACATTAAATAATTACTGCCTTCAAGTCATTTCAGAATATAGTTTTACATTGCATCCACCTCTTAGCAAGTCTTTCCTTGGCCTGGTTTCGGTTAATTTGTTCAGTTTTACACAAAAGTCTGGTGGTTTTAAAACGCCGGCTTTCTGATAGTGGTGAGCACCGATACTGCATCCATTTTTGACATTAAGAAAATGAATTCTCCACAGTTCTGGGTTGCTTTTGGCAATCAGCATTGCCATTCCCAATGGTTTCAGGCTACTGTGTGTGTAGCCCAATGGTAGTTTTAGGCAGTGCCCTCCTGTGCTCACAACATAGGCAAAAATGGGTGGCAGCCTATTCTTCATGTTTTCCCTGTGCACTCTCTGGGGAGTTCTGGCCATCATGATGTTTTCCATGCCAGTACTGCACAGTTTTATGGTAGGGCTTGGATGCATGGATAAAAACATCCCACATGTTCTATCAGCGCCATTGCTGCCTCAAAACTCATGTCCGGGTCTGGGTTCTTTGAATGGGGACTTACCGGGTCATTCCAACCTTGGAGGGCCCGGTAAATCCCCATTCAAAATACCCATCCGCATTCCCTTTCGCTAAATGGGAATGGAGAGGGAGCTAATAACGGGCCTGTTAATAACGGGCCCGTTATTAGCTCCCTAGTTCCTTAGCGGCTCCCGCTAAGGATGGCTGGTAAAACCAGCCGTCCTTAGTGGGACCCGCTAAGGGACCTCGGAATGCGGCAGTAAGGGGTTAACAGCACCGGCATCCTTACCGGCACCGTTAACCCCTTACCACCGCACTCGTAATGAGGCCCTAGGACAGTCTCTCTCATTGACCCCATCGCCTTGTTCTGTGACGTCAATCTCTATATCGATATACTGTGTCCCCACGTAGGTTTAAGTAGCTTGCTTCTGTTAACTAGAATTTGAAAGATCACCAAGCAAGAAGATGCCATTGAAACATCTGCATGGTAGTGACTTCTCTTCTCGATTTCTTTTTAAAGTTGTGTATTGTCCGGTGCTCATAGTTTGTCATTGTTCATGTATTCCACAGTTCACAATCCAATATCAATGGCCCTCATTAGGACTCCGGCGCTAAACCATGGTGCTATTAGCACGATGGTCCATGCCGGAGTCCGCCATGGAGAAAGGGGGAATTACCACCCCATTCCAAGGTTGGCGGGGTGGTAATTCCCCCTTTCTCCATGGCTCTTTCCCATTCCCATTTTTGCCCCATAGGGCTCAATGGGAATGGGGAAGGCGGCAATCACGGTACCGCAAATTGCGGTGCCGTAATTGCTATCAAGGTCCCTTTGCGGGTCCCTACTTTAACGGCTGGTCCAGACCAGCCGTTCAGGTCGGGAGCCGCAAAGGGACCTCGTAGTAAGGCGTTAAGGGGTTAACGGCGCCGCAGCCTTTTATGGCGCTGTTAACCCCTTAACGCCAGGGTCCTAATGAGGGCCAATGTCTTTTAATTGTGCAGCCAATTCACATATTAATCAGAATTGGCACAGTTGAGGCTAAATGCACAGTACCAATGTGTGCATGCAACGCCCTCTCACCATTTCGTCCCCTCTTCCTCCTTGCTGCACTTGCACGTTCTGAATACTCAGAAGACATAGTAGGTTCTCCTCTCTTCCTTTCCCCCCTCACTGCTCTTAAATATTTTGTTTTAGTGTATTATCTCACCCTTGCTCCCTACCTGCCCTGTGGGCGCTTTAATACAGTATTTCGTATTGTATAAGCGTGTTACAAGCAAACAATACATAAAAAAATAAATACAATCCACTGCCACACTCTCAAAGAGCACTGGACAATCCCAATTGACCATATTCATGTGCTGATCTTTTTAAGGAGAACAAATCATGTGGAACATGTTTGGTGTGCTACGTATGTTGAATATGAAAATAAACGTTTTCAAAGAATCTAAAAATGACAAATATCTAAAAATATATATATATATATCCCATTGCATCCCTAATTTTGCCGTGTACTTTACAAAGGCCAAGTCAACACAAACACTGAGCTACGTGGGCGAGCTTTTTGTGGCACACATACATAGTGGGCAAAGGACTGAAGGCACTGCTGTCTCATAGGGCCTCATTATGAGTATAGCCGTATTTCCAAAGTAAAATACGGCCATACTCATTGTCTCCTACTGCCAGACCCCCGCCTTTGGAGGGATTACAGGTCGTGGTAATTGTGCAGTGAGTATTCCTCAATTATCTAGAAGAAGAAAAAACTCCAGCCGAGTGCAGGAGTCTTTTCCTCAAACTTATCTGAATCCTTGCAGTATAGTGGTGCGCTAAAAATGCTAGGCAATCTGGCACCGTCACTTCTCCACTACACTGCCATGCTTATAGTGAGGCCCATAGTTCCTACCCATTCCGTCGGATTGCAGGTCTGTTTATTGGTGGCAATGGAAGGAAAGCGTGTAGTTTGGAGCAGGCAGCATGCAGAATACACGCAGTACCTAATTTAAAAATCGACGCTAAATACACCTCAAGTGTTGAAAAATGTTTACATTTGTGTGTCTGAAATGACAGTCTGGCTCCCAGTTCTGCTTTTAGCAAGATATCTTGTTACTCACAGAAGTTCACGCGGATGGCTCTAGTTTATGTTATTTCTCAGCCTAATGACTGCAGCCGGTTGAACACTCGGAAACGGGTGCACTTATGCGGGCGGCACTTCCTTTCCCTGGAATGGACATTCTGCTCTGAAAACCTCACTATATATGACCATGTCTTGCCACCCCACTGACCTAGTTCAAGAGGGGACACATCAGCAGATTAGATGTGTTTTGTAATTTGATATTTATGTTGCCACTAATGTCTCATTGTACTTCAGAGTGAGTGACATGCGTAAACATTGTTCTTTTTTAGAGGTCATTTTACTAGCATATTTTTGCACTATTTTGATTTTCTGATATTGCCAATACACATCAGAGTCTTTCAAGGTGTTATTTATCATCATACTACTGGCTACAGGGATCCTTGTCATTCATCGTCACTCATCAGTGGTCAAAGCACCAAAGGCACTGGGAGTGGGATGAGACTGTGTGGTAGACAGTATTTTCAAGTACACATGCATGGTTTTCTGTCATTGTAATTGGTTATGTATAACATGATTACTACCCAGAGGTTTCCAAGCACTGACCCGGGGATCGAACCTGTCTTGCTCTGTGTCATCTTGTCTTCTTGCTTCCAAGGTGAGTGCATTGCCCCTGAGCTATCCTCCCGGCTCCTAACTTCGGAGGGCATGAGATTGAGCAAGCCTGTTTATTTATTCGGGATTCGAACCTCTAATGCTCTGCGTGGTCTTGCTTCCAAGACCAACACGTTACCCCTCTGCTATCCTCCGTTCACCCTTCGTTGTACCCTTCAATAAATGGAGAGAACCCCTGAATAAGTTGGGCACCAGTTTTCAGACCAGAAAATATAATGTTATGTTGTCACTTTATAGAGGTGACACTATTGAGAGTTGCATGTTTTTATTATGTATTGTTTTTAATGTATTTATTATTCCTTGTTTTTATGAGATGCAGTACTGTATAGAATAAGGGCAATACTGTTTAGTACTCTATTATCCAGGATCACTGTAAAAATGAAATCGGGGCGCATTTTGAAGGATACTGCTGATGAAGAAGAAAACTGAGCAAAGCACATTTCCCAGAGACCACTGATCAATTATAAGTACTGTACAATAGATCACTACTCTATAGTCAATTCAAAATTAGGCAGATGGAACCATGCTACTTAAAGTAGGGTTACTGTACTGCTTGTCTGAAACGCATGCTGCCAGTGGAAGGCTTAACACAGTCGTAGGGTTAGCATCAAGTGCCTTGAAAAAGAGACTGGCACAGCCCCATGCCCTTTTCCGTTAAAAATATATAACTACATGTCCCTGAATTCAGTGGTATGTACTATACACATCCATATTTAGGAAATAACAGACCCTGCTGCAGCCCCACCTTGCAAGGGGCCTGCCACTAACACAATGCATTAGTGAGCATGCTGAATACTGCATGGTAATTAGGCCCTAATGCAAAGATATTTGTGTGATCAATTTCGATTTTGGCTGAAACTGCTATCCCCTGCACTGCCCTTCCTTCCCCTGCCCACTCACAGCGCACTCAGTGCTAAGTGGAAACGCCTACCGTTTCCATCCCATTGGGTCCATCAAGGTTGGCACTGAGGCACTGTAATGCCTTAGCTGGGAAGTGTGATTGACAGGCTTGTAATGGCACCGCTTTTAATAGGAAAAAAAGGAAGGCTTTGCAATCTAAAACATTTGTGGCAATGGCCTATGCAGCGATTAACATGAGGGAGTGATTGCCAAGTGCACATGTCTTGCTGGTTACATTCTGAACACTATATTTACTATAACACAATCCAATTGAAAGGCGCAACTCTCTAATTTGAGACCAACAGGTTCTATAATAGGGTAGTAGCAGACCATGATAAGCAAAAAGTTCATCTTCTGACATGAGCAACCTACCATGAGATGGAAGAGACCTGAAACTGAAGGAGAGTGATCTCATACGACCAAGAAAAGCAGAGCAGCTTCTGTGAAGAACACGTTCCTTGTCACCTGCTCAGGTACATTTCTTCATTCCACTATACTTGCTGCCTCTCCTTTTATATTTTCAATTTCTGTATTGCCATCTGTAGAGTGTGAAACTGCCTGTGGTTACACTGTTGTTTGTTGTGGTCTTACATGACAGTCCATTACAGTCCAAACCATTATAAGTGGCCCATTCATTCTCAATTGGCATTGGAAGAGTTTGATACCATTCTATGGCCTCATCAGGGGTTGGGCGGAGCAGCAAAAATGAGGTGGTAACGCTATTACTGCCCCATTACCGATCCGCCCAATCCTGAGTTTTGGCAGAAAGCTGAAGATTTACTCCCAGCTTTGAGGTGGACGTACATCTCCAGCTTTCTGCCCATTTTCAGCACTATTACCGCTGCTGCTTTTACCTCCGGTGATAATAGTGCCGAAATGCCCCATAGAGTACCTATGGACTCTAAAAGAAAATGGGGAATTACAGCTCCACTGCAACTCGGGATTCAGCGCTAATTGCACCAGACTGAGTTGAAGTAATGCTAGTAGCGTTGACGGTATCCTGGCGCAATTACCGCCAGGGTACTGCCAAGGCCCTGATGAGGTCCAACATGTGGGTAAAGTACTATCTGTTTGTGAGGACCCATGATATTTTACAAGCTCTGTGTTGTTTTTCTATTCTGGCTGCTTGAACGCCCTGAATGCAAGAAATGTGCTAAAAACTGTGCAGACAGAAGTGGCATTTGTGTCTCTTAATGATAGATTTGTTAATGTATCATTGAGGAACAGTCACAGCATGAAGAGCCTGCAAACCTAATGCATACCCAATAATTCTATGAATTGCACAACAGCAGCCACAAATGGCACCAGTAGGTTTCTTATGGATGATATCACTTAACACCTTTAGCAACCAACACAGTGGGCCTCATTACGCGTTTGGAGGTAGCCATGCCATTTTTAGCGGCATGGCTACCTCCAAACTCGGGTCCGGGTCCCGCAAAAGGGGATTTACCGGGCCATTCCGACCTTGGAGGGCCCGGTAATTCCATTTCTCGGGACCCAGACCCGGTACGTTCCCATTTCCATTTGAGGGCCCATTGGGGTTCAATGGGAATGGGGAGGATGCTAACAATGGGCCCGTTAACCAGGGGCCCATAGTTAGCAACCTGGACTGCTAGCGGGTCCCGCGCTGCACGTCTGGTCTGGCCAGGTGTCCAGAGCGGGACCCGCTGCAGACCTCGTAATGTGGTGGCCCGGAATGAACGGTGCCGGTCCCTTACCGGCACCGTTCGTTCCGCCTCTGCCACACTCATAATGAGGCCCAGTATCTCTATCCCTCCTTGACACCCTGCCCACCTCGCCTGATCGGTCCCCCTTCTTGACACGGCTCGTAACAAGTATAATGACACCAATCCCATTGACAGTATTGCCCGTGGCAGCTTCATCCACTTTACCGTAACCCTCTCTACTGTTCATCAGTACCCTTGAAAACCCCATCCATTCTTACAATGATTTGACAACGTTGATCACTTGTGTAGCAGCCATTTCCCACTCTGTCTCATAGTTCCAAGGAAGAAAACCACTGCTCTCCTGTTGCCCAACCTCCCATTCAAAGACATTAACCTGAAGCAGGAGCAGGTGATCGCTAGCATCTGAAAACATTCCGCACCTAGCCACCTTTGAACAGTTTGAAGAATGAAATAAATCATAATCAACTTTGATGGGTCAGAGGACAAGTCAATCCTGCCCCTTAATCTGTGAACCACAATACTGTCCTTTGCACATGCCTGCTTCATTTGATCACACGCAGACCATTAAGGGCAAGATGAACACATTCTTGCGGATACTTGGCCAAAATGCTTTGACAGTTTTGCATTGCCGCTCAACTGTTTCCCCACTTTAGTCAAGCCAGTGTCTCTTGCATGCACTTCAGGCCAGCCCACAATGACTCTCCCCAACACACCACAACCTACACTGACGGGACCCCTTTGGATAAATGCAGACTCATTTATTGATGTATCCCTCTATGCATTAATTTAAAGTCTGGATGAATCAATATTTGCAAATAAATTAAACAAAAAAGTAACAGTTCTTTGATTAATATGTTGTTCAACTGGGAACTGTGGAGCACACCAGCACAAAATAAAAAGGTCAGGTCCCATCAATTGATATTCATACCATTACTATACATCAGGAGCAAAGTACAGTATGACTGTAATGTGTCACATGGACCTATTCTGTATTGGTGCATTATGAGCCCTTTTCACCAACCAAACTCTTCTCTAGATTCCTCTCTTTGACTTTTCACTAAAGTCTCAGTTTGTTCGGGCTTCAGAGCCGTGTTTCTGCATGATGTTTTCCCTATACCGTATACCCACTCACGCGAGGACTGGATCCCTGATGAAGGCAGTTTGCATCTGGAGAATTAATTGGCTTGCAGTGGCCGAAACACTGAGGTGAACATATCTTTCAAATATTGTGCACTGAGCATTTCTAGTGTAATGAGCTTGATAGTCTATCTGATATAACTGCCCCAATCATTTCTGTATGTGCATTATATGTGTGGACCCTGGGGGGATCAGGATTTGAAACAGGTAGCCTATAATATATGTGTTGTGTCATACACATACCAAGGGAAAGTGGGGGAAGCATCTGTTTCGAACTACAACTCCCATCAGCCCTCCTGATTAAATTTCAATTGTAGGGCTAATAACCATTTGGCAAAAAGTTATTAAAACAAATAAGGGCAAGGCTTATCTCAATGTGGGCACTTGAAGGCAGATGGGAAATGAAAAACATGTCACATCACACATTACACCACTACTGTATCCTGGCATAGGCATACAGAAGAAGGGGAAGTGGGGTCTGCGACCTGTGGCTGTCCTGATGTTTAAGACTATAACTTACATGAGCCATCCCGATTGAATCTCCTAGTTAGGGCTAATAGGAGTCAGAGTAAAAACCAGGAGGAGCATACACATTCATGAATGAGTATACCATGACCCCCCACTGCCCTATACCATAAAGAGCTATAGAGCAATGAGAAAGGTCCACACACCTACAGTCCTGTTTTGTCCACATTCCATCCACACTGTCTGGTCAAAGTTGAAGAATAATGGCATGACTTATCAGAATGCATTTGGTGCGAGGGCATGCCGGTGCTGGCGCTTTTGCAGTCAACAGGATTAACTCATCTCCTATATTCAGATGCATGGCTAAGGTGGTTCGGTACAAGCCATCAGCGGGCATTATAGACATATGGTCAAAATATATCTGCAGTACAAAGGGGGAAATACACTTTAGCGTTGATTACAGTGAGACTGTGCCTCACACTGTCCCGTTATGCACTGTAACAAAAAAACTATTTTGCTCTCGGTGTTTGCTGGATAACTGGGGAAGCATGACATTGGACTTCAAAAGAATGGCAACATAAATTAAAAAGTCACCTTCACGCTGTGTACTGTATATCGATTAATAATGAATAGGTTTTTAATATCAGTAGTGGGTTGGAGTCAAGTGATACTAGAGAGCCCAGAACAATTGTGCAGTTCTATAGAATCCAACAGTCATGTTGTATTGATCACCTGACCTTGCTTTCAGTACAGTATCACTTCTGTCACGTGGCCTTGGTCCCAGGTGGAAGCACTTCATGGATGTAGCTATCTCGCTGGGTGTGGGAGATGCCCTGCACACAGGGCCTCATTAGGACCCTGGTGCTAAGTGTTTAACGGCGCCGTAAAAGGCTGTGGCGCCGTTAAACACTTAGCGCCTTACTATGAGGTCCTTTTGCGGGACCCGACCTGAACGGCTGGTCTAGACCAGCCGTTAAAGTAGGGACCCGCAAAGGGACCTTGGTGCTAAGTACGGTACCGCAATTTGCGCTACCGTATTTAGCGCCTTCCCCATTCCCATAGAGCCCTGTGGGGCAAAAATGGGAATGGGGAAGGGCCATGGTTCAATGGGGAATTACCGCCCCGCCAACCTTGGAATGGGGTGGTAATTCCCCATTGAACCATGGCGTACCCGTTGCAACACCGGCACCAACCATGGTGCTAATAGCGCCATGGTTTAGCGCCGGTGTTGTAATGAGGGCCACTGAATTGGAGTCTCTAGAAGCTGCAATGCATAAACAGTCACTAGGTAGAGAAATGTCACACTGCAAAGGCCTTGCTCAGCCTCTCCCTGCACACTTGAGTAGGTGCAAATCTACACACTTACAAGGGCCAAGAAGTCAGAGGGCACCAGCCTTCAAACAGCAGTTGATTTTTAGGAGGCTAACACGTGACTTCATATCAGCCAGGAAGCCCAATTCGAGATCACTGTACAGATCATTTTGGGAAGCTCGTCACACTCCGAGACAATCACACACAAACGCACACATCATGAATGGTATTGTGCCTTCCAGGGGTGTTGGGGTGGGGGGATAGAGAGAAATAAGAACAGAACAGACCAGGTTAGTTCGTATATACTACTGTTGTTAGTTCCCAGATTGGGCCATCAGATAATTACCAGAATGTGAAATGGGAAAAAGATGCTGGCTATCAAGGGGCTGCGAACCTGGGCACTGCTATACATGGGGCCTCATTACGACCCTGGCGGTAGAGTGATAACGGCGCCGGTAGTGCTGCTGGCGCCGCTATCACTCTACCGCCACATTACGAGTTCTGCTTGCGGGGCCGCTCTGTACGCCTGGTCAGACCAGACGTGCAGAGCGGCACCCGCTAGCAGAACAGGATAGTAGCAACGGTCCTGTTGTTAACGGGACCATTGTTACCATCCTCCCCATTCCCAATGAGCCCTATGGGGGCTCTAATGGGAATGGGGACGTACCGGGTCTGGGTCCCGCGAATAGGAATTACCGGCCTGCAAAGGTCGGAATGGCCCGGTAATTCCCATATTTCAGGACCCGGAACCAAGTTTGGGGGTAGCCTTGCCGGTAAAAATGGCATGGCTACCTCCAAACTCGTAAGGAGGCCCAAGGAGTACTACCACCTGTCCATTTCAACGATGAAGCATGTTTTGTATCCTTCTGGCTGTCAAGGGATTTTGATCTCCTGATGTACTAAGGAAGGATAACTCAGTGGCAACGCAAGTCTTCGAAGCAAGACCATGCTGTGTAACCCTGGCTCGAATCCCAACAAAAAAACATAAACAAAAAATGAATGCACTTGCAGGAACTGGATGAATAAGGCCTAGTAGGATTGTTCCCCCCATCCCCATCCTTGCCTTGTTGCTCCTTAAAACACGCACGTGTATAGGCGCATTACAAATGAACCATTGCATTACATTTCTAATTGAACCTGTCAGCATAATTTCAAAGGCTCTGACACATTTCCTTGAGCAGCAGGTCGTGAAACTCCTTACTCCTCCGATTATACTGATGCTTTGAGGAAGCACTGTTTGATTTTCTTTAGCCATATTGGCAATGGGAATAACAGAAATGAACCAGAAGTTGCTCAAGGAGACCTGTGTCAGGCAAAGTCTGTGTTGGTCATCTTTATTCTTATGGTTTCCTTACATTTTTTTCCAGAGTGATGGACCATGATTTCCCACTTCTTAAGACACCTAATAAAACTATTTGAACAAAACATCTGCATTTTTAATGAAGTTGATGTCCCCACATGCCAAACAAACGGTCAACATTTTCACACTGACAATCCCCCATAGTGCACCCTGATTGGCACTGTTAGTCATTCCGAATGTTATGTATTCACTGGATGAACAGTGCAGATGTTAGGCAGTGTTATCTGCCATCAGTGCAACACTTCACTGCACCAGTCCAAGATGATTCTGCCCGGTAAAATATATGGTATTAAGTCGTAGGCCTCTTTGTGAGAAAATATGTCATTTAACACTTTGAGACCAACGGGTCCTGCAGGAAGGATGGCTCATCTGTCTAAGGGGGAACGGAAGTCACTGAAAAATAGCACATAGGTTCAATAAGAGAAATCAAAATGATCACAGAGAGCTTGATAAACCTAAGGAAGTCTTACAATGAAAAGCAATAGAAACATTAATCTAAAAGAGAGCACAATTGCAAATGGCACTTGATCGGTTTTTCAATTGTATAAATGTAACCTTTTGGCCGATTATATGAGTCGAATCAGCTGTCCGTCTATAATAGAAACTAAAGAGACGATTTAATGTTCTTAGGTTTGTTAAGGATGATTTTCCGTGCGTAAACCAACAAACAACTTCCTGTATTATATGATTTTCCGTGCGTGACATCTTCTAAATACGGGAATATGTGTGGAATTTGATCCTAAATGCAAACATACCCTGGAAGATTTAACGAATATATTATGGCACATATTCAGATTTAATTATGTGCATCTTATTACGGTACATTCTTGGGGCGATTTCGAAGCAAAACTGCTCCATTTGCCAACGTGGTCATGCAGCTTCATCTTATTATACAGAATAGACCTGCTCCTCCTTTTCCATTACCCCAGAACCTGCATGAGATTGGGGATGACATATCCTGTGCAGAATTTCTACCTAGGGGGTGCCCTCTCCTTTTATAGGCAACATACCACCGGGGGATGGACCAAAGCTAGTCTGCTGTAAGGTATCCAGTCCCCATTGTTGTAACAAGTGCCCTTTGCCTTGTAACATCGCACCCAGAGTGGCTTGCGTTCAGGAAATGGAGGGGACAAGAAAGGGAAGAGAACCAGAGCAGAAATCATTATGGTGGGACCCTAGCTTGCCTCTATGTCAACTCTAACACTGTCCTCTTTCCATGTCTGCTGGCCTCAAAATCATTCCAGTGACCCACACCCTTTGTGAGTCTGGATTCCTTATGTTAGTGCAGCATCTGAGAGCTCCTCGGGGATGTATCTACTCCCTGGGGAAAGGTGTGTCCCTTCTTATTAGAGAATCTATGGAGGGGGCATCCTGGCTATTGTTCTGCCTCACATTTGTGGAGACAGTCAGCCTAGACACTCATGTTCAGTGGCCCTGTCTTGCTAAAGCCCTTCACAGAGATGGCACTGGTCTATATGAAATTGATGTGGATTTATAATTGGACATGCTTAGCAGTCACCATGCAACAATATTGGCATGGCTTATAATAAATATACAACTGCCACCAAACAGTCTAAGGCACAGAACTATCAGAACTTAAAATTCGACCTCTTTATGCAGCAACTTGGTCTCCCAGCCACAGTCATAGATGCACAGGTGAACTTTGAACCACCTCTGTGTCACCGCAGATGTCAAGAGACTGGTTACAGTAAGGCACATATGTGCTCTATCATTTTGGTACAGACTATTTATGAAACAGGGTTCTGTTTCGCCGACCTCCCTTTCACGAACAGAATTATCCTTATCATTGTACTTAATTAAAAGCTCTGGGTGTGCTCATCTTAACCTTCTTTTCAATGTGAGTATTCATTTACCTATCTGCATTGCTTCCAAGCTCCCTAGGATCTGTGATGGTTCTGTTTACTAGATGCTGGTGTACCTCTGCCTCACAACTTCAAGGGCAACCAAATTAAACATTCCTTCAAATATGTCAATTTTGTTATCAGTGACCACCCATTCAGATACTTCAGGGACAAATAGGTAAACTCCTTGAAAGTTTGATTCCCTTTGTTGTGAGCTCTGTGAAGTTCCTTAGGTATATCTCTGCGGTTTTGCAGTCCTTCCTTAAGACAGTGGCCTTCATTTTGGCATAAATGGGCCTCTCATCAGGATCCAACTGTATTATCACATACGTTCCAGCTGTCGGTGGACAGCTCATAAGGGCTGCTCCCCTCAATTCCTCTTCCACCTCCCGGAGGCAGAAAGCTAGTTTCAGTGTTTGGAAGTAATAGAAAATATCCTTCTCCACACCAGAGAGTTGGACTAAATCCTTTAGGATATGGCAAAGGTATAAGGTTTTGGAGCTTAGCTGGATTGTGTGTGCGCTTGGGTATGTATAAATTGAACACTGAAGTCCGTTATAGATCTGGATAGCTGCAAGATCCGGTTAGCAGAGACTACACCCCCATTTCTTAATGATAAACTACTAAAATATTTGCAATGGAAAGTGTAATTGAGACATTTCACAAACCAGAAACTGCAGAAATACATCAATATATTGACAATAATTGCCATAAGCACAACACCATAAGGAAGAATTTAAGCAAAGAAGGGATACCAGCCTTAGAGATACTATCTGAAGCTAATTCTATTGTCATAAAGGAGGCTGACGAGGGGGTGAACATAGTTGTTCCCAACAGAGAGGCTTACATAAACATGGGGAGTTTCCATTTATCGACACCTGGCTGCTATAAGGAATTGAAAGTGAATCCTACTAGGGCAGTATTGAATGGCATGCTAGCACTAATTGGAAAAAGGCACAGGGACTTTTTGACTGATGATGAAAAGCAATTTCTTAGCATAACTGGACAATTTCTTAGCATAACTGGACAAACCATGACAACAATTTATTTTCTTGCGAAAATGCATAAGTCTTATGAACATCTGCTGGAAGCACACCCAATAGTGAGCATGATAGGCTGGTCCACTAAGGGGATTTCAGCCTACCTAGACTCTGTCATCAGAGTTCAAGTAATGATTCTACCCTCACATATTAGGAATTTGACACATGTCTTGCAAATTCTTGAAAACATCAATTGGCAAACGGAATTTCTACAAGCAACATTAGATGTAAAATCTATGTATGCATCAATAGATCATGAGCTGGCAATACAGTCAATATATTGATTTCTCTTCATCAAATAGATAAAATGTTGAAATGATTAAAGAATTTCTTGGATTTACCTTGAATAATTATACCTTTCTTTTTTAATAAAGATTATTATTTACAACCATGGGAGTACCCACCGGTGCCAAATATGCCCCAGCCCTACCAAATCTATTTATGGGACAGTTTGAGCAAACATTTGCACTGAACAACACTGAATATATGGACAAGGTTATAATCTGGAAATGTTTCATTGATGATATCATTGTGCTTTGGAATGTAAATGCAGATACATTTAGAGGTTTTTGTTGATTACCTTAATGATAATGTTGGCATTGAATAACCAAGACATAGTGATGCTATGGCCATAGACTTTCCTGATCTCCATAACTATGTTGTCAATGGCAGAACTGAAACTAGAACATACAGGAAGCCAACAGAAGTTAACTCCACCCTGTTCGCCACCAGTTGTCGCAAGAAATCTACCATATACAACATTCTTGCGGGTGAATTCTACTGAGCATGAAGACATTGTAGTTTTGATACTGACTGTGACCAAGAATGTGAGCTGTTAAACAACAGGTTCTGTGAAAGGGAATATTCAAGGGAGTGTGAATCGAAGGCCTATACTAAAATTAAGAGTATCAGTACACAGAGTATTTTGAACCCCATTACCAAAGAGATACCGACACACCATCAGAGGGTAAGCCTTATTACCAAATATTCCAGGGACAGAAACGCTCTCTTTAGACTGGCTTATAAACTTTGGCACATTTTACAGATTTGACAAAATATATAGAAGATAAACCCAAATTCATATATACAAGAGTACCCACTATCAAGCCCCTCTTTTCTTAAACCAAAAGATCACTATCTGAGAAGCGGATGTGATTGGATGAGACCACCTAACCAAGTTTTTTTCAAGTGTGGTAATTACAGTATGTGCAGACATGCACATTCTGACAGTGCCAACTTTGTTTGCAATGAAGATATGGTAACGCAATTCAGAGACTTTATTAATTGCTATACACAGTTTGTAGTTTATGCCATCATTTGCATATGTCAAAAAATGTATGTTGGAAGTACAATATGCGAACTGCATGTTCGTATACGTGAACAGCTATACAGTCATAATAATCAGGACATGAGATTCACATAGCCCAATTATTATCAGGAGTTACATTAACTTGATCATAAGAATGAGATACGATATATAGGACTCTAGAAAGTGAAATGTGACACCTGAGGTGGTGACAAGAAACTATTACTCAGACAGATGCAATCTAGAATGATATGTAGACTACGTTGCACCACTATTGGCATGGATCGGGAAAATGAGATTAATGTTTTCTTGTGATCACTCTATAATGGAGTTTACATTTGCCAAATATTTAATACTGGAATCATAACCAGAGAAATTAGATATCAAAAGTGTCTGTTTACTTTACAGAAGCATATTTTAATGCCTTGAAAACGACCTTCGGTCGAAACATGTGTCGGCTGTGTGTACACAATAAATAATTGGTTGACTAAAATGCCACAATGTGTATTTGACTAAACTGTATATAATTCTAATTAGGATTAACCTGATTAACCTGGCACCTGGGCTTCCGTTGGGCACCACAAATGGAAACACTCCCAATCCCACTAGAGGTCTGTTTGCAGTCCTCCTTCTTTACCTAAAGCTGGATGTACCTGACACGATGTTTGTGGTGAACCAGGTAGTCCAGGCAGCGGTCCAGCAGGCTTAACAAAGAGGTATTTGAGCTGTTCTTTTGATTGTATTGCTCTTTTATTAATTTCATAGTTCTATTACATTTTACTAAACACTTAACAGTTTCTGACAAAAAGTGTTAAATAAAAATAAAAAAACGCAAAAAACAGAAATATTTTGAAAATCTCCATTCACCTTGCCATCTCCATAACCTGAACCATGCACATTAGAATTACCATTAACTCTACCCCTCTGTGACCCCAACCTGCTTTCACAAGCCCCACGAATCCCAACCCTCAACAGCATCCAACATACCAGTCATGTTCCTATGAATCGTATCCCTCACTAACTCAACCCACTCTCCAACGGTAACACCAATTACACTTCCGCTTGGCCTCCACTTGTTTTTTAGGGGTGTGCTGGAGAGCCCTGGGATCTGCACTGCACTTTATGGCTTCACCTCGGGATGGGCCTGGGGGGAGGATAGTAGGCTTGAGGGGGAAGTGCAATCTCTTTAGCAGTAAAATACCTTTTATGATATTGCCTGTTGCCACCTTTGCAGCACCTAGATTAGGATGACAAGGTCACTGCTTGCCTAAAGAGTGCCATCAAACAGACGACCATTTTTGAGGCTACAAACCTATTTAGGGCTTTACCCATCACCTGCATGTACACACTCTAGTTGCAATTGTGCTTTGCACATTTCCATGCATGTCTGCACATTTCTGTCTTGGTGTTGTACTGTTAAAACAGCATTCTCCATTGGCACTGCCACCTGTTTGCACATCATCCCAGTCAATCTGCACCTTGTCCTAATGCAGGCCTCCATGGGTGGCAGATCTGTAGTAACATTAACCTAGGCCTCGGGACTGGTTTGTGTTTCTGGTCGTCTTTGTCTTTTGCATTACTCGGCTGGTCATGTTCTGCCTCCTTTTGGAGGATCAGGCTCTACATCAGTAGGGTCCAAAATATCCAGTGTGGATTCTTTTTCCATAACAAGCAGATTTGTGAACACCATCCACTGGAATGTTACATGTAGCATGTGGAATTATCTATAATCTGCAGTGGCAACATTTGGAAGATGCTCCCTCGCTGTAGGATCTGCTGGAGGACCACTGCCACTGGGAAGGTGACTGCACATGCAAGGGTGACCCCAAGTGAAGGGGATGCAATGAATAGGGTCTCCTTAGATACCCAAGCCATGCCAGGATCTGCCAGGCTTCAATCGTTGAGCAGCTGGGACAGTTATGTCTGTGACATATGTGGCAGTAGCTGAAGCCTCTATGGTCACCGCGGGAGCTTTTGATGTAGACACAGCCACTGTGGTTGTTGCTGGGGATGCTGAGCCATAACTGTGAAAGCAGCTATAGGCTTCCAAACAGGAGCCTGCCTCATTGGCTAAGCTATACTTCTCCAAGCTTCACCTGCCATCATCGCTCGTTATGCAGTAAGGAATACATGAACATGGTTGATTGTACTGAAGGATTCAGGCATGGAGTGCATTCATGCTACTGGATGAACTCGTACGCACTCCAGTCCTTCAGTATTGCACAAGACGGAATTCTCTAAATGTATGAGAACTGAAGAGGCCTGGATTGGGCAAGTTGTGTCTGCACACTTTTGAAACATCAATGCAACATTACCCATTGCATTAAACGCTGCATGTGTATATGATTGACAGTTCCTCGCCCAACCAGCTGCTAGGTCAGTTTCCAATGCTTTGCAACCTGAATACTCCTGATTGTGCCCCTATTGACTAGATGGCTTTGCCCCTCCTGGGGTGCAACATTAAGGTGGGATGGTACAGAGTCCAATGCTCATTATCTCCATGTTTGTTTAAAGACAAGGCTACGGGAGCGCTGCTTGAAGTTGTTCCACTGCTTCTTAACATCATCTTCGGAGAGGGACACGTCAGCAACATTGTTTAACCTCTCTGAGATATAGCTCTTCTTCATGCTGGTGGTGGTCATCAGTCATCACAAGAGCTTTGGCGTCTTACTGGCCACCTCATTTGAGGTGATTTGCAGCTCCCTATCAGAAACGTTAACATTTCTTTAGTATGGGCCCTTCCCACTGCCTCGACTTCTTTCTTCTGCTGCAATATCTACTAGATGTGTTTCAAGAAGTCTCAATGGCAATGGATAGTTAGCCAGCTCTTAAAATGTGTCCCCTAGTGGCTCCAGAAGTGGTAACTCTACAGCCTTTAAGAATCATGCAACATATCATGCAGTACAAATGTATGATTTGCTCACGATCTACAGAAATGACGTCAGGAATGTTGTAATTGTATGAAGACGCTGAGGATTACAAACACAGTATTGTTTTTTCCACAATGCAATGAAGTGAGAGGATGGAGTTAAGGGGGCGTATTAAGCCCTCTACTTGAATGCCACCCACATACATACATGAGAAAACACAGTGTGCTCCCAGAGCTACCCTGCCTGGACGGGCAAAAATATTTAAGTTGGCAACTGTCCCATTGTATAGCTGTATAGCTGAAACATTTACAGATAAGCAGAAAAAACACAGTAAATCAATCTCTAGTATTATTGTTAGCAAAGGTTTTCAGGGGAGGGATAACATCAAACATCTAGAATTTTCAGGGGGCCAACCATGTCAAACTCAAAGGGTCTTTCCTGAGGCTCGAGATAAGAGATGCTATGGTGTTAAACCTCATGTCTACATAAAGGCTGGCAGGTAGAAATGTGTGATGGATGGTATTTGAAGAGGCAGGATTGTCTCAGCTGTATAAGGGATGCCATTGTAGTTAGGACAGTGTAAGTTATAGTAGAATTAAATCACATTTGTGGGTGGGCGTGAATTGAGAGTGGAGAGGCAGTAAGCGCCACATTCATTTCTTATGCATAAGAGGAAGCCAAGCCACTGCAAACCTCACTTGCATTTAGAAGGCAGAAGAGGACACACTACTGAGAACCCCACATGCATTTTGTAGGCAGAGAAGGCCAAAATACTGAGAACCCCCATGTGCATTTATTATGCAGACAGAAAAGAATGTATACAATTCCTTCAATGATATACGTAGAGAACTAGACTACTGAGTACAAGTGTTAAATAATGTTATATTAGATTTCAGGTACAGGGGAGAAAATGCAATTCTGGCACATGGACTGTACGGTTCCATGTCTTTTCATCGCGGGATGTTTTTTCACAGGGTTTTTTTACCGCGATTTTTTTTACAAAAAAAAGTTTGATATTATTTTGGGGATTTCCCCCACAACCCCCCATTTTCTTTTATTTGTATTTATTCCCAAACACCCACACCCCATATATATAATTTACTAACCCCCCCTAAAAATGTGATGGGTTCTTAAAAAAAATAATGTGGTAAAAAAACCCACGAAAAAACATCCCACGATGAAAGGACGTCATACTGACTTTACAAATATGAAGAACAAAAAAGTAAGTTCCCAATTATGTGGCAACTCCCGTCCCCTGCACTCTATTATGAGCCAAAAATAGGCAAAAGTATTCTTATGGTTTCTTACATGTGGCTAGAAGAAGTATCCTAAATACATGCATACTAAAATGGTGCACTAAACATGGGGAAAAAGGGGGCTTGGGTTCGTTAAAATTTCATATTCTATTTTTGAGTTTGATAAAATCACTTAGATCCCTTGCCAGTGATGATAGTGTAGTGGATCTCCCCTGGAACGATTTAACAGCGCCAGTGTTACAATGTGGTGTGTAAACATCACTAGTCCTATTGTTCAAAACTGAATCTCAATTGTGGTCCTCTTATGTATAAACTACCTAGGTATTCCCTCATTATAATTATATCTGATCATTTTATGTGGTTGGTAATCTTGGGTATCTCCTAACATTGGCGATCAGATATCCAACAGTATCAAGGGCTTTAGTGCCCATATGGTGTTCCTGGATAGGGATACAATATTAGGTAAGTGAGGAAGCTTTGGGTGTCACAATGGTGTCTCGGCAGTACTTTTTCGGCCTGCATCCAAAGCAGTATAGTGTAGTGTACATACAGTCTAGATTTCGATGGACAGTTAACAAGATAGATCTTAGTCATCAATCAATAGGTCAATCAAGTGTTGTATTTTAGTTATCAAAACATTGGTCATTTTGTAATATCCACAGTGTCTGGTCCTTACAAATGGTATATGTATTCACATCACCTGTATTTAATAAATCGAATTACTCACATATGTTCAAGATTCTAAGGGGATACCGTATTACAAAGTAATATAACCAATATCGTCATCCAGATGTAACTCTCCTCCGTTCAATTGTTTATTCTATTTTACATATTATAGATTCCAGAGGCATCGACATATTGACAGATCAAATACATGTTGTTATTCTAGTGATCACCTTTGTCAGTTATATAATTCCACAATGCTTGATCATTATGCATTGTTTCCAAAATATTATACAGAGTTATATATCCAAGATGTGGATGTTTATGATAACATCTGTTAGTCCCTTCCATGCGGTCAAATCATTACCAAGATACAGTATTACAAAATGGCATATACAATTGCAACACTCAAATATAAGTCTCCTTGATTTAGTCTGTTAGTCGCTTAGGTATGTTTAAGCTTCCAAAGGGGTATTAAAGGGGAAGTGCGCTTAATCATTTTATTGTCCCGAGCGTTCGTGCATGTGTTTTAAGCATACTGCGATCGATCTTAAAAAAATGTATCTTACCTTAGTTTTCCTCACTCTTACACATGCGAAAACAACGGGTTGGGCGCAGCCATCTTGTGCTAATCTTATCCGTTGCTGCATTGCCCCAAGTTCAAGTGCCCTTGCGGCACTAAATCATATCACCCACCCCTGAAGCTGACATCACTAGACGCTTATGCCTCTTTTCACAAGGCCAATGCACGTCTCGCGTCAAGGTTCTCTGTGCGCAAGCTATTGATGTGTCTCCATGGAAATGGCCAGATGCCTCGTTCCTCAATAAGTAAAAACAGACCCCTTCTCATCAGACAACATCAGAGTTGCTTTTTTAAATCGTTTCACTGTCTTTTTTTTGGATCGCTTGTGTCTCATTTCTGCTCTGTTCAGCTATCTTCGTTGCACGAAGCCCCTGCAAACAGATCCTTACACTAGCATTGCTATTATTTCAATCGTTACTTGCATTTTATTTAAAAATGTGTTGTATAATGGCACCAATACAGCCCTACCAGTACAAGCCTGAGTATCCTGAGGAGGAAGTAACTGAAAGAGAAAAATGCGGAAACAATGAGGAATCGAATGATAGTTGGGAAGATGAATCACCGGAGCATGAGCCTGAGCCTAGTCGCATGGAAGATGTTTCCACCTGGTGTACCTTCAATCGTTGCAAGGTCATGCCAACTGAGGTAGAGAACTGCTGCTGCCAAGAAAACTCTGGATGCTTGGCCTACATATCAGAAGGAGACAAACCACTGCTATACGTTACCGAACTGCATTACTTCAAGGCAGCCTGCCTCACAAGGTCTGTGTAGAGAATTATGATGGTGTTTATGCACGAACTTCGCGCAACAGTTCGCCCTCTCAATCCAAGTGACAAGTTATTGTACTCTAGATGTGATGTCATTCTGAACACTTAGACGACTAACATTTCATCTTTGTCTACTACATTGTCGTAACTTTGATCGATCACTGACAAATGAATGTAGTCTGCAAATTTAATATATTTCTCATGCTTTTTGGAAATCAGAGTGTTCATCGCTTACGTGTCTTTCACATTTAACTAAGAAACAATATTTCTCTGTGTCGTTGGAGCCATTCGTGCCAAATTTCCCAGTGACAGTGGACAGAACAGGGGATTTTCACACACTGTGCTGCAACCTCAAGTATACAATTTGTAGTTTTTTTTAACCATAAACATCATCAAACTAAATAAAATACAAATGAGCATATACGAATAGTTGTTTCCATTTTTCAGTGAATCAAAAACATGCTCACTCGTTTATGAGGGACATAAAAGAATGGTTGGTGCCCTTTTACACTCACCTCGTCCGCATAAATCCATCCCCACTCAATTATACCCCACTCAGGTACTGGGTGGGTGTGAACGGCCAAGATGACAAACATCATGTACACTTCAAAAGGGTTCTTCTGCACGGTGACTATTGTTCTCATGGCCTCCCCAGACCCAGTGTCTCCAGGCTCCCCTCTTTAAGACCTCGCCCCTGCCATCCACATAAGTGAGTCTCCCTTCAGCAGTGTTCTGGGCCTTTTGCGCTCGCCTCATACCCATCCATCCCCCCTCTAGTATCAATGGCAGTTTGCATCTGTGGCCATGCTCTCGCAAGGGGGCTGGGATGATGGGAACGGCGAAGGTGCCAAAAACCATGTACATTTCCAAAAGGATTATTCTGCACGGTGACCATTGTTCTCATGGCCTCCTCAGATACAGTGTCTCCAGGCTCCCCTCTTCAAGACCCAACCCCTACAATCCACATAAGTGTGTCGCCCTTAAGCGGTGTTCTGGGGCTTTTGCGCTTGCCTCATGCCCATCCATCCCCTCTCCAGTATCAATGGTAGTTCGCACCTGTGGCCATGCGCTCACAAGGGGACTGGAAGAATGGGAACGGCCAAGGTGCCAAACACCATGTACTCTTCAAAAGGGTTCTTCTGCAAGGTGACCATTGTTCTCATGGCCTCCCCAGACCCAGTGCCTCCAGGCTCCCCTCTTCAAGACCCCGCCCCTGCAATCCACATAAGTGTGTCTCCCTTCAGCAGTGTTCCAGGCCTTTTGCGCTCACCTCATGTCCATCCATCCCCCTCCAGTATCAATGGCAGTTCACACCTGTGGCTATGCGCTCGCAAGGGGGCTCGGAGGATAGGTATGGCCAAGGTGCCAAACACCATGTACACTTCAAAAGGGTTCTTCTGCACGGTGACCAATGTTCTCATTGCCTCCCCAGACCCAGTGTCTCCTCTTCAAGACCCCGCAACAAACACATCACACATTCACATACACATCCACTTTTCTAATCCTTTATAAACACCTTAACATTTTACAGGAGAACATCTCTGAGCTCTGCAAGGTATATCTTAATCGTGCTACCTGAACCCCGGCTACTTGCTCCCCTGCTTGCTGAATCGACTTGTTTGTTCGTCCAGGTAAGGGTAGGTCACCTATTTACTTCTCTATATTCATCGATTGCTGATCTCAAATGTTCTATTTCCACCTAATGTACCCAGTATTGTAATGTTCATTTATCTCAATGACTACACCATTGTCTAATGTTTCAAGTATTTTGATCTCGATAAATAGCACATTGCATCAATGTCCATTGTAATAAAATGGAATCTTTCGTGGTCCATGTTTGTAAGCATGATTCCTTTTGATACATGAAAGTACATTCAACGGATGAATAACACATTACAATTTGCGGTACACCAATCAATTCTGTAAGAAAGTTATCGTCGTGTTAATTCGACTAGGTTACGCAGGTTTTCCTTCTTTAACTAAAACAAATATTGCATAGAAAGCTGTTATATAATTCCATCAATCACATGCCTGCAGTATTATTTCTTTTAATTATTTATATTTTTTTACACAGATCTTTCAGACTTTTCAAGAATGACTGCTTGTATGGTTTACAGTTGCCCTTCTGTGAGCCATGCCAAAAGTCCAGGCACCGTCCTGCATACATTCCCAAAGGATATTGATTTAATTCAGAAGATGGGTTAAATAGTGTGGTTTTCCAGTAAATGAGATTGAAAGTAGAGCACAGAATGTCTTGAAGGATGTAAGGGTCAATCGATTCCGCATTTGCAGCCTGCACTTTACCAACGATATGTACGAATGATCGAAGTACACAAGAAAAATTCGACCCAGAATTCTTCGTAAATTGCTTCCAAATGCAATTCCAACTTAATGTATGCACACGCTGCCTCAGGTGAGTCCTGGATGATGAATTAACTGTTTTTGTTGCTATGTGGGACAATGGTCTGCATAAATAAGTATTATCTATGATCTCTCGATCTAATTAGGGTAGGGTGTTGAAAAGGTAACTTCATGGACCGATTGGTGCTTTCGGTGTATATTTACTTACAATATGCCTTACTAAAGTTTACATAGTTACCAGATTGAATTGAATTTTTACTATACTACATTTTACTATACTACATCTGTCACCCGCTTTCTGGAGCTGCTAATAAATCAAGGAATTATGACCATTAGAAAACAATGCCATAGTGCCCTTTAAAAGTCACAAAATGTTTTTGTAATCGGTTGCTTGACATGTCCCTTTTTTCATAGAGCACACTGGTGGAAGCACAGACCCTCACAAGTGACAGAACCATTGACACGTCCAATATCCCAATGGTGAGCCCTACCGACATGCACAAAGTGATATTCTCGAGCGTTGGATCTGTCCACATATCTAACACAACTTTAATGTTCCCTTGTACCACTTTATAACAATGCACTGAAAATGAACAAGAGTAGCTGTACATGCGCACAACAGTATAGTTGGGAGGGAACCAGTGAAAACTGCAGGAAACCTCTGGATGCTTCGTTACCTCTTGGCCTTTACAAAATGAGGCAAACAATGGGTGGCCAAGCCAATATACCAGGAAATGGAATTAGAATTTGTCAAAGATTTGACATTGAATGTGTTGGCCATGCATACTCATGGAATCAATCCTGATTTTGTTCCTAGGACACATGCAATTCCACAAAACATTGCAAACGAGCTGTGTCCACCCAAAGCGGAACTTGTTGAAAAGGTGAATTCACGATTTATATGATTTGTAGCTGTCTTCATAATCTGTTCACAATAATATATCGATATATTCCCCAATGTTTGGACATTCTACATCAACAATCGAATGCTATTACACTCATTTTCAATGCTATAAAAGTATTAAAAAGTATTAATTATGCAGATTTAATCGGTTGTATGATTCATTAATGTATATCTTTTACCTTCCCTTCATTTATATTACTGGTCCTTGATCGATAAAACACATGTCTGTGGTTGCTATTGGTTATATATTTCAGAATAGAATTGCCCTAGCACATCGGTGCTGCACTGCCCATTTGGGTTGCTGAAATACTGATAGGCAAATTGATATTTGCCATCAACCAAAGGAACACTGAGGCTTGGTGTCTGTCAAACCCTCTGCTAGATCCAAAGCACATTCAAACATGCAGTGCATGGCAATGGCGTTGATGGCCTATGGTGGTTAACTGGGTTTTGCTTCCCATGACATGCTGTTAGCCTGTATAGATAAAGCCTGCCTTAGGTTTTGCCAACATAATTTTGGATGAATCATATAGTGTAACACTGGGTTTTGCTTTGCGTGAGCCCCTCCATGTATCCTTCCCTTGTGTTCTCCCCCGCCCCTCCCCCGCCCTTCCTCTTCTCTCCTCTCCCTACCTACTCTTTGGTGCTCTCTGTCTCCCCTATCTTTGTGAACTGCTTCTCTATCGACTATCCCGCTCTCCTCACTAAATCTGGTAGGAAGAAGTTTAAAAAGGAGATCCTGGTCTCCAACCCAGGCCTCCCTATCACTGATACCTATACCAGTGCTTCCTCAAGGCAAACCCTCACCGACATTCCAGGTCCAACTTGAGTCCTTCCTCGGCTCTATCTCTATCTCTACCATTTTGTGTTCCCCAGGGATCTAACCTCTCTCCCTGGCTGTTCAACCAATATCTGACACATCCACTACTTCTCTACTCTCTAAATGTTTGTCGGCTATGCTGCTCCCTCCTTTCCTGTCACTCTCTGGCCGGCCTCTCTTGGCCCTCTTCCTGCTCCCAACTGTGAGGCTAAAAACCTCAGGGTCATCTTCGACTCCACACTCTCCTTCTCTCCTCATATCTCTGACGTCTCTAAGAAGTCACACTACTAGCTGCACCTCCTCAGAGGTATTCTTCCTTTCCTCTGCTTCCCCCAGGAGCTCACTGTGTCCAGAGCTCTGCTTCTCTCTAGGCTGGACTAATGCCACATCCTCTTTCTAAATCTGCTGGCCTCTTCTCTACTCCCTTTGCAACTCACCCAAAACAGGACTGTGAGACTTGTCATTGGCCTCAAGCCCAGGGATCGTATCTCTTCACGGCTGAAATCTCTGCACTGGCTCCCAGTGGCAGCGAGGATTAAGTTCAAAACCCTTTGCATTGTCCACAAGGCCTTCTGGGGCCTAGGGCCTCAATACCTTCAACTCTCTCTTCCTAAATATCTTCCTTCTCAAGCTCTTTGCTCGTCCACCTCCAACTCCCTCAGGGTCAGTCACTTCTCCAAGCAACAAGTTGATGGTAGATCTCTCTCTTCTGCTGGGGCCTTCCTCTTGAACAGCCTCCCTGCCTCTCTGAAACGTCAGGAGAACCAGCTCTAGTTCCAGAAGCACCTCAAGAACTTCCTCTTTGGTTCTGCTTTCTCTCCTCCTCTCCCCTGCTGATCTCCTGGCTGAAACTGAAACTGCACTGGTTACCTGGCTACCCTCTGATCTCAGGCCCAGGTCCCCTCCCCACCGGTTGCACACCTGCATTGCCCCCCTGGCAACCCTTGCACTCGGGGACTGTTTCTGTATCCCTACAGCCCCCTACCAGCACTTGACACCTGATGTCTGCACTTACCCCTGCACTTGTCACCAGCTGGTCACACTTTTTATTTATTGTCTTTATTTATTTATTTTGACTGTTTAACTTGCGCACTGCACTGCCCCCTCCCCCTTTCCACGTGCACTTTCCCCTTACCCCCTCCCCTGCACTTGCACAATCTCAATGTCGCCTGGCCTCCCTTGCCTCATCGCACCTTGAAACACTTGTGTATAGGCGCGTTATAAATTCCATATCATATAATCATATCATATCATATCATGGTCTGTTTTAGACAGACACAAAAGGAATCTTAGGTTACACCAGCCATTCTGTGGCTTGTAGTACCGGTTTTACTTACCTTGAGTGCAACTGTTGTACAAAACTAAGTTGTAGTAATTGCTTCCCCTACTCTGTGAACCGAAAAGCAACTGTAATTGAATATTACACCCCAAGGTCCAACTCCCCTCGAATGACAGTTATCCAGAATACAATTGATAGGTTTATACTGTACTTATTATATGAGTATCAGAAGATCAGAAAAATGTATTGTCCAGTTTATTACGATAAGTGATTTCTTGCTGAGAGTCACGGTACAACGGATAGGGTCTACTAAAGGAATTCGATGTTGGCTGGGTTAGCCTGCGCTCACCAGCTATTTTCACCGTTTGAAAACTGATCTGCCGCCAAGGGCACATCCAACTCGAATAGTGGGAACCAATTCTTCATCGCCTCACGCCCCTTCCTGACTTGCTACGGCCCTCCCAAGAAGAAACACTTTTTCCTTGACTGTCGCGATTGTGCGCTTTTGCGCACTACTGCAATGTTGAGCACAAGTCTACCAACTTCTCAGGTCCGCATTAGGGTCCGCTGGGCTCATCGCTCCATGGAGTGAAGGTCACTTTGTGGGATGATACTTGTGGAATAGAAGAAATGAATCAGTTCACAATGACACATCTTGTCTGGTATGTTTTATTATTGTCGCATTCTTTCACAAAAAACTAAACCTACCACGCATACATGCTGAAAACAAGCTTCAATTGTTATTTGACATTGAACGAAAGGGAGCAATCGCTAGGCTAGAAAGACAGAAGGTGTTGAATACCCGCAAAAATGATAACATTTACTATATTGAAAGTGGACATTGGAACATTTAGTTTCAATTTATGCAAACTGTTGTTTTGAGCGGACACTCTGCCTTATGCCAAGAAAATGGAACTACCAAACATAATGTAAGTTCAACTATCCATAATATTTTGGCGATTAAAAACGGCATTTGTGCTTTATGCATGTGGAATAATTCAGCATGTGCGAATATGCCATTTGATGAAAATAGTGGACACAATACGTTCCGCTGATTAAATGTATACTGCTCCATATTTAAAAAACCAAATGCATAGCTCGCGGTTTGTTTATAAGTCTACTAATAATTGTTATTTGTGAATAGTTTTAAAGAGGAGTGAGTAAAGGTTTGATTTTTTGACAGGTATTGCTTACTGACATTGTTATAGGTTGTTAGTTGGAGCATATTGTGACGATTATTCATCGACGGCCTGCAACCACAATCTGTATGCAGGCTAATGATATCTAAACCACTTTGACCCATGGACTATCAGGGTGTGCTATCAATGTTGCATTATTGGATGCGCCGGGGGTAGAATATTTTCTGAGGGAACTTGGTTTGCTTTTCGATAGATAATATTCCAAGTTCCATTTTCTTTTTTTTTTTTACTTTCTTTATTGGATTTTACATGAAATAAAAAACAGGCCATGCACCAACCGCAGTGAAGTTCCCAAAGCAACTCCCCTCCCTTCCCACCTCTCTTCTTCCCCGTAACTGAGTCTAACCCAGGAAATTTGTGCAACAACCATGATCATATATTCCCGCTGGTTTCTTCTTCTCGATGTGGAGGAGAGAGCTGGTTTGAAACTGGGGACGAAGTCTGTGAAGATAATGTATCTGTAGTGGATATCAGCTATGATATGTAAGGGCGCCAGATGTCTGGGGGATGGGCATGCAGAGGTAGTGTCTTTATGAAGCACGTTTCTACATCCTGGCAGTAAGTCACATCGTTTAACCAGCGCTGTAGGCTTCGCAGAGTCTCGCGCCCCTAGTTGATTGCGATCCTTCTGCGCGCTAGGACAAGCAATAGGTTTGCCAGTCCCCGAACGGCATCTGGCAAGTGTTTGGTTAGGCCGAGGAGTGCCAATATGGGTTTGGGTTCCAGTTGCGTCCCGATGATTGCTGAGATTTTCTCAAGTACAAGGCTCCAAAACGTCGTGATGCTTGGGCATGACCACGCCAGGTGCATGAAATCTGCATCTGAGGCCCCACAGCGGCTGCATGTTGCCGATATTCTCGGGCGTTGTGCGTGGAGTTTTGCTGGTGTATGGTACACTTGGTGGAGGTAATTGAAGTGGATTTGTTTGTATCTTGTACTGATTGCTACTCTCTGGGTAAGTCGCAAAATATAGTCCCAGTCTTCGTCTGCTATCGTGGTGTTTAGGATTTTCTCCCATCTCCTTCTGGGGTTTGCGTGTGGTAGTGTTGTTTCGGTCAGGAGTGACCTATAGATTTTGGAAACCAGATGTCCTTTGCCCTGGGATTGTATCACTCCATGGAGAAGCTGCTTTGTGGGTGGTTGTCGTGGGAAGGTGGGAAGGCTAGTTTGGGGGGCAAGACACAGTCTAAAATAGATGAACATATCTAGGGCATTGTCACATCCCTTGCCCCAAGCCTGTTGCAGCGACAGGAATGTGCCTTCCGTGACGAGGTCACTTAGTGTTTTTATTTGCAGTTTGTTGGTGCATTGTAGATAGATTCTTTCTGTGGTTATGGGTATTCCCGGTATGAACCTTTCTGGGATGAGAGGGGAGAATCTGACTTGCATGTTACTCTTTAGGACAATCTTTTTCCAAATAGTGTATGTGGTAAAGACAATGTTTATCTGGTTGCGTGGTGCCTGTATTTGGCCGAAGATGATGGCTCTAAGGAGGTAGGGAGTTGCCAGGGCTCTTTCGATCTGGACATGGGGTCTGATAAAGTGCGTCGTGTACCAATTAGTGAGGAATTGGGCTTGTGGGGCCCAATAGTAATGCCCTAGGTCTGGGAGAACAAGTCCACCTTGCATCACAGGTAGAATCAGTGTAGTGTAGGCCACTCTTGCTACCTTGTCTGCTCATAGGTGGCCGACGATCAAAATTCTGATATGCTGGATGAACCGCTGTGTTAGCACCAGTGGGATATTCGAGAATAGGTATAATAATTTAAGTAAGATGACCATTTTGACCAGGGAGACTCTACCCCAGAGCGTGAGCAGGAGAAGCTTCCACCTGTTTACCTTGCTTTGGATTGTTTCCACTGTTTTCTTGTAGTTGTCTTGCATGATGTCACAGCTGAATCGGGACAGAAAAATGCCCAAATATCTGACTTTTGACTGTTGTCACTGGAAGCCAAAGTCATCTGTGAATTCTTGAGTGTTGATGGTCAGGGGAAAGATTATAGATTTTGAGTGATTCATTTTTAGTCCCGAGAAGTTGCCGAATTTGATCACGGCACGCATCACTGGGTTCAGGTCCTCTGCCGGATTGTGAAGGAAGAGTGCAACGTCATCACCATATAGGGATGTGATCAGCTTGTGTGGTCCCAGGGAGAGGCCCCTATTCAAATGGTGGAGGCGGAGATCAGAGGCTAGGGGTTCCATAACTAATGCAAATATTACTGCTGACAGTGGGCAGCCTTGTCTTGTCCCTCTTTGTAAGCAGATGTCGACTGATCGTGAGTTTCCCAATATGATATTGGACGTCGAGTGTACATATAGGAGGGAGATTAGTTTGATGAAGTGTTTGCCAAGGCCCATGCGTTCCAGGATGGTGAAAAGGAAGGGCCATTCGACTGAGTGGAAGGCTTTTTCGGCATCAAGCAGCACCGCTATCGCTTGACGTTCCGGGACAAGAGCCTCCATAACTCTGAACATCCTTCTTATGCTGAATGATGTATTCCTGCCTGGCATAAAGCCTGCTTGGTCAGCCAACACCATGGCAGGCATCAGGGGGAGCAGCCTCGTTGTCAGGATCTTCGCCAGTATCTTATTGTCTAGGTTTATTAAGGAGATGGATCTATATTAGGCGCATTCTTCTTTTGGTTTACTGCTCTTGTGAAGGAGGATTATATTGGCCATGTGGAGAGTTGGTGGTAGCTTCCTGGTGATCAGGGCCTTGTTGTAAACTTGCAGTAGGAGTGGGGCCAGTAGGTGTGTGAAGATTTTGTAGAATTCGCCTACTAGATCATCTGGGCCAGGAGCCTTTGTGGTAGGTAGTTCTTTAATTGCATCGGGAATTTCATCTAAGGTGAAAGGCTTATTGAGTGGTTCTCGGAGTTCGGCGCTCATCCAATAAAGTTTGATGTTGTCTAGGTATCAGACCAGGTCGGTTAGATTGGCGGTGTAGTAAGTATTGTACAGCTTTTGATAGAACTTGTGAAAGGTTTCGACTATTTCTTCTTCGGTGTACACAATATTGCCGTTTTGGTTGTAGATCCTTTTGACCAGGGTAGGTGTTCTTTCAGCTGCCACAAGTCTTTCCAAGAGGGCTTCGGGTTTCTGTCCTTCACCATATTGGAGTATTTTGTGGTTTCTGGTCAGGAATTTCACCTCTCTCTCTGCGGCGGCTCTGAAAGTTTCTAGTTCTGCTTTGAGTGCTGCCAGGGATTGAGGATCGTTTGATGTTGAGTATTCGTGTCGAGTTCCTTGAGTCGGGCTTCGCTCAATGCCAGTTCTCTCCTTTTCAGCTTCAGGATCCTGTTCTCTTTTGCCAGGCATATCCATCTGACATAGCATTTTAGTGTTTCCCAGAAGGTGCCTGCTGACACTATGGAACCCTGGTTGATTTCAATAAAGGATAATATCTCGGCTCAAATTTCGTCTGCGAGGAATTGGTCTTGGAGAGCTCCGGGTTTGATCCTCCAGTGCGTTTTCTTTTTCTGCCACTTGGTGTGTTACATTCAAGGGTTACTGCTGAGTGGTCTGATAGGGATCGGGGCAGGATTTGGAATTGCCCCCAGTGAAATTGACTGTGTGAGGACACGAGGAGGTAGTCGAGTCGCGAGCTAGTTTTGTGGACCCTTGAATAAAATGTATACTTGTGGGTCTCCCAGTGTTTATGCCTCCAAATGTCACTGAGGTTGTAGGCATCACATATTTCTGTGATTTGCAGACTAGCCTTGGAGGGAGGGGCCATTGAGTTGTGGTAATTATCTTTTTTGGGATCCAATGGTGTGTTTAAATCGCTTCCACAGATGATTAAGGTTGTTCTAGCCTTTTCCAGGTGTGTCATCACCCAATCGTAGTTATTTGATCTGTCAGTATTTGGGCCGTAGGAGTTCATAAGGATGATTTCTTTGCCCCCTAGGATCCCTCGTACCAGTAGTGTTCTGCCTTCCAGGTCTTTTTCTGTTGATATTAGTCTAAACTCTGGCATTGGAGGAGTAAGAGGCAAAATATCTATGGCAGCCCCAGTCTCAGGCCCAGCTATTTTCGGAGCTGGGGAGAAGGTGCGTCTCCTGGATCAGGGCCATGTCGGTTTCGTGCCTATGCAGGTATTGAGTTATTTTACCTGTTTTGGTTGGCTGGTTGCCTCCCTTAATGTTTCATGTGGCTAGGTTGAACTTGTTGGTTGATCTGTATCTCTTTTTATGGAGTTTCTGGTATCTCCTGTGCCCGTGGTTGTAATGCAATGTGCTTTTATTGTCTGTCGGTTGGTGGCCCTTTGCCTGTCTGATGTTGCGTGATACAGAGAACTCTGGTGGGGTCGGGTACTGGGTGACCGGACCACGATCGGTGCATGTTTTAAACTGTGAACCTTCCTTGTCCGGGCAACTGCCAACTCGCCCTCTTCTTTCCTCCCTTTTACACTGGCAACCCCCAACATGCCCATACTCTTAGCCCATCCTAGTAACAACATAGTGGAGTTCGGTAACAGTGCTGCGCTAGGGGCGCTAGTGGCCTCCCAAGGTGAGAGGCTCCATTGTCTTTACAAAGTTGTGATTCTCCGGTGGTAGTGATGCTTTTGATTGCACTCGGTTTCGCCCCTTGATGTGATTTCACGACGGATTTCTCCTCGCCCTATCTCTTTGTGGTAGCCTTGGATTGTTATTGGGGTTCTGCAGCCGACCTTGTCTAGGAAGGAGTTGGCCTCCTCGGGCGAATGGAAGAATTGGGCCCTCCCATTGTGCTGAACTCGAAGCTTAGCGGGAAAAAGCATCAAGTAGGGTATCTGGTTATTTTACAGGCGATGTTTGACTCCCGTGAAGGATCTTCTTTGCGCCTGGATGGACGGGTAAAAGTCTGGGTAGAAATGGATGTTGTCACCATCGAACTGGAGTTCTCCCTTCTCCCTAGCAAGTCTCAGGATTACGTTCCGGTCTTTGTAATTAAGTAGTTTGGCAATGATTGGGCATGGGGATTCCCCTGGAATTAGTATGGTTGTTGGGATCCTGTGAGCTCTCTCCACGACAAACAGCCGTGACAGTGCCTCTGCTCCAAAGTGTTCTATACATATATTTTTGACGTGGTCTTCCATTTTCATCTGTAACTGCTGTTCCCTGACCCTGACCAGTCTTATATTATTTATTCGGGAGCATCCCTCCAAGTCCTCATTCTTCGCATTTGCTGTTTTGATTTGGCCCTCCAATGTTGATACTCTAGCCATCAGTGTTGCCGTGTTGTCATCCAAATCAGACACTCTTTGTTCCACCGCATCAAGTTGGTCTGCATGCTTGTCGAGGCAGTGTTGCAATTGGTCCACCTTGGCGGAGAGTACGGCAATCTTGCTGTCGAGATTTCCGATCCCGGCCTTCAGATCGTGGAGGATCTCTCTGATGTCAGGAGATTGGGGGAGTTTGTCCTCTTGAGATGCATCTTGTGTGGGAGTTTCCGGTCTGCTGCTGGGCTTAGGTGTACTAGTCGAAGTTCCAGGTTCAAAATTCAGCTTACGTTGTGATTTGTCCGACTTCCCCATGGTAAGCTTGGATGGGCCAGGGGCCGAGTTCCTGGACAGCTCCAGGGACACAACAGTGTCTAGTTCAGTTAAGGCTGGATGGGATCCAAGTGGTCTCCTTATTTAGGCTCTCCTGGGGTGTGAAGAAGCAACTGATCAGTCAAGATGGGCTTTTGCTGGATTGCCAGTGGAGGTTATGGGCATATAGATACACTGATAGGCAGTGGTTGAGTTCTGTAGAGGTTCAGGTGGAGAACTGTTCTTTAAGGGTTCAGGTGGCTGTGGTGTGTGGTGCCCAGCAGTGCACTGGCAGCTGGCTGTTGAGTCGTTTTCTGTGTGGACCTCACCCCTGCTTTCTGGTGATATGAAGAAATGCTGGTGAATCAGATTATGTCTGTACAGTATTGTAGCAATTGCTCTTGGCAGTTTGTGTCTGCAATGTAGCCGGTAGATCGGGGTGGCCGGCTCTTATCCGGGCCCTTGCCTCACTCGCTTTTCCCAGGCGTATGTCGTATGCTTAGTTGTAGGACGTCGGGCGGCCTGCATCTTGGCGCGTAGTGTAGATTGCCCTTTATTGGAGGCTTTTAGTGCGTGATCGCTTAGCAGGGGCGATCAGCGTTGGGAGGTAGGGGTCTGGTCCCCCAATTTAGTGCATGTTGCCAGTGCTGATGGTCGTGTGGGGCACAGCGTCTTACGTTCAGGGGACTATTGGCTTGTTATTGTCTATGTGCTCTGCCGTCCGCTGAGAGCATCATCATCGTGGACTTGCTGCAGGATTACAAGCTGTTTGCGGTCCCCTGGACGAGGGGGGCGCTCTGATCCAGCAGCGCGCCTCAGTTTGCGGAAAGCCATGCTCTGCTGGAAGTCCAGGACCTCTTGTCCTCACTTCGGTGACCGGAGCACAATCGTAGACAGCGGTCAGTGCCCTCGGCGAACGTGGTTGGCGGCCGCGGCCTGTCTGGTCCCCCGTGGGCTAAACATACCGGGAAGGGGAACCCCCCTTTCCTTAACATGCTGCGCCACTGCTACTGCTGGGAAGCTGTATCAGTAGGCAGAGGACCGGCGGCGCAGGCTCTGTTGGTTCCTCTGTCTGGGACTGAGTGAAGGAAGCGAGGGGGGCACAGAATATGGCGCACTCGCCTGGCAGCCCATACCGACTTGTTCGCTCTCTGGTCTCACAGTCACCGATCTTCCATTTGATGTTTGCACCGACTTCTGTACTGCAGGACTGGATACACAGTGGCTGTGGTTCTGGGGCTGGGTGGGGTTCTTCTACCTCTCGCAGAGTCGACTCTGCTGGATTCGCCTGCAGTCTTGCACCTTCCAGACTTCCCTTGGGCGGGCGGGCCTTCGTTGCATTCTGGCCTCCCGTCTCCGGCCAAGGGTGCAGGTTCTTCTCGCTGTTCGCAGTCAGCTGACGGGCCGCTCAGGGGGCGGGGATGGGTTCCCAGCAATGCTGCTATTCTGCCGCTCACAGATGGTGTGGTCAGCCTCTGCCGAGGGTCTCGTCTACCGCGCCTTGGAGGTCTCACGGGCCACGATGATGTGGTTGCAGCCCAGTTGCTTCCCAGCTCTGCAGTGTCACGGGCACACGGGCATAGGAGATGCCGGCTGAAATGATTTTGGGCACACTGCAGGCACTGCCTCTCAGCAATGCTTTCTGTTAGGAGGCTGGGCTGTTTACCCACCGGAGAAGCAGCGATTATTCAGGATTGATTTGGAGCCACACAGGAGCTGACAGGGGAGCCGCCATCTTGGTCGGCTCTCTAGGGCCCTCTGTCATGTTCTGTTATAATGTCATCTGTCTGTTGCTCCATTTCTCTGTCAGTTTCTGCATCCCATTGGGAGCTAAACCTACTTCGCAGCGCTAACCTTTCATGCACATCGTAGTCTCAAATACTCCCCCATGTTGTCTGTGTGTGTTCAATATGTGTGGTTTGTATTTGTAATTAGGTTTCATCCGGTACAGAAATACAGGGTAAATGGATAAATTTGAATAAAGAATGGGTACTAAAATATATTTTTATTCTGTTATCTACACAAATATATTGTACCATTCTGTGAATGCCATAGTTTCCAGCTACCATGGGATGGATTCTTCAATCAACAATGGCAGAAATCCCTAAATAGATAATTTAGCATCACCGTCATGTCGGATGATAGACCGGGACCGATATTTCCTTTGGCGGTACCAGCGACAAGGAGCAACCTGTCATCATTTATGGTGTAGCAAGAAGCTGATGGCAAAGCATTGCGATTGAAGGTGCATCAAATCCTCACCTTCTCCTGAAAGGAGCACCATGTGCGTCATTATAAAGTTTTGCTACTCTAACCTAAGGACACAAAACAATTGGTCATGGATCGCAATTAGCGGATCTTGATGATGTGATTTTTGGAGAGTTCTTTGTTAAATAAAAAACCTTGCTAAATTGCAGATTAATGATGTTTTCTTTAAAAATATTGTTTGCAAATCCGATTTGGGACATGCTGTGAGAGGATGTGTGTGTTGATTTTACAGGTGCTGTGTTAACTGACGTTATGGAATGGGTGATGACTGGTCCATTTAGCTACGCTGCCCACTAAAATCATGAAAATAGGTGGAGCATATCATTTGGAATAGTGATGTCAGCTCCAGGGGTGGGTGATATTATTTAGTGCCGCGAGGGCACTTGAACGTGGGCGATGCAGCAATGGATAAGAATAGCACAAAATGGCTGTGCCCAACCCATTGTTTTCGCATGTGTAAAAGTGAGGAAAACTAAGGTAAAATGCATAGTAAAAGGTTTTATGATTGTCTAACGGGAAATTATATTGTACCTCCTATAGCAACGAATATATGTATATTGGCCTACGCCAAGCTGCTTGTAAGCCACTTGCGAAGAAATCCGTGTTGCAAGGTCCTGACCATAGAAGCAATGTAAACCGCCATTAAGGTCAATCCGCCATTTTAGGTTCTCTCTGTAAGTTCACCCTGTGAGTTAAAATGGTGGACAATGTCATTCCGAAATACAACATGGCCGTTTTGACCTCTGTGTGTAATTAATATGTAACTTGCCTGCAGGCCACTTGTTGGGGTCGTGAACTGAGACCTTGTCCTTCGCTGACTTGTGTGTAAAGGATTACTCGTGCAATGAAACTAATCCACAAGCATATGTTAAGAACAATGTATCCAAATACTGAACTAAGAACACTTGTTTAACTGCATTGAATTAATGTTTGAGAAGACCTTTATGAGAAATCCTAAAATACACTGTTACCATGTAGGCTTGTTGGCGAATGTATTAAAGGCAATCTGTATGCATATAGTGGTATGAACCCGGCATGAACCCTAGATCAGCAATGTATTAGAGGAATATTAACCCGAAGTAGGGTTGGACATCATGTTCACAGATGGTATAAAAGAGCAACAAATTCTAATGTACATCGTCTCTCACTAAGCACACTGAACCATGCTGGAGTTCGTTGTGTTGTACTGAGGGCCGATAGCTATCTGTTACTTTTCTTGGAAAACTGTTCAGTATAAAATAAAGATCTTTGTATGTTCTTTTGTAACCCGTGTTCGGTGTATTTCCTTTTGGGGTACTCAGCCTCGATATTTTGATTTTGTTTTCACAGTTGGCGCCCGAGTAGGGACCCTCAAGATTGATGCCGGATTGTCGAAGGTTGACGCATGCTATTGGACCGGGATCGGACAGTGTGACAAAATAAGGGGCTCCTTCTGAACGAGATGCGACACCTCAGCAGCGCTGCACGACCCGATCCCTGGACGATTAGCTTGTGGTCCGAGATGGCATCTTGACGAGGGTCCACTTATCGAGGCGGGCAGATTTGCCGAAATCACCAAACACGAGGTAAGATTAGTTAGGTAAGATTTTTTGTAATCCTATCGGACCTCCTTAGGACTGATCAGGTGAGTCGTGACCCGATTCTTAAATATCCTGATAATTTGATTTTGGCGTATTGTATCTGCAGACACAATTATTGACCAGGTAACACCAATAATTTGATATGCCTGGGAAATTTTCTACCTGCTTCAGGGCGTTGTTCCTCAGAGATAGACAATCTTTGGAATTTAGCCATCCAGCACCACAGGAGGGGTCGCCGCCGTGTACTATGTAATGTAAGCATGGCATTGGAAGTATAGAGTTTAATGATATTTGGCAAAGACAAACCAGACATGCCTCCGAACTTCAGTGGCCAACCAATGGTAGTTTTGAAATCCCTCGTATTGAGTATTTAGAGTCAATTCTATTAAAGAAAAAGGCTAGACCTGCAGCATTGGATGTTTTGCAGAATTGGAAAAAAGAAGCATTGCAGCAACTTAAGAGTACAGAAAAACATGCGCGCCGTCATAAGACGAACGCCGAAAAAGCATTATTATATGACCAAGATAAACATTCTGAGTCGACTAGGAATATGCATAGGGCTTTCTCACTTGGAATTCAGAAAATGTATCCTTCTAAAGACCTTCATGTTTCCGACGAATTCATCGACAAATTGTTAAATTAACGAAGGCCTGGTGCCTCTGCGCCACCTCTGTATGTTCCTCTTCCTGCTGCTTTGCCTCTTCCTGTTGTTCCTGCTCCTCCTAATGTTCCTCCTCCTCCAGTTACTGTTCCTCCACCTATTCCTCCACCCCTTCTTATAGCACCAGTAACAGTATCTCCATTGAATTTGCCTGCTCCCCCTCTTCCAAGTGGTCTTGTGCCGCTTGTAGCCGATCAAGGTGCGGGGTCAAGGGTTGTCACCCGCAATACTGTACCGCCAGAGAAGAAACGGGATTTGATTGCATGGGCTAAGCATTGTATGGAGAGAGATGATCAAGCAAATGTTTTTGCCACACTTTTTAATATGGATAATTTTCCTGAGAAAAATGTTTTCATTGAAGGTTTAGGGATTCATTTATGTGTAATGTGGGGCAAATTAAATAATACAGATCTCCCGCAAGGGTTAAGGGATCTAAACACTTTAGCCTTTTCAAGAGACACTGTGGAGAAAGTTAATGAGCATGTCGAGAGGTTATTTGAGTATAGAAAGGAGTTGGAAAGGTTACAGAATGAGGATGACGAGGGGGAAAGTATGTATGTACAGAAACGGTTCCTTCCTTGTCGTAAATCGATATCTGAGGAAGCACGAATTTGTACGAAAGACGCGCTTAGATGGATTTCAGATATGTCGATAACTCCAGTTGAGGTATATGACACATACAGTCAGTATATACCAGAAATGCAGAGGAAAGTGATACAGGTAATGATAGAGTACCTACAGGATGATTGTGTAAAGAGAAAAATTAGTTGTCCCACAGAGTTATTGAGTATTTATAAGAGAGATTTTTTACTTGACACTTCTTCGACTGCTTTAGCGCTCGACTTAGCTCTGTTGCTTAGTAAGCGTTCGGAGTTGCCTACTTCTCAGTTGCCTATGAGAGGGGTTCCTCCGACATTTGTCCCGAAGGTTGAGATTGCGGCTGATCCTGCAACAAATGTAGTCGCTGTGAACATTCCTGCACTTTATGTATCACAATTTGTTCACGTCCCGTTCTCAAGACAGGAAGTGAATACTATTAAGCAATCTATTCCTGATATTATGAAAAATCCGACAGGATTCTATAAAGAAATAGAGTCCGTCTTGCAGTCTTCAGTGTTCACCCTAGGCGATATTGATTTGTTATTTCCTGTACTCCTGCCCGTAGATTTGTGGAAACAAGTTAGGACTATAGACGACATACCAAGGTTGGGAGATACATGGGCGAACATGACTAGATTCGATGGAGAAAGGCCAGCTGGTGAAAGACCGCCCCAGGTGATACTAACTTTGTCTGATAGAATTATTGCAAAATTGAAAACCATAATTCCTGAGAAAAGAATTATTTGGGACAAACTTACGGCCTGTGTCTAAGGGAAGTCTGAGGGTGCTACCGAGTTCTTTAATCGGTTTGAACAGGTATTCTCGGATTTCAGTGGACAAGACTTAGGCGCAGAGTCTGGGAAAAGATTATTTGTGGACAAATTTGTGCGTGGATTGCTGCCTGACATCCAGTCACAAATGATGTCTTCTGAGAGTGCTTGGCAGGTGAAGTCTCAATCAGAAGTACTGCACATGGCTCAGTACTACGAGATTCGTGTCAACAATGAAAAAGATAGAGTTGAAAAACGAAAAGGTGATTTAAAGACTAAAGTATTATTAAAGCAAATAATTTTTAGAGGCCCCAGAGGGGGTAGTTCGCAGATTAGGGGTCAGTATGTTCCACAAGGGAATATGCCCGTGGGTCCTGTGAACATTAACCAGTGTGCCTATTGTCGACAAGAGGGTCATTGGCGTGCACAATGCCCCGACCTTCGACAGTGGTTGAATAACACATTTGGGAATATGGGTAGATGATCCATAGGTCGCCCGGTTTTAGGGGGCCCTGGTAGAGGTCAGTTTGCACAGGATCCCCAGCAACCTTTCTCACAGGATAATCAGACTCCAAGTGTGGATACTAGGAACATATTTGATCATCCTTCTGCTGCATACCTATCTGAAGAGCTTCCTTTTGATGATATTCTGTTTCGTTAGGATTGCCCGAAGCAGGGTTTGGAACCTACACCTATTCCCATCAATCAGAAAGGTCCCTACGTTGAAATGGCAGTAGGAAATAGGAAACATCAGTTTTTGATAGATACTGGAGCACAGAAGTGTTCCATTGATCATTCACGGGTTCCAAACATTCCACTGTCAGGCAAACTAATGTTTCTGTAGGGTTTTCTGGCACACCAGTTGTTTGTCCAGTTTCTTCTCCGGTACCTATTTCTTTGGGTCCCTTTACGGACCACTGTCCATTCCTTTTGACTTCAAATTGCAGAGAGAATTTGCTGGGTTTAAATCTATTGAAAGAATTAAATGCAATAATTTATTGTTCTTCCGATGGAGTGCGCTTGACGTTTTCACCACAGCAACTTTCTGTCTTTCAATTCTTAACTAGACCTTTGCTGCCAGAATTCAGTGATGTACCAGAGTGCTTATGGGCTGTTGACGACAATGAGGTCAGTGTTTTACAGATTGAGCCTGTTAAGATAGTCTTGAAACATGGAATTGAGCTGCCACGCATTCCCCAGTATAAGATTTCAGTTGAGGGCGAGCGAGCTTTGAAATGCATTGTTTCCGATTTTGTGCATCGTGGGGTGATTGAGGAAATTTCAGGAAGTTTGTGCAATAGTCCAATTTTACCCATGTACAAGAAAGGCAATAATGCAATTCCATTCCGTTTCATAATTGATTTACGTGCCATTAATAAAGTTGTTGCTCCGCAATTTCCAATTGTGCCTGATGTGACGACAATATTGACCATGATTCCAGCTACAGCTACTTACTTTAGTGTTGTGTACCTGAGGAATGCTTTCTTTAGTATTCCTATACACAAGGATAGTATATACTTGTTTGCGTTCACCTTAGGGGGACACTCGTTCACATTTACTCGTGCACCTCAAGGTTACACAGAGAGTCCTAGCATCTAGAGTAGGGCTTTGAAAGAACAGCTTGATACCCTTGAATTGCCCTCTACTTGTACATTGCTTCAGTATGTTGATGACCTGCTTTTAGTGCAACTCTGAGAGCGCATGTAAGGAGGGCACTGTGTTGTTGCTTATTCATCTAGCTAAACATGGTCACAAAGCTTTGCTTAAAACGTTTCAATATTGTTGCCAGGAGGTCGCCTATTTAGGCTATCTCCTGTCAAAGGAGGGAAGAAGATTGACACCTGAAAGAATAAAACACATTTCTGGCATGTCTGTCCCAAATACACAGAAGGAAGTTAGATCCTTGATAGGAATGGCTTCTTACTGTAGGTTGTGGATCTCACATTTTTCACTAGTGATCAAACCGATGTTGGCTTTGACAAAGAAGGGCATTTCTTCACCATTGCCGTGGAACGCGGAACACCAGCAATCGTTTGACTTGCTCAAGACTGCATTATGCTCGGCACCAGTTTTGGGCACACCAAATTATGAAAAGGCCTTTGTGTTGTTTGTGCATGAATGTGATGGATGTGCTTTGGCTGTATTAACGCAGAAACATGGAGGGAAGAATATGCCGTGCGGTTACTTTTCTTCCACCCTTGATCCTATAGCATGCGCTTTGCCAAGATGTTTGCGAGCTGTCGCTGCTGCAGCTGCGTCTGTAAAACAGAGTGAGGGAATGGTCCTAGGCCATGATCTAACCCTGATGGTGCCTCACTCTGTAGATGTTCTACTGAACCGAACCCAAATGCAACACCTCACTTCCGCATGGTTGACGAGATATGAATTGATCTTCTTTGCTCCTCACATCCAAATTAAGAGGTGTTGTGTTCTTAATCCGGCTGAACTCCTACCTTTCCCGCAAGGTATTGCTTGCGGCGATGAAGAGTCACATGTCTGTCTGTATACTACCAAACAAGAGACAAAGGGTAGAATTGATTTGAAAGACACTCCTTTGAACAATCTGCAAGGAGAGCTGTTTTGTGATGGCTCCTGCTTCAAACTTCCAGATGGTACATCCATAGCTGCTTATGCAATCACCACATTAAGCACGGTTGTGGAAACCAAGGGAATCACGCATAACTCCGCGCAGGCCGCAGAGACTATAGCATTGACCCGAGCTTGTAAACTTTCTGAAGGGCTCACAGTAAACATATATACTGATAGTCAGTATGCCTTTGGGGTGGTTCACAACTTTGGGAGACTTTGGTCAGAGAGATGGTTCTTAACTTCACATGGCACCAAAATCCAACATGGCTCCCTAATAGTACAACTGCTTTCAGCGCTTGCGCTCCCTACTCAGTTAGCCGTCATAAAATGTGCAGCACATCGAAAGATTACAGATGACATAGGAAAAGGGAATGCTTTCGTTGATCAGATAGCTAGACAAACTGCTACCGATCTCTTTACGGAGCTGTATGTTGCAAGGGAGACTGTAAATGCCTATGCAATGGACGAGAGTGTTGGGTCTGTATGGGATTTCCAAGCCGATGCCACGTTAGAATAATCCAAGAGGTGGGCTGAAGGCTTGGGGAAACTCGATGATGATGGGTTTTGGGTGGACATAGTTAAAGGGAAATGGATACTCCCTGACGCTTATGTAATGATGATGGTCATCATGGCCCATGGTCCTAGGCATATATGTGTCCAGAAAGTTACGAAAATGTTAGAGAAAGTTTGGGCAAATGACACAATTTCAAAAATTGCCCAGCGCTATGTTCAGGACTGCATGATTTGCCTACAACATAATGTGGGAAAGGGGACAGCAACTCCAAGGGGAAGTTTTGGGCCACCCTCTGTCCCCTTCGAAGTCATCCATTTCGACTTTATTGAAATGGAACGGTGCAACAATATGAAGTACGTATTAGTGGTCATCTGTGCTTTTAGTAAATGGGTTGAGGCTTTCCCTGTCAAAGATGCTACAGCCATGACTACTGCGAAAACCATGTTAAAAGAATACTTCCCGCGGCTCGGGCTACCAAGAGTCATCTGGTCGGACAACGGTCCACATTTTGTCGCTGCTGTAATTCTGCAGATATGTGCGGCATTACAGATCGACAAACGGTTCCATTCGGCCAGACACGCTCAGAGCGCCGGACTAGTAGAAAGACACAATGGTATCATCAAGAACAAGCTCGCTAAGACGTGTGCCGGCACTAAATTAAAATGGCTGGACGCCTTACCGATTGTGTTATTAGCCATGCGTACAACCCCTAAAACTAAGACTGGGCTCTCTCCATTTCAGGTGGTAATGGGGAGACCTGCCAATATCTGGAACCTTCCTAAATGTAGATCTTTGAGAAATGTTGAAAATGTATTACTTTCAGATTATTGCTGCCAGTTGACTAAAAACCTGTATTTGATTTATCACCAGATGCGAGAGGCTTTACCTGTGCGATACGAGAGCCCGGGCCACAGCATTCGGCCTGGGAACTGGGTGCTCATCAGAACATTTGAGCGCTCTTCCTGCCTTGCACCTCGCTGGTGGGGCCCATTCCAGGTCCTGTTGGTCACACAGACGGCGGTGCGGGTTTCTGGCAGAAAGAACTGGATCCATGCGTCGCAGGTCAAGAAACTTCCTCACCCTGTGCCACACGATACAGAAGAAACAGAACCCCTCACTAACGCTGCAACCAACGATCCCAAAGCAGTAGATAGCGCTGAGAGTGTATCAGAGAATCTTTCTGAGCCTGTGAGGCTTGGGAAACCTGCCATTTTGTCTCCACACTCTCCAAAGGTTTTGCTTCCAGAAACTGCTGTTTCAAGTTCAGCATCTTCACTTGTTTCTGATACGTTGCTTCAAACGGGAAGTGACAACACATTGTTTCCGGATCAATCAGTACCGGGAAAAGCAAGGTACAATCTGCATCCAAGAAGATAGACTTACGGCACGGTTCAGCTGTGCATTCGAAGAAGGAAAGGATCATCGAGGGCTTGTTTTTGCCCACATTTGAGAAAGGGGATTCGGTTGGCGAGGGTTGGTGAAGGATAAGAAGTCGCGCGGCCGGGAGGTCGTCAGCAACGAACATTGGGGGTTTCCGTTTGAAGACTACAATGCCTGCCACCGCTTCCGCTCATATGGGAATTGTAAATGATTGTGTGACCAACGGGGATAATGGACAAAGTACTTGGGCCCACGAAAATGTATTGCTGTGTTCTTATAATAATATTTGGTTTTATAATAGTCACTGTTTTAGGCTTATGGTACCTCGAGGAAACTCATCCTTTAGAGTCCTTGTTACCGACTGAAAATGTACCTACTGTTCCTACTCCCTTCGTACATTTGCATACTCTGTCCCCTAGGGACTTCCAGCATAGACAAAGTTACCACAATAATATTCTGCTACTTATCATGAATGCCACGCATGCCATTTTTAATTAGTCCAACTTTTGGGTCTGCTGACATTTACCGAAACACAGGGATAAGGCGCTAGGTTGGTAGATTCATCCGTTACCTTTGACAACTGCTTGTTATGCTTCTCTTAGAGACTGTTCTTTGGCCATTGGAACAATAGCATCTTGGGGAACTTTGATGGTACTAATTTGAACAGCTTTGAGAAACGTGTTCTGACTCCCCTGGGATGCTCGCTTTTTGCAAATAGGAGTAAGTTCAACCTTGCTTCTATTAGGCCTTCTGACAGACTGTCTCGTCCTTTCCAATCTTTGATTTCCTTTAAGATGGCTCTGATAGGCAATATGGATGCCATGCCTCCTTCTTACACTGTTAACCATAGCCCGATTCAGTTCCTTTTTGCATGCAGAGGAATGGTACTCAGTCAATGGGAGATTTTAGAGGTTGTACCAACGTTGCAAATTTGACTGGGAAAGACAGACCTTTGTATGTAGGCAAACCTGTCTACTTTGTTTGCGGTAATGTAGCATTTCCATGGCTGCCCAGGGATTGGCAGGGAACCTGTTATTTAGGGATCCTGCTACCTGGGATATTTATAGCTAGTACATAGAGGTTTCAAAGGCTCGTCCACGGCAGTACAAGAATGGTGACACTCCAGCACAGGTCTTGGGAGATGTAGCAAAATCATTTGTGCTGTTTTGGGGACAGATAGCGAATTCCGAAGATATCAGAAGACTAGCAAGAGTACTGGAGAGAACCATCAACTGGACCACGGACATACTCTATAATATGACATTAGAACAGAAAGCGATAAGACTAGTAGCGCTTCAGAACTGGATGGCATTAGATGTCATTCTGGCTGAACATGGTGGAGTGTGTAAATTAGTGGGGTCCGCTTGCTGTGTTTTCATGCCAGATTCCTCTCCAACTATCTTCAAGGCAATACAGAATCTGCACGTCCTTAGTTCAGAAGTGCATGTTCCCGAGGGAAACTGGGATGTTAGCGCTTGGTTCTGGGACTTCTTGCGATCTTGGGGTTGGAAGGTACTTTCGGTCTTACTGATCATTTTGGGAATTCTGTTGTTCCTTTGTTGTTGTATCCAAAGTCTACCTAGTATATGTTCGATGCTAGGGGGATTTTGCACACAAGCGATAGGTACGATAGGACATAAAGTGTATGCCCCAGATAAAACCTCCAAGGAATACGTGTTAAAGGAAATTTTAGCGAATGATCTGATGGCAATAGATATTTCTGACAGTGATTCAGGGTGCATGGACGATGATGCATGGAGTTATTTGCAAGGAGATCTGAAGTAGTTTAGCACTTGGCATAGGCCAAAAGGAGGGTTTGTCAAATGGGAAATTATATCGTACCTCCTATTGCAACAAATACATGTATATTGGCCTACGCCAAGCTGCTTGTAAGCCACTTGCAAAGAAATCTGTGTTGCAAGGTCCTGACCTTAGAAGCAATGTAAACCGCCATTTTAAGTCAATCCGCCATTTTAGGTTCTCTCTGTAAAGTCACCCTGTGAATTAAAATGGTGGACGATGTCATTCCGAAATACAACATGGCCGTCTTGACCTCTGTGTGTAATTAATATGTAACTTGCCTGCAGGCCACTTGTTGGGGTCGTGAACTGAGACCTAGGGCCTCATTATGACCCTGGCGCTAATGGATTAACAGCGCCGTAAAAGGCTGCGGCGCCATTAACCCATTAGCACCTGATTACGAGTTCCCTTTGCGGGATCCGACCTTAAAGGCTGGTCTACACCAGCCGTTAAAGTAGGGACCCGCAAAGGGACCTTGGTGCTAAGTACGGTACCGCAATTTGCGGTACTGTACTTAGCGCCTTCCCCATTCCCATTGAGCCCTATGGGCAAAAATGGGAATGGGGAAGGGCCATGGAGGAAGGGGGAATTACAGCCCCACCAACCTTGTAATGGGCTGGTAATTCACCCTTTCTCCATGGCGGAGTCGGTAAGTTACCGGCATGGACCATGTGCTATTAGCACCATGGTTTTCCGCCTGGGTCGTAATGAGGCCCCTTGTCTTTCGCTGACTTGTGTGTAAAGGATTACTCGTGTACTCGTGCAATGAAACTAATCAACGAGCATATGTTAAGAACAATGTATCCAAATACTGAACTAAGAACACTTGTTTAACTACATTGTATTAATGTTTGAGAAGACCTTTATGAGAAATCCTAAAATACACTGTTACCATGTAGGCTTGTTGGCGAATGTATTAAAGGCAATCCCTATGCATATAGTGCTACAAACCCGGCATGAACCCTAGATCAGTAATGTATTAATAATAGAGGATTATTAACCCGAAGTAGGGTTGGCCATCATGTTCGCAGATGGTATAAAAGAGCAATGAATTCTAAGGCACAGCGTCTCTGACTAAGCACACGGAACCACGCTGGAGTTCGTTGTGTTGTACTGAGGGCCGATAGCTATCTGCTACTTTTCTTGGAAAACTGTTCAGTATAAAATAAAGATCTTTGTATGTTCCTTTGTAACCCGTGTTCGGTGTATTTCCTTTTGGGGTACTCAGCCTCGATATTTTGATTTTGTTTTCACACAATCAGTATGCTTAAAAACACATGCCCAAACTTTTGGGACAGTAACATTTTTGAGGGCACTTCCCCTTTAATACTGCAGATCCAAGTTATTCTATGATGTGTCGACTTAATCTTTTTGTATAGTCTGCATGGATTAGGACAATCTATGTCCATGTTGTAGGTATGCCACCCCATTGGTGATTCATCTCAATACAGTATGTCCCACTGTAGTGAATGGAACTATCACTCCGGCTTGAGTAAAATGAAAGATCATACTGTTCGGGTTTTTAACATGATCCCCTTAATCACATTGGAGCAATATTGACAGTTCAGACAGTTCAGACAGGGAATGTCAATATTTTAGGATTGTGTAGCACTCTCTGGGAGGATATTTTGATCCATTATGCTTTGATCAATGTGTTCCTAAAGTTCTTACCTCTTTTGAATGCCATCATGGGAGGTTCCGGGAAAAGTGTATGTAAAAATTGATCCACTCTAATGAAGTTCCAGTTCTTAACCATTCTAGCCACCTGGTGTGTTTAATCAGCCGAGTTATCCCTTTTTGGGGTGGGCCTAAAAATGTCCTCCCTCTTATGGGTCCCTACCCTCGTAATGGCTTTCTCCAAAATCTCCGGTGGATAACCTTGTTTTTGAAATCTCTCGGACGTATGGATGTATTTGTTCTGGAGTGTTGCTGTGTTAGAAACTATTCTCTAAACCTCAGAAACTGGCTATAAGGGAGAGTTTCCTTAAGATGGGTTGGATGGAAACTCCTGAAATGTACAGTATTATTCACATTGGTTGGCTTTTGGAAAATGTTTGTTGAGAGCACATTGTTTTCAAACGTGATCATCACATCTAGAAAATGTAGATGGGGTTCCTCCACCTCCAGTCTAAATTTATTATGGTCATGACACTAATTAAGTGAATCAAAAATTGTGACAGTTCCACTCGGGTGCCCTTCCATATCACGAACACGACTTCGATATATCTTTTCCAATAAACAATCCTCAAAGACCAAGCTTTCCAGTTAAGAATGTAAGCAGATTTCAAATGAAACATGAAGATATTGGCATATGTTGATGCTACTGCCGGGATGGGGTAGATTTGATGGAATTTCTTTTACTTAATTACCTAATAGAGAAGTCACCAAATCTATTTTACAGAAAATCTAAATTGACTTTTTACTTTTTAAACTTTGCCTTTTTCTTATGCAGGGGGAGACTGCTCACACACCCCCTTGCCCATCCCTACCCTAACTTTTACCATTACCCCACGCCCCACCTATCATACACTACACATATACAACACTACATACCAGTTTCGGTAAACAAAATCAGTCACTTCTCCTTAGGTTACATTGCATTTGGTTAAATCTACGGTAACGCTACTGCCGACCCCATGGAGGTGCCAGAGATTTGTAGATCGTATTTACCCTCATATGAAAAGTAATTATTATAGAGGATAATGTTGATGAGTTCAATGGTGAAGATTTTATGAATTTGTACATTATCGTTTTTTAACAAGAACAACTCCATGGCTTCTATGTCTTCCCCATGGGGAATTAAATTGTACAAGTTGATGACGTCAAGTAAATAGAAAATTAGGTCGGGGTGTGCGAATTGGAAATCAGCTAACAACCGTAGGAAGTGTGAGGTGGCCCTAGGTGGATGTAAGTTGTACTAATAAAGATTGACAACGCCAACAGTTCAGGAAGTCTTCATTCTATTAAAGACAAGGAGGCAAGCATTATGCTTTATCTTTCTTTAATACTGCCACAACAGCTTTTCAACTTGTACTTTTAAACATCCACATTTGTGCTTTTTTTTTTCAGACATAAAAAATAGCCAATCCGAGGTTTAAAAGTTCCAAACTAGAGTCTTACATATTAGAAAACTCGTCAAACTCTAACTCCCATGCACCCCCAGAAGTGCAGTAGCCCTGACCCTATCCCATGCTCCAATCCGGTGATAGGTCATCCTATAAGAACCCTACTGTCCCAGGTCCTTTCCTCTTTCTTTTTGCTGCCATGAAGTTAAGTACCTCATAGTACATTGTCTTGTGCTAGTGTAGAACTATATAAGCGTAGTATATGATTTTTAAAAGCGTGTAAGCTGCGCAAGTGTATTTCTCTTTAACAGGTTGTAAATACTGTATAACATAGAACGCGTATCTGAGCGTGTAGATCAGGCGATGTGTTTCGTCTCACACACTCGCTCGCGTCGTGTGTCCAAGAAGTTCGTATTACTGTGTAAAGAGGAGGCGGGGCCGGCGCCACGAGCGAACGTCTCTAACTCCGATGCACCTCCAGGAGTGCAGTAGTTCTGACCCTATCTCATGCTCCAATCCAGTGATAGGCCATCCTATAAGAACCCTACTGTCCTAGGTCGTTTACTCTTTCTTTCTTTGCCTTGGAGATCCTCTGTAGCGAATTCAACTCTGTTATGAATGGTCAACAACAAACTTCCAATTTATAACCAAATCAACGTTTCTGGAACCAAACTGCCCTGCTTCCCGGGCGACATAGAAGTGCCATGGCGGCTCACTGATTGAGATCAGGCTCCTTTCTGGGCATCTCCTAGGGAAAACAGAGAAATATTTTTAAGGACGGGTGACAAGACAAACTTGAACATTTGATAACAACATCATAATATCATCTTTCATGTCTTTCTGGGTGGGATATAATGCTCGCCTCCTTGTCTTTAATAGAATGAAGACTTCCTGAGCTGTTAGCGTTGGCAATCTTTATTCTATGACAAGACGGAAGGCTTGCATTATGCTTCTTCAAAGCTAGCCACAACCCTATTTGTCAAATCTGACACTGGCTTGAAATAAAAAGTCTTAAAAGTGGACTCGGAGGACCAATCAGCAGCTTTCATTATATCTTGGAGTGGCACTCCCACTGTAAATGCCCTAGATGCCATCGCACCTCTAGCTGAATGCACCCCAAACAGTCTATGCCAGCCCATTGCATTACTTTGCGCACCCATCTCACAATCGTCGCTGTTGCTACTGCATGATAAGGCTTTCTACGTGCTATTAACAGCTGTGTTACGCCTCGCAGTCTCAGCAGCACTGTGGCAGTTTCATAGTCTTTGATACATTGTGCTACACATAGTTTTTTATTCTCAGTAAAATAGGGGTATGAGATTACTTGAGAGTCTGTTTTCGTTCTTGTAGCTATGGAAAATGCTACTCCTTCTGGATAGAATATTTTCCTGTGTATCTCTAGTGCTTTCACATTAGAAACTCTTCGGCATGCTGTGAGACACAACAACATTGCCAGCTTGCCTGAGAGTTGCAATCTGGATAAATCTCTATTGTCTGGCCACGTAAGAAACAGCTGAAAGACTTCTCTGACATCGCATAAAGTCTTATATCTAGGTTCTGGGGGCTTTCTCAACTTAATTCCTCTTAATAGACGTAAGACTGATGGATGCTCTCCTATAGCTTTACCTTCTACCATGTCATGCCCTGTAGAGATCGCGGACCGCAGTACTCCTATAGTCCTGAAGTCACTACCTTCTTGGAACTTTATTGCTAAGAAGTTCAATAATTGAACTACAGGGGCAGAAACGGGATCCAAACCATGTTCTGTGCACCAGCGAGCCCAGCTCTTCCATGCCGTGTTATAGCTCCTGATGGTGGAAGGCGCCCAGGAATCTCTGATGCAGTCTGCAGAGAGTCGCGAAATGCCTGGCAACTCCCACTTTCTCCTGAAACCTTGCAGGCTATCAACCGCAGCGCGCCTGCCGATATGAGGGGGTGAATTCTCCCGATTGGGTCTAGCAGAAGGTCCGGCTGCTGTGGAACTATCCTCGGAAAATCCGTAGAAAGTTCCATCGCTACTGGAAACGAAGGCTGTGATCTCCAGAGGGGGAGTACTATCACTAGGTCTGCTTGCTCCCTGAGAACTTTTGCTAGTGTTCTTGTGATCATGAAAAACTGAGGGAAGGCATAATTCAGAGCTCCGTTGCATGGTTGGAGGAAGGCATCCGTGCCGGCCACACCTGGGTCTAATCTCCAACAGAAATAAGTCTGAGTCTGCGCGTTCAGTCTGGGTGCAAATAGATCTATGTGTACGGGGCCCCAAAGGTCTTGTAATCTCCTGAACATGCTCGGGTGTAGTTTCCAATCGCTGGAATCTACAAGATATTGTGAATTCCAGTCTGCTCTCTCGTTGAACGTCCCCGGCAGATACTCGGTTGTGACTGCTATCTGATTCTACAGGCAGTAGTTCCAAAAGTCTTTCGCTAGTTTTGCCAGCATTCTCGATCTCGTTCCTCCCAGCTTGTTGATATAATGCACTGATGAAATGTTGTCCATCTTGAGCAGTACACAACATCGGACTTTGTCTTTCGTAAATGCTCGCACTGCAAAGGACCCTGCCAACAGTTCGAGACAGTTTATGTGCATTCTCAGCTCTTGTTCTGACCACTTCCCTCCTGTCTCTAAGCTCTCGCATCTGGCGCCCCATCCGGACCTGCTTGCGTCTGATTCTATAATGATGTCTGGTGAGTCCTCGAAAATCGCTCGACCATTCCAGGCTTTGAAGTTGGCGAGCCACCAGTGGAGTTCTGAGATCGCCTCCTGGTCTAGGGTCACTAGCTGATGATAACCCTGCCCCCCTTGCAGGTGTCTTATTTTGAGCCTCTGTAACGCTCGATAATGGAGCGGGCCCGGAAAAATTGCTTGAATTGAAGCCACTAGAAGGCCAACTACCCTTGCGAGAGCTCGAAGAGATATAATTTTCTTTGCTATAACTGCTTTGAGCTCTTTCTTTATCACCTTTACTTTGTGATGCAGAAGTTCGAGGGTTGCCTTGTTCGTGTCTATACTGAAACCCAGGAAATCTATATTCTGTACTGGCACTAGCTGGGATTTGACTAAATTCACTAGGAATCCTAGAGAGGACAAGAGCGTGAATATCCATTGCACGTTCTTAGACAGTGCGACTTTGTCTGTACCCATGACGAGAATGTCGTCTAGGTAAATGATTATGCGAATACCTCTCTCTCTTATGGCTGCTGGTACGGGCTTCATCAGTTTGGTGAATGCCCAAGGTGCTGACGCCAGGCCGAACGGAAGACATGTGAAGCGCCATGTCTCCCCTCCCCAACGAAATCTCAGATATCTCTGAAACTCCTGAGCTCTCAGAATCATTAGGTAAGCGTCTTTGAGGTCTAATCGAGCCAACCAGTCCCCCATTCGGAGGAGATCTCGAAGTAGATGAATTCCCTCCATCTTGAAATGATTGTAAACAATCCATTCATTCAGATTCTTCAGATTTATGACTGGACGTACTTTGTCCCCCCTGTGTACAAGAAACAAATTGCTGAGGAAACCAGGTCCTCCTTGCTTATCTTTCTCTATAGCATTTTTGTTTACTAACTGGAGAATTTCGCTGTTTAACAATACCGCCTCTTCTCGTGACATCTGAATAAGATGGGGTTCTGATCTCTGAATGGGGTCCCCCATAAATTCTAGCCGTAGTCCTGCTACTGCTTGCCATGTGCTCAGAAACTGGAGGGTTCTCCCTCCCACTCGTACTTTCACTGCACTCACCTCCTGAGGCATTGGGTTGCCAGTATGAACCTCTTCCTCTTCGACCTCTGGGAAATCTGGACCTGGACGGGAAGAATGTATCTTGTTGCTTCCCTTCCCAATATTGGGTGCGCGGCCCCTGGGGTCTTCGTTGGTAGCTAAACCGACCGGACGTAGACCCCTGTAACGTCCGGTCCCAGAAAAAACTAGAGTGGGGAAAATCTTTTTGATTGAGCTTTGCGCTCTTTCTAGAGCTGAATAAGTTCCCATGAACTGTGCCATTTCTTTAGCGAATGCCTCGCAAAATAGTAGGCCTTTTGCTCCTTCACCTGCCTCGTAAGACGCCAAGTCGCTTAACTTGCTGTCAATCTTAAGAAGTACTCCTCTTCTCCTCTCGGCGGACAGGGCGCAATTTGCGTTTCCTAAAATGCACACAGCCCTTTGAGCCCAACAGGCTAATATGGAAGCATCTACATGGGTTCCTGTGTCCTTCGCCTTTTCCGCGAGATCCATTATTTTTGCTAATGGGCCAGCTAAGTCGAGGAGCTTATCTTGGCACCCTCGCCAAGCCCGGTCTATGCCCTTCTGTATATCTTTTGCCGTCTTTGTGACGAAAGTGACCATCTTGGGGTCTAGTTCAGGAGTGTCGGACAGCTTACCTGGCAACTCAGGTCTAGGGCATTCTGAACGCATCCGCGATCTTATCTCCCTATCCAGCCGCTTGCGTATACGTTGAGCCATATAGGCTGCCACTGTGGGCGATGGAACCCACTCGAGGATTTAGGATGTCTGATAGCCTCTGGGTCAAACATATCTGCTGAACCATCCGGTTCTTGAGGATCCATCTCCTCTTCGTAAAGGTGATCCTCTTCTGCCTCATCACCCTCATAATCGGGCATGAAACCCTCATCATTGTCCCCTGGATTAATCACCCCTGGGGTAGGGGGTCTGTCCTGGCTTCTCTTCTTTTCCAGGAAGGCTCATTTTAGCCTGGCGACAGGGTCGCTAATCTCTTGGGGAGTGGGATCCTCCCTATCCAGATTCCTCGTGGGGGGTCAAAGAGTGTTTACTCTTGCAAGCCGCTTTCCTCCCCCTGGGATCAACCCCATCCGTGGGGTGTCTGGCTGACAGCTCTTTTTCTTGGCATTCTGCCTTTCTCTTTTTGGCAAGCAGTGCTTGCTGCTCATTAAATACTGCTTCCAATATATCCAGCCTTTGAGTAATAGCCTGCACTCCCTGAGACACTGCTTTGGTCAAGGAATCTCCTAATACCTGTTTAAAGCTATGTGACAGGTCTGTATCCTGCTGGTAAGGACTTTCTTCCCACTCCTCCTCTGACCATTCTGGTGAGGTAGAAGGAGTGGCACCGGGGCTTTTGTATTGGGCCATAATGTTATCAGGGCTAACTGCTTTGCTGTCAGCCAGGGATAAGTGTATAGGCACCTGCAGCCTTTTAGTCAGCGCTTCTCAACTTGCAGGTTCTTCAGATAAAAGAAATAATCTTGTAATTATCCCCTTCCGCTCCGGTGAAATACTGATTTATTTATTTATTTATTAGACCGTGTCACTATGCTTTCTCTTCTCTCGGCATCCGCGACTCAATTAAAATTGCGCGCTACCAGCGGAAGAGCTCCCAGGGGATGCCGGGGGAATTCAGATCCTCCCGCTCCCCTGGGTCCTGCGGCACGCCTTATTCGACGGCGCGGCTGGAAGGCAAATAGGAGCGGGCCGGGTGCCTTAGGTGAGCACGTTCGCACGCGGCGCCGGCCCAACCTCCTCTTTACACAGTAATACGAACTTCTCAGACACACGACGCGAACGAGTGTGTGAGACGAAACACACCGCCTGATCTACACGCTCAGATAGGCGTTCTATGTTATACAGTATTTACAACCTGTTAAAAAGAAATACACTCGCGCAGCTTACGCGCTTTTACGAATCATATACTACGCTTATATAGGTCTACACTAGCACAAGACAATGAAGTATGAGTTACTTATCTTCATGGCAGCAAAAAGAAAGAGGAAAGGACCTGGGACAGTAGGGTTCTTATAGGATGACCTATCACCGGATTGGAGCATGAGATAGGGTCAGGACTACTGCACTCCTGGGGGTGAATGGGAGTTAGAGTTTGAAGAGTTTTCTAATATGTAAGACTCCAGTTTGGAACTTTTAAACCTCGGATTGGCTATTTTTCATGTCTGAAAGAAAAAAAGCACAAATGTGGATGTTTAAAAGTATAAGTTGAAAAGCTGTTGTGGAAGTATTAAAGAAAGATAAAGCATAATGCAAGCCTCCTGTCTTGTCATAGAATGGCTACAACGAAGTATCTAAGTAGACCGCCAAGGGGTTGAAGGCACAGTCATTGCCTGTCACTATGGGTTGGAATGGTGGATTTGTGGGATTCTTATGTATTTTTGGAAGTGTATGGAATACTGGTGTTATGGGATGTTTTTTAATCAATTAGTCTCTGGTACGTGTGGTTATCGAATCCTGGTCTTCTGAATTAGTGATGGTCTCCTCAATAAGGGACATGATGGTATTAGTTGGGTTATGCTCTAACTCCAAGTATGTCCTGGTGTTTTGTAACAGTCCAAGACAACTTTGCTTGTAAGAAGTAGAGTCCATTATGACTATGGTACTGCCCTTATCTGCAGGTTTCATAATGATAGTGGTGTCCTCAGCCAACTCTTTCAGTCATGTCTGGTGTTTGCGTTGATTGCCTCGTGTGTGCGGGCTATACCTAATCATCCTAAAATCCCGGATGGTGCTAAATTTAAACATGACACAAATTGATTGAGAGTGGGCACCGCTTAACTTCATTAATATTGCTGTCTCGTTATTCAAATGATCAATTCAACACTTAATATAATTCTTCAGAGCACATCAGTGGAAATAAAACTTGGCACAAGGTTGTCAAATATACAAAAAACGGTTCAAGGTTACTCCTGGACCAACCAATTGCTCTCATTACTCCCTATTACCAAGTTGAATCAAAGTTCATAGCTTAGTTCCAGTCATTTCAATACAATTATTCAAGTCCTTTAATTATATTCTCCATAATCATATTTACTAACTCAGATCTTTTATTTCTTCATAAAAGGCATTGATAATCCAAAAGTGTCCTAAAGCCAATGCATTTCGGAGCCCTGTCCGTCTTGAGGGCCAAACACTATGGGCCTGATTCACAGAGTGTTTTCCGATGGGACTGCACCATTATGAAACACTTCTGTGAATCAGGCCCTATGTACCATAAACATAAGCACCAAAGATGTTCAAATGTGGCCAAATGCACAATACATAAGAAAAAGAATTGAAAAACAGCAACAGAAACAAACAACCAGACATAAAGCAAACATAGGAAAACAATAAAAACAAAAAACAAAATAAAAAAACAATAAACACAAGATCATTAGTTTGATATGTATATTCCAAAGATTCCTCTTTTCAAATATGTTAATAACTGCGCCATTTAGCTGCATGTGTCTAAACGGTTGTGCATAACTGGAAAAATAGAAAGAGTAATAATAGAAAATAACAGTATCTGTGCCTACAAGATAGCTCATTGCACTATATACAACCAGGTTGCATAAACATTTTGTCCAAAATGAATTGTATTACCTGCGTTATTTATGTAACCTGCATGAGGCTAATAGGCACATTCTGCTCTATGGAAGTAAGTGCCCCAGTATGAAAGGAAGAACACGTATAATATATAATCAGATACATAATACCAAAGTACTTCTTGATATGATATGATATGATAAATCATTTATACCGCTCCTGTACACAAGTGTTTCTAGGCACGACAATACAAGGGAGCGAAGACAGAGGGTGAGGACGAGACAATCAATCTTACTAGGACTGTGTCATTCATATTGTGCAATTGCGACAACTCAAAGTGCAGAGGTAAGGGAGAGGGGGAAGTGGTAGGGAGATGGAAGGGGGAAGTGCAATCGGTGCAGCATTGCTCTGAGGAAGTGCAGCCAGGGCAGCCTAGCTCTGGGTAAGTGTATGGATGAAGGGGACTGTAGAGGTTGCAGTTACACCCCCTAAGAGTGTGGTAGGCCCAGAGGCAGTGCAGGGGAGAATGATCATGGAGGAGGCTGGTACCCAGTGAGACTCTGGAGGTAGCCAGGCAACCAGTTGACTCAGCAGATAGGTAGGTCAGCAGGAGAGGGAGACAGAGATTGCAGAGGAGAAAAGGAAAGTCTAGAGCTGCTTCCGGAACTTCAGGTGCTCCGGCTCAAGTCTGCCGAAGTGACTCACAGGAGACTAACTGCTTGCTCATCTCACTCTAACAGGCACAACCTCTGACAGTGACACTGCTGGACCCTGCACAGGCCGGGCAAGCACAGGCAGACGGCTGCACCACCACCACCCCCCACATACCTGCCAATGGCAGCTGCATCTGCCGCACACCCAGCTGCACCTGCTGCACAGCCAGCTGCACGTGTCACACAGCCTGCTGCCCTGCCAACGTTACCTGTCTTTGTGCCAATATCACACCAGGCAATGGCCTATCCTGGCAGTTCCTTGGATGAGGATGAAGCTGCAGATGGAGGCAACAACAGAGACGAGTCACAGGAGTACACCCCCTATTCGAAGCCTACCTTCAGCCCCTCCACCATGCACAGCCCCCATCCACCACCTATGCCCAACATCAGGGATATGGACACCCACATTCGTGGGATGGAGGCGAGGCATTCCGAGATGGCAGACATAGGCCAGCAACAAGTGGTTGAATCCTGACTGATGCAGGAGTGGATACAGGCAAGCAGCTGGTGCAACACATGGCCCTGCTCTGCCCCACCTCTGCCCTAATTCTACTGGCACGGAGGGTCCCAGAGGGCAACAAGGGGGTGGTTGCACTTGCATGGTTACTGACACACTCCCTGCAGGCCACCCTGGAGGGCATGGGGGCCCAGGGATCTGAGCACCCCCTCAAGTGTAACCATCCTGGCACGCTCTCACAAGGGCAGCTCAAGTTTCCGCTCCCAGTGGCTTTCGGGCTCACCTGGCCATGGCAAGTGCCCTGCTGTCAGGAAGCAGAGGAAATTACTCTGATTCACTTAATATGAGACACTTGGTATTTTGGGATGTGTGGGGACCGGGTGTGTGGGGAGGCAAAGGGGGTGTGGGGACAGGGGGGTGGGCAGCGGGTGTGAGGGAACAGGGTGTGTGGGGAGGCAGAGGGTTGGTGTGGGGACAGGGTGTGTGGCGAAGGGGGCGGGGGTCTGTGGGGACAGGGTGTGTGGGGAGGGGGTGGCAGGCATAGGTTGTTAGTGGTAGATAGATTATTTTCACCAATACATCTAGTTTTACACATGCAGCAATGAGTGAACATTCCTAATTTTTGTGCAAAAATGTATTTGTTTGCATCATATGCAATAAGGGCATGGGTAGTGCATTTTGGAGGGGGACTCAGAAGAAGTTGTCAATGAGTTCTTGACGGGCAATGCGCCCATCACTGGCATCCATGCACACATGCCTGCGCCTGGCTGGTGCTGCCTCACCATCTCTATCATCTTCACCCTCTGGCAGTGGCATGTCCAGATCTGGGGGCAGGGGATGCTGCGTCTGACGCACATGATAAGCAAAATTGCAGAGGCCAGGACTATCTGCTCCACCTTCTCTGACATGTACATGAGTGCACCCCCCAAACCAGTGTAGGCAACTGAAACATGCCTTCAGTAGCCCGAATGTCTGCTCTATGGTTGCCCTGGTTCTCACATGTGCACAATTGTATGCCAACCCCTCCTGAATTTGTCGATATCTCAGAGGGGTCATCAGTCACGGAAGCAGTGGACATCCAGAGTCACCTGCAAGGGGGGACACAAGGTTAGCCACATCATGCATGTGGCAGAACAGCATCTTTCACTTAGAGCATCTGTGTCTGTTGGCAACATCATGCAACTGGTACTGTGATATGGCTGTGACTTGTGCACCCTGCTGCACTCTGAATCATCCACTGTGTGACATCCATACTGTGCTGGTTTCTGCTCCCTGGGATGAATTGCAGGGGGTGTGACATGACATGCCACTGACTGGCCCTAGTGAGGACTCAACAGTCTTAATTTGCATCCTCGTAGTCTGTTTTGGACATCACTGTGCCTCTACCACACCAGTGACTGCACAGTGTGCAGTAGTGCTAATGCGAGCACATCTGAGTAGTAGGGTCTAACATTGCAATAATGACTAGGTGGGCTCACACAGTAAATATGCTAAAATCAGTAAATGCAACAAAATATGGGATGCAGCTTAATGCAAAAATCAGTAGGTGTGACAAATACGGTGACCAGCAAGATGCAAAATTCAGTAAATGCAGCAAAATATGGGCAGCAGCTAAATGCAAAATTCAGTAAGTGTGACAGATACGGTGACCAGCAAGATTCAAATTCTGTAAATGCAGCAAGATGTGGGATGCAACTGGATGCAAGGTTCAAAGAAAGCCTCAAAAGTGAGCTATGCAGCCTTACAGGTTAAATGCAGCATACACAATATGAGAAGGAGCACAGAGGGATGTGCAGTAGAGTGCTAGAAGCAACACACAAAGGCTACAGGTGCCACAATGCGCTTATAGTATTGAGAGCGGACTGCAACAGACTGGAGTTAACACTGTGAAGCTGAGGGTTTCACAGGTGAATCGACATGAGAACAAAGTGAGCACTGTAGAAGAGCGCGTGTGACAAGCATAAGCACTTGCCGTTGAGGTTTTTTTTTGTTTTGTTATTGAACGGGCCACCCTGTGAGGGGAAGCGACTTCGGATAGTCATGTGACTGATGAGCGACCGTAGTATTACCGGTCAGCCACTAAAATGCTCGTGGACCATATACAAGCAGCAGGGAACCCAGCGCAGGCGAGATAGGCATGCAAGTATACCAGATGGCGCTGACCTTTTCTGCGGGGCTACCGATCCAGCTGAGTGATTTGATGAAAAGTAAAAGCGTTGACAGGATTGAGTGGGTATGTGAAGGTCATTTGGATAAATTGGGCTTGGGCTTTTAGTGTTTAAATACAGGGCTTTTAGATTCTGACTCTAAAGTCCTCCTAAATGTGCTATTAAGAATATTGCGATTCAAATAGAGACTTCATGTTTTAGGTAAAGCTCTTGCCCAGACCCTCATTAATGGTGCAGACTGTCTCTACTTACTATGGTTAAGAATGTGTGCTCACATTGGGCCTCATTATGAGTCCGGCGGTAGCTGCGCCGGTAAATACCGGCACTGCTGCCGCCGGAGTCATTTTTTTCCGCCGCCCGGCAATGGGGATTTACCGGGGCATTACAGCCCTGGCGGTCCTGGTAATTCCCTATTGCCGGGCGCCAGAAAAAAGTACTCCCCAATCCCGTTCCAGTCCCATTGAACTCAATGGGAATGGGGAGGACGGATGCACCGGCACCATTGATGAATGGTGCCGGTGCATCCGTCAAGGTCTGCGAGCGGGTGCCAATCCGTCTGCCAGGTCAGACCTGGCGGGCTGAAAGGCCCCCGCTCACAGACCTCGGAGTGTTACCGGACCGGCAGACTCGTAATGAGGCCCATTCTCTCCTATTCAAAGTTAGGAATATTGTGCTACATCTAAATGCTATGACATCTACATGGAGTGGGAAGGAGGCTGAAGGAACAATCTGCTATTGTAATCCAATAAGAAGTGAGGACATGGTGAATTTTATGTTTCATTGTCCTTTATTACTATTTTTTGAGGAAGAAAACAACTGTGGCTTTTCTTGTATGTTGTAATATTAATAATCAATTAAAGCCAGCACTCATGTGGCATTAACCCCCCGCCCGTTCCTAGGGCTGTAAAGGGGGGGTAACGGCCTGGCATTAACGAGGGCATCGAGCCGTTACCCTCCTATTCCAGACCTTGGAACGGGGGTTAACGCCATTAACACTCAAATGCTGGGACAGGGCTAATTTAAAGTATTCCCGATTGTGGAAGGAAAATATTATTCCAAGATGGCCACCATGGAAAGGGAAGCCGGGGCTCTGTATGGCCGGGGCTTTCCAATGCAGGCTCCAGGAGCCAAGAGGAAGGAGCGGCTGTGGCATTCACAGCAGTTGAAATGAGGTAAGTGGGAGATGGGATTGGTGAAAGAAAAGAAAATGGGGATGGAGGGTGGGGGAAGGTGGCAGAGGGGAGAACGGGCGTCGAGCGGCATTGAACCCAGGCTGAGATCCCTGGTTTCAGCCCATGATCCAAACCACCTGTGTGGCTGGCTCCCCGCTCAGGGTGCTAATTTACCTTCAGCTACCCAACGTTGGGTTGGTTTACCAGGCAATGATGCTGTTGCAACTTACCAAATGGTTGCTTTCAAAATCACAGGCAAAATAACACCACTGAAAGACATCATAGCTCAATGTAGATGAAATATGTATGTGACAATTTCTGTATTGGATGATATTTGATATTGATTGGTGCTGTGTTTTATTTTAAAGTTCATCTTACTGTTTCTATCTTTTTTTCATGGTTGTATGTAAGATTCTATTCCTGTATTTTAGAGTTCATGCACTGTGTGCCACTATGGAAGAATATGGTTCTTACTAAACAATACAAAGTAAAGCAATACAACAATGTATCCAGTGTTTAATGTCAGAGCATGGAATATCAGAGGCACAGGCTGCCCAGGGATTTGTCTGGTTATCTTATAGCACAGGCAGGAGTTCTGGGATGCATGAACCTTTAGTTTGAGCAAAATAGTGCTCCAGGAAATGAAAAACACAAAACTACCATGCCCAAGGGACATGCACAGTGGGCAGGGAATCCTTAGACCTTTGCCAGACCGGGAACCATACAATGGGCACAGACATGTTCAGGCTCTGGTTATGCCAAAGGCAGACTCTCTCCTCCTTTGTCCACTATATGAGTCCCAATATTTCCTTTAGCTTTAAAGACCCTCTCACATGGCCCACGAGCAACAGCCCAAATATTAGCACGCTCTCCCGGTGTTAAGACATCTTCACAAAGCTAGTTTCAGAATGCTGATGAAACCCATGTCGAAGCTCTTCAGACTGTCCCATTGCTCAGACCCCTAGAGGATGAACTATGACTGCAGGAAAGTGAAGAGAACAGGATGACAATAAACGCCAGGGCTGGGAGAATGTCTGAGAACGTGTTGACTGTACATTCTCCCAATCTCCCATTTAGCTTATCGTTCTGCCAAAGGTCATTAGAAAACAATATTCACGAGCAAAAGAATGGTCCCTGGTGCAAGGGTGAACGGTTCCCTCAAAAACTGAAAAACGACTTGGCAGCCATGTATGCCGGACTCAAAGAATGTGAAAGACTGCCAATGGATTCAGTCTACAGTGCTCACAGTCAATATCCCCGAAGAAAAAGAAGGAAGGCCACGCTGCTGACGGGTAGTTTAAATAATTAAAAAGCTTTGTTTATACAGATCTCTTAACCCAATCATTCACCTTTTAAAACACTGAGCTCATGTATTTTTGCTTCCAAATATAACCAGCTTCGTGAAGTTCCCAAGTACTATGAAACCGCTCTTAAATGTCATATTAAAATATGGTTTGTATTTAGCAGTACTAGTGCTATCATAATGTGATGCTGACTATAGATGACAAAAATAGTTCTGTGCTGTCTCAAGGAAATTACATCCAACACAATGCTTTATAAGCTGTATTTTTCAAAGTAGCCGTGTCTCACTCCCTACCCTTTTGGCTATTAATCGCATTAACATCTTCCCTCCCAAATGTTCTCTGCCACCTTCCTTCATTTTGTTTTCTCTCTTGCTTCCTCGTCTCTTTCGTCTAGTGCAATGATTTTTTCACATTAGCTGAAATATCAGTTTTGCTCCCCCCCTGTCTCGTGAAAAGAGTCCAGTGTTGATGTATGTTGGGCGATCATTGGTCTCAGTTGAGTGGGCCGTGGGTAGCAACAAAAAATGGATTTGTTAGAACACTGGCCCTAATTCACATAGCCCACTCTCCTCACCAATTTCTATCGCCAATGGCCGTACTGCCTTCCCCTATCCATCCCCGCCCCCGGAATAAATCATCTGTTCCAAATTCAATTCCCTCCTCAGCTCTATCTTCGTTGCTCACTCACGTGTACTACCAGTTGTGGACTGGCCTCTAGGGAACTCTGGAAATTGCCCGGTAGGTCTCTGCACCCTAGGCCTCTCTTGTGTGGTATTTCAACATTTTCTCATTGGAAAAGGGTTGGCCTTGTCAATAAAGTGTCATATGGGACAACTTTGAGTATTATTTCCAGGTCCTCTTTTGGTTCCCAGTCCACCCCTGGTCATTACCTCAAACCTACACTTTAATGCATTTGCATCTATGAGAAACTAAAGGGGGTCTCAACCGCTAGTTCCCAGGGGTCTCTCTCTCAGGTCGCCAGGGTACAGACATCGCCTTTGAATCCAGGCCCTCGGGGTGGACCAGTGCAGGAGGATCACATGGGTGAGTGGTCCTCTGGGAGTGGGAGTGGGACACCTGATGGCGAGACGCTGTATCCCCCCCTGTAATATCTATTCCCCATCCTACCAGGTAGGTCACCTGGAAACTGTACCCCCCTTTCCCTACATGAACTCTTTCACACATACAGCCCGCTCTAAAAGAAACCAGACTCACACCGGAGCAATATAGCTGACATGTCCCACTACTATGGTCAGGCAAAGTCAGGCAATTACTTTTGACAACTCACACCTGACTTCCATTAAGCGTCCCCATATGGATAAAAGGAGGAGCATGAGAGCACACACTGAGCAAGGCAAAACACACGGAGGAGCAGCATTTCCAAGATGGCAGCTGAACGAGGGGAGAAAGGCGGCAAACCTAGAAGGGAAAGCAAGGAGGGAGATACCGATGGCCTTTCCCACGAGAAACCAATACTTTCAAGAAGCCTTCAGATTAAAAGGCATAAGGCCAGGGAACCAGACTGAAGAATCCTGCATTGTGTGTCTAGTCGAGTCGGGCAGGAGCAGCAGCAGCAGCCTGCGTGGTAACTTCTGTGGCTCCAGGATCAAAGCAGCACCAGAGAAATCAACACAGCCGGTGAGTTGGGGAGGCCAACACAAAACCGGTCTGTGTTGAAGTCAAGGTTGCAAGCAGCAACATTGTATGAAGAGTGCAAGAGTGAAGAATATTAACATGTGTGATAAAAGACGCAAGTACAGCTCGATTTCTGATGGATGTTTGAACTTTAACAGATAAAATACGATACAAAGTAACAGAGTGGTCCGGCACCGCAAGTGTGCTCAATCGGAGGCCTCTGTGTGAGGTACTGAGCAAAGAAGTGGCAGAAGCGAAAGTAAAGAAAAAGTGTATCTTACGAATGAAGTGAATTGAAGTGGTCCAGTGACGATTTAAGAAAAATCCATCACACAGTCAAAAGTCTTTGATTTTTGATACAAGGAGGAAAGATTAGAAAGTGAGATTACAAGGTCAGAGCCCAAGCGAGGGAGACCAATTGTGAACTTGTGTTTAAGGTGGTCTGAGCATGATCGACCGAGACCCACGGTCCAAGCCCGATCGAGGGAGACCAATTATGAACTTGTGTTTAAAGGGGTCTGAGCCCGACTGAGGGACATCCGTGGTGAATGATAAACCTGAAAACATGTGAATCTGAAAAGCCTGAAGGAAAGGAACTTAGGCATTTGGTTTGTTAATTTAGGCACTCTGCAATGAAGAGACCTTTACTGGGAAAGAGATTTTGGCACAGAAGGCCGGGATATTTATGTTTTGAACTGCATCCTTGTGGCAGAGAAGCCAGAGTGTGTGCGAAGCTCGAGTGTGCCACCTTGTCCTGTGCTGAAAATGTGGGGAAGGGAAGCTAATTACTCAACTATCCTGACATATTGTTTCTTGAATACATTTCTTTTGCATACATAAGTTTCCCACACTATTTGTGTTTAGCGGTAAGGATTGGCAATAGGAGATTTAGTGTAGTCCCTTTTATTTTTACAGAGACTCCACTACGACATTATTATTATTTGATGGCCATAGCTTGCTCCCATCCTTAGATTTAGGGTTAGACAGGTGTTCAACCAACCCATTGAAGTTCAATGAACACCTGGAACTGTGATCACTTGTGTCTGTCTTCACTTTTTGATACAATGCCTTCCGTACACTTCATACTCAGCAACCCCTGATGTATTTTTCTGCCTCTTTCGTCATATTTCTCAGTCCTTCTGCCTCTCCTAAATTCTCTATATTGGACTCTGCCCCCATTCTTTTCTTCTGTAACTCTTTCTACCCATTTATAAATATACATTTGTTTAATCATTCTAAAATCACATATTGGGCCAGATTCACTTAAGAATATTAGAACGGAAAGCCGTAGCTTTTGTCTTACAAGTACTGCAATGTGCGAGTGTGCACAGTATGAGTTTTCAACCTGCCATTGTGCATGCTTAACATGAGAACCCCACATGAAAAAGTGCAAATGTCATATTTTTGCATTTGCATGAAAGGGGGTTTCAGTGAGCATGACCTGCCTTAAGACCGAGCACATTTTTAGCTTTAGGTTATAAATAGCATCAGCGAAACTAAGTGAGGGAAAAATATTGGCATAGAGAGAGGGTTGGCATTATGAAGGCCGAGAAAGTTGGCCGAAATCCCTCTGATATATACGTAATTATCTAAAAGTACCCGCACAGGTTCTATGGACAGACATGATAACACTCTCATCAATTGTTGAAAATCAATAATCCTGTAGGGGGCTGCTCCGGGTCGATTATTGCTTGATGTGCTTTGCACTCTGCAGTAAACTGCACTGAGAATGGGTGCATGTGGCTGACTGACATACCCTGGAGCAGAGGTGGAGGGAGGCGAGAGTTGGCATGCTGCAGCATACTGGGACCTTCTGTGCTCTCTCCCCAATTGTTGCCTCACCCTGGCGCAGTGCAATTCGTTGCAGTGCAAATATCTCAGAAACGGTGCATTGTGTAAGTGATTTCAATCCCGCACTTCACCTAAGTCAACGCCTAGAGAGTAATGCCCAACTAAAATCCTTATTTATTTTGTGTCTAAAAGTTCTTTTATTCTGAACGTTGAACCACTTATATCACGCCCCTCTCTTGGAACCCCCCGGTCACACTGAACAGGGAATCAGGCTGGTTTGCAAAGTTAAAATATTTATTCATGTAGTTCACAATATAATCACACTATGTTTAATGGGTATACAATAATCACCAATGGGGTGATGTAACACTAAGCAATCTCTTTAATCACAAGGAGTAATAGTGAGCCAAACAATTCAGCTCAGAAATAATACTTTTGTGAGTGTTCAAATCAAGTAGCAATGTGGTTACTATTTCCCCCTGCACACCCCTCAACCCCCAACAAGCAATGTAACGAGATAGGAGGAGAGAGAACAGGTTTCAGGAATGCAGAATTCAACAAAATGTCAATCCCAATTTCCCCCCAGCAAACACAAGAGAGAAACAGAACTGATTGGCAAACTGTCCAAATGGTTTTAAAGTTATCTGAGAATGGATTGCGTAAAACACTAAGGGCCTCATCACGAGTTGGCGGTAACGCCGGCGCTAATAGCGCTGGCGCTATCTGCCCTACCGCCAAACCCCCGGCGCTATTAGCGCCGGATCACGGGTTTGGCGGTAATGGAATTCCCCATTCCCCACTGAGCCCATTCAGGAATGCCCCATTCCCCATTGGGCTCAATGGGGAATTTTCGCGCTCATACTGCTGGCGGATTTCCCACCGGTGGTATGAGCACGAATTTTCGGCGGATTTCCCCCCAGGTCAGAGCTGGGGAGAAATCCGCCAAAGCCCTGATTTGGCAGACCCTTAAATCCAGCAGTATTAGCGCTACCGCCGGATTTAAGGGTTACCGCCAAACTCGTGATGAGGCCCTAAATATGGTTTAAATGACTGAAATTGTTTAAATTCTAATGGGAGCCATTGTATATAGTTGCGGACAAACACTAGCAATGATTTGACACTAATCAGCAATGTATAAACTTAAAATTGAGGTCGGGTGCAATCAAAAGCTGTTTTACACGTTATAGAAATTTCCTAAAACAAAATTTGCAGCAAACTTTTCTGCGCGCTTAGGATGTTAGCTAAAAGCAGACATTTTGTTTCTAGCATAAAAATTGAGAAAGTTATGGACGTTTTTTTGGAGGTCGTTTTTCTGAGATAGGCGCAAGAATGGGAAAACAGGGATGCACTTTCAAAAGACAAACAGGATTTCTTTACACTAGGGGATGACTATGAAGAAGCAAATACCACACAGAAGCACAGCCACTGGACCAGGGTGCCACTGAATCCAGGCGACTGCCTGTCGAGGAGCTTGCCTTCTTCAGATGAAATATATGAGCGCAAAGATATTTAACAATACTAGTACCGAAGGAGATAGTAGGGATAATATAGAGAGTTCAGGAAATTCAAAAATATTTCTAACAATGCAGTTCTGAATATAAGAGAGGATGGGTTTAAGACAGGGATTACTATGGACAGTACATATGCTAGTGACACAGTCCTATACTATGGATACTCACTATATATTTTTTGAACAGAACCGTCAGGAATTCTGATCCATCAAGATTTCTGGACAGGAATTCTGCTGGGCACACCTGACTGGACAGGCTGCTGGGCACACCGGACTAGACTGGGTCTGCAATGGCTCTGGTCACAGCTATCTGGTCACAGAACAACTGGATTGGATCTTTTGGTTCTGGTAATAATTCTTTTAGCAGGAAAGCAGCTACAGAACAGCCTGGCTGTTTCTTTTGTTCCCCTTAGATTTTGTGGGATTCTTTCTGGTCCTGGAAACTCAAGGCCTAGTTGAAAATGGTTCAACTAATGGAATGGGCCTTTCTGCTTGCCAAGTTCTGGAGTCAGGAGCAAGGAATATGAAGGGATCTGCTTCAGGGTGCTTCGCCAGGATCAGGATAGTGGGTGAATCTGTGTGTCTTTCTATGTCCTCAGCTTTCTCTATTTATACATATGGTAAAGGGGTGTGTGTGCTGGATTGTCCTAAGCGTGCCCCCTAGCCAGGCTATAGGTTAGAATCTCTTCTCCCCCTTGATTGGAGAAGAAAACAAGGTGTCACCATGATGGTGTGAATTTATGAGTCAGAGGATCCTCCCCTTGTTCCTTTGAAGATAAAATCCACTTTTAGGACAATACATATTTACAAATGTGCAACCTTTCTAACAATAACATACATAGATCACATATTTTGTGGAGCAGATATTCTTCCAAGCCCCGTCGCTGTAGGATCTTGGGTCTGCTTTTGACAGAATTCCGCCCTTTTTGTCCGCAACACATGGTCCAATTTCGGAATGGGCGCATTGTATATGTACATAAGCGTGTGAAGTTTCATGCTTTTGACATCAATTAATTTGGAGCAAGACCGTATTTTCCACTACTACTTCCCAGAACATGTCACACGGTTTTTCTGCCTCTTAAAATGTACAGTCAGAATTTAGATACGCAAATATGTGATTTTTGTAATTTAATGTTAAATGTTAAATGTTAAAGGTATTTGTACCGCGCACCGTCACCAACGGAATTGGTCCCCAGGCGCTCAGGCGGATCTGCAAAGGATAAAGGTGGGATGGGTTAGTAGGTTGAAGAAGGGAGTAGGATAGTGAGAGGAGTGGTGTGCTGTTGGCAGCTTCAACTCAGTATACACCGGGTGCTGAGCTTTGGTGCGGGTATCGGATCAGAGTCAGTCCGCGTGTGCTGTTGTTCCGGTTTATGTGTTGTTGCAGTGCTGTGAAGTGCGTGCGGTTTGTTGTGCGAGAGATGGTTGTGTGAGTTTTTGAGTGAGATAAGTATGCAGAGTTTGAGCTTATTGGTTAGTGGGTTACCTGACCTTTACCATTGCTAGCACTCGCAGTTCTGGGGGGTGTGGTACTTGTTGGCCCTCACATTCCCATCTAGACGCGGCGCAGGCCAGTGATTAGGGCTCCATACAGATGTGGTCATGCCAACATTCACATTTTTATCTAGACGCGGCGCAGGCTACTGTTTAGAGATTGGTCCAGGTGTGGGCAAGCTAACATTCACAACTCCATCCGAACGCCACGCGTGTTATCCTTCGATCGATCCTATCCACATGCGGCGCAGGCCAACGTCTATCTAGATGCATCTGTCGGTCTGAGTGTGTTCGTCCGGTGCGTACGAGCGGGAGAGTCTAGGTCTAGGTTTCGTCTGGGTCTAGTTATGTGGTCAGTCTCCTGTGGCCTTCCTTTGCGGCTGTTTTCCATGATGTCTTATGCTCTGTCGAGTGGTTGGTTCTTTGGCTTGAGTGTTTGTCCAATTTGAGAGTGGCCGAGGTTGGAGTTATTTCCATCATTGTTTTAGTGTATGGGCATTCTGGTGCGCCTCTGTAGTGGTTATGCTTTGAAGAGCCATGATTTGAGGAGTTTCCTGAATGCTAGGTGGTTTGTTGTATTCCGTATATTCTTAGGTAGGTCGTTCCAAGTTTTGGGTGCCTGGTGAGAGAAAGACGATCCTCCGAGTTTTTTCCTGTTGTAGGGTCTTGGTTCCAGGCGTATGTCTGTGCTTGATCTTAGTGTTCTTGTCGGTTGATGTAGGCGTAGTTTGGCGCTTAGGAATTCTGCGCCTTGTTTGTGTATTGCTCTGTGCGTGATGCACATGGCTTTGAACTTTATTCGCTGTTTCAGCGGTAGCCAGTGTAGTATTTTTAGCATGGGTGTGATGTGTTCTCTTCTGGGTAGCTTGACATTAAACAATTTTCAGTGGTAAGTTATATGTCTTTAACAAAAATGTTTCTTTGTGAATGTCCAGCCCCAAAGAGCTCTTTCTCTCCGCCTCCTTCTGGCTCTCTGCAGTTAGAAGCAATCTCCGCCCCCTTCCTTCTGGGAGAGGCCGTTTATGACACTTCACACTCTGCATATCCTTTTAGCCAGAGGAAGTCCATTGTCCCCTTCTGACTACCCAGCAATTGGCACCTCCCTGTGAGTTTCAGCTGGGGGGAAGTGTCCTCTTTCTGGGAAGAAACCTGCCTTTCAAGTTCTTGCAGCCCCCAGGCTTAAATTTAAATGTTATTTCTGTTGCAAATTTTTTCTTGGTTTAAAATAAACTTGCAATTTCAAAACAAGCAGCTAGAACACTTATTCCAGGTACCAAACCATGGGATTTAAATAGTTACAACCTAGGTTATTCTCAATAACAGGTTACTTAGTTTTCAGACATTGATTTCAGTTGCACAAGTTTAAATCTTCTGATGCAAGCTACTGACAGCTGTCCACAGGCGGCCGCTGGTACTGCGCCCAGCTTTTGACAGATTTCACAGGAAGGCACATTTTTGCTGTGAATGTTCTGATGACAGATTCCACTTTTCATGACATTGTATGTTCGTAATGATTTCTTGAATGAAGTGACTAGTAACACCCAGCAAGAATGGATGTTTGGTGGTGTTTTGGACTGGCATTCTGTGTTTTCAGCAACCAAGATAAGATTTAAAGCAGATTTTGAATTTCTTTCAGCAAAGCACTGCATTTCATGCAGTCTCCATTTATATTTGTTGGGCAGCCCAGTGACATGTTTCAGCAGGGAGGTGTCTGTTCCACCACTGACAACACGCATGGTAGGTTTGGCAGCCATCTTTTCGTGTTGTAAAGCACGATTTCCATAGGTTTTGGCGCGCATAGGGGTTTTGCGGCCATTTTGATAATTCTGGCACCATCAGCACACAGTGATGCGCAGGGCAGAGCATAAGTGGGTTAATACATCCCACGATTGTATGACCGTGAAACGTGGTTTTTGAGGTCCTTCAAGTGTTGTTCCTCATGTCGAGATGCTTAACATGAGCTTTGTCTGGTGCTTCTACGACCACATTGATGTTTCGCCGATTTCAGGCAACTGTCTCATGTCTGAAGGGGCTTAAATCCAGGGAAAGGAGTAGGGGACCAAATGTGATATATCCAGTAATGTCTGGAGTGTCCTCACAGGTAATGTGGTGCACATTTGTGGACCAGTGTGGAATTGTATGAGGAGCAAACTAACAGATGTTCAGCTTTATATGCAGCAAGATTAGTTTTGGCTCTTAAGTGATGCTTTAGGGTCACCAATAGTTTTGGCTAAGAGCTGGCGCTTTAGCTCAATCCTATGCAGCAACATAAGTATGGATCATTGTTTGAGTTTTAACATCACATAATAAAGTTACATAGTTCTGGTATATGCATTGCATTTTATCGCCCATTTAGAGCAACTATATGTTTTGTCCTTTGGCTGCTGTTTACACTTTAGAGAAAAGGAGCTGGAGATATTCTTTTAGACTATAAAGCATGGGTACGTGGACTGCAAAGATGTTGACCTCCAATCGGCAGTGGCAAAAGTTTTGTAAGCCAAACAGTTTGACTCCTCCCATTTTCCAGGATCAAGCACCAGTGAGGTGTTTCAAAGGATCATGGCATGGGCGGTAAGCAGAAAGTGGGGTGTGAAGGGTGAAAAGCAAGATGTGGGGCAATGGTTAGAGGTGGAGGGGAGGGAGTGTGTGGAAACAGAAAGCAGAGGGGGAATGGAAAAGTACAGGCGGACAGTATTGGGAGAGCCAAGGGGGCATTGATGGTGCACAGGAAGGCTGTTAGGAGGAGACCCCCATTTCGAGGAAAGGAACAAGTGCGGAATTCGAGGAAATACAAGGGGGAAGGAGGAAGATGGACAGAGAATGCTCAGGAGCCTGATGTAGTGTAGTGATGTTTCGGTGAGACCCCCAACTTGGAGGATAGGATGGATGAAGGAAATGACCTGCGGCAAGTCAATAGAGGGTCAAAAAATAGGTTCAGTGATGGTGAAGTGAGGGCCAGGAGACAGGTGATCACACACAATAAGTGGAGAAGAAAATAAATGAGGGCATCCATAGGGGAGCCAAAAGAAGTTGAAAAGATAAGAGTCAGACAAGGAGCAATGACAAAAGTGATTAAAAAATACAGCAGTTGATGGAAACATGTAGAACGGTTGTACACATATGGGGTGTCACATGGAACAGAGAGCGTACTCTGAAAAAACGGATAAGTGTGGGTGAGGTGGGCGGGACTGGAAGACTGGTGTTTCAAGCAGAGGCTAGGGGGCAGCACTCTTCGTTGTGGTCGTACTCTTTTGCCCATGCAGGCTACATTACTGCTCATGTTTATCTGGCTGAAACAGGATAGGAGGCTTGGAAAGCAAGTTAGCTCTCAATAGGAATGACAAAACTGTTGACTTTGAAAATCATTGGTTATTTTAAGATATGTAGTCACTGAACACCCCTACACTTACACGGGTTATGGTCTTTCCATCTAATGCCATTGCATCTAATGCCATTCCATCCAATTTTTTCCATCTAAAAACTTTGCATCTAATGCATTTTTAAAAAATGTATTTATTATTTTTTTGGGGGGTGGCGGGGTCCCCCAAACCCCGTTTTCTACCCTTTATAATGCACCTAAACAAACATTAACCATTTACCCCCCAAAAATATCCATTAGATGCAAAGTTTTTAGATGGAAAAAATGTTTTGGAATGGCATTAGATGGAAAGACCAGATACCCACTAAATCCTTTATGCCACTTACAGGTGCTTCATGAGCAGCATGTGCTTTTTGAATTCATGAAAGGACCACACCTATGTGCAGCAGGTCCACAGCACCCTACTGTTTATTTGCAACCCTATCAAATGAGTAACAGTGCGCTAACTGTGAAAAATACCACAGAGCTGGTGATTCAAGAATTGTCCTCATTATGTGTACTTATTCAGGATTTGGGCTGCAGTCCTGCAGATATAGAGAATAGTTTTTTTCACCAGCATCCCACCCCACTTACCTCATTTTAGGAACACATAGGAGATGAGTGTGAGTCTGTGTTCCCAAGTCACTGAAACCTGTCTTATCTCATATGTACACATTTTTCATAAACAATCCGCACACGAAAGATGAAATCCTTTTAAGTAAGCAATGCCCATAGTTACGTTGGCTTGCAGTCTTGCACACGTATCGCCGAGAACGTTGCGCACTATTAATAATGATTTGCACTGGAACAGACAAAAAAAGTTGCCCATGAGCTCTCAGATTTGCACCAACTACCTTATACCTGATTCACAAAGCCTACAATTTGTAAGCAATGAGGAACTGCCTTCAGCATCTCTGAGATGCCCTGGAGAAAACTGTGTATCACATTTGCAAGGGTGTACCTCAGAGAAGCTCGAGGCATTTCCAGATTTGCTCATGTTTGAGGTTTTGTGAATCAGTCATAAGGTTGCACATGAAAACTGGAGATGCTCACAGGAATGTGCTTTGCTCCTGTGCAAACCTCACTGAATCAGGCCCAATGCATGCCACCGTCACATGAGTATTCAGTGCTCTGGAGAGTGTGTTCCAGCCAGCCCCTGCCAATGCAAGTGGGACTGTATTTTGTTACCACCACTAGAAAATTGGTACAGATGTTCATTGACCCTAGTGTTCACTATGCCAGTTATTCTGTGCTATATCCCTAATAAATGTGCAAATATGCATAACTGTGTGCAAGGCTGTGTTGTGCATCTAGATGCATACATCAGATTTGCAGTGCTTTTTGTATCTCTTCCCCATTACATTGTCCATGTTTGTAATTGAAATTCACCACAGGAATGTCTGCCGACCTTCAATAAGGCAAGTGATGTATCTACTTATTTATTTTTACATTTAGCAAGCGCATCTAACCCTTAGGCATCTGGGTGCTTATACTTATGAAGACGGTTACATTGCTTACTGAGTCAGTTATGTTACATTACATTGCAGTTACATTCTTGGACTAGATCCAGACTGTTGACTTGCAAACTTGATCTGATGCATTACATTCTTGGTCAAGAAACAGGCAGTATATACATGGGTAATGACAGTTTGAGTGTGCAGTTCTTACAGACATAGACTGGGCATATGATTACAAAGGTGCCTAATGCTAAATTATAGGTTTAAAATGTAGTTCTCAATGTCATTGCTGAATAGTCATGTTTTAAGTCTTCTACGGAATGACCATAGTGATGGGTCTGTTCTTAGCTCAAGGGGCATAGCATTCCAGTATTTGGCTACAACAACCGGAAGCTGGAGCCTCCAGCTTTTTGACGTTTAAATCTCTGGGTGAACAGGTGGGCGATATAATTTGAGTGGGTTGGTCTAGTGGATTGTGCTTTGAAATGTGTTTGGTCAGGTATGGTGGGGAAATGTTGGACAGGCATTTATGTGTTAGGGATAGTATTTTGTATTTGATACAGTCTCTCACTGGTAGCCTGTGGATGTTGCTTCTGGTTGTGGAGATGCGCTCTGTTTTAGGGATATTGAGCGCAGCTCTGATTGCATTATTCTACACTGTCTGGAGTTTCTTAATGTTTTTCGAAGTGGATCCTGCAAAGATGGCATCGCAGTAATTGATCCTGGATAAGTGCTCTGGCAAGCGTGATGCAGTTATCAATTTTTAGGAAAGGTCTGCACGCAGTGATGAGTTTGCTGCATAGGCTGAGGCAAGAACTGTCCTCATGATGTGTACTTTTTCTTTTAAGTAAGCAAGGCCCATAGTTACGTTGGCTTGCAGTCTCACACTCGTATTGTCCAGAACATTGCACACTATTCATAATGATTTTCACTGGAACAGACAAAAAGTTGCCCATGAGCTCTCAGATTTGCACCCGCTGCCTTATACCTGATTCACAAAGCCTACAATATGTAAACAATGAGGAACTGCCTTCAGCATCTTTGAGATGCCCTGGAGAAAACTGTGTTTCACATTTGCAAGGGTGTACCTCAGAGAAGCTCATGCTTAAGGTTTTGTGAATCAGTCATAAGGTTGCAGGTGAACATTGGAGATGCTCACAGGCATGTGCTTTGCTCCTGTGCAAACCTCACGGAATCAGGCCCAAAGCATGCAACCGTCACAAGAGTATTCACGGCGCTGAAGAGTGTGTTCCAGCCAGCCCCTGCCAATGCAAGTGGGACTGGATGTTGTTACCACCAACAGAAAATTGGTATAGATGTTCATCAACCCTTGTGTTCACTATGCCAGTTATTCTGTCCTAGGCCCCAAATAGATGTGCACATATGCATAACTGTGTGCATGGTTGTGTTGTGCATCTAGATGCATACATCAGACGTGCACTGCTTTTTGTAACTCTTCCCCATTACATTGTGCATGTTCGTAATTGACACGTACCACACGAATGTCTGCCGACCTTCAATAAGGCAAGTGATGTATCAAAATCTAAAAGCATGTAAGCCTGGCAGTGAAGAAGGTCTGACAATGTTCTGCACGTTCTGGGTTAGCACTTAGCAGTGTAACTCTAAGCACATTTGGGAGGGTCATTTTCCAATCCCTCGGATCATTACAACGAAGCATAAAAGCAAGGTGTATGCTTTGTATGCTTCACTTTAATGATCCGGGAAATTTAAAAAAAATGTGAAGGTGGAGCGGGCTATGAAATGGGATATATGTTTCTGTGATGCTTTCCCACTCCATCTTCACATCGCACTATGGCTTTCCATCAGCTTGTATTTTCATGATGGAAAAACACCTAAAGATTCCTATATGGAGTCCACCTTTCTTTTGCACCTGCTAAAAGCAGGCATGTTTAATTGTTAATGTTGCCTGCAAAGCATTATTTGCAAGCAGCAGCTACGTTCGCCGCTGTCTTGTGCAAAAAGTAAACTCTGACTGCAAATATACTTTACTAATGGATTCCTATGGAATCTGCCGGGTTTCGTCTGTATGCAGAATCCATTTAATTTACACCTGCATGAAGACATCATGTACATGTGAAATGAAGTGCTCATACACATGGAGGAGGTCAGTGCGGCAGAGATCTTATCTCTGCTCCAGACCTCTCATCTGATTTGTGTCAGTATGAAAATGGGTCAGAGCAGGAAATGGGGATGTAAAATCATTACGCCTTGCAATTACGTCTCTATTTTCACTCGCCCAATTTAAAATGAGGGTGAAGATTTCTGCCGTGTTCACTGCCTCCGGTTTGTGTGAGCACTTAATTTTACGCCTGGATTACATTTTTATGCAGATGTTAAAGAAATGGATTTCTATGGAATCCGCTTTGGTTTTGCACATGGCCAACACCAGGCTGTTAAATGCTGCCTGCAAGGCATATTTGCAGCTGCCATACATCATTTTCATGGGATGGAAGGTAATATGAAAAAAGCAAAGCTAAGCTAACTCACTTTTACTCTTTTAAGCACCCCTCTGCCTCATGACATTTAAACATTTCAAGCCCTGGAATCCAAAGCACATAGGTGCTAATGTTGGTGGTCCCCTGCATGCAATTTACATATTTAACAAAATTATAACTTCTGTGTTTTATAAAGTTAATTGCAGGAAAGGGAATTTCCCACTCTAGGCAATGTTCATAATTCTTATTCAGAAGTGCAAAAGAAAGTTCTAAAAGATGGCAAAATCACCTTTACACTTCAGAATACAAATGAGTGGAAATGTCTGCTGGAATTAATACTTGTGGGGGGCATTTACAATGGACTTGCAGTGGATGAGAATGCATACGACCCGCTTTTACCTAAGGAAAATAATCATGGAAATTCCATTGGTTTACCACAAGCATACAAATCTCATGCTGGCAGTAAAGATAGCGTTTGTGGCAAAAGGTGGAGAGGTAATACGGGTGGGTATGAAAAGTCCACTCTGCTCCCCAAACTCACCTGGTTAATCATGTGAAATCCCTCTGTAAGAGTGATGATAAACAATGGTGGTAGATAGTAATCATTACCACCACTTTTACTGCCTCTTTTTACTGATCCAGGGTTTTGGAAAATAAGCCCCAAACACATCTATAGAGCTTTCCTTAAACAGCATTGGCTTCTTATCTGACAGATAGTTGCCAGGTGTTGTTTACCAAAGCTATGCTACCATAGGAACCTGTGAGGCCTCAGTGAATGCCACTGATTGCTTCATCAGACATCCCTGCCCTGTTTCAGCAGAACCCTAGCCTCCTCCTGCTCACTACAAGTTAGTTGGACAAAGCACTGCAACAAATTAAACATTGCTCCATCTTGCAGCACTTTGTCTCCATCTTGATTTCGGCAAGGACTCTGGATGAAAGAAACCAATAGTGCAACAACAGCACTGCGCTTATGCAGGTTAATGATATACTCGCTGCCCTGTCTGAAGTGTCTTTGCCATTGGAATGGTAAAGTGCAGTGGAACGTTTGATATGATAACATTTGAGAAGGGCAGATGCTTCATTATCTGATCATGGTGACGATATTTCGAACCTGCAAGGACAAATGGAGCTGGACTGTTAGAGGACATGTACAGGCTGGTGTTTTGAAATATGTCTCTTGGTGCAAGTGTTGTATCTCATTGACTGTACACGTTCCCAATTTATCTGCACCATCTGACAAAATCCATCCCAAAATTCTACTTGCTCTATTTTAACAGGGAACCGATTTGAAGAGACAGATTGTCCAGGTGTGGTCTCATTAGAATGTTACTCAGAGAATGGGACTTCCAAAATCGAGGCAGGTGGGTGAAACATCTCTTGAGACCCTCCTCGGCCTTTGCGTGATCCAATGTGGCTGTTTTTCCAGTCCCTCAGCCCCGTTGTGCTCCTTCTCCCTCCCTTCATCCACTTCCCCGTTCTGCGATCCCTCCAGCCTTCCAGCCCACACCCTCCCCTGATTGGTTGATTCCCTAACGTGCTGCAAGGCCTATCAGCCTGCTAGTCTCCCTGCCCGCTTCTTCCATCCACGAAGCAGGTGAGTGAAACAACTCTTGAGACCCTCCTGGGCCTTTGCTTGATCCAATTTGGCTGTTTTTCCAGTCCCCGATCCCCGTTGTTCTCCTTCTCCCCCACTTCCCTCCCTGCGTCCATTTCCCTGGTCCCCATTATACATGACTCTCAGACTTAGGTGTGTTTTTCTCTGGTATTTAAATTGCAGTGAAAGTATTTAAAATTGCACTGTGAAAGAATTTTAAATTGCATTGTGAAACCTAGGCCTTTTCCCCGCTATAGAAGACTCTCAGACTTAGGTGTGTTTTTGTCCCGTATTTAAATTGCACCCTGAAAGTATTTAAAATTGCATTGTGAAAGTATTTTAAATTGCATTGTGAAACCTAGGCCTTTTCCCCACTATACAGGACTCTCAGACTTGGTTTGTTTTTCTCCAGTATTTAAATTGCACTGTGAAAGTATTGCCATCCTATGGTCTTGCCTCCTAGCGATGGAATCATTTAGCAACACTTTTCTACCATTATCCAAGCTCCTGTCGTCTTGTCCAACTGTCTTCTTTTCTGGTCTCTCTCTGTCTCATCTGCTTGGCTCCTCCCTGTGTCCTTCCCTAGTGTTCTCCCCGCCCCTATCCTTCCCTCCCTCAATCCCTCCCTCCCCGCTTCCTCTTCTCTCCTCTCCCTACCTACTCTATGGTGCTCTCTGTTTCTCCTATCTTTTCTAACTGCTTCTCTATCGACTATCCTGCTCTCCTCACTAAATCTGGTAAGAAGTTGTTTAAAAAGGACATCCGTGTCTCCAACCCAGGCCTCCCTATCGCTGGCACCCATACCAGTGCCTCCTCCAGGCAAACCCAACACCGACATCTTCTTTGTTGTTCGCTCACCAGACCTATGGACTCTACATATGGTCTCTGTGCTCACTCCTTTCTCTTCTTCTCCCATTAATGGTGGCACACGGTGGGAGGCCCTCCTGGCCTCCTTCCAATCCTCTAAGGTCATCATCAATGTTTACTTGAATGGCACCATCTTGGTCAAGGCCCTCAAGCCAACCTTCTCCTCTCTGATAGATTCCATCAATTTCCTTTCTTCTCCTGCTGTCCCCTCTGTCCCCTCCATGGCTTCCTCACCCCCCCTGCTGTCACCTCCTTGGCTAACTTGCCCTCTCCTCCTTCCTCTTCTGCTCCCCTCAGGCTTCTTCTACACCTCCGCAGGGCATACCTCTGATTTGTACCCCTCCCCGGAAGTCTTTCAAGGACAGCAACCTTCTCCATATTGCCACTCTAAACTCTCGCTCAGCTGTCAAACACTCCTCTGACATCTGCCGCCTCCTTGAAGAACTTGACCATGATGTCCCCGGTCTCACCGAGGCATGGTACCCGGCCAGCTCTGTCACAAGCTTTGACACTCTTCTCCCTGATGGCTACAAGATTCTCTCGACAAACTGGCCTGCCACCTGCTCCAAAGGCAATACCGGCTCTCTGTCCGCACCAAGAAGAGATCCCTCATCCAAGCACGCATCTCTGTGACTTCCAACAACTCGGCCGAAGTCTTTAAAATCTGCAAGGAGCTGGCCAATCCTGCTGCAGTCTCTACCTCTCCTGTCCCCTCTAAGGCCCTCTGCACGGCCCTGGCTTCTCATTTCATCTCTAAAACTCGGGACATCCTGTCCTATCTCTCTTCCTCTCCTCCTCCTCCCTCTACTCCCTGCTCCTCCTATGGCCCTTCTTTGGCCACGTCTCCCCCCTTCTCTGCCGTTCCCCTGTTCTCACCAGACAAGGTTTCTGGAGTCTGATCTATGAAAGTCTCGTCAAAACAGGTTCTCCCCTGTTCCTCTAAAACCATCAAAGAACACATTGACACCCTGGCTCCTTCTCTGGACGAATTCTGCAACCACTCCTTTGCCACTGGAGTCTTTCCTTCCCCCCTGAAGCACTCCCTTGTGCACCCTCTTCTTAAGAAACTCTCTGCTGACCCTTCCTGCCCGGCTAACTATCTCTAAGTCTCCATCACACCTTTCCTGGGCAAACTCCTGGAAAAGCCTGACATCTCCCGCCTTAATCTCTACACTGAATCTGTTGGTTGTCTCCATGATCATCAGTCTGACTTCAGAGCCACCAGGAGCATGGAAACTGCTCTCCTCAACATGCGTGAAGACCTGCTCTCACAGCTCGATTCCAACACCCCCTGTGTTCTTATCTTACTTGATCTCTCTTCTGCCTTTGACACGGTTAACCATGCCACCCTGCTCAACCGTCTCCTTGATAACCTGGGTATCACTGATCAGGCCCTGGCTTGGCTGACTTCTTTCCTCTCCAATTAACCCTCCGAGGCCCAACTTGGGTCCTTCCTCTCCTCTATCTCTAACTCTACCTGTGGTGTTCCCCAGGGGTCTAACCTCTCTCCCTGGCTGCTCAACCAATTCCTGGCACTTCTTGCCCAACGCATTGTTGCTCTCTTCCCCAACTTTCAGTGCTATGCAGATGACACTCAGCTTATTTTCAGGCTCCCTTCAGCCATCTCTTCTCCTTCTCTCATCTCTGACTGTCTGCCTGCTATCCAGGAGTGGTGTGCCGCCAATGATCTCTGCCTTAATGCCAGTAAGACTGCGATTCCCCTCAACGGCACACCTGTTCCCTCCTTTCCTGTCACTCTCTGACTGGCCTCTCTTGGCCCTCTTCTTGGTCTTCATCGTATCTCTCCAGGACTGAAATCTCTTCACTGGCTCCCAGTTGCTGCGAGGAGTAAGTTAAAAACCCTCTGCATTGTCCACAAAGCCTTCTGGAGCCTGGGGTGTGAATACCTCCAACTCAATCTTTGTAAACATCTTCCTTCTTGAGCCCTTTGTTCCTCTGCCTCCAACTCCCTCAGAGTCAGTCGCTTCTCCAAGCAACAAGTTGGTGGTAGATCTATTTCCTCGGCTGGGGCCTCCCTCTGTAACAGCCTCCCTGCCTCTCTGAAACTTGAGGAGAACCATCTCCGGTTCCGGAAGCGTCTCAAGACCTTCCTCTTTGATTCTGCTTTCTTTCCTCTTCTCCCCTGCTGAACACCTGGCTGAAACTGAAATTGCACTTGTCACCTGGCTACCCTCTGTTCTTGGGCCCAGGTCCCCTCCCTGCCAGTTGCACACCTGCACTGCCCCCCTGGCACCTCCCTGCGCTCGGAGGCTGTTTCTGTATCCCTACAGCCCCCTACCTGACACCTGATGTCTGCACTTACCCATGCACTTGCCACCACTTGGCTGCACTTCTTATTCATTGTTTTTATTTATTGTATTATTATCCTATCTACTGCACTGTCCCCTGCCCTTTCCTCCTCGCACGTTTCCCTCTCCACACTCCCCTGCACTTGCGTGATCTCAATGTCGCCTTGTCTAGTTAGATTGTTGTCTCTGTCTTCTCTCTATTCCCCCTCCCTTGCCTCGTCACGCTTTGAAACGCTTGTGTATAGGCATGTTATAAATACCCTAACATATCATACCATATGATATCAATGGCTCTATCCCTACATTAGATTGGTCGCCTGGTTTCTGCCCTTTAACTGAGCATGATTTTGTTAAATCTATTAAGTTTCATACTGATGACCCAACTGCTATGTTGTTTCTTTCCTGGAATTTTGTGGGAGTAGACAGTAAGATTACAATTCCAGAAACTAGAACCACATTTCTCATGTACGATGTAATATTGTTTTCGGAAACGTGGACAACTTCTGATACATCTCTTGATGGTTTTGTGTTTCAGCTAGAAAAATGTGTAACCGATGCCGTTGTTTTCGTGGCCTAGCCATACTTATTATAGCCTCATTATCTCTTGAGGTGACTCAGATCACATTTGATAGCTCTAATGCATTAATTGTAAGAATGTTAAATGCCTACAGCGATGCCTTAAGTTTAATTCATTTTTATAATAGCCACTATACTGAACATTCTTTGGTTAGTGATTTGGTGGCAACCTTGGACATTGTTTCTGACTCTGCTACAGTCAATTCTACCTGGATAATTATCGAGGGGGATTTTAATGTAAATGGGTGTTAACCCCATTACCACCCAACCCAAATGCTGAGGTGGGGCTAATTTAAGGTATTCCTGAATCTGGAAGGAAAATACTATTAAAAGATGGCCGCCAGGAAAAGGGAGGCGGGGCTCTGTATGGTGCTCCTCTTGCCTTTCCAAGGCAGGCTCTGGGAGCCAAGAGGAAGGAGCGGATGCAACACTTGCCGCAGCCAAAATGAGGTAAGTGGGGGGTGGGAATGGTGAAAAAAAAACAATGGGGCTGGAAGGTGGGGGAATATGGCAGCGGGGGAACCGGCCGCTGAGCGGCATTGAACCTGGACTGAGATCCCTGGTTTCCACCCGTGATCCAAGCCACCTGATTTGCTGTCTCCCCCTCTCAGGGTGCTAATTTACCTTCAGCTACTCAACGGTGGGTTGGTTTACCAGGCTATGATGCTGTTGGAACTTACCAAATGGGTGCTTTCAAAATCACAGGCAAAATAACAGCACTGAAAGACATCATAGCTCAATGTAGATGAAATATGTGTGTGGCAATTTCTGTATTGGGTGATATTTGAGATTGATTGTTGTTGTGCTTTACTTTAAAGTTCATCTCACTGTTTTTTAGACTTCATGCACTGTGTGCCACTATGGAAGAATATGGTTCTTACCAAACTATGAAAAGTAAAGTAATACAACATTGTATCCAGTGTTTAGGATCATAACATGGCATATAAGAGGCACAGGCTGCCTAGGGATTTGCCTGATTGTCTTATAGCACAGACAGTTTGAGCAAAATAGTGCTCCAGGAAATGAAAACCACCGACCTACCATGCACAAGGAACATGCCCAGTGGGCAGTGGGACACCCTTAAACCTATGCCAGACCGGGAATCCCACATTGGGCACATACAACATTTTCAGGCTCTGGTTAGGCAGAAGGCAGGCTCTCCTCCTTTGTCCACGATATGTGTCCATATGTTTCCTTTAGGTTTAAAGACCCTCTCACATGGCCTACAAGCAACAGGCAAAATATTGGCACGCTCACCTGGTGTTAAGATATCTTCACAATTTTAGTTTCAGAATGCTGATGAAATCCATGCCAAAGCTCTTCATGGGAATGTTGAATTTCTCAAAGTGTCTCACAAAGCAGAGTGTAACATTGCTCAGACCCCTAGAGGATGAACTATGATTGCAGGAAAGTGAAGAGAAAAAGGATGACAATAAACGCCAGGGCTGGGAGAATGTCTGAGAATGGTGTTGACTGTATACTCTCCCAATCTCCCATTTAGCTTATCATTCTGCCGAAGCTCATTAGAAAGCTCTAATCACGAGCAAAAGAATAGTCCCCGGTGCAAGGGTGAACGGTTCCCTCATAAACTGAAAATCGACTTGGCAGCCATGTATGCCGGCCTCAAAGAATGTGAAAGACTGCCAATGGATTCAGTCTACAGTGCTCACAGTCAATATCCCCGAAGAAAAAGACGGAAGGGCACGCAGCTGACGGGTAGTTTAAATAATTATGAAGCCTTGTCTATATACATCTCTTAACCAAATCATTCACCTTTTAAAACACTGAGCTCATGTATTTTTGCTTCCAAATATAACCAGCTTCGTGAAGTTCCCAAGTACTATGAAACCACTCTTAAATGTCATATTAAAATATGGTTTGTATTTAGCTGTACTAGTGCTATCGTAATGTGATGCTGACAATAGATGACAAAAATAGTTCTGTGCTGTCTCAAGGAAATTACATACAACACAATGGTTTATGAGCTGTATTTTACAAAGTAGTCTTGCCTCACTCCCTACCCTTTTGGCTATTAATCACATTAACATCTTCCCTCCCAAATGTTCTCTGCCACCTTCCTTGCTTAATTGTTTTTCTCTCTTGCTTCCCCGTCTCTTTCGGCTAGTGCAATGATTTTTTCACATTAGCTGAAATATCAGTTTTGCTCCCCCTCGTCTCGTTCAGAGAGTCCAGTGTTAATGTATGTTGGGCAATCATTGGCCTCAGTTGATTGGGCCCTGGGTAGCAGCAAAGAATAGATTTGTTAGAACACTGGCCCTAATTCACTCTCATCACCAATTTATATCCTCCATGGTCGTATTGACTTCCCCTATACATCCCTGCTCCCTGATTAAATCATCTGTTCTGAATTCAATTCCCTCCTCAGCTTGTCTTCGTGGAAAAAGAGTTATACGCCAAACAGTTTGGCTCCTCCTACTTTCCAGGGTCAAGCACTATAGGAGTGTTTCAAAGAATCATGGCATGGGTGGTAAGCAGAAAGTGGGGAATGAAGGGTCAAGAGCAAGATGTGGGGAGTGGTTAAAGTAGAGGTGGAGGGCAGGGAGTGTGTGGAATCAGAAAACAGAGGGGGAAAGGAAAAGTACAGGCGGAGAAGCCAAGGGGGCATTGATGGTGCACAGGAAGGTTGTTATGAGGAGACCCCTATTTTGAGGAAAGGAACAAGTGTGGGATGAGAGGAAATACAAGGGGGAAGGCGGAAGATGGACAGAGAATGCCCAGGAGCCTGATGTAGTCTAGTGATGAAAGAGTGTTACAGGGAGACCCCGACTTGAAGGACGGGGAATGGATCAAGGGTGGGGTGGAGGAAGGAAGTGACCTGCGGGAAGTCAATATAGGGTCGAAAAATAGGTTCAGCGATGGTGAAGTGAGGGTTAGGAGACAGGTGATCACACACAATACGTGGAGGAGAAAACAAATGATGGCATCCTTAGAGGAGCCAATTGAATATATAGGCAATGAGCAATGGCAAAAGTGATTAAAAAAAATACAGCAGTCGGAAGGCCACCAGTGGGCGCAGGCAAGAGAGCTGTTTGAGCTGTGAGCTCCGTCTGTAGCCCTGGGAATCCTATGGAGTTGACGTGGATAAAGGGTTTCAACTCGCTTCAGAGGTCAACAAGCTGCTGTCGGAACCCAAGACCCGCTGGGGGGGGTGAAATCCCGAGACTCTACAGTGGCCCCTGAGCTTGGATAAGCGGTCTTGAACTTTCAGGTGCCTCTCCCCCCGACCGCTTTGCAGGCAGCGTTAGGAGAGGTAGTATACTACCCAATCCCTGGCTTGAGGGGGCAGAACAGCAAAGACCTTCACCACGGATGTTCTGACACATCAGGAGCCGGTGCACAGGTGTCGGGGTGCACTGCCGAAGCCCAGAAGAGGTTCCCGGCAGGCAAGGCAGCCCGGACACTGGGGTCACCCTTACTCCCCGGGCTGCACTACACACTGCACAGGGACTGTATTTGACTGCCAGATTCCTGGAGTGGAGAGAGGAAGCAGCAGGGAGCCGCACCGTGAACACAGCGGCATGCTGAGAGCTGCTCCAGCTGTGCCCCATCGACTGGGAGGCACCACCACCAGATCGGCTACCAGATCGGCTACAGCAGCAGGCGGTCTGCCCCCAGCACTGTGGTACTCCCGGCCCGGGGCATCGCGGGAGCATGCCAGTGGTAATGTTAGCTGGGAGACCACATGTGGAGAGACATAGAGGGTGAGGAAGCCCCAGAGAAGGTCCCTACGGCAGGGAGGGCAGCCCAGACACTGAGGGCACCCTTCCCCCTCCAGCTGCACCACACACAGCGGAGGTAGAGACTGCAACTACCAGGCTCCCAGCTTCAAAGAGGAGAAGAAACGGGGAGCCGCGCTGTGGGTGCAGCGGCGGGAAGGGGGCTAGGGTTAGATCTATCTGTGCCCCATAAACCCAGAGGGAGCCCCAAGGGACAAGCCACAACAGCAGGGCATCCGCCCCCACCAGTGGGTGTCCGACTGCCCGGGCCGACGTGGGAGCGCACCCATGGCAATGCTCGATGGGGGAGCAAATGTGATGACGCCACACAAGGTGAGGAAGTGTTGGGGATCACACACTCACCCTACCCCCCACTCGGAGCAATATTAGAGATTCTGGTTCCCCACAATACTCGAGGTGAGCCCGGACTACATGACTGTGGGGTGCCATCACCTTAGGGAATGAGACACAAGCTCTGAGCCAGGACCAGGCTGATAGCCAGTGGGGGACCTCCCTGGACTAGGGCCCCAGTATCTCAGGATAGTGGTGGACAAGGAGGGGTGCATGGCGAGGAGCAAGGAAAAGCGAAGGGCAGGAGGCCCAACAGCCTAAGACTCACCGGACTAAGAGAAGAGCCACATAATGCCCAGGGGCACACAGAGAGGTGGATACAGACACCCAGGGGGGAAAATAAACAGGCTCAACAAGGGGGCACGAAGAGACTAGTAGGAAGGTGAACAGAGAGACAGCCACCAACCCGAGGTCCACGGGGGGTTAAACCAGAACCAAATAGTGACTGGCAGCACACGCTGGACAGCCTGGGAAGTGCAACAAAGGCGGGGCTAGGCTGTACATCGACAGGAGACTGACTCCCCGACGGAAGCATGCGGCCGCGCCAGGAGGGGGTGCCCATTCAGTGGACCCCCCCAGGACACTCAAATCATGGGGGAGGTGCCTACCCCCCAGCCAGATGGCGGAGATAACATGACCACGCACCTTGGGGACAAGACACCAGTAGGGGCACGCCTCAGCGAAGTTCACAGTAAAGGGGAGGGCCCACCTGCATAAAGTGGTGCCCAGCCTTAGTGGGGGCCCCCCTCACCCCTTTGAACGACAGATCCAACCACCCACGACCATCAATCATACCCCTGAAAGCAGGTCTTTGGCCCACTGGAAACGTACCACAACCATCCGGAGAACACGGGTGCCTTGGGAAGAGAGTTCCAAGCAGAAGACGCTAGGATGGAACGCGAAAGCGTCACTGCAGCCTCGATGGAATTGGGTTCCATGAAAGATAACATACAGACCATCCTTGGGGAGATAAGGGGGATGAGAACGGACATGGGGGCTAAACTGGCCAACCTCACGGCCAAAGTAACTACGTTGGAGGACAGAATGGATGGGGTCGAAGCCAACCAATCATCCACCGGGCTCCTGGAGAAACAGATGGAGGCAAGATTTAAGGAAATGCAGCACCGAGAGGAGGAGCTCCACCTCAAAGTAGATGACATGGAGAATCGGGAGAGGAGAAACAATCTATGCTTCGTCAGGCTGGTTGAGGCAGAGGGCGAGACCACGTTCAGCCTGGAAGGCAAGGTGCAGCACATAATAAAGATTGCCCTCGGAGTGGACGCTGGAGAAGGGGTCAAGATAGACAGAGTCCACCGGGCTGGGGGGGAGTGAGAGGCCCTCGTTCAGTGCTGGCACATCTACAATGATATGATATGATATGATATGACATTTGTAACACACCTATACACAGGTGTTTTAAGCCGCAACAAGGCAAGGGAGGGGGAACAAAGGGGGGACGGACAAATGATCCTACTAGGCCAGGTGTCATTCAGATCGTGCAAGTGCTTGGGAAGCGGGCAGGGACAGTGCAGTACAATTGTATAAGATAATAAGTAAGTAACGGCCAGCAAGTGGCAAGTGCATGAGTGAGGACAGCAGGTGTCGAGGGAAGGTAAGGGGATGTAGGGATACACAAACAATCCCCAAGTGCGGGTATTGTCTGGTGGGCAGTGCAGGTGTGAGACGCTGACGGGGGAGGACAAGGGCCCAAGATTGGTGGGTGTCCAGGAATCCAGTGCAGTACCGGTTAGAGTCAGGAGGTCAGCAGAGGAGAGGGGGAGAAAAAGCAGAAGCAAAGAGAAAGGTTTTGAGGTGCTTCCGGAACCGGAGATGGTTCTCTGCAAGTTTAAGGAAGGCAGGGAGGCTGTTCCAGAGGGAGGCACCGGCCGAAGAAAGAGATCTACCACCAACTCGTTGCTTGAAGAAGCGACTGACCCTGAGGCGGTTGGAGGCAGAAGAGCGAAGGGCTCGAAAAGGAAGATATTTAGGAAGAGAGAGTTGAAGGTATAGAGGCTCCAGGCCCCAGAAGGCATTGTGGATGATGCAGAGGGTTTTGAACTTGATCCTTGCAGAAACTGGGAGCCAGTGCAGAGATTTCAGTCCTGGAGAAATATGATCCCTGGGCTTGAAGCCAAGGACAAGTCTCGCAGTCCTGTTCTGAATAAGTTGCAGAGGGCGAAGAGTAGAAGCAGGCAGATTGAGAAAGAGGCTGTTGCAATAGTCCAGCCTAGAGAGAACCATAGCTCTGGAGACAGTGAGCTTCTTTGGGAAGGAGAGGAAAGGAAGAATACCTCTGAGGTGATGCAACTGGTAGTGTGACTTCTTAGAGACATCAGAGATGTGAGGAGAGAAGGAGAGTGTGGAGTTTAAGATGACCCTGAGGCTTTTAGCCTTACAGGTGGGAGCAGGAAGAGGGCCAAGAGAGGCTGGCCAGAGAACAGCAGGAAAGGAGGGAGCAGGTGTGCCAATGAGGAGGGTATCAGTCTTACTGGCATTAAGGCAGAGGTCATTGATGGCACACCACTCCTGCATAGCAGACAGACAGTCGGAGATGAGGGAAGTGGGGGAGGAGGCCGAGGGGAGCCTGAAGATGAGCTGGGTGTCATCCGCATAGCACTGAAAGTTGGGGCAGAGAGTGGCGATGCGGTGGGCAAGGAGTGCCAGGTATTGGTCAAACAGCCAGGGGGAGAGGTTAGACACATGGGGGACGCCACAGGTAGAGAAAAAAATAGCGGAGAGGAAGGACCCAAGTTGGACCTGGGAGGGTCATTCGGAGAGAAAAAAAGTCAGCAACGCCAGAGCCTGACCAGTGATACCCAGGTTATCACGTAGATGTTTGAGCAGGATGGCATGGTTGACAGTGTCAAAGACAGAAGAGAGATCAAGCAGGATGAGGACGCACGGGGTGTTAGAATCAAGGTTGGAGAGAAGGTCTTCACAGATGTTCAGGAGAGCAGTTTCCATGCTTCTGGCAGCTCTGAAGCCAGACTGATGGTAATGAAGACAACCAACAGATTCAGTGTGGAGATTAAGCTGGGAGATGGGCAGTTTCTCAAGGAGCTTGCCCAGGAAGGGAGTGATGGAGATTGGGCGATAGTTAGCCGGGCAGGAGGGGTCGGCAGCGGGTTTCTTAAGAAGGGGGTGCACAAGGGAGTGCTTCAGGGGGGATGGGAAGACTCCAGTGGTGAAGGAGTGATTGCAGAAATCAACCAGGGCAGGAGCCAGGGAGTCGATTTAGTCCTTGATAGTTTTGGAGAAACAGGGATGAACCTGTTTTGACGAGACTTTCATAGATCAGACTTGTCTAGAAACCTTGTCTGTGGAAAACAGGGGGAAGGCAGAGAAGGGGGGAGGAGAGGCGGCTGTAGACAGGACAGAGGAAGAGCAAGGATTGTGGGGAGAACGGAGATAGGAGGAGAGAGAGGACAGGATGTCCTGAGTTTTAGAGATGAAGTGAGATGCAAGTGCCGTAAAGAGGGCCTGGGAGGGGTCAGGAGAGGTAGAGACTGCGGCAGGATTGTCCAGTTCCTTGCAGATTGTAAAGAGTACAGCCGAGTTGTTAGATGCCGCAGAGATGCGGGCTTGGATATGAGCTCTCTTCTTGGTTAGAACAGAGAGCCGGTATTGCCTTTGCAGCAGGCGGCAGGCCAGTTTGTCAGAGGATGTACATGAAACACGCTATTTCCTTTCAGCTGCCCTACACTTGCGTGTTAGGGCGACGAGGTCTGAGTGACATGACAGGGGCAAGGGTATCAAGAGTATCAGAGATAGCAGAGTGGAGCAGGGAGAGGGCTGTGACAGGATGAGAGTCAGCCAAAGGGGAATGGGGAGCGAGAAGGTGGCGGCGAATGCCTCAGCTGACACACGCTTCATGGGTCGGATGATCGAGAAGGTGGGTGGCAGTGATGGTAGTGGCTTGGCCTGAGGGGTGAGGAGGGTGAGGTGATAGGAGAGGAGAAAGTGATCACTCCAGGAGAGAGGAGTAGTGAGAGGGACAGAGAGGGGAAGGTCTGAGGAGATCAGAACATCCAGGGTGTGCCCTGCAGAGTGAGTCGGGCCAGAGGGGAGAATAGTGTGTGAGAGAGAGTCGCAGAGGTCGCAAAAGAGTTCAGAGGGAGGACAGGAGGCATACAGATAGATGTTGAAGTTTCCAAGAAGGAGGAGTTGAGTGGTTGAGGCCAGGAGTGAGAAGGAGAGGTCTGCCCACTCAGAGAGGAAGGAGGAAATCTGGCCAGGTGGCTGATAGATAGTAGCCACAGTAAGGGAGTGGCTAGGGGAGAGAGAGAGCCTGCAGATGAGGCAATTAATACTATATAGACAAGGCCAGGATTCTGGAGAAGGGAAGGGCCTTCGGGAAATACAATACAAAGACTCCAAAGTGGCCATTTTCCAGCATCTCTCTGCCCTTATGTTGCTGAGGAGGAAAACATTATTGGGCCCTCACCAAATGGCTACAAGAGAAGGGGGTCAGATACCGCTGGGACACCTATTCTATCTGGCTTTTGAATGGGAGGGGGAGAGGCACCATCTGGTGGCCGAGGAGGACATCCAGAGAGTTACGGAAGAACTTGTTGGTGGTCGTGAGGGCCCCTCAGCAGAACAGGGCGATGGAGAGCCGGGTCCCACCCGGGGCAGTAGAGGCCCGGATTCAACTAGGAAAAAACATAGGGTGAAAGGGGTCCGGAAATCTTTAGAAAGATTTTTAGAAAGGGGCACATCTGCGCTCCCACTGCGGAGCCCTCGGGAAGCCTGAAGGTCAAGTGGGAGTAAAATGCCCTAGTAAAATGCCACTGTTGGTTTGTTCTCTTATCCATGTTGTTGCTGGTACCAGGACTAGTGATGCACTGTTTGTAAGGTTGTGCCTGTTGTAGTCTACACATTGCTCTGAAGGTTCTTTGAGTTTGTTAGATGAGGAGGACGAGGGGACTTGGGGGAGAGAGTTTGGGGACCGCAACCCGAGGCTATTTGAACACACTGAATACTTTGGTCCGACTTGGCGGTGAAGGAGCGACAATCCCGTTAGATATATAACCCGGGGCAGGGGACAAGTCCCTGATGGTTCATCGACCAAGCCCAGTAATTCTGGGAAGTGGAGACGGACAATTCAAATGGGAGGGAGGCGGGGAGGGAATGGAGGTGGGGGAGAGACAACAGGGACAGAAGGGGGTCAGGGGGAAGGGGGCTAATATACAGAGAATGTAATGGATTCTTAAATTAAGGAGGGCTCTGTGCACAGTGGGACACACCGAGTATCCAGGGCGCAGGATAAGGAGAAGTGATGGTTGAGGTACGAGTTGGCACGCTGAACATCAAGGGCTTAAACTCTCAGAATAAGCGATCCCTAACAAGCAACATGTTCTGCAAACAAAATTTGGTGGTCCTCTTTTTGCAAGAGACACACTACCGGCAGGGGTAGGAGTCACTGATGAAGGTGAAAGAAATAGGCAGAAATGTCTGGGCTTCTCATAAATCCTCCAAAAAGGGGGGGTTGGGTATACTCCTGGGCAAGTCGTTCCATCTCATGGATATCGAGACCAAGAGAAGCTTCGGAGGCAGATTCCTGGAAATAAAGGGCACATGCGAGGGATTGCAGATCACGTTGGCCACCCTCTATGCACCCAATGTGGGCCAGATTAAGTTCCTACACCAGGTGTTCAAGTCATTGGACAAATGGGCAGAGGGAACCATGGTTCAAGGTGGGGATTTCAACTGGATAATGGACCCCCAGCTGGATTGGTGGTCAGCAAAGGGAACGGGGGCAAGAGGGGCTACAAAGGACGACCTGGCCATGCAGGACCTCCTACAAGAGTACTATTGGATTGACGAATGGCACAGGTCGTGGCCGGGCCAGGGGGAGCTACACATTCTTTTACCCCCTACATCAATCATATACGAGAATAGACCTCTTGCTGGTATCGGAGGAGGGTGATGGGGAGGTCAGGGTGCCAACTGTGGAGGCTGTTACATGGTCAAATCATGAGCTTGTAGTTGTGGATTGGAGGTTATCAAAGGCCATGAGGAGCTGTAGGTGGCGGTATAATGACACTCTGCTGAGGGACCAGGTATTCCGGGAGTTCTTGAGAAAGGAAACAAGGGCCTATTTCAAAACCAATGATAATGGGGAGACCGATCTGACAATGGTATGGGAGGCAGCGAAGACTACCTTCCAGGTCCTGCTCATCGTGGAGGGCTCTCGTAGTAAACGCGAAAGGGCATTGATTGAGAGTAACCTTTGTAAATAACTGAGAGCAATGCGGTCACAACTCAGCCAGAAGGAGGTAGATAGGGAGGCTTTCCTAGGGGAAATGAGAGACAAGAGACAGGCGTTACACACGGACCTTATTGGGGAGGTGGTCAAGAGGATGACGTAAACCCCGCAGAAATAGTATGAAAGGGGGGACATGGTGGGGACTCTACTGGCACACAGAGCAAGAGCCTGTAGGACGGAAAGGAGGGTTGAAGGTGTCCGAGACATGGGCGGGAGGAGGCAGACGGGAGGATCGAGGTAACGGAATGCTACACCAAGCAGAAAGCAGAGTCGGAGGAGGATATGCAGAGCTACATTGCCGGGCAAAACCTCCCTAGGCTCGCTGAAGCATATTGTCAGGCCTTACAGGGGGAGATAATGGGGGAGGAGGTGGTGGAGGCTATCAAAAGGTTAAAGACAGGGAAGGCCCTGGGACAAGATGGCTTCACTGCCGACTTCTATAAGCAGTACCAATCCTCATTCGCCAAGCCTATGGCCAAGTTGTTCAATCGGATAAGGGGGCAAGACACAATACCCCCAACATTTCTTCAGGCACTGATAATGGCGATACCACAACCATGGAAAAACCCTGATGATTGTGCCTCATACAGGCCTATTTCCCTCTTAAATGTGGACGCTTAGGTCTTTGCCAGGATACTGAGATGCACCTCCCACGATTGATCCACCCGGATCAGGGGGATCTGTATTAAATCGGCAAGGAGCGGACAGCATGCGGAAGACTCTTCATGTGCTAAGCTCAAGGACAGTACGGGAGGAAGGGGCGCTCCTACTATCTTTAGATGGCGAAAAGACTTTCGATAGGGTAAGTTGGGCCTTCATGGGGGAAGTCTACTCATCCTTGGGAATGGGCCCGAGGTGGATGGGCTGGTTATCAGCCCTATATTCAAAAGGCAAGAGTCATGGTCAATGGAAGGGAGTCTGGGTAGTTTCCACTAGGAAGGGCTACACGACAGGGTTGCACTCTGTCCCTGCTCATATATGCTTTAGTGATGGAACCATGGGCGGCGTCTGTCAGGGACAATGGGGAGATCAGAGGCATCATGGTAGGGGAAACACACTGTAAGATAAGTCTGTTCACAGATGACGCACTCCTTTATGTGGCCGAACCATCCCAATCGATACCAAAAGTGCTACGCAGTCTGAAGAATTATGGGAATCTGTCAGGCTTCAAGGGGAAATTCGTGGCGTTCATAGCAGGGAAGTTATCAGATACTTAGGGGAAATTCGTGGCAGGGCTCCCTTTCAAGGTACAGAGTGACGCATTTCGCTATTTGGGGACGCAATGACGCAATGACCCAGAGATCTATTTGCCAGTAAATTTCTCCCCCTTTGGTCAGCAGTCAAAAGGGACATTGAGAGGTGGGAGGGATTGGGATTTTCGTGGATGATGCACCTCAATTCAGTAAAAATTGTAATTCTCCTCAAGATCTTGTTCCTGTTTCAAATGCTGCCAGGCCAGTGCCCAGGTGATTCTTCTTGGAGGTGAGACGAACTCTGTTGCAGTATCTCTGGGCAGGGAAGAAACATAGGATCTCATATGAGACATTGATAAGGCCAAAGGATGAGGGGGAGTGGGCCTTCCCAATCTAGAAATGTACTATAGAGCATCACAGCTCAGGATCCTAGTGGATCATTTTACACCAGGTACTGGGAAACAATGGGTCGCAATGGACAACGAGTTACTCTCCCTACGCTACTGCTACTCTACTAACGCTAGATGAATTGTTGTGGTTCCCCAAAACCTGCATCCCAGGGAGAGTTCTGTGCCATTCAGTGCTGGGGGTTCTGTGGTCCATCTGGAAAGAAGGTGGTGACAATAGGTTGCTTACATTGTGGCCGTCGCCCCTGAGCTGCATCTGGGCTCCACCCTGTCAGGGATGGGATTGAGGAGCCACTTGCATTCCAACATTGGTATGAGGCCAGGCTCAGTAGGGTGGTACAGTTATGGGATGGGGGAACCTTTAAATCTCTACAGGGACTGGAGGAAGCCCTGGGTCTGAACAAACTATCTCCCTTTCATTACCTACAACTAAAGGGGACCCTGTCCGAGGAAAGATGGGGGAGAACCTCAAGAGTCAGTTAACGAATTTCGAAAAAGTTCTTGATTTTGCAGAAAGGGTCCAAGGTCTTGATATCCAGGCTCTATAAACTGCTCCTCCTGGGGGCCTCGAGGGAGCCCCCACGCAAGAGTGAAGTGGGGACAGGATCTAGGTGGGGATGTTGATGACACAAGATGGGCCAGAATGTGTAGACAGGCCAACCGCTCGACCACTTCACTCAAGAATCGACACCAGGCCCTGAAAATGCTGCACAGGTGGCACTACCCCCAAGTGCAGATCGCTTGGATGAGGGAGGGATACAACCCACACTGTTGGGAATGCCACACTGAAAAGGGGGACTTTGTACACATGTGGTGGAAATGTCTGAAGGTGCAGACGTATTGGGGGAGGTCCTGTCATGGATAAAAGAGGTGGATGGGATCCAGAGAGCCCTCTCTCAGTGGCTTGTTCTGTTCGGTGTGAATGTGGATGGGGACTCTGAAGCGGTACAAGGCCACATGTTTCATGTCATGATGGTGGCAGCAAGGTGTTGCCTGGCCCAGAGGTGGAAAAGTTCACGAATGCCAGGGGAAAAAGAGTGGCTCACCAAGGTTTGCGCAATATATGACACAAAGGATCTAACCCACCTCATAGATGAGTCAGGTCTAATATTGAGGGACTGTGGCTGCCGTTCTTTGAAAAGTATGGGAGTTTGGCCTGATAAAGCTGGAAATGGGCTAAATGGGAGGCGGCGCTGGGAAGGCCTTTGGAGGGGTCAGGTGACCCAACTGAAATGTTGCCGGTCTTGGGGATTCGAGGGGAGGTGGTCGATTCATAGGCCCAGTGTTCTAGCGGGCACAGAAGAGATATCCTGATTTTGGATAAAGAGACATTACAATGCGTCCGACTTTTGAAGAAGTTCTATTTGAAAGATCCATGACCAAGGTGGGATGGGGGAGGGGAGGGGTGAAAATGTTATAATCGGGATGAGCAAACACGGTACGATTGTTATTATGTGTATCATGTATATGTAACATGAAGTGCTCAAACACGATGGAGGAGGTGAGTGCGGCAGAGATCTTATCTCTGCTACAGGTTTCTCGTCTGCTTTGTACCAGTATGAAAATGGGTCAGAGCAGGAAATGGGGATGTAAAATCATTACGCCTTGCATTTACGTCTCTATTTTCCACTCGCCCAATTTTAAATGAGGGTGAATATTCTGCCATGTTCACTGCCTCCGATTTGTGTGAGCACTTCATTTTACGCCTGGATGACATTTTTATGCAGGCGTTAAACAAATGGGGTCCTATGGAATCCGCTTTGGTTTTGCACAAGGTCAAAATCAGGTGGATTCCTAAGGAATCCATTATTAAATGCTGCCCGCAAGGCATATTTGCAGCCGCCATTCATCATTTTCCTGGGATGGAAGGTAATATGAAAGGAGCAAAGCTAGCGTACTCACTTTTACTGTTTTTAGCTCCCCTCTGCCTCATGACATTTTAATATTTCAAGCACTGGAATCCAAAGCACATAAGTGCTAACGTTGGCGGTCCCCTGCATGCAATTTACATATTTAACAAAATTATAACTTCTTTATTTTATAAAGTTAATTGCAGGGCAGGGAATTTCTCACTCTATGAAATGTCACAATTTGTATTCAGAAGTGCAAAAGAAAGTTCTAAAAGGTCAAACAATCACCTTTGCACCTTTCCTTTAAACTTCAGCATACCAATGAGTGGAAATGTCTGCTGGAATTAATACTTGTGGGGGGCATTTACAATGGATTTGCAGTGGATGTCAACGGATTCGACCGGCTTTTACCTAAGGAAAATAATCATGGAAATTCCATTGGTTTACCACAAGCATACAAATCTCATGCTGGCAGTAAAGATAGCGTTTTTGGCAAAAGGTGGAGAGGTAATACGGGTGGGTATGAAAAGTCCACTCTGCTCCCCAAACTCTCCTGGTTAATCATGTAAATTCCCTCTGTAAGAGTGATGATAAACAATGGTGGTAGATAGTAATCATTACCACCACTTTTACCGCCTCTTTTAGCTGATCCAGGGCTTTGGAAAATAAGCCCCAGACACATCTATCGAGCTTTCCTTAAACAACATTGGATTCTTATCTGACAGATGCTTGCCAGGTGTTGATTACCAAAGCTATGCTACCATACGAACCGGTGAGACCACAGTGAATGCCACTGATTGCTTCATCAGACATCCCTTCCCAGTTTCAGCAGAACCCTAGCCTCCTCCTGCTCACTACAAGTTAGTTGGACAAAACACTGCAACAAATTAAACATTGCTCCATCTTGCAGCACTTTGTCTCCATCTTGATTTCGGCAAGGACTCTGGATGAAAGAAACCAATAGTGCAACAACAGCACTGCGCTTATGCAGGTTAATGATATACTCGCTGCCCTGTCTGAAGTGTCTTTGCCATTGGAATGGTAAAGTGCAGTGCAACGTTTGATATGATAACATTTGAGAAGGGCAGATGCTTCATTATCTGATCATGGTGACGATATTTCGAACCTGCAAGGACAAATGGAGCTGGACTGTTAGAGGACATGTACAGGCTGGTGTTTTGAAATATGTCTCTTGGTGCAAGTGTTGTATCTCATTGACTGTACACGTTCCCAATTTATCTGCACCATCTGACAAAATCCATCCCAAAATTCTACTTGCTCTATTTTAACAGGGAACCGATTTGAAGCGACAGATTGACCAGGTGTGGTCTCATTAGAATGTTACTCAGAGAATGGCTCGACCGGTCACATGGTTTATGCCCCTTAACTAAGCATGATTTTGTTAAATCTATTAAGTGTAATACTGGTGACCCAACTGCTATGTTGTTTCTTTCCTGGAATTTTGCAGGAGTAGAAAGTAAGATTACAATTCCAGAAACTAGAACCAAATTTCTCATGTATGATTTAATATTGTTTTAGGAAACGTGGAAAACGTCTGATACATCTCTTTATGGTTTTGTGTACCAGCTAGAAAAATGAGTAACTGCTGCACTTGATTTGGTAGCCTAGACATACTTATTATAGCCTCAATATCTCTTGAGGTGACACAGATCACATTTAATAGCCCTAATGCACTAATTGTAAGAATGTTAAATGCCCACGGCGATGCCTTAAGTTTCATTCATTTTTATAATAGCCACTATACTGAAAATTCTTTGGTTAGTAATTTGGTGGCAGCCTTGGATCTAGATTCTGGCTCTGCCACAGCCAATTCTAACTGGATAATGATCGGGGGTGATTTTAATGTAAAAATGGGCCATGGTTTAGATGACTCCTTTTATGACAACACAGAGGATTGTATTTCGAATGTACCATCTCCAGCAATGCTTGACACCAGAATTATTTCTGAGGGTGCTAAGGTGTGTACTGTTTTATTGGAGCATGGTCTAAGTTATGTGCATGGTAGGTTTTGTCTTGACTGTCATTGGATTACACTTTTAAAAGTCATCTGGGTGTTTTGACAATTAATCATTTTCGTGTAATTATTAACAGATGGCCTTCAATTTGTAATTTTACTGTTTTGAACAACCTTTTTAGTGACCACCATGCAATGTTGTTGACCATTAGGTGGTCAATATGTAAGACTGTTGATGTTGTATTCCCTCACATGGAAGATAATGTGGCGACCAGGTTACATAAGAGCATTAGGTGGTATGCGGCCAAGGGAAATGTTTTTAACCACCATATTATATGCAACAATCAGCTATAAATCAGAAGAATCCTTGACCCAGATGTTGTTGCTCATGATTTAACTTGTGCTTTTTTAGATCTTTTGTATTTGATATCAGCTGCCTTCTTTTAAGACAGTAAAATCTTTTAACTTTCAAATAAATAAGAAAAATGAAGGGTTTGCTCAGCCCTGAAGAACTGCAAAGAAGAATATTTTAAAGGTTTTGAAGGACCCAACCCTGAATATATCTTCTATTATTGGTGCTCAATCTCAGTATAAAAAATGACAAGTCAACGGAAGCTACTCCTCACTGATGACCCCCAATGAGGCCAAAACATGTCTGCGGATGCTTGTGGTCTCGTGCATATGGGATGTATCCCAACAGTTCGGGCTGGACTGCCCCTTTTGGGGTGGGACCAAGCCTGATTTGCATATGGTCTTTCCCCTTTCTGTAATGGCTTGGCAGGCGAAGAACGATGGTCTGAAGAGTTACCCAGAACAATTGCCAGAGGTTTAAGATTAATTCTAAACCTTCCAGCCATCACTTCTTTGTTTTGTTTAAATATGAAAGCTAGCCTGACCTGTTTGCTCTTAAGTCATATTTTACAGTCTGAGGCAAACTATTTGGGAATTCCCTGCATCTCTTAAGTTAAGAAACATTTGACCGAAATAAATCTGAAGATTTCCTATTTAGTCATTCCATTATTACTACCTCCTGCAGGAAGGTCAATGTTGCAGAATCTCACTCCTCATTTGAATTTAGAACATGAACAAATAAAACTACAAAAAACTTCCAACGTTTGTATGCTCTTTTGTCCACGTCCACTATTTCTGAATATCTTCTTTGGAGCAACTTTAAAAGAGAGCTTCTCCTGATAACAAAAGTGCGACTTCATCTTTTGACCTTAAGGGTTGTCACTGTAAAATGGTCAAGAGATTAAATGGCAATTTCAAATGATGCAGGTTGTCTATTATGAGATGCTGAAACTGAAGATCTTATGCATTATTAATTTTCCTGCCCACTTTACAAGTCAATCAGGGGTAGAAAAATCAAATTGATTTTACGTAATTGTAACTTTGGTTAGTGCGGCCGGCTATCTTTTTTATTTTATCAGCTAATACTTCAATGGTGCCTTGGACATCAATGCAGTGCCTGCAATGTGCCTTGAGTCTTAGGAAATATTTAATGAATTCAATACTTGCCTTATGATCTCATTTAATCATTTTGGGCCTTTTTACTTAAAATATTTTAATGATTCTGTTTATATTGTTGTGTGTTTTATCTAAATTGTTTGTACTTAGATGGATTGTATTTTAAATCTGAATAAAGTTATTTGATTGATTGAACCTCAGTGTTCATGTTTATGAAGCAGAGCAGTAGCGACGTAGTCTATATTGGGTGTGGTGAAAGCAGAGTTACGGCTTTTACACCAACCCCTTTGGATGCTTACTCTTTGGAATATATTTACCGTTCCTCCCCACATTTGAACATCAAACCAGGTGTGTCCAAATGTAGGTTGGGATCCAGCTCTCCATTTTCATGTGCTGGGCTAAATAAATGTTTCGGATGGGTAAAGAAAAACATAAGAAAGTAAAATGTTTTGGGGGAGAGTAGCATGGCATTGTATTTCAGCTTTGCGGCCAAGTCTTCTGCAGAGTCAGCCCACATAACAATGTTTGCCTACTCAGACTGCCACCCATATTTAGCCACCCTTTGATACAATTTTATTCACCCAATCATCTACTCATTCAGCCATAACATGTTCAAACACTCATCAATCCTCTTAAACCATTTTTTTCACTCATCCATCCACAGAACAATATTGACCCACTCAGCCATCCACTCATTCAACCATATTCACCCGCACATCCATTCATCTACCCATCCACACTTACTACAATCCAACCATCGTCCCACACTCATTGACCCATCCGCTTAAACAATTACACTCAACCACTTAACCACCTACCAAAATATCCATATACACCAGATCACTCATCCACCTATACTCTCCCATTCATCCATCCACATACATAGCCATATGCAACATCTTGCCCATCGATCCAGCACCCATGCAGTAATTTCCCCCAAATTTATGTACAACAATCATTATGATCTTTATGCATTTAAAATGTTGACAGTATTAATACCAATATCATTAAAGTGAAAGAAGATAACCGGAAACCCAATGGAAAGATGGGAACACCACGGAAACATACGCCATTTGTCACAAACAATTGGCATGACACACTGAATCATCAGTGTCAGCAGGCAGATGACCTTGAAGAAAAAATCAATCTAAGATGCAACCTTGCTGAACTACTCAACAAAGAAATAGAAATAACAGAGCTGAATGCACAAGTCGGTGGAAAAATAGACCAATATAAATGCAATCTCCCAAATCTACAGCCAAAGATAAAACAAACCTCAGAAAACAAAAAGATACACTGCAACCTAGTCAACGCCATATTAATGTCAAAACATACAACAGAGATATACAAATTGCTAAGCAATGGAGGAACAGACATCCTATTCCTCACTGAATCCTGGCTAACTCCAAACATTAAGATAGTAGCACACGACTCCCTACCCAGCAATGTCAAATTTAAACAAGCCAACCGAGAAGGAAAAAGATGAGGAAGTCTCACCATAGCATGCAAGAACCAGCTAAAAATACCAACAAGACCACCACTAAACATCCCAAACTCCTGCACAATCTTAGATCACCAAACCAACAAACATAGTGTTTCTACTTGTCGACAGGACACTGATATACAACTCTACCTTAACAGACACATTGGTGGACGCTATCACCAACATTGCCTTTAAACAAGATCATCTGATCACACTGGGAGACTTTCACATCTGGTTCGAAGAAGGGAACATCAACTCACCCAAAACTTTAACAAACCAACTAGCAACAATGCATCTACAACAACTGGTGAAAGGAGTGAGACACACAGCAGGCCACACCCTAGAAGCAATCCTCCGCAACAAAACTTGACACAACTGCACCACCAATGCAAATCCTCTAGAACAACCACCACATTATACCCTTTGTAATCCACCCGCCAACATGGATACTAGCTAGCCTCCCCAAAAATCCTCCAATACTGAAAAGAAACTGGAAATCCGTTAACAGTTTGGAACTAAACGCGAGACTGGAAAACACAAAACTATCAATCTCCAATCTAGACTCAGCCAGCAAAGAAGAAAGAACGGACTCAATACAAAAATGAATCGCAAAAACATTGGATGACATTGCACCTGAAAAACCATTTACCCCCTCTCCAAAGAAAAAAAGTCAATATGGTTCACAGCACACCTCAGAAAACTGAAAAAACAAACAGAAAACTGGAACAAGAATGGAGGAAAAACATACAACCAATGAAAATAAATGCATGCCAAAGACAGATACGACTATACAAAGACGAAATACTCATGCAAAAAAGACATTCTCCAACAAACGGATCAAATGACACTGAGAAAGAGATGTTCAACATCATAAACGCGCTATGAAACCCAGGAGCATGCAACAACACACCAACCCCATCACAAAAACTATGCAGTGACCTTGCAGACCACTTCAAAAACAAAATCACAAACATCCAGCAAATCATAGAGAGCAAGCTGAAAATCACCAACAACCCCCTCAACCAGCCAACATGGAATCATCTACTATACTAAACAAACTCCGACTGATCTTGACAGAAAAATTCAACAGCCTTGTGAGCAAAAGCAGCCGAGTGGGCTCTATAGCAGACCCGTGCCCACCAGATGTATACAAGACTATCCTCACCCAGAAAACATGTGCAGAATATTTCCTCAACCTCTTCAACCACTCACTAGCAACAGGCACCATGCCACGAGTCTTCAAATCAGCATAAATAAAGCCGCTCCTCAAAGACCAATCAGGAAACACAAAAGAACTAAACAAATAATGACCAATCTCAAACATCCCAGTTCCGGCAAAACTATTCAAAGCTACGTCTATGAACAAATACAAGAACATGTAGAAAACAATCAGATACTAGACCAGGCATAGGTAGGTTTCAGACCCATTAGAGGAACTGCATTACTATCTATATGCGAAGAACTAAAAAAAAAAATGCAGACTCCAACGTCAAATCAGCACTAATACTACTCAACCTGTCATCAGCCTACGACACAGTCCACCACAAAACACTCAGCAAAAGACTCAAGAGTATTGGAGTCAGCAGCATAGCACTCCCCTGGCTAAAATCCTTTGGATAGCACCCTTTGACTCAACACCTTGTAAAACAACATGCAGAGTCCCACAGGGCTCATCACTCTCACCCCTGCTTTTCAACATCTAAATTAACCCCCTCATTAACCTCATCAAAAAACATGGCCTCACTTGCTACACCACCACAGGTGGCACTCAAATCATCTACAAAATCAATGCCAGCAAAGAACAAAACCCAACCCTTACCAACTGCCTCACTGAATTAAACCACTGGATGAGCAACAACAGCCGATACCTAATTCCGGACAAAACAGAAAGCATGATCGCACCCAACGACGCGTCAAACAATCACCACATTCCATAGTCTACTGAACTGGGAAACTCACCTATCAAAAATATTGGAATAATAATGGACATCGAACTAACACTAGAGCCACAAGTCCACGCAGTAGGTATGAAATGCTTCTTCCACTTATACACAATCTAGAGAACAATCCTCTTCCTCACCTTCCCACACAGAGCAATTGCCATCATCTCTCTCTTCATGTCAATGTATAGACTATGCCAACAGCATCTTTTGCAGAATGCCAGAATATCTTATAAGAAAAACTAGAATTAATACAGAATGCAGCAACAAGACTACTCCTCAGACTCAGTAAGAGCGAAAACATCACATCAGCACTGAGAACACTAAATTGGCTACCCGTCAAAAGACGAATCTTCTTCAAAACACTCTGCATAACACACAGAGCAATTCATGGCCAAGGAGCGTAATTCTTACAGGGAAGAATCTCCATCTACGAACCAACACAACCACTAAGGTCCAGCAACGACATTTGCCTCAAAGTGAAACAATAGGCAAGGCACAAATTCGGGGTATCAGCATTTGCTTGCATAGCGGTGAGACTTTGGAACTCACTCCCAAAGGAAATCCGAACAACAGAAAATCACCTAATATTCAGGGAACTGTTAAAAAAAAATGGCTTTTTAACTCACCAAGCTAAAGAGCGAACACCAGCGAAGGAAAACCCCCAATGTAACACAATTACAAAATCTGAAACTGAAGCACTCAGAGAAATAAAACAACTGACACCAAACACCATAGAATAAGATTAACCCAAAGAAAATGACTCAGACGACCGCCGACTAAGCCTACCAAAAACTCAAATAGTCAGCATACCCACCCTCCAACACTGAAGAAACCAGACACATACATCTGCCGCAAAAAAATAAAAAAACACTGCAAACTTCAAGCACTCTACTGACTCTCCACAACACCCAAGATGCACATAAACCACCCATACACAGCCACGCAATAAATACCACACACTTCAATCAACTTAAAACAAACCAGCACACAGTTACTGATCTTTCCAAACCGAAGCTACCAACTGCACATCAAAGTTATTTTATGCTTTTCCCTTTCAATCCTGCTAACTAACACAACCCAACCCACTTCCTTTTCAGCTCCACCTGGGTGCCTGGAGACCATGAAAATGGCAGCAGTGCGCAGTAGAAATCACAATAGCATAACATAACAATTAAAATATGTCAATAACTCATGAATTTGTGATAGCTTATCAACCTCATTCAACATTTTTACTGCACCCATAATAGACAGCATTACCAGAAAGAATAACATGCCATTTTTTCCACTACGTCATTTTTGTCTCAAAGTGAGTTTCTCATGTATTGTTATCCCATGTAGCCATTTCGAACACCTCATCTATCCATCGATCTATGCAACCATTTTCATTCAACCATCTATTTAATAAAAAAGCCAGACATATTGGCTTTGCCTATGCTTGTTGTTATGTTACATGTGCCACTGAAGGTGATAACCTGTCTCTGGTTCTTTGCCATTTGTTACTCAGCACACGTAACAGAAATCTCATCCACTAGCCAGTCTCCCACTGTCAAATGCAAAGGCAAACAGCATCAACTTCATATCACAAGCCTGCAGCTCAGCATCATATTTTGGACCTTAGGTCTATACCACTCTTGTATGATGGCCTATCAGAGCAACTATAACCTATAGACTCCCCTCCCACTGACCGCTGTTAAGCCTGTGTTAAGACGGCCTGGGAAGTCCCAAATTACACAGAGGTTCTGGATCCAGTTCAAACCGAACTCAATAACAGAAATAGACAAAGTGCAAGGCAAAACCCAGCTTTATTATCATCAAATAAAGCAGGCATAGCATACAAGCATAGAATGATTGGCACTTTGGACATGCTTATCAAAAACAATGGTTTATATATTCAACATTTGTCATAACGGACATCCTACTGTAATCTTAGTTACCAAAAACCCATGGGGTACGGGGATTGATTAATAGTGATGACTATTGTTATTTATTTATTTATTGTTTATTTATATAGCGATTACACACAGGTGAAGTGATTCAAAGCTCTTCAAGGCGGGAAAGTAACAAGGGAATACAGTAATCACTTTTAGGTCTTCAAGATACCGAATGATCTAAACAGAATAACTAGCATACTAGGCCTGACGACATTTCTTCAAGTGCAAGTGCATGTAGTGCTTGTCCTTTTACATTTAGGTCGTGCATACATAAGACAGAGGTGCAGGGACAAGTGGTCTTGGGGGGCAAAGAGTCTGGTCCAGCAGGGCCCTGGATTAAGTGCAGAGAGGTTGCCCCGCTCAAGGAGCTTAAGCTGAGAATGCAGTAATGTTGATCAAAGTGCAGCGGCCCATAGGCAAGTGGAAAAGACTGCCGGGGAAGCCTGGGACCAGTAGGATCAGGCGGTGAACCAGGCAACCAGTCAGCAAAAACTGAACAGAGTTAGGGAGGAGAAAGAGGGTGGAGGGAAAGAAAGGCGGTTATCAGGGGAGAGGGAGAGAGAAGGAGAAAGAGAAAAGGAAGGTCTTGAGGAGTTTCCGGAACTTAAGGAGAGGCAGGGAGGCTGTTCCAGAGGGAAGCACCTGCAGGGGATAAAGATCCACCCCCAAATCGATGTTTGTGAAATTGGCTCACCCTCAGAGAGTTGGAGGAGGATGACCGGAGGAGTCTAGAGGGAGAGTATTTAGGAAGAGAGGGTTGTGGATTATACAGAGGGTCTTAAACTTGATCCTTGCAGCCAAGGGGAGCCAGTGGGGGGATTTCAGCACTGGAGAGATGCGGTCTCAGGGCTTGAGGCTAAGGATAAGTCTTGCATTTCTGTTCTGGATGAGTTGTAGAGGACAGAGAGTAGAAGTAGGAAGATTGAGAAAGAGGCAGTTGCAATAGTCCAGCTTGGAGAGAACCAGGGCTCTCGAGGTGATGATGCTCTGGCGGAAAGTGAGAAAATGTTAGAATACCTCTGAGGAGGTGAAGTTGGTAGTTGGAATTTTTTGAGATGTCTGAGATGTGAGAAGAGAAGGAGAGAGTGGAGTCGAAGATGACCCTAAGATTGTTTGCCTCATTGGTAGGTGAGGGTGCAGGGCCAAGGGAGGCAGGCCAGTGAGAAAGTGGGAAAGTGGAACCAGGGGTCCCAATGAGGATGGACTCTGTCTTAATGGCATTCAGTCATAGATCGTTAGCAGCACACAACGCCTGAATTGCAGATAGACAGTCAGTGATGAGCGAGGAGGAGGAGGCCGAGGGTAGCCTGAAAGGGAGCTGCATGTCATCCGCATAGCACTGAAAGTTAGAGGTAAAGGTAGAGATCCTGTGGGCCAATGGGACCATCTAGATATTGAAGAATCAGAGGGAAAGATCCATTGGGGACACCACAAGTAGTGAGAGTGGTACGGAGAGAATGGGACCAAGTTCTACCTAGGAAGACCAGTTAGAGAGAAAGGAGGCAAGCCACATCGGGGTCTGATCTGTGATGCCCAGAGTACCACAGAGATGGGTGATCAGGATGTGTGTTTTACCGTATTGAAAGCAGAAGAGAGGTTGAGAAGAATGAGGACAGATAGAGAGTTGGAGTCAAGATTTGAGAGCAGGTCTTCGTGGGTGTTCAGAAGATCAGTTCCATGCCTCTGGATGCTCTAAAGCCAGACTGATGGTCTTGGAGACAACCAACAGATTCAGTATGGAGGATACGTTGAGTGATAGCCAGCTTCTCCAGGGTTTTTCCTAGGAAATGGGTGATGGAGATCAGGCAATAGTTTGCTGGAATGGACAGGTCGGCGGAGGGTTTTTTGAGCAGAGGATGCACAAGAGAGTGCTTGAGATGATAGGGGAAATCTCCATTGGCGAAAGAGAGGTTGCAGAGGTTGGCCAAGGCTGAAGCGAGAGTGTCAATATTGTCCTTGATGGTTTTGGAGGGACAGGGGTGCACCTGTTTAGAGGAGGCTTTCATAGACTGAACTTGTCTAGAGACCTCATCAGGTGTGGCATGGGAGAGGGAGGAGAAAATAGGGGGTGGGGGCGGTTGAGGGGGGCCCATGAGATGTTGGTGCACATGCGGGCAGAAAAGAGAGAGGACAGGGTGTCCTGTGTTTTTGTGGTGAAGTGTGCGGCCAGGACCGTGCAAAGGGCTTTAGTAGGTGTAGTAGAGGATGCGGCTGCGGTAGGGTTGGCCAGTTCCTTGCAGACTTTGAAGAGTTCAGCCGTGTTGTTAGATTGCGCAGAGATGCAGGTTTGAATGTAGACTCTTTTCTTGGAGCAGATGCATAGTCTATATTGCCTTTGAAGAAGACGGCAATATAGACTAGATCCCTATTTCCCTTCTGCTGCTCAGCACTTGTGTTTAAGGGCAGCCAGATAGGAGTCATACCAAGAGTTGCAGACTTCAGTCGGACCCTCATGACAGAGGCAAGAATGTCAAGAGTGTTGGAGATGTAACGATGAACGTTTGTGAGGGCTGTATCAGGGTGGGAGTCAACCGCAGGAGTAGAAGGAGAGTAGGATGAGGCAAAGACAGCCGCTGACACTCTTTTCTTGGGTTGGATAACCTTGAATGCAGGAGGTGGTGTAGGTTATGCTATTGCCAGAGGAGAAGAGAGCTTCAAGTGAGAAGAGAGAAGAGAATGATCAGTCCATGAGAGTGATGTATTGAGACGAATAGATAGTGGGATGTCTGTGGTGATGAGAGCATCCAAGGTGAGACCGGCAATGTACGTTGGACCAGAGGGTAGAATGGAAAGAGAAAGGGAGTCCTATAGGTTTCAGAAAGGTCCCGAAGAGTTAGGAGAGTCAAAATGGATGTTAATATCTCCCATAAGGAGGACTTGGGAAGAGGAGAAGTGAGAAGAGGCCAGGTCTGCCCATTCTGAGAGGAAGAGGGTGGACTGGCCGGGCGGCCGATAGAAGGTGGCCAGAGTATGAGAGGTGACAGGTGAGAGAGCGAGCCTGCAGACCAGGCATTCAGAAGAGGAGTAGACCTGAGTGGGAATAATGGAAACAGGGATCCACTCAGGAAAGATCAAGGCCACCTCTTGGCCTGTTGGCCCTGGGCACGAAGAGGATCTTGTAACCTTCAGGGAGGATTGTGTCAATACTCATGACAGAGCTGTCCTTAAACCATGACTCAGTGAGAGCAAGAACATCAAGGTCCAGGAGTTCCAGGATGTGGACGATATCAAACGAGTGCTTGACAGCAGAGTGAGTGTTTAGTGTGGCAACATGTAGCAGGTTGCCACTTTTGAAGGACTTACATTGGTGGATGCAGGGTACAGAGGTCCCCCCACAAGCAGCAAGAGTACCTGATAGATAGAGGCAGGAGGACGGAGAGGAGGCAAGGGAGCTCCAGATGCAGTGGCAGTGGGTGGCCAGGGTAGCAGGGTGGAGAGGGCTGATATGGTTGTCAGTGTAGTGTGAATAGGCAAGGGAGCCTGTAACAGTTGAGAGCGACAATGGGGGAGTAGTGAGATTGGTAGGAAGCAAGGTAACCAGGGTGGGCATAGTTGGCAAGGGAACCTGGGCGGCCGTCACGGCATGTGGTAAGGGAGCCCATGAGGAGGAAAGAGGAAAGTTGATAAGGCAAGGAAGGAGCCTAGTGAAAAGTAAGAGGTTGGGCTGAGGGCCTTGTACTAGCATGGTACCGCTTCGATAGACATTTATGAAGGCCTTGGAGGTGGAAGAGGAGGCAAGAAGGGCCTCCCAGCAGGTGCCACCATTTATGTGTGAGGAAGAGTAAGGAGAGAGCAAAGCGGCCATATGGGAGTCCATAGGTCGGAAGAAGGAACGACAAAGAGGATGTCAGTGAGAGTCTCTGTGGCGGAGGCACTGATGTAGGTATCAGCGATGGGAAGGCCTTGGTTGGAGGAAAGCATGTCCTTCTTGAGTTTCTTCCTGCCAGACATAGTGAGAGGTGAAGGATATGAAATGGAGAAACAGTTAGAGTAGATGGGGGAGATAGAAAGTGCCATGGTGAGGAGCACAGGGTGTGGTACACTTAACCAGACAGAGCAATCGAGGTACATGAGAGGAGGTATGCAAGATGGAAGCAAGCACACAGGGAGACAAGACAGGATAGGGAAGAGACAATGGGAGACGACGAGGGTAAGATAGCAGACCAGACAACCTCATTCTCATGAAAGCAGGATTTTAGCACAGAGCAAAATACGGTTTTAAACAGCAGCAAGACAATCAGGATGTGCACACAGAAAAAAACAGTTTTAAACAGCAGCAGACAATCAGAATGAGCACACAGTAAAACACATTTTTAAACAGCAGCAAGACAATCAGGATGTTCACACAGAAAGAAATGGTTTTAAACAGCAGCAAGACAATCAGGATGTGCACACAACAAAAAACGGTTTTAAACAGCAGCAAGACAATCAGGATGTGCACACAACTGAATTTGATGTTCTTTTTCAGTCAATGGGTGTAGCAGCTCACAGGTCAAGGCTGTAGGCAGTGGAGGAGAAAGTCCAGGAAGGAAGTGGGTGTTATGGTTTGGTTCTTTGAAACAAAAGGAGAGAACAAAAATGTCTTCTGAAGATAGTTTATATGGAATTGTCAGGAGAGGCACAACGTCCAGAGGATGATGCAGGCAGCATAGAAATAATCCACTCTTAGGTGATAGCTGGGGGTGGGGGGCGATCACATAGCCCAAGCACACCTGGATAAGGTCACCAGCGTCCAGGTGCATAATGAAGGGTTGGCAAAATAATGTGGTGCCCACAACGCCCAGCCAGGACCAGACAGGAACAGATAGGAGCCTTAGGAGTGGGGCCTTAGGAAGTGAGCTGGCAAGCCTGACAACATATACAGTCTATGGGCGTGAACTTTCTAAATGGGAAATGCTTGTCTGATGGCTCCTCCTGAGACCACCTCTAAATTGATGAAGGTAAAAAGACATCATCTCTACAATATGTAATTGGCTGGCACCTTACTTCATGGGCGCGTAACATTAGAGATAATCATTGCTTAACTTCTCACTAAAACCTTGGACAATTGACAGGTTGTTAAGATATGAGCCAGACAGGAGTAGGGGGTGAGAGGTCCACAGACTGGATTCCTTTAAATTAAAGAAGATAACATCCCTCATATCTAGGCCATGAGCCATTGTGATCTCTTTGTATTTGGTCTTGTGTGGTGTCTCGTGTCTGGGAATATGTGTAAGGAGTAACGCAAGTGTCTTATCTGTGTTTGTTGCTAATGCATAGACAGTGTTCTTCAGTTATGGGTCACGTCTGATGGCATTGTGTTTGGAATTATTTCACCCAGCTTTTATTAGATTTTTAGCTAGCATTAATGTTAGTGTTATGGTTTCTTTTACCACTGGGGACGCTCTTGAGTTATTCTTCATGGAATCTTTCGGCTTATAGTTGTCCTGCATCTGTCTTGCAAAGGCTGGTTGTACCCTTAATTAGTCTGATAAGTATATCTTGGGAATTGTTATCTTGTACTTTCTCTCTGCCGTTCCTATCCTCCCTTATTCATGGGAACCTTGGCTTGGGTTGCTAGCTACTGTCTGATTTCTGCATGGATCTGTATTTTGTTATTTCAGCATTTTGTGTTCACTTGAAAGCTTGAGGTCTTTCATTTACTTAGAAACGTGTTGTGGCTTCCATTTTGAAAAAGATGGCAGCCTATTACTGCTGAATTTCTATGTTAATGAGCAATATTCGCATGTTGTTCATGTTACATTCAGCTTATACATTGCTCATGTCTTAAGAATGCCATGTTAATATTCATCAAGTATAAATGCATATGTTACCTAGTGTTCCTGTTCTTCACAGTTGCTTTGTGTCTAATGCATGCACGTGTATTGTCATAACATTAGTTTGGTTACTGGTGCCATCTTCAGCTCAGATTGTGTCGATCTCCTGCTGTACATGCCTGGGATAAGGGCGATATGATTGTCTTAGTGAGTAACGTTTCTCACCTGTCACTATTGGGCCGGGGGAGGGGCAGAAGCCATGGATGACGTATTCAACTGCCACTCAACACCTCATATTACTTGTAAGGCAGTCAGTTGCTTCTTAGCTAAGTTCAAACAATAAAACCCCAAATAAATATAAACATATAAAATTATTATGTCATGTCCCTCACACTCAACTCTTCTGAGCCATAAAAGAACACTGTCCGAAATACACCGAACACCTCTGCCAGACATTCAAGAAAATTGAGAAATTGATGCAAAGAATAGAATGATTGCCCAAAATATTTGAACTGCACCCAGGCCCCCAAACTATGGCCCTGCCAAGCATCCCTTCAATAATTCAAAACTCAACATTAGCCCTTTACGTCTCACTATCTATTGGGAAGACAAAACAACTAAGTATTTTTTTTAAGTCGTTTCTACCTACATGCTACTAAAGTGATTAAAACTAATGGCGTGAGAAATTTAAATTCCACTACTTCTAGAAATTGTAAAATGTTCCCTTTTTTCACTTACGGAAAATGACATACTCTTCTTGCAGACATGTTCAAGTGCAATGCGATATTCTTCCCTACCTGATAATAGACCCTTCTGAAGCCTCGCCCTTTTCCCTGTTTCCATCCCATCAGACATTGTTCCCTGACTGTGCGGCAGGTTTTTTGCTTCTCTTATGTATTCTTGGATCTCCGATTCCTATAATGTTTTTGGATACTTTTCAGGATAATGTGTACCAAAAATAAAACAACAAAACACGTTAAAAACAAGCTAATCCATTGTATATTCTCTGCAAAACAGACAATCTTTATTTTGGACTTTGGAGCTATTCCTTGATGTTTTTTTGTGTGACTTTTTCCATGACTGAGTATATTGTATTGTTTCCCTGCTCTGCTTTCCTTCTCGGTTTAGGTTGACTGTGCTGTGTGTTTTGCGAGATTGTTTTGGTTGATTTAGGTTTTTCCCTGGAAACTGGAAAGATTATAACCTGAGAATGGAATCCGGGGCACCTTTTGATGTGAAAATCCTGATTTTGCCAACTTGAGTTGCTTAAATCCAGCCATGACCAGGACAAGCCCAGAGGTTTGAGATGAGGGCCTGGCATTGCACAATTGATATGCTGCAGATTAACTGCCCGGTATGCTGTAGTGGGGCGCCCCGGCCTACCCATTGGAACAATGCAGGGCACAGTAAGAAAAAACGGTGGATAGCCTAGCACAGAAATCTGGAGTGCAATGCTTTGGGGGGCAGACCTAGCACTGTTTGCACAATATTGTGCACTCTGATCCATAGTTGCTTGATATGCATGTGAAACCATCTCCACATAATAGTGCTCCAGAAGCAGCTCATTTATGAAGAAGAACAAAGACTCGCGCAAAGAAGTGCACTTGATCAAATTTAACAATTGTGTTGCCTGGCTGTTACACAGCGAGAATTGACACAAAGGGGGTCCTTTTGTCATTAAATGGAGGCGTAAAAGTGAGATGTAATTTAATGATCTGCTCCATTGTCGTGCTTTTCCAAGGACTGAGAGGGCAGCAAAGTGGAGTCTGCATCTCCGCTTTGCTTGCCTCCTCTGTCTTGGAAGAGGGTTTTACGTCTGCACGATATTTTCATAAAGGCGTAAAACCAATGGATTCCAATGGAATATGCCTCGCCATTACACTGGATAAATAGCAGGCGACTTCATTGAAAACCATTACAAAACGCCACCTGCAAAGCGTACTTTGCCGCAGAATTTTATTTCTCGCAAAGCAGAGAGGAAAAGCTAAGAGAGAAAGCGATTTTGTCTTGATGTACACTTCACGTTTAAACTCTGCTTCCTGAGGGTTAAAAATTGCATGCAGGGGATGCATCAGCATGTAAAGTGTTAATATTGGTGTCCCCTTTATTCAATTTGCATTTCTTTGAAACGAACCCCCTAGGATTAAACATCAGATTGGATGAAGGCGTTAACAATCATTAGCACCCAGTGCAGGGAGCTCAGCCAATCAGATTCGGCAGAACGCGTGCTGAAATCTCTGATCTCAGCCTGCATTCTACGGAACCTGCATGCTGCCTACTTGCCACGAGCCACCATTTCTTTTTAAATATACCCTAAACCCCCTGCACTGGTCGCCGCCAACTGCTGCTGCAGTCCGTCCAGAGCACTCCGGTTGGACACCATGGAAATAGAAGAGGGGCTCGGTACGGAGCCCCGCTTCCCTTTCCATGGCGGCCATCTTGGGAAATGATTTTCATTCGTTCAACAGGACGTGCGCGGTGTCCCGTTGAACAAAGGAAAATGTTTTTTTTAGCACCCCCGGGTTGCTGCTTCGGTAACTCGGGGTGCTAATGGACTTAAACCCGCTGCGCTCAGGCCTTTAACTTTGGCCCCAGGCTGAAAACACCCCATTCGGCCTTCCAGATCGGGTGTTAACAGCACATTATACCTGGGTTAAACACTAAGGGTACGATTCATGGAATTATTTGCACAGTAAATGGGTACTTTGCATAAGAAACTGCGTGCAAAATGTCATTTGTCGATTCATGGAATCGACTGCGCTGCACTTTTTCGTACCTTGCAGGCTCGGCATGTCTCTGCGAGTGGCCAAGTGCTTTGTGCGAGAGACCATGCAGAGCATGGACATGGCTTGCGCAGAATGCAAGGAAGGGGGCAGAACTGGTAAAATGAGGAAGAACAAGGGAAAATATGGGCATTACGAGGGACAGCCCGCAGGCCATCCATCGCACACCCACTATTGTGCAGAAAGATACGCATTAATGGATCTGACCGTGCAACCGCTCGGCTGGAAAATGGCCACGCAAAGACCTCATCCTATCTGCCACCCGAAGGCAGGCGTACAGACACTTGCACATGGGAATCACTGCGCAGAGGTAAGATCGATTGTCGAATTTAGGAGTGCACGTACGCAGCCAGGATTCTGAACTATCTAAGGGGTGCGTGTATGCAGTGCAGTGGGATGCAGGACCGGTTTACTGGGGTTCGCACAAAGCTTTTCAGAGTTTTACCTGAGTTACGATAAATCATACTCATGAGGTCGGGTTGCCGGTAAACGTTGCGGGGACCCCGCACAAGGTCCTTGAGATATAAGCCTACTTGCAGGGGACCCCACAAACTGTTTGAAAGGTCCATGTATTTGTGCCCTGGGGAGCACGCAAAGGTGGCTGTTCTGGCTGTTTTTGCTTTTGCGTGGGCGTGTGTCGGGGGCTTTCTGGCCGCAACTTGCGTACACGGTTACCCTGCGCAAACAATTCCATGAATACTCAGAGCGTGCATTTTTTATTCAATTGCTTTATGGGAAAAATTTGAAAGGACAAACAGACCTATACAACTGGATATCTAGTTTCCTTTTGTGTTGTGCACTTGTAATGGTTCGGTATCAAAGAAAGACAGCAACCATAAAGGCCTGTTTCCTTGAAGTATGCCTTTGTGCAATGTATCTGGTTGCCGTCAAGGCCACTGCTGTCACTGTCCCAAAAGCACTAGTACTAGAAAAACCTGTCTCAGCCCCAAATATTTGAAAAGTTGGGACTTTTATCTTTGCAATGATAAAGATGCAATCAATTTAATTTGTGTCGTATTGTAAGTAAACATACTCCTGTACTTGGAATCCACACTTCAACTCCTGCCCAACATTATTACATCATTGCAATGCAATATAACCAAAAGCTAGATTTATTTACTTGTATCACTCTAAAAGTAATAAGTAGATATGGCAAGACAACAATATTGGAAAAAACTATTCACTTTTATTTTCTCATGTACACGTTCATTGTCTAATGCATGATCTCCTAGACTTTTCTGCTGTAAAAGTGTTTATTGCTGTAGCGTAATCTATTTTTGTGATAATATTGCTCTCAATTTAACAGGCAACTAGATCCAATGAACCCTCTTCGGCCTTTAAAGGCCATAAATAGACCATAAATGTATTTCATATTTTATATTTATTTCATTTTCTGAAGCTCCTCTAAGCAGTCAGCAACAGCAGCTGTAAACCGATCTTCAGGGCAGCACAGGGATTTGAAAACAAAAATGTTTTCTTTGTATGGTGACTATGTTACAACAAAGAAAACATGTCTCTCATTCAAAACCTGTTGGCTTTGTCAAGAATTAAAGTCTATTAAACCATGAGTGAGACTTTTTTTAAAGAGCACATTTTGATAAATGAATCACTTTTTTTTGCTATTTAAGGCACTGTGGGAGTAAATGATGTGTCCAGGATCACTCACTTTAGTTAAGGAAGCAGATATATTTTTAGTTTTTTTTAGTTTTACTTAGCAATTAGTTTATTTCAAACTATTCACACATTAAAGCATATTACAACTTGAATTCATCATTGTCTTTCAATAGAACATCTTAAGACATTTCACAAGATGGAAGAGAAGAACGAAAATATTACTAGGGTATACTATTCTTACCATTCTCAATTTTTAGGTTTAACACTTTTTCCAGAAAGTGTATACCGGAACACACACAGGACCAGGGTCGGACTGGGACAACAAATAGGCCCGGTCAACCAAAAAAAAGTGGCCCACCCCTCGCCTCACGACGCTTGACCTCTGATGACATCACCAGAAGTGATGTCATTTGACCCCACCCCAAAGTGACATCCAGGGAAGCGATGAAACACGACCTTTCACCCCTTGACAAAACAGGAAGTGGCATAAAATAGCATTGTTCCTTAGTACACTACGAAAAATATGGTTATGATTTCACTAATGTAATATACATTTCATACAAGAATGCATCACCATATGTATCATTAATATCTGTGTGTATAGATCCATATTGTCAAATTACTGTGAATCCAAGCAGACGTCCAAAGCCAAATGATAATATGTTATTGTATAGCACTTGTTTATGTTTATGTTTAGCATTTAAGGGCGCTGAGAAACGTAAAACAAAACAAACAGAACTAAAACAGAAAAGGTGGAACTGAGTCTAAAATAGACACCAGAGCATGAATCAAACACGCACAGGATCAGGCAAAAGGCAGAAGTAATTTACACAAAAAGAGCGGTTTACAACCTCTTTTTGAATATTTCCATTGAAGAAGTGGTCCTCAATATGGCTGCTAGCGAGTTCCACTTAAGTGGGGCCGCCGAGGAGAATGCGGAGTCCCTGGATTTTTTTGTTTTCAAGCGTGGCATAGCCAAGGTGTTGGAATCATCCGATCGAAGGGATCTAATGTTGTTTTTTACCATGACTAATTCTTTCAGATAGAATGGCATGACTCCAGGTATGCATTTATGTGTGATAAGGAGAAGCCTGAACACAATCCTGGCCTGCACAGGTAACCAGTGTTAACTCAGCCGAGCTTCCGATACGTGGTCTCTTCTAGACAGACCTTTCACTACCCTAACTGCACCATTCTGTATGACCTGTAACCTATGAACATCCGATAACGGTAACCCCACAAGGAGACTACAACAATAGTCGATCTTAGATCCAATTATGGCTCTTGCCAGGGTTTCGGAGTTTGATTCTGAGATAAAAGGTCTGAGGCAGCGAAATAACTTGAGAAAATATGAGGCCGATGAAACGAGACTATTCACTTGGGCATTCATGTTCAGCTCATGACCTCAATATGGCAACTATCTACAAGAAACGACTTATAGCTAGGTCCTAACTTCTCTAGTTTGGACTCTGAGCCGATAAGTAAAATCTCTGTTTTGGCACTATTAATGGCTAAGCCATTTATCACCATCCAATTTTGAATTTTATTATAGATCTCATTAATTCTTTGTTCATCTTCCACATGGAATCCAGATATGGGGATGACACATTGGGTGTCATCCGCATAGTTTGCAAATATGATCCCCTCTTTCTCCAACATCTGGAAAAAGGGGATCATACATATATATATTGTAGAAGCACGGCGACACGCAGGCTCCTTGAGGGACCCCGTACGTAAGTACTGTCGGTTTTGCTTCGGCGATGTCACTGGCCACTCTATTTTGTCTGTTCTTCAGAAAGGAGATGACCCAATTTGTTGCTTTGTCAGAGAAATTGGCATTCCTCTTTAGCCTGGTGGACAGTATGATATGGTCCTTATGTTTAAAGGATAGTTCCGGGACTTTTTTTTTATTGTCCCTACGGGTCGGCCATGTGTTTGTAAGCATAAATCGGTAGATCGTAGGAAACTTTCCTATGGACCTTACCCGACTTTTCGCCCATTATCGCACTCGAAATCAGCCTCCATTTTGTGATAATCCTATCATTTCGCCCCATCGACCTGGCTCACCTCCCTTTGCGGCACTAAATCAAATCCCCCGCCCCTGAAACAGACTTTATCAAAACATTCATATTCCCCGCCTCTATCCGTGACGTGACTGAGCTGCGTAGGCAAACGCGCCCAGGCGTCTTCTACGCGACTCCACACAGACCCCGGAAATCAACACAGATCAGCTCACAATACAGCGCACCACAATTCGGAATATGAAACTGTACTTTGAAATCAAACCGCAAGATTGTAAATGTGGTAAAGTACATTTATTTGACATCAAATGTTTAGAGAATATTCAGCGATTTGCATTTTTATTTGCTCATGTTCCAAAAAGTTCGTATTGAGGGAAGCGATGTTCGTGTGCAGTACACAGGGTGTTGGTTTACGATAAAAATAAGCTCTTCGGTCGCACTGATAATCGCATGGCTGTTCCAACAACGAGGCACTAGGCCACCACAACGGTAGGTATGTTGCATCTAACCGTTAGTACCGCGTAAGGGCATACTTGTACTTGGCGATCGTCCCATAAAATGGTCAGGGTGGTAACGTTGTTCACGCGGAGAAGCAACTGGCGGCTGTAGAAGCCGTCCGCCGGTGTCTGGTACTCGTGACACAGACAGTAGTGAATGATGTACCTAAAAACATAAAAAATGAAATTAGTCTCACCATCAGATCCTTATTAAAATCATAGCGAGGACAGCGCTACTGGGTGTACACAAGTGTTTAAAGGCGTGGCGAGGCAGGGAGGGGGGGGAGTGGAGTACAAGGTAAGTAGCATAAAATAATAAATAAATAGGGCCAGCTGGTGGCAAGTGCAAGGTAAGTGCAGAACAAGTGCTGGGAAGGGGGGGCTGTAGGATACTGAGACAGTCCCCCAGTGCAGGGGTTGACAGGGAGGCAGTGCAGGTGGAGAGTGGAAGGGCCCAGGACCGAGGTCGCAGACAGTGGACCAGTTGTAGCAGGGGAGAGGGAGAGAGAAAGCAGAAGCAAAGAGGAAGGTTTTGAGGTGCTTCAGTAAAAGCAGATGTTTCTCCTCAAGATAGTGCGCGGTAGAAAACAATATGCCACATAGAACGAACAAGTACAACTGAACCCGTCTTTAAAGCCACTGTATAGTAATGAAATTGCGGTATAAACTCATCAAAAGTTACTTACATTATATTTGCATTTTCCATTGTGTCTCTGTGTAGGGCAGACCCGAAACACCACTCCTTCTTTGCCGACGTTACTTCTTCTAATGAACGTGGCTCATCGTTTCGTTTCTGAAATTTTATTCATTATCTTTTCTTAGTCTTTCGGGATGGTCCCGGCCTGTCAAGGTCAAATCACAATAGAACCTTATACTGGGTCGTGGGCCGTTCCGCCACCCGAGCAAAACATCAAAGCAGCTGACCTTCACTTTGAGCGAGCACACATTTCTAGTTAGCTGCAGTTAGTGTAAGGGCATCTTGTCTGCGTGCCTTTTTTTTTATTGTCCCTATGGGTCGGCCATGTGTTTGTAATACGGAAACATTCTATAATTTTTGTAAAAATGATTTATATTACTGTTTGGTTTAATTTAATGCGCAAATGAACAAGGTTCGAGAGACACATTGCATTTACACTGAGCAATCACTTTTATTTACACAATACATAGCTACACATATGCAATGGGCCTGCAACATGAGGAGACTCGAGAGAACAGACAATCAAATTACAATCATTTAAACCGTGATGTGTATTTCTCAATGAGCTCTGCTTTAGGTGGACATGGAACAGAGGCAATGTTGGGTGGCAATGCAGTTGTCCCCTGCATAGGTTCGTTCACCACTCCATGTATGTGCCTATCGAGGACATCTACGATAAGTCTCTCAATAAACTCATATTGCATATCCTCAAACACTGGTTTGATCACCCATTGTTTACTTCTTTTAGTGAAGGCCTTATTGTAGCGAAGCGTCCCTAAAGTTCCGGTCGTCCTACTTTGTTGACGGCCAACATTATGGTTATGTGCCAAGACCGCTAGAAGAGTCCGATTTATCATGCCTTCCATGCCAAAATGCAATCTTTTGGGCCTGTACTTTAGGCACATATTGTGGAACACCTCCAAATCTCCTGTGTGGCAGAATTCCGTGAGTCCCCTCAAATCTCTTGTTATAGTTTTATCAAATACAATCTTTTCAATGGCCTTGTGAGTGGGTGATGAAGGAATCAACCACTTCTTCTTCCGTGCCTCCTCTGTGGACAAATGGCCATGTTCACATTTGTGGAAATGTTCATTTGTCGACCATCGATGTACGTTGCTACAGTGCAACATTACTGACCGCCATTTTTCCAGTAGAATTTCCAACGACCCTTCACATGTTTTTGAGCTCCACCAAAGATGGTTGCTGATTGACTTGGACCACTGTGAAATACCTTGCATATCTTTTTTTTTTCCTGCAGCCGACAATTTTTTATTGATTGTTTTTGCAAGATGCCATACGTCAAATTGGTGATTTATATTTTTGTACTCTTCTCTCATTGTCTTGGCAATTGAAACGTGTCTGTCCGTGGCTATCAGGTCGATCACCATTCCCCGCGATTGTAGTTCTTGCAATGATGCTACAAAGCCAACTTTCTCCATGGCCACTGAGGATGTACTTTGTGACACCTGCACGACCACCGAACTCACAATTTTCTTACTTTCCATGTCCTGAAAGTGGTAGGTGCAGTACTTGGCTGAAAATCCTGGGCTGTCGCACTGTCCATCACCGGCTAGCCTGAACCGTTTGCCCGCGAATGTACTATCAATAGACATTTTTTCCATTCTCCAAGCTTCGCTAATGGCTGGAAATAGATAATCGGTTTGGTATTTGTAGAACTGAGTTTTCGCAATGAAATGGATTCCCACAAACTGAAAGAAAGACTCTAATTTTTTAAAACTTGAACCACTAAAAAGTGCGGCCGCTGCACAAAGTAGATTGCCTGCTGGCAGTTGCCCCAGCATGGGTTGTGCAGACCATGCGAACGGATGATATTGTGTACAGGTGGCATGTATTTTAAGGTTAGTGCCTCGAATTGCACGAGTCACATTAATCAATGGCTCCCCACATACTTCCCCACCAACCCAATGCCCACATTTCATCATCATAATAATATCCATCAAACAGCTATCGAATACAATGAATTTGGCCTCTTTCCTTATACTGTCACTCTGCATCCCAGCTGGTTCGGCCTGTAACGTTGAGGACATGTCACTCGCATGAAAGGTACAATCTCTGATATCGTCTTCCGCTATGCTGAGTGATATTGATGGTGTTTCATTGTCGTCCATGTCATTCTCTTCCACTGCAACAACTGTTCCTTGTCCGGAGATGGGAGAAAAAAACAATGTCTTCAACTTTCGCGCGCTCTTATTTTTTGCGGGTGTGGATTCTGTGAATTGATCTCCGACTGCATCCAAACTACCAGGAGGACATTCACTATCAATGGCTGGTGGTGGTATAGCTCCGTTGTCAATCACTTCATATTCTTCCCATTGGCACGATGCATCTCCAGTCTCAAGTCCCTGCCAAAAGGTTTGACAAGCAACATCTCTCGTTCGCTTCACTGTCTGTGTAGATCTAGTTCTTACACCCACTCGCAACTAGAGGACAGATTAGAAAAGGGATGTTCAGTTTAAACACAACTTACAGTATTGAACTATTGACAGTGAAAGACAACATAATATAGTGAACAGGACACTAACCTTCTTTTGCTTTCTTTTCTTTGAAACTTTCTTGCCTCGAACTTCAACATCTGGACGCTGTTGCTCCGACTCGTGTGTGCATGTCTCCACTTCCTCTCGCGCTGCAACGACTATATTTTCATGATAAGCACATCCATCACTCACTGAGGCTCCATCGACTCCCTGAAACATAGAACTTTCATTAGTATGTATAATAATATTGAAAACACAAAATGTACTTGGGGACCAATACCCATACGTACATCTCAATAGCAAAACACGAATGAACGCATTGTGTAGAACATTCAAACGACAATAGTTCACGCATTGTTGATCGAGTTAGATTGAACTGTCAAGATCCATACCTCGGGCTCCGCATAGACTTCCATTGATGATATTATTGAAGATGACCCTTCAGCAACTCCCTGAAACACAGTAATTGCATTAGTATGGTTTTCTATTTTGTTTAAAAGAACATAAACTTTCTGCAGGCGTCAACGGCTCATCTAAATAGACCTGCACAAATGATCAGTTGTCTAAAATAAATAATGGATATCTAAATATTATTCGATTTGCTCCATCGTTGGAAGTGTCACCACCCAGAGATCTGCATCAACTACTAGGGGTGATGTTCTTGTTGAAGAAGCTCCGTCAGCTCCCTGAAACATAGTACTTGCGTTAATAAAGAAGGAAGTATAGCGGATGTAATCACGTCATTTGATCTCGCATGATTGATCTGTCAGTATCCATACCTCGAAATGCATAAGAACATCAAGGGACGCTGTAACTGCGGTGCACACTTCTGCAAGCTGTTGCGCCGACCCGTAACTGCATGCTCCCCCTTCTTCTTGGACTAATGCTCCATCGACTCCCTGAAACATAGGACTTTCATTAGTAATGAACACAATATTGAAAAAAGAAGACACATAGGAGGGCGACGACAGAAGGACATACCAATGGCTAAAAACGAAAGAAACATTGTGTGTAACAATCACGCTACAAGAATGCAAGATCTGATGATCTCCATCGATGGAACTGTCCGGAAACGTACCTCGAGCATCTGAGTGACATCTACGGTTGTCGTCAATGCGTTGGACTCCTCAGCATCTCCCTGAAAGACAGTACTTGCATTATTTTGGATAACAATAATTATAACTGAAAACAAAGACTAGAGGACGAGTACTGTGGTGTACCATTAGGTAAAATAATTACACGATCAATTAAAACTATTGATTTACATGCATAAAACAAGTCAGTGTCAGAATAGCTAAGTAAGATTACCCGATAGGCGCTTGAAGTGGCTGATGACTGCAATAACGACACGGATGGAGAATCTTCCGCCTTCATATTGAGTGGATACATAAATGGGGAAATTATTGTTAGCTAATGCTACACACTACCGCAATGCCGAGAGATAAATACGTAAACTTGACTCACCAGTGGAGGGATGTGGACGAATAGAGTGGGAATAGCGGTTGAGAGCAATTTTCGCCTCGCTCGCGGTGTTTTCTTCTTTATTAGCAATGATGTGGAGTACATGTCTGGGCTAAAGTGCCTGCTGCAGATGCGGTATCGATCACCCCTCTTGTCCGCAAAGACTTCTAGGACTCTACTTTCTATCTCAGAGGCTGGATATCCGCAATATCGGACCCATTCTCTTATCTGATCTATTGTCTTAGGGAAAACATGCATTATAGTACCTTCAGATTTGTTATGGGTCTTCGAAGGGCAACCGCCAATGGAACAGGCAGGCATTATGGAAAGTTCTGAAAAGTAAAGATCAACAATTCTCTATGAATACCAATGTGTTAAAACATTAAATGACACATAAAAGGTTCAATGCAAGGTCCGTTTTGGTTCTTGGAACTATACACGTTATTCACATGCGGATAAGTATTTCAATAACTTTCAAAAAATAGAAAAGGTAATTTGACTAAACTCAGAACATGTGACTAGTTCCTTGCATGTACTGTCGTGAACGAAAAGAAAACATGGATGCAATTTGATGACTACTAGCAAATAGATATAAATTAAAAAATTGGACGCAAAATGATTATGGTACATGGACTTACCTTGACGAACAAACAGTTAGATGCAGGGATAAGAGTAGTTTCTTGTCGTAGAACAGGGAGCAGTTCACAGGTTGCAAACTGACGAGTTTGCTCAAAGTGGTCACGGAAGTTCACAGAGACGAAGAGCAGATAACCAGCACCTTCACGGGTTGACTAGCAAAGCGCAAAGAAGTTCTCATTAGAAATATGAAGTGGGTTATAAAGAATTCGAAACAGGGGTGTGTTTGTGAATGAATGACGTGTATATGTCGTGGCATTATGCGGATTGCAGGGGGGCGTCCAGCGTGAGGGGGGATGCTTGGCAGGAGACACGGGGTCTGGAGGTAGACATGGGAACAACAACCCATGCTCTATAGACCACTTTGAAGTGTACATGGTCTTTGGCACCTCTTGGCCTTTATCGCTCCCTGACAGCTCCACTTGCCAGCAGCGCAAGTACCCTGGTGCAAACTGCCTTTGATAGGGCGGGGGGGTGGATCGGGGCGGTGGTCGTGCAGACAAGACACAGGAAGACTCGTGAATGGAGACACACTTATGTGGATTGCAGGGGGGCGTCCAGCGTGAGGGGGGATGCTTGGCAGGAGACACGGGGTCTGGAGGTAGACATGGGAACAACAACCCATGCTCTATAGACCACTTTGAAGTGTACATGGTCTTTGGCACCTCTTGGCCTTTATCGCTCCCTGACAGCTCCACTTGCCAGCAGCGCAAGTACCCTGGTGCGAACTGCCTTTGATAGGGCGGGGGGGTGGATCGGGGCGGTGGTCGTGCAGACAAGACACAGGAAGACTCGTGAATGGAGACACACTTATGTGGATTGCAGGGGGGCGTCCAGCGTGAGGGGGATGCTTGGCAGGAGACACGGGGTCTGGAGGTAGACATGGGAACAACAACCCATGCTCTATAGACCACTTTGAAGTGTACATGGTCTTTGGCACCTCTTGGCCTTTATCGCTCCCTGACAGCTCCACTTGCCAGCAGCGCAAGTACCCTGGTGCGAACTGCCTTTGATAGGGCGGGGGGGTGGATCGGGGCGGTGGTCGTGCAGACAAGACACAGGAAGACTCGTGAATGGAGACACACTTATGTGGATTGCAGGGGGGCGTCCAGCGTGAGGGGGGATGCTTGGCAGGAGACACGGGGTCTGGAGGTAGACATGGGAACAACAACCCATGCTCTATAGACCACTTTGAAGTGTACATGGTCTTTGGCACCTCTTGGCCTTTATCGCTCCCTGACAGCTCCACTTGCCAGCAGCGCAAGTACCCTGGTGCGAACTGCCTTTGATAGGGCGGGGGGTGGATCGGGGCGGTGGTCGTGCAGACAAGACCCGTTTGCCGCAGGGCCTCACCAAGGAGAGGCCATCTAACTGAATGTAAGAGGATGGCTGCAGGATCTACTACATGGAAGGCAGGGGGGTGAGTTTATAAATACCTCACCCTCCCAGGAGAATATATGGGGGTCATCTCTGTACCCGGTGCCCAAAAAGAGGATTTATTATGATCAACCATATTTATTATTTACCTATAACCATGTTTTGTATCAATAAAATCCAACAGCTTTTTATTGCCAACGCTTGATGCCAACCCACAAAATAATATATGTATGACTGCTGCATATATGGGTTCAACGGTTATGTGGATTGAAGGTGTGCGGCCAGCGTGAGGGAGGATGCTGGCCGGAGACATGTGGTGTGACAAGACAAGGCACTGGAAGGCTATTCAACGGAGACACACTAGATTCATTTAAAAAATCAAAACAACCATTGTTAAAATATATGTTGGGCTTTATTTTAGATTTTAATTAAACATAAATAATAAACATTACACATTGTAAAGTTGAGGTTGCAGCACATCGAGGGAAAATCCGCGGTATTGTCCACTGTCACTGGGGAAATGTTGTCTAATGGCAAGCCCTCACAGCACACCAGGGGGAATTCACCACAGTCTATATAGTTTGTTGGACAAACTAAGAGGAGATTTGTTTAGGCTCACATTAACACGTATCTGTAGCAGGTAAAGTGGAATTGCCGACTGGAATATCTGCTTAGGAGGCAGGATTGGATAGAAACCCAGAGTCTAAGAACGCAATATAAATTGATGTTGGATCTATCATTTGAATCTCGAGCAATGAACACAATGCTTAGATACTTGATGAGGTTTCCCTACATGTATCATTGTGACCAATTTCTGTGACTAAGATGAAATTTGTACCCTACGAAGGAATTACTGTTTGCTAGGAAACAAGGGGGCAGGGAAGATAATACATGTTGGTTCTGTAAAAATCCCAAAATCATGGAGTCCACAAAAGACTTGATAACTTCTTGTTCCGTACTCTCTGCTGAGAGAATCATATATTTAAAAACACACGTTGAAAACGTGGCCACATTGACTTTGGATGAGTGGTGGAGACTAATTCTGCTGGCAGAGAGTCTGTCCTGTGCAGGGTTGGATTGGCCCCTCGGCCTTTCGGCCTGTGGCCGGACCAAAATCATCCCCGGGGGTTGGGCGACAGTTTCTGGCCATGCCTGGGCTGGTTTGAAAAAGAAATGTATATTTTTTTTCATTTTCTTTTTCAAAAAGCCTTTCATCCTTCTTAGGTCGATAAATGAGTACCAACACAGGTTGGGTGATATTATATGCATATTTGTTCTATAAAAAAGAGCTTAAAGGATAGTTCCGGGACTTTTTTTTTATTGTCCCTACGGGTCGGCCATGTGTTTGTAAGCATAAATCGGTAGATCGTAGGAAACTTTCCTATGGACCTTACCCGACTTTTCGCCCATTATCGCACTCGAAATCAGCCTCCATTTTGTGATAATCCTATCATTTCGCCCCATCGACCTGGCTCACCTGCCTTTGCGGCACTAAATCAAATCCCCCGCCCCTGAGCCTGACATCAGCAGACGCGTACTGCCCATTTCAAGCACGTCTCGTGTCAACAATCGCTGCGCCTCAGCTATTGACGTGTTGCCATGGAAATGGCAGGACGCCTCTTTCCCCAATAAGTATAAACAGACCGTTTCACAACACACAGCAGCAGATTTTCGATTCCATTCCTCTCTCTGTGTTACTTTGAGTATTCTGTGACTCGTTTCAGTGCTCTGGTCAGCTACCTTCGCCGCTTGTAGCCCGTGTGAACACCTGTACCATCTCTGTAAATTATTTTACTATCTTTACCGCACAATGGCCACAATAATGCCGTATATGTACGAGCCCGAGTACACCGAGGAGGAACTACTGGAAAGGCAAGCACGCGAAAACGATGGGGATTCGGACGGCAGTTGGGAGGACCAGTCAACGGATGAAGAGCCTGGGAAGGGTCTCTGGTGCTACTGGGAGCTAACAAGCTCGTGTTGAGTTAGTACATGTTTCCTCCCTCTATATGGTCAGAACCGATTTGGCAATATCCCCTTTACTCGCAAGCGTACTGCTTATACGAAGTGCCTCCGCATACTGAAGAGCAATAGGACCGTCACTTTTAATTTAATAAACCCAGTAGCTCCCTTGAACACCACCTAAGGGCCATTTATTTGTATTTATCGTTTAATTTTCCAATGTTATTGTTAAATGAACAGTCATATGGTAAGGCTGGGTGCCCATTTACATACAACCTGGTTCCAAGTAAGAATAATAATGCAGTCCTAATGTAATAGTGATGTACCCAAGTAGGTGCAGCATTCACCCTTATTATGACACATATATTGCTCCAAAAGAGAACTCACCCTTCAACCTAAGGGGGATATATATTTGAATATTTACGGTATTACTCCCCACCACAACCTCTGAAGTATTTGACACTTGATTCAAAAGCATCTTTCAAATCTGACCTGTCAAGATATCCAGGGTTTCTGCTGTAACAAGAGTTCTTAAGGTTGGGTTATCCATAGAGCACCCCATTCCCGCTGATATACAAGTGACTGGGGAAAACGCTTCACACCCTCTACCTTTGAGATGAGGTACTAATCACATAGACCGGTCACCTTTGGTCATTAGCTGCCTGCGGGGCAACCCACTTCTTCCCCACACCCACACACAAAGGCCTCCACTTCCCCTCCCCCCACACACACCACAGTGCACCTGTATAAATGTCCTTTACAAGTAAGTGAACAGATGCCATTAATCTCTCCTTCCCTTCACTCGACCGTAACACATCCGGTCATTATTATACCCTGGCTATAGGGTGTTTGCATCCCTCACTTCGGCCCTCAAATCTGGATATTGTATTGCCCTCGAGTAACTGCATCCCACCTAGGATGTTGTCCTGGACAAAAGTCTTGTCTTTGATAGAGTACTGTTACGGGACGATTGGTGTACAAGACTAGTCAATGCCTGAGAAAAGATGAAAGGTGTGGGGACAATGGGAGATATATAGCACTGGAAAAAGGGAGTGAGCAGCACTTGAACTTGACATAGGCTTAAACTGGTTGAATGTAGGTATAAATGGTACATGCCGGCAAGCAAGAAATCCTTATTTACACAATGATGTCTGCTCTTTGAAAAGCAAGGTGAATGGGCTGCCAATATTACTAAAACTCTATACGACATTGTATGGGCAAATATATATTGTTCTTTTTCTATGTTTGATTTGCGACAAAATAGCAATATAGATATGGACTCCTTTTCCAAGATGTCTACCATGTAAAGGGACGGGCGGGGCTCTTCAGAGCCCCTCTTTCCTTTCCATGTTGGCCGGAGAAGCAGGGAAGCAGCTGTGGTGGCGGCCTGCGCCGCCACAACAAACAGCTAAGTGGAGATGGGAAAAGGGAACAACGTTTAAAAAATAAGGGAACTGAGGGTGGGGGGGAGATGGCGGCCAGGCGAGCCGGCCGTCAGGCTGAATGGAACGTGGGCTTTCACTGGCGGTGTAAGACTGCAGTCCTAGCCACCTGATTGGCTGGCTCCCCCCTCCAGGATGCTAATGTGTATTGAACATGATGTATCCACTCCCTGACTGATACTAGCAATGGTTCAAGTAGTAGTAGAGCCTCACTGATGCTGGAGAAGTAGGGTGCATGTGGAGAAGGTGTCTGCCAATGTTAAAAGGGGGGTGTACTCTTTTCTAAATATTTGGGCCAAAGAATGGTAAACCAGCACTTGTGGACTGGAGCCCATCTTTGCTTCTGCAGATTTTTTGGGTCTTAGTACCCACCAGATCTGCTGTTTCTAGGCATTCTTCCAAGAACAAAGGGGGCAGGTTGTCTGAGTCAGCCATAAAATATTACCAACAACTTAGGGCCTAGGAAAAATACTAGGACATAGGTTGGATTGTCCCGAGTTGTATTTTGTATGGGTTACAGTGAACACTGGAACTGATCTATTATGTAAATAGGTAGATTCTCCAGAGTGTCCACAGTGACGACCATTTTCTATGGACTAGGGGATAATGCCAGCTAAGCTTTTGTTGAGTTTCAATTTTTGGGAGCGGGAATTTTTTCTTTGTTGTGACACACAAGCTTAGTTTTCCATGTATTTCATGTTCCATGTTTAATAAATGATGTGTGCAAGTTTCATTGTGTCATCGAATTCTTCCATAATATCTGTGTCAGGTGTCATTGCTCTATGTGAATGGAAAACAAAGTTTCTTATTTACACTTTATCAGGGAAGGATGGTAATAGCAAAAGCGCATCTTCAGGCTGGACATAAGAAAGTATTTATCAACTGAGGACTACTACTACTCCCCCTGTGATTTCTGTACATAGATACAGCAAGATAGCTACAGAACACATCATTTTATTATGGTGATGGGGTGAAACACATTCTACCAGCAGACACCTCATTTCACAAATACATATTTTGATTGATTTACAATGTTACAACTATACTCCAGAGAAATGACAAGATTCTGGGCCATATTATCGTACTTTTTTAAAAAAGCAGATCATTCCATAGTATTTTGTTCATGTTTGCACTCCATCAATATAAATCGCATAAACCGCATAAAATACACTTTGATGAAGTATAAATAATTATCAAAATCAAAAGTTGGAAAGGAGTTGCTACAAGCACATCAAACAAGGTCATCACTGTGCACATGTCTCTCCTTGACTGACAATACCATGTTCACTGTACGATCAAGTTCAATGCACAACCCATCAAAATGGCTCATTATAGTTTCAACAAAATCTGTCAGTTCAGCCAACTCCTGGTACTGGTAGTCAAACTCTAGAATCATGCCATGTCAAGGCAGACTACGTTTGATCATGTGTAGCATTGTCGGCCTCTTAACATTGTCTGTGAACAGATGTGTATTTCTATTAATTATAATTGACCCTGATGTACCAAAGACATGCTCTGACGAACATTAGCCGCAGGACATGTGAGGTACTTTGTAGCAGTTTGTGTCATATCCCGGGTTCCTAGCTGGCAACGTCGAGGGACACTTAGTAACACCTGGAAGCTACCCTGGCGTCTGTCCCAGCGTTATTCGGCACACGGAGTCCGTTAAAACTATGTTTCCCATCAAAACCCTTTTCCTGTAGTCACGTGACATGCACGCAATGCGGTTTTGCGTCTTTCCGTGACTTCTGTATTTAATACCTGTTGCTTCATTCATCGGGTGCTCCTTAACTGCGTTAGTTACGAGCATTTGTATTCAGGCACCTTCGTTTTTGTTGTTTCGATCCGGCTCACGCATTAAGACCCTGCATCTGCCTTGTCCTTTTCTGGTCTCCCGACGCTCGTCTCCCTCTGCTGCATCCTTTTTGGAATAATGAACTCGGCTATGTTGCATCGATTCCTGTCTCTCTCTAACCCTTCTGTTGTGGCGCCTTTGGATCTTAGAACTTTGTTCTTCATAGGGACTCATGTGAGGTTAACGCTGTGCTCCCTGGTTCCAGTTATATGTCTATGCAAACTCCCCTTAAAATCCCTTTCCTCACCAGTCACTGACGCTCTGCTGTTTCCACATTTTGGATTGCTTTCACACAGTTTTGGGATGCTCTGCTGTTACCACATTTTGGATTGCTTTCACACTTTTTTGGGACGCTCTGCTTCTACCATTTTTTGGATTGCTTTCACACAGTTTTGGGACACTCTGCCATTACCACATTTTTGGATTGCTTTCCCACATTTTTTGGGACGCTCTGCTGCTACCACATTTTGGATTGCTTGATCATTTGGTACGCTCTGCTGCTTCCATATTTAGAATACTTTTGAACACTTTGGTATTTTCACTCTTCACCAAACCCTGTTATCCCTTTCCTTGACTACAAGTAGGTTAGTAGTATCCTTCTTCATGGAGCAGGTAAGAGTGGGTAGTCGTGGGTGGTAGTTTGCTGTATTCCAGCATTTCTTTGGCTGCATTTTCTGAACTATTGCATTGTTCTTTGTTCCTCTAGCTCTGTTGTCGCTGCTCCTGCCTTTTCACTCAAGCCCCCGGCCTGACAGGGATTTTGAGTTCTGCAGGCTGCGCTCTTGGGGGGAACGTCTATAGCACATCACACTCAAGGTTTTCGCAAGAGTGAAGGAACACCCCAAGCGGGGGTTTGTCTGCAACATCTGTGGTTTTATCTCAGGTTGTGACAGTTTGCTCCATTCCCACCATTGCTATATCTTCTCAGTCTAATAGAGAAATGGCTCTTGGTTTATAGTCATCTGTACATTGTCATTCATGTATTCCTGGATCATATGCTCTACTGGATTACTTGCCCGTAGTTGGTGTGCCATGATCATGAACCCAAAATTGTTGAAGCACTTTCAAATTGGCTTTGTTGTTCCGTAGCTAAATATATTGGTGGTTGCCACATTTTTGCTAGAACAAGGTTCAGCTTGCAGAAGATCTGGGCTCGCTAGGAACTGGCATACGCACTGTTTCAACTTGCAGTCCTGTTACTGTGGTCAAGGTGGTAAAGCTGACACTGCAGTGCAGAGGTCAAGGTAGAGGAAGGTACTTAGTTTGCATGGGCTGCTTCAAGCTGATACCTCATCATCTCATACACAACTGCATGTTTTAGGATCCACCTGTGATGGATTACCATCTGGTAAGGGTGTAAAGCCCTGGCTTTTTTATTTTTATTAATTGAATTAATAAAATGATGCAGGTAGTATCATCTCTGAAAGGGTGATCTGCAGATCAGTTGCACCTCTCATTAACTCCATGCCAAAGGCATAGTGTGCATCTGTGTCCTGCTGCATCAGTATGCTGTTTTGCAGTGCCTGCTCTATCAGTGGTACCAAGCAGGTTCAGCGGTCACAGTTACCCATTTGACAGCAGCAGTGACAGCCATGTCTCTGCATTGGATGGGCGGCATCTAGGATATGCCCCCTTGTACCAAAACTCTGATGATCATAAGTAGCCCATGATGGTGGCAGTTTAAACTTTAAAAAAAATCTATGACTGAGTTAAGGCATGGTGCATGGCCAGTGGTCGAAGTGTACGAAAAGAAGTAGTGGAGCTATGTTCGCTACTGGTCTGCACCGCTCCCCACAAACCCCATCTCCACACCCACTTCCATGCACAATATAACCCCCCAAATGCATGCATCTGCAGTTTAAGGGAATGTTCAGTGCACTTCCCTGAAAGTGCAAGTTTCAACTGCTTCCTACACTTTTATTTTAAACGGTTTCTTTTTAAAATAAAAGTATAGGAACGGTAAAACTTCATTAAAAGAAGTAGAGGAGCACTGCTCCCGACCGCTCCCGCCCACTTCGACCACTGTGCATGGCACTACTTATAATCATTGCAGCCACATTCAATTTTATATCACACATGTCAGTCCTGTGGGCCCAGATCAGCTGTTAAACGGTTATGTGAATTAATTCCAAAGAAGACACCCTCTGGCCCCTGGCTGGCAGGACTGTAGCTTTGTGGGATTGCCTCTCTTTGTTCCTTTGTAAGGGCAGGTAACACCCTTTCCCCAGGGACAGCCACTCCACAGGAGTATGGCCTTGAATCAGGAATCATGGGGCTCAACCATTCACAAAGGGCTATGCCTCACACCAGAGTGCTGCATGTCTAAAGACCTTGTATTCTATTGAGAAGGGAGGAGGCAGGGTTAGTGTAGCCAGGGAGACATTTGTACAGTTTGGGAAAGATTTTGCCATCTTGTTTCTCTCTGCTTATCTCTCTCTTTCCTGTACCCTCCACTTCCTGTAAGCACAAAGCACTTGGGTGTGATATCAGAAGGGCAACGTGCACTAATTTCAAGAGCAGTGATTGGACCAAAAGGCAGACTAGCTTTGGTCCAATCACCTGCAGGTGTTTGCCTTTAAAGGAAGGGGTTTCCCACCACTTATTTGAATTATCTTTGAATCTTCCTTTGGACTTCAATTCGGAAAGAAGATTTTCATTGCAACCAGCTGGGAGGGCAGTCCTTTCCATAGTCCTCCAGTTGTGAGGTGAAGGCAAGTTTTCTAAGGCAGAGGTTAGCTCTGTCCCCTCACCATCCCCCGGGACCAGTCGGGGTCAATTCTACTGCAGGACCAAGACTGCATCTCTGGCAACCACACCATTGCCTGGCATATTGCTGTGTCACAGGACGCCTGAAGGTGTGTGTCAGCCTCCCCATGTTTGGGAGCTCGAGAAAGGATGAACCTTGGCCCATGAGATCCTGGAGTGGGACTCATAGCACATGAAAGCCAGAAGTATTCCTGTTGTTGATGTTGACCCACTGTTAGCCATCATTCCAGGGCACTTCGACTCTGCCTTTGGCGTTCATTGTTCTTCAAACCACTATTTGCCTGTTCAACTTTATTTACCAAAAGCACCGCGCCAGCTCAAACATGTGATTGCCTCAGCTCGAACCAACAAAGTACTGCTGCCTTGATTTGCCTGAGTCACCGTTCAAAGCACCAGCTTCTTCATTGCTGCTCCTGTATGTCGTTCGATCCTACCATGGTGTCCATGCGAATAATGACCTCCGATCATCGGCATTGAATGGACACACCTGCGCATCCTAGTACCAGCTCAACTGCCTTCGGGCTTCAACTGCCACCTGAACCTGGTGACCACCTGAACCTAGTGATTACCTGATACACAACGTTCCAGTAGAAGGTTTCAAACGGCAGCTCCTTTCCATTCGACCCCAACTCAATGCCAGTTTGCTGCTGGACCATTGCCACTGCCACATCCTTGAACTGAAAATAACCCATGAATGATGCTGAGAAGACTGCTTCGATGCTGTCGAACCAACAAGACATTTTCAATGGTATTACTGACTGATATCTGCCCCCCGGGTCCAGCTTTAGGCCTTAGAGACTGAATTGGTCATTTTAATCCCTTTTGCAAACTCAAGATATATCCTCTTTAACATATTGGTCTTTTAATTGCCTTTACTCCCCTTGCCTCATTGTCAAGAGTGCTTCATCTAGCCTATCTTTTATATTCTGTGTTCTGGGGTGTTTTATTACAGTGTTTTATAGTTGTTATTGTAGATGGTGTGTTTCATTAAAGTATATTTTGATTGGAAATTCCTTCATTTTAGACTGTTATACTTCACTGTTTTTGTTGGTACTGAACCACATTTAGTATAGCCTTTCCTCAGCCCATGTTACCACAAAAGGCAAAGGAGGTATATCTCTTATTTATTTATTGGGTTTTTATAATGCACTATACACAAGGTGTTTCAAGGCGCAACAAGACAATGGGGGGAGCAGGGATGACTAGGCCTTGTGACATCAGGATCGAAGCACCAGCCTGACTGTCCCTGTTTTACCTTTATGATTGTGTTGGCTCTTGGTTTGTAGAAGTGTGAGAGCTGCATGGGTACTTTAGCCTCTGTTCATCCTTGTACTCCTGAAGGGCAGAAGTACATTTGTCACACCACCACTCATATTTCTCCATGTAGGATTCTGAATGTGTCACAAAAGAAGAAGGTCCAAATTTGTATTAAGGATACATACTACTAGCACGTAAATACGATGTAATTCTAGAGCTGAACATTTGAGTCTATACACAAAAGCATACTCTCTGATAAAGTTGTAGATTCCATATTGTTAGTGTCTGTTTAATCTATAACCATGTTCTGCTGGTGCTCACGTAGGACAAAAATGAAAGGTTTAATTTGACTCAGGGTTTTCATCTCACTGATGACTGCTCTGTGGCATATTTAAATAGTGAAATCATGTGAATGTGTCACTAAATGAATCCCCACTGCAGAGGAGACAAACATATGTGTGGCAACAACACCATCCCTCAAAGCCCTTGTTTGAAACCTGTCTATAACGTTGGTATTAAATGCCACTGTAAATTGGCAGCTGTGTGAGACTTTTTCATACTGAAAACTGAACATAGCTATAGTTGGGTGCTGACAAATATGCATGGCAGTCAGGTGATCAATACCCTGATTTTCAAAGCTTTGAAGTTGGCCGAGTGTGTGCAGTATACCACAGGTTTCTTAACTGCCTTTGGAACATTCTCATACATTTCCTTGCCAGGCTCAGGCAAAGCAACATTTTAGAAATATCTCTGGCTAGGTACATGATATTTGGGACAAACAGCCTGACAAAAGAATAAGCAATAAAGGTCTGTTGCAAATATTTAAGATGACGTTCCGTTGTACACATTTTTGAAGCATGATTCCCATGTGTACAAATATGTGGAAGGATGGATGCAACCGAAAGCATAGCTTTATTGAATAGTTTATGGATATTGGCTTTTATTGTTTTCTTCCAAAGTGTCAGCAACATGCTCACTGACGGTCATTCCTTAGAGAAGTAGAAGGAACAGACAACTGCCCTGGTTAAAGATGTGGCCTGTGAAGAATAAGGTGTCACATCTCTATATCTCTTTAAGATCACAGCTGCAATTGGGTGTGGTATTCTGACCATCTCACATACAAAATGGCTCCAAATGATACTTCTGCATCATCATTATCATCATCAGTGTCATCTCTCAGCCAATCCTTTGTCTTTACACAAGAACTAGCAGCTTGCTGTGTTCTCAGACTCATGGGCATGTCATTGTGCTCCATGGTGCATCAGCATGTGACTTCTTAGGCCACATTTCCAAAATGACCACCTGGGTTAGCACTCTTTACATGCTTAGTCCATATATTGCAATATAGGGATCATACTTGTGAAGTATGTCTGGTCCTGTCTGAATCAAGTTGTTGCCTTCCACATTACCAGGCAAAATGATCACACCTGCAGCTGATGCATCCTCCCCAGTGTCCGACTAGCATACACAACCTTCTCCTATGGTTTCTTTTAAGATACTTATTTACAATCTTTATACTGGCCCTTAGGGCTGTAAGAGGATACAATTCAACACTACAGCTAAGTCAACGCCTAGTCTATAATACTGAATGAAAACCCTTATTGATATATCTTTATGTCCAGTTCATGCGTTCTGGATGACTACCCCTATATAACACCCCTCTCTTGGAATCCCCCTGACCCCACTGAGCCAAGAAGTAGTTCTGTTTTGCAAGTTTCAAAGGTTTATTTGATAATTTAAACAATAGATATATATATGTCACACCTTATAATAAATTAATAATTGAATATCACACTTAATCTGATATGATAAATATTAACAACGGAGAATCTGGCACTAACACGCTTCTCTATAATCAATAAGGAGTTGACATGAAATGGATAAGGTAGCACACAGGTGAATAGGAACAAAAGAAGAAGGTGGTACAGAATGCTTTATGTAAGCTCAGGTGGATGCAATATTCAATGAATGCAGTACAGAAAATACTCAATATGACTTCAACCAAACAATGTAATCACTTTTCTCTGGCTATTCACTCCCCCCCTCTTTATGCAATGCAAGGAAATGGAAGGAAAACACACAGTTCTCAGAAATGCAATCAAATGTGATTCAGTTCACCCCAGCAAGCTTAGACTATAGAAGTTTGAAAACACAGGCAAAATGCTTTGATATGTGCTGGCAATGAATTAAAAAAATATGCTAAAATGCTTTTAATTCCCTTTCAGAGGTTCAGGGTGAATGGTATCTAGTTAATATTAGCTCAGGCTCACTCGTGCAATGATTCAGGAATGATTAGCAGGTTAAACGAATTTCTGGCAAATGGAAGGCAAGCAGCAGCTGTTTTTACACGAGGAGAAATTTGCAAATCGCGGTAAAATTCGCGGATGCGTGTTCCGCAATTACGGCAAAACTATAGGGGCTAGGAATGCGGGTCTTAGTGCGATTAAAAGCTTAGATTCTCAACTTTCAGATGAAAGTTACTGCAAGTCTCTAGCAGAAACGGTTGCGGAGATATGAGCGATTGAATAAAGGTCGTTTTTCAGATTTGAAATTTTAAAAGCTCAAAAAGACAAGTGCAGCTTGCAACTAGAAAATGACAAGTGCAGATTTTGCAGCTAGAATGACAGGTGACAGATTTGGAGCTATCAGGCAGTTCTACTTAGGTTAAATAGATTGAATTAGATGAATTTAAACTAAGAGCTTTGGTTTGGTACAGTTTGGCGGTACTCACAAGAGATTTTAAACAGGAAGGTGGCTTTGTCACGATCTGGTCAGCAGGTCTGGACTTCGGATGGTCTCTGGGCACAGCGTCTGGTCTCTGGAACTGCTCACAGCATCGGGGTCAGCACTCTGGATACAATGGCCTGGTCTCTGCTAGGCACCGGTTCTCTGGGTCGGGTCCTGCCTTCTCTTTGGATATTTCTGTCACCGGGTTCTTGAAAAATTCAGACGGCGTCAGCCGGCTGTCTGAAGAGTTCAGTTGCAAAAAGATTTTGAGGCCTGCTGACAAGTACTCTTGCTGGCAGTGGCCTTTCTAGTTAAGGTTCTGAAGTCTCTGTTTATCTTGGAGTCTAAGTGTTGGCTCTTTGAAATTTGATGGAGGTAAGTATGGATTTTTCCGGCAGAGCTTCCAGCGGCAGATGGAATTGAAGGTCCCTATCTGTCCTGTCTGTCTGCTTTTATGTGTTTAGAATGTGGGTGTGTTCTTGCATCACTAGACCCTACCCCTCTCTCAGCTTCTAATTGGTCAAACTTCCATTTCTCATTTGATTGGGGGAGCTAAGTTGTGTCAGAGTGATGTCATTTTACAGCCTGCAGAGAGGACACTCCCCAGTCAAATTGCACACATTCTATATTTGATAACAAAAGACATATTTGCACAGGTAAACATTGGTTTAAAATTACATGCACACATCACATATCACAGGAGATATACCCTGTCCAAACTTTGCTCTTCCTGGGGGCTTGCATTCAGAAATGGCACATATTTCACTTTTTAACTGATTTTGCAATTCCGGACATTGACCCAAATTTACACACATGTGCGCAAGGAGTATGGACATTAGTTGATGAAGTGTCAGATTTTTCACATGCACACATTTTGAGTAATATCCTCTTTTCCGCTAAAACCCCCCTGAACATACCACCGGGTCCTAGCACGTCTTAAAATGTGGGCAGAAAAATCACAAGAATTATGGTGTCATTTATAAAATGTTCACATGTCCGCACCATGAGTTATTCATCTTTTTCTAAACAATATTCTGGCTACAAAGGGGTGTGGTTTCCCAGGTCACATGGTGGAAATACTGGTTTATCCAGTTCTGCCAAGCCAGCTTGCTCTCACAGGCAGTGCCCCTCCCAGCTTCTGCCAAGAGGAAGCTACATTTTACGACCGCTGTAATAAAACCTTTGCATGAGTCAAGACAGGCTTTGTTCAGAGCTCCTGTAGAGCACAGGTAATTCAATTATCAGATAGATGGCATATCCTTAGTGTGAGCAGCAAAAGGGCAGCTAGGCCTGGGAACACAGCTGTGACTCAAGTTTCACTCCTGATGGGGGTAGTTGCCAGGCAGAATTCAGTTCCTTAAGCCGGGTTTCAGATAAAATGTCACTTTTTGTTCCCCAGTTTCTGCATTCAAATAAAACTAAACATTTTCACATATGCAGCTAGAAGGCTGATTCTAAGTGCAAAACTATGGCATTTCAACAGTTACAAAGGCATGTGACACCAAACATAGGTCACTCATTTAATCTAAACATTTTCGATTTTAGTGTCTTTAAATCCAGTGCAACTTAAACTGCTGACTCCATAGCTCAGCCAGTTTTGTTATAAGCATTGTTCTGGGCTCTTCATTTCCCAGATTTTGTAGGCACACAAAACTCCATTCTGCCAAATGTCTGCTGGTGTTCAGTGAATATTTTGCACATATTGTAATGTTTGAAAATAGGCATTTTGAGCCTGCCTTCAGAGAAACACAGGGTGGTTTTAAAACGCCGGCTTTTGGATAGTGGTGAGTACTGGTACTGCACCCATTTTTGGGATTTAACAAATGAATTCCCCACAATTCTAAGTTGCATTTGGCAATCAGCATTGCCATTCCCAATGGTTTCAGACTACTGTGCGGGTAGTCCAATGGTGGTTTTAAAGCGCTTTGAAGCTAACCGGCGCTACGGTTTTTCCTTTGGCAACCCATTTCCCTCATGGCAACCCGGCCTTTCATTCTCGCACTGGTGGGTGGCAAGTGAGGCAACCATTTCGGTGGGCGCACAAACTGCGCAGCTTTCCTGGATTTCGGCGCACATGTGGGTTTTCCGCCATCTTGAATTTTCTAAGCCCACAGCACCAAATGTTGTAGCATGATAGCTTAAATGTGGGTCAGGACACCCAACAAGCCCCCCCACGCGACTGCACTTTGAATTTGAGTCGATGGGGAGTCGCGTGCCCAAGGGTTTTGACCCACGCACCGGTCTGTCCGCATAATCATCTTCCTACTCTGTAGATGGCACAGTTCAGCATCTTCTTCTCCATCCGGTACTGATCGATCGGTTCTCCTCGCCAGTCCTGATGGGAGTATTGGGCGGTCCACTGGGCCCATTGGATCTTCGTTCCCGGTCTCCGGATCGTCCTCCTTGGCCAGTCTCAAGGTCTTCTTTCTCCTAGGACGACAAAGGAAGAGCGGCAATACCTACTCATAGACGTTTTTCCACCACTGTTGAGATAGTGGGGCAGCATATGCATTTCATCATAACGAAACATTACATTCTTATTTTGAAAAAAAACAGTCTAACTAAGAGACAGTTTCATGCAAATCACAATATTTTAGAGACTAGATGTGGTATGTTTTATGATTGGAACTGAATTAGTCTGAGACAGTACCCGCTAGGATTCCAGAGGATTCCTCCAGTTGTTGCAGAGTGTGCCTGGGATGGCAACATTTCAACTGGTTTATGTGGACCCACTTGTCTTCTCCCTCTGCCAAAGGACCTTTGGGGATGTGGATTTTGTAGGCCACAGGGGAGATTTTGTCTATGATCTCGAATGGTCCCTTCCATGTAGGCAAAAATTTGCGCTGCTTGGCCTGGTTCCTTTGGAAGTTGTATAGATAGACCCGGTCCCCCACCTGATATTCCTTCCTGGAAGTTTTCAGGTCATAGTGGGTCTTCATGCTATCAGCTGATCTTTCTAGATTCCGCTGAGCATAAGCAAAAGCATGTTGGAGGTGTTTCCTTAAATTCTCCACATACTCATGAGTAGTGGAGGCATTTATCAGTGTCTGCTCTTGGGTCCTGTAGAGCAAATGCTGAGGAAGCACCATCTTGCGCCCAGTCATCAACTCAAATGGTGACATTTTGGTTGCAGATGAAGGGGTAGATCTGATAGCCATTAGGACCAGAGGTAATCGGATATCCCAACTTGGCCCAGAATCTGCCACAAACTTCTTTAATATGCTCACAATTGTCCGGTTATATCTCTCTACTGCCCCAGAAGAAGCTGGTCTATAAGCAATATGCAGCTTTCTCTTGACCCCCAGTATCTCCCACATCTTTGTCATTACTTCACTGGTGAAGTGGCTACCTCTGTCTGACTCAATCCTTTGAGGTAGACCAAAACGGGAAAAGATGTGGTTAATCATCAAGGCAGCTGCCGTTTCTGCCTTGCAGTTTGGGGCTGGGAGACATTCCACCCACTTGGTAAACAAGCATGTCACAGTCAACATGTACTTATTCCCCCTAGCCGAGCGAATCACAGGGCCTACAAAGTCGATTTGTAAATCTGACCATGGCAGTGTCATTCCCCTCTTTTGTAAAGGCGCCCGGTGCATAAGGGATGATGGCTGAAATTGTGCACACACAAGACACCCCTTCAAGTATTGGTCGAAGTCCTGCCCCATGTGTGGCCAGTATGCAACCTCTCTTAAGATTTCCAATGTTGTGTGACACCCCCTATGACCGGCGGTGGCCGCATCATGGGCGTGACTTAACATCAGGCTTCGGAATGAGGTAGGAACCACCCACTGATCGTGGCCAGCTTTGGATTTCCTTACCAACAAACCGTCTTGATTCGGAACATTTTTGGACATTTCATCAACACTCTTAGGTCCTCTTTCCCAATGTAATCGGTATCCGTCAGGGGAAAGTTCTCAGGGTCCTCAAGGTGCTGGTAAAATTTACCAATAATTGGATCCCCCTTCTGAGCAGTAATCAAATCAGCATCAGGGGTCTCCTTACTCCATTGTGCAATTGAAAGGTCGTTGTGAGCATTTGTCTGGGACCTAGTGATGGCAGTGACCTGGATTTCCCCCAACAGGGACTCAATCTCAATTAGATCCCCTTGGATGGCCCCGGTTTTGGCCAGCTGATCAGCTAAGTCATTTCCAGTTTTGTCTGGTCCCTCTACTTTGGAATGACCCTTGATCTTTTTCCAATAGATGGTCATCTCATTCGATGTGACCAGATCATCAATGTTTTGGATCAACTTCCCATGTTTCAAGGGTTTGTTGTTAGCACATAACATGCCTCTGGTTTTCCAATTAACCAGGTGCTCCACGAACCCGTTCCGTACATAATCCGAATCTGTGATTATGACCAGTTCGTGGAGTTGATGCTGGACAGCAGTGAGGATGGCCTGATGCACAGCCATCAATTCTGCCACCTGACTACTTCGGGGACCAATTTTGTATCCAGCGGAGGGTTCTGGGGACTCATTCACCCATGCATTCCCTACGCCGGCCACCAGTTCTTTCTCCCCGTCGTTGTCAACATGGTAAGAGCATCCATCCACATAGACAGTGGGCATTCCCTCACACTTGTCCTCTTCAAAGACTTTGTGGGGGGAATTAAGGTATGCCTCCATGTTGTCCTTGATTTTTAGACTTTCGTCCTCGAGACAGTTTTCTCTGGCACAATCATGCAAGTCAGCCAGACCTCGCGCGAGGGGACTCTTCTTGTTTTGGCCATATCGGACCTCCACAGGAAAGCCTTGCATTGACAGAATCCAGGAAGTAATTCGGGAATTACTCACATTTCCGGCCCGGATTCTGTCACTTTGGAGATATTGCAGAGGCTGGTGTGGAGTCTCCACTATGATGTGTTCCCCCTGGATAAACGGGCGGTAATTCTTCAATGCCCACACCGTTGCCAGGAGTGCCTTCTCACAATCGTTGAATTTTTCCTCCACAGAGGATAAAGTTTTGCTCGCATAGGAGATTACTTTATTGACCTTGTCATGCTTTTGGTATAATACGGCCGTCAAGCACGTATTAGAGAACCCTGTCTCCAGGAAGAACTCCTTGTTTCTGACAGGGTAAGCTAGGCAAGGCGCTTGTGAGAGGCTTCTCTTGAGTTGTCTTACTGCCTCGGATTGTTCTGGACCCCATTCCCACTTGACCCCCCCCTTTAGGAGATGAATCAGGGGTCTGGTGATCTCTGCGTAGCCCTCAATGAACATTCTGCTGTAATTAGTCAGTCCAAGGAGGCTCCTTAGTTCCCGCAGAGTTGTGGGGTCTTTCAGTTTCTGAAGTGCTTCCACTTTCTTTTCCTGGGGACAGAGGCCCTGAGGAGTAATCTCATGCCCCAAGAAATTAACACGGGTTCTACACCACTGTGCTTTCTGAAAGGAAAGTTTTGCTCCGGCGGCCCTCAACTGTGTCAGAACATAACAGATCTCCGCTATGTGTTCCTCAACAGATGAACTTTTGATGAGGACATCATCTACATAAGCCAGGTTACCCCTCGCACCCAGGTCGGGCATGGCCTTATCTAGGAAAATGTTGAATTCATTGCCGGAGTTGAGGTATCCGAAGGGAGTCCGGGTCCATGTGTATTGCTGGCCCCCAAAGGTAAAAGCCAGTTTGTATTGGTCCTCCCTGCTGACAGGCACGGTCCAGTATCCATTGGTCGGGTCTATTGCTGTGAATACCTGTGACCCCTGGATCTGGGCCAGCCCTTGGTCAATGTAGGGCAGAGGCCATCGGGAAGTATGGACCCGTTTGTTGAGCTCCCTAAGGTCGGCGCAGAGTCTCCACTGGCCGTTTGGCTTCAATATTCCCAGCACCGGATTATTGAAGGTGCTGTGGACTGGACTGATTATTCCCCGGGACTCAAGGTTCTTAATTATTTCAGTAAGGGACTCCATGGATGCGAGAGGCAAACGATATTGCTTCACAAACACAGGAGTCATGCCAGGGTCCGTGGGGATTGTTGTTGTGTGGATGTCAGTGCGACCACAGTCATACGAGTCTACCGCAAAGAGATCTTGGAAATCCAAGAAAACTTGTTTCAACTTTTGCTTTTGTTCCAGAGTCACACAGGCATCAGCTAGGTTGACTCTCTCTTCCACCATCTGCCTGAAGCCTGGAAAGACTTCTGGTTTGGCTATTTCAGCGGCCTCCTCCAGCTGGGTGGAGAAGTCCCTGGTCAGAGTGCTGATTTGGACTGGAGGCTTCAGGTGGGAAAGGCAGCCCTCATGGACCTGGAAAATCACCTCATCCCTCCTGAAGTCACAAGTCACATCTTCCTTACCATAAGGGCAAGAAGTGTACACCAGGAAGTTCCCCCCATGCCGGGTAAAAATCCTGTCTGGTGTTGTATTGTCCTCACTGTCACTGTCAAAACAGTCCTTGGGGATTGGTCCTAACAGTTCATTTACTAAGTCGATGGAAAAATGTCGGTCATCAACCGCCATTCCAATAATGGTGCCTGCGGCTAGAGTAATACTCTTTAAGTCGCTGTTATCCACCTCTATTAGAATGGTGTCATGTTCTATGTTGACTAATGGAGTTGGGTTTACCCCCAACCCTTGCTGTTGGAGAGAAGCGTTTAGATGTATGTAAGCATCAGGGTTTTGCAAATATTGTCCTCTTTTAACTTTCACTTCCAGGGAGAATTGTCGGGTCCTTTCTGGGATGGTGACTTCCTCTTTAACCTGAATTTCAACTGCATAGGTAGCAATTGAGCTGACCTAAATGCTTTTTCTGGATCATCAAAGCCCATGGGATTATCCGCTAATCGGGACCAAGCTTTGAAGTTTATTAGGTCCAAACTAATGGCAAAGCGATTGAGAATGTCACTGCCTAAGTAAAAGGCGGCAGGGACGTCTCGCACGACCCAACAATTGTGGACTATGCTCTTGTTGCCAATGGAGATTTTGAGCATACACCTGCTTGGCAGGAGATGTTTGGAATTAGGCGCTTCCAGGTCCATTTCCCATTTGTCTATCAGTTTGAATGTGGGAATGGCTGGATCTTTTGGGAGTTGGCGGAACATGGCTTCGCTGATGAAGCTCTTACCGTTGTTCACACACACTCGAGCGAGAACAGAGTCCTTCCCATCATTTAACTGAACAGGGATGAACAACTGCTCTCCAATTTGCTGAATATCAGCCAGGCTCTGAGCTGATTTCACATCTTTCTGGACTATTGGAGTGGGAGTTTCTGATTGTGGATTAGTATAGAATCTCAGAGTGTTTCCTTCCAGCGTGGAGTACCACTTTAGACTGGAAGGAAGGTTGATTTTCAGAAATGGAGAGGACCCCCCATCACCAGTCTGTTGTCCTACTGCTATGACTGTCACGTCTGGAATTTGGTTGTTCTGGAAGTGAAATTCTACTTGGTCTGATTTTTGTTCAACCATGTGGCATGTGCCGTTTAAACTAACATGGTTGACACTCTGTTTTAATTTTATGGGTCGGCTAGTCTGGGTCCAGAGGACCTTGTTTACGCAATCTATTAGGGGTGACAACCTTCTCAGGAGGTCATTCCCTAGTAAACAAGGGGTGCCCTCTGGGGTCACAACTATGACCGGGTGTTTCAATTTGTGTCGCCCAATTTTAATGTCCAAGTCTGCAGTCCCCTCAACGGGAATTTCCTTCCCGTCAAAGTTCTGCAGTTGTCCAGGAAGAGAGGTGAGAGGAATTTGGTAATTCTCTCCCCTTCCTGCATTCAGTTCGTCAAAGGCCCTTCTGGACAGAAGGGTAGCTTGAGATCCAGTGTCCACCAGTGCCAAAATTGTACCCTGCCCCTGTACTTGTACCGGGGCATAATATCTTCCCTCCTTCTCCTCAAGGGGGCACAGATAATGTACATTTTTGGACAACTGGTGGGCTAATTTTCTGGTTTTGGACATCGCTAGCGAAGAGATTTGGGCAGAATTCTGTGGAGAGCCTTGGGAATCTGAAAGAAAAAATTGGCAACTGGAGATCAGAGCCATTGTGGGTTCCCCTGGCTCTGGTTCTGGGCCGCCCCCCCCTTTTTGGAGGCAGTCACCAGGATGGGTTTGAACCAGGGGATTTTCTTGCTGTTGGTTCTGGGATGAGATGGTGGGCGGCGGTAGCTCAGTCTCCACATCTCCCCAGTCTGGATTTGCATCCCTAGGGACCCATTTTTCTTTGGGAGGAGTTCCCCCCTCTCTGAAGGAGAAGATCCTTTTCCCAGGATCCTCTGAGGATCCCTCTCCCTCAAATTGGAAGATCTGTACCTCCTCCTCAAACTGAGTCTGTTTGGGTCTTTTGTTTCTCCTACCCCCCTCTGCTCCTTAGGAGGCAGACTTTCAGGGGCAAGAGATTTTGTTTCCGGTTCCTGGGTTTCCAGGGGCTGTTTACAAGTGAGGAAGGAAGCTTCCTCCAAGGCTTTACACCCCCCTTCCCTTTGTGCCTCCTCCCTGGGAACCGGTGTGTTATCGGGGTGCTGCCCCCGTCATTGTTCTGGAGCACCAGGTCCAGAGTTGGGTGCGTTCTGCGCCGGCACGCCCATCTGAGGGTTCTGCTGAGCCCTCAGTATGTGACCCAGATCCCGCGCCATGTTTTGAACCTGGCGCTCTAACTGGGAAACCCGCTCAGGCTGATACGGGGCCCTGTTTTCTCCCCTGGGCTGATCCCGGGAAGGGTAGCTGTCCCTCCTCTGGTAATACCCCGGGTTGGGAAGATTTGGGTACCCCTCCACCCTTGGCCTCCCCTCTCCCGGATTCAGTGGTCTGGGCTCAGGGAATTGGGGAAAGAAGGATGGATGGTTTTGGGGCTGAAAGTCGGGTGGATATCTGGGGAAAAAGTTCTGCCCAGGGTTTGGTAAATTTCTGCCCTCCTGTGGGAAGTTTGGAGGGAAGTTCCCTGGGTTAGGTGCTTGGCTGGATCCCCCCCCTTGGGCTGGAGGAGTCCACACATAACCCAGGATGGGTCGATTTCCCTTGTAACGGGGACTTACATAATCAGGAGAGCGAGGGACCCCATTTGTGGGGCTGCCTCCTTGGCTCCCTGTCTGTGACTGACCCGAGGACCTCCTGGGCCTAGCATTATTAGGTGCAGGTAGGTTTTTAGGCCCCCCCATCTCCAAATCCAAAACGGGGGTGACCTTTACCTCTGCCACCTTGGCAGCAGCAGGGGTGCTGTTGGCTTTGGGGTTTTTCTGGGCATTACTTTTGCTATCTATCGGTTTCTGCACCTCATAGATCCGGGTAGCCTGTTCAATGACCCAGTCTAAAGATCTTTTCTCGTGAAAATCCCTCACAAGCTGGGTCATGATATATTTGGGCAAGGCATGGAAAAACGTATTTATAAATTCTCTGCTATCCGTGCGCACCCTTCTTGTGGTCTGTGCAAAAGCACGCTTTAACTCCTGCACAAATTCTTGTGGGGCCTGATCCTCCCCACATTGCAAATTGTAGGCTGCCTTGCGAGCCTCTTGAGGATTTCTGTGAACAGAAAAATGTTTCAAGATGGCCGCCTTATAGGTGGACCATCTTAAATGATTTTGGTCCTCCAGCCCCGCAAAGAAACTGGAGTATTCCGGGGAGAAGGTCCACTTTACATATTGAATACAGCTTTGGCTGTCCTTCAAATGGAAAGTCTCCATCATTTGTTCAAACAACTCTAAGTGCTCCCAAACAGAATACTTAGCGTTCTTATGGTAAGGCGTGATGACGCTCCTGATCGCCTTAATCTGCTTTAAGGGGTCCTTAAGCAAGGCCCTTTTTGCCTTATTGGCCTTTTTGGTTTGGGTAACCCTTGTCCATTCGTCCTCGGACTCAGAGGCACTGCTCCCAGAGGTTCCCGTCTGTTCTTCCAGGTTTTCCTGGATTCTGCGAGCCTGGGAATGGCTGGCAGAATGTGGGGACCTGGTCTCCTGTGTCCTGCGCAGTTCAGAGGAGTCTTCAGATTCCTCCTTGCTGCCAGGATTTAATGGGTACCCCCTCCACTGACCTAACTGGGCAGAGGTTTTCAGGATGCCCTTAATGGGCCTACTCTCCTGGGGTTCCCCATTGAACTGTACTGTACTTGGGTGCCCATACCCGGATGCCCACCCCTCCATTCCTGAGTGGTACTGGCCTATGAGCCCCATGCTTCTGGTTAAATAGTAATCTGCCATCCCTGTGGCCCTGTGCTCGTGTGCGCCAGGGGACATGGGGGTGGCAGAGTCCAGGGACTGAGAGGTATGAGGGCCTCTGGTACTAGGGCTCCTGAGGTTATGCTCCGGAGTTTCCATTTCCCAGCGAACCTCATCTCTATCCGCCCCTGCTCCCTGTTGCAATGCAAGAGCCTGCATTTGTGCCTTCAGTTCCTCTGTTAAGGCCTTATTCGACTCTATCAGTTTCTCCTGCATCGCTACCTGTTGCTGGAGCCTCTCATTGTGCTGGCAGAGAGCCTCATTTTCCCTCTGTGCTTCCTGATTGGTCCTGGAGCACTGGGCCAGTCTTTGCTGCAGGAGGGTTACCTCCTGATTCCCATCCCTACTGGCCTGCTCCTTTCTTGCCAGAGCACCTTCCACCCTTCTGGTGTGCTCTAACAAGTTTGCATGCTCTTTTTGGAGATCACCCAGCCCCTGGAGGGCCAAGTGATTTTCTTCCATTTTCCTTTTTAAATGGCAGACTTCCTGGCCTATGGCGTCTCTTTCCTGACTAAGAGCCTGCATTTGTGCCGCCAGGTCGTCCCTCTGCCTTTGGAAGGCACCAGCTTTCTGGCGCTCCTGATCAAACTCTGCCTGGGTATCCAGGTCTTTCAGAATCAGTTTATTGCTCTCCTCTTTCTCTCTATCTAGCTGGCTTTGCAGGGTGACTACCTGCTCCGCGCATGCCATGTTGAAATTGATCTGTTGCTCCAACTTTTTCTGGTTCTGCAGTAAGGAGTCCAAACTGTCTTGGTGCTCCTTCTGCAGGGCCAGAAATCTGGTATCCTGGTCTGTCTTTTCCTGTTGTAGGATGCCCATATCCTCTTTTATTTTAATGATGTACTGCCTGCTGTCATTTTCTGACTCCTGGCTCCCCTGCAACCTCTGCTCAGAAGAGACCAGGTCAGATTGGACCTTCTCTAACACCACCTGTTGCCTATTTGCCAGATTTTGGCTTTCAGCACATCTATCCTGCATGTCTCCCATATATAGGTACAGGTATGCTGCTATCCTGGCAATCTTATTGTGTTCCTCTTTGGCTTTAGGAGCCATATATAGTTCACTCAGGGCCACATGTAATGGACCCTGATCTCTCCATAAGTCTGACCCTGTTTCAGTGACCTGTCGCGTGATGGCCTGCAACCAGGCATCCTGGCCCTGCTCAGCCCATTCACCTCTCACAAATAGTTTATGTAAGAAGTGCTCTCTGGCTATTTTCATATCTACCAAGGTCGTCATTCTAGAGATTGGTCTCTGTCCTGACTTACAGAAGTTAGTATTTTATTTTTGCAGAACAGAACTTTTCTTGGAGTGTCCCTTTTGAGGAATGCTTCACAGCGTAATGCAGCGTGGTGATCCGACCGGATGTATGTATCCCGTCAGTTAGCACACTGTATTAAGCTGCACAAGTGGTATTCTAACCCAAACGTCCGGCCGAGCCCCCAGTTTGTAAGAGGATTCAATTCAACACTACAGCTAAGTCAACGCCTAGTCTATAATACTGAATGAAAACCCTTATTGATATATCTTTATGTCCAGTTCATGCGTTCTGGATGACTACCCCTATATAACACCCCTCTCTTGGAATCCCCCTGACCCCACTGAGCCAAGAAGTAGTTCTGTTTTGCAAGTTTCAAAGGTTTATTTGATAATTTAAACAATAGATATATATATGTCACACCTTATAATAAATTAATAATTGAATATCACACTTAATCTGATATGATAAATATTAACAACGGAGAATCTGGCACTAACACGCTTCTCTATAATCAATAAGGAGTTGACATGAAATGGATAAGGTAGCACACAGGTGAATAGGAACAAAAGAAGAAGGTGGTACAGAATGCTTTATGTAAGCTCAGGTGGATGCAATATTCAATGAATGCAGTACAGAAAATACTCAATATGACTTCAACCAAACAATGTAATCACTTTTCTCTGGCTATTCACTCCCCCCCTCTTTATGCAATGCAAGGAAATGGAAGGAAAACACACAGTTCTCAGAAATGCAATCAAATGTGATTCAGTTCACCCCAGCAAGCTTAGACTATAGAAGTTTGAAAACACAGGCAAAATGCTTTGATATGTGCTGGCAATGAATTAAAAAAATATGCTAAAATGCTTTTAATTCCCTTTCAGAGGTTCAGGGTGAATGGTATCTAGTTAATATTAGCTCAGGCTCACTCGTGCAATGATTCAGGAATGATTAGCAGGTTAAACGAATTTCTGGCAAATGGAAGGCAAGCAGCAGCTGTTTTTACACGAGGAGAAATTTGCAAATCGCGGTAAAATTCACGGATGCGTGTTCCGCAATTACGGCAAAACTATAGGGGCTAGGAATGCGGGTCTTAGTGCGATTAAAAGCATAGATTCTCAACTTTCAGATGAAAGTTACTGCAAGTCTCTAGCACAAACGGTTGCGGAGATATGAGCGATTGAATAAAGGTCGTTTTTCAGATTTGAAATTTTAAAAGCTCAAAAAGACAAGTGCAGCTTGCAACTAGAAAATGACAAGTGCAGATTTTGCAGCTAGAATGACAGGTGAAAGATTTGGAGCTATCAGGCAGTTCTACTTAGGTTAAATAGATTGAATTAGATGAATTTAAACTAAGAGCTTTGGTTTGGTACAGTTTGGCGGTACTCACAAGAGATTTTAAACAGGAAGGTGGCTTTGTCACGATCTGGTCAGCAGGTCTGGACTTCGGACGGTCTCTGGGCACAGCGTCTGGTCTCTGGAACTGCTCACAGCATCGGGGTCAGCACTCTGGATACAATGGCCTGGTCTCTGCTAGGCACCGGTTCTCTGGGTCGGGTCCTGCCTTCTCTTTGGATATTTCTGTCACCGGGTTCTTGCAAAAGTTCTTGGCAAAATTCAGACGGCGTCAGCCGGCTGTCTGAAGAGTTCAGTTGCAAAAAGATTTTGAGGCCTGCTGACAAGTACTCTTGCTGGCAGTGGCCTTTCTAGTTAAGGTTCTGAAGTCTCTGTTTATCTTGGAGTCTAAGTGTTGGCTCTTTGAAATTTGATGGAGGTAAGTATGGATTTTTCCGGCAGAGCTTCCAGCGGCAGATGGAATTGAAGGTCCCTATCTGTCCTGTCTGTCTGCTTTTATGTGTTTAGAATGTGGGTGTGTTCTTGCATCACTAGACCCTACCCCTCTCTCAGCTTCTAATTGGTCAAACTTCCATTTCTCATTTGATTGGGGGAGCTAAGTTGTGTCAGAGTGATGTCATTTTACAGCCTGCAGAGAGGACACTCCCCAGTCAAATTGCACACATTCTATATTTGATAACAAAAGACATATTTGCACAGGTAAACATTGGTTTAAAATTACATGCACACATCACATATCACAGGAGATATACCCTGTCCAAACTTTGCTCTTCCTGGGGGCTTGCATTCAGAAATGGCACATATTTCACTTTTTAACTGATTTTGCAATTCCGGACATTGACCCAAATTTACACACATGTGCGCAAGGAGTATGGACATTAGTTGATGAAGTGTCAGATTTTTCACATGCACACATTTTGAGTAATATCCTCTTTTCCGCTAAAACCCCCCTGAACATACCACCGGGTCCTAGCACGTCTTAAAATGTGGGCAGAAAAATCACAAGAATTATGGTATCATTTATAAAATGTTCACATGTCCGCACCATGAGTTATTCATCTTTTTCTAAACAATATTCTGGCTACAAAGGGGTGTGGTTTCCCAGGTCACATGGTGGAAATACTGGTTTATCCAGTTCTGCCAAGCCAGCTTGCTCTCACAGGCAGTGCCCCTCCCAGCTTCTGCCAAGAGGAAGCTACATTTTACGACCGCTGTAATAAAACCTTTGCATGAGTCAAGACAGGCTTTGTTCAGAGCTCCTGTAGAGCACAGGTAATTCAATTATCAGATAGATGGCATATCCTTAGTGTGAGCAGCAAAAGGGCAGCTAGGCCTGGGAACACAGCTGTGACTCAAGTTTCACTCCTGATGGGGGTAGTTGCCAGGCAGAATTCAGTTCCTTAAGCCGGGTTTCAGATAAAATGTCACTTTTTGTTCCCCAGTTTCTGCATTCAAATAAAACTAAACATTTTCACATATGCAGCTAGAAGGCTGATTCTAAGTGCAAAACTATGGCATTTCAACAGTTACAAAGGCATGTGACACCAAACATAGGTCACTCATTTAATCTAAACATTTTCGATTTTAGTGTCTTTAAATCCAGCGCAACTTAAACTGCTGACTCCATAGCTCAGCCAGTTTTGTTATAAGCATTGTTCTGGGCTCTTCATTTCCCAGATTTTGTAGGCACACAAAACTCCATTCTGCCAAATGTCTGCTGGTGTTCAGTGAATATTTTGCACATATTGTAATGTTTGAAAATAGGCATTTTGAGCCTGCCTTCAGAGAAACACAGGGTGGTTTTAAAACGCCGGCTTTTGGATAGTGGTGAGTACTGGTACTGCACCCATTTTTGGGATTTAACAAATGAATTCCCCACAATTCTAAGTTGCATTTGGCAATCAGCATTGCCATTCCCAATGGTTTCAGACTACTGTGCGGGTAGTCCAATGGTGGTTTTAAAGCGCTTTGAAGCTAACCGGCGCTACGGTTTTTCCTTTGGCAACCCATTTCCCTCATGGCAACCCGGCCTTTCATTCTCGCACTGGTGGGTGGCAAGTGAGGCAACCATTTCGGTGGGCGCACAAACTGCGCAGCTTTCCTGGATTTCGGCGCACATGTGGGTTTTCCGCCATCTTGAATTTTCTAAGCCCACAGCACCAAATGTTGTAGCATGATAGCTTAAACGTGGGTCAGGACACCCAACAGGGCTCCTCTCAAGATCACGTTCCTCACCCAAAATGGAATAGGGAGCTGGTAATAAAGACTGGCTGGCACTAGTATTTTCTTCAACCACGTATTTATTGGATGGTTATTCTGTTAATAGAGCTATTTGTGCAATGATGACACCTGTCACTTCTATGTGTTTCGGTAACATGAAAATTATGAAAGCTTCTCTATACCACCTTCACGGTTGTCGGACATTGCTATCAGGTTGGGTTTGTGACTAGAACGTCTTCATACTCAGATATTTCTGTATCCATTGCTGAAACAGCATTCCTTGGCTTTCTACTGGTGCTTTTTTGGTATAGCTCCATGTTTTGACGCCAATGTCATTACTTTCTGAATCGATTGCCTGTCTTCAACCATAAAAGAATATGAACTAATCACATTTCAAGCGATGAAACATGTTGAATATCTGGAAAGAAGAGAAACACTGCACAATAAGCATCCATTAGTGAGGCAAAGGCTGTCTCATAATCAAATAAATTAGGCTGCATATAGAAGCAAATGTGGCCTGCATATTGTTGGTGTGGATGGTTCTCCCAACTTTATATTGCCAAGTTATGTGGGTGTTTCCTGTGTGCACTAGAGTGCGCTCTGACTCACCTTTCACTGCCTTACTCAACTACACATAAACAAACACCACAAAGCTTGTCCATCCCTATTGGCTAGACAACACCCCGACTGCTATCCTTGTCTACGAGGCAGAATCAGACACATGTCATGGCTCAGGGGCAGCTCCATGAAATGCACGCACATGCATGATATTTTAAAAGAAATTATATATGTACTGCATTTTCAAGATCAAATGAAACATCAAAAATTACAAATGTTTTGCACAGCAAAATTGTGGAAAAATAAATGTAGTGCATCCACCCTTGCCCTGCTGAACGTTTGACGCACATAAAAAGAGCAAAACACATATGTCGTTTATATTAAATTAAATAATTACACAAAATATCAACTAACCAGCAACCCATGTCCCTAGGCGTGTAGTACCTATAGGCCATTAACCAAAGATCTTTCTCTGCTTCCAACACCACCCGCAGCATAGCACAGGATCAGATGCAGGTCAGACACAGGAGGACCTCTGCAACTTATACATGCATGCTTGATATTTTAAAGTAAATGACAATTGTGGAGTATTTTCGAGGTCAGACAAAACATCAACAGTCACAAGTTTTCTCTCTGCCATGCTAGCCTTTCTAAAGCACAAGAAAATAGAAGACTACAAATGAAGTTCATAATGGTTATAACAAGTACAGTTATTAAAAAACAACACATGTCCCTACCACCTATAAAATACAAGTAGTAGAAGGGGCCCCCTTTTGCACACGTCCAAATTTTGACAGGTGGTCAGCCCACTTACTTCCGGTCTTAATCCCTCCCCCATTCGATGTGTTTTGATATAAACTTAACATAAATTTGATATGAAACGTATACAGAAAATGTTTGATATCGAATTTATATCAAATGTATATTGGATGTAAGTGTTCTCTAAATTATATCAGTTTTGATTTAAAGTGAGTAAACATTTTATATCAAATCTCCATATAGATGGTAGCGCTCGCCGATGTTGCTCTGTCGAGCGCCGAGAGTGAAGTGAGCTCTGAAGACAGAGACTGTGAATGTAGGGTTTTGCATAGTGACGCAGTGATGGCATCACAAAGGGGTTCTGCCCGAGGAGATAGGAAGTGGATATACATTTTATATCAAATAGATAAGCTTGCCAAAGTACTGGTAGCAATATTACTGAATTTAAAAAATGTTATATTATTTACATATAAAGTTGGTGTACATTTGATAAGAACTTTGATAACTTTATATATATATATATATATATATATATATATATATATATATGTATATATACATATTCAGTGAAAAAACTTTGTTAAAGGGACGTTATGGTTCCAAGTAAAACCGAAAAACCCTTGAAATTCGCCAGTTATGGTAAGCTAAGCAACCATAACTAGCGCCACCACCGTGCTCTGCTAAGACTAACACCCAGGGCATCAAAGATGACATTACAAATGTCATTGATGACATCACTGATGACATCACATGTCTGGTTCCGCCTTTTTTCCTTTACTGACATATCTAGGCCACCTGGTTTTCTTCAGTAACAGTCAGGAATTAAAAGTGGAAATGGTAGTATATTTGTAGACCTATATTTCAAGTATGTTCTTACAATAATTCCCTTAGGATCCAGTTATATCATATGAAACATATACATAGGGGAAGACACAAGCTGGAAAGACAGCAATCCTTTCTGTGCATTAAAATAATCAGTAGAGTTGTCAGCACTTTCTGATAGTTCTGTTGTTTTTTTATTACTGTACTTTCCCTGTATATGCTCATATTTTTATATCTTGTATTCATACTACTTTCCTTAGAGACCAGGCACATCATGTGATATATATATATAGGGTAAGTAGCAGCTTTGAAACAGAGCAATCATTTCTCTGCATAAAGGTAATCAGTTAGGTTATGAACACTTTTTGCTACTACTTCAATTTCCTTGTATATACTCATATTTGTATGTGGTGTTGTCTCTTTGTGTTTTATTATCTACTTATCACATGTTTCACAGTATGCAAAAGTCTAATAAGAAAACAGTTATCATTTCTCTATTCAACATGGCAAGCTTATGAATATTGCACCTCCATCATGTATGCTGCACACAATGCCTATGTTTCTACATGAGCACCTTAGTATACTGGATGGACTAAATAGCCCTCGATATTTATTCCAATGATCATTGACACTTTTTTTAAAATTAACATTACAATAAGAAACCCTTGTACAGACTTTTCATGAAAGGTAAATGCACATGTGATGTCATCAGTGATGTCATAAATGACATTTGTGATGTCATCTTTGATGTCCTGGGTGTTAGTCTTAGCAGAGCACGGTGGTGGCGCAAGTTATGGTTGCTTAGCTTACCATAACTGGCGAATTTCAAGGGTTTTTCGGTTTTACTTGGAACCATAACGTCCCTTTAACAAAGTTTTTTCACTGAATTTCATAGGTTTTTAGTAGCACAACATAACCATAACGTCCCTTTAACAAAGTTTTTTTCACTGAATTTCAAAGGTTTTTAGTAGCGCAACTTAACCATAACGTCCCTTTAACAACGTTTTTTCACAGAATTTCATAGGTTTTTAGTAGCAAAACTTAACAATAATGACTTTCACTTTATATACATGTCATATGGAACTGACTAGATCTCTTATTATGAACTTGATGTCCGCGAAATTATTTAATGTTCGCGGACATGTTCGGAGAACAGTACCACTACCTAAAAACTTTGGGGGGGGTATGTGTTGATTGTTATATCATAATATAAGAACATTTAACAAATTCAAAAAGCAGCACACAAACACATTATATATAGTAATACATAGGAAATGTAACCCATATATGTAACACACTAACCATTCATTTAAATACAATATGTTCTGAAATGGAATATACCACAAGAACATAAATTGGCTTCCAACATAATTACCTCACTGACACAACAGAACTGAGAACAAGACCAGACCCACTGAATACATAGGACTTATCTTACCAGAAATAGTAAGTGTACTTCATGTTACTCATATATTTATAAACTTTCTGTATTAGATTAAAAAATATATTATCTTTTCTTTTTTTTTCTCACAGAAATGTCTAGTACTCTGGAATGGCTATAGGACAATTTACCACATGAAGAAATGTCACAAGGTAGTGAAACTAATGGTAAACACTTTATGATATAAACCATTTAAATATTATTATTTTGTATACATTTAACATATATATACATATATTTTTTATACAGAGCATAACAAAATAGAAACTACCTCTGAAGAAGCTGTTATGGAAAACACGCTTCACAACATAAAAGAAAAAATTGATTTACTGTTGACCAATTTTAATAATTTAAAAACTTTTGTTGAAGATCATTTTAAAACAAAAACGTCATACCATTGCCCCACATGTACTTGTCCCTCCTCACCATATCCCAGTCAATTATCCCCAAACCCTCTCCATAATCCAAAACGTTTTGATGAGATTTCCATCCCTTCCTCACCTAATACCAATCATGTTGAAACCCCAAATTCTCCAGTTTTTGTTTCTGTTTCTGCCTCACCTTCTCTGTCATAAATTATTAATATATGTTAAATAAAGTTTAATTTTTATATTGTATTGTGAACAGTTTCCGTTTTTTTTTTAAAAAACAATAAAAGTGTCCGCGGACAGTGCGAGTGTTCTGAAATGTTCGTACATAAACGAAAATGGAGGTGTCCTAAAGAACACCACACCTGTTCGTACTGTTCGCTAGCAAGTTGAAACTGTTCTAAGAACACACGAGGTGTCCTGAAATGTTCGTAAAGAAACAAAAATTAAAGTGATCTAAAGAACACTATATCTGTCATTAATGTTCGCTATCAACTTAAAACTGTCCTAAGAACACAATTGCTGTCCTGAAATGTTCCTAAATACATGAAAATGATGTGTCATGAACAACAGTACAACTGTTCGTAGTGTTCGCTACCCAATTGAAAGTGTTCTAAGAACACAATTGGTGTCCTGAAATGTTCCTACATAAACTAAATTACACGTGTCCTGAAGAACACTACATCTGTCCTTACTGTTCGCTACCAAGTTTAAACTTTTCTAAGAACACACGCGGTGTCCTGAAATATTCGTTTCACGTGTGACACACTTTTAATTACTTCAGAACCCGAACAGTGTCCGTAGGACATCAATGCACATGCGCTAACCAATCTCCGTGCACTTGGTGTCCTGCGGACAGGCGCTTCCTTCGCAGACTAGTTCGCAAACAGATGATATGACCGCGCCCACGCTCATCGTGTGTCCTGTGATGCGGACACTGTTCGTGTCGCCGAACAATTTAAAAGTACATTTTCAGTTAATCCATAATATTTTTCAATAAAATCTCACCATGCCACAAGTCCCACATAGCAATCTTGACTTTCTATATACGTTTTGAAACTTTCCGATCCTTTTTTTGTGTTCGATCTGTCCGCGCACAGTGCGCATGTCCACGGACCGCGCACAAGCACCCCTATAAAAGACCACGCCCAAGAGCTTATTCCCATTGTGTTTCTGGCTATTCTTCAGAACACAGTGATTTTTGCTGCCACCTGCAGACTACACCATCATCGACATGGCATCCTTGGCTGCTGAACTGCCACTTGGTGCTGCACCTGCTTCAGCACCACCACCACCCCCTCCACCACCACCACCTCCCCAAGGGCCTGAAGAGGGGAACAGGAGTGAGGATGCGGAGGAGGAAGAAGAGGATGATGAGAATGAGGTAGAGGAAATCCCTACTACCCGCACTAGGCGTGAGTCTTGGGTGTGGCGGTTATTTACCATTCATGGGAATGGTCCTAAGGCTCGTGCGAACCATGTTACCTGCAATGAGTGCAAAATGATACTCAGTCGCAGAAAGCACAGTAACTACAGCTTTGGGACCACTACTATGAAGCGACACCTGAGGTCATTTCACTCTGGGGCTATTCGCTGGGTTGTACCTTGCGAAGAACGTAGCAGGTTGATTTCCTCTACTTCATCCTCTGTTTCTGATCCTGTCACCACAAGGACCACCTCTGTGGGACAGCGTCTTTCTGAAGCTGCCTCACAGGCCATACAGAATGCTGATGACCCTTACCTTTCGAGGGTCACAGTTGTATGTATGTACTGTGACACAGTACTCTGCAGTGGGGAGCGACTTCAGAGTGCTTTTGAGACTATCGTCTCAGAGCACGAGAAGACCTGCTCACTACCCAAATAAAACCCACTCTACATCTTCCTCTCTCAGCTCGCCCTTTCTTATCCCTGTGGTTGGTGTCCCCCCCTTTACCCTCCTTTACCCTCCTCTCCTACTGTGTCCTGTCTGAAAAACCAAAAAAAATACAAAATTACAAAAATCAAAAAAATAAGGCTCATTTCAGAGCCGCCTTTCCCAGTTAAAAAATAGAAGTGAAAATAAATGAAGCAGGGCTCTTTGTATTTTTTAGAAGTCCGCGAACAGTTCGCGAACATAAAAAAAATTGGGTTACTACTCCATCACAAACATTGTAATTTTCTCTGGAAAGAAGTGGTGGCTCTGAAAAGAGCCTTTGGGTGGTGTTTGTGAGTCAAAAATTATAAATGCTTAACATCTACTTCAAAATCGTTGTTGTAATTCCAAAAAAGGTTGCAATGCATTTTGTACATTTCTCAGAAAAATCTGATTGCCAGCATAAGTAAGATAGACTCCATCTCTGCGAAAAATGTATGTACTACAAAACATAATATTTTCATTGTGAAAAGAAGACATGCCAAAATCTCTTAGAAAGCCACAAACAGCCTTATTAACATTGCGCCTTGCTTTTTCCATTTGTGGACCAAATGAAGAAGAACGAAGCCACATTTGTCTCTGCGCAATCCGTGAAAATATCACTTGCGAATTAGGAAACATGTCCATAACCTTCCTCAGTCCTTCTTTCATAGCAAATTGCAAAAAAATTCCAGTTACATGCCCTAAACTGTTACCTCCACAATGAATTACAATTATGTCTGGATGTTGCTCTGTCTCCAAAGAAGCACAGAGAGGTAGCAAATCCAACCACTTCATTCCACGTACTCCATGCCAGTGTACTTCCACATGTGGGAATCCAAGATCTACAGCTACTCCACAGCTTTCTGCATGCACCTTCAACCAATGTATCCACGAATCTCCTAAAATCCAAACAATCTGTTTTCTGAAACACACAGCCATAGCTATCTTTTGTTCTCTCAACAAAAAGAGTATCTCAAAAAATCTCTCCTGGCACAACACACCCACCAAACTTTCCTGACCAATCCCTTTCAGTGCTTATTCTCATTTGCATGACTTCTGAACCCAAAAATCCACGGATGTAACTCCCGATGTCCTGGAACTAGCGCCATGTCCGCGGACATATCTTAACATGAACAGCCCTTCTACCATTTCCACTACACTCTCTCTGCCATTCCCTCATTGGATGTACCTCAAAAATCACATGACCATGCACCAATCACATTCAAGACCTCTACATCTAACTGCATCATCATAGATCAGCACTGCAAATGTACTCTGAATCTCTCTGAGTACAAGTGTCATATCATTGGCAAGCAGAATCTACCCCAAATACTGTACAAGTTTTCAAGATTTCTACTTGCAGCTCCACGCATATCCATATGCATGAACACAAACTTCAGGTATGCATATTTTCTGTATAGTAGATGACATAGCTCTCAACCATTTTTGTTTTACAGGCGGGTGAAATCACCCGATTTTGTTTTTAGCGGGTGAGACGCCCATTGGAATGAATGGGCGTGCAGGAGGCTTGGCGGGTGAGTCTGCCCTTTACAAGGCGTGTGACACCCGCCAAAAGTGTGTGACTTGAGAGCTATGGTAGATGAACACATTTTCACACAGACTTTTACCTTGTAAAATCTGTTAAATTAATTTACTGTACTTTTTTCAATTTCCTAAAATCAAATACCACTTATACACCTTTATACTTTTTACTTTCTTTAAACACACACACTCAAATCATGTTAAACTAACATTTTTTAAATGAAATATATAGACTACATATATTCAAACAAAATTGCATGCAAACACAATCTATGTTTAAACCTTTATAAAAATACTTATACAATTTAATATTTTTTGTTTTTATTTATTTATTTACTTAATTACTTTAAATTAGACATGACATTGAGGCGCTATTACCTAGAACAGTTTACTTACAGAAATAGTGGTATTCACTAATATATTATAAATTTCACAAGACATAGTAAAGATATTTTATTTTTGCTACAGTTAGTCATTCAATACAATTTGTTCATTAAGAACATATCATATACACTGAACTGATGCAATGTATCTTATGTAAATAAATTAGTTTAATAGTTTTACAGAAGGCACTGAGGATTTCAATTAAAAAAATCAATATCTAAATTAAAAACAGTGCTATATACAAACAAAGTTACTAATTTGAAACTTTCACAGTTGGAGTGAAGACCAGTTTCCTGAAAAGAAGCAGCCGAATTCGGAGAAGAAAGAAAAACTAAGAAGTTACCTGTTAATTTAAAAAAAAGTAAAATATCACCATATTATTTATATTATTAATCAAATATACTATAACATTAATACCAGCTATTTTGCTTTCTTAAAATAGAGATTTTGTACCATTTTGTCCAAAAATGTCCATGTCGTAAACAGCGATTTACAACCAGAATGGCCCACAAAATTCTATTTTTGGACACACAAATTAGCCAACTGAACCACTACAATTTTCATATTATAGAACAAACAACTGTTTTAATTGTATACATTACATTTACTATTTGTACTTTTCCACACCACTAGCTTACTTTTTTTTGTCATCTGAACCCCAGTTTAGTGACACATAAATTCAAGAATATCTAGCCCTACTAGTTTTAGTCCCCAATGCACAATCACACACCATTACATACATCTTTATCATCTTACTCAAACACTCATGCACACAGCACACATACATTCCAGAACACCCCAACCCATATCTTCTTTATTTTTTTCAACAGACCCTAAAGAATGCCTACCAAAAGACAACTCCGTAGAAAGCAACGCAAAATTAGAGCAAATGAAAATAAAGGTGTCCAACATAAGCATCCATCTCTAGCAGAATTTGCAAAAAAAGTTGAAACAAAACAGCTAATACAATCATTTAGTGAAACACAAAAAGTTTCAAGTAGAACAACTTCGGTTCCTCTATCAAAATGTAAAACAAACCAAAAAACAATTAACAGAAAATCACCTATCAGTACAGGTAAAACTACTTCTTCAAATTTTAATATAGTGCAAATTAAGCATACCAAGAAAAGTATTTTAGCCAAAATATACCGTCACAAAGTCCTTCAAAATCTTATAAAAACAGGAGAGAAATCAGGTTCAAATCTTAAAACCTATCGTAGGAAATTAATCTTAGAAGCATTGATGGACAGTGCAATTCTTCTCAAAAGAAATGTATTTATTTTACTGTTAAACAAAATGAAACCACTAACAAAACTAATAACTAAATTACAAAAAAGACTTCTCAATAAGCGAAATGTCAACAGAAAGAACTTCTTAAGTATCTGCGGAGGTGAATGGAATCACACTACGAGCACAGAACCATATTTTAATGAAGAAGCGTACAAACAAAAGCAAACGAATACAATTGCCATAAATAGCAGTGGTCGAGGTTATGAAAAAGTGAATAATACCATAATGGAACAAGAAGTACTCCTTACAAAAATATGCCCTGAAAACTTAGAATTACCCCTCCATTCAACTGAATCAGAACGTCTAGTGTACAAATGGCCATGCACGTCAATGTGTAACATTCCCACACAATGTTTCAAATCTTTACACCAATTCCTCAACAAATATGTAAAAAGCAAAGACAAAATCAAAATTAAATTACTGCAAAATATAGATACCTGTCCAGTGCGCAAGTACACAGGACTACAAGGACATTCATTGGCCTGCATTACAGGACCTACTTGTAAAACCACTTTCCATGATATCAAAAGGATATCAACACATCATTCAACTATAAGAAATCTAGTCTATAAACTGTACTATGCTAAAAGTCCTGCTTTAGCACTAGCAAAGTTAAATAACATCCTTCTACATGGTACAGCAAAAGACCTACTTGAAGAAATTCACTATATCCAGAAAAAATATTTTGGAAGTGAAAGCCATTTACAGAATGAAATAGCTTTTAACCAATTAAGCAACAATTCTACACATGGCAACCTTTTGCTAAACACATACAAAAAAGAAATACTAAAATTTAAAAGTACATAAGCTGAAGTACCAAACCATGTATGTGTATGTTGCCGTAGATTTTTTTATAAAAGTAACACAAAAACTGTGGACCTATCATACAAAATAGAAGACAATGAAGATTCTAAATGGTTTGAATTAGCTCTCTACCTTCTAGCAGAAAACAAATATGAAATGACTGAGCCCTTAATACTTTGCAGTTATTGCACCACAAAACTTGACAACAACCAAACTCCTTCACGTTCTATCACAAATAATTTGGAATTATACCCAGTACCAAAACCTCTACAACAACTTAATTTATAAGAGAGCATCATAATTCAAACAGTACACCCATTTCAAGCAATAATACACCTTCAACCAAAAACAGCAAAATTACCTCCCTCTGAATTGGTAAAAGGCATTTGTGGAAAAGTAGTTTATTTACCATTAAATCTAAAAGAAAATGTGCATACTCTAGGAGTGCAACGTCCAATGCACCAATCTTTAATTATATTAGTAAATGGAGTACCTACAAAAGACAAAAAAATATGGCAACAGCTGGAAGATTTATATAAAGTTAGACAAGCCTTCCAATATCTTAAAGAGAATAATGAATATTACAAAGAAATTAATATTGAAGAAAACTTGAAAGATACAACTGAAATAATTCAAGAAACACAAGAAGCTGGTCAATTTGAGCTACTAGATCCTGCTACAATATCAAATACTTTAGACCAGTATACAATTCATCCTTTGCACTGTAATGACACCGTACAAGATGTACTGGAAACTTACCAAATGCGTCAAACAAAAGGATCGCCAATCAGTATATGGGAAAAAAGTATAGAAGCACGTGCTTTTCCTCTACTCTTTCCAACTGGCAAAGGAGGAAGATATGATGATAGACCTATTCAAATATCAGCTTCAGAATACCGCTCATTACGGATGTATTCTGAAGATCCCAGATTTAGACAAAATGTGGAATACATATTTCACCTACTCTTTGAAAGTGAACTAGCAACTTTATGTTACGGAGTTGCACACATATTAAAATCAGGATCACACTTTCAAAATATGACAGCTACACAATTATTAGAGAAAGTGCAACAAAAGGATGAGATTTTACAATCAAATATTACAAATCTATTAGCAAATATGAGTGGTACTAAAGAGTACTGGTTTCAACGTCATGGAGATGTACGTTGTATGATCAGAAATCTTGGCCCACCCACTTGGTTTGTTACATTAAGTTGTGCAGAATATGCATGGGAAGATTTACATGATTTCCTACGCATATCAAATAAAAACAAAACAAACATAGATATTCTAACACCTGGAGAACTTTGTTCTTTGGATCCTGTTAATGTTTCAAGATATTTTCACCATCGCTTCATTGCTATGCTACATTTTATTTGTAATAAAACTGTTCCTCCCCTTGGAGAAGTGCAACACTTCTTTTGGAGAAACACTCCAGAGGAGCACCACATATCCACATGCTTTTATGGATTAAAGATGCTCCTAAATTTGGTCAAGACAGTGATGCCACTGTTTTACAGTTTATTGAAAAATATGTCACTTGTCAAATTCCATCAGAAGCCACAAATATTGATCTTTGTGCACACATTTTACAATTTCAAAGACACAAATGTGGAAAATATTGTCGTCGCAAATACAAAACCAAAGGCAAATACTACACCAAATGCCGATTTGGTTTCCCTAGACCAGTTACAAATGCAGGTCAAGTAAACAACCTCATGTCTTCAGTTAGAAATACTGTTAAAGGAAAGTCACCTAAAAATACATATTACATAAAAAGAAAAGAAGAAGAAAAATATATCAATGATTATAATGCAATCATTGCCCACTTATGGAATGCAAACATAGATGTGCAGTACATTGCAGACAATTCTACTGCAGTTGCACGATATGTCACAGCATACTTAACTAAAGCAGAAAAGACAGAGCTCCAAGACCTCTGGAATGACCTGTCATCAGATAAAACAGTATCTCAGAAATTATACAGCTTGGGCATAAAAATGCTCACCCATAGAGAATGTGGATCTTATGAAGCAGCTGATCGTTTAACTGGTACTTCATTGTATGGTGAATCTGAAAATATAGTATGGCTAAGTCTTGGTCCAGCTAAATCTAGAAAAAGAGTTCTAAAATCATATGAAGATATAGAAACAATAGCCAAACATGATCCCAACAGCCAAGACATTTTAAAAAACAATTTATTGGACACATACTACCCAAACAGAAGTAATACTTTGGAAAACATGTGTCTATACCAAATAGCCCAAAACTACACATACAAAAATAATATGAAACCCGATGAAAAAAAAGGTAAATATAGAGTGACAGACTGTGAAGGCAGCTTAGTTAAACTCACTAAACCAAATTTAATTAATCATATGAAATTGTCATTGAAGACTCCTCAACATAAAGAAGTATATTACATGTCCCTGCTACAACTCTTCAAACCATGGAGAAAAGAAGAACAATTACTAGATAACTATGACTCATATGAGGATGCTTTCAAAGCAAATGAAAGCACTATAACTGATGTAAACTTTACACAGTACAAAACAATGTTGCACAATGAACAGCAACATGAAGAAGAACTCCAAGCTCAACTAGATAAGGATACTCCTGACAGTAGTCAACCTTCTGTAACAGGAAGCCAAGAACCACTGGGAGAACCACTATTAACAAATGAGGCAGAATTAGCTATGATAGAAGTAGAAAACACCATGTGTCAGTATGAAGATAAGGAAGACTTAACTATACTACAATCAAAAATAAACAATGAGCAAAGTAGCATTTTTGAAGAAGTAACAAAACAAATTGCACATGGTGTAAAACATGAAAATAAAGAATGTTCCTGCCATAATTATAAACCTATACTACTGTACGTCAGTGGTGAAGCTGGTTCTGGCAAAACATTCCTAATCAAAATCATTAGTAAGTTCCTTCAACAATTGACAAACAACAAACTGTCAGCTGTTGTCACTGCCCCCACAGGTTTAGCTGCCTACAACATAGATGGTGTTACATTACACCGATTACTACTATTACCAGTAGAACACCAGAACAAATTAGACTATTACAAACTTTCTGCAGAAGCTGCAATGAAATTACGCAGAGTATTGAAACAAATGAAAATGCTACTAATAGATGAAGTGAGCATGGTCTCAAACCTGATGTTAGCTTTGATTCACCTCAGATTACAAGAAGTACTCAAAACAGACTATGAAGAGCTCTTTGCAGGAAAACACATTATTGTTTTTGGAGATCTGCTTCAATTAACACCAGTAAAAGATGAACCTATTTTTAAAACATTAGGGCACAAACTCTGCCGTAAAACTGTTGGCAGCATTGGAAATGTCAACCTTTGGCAACATTTCCAATACAGAGAATTAACAGAAAACATGCGCCAATCTGCAGATCTCACTTATGCCAACATTTTAAAAAGTTTGAGAGTTGGTATACTTTCTAAAGAAGCAGAAGCAACATTGAAAACCCGGCACATTAATGCACTTTATGGCGATAATGCATGTGGTACAGATGTTATGGAACAATTAGCCCACAAAAATGTCAATTGTATGGCCTTAATGCCAACTCTTGCAAGCTGTTTCAAATTCAATGAAATCATGCTAAGTAAAGAAATGCAACCAATAATGGAAATTAGCACCACAGACAAACTAGATGTACATGGTATGACACTACCAGTGTGTGACCAAGCCACAACAAGACTAAATCATTTAGAAAAAACAATCTCAAACACAGCAGGCTTAGAAAAGATGTTAAAATTATCCTTAAATTGCAGAGTAATGCTTAAACGTAACCTTGACGTGGACCAAGGACTAGTTAATGGAGCACTGGGTACAGTTGTTGGCTTTCAAACATACCCACGTGACAACAAAATTCAGTTTGTCAATATACTCTTTGACACACTTTCAGAAGTAAAACGGATAGGACGCTCAACAGCTAGATTCCTTCTCTTCAAAGATATGTATGTACACAGAGAACAATTTTCTCTAACTCTTGCATACGCAGTCACAATTCATAAATCACAAGGTCTTACCCTAGACAAAGCAATGATAGATATTGGTAACACAGTCTTTAAAGAAGGCATGAGCTACGTAGCACTATCACGCTTACGTACACTTGACGGTCTATTTCTAATCAACTTTGATGCAAGTAAAGTAAACGCTGATATTCCTTGCATTTTAGAATATAATAGACTTCGCTCACTATACACTCCCCATCTAAACACATATTCTGTTCCAGAAAAACTAAAACGTTGTAAAAGAAAACTAAATCAAACTGAAGTGCAACAGGACGTCACTGGAAATCCTCCAAAGAGAGTAAAAGAAACTAATACTCCATCAAGTACCACAAACAAAAAAGAATCAATTAGAGAAAGTAAACCAGGTACTTCTTTAAAGAAGGAAGACAAACTCCAAAAAAAACAGTTAGATACAGAACTACCTGGACCATTTAAATTCTCAAATATAGTTGGTGTAAGTTGCTATGCAAATGTAGCAATGAATATTCTATTTCAATTACCACCAATTGTTGACAACATTTACTCACACAGTACAAACCCATTGTGTTTGCAAATGTTAGTACTTCACAGAAATGCAGCAAACAATCCTGACAACACATATAGTGTTTTTGGAATAAGACGACAATTGGACTACTGTGCTGGAATGGTGAAATTCACTATAAACTCACAGGAAGATTTTCTAATGTACTTACTACAAGTACTGGAAAACAAAAACATACCTATAAATGAAATCTTTCAGATTTTATACATATGGAAACATACATGCACTCTCTGCAACAATGTGACACAAGAAGAAATCCCCAATGAACGCTTCATATATATATCAATACCAAATTGTGAATCCATTCCATTTCAGCAACTTGTACAAAATGCAAACCATGGTAGATTATGCTCTACCTGCAATTCAGATAATCGCTCCACATTAGTAATACAAACACATAGTAAATACGTAATACTAATGCTTCTACGTTACAATGCAGATGGTATCAAAAACAACTGCAAGCTGACTGGATTCACACATGGTCAAATATCACTTGGTAAGAAAACCTTCACAACAATAGGTATAATCTACCACGCAGGAGCCACAACCAATTCAGGGCACTACACTGCATACATAAAAAAGAAATGTGGATGGTTTGAATGTAATGATAGTACCATTACTCTAAAGCAGAGATTACCAGCAAATCTTACAAACGCTTATTTGATGTTCTTAAAACCAAAATTTGATAAATAAACTGTATTTAAACCTTTAAGTAAATTTGTGTTACAAAAATATAAACTGTTAGAATACTCCAAAAGCTATCTAACTGCTCAAAGATTCTGCAACAACTAATCAGATAAATGAATGCCACTAAATTAGACCAAAAAATACACAGTTAGAATACGCCAATTGGTATCTAACTGTCCCAAAATTATAAATGTGTGTTAAAGTAATATAAACTGTTAGAATACTCCAAAAGATATCTAACAGCTCAAAGATTCTACAACAACTAATCAGATAAATGAATACCACTAAATTAGGCCAAAAAATACACAGTTAGAATACGCCAATTGGTATCTAACTGTCCCAAAATTTAACAATATCCAAATAGGTAAATGAAAACCACTACAATATATTAAAAAAATAGACAGTTAGAATACGCCAATTGGTATCTAACTGCTCCAAAATTTTATAATATCAAAACAAATGAAGAATCTGTTAATGTTCCAAAAGAAATACAACTAAGCAAAGCATAAAGCATTAGCCAGAAACAACAAGTGAACACTGAAAACAAACAAACAAATAAACTGTAGCATAACAGAAAAAGGGTTTTTTTAAAATCCAACATGGATTTTTTTTTCTCCCACAGACCCAATGATTTTAGCAACAAATACAGAAACTGAGCAAATTGCACAGTACTCTGATATGTACTCTACTAAATATGAGGGTCGAAAAAAAATAAAAGTATATTGCTTATACAATGTAATAAGTGATTACAAAATACTAATACTAACTATGCTATTTTCTTTTATCACAGAAATGAAGAAAAAACACATGCACTCCCTTTACTAGACCAAACTTTAAGTATTTAATAATAAGGACCACCATAGCAGCACATCACATCCATAGTATCTAATACCTTTGTTCCTTATACATTTGTTTTTCACCCAAAGTTATAAACAAATATGAATGTGATATGCTGCGGTGGTTGTTGCCAGGGCATAGAGTCTTGGGTGCATGGCCAAATGGAACCATAACGTCCCTTTAACAAAGTTTTTTCACTGAATTTCATAGGTTTTTAGTAACACAACTTAACCATAATATCCCTGACATGTAACATAGAACATACTAACCCCTCGTAGTGATTTTCATGTCTGCGGACTACCGCCATGTCTGCGGACACATCGAAAATCTGAGCGTGGTGAATGTAAATTTAAATAGTGTGCCCCATTTCCCCTTTGAAGTTGGCTCTAAAAAGAGCCTTTTTTTTTTTTTACAGATGCTTGACAGACACCTGTTATTTTATATTTTTTTCGTGTTTTTTTTTCTTACTTTACTCCTAAAATCTTCACATAACCTTCTCCAAAGCAACCCTTACATTCCAAAATAAAAAGGCATTTCCGGTAAAAGATAAAGAAATGCCATCTTCTTTAAAATTAACAGCATTACTGGCATCAATATTCTCATTGTTACAGAAGAACATACCAGCTCTAAGCATGAAGGCACACATGCCTCGGTTGATGACACACCTAGCAATGTTTTGCTGAGGACAAAAAACTGAACTATTGTCCCATATTGCCCTAGGTAGTAATCCAGAAAAAATTACTTTCGCATTTCGAAGGATCTTCACTACGGCTTGAACCAAGCGTTCCAAATCAGCCAACAAAGTAGGGGCACTGACGTTGCCCAAATGGAAAGCACCATAGTGCAAAACTACCACATGCGGACTGTTCATCGTGGCCATATCCGCACAAACTTGTACAATTCCCTGTACATTGCAATCAGGCACAGTGCTCCACACCACCTCCACTCCTTTGACATCAAAGTTCTTTGCAACATGCCTGCATTCAGCGTACTGCTGTAAACCATGCACAAACATATCTCCGAGCACCAACACCCTGACTTTCTCCACTTCTGCCATCTTCACCACACACAGTCTCTTTCAACACAAATCCACAACCTCGACATCTGATTGGCTGATCCGTACAGTCTTCTTTCCATGTTGGATTTCCTGGAAAAACCCGGATTTACCACGCCCTGTCCACGAACAGCCGCGGTGTCCGCGGACGGCGTCCACTTTACTCTCTGTACCATTCCCTCATTGCATACAGCTAAGCAATCACACAATACGAATAACGTCCTCAGAACACCCCCATTTTGTGAATTTTCCAACATTTCAGGACAATTATCATTTCATTATTCTACATATTAACATTACAAATATTATACTTTTATCTTGTACTCTGCACACAATGCTATCTTTCTCCATTAGCAGCTCAGTATACTGCATAGAATCCCATAATACAATGCTATTTGTTGATATAAATGCATCGTTCAAAGCACTAATAACGGTATGATATTTATTGCAATATCCTTGACACTTTTTTCGGAACATTATAATGAAAATCCCTAGTACACAAATTCCATGAAAAGTACATACACATGTGATGTCATCAGTGATTTCATCAATGACATTTGCGATGTCATCTTTGATGTCCTGGGTGTTAGTCTTAGCAGTGCATGGTGTTGGCGCGAGTTATTTTTCACAGCTTACCATAACTTGCTATTTTCAGGGGTCTTTCGGCTGTACTTAGAACCATAACGTCCTTTAAACAAACTTTTTTTAATATCACGCAAACAATGTACAAACATGGCGTGCAAAAACCAACTTCTACAGATGGCTTTACACAGAATGTTGCAAAGTAAGAATTTATGCTCGTTCACAGTGAAGGTCAGCTGCTTCATTTTTTTCTCGGGCCCCGGAGAGGCTCACGAAGCAGACTATAAGGTTTGTGATGAAAGACTTCTCTTGCAGGAGTGTTGCTAAAACGTAAGAGAAGATAAAGATGAAATTTCTGAAACGAAACCACTTTTACATATTATATCACTATGCGAAAGATCGTTGGCACACGCAGAGTCGTATTTTCGGACTGCACCACTCGTAGACAATGGAAATTGCAATTGTACTGTAAGTAACCCTTTACATTACTTTATACCAAATATAATTGCAATAGCGTAGCATTAAAGACCGCTGAAGTTGAACTTGTTCGTTGAAAGTGGCATAATGTTTTCTACCGCGTACTATCACCGCCAAATTGATCCCCTGTCGTTTAGAGGGCTCTGAAAAAGGCAGACGACACAGAGTGGGTTAATAGAAATAATTTAACCGGTCTATAGGCGGTCAAGCGCTCTACTCGCTGTGCCACTTTACTGTAGCCTGTCAAGTGGCACAGCGAGTACAGCGCTCGCTTTGACATCCGTGCACAGCTTGCTAACGCAAGTTTGAATCCCGGCAAGCCCAAACTCAGCCTTTCATCCTTCCGTGGTCGATAAATGAGCACCACACACCGTGGTTAATAATAAGCACCGCTTAGATACCTCACAGTTCTTAGCGCTATATGAATGGGAAAATATTATTATTTTATTATTAGCATACTCTGTTGCACTATCTTCGATAGCAAATAGTTTCACGCCCTAATAAACAAAATGATGATTTTTAATGAAGATTGGCTGGTGAGACTAATTTATGTTTTTTAAAACAGGTACGTGGCCCCGTTTTGTCTGTCACGATTTACAGACTCCAGCGGATGGGGTCTTCAACTGCCAGGTGCAAGTCCAAATACAACTTCATGACCCTCACCATTTTATGGGACAATCGCCAAGGACCAATATGCCCTTACGCAGTACTAGCGGCTACAAACAACATACCAACCAATACGGTGGTCTAATGGCTCGTTGTTGGAGCAACCTTCCGATTATCAGAGAGACCATTTACTGCTTTTATCATAAACCAACAGCCTATCTACCGCAAAGGAACAATGCGCGGCTCCAAATAAACTTTTGCTGATCGACAGCAGAGACAGCAAATCGCTGAATATTCACTAAACATTTCATGTGAAATAAATGTACTTTACCAAATGTACAATCCTGCTGTTTACTTTTAAACCACAGTTTCATATTCCGAATTGTGGCGCACTGAGTTGTAACCTGATCTAACACTCTCTGTACCGCAAAGGAACATCGCGTGTCTCAACATGAACTTTTGCGGATCGACAACAAAGACAAATGCAAATTGCTGAATATTCTCTAAACATTTGATGTCAAATAAATGTACTTTACAACATTTACAATCTTGCTCTTTGCTTTTAAATCACAGTTTCATATTCTGAATTGTGGCGCGCTGTGTTGTGACATAATGTGTGTTGTCTTCCGGGTTCTGTGTAAAGTGGCGTAGTACTGGAGACAACTGGGAGCGTTTCATTACGCACCCTGTAACGTCACGGAGAGAGGCAGGGAATATGAATGCTTTGATAATATCAGGCTTAGTGGCGGGAGATATGATTTAGTGTTGCAAAAGCAAGTCAGCCAGGTCAATAGCGCCAGTCATAGGATTATCACATAATGTCGACGCACACCAGCCGGATTTATCGTTTCTTTAGTGGACAAAAAGTCGGTTGACGTCCCTAGGAAATTGTATTATTAGCGGACAAAAGGAGTGCTCTTAAAACACTTTCACCCTGACAACGAACAATACAAACAACGTTCTCAGAACACCCCCATTTTGTGTAATTGCAACCATTTCGGGACACTGCGAGTGTTCTTAGAACACATTCAACATTACAGATTACAATACGGACAGCGTCCTGAGGACACCCCCAGTTTGTGTATTTACGAACAATTAAGTACACCGAGAGTGTTCATAGCTCATTTTTACCTTCCTTGCGAACAAAAATGACACATACTCCGTCCTCTAAACACCCCATCATTTAGTTTATTTACAAAATGTCAGAACAGCCGTGTTCTCCGCGGACAAATCGAATGCAACAAAAACGTCTAGCACATAAAAAAACAAAGCATTGAACCTATCTCATACTCCTCCACCCTCCCCAAACACTCTTACACACCAACACACACCAACACACGGCACTAAATACAATTTTTTATCCACGTTTCACTGCGCTGTACGCGGTCGACTGCGAATACAAGATGGCGGGCGCCACAGAAAATCTGACGTGCTCCACGCTCCTCGCCGTCCAATCAGCGAACACGTCGCATGTCTGCGGACATGACGCAAGCCCATGGGACAATCGGGGTGCTGTCCGCGGAGCGAACAGGGAAGTCCGTCCGCGAAGCGAACGCAGATATCAGTAATTTTTTTGCCTTAAATTTTAGTCATTTTTAAAAAAACTACTGGACAGATTTACACCAAATTTACAAAAGCACGCTTTTGGGACCAGGCCGCCGATCCTGCCGCAAATTTGGTGTAAATCCGTCCAGCGGTTCGGGCTGTAGCCGTGCGCAAATTTTTTTCCCATTCAGTCTATGGGAAAAAAAAAAGTTTTGGGACCCCCCTATAACTTTTCCCCCCTGGACGAATCCTCACCAAACTTTGCAAAGGAATTCAGAGTGACCCAACTACTTTTTTTGCAAAGTTTGGTGAGGATCCGTCCAGGGAGAGCGAAGTTATAAGCCGCCCAAAAAGTGCTCTTCCTATGGAAACAGCAACTTAACCATAACTACATGGCCACTACCGTATATATATATTATATTATTTTTATTTACAGTGGTCGTACATTTGATAAGACTTTGAATAATTTTTATATAAACTTTATATTGTTTTGATATAAAGTTGGCGTGCATTTGATACGACATCTAATACATTTTATGTAAACTGCATATAGTTTAAGAATTTCAAGAATGTTTCATATAAAATTTGATCTAAAGGGACGGCCCTAAGGCTATGATGGTGTGGAGGGAGGGGCTTACAACCCGGATATATAGCCTTTGTGGTAGGCCTGAGAAACACGGGTGTGCTTTCCGTTTTCCAGGGGATATTCGGGAAACAACGATTATGAACAGCTATAGTTAGGATAAGGGAGAAACACCCCCTGGAAGCCCCAGAGGTTATGACAAAAGTTATATTTCTGATTGTTTTACAATGTATGATGGGATGGAAGATGCTCAGGATTTAATGGCCGGCTATGAACCCAAAGTGTATTGTGACGACAACAAGTGGTTTTGGAGCAACTATGAGCACCAAATGTGGGTTCGGAAGCCAGGGACTTTGAATGTAGGATGTTGCAGGCGGTGATGATGCTGGAGACTGCTTCCGCCCCCCCTGTGTCTTGATGAAAAACAGGGGCCTGTGCGCAGAGGTGCTGAGCGTCAGTCTGCAGCAGAGACTATTAATATTTATTGTGCTTGCTTTTCAAAACAACTTGGAAACCCAATGAATCCTGACAATTGCCTGTGTAAGGCCTGTCTTATGCTGATGGAGACCGATAGCCTTAAAGACACTGCTGTTATTCATTGTGCTTACTGTTCAAAACAAATTGAAAGCCTGGGGATAACAGTCTTTGAAGGAATGTATTAGGCTAATGGAGACTGATATGGCCATGACAGCTCATCTTCGCATCGATATTCCTGCCACCATGGGGATTGTGGCCATAGCGACTGAGACGTGTTTAAAATAACACTTTTACAAATGGTGCTACGGAAATAAAATTAATGATCCACAGCAGGATGCTCACAAAAGTTTGGAAAAAGCTTACACAGATAATTTGCTACATAAACATATGTGTAACGCTCACCTGGTATCCACGGGGACGTCACTCAGCCTGTTCTGACCTCTTCCAACCTCGAACCCTTCCCTGGAGTCTACTCGACTGGAGACTGGGCCTGAAACACAGGATTGGCAGAGTTTACTCCCTATTGTCTCTGTGTGCTTCAACCCCTTCTTCCCCAGGGTCCAGCTCTTCCCTTTGATCCACAGCTCATCTTGTTTTCTTGGAAAGTGTGCTCTCCGTCCTGCTTTCAGCGCAGGGGCGCGTTGATTGATGCAGGCTCGTTGCTGCCTAATTACTTCACTGGCAAGAGTCTGACAGGTAAGTAAAATGAGTCTTTTGAACAGTTCTCCAACTTTGTTCCTTTCATTCCTTAGATGATGGCCGGCGTCCGGGGATGGCGACGTGCTGCTGAGATGAGTAGCGCTGAAGGTGAGTGAGAGTGCGATGCGCGATGCGACCCTTTGATATTTGTATTGAACTGAGTCCTTTTTCTGTGTCTTTTAGGTGCCACAACGTTTTCAGCGTGGATGCCGGTTATGAAGAAGAAATGCGGTGAGTAAGCGCGGTATGCAGCTCCTCTAGATGTTTCCACGCTAACCTGGAGTGTCTTTTCCCTCTTGCAGATGGATGCGAAGTTCCGGAGACCTAGTTTCCCCAGAGCGGCTGGGATTCAGGTAAGCGTTTGAAGCTCGTACAGTCTTTAAAAATAAGCAAAGATTTGCTGAATGCTTACTAATGCCTTTTTTCTGTTCTTTTCCCTTTTCCTTAGGAAGCGGCGTGCCGGGATGGGAATGACACTGCCGAAGATGCCCGCACAACAGAGAAAGCGATGAATGATGGGCAGAAGCGCTGCAAGGTAAGGCTGTTCCTAACGGTGTTCTTGTTCTTGCAGGAGCTGAGCGCAGAAGAAAGATGCAGGCCTACTGGAGACTGATCTGAACACAGTGAGTGTCACGCTGCCGGTGCAGAAAACACAAAGCGTGTTTCTCAGCCTGGGCGAAGCTTACATAGTCTCTGGGTATCCCAGGTGTCTCTGGACTGAACCACACCCTAAAGACTAGACTGCACATGCAGTTCTGGGAACAGAAATATGTGGGGGTATCCATCTGGTCCCCATCAATGCACTACAGGTCCAATCCCCAATGTTATCCGATGGGAGTGAGTGAGTCTGGTGCCACAAGCACCAAGTCTGACTCCAAGTGGGTCTTTGGAGGGATGGAGAGGCCCTTGAGGGCCATGTAGGTGATCGTGGCCTGGCTCCAGCCTGAAATCTTGGAGGGCTGGGGACTTAAGGGGCAGGAATCATGAGAGCACTCCCCCCTCAAGGCCCCTCTCAAGGTGGCTCTTCTGTCTGGTCCTGGTTTGTTTGGATGGTTTTGATGAAATCGTCTAAGCAAGTGAGGTGCATGGATGTACTCACAAGGTTCCCATGTCCTGTCTTGTGGACCATACCCCTTCCAGTCTACTAAGTAGTATAATTTGGATCTGATGTACTTTGAATCCAGGATGTCCTTGACTTCGAATTCTGGCTCCCCGGCAACTACTACTGGCTGCGGTGGCGTTGCTACCCGGGTCCCAGGTTGAACAGGTTTATGGAGAGACACGTGGAACACAGGATGAATCTGCATATTTGACGGCAAAGCTAGTCTGACAGCCCCAGGATTTATCACAGAGGTGACGTTGAATGGACCCAGGTATCTTGGACGGAAAGTTTGGGTTCCTTTAATGGACACGTGTTTAGACGCCAGCCAGACTTTGTCTCCCACTTGGTAATTGGGGGCCTTTGCTCGGTGTTGATCAGCAAACTTCTTTTGGCGATTCTTAGCTTGTAGGTGTTCAGCTGCCCTTTTAAAGGTTTGAGAAATGGTCGTGTGCAAGGTTTTGACTGCTGGCATTTCCTGAGTTGTTGGAACGTCCAACTCAGATGTACGTGGGTGCCTGCCATAAATGGTATAAAAGGGTGTCTGCCCAGTGCTGGTGTGTAGGGAATTATTATAAGCATATTCAGCTATACATAATAGGTCGAACCAGCTTCCTTCAGCTTGGTGTAACATGCAACACAGATACTGCTCGAGCGTCTGATTTGTCCTCTCAGTTTGACCATCCGTTTGGGGATGGTGGCTGGTGGATAGCCGTATGTCGATCTGGGCCATAGAGCAGCATTTTCTCCAGAAGTTAGATACAAATTGAGTACCTCGGTCTGAGACTAAAACTGAAGGAAACACATGGAGCCGTACGATGCCTTCAAGAAATACCTTTGCCAGAGTGGAAACATTTGGGAGCCCCTTAAGAGGAATGAAATGTGCCATTTTTGAAAATAGGTCCACGACCACAAGAATAGTGTTAAACCCTTGACAGTCAGTAATAAAATCGAGGGACAACGTGTGCCACGGTGCTGGTGGGATTTCCAATGGTTGCAATAGCCCAGCCGGTTTCTGCTTGGATAACTTGTTTTGAGCACACACTCCACAAGATAGGATGAATTGGATAATTTCTTTACGCCACGTGGGCCACCAATAATTTCGTTTTACCTTGGCTAGGGTTTAAGCGATTCCAGGGTGGCCCTCGATCAGGGAATCATGATAACCAGACATGACTTGTTCTCGTAGTTCTTGGTTTGGTAAGAATAAACGATTCCTGAAGTAGGGCAACTGGTCTTTTATCATGTAATGTTCTCCTTGTGCACTCCACGCTTGTAATTGCTCCGGACTCATCAGGTTTTGGATTTCTTCATGCAATTCTTTCTGAGTTATGGTTGCTGTGATTCCAGGAGATTGTCACTCGGGATGATTGCTATGGGGTCAGGGGTCTGATACCCTTGCTCTTCCACCCCTATATGGGAAAAGGCATCGGCCTTCCCGTTTTTCACCCCTGGTCGAAATGTAATCACGTAGTCATATTCAGCAAAAAAAAGAGCCCAACGTAGTTGTCGTGAGGATTGGGCCTTTGCCGTTTTTAGGTACTGGAGGTTCCGGTGGTCAGTTATTACGGTGATTGTGTGTCTGGCGCCCAAGAGGTAGTGCCGCCATGCCTTAAAGGCTGACTTAATGGCCAGGAGTTATTTTTCTGTGATAGTGTAATTGAGTTCAGGGGGTGTGGATTTACGCGACCAGAAGGCAACAGGGTGTAACTGGCCCATTTCGGGGTCCTTTTGTGAGAGGACGACTCCCATAGCCATGCTTGAGGTGTCCGTTTCCACCAGGTATGGGAGATCAGGGCGAAGGTGGCGTAAGATTGGGACAGATGTGAATCTTGCTTTGAGTTCCTGGAAAGCTTCTTCGGCTTCTGTTGTCCACTGGGACTTTTTGTTGCTTTTCCTTAGCAATGACGTGATGGGATGCACGATTTGCGAAAATCCTGGGATGAAGCAGCGGTAGAAGTTTGCAAAACCCAGCATACTTTGAACCCCTTTGAATGAATTTGGGGATGGCCAGTTCAGGATAGCATCTACCTTGTGTACATCCATTCGGATTCCATTCGGGCTGAGAATAAAGCCCGGGAATTCCACCTTGGAGACGTGGAATGAGCACTTTTCGAGCTTGGCGTAGAGCTGGTGTTGACAGAGTTTCTCCAATACAGATCGGACGTATTTAACGTGGTCCTGCTTTGATGCAGAATATACTAGAATATTGTTGATGTACACTAGAGCACAGACATCAATCAATTCGCGTAGGACATCGTTCATGAAGTATTGAAATGCTGCAGGCGCGTTGTAATGGCCAAAGGGAATTACTTGATATTCGTACAAGCCGAATTTGGTGCGAAAAGCGGTTTTCCATTCGTCCCCCTGTTTTACGCGAACAAGGTGATATGCCCCCCTCAGGTCTAGTTTTGTGTAGATTTGGGCATCTTTGACTTGATCAAGCAATTCAGGGATCAGTGGCAGGGGGTAGCGTTTTTTTACGGTAATCTGGTTCAGTGCGCGATAGTCGATGCACATTCTCAAGTCCCCCTCCTTTTCGGTACGAAGAATAGAGGACTGGCTGCTGGAGACTTCGAGGGACGGATGAACCCGTTGGCCAGGTATTGGTCAAGATAGGCCTTCAGGCGCTGGTTTTCTGGTTCCGTGAGTGCATAAATTCGCCCACAAGGGATTTGTGCGCTGGGTATCAGGTTGATTTGGCAATTGTATGGTCTATGCGGTGGCAGAGTATTAGCCTGTTCTTTCTGAAAGACATCTTGAAAGTCCTGGTATTCACTTGGTGGGGTGCCGATTGCCACAGTCGCAAGCGTGGAGGTTCTTGTGTCTATTGGTTGTTTCTCTTGGCGATAACATGTGTGGGCGCAAGTCTCGGGAAAGGCCAATTCTTTTGCTCGCCAATCGATTCGAGAATTGTGAGCTACCAACCATGGCATTCCCAAAATCAACCGGAACTGTGGTGCCTTAATGAGGTCAAAAACGATAAATTGTTGGTGTCCATCCTGGCACAGAAGGGTTAAAGCTGCAGTGCATTGGGATACTGGACCAGAAGCTATTTCCGTGCCGTCGACAGTGGTAACAGTGTCGGTGATTGATTAAGGGCGTAACGGAAGCCCCATCGTTGCCGCAAGATCCTGGTCGATGTAATTCCCAACGGCTCCACTGTCAATGTATGCTCTTACTGCATGCATCCGAGATGGTTGTTGGTGATTGATCAAGACCACAGCAAAATGGGAGGTCTGTAGTTCACTTTCTTCGCTCGACAAGTGGACACCTACACTTGCCGGGCTGGGGAGTTTTCTGATTCTTTGATGGTATTTCCATGTCCATGGCCCCTATGGTCCTCCTAGGTGGCTTCACAGGGCACTCTTTAAGGAAATTACCTGACCTTCCACAGTACAGACATAAATGCTGCTGTCTCCTTTTATCCCTTTCTGCTTTAGTCAAGGGGGATCTGACCCCCCCCCTGCTTTGCAATGGTTCTCCTGAACCTTCCGTTGTGTGGGCAATATTGTCCTTTGAACGCACACACATAGGGCGAGGGACTGGTCTTTTTCGATCGGCTCTTTGTTCCTTCAAACTATGATCCAGTTGAACAACAAGGTCAATGAATTCTGAGCAGTCTTTCGGGGGGGGGTCACTACTTGTGCGAGAACATCCTTGAGCTCCCCCCGCAACCCCTGATGAAATAACGTGGTTCTCTTCTCCACTGGCCATTCTGCTTCAACTACGAGTCTATTGAACGTGGCTATGTATGTTAATAGATCTCGATTCCCTTGGCGTAGGGACAGAAGTTCATTGTCTAATGCCTGCCCATGAGTACAACGGGCGAACAGCTTTTCCATCTCCTGCTGAAAGCCCCTGAAGTAATGCAGCAAAGGATCGTCTTGGGCCACAAAGGGTACAGACCAGTCCGTGGCGCTACCGCTCAGGTAGGATAGCACAAAAGTGACCCGTGATTGGTCATTCGGAAAAAGGCCCCTGGTCTACAACGGAAGTGCAGGTGGCACTGGTTCATGAACGTGCAAACCTCTTGGGATCCCCCGTAAATCATTTGGGTGGGGCCAAGGGAAGGGTTATCTGAACGGGATTGGCTGATGGTGCTGGCATCGAGTGCACGCTTCCCGGCAATGTTGGTCTCCTGCCTGGCCGCATGTACTTCGGAACGTAGTTGCTTCAACATGTGGGCTAACTGGTCGGTTTCTGACGTTTCCATGACGCCCAGGTGGATTTTGATGTGAGGCTTTGTGTTCTGTAACGCTCACCTGGTATCCACGGGGACGTCACTCAGCCTGTTCTGACCTCTTACGACCTCAAACCCTTCCCTGGAGTCTACTCGACTGGAGACTGGGCCTGAAACACAGGATTGGTAGAGTTTAACTCCCTATTGTCTCTGTGTGCTTGAACTCCTTCTTCCACGGGGTCCAACCCTTCCCTTTGATCCACAGCTCACCTTGTTTTCTTGGAAAGTGTGCTCTCCGTCCTGCTCTCAAAGCAGGGGCGCGTTGATTGATGCGGGCTCGTTGCTGCCTAGTTACTTCACTGGCAAGAGTCCGACAGGTAAGTATAATGAGTCTTTTGAACAGTTCTCTAACTTCGTTCCTTTCCTTCCTTAGATGATGGCTGGCGTCCGGGGATGGCGACGTGCTGCTGAGATGAGTAGCGCTGAAGGTGAGTGAGAGCACGATGTGCGATGCGACCCTTTCGTATTTGTATTGAACTCAGTTCTTTTACTCCGTCTTTTAGGTGCCACAACGTTTTCAGCGTGGATGCCGGTTATGAAGAAGAAATGCGGTGAGTAAGTGCGGTATGCGGCACCTCTAGATGTTTCCACGCTAACCTGGAGTGTCTTTTCCCTCTTGCAGATGGATGAGAAGTTCCGGAGACAGAGTTTCCCCAGAGCAGCTGGGATTCAGTTAAGCGTTTGAAGCTTGTACAGTCTTTAAAAATAAGCAAAGATTTGCTGAATGCTTACTAATGCCTTTTTTCTGTTCTTTTCCCTTTTCCTTAGGAAGCGGCATGTCGGGATGGGAATGAAACCGCCGAAGATGCCCGCAGATCAGAAGAAACGATGAATGATGGGCAGAAGCGCCGCACGGTAAGGCTTTTCCTAACAGTGTTCTTGTTCTTGCAGGAGCTGAGTGCAGAAGAAAGATGCAGGCCTACTGCAGACCGATCCGAACACGGTGATTGTCACGCTGCCAGTGCAGAAAACACAAAGCAGGTTTCTCAGCCTGGGCGTGGCTTAAATAGTCTCTGGGTATCCCAGCTGTCTCTGGGCTGAACCACACCCAAAAGACTAGACTGCACATGCAGTTCTGGGAACCGAAATATGTGGGGGCATCCATCTTGTCCCCATCAATGCACTACAAGTCCAATCCCCAATGTTATCCTATGGTAGTGAGCGAGTCTGGTGCCACAAGCGCCAAGTCTGACTCCAAGTGGGTCTTTGGAGGGATGGAGAGGCCTTTGAGGGCCATGTAGGTGATCGTGGCCTGGCTCCAGCCTGACATCTTGGAGGTCTGGGGACATGAGGGGCAGGAATCATGACAATATGTTTCGCGCAGAGCCCTAAATGTTTAGTAGATTTGATGCGCTTGTCGCTGCCGCTGACACAGATAAGGATTGACATGGAAACTGAGCGTTGTGCGTCTAAAACATGATGGGCTACAGAATCAGCAAATAATCCTCTTTGAAAATAACGCATTTAGACGCATGTGTCCAGTGGGTGTTATAAACATAATTGAAAAACCAGTTCCCAACTGGGCGGGGATAAAGTATATATAATTGAGCGCCTAATGGAATTTCACATGTTTGCTGATCGAATCGACGGTGTGCAATGTGCTTGGGCAGTAAGTGCATGTATTATGGTTTGTATGACACAGAAAATCACTCTAGTATTTTAATGTGAGTGGCCCTCATTCCGAGTTAGGACTACACCATGGAGTAAATAGCTCCATGGTTAGCAACCATGGAGCTATTTACTCTATGGAATACCGGCATGGTGAATGGAGTAATTTCCGGTCCATTCCAAGGTTGGATGGACTGGTAATTCCCCATTCACCATAGCCCTTCCCCATTTCTGCCCCCATAGGGCTCAATGGGAATGGGGAAGGAGGTAATTAAGGCACCGTAAATTACGGTGCCGTAATTTACTCCAAGGTCACTTTGCGGGTCCCGTAATTTACTCCTGCTAAAAGCAGGAGGTAAAGAGGGACCCGCAAAGGGAACTCGGAATACGGAGGTAAGGGATTACCGCCATCGGTGCCCTTACAGGCGCCAGTAATCCCTTACCTCCAACCTCGGAATGACCCCCAGTATCTTTTGTATAACAATTGCCATTTTAAATGTGAATGAAAATCAGTCGTTTATAAAAGCTGATTGTGCCTTTATGTTGAGCAGTTATGGGGCAAACATGTCTGGCCTGAAGCTGTCACAAATAATGTATGATAAATGGATATTGAAAGCTTAAACATCACCTGTGAAAATATAAACAACACCAGAGTTTTAGAATGTGTCTTAACTTACACCTTGGGATTAAAAACAGTTTCTCTAAAAATTGTTGGCTCCTCCACAACCTAGCATTATATGTATGAATGAATAAAATAAACTTTAAAAATGAACAAGTGATCTATGTTGATATACATAATAAATAGGACCGAATGATAAAGATCCAGACCATTTTATGAATTGTAAAAGTATTTAATAAAGAAAGAAAAACATTTAATGCAAAAGAAAGAATAACCATGCAGATTCAAATTCTCAACGCTCAGACAAACAGCTAGAAGGACATGTTACTTATGCGGTGTAGATTATTTAGAGATAGCTAGATGGCAGGTGCGCTATGCAATAGTGAAGGGGCTGGTAAAGTTTAACACAAAAAATATTGAATAGCCCTAAGGGTGCGTCAATCCGCCTGGTGCCAGTGTTCTTTTATCAAACACAACACTGAACATCTTTTGTAGAGTGACGGTGCTAATATCCCACTGTTTTTTATTGTGTGCTATGCCCGGATGGGTAATGATGATAGATTGTGGTGTGTTACACACATCTTTTTGTATAAAGGATTGCACCCACTCTTTCAAACCATCAAAATGTATTGTGTCTGTGTTGTTACCATTTAACAGTATACCTTTTACTTTCTTGATGACAGTTCCTAGAGATGTACGATAGTTGTATGTTTTGGGGCCAGCGGTGACAAACTCCACATTGTATTCTTCAGGAGCTAGCTCAGATCTCCTAGATAATTGCCGGTGGGTGGGTTGACATTGCCAGGCAGCTGACAAAAATAATGCCATCGGTATCGTGATACAGAACCCGCTCTTGTAATTGCTCAATCATACCAAACAGTTTTAAGCGTGCGTGAGCAGTTGTGAAGGCTACTATGTATATGTGTGTGTTGTCGAAATATATTGGATATTCTCCATGATGTAGCGCCAGCACAGACAAGCCATTTCATTGTCTTTGAACACGCAGCTGCTCACGTCATAAGAATTATCAAATAAATAGTCATGAAGCACATCAGTGTCTCTCTTGATGGATGTGTTGGACAAATTAACTGTTTGTGCAAACTCACCCCACAAGAATTAAGGCATAATTTTACCAACAGCCGCCGAGTGGGGTTGTCCTCAATGTGTTTCATACGCAAGCGTATGCCCTGATGTTTATAATAATCATTAATGTAAGCCCACCCCCTGAACCACTGCATAACCATCCAAACAATAGTGTCTGTAGCATTTTTCACATACTATGTAGTTCTCTGCTTTATTTTGAGGTCGAGCAGGTGTTATGTAGGACACATGTTCATCTTTGTTGACAACACAAACTTTACACACTTTATAGATTATTCCGGTACAGTTATGACTCTCTGGAAGAAATTGTTCACGTGCATGGCAAACAATGCGCAGCTCATACACAGCCGACCCCAATACTGCATTTTGAATGTGTGTGTCTAGACAGCTCTGAGACCTCGAGAGCGTGTAAGAGTGAGGCCATTTTTCAGGTTTTTCCTTAAGCGTTGACACACGTCTCTTAAACACAGGCGACAGTGATACTGACAACTGTGTCTATGTTTGTTTTTGGAAATGTGATGGCAGTGCTGACAGAGATGTTTAGCCGCCAGGAAACCTTTTAAGTTGATTATACCATAGAAATGGCTGTTGTGGTGTAAAACATAAAAAGTGTTTCTGGCTGTTTTAGCCATTAGCGGGATATACCCCCACACCCCATTGGTAAATTAAAGTATCTTGATGGGTCTATCAAAATATTCTATAAAGAGAGACAGCTGTCCAAATCCTACAGGTGTGTCCATCAGGACTCCCAGATCTTCATGTACTTTCAAAGTTATTGCACGTATATTAGCTTCTGTTATGCTTCACGGTTCGATTAAACCTATGAGACTAGATGCCAGCAGACATTTAGGGGTCCGTAATCAAAATGTAATAACCAGCTTCCTCTGGATTTTCTGATGTGGCTGTGCAGAGTCTTGCTGAAAGGTTTATAAGCACCTCTGGACCGTAGCCTGACAACTAGCGCCACCATTTGTAGCAGAGCAAAACATAAAATCTCACTCTTACTATGCAAATTCTTCAAAAACTGCAAAACGCAGAAAGGATCCTGAGCGGATCGCTGTGTAAACAAGTTTCTGTTTAAACCCTCAGTCGCCATTCTTATTTGAGCAAATCATTGGGACTAACAGTTTCCAGTATTTGTTATACCACTGTTTCCACAGACTTAGTTATAACTTTAGCCCATGCCGGAGGGAGCGCAAGTGGTTCAAGTTCATGAATCTGAAATCCTCATAATGCTTCAAGCCGAGAATGTTTTATAAGTTCTTTGATAGGTCCACACCCTCTCCAAATAAATAGAAGATTTTGGGTGTCTGGGGTGTTGATGCCTCTGGCGTGCTAGCTCAATCGCATCTGAATATAACCAATCTGGCCTTTTTCAGGATTTCAAAAAGGCGATGCCTCCGAACTCAATTGTCTACTTCAGCCCCTACCACATGAAGCTACTAGTCGATAAACAGTGGAAAATAGGGTATTTCAAACCGTTCAACATAGATTTCAACATTTTCAGACTTCATGTCTAAAGTGTGTTTGTTGGTCTGTCTATTTACTTTTCATGTTTTGCAGTATAAGCATCAAAGTAAATGTAAAACTTTGAGGTCTTATATTTTCATGTTGTAAAACATGGCCCAGTTCCACATTCTTTACCATTGCTGAAGGACACACACTGTTCACAACATACCTCAACAATCACTTATGGAAAGTGGTCATAGAAAGTGTTACATTATTTATGCTGCATACCTTGTATGGTGAGTTTACAATAACAAATGTTCATACAGTATCATTTTGATGCTCCTTGACTCCTTGACTCAGCTATTCGTTGTGTTGCTTGATCCCTACCATGCCTGACCCCAAAATGGCCGGTGCAACGCGGCCTCAAAATGAGGCTCGACCAAGTTGCGAGGCAACCTCATTGAATTTTATGCTGAGACATCCGCCGGCAGGCAGAAAGAGCCAGCCACCTGGAAAAAGGGCAGAGGAAAAAGGCCTTGTTAGCCATTTTTCACCAGTGGACGCCGTTCGCCGCACCACTCTGCCCTCCAGGTATTCCGCATCAGCAACTACTTTCTGTATATCATTGTGAGACCTCCTCCGAGTAAGTTCTCCTAACGCATCAGTGTTACTGCTGTTTGACATTGGGTATCCCCACTACGGTCGCTATCACACGTAACCTGCACTTGTCACTCTACGCCGCTAGTATTGCCCCGACGGTGACCAGACTTTTAGTTGGAGTCTGGGAAAGAACAAAGTTGTCCCTATCAAGTATACCCCGACCCTGCGCCTAACCCCTACGCCCGTGATATATGGTGCTCATGACCCCCAACCTTGTTCCCCCAGCTGAAGCGTTGAATATGAACGTTAAACTCCTGGGTCTCCTAGTCTTATCTATGCTGCTAAGCTGTTTGTTAAAAGGTTTCAAGTTCATAATGCCAGTCGCTCGTATTAAAATGATACGACCCTCGCCCACCCCAGGACACCTTTGTGTAATGGTGTCAAACGTATGGACACTCGATTCCACCTATTCCTGACCAATGTTTGCTGCTATTGTAAAGCGATTAAAAGAGCAATATATAAAATGCTTGCGTATAGTATGTTCAAGAGTATTGTGATGCCAGTGAGTCATTCAAGGTACCAAGCCGCACCTGCTGTGATTGTGATGATAGATGAGCTTGTCGTTTCCACAATCCTTGAGTGTATGCACAAATCCTAATCATAATTGTATGTTGTAATGCGCCATTGTGACCAATGCATTCACCAACCTAGTTCTACCTCACGTTTTGTGTAAATTTTTCCCCATAGGCCCAAAGCAACAGAGTAATGGATGTTGTATGACGTAATAATATTGAAAAACTTTCACTCCATTGATTCAGTAAACATGAGTATGTGTGAATTGTAAAAATGTGCCTGTTACATAATGCCCCTAAGCCCCAGCAATCCGGCCCGGTAATAGTATTTATGCTGTTCAGTAGACAGGGACCCGCGAAAAGTTACAAGGCCATCTCCCCTCCTTCTCGAGAGCTGCACATCTAACCCCCCTCCTCCCTTCAAGGCTCGCCAGAGCTTGAAGGACCCCAGTTTTCTGTTGCTTGGAACAGAACAGCTACACCTCCTCGCATTCCTGCTGTACCCGCACCAAGCATTTACCTTCCCCCATGCCTCTGACACCAGATGCCATTATAAAATCACGGTGTACCGCCCTGGCCAGGCCAAGAAGAATTACGAGTTACATGGCCCCAACTCCCACCACCCTTTGAGGTATTAGCTATATGCCCCCTCCGATCCAATAGTATATCAGTTCACCTTAAGCTCAATGGGCCATAGAAACAGTTACTTGTCCCTGTACTAACATTCCGTAAAACTATCACTCACTAAATCTAATAGGGCCTCATTACGACCCAGGCGGTAAGTTACCGCCTGGGCCGTGACTTTACCACCATGGCGTAAACTATGTTTACGCCATGGTGGTTGGCGGACTTACCGCCCCATTCCGAGTTTGGCGGGGCGGTAAGTCCCCAATCCCCATTTACCCTTCCCCATTCCCATTTTTGCCCCATAGGGCATAATGGGAGTGGGGAAGGCGTTAATTACGCCACCATAAATTACGGTGGCGTAATTAACTCCATGGTCCCTTAGCGCCATGGATTTTAACACCTGCTAAAAGCAGGTGTTAAATCCGCCATGGCGCTAAGGGACCTCGTACTCAGGCGGTAAGGGTCGGCGCTGTTTACGGCGCCGTAAACCCCTTACCGCCTGAGTTGTAATGAGGCCCATAGAGTAGAATGATAAAGGTAGCCTAACCTGTGCCCCCTGATAAGATGCCCGGATCCACAAGAGTGAATCCTTTGTTAATGACAACTTTATGATGATGTATGAAGGAAGCCTTGTATTATATACTGTTATTCTGTGTTCCCTCCCAGGTAATAGATTGATGTGTTGTAGGATTTACATACCAATTTGATATAAACGGTTGTGATGAATGTGTATGAATGGCCACAAGGGCAAATTGTTAGCACCAAAGTAGTGCATCTCCGTGGACAGCTTGAGCCCTGACACTCCACCCCGATGAGCTCAGCTGACCCAAGCACTCTGTGATGCCACCACTTGAATATCCGCCAATCATGAAGCACCGCGCCTACACCTCGCATAGTAGCTAGTCGTCACCATTCAATCCCCAAGATCATGTGGCCCCTATAGCTTAGCTCATGCATGACATGTATCTGTAATATAAATGACTGTCTTTGCTATTGTCAGACAGAGCGCTCTCGGAGTTTGCAGAGTCCTTTGCATGCCCTATATTGGTTTGGATAAAAGACTTTTACTTTCAACCGCACTTGGTCTTGGTCTCATTCCCTCCAGGGGTGTCACCATTATTGCCTCTCGTTGAAGGGGGTTAACTGCTTTATTGGGGGACGCTCACTTTCACAACCTATGATATAGTCATCACAATCATGGTCCCTATACTTACACACCCACACCTTGCATATCACAGTCATTGCACAGCACTGCACTCACACTCCACTCCACTAGACCATAACATCATACAGTTTCAGCCCCTCAGTCCAGCAGTTAGACTCCACAGACCCAGAAACCGTACATTACCTAGACACCTGCCATGCTCACCCATACCTCTCAGTTTAAGAAACTCCAGATTAAGCACTCGCACTTTGCCAACTCTTTACTCCAACAGTTGCAAGAGCCCTGCCCCTCTCACCTCACCCCCCCACCCATCCCCAGCACTACTGCACACTAAGACACACATGACCTCACACAACGATAAGTACACATTGTCACACACCAAAATGAAAAAAAATAAAATCACACAATACCCACCTCTCAAATGCGCACTGCTGAACGTACGCTCGCTACCTGCACATGCCTTAGAGATAAATGACCTACTACCACCCATAATTTTGACCTACTAAGCATCACTGAAACCTGGCTCAATGATGCCTCCTGCTGAGCTATATCACTAGCCTTGCCCCCAGGCTACGCCATCCTCAGACAAGATAGACCTGATAGAACTGGAGGTGGAGTTGCCCTTTTCTACAAAGACTCACTCTCCATTAGGCTATCGGATCCAGTGCATGGGATGGAAAGGCTGATATCCTATCAGTTAAACTTAGGCTCTCCCCCAACAATTCAATTAATATCCACATCCTGTACAGGCCTCCTGGACTCCCAGCAGATTTCCAAGACCACCTCTCCCACTGACTCAGTAACAACATCAATACATCCTCTAAAATTCTACTATTAGGAGACCTAAACTTAGGATACAATTACCCTAAAGATGAACCCGCCTCAGTCCTAGCTAAAGAATTATCAGACCTAGGATTCTCCCAAGGAATACTCTCTCCCACCCACTCCAAGGGCAGCACCCTTGACTGGGTCATGGATCACAACTGTGCATCCAACATTATCTCAAACACAGCCTATCCCTGGACAGACCACACCTGCATTGAATTCCTTATCCCCACTACCCCAAGTCCCAAAGCTCTCACTCACGCGCCACCAGCCATAACAAGAAGTTCAAAAAAACTCAACACAGACAACCTCTGACCATACCTTAACAACCCTTGCTTAGCTCCCCCATTCTCTCAGGATCCTAAAATGCTCTCAGACATCTTCAACGGTACACTTGCCAATGCTATAAATGCAATAGCCCCACTCAAAAGCAAGATAGAAAAAAAATCCTTTCACTGTAATTCCTGGTTCTCGGATGAACTCCAAACTCTCTGCGCACAAAAGCACCAGGCACAAAAAAATTGACAAGCCGATCCAAAAGCCTTAAATAAGAACCTCTTCAAACAGATAGCTCTCCAATATAAAAAAAGCTATTATCGCAGCAAAAGCGAACTCTTTTAACGAGAGTATCTCCAAAGCCAACTTGAAAGCTAAAGAGCTATTCACAATCTTTAATGAACTAGTCACATTCCGGCTAGCACAGATGAGATAATCAAAGACAAAGCTTGGTGCGCTAGCATCCAGTCCGCAATGCTCAACAAAATTGAGCTCCTCCAAAAAAAAATGAACAGGTTCTGTACGCTTGGGTACGCCCCCTTCTAAAAAAGACTACACTAGACCCAGCTCAGCCCAACAACTACAGGCCTATAACGACAGTGCCGTTTCTTTTGAAAATCTTGGACAAGGCAGCTCACAACCAGAACCAACTATACATAGAATCCAATTCCATACTGGGAAAAAGGCAATCTGACTTCCGTGTAGGGCATGGAACAGAATCCGCCTCACTAGACCTAAAAAATCAAATCTCCCAGATCATGGGCAAAGGTAAACATGCCCTGCTCCTCCTTGATCTGGTTGATCATAAAACCCTAACTACCCATCTCACTCAGGCAGCCCATTTCTCTAAACAAGCAGCATCATCGATTACATCCTTCCTGGAAGGCAGAGCCATGAAGGTTTTCTCCAACCTAGCAAACGCCGACCCTGCATCCATAAATTGCGGCGTACCCCAAGGCTCATGTACAGCCCCCACCCTCTATAACCTCTTCACTAAACCCCTCTTCGACCTACTTGACTCAATGGGTATAGCATATACCAATTATGCCGAAGATACACAAGTACTCCTACCACTATCTGGCTCCTATCACCAAGACGCCACGGCCCTACACGATATCTATCCTACAATCCAAGCTTGGATGGCTGTCAATGGCCTATGTCTTAATGGGGACAAGACTGAAATCCTTATCCTCGGGCAGAAAAACACAATAACTAAGCTAAGTGCCCAATACGCCAGCTTTTACATAGATTATTCCACCATCACTGTATTCTCCTCTGTCAAGACTCTAGGTGTCCACATTGATGCAAATTTAAATATGAAAAAACACGTTAGCACCATAGATTCTGCGTCAGCTTACAGCACCAAACTTATCAATGCCATTAAACCCTACCTATCTGCACCAAACTGCCTTGCAATAGCCAGAGCAACAATAGGCGCCAAACTCGATTATTGCAACGCCCTCCTGGCCAGCACCTCCCCCAAAAACATACACAGACTACAAACACACAAAACAATGCCCTACGAGCTGCTATGAGCCTCCCCAGAAGAGAGATATATCTCAAGCCAGACAAGCGGCGTGGTGGCTCCAGGTCAAAGACCGCATTACACTCAAAATCCTCACTATCACACACAGATGCATCAACAGCACAGCTCCCACCTATCTTGCTGAAGCTATTTCAAGAACCGTCTCAGCGCGCCCTACCAGAACTCAGTACACTAACCAGTTACACATACCATGCATCCGGAGAGTTACAGCCGGAGGGCTAGGCTTCTCATACATTGCACCTAAACTTTGGAACTCCCTTCATTCCCCCCTCAGTGCTGAATCATCCATCTCTGCTTTCCGTAAAAATCTCAAGACCACTTTCATGAACCAACACAGTTAGCATGTCCACTGCTCCTAACATGTATATTGTAATATAAATGTAAAATAAATAGAATGTAATCTATGTACATATATCTTATCTTATCTCTACACTCACATGACAAATGTACAAATACTTTTTACAAATGTGCTCACACTATGTAACAAATGTCACGTGATATTTTCTGTAACTAAGCATGTTTCTGTAACAAGTGCCACGATGCCTCTGGGCTGCTGTGTGCTATATAAATACGAATAAACCAAACAAATTGTTCAGAGGTTGGGAGATCGCAAATCTTTACACATGAGCCTCAGACGGGTGAGAGTTATGTGGCTTTAACAATTCATCAACAGATGAGAAATTCTAATGTGTAAAGGATGCTCCTATTAGTCAGTCAATGCAAACATCTGTTTTACCATCTTTGGGTATAATTTTCATCTCTATGAAGAACCATATTTTGGATCTGGAGTGTGCTTCTTGCAGCCCCAGCCTGAATCAGACTATTTTCACAAATCACAAGTCATGAAAGAGGAGACAGGGGAAGGGCAGTGGGAATTAAGTGATCAATTGTAACATAGTGCAGCATGTATAGATTGCTTAGAATTCACGTTTAAAGAAAAGAAAAAGTGTTCAGGTCAGGGGACTTAGACTCATTTAGAAGGTTGAATGGGGTGGATTCAAAACCACCTCCTGTGGGCCACACTACTGATCTATGAAAATGAAAAGCCTAATAAAACATAGGGCCTCATTAGGACCCTGGCGTTAACCATGGCGCTATTAGTGCCATGGTTGACGCCGGTAAATTACCAACTCCGCCATGGTGAATGGCGGAATTACCGCCCCATTCCAAGGTTGGCGGGGCGGTAATTCCCCATTCACCATTGGTCCTTCCCCATTCCCATTTTTGCCCCCATTGGGCTCAATGGGAATGGGGAAGGCGCTAATTACGGCACCGTAATTTACGGTGCCGTAATTAGCTCCTAGGTCCCTTTGCGGGTTGGTTTTTTAACACCTGCTAAAAGCAGGCGTTAAAGTGCAACCCGCAAGGGGATCTCGTAATCAGGCGTTAAGGGTTTAACGGCGCCGACACCTTTTACGGCGCGGTTAACCCCTTAACGCCTGGGTTGTAATGAGGCCCATATTGGTGGCCAGTGAACTTCTTAAGTAGTGGATATAAATATTCTCATGCAAATAAGTGAAAGTGCAGTAGCACATTGCGCCAGTCAGAAAGGACTCTGAATGATTTGTTACGGGATGTTTAGAGAAACAATTAATATTTTGACTTTGCTTAAAAAAAATGTTGATGTTTAGTTCACTGTTTATTTCTATGGTTTTGCTTCAATTGGTACATTTCCACTTATCACTGCATTGTCTACCTTGTTTTAATATACCATTGCATAGTGTACTCTGTGTGGCGAACCTGAAGAAGGGGGTTGAAGGGTCTGACCCAACCCAATGGTCATGTGCTTGGCCCGCCTGATTTGTGAGAAGAAAGCTTTGAATAATGAGGCTTAGATGATGCTAGTTTTGGCAGAGAGGTTCAAAACATTCAAAGACAATATCTATTATGTCACTGCCAAGTATTTTCTTACTAGCATTCATGTCGCGCCTTGAAACACTTGTCTATAGGCGCGTTATAAATGCCATATCATATCATATCATATCATATAATAAAACAGTAATCTTTAGGTTAGTAGATGTTGTTTCATCTAATGCAGGTGTGCTCAAAGCTTATTTTCAGTGCATTTTATTCCATCTTTACTTGTATGCATTTAGCAACATACAAATAACATAAAAAAGTGGAACATATCTATTTAGGGATCAATTTACTACAAATGCTATATGTTGTATAACTAAATAACATCATGAATTGAACACCAGCTATACATTTGAGCCTTTAGCCTTTCAATTTTCTAGAAGTTGATCATACAGACACTGCTGTATAAGCTCATCTCTATTCGGCATTTAAGCACTATGTAAAAACTTACAATTAAATGGATGGCATCCGCTACCTAGCTAGAAGCTGTGAGCAAAAACATGTTACATTACACCTCTTAAAACTGTATACAACCCATGCATTGTATATCACACACAATATATCTTTAGAAGTTATAATGAATCATCCAACGTATAGTGCCCCATCCCATCACCCCTGTAGATAACAATGGATTGCCATTTGTCAGATACCCCATAATACCTGTTCTTGAGGCTCATTGACAAATCAATAGAACAACTCTGCTCGTCGGGCCCCCAGACATTCCATGGCCCTTGATGAATCAAGAACAGAACATCTCCACTTCTTTGGGCCCCCAGACATGTCATGGGCCTTGATGAATAAAAAAAGAACAATTTCACTCCTCGGAGCTCCCAAGGCATTCCATGGCCCTTGATGAATTAGAAAAAGAACAACCCCACTCATCGGGCCCCTAGACATTCCATGTCCCTTGATGAATCAAAAACAAAAACAAAAAGAACAACTCTGCTCGTAGGGGCCCCCAAGGCATTCCTCTGGCCCTTCGATGAATCAAAAAAGAAAAGAACAACTCCACGCATCGGGCCCCAAGGCAATCCAGCGACCCTTATGATCAACAACAAAGAAGGCCCATCCTCGGGCCCTCAGAACAATGCTTCACATTCTGTAGTGCCGGTACTGGAGAATCAGAACCACTATCTATAGCACCCCGTGATTGATATCTTGGTAGCAGCAGCCCTTCTGGCGATAACAAAGCAATGGGCTCTGTCACCCCCTCTATACCTTGTGCTTGCGAAAAGCGACAGGGTTCAAAAACCCTGCTTTTTTTCTTGAGACATTTACAAAACCCTTGTTACTGGGGATCCTTAAACTAGCCCAAAAGCCATTCTCCATTGTCAGTGGCAACCCCATGCCATTGTGGCTTGAAGCCCACTGAGTGCCAGCAAATGGCGCACTCCAGCAGTCCATGCCACTAAGATCCAACCTCGGTGATTGCGTGAACCCATCAGACACATCCATGGTTATTCCTAGATCCGTGGCGTCGGCATATGTTGGTTATGAGCAGTCACATGCCACACACAGTGCAGGAACAGCACAGAGACCATGGTTTGTCAGGCCCCCAGACACTATTCTCAGGCCCTCAAAACATCCAGAAATTGTTGAATTATGTGTAGATATGTTCATACATCCAATGGGCGTCAAATGCTGAGCTCTGCATACTGTTTTTTCAGGGACGGCGTGCTGTAACATCCAGTTGTTGGAAAACATTTCTATAAAAAACAGAAAAAGATAGAATCAGGATTATTCCTCTTTTACACAGCGAGCATCATCACATTAAAATATTCACCAACAATTTTACAGCTGTAGCAACACACAGTGTGTTGCAATGTCAGAATCAATATATTAAATCCAATGTTACAACCAAGGACAGGTCCCTAAGAAATTGAAATTGTAATCAATTTATATAAAAGAATCGCAGCAACACCACTTCATCAAAGGTGTGATCTATGGAAAAAATTCTAATCCACCACATCTTGGGGCATGTCCAGATTGTATAAAACCCTGATAAACTTAAAACCATATTTTGAAAGTCCTGACACATTTCTACTTCACAATTGTGTTTTTAAATTGCACATTGTGGTTTTCACATGTAATGATGTGGGCAGCAGTCTGCGCTTCCCTTGTAGGCAGAGATTAGACACATTTTGTTTTGTGCCACTCTGAATGCGAAATAACCTAAATTGTAGCTCCTGCGTGGAAGTACAAAATGAATCAGGCACAATCTAAAACATGCACTGGCACAGAAGACAACTTTTACACATCCACAAACATCCCAAGCCCGATATAACAACTCATTACATGTCCCTTAAAAAAAAGAAATCTGTCATGCCGACAGTTTGTACAAAGTAAATCTTGGCTTTAGCATTTGCGCAACATGTGTGATCTTTGGCACATACTCAAATACAACTTCACACTGGCAGCATTATCAAGATTGCATAAAACACTTCAAGTGTTAGAATTGTATTATAAATGTCCTATTACACTTGTACCTAGCAATTGTGTTTTTAAAGTACACATTGTAGTTTTCACATGTAAAGATGCAGGGCAACACTCTGCACTTCCCTTGTAGACAAAGATTAGACACATTTTGTTTTACTTTGTGTCACTCTACATGCAGAATAAAATAAAATGTAGCGCCTAATTGGAAGCACAAAACTAATCTGGCACAATCTAAAACATGCACTGGCACAGAAGTCAACTTTTACACATCCACAAACATCTCAAGCCCCGTATAACACCCTGGCATGCGCCACCCTTAAAAGAAATAATCTGTAATGCCGACAGTTTCTACAAAATAAATCCTAGCTATAGCGTTTGTGCGACATTTGTGACCTTTGACACATACTGATCCCTTTGTGCTGAATATTTTACACACCTAAAATATCCAATCTACATTGTGAAGCTGAAACACAGCATTGCGCGTGTGATATTATGTCACATCACAAAACAACAAGTGACCCAAAAGTGCAGTCAGTGTTTATTTAATGTTTAATTTAATGTTTGGAAAGATAATAAAGGCTGTGTGTGGGATCCAAACTTTATTATTGAAGTGTCTGGATGAGTGTGTAGCAGCGCCGTAACACTTAAACAACCCTCTACACACTTTTTCAACTTCTTACAAAGTGTTGTAGTCAAAATCTCAAAGACTGTTCTAGAACATAAGCTCCACTACCAATACTTATGCGCTATCCTAGCCGACATGCAAAACCAGAGCATTCTATATATTTTCAAACACATCATTAAAAGCACATCGCTGTTTAATTTAAAAATGCAAAGCCTTTCTCAGAAAGAGCCTGCCTCATGGCATGACTCAAATAGGACCTGCCAATCGATAAATACAGTGAAAAAAGCCTTATCACGCTTGAATTAAACAGCATAAATTGTAGAAACCACAAAAATAATACATTCAAGTATTGAATAACAATTCTAGAACATAAGATCCGCGCATAGAAACCGAATCCGGCAAAACCAACTTCTATGTGCTATCCTTGCCGACATGCAAAACCACAGAGCATTCTAAGTAAACAATACATTTTCAGACATGTCATTAAAAGCACATAGCTGTTTAGTTTGAAATCTCAAAAGGGCCTGCCACATGGCCTGTCTCAAAAAGGCCTGCCTATTGATAAACACAGTAAAAAAGCCTGATCAGGCTTGAATAAAACCATGTAAAATGTACAAACAACAAAAACAAAACATTTAAGTATTGACATACCCCAAACCCACCCTTTTGCTGTTGTTGAAATAAAACTCTGAATAAATAACAGGCCCAGTTTCCAATCAGCAGTCTCTGCATGGGTTCTCCCAGTATTTAGAAATCCAAGATCAGATCTTGCTGAGAAGCACTGTACCCAGCAGAGTTGCAAACAAGTGCCCCAGGTCAATTAGCCAGCGTCCGCAGGGGGTGCATCCATCCAGGGCTCTGACACTGTGGTTGACAGTACCCCATGATGCAGTCAGAAGGGTCATTTTAAAGGATAAAAGGTCAATGCTATTTCATCTTCAAAAACACACAGATTTCCTGAACTCATGTATGGGTTTTGTAACAAATCTAATTTTAGCTGTTTCCCGTGTGCAGGCTGTTTGCTGGGGGGCCAGTGCCAAATTTCTTATCAACAGAAGCACAGCATGGTATTTTCTGGATACTCTGCAAGAATTAGCGGCCCCAGGAAACATCTAAAATGTAGTTCATTTTCAGAAAGGTAGCAGGTGCCCCTCTCCAGAAAGAACAGGCATGATAACCTGTTCTGTGGTTTTTTTCCCACTTTGAGAGTTCGCTGACATCGCTTTTTGCTCACTGTCCCTTTCACAGATGGGAAATATCCATTTGCATATCAGTCTTTGTCCCGTCCACATGGGCAGTCCAGCACTGAAATGCTATGGCAATTCCCTTCTGAACAAGAGTACCAACAGCAACCCCATATAAGTGTTTCAGCTTTGTTGGGCCTCATCAGTGAGGTGGAGCTGTGCCTCTCTGAGCACAGTGAGCAGGGAGTCCACGTCTGGGTTCCCCCAGGTAACTCAGGGTGACCAACCCCAAGTTCCTTGCAAAACCTTTTCAGAAAGGTAGCAGGCGCCCCTCTCCCGGTGGACATTGCATGATGGATTTTTTCCACTTTGAGAGTTTGCAGCCATCGCTTTTTGCTCACTGTACCTTTCACAAATGGGGAATACACATTTGCATATCAGTCGTTGTCCCGCCCACATGGCCAGTCCAGCACCGAAATGCTATGGCAACTCCCTTCAGAATTAAATCACCACCAGCAGCCCCATATACGTGTTTCAGCCTTGCTGGGCCTCATCAGTGAGGTGGAGCTTCGCCTCTCTGAGCACTGTGAGCAGGGAGTCCACGTCTCGGTTCCCCCAGGTAACTCAGGGTTGTAGTTCAGTCTGCAGGTGCTTCCTGTGCCAAAAGTTACAAATAACCTTGCTAATGACCATTAGCTTTAGCTGGTAAACATAGTTCATGTGTATTTAAATGGACGGTTTGTCTATGTCGCTTGCACAAACACCTTGTAGTCAGGCGATCAAAATACAAAGACAATCTGTGCTTTCTTCCGATGCTGCTAGAATACCTCTCTATGAGTCATCACTTTCCTAGGATTCCCCAGGCCTTGTCGTAATATAAAACCCCTGCAGTGTTGATTTACAGCTAGTTGGTGGATCGCAGAAGGACACATCTATGCCGTGCATGAGATGATGTAGTCGCCATAGAAACAATATTTTGACCTTTGTACAGGCTCTGGGAAGCACACTTTACTTATAAAGTAAACTGCTTTTCACTGTTTACACTCTATATCAAAGCCAGCTAATAAAAGATTGATATACATTTTTATATCAAAATTGATAACATTTTTTATTTCAAAATGTTCAAGGTAGTTTATATAAAAAATGTAAAGTAATATTTCATATAATAAATATTCATTTTTATACACATTTCTATATCGAAAAAACTATGATTTGTAACAATAATTTTAATATATATTATATAGAAAAATATGATTATTAATATTCTTTTTTATATGCAATTCCATATGAAAAATGAGATTTTTAATATTGATTTTTATATAAATTATATATCAAAAATATTTGTATATACATTTTTAGATTGAAAAAAAATCAAAATCGCTTGATATCATGTTCCGCTTCCTATAAAGTTTATATAAAAATGATTGGGGTTCAATAAAAATGCTATAAAAAAACTTTGGGGGCTTATTAATTTGATATAAAATGTATATCCGCTTCCTATTGCAGCAGGCGGAACCCTGCTGTGTTGTCATCACCGCATCACTCTGCGAAACCCTAGAATCAAAGTCCCTATCTTCAGTGCTCAATTCGATCCCAGCGCTTGACCGAGCAACATTTGGGAGTGCCGCTCCCAGCCGCTCCCATCTATATTTAAATTTTTTATAAAATGTTTATTCACATTATATCAAAACTGATATAATATAGGAAACACTTATTTCCAATATATAATGGATATAAATTCGATACCAAAAATGTGTTATATCCTTTTTATATCAAATGTACATTAAGTTTATATCAAAACACTTCAAAGGGGGGGGCTAAAAACAGTAGCAGGGGGCGTGACCACCTATCAAAATGTTGACTTGTGCAAAAGGGGGGCCCTTCTACTACTAATATATGGCCCACCTAATGAGCTAGCCAGCCCAAGTTCCCTTCTCCTCAATATCTTGCATTCTCTAATGTTGTTACATATTGTACTTTCACACCAAAAAACTAACATTAAAAAATAGAAACGTGCCTGCCCAGTGCACAACGCTGCCTTTTATTCTCCAAACATCAACCAAAAGTAGTCAAAGTAAAAGAAATCTTAAAATAATAAAATGAAATGTTTTGATTGCTTTTAAATGTACCTGGTTTCGTTGATGTAACTGGAGCCTGCCTTGCACCAAGCGAAGTGGATAAAGAAAGAACACATTCCTCAAAAACACAGTGCAGAACACGGCACCTCCTGTCCTCTCAGTTTATCCTGCAAGCTATGATCCATAAGGGGAGAAAGAAAACCAGAAACAATATCATGCTTTACACATGGCCTGTTCTCTATGATCCTAGCCATAACCTTTTACCTGGTAAAACAATTCCCTAGAAAAAGTTCACATGTAATATTTATGCCTGGGAGGATTTTGCAAAGCTGCTTCGTGGGTGGGATCATATTTATGCGTATAATGTTCTTGTAAAGTAGTTTGTGTGCTAAAATTCACTTTAGACAGAAACTACCAACCACTTGATATCATCTTCTGCAAACACTAGTAGATTTTTAGACCTGCACAAGTTTGCAGAATCTTCATGGTGAAAGGTTGTTCAAAGCTTTACACATATATTTTGACCTTGACGCAGTACGAGACCTTTGTGCTTATATAACCATGTAAACATATTTTTGCAGAAAATACACTTTTTCAATACAACATATTAATACCTGGCGGGAGTGTTGTTTTGGCCTGCCACCCAATGAGGAGCCTCCTCAGAGCTGGAGGCAGCCTTCTTCCCCGGCTGGATAATGAGGTAAGTACTTCCTCATCTCTCCAACCCCCTTTTCCATACATTTCACCCCCCTACCATACCCACCCTGAGTACATTCTGCTTCCATGTCCCTCGCCGTCGCTGGGAACAGTAGTGTTACCGGTACGTCCCGACACATGACTTGTCACCATGGAAAGGGTGAAGGGACTACGTATAGTCCCTTCTGCCCTGGTCCATGGCGCCATCTTTTGAAAAAGAAAATGTAAATTGAGAAACGGCATACTTGTCCCTTTTCACCTTAACAAAAAAACACTATTTGTATCCTTATGGGTAATATTACTTGGCCTGGTAATGCCTCCCGGCTCGGGAAATATTGCTTACTTGTTTTGTGCAAAAGATTTTTGTCACAAAATCTGATTTTGCAGATTTGTGAATAAAAGTGAACATTTCACATCTGTGAAATGCAAGGTGGAATTTCACAAATTGGGATTAAGCGAAATTGATGCCTTTTGCATACCTCTATTTAAAACCTTTCCTTAAAGAAAATCACGTAAACTCAAAGTCACAAAGCATTCTAGTCATCAACCTTGAATGTTGTCCTGTCTTCAATGTATTATCTCCAAAAACCACCTGCAAAAGATCCAAAATATAGCGTCATTAAATGGCATTCAAAGTAACTAGAAAACCCAACAATGCTCCAGAAGATTATATGCTTCATAGGTATTTATTTGCATGTTTAAAGCGCTCACAGAGCCCGGGTGCATCGAGGCGCTGTCATAGGAATATGTCTTAGTTGTGTATTTATAACACGCTTAATACCCAGAGGTTTCTAAGCGTGGACCCGGGGATCGAACCTGTGTTGCTTCGTGTCGTCTTGTTTCCAAGGCAAGCACCTTGCCGCTGAGCTATCCTCCCGCGACGCAGTCCAATTCACCTTATATCAAATCACGATAGTGTTTAAAACGATATGATATGATATGATGTGGTATTTATAATGTGCATGTACACAAGTGTTTCTAGGCGCGACAAGACAAAGATGGGGAGACAAAGGGAGGACAAAATAATGATCTTACTAGGCCTTGTGTCATTCAGATTGCGCAAGTCCGCGAAAGAGTGAAGGGGAGAAGTGCCAGGGAGGAAGGGAAGAGGGAAGTGGAGTTAACTCACAAGTGTAGCCAGTGGATGCCTCATATGTGCAGAGAGAAAGGACTGTAGGGTTGTGGATACAGACCCTTAAGTGCTGGGTAGCCCGCAGGCAGCGCAAGGGCAACTGGACATGCTTGAACCTGGGCCTGAGTTCAGAGGATGACCAGGTGATCAGTGCGCGGAGCAGTCAAGTGCATCAGCAGGTGAGAGGAAGAGAGAAAGCGGAAGCTAAAAGGAAGGTCTTGAGTTGCTTCGAGAACCAGAGGTGGTTCTGCGCAAGTTTGATAGAGGCAGGGAGGCTGTTCCAGAGGGAGGCCCCAGCAGAGGAAATAGATATGCCCCCAACTCTCTGCTTGAAGAAGCATCTGACCCTCAGAGAGTTGAAGGTGGATGAGCGGAGAGGTCGAGAAGGAAGATGTTTTGGAAGAGAAAGTTGGAGGTAGAGCGGTACCAGGACCCAGAAAGCCTTTTGGATGATGCAGAGGGTTTTGAACTTAATCCTTGCAGCCACGGGGAGTCAGTGAAGAGATTTTAGAGCTGGAGAGATATGATCCCTGGACTTGAGGGCAAGGACAAGCCTTGCAGTCCTATTCTAGATAAGTTGCAGAGGTTGAAGAGTAAAGGCAGAAAGATTTAGAAAGAGGTTGTTGCAATAGTCCAGCCTAGAGAGGACCAGAGCTCTGGAGACAGTGAGTGAGCTTCTGGGGCAAAGTGAGAAAAGTAAGAATACCTCTTAGGAGGAGCAGCTGATGATCTCTTAGAGATGTCAGAGATGTGAGGAGAGAAGGTGAGGGTGGAGTCGAAGATGACACAAAGGTTTTTAGCCACACAGGAAGGAGCAGGAAGAAGGCCCATAGTGGGCAGCCAGAGAGAGAGAGAGGAAAGGAGAGGGCAGGTGTCACAATGAGGAGGATCTCAGACTTACTGGCATTAAGGCAGAAAGCATTGGCGGCACGCCGTTCCTGAATTGCGTCCAGGCAGTTTGGTATGAGAGAAGAAGCAGAGGTGGCTGAGGGGAGCCTGAAAGAGAGCTGAGTGTCATCTGCATAACATTGAACATTGGAGCAGAAAGTAGCGATGCGGTGGGCAAGAGGTACCTAGTAGTGGTTGAAGAGCCAGGGAGAGAGGTTAGACCCCGGGGGACCACCACAAGTAGAGAGAGGGATAGAAGAGAGGAAAGACTCCAGTTGGACATCAGAGGGTCGGTCAGTGAGAAAGAAGGTCAGCCAGGTCAAGGCCTGATCAGTAATACCAAGGGTCTCGCTGAGGCAATTGAGCAGAAAGGCATGGTTGACAGTGTCAAAAGTAGAGGATAGATCGAGGAGAATGAGGACAGAAGGGAGATTAGAGTCAAAATTGGAGAGCAAGTCTTCATTAGTATTCTGGAGAGCAGTTTCCGTGCTTCTGGCAGCTCTGAAGCCAGACTGGTGGTCATTGAGGCAACCAACCAAGCTGGAAGATTGCCAGCTTTTCCAAGGGTTTGCCCTGGAAGGGAGTGATGGAGATCGGGCAATAGTAAGCCGGAGAGGAAGGATCACCAAAGGGCTTCTTTAGAAGGGGGTGTACAAGAGAGTGCTTACGTGGGGGAGGGGAATGGTCCAGTGGCAAAGGAGTGATTGCAGAAATCAGCCAAGACTGGAGCAAGTGTGTTAATGTGGTCCTTGATGGTTCTGGATGAACAGGGGAGAACCTGCTTTGACGAGACTTTCCTAGATCGGACTTGTCTAGAAACATTGTCTGGGGTGAATAGGGGAAAGGAGGAGAAAGGTAGAGGAGAGACGGCTTCAGGCAGGCCAGGGATAGTAGATGAGGAGGAAGCTGAGGTAGAAGAAGAGAGGGTGGACAGGATGTCCTGAGTTTTAGTAGTGAAATGAGAGGCCAAGGCTGTGCAGAGGACCTGGGTGGGAACAGGAGAGGTAGAGACTGCAGTAAGATTGACCAGCTCCTTGCAGATTTTGAAAGTTTTGGCTGAGTTGTTAGATGCTGCATACATGCAGGCTTGGATGTAGGCTCTCTTCATAGAGAGGACAGAGAGTCTGCACTGCTTTTAAAGCAGGCGGCATGCCAGTTTGTCAGGGGGTGTGCCTGATGCACTCCACTTCCACTCCGCCACCCTACACTTGGATTTGGGCTTCAAGCAGATCCTCTTGTCAGGGGCAAAGATATCCAGAGTGTTAGAGGTAGATAGATGAAGGTTAGAGGGGGCTATGTTAGGGTGTGAGTCACCAAAGGTGCAGGAGGAGAAGAGAAAGTAGCGGCACCTACAACCACATGTGACAAGAACTTATTTAATCTCACAACCCCAATGACAACTGTGAAAGGCACCAATCTGTAGTCCCAATTCTCAGAAGATTAAATTTGAGGGTCAATCGCTTTCCTGAGTGCAGAGGCATGCAACAGGCTAACTTTTACCATTCGAAGAGAACAGAGTGTCCACACCTACAGAAAGAACATAAAAAAAACCTCTTCCAGGAAGTCGGACCCGTTTGTTGACAGCTGTCCACCAGACACCAGAAGAAGGACCAGGCATGTGGATTCTGCAGGGGCTACGTAACATAACTTTGAACTCTTTCCATATTACAAGAACTCTTAGAATTCCTGAGCAGTACATTGCAGATGCCAGGTTTGGGAAAGCACATCATTATGTGCTGACACATCTTTAAGTGTTGAGGAGATCTTGAAGGAACATACTGTTTCAGGCACGCATTAAATCGCAATGTTAAAATAGACACCAAAAATATGGATGTAGCGTTTTTCTTGCAAAGCGTAGTGCAAAGGGGGGGGTGAGGGGGTCATTCACCATCACTTCTACGGAATTCAGAATGCTGATAAAATGGCCACATAACATTCTGAAATGAGTCACACATCCAGGGCAAAAATAAAACTAAATATAAAAGGTAAGTGATTCAAAGTAGCCAAGTTCCTGCTGCAAATCTTACTCAGCAAACTCAATAGCAAGCACTATCAAATCTTTCGCTGCGGGTTTGTTTCTTTGGTGACAAAAGCAAGTTGCCTGAATGTTTTGCACAATTTCCTTGATCGGGTTGGTATTATGGTACACTTGCACAAAACCTATTTACTCGTGCAAAATCACATCAGAGTCAATGTAAATGCGCGTGCACTGTATTTTCTGTAGTGCTGACGTGACTGTGCATAGCCAGACAGCGCTTGCGCATACATAATACATATTATTACATCATAATTGCGTAACACTTAATTCCTTCATTAGTCAAAGGAGTTTTCAACACTTCAAAACTATTTTGGTTTGAAACATGTGGCAAAAATAAACATCTAAACTATGTAAGAAATCGCAGGCTCATAATCCCCTGCAACTGCATATCTTTTAGAACCTGAACTTATCAACCTGAGGCAGAGCAGACACCAGATATAGCAGTGTAATAGCTCTAAACTGGATCACACCTCTTTGCATGATTAAGTCGAGCAATTCAAAACTGACCATTTCACTGTAGATTTTAAAGTTCATTTTGGTACTGTGTCCTTGCTTTGTCTTAATGTCCAACTTATGTGTGTGTTGTTTCGCCATTCAGATTTAAGTTTTATTGAGACATTAGTGATATGCACAAACACATTCATGCATCTTTGGGCCCTGCAATAAGTAAATCCGGGGATGGGTCGCCAGTGCTCCTTAATAGAAATATTAAGGCTTGGGCGAGCAGAATGCTGAGTGGAAAGAGAAGCAAGTGGTGGATGTGTGTAAACTCAGTCTGAGTATGACTGCTGTAGCAGCAGTGGTCAGATCTCAAAGGTAGGCTGCATTAAAATATATTCTGTTTATGAGTGTGCAAGGAACTGCAGACTGATAGCTGCAGAATAAATCCACAGTTCCCACTAGTCCTAGTAGTATGACGGAAAGTCTTGATTCTAATAGATTCAATTAGTAGCACGGTAATAGATTCAATTAGTAGCACGGAGGCGAGAACCTTTGGTTTCTTTCTAATAGATAATAGAAGAAAAAAACAAGGTTATAGAAAAGATTACTACTTTCGTAATCCCAAAGCTGATGCTCCTCCCCCTTCAATGTCCTCCAATCTTGATTCACTCTGCCCTACAAAGACCTCCTTCAGGACACCCCCTCTTCCACATTACTGCTCGGGACACACCATCTGCACAGTGCATCCAACTGGATTGGTTGTCTGAAGGAAAATCCCAAGAGTATACCAATTCCGATGTTCCTCAGAAAAACGTCAGGCCGTCATATCCCCCAGAGTCCACAAAGAGCCACAAAGAAAACATATACCGTAAGATTGGGCATGGAAGGGTGGTATAATACTCAACTCTGTGTCACAACTGTCTGCTGTACATCTAGGACTAATCGAAATTCTATGGCATGCCACAGAGACTCCTATTATGCACATTTCTAAGCTACAAAATCACCTCACGTGAAGCGTGCACAATAACATGTGCAAAAAGTGGAAGCAGAAGCACCATCAGCAGCCTTCAGAATATCCTCTAGTCAGGCACATGACCAAAAAGCTTTGGAAGCCATGTATTAAAATAGCTGACTGTGCCACTGGAAACATTGAAAATGCCTGTGTTTAAGCTAATGACAATCGCCAAATAGACATCTTTGAGGTCCAGCTGAGCTCACCGGTCACCTGGTAGAGCAACCTGTCGCCTACATTAGCAGGCGGTAGAGAAAAAGGTAAAGGAACTGGGCTGTCAGAGAAAAAGTGGTGTATGCAGTAGAGTGGGCCATAAAGAAGCTGAAACCCTACATCTTTGGTTCTCACTTTATAATCCAGACGGGCCACAGGCCTCTGCAGTGGTTAATGTCCATACAAGGGGAGAACCCTAAGCTTTTGTGGTGGGCCATATCCCTACAGGGATTGGAAATGGACATACAGCATAAGCCAGGCTCCCAGCATGGAAATGCGGATGGCCTTGAACCGCGCTCAACGAGCCCATTGGTTTGTGGATGAAAGGAGGTAGAGAACCGGTAGGTGAATCTACACTCTTCCCACATAGCCTTCATATATGCTGATATGAAGTTTGAACCCCTGTCTGAAATGACTTCCTTGGGGAATCCAAAAACGGAGAATATCCCAATAAGAGCCTTTGCAACCATGGGGGCTTTTATGCTCCTTAGAGGGACAGCCTCAGGGTATCTCATGGTTTGGTTCACCACCACCAAGATATATTGGTTGCCTAAACTCGTTTGAGGATCCAAAGGATCCAAAATATCCATGTCTATTTTCTCGAAAGGCCACCCAATCACGGCTAGTGGAATTAGGGGGGCATTTGTGGCATCACCTGACTTGCCAGAAGGTTGACAAGTTGGGCAGGACCAGACAAATTCCTTAACTTTTAAACCAAACTGCAGCCAGTAAAAGTGTATAGACAACCGGTCCGATGACTTAGTCACTCCCAAGTGACCCGCTAAAATAATTTGTGAGAAAAATCCAAAAGGAACTTTCTGCGGCATTGGGGAAGCACCAACCTTCTGGTGTCCTTGTGCTCAGAATCCTTTGTCTATCCCAGGTACAGAACACTGAATTATCACGCATTTATTTTGTTGTAGGTCTACACTGCAGGCTTTGAGGAACCAATACCACAATTCCTGTCCTGATGAAGGCCGTTATACTTAATGCTACCGAAATTGCTATAGGCTGAAACCCTATTTGGTCGACTCAATGTTTAATAATGCCCATAGAGCATAACAAGTTTGATGTTTAATTCAAGATTGCTCTATTATATTCCCCTTGAGATGCAATGGGCTATACGTTGTCAATCACTGTACTGTTAAAAAATGTATCAATCTGTTGTGCACATTGTTTTGTTTTTGTTAGGAATGTGTTAGGTTCACTCTGCTATCCTGTATGCTAGATTCACCAAATTGTCTGTATTAATACACAAGAGTGCACCTTTTGGTCTCAACACTATCAAATTGTCAGTGTGTTCTTTGGGAAAGCAGGGGCTGCCCTGATCAATTGTCTATACACATTATTAATAGAACAGACAGTTCTAGCACACTACAATTACAAACCACACTGTAAAGGAACACAGAGGACAGACAGTTTCACGAGGGAAAGGGATGCACTCTGGATACTGACAGGAGGGTAGTTGGTAATGCAACCAGTATTACTGTTCACAGTTATTTGGTTTCAACACCAATGGGACAAAGGGTTGTAACTGTCTCTAGGGGCCTTCAGAGAAGGGCCAGGGGGGCAGAACCACAATGACCTGGTGCTGAAGAAGTTCTTGGTTGTCCACAGTCAAGGTGGTTCCAGGGCGCTTTGCAGCCCATGAGACAGAGTTAGTGGCGGAAGGCAGCTGTGGGTACTAGCGGCAGGCAGTTCAGCAAGCAAGGCAGACAGACATCTGCAGGCTGTACGGCGCAGCAGCTCGGGGCCCAGAATCATTGTCTCTGTGCTGCTTGGCGGATTTGGAATGCTGGTCGAGGCGTTTCTGGTGGCTCTGGCAACTGCGGCATGACAACAGTCAGCGGTGCAGCCAGCTGCGGTTTGAGGAATCGACTTCCTTGAAATTGTCCTTAAAAAGATGGACCCTGGATGATGCTTGTGTGGCACTCGTCCTAGCTTCTTCGCAGGGCTCATGTCGTTTCAAGACGGATGTCCCCAAAGCTCAGGAGGGTGTTAGCAGGCAACGGCCTTGTCCTTTGTCCAAAGACTCTCCGGCACTTCCCACCTAGGAGGCTTGCTGTCAGAACCTAGCAGGGTATGCTGTGTGCTGGCTGGGTACCGGTTCTGGAGCTGCTGGATGGGTCCTCTGTGTCCGGAATCTCCCTCTGTTCCCTGGGAGATGTTTAGGGGAGGGATCTTGCTTCCCTCTTGGAACTCCTGGCCTTCCTTCACTGGTATGGTAGAATATGTAAGGTAGACTGTACCTTCAGCTTGTATACAAAGGAGTCCTTCTTCTTACTCCTTGCAAAGTCTTCAGATGATCTGCTAAGTGAGGGGTTCAGCCATCTTTTAAAGCCAAATGGGCCCCAGCGATTGGTGTAGGCTAAGCCTACCTGCATGAAACAATCCTGGGTCCCAACCAACAATCTTCTGTTATGCATGAGTTTAGGACCAGAGTGCTCTGCAACAGGACAGACAAGGGGGTGACAACATATACCTAAGTCCCACCCATCTTCCTGTCTGTTGTAGATCAACGTGTCTCTCTGGTTAACTGAGCCCTCTGTGACTCTTGATTAAAGCGCAGGTTTTCTCTTGAAGTATGTTCTGGCAGTAGACTTCCTGATTCCCCCAAACCACATACTTCTCCGCTCTGAAAGGGGTCTGCTCTGCAGGGGTTTACCTATGGTAAACAGTGGACCCAGACATGCATCTCACTGCCTTTCATACAGAGGGGTGGGAACTAGCTTCAAGTTGACACAATGCACACCAATGGGGTGTTAGTCCTCCCTTCCTGTTGTCTCTCTGGGCAACCAAGCCCACTCGGCAGGCTTGCCTCAATTATCTCTCATTGGCATGCATTGCCACCAGCTTGAGAACAAAGGAATGCAGATCCATGGAGCCTTTGATATTTTTATTAGGCTGCTCCTGGCTGGAGGAAGGTGTGCCTTCACCCTTTTTGGAATGCTTTGATGTACCCAGGGCTGTCACATTCCATGTGTATATGACAGGGGAAGATGACGCCTGTAGACACTGTCTTCCCAGAGTACAGGTGACTATGTGTTTGGTGCGGGAAGCAGATGAAATGGGTGCGGAATGGCTGCACTCATTTCGCAGAGGTTGGTCTCCCATCATTTATTTTCATTTATCAAAAAAGCCCAGGTGAGCACACTCGCCCTGGGCGGATGGTCGAATTCCTCACACCTGGCCTCACCACATCCCTCAACAATGCAACTGTCTCCATTTTCAAGGGTCAATAAAGAACATATTGATTGAGAGAAAGGAGAGGGAACATTGGTCAGGAAGAGCATATCCTTCTGTTGTACCATAAATATGCTGAAGAGAAAGTTACCAGCAATGCCCATAGGTGCCACCTATACTGCTTTCTTCTTGAGCACACTCTACCAATGCACTGTCAATTCCTAGGCCCGTGCCAACTTGAGCAGATCTGGGGATACTCTGAAGAGGCATCCTTAGAAATGCTTTGCAGTAGCCTCTGACTGTATTCAATACCCACGCATCTCTGGAGATGTTCAACCAATTTCTGAAATAATACTGGAAATGACCCTATTAGAATGTGGGATAATGGAACTGGGATCATCCCAACACCCATATGAGTCTTGAATTCCAATCTAAATCCTCTCGCTTGTTGGCCTCCTTGAGATAAAAAACGTGGACCTGGATCTCGACTGCTGGTGAAAGGTCTGGTGCTATGCAGACATTGCACGAAGGGCCAAAAATCTCCCCACATGTAGTGGCCTGGGTGTGGCCATTGGAATGACCCCTTGATTAGACAGACAATGTTGAAACACAGGGCTGAACAATTGCTCTTAAAGAAGTTTGGAACCAATCCGAGGTGTTAAATATGGACACACATTTCCCATTGTCCTTAACTTGACCATCGCCAAACACAGCCTCCTTCGAATCACCTTGGGCTTTGCGTCCACCAGAGCTACTAACTTCAGGTTAATTTCCATCAGAATTCCATTTTTGCACTGATAGTCATGGAGGCATTGGTACCATTGTCTGCACAGAAAAGCCCTCTAGGTACAGCCAAAAAGGATTTCCGGATCCAAAGGCTCCCATGTCAAACTAGCCTCTTCTGCTAGGTTCACAATCTAAGGATTGGCCCAACTGTGATCAGAAGGTGTGTGATCCCAAAGAGGCTAAAAATTAGTTTGCCTGTATACTTGAATACATCCGAAGTAGAAGGGTCATCCCCTATTAGATCCACCCTGTCCTCCCCAGGGCCATGTTGGGGCAATCCACCAAGGGTGGGTAATCTATTTCACGCATGTATGTGGTCCCCCATTTTCCACTTGACGACAAACTGATAATGTTGCTCCCTTCTGCAGATACTGTCTTTCCCCTCCCCACAGGGCCCAAATGCCCTAATGGGGTTCTCATGTCACTGACCAAAGCCGTTCCTGACGATGCCAGAGTGCTGGGCATGCTAGACTTACAATCCATGAAATATTCAGAGCTCTGACTGAGTTCTATATGGCACTGTTATTGACCGCTTTATGTGATATAGAGGGAGTACCTGCATTTTCATGCTTAGCACCCTCTTCGTGACTTCTGTTGTCTGCCAAGCCCTGCCATGGAAGCCATATAAACCTTAATGGCAATTTAAGCATTTGCACGTATTGTGAATAGATTTTGGCAGGCTGTACTACATTCTCATGAATTAAAAGGATGGGTTTTACATCCTTTTTTATCCTTGTCCCCAGACATCATGCAGCCAACACCGAGGGAAAACCATGTACAGCATTGATACCTGCCCCAGCATGCTGAAGAGTAACTAAATGCTAGTTCCTTTTCTATGTCCGTGAAAAGGACTATAGTAATGCTGGGTCCTTTCCTCTAAACGGTAAGTGTTGGCACCATAGGAATACAAACCTCTGCAACAGACTTTGGACCATATCGAGAAGGAGAAGGAAGCGCTGTGAGGCACTGCAGCCTCACGCTGTGATCATATAAGGAGAAGGGGAGCAATAAACCCCTTATTCATCCACCTGACCCAGTTAAGTGATGGAGAAAGAGATTAACTCTTCAGTGCCATGCCTGGGTGAACGAAATAAACTACAAACCTAAAAACACCATACTTGCACTGTGCAACTAAAGAGACGAGAATAAACTGGTTAGAGCAGCAAGAAAAGAGAAAGGAGGGGGTATTTGCCAGAGGAATTTGTAGGGCAGACTGAATGGGGATTGGAGGACATAGAGCGGGTGAGCAGCATGGGCAATGCAGTTATGGGAGCAGTAGTGATTTTAATAACCTTCATTTGTTCTTGCCTCTATGTTTTAAAGAGGAAAGAGAAGTGCCATGCTTGAAAATTCTAATGAGTACAACAGAGGTGCTAGTTCTCCAAATCAGACCTCTCAACCAGTGCACAGTAACCAGATTGAGATAATGTAGGCCTACAAGAGAGGGAAGCACCAAATACAAACAGCACTTCTGTGGCTTGTAGGATAACTGGACAAGTAAAGACGTTTCTTTAGTCAAGCAATCCTAATCTCTGATGCCTGAAAAAGACGGGCAGGGTCTTGAAAGCATTGAGTGTTGTTTCAAATGAGCCAATATGTTTTAAGCAACCCCACAAACCAAGTTCCTGAATTTTCTGTGCCACAAACCTAGCATCCTCTTCTCCTTATCTTCATGGGCAGTGATTTTAGCATTCGGCAGGACATTTCCTACGCAGCTACTACTCCGGCTTACTAAATCTCACCGCCGAGAACCAGCACCACTTCATTCTGCTTCAGATTGAAGTTCAGGCCTTCTCACTGTGGCAGACCTCCTTGGGACTCAAGAAATGCAATCCTTTCCATACTGGGTCAGAAGCTCTGCAGATTATATGGCCCCACCCATAGCAGTTAGTATGAACTCTGCTTTTAACTACTGACATGTTTACAGGTAAGAAACAAAACTAGAGAAGATTTTAAAAAGGAAAAGACAGTTAGAATGACAGTTGAGAAAAGGGAGAAGAAAGAAGAAACGCAAGAAGAGAAAAGGGAGGGACAGGAAAAGAACTTCCTCGAGGTCCGTGGCCTTGAGTGCCCCCCCCCCACCCACCCGGCCTAAATACATTTTATATGCCACCCGGAGAAGTGTCGATTCAACAAGTGAACAGCAGGGCCAGGCTGTGTGCCATGAGCAGTCCAACCAATCAGGGCTCCGTGGTGGGTGTCACCCCATTTTAGGGCCAGACTGGACAGGCCCAAGAAGATCAAAGGGCACTGGTAGCATGTGTGGGACTGCCCAGGTCGAGGATGAAGAGCCGCCCAGTCTGGGCCATATGAGGGGGAGACATTCCAAGCCAGGCAGCCCGGCTATGCCCCCAAGTTGGCCCATCTCGTGGCCAGCGAGTCGGGCCCTGCATAAAAGTCCTCCCGGAGTGCATATCCAGATGCCGAGGAGGGTGAAATCGTTTCCACCCTGGATGTACGAGCGCTGTAGACGAGCCCCAGGCTGCCTCGCAGGGCAGCCCCGGTGAAGAGCGGGATGAAGGAGGAAGTCCCGGGCTGCCTCGTCGTGGCAGCTTGGGTGAATAAAAGCCATGTGCTGCCGTGACAAGTAAGCTCAGGTGAAGCTCCAGCGGAAGATACTGGAGGCACAGGCGTGGCAGTGAACATGGAATGAGGACGCTGCCTGGAACAAAAATGATGCTGCGGTTGTGGCTGTGAAAACTGTGGTATCCCCACATCAACAGGGATGCCACCTGGACTCAACAAAGTGCCATGGGCATAGCAGTGATGTGGTCAGTCCCACTGCAATGGGGCCTCCCAAAGGACTTGAAAGTAGCCGCGGGAGCGGTGGTGAGTGTGGCTGCTCCTATGGGGGCCACCCTGAACATTAAATAGTGGCCACGGAGCATGATTGTGAGTGTGGGTTACCCCCCATAGGCCAAGCCAGCCTATGGAACCCACCCTGAAGTGATAAAATAGCACAGGCTGCACAGTGAGCATGGAGGGCACCACATGGTGGTTGGAGCCACCCAAAAGAAAGTAGCGCTGGGGCGAGTCGCAACATCCATCAGGGGGACAGGCCCCCATATTGCCTAGAAAAGGACAGCACCAAAGGTACTGTGAAAAGGGTATCCGACTGCAGCAGGCACCCCTGTGTATAAAAAAACATGTCATATGTTGTATGATATTGTTTCTGTTTATGCATATATAGTTTATTGTATAGTAAATGTTAAGTAATGTAGTGTACATATTTGTAAATAGTAGAAATGTTAAGTAGGGTAAATGTTAAGCCGGTTTTATATCTTTTGTATATATAAAGGGAGTAGAAGTGAAACGTATTGGGAAGAGGAAAAACAATGTTGTGAGGTAGCAGAAGTAAGCCGTGGCCTGCCTGAGGCTGCCTAGCGAGGTGCGACCCAGTAGACCCACTATGGAGGCCATCTTCTGGCCTTACACTATAGTGAGTGGTGCCAGGAAGTAGGTAAGGAGTCTGTTGCATCAGACACACCCTATGGGTCTCCTTGAGACCCCTCCAAGAAAGGGGGCTGACAGACCAGATCCCCATTTAGATGGAACTCTTGCTACAGGAATTGTAGGAAGGGAATAAGGGATGAAATGGTTAACCCAGCATTACGTGGGCTTTTTTAAAATACAGAGGGGCCCCCTTGGGATTCCTATAAAATCGACCTTGGTGTCCGTGTCTGGTTAATAAGATAAGAGCTCAGGGTGTAGCCCATCTCCTGTTAACAGTAATAACATTTACAGATGCAGCACCCCTCCCTATCAACTGGCCTAGGGATTTGGTGTGGCGGTTCCCATGGCGACTGTCCCTGACCGAGAAGAAGCACTCCCTGGCCCAGGATAGGGCCAAAACACAGGCTACATAGTGCTTATGTGTGAGAAAGAAGATGAAGACTGTGAAGGAACGGTCAGAACACCCACTCACGATGTGAGCAGGATATTAACTACCATGCACCCAGATTCCATCTTCAAGCACATTTAAGATGCCTCCCATGCTCATTCATGGTGATTTAGTGAGCTAAGCATCATTGCTGGCAAGTCTGGCAGGCCACTTAATTTTTCTAATACACTCAAACAATCCAGCATCATGACTACTTTTATCAAGTCTACAAAGATCTACAGAAACCATCACCGGATGCATTTTAAATGGGAGGCAGGCAGAGATATATCCAGGTCACCTCCTGCCTTATTCTCCAGCAGACCGTGTAGGATCCTGGAAATTGATCGAAGCTGTTTATCAAAAAAGCAGGTACCCAATGGCACAGCTGCAGTGTATGATCTTCAAAGAACACTCGTAGCAAAATCAGAAAACTTCTGATGGAGCCTGCCATGCACACCCTTCATGTGACAACAGACTTGTGCATCAGTGGACAGGCAAAAAACTATATGTGTAGCATAGCATAGCACATTCGGCTTCTTACATTGTTTGCCTGGGAAAAGGCACACATAGCTGCAAAGATCCTAAAAGTATTTAAATCCTGTATTTGGGATAGCTTAATCCAAATGGATTGACTGCTGAATTTGTTCAGTGACAATGGCAGCAACATCATGCACTCAATAGTAGATGGTAACTATAACAGTGTTCCCTGTTTTGTCCACTGCTTCGAACTCAAAGCACATGACTTCCTGAAAAAAGACCCATCATTTACAATCATAATGCCCAATTGGCACACCGTCTGCAGCCATTTCAGTCACTCTGTCAACGCCCGGAATATGCTGAGAAGATTACGGACCTCAAATGGCCTTCCCCAGCTAAGCCACATCCATGAGGTTGTCACCTAGTAGTATTCAACCCCATATCTGCTTCAACTCCTCTTTAATCGGAATAAATCTATCAATGAGTATGTGATTTAATACAAATACGAAGCAGGTTCATCCATGTCCGTCACATCTACACAATAGGGTCTAGTGAAACGAGAAATCTGTCTTCTAGCACTATTTGAATATGCTGCACAGGTTGTCAACAATGATAACACAACCTGTAGTGATGTGATCCCTCGTGTTCATCTGTTTAAATACCAGATCGAAACCAGGAAGCAAGACATTAAGGTAATAAGAATTGTGAAGCTCCGGATATGACCAACAGCAAAAGCCAGTGATGAGAAACAACTGCCAGCACCAACACAGACATAGTTGACTCGAAGGTGTTCATCAGTGACACAATTTGAAATCTATGCTGCACATTTATCTGCTTTCATTTGAGAGGTTATATGGCAAATGGAGAAACTGCCTCTTTTCCCTAGTCCCAGTGAGCAGTTCTAGTGCCACCACCACCACCCCTGCCATCACACTAGCAGGACAGTGGAAATCCCTGCTCTGCCAAGGACTCCTCCACCTGTTACCAGTGAGCAAAGCAGCACAAGGGCAATACTATTTCTTTGTTCAACAATAGCTTCCCAAATTCAATCTATAGCAGAGAAAACAATTTGGAAATGCTTAGCCAAATGTACACTCAAGGCACAGCCAACAGGACAATTGTCCAGATCAGGGAGGACAGAAAATGAAATGCTTGTGCGGTATCTTGCAGAAAATGAGCCGTTGACCCTGCATGATGAGACCTCGTTTTACTGACTTAGCAGAAAGGAGCAGTGCCCAATACTAAGCAGTCTTGCACTCACATATGTAGTGTACCCTGAAACCTGTATCAACTCTGAACATGTTTGAAGTGCTGCAGGGCTCATCATCAGAGACAGAAGAGAAAGCCTCTCCACCAAAAATACAGGAATCCCGATTATACTGAAAACTAATGAGTACTTCTCACCCTGCTCATAAACTGCTCAAGATAAAGAGGGTGTGGAACAGGCACATCTGGGAGACTTGGAACATGTTTCAGCTGCCGCTGACTCCTGTTGTGATGATGATGCAGAGGATGGACCATCATCCATTAGTGCTGCTTGGTCTGATGTAGCACTCTGCACTGGAGGGAGCAGGGTATGACAAACACAGTAGGCGTTTTAGCATCTATTTTGATTCAACACAGAAGTGTGAATTATTTCTTCCCCAAAAATCGCATTTGCTACATATAGATCATTTCCTTTTCATGAATTTGTGCACTGGAATACAGAGCTTAATGTTGAGAGCACAGATCACACAGCAGCACAACAAAATAGAGTCAAACTACTTGGGGTGGAGTGTATGTCGTCCTTCAATGGGAAGATTCCATGAGGACTCAGAATATAGGGTATATTCAACAACAATCAGAACATTAGAATATTTGGATCATTTGATTCTACACTTTTAGTCAAGTTGCCAATTTGAATTAGAACCCATTGCCACCCACATGCCCTTCTACCAGTCACCTTGACACTGTGACACTGGTCTAGTGGCTCGAGAGAGTCGAACACTGTAACATGGCAAATGTCTCAAGGTGATGCAAACACATTTTTTTACCTAAAACAATAAATACAATGTATTACCTCACAGCAGAATCATGAAAAATAAAAGCAAAAATAGTTAACCACTCTCCAGTCACAAATAAAAATCCTGAAAAAATGAATACATAGGGAAAAAATAGATCAATGGAAATGGAAATTTTAATAGTCAACCCCTGCGGAAGGCCCTGTCAAGTTACTCTTCAATGTGTCCCCATCTGGATGTATTTCTCATCCACAGTCCCTGTAGAATTTGGTGGTGGAGTTAGCAGGCGTGGTGATGGGTTGATGCCGGCAGCACTTGAATAGGCTGCTTTGTTTTTTAAAGTACAGATCCCACACTTGTGAAAACATCCTTTGTCTCGGAATTGTCCCTATACCACTGGAAGTACCTGTCTGCAGCCTCTCATCTCCATTTGAGAAACGAAAACAGGTATATACAGTATTTAAGTAGATATTATAGGTCGGATTCCGGAATGCAGGCAGCAGAGGCAGCAGCATAAACCAGCAGCTCCTGGCCCTCTCCTTTTTATGGATTATTGAAGATAATGAACTCCAAAAAGAAAATAGAAACTGCTGATAACCCTGTACCTAAGAAAACCAAATCAGCGACTGACATGGCAGATGTACCAAGTTCACAGGATATTTACTCTCTACTCTTAAAGGTGGCTCAAGACTTGGTTAAGGTGGCTCAAGATGTGACTGATGTCAAAGCGTCTATGGAAGAATTATCTATGAAAGTGGCTCAAGTTGATAGCCGAGTTTCAGTTTTGGAAAGCAGTAATGCCTCTATGTCATCAGAAATTTCGGGAAGCTTCAGAGCATACAAAAATTTGAAGGAAGACTTCCATAAAGGGAGAGCTAAAACATTGGAACTGGACTTGAAGATTAGATGCAGGAACATTAGGATCATTGGCTTGGAGGAAGAAGAAAATGAGGATTTGAACCAAAAAGTACTGGATGTTTTGAAGAACTCAATCAAATATGGACAGATTACCTTAATGGACATTGATAACACATTCAGGATTGGCAGGAAAATGGGCCCTCAAAGTAAAGCAAGGCATGTTCTGATCTCCTTTATGTGCACCAGGATCAAGGAAGAGGTTTTGAAAGCAGCAAGACTCCTTGAAATGATTTCTTACAAGCAGAAGCGGATTTTTATCTATCCTGATTACCCTAAGGAGGTGGTGGAGATCAGGAAGTCCTTTAAAGAACCAAAGGAATTGGCGAGGTCTATGGGGGTGAAGGCCTTCCTCAACAGGTCCAATTGGTTAACTTTAGTGTTTCCTGCAGGAGAGAAGATCACCACGGATCCTAATGAAGCCCTTAATTGGTTAAAAGCAGCTCGGGATAGCCCATCTGCAACGATGGATAATTAACTTGCACAGGATTGTTTCTGTGTGTGTACTGAGGCAGCACTGGAAGGTACACTGTTATGAAAATGAAAATATGTATATTTATGACTTTTAAATATTTTAGTATGATATTAAACTGTTTGCCACTGTGAGTACAACACTAGAAAATGGCGCCGATTGCATTCGACAGTTCAACGCTTGCTATTTAAATGATGCGTTCCTCACCATCGTGTTCCGAGGCTGTGCTGCGTAATGATTGGAGTGCTTAGAGGAATGGACCAGTAACAAATGTGGCATCATGTGCTTGGTCAGCTGACCCGGAAACAAGAATGTGAGGAAGTGTTGCCACCACGTATCATGGTGTAAGATGGGAGCGGCTCATTTTATTATGGAGCACCTCGGGTGAGTTCGGATCATTTTCAGCTGCGGAATGCCTACTGCGCGACGTCTGTGCTTCGATAGTCTCCCCCTTGGCATCCCTCCTCCGTCCTTCCGGTATGATGTTCCCCAGCTTGTTTGTCCATCGAGGGCCATAATGTTGCACCGTATTATCATGCGTCTTTACTTGCTCTGCCGCAGGGGTGACACGTGCTTACATCCTCAGTCAAATACGGGCTGCGCTGCGAGCTATAATGCTGATTAAACATGTTTGCACCGTTTTTGGCTGCCATCCAGTTCTCCCCCAGGCCTCGCTATGTATTGTCTGTCGGCTACCTCGACAATGTAAGGAGCTCATGCAACCAGTGGCAGCAAGCCAATCAGTTACGAAATTCTCGGTCGCTCCAGCAGAGGCCCTGTCTTTGAAAATAACAGCGCACAACCCAGCTTACCCTGATATATAAACTGCCTTGCTTATTCATCGGAGAGCCTGTTATAGAGCGAGGGTGGGGGGGCTGGGCTGTCTCCTGGTTCAAGTCTCCCAGTTCTCTGTAACAAGATACTGTCTATAAAAGGAAAATAACCTTTAACAGGTGCTGAAACGGAAAGGGAGTGAAATGACATTCGAATGCATGTTTCTGGAATACCCGTCTGTCACACAACTTTAACTGGGGTTTCAATGCCTTAGCCGTCATGTGCATTGGAGCGCACCCATTCACAAGCCGGTCCATCGAATGACCAACAGGACAATGGCACGATTAGTGCAGCACATTTCACCAGACTTCCAGGAAAGGTGCGGAGATGCAGACTGTCGTGTTTTTCCTTCTGCATGTATTCCCGCTCCATTTATTTTGGGACCTGGTGATACGAGCTCTTTAAAGTGTGCTTGACGGATGTAAATGAATGATACGAGCATCAAAAAAAAAAATGTTGGCTTTCTTTTGTAGTGCCAGGCAGTGTGTGCTAGTGGACGTCAGTCTGTCATTTCTTTGCAGGTGTTACATGCGTGGTTATTCAGTCCAAAGGTCAAAGATATGCACTCAGTATGCTCGGAGAACTGAACTTTCCTCATGTTTAGGCAGGAGTAGGATGTGCAGTGTTTCACGGGATGATTTATTCCTCCCTGCAAGTTCACTAACGCATAAGGGGTTGGGAGATGACATATATGTGTTTGATATGTTTTAAAGACTGATTATTTTGCCATGTAGCCACTAATCACAAGACGGTTTTACATGTTATAATCACAAACTACAACAGCTTGTACGTAAAAGGATTATACAAAGGTTTTTCAATTCAATGTAATACTGTGATCCTGCTTCAATGTTACTTGGAGTCTAATGCTTCACCGTTCTAATGTGTTTTACAGTTGGATTTGATGTGCTGTTTTCAGGAATGGCAAGTTATATGCAGGCCGGATGCCCGTGCTGGTGGGGTTGTGTGCAGAATCTCGATATAGAAGTGCACAGTTGGAGATTTGCATATGTGGGGTGGCGGAGTGGGCTGTGTTAGGCGTTTATGGCGGTACTAAGATGGGCTCTGGGACTGTCCTGTTAGGGTGCGATGTTAATGGGGACGTTGCATTTTCTCTTGGGCAGTTTCCTTGACTCTACTTCTTCCTGGATGGTCCTCTGTATTTGTGCAGGTCGGACTTTACTGGGGGACATCATATCGTGGCCTTTATTGAACAGATGGTGGGAGATGCGAGGTTTGTGGTGCCTGTTGGGGGCTGATGGGGGGATGTTTAAATGGAGCAGTTGGGCTATTATGGAATGGGGAGGTTTAATGGGAGTTCAAGTTATTCGGAGGGGTGTCCAGGATGTTGGACTACTTGGAATGAATATAGGAGTTTATTCTGGTTTACTGTTTTTGGTGTTTTGCATCTGTTTTTGGGGGGTTGGGTTGGGGTTCGGGGTCAATATCACAAATCAGGACCTGTTGTATAGATTGGATAGTGGGGTGGATTTTCTGCTCTGGAGGATGGGGGATCAATTAAGAGTTATTTCATGGAATGTGAACGGACTGAATAATGTGCAGAAGAAACGGAAAGTGATGTCCTATTTGAATGATTTGAATGGGGACATTTATTTACTTCAGGAGACTCACCTTCTTAAGGAAGATTTGGATGGTTTGAGGAAGGGCTGGGTAGGGAGAGTATACGGTGCTTCTTTTGATTCAAGGTCCAGGGGTGTGGTGATTTTGATAAGGAAAAATGCCCCGATTAAGGTACTAAGAGTAATAGGTGACAAGGGTGGTAGGATGATTGCCATTCTGACGAACATTCAGGGCAAGGTGGTTTCATTTTGCAACATTTATGCGCCAACTGTGGATGATGGTTCTTTTTTCAGGGAGGTTGCACAAACGGTTCAGGATCTAGGGACTAGTAACGTAATCTTGGGCGGAGATTTCAATACGGTTATTGACTATACCTTGGACAGGAGCAATAACAGATTCTGCAGGAAAACTGATGTACTAACTAAGGCATTATTGGATTTAATGGTGGAGCATGACCTGAAGGACAGCTGGAGGATGAACAATCCGTTGGTAAGGGAATACAGTTTCTATTCAGGAGCGCATGCGACTTATTCAAGGATTGACATGGTTTTGATGTCAGGAGGTATGTTACAGAGTTATAAGGCGAGTAGTATTGGTAATATAGTGTTGACGGATCACGCACATGTGGTTCTTGATTTGAGATGGGATTTTCCAATGGACAGACAATTTACGTGGAGACTGAATCCTATGTTGTTGGATAATGTTGATGAGATGGCCAAACTTTCAACAGAAATAGATTATTTTGTGGAGGAAAATTGTAATGGTGAGGTGGAGCTGGGCACAGTTTGGGAGGCCTTCAAATGTACTGTACGGGGTATGTTTATTAATTTGGCGAGAGGCTTGAAAAAGAAATGGGACAATTCGCAGTTGGAATTGGAGAATAAAATAAATGATTTATCACGGAAATTGATGGTGGATCCTTCACAGTTGTTTTTACTTCCGGAGTTGAATCGTTTGAAAAGGGAATTGACTGTGTTGATTTCTGACAGAGTGGAGAAAAGGTATTTTCAACAAAAGTGCACTTATTTTGAACGGGGTGAGAGGTGTGATCGTTGGCTAGCTTACAGAATGAGGTTGAGAGAGTCGGAGCGCTCAATCACATCGATTACGGACTCTGGTGGAATGACTACATTTGATCCGTTGAGAATAAATGAGGTGTTCATGAAGTTTTATAAGAATTTGTATAGAAATAAGACATACAATGATGCAACCAATGTAGAATTTTTGGGGGCAATCCCAGTCCCAGAAATTTCTGTAGAGGAGTCAACTTTGTTGGAAGAACCGGTAACTGTGGATGAGGTCAGGAATGCAATTTCTAAGTTAAAGGCAGGCAGGTCTCCGGGCCCTGATGGACTGCCGGTGGAGTTTTATAGATGGTTGCCTAATTCTGCATTGGAATTGTTAAAGGATATGTATGTGACTTCTAAGGCTCGGGGACTGCTTCCAGATACGACTAGACATGCAACGATTTCGGTCTTTCTAAAGAAGGGCAAAGACGAAACTTTGGCGTCCAGTTACAGACCTATAAGCTTAATTAATGTGGACAACAAAATCCTAGCCAAGGTTCTGGCATTGAGGCTGGAAAATCTTCTACCGAAACTGATAGATCAGAATCAGTCGGGTTTTATTAAGGGTAGGACGACGTCCAGCAATATGAGGACTTTACTGTGTACCATCGCTAGAGCGTCAGAACTTTCAGAAGACTCGGCGGTTCTCTCATTGGATGCTGAAAAAGCTTTCGATAGGGTCAATTGGCAATTTATGTTTAGTGTTATGGAAAAAATGGGTTTTGGTCATCATTTTTGTTCTTGGGTCAGACTACTATATACCAAGCCCACGGCGGATGTCAAAACTAATGGTTGGAGGTCCCAATTTTTTGATTTGGAACGTGGAACGAGACAAGGATGCCCGTTGTCTCCTCTTTTGTTTGTACTCAGTGTTGAACCTTTAGCCATTAAGCTGAGAACTGAGGATGGCCTGCAGGGTATTGATGGTTGGGGTTTGAAACAAAAAGCTTGGCTATATGCTGATGACTTGCTGTTAGTCCTTAGGAATCTTGCTGAATCGTTGCCTGTGCTTATGGATATTCTGGAGGTCTTTCATCGGTGCTCTGGGTACAAGATTAATTGGGCGAAATCGGAAGTTCTACCCCTTGTCCCACTATGTGACAAACAATTGGTTACTGGGTTGGGCTTCAAGTGGTGTGCTGAGAGGTTAATGTACCTGGGTGTTTGGATTTTGCCAACAATTGCAGATTTTGTGAGAGTGAATATGAATGTGGTCTGTGCGGCTTTCAAATCGGATCTGGATAGATGGTCCTTGCTTCAACTTTCCCTTTGGGGGAAGGTGAATGCTTTAAAGATGGTGTCAACCCCCAGAGTGAATTATGTTTTAAGTATGGTTCCGTTGGAAATTGAGAAAAGGTATTGGCGGGAACTGGATAGGCTTATGCAGGGTTTCTTGTGGGATCATAAACCTCCGCGTCTGAGGATAAGTAAACTGCAATTACCCTTGTCGAAAGGCGGGCTAGGGGTGCCAGACTTCAGGGCATACCATCTGGCCTTCATGGCCCGTACCTTATTTGCATGTATTAAATCAGATGGTACGGATTGGTTTGGTGCGGAATCTAGTCATGTGAGTCCGTTGTCACCCCGGGCTTTATTAACGAGTCAGCCATGCAGACGGAGGTTGGAGAATCCGTTGACTAAGAGTCTACGGACTTCGTGGTTGACTTTGAATGAGTGTTTGGGTTTCGATGCATTGAGAGACCCGAATGCTTCACTTTGGATGAATCCGAGTGTTACATATGAAGGGAAAGTTATGTTCTGGCATGAATGGTTCCTAGCTGGGGTGCAGTGGATTGGAGATCTTTTTAATGGTATGACTTGGTTGACTGCCAGAGAGGTCAAGTTAAAGTTTGATATCCCTACCTTTTGTATGGCAGATTATCGGAAGATCCGGAGAGCAGTAGGTGAAGTAAATATGGAGGAAGGAGTCAATTTGGATTTTCTTGGTTGGATACCTGGGGTGAGTGGTTGTGGCTTGGTCAGCTATGTTTATAAACAAATTGTGTCCAACTACAAGATAAATGATGCGGTGAGACTGGATTGGAACCGAAGGATTGGTGAAGACATTGCGGAAGAGCATTGGTCTCGAATCTGTGAGAATGTGAAACTGTGTTCTTTGAGTCTGGTTGAAAGATCGCGGCAGATTAAGATCCTACATAGAACTTATTGGACCCCGGAGCGTTTGATGGAAAGAGGAATGAGTGATAACTCTGACTGTTGGGCGTGTATTCAGGAGAGGGGCACATTTGAACATATGCTGTGGGAATGTCCAAGAGTGAGGGGTATGTGGTTCGAATTTGATCAGATTTGTGAGAGAGTTCTCGAAGAGAGAATCCACTTAGATTTTAAGACCATTGTGCTGGGCAGCACTGATGTGTTGGAAGACTTGAGTACCTCCCAGAGAAAGTGGATCTTTCGGGGAGCAATGGTGGGAAAGAAATTGATATTGAGAAACTGGAAAACATCCACTCCTGTTACAATTGAAATGTGGATTGTTGAGATGCATATTTTGGCTGATATCGAAAGGGTTTTGTATCTGAGGGAGAAAAAGAGTGCATTGTTTAATAAGATATGGAGTAAATTTCTTTTATTATACTAGGACTGCTTTTAGATCTGATGTGACTCTGGGGGGTTTGTATATAGTTGAGTAAGTAGGTTAGAGATTATATGTGTTTGGTGTAATTATCTAATATGTTTATGTTCATCTTTCTGTAAATTTGAAAATTAAAATAAAAAATTTAAAAAAAAAAAAAAAAAAAAGTAGATATTATAGTTAAGTATATGGGGCCTCATTCTGAGGCTGGCAGAAATGTGGTGGTAAATCTGCCAAATTACTGCCAGAACCAGTAACCAATACTGTGCCACTCAGTGCCATGGATTTACCATGAGATTACTAGTGGCTGCATGGCAGTTAGTCCCAATCTTTGTAATCCGTAGGACTGCATGGGGATTTCGGTGGATTTACAGTGAGCAGCAATTCCTCTGTGGTACATCCTTCATTTCTTTGGCATTAAAGTGGAGGATTTACCCTCAGTATCATGCTAGATTTAAATCCTGATTTCAAGGCCAAAAACCTAGTTTGGTGGTGCAGTAAATGCAGCAGTAATTGCGATACAACCAAAAAGGTGCTGGTAATGGAATTGCCACCACTTTTCTACCACACCGTCAAACCTGTTGCCAGGCTTATACTATAGTTTACAATGTACAGGTAGTTTAGAGTTTACAGTCTAGAGTGGTTAGAGTTTAGAATGTTTCCAGTTTTGAGTTTACAATCAAAAGAGGTTTCCAGAAGAAAACATGTTGGCAAAACTATGAAACACACATTTTTTGTATAGTACATTGATATATACAAAACTTTAGAGCTAAAAGGAAGAGTGCATAAAATTGTATAAATACACATGTAAAAAAAGGTTTTACACGGAAATGATCAAATAAACAACCAACAAAATAATACTTAATAATTTGTATTCATAAAATATGTTTATAATAAAAAGATAAACTATATTATTTTTCTGTCTTCTTTTTGCCACACATTTTTCATCTATCTCAATCTATTATGTACAAATAGAGTTTCTTAATTTTGCAATCACTTTTTCATTCCAGAAATTCTTTTTTTAAAAATATTTTTATTAAGTTTTACAACATGAAAATTTAAAACAATCCCATTCTTTTGATAGTATAATAATCGCTGGTTCGCAGTGATGGCAAAAATATGTGACAAGCCTGTTTCTATTGTTACCTTACAGGTTTGAGTTTAGACAGCTTTGAGTTTGGGCAGTGCGAAGCAGAACCACAAATGGGGTGCCCAATCCAGAGAATAATGTAAAGGGCGGTATGGGGAGGATCCCCATGTTTCCTCCATTGGTCCCCATCACTTGCCAGTGGACAGTCACTGAACAGATAACAGCCATGGTGACCTGTAAGAAATGTCCTCCCTGTTAAATTTCCTTAGAATTTCCCTGTGGTTACAATGAACCAGGGTGATGTTATAATTAAGACAAGTACATGTACTTAGGCAATTTAAGTGGGCTTAGTCTTTTTAAGAGAGCACTGTTCCTGCTGTAAGTCAGGGTCAGCACCAGAGATACTGACAGATAATTCAGAAGGCGTGTAGGCACGAGACACCGGACAAGGAGGGGAAAGCGGAGAAGACAAAGATAAAAAAAGGGAAGGAAGAGCAAACAGAAAGAAAGAGGGGAGCGCCACAAGAGGGAATCTTAAAGAAGACATCGAAAAATGGACCCATTGGCACAGCAGCTTGGAAAATAAGGAGGTCCAACGAAGAGGACACCAGATGGGAGGATCCTGACAGAGGTGGATATGTCTGTCTTCTCCACAAAGGAGGACTCAAGCCATATCCTGGCGGAAATTAAGGCACTCAGAGGAGCTATTCAGGCCTTGTTGGCGGACCTAACGGCTAGGATGGGCACTGGGAAGGTAGAGTGAAAAGAAAGAAAGAGGGGGGCGCCACAAGAGGGAATCTTAAAGAAGACATTGAAAGATGGACCCATTGGCACAGCAGCTTGGAAAATAAGGAGGTCCAACGAAGAGGACAACAGATGGGAGGATCCTGACAGAGGTGGATATGTCCGTCTTCTCCAAAAAGGAGGACTCAGGCCATATCCTGGTGGAAATTAAAACCCTCAGAGGAGATGTTCAGGCCTTGTTGGCAGACCTAACGGCTAGAATGGGCACTGTCGAGAACAAGGTAGAAGGCTTAGAACACAACCAGATTAACGCAGACTTGGTGGAAATGGGGCTTGATGCCAGGATGACCAAGCTTGAGCTACGAGAAGAGGAGATGATGATGAAAATTGTCGAGTTGGAAAATAGAGAGCGAAGAAACAAAATACAGATATTGGGCCTCAAATAAATGGCAAGAGAGGCAGGTAGAGGAGAGGGTGCAGGCCCTTGTGCATCATCTCTTTGAAGCCGAAGGAGGGATAGTGGTACAAGTCGAAAGAGCAAACAGAGGAGGGAAACCATACGGAAGTGGCCCCCGATCCGTTGTGGCAAAATTCCTGAGTTATAAAGACAGGATGGAAGTGTTGAACAGAGCAAAGCAGTGTAGGGACGTGGACTTCGAAGGCTCGAAGGTAGCGATTTATCATGACTTATCCAACCTCATGCTGTCCAGGCATAGAGACTGCCTACCCCTTACAAAATGGCTGCAAGAAAAAGGCATTAGGTACAGATGGGGATATCCATTTTCAGTGCAATTCGAAGTGGTAGCAGTAGAGTATTGCGTAACATCAGCAGACAAAGCGGAACAGGGGTGTCATCTCACTTCAGACATGGAAGGCGAAATGAGGGAGCTGGAGGCAAGGAAAGGCGGGCACCTAGCCTGGGTCGACAGAGAAGGAGAAGACGGCAAACGGGAAGAAAATACACGTGACTGAAGAGGCCCACGACACCAAAGCTGCCGAGAAGAGACAGGGTGAAGGTGGAGGGAACAGTGGTGAATTTCTCTGGCTGTAAGAAAAGGTATGACTGTAAATATGCTGGAGAGTGAGAACCAATTCATCCCGAGGTGGCCCTCTGCGGAATGGAGGACGTCTCAACAATTGTTTCGCAATTCAACAGGTTGCAGTTACAAACAGTTGAAGAGTTTAAGGGGTGTGGGGGTACTATGTTAAGTCTCAGGGTGACGCATGCCAGTAAAAGGAAAAGCAGACTCCAAAATAAAGAGGAAGCGGCAATGAGAGAGTCCACATCTATAAAAGAGAGGAGAGGGAAGGTGGGTAAGTAGGCAAGACCACGATGTGGGAGGATGAAGCACGCAGGGGTCTGGATGTGGGCACACTGCATCTGAAAGGACTTTCACTCACCAAAGAAAAGATCTTTTGTGGCGAAAGAATTCCGACAGGCATCCCTAGATATACTATTATTGCAGGAAACACGACAGGTGAAGGGGAAGAGCGAGCACTGAGTGGGCGGGTGTGGGGCAGGTCCACTGTGCCTCCGGGCCAACCAAGAAAGGGGGAGTGGGAATAATAGTGCACAAATAGTAAGATTGCGAGAATGCGTATTGACTAAATTATTGGAGAGTCAGTTGCTGATACTGCAAGGCACCTTGGAAGGGGCAAGGATATTATTAGCCACGGTATATGCGCCTAACCAGGGACAAGAGAGGTTTATACAGAATGCACTGGACGAGATGCAGAGGCTTGAAGCGGAACTATATATTATAGGGGAGATTTCAATGCCTGGGTGAATGAATTGTGGGAAGGAGGAAAAGGGAGAGGGAGGGCAGCAAGATGAGGAAGGCAGACTGGGACATCTAGGATGTTTAATGGAGACACAGGGACTAGTTGACATCTGGAGAAAGCAGCATCCACGAGAGAGGGGATATACCTTTTTCTCAGCACCACACACTACATACACCAGTATTGATTACTTGCTGCTGAATAGGGATCAGGGAATGAGGGTGACGAATTGTGAAATTAGGCCAGTGGGATGGACTGACCATGACATGGTTTGGATGACCCTAGATACAGATGGTCTATGTAGACCAGAGAGCAGCGGGCACTGCAACAAACTACTCTAGAAAGACCCACTCTATACAGACCAACTAGCAAAATACTTTGAGCTAAACGATACTGGGGAAGTGCGTGCAGGGGTGGTCTGGGATGTGGGGAAAGCAACTTGGAGAGGGCTCCTGATGAGAGAGGGTGTGTGGTGGAAAAGGGAAAGAAGGCTACATGAGGAGATGCTTCGGAAGGAGATCATAGAGGGCGAGAAAAAGATGCATGCCGGGGGTGAAAGGATAAGCAAGACGAGGGGACAATTATTTTCAAAAAGGGTGGAATTGAAAACGTTGAGACTGGAGGAAACTCTGGGAAGCTAAAATACCTCAAACAGAAAAACTACGAAAAAGGGTACAAAGCGGATGCACTTTTAGCTGCCAGGCTTCGAGCGCAGAGGGTGGAAAGATGGGTATCTACCCTCGAGAATCCTAAAGAGGACCCCAGGATGGCACCAAAATTTATAGCGCAGGGCTTTGCCCAATATTATTAGAAGCTGTATAGAAAAGAAGTCCCCAGGGAGGGAAGTGCAGTGGGGATGTTAATATGACTAGACTCACAATCGAGGGGTAGAACACCTAGAGAGCCCGATAACCTCAGATGAGGTCAAGGAGGCGATTAATCGCCTCCCAAATGGAAAGACACCCGGGGAGGATGGCTACACAATAGGGTTTTACAAGACGTTTGCAGGAGTTTTACTGCAACACGTGGTAAAGATATACAACCATATACTAGACACGGGGGAGGCGCCGGCATTATTTTTTTTTTAAAGTTTTTATTACATTTTTGAACAAACAAACAATAAAACCAAACAAACAGTGCATGCTCAACAGTTTCATTACACTTTTTAAATTCCCTAACCACTACTCCCACTGCCCCACCCCCCTTGCAAGTCTATCACTTTGAGTCATCAGACTGGTTCGGTCTCCTCCTCAACAGGTTCAGTCGGGTCATCTAATGACCCAAACAATCCGGCTATCAGTGATTTCCAGGCAATCAGGGACTCATTCTCCTCCTCCCCCCCATTGCTGCACGCCTCTTGCCATGCTATGGTTTCGGCTTCTGCCCATTTTTGCAAGTCTTTCCACCACACCTCTATCCTCGCACATGGCATGACTTCCATCCCATGGCAATCCTTCTCTTTGCAAGCACATAAGCCAGGTCCCTTAGTTTGCTTACATGCCTGAGTTTCTGTGGTCTGGGGAACCCCCCCCAGCAGGCAGGCCCATACCGTGTCCACTACTATCTTGACCCCTCTTCCTTCTAGTTTCTCTTTTACACCCCTCTAGAACCTCTCTATGATCGGGCAAGACCAAAACATATGCACCATGCCTGCATTCTCTTCGTCGCACTTGGGGCATGCTTGCCGACCTGCATTCTCGAACCTCAATATCCTCCCAGGCGTCATATAAGCCCTGTGTGTTATGTAAAGCTGTGTCTGTTTCAGTCTCGCATTTCTAGACACCTTCTGATGATACATTTGCACCCGTTCCCATATCCCATCTCCCATTTGGGCCCCAAACTCTGTTTCCCAGTCCAATCTCAGCTGCGTGACCTCCTTCCCCAGTTTAGACATCAACATCTCGTACAGTCTGGAGACCTCATGGCCCCCCTCAGCTATATCATATATAACGTCTATGGTGGCGTCCAGTTCTTCCTCCAACACAGTTTCGGGCCACATTCTCTAAATCCTCTGTACCATTCTGTGGTACGTGATGTACTGGCCTTCATGCAACCCAGCTTCCTCCCGCAGCCCCTCAAAGGTAACACAAGAGCCCCCCTGCCAAATATCCCCCATCGTTGCCACCCCAGCCGGCTCCCAGTGGGTCCGGAGTATCAGTCGCAGCTGAGCGTCTGCCCCTGTCAATACCACCAATGGCATCTGCAGCGAGCATGGGGACGGGTTCCCCATCAATTGGCATGCCCTGTGCCACACCTTCCACCCCAGCAGCATCATTTTAGGGCGCCCCACCATCTCCGCCCTGAGTGCCCACATAACTTCTTTCAAATAAAAGGGTGCACAATTCCGCCCAAACAGCCTAAATTCGGAGGTCTCTTCATCAGAAAGCCATTTGGCAACATATTGCAACTGGCTCGCCACATAGTACGCCTCGTAATTGGGCAGCTTTATACCCCCTTTGTCATGGAAGTTCTGGAGCTTCCATAACGCCACTCTGTTTATCGTGCCATGCCACAGAAAGTCCCTACACATGCTATTCAGTTTGGCAAAAAACCCTTTAGGAATCAGATACAGAATATTCCCGAAGTAATGTAGGAGCCTTGGCAGGACCACCATCTTTAGCATCGCTCCCCGGCCCATCATCGCCAAAGGCAGCTTTGCTCAAAACCGCATGCATTTCTCAATTTTTTGGATTGCCACCTCTGTATTACACCTATGCTCCTCCCCCACGGTGTGATATATATCTATCCCCATGTACTGAAAAGTACTAACCGCCCACGGTACCTGTAAAACCGGTAACCTCTCTGCTGGAATCCCTGTATACCCCCCCAACGGGAACAGACTAGACTTCTGGGGGTTCACCGCTATGCCTGACAGCACAGCATATCTCCCAAGCGCTTCCGAAATGTACTGGAGGTTCTCCTCCAGATACCGGACATACAGCAACATGTCGTCCGCATATAGGGAGACCAAATGCCGCTCCCAGTTCACCTCGATGCCTATGGTGTCATATTGCTGCCTCAAATAGATCGCGAGAGGCTCCAGGGCCAAAATGTAGAGCATAGGGGACCACGGGCATCCTTGTCTAGTACCCCTACTAAGCTGCCACATCTCTGATATCACAGATCCCGTCTTTACTCTGGCCAGTGGTTCACTATACAAAATCTCCGCCCACCTTACATAGCCAGGCCCTAACCCATAGTGTTTCAGGGCCGCCAGCAGCCACGGCCACTTGACGGAGTCAAAGGCCTTGATCGCATCCAGGGACACGATTGCCATTTCCTCCTCACTTCCGCTGCCAAACTCAATGATCCTTTGAAGTCGCCTATGATTGTTGGTGATGTTTCTATGGGGGACATAGCCCGTTTGATCCGGATGTATTAACTTACCAATTACCTTTTTCAGTCTATTCGCCAAGACCGCAGTTAATATCTTGCCGTCTTGTTTCAACATTGACACAGGTCTGAAGGAACCACAGCTGTGCCCTGGTTTATTTGGTTTAGGGAGAGGTACTATAACAGCCTCTCTCAGTGACTCCGGCAGGCGGCCCGTCTCAAACGCCTCATTTATCATCTCCAGCAGTGGGGGGAGGACCTCTTCTATATATACCTTGTAAAATTCGCTTGGGAGCCCGTCTGTGCCCGGGGTCTTACTAGTAGGCAACTGCCTAACCACCTCCCCCAGTTCTTCCAGGGTAATCGGGGAGTCCAATTCCTCTCTTTCCTCCTCACTTATCTTGGGCAGCCCCATATCCTCAAGCGTTTCTTCTATCATTGCCCGGCTACTTTCCCCGTCTTCCCCGTATAGCACTTTATAATAATTCACAAACGCTTGATTAACCCCCTCCTGGGTGTCCTCTATGCTACCATCTTCTCTCTCTATAGTTCTGATTGTGGCTCTGGGGGTCTCGCTCTTATATAACCACGCCAAAAGTCTCCCCGGTTTGTCACCTCCCGCGTGCTGTCTCTCTATGTACCTTTTATAGTTAAGGTTGCACAACCTCTCCCAGTAATCTGCACATTTTTGCTGCAGCTTAAGTATCAAATCTAGTTTCTCCGCTGTATCGTCGCCGGCTTTTAAGGCCTCTTCCAATTTTGCTTCCGTTTCCCTCAGTTCTGTTGAAACCCCACCCTGTAGGCCCTTGGATTTTGCCATGGCTGCCACCCTCATAACAACTTTAAAGGCCTCCCATAGTGTCCCCGCCGAGTCCACACTCCCAGTATTGGTTTCAAAATAATTTACTATCTCCTCCCGTAAATCTTCTCTAAAGAAGGGGTCTCTCAACAGCTCCGCTCATAGGCGCCATGTCGGGATCCTCGCCCTCGGGGGGCAATATTGCCACGCAAGAATCAGGGGCGAGTGGTCCGAGAGGACCCTGGCCCTGTACTCTATGTGCGCAATCTCCGCTATCATTGCTGGTGATGCGAAGACATAGTCCAGCCTTGTTGATAACGCTGTGGGGCAGAATAATGAGGTGCCAGCATTATTTAATAGGGCTCTGATAACGGTAATTCCAAAGGAGGCAAGGGACCCAACCCAATGTGCATCATATCGTGCATTCTCACTCTTAAATGTAGATGAAAAAATATTCACGCATATTCTGGCTACACGATTTGAAGAGAAAATGCCCCGTATAGTCCACCAGAATCAAATGGGATTGATAGCGGGGGTTCCATGTAAATATCCCCACAAAAATATCGCCATACAAAAATATCGCCATATTTTGGTGCCGATATTAAGACATGGAACCTGCGGGGGACACCCCCACAACCCACATATTATTTTAAAGGGAGCGGGGGACACCCCCACAACCCCTGCTCCCAATAACCCCAATATTATCCCCACTAAAAATATCGCCTATGGCCGTTCCCGATGACCATATATACATCAATATTTTTGGTGGGGATAATATTACCTGATACCATAGCGGGAAGACAAGGCCCTGATGCAATACGTAAAACCCTGGATCTTATGCAGCATGTTAAAGAAGACCTTGCTGACTGTGCTCTACTGAGTTTAGATGCAGAAAAGGCCTTCGATAGGGTTGAATGGGAATACCTCGTTGCAATACTGAGGAAGGTAGGGGTGGGAGACAGAATGTGTCGGGAAATCAGGGCGATATACTCGGGTCCCACGGCAAGAGTGGTAGTGAATGGAAGCTGTCTAGGGAAATCAGGCTCAGCAGGTGCATAAGACAGGGATGCCATTTATCACCCCTCCTTTTTGACCTGACGATGGAACCCTTGGGGGAAAAGATACGGGGGACAGACGGATAAGTGGCATTAAAGTGGGAGAGGACACCCATAAAATAAGTATGTATGCAGACAACGTACTGTTATATCTTTCGGAGATATCTGCATCAGTCCCAAACGTACTTGAGGTTATAGAAGACTATCGGAAGGTGTCAGGATTCAAAGTAAACATAAGCAAGTTGATCCTCCTCCCCCTGAGGCATGTCACTGTGGAAGAGAGAAGGGAATGGAGCAATCTGGGGATACAGGAGGAAGATGAGAGTATAAAATATCTTGGGGTGCGGATACCCAGGGAGTTGGGCAGATTATATGAGTTGAATTTCCCCCACTGCTGCATAGGCTCTTTGCGGAACTAGAAGCATGGTCGAGGCTTACTATTTCCTAGCCAGGTAGATTAAATGAGGTAAAGATGAATCTACTCCCTGGGTGATGTACTTATACCAAGCATTGCCAATAGAGCTGCCGGACCTGCACTTTGCAGAGTTAAAAAGAAGAATCAGGAGATTTCTGTGGCAAGGGAAGAAACGGAGAGTAGCGTACAGAATACTGACACAACCCAAAGAGAGGGGTGGAGTGGGTGTCCCCTACATGCATACCTATTACAGGGCAGCCCAGTTTCGAGCTCTAATTCCACACCTGTGGGTAGATAAGCAGAAGCAGTGGGTGGGTATTGAAAATTATCAATGGAGACTAGTCACACTTGCGGAATGACTCTGGGCTCTGTGGAAGCAATTCCGGAAATGGTGAAGGCACATAGAATTCTGGGCCCATTGTGGGAGCTGTGGTGGGTCAAATAGGAAATGATAGATGTCACAACTTGGCCATCCCCACTGAGTCCCCCAATACTGGACCATATCCTGGACCATGCTAGATTACAGGATTGGTTTGAGGAGGGACTGGAGAGAGGTGGGCAGATCTTTAAAAAAGGAGAATGTGTTGAAGTGGCAGAATTGGAAGAGAGTCTGGGCATAGGTATGATCTCAGTGTTTAAATATCTGTAGGTTAAGGGTGTGCTGATGGAAGGGAAATGGAAGGACACACTTCAAAGAGAGTTGACGGGCATGGAAACAGTACTGAACTCAATGAGGGGAATGAAGGGTTTGATATCAAAACTGTACCAGGCCCTGCTGGATGCACAGAGAGGGGACATTGAAACACACAAGAGGAAATGGGAAAAGGACATGAGCGTGGGCCTGGATGTTGATCAATGGAGGATGCTATGCGAGAACTCACACCGAACATCAGTCAGTACAAGCTACACAGAATTAAACTATTATACAGGTGGCAATGGGATCCCATAAGACTGTCTAAAATGTACCCTGGGGCAGATCCCCACTGCTGGAGGAAGTGCGGGCAAAGGGCAGCCTACTGACATATGTGGTGGTCATGTAAAAGGCTCAAGAGTACTGGAATGAGGTACTGGGATGGAACAAAGGCCCTAGATGGCGTGGAAGGGCACAAGGACCCCCTGCTGGTGCTGTTTCGGTTGGAGACAGTAGAAGGGGACTGGGTGAAGCTCCCACATATGGCCCATTAACTATTGCTGGCAGCTAGGGCATGCTTGGCAGGGGGATGGAAGAGAGAGAAGCTCCCAGGTGAGCAACAGTGGGCCTTAAAAGCCATGGACACATATAGGATGGAACAATTGATGGGGCAGATTGATGGCCTGGTCCCATCAAGGGAAACGGAGTGGGCAGCCTCCGTTGAGAGGTATGGATCGAAGAGGTCACAGTCTGAAGAGAGAGTTGGGGATCACAGACAGTAGACGACAACAGGAGGAGTGTACATGGTAAGAATGAAGGTAATAGATGATAGGAATAACATTTAAGATCTGGAACAGAGGACAAAGTCAGTGGGAAACGCAGAAGGTGAAAGGTGAATCCCAGCCCAGACGCGCAAGGAAGCATAAAACATTAAAAAAGTGGTAATGGAAGAAAGACTCTTGTCGCAAAGAGAAACTAGTGAGAGGAGGAGCTTGAATAGAAGGCTCCAGCGAGGCATACGGACTGGCAACCCTGGGGATGATGGGGGTATAGGGGGGGATTAGGCAGGGGTGGAGGCAGGGGGTGAGGGGCTAAAATGTTGCAATAAAATTGATAGTAAAATGCAGATGGGGAGCCTTCCAGGTTGTTGCTCTTTTTCCCTACTTAAGGAGCCCTCCAGCCGCTTTTCCTTTGCAGATGGGGAGCAGATACAAGTGGATCTAGGTCACCTGGCCTATGCCCCACCCACCTGTCGAATTCCAGGTTGCCGCTCTTTTTCCCCACTTAGCAACCCCTGCCCACCTGGCGACTTCCTGGTTGCCGTTCTTTTTCCCTACTTAAGGATCCCTCCAGCCTCTTTTCCTTTGCAGATGGGGAGCAGGTGCAAGTGGATCTAGGTAACCTGGCCTAAGCACCGCCCACCTTCTTAGCCATGCTTCTTCCTTCCTGCTCTTAACTCTTAGATCAAGGGTGTCTCTTGCCCGGGCTTCTTAAACGAAGGGCTGACGAAGAAAAGGGAAATTCCTGTTTGGACCTGTTTGGACCAGAAAGACCCAGGGAACCACCCTTTGCTCAGACAGCAGGTAAGCATGCACCAACATGTGTTTACTCCATCTGTCCCCACAGGCCATCCCCACCCTCTCTGGTCCCCCCATGCAGTTCCCTTGTGCCCCCCACCCTTCTCCCACACAGGTGTTGCCTGTTTTGCTTGATTCTTCTACCCGGCTTCCCGTCCCATTCCTCTCCCCCCTCCAGCCTACTTCTGCAGGAGTATGTCTTGATACATTCTGGTTTCACCACTACCATCTTGTGGCCAATGCCGGATTTTACTTTTATGGACTTCATTGATTCACGGTGTATCACCCTTTCTCAACTCTCATGCTGGACTTCCTTTGCATCTTGTACTCATGGTGGCCCCGAATCATGCTGTTCCCATCTTCAACTTGTATCCTGGCTTGCAACATTATGTGTTAATACTGGCTTCTGCAATTGTATTCGCTCTCCCCTCTTGCTTCTCCACTCTTTTTGACTGCTGACTCTGTTCTCTCCTCCTCTCCCTTTCTCCCTTTTATTACCTCCTCCCCTTAATTTCTTCTATACACTTACTCTATCAGAATTGTCCCTGGACCTAGCATGATAGCAACCTCGTCTGCCTCCTCCCCCTTCCCCTTGTTTGTCCCCCCTCCCCCAGCACTATCTGAAATGTCGTCAGGCCTAGTACGATAATCGCCTGTTTTGTTTCTCCCCTCCCTTTCTGCACCCCTCTCCCTCACCTTTTCTCTGGCTCTACCAGACATGTCGTCAGGCCTAGTATGGTAGTCGCCTGTCTGTTTCCATTTCCTTCCCACTCTCCCCCTCCCTTCCTTATCTGTGTCTTAGCTCTTGCACTATCGGAAATGTTGTCAGGCCGAGTACAATAGTTAATTTCACACCCTTACTGTTCATGGCCTATAAGAATGTCATTGGGCCTCATTACGAGTTTGGAGGTAGCCATGCCGTTTTTAGCGGCATGGCTACCCCCAAACTCGGGTCCGGGTCCCGAAAAATGGGATTTACCGGGCCATTCCGACATTTGCCTGCACAGTAAATCCCATTCATGGGACCCAGACCCGGTACGTCCCTGTTCCCATTTGAGCCCCCATAGGGCTCAATGGGAATGGGGAGGATGCTAACAACGGACCCGTTAATGACGGGTCTGTTGTTAGCATCCTGTTCTGCTAGCGGGTGCCGCTCTGCACGCCTGGTCTGGCCAAGCGTACAGAGCCGGACCCACTGCAGAACTTGTAATGTGATGGCCCGGTATGAGCGGTGCCGGTCCCTTACCGGAACTGTTCATACCGTGGCTGCCACAGACGTAATGAGGCCCATTGTATTTTCCCTTATTCCCTCCCTTGCCTTGAAGCTTTTTGAAACACATGTTGTATAGGCGCTATATACATAAACAATCATATCATATCATATCATATCATATCACAAGGGGTGTTGATGTAATGATTGCACTTGGTTTAATTGTGTTAATTTGGTAATAAAAACAAATAAGAATAAAAAAGCACCCTGCATTACTGCCATCCCTCCTTAGGGGGGCCAGGCCCCCTGCACCTCCAAATAACACTCCTAGGCACCTCATGCACCGCACCACACTGCTCCCTGTGCCCCACCTCAACCTCAAAGTACCTCAAGACTAAACATATTTTCGATTTCCCGAGCAACAGCGTTAAATATAGAGAAAAGTTGGACTTACCCTGCTGAGCAATAAACAGGCAACTAAGAAATAGCTAAATGTATGTGCTACATAAACGATAAACGCACTTCAGACTATCAGTGGGGTGGCTAAAGGGAAGATAGCTGGCATGTTCATAAAAACGTGCAAAACCATTCAGATGTTGACATATCAGTAATGCACAAACAAGCAAATTAGGGCATGTGAATCCTGAACAGAGAAGACACATAGCCTCATCACGAGTTGGGCGGTATCCCTGCTGTAATACCACCCAACTGTATTAGCGTTAGCGCCCACAGGTCCGGTGGTATTATCACCGGATCACAGGTGGGGCGCTAATGGTAAATCCCAATTCCACATTGGGTCCATAGGATCCAATGGGGCATTTTCAGCGCTAATAATGCACGCTAATACAGCCAGCAGTAATACTGCCAAAAACAAGGCGCTAAGGGCCTCATCACGAGGTGGGGGTTGCCCTTAAATGCAGCGGTAACGCTATAACCACCACATTTAAGGGTCCGCCCAACTTGGGTCTGGCGTGTTTACCCCTAGCTCAGAACCAGGGGCAAGCGAGCCAGAAAAATGCCATTTTGTGAGCGCTCTTAGCTGTGCGCTATTATCGTGTTCTAATTGCGCCGAAAATTCCCCCATTGGGTCCGATGGACTCAGTGGGGATTGGGGAAGATATGGTGGTAATGCCGCCGGATGGGTGAGCGATAACGCAAATACTGAGCAGTATCCCAGTCAGGATGAGGCTGTAAATGTGATTATCACCTCCAGTAAAAAGCTGGAGGTAAAACAGCCCATTTAGCTCCCAACTTGTAAAAGGGCCAGCTCTTAAATGCGGCAGTTATACCATTACCGCCGCATTTAAGGGCTAGGGCCCAACTCGTGATGAGGTCCATTGGGTCTCATTACAAGTTTGGCGGTGCAGAGAAAAATGTGTCAGTCATTCCATGACCGCCACTTTTCCCGCACCGTCAAATTATAATTTTGGCAGATTTACGGCTGGTGGAATTACCATGTGGTAACTCTGCCAATTTTCACAGGCAAAAGGCCTCATCACGAGTTGGGTGTTAGCCCTTAAATGTAGTGGTAACGCTATTACCACCACATTAAAGGGTCCGCCCAATCATGAGTCTGGCAGCATTTACCCGCAGCTCTTAGCTCTTGTCCTAATTCTCCTTGACCTGTCCGCTGGGTTTGATACTATTGACCACTCTGATCTCCTCAATACTCTCTCTCTCCCTGGAATTCACAATCAAGCACTTGTCTGGATTGAGTCCTACCTGTCACCTTGCTAATTCTCTGTCTCCTGGAGCAACAACACCTCTCAACTCACTCCTCTAACTGTTGGTGTTCCACAACGCTCTGTCTTGGGTCCTCTCCTCTTTACACTCTACACCTCTGCTCTTGGGGCACTAATCTCCTCTTTTGGGTTCTCGTACCCACTCTTTGCGGATGACAATCAAATCCTCTCTTTTCCTAAACTTTCCTCTGTTCCCTCTATTAAAATGTCCAACTATCTCTCTGCCATTAAATATTGGATGGCTTCCCAATCTCTGATGATGAACTCTACCAAAACAGAGGTGCTCTTCTTCCCTACCAAAAACGATCTCTCATCCCTTCCGCTGCCTATCCGCATCCAACCACACACTCTCCCCATCAGCTGGAATCCTGTGCGTCATCTATGACCCTTCTCACATCTTCTCTACTTTCATCTCCAAAGCTGCAACAGTGGCTCACCTCAACCCTTGACATATTCGGAAAATCAGGCACCTCCTTCCTTTCAACACTGCCAATCATCTTTTAACCACTCATGTCTTCTCTAAACTGGACTGCTTTGCCGGTATCCTCTTTGTTCTACCCAACTATGCTTGCTGTCCTCTTGACAAGATCATTAACTTCGCTACCAGGACTCTCTTTGAACTCTCTCACTTGACACCTACTTCCTCGTACCGTCGCCAGGCTTGATGGCGGACGATTCAAAAGAGGGCCAGTTCTAAATGTCTTATCCTGGTTCACAAATCTATCCACTGTAAGGCACCACTGTACCTATCCTCCTTGTCTAGCCAAGTCTACAAGCCTTCTCATAATCTTTGCTCTGGCTCCTTGACTACTCTTGTGGCGCCCTGCCCTCCCTGTGCTGCCTCTCGATTATGCTCTTTTTCTCTTCTTGTTCCACTTGCAAGGCATGCTCATCCCTCGGGTAGCCGAGAAACGTCCATCCCGGTTTGTTCAAAATCAAACAAAAAGTCTACCTCCTTGCCTCAGATTTACCCTCTTAACCTACCTCTCATTTGCTTTCTAGCTAACATTTTCCCTCGCCTCTAACCTCCCTCTGTCCCTCACTTTCTCTGCCTCCACTCTAGCACTTCATCCATCATGGTCACATCCCTAACACAGCTGGCCGTACCGCCCACTTGCACTTAAAAATGGCCAGTGTTGGTTGTCCTTAATCTATATATGTCCATCCATGTATTGTCCCGGGTGACTGTTGTATTTACTCTCCCCCACAACCTGCGTATAATGTCACTCAAACTCACTCCACTGTAAGAAGCTCACTGCTTCCCACCAAATCTGATTTCTTATATATTGTATGTTCTTTTGTGATCAAAATAGCATTGTTCCTGCATGCATATATATAAATAAATAAACAAATAAATACATTGGCCCACGAGTGTCGGGAAGATTCATCTGGTGGACTGTACGCGTGTGGCCCACGCAAACGACACATACCACATTCTGGTGCTCACACTCTCTCCAGCTCTTCCTCTGTCCCCCTCTCGCTGTCTTCAGACTCTCTTTTTGTCACTGTGAGTTTAACGTACGTGTTTCATAAACAATAATTGCCTTCCGTGCAATCTCTGTTGTTACATTCTCACCTAAAGACACCGTTTCACTCGGTATACTCTTGGCCAAAATTCAGTCATGTTCCGGTGTTTATGTGCAGTTTTCCGACACGTGGCCTCTCGCTCATTTATTCGAGTTTACTTTCGAAAATGTCCCGTTCTTTGGTCATTTGTTTAATGAGCCCCATTACAGTTTTAAAGACTGCTGTCAGGAACGCCTAATTCCACACTGTCCTTTCCAAGGCACAATTTAGTGAGAAAAACACAGGAGGTTAACAAAAACCACGAGAGACAATCAGTCCTGGGAAACATCACGTACTTCAAAACCAACATGTGTCCGTGTAGAATCAGGAGTTTATGAGTCACATCTGTGAGCAAGTAACCACCGCTGACAGCCATTTTGGAGACTGAAGGATCTGATGCGATCCCTACACCCTGCAAAGATTGGAGATTGAGATCTGACTGGTGAGAACACAAAGTATGTATTGTTTTACTTTGGAATGTGTCTACATCCACTGACATCAAAGACGGACTTAGAAATGCTCTGCTTACTTGTAAGTACCGGCACCTACTGTCTGAAAAACTGCAGAGCAGATGAGAATGGCTAACATTAGTGGCAAGAGACGCCCCGCAATAAGAAATAGCATCTTAGAGCAGTGTTGAACAGGGAACACTGTGTGTGATTAGGGAACTAGATTTTAAATATATGTGAAATGGATTGCATGTTACAGAGTTCTCTCTACTTCTCCCATTTCAGAGGATTGTCGACATCAATAGCATGGCCATTGCTACTGTTCTCACACTTTTCAATTGCTGTGCAGTGTTACGAGGACCTGTCAGCTGAACCCTTTACATCAAGCATTGAGCTCTTGTGTGTCCGTGACACACCAGGGCTGGTTTGATTTTCTTGGCATTCCTCAATTCACCCAACTGCAGTCTGGGATCATGATTTGTTCATGTTAGGAACAGTGGCGTCACCAGGAATCAAATTTAGCAGGGGCACAGAGGGGGCCAAAGACAAAAGTAGGGGGCACAGACAAAAGTAAGGGGAGAACATGGTCACTGCTCATCTTAAGTAGGGGAGCACATGGGGGGGGCACAGGGTTTCAGGGGGGGGCCTGTCCCCCCCAGCACTCCCCCTAGCGACGCCACTGGTTAGGAACAAGACTTCGTATGCTATTATCTAACACTTAGAGATAATAATCTACAAGGAGAAATATTGATTTTCTCTGAGCTCAATGGCACGCGTTTTTCTCCTCACCTTGTATAGAATCGCTTGAAAGCAGCAATGATAGTAAATACGATCACCAAAAGTGTCTCACATTGATCACCATCCCCAACACACACTGCTAGGCATAGGAACTGCATGTCATTATAGATCATCTGCTGAGGAAGCTTTAATCCTGGGCTCTCTGTTTCAGGGGGGAGTAAAGGATGCTGGGAAACTTAGTAGCCCAGCAATCAAGTACTATCTAAAATTAAATAGGTCTCACTTAATTGACTGATAGCCAATTTTGTTTTTGATGGGCAAATTAAAAACAAATCGGAAGTTGACCAAAACAAATAACGCTGTGCTTTATATTTGAACGCCAGACAGTGCCATGTCTCAACTGCTTAGTGAATGACTGTACAAGGAATTCACAGATTGATTTAAAACATTTACTGAGTTTATATCATATATAACATGCACAGGCCTGATGTTTTCTCTGTCCAGCATTCAATAAGTACTACCCTGCATCTTTATACACTAATTAACAGTTTTGCACGTGCTCATGGACACGCCAACTGCCTCTCCTCTAGCCACCAGATCCACCTTCCTAGCAGTCTGGAACATGTTCATCGTTGATAAGTTGCATCAACAGGGCTAATCACAGCCCATACGTACAGCTATGCATCAGCTCTCCCAATGAGAAAAGGACTTGATACACCCATGACTGGATTGCCAAACATACTGCTCCTTTTTACTTCATCCATATACCCTAAGAAAGGTTGCCAGCTCCCGATACAAATTTGCAAGGGCACATGAAATGTAGCATACTGTAGAAAAATAATAAATGTGTGATAAGAATACATGGACTAAGACAAAACCGGTTTGCATTAGGGATAGGGAAATACATTTGGATGTAATAAGTGTTTCTGTGGCCACTGAAACTGGACCAAGTAATATGGTTAAAAATGGGGTAGAGGCCTTTGCAGTGATGCGACCATAAGTACAGGGTGCAAGATGAAGAGTTCTGATTACCTGTCGGAAGTCATGTTAGGGAAACTGGGTAAAGTTCTCTGTGCCAGGTTATGAAGCACCTGAAAAATCAACCATAATCCTGTTGGTAAATCCCAAACAGTATACCAACGGTAGAAGACACATGTCATATAGGCAGGCATTTAGGAGTGAACTAGGAATGTGATGAGGAAAATTAGATGTAATTGCAAGGAAGGTTGCCTGTAAGTGATCAGAAATTCATCAGTGTGTCCCTCGTCGTCATCGCAGTTCATACTCTATGAGGTCATATCACGCCATGCCAGTTTTCGAAGAACAATCCTTGGGATCCCAGCATCAGTCAGGCAAAAACCATAGCCCATAGCGACATTCAGATTTCAAAGTAAAACACAGGAAGCACATGACCTGAATGATAATCCCCTGTACAACGATCACAGAAGAACTGTCACCAAAACCCAAATGTTGGGACCAGAAATGCTGTTTCGATGAAGGGTACAGTGCCCCCGTCATTGTGGTGCTATACAGTCAAACAGGGACTGAATTAAGATCAAGTCTGAATCTCGGAAAAATAGGCAAGACTTGACGCTCCAACTAGTGCCCTTCCAACCAACTTGTAGAAGGTGTCATTAATACAGCAACGCACACCCGTCTCTTGGACATCAAATATGGAGGACATCAGTGTACACATACTCAGACCACTCCCTAAAGAGGCTTACCCGAGCAAATACTGATAAGTCGCAGAATGGAAAGTGGAACTAACACCCCTTAATCTTAGAAAAGAGAAAGATTGGACGTCAAGCAATTCCAGCGTCAATGGGACTTCAAACCCCAGACAGTTAAAGCTGTAGGATGGGCAACCACCACAGTGCTAAGCAATGAAGGACACAGTAAATCCTGTATGCTCCTACATGCATGACAATACATTTATTAGGATTAAACAGACAACCGCCTACGGTCAGCATCATTCGACAGAATAAAGGTAGAATGATGTTGGGAGTGTGTCAACCGTTAACATAGTACCCCTACATAGACACTTCAAGGACTCAAGTTCATCCAGACCATACAAAAAGGACAATAAAATATAAACCGTATTGCAAAGGAGGTAGTAGAATTCAAAGACAAATAGAAGCAGGTCCATTGACCAGTTGCACAACATGACTCTTCCTTGGCTCTTGCATCATGCGATCACGGCCAGCACTCTACAGATCCTCGCCCCCATTCAACAACTGAGAATGAAAATTAAAACCAGGCGAACCTTCCTGCGACTGACAATCCATAAAATGTGATGACCTACTCTGAATACCTTCAGACAATGCATCATATAGCATAGGGGAAGGACGGAAAACATGATGACTCCAACATGAACGTGGAAAAATATGCATATCATGCAGGGCCTGGCATAGCAAACTGCATGGATCATCTCTCCAGGCCGCTAAGGAACAACGCTTGGTGAGAAGAAGGATCTGCACCTACAACAGAAAAGCAATGTGTAGGGTCTGAAAGTAAAGGTCTGTCTGAAATTCACCACATGATGATGATGATGAGCGTCTGGAGGCCATGCTACGCAGTATAAATCCCATTAACATAATGTAACATAACATAGAAATCAACAACTCATCCAAGGGATCCTGCAAATGGACAAAGCATCAAGAGCAGCCATCACAATATTAAAAAGAAACTAGTCTGTGACTGTGCATCTTTTCACAGTATGCTTTCATGAATCCTCCCCACAGTGTGGGAAATGAATACACAGCAATAGGATTCATAGACTCAAGTTTCAACAAGACTTGAGGCTTGAACACATGGCCCTATATTTTAAAATTGAATGCACTTCATACAGGGTTGACCTCAACCCAAGGAGATTTCTGGTGCAACGCTCTGTGCTTGTAAACAAGTCTTCACTGAGCAGCACAGGTTCAATACCCAGCCCTGGGGCTGTGCTTAGAGGCTGCAGCCTGGCATGTAGCGCAATATCAGAACCTTTTATATTTGTATTTTATGTTTCAATACCATTGCAGACAAAGCCAAACATAGTATACTTTTAATAGATGAACAAAGAAAATGAAGAGTGAGAACTCTGGGTTGTAACATACATGAGAATCTGGTTCCAGGGTTTTGCGCAATAATTTAACATCCACATCTAGACATACGTTCAACAGTCTCCATTCGTTTTTAATTATATACACATTTTTAATATTAATAAAACAAATGTCTGAAAATCGTCTAACACGTGATTCACATGTCGCAGGTTAGAGAAACTGTAGCAGTTATTATTCCAATATATAAAAGGGAGGAAGAGATTCCCTGTGAAATGACTGTCCAATCTCTCTTTTGGATGGTGGAAACATTTTTGTCAGGCATTTGCAGGCATGGACGAATGACAATAATTTAATAAGTAACCTCCAGGCGTGATTCAGGCAAAACATGGGGTATGGTGAATCAGTATTTCTTACTGTTTTTGCTGGTCCAAAAGTATATTGCAGAGAACAACATTTTATGCATTAGTTTTGGACTTGACGACTGATTTTGACTCAGTTTCCAGACCCATTTTATGTCGAATTCTATCTGCTCACAATGTCCACTCTGAGTTGATTTTGATATTATCCTCGCTATACTCAGAAAATCAAGGTACTGTGCGCTATGGTCTGGGGGGCGAACAAACGTGTCGATATGAAGTTAGAAAGGGCGTAAACAGGGTTGTGTCCTGGCGCTCCTTACCTTCAATATCTACATCCAGGGGTGGGGGGCACTAGAGAGCCCAGACAAAATGGCCACAGGCTTGTGAGAGCTCCTGTGCAACCCTAATTTATCCGGTCTAAATCCTGGCCATCTGAACTGCTGAACACTCTCTGTATGCTCTGATAGGTGTGCGACCTCCTGGTGCACGTTCTGAGTAAGTCTGGAGACCTGTGGGGCTCGGAGAGCAGAGCCGGATGCATATGAGAGGCTGCATGGCAAAGGGCAGCAGGCCCTGTATGGCAGACACGAATGTGGCCGTGTGAGACAGGAGCACGGTGGGGGCTGGGGCGGTCACAGTCCTCCTGTGCTGCCTAGAGACCGTTCTGCATGTGACAGCGGCCTGCTCCCCCAAGGTCTGAAGTGGAGGAGTGCTGGCCACAGCTACCCACAGCAGTTGTAGGAACAAGGGACGGCTCTCCACAACGGCCAGGCGGGGACAGCTGACACCAACATTCAAAGGGACACCACAGCGGAGCCTGCATATCCCCCTTGGTTGGCCCGGGAGACCTTATATGCCAGAAGCAGAGCAGCAGAGGCAACAGAGAGACATTGTGATCAAGCCGTGGTCAGTGCGGCGCATGCTCAGCTGCACCAACATTTCTTGACCTGCTGCTGATGAGGAGGCCCCAGTGTTGGAACCCCTGCAGATCATCATATTGAGAGGGCAAAAGTTCCTCACCCTGTGGTGCCACTGTCAGCCAACCATCTGGATAAACTGGAGAGCGGGTGACCATAGCACCTCCTGTCAGGTGGATGATGAGGTCTCGGCGAAGGGGCTGAGCATAAGGGGCTAAGAGCAGGAGAGTAACACCTGAGGGATGGATGCAGCCTCTCATCACAGGCTCTGTTCAGTGGTTTCTACTGATGGCTTGAGGGGTGGTGGGGCCCCTTTCAATACACTGAGGGCAGAGAGCATAGGAGGATGCACTCTCCTTACCATCCGGTCAAGGCTGCTGCAGCCATTAGAGGAATTAGATTGGGCTACACAGCAGACCCTGTGGAATCTAAAGGGGTTGTCAGGGAGCTCCAAACACACAATTCCCCGATAGAAGGGAGACTCCAGTGCCAGTCTACTATCAGCTCAGAAACGAAGTGGCCAGCGCCACATCCTGACACGCTGATTTGTCCAAGATCCACAGATTGCACAATGTAAAAAGCACAAAAATCGGGTTAGCAGCAGTCAAAACTGCATTTCAAAAGCTCAACATTGCCCAAAACATCTGCTGTTGAGGAGGGAACCTCACAAACCTCTATGTCAGATCCAGGTGAAGTGCTATGCGATATTAAAATGATGCTCAGCCAGGTAAATGCAAAGTGGACCACATGCATGTTCACCTGGATAGACATGGTGAATGGATGACAGAGAGTAGAATGTCTACAGTTGAAGACAGAGCTAATACTGCAGTGAGAGATCTAGCAGTGCTCGGGAGGGCTGTAAAAGAACAAGATGATCTTGAATCTCGGTCCTTGCAAAACAATTTGTGGATAATAGGAGTGCCAGAAGCAGCAGGCTAACGCAACATGGAGACAATGGTGGAAAATCTGATGAAAGAGGTTTCTTGACGTCGAGGAATTCTCAGCTGTATTCATCGTGGAGTGAGACCACCATATACTGAGTGATAGGAAACCAATACTGGGACCACCTGCTTGTCCGCTGATAGCGCTACTGCTGAACTATCGTGACAGAGACATAGCACTGTGGAAGGCCAGGGAAAAAGGCTCCCTAAAATACCATGGTGCACAGATCCGGAATTTTCGGATAAGATACAGTCGTCCAGGAAAACATATATCGATGTGAAGAGGAGATTCGGGGAAAGGGGCATTAAATATGCTATGCTGTTTCCATCTAAACTCAGAATAGAACATGATTGAAGAGCTCTGTTTTTTCACACTCCGGAGGAGACAAGTTCCTTCCTTGAGTCCCTGCGGAGGGCTTCACGTGGCAGAGGCAACAATGACTGAGTGGGGGTCTCTCCCGTGGAATTCTATGGTGCAATCTCAGAGCAAGAATGGCAGTGAATCTTGTTATCCTTCGGCCGTTGCGGTGGAATCCATGGACTGGGTTGCCAGGGTGACTGGGTCCTGGTGAGCCCCCAAACGTGAGCATATGTGTGTTACTAAGGTGGAGGGGGAGAGGGGGAACTGACAGTTTGGGGTTGCTGGTGGGGAAGGTGGGGTAACAGTAGGCGTTGCATGTTGGGTGGTACAGTGGGGTCATAGGCCATTCCGCCTCCCTAAACAATGGATCGCTGAAATGTCACAACTTAAACAACCGGTTTTAAATGTGGAGGAGGGGGGAATAGGCGGGTTGGGGGGTTGATGGGGTATAGGGGGATTGTTAAAGGGGTTAAGTTTACAGACATACAGAGAAATCGAGAGTTACTTTACTTCATTGGACTACAGAGTGTCACATTGATGCGTACTATGCAGAATGAGCGATATGTGGTCAGAAAGCTGGCATGGGTATGCAATGACCAGGTCACTTAGGAGTATTACATGGAATGTGAGGGGTCTGAATTGTCTGTCTAAGTGTTGTAAGGTATTACTGTACATGCAGAGACAGCAAGTGGAAGTAGCATTTCCACAAGAGATGCATCCAACATCGGATGCTGAATCAAAATTTGGGAGAAGCTGGGGATACCACAGTTACTTGTCCTCTTACTCCTCATTCTCCAGAGGGGTGTGTATTCTTATCGATAACTCTATTGGGTTTTGCCTGATTAACATAGTCAAATATTACGCGGGAAGGGGTCTGGTGGTGCAGGGAACCATATAGGGTTGATTGTACACTTTGGTTAATTACTATGGCCCAAATCAAGATTCTTTGGAGGCACTAGAGTGGATTGACCGTCAACTGGGAAAGTCTTTAACCGGGGAAATAATTTGGGCTGGAGATTTTAACGCGGTCATGGAGCTGGACCAGGATCACACTGGTTGGGTTCACTACCTGGTGCCCAAAGTGACTGGTAAATTGCAGGGCATTTGCTTGGCATGGGAGGTTAACAATGTCGGGAGAACCAGGATTCTGGGGACACTGGAATACACATATTACTCCTCCATCCATAACTAGGCACCCTAGCTAGTTTACTTCTTGTTCTACCATGCATTAATGGGTAAAGTGGCAGAGGTGTCATTCCTGGCAGGCACACTATCGGACCATGCCCCAGTACTTTTAGCTGTAGAATTAATGGATCAAGGGAAAGGGAGGTTGCCATGGGTATTTAAAAGTGAGGGCTTGGCGGATGTGGTGTTTCGAGAGGGCCTGTCCAGGGTAATAGACGCATTTCTTTTACATCAATGCTGGATCAGTGGAGTCTGCTGTGACTCTGTGGAAGAGCTTTAAATGTGTTTTCAGGGGGGAGTGTATCTCGAAAGAGAAATGGGGGTATTAAAACAAATATGAAGTGAACTTGCAACCCCTGAGGCCCACATACATGTACTACAGACGGGAACACCCACACCAGCACTCCTGGAACAAGCAGAGATTTAAAAACATCTGTAGTTGTTTAATGAACTAGTGCATAGAGAAGTTACGTTTCTGAAAGCTGCAGTACGACAATATTGGGAAGGGCAGAGACTGGGTAGATTACTGGCAAGGGCTGCAAAACTGGATAGTCTCAGTGATCGAGTTCTGTCAATAAAAGGCACAAGAATTCTGTCAGTATTATTATCAACTATACTCTTCCCGTATTCAGGTCTTTCAACATGAGGTAAATAATTGTCTGGATCAAGTGGCCTTATATTGGTGACCAGGTGAGGAAAGGGAGTGGTTGGGTCGACCTGTGTCTTTGGAGGATGTGCTCGGGGCTATTAGATCCCTCCCATTTGGGAAATCCCCTGCTCCGGACGGATATATGGCAGAGTTTGATTAATACTATGCAGGGAACCTGCCCCCTTATCTACTGTAGATGTTCCATCAAAGTCTGAAGGATGGCCAATTACCGGAGTCTCTGAGAGAGCCGGTAGTGGTGGTGTTGCTTAAACTGGATAAAGCTCCAGACTGCGATTCCTCCTATGAGCCTATATCCCTCATCAACCTGGATAACTAGATCCTGGCCAAACTACTGGGATACAGGCTGGCACCCCTAATGCATAATGGTAAAGGAAGATCAATCTGGGTTTATACTGGGGCGCTCCACTTCCTATGGACTATGTAGGATGTTTGGGCTGAAGTCTGTGGTGCGGCAAGATGAATCGATAATAGCAGCACTTTTAGACGCTACTAAGGCGTTTGATTCGGTAGAATGGCCCTTCTGTTTGCAGTATTATGTAGGATGGGGATGGGGGAACAATTTATCTCACTGGTGTCATTATTGTATACACTGCCTGCTAAGATCAGGGTGAATGGTCTGCTCACCCCCAATGTAATGTTGGAGAGAGGCTCCCGGAAGGGGTGTCCTCTGTTGCCTTTGTTGTTCACTTTGGCAACTGAGCCGCTGGCAGAAGTGATCAGGGAAAGTCATCTGCATAAGGGGGATCAGTTATGAAAACGCAGGGTGTTGATTTCTCTTTATGCGGACAACATAGTGCTCTTTGTCACTGAGCCCAAGCGTAATCTCGACAGAATCAAGCATGATATACTGACATTTGGGGACTTTTCTGGGCTCAGAATCAATGCCACAAAGTTGGTTCTTTACCCACTAACGGACAGCCTGGAACAATGTGTAGATGGGTGGGGGTTTCAGTGGCATGTCGATCACACTCAGTATTTAGTGGTTAATATTGCCCGAATCCCAACTGTCTTATACAAGTATAATTATCAGAAAGTATTGGGACAAGCCAAAGACGCGATGGATAGGTGGGGGGATGTACCCCTCAATCTCTATGGCAGAATCTCCTCAGTTAAAATGGTGCTACTACCTCGGTTTCTATAAGTGTTTCTTAATGTCCCGCTGTCTCTACCCAGAGAATATTTTATGGATCTAAGATCCATGACGTTGCGGTTCATCTGGACTGGGAAACAATCCAGAGTTGTGTGGGACAAGCTGGTGGCGCCAATACATGAGGGGGGTTTAGCACTGCCTGATTTTGAGACTTACTACAACGTGGCTCAGGCAGGGTTTGTTTTATACTGGTTCGTTGACCAGGGGGATAGAAGACATGTAGAGGTGGAGAGAGCAATAGCGACACCATTCCTTTTGCGGTTGATTATCCTGACCGGAGGTCAAGCGTAGATAACATGGTGCAACTGGCCTGAAGGGCATGGACCCGAATTGAGCATAAATCCAGGCTGAGGTCATCTACTCCCCAGAGTTGCCGTCATTTACATACCTGGGATCCCTCTCACTAGTGAAAAAAGTTATGTCACCTTAAAGAAGTGATTGAAGGTGACTTGTTTTCGTGATCTTTTTCCAAATGGGCAATTTATAACATTAGAGTAGATGCTGGATAGAGGAGAACTCACAGCCCTTGATATGTTTCCATACTTTAGGCTATGAAATTCTACAAGGCGACTTTCCCCAAGCAACCTGAATTGGGCCCAATACTTGATAAAGTGCTCTAGGGTGGCAACAATAACAGAGTGGTCGCAGCTATGTACGCTATGTGTCTTAATACCAAACGGGGAATGGGTACCTCCCCCCGAAGGAAATGGGAGCTCTCACTAGGATATGAAATATCAGATGAGATCTTGAGGTATTGTTGTGAAGGAACGAGGAAAGTGGCTTTCAATGACAGATTTAAGCTAATCCACTTCAAGTACCTGCACCAATTCTATCATACACCAGCCTCACTACACATGTTTTTCCCAGACGCCTCGAACAGTTGTGCAAGAAGTCGCAACACAACAGGTGACTTCTTGCACTTGGCATGGGGATGTCGGACGATCTTGTCTTTCTGGGGATGGATCTTTGAGACACTTAGTGAGATAGTAGGTGAGAGATTGGACCCAAACCCAGTGACTTCACTAGGTTACACCAAACTTATTCCCGGGGGTATGAGGAAACTAGTTGGGTTTCTTCTACTCCTAGCCAAGAGACGGGTGTCGACAGTGTGGTGCGGAAGGGCAATCTCCAAGATTAAATCAATGGCAGGCTAACATCCTGTACTGTAACGATATGGAAATGGAATACATTAAATTATTATATCACAAGGCCAGTTCTAGAGATATATGAGGACCATACATACGCCAACTGATTACACAACCACAAGAGTCGGAAGGAAGCCCATCACAACGCCCAGCCACTCAACGAAATACTAGTGATGTGTGGGACGATGTTGCATGATACAGGGAGGGTAATTAGAAATAGCGACAATGGCATGTTTTTTAGGCGTTGTATCGACTGAAGTTGGAACCGTTGTGTCAGGGAATATGTAATTGTGATGCTCAAACCGGCTGTAACCAGAAACAATGTGCCTCGATTCAATGTAATGTAACTAAACCAATGTTTAGGGATGTTTCTTAAAGTTAGCCATTGGTGCCAGTTATGTTGGAAAATGCCAATAAAAAGAGTTAAAAAAAGAATAATTAAAAACATATATATCTTTCTACATGGAGATCATTGATGCCCTGATGAAGGGGTGCCAGGATTGCCCTAAAATGGCGCTGGAAAAGATCTGGTATTTTTGTTATGCTAACCACACAGTAATTTTGGCAACACCCACCTCAGGTCTGGAAAAGTCACTTTCTGTCTTTTTGTCCAAATACAGACAATTGCACATGGATTTGAACATAGGCCAATCCAAAGTTATGTTCTTTAAGCCTCAGTTCTCAAAACATAGGCATATGATACTCAAAGTAAATAATGTAGCATTGGAGCAGGTCAAATATTTTGACTACCTTGGGGTAAGGTTTCATGAATCTGGAGGCTGTACCTCTCAGTTGGATAAGTCTAATATTATAATGGAAAAAGATAACGGAGCTATTATCTCCTTTTTTAGACAAGACACAGTAGTGGTGCTGTTTCTCCTGCCTTGGACATGTTCGGAAAACAGTCAGTCCGGGCAGCAACATACGGTTTGGAGATTTGGGGATACACTTATCTAGAGAAGATGAACATCTGTGAACGTAAGTTCCTTAAGAAATTGGTATTATTACATGAAAGTGCCCCTTCATCGTTGTTCCATATGGAATTTGACGTAACGTCTGTGGGCTCTCAGGCGGTTTACAATCGTGTCATGTACAGGTTAAGATTATGGTGGCAAGAAGGTCTAGAACTATATTGCAATGCCTTACTCCATTTATGAGCCCGAATAGCGGTAGAAGCTCCAAGTGGGTCAGCCATGTTAAGAACAACATTATTGCATTGAACCTAAGAAACTTGTGGGATGCCCCCATGGAACACTTAAGCTCTGTCGTCAGAAGTATTAAGACAGGTGTAAAACAAAGAGTACGGGATCAACTTGTGGCACAAGCAATGACTTTGAAATTAGGCCCCGGATATATTGAGTCAAGTTTGCTTGATGGCCCCAAGTTGTATCTTGATAGCATAAATCCAGCATATGAGAGATCTCTATATATACGCTTCAGATTGGGGATCCTACCGATTGCTACTTTTGTCCATTCCTGGAAAGAATCGAGGACAGATGTGTGTCTGATGTGTGTGGTAGCAAGAGAAACCTTGATGCACTTTTTGTTGATCTGTCATAAAACCCTTAATCTTTGATGTAGATATCAGAGACCCGTCCTAAATGCAGCTGAGATCCACAACCTGGGTGCAGCGGTGCTGTACTTGGGCCAGCCTCAAAATCATTGTGTTGTATTTGTAACAGCACGATATATTCACAGTACCTGGATGCGAAGACGGCGAGTGTTGAATAAGAACTGAGGATGATGAATGCCCATTCTTCAAGGTTGCGCGCATTAAACCCCCCAGTGGCCTACATCAAATAGATGTGTGGCCTGAAATGTTCTCAAATGTTCGATGCATAAATTGATTGTAATGTATACCCTGTTAATCAATTATCATGGCGCTATTTCTATTGTAAACTGCTAGTTGGAGCACATGTAAATGGAATTGTTATGATCAATCGTTTATATGATGCCAGAGCTATGAATTGTTGATATTTTATAATTTTTATTTTTTATATCATTAGTATTTTATTGTCTATCTTGTGTTGTTGCTTTTATGGTTTTACACTGAAATAAAACTGAAATGACTGACTGAAACAGTTGGTGTTACACTAAAGCACCTCCTGAGTGGGTTTGCATTGACCTGGGAATTACACTGTTTCACTATTCACTCAATCTAAAGAATGACACCCGTCTACTATTTCAATATTTTTCTTCTGTTAAATATTAGCGTGGCCTTGAAAAAGCATGTTCATACTAAGCACATTGGGACAGATTTTCAATTAAACATTGTTTTGAATATTATATATCACTCTGTAATAAACTACTAAATACCCTTTTGAACGTATGTCTCAATGTGTATGTTACATTATTGTGCAAAACTGTGGAACCCAAACCTCATCAAAGTATACAAACCGGCTGTTGGTAAGTTCCTCCCACATGGTATTTCAGCAATCTACCCACCAGTGCTGGCAAAAGAGCACCTGCCAGCGATTCATCTTGCAGTAATATACAAGTCCCATTACTGTTCCGAGCACTCAATGTTGAAACTGCCTTGTCAGTGACATAGGATGACGTCAACTATGTGCTATCACACAGCCGGCCACTCCCCAACATGTCCAGACCCAGAGCAAAAAAAAACAGAGGCTGTCACCGAAATTCAAAGAGGATGGCTCCAGCATAGGTATAACATTCTTAGGAATGCTGAGGTAATTGAAGGAAATGTAAATACATGTCCAAATCCTAAAACAGGAAAGAACAGAAAGAAACAGTCTGTCTCTGTGAGAGACACAAATAGTCATGTCGCAAAAGAGGTGGACTAGCCACAGAGGACCAATCTGTGGGAGAATGACTGCCTCAATACATGGAAGCTGTATGCCCAAAGACTTTGGAGCAAACAAAATATGTCCCTGGGAACCTAAAGGGAAACCCTGTACACAAATTGGAGACAATAAAATAGCAACTATAATTCTGACAAACGAGGAGATTGAAACTACAAGGCTGAAATTATAAGTCTTCGCAAAGTGGGGCATGAACCCATCACCCTCAAATTAATAGGATCAAACTGTAGCTACCAAGCTAGTCTGGGTACTAAAACAAAAGGCCTCAAATCTTTGTCTGTACACAGACTTGTGTATGTAGTCATCCCACAATATTGTGGCAACTTTACACAATCATTGAAAAAACAACAACCATATAGAACTTCCACTCTACATTGCCACCTAGAATAACCAAATTTTTGTGTGAGCAGGCTCATCATATAGAACACAAATGCCTGAAGGACTCTGAAAAAAGGTATGTTCAAGAAACACCTGTTCATTTACAAGCATGCACCCAAGGAACATACAAGCGACATTGCCTATCAATCACCATCCATTACAGAAAGTGTAATTCAATGAGGATTGAAAACACAAATGAGATCAGTGATTCTCTGCAAATTAATTTAGTAGAAATATATCTGTGCCTCACTGCAAACAACTGTCGAACTCCAGGCCTCGAGGGTCAGGATCCTGATGGGTTTTCAGGATATCCCTCATTGATACTCATGAGGAAACATTTGCATACATTTAGAATCATTGTATGCAAATTTATCACTTGAATATTAATGAGTGGTGTCCTGAAAACACAACCTGTATCCAGCCTTCGAGGATTGAGTTGGACAACCCTGACAGAGGAACCCAAGAGGACTTTGAAAAGCTCAATCAGTAATTGGACCATAGTGATCAGTGTGATGCTGGAAATGCATCGGAGGGACAGGGCATCTGTATCCTTGTTCTTTACTGCTTTTTATCGTGTGTTCTGTTGTGTTTTCTGCGCAGGAGTTCATGTGGGACTTCTGGCGGTGCAGCTCTCTTTCTTTTGGTTTGGTGAACGGACCCGTGGGATACCCTTATGGCACCCATGGGTGGGGGTACAACCCTGTGCCCTTAGTGTATGAGCAGGGTATGGGCTGGTGGCAGCTCCATGCTGAATTTGACAGGTGCACGGAGTGCCCTCCATTTTGGGATTCCCCGGCCATGCCATTGGGATCAGTTGATTCCTGATGGAAAACAAGATGACCTCGGTGGCCTCTTGCTTTCTATTACCCATTACCTTGTTTTCCCAAAGTCCTGGGAAGCCCTGACTCTGCCCCTTCCCCCTGACTGGCTGTTGGATGGAAGTGCCATATATGGTGTTGTTGTGAAGGCCCAGTCAGACTAGCTGGATGTATGTTGTGGGTACCTCCTGTGGGTGGGACCTGGGTGAATAGAGAGTGTGACGAATATACATTCTGTGTTGTGGGTGTCTAGTATCTGGTGGTTGACACAATGACTGAGACAACTCTGCCCGAAACCGGTATGAATGCAGCTTGGAGTGTTGAATTGCTCGGTACTTGTCCCAATACACATAACTTGTTGTGAGTGTCTGGAGAGAAGTGAATGGCCTGAATACCTCGTGTGCCTGATTGGCTGCCTGCCTGCATGAATGCCCGTAGTCGTGATTGGATGCTTGAGTGTGACCCAGCGGAATGAATGGGAGATCAACAGTATATCTGGGGACCTCAAACTGCTAGGAATCATGTTCAGAAGCTGAAGTCCACTACGACAAGTAACTGAATTAACTGACGCTTGACCTTGAAGCCCTGCTGGACGAGAAGAATTGCTGTTGCTCTCCTTCACAATCTGAAAGCTGTTGTGCCTCCAAGGACTGACCCAGAGAGGACCTGGTAAGGCACCCTCTTCCCGAGCTACGAGGGACCATTGTGCACAGCTGATCTTTGCCAACGATCCCTGGTAGACAGACCTACGACAGGCTGCCGACCCGATACGGGGACTGCTGCGGAACTCCAAGGAGAAGCACTTGGACTGTTGTCCGCCACTGTCGACGACCGCCGTCGCTGACCGGAGCCGCTGTGCTCCCGTTTGCCTAAGAACTTTCATTGATCATCGGACACTCTCGTCTGCCTCGTCATCTGCTTGTCTCCCGCTGGAGAAGGCCCGACCGTCGACATGCCGAGGAGTATCCAACAGTGGGTTTCCCGCCACCTACAGACCGCAGAGACGCCGACGACTCGACGCCCTTGCTGGGCCACAGTTCTTCATCATCTCTTTGCGGTCCAGAACTATTGTCACCGAGGTGCCCCGCACGCCTCTTCCTTGCAGGACGCCAACGCTCGGTCGTCGACGAGCACCGCTTGGAACGGAGCGGCCACTTCCCTGCCATAGTTCACCCTGTTCACCGTCGTACGTTCGACGACCTGTGACTCCTGCCTTAAAGGGAGGGCACTCAAGAAGGGCCGTCGATTCCCCGACACCAAACGCCAAGTTCCCCGACACCTCTCGACGATCCGTGGCTCCCGCCTGAAAGGGAGGCACTCAAGAAGGATCGGTTGGTGCATCGTCGGAGAACTCTACTCCACCAGGTACCTTGGGGGGGTAAAACCTTAATAGGAAGAAGTAAGACTATCGGACAATATATGGACTGGGCTTGTGCTATATATCTTTATTTACAGGTTGCCCAGGTGGTGGTATCTCCACACAGAACTGTGCCTAGTGGTAGAGGTCAGCATTCTGCCTATTGTTCTAACCATCTTACGTTCCTTCCTATCTCTATTGCTGGTTTACTCGTTATTGATCTTTGTGACATTTTAACCGTACAGTTGATGCACTTTAATGAGATTTGATAACATTAGTGGTACCACTCTAGACGTGTATATATTTATCATATTGACTTCCAAGTACAAAGTGCGTTATTGTGATCGTGTACATACCTTTGAATATTAATTATATAAAGACTGTGTTTTCAGTAATACAGTGTGTGGACATTCCTTTGTGGGGATTCGGGGACTACACTGTACTTAAGAACCAGCCCGCATCACCTCCTGAGAAGCTATGCCTTGATTGCTCGTCCATTGCTACCGTAATAGAGAATCTTGGCTGGGGTCTGCTGTGCCTCTCCTCTGCCATATAGAGAGCGGAAGTACAGACACCCCCTATTGGTCTTTTCACTGGTGGCAGCAGTGGGATGCTTATGGTTTTAAGACTCAGTGTATAACCGTGCCACTTACAAAATATCCGCACTTTATTCGATTAAGGTTTGGGTGTGTACAAAATAACTGCATTACGAGCAATGGAGTCTATTGCGAATGGTAAATTGACTCGGATGAGCTTAGAGGCTCTCCAGAGTGCTTGTGAAGCCATGGAGTTAGACTTTGTGGATAAGTCAAGGGCTGAGCTGATAGCTGCCCTGGTGGACTACCAGACCAATGGTGAAACTCCTGATGAGGGGGGGAATGCAACCAATGAGGACTCTGCCCCTGGGGTTTCTTCTGAATCTGTTTCTGGGAATGCCGCCATTCCTGCTGACTCTGTTCCGAACCCCAGCATTTCCTTGGAGCTTGAGTTATTAAGGATGAAATTGGCCTTTGAATATCGCAAGTTGGAAATAGATACTGAGCTTAAGAAAGAGGAGCTGGCGCAACAAGTGGAACTCAAGAATAGGGATCTTGAACTCAAAGACAAGGACACTGAATGTCAGAGAATCCAGCTAGAGAAAGCTCGAGTGGAGACTTCAGCGAAACCCAGTGAGAGTGTCAGGTCCCCAGCCACTAAATTTATGAAGGATTTGGTTGGTGTGTTTTCGGAGGGTTCTGATATCCTCCAATGGATTGAAGCGTTTGAAATGGCTTGTGCAATTCATGATGTTGACAAAAGAGATTGGGCTAAGTGTTTGCTAAGCAGAGTGCCTCAAACTGGATATGACTGTATTCTGAAGCTGAGTGTGGAAGAACGGGGTCAGTATGAGTGTATGAAATCTGCTTTGATTGCCAAGTTTGGCAAGACACCTACCCAATACCTTAAAAAGTTCAGGGATTTTAAGAAAAGAGAGAACGTGTCTTGGGTTGACTGGGTGAGTGCTGCGCACATGAATATGATGGGGTATATTGACGGTTACAAGGTGAAAACTTTTGTTGAATTGTCCCACCTGTTGTTTTTTGAGCATTTTTCTGAAGCCTGTTCACCGGAGCTGCGTCAGTATGTTGCTGACCACAACATTTTGGATCCCTTTAAGCTGGCTAGGTTGGCTGACAAGTGGGTCTCCCACTGGGTGTCCCCTAAGGACTCCAGTGGGAAGGACAAGGACAAAGAAAAGGGGGCCTCTAAGAAAGCTGAGGAGTCCTCAAAGCAGTCACAGTCGAATAAACCTAAACCCTCCTCTCCTAAGACCCAAAAGTCTAGTGGAGATAAGTCATCTGTGGGAGGGAATAAGAGTAGTGGTCCACCTGCTGCAAAGCAGCCTCCCGGTGGTTGCAGTACCGTACCCCGCACTCCCAGCACTTGTTGGGACTGTGGGGCTCTGGATCACAAAAGGGGTGACTCCAAGTGTAAAGGTAAGGCACTTGGAGTACAGGCTGTCAGCCTGACCTACCCTTACCCCATGTCTGAGGTGGAGGCCACTGTCCTCCCCTCCTCTACAGGGATCACCTTTGGTGCTCCCGTAGAGATTTCCTTAGTGTCCCTTGGGGCCTGGGACCACTACACGGAAGTACTGGCGACTATCCCACAGAACACCCGTAGATTTTTAAGAAGTGTCCTCCTGAATGGCCAGCCTTCTACTGGTTTGAGAGACACTGGGGCAAGCATGACAGTGGTGGACAGGACCCTGCTCAAGCCAGAGGACTATGTAGATGCTCCTCTGAGAACCACCAGGTTAGCTGGTCGGCCTCCCAAATTATCGCCTGTAGCCCGAGTCACACTGGTAATTGGAGACAAGACAGCAAAGCTTCCTGTCCTGGTTCAGGACAACGTCCCTGCTAACATTCTGTTAGGTAACGATCTAGTCGAGTTGGGATTGATCGCGGATGGTCTTCCCATGACTGCTGCTGCGGTCACTAGGTCACAGGTGACACCGGGTCTGGCTGTGAGTCAGGTACCCGAGCCGAAGGCACGCCTGAGGCACGACGAAGGAAGAGCAAGACGGCCACCTCTGTGGAGGGAGCCCCTTCTCTTCCTGCTGTTCCTACAGCACCCATTGGGATCCATGCTCCGGACGGGCTGGGTCCAGTGGTAAACCCCGTCTCAACTCCTGTGGGAGAAGAGCCAGAAGACACTCCTGTGGGAGAGGTTCTCAACCCAGAGGATCATCCCGATCTTCAATGCTTGTTAGCTGAAGGGGGACCCTCCCGGGCAGACTTCTGTAAAGGACAGAGAGAGTGTCCCTCTCTCGAGGGTCTGAGGAAACAGGCCCTGTCCCAGGCACAAAGTGAAGTGCCTAGGACTTTCCGGATTTATTGGGAGGGTGAGATCCTTGTTAGTGAGCCCACTAAGCCTGAACCTGGTGCCCTCAAGAGGTTGGTGGTACCCCAGGTTTACAGGCCCTTCCTACTGCAGTTGGCGCATGAAGTGCCCTTGGCTGGTCATCCTGGTACCAAGAAGACTAAGCAGAGGCTCTCTGCCCATTTCTACTGGCCGCGGATGGGAGTAGAAGTGGAGTCCCACTGCAGGACCTGCCCAACTTGTCAGTTGTCTGGCAAGTCTGGAGGCAGTGTCATTGCCCCACTGCAGCCATTGCCAGTGGTTGGCACACCATTTGAGAGGTGGCATTTGAGAGGGTGGGCATCGACATCGTCGGTCCCCTTGACCCTCCCACATCAGGTGGACATCGGTTCATCCTGGTTTTGGTAGATCATGCCACCAGGTACCCTGAGGCTATACCCCTTCGGACTGTTACTGTCAAGGTGGTTGCCCGGGCCCTCCTGGGAATTTTCACCCGCTTTGGATTCCCCAAGGAGGTTGTCTATGACCGAGGATCCAACTTCATGTCTAGTTACATGAAAACCATGTGGAAAGAATGCGGGGTAACCGACAAGCTCTCCACTTCTTACCACCCCCAGACCAATGGTCTGGTTGAGAGATTTAATAAAACTCTCAAGGGCATGCTAGGTGCTTTGGAAGAGCCCCTAAGGAGGAAATGGGATCTCCTCCTGCCATGCCTGCTGTTTGCTTACCGAGAGGTACCTCAAGAGGGTGTTGGTTTCAGCCCCTTTGAGTTGCTCTTTGGACATCCCGTGAGGGGGCCCCTCGCCTTGATCAGAGAAGGCTTGGAAGCCACCCCTCCCGGTGCCGCCAAGCAAGTGGGGGACTATGTGTTAGGCCTCAGATGGAGGATGACACAGATGATGGGACAAGCAACAGCGAATCTCAAGGCCAGCCAGGAAATGAACAAATACTGGCATGACCTTAAAGCGTCGCAAGTGGAGTGGACTCCGGGACAGGAGGTCCTCGTGATGGAGCCTACCAAGCCTCGGGCATTGGCAGATAAATGGACTGGACCCTTCCGGATAGTCTCCAAGATGGGCGAGGTCAATTATCTGGTTGACATGGGAATCCCAGGGGTAGCCCCTCAGGTATTCTATGTTAATGGGCTCAAGCCGTTCCACAGGCGAGCAGAAGTCTCATGTCTCTTGCTGGCTTCAGAGCAAGAAGAGGATGAGAGTGAGCCCCTTCCTGATTTGCTGCATAGCAACCCTCAGGATGGCTCAGTGGAGGGAGTACAGCTCTCTCCAGTTTTGACAACCGAGCAGCAGAGGGCCTGCAGGACTTTGCTCCAGCAGTATGCCTCTCTGTTTTCGCTGACGCCAGGCCTTACACCATGGTGTAAGCACGAGATTGACACTGGTGACAGCGTGCCTGTCAAGAGCAGGAGCTACCGAATGTCAAATACGGTTAAGAACCACATCCAGGCTGAGGTCACCAAGATGTTGGATCTGGGTGTTATTGAACCCTCAACCAGTCCCTGGTCCAGTCCAGTGATCCTTGTCCCCAAGGCAAGTTCGCAGGCCGGTACCAAGGATTGGAGGTTCTGTGTGGACTACCGAGGAGTCAATGCCGTCACCAAAACTGACGCGCACCCATTGCCCAGGGCTGATGAGCTCGTGGACACCATAGGTGCTGCCAAATTTGTGAGCAGCTTTGGCCTCACCTCAGGCTATTGGCAAATAGCTCTGACGGACCATGCCAAGGAAAAGACGGCGTTCTCAACACCAGAGGGACTCTACCAGTTTAGGGTCATGCCTTTTGGGTTGAAGAATGCCCCTGCCACCTTCCAGAGATTGGTCAATCATGCTCTCAGTGGGCTGGAAGCCTTTTGTGTGGCTTATTTGGACAACATTGCCGTCTACAGTTCCACTTGGGAAGAGCACTTGACACATCTGGGTAGAGTGTTGCAGGCCTTAAAGAGGGCGAACCTCAATATCAAGGCCACCAAGTGCCAGATAGCTCAGGCAAAGTCACGTATCTTGGTCATGAGGTAGGAGGGGGTCAAATCCAACCTCTCCCCAGTAAGGTACAGGATGTACAGGACTGGGAGACTCCCACTACTCAAATTCAGGTGAGAGCCTTTTTGGGTCTCACTGGGTACTATCGCAATTCCATGGCAGACTATGGAACCATAGCTGCACCACTGACAGCTCTGACTTCACCCAAGCAGCCTAGGAAGGTCAATTGGACTGAAGACTGTCAGAGGGCCTTTAAAGGCTTGAAAGAAAGTCTGTGTCGGGCACCCGTGTTGTGTGCGCCTGACTACAGCCGACCCTTTATCGTCCAGACAGATGCCTGCGACACCGGAATTGGAGCTGTCTTGTCCCAGTTAGATGACAAAGGGAGAGAACATCCTATCATATTCATCAGTAGACAACTCAAGGGTAGAGAACTTAGGTGGGCTACTGTTGAAAAGAAATGTTTTAGTATAGTTTGGAGCCTTAGGCGTTTTAGGCCCTACCTTACGGGGTCTACCTTCAAGGTCCAAACGGATCATAAGCCCCTAAAGTGGCTTATGCAGATGAAGGTGAGGACCCGAAACTGCTCAGGAGGTCCATTAGCCTGCAAGGGCTAGACTTCACCATAGAGCACAGACCAGGGAAGAGTCACGATAATGCAGATGGCCTTTCCAGAAGGTATGTTGACCGTCTGGATGAGGGTGTCTATCCCGTGGGAGATTAGGCACCCTCCACCTCAGTCTGGGGGGGGCGACTGTGATGCTGGAAATGCATCGGAGGGACAGGGCCTCAGTATCCTTGTCCTTTACTGCTTTTTATCGTGTGTTCTGTCGTGTTTTCCGTGCAGGAGTTCATGTGGGACTCCTGGTGGTGCAGCTCTATTTCTTTTGGTTTGGTGAACGGACCCGTGGGATACCCTTATGGCACCCATGGGTGGGGGTACAACCCTGTGCCCCTAGTGTATGTTTTTGGGCACCTGTGTGTGGCCCACAGAGCAGGGTATGGGCTGGTGGCAGCTCCATGCTGAATTTGACAGGTGCGCGGAGTGTCCTCCATTTTGGGATACCCCGGCCCTGCCATTGGGATCAGTTGATTCCTGATGGAAAACAAGATGGCCCTGGTGGCCTCTTGCTTTCTATTACCCATAACCTTGTTTTCCCAAAGTCCTGGAAAGCCCTGACTCTGTCCCTTCCCCCTGACTGGCTGTTTGATGGAAGTGCCATATATGGTGTTGTTGTGAAGGCCCAGTCAGACTAGCTGGAGCCTTCCCGGTGATGTATGTTGTGGGTACCTCCTGTGGGTGGGACCCGGGTGAATAGAGAGTGTGACGAATATACATTCTGTGTTGTGGGTGTCTAGTATCAGGTGGTTGACACAATGACTGAGACAACCCTGCCCGAAACCGGTATGAATGCAGCTTGGAGTGTTGAATGGCTCGGTACTTGTCCCAATACACATAACTTGTGTGAGTGTCTGGAGAGAAGTGAATGGCCTGAATACCTCGTGTGCCTGATTGGCTGCCTGCCTGCATGAATGCCCGTAGTCGTGATTGGATGCTTGAGTGTGACCCAGCGGAATGAATGGGAGATCAACAGTATATCTGGGGAATTCTCACTGCTAGGAATCGCGTTCAGAAGCTGAAGTCCACTACGACGAGTAACTGGATTAACTGACGCTTGACCTTGAAGCCCTGCTGGACGAGAATAATTGCTGTTGCTCTCCTTCACAATGTGAAAGCTGATGTGCCTTCAAGGACTGACCCAGAGAGGACCTGGTAAGGCGCCCTCTTCCCGAGCTACGAGGGACCATCGTGCACAGCTGATCTTTGCCAACACTCCCTGGTAGACAGACCTACGACAGGCTGCCGACCCGATACGGGGACTGCTGCGGAACTCCAAGGAAAAGCACTCGGACTGTTGTCCGCCACTGTCGACGACCGCCGTCGCCAACCGGAGCCGCCGTGCTCCCGTTTGCCTAAGAACTTTCATTGATCATCGGACGCTCTCGTCTGCCTCGTCATCCGCTTGTCTCCTGCTGGAGAAGCCTCGACCGTTGACATGCCATGGAGCATCCACCGGTGGGTTTCCCGCCACCTACAGACCGCAGAGACGCCGACGACTCGATGCCCTTGCTGGGCCAAAGTTCTTCATCATCTCTTTGCGGTCCAGAACTATTGTCACCGAGGTGCCCCGCACGCCTCTTCCTTGCAGGACGCCAACACTCTGTCGTCGACGAGCACCGCTTGGAACGGAGCGGCCACTTCCCTGCCATAGTTCATCCTGTTCACAGTCAGACGTTCGACGACCCGTGACTCCTGCCTTAAAGGGAGGGCACTCAAGAAGGGCCGTCGATTCCCCGACACCGAACGCCAAGTTCCCCGACACCTCTCGACGATCCGTGGCTCCCGTCTGAAAGGGAGGCACTCACGAAGGATTGGTCGGTGCATCGTCGGAGAACTCTACTCCACCAGGTACCTTGGGGGGGTAAAACCTTAATAGGAAGAAGTAAGACTATCGGACAATATATGGACTGGGCTTGTGCTGTATATCTTTATTTACAGGTTGCCCAGGTGGGGGGATCTCCACACAGAACTTTGCCTAGTGGTAGGGGTCAGCATTCTGCCTATTGTTCTAACCATCTTACGTTCCTTCCTATCTCTATTGCTGGTTTACTCGTTATTGATCAGTGTGACATTTTAACCGTATAGTTGATGCACTTTAATGAGATTTGATAACATTAGTGGTACCACTCTAGACGTGTATATATTTATCATTATTGACTTCCAAGTGCAAAGTGCGTTATTGTGATCGTGTACATACCTTTGAATATTAATTATATAAAGACTGTGTTTTCAGTAATACAGTGTGTGGACATTCCTTTGTGGGGGTTTGGGGACTACACTGTACTTAAGAACCAGCCCGCATCACCTCCTGAGAAGCTAGGCCTTGATTGCTCGTCCATTGCTACCGTAATAGAGAATCTTGGCTGGGGTCTGCTGTTCCTCTCCTCTACCATATCGAGAGTGGAAGTACAGACACCCCCTACCGGTCTTTACAATCAGCGAGCACAAATGAAGAAGAAAGCATACAGTCAGATATATCTTACCCCAAATTGCTCCCAAATATCTCAGGGAGACTGCAGTCGGGTTATTACAGAAGGAACTTAGTGATCAACTGTAATTGTATGAACCCAACCTGGAAATAAAGCTGGGGACCATGCAGAACAGCGTTTGAAAGGCACTTAGCAGTCAATTTATTCTAAAACATGTTAGGTACGATACCCCATATTGTGTAAAGGAACACTGCATATTATCTACTTTCCAACAACCTCAAATGATATTAAACACTTATTGGTGGTCGAGGGAAACAGATAAAATAAAACTAAGTGACTTATCTCAGGAATCAGGTTCTAGCATCTCACCAAAACACCTCTCAGCCAACAAAGAAGGTCCTCCAATTTCGACACAGAGACATTCCAACCATACAATCCATTCCATTGTTTTATGGAATATCAATTTCGCCTAACTAGTCTCACCGGCCTTCTTCAGAAAAGGGTGTGGGAGGGGATATAATCTGTTTTGAAACTCCAGTCACTAGCAGGTCCCTGGATGGAAGTTGACTCCATCCTCCCTGGTTAAAGCAACGCTGCATGGTCCCTTCCACACAACCAAAAGAAAACCAAAGCAACCAACACAAGCAGCTCGGTCTGCAGCTGCACACCCTGCGGAAGCTGTAGCCCCAGACAGACACAGTTCTAATGATATTGGGATGAGGGAGGTATATGAGCTTGCTTAACAAGGTCACTTTTCTTGTGCAGCTTAAAGGTTTAACAATGACGTCCTTTACAAACTATGTATCTGGATATAGCTGCACAGCTCAGTCAGTCTACAAGAAAGGGATTATTTCCTCTAGAGCTTTTTATATGCAGGTACAAATTCTAAGAGCAAGTAATAAACCAAATGAACTATGTCTGATTATTAAAAACGTTATCCAACCCCCCTGTTGTGTCTCTCTCTCAAACCCTCAGAAATTTGGTTCAGATCTTTAATGTCTGTTTCGTTTCTAAAATAAAGGACATTCAAATCAAAATTAGTAAGGGACAGACCCTCAATCCAGGCAGTAGTCTACCAATAATCACAAAAGACTTGGACATACAGAATGGTTAAATGCAGTCCTATGGGAGCGTACCTGCTGTCAAGAAAGACGTGAATGAAATCCCTTTCGAGGGTTCCACCTTTCTGTTGCAAGCATCCTCAGTCGAGGCCATTTCAGCATTACTGTGACAGTTAAAACCTATGCAGCTTAAGCTAGATGCTATCCCGGCCATAGTCGTGGGTAATTTAACATCTCGGTTGGCTCCTATGATCTCATGTGTTATTAACCTTTTCTTTCGTCAAGGCATAGTCCCAAGTTCATTCAAGAAGGTCTTGATCTCCCCATTATTGAAAAAACCTTCCTTGGATCTTTCAATTTTGAATAATTTCAGACCCATAGCCAATTCTTCTTGGATAGCAAAGATGTTAAGATGGATTTCTGAACTCTGACATGGTGGGCAGAGGTTCAGAAGGCCAGCCTAGTTTCCTGGAACAGGGTAACCTTCTGACAAGCCAGACCAATCAAGGTAGCGTTGGCGGCAGTCAAGACTAGGTCACAGGAGGGGTGAGGGTGATTGAAAGACCACAATGAGACACAGAGTAAAGGACACTTACAAATCACTCCCAGTCAGGTGTATATATTAAAAATACAAATACATGTGTCCAAGGCCTTTGGTTTTCAACACACAGTAATTATCAACAGTAATACCTTTAAACCAATAAAATCCTACTACAATACATATATACAAAACCAAGTGGCCAAAAGGGGAAAAGGCACAGAATGAGTCCACAACCTGAAAGGAAAGGAAGCAAGTAGTGCAAATACACTTTAGGCAATCCTGCAACGCTCAAATCCTAACCGAGAGGCAGTCCCGTCCCTACGAAAGAGGAGCCTAGCGCTCAATGTACGTTCAAATGCTGGTGCACGCGATAGTACAGAACAGCGAAAACAGGGTCTCTTGTAGGGTCTGTAGCAGCTCAGGAAGGTGGGTGAGGTGATGCAGAATAAGTTCCCACTATTTGTGGAGGGTCTCCCCAAAAGGGCAGAAATGGTTCCGGAAGTTGTGAATGGTTTGAGAGCTGAGACTATCTGTGGAAAGGAGAGTGGCCCTCAGGGGACACTCATGCGTAAAAGTGGGTGGATGGGCTAGGGGCCACCAGTAAGGGTTGCAAGTACTCACCGACCCTGGCACACTCCGGAACAAACTTCGGCAGTCGAGTCCACTTCGGTTACAGGTTCAAATGCGGCAGTCGTGCGGCTCTGCGGCTTTCAGCTGCAAAGTTACAGCGTTGATTCCTAAACAGGACAGTGGCGATTTCTCCACTCCTGGTGGATGGATCAGGCCAATTGCACTGTAGTAGGCTTCAGGGCACAGAGGGGCACAGCAGCAAGGCACCTGCGAAGTTCGTCACCACGGCTGGGCGACACGGTAACCGCATGTAATCCGGTTTGGGCATTCTCTCTTTACTTCAGACCTGGGAATGCCAAGTGTACGAAATTGAACACAGAACTTGAGATGTACCAAGTTTCAAGGGTCTCCTCAAAACGGCAGGGATGTCAGAACAAAGGTCCTGTGCAAGCTGGTCAGCCCACTGGTTGGCACAGGGACCCTCCCGAGAAGGCTTACTTGCAGGGTTTGATGAAGGTGCCAAGAATAGTGGGTCCCACTATTCTAATGGGTCAAAGCGTCTTCACAGACCTTCTAGTTTGAACAGATGCAAAGGGGTCCATCGGGATGACAGCGGGCTCAGGGTGCCAAACCTTCCAACGGGTCACTAGCGGTTCCTCGACTCGGCTTCTTAGTTTCAGGATACCTGCATCTTATCCTAGGTTAAGTGAGAACTCAAGAGATCGACCTGGTGTGGGTGCTTGAGGCCTTCTCTCATCCAGAATCTCCTTCACGCCAAAATGAAGAAGATCCAGTGGGAGATTTGCTTACATACAGACACACCAGACGTGGACCAATCACGGACCATGGTGGTTCCACTCATTCACTGCACACCAGACTCTCTGGAACCAAGGATGTGTATTGGAACTAGACTGTCCAACCCACATCCTGTAAGCCCACACACTGGGCATGCAAAAGCCTTTGAAAGCTTGGCCTTTCGTGGGAGAATGCATGCCCAAATAAGGACTGCCTGTGGTTCGGCTCGACCTGGGGAAGGCAAAGGGGCAACATGGCCAAAGGACAGGACAAAGAACCATGTGACATGGCCATTTTGGAGCCAGGCCACCTTCCTGTGTCAACCGCGGTAAACACAGTTTTCATGGCTAGAAAGGGTTAAAATAAAGTGAAAAGATAAGCTGTCACCAGCCCTGTCCAAGGCACATCTGCACTTCTCCTGAAAAATACTTTGAGGGAGTCTAGGGCATTTGAAAACGAAAGGAAGACCCAAGCGCACTGTACTGTAAGGTACATTGTGCACTTATAATATGTTGCGGAAAAGTTGCAACATTGGAAAGGACTAAGGGAAACAAAGTCTCAGAGTACTGACTGTCTTTAAGGGTATGTCAGTTTCCCCATAACAAAGTGAGCGAAAGCACAGTGGAGTGCAGCTGAAGGCTGTGCTTCACTGGCAAAGTCAGACTACGGTGTTTAAACAGCAGCAAAAAGTTGGGGGGTACACAACTGGCGGGAAAACTTCACATAAATGGGAATCTTTCCTAACAGAAGATCAAAGAGAAATCTGTTACTTTGCAATTACAGGAACATATAGAAAAGAATGACACTCTGGATCTGTTTCAATCAGGCTTTCGCCCCGAGCATGTCACAGAGACTACTCTGCTTGCAGGGTGGGATGATATTTTGGCCCAGGCTGACAATGGGCAGACGTTCTTATTAACTATGTTGGACCTCAGTGTGGCCTTTGACACCATAAACCATGACATCTTACTATCTCGACTCAGAATCTAACAGGAATGACTGAGACAACCCTTAACTGGTTCAAGATCTTTCTCTCTGACTGAGAACAAAGGGTCAATATCAGTCCTTATCCATCAGAGCCATTAAGCTAGATGGTAGGGTTCCGCAGGGCTCCCCATTGTCACCTTTAGTGTTCAATCTGTATGTGCAAACTTTGATGCAGTATCCTTCATGTTCAGATAATAGACACGTTTTTGTCAAGGTCTCTGGCACTGCTGATACATTCTCTGCCCCGGTAGAAGGCTTAACCAAAGTTCACAAATGGCAGACTAACAATGGCTTACATCTTAACCCGGGTAAAACCGAGATCTTACTCCTTGGTCCAAGATCGCTGTAAAACAATCCTCACTGCTCACCCAGCCCGCCTCAACACTTTGGGCTCCCTATCTCTTATGCTGCAAGGGTAAAACATCTGGGGATTATGTGGGATCTGGATCTATCCTTCTCTTCTCCGATTAATGAAGTCTCCAGAGCTTCATTCTTTCGGCTTCAGCTATTGAAAAGAGCCCTGCCCTTCATTCCTAAAGATAATTGGTGCTTGGTCACCAGAACCCTCAATAACTCTGACATCAATTATGAAAATGCCTTATATGCAGGCCTCCCGAAATATTAATTACTAAGACTCCAAAAGATTTAAAACGTGTCAATACGCCTCATTTTCCAGCTAGGTCTATCACACCCTTCCAGGGAGTACTTCACTGTCTTCCAGTCCAGCAGAGGATACAGTTCAAAATATTCTGCTGGGTCTTCAAGTGCAGACTCGGCTTTGCTGCACCGCACATGATTGCGCTGCTAAAATGGCATCCTCCTGTAAGGTTCCCAAGATCAATGCATAGCATACGTCTGATAATCCCTCGTTCTCGTTGTCTATTTAAGGGGGGGTAGACGTATTTCAGTTATTAGCCCCACACTGTGGAATAAGCTTTCTGAGAAACTACGCATGGTTGACACCTTATCGCTATTCCGAAAAAAACCTCAAAAGCTTCCTTTTCTGCCGATCACCCCACGGTTATGAAGTCGCATCTCTTTCATTAAAATGTATGCCCAGATACAGGATTTCCTGTCCGGTCCTAAGGATTAGCGCATTACAAATGTAAAAATGCAAAAACAAAATACAAAATACAAGTCTTCACAAGGGACAAACCCAGTAAGGCATTGGGTTTCTCATTGATCCACCCACCTATATACAGAAGCAGAGCCTTGGACTGCAAATCAATCTCTGTTTGACATTTTCACAGTTGCTTGAGCCACAGGCCCTCTATGTCTCAAAAGTACTATCAGAGTGCAAGGCCTCCAGGATAGAAGCACAACTCAACTTAGATAGAAACAGAAAATCCTCTAGTCCAGCATCTGTATCGGGGGAACAGGCAAAGGTTATCATGGATTATTGGCCAGGTGCTTTACAGCCAGGTCAGAGTGAGGTTTAATTATTGCATTGTTTTTTTCTTTTCATTTTAAAGGATAGCGTGGTTGCCTGTCTCATCTTTATCACAACAAACATTTCCCTACAGGTTCATTCTTCCAGACTTGCATTTCTTTATTAATCTACAGACGTTTTGGACAGAAACAAAACCCTTTTCAAGTACATCACCAGTTATGACATCCTTAAAACCAGGAAAGTGTCTAAGCCAAGGAAATCACTACAAATAGATGAGTTTGACTTCATGAAAGAAATAGGACCCAAATTGACAGGAATGTGCATCAAAGACAAATAGCTCGGATAAAGGGGTCATTATAAAAAGAGCATGGACAAATAGCCAGTGAAGTGTGAGTAGACTTCTATAGCACAAGACATATGACCTCTAAAAGGAACAAATAAACGGTATGAGAACTATTAAACGCTCAACCTAGGAGCTAGAATTTGGCAACCAAACATGTAAGGCAAGAGACAAACTCTTTCTTGTGGCAACATGCATCCAATAGCGAGAATTTGGGTGTAAGAGAACCCCCTCAATATGGGAGGTGACACCAGTTAAATGGCCTTCCAATGATCTACACTCACTATCATCAATGGTTTTATCTGAGCCAGTTCGGGCCACTTTTCCTACACTTGAAGACTTTTACTTGTATGACCCCATCCCAGCCAAAGAGAAAGATCAAAGCAGACAACTAATAAAGCTTATTGTAATATAGGATTTCTAAATGGAAATTTGATCGAATGTGAAGTACAATTGTGGTTATTGTGATATCACTGGGGGATTCACAGAGTAACTATGTGGTATGGCATCTTGAAGTTATTAGTGAGGAGGGCAAGAGGAAGGGCCATTTTGACTACTTCAAACTGAAAGGCTTTGTGATGTGCTTGGCTCAGCGTGAATGGATGATTCTAGGGGATATTGTTCCAAAGGCATCAAGACAGCATGACCCCAGGATGGTCAACAGGGAGAAGGCGTATAATGATTTGGTGGGGGACATCGAAAATTAAACAAGAGCTGATAGTCGGGTTCTCAGACAAGGATATCAACTTTTCTTCACTAAGCAGATCCCTGCCTTTCACTACCCCAGCTCCTGCCATCTCTCAGTGACCTGCCACAAGTTGGGAATAAAATAGCACTTGCATTCAGATGTATGGGTAACTTACGTAGTAGCATAATAGAAATTAAAAGACATCCACAGTGAGGATGAATACACATAAAATAAGCCTCCTGGGCTAATTTGATGGACACAGTTACCTAAGTGTCCTTCTTACCTGTTAGATGACCAATATGATAACCAGCAATCCAAGGGATAGGGATCAGTATTTTGTGGGTCACCATAGAACTTGACTTCTTGCCCCCTACATGGATTTTGAGTCGGTCTCTGAACGGGTAGTGTAGGTGCCTCACATCTCCTTCTTCTGAAACATTGGATTATGGCTGAGGTCAGGGGAATTTAGGAGACAATCTATAGAACACAAAGCATAGGTTTATATGACACCATGTCAGGATAGGAGCATCGAAACCAAGTTAAGAATCATATTATACAGCATCTAAAGCCCTAAACACCCAAATCAAGTTATCTAGTAAATCAATGGGGCACATGGAAGCCACAACTGATACAAGCTCTTTTCAGTTTCAGTGTAGTTTATAGTGCCCCAGCACACTTCATTATACTTGTCGATGTCTTTCTCCATGACTGTACTGATTTATCAGTTCTCACCTTGGTCTATGTCTAGGCCTTGGCTTGCCATTGTTCTTTGCATGGTCGGATTTCTTTGAATCTGCTATTTGCATGAGTCATGTACCCTTCTTGCACTACATATTCTTTAGACTTTGTTATAAGAGCAAGGCCTGTAAAGTACCTCTCTTTCCATAGAGTTTCTTGCAGGTCTTTACCTTGGCATGATGGCCTTGTTATTGCTGTCACATTCTTAGTTATAGTCTTTACTGGCTTCTCATCTGGAGGTAGGCTTCTAGATCGCGGGCCACTCATAGCTTCTCTGTGCAGATTTTCGGTTGCCCAGCTACTCTTGTCTTACTCTCTGACCTGACCCCTCTCGAGATGTGAACTATCTGTTTCAGCTGCATCTAATTGGCCTTCTGCACCTTCCTTGCCAACAGAGGTTATATCTAAAATACCATGTCTTATCCTTCTCCAACCGCCATCTCACAACTCTGACCCGGGAGCACTGTCCTCATGACCAAAACACTAGGATCTTTTACACTTAGGTGGCCACAGTGTTTGGAACCTTGAAGGAACTCAATGACCAGACTGTTGTGTCATACATTGCATAAATATAGCTGTGATTTGAACAGCTTTGAAACAAAAGCACGCCATATATCCATGGAATTATCCTAGTGACTTTGACATGGATACATTTCACAAATATGTATTCACACCTGTTGGCTTTGACAGCTTCTCTTTTGAAGTTCAACTGAATAATATACAGACCATTATTAAACTCTTTCGAATTGCATGAAAGGGTTAACATGTGCTCACAGCAATTGATATCAGAGGGACCTGACAGAGGCCCAAACACGTTTTGCATTTAAAGTGCATATCTTTTTCCATGCAAAGAACACACTGATACAGAAGCTATGTAAATGGGTACACTTCGAATTATAATGTTTAAACTTCATTTTGCACGGAGAAGCTATGAGTGGCCCTCCATCTGGAAGCCTACCCACAGATGAGAAGCCAGTGGGGGACTATAACTTTGCCAAAGCTATGCTTCTTGCGCTGCCAAAATGATAGTGTGCAACATTGTATCATTTATTTTCTCGCTTCATTAAATAACTACAGAATGGTGAGCTCAACAATTTCAACAAAAAGCACAGCCGTTTGTTAAACATCGGTGCGATATTTTTCAAAAGCATCATTACAGACTTTAATAAACAATTTCATAGAAACACATTCTCACACATAGCACCAGCACATAGCAGCTTTGTAAATTGTAAAATAGTTAGTGTTAAAGGATTCTTGCTTCAAACAAGACAATATCAAATGTTACATCATGCAAAGTGAAAATGCTCACTCATGCACTAATGCACTCGTGCACTCATTTCAGTTATAAGAAGCAGGTGCAAACATGTTTCAATTATAACATGGTGTTGTGCAGGTTCTAATCTGAAGTTTGCTGATGTGAACAAATGCCAGACTTTCATGTTAGTTACAAAGAAGTAAAACTGACTAGGCATGCACTGATACTGGCATAAGCTGATGCAGTTACAGCTCTTTGTGAAGGGCAGTCGCTGAAAAGCTCAAATGGAAAACACTAGTCTTGCTTTTCCTTATTAAAAGACAAACATGCATGATTTCCTCGAACCAAGTCAAGATTATATGTGCTCAATTGACAGAGTAGCGTTGGCTTTATTTCAATAGAAAAGGAACAGGTCAGTCAGTGCAACTGATTCATTCAATGAGAACCATCTGTTGGGACTGGATTGGCTAACAGGGAAACAGGGGTGAAACAAAATGGACTGAATGGTGTGGCTTAATCCCTGATACCCCATCTGTATCATACATCAAGGATCCACCTCTCAGAAGAGGCTGGAGACTACATCACTCCAGATACAGGGCAGAGTTTGGAGGATAATATTTGATCCCACAATGGATCTGGGGCCGAATATCTTCAGGCCAAATCCCGGCCCTATGTTCCCCTATGGGCCCTTTGTTCTGAAAAAGCACTTTTTATTCAGGTTCCCCACTTTTATTGCACTAGATGAGGGGGCTGCTCTTTTTCTATTGCAGCAGCTGTGCTATGGAATAAGTCCCCCTACTCTCTGTGTGTGATCAATAACCATTTATCTTTCCACCATCAATTGAAGATATTCCTGGTCTAGATCTATTCCCTATCTCTTCAATTCCTTAGTGCCATGATGCCCTTGCTGGTGACAGTTGGGCGCTTTACATGTTATTAACATATCATTACATAACACAAGAATTGTGTTATGTAATGACACAATTCTACCTGGGTCAGAGCGAAAGCACACTTAATTGCTAGGCCATTACTGTAAGTTCTAGTTGTTAACAAACAAAGGCGTCATTGGCCGATTGATTTCAAGAAGGACTCGAAAAGCAAAGTTTATTCCAGACCCTCCAGCTCAGTTTCTCTTTAAAACCCATGTATACTCGACCCCTCTCTATTTCACGCAACTTCCAGCAGTGGCATATTTAGGCTTTCTGCTGCCCTAGGCCCAACTAAGTGCATGTGCTCCTCTCCCCAACTTTCCCCCACCTTTGCCACAGACTCTGTACCTTCACCAGATTCTACCCCTTCAGCAGACTGTCTGCTTTGCCAAACTACACCCCTTTCCCCACATGTTGTCCCACATTTTGGCTACATAACATCATAAGGATGTTTTTAAGGCTGTGGGGATTAGAAAGCTATTGCTTACACTCTATTAATTTAAACCTATTATCTTCTATGTTACGTTAATTGGAAGAGTGTTTTCAGATCTCTGCTGCCCAACATTTGAAGAAGGCAGTTTGTTCTCCAGTTATGTGCACTACAGGTACTTGCTGAGATCAATTGTCTATTTTCGGTTTGGTCTGTAAACAATATTTTAAAGGAAGCAATCAGAACATAAGCTGTGTGTCAACTGGACACAAGTGAGGGAAGGTTGGAATGAGGAATGTTGCGTTCAATACTAATATCTGGTCTTTTTCCAGTTGCCTGCTGTCACCCCGTGAGAAGCACCTAGACTGATCTGTAATATGAATGTTTAAGGCAACATAACTAAAGTTTCTACTCGTGGGCTTGTTAAATGGCAACGTTTACATATGAAATATAAGCAAGTGGTACAGGCAAATCTTATAAAATATTGAATGAAAAGAACTCAACCTCCTTCTCATGGTTACAGCTCTGGTGGTAACAGGGGGCAACATAGAAATAAGCAAGTTACCACCTACTGCAACCCATGTACCTCCATCTCTTGGGTTGGAATGCCATTAAAAGATGTCAAAATCACAAGGGACATTCATAAACTCTGGCTGGGAATGAACACCACAGCAGAATAAAGACAGTTAGGCAACTTTTCTGGGAACCTTTGACTGTGCATTCCCACAGTGGAGTAATGGATAAGCGTGACCCTGAACATTAATGGGAGGGGAGTGGCAGCGTTCCTCTTTACTGTGTAGTGCAGGTGACCTTTATAACAAATGAAGCGGTACATACTGTTTACTTCATTGCTGTTTGTGCCATTGTCTAAAATAGCCAACACTCCTAGAGTAAATCTGACTAATGTGTTGGGCATTCAAGCGCAACATTACTTTTGTGGGTGTTGTTTAGGCTATTGGTCTTGCCAACTTGCGTGTATGCCAATTTAAAATGTTTGGTAACTCATTAGACTTGTTTGGACTGTAAAATACATAGGAACATTTTCAGATTCATCAGTTATATATATAGATTTCCTGCTGTCGTTTGAGGGTTTCACAGTAAAAATCCTACCCTGTATATAAAATGTAATTCATGCAAAGGTTATTTAGAAACTGAACTATTTTGCACGTGTTCTCCTGGCAGTAATGCACGTGCAGCTTGATGTCATCAAAGATACACAATGATCCCAGCAGGGATGCCATTTGCCTGCTTAGCATTGGGCAGCTTCTGTAAAGATGGCAGAATGGATCTCTTGATGGGACTCCTCGGACATTTCATCTTTACAGCTGTAAAATAGTGCCCATTTGGCACACAGCTTTTTTCTCTGTCACATTTCTATTGCTCTGAGTATCATTTCATAGGTCTCTTGCTACACTTGTGCATTTAGATGTACTCTTTGCAATTTTAACTTCTGTATGATCTATTTCATGCTTGTGCCTTTTGTACGGCACCAAACCTCTGGAATTTGGGGCAGGGAGGGAAAGAAGTGTTGGTTCCGGAACATCATTTACGCGCCCACATGTGGGAACTCTGTGCTTGACCTTGGCTTGGGTATGCCTTTAATACTGTGAAATGATGCATCATGCTTAACCTTTGCTTTGGTTTAAAAAATGCAAGTTCTGTGGAATTCAACATAAATGTGATTGCTTAGCACAGTATATTGTGCTGAATAGAAAGAACGCCAATGATAATGGGGAGTGACACCAATAAAACCAATGAGGTTCTGGCTGTTAATCATATTAAAGAGCATTTTAGAGAATTAAATGACCTAAGAGCTTTATTTCTGCCATTCATGGCTGTGGCAGTTGTAAGACTAAATCGGTAAATACCTAATGCATGCTAGGCTAGGTACAAATTTCCTTTTTTCTTTTTAATAAACAAAAATCACCCTAACAATAAACTTTTGTAAATATCAAGCATATATACATGTTTGGCCCAGGGACTTCATTTGGGGGTCGCCAGAGGTCGCAAGAGTGACCTCTGCCGTTTCCCCAGCGACCTCTGGCATAATTCTGCGACCTCTGGCCTGGCCTGGAGCCTGGAGCTTGCATTTTTTTATAAATAGTTTGCTAAAAACTATTTATAAAAAAAACTAGCACGCTCCTCACACCACCGACCCCAGGCCTGGCCAGAGGAAGCAGAGAGCTGCACGGCTGACCTGGTCGAGCTATGGTTGCTAAGCAACCATATCTGGAGTAGTAGACATGAAGGCACCGGCGTGCCGCGCCAGTGCCTTCAGGTCTATTACTCGAGCTATGGTTGCTTAGCAACCAGACCTCATCTGGGCCCGAGGCAGGGAAGCAGAGCAGAAGAGCAGAGGATATGTGCAGCAGCAGGCCAGCCAGCCACACTGAGGACCGTGGCGGGTGACGGAGGATAGTGCGGCAGGACTGGTTCAGGTAAGGTTTAAACTATACCTGTCATCCGCCAGTTGTCATGAGGTTTTTGTGTCTAACAGCTGGTGTGCTTTATAAGCAGCTGGACCTCCGCACTGGCCACTTCATTTTATGCGCGGGTCCTCTTTCCTCTGAGCCTTGCTTCTGATAGCCGGACAGCTTCGGCATAAGGCGCAGTATTTCTCTTGTCCACTACAAGAAGGGCGGGAGCCGCGTTGGGTTGGGTGAGGGGTATCACGTTTCAACTGTCTTTTTCCCTATATCTCGGCAAAGGCTTTTTGGGACATGTTTAATTCATTTGTTTTTTGTTGACATGTTGTCATGACAAATAGGTCTGTAATGGAGTGAATGATGACGGCGTCTGACCATTAGTAGCAATCCCCTCAAACCAGGTACGCCATTTGGCCTTCTGTCCTAAATTAATATTTTCCGCAGCATGACGCTCAGTAACTGAATTCGCTGAAGTAATGCAGCACATCTGTGAAGAAAATTCTCACAAAACCCCCAAGAAATCCATCGCTTCTGCTCGGAAAACGGCTGCCCCATGAGGTGCTTCTCTTAACAGCAGAGACTCCTGATGTGTCCATCAGAGAGGCCCACTCCAGCCTGAGCGATCACCGCAGGCCCAATGGCTAAAAAGCATGTGCGTTTCATGGTAATGCGTGGCGCAAGCTGGCAGGCGTTTTAATCTTGAGAACCAGAAGTGCTTTGAAGACCAATAGAGGTTTAACAGGGCTTTGAGGGTGATTTACACCATGGCGTGTGCAGGAATTGCTCGCATGTGGTGAAACATAGGTTTATAAATTGCACACCACATGGAACCCTACAAAAGACCCCATAGGCCACTCTGCCATCAGTTTGAGACCCCAGTACTCGGAGCTTTGCACTTTTTTAAAAACAATGTGTGAAAACAACACTATTTTTAAAAAAAAGTGCAAGCTCCATTATGCCTGCTTGGGCACGGGCGGCGGGCACCACTGTGTCTTCAGTGTTCTCTCGTCTCGAGCGACAAGGTCATGATCCACACCAGCGCGGGCACGGGCTTGTGTGGGAGAGTGAGGCAGCAGGGAAGCTATTACCTCTCTCTGCCAGTGTGAGCAGGAGAATGCACGACAGCTCCCCAAACGAAGAGGAATGGCAGACGGAGAACAAAATCCCTGTTTCTAGCAGGTTTGTGGGATAATACCGGCCTGGTGCTGGGATTTGCACCCTCCATATCAGGACAGACTGTGAGTTCCCTCTGCTTTCTTTTTGGGGGTGTTTGGTTTCATACTTCGGGTGTCTTGCATGGAGGTCGGATTGCTGGATCTATTCGACTATTTAGTGGAAACGAGGGATTAGACGAGAAATGGACCGGGGTTGGTTTTTTTTGTAAACCCAACTTTTCCCTGTGCCTTTTTTGGATGCACGTTCTGCCTGATTGTTTTCATGCTTGCCATGGGGGTGGGTGGGCGATGCACTCCCCCTCCCCTGATGCATGCTGCTGGTTAGGTCTACACCCCATGGTGACCCCCAGGCAGCAACTGTGTGTCGCGTTTCCCTCTGGCTCTTGTGCTCAGAAACGGGTGCTAATGAGTCTGGGATCAGCCGTAGTTGATAAAGAACTGATGCAAAGAAACTTCAAACACCCCTCGGAAAACTTGAAAAACCTGTCATGTAAGACCCCCTCAAACTCTTCAAAACTGTTGAACTGGGCCCATTTGTTGAATGCGCATCATTGTTGAAAAGCTGCATTTAACTAAAGTATACAGGAGGGGCGGGTTATTTATTTAAGCGTTGCTTTAATACAGTGCACCAGTTATTCATACCTTTCACTCTTTACTGTGTCCGCACATGTTGGAATGGGAGAAGTTTCGTGGCAAATAAAAACCATGTTGCTGCCACTTGCTCGTAGAAGAAATCTGCGAACCTATGCCCCTATGAAGCACCATGTAATTATATTAAACGAAAGGCTGGAAGTTCCATGTGAGGTGTTTACAATCCTCTCTCAAACGTCACTCAACTGTATGCGGTCAGATCAGACACAGAAGTGCACAGGGCACGAAAGTGCAATCAAACTACACCAGTAGTTGACTTTAAAATGATGCACCATTTGACACAGGGTTTCCCAAAAAAGCCACACTGCTTGCTCCAAGGGAACCAATACAGATGGACATGTTAGGAATAAAAAGACACACATTCTCTTAACATTGTTTTGTGATGTGCCCCACCCCTCTGTTGCCCCTTGTTGTTTCTTGATGCCCCCCACTATACAATGCCTTGTGTTGTTTACTTGGTGTCCCCTCAACCCCTCTAATGCCCCATTGTTGTTTCTTGATGCCCCCCCAATGCCCTGTGTTGTTTTCTTGATGTCCCCCCACCAGCAGTATATGCCAGTGCACTAATCAAACCCATTTTAAACTTAGCTCTAGGTTCTGAAGGAGATGCAAATCGGAGACGTCTTGCTGTTTGGTGCAGGAGTAATGAAGTCCATGAAACAACTGCAAACAGTACTACACAACGCTGAAGGTAACTTGTCGAATCAGAGAAAATGGGGTAAGTGCCAAAATCATTAAAGACTGTGGATGCCATCGACTGGTGAAATATTTTCCCTCTCCTCTTTTATCCTGGCTTTCCCCTATCCCCAAACCCGTCTATCTGAACCTGTCCCCCAGAATATGATTTAGCTCTGTAGTCCTGTTGAAATAACGGGGTGGATCCAGATAAAGAGGGGATTTGGGTTCATACACTTCCCGTGGCAACATGGACCTTGACATACTGCTACATATGATGATCCATTCTTATATGAAATGTCACAATATAGTGATATCGTAACCATATTTTTCTTAGTCTACTGAGGGATAATGCTTTGTGAGGCCACTTCCTGTGATGTCATGTGGGGGTGTGGTCAAATGACATCACTTCCAGTGGTGGCATGTGGGGGTATGGTCAAATGACATCACTTCCCGTGATGTCACTCTTGGGGGTGTGGCATTGTGATGTCACTTCCGCTACCCCTGCAATTTTGGTGAAATGACGTCCCTGGTTTGGCCATCAAAAAATGTAGCTGTCAAAGTGGAATGACGGATAAAATCTCCAAGTCACTGACACATTGTGGTGGGTCAGCGACAGTCTGAGACACAAAACGAACTTTATGTTCAAAAAATGACTAAATTGAAAGTAAAGTGCCTTCTGTAGCACTTTGCTGCTGCCCTAGGCAAGGGGCCAGTTGGCCTTACTGTAAATACGTCTATGACATCAGCTTAAACCCATACCACCTCCCAGAAAACAATTAACTTTTTGACATTTGATGGTAGTCCTTCATCAGTTCCAATTATCACATGACTGTTCAGTTCTAATTCAACCCATCACTGATGATGACATGCAGTCCCATTCTCCTCAGACGAGCGGTGTTGATCCACCGCCCCTCCATTCACTTATGCCATCAATCAAGGCCTATTATTGGGACTGGTAATAACTTTCACAATCTGTTAGGAAAGATTTCATAATTTTTATGTAATTTTCCCTCCATGTGTACACCCCCAAACATATTGCTGCTGTTTAGACACCATAGACTGACTTTGCCAGAGAAGCACAGCCTTCAGCTGCACTCCCCTGGTCTTTCGCTCACTTTTTATGGGGAAACTGACATGCCCTTAAGGCAGTCAGTACTGGGAGACTTTTGTTTCCCTTAGTCCTTTTCCCATGTTGCAACTTTTGTGCAACATGTAACAAGTACACAATGTACCTTGCAGTACAGTGTACTTGGGTCTGTAGTCATTTTCCAAGAGCCCTAGAAACTCCTGATGGACTTTTTTTGAGATGTGCAGATGTGTCATGGACAGGGCTGGTGGCAGCTATTGTTTCGCATTATTTGTAACCCTTTCCTGCCATTTTAACAGAGTTAACCGCGTTTGGCACGAATAGGTGGCCTGGCTCCAAACTGGCCATGCCACGAGGTTCTTTGTCCTGTCCTTTGGCCATCTTGCCCCTTCACCTACCCCAGGTCGAGTCGATCCGGGTCCGTCCTTATTTGGTCATCCGCTTTCCTGCGAAACACAATGTTTTCGCGGGCTTCTGCATGTCTTGTGTGTGTGCCTCTGGGATGTGGGCTGGACTGTCTGAGTCTAATACACATCCTGGGTGCCAGAGAGTCTGAAGTTCCCTGAATGACTGGGACCACTGTGGTCCGTGATTGGTCCACGTATGGAGTGTGTTTTTGTGAGCAGATCTCCCATTGGGTCTTCTTTGTTTTGGCGCGAAGGGAACTTTGGATAAGTGGAGGCCAAAAACACCCATACCATGTCGATCTCTGGAATTCTCAATGAACGAAGGATAGGATCCAAGTATCCTGAAACTATTAAGGAACCGCTGGTGACCCACTGGAAGGTTTGGCACCTTGAGCCCGCTGTCGTCCCGTGGGACCCCTTTGCATCTGGTCGTCCTAGAAGGTCTGCAAAGACGCTTCGACCCATTGGAATAGTGGAACCAACTATTCTCGGCACCTTCATCAAAAACTGCAAACTAGTTTCCTCCGAAGTGTCCCTGGGCCAACCAGTGGACTGACCAGTTTACCCAGTTGCCTTGCTCTGTCACCACCGCTGTTTCGAGGAGGCCCTCGAAACTTGGTATACTGCTAGCTCTGTGTCCACGGCACCCTCACACTGAATTTCGTACACTTGGCATTGCCACATCTGAAGTGAGACGAGTGCGCCAAGACCGGAGCATACGCGGTTACTGTGTTGCCCTGCCGTGGCAACGACCCTTGCAAGTGCACTGCATTTGTGACCCTCTTGCCCCTGGAGCCTGCTGCAGTGAAACCAGGTTGATTCATCCACCCGGAGCGGAGAAATCGCCACTGTCCCGTTTGGGAATCCTCACCGTATCTCAGGAACTGAAAGCCGCAGAGACGTCCTTCTTTTTGTTGCATCCGAACCTGTAAGCGAAGTGGACTGAACTGGTGAAGTTTGGGTCCAAGAGCGCCTGGAACCGGTGAGTACTTCTAACACTAACCGGTGACCCCTAGCGCCAGGGCCCCTTTTTATGCACGAGTGGCCCCTGAGGGTCCCTCTTCTTTCCACTGCTATTGTGAACTAGCGACTCCATCCCACACTGTGGAACTGCCTTTGCCTTCAAGTGGAGGTCCTCCCTGATTTGTGGGAACTTATTCATCCACCTTCCTGAGCTGCTAGAGACCCCTGAAGAGACCCTGTTCCACCCATTGGAACAACTGCATGCACTTGCATTGCATGTACATTTCAGCACAAGGCTCCTCTCTTCTTAGGGCTTGGACTGCCTCTTAGTTAGGTGTGTTGCTGATGTCGAAGGGGCCTAAAGACTACCTGCACTGCCTGTTTCCTTCCCATTTAGGTTGTCGACATATGTGCATTTAACCTTTTAGACCCCAATGGTCTTGTATATATATTGTATTGATTATGTTGTGTTGGTTTACTTAGTATTGCTGTGATTCTTTTGCTATGGTCTTGTAATAAATAATAATAAATAAACTTGTAATAAATGTGTTTATATTTTTGATATAACACCTGTCTGGGAGTAATTTGTAAGTGTCCTTGCTCTGTGTGCCCATTGAGGTCCTTCAGTCAACCTCACCCCTCCTGAGACTTAGTCTTGACCGCCGCCATAGCTACCTTGATTGGTCTGGCTTTTCCAGAGGTTACCCTGGTGCAAGAAACTAGGCTGGCCTTCTGAACTTCTGCCCACCAGCTCAGAGTTCAGAAATCCATCTTAACACAATCCAAAAAAGGCAGCTGAGTGTCCTTCACCAAATCCCCCCCAAGGACTCTCAGAAGTGCTGAACCTTGCATTTTGTCAATCACATTTCTGTGCATCTCTTTAAACAAGTATTGTCAGGTGCCAATTGTTGACTGTTCTCTTCATCTGAGCGTTAAAGGAAGTGAAGGTACATTGCTATCTTCGTCTGGAGGCTTCATGAATAGGCCTTGTTTTCTAGTCTTGCACCACGTGTGAGGAGACCACGATGTTGTTCTTCTGTCTTTCCATTTAGTGCTATTTGATTCAATTATATTGGGTGCTATTACTCTCTTCAGCCTCTGGAGACTTGGTTGCTCCGTTTTGCATATGCTTTCCGCATCTCTGTCCAATACTTAGCATTCGCAAATGTTGAATCCTTTTACTTAATCTAAGAGACATATGTCCTACGTACATGGCTTATCCTCTTCGACTCCTTTTGTGCCTTGCAGTGGATTCTTCCTGCGGCATCCTTCATCCTAAGCTAGACAAATATCCTTTGTTCTTGCACAATTCTGTATTCCAACACAATTCTGTATTCCAGCGCCTTTTTCAATGTGACAATCCTGCATGTACTGTTGACGCCACATATGCCAAGTCAGAGTACACTGTCACTTCCTCATCCTCATATCTCTGAAGTGCGGTGATAAGCATTATGAATTCTGCAGCCTGTGCTGAGCAATGTGAAGGCAATTTTGCACTTGTCACTACTTCAAAATCACCATCACTTTTTAGATTTACTACTGCCGATCCTGTATGTCTTTCTCCTGTCGTCTGAACAATTTTTGAAGAACCATCAATGATTAGAAACCCCCCCTCTGAGAGCATTTTCTTTAACATGGGGAATTCTGTCATAAAACTCAGTATATGTTGTGCAGTCATGTATATAGTCCTCTTTCCCTACTGGTTATGCTATGAATGTCACTGGATTCACTACTCTACATATAACAGGGTTTATTGCTGGGTTTTAAATAATCACTTCGTACCCTGATCCTCTATGTGTGGTCAATGTGCTTTTGGGTTTAGCCAAAATGCGAATAAGGAATGCTCAATGAATAACGTCATTGAGCACCCCATTGTAACACTTGCAGTTTTTTCAATCTTGAAAGCAGCAGCAGCTAACGCTTGTTCACCTTGCATTAATGGGTCTAAGATCCCACTGTAGTAAGCTAATGGTTTATGTCCATGTCCTAATGTTGTCTTCTCTGTGAGGACTGCTGTCATCACTTCTCCATTTGTATGTAAGAATAAATAAAACTCCTCATTATAGTCCTGAATTCCTAACACAGGGCTGTACAAATCCCCCTTTTTAATTCTTCAAATCCTTCAGTCATGTCATCTGTCCATGTTATTTTACTTTTATCTATCTGTGCTTCCTTGAGTCCTTTTAAAAGTGGTTGAATATATGTACTGCAATCCAAAACCCAGGCCCTACAATAATTACATAGGCCAACAAATTGTTACATTTCCCTCACTGTCTCAGGATTTGGAATTTTCATGGCGCTTCTGATTTCGCAGGTATTACTTTTCTCTCCGCTTGAGAGATTAACTGTCCAATGTACAGGCCCTCTACCTGACAATATTGTAGTTTCTCTTTGTTCACTTTGTATCCTTTCTCTGCTAAGACTGTCATTAGTCACACTGAATCTTCTTTGCATCTTTCCTCTGTCTCACTGCACACTAATATACCATCTACATACTGAATTATTGTGCTCTCGAGCTGTACATTGCCTAGGTCCATCTGAAGGCCTCTATTAAAGATAGATGGGGATTTACAGTACCTCTGAGATAATCTTGTATGTTTCCAGTGCCGGTTTCTATACGAAAACAAAGTCACATCTTGTGAGCCTTCATGAAGGGGAATTGAAAAGAAGGAATTTTTAAAATCTATAACTGTAAAATATTTATCTTTAGCTGGGATGTTACATAATATCATAGCTGGATTTGGAACCAGCGGAAACTCTGCTTAGACAATATTGTTTAGAGGGCGTAGATACTGAATAAATCTCCACAACCCGCCTGTTGCTTTCTTCACTGGGTACACAGCCGTGTTACATGGGGTTTCTGAAGGTACCAGTATTCCCTGCTGTATTAAAGTAGAAATGGTTTCAAATATGCTTTCGTCTGCTTCTCTGAACATGGGGTACTGTTTTGCTTGTGGCAAACTTGCTCATGGTTTGAGTTATATTTTAACTACTCCTGCTGCACTCAATAGACCCACGACATATGGACTACTGGTCCATAAAATGCTTGGCACCTTTTCGAAATCTTCCTGGAAAAAATATGGTTTCCTTTTCAACAATGCCATTTTCTGTGGTAGCTCCCTATGTGGTATCTCCCTATTCTTAATTGTAATCCAATAAGTGAGACTTATGAAAAATACAAATGCATCACCTGAATATTCATCTTTGAACAGCTCCTCATCTGTCAATTCTTTTAGTCTGTATCGTTCACCAAGAGCTATAACTGCTCTCCATCCTCTTCGCTCATCATCTGTCCCATGGACAACCACCCTTTCCTCTCTTACCACTTCTGCCTCTAGTTCATTGGGGATAGCCTGTCCTTCTTCTTCATCCATAGGTATTTCTAGCCTAAACTTCAAAAAGGTATTCGCAATAATTTACATACCAGTCTAGGAAGACATGTTAACAAGATATTTACTCCATACAAAAATACTTCTAGGTCTAAATGGACCCCTCGTATTGCTTTTTGGCCTGTAAATGCTAATATGACTTCTCCTTCATTTATATAGTGTATCCCTGAAGTGGAACACACAATCCCCTTTTCAGTGAAAGATATTGTCATATTAGGTTTTGTCATCAAATCACGTCCTAATCAGTGGTCGAAGTGTACGAAAAGAAGTAGTGGAGCTATGTTCCCTGCCAGTCTGCCCCACTCTCCACAAACCCCATTGCTGCGCCCCCTCCCACACACAGTCCAAACCCCCAAACAAACACAGCTATTATTTAAGGGAACGTCCAAGTTCAAGCTTCAGCTTCTTCCTACACTTTTATTTTAAAACTAAACCGTTCCGGAACGGTTTCTTTTTAAAATAAAAGTATTCGAACAGTGAAAGTGAAAAATAAAAAGTATAGGAGTCCCGCTCCTGACCGCTCCAGCCCACTTCGACCTCTGGTCCTAATATACTAACTGGTGTCTACCGTGAATACAATAATGGCATAGACACGACATGTCCTCCTATTGAAATTGGTAAATCATCAGTAAAATGAACCAAACTCATAGCCCAAGAGAATCACTGAGCATTCATGGAGATGCCAGATATTGGGTACTTTCTCCCTCCAACACAGGAGTCGGTTTCTCCCGTCTCTACAAGAAACAAAAATGTCTTACCTCCTATCGTTACCCTGACCCTCGGTTCCTCATGTGGGTCTGGTGTCATAGATAGTACTGAACACATTGTGTCGCTTTTTTTGCTTTCCTAGTGTGGGTATAAATTCATCGCTGTACCTGTGAAAGTATTCCCTCCCGCCACTGTCACACTCCCCATCCTGGGTGTGGGGGCTTGTATGGCTCCTGTATTTGCATTCTATTGTGGTACTGTCTGTTATGTCAGAGTGTATATAGACCAACCCCCCTCTTGGAGTTTGCCAGTTCTGCTGCATGGCTCCTCTACTTTTACAGATGCAGGCCATATGTCCTGTCCTCCCACGATTACAGCATTGCTGCAGCTGTCCTCCGTTAAATCCTCCTCCCCTTAGAGGGTTTTGAAATCTGCTTCCTCATCCTCCAGGTCAGTTCCCTTTACCTTGTGACCAAAAATGTTGCCCACCTTTATCTATGGAGTACCCTAGATTGCTTGGGTGTTTAGGCTGCACCTCTTTTGTGGCAACGCCTTCACCACCTGTCAATACTGCTCCTCCTATGGCAAGTTTCAACAACTTTTTCTGAACTAACTTTGCTTCCTCCTACTTTCTATTCTCAGCTTTTTACTTATTCTTCTCTTGTAACAAACGACAATGGTGTACAATAGTCAACTGTATTTCTGGCCATGGCTTCGCTTCCATCCCTACATGTTTCTTCATGTGCTGTTGCACTGGCTCGGGCAGTCCCTGAGATAAAATTTGATAAAATAATGCTATGATTTTATCCCATGGTTCCCGCGTCTAGAGACACCAACATTCTTGAGTCTCCTGAAAACAAGCAACAGGGACTTCATCCTCTCCCATTTTCCATATCATAATCACAGACATGTCTGATGTGCCAGGATATAAGGGCCCTCCATATGTCTGTCCTACAATTATTAATTGATGCTCAGTCATGTGTCATGTTTTGCACTGTCATACTCGCATATCCTGCTCGTCTCCAAATATCGTCAGCTCTCTCCACTGGAATGGCTGCTAGTGGACCTTGTATGTCACCCACTGCTAACAGCATTCTTTCTGTCATTCTTTCTAACTCATAAATCAATTTTCCTGCACCTGCATTCAAACTTAGTAATTTATATTTCAAATGTTCTTTATCCATTTGTGGCCACTGTATATATTGTGGTCATCCTCCCCCTTCTCCAATAATGCGAATTGTGTAAATTCTGGTCTACAATCGTATCCACCTACACTTCTTGTCTTCCAGGTGGGGCTAGTGTTGCACGTTCGTCTTCATCCTGACAATGACCTCAATCTTCTTACATAAGGTGGGGATGTATCCCCTGTGCTATGTGACCATGCTTGTGGTCGTTTGGAATATGATGTAGGTTCTGGTGTTTTTCTTTTGGATCCTCTAAATCTGACCACTTTACCCCTCTCTCTATGTTCGAATCTATCAAAAAGCTGCATGCGCCCCCTCTCGGTGCGCTCTCATTTCCTTCCTTTTCTTCATCTGGCATCATTATAACCCAACTAGTATGGCTGTTTTCTCTTTCCCCATCATCAAGGTCTGGTCTACTTAAGGACAGAATTCTATTCTTATCCATCATTATGTCATCCGATCTGCCTTCTTTTTCTTTCAGTGGAGATTCTTCGATACTCCCTCTGGTCTCATAACCGTCTTTCTCCATCATGTGCCTATATAGATCCCCAATCCTTTTCAATATGCCTTCTGTCTCATGCTCATATGCCCATGTCTGTATTCTTGGTATTCCCTGCAGCTCTCTGCAAGGCTGTTTTGACCCTTTCTCTTCTTCCCATCGTTCTCATGCTTCAATTGGTATTATACATCTATTAACAATGTGATCTATTTCATCATCCCTTTGTCCCCTAGTCCTTCTCATGTCTTCTTCCCTTCTTCTCATCTCCCTTTTTTCTTTTCTCCTCTCACCTTCTTTGCAACCTACATTCTTTCAATCTCTGTGCTTCCATTTCTTCACGTTTCTTCTCCTCTTTTCTCTTTTTCACTTTTTTCTGTTCTTCATACCTTCATCATTCTTCCTTTTATTATTTCTCTTTTTCCTTCTCCTCTTTGTATGCCCCTTCTTGTTCCTTTTCCTTCTTTTATCTTTCCTCTCTTTCTTTAAGATCGTCAATACCCTTTCTGTCTAATTTGAGTAGTAGCTGTCCTCTCAACCACTCGTTCTGTGCTATTGTCACTCCACTAACTCTGTCTTTTTCTCCTTTTTGTCCCTTGGCTTCTTCTATCTCTATTTATCTATCCATTCTTTCATCATTCTCTTTATGTCCATCGTGTGTAGTCATATGTTTGTGCTCTTTAATTTCTACTATATTATCTTCACTACTATAAGCGGGGGCGCATATGTTAGATTAACATACCCCGCCGCTGCTTTAAACTCCTTTAGAGGATAAAATCCTTGCTTCTCAGTGGTTACACTATTGCCTTCAGAAGGAGGAAGAGGAGCCATGGGCGATGCGCCCTGCCCTTTATGCCGATTAACCATCCACTGCGTCTCGGGCAGGTCTCCTTTCTCGCTATGATACATTTTCCATAGCTCTAAAATAGCTAACCATTTTTGTAACTTATTCCCCAAATAAGCAGCATGTAAATATGTTGTCATGTGTTGCAATACTGTTCTTGATGGTGAACCCACTTGAGGCCAAGGCATGAACATTTTGTCAGCTGTGCCTTTTACCCACTCAGCATGGTAGTCCCTAATCTTAGGTGTATATTTCGGTAATGTTTTGCACAAGTGTAGAAGGGGAGTGTCCTCCATAATGACCAGTCATTTTTAACTGTAAATACTTACCAGTTCTTTTATTATATTATTACCTTAATTAATTACACCATAACAATTAATTTGGGGAAGGACCATCATTCCCCGCCCATTTCTTGACAACAACTTTTCCAAACAATTTTCAAGCCTACACAATAACATTCTTTTTGTTTCTTCGTTTATGGTTCTATCGATTCTTACTATCTATCGATTCTAACTATCTTGCTTTTATTATTGACAATCTAAGAATCTTATTTTACTCTATTTTTTCTCAACTGCTACCCTCCTATGATTGCCGCCAATCGCCTGTTTTTAGGGTCTGATAGTCAGTCAAATTATTACTATTGTTCTATAGTTTCAACTTTCAACCTATATTAACACAACTAATACAAAACACATCGGGCCTCATTACGGGTCCAGCGGAAACCGCGCCGGTAAATCCGGCAGGTAGCCGCTGGACCTGTAATGATTTACCACCTCCCGACTTGCCGAAATCACTGGGGCATTACAGCTCCAGCGGTCCGCTAAATCAGGCACCAGTAAAATGTTGGTCCCCATTCCTGTGGAGTCGGGAAAGTTCAGTGAAAATCTGCAGACGGGTGCCGTTCCGCCTGCCAGGTCTAACCCTGGTGAGCGGAAAGGCACCCACCCGAAGACTCGTAGTTTGCCGGTCTGGAAACAAAAGTGCCGGTAAGCTTACCTGCACCGCTGTTTCCGGATTGGCAAACTTGTAATGAGGGCCTTCATATTTTAATACTAATATTTTCACTACCCCAAATAAATGTGCACTAAAAAATATCTCATCTCTATTTTACTCCATTTTGGAGTGTGTTGCACATCATTCGTTGGCCTAGCTGCAGGAATCCCTTAAAAAATATTCTGTTCCGGAGTGTGATGCGATCCCTTCTATCTGTGTGAGAATAGGAAACACAATATCTCCCCTTAATCAAATCCCATTACATTCCCACAATATGCACATGCAATATGAGGCCTCCCCTTTTATTTGCCACTTTTGATACTTCTACTTGCTTCCATTGTTCAGTTGCAGGGAACGTTAAAGCGAGTGAAGGTACATTGCTATATTCTTCTAGAGCCTTCATGAATCACCCTTGTTTTCCGGTCTTGCACCATGTGTGAGGAGACCACAATTGTGTCCTTCTATCCTTCTATTTAGTGTTATTTGATTCAATTATATTGGGTGATATTACTCTCTTCAGCCTCTGCAGACTTGGTTGCTCCATTTTGCATATGCTTTCTGCATTTTTGATTGTCCAATACTTGCCATTCGCAAATGTTCACTCCTATACTTAATCTAAGATAAATATGTCCTATGTACATGGCTTATCCTCTTTGACTACTTTTGTGCCTTGCAGTGTCTTCTTGCTATGGCATCCTTGATCCTGAGCCAAACAAATATCCTTTGCTCTTGCACAATTCTGTCTTATAGCGCCTTTCAGCTCTGCAGCCTTGGTTTTTCTCCTTGAGGCTTCTAGCTTACTATTATGCGAAACCGACATCCATTTTCTCAACATGGATGCTTTACCCATGTTATAGTTCCTACTTTTAGGAAGCTTCTATATGTCTCATCTACCTTACAGTTCTGCGTGTATACATCTATTGCATTTCTTCTCTCTTATCTTATCAGCATATATGATTTCTTCGTATTTGCATATTCATTTACTTTGTTACTTCAGTTACATCTTCATTCTTTAAGGACTTGTATATATCGTTTCAGTGCACCCTCATCTCTCCTTTTCATGGCACCACTTTACTCCTGTCAGACTTTACTTATAGTTCTTCTATGTCCAGTGGTGTCTGCGGACTTCCTTCTACCACATCAGCTCGAGGGTTCATTCGATACGGTTGTCTGAGTTCATAACATCTTCTATATCTTCGATGCAGTATTGGGATAATACCAGGTGTCATGCACACTGATTTCTTGCTGTTCTTCCAATATGACTGGGGTGAGGGGGTGGGCTTCATGAGTGACGTGTACATCTGCTTCTCTACAGCTTCCAAGAGCAAGCATCTAAATACAATAATGCCTCCATTCGTGCCTCCTTTATCACTTCTGCTGCCATTCACAGTATGACCCATTGCAACATCGCACTCAGCCAACAGATGGTTGTTGTTGTCCATATGTGACCTATATGGCGGAGTGATGGAGAGTGACAGTCCTGCTTCTGCTACTCAGTTTATTTCCTGACTCTCCCCTCCCTGCTGCTCTTGCTGGAGTCTGTCTTCCAGCTCAGTACTGGTGGGTGGACCCACAGTACTAATACCACCTGCAACCGCGGAGTGGCCGCGGAGTGACGGAGAGTGACAGTCCTGCTTCTGCTACTCAGTTTGTTTCCTGACTCTCCCCTCCCTGCTGCTCTTGCTGGAGTCTGTCTTCCAGCTCAGTACTGGTGGGTAGACCCACAGTACTAATACCGCCTGCAACCACGGAGTGGTCACAGAGTGACGGAGAGTGACAGTCCTGCAGTCCTGGCAGGCAGGGCTGGCCGGGCTGCACAGGCCGCAATGGACGCTTCTCCCATTGTTCAGACCCTGGAAGAAGAGGAAGGCCGTCGGCTCAGAAGTGCCCGTTTAAAGCAACCAACAATGGAGAAAAACGGCCCGCCATAACTGTATCAGCAAAGAAAAGTGTACATGCGGCTGCTACGTCTTCTCCCAAAGGTAACATTACGCCCCCCCAACTGGCAAAGCCTGTAACTCCCCATCGCCACTAACCTGTGGAGTTTTGCCTTTGCCTCGGGAGGACTCGATGGACTCGATGGACTTCGATGAAGGGCCAGGCCCGCCTCTCGGCTGGCGCCTTGGACTTGGCTTGCCCGCCCGCGCCTGATCGGGAGCCTCCGCTCTCGGGCTCTCCAACGTCGTTCCCCGGAGGGGGGATGCCGCCGGTAGTGGCGATGGAGGCCCCGGCTGGCACGGAGCAGGGGGGGGGCCTGTGGTGGTGCTGGCGCCTCCCAGGGGTGAGAGGCGGGTGGGCTGGGTGGAAGCGCCGGCAGTGTGCTGTGGCTCGGGGCTGAGGGGGGGCCCCTTGGAGGCTGGAGCTCGGCTGAGCGCCGCGGCTGAGGCAGAGCCTAATGGTGCGTGACTTGCCCAGCCCACGACGGCGAGCTCGGGAGAGAATGAGGCCCCGCCCCCGAGCTGCACGTTAACCATTGAGGCACTGATTCACACGGTGCCTGAGCTACAAGCCAAACAGCAGAGTCTACACTCTGCTCAAGACGTATGTAACATTGACACTACTGATTTTAAAAAAAAGACAAAGAAATAAAGACTAAGCAAGGCTAGATGCCCCCAACTCCAATAGTGTACACAAATCTTCTAACGGTGCCAAAAAGAAAACTAAGCCTGGTCACCTGAGCCACAAAATAAGAAATCAAACAGTGACTGGAAACAGAAAAATAAAACCACAAGGGGACAATGGACGAAATAGAGTTTCTGAGGGGCACAGTAATCTAAGAAACTTCTTCAACCTTAGACCCCAGGTGAAAAACAGAAACAGAGAGGAACTAACAGACATAGAAATTTTGGAGGCTTTAAACGACTGCTTACCAGTGTCCAAGCAGGGTCGACTTGATGGGCCCCTTCCAAATTCAGTTGAGCTCACTTCTAATCCTGCAAGGCCTACACTGAAGGACATGGAAAAAACACTCAGAACCTAAATACATCGGACCCCGCAAGCGATCATATTGGTCTCACCATAGGAACAACAGGCACAATGATTCCGCTCTTATTTCAAGCAGATCAGAAAGTGTTGGAAGAACCGTAGTTGAAAACAAGCCCTTCTCCAAAGGACACTCTGACACAAACATGCCTCCACAAGCACTGACCATCAGCAGTTCTCAGGACGAAGCCTTGTCTGAATGCGTAACGAGGCAAGCCGAGGCCATCCTGCCACCGTCTCCGGGATGCCAGGGCACACATGTAGATACCCAACCAGAAAGGGTTGACATACCAACCGATTCGGGAGAAACAGGACGCCTAGTGGACAGTGAGCCTTTGCAGAATACTAGACCTCGTAGAAGTGACAACTCACTTCCTAGGAAAACAATCCTTCAGAAGGTCCGCGATCAACCGGCCCTATGGGACTCCTTAAATGTGGCAGCCAGCCGAAGAAACTCACTGGAACCACATCGAACCAGCTTCCAATGTCCTGTATCCGGCCCTCTCTGGGATTCTCCCCCTAAAGGGAGACATTGCCACAGCTTAGATCAAAACCAGGGGGCCACGCCATCAAAGAAACAGGATATATTATCTATAATGTCGGCGGTAACAATAGCACTAACCCCCTTCATGAAACTGTATGAAGGGATTAGCGGTGCCCTAAAGGATCACACATCGATTCAGGCTACAATATCTAGCAAAATAACTTTCTTAGAAGCTTACATCATGGCCTTAGAAAATAAGGAAAAGAACCAGACAAAGGCACAAGAACTACAATCTCAACTACCACTGGCAGCACAGAGCCATTGGCTAAATCAGGTGGTTACAAAAGATTCTGAGAGTCAAACGATGACTATGATCGATCTAACACAGACTTCTAAAGAGAACTTGCCTTCTAGTCATGTTAAGCTCCCTCCAGGAACATTAGTCGAGCCCTCTAACTTGAAGACACTGGAAGCAGTATTCATCTTAAATCACCCACGAAAAGTTCCATCTAAAGGTCTAAAAGAAGTAACAAAGGGACCAAAGCTGAAAAAACAGAAAGTTGTACGATAAGAACCGACTTCAGTGCAGCTAACAGCAGCGGATTCTCGCTTGCCGAAAACAATCAACGACTTCTTGGAGAGGGAAGAGCTGATGAATATAAGCATGCACCTCGATGAACCTCAGTCCCCAATTCAGAGTGCAACAAATAATCAACAGCCATGGAAAGCTCAAGAAAAGTTGTCAGATAGCCCGACACGGGCAAACGAGAGAAACATGGTAAAAACAAATGAACTAGATGAACAAACGCCAAATGAAGCAAAAAGGAGGAGGCCAAGTAAAACCTTGCCAGGACGGGGTTTGGAAAGGCTCAGGACCGAAAGGGGTACAATACTGCATGACCTTAGGAAAACCTCGATCTCCCTTGTCCAAAGGTCACCAAATAAAAAAAGGACAGAGAACGACCAAGTAAGCCAGAGCAACAATCAGAACAGGAAAAATCAGATCAAATAAGTAAACAGGAATGATTCAGGGGATCGGGAGGACCGGGAACTAAAAGAGAGTCGGTCTGGTAAAAAGACTACAAGCAACTGTGAGGGACGCCTGAGATCAAGGAAGGACCCAAGAGACCCAGACCCGGGACAGTGCCGGAGAGAAAACCCATGAAAATTGTCAGAGAGCTCCGCCAAACCTTCTCTGAAGCACCCCGACCGTAACAAAAGAAGCAAAACACCAAGAGAGGTACGCAATGACCAGAACATACACAACGGTTCGACCAAACCTCATTACATTACAAAAACAGCAATCTACACGAAAGCAACAAATAAAAAAGACTTTGCAAGGTGGATTTTAAAGTTGGAGCAAATTGAGGGAAACGATGATGATATCATTTTAAATCGAAACTCCTAGCGCTCTTCAGTTATATTCCGAATCTTCAGAGGATAAAAGCAGAGGACCTACTCATTGTGGACCCTAGCCACAGGAAACAGAAAGCAATAGCGCATCTGTACATTAGTTCATCGACAGTACAGAGACAGCTAAGATACGAAACCAGAAGCTTGTTAAAAATGGGCTACGATCTGACCCAATCCACTAGAAAGATTAAGGGACCGATCCCAGCGAGTGGCATATCGCAACCACCTCAAACGTATGCGGCTACGGACAACTGCCACGGCAACGAGAGAGTAGAGAAGAGACAAAGGGATCTTTGCAATCAAACCAATACAAGTAGAGTACCGGAACTTACGGGGGAATGGCAGAAAATTAAAGTCAGAAGATCGCGATCAATAGGAAGACGTAGTGGGGTTAAACCAACGGGTGATAATAGACAGAATGTGGAACAGCACGACAGCAGGGGACACCTTACAAGCCAACGGAAAAACACCAGAATAACACCCCAAGCGACAAGAAGGAAACCCTCCATTGGGGACACCAGCGGAAAGAAATCTTCAATACAAAGTCTATGGTCTTGGCTTCCGAAAGCTTTGTCAATGCGGCAGAAAAAACAGCAATCCCCGACTCCCGAGCAAGGCAAGCCAACAAACATAACCCCTGATGAAAAAACGAAATGAATAAGGCTATGCTCGTGGAACACAAGGGATCATGGCCACTTGACAGCTACCAGCGACATAAACCTTGGGAACTACGATGTCCTCTGACTCCAAGAGACCTGGTTGACCGAAGCTCTGACGCTAGAAGGGTATGAAATCTTTTTGTCTCCAGAAAAAAAAGGCACAACTAATAACTACATTTGAAGTGACACGTTTGTGTGCAAGCGATCACAACTTATTGAGCGTCTCTTGGCCAACAAACCTCGGCATACCAACCAAACCTACAATGTACCTGGAGACAAATAACCAGGGAACAAGATTGAAAATGTCAGTGGAAGCAATAAGCGATCTGAAGTCAAAATACCTGGCTCAAAACGACTCGGAGAGCATAAGACAGATCGATTATTTTTATCGCTTCTCTCGATATATAAAAACAGACCAACCGTAACCGAGGAGGTACTCGAAAACATACATACGACAAAGCCTTGGTTGAAAAAAGAAAAGAACTGAGGAAAATAAAAAGAGAAGCAAAAAATGTAGGCCTGTTGAAGGCAAACCCGCTTGTCAAAGAAGCCGTGCATAGGTATAAATCATGGCTCAGAAATCACAGATTGGCGTTATATCAGAACAACGCAGAAACCATCCAAAGAGCCATTAGCGGGAATAAAAGTAGAGAATTTTGGTCTCTCTTGAACTCAGCTACTTCACCAGAAGAAATCTCGATCCTAAACAACATAGGCCAAACCACCTGGGAAAATGTCTTCAGTGCACTGTACTAGTGCCCAGAGACCACTTTCCACTTGAAACAGCATTCAACTGAGGACAAGTGGGCATGCCTCGACAACATAGCTGAGATCATCAGGACGATAAAGTCCCTTAAGAACTCAAGGGCCCCGGGGCCAGAAGGAATTACAAATATGGACCTAAAGGCACATCTGGAAGAATGGGCAGACCGCCTAAGCAAAATATTTCGAAGATGTGCGGAGTTAAAATCGATCCCACCATCATGGAAAGCGGCCACTGTAGTACCGATCTACAAAAAAGGAAATAAGAGTGACCCGGCCAACTACAGGCCAATTGCCTTACTAGACTGCATAGATAAGGTTTTTGGAACCATGCTCCTAAACAACTTTAAGGTCTGGACCAAAGGGGCTCCGTGCGAGGATTTCTTACAAACAGGGTTTAAGAAAAACACAGGAACAGCGGCGAACATCTTGAAGCTAAAGATCCTAAAAAACAAAGTTCTTGAAGGGGGACCACGAATACTAATCGTCTTTGTGGACCTCACACAAGCATTTGACCGTGTAGACAGGTCCTTGCTCTGGAACAAACTAGAGAGGTGGAATTGCCCTGCATCAATACTGGCTCCAATTAAAGCCTTATACTTCGGCACTAATATGCGGGTGCGACGGGACCAACAAGGCTCACTATCATCAGAAATCTACACCTACAGAGGAGTCAAGCAGGGGTGCCGGTTGGCGCCGGCCCTGTTTTTGGCATTCATAGGAGACATCAAAGACCCAGAGACGGAAGTACGTTGTTTTCCTCCTAAGTTGGGCAGAACTCCCATAAATAGACTCTTGTACGCCGATGACCTTATCCTTCTGGACTATACACCAATAGGCTTGCAACACCAGCTCAGCAGCCTTCAGAACTATATCTCAGCAAACAATCTGGAGATCAACAAATACAAAACAAAATTTATGATTTTGTCTAAAAGTAGGAAAAGAAAGAAAAACATCACACTGAGCCTTGACGGGGAAGAAATCGAAAAAGTATACGTGTTCAAGTACCTTGGAGTCACACTTGACAACATCAAAAACGAGCAAGCAATGCATAAGTTTTTGAATGAAAAAACTGGAAAGCTAGCTGCACAAGGTTGTGCGATCGATATAAAATTTGGCCGCTTTTCATTGATCCCTGTATTAAATTTCTATAAGATGAAAGTTGTTCCGTCATTGACCTACGGGGCCGAGGCGATGCCAAACATCCCTAAGACACTGTGGCCTAAATTGGAGGCCACATTTTGGAGAAAGGTGTTGGGCCTGCCAAACAGTACTGCGATAGCATACATTAGGAAAGAACTAAGCCTTTTATCACTCACGGCTGTGGCCAAATGTAACACCCTGTCACAGTTCCGAAAATGTCTTCTTTCGGAAGAACCCTCAACTTACAACCTTATCTTACAAGAAAATCTGGGAGTCAGATGCAAAATGTTGAACCAGTGGACAAAACAAAATCTGGAAACCTTACAAGACGTGGGGATGGATGAAGAAACCTTGAAAACTAACCTAGTGTACGTTCTGAGGAAGATCAAAGAGCTCGACTGGATTATGACAGGAGAGCAAGCGGCGGCAAACAAATGAACGCACCACCTACCACAAAACCTGAAAAAACTGAACGAGATTCAACCGTTTCTAAAACAGTTCCCATCAAAAAAGGCAAGGAATCTCTTATTGGGAGCAAGGCTCAACTTACTTCATACAAATGAAATTCTGACCATCCGAGGGAAAGCAGCCTGCGTAGGATGTAGATTCTGCGACTTGCCAGAGCAGGTGGAGTCGATTCGTCATCTCCTCCTTTCCTGCCCAGGAACCTCAATTATGAGAGCTCACTACATGAAATATCTATTTTCAGACTTTGTATTGAGCGACGAAGACCTATGTTGGTCTCGAATGATGATGGGCGACAAAATATCGTGGTTGATAGCCACTTACAAACTTTTGCAGCATATAGAAAAGTCTCTCCTCCAAATAAACTAGTCGACAGATGCCGAAGGTGCACAGACAACACACTTGAGTGCCCGATCTTTGCAGGAACTTTACAGGAACTCCTTGGGACTCTCTCAAATCTTCGTCGGAACTTTCCTCACCTTTTGTAAGACTTTCGTTTCACTAAATTTCATGACAGACACGGAAAGACTTTGGAATTTGAACAATCTGATTTGTAACTTCTTTTGTAAAAATCAAATTTGATTAATATACAAAAAAAAAAAAAAAAAAAAAAATATGTCACCTTCTGATCTAGAACGTTTTATCCACATGGAACTTTCCCTGCCCTGCACTCACCTTGGTTTTATTTTTGATTCAACTTGATGGTTTGACGTTAATGCCCCTAGATTTTGTTTTCCTGGGCGGACTATCCTAGAATCCTTTTTTACACACACCCCTTTGGCTGCACTGTTGCTTCCCTCCACACTTTGTACTTTGTACTCACCACCTAACACCCAGGCATCGAATGATGGAATATTTCTAATACAATGCTACTGTGTAGGCAGTGATCTTCTGTGATTCATTGATATGTGTTACTCCAGACAGAAAGTTCAGTCCAAAATACATAGATTGAAAAGAATAACACTGACAGTATATTTTTACTAACGAGTGCTGAATTGTGGATTCAACACATTATGTAAAGATGTCTATACATTAATATATTTATGAAGGGAAATACATTTCTCCTGGATTTATGAACCATAAAATAAAGACTGTACAATGTATGTGTAGCCCCATCCTTAGGTCTCACACGTGGTGTGCATTAGTAAATCCGAACAGGAATTGTGGGTGACTTCTTCCTTTGTTTTTTCACCACATCTCTGTAGACCCAGTATTGTTGTTCACCCCTCACCATCTTTGGACAGAATTGTCTTTCCTACTCCTGTATGAACTCTGGATTTTTTTGTTCACCTCCCTTTGGACAGTAGATTTTTTTTTATTTCACACCTTTGAATTACTGTTTGATTTTTCTTGATGAACTTTACTTTTCTATGAGGCAGACTGGGGTGAGGGGACTCAATGGCAGTGTTTTTTTCCAGATTTATTTGTTTTCCAGCCAGGTATCATGATCCCCGTTGCTCCCAATCCTGTACTTTTGAATTCATTTAATCAAGGCTAAATTAACTCTCCTCAGAAATGCTACTAATCATATCACAATCCAAAACCAGATGACAGGCATAAGGTTTAATTGGTTCACTTGGATTCACCATCATCTGTGACTTCTCAAGTAAAGCACACATTTCCAAAAGGGACATCTGGTCGCACTCCTCTGCAGAGTCAAGCCTAACATCCCACCTGAGTTTCTGAACAGTTGTTCAAGCCCTGATCATGTCACTCCAGGAGTCCCAAATGCCATCATTACCTCTCTGAAAGCCATCCAGAACGCTGCAGCTTGCCTCATCAAAGGACCAAGAAAATCCGATCAGATCAACACCAACACCAGCACTTACTACCCCTTCAAGCAAACATCATCTTCAAGAGAGCTAGCATCCTCTGCAAAAGAGTCACATACAACACACCACTCTACCTGGACAAGACACTCACCATCTCTGGAGGACGCCTCACCACCAGAAGCCACAACCTTCATTACCAGACTGGAAAAAGGGGCCTGCAGTGGGGAAAACATTTGGAAACAGGCACTTTCCTGCTAGACACTGTCAGGCCGATTCATGGAATAATTAGGGTGGCGCAAGTGGCCAAAAACGTGCGATTCGCAGTGGAATAGCGAAAATCTTAGTGCAAGTGCGAAAATCGCACGAAAAGCAGCGCACATCGATTCATGGAAGGCCGTGCGCGAGAAAACCATCGGATGTGCGCTAAAAAAGTGCGCAGCGCACGTTGGCGCACAGGCCATCTAACGGCGTGCGCCAGGTCACAGCGAAAATCGCACAGGCCACAGCGAAAATCGCACATAGCGCGGCGAACACAATAAAAAGTAGGCGGAACACGGGGCGTAACACTCGGAATGGGGAACAACTTGCCAAAATGTGGGCGTCACGGGGGAAGTACAGGGTGCAAGTGCGCGGAACGCCCACACGCTCGCCTACAACACGTATTTATGGAATCGAATAGGGCAAAAAAGCGCACGGTCAAACCAGCGCACAGGCACAAACACGACCGCCACAAGAAAGCAGGCGGTAGCGTCTCTGCGCCTGTAATAAATGTGCGCCAAAAGGTACGCCAACAAATAGCACCTATATACAGCCATGATGAATGTCCTATACTGTGGCCCTCCAGGACAAATGACGTGCAAAGGGGTACCCACAAACACGGACACCCGCTGACTGAAAAATAACGTGTGCGTGTATTCCGGGGTGCGCGGGAACTTTCACACACGATTTGGCTGGGTACGTGGATCTCAGGGGTGCGCAGGAAGTCTCACACGCGATTTGGCAGGCTACGTGGATTTCAGGGGTACGCGGGAAGTTCCACACGCGATTTGGCCAGGAACGTGCGCGGGAATTTCCACACGCGACTTGGCTGGGTACGTGGATCTCAGGGGTGCGCGGGAAGTCCCACACGCGATTTGGCAGGGTACGTGGATTTCAGGGGTGTGCGGGAAGTTCCACACGCGATTTGGTCGGGTACGTGTGCGGGAATTTACTCACGCGACTTGGCTGGGTACGTGGATCTCAGGGGTGTGTGGGAAGTCCCACACGCGATTTGGCAGGGTACGTGGATTTCAGGGGTGCGCGGGAAGTTCCACATGCGATTTGGGCGAGTACGTGAGCGGGAATTTCCACACGCGACTTGGCTGGGTATGTGGATCTCAGGGGTGCGCGGGGAAGTCTCACACGCGATTTGGCAGGGTATGTGGATTTCAGGGGTGCGCGGGAAGTTCCACACGCGATTTGGCCGGGTACGTGCGCGGGAATTTACACACGCGATTTGGCTGGGTACGTGGATCTCAGGGGTGCGCGGGAAGTCTCACACGCGATTTGGCAGGGTACGTGGATTTCAGGGGTGCGCAGGAAGTTCCACACGCGATTTGGCCAGGTACGTGCGCGGGAATTTCCACACGCGACTTGGCTGGGTACGTGGATCTCAGGGGTGCGTGGGAAGTCCCACACGCGATTTGGCAGGGTACGTGGATTTCAGGGGTGCGCGGGAAGTTCCACACGCGATTTGGCCGGGTACGTGCGCGGGAATTTACACACGCGACTTGGCTGGGTACGTGGATCTCAGGGGTGCGCGGGAAGTCCCACACGCGATTTGGCAGGGTACGTGGATTTCAGGGGTGCGTGGGAAGTTCCACACGCGATTTGGCCGGGTACGTGCGCGGGAATTTACACACGCGACTTGGCTGGGTACGTGGATCTCAGGGGTGTGTAGGAAGTCCCACACGCGATTTGGCAGGGTACGTGGACTTCAGGGGTGCGCGGGAAGTTCCACACGCGATTTGGCCGGGTACGTGTGCGGGAATTTACACACGCGATTTGGCTGGGTACGTGTATTTCAGGGGTACGCGGGAAATTCTACACGCAATTTTGGCTGTGTGCTCCCAGGTATTCCCTGTACACCCTCCACGGCCCCTGCAGGCAGCCGACACCACAGGGGACTACCCTGCAGACCTGCTCATGTCACCCAGCACCCCCACCCCCCAGCATCCAGGGGCACCCTCCACCAGGCCCCCACGCATGGCCCCTATCACCCCCACCCCCAGCAGTGCAGGGGCAGCACCACCAGGCCCCCACTCATGTCCCCCTGCACCCCCACCTCCCAGCATCCAGGGGCACCCTCCACCAGGCCCCCACTCATGTCCCCATGCACCCCCACCCCCCAGCATCCAAGGGCACCCTCCACCAGGCCCCCACTTATGGCCCCTATCACCCCCACCCCCCAGCAGTGCAGGGGCAGCACCACCAGGCCCCCACTCATGTCCAACTCATGTCTCCCACCACCCCAACCCCCCAGCAGTGCAGGGGCAGCACCACCAGGCCCCCACTCATGTCTCCCACCACCCCCACCGCCCAGCAGTGCAGGGGCAGCCTCCACCAGGCCCCCACTCATGTATCCCACCACCCCCACCCCCCAGCAGTGCAGGGGCAGCACCACCAGGCCCCCACTCATGACTCCCACCACCCCCACCCCCCAGCAGTGCAGGGGTAGCCTCCACCAGGCCCCCACTCATGTCTCCCACCACCCCCACCCCCCAGCAGTGCAGGGGCAGCACCATCAGGCCCCCACTCATGTCTCCCACCACCCCCACCCCCAGCAGTGCAGGGGCAGCCTCCACCAGGCCCCCACTCATGTCTCCCACCACCCCCACCCCCAGCATCCAGGGGCACCCTCCACCAGGCCCCCACTCATGGCCCCTATCACCCCCACCCCCCAGCAGTGCAGGGGCACCCTCCTCCAGGGCCCCAACCATGTCTACCACCACCCCCACCCCCCAGCCACCATGGGCAGCCCCCACCAGGTTCCCACCCATGTCTACCACCCTCCCCACCCCGCAGCCACCATGGGCAGCCTCCACCAGGCCCCCACTCATGTCTCCCACCACCCCCACCCCCCAGCAGTGCAGGGGCACCCTCCACCAGGCCCCCACTCATGTCTCCCACCACCCCCCAGCATCCAGGGGCACCCTCCACCAGGACCCCACTCATGGCCCCTATCACCCCCACCCCCCAGCAGTGCAGGGGCAGCCTCCACCAGGCCCCCACTCATGTCTCCCACCACCCCCACCCCCCAGCAGTGCAGGGGCAGCCTCCACCAGGCCCCCACTCATGTCTCCCACCACCCCCACCCCCCAGCAATGCAGGGGCAGCACCACCAGGCCCCCACTCATGCCTCCCACCACCCCCACCCCCAGCAGTGCAGGGGCAGCCTCCACCAGGCCCCCACTCATGTCTCCCACCACCCCCACCCCCCAGCATCCAGGGGCACCCTCCACCAGGCCCCCACTCATGGCCCCTATCACCCCACCCCCCAGCAGTGCAGGGGCACCCTCCACCAGGCCCCCACTCATGTCCAACTCATGTCTCCCACCACCCCCACCCCCCAGCAGTGCAGGGGCAGCCTCCACCAGGCCCCCACTCATGTCTCCCACCACCCCCACCCCCCAGCAGTGCAGGGGCAGCCTCCACCAGGCCCCCACTCATGTCTCCCACCACCCCACCCCCCAGCATCCAGTGGCACCCTCCACCATGCCCCCACTCATGGCCCCTATCACCCCCACCCCCCAGTAGTGCAGGGGCACCCTCCACCAGGCCCCCACTCATGTCCAACTCATGTCTCCCACCACCCCCACCCCCCAGCAGTGCAGGCGCAGCACCACCAGGCCCCCACTCATGTCTCCCACCACCCCCACCCCCCAGCAGTGCAGGGGCAGACTCTACCAGGCCCCCACTCATGTCTCCCACCACCCCCACCCCCCAGCATCCAGGGGCACCCTCCACCAGGCCCCTACTCATGGCCCCTATCACCCCCACCCCCCAGCAGTGCAGGGGCAGCCTCCACCAGGCCCCCACTCATGTCTCCCACCACCCCCACCCCCCAACAGTGCAGGGGCAGCACCACCAGGCCCCCACTCATGACTCCCATCACCCCCACCCCCCAGCAGTGCAGGGGCAGCCTCCACCAGGCCCCCACTCATGTCTCCCACCACCCCCACCCCCCAGCAGCGCAGGGGCAGCACCACCAGGCCCCCACTCATGCCTCCCACCACCCCCACCCCCAGCAGTGCAGGGGCAGCCTCCACCAGGCCCCCACTCATGTCTCCCACCACCCCCACCCCCCAGCATCCAGGGGCACCCTCCACCAGGCCCCCACTCATGGCCCCTATCACCCCACCCCCCAGCAGTGCAGGGGCACCCTCCACCAGGCCCCCACTCATGTCCAACTCATGTCTCCCACCACCCCCACCCCCCAGCAGTGCAGGGGCAGCCTCCACCAGGCCCCCACTCATGTCTCCCACCACCCCACCCCCCAGCATCCAGTGGCACCCTCCACCATGCCCCCACTCATGGCCCCTATCACCCCCACCCCCCAGTAGTGCAGGGGCACCCTCCACCAGGCCCCCACTCATGTCCAACTCATGTCTCCCACCACCCCCACCCCCCAGCAGTGCAGGGGCAGCACCACCAGGCCCCCACTCATGTCTCCCACCACCCCCATCCCCCAGCAGTGCAGGGGCAGACTCCACCCGGCCCCCACTCATGTCTCCCACCACCCCCACCCCCCAGCATCCAGGGGCACCCTCCACCAGGCCCCCACTCATGGCCCCTATCACCCCCACCCCCCAGCAGTGCAGGGGCAGCCTCCACCAGGCCCCCACTCATGTCTCCCACCACCCCCACCCCCCAGCAGTGCAGGGGCAGCACCACCAGGCCCCCACTCATGTCTCCCACCACCCCCACCCCCCAGCAGTGCAGGGGCAGCCTCCACCAGGCCCCCACTCATGTCTCCCACCACCCCCACCCCCCAGCATCCAGGGGACCCTCCACCAGGCCCCCACTCATGGCCCCTATCACCCCCAGCCCCCAGCAGTGCAGTGGCACCCTCCACCAGGCCCCCACCCATGTCTCCCACCACCCCCACCCCCCAGCCACCATGGGCATCCCCCACCAGGCTCCCACCCATGTCTACGACCCCTCCCACCCCCCAGCCACCATGGGCAGCCTCCACCAGGCCCCCACTCATGTCTCCCACCACCCCCACCCCCCAGCAGTGCAGGGGCACCCTCCACCAGGCCCCCACTCATGTCTCCCACCACCCCCACCCCCCAGCATCCAGGGGCACCCTCCACCAGGACCCCACTCATGGCCCCTATCAACCCCCACCCCCAGCAGTGCAGGGGCACCCTCCACCAGGCCCCCACTCATGGCCCCCTGCACCCCCAGCATCCAGGGGCACCCTCCACCAGGCCCCCACTTATGGCCCCTATCACCCCCACCCCCCAGCAGTGCAGGGGCAGCACCACAAGGCCCCTACTCATATCCCCCTGCACCCCCACCCCCAGCATCCAGGGGCACCCTCCACCAGGCCCCCACTTATGGCCCCTATCAACCCCACCCCCCAGCAGTGCAGGGGCAGCACCACCAGGCCCCCACTTATGTTTCCACCACTCCCACCCCCCAGCAGTGCAGGGGCAGCACCACCAGGCCCCCACTCATGTCTCCCACCACACCCACCCCCCAGCATCCAGGGGCACCCTCCACCAGGCCCCCACTCATGGCCCCTATAACCCCCACCCCCCAGCAGTGCAGGGGCACCCTCCACCAGGCCCCCACTCATGTCCAACTCATGTCTCCCACCACCCCCACCCCCCAGCAGTGCAGGGGCAGCACCACCAGGCCCCCACTCATGTCTCCCACCACCCCCACCCCCCAGCAGTGCAGGGGCAACCTCCACCAGGCCCCCACTCATGTCTCCCACCACCCCCACCCCCCAGCAGTGCAGGGGCAGCCTCCACCAGGCCCCCACTCATGTCTACCACAACCCCCACCCCCCAGCATCCAGGGGCACCCTCCACCAGGCCCCCACTCATGGCCCCTATCATCCCCACCCCCCAGCAGTGCAGGGGCACCCCCCACCAGGCCCCCACTCATGTCCAACTCATGTCTCCCACCACCCCCACCCCCCAGCAGTGCAGGGGCAGCACCACCAGGCCCCCACTCATGTCTCCCACCACCCCCACCCCCCAGCAGTGCAGGGGCAGCCTCCACCAGGCCCCCACTCATGTCTCCCACCAGCCCCACCCCCCAGCATCCAGGGGCACCCTCCACCAGGCCCCCACTCATGGCCCCTATCACCCCCACCCCCCAGCAGTGCAGGGGCAGCCTCCACCAGGCCCCCACTCATGTCTCCCACCACCCCCACCCCCCAGCAGTGCAGGGGCACCCTCCACCAGGCCCCCACTCATGTCTCCCACCACCCACACCCCCCAGCATCCAGGGGCACCCTCCACCAGGCCCCCACTCATGGCCCCCTGCACCCCCACCCCCCAGCATCCAGGGGCACCCTCCACCAGGCCCCCACTCATGTCCCCCTGCAACCCCACCCCCCAGCATCCAGGGGCACCCTCCAGCAGGACCCCACTTATGGCCCCCACCACCCCCACCCCCCAGCAGTGCAGGGGCAGCACCACCAGGCCCCCACTCATGTCTCCCACCACCCCCACCCCCCAGCAGTGCAGGGGCAGCCTCCACCAGGCCCCCACTCATGTCTCCCACCACCCCCACCCCCCAGCAGTGCAGGGGCAAACTCCACCAGGCCCCCACTCATGTCTCCCACCCCCCCACCCCCCAGTATCCAGGGGCACCCTCCACCAGGCCCCCACTCATGGCCCCTATCACCCTCACCCCCCAGCAGTGCAGGGGCACCCTCCACCAGGCCCCCACTCATGTCCAACTAATGTCTCCCACCACCCCCACCCCCCAGCTTCCAGGGGCACCCTCCACCAGGACCCACTCATGGCCCCTATAACCCCCACCCCCAGCAGTGCAGGGGCACCCTCCACCAGGCCCCCACTCATGGCCCCCTGCACCCCCACCCCCCAGCATCCAGGGGCACCCTCCACCAGGCCCCCACATATGGCCCCTATTACCCCCACCCCCAGCAGTGCAGGGGCAACACCACCAGGCCCCCACTCATGTCCCCCTGCACCCCCACCCCCCAGCATCCAGGGGCACCCTCCACCAGGCCTCCACTCATGTCCCCCTGCACCCCCACCCCCCAGCATCCAGGGGCACCCTCCACCAGGCCCCCACTTATGGCCCCTATCACCCCCACACCCCAGCAGTGCAGGGGCAGCACCACCATGCCCCCACTCATGTCTCCCACCACCCCCACCCCCCAGCAGTGCAGGGGCAGCCTCCACCAGGCCCCCACTCATGTCTCCCACCACCCCCACCCCCCAGCAGTGCAGGGGCAGCCTCCACCAGGCCCCCACTCATGTCTCCCACCACCCCCACCCCCCAGGATCCAGGGGCACCCTCCACCAGGCCCCCACTCATGTCCGACTCATGTCTCCCACCACCCCCACCCCCCAGCAGTGCAGGGGCAGCACCACCAGGCCCCCACTCATGTCTCCCACCACCCCCACCACCCAGCAGTGCAGGGGCAGCCTCCACCAGGCCCCCACTCATGTCTCCCACCACCCCCACCCCCCAGCAGTGCAGGGGCAGCCTCCACCAGGCCCCCACTCATGTCTCCCACCACCCCCACCCCCCAGCATCCAGGGGCACCCTCCACCAGGCCCCCACTCATGGCCCCTATCACCCCCACCCCCCAGCAGTGCAGGGGTACCCCCACCAGGACCCACTCATGTCCACCTCATGTCTCCCACCACCCCCACCCCCCAGCAGTGCAGGGGCAGCCTCCACCAGGCCCCAACTCATGTCTCCCACCACCCCCACCCCCCAGCATCCAGGGGCACCCTCCACCAGGCCCCCACTCATGGCCCCTATCACCCCCACCCCCCAGCAGTGCAGGGGCAGCCTCCACCAGGCCCCCACTCATGTCTCCCACCACCCCTACCCCAGCAGTGCAGGGGCACCCTCCACCAGGCCCCCACTCATGTCTCCCACCACCCCCACCCCCCAGCATCCAGGGGCACCCTCCACCAGGACCCCACTCATGGCCCCTATCACCCCCACCTCCCAGCAGTGCAGGGGCACCCTCCACCAGGCCCCCACTCATGGCCCCCTGCACCCCCACCCCCCAGCATCCAGGGGCACCCTCCACCAGGCCCCCACTTATGGCCCCTATTACCCCCACCCCCCAGCAGTGCAGGAGCAGCACCACCAGGCCCCCACTCATGTCCCCCTGCACCCCCACCCCCCAGCATCCAGGGGCACCCTCCACCAGGCCCCCACTCATGTCCCCCCGCACCCCACCCCCCAGCATCTAGGGGCACCCTCCACCAGGCCCCCACTTATGGCCCCTATCACCCCCACCCCCCAGCAGTGCAGGGGCAGCCTCCACCAGGCCCCCACTCATGTCTCCCACCACCCCCACCCCCAGCATCCAGGGGCACCCTCCACCAGGCCCCCACTCATGGCCCCTATCACCCCCACACCCCAGCAGTGCAGGGGCACCCTCCACCAGGCCCCCACTCATGTCCAACTCATGTCTCCCACCACCCCCACCCCCCAGCAGTGCAGGGGCAGCACCACCAGGCCCCCACTCATGTCTCCCACCACCCCCACCCACCAGCAGTGCAGGGGCAGCCTCCACCAGGCCCACACTCATGTCTCCCACCACCCCCACCCCCCAGCAGTGCAGGGGCAGCCTCCACCAGGCCCCCACTCATGTCTCCCACCACCCCCACCCCCAACATCCAGGGGCACCCTCCACCAGGCCCCCACTCATGGCCCCTATTACCCCCACCCCCCAGCAGTGCAGGGGCACCCTCCACCAGGCCCCCACTCATGTCCAACTCATGTCTCCCACCACCCCCACCCCCCAGCAGTGCAGGGGCAGCACCACCAGGCCCCCACTCATGTCTCCCACCACCCCCAACCCCCAGCAGTGCAGGGGCAGCCTCCACCAGGCCCCCACTCATGTCTCCCACCACCCCCACCCCCCAGCATCCAGGGGCACCCTCCACCAGGCCCCCACTCATGGCCCCTATCACCCCCACCCTCCAGCAGTGCAGGGGCAGCCTCCACCAGGCCCCCACTCATGTCTCCCACCACCCCCACCCCCCAGCAGTGCAGGGGCAGCACCACCAGGCCCCCACTCATGTCTCCCACCACCCCCACCCCCCAGCAGTGCAGGGGCAGCCTCCACCAGGCCCCCACTCATGTCTCCCACCACCCCCACCCCCCAGCATCCAGGGGCACCCTCCACCAGGCCCCCACTCATGGCCCCTATCACCCCCACCCCCCAGCAGTGCAGGGGCACCCTCCACCAGGCCCCCACTCATGTCCAACTCATGTCTCCCACCACCCCCACCCCCCAGCAGTGCAGGGGCAGCACCACCAGGCCCCCACTCATGTCTCCCACCACCCCCACCCCCCAGCAGTGCAGGGGCAGCCTCCACCAGGCCCCCACTCATGTCTCCCACCACCCCCACCCCCCAGCATCCAGGGGCACCCTCCACCAGGCCCCCACTCATGGCCCCTATCACCCCCACCCCCCAGCAGTGCAGGGGCACCCTCCACCAGGCCCCCACCCATGTCTCCCACCAACCCCACCCCCAGCCACCATGGGCAGCCCCCACCAGGCTCCCACCCATGTCTACCACCCCCCCACTCCCCAGCCACCATGGGCAGCCTCCACCAGGCCCCCACTCATGTCTCCCACCACCCCCACCCCCCAGCAGTGCAGGGGCAGCCTCCACCAGGCCCCCACTCATGTCTCCCACCGCCCCCACCCCTCAGCATCCAGGGGCACCCTCCACCATGCCCCCACTCATGGCCCCTATGACCCCCACCCCCCAGCAGTGCAGGGGCACCCTCCACCAGGCCCCCACTCATGTCCCCCTGCACCCAGGTCCTCACAATCCCCAATCATGTGCGTTGTGGTCAGCCTCCACAGCCAAAAGACCCTACCAAGTAACCCACTCACCCACATGGAAATGGAAATTACATGTTACACCCCCAATGTTCATAAAGCAAATGAACCCATGTCCGTCACACACAATGGTTGCAATTGAATGGGAAAACACCCAACATGACATGCATGAAACCAATGAGATGATACCACACAGTGAAGTATGAAAACAAAATTGTATTAAAAAAAATTGAATGCAAATGAAATGAAACAAACTACAATGGCAATGAAAAAAAGATAAGCTGCATGTCCGTCCAAAAAAATCAAAACTGCAAATCCAAAAAAATGTTGTCCAAAGTCACATTAAAAATAAAATCAATCAGAGAGAGAAAAATAAATGCAAAGACCATTGCTCCATGGTGAATAAATAAAAAAAATAAATAAATAAAACAATCCAATGAAGAACTATGTACAAAACATCCAAGGGTCCATGAGCCCAACTGAACAAAGGAAACCTACAAAAAACCCTAACTAAAATGCAACTATATACAAAAAGTGGAGCAGTGTCTGTCGACTCCAAATCATAAGAAGAAACAAAGGAAACCTAAAACTAAAGAACTATATACAAAGGCGGCGGGCAAGTCCAGCGGCTCACTCCGTGGTGTTCCGGGCCAGGGCATCATCAAACTCCTCGTCTATGTCCCGGAGGCGGTCCTGTTCCATGGCCCGAGGGTCCGCAGGGACGACGCTATCTGCTCCTCCAACCCCCTGCGGATTGCCTCGAGGCACTCGGCCCGCCTCAGGGCCCTCCACATGGAGTTCTCCGCCCTGACCATCGTGAGCCACGCCTCTTCCGCCCGCCGCCGCTCCGCACCTATCTGCTGGCCCACCCGCAGCCACACGGAAGACACTTCCTGTCCTGGGTCCTCCTGCCCTCCGGCCGATGCCTGCCCCTCCGATGTTGATGGCCCCGAGCCATGATGCCTCCCACGTTGACTCTGCTGCTGCCTCCGATGCAACTGCCTCTGCCAGCACGACGGCATCCAGGCTGATGGAATCCACCGACGCCGTCGTGCACGTGCCCTGCCTGATGATGCCGGCACATCCTCCATCTGCTGGGGTACAGTTGCTGTGGTGTCCACCCCTGCTGGACCTCCGACTCCCGACTGTGGCAGGGATGGGATCCCCACCGAGCTGGCTGCATTGGTCAGGGCAGGTCCACAGGGGGCCCTGGTGGCATCTGGGCCGGAAGACGGCAAGGAGAACGACCGGCGTATAGCCTCCACAGAGGAGGAGAGGGCCGCCAGATTGGCCGACACATGCAGGAAACCCCCGAACATGGAAGATCCCAATTGGGCCACGTCGGCACGGTGCTCTTCGTGATGACGTGCGTGCTCCTCCCGGGAAGCACGCACGTCATCACGAATTGCACCCTCGCGCATCGCGACCCCAATCAGGACCTTCTCCATACGGCCACGGGTCCCCTCGTCCGCAGGTGGAGGGGAGTCAGGTGACATGGACATCCCCTCTACCTGCGGACGGGCCTGGGACGGGGACTCCCTGCTGGTGCATGGTGGTGCACTCACAGGGTCAGGGACAGCGACATGCACAGGCCCCTCCACGGTGACCTGTGCTGCCTCCTGCCCCTGCCCCTGGACTGCACCACTTGCACCAGCAGGGATGCCCCCACCAGGCCCCATGTGTGCCTCAGTGGTGGCTTCCTCGTCCTCTGTGGAAACCACCAACCTGGATGGCTCCTCACCGTCTTCCGCCGTAGCAGGCCCCTGTGGGGGCTCACCCACCCCTTCCGCTGCAGCCGTGGGGGCATCCCCGCCGCCTTGCTCCACAGCGCCGTCTCCGCCCTCTTCTTCACTAGCCGCTGCGTAGAGGGAGACATAGAACACAAGCATCAGGGTACTGTTCAATGGTCCCCTAGACTGGAAGCAATAGCAGATGAGTACCACTGTCAAAGTACACTTGCATCATGTCCCTCCACAACACATGGGTCAGTCCAGGCAAAACACGCACAGTAACAGGCATGGTGCATGCCATGGACATTTCCATACATGTCCAATGGACTCTTGAAACATACAATGATATGGAACTCACATGCATCATGGGTCATGCCTATCACATGCACACACTTCACCTCAGTCACATCCATCTGGTCTCATACACCCCAAACACAGCGGATACAAGGATAACTGTCACGCTCACCTGATTCCCACGGAGGCGCAGGTCTGGCTTCGAGTGCTGATGCTTCTTCAATGGTGAAGCGCAGGACTCTGATGATGGACAGGAACGGCCCCTCTACTCTGGCTTTTCTGGCTCGCAGGAATATTCCCCTTAGGGTCTGGAAGGATGAGTTCTCCATCCTGCTTCTGATGCAGGGGCGCGTTGAAACCCAGTTACTTCACTGGATTGAGGTTTGATGGGAGTTCAAAATAAGCTTGACTATTCAGGTGAGGCACTGTAAGAGTTCTGTTGCAAGTTCAAAAGTTCAAGCTTAATAATAATGTTCATTGTCTTATTGCAGTAAGCGCTAATGCTTATGTCTTTTTCCCCTTAGGGGCCGGGGTTCGGAATGCCGGAGATATGGCGCCGACCCGAAGTGTAAGTTCTGGATGAGCGTTCAGGTAATGTCTTTGCATTCGCTCATTCAATGTCTTTGTCTTTTTTCCCCATTGGGGGCCGGGGTCCGGAATGCCAGGAAGCGGCAGGACCCGAAATGAAATGGGAATGACCCAACAGGTAAGTCTTAGAAGGAAACTGAGCTTTTCCTATTTCCCTTCCTTCTCTCACCTTGTTTTCTTGTCTTTTCTCTCTAGGCTCTGGGAAGTGGGTGCGGATCCGGATGATCGTTGCTGAAGATGGAGGCGCCCAGGAAAGGTGAGTGAAATGCAGCGCTGCAGCGATCGAAGCGAAATGCTTTTAAAATGACGTCTTCCCTTTCAGGATCGTCGGTGTGATGTCCGCGTGATGCAGCTTTAGCAGGTAAGGTCTTCTTTCTCACCAATTCTCTCTTATCTTCCTTTGCAGGCGACCCAGGATGCTGACAGGCGTGGCTGAAGTCCAGATGCAGGAGCTGACACGGTGAGTGTCCAGCTGCGAGGAGCAGAACAACGCGAAGCGTGAGTTGCTGATCGGGCGTGGTTTAAATAGCTTTGGAAGAAGTTCCAGGCATGTATCCTTCCACCGATCAGGTATGTATCCTTCCCCGACCACACCCAGGTGGAAAGTAGTCCCACAGGTAAAGTAGTTCCATTCAGGCCTCAAGAGGGCCTGGATGTAGCAGCATGGTCTGCATCAGGTAAGTGCACATTAAAACACTTGAACACATGTCTAGCTTTATGAGCCTGGCGCCTAAGGCGCCAGGACAGGGGTCCAACATGAGCCTGGCGCCTGAGGCGCCAGGACTGTGTCCAAAGGGCCCCAGTTTGGGCCCGCTGGCACTTCCCTGGGGGGAATGATGCCTGCCTCTGGGGTTGCTGGGTCGGACCTGGCTCCTTGGAGGTAGGCATCATGACAATAACTAGGCTGCATCAGTGAATCTGTGCATTGTCACACACATGTGTCATGCATCCATGGCATTCACAAGTCACAGACACGCAGGTCAGGCACACAGACAAGGCTACCATATATGTACCTGGCATCAGCACCCATCCCTCACCCCCACCCATGTCCAGGAACAGAGACTGGCATGCTCTCATGTGTAAAATCTGCATAGGGCTCCCCATGTCGCATTTAAACACATGCAACAACCATGTGGTTCACACATCACTGGTCGCACATGCATTACCATGATGTCCCTGCACACATACATGCATACATGGCCTATGTCACACATACAGGCAAGTATCAGACAATCAGCACACCGCAACATGCCCTGTCTCACACAGCAATGCTTGGCCACTTACCGCTCAACTCCAGACAGGTCTCCCTCTCAAGGATATGGGCGTGGAGCGCTGGGCGTACGCGTTCCAGGACCCTCATCTGGATGGAACTCATGCGGCCCCAGCCCCCCTCCATGAGGCGCCGGGCCTTCACGAGGGTCCTGGACCTCAAGTCCTCCCAGCGCTTCTTGATCTTCTGGACGTCGCGGGTTGCCACCCCCTCCGCGTTGATGGCAACCACACAGTCGGCCCAGATCCTCTCCCGTCCTTCCTTGCTGGCGCGGGACGATCCAAAGAGGGCATCATACTGCCCCAGGACATGCTCCACCAGGAGACCAACTTCGGTGTCAGTGAAGCTGGTGCCCCTCTGCCCCTCTGGCCTGGGGTTGCCACTGGTGCCAGATGTGGAAGTGCCCGACATGGCAACCCCAGAGGCAGGAGTGGGTGGGCAACTGGGTCCTGGGGCTGGGATGTGGAGCGATGTTATCCCAGTCGGGAGTCTTCTGTTCCAGCAGGGGTGGACAGAGCAACTGGACCCCTGCAGATGGCTGATGTGCAGGCAACAAATGGCAGGGCACGGTGGCAACAGGCAGGCAGGCAGGCAGGCAGCAGCAGCAGATGGCACGTGGGAGGCTGCTCGGGGCACTGGGGGGCAGTAATTCGGCCTTCTGGGCAGGAGCGTGGTCTTCCGTGTGTTTTCGCGTGGCCAGCTTGATACGGAGTGATTTGGCACGTGAAAATCCTGCACGTCACCGTGAAATTCGAGGAAAGGCCCTTAGCGCGTAAGCACGTCAGCACGCATACGCGATTCTATTGGACCAAAGGCCCTCAGCGCGTAAGCGCGTCTGTGACGTGACCCGCACGGGTGTTTCCCTCATAGCACGTGATGACGGAGCACACGTGGAAAGACTGCACGTCAGAGTGTCATCGCGTGTAATTGGACAAAAGTGCGCGTACACGCGATTGGCCTATGTACGTGTATTTCAGGGGTGCGTGGGCACTTACACACGCGAGTACATCAGCGCACGTGTATTCCGGGGTGCGCGGGAATTTCCACACGCTATTGGCCCGGGTACTGGATTTCAGGGGTGCGCGGGAAGTTTCACACGCGAGTACATCAGCGCACGTGTATTCCGGGGTGCGCGGGAATTTCCACACGCTATTGGCCTGGGTACTGGATTTCAGGGGTGCGCGGGAAGTTTCACACGCTCGCCTACAACACGCGCAAAGAAACACGTACGCCAGTAGGAAGCAGGCATACGTCGACACGCGACGCATCAATTTGTGCGCAAAAAAATAACAAGCTCAGACGCAAGGATGAATATACCGTGGGCTACCAAAGAAGGAGGAGGAGGATAGTCAGGGCCAGAATATTCACACCCAGAACCAGCCTTTTCGGGATGCCTGATGACCAGGTGATTGGGAGGTACAGGTTTCCACCACACATAATACTGGACCTGGTGAGTGAGTGGGAGGATGACCTCACATCACCCACCCTGTGCTCCCAAGCACTCAGCCCCCTGGAGAAGGTCCTCAATGTACTGCACTTCTTAGCCACTGGATCATTTCAGCGGACAAGTGCCATAGTGGGTGGGGTGTCACAGGCCACGCAGTCACGCTGCCTACACCAGGTCTTGAACATCATCACTGCACGCCCATCAGTCCGCAGGCACATATAACTGCCCAGAACACCTGCAGAAAGGCATGCTGCCGCCCTGGATTTTTACGGTGTGGCACGATTCCCCAAAGTGCTAGGTGCCATCGACTGCACCCATGTGGCTCTACGTCCCCCCAGGGCATCTGAGCAAATCTATAGGAACCGCAAGCACTGGCATTCCATCAACATGCAGGTAGTATGTAATGCCAAGGGAATCATCACCTCACTATATGCCAACTATCCCGGGTCCACCCACGACAGCTTCATTTACCGAATGTCCACCCTAAGCCGGGACCTAGAAGCTGGGCGGCATGGCGATACATGGCTGCTTGGTGAGTATGAATGCCACTGCACATGCATGCATGTCAGATACTGAGCAAGGTCACAACCCCACCAATGATACCAATCACCACCTCCACAGGGGACAGTGCCTAGCCTCTCAGACCCCACATGATGACGCCAATTTGGAACCCCACCACGCCACCCGAGGTAAGATATAACACAGCCCACATTGCAACCCGGGGCATAGTGGAGCGCACATTCGGAGTGCTTAAGTCACGCTTTCGCTCCCTTGACCGCTCTGGCGGGCAGCTGTTATACGCTCCCCCAGTAGTGTGCAGGATCATAGTGGCAGCATGTGTCCTGCACAACGTTGCAACACGCCGGGGCCTGGCCGTGGACATGGTGGTGGCCCCACATCCCCAACCACATGCACGGCCGCTGCGCATGGGAGGGGAAAGGGCACGGGGGAGGCAGCCCGTACACAGCTAGTGGCTAATTACTTCACATAGAAATCACACCCCTGTGGAGTGCACACTGCCCTGGCACATACCATCTGACAATCAATGATGACTCAACCTGACACTGATCCTGAATGTCTGGAGAATCAACCGTCAAAACCATATCAGCCTGAGATTGTTCACCTGGAAGTGTTACAATGTGTGCATCCCTACCTACACAGACACCACCAATGCAGTTTTGTGAAAAAACACATTCATGCAGCTAAAATGAATACCCACTTGCAAAATGCAACATGAGGACAGTGCCATGTCACCCAACCCATCCCCAGCACCGCCACACGACACACCGTGCCATGTCATGCTATGTGCAGGTAAACAAAGTAATCCCCACAACATGACACAAGTGTCACAATGTACAGTGTCCCTAATTGATACTCGCGACACCTGAAATGCTCACAGTAATGCAAGACCAACAACACACTTGAGCAGGTATTTAGCAATAACACTTATCAGCTACTGACCCTCAAAACTACCATTAACATGACATTACGAATGTAAGGAATAAGTAGTCTCACCACCTGGAAATGCCTGCACTCCCACCACTTCCAACTGTACAGTGTTGCCGCCATGTAGAGTTGTAGGTGCACTGCTGCCAACATGGACCCCATCTCCAAAGTAGAGGGCCTTGTGTAGACATGAGGAAAGGACCTGCAAATTAGGAGGTAGACACAGATGATGAGTTACACATCAATGCAACATGCAGTGTACAACACAACAGCAATATGCACTAGGAATGTATACACCGTATTGACTAGACTACCCACACATGTAGTGGGAGTCCAATGTCACCATGTACGTCAATGTCACTTGGGCACACCCTTTGCAAGCCCATGGAAACGGGAAGCAGGAGGGGTGTGTGTGACAAAAACCCAAGCATCTGAACCAAATACATGACAAGCCTGCATGTGCCCAGCCACAATGCAGTGTATGCCCACGGGAGCCACACAAGGCAACACATTGTCCAAAAAAAAATAAAACAAAATAAAAATTAAAAAAAAATAAAAAATGGCCATTAATGGGCGCGGGGGGGGGGGGGTGGTTGGGGAGCCCACCCAGGAGGTCCAAGGACAGGGTGCACACCAAAACCCACCTGTGTGGATCTTGCAAAAAAGAAACACCTCCATGGGCTCATGGCCCACACGGCTACCCTATTGTGGGAGTATCACTGCTGTCGCTATTATCACCCTGTGCAGCTGCATCCGGAGGTGGTTGCACTATGGGAGGCAGCCCACGCAAGGCCCTAGTCTGTTCCTCCATGGCTGCAAGCATGCGGGTGTGGTAGGTCTCGTTCTGGAGGATGAGTGTGCGGAGGTCCCCATGCAACAACTCACGGGATGCCCGGACCTCTCAGCTGAGAGCGTATGGGTGAGACGCTCCAGCTGCTGTTCTGTCCTTCGGTTTGTTGAAGCTTCAAGCTCAACAAGAGTCGTCCTGAGGTGAAGGAGTTCCAGCCTCAGGGCTTCCCTGTGGCCCTGGGACTCTATGGAGATGGCTTCCTGCAGAGTCGCCAGTGCCGCCCGCCTGTCCCTGTTGGACGCCAACATGTCCTCCCTGTGTGACTGGCAGATGGAGTCGGTTGCCTGCTGTAGTCGCTCCATCAGCCTTTCGGGGGGGACAATGGAAGTGGCCACCCTATCCATGGCCTGAGCCATCATCTCTGATGATGCTGCCTGTTGGTTTGCCATACCGTAAATGGATTGCTCCCATGCGGTATTGCCAGGTGGCGTACGGCCACCACGTCGGCGGCACCACACCTGTCTGGGGCAAGGCGAACTGCGCCTTGCTCTGCCGGCACTGCCTGAGGCTGCAGGACTGCATTCCCCCTCTGATCTGCTGGCCCAGGAACAGGATCAGATGTCGCGAAATGTGACCCTGCATCCGTAACCACCAAAGGCGTAGCTGCCAACACTGACATCCCCATTGAGGGTTTTGACCCTGGTGCAGGTGGGTGGGACAGAACAGAATCCCTCCCAGGAACACTCACGTGCGACGGCACGTAGGTCTCATCATCCGAATCAACACCTGAGTACAGCTCGGGGGAGGTGCAGCCAGAGACACCCCTTGAGAGCACGACCTGCAGCAGTTGTGGGTTCTCACCGACCACCACACCACGTCCCTCACTGGTGGTCGGTCGGCCCTCGGACCCCTCCTGGGTCTGCACCATCTCCACAACCCCAGCAGTATCAGGTGCGTCTTCCCCTGCAAAGACATAAAAGCAAACAAATGGAAACAGGCATTAGCACCATGGCACACAATGAGGGCTGAGAAGCAACAGAACCAGTACTTGATTGACACATGTCCCACATGACTAAAACCCTCCCATGCATGCACCCTCACTGCGTATGAAGGCCAGACAAATGGCACACACTGATGACACCAGGATGGAAGATGAACACATTTTCTGCATGCTGCCTGGCAGTGGCATCACACATTGGCCTGTGATTGCCAGGTGAAATACACATGCCATCACACAGATGGCATGTACCATTGCTATTGAGTGAAGATGGAGAGGAGGGCAGCACTTATTCATTCAGTCCAGTTCCCTCATGTAATAGCTTTTCTAATTCAAACAGGTCTGATTTTTCACCTGGAGCTGCCAGTCCAAAATGGTCCGATTGCACAGGGACATGTCTAAACAAATGATATCAAGGTAACAAAGTCACTCCACTTTACCATAGCCATGTCTGACATGTGACTAGAGGACTGAGAAATGCCTAGTAAAAGTGGTGGAATGCAAACAATCTGCCTGAATGAACAGAGAAAAATAAGCAACAATGTTGTGGCAAGGTGACACTTCAAGGGCAACTGGCGTGCTGTTGGGCTAGATGTCTACTGTTGGCAGAAGGGATACTGCTATGGCCAAATGCTGCTGCGCAGAATGTATTGCATGAAGCACATGGGTGACCCAAACGACTCAGGCGCACACACCCTCACCTGGCACACAAACAGAAGCCCTCACACACACACCATGCACATGGATGACACACACATGCATGTGCACTCACCGGACAATGCCGCATAATCAGGCAGATCTCCCACGCCTTGGATCTGTTCCTCCGTGACGTAGGTCCCAGCGACTGACTCATGTGGATTGAGTTCCATGTCTTCTACTGGAGACCCACCTCCAGTCACTAGAGTTGCGGCATGACTTGAGGCCAGCTTATTCTTTGCCCTGCGCTTTAGGTCATTCCAGCGCTTATAGCAATCATTGGCTGTGCGCCTCACGATTCCAAGGGCACTTACGATGTCCGCAACGGTCTGCCAGTGTGCCTGGCGTTGTGCAGGTGTGATCTTGGATCCTGCAACAATGACCATCTCGTTATCATGTGCGGACACATACTCGACAAGTGCATTCAGTTCGGCATCCGTGAAGCTGGGCTTCCTCGACGGGCCGGACTGTGTAGCCGTGTCTGGGGCATCAGCCTGTGCCGGACGAGCACTCTTCCTCTTCCGCTTGGAATGTGGTGGTGATCCTGAGTGTCCTACGCCGCTCTGGACACTAGGGGCAGGAGCCCTGGTGGACTCTGTATCAGGAGTGTGGGATTGCACACTCAGCATGGGAGTTGGTGCAGGCATTGGCTCAAGTGTAATGGTGTCAGGGGGAATGTCAGCAGGATGGACTAGGACCGACATTGTCCTGGCTGGGTGTGTGAGAGCTGGGGTGTATGGAGCCGCAGCTGCCCCTGCAGCCTCTCCACCCTGCCTACTTGGGGCAGCAGATGACCTTGCTGCCCCTGATCCACGTGGCCTGATGACATCAACATGCACCAGCGCACGTGTCATAGGCCTGCTGACCTGGAAGTCAGCCATGGAGTCAGCCAGGTCTGGTGCCACAATGGGCTGGTCCAACAAGGGCTGAGCATGGATGGTGTCAGCCACATCAGCCTCAACCATGGGGGCGGTGGGGGGGATTATGGGTGCCCTTGACTGGTCCTCCACACATGGGGGGACAGGGTCACCCTACAAGTAACGACCACGTCCCCTACCGGATCCACCACGGCCACCACTTGTGGCTCGTCCACCTTTGCCACCCTTACGGATTCCTCGGCTCCCAACCATGGCACTGATGTTAATGTGCGTATGGGAGTGGCTGTAAATTATTGTCCTGGGCAATTCGGGGTCAAAGGGGTTGGGTACCAGATGGTAATTGTACCCTAGTGCTCTAGCAAGGCTGAATGTGACCCCTGGGGAAAGATGACGGGTCACGCAACGCACAGGAAGCCCAAAAAAGGGAGATGACGTGCACGCAACCCCTCCTAGACCACGTGTGCGCAAAAAAAAACCTGCACTACGCTGTGGCACCCAGTAACACAAGAATGAACGTATGCGTGTCACACGCAGCCTAGAATGACCTCTGAAGGGGTAGGCTACACACGGGGCAAGCACAGATGTTAGATACGTGCGTGACTCACCGTCTGCCAGGAAAAAGAGCGTGAAAAAGAAGCGCGTTTGCGCGTTGGCAACACCCCCGCCAAAAGAAGATTTGTACACTGTCTGAGGAGACAGGACAACAGTAAAAGGGAACGCTGTTTGAGGTAACAGGCCCAGGAAAACCAGAAAAAGAGAAAAAAGAGAAAAAGCTGTCAGAGGTAACAGGGAGTATGAACTTGAAACGCTGTGTAGTAAATCGCGTGTGAAACGACAAGAAGTACAGATTTCACCCACTCGCTCTCCACGAAAAGCACGTACAAGGAAATGGTGTTCTACACGTACCTTTTGTGCAGGCCCACACGTCCAGCGTCACTTCCGTGTGTACGCGCTAGGGCCATTTCCACCAATTACACGCTTTGTCACTTCTGTGTGTAGGGCCATTTCCACCAATTACACGCTTTGTCACTTCCGCGTGTACGCGCTAAGGCCATTTCCACCAATTACACGCTTTGTCACTTCCGCGTGTACGCGCTAAGGCCATTTCCACCAATTACACGCTTTGTCACTTCCGCGTGTAGGGCCATTTCCACCAATTACACGCTTTGTCACTTCCGCGTGTACGCGCTAAGGCCATTTCCACCAATTACACGCTTTGACACTAGGACGTGTCTTTCATTTTTTTACCACGCAACATTTCAAACGTGTGCCATATTCAACGTGCACGTGACTTCATAGACGCGCATACGCTGTTGGCCTTTGGGCCAATGGCCAATGAATGTACAGACGTGTGCTGACGCGCTTACGCGCTAAGGGCCTTTCCTTGAATTACACGCAGACGTGCTGGATTTTCACGTGCAAAATCACTCCGTATCAAGATGGCCACGCGTTCACACACGGAAGACCACGCTCCTGCCCAGAAGGCCGAATTACTGCCCCCCAGAGCCCTGAGCACGCTCCCACCTGCTATCTGCTGCTGCCTGACTGCCTGCTGCCCACGTGCCCTGCCATTTGCTGCCTGCACATCAGCCAGGGGTGCTGTTGCTGTGACCACCCCTGCTGGAACCGAAGACTCCCGACTGCTTTTCCATCGCCCCACAGCCCAGCCCCAGAACCCAGTTGCCCACCCACTCCTGCCTCTGGGGTTGCCATGTCGGGCACTGCAACATCTGGCACCAGTGGCAACCCCCGGCCAAGGAGGCAGAGGGGCACCAGCTTCACTGCCACCGAAGTTGGTGTCCTGGTGGAGCATGTCCTGGGGCAGTATGATGCCCTCTTCGGAAGGTTGCACGCCGACAAGGAAGGACGGACTCGGATCTGGATGGACATCGTGACTGCCATCAACGCGGAGGAGGTGGCAGTCCGCGACTACGAACGTATCAGGAAGCGCTGGGAGGACTTCAGGTCCAGGACCCTCAACAAGGCCCGGCGCCTCCTGAAGGCAGCGGATGCTAAGGGGCGCCGGGTCCACTTGTCGGAAGATCAGATGAGGGTCCTGGAACGCATATCACCAGCGCTCCACGTCTAGGTCCTTGAGAGGCAGACCCGCCTGGAGTCGAGCGGTAAGTGTACATGCATACTGATTGTAAGCTGTGCGTCTGGTGTGCCAGGAGTGTGCAGGTTGAACATGTATTTTTATGTGGACAAGTCGGGGGGGTGTACAGGGCCGTGAGGGTGACACATGCGAGGGGTCTCATGTATGACACATGGATGGTGCTTGTGTGTGTGGGCTTGCATGGCACAGGATGTGGAGGAATGATTGTCAGGTGTGACATGGATGTCGATCGGAACACTGCGACAGTTGGCGGAGGTGTACACATGCATGCAAGTTTGGTGGTGTGTGTGCATGTGTAGTGTAATCCCTATGTTGCATGTGATGTGTGGATGACCTTTGGCTGCTCATGCTGTTGTATATGAATGGATGGTGCTGGCTGTTGCAATATGCCTGTGGTATGGCTCATGTGTGCAAGTTGAAATGACATGTGTGTTGGGGATTGTGATGCCATGTCTGAGGTTTACCAATGCCACTCATGTATGACTGTCATGTGTGTATGAGTCCATTGGACAGTGCCCTGATGCCTGTGTTTTCTTTCTCCCTGTCTGCAGCGTCAACTGATGAAGAGGGCGGAGAAGGTGCTGTGGAGCACAGCGGCAGGGGTCGCACCACCAGCCGGAGACGCAAGGCCCGGAACCCCTCCCAGGTTCTGATCTCGTCGGGGAGTGAGGAGTCCGGTGCCATGTCCCAGGCCGCAGCTGCCGAGGGGAGGTCCAAGAGGTGGAGGTTGGAGTTGGACTCCTCGGAAGCAGAAGGGGCAGCCGGGACCCCACAGGGCCCAACGGAGGAAGATGGCACGGAGTCATCCAGGTTGGTGGGGGGTTTGGAGGAGGAGGAGGAGGAGGCCGTGCAAGCGACAGAGGCAGGGTCTGGAGGTGGGGATTCCACTGGTGCTAGTGGTGCAGTGCAGGATCTGGGACAGGAGGCAGCACAGGCCGCCGCGCAGGTGCCTGTGTGCAATCCTGTCCCTGCTCCTGTCACTGCATCATCTTGCACCAGCGGGGATGCCTACCTCCAGACCCGTTCTCAGGGAGGGGATTGGCTTACAACACCTGGCCTTCCTCTCCCTGTGGATGTGGCTATCCTGCACCAGGTTGAGCCTGTCCAGGGTGGGGTGGCGTTGCGTCAACGGGCCATGCGAGCTGACCTGCAGTCTTTTCATGATGAGTCTGCACGTCTTCTTGCATGGCTCGTTGACTGCGTTGACCCACTGGGACAGCTCACCAGGGCTGGATTCCTCCATTTCCTGGACCTTGTTCCGACCCCCTCCTCCACGGAACCCCCTATGCCCCGGTCGTCCTCCATGCCATCTTCCCACCCATGTGTCACCTGGGTGCCCTGTGGAGCTGCCTCCGACCGTGCGGCCAGGCTGGTGGACAACAGATCCCTGCCACAGTCGGGAGTCGGACGTCCAGCAGGGGTGGCCACATCAACGACTGCACCCCAGCTGGAGGAGGATGTGCAGGCACCATCAGACAGGGCACATTGACAGCAGCAGCTGCAGCAGCAGGAGGCTGTAGGTGGGAGCCACGATAGCTCAGGGCCTTCAACATCGGAGGGGCAGGCATCGGCCGGAGGGCAGGAGGACCCTGGACGGGAAGTGTCTTCCGTGTGGCAGCGGTTGGGCCACGCCATAGATGCGGAGCGGCGGCGGGCGGAAGAGGCGCGGCTCACGATGGTCAGGGCGGAGAACTCCATGCGGAGGGCCCTGAGGCGGGCCGATTGCCTCGAGGCAATCCGCAGGGAGTTGGAGGTGAACATGTCGGCGTCCCTGCGGACCCTCGGGGCCATGGAACAGGACCGCCTCCGGGACATAGACGAGGAGTTCGATGATGCCCTGGCCTGGAACACCACTAAGTGAGCCGCTGGACTGGCCCGCCGCCATTGTATATAGTTATTTAGTGATAGGTTTCCTTTGTAGTTTATTTTTATTTGGAGTCGACGGACACTGCTCCACCTTTTGTATATAGTTCCATTTTTGGTAGGTTTCATTTCTTCTGTTGGGATGATGGACCCTGAATACTTTGTACATAGTTGGACTTTGGATTTGGACATTTTTTTTACTATGAATATTTTTTCCCATGGAGCAATGTTTTTCTATTTCTTTTTTCCCTTCATTTCCTTTTTATGGACTTGAACTTTGGAAGACATTTTTTTGGATTATCATTTATTGATTTTAATTTGAAAAGGGACAGCCAGCTTAATTTTGTTTTTTTTTTACTTGTGTATTTTGTTTAATTTTGATTGCCATTACTGTTGTTATTAAAACTTTATTTGGATTTTTTCATTCTTCAATGTGTGGTTTCATCTCATTGTTTTCATGCATGACATGATATGGGTTTTCAGGTTCACTTGCAACCATTGTGTGTGTGTGAGACACATGTGTTGATTTACATTGTTTCCATTGGAGTAGTATCATGGGTGCATGTAATACTTGGTTGTGTCTTTGGGCTGTGGTGGCTGGCCATGAGGCCCATGCTTGAGGATTGTCAGGGCCTGTGGGCAGGGGGACATGAGTGGGGGCCTGGTGGAGGCTGCCCATGGTGGCTGGGGGTGGGGGTGGTGGGAGACATGGGTGGGGGCCTGGTGGAGGGTGCCCCACACTGCTGGGGGGGTGGGGGTGGTGTGAGACATGAGTGGGGGCCTGGTGGAGGCTGCCCATGGTGGCTGGGGGGTGGGCGTGGTGGGAGACATGGGTGGGGGCCTGGTGGAGGGTGCCCCACACTGCTGGGGGGGTGGGGGTGGTGGGAGACATGAGTGGGGGCCTGGTGGAGGCTGCCCATGGTGGCTGGGGGGTGGGGGGGTGGGAGACATGGGTGGGGGCCTGGTGGAGGGTGCCCCACACTGCTGGGGGGGTGGGGTGGTGGGAGACATGAGTGGGGGCCTGGTGGGGGCTGCCCATGGTGGCTGGGGGTGGGGTGGGTGGCAGACATGAGTGGGGGCCTGGTGGAGGCTGCCCATGGTGGCTGTGGGGTGGGGGTGGGGGTGGTGGGAGACATGGGTGGGGGCCTGGTGGAGGGTGCCCCACACTGCTGGGGGGTGGGGGTGGTGGGAGACATGGGTGGGGGCCTGGTGGAGGCTGCCCATGGTGGCTGGGGGGTGGGGGTGGGGGTGGTGGGAGACATGGGTGGGGGCCTGGTGGAGGGTGCCCCACACTGCTGGGGGGGTGGGGGTGGTGGGAGACATGAGTGGGGGCCTGGTGGAGGCTGCCCATGGTGGCTGGGGGGTGGAGGGGGGTGGGAGACATGGGTGGGAGCCTGGTGGGGGCTGCCCATGGTGGCTGGGGGGTGGGGGTGGTGGGAGACATGGGTGGGGGCCTGGTGGAGGGTGCCCCCACACTGCTGGGGGGGTGGGGGTGGTGGGAGACATGAGTGGGGGCCTGGTGGGGGATGCCCATGGTGGCTGGGGGGTGGGGGTGATGGGAGACATGGGTGGGGGCCTGGTGGAGGGTGCCCCACACTGCTGGGGGGGTGGGGGTGGTGGGAGACATGAGTGGGGGCCTGGTGGGGGATGCCCATGGTGGCTGGGGGGTGGGGGTGGTGGGAGACATGGGTGGGGGCCTGGTGGAGGGTGCCCCACACTGCTGGGGGGGTGGGGGTGGTGGGAGACATGAGTGGGGGCCTGGTGGAGGCTGCCCATGGTGGCTGGGGGGTGGGGGGGTGGTAGACATGGGTGGGAGCCTGGTGGGGGCTGCCCATGGTGGCTGGGGGGTGGGGGTGGTGGGAGACATGGGTGGGGGCCTGGTGGAGGGTGCCCCACACTGCTGGGGGGTTGGGGGTGGTGGGAGACATGAGTGGGGGCCTGGTGGGGGCTGCCCATGGTGGCTGGGGGGTGGGGGTGGTGGGAGACATGAGTGGGGGCCTGGTGGGGGCTGCCCATGGTGGCTGGGGGGTGGGTGGGAGACATGAGTGGGGGCCTGGTGGGGGCTGCCCATGGTGGCTGGGGGGTGGGGGGGTGGGAGACATGGGTGGGGGCCTGGTGGAGGGTGCCCCACACTGCTGGAGGGGTGGGGGGTGGGAGACATGAGCAGGTGTGCAGGGTAGTCCCCTGTTTTGTGGGCTGCCTGCAGGGGCCGTGGAGGGTGTACAGGGTACACCTGTGAGGACCCACCCAGCCTAATCGCGAGTGATTATTCCCGCGCACCCCTGTAATACACGTACCCAGCCAAATCGCGTGTGATAATTCCCGCGCACCCCTGTAATACACGTACCCAGCCAAATCGCGTGTGATTATTCCCGCGCACCTCTGTAATACACGTACCCTGGCTAATCGCGTGTAAAACTTCACGCGTACCCCTGTCATACACGTACCCAGCCAAATCGCGTGTGAAAATTCCTGCGTACCCCTGTAATACACGTACCCTGGCTAATCGCGTGTTTAACTTCACGCGTACCCCTGTCATACACGTACCCTGGCTAATCGCATGTAAAACTTCCCGCGTACCCCTGATATGAACGTTACCCGCTTTGCGTTCCTTGTTTGGCAGCCCTATCAACTGGTCCAGGGTTAGCGCAGCCCTTTGCGATGATTTAGCGATTTTGATGGCTTTTCCTTGCGCGAGGGCGTTCTTGGGGGCGTTACTGGCGCTGCTGCAGGGTCGCTGCGATACTCTGCGCCACGGCTGGTTTGCGAGCCTAAAATCCATGAATACGCTGTGCGCGGAAATCGGTTTTGGCGCACGCGCCTGGCGCAGACAATCGCACGCGGACACTCTGCGCCAGCCGCTTGCGACACTTTTCTGCGAAATTCTATGAATTACCCTGTGTGTTTCTCGAACAGGATACCAATGCAGGTAAAACTGGCAATTTCCCTACTAACACTTCAAGAGGAACCTGAAACCTTACTCCCCTCCAGAACTTCCCTCTCCCCTATGTCTGCTATTCCTTCATCCACCACTGCTACCCTTCCATCCTACCGTTCACCCCCTGGCTACTTCCAACTAGGTTCACACTGTATAATGTCCATACATACAAACATACATTCTTACCTACATTCAAAATCAAGTTCATAAAGTTCGTCCTCTAGATGTAGCCTCTGTGAGTACTTAACTATTTTAATATTAATCACCTGCATGAGAAGCAGCTGCTGTAAATAGATACAATTATTTTGTCATAAACGAAGGTTGATATGAAATATGATGTCTTGCGGATCTATTCTTGCACTGTCATGCTAACGCTAATGTGTTTTCTTTCCTGGGGTGAGAGAAGTTTGTTGGACTACAGCATCCATTTGGCCAAGGAGCAATAGCAAGACAGCGAGACACCCTTTGAACCACTCCCTGAATACTTTAACCTACCAGGACGCTGAAGCACGAATAGTGCGCAAAGGACGTCCCTGTCACACCGTTAGGCATCCTGACGGATCTGCAAGCTGCTGGTGATATGACTTCTAATAATGTATGTGTATTGACGAGAAATACAGTGAGCCAGAAGCCAGAGGATGATGAGTTGCTATGTGCAATGGAGCTTGTGGAGTCATCCCAAAGTGCACGGTTTCACAGAACTACAAGATCACTCCCACAGAAAACATTGACAGCAGTACGCATGAAAGATGGCCATAAGAGTTTGGCAAATATCACTAACTTTTTTACAATCCAAGAAGAACTTAACCTCTTATCGGAGGCTGTGCACTCAGAGCTGGTGGTTGAGATGTCGGCCTGGGTGTCATGCCTAGGCTGAAACACAGTTGAGCTTATTGTGGACTCTATCCAGTTTGTGCAGGATGTATTTACTACTATGATCGAAAGAAGAGGTTTTTCTACCCCTAGTACATCACAGTATGCCCTTAGTCTTATGCAATCCACTACGTCCGATACGCGTGCTGTGGTAGAAAATGTACTGGAGGATCTGCTCCAACCTCAATCTTTTGTTCTCGATAAGGGAATGATAGTAGATGACGTATCGGTGGGTCAGCCCCAATGGCCACTTCAAACAATTGTGGTTAACTCTATTGACATACATGCCTCCCCGCCCCTGCCCTTTGACCACACCACCTCTCCTGTAAGAGCTAAAGCTCTGGCTACCTGTGATATTGTGGAGGGGGGTGTGGAAGTGGGAATGGTGGAGGAGATGGGGGAGGGCTATGATTTTCCCAGTGATAGCAATACTAGTAATACTAGTAATGACAGTTGTTCCTCGACTGTTATGTTTGGGATTTTGGAGAAACTCCTGACTGCTCTGTTGGAGAAATGTGATAATCTTGATGTCAAGTATAATGTACAAGCTGAGACGTTGAACAGGATTACCCATCTCTGTGACTCGCTAGACGGTAAATGTGAAACTCAGTCTAGCATGCTAGAAAAGTATGTTAGTAATTTTGTCATAGTGGCTGACCTTCTTAAATCTAAGATGAATTAGGGTGGATGTTAGATGGCTGCCACTCAGGGGGGTGGGAGCATTGCTGTAAACTCTGTGATCAATGACAGAGATTCCGCAAATAATGGTAGTGTGGCTCCCACTGGTAACTGGTATGAGAGAACATTTGAAAGAGTGATCAAGCAGGCTAAACAAATCAAAGTGTTTGGAGTGCACACATTGGAATAAATCGGTTAATTTCTCTGAATGTCTGGGGGGTGGCCCACAGATAAGATTGGTGGCAGAAACTATTGTCTTCCCTGGTACACTAAGGGCAGTACGGCAGGTGGGTATTGTGGCCAACATTTCCTTCTCCATTGAGGATGGTGGCACTGCCGAACCAAGGGGTAATACCCCCAGCCCCTGGATGGTAAACAAAGAACAGTCTAAGGACTTGTATGTAGTTAGTAACACTGTGGTGGGGCTCGCTGATCTGCTGCCAGCGGTTGGAGGAAGAAGGGGTCATCAAGGTCCCCCCACCTGCTAGAGGGTCTAACGACATACGTACCTCTATCAATGTTCAAAAACACTGTAGTAATCATTTTCTTCTTCTTGACTAAAAGAGAATCAGCTAAGAAGTTAATGATCTTGAGGGCCTGTTCTATATACCAGCAAATACAGAGTATCCTAAACAGATAGATGCCTTCCTGCAAACACTTACCACTGAATTGGTATCTTATATTAATAGAACCAGGTTCTTGCAAAATATACATGGGGTAATTCCTCTCTGTTGCATTAGCAGTGATGACATTCAAATCGTCGATTACGGGATGACACTAACTGTGTGACTTCTTTCATTCACTTTAATGTGGAAGATGTAATTGACTATATTGTACATTATGAAGTTGCCCTTTTGAAACTTGGCTATGACTGCTCGGCCCTGGAGATTGATGACTTTCACAATCATGGGAGTTGTGGGTCATCTCTCCATGGCAAGCGTGATGATGCTGCGGCAGAGAGTCAGGAGGGTCTCCAGGGTAGGGGATGTGGGGTAGTTTGGCTTGGACATAATCCAGTAGCCATGGCAAGCACTCAGGCTCCTCCAGTCAGTGAAGGGTGTGGAGCATGTCCTTGTTGAACTGGCAGAGATTATGGCCATTGGGAATGGTTGTGTGAATAGCTACATCAGAAAATGGCCTCTCGTTCATAATTAATGTTGGTTGGTTATGCTGTCTTGGAACACCAGGGGTTTAATCCCCTATTTGAACAGGAGGGCCTTTTCGCAGCAATTTAGGGGCTCTCTATCATTGCCTTACAGGATACTTTGCTCACAAAGACACTTGTGATGGATGGATGGAATATTATTACTAGGTTTACTACTTAGGCATCTCGTGGCAGGCCTGAAGGTAGACTCCTGCTGGTTGTTAAATGTCCATTTCAACTTACTGAAATTAGCAGTATCTCCAACTACCTACTGGCTGGTAGAATTACCACTGATGAGAAGGATGCAGGTGTGAAACATGGGAAGGAGTTTACAGTTATCACTGTTTATGATCCTCCCTCCGTAATGGAGAATAGTAATATTCTTAAGGAATTTAAAACTTTAATGCTTAATCTTAGGGGTTCCAACACCTTACTACTCTGCAGTTATTTAAATGCAAAGATTCCCAATGACAGCTCCCTGAACTGGTGTGAGCTTGAGCAGAGCTCAGCACTGTGTTTAACCAGGAGGTTAAATAAAAAATGTAAACGAGGTATGAGCTGGGATAACTTGCTGTGCTCTTTCCGTTTAACCAAGAATAATGGTAACCGCCGATCAGATTCGCCTCCCCAGTATAGCTGGTCTTCCCAGGTGGGCTCAAGCATCATTGATTATGTGTTAATTTCGCAATCTTCTTCATTGGTAAATCACCTGTACATTGCACACAGGCACCGGAGTCAGAGACGTTTTTATGGGAGGGCAAAAAGGGCACTTGCCCAGGGCCCCCACCTTGGAGGGGGCCCCCACAAGGCTGTCTGATCTAAAGTAAGATTCCGTTGTTCACCAGACTTAAATAGCACACGCCAGGAGATGTTATGGCATGCTGCTGAGGCGCTAGATCTGTTGCCTGTCTGTTTTTACAAGTACATTCTGCCTTGATCAATTAACCATGTAATGTTTTCTGTGCTCACTGTGGAATACATAGTTTGTGTGCTCTGTACAGCACAACTTCTGTAGCATTCTTTCCTTCCTGTGGGAATTATGTTGATCATATGCAACAGCCAAAGTTGAACTCCATATTGATAAATTGAGTGCGACAATGTTTCAGAAGTTATCTCAGTGTGTTAAGCACTCATTGCAGAGATAGTTGTTAATATGAAAGATTAGAAGAGCACATTCAGCAAGGCTGACTGAACCTTTCCTATGTCTGAAGTTTATGAACATACCTGCATATGTACTTGATTATGCAGCATAAGAGGAGCTATTATCAGCAATGTTCGTGCACCAGATAGGGGTTGCTATAAAAACTAACATGTCATTCATATGGTCAAGGTCTAGAAATTGGTTTGTTCAGATGGTGTGTTCTAAAACCTAGGCAATCCCCTCCAAAGATGAGCATAAATTATTAGCGAAGAGGTGAATAAGTATCAAAATTCAAGACTGTGGAACCAAAGCGTTCATGCTAGTATCCTGGCTTTGCCATGTGGATACAGTGATATTGGTCAACTCATATTATACCTCTTGCATTACTGTGCTGTCTTCTGTGAGATTTGCCTTCTTGTATGCTGGTGGCATCATTTAGCTAATTACTTGATATTTCTTCTTATGTAGGCCATTTGAGTGGAAGGGGTGGCAGACAGTAGAGAGCGGACCAGATGTTGTAGGCCTTGCGCAAGCATATTTTGAGGTCTGCACGTTTGACACAAAAAACGTTTTGCTTTTTGTATAAAAGTCAAAGGTTTTTCTGCATGTTTATAAATGACAATTTCACAAGCCATTATTTTGGAAGTATTTAAAGCTTAAAAGTACAAAAGCCATACCGAGATTAAATCTGTTAAATCACATTGATTGGTATGCTGGTACTTATATACTTCCCTTGATGATGGAGAGAATGAAGCTAGAAGCATTCTCATTTTGCTTAAAACCCTTCTCTAATATTTTGGTTTTAAAAATTGTCAGGTCTGGAAATGTGATGTGGGCACTTTGCAAGTCAGTTTTATAAAATTAGATAGTTTTAGTACATGGTAAGAGCTGGAAAATACAGTGTTCAAATGCAGAAATTACATAGTTGGCACAAATCCCAGGCTCGCCCCTTGAGCAATGTGTGATCCTGGGTATCTCATTTAATCTTTTATTGCCTAACCTCTCCGAATTGCCAGTCCCTGAACCTTTCAAAGTAGTTAGCCCTTCAGAGTGATTTCCTTCTCAGGGTATGATCTTCATAAAAGCCTCACTCATGGGTTCACTGGCTATAGGGTTGCTTCCACTATAATAGTGAGCATTGATATATTGCACACCACAGGCACGTTTCCCCTTGATTTCTAATGGCAGCACTATTTGAAAACCATGTCCCACTTCTAATCTCAGTCTGTCTGGATAGAGACACCTTCCTGGCAGCTTCTAATCTGCATTCACTGTCCATGCTATGCTATGTGTAGCTTTCTCCTTCCTTACAACTGGTCTACTCTACCCATGCTTGAGCACTTTTGCATTTTCTGAGGCAGCTAATGTGAGTTCTCTGTGTATTATGCAGCCTGTAGTATTAATGCCGGACTGTATGTAAAAGGTACATGTAAACCTTTTACATACAGTCCGGAATTAATACTACAGGCTGCATACCTTCCCGGATGCTATTGATAAAAGTATCCTGTTTCTATACTAGAAGAGAAGTAACCTCTTTGTAGACTGCTAATGCTGGCCTTCACATGCTACTTGTTTATCATTCTGATGAGAGCAAGAATGGAGAGGATAAGGGGACTTAAAGGGAGTAAACATGCTTCTTTTGAATGCTGCGAGGCAGCATATCAACCTATAGGTTATGATCACGGTGGGCGGAGGGTGCCACCAGATATTTTGATCACTTAATTCCTTGGTTTGGTGGAGGGGGGCCCCAATGATGTCCATGCCCAGGGCCCCAAAAATGCTTAAGATGGCCTTGACGGGAGTGACCATTTGCCTCTCATTGTGAATCTTGAATTGGTCTGCACTATGACCTATCATGGAGAATAAGGTATGCTTACTGTCAATAATCAACTTAATTGTATTACGTGGATCTCCAACAATCTGAAATTGGTGGGCAGAGTGGGCAATGATTTACTCACGGAATTTTCTTCAGACTGTGAATTACTGTCAGCAGACTAACGAAATGGCAAACATAGGGATCTGTAGGTATGAGAATTGTGTGGAGGTTATTGGTTCCAGCGTTAAGCTGCTTAAAAGAAGGCTATTCAATAAGGGGGTAACATCATTAGGTCTGTACATTGCCATGAGGCCATGAGTATGATAAGGTACTGAGAGATAGGAAGAGACTGTTCAGACCAGAGCTGCGAATGATTGATCGTGAGTGCCATCCGCCTACACTTCATACTCAATTAGTTAGTAAGATCCGACGTGACTATCGTCTGTGGCTGAAAAAAGCATACAGATACCCTTGAATGCAACAAAGGAAGGAGATTGGTATATTGTACTTCAGCTAAGGATACCAGTACGTTTTGGAAGATTCTAAACTACACTAAAGATAGTAGTGCAGTTGTTTGTGACATGGTAGAGGCTGATTGGGTTACAGACATTGAAGCAATGCTGGGCGTATCTTCTATCTCCAACGCTCCTGAGTTAAACATACCAGGCATACGATGGGAGTACTGTTTAGAGCACTCAGGCATATTCAAAATCATTGGGACATGCAAGTCTTCGAGAGCTCCAAGCCCCAATGGTTTGTGCAACCAACTTATTAAGGAGGATGCGTTTGTCTGGACAGGTACACTTCATTGGCTCTTTAGATTGATTAGCACTGCTCAGCAACTTCCCTCATACTTTAGGCAGCGCACTATAGTACCAGTGTTCATAAAAGTCTGTAGACATGACCCACGTAGTTATTATACTTTATAATCATAGACTCCTGGCTATGCTCGATGCCCCTGCCAAAATCGTTGTATGGGTTCTTTTGATGGAACTAAACAGTTGGATTATGGCTAACAGCATCACACCATTTAATGACAATGGTTTTAGGAGGGGTTCTAACACTACCATCAAAGGGCTGGCACTTGTCACCATCATAGGGCAGGCTTGGCTGATACGTAAATAACCTATTTATGTGGCCTTTGTTGACTATAGTGCAGCCTTCGGTATGGCTTATAGGAACAGACAGTGGCTTCAGCTATCAAACTGGAATATACCTTGGGGTCTGTTAAGTATGATCATTGCCCTACATGAAGACACAAAAGTAAGGGTACGTATGAACTACTCGGGTGCAGTGACAAGTGGATTACAACCAATACAGGCCTCAAACAGGGCTGCATACTTGCTCCCACACTCTGTAATCTATATTTGCAGACCTGGGTGAGGGAATTATAAATCCTGTTTCTATACTGCCGAAATTAGGTAAGCTTGGCACTCAGTGGCTTGCCTAGGCCAATGACTTGGCCTTTTTAGATCTGACACCTGGGGGATTGAAGGCTCTGTTGGACAAGCTGAACGAATACACTATGCATAATTCATTGAAAATTAATATCAATACGTCTAGGATCATGGTGCTTTCTCCTAATAAAAGCATAGCCCTGGATGTTCTCATCTCCTCAGACACATCCCCCTCTTTAACCCTCTCACTACTACACTCTCCTGGACTGAACACTTTATGCGGTACTCTCACCTGAAACTGTCTGTCCCCCTGGCAAAACCTACCACACCACTGCCTCCTTCCATCGCGGTCATTCGACCTATGAAGTGAGAGTCAGTTGCCACTTTGGCCTCTACTTTCTTTCCTCCTTCTACCCCTGTGGCTGACTCCCACTCTGACACAGCCCTCTCCAACCTTCATCTCTCTGTCTCCAATGCTCTCGATATTCTTGCCCTGTCATGAGTATCCTTCTGAAGCCTGCCTCCAAGTGCAATTCTTGGTATGACTCCAACCTGGCCGCTCCGAAATGCAAGTGCAGAGCGGGCGAGTGGAAGTGGAGGGCTTCAGGCACATCCTCTGACAAACTGGCCTGCCGCCAAAGGCTGCCAAAGGCAATACAGAATCTCCGTCTTCTCTAAGAAGAGGGTCCACATTCAAGCCCATGTTTCTGCGGTCTCTAACAGCATGGCAAATCTTTTTAAAATCTGCAAGGAGCTGGTCAATCCGAAAGGCAATCTTTACCTCTCCTGTTCAAACCCAGAACCTCTGGGCAGCCCTGGCCTCTCATTTCACCACTAAAACTCAGGATGTCCTGTCTATGCTATTCTCCTCTCCTCATCTCTCTCCCTCTATCTCTCTCAGGCCCCCTCCGGCCACCCTTCACTCTCCTCTCCTTCTCTCCTATCTCTCTCCTATAACACCTAATGATGTTTCCAGACAAGTCAGGGCTATGAAAGTTTCATCCAAACAGGTGCTCCCCTGCTCCTCCAGAATCATTAAGGGCAACATTGTTTCTGTTTCTCCAGTCATGGCCGATTTGTGCAATAATGTATTTGCCATGGGATCTTTCCCCTCACTTCTTAAGCACTCCCTTGTGCACACCCTCCTGAAAAAGCCTGCTGCTGATCCTTCCTTTCCGGCCAACTATCGCCAGATCTCTATCACTCCTTTCCTGGGAAAACTCCTTGAGAAATTGGCCATCTCCCATCTAAACATCCACACTGAATCTACTGGTTATCTCCATGACCATCAGTCCAGCTTCAGATTGTATAGAGGCATGGAAACTGCTCTCCTGAACTCCAGTGAAAATCTGCTCTCCAACTTTGACTCCAGCTCTCACTCTGTCCTCATCCTCCTTGACCTCTCTTCTGCCTTTGACACGGTCAATCACGCCACCCTGATCAACCATCGCAGTGTGAACATTGACATCACTGGACAGGCGCTGGCATGGCTGACCGCCTTCCTCTTACACTGACTCTCCCAGGTCAAACTTGTGTCCTTTCTCTCCACCACCTCTCTATCCACATGCAGTGTTCCCCAGGGCTCTATCCTCTCACCCTGGCTCTTCAATGTCTATCTGACCGTCCGGCCCACCTGATCTCTACTTTCTCCTCTAACTTTCAGTGTGATGCTGATGACACTAAGCTCTCTTTCAGGTTATCTTCAGCCTCCTCTACCTCCTTGCTCATTCCTGACTGTCTATCTGCCTTTCAGGGTTGGTGCACCTCTAACGACCTCTGCCTTAATGCCAGTTAGACAAAAATCCTTCTCATTGGGACCCCTGCTGCCGCTTCACCTTTCTCCATTTGGCTGCCCTCCTTGTGCCCCCTCTTCTTACCCTCCTGTGAGGTAAAACACCTTGGCCTCACCTTCAGCTCCACTCTCTCCTTCTCACGGACCTTGACAAGAAGGCCCACTTCCAGCGGCACCTCCTCAGACGTTTCCTACCTTTTCTCACCTTCCCCCAGAAGCTCACTGATTCCAGAGCTCTGTTTCTCTCCAGGCTGGACTACTGCAACAGCCTCTTTCTCAATCTTCCTAACTCTACTCTTTGCCCTCTTCAACTAATCCAGAACAGGACCGCAAGACTTATCCTTGGCATCAAGCCACGGGACGGCATCTCTAACAGCTCTGAAATCTCTCCACTGGCTCCCTGCAGCCGTGAGGATAACGTTCAAGACCCTATGCATCATCCACAAGTGGTTCTGGGGCCGTGGTCCTCTCTATATCCAACACTCTCTTCCTAAATACCTTCCTTCTAGATCCCTCTGCTCAGCTACTTCAAACTCTCTGTGGGTCAGACACTTTTCCAAAAAGAGAGTAGCGGGTAGATCTCTCTCCTCTGCAGCGCCTCCCTCTGCAAAGGCCTCACTGCCCCTCTTAGACTTGAGCCGGATCACCTGAAGAGCCAAAAGTTGCTCAAGACCTTCCTCTTCTCTTGTTCTTTCTCTCTCCCTCTCCTCTGCTAATCTTCCTGTCTGCTCGCTCTGTCTGGTGGGTGGCTGCCCTCAGAGTCCCACAGGGACAAAGCCCCCCTGTTGACCAGTCACTCTGCACTACCTTCTAACCTACTTAGCACCTCCCGTCTGGGACTGCACCCATGAAGTCCTGTGTTGTCCCCACACTTACTCAGAGCCCTGCTGCCCTGACTACATCTGCTCGTGCCCCTTCCCTGCACTTCTCCCCACGCCCTCTCCTGTGCACTGCTCATTGCACTTGCACAATCTGAATGTCGCAAGTCATAGTAAGATCGTTTGTGTGTCATACCTCTGTCGCCCCTCCTTGTCATGTGGCACCTAGAAACACTTGTGTAAAGGCATATTATAAATACCAAATCATATCATATATCATATCATAGCTAAGCATCGTGAGGCTTGGCATTGGATGATTAATGGTGATCACATAGAGAGGGTGGCACCTGCAAATACCTGGGAATCACTGTGGATTCTAAATTCGATTGAAAATCTCTCTCGTAAGAGGTCCAGCTAAAGAACTCTCGTGTTACTGGTGCACTTAAATCTTTTTCCCACAAGGTTGGAGGATACTCTGTCGGAGTGATCATCAGGTTGTAGCTCACGAAAATCCTACCCATACTTTTATATGGGGTGGAGCTTTGGGTTCTAAAATGGATTCCGCTATTGCATTATTGGAGAGAGTTACATTGCCGAGGCTTCTGCATTTGAACGAAAACAGACCAGCTCAGTTCATTATGATGGAACCTAGTATGCATATCTCCGCCAAGATATATTTTGGTTGCTTATGCATGTTATGAAATATCAAGAATGCTATTCCAGGTACATTGCAGTGGTGCCTAAGGGATGTCTTGGTTGATAAGAAAGACCTTATGAAAAGTAGTGTTTAGCTTAAACTTGAAGACATCTCAAGATGGTGGCTCACTTGGACCTCTGAAGACTCAGGGGGCTGTCCTATATTGTTTCTGGGGTAGTTTGCGTAAAGCTCTTCATGATTATAGTAGGGAACAAAGTCTTGTAGATCTTGCAAACAAAACGAATACCAAACTGCATGTGGCATATGATATGGGGCATACAGGTTTACCCAAGTATGTGAATCGTTTTCTTGGCAATTGTACTCTCTGGGCCTATTTGAGAACTAAATTTAATGGGGTACACACCTTAGAACAGAATGACGTATATTCTGGCATCCCTAGGAGTGAAAGATTATGTTGGCTATATGAGGAAAACAACATTGAAACTGCAAAACACTTGTTGTTCGGCTGCACTGCTTTATCTGATATGGGGGTAATCCCTTAGCAGCTTTGGGTCTAGGTGGAGAATGGAACATCACTGTAACATGGGACATGTTGATGAGTGGGAATAATGATGCATGCATTTTTCACATGATGACATTTTGTAAAGTAATTGAGGACATTTTAAAGATATTTACGTTTTAGTTATTTTTATATTTTATATTGACGATTATTCCTGACTGTAGAAATGACTTGGTGGATGTCAAAAAATGTATCAAAAGGTTTTTTTTTGGTTAACTGTCTATGCTAAAATAAAAAGATACTCTTTGATGTTAAAAGGTCCTGGCAAAGGTAGACTCCATAACATGTAGGTGCTTTTCTAGGACAGGGGAGATTTTTACCTTAAAAAGTCCTTCCCTGCTGGCACTATGTATGGTGTCTTGTGTTGCCCAAGTTGGGAACTTTTTTTAACATTCGTGTGTATGCGTTTTTGTACGGATAAAAGATTTTCGCAAACTTTCTTTTAAATATAGCTATTTCTTTATTTTTTTGGGTGTTTTGTAAGGCACCAGCTGAAAATCTGGCCACTTTTGTAGTACCCCAAAGGGAAAGTGGGCAAGCTTGAAAGGGTGAAAGGAAGGGGAAAGGTGAATCTGGTCTTGGAACATTGTGAATCAGCTGATGGGAGCAGGTGGTTAGAAGTGCAACAATAAGTTACAAATGAACCATGGGGCGACAGCACGAGAATAAGAGCAACAGTACATGCAAGACATACAAGACAGGTGTAGGACACCTAACGCATAGTGATGAATGGACAGTCAGAGATCTTCTCGTGCCGAAGTCCAGTGTTGGGAGGGGCAAGAGCAAAGGTAAAGCCACGGTCATTAGGGTTCAAAGGACATCTCACACATGTCAGTCTTCATTCTGTTCTGAAGACCCAGTGTTTTTCCTCATGGGGTTAATGGTTCAGATGTGTGCAACATTATATCAGTAATGTCTTAGAGACACCAGCTGCCATAGTGGGGCCATCTACCATGTTATAAGTGGGTATCTCAAGTCACCTGTAAGCAGACTAGGAGATTGAGAATCTTTCTTTTGGGGATAGTGGGTGGTTGTGACACCGTTGTTTTGTGATATTCACTAAGAGCCTACAGATTTACTGTTCTAGGCATGCTCTGTGAGGGTGCACACACCCTTGTGAAATGTTTGGACAACAGGTGAGACATATGTTCATCAGGAATCAGACCATGTCATGATAATTCATGCCCAATGAGACTGAAACAAGTCTGGGGTTGATTGTTGTCTTGTGCAGAAGCGATGCGACCCAGAGGTTCAGGCTGGACAGGCCCTTTTGGGTGGGAGCAAGCCTGATTTGCATATGGTCTTTCCCTTTCTTTAATGGATTGGCAGGCTGAAGAACAATGGTCTGGAGGGTTTCCCTGAGCCATTGCCAGAGGTTGAGATTCATTCTAAACCTTCCAGCCATTACCTCTTTTGTGTTGTCTAAGTCATCCCGATTGGGCCGGGTATGCCCTGATGTGGGACCCACGCCTGCTGGGCATAGGCAACCCAAGTTACCCCTCCTTGACGATGCCCAATTAAGCCATAACACGTCTGGGGTGGCTTGTGGTCTCATGCAGAATGGATGTGATTAAGTAATTCATATGGACTGCCCCTTTTGGGGTGGCACCAATACTGATTTGCATATGGTCTTCCCCTTTCTGTGATGGCTTGGCAGGCTGAAGAACGATTATCTGGAGGGTTGCCCAGAGCAATTGTCAGAGTATGAGATACATTCTAACCCTTCCAGCCCTCACCTCTTTTTTGTTGTTGAAGTTTTACCGTGGACACATATAAAACAGGTCACGATGATAGAGCACAGTTGCTCAAGGCAAACCTGGCAGAAATGTTGTCTATGGACCCATTGCCGTATTTCTTTGTAGAAAAATCTGCTTTCCGTCAGTTTATGAGTGAAGTCAATCACTGCTGGGAAATGTACAGTCAGCGTAACGTTTTTGATGCAACACTCTATGAAAATTGTATCAATTGGTTATTTTTGTAGTGGGGCAGGCACTGCATCAGTTGGCGGGTCCGAACTTCCATTTCACCATGGACATGTGAACTGTGAACAAGTGTAGAGAGCATTGATTATATGGCTGTGACTGGAAACTCTGCAACCTTCCCTTTCCCTGCCAGCCGACACAGGTCCTAATCACAAGGTAATTTATGGTGGCATTAGCTGTATGCTGTTCGGCTAAGTAATGATTTGGGGGCAGAGGCCATAGACAATCTGACATCTGAGAGAAGTTGAAGGAGGTGGTGGCAAAGGGGCTAAACCCTGACTCCTACAGCTAAGCTTTGTTGTTGCTGCCAATAAGTCTAATACCCTTGCTGTCCTATGTGTTAGCTAGACCATTCATGTTTATTGCTTGTCTCATATGTGTCACTACGTGGAGACACATTTCATCAGCAATTGTCAGCCTGTGAAGGAAATTACTGCTGTGGTCCAGAATATCACTCTCAGATGAGCCAGCAGTCCAAGAAATGTGTCAGTACACGAGCAGGTGATCCAATTATGAATGACAAAAAATCCCCAAACAACTGAAGTTTCTATCATTTAGTAAAGTTAGATGACAATCCATATCCAAGATGGTCACCGGAAACAAACAAGAAAGGGTTTATTTCAAGGAGGCACAATATTTAAACAGTACATTGTTACAGACCTTGTTTCATGTCTCTGCATATTTTAAACCCCTTGTTATGCCTGCTTTGGTCTCCTGAGATCCATCTCCTCCTGTTACAATAGTTGGATTCGGGTTTTGTCAGGGTTGATGGGTGTTGGTCTCTTTTGGATGCCCTTTTCATGTTCCCTGCCTTTTGACAATTCTAATTTGCTGAACCCCTTGTCTGGCGCTAAGCTTCCTCTCATTTACTCCTTGGTTGTGAGCACAGGACATTCCCACCCCCCAGTTGCCTTCCCTACTAGGGTTTTACAGAAGATTCTCGGTTCAGGCGCATCTGTGGTTCACTGTGCACTGGATTTGGATGTGTCCATGTGTTTGCACACTCCCTTCACACTACACTTCCCGCTCTTCTACTGTGTTTATTTCTAACATCGCCTATGGACCCATTCTCTATACTAATTGCCTTTTTGCAAGTCTAACAGGTGCGTTAGGAGAGTATGGCGTCCTATCATCGACAGTAGTTGTTTCCACGGGTGTTTTTCCGAAAAATGTTTTCCGACAAAACACATTGGCCCTCATTACGACCCTGGCGGAAAGTGACTGACCGGACCGCCACAGCGTAAATAGCGTTTCCGCCATTGCACGATGGAGCAAAGTGCGGCCCATTCCGACCCATCGGGCACGAGCACCACGCCATGGCGGAAGTGCAAAGTCCGCGATGGCGGAAATGACCCCAAAACGGCCCACACCGCCGCCGTACGGCGCCCTAGGTGCAATACCGCCACCCATCATAGCGGACACCGCAGTGAGCGCCAAACCGGAAAGTACGGTGACCGTAAATATACGGAAACGGAAGTAAAAACATGGGCCCGGAACGGGAAACAACACCCATTACACCTATAAAACCACAAAATACACACAACCACTAAAAACACCACCCTGAGACACATCCCAACCCGTCATCCACCCTAGTGAAACCAAGAAAAATGGGAAAAGTAGCGAAGAAAGCGTGCGACCGCAAGCGGCAGGTCCACTTCTCCCGTGAGGAACTCACCGTGCTTACAGAGACCCTCCAGGAGAATGCCGCCGCCGTCTTCTCCACGCAAATGACCAGGACGGCACTTGCGAACAAGAAGGCCATATGGGCCCTGGTGGCACAGCGGGTAAGTGCGGTGGGGACCGCACCCCGCAACCCACAGCAATGCAGGAAGCGGTGGGACGACCTGCGGATACGCGTCCGTAGCATACTTTCTGCCAACCGCAACATTGCCACAGCCACCGGGGGAGGGTCGGAATCACCCATCAAGTTGACCCCCTGGGAAGAAATCTGTGCCTCCACCATTGGAATGGAGAGCATAGAGGGAGTCGGAGGGATGGAGAAAGGAGTGCAGACATCCGGAGAATCAGGTAGGTGGCCCAAATAAAACCATGCCAAATCCACAATGTCCAATCATGTGACTCACATGTGTCCACATAGCGCAACAGCAACACATGGCCAGGAGAACGTCCACACACATTGGCCTGATAGCGCACTTTAAAACTCACAATAAATACATAAATAAGTAAAAACCCCAAAAACACCCACTACACGTGCAGCAGGCACACCCTAACTGCAGGCTGCCAAACAACTGCACCCTCACTCCACACACAAATGAAAGCACCTCCAAGGCCCCGACCCAAATCACCCTCAGGTACCACCCCAATGCATGTGATACATTGCCATTCCAATTCCCACAGACCCATTAATAACGCTCGCCCTCCTTTACTCCACCACAGGGTCCGATCCAAACGACGAGCTCCAGGACACCCCTACCAGCACACCTGCAAAGAGGGCCAAGACCGACGGCCAAAGACCCTCCACCTCAGCTGCACACATCAAGACACGGCAGCAGCACATATCAAGTGGCAGCACACAGGAGGGAACATCAACAGGCACCCCAGCAGCCAGCATGCCCACAACAGCACCACCACAGGTCCCCCCAATGGATGCCACAGAAGGTACTGCCTCTGGTGGCAGCAGCACCATAGGTGACACCCCATTAATGGCAGCATGCTCCGACACAGAAGACGGGGATGTCGAAGTCAGATCCATCCATGACCTGTCCCAATCCCCCTGTCTGTTCCATCCCGTACACCATGAGGATACCACGCGGGGCACCCACAAGACGACGACTGGCCATCCCCCACAAGCCCTGTGGCAGGGCAACATGAGGCGAACAGCCCCTCTGTGACACCACCGCAAATGGCCATGGCCCAGCAGAGGCAACAGTCCCTCGACCAGTTAATCGTGCAACAGCAGCAACTGGCCATGCTCCTCAAGGACCATGCCGATGGATGTGGGGGCACTAAGGCAGACATAGAAACATCAACTGAGACACTTAGGGCACAAATGGAGAGTAGCACCGAGAGCCTGAGAGTCCAAATGGAGAGTAGCACCGAGAGCCTGAGAGTCCAAATGGAGAGTAGCACCGAGAGCCTGAGAGTCCAAATGGAGAGAAGCACCGAGAGCCTGAGGGGGGAACTGCATGCGACGTCCAAAGACGTATGTGCCGAACTTGCCGCAGTGCGCCGTGTGCTCACTGAGCTCTCACAAACCCTTAGGGACATGCATGGACGTGAGCAGGCAGAGACATCATCCGTTGCAAGTTCCGTCCAGGGCAGCCCCCAACGTAGATCTGGGAGGAACCTGCGCTCCACAAGCAGGGGTGCCCCTGATACCCGCAGAGGGGGCTTGCAATAGCGACTGCCCACTGACAATGAGCATCTTTGGACACTGGTTTCGGGGGGAGGTAGGAGGGTGGAGGGGGTGTGTTGGGCTCACTTGGGTGGCGGGTCGATAGGGTGTTCAACATGATATCACATATGCCATAAACAATGCACGATCAAACAATGAGATGTGTGGACAATGATCTTTGTGTACTAGGCCATCATAGGCGTACAGTCCATATTGTGCATGTACCAGACACACACAGTGCCACGAGTCCCGTGTCCATGTATCAGCCACCAGGCGTGAGTGCTAGAAGCATGCATCTATGAGATGCTGACGAATTTCACGGCCCTCCTGTGCCTCGCAGACTCCTTGAGGTGCTGCCACATCCCCACCCTCATCATGACCATCTTCAGGTGCTTGCAGTTCTGCGTCAGGGGGCATGGGCACATTTCTACGTACGCACATGTTGTGGAGCATGACACATGCCATCACCATCTTTGCAACCTTCTCATGGCGGTACAGGAGTGCCCCGCCAGACCTGCTGAGGCACCGGAAACGGGTCTTCAGTAGGCCGAATGCCTGTTCAATGACTACACGGGTACGTGAGTGGGCATGGTTGTAGTCCTCCTCATGCTGGTCCCGTGGGTTCCGGACTGGTGTGAGGAGCCATCTCTTCAGTGGATATCCGGCATCACCTGTATGTGGACGATAAACGAATTATGTGGAATGCCATTGCTACGTACGCCCCCCCCCCCCTTCCTGCCAGGTCATTGCCGCATCACATACCCCACATCATCATGCATGAAATGAGACTCACCGAGTAGCCAGGATCTGTTCCCTGCGTGTCGCTCCATGTAGCGTGGTATTGTAGAGTTCCTCAAGACCATAGAATCATGGGTTGATCCAGGGAATCGGGCACAACAATGTGTAATGATCCTGTTGGAGTCACACACCATTTGTACATTCAGTGAATGAAATTGTTTTCGGTTGCGGTACTGGGCCTCCATGGCATGTGGGACGACCAATTCCACATGGGTGCAGTCGATGGCACCAATGCAACCCGGTATGCCGCCAAGTGCATGGAATCCCACTTTTGTGTTGGTTATTTCCTGCTCCGAGCGTGGTAGAGAGATGTAGTCGTCTGCGTGCTGCAGGAGGGCATCGAGCACTTGCAATAGTGTCCGTGAGAACAGTGGCTGAGAAATGCCATGCAACTGTCCGACTGTGTGCTGTTAGGTGCCTGTGGCCAGGAAGTGGAGTACAGACACCACCTTCAGTAGGGGTGGGATGGCGGTTGGGCTATCTATCATGCTGACAAGGTCAGCCTGTGTCATGTCCACAATGGCGGCTATGGTGTCCCGGTCCAAACGGTAGAGGGTGTGGATCTGCTCATCAGTGAGGTTGAACGGATGTGCTCGGAGGCGTGGGATTGCGGGCTGCCTGCGTGGTTGTAGTGGCTGTGCTGGCAGCCCTTGCTGGCCCTGCCTTGCCCTCCTCCTCCTCCTGCGTCTCCTCCGTGCGGCCGGTTGTAGTTGGTGTTCGTCTTCTTCTTGGAGTTGGAGTACTGCAGTGCTATCAGGTCCCCCAGGGCCAACATCGCGAGTCCTGCCGGTAGCATTTCGGAGTGGGTGTGGTTGTGGGAGGAGACTGGGTGTGCAATTTATGTGTTTTCAGGCTGTATGGCCTCCACCTGTGGTGATTCATTCCACCTGTGCAAGCTGCTCTCCCCTTTGGGCGAGCACGTCCCGCACACAACGCTGCAATTCGAGGAATGGCATCTTGCTATTACAATCATGTATTAGTACCCGATGGCCGTGTAACATTGGTTGATATGTTCATTCGGCTATGGTCCCATTGTTTCACATGCATTCTTTGCAGTCGCGAACAGACTTGTGAAGGGTCAGTGGAACGTAGTACTCGAGTAACGGTGGACCCTCATGCATCACTGTACCGAGGTTCACCGACGGGCGGGGCCTCCCATTTGTGAGTGAAGGCAGTTGCCATTTTCACACACAGCCGCACTAGATGGATTAATTTGTGATTTCAAGCGGCCACAGATGCCTTTTCGACGTGATGTTGCAAATGAGGAATTCGAAGGGCGGCGCTTTCGGTCTTCAGCTAGCGGCGAGGAGATGCCCACAGGTCTGACTGCAAATATAACGTTCTATTGTTCAGTGTCCTTGGGACAGGGGCCATGGCGGGGATGCAATGATTGATATGAATAGTTTGGGATGCGCAATAGCGAAGTGGATGATGAGGCCGGACGTTCCCAAATACATGTTACTTCACAACACTGGAATTACGGGCTGGGGCACAGTGGATTTTGCAGGCTGCATAACGCACAGACTCAATGGAATTCTCACATGTTATGTGAGTATGGAAACAGGCGTTATCATTACGGGATGAGGGAATGATGAATGGATGCATGGACAGATGATTTGATACGGTGTTTGCCATGTACAGGGCTTCTTGGAATCTGTCCGCCTCCCCTGCGCTATGTGATGCAGGGCTGCCATAGTGGGACCATCGTCTATCTGGCCTTGTTGAGCCCTCCCTGTCTCGACGCGCCTTCAGACACTTGTGTCCATGCACGTTACCAATCCCATCTGATGGATTCTGTTTTCACAGACGCATGCACAGGTACACTCGTTTGTGATGGTGTTTTCACCTCGATATGGATAGTTATGAGTTGCAAGTGGTTTTGGGGTGGTGATGATCCTTTGGAGTGGGCTAGCATGCATATGGCTGTGGATCTAGTGTGATCATTGAAGTGAGTTGTTCGAATGTAGTTCTGATGGCCATTCTATTCTTTTTCTTTTCTTTTGGTTGACAGGTATCTCCTCCCCTTTTGCCACTGCCATCTGTATGCCACTCCTGCAGATGGGTTTTACTCCCGACACCTGCTGCTTCGTGTTAATCAGTGGAGCAGCATTACGATCTTATGGGACGATCGCCAATGGGCCACATGCCCTTACGCAGTACTAGTGGCTCGGAGCAACATTTCGGCCTTTCAGCTGGACTAGTGCTTCCCTATTGGGAGGGCCCTGCGGTTCTAGGCGCTTCCATGTTGCCTTTTCGTACGAGAATGTAGCCCCTGTGTACCATGAAGGAACAGGGCGTCACACAAGAAGTAGCTGGTCATTTATTGCCGATGCAGCCCACAATGGTGAAATGTGTTTTGGAGTTCATGGCCTAATGGCTGTATGGGCTTGGTGAATTTGTTGTGCATTAAATTTCTATTCTGATATGGGCCGTGTAGCGTTCTTCTTTGCAAGTGATGTGGCATATTCCTATTTGGGGAGCGATGTATTGTGAGGAGATCTGCATTGGGTTCCAGCTTCGGAGTATAGTTGCGTGGTACTGTGCTGGGCGCGTTTGCCTACGAAGCCCAGTGAGGTCAGGGGTGAGGGCTGCCAATATGACTGTTTGAATGATGTCATGCTCAGGGGCGGGGGATTAGGTTTTGTGTAACAGATGCCGGTCAGCCAGGTGGATTGGTGGAATGATGTGATTATCGGAATATTGCTGGTCACAGGTGCCTGTGTTTGCGTGCGTTTCTTGGTGGGAGACTGAGGTCATGTCCATTGGTATAGCTTCTGTATTCGTGCCATCTGTGCCCTGCAGCTCCCATTGGCCCCTCTTGTGATTCTTTTGTTCGTTGGCATGCATGGGTGACTTGTACATTTCACTGGTTGCATTGTGACTTCGTTGCACCTACGGGGAGTTGTACTATGTGGCCAGGGAGCGGTGTACAGGCACTCAGTGGGGCCGTTTACGGTTGATTCGCGATGCCGTACTTCTCACCATGGCGGAATGGTACTTTCCGCCGTGCTTGATGGCGTTAAGTACATGTCCGCTAGGGTCGGAATTCGCGTACCCTTGCGCCATGGTGCTAATTACGGTTTGGCATGGCGCGCGCGCGCGTACTTGGTGCAGTTAGCGTTGGCGTTCACTACGGTGTCGCTAATGGCATCGTACTTTACGGTGTCGGGTCATAGTCGCACCGAGCGCTATTCGATGGCGGTATTGCATTTCCGCCATCGATTTTCGATTTCCGCCAGGGTCGTAATGAGGGCCATTGAATTTGTTTTGGGGAAGTGCAAAAGGGCATATAAATGGTTGGGGAAGCCGGGGACAGGAAAACATAGATGGTGGAACCCCCCAAAATAAAAAAATAAAAACTTCGATGAGTTTTTTCTGCAAAATGTTTCTGAAAACCCCCGTCAGAAAAACAGTTGTTGATGACATGACATAGAACCGTTAGGAGGATTCTAGTCTTCTGATGACCTTCCCAAATCATACCTTTCTGACCCTGGCCTCCTGAGGAATTATTAGCTGTCTCATGAACTCGATATAATCAGGAGGGTTGTCTGATTCTTGATGGAGTGTTTAGATAATTATCAAGGTATGCAAAACTGATACTGAATCCTGTTTAGTGCAGAAACATTGTTTTGCTTAAGATCACATTTTGTATTCTATATTCATCTCCTTCTGGGATGGTATTGATTACAATCAGGATCTCAGAAGGCCACATGTTCAAGCCAGGTTACCTATAGTAGAGGTGTGTGCCTCAGGAATAGTGGAAGCTTTGATAGCGACAAAAGGGAGGACAGGCCATGCTTTTTACAGGACTCAGCTATTCCTAAATCCCCTCTTGGGTCCAGAACCTCTTGTACTTCATTTTGTTATCTACTGGTAGACAGTTCATGTTGCCAGTCCTGGGAAGTCATGTCTGTTATTATGAAACCTCACAAAAAAAAGCTTTGACAATTGCATGTGTGCTAAACATTGTCACAGCACATTCTAAAGATGGCTATTGCCACCTGCTGGAATCCCACTTCCCACATGCTGGACTGGAGGAGTGATCAGAGCAAAGCCATCACTGATTATGGAAACTGTCACAGGCGGTCAGGGCCATCTTAAGCATTTTTGGGGCCCTGGGCATGGGCATCTTTGGGGCCCCCCTCCACCAAACCAAGGAATTAAGTGATCAAAATATCTGGTGGCACCCTCCGCCCACCGTGATCATAACCGATAGGTTGATATGCTGCCTCGCAGCATTCAAAATAAGCATGTGTACTCCCTTTAAGTCCCCTCTTCCTCTCCATTCTTGCTCTAATCAGAATGATAAACAAGTAGAATGTGAAGGCCAGCATTAGCAATCTGCGAAGAGGTTACTTCTCTTCTAGTATAGAAACAGGATACTTTTTATCAATAGCATCCGGGAAGGTATGCAGCCTGTAGTATTAATGCCGGACTGTATGTAAAAGGTTTACATGTACCTTTTACATACAGTCCGGCATTAATACTACAGGCTGCATAATACACAGAGAACTCACATTAGCTGCCTCAGAAAATGCAAAAGTGCTCAAGCATGGGTAGAGTAGACCAATTGTAAGGAAGGAGAAAGCTACACATAGCATAGCATGGACAGTGAATGCAGATTAGAAGCTACCAGGAAGGTGTCTCTATCCAGACAGACTGAGATTAGAAGTGGGACATGGTTTTCAAATAGTGCTGCCATTAGAAATCAAGGGAAAAAGTGCCTGTGGTGTGCAATATATCAATGCTCACTATTATAGTGGAAGCAACCCTATAGCCAGTGAACCCATGAGTGAGGCTTTTATGAAGATCATACCCTGAGAAGGAAATCACTCTGAAGGGCTAACTATTTTGAAAGGTTCAGGGACTGGCAATTCGGAGAGGTTAGGCAATAAAAGATTAAATGAGATACCCAGGATCACACATTGCTCAAGGGGTGAGGTTGGGATTTGTGCCAACTATGCAATTTCTGCATTTGAACACTGTCTTTTCCAGCTCTTACCATGGACTAAAACTATCTCATTTTATAAAACTGACTTGCAAAGTGCACACATCACATTTCCAGACCTGACAATTTTTAAAACCAAAATATTACAGAAGGGTTTTACGCAAAATGGGAAGGATTCTAGCTTCATTCTCTCCATCATCAAGGGAAGTATATAAGTACCAGCATACCAATCGATTTGATTTAACAGATTTAATCTTGGTATGGCTTTTGTACTTTTAAGCTTTAAATACTTCCAAAACAATAGCTTGTGAAATTGTCATTTATAAACATGCAGAAAAACCTTTGACTTTTATACAAAAAGCAAAACGTTTTTTGAGTCAAACGAGCAGACCTCAAAATGTGCTTGCGCAAGGCCTACAACATCTTGTCCGCTCTCTCCTGTCTGCCACCCCTTCCACTCAAATGGCCAACATAAGAAGAAATATCAAGTAAAGAGCTAAACGATGCCACCGGCATACAAGAAGGCTAATCTCACTGAAGACAGCACAGTATTGCAAGAGGTATAATATGAGTTGACCAAGATCACTGTATCAGCTGCTGGCAAAGCCAGGATACTAGCATGAACTCTTTGGTTCCACAGTCATGAATTTTGATACTTATTCACCTCTTGGCTAATAGTTCATGCTCATCTTTGGAGGGGATTGCCTAGGTTTTAGAACACACCATCTGAACAAACCAATTTCTAGACCTTGACCATATGAATGACATGTTAGTTTTTATAGCAACCCCTATCAGGTGCACGAACATTGCTGATAATAGCACCTCTTATGCTGCATAATCAAGTACATATGCAGGTATGTTTATAAACTTCAGACATAGGAACGGTTCAGCCAGCCTTGCTGGAATGTGCTCTTCTAATCGTTCATATTAACAAATATCTCTGCAATGAGTGCTTAACACACTGAGATAACTTCAGAAACATTGTGGCACTCAATTTGGCTATTGCATATGATCAACATAATTCCCACAGGAAGGAAAGAATGCTACAGAAGTTGTGCTGTACAGACCACACAACCTATGTATTCCACAGTGATCACAGAAAACATTACATGATTAATTGATCAAGACAGAATATACTTGTAAAAACAGACAGTCAACAGATCTAGTGCCTCAACAGCATGCCATAAAATCTCCTGGCGTGTGCTATTTAAGTCTGGTGAACAATGGAATCTTACTTTAGATCAGGCAGCCTTGTGGGGGCTCCCTCCAAGGTGGGGGCCCTGGGCAAGTGCCCCTTTTGCCCTCCCATAAAAACGTCTCTGCAGGCAGTCATTAGTTGGGCATTCTATATGCCAAGGCAGTGGCAGCGGCAGCTGCTATTCCATGTCTGCTCTGTGCTGTAGCCTTTTGAGAAGGCCACCAAGTGTGTTAGTCAGCAAAGTGCTTCACTTGATGAGCTACCGCCACTATCATACCTCCTAGAACGGAGCGTGTCAGCATGATAAGGACCCATGATTTGGTTGGCATGGTGGTTCACAGTGTGCTAGATGAGAAATCTGATCACCCTCTGTGAGCATATATGCATGACCTTAAAAAAGGACAGCTCTGAAGGGCTCCTGGTGTCTTTCTAAGCACGCTTTTCACGAGAAATGTGGCTGCTTTTCAGCCACTTGTGGTAGATGGGGATGCTGAGAATCCAGATGAAAATATCATTTCACTATAGTATAATATATTACAGAATAAAGCGCATTGAGGCCACACAAGTGGGGAAAGAGCGCTATATAAATAATACAATACAATACCAGAGCCACAAACGCGAGAATGGTTCAAGTTCTCTCCACCGCACGAGACTGATGCAGATATAGCATGTCTCTCTGGCTCTCCCTGCTATACAAATGCTGAAATCGCAAAGAGTTCTCAGGGTAGGCCTGCTATTACTTTCAGGGTCGCTCTGCGACTCTTTTACAGGGCCCACATAATGCTGCCCTCTGTGTATTTTCTCTTCGCGCCACTTTCGCTATTTCCGCCCTAGCACGATTTGACAAGTGAGGTTTGGAAGGATGGGCATGCAGATAAGTCACCACAGTAACTTGCACTGCACTGTCCTCCAGCACCCCCTGGCCTGACCACCACCTCCCAATGCACCACATGTGTGCCTCCTTGCCTGAACAGGCACTCCTGCTGGCTGCCTATGGGCCAGGAAGTCAGCAACATCCTGACTGCTGTTCTTGGTGACAGTCGCTGTGGGTCCTCCTCTTTCATATGCCACCACGCTCAGAGCCATGGTTGGGGATGGACTTACTAGAAGATGCTTCCCCCACACCACTTTTTGGAAGGTGCTGGGATTGGTGCCGTCGCTGAATGTGCTTACACATTGCCGGTTTGCCAGATGAATAGCACTCTTACTTCCACACTATCTGTTGTCAGAGATTGCAAATGACTGTGCCAGCATCTTCCCACCGTTAGGGGGAAACAAGGCCACACCCTGAAAGAGAATGTGGCGGGCTTTGATGGTGCAGTGCCATGCCATTTTGTCTCACTGTGACCCCTCATCAGGTCAGGTTCCACCAGCATCAGCTAGGTCAGCCTAATCCTCCTCCTGCTCTGGCTTGCACTCCTGCTTCTCTTCTCTTTTTTCCTGCCCTTCCTCCTCCCACCCTGCATCTGAGTCCGCACCTTCCTACTATTTGTGTATGCCCTGACTCCACCTCAGCGTGCTCCTTATCAGACTCCTTGTGTTTGAAGACCTACTAGTGTCTCTCGCCTGATTCCCCACAACAACCTCATTGCGTGCCACCTCATCCTCGGGGTCAACCTGATGGCCCGCCCTCATACGACATCTTCCATCGCCTCTTTGTGTTGCACCTGCTGCCCACATCTAACCACTAATGTACTATATCTTCTCCCTATACTACCGCCTTAATCCCCCATGCACACTTCCTGATGTCCCACCTCATCCGTGTACTGCACCTGCTCTCCCCCATACACCTCATAATGTTCTACATTCCCATCTTCTTCCCCCGGTCCCCTACATAAATATTCTCAAATTCCACCTCTGCCTTCTATTCCACAAGCTGCCCCACATCTGCTTCCTAATCTTTTTCATCCTCTAGCCCCACACCCGCCTCTTTATGCTCCCCCTACTGCTGCTTGTCCACCGCCGCTCCTGCACCTGTGCCTCCGCGTCTTCCAACTCTTTCCCCAACATATCCTCTTCTTTTGTACTTCATCTGCCTCATTGTCTTGCTACTCCTGCTGCCCCTCCCCATCAGAGACCTGTTGCACCATCTTTTGTAGTGTGGCTACCACCTCCTCCTGCGCTACAGTATTCTGGGTCTAGTGACCATGTTCACTGTGCTGCCCACAGAAGAGGCCACAAAGAGAACTCTGCCTACAGAAGAGCCCCATCACCGAAGAAGTGGGGGCAGGAGGAGCGAGCAGGTTTGCCAACACTGAGGAGCAGGTGCAGCAGGGGAGGGCAGGTAAGCACTTCGAGGGGGTGTAGCACTGCGAGGGCGAAACACCGGGTGTTGGGAAAAAGCCTTATGGGAGCAGGGGAACGGGAGTCCGGTTGGCACGGCAGGGAGGGGAGGCAGGCTGGGCACATGGGGAGGTAAGAAAGGGCACACCAGGCAGTGAAACCCCCTGATGAAAAAAAGTTGTATGGATGGATATTTGTTGCCCTTTTGAAGCCGCTTCTAGACATCCAAAAAAAATAGGCCTTTTTTCGAGATGATGTCAAATGTGTGACAAATAGAGATAGAACTACTCCCTAAAACGGCATGTCTTCAATAAGATACCCGGACACTGTCCCCAAATATTGCCCCATCAGTGCAGGAATCTCTTCCTATGGCTCCATGCTGAAGTTCTGTGCCTGATCCCTTTCCTCTTCCTTCTCATGCTGTTCCTGTCCATCAATTAGCAGCTCATCACCATTACTATCCATCTCCCAAAGCTGCAACATGTATGCGCTCTGATGAGGTGTCAGGCTCAGCCTAGGCATCCATGGGCACCTCTATCCCAATGTCCACCACCAAATGCAGGGTTTCAAACAGGTAAACTGCCTAGTCTTATCAACTGACAACCCCGAGATTCAAAAGAACAAGATTGGGAGAGTCCAGCTTCCCGGTGCTTGCTGCTAAGTGCTGGAATGACCTACTTCTGCAATTAACAGCTGAACAAGCCTGCTGAACTTGCAGGAAACAGCTCAAAACATGTATTTTCTCCTTGAGCCTGTCATGAAGACAGTTCATTTTGACAATTACATTTTTATTGGATGACTGCACTGTGTAATATGTTAGGTTTTCTGTTTATATTATGCATATTGTGTAACCAGCACCTTGATGCCCCGGGCCTGGTGCGCTTTAGAAAAGAAAAAATAAAAATATAAAAAATAAATGAATAGAGCACGATATAAATGGTTCTAATAAAGGGTTTTATGTTTTTTTTTCTGTTCTTATTTTTTGGAAGAACGTTTTATTTTTTGGAAGAACGTTAAGGAGAAAGGGATTTAAATCATCACAAAATAGGGTTTTACAAGGGTTTCTAACAGACAGTTTCTTTTCTTTTTTCTTTTTTTTAAAGGGAATGGGGAAGTCTAAGAGAAAGGGTTTAAAAAATCACAAAAATCATCACAAAGGTTTTTCATAGATTTTCACAAAAGGTTTCACAAAGTGTTTCTTTTTTCTCTTTGGGGTGGAAGGAGGAAGGGTACGGGAACGGGATTTAAAAAACAATCACTCGCAAAGGGTTTCTGGATTGGAAAAAAGAAATGAAGAAACTTCGCAAAACAGTCCCAGTAAAAATAACATGTCACAAACTGAATCAAATGTGAAAAGGGAACACAAAACAACTCTGAGGTCTCGCGCATCGAGATGATCAGCCATGTTCCTCCACCTAAAAGCCAAACAGAGCCAATCTTTCACCCTTGACCTCGGGGAGATTCGGTGGTTTGGACTGGCTTGTCAAACTTGATGAATCTACTGTAGCAGTGACTTGCCGAATTTCAAATACGGATTTCGGCAACAGAGCTGCTTGCCCAGCAGTTAACGAAGCACAGCTGTACCTTTGTTCTGTGCTCTACACTGCAACGTTTCCTTCAAAATAAATAATAACGATAAATATCACGAAAACACGCTTTTCAGAGAAGATTGAAATATGTAAGTGAAATATGCTTAATTGTGGGGAAACTACAGGCATCAGGATGCCAATGCAACTGGTGATGCAATAAATGGGTATGTGCCAGGTTGGCTCTTCCCAGAGCTGGGGCGGCGGGCCAGCCAGGAGTGCTGGGCTACGCCCTCCCTGGGGCTTGGCTTTAGATAGCCAGTATGGGTGGCCACCCTCAGTGCCACTCAGACTCAGAGGAAGGAGGGGCAGGCCTGGCCTAAAGAACGCAGCCCAGCGTGACGGGGCCACGTGGTGTGTGTGTGTGGTGCCCTATGACAACAGCGATACCACAGGGCACAGCAATAAAAAGAAAACAGGTCTGAAACCATGCTCTGGAGGGCACTGGACACTGCCATGAAGCAGACAACGGCTCGGTGGCGGGTCAGCCCCTTGAAAGCGGCAGAGAGTGGTAGGCCCCAGCCCCAAAAAACCGCAGCAACTAAAGGTACTCTGCCCTAAGAGAACTGGCGGGTCATTGGGTGTGGCTGATTGCTAGAGCCATTCCCATATATATAGTGTGCATAGTTATTTATCTATGTATATATTATTTAACAATGTATGTATTTATTTATCTGGATCTATGAGGGTTTCTCGCAGCAAATTGCTCGAAGCCCATTTTTCTTAACCCATTTCTCCACAAAAAAATCTGAGACCCCCCAGAAACTCCCCAACATCCTCCCATCTTAATAAATACCTAAACCCAACCCCCATCTACATTTGCGGCAAAATGTGCCTAAAAAAAAGAACAACAGATGGAACGCAAACAAATGGGCCTGCGAGGAAATGGGCATGAACATATGTATCTATTTGTTTATAAATGTATTAATTTGGTTATTTGTATATAAACATACCCCAAGCAAAAAAAAAGACCAAATGTAGGCGCAAAGATGGCGACGTGAGGCTAGGCTAAGGCGATTAAGAGCTGCCACTAATCCATTGGGCCTCATTACGAGGTTGCCAGTCTGGTATCAACGGTACCGATATGCTTGCCGGTACCAATATGCTTGCCGGTACCGTTGCAAACTCTGAGTTGTGCCATGGGTGCCTTTCATTCTGCCAGGTCTGACCTGGCGGAATGAAAGGCACCCGTGAGCACAGCATGCCTGTAGCACCGGCACCGTTCTGAATAGGCACTGTGTATAGCTACACTGACATCTTCAACCACCGTTTACAGTGCTTGTCCTCGGCATGTGTAATATCGGCCGACACACAATGCAACAATTGCCCCGACAGGAGACCTGTTCTCTTACCTAGTGTCCAATGTTGGATTTATTTATTTGTTTCTGTCGTTGATATGGCTATAGAGAAGCTACCTGCACCTCCCCACTCGTGAGACCATGCTGCTGATGAGCAAGGTGTTGCCCAAACAGATTGCATTCTGATTTGTGCGAAGGTGCTAAAACTCATGAATGCGTCTACGAGCTTCACTCATGCAGTGTTGCCAATGCAAGTGGATATGGCATGCCCCTCCAAATGAAGAACGAGAACCAATGTGAGAGAAGGAGACAGAAAGCGTGGGAGATATCTAGAGGTACAGAAGAGATATAGAGTGGGAGAGAGGGAGGTCCTCCATATGAATGCCTGCAATCTAAGGTAGCATTATCAATGCACAATATCTGCGGAACACATTGCAATAAGTTACAGAAGAAAGTGAAAGAGAGAGACATTACTTGGGCCTCATCACGAATTGGACGGTATACTGGGGGGATACCGCCCGTGCTAATAGCATTACCACCAACCGATCCATTGCTATTAGTGCCGGAACACGGGTTTGGTGGAACTGTAGTTCCCCATTCCCCATTGGGCCCATTTGGGAATTCCCCATTCCCCATTGGACCCAATGGGGAATTTCCAGCGGGATTACCCTCGGCTCTAGTCCCTCTGAGCTGGGGGTAAATCCTGCCAAACCTGTGATTTGGCAGACCCTTAATTGTGGTGTTAATAGCATTACCGCCGCATTTAAGGGTTACTGCCAAACTCATGATGACCCGTAAAGACTTTACAGAGGAAGATAGATGTGTGGTATGAAACCCAGTGATGTAAAGCAACATAATAGGTGCTAAATATGTAATGCAATGCCTCTGAGAGCAAGGAGCAGGCAATGATCTGCTTCTGCAGCCGGATGAGCAGGGGGGTTGTCAAAAAGAAATACTATTACAATATCATGTTATAATATTTGGGCACATTGCCTCATAGCACAACACATTTCATTAAGTTACAGGAGAAAAGGATAGAAAGAGGGAAATAGTTAACAAGCACTGCACTGCACTGGGAGAGACAGAGGGAGAGAGACCATGTGATTGTGATATATGCAGAATGTATGCATTACACTGCTCACAAAGTTACAAAGGAAAGGAAGAGAGTTTACCATCTGGACAGTACCTTACTCGGTTGAATTTTGTGCCACCTCTGTAGGTTTGGAAGCTGTTTTTTTAGAGGCTTTGCCATCGGGACCCCATTGTGGTTCAGGGTCATCGTTGCTGGGGCAATCAACCCTGAGCTTCCCTTACAGGATCTTGTAAAAGTTATTTACTTCCAAGGTCCATAAGTAGTTCATTAGTAAGAGCAACAGTACTACACTCAAATATTGCTGGACTATTAGGGCCACACATGGCATTTTCCAGCTCGCAGAGACACATTAATATGCTAATGGTGGCAACCCCCATAAGGGGACAAAGTCAAAAATGAGATGTGAGGTGATGGGGGTGTCAGTCGGGGAAGGTAGCTCGGCAGAAGCAAGTAATGTCTGTGCAGTAATTTTATTCTGTAAATCTGTTCCCTGAATCGACTGAAGTGTATGATGCAGCAGGTCGATAAAGTACCTACAGTACTTCGCTCCAGGGTCGGACTGGGACTAGAAATAGGCCCGGACACACAAAAAAAGTGGCCCACCCCTCGCCTCAGAAAAGTGGCCCACCCCTCACCTCAAAAAAGTGGCCCTCAAACCATCATCCGTGAATCGCGTCAATTCACAACTTAACAGAAAATGCTACTTATGGAGGGTTCATGTGTCTGTTGCATGTTATGTTTTATGTAAAACACCTGGGAAAGTGATAACCGGTCCGATAGCACAGCGAGTAAAGCACTATAAAAAAAAAAAATAGAATTAGAGCACTTGCTTTGACATTTGTGCAGAGCCTGCTGATGCAGGTTCAAATCTCGGCAGGATCAAACTCAGCCTTTCATCCTTCCGAGGTCGATAAATGAGCACCACACACCATGGGTATTAATAAGCGGTGCTCAGATACCTGAGGGTTCGTAGCGCTATATAAATGCTAAATTATTATTATTATTATTTTATAACATTCCTTTTGTTCTTTTTTAAAAAATAAAAACATCATCACTTAGTAAAATACTTATTTTGCAGAACCAGACTCAAAGCATGTCTACTCGTTGACACCAGTAATGAAAATAGAGTTGCATTTAATAAGCAGTACAGCCAAATGATGACACAATAACAACACAACTCATAAAATAACATAACGTTGCATACAGTTCTGTGACAGGGTCCACAGCTCCTGGAAATCCTGCTTCCAGCTTCATGAAAATCCTGGAAATCACTCAATCAAGAGTTCCTGCAACAATGCACTTTTATGTGCAACCAGGTCGATTATGTCCGGATTTTGCAATTGGACAAGCACATTACCCTCCATTGACATGAGCATAAAGGCTTCGAGGTTGTTCCTGGCAGAGGTGGTTTCTTAGGCGGGTTTTAATATTCTTCAATTTTGAAAAACTTCTTTCACATGCTACCTGTGTGCAAGATAAGGTCAAGATGAACTTGTATGCCAAATACAATTGCCGGTAAGCACTACTAAAAAGTTCATACCTTTTTAGAATTGCATAGCAACATATTGCACAGTTACGGCATGTATTGCATTTCTGTACTAAAGGTAGCTCTCCAAAATCTTGTAGTGCTAGATCTTCACTGTGTAGGGCTTCAAAGGCATACTCTTCTGGTAGTGTCCTCCTCAGTTTAGTCCACTTGCTTGCAAAGTCTGAGAGTTCTTCCCTTAACCCCTGTAGCGTTATGGAGTCATCCAGTCTTTCAAGCAAGGAGCACATATTTGTAAGAGCATTGTCGGGTAGACTTTCATTGAAATTTTTGGGATCCAGGCATGCTATATCGGCGGCAAGTGATGAGTGGGTTTTAAAACGACTAGTTAGGCTTTGAAGAATGTTGTCCATAATGGCATTATGTACAGTAACTCTAAACCGGTCTTTAGCCAAGGTGATTGGCTCATCCCTTGCATTCATTCCAGGCATCCTCTTTTTGTGGGCCACTCTCCCCTCTGGAAGTGCAGTTTCTACTCTTTTATTATAGCCTCTCTCTTCCAAGCCCACGTTGGCCCATTCTGCAAATTTTTCAGCTGCAGAAAACACAGAATCATAATTTCTTGACTGTGCAGCAAGGGCTTTTGTAGTGTCCAAGACCATTCTTTGTGCCTGTAGGATGTCCATTCCACTTGTCTGGAGGTACTTAGATAATGGAGTTGTCGAATTAAATACTCTGAGATATAACTGAGCTGTGAGCACTGTTTGGAATTTGCACAGAGATTCAGAAAAGTTTAAAGCTTGGTAACGGACGTTTGCATTGAATTTATCTGTATTTGAGCCAATATTATTGAGTGCAACAACCACATCAATGAACATTGCTTTGTTTGGGTTATTAAAGGAGCCAAAAACTTTCCGTAGTGCTGCATCCTTTGCCCACCACCTTGTTTCTCCTATTATTTGGATTGTGCGGCCTTCCACAGACAGCTCACGCCACACATCCATCCTTTTGTAGGACTCCCTGAAAAAAACGGCACAGGAGTTTAACAGGCCAAACAAAGCCATGGATTCATTTGATACTTGTGTCCCCTCTACAAGTACAAGATTTAATACATGTGCATAGCACCAGACATGTATTTGACCAGGGGATTCCTTACTGAGCCAGGATGTGAGACCATTGTACTGCCCCTGCATATTGGATGCACCATCGGTTGAATTCCCAATGCACTTGCGTAGGTCCAGACCATTATCTTTAATAACACTCTGCACCAACTCAAACAGCCCCTTTCCAGTAGACAAAGTGCAGTTGGTTACTGCTAGTAGGCGTTCATGTACAGTGTCAGTAACATATCTAATAATTATAGAGCACTGATCAGTAACACTCACATCTTAGGTTGAGTCTATCTGAATGGAAAATATCTCTGCTTCCTTTATTTCTTGACAGATTACCATTTTGATCAGTTTGGAAATGGCTTCAATCACAAACCCAACTGTAGTCTTTGACATGAAGGTCACAGAAGCACCCCGGCCTTGCCCAGTTTTCTTTTTGGATTTGGTTTGAATGACCTCAATATGTTCCTTTAGAGGTCTGTCATATTTACTTAGGAGCAGAAGGATTTCAAGGAAGTTGCCATGATCCAGCTCTTCATTATCCAGCTCGGACATGGACTCTGATTTCCCACGAAAACTGAGCCCCCTTTTCCCAATGACTTTTACAACATCAATAACGCGCTCCAATATGTCTCTCCTTTTTCTGATTTGCTCACTTCGAGCTAATTTCTGTCGGTGAAAGAGTAAACCTCCTATGTCGACCCCTGAAAAGTTTAACATATATGAATCTGTGCACCTCCGGTGACCATGGCCTGCCTCATGTTCTGCAATGCGCTGGTAAATACGCCTCCAGTTTTTCATCCCGTTGATGAAAAGACCCCTCTCTCCACATTTAGTAAACGCTAAACAAACTGTGCAAAAAAGGGCCTTTTGTATTTCAGGATAACTTAACCAATACCGTTTTCCCCCATCTTTCCTCCAAAAGGCTAAGCTGGCTTTGATGTGTCTATGTTTGGGAGGTTGAATTGGATGGTGCTGAAAGAAATAGGAAAGTTGATCTGGTTTTGGCGTTGAAACAAGTAGTCTGCCACCTGTAGATCATCTTTCCGTGCTCTGTGCTTCACACCCCCGTTCCCTGAGTCTTCAGTATGTTGTAAAGCAGATAAAGATTCTTCCGAATGTCTAGTACCTGCCACTTCCTCTGGGGAGATGATGTTGTCTCCAATTATTTCTGGCAGACTTGATTCTGACACTTCCCCCTTGGGGGAATCTTCAATTGTTCGTGGCAGACTGGTACCATCACCGGCTGGCACTTCCTCGAGACGGACAGCCTCAATTATTTCTGGCAGACTTGTTTCTGACACTTCTTCCTTGGGGGAATCTTCACTAGTTTGTGGCAGACTGTTGCCACCACCAGCTGCCTCTTCCTCGAGATGGACAGCCTCAATTATTTCTGGAAGACTTGATTCCAACACTTCTTCCTTGGGGGAATCTTCACTAGTTTGTGGCAGACTGTTGCCACCACCGGCTGCCTCTTTCTCGAGATGGACAGCCTCAATTATTTCTGGAAGACTTGATTCTGACACTTCCTCCTTGGGGGAATCTTCAATTGTTCGTGGCAGACTGGTACCACCACCGGCTGGCACTTCCTCGAGATGGACAGCCTCAATTATTTCTGGAAGACTTGATTCCAACACTTCTTCCTTGGGGGAATCTTCAATTGTTCGTGGCAGACTGGTACCACCACCGACTGCCTCTTCCTCGAGATGGACAGCCTCAATTATTTCTGGCAGACTTGTTTCCGACACTTCTTCCTTGGGGGAATCTTCACTAGTTTGTGGCAGACTGGTGCCACCACTGGCTGCCTCTTCCTCGAGATGGACAGCCTCAATTATTTCTGGAAGACTTGATTCCAACACTTCTTCCTTGGGGGAATCTTCAATTGTTTGTGGCAGACTGGTACCACCACCGACTGCCTCTTCCTCGAGATGGACAACCTCAATTATTTCTGGAAGACTTGATTCTGACACTTCCTCCTTGGGGGAATCTTCAATTGTTCGTGGCAGACTGGTACCACCACCGGCTGGCACTTCCTCGAGATGGACAGCCTCAATTATTTCTGGCAGACTTGTTTCTGACACTTCTTCCTTGGGGGAATCTTCACTAGTTTGTGGCAGACTGGTACCACCACCGGCTGGCACTTCCTCGAGACGGACAGCCTCAATTATTTCTGGCAGACTTGATTCCAACACTTCTTCCTTGGTGGAATCTTCAATTGTTTGTGGCAGACTGGTACCACCACCGACTGCCTCTTCCTCGAGATGGACAGCCTCAATTATTTCTGGCAGACTTGTTTCCGACACTTCTTCCTTGGGGAATCTTCACTAGTTTGTGGCAGACTGGTGCCACCACCGGCTGCCTCTTCCTCGAGATGGACAGCCTCAATTATTTCTGGAAGACCTGATTCCAACACTTCTTCCTTGGGGGAATCTTCACTAGTTTGTGGCAGACTGGTGCCACCACTGGCTGCCTCTTCCTCGAGATGGACAGCCTCAATTATTTCTGGAAGACTTGATTCCAACACTTCTTCCTTGGGGGAATCTTCACTAGTTTGTGGCAGACTGTTGCCACCACCGGCTGCCTCTTCCTCGAGATGGACAGCCTCAATTATTTCTGGAAGACTTGATTCTGACACTTCCTCCTTGGGGGAATCTTCAATTGTTCGTGGCAGACTGGTACCATCACCGGCTGGCACTTCCTCGAGACGGACAGCCTCAATTATTTCTGGCAGACTTGTTTCTGACACTTCTTCCTTGGGGGAATCTTCACTAGTTTGTGGCAGACTGTTGCCACCACCGGCTGCCTCTTCCTCGAGATGAACAGCCTCAATTATTTCTGGGAGACTTGATTCCAACACTTCTTCCTTGCGGGAATCTTCAATTGTTTGTGGCAGACTGGTACCACCACCGGCTGGCACTTCCTCGAGACGGACAGCCTCAATTATTTCTGGCAAACTTGTTTCCGACACTTCTTGCTTGGGGGAATCTTCACTAGTTTGTGGCAGACTGTTGCCACCACCGGCTGCCTCTTCCTCGAGATGGACAGCCTCAATTATTTCTGGAAGACTTGATTCCAACACTTCTTCCTTGGGGGAATCTTCAATTGTTTGTGGCAGACTGGTACCACCACCGACTGCCTCTTCCTCGAGATGGACAGCCTCAATTATTTCTGGCAGACTTGATTCCGACACTTCCTCTTGGGGGGCACATTCAATGATTGCTGACATTGTAGTTGCTGCAGCATCTGCCTCTGTTGAGATGTCTCCAATAACTGCAGAGACTCTGGCTTCTAGTCTTCTCACATCTTGATCTCTTGTTGATGGGTCCAGTGAAGAACCAGGTTTAAGATGGCTGATCACCCTCATCCACTTTTCTCCCAGCAACACCACTTGACATTTTGATGGTCTGACCTGTAAACAGATCTTCAATTTTTTTGTTTTGCCGGATTTCCTCTTCAATTCGCCTTTTCTTCTTTTCTCTTAGTTTTTCTGCTCCTCCCTTTCTTTTTTTTTAATCCATTTCTCTCCTAAAAAATAAAATTAGCTTAATTGTGCATCGTATTCCTACCTTTATCACAGTAGGTCTAAGTAACCTGGCTGCCAGCATCCAAAATATCATTTCATTAAGAAGAAACAAGTGCTTGTCAGTATTTTCAGATTTGACTGTTCCCCAGCCTCACCATAACCTCCCTCCCAAAAAAGAGAACAATATCCAGCTGGGTCTATAAAATGCTGAGTCTAACAGTAATACAGTCCCATGGCATGGTCAATGAACTGGATTCATGCATGTTATTTCTCCTGGCCAGCAGTGTCCTGGACGTTGCATTATGGTATGACGTCTCAGAAATAAATAGTAGCCAAAAAGGAAAGCTGCATTGTAATTAATTTATGAAAAACACCAAGGGTGCACGCAACAACATACATATAGCAAGTGAATTCCTGCTGCATGCACACAAATGCACATGTTTGTGTAATCATCCTATCCGCCACCCCAGTGTTTTGTTTAAGAGAGGTAAAATCCAGGTTTTCCTTTTGCCGTAGCACACATTAGGTCTGGGTGCAATGCAAATTCACAATAACAAAACTTGGCTAGATTGAAAGAGGAGGAATAGGATAGGTGTTCTGCCTGGTCACTGTGCTGCTTATAGGCTGGACTGGAGCCTAGGATGGCCGTGCTTCTGGGGGTAGAAAACAGGTTTGCATAATAAAGGCTGCCAAAGTGGTTTGAGTCATGCTATACAGGACCACCTTACATTGCACTGCATTGAAGATATACAGTCACTAGTGGTTACTTACCCACAGGGATGGGCTCGCCTGGCTGGCTCTTGCCAGTATTTACGCGCTAAGGCCTGACTAGAATGGATACTTGAACAGCGACCTGCCTGCAAAAAGAAACAAGGTAAAGAAGACGAAAACCCAATAAACACAGTATATATCATATAAATACAGTGCATGGCTTGTAACAAAGATAGGATGGGCGCCCAAGAAGCATCCCCAATAGCTAGGGGCTAGACCATAGATAGTCTGTCACAAATAAAGGAGTCCATGGGAGTCCAGGTCCATAAAGGCTGTATACAAATTGTCAAATTGAGCTAAAAAATAATAGAGCATGATTTGTGATGTGTTGATGTATTCCTTGTTTCATTTGGAGGATGCAAATTGCTAAAGAATTTCCAGACTGTCATTGTCTGTGCCGCAATAGGGCTTTTCCCCCGCTGCTTAGATGAAAGTTGAAACCCCGCTTTTAACAGTATGCAGACATGCAATTTGTAAGCTATTTTCAGTTAAATATTAATATGCCACTGCCAGTCTTTTCGCTGAATTGTTCCCTCTCTCTTGCAGAACAGCAGAAGCCTTCTGTCTAATAGCAGTTCTTAATGGCTATTATCTGGAAAATTGTGATGGGATGAGCTGTGAACGCAGCAAAGGGCATGTTTATCCAATAAATATTTCAAAGTGAGCGGAATGCTCAATGCTTAATAATGGTCGGACTACTCTGTTGGGACATGGAGTCAAAAGACAGAATGAGAATTAAATTGCAGGCTTTATAAAAAACAAGGGTTTGCTGCTTTTCTTAATGGCTGGCAGTGGTGTGAGATTTACCCACGCTTGACCCTCCCACTGTCCCTCTTACACATGAAGTTCATGGCTTTTGCCTGAATTACGTTACTTCATATACTGTAAAAACTAGGGTTCTCACTAAAGAAGGAAAACAGCAGGTGATGGAGCAATGCTCTGCTGAGTGATGAACTTGGTGCTTGCATTTATGCTTGCATTTATGTATTACAATCTGGCATTCCTCCTGCTGATGGTATAGAATTGCCAATGATAAATAAGGGTGACGATGAAACTACCACTGCGTCAGTCACTGCGGGCTAGTATACACTGCATGGCAGAGGCCTCTCTAAATCCTGTAGCGTGTGTCTATTGCATTATTACGGTAAATTATATGATTGGTTATTTATAACGTGCTTAATAGCCACAGGTTTCTAAGCGCCAGTCTTCGTGTTACAAGAACATGGGACTGATCATTTACAACAGCCTTGTACAATGGCACAACAATCCAACTGAAACATGCTTTGTAAACCAGGCCCTGTGATATTAGAGAATGATCGCACCAGTGCGAGTGAAATAAGAAGTATGGCTAATAAATAAATAAATGGGCAAAATTGCCCCCCAGTGCCAGAAACATATCCTTCCAATGCATTTCTGCACCAAGGCACTGTTTGCCATAGTCCCAGCACTGGTGCAGAATTTGCCCTGGTGCAAAGATGCATTGTAAGAATATGTCTTTTGCAAATGGGTCATTTTTTGTCCATGTGCAAGCACTTCTACCATTGCACGATTCTGTAAAATGTTGGCCCTCTATACAGACGGAACAGAAGGGTGCCCCATTATACCAGCACAAAGAAAAACATCATACCTTGCATAGGCCCAGGCAACATGAATTCCACACAAAGACATTTAAAAGAGCAAGTTGTAAAATCAAGTCTGGCCACACCTTGTGCAAGAAAGTCAGTGGCCTCGTGAAAGAAGGTGAGGCATTAACATGCTGCACCCAAGCTCACCCGTTTCAGTGCACTGTCATTCATGCACAGATAGGAAACACTTCTCCTCTAAGATGCGTGTGCATGTAGCATAGTGAATTGATAAAGGTGGATGGCTGCCCTCAACAACACGAACAGAACACACTGCTCTCTAAAGCCCCCTTTTGCCCGCCACCAGCAGCACAACTAACGTTTTTATAAAATCCAAAATGACATTTTTAGTGATATTTGGGTCAAGTACAGGCTATTCTGAAGGGGCAGGAGGGCCTGTGACTACAGGTGACGATATCATATGGCAAAAACAAACGCAGAACAAGAAAGACAAATTATAAAACATTTCACCAAAAAATGTAAAGTAGCCATAATAAATAAGCGATCATCCTGATCCTGCAATGGAGTCGTAACTTGCTGAGGGAGCCACAAATGCAGCGCTTGCGACACAACAGGAACACGTTTGAAAGCAAGATGCGATTTTTTGTCGAGGCTAGAGAGAGTGCATGGCCATACTGGCCAGTCATTTACAGAACAAGAGCACACACGGCTTGTTACAGGTTCAAGTCCTTAGCCCCCTTTATAATGTTAAACTACTCCCTCCAGTCCCCCAAGACTCGCATGCAGTAAACTTGAGTGGCAAACATTACATCTCCTGTTTGAAAGTAATCAGGCCTCAGGAGATGCACAAAGTTCGGCTACGGGTGCGCACAGATTTCCGCTCCAAACTAAACCTACAAAGCTGAGAAGAAACCTACAGTGAACACTCCGGCTTCAAGCCAAAGACCTGTGCGAATGAATTCACCTTTGTTTTTGAAAAATAGAGGGCAAAGTGTAATTGCAAGCGAGAGAAATTGCAATTGAATGTAAAGACATTGGTTTCTTTTGTTTTCTAGAAATATGCATTTCCAATGATTTACTGGACTCAGTATTTGGCGCAGCGCTTCGGAAGTCGATAATCGCAATTTGCAAGCTGCGAGTACTGTGCTCTTAAGCGGCCGCCTGGTCTAAGGACTATGGAGTGCTTTCTAACATTCTGGTTATTACAGTAGATGTGTTGTTCGGCTATCAATGAAGGACTGCAGGTACCAGGCAGCATGCAATGGCATCATCACCACAACTGGATGAATTATGTTCACCTCACCGAGGACCTTTTACAATCTCTGAAGATACATAAAGCCTAACTAAAAAATAGTACGTTTGTCGAGGAGAGCAACTACACACGCTCACCCCTCCTGCCAAAATGCCCCCCTCCTCGCAATGTCCATCGTTTCCAAACGTAGCATGAGAATGATAAGCGCAAAAACAAGCGCAACAATCGTTGTTACGCCTGTTTACAGTTTTTTTTGCAAAACATATGAATGTCGCGCCTGTCATGTATTATGCAGACGGAAAGCATTAATAATGTATTCCGAATCCTCCCGGCTCTTAGTAGATGCAAAAAGCTGACGGATTACATGGGATTCGTTGTTTATTTTACACCGGCATAAGATGCCATGCTTGCAGTCACATAACCAAATGGTTTTGAAGGAATGAAATTGTAAAAGGCAGACGGGCACAATTAGTCTGTGACAGTGACACTGCCCCCCCTTTCAAAAATAAAGAAAATACCCAGTGTGAATTTGAATAATGATGCCCAGCCCAGCCAGGCCCCAGAGCACATTCATTATTGACATTGCTAGAAATTAATCTCTCGCCTGCCTGAATTTCAATAATTCCTGCTGGAATGAATTCTGCTTTCTGCGGAAATAGATTGCTCGTGTCCAGGCAGAAGGAGACACAACAACCCTCTTGGGTGAAGATAAATATGCAATTTGGAAAAGTGGTGCTCCGTGCTTTTTTATATAAGAAACAATGTACTTGAGATTTGATTAGTTCTGCATTTATCACTCGTACAACACTACATAAGTTTAAAGGTGCAACACGCACTCGCTGATGTTAATGCGATTATTCGACAATCATGTTTTCCCCTGGGCCTGGACCCCCTGTGGAATGGATGATCAATCTTACCTGATTTTTGTCACACCCGTCGTCGAGTAGTGAAGTGTGTAGCTGCAGCGCCGGTCAACAAGTTGCTGCCTGCAGGCTGCAGCCTGGCTCAGGCTGCCTCAGTGACTCTGCTTGTTGCTGCAGACTGCAGGGCTGGTCTGCTCACTCACTTCGGTCATGGACTGTCACTGTCTTCGTGCCGGCCAGGCCCCGGGGCCCGGGCACGCTGCTGCTGCCCTGCCTGTGGCTTAGTGCTGCGGTGCGTGTTTCCTCCTGTCCTCGTCGTCACTCTCACGTCAGTCTGGCTGCCTGCTGCTGCCTCGTTGTGGTGGGGTCGGGTGGGGAGACAGGTGGCCAAAAAATAATACCGAGGGTGAGGAGGGGAGGCCCTCATTTATCCTCACCCTCATAGAGAGAGTCACCATGTCCTACCTATCCAGTGTCCACCAATTTCATTGTAGCGGCACAGAGTCTGTGTTGGCCCCCACTGCCCCAGGCACAAGTTTCTTTCAACTTTGCAGGGCAACAATTATTCGTTGTTGTTAGTTCCTGCAAAGTTGAAAGGAACTTGTGAACTTACTAAGTTCAGCCCGCCCGGCGCCCCCAGCCCAGCCCTACAGGCGAGCAGCCTCCCCCAGCCAGCTCTGCAGACTGTAGATAGCAGCACTAGTACCGCCAGGCCCAGCGGTGTGCGTATTAACACTTGACTTACTTCAATCAGAATATCACAGGAGCACGCATGCACTCACGGCCACCGTGGGCCACGTCCACCGCGGGCCATGGCGGCCCGCTGCGCCACCGCCAGCCTGGCGGCAGCCGCCTGGCCCTATAATGCATCATGCTGATTTATGCACGCATCTGCAATTTGCAATTGCAAATCATCAAAGCAAGGTAACAACGACACGTGCGTGTTGTTGTTACCTTGCTTTGATGAATAATTATGCTCCTTCCTCCTCAGGTCAGCAGCCCGAGGCAGCTCATCCAGGCTCCAGCGCCAGCTCCCCTTATCCCCCCCAGAGACAGTGTGTCAGTTTCCTTTCCGGGCTGACGCCTGGCCCCGAAACTCAGGCGAGCTGCTTGGGCTGCGCCCAGGCTCAGCCCCAGAGGCCGCCACGGGCGGCACACACACACTGTCATGACATCTTCAAAATTACAGTGAGACATCACATCAACTGTACAATTTAATTAACAAGAAAAAAAAGGCCCAGCTTGGGCCACACGGCCCGCCGCAGCAGGCACTGTGAGTCGCGCTGCAGCATAGATATGCATATGATATGTATTGTTTACTTAAACATTTTGCTGGCATAAAAAACGGCCCTGGGGTGGCCTCATGAAAAAACTGGCCCCCCAGGTCCTCAAAGGTCATCGGCCAGTGGCCGATGGGCTGATGCGGCCAGTCCAAGCCTGCTTCCCTCATACTCAGAGATTGTTGGACCCCTTCCTTTTCTTTATTAAGATGGGGCCACATTTCTATAGTATCTGTGATGATTTGAGCTCGAAGCTGGAATAGCCCCAAGACCTTTAGAAAACGTTATTAAAAAGAGGCAAACGAATTGCATTTTTAAGCTTATAAAGAATGCTACATTTGAGTGTTATAACTTTGTGTGCATGACTTTTATTTTGTAGGTCTCCAAAATGGATGCCCCATCAACGTGATCAGGGATGCAAACCCTGTACCCTGTACCTGATGTACAAACTGTATAGAAAGAGCACAATGTAGTCTTGAGGATCTTTTGAACTACAGCCCCCATGATCACTCACCATTGACCATGCCGACCAACTAAGGCTCAGGGATGCTTGCACCCATATCATCTGGAGAGATGATGGTTGAAGATTGCTGATTAGTGTAGTGACCAGAAAGCTCCTAGCGGCTTGTATGAATTCTATGGTTTCAGGCATGCTCTTCTATTCTCTAACTAAGGGATGTCCAAGTCCAGGCTTCGAAGGCCTGCAACCTGATGGGTTTTCAGGACATCCCTTATTACTATTCATGAGAAAAATGTTGCATGCATTTAGAACCATTCTATGCAAATTCATCTCATGAATATTAATCAGAGGTATCCTGAAAATCCAACTTTTTTCCTTCCCACCATCAAGTTCTAAAATTGGACAATACTGCTCTAAAGGATGATGTTTGATATCACTGAACAGTTGCATATTCCACTGAGCCACGTTGCCCATCTTGCCGTATGCCCCAGAGCATAGCTTGCTATAAACACCCACTCATTGGTTTCAATTTTAAATGTTGAATTGGGCAGGCAATACTACATGGGAATAAAGACTACTTTAGAAGAAAATGCTGTAGTCTATAATTGATCACCTTTTAATGTTGTCTTATAAATACATGGAAATGTCCTATCTCCCCCCAGCCTTATCAGTGACCACAGACGTTGCATGGTAGCTGGAACAATATGAATGGATTGATTGGCAATCGCAGGAACTTGAATGTCTTTAATGGCAGGACAACAGTTGCTTTCACAGGAAACCATTGGTCATCAAATTGAAGGCACTGGTCTGAATGCAGTTGGCACCAGAGAGGAGAGGCACAGTCTATTATGTATTAACTAAGCCAGCTGTGAATCCACTACTCTGCTGTAGGAGCAGCCAGAGCCGAAGCACCATTTAACAGGTATTGAAGATGCACCGGGGTCAAACCAATATTGAGATCTGTTGATTACATGGCCAATTTGTTCCATAAAAATAGAGATGCAGAAATGTCAGTGACAGGTTCTGTATACAAACATAGTTTTTACCCACAACCGAGCAATCGGCTTTGGGTTATGCTCTTGTATCAGTACAAAGAGTTTGTGTGTATTCTTCGGAGCAGTGCCAAGTCAGACTAGGGCCCATTACAAGTGTGCTGGTATTCTGGTGGTAAATACACCAGAATACCAGCAAACCATACTACCGTTACCGCCACTCGGTCTGGAGGAATGTCCACTGGATTATGAGTGGTGGTAGATGGTGTTGATCCCCATTCAATGGAGCCCCATTGGAATTCTGACGGTATTACAGGCGCGGGTATTATATGGCCATGTAATACTGGTGATTTTTGCAGCTAAGGTGACAGAATGACTTCCAGCTTTCAGCCACCTCGCCGGAAAATCTCATAGTTGCCCATTAATACGGGCACGTTAATACTGCACCGGCCAACTTGTAATGAGCCCCAGTGAGCACTTGGCACAGAGATCGGCGTGCAACCTGCAGCACTTGTTAGAGTACAAGTAGTGCTGACTCAGCCCTTCATCTTTCTCAGGTTGATGCATTGCGTGATCTAAAATTGGGTAATGTTAGCACCTGTTATTACATAAGTTGGAAACAGGAAGAATCTGGCATGAAGTGCTGCATATAAATGTGATTTTGTCATTTCTGGAGTGCAGTGTCGAAGTTATAATTATATAACAAAGCTATATTTGTTTTTTATAACAAAGCGTGGACCTGTTGTTGCTCTGCGTCGTCTTGCTCCTAAGCCGAGAGAGTTGCCACTGAGCAATACTACCCATACAGCTCTTGCCATTCCTTGAGCTGAAAAGAAAGGGATGCGCAGTACATCAGGTCACTTCTTCATGCAGTGCTTCCGCCAGAACTACTTTTTCATGTGGCTGTTCAACATTTCTAAAAGTAAACTAATGTCTCCCTTAGGGGGAACATTTTTTAGTTAAAAATTACATTTTGTGACAATATACAAATGAGTGTGTTATCACTCTATCAAAGCAAATTGCTCGAATATGCACTGCAAAACAAAGATACAATATTGTATTTAATATGCCCATACAAATCCTTTGCTGAATATAGAGAGTTTCTTAGTTAGCAAGCTTGCAATCTTAGCTGCCAAATGTGTTGGGGCAAGGTTGAAGCCAAGAAAATTGCCACCTTGTAAATGTGTCATCCACGTAAGCCTAACATTCCGTGGGCGCGAGCTAGCATTCAACTCCCTCCATTAAACCTAATAAGAACATTGCCTTCTTTTGAGCAATGCACAGACTAAATATGTCATCCACCAACAAGCTGGTAGGTTGTCTCAGCCCTTTAAATGTGGTATGTGGGAAGAAGTCAAGGGCATTGAGAAAACTCAAGTGCTGCAACACTTCTCCCGCGCCACTTCCATTCTAGGACACACAGAGGGTTGGAAGTACTGTGGCTCGTGGCCAAGCCACTGTTGTATATCTTCTTTCTGGCCAAGTAGAAATACCTCAGGTGACGCAAAAATATGTCCTGGCTGTTCAACAAATAGGAGACACCTTTTAATCACCCTGCTAATGGACCAACATCTGAGCCACTGTCAAAATCGTGCCAAGCGCTGACAGACTGAAGCTCGAAGTCGGTGAAATACTGGTTCGAATTCGTGCAATTGAGGTTAAATGAATATATACAGAACTTCATTACAACACCCGAATTGTGGGTGTGTTTGTGTTCCTGCAAACTGCTCAAACCTTTTTGTGGGATTTGTTATCTCCACAAGGCCGTATGACATGCCTGGTGTCCCTGCAGTTGGGGATGTTTATCATTATTGATACTTCCAGCTAGGAAAGGGGAAGCCATGGGGAGCACTGTGGGGCGCGGGAGGAGGGCAGGCGGCAAGGTGTTCTTTTTAGAAGTGCATGGGAACTGGTTTCCATCCATAAAAGGGACCTGCAAATCTTTGACAGAAAACAGAACTTTTGCCGCTGTGCCCTGAGAATGTACACTGCACAGTTTTGGTGAGGTCCGTCCACCCTTGCCTGCAATAAAGCCCAAATATGCCTTTGTTGGATAAAGTCATTCATTTTTCGTGCAAGACTGTTCATGTTGGGAGACCCTTTTGGACTTTAAAGATTTTTATTGAAGTCCATACATTATTCTTATGTGTCCAGCATCGTTTCAGCCCTGTGGCACCTAAAGCTGTTGCCTTGCCATCACATGGTGAGAAGTGGTCAAGGGTTCACTCCTCTGAGTCCTCCTCCTCATAGTCCCCACCTCAGGGGTCCCCATCTCTATCTTGTTCATGCAGATAATGAAGATGATCCTGGACTGCCAAACAGAAGCGGAGACGCATTTACAACCTCAGTGGGAGCTGTGAGTTCAGAGATTCCACCAATGTCTCATGGAACCAGCCTGAAGAAAAATGCCCACAATCAGCAGAAGGCTTACTAGAGAGGTCAAGCGTGGATCAGATGAAGTGGACGATTCACCTTAGGAGATTGGCCCTGCTTCACTGCCCAAGTCCCAGGTCACAGAGACGAAACATCATGCAGCGCAGCAGCAGACTGTGGACCGACAGAGAAGCACATAGTGGAGGCGGGGGTTCTGCCGCACCTCAATTCGGTCCCTGCAAAAGAAACAGAGGTGAGGCAAGTCACTCAAATGGCTTAGAGAAGAGAGACACGTGGCTGAGAGAAGAGCGAAACCTCTCTCAATGCAGACCAATGCCAAGTCTAATTAGAGAACCTAGATCCACTGGCAACATAGAGAAAGAGTTAGAAACTTGCCAAAGTGTGACACTTGGATAGAATGAACGAGCAAAGGAGCAAGGGAGTCCCTGGCAAACCTATGGGGCTGAAAGAGATGAGAGCACTGAGAACACTAAGAAGTCTGAGAGGGCCAAGATAAATGATAGAATGGAACACACTGAAGGAGCAAGAAGTGCTGAAAACTCTGCAAGGTCTGAGAGAGCCGAGAGAGCTGAGAAAACTGTGCAAGCTTGGAAAGCAGAGAGAGCTGAGAAAAATGTGCAAGCTTGGAAAGCAGAGAGAGCTGAGAAAACTGTGCAAGCTTGGAAAGCAGAGAGAGCTGAGAAAACTGTGCAAGCTTGGAAAGCTGAGAGAGCTGAGAAAACTGTGCAAGCTTGGAAAGCTGAGAGAGCTGAGAAAACTGTGCAAGCTTGGTAACCAGAGAGAGCTGAGAAAACTGTGCAAGCTTGGAAAGCAGAGAGAGCTGAGAAAACTGTGCAAGCTTGGAAAGCTGAGAGAGCTGAGAAAACTGTGCAATCTTGGAAAGCAGAGAGAGCTGAAAGCATGGAGAAAGCTGACAGATTGTCAGGACCCGAGAGACTTGTCAGATCACCCTTTGACCTTGCAGAGGGTGATGTATCTGGCGCCAAACTAAGCAGAGTAGGTAGGGCATGAGAGTGGATTGGACACTAGAACCCTGGCAGCTGAAGGAACTGAGCTGGGGCACTATATCCTCTAGAGCAGGGGTGCACAACTGGTTTAGCTGGAAGGCCGAATGCACCACCCAAGTCTCAGGGTCAGGTAGCAGCTGCCCTTCCTGGGCCACGTGAGAGGAGGCCCATACCCGCTTCCCAGTGATGATCTCACTTGATTCATCACAGGTAGGAGTGGTGCTGAGCTGACATCTACGATTGAAGTCTTATGGTGTGCTAGCCAAGTCTCCCAGAAACATTTCATATATTGCAAATGTAAATGCCACAAGAATCAGCTCAGGAGATTTTCTTGGGATTTTGAAATGCCCTAGTGCACAGCTGTCAGGTGGCAGTGGGACAGTTCTAGTAATGCCTTCTTGAATGAGGTTGTTACAGTTGGTATTGCGTGGTTCTGTCCCTATTTAAAATTTCCTCTGCTCGGTACAAAAGCCCCCTTTTCCCTGCACGAATTGCCCCTGCATATTCACCACGTCCGCTATTGAAACCACCTGGTCAATGTGTTTGAGAGGGTAATGTCATAACGTTGGGCTGAGGTTAACTCAGAGAACAGGTTGAGCTCATATTTCCCACAAGGTAGTTGTATCCCATCCTTCCCTCTTCCTGTCCTTTCCAGAACCTTCACCTCCTCGACCTCTGGAAAGAAGATAAGTGTACACCTGTGTTGGGCTATTGGGTCTCTGGTTTTAGTGAGGAATTGGATGGAGAAATAACAGATAAGTAGGACCATCACTTTCCCTTGATAAGCTTGGTTTATTACTCCAGACCAAATGTCAATGCCATTTGTGGGTGTAAGTCTTTACACAGGAGGACTACGAAAACACAACACACCTGACCTCTGCCCCATCCACATTCTTAGCCCTGCCCCTTCCTTTCCTTTGTCAAATTTTAGATTACAAGGCATCTCTCGCTCAGGCATCTGAAGCGAAGGGCAGACCAAGAAAAGGACATTTCTGTTTGGACCTATTTGTACAGAACCCCTGCTCCTCTAATATCAGGTAAGCACCCTCAAATAAAAATGTCAATCATCACTCCCAACATCCCACCCCCACCATCACCACTCATTGCCAAACACACTACCCACTAGCAACATCCTGGCCACCACATCACAGGGTCCTCAATCGCATCACCACAGACTCCTCAGTGCACCATGATCCAAAATTATATGAAAACTGATGATCAACAAACTCCACTCAGAAATCAATCATGCAGCGGATATCGCTGACCTCTTTATCATACACAACTTGGATGCCACCATCATCACTGAGACCTGGATGGCATCGGTCTATACCCACATCCGAGACATCCTCATCTCCAGTGGGTACAGCATTCTACCAAGAAACCATCCAAATAAGATGATTTATGGCTCACCTTCACTCACAAGGCATCATGGTCATGTACCCAAATGAACTTTGCCAATATGGGCACATTTAAAAACCTCTACTGCCACTTCCTACTTTCCCCAATGGATTCCGTCACTTCCACCTCATCTACAGACCACTAAGCGCAACACCTCCTTCATCATAGTCTTCACAGACTTGGTCGTACAATGTCTCTCATGCACGCCAACAACAACTTCCTTCTGGCAACCCAATGACCAAGTCCATGAAGGAAGATCTCCACTGTGTTCTCAACAGTTTGAACTTCACACAGCACATGAAAGATCAAACGCACAGAAAGGGTAATATCTTCAACCTCATCATCACTGCCCTGCCCACTGTCCATCACAGCTCTCCAAACCTGCTTGACTCGCCAGACCATCTGGCAATCCCCTTTGACTTTAGTCATAATGACCCAGTCAAGCACACCCATCGTAAACCTAGCAAATAAGCCTTCCAATCATTCAAGAACTTCCCTTTGGGAGCTCTTGCAGAAGACCTATCAAACCTCCATCTCACATGGACCAATCTACCTCAGGTGAACCACGACTGTGGCTCACTTCTCCAAGAACTCAACACCTCCCTTGCAAACAACATCAAACTCCACAACCAGGAGAAACAAAGCACCCTTAAGGTTGAACTATCTGCAATCTGGTACACTCAAGAACTGTTCCTCAATAAAAGAACTATTGTAAAACACAAAAAGACTTCATGAGAATGCCACAGCACATACGACCATGCCCTGCTTAAGATACAACCTAATACCCAGATGTCTGATCAACACTGCCAATGCCAACTACTTCTAGAACACCTTAGCCAAGGTTACAAATAAAAGCAAAGCCCTTTTCAAAGTCATCAAGCATTGCATCAACGCAATCCCCAACCCATCCGTACTCCACTCTATCTAAAAAGCCACCGCCATCAACTCTTTCTTCATTAACATGATCAACCTGGTCCACCAGCACATAGACATCAATGCCCCCGACTGACAGCACATCACATCCCATAGTTCAAAACCACCACTACCTGGACAGTTTTCAAGAAACTCACCATGGAAGCCCCCACTGCCACCCTAGCAACCCTCAATGACACATTGTAAGTAGACAACCTCCTCCCAGCTTCTGTACTAAAAACCCTTCTGACAGCTTCCTCACTCAAGGTACCTTCCTCTGACCCTTAAGACCTGGCAAATCCTCCACTTATCAAGAAACCAGCACTGAACCCTGATGACATCAACAACTACCATCTCATCACCCATCTTCCCTTCCTAGCTAAGATCCTTTAGAAAGCAGTAGCCACACAATTCCTCCATCATATCGACACCAACAACCTCCTTCAATCTTCCCCATCTGGCTCCAGACACAGATTCAGTATGAAAACAGTGACTAGCAAAGTCATTGATAATGTGTTTGTATTTATTTTATTTATTTATTTATTTATTTATTTATTTATTTATACAGCGCTGACAGCCTGCAAGCATTTGGGTGCCATAAAAACATGCAAAGATAAACAAGTAAGATGGGACAAAGGCATCAGTTATGGTATGTCAGCAGTGTGGCTTTGGGAAGAAGACCAAAGGACAGGAAGTTATATGAAAAGGTGTGTTTTCAGTGTTTTTTTTAAATAACTGTAGATGTTCCAAGGCTCTGACAGCCACCGGTAGTGTGTTCCAAAATGAGGAAGCAATGACTGGAAATGATCTGGAGTTTGAGGCTCTGCCTAGTTATGTGTTACAATAATCCAACCTGGATAAAATAGAAGCTTGTGCTTTGGTGACAGAGTTCTTTTCATTGAGGAAAGGCCGAATGTTTCTGAGATGTCTAAGATGATAGTTACACGTCCGAAGGAGATATTGCACCTCGGCGTCAGAGTTTAAGGAAGCCTCTAGAACAACCCTGAGGGTTTTAACCTTCGAGTGGGTCTTAATGATGTTCCCTTGAATCACAAAGTGGTCGTAGGATGGGTTAAATTTAGGAAGGGCCTGGGGAGAGCCAAAGACCAAAATCTCTGTTTTATTTCCATTGAGGCACAGCCAATTTGTGGACCTCCATCTCTCAATGGCATTATAGATGTTATCCAGAGTCCCCGAGTCCATGGCATGGTCCCCAGACAGCTCGATGACCAGCTGTGTGTCATCGGCATAGTTAGTAAAAAATACACCAAGCTCTTCCAGAAGTGTACAAAAAGATCTTATGTACACATTGAAAAGAAGGGGGGAGATGGAAGCTCCTTTGGAACACCGCACTTGATAATAGAGGTGGAGGAAAAGACTGAGCCCCAGTGGATCTTAGATTCGCGATTAGTACAGAAAGGACTGAATCCAATTAGCTGCATCTATGGAACAGACACCCTGATGTCGTAGGCACTGGAGCAGGTGCTTGTGATCAACGAGATTGAATGCCGCGGATAGGTCTAAAAGGATCAGCATCCCGGCCTTCCCCTTATCCAAGATTGTCCCTAGGTGGGATTGGAGGTCAACATGAGCAGTGTCTGTGCTAAAAGAGGATCAGAAACCTGATTGCTTGTAGTTGAACTCTGGCTGCCTTATCAAGGAGTTTTAATAAAAATTAGCTATTAGTAATGGGCCTAAGATTGGATGGGTCAGAGGGGTCAAAGTTCAGTTTCTTAACAATCAGCGTATCTGTGATTATGTGGACATGATTAAAGCGTTAAAAATTTGAGTGAGAAAATGTGCAAACAGCTCTTTATGCTCTAGTATCAGTTTAGAGGGCAGAAGATTGAAAGCACAGGAGGGCTGTTGCATTGATGTGAGTATGTTAGTCATATCTTCCAAAGAGATTCATGAAAACGTGAAACCCTCCGTAAACCCAGCTTTTCCTGTTGGACCGATGGGAGTTCCTTCTACCTGGCTATTTATGCCCTGGGCTAGTAGAATTCGTTCCATGCTCCAGAAATGTTCTCCCTAAAAACCTCATTGGTTCGAGAACAGTTTTAATCTGTGGCTATAAAAGGCACCTCAGAGCCTTTAGGTTTTTCAAGGGCTTTAAAAATCTCAAAAAGTTTCCCCGCTGAGTTGGAGGCAAGTTGGGTCTGAGAGTTGAAGAAGTTTTTCTATGTCTCAACAATTAGTAGTTTGTACATTTTGTCCCGTTGTTTCCACTCCCTTCCGGTGGCATCTGAGGGATGCTTTAACCAGCGTTGTTCTAGTACCCTTTTCTTCTTTTTCAAGGCCTCCAGCTCTGGTGTAAACCATGTTTGATGGCTCGGATTATCTCTAACTTTTTCGTTTTTCTCTGGGGCGATGTTATCCAGCATGTTGCTAAAAATGTCGATGAAAAAAGACAGCAATTGGTCCACGTGGTCCTGTGGGAAAAAATGGGACATGATGAATTCCAGGCACTGCTGATAGAGGGGCGCACTTTTTTAAAGTTCCACCCAATGACAGATGTTACAGTGTTAGTAAGTCTGATCAGAGGAATGATCAGAGGAATGGGTAGCTCTAACGAGAAGCTGATAGTAAAGTGGTCGGACCAAATACACAGAGAGGTGACAATATTATCGGCTTTGAGGTTCCTAACAACAACGCAATCCAGGATATGGTTGTTGATCATGGTGGGATCGGAGTTAATAACGTTGTAGTTGCTATGTGATAGCTCCACTTCAAGAACAATCACCTAAGGGTCGCCTCTCCAACAGTTGAGATAAAAATAGAGTAGCTGAGTTACGGCTGATTGTGTCGGTAAGAAGAGTAGTAATGTCTTCTTTGAAGTCTGGCATGTTACGAGGGGGTGGCGGTAGATAAGAATTAAATTGACACAGAAATGCGGGGAAGGAGTCATTTTAAGATGTAAGATTTTGCAGTCAGAGCAGGAGATGGTTACGGGAAACAATCCTAAATTGGATTTGGCAATAATGGCCACCCCCAACCGTCCCTCCATGTGGTCTACATTAAAAAATGTGTATTTGGGTGTATCCGGGTGGGGAGGCCATGGAAATAGAGGGGCCACTGATATCCTGGATCCACGTTTCCGTGACACAAAAAATGTCTGCCTTACTGCTCAGGATGAGATCATGTAGATCCTGTGCGTGCTTTAGTAGGGAGCGTGTGTTAAGGATGACGATTTTGAGCATGCCAGTCTTGGTCTCTACCTGCACTGGTATCCCGCAACCTGAGGGCTAAGGGATGGACTGGACCGGTGGTTGGACTGAGGCGGGAGAATCTGAGTGAGGAAAACGGCCTACGGGAACAATAGTCATGGTCAGTGTGTCTGGTTTATCCCGCCTGGTACAACCTTGGCTTCTGCCACAGTAAGAGAATCCACTTGTAGGCTTACTTGGGGACCAATACCCTCAGTGGGGTTGGCCAGGCTGTCTAGAATAGTATTTTTAAGTCTCTCGATGAGAGCCAGTCTTTTCAGACGAAGTGCCGTCAGTGAGATGGAATTGTTCTTTGGGAAACCCATGTTTCAAATTATCTTATGTTCCAGGAGTAGGAAAAAAGATTGGGCCTCTGCCTCGCCGCCAAGTCCGATGAGGACCGGCGAAGACCGGCTAGTCACTGAAGGGCCGGCACTGAAGCACCTGACAATTCAATAAATGCAGCCCTGGGCCCCCTGGGTAGTGTAACTCTATCACGTGTCTCAACGCTTGAAACACTGCGTGAGTTTCCAAGAAGCCCAGATAATGGGCTTCAGTAAACTAACTCACAAGTCCCTAGTGAGAGTGCTTTTTTCTCTCTGCTGGCATGAGTCAAATCACATTATCAAGACACGGCAAACACTGTCTGTGAGGATTCGACCACAAGTAGGAACTCAAAGTAAAGATGAAAACGCACGCTCTCAGCCTTTCACTTGAATCACACAAACCCTCGAACTGGAATGTCAAACAATGTCCTTAACATTCTCGACACTCGACAACGGCCTCATTGAACTGCACTGGCTTCTGCTGCAAGCATGTATCACTTTCAAATCCTGGTGCCCTACAACGCCATCGCCATCAGGTCCCCAAAGTTGTCTCGCTGAGAATGTCAGCATCTGTTGAGGTCTGCGATCCACTAGAAGCCAGCAAATGTGCAGGCTTGAACTCTACTGGTGCAGGAAGGAAAGAACCAGAAAACATACTGTCTCTGTCAATGTCCCCAGACTCTGGAACCTCCTCCCGTCAACACCAGACTAGACCCTTTACTTCTACATTTCAGGAAGCAGGTCAATATCCTCTATGCTCTACCACCTTAAAGTGTCTCTTGTACTAGATGGAATTACCAATAAACATCCCAGACCAAATAACTGGACAGCCTCAGAAAATATGGCAAAATAGTACTTTATTCTCAGTTCAATAAAGCAGGGCAAACTAGCGAACAAACAGACTGATGCTTGCACCCTCACACACAAACTTGATTATACAGAGGTTATATACCCCAATGTGCATCATCTATGATGACATCCTACTTGGCAAACTGCAAAACCTATTGAAGGGAAGGATTGGTTAAGGGAACATATGTCCCTATGGTACTGAGGGGTGAGTACTTCACTGGCGGCCCCTTATCTGTAAGGCACGCCCCAAACTACCTCTAAATACATATAACACTGATTATAGCAGAGAAAATGGACTGTGCAACATTGTATAGCACGTTGCCCCATAAACCCTCAGATTGGTTGGCATTCTCACCTAACCTTGGACTTTTGCCTTGTTAGCAGCATGTAAGCAAAACGAAACCCAGGTGCTTGAGTCATGTCAGAATACTTCCTGCTTTCCAATTAATCCATCATTTCTCATCAGTCCCACCATAAGCCAAAGTTTCTCATCTGTAGTAGACCTTGTAGTCTGTTCTCTGTTCTTGGACATCTGAGGGAGTGTAAGCACATCACTATATTCATCAAAAGCTTAATGAATAGCCCTTGTTTTCGACTTCTGTATTATCTGTGAGGAGACCACAAATGTGTCAATTTCGACCTCTTATTTACTTCTATTTTATTATTTATTTTTATTTATTTGCATTTATCAAGCGCACTTGCAGCCCATAAGGCATTGAGGCGCTGTTACAGAAGATAAGCGGACTTAAGATTACAGGCGGGTGCCCAGTGGGCTCATGGTTACACAGTAACAAGCACATATGCAGGAAATGGTTGATACAGATTAGTATTTGATATTCAGTTCAGACAAAAAAGGGCCTCATTACACGGAAGGCGGTAATGGTTAACGGTCACCGTTAATGGTAACGGTGACCGTTAATCATTACCGCCTTACTACGAGGTCCCTTAGCGGGTTGGTGCTTTAACGCCTGCTTTTTGCAGGCGTTAAAAACCAACCCGCTAAGGGACCTTGGTGCTAATTACGGCACCGCAAAATTGCAGTGCCGTAATTAGCACCTTCCCCATTCCCATTATGCCCTATGGGGCAAAAATGGGAATGGGGAAGGGCAGTGGGGGAAGGGGGAATTACCGCCCCGCCAACCTTGGAATGGGGCGGTAATTCCCCTTTCCACCAAGGCGGTGCCGGTATTTTACCGGCATGGACCAAGTTGCTAATAGCACCTTGGTCCTCCGCCTTCCGTGTAATGAGGCCCAAAGAGTCTAGTTTTGATAGCCTTGCGAAAGGCTAGATGTGATTCAATCAGTCTTAGGTGAGGTGGAAGTGCGTTCCAGTGTGTGGCTGCTAGGGTGGGGACGCTGGCACCACCAGCGCGGACCTTTCGTGTAATAGGTGGACAATCGTGTTGGCATAGCATGATCTTAGTGGTCTGGTGGCCGTGTGCCTGGTGATTCTATTTGTCAGGTAGGGAGGGGCAAGTTCGTGGAGGCATTTGTGGGGGCAAGAGTTTTGAAGACAATTCTCTCTTTGACAGGGAGCCAGTGTGCTTGCCTTCTGATTTCGGAGAAATGATTTCTTCTTGCGGTACCTGTAGCTGCCCTCAGTGCATTGTTTTGAACTAGCTGCAATTTGGCCACGTTTCTGTTGGAGGTCCCAACGAGAAGGGCATTGCAATAGTCTAGCCTTGACCCGATAATTGCCCTGGCAAAGGGGAGGCAATTCTGGTGGGCCAAGTAGAGCCTGGCAGCGTTGAGGATTTTGGAATAGTAGGATGAGGAGGCGGCAATAGCATTAACCTGTCTGTCCATGGATAGGTCGGAGTCCAGGTAGAGTCTGAGGGCCTCATCACGACTTGGGCGGTAACGCCAGCGGTATTAGCCCTACCGCTGAACTCCCCGGCACTAATAGCGCCGGATCACGAGTTTGGCGGTAATGTCAATCCCCATTCCCCATTGAGCCCATTCGGGAATAGCACGAATTTTCGGCAGATTTCCCCTCAGCTCAGACCCTTAAATCAGGCGGTAATACCCAGTGTGAAGGGTGACCCAATGAGGAGGAGTTCACTTTTTCACTATTGAGGCACAGCAAATTCTCTGCCATCCAGGATTGGATGGTAGAGTAAATAGTGGTGAGGATGTTGGTGTCTGCTAGGTAGTCGCCCGTGAGTGGGATGAGTACCTGTGTGTCATCCGCATAGTTGGTGTGAGATATACCAAGAGAGTCCAGGATGCTGAACAGAGGCCTTGTGAAGAGGTTGTAAAGCGTGGGTGCGATACAGGACCCCTGTGGAACACCACAGGTAAGGAGGCTGGGGGTGGCGGATGCAGACTCTGAAAAGACTTTCATGGCCCTTACTTGGAGAAAGGAGGTGATCCAGTGACAGGCTTTAGGGGAGAAATTGGCTTGGGTGGCTAGATGGTGGCACAAGGTGTTGTGGTCCACGAGATCAAAAGCCGCAGATAGATCCAGGCGCAATAGGAGAGCAGGTCTGCCTGCATCTCTAAGATCGTCCATTTGGTTCTTAAGGTCTAGGAGGGCCGTTTCGGTGCTGTGTCGTGGCCGGAATCCAGATTTCAGCAGGCCTAGGAGACGGTTATCCTCTAAGAACATTTGGACTTGCAGGTAAGCTGCTTAGTCCAAAATTTTGAGCAAGAAGGGTAGAGTGGTAATGGGCTTGTAATTCCCAGGGACTGTTGGGTTGAGCAAGGGTTTTTTGAGGAGTGGGCGTACCCAAGCTTCCTTAAGTCCAGATGGGACATGGCCTGACTGGAAGGAGGAGTTGATAAATGCTGTAAAGAAGGGGGCTAATGTAGGTGCAGAGTCTTTGATGAGGCTAGCTGGGCAGGCATCACCCTTGCAGTTGGAAGGTTTGATGGAGTTGAGCAGGGTGATGACCTCTCGCTCAGTGATGTCTTTGAACTCAAATAGAGGGGAGGCGGTGGTCTTGATGGGTGGCGCAGTGCGCATGTTAGCTATGATGTGTAGAGGGCTTTTTGGTGGCCGCGGTTTTTGGTTTGGAGGGTGTTGAGCTTCTCTAGCATGGCAGACTGAATGCTATTAAACCACTTGTCGTCTTTGATGACTGATGGGGGGGGGGCAGATGGTTTTTCCAGTTCCCTAATGATGGTGAATAATTCCTTGGACCCTGACTTGGCTTCAGAGATCCTAGCGATAAAGGAGGCAGCCTTAGCTAAGGTAATGTAAGTCTTGTAGGATTTGGAGATGACTTTGAACTTCTGTTTGGTGGCTTCAGAAGGGCTGGCTTTCCAGGTGGACAATGCAATCCTTTTTAGCGCACGTTGTTCAAGAAGTTCTTTGGAGAACCATGAGTTAGCATGTTTGGCCTTTTTAGCTTTTTAAGAGTCAGTGGAGCAATGGCGTCCACGGCTGACATGATGACATCCTTGAAGGTGTCAGCTAAGGTTTGATTTACTTATGCTGGATGTTCTTGCTCCTCTTGGCCTCCAGAGACTTGCTCACTCCATCTTATTTAGACCTTATCCACTGTTAATTGTCCAATACTTGACTCTTGCAAATGTCTTCTTCTTCTTTAATCTAGGAGAAATAGATCTTACATACATCGCGTATCCTTCTGCTTCCCTTTGTGCCTTGCAATTATTCCTCAAAATAGCATTGTTGATCCCAGATTTCTCCAACGTCTCCTGACTGCATCCCTGATATGTCTCTGAGGTAGCTGGATTGAGTCTTAACACGAGCCAATGTCCATCTTCCTATTATGCCCATGCTAGCCATGTTATATTTTCCTCCATAGCAAGCTTCCATATGTCTCATCTACCTTGCGTTACTGCATATTTATATTTATTGGTCAGCAAATTACTTTATCTTCTTTGTATATATGATTACTTTATAATACTGTACACGTTTATATTGTCACTGCAGTTACATTGTTACTATTAAGTGTTTTCATATTGTTTCAGTATGTACTTGTATATATTTTTCATGACATCAGGCTGCCCCTCATCAGATTTCACTCAGCGATGCATGATGTCCAATGGGTCCTGATGACAATCTTCCACTTTTTCAGTCCGAGAGTGCATTTATTATTATTATTTTATTATTATTATTATTATTATTATTTGGTATGGTTGCCTGAGTGCATATTGTCTCTCATACACTTAATGCAGTATAGCGACAACACATGGGGACCCACATAGAGATCTTCTCCTGCTGTTCCGATATGATGGCGGTGAGGGGGTGGGAGCTAGGGAAAACACATCCACCTGCTCCTCTACACCTCCTCTTCAAGAAAAGGTTCCTCCTTAACACTTAGCACTTAGGTCTCTATCCCCTCCACTCCTCAACAAACCTAAGTGGGTGCTCTACTCATCCATGTTTCCTCCCCTGGTTTCTTGAATAAATTGCCTGCCATCTCTCTGCTCGTAGTTAGCTCCCTGTTCTCATATAATGATCACCTGCAATCTGCTTCCCTTGAAGTTTACTTCCCCCTATGACTTATAAAGCACTCTGTTGCTTCCCAAAACTAGTTCTGCCCTCAACAAATATAATAATAATAATAATAATAATAATAATAATAATAATAGAGGAGAAGATGCAGATTGATGGCAGAGAAGAGAATGAAGAGGGAAAAGAGAAGGTTCGCTTGGGTATGAGAGTATCCATATTCATGTGAGAAAAGACTGAGCCAAGAAAGGCTGTAGACTAAGACAGGCTATGCACCCGCAGACTGTCAGTGACTTTTATGTTGCCTTTCATAGTGTTGGAAAAGACTCAGTGAACCTGTGTGTAGCCTTTTCCTAAAGACCCAAAGAGGGGAAGGCAACCCAGATATGGAACAGGGAAAGTACAGATACAGTGGAGAAGCTATCCTGATTAAATGTTAGAGGTTACACTTTACTTTCACCCTGTCTGTTATTCTGCCCCTTTTAGATTAACTAACCCTCAAGAACCTGGCAGTAATTTACACCTTGTGGACCAGCCTCTGATTAATCCATGATCACCTTGTGACATATTATGTAAATGATGGATCAATTGGCCTAGGTACGGTGGGCCAGCCAGTATTGGAAACCTTCCAGGATGGCGAGATACATCTGGGCGGCTATGTCTCAATTCAGGGAGAAGGTGAACATCCAAATAGAACTCAACACTTGCTTTTATCAAGCACCCGCTCTACTCTTTGCATCCCTTTTCAGCCCATCATTACTTCACCCTACCTGTCAAACTCAGAAGAAGACATGCTTGCTGAAGCCACTTCAGTCCTGTGACAAATGAGCCTGACTCATCAAACATTCTGAAAGACAAATGATCTTTCCTCAATTGAATGAAGGCTTAGGAGGTGATAGCTTGGAGCACTCCTCAGTCGCTACAGGATCCAAGATCTGGATGGGGGAGTGGAGATCCTGATGTATCTGAGAATGTGCCCTAGCAAGGACTCAGTACCCTGTAAACCCCACTATGAAGCCATATGGTGTTAAGGTCCCAACGTGACTGATTCAGATTGATGCATTAGGGAGAATTCAGGGATCCCAAGAACAAGGGCCAAGTCACCTTCCAGAGAATCTCCAGACCCAAGCAGATCCAGCCAGAAAGTAGAAATAATCTTTTTAAGCCAAATGCATATAAATGATACCTGAACCTGCAATGGAAACCACTCCAGACCCAAGCAACTCCCTGCTACCCTGCAGAGTATCCTTGAGAAATTGATCGCCCATCAACTTGCTGTGTTAAAACAACTACTCATGCACCCAGTCTTGTTACGTCAGATGTTTGTCCCCAAAGAAGACCCTAAGTTGTTCTTTCAAAACTTGATCAGATTGCTGAGACATCCAAGTGGGGCAGGGCTTATTGGCCCCAGTATATTGATTCCTTGCTAACAGGTGACCTATGATAAATCTATCGAATCCTTAATGCTGTTGGAAAGAAGAAGTTGGAGATCCCAATGAATGGGATTTTAGAGCATCTAGAATGCAATAAACAATACAACTGGCAAGAGTTAAGGAAATATGGCTATCATCTAATGCAACCTGTGTAATATGGCATACTGTATGAGGTTCTTCTTGGATACATGGCTTGGAAATGTAATTATATTTAAGAACCACCTCATAAGGAGGTAGTTCTTGAACTTTCTCCCAACCTACTTACAGTGTCCCATTAGACAGCTCCTTCAGCTCTCATTGGGAACCACAATTCAGGTGGCTACAGGTTCTTAGGGAAGCCAACAACGGGGACCTGTCAGCACTACAACAATATCATGGAAACCTATGCGGGTCCCACCAAAAGAAAAACCTATGGTAAATATGGGAAATTCAAAGGTGACATCTAACACCGCCAGAAAAGTAGTTCTCCACCCATGGCCAGTGCGCCAGGCTCAGCAATCCCTCTAACTATGAGACCTAGCCACCCCCTACCAGTGAAGTGTTTCTATTGCGGGAAGCTGGGGCACATTGCTAGGATGTGTTCCAACATTTCTACCTTTAAGCCAGTCATTTCTACCTTTAGTCATTTGCTAGAAGGGATAACAGTTCAAGGTCAGGATGATCAATGGCTCAGCAGGACTATCATTAGAGTAATGAGGAAGAGGAAGATGGTGAAATCCCTGCACAAGGACAAACAAGGCAGAGCTATTGTATTTGCATCAACCTGAAGGGTTAACCTGTGATGTCTCTGATCAATTCTGGGAGCCAATAAACGGCTGTCTGCTCAGTTCTGGTTTTCTGAGATCAGCAAATACCAAACTGGTTTATCCTGGTAACCTATGCACATAGGGAACTTCACCAGAGAGCCCATCAATGCTTATCCATCAACGACCATACATTTCAAGTTGAAATGGTGTGGATGCAAGGGTTCCCAGAGGAGGTCATTCTTGTAAACATTGATGGCTAGTTTTTGTAAGGTCATGCAAAGACTATGCAATCAGGTGGATGCAAGGCAACTGAATGAAATGAGAAGTGAGGAAGAAGGTGGATGGTGCAGAGGACACGTTGGAGATTAGGAGTGACCCTTGGTGTCATCTTCGACTCCTCTCCATCTCTCCTCACATCATAGACCTTGCCAAGAAGGACCACTTTCAGGTGCACCTCCTCAGAGGCATTCTCCCTTTACTCACCTTTTCTGCCCTGGTGGCATATTTGTTCCATTGTTCAACCTAACTAAATATTGCAAATTCCACTGTAAAACGTGTATGCTTTTGAAAGGGTGCATACTTGATTGTGTTCATGAGCCTTGCAATTGCAAGGATCATGTGTACGTGCAGTAAAACAGAAATAAGCTGAATCCCGGGCAGAAGTGTAAAACTGGATGATCTCAATGCAGTCAGTGAGCGCCACGGCACAGAGCAGTTTGCATAAGACTCAGAACAGGCAGATGTGAGCCTCCTTGTATGGCGGCTTGCTCACTCATTAGCATGGATTCAAAAGAGGAGAGATGGTCAGATGATAGCAGCGCTCTATGCTACATAGCAGCATTGGTCTCCCATAGATTGCAAGGTACCCCGAGCCAGCAAGTCAGCTCACTCCGTGGTAGATGAAAAGACAAAGCCAAAGCCTCTTCGGTGACTAAAGTTCCACTTGTTTCCAGAACGCATCCAATCAGATCAGAAAATGCACAACATCCTTTTGAGCAAAGCTTGTCCAGAGGATTTGATCTTGTGCCCCATAACAAGGACATGGGTATTCAGAAGGCTGTGTGTGTCTGGAGGAGTGCCTTTGGAGGAAGATGGCAGGAGTGGGCTGACAGAACCACAGCAGATGGTCATGAGTTGGAGCGAGGAGAAGGAAGGTGAGTAGAGAGGAAATGACAACTTGAGGAAATGAGTCAGTTGGAGAAAGGAGTTTGGAAGAAAATTGAGGAGAAAGAGAGGAAGAACATCAAGTGCTCAGCGGTAGGGTCAAATTAGATTAGAGGATCAGATGAAGAACATCAGGATGGGGTTGGATGAGAGTGAAAACAGAGGAGAGGACAGGGAAGGAAGAGGGAAAAGAGGAGTGTACCATGGGCACATGAATATGGAGGAACATCAAGGAGGAGAGTGAGAGTGGGCTGGTGCTTAGTATAGCCAGTACCTGAGAAACACAGATGACCGATTCCCAGAGATCAGCCAGTGAAAACCATAAAGGGCTATTTTTGCTTGACAATCTAGACCTTTGCAAAAGGTGGACTGCAGTCCAACAACGTATGTAGTTGTAGATTCTGAGTATCCTTTCAGACCTGAAAACACAGGAAAGAGTCCCTACGTCATATTCAATAGACACAAAACCCAGACAAGAAAGTTTGAAGACTAAGAAAGGCATTGCATCTGGAGTCTGGCATTGACTTTATATTGACATCCTCCAAAGGAAGTATTCAGAAAGAGTTGTTGTCAAAGACTCAGCAAACCTATTTTTTTGTCGTTTCTCAAAGACCTAGAGACGGGAAAGCAACCCTGATGAGGGCTTGTACGGAGACAAGCAAATCCTGAATATATGCAGAGCTTGCTGTTTTCTTTCCCCTTATTTATTATTTTACCCCTTTTAGTGTAATTAATTTTGAATAAACCTGGTGATAAATTTACACGTTTTGGTCTGTCCTCTGATAGATTCATAATCACTTTGTGGCACACACTGTACCATTGCATGTTTTAGTGATCTTGTGCTTTTTGGCACAGGCAAAGTGTGTTAAGTGCTCAAATGTTCACTTGGGCCTGATTCACAGAGGGGTTTCCAATGGGATTACGCCATTATAACACGCTTCTGTTAATCAATGTAATGTGGTTTCATCTTGGGCTATGATGTTTCTCAAGATTTTTCCAGGACTGGTACCTTTGCTTTGACTGTGATTTTGCAACAATGTTGTAAAAAATGGACTATGGCATTTTTAGCTGATCACATTTGAGTGATGTGTTGCTTTTTCCAAACCTTTTGAATTGTTCACCCATTTTGTACATTTTACCTTGTTTCAACTTTTTCAGACATTTTAAACACGTTTAATGTTTTTCTCCTTCTCAGTTGGTTAATACTTTCCACACACTTATTTCCGTAAACACAACTTGAAACTTTAATGCCTGTGACTCTTTCATGTCAGAAGTGGTGTTCTGGGTCCTTTGTCCTGGTGTTTCTGACTTTCCTTTTTCTTTGAGAGTAGTCTGTTGTGTGAGTTCTTTTCATATGCTCCCAGTTTGTTTTCTTTTTTGGAATTTCCCACTCTAGCTGTGTAGTTTTTGTGGTAGTTTTATTTTCTCCTCGTGCTCCCAGTGTCCCTTTAATGGGAGCTACAATGTCTGAATGTTGTTTACAAGTGTAAAAGAAATTTATATTTATTTTATTTATTTATTTTATTTGAATATTTATATTGCGCCGGTAGCTCGCGAGCCTCGGGCGCCGAAACAAGAACACGAGAAGACAGAACAAACAGGTAGTGGGACGGATAGGACGGGATGAACACAAGAAATTACTCTAACATGGGAGTTAGAAGGGTGGCAGATTATTTGAATATGTGGTTTTTTACCATTTTGCGAAAGCGAGTGTAGTTGGGTTCCAGTCTTAGGTGGTCTGGGAGGTTGTTCCAGAGACTGGCAGCTAGGGTCAGAAAGGCTCTGCCTAGGCCGCTTTTAAGTTTGTGTGGGGCTATGGCAATTTTGCTGAGTTGCGACGATCTCAGTGTTCTATTTGGGACGTATGGTTTGATCCTCATTTTTAGGTACGTTGGCGCCTTTCCGTGAATGCATCTATGCACAATGGTTAAGGTCTTAAAGTGCACCCTATCTTCAATTTTCAGCCAGTGAAGCTCCCTTCTGTAGTTGCTGATCTGCTCTGTTCTGGATGTGAGCTTGATAATTCTTACAGCGTTGTTCTGTACAACTTGGTAGCTTTGTAGGCACTGTCTGGAGGCACCCAGGACTAAGGAGTTCTCATAGTCGAGGCACGACAGGATGGTGGCTCTTGTTATGGTCGCGCAGTTGTCCTCTGATATAAATGGTCTGATGGCTTTTATCAAGATGGTAGGCACAGTTTTTTTTTATGTATTGTGCTTGGGCATCAGCCCCCAGGGATGCTTCCAGCAGCATACCAAGGGTTTTAAGCTTGCTCAAGACCGATATGGGTGTATCTTTGATCTGAAAGCATGTGTAGGAAGGGAATAACTTATAGTTAGGGGATAACCTATAGTTAGGAATATTGCATTTAGTGCTAATCAAAATGGTTGTTCATTTATCTACTACTATAGCATTCTTCTGCTTCTAATTTTATACCACACTGATAATTATTAAGCTCTTGTTTTACCTATTCTTTTCTTTGCTCCTGGTTAGCTATAGATATGAGCAGAAACATTTTCTGTATACTTTTGTTGGGTGATATGAAGCTCTGACATACGTAGGTTTTGGTGTTTTGTGGAATGTTAAGGGAATTCATGCTCTCTTGCTAGATCTTCATAAACCTTGCAAATTAAATAAATATATGCATTGGGATTATGTTACATTGTTCAACATTAAAACAACTGTGCACATTACATTTTAAAATGTCTTTGCTTTTAAAGAGGTGCATGCATGAAAAGAAACATGTGTGGGTCCATTATGAACCTGCAAAGTGTGTATGCTTCTGTATTTATTGCACTGTGTTTAGGGGAGTCCTGCTGACTAATTGCACATGTTGCAAATAAGAGTTTACTATGCAATGTTGGGCATTATTTCATGCGATTGAATGCTGAGGGAGTGTGACATTTGTGTGTTTCTAGATCTTTTACCTTATGTTTAGGGGATTCCCGCTGTGTAATTTGACATACGAAACGCAGAATTGAATACAAACTGTTGTGTTTGGTTGTGTGCTGAGGGAGGGTATATGAAGAGTATCTGACATTAGGTAACTCATCTTGTGCTTTGTGAGTTTGTGTTTAAATGCACTTTGAAACTGTGAAATAGGTATGTGTGTAGTGTTGTGTATGGTTTCTAAGGGATGCCATTGAAATCAATAAATATTCCTAACTGTTTTGATTGTGATTTTTTTTGTGTTGTTCGTAATTTCAGAATAAAGTGTTTGGGTGGGTTGTGAGTTAATGCTGTGGTGCTGGGTATGAACCTTCCCTGTCATCGGTAATGAGTGTTGGGCTGTTTTTGGCATGTTTTGATGTTCTGTGAAACTGTGCATCATATGTTTTGAAGTGCTGTGCATGTGCTATACAATTGTACAGATTATTTGATGTTTGTGTATCATGGGAGGCGTTTTATAGGTGATTTGTTAATATGGGTGTACACGCATGATGTAGTAAGCTTTTTTATTAGTCATGGTTTGCTTGAGTGTGTTGGGGATGGTCTTGTGTGCAAGTGTTTTTTTACACAACATTGGTTTGTGATTGGGTACATGGATGATTTTTGGGTGTGTATTAGGCTTTCATTGTTATGAATGGAAAACATAGGTTCTTCCACTGCAAATGCATGGCCATTTTGCTCAGTTTGATAGATGTGCATGGGTGCCATCTTGAGCTGTTGTGAACTCCGTCACACAAGTTTAGGACCGGTGTTGCTTTTACTGTATAATTTGGTGTGGTTATTCAGGGACGTGGTTATGCAAGGGCATGTCTGTGTGATTTGGCATTTTATTGCTGACATTTTATGAAACATGTTACATCGTGTTTAATGCCATGCTCGCATGTTGTGTGTAATTATGTTCCACAAATCATTCTTTTGCATGTTGCAGCAGCGATCCATTGGCATGTGGGCTGCGAGTGTCTTTAGTTGTGGTGTTGTAGAGTTTATAGTTTGTCCTCCTATGAAAGTTTTGACTTAATTTGTGAATGTACAGTGCGTGCCTAAAATTTTCTTTTTTTGTTTTTGTTTTTCAGGTTGTTGAAATATCCTAAACCATCTTAATATTTTGGGACTCCAGGATCCACTAGCTGCAGTACTTTATGTTGAACATCCTACTCAGATTTCCAGACTGTCTTGGCTGCAAAAGAATGTGGCATGGATTTTGTGGGATTGAATAGGCTGATAATGTTCTATTTGAAGTCTTGAATTGCTTAACTTGATAGTGTGCATGATATTTTTCGTACAGTTGTACATGTTGATGGGAAGGATCTTGGGTGTATCATGGGCACTGATTATTTGTTTCATTATTTTCATCATGTGACATTATTTGTCTTTGTATCACCACCTGTATATTATGGGTGAGATGCATAGCAGTACATTTGCAAGATGGATACAACTCAGCAGGATATGAACAAACTCATGTGTGTCTTCATGAATGATAATACTAAGGGTCTGATTCATGGAAGCGTTTTATAATGGCTCAATCCCATAGGAAAACGTTCCATGAATCAGGTCCTATGTCTCAAATCCCATGTTTTCTATGTCTTTCTTATTCAATATGTGTGTGTGTGTATGTGTGTGTGTCTGTTTATTTTTATTTTTTGGAAATGATTGTGTGCATTACACCATGCATCCCTTCTTTGTACCCACAAAACCTACTGCACAAGTAAAGAGATATTGATACTTTGAAGTGTGTTCATCATGTGGAACGTCAGTATGAGGTTTAGGTTTATGTCAAAAAGTTTAAAGTGGAGAATTTTGGCATATTGGGTGAAAATTGTTATTTTTTCAAACGCAATCCCAATTGCAGAACTAAATACATGTTTTTTCAGCAATCATCGTGGACGGGCATACAATCATTTGTGAAACGTTGCCAATGTGGCATGAGTGTTCAGATTTGGCAAGATCAGTTACATTCTTACTCTGGTGAACTTTCAGCGCAAGAACAAAAGTCACAGTTAACTACTTTCTTGTGTTTTTCAAATTTGCAACACTCTAAACAAACATCTATACGCATGCTTTAGAAAACATTCCATTATCCCCAGACCATCAATGACAACAAGATGGCAAATTCAAGGAACTAATCAAGGCGGCTACACAAAACGAGCCTCTCCAACTGGTATGTTTTGTAACAGCATCATCTTCAAACTAATTGATTTTTGGCTTTTACATTATACTACCAAGGGAATATTGGCACTGAAGTTAGCAATGATTTGATACATCTCCACCAGTGTCAATTCGCCCATCTATGACAGAGATCAAATAATACAAGGGACCCATGCATAGGGGGCAGCATTTTGCATGCCACAGATAATAAATGCAATGATCTACATTAAGAACAGTTGGGATATCATTCAGTGAATTTTTTACATCTGAGGATTTTATGGAAGTTTCCCAGAAACTTAATTTAACAGATTGTGACCATGCAGGCCAAAGTTTGGGCCCTTATTTTGATTCTGTTCTGGACTAGCACATACTGATATAACAAAGCAGCCTCTGGAAACCGTTGTGGTCCGCAAGCAGATTTCTAGAACCATTCCTACAATATTTGTGGCGTATCCTTCCAAGTCGGATGGTGGCCACTCCACCTGTTGCGTTCCTACCTTCTTGCCCAATTCCACATCAGTCATTGAGCCCATGTATGGATCCACCAATACTGTGTGGTTCAGTGCCCCCGACTGAGGACCATCTTGCAGTACAGTCAGCATACCCCAGAATTATGCATCATTTGGTCCCTCCATGCCTGCCCTAATAGTGGAACATCCACAGTACTACCAGCAACAGCAGGCTGCAGTGGTGATGGTGGCAAGAACACGGACCTGCAGGTGTCTGGTCCTGCTGTTGCAGTATATGGGGAGGGAGCATAAGCTTGGGAGGGTTGAGAGTGTAGGTGGACAGATGCCTGGTTGTGCCTTTGCATCTGGGACTGGTGAGGACAGATGTGTCCTCACTACTGTCCCACGACTGGACAATTTGGTCGAAGATGGGTTACTGGAAGCTGGCCTGTGTTCAGTTCTAGCCAGCCCATGTTTCCATTCCTTGTGCTTGTGGATTGTGCTGGTCCTAAGGAGCAATCCTTCCTTGGTATACCCCTCTTAACTATTGAGTTGCATAGTTTTCACATGATGGTGCCTCCCGCCCTGTCAATGTTTCCCCTCCAGAAACCTAAAGCACTCCCAGGCCAATAATGAGGTGGGATATATGAGGCCTGGTATACTGCTGTCCTGTCTGACACTTGACAAGGGATGGCTGTGCCTATTTTACCCCCTCTATGGGGACAGCAACAGGTGCAGCTGTCTGAGCCTCTCCCTCCTCCTGAGAGATCTGCAGTGGGATCACCTTTTGCACATCTGGTGCACCACCACACACTCCTCGCCTGGCTCCAGGCAGCCAAGCACCTATGATGCACCCTGATCCGATCTCCTCTACAACCCCAATGCTGATTAAGGCAATATCCAGCAAAATCTCTAGTGGATCCACAACTACAACACTTCTCAATGGCATTATGTCAAATATTGCCTGACTTCCTGCCTGTCATCATCAATCATATGATATACCTGCGGCAGGCCTGCGTCCTCTGCCTGTGCCCCCGCCCATCCACCAAGTGCCTCTTCCACCTCAGGCAACACCTGCTCTGGCTGTTGGTGTCAGGCACCTACAGGGCCCACAACCACAACAGGCACATTGTTTCCCTCAACCTCTTCTTTCTCTGCCAAATCCCTGCCACATTTAATTTTTTCAATTCGAAGGAATAACACATTAGACATTAACAACAGAGACATGCAACTGACTTGGGGTAAACAAATAGATAGCCACTCAAAGACACCCAAAGGTAGGTGACAACAACAGGAAGGACTCTCTAGTCCAAACACAAATGGCAAGGTTTTTATGTTTCACAAACAAACAGGCATAACAAAGAGAACACTTTTTGGGGCAAAAGGCAAGGTAAGAGAAACAAAAATGGAGCAAATCACAATAGGCATAATAGGGCAAAAAAAACTGCAAAATCTGATTAGGAATACAAAAGAGAAAGGTCTTCTTAATTTGTTTTTATCAACTTTTTCAGAATGGCACAAAGGGAATACGGTTAGAGGAAAGGACACACACAAACTTTGTTTAGGGTGAGGGAAGGTAAGCCTAAAAAGTAAAGAAAACAAAAGGGTCATAGCAAATACACCCAGAGAAAAAAAGCGGGCAAATGGAGATCAAAAAGCACATAAATCTAATAGACTGTCAAGCAAGATCACTAAGCTCCTTGGGATTCTACCAGAACGCCTCTAAAAAACAAGTTATGTGCTTGCTTTCATATTCCGGCTGCTAAAGCATAACAAGAAACACTTTTAGAAAGTGAATAAGAACTGGCCCTTATAAAGGGCTCCTGAACCGCCCACAGCACACTGAATCCCTTCAGGTGATTCTATGAGACTGACTGGCCCGTCAAACAGGATCCTCTTTTACAAAAGGCAGGATAGCTCTGGGGAAACATGCTCGCCTTCGAAGCAAGACGATACGGAGCAACACAAGCTCGATCCCCGGGTCCGCGCTTAGAAACCTCTGAGTATTAAGTGCATTATAAATAACCTATCACAACTCATAACTCAAAGCCACCAAGTGGGTTTGGTCACCATTATTAGATGCTGGTGAGTGTGATGTCACGTGTCACGGGAGACCGGGTCACGTGTCAGGGGGCAGGAGCCGGAAATAAAGGAATCACCAGAAGTGGCAGATTTGCGCCATTCTAGGTTTATGCACCAGCCATGGTGGTCGTGTGGTTTATTTCCCCTGCGCTGCGACCCTTAGGCCCGAGCAGGTCTGCGCTTCCATCGGAGCCTCCGCACCAATGGAGCCCCGACATCACACTGGCCACTAGGATGGCGCTTTTCACCACATATGCCCGTCACCTCCAACATTCATCGACCAACCATCAACTGCTTGACAGCACCGTTATACCGGAGACTGAGGTATGCACAGACACGCAATCCAATAAGGATACTCAACACGGGGCTGCAAGTGAAAGCGGGTGCGGAGAGTCCAGTGAAGAGCAGACAACTCACCGTCATACACTACGTGAAGCATCTGGCCTCCACGAACGTTCCATCAACGTGCGGAAGCGCGTGAGCCTCGTTTTCAGGCCCCCAACATTCTGCGGCACAGTCATTGCACGCTCACGGAAGCATGCAAGCCTCTCAAGCCCCCAACGTCCCATCTGACCTTTAACAGACTGCTTTTCATCGCGTTCATATGATTCCATAAAACAACAACGTTCCACACACTACGTGAACGTTTTATCATCTCGCCTTGACACAATAACGCTCCCCACGCTCCGTGAACGTTCCATCATCTTGCTATTCCAGTGTCAAGAGCACACAGAAAGCCACTAGCTACAATGGGGAAGAGGAGCCTGCTCTCCACATCCCCCATGTGCCACCAAAGGGGTGCTCCAACATCTCACCACCCAAAAGAGAGGGGAGAGCGCACAGCACATGCTTACAATTCCCGCGCACGGCCATACAATACACCAACCAAGTAGCACCACTGCTCAACCATGTCCAGCACAAATGCGAGCCCTTCAAGGGCAAGTGCTAGCCATTCATAGAGGAGAAGCATCAACCCAGACCACCCAGACCCAGCACTAATCACCCTCATGGCGCCTTTTGGACCCACTTGCCACAGGGGCGGCCATTCGCTGGGGGATCTGGTTACAACAATTTGAGATGCATCTGGATGCCAGAGAGAACACTGCAGACAGGAAAACATGCACATTCCTCCTGCTCAACATCAGAGTGGTGGCACTATGCCTTTTAAACACTCTTCCAAACAATGGGGATGCAAATGACTATGACACTGCAAAGAATACGCTCACAAACAAATTTAAACCTGACCCCAATCCTGACTATGAGCAATTCCACTTTTGTATGGCTAGGCAACACAAGAGCGAGACAATAGACAATTTCCCTGCCCACCTACGAGAGATGGCAGTAGGGTACGAGTTTCCTAACGAGGAATTTGCCATCCGGCTTCAAATAATCAACGGGATCTTGTCGGAAAAGCTGAGGAGATCTATCCTGTCAGAAAAGAACGTAGAATTATCTCGAATACTCGAGATGGTGCGTCTTCATGAATGCACACACGACCAGGTGGCAGTAATCGAGGCCGTCATTCAACAGCTACCACTGGATAATCTGAAGAAAAGCAAGGCAGTTGTGGCCATGCAGAGATGCCAGAACAGCCGAGAACAAGGAGGTAGAGGATCAAACACGGCCAGATGCTGTCTCCCTCCAGGACGAGAAAACTCCTGCAAATGGTGTAGGGGCCCATGGCACCGAGGAAAAACATGCCCCTCGTGGGGTTCGACCTGCCGAAAGTGCAATCGTCTCAACCACTAAGCAGCAGTGTGCATACATCCACCAGGCGGAGGAGACCATGAACAGACGCTGCAACGACCACTGGAACACCAGAGAAGATTCTCCCCACAGGAAATCACCCGCCAGCCAAGCAGAAGAGGGAGGGCGAGCGCCGTAGACCAGGCACAAAAGATCACCAGACAGTAGTGAAAGCAAAGAAAGCAAAGATAGCACCTGACCCGAGAGACCGGACAAAGAACGGTAAAAGAAGTCCAGAAAGAGAGTACACCGTGTACATCTCATATCAGCGGTGGAACCTCGGAGGTCCAAACAATGGAAGAGGCCCTCCTGCGCAGTCATCTCAGACGGTAAGCCAATAAAAGTGGTCATTGACACAGAAGCGACGTCAATGTCATGCCAGTAACTGCTTTTGACAAGCTTGACCCAAGGCCAGTGCTCCAGGACAGAAAGGTACAACTCTTCACATACGGTAGCAAGAAACCACTAGCGGTGCAAGGATCATTCAGATCTGATATATCACACAACAACACTGCCTGCCGAGCAAGGATCTACATAGTTGATGCTGGCTGTGAGACTCTCCTAAGCTACCGAACAGTGGAAAAACTGCAGCTGATCCACTTTGCGTTCAGCATCCAACACAAAGAGATCCACAACCTACTCGATAACACCACCAAGAGTTCCAAGGCATCGGCTGCCTAAAAGGTAGGTCCATCAAGCTACACATAGACCCCACCATTGAACCAAAGGCAGTGCGACATCGCCGGGAACCCTTCCACATGAGGGAGGCCGTGGAGAAAGAACTCGCGAAACTGGAAATGGCAGGCATCATAGAGAAAACCTTGGGGCCAACCCCGTGGGTGTCTCCCATGGTACTGGCACAGACGCCCAAACAACCAAATGCAGTGCGGATCTGCATTGACACGAGGCTCCCGAACACAGCCATCGGGTGGAAGCGACATATCATGCCAACTATCGATGAACTCATCGTCGACCTAACAGGTCCGACAATATTAAGCAAACTGGACCTCAGGTCAGGATATCACCAACTCAAGCTAGCAAAAGGGTCGAGGTATATCACCACCTTCTCCTTCCACCTCAGCCTGAGGAGATACGAACGCCTACATTTCAGGATATCATCGGCCGCTGAAGTGTTTTAGCATGAAATCCGAAAAGTCCTGAACGGCCTAGAAGGGACGACAAACATCAGTGATGATATCATTGTATATGGAACAAACAACAAAGAACACCACAAACACCTTGCGGCACTAATGCAATGGCTCAAAGACGCAGGACTAATATTGAACGCAGAAAAATGTGAGTTCGGCAAGGAAGAACTCTGCTTCTTTGGCTACACTTACAATTCTAAGGGAGTATCACCTGACCCAGCGAAGGTGAATGACATCAAAAGCACCAGACCCCCACAATCCACCATCGAAGGGAGGAGTTTTATGGACATGGTGACGTACTGTGCAAGGTTTATCCCAGACCTTGCTACTCTAGCGTGCACCCTCCGCAAACTCATGAAGAAGGACCAGAAGTGGGAATGGTCGCCCATCCACCAGCAGGCCTCCAACAGATCAAAGACTCGCTATCTGCATCCACAACCATGGCGTTCTCTGACATTGAAAGAAACACAGAACTCCTTGTCAATGCAAGCCCGGTAGGCCTGGGAGCCGTGCTTACCCAAGTCGACAAAGAAGGCAATGTACACCCAATCGAGTTTGCCAGCCACGCATTGACCACGCATTGACCAAAACTGAACAAAACTATGCACGTATTGAGGCCTTAGCAATCGTCTGGGGGTGCAGACATTTCAAAGTGTATATATTGGGAAAGCAAGCGAGGGTGTTCTCTCACCACAAACCCCTCATCCTCATCTTCAAGGGCTCGGCACCACACACCCCCGGCATGCATCGAGAAGTGGATGCTACAACTTCAGCCCTACAATATCGAGGTAGAATATCGGGCTGGAGCAGATAACCTGGCGGACTATCTATCCCGCAACCCACGGCTCGCTACAGACCAAGAAAAGCAATACGCTACAGAAACAGATGAACACAGATGTCATGTGGTCGCATGTGTCCAATCGCTGGCCCTCACCCTGCAATAAGTAACTGAAGAGACTAAAGCGGACACATCTTAACCCAAACCATGCAAGCCATCCAGTCAGGGAACTGGAAGAACATTCTAGCCATAACGGCCCGGCGCACGAGTATGGCCAGGAGAAGCTGCAAGCCATTTTAGGAATCTGCCACAAACTCACCATAGCCCCCAAAGGGGTGATACTTAAAGGACACCGAATTGTGCTACCAACTGCACTAGGAGAGCACTCAAGCTGGCCCCAGTGGACAGCAGGGAATTGTGAAGACAACTTAATGCCTGAAATCCCGCATGTGGATGCCCCACATGCAACAGCAAGTGATGGACCTTGTAGAATTCTGCGCAGCATGCCAGGCCACCAGGAGAGCGGAAACCCCTGAACCCATCATCAGTGCCCCAAGGAGCAACAAAAGGTGGGAGTCCATCAGCATAGGCTACTGCACCATCGCGAGAGAGGGCTACATAGTAGTTCTTTTGGACAAATTCAGCTGATACCCAGAGGTCAAACATGTGACGTCCATCAACGCAGAGACAATGAGCCTAGCACTTGAGAAGATATTTGCGATACACGGCATCCCGTCCAAAATCAAGAGTAATAACGGGCCCCCCCTTCACCAGTCAAGAACTTCGGCAGTGCTTCCAAGACCTCAACATACGGCACACAAGGATCACCGCAGGCTGGCCACAAGCTAACGGTGACGCCGAACAATTTATGGGATCGCTCAACAAAGTAATCTGCATCGCAAAAGAACAAGACCATTCCTGGCTGACTGCCATGTACCGATTTCTGAGGACTCACTGCCAGACCACGGACTCTTCAACCGGGACCAGCCCTGCAACCCTCATGTTTGGGGTGCCGATCTAAGCTGAACTCTCCGTGCACCCGAACTGGGTAGCACCTGATCCGAACATCCCTGTCATAGAGGAAAGACGAGTCAAGCGGATAGAACAAGAGAGCGCACTCGCTGCGCCAGCCACAGAGAGTTGCAGCCAGGAGACACAGTGCTGGTCAAGAACCAGGCTCCGCCCAAGAAGATGTCACTAAACTTCGAGTTCAGACCTTGGACAGGCAGCAACTCAAATCTCAGCAAGATAACGGTCACGAGAGGAAGTGAAACAGTGACCAGGAACATATCCCAGTGGCAATGTGGGAAGAAGGCCCAAGGAGCCCGAGAGGACAACCTAGATCACCTGATCGACCAGAAACTCCAGGACCATCAGAAGAACACGACACACCCCAAGAATCTCGAGAACTAACACCATGCATAGGTGAGGCCCGATTGGAGACCCCTCCAGTGGAAGAGGCAGAGAGGACTCACCACCGCTACAATCTGAGAGAGAAGCCACGACCGTCATCCCGCTTCCAAGGGTACATTGTACTTGGTGTCTACCACCGATTGATCACGGCCAGGCCGCGCTCCTAAGAGACTGGAATAGACTACACAAATGTCAAAAGTTACTGTTGATGATTGTGGGAAAAGCATTCTAAGTTTGGGAGTAACGTGTCATGGGAGACTGGGTCATGTGTCAGGGGGTGGGAGCCGGAAATAAAGGAATCACCGGAACTGGCAGTTTTTTGCCAGTCCGGCTTTATGCACCAGCCATAGTGGTCGTGTGGTTTATTTCCTCTACGCTGCAACCCTTAGGCCCGAGCAGGTCTGGGCTTCCATCGCAGCCTCCACACCAACGGAGCCCCGACATCACAGTGAGTTCTGCGGGATAACGCAGGAACGCTGAATATTGAGGTGCACATTTGGTTTGATCTGTGAGCAAGGTTGAGCAGAGGTTTACCCAAATTTACTGTCAGCTTAATGAAATGAGCACTCTCTGAATAATGTTTGATCTGATTTGCAATAGCAGGCCATTATATGTGTTGAACTTCACTTAATGTATATGCCTCGCAGCCATTCGCTGTGTTTCTAATCTTGTAAAAAGTGTAAAATGCAGTGCGAAAATAACACTGTTTTAATGGGATGACTTGGAATTTGCATATATGTCATAATAAACCAATGAACAACATATAACTCATTAGAGCAGGGGTCTGCAACCTGTGGCTCGCCAGATGTTTTGGACTAAAACGCCCATAATCTCTGACAATTGATCATGTCGGTATGGGCACATGAGAGTGGTAATCCAAAACATCTGGAGAGCCAGAGGTTTCAGACCCCTGCATCAATGCAACATGTCGATCAAAAAGAAATAGAATTCCAGTTTTAATTTCCCTGTCCTGAATGGGAGGCTATGAGTGTGAAAAGTGCCAGCATGTAAAGCAATGTGAACCTTATAAAATACACGTGTGCTATTTTCAACTATACCATCAGGAGCAGGATACTTTCACAGTCATTGCTCCACACAGCATGCAGCCCTTCACACCCCCATTTCTAATCACATGCCAAGTCATATAAGCCCCAATTACCCACTGACTGTTGTGTCTGCAGCTCTCCAACATTAATCACTTTCCATTTTAAGTGTTCTGCTAAAGCAAGGAGAAGTGTTTACACGACATTTCAAAGACCTCAGTGGGAGCAAGGACCCTGTTCCGTGCTGGTTTTTTATGTGCTCCATAAAGGTGAACACAAAAAAAGGCAAACCAGGAAACCAGACTGGCATTACTTGGATCGTGCTAGTGGCCCTCGTCTACTGGGAACAGTGGCTGTCCAGAAAAGCCGTCCACTTCGGCTACACGTCTTACAATGTATCACTGCGGCTGCACTGTTGTAAGGTGTTGTAATGTGAGTTGTGGATCGTGAGTCATGGACTGCAAGGTATGCGGAATGTACATGTGTCAGTGTGGAATATTGATGTTGATGTGTGAGTGGCTCTGAGGGTTCCATGTGTGTCAGTTAAGATCTGGAAGCTGGCTGGGTGGGATGTGCCAGTGTCTCTGTACCAAATAACATACTTGGAATACACAAACCTATGAAACTTACCTGCTGGCTCCATCATGGTGTCTAACTCAAGAACCCTGCTACTTCACTGGCGACGAGGATTCTGCAGTTGCTGCATAGGGGATGGCAAGAAGTCAGCACACTGCCTCCAACAACAACATCGCATCCAAGAGGTGCCAGTTTAGCCTGGACCCAGGAAGAATTGGTCCCAGGCACTCCAGCAAGCCGGATGGTACTGGAGAAAGTATTGTCCCTCATTTCCCAGCAGGCCGGGTTGTGCTGGAGATGAGACTTTCCTCAAATTGGCGAGGACGGCTGCAGTGAGGAGAGGCCCGTGTGATGTCGGGGCTACAGGGCCGGGCAGCACTGCCAGGAGGAAACCGGAGGAGGGTCTAACCAGTCCGGGTCTGGCGCAGTGGGAGGAGGACCACAGAGGAAGCATCAACCAGGCCGGGCGGTGTTGGTTGCAGGACAGTGGAGTGAAGTGTTAACCAGGCCGGGTGGTGCTGGTAGGAGGTGAGCGGACCAAGCCTTGGTCTGATTGCCGCTGGCCGGGCAGCACACTGTCAGGTACAGCGAGTGGAGTGTCTGTGTGTGTTAGTGTTTGCTGCGGGCCTGGCGGCCCTAGTGAGGGAGAGCTAGAGCGGACTAGCCCTTTTGGTCCATCTGCCGCAGCCCCGTGGTGTACTGTGAAGTACAGCAGGGTGGAGTGTCTGGGGTGTCGGACCCTCGTCCAGTTGGAGGAGCGCAGGTCTTTGCTGAGTAGTGATGATGTCAGTGTTTGGACATAGCGTTCCGTGCTGCGTCATGTGTAGTGCCCAGGATGGCACAGGGTTTGCATGGCCATCAGGAATGCTATGGAGGCCTGTGGAACTCCATTGCCGCACAAGGGATAAAGCTGTCTGCTCATGGGTGCTTGTGTGTCTCAGAGGACGCGTGGTCTATTTTCCAAGGTGCACATTGCTGCCGGATAGTTCGGCAACAACAAAAGGCGGGACGACTAAGGTCTCGTCCCGAGTTCTGGTGGAACACAACCATTAGGGAGCCAGATGTCGGTGAGAAGGCAATCAGTTGTGCTGTGGGGGCAATGGAACTGCCTCTACCTTGTACTGCGACAGTGGGGGCGTTTTGGCCCATTGTGTCCACTAAGGTGAAATGCTTATTTGTTAGTAATTTGTTGTCTGTGAAGAGGTCTGTGATTTTTCGTTGTCTATGTGTTGTGACCTCTGGTTTAGGTGGTGCTGTGCTGGGTGGTGGCCATGGGCAATAATGTTCTGGGCCTGTTACAATTCTGTGTGTGTGTCGATGTTGTGGCACTGTTAGGCTGTATTTTCGCTAAAATAATGTTGTGTGTTAACGTTTTTCCTTTCCAGGGGGATTCATGGACTTGGGGTTTGCTTGATGCATTGTGGCTAACCTGTTTTTCCTTATAAGGATATCCAAGGACATATGGGTGCGGGGGCTTCCATTTGGGGTCGGGGTTATTGTGGACATGTGGGTGTAGGGTTCTAATGGACTTTGCACTATAAACTTTAAAATAATTTCACTGCAGGTCACTGTTAAATTCACTTGTGGTATTTCTCTTTGGTGGTACTGAAATCCATATGTGTTATGGGTATGTATTGTTTATAGTCCTATGGAATTCCGTGGGTGGGTTCTTTAGTGAAGGTCTAGTGACTGTTGTTTACATTCAGTGCTGGTTAGAGTGTGTGTTTTGGGTGTCTGTTCTTAATCATGTGAGTAGCCTTAGACTGTTGGTTAAAGTGTTGGATTTGACGGAACACCGGGCGGGTTCTGTATTTCGGTGCTTTTGTTAAACTGTTAGTTACAGTTGTGGTATCTACAGAATGCCAGGTGGGTTCTGTAGTGTGGTGGCTGTTGGGTACTGCCAAAGAAATTGAGGTAGGATATTATAACCATTTATTGGTGTAGTCCGCCAGAGAATACGGCCGTTTGTGCTATGTGTTTCTCACAGTTGAGCAGGTTGTGCTCGGGCATGGCAGGCTTGATGTTCTGGAAGGCAGCCCAGGGTGGAAGGCTTTGGTGCACCGATGGATGTGCTGGTTAGTTAAGTGTTGCTCGTTACGGGTAATGATACGCTTGGGTGTGGCAGGCCTGAGGTCTTGAGGGGCAGCTCGGGACAGGTGGCTGTGTGTTTTCTTTATTTTTGTTCTCAAGGGGTGCTTGTCGGTCCTGGTTTGTTGAGATGGGAAGGTTTGATGCCCTTTTTTTCCATGTCGGTTGGTGTTCTTCCCTTATCTTGTAATTGCCAAGGACGGAGTGGGGTGGAGTGTCACATTAATGTTAGCGGGGTAGTGGCAGAGACGGTGGTAGTGAGTTTTTGTACAGTGTGTGTGCATTGCCTGTAGGTTGTGCGGGTGAGTACATTTCCGATTCCTTGTGGGTTCCATCTTCATGTGGTTTTTGGGTGTTGGTTCATCTCATGTTTCCATGAGGGTTGTTTGAGTATTGGCCCATTTATCCATCTGGATCAGTGGTGCTGTGGTTTCTTAGTTGATCTGTGTGCTGGCCACACATTGAATTTTGTGAGGAGTTTGTTTTTGTTATTGGGTTTCCTTTCCTTTGTTTTAGGTAGTACGGAGAGAAGGGTGCTGTAATGTTGATGTGTGAGTGGCTGAATGGGATATGCCAGTGTCTATGTATCAAGTAGCATACTTGGAATAAACATACCTATGGAACTTACCTGCTGGCTCTGATATGGTGTGAAACTCAAGAACCCTGCTACTTCATAAGGCAAGACTTTTGGTTTCATCAAAGCCATAATCTGGTTAGGCAATTTTTTCTGAATTCCGGTTTTTGGAAAACCCAAACCGTTTACTGTATTGTTAGTGACAGTGCTTGTGCTTTATGGAGTTAGGTTACAGTCTAAAACACCATAGGACAATCTGTCTGAGTGAATAACCATTTTCCATGCACACACACAGATGGGCGGTCTTATGTGCCACCTCGCCCCGCACAGAGTTCCCTAAGAATAAGAGTTGGCTGTGTTGTCCGACCTGCGGTGGCCATGACAGTAGTGCTTACTGCTTATTGTCACTCTCTCAAGTAATGACTATGCCCTTGGCGTAGTGGCAATGGCGATTTTTCTGAAACACGAAATCCTCACAAAGACATCTTCAGAAATCATGGGCGTACTCAGTGCTAAGGGCGTGCATGTTCCTCCTGAATTCCCATAAGGAATCAGCGTAGGCTCTGCCCACCCCCGCAGTTAAAGCAAGGTCATAGGTCTCTATTAGGCATTGAATGCCAACCTGTGCATGTCGGAACAATGCTAATGTCCTAATGCTAAGAACATGATACAAGTCTGCTTTTCGACATTGCTCCATGACATGTAGATGTGTTCATATCATCACTTTTTATGACATTCACTATTTGATGCACACATAACGAAGATATGGACCGTGACAAGACAGTATATTAACCTGCCATGCCGGTTTCCAAGATATGTACAACTGTGTTAAATGTGTGCTTTGCACTCAAGACAGGGGAGTGACCCGGAGTTACAATGTAAGTCTCCTCCAATGGTTGATGCAATGTGAAATAACATCTCTGAGTTGGTTGGTTCAGGTGCACAATATGCTGCTAGTACAGACCAAAGGTATTGGTGCCAAGACTAGCTATTTCAAAAGAACGTCTTCTTCGCCATTGTAACCATGTCAATGTAAGCTGCCTAGCCTTGAACTAAATCTACTTGATGGTAATCCATAGACAAACCCACACCACGTGACTTCACCAACCAGGAAAATACAGAGTGCATGCAACAAGCCACCATTGCTCATCCCAGGTGTCCGTTGTCCTACGCCCCACAGCGCACTCTGCCCATTGTAGACACATAGGGGCACATTTTCTGATTCCCCGTAAATGATACCGAAGGAATCTCTTATGTTAGCTGCAAACAGTTACTTGTCATGCCATTTTCCTCTTTTCATTTGTACTTCGGTGTGCAAAAAGGAGTTCAAAAGTGGAGGCAAAATCACCTTCCGGCCACCATTTTCCATTTTGCAGTGTTGAGTAAACGCCACCTAACGTGGTGGCATTTGCAATGGATTCCTATGAAAACAACCTGCTGTTTGCTGGTGTAAAAATCAGGCCGATTCCATAGGAATCCACAGTATTTACGCCATTATGAAATTGTCACGCTAGAGTTAAGGCTGTTGCATTTGTATGGCCGAGTGGAAGGGCGAGGCAGAATTGTAAATTACGCTCCATGCACCCTCTCCATCACACAGCTAACATTAATATGAGAAGGAACGTAAAAATAATACATTGTAAAATGTTTTATGCGTTCTTTTTATATTACTCCTCTGAGACCATGAGCCCCACTGTATCTGCGCACCCCGAAAAGGAAGCAAGGGATGGGTCTTCCCATAAGCTGTTGTGTAATGAAACATGGTGGGAGACATGGCAGCAGGTCATTGGTAAATCGGGGGTACCTGGAGGTTTTTGAAGAGCTTTTGGGATTGGAACCTCTAACGTTTCCAGCCCTTCCTTGGTGACATCCACATCCCGTCCCCAATTTCCCATAGGTATGTTTCCCATTCATAGTTGATTTTGAGGACATTTGTACGAGGTGGGGGATTGTAATTTGTTGTCGTTGGTGTGAGGGGCCAACCTGAATTCCATGTCTAAGTGGTGCCTAAGATTTGGCAGAGAGTGTTATGCCGGGTGCGTAGGGGGCATAGAATTGGTGGGTGGGGTGAGCTGGGTAAGGCATACATGTTGACCCTGGGGTTTGCAGCAGTTTAGGAAATATGTGCGGCTGCAGTTACAGAAGGATTGGTTAGTTCTAGTCGGATAGACAATCCAGGGACGTCATGTCACCAAAATGTCAGGGGTAGCGGAAATTACATCACACGACCCTTGACATCTGATGACATCACAGCAAGTGATGTCATTTGACCCCACCCAAAGCGATATCACGGAAAGTAATGAACACGGCCTTTCACCCCTTCACAAAACAGGAAGTGGCATCACATAGCATTGTTCCTAAGTACACTGAGAGAAATGTTATGATATCACTATAATGCGATATACATTTCATACAAGAATGGATCGCCATATGTATCATTAAGATCAGTCTGTATAGGCCCATATTACCAAATTACTGTGAATGCAAGCAGACTTCCATGGCCAAATGATAGTGATGTGTTATTTTATAGCACTTACTCTTGAGCAATTTATATAGAAGAAATATACATGCAATATCACCCAACCTGTGTTGGTACTCATTTATCAACCTCAGAAGGATGAAAGGCTGAGTTGAGGTGTTAAGAACAGACTAAATCAGTGACTCACCCCATGAAGTGTGCCTGAAATAAATCTTTAATGTGTTCAGCAATTATTGTAATGAATTTCAGAAAGACAAATTATTAGGTCTTCCTATTCTTTCTTATTTAGGGTCACTGCTGAAAGTGTCAGACTTGTGGAACCCCTGTTCTTTTTTTTTTTGTTTTTTGTTTTTTGTTTTTTTTGTTAAGAGGCCTGAACAAGAAAGCCAGCTACTCAAGAAGCAAAGAGCCACATGGCACTCGCCACAGTCCAGGAACTTTCATTAAAAAAATTTAAAAAATGTAGGGTTAGCAAGTGAGACCACATGGGTACCAAGGGAGCCCTCAGTGGTCGCAGTTGCGATCCCTGGCGACCCCGAAATGACGTCCCTTGGACAATCTAGACCAGGTTAGGAAGGGGGTTGAGTGTGAGACATGGATGAGAAATTAGCGGCATGCGGTTTTTTTGGAGCGCTGTTGGGCAGTGAAGTTCAGCCTGGTTGTGGCTCGGAAGGCGGTTTATTTGAAAGGGTCCTCACAAGGAGGATGGAATTCAGGGGCAAGGGGAATTAAGGGAAGTTGTTTTGAAAAGATGTTAAATTACTCTGAAAGGCACTGAGGCAAGGTTAGCATTTTATGAGAGCTTTCACCTGTCTCCTTAAAGCGGTCATGTTCACACAATTTGTAAAATTGTGACCGATTAGCCTAACTTAAAGGGGATTGTTTACGTCACTCCAGTGTAGAGAGGCCATGAGTACACCCAAACGATGAATACGCTCATTTAGCACTTCCTGATGCCGTTCATGCAGCACCTGTGACCACCTGCAAACGATTTCAGACAGAAGGCTGATCACAATACAGAAGATTCTTTGCACATCATTTGCAGGAAATGACATGGGCAATAACAATGTAAAAAGCAAACACTGTGCACACTCATAATGCAGCTTGTCGGGAATAAAAAAACAACAACACATGTGTACCCAGTTAGATCACACTAACAAGCACTGCATCCCTGACAGTAGTATCGCTCAACATGAAAGAGACCATGGACTCATGCGCAAACTCAAAGAAACTGCGCACGCGCCCCTAGATCACCAGGCACCGGCCTACTGTGGCCATTGCTCTTGTGTGGGTTGTGATGCCAAAGCACGGCCCCCAGCTGTCTCTGAAGGACTTTCACTTTCAAGAATATGAAGATGGATGGGAATACATATGTACAGAGGTGAAAGCAAATTAAATGCCGAACACTTCATGTACTGTTAAGCAGTGTTGAAAAATCAAATCCTAGACAATGAACTATTTTACATGTGTGACCGGTTGTATACACCCGATCTGTGGAGTTGGCATCTCCTCTTCTATTTGCATTTTCCAAGCTAGATTAGAAACGGGGAATGTGGGAGCTATGACACCTGCAGGATAAACACGTTCTTGGCCTAGTGGTTATCTGGAGACCGGAAACCCAACTTTTACGGCTTGCAGATGGGCCATGTTATCTATTCGATCAACACACCCCCCCACCCCCCGCCCCCACCCCTTGCTGAGTTAGTGGATGATACGGCACCTGCTAATTTTGGAGTTCGAAATGTCTAAAAGCTAATCTTTCTAGCTGATATGCAATTCAAGTTTTCCCAACAAGTCTTAAAGACAAGCCTTGAAAGTCTCTGTTCAGTAACTAAAATAATGAGCTGCAAGAGGGGATGCGGCCCCCCTTCCCAGACAGTCGATTCCTCAACTGCACACTAGTAGTTCACGCTACAATACTGAGGGCCTGATTTACGGTGTCATTTTTCAAGGTAAAGTCCACTTGAAAAACGCGGTTGTAAATGAAGCCATAAATGTCTTAGATGTCGTCCTTTTCTTTCAATGATTGCACTGACCCCTTTCGCAATGTTGTGCTAGGAACTGCTGAGGATATGGCTTATGTGTACATCTCAATTTACATCAGGGCAGATATTCATTGATTGGTTCCACTGAAATCTGATATTCTTCTTCATTACAATGTCAGACATTGTTTCTAGCAATTGGTTGTCTAGAAAGGCCATCCTTACCCATTGTATTGCCTCCTTTCCAGAGCCCCCATCTTTGGGATGCTGCTGATGCCTCCATAGCCCCATTCATACTCACTCAGGCTGTGGCCCCCAAACTGCGGGTTCTACCTCCACCCCACCTCTTGTTCCCCTCCCAGCCCCTACAGCCCAGTGCCCCCATGCCCAACCCACCCTCAGCCTCCAGACGGAGTTCGTAAAATGCTGCTGCTTCCGCTCACAGTTAATGCTGTTCCTTCATTGATGGCCGCCGTGGAATGGAAGAAGTAATTTCAAGCAGTTCCCTTGTCCTTTTTTCTATGGCTGCTGTTAGGCGAAGTTTATATGCAGTACCCTCTGGGAACACTACAAACAACTCTGACTACAGGTATAGGCAACCCAACCTTTGGTATAAGCTTGTACTACAAAGTCTTGGTAGTGTGTTGAGCAGCCAATAATATTGCAATAGGGGAAATGTGAGCTGTAGTGGAGTTACACAAAGATGCACAGTTACAGGTATTCAAATAAACTCTTATACTCAAGGTTTCTTGCATAAACAATTATTAATGTAGTTATCAGTCTGTTATAAAGCCTTCTTCGGAAGGGAGCAATAGAATACTAACACACAAATACACTTCAATACTGTACATTCTGAGTTTCTGAATCAGAAAACACCCTTTTGGGATGGCCCACAGACACAATCTACACCCACAGGTGACTTCAATAAGAAGGGTGCTGGGGACATTAATATCTTGCTGTTGGCATTCAGAACACTCTTAAAAGTTGGTAAAAGGCAAAGGTTGCCAGAACACAAGAGATCACAAATTTCTTAACCAGGGCAAACACTTTTAGATCCTCTTAGAAGAGTCATACAATTAAAGAGGCTAAGCCAAAGTCAATAGGGAAAAGTCTTGTATAGGATGAAGCACTTCTGGTAAGTAAATGGAAAAGTCTTTGCACAAGTTCTTAGGAGTCTTTGATGAAAATAAGAATTAAATGTAGGGCCACAAGCTGATTAGACTTGTGAGTTGTGGAAGTTACAAGCAGCACTTCTACAGTAAGAGGTAAGTTCCCTTAGACTTGTTTTACAGTACCTTAGAAATGAAGAAAAGATGCAGCTGATGACTTCTGTTCCTGTGCAGATCTGCAGATCTCACTGTTCCTGGGCCTTCATGGGGACAGGGAGGGCGGACGTCGGGGGACTCCTGCAATGCACTAGGACGGTCAAAACTAGCAACTGGCAAACTTCACTTTCAGTGGCTGTTTTGCTTTTCAGCTCCTTGCATCTATCGCAAATAGCAACACTGCGGTTCCTGCCTGTTGAGATGGACTTTCCTTGCTTCTGGGGTGCCACACACTGTTGAGGGGGCTCAGGCTTGGTCAGAACTGCTTCTTGGGAGTCCGCAGGATCTTCCAAAAGCTCTAGGCCAGCTTAAAAGCAATGCACACAATCTGGTGTTCCTCTCCCTGGCAATATGGTTTCCAGCAGCACTCTGTGGAAATTCAACCTGCTTTGAGGTGGATTTCCGGGTGGCTTACTTTGGAGTTGATTGGTCCCACCACCTCAAGGGGAGAAGTCGTCTTTGCAGGGGCTTCTCTGTCGATGCAAACTTGGTGTTTCGGCACTGCAGCAGGGCTTCACCGGGCAAACCAACGGTGCAGGAGTTGCAGCAGGCGTCCTCTTCAAGTTCTTCTTCGGTTCCTTCTTCCAGTGGTCGACTCTGCCTTCCAAGCCAAGAGACTCGCCTTTTATTCAGTTCTCTCCCCTTCATTCCAGCCTAGCTGTCACTCACCCAGCAGGGTGGTTGTCCTTGCCAGACAGTCAGCCAGCCAATCACCACAGAGTGCATTTGGGTCACCTAGGAGACTAAGCACAGGGAGTTTCAGGCACCTGCCTCACTTCCTGCCTACCCCTGACACTCTGGAGCCAGAGGCAGGCTTCACTCCTGAATCCCGCCAAAGGCGAAATGAACAAAGAGACTCATACGCCATTTTGAAAAAGATGGCTCCCGCAGTTGCTTTACCAGAGCGGTGAACGCAGCCCGCGGTAAATGCAAACCATGGTAGTTCAAACGAAACCAGTGCCACCAGCCATTCAGTGTGGAAAGGGAAACATAAAAAATGTTACATCAGGATGTAGACACAGGGGATACTAAGTAACCCCTCCAGCACTCTATGGTAAGATAGTGTTTGCTGGGTCTAGAAAATTACAATGGTAAGTAAAGTCAATTTCACTTTACTGCTCTGGGAAACAGTAGTTTATCCCACAGAAGGTATTTAAACCGGTATTACCCGAATTGTTCGAGTACAATTGTTCGAATCATACAATTGACCGAATTATAGTGGTCCGAATTGACCTTCTGCACAACTGACCGTATGGTAATTTTTATATATATAATGGGTTGGGTTGGGGTAATAATATAAGGGGATTGGGTGGGGGGTTGGGGTGGGGGTTGGATTGGGTGGGGGGGTTACAGGGGGTTTCCCCCGCATATATATCCTAATTGACTGTTTAAATTCGGTCAATTGTGCAGAAGGTCAATTGTCATTCGGACAATTGTCATTCGAACAATTCGTATACAACTATTTAAACCTTGGGGAAATCTGGAAGACTTCCCTGTGCCACTGCACTGAATGTGCTTTATGACACAATGTAAAATATGATGCCTATAGAGTTTGTCAGACTCCGTAACCAAAAGAAACACAGAGGTAAAATTCACATTAAAATTCACGAGTGAGTGGGAAAAAGGGTCACACCCTCTCCAGGTTAAAAAAATCAAGTCCTCAAAACCCAGCAAAGTGGCTGGGGGTCTTTAAGGTGGAGTGAATTAGCACATTTCTGAGAATTCTCCCTAACACTCGTCCCCCCCCCCCCAGAATAAGGGACAGGAGGATTTAATACATCCCTGGATGAATCTCCTTACTCCAGTCGGTCATACTTTCTGGCGAGACCATCAGCATTTTGGTGATTACACCCTGACCTGTGTTCAATGGTAAAATCAAACCCCTGTAGAAATGTTCCCTTCTTTGAATCACCACACACATTAAATTGCCTGCCCTGCTCTCCCTTCATCAACAGTGTGATGTCCAATATGCTCATCCAATCAGGAGGTCACACAGGAGCTGTGCACACACAATGCTTGATATTATTGGCTGCAGCAGGGTTTGGCTGCACTGCTACAGCCATTCAAAAACAGGTGCTCCCTCCCTCTGACATCGGGTAAGGTGTGGCACCTTGGAGCTCTCCAGTTCGGTGTGAATGATTTATGGCATGCTGCGATCGCTTGTGCGTTGTGCCCCAGCCTGATTTCAGGCCCATACAGGGCCTACATTACAGGCGTTGTGTTGTGGGTACTGAGCGGGCAGGCCCTGTGCTTGAAGCCCATAGGCAACGTGACCTTCACTGACCGGATTGTTAAAAGGTATGTACAGAGCGCCTAAGTTAGCAGTGTTCAAAGTAGAAGTGTGTATGGGCAGTAGGCTTGGCCTGGGATTGTGGCCAGCCGCCCTGTGTGAAGCCAGGCAGGTCTCTGACGCTTTAGTTTAGGTGTCTCATATAGCGGTGCAAGGTCCAGGGAGAAGCACGCGTTTTTCAGAAGATATGCTATGCAACCAAAGCATTTCTTAAATGAGGTGCTGCAGCTGTACAGAAAAGAAAAGGTTTAGAAATGTTGGTGATGCACTGGCCGGGACTCGGGTGTGTTGGAGGCACGATCACATGACTGGGCCATTGGGGCGCCACCTGATGGCACCCTGTGCCGACATACTGACACTTCTTTACAGATTAGGGTACAGGAAGGGACTCCGAATTGCTACAATCCTGTATTTAACATGGGAATCTGGCATCCGAACCAACACTTCCACATTCCCCCACACAAGTCCTCCATTTACATGGCCACAATGTCCATGAAAGTTGGAGGCTGAAGGTTTTTTCCTTTTGCCCTCGGCTTCTTATACTGCCCGTGGGCCATGTGCTCCCACCTTCTCCTGCTTGTGGCCTCCAAAACCCTCTGTCTTCCCTCTTGTACTGGCTTTTCACACATGCTTCCCGTTTGCCCTAAGCAACCGCCCTTTGGGGGTAGCTGGGCAGCCTCTTTAATACTTCCAGCAGGCACAATTAATGTATCAAAGCTCTCAAGTTTCCCTACTCAATGCGTGAGCAGAAATGTTTCTTTGAATTCTGGTACTTGTAGTTTTGCTGTTCCCGTTTTTCATTTAAGACTAAAAGTCCCAAATGTAAACAAAAAAACAAGACTGGGTGTATTTCTCCAGCATGACATGGGGAACCTGTGAGCTCTGACTGTGTGCGTGTGATTGGGGGCATACTAGTGGTAAAAATAACTAGCCCCATACAAAACGTTGCCAATATTGCCCATCTTAGATAAGGCAGGCACTTCCTCCAATCGTTCAGCTTGTGGCTGGCAGCTCGCCACCTGCAAAAAGGATGCTAGCAAGTGTTCTTGACCATTGAAGGAATAGCATTTTTAGACACCAGCAGAGGACAGCAAGCTGCATGATATGTCAATACTATCGCCCATTTCACTTGTTATAGCCTGCCAATTTCATCAGGCCTAGATGCAAAACCCACAGACCCTGTCTTTTGTAAACTAATAAGGAAGGAGTTTGGAGGCATTTGGCAGCGGGGGACAGCCCTGAGTTTCATCGCAGCTCGGGGTATTTTCTGAAGTGTAAGGTCACACGGAATAGCACTTGCGGGGTCACGGGATTCTCTCCCCATAACTGGGGTTGCGTCATTGATAGAATTGGTGAATGATGGCTTGACCTAAACGTTCATTGAGTGCAGACGCCAGTAAAATGAGGCGTCCTTCTATGGAGCCTCAGCAATAAGGTGGGAAGATTGATGTTAGTAATATCGAATTAAATATACCGGCCAATTAAAATCTAAAAACCATCACATCTTCAGCAATAACGTGGCGCAATCAAAACAGTGGGCCTCATTACACGGATGGCGGTAGGGATTTACCGGTACCGGTAAAATACCGGTACCGGTAAATCCCTACCGCCTTACTACTGTTAACCTTACAAAATTGCGGTGCCGTAATAAGCGCCTTCCCCATTCCCATAGAGCCCTATGGGGCAGAAATGGGAATGGGGAAGGGCAATGGCGGAACCTTCCAACCTTGGAATGGGGCGGTAAATCCCCTTTCCGCCAAGGCGGTGCCGGTATTTTACCGGCATGAGCCATGGCGCTAATAGTGCCATGGCTCACCGCCTACCGTGTAATGAGGCCCAGTATGTGGGTAAATGTACTCGTGTATACTGTAGGGGGGGTTTACATAATGGCATTTTATTATCTGTAAATAACATGGCTAGCTAAGTGAAAGCTATTGGTATCAAGTTAATTGAAAAACTGCTTAGAAGAGGTTGAAAATGTGATGTTCGCCCCGGCCTCAGAACTGATCATAGACTCTGGGAATGGGAGGAGGCTTTGCATTTCTTGTTATCATAGATTGTATTAACGCAATACAGCAGTTGAAGGGCATCACTCTTCACGTGCAGGAATTAAGAAAAGGCTTTTACGTTATTCAGGCGAACACTTAGTTTCCCCTGTTGCGATTGGTCCCCTTTATTGTAATGCATTCTATGAATTCTGGTTCTTGTATTTGTGCACTTATGTTGAAAATGAAATGGCACATATCAGAATGCAGAAAAATGGATAATAGCAGATCAAACTTGGCATTTGACCTGAGATGTCTGCCCTTTTAATTATTGAATGTTGATTGAATAGTGTGTATGTTCCAGAAAAGAGATTTTTAAGAGGGTGATACATATTCAGTAGCAGAAACTCACTCGAAGTTTCAATGGAAGCAGCCCAATGTAATAATAAGGGGATGTACTGTTAACCACACGGGTGAAGGGGGCTGGACTAACGTGCAAGGCATTTACCATTTTAAACACTAGCATGGAAAGTAATGTGTGTTCTAATGCTGTGTTTTGATGTGGGGATGCAGTGAGGTGGGGGTCACACATGATAGTGTTGCCGCCGACTGCCACCGCATCATTCGGTTGCGCACATGACTGAAAAACAGCCCGCACACAAGTATTCTTTGGCACACACAGCCCAAAAAAATTAGAGGGAACATTGCCCTGTAGGCTGATTGACCATCTTAACAATTTAGGATTCTCCCCCTTCATCTGCATTAACCATCTCAAGGGTTGGTGTCTGTTTGAATCACAAAAGTAGATCCATACAAGTATGGTCTAAACTTCTTCAAAGACCACACAATGGCAAAACATTCGCTTTCTATGGTTGCCCACCTTGTCTCAGGTTCCTTCAGTTTTCTACTGATGAAGCAGATTGGGTGTTCCCTGCCTTTCTCATCCAGCTGACTCAGAACTGCACCTATACCTGTATTGGAAGCATCTGTCTGTACAATAAAGGATTGGCTGGAGCCAGGAGCTCTTAAGACTGGAGCTTGACAAAGGGCTTGCTTAAGTCCTTCAAATGCCTTAGTGCACTCCTCATTCCACCTAACCTTCTTGGGGAATTTGGGTGAGGAGATCACATTCAAGGGAGAAGCTATGGACCCATAGTTCTCAATGAAGTTCCTATAGTAACTAAAAAGGCTCTCACTTGGGTTTGAGTTGTAGGGGTGGCCCAGTCTTGTACAGCTTGCACTTTGCTGGACAATGGCCTTATTTCACCTACTCCTACCTCATGTCCAAGCTAGACCACTTTACTCTGACCAATTTGACATTGACTTGCCTTTATGGTCAGATTGGCCTGTTCAAGAGCCTGCAATACATATTCTAGGTGGTCAACATGCTCTTTCCAAGTAGGGCTGAACACTGCAATGTCATCCAAGTGTGCCATGCAGAAGTCCTCCATCCCATTCAGAACACGAGTCACCATCCTTTGGAATGTAGCAGGTGCATTCTTTAATCCAAAAGGCATAACCTTAAACTGGTAGAGGCCTCCTCCAGGGGTTGAAAATGCAGTTTTCTCCTTGGAATGGTCTGTCAGAGCTATTTGCCAATAGCCTGACGTCAGGTCAAATGTACTGAGGTACTTGGCTGAACCAAGTTTGTCCACCAGCTCATCTTTTCTAGGTAACGGATTGGCATCAGTCGTGGTGACTGCATTAAGGACGCTATAGTCCTCACAGAATATCCACTCTTTGGATCCTGCCTTTGGTACTAGAACAACTGGACTAGACTAAGGACTTTTAGATGGCTCTATTACCCCAAGATCAAGCATCTTGTTGACCTCTTCCTTTATGTGGGTTCTTACATGGTCTGACATTCTGTAACCTCTGCTTTTAACAGGTAAACAGTCACCAGTGAGAATCTCATGCTAGCCCCAAGGGGTCAAGCCTGCCGAGAGTGAAAACAGAGGGGCAAACTGATTTAACATAGCTTTGCACTCCTCCTGTTGTTCCAATGTCAAATCAGAAGAGAGATTAACTCCTTCTATCTTTCCATCTAAAGGTTGTCCCCCGAGGAGGTCAGGTAGAGGCTCACTCACCTCCTCCTCCTGATCAGAGGCTAGAACAAAGCTCCCAGGTCTCATCTAGAGACATCGGCCTTTAGGCGGTTGGTGTGAAAGACCCTGGGGGCCTCCTTAGGATTGCCTAAGTCCACCAAACAATTGACCTCTCCAAGTTTTCCCACAACCTTGACGGGTCCAATCCATTTGTCCTGTAAGGCCCTCTGCCTTGTAGGTAGACTAACTAGAACTAGCTGGTCTTGAGTAAACTCAGCCATGTTGGCCTTCTGGTCATGCCAATGCTTCACCAGAGCCAGACCTGCTTTCAAGTTATATGAAGCTTCTGTCATCATGTGTCTTATTCTCCTTCAGTGACTCTCACTGACTTGTGGGAAGGAGCACTCTCCAACCCCTCCTTGATTAGGGCCAATGGACCTCTAACCGGATGACCATAGAGAAGCTCAAAGGGACTGAATCCAACCCCTTCCTGAGGGACTTCTCTATAAGCAAAGAGAAGGCATGGCAGTAGAAGGTCCCACTTTCTTCTAAGGGGTTCTTCTAAAGCACCTATCAAGCTCTTCATAGCTGTATTAAACCTCTCTACCAACCCATTGGTCTGAATATGGTAGGCTGTTGAGAACTTGTAGGTCGCTCCACAGTTTTTCCACATGGCCTGCATGTAGTGGGGACATAAAGTTAGATCCCCTGTCAGAGATAACCTCCTTAGGAAAATCTTCTCTGGTAAAAATATCAAGTATGGCCTTAGCCATGGTCTGAGCTGTGACAGTCCTTATAGGTATGGCTTCAGGATACCTGGTAGCATGGTCTACCACAACCAATATAAATCGATTGCCTGAAGATGTTGGAGGGTCTAAGTGACCAACAATGTCAATTCCTACCCTCTCAAAAGGGACTCCCACCACTGGGAGAGGCACCAAAGGTGCCACATTCTTGGCTCCACTCTTGTCAGATGTCTGACTAGTGTGACTGCTTCTAAAGAATTGATCTACATCAGACCCCATCTTAGGCCAGTAGAAATAAAGAGAAATCCTTTCCTTGGTCTTCTTAAAACTTAAGTGACCAGCCAAAGGAATCTCATGGGCTAACTGTAGAAACTGAGGTCTTACCTCCTGGGGCACTACAAGTCTTCTATAGTCTACTGGGATAGACTCAATAGGTTCACTGTAGAGGAGGCCATCCTCCCAGTATAACCAGTGCTTCCCTGGCTCTTGCCCTTCCAGCTGGGAAGCTGCCTGTTGGTGAAATCCTTCAAGAGTAGGACACTCTCTTTGACCTCTGTTAAAGTCTGCACTTCAGGGGCCACCTTCTGCCAGTAAAGACTGTAGCTCAGCTCAGGATGATCTTTAGGATCCAGACCTCCAACAGGGGGAAGGTCTTCTTCCAGCTCTGTATCATCAGTAGCTGACTCAACCTCTTCTGGTTGGATCTCACACTCAGCCTCGGCTGGTGGAGTAGTCACAGGTGTGACTTTGGACTGTCCTCTCGGGGATGTCCTGGTTTGATGCACAGGAGTGCTATCTTTCTGGTTTCCTAAGACCTTGGGTCTCCCCTTTCTTTTTCTTCTTGCAAATATAAGTTGGCTTTTCCTGTGGACTGGGTGTTATAGGTTCTTCTGTAACAACCCACTGAGAGTCATTTAAAGTGAGCTCTCTGGCCTTCCTAGTCTGCTCCTGCTTCCTTTTACTGGGAGGCCTGGGGGTGCTTGATACAACTCCAAGAGTTTTTAAGTCATTTCCCAGCAGGACTCTCCCATGCACCTCACTTTGTATGCTGACAGGTATTCTTACAGTCATATTGTTGCACTGGATGAGAGTTGGTAGTATTGGAACCATCCGGATAGGGCCTCCAGCAAGATTAGTGGGACCTTTGAGTTCTTTAGCAACATCTGCAGGTTTGAAAAAGGTTTCATCTACCACTGTGATGCTGGCCACAGTCTCTCTAATAGCAGGGGTCTCCTGACCATTTACAAGTACACTGTCCTTGTAATATTCGTTTCTGTTATCTGGTATAGAGTTATACACATCTACATTCTGCTGTTCCCACAGACACAGGGACACTAAAGAAACACTGTCAGAGACTCCAATGGGTTCTTCAGCCAATAGTTGAAAGCCAACTCGCCATATTTACCTCTCACTCAGGGATGAAGGCTAAGGAGGCAGTGCGGATCCCTGAAGGTTTACCCTTGCATCTGGGATCCCCTTTCACATGGTCAGTTGACCCACAAGCATAACATTTTTCAAATGTTTTGACAAATGGGGGCTTCTGCTGACTGCCCTCTGGTTTGGCACCAGAGGTTTCACTAGACTGACCTGGTTTCCCATGTGGCTTACCCTTCTTATGTGTGTGGCCTTCTATTGGAAGGGAGGTTTTGGAATTCTCTTTGTCATCTTTCTTGTGCTGCTTCCCCTCATCCTTTTTATGAGTGGCCCCAGAATCCTTGTGAGTAGCCCTGTTGGCAACCCACAAGTCAGCAGCATTTGCTAGCTTCTTGGGATCAATCTCTTTAGAGTAAGTCAAGTGTTGTCTCAGCTCAGGAGAGCAGGCATCAAAAATAGATTCCAACAAAAATAGATTTCTCATTCCTTCAAAAGGGTTCAGTCTGTAACCCTTAACCCAACCATCTAGGGTTTTCAAACATTCACAAACCCAGGTAGCCCAAGGGTTACCATCAGTCTTTTTGATGGTTCTAAACCTCTTAGGGTACTGGGAAGGAGTTTTCCCAAATCTAGCTATCAAAGCTAGTTTCACATTTTCATACTCCAATCTTTCAAGTTCCCCCAGCTCCATTACAGCATCAGTTGCAACCTGGGGGAGCCTAGACAAAAGCCAAGGAATCAACTGATTCCCTGTGAAACCCAGAATCCCCTAGTTATATTCAAAAGCACAGAACCAATCCAAAATATCAAGTTTCACATCATACATACTCACTGCTTCTTTAGGCATGCAAGGTCGCTTTGGACTGAAAAACCTAGAAGACTCTGGGATAGAAACATTTTCAAGAGAGAATTTATTAATTTCAAGACCATTTCTATTTGATGTCCTGATGTTTGTTTTCAGCTTGGAGTTGCAATCTTTTGAACTCTAACTCAAGTCACATTTTTTCAAGAGAGACACATTCTGGACTCAGAACTGGACCTGGTAGGGTCCCTGTGGCTAAAGGTTTAGGCATAAGGGCCTGTTGAGGTAAAGAGGGGCTCTCTTCCTGAGACTCCTCTAACTCTTCTGACTCTTCAACAATATTAGAGTTAGACTCTGAATCACCATCCTCATCATCATTTTCCACATTTCCTGGGATAGTAGGTGTGACAGGCCTACTACCCATACTTTGATTATTCAACAATCTTGCAATTAGTTAATTTGTCTTTCCTTTAACAGCGAGGGACCTGGCTTTACACATTTTTTTCAGTTGCTCTACTGTTAAAATGATCAGGGCTTCCTGTCTGAAGTTATCCATATCTGGCATGTTACAATTGCTTTTATAGTGGAGCTTAGCCTTGTGAAGGTTTTTTGTTGAACAAAAGTAAAGCAAACTCTCAATGTAACAACTCTACAATATACCCTCACCGCCTGCCACCAGCGTTAGGCAAGGTTTGTACGCAGTACCCTCTGGGAACACTACAAACAACTCTAACTACAGGTATAGGCAACCTAACCTTTGGTATACGCATGTACTACACATTTTTGGTAGCATATTGAGCAGCCAGGCTTATCTCAAGAGGGTAAATGTGAGCTGAAGTGGAGTTACACAAAGATTCACAGTTACAGGTATTCAAATAAACTCTTATACTCAAAGTTTCTTGCATAAACAATTATTAATGTATTTATCAGTCAGTTATAACGCCTTCTTCAGAAGAGAGCAAAAGAATACTAACACACAAATACACTTCAATACTGTACACTCTGAGTTTCTGAATCAGAAAAGACCCTTATAGGATGGCTGACAGACACAACCTACACCGATAGGTGACTTCTATATCAAGGGTGCTGGGGACATTTATATCTTCCTGTTGGCATTCAGAACATTCTTAAAAGTTGGTAAAAGGCAAAGGTTATCAGAACACAAGAGATCACACATTTCTTAAGCAGGGCAAACACTTTTAGATCCTCTTAGAAGAGTCATACAATTAAAGAGGCTAAGCCAAAGTCAATAGGCAAAAGTCTTGTATAGGATGAAGCACTTCTGGTAAGTAAATGCAAAAGTCTTTGCACAAGTTCTTAGGAGTCTTTGATGAAAATAAGAATCAAATTTAGGGTCACAAGCTGATTAGACTTGTGAGTTGTGGAAGTTACAAGCAGCACTTCTACAGGAAGAGGTAAGTTCTCTTAGACTTGTTTTACAGTACCTTAGAAATGAAGAAAAGATGCAGCTGATGACTTCTGTTCCTGTGCAGCTCTAGATATCTCACTGTTCCTGGGCTTCAGTTGTGCAGACACGAGGGAGGATGTCCGGGGACTCCTGCAATGCAGTGCGATGGTCAAAACTAGCAACCAGCAAACTTCACTTTCAGTGGCTGTTTCGCATTTCAGCTCCTCGCGTCTACCGCAAATAGCAACACTGCGGTTCCTGGCTGTATAGATGGGCTTTCCTTGCTTCTGGGGTGCAGCACTTTGTTGAGGGGGCTCAGGATTGGTCAATCATGCTTCTTGGGAGTCCAGAGGATCTTCCAAGAGCTCTAGGCTAGCTTAAAATCAACGCACACAATCTGGAGTTCCTCTCCCTGGCTATATGGTTTCCAGCAGCACTCTGTGGAAATTCAACCAGCTCTGAGATGGATGTCCAGGTGGCTTACTTTGGAGTTGATTGGTCCCACCAACTCAAGTGGAGAAGTCGTCCTTGCAGAGGCTTCTCTGTCGATGCAAACTTGGCGTTTCGACACTGCAGCAGGGCTTCAGCGGGCAAACCAACAGTCCAGGAGTTGCAGCAGGCGTCCCCTTCAAGTTCTTCTTCGGTTCCTTCGTCCAGTGGTCGACTCTACCTTCCAATCCAAGAGACTCACCTTTTATTCAGTTCTCTCCTATTCATTTCAGTCTAGGTGTCACTCACCCAGCAGGGTGGCTGTCCTTGCCGGACAGTCAGCAAGCCAATCACCGCAGAGTGCATTTGGTCTCCTAGGAGACTAAGCACAGGGAGTTTCGGGCACCTCCCTCCCTTCCTGCCTACCCCAGACACTCTGGAGCGAGAGGTGGTCTTCACTCCTAAACCCCGCCAAAGGTGAAATGAACAAAGAGACCAAACCTGGTTTGGCACGCAGAGAAAATCTCTAGAAGGACCTTTCCACAAAGAAATGGCGAAAAAAGAAGACCGGGGCCATTTTGTCAAAGATGGCTCATATGCCATTTTGAAAAAGATGGCTCACGCGGTTGCTTTACCGGAGCGGTGAAAGAGCAGGCGGTAGGTGAATGCAAACCATGGTAGTTCAAACGAAACCACTGCCACTAGCCATTCAGTGAGGAAAGGGTAACATAAAACTTTTTACATGAGGATCTAGACACAGAGGATACTAAGTAACCCCTCCAGCACTCTATGGTAAGATAGTGTGTGCTGGGTCTAGAAAGTTAAAATGGTAAGTAAAGTCTATTTCACTGTACTGCTCTGGGAAATAGTAGTTTATCCCAGAGTTAAAACCTTGGGGAAATCTGGAAGACTTCTCTGTGCCACTGCGCTGAAGGTGCTGTGTGACGCAACGTAAAAGATGATGCCTATGGAGTTTGTGAGACTCCACATAACCAAAAGAAACACAGAGGTAAAATTCACATTAAAATACACAAAGGGCCACACTCTCTCCAGGTTAAAAAATCAAGTCCTCAAAATCCAGCAAAGTTGCTGAGGGTCTCTAAGGTGGAGGAAATTAGCACATTTCTGAGAATTCACCCTAACAGCTGCCATTTTTTATTGTAGCTGTTTTAAACTTGTGAAATGGCCACCATTCCAACAAAAGCTATTAGCACCCCAAACACCATGGTGGGTGCAAAAAGCCACACGCCCTTTGGTAGGGTAGGCAACATTGCCTCTTGATTATGGCACTAGGGCCTGTAAAAGTCAGCAAGCAAACCAAAAATGACCTCAGTTCACCCCTGTTTTTAGGTTTGTAGCTTGCTTGAGAGCTCTATGTTACAATTTAGGATTTGGCAATTAGAGGGCACTAGCCCAATATAAATCCAAAATGTTTGCTATTGCAATAGAATATATAAGAGGAATGGCATGTGTGGATGGAAACACATCCTGGAGATGTTCACTATCAACACCCATGGCTTTGCTAAGGTCTATGTGACTTCCTTCCCCATCACTACCCCTCTCCACCCAACCCCCCAATGTAGACTCTTTAACCATGTTGTCAATCAGATGCATGCTTCACAGGTTTGTCAGCAAGCATGTGACATACAGTTGATTTACATGAGGGAAACAGGAAACTGAACCATGACCCCACAGGGGGTCAATAGATTTTTATCCTATTTGTGTTGCTTTGTTGTGTTCGCCTAGGCTTTTTTTCTAAACTGATAAAGCTTTGTTATGCACATCTGGGTACTGTAGGGAAATACAAATGTGGATGCATTTCATCATCGACGTTTTAGCAAAGGTCTGAATTTTAATTAGGGCCAAGGGTGTGAGAGTCATATATGTGACTCAAGGGTATGAGACTCAGGCTGAGTCCAAGTAGATGTCAATGCACAGAACACATGCTAGAAAATAATCACTTTGCTCCATGATACCACAGTTGTTGGCTGAGTTGCACTAAACATAAAACTAAAATGAAACTAACATACTACTTTATATGACCCATTTAAAATATAATACACTCCCATAATAACATTTAGTACAAACCAGTCCCTGATATAAACTGGGTGCAGATTGATGGAAATGCATGGTGATGGAAATGAAATAAACTAAATGTGCAGGCTTAAAGCTGTGCTGTGTTTTAAAGTGTGGAATGTGAGATCCGTTCTGCTAAAGACATTGCATTGTTTCAAGGCAGGAAGTGCCAGAGGAATTCAACATTTTCTCTGCAGCATGCAGTTTGCTCGGTCAAAGGCACAGAGGAAATCACATGCTATTTTAATGGGCTGATATGTCAAGGGAGGTTCATTTTGAGTGATACATGGGTTCTAGAAAAAGGTTTGAAGCAGAGAGGGCTGGGTCATTAACTCACTCACTGATGAAGGGAGCAGAAGCGCTGGAAGAGAGAGCTGATTCCTGGGCAGACTGAGCCTTCAGCGTTCTTGCTGACTGTCTTGTGGGCTGTCTGTCTCTCTCCTGGGCTGGCAGTCTGTAGACGAGCTGCAGTCTCGAGAACCCTTATCTGGATTGACCCTGAGCACAGTAAGCAGAAGGACTGAATCAGGGAATATTGCCAGCTGACTCTAGGTAATAATGCTGTGATTGAGGAGCGTGTTAAAGTGGATGTTTGATACTATATAGCATAGATTAAATAAGTCAGTTCATTTTTCGGCGCTGCAGAATAATAACAAGTTAAACGTGCATGTAAAATTGTGTTGTATTTCTCCAAGTATTGCTGCTATACAATTCAGAGTGACAGAGGCTCTGCCAGTTTTGATTGCGAATTTCAAGGCTAATTACAGGCAGAACTCTGGACCTTTTCGCAGATAGAGCGTTGAAATCCATTGAAAGAAAAACATTGCTTATGTTTGAATTAAAACGTGGGTGCACATGCTGTAGAGGAGGAGCCAAATACCCCTAGCAGAAGCTCCGCCCTATGTTGCCTATATGTTGTGAAACGGAAATTGCGACATGTGCAGTACCAGTGAGGGTGCCTATACCGCAAAGAATCCTTGAGACAAGGTATCCATTGAGAAAACCCTATATGAATTTACAAAGAAATAATGGTGTTCTGGAGAAAGTCCCAGAAGAAGTGTGAAAACGAACAGTAAAGAAGACTGGTGACGTCATATGGAGCAGAATTGACACAATCAGAAAAGAGGTAAATGAAGAAAGAAAATAGACATCCTATAGAACCTGATGACGAAGTAATAAAGTGAACTGGATGGACCCCAGCCGGCCAATAAGACTGGGGGTCTCCATGCAGCCCTTTAAGATGAGTATCAGCACCCTTGAGATGGATGGGGATGCAGATTTGTACTCTTGCAGCAAATAATTATGACAACTCAATAGTTTGGCAAAGGGAGTCCGTTTAATGACAAGTACAAAAAATAGGGAGTTCAATGAACATCAGCAACCGCTCGATCTTCCTTCTCGCTTACACTCCACTTAATTTCTGAAAAAATGCAGTATTTATATCAAAAACTCGTCATCACTGATTCGCAATATTAAAAACCTAACATGCAACGTAATTGGTAAAAGGAAGTTAGCTTTAACATAGGTGCTATAACTGTATGTGGTAACGGGGAGAGAGGATTGGATAATCAATGCCAGGTGGGGCAAATAAGACCTTCCTTCAAAATGGCCACTATAAATGTCACGAAAAGTACAATGTCTCATTGGTTGAACTCACTATAGGAACCTAGATTACACAAGCCACTATGGTTGGGTTGGCATTAGTGGTCATGTGTCAATTACTTCCTTGTAGCTTGGCCTCAAGTCTGCCCTTGGTCTGAGAAAATTAAGGAGTATGGGTATGTCAGGGGTCCATGGGTAGGTGTGAAAGTATCATCCCTTCCTGCCATGTCATAAGATTCAGACACAGTGAAATTGGCCTCTTCTTCATGCATTTTCGTGTATTTAATTTAATTCTGCCAGTCTTCTACCATCTGTGGCTTATCTTGAACTTTCTGAACAGAATATTGTGTTCTTTTTCTCTTTAATTGTATCCACTGTTGGCCTCTTCCAGCCCGATACAACCTTGGCTCCTTGGCATGGTTACCTTCAGCTGGGTTTCTTTCCGTCTTAATTCTTGATTTGTTTGCTGCAGCACTCTCCTCTTGAGCCCTTTAGTGACCTTTGTTCAATTCTGCTCATGTGCGTAGTGGATTTACACTCATCTATAAAGTGCTTTTGAGGTATATATCTGTATAGTTGGTGCTTGCTGCAATGTATTGTACTACTAAGCATAAGCAAGCTTCACAAATTCTTTGTTTCTTGCATCTGTACACGTTTAAACAAACTTAATATCTTTATCGTGCATATGGCATAAGTTTCTGCATCGTGACATCAATTTCTTCATCTTAGGCTCAAGATGTCACTTATCCATGGTATCTCGTCTTCTTGTCAGTATTCTTAGGTAATTATATCTTCTATATGTACGTTAGTCTGATTTGTTGTGACGTCAACATTCGTCTTAGTTTATTATCTCCTTGGCTTCTTTGGGTATCCCATTCTGACATCCATCATTTCGTCTTGCCTTTAGATATGGTTTTCTCAATGTGTAACTTACTGTCCAGGTTTTCTTAGATGTCAGTACTTCAGTAGGTGCTGTTACTCTTACAGGCACTGGGCAGAGCCCGGCTGTGGCTCTCTGCTGGTTTATCTGTTCATCATACGTCACATATTTCGGTGTGAACGTACCTGGCACTTCGAAGGGAGTTGCTGGAGTATGGATGATGTTTGGCACTTTCTCTTAACTCCCCCCTCTGGGCGATTCATCAAACACTCTCTCTTCTTTCTTGGCAGTCACTTGTATTACATCCTCTGGCTCTAGACATCTAGGTCTGAAGAAATATTGCTTTGGGGTCCATATCTTTATGACTCCCTTCAAGCATCCTGCTGTTCATACATGCTCATCTTTGTTCCATGTCATTAGTTGGCATTCTCCACTTATATTCCAGTAGATCCATTTTCCCACACATTTCCTGTGTTTCTTCGGATATCGGAACTTTGTTCCTTCTGGTGCATAAATGCTGGCCTTCACAAAGTCTCTTATTTCTTCATCAGTCAGGTCCATAGGAGAGATTATTAGCTTGATTATACAGAATCCAAGCAATATCGTCACCAACAGGGCTCCTAGGCAATCTGATATATGCTTTGGATCCACATGCCCAATAATGATCCATGATCACTGCTGTTCCATGCATCATTTCTGTAGCATCGCAGATGTGTCCACAGTTTTGATTTTCTCCCATTTTTCTTGCACAATTGTTTCTGAAGCACAGTTTGGAATTCTCCAATGGTACTATCTGTAGGGGTCCTCCTCTATCTTCAACCCATGTTAGCAGTCTTGCAAGTCTTGGCCATAATGGTTTGCATATCATCTGTGCATTTTCAATTGTTTCTTTATAGTATCCAATGATCATCCAAACTCTGCAGATCACTACTCCTTTCTCTCATCCTTCTGGAGAAAGCACTGTTCCCCAAATTTGCATTTGACCTCTGTCTTTCCATCTTCATGTTTCTTTTGTAGATTTCCCTTTGACATTCAGCTCTTTGTTGGTTTCTCTTCTGATCTCTGCTTCTTTAACTCCAGGCTTCTCATATCCGATCACAATGTTCTTTGTTTTGCCATTGTTTCTCGTCTTTTTGTCTTGGACATAATCATCTTCATCTGGGTCGGTTGCTTCAGTTGCCCATTTAAGTGAAGCATCACTTCCCATGAACTGGCCTCTGGTCGTGCACATTGCTAAATGTACTAGTCAGTGCATTGTGTTGACATCTATTTCAACAGCTACAAAGATTTTTGACTTCCCCATGCTGTGGGGTAGGAGTGCACACACAAAGCATTCTTCCTCCGAAGTTCGTCTTCCAACTTCCTTCATATGTTGGTACCATATGTTGTTTCCCAGGTGTTGTTAAACAGGATATCATATTGTGCCTCCTTTATTGTATATATTGGCCTAATACCAGTCTCTCTGCGAAGAAAACCACTTTGCAAAGTTCCGATCTTAGATCGACTTCGCCGCCATTTTAGGTTCGTCCACCATTTTGATTTCTATTCTAAAGTGATTCTGTGTTCTAAAATGGTGGACAGTGTTTCCCGCTTGTAACTAAGCCGTCCTGCACTTTGCACGTTAGTTAATGTGTAAACTGTCCGTTGGCCGAATGTTTGGGTTGGGTTGAGTAAAGAGACCTTGTCCCATGCCTGACTTGTAGACAGAGGATTGTCTGTGCCAACAAGTCTGATCCGCGGACATACATCGAATACAATGTTATACCAATATTGAACGTGGACACTGGCTGAACTGCATTGTATAGGACATGTGTTAAGGCTTATTGTTAAATCTGTGAATACACTGTTGCCAAAGTGACTTGTTCATATGTAAACTGAGGATGATCCATATGCATATAGTTGGACAAACCAGAAGTGAACTCGGCACACACTCTAGGCCATGTATTATTAATCTGTAGAGGGGCTGGACATTATGATTGGAAATGTATAAAATGTACAACTGTTTAAACGGCCAGTACCAGACGGCCAGTACCTCTGACTTCTCACACCGAAAGGGCTGGTATTCGCTGTGATGTACTGAGGGCCAGATAGCTATCTATTTCTGATACTTTGTTTCTTTGTAACTGTACAGTTTTAGAATAAAGATATGTGAATCTTTACAAGCCCGTATTTGGTGTATTTCCTTTTGGGGTACTCTGCCTCGATATTTCCTTTTGCTTTTACAGTGTGCTGTGCTGTCCAGGTAATCGTTCAGTTCATTAATGACTTTTTGTGTGCTTCTTCGAATTCTTAAAGTCTTCCTGTCGTTTGCTATAACCACATCCTTAAACACATCCGTATAGCTTCTTCTTGCTGGAGGATTCTCAGGTATCTCCATCAATTATCCTGGCATTTTCATCTGTACCATTTGGGTATGAGGAAGTCCTGTAAGTCTTTCCTTGTCTTCCTGTGTCTTTTTGGCTCTGTTTATAAACGTCCATTTTGATTCTGCTATTATCTCAGCACTTGATTGTATTGCAGGACATAAGCTTGACCTTTTCATCACTGGATCAGGCGTGCTCGTCTGTGCTCTAGAGTCGTTTGTCTCCTTAACAGTTTATTTTCCATGTGTCTTGTGGCACCCCTTGGTAACAAACTTCTTGTTGAGCTCTGTCCAAACTCTACCCATTTTCTGGAATGTGATTCTGCAGTCATTGACACTAGACCAGGTGTGTATGTACTAATTATTTGTGTACTTGTACCTTTCAACAACCCCTTCTCGGGTTTACTTTGCCGACCCTGTCTACGGCATTTCAATTAATTTGTTATCACAAATGTTGTGTGTGTGTCATTATTTATCACATCCATCTCAAGTTCAGTCACTTTATCATTCTTTCTAGGGACTGGAATGACTATGTAGGGTCTGGGTACCTTTGTAGATTTCATGTGTAAATCATTAGGCGGGTGCACAGGAATCTGAACGCTTTGTGCACCTATGAAAAACACAGTTCTAATCGTCAATGACAGTAATATGATAATGAACATAATGCATGTGTAAATGATACATTTATAAGTAATTTTGCAACATTTGTTCCTAGGCCAATATGAATGCCTTTCCTCATGGGGGAGGACAACGCTGCTATTCTTATTTCCCATCTCGATTATCTAAAGAAACAAAACTAATTCTTTAATACATGCTAGACATAGCCACTTTATCTGGATTCTGCTGCCTCTGCTTGCAGGTCACAAATGCTGGACTGATTATCCTCTTTGTCTGAATAAAAGACTAAAAGACTGTGTCTTGTCTCTGGAAACAGTTCTTTTTCTATTAACGAAAGTTCCAAATGAGGCAATAAGTTCAGCAAGTCCCTAATTTGCATGTTCCATGTAAACCAATTCCCAGTCTATGCCTCTTATCTGTTTCACTCCAAACAACATGTTGGTTCTTAGTCAGCATAAACAAAAGTGAAGTCCTTTGCAACACCTTTAGATCTGTCCCTCGAAGGAATGTTTACACTCTTCTTCTGTGATTCTGATGCTGACTAGAAAGTTCGACCTGCATCAAGTTTCTATGCAGGAGCATACTCAGATGTGTAGTGTTCGCTGGGTCTCTGATGAAGTGAGGACGTGTCTCCCCACAAGTTCTGGAAAGTCTTCAATTAGGCAAAGAAATACATTACTGGCTAGCCTGCTATTCTCTGGTGACAGGGACATTTGTCTTGTTCTCGCTGTACAACGGGAGCAAAGGAAATTGCTCTGCAATCACTGTGAGCAACCTCTTTATTGTCTTTTCGTTTTCAGGATCTTGAAGAAACTCTGTTATGTTTGTGAGCCTTCCCACCAATGACGGGTATGACCTCAATACTGAATCGAAATAGATCAAAATGTCCTTGGTGAGGTCACTATTGTGTGACACCATAAATCCAAACAGGGATTCTGTGTCGAAAGAATCAGGATATTGTATTCTTTTCCAATTTATGTATTCTCGATCAAAATTTGGCATCTCTTTTCTTATCAAGGCTTCAGTGTGCCTCAGTCCAAAGTTCAAAGTCAGCAAGCTATTTTGTGGGTTATACACGCAATCTTTCTTCTTCACCCTGCAACTAGGATGCACAGAGTGTCCTTGTTTTTATGTTTTTTTCCCCTTATTTTGCCCAAAGCAAGTGTCCAAAATTAAGCTACAACTTTGCACAAAAGTTCTTTGCCTTTGCTTAGCTGGTCATGCGTCTTTCTTCCTCGTCATGGACCTTGTCTGCACGTGCTGTGGTTCTTCCCCTTTGTCTGTACTCTCTACAGGTTGAAATGCAGGCAGAGGGTTTTCTCCGATGTATGGCTTGATGTCACCCAGAAAGATCCAAGGGCTCCTTCCCTGTAGTTTCACTGCAGAGGGTGTGACGTCCTCCACTCTAAAGGGGCCGTGGAACCTTCGCTCGTCCCACTTTTTTCTCGTGTGATTTCTCACCAGGACTGTGTCCCCAGGGAATATTGGCGGAACACGTAATTCTGGAACTTGGTCTGTTGCAGCATCTCCTCCTGTGTTCTGTACTGCCCTACACCCTTCTTGTCGTTAGCTGCAGCTGTCCTGAAATTACAGCAAGACAAGATGTCATGCAGTAATGCAATTCAAGTAATTTTGCATTTCCGATACTAACACTTCTCCTGTTAGCTGAGCATCACATCTAGCTCTATTTTGAGGTGTTAATGGCGTGTGCATCCTCCTGCCCGTCAGGATTTCGAGTGCTGTGAGATGATGGTAAGAACCAGGCTGGTTTCTAAGTGCATACAGTGCCAGTGGAAGACAGTGCAACCATCCCTTCTTCAGAGTAAGCTTCAACTTGGCTATCCTTTCCTCTAATAATCCATTGAGCTTCTCGCATATTCCATTCCCTTGAGGATGATACGCCGAAGAAAACTTGTGCTTTTTACCAAGCAACAAGCTAATCTGTTCAAATACTGCATTAACAAAATGAAGACCATTGTCTTACCTCATTACTTCACACACTCCCTATCTGGGAAACACCTCCCTCACTACAATTGTGGCCGCACAGGTAGAGTCTGGGCGTGTACATGGACCTGCTTCTATTCATCTAGAGAATGGACACACTACAACAATTAGATATCTGTACCCATTACATACTTGAATCATATCGACATAATCGATATGTCGATATGAAAAGGCCCATTAGGCCTTGGGATAACTCCTCTAATCACACGTAGTGTATGCCCAGCCGTGAACTGCTGACAGACTATACAGTTTACCATAAAAAATGCAACATGCTCTGCCAACTTCGGTATAAACCAGTCTTCGGCAATTTTTGCTGCTAGATTCTCCTTTGTCATGTGCGCCGGATAGTGGAACTGTTCCAGTGCTATTTTCAATAGGTCTATAGGCATCACTGGTTTACCAGTGCTGTCTTGATATTGATATTGATATTTGATTTCTATCGCGCTCATACACATGTGTTTCAGAGCGCGACAAGGCAAGGGAGGGGAACAAGGGAGAAACAAAACAACGATCTTACTAGGCCCAGTGACATTGAGAACGTGTTAGTGCATGGGAGAGGGGGAGGCGAAAAAGTGCAAGGGAGGGGGGAGAAGTGGAAAGTGCAGAGCAAGGGGAGAGCAGGAATAAATACATAATAATAACAACAAACAAAAATAAATAGTAGTACAGCCAGCAAGTGCTAAGTTGAGGGAAGCAGGCAGGGTAGGTCGGATAAGTGCAAGGGAGGAAGAGGGGGGACTGCATGGGTACAGATACAGACCCCAATGCAAAGTGTGGCCTGGAGGCAGTGCGGGAGAGTGGACATGATAACCAGGAGCCTGGGCGCGGAGGAAAGAGGGTGGCCAGGTGCACAGTGCCAATAGAGACCAGATCAGCAGAGGAGGGGGGGGCAAAGGCAGAAGCAAAGAGGATGGTCCTAAGGTGCTTCCGGAACCGGAGATGGTTCTGCTCAAGTTTTAGGGTTGTAGGGAGGCTGTTCCAGAGGGAGGCCCCAGCCGAAGAAAGAGATCTACCCCCAGCTCGTTTCTTAGAAAAACGACTGACCTGAATGAGTTAGAGGTAGAGGAGCCAAGAGCTTGAGAGGGGAAGTATTTGCAGAGGGATAGCTGAAGGTATTTTGTACCCAGGTGCCAGAAAGCCTTGTGGACAATGCAGAGGGTTTTGAATTTAATCCTTGCATCCACTGGGAGCCAATGAAGAGATTTCAGGGCTGGAGTGATGCGATCCCAGGGCTTGAGGCCAAGGACAAGTCTTGCAGTCCTGTTCTGGATGAGTTGCAGAGGGTGGAGAGAAGAGGCAGGTAGATTTAGGAAGTGGCGGTTACAATAGTCCAACCTAGAGAGAACCAGAGCTTGGGAGACCATGAGCTTCTGTGGGAAAGAAAGGAAAGGGAGAGTACCTCTGAGGAGGTGTAGAAGGAAGTTAGACTTTTTAGAGACATCAGAGATGTGGGCGGAGAAGAAAAGTGTGGAATCAAGGATGACCCAGAGGTTCTTAGCCTTGCAAGTGGGGGTAGGAGGAGGGCCAGGGGAGACTGTCTAGAGAGTGAGGGGAAAGGATGTTGAAGGTGTGCCGATGAGAAGGATCTCAGTCTTGCTGGCATTCAGACAAAGATCATTTGCGGAACACCAGTCTTGAATGACAGTAAGGCAATCAGTGATGAGAGAGGGAGAGGAGGTGGCCGAGGGCAGCCTGAAAATGAGTTGAGTGTCCTCAGTGTAGCACTGGAAATGTGAGCAGAAAATGGCAATGCAGTGGGCGAGAGTTGCCAGGTATTGGTTGAACAGCCAGGGCAAGAGGTTAGACCCCTGGGGAACACCACAGGTAGAGAGGAAGATAGATGATAGGAAGGACCCCAGTTGGACCTGGGAGGGTCGATCAGAGAGGAAAGAGGTCAACCAGGCCAGAGCCTGATCAGTGATGCCCAGATTATCACGGAGACGGTTGAGCAGGATGGTATGTTTGACCTTGTCAAAGTTGGAAGAGAGATCAAGTAGGATGAGGACAGAGGGAGTGATAGAGTCAAGATTGGATAGCAAATCTTCTCTGATGTTCAGGAGAGCAGTTTCCATGCTTCTGGCTGCTCTGAAGCCAGACTCGTGGTCGTGGAGACAGCCAACAGAATTGGAATGAAGGTTAAGCTGGGAGAGGCCAGATTTTCCAGGAGTTTGTCCAAAAAGGGTAATGGAAATTGGGCGATCAGCTGTGGGTTTCTTGAGAAGAGGATGCACAAGGGAGTGCTTCAGCAAGGAGGGGAAGGATCCGGAGGCAAAGGAGTGGTTGCAGAAATCAGCAAGGGCCGGAGCAAGGGTGTCAACATGGTCCTTGATGGTTTAAGAGGAACAGGGATTAACCTGTTTTAATGAGGCTTTCATAAATCGGACTTGTCTAGCGACCTCATCAGGGGAGAATAGAGGAAAGGACGAGAAGGTTGGTGGGGGGTGGCTGAAGGAGGGTCAGCAAGCTCAGATGTAGAGGGGAGCGGAGGGGGTAGGGAGGAGAGGGTGGACAGGATGGCCTGTTTTTTTTAGATAAAGTGAGAGGCAAGGGCATTGCAGAGAGCCTGGGAGGCAACAGAAGGGGCAGAGACTGCAGCAGGGTTGGCCAGCTCCTTGCAGATTTTAAAGAGTTCGGAAGAGTTGTTAGATGCCGCAGAGACACGGGCTTGTTGCCAAAAGCTCTCTAAGGGGTTTAAAGCACACCCTTGTTGCTTCCATAGTTCCATAGGTACTTCTCTTCCTGTGGTGCTTCTCCTTGATGCTCTATTAACTGAGTTTTTGCCATATTGCTGTAGCCTTCCAGCTCACTTCATGCAACAATCATTCTCTCATGCACATCAGTTATTTCCACATTCATTATTATTTTGTCTTTGGTTGCCACACGCTTGGCTTCAGTGTCTGCTAGTTGATTTCCACATAAGATAAAATCTGTCCCTTTCATGTGGGTGGCGCATTTCACAACCGCTATGCCCACTGGGAGTTGCAGTGCCTCAATGAGCCTGCCCAAAAAGGCTGCGTGTTGTACTGGCGTGCCATCCGCTCGGAGGTAGCCCCTCCTTTTCCAGCACGCTAGACCTGCATGTACTGTTGACGTCACATAGGCGGAGTCACTATACGCTGTCACTTCCTGGTCTGCGTGATTCTCGAGTGCGAGTATCAACGCCAATTATTCTGCAGCTTGTGCTGAATAATGTGAGGGTAGTCGTGCACTAATAAGTACTCGAAACTCCACATTTGCCGTGTGCTTTACCACAGCGGCGCCTGTATATCTCTGTCCATAATTTTGATCGATCCTCGAAGAACCATCAACAAAGATGATTTCTCCTTCTACCAATGCATTTTCTTTTACTCTGGGAATCTCATCATAGAATTCTTCATAGTTCGCACAATCATGTATTGGCTCTCCTTCAGTGACTGCCTCTGCTATAAACATAGCTGGGTTCACTATTTTGCATCAAACTATTTTAATCGTTGGATTTGATATGAACACTTCATAAGCAGAAGCTCTCTGAGATGTCAATGTGTCTTTCGGTTTCTCTAAAATGGCAAATAATGCATGCTCGACAAACAACGTCATTGGGCATCCCGTCCCAATGGTTGTAGCCTTTTCTATGGTGAACGCTGCGGCAGTGACCTCTCATCACTGGGTCTAGATTCCCACTTTAGTATACCAGGGGCTTGTACCCCAGCGTGGTTTTCTGTGTGAGTACTGCTGTCATCACACTGCCATTTGTGTGTGAAAACAGGTAAAATTCCTCTGCAAATTGGGAATCCCTAAAACTGGTGCCATGCAAATGCTCTTTTTTAGTTCAACAAACCATTCTTTCATGGTCTCAGTCCACACAAATTTGTCTTTCCTTGCCTGTGCTTTCTTTAAGGCCTGTAACAAGGGCCTGGTAGAAGAATTGTAGTCAAAGACCCATGCCCTGATATAATTACACAATCCTAGAAAACTCTGCATTTGTTTTATCGTGTGTGGCTTGGCTGTCTTTGAAATGGCTTCAGCTCTTTCAGGGGTAACCTTTTTCTGTTCATGTGAGATCAGCTGGCCTATGTACACCACTTGTTGTTGACAATATTGTAACTTCTCTTTGTCAAATTTTATATCCTTTCTCAGCCAGTATAGTCAACAGCTGAATAGAACCGTCCTGCACTTTTACTCTGTCGTGCTGCAAATTAGAATGTCATCCACGTATTGCAAGACAACACTCTCTAATGCAATATTGCTTAAGTCCATCTGCAGGACTTTGTTGAAAATTGAAGGAGACTCACAGTACCCTTGAGGCAGCCTTGTGCTTTTCAGATGAACTTGTCTGAATGTGAACGATGTCAAATCTTGCGAGTCTTTGTGCAAAGGGATTGAGAAAAATGCATTTCTGAAGTAAATCACCGTGAAATACCTTGCTTCAACGGGTATATTACATAGGATCGTGGACGGGTTCGGGACTAGAGGGAACTCGGCCTCGACCATCTGGTTTATCGGGCGAAGATCTTGGATTAAACGCCAAGACCATCCCTTTGATTTTTTAATCAGATAAACCGAAGTATTGCATGATGACTCTGACGTCACTAAGATGCCATGCTCCATCATGGCAGAAATGGTCTTAAAAATCCTTTCATCTGCCTCCCTAGCCATGGGATACTATCGTGCTTTTGGTAATATTGCTCCTGGTTTCAATTTGATCTTTACTTCCCCGACTCTTTTCAGTAAGCCTACGTTATAAGGACCTGTAGTCTATACTGAGACAGGCACCTTTGCCAAGTTGTCATCAAAATATTCAGGACGTGTTTGTGCCAGCATCATTCTCTGAGGCACCTCTCTTTTGATCATTTGCACCCAATAAATTATATTAACCTCAACTGTCATCTCATCTTCACCTATTTGCTCTTCAAATAGATCCTCATCGGTGACATCAGTCAATCTGTAACCTTCCCCAATGGCGATTACTGAGCACCATTGTCTGCCTTCATCGTCATAACCATCAAGCAAAGCCATCTCTCCTCACACCATGGCTGCTTGTATTGTCAAGAGAAACACTTGTCCCTTTTCCTCATGCATAGGTATTCTTGGCCTGAACAGAAACTCATCTGGGGTTCTCATTCTTTTGTCTGCAAAGCCTGGTATCCATGACATTAATATACACATTCCATAAGCGAATATTTCAGGTTCTAATGGAATAGCTCTCATAGCCATTTGTCCTGCGTATGCTCTAATCATTTCACACAAGTTCAAATAATGCATTCCAGGAGTTGAACATACTATGCCCTTTTCTGTGAACGAGATTGTCATGTTTCATTTTGTCATTAGGTCTCATCCCAATATATTCACTGGTGTCTGCCTTGAATATTGCAGTGTCATGTTCATGTCACATTCTCCTATGGAAACTGGAAGTTCTATCGTAAAAAAGGAACAGGACTTGTTGCTCCTGTGAAGCCCTGAGTATTTATGGCATTGCCGGACAAAGAAAACTTGCCTTCACGTATAAACGAGCATGTCACACCTGTGTCAACTAAGAAAGAATATTCTTTTATCCTCTATACAGACATCTACCCTTGGTTCTCCGTGAGGGTTCGGTGTCACTGATAGGATAGAACACATCAGGTCTCCCAGTGAGCTGTCTTAGTCCATATATAATTTTGTTACATTCTGAGTGAATGGATTTCCCTTGTCACTCGTGGCATCTCTTATTCCCGAATTCAGTACCTGACCTGTGCCTGTTGTTTGTACCTGTTTTGGCAGCCCTTGGCATAATATATGATAAAACATGGATTTAGATTTCCCCCAAGATTCTTTATTTTCCAGCACCCATGTGTCATGGAAATTCTGAATGTAAAGCAAAGGATCATCTGACTCCTTCATCTTGCATGTCATTATAGCTCCCATATCAGAAGTGTCTGGGTATAGCACTCGAAGCGCTTTCCATACTGTAGTTCTGCAATTGTTAAACTGCTCTCCGTCATGCTGGGCATTAACTGTGGTCACCCCAGGGTAACCTGCACGTGTCCACATATCGTCAGCTCTATCACCAAGTATGGCGATTAAAAGACCCTTAACATCCCCTCTAGCTAACGGGTTTCCTCCCGTGATTTTTTCTAACTCATGTATCCATTTTCTGGCTCCTGATGTCAACATTGGGAGCTTATTTTTCAGGTTTCCTCTATCCATGTGTGGCCAAGGTATATATTGTGGCCTTTTTCCTCCTTTTTCTAGTAAAGGGAACTGTGACATATGACACAGCTTTTCCTCTCTCATAATTTTTCTGTCTACCCCAGGAGCAGTATTCCCACATCGCTGTCCACCTGGCAATGTCCTTAATCTGCTCACATAGGGTGGTGGAGACACCCCCCTCCGACCGTATGATACTCCTTCATGCCAATCTGATTGTATGGCTAGTTCCGATGTTTTGGGTGCATACCCACTAGAATCCGACTATCTTATTCCCTTTCCCCTAGAGAAGCATTTTTCGCACCTTCTCTTGTCTTCTCGTTCTTCACATTCCTCTCTTTCTGCATCCAATATTGGCTGTGCTCAACTCGTGCAACTTCTCTCATCCTCCTCATTTCTATTTAGAGTCATCCTATCTAAGGAAAGCTCTCTATTTCTGCTACTTAGGGAGGCGTCCTCATGACGCTCTCAAGACGTTCATCCTCACCTTTGCCTTGGGGTACCTTTTCTAGCCCCATCTCATCATATATTCTATCGATCATCTCTCTGATGCATCTAGTGTCAAAGTCATCTTCGATATTTGCCCTAGACGTGCCTGATACTGAATCGTACTCAGGGAAGAATTCTTCTATATCTTCCCAGTCTACTACTAGATTGGGTTTTTTAACCTCTCTTTCCAGATATTCGAGATCCCATGCTCTCTGTCTTCGCTTATGCTCTATGTCGTCATCAAACTCTCTACACTTCCTCGCTTCCTCTCTGATCCTGTCTTCTTCTTGCTTCCTCCCATCTCTTCGTTCATTTGCCCTTCGCATTTCCTCTTCTCTTTGTCTTTTTATTCTCTTCACCCGTATCTTTTGTTCTTCTTCTTCTATTCTCCTTTGTTCTATTCTATCCCGATCATCAGCTGTTCTCTGCTTATGATCGCTCTTTCTTCTGCCTTTTCCTGTTTTCTGACCTGCTCCTCACGATATAACTGCTCTCATTTCTGCCTATTGTTTTTCTTAGCCCCTTTGTCTCTTGATCATTTTCCCTTTTCCTTCTATTCCCTTTCTAATTCATCTTGTTCTCCCCTTTGTCTCATAACCTCAATGCCTTTTCCATCGAATTTCAATAACATCTGACCTCCCGTCCATTCGTTCTGTGCAAATACCATCTCATCAGTCATATCCTCATCTCCGTTCCATCTCTTTCCCTCTATTCCCTTATCTAGAGATGTACTTGCTTGTGCTTGGTCTCCTTTTTCACTTCTCTCCTTGTCCTTCGGGACGTTGGAGGTAATATCTCTCTGTCTTTCTCTGGGCTTTCGTCACTACTTTGCGTAGGCGACTCATATGCCGGGTTGCTATTTCCCATGGATGCATTAAGTTCCCTCAGTAGGTATAATCCTTCGTCTTTTCTAGCTTTGCTTTTTGTTTCAGATGGGGCGGGTGGCGCAGAAGGCTCTTTACCCCCTCTGTGCATATATTCAGTATCCAATCTAACGGTGGCTCCTCCTCCTTTTCCTCTTGGTACATTTTCCAAAGCTCTAAACTAGCTAGGCATTTGTCTAACTTTTTGCCAGTATACGTGGCGTGGAAATATGTTGCCATGTGCTGCAGGACCGTTTAAATAGCGAGCCACCTTGGGGCCATGGCATAAACATTTTGTTTGCTGTTCCTTTAACCCATTCTGCACTGTACTGTTTAGGCCTGGGTGCATGCTTTGGCAGCTGTTTGCACATGTGTATCAATGGGGTAATGTCTTCCATGCTTAACCTGTTTATCTTCTCCTCTATATAACACTTTGTTATGCTTTACGTTTCACAAACAAGATCAACAATATGAACGAGCACCAATCGTCGCAAGCTCCAATCCCGTTTTTTCAACAATAATTTCACTTTTACTTTTGTTGTCTAAAACCATAAATCCATGTCATGCAACATGTTTTCATTACAATCGTGCAATTGTCATGCTATTTTTAAAAAGTTTTTTACCTTATGACATCATAGATTTGAAAAACACATAAAGCAGATAGACAGACTCCGGCTGGCTACACAAATATCATGCCATCTGCTTCCTCAGATGCATCCTGCCCCTAATTTGTATTCCGACATGGAATTTAAGCCCATTTCTTTCAGATCGTCTTTAATCGATCTGGTTGTCTACGTCATCCTATCAATTCAGGATTTTAAATGAAGGTTTCTGCTAGCGCTCTTTAAAACCTAGGAAACTGGGTGTATACTCTTTTCTCGGCCACTCCCCGTATCTCTCTATATTGCTCGGCCACCCTCGAGTCAACATTTTCCCGATATATATACATTTTACTCTTACTCTGATGTTATTTTTTGTCCCACCTCCCTCTGTTACCATCCCTTCAATTGTGTTTAAGGCTTGCAGCTTTTTGCCAAAGCATTCAGTCTTTTTCACTCAATGTTCGCATGTTTGTCTTCTCCGGACTCTCGGGATCACCGCCTTCGTTACCGCCTTTCCATGCTGCTCGTCCGATCTGCTGCTCGTAGACATGGGAATGGGTTCTTGGGGAAAAGCAAAGGTCCCTTCACACCTAACCTGCAGGGTTTACAATTAAACTAACCACTATCTACGGGGAGCTTTTCCTTCTTTCAGCCGGATGGCAAAGGACTTGTGATATAGCCGAGGACCTGAAGTTACTTATGTCGACGGTCAATGGGTGTCTTATCTAATCTAACCAACTAACCTCTGCTACCAAGTGAACTGGATGGACCCCAGCCGGCCCATGAGACTGGGGGTCTCCACACAGGCATTTAAAATGAGTAGCAGCACCCTTGAGATAGATGGGGATGCAGATTCGTACTCTTGCACCAAATAATTATGACAACTCAACAGTTTGGCAAAGGGAGTCCGTTTGATGACAAGTACAAAAAACAGGGAGTTCAATGAACATCAGCAACCGCTCGATCTTCCTTCTCGCTTCAACTCCACTTAATTTCAGTAAAAACACAGTCTTTATATCAAAAACTCATCATCACTGACGCGCATTCTTAAAAACCTAACATGCAACGTAATTGGTTATAGGAAGGTAACTTTAACATAGGTGCTATAACTGTATTTGGTAATGTGGAGAGGGGATTTGATAATCAAAGTTAGGTGGGGCAACCCAACACTTCCTTCAAAATGGCCACTTTAAACGTGACTAAAAGTACGACGTCTCATTGGTTCAACTCACTATAGGACACTAAATTACACGGTCCACTATAATTGGGTTGGCATCAACCCCACACTTTTCCACTTGTGCCTAGCTGCATGCGGAATAACCAGCCATGTGCAGGGAGCTAGTCTGCACCCCAGCTTTCCCTCCAATTATGTTACAATCATTCATCACATGGTCATGTGTCAATTACTTCTTTGTAGTTTGGCCTCGAGTCTGCTCTTGGTCTTAGAAAATTAAGGAGTATGGGTATGGCAGAGGTCCATGCTTAGGTGTAAAAGTCTCATCCCTTCCCGCCTGCCTCGTCACTTCATTCAGACACCGTGAAATCGGCCTCTTCTTCATGCATTTTCGTGTACTTGATTTAATTCTGCCAATATTCTACCATCTGTGGCTTATCTTGACCTTTCTGAACAGGATATTTTGTTCTTTTTCTCTCTAATTGTATCCACTGTTGGCCTCTTCCAGCCCGATAAGACCTTGGCTTCTTGGCATGGTTACCTTCAGCTGGGTTTCTTTCTGTATTAATTCTCGATTTGTTTGCTGCAGCACTCTCCTCTTGAGACCTTTAGTAACCTTTGTTCAATTCTGCTCATGTGCATAGTGGATTTACACTCATCTATAAAGTGCTTTTGAGGTATATATCTGTATAGTTGGCGCTTGCCACAATCTATTGTACTACTAAGCATAAGCAAGCTTCACAATTTCTTTGCTTCTTGCGGTTTCTTGCATCTGTACACGTTTAAAGCAACTTAATATCTTCATCGTGCATATGGCATAAGTTTCTGCATCTTGACATCAATTTCTTCATCTTAGGCTCAAGATGTCACTTATACATGGTATCTCGTCTTCTTGTCAGTATTCTTAGGTCATTATATGTTCTATATGTACGTCAGTCCGATTTCTTGTGACGTCACCATCCGTCTTCCTTTATTATCTCCTTGGCTTCTTCGGGTACCCCATTCTGACAGCCGTTATTTCGTCTTGCCTGTAGATATGGTTCTCTCAATGGGTACCTTACTGTCCCGGTTTTCTAAGGTGTCGGTACTTCAATAGGTGCTGTTACTCTTATAGGCACTGGGCAGAGCTCAGCTGCGGCTCTCTGCTGGTTTATCTGTTCATCATAAATCACATATTTCGGTGTGAACGTACCTGGCACTTCGAAGGGAGTGACTGGATTGTGGATGATGTTTGGCACTTTCTCTTCAAAAGTATAGAAGAAAGGCAACATTTCGGGATCGAAATGAAGATTACCCATGTGAAGAAATACTGAAGAAAAAGCAAAGTCATTTTATAATAGTACAGATGCAGTAACGCAAGTAGACATAGTGATCCTGAGGCTGGCTACGTAGTGAATAGATTGAGGCCATGCGCCAATGTATGTGAATAGGAATGTATAGGATCTGGATGTTCCACAATGCACTTGAGCAAACTTAAACCCTGTGAATAAGAAAGGGCTTGAAGTGCGCCGAAGTAGGAAAATAGCTGATGGCGAAGGAGAATTCAAGAAAGGCTGGTTGGCCCAGCACCAAGAGTCGGGCCACTGTGAGCCTGGTTGTCTGTACATGAACGTGAGAAAGAAGCAGCTTCTGTTGGAGATGTAATGGAAAAACACTGAAGGGGCCAAGAGTTCATCATTTGATTGTATTTTATGCAATGAAAAGCTTGAAAACGTGGTCTCCAGTCACATGGTCAGATGGAAATAGACTGTGGGTCGAGCTACACCGAAATCAGGAGATAAGACCATGCCACACTCCCTTTTATTCTCAGGCACAGTGAGTTTCTACAAGGCTGAGTTCAAAGCCTTAACTGAATGGCATACTGCAGGAGTGATGATGGATGAGGGCTAATTGGGTGTGCAGGCCAACCCTTCCAGTACCTGGGGTGACCAGCATGCATGCTGCTAGCAAGTGGAATATTTCAGAAGGGTACAAGCGTGCCATCCAATTGTAGATGGCCACGTGTTAAGTAGCCCTATAGTTTGCGTAACCAATGAAGTGTCGAGTAGTTGTATGACACGGAAGATGACTTGCACTTGGATGGGCTTAGTTGTCCACCTGATCTTAGAGACCCAATCACAACCCCCATCAATATGGAGCATATACCTAGATGTTCCCTTTAAGCCTATTACTTTCCATTTTAGGTTTTCTTAGTTTGCCACGTAGGATGACGTCAAAAGTGACAAACTTTTAGTATGAGTGTTGTTTTTTAAGAAATGTGTTGAGAGAAATCAAGTGAACGTACATTGATGTCCGTTGTAACTCCCTGTTTTAGATAATTGTTAATAAAACAGTACGATGTTTTGCCAACTTCTTGAGTCCGTTTGATTATTGAAGTATGAGTATGTTCTGCATCCCCATCCATCTCTAAGTATTGCTACCTCGTCTTAAAGGGCCCCAGGTCCGGGGCTTCAATGGCATTTTGTATAACTTGCACATTTTTAGTTTCTGATAAAGAATAACAATTTGAAAAGGTGATTTAGTCGCAGTGTATTTATTCTGCACTCAATCTCATTGGGTTGGCAAGCATAGAGATGCAAAACTTGCAGTAAGAAAAATATCAAAGTAAAGTTAGTCACAGTAAATTGTTTTACTCTGAGAGACTAAATTAATGAATGTTTTGTATTTCATTTGTATGGTTAATGTATTCTGGGAAGCAAGCCATAAGTGCATAAACTAGTGGTATTGTACCACTTGAGTGCATGAGTTCATTATCCAGTACTTGTTTACCGTTAGTAACCCTGGTAAAATCATTATTAGGCAGGGTTCTGAAGTTAGTCTTGCCACTAAAAAAATACCCCAATAAGTTTACCACCATATATTACCAAGAGCTAAGAAAATAACACCATACCAGAATACCACAAAATACCACAAGATACTAAATATAGCCCAAAAAGCTATCTAACATTTTGGTGCGTTGGCCAGAAGGCAGCAAAATTATTTCTGGGCATGGCCCTGCATCATAAAGCATAACCATATTGTGCACTTGTTCTTTGAATTAGAGCTGTGAGGTAGTGCAGTACTGTCTGCTGAATAGACTCTTGTTATAGTGTTATTGGCAATAGTTCCACCATGTCCGAGATTAATGCTGAATTGTCTGAATTTTCTGATCACCTCAAGATAAAGCTTTATGCTCATGCAAATTGGTCCTTGGAAAATGTGACAACATGGTAAAGCAGGATTAGCACAGAAGTAGAAAAAGAGACATTTTAAGGTATTTTTGAGGAAGGAAGCATTGCCCAGGTGTGTCTGCTTAGGCTGTGCTGAGCGGCAGAATGCACAGAGGAGAAGAACAGCATCACAAGACTGTGCACAAAACTTTGGTTTCTGCTACACAGATCCATAAAGATGCAAAGGAAAGACAGTGAAGTTATTAGCAAATTACGGTGCAGTTTGGACAATGAATGTGATCAGGTGCAGCAATTAAAAGCAGAATTAAAACAGAGAGAGCTAGACACAGAACTACAAGCTAAATGTAGCGATCCTGCTACTCAATTGGCTCAGACAGAGAAACAACTTAATGAGAGTGGGCAAGAATTAACTCATTTAAAAACAATATTGGATGATATAAGGCAAGATAAAAATCTTGCATTTTTTCCGAAATGCAAACAGTTGAGAAGATAACCGGGAGAAAGATAAGGAATTCCATGCTTTGGAAAAGGAGATATTTAAATTACTGGCTGAAAATGAAAAAAAGTCAAAGCACTTGATCACTGTCAGACACAGATCAATGAATTGCAAGCAATAATCAATCAGGTCAGGGATGAGAATTCTGACCTCTGTCATGAAGTAGAACAGCTTTATGGACAGTGCAAGAACCTGGAACAGCAAATATTTAATCTCAAATCTCAAGAAAAGCGACAGGGTACTACATTCACTGGAGCTGAACTCAAACACAGCCCTAGCCAAGGGAATGTACCAGCAGCTATCCACATGGCCAGACCTGCTTATAACCCAATGTTAGGGTCTGAACCACCTACAAATATTCACACACATTCTTAACCACAAGAGAACAGGAATGAGCGACAAAATGACACATTGCAGAATGCACCATGCAGTCCTTTAAAGATTATGAAATCTATCAAGACTTTGATTAAACCATTCAAAAGGGGAGAGGGAATACTGTATGGAAGACCTTTTAGAGGCCGTTCATTATATATTCAAAGCCCTTCAGATTCCTAGGGAACAATATAGTCAGTACTTTCACCTCACTCTATATGCTGCATCTTCTAGTATCATTTGTGGTATCAATGAACAGGAGAATATGTCATGGGAAGACTTTGAGAAGTTTAGACACCAATTCTGACCTTACCAGTCTATACAGGAAGCCAAGAAAGGTGCTTATAGTATGACGGCAAAGCAAAATGAGTCCCCTTCCCAGTTCTTTCAAAACTTAAAAAGAGCATTTTCATGCTTTCATGTGACCTTTAACCCTAATGCTGTAGAATTTAAAACAGCATACTTTTATGGGCTCCAAAAAGAAAATGTATTCCGGTTAATTTGTGAATTTGACAGGGAAAAAGCACTAGAATGGATAATATAACAGGGGACCAAACTGTATGAAGTGATGTTTGGTCAGAAAGAGGAGGGGCCTAAGAATAAAGAGGCAAAACCAAAGTCTAAGTAATACACACCAGCAGTTTTGGAGGTAAAATCTGTAAAGATGCCACTAGAATCAGTCCAAACTCACGCAAAGACTGACTTGACACCTAATCAAAGGGATGTGCCTCCACAGAGGACATCACCCCAAACTCCTATTGATCCCAGCAATAGAAATTCTTACATTAGCCCTAGATATCTTGGTAGTTCTCCCAGAGTGGGATTTCGCCATGATATGCCAGGCATAAATAACAATAAAAAACAAATGTACAATGGCCTATACCAGACACTAGGGGCCCAGATTAGATTTGACCCTAATACAATGGTATATGATCATCAAGAAAGACCAAGATATGTGGATAGATTCATTGAAAATGGAAATCAGCATAGGGAACAGTTCCCACCAAATGAAAGACAAAATATGAATTATGTACCTTGCCAATATAATCAATCCCCACCACTGGTCCACCATGGTCAAAGGATGGTCACTCCGTGTTCTCCACCTCCTATGTCACATGAATTCAGAGGTAACACACATAGAAATCAATCTCCTGAAAGATATCAGAACAGGCCTAATCAGGGCGAATCAACATGTCTGAACAGATAGGAAAATTATGTGCAGTCCAAAAGCAACAGCCAAGTGGAAGTACAGAAGGTCATAGGAGCGGCCTTGTGCGTAGTTTCAAGTGACTAGCTAATCACCTCTGCACTGATGAGAACAGAGAGTCCCATGTATCGCCCTTGAATAAAAATACTGAATTGCTTGCTGATTTAAACATGAGAAAACAAACAAATGAAAGTGAGACAGGGAATTTCAACACACACAAGAAAAGGGGGTGTTGTTCAATTTGGAGTTGAACCAGACCATTCAGGTGTGTGAGGATGAAGAACAAAAAGGGAAAAATAAACAAGAAAAACCCAAAGAGCAGAGAAACAGATTTAAAAAGAGTATCCAATATGAAAGTAAAACAGAAAACAAAGAATTAGGATCAACAGATAGCATATCCTCACTTGATAATCAAAACATTGTTGATACCCACTCAGAGGGAACAATTACCCAAAAGGCAGGTGCATGTCAGTCATCTGAAGAGTATTTTGGGCCACAAAAGTTGAAAGGGCGCTTGTTCTTCTTCTTGCTGATAGATTTTTATCTATCAGCGGTGATTTTTTGGATACCGAGGCTTGAGCCTCATTACTCCATCTTCTCGGGTTGAGTGTGTAGTCGTGGGTTTGTATTCTTCTTGGTCTGTGTGGTCTTGTCACAGTAGGGCTGGTTTCACAGGGTCTTCGCAGTGATGGGCCGCGGGTAGCGGTCAAAGGGCTTTGCAGTGGTGGCAGTGAGTCTTCTGATCAGAGGGTTCGGGTTCTGATCCAGTTCTTGGCAGAAGTTCTTACTCAGCTTCGCTAGATGTTCATCCAACATCTCGATGTCCAGGTCTCTGTGAAGGTCTGCTATCCTTGTGAAGATTGGTGCTCCGGACGATATCCGCAGGGCCTTGTAAAAGTTCAAAGGGATGGAAATAGCAGGCTCTGTACAAAATGCAGATATGTGTCACATGCCAGAAGCTGACATGCTGTCACGTGACACTTGTGAAAATACCCAGTCAATAGGTTGCAATGTGGAAGTAAGTAGGGAGGACCCAGACAGTGGAAAAGGCACAATGAGAAATTCAGGCGTGAACACTAGTGGTCCCAAGTCGGAGGGGCAGTCAGTGGCTACACTCCAAATGGGTTCTGAGTCCAGGAGAATATATAAAGAAATTCAAAATGAAGTGGGCAAAAAGGAGGGAAAAATGTCATTTCATATGCCCAGTTGCCTAGCAAAAAATAAAAAAGAGCTAAGAAAATTAAGTCCTGAAATTAGTAAAAATCCACATTTTGTATGTGTACTAAAAGAGGTTGAAGATAGGTACTATGTTCCTATAACTTTTAAAGAAAAATGCAATGCATTTGCAATGATTGAAATATGTGCCCAAGCAACAAATATGTCAAAAGAACTGGTGAGAAGTATCAATGAAGGGAGATCCCCACAAAATCATGTAAAGGTGAGGAAAAATTAAGGCCCTGTGCACAATTTCAATGGGGAAGAAATACCTATCGAAGGTGTCACTGAAGTTGACATAAAGATAGGGAAGCATCGGATGAGACAGGAAGTGTTGGTCACACCCATTAATTAAATACACTTTCTCATAAAAACAAATTGCCTGAAGAGATTATCACCTCTCATCAATGGGATAAATGGAGTATTGTGGTCCTTAGCTAAAAAGCCATTGAGACCTAAGATAATAATGACCCAAAGCAACTGTGTAAAAGAATGCCACACCATTGATAAATCAGAAAGTGCAGTGGAAGTATATATTCAGAACGACGGTGTGCCTAGCGTCACTGTCATTCTCATGTGTCACGATGAAATGTGAGGAGAAAAAGAGAAGCGGTCTATGGAGATTTATTTGGACCCTAAGACAAACTGGCAAACAGAAATAGATGAAAACATGTTGCGTTTTTATCTAAATGAAGAAAAATGCAAACCAAATATTACGCCGGAGTTAAATCAGGAAAAATGTATTTCATCAATCTCTGAAATACACATGGGAGAAGGGCAGCCATGATTCCCTAGCCATGTGAATGGGCATTCTGAAATGATTGAGGTCACTTTGGTACTTGAAAGGAATTTCATGAATGAAACGGTACTCTGGCAAATACTTGACAGAGAGGAGATCCCAAAGTTTAAAATAAAGAACCAACACATCTTTGGCCTAGATGACACGAGCTGGGACAAATAATTGTTGTAAGATGCATGTTAAAGATCATAATTGGCCATAAAAGCATTCATCACAATGTGTGGATCATGACCGGGACACAAAGCAAATGTTATTTGGAAATTGAAATCTTGCACATAATCTGTATAGTATTAGACTTTCTAAATGAAAAAGTCTGATCCAGGTTGGGTGGAGCCTCACCTGAATTTGAAGCCAAAAGACAAGCTTACCATTGTGCTCAAATGACGCCATATTCAATTGAACTTCAGGTGAAAAAGGATGATACCATTCCCGCATTTACCAGACAATGTACAGTAGCGTTAAAATACAGGAAGGGACAACAGATAAAAGATTCTGATTCATTTGTATGCCTAAATGAATCTATAAAGCAACAAGGGTTAGAGTGCAAATTTACACCACTGATAAAGATTGGGGATGGACACATTCAAATCCTGGTGGACAATAAAGGGTGTCAAGACATTCATTTGGAAGAGAATTCAGCATTTGGAATGGCAATTCAGAAATCTTACTACACTTCTGATTTCAGTAACCCAGTGATCGGGAACATGCCTGAAAGCTACGTGACTGCACAGGGTGAATTACCAGAACCATTGGAGTCTAAGCCTAAAGGAATCTTTATGTTTCAGTCTGTGTACCCTTATGAGCCAAGTGAAATGGTATGCTGCCATCAGTATGACTGTATCCTACTCGAATTAGAAAAATCTAAAAGTGAAAAGCAGCATATGGAAGGGGAGGTCAATATTCCAAAATATTTGAGGGAAGCGACTCTCCAGAGAACCACTGCCACACAGTTAGGGCAAAGTACAGAGGTTCCTCCTTAGGAGGATTTCCCAGAGTTTTCTAAATTGGCAGAGGAGCAGATTCAAGCTGCAGATGATTGCACAAATGAAGAAGAAAAAAAAACAATTGAGTAAAATATTTATGGAGTTCAAACAGGTATTTGCCAAAGATGCTTATGACTTTGGCCTGACTGATTTGCATATGGCCACACTACCAGAAGGACATGGTAGGGAGCCAGTATTTGTGCCAAAATATAGGTTACCCCTGGCATGTTTGGAATCACTAGCTGAAATAATCAAACATTTAGAATCTAGAGCAATCATTAGGCCTATTCATAGTACATCAAATACTCCCACATTAGGTGTATTAAAACTCAATAGCCAATGGTGCTTGTGTGCAGATCTACAAGAATTGAACAAAAAAGTACCTGTTTGAAGGTGACCTCCTTCACCTATTGATCAGGGTCTTGCACAAGTTCACAAGTCAGAGGTATTTAGCAATTTAGACCTTACAGCTGGATACTGGTGTGTGCCACTAGCTGAAGACATTCAAAATGTATTTGCATTTTCATTTGACAAATCACAATATGCATGGTCCCAGACCCCTTTTGGATATGTCATAAGTGGGAGCAAGTTTGGGAGATTCCTGAGCAAGGCACTCCCGGATGCAGCTGGAAGAGTAACAATAGTCTTTATGGATGATGTGCTAATCAAACATGAAGATCTGAAAAGCCACTTCAATGAGATTAGACATGTACTGAGGCAGCTGCAGTAGGCTGGGGTAAAAGTATCTTTACAGAAAGCACAGTGGAGCAGAAAATGGGTAAACATCCTAAGCCATGATGTGACAGAACACAGATTAAACCCACAAAAGAAAAAGGTGGAAGCAATCAGAAGCTAAAAGATCCCACTAACTTGAAAAATGTAAAGAGTTTGTTAGGAATGACAGGTTACAACAGAAAAATGTACAGAAAATTATGCAGAGATTACACAACCTTTGACGAGATTACTGAAGGATGGTATGGGAAAAGTATCAAAGTGAGGCAGTGGCCATGCTAAAAGAGTGTCTGATGAAAGCAGCATGTTTGGCATATCCAATAAAAAAACTGGATATTTTTGTAGAAATAGGATTCACAGATCAATGCATGTCAGCAGTGTTATATCAAAAACATGATGCAAATAACAGAACCATTGCATATGCCAGCAAGCATTGCCACAGGTAGAGACCACATTTAGTGAATGTGAAAAAGCTCTTCTGACAACTGCCTGGGCATTACAACATCTCTGTCCCATGATACAAGGGGAGCGGGTGATTGCTGAAACAAATCACCAGCCTCTGCAATTTTTGCAAATTAAGAGGATCAGATCAGGGAATGTGGCCCAGTCAAGAATCACCTCATGGACATTAGCCCTTCAAGGATTTCCGGTAGATGTGAAATATGGACAAAATAAAAAGTGCACAGTTGCCCAAGGGCTGGCAGAGTTGCAAGATTGCACAGCTGTCTCTGCACCTGATGACACAAAGCTAGAGACAAGTTTGAATGAATTTGAGTAATCCACACACAAGGCTTTCAACAAAGAAACATGTAAGGATTTACCAACTGTGTATGTAGATGGATTTGCATACCATGTAGTAAATGATACTGAAAAGAACTTGTAGCAGGAATAGGAAATGTATGGTTTAATAGTGACAGCATTCCAAGATTAAGCATGAGAATAGGCCCCAAAAGCAGTCAAGTGGCAGAATTGGCTGCAATTTATAAAGCAATATCTACATTAGTAGAAAATAAACTCAAAGAAATAGTTTTACTCACTGATTCTGAATATGCGTGAAATACTTTGAGGAGTATTTACCTGGCTGGAAATTGAAAGTTATGCTCACATATAACAAGAAGCCACTTAAACATGGCAAGATGATTCAAGCTATAGAAAAACTTGTGTCAGAAAATGACCTGATAATCCATTGGCAAAATATGCTGTAATTTGAAAACACCAGGTGAGGATAAGGAAGGAAATGATAAGGCATATCAAATTAGCCGAAATTGGAGCTGTAATGGGGGAATTATTCTCTATTGAACACCTGTTTGGTGAAATACAGGTGGATGTGATAATATGCTCCAAGACTCATAAAACAGTTGAACAGCCTGTGGCACAATGGAGTTTTGATACTCCAGATGAAGACTTGAAAAGGGCACATAAGGAAGATCGTATTCTCTGCTCATTTTCCAACCATTTGCTAGATGCAGCACAAAATCCTCTGACTGAAGAGGACTGCAAAGGGAAAGGGGAATTGAGGGTGTTATTAAAAAACAAAAAGAGAATTAGGTTACAAGATGGACTGATGATTAGAGAACCCATGACAGGCCAAATCCAATGGGTAGTGCCTTTGTTGTTTCGGGGATTGATGTTACATCATGCCCATGATGCCATAACTGAAAGACACAGAGGTTCACAGAAGACTTTAATGTTTAAAGATTATGCCTGTTGGCCACACATGTCTCAAGATGTTGAGCTCTACACCAGAGTGTGTTTAATATGTGCACAGTTACAGCCTGCGTCACCAGCCCATAGAGCACCATTAATAAAAAGGGGTCTGGTTTACAAGTCGATTATTTAGGGCCTGTGAGGAGATCAACAAGGGGAAACAAGTACATGCTGACAGTCTTTTGTCTGATGTCCAAATGGATGGAGTGCATTCCAGCTCCAGACTGCAGTGCTCAAAGGCAGCCACTTTACTTGGAAATCATATTTTTTCCAGATTTGGTTTACCTCAAAGAATAGAATGAGACAGTGGAAGTAATTTCACTAGTGCGTTAATGACAACAATGTGGCAAATCTTGGGTGTGAGGAAGCTACACATTTCTTACTGGCCCTCCTCTTCAGGGGGAGTAGAACGGTGGAACAGATCGATAGTTGACATGTTAAAAAATGTTGTAGCTGAAGCAGGATCTAGTTGGGATTTGTGCTTCCATTGGTACTAAAGGCTCTCAGGTCGACACCCTCTAAATCAACAAATCTCAGCCCCCACAAGATTTTAACAGACAGAAAAATTGTTTTGCCACAACACTTGCTTTACAGAACAAATGAACAGGTTCTTGTAAATGTGTCCACAATCCATGAATATGTGGAAGAACTGAGAAAGCACTTGCAATATACATTTGCATTTGCGCAGCAAAATTTGGAAAAAGCCGCTGTCAGTGCAAAGACATATTACGATAAGAAGACATCTGTGAGAGAATATGAGATAGGAGACCAGGTGAATAAATGTAACTTTGGGAAAGATAAGCATAACCACTCTACATTTCTCGCTGCATGGCAAGGGCCATATAGAATTGTAGCTAAGGTTTCACCTGTGGGCTGCAGAATTGCTAAAAAGGAGGGAGAGTTAACAGTGGAACAGTTTGTCCATGTTAATCAAATTAAGCCCTTCTACCCAAAATACGAGGTGAAAAGGTTAGAGTGAATTGAGACTAGTAGGGAGTGTAAAATAACATGCTCACCTATTAAATGGATTTACCATAGCAGGTGAATAGGTGTAAATAGTTTGAAGATATCAAAATGGGTTTGAAGAGATAAAAGGAAAACAATATATCAAATTAATGTACAAAAATATGAATAAGTAACTAAGAGAAAGGAGTGTTGTGTTAAGATTGGTTATGTTTGAGACTGTTGCCTGAGAAGTATCATGTGGTATTAGTTTGCTTAATTTATGTTATTTTCAGATGGCCCTAAAAAGATGTCCTTGCTGCATTATATGGTATTTGATGCATAATTTTCAATTGCATGCATAATATAATTTGATTTCCGATATCGAGTTAAACATTGAAAAGTAAATGGATTGATGTACTTGATTCTTAAGTTGTCTTTTCTTTTTACTCTAGAAAAATAATTGTTTTCCATGTCAATGCGCTGGATCCCTGAAAGTGCCGGATCTCTGGAGGATACCACTGGAATGGTGTCCCCTGGAAAAAAAACCTGAACGGAAAAAGGGGGTAAAGATGATGACCGCAAAAGAAAATCCTGATTACAGAGAAAAGGATGACTGGTTGCTTTTCCAGTATGCTATTATAAACTGGAACAGTCTTAGGCTGATTCCGGCGCTCCTCAAGATGTTAGAGAGAGAGGGGGAGTGGAGCTGCGAGACTGAGGTCTATTGCCCTTAGACTGCAAAGGGAAACAAAACTAAATATCTATCTATTTAGACCTCTAGGTGTTTCGCGCTCCACTAATAACTAGATTGTGATACTAATATGTTCGTACATTCATGCCCTATTTTGTTGTATTTCATCTGTTTTCTTTAGGACGTGGAGTGTAGCCATAGAAAATCTCTTGTGATTTCGCCATTTCCTTTGAAACATACCCATTACAGTGCATGCGTAAAGCAAGGGCTACTCAAGTAAGTACCTTGATAAGACACTTGCATACCCTTATCCTACACCCCTGCAAAATCCACCTTAGTAGTAAAGCTAACGTTAATTGACATCTGTTCATTTTTATATTTAGAATAGCATATTTCGCCCTCTTTTGCAACCTAGTGGGTTTTCTAAAACGAATCATTCTCTTCTTTATTTCCACTTTTCTCTTTATACCAGGAACCTCAGGATACATAATGCATAGCATTTTGGATGAATGCTTTTCCAGTATGGCAGAACAAAAAAGGAAATCTTTAGGTTACTTTTGATGTCAGTAGTAATGAATGCTCCAGGTGTCATGTTCGCGGAAGGACAAGTTCTGATAGAACCGCGACCGGCATCAGGAATTGCAGTAGAAGAAGCACTGGGTTTTATATTAGGCAATAGAAAGTTGTTGTACCAGAACATGTATATTAACCTAAGTCTTAAAATGGTTATTTAAAGATTTCTTAATGGATCAGAAATAAAATCAGAGCAAGTGGAGGAATGGGTGCAGCCCTGTAAAGAAGAAGCAACCAAGGAAAAAATGTTACAGTTTGATTTTTTTAATTTATTGTTTATTTGTATAGCGCCTATACACAGAGAAGTGTTTCAAAGTGCTCAAGGAGTGGGGGAACAGTGGGAAAAACAACAGTCATTCAGAGCCCTTGAATTTCTGAATGATACAGAGCAGGAAAAGTGCATAAATAAGTGCAAATAGTACTATATAACAGTGAAGATAACTCTTTCATGTCTGACGACAGTCCTTAGTTTTTCAAAGAGACTTACACAGATAGGGCAAAAATGGGTGGGGGGCAGGGTAAAACAGACAGGCTACTATACAATGCTAAGTTGAGGTGGGTCATACAATTATATAGCTGCAAGATATAAATACAGTGGAGGGGGTGAGTGGGTGAGAGGGGAAGGGAAGAGGAGTGAAGGAAAGGTGGAACAGGCTATTACTACGATCTGAGTAGTAAAACAGCTTTAAGGTGTAGGCGAATGGGAAGTGGGCAAGGTGGGGAGGTCAGGGTGGGGAGGGGGGACTGGAACCAGAAGGGGGACAATACACCAACAATATGAGGAGGATAGGAGAAGAGGAGAGTGCAAGCAGAAAAGGGTGTGGTAAGATCGGAAAGGGAGGGGGGTGAGAAGCAGGGGCAGGGGTTAGAGGCTGCAGATGGCACAACTAAATTCAATTTTTGGCTGGATAGGTGAAAACACATGCAGCAACAGGGCAGAGCAAAATTTGAATATTTGCATGGTAAGATGAAACACATGGGGCATCTGGGCACAACCAAAATTCGATTCTTTGCAGGACAAGGTGAAACACATGCGGCAACAGGGCACAGCAAAATTCGTTTCTTTGGAGGACAAGGTGAAACAGATGCAGCAACTAGACACAACCAAAATTTGATTCTTTGCAGGACAAGGTGAAACACATGCGGCAACAGGCCACAGCAAAATTCAATTCTTGGCTGGACATGGTGAAACACATGCGGCAACACGGCACAGCAAAATTTGATTCTTTGTAGGACAAGGTGAAACACATGCTGCAACTGGGCACAACCAAAATTTGATTCTTTTCAGGAAAAGGTGAAACACATGTGGAAACAGGGCACAGCAAAATTTGATTCTTTGCAGTACAATGTGAAACACATGCAGCAATAGGGCACCACAAAATTCAATTCTTTGCAGGACATGGCGAAACACATGCAGCAACTGGGCAGAGCTAATTTAGTGGGAATCCAGATGAAATGGGGTGAGAGGTGAGATGGTCCAGGTGTGAAGGAAGAGGGTAGTTGAAGTTGTTTGGGGGAACTAACCTTCAGGGAAATGTTAGTTGCTCCATTAGTTTCTGGTGACTGGAACATGTGGAGTTCTCCACAGCCTCGTGGGCAATGTAGGGGGGTGTAGGTGAGGACCCCCAGACCTGGCCATGCAATGGACAGGGGCCTTAGTTCATGGGCTTTGGAGGCGGACCGGCATTCGCCTGCCAGCTTGCCTGATTGGTCATTAAGAATGACTGATGGACCAATCCCAGGTGAGCAGGCACAGGGCCAGGCACAGAAGTTTTGCAGAAAACGGTTTTGGCCATGATGTAGGAGGCCTGATATGAGAATGAGGATGGTGTAATGAACACCAAACTGCAGTACAGCAGTGCGTTGCACAATAGCACACATCAGACAAAAAGGTCTTTTGTTTCAAATGAAACGCAGCAATGCTGGCAACAAAGAGATTTCAGGTTGGCCACCAGAGCGCATTAAGATGAGACCCAAAATTCACCCAGAGGGCCTACCTTCACTCTGTGGTGTGGTAAAGGTGGATCCATCAGTGAAAACCGTTAGAAAAGACTTTTATTAGTTCATCTAGGATTAAGAAAAGGAGGAAAAAAGGGTGGCTGGTCTTTTAGTGTCGACAATTGTGATGACCGTAATTGGCGCTGTGGTGTGCACGACAATATCTACAGCCAATGCTGTATCTGAAACCCATTGGCCCTTATTCCGAGTTTGGAGGTAAGTAACGTCCCTTACCGGCATGGCGCAAATAGCGTGTCCGTGCTGGCACCAGTCTGCTAATAAAGGACTATTACGACTTTGCGGGCATGAGCTTTGCACCATGCCGGTAAGGTACCTAGCACCATGCCGCAAAAGGCACCCAAAAAGCCCTTACCGGCTTCAAGCTAGGCGCAGATTACACTACCGACATAGTCCAATACGTCATTAGCGGTGACTGTAAATAGCAGTGACCGTAATTAGCAGACACCGCTATTTACAGTCACTGCTAAATAGCGTCATCGCACAGGAACGGGAAGGAGCACGGCAGCCATCTTTAAAAACACAATCCATTGCCATCCTCAGCACAGAGGACACCTGGGACACTTCTGATCGACTGAAAAGTACCTCCTACAACACAAGAATGCCTAAAGCTTTGAAGAAGGGATCCGTCCGCCTTAGAAAGGAAAGATTTAATCAGGACGAACTCCAGATGCTCGTGGACACTTTGCATGAGCATGCAGGCACAGTCTTCAGCAGCAACATGAGGAGAGAGGCAGTGCTGCGTAAAAAAGAGATCTGGGCCCTTGTTGCCCAGAAGGTTAGTGCAGTGGGCAACACACCCCACACGGTGAAAGACTGCCGTAAGCGGTGGGATGACCTGCGCCTAAGGGTACGCAACATATTATCGGTCAATCGCACCCAGGCCATGGAAACTGGTTTGCCTGGGCAACATACCCTGCACGGTGAAAGACTGCCGTAAGCGGTGGGATGATCTGCGCCTAAGGGTACGCAACATATTATCGGTCAATCGCACCCAGGCCATGGAAACTGGAGGAGGACCTAGGTCACCCATAAAGCTCACCCCGTGGGAGGACACATGTGCAAGCATGATTGGCTCAGAATCGATTGAAGGCGTAGGTGAGATGGAGTGTGGCGCCACGACATCTGCTGATGGAGGTGAGTGTCCAAAGTAAAAACTGCTAAGCCAAATCTGATGAAAGTCAATGCCAATGTCTGTCCAAAGAGTACCGCCATGGTCGGCCACACACACACTCCCTGTAAAGTAGGCCAAAGTAACTGAGACACATGCTGATGCCTGCTGCAAGGCCATATCGTACATGACACATACCACACAAAGTAGGAAATTCCACGAGGCACACAGCGTGCATTACCAAACTAGTGAGCATGTCAGACAGCACTGTTCATGGCCAACATGAGTGACGCCAACATATGGCTGCATTTACCACCCATGTATGAAATGATGTGCCCTTCCTAACACAAATGCCTATTACCCACAATTGTGTGGATGAGCAATTGTCCCAATATATGCATGATACCTATCCAAACATCACTCATGCCGTTACTCTCTTCCCCCCACAGGCAGTGAGCATGACAGCGAAGAGCAGGACACCATCTCTGCACAGGCCACACCCAGTAAGGGTTCCCAGGAGGACAGCAACTGTCCGTCAACCTCCAGGGGACAAGCCGGGGGCGCCGTGTCCCAGCAACCATGCCACCGCAGGTACACATTGCACCTGTACCACCAAAGCCCGTGGAGGGCACAGCACAACCCCCCCACCCACTGTTCTGCCTGGAGACACCTGTGAAACACCCCATTCAGATGAGTCCAGTGTGGCTGGGAGGTGGCAGCCACGGCACCCCTCATAGTGGAAGACAGCCAGGAGGACATCTGGGGCACCATGGAGGATGATACAATGGATGTGGCCCATACCCCAACGCAAATTGCATCTCCCCAGGTATCTACAAGCAATACCTTGAACACCAACACCCCAGAGCACTTTGTCCAGGACCACACCCAGAGACATATCAGTCCAGTATTCAGTGTTGGGGAGGATGAGCAGGCTGGGCATACCAGCCAGATTCCCAGCACACCCACAGGTGCATCCGCAGGACCACAGCGGGCTGACGTGCTCACTGCACTCATCCAAGAATTTGTAGCGGACAACTGTCAGACCAGAGTTGAGTGGCGTACAGAGTTGTCAGCACTGGGCTGGTCCTTTACAGACAACACCAACCGCCTCTGCGAGGAGGTCTCGGCCCTCCGGCAGGTGCTAGGGCACATCGCTAATGCCTTGGAGGCAGGTCATCCCGCCCCTCAAAATCATCAGGAGGCCACACCATCCTCCTGCAGTTCAATCCAAACCAGCCCGCTCTGCCGGTCGGTCTGTGCACTGCGCCGACGGGACATGCCACCCCTGGCTCTGGGAGTGCTGAGTGAATGTTATGGCAGCCTCATGAAGGCTTTGTAGACTCAGTGGGACTTGTGTGGGGGAGTTTTGGGGGGAGGGGGAAGGAGGTGAGGGTGTGTGGGGGAGTTGTGTGGGGAGGGGGTGAGGGTGTGTAGGGGAGTTGTGGGGGGAGGGGGACAGGGTGAGGTTGTGTGGGGGAGTTGTGGGGGCTCAGGGAGGTGAGGGTGGTGGAGTGTTTTGTCACTTATGTGTTTTGTCACTTATGTTAATAGTGTTACATTCAATACACCGGTTGTGCGAAAAAGAAGACTTGAGTGGACATTCATCATTGAGCATGTGTCATTTAATCATTCACAGTGCATAGTGTACATGTACCCCCACACCCAGTGCCCTATGTCCAAACATTACTTCACCCTCTGATGACATGTGTGTCAGAAATATTGTGTGATCACTGACTGCCGCACAGCACGTCCCTCCTGTGCATCAGCACCGTGATGATGTGCAGCATTACACATGCCATGGTGATCTTGGCTACCTTCTCATGCCTGCATAGGAGTGCCCCACCCGACTGGCTGAGGCAGCAAAATCGGGACTTCAACAGGCCAAAGGTCTGCTCGATGAACACACGTGTACGGGTATGGGAATGATTGTAGTCCTCCTCATGCCTGTTCTGTGGATTTCGGATAGGGGTGAGGAGCCATGGCTTCAAGGGATAGCCACTATCACCTGTATGAGAGAAAAATGAAGATAAATGTCAGGCGAATCATGAAGGACAGCTGTACTAGTCACACATGCCTGCAGGTTATGGTTGCCCACATGCACATGTCCCTGGATGCATTGCCACCATGTTCTGTCCCTCCATGTGTCCTGTGCCATGGTCTAATGGTGTGGGTTTCATATTCAAGATGATGGTGTGCACTGAGGTCTAGTTGCACATGCATGGTGTATGCATACAGCTGTGTCGGTGTCAAAATAGTGAGGTTTTGTGTTCTGTGAGATTTGGCAGTTGTCTGTGCAATATTGGGCAATCAGCATTGGCATTCAGCACTCCTGTGATTGTGCCGGCCCTGTTCCGAACAGTGGATTCCCTAGTAGGTTCACTCCCAGGGATGCTTGTCCTGTATGGTGATATGCTGGAGACATCAACATGGTACATATGCACTGCATGGTGCAGGATGGCGTTATGGAGGGTGAGGGTCGCTGATGGGTGGTGCACCTGTTGTGGGATGTGGGGTGGTTTCCTGTTAGTCATGTCGTTATAGGTGTGGACCTTATTTCATTCATATGGGATTTGTGTGTCTTGTACGGTATGTGTTGGTTTGGGGCACAATGTTTGGTGATGTGCACATCGTGCAATCACATCAACATTGGCAGCATGGTGGTGTGTGCATCTCTCCCCCCTTTTCAATGCCATGTGCCAGTCCTGCTACCTACCAAGCAGCCAGGCACGTCGTCCAGCATGTCGCTTCATGAAGCATGGTAGCGTGGAGTTCCGCAGGACCAAAGAGTCATGAGTTGATCCGGGATACTGGGCAAAACAATGTGTGATGATCTTGCTGGCGTCGCATACCATCTGCACATTGATGGAGTGGTATTGCTTGCGGTTGCGGTACACCACTTCCATGGCATGCGGGACCACCAACTCCACGTGGGTGCAGTTGAGGGCACCTACACAATTTGGCATGCCTGCCAGTGCATGAAAGGCAACTTTTGTATCAAATATCTCCTGGGGAGTCCGTGGTAGGGATATGTAGTCCCTTGTGTGCTTGAGTAGGGCATCCAGCACTTGGTTGAGAATCTAGGAAAATAAGGGTTGTGATATGCAATGCATGTGCCCCACTGTGTGCTGGTAGCTGCCTGTTGCAAGGAAGTGGAGCACAGACACTACCTTCAGTAGAGGGGGGATGGCGGTGCGTATTTCAATGAGGCTCACTATGTCGTTGGGTATCAGGTCGACTATGGTGGCGATGGTGTCCCGGTCCAGACGGTACAGGGTGTGGCTCTGCTCAGGGGTTAGGTTGAGTGGACTGACTCTGATGCGAGGGATTGGGGGCTGCCGGCCTGGTAACGGTGGCTGCACTGGTGGGGCATGCTGGGCCTGTCTCACCCTCCTTCTCCTCCTGCGTCTCCTCTGTGGTGGCGGTTGTTGTTGTTGTTGATGTTGTGGCAATGCAAGCAGGTCCTCCAGTTCCAGTAATACTACTACTATTGGATTCATCTTGGTGTGGGAGGGGGTGTGTTGTGTGGGTGTGCTCCTTTTGTACTTGGCCTGACTCCAATGCCTCCACCTGTGCTGCCTGTGTGCACCTGTGGCTGTTGGAAACACTGCTCAGGGCTCTTTACGGCAGGTCGGCGATGCCGGTATTTACGACATGCCGGTAGGCACTTTTTCCGCCTTCATGAGGCCGTAATTTGCATGTCCGCCTCACTTGTGATCTACTCCGGTTTACGGCATGCCGCTAATGCCGGCATGGTGGGTCGCGTGCACACGCCCAGCCTGCTATTAACAGCATCGTATTTTATGGGGCCGATAATAGCCATCTGGTTGGTCAGAATAGCCCGTAGCGGTAAGCGATGCTGGTAATCCTTTACCGGCATCGTTTTTCCCTTACCTCCAAACTCGGAATGAGGGCCATTGAGTAACAAGGCACATGAATTGAGTTATGATTTGAAAGAATTGCAACACACTTTAGATGGACTCAGGGGCGGACAGAGTGAAGTGATCCGTTATGTGAATGAAACTATTCTGGCTCTTAATGAGCAAGCCACAATATTGGAGCATAGTAGCAATATCATTGTTAAACATAATAAACTGCTGCATGATATTTCGAATGTGGTAACTCCATTTGAAAGCATTATGACAAAGTATTTACGGAAAATTCAAAACGCGGTATCTCAGTTGATTCAAGGCCATATACCTCTGTATTTTGTGTCATCTGATATCATTCATCAAACGATGACATGGATTACACATTGGCTTGAAACACGGTTAAACCGCCCACCGACACCATCTTTAGGGACAGATATGTAGAACACACTATGCTGCAATTGTTTGACAATAAAATAACTATTATTAAGGTGAGTCATTGTGTAATTTGTCGTCGAGATAATCCAAGAAAGAATTGCATTTGAGATGGGGAGTGCAATACCATTATATATTAATATGGAAAGAATGGAAATAGGTTTTCTACTGTGCATTCGTTTAACACCCCAGAATTAATTTTTCAAACTAAGTTGGTCCATAATGTAGGTTTTTGGCAAGATGACAAATATTTTAAGATTGTAACTCCGGAGATGGTAGCATTTCAAACATGGGAACCTGATGTATATATGATAGTAAAGTTAGATACCTGTATAAAATTCAAGGAGAAGAAATATATATGTCCAGGCAAGCCGTTTATACCTGATGCAGCGGGTTCTATTTGCAGGTTGAGGTCATACCAAGAGGCGTCTAAGAGGTGTGAGGTGGTTATAAGTAATACGAAAGTTGAGGAGTTAGCCCATGCTAGATTGATTCAGCATAGGTGGTTAGTGAGTACTTCGACGACAAATTCAAGACTTCAAGCAGAGAGGGCTGGGTCATTAACTGACTCACTGATGAAGGGAGCAGAAGCGCTGGAAGAGAGGGCTGGTTCATGGGCAGACTGAGTCTTCAGTGTTCCTGCTGACTGTCTTGTGGGCTGTCTGTCTATCTCCTAGGCTGGCAGTCCGTAAAAGAGCTGCAGTCTCAAGAACCCTTATCTGGGTTGACCCTGAGCACGGCAAGCAGAATGGCTGAATTGGGGAATATCTTCAGCTGAATGTAGGTATTATGATGTAATTAAGGAGCGTGTTAAAGTCGATGTTTGATACTATGTAGCATAGATGAAATAAGTCAGTTCATTTTAAGGCGCTCCATAATAATAATTTAAACGTTCATGTAAAATTGTGTATTATTTCTCTAAATTTTGCTGTGATAATATTCAGAGTGACAGAGGCTTTGCCAGTTTTGTTGTGAAGTTCAAGACTAATTACAGGCAGAACTCTGTACCTTATCGCAGATAGAGCATTGAAATCCGTTACAGCATTAATTTCACTTATGTTTGAATTACAACATGGGTGCACATGCCATTTTGTATAACTTGCATATTTTTAGTTTTTGATGAAGAATAACAATTTGAAAAGGTGATTTAGTCTCAGTGTATTTATTCTGCACTCAATCGCATAGGGTTGGCATGCATAGAAATGCAAAACGTGCAGTAAGAATAATATCATAGTAAAGTTAGTCACAGTAAATTGTTTTACTGTGAGAGACGGAATGAATGTTTTGTATTTCATTTGCATGATTAATGTATTCTGAGATGCAAGCCACAAGGGCATAAAGGAGTGGTATTGTAGATAAGATACCACAGGAGGGCATGAGTTAATTATCTAGAGTGTACTAAGTCCAGTACTTGTTTACCGTTAGTGACACGGGGAAAATAATTACTAGGCAGTGTTCTGAAGTTAGTCTCACCACTAAAAAAATAACCCAATAAGTTTAACACAATATATATCCAGAGCTAAAAAAATACCACCATGCGAAAATAGCACAAAATACCTCAAGATACTAAATATAGCCCAAAAGGAGCTCTAACAATACCATGCAGAATATAAAACGAGATATAGGGAGCTGTGAGCTGATTGGATTTCCAACACATAAACATAAACACACACACACACACAATGCCTCCTCACACACTGAACCGATCTACACTGGCTGCCCCAAAACACTACCCCAATACAAAAAGACACACCCAAAAACGCTCATACATACACACTGCTACCTATGCACACAGACATGCCTCCACACACACAGCCCCACATATGCACTGCCCCACCACACATACATAGCCCACACACACTGACACTGACTACCCCATATACATTGCCCACTAAACAGTGCCCTTACACCCTGCACTCACATGCTTTCCAAGCACACACTGACCACATTCACACTCACTGACCATACACACTAGCACAACTATCCACTCACAATGACTTCCACGCACACCGACTGTCCCATACTGCCCCACACACATTCCCCAGACATACGCACTGTAAACCTCTCCAAGCACATACTGTCCCCATTCAAACACACATACTGACTCCACATAAGCTGCCTCCCACACATGCTGCCCCTTCACACACACACATGCACACACTGCCCCAACACATACTTCCCCCACATGCATTTCCCCTCACACACTTCCCCAACAAACACACTGTCTATGCAGTGCCACCACATACACACCTCCCCCACAAACACTCTGCCCATCCACACACACCCTACCTGCCCCCATACACAAGCTGCCACTTCTCCCACACACACTGCCACTCCACCACACATGCACTGCCCCACTGCACGCACACTCACCACACACCCACATAAACAATTACTACCACACACTGCCAACCACACACAAACATTTTCCACACAAACCCACTGCCCCATACATGGATGCACCCACCACCCAAACATGCATACAGTCCCTGCCCACTAACACAAAAACTGCCCATACAGCACACATTGCCCCCTCACTGTGACAACATGACTTCTGCCCCATAGGAGTACATGGATGAGTCAAAGTCCCTTATCTGCCATCACACTTCTCCAAAACAAGAGGGATACTGATCATGAATGTAAAAAGGCACAGTTAAGAAATATACCTCTTTCACCTTTTGTGGGAAGGTGGGCCAAGGGAAGGCTATTCTCTCAATATGGGTATGAATGTGTTAGCAGCATAAGCAGCAAAATATAACAGTCCAAAATAAAAATGAACGTTCAGTAGAGGTTCTATAAACATATATATACTTTAGTAAGTACACTGCTTGCAATTATATACTGAATAGAACAACACTGTACAAAACCCAATCCAGAGGAAATAACACAGAATAATCAAAGATTGAGTAGATGCAGAACTCTGGGTAGTGAAACAGCGGTGAAAGGCAATCAACAAACAAAATGTTCTTAAAAAGGATATGCCCTTTCAGTGAAAATGGTGCAAAAGGGGCCAAGCACGTTTGTAGTGCCCAAAGATGGACCAGGGACAGTTATGGGTCAATAGTACCTTTGTGCTGTTCTTAGGCATTCTGACAGCATCGCAAAAGCTTTGAGTGGATCAAACCAAGTTCAGTTGTGGCAACCCGCGTTGGGCCAAGCTGTGAGCTGGTGTTGAGTTGGTTTGAATGCAATGGCCAGACCAGTTTGTAGGTGGCGTTCAAGTGATGCAGGTTGGAATGGTCACCAGGATTTGTTCTGATTAGATGATGACCACTGGTTAGGATCTGTGAGTCTGCAGGCGATGCTCCAACGTTGCAGTCCAGTGATGGTTTGAAGCTGTGATCCTGTAATCCTCTGATCTTGAAGTTCCACTGTGTGGTTCAATGAAGGGTCTGTTAGAGGTTGAGCAAGTTCGAGTGTTCAGTAAGTGCTGGTGATGCACTGCGAGTGACACTTCAGCAATTTGAGTCAAAGTCCAACGATGAGCAGGCTACAGAATACATGAGTGGCGATGAGAGATGTTGTCTAAGTAGAGGTGAGGAGGGAGTGGACCGTTATGATGTTTTGTTGGTTAAGTCCGGCTCTGGTGCGGGTGGATGTTATGTTATGTTATTTTGCATTTATATAGCGCCTTATATACCATTGGTATGTCTGAAGGCGCTGGTAGGATGAACGCCCTTGGAAAATGAAGTTCAGATCAGCAGAGAGTAGATAGAGTCAAAAAGGTGCTTGTGAGCACCGGGTATGTGTGCAGCTCGTGCGGTATTCGTGTAACAGCTGCTTCTTAGCGGTAGGTGTGGTGGTTGAGAGATCAGGAGTATGTGTTAGTTCTGGCAGGATATATCCAGACCGGATGTGGCTGCATTAGGCCTGAGGAGAAGGCCTGGCTGGGGGGTGTGTAACCAGCAGTGTTTACTTAGAGTGATGTGGAGTGAGCGGCGGATGTTGGTATGAGAACAGTTACACCGAATGGTGTCATAGTATCTCTGTGTTCTAGTTGAGTTCTGATGTAAAGGACTAAGCGTGGTGGTGTGATATGATGGGTTATATGTTCTTTCAAACGTTCTCTGCATTCCAAACTATACTATATACGTCACGCAATTCTATGTGCTCCAGTCCATTCCATGCACTCCTATCCACTCCATGCACCCCAGTTTGCTCCATACATTCCGGTCCACTCCACGCACTCATGCATTCCAGCCCGCCCAACGCGCTCCAGTCCGCCCCGCGCACTCCAGTCTACCCCGCGTGCTCCAGTCTGCCGCATGCACTCCAGTCTGCCCTACGCATGCACTCCTGTCTGCCCCACGCATGCACTCCTGTCTGCCCCACGCATGCACACATGTCTGCCCATGCTCTACGCATTCAGCAGCTCTACGCACTCCTCCATTCTACGCACTCGTAGATGCAATCTGTGCTTGTTCGTTCTATGTACTCGTCCGCTCTACGAAACACATCCGTTCACTCTGGGCGCTCGTTCGCTCCAGGCATTCCTTCACTCCAGGCCCTCATCCGCTTTATGCCCTCACACGTATTATGCATTCACCTGTTTTATGCACTCACCCCCACTACACATTCATCCCCTCTACACACTCATTCCCTCTACGCACTCATCCCCTCTCTATGCACTCATCCCCCGTCTACACACTCATCCCCTCTACGCACTCATCCCCTCTAGGCACTCATGCACTCCCCGCATTCATCCCCTTCAAGCACTCGTGCATTTCACGCATTCAGCAGCAATATCCTGTTCTATATGTTCATCTCTACACTCATCTGCTCTATACACTCATCCGCTCTATACACTCATCCACTCTATACACTCATCTGCTCTATACACTCATCCGCTCTATACACTCATCTGCTCTATACATTCACCAGGTCTGTAGATTCATCTGATCCAGCAATCTACACACTCACTGCACTTCTGTATTCATCCGCTATCCACATGCATGCGCTCTACATACTCATTCACTCCACAAACTCATCTGTTCTACACACTCATCCGGTTTACGCTCAACCGTTCTGCACATTCATCTGTTTTACGCACTCCTGCATTCTACTGGCTTCTCTGTATTTACGCACTCATCCACGCTACACGCTCATCCGCTCTACACACCCAGCCGCTCTACACACTCATCCGCTCAACATGTTCATCCATTCTATACACTCATCCGATCTACATATTCATTCGATTTCCACACTCATTTGAACTATATAGTTATCTGTTCTTCCACTCAAGCATTCTTCCACTCAGCGTATTCATCTGTTCCACATGCTTCATCCATTCTAACTATTTCATCCATGCCATTCACTTTGTTCACTCCTCACGCATTCTGTCTATATCAGGAGTTTAAATCTCTTTACTGTTTCCGTATGATTTACTCTTATTAACCATTTCACTGCTTTGATCTACTTTATTCGTTTAATTCTGTTTGTCCTCCTAGTTCATATTAGGGGTTATTAGCTGTCAATTTCTCGCATCAGGTAGTTTGTTGGATTGGTGTCATTGAGTTGCTGTTAGTCTGTTTGGGTTAGTTTGATACGGGTTGGTTTTGGGGGAAGAGCCAGGTTTTCAGCAGTTTGCGGAAAGACGTTAAATCCTCAGTTGTGGGGTGGGAGTGAGTTCCATAGCATAGGGGCTAAGGCTGAGAATGATGATCCTCCTAACCTGACTGAGTTTGTCTTCGGTATGACTAGGAGGCCGGCTGAGCTTGATCTTAGGGTGCGTGGGGGGTGATAGGGTTTTAGCTTGTCTTGAAGATATTGAGGTCCAGTTTTATGCAGTGCTCGATGGGAGATGCATACTTCGGGCTACTGAAAGCCAGTGCAGCGTCTTAAGGGCTGGGGACATGTGGTCTCTTGGGCCGAGCGCAAGTAGCAATTTGGTTGCTGCGTTTTGTGCCTTTTGTAGTTTATTCAGTTGGTACGCGTGGACTCCGAGGTATAGGGGGTTTGCGTAGTCCAGTCTTGATATAATGATTGATTGGACCGCGGAGAGTCTGTTGGAAAAGGAGAGATATTGAACGATGCGCCTAAGGGTTTTAAGGTGGTAGTGGCAGGACTTTGAGACGTTGTTGACTTGGCGCGAGAGTGTTAGGTCAGAGTCAAGGGTGCATCCAAGATTTTTCACTGAGTTGGAGGGGGTCATCAACTAGTCAAAGGAGCAACTCACACGGCGGGACACACTAGTTTAGCTCATTATCTGTAGAGCACACCCAACCCTGAAGCATCTGGGCGCCCGAGCACAGACGATCCGTCACAGGCACAATCACATGGAAATGAAAGGCATGAGGACCAGGTCACAGAACGGTCAACATGGCAACAACACGACAACAAAATACGGTACACTGGGGATCACTTCTCCCTAGGCTGACGAGCAAATGGCTGTAGTGATGTTACAGCAATTGACAAATCTAAGGGACAGGATACTGGTTTCACAAAGGTCAGAGAGAATAGGAATAGGATCAGCGGTCCGGCGTCGGTAGTGGTTGATACAGTTCCTTAGTGGCTGAGGAGTAAGCTAGTGTTGCTGGGCAGAGAGCCATTCTTTCACTTTGGATCTGAAAGACCAGAAGGATGGTTCCGCTCTGATGGCCTGGGGATGCAGGGGTATGTTCCAGCACTTACTTGGCTGCTAACACCGGGAAACTAGACCCCCCCCCTGCAGTTTTCAATTTGTACTTGGTGATATTGAGAGGCAGTGTAGGTATGAAGATCTAGTAGGTCTGGATGATTGGTTCCTCAAAATTTGTCAGTCAGATATGTAGGGGCTGTATTTGACAGTGTATTTGACATGTGTGACGACAAGTGTGCGCAGCCGGATTCTGTCACGTACTGGTAACCAGTGTGTGTCCCGTTTAATGGCAGAGATGATTGGAGCGCAGTATATTCAGGGCAGATCTAATGGCAGTGTTCTGAAGAACTTGTAATCTATTCAGATTATATTCAGTGGAGTTTAGGAATAGGGTGTTGCAATAGACCAGCTTGGACAAGATCAAGGCCCTGGCTAGTGTAAGGAAGCTATTCGTGGACTGAAAGGGTTTGCAGGCATTGATTAGTTTGTTGGTGTATGCTGTGGTGGAGGCTGTAGAGTTTACTTGTTTTTGGGGGATAGGGTGGAGTTTTAACCTCTTTGGCGACTTTGATGATGTTCCCATCAATGTTGAAGGTTTTTTACCGTGGGTCAAGTTTGTTCAAACAGACTTGGGAGAAAACTATCAGAAGTTCTGTCTTGTTGTCAATTAGACAGATGCTGTGGGGGGCCATCCAGGCCTGTATTTCAAGGTAGATTTTTGTTTAGCTTTTTGGAGTCTTTTCGGTAGCAACCAGTGAGTGTAATGAGGACCTTCGTATCATCCGCGTAGTTTTTGTAGGCAACACCCAGGTTATCAAGATGATCAAAGAGGAGCTTTGTGAAGCTATTATAAAGCGTGGGTGAAACACAGGACCCCTGAGGGTTTCCACAGTGGATAGGTACTGGATCCGCAGATGCTGTGGGTGTCGAAGACCCTAGTTGTTCTATTTGAGAGGAAGCACTGGAGCTAGCTAGCAGCGTTCAGCGAAAATGCTGCGGCAGTGGACAGATGTTTGGTGAAGATCTGATGGTCGACGAGATCGAACGCTGCAGAAAGGTCCAGCAGTGCCAATCTTTGGCTCCATCCATTTGGATTTTTAAATCCAAGAGGGCTGTTTCTGTACTGTGCCTGAGTCTAAAGTCGGACTGACGCAGGCAGAGAAGCTTTTCGTCTTCCAAATGTTTTTGAATTCCGCGATAGGCTGTTCTATCTAGTATCTTTAGGAGGAATGGGACTGTTAGTGGTCTGTAATTGGTAGGTTGGGTCTAGTCTGGGTTTTTTGAAGCGAGGCATGACCCATGCCTCTTTAAGATTATTGGAGACTGAGCAGCTTCTTAAGGATGAATTAATCAAGGCACTGATGAAGGGTGTTAACTCTTCAGCTCCATCCTTGATAACTGGAGCTGGGCAAGTGTCACCCTGGCAATTTGAAGGTTTAAGCCCCATGATGATATTTTCCACTTCTTCAGTAGTGACAGGGGAAATGTAGAATTGGTGGCACGAGGGAGATTGTGAGACAGGCAGTTTGTGTGAATGGGCACTGTGAGCGAGGCTATTCTTTTTGTTCTTGATTTTGGCTTGTAATAAGGCTATTTTGTTTCATAAGGTTTTCTGGATATTAGTGCACCAGGCATTGTCCTTAGTGCAGTCTTCTGTAGGCGTAGCATTAGACGCCAGTTCCCTTAGAATAAAAAAGAGCTCTTTAGTACCAGATTTTGCGTTCTCCTTATTCGGGATTCAAGGGGACTTTCTCCAGCAGGCTTCAGATGATCTTTTATCATTGCGTAGTGCTTTTAATTCGGCAGAGAACCATTTATTTAAATGGTGAACCGGTTAAGCCTTTCTTAATTTTAGTGGGGCAATTTTATTTAGGGCTTGTGCTATGGTGCCGTTGTACAGGTCAACCAGAGAGGATGGATCCATGTCTGAGATCTGGGGAAAATCAGTGATGGGCTGTAGCAGAGGTAAGGTTGACTAGGGTCATGTTGCATTTATTTCTGGACAGGGATTGTGGGGCAAAGGCAGTGTTCACGTTAGTGTGGGCGCCTTTCAGTATGGAGAAGGTGATGCAGTGGTGGTCTGACCAGGCACAAGGCGCGTTGTCAAGGATTGTAATGGAGCAGTTAAGGTCAGCCAGTCAGTCCAGTGTTCTACGTTTGATATGGGTAGGTTGGTTAATACGTTGTTTGAAGTTGAGCTGTGTGATGGCATTCGGATCATTAGTCATGAAGACCTAGATTGAGATCTCTCAACATAATGATTTGCGAGCCTGGGTTAGTATTTTGTGTCAAAAGGTGGGTAATGTCTTCCTCGAAGGAGGAGGTGGCCCCAAGGGGTCGATAGGTAAGGTGAAGTAGGAGGGTGCAGGTGGCTAAAAGTGGGAGTTTAACAGAGGTTCAGCTGAAGGGAGGCCTGCGTTCGGGAATTCTCTAAGGTTCAAGTGTGATTTGGCTATGAAGGCCACTCTGCCACCTTTGCCAGTGCCTCAGTCTGTTCGGATGATTGTATAGTTATCTGGGATGGCTAGTGATAGGGTAGGTCCTGCCGCAGGGTGTAGCCAGGTTTCTGTTACGGGGAGGAAGTCCAATTGGTTAGTAGTAATGAGGTCGGCAATGTCAAGGGCGTGGGCGAGCAAGGAGCGTGCATTGGTAAGAGCTCCTTTGACAGTTGGGATGGCAGTGTCTGGCGCTCCAGGTAGTGGAATAGAGTGATCAAGAGAGCAAGTTTTACTGTGAGAACGGGTACATCCAGAAGGAAGGATTATGGTCTGAGAATAGATCGTCCTGCTGGGGTCAAGTGGAACAGGAGCTATGTATGTCATTTTGTTGCAGGTGAGGCGAGAACCTAGTCTTGCGTTCCTCAAGCTGAATGGACACAGGGTCAGGGGTGTAGATGGGGAGGCGAAACGGACGATCCATTCGGCCGGGGAGATAGGACAGTTTGCACTGGTGATTTGGGCTGTGTGACGCAATCAGCGTCAACAAAAACCTCATTACCACGGTGGCACAAATACAGATACTCTGAAGCGATCGACTCATCATCAGACAATCAATCCAACAAACTACTGACTATCATGACAAGAAACTGGAGGACCATCAAAAATGACATCTTGGTAGAACTACTGCAAATCAACAAACCACCTGCAACTACAGTGGACGAACTGGACCTTGATAGAAAAACATAACTACTTCACAATTGGATCACCAAAACAATAGACAAGATCTCCAACCCGCACAGCGTAAAAGAGCGACAGCAAAACGCTTTACCATGCTACTCACCACAATGAAAAGAGAAAACAGGATGCCTGAATTAGAATGGAGGAAAAAAAAACATCAGGTGAAGAAATTCCAATTCCAATGACAAATCCACTCATACAAAAAGGAAATCCATAAGGCCAAAAAGAAATACGACAACAAAATCAACAAAGCCACCAACACCCCAAAAGGACTGTTTAAAATCGTAAACGAAACCTCCATGGCTGCAACAACACACTTATACCTTCACTTAAACTATGCAAAGACCTCGCAGACCACTTCAAAAACAAAATCAGCACCATCCGACAGATCATACAAAGCAGACCAAGCAACTACAACATGCAACCCACCCAGCCATCCAAGGATCGCCAGAACTAACTCTGAAGCCTCCCCCAAAGAATTCTCACGCTCTGAAATACATGTGTTTGAGAGCGATACAAATAAAATACCAATATCCTTATCAGCTGAGACATTCGTCAAGTTGGCAAGCAAAAGCAACACAGCAGGCTCCCCCGTGGCCCCATGTCTCGCAGACATACACAAAACAATCCTCAGACAAGGAACACCAATGGAATACTGCAGAAACCTTTTCAACCAATCACTTTCAACATGGGAAATTGCTGCGATCATTCAAATTGGCATACATCAAGCCACTCCTCAAGAACACAGCAGGAAACGTGGAGGACCTCTCCAACTACAGACATATCTCCAACATCCATTAACCAGCGAAAAGAAACATAGACTAACACAAGAATTTATAGAAGAACACTAACTGCTGTACCAAGCACAAGTAGGCTTCAAACCGATGAGGAACAGAAACGGCACTGCTTTCAATCTGGGACGATCGAAAGGTGAATGCAGACTCAAACTAAAGCACAGCTCTAATACTTGTGGATCTCTCTGCAGCATTTGACACAGTCAGCCATGACTTCATCGGGAGATTGGAAGAAATAGGAATCACTGACCCAGCCCTAATACGGATTAAATCCTTCCTAACAAACAGAACAGAAACCATATATATCAAACCTTTCAAATCCACTACAAGGGAATCCACCTGCAGAATACCACAGGGATCCTCCTTCACCCCCATTGCTTTTTAAATTATACCCGATGCCACTAATCAAGCTCATTAAAAAACACGGCCTCACATGCTACAACAACACTGATGACACACAGATAGTCTACAAAAAACAGGATACACAGGAAGGAAACAACGCTGGAAGACTGCCTAAAAGAACTCTACAGCTGGATGAACACTAACAGCGCAAAACAGATAATGATCATATCCAAAGACAGGGAACACAATAACTACATCCTATGGCCGACTGAACTGGGAACAGCACCGACTCCATCAATGATAGTAAAGAACCTGGGAGTTTCAATGGACAACGAACTAACACTTGAGCCACAAGTAAACACTATAATCAAGAAAGGTTTCTTCCTCCTACACGCAGTAAAAAGGATCCTACTATTCCTCTTTCACCATCATCGCACTCATGTCCAGAGTAGTCTATGCCAACAGCCTATACCTAGAAATGCCAGAACGACTATTAAAGAAACTTCAGCGCATCCAAAACGCTGCGGACAGATTCCTGCTCAAATTACTGCTAAGAACACATTACCCCAGCACAGAAATTGCTACACTGGCTACCAGTAAAACAGCGATCAAGTTCAAAACGATGTGCATAACGCACAAAACAATTCATGGAGCAGACTTCCTAAAAGAGAAAGGACAGTCTACCATCCGACAAAACCACTCCAATCAAGCAACGACATTCGTTTAGAACCAAAACCATACAATAAAAGAAAATTCTGAGGATCATCATCAAGGCCCTGGCTAGTGTAAGGAAGCTATTCGTGGACTGAAAGGGTTTGAAGGCATTGATTAGTTTGTTGGTGTAAGCTGTGGTGGAGGCTGTAGAGTTTACTTGTTTTTTGGGGGATAGGGTGGAGTTTTAACCTCTTTGGCGACTTTGATGATGTTCCCATCAATGTTGAAGGTTTTTTACCGTGGGTCAAGTTTGTTCAAACGGACTTGGGAGAAAACTATCAGAAGTTCTGTCTTGTCGTCAATTAGACAGATGCTGTGGGAGGCCATCCAGGCCTATATTTCAAGGTAGATTTTTGTTTAGCTTTTTGGAGAACCTGGAATGTCCTACCAAAAAACATACAACACAAACAATCATCTGGAATTCAGAAAACTACTCAAAGCGTGGATCTTTGCTCTAGAACCAAAAGGAAACTACTAGTAAGCTTAGACCCAGCAGGAAACAAGAACCCCAGGAAATAACCATGACCCCCAACTTAATCTTCCCATACCGGAGGGAGGAGGATCAGGGTTGGAGGAATGACCCCAACCGCCCATGTCAACATACACTTAGAACACTTAGTAGGTAAGAATCCCTCAAGAGATGGTCAAGGTGAGGGAGTCCACCCTCCTCTAACCCAAACATCGCCAACCGACAGGGCGGAAACACAACTGCATCAGCCAGATACACATACCACTATTGTAAGGGAGGAAACTACCACTCCTCAACTTGACTGCCAACTAGGCAGACAAAGTACAATAACAAACACACAGGATAATCATTGATGTTAAGAGCAGGAATCCAAAGTTAAAGAGGTAAAAAGAAGAAGAAAGAGGGAAAAAAATTGCTACCCCAACATTTCACGTTCTAAGCTTCTAGCCAAAGATAAGGCACCCGCCACTTCAATTCCACACATACATACAGCACACCATCTCTCACTCGCCAAGAGTCCATTACCAATAGCTAATGGCAAGCGCAAATTTTGAACTATATAATTAATCAGAGTTGTAGGCCAAAACATCTGGAAGGTTGATGTATAGTAGAATGCTCAACTTTAGACAGTTAACACTGGGGTTGATGAGACTGAACCAGGGTGCAAAATGTGCACTGGTCACTAGCCATTAGCTAGCGACAACAAACACCTGGTGAGTAAGAAACGCCGCGCCGTCTGCATGTATAGCATTGAGGCATCGGCGAGTGACTTTAAGGCGGTCTAGTAGCTTGCAATTCGAAATGTTGCACCCTCGACTGATTTATATTACCCCAGCTCAACCTTTAGCACTGTGCAACATTGAAAATGGCACAGTCCTATGAAAAATTCATTCCAGCCGTCAGTCACCGACAGCAATCCACACTGTGTTAATAACTGAACAGTCGCTTGATTGAAATTCTAAATCCTAGGTGCATGGAATTTAACACTTTCATGTGGATTCAGACTAAGGTCTGCCAAAGGCTCAGTAACCTGACATCAATTCAAATACATAATACAAGTAAAGCCCTATACAAATATCAAATAACATAACATTTAAGTAGGTGTGGTTAGTAAAGATATAGAAAAAAATAAATCCCCTTGCTGCAGTAGGTTAACTTATCTATGGTCTTCGATTTGAGACAGTCCACGACAAAATGTGATTTGCAAATGCAAATCCCAGTATAATATGTCCCCTGCAACAAATCAGAGATTCCTTCTACACTTCATCTGTAATGAGCTCTATAGACGGGATCATGCAAAAATAAAGGACTAAAAATGTCAAGGCCCAAAATACCGGATTTCATGAGCCCCATTTTACCATAATTATGTAGGGTGGTGAGTTAAGTTTATAACAAGAGGGGGGTGTATGGGGGTCTCCCTCCGCATATATATGCAGTTTAAAAAAACAGTATTTTGGCCTTTGAACTTTTATTTTTTAAGTAATCACATAGGCAAATCGATCACCCCATAAACTTTAATAGGTTGCTGACCAAGCAGTGGTCAGTCTGGAAATGAGGGTCAAAATACGGCTGTTACCAATCAGTCTTGCTTACGTTAAAAAGTGTGCTTCCTCCAAAAATAATGCCATGATCCCTGTGCGCAATTCTAATTTTCACTATAAAAAAAGAGAACGCGGTATTGTATACTATTCCAAAAACGTACATTTTATGTTCACCAAGTATGCAAATGTATGAAGAGGCTTATCCTTTTATTTCCTTTATACAGTGGTGAAACTGAGATGGCAGTTGTGTCTAAAGAGGTCTAAGGCACACACTGCATCAAGATTGCAGACTGCATTAGAGGAGTGATCACATGAAGAAAGAATATACAGTGTGCCATGTTATAGGATGGGACTGGAGTTAACAACATTTTTCTAGGTGATGGAGCCCTTTAAAAGCTGGGAATACATGCATACAGTATTGCAGTGTGCTAGACATGTGAAGCTTAGCAAGAGAAAGTTTAAAGAATGAAATAATTTGTCACAGACTGATCAAACCATCACAAAGCGCCTCTTACAAGCTGTAATCTGGGACAGTTACCTTTTTAGGCAAAACATCTGCCAGGCACAGTTCCCAAATGGCAACCCTCCCCACGGCCAATACTGATATGAAGTTTACGACCACGACTATGCAAGCGCCTAGCTTGGTTGTAAACTTTTCTACTGCAGGCCTCCGGGATGCGTGCAGTATGGGACCATATGATCCCAGAGAATGAATTAAAAAAACAATGCATGACATGCATTACTTACCGTAATAGCATTTCAAATGATTGCATCTGCTTAGATTCACACTCCGTGCACATAGTCCGAAATAGAGTAACAACCGCGGAGCACCGCTTTTCGTCCCCCGAGGATCGAAAGGGGACGCCGACATAGGCGCGCCTGCAACACCAACCGAAAGTGACGTGTAGTGTACCCAAAACCCCTCACGCGTCGAGGTCCCTCCGACTGTACTCCCTCTGCCGTGAGGGAGCCTTATGACTATCGTCAGCGAGTACAGAAGAGCGAAAAGTAGTAAGACGTCTATGTTCCTTCCATCCGAGCGGGGAGGAAGGGTGGGCTGGGCGCATGTGAATCTAGGCATATACAAACATCAGAAATGCTATTACGGCAAGTAATGCATATCTTCGATGCTTGTGAATCTGCTTAATATCACATGGTGTGCATAGACGAGCTAGCAGTACCCGGAGATGGTGGTAGGATGTGAGAAGGAACAATAGTGAAAAGATGTCTTGGTACTGCTTGTCCCACCTGAGAATCAGACCTAGAGGGAGTGTCTAGGCAATAGTGTTTTGTAAAGGTGTGTAAAGAACTCCAGGTTGCCGCATTGCAAATGGATCCAAGAGGAACATTTGCAAGAGTGTGATGCAATTGTGTAGCAGAGTGTGATGCAATTGACAATGCACCATGAGATGGCCGATTTAGAGACAGGATCCCCTTCTCTACCAGCCGCCACTTAATAAAAAACTGGTTTGTCTTGCTTAATGGATTAGTTCTTTCCAGATAGTATATTACTGCCCTGTGCACATCTAGTGTGTGTAGGTGTCTTTCAGCCACGATAGTGGGGTTCTGGAAGAATGTGGTAGTTCTATAGACCTGTTCACATGGAACTTAGAAATAAATGTAGGCGCTAATCCCCCTGCATCAGTAGGGGAATTACCTCTTGCAGTGTTACCATACAAAACTTTTGGGGTTTGACAAACTTGTTCGCTGGGCACAAGTCTACCACAGGGTGCGTGATGAGATCATTTTTGGGTACAAGGAAGTACACCAAATAAATACACTTGTTTACCCGTAGAACGGGACCACTTCGATTGCGCCCTTTTACTGCAGGATCTCGACCTCTTGCAGCAGGATCTTGAGGTGCTCTGGTGATAGACGCCTGGATCTTGGAGGTCTGAATCGAGGTGGCCGGCTGAACTCGATGCAATAACCATGGGTGACGGTCTTGAGCACCTACTGGTCTGTGGTAATCCCCTCCCGTGCGTATAGGAATGATGTTATACGTCGGCCGACCAGGGGGGTGGGGGAGGATGGGAGGGCACCCGGATCTGAGAGACATTTCTGACTGGAGCCTGGGGAGTCTCTGCGGGTGGCATTGCGACCCCTTCCTTTCCCACAGCAATGCTATAAATGGCTTGAGCATAAGGTTGCTTTCAAAGTGGACCCCAATATTGTGACCCTTGGTGGATCGGGAAAGAAGATCAGGAAAAAAGTATATGGTTGAAGGGCGAATGGAAGAATGGGGAAGCATTGTGCACAGGGAGATATATGATTTGTCTTTTAGAAAAGTAAAGCATGATGCATTGAAGGGCCACCCACTTCCAGATGGCTTACAGGCAGTGAATGGTTTTCAGGGAAGGAGGAGAAGATATGGGTATCATCAGAACAGAGATGGTAGAACCCAAAGGTAAAAATGTGTTTGCCAAAGAAAAGGCAGAGAGGATTAAAAGAAGGTGGTCGAGGACAGAGCCCTGTAGTACTCTCTATGTCAAATATTATTCTGAGGTTTAGTGCCACTGGTCGTTATAGTACACACCAGATACTTGAGTTTTCCATAATGTGCGTTTACCTCACTGGTGAACCCTCTAACTACTCGCGTAGATGACACACTCTGTAACGTGAAGTTGTGCTCTTGAGAATTAGTTCCATAAATGTTAATGTTAATGTTAATGTTGAACGATATTTGTCCGGCGCACTTTCACCACCGGAGTGGTCCCCTGGCGCTCTGGTGGATCTGAAACAAAAGGGGCGGTAAATTAAGCGTGTTTGTCGGACAAAGTTTGGAGAAGAGCAAGGGAGCTGTGAAGTACGGTTGGCAGCTTGAGTTCGGTTAACACCGTTCGCCGAGAATATTGGTGTAGTATTCGGTTCTGAGTCCATCGTGTGCTGTTGTGTGGGGGGTCTGTGTGGTGTGTTTGTTGTTGCGGTGTGGTGAAGTGAGTGCAGGTTGCTGCGGTTTTTCGAGGTGTGGTTGTGTTTGCTTAGAGTGTAAGAGGTGTGTGAGGAGTGATGAGGTTTTTAGTACGTTTGGGGTTGGTTAGTAGCCTCGTTGTTTGGAAAAATGCACACTCCTATTGTGTCTCCCTCATGCGGTCTTCCTTTTGGTGGTTAAGTTTCAGCATCTCTCTGTCATTATGCTAAGTCAGCTGCTGTTTGTGTTTCCATCTTTTTTTTGCCCACCCCTTTTCTCCCAGTTTGTCGTTGCTGCGATCTAGTCTTTTCAGATCAATTTACTTGCGATCTATGCTCATACCCATTGCCCCTTTTGAGTGGGTAGGGTTGTTGGTAGTGTTAGGCATGTTTGCTATTGTTCTGTCCTCATAGCTTATCGCTCGCGTTATGTTCCACCTAGCATCGTCTCTCTTGTTCTTGTAGGAGTTTCCCTTAGTCGGTCCTAGGTGTTGTCTGTGAAAACTGCTGCAACTGAGCACAACTAAAAACTCATATGCTTGTATTGGAGGGTGCTGAAGGTTCTTATCTTTGATTTTGTGTGCTTACACTCAGCACGCAGCAGTAGCTGGTGATATGAAAGTGGAAATATTGAGAGTGGTGAAAATCCTGGCACCCCAGAAGGTGCCCTGCATCTCTTTGATAACTGGTAGTGAGAATCTCTTGACCAAATAATGCTGCTATTGAAATTTCGTAGATCAATGCAGACACAATCTTTCTTATAGTCCTTCCTTTCCACTACATAAGGAGCCTCACAGATGTCTTCACTGATATAATTCACATCTCTAGTTCTTGTTTTAACTTCTTCAGAACGTAACAGAAAATCCCTAACCTTGTGTACAAGAGGTGAGAAATCAGAATGATTGTATGAACATGACCTTCAGTTTGCTGACCTTTTTTGAAAAAACGTTGCGATTCTACCTCATTACCACATCAGTGTCAACGCTGTGCATTCCTTTATCTGAAACCCCTAGGATTTGTTCCAGACGGTTCAGATTAAGGGCCTGATCATGACTTTGGCGGTAACACCGGCGGTATTACCGCCGGTGGTATTAGCCCTACCGCCGAACTCCCGGCGCTAGTAGCGCCGGATCACGAGTTCGGCGGTAATGTAATTCACCATTCCCCATTGAGCCCATTCGGGAATGCCCCATTCCCCATTGGGCTCAATGGGGAAAATTTGTGCTCTTACCTCTGGCGGATTTCCCGCCGACGGTAATAGCACATATTTTCAGCGGATTTCCCCCCAGCCAAGAGCTGGGGCGAAATCTGCCAAAATCCTGATTCGGCGGACCCTTAAATCCGGCAGTAATAGCGCGACTGCCGGATTTAAGGGTTACCGCCAAAGTCATGATGAGGCCCTAAGTTTAATTTGCAGTGTCCTTGCTCTTTTCACCTTAGAAGTGGTGCACACCTTTTCAAACCAGGCAGCTGGGGAGAAGGTGTAAGTGGATCTAGGTCCCCTGGCCTAAGCCCCGCCCACCTGGTGCCTTCCTGGTTGCCACTCTTTTTCACCACTTAGCAAGCCCCGCCCACCTGGTGCCTTCCTGCTTGCCACTCTTTTCCCTACTTAAGGAGCCCTCTAACCTCTTTTCCTTTGCAGCTGGGGAGCAGGTGTAAGTGGATCTAGGTCACCAGGCCTAAGCATCACCCATCTTCTTAGCCCTGCCTCTTCATTACTGCTCTTAACTCTTAGATCAAGGGCGTCTCTCGCCCGGGCGTCCAAAGAGAAGGGCAATTCCTGTTTGGACCTGTTCGGGACCAGTAGGATCCAGGGTCCGACCCCCTGCTAAGACAGCAGGTAAGCATGCACCAACATGTGTTTACACCCTTTGTCCCCACAGGCCATCCCCACCCTCTCTGGTGCCCCCGTGTTGTTCTCTTGTGCCCCCACCCCCTTCCTGCACACAGGAGTCTGTCCTGATACATTCGGGTTTCATCATCACCGTCTTGTGGCCAATGCTGGATTTTACTTTTGTGGACTTCATTGATTCACGGTGCGTTACCCTTTCTCAACTCTCATGCTGGACTTCCTTTGCATCTTTGCACTCATGGTGGCCCTGAATCATGCTGTTCCCATCTTCATCTTGTATCCTGGCTTGCAAGATTATGTGTTACTACTGACTTCTGCAATTGTATTCGCTCTCCCCTCTTGCTTCTCCACTCTTTTTGACTGCTTACTCTCTGTTCTCTCCTCCCCTCTCCCTTTTCCTATCTCTTCCCCTGCTCCCCTTACTTTGTTCTATGCACTTACTCTATCAGAATTGTCCCTGAACCTAGTATGATAGCAACCTCGTCTGTCGCTCCTCTATCCCCTTACTGTTCCCTCCCCCCATCCCTCCAGCACTATCTGAAACGTTGTCAGGCCTAGTACGATAGTCGCTTGTTTTGTTCCTCCCCTCCCTTTCTGCACCCCTCTCCCTCAAATTTTGTTTTCCTCCGGCTCTACCAAAAATGTCGTCAGGCCTAGTACGGTAGTCACCTGTCTGTTTCCATTTCCTTCCCACTCTCCCCCTCCCTTCCTTATCTATGTCTTAGCACTTGCACTATTTGAAATGTCGTCAGGCCGAGTACGATAGTTAATTTCACATCCTTACTGTTCATGGCCTGTAAGAATGTCGTTGTATTTTCCCTTGTTCACTCCCTTGCCTTGAGGTGCTTTGAAACATATTGTGTATAGGCGCTATATAAATAAACTATCATATCATATCATATCATATCATTGTAATGGCGATTATTTCCTTTAACTCTACTATGACAAGAGTACATCCCATATTTTAATAGGTGAAGCTTCAGAGTCAACAGACAATTTTATATGCAGTGTCTTTAGCCTCAAAACTCTTTCCACGTCTCTATAGTAACAATAGACTCAGTATACCTTGAATAGATCTTAAGTGAGGTTACCAACCCCTCAATTTACATCTTGCATTTAGACACACCATTGTTGCTTCCAATCATTGCATATACCTTTTCTTTCTCTTCCTCCCCCGTTCCATCAGTATAGTTTTCACAGCTACTTTGCCTGGTTGCTTTATCCTTAGGGGAGAATGTGGCAGATGTTTCACTGCTGAACATCTTGTAGAATTTGCAAGCTGCCTGTGGCACCCAAAATAGAAATATCTCTCCTTCTCTCTTTCGCCTTCCCCTTAACCACAATCTCCTTTAACAGTTTTACTAAGGAGACTTTTAGTAACTTTACTCACACTTACATTTTCTTTCTCACTGTACTTCTTTTCCTTAACTGCTTAAGCGCACATTGTAGTGTGTGGAACCTTTCTTTTCACTGCTTATAACATCTTCTAAACAAGGGTCACCTGCTGATCTCAGCATATTTGAAATAAGAGAACTGCTAGTATGCATAATAATTGGGTCCCAAATTAATTTTGCAGGACAGATTTCAGTATCCACTACTGTTTTCAACCAATCATTTAGCCGAATTACATTTTTTACAGCAAAATAGATAGATGGTGGTTTTGGATTAGGTATAAAGAAAGGGGGGACGGGAGGGTAGGTGCAGGAGGTTTACCCCACTTTTTGCAGTAGAAAATAGAAAAAGTATCAAAAAAATCAGAAAAATTGAATTCAGCAAAATAAAATAGTCAAGGAAACATCATAGATCCAGACTTCAGCACCAAATCTGTGAGAGGTGGAGTGATTGCATAAAGCCCCAACATACTCACTGACGCGCTCCTTCTCCTAATGGCTTCTAGATTAAAAGATATACTCGCAGCAGTAGTAGTAGTAGTAGTAGTTTGTTATTCATGTAATGCCTTTAAACCATTAGTAGGGCCTCAAAGCGCTTGTGGGGGTGAACGGCCTCGGGGGGCCGGAGTCCAATGTATGGGAAGTTGTCAGAAAGACTAGAATATGTGTGCGCATTAGGCCGAGATAGGGAGTTGGTGGGCTGACGCTGCCCCAGAAAGCTACTCATGATCGTCAGGCATGTAAATGGGAATTGGGAGGTGGTTAGGAGAGTGTGCAAATGCAAGAGTTCCGTTATGTGTCTAGTTAGATCTAATTCTTGTAATAGGTCGTAGCTGCATTCTGATGGCAGAGATGCTGCGCTTCATGTATTAGCCTGGTCTACGGGGGCAAATGCGTGCAAGTGGGTGGTTGTGCCTGTGGCTGGTGTCCACCAAAATTTTGCTTGACTATATGCCTTGAGGCTCAGTAGGAGCTTTGCTTTTGGTGTTGCTGAGTGATCTAAGTCATCCAGTCTGCTCCAAGAATTGTACTTTACCTTGCTCTGTAGATTATACTAGGAAGCAGAGACTGTGACAAGTGGTGGGCAACTCCCCAGCGATCAGACCAAGAAAACACAACACACAAGGGAAAAAGGCTAGGTACACCCTTTTTCGAGAATGCCAAGAGCTTTTATTTTGTATACAAAAGCAAAAGGTGACAGGGAATTATGAATTCACGGCCATGGAGCTCTCTCACATCCCTCGTACAAGATTCAGATTATAAACACAATAATCGTCCCTCATGATGCACTCAATATACAATGTTAATCCCCCACACTCATTGGCTACCACCTATATACATGCTAATGATTACATATAGCTCCTTTTTGTCATTTGGTTCCGCTGTCTTCTCCTCCATCTTCACCACACATGGGCAATCTCCTTGTCCTTCTGAGACCCTGCAAAGCAATTGGTTAAATTCAACTGGCACCACCCTACCTTCGATCCTAACCACGTGATATGCACCTGGCTATCATTGAACTCAGCAGACAACTTCAAGGTCAGTCTGGTCCTTATGAACAAAGCAGTCCTTTAATCATCCCAGACACGGCAGCACCCCCATCATGCCCCCCTTAATGTATGGACATTACTCTTGTCTCTCCCTGACACAAATCATAGATCATGTTGTTCTACACTTTCCCATTTATCAGTTCTCCTCTCCAATAGTAAACCTAGTGTCGCACTAATCAATCCAGTTCATGATGGATTTAGGACCCATTTCCCTATGCATCTGGTAGTTCAAATAGGATGGCTGTCCTTCTGTGGGGCGGTAGTGTCTTAAATCTTGGTTCATGTTTTTGTAATAGAAGACCTCTGCCTCAGCTCCAAGGAGTGTGACCTTCCTACTAGGCTGCAGCCCTTCACCTCTTCAGCTGCACACATTCCTGCCTAATTAGTTCAAAGGCCTAGATGTTGGGGGTGTACGCGCGTGTCCCTTGCCATGCCTGGGAATCGGAATGTAATGATAAAGCTAGGGATGAGGCCTTGTTGGTCTGTGTCTTCAAACACGGCCTGCGATGATTAGGCCTACTCCTAAATGCAGTACTTCTTCATGTTATGACTAATATATATATATATGCATGTATATCGATATATAAATATATATATATATATATATAAATATATATATATATATATAGATATATATATATATATATATTTATATATATATAATGTATCCTACGGAATTCTATTGTGAAGCTACTGGTTACTTCTCCACAATGTGATTTCCCACTCCCACTTATTATTCCCATCCATAAAGCACATGCCTACTCCTTACAAAATCCTGTACTCATCCTCCATATTTAAGTATATTTTTCACAATCTAAATTGTCTAGGAGGGGCAGCAATCTTAACATGCATACCAGCATTCACCCCTTTAGTTAATCCTTCGTTAACTAACTTCTCCCTTTCTCTCTGTCTATCTGCTTCATCCTTAGGAACCCATGCCACACATGATGCAAACAACCCCCATCCGTGCATATTTCTCTGGGGCACCTGCTAAATCTACCCATCGCTCAGTGTAGTTTTCAGGATCTGGTGGGGTGATGTTAATGTCCCTGCAGGGTAGATAGGTTGTTCAATGTTGACCATACATGGCTTTTTTGGCTCCTTAGTTTGAGCCTGCCTATCCTTTGTGCCCTGGAGAGCCATCCACACCCCAATAGTAACCATCATCCATGTGTTGCTCGGAATAGTCCTGGCACAACCTTGAAGCATCATCTGGCAAATAAAAAACAAAACTAAGAGGAGCACGACAATTGGAACAATTATCTTCACCAGTGCCCCAAGCCAGGACGGCTCCCATGAGAACAATGTGTCAAACCAATTTTCGGCCTGCACACCTGCTACATTTTCCATGCCAGTCTTCAGTTTATGCAAGGGCCCTATGATGTGCATCAACAATCCATTCTCCACATCATTTGGGGGTGTGGTCGTACCACCCAATCTTTTTGTACATGCCCCCTTCCATCACCATCAGGAGATCCAGGACACACCAATTTTGAAGTATCATCAACCAAATCTCCCTCAGTTCACTTTTGATAGCATTGAGAGCTTGTTCAGTGGAAAATGCTGGTTTGCTTGTTGGCCACATACCCAGTACATGTCCATTAATGCTGCTTTTACTTTTGCAAGATCTGGAATGAACATTGTCTTGTTACACTTAGTGTTGGTGCCTACTAGAACAGTTCTGTGCCCTCAAAAACAAAACTGATATTCATCCCCTGGTTGCACTTTTACTGGTGTCTCACATGCTTCAATCCATTTTAGTTTATGTATATATGCAGTCCATATCGCAAAACAGTTCTTATTAATGCTCCATATAACTTCTTCTCCAAACCCTGCCAACCCCAACTGCTGCACAGCTCACCACTGCCTTGATCCATTTGTTTCATATGATCAACACTCCATCCAATTGTAACATGGGCTGTGTCGTCCTTTGCACACTTCTATCCGTCTTTGTCCATTAGTACAACTTGTACTTTGTGCTGCTGGAATAGGCTGCAGACCCAACGCAGCCCTAAGTGTACCAAACACTGGGCCTCCAAGTGTACCTTCCTGAGGTAGTAACATTTTAGGTGTCCCCAAGGCATGAGGGATTAGGGAGCAGACATAACTACTCTTGTTGTACCTCTGTTTCCCTAACGAGGTTCATGTAACTATATCACATATTATTATATTCTGGGTGGTGCACACTAAACATTGTATCAAACACTACACCTTTATACTGATCATACTCATTTTCTTCCTCCAAACCCCTTCTTACTCCCATTTTTAAATTCCATATCAGAGTATCCTGTATTTTCATCCACTTAAAATGAACCACTGTGGTTAGGTATTCATCACTTGGTGTTGTAGCTTCATAATAGGTGCACCCTTTTGACGTACTACAGTCCCACCGCCCCCCCCCCCTTTATATGGCTTACCCATATAATCTCACTCGACATATATAAAACCAAATCAAAAGCAAACCCACACATAAGTGGAAGCAATAGTGTCCTACAACTATGTATGGAAAACATATATTTAACATTGTTCATTAATATGGTCCTTTGTAAATACAAAGTAAAGTGTTGGCAAATGAAAAATAATAACACAAGTAAAATGTAAAAAAACTCCTCTTAAAAAAAATTAAATGCTAACAAACCAAAACAATACAAATAAGATGCTTGCTTTCAACCCTAAAAAAGAAATAATCACTAGACGGTAACAGCAATTAAAAACAATCTGTCAAATGCAAATGCACCCAATATTGCAGTTCTTTCACTTTTACAGCAAGGGGAGTAGCATATACAACTGAATAAGGACCATTGTATTGAGGTTCATCCCACCGGCAAACAATGTTTTTCACATATAGTTTATCATTTGGAAACAATTGCAATGGTGGCGAGCACACAGATGTCTTCACAGGTACAGGTGCCTCATCACTGGATCAGGTTGACTAATGATAATGTCCAGCCGTGCTGATGTCATTAGTGACAACACGACATAGCAACTTTAGTCACAAAGTAAACTTGCATCTCTGCATGAAGTTACGTAGACACACACATGCACACAGGTAGAACATACATACACCGTTCTGTAGTTAGTGGACAAATACATATACATACTGTCAGAATCCCTTCCTTTTCACTAACAAAATGCAGAAATGCAAGAAGGCAAAGTTCACACGGAGCAAGCTTGCACCCACGTTATTACAACTAACCATATGGAGCTACAGGGACGTATAAATAACCTGGAAGGGCTCGAGTACTACTAACCTCTAAAGCAAATATTAGAATGTACAGGAAAACCATAGAGTTACTGTAATGAATTCACAGGAAGCCACAGGCCTTAAATTATGGAAGAAGAAATGCAGACTCTGCAGCACAAAACACAGGGCTAGTGTTCGCAGCCAAGGACATGGGTGGGGAAGAATTCCGGACTCCCGGAGCAGGGATCCAGCTGCAAAATAACTGAATACAATCCTCACTAATTACAGACCGAAACACTCAGTTTTGTGGTCCTCACCCATGTGACTCAGCCAAGCCAAGCATTGGCCATTTGCGCATGGTGGGAAGAGGAGCCATTCCCAACAAAGAAGATAGAATTGATACATGCATTGTCCACCGAACATTGAAACCTGCAGACACTTTCTAAGGCTAGGTGGCCATACCAGTGGCAACAATGGGGACACACAGTCTTTCTCATTATCTTGCAAAGATACACTGAGCACTGTGAACAGAACAGGGTCCCAGGCCTGGGGAGACCCACTCGAGCCAATCAAGATGCTCAAATCCTGGGGTGGTGTGCGATGATGCAAGGGCCAATGGTCTTCCTGCGACCCTGCAACAATGTAATAGATCGTTTTTGGGGAAGTCTCAGGTGAACCCACCTGACATGGGAAGACCAATTGAATAACTCACATAGGGGATTGCTATAGGTGTTATTACCCAAGCTACCCAATGGGTTTGGTTCATAGGTTTTGCGGAGAGGGTTGAAGATTGTGATGTCACCACAGGATAACACCAAGTGACGTCAGCTCAGGAGCTATAATTGCCGGAGATTCTGATGATTCTTGTATGATCTCTGTCTGTTTGGAAAATAAAGGACAGTTCTAATTTGCCCAGTGGCTGAGTCCTCTGTCATTGCCTGGAGATGATTCGATGGGCCTTGGGTAATCTGCTAATCTGTGATTTTGTGGTGCGAGCCCCAGTCCTCTGGCATACCATACAAAGGTACTTCAGACACTTTGTTAACTGAGTTAAAGAGGAATGGAATTCATCCCCCAGGATTGATGCAGCCCTGTGACAATCTGAAGTACTTCACAGAGGAGTTATTGGCATGTGCACTTGTCTTCCCGTCACAATGTCATGAGGGGAGAGGTGATGGTCCTTACAGGGCTGAGTCCTCAAACTGAACAAAGCCAACAGGAGGAAATGCACCCAGTTCCTCTTCAGTGTAGCACAAAGTTTGGACAACATAGTTTTAAGTAAACCGTTCATCCTCTGTACAACCCTGTTGGCCTGGGATGATAAATGGAACCAAACTTGTGTTTTATTCCCAAAAGAGCTGCAATCTCCTCAAATAACTCATTGAAGAAGTGGGTGACGTTGTGTCACGCGCCGCCGCCTTCCGTGGACCCTGTGGTCCAGATTGCGGCTTGCAGGCCGTCATTGAATTGACGGTCACGTTTCTCCGACGTTGACGGCAGCGGTCTAGCATTGCGGCAACAGCGGACAGGGAGGCTTATTAGCCACGCCCTCCCTGTTCACTGTGCGTTGCAACCCGCTTCGGTCAGCCTCCCTGCGGCTGCTCTCTCTCGGTTGCTACCACGCTAGTTTATCTCTTTTCCTGTGCTTTCTCTCTGGGTACTGCCTCCTCTAGGCACCGCTACGTAATACTTTCTCTCTCTCTGGGGTCTCTACCCCGCCTCTTTCCCTCATTCTGTTCCCGTACTTCCGCGCTTGGTTTCCATACCTCTTTCCCCGTTTGCTCTCTGGAGCTTTTGGTTGGTTCCCTTACCTGGTGTCAACACTCCGCTGGCTCCTGGCCCTGTCCACGGCATCCTTGGAGTCCGCATTCCACTCTACATCCTCCAGAGCGGACATCAGCTACTGCTTACCTACAGTTGGGGTTTTTTGTGCCCTGTGGGCTTTTCCCCCTTCTCGTCCCTTCCGGGAGAGGGGCCACAGGCGGTGCTAGTTAACAGCATAGCACTGTGGCTTCCTTCCGGGAGAGAGACTCTTAGTCATAAAAAAAAGAGAAGAAGAAGAAGCAGGATTATCGAGCCCGTCGACCGCAGATTTCTTCAGCTCTGGACTATTTGTCAGGTGAGGAGGAGGAGGAAGAGGGAAAGTCGGAGTTGTGGGAGGTTCAGCCCCAGGGGGCTGACAGTTTGCAACGCCCAGATCCCATGATGGCTACCACTGAACAATTGCAAGAGGTGGTGACCGCGGTACAAAGCCTCTCAGCAGAGGTATGCAACCTTTCTGTAGAGGTACAGACATTGAGGACTGAAAACAATGTGCTGAAAAAACTAATAACTGCCCAGGAACCCAGATCGGTAGATTTGCCACCCATGGCTTTACCTTCAGGGAAGTATGACGGCACACCCAAGAAATTAAAAGAATTTTTGGAGGCTTGCAGCATCCATTTCGCATTTCGGCCCAACACTTTTCCCACCGGTCATGCCCGGGTGGGCTTCATGATTTCCAATATGGCCGGAAATGCCTTAGCCTGGGCCACCCCGTTAGTGGTGGGGGCCGATCCGGTACTGCAAGATTATGAGGCCATTATTGCAAGGCTGAAACAGAACTTTGAGAGGCCCGAACTAACCTTTTCAGCAGGTGAGGATCTGTTAGATGTGCGCCAAGGCCAGACAGACGTACTCACTTACATTTCCATCTTCAATCGACTGGCCATTGAAGCTGGATGGCAAGAGCAAGCTCAGTTTGTCATATTCCGAAGGGGTCTACGAGAAGACATTAAGGACGAATTAGCCAGATCTCCTCGACCAGCCTCTTTCCCCGAATTGTTGGCAGCAGCCGTCCAGATTGAGCATAGGCTTCATGAGCGAAGACTGGAAAGACGGAAGAATCGTAACCCGACTTTCCCTACAAGTTTTCCTCCTTCCTCCACCACAGCTCCTCCACGCCCAGATGAACCGATGCAGATCGGTACTACTCATCCTTCATTGTCCTTGGAAGAAAGGAAGAGACGGAGAGATTTGGGGTTATGTGCATATTGTGGTTCTGACCAACATCAGATAAAGAACTGCACAGAGATTCCATCCCGAAAGTCGGGAAACGAGAACCCTCGGTCCTAGGAGGGACGGGAATCCGAGGGAATTTTGCCAGTCCCTATGTGTCCTTATCCGTGGGTCCCGCTAATCAGTTGGAGGATTCACGACTCATGGTGCCCAAAGTACTACTAATGATTGATCAACAGAAGATTGATGCCTTGGCCCTATTGGACTGCGGGGCAGCCGGCAATTTTGTAGATACCATTTGGGCAGACAAGGTTGGCCTACGCAGAATCAACCAGAAAGAAGACCAGAAGGTGGAAGGAGTGGACGGTAGTCCACTTAGCTCTGGACCCATCACGCAGACCACCGAATACTTACAGATGTCCATTCAACAGCATTCTGAATCAATTCAGTTTGACATTATTTGTGCTGCACATTTTCCTCTCATCTTAGGGATCACATGGTTACGCAAACATAACCCCCAAATCAACTGGTCTACTAACAGTATCAGTTTTGATTCGGGGTTTTGTCAAAAGGCATGTTTAAAAGACCTACTTTTTATGGAGGCCACGGCACATACTGCCCCGCCAGTAAGCACGATTGGTGTACACTCCCTTCCATTGGACCTCTCATCCTATGAGACGGTATTTGCAGAAAGGAACGTCCTTGAATTACCTCCACACAGGCCGGAGGACTGTTCAATTGATCTTCTCCCCAATACTTTAGTCCCCTTTGGTCGAATGTTCTCATTATCTCAATCTGAAAAGAAGGCTCTCAGATCCTACTTGGATGATAATTTGCAAAACGGATTTATCCGCCCGTCAAAATCCCCAGCGGGAGCCCCATTGTTCTTTATTCCGAAAAAATATTCCTTAGATCTTCGACCATGTATTGACTATCGAGGATTAAATAAAGTTACCATCAGGGATCGCTATCCCATGCCCCTCATCACAGACATTTTGGAGGCAGTCCAAGGAGCTAAGATCTTCACCAAATTGGACCTTTGCAGTGCTTACCATCTCTTACGGATCCATGCTGGTGACGAGTGGAAAACGGCTTTCCGTACTCCATTTGGATTATTTGAGCACCATGTGATGCCGTTTGGGCTGGTCAACGCACCTGCAGTTTTTCAGAGGTTCATGGACCGGATATTCTCGGATCTCATGTTTGTGTCTGTTATTGTCTATTTGGATGATATCTTGATATTTTCTAAGGACCCTGAGCAACATCAGATTCATCTTACTGAAGTTCTGAATCGGCTTAAGGAACACAAACTCTTGGTAAAGAGAGAGAAATGCGAGTTTGGGGTCAGCTCAGTACCTTATCTAGGATACGTTCTGTCTCCCCAGGGTATCCTCATGGATAAGACTAAAGTGGAGGCGATCCTGAGTTGGCATTCTCCCAGATCAGTCAAGGAAGTACAGAAATTCCTTGGAGTGGCGAATTTTTACAGACACTTCATTCCCTCTTTCTCTGATGTAGTGCTACCCATTACTCGTCTATTAAAGAAGACTTCCCTGCCATTTTGTTGGGATTCCAAGGCAGAAGAGAATTTCATTTATCTAATGGAACTGTTTTGCAAAGCTCCCATTTTGCGCCATCCAGACCAAAGTAAACCATTCATACTTGAGACAGATGCTTCGGCAGCTGCGATAGGTGCCGTATTACTGCAGGAACAGGACGGGAAAGAATACCCCATTGCTTATTTGTCACGGACCCTCACCCCGAGTCAACAGAACTACTCTGTGATCTTGCGAGAGCTTCTGGCCATGAAACTGGCATGTGAAGAATGGAGGCATCTACTACAAGGAGGTAGTTGTCCATTCACCATCCGCACCGACCACAAAAATCTGCAGGTGCTCCAGAACATGGATTGTGTCAATTCTCGCCAGGCCCGATGGGCACATTTCTTTGCCCAGTATGATTTTCGGATTACCTATATCCCTGGTTCCCAGAATCTACTAGCAGACGCATTATCCCGGAAGGAGATTAAGGTTCCAGACTTCAGCCACCAGAAAGACTCTTTCCCAGGAATCGGGTGTTCATCCAGGCGGCTAGTTTTCTCCAGCAAGTTAAAGAAGCTACCGTTCTGTCTGAACACAGTGAAGTAAAGGAAAGATTCACGGAAAAAGACGGACTCTTGCTTCATGATCATCGACTCTTCATACCCTCTTCCGCCCTCCGACATCAGGTTGTGAAGTGGTGCCATGATCACAAGAAGGCCGGCCATAGAGGACAATCCAACACGGTGGAACTGATTAAGAGATATTTCTATTGGCCAGGGATTCAAGCTGAGGTCAAGAAATGTATACAATCCTGCAACATCTGTAATAGCAGTAAATATCGTACCACCAAACCTTTGGGTTTACTCGAACAGGGTTCAGTACCCCTGCGTCCGTGGAGCCATATCGCCACTGATTTCATGGTGGACTTGCTGTTTCTCAAGCCTGTACCTGCATCATGGTGACCATCGATTCCATGTCCAAACTGGCACATTTCTCTCCTCTTCCCGGATTGCCCACTGCGGCTGAGATGGCTAGTGTGTTTCTTAGGGATATATTTCGTCTCCACGGCCTCCCTGATAAGATCACTTCTGACAGAGGCAGCCAATACATCTCTAAGTTCTGGTCAGTATTGTGTCAGCAGTTGGGCATCGAAAGGGCACTCTCCTCGGGTTTCCACCCACAGACCAATGGGCAGACGGAGCGATTGAACGGCACTCTCGAACAGTACTTACGTTGCTACGTCAATCAGGAACAAGACAATTGGGTGGCGCTCCTTCAGACGGCGGAATTTGCATATAACAATTCTCGGCACTCTGCCTCTGGTCTCACTCCATTTTTTTGTACTTATGGGACTCATCCCCGCTCCATATTTCCCAGTGTCTCTCTTACTTGCAATCTCCCTGCAGTGGAGGACACGTTGTCCATGATACGGGAGGCCCACAGGACAGCCAGACGCAGTCTGCTGGAAAGCCTAATAGCTTACAAGACTCAAGCTGATCGTCACTGATTGGGGGTGCCAGAGTGGAAGGTGGGCACCAGGGTATGGCTTGCTACCAAGTTTCTACCCCGGTGGACCCGACCGTCTAAACTTTCCCCCCGCTTCATTGGTCCTTATCCAATTGTGGCCAAGATCAACCCTGTTGCCTTCTGTTTGAAATTGCCCCCTTGCCTACATCGAGTGCCCCCTTTTTTTCACTCCTCCCTCCTTCGTGAAGCTGGTCAGGGCTCGTCTGTTAGATCCCTTCCATTACGGGCTCCGCCACAGGTTGATGTAGACTATGAGGTGTCCCAAATCTGTGATTCTCGCTATAGGCGGGGTCGCCTGGAATATCTGGTGCATTGGAAAGGGTATTCTAGAGTTGAGGATTCCTGGGAACCCATTTCACATCTCAAAGCCCCGGTTTTGCTCAGGAGGTTCCATAGGACTCACCCTGGCAAACCGGGGGGTGCAGTATTGGGGGGGCATACTGTCACACGCCTCCGCCTTCCGTGGACCCTGTGGTCCAGATTGCGGCTTGCAGGCCACCATTGAATTGACTGTCACGTTTCTCCGACGTTGACGGCAGCGGTCTAGCATTGCGGCAACAGCGGACAGGGAGGTTTATTAGCCACTCCCTCCCTGTTCACTGTGCGTTGCAACCCGCTTCGGTCAGCCTCCCTGCGGCTGCTCTCTCTCGGTTGCTACAACGCTAGTTTATCTCTTTTCCTATGCTTTCTCTCTGGGTACTGCCTCCTCTAGGCACCGCTACGTAATACTTTCTCTCTCTCTGGGGTCTCTACCCCGCCTCTTTCCCTCGCTCTGTACCCGTACTTCCGCGCTTGGTTTCCATACCTCTTTCCCTGTTTGCTCTCCGGAGCTTTTGGTTGGTTCCCTTACCTGGTGTCAACACTCCGCTGGCTCCTGGCCCTGTCCACGGCATTCTTGGAGTCCGCATTCCACTCTACATCCTCCAGAACGGACATCAGCTACTGCTTACCTACAGTTGGGGTTTTTTGTGCCCTGCGGGCTTTTTCCCCTTCTCGTCCCTTTCAGGAGAGGGGCCACAGGCGGTGCTAGTTAACAGCATAGCACTCTGGCTTCCTTCCGGGAGAGAGACTCTTACTCAGAAAAAAAAGAGAAGAAGAAGAAGCAGGATTATCGAGCCCGCCGACCGCAGATTACTTCAGTTCTGGACTATTTGTCAGCTGAGGAGGAGGAGGAAGAGGGAAAGTCGGAGTTGTGGGAGGTTCAGCCCCAGGGGGCTGACACGTTGTCACATTTTCAAAAGTGTTGCACACTCCCCATTGGGGGGAAACACTTCTCTCACCAAGAACTTGTTGGACGATTTAGCATCGGGATGTGCACACAGGGCAGCCTCAATCCAACCGGAGAAGGGACAAACTACCACTATCAAGTAATGGAAATAATTACACCTCTCCCCCATATCTGCAAAATCTCTATGTAAATCATCGAATGGGCCAATTGGACACAGCCTCTCAATGTTTTTAATGTTTGCTCAGTACTATAAGTCTGCCACACTACACAGTTGGATGTAAACATAGAAACCAATTCTTTAATGTTAGGAACACAACAATCCTCCTGAATATCTGCATCAATTTGCTGTTTGAACACATGGGTAGGGTAATAAAAATGGTAGCATGCCACTAAAGCCAAAGCTTGAGGCATGACATCCTTTCCTGTACTCGACTGTCTCCATACTAGATCAGTCGGAAACTGTGTACACCCTCTTTTCTGCCACACCAACTTCTCACTTTGTATCACCTGACCTTGTTTCTATTATTTCAGTAACAGGAAGTGCCGTAGATGGAACCTGCAACTGTAACTGCATGTTTACAAATGCTGGATGCTCAGGAATATCTGGTACTGGAAAATAAGCAGCCTGTTTCTCTGCATGTCTGCTACTTCATTTCCCAAAGAAACAAAGCCTGCACCACTTGTGTGGGTGGCACACTTCACTATTGCTGCAAGCTTAGGCTGTGAAAGAACATGGATCAGCCGATCCACAAAGCCGTGTGCTGCACCGTGGACCCATCTGCTCTACAGAATCTTCGTCTCATCCATCTCGATAACCCTGAATGAACAGTTGTCATAACATAGGCCGAGTCAGAATATATTGTTATCGGCACCCCTGTGCTGCCTCAAGAGCTTCAATAAGAACAATAAATTCCACTGCCTGTGCCGAATAATGGTGTGGGCCCTGATTCAGATATACATGTTTAAATAGAAATGTGCAGTGAGACACGTTTTCATGAAGACATGCATTCTGATGTACTACGGGAGCAGTGTCAACGAACGGAGCCTGCCACTCCTGCAAAGCCATGATTTATGGCACGGCAACAGCCTTGGCAACCACCTCACATACAAGGGGCTGGCAAGGACTGCATTCAGGGGCCAGAACACCCTTCCTGCACCAGCCAAAATGCATACATTAAGAGTAGGTGCTGTTTAAGCCCACACCACATATTTTCCCATTATGCATATTGCATTTCTCAGACTGTAGCACCACTTTTCGAATTCAATGAAAGTTTAAGAAAACTTTCTTGAATTAGAAAAGTGGCAGTCCTTTGAGAAATGCTTGCTAAGCCACTGGAGCACATGTTTCCCCTGCAAAGATAGATATTAGCAGCTTTTGCTGCTAGAAAGCATGACATTTCCCCTCCAATATTTCCACCCATATCAGAATGATGTGTTGGAAACTAGGGGAAGAATGTCGGCTTTCCGTGCTTTATATAGCACAGGCTCAGAATCAGGCCCCTGTTTGTCTTCGCTGCAAAAAAACACGTATTCCCTGTGAACTAAATGTACCACTGCTGCTCCAGTCTGTCGCTGGCCTGTCTCCTGGTCGATAATTGAGGAACCATCAACAAAGAATACTTCTCTCTCATCCTAAGCATAGTCCTGTGCATTACGAATATCATCATCAGGACCTTCATAGGTGACACAATCATGCACCTCATCATTGTCAGTAATGGTTTCAGTCAAAAAGGTGGCTGGAGTCACTGTTTTACAATGAACAATGTGGCTAGATGAGCTTGAGAGAATAACTTCATATGCAGAAGCCCTTTGCGTAGTCAAGGTAGATGTGGACCTCTCTAATATTGCAAAAACAACATGCTCCATGTACAATATCAATGAACACCCCATGACAATATTTACAGATTTCTCAATGGTGAAGGCAACAGCAGCCAACACTTGGTTGCACAGGAACTGTCCTTGCATGACAGAATCTAACATGGCACTGTAATAGGCTAAAAGTGTATGGCCCATTGCGCTGTGCTGTGCCAACAAAGCAGTCCTCATTTGACCATCAGAATGTGAGAAAAGGTAAAACTCTTTCGTATAATCAGGAGTAACCAATACAGGAGCAGTAGAAATCACATCTTTAAGCTCCTGAAATATAGTAACCATTTCCTCAGTCTAAATAATTGTGTTTGTTGTCCAATATGCTTCTTTAAGGGCCTGGAGCAATGGTTTAGTGCATGACATGTAATAAAAAATCCATGTACTACAATAATTACAACATCCAAGAAATGTCTGCTTGTCCTTGACCGTCACTGGCTGAGGGGTAGACTTGCAGACAATAGTGCAGTTTTGTTCAGTCCACCATATACCCTTTGTCAGACAACAACCACAACAAAACGATAGAGTCCTCACTGCACTGGTGTTCTATAGTGCTACATACCAGCAAATCATCCACATATTGAATTCTAGTACTAAGGACAACAATGTTGCCCAACTCCTCATGTAATACTCTATTGAAAAAGCTCAGTGACTTCCATTTACCCTTGAGGAAGCCTAGTGTGTTGAAAGTGGCTCCCGGCAAATGTACATGTTGTGAGATACTGTGAATCAGGATGCAAGGGTACTGAGAAAAAAATATTCTTCAATTCCACCACAGTAAAATGGGTGGCACCAACAGGTATATTGCACAATATTGTGGCGGGATTCAGAACTACTTGAAATTCTGCCTCTTCAATATCATTGAAGGATGTGTAAATCCAGGATCATCCTCCAACTTAAACCCTTCGATTTCTTCACTGGATAAATAGCTGTATTACAGGGCGAACTAGATGGCAATATGAAACCCTGGTGAAGAATGGCCATTATGGTGTCATAGATTCCCTCCTCTGCTGCCTTTGACAGTGGATATTGCTTCACTCGAGGTAACAGAGCGTCATGGTCAAAGTAATACGATTCGGTGCAAGGCTGCGTATGAGACCCACATCATACGGATTACTCATCCACAACTTATCAGGTACCTGAGACAAATCTACTGAGGTAAAGGAGGGAGCATTACCTATCAGTAACATAAATCAAGTTACATGCCTATACTATATCATAATCTCACAAGGAACACACACTTCCAATATTATTTCTCCCTCATTTTCTCTATTCTCAAACAAGTCCTCATCTGAAAAACATTTTAATTTGTATCGTGGGGTCACAAATACACATAAATGTACACCACTCCCCTTTGTTCGAATCAACTGCATTCAACACAATCCTGTCTTCTGCCACTCAAACTCCTCCTATATCAAGTTCAATGATGGTACCTGCAACTACCATCTGAGGCAGGCCTGAACAGAAACTCAGATGGAACTCGCCAATATTTGTTTGCCTCCTGTAGCACTGCACTAATTAGTATTGTAATACCATATAGGAACAAATCAGCGGCCACTAGTATTCATCTTGCTGAGGATTCAATGCCTAGGGCATGTAAAGTCAACATCACCCTCACGGCAGACATGCCACATGAGGGTAATGGCAAACCACACCTCTTTCCATGAACAATATGCTCATGTTGAGCTTACTCAAGATTTCCCTTCCTAACAGATTGACCAGAGTCGTTGTAGAATACAACATGAGGTCCACACCTCTCTGCCCCCTATTTTAATGGGTAATTTCTTCGTAAAAGGAACCGATTAAACTGCCCCATAGAAGCATTTCCATAACTTCACCTGATAAGAGGAATACTTCCTCACTAACACATGATTTAGTCGCACCTGTAGCTACCATGAAAATGAATGGTTTATTTTCTATTTTCATGCCCACCAATGGTTCCTCTTCTAGGTCGGCGGAAAACGATATGACTGGACATGCTAAGGCTCTCTGCGGGCTGTCCTAGTCTGGATACATGTTCATTCCAGGAAAAAGGAATGGGTTCCCCCCAACCACAGTGGCCCTCTGATACTGTGTCACTGTACCACCTGGAAAAGTATTATTGTTTGAAATTTGGGAATCCTGCTATTGTCATTGATGTACTACATATGGCGGTACATTAATGGAACCAGGAGTTGGTAACTGTGGAATAGCTGGTGGCCGAGCATACGGGGCCGCAGGCATTGGCTCACCATACGGGCATTCTGGGGATAACTGTATATGCTGCTGAGATTATGGGATCGGATATCCCTGAGGGTAGGGATACATCTGTGTTGAGGATAAGAATATGCTTGTCTACTCCTACATTCTCTCAAAAAATGGCCCATTTGTCCCCCACACGTCCAATACTGAATCCCCCTGGAAATCCCCCTTGATATTGAGGCTGATACCCACCTACCCAATCGTTTTCTCCTCCTCACACAGGTTCTACACGCACATCAGCCTGAATCAACCTAAATCAGCCAACCCTTCTGTCTGCACTGTCACTACAGCCCCTGTCAATGCGACCTTTGCTAACTTCTTTTGAACCTGTTTTGCTTCTTCTGCTTGCCCTCGCTGTGCAAGCCCTCCTTCTCCTTTTCTTTCAACCATTTACAGTGGTGAATAATAATAGACTGGTTTTCCACCCAACCTTTCGCCTCAATCCCCACTATCTTATCAAGCACCTTCTGTACCTCTTTTGGAAGGCCTATTTTGACCACAAAATAGAAAGATTGAATCACTCGATCCCATGAATCTCCCGTTTCTGCTCACCACATCTCTTATATATGCAATATGTATTGGGTAGGATCCTCATCATCACACATTACCCTTTTTTATAATTGACTGGAGGTCAGACGTGTCTGGATATGTGTGTAGTAGTGCCACTCATACTGGGGGCCTAATGTCATTTAAATGTGCTCCATCATAGATATCATCACCCAAATTCAGACCCAGATACCCTGCTTTAGCCCATATGTTGTGAGCCTGATCTCCCAGTATTGACACAAACAAACCTTTCAAATCCCCTATAGCCAAGGTAGTATCAGCTATATGTTTTTCAAATGCATATATCCATTTGCCCACAAACAGCTGTGAGGGACAGGAGCACATTTATAAGATTATTTTTGTCCATATGTGCCCATGGTATGTACTGCGCTCTCCCAGGCCCCTTATGAAACAATGGAAACTGCACTCCTACCATCTTCCCAACGTTCTTCTTTCCCATCGCTGATCTCTTAGCTACTGCCATCCGCCCAAACCTATTTTGTAACCTTAGTCCCCAAAAACGTTCTATGCATGGACAAATCACAGGTGGCTGCTCTTCCCCTTCCAACTCATTTACCGTATCCCACTCCTCTTCTTCTCTGTCTGCATAGTCATATTCTTCCTCTGACCTTTCTATGCCATAATCCATACTTCCCTTCGGTTTCCTCCTGTCTTCCCTTTCTTACTCTCTATGCACATCCTTAATAGCTGTGCTACCTATCCGAAACAAAATATCTCCAGCCCTCAATTCGTCCTCCCATAAAGATGCCCACTGCCCATCCCTCCTTTCTATTTTTAATGGTGCCAACTCACCCGCCGCCTTCCTCAGTGCATCTACAAACTCTTTTTGTGGGTTTGTATCATCTCCCTCTGATCCCTTATCCCTCGTAGCCACTGACGCCGTGGGGTTATGGAGATTTTGATAGTGGACCGATGTGGGTGGCAGAGGAGGCGTGACGGGCAAAGGAACATACATAGGATTAGTGTATCCTGACGCAGAATGACAAATGGGTGGCACCGGTCTGTTTCGATAGGGGCCATAAGAGCACTCAAGACAGTAGCTACAGCTGTAATTGTAGTACGCAGAGTAACCACTTCACATCACTCCTTCCATCATTTTCCATAGTTATAAAACATCCTTTCTGTTTTGTAGTTTTCTTCCTTTATATTTTGCTGTCAAGAACGTATACATATGACTCAGTATATCAAATTATTTGTCCCCTGCTCTGGCCATGGTTTAAACATCCCATCCTTTGCTTCCATTCCTTGTGATACTTGAGAATGTTGTCTCGATACAAAGGAAGGGCTTTGCACATGTAATCCAACAGGGTTGTTGGCTCCATTGTAGCCATCCTGCCCCATCAGTGTTTTACAATATTATCAACACCCTCTGCCCCCAACAACCCATACCCCTGTCCAGTGCTCCCTTCTTATATCCCACAGTTACTCCCTTTCACCCACAGGCACACATATATAACCCCCTCACATACTTCCTACATCACACCACAATCAGACTTGCTTCAGCCACTACTAACCACCACAGAAAATCACCAACAATAAAATCATAATAAATTCTACTTTTCATTCCAACACTCCATTTATAATGGGTGAGTAAATCCCAGACCAACAAGGGCCTCTACCACAACTACTTATCATTCTCACGCACCTCCTTTATACTGGGCAGAGAGATCCCAGACTCACTGAATATACAGAGCCTCTATCCATGTTCTTTTTTCTTTCATTGCACAGCACTGTCTTCTTCCCTATAACCTTTGGAAATAGTCCTGTTAGTCCACAATCCATAACTCATTAACAATATATATACAATATCAGAAGGTTTTCTAACTCGTCAATCCAATCTCTTCTCAACGCGCACATATACACACTCTCCCCTCATACCTCCCTTATTTTTCTCCAAAGAGGGTGCACTTATGTCTCCATTTTCACCTGAAGTCCCCTGTCATGGTGTCCCACCAACAGCCTGCACAATCTGGGGACAGCGCCCCACTCCAAAGAACAGACAGGAAATCTGAAAAGACAGCTCCTGTAAATCTCTCAAAGGTTGTGCACAACGAGGACTGGCCACTGCAGGTGGGCACGACCCCTGCAGATGTGTGGCCAGGTATCCTCTGGCTTTGCGGTGGTCACTGGGATCACATCTGGGTCACCAATAATGTAGGGCAACTCCCCAGCGATCAGTCGAAAAATATACAACCCATTAGAGAAAAAGGCTGGGTGCACCCTTTTTCAAGAAAGACAAGAGCTTTTATTTTGTGTACAAAAGGAAAAGGTGACAGGGTGTTATGAATCCACGGCCATGGAGCTCTCTCCCATCCTTCGTACAAGATTCAGATTATAAACATAAAAATCGTCCCTCACGATGCACTCAATATACAGTGTTAATCCCCCACACTCATTGGCTACCACCTATATACATGCTAATGCTTACATATAGTCCATTCTTCAATTGGTGCCGCTGTTTTCTCCTCCTTCATCACCACACATGGGTAAAGTTCGTGTACATCTTGGAACCCTGCAAAGCAATTGGTTAAATTAAACTGGCACCACCCTACCTTCAAGCCTAACCATGTGATATGCACCTGGTTATCAACATGAACTCAGCAGACAACTTCGAGGTCAGTCGGGTCCTTACGAACAAAGCAGCCTTTTCTCATGCCAGACACGTCAGCACCTCCATAAATGCCCTCCCCACTGTATGGGCATTAATCTTTGCTCTCACTGGCACAAATGATAGATCATGTTGTTCTCCGCTTTTCCCTTTATCAGTTCCCCTCCCCAAAAGTAAACCTAGTGTTCCACTAATAAATCCAGTTTGCGAAGCATTTAGGACTCATTTCCCTATTCATCTGGTAGGTGAAATAGGATGGCTGTCATTCTGGGGTGTGCTAGTGTCTTAAATCTTGGTTCATGTTTTGGCAAGCCAAGATCTCTGCCTCAGCTCCCAGGAGTGTTACATTCATTCTGGGCTGCAGCCCTTTGCCTCTTCAGCTGCACACATTCTTGCCTAATTTGTTCAAAGGCCTAAGTGATGGGGGCGTAAACCCCCCAAAACCCCTATATATATATATATATATATATATATATATATATATATATATATATATATATATATTCAGTGACAAAACTTTGTTAAAGGGACGTTATGGTTAAGTTGTGCTACTAAAAACTTATGAAATTCAGTGAAAAAAACTTTGTTAAAGGGACGTTATGGTTCAAAGTAAAACCGAAAACCCCTGAAATTCGGCAGTTATGGTAAGATAAGCAACCATAACTCGCGCCACCGTGCACTGCTAACACTAAGACCCAGGACATCAAAGATGACATCACAAATGTCATTGATGACATCACTGATGACATCACATGGTTGGCTCTCCCTTTTTTTTCCTTTACTGACATATCTAAGCCACATAGTTTTCTTCAGTAACAGTCAGAAAGTAAAAATTGAAAAGGTACTATATTTGTAGACTTAGGGTCAAGTCAAATCATATGAAACATATACATAGCGGAAGACACAGGCTTGAAAGAGAGCAATCCTTTCTGTGCATGAAGATAATCATTAGGGTTATCAGCACTTTCTCATAGTTTTATTTGTATTACTCTACCTTCCCTGTGTATGCTCATATTTGTATACATTATACTCACTCTCCTTTCCTTTGGGTGCAGTCACATCATGTGATACACATACATATTGTAAGTAGCAGCTCTGAAACAGAGCAATAGTTTCTCTGCATAAAGACAATCAGTTAGGTTATGAACTCTTTCTGCAACTACTTCTGCTTTTTTGTTTACTTCACTGTCCCTGTATATACTCATATTTGTATGTGTTGTTGTCTCTTTGTGTTGTATCTGTAATAATTATGTATTAAGTGGGTTTTATTATCTACTTATTACATGTTTCACAGTACGCAAAACTCTAATAAGGAAGCAGTTATCATTTCACTATTCAACATGGCAAGATTATGAATATGGCACCTTTATCATGTATGCTGCACACACTACCTATGTTTCTGCATGAGTAGCTTAGTATACTGGATAGAACTTCATAATAGAATGCTATTTATATCAATGCATTGCTTAATGCACTAATTAGCTCATGATATTTATCCCAATGATCCTTGACAGTTTTTGGTCAGCATTATAAGAATCCCTTGTACAGAGATTTTAAGAAAAGTAAATGCACATGTGATGTCATCAGTGATGTCATCAATGACATTTGTGATGTCATCTTTGATGTCCTGGGTGTTAGTGTTAGCAGTGCACGGTGGCGCGAGTTATGGTTGCTTATTTTACCATAACTGCCGAATTTCAGGGGTTTTTCGGTTTTAATTTAAACCATAACGTCCCTTTAACAAAGTTTTTTCACTGAATTTCATAAGTTTTTAGTAGCACAACTTAACCATAAAGTCCCTTTAACAAAGTTTTTTCACTGAATTTCATAGGTTTTTAATAGCGCAACTTAACCATAACGTCCCTTTAACAAAGTTTTTTCACTGAATTTCATAGGTTTTTAGTAGCACAACGTAACCATAATATCCCTGACTTCATATACATGTAACATAGAACATACTGAACCCTCACGTAGTGATTTTGATTTCCGCGGACTACCGCCATGTCCGCGGACATATCGAGAATCTGAGCGTGGTGAATGTAAATTTAAATATTGTGCCCCATTTCCCTTTTGAAGTTGGCTCTGAAAAGAGCCGTTTTTTTGGGGTTTTTTTTTACAGATGCTTGACAGACACCTGTTATTTTGTATTTTTTTTCTTGATTTTTTTTCTTACTTTACTCCTAAAATCTTCACATAACCTTCTCCAAAGCAACCCTTACATTCCAAAATAGAAAGGCATTTCGTGTAAAAGATAAAGAGATGCCATCTTCTTTAAAACTAACCGTATTACTGGCATCAATATTCTCATTATTACAGAAGAACATACCAGCTCTAAGCATGAAGGCACACATGCCTCGGTTGATGACACACCAAGCAATGTTTTGCTGAGGACAAAAAACTGAACTATTGTCCCATATTGCCATAGGTAGTAATCCAGAAAAAATTACTTTCGCATTTGGAAGGATCTTCATTACGGCCTGAACCAAGCGTTCCAAATCAGCCAACAAAGTAGGGGCACTGACGTTGCCCAAATGGAAAGCACCATAGTGCAAAACTACAACATGCGGACTGTTCATCGTTGCCATATCCTCACAAACCTGTACAATTCCCTGTACATTGCAATCAGGCACAGTGCTCCACACCACCTCCACTCCTTTCACATCAAAGTTGTTTTCAACAAGCCTGCATCGAGCGTACTGTTGTAAACCATGCACAACATTTCTCCAAGCACCAACACCCTGACTTTCTCTACATCTGCCATCTTCACCACACTCAGTCTCTTTCAACACAAATCCACAACCTCGACATCTGATTGGCTAATCCGTACAGTCTTCTTTCCATGTTGGATTTGCTGGAAAACCCCGGATGTAGCACGCCCTGCCCACGGACAGCCGCGGTGTCCACAGACCGCGTAACTCTTCGACACCACTTTTACCGTTTCAACTTTACTCTCTGTGCCATTCCCTCATTGCATACAGCTAAGCAGTCACACAATACGATGAACGTCCTCAGAACATCCCCATGTTGTTTATTTTCGAACATTTCAGGACAATTATCATTTCATTATTCAACATATTAACATTCCAAATATTATACTTTCATCTTGTACGCTGCACACAATGCTATGTTTCTCCATTAGTAGCTCAGTATACTAGATAGAACCCCATAATACAATGCTATTTATATCAATGCATCGTTCAAAGCACTAATTACGGTATGATATTCATTGCAGTGATCCTTGACACTTTTTTCGCAACATTATAATAAAAATCCCTAGTACACAAATTTCATGAAAAGTAAATGCACATGTGATGTCATCAGTGATGTCAGCAATGACATTTGCGATGTCATCTTTGATGTCCTGGGTGTTAGTCTTAGCAGTGCACGGTGGTGGCGCGAGTTATGGTTGCTTAGCTCACCATAACTGGCGAATTTCAGGGGGTTTTCGGCTTTACTTGGAACCATAACGTCCCTTAAACAAACTTTTTATATTAGCACGCAAACAATATACAAAGATGTAGTGTAAACAGCAAGTTCTCACAGATGGCTTTACACAGAATGTTGCAAAGTAAGCATTTATGCTCGTTCACAGTGAAGGTCAGCTGCTTCCATTTTTTTCTCGCGGCCCGGAGAGGCCCACGACTCCCAGTATAAGGTTCTATTTTATTTTTACCTTGACAGACAGAGATTGTGCTGAAAGACTTCTTTTGAAGAAGTGTAGCAAAAACGTAAGACACGATAAAGATTAAATTTCTGAAACGAAACCACTTTTGTATATTATATCACTTTGAGAAAGATCGTTGGCACATGCAGAGTCATATTTTGTGACTGCACTACACTTGGACAATGGAAAATGCAATTATAATGTAAGTAACCCTTTAGATTATTTTATACCGGAATATAATAACAATAGCGTGGCATTAAAGCCCGGTCAAGTTGTACTTGTTCATTCAATGTGGCATATTGTTTTCTACCGCGCACTATCACCGCCGAATTGATCCCCTGTCGTTTAGAGGGCTCTAAAAAAGGCAGACGACACAGGATGGGTTAATAGAAATAATTTAACCGTTCTGTAGCCGGTCAAGCGCTCTACTCGCTGTGCACTTCACTGTAGCCGGTGAAGTGGCACAGCGAGTAGAGCGCTCGCTTTGACATCCGTGCACAGCTTGCTAACGCAGGTTCGGATCCTGGCACGGCCAAACTCAGCCTTTCATCTTTCCATGGTCAATAAATGAGCACCACACACCGTGGGTAATAATAAGCAGCGCTGAGATACCTGACGGTACTTAGCGCTATATAAATACGAAAATATTATTAACATACTCCGTTGCACTATCTTCGCTAGCAAATAGTTTCACGCCCTAATAAATAAAATGAATATTTTTAATAAAGATCGGCTGGTGAGACTAATTTATGTTTTTTAAAACAGGTATGTTGCCCCATTTTGCCAATGTCACGATTTTCAGACTCCAGCGGATGGATTGTTCAACTGCCAGGTGCAGCTCCATGTAAGCAACTTCATGACCCTCACCATTTTATGGGACAATCGCCAAGGACCAATATGCCCTTACGCAGTACTAGCGGCTAGAAGCAACATACCAACCATTATGGTGGTCTAATGCCTCGTATTTGGAGCAACCTTCCGATTATCAGTGCGACCATTTACTGCTTTTATCATAAACCAACAGCCTATCTACCGCAAAGGCACAGCGCGTGGCTCAAAATAAACTTTTGCTGATCGACAGCAGAGACAATTGCAAATTGCTGAATATTCACTAAACATTTCATGTGAAATAAATGTACTTTACCAAATGTACAATCCTGCTGTTTACTTTTAAACCACAGTTTCATATTCCGAATTGTGGCGCACTATGTTCTAAGCTGATCTAACACCCTCTGTACCGCAAAGGAACATCGCGTGGCTCAACATGAACTTTTGCGGATCGACAACAAAGACAAATGCAACTCCCTGAATATTCTGTTTGCTTTTAAATCACAGTTTCATATTCCGAATTGTGGCGCGCTGTGTTGTGATATAATGTGTGTTGTCTTCCGGGTTCTGTGTAAAGTCGCGTAGGACTGGAGACGACTGGGTGCGTTTGATGACGCACCATGTAAGGTCACGGAGAGAGGCAGGGAATATGAATGCTTTCATAATGTCAGGCTTAAAGGGCCGGGAGATATGATTTAGTGTCGCAAAAGCAAGTCAGCCAGGTCAATAGCGCCAGTCATAGGATTATCACATAATGTCAGCGCACACCAGCCTGATTTATCGTTTCTTTAGTGGACAAAAAGTCGGGTGAGGCCCATAGGAAATTGTACTATCAGCGGACAAAAGGAGGGTTCTTAGAACACTTTCAACCTGACAACGAACAATACAAACAACGTTCTCAGAACACCTCCATTTTGTGTAATTGCAACCATTTCGGGACACCTCGAGTGTTCTTAGAACACATTCAATTTGACAGATTACAATACGGACAGCGTCCTCAGGACACCCCCAGTTTATGTATTTACGAAGATTTAAATACACTGCAAGTGTTTTTAGCTCAATTTTACCTTCCTTGCGAACAAAAAGGACACATACTCCGTCCTCTGAACACCCCACCATTTAGTTTATTTACAGAATGTCAGAACAGCCGTGTTCTCCGCGGACAAATCGAACACAACAAAAGCGTATAAAACATTAAAAAACAAAACATTGAACCTATCTCATACTCCCCCACCCTCCCCAAACATTCTTACACACCAACACACTCCACTAAATACAATTTTTAATCCAAGTTTCACCGCGCTGTCCGCGGTCGATGGCGAATACAAGATGGCGGATGCCACAGAAAATCTGACGCGCTCCATGCCCCACGCCGTCCAATCAGCGAACACGTCGCATGTCCGCGGACATGACGCAAGCCCATGGGCCAATCGGGGTGCTGTCCGCGGAGCTAACAGGGAAGTCCGTCCGCGAAGCGAACACAGATATCACAATTTTTTTTGCCTTACATTTTGGTCATTTTAAAAAAAGCTACTGGACGTATTTACACCAAATTTGCAAAAGCACGCTTTCGGGGCCAAGCTGCCGCTCCTGCCGCAAATTTGGTGTAAATCCGTCCAGCGGTTTGGGCTGTAGCCGTGCGCAAAGTTTTTTCCCATTATGTCTATAGGAAAAAACTAAAGTTTTGGGACCCCCCTATAACTTTGCCCCCCCGGACCAAAGCTCTCCGAACTTTGCAGATTGGGCCATATACTTTTTTGCAAAATTTGGTGAGGATTCGTCCAGAGGGAGCGAAGTTATAAGCCACCCAAAAAGTGCTCTTCCTATGGAAACACCAACTTAACCATACCTACATGGACGCTACCACATCCATGTAATATATATATGTATATACAACTTAAGGTGGAGTGTCTTCTAAAGAAATGGTCCGATTTGGGCCTTCTGGATGAAGACGATTGCAGATTCCTGTATAATAAATTCCCCTGCATTCCAACCATCTACTTTCTCACCAAGATCCATAAACATCCTACCAATCCTCCAGGCCGTCCCATTGTTACCCTGAATGGAGCTTCATTAGAAAACCTCTCTAAATATGTGGATCAAACTCTTCTTCCCCTCGTATTCACTTTACCGTCATATTTACGAGACACGAAAGACTTCCTCAGTAAAATCGAAGGAATAGCATGGGAAGAAAATTACATGTTTGCCACATTAGATGTTGTCTCATTATACACTTCTATACAGCATGAGAACGGTAAAATGGCTTGCAAATATTTTTTAAACACAAGATCTTTAAACTATCATTCACATGGTGAAATGATAATTGAAATCATAGAGATGTGCCTCACCAACAACGTCTTTTTGTTTAATAATGAATTTTACAACCAAATCAGAGGAACTGCTATGGGTACGAGCTTTGCACCATCCTATCCAAACTTGAGCATGGGATGGTGGGAGAAGTTTATAGTATGGACTGAACGTAACATCAAATACACAAATCAAGTGGTCCTGTGGCTTAGGTTTATTGATGATCTCTTCATCCTTTGGAATGGAGATGAGAGTGATTGGCTGGAATTTGTCAAAATATTGAATACGAACAACATCAATTTGAAATTCACAGAAACCCATAGTCGAGACCGGTTGGTCTTTTTGGATGTGTTAGTGAAAACGAATCAGAAGGAAGTTTTAACTGAATTGCATCGGAAGCCAACAAGTTCCAATATGCCTCTTTTCGCAACCAGCAACCTTCCAGTGTCTTTAAAGTGGAGTATTCCCTATGGCGAATTCGTCAGAATACGACGCAATTGCAGCACAATAGAAACATTTGACCAGGAGTGTCGGTTCACTGCTGCAAATTTTGCCAGACAGCGGTAACCAAAATCAGTTTTGGAGAGAGCCTATTTGAAAGCTCGTAATTTCAACAGAAATACCTTGCTCTCTTCCAATTGTACTCCAGAGAAAGACAAACAGGATGACGAAACAAGGCTAATTTTGACGTTTGGAACTCACGCCAATATGATTCGTCAAATTTTTCAACGACATTGGCATATTCTGCAATCTGATGAAGTACTTTCTACCATCCTTAAAGATCGTATTAATATCACTTTCAGAAAATCTCCATCAATCAAAGATTCATTAGTCAGCAGTTTCTTGCCCCCCGTGGAGAAAATATCGAACAGTTCTTGGCTAAATGCAAATCCAACAGGATTTTACAAATGCACTAAATGCAAAGCCTGCAAGTATGCCCTAAATAGAACAAACTACACGCATCCAGTTACGAGACAAGTAATTGAATTGCAAAATTACATCACATGCAATACGGAGTTTGTGGTCTATGGACTCTTATGCCCATGTAACCTTTGGTACATTGGAAGCACTATCGGCAAATTGAAGCTGAGAATTTTACAACACATGCGAGCCATAAAAAACTCAGACCCCTCCTATCCTATGGCTGTCCATTTCAAAGATGTTCATCAGGGCAAACTAGACTGTCTAAGCTTCCTCGGCCTACATCATATAAAAGCCAATCCACGGGGAGGCAATAGAGAACTTGATCTGCGGAAAAAAGAAACCAAATATATTTTAGACTTTGAATCTAAAAAACCCAAAGGACACAATTTAGATGAAGAGTTATACACCTACTTGGGAACCTAGAGCCACAGGATCGATATAGTTTATCTTGTTGGGTGTATTGACAAGTGCTAGGCTCTCCATATGAAGTCTGTTCGTCAACAAAAACATCTTTTTAAATTTGTGTTGTGTTATATTGTCAAATTTCATTCACCTAGAATCCTTATTGCCAGTTCTTCAATTTATGGTTGTCCAGTCAAATAGATGAATTGAGAGGTTAATTTTTAAACATAGTTATGTCCCCCACATTGCATAATTGTTCTAAATCCTATTGTACTATAATGGTGCACATATTTTTATTAGTTTTATTGCTTTTGTACTGAGTGGTTTATTTTAAATATTCATGTTTGCAGACATAACAGCAGAAATTGGTTTTAGCCATATTTTGCACTTTATGCATTAGCACTTTACCTTTGTTGCTTTATATAGCAATAAATGCACTGTAGCACATGACACTTTTTAAGCACTTAGCACTTTATTACTCTGCTTATATTCAATCAGCTGCAAACATTTATATCGAATCATAGCCTGCCAATCGAATTCTTCGGGCATGTGCACTGTGCAAGTAAAAGTAAAAGCAAAAATGGAATATGAAGAATTTTAGGATTATATGTTTTCTATTTTAGAATTAATAACTTCTTGACTAAATGTGCATTTTTGAAAGGGACATTGGTTTTAACTCTGGCAGATTTACAAAAGAGTCAACCCACTCGGGTTATACTTGCCAGAAATAAACCTTCTTGTTATCATGGTCTAGGCTATAACACATCCATTATATAAGGCAAATTTGCCACTTACAAAATGGCCGCCATGTTTTTCTCTCCATTCACTGAAGCTATATATATAGCTGGTACTAGATAGCGACAAAGGACAAATGGCACAAAGAACCATAGAGACTGGTAAATTGTTTGTAAACCTATATATTGGTTGTGGGTTTCACTTGTACGTGAACAAGCTGCGAGTAGGCGGCGAAACGCGTTGTACCGTGCACTTTTTAATCTGGCAGATGCCTAATAAAACTGGATAATGAACTTAACCCTACACTGCATTGGTTTTTGATTTGAGGAAGTAACTGACACCAGCGGTTTGTGTATTGCCACGAGTGCCATCCCTCCCTGGGAGAACTGGAAATTCTTTTTCCCGGCTTTTGCAAATACATATATATATATTGTGAAAAGGTCAATTGTGACCCTTTACATTCGGTCAATTGTTCATTCGAACAATTGTAAACCAACAATTTGGGTAATACCTCTAAAACACATCACTACTTCATGCTATGACTATTATGTATGTATATATTTATATATATATATATATATTCAGTGGAAACATTTTGTTAATGGGACATTATGGTTAAGTTGCACTAGTAAAAACCTATGAAATTCAATGGAAAAACGTTGTTACAGGGATGTTATGGTTACAGGTAAAACCGAAATACTCCAGAAATTTGCCAGTTATGGTAAGCTAAGGAACCATAACTCACGCTACCACTGTGCACTGCAAGGACTAACACCCAAGACATCACAAATGTCATTGATGACATCACATGTGTATGTAGTTTTCATGAAAAGATTCCACAAGGGATTTTCATTGTAATGTTGGCAGAAAACTATCTAAGATCATTGCAAGAACTATCATGAGATAAATAGTTCATTAGGCAATGCTTTGCTATAAATACCATTGCATTACAGAGTTCTTTGCAGTACATGAACCAACTCATGTAGAAACAGACAAAACATAAAGAGACCACAACGCATAAAAATATGAGCATTTACAGGTAATGTAAAGTAAGCAAAAAAGTTGCAGTACTATTAAAACGTGTTCATAACCTAACTGCGTACCTTCATGCAGAGAAATGATTGCTGTTTTTCAGGCTTGCTTCTTCCCCTACTTATATGTATCATATGATGTGACTGAACGCTAAGGAAGGTAGTGTTAGAACATATCAGAAGGTTAAGGTCTACAAATATAGTACCTTTTGAATTTTTAGTTCCTGACTGTCAGTGAAGAAAAGCACCTGGTGTACATATGGCACTGAACAAAAAAAGAGGGAGCCAGACTTGTGTTGTCATCAGTGATGTTATCAATGACATTTGTGATGTCATATTTGATGTCAAGGGTGTTAACCTTGAAGTGCAGATTGGTAGCGCGAGTTATGGTTCCTCGGCTTACCATAACTGGCGAATTTCTGGGGGATTTTTTTGGTTTTACATGTAACAAATAGGTTTTTACCCAGATACCCTTAGTTTGTAAAGGTGTACTATACAACATACTGTACCTGCTGGCACCATGTTAATGCACACAGCAGTCGCAGACTATGCGTCTGGTCGCGGACATCGGGTGGCATCCAACCTGCTCAGAAATGCAGGGGCTCTCATACATAGTGGTACCATTCAGCAAACACAAGGAACATATACAAACAGCACCATGTACATGAATTGCAAGTGAAAATAGAGTAGATCTGAAACTGTGCACTTATTAAACAAACAGCACAAAGGCATAGAGAGTACACCATAACGAAATGCACCAACAAGAGAAGTGACTTCTGCCTTCAACAATCTTACCACACTGCTGCTTTGCATATGAACAAAGAACGAACGGTCAGAGTAAGGACTGGAAAGTACTAAGACCAGAACATCACTCCAACGTAGCAAGCACACTAAAGTTTGTCTGATAATTGCACAAGTGGTGCAGTATACAATAGTAGATAAACATAACATTTCTTTCTTTTTTACGCAGCAATGGCAAGCACCTTAGAGTGGCTGGAATAGAATTTCCCTCATGACGAAATGACTTACGATAGTAACCCCATTGGTACGCACCGCCGTCTGAAACGTAAAATACTTCATATCTATTGCTTCATGTACAACTAAAAGATTTTTTTTCTTGAAAAGAACATATTGGAAAGAAAAGTAAGGCAGCACAAGTGGCACCCGTTCCACAACAGCATAGGGGCACAGGAAAGGAAAGAAAGGCTGTAAACAGCAAACTGGATAGCCTGGAAGCCAAAATGGAACAGTTGGTGAACAATTTTGCCTCCTTAAAAGATAACGTACAAGGACATATTATGGACAAAATAAAATACCAGTGCCCAACCTGCACGTGTACCCTTTCCCCATTTCACAGCCCGCCATCCCCTCAAAATCTGTGTGATCAGAGACGTTACAATGATACCTCAATCCCTTCCTCCCCTCACAACCAACTTGTACAAATCCCCTATTCCTCACAATATGTGTCCACTTCTGCTACCCCTTCCCTTTCCTAATAGTATGTATGAATGTGTGGTAGTAAAAGTTGAAATTTAAAGTGTTGCTGAGTGTATATGTGGCTTTTCCTTGGTTTCTAAAATGCCATTATGACTCAGTGGCGCACAGTACTGGTGGGAATGACAGCAATTAAGCAAATGGGAGGTGTCCTACGGACACCTCACCTGCCCCGCCTATCCGCAATCCCAATGAAGGCATCCATACGACGCCAGTTCGACCCGCATGTCTGCATCTTGTGAACCATCTATAATTAATTGTGGGAACGGACGTTTTTCCGTTGCACAAGTACACACATGCGTATCTCTTCCTCTGTCTCCTGGTGACACCACCCCTGTACAGCATATGTGAACAAACTTGTGACAAACTTTAATTAGTTCAAACCGCCCACCCACATACTACAGGTAGCTGTACACATACACATTCCACCTGCTATACCCTATAAACACCCAGCTTGTCCCAAAATGGTGCGCACATATTTTGCACTATTAATCAGTCCACAGATCCCAATGGTGTGCATACGACACCTATACACATGCGCACAAACTATTCTGCCCAAAATGCGTCTTGCGGACAGCTGTCACAAGTGAGAGCATTCTCAACGTCACCATGCGACCGCACCCACGTTGAGCATGGGCTCTTCTTTCGCCGACACGATCCGGACCCTCGGACAGCGCAAAAGTACAGTGTTCTGCAATCTACTGAGTGTTATTCGGAAAGTACACGCTTACAAATACGCCACAATGTGCCATTGCACATGTATGTATTTGTTTGAACTATGTAGGCCTATTTTCCGGGTACAAGTTCTCCTCAGCAGCCTTACAAAAGGCAGAATTGAAGAGGCCAGTGAGCCCAATAATGCAATAGCAGTGTTATTCCTAGCTATAGCAGTCCAACCCTATGGAGATTGGGCCATTGTGCCCAAAGGTTCCAGAGAGTGTCAGTTGTTACAGGACCCGGTAGAAATGAGAGATGAGGATGCAAAAGTTCAGGATACCTGCAAGAATAATGATGACAGTTGCGTAGAGCTTGAAGAAATCAGCTGAGGTGCTGGGCATATTCAGCTAGACCCGAAACCGCTGGGCTGGAGGTCTTATCCACCTACCATCCAGGTGCAAAGCATTAATGTAGCTGCTTGGCAACAAAACATTTGAGAATGAAGGGCCACTCATAGGAGACAGGTGTAGAAACATTTGAGAGCAATGGGCCACCCACATGAGACAGGTGTACCAAACCTTTGAGAGCGATGGGCCACCCGTAGATAGGTATAGCAAACGTTTGAGAGCAATGGCCCAAACGTAGGAGACAGGTATAGCAGTGGCATGCTTCTGGTAGGTGTGGTTCACCTGCTAATGTCAGGTGAGATGCTGGCTCCAATTCACAAGTTGTACCTCGGGACCGGTAGCAGAACTTTGTCATCCATGAGAGCTGGATGCAGAGTCACTGGGGTTTTAGCTGTTGGGCACGAGTGGGCAGCTGAAGAGTTGTGTCGTTATCCTGCACCCCTGCAGATTGCAGCTTTGCTGTGTCTTTGGTGCTGGCGGACAGTGGGTTGTCTTTGTCCTGGACCTCTTGCTGTTCTTCGTCATTGATTGGAGGTGCTGTTTTCACACACTGGCTGGCACATACCCAGGAGTTATGGCCTCTAGAGCATACTGCAGTGTGGGTTGTCAGCAGGATCTTGAAAGGACCCTTCCAGCAAGGATGCAGGAATGATTCTTTTCTGATGCACTTTCAGGACCACCCTGTCCCCACGCAGGAGGCTGTGGTATAGTGTTTCAGGTGGTCGATGAAGGGCTTCTTGGATTTCCTGGAAGTGAGAACTGACAACGAGCATTAATCTTTTGCAATAGGAAACAAGATGATCATTATTCAGTTGTAAATCACAGAATTCAGGAGAAGGTGGCAGAGTAACTGGCATTGTCATGGGCCTCCTTTATGACAATGTTGTGTGGGGAGAGATCATGTACTCTATTTACAGTGTTTCTTATGTCTATGAGTACAAGAGGGAGGGCATCAGGCCACGTTAGGCCTGTTTCCTGGCAGACCTTGGCAAGGCGCAGCTTCACATCGAAGTTTCAGCATTTTACCGCCACTGCCGATTGTGGGTGAAAACTACAATGAAAGTTCTGAATAATCCCTAAGGCACTGCAAATGTTCTGTGCAATCTATCCAGTGAAATGGGTGCCTCTGTCACATTTCATGGAAACTGGAAGGCCAAAACGTGGAATTAATTATTTTAACAGTTTCTTGGCCACTGTAATGGAATCAGCATATTTTACAGGGCTAGGGCTCAGTCCATCCAGAAAATGTGTCTATCACTACAAGGAGCTTAGTCGAAGGAGGCTCACCTGGATATGCTAATGAAATCGATTTGGAGATTCATGAAGGGGCCATAAGGGACTTCATGTGCCCCTGTAGTGGTTTTCACAGGATTTCCAGGCTTGAACGTGAGACATGTTGGACAATGAGCACAGTATTGCTGAGCAATGGAGGGGAACGTAGGAGCAAACCAATATCTCTTGACATCCAAGGTCATTTTTCCCTTGCTGGAATGGGACACAGAGTGAACAACACCTGCTTGATACCATAACAAGGAGAGTGGGACCACTAACCGACCTGAGTAATCATGTCATAGGCGATCAAAGCAACAAACAGGTCCTTTACTTTCACAGCCCTGTTTCTCCACTTGGGGGGCTGCATCTTGGAAGTCCGCCACAACGGAAACAGATACTAGGGGGTCCTCAAATGAGAAGAGAAACAGCAGCACATAATAAGGAGGCTGAGCACCATGGAGGGCTGCATTTTTCGCATTGGCTGTCAGCCAGCGCGTTACCCTGCGAGGTGCTGTCAGAAAGTCAAATATGGGTCGTACACTTCACAATGACCAACTCGGTAGGTAGCAAGATCACATTAAGCAGGGCTTCAACATAGGATGCTTTGAGAATGGGAGTACCTTGTGCAGTTAGGTAACCTCTCTATTTCCAGAGGGTCCTGTAGTCAAGTGAGATGCTAAAAGTGTAACGTGAATCAGTGTATATAGTGGCTGTGCATTGTGTGGTGATTTTGCAAGCCTATGTGAGGACAATGAGTTCAGCAACTTGTGCTGATTGTATTGATGGGAGCTGAAAAGCTTCTAACACTTCAAAGGAGGTGCAAACAGCAAAACCTTCCGGAAGACTACCTGCTGAATCTCTAAGACAAGACCTGTCAACAAAAAGAATGAGGTTGGCATTGGGGAGAGGGATATCCTTGAGGTTGGTTCTTGGTGATGATACAAAATCAAACACTGCAAGGCAGGTGTGCGAGTTCCTGTCATCAGGTGTGGGTAGGAGGGAGGCAAAGCTGAGTGGGGTGATCTGATGAGAGTGATGTTGATGGATGGCAGAGAGGAGCAGTTTTTCATATTTGGTGAGATGTGCAGAAGGTAGGTGTTGTGTTTGGCACCTGAGGAGAAGTGCTAATGCAGAGTGTGGTGCTGCTATGTTTATGTGATGTGCAAAGGTGATGTTGTCAGCTTTTGTAAGGATAAGGGCAGTGTCAGCTAATGCTCTGAGACATCTGGAAAAGGCAGATGTTACAGTGTCTAACTGCGAGCTAAAATAGAATACAGGGCATTGTGGGTACCCGTCCTTCTGTGTGAGTACTCCTAAAGCATACCCCTCTTCATCACAGAACAGGGTGAATGATTTACAGTAGCCAGGAAGGGTGAGTGCAGGGGCAATGGAGAGGGCAGTCTTGATATTATAGAAGGCTGTGGATGCGTCAGGAGACCATGTGAGTAGGTCAGGTTGAGAGTCATGTAACATCTTTTGCATAGGCGGTACCGTAGAGGCATAATTAAGGATCCATAAAAGGAGGGTAACTGTCTTTTAGCAGCGAGCATAGGACATTGTAAGATGCAGGACACACAACAGGGGTCAAGGCGCCTAGCGCCACGGGAAATATCATGTCCTAGCGAACAGATAGTGGGTAGTCAGAGTTGGAATTTTGACTTGTTCACTTTTGTAACCTTTTGCTGCTAAGGTACTGAGGAGCATTTCGGAGTCCACGAGGGAGACCTGAAAGGAAGGTGATGCTAACAGTAGGTCATCCATGTATTGGATCATAGTGGAGCCCCCCAGGAAGTTGAGTGACATCCTGGAGGTCCTCCTGTAGAATCTGGGAGAAGAGAGATGGGGGGTCAATAAATCCCATTGGAAGGGACCTGTAGGTGAGCTGATGTCCCTTGTATGTGAATGCAAAGAGATAATGAGAGTCAGGGTGGATGGGGACAGAGAAGAAGGCAGAGTCAAGATCAAGGCAAGTGAAATATTGGATGTTGGGTGGGATACAATTGGGAATGGTCAGGGCATCCGGAACCACCAGATGTGAGGGTATTACTGCCTTATTAAGGGCGCACGAATGGTGAGCAAAACAGAATTTAATGTGCCCTTTCTCTCAATTGGGTGGATTGGCGTATGCAAGAGCTAGTGGTGAAATTGAGGTTTGATACATTTCTCTGCTTGAGGGAATATTCTGTACTGGGACACATGTGGGAGAGGGAATTCTGGATTGAGAGTGATGCAAACAGGTTTAGCAGAGAGCATGTGGCCTGCCTCATTGGCATGTGCTTCCCAGAGGGCATTGGAAATGAGTCAATAAGGTTTTGTACCTGTGTAACTTTTGTGGGTGAGTGTGAGGAGTGAAGGAGGCTCTGTAGGAAGCTACAGGTGAGGGGATTGTTGGAGGAGAAACAAATATTCAGCTTGCCTATAGTGTGGGACCTCTAGATAAATACCATCAGGAGAACAATAAATGATACAATGCATTTTGCATAGCAGATCAATACCCAACAGATTCACAGGTGAACTTGAACAGAAAGGCATGATGTTCAGTGATGGAACCAATAGAAACAGACAATTCATTTGATACCAGGCGTGGAATAGTGGTGTTAGATATGCCAACAGCATTGACAATTTCCTTTGAAACATCAACATTTGGAAATTCAGCAGCTCACAGCGTGGAGCACCTGGCACTTGTGTCAATTAAACAATTCATCGTTTTCCTTGGGTGTTACATTTGAGATAGGGACCAGACGGATCCAATGGGAGCAAAGCAGCAGAGAGAACTGAAGGGACCCTCAGGCAATGTCACTGTGGACCATAGGAGATATGCATATCCTGTTAGCCCCTGTTAGGAGATGGAGGAGGTAGAGGGTGTGGCGGCGGGGCAGAGGGGTAGAAATTAGAATTACCAGGAGGAATTAAATCATTGTGAGGAGTAGTGAGACCATATTGCTGTGGTCTGGCAGGTTTGGTAGTACATTGCTGGGTGAGATGGCCTGTCTGCTTATAATCTGCAGAAAGGTTGCCCCGAAAAAGGATTTTGGGCATGCAGAAATGGGTATACAAAAGTCTGTTGTTGCTGGTGTCCCTGGTGAAAATGGGATGGTGGATTTTGTTGGGCATAGAGCAGGCATCTCGGCCCCCACATGCAGTCTTTTATTGAGCATGCTGTATCTACAAAGCCATGAAGAGGGTAGCACCATCTTGCTCCTGGCATTTGAGCTTGTCAAAGAAATGCTGAGCCACCGGCAAAGCTTTTTCAATAGATTCAGCTTGCCATCCAATCTGAACATTTTGAATATTATTTGAAATTTCAGGTAGGAGACCATTCACAAAAAGAGAAACAAATGTAGGTTTAGCTTGCTCCCCAGAGTTTGCAATACCAGAGTATTTAATGAAATAGTTAAATTTGATAGGTATTCAGAGGGAGATTCCAACTGGTCCAATCAGATTTGAGCTGGTATTTTTCTTTGATGAGGGCAGTAAGTGCAGTAATATTAGCAGTAATAGCCTCACCTTCAACCATTATTTCAGGCCATAGCAGTTTGTCCATAATTTGTTGGTATACAGTGTCTTTGAGCACAGCTCCTAGGAGTTGTTTAAAGTCCCAGAGGTGGGATCATAACAGGCAAACACTGTGTTTGAATGTTCCATGAAAGCAGGGGGGTTGTCAGGGAATGGGGAATTGTTATGCAACATGGTATAAGTCGGTGGAGCTCCAGGGAGTGAGAATTCTCATAGGTATAGCATCAGTATTGGTCTGAGTGTAGGTGAGCATAGGCACATGGGAGGTAGTAGCAGCGGAGGGTAGTGGGGCGTCCATAGTATGTAGTGAAGGTGGTTCAGGCATGGGTGAATGTGATCATTGAATATCTTGCCTGGTATGTTGTCCTGGCCTGGATTTAAAATCATAACAGTTGGACAGTGCTTGCAAGTAATCAATGTATTTTTGGCAGATTGAGTCAGACATGCGCCTTTAGGACTGGGGGGGTAGGCAGGGGAGTGGATGCAGATTGAGGTGGGAACGGAAATGGTTGGGAGCTAGTCCTGGGTAGTGTGTATGTAGAGGCCACTTGCAGAATAAGTGTAGGTGGGGCAGGGGGAGGAGATGTTGTTAAGTCTCAATGAGGAGTGGATGGAGAGGTTGTGGTGTGAGAGAAAAATGGGGCGGCCGGGGATGCAGACAGCTGTCAGAGATTGGGGAGGGTGGTGGGGTTTGCAGTTGGCTCGGCTGGCATGTCCGCTGGCTGCAGCATTGGGCATGGCGGGCCCTCTGTCGAAGTGTATGTGGTGTGCAGGCACTCAGGGGAGGTAAAAAAAAAGAAGGCACTTTGTCTAACAGGTCAACAGGTGGCACTGTAGGTGCCTTTGAAGGGGAGTCTTTAACAGTGTCTACAGAAACACTTGGGTAGAGGCCTGTTTTGTGAGTGTGTTTACTGTTTGTCCGGCAAAGACGGATGGGCAAACCAAGCTACTTGTATTAGATAGAAAATACATAGCACACAGAGTAATCAGCTGATAAGCAGGAAAATACAGCAGGACAAGTAGCGGGCAGGTGGCACTCGGAGCTCTGAAGGGACAGCCCTTAAAGCATAGGTTATATAGAATATCCTGTGCAATCACTAAAATATTATAGCATTTGCACAATGGTGGGAGGTACTTGGCATGAAATTGCAGCCATTTGGCAATAGCTGTCAACATCTCACTTGCGACCTTATGACGAAGTCTTGGGGGTCATGGGCTGGGTACATTGTGGTGTCATATGAATAAGCAGTATTCGTAGATACACTCTTGTTAACTACCATATATGGTGCTCATGCTATACTTGTAGACAGTAAATGGAAGAGACGGTCTGACATGTCTCTCTGTCTTGTTACAGGGTCTTGGTCCAATCAGCACCAGGAGGGATTTGGGTATGTCAGAGGAGCAGAGTGCAGAGGGAGGCAGAGGAAGGCGGAGAGAAAGGGAAAATGGAGGAGCTGAACCCTAAATGTATGAGAGGGCCTGATGCATAACATAGCATAGCATAACATAACAATCCTGCCACATCAATTGGTATTGGTTGTTAGAGTTAAAAACATGCACACCTTTTAATGTTTTCAAAACACCATTAGAAGAAAATGTACGCCCTTGGTTTGTGTGTGTTGATTTTATGAATGGCAATTGCGATTCGTTCTGTGCAGTTTGTATGGTTATGCAAAGCCAATTGAATGAAGTGTGCATATTTCACCTTGATATGCTAATTTCTAGTGACGCCACATTCCATTGGTATAAAGAGCCCCTTACCCCCACATTTTATTTAGGACTGGACCCCTGTGCTGGCCGATATTTGGGCAAATCTAGTGTGACTGTAATTGACAACCCTACCTTATTGTTAGTTGAATGTCTCTTTAAGAAAAAGGCGCCATTCGCCCAGTCATTTTGCCACTGGCAATGCACTTCACGAAGCAGCTCTGAAATTCTGAAGAATTCACTGAAGAGCTATTTTTGCAAGACGTTTCTCCAAAGTATGTTAATTAAAATGCTCGTTCACAAACAAAAGTCAGTGCACCGGTTAATTAATGGCCAAGACATGACGTGTATGAAACGGCGTTTGGGTCGTACACATTTTTTGCAGCATGCACATGTTCACGTTTTCCTTTTGTTTAACACTATGTTTGGGAGAGCGTAGGCCTGCTTACACCAGCTTGCCATTCAGGCAAGCTGGCGAAAGTTCACGCTCTGTCAACCTCTCGGTTATTTCAGTGATGCGTCACGTCTGCAATATAAACAGTGGTTCCGCTGACCTCCTCCCATGGAGCCTTGATGTTTTATGTTTTAATTAGCAAGTTCCAGAGAAACCTGACGGATGGAACGTACATGACTCTTCCCTCCAATACATATTGCAAGCTCGGCAAATTCAATGACCGTGGGTGCGCTGAGCTTTCCCTGGGCACAGGAAGGAGCAAACCAGTTCGGGTTTATTGTGACTCACTTCAACCTGACAATGGGGTTAGAAGTAGGAGTAGAACGTGTGTAACTACTGCACGTACGCAGCAGGCCTCATATAGAGTAAGGCCTTATTAGATTATTGTTACTTTAAAGCGCATTGACTATGAAGTGTTATTTTTGCAGGGACAACAGAAGGTGGGTTGAGGGTGCTTCATGCCAAGTGATAGACACTCAACATGCGTTCCACACACCTGTTCGTGCCTGGTAGCAGGTGTGCCCAGTTTTGTATGCGCATTAATGATTTGCCTGATTTCACTTGCACTGTAAAGTATATTTCCAGTTCAGTTCATTTACAGGTATGGGTATTTCCCGAATGTCAGTATGCAGATAGTACCAGATAAGAATGCCTTTTAAAATATATTAATTCTGTGACATGCTTAATAAAAGTAATGGTCAGTTGTCCATGCTCAATACCATGTATGGCCAGTGACCACATAGCCAGCAGCTGGTATGTTCAGTTTAATATGCAAGGATATATGTATGGCCTCTTTTATGTGCACAATAACAGATATGGACTCTTACAAATGCACAGAATCTGATATGGACATTTTCATTGGTAACTGTGCCACTAGTTCTCACATATATAGTAAACGGATAGTACCAGTTTCACTTTCTGAGGAACATGCATAGCTACAGGTGTTCTCAATTTCACATTCCCAATAAAAGCTATGTCTCATTTCCACATGCACTGTAACAGGTGTGCCCAATTTCACATACAGAAAATAGTCATGGTTACAGGGATGTCATTTCACCAAAATGCTAGGGGTAGCGGTAGTGACATCACACTTCATTTGTCCGCTGATAACATCACAGGAAGTGATGTCATTTGACCCCCCCACCCTCAAGTGACATCACAGGAAATGATGCAACACGACCTTTCACCCCTTGACAAAAAAGGAAGTGGCATCACATAGCAAGTACGCTACCAAAACTATGGTTACAATATCACTATAATATGATATACATTTCATACAAGAATGGATCGCCATGTGCATCAAGGCCAAATAAAATAATGTGTTATTATGGCTCTATGTGATATTACCGAATTTAAAAGACCAAACACAAAAAAGACGTTTTTTTTCCAACCGTTTTTGTGTTGGCTTTTAAATGCAGCAATATGACATCCCCCCCCCGCCCTCCACCCCTAAGATAGCCTCTTCCTCACCCCGACCCTCTTCATGTTAAACGCAGGGTTTCAACCCCTCATTCCCCTTCCCAGCACAACACACACCAAATCCGCACACTTATGCTCACAAAACCACTCACACAGACGCTCACCTGACAGCCTGTCAGCCCCTGCGTGCACTTGTGTGCGGCAGGGGTTGACAGCTCGATTTAGAATGACCGCTCTGTGTGGTCACAGAGCGGTCATTCTAAATCATTTTTTTTTTCAGTCCAGTGAAATCTATGTTTTCACGTAGGCCCGTTATTATAAAGCACTTACACTTAAGAGCTTTATATAGAAAAAATATACATACAATATCCCCCAACCTGTGTTGGTACTCATTTATCGACCTCAGAAGGATGAAAGGCTGAGTTGAGGTGTTTTAGAACAGACTAAATCAGTGATTCACACCCTGAAGTGTGCCTGAAATAAACATTTAATGAGCCTAGCAATTATTGTATAGAATTCCAAATGATGTGTTATTCCTATTCTTTCTTGTTTAGGTTCACTGTTCAAAGTGTTACACTTGTGGAACCGCCTGCTTTTGTAAGAGGCCTGCACATAAAAGCCAGCCACACCAAAACTAAAGAGTCACAAGGTGCTGGCCACATCCCAGTAGCTTACATTTAAAAAATGTGTTTACAAAAAAAATGTTTATGTTTATTATTTGATAATGCGCTCCAAACCCAGGGGTAGCCGGGCGCAGCAGGTACAAGATTACTTAAGCTCAGGTTACATACAGTGGATACAAACAGCTGATGCAATACATGTCATGTTACCATATTTACAGTACATATATACAAAAAGTACAAGGTAAGGGTATCTCACAGCCCACAGAAGGCAGTGAGATAGTCTGTAGTCCAGATTTCCGAAGTGTCAAGGCAGTAATGTGTAGTGATCCAGGGCCTAGTGCAAGGGTTCAGATTGTTAGTTGTCGTTGGTCCAAAGCTAACTTTTCACCTTGCATCTAAATCTAGAGTAGGGTAGATTAGCTCTCAATGCAATGGGAAGTGCATTCCAAGCTTGGGCAGCTCTAACAGGGAAGCTAGCTCCACCCGCTTTTGTTCGTCTAAATCTAGGAATTTCTAGGAAATGGTTAGCAGCTCTGGTATGGTGACTGGAGGATTTTCTGGTTAGTCTGGCCGAGATGTAAGGAGGTGCCGTATTGTTCAGTCCTTTGTCGGTGAGAGATAACGTCATGAGAAGAACCCTGTCGCTAATTTTTAACCAATGGTGGTGTTTCCTGACATTAGAATGGTGCGCTCTGCGAGGTATGTCCAAGGCTGCTCTAAGAGCATTATTTTGCAATATTTGCATTTTGTTTATGACGGTTTTATTGGCGCCTGCATAAAGGGCGTTACAGTAGACCAGCTTCGACATTACTAATGCTTTAGCTTGTGTGATGCAGTTGGTTTTGGAGAGGTAGGGTCTACAGCTCCTGATTAATTTGCAAGTGTACGCTGTGGAGGAAGCCAGGGTGTTAACTTGATTTTTAAGGGATAAAGTGGAATCAAGGTAGAAACCTAGTGTTTTTATCTCAGTTGCCACCTTAATTATATTGCCATCTATGTTGAAAGCGAGATAGTTGGGGCTAAGTTTTTTAAGGTTAGAGTC